>NC_139493.1:6043154-16043154 GCF_008360975.1 Lichenostomus cassidix
AATGCTCAGTCCTGTCATTTGTATTGTTTAATACTTAATTGTGAAAGTTTTCACTGCAGAGGGACTGTTCAACCAATATGGAGAATTATGTAGGGTTTGAGCTCTTTGGTTAGACTTATATGCAGCTTCTGGGTTAACTAGCTGTGTTTGCTGCCTTTATACACTTTCACTCAGTTCACTCCTTGAATATTCATCCCTTGGCATTGGAGCCAGTGTTTTATTTAATAGTGATCTTGTGTTAAACCCATCTGCTGTAATATGCTTGTTTTATCACTGGAGTAGTAATTATAGATACTGTTCTCCTCCTCACTTTGATACCTTTTGTTACAACAGGCTTTCAGCTCTGTCTCTTGGCTGACTGTTCTGCTGAAGAACATTATAAATGGCTCATAATATGTTCAATTTTTTTGGCTCTCATAAATAGTACCAGGAAAAGATATCATTTATGACCCACTGCTGCCATCTGTAAATGTGTGCCTGTTAGGCCTTTGGGATTGTGGTTTTTTTAAGATTTATTTCTAAAAAAGGAAGAGTGGGAACTAAAAAAAGTATCCCAATTTACTTAGCAGTTGCTGTAAATCACGTGAGCCTGAGATGATGCCAGTTTCTGTTTTGGATGTGATGCTAATCCATCAGCATTCCTTCCTGGTGTATAATGAAGAAGCAGTAAAATGTCATGCAAATGGCAAATTGTGGGGTTTCAGCACAAAGAGGAGTATAATATATGTGCTGCCACAAGAGCTGCTGCTTTATGCATGTAAGAATTCAGTGGTTGGGTCTGACCATGATATGACAGTCTGACACACAAACATGAGCTTCAAGTCAGAGATTTATTTTTTTTAGAATATAAGGCATTCTGTTCCTGAATTCCTGTGTCTGGATTCTCTATAAATAGCCCAAGCATAACCTACAAACTAGGGTGTAAATGCCATTAAAATCCAGTGAGGTTTATGCATGAGTTCAGGCTCAGGCAGTATTTACCCCCATATTTTGGCACAGTTTAGACTTTGCATTTCTGTGTCTGGAGGCACCAGCAGATGAGCTCTGGCAAGTCAGCAGAAAATAATGTGTGCCCTGACCATTCTACATCAACGTCAAACACCTCTGCACAGAGCCATTTTGGTGATATCTGCAGTGATGTGCTCCTCACTGAAATAGCAGAGATGAACACCCACTATCCATGCTGCTGACTGGGCACATGAGGAGGATCTTATCCTCAGCAGATCTTCTTTGGCAGCATGGGCATCACAAATCCTTGGTTTCAAAGAACAGCCTGAGCCTCAAGATGCTGAAGTTGGAACGGGGGTGGTTTCATCTCCTTGAGGAGTCTCGTTAGCTTTAATTTTGCAGCAAAGAGTTTCTTAAAAGAGAACTTGTGAGGAGGTTTTGCTGCAGCAGGAGGGAGAGGTCATACTCAAGCTCAAATCCCAAATTGCTGGCATTGTGCCTCAGCCAAGGTTGTTTGGTCCATTCCTAAGCCAATGTGACTTTGGTGCTGACTATAAGAAATAGGCTTGTATGGAATGGGAATTCCACCTTGCTTAGGTAGATTTTGTAGACCAGGCTTCATCTCCACCCCAGTGTCCTCTATGACCAGTCTTAAATTTCCTTCCTTTCATTTGCATTTGTCAGAGATTTCAGTCCTCAGATTTTCTGTCATTTCAGGATCGAGCTCGTGTGACATCATTTCACATCTGCTGTGAGCTAAGGGCATATGTGTGGATATATCTGGATGTATGGCTGAGCTTATCTGCAGCAATTTGTTGAGTCAGGCAAACAGGATGGTGAGACTGTCCCTGCAAGCCTGGTGGCTCCTGTACATATGAATGAGATTTCGAATTAGCTGCCTTGCTTCTTTCTAAGGATAGTCAGAAATAGGAATGTCTGGAGGAGGAAGTTGGCTGAGGCTCATTCCATATGTGCTAAAGAAAATATTGATTGGATGTGGAAGCAACTTGGAGAGTTTCTTGAGGACTCAGGCTTTTGTTCCACAAAATGAGCAGGGTTTTTTTTTTCCTCATTGTTTCTCAGTAAGATTCTTCTGGATCTTTTTCTTCTGAGACTCCAGTTTGCTTCAAGGACCCACAGGCAACTTCTTTCCTCTCTGTTTGATCCAACAATTGTTGCCACGGCTTTGAAGTGTGGAGTCTGCTGGCAAAGCCTTTGCCTTTGTAACCTTTGAACTGCAGTTGTGTAACACAGGGCTGACTTCTAAGAACACGAGGCAGTTTTTCTGCTGTTCAGCACAGCAGACATGGTCAGCATGTCTGTGGAAACAAAGGTCCTGACCACAGGCATGGAGAGCTGAGGAAAAGCCAAGAATCACCCTCTGAAGGTGCACCCAATACCATGTCCTACTGGTTTCCAGATGTGACATAAAAACTAAAAGAAGTCATTAAATTTTGGGGGCTGATTCACAGCACTTGAATTCATTATTCTGTGAAATTATTTGCTGAATGGTTAGAAGATGTTTAAAGATTCCCGTGCACATTATTTGCATGGTAATAACAGTAAGAGAAAAAGAAAAAGACCATAAAAATATTCATGGCATATGTTTTCTTGTTTCTTGTTGAGGATGCATCAGACATCTGTTTTCCTTCTCCAGTCCTTTCTCTGGTTGAAATGATAACCTGATGAGACAGGTGTTTTTCAGACAAATTGCTGGGGATGTCAAAATTAAATCTTTCTGCTGGAACCTCAGAGAAAAAGTCTAAACCAATTTTTCATTGGACCTTGGAAAGTATCATTTTATACAAGTCATATTTGATGCCACTTAATATACATTTGCAAACCTGAAAAAGGTTTAATTCTTTATGAAAGAAACTACTGACTGTGCCTTCCTAACATGCATGACACACATGTACCCAAACAGTTTGTTTTTTAAACCTCTGACCAATTAACCAGATTGAGAGTTGACTGCTGCTGGATTTCCTTGTGCTCTTGGGACAGCTTGGTCTGGAAGTCTTCAGCTTAATTGTGCAATAACAATGCAAAAATATGCAAATATGCAAACTATAAACAGGTCTGAAGTGCTTAACGTGACAACACACACAGTTTTGACGTTGGGAGCATGGCACAAACCTGTGAGGGACCTGTACCTGCTGGGTGCATCCCTGCCTGATAGGGATAAACAGTGCCATCACCTGTGTCATTGCAGCAACTCAAGTATTCTACCCTGAAATTCTGCCTATCCTAGAGATTAATCTTGATTTATTAACTAATATTAATATTTGCGATCACTGCTTCTGTTATTGCATTGCTTCAGCATATTGCAAAAAGCCGTATCCCTCTGCTTACTAAAAATTTCATTCATCTGCCTTGCTCTTCTTATTCCAATTATGACTTAATAAAGAGAGAGCCTTCTAACTCAACTTCATGGCAGTTACAGATTATTAATCCTTTCTGTGACTGACGTGTTTTATAGAGATGGAGTCTCATGATTTTTTTTTTGCATCAGAATTTCTTTATAAAAAGAATAAAAGGATGTACTCAAATTCATTGAGCCAAAAATAGATACACACTGCCTTCAGGTTTAGGTGCACTTTACTCCCTGTTCACTGTGGAAAATGATCCATAAGGATAGCTGTTCAGAGGGAAAATTCAAATTACTTTCAAAGTGTTAAGTAATTAGAAAAACAGACTTGTGAGCTTATTAGAAAGTGTCCATCTGCTTGTTTGCAGTTTTCTCCAAAATCAGGTTTGGTTTGCAGTATTTTTTTACACATATGCTTTTTCTACTTTGTGTTACTCAGTTTGCCTTCCTACCTGAAATCTCCTACAGCTGCTAAAGCCTGATGATTTATGTCATTGTCTTTTTGTAACTCTTTTGATAAAGTGGCATAAAGTTGATTCCTTTATTTTCAGCATGTTCCTTTATTTTCTGCATGCTCTTTGTCTTTATCAACTTTTACTGCAAAGCAGAATAATTCATTTTTTCTCAGTCTCTGGTTCCTACAAGGTCTTGTGCTAAAGGCAGGATGTTGTCAGATTTTGGGCTTCATTTATCACAGCAAAATTGCATCAAGAGTTTTACAGCAAAATGGAGAAGATGGGTAAACAGTGAAAAGCTGTAGCAGCAGATTGTATACATCAGCCTATTAGCAAAAACTGATTTTCCAATTTTGCACAAAAATGGAGCAACTTTTGTTTGTGTGGAGTCCTGCCAAGCCCACATTAACTGTATTTAATTTGATTGCTTGGAGTCCAGATGAAAATGCTTTTCAAATAATTAGTTGACTGTAATCATGGAGATCCTGATTCCAAAAAAAGCCTTGCTAAGGAAAGCATAGAGGCATACGCCTGAGACTTGGAGAAGTCAGGGGACATAATCATTTAATTAAGAGCCTTCCTGAGCAAGGTCAGGAATGTTCATAGGAGTTAATGATCAGCATTCTCTCAACCTATGCCAGAAACAACACCACTTGCGGTCTACTGATTAATGGTTTTCATGGTTTCCTGTCCTTGCCTTTTTCTTGAGCACTCTGACAAGGATCTCCATGTCTGGGACTTGTTCCACATGTGCTGTCAAGTGGCAGTGCCCCTCCTGCAGCAGGAGCACATTCAAAACATGGTTGTGGCTTTGTGTCTCGTTACTGTCCTCTCCCTCCACAGGAAATTCCTCTCCAGGAAGTTTTCCTCACATTTCCCTGCTTGCTCTGCTCTGTGGTGCTCATGTTCTCCAGGGTAGCAAATGGCACTGCACTGAGGAAATCCATTAATCTGCTGTGCTGGAGGAGAAGAGCATCTCTTCTCTCTCATGATCACTGGTAGCAAGCATTTAGAGGGTTTCTATCTCTTTTTTGCCACAGGATCTTGTGGTCCCTATGCCAGGCAATATTCCCATTCTTGCGATCCTGGAATTTCATAGCTCAGCCTCAGGTGTGTTCTCAGACTCAGAGGACACATTTACATCTTGGGTATCACCAGATCCTGTCTGAGTGGCTTCAACACCATCTGAAGGACACAGAGCTGCCCTTACCCTCAGCAAAGCCCTCTGCATTGCTAGTGAACACAGTTTTATAATGAAATTAGGGTGCTGAAAAATGGGAGTACACAGAACCGTGTGGGTGATTCAAAAAAAATAGTGTTTCCATAGCAAAGAAGTAGTTATGTACACACAAGTGGTCTAGAGTTAATAAAGAATCAAGAGAAGCTGATGTTTGAGTATTTTGTATGGTGGAAGTGAACCAGAAATGCTAAGAGAAAGGCAGATGTTGAAACAAAGATAAAGCGAAGTGCACAAAAATCCATTTTCTTCAAAAAAAACCACCACCAACAAAAAAGGCCTGTCAGAATGATAGTCAGGCTAGCATTTAGCTCTCAGTGACTAAGTTAAGAACAAAAAGACTGAAAAAAACAAGCAAAAAGGAAAGGTAAGCAACTGAAGAGAGATTTCGACTCAGAAAGGATTTTCCATTTCTTTTTCATATTTTGTTGAAGTGTTAATCTTTGAAAAATCCAATCTTCCTCTAAGCTTGTACAAAGAAAAAAACCCCACCCAAAACATCCCACCCTTCGAATGTTATCCTGTTTTTCCTCTCTTGGTACACCCATCATAAGATCTGTCATTGGACGTGTTCCAATGTAGTGTGAGTATTAAAGCAGCAGAGAGTATTGAGGAAATAGGAAAAGCCTTGGGACTGCCTTTCCCCCCACACTCTCATGTTCTTTCCTTGCATATTTAGCAGGGTTAAAACTAGGTCAGAGTGGCCCTGCCATGTGCTGAAGCTGCGGCTGTGACATTAGCCCGGAGCTGCCTCTGGCTGCTGTCAGTTTGCAGGGATGGTAGGAGATCCCTGGTGGGGTGGAGGAGCCTGATCTTCCTCTCACAGAGCATGGCAGCAATCACAGGGAGCCTGATCTTCCTCTCACAGAGCATGGCAGCAATCACAGGGAGCCTGATCTTCCTCTCACAGAGCATGGCAGAAAGGAGGACGTGGGGAGGGATGGAGAAAGCACAGCCAAGTGTTTGCAGATGCTGCAAGAACCAGCAGAACACTGATCACGGCCAGGAAGGACCAGAGGGGTCTGTTGGAGGAACAATGTGCACCCTCAGGGCAGGAGGCCTGGGCTGCAGCAGGGCTCATGGCTTTGGAAAAGGGAAACTTTCAAAGTCAACAGCTTTGTCATTCACTGGGGTGGCATGGGGGACAAGATTTATGGGCAGGGACACTTGGGCTGGGCTAAATGTGACTCTCAACCACTTCCTCTAGCCTTGCTGAAGGGAAAGCAGAGCAGATATTCCCCATGGGATACAAAGAGCACATCAGCACACAGCTGCTCACCACCATTTGGTGCCCTTTCTGCTTGGGCAAGAGCATTGGCCGAGCCCTGAGCCAAGTGTCAGCATCAGAGGGGATGAAACAGTTGTGCTAAAGAGGAGCAGTTCCTCAGAAAAGTTGGGTTCCAGCAGTCAGGGAAGTTCCAGTGGAACCTGAGGACCAGAGGGTCCTGGTGGAGGTTCTGAAGGTGGGAGAAGACAGGACCAGCCTGGCTGGTAGAAACAGTCCTCATGTCTTGTGCTGCTCCTCCTTTTGTGATCATGTCTTACTGGTCTGACTGCCAGCATCCTCTCATGGAAAATTGCCCTGGGTCAGCATGATGTGGCATATCACTCCTTGTGCCTAATTACAGCTTTTTTTAAACTACACTAGAATTTAAAGGACAGGCCAAAATCCAGGCACTACTGTTCCTTGGGTTTCTGAAACGAACCAAATTTTAGAGGGAAATTTAAATCCTAATGTGCTGTGACTGCAGCAATATATTGCCCCTGACAAATAGATTTTTAACAAATCCACGTTAATATTGACAAGCTGAGAGATTTTTTAAATTTTTTTTTTTAATTGAGAAACACAAAGTCAGTAAAAGGAAGGGAGGCCATTCCCCGATGTGCCCCTGAGAAACTCCCAAAATAAAAATCTTGGAGAGCACAGAGATTTCAGGTCCCAGGATAATGAGACTGTAGCTGTTATTTTTGTTTGTTTGTTGGGATGTTCTGTTTGATTTTGCCCTTTCTCTAATGATTAATAAACTGAGATTGTGTTTTCAGAAGGAAGGATAAGCACAGTAGCTTACCCCAGACATGTCAGTCAGGAGGTTGATGGGGTGGGATGAGCAGCACCTAGGTGATATTTCTGTATTCACTGTGTGGAGAATTTCCTTCTCCACATTTGTTGTGTTAAGTAGTGCTCTCAAACACCTAAAATTAAATGGTGTGAAGGCTCTAGTTTGGTTTTATTCCTATCACCAAAGGCAAAATGGTGGAATTCTTGAATATCATGACAATAGTAGGATGTAGGGAGAAGGAGGAGGAGGAGGCAGGAAAAACAAAAAGGGAACAATCCATGTGTCTCCCTTGGTTTTGGCCAAGCTGAGCAGTGAAATGAAGGCAGTATATCAGCCAGGGCTGTTGTGTAAAGGATGCAAGATGCATCTGTCATGCTTCACTGGCTGCAGAAGCTATTATCCTTTGTGAAAAGCAGAATATTTCACTGGGAATATTTGAACCATCCTGGTTTTGTTGTAGAAATGGGCTCTTGGGCTTGGTATCCTATCAGCTCCTGGGTACAGCAGAGTCCCTCTGGGTGACACACCCCAGGTTTGGGAGAATTCACTGTCCCCAGCCCTGCAGCACATATATTTACTGGGGCAGTCAGGGCAGGGTGAGGGTGTTGGGGACAGTGGCACCCACTGGGAGAGCTGGTGGTGAACCTGGAGCCAAGACCAAGCTGAGCAGGAGCTTTCAGACACCTTCCAGCTGGGAGCTGAGCAGCAGCCTTCCAAAAACAGGATGCAAAGCTCAGTGCCCTCCCAGCCAGCTGCAGCGTGTGGTGCAGCTCAGGACTAACGAGATTTGGAAGACAGGATTTTATACCAGAGCAGATGTGTCTGGCAGCAGTAGATGTGACAGTCCTGGGCAGATTCTCACTTTGAATGTGCTGGTTGCTGTCTCAGGAAATAGACACCTGCAGTTTGTTTGGTGTGCATGCACACATGGAGGTGGTGCCCAGCTTCCCCCCAGGATTTCCTGCATGCTAAACAAGGCCAGAGACTGTCAGGGCTTTTTTCCACCCTTGAATCAAGACTTGAATTCATCAGATAACCTGCCCTTATCTAAATGCAGTCTGTGGTGTGCTCCTGGCTCTTGGCAGCAGCTCAGATCCCTGGTGTGCCCTTCTCACCCCAGCAGTCCCTTCTGATAAAGGATGCCCTGTGGCCTTGGGGTGAAGGGGGAGATGGCTTTAGGGTGGTTTTCCCACACCATTTGTGGCAGTCCAGCATTTGAAGAAAGTGTCTCAGGCTGGGATTTGGCCATGGGAGGTAGGAGTCAAGTTGAGCAGGAGCTCTTTAGTCACTGGGCATAGAAGAGGGGAACACAAATGGGCTGCCAAAAGCCCTGGTGAGTTCAGTGTTCAGCAAAGCCTTTGGGTGTCTCTGTCACCGGCACTGCTGGCCCACACAATATAAGCACTCTGTGGTCCCTCTGGGGATGGGAGCACTGGAGGATGCCACGAGCAGGTGTGAAAGTCAGAGAGACATCTGCACAGAAGACAGACCTCCAGAAGCACGAGGAACCCCTAATTCCTTTGGAGCTGACCTGAGGCCATGTCCCTGGGGTGATGGGGGACAAACCTCCCATTGCATTGGGGCTGGGGGTGACATGTTGGATGCTCCAAGGAACATTATAATTGAAATTCTTCATCAAGCACCCGCATGTTTATCTTGGAGAACTTGAAAGAGTTATGAATCCGCTGAGTGTGTATCAGGCTGGGGTGGAGAGCCCAAGAACAATCATCCTTGCTGTGGCAGGCAATATATTATGGCTGGCTTGCCAGCTTGGAAAGTGAATGCGATTCTTCTTTGTGTTTGCTTTAGCGAGGGATAAGAGACTGTTTTGCTTGCTCAGGTGTTTTGAGTCTTTTAACTCTGCCTTTGTCTTGCTGGGTTTGGGAATTAGCTTCTAAGTGTTTGTGCATTCCTCCTTCTCAAGCTGGAGGTTATTTGTGTGTTTGTTTGGAATGAAGCAGGTCTGCTGTATGGGATATTACCTCACGCTCTCTTGATTGCTTTGCTGCTGCTGCAGTTTTGGAGGGGAAGTGGCACAAAGAAGCTGAAGTAGCATTTCTGTTTGAGAGGAACGAAGCCCAAAAGTGTGCTGTTTATTTAAGAAGTTGTTGCCAGGGTTGCAAAACCAGCCTTGGTTTGTACAGTTCTACAGTAAAAGAGGAGAATAAAAAGAAAGCATTCCAGGTCAGGTTGAAGGAATAAAAGGCAAGACAGATACCTGAAAAATAGACAAATCGGTCTAAACAGTGGCATTCAGAAAACCATATAGTGGCAAAAATTTTGGCCTTTCTTCTTGCATAAGCTGTCACCCTGCTAACATGGCTCTCTGCTTCTGGAGCAGAATTGCTTTGCATCTGGCCAGCTCAGAGCTGGGGCATGGAGCGTAAGTCTGTCAGTCCTCATCCACACAGCCATGCCCTTAGTGTGACATTATTGCCACATGTGCAGCTGGTAATAATGTTTTTGGGGAGAATTATCGAGTTTGACATTGACACAGTAAGGATTTTGTAGGATATCTCCAAACTTTGTTCCTGCAGGGGAGAGGAACTATGCTGTAATAATTCACTATCTGATTTACCTAGAGATGTCACATAATATTCCTTCTAAATGGCCTCCATGAGTACTGGATGGGTAGAGGACATAATTTTTTTTTTGTTTCTTAATTCACTGGGAATAATTCATCTGCTGACAGCTGTGCTGGTGACATGAGTAGGTGCATCCCTCTGAAACAAGCCCTGGCAATCCACTCTGCACCCAATTTGGCTCCACTGCATCTGTGCACTTGTAGTCTCTCTGTTATGCAACCTCTGGGCCTCTACCCCCAGTCTGTTGACATTCATTTATTCATTTGATTTCATCTTCACAAGCAGCAACCGCTGTCATTTCCATATTACGAAAGGAGGCTGGGAGCATGTTGACACAAGTCTTGGGCTCATGTCTGTGCTCAGATAGCAGATGGGGAAAGCTCTGTGCTCATCAAGGAGAAGAGGGTATTTAAGGACATCTTCTCCTTGGATGGAGGCTCTGTTGGAAGAGAGGATCAGAAGTGGGACTTGGCTCCATGAGATGTCAGAGTAAACATTTTGTCCTATTTTTGCAAAATAAAATTCTGGTTTATATGGGTTGGAAGAAGCAGTAAATTTGCAATGTTCAGTAGAAACAACCCAAGTTTTCTAAATATCTGAAACTAAAATGAACATGAAAGACCAAGAAAGAAACAAATATTCTTGCTCTGGATGCTCCAAAGGAGCTGGGATCCAGTCTCCCTTGGTGAAAATGAGTGAAACCACTGGAGCATTTGAAAATGGCACTCCCAGCTCTGTAAAATAGTGAGGAAGTCCTGAAGTTCTCAGGAGAGGCAAATGTTTTGGTCTCTTTTCCCTACAGCTTTGTGCCTAGAAACACCCACTGTTGTGGGAGGAATGGACAGCTTGCAGTAGGCACACAAAAATGATTGAGGAGTGATTTTTGGACTGAATGGTTTCATGTTTGCCTGGGGCCCTGGGGAATGGGCTGGATGGCTCTTACTAGAATTCTCCCTGTGCTCATCTGTCCAGATAATGCTCTTCTATTCCATCCACATTCCCCACATGCATCTCCCCCATTCCCAGTTTGATCTATCAGCTTGACACAAGAAATATGGTATGGATACATATCTCATCTGTATTACAGGATAAAAACTGCCTTTTATTTCTGCCATTTGGAGAGGAGAGTAAAGGTGGACAAACCCTCCATAAAAAGGTGAGACCAGCAGGTGCTGTTTCATTTTCCGTGACTGTGTGCTGGTTCTGGAGAAAGATGGATCTTGGCTGGGAGACAAAACCACAGAACACCAATTGAATAATATTCTACAGGTGGAAAAGGCTGCAGTGATAAGGGAAAAGAAAAGCTTTCTGGAAGCAAAATGCTGGTCACCTGGAAAACCTGACTTTAACCTTAGAATATCTTCATTTGACCTCCTGTCAAATGAAGGCCGAGGCTCTGAAATGATCCACTTTATCTCCTCACAGCTGAGAATTCTGCCTCCCTGTAATTTTTATCCATAGTAGTTATGCAGTGAAAATGTGATGACTGCCTCTGCAGCACTCACCTGCTTCTGTAATGGGATAATTGCAGTTAAAGGTAATGTGTTTTTAATTTCATTCTATTATTGGGTTGCTGGTAGGTAAATATATAGGAGATGGTCTAATAAAGCAATTTGAAATTTTCCACAGTGAGCTGTTGGAAGGATATATCAACCATGAGCAAACAGCACAGTCTTAATCGATATTTACAGAATTGCTAGCGAGGAGATGAAGAGGGGAGCTAAAATGTGATGTCCTGTCCCTCACTTTGGTGCACTGACAAAAAAATCAGGGTTTGGGCTCAGCCTGGGGCCAGCACTTCTGCTGAGCTGCTGAAGCAAGACCCAGGAGTTGTGCCTTCCAGTCCTCACCCTGCCAGAGATGGTTGTTTCTGAAGCCAAGCTACTCATGTGTCACCACAAATGAGGCCAAAATTATTTTCTTCCCTCCTGCTCTGGAAAGGAGTTGATAAGAAATGTTCTTCTTTGAGCACCTGTGGGTGTTAGGTGCCAGCTTGGACTTTGATATCCTCTTCCACTAATGGAGAAAAATGCCTATTGCTTGGTCTGCCTTGCATCATTTGACAGAAAAGCTGACCTGCTCTGTTCTGCCTTCTGCCTCCTGCCTCCAGGCATGAAGGCTGGTGAGGAGCAGAGCTTGGCCTCTCCTCTGTGGGATAACTAATCAGGGCAATAAGAGGAGCTGTCTCCACACAGGTAGGCACTGCAGCAAGAAATGGGCTCTTAGTCCTGCACTGGGTGTGTTTTGTCCACTGCCCTTTCTTTCCACACAAGGATTTTTCCCAGCACCGAAGCTTTTTTTTCCATTATTCAATTTCTGCTTCACTCCCCTCATTTGGAAAGGAGGGGATGCAGAACAATGCTAGATCTCCAGCTCTCTGGCATTCTTTGATTTCCCATATTGTCCAAGAACTCTGTCATCTCAGTCAATAGCATGCTCAGCCCTTCAGCCATGCAGGGAGCATCAGCTCTCTCGTTAGTCTTCAGGTACTCAGTTCTTTATGCTGTTTTTTCTTTCCATTTTTATATGTGGCTTACAGCCATATTTTTCACCTTATGGAAATCCTACCTGGTGTGCTCAGGTCTTAGTGGAAATACATGCTGTTTGTCAAGCAGCCTCTCCAGCTGCTTTCTTTCAATTCATCTCTTCTTAGAATTCAGCCCCTGACTTTCATACCAGGTAGGATTGCAGCAGCTGAATCCTGCCAGATTCACATGTTAAAGTTCTGTATCCCAAGTACGTGGAAATAATTTAATAGCCCTGAATATGAAGGAAGTACAGAATCTTCTGCATGGAATGGGGTTTTGACTCTGATTAAGCTCCTAAAGATAGTGTTACTATGTTTTGCTAATGAATTTTTGAGTAAACAAATTATTTTAGACTAATATTAGTAAAGAAAGAAGGTCCTTTATTTATGTTTATTCTTTGTGGCTTAAATATAGCATAACCAATTCCATCCATCCATTTAATTAATGCTCACAGGGCAGCAAGCAGGGCTGCTCAGCAATGGAGAATATGACATTTGACTCAGCAAACCAAGAAGTCATGATAAAAAGTGATTAATTTTATTTTAAGATGCAATTACCATTTGGCCCAAGGCAGGTTTGGGTCTCCTATGATTGCTGAGGACATGCAGGCTGGACATGAAAGGCACTTGATGTTGCTTGTTCTGGGTAAACTGTAAATGTTTTATGACTTCTCTCACCTCAGCAAAAGTGCAGTGCCAACCTGTCACAGGAGCACACTTAATTGCTCTTTGACAACAGTTTCATTGTTGCCTGAATATGCACTGTGGCCCTGCCTTCCACCCCCAGCCCTGCCCTCGGAGCTCTTGACATTAAAAGCTATTGATGGATGAGCTTGTTTTGACTAATTTTGAATCCACTTGAACATTATGGGTTTGAGAGTTCAGTGCTGATGTAACTGAGTTCACGTGCTGAGGGAGAGGAGGATGCTGGCAGAAGGGGAAGGAATTCCAATGGGAAAAGCTGTTGGAAAGGAGAGAAAGGTGGTGAGGAGAGACATCAAGACCCAGCTGGTGGGAAAGGATCAGAGGCAGAGCTGAGAATTGAAAATGTAGTGCAGATGGGGACAGGAGGGAGGCACATATTTGGCTTATTCCTGAGTGGATTTTCTTCTTGTCTGAAAAATAACTTAGTTAAGAAAGTGAGATCTGTCTTGCAAGGACAAATATCTCTTGTACATGTGACAGGCTGAAAAAGATGATGAACTTGATCTTATGCTCCAGATCACAGAAACTTAGGGGTTTGACTTTTTAAAGAAATCATGTTCTCCCTCCCCACCTTTTTCACCCTGGTCCCTCAGCTCAGGCAGATGGGAGAACAGGATTAGCACAGACACACAACTCTGACCGACATGGAAAAGACAATTTTCACCTTAAGGGAACTGAAAAATATCGTCAGACACACGTTGGATTATATAAGGTCAGGTGCTGTGTAAGACTGAGCTGATCACTGCCATGTGCTGAGGGACCATCCCCTCCCACAAAGGGCTGGTGGGATCAGGAGAGAGGCTTAGGAGAAGTTAAGATGACGTGAAGTAATCTCATGTTGCTTTCGGCATCTCTTGCAGCATATGAACTCCCTCTCATCACCACTAAGCATTAATACCTGCTCCACTCCTTGCATCCTATCTGGATGGCTGAGAGGATATAATAGAGGTCAGGAAGGATTATATTTCTCAGTCTCCACTCCACTGGTCAGGAACTGGCTGCTGTAGATGAGCCATGCTGGCTTTGAAGGTAATTTGTAAGCCTTTGCTTGAAGCACTGCCACCAAGTGTGTTGTACAAGCGAAGCTGATCTGAAATCCAAGTCTCTGATAAATCACTTCATTGCTGACCTAATGAGTTCTTCGTGACAGGAAGATTTCTGCAGTGGCTCATTCAACAAGCTATTTTTTATTTTCTATACTGGTGGTAAGGACTGCAGAAATGGTTGCACACAGAACAATGAGGAGCAATGGCACTTTGCAGAGATTAATTGGTGGCTCGATTGGTCTTGCTGTCAAACACCAGATGTTCTCGCTTTAAAAAAAATAATGTGGCTTAATTTAGATTTACTTCATTAGCTGCTGATGTCACTGCATTCCACCCTGTTCAAATAATTGATAAGATTCATGCCTTTCCTTCCCAAGAGACTCATTTTCCCTTTGAATTCATTGTAAAAGGTTGATTTGAGAATGAGTGGGACAAAAATCTCTAACCCTGCTTTCCTTCTTTCCTCCTTGTAGAGGAGAGTGTATCAGGGAAGGTCTGGATCCCCATGGGATAGGGGAATGATGCTGTCACTGCCAACCCTGTGCAGAAAACCCTCCTAAAGCAGACCTGAGGTGAGGAACCAGCACAGCCTGCAGTGCTGCTGCCAGGGCTCCATGGCCCCACTCAGCACAGGGATGTGAGGCTGCAGCAGCACATCAGCAGTGCTGAAAACATCAGGAGTGCTGAAAACATTCCCTGCACTGTGCTTTGAACTGCCTAGGGCTTGAAGCACCAGGAAAAAGTGCCCATGTCTTTTCTTCCTCATTATGGGAGGACTGAGGTGGGCAGGCAGAACAGCCATGCAGCTGCCATCTCTGTCCTGTTCTTTTCCTGTGCCTTTCCTCCTGGGCTCCCAGCACAGGAGCCTTGTTCTCTCATGCTGAGCTTCAAGACTTCAGTGTAACACGCAGATGGAGCTGTTTGAGGTCTTTAAAAATGGTATCTTAGATGACTAATTATCGTGAGGTGACTAATAGCTAATGCTTCTGGGCAGAGCTGTACCTACAATAGCCAGTCATCTCTGTATTTGCTAAAAATGAGGAGGGAAAAAAAAGATAAATTTTGCCTGAGCTGGAACTTTTTCCAGGTCAAGTCTCTTCTTATTTCACTGTTAATCTTGAAGTATTATGTAAAGTTTGGGGCTGTGAAAAACTTCTGCGAAGTCAGATCTGAGTTAATTAAAAGGAAACCTTTTCTCTCTGGAGGCTCAGTGTTGATCTGGGTAGCACAGGGCAAACCCATGGGATCTTCCCAAGGAGACATCCCACACACCTTGTGTGTGCAGGGCTTGTGGGCTCTCCTTGGGGGAGGATGCAACGAGCTCCCCCTGAAATCTCCACAAAGCCCCAGCAGGCTTTGCTGATATAGAAGGTAAAAGAACTACTTTAAACAAACTGCAGGATTTCGTGCTGGCACCTGCCCTCTACAGGGAAATTTAAAGTTGCTGTCCAAGGTGAGTGGCTGGGGTGTTTGGGGCATCAAGGCTGGATTGCCCAGCAGCTGCAGGAGTGGCCAGGTTATTTTGCTGAGATTTTTGACTTAGCAGCAGTGGCTTCTCTTGTGTCCACCATACTCCTGGCTTGGGCTGCTGACCCCACAGTCTACCCCAGAAGCAGATATTTCACTGCCTTTTTGAGCCATATTTGTGTGGGTTATTTTGTCCCTTTCTTTCTCCCATGGAAGTTCCCATGTTGGGCACGTTGGTCAAGATTGGGTTTCTCACTAACATTTTTGTTCTCCCCTTTCTCATGGGAATTTGCTTGTGCTGCACCAAGACCTTGAATTCTCTGTGGGAGGCTTTGACAACCTCCTTCAGGGCTCAGGGGAAGAAAGATGAGGCCACATCCATGTCCATTATCCAGCATCCTCCCGTGGCAGCAGTCACCTCTATTTCTGTAGCACCTACAGCAACTATAGACCATGCACTGTGTAAAGGCTGCAGAGGATTCAAACCCTCCTGGCTGCTGTAATTCAGCATTGCTCTGCTGGCTTGTGACCCCAGGCATGCTAACAAATTGTGTGTGTCAGAGGCAATAAGTGATGTGAGAGCAGAAGATCACTGTGTGTCATTTAAAATCACAAAAGGTTTAAAATATTTGCCAGGCTTCAGTCAGTTTGCACAGGATGACTTTTTACTTTTATGTGTGGTAATGGACGTGTGCTTGGATGTAAAAGCTTCCTAATAGCCACCATTTTAGGAAGCTCATTCCACAAAGGAGTCTCAAAACCAGGTTCATTTTGCCACACTGGCACTTTTACTGGCACGTGAACTGTGAGCTTTAAACAATGATTTAAAGAAAAGTTTATTGATTTTTCAGGCATGCTCAGGCTGCTGGATGTTTTGGGGTTGGGGTTTTCTTAATGGCAAAAACCAGGCTACACCAGCAGAGATGGATCTAATTCAGTTATTTGTTTTACTTTCTTCCTGGGATGACTTCATTTTCTCCCCTTTTAACCCTTTGCTGACTCAAGCAGTGGTAATCAATGTTTGACACCTGCATGTCTTTAATTGTAGGCTGGCAGCTGATTGTAGGAGCAAAGCATTCATTGTAATAACCAGGAGAAGAAAGACGAGTGACATTTTTGGGAGGGGAGGTAAAAAATCAGGCAACCACTTGAATTCCCTATTGACAGTCAGGACGTGCCTTATCTGCCATCTCATTGTGCCTGTGCTGAGCTATCAACAGCTGTGATATCACAGCTGTCAGCTCCTACAACCTTGCGACTTATGATTAACAGGATTTCCTCTTCAGTTATTAAAGTAATAACAAGAGATGCTCTGTGGGAAGCAGCAGAATCCTCGGCAATTGAATGTGCTGCTTCCCTGAGATACATCTCCACTTCTTTTCTGGCAAAAGGCATTAAGCACCACACTTTTAATACCTGTAGGCAGCCAGAGCTTTATGGGCTGCAGCTCACCAAAGGTGAGCAGGGTGAGCTCCCTTGATTTCAAGGCAGACTAACACTGAGGTTTTGGATCTGGTTTAGCTGTTTAGGGTTTTTTCTCTGGTGGGAGCTGGAGTCAGCCAGGGCTCTGGGGTGAACGTGCTGGGACTTTCCTGTAAACTGACTACACTGAGGACATCAAAGGGACTTTGAATTATTAAAGTGGCCTAACGCTGGGTGTCTAGAACATGCACTAAATAAGACAACTTTTGAAAAGGATAAATTTAGATCTGATGAATAAATAAAAGGGTTCAGAAACCAATTTCTCCTCAACCTTACATACCCTCAGCAGGACAGACTGTGCCCTCATGTTAGCCTCTGCCTTGTAAGGTCTGTAGCTATTCCTTTTCTTCTGTTTCCTGTCTGGAAAATTTAATTACTGCTCTTCCTTTTCTAGAAGGATTCAGGGTGAGCTGGGCTGGAATCTCTGCTGGAGGCAGCTGGGCATACTAGAAATGATCAAACAAACCTGAAATTTGGCATTTTTGTGGTCAAACTCCAGTATGGATGGAGCCTGTTTATCCATCAATGTGCATGTATTTATTTGTCTGTCTTTCTATCTACCTTGTCCTGTAGCCAACTACTACACACGTAAATATGAAATTACATTTCAGTCCTGATTCACAGAACTATTTAGTGCCTCATAAATCCCTCTGCAATTCTAGGCATTTCATCTTTTTTCCTGTTTTTTTTTGGTGTAAATCTGACAAATAAACAGCGAAGTCTTTCATTTACAGGCTGCTGTAATCAGGTAACTATAAGATGAGGTGACAAAGTTATTTATATTTTGTTCAGACAGAGTAATTCTTTTCTCTCCTTCCACATGGCAGAAAAAATGCTGTGGTAATGTAGAAGCTTAGATTTTCCTTTGAAAGTGCCTCTTGTTGGCTTACAAGACAAATGAACGTGGTTCACTCGCATTAAAAAAATGTTTTATAACCTTTCCATACTATGAAAATGATGTGTGACATGTAAATAATATGGAGTAAAACTTGCATCCATTAACATTTGTGGAAGGAATAACAAAGGAAAATGATGCTGCAAGCTATTTCTTGCCTGACCTGGGGCTTTGCAGTTCATCAGCTTAGTGGTCCTCTCCTGCTTTGCAGCTCCAGCTTATTTCAGGCCAGCATGCCTCAGTGCACAGCTGTGCACTGTGGATTCTCAGATTAGCACTAAATGGGGAGTTTCCACTGGAGCTATACTTGTTTAAGCACCAAGGTCAGAATTCTTCAATATCTGAGATGGCACTTGAGGGACCTTGTTGTGGCCATGATTACATCCTCGGGCAGCCTGGTAGGTCATCTTGGAACTCAAGGAACTCATATCCACTCTTCAGGAAATTTTTCTTAATCTTCCTAAACTGGAATTTACTGCCAATTTGATTTCTTGGATGTTGGGAATTTTGGACCTCATATATATATATATATATATATATATATGTATACACACACTTTTTTCCCTGGAAATTGCTTTCCCATTAAGAATGAACATTTCCAACAGATGCTTTGTCTTTTGTCCATTTTCTCTTACCTTGAGAAATACTCATCTTTGTGGGCTTGTTTACTCCTAAGATGAAAAAGTACCTTTTCTTCCCAGTCACCGTGCACGAATCTACAATAAAAATGAGGCGTATAAGCCATCAGAGACATAGCTACAGGCAAGAAGCAAAGTGGGCTTAGTGACCTTGATGTGCACGCTGGAGTTGTTATGGCAACAGGCAAGTGAAATCTCTGTTGCTAAGGCTCAGAGAAATAAAGCAATCTCACTCACTTAATGGTCATTATTCTCTAGTAACTTAATTTTGAGTTTGCTGCAAGCTAAACTGCAAAGTGAGTCAGCAAACCACCCTAAATACTTAGAGGAAATATGAATGAGAGGGGTTTTCTTTGCCTTCCTCTTCCCCTGAGCCCCTCCAGTGACAGGTCAGGAGGAGCCAGAGAGGTTTTGAAGCTCTGGGTGAAGAAGGGAGATAATTCCCAGTGGCTTTTAGAAGCCATGCTGTGACACAGTGCAGGACCAGTGGATGGTGCATGCTGACCCCTTGTAAGAGCAGGAAAAATAATTGTTTTTTCATTGAAAAATAGCAATTTTCAGCTTATATTCACTTATTTGCTTGATGGAAAAGTAGGGAAATGCCATATTTTATTCTTTCTTGACCAGAGCTGATTTGGCTGTTCCTCTTAGGTGTGTGAGGACTGGGTGAAAAATAATTAATTTTACTGGTGATTTTAACGGCTAAAAATAAAGACCCCCTTTAAGCAAGTTAAATGTTGGAAATCAATCTTTTAGCATGAATTTTGTAAACCTGAAACAGGTTTAGGGGTTTTAGCAGAGTAGAATATTGTCAGACTTCAAAAAACAGCAAGTGTACAAATACCAGTGCCAGTTTTCATTGAAGATGGCAAAATAAAAGAGCCATGAAAAATCTTAATCCCAGCAACATTCATGGAAATTGAATGCACACAGTGGGAAACTGTAGACAAATTGCATTTTGCTGTGAAAGTGAATATCACCATACATTTGGAAACTGCTGTTCCTGAATTCTTTCACAGACCAAAGCCAAAAATGAGGAGAGCCTTTCCCTAAAATAAATCCAAAACCCTCCTATTACACACACACACCACCAAATCCCTCTGAAATGTCACTGCAGGCTCTGGTGTCCTGTTCCCTGCTTGTGAATTGGTGAAGATTTTTTCCAAAGGCTAATTGCTAACCCCCTTGGATTCCCAGTTAATTTCCAACGAGGCCAGATGTGAATTTGCAGTTCAGGCCTCGATATTGTCCCAGAAAAAGCAGTGGCATTAGCAGCTGAAAGCAGTCATTATGTGTTTGTTCCCTTAGCAGACTGATTGCTCATCAAGGGAGCAGAGCCTAGCACAGGCTGAGCTGGATGCAGAGCTATACATATGTATTCCCTCTTGAAAATGGACACAATCAGGCCATTCATGCATCCTGCCAAGATGCCTCTTGGTTGCAGATGCCCTGGGTGATTGCAGGGAAGATTTGCTCCCGTGCCTGTGTGTGCTGGCATTGATGGGGATGGTCTCCTTTGAAATCAGTAGTATTTTACTGAAATGCAGATGGAATTGGAATCCACCCTGAGGATGGAAGCCAGTCCTGTGGAGACATTAGGATTGGTGTCCCTGAATTCCTGGGGGGCTGAAATCATGCCTGGCCCATGTCAGTGATGCTGGAATGCAGGATGGAGGTGAAAGCAGGGGATGCTGTCCTTGGGCACTGCTGCTGCCTCAGCACTGCAGCTGCATTTAGCTCAGGTTGCTGTGCCACACAAGAGATGTTGTTGAAGAGTTGCTTTCCTGGGGTGCTTCTGCACAGCTGCATGTTTGGCACAAACCCACTTCTGTCCCAGCCCTGAGAGAGCTGGCCAGGGTGCAGGAAGGTGTTGCTTTCCTCTCGCCTGCCAAGGAGATGCTCTGGGGCTGATCCACCTGCTGACCCTGTGGCCCATGAGCCAGGATCTCCCCCAGCATCCCCACCTTGCTGGGAAACCCCCTGGCCACACTGCTCAAGCCTAAAGAGGGCACACAGGGTGTTGAGCATATTTGTGAGATGACACAGGCACTATTTGAGAAGCTGCTGTTAATATAGAAAAATGAGGGCACCAGTATTACCATTTTCCTTCAGAGATTTACATCTTACTTGATGCCAAAGTTTGCAGAGCCTTTCTCTGCTGAGCTGAGGGCTTTGCTGGACTCTGATGTAGGGACTTCAGTGCCTCTCTGACTACCCCATATTGCTGATTTTGTAGTAATCCTCTCAGTTGCTAAGGCTCCTCTTGTATCCAGTACTCTTTCATGTGTTTTTTTTAAAACTCAGACCAACAGAATGTTGGCAAGGCCTCCAGCAACTAAGTGTAATTAAAGTATTCATTAAAAAATTTTTGATCATTAATTTAAATTGTTATTGAGAATGCTGTTGCTAAACAGCCAAGCTGCTGATGAAGCAAAGCTTTGCATGAATATCCAGAATAGCAAAAGCAGTGCTGGAAATTGCCATTGTCCTTGACATGAGTTGCAGTGAATTCCCATTCACATGGGAGTTCTCAGTTGTATCAGCAGAAGGGCAAGAGCTGCAAGAGATCTGCCCCATCAGTGAGCCACCAAGGGGTAAACAAGGTCACACTTGTGGTGCCTTGGTGTGACATGTGCACCTTTCCATTGACTGTAGCATTATGTGTGAAAATAGGAGTGTCTGAAGTGGCCCATGAAGGTGTCAGTTCAGAAAGAAACTTTTTTTTTGGTTTTTTTTTCCTTTTTGAAGGAATGGAAATATATTTCAACTGAACCCTCAACTTGCTGAATTTTCTATTTTAAATTTCTATTCTATTTTATTCTTTTCATCTTTGAAAAACCCTTTCCCTCTTATTTCCCCATGCATCCTTCAGCAAGATATCCCCAGCCAATGTGTCTGTCTGTAGCAGGGACTTTATTTTCCTGATCAATGGCATCAGAACTGCAGTGTTTGAAGTTTTATGGCATTCTCTGATTTAGTGGGGTTTTTAATAATGTATTGTGCTAGAGACCTGTCTCTGTGATTGAAATGTCACTTGGAGTCAATGTGGCCTCTCCTTGGGAGAGCAGGAGCAAGAAAGGTCAAACTTGAAAAAAAGAAAGATGGAAAGAAACAAAAAACTGGTGATGACCAACTGCTTGGGAAAAGTTGAAGGTGTCTATGAGTAGTTGTTGGGAACATCCACAGCCTTCCATCACCTTTCCTGATGTATTGCCATCTGTTGAAGCTCAAAGCCAGTAGCAATTTTTACCTTACTGTTCCAAATATTGAGTATTTGGGTCTAATTATTTTTCTGCATGCTTATAATGAGAGATGGTTACTGCTTGCAAAACCTTCTTCTAAATGTAAAAGGAAAAAAGTCAGAAGGCAGCAAAAAGGACTTTTCTTTTCACTGTTAGATAGTGTGGGTATAACAACATCACAGGTCCCAGCTGGGAAGGAAATTCAGTGGAAATGGTGGGAATTCATCTACAGCCTTCAGGATCCATTTGGCTTTTGCAAGGTGTTTGGGCTCATTCCTTGAAAAATGCAGTTTGATTGCAATAATACAGTTTCCTTTTTGAATATATTTGGGCAGCAGCTACCAAAGCTGCCATGCTCATAGCTGACACAACAAACTGGCTGGATACAGAGTTGGTGGTGTTACTTTGCACTGTCTGCTCCTGCACATTTAATCAACACCCTTGTTCAGTACCTCACTGCTTTGCTTCTTGGCACTGTTATTGCTGTGTCAGGTGCTAAAAAGGGCAGCAGAGGCGAACAGAGATTTAATTTTAAAACTGGACTTTGTCTTGAAGTAGTGGGAGAATCTATATAAATCAAGCTGGTTGTGTTTTCTGATCATCAGTAGCTGCCAACACTTTTTTTTCTGCAATCTTAATTAATAGGGGAGAAAAAGGCTCTTGTGGAAAGCTTGGGGCACTTGGGAGTAGTTTGACTGCCTTGTCTATGCCAGAAATTTGCTGGGTTCTTTCTCTTGTTTGCCAGGGTTTTGGATTGCAGGCAATGTGAAACACAAAAATCACATGAAATAGTTTTCTTATTTATTTGGTGCCTTTGATTAGGGGAAAAAGGATCCTTTTGTTCCCAAAAGCAGCATTTTGGGAGCTAATGTTCAGTTTATTGATTTAATACTAAGCATGTTGTAGCCCCTGGCTTCACCTCTGCCTGAAAGCAGCTCTGACTGGGGAGGGAGATGTGGTCTATCCCTCTGCATCATTCAGTTTCAGGCTTGAAATAGTCACGAAGGATGTCAGTTCATACCACCCATCACAGCTCCCGGAGGGGAACTTGTCTCTCTCTGTTTGTAAATAAGTGCAGATTTTACAAGGGAGATTAATGAAAGAGATGTTTTCTCCTATTTGCAAATAAAATCATGAAAAAATTTAGGAAGAAATTCCTTACTGTGAGGGTGGTGAGGCACTGGAACAGAGAGGCTGTGGATGCCTCATGGAAGTGTCCAAGGACAGGCTGGAAAGGTCCCTGAGCAATATGGTCTAGTGGAAGGAGTCCCTGCCATGGCAGAGGGGTGACATGAGATGATTTTTAAGGTCTCTTACAACCCAAACAACTCTATTACTTGACAATAGATGATGGAGAATACAGATGCCCTGGGTTTCTGTAGGACCAGTAAAATTTGCACTATAAGCAGGGTCTTGTGGAGTGCTTTTGATGGGAAGGTTTAAACCAAGAAGGAAGGGAAAATTGCCTCCTGCACCCCCAGGTAGGGTGAGAATAAGACAGCAAACCCTCTCTCCCTCCTCCCAAAATAAATGGGCAGGATGTCCCTGGAAATGTCGTGTGGAAGGAAGGGATGGTTAATTTCTCTCCACTGGAGGTGTGGTGCATTGGCCACGAGACCTTGGCTGAAGCTCACAGCACACAGAGGCTCTGGGGGCTTCCAGAATCCCAGACCACTTGAACATTGCAGTTAGGATATTAACCTAAACATCCTAAAAACAGCTGCTCTGCTGCTGTACCCTTCTCTTGGTGCTTGTTAGCCTCACAACCCAGCTGCCTTGGAGAGCTGTCCAGAGAAAAATGTTTGCAGCATGGGCAATCATGTTGGCAGTCAGTAATCAATCAGCTCCCTTGTGCAAACACAGAGCCAGACATTGATTACTCACAGCTCTGGCAATGAGTGCAGCACCAACAGGCCCCAGGGCTTTCAATGGACTAAAAATTCATAGTTGCTATTTGGAGCTGGTCACCTTTCATCCGACTCAGAAAGTTAAAAATAAATGAGTTTTTTGGTACCAGGGTGCTTGTAAAACCAACCTGCTTTAGCGCAGTCCATAAGCTCTCTCTGGTGAGTAACTTGCTGAGTGGGAAGGAGAGCTCCTGATGCTGTTTTCATGTTTCTCTGCAAATGTTCTGATGCTGCCTTCTGCATCTGTGCCAAATCTGGCCAGGAGAAAGTGCTACAAAGAGGGGAAAGAGCAGGTTTATGCCTGTGTCATTGGTGTCAGGTTTGACTGGGGAAGGACATGCTAATGACACTATGAAACCACAGCCTGTGCTCTTGGGCAGGTTGTGCCAGGTTTATGCATAGCATGGTTACCCTGGAAGCACTTTGGAAAGTTCAAGGGAAATGTTCAGGGGGAAGGAACACCTCTGAAAGTTTTTATTGAGGGTCTGAAAACACAATCTTCTCTATTTCCCTCTTGCATGGCCATCCTCTGGAATGGTGATGTACTGAGCTGCAAGAGAAGGGAATATGCTCAGTACTTAATGTGAGAAGAATGAAGCTTTCAAGGAGACAAAACACATTAATTTTGTTCTATTTGTCAATTTGTTGGCAACTTTTCAAACGGTTCTAATGTAGCTCTGCCTGCTCTGTGTGGCAGTAGCAATATGGAGATAAAGCAGCTTTACAAGACTGCATGTACCTTCCTGAACAATAAGATTACTTGCTTTTTAAATAGTTTCCAATACCTAAAACAAAACAACTGGATAGGAGACAAACATGAAGTAGATCCCTCAACTTCTATTAAGTTTTGTTTTGAATCAAGTGCCTGCTCGAAGCAGATACATCTTCACTGCACTGTAGTCTGGAAAGTATATCTAATCTCTTCCTCCTCTAAATGTAAAATATTTCCCTCCGTAACTTGGATACTGACCTGCAGGATGGTTACTCATCCTCAGAAATTCCACCTCCAGAAGGGCTCATGCTGGAATATCCTGGTGGGGCTGGAGCACTTCAGCTTTGACACCAGCAAGACTACTCTGTGCATAACCAGAGCCCTAAAGCCATCCTCTCCCTAACACTCTTTCTCTCCCCTCCCCACAGATTCCTGGTTCCTTTCCCCCCATGGCTGTTTGGACTTGTAACCTATTGGTAAATGGCATAATTTTTCAGAACAGCCCTTAAATTCACTTCTGCAGTGTGAATGCCTGTTGGTTACAGCTAAGCTGATGTATCTTTTGCTGAGTTAAATCAAAATATTCCTCAGTGCTGCCTCAACTACCAAGGTGTGTTAGCACTGACATCCCAATGACTGAGAACAGCCAGTGTTTAACTAATTCAATTGAAATGTCTAAAAGCAAAGGAATTATCCAGGGAAAATCCACGCTCTCTGTCACTTTGACCAATGCTTTATTGGTTTTGAATGTAAAATTAACTTATCAAAGAACTTGCCAGCACCCAGACAATTTAACATCTTGAGATCCTTTAACATTTTTGAAACATTTCATTAGTGAAACAAATGCACAAAGAGTATCACAACTCCTGTGTCAAATGGGACTTCACTTCTACATGCTCAGGGAGCAGTTCTGCCCTTCTTCTCAAGGCTGGATAACGACTAATTCCTCTAAGATTACAGTGCTACTCAGCCAGAGAAAAGGAGCAAAAGCCAGATCCAGAAGCAAAGTGAAAATAATAGCCTCTTCTGAACCTTGAAGTAAGCCAGAGATTTAGGAAACTGTTGTTGTTATGCTTAATGTCTCTGGGCTTTTCAATGCAAAAGGTTTCACTGTTTTAACACTGGGTCTAAATGTAAGTCATCCTCAGAACAGACTGTAAATATACACAGAGATGGCATAAGAGGATGCATTGGAGAAAAATACAGTTAATCACCAAATATGTGAAAACGCACTTGAGGTAATAAGCAAAATGCTGGAGTGAGGACAGGGCTGGGGGCACAGGGACCACTGGTGTCCTCCTCTGGCACCACCTAAGGAATTTTTCAGCTTCATGATGCACTAGATGAGTTTGGTAACCTGGATTCTTGAGCTCCAAGGCAGTGGGTGTGCATATCTGGGACATGTCTGGCTTTGGCTTCTTCGTTGGGTTGAAACACTTCTCAAACTGTGCTGCTTCAGATAAGATCTCGTTGCTGCAGCAAATCTCAGGGATTTCTGCACCTGAGAGTCAATCTGCATTTTCCTGCTGCTTCAGCTGTTCTGGTAGGAGCTGCTTCCTCTCCCTGTGCAACTTGTGTCTCTTTTTTTGGAAAAAAGCACGTTTCTGTTGGGTACTAACCTGCATGAATTTGCTGTCCTGTTGTGTAGCTGTGACAAGGCACTGCAGATTTCTTATGAGATAAACCAGTGAATATCAGCAGTCCATGTGTGTGGTGGAGGAGACACAGAGACTGATCACACTGTCTTTAAAATCTACCAACACTTTGTCTCAGCCAGGGAGAGAATAGTTACATCACCGTGCTGGAAAGGAGAAAACCCAGAGCAGATAATATTGCTGTTATTTTCTTTGTCACATTTCAGAGCACGCTCTCCCCAGGGTTCATATATTCACCTTCTAAAGGGGCTTTGCCCCTTGGCTGCTCCTCCCCATGGCATGGGAGGAGTGAACCACCCTATCAGGAAATTATCTGTATGGCAAGAGTGAGGATGGCTTCTTTTGGGACCAGCACACCTCTGCTGCAGCTCTGGAACAAAAGAGCAGCTATAATTTGTCTGTGAATCTACCTGGATTTGGGTGGACAAGAGACACCCAATGTTTCACACGAGCTCTTACCACCTGAACCAGCTTGCCCTATGACAGCACTAAATAGCATGATGGGCACTGCTCCCAGCAGTCAATTTATCCCTTAATGATGGAGGGTATTGTTGGTAAAGGCCAAAAATCTGACAATTACAGTCATTCTTTAATTGTAATTCGAGCTGTATTCTCAGAAGGTTAGTCTGGTGGTTTACAGCTGGCTACTTTATCTTTTAATTAAATGCCCATCAAACCTCTTTGATCTGAGGAACAAGAGCTCATAAGATGCAGAGTCACTGCTCTGCCCAGGTAACTCTCAGTAATCCAGATTGTCTCATCCTGCAGCGTGGAGGTAATTTGAATTGAGCTGTGGGCTGCTCTTGGGCTCCTGTCAGTGCTGAACCTGTTGATTTGCATTCCGAGAGGATCTTCCAGCAGATAATGGGATTTGTGAGGAAAGTTGATTTTACCTTGTTATCCAGTGAGGGAATAACGTCATCCTCTGAACGAGAGGCAGAGCAGGATGGTAATTACTCAGATAGCAGGGACTGGGGGAGGCACAGCTGCTTAGCCTGACCAGCTCTGGATTGTTCCCTGTTATAGAAATGCTATCACAGAGTTTCCTTAAGCAATTCCCCGAGGCTAGGAAATGACAGAAAATAAACCTCCAGTCCTCAGTTGCAAAAATGATGAGCACAATTGCAGGAAATCATGAAAAGCTGAGACTTCACGAGATAAAATTCAGATAGCTTTGGTTTTCTTTTGAATGCATTTTATGAAGATTTTGGACTCCTAGATCTAAATGTAAAGCTTCTTCTGACACCCTAAGAAGCAGGAATTTTATTTTTTCTTGAAGTTCAGTGTTTTTCTTGTGATCAGCTGAACTGAAGAGAGCAAGAACCCCAAGTAACTCATGGATCCTAATAAAATGTTTGTGAGAATCTCTCACCCCACAGCATCCCATGTGTGTTCAGTGGCATCCTCCCTGCTTTGGGTGCTGTGTCTCACTGCAGCAGTCCCTGCTTTGGAGGCCCTGGGCTCCGTTTTAATGCACCTTGTTGGGTCTTTGCTTTGAGCTTCCCTCCTCTCCCTTCCCTGCCTGTTCTGTGGGATGCTCCTGGGGTGCCCATGTACCCTGGGGGAGCCCCTGGGGAGTGGGGAAGGAGGCAGAAAGGAAGGGTGGACTAACAAGAGGATGTGGAGTAGGAAGAAAGCAGAAAGAAAGGACCAGCAGGGTTCTGAGCAGCTGGCATCAGGGCTGAGAAGCTCCAGCAGCCATGCTTTCTGCTTATTCTATCCCATCCTTTCTCCTCCCCTCGACCAGATGTTTCCAACCCTGGAACTACACTGGTCACTCCCACTTCACCTCCTGGACTTCCTTCAGGCACGCCCTTGACTGTGCTCCTGGCAGTTCCCAGGAAATGCCCTCCCTTTCTCCTCACCTTCCCTATCTTCCCAGCTTGGGAATTGCTTCATAAAAATGTATATGAGACAGCAGAGCCCAAAACAAGCTTAGGCAGTGGCTATTTATACACATAAATATGTGAGTCTGTGTGCCAAGCTGTTCTACAGAAAGGTATTTATTTTTTTAAAGGAGCTGTCTTATTTTGTCAACCCCCAGGATAATTTCTCTCCCCACCAGAGCTCTGCACCCCCAAGCTCTCTCCTGGAGGAGTCCCTCCAAGATCCCTTCAATGGGAGCACTGGAGTACCCACCAAACCCCAGTGCATGGCATTTAATGTACATTCCAAGCTGTCTTGGAGGTGCATGTAGAGCTACAGAAGGATTCTGTCTTGATAAAAGGCTGATCTGTGGATAATGCCACCCCATCCATACAGCACCACACCAATGTGCTGGTGATCACTATCAGGGGTGACTCCTGCAGCATTATACCCTTTTTCTTGCTCTGCTTGTAACATTTCTTTGCCATGAGGCCTGATGTGCTGGTTTGAAGAATCGAGTGGAGTATCTTGACCACAAAGTAAATTAACAATCAAGTTTGTTCATTCTGAAACCGCTGGAGTTCCCTGTGGGTCTCCTGCTTTCATTTGTGTGCAGTGGCTGCTGGATCTTCCTCAGCTTCTCAGGGGTAAAACCACAATTTTCTCGTCCTCAAGAGATCCCTGGGTTTTTGCTCTAGGTCAACAGGGCAGACAAGAGCTGTCAGTTGTATGAGGAGCAGGCTGATGTTATCCACATAAGCATTTGCAAAGCATACTATATATCACAGTAAGTATTCCTTACATGATAGTTAAACCACTTCACTACATCGGTTAATCTCACTGTTAAATCATTCATACAGGACTCTTTCACCAGAGGTCAGCTCTTTCCTGCTGTCTTGAAAGACAGAATCTGAGTTCACTAATGTCTCACAAGGAGACAAGATGCTAAAACATCATTTTTTGTGTATTTCAGATGTACTTCAAACTTGACTCACTCCAAATATGATAGTCCTTATTCCTCCAGTAACAGGAGCTTTATGCCCTTTTCTGCACAAAAGTAAATCACAGTGTAACTCTCATTTGAGATCTTAACTGGCCTCTACCCTATAAAAAGTTCCCATATATTTTGTAGAAACTTGCAAACTTTTTGATTAGACATCAGAAAAACTCACTGTTTTTTGTTTCTGTTTGTAGTCTTCAATTAGATACTACTGGCAAATATAAACATTTGGATTTAGTCCCCACCTCGAGCAAAAACTTACTAACACTTCTTTCAGTGGAAAGTGGGAATAAAAGCAAAGTTCTCCTGAAGTCTTAAAACTTGTAGCTAGTCTGGAAAAACAACATAATTGATGTTCTCCCTGACCTTTCTCATCTTTTCATTTCAGAGCAGGGAAACTGAGCCTTGAAGAGCCTTATGGCAGTGGGGTGCAGATGTTCTTTGTGCTGTAGCTATTCATTGTGAACTCCAATACTAAAAATCGGTATTAAATGTTAGAGTGACTCTCTATAATCACTTAAGTTTGTCCCCTAAATATAAACTTTCAAGGTATTCTCTACCAAATTCCATGTAGAGATTTTGACCTGTCAATTAGGCGCCACGATGCAGCCACACGAAATATGTCCAGCATAAACAAAATCAATTCTATTGATTTCTTAGGGAAAGTTCACTTGAGGGACATCTCACAAAGCCCTAAAAAGCATGATTTTAGTGCTAAACATTTCTACAGGCAGGGCTCTTTTTCCAACAATGCACTGTATGTTGTGACTCTCATTTGAACTGAATTCTTCCAAACCTAATGGGTTCAATCACCACCTTTCATATGGCAGCTTTAAAAGTGACAGAGAACACCTGCTCCTGCCCTGTGCCCCTCCCTAACCCTCTTCCCCACACACAAAAAAAACCAAAATAAAAAAACCTCCAAATTAGTCTCATTTGGGCTTTTGAAAGCCCCGGGCTTGGATGGAAGGTATTTTTCAAAGTATTGTATGAAGGAATTTGCAGAAGAGAGAAAGAGGCACTGAACCTGGAAATTATGTATGTGAAGGGGAGCTTAGCAAGAGCTTTGCAGTCATGAGGAAACCATTTTCAGTGGTTTGGTCCTTGTTTTTATTTACAAAGGATGGACTTCATGCAGTGGTCACTGCAGTGGAACCACCAAACCCATCAATTTCCCTTTAAATGGTAGAACTTCCAAGGATCTGAGCTGTGACTAATTACTCAGGTCAGCTGTACAAGCATTATCAGTGCCTTCTGTGTTGGTATCTGCTCATCACACTGCCTGCTCAATCACCAAGGCCTCTGGCACTGTGGAAAGATATTAAAACCCAAAGAAGACAGCAAATGTCATCACGTATTTTGCTGTGCAGGTGGGGAATAGCAGTGTTGGCTGCTGAGGCACACAGGGAAGGCTCTGTGTCCAAATGCACCTGCAAAGAGCCTGCACTGGAGCCAAGGAGACCTCAGGATGGGCTCTGGGAACAAAGATCCCACAGAATCCTTTGTGGGTCATACCCCTCATGAACTGAGTGTTTGGAGTTGGTAACCATGTTTGGCTTTACAGGTTATGCTTTATAAAAAGACTTCTTATTACCGTGAGTGATACAGCTATAACTCACTGTACAGCTTTTCTCAAATCCTTCCTTTCATAAATGCCATGTCCACTAGCATGACTGAAGGAGGTTTCCAAGGTGGGAGAAGCAAAACCTCTTTGAGGACAGCTGCCTTTATCTGCAGGTGGCAGAAGAAGCCTTTTGATAACCTGCTAAGGCCTGACTTTGAGGTGCCCAAACGAAGGTGACATCTCCTTCCTCATCTCTGGCACAACTGCTGCTGCCAAGGAGTTCTTTAGCTGAGTGATCTGCCCCCAGGAATAGGCACATCAATTCTTTTAGTGCATGATCAACATAGCTCTATCCAAGGGACAACTTCCCCAGGATGGAGGTTGCTTTGCAGACTTAACTAGTTAAGAGTGGCTGGTTGTTTTAAGAGGTTGGCTTATCACTGTGCACCAAGAACACTTTGTTTTATCAAGAAAAACCTCTCAGTTGTAGATACTAATGATTTATAAGTGGACTGACCTCAGAGGAGGAGGGTTTTGTGTTTCTTTTGGGAAGCATCTTGATAAATGTAATGTAATTCAAAAGGTTGCAAATCCCCAAACTCAGACCCTACCTAAAAGGGCTGATTGGAAAGGAATGTTCACATCCTCAGTTTCTCAGGACCCTGCTGGATTCTCCATGAGCTTCCCTATGAAAAATAACATAATAACATAACACCATTTGTGTTTAAAAGATGCATTTTGGAACGAAGCCCAGGAAATCCCCATGCTTCCCTAGTCAAACGCTTGTCCACTTTTTCACAGATCCTGTGCTCTGTGAAAACGCCTGCAATTTTGTTGTTGTTTATCTTAACACCTTCTTCTCCTAATTAGGGCTTCACTGTGCAGCTTTCAGTCTGTCACGTTGTGAGATCCACCAGAGATGCACAGGCAGTGGCTGCGGCAGGCTGAGACAGGTGATGGGATTGCTTTGGAGGCTCTGCTTTGATTAGCAGTGAGGTTTTAATTGCAATTAGCTGACACAGTGCCTGCTGCAATTTGACCCATTCTAAGCAGAGCAGCCAGCACGGTGTCAGCTCTTCACACATGACCACATCCCTAATGAAGTCCAGCCCTTTGGTGGACATCTGTCATGAAACTCTCCATCCTTCTCTCCTGCTCTCTCCTACACACTGTGATGGACAAAATCATTATTAAGCATGAATTTAGATATTTGCTTACTGGTCTGGCTTTTCCAAGGCTTGGGGCTCTTGAGCTGAGCTCATTGTGAGGAGGAATGGGAAGGATGGGTCAAGCTTTGAACAGGACTTCTCATCCAGAGAGGATGGGATTATTTCTCCTCCCCAGTTATTTACAGTGGGAGCATGTTCTGTCGAATATGGCACTGACTGAAAATGTGGGCATCCCTGTTGGCCTGGGGTGCAGCATTGCTCTGGTACAGCCCTAGCAGCCTGGGTAGTGAGCATGCAGCCCTACAAATTGTCATGGCTGTTCACCTTGCCCTTCATGACTGAAAGCGACCCTATAGTGGTTCTCATTAGGTGAGGGTTCAGTCATCAAAACTTGCTGCTTTAAGATGTTGATGATGTCTCTCTCTGATTTTTAGAAAACAATTCCTATGCTCCTATGCTGGTTTATCTCCTCCCCCTTCCCTATTTTTTGTTTCTGCATTTTATATGTAGGTTTCTGGTCCTGAACTCAACAGTCTACAGGTTCATGTTTGTAAAGGCAATTAGACATCGAAAAAAATTGGTTGAAATTATGTGCCTTTTGAAAATACTGCTACACTTCTGCCATATCCTGTAAGGTTTTAATTACTGTTATACTTTTGGCCATTAAATAGTGTTTCTGAAACCAGACTGAGTTCAGACGTAGCCTTTCTATTATCTAAAGCCTGTGCCCCACATTTTGGCAAATCAATCATTGCTATTCCTGCTTCGGAGCTGTGGAACAGGCTGTCAACTGATATTAATCAATCTTTGTCATTGCCCGTTTCCAAAAGTCATTAGCATGCTCAGCCTCACATAATATTCTCCAGCAGAAAAATAACACATTGTCAACTGTACTTTGTTATGAGTTACTACACAAGTGACCTTATTGATTGCACATATGTAATAGAGGTCTGTATTTACCGAGAACCTTGAAGTCTTAGTGTTTATCTTTATCATACTTCCACTTTCTCTTTTCTTTTTTTATATTACTTTGTTTTCCTTAACAGACAAAACAGCTGTTCCCAAGAAAATGAAGATAGCCGAGGAGCTGGTATGAATGTTACAAGTAAATGAAGATATGAAGTAAGTGCATCTGACTGCTGGAACACTAGGAAATGATTAATGACCCTTTAACACATTAAAAAGAGGTCTGCCAACAAATAGCTATTTTTGTTGTCACATAGTAACACTTTAAATTCCTATAAATGTGTCCACGATGAAGTTGGCATGTGTGAAAATCCTTCTTCTTGGCCATGAAGGCTTTACAGATGGATTTCCCTTGCTAGTTATTCCTCACAATGCTTGGTGAAGGCTGGATGTTCCTTTCTATTTTCCTCTACTTATTTTCAGAGAACAATTCAATTAAGAAAAAAAATACTTGTACCACATTACTTGTCTGGCTTTGTTGTTTTTTCTCTTTATGTGCCAAGCGAAAGAAATGATGAGAAATCCTCTGATGTTCAAAATTTTAGGAGGTGGAACCCTTTTTGCAGCCTCAGGGCTCAGCAAGCCCCATCCCCTGCTGCCATAGGCAAGCACACCATAAACCCCTTTGTGAATGCAACAATCTTTAATATAAAGCAACTTCCTTGCAAAGCAGAAAGAAGTTCCAGCCCAGGATGCTTATAAACATAGTTCTCATTTCCAGAGTAAATCCCCTCCGGGCAATAATAACAATTTTTGCCCTTTGTCCTGCCTTCTCAATGTTTTCTCACATTTCCACTGTTGGCCAAGAGTGCCTTCAGGAAAAATGCAAGCACTTGGTACAGGCAGTGAAGCACAGGTTAGTTTTGGGGCACAGGGTTTTTCTTAAACTTCCTTGAATAAAAAAATCCTACCACATTTAATAAGTAGATATCCTCACTCCCTACCATTTCTAGAGTGCCTTAAGGTGTAGCCTCAGGAAAAATACATTACAGACTCCAGTCCTGACCAGATGAATGCTACTCTTGCCAACGAATTCTTTAGAGTTCTCACTAGTTGGAGTCAGCAGCAGGTAATGGGAAGCATTGCAGGGCATTGCTGTTAAAAAACCCTTTCCATCAGCTGAGGATCCACAAACCCCCACAGTGCAGCTTGTGACATCAAGACACCCTCCACTGGAAAGGAAAATACAATATTAGTCAGGGCTTCAACAGCCCTTCAATATGTCATCAGCTTTATTGGGACTAAATCTCAGGCAGGCAGGTCACTCTGCTCTGTTCTCATCCAAAGCTGTGTTTTGCCCTAACTGGTTTATCAGAAGAATCAATCTTGCAGGTATAATAAGGGTTCTGATAACTCTGGAAAGAATTTCTGCTCCTGTCTGGCAGAAGAAGAAGAATGCAGAAGTTTTAAATCAGTTCACACTAGGACACCTTAAACTCTGCCCAGTAAAAGCTTCACAAAATAGTTTGTCAGTCTTTTCCTGAGAAGTTTTATTACTAATACTTAGTAGGAGATGCCAACTCTGAAATGTCAAGTTTCCTGGTCAAAAAAGTTGTGTCATCTTTTCTTCTCTAGGTTTTATTTAGAAAAATGCTTGCAGAAGTTTCTGACATACCAGATCCTGCCTGAGTCTGTGACAATAGTAGATAATTGCCAGCAAACCACTTAGTACATTTTAATAATGCCTGAAGAGCTTCAAAAAACCTCTGCCACGTCTCCCCCTAACATAAACATTTTCAGTATTTAATTTGGGAGATGCCAGGGAAGACTGCTCTCCACTTCCCACCAGCCAAAAAACTCTGTTCAGGTCTCCACAAACTGGGGGCAAACAGCAAATATGTCCTGCCTTGATGGTGTGATCATCCACTGTCAGCTCTGCTATCACAGCAAGAGGGGAGCAAAGAGCTGGATTTTAAATCCAATTTAGAAGGTGCTTTTTTCCCCCTATAGCTTTGCACTGCAGCAAATGAGCTTCATCCTGTTTCAGCCAGCATAAGCTTCAGTGATTACATATTTCATAGGCCATTGATTGAAGTGCTCTTACAGTCCTTTCCTCTTGTGAATGAATGTTTATCCCCCTTCCACAAAGGACCCAGGGACAAAGGTTTCAACTTAAGAAAACGTTTCTGCAGGTCCACGTGGGCAGCCTTGCCCTGCAGGGCAGGTGAGCACGTATTTCAGCAGGCTGGAGCTTATGGCATGACAGCCCAAGAGAACCCCACGCCTGAGTGTGCAGCTGGAGAGGGACAGACTGTTCTAAAATCAATTAGGAAATGATGCAGGATGTCCCTGCCTGTATCTTGGCACCTATTTTATTTTCTGTCTATTTTGTTCCCTTCTGCTTATGTAAGTAATCCATTAAATAGCAATACCCAGGAATGAATCAGTGTTGTGTCAGAAAAGCTCCTTTTTCCTTGTAACATTAGCAGGTTTTCTTTCTCCTCTGTGAGCATCATTCCTTCCTCCTCCAGTGAGTTTCTAATGTCTTTCTGCTCCAGTGCTGGCTACTGCATGACATACGTAGATTTCTGAAAATAAGGTTTTTAAGTGACCATTTCTGTCAGGTATTAAGTGCTGTCCAAGCCAGGTCTGATAAATACTGAAATAAAATCATAGCTGATCTATGTCCTTTTTGCAGAAGACACAGGTGATATTTGCAGCCACTTGAAAGGTGCTGTAAAAGCACAGGGAGAGATCCTGCAGTGCAGATTGAGAGATGGGGCAGAAGTACTGTGCTACCCAACAGGCCTCCTGTGATAACAAACCTCTAAATATGTATCTTGAAAATTCCCTCCCTGAAGTCTGCTGGAGACTGGAGGGAGAGCTCCAGACATGACTGCTGAGCTGGTTGTACTCCTTCTAGGTAAAACATTAATCATGATGGAATTTTTTTTATGCTTGGGTTATGCGACTCTACAGAACTAAATTTTAACAGAGTATTAATTAAATGCTGATTTCTGCAATTAACCAGTGCTTTAAGAATTTTTGCACAGCCTGTGTGAGGCGAAGTGCTTTCATAACTGTGCAGTTTTCTCTTTTTTTCCTCTTTCCCATTGTTCAGCCACCTTGAGTTGTGATTATATTATTATTTTCCCTTTGATTTTATTGCTTTTACCTATCATTTTAATCTCCCTGCCTGGAGTGGATGGGTAACCCAGGCTGTGCAGGACACCCATGCTTTTAGAACAACAAGAGATGGAGACCATCTGGCTTCTTGGGATAAAATTGGCATTTCTGTACAAACAACTGGGTAAAACTGGTTTCATAGATTGCCCCTCCCTCCAATTAAAAAATGAACCAGTCAGCTCCCAGCAAAGGCCCCTCATGTGTTGCAGCACAAGAGGGCAGTGTTAGGTTGGATTGAGTCGCACAAGGGTGTGATGAGCACGGGAACACTTCATGGCAAATTGATTTTGCCTATCGGTGAAGAGATGTGTGGGGTGAGGGCAGTTCCCTCCCAGGGCTGGGCAGGGGAAGAGGTGGCCAAGCTTCTGAACCCCCTTCTCTGCCTGGATCAGCATCATCTGACTGTGACACTGCTGGGTGTGGCATTTGGGGACACCAGTCTTGCTCCAGGGTCCCCACAGCCACCTTGACCCCCCTGGGGCTCTGCTGGGACTTGCAGCATCTCTGTGTCTGTCTCTGCCCGCTGGGATTTTCCATCCTGCTGTGGCCACAGGGTCCCACTGGTGGCACTGGGGCAGTGCTGAGCAGAGCTGCTGATGTCACCTCGTTCAGCAGGGCAGGAGTGCCAACCCTGTAAAGTCCTTTCCCTGGCGTGGCTGGGGTGAGATGTCCCAGCTCTGCTGGAGCTGCTGGGGTCTTTGTGCCATGGAACATCACCCAGCATCCACAGGAACAAACTGGTCCTACTCAGGACCAAAAGACAAGCTAATTGTCAGTCAGTGCCTTTTATGGGGAAATAAAGGAGGAAAAGTTACAAAAGAAATATTATTCATGGGAACAGCTGTGAGAGTATGAAACTAATGATGTCCTCCCAAGGAGAGGAGGGATGGGAAGAGGAACCTTTCCACAAAACAGGCATCACATCCCCAGCAGGATAATGGTACCTGAGCTTTCACAGCATGGCCCTGTTTCACCTGGAGCCCTCTGCCCTCTGAGGCTCCTTTGTCAGCCTCTGGTTTTTCGTGAATGATCTGAGAGTGTGGGTTATCTGTAACTTTTTCCCTGTTTTCAAGGAAGCATGATGTTAAAAGCAGATGTTTTATATGTAGCTGTGGTGGCTCATCTTGAAACATGTATTGCTGCACACACAAAATAAAGGTTGAGCATAGGCATACATAATTTATTTATGCCTGGAGGCTGGTTGCTTCTGTGCTCTCTGGTTTTCTGGTCGTGGTATCATGCTTGGGAATGATCTTGAGCCACAGACATGAGCACAGTGCTCCAACCCCAAAATGGAGGCCACTGAAGGATTCATCAGTGCTTCATCCTCTCAGCCAAGGCTGTCAGCTGGTGCAAAGTCCTGGGAGATCCCACTGCAGGCTCAAAGCCTGAGGCACCATTTTTTGATGTACACAAAAGACCTTGTTTTAATAGGAATTAATTAGCAGTTTAAATACTTGCAGGGTAGGAAATCCCCCACGGGGTACACTCGTTAAGGTTTCTTTACACATTACCTCCCAGGAGGATGCAGACTTTCCCTTAGTTTCCTGCATCACTCTCTGTTTCAGCAATAACTCCAGTAATTGTACTACAGCCCCAAAGTACTGCAACAGCAACCATAAATTCCTTCCAGTGCTCATCTGTTCCCCTGTGTTAGACAGGATGGTGATGGGCAATAATTTATCAAAGAGCCTGAGGTTATAGTGTCACATATTCATGCCCGAGGTGCAATGACGAGGTGATAATGTCAGTGTAACTACACATCCTGTTTGCATTATTTATTGCCCTCATGAATGACAAATTTGTATTTTAAAATGGCTGAGACATTTATCTGCTGTCCCAAAAAGCCAAATTGTGAAGGTGGCATAATCTTATCTCTAGGGCAGACGTTCCCTTTTATCATTGGCATTTAATAAGAGAATGTGTAATTAAAAAAAAGTAATTAACCTATTTCTAGGAATAGGAAGTTTGTATCTTGAATAAACAGGCAGCTATGGCAGCTGTAAGTGTAAGCTGCCAGGAGTCCTGTCTGCCCAAGCTGTTTTCTGAGAGAAACAGTCTGCATTCCAACAAGGGTGAGGAGAGTGGATAGATTTCTACAGAATGGCACTGCAACATCACATTTTTCTTTAGGAGTTGTTTGAATTTTGGAGGCATTTTGCATAGGGGTGACTCCTCTTCCCATGGGATGACCAGATATTTGGGGCAGAGTGAGGTGAGATTGATCCTGGCTGAACCCTGGCATGACAACAATCCTGGCAGTTTGGGAGACTCCCGCAAGTGAGGTGACTGAATGGGACAAGAATCCCACTCAGTTTTCCTTCTCTAGTGGCAACCACCAAAGACTCAAGACAGCCACTTAGTAGAAGCATTGAAATAGTTCAGTAATGCTGAGTTATCCCATCAGCAGAAATCAGTGCTTGCCTCACAGGCTGCCTCTCTGTGTGGTGTGTGGCTCAAGTGGGGAATGCTTTGCTGGAAGCTGCTTTGCCACACAGAGCAGGAGAGGGCAATCACAAAAAAAAAAATCCTGAGCCCTCTGTCACTGTTCTACATTCCTCCCTTTCTGAAAAATGTGACTAGCTCTTGTCATTTAAAAAACTTTCCTGGTAGAGCATTTAATCTTTCAATGGCAGAATGTATTGTGGAGGTTAAGAGTGTGTCCAGAAAGACAAAAGGCATGGGTTGCAGCAAAAGAAATTGCAAGTAGACAAATGGGAAAACATCTTCACAATTGGAGCGAGCAAAGGCTAGGAGAGAGACTCTGGGTTCCTGGAGATGTTCAGATACTTTGCAGGAGGCCCTGAGCAGCCTCATCCCCATTTGAAGTGAGTTCTGCTTGGAGCAGGGGTTGGATCAGTGACTTCCTGGGATGCTTCCCAAACTACTCTGAAGCTGGAAGGTAAACAGCTCCCCAGCCACCTGAATCATGGACAGTGCTTGTCTGGCTGCCTGGGAAGCCTCTGGAGAAGCTAAGGATGGAGAGCACTGGCTGAGGCTCAGCCTACCTCAGACACAGGAGCTTGCTGTGCTTCTGGTGCTGCCAGGCAGAGCAGCCTTTGGTGCAATTTAACACAGGGATTCAAAGAAATGCTATTCCAGAGCTTGTGCAAATCATGTGGATGCTGGGAAGCTGTTCTGACACCTGATGAGCCACTGCTCTTCTGCTCTAAAAGTGCTCTGTATCTGCTTATCCTTTGCAAAGTGACACCAGTATGAATGTGTCTGATTTTGTAAAGTGTGTTTTTTCTGTAGCCACTCAAAATGCTTTGAGCTGCATGATTATGAGAGCTGAGCCTCAGCTCCCACTTTGCTGTCATCATCAGCATTCCTAACCAGTGCTGGGAGGCGTTGGTGGTGAGAATCAAGCCCTGGTGCAGCTCCAGGTGATTGCTGCCTTCTCCTGGAGCCTCAGCACACACTGCAGGGATGTCACCACGCAGTGGCTGCCATCACTCTGCTGCAGCACCAGGGCAGGTAAGAAAAGCTGTGCCGATCATTTCAATGAGATGCTGGCTCATCTGAGATTCACAGCCCTGCCACGAGGTTAATTACTTTTCTTTAAATAAATATGGTAGTGAAATCGTCCATTCTTTTCTTTGGAATACTGACAGAAAGTTCAAGAAAAGGAAAACTGATATGAGTTTTACACTTCACAATTGCACTGCTGAGCCTGGAACATATTTTTTCCTGGTGCAGATGTAGGTAAACTGGAGTCACAGGTTAAGCAGTCATACAGACAGCAAATGGGGAGCAGCTTGAACATTTCTCATGTAATGAAGCCTAATCAAAGCCCTGAAAACTGGAGAGGTGGCCATGGCAGGATGAAGGAGCCATAAAGATGAATGACCATAACCATCCAGAGGTTTTGGTATTTGCTGTGACTAATCTAAGCTGGGTGTGTGTGGAGCAAAGTGTGCAGCACCTTCCTCAGACCCCTAGCTGCTGTGTGGGGTGGCAGCTGGCTGGGGATTTGCAATTGCAAAACGGGATGAAGTGTAAAAGTAAGTCTTGATATCTCCAGAGACAGCCTCAAAACTGTTTGACACCTTATCAATTCATAACACATCTGTTTCCAAACTCTCTGCTCGCACCAGGAGCTGTGCCTGTGGAGCTGTGCTGTGCATGTGGAGCTGTGCTGTGCAGGGCTCAGGGCAGCTGTCACACACCGCAGATGTTGGAGGCTGTGCCTGCTGTCCAAGCCAGAGCGGGGCTGTCCCCAGCAGGCCTGTGGTTTTGGCTGTTCTGACATCTCCTAAATGAGGGGATCACTGCAGCTTTCATACCACAGTGGCTCTTCCAGCACTGGCTGGTGAGACCCTCTGTCCCTTCCACCTCTGTCCAAAGGTCCCTGGGCAGGAAGGCAGCCCTGAGCATGTGGCTGGTGCTCCAGCACAGCTGCAGGAACAACCTCCTGCCTTGCTGAGGAATAAAAAAGGGAGGGAGATTCATTTTCTGCAGTGAGCTCATATTCTGAGAATGGGCCATGGCAGCTCATTACTAACACATGCAGTGCTAGACTATCCACAGGCAGGGCTGTGGGGGCATCTGGGGGCTGTCTGTGATTCCAAACAACAAAGCTGGAGAGGTTTAGGCAGGGGGTGACAATGGCAATTGCACCTCTTCGTGCTGCAGAGAGATCAGACACCAACTGGCCAAGCATTAACACTGTTTTAACCAGTCATGCAGCTTTGAAGTGTTTTTCTGAGCTCTGAGTGTATTTTCTTGAAGGCTAAAATACATTTTGAGTGCTGTGCTGTCACTGCAGCGAATGATGCCGAAGGATGTGCCTCTGTCTCAGAATAGAAGGCAGATATATATTTTTGTTGAGATTTAGCTGCTGAATGGCTGAAGCATCAAGCAATTGCCATAAAGCTTTTCTCTGAGTAATACTCTTGTCCTTCTAGGTTTGGGTGACTATCTGACACTGTCTGTGTTGGCTGGAGATCAAAGGGGAGAGGGAGACTGTGGGTCTGGCTGCGATTTCCTTCCACCCTCTGGCAAAACAAAGCAAAGGCAAACGTGACATCCCGCCCTGTGAGCTCCATCAGGGGTGGTTTGGGGCTCAGGGCAGGAGGGCTGGGGATGCTGGACTGTGCTGCCCTTGCTGATGGGGCCGTGCTGGATCCATCCTCCCTGGCCACAGAGCACAGGGAGAACTGAGCTGTGCCACACTGGGTGCCAGAGGAATCCTGGTGGAAAGGCTGGCAAATCGTCCTCAGAATTTCCTGGGAAAGACCATTCAGCCTTTGGAAAGCTTTTAGGATGTGTTGGACAAACATGCATTGAGACAGTTGAAGTGGAGCTGATTCTGGGGGCAAGGGTGTGCTACAGTCCAAAAGTGCTCAGCTGCAGTCCTTCCCAGCCTTCTTGCCCCATGATGTCTGTGATCTTCTCCCTCTTGAGTGATGGGATTGGTTCTAAGCCCATAAAAAAATGTTCTTCAAGTCCTCAAATTCTGTTTTGAAGTGTTACCAGGCTCAACTCCTTCCCCATTTTCATCTCCCAGTGACAGCACTGCTTTACTGAGCCTTTGTTCTGAGATCCTCTGTCCCAGGGAAAGGCACCCTGGGCAGAAAGGTGCTGTGGATTTTGGGAGCTGTGAGTGTATCCCAGGAGCCACATCCCTGTGCACTTCAGAAGGTAGGCAGTGGTGAAGCCAGAAAAGGAGGGAAGAGGGACATGTAAAAAGCCAGACATGGTTTATGCCCTAAGACCAGACAGAATCAATATGTTTCCATGAAGCATATTGCATCTAATCAGTGTTTTCTGGAGGAAAACTTCTGCTTAACTTGAAACCTAGGCCTGAATTTATTTGCAAATGCCTAGTGAGTGATAAGAAGGTGATTAAGTACAACATTTGTCTTGACTGGAAAAATATATTAACCCTGGTGTGACTTTTTTTTTCTGTGATATTGGGAACTGTGAGTGCCCAGCAGGTCATGGCAGAAGCTGTTTCTGCCAGGAAAAAAAACATTAGTCCATCCCTTTCCTCTTGCAAAGCTGTTGGTTATAACTGGGTGGCACAGCCCAAAACTCCACCCTAAGGCCTTTCCTGGCCAGAAGTTCCTCTGCTGAGATGCCTTCAGAGCTGATCTCCCTGTGGTGGCTTTGCTTGTGAGATCTGGACCACTGGAGTGGTGGGAACAAATGGGCCAGGAGGGACAGAGACAGGGCACCTCCTTTCCCTGTTCCCTTTCCTTCCACTGATTGCCTTGCACCATCCTGCACTGCATCTCACCTCTGCTTTTGCAGTGAATTAGAGAACCTGGGGGGAGAAGCACTTGTTTTTCACCTCAAGGTAAGAAGAGCACTTGGAGCTAACTCTAAGCCTAAATCCAAAATGTACATCTGCCCTGAGACTTTCCCAGCCTGCCCCAGGAAGCTGCTGCAGAGATCCCATCCCCTCCATGAGGCAGGGAAAGCTCTGCCTCCTTCTGCAAGAGAGGGATGGCAAATGAAGTCATTAGTGGTGCCCCCAGCCTTTGGGACAAACCCCTCAGTCTGCTGGGAGAAGCTCTTCTCTCCACAGGCCTCGAGGTGTGCCAGTGCTGGATAAATCTAATTTGGCCCAAATTTACTTCCAGACACAGTTTCTTCAGAAAAGCATGTTTACTTTCCTCCTGGCAGTGACCCAGCCCCACGATGCTCTGGCTGCACAGAATTGCAAGTGCAGCGTATTAAATTATCGCTGCTCCTTCGACTGACATGCACGATGGAAGTTATAACTGATCTGTTTTTCCATGAAAAATTTATTGCATTTAAGTGTATCTAAATGAGTAAATCTTATTTGTACACAGGGACTTCTTGTCCTATTGCCTCTCTATCACTCTGGGATTGTATTAAGGTCTCTCATCATGCCCAGAGTCTGTAGCCCTTGTGTGTATCTCCCTTTCAGCAACATTTCTCTCATCTTTCCAGTCAACCTCCTCCGGGCTGTGCCTACCAAGGAAAAAACCCCTCCAGCCTCCATCCAACTCTCAGCTCTCAGGCCTTTGTGTGGGCCCCAGAAAATCCAGCTTTTTACCTCTTATTCCAGGCAGGGACTAGTCGGCTGATTGCTTTCTGCATAGAGCACAGTCTCTTCTCCCAATTACTGCAACTGTTGGAGCTTTAAAGTTGATGATTGTATGTTGTTGGAATACAAATTGATCATTAGAAACATTAATAATGGCTGCTTGACTTTATAATTAGCCATGTATCTGTATTGCATTCGGGAGCTGTTAGCCTTCAATGAGCACATTCCAAATAATCCATTTATATTTAAATAAATTGACACACAATAGCTATCTTAATCAATCTAAATATAATTCCTACTTAGGAGCCTCTGCTTTGCCGCTTATGTTTTTTTCTGAGGATAGCAGCAGTTGGGTTTGGTGGGATTTGGAGCTCCAGGAGGGCTGAGCCAGGGAACAGGCAATGGTCTGATCCTTGCAGCTTCCCAGTCCATCGAGTACAGGGAAATTCAGCTCATTGCAATGAAATGGTAGCACTGATGGGACAGAGGTTTGGGTCTTGTGTCTCTTGCTCTGTGTAAGCCCTGCTCAACAACAACAAAAAATCTGTATATTATTAACCCCGTGTTCAGCACAAAAGCAAAACCAAGCCCTGTACCAGCCACTGTGAAGAAAATTACCCCAGTTGAAACCAGCAAAAGCAGTAAGTTTCCTTGAATCTGAGATCATTAAAAAATAACTTCCATCTTTCCATCCACAAAATTTAAAATTATTTGCTATTTGGAACCGCTTGATTTAAGTTTGTTGGTCACTTTATAGATTCTATAAGGTAAAAATTCTCCTGGCTTATTGTTACACCTGAGCAAATATCAGGTAATAGGCATCTGAGGGAGGTCACAGCACTCACCAGTGATGTGCAGGTGAGATAACTGCAGACAGCTGGGAACTTCAAGCTGAGTTTGCACTGCAAAGTTTGGATCCTGTCAGTCCCAGACAGATGAGTTTAGTGATTCAATCTTCCACCCACGATGTGAAGGTTTTAATTTTCTGGACCCTGAATCTTCTAATTTACCTATTTGGTGCAAATATTTGAATATGGCTGAGCAAGGAACTGCATATCATGCCTGCTAAAAATCACTTATCAGATTTTATTGGGAGACAGAATTGCATTTTTATGCCTTTTTGGACTGTCAACATTAATCATTCCTGGCTCATTGGTGTGGGTATTGAAGACTGTATTGTTTTTGGAGATGAGAGGACCATTCCTCAGCTGGTGGACACTCCTTGTGACTTTGCTTAAGCCACATTAGCTCTCAGGGAGTGAGGATCACAGTGATGCATTTTTCTCTTTGGGGGAGTTGTTTTCTTTCACTAGCAAAAAAAGAGGTGTCTTTTTTATTAAACACCGTCAAAACCTGAGGAAATTATCCCTCCCCAGAGGACCAGAGTAGGTGTGAATATCTCAGCAGTGAGCAGACTCTTACACCCCACCAGGGAGTTCCTGAAGGTGATGAAAATACTGTTTTCCCCTGTTTTGCAGTGTGCCTTTATCCCTATGCAGCTCCTATGGAAACAATCACACAAAACCCCCACGTCTTACTGCAGACTGATCTAATTTCTCTGTGTTGTCTTCTTAGTGTGAATAGATAAACAAAATAATAGCAGCAAAAAGAAAAACAAAACAGCCTATGATGCCAATTGAGATGTCTTCTTAGTGCGAATAGATAAACAAAATAATAACAGAAAAAAAAAACCCCAAAAAACAGTCTGGGCTGCCAATTGAGATTGGTAAACCCTGCACTGCTTGGGGTGGTCAGAGTGTGTTGCACATCGTGCTGGGTGTGTGTCACACTGTCCCCAGCCCTGAGAGCTCACAGGTAAAGGAAAGGAAAGAGAAATAGAGGTGTCCACATGGATATCGCTGGTAGGTCATCCCCACCTGAGATCTGAGTTAGCTGGGCTGGTAGGAGACCTGGGGAATGTTGTTCTGCTAGTTACAGGTGTTTGGTTGCAGAGGTTTGAGTGGCTGCAGTGTCCTGGCCACTGACTCTTGTTCAGGGACACCCTACCAGACAGATGGAGCTCTGTGCTTCCCCAAAATAAGGGAGTTGCCTTGCTGGGCAGTGCTCCCAGCTCCCAGGAAGTCTGTAGCACCAGCAGTGCTGGAGTTGCCAGAAAGGAGCCAAAAACCTGCCAAACTTTGGCTGGGAAGAGGAGAGAGACCCCGCGTGGGGCTCTGCTAATAGGAGCTGTTAGGGACTGCTGAACAAAAGGACTTGTCCTGCAACAGTACAGTAGGCAGGGAGAGATTTGGTTTATTTGACTGTGTTTCATCCAGGTCTGATGGGGTTTTTTCCACTTTGAAAGTTCCTTTATTCTCTTTTGTGTTTCAGGGCTCCTGGGGTGTTTTTGTGCACACAGTGGAGAGGGGTCCAGACTGCAATGGGTTCACACCACATGCCAGAAAACTTCCCCTGGCCCCATCCAGTGAACTTTAAACCTCCTCTAGCCCAGATCAACACCTACAATCACTGCAGGGTTCCACAGTAGGAGGGCAGCAAGGACAATGTGCAGAAACAGTTTGGTACAGCTTTACAGGTAGAGAGAATTTGTTAGGTGAGAATGGCCATGTGGAAAGCCCCCAGTGGCTCTGCCAAATTTAACCCTGAGAGGAGTTTCTGAATAAGACATGTTTTATACAAGTTTTCATTGTTAGCTTTTCCCAGAAAGATTCTTTATCTGGTGGTATTCTGTTCACCTAAGCTTTTTGATGCTGCCTTTGATTTTCCCCCGTAATTTTTCTTTTCCAATGTCCTGTTGTTGTCCATCCTTATTACCTGGAGTCATTTGGATGACATCCATTTTCACTTCTTAAAAAAAAATTTCCCCTACCTTTGCTAAAGGCTGTGTCACATCCTATTTAAAATCAACAGAAAGACTTCGGTGAGCCCCAAACTGGACCTGAAATTGTTACTTCCTTTCAGGTTTCTCAACATGATATTTGCCTCCTAGCAACCACCATTTGCAAGCAGGGGCACAGCAATATTAAGCTCTCAGCTGAGTGCCACAACTGGCATCCCAGTGCACCCCACAGAGCCTCACAAAGCCCTCAGTGGTGTCAGCTCACTCCCCTTGCTGTAGGTGTCATTTACACACAGTGTTGTACAGCAGCCTGAAAAGCAAAGGGAACTTCTGCCCTGCAGAGGCTGTGAAAGGAGGATGGGGAGTGCTGCAGGATCAATTAATACCCCAGGCATGGCAGAAGCACCCAGAGGATGTTTGGGGATCTCCTGTGTTTCACTGCCTGGAGTATCCCAACCTCTGTCCCAACCTCTGTCTCACTCTGTGCATCGTCTCATCCCAGGTGCACTTCTGCAGTCCTGCTCTTTGACAGCTAATTTGGTGCCTTTTTCTTTCTTTAATTACAGCAATTTATCACACTGCCTCCCAGCTCATCCTCTCTAATATACCATGATGGTGAATGTCACTTGCTCAGGTAGGACAAGGTGAAGCTTGCCTGCTGGGAACAGTGATTTTTTTCCTCAAGGACCTGGAAAATGCTCTCAGCTGAGTGAAGCCTTTGGCTCATTTTGGCTCCCTTATGCTTCCTTTCCTCCTATTTTTGCATGTTCATTCCACAAATTCAGTTCCAGATTAGCCCAGTTGCATCACTTGTGGGTCAGTTTGGGGAAACTCAAGATCTTCTTTTACCTTCAGCTATTTAGGAAGAAAGCTGAGTGTTATTCCAGTGGGGCTGAAGAACCAGCTGTGCTCATGCAGCTCCATCAGGACATTCCAAGGGCGTTTGTGGCTCAGAACAGCCTGACTTCCTTAGCTCTTTCTTAAGAAACAGCAACAGACATCCCAAAGGGTTTGGATGAACAACCTCCATCCTGGTGTATCCTTTTTGAAGTGACTCTTCCATGTTTGTTAGTCACTGTTTTAAGATCTAAAGGACTTTTTGCTGTTGGTATTGGTGAGGTGATATGAGGTTATTTACTTGTGATGTTTCATGAAAATCTCAGCTTTCATTAAGGGACAGGAAAGGAGCAAATATTTAGTGCACTAACAGACTCCAAAAAGAAAGCTGAACATGCAAATCTGCAGGGCCAAAATTCAGAAGGCAATTTGAGAGCCTGCCACCTTCAAAACTATAATTTAGTAATTATTTTTAGTTGTCATTATGTTTTTAACGATCTCCTGAATTTTTAGAGCCTGGAGCAATTCAGCTGGGAGGAATTACAGTTTCAAGCTGCAGCACACCTTTGGAATCTTCCCTGGTTTAGCTGAGAGAGATGAGGATGCACAAGGGATCTGCCTATGCCTGTGGGGTTTTGTACAGTGCATATAAACTTATTATCCCATCCATTTTATTTTAATTGTATCTATCTTGCTAACTGGACAGTTTGCAAGGACTACATGAATAATCCAGGAAGATAAAAAGTTTAAGAGCAATGGCATAAATATACTGTGCGTTTTACTGGTTCAACAGTCATAATATCTGGATCATATAAAAATAGCTATTTAACAACAACTGTTTCTCCCACAGCAATTAAGAACCTATGAAAGTTGAAAGATGATGAGAATCATATAATTGGTTTCTGCAGAGTCTAATGAGACTCTATTTTCTCAGTAAATAGAATATTCTCTTTCTTGAGAATAGAAAAAATAACTGATGATAAATATTTATAAGTGACTCTTATCTTTCTCCTGTCATGGAGTTTTCATCAACAAACTACATTTAAAAAAAATCCTCACATTAGAAAAGCAGATTATTTACTACTGTTTAGTATTTGTACTGCAGTGGTGCCCAGAAGACCATGGAGGGTTCTGGGCTGCAGATACCACCTCCCTAGCCTGCTGCCCCATGGAAGCATTATGGGTTTGGGGAGAACTTGGGAAACTAGAACCATCCTAAATAATGCACTGTCTAATCACTGCCTTATGTTATTTCTGCAACTCTGCTTAAGATTTCTTGTATGGGTTTTGGGAGATGCATTCTCTGTAGTAATTCCACAGACACCAGTAATTCCAGAATTCCAGTAATTCTGGAGACACCCTTTGATAGCCATTCTGGCCATGGTGTGAGCTGTGTGTGCAGTCTAGAGTGTTTTGCCAACATGGATTGTTCAATGCACTCACCAAGGTCTCTTGGCCAGCTCAGCTGACATGTACCACTATGATGGTATGGCTGCTAGTAAAATAATGTGAAGATATATATTGATACTTCAATTACCTTTTAAATTGTACTAGCTGAGATCCCTGTACCTGACTTGGGTGTTAAAGCATGGATTGTACCTGGTTCTGCAAACACATTGTTTTGTCAGTTCAATGCCTGTAACAGCTTATACTTCCATCCTTGGGTAATCACCTCTGCTTTAAAGAGTGACCCTAAATTGTATTTACACAATAAATTAACGCTCAGTTCTTACGGAGAAAAAATTGCTTCAAGGAATCTGAGTAAGTGCAATTTTCTCTGCTCTTCTTCCATTATCTCCATCATAAATAAGTAGCTATGAGTGCTCATGGGACACAGCAAGGGCTTCTCTCAAGCTGTTGCTTTTACAGCTCCTTTATGGCTAGGGAGTTGAGGAACTAACAGTTTGAAAAGAAACCAATGGTGGTTATAAATACACCTCTTCACGTGGCTCTATCTTCATTTCTTTTCTAAGAATGAGATGGTGGCAGAACACAGATTCCTGAAGAACCTCCTTTTGAAGGCAAAGGTGACCTCTTTTCAGCTGCTGTGACTGCAAGGCAAATTTCCTTATTTAAGGGGGAAGAATTGATGCTTGTCACAAGGGAAAATTTTGAATGCACAAGAAGTGTCTCTTGTAGTAGGAAATACTACTGCACTCTTTCCTGAGGCATATGCTTAGATAGGATTTTCTCTAAAATAAAAAGAGGGGTGAACATCACACGCCAGATGCCTTTTTAAACGCACTTGCTAACCAAGGTCATGTTAATTCTTCTGGGTTCAAAACAATTTCACTTACAGGATCAGGGATTTTTATTTCACTGACACACAATAAACGGTTCAGGTCTTAAAAGCAAGAGATGATTTTTTTTTTTCTGGTCTTCTGAATGGAAATCGTGTCCTATTCTTAGAGGAAACCAAGTGAAATAAAGCATCACAAGTGCTGCTGACCTGTACATCTGCTGAGACCAGGGACGTGGGAGAACAGACAATGAATGGTTTAACCTTCTCCTACTCTGTTGTTATGGTGAGGCTGGAATAGCAAATGCAATTCTGCCTCTCACATCTCAGAAAGGATGTTGCAAAACTTGGAAAGGATACTACAAAGAGTCACAGTAAAGATGTGAGGGCAGGAAAGTGTGTCCTGTGGTGTGAGATTTACAGAGCTCAAGGTATTTGGCTAATCAGAAAGATTTTCAGCCTTGGTTTGATTACAGAGCTTATATACTTTCATGAGGAATAAATATTCTAAAGGTAGCATTCCAACCAGTGCCTGTAGGCATAGCAAGAACCAATGTCTAAGAGTTAAATTAAGAACTATTTATGTTTTAAACAGCACACACATTCACTGGTGGCATGGTTACCCACCAAGAAAAGTGAGGGAAAGTCAAAAGAGGTGTAGACAGTTAATTCTGATGCCTGAAATCATGGTGATGAGTGTCTAAAAAGTATTAAAAGGGATGTTTGCAGGCAGACACTCTCCAGTGGAGCAACCAGACGTGGGTCTCCCTGCATGGGCATGAAACAGCTCTGAGCACTCAGCTGAGCCATCCTCGTGTGTCCATCCTCGTGTCCAGGTGTCCATCCAGGTGTCCATGCCCATGTCCAGGTGTCTATCCTTGTGTCCAGGTGTCTGTGCCCATGTCTAGGTGCCCATGTCCAGGTGTCCATGCCCATGTCCAGGTGTCTGTCCCCCTGTCCAGGTGTTCATCCCCGTGTTCAGGTGTCTGTCCCCCTGTCCAGGTGTCCATGGTCGTGTCCAGGTGTCTGTCCCCCTGTCCAGGTGTCCATGCCCGTGTCCAGGTGCCTGTCCCAAGGTCCAGTGTCCATGCCCATGTCCAGGTGCCCATTCCCGTATCCAGGTGTCCGTGCCCGTGTCCAGGTGCCTGTCCCCATGTCCAGCTGTCCATGCCCGTGTCCGGTGTCCGTCCCCGGGCTGGGCACGGGCAGTGCTACAGCAGAGGGTGCTGTCAGCCCGCGGTGCAGTGCATCCCCTGCTCCCGGGAGCAGCTGCAGCCGAGCGCAGCCTTCCCCGGCCAGGCTCCCGAGGGCTCCCACGCCTGTGAATTCAATCACAGCGCAAATCCCGGGCCTTGGGGGTGTCGCTGCCCGGTTTCTTGGCTGGGAAGCTGGGGCAGCGCCGTGTGTGCGATTCCCACCGAGGGTGGTTATGTAAATAGCGCTCTCACGACAGTTCTCTAACAGAATTAACTCGGCTGGGAGGCACAAGCAACACTCCTCTAATTTGTGCTCCACGGTCCTTTCCCCACCACAGTGTTGGGAAAAAGACGTTCTTTTATCAAAGCTCTGACAGGACTTTTAATCAAAATAATCCATTTTAGAATAATGTCTCATCTATGCTTCCTGTTTCCTTCTCTCTCTCTCTCTCTTTTTGTTTTAACTTTTCTCACTGAAGAGAAAGGAGAAAGGGCAGGCAGGAACATGGTAAAAAACAGCACTACCCATTTCCCAGTTTTGTTTTTAAAAGTTTCAAAATTGCTGAAGCACTGCTTATGAAAATTTCCCATTTCAAAATCAGGGCAGTATTGGGGCCTGGGAGAGAAATCCTCCAGCCCAACACTGCCAGCTCTCATATAATTTGAAAGCCCTGTTAATATTCAAGCTGAGGATGGACTAGCACCTCCTTCCTGCAAGATGGAGGAGAGCAATATGGGATGCCATGGCAAAGGAACACATGGGAAAAAAATCACTGCTTATTTTCTCTTCCAGAGGACCCACCCTGCAACGTGGGTTTGGGAACAATGGAAGGAGAGGGGATCCTTGCCCCAGACGGTGCAGGAAAAATCAATGGTTTGGGAAGGGAGAAAGCCACAGATGGGCTTTGAGGGTTCTCTCTGATGGCATGAAGCTGCCATGTGGAGAGGCCAAAGTCCTTGGGGGAGCAGGGCCATGAACGTGCTCCTTGGCATTTGAAGCGTGGCACGCTGTCGGCTGTGGTCTGTTAGCCATGCTGGGTTCCCTGCCCCTCCAAATCTTCAAGGAAAGACTTGCTATTTGCTCTTTGACAACTTTTTTGCCAGAGGACTGTTCTGAAGATGCTGTGGTTTATGTGCAAAATGTTGTTTATGTATAAAATAGCGTTGAAGCTCGGTTGGGTCCTGAGCTGACCTCTGCCCAGCCTGCAGATGCTTCAGCTTCTCATTTGCTGTGTCTCACAGTGAGACACACTGCTGCCCCTCTCCCATGCACACAAAGCTGCCTTCCCAGTATACATACCTAATTTGTAGCTAATACTCTCATTGTGGCTACTTTAATAACAGTATAGATTTTTTTCCAAATGAGATACACATGTGGCTCCCAAGCCAGCATTTTTCTGTTTCAGATTAAGCTCTTTTTTTCTCAAGAATGCCACATCATACATAATTTTCTATAATCTTTGCTATTTATTTCATTCTTAGCCTTCATCAAAACAGTGCTGGAGCAATCAAGGAGAAAAGGGAAGAAGAAGAGAGAAGAAAAGACGAGGCATGAAGAATCTACTTACATCATTATATTGACCTCCTGCTTTGTGAGTAAAGCCCTGGGTCAGGGGAATAGTATTCCTAAAGAATACTGCTCCCAAGGGTGGGAATCCTGGCTATTTTCTCCCTTGCTAAGGCTCCTAGAAAACATATCTAACCTATGGGACACTGACCTTCTAGGTGGCACCATCTCCTTCCAGGACAGGCTGGAAATTCAGAAGAAGCCTGTGACATTCTTGCAGGACCACAAGCAATGAGCACAATAAGGACAAGCCTGAATCTTGAAAGGGAACAAAGTTATAACTCAACCAGCTGGAGTTGAAAAAGGCCACTGGCTCAGCTCTAGAAAGACTGGTATGTTTTGATGTTTGTGGAATATCCTCATGTTTCTTACCAGGACACACTGCTGGGACAAGATCATGCCAGAGCAAGTTTATGATGCTGAGGCATCTCCTGGGTTTGACTGCAGCAGAAATACCTTGTGGTTTCTCTACATCTGCGTGAAATTAGTAGGTCCTGGAACACATGAAAATTAGTAATAAAAATAAAAAGCTTTCCTTCCACCCCCCGTCACCTCCTCCCACTGACACAATTTAAAGATTTAGAATCAGTTTGTGTCGTGGCCAGAGATTGGAGTTACGATTATAATGTTTCCACTTAGGGCAAGGAAATTGAAGTAGAGCAATTAATCAATAACAATATGGGAAAGTAAAGACTGAGACAGTCACTTAGAGCTTGCATGCTCAGCTGCATAAGGGGAATTTTAGAAAACTTCTGTCTTTTACTGCTCTTTTAAGTTTTATATTACCAACTTCCAAGTACAGAGAGAAGCAGTGCTTTGTGCTGCACTACTCCACATTATAAACCCATTCATTTGCAGGGAGTGGATACTTAATTATGAATAATCCCAAAGTGTTTCACTGAGTGTTGTACAAACTGTGCACTCAGGCCCATTTCATACAGTCATGAAATGCCATCATCCCTCAGGTGAAACAAAGCAACTCTTCAGCAGCACAAAGCAAAGCTGCACAGCAATTTGGGGAAGGAAGTGAGGAATAATGGATTCATTTGAAACTGCAGGGGGATTTTAACTATGCAGAATGCAATTACCAGAACTGGAGTTTATCCAGGACACTGGGGTTAGGACCCTATCTATTACAAAAGATGCCACAGAACTTCCAGCATCCTTCCCCTCATTTCCTATGTGTTACTCACTGAAAGAGGCCAGTCCTGTTTGGATTGTGAAAAATTATGAGAGCTCAGGGCAAGGTGCAGAGGAAAAACTAATATTTCCTACTGACCAGAGCTTTCTCTTTGCACATAATGGAAAGGGCTTTGTACTGCAGAGAGAAATGAAGGGCTTTTGGGTGTGTGATTCTTCCAGAGCCACCAAACTGGGGCAGCTGCTGGTCTGTGGTGTGAGCCATGGGCTGCTGAAAGAGCAGCCTGGCTTTGCTGCCTAAATTTGGTCATCATCTTAAGCCAGGAATGGACCATTTCCTGACCAAGTTTACATCAGTTAGGCTGAATTCATTTAAATATGTCTAAATACTTCCTAATTGGGATGGGAAATCCCGTATTTCCATGGGGGCAATAAACCAAGGGCAGTATCTGTAATATCCTGGCAAAGAGCACAGAGCAGCACCACAGCACAGAAGAAAGACTTAAACCTCATCTATGTGGTGCCTCTGGGGAGCTTTCCTGAACTGTTTAATTTTTGGAGAGTTTCCTGCCATACGAAGCCCAGCTCCCTTCAGACCTTCTGCCACCTCTCCATCACAAACACACAACCCCTTGAAAAATAACCAGACACCTTTCTCTTGGAGCATTTACACCCCAGAATAAAATCAGCTGCCACAAGCTGGTTTATATAAGATGCAGGAGCAGGGAGGAGCAGGGCAGGAAAGCCTGGCCAAGGCAGGGGTTGAGGGATAGAGATGTGGCTGCTTCACAGTGTCCCAGGGCTGTCCCTGCCTCCCCTCTCACCACAGGCAAACAGGCAGCATCAGATCTGCTTGGGGGGAGGAGAGAAAATATTTGTTCAAATAAATAAATAAATAAATAAATGTATATACATATGTATGTGTATATATATTTTTTTTTTTTAACTCCCACAAAAAATACCATTTATGAAACTCTGGGAGCAGCATTTTTTACCTTGGCATAAAAGCTAAAGTGTATCTGGAAAGCTTTCAGCTGATTTGTAAGGTACAAAAGTCAGTATTCAACACTTTTTTCTGGACGTTTAACTGATTACATCAAAAGTCAATAAGACCTGTGTCTTTTTGCCTTGAGATCCAGGTATTGGATGTGCTTAGTGCTGGAAACTCCTGTTTTACATCCCCTCCTTTTACTGCATAGGGTGTTTAGGTCTTATTTAAATGTATGTAGCTCAACACCCACAACTATTGTTATTCTCACATGGCTGTTGAAAACAGACAGGTAAATAAAACAAGTAATCATCTCAGAAAATGCATAACAGAATCCTCTTGCCCACTCACAGGTGCTGGTGGAAAAGTTACCAATTACCACTGAAACCTCAATAAATAATATTTCAGTCTTGTAACTACAAATCTTTCTAATGGAATCTGGCTATTTCATGCCCTGCACCATAAATCAGTGCCCTTGATGAGTGGGCTCTGAATGGCTGGACAAAAATAATTAATCAAGATTAAATCAAAAGCAGCATGATGCATGCAAAGGCAGTGTTAGCCAGGATGCATTCCTAGGAAGGAAATCACTCAGAAGTGGCTTATAAATCTGGGGCATGGCTGAGCTGAATGTGAGGAAATGTGACTGGTATGGATTTTCAGGTTTTATGGTGCACAGATATTGCATATGATTAAGTTTTTCTGCTCCTGCTACAGGGTCAGATTTCAGTTCACATGTACCTTTGTAGCTTTATTTCTCAAACACAATAGGTGACCATGGTGGGCTGAAGGACCACTTTCATACCCTTCTAGAACCATAGAATCATAGAAAAATAGAATATTCTGAGTTGGAAGGGGTCCATGAGGATCTCTGAGTCCAACTTGTGGCACACAGCAGTGTCTGACTGATAGCAGCACAAATACAGGAGGACTACAAACACCAGAAGGAAACCTGGTGAGATCAGACACTGCTGGTGATTTTACTGAGCAGATGAAGGACACGCAAAATCTAGAAAAATAAGCCCTGCTGGGATAATTTTATGTCATTTATCTGATGCTCTCAGTTGTGGTGTCTGAGCTGGGCTTTGTGTGTATTCTCAAGAAGATTGGAAGTGACAGTGTTCTGATAGCTGCAGTGCTGACAACTGCCCCAATCATCGAGGCCTTATCCACATTTTCTCTTGTATTTATTGACCATTAATGAATCAGGACTTGCTCCTCAGAGAGACTGAGCTAAAGCTGTGTCTGTGATAGAAGCAGGAGCAATACTCAGAAATACAAAAATATGCTGGTGCCAGCATCAACAGGAAAATGAAACAGGCATTAGAGATGGTCTCTGCACCTAATGCAAAATCATGCTCTATTTCAAACTAATCCTTAATAGCCTCTTTTAAACCAGTCTAATATCATTTCAACATGTAACATTCCTGTCTGGAACATTTTCTTGCTTATTTCTCCAACTCTTCTGCGGGGGAGCAAAGATTTGCATAACATTAGGTCAAAAGCAGGTTGAGGATATATGGATATACTGCATGGAAATTTTGTAAAACAGACTCATCCCCTGTCTGTGAAGGGGAGCCAGGCTCAGAGCACAGCTTTACAAAGGCAACAAAAAGCCAGAAAATAGCCAGAGGTTCTGCTTGATACCAACACTGCCTGGCAAAAAGTGTGAAAAGGCACTGAATAGTTAATGGACCCATCACTGTGGTACATAAAGCAGACAGTGCCAGGGAAATATAAAATCTCCCCAAAAGAATAATAAGGTGGTTACCAAAAAGTGATTATGATTTATAAGCTCATAGAAAGGGCAGGACTGGTGCTAAATGTCCCAACACAGCTGAGTCACCTTTAATGCAGTGGCTGTGCACCTACTGCTCAGCAACAGGCCATGCCTTGTTATCCACAATTCCCATCTCTTGGCAGGGATAAAAATTTCTGTTCGAGATAATTTTTAAATCTTAAATATCAAATACTATACATTTTCTTGGAATTCTGCCTTTCAGCAAAAGAACAGTAACTTCAAAAATTTTAATAGCCTTCATCATTCAGCAATCATGCCAAGAAGATTAATAGCAGCAGCCATATTTTATTGTTTTTATAGCAGGTTGTAGGGGAAATGACTGTTAGTTTCTGTGTCAAATGAAGGTCACTCGGACCACCACTTGTTCTAGGGAAACTTCTGTGCAACTGGTTCTATAGTCCAACTTCACGAAACATCATTACTGAAGAAGGAGAAAAAAACAGCCTTAAAAATTCAGAGCACAAAAAAAATCTGCAGCGCCCAACCAAAATCAATAGCACAGTATGAAAAATAACATAGGAAGTAAAATAGCTGATCTGCTGGCTCTTTGAGAAATGCTTCATTCTGACCTGAAGTTTCAACTAAAACAAAATACAAGTTTTGCAGAACAAGTTTAAACTTGTGTTCACTTTTTTCATGAACTCCAACCTGACCAGGAAGGGCCCATTTCTGGGCCTCATTTGGAGGCAGTTGCTCACATTAAACACCTATGAAAGCTTTTGAGGTCTTTTTCTTTCCCCTTGTGCATAAAATCATTTAGATGGGAAATGACCCCGAGATCATCAAGTCCAACCATTAACCCAGCACTGCCAAGTCACCATTAAACAGTGTCCCCAAGGGCCACATGTACACTTTTAAATCCCTCCAGGCATGGTGACTCCACCACTTCCCTAGGCGTGCAACCCAATGAGTAGACTATTGTGGTTTTTGTCTTAGTTTGTTCTGAAAATGTGTTTTTGCAGCCTGAATCAACCTGGCTCCCCAGCTGAACACAAGCTGCTGGAGTTAATTCCTCTCCCAAAGCCAGCAGCTGCAGCAGGTGCTGATAAGGAGCCACAGCAGATTCTCATGAGGCTCCAATGACCACAGGTGCTCCCCAGCCCGATCAGTAGGTTTTGAATAGAGCAAGAAAGAAAGGAGGTGGATGTAATTCCCTTACTCTGGGGAAGCTGTGGTGGAGGTGAGGACATGCTCAGCACTGCCAGCATCATCTCCTCAGCAGGATGGTGAGTGAAAGCTGCTGGTTGTGCAGCCCTTCTGTTGTACCCAGTATCAGATCAGCTTGAATTGTGTGGAGCCTGCTCTGGGATTAAACCAAGGAAGTTTGTGGCTGCCAGCTTTGGCTTGTGTTCCAAAAACCAGGCTTTCCCTTATCAAGTATGGTGTGCCTGTCCTGCTGCCAATGAGCATTGTTATAATAGACCTTGATGAATCATAAGCAATGTAGAAACAATGTAGTGGGTGTGCAAGAATAGAAATGATCCTTAAAATATGTTGGGTAAAACAAGGACTGAGAGAAGATAGCAATTGTCTCTTTATCTGCAAGAGTTTTCCCCACCCAGCATCAGTCTTGAGAATCTTCCTACTTTTTTTCAAAAATAAAGGCTCTCTTATACCCAAAACACTTCAGAGTTATTTCATCTCCTGTTTAACTCCTGGCTAATAATTTCATCTTTCATTTTCTCCTATTGTTCACCCTGGCATGTATCCCATCTATTATAAGCCCCAGATATCAGAAAGTAATTTTTTTTTTTTTTTAGATTTAAGGAGAGGGAAGTAAGAGTCAGCTGGTTTGAAGTATGGTTTTTATAGCAGCACAAGTTCTGGAAGCATTGAGCAAAGACTGGTATTAAAGAAATAGCTCTATGGAAGGAAACTGAAGTGAGGAGACAAGCTTTCTGTAGGAGCTGAATTACTGCCAACGCAAGGATAATTGCTCCTATTTAGAACTCTAATCCAAAATGGTGTTTTGCAGACACTGAGGAGTGATATGAAGTTTTCACAGGCATGAAGTAGCCACTAGACAAACACTCATGGGAGCTGGCCTTTTCTGAAAATCTCCAGCTAATTACTACACTGAAGGAGTTGGCTGCAAAGCAGCCTTTGAAGAAAATTAAAATGTCTGTAAATATGGCTTTTGCCTCTGTGTCTGCACACACGGAGACACAAACTGCAGAGTCCATCAGCTGGCCCAGAGTACGTGTCTCACATCAGGGACTGAGCTCAGCCCATTGCGTCTCTGCTGCTTCCTCACCTTCCTTTTTTCCCTGACAGAGGCTGCTCAAAGACTTTATGTTCCTTTTGTCTCGTGAAGGTGGGTCAGATTCCCAGAAATATTGGCCAAACCTGGGCTAGCAGTCCTGTCTGCAAGTGCTGGGTGTAGCCTTGCAGCTCTGCTAATGAGCCCATCTGCATCCTTTTTCCCTCCTACAGCCACAGCAGAGTGCACAAAGGTGTGAGTGCTCTTTGGCCATTCAGGCAGGGCAGGTTGATGGGGCTTTCTGCAGGACCCATAAACCTGATCCTGCTGGCAAATCTAGAGAGGAAGTGGGTGAAGGAGCAGAATGTGCAAATATTGGTGTTTTATTTGTGCTGGTGGTCCTCATTCAGTTCAGAAATAAGATATATGGCATGAGGGGGGTGGCATAGTGCATCACAAAATTGTTCAAGGAGTCCCAAACCATAAGAGAGACTCTACAGATGAGTCTGTAGACTCATCAGGATATCTGATTTCTGTCCTGGACTGACAGAGCAGTCTCAGTCACTGTGGGTTTTCTCTCCTTGCCCTGAGATGTGAGGGATGCCTTATAGTCTGTAATGCTCATAGCTGGTTATGCTTTGATGTGTAGCAGCTTTCAACTAATTTTTAGGGCTAATAACAAGGGAGGTGTGGCAATTCTCTTTTGCACCAGCTGTCTGAACCTCTTTGAGGGATAGAGGAAAAGGTTTTCTTGTGGCACATCATGCTGTGGCAATTTGCAGATTGATGTGTCATCATGCCAATGCACTGTGTGTAATTAATGACCTCTGTTTCCAGCAGCTCCCTAGGACTTGCAGTCACTGCACTGTTCAGGTGTAATCCAAAATCCCTTGAATCTTCCAGTACTTCCAGTGGCCCTGATGTGCTTAAGATTAGTATGGCAGGACATAGGTCTGGCCCCACAGATGTCAGTCTTTAAATACTGTCCTGTTCTGGATTAATTATTGTTCACCTGTAGCTGTGGTTTGGATTTGATGAACAGTTATGATGATAACCAGGTTCTCACCCTTATGGAAAGCTATCACTTCATAAATACTGAATTGTACTCTTTCTACATCAGTGCTGGTTTCCTACAAACCTGGAAATGAAATTACATGGCTGCTGTCTTAGGAGTGTAGCTATTGAATAGCTATTGCTAAGAGGTCATTCTGAAATACAAAAATAAGGGAAGGAATTCCACATGGTCCAGAAAAACCAACAATGCCACATGGTGTTTCTGAAGAGGAAGAAAAAGTGTGCTTGCTTCTTTTCTTGCAGTATAAAGACAGAGCCATGCCTGGTGAGAGAAGCAAGAATTGGCAGATTATGCCCAGCTGGGTTTCCCTAGAGATCCTTGGGGGTAGGAGAAGATATGGATATGCTGGTCTGAAGGTTCCCTGAAGGTGTTACATGGCTCTAAATCACAGTGGGAAGAAGTCAGTGTTAAACATATAGAGACCTAGAAAGGTCTCTATAAGTCAACATTCTCCTTCAAATAGTCAATATTCTCTTCTGTCAGTAGACTGTTATAAAGAAGAAGCTGAGGCAGCAAAGAGTTAACAACTACAACAAAAATTCTAGACAGATTAAACATTAAATTATTCTGACACTCATTATATTAAACAGTTAATTATTTACTAGTGGCACTAGAGAGAGCACATGAATTCTCTAGATCAGAACAAATGCAGTGATGCAGTCCAGGCTATTTTTACTGGCAGAGCTTTGGACACAGTGTGCTGAATCTGCTGTGTCCCGTCACCATGTGCATCATTTAAAGCTTTTATAAACAGCCATGTTTCTTCAGGAGTCAGACATTGGGCAAGCAGTCAGGCAGCGTCACCAAGGAGTGACACAGCAGCGTCACAAACACTCACAGAGATCCAAGCAGGGCCTTGGGATGGCTAAATGTTTGGGAAAACAGATTATCTGGGGACGATGGGTTGTTACGGGACTTGGCTGCTTTGGCTGTGCCAGCAATGCGTAAAAAGCAAATTCTCTCGAGCTTCCAAATTCCCGGAATCCTTCTGAGACCTGTGCCATTGAAAATAGCAGCAGTTTGCTGGAGAACCCTTTTCAGCAAAGGGTGATGTATTTCTTCTGCTGCACACTGAGAGCAGAGCAAACTGTGAGTATCTGGAGGCAGCTGTACGAGGCAGGATGCCACCTCTTCCTCTGTCCCAAGCTGGCTCTGTGGAGATGAGTGGAACTTCCAAGTGCATGGACTTCCTCTCTCCTGCAAGGCTGCTGCATTCAAATTGTGCATGCAGGAGTGATGGCATGAAAATCTTCTCAGAGTTGTAGAGGGAGTGATTTTAATGTAAAAAGTGTTCTAGTGTGTCAGTCACCATTTTTTAAGTAGCTGCACCTCCTGTGTAAAAGCAGCACAGCTCAGAACCCATTTCCTTGGAAACATTTCATTGCCAGCAGCTGCCTGCTGCTTTCTGATGTGGAGGGGGTGTGGGTATTTGGGAAGTTTGCTGGTGATTTAGCTTCCCTATTTTTCATCTGAAATGTGAGTTCTGGAGCTGACCTGCAATGCAGCACAAAGATGAGCTCTAAGGAACTAGTGCAGTTGCTGTGGGACCCTGTATGTGTACTACAGTGACCTGCTTTTTGGGAATCTGACTGCTGTGGGTCCTTGGAGGACAGAGCTGGGGTGTCCCATAGGAAGGCAATGCATAAAAATAGGGAAGAGTATTCTCTGTGTGAATAGAACATAACCACCCTATTGCCTCTGTGCAGGCTGCAAACTTTTCACAGCTGGGATGGGATTTTGGTTGGTTTGAATGGAGTGAGCAGTGGGGTGGACCCTTATCCCTACTTGAATTAGAGAGACAAACTGAATACGAGTAACTTCAGAAAATGTGTTATCTAACTGACCTTCAAATAATATTATTTAACAGCAATGACAAATGCATTGACAAACCCTTGGGAAAAAACCATAAAACGTAAGCAGTGAGTGAATTACTTAAACACAAAAGGGAAATGCAGAACTGATGTTCAGTCTGTTCCCTGTGCTGTACACCCATCCAACTCATGCAATTCCCATGGATGTCTTGGCAGCACTTGTTGCATTCTGCCCCAAGGGAGGTGACCCTTGCTTCACTGACAGGGGAATAAATGTCCCTTCCAGGATTCAACAGCACAGTTCCAGTTTCACCATGTCCTTTCTAATGACTTGCTGAGGTCATATGCATTTGCTTACCCAATTCCTGTGTAATAAAAATTGGCAAACCTCTTTGGAGAGAGCCCTTGGCTCTGCACTTACTGAGCAGCATCATACTGCTGAGCAGTGCCTCTTGTCTTGACAGCTCACATGATGCTGTGGCTTATTTCAATATGCTGAAGCAAGGAGAGATTGAAGGCAGAGAGGCCCAAATGGAACAGGGAGAAAGTGCTACCTCTTGCCATGAAAAGCCATCCTAAATAATTCATCTGGGATTAGAAAGGTCACATTGTGGAGTGAGTGAAGTCATCCCTGACAGCACAAGGAAGAGAACGTGTTGTTGAAGCTTGTGTCATCATTGGTAAGGGACTGAGTGGTAAAAGTGGGGTTTATAATTGTTCCCTTACAAAATATGAAGATCAAAACTATGGGGGGAGAGAGAGAGACCCTTGTTGCTATCTCAGTCTGTTGGGAATGCTGATAATGGAGCAAGGAGAAGGGGAAAAAATCTGAAATTTGACTCAGCATATTAGCACAGGAATTAGAACTTTTAAAAATTTTCTTCATATTTTTTCCCAGATGAAACTTATGGAGAGCTTTAAATGAATACAACTGAAATATGGTTGTAAACTTCTTTCATGTACTGCTCCCCAAGTAGAGCTCTGCACAATGTCACAGGGTCATGCCTCTATCTTCTTTCTAAGGACTTTTGAAGCATATGTAGTGTGAAATACCTCTACAAAAGTCAAAATGTGAATGCTGCCATGGCTTTGTTTGCAGACAAGGAAATAGGAGCTCACACTAAGAGAGCTCTGCTGCTGCTCTCAGTCCTTGAGGCAGGCTTCCTTTCAGCTGACATCTCTTGCTGCTGCCTGTTGAATCACAGCAGCTCCATCGGCACAGAAACCTCTGCAAAAGTATTTCAGATATGGACAGAGAAATGGATAATGTGGTGGGCTCAGAGCACCTGAGGATGCTGGCTTAGTTTTAAGAGCCATCCAAACACTTGCACCTCTCAGGGCTTTAAAAAAGAAGTGTCTTTGCCATGGAGCAATGGAAAGTGTGGCAGAGGGATCTAGCTGAAGGAGCAATCCTGGGATCACTGAGGTCATGGCAGTACTGCCCCAGTGGAGCTGCTGCTGCAGAGGGGTTGGTTCATCATAGGTGCTGTCACCTCAAAGTGCCAAATGACAAAAGGGGTCACTCAGCCTCCAGCAAAAAAATCATGAGGACAGGAGAGAGATGGAGTAGTGAGGCAGAGAAGGGAAAACACTGAAGGCCCACAGGAAAAGCAAGTGAGGTATTTTCTGTCTGGATATACGCTGTAGTAATTGGCAACAGCCCTTTTGAGATTGAATAAATCCAAACACAGAGCGTGATAGAGGTTTTGAGATGTATCATCTTAAAATAAATCTGTTGGGTTTTTTTAGTTAAACCCTCTATTATAAAAACAGACTTTTTCTTGCCCTGCTTTTGGGATAACTGCTCACATACTGAACCTGGGGCACAGCAAAGGACTTGCATTTCCTTAAAAAGTGCTAAATGGGAGATGAACATAACAGAACCTAGGTTTGCTCAAAACCCAGAGCACTCTAAAATGCAGCATGTCCTCTGCTTGCCTATCCTCCCTGTTTTGATATTTATCCACAGCTCTATATTCCCTACTGGTTTCATTTTGCCAAATTTAAACATTTTGGCATTGCAAAACTACCAATGATGCACTAAGACTCTAAAATGAATAGGTTTTTTTTTTGGCTGCTCCGAAAAGACCATAAACTAAACTTGACTCTTTCTCCATATATTAAGCTCAGCTGCTGCTTCCCTTTCTGATCTAATCTGCAATAGGTGGTTGTCATATCCTGAATACTTCTCCACCTGGATCTCTCTGTGGTTTCCATAAAAAGTCAGGCATTCATACAGGAGTAATGCAATATGCACATAAATCCAGCATACCATTCTTTACAGAAGGCTGAATCCTTTATCATCTGTCCCATGACAAAGCCTGAGTGGTTGCAGCAATGTTCCCTCACAGATTGCATCTCCAGAATATAAGCACCACAAACTTTGCGCTTTCTGGAATAAACACCACAGTTAAAATGTGAATATATTTCTGCAGACGCTGCAGTGTCACTGCAGTGAAGAACAAGCAGTGTTACTGATTCAGCTGAAATGCTTCTTGCAGAGCAAGCATCAAAGCAAGGCTGTTTTATCAGTTTACATACTTTGAGCAGAGAGTTTATTTCTTGTGTAATCCTCCCCGAGGCGCTCCGGTGGCTGAGCAGAACCCTTGCAGAAGCGTCTGCTTCCTGCTCTGTAAATGTAATTTCTGCTCCCTCCCCTCTGTTTTTGGGCTGACTTCTGTGAGCTCTTTGTATGTGCTGTTGCTGAAACTGAGAGATATCTGTTTTATGAAGAAAACATGGATTTGGATTTTTAAAGGATTGCCAGCTTTAGGCAGAAATGGCTGATTTGCTTTGAGATCAGCCTCATCTCACTGTGAAAGTGAGCTGGAACAAACCGAGTGGAACAAGGGGTGATTTTTTCCATGTGCAGGGATCACACCAGGGCTGAGAGCTACTGTGTGTTGCTCAGCTGCAGGTCTGCAGATTGCACTTGAGCCATCTGTTCCTCAGGCCCTCTGGCTGTGAGAGCTTTGGTAAAATCGATGAGCTGTGAGCAGTGTGAGATAGGTTGGTCTCTACCAGCCAGAGCTGACTTTAGAGAGTGCACTTTGATCCAGGGTCCTGCAGCACCATATCCTTGGAGAACTCTCTTCTCCTGTTTTTTGCTCTCCTCCTGGTATTAAGATGCACACCTGATGAAGGTAACTTACACTCTGCACCTAATAGTGAGGTGTAAAAAGCAGCTTATTAGCTGTATCTTTCCACTGATTCCAGCTCAGGGAATCTTGCTTGAGTGAACTTCATGGGAAACCTACAAGAAAAAGATTAAACTGTTTTAGGATATAGGTCAGGTGTGTTCATTGCTTTCCAGGGTGAAATCCCTATCTTGGGTGGGAAGCCCACTGCAGTTCCAAAAAGCAGGTGTTTGTGTTTAAAGGCTTTTCTCCTGGAAATATTCATAGGGCACTGAATTGATGGATGTTTCTGCAGCTTATAGCAAAACCTGGGCAGTGCAGATCGAGTCATGCTAAGAGATGTTCTTCAGCTCCAAGCAGTGTCTATCTGCTCTTGTTTCCTACCCCCAGGACCCGCTTCCAAAACCAAGTTGAGCTTCCCCAAGATTTTTTGGTTTACACAGAATAAATGTACTGGCTCACAGGAAACGATGCTGCCTAAGCTGAGAAACAGTGTGAGACCTGCTGTTACCTTGATTTCCTACTTGTGTTGAAGTAGGGCTTGTGTTTGATGGTTGGACTTGTTGATTTTAAAGGTCTTTCCCAACCTTAACAATTCTAAGAAGCCCAAGGTTTGGTTGCTGTGGGACTGCATCATCATCAGTCCTCTCTGGCTCTGCTGATGATGCACTCAGGAGGTGAGAAGGATCCTTCATCCCCCTTCTTGGTCTGGGGTCTGTTTTCACCTCTGAAGTTCTTCTCACCCCTACTGCCAACTGTGCTGTTTCTCTCCCAAATGAAGCTGCCCACATCAGCTTTCCTTGTGCTGGCTAAGCCCATGTGGCAGTTTTGAGGAGGGAGAACAGGCACAGCAATTCATTTTTTGAGACACTTTGTTCCTAAGCACAGGAAGTTGTAAAATTGCTGATAACAAGTTAGTTCATTCATAGCTGATGCCAGAAATGACTGCCTTCTGTCAAGGCAATGCCTTGGTGAAAAGGAGCTGTGATCGAGTAAAGCAGGGAGTTGTTGCTTCTCTTTCAGATACAGTGGATGCTTTTTTTGCCTACAAGTCTGTTATCTTCAATGATTGCTCTCAGGGGAGTAGTCAGTCTTTATCCAGGTTGGACTCTGTTATTTTTAGTAATTAACAATGCTCCTCTGGTGCCATTTCTCTGCTGTGGCTTCTACAGACCAAATGCCAAAGGTTATTTTCTGAGCTGTTGTAAATCGTTAGCATTTCAGCTCCTGTATTGTTACTGAGACCTTTTGAGAGTTATTTTGTAAGTGTATTTCCCAACATCACACTAATGGTATATTTACTTCTTGAGATGTCAGAAGGTATGTTAGTCCACAGAAAAAAACATCGCAAGACTGAAATATGATTCCTGGAACCAAATAGCCATGCTACCTTTATGTTTATAATTTAAATCAAATGAAGTTATGGACGAATGAAAGGATGTCTCTTGTTTCAGCGAAAACTCATTTTGTGGGGTTTTTTTGCATTCAGCATAGAAAGACAAGGATTAATTTTGTTGAGGAGTTTTTTATTTCATGTACTTAACATACTTGTGGAAAAACAAATTATCAAGGGGGGTGGATTTTGGTATTAATTCCATTTTCCTGTCTTTGGTTGTAGCTGATATCTCTGGAACATCAGGAGATATGTCATGACTGCAGGGAGGACAGTTCATGGCTGTTTCTGGTTGCAGTCACGTCCAGGAATCCAAACAACATTACAGGACACGCTGGAGCACAGATTATTTGCAACAAGGGCACATTGACCCAAACTTCGGGTTTTGTTACCATTTTTATTTATTGTGGCATTTTTTAGGCGTGACCTCGACTATAAAATGCTGCTAGTTCATTCCCCCTCTGGTTTGTGGCTTCCCTCCTGAGACTTGCCCTGAGGGTCATAATTCCATTGGCTGAAAGACTGACCAAGGGCAGATGTTGTAAGGGAGGTGGCTCTGCTATTAAGTCTCCTTTCCAGGGTCCTGTGTCCTCTCTCCATGAGGTATCAGCTAAAGTTCCATGGAAGCATCTTGTGCAAAGCATAACCCTGGTTCTAAATGCTCCTGCTTTCCTATTCACCTGTTGGGGAAGAGGGCTTGGGGAACTTCAGGGCAAAATCATTCCAGATACTCCTTCTGGTTGTCTCCTTGCAGCCTTGGAAGAGCCCTGGCTAAGCTGTGAGAGAAGTGCAACTCCTTGTGACTGTCCCATACAACCTGTGCCCTGTGTCTTTCTAACACTGGTTTTAGATTGATGAAGAACTGTTCTTCAAGGCAGATATCCTGAATAAAGGCTTGTCAGCCAGAGAAAACAAAAATAAAAAAAATTAGTCTTCCCAACCAGACTGAAGTTCTTGCTGCCCCAAATTTGCTGTTGCAACAGTTCCATCTATCACTCTGCCTTTGGGATGACAAATGGCAATGAAATTGTAATGGCTACTTGAAATTATTCCATTTTAATTTGGTAAACACATTGTATGTAACTCTACCCAGGACTATACTTGGGATACAATCTAAGAATTCAATATTTAGACATCATAATGTGTTGGCATCTTTGTTCTTATTGTTCTTTACTTAAGCAGGAGCTTTAGAATACCTCAATTCTTAAAAAAAATTATCTGTGGCACTTTTTGTTATTGAGATAGAAGGGTTAGAGGAGTTCTTCAGTTTAAAAGAAGTTGTGGAATTCTTGGCTGCTCTGAGGGATCTGAATCTGGGTTCTGCTCTAGTTCTTTCCACTGCATTGCATTAGAAGTAGAGGCAGAACAGCCAGCCACTGATGAAGAAGGAAATCTGCTGTCACTCCAGCCAACTCTGAGAGTCTCTGGGTCCTCCTACAACCTCTTACTGGGTCCCTGAAGTTGGTTTATACTTCTAAACAGACATATCCAGCTATGTTGCAAGAAGTAAATGGTTCTTCACCCTTAACAGTCTGCACAGATAAGGACTGTTTGCTGCCAGAAAACCTGTTTTTCAGAGTAATGAAGTAAAGCCACCAGGATTGGTGATAAGGGCTTGCTTTTCCTAGACAGGATTCATCCCAGGAGGGAGTGGTGCTCAGTAGTCAACAGCTCTAAACTGCTGCAGCAGAAGAACCATTCATCTGAGGTACTTCCTGGCCTGTGAGTACTACTGAGATTTTTTTTTTTTTTTTGTAGCCTCTAGGAATGGCTTTTAGATGGAGTCATTAGATGTGGTGCAAGTAATTTAATGGTAAAGTTTTAGTAGCATGTGTGCATGCTATACTCTGGTTGGGAAAGGGATACGATCCTTATTATTGCACGGGGAGTTGAAATCCTCCTAAATGTGCCTTGCATATGTTTTTAAGAGAATTAAATTGCAGGACTGGATTATCCCATGGAGAATATGTCTCTGCTCAGAAAACAAATCGGGGTGTAATGTTACACATACTGTAGGTCTTGAATATGTTGAGGTTGTGCCTCTCGTGACAAGCCTGTTCAGTCATGGGCAGCTTTCTGCATAAATCTCACTACATGTGCCACCAGAGCCACATGCTTCCGTGGCTGCAGTTGCTGGGTTGTTGCTCATATAAATTTAAGCAAGATTTGTTCATGAAAATGTGTGTGGTTCTAATCAAATTCCACCTTGTTTTATCCTCCCGTTCAGCTCTAGTGATTTTTGCAAAGATAGGACTAACATCAGCTTTGGCTTTGCTACGTGGTTTTGCAGGAAGTTTCAGCAGAGCAAGACTTGCCATTATGCACTGCAGAATTTCTGTCACTGGTACAAGTTACGTTCAAGAAGGGAAAGGCATTCAGTTAGAAGCTGGTTGTGTTTCTGTTGGTTATTTTTGTTTTCCGTGATGTTCAGAGCAGCACAGTTCACAGAATTAACTGTCCCCCTTTAATGGAATGTGAGTGTGAAGCTGCTGAAAGCAGCTGAAGGACCAGGGTGGCTGGGAAATCTGCAGCCTGTTGGCTGCACTAACAGTGCTGAGAAACATCTGCCCTGCCAGTCTCTCAATTCTGCTGGTTCCGCTTCATTATTTAGAGAACACTTTAGTCTGCTTTTTTGCCTCCTTGGAGAGTGGATGCAGTAACATTTTTCCTGGTGATTTGTACAGATAAAGCAGTGATTCCAAGTGTGTTTCGTGATGCAAGAATTGCTTTTGGAGACTTTCAGATAATTAAGTGAAGAACACAAAATTGTCTTGCTGTTCCATCAATCAGTGTAAAATGCTGCCTGTGATTAACATCTCCATTAAAAGTAATCTCTTGAACTGCTCCAAAAAAATGCTTCAATTTGACACATCGGTACATTAAAAATAAAGTACTGAGCAATGCAATGTGGTTTTAGAGTCAGTTTGCAGGTCTGATTGTTACAGTGTAGATCAGGCTGGTGCTAAACACCAGAACTACTTTTTCCCTGTAAAGAAGCAAGCATGTAGAAAATGGTGTGTTTTTCTTGTTATAGCAACTCCCATGTTTGTAGATTTTGTGCAGTGGAAACTAAAACTGTTTGTCAGACTGAAACACAGTGATGAATAATTAAATGCATACATCTGAAAGTAACATGACATTCTATAACAGTTTATTAAATATTTCCAATAATCCTTATACAGATGCATAACATCCATTAGAGGGCAGGAGCTTCAGGGTTTTTATTCCCAGGCTGGGCACTTATATTTTTGCTTGGAATAAATCTTTTGAATTTCCCATTGTGTTATTGGCTCCAGGGGTCACTTTCTTCCCTGACACAAGTGTTGTAAAGACCACTCAGTGTCAGTCTGTAGAGTTAATAAAGGAACAAAAGTACTACAGAAGACAGAAGTCAGGTACTAACAAGTGTTTTTATGTTGTGTATTTGAACCACATGCGCCAGATAGGGCTCTTCAGACAATAAACTCTGCTGAAGTCTCATCAATCACACAACTTTGCACGTCCCCCAGAATGGCACTTGGAGGTCAACCTGTATTGCTCCAGGAAAGCACTGCCCTGACCAGGTTACAAATGCAATCTGCTCAAAGTGAACCCTGTGACAAGAAACCATGGCCATGGTTAGAAATGACAGCATAAAAAGGAAATTTTGTACTCAGTGGCTCTGGTTTAATCTTTGAGAAGAATCAGCTGTGGGTTCTCTGCCACTGTGCTCTCCTGCTCTTCTTCCAAGCAGCAGCTGCCCTGAGTTGATGTGCTCTAGTTGGAGGATGTGACCAGGAGTTCTTTTCTGGAGTTTGGGATGAAGAAACCCTTAGGGTCGTTGCATCTTCTGATTACATAGAAAGTACCACTCTCCTGACTGACTCCTCTGAGATCATCCATGTCCTAGGCTGGTTCTTCAACTACTGAACAACCCCTTCATGCTCTGGTTGCCTATATTGGAGCATTCTTAATGGACAAAATGCTGATAGTTTGAAAAATTTAGCACAAGATGACAATATAAATGGGGGGTCTAGCTGTTTTGAGCATCATTTTGTCTCATCTGAAGGTTCAGAGCCTGATGGCACCAACAATGCAATGCCATGAATGTACCTCCAACTTTGCTTATTGGTCCATAATAATGGGCTGAATCTTAGCTGAAGGAGGAGCTGTGCCATCCCTTGGATTTGTTGATCTAATCCAGCAGGAGGTTTGTTTTACAAAGAAAACACAGGTGAGGCTTTGCATCACTGACTTGGATAATTGAATGTTGGAGGGAACATTGCTGGCTGCAGTGTCCCCCTGAGGTGCCAAAGAGAGAAAACACAACCTATTTCATACAAAAAAGCTAGGGTGGCAAAAAACCATGGAAACAGTCTCATTTGAGCCTGCCAGGTGGTGCAAACAGGTTCTTCCCCCCATCTTGCATTATCACAGCCCCTATGTGGTGTGAGGAAAGCAGGGGACCAGGCAGCAAGTGCTAGAGGGGGAAAGAATCCAATTTGAATGTCCTGGGCATTATTAGATGAGTAAAAGGGACTCCATTCCTCATTTGCCTGGTCCTGTTAATAAAATGTATTATCAGGAAACCTGAGGATCTCCTAACCCATTCACTGGCAAAAGAGCTCTCATTAAAACTGCAATCAATTATAGAAATGCCAAGGATGTTGAAAATTAATTTCACTGGGAATTCACCTTCAAATTTTTTTCTTTGCCCTGAAGGAGAATGGATCAGAGAAGAGTTGGATAATAACTTTATAGAAAAGAAACAATTACAAATTAAATAATTAAGGTACAGCTCACCTCAGACATAGGGCATGTGACCAATTCAGTGGGAAGAACACATTGATTGAAGACTGAAGGTGTGCCAGTCATGAGCTGAAGAACAGGAGAATACTTTAGAGGATGGGCACCAAAGGTGCATGGAAATGTCTTCAGGAAGATATATGATATAGGAACAGAAAGCCTAGATTGGATTCATTAGAGAAGCACCCAAGTTTTAGGCAAGCCACCAAGAGCAGGCACTGGTGAGGCTGCTTAAGGTGCCACCGCTGTGGTATGAAATATCTACCAAGAGGAAGAGTTCTGCTGCTCAGCCAAGCTGTTTTCCAAACATCAGATTTACTGAATTTGAGTTCTAGTTTCTTGTTTTCCAGGTTACAGTAGCTGAACATTTTTGTTTGAGTATGGGAAGACGAACAGTATTAGTTACAGGCTCTATTTTCTCCCCTTCCAGTCTTCCATGCACACATTTCCTCCTGCATTCAGTAAGTGAAGGCTTTGGAAGATTTTCTCCTAATGTCCATAGAGTCTTTGGGCTTCTCTGTAATTTAAGAGGTTGTCTTGTGCAAGGCACTTCAGCCTTTGCAACATCAAGCCAATGACTCCAGCTCAAGTAGAAATTGCAGAAACCACTGCATTGGTTCCAAATACTGTAAGAGGCAAACTTCAAAGTGCTTAAAAGGGCAAATTTATAAATAGTTGGACCTGGGAAAGGTCTACAGGGACACAAGGGGGAAAGGCATTTAAGAAGAGAGCTGTTAAAGTAAGATCTCAATTTCTTTGTTTAGAAGAAGCCAAACTTCAAGAGGGAATTGACCTTGAATTGGTTTGGATTAGATTTTATTTCTGATTAATCTGTTCCTTGATATATATGTCCAGAAAAAAAATTGCAATTCTGTTTAAATCCTTTGAGTGATATTAGAAAATAAACATTTCAATTTGATTTGAAGGAGTTAAACAATGTGGTCACACTTGAAGACACTATATTAAAGTGCTGACAGATGTCCAGGTCCACTTTCCTCCATAATTAAAGCCCTACTTGAATAAAACCTGAAAGGCTGTTGCCAGATCTCTTCTTTCAGCCTTCTTTCATTACATTTGAGGTTTGGGTTTTGTATAAACCTTGGCAGAAACTTGAGAACCACAGTGAAATCCAGACTATATTTGACAAATAGAAATGAGCATGGCTGGGTACTTGTGGCTGAGTGCATTTTGGAGCTTTATGATTCTTTGCAATGGAGACTTCAGTCATCAGTTGTGGTGTTCTTTGAAAATTAGTTTGTCTCTCTTTTTGTCCCCAGAATTAGGATGTTTGCAATCTAAAATTCAAATATTTTTATTTCTGTTGCAATATTGTACCCAACGCTTTCAACACAAATATTTTACTTCTCTTTTGTTTGTTTCTCACTCAAAAGTGGGAACTTTTTTGCTGTATTTGCTTCAAAGCAGTGGTTTTGAAGTAAAACCTTGATTATTTTGTTATGGATGCTCATTCTAATAGCATGGTCAAGCTGATATGCTTTGTTCATTCCCACACTTCAGAAGGTCCCATACAGAAACCTATCTCCTCTCCTGTAACTAGAATCTATCAAACTTTTTCTGCTGTAAGGCTTTGTAGCAAGATCTTATCAGACAAATCTATGCTCTTCTATGCCTGTTATCTTCCATGAAATCCCCAGCTGAGGTTTATTGATCCTTGACTTCTGTTCCAGCTCTGTCAGGAGTTTGGAGTGAAACATTTATTTGGAGTGGAAGAGGTGGGTCTGGGGAGCTGTTCCTAAGTATTTGCAATGCTGTGTGCTAAATTAGCTGCTACATCCTAAGTTTTTGCAGAGTGAAAGGTATTTGCAATGCTTCTTTCTGCGAGTGGGGATTAGGTACCTCACCCACGCTCTGTTCCTCGGGGAATGCAGATGACATGACATCTTTGGAAGGCAAGGCAATAATCACTGAAGTCAGGTAGAAAGCTTGTTTTATCTGCTGAACAGAAGGGCGTCTCAGTGACTTTGTCACTGCTAAATACCCCAAGGACAAGAAACACAGGCAGAGCTGTGGCAGGGTAGGGAAAGCAGCTGAGAACAAACCTAGCCTTTTCCACTCATCTGAAAAAACCCCAAAACTTCAGGTATTTGTGATCTGTCTGAGAGCACACAGTTCCACAAATATTGCTGGGATGGACTGGGGGTCCTTGCTGTGACAGTGCACCAAATCACTGTGGGGTATCTGCAGCCTGTGATTATCTCTGTGTCACCTTTTATTACGACTGCAGTCTCTGCTCTTCTGAGATGAAATTTTGCCTTGGCTGTCTCAAAAGGCTTAAGCACGAAACAGGCTGGGTTGAACACTTTATCCTGAGGTGAACTGTGCTCTTAGGAGACGCCCTGTAATTGTACCCAGCCCACGCTGGCTTTTGTCCTGTTGCAGTGATGTGTGTCTATGTTTCAGTGTGTTTCAGGCTGTAAGATCTGTAAAAGTTGGTAATTTGACACTTACAGAGGGGGGAAATGCAATTGTTTAGCAGTTTTGAGAATATGATTTGCTTGCTGTCAGATATTCATCTGCTGCCTTTGAAAGAGAACTATTTCTGCTAGAAATTAAGTTATGTAGTAATTTTAATGCCTGTGCATTCTTAGTACTTTGAAAGAGAAGGGACGTAGTCTTTTCTTACTTTTCTTTCATTAAAACCTTGCTTCTAATTGCAGAAGAGTGGTTGAATCATGAACAGGTTAGGGCTACTCCCAAACAGTATCATCCTGATGGCTGAATACCTACAAGACTACACATTTTCTGCATATTCATCCACAGGAATCCTAATAAATGAGGCTGTATGTAAAAAAACTCTGATTCCTGACTATAAAGGGAATAAACCCAACTGTCAGTCGATAGACCTAGAAAAGAAATATTGACAAAAGCAGGGCATTAAGCAGAAGCAAATTTCAGAATTTGTCCTGTGGAGAAATGTGGATGCTCCTGAGAGGGAAAGGAGTTTCGAGCTTGCTGAGGCTGATGGCATCTGTGGGAGACACATGCCTTGGAAAAAGATCAGTGCAGACATTTGCAACCCAGAAATGGGATCCAAACTGGGGAAAGAACTGAGTCTGAATGAGTTCTGATACCTCAATATTTGGGGTTATGGACTGGTGCTGGTAAGGAGCACCAGTGGGCATTTAAGCAAGAAGCTGTTATGCTGAGCAATTACATAAAAACTCAGTGTTTGTTCCTAACACATTTTAGTTAGTCTTTATCTCATACTGTTATTTTGGAAATACTTTAATGCTAAATCATGCTTGAAGTTGTTTTAAACTTAAAAACACAACCCCCCCCAAAAAAAATACTTGATGGCAGTGCGTTACCTAAATTTACTCTTGTGTTGAGCATTTTAAATTTGCTTTTTTGCAGCCTCACTGCAGTTTTATTTTTAGTTAGTTCCTAGTGAGAATGAATAAATAGAATGCCATATCCAAGATTTCTGCATAGGTTACCTTAGACATAATTTTTTTCTTTGGTATTTGTAATAACTCCTAAGTCATGCTGCAGGTATTGCAGAAAATAAATAGTGCATGTTTAATTTCAGAGGAATTGCATAAATATGGCAAAATAAATAGAAAGCAGCAGGGGAAAAATGGTTGCTGGTTCAGATGTTGAAGGCAGGGTAGGTGACATACTCTGGCTCTGAGCAGGAAGGCAAAGCCCTACAGCTTACCTAGAACAGTGTTTGTAAGGCATAACTTTAAACCATTTTTTGGACCTAGGCTGTCCAGGCAGAAGCTAGGCTGAGCCTGATTCCCTGCTCTGGAGGAATGCTGAGCTGCTGTAGGGCATCCTGCAGGCTGTTCTGGTAATCCTGCAAACGTTTTGCAGACATGCCAAACTTAGCTATGTAAATCTCCTCTCAGGAAAGTGAACACCCACAGCAACCACGAATTTAAATTCCCAATCTGAAACCTCGGATACCAGTTTTTTTCTTTCATTTTATGTCAGGCAATCATCATGGTGCAAATGGAAGCTATTAAACATTTGCACAACAGGAGCATCTAAGAGTGAAGTTTCTTCCGTTCTGTCCCAGCTGCAGACTAAATGCCAACTCTTACTGAAAGAGTGTTTTCTAGGCTCCTGTGAGTGAAGGAAATAATGCAAAGGTTGAGCAGGCCTGTCTATGGAGTTGCTAGAGGAAGGATGGGGAAGCTGGAGAGCTTCACTGGCTTTAAAATGGTCATCTTTCACTGCACAGACCTCCTGACACGTGTGGAGCAGTATCAGCTTGAAGTGCAGTGTCAGAATTATCCAGGCTTCCTCTTTTTCTGTGCACTGCTTTTGTGTCACTTGTATATCATATTTTTGCTTGGCACCATGTGGTTTTCATATTGCTGCAAATGCTTTGTGGATGTCTGTTCTCAGTGCTTCTTTTGACTTTTTTTTTTTTTTTTTAAATTAACTTACATCTGCATGGCAAAGCTCCATTTTTGAGGTCAAACCAATTCTACTGGTCACTTTATGGGAATTCATGAAAAAGAGTCTGTTGTAAGTCAAACAAAGAATTTGTTCCCTGGTACTGAGACTATGTTCTTGTCCAAAAACTTTTGCAACTTTCTTGACGACACTGGTCTGCATTTTCTTTGCAGATGACTCAGGGCTTTTTTGTAAAACTTGTACTGATCTAATTGGATAATTTACAAACTGTTCTTCTGGAATAAACTGGAGCACTTGGCCTTTGGGGGGTTTATGCTGGGAAAATGATTTACATGTTTGTTTGTAGGGCTCCACATTAGAGTGAGTGCTGAACTTTGGTAGATGTGGAAATAGATGTCTGAATGTTTTACTGTGTGTACTGCAGTGGGAAGCTACTCACATCTTCTGTAAGAAATGAAAGAAAGAGGCTTTTCCATAGTGGGATTCATTGTCTTTTATAAACCCATGTGCTGAAAATCTCTCTCTTTGCAGTGGCTGACTGGAGCAGGGGCATAGATTGCCATTTCACACTAAATGACTGGCATTTAGGTGGCTGAAGGTGGGGGGATTCCTCTCTGCCTCTGCTGCTCCTGTGTGGAAGAAGGATTTCAATTGCAAAGGAAGAATGATGCTCAACAGGATGAAGAAGGGTAGCATTAGGGCCTGGAATATATTCTGGACTGATTATTGAAAGCCACAGGGATAAAACTCTGGTGATTTTAATAAGGAAATGTTCTTTTAAGACTCACTAACTTCAGCTGAGACTGTGGAAGTCACCTTCCAGCTAGAAGATATCTGTGGAAGGGCAACAGTGCTCTAAAGTGGAGGGAAAAGATTGTTACCTCCAATAAATGTGCAATAAGTAGGACTAGGAGTGCCCCACGACTGCCTCCAGACTTTCATGTGTGCAGCAGACAGTGGAAGCTGAGCCAAGGTTTGCTCAGGGCAAGCACACATTTGAGAGGTAAACCAGGATTTAACAATGATGAAGATTGAACACCAGTGCCCCTCACTTTCTTCTGTCACAGCATGATGAAGTCTACACATAGTCTGCTCTTTCTGTGATTTAAAATCAGCTTCCTCTGCCTCCCCTCCCTCCTCTCTGCTGTCAGCAGTGGCATTTTCCAGATCCCTTCCAAGGACTTCACTCACATTCTGAGCCTGAGCAGTCCTGGCTCTCAGGCTTGCTTTGGATGGAGATGCTGTACAGTAGTCTGTTTTATTTACAGGAATGTGTCTGAAATGAGAAATGCCCTCTAGTATTTCCCTCAAAGAATAGTCCAGCTGTTGATGTGTCCTGTTCTCTGGGACACCCACAGACAGGGCATATGGATTTTCACTGCCTTAAGTGAAAAATATTCATGTGAATGTAAATTTTCTTCTGAAGTTCTTAGGTATATTGGGATCTGTGGTCATTTTGTGTGGTTTGGAGTGCTGCTCTGCTCTTTGCCCTCTGGAAGAGGGGGTTGTGATTCATAGTGGCTCTCTGTGAGAAATGGTGATGTGTGATTTATAATAAGCACAGAACTGTTATTTCCCAATTGTTCATTTAAGAAAAAAAAACCCTAGAAGTGCAGGGGGATGCTCATGCAGCCTGATAGGTTCAAGACAGTCTCCATCATGCCCAAAATAATCTGTGGGTACTGGTGGGAAGATCTGGAAGAGAGATGTGGCTTTTTACTGCAAAATTTGACAGAGGCAACCCATAAGCAGCCCAAGAATCCTTGGGAAAAGCTGCAACCCTTCATGCATCCTCCTGAAAGGGCTGAGCAGGCTGTTGGGCTTCCCCTGCCTCACCCCTCCTGACTGTGGGGAGTGCCTGTGGAATTCAGACCTGGATCACAGCAGCTGTGCTCTGAGCTGTGGGTTTGATCCAGCCTTGGCCTGGGAGCTGCAGCTCTCACTAAGGTTAATTCAAAGCAGGTGAGGAACTGACCCAAATTAATGCTTGATCACTCTGAATGCATTACACCCTGTGACTTCAGAATGCATCTCCTGCGTTTGGATAAAACCAGGTGTTTTCTTAGGTCCTCAAGTGGTCTTGGGATAGCTTTGCTTCTGACTGCCAGATCAAATGGTTTGAGATCTCTGGACTCTGCATGGGTGTGGGAAGAGCTGTTGCACACTGACATGTTGGTGTTGCTCAGTAGTTCCCTTCATCCTGCATTTCTGATAAGATCTCTTTCTCTTTTCACTTAATCCCCTTCCCTGGGTGTGTGAGCTGGTGTCAGAACAAAAATGTAAAGGTGCACTTTACTCTGGCTCCTTCCTGTGAGCTCAGCTGGTGCTAACGCCTTGTCTGAGAGAAACAGACCTCTCAGGGTGAATAAATACCTCTTTAATAAAGGGAAAAAATAGTTGACTCTCCCTGATGCCAAAGGGAGCAGCAGCAACAGCAGCAGGCAGTCCCTGCCTGATTCTCTGCCAGCACCTCCTTAGCCTAGGGTTTCCTAGAGGGAAGCTTTTGGCCTCAGTGATGTATTGCTTGCAAAAACAAGGAATTGTGGCCTTTACTGACTAGGCATAGCAAGTTTCTCTTGTTAAGAATATTTCATTAAAACTTTATCCCTGTGTGCTGCAAACTGCTTGTCGTAACAGTGTCCAGATGTGTATTTAAAGTTGTCTGTATCCATTGGTTTTGATAACCTCCTTTGGCAACTTACCCTCTGTGCTGAACACTCTATTCATTATCATGAGAAGTTCTGCTTGAGTGCCTGGGTCTCCTCTGGTGTGGTTTTTCCTTTGTTTTGTTTTGGGGTCTTTTGTCTTTTAGTGAGAGGCTCAATAAGCTCAAACTTATTCCATGTTGGCGAAGGCTTTAGAGTTACAGTTCTCTGGTTGGAGCCCAAATAAGTTAAAACAAACCCCATCATTTTGCCTTATCTCACTGGTGAAACTCTGCCTGCAGGACCTGAATTCATCCTCTTGTTTCTGCTGATTTAGCTGTTCGTTATTCCCCCTGCCTTTTCCATTCAATGCATCCCAGCCTCCCAGCACAGCACAGCTCTTCTTTCCCATGCTTTGATTGAAACTTCCTCCCATTTCAGCTGTGCTTTACCAAGAGTACTTTGTCCTGGGCAGTAAAGCACATTTGCAGCTCCTCAGTGCTGCCCTGTGAAGCCCATGCTGGGAATTCTTGTTCCATACAATGCCAGCCTTCCCAAGGCAGGCAGCGGGAATGGCACACACACGTCATCCATGCCCTGGCATCACTGGGGCTAGGATGATGGCCTTTGTTCCTGCACCCTCTGGACCTATTTGCATTCATGCATACACTGGGAAATTGTGTAAGGACTCCATGAGAGTTATAACTAATAACTCTGCTCAGGAGGAGGTTCCGGAGGGGCAATGCTCTTTCCGATTTGGGAGGTTTGCATTTTGTCTCTTTTTCCTGCAAATACTTTGCATCAGCCTTGCATTTTTGTTTTTCATTCTGTTGAGAAGGCATATTTTGAATTTTCAGCAGGATTTTTCTTTATGGTACTCTCGAGAGTCACAGGCACAGATAAATTAAACATTGACTCTTCAGGTTTTAAGTTATCAGCAATCTTCGGTATCTTATTTTCCTTTTCTCCCTAATGGTGTACAAATCTATAAAAAGGACTTTTCCTGATTTTTCACTTATAATCTTTCACCAGTGGTTGCTACTGCTTCTGACCACTTGCTTCATCCTGTACGTGAGACTGTTTTCTGCCAGGGTATTGTTCTGAATGACCTGGATGCTGACATCCCTGTGGCACTGACAGAGCTGGACTTAGAACCACAATCTGTCTCAGTAATGACATGTATCAGTTCCAGGGGAGTCCTTAAATTGGGTAACTTTTGCATCTTCCTGTCACCTCACATCTGTGGCTTGCAGCTGTGCCAAGGGGAGCTAAATTCAGCAAACCACATGCTTTACTTCACCCTTATGTGTTTGGAGAAGTAGTTTCTGGGTGTTCTTGTGTTCTACTCTGCTTCTCTGATTAAGTCTTCCTCTTGAAAATCTATTTATGATGCATGTGATTTCCTCTTGCATGTGTTCTTGAATATTTTTCCATCATTAATTTTCAGTTTTACCCAATACCAGGTCTATTGCTGAAAATTCAATCCCAAGAGATGTAAAATGAGTGAATGTGAAGGTTTCAATAGTGACTTACAGCATAAACCCTTGAATTCACTTTTTTTTTATCTTCCCTGGCAAGAAAAGATGACATTAGGTAGGAGTAGCATTAAGGAGTTATGGTTCTGGATTGCTTGATGCATGGAAGATAAGGATTTCTGAACTTCCCAGATTTCATTATTCTCCAGTCTGTGATTTGTCATTTCAAATGGATCAGCATCCTGTCAATGATGCAGTTTTGCTCCATTATTGTGAGAACAGCATGAGTCAATATGAGTTCAAGCAGATAAGCAACACTTCAGTCATGTCAGCAGCCAGAAACAGCAAGTGCTGCCTGTGTCAGTCCAAGGTTTGGCTGGAGACTGCTCAGTGCTGCCTGCTCCAGCCTCTTGCTGTCCTGAAATCCAGACTGATCTTTCTCATGGCTACTTGAAGTGCTGCCAATGTCCAAAGATGACCACAGTACTGATTTCTATCAGATTTTCTGTCATTACCAGGAAAAACCTGTTTTGTTACCTACAGAAAGACCTCAAGTTAAAGAATGTACTAGCCTCAGTTGTGGTCTTGCCTTTGATATTTGAAGTAGCTTTTTTGTTTCTTGTAGCTTTATTTCCAACAGCGGTGGAATTAAAAGTGGGTTTAAAAAAACAAAAAAAAGAGCACTTTCATTTTCTGATGATTACAGCATAAGCATTGCACAATACCCTAAAATTTCCCTTGGTGCTGTTGCTGTGAGGCAAATGTGTGTCATACTCTGAAGTGGACCTTCAAGTTTCCAGCACTGGAGAGTCCCAATAACCTCAAACAGTAGGGAGGAGGAAAACTGGGAAGAGAAATCCTTGGATTGCCCATACTAATGGTGTATATCTTCTGCATGCTTTGCAAAATGGTTAACTATAAGTATTCTCTTGGTGTGATGCAGTCTGTGCTGAAAATTTGGTGTTTCTGTTGCCCAGCAAGCTGGTGCTACTGCAGAGCAGCCCCATGGCTGTTAACAGGGGTAGCTCAGGCAGTGTTGAAGAGAGTGTCATGATGTGCAGCATATACCTTCTACAGTAAATCTGGATAATTTATATGCCTATGGAACCCCCTCTATGAGAGTCTGTGTGCTTTTAAAGAGAGCTTTATGATTCTGCTCAGGTTTTGTGGAATTGTATGGGTGTTGTCCACGTTTAAAATTTTATTGGTCATCTTCATTGTGACAGAAAATTGAGTTTCCCTTTTATTGGTGTATAATGATGGCTGGTATATGTCACACCACTCACAGTAAAAGAAAAACCAAGAAAAACCCAAAAAACAACAAAACCCAAGTCTACTTTAAAGCAGGAGATTCTGGTGTATTTCATATTTCCACTGCCCCAAGGGAATAGCTTAAAATTGCTTTACTGCTTTTGAAAGAAAAATGTTCTGGCTTGATTTGGAACTCAAGTGGGCTGTTGAATCCCTATTTCACATTAAAGAAGCTAAACTATAAGGAAGAGCTGCTTCTATGCTTATCACAAATCTGTGGCAGAGAGCCACAGGTTATGAAGTGCAAATGAATACAGAGAAAGTCACTCTCTAATAAAGAGTGTGGAACCAATTTCACCACCTCTTTGTCCATAGAATGGCCAGTGGGCATACAAGACAAAGAGCATCCTGAGATAATTGATTCAGGTGAAAAGAGTACCTGGAGTGACAGTGGCATGGAAGTCATGCCCTTCATCTGAGAGACATGGTACATATCCAGGTTTGCAGGCTGCAACTCCAGAGAGCAATTGTTATTTTCCTCTTCGTGTTCAGATTCCTTTGTTCACCTTGGATCCCATTTCAGTTTGTGCTGAAGTTGAAAGCAAAGCCCTGGCTGAAGGCCACAGGGCAGGTTTCATCCTTTACCTGCCCAGCCATTGCCCTCTGGGGTTGAAAGGAAGGGGTGGCTTCTTCCCACTAGTTGCCTCTCCTCTAGGATGCAGCAGGCACTCTGACAGCCAGGCAGGCTTGGGTTTTCCATATCTTTATGGTATTTAACATGTCAGCTCTGCACTTCAGCTGGAAATGTGAGGTGTTACTGTGGTATTATCATAATCATCACAGGTAATTGGGCAAAGGATTCTGGGCTCTGTAGAGGTTTTCTCTTGGGTTGGGCCAGTGGCATCTCCTGCACGTGTTCTGTTGCCATAATCTTGCCTGAGCACATTGCAAGTGCCCAGAGTTTACTTTAGGGATTCATCAAACACATCATTAAATTACTTCGGTGGGTTAATTGAAGGAGCTACATGAGTTCAGGCATTAGGATGAGCTGAGGCTAATCCCCTTGGTGTGTTCTGAAAGCTCCTCTCAAAATCAATAATTATGCTGTTATTTCCCCCTTTTGAATAAATATTGCCACAAAGGGCTCAGTCCTTGCTGGTGTAGACAGTGCTTCTTGGGCAGTTGTGTGAAGGTACCTTTTGGAGGAGGACATGGAAGGGCAAGCCATAAACCCAAAGAAAAACACTTTTATAGAGCAAGTCAGATTAAAATCAAGCAGGTTGTGGAGGAAATGATGCCAGGTTTAGTGTACTTTAATTAATCTATTTTAGGTTTGCATCGCTAATTAATCTTTTTTATAGTTCACATTATTGCATGCAACTGCATATTTCCAATGTGATAGCTTGTCCTAACTGCTAGCATATCCTTGTAAAATAAATAAGCAGTCCTTTCTGCCTGCAGTTCTCTGCAGATTTCCAACCTACCAATGACTCCCCTGAAATGCAGAGTAGCTGAGCTGGGAAACAGGAGCCTCTGCACAATCAGAAATAACTTTTAAGAGCAATAGCTGGAGCTTCTGGCTATTTGAAGGATGTGATGTGATAACATCCCTGAGCAAAAATACTTCCTTTTGGGAATTTTGATTCTTTAAAATCACCCCTCTCTGATGAGCAGTGTTTGTGACAGAGGCACTGTCAGCTACTGGAGCAGAGGATGTGTGATGTTTCTCACCATGGTTGGAGACACCATGATGAAAGTCAGAATGAACATGGAAATGCCAGAACTGACTGTTGTCTTGGATGTTGCTATGATAAAATCCATCTCCCTGCAGTCAAGTGTTTGCACAGCCCTAGAAGAATCCAGGGCTGGACAAAGTGCGTTAAAGTTGATTCATTTGCTTTGAAAACAAAACCATTTGGAGGTCTTGTTTCAGCTGAAAGTCTGGTTTCATTGGGTTTCTCTTCTTCCACTCCCAGCTGTGGTATCTGTGTGAGGTGCAGAACCAAACTCAGTTTGTAAGCACTGCAATAATCTAACTTCCCAAAGGAAAGGCACTGATCAGACATCACTTTGAACCTGCTCTGCCTCCATGCTAGCAGATGAATGGGACTGTGGCTGGCAGGCTGTTGGATTAAAACACTCTGACACCCAATATTTTATCAAGAGGGAGGGAATGAGATTGATCAGTCTGGGTAATCTGTGAATGCAGAGGCTGTTTAACTGAGCAGTAGGAAAAAAGAAGGCTTCTATGCTTCCGACAAGGTCTTAAAGAGGCTTTGCAGATCCTGAGGAAACACTGATATCTGGCTGGAGAGAAGCTGAGAAAAATTAATTGCTGTTGTTTGAAGAGAGGCCCTTTCACTGCCAGCGGTGTGCAGCATGCTGCCTCTGAGAAAGAGAGAGTGAAGAGGGAAACAAAGCATGTGGGTGAGATGCATGACAAATTAAACCTCTGGATAACCCCATGTCAGTAAATCACTTGCCTCAAACACCAGTACTTCATTCCTCAACGTGCCATGAAATCGTGTAAAAGCAGAGCTTCACATCCTGTGTATTTGAAGCTGAAGTTTCACTTAAACGCAGAAAATAGCAGATCTTGCAAAAACCCTGCAGGGCCATTCTGTACCACAGGGTCTACCTGGAAGTGGTGTTGGAGTAAAAACATCCCATGGTTAAGGTGGAAGTGGGGAAATGCCTATGCTGTGGTATTTGGGTACATGGAAAGTTAGGTATGTTATCTTGAATCCCCACAGAAAATCAAACCAACCTCCATCCACAGGGGACCAGCCTCAGTTCTGTTCATCTGTGGCAAGCTGGGACCTTTCTGTGCAATGTAAGGTCTCTTTCCAGACCCTCATGCATGAAAAAATTGTTTAATTGTAAAAAGCTCTCATTAGTTACTAAATAACCAAGATAACTATTGCTATACAGTGGCTAAGGGTAACGCAGCATTCCCAATTAAATTATATATGTGCTGGAATTGGGCCAGAAAGAGCACTTAGGGCAATCTTTCCTCTGCCTGCCTGTGCTGTCCCCACTGCACAGCCTCCAGAGAGCCCAGGCCAGATGCAGCCCATGTGTTTGGACTGATCTGCTCCTCCTTTGGTAGGCAGGGCAGAAGTGGAGAGGATCTCTGTGTGTGCACACGCATATTTTCAGGCACATGAAGGAATTTGGTGTCTTTGTTAATGCTCTTTTATAAGGGGACTTAAAGCAAGATGATGAGCTCTCAAATGGGCTCAGAAATGCAAACAAATTCTTGTGCCTCCTGCATCTTTTTGTGGTGGTGGTTGCTCAGAAGTCCTGTGTTTGGGGCAGTCAAATGTGGCTTCCAGCTGAAGCTGAGTTGTGGTGTAACACTGCTGCAGAGTCCTGGGTGTTGCTGCATGGAAACACAGTTCTAGGTAATTGCCTGTGTTTCCCAAATGGTGTTAAATTTCAAATCCAGATGCAAATTCTGGTCATACCCACTGTCCTTCAGGCTCTAACAGAACCACCAGCTCCAGCCAACTGTGGCCACACATGAAAGAAAATCATGCAAATAGCTGTGTTGTTTATCACCTCTGGTATGAAATGTTGGAGTTTGGATGTGTTTGTGATGCAGGGATGCTGACAGGGGCTGGTAGGAAGGAAAAGGGATGGAATGGGAGGGCACAGTGTTGGGCATCTGCCCCTGCAGGACTAACTGCTCTCAAGTGTGGCACACTATAGGCAAGGGGAGTTGGGCAGATGGAAATCCCACTGTGAGTTCAGGGTAACTGCTTTGGGTTTGCTTCATCTCAGAGTGAAAGTTCAGCTGTAAACTGGATAAAGTAAACTTTGTGTTTTATCAGTAGCATCCCTGAATCTGCAGGGATGAGGCAAATGGGAGAAAAATGAGAATATAGAGGGCTCTCTCTTGACAGAGGTTGCAGATCAACAGTAAATAAGTGCAGAGTGTTTTGGAGGGTTGCTTGGTGCACCAGAGGCAAACCCCATCCCTGGGTGTCCCTGCCAGGCTGTAAGCTGAGAGCTCAGAACTGCTTCTCCAGAGGGTACTGGAGCAGCCTTCCAGCAGGACTAACTGGTTGGGGCTGTGCCTGGAGAGCTCTGGGACTCCTGACCTTCAGCTCAGCTCTGGGGTTTGATCTCCTCTCTGCTGTGGGAGAAGCTTTGTCTGGTTTGTTTTACTCGGTCAGCACAGAAATGTGCACATCTCTTTTTTCCAGCCTGAGACTGTTCTCATCTTTAAGTCTTGCTGAACAAATGAGATATTGTTCACTAGTTCTGAGAGCTGTTTGTTAGTTAAGGGAAAAAAATGTCCTTTTTCTCTCATGGCAGAGAAAGTTAATTGTAGTAACAACTGGTTTTAAACTATCTTGTTTAAAAAAAAATCCAATAAATGTTTAACACTTTAACAAAGTTCAATACATGCTCCAGCAGCACTGCATCTGTGCTTCCTATGCTCTTTTTTTAAGCTTGGCATACAAAGTACCATTTAAATACCATGGTGAAAAGGGCAAGCATTCGATTTAATGCCTTTGAAATTATTCTGGAATTAAATCCTGGGCAATATATCTCAGTCGAGCAGTGTTGCATGTAGCCACATGCAGCTAATGAGCCATCAAAGGTAATGCTTTAAATCCCCATGCATACAGTGCACAGATCCTTTCTTTCTGCTGTCATAACACAAATCATGGACCTTGATTCTAAATCAAACACAGGTAAAAGAAAAAAAGGGGAAAAAAAAAGATAAAACAAAAGGAAAAAGGAGGGAGTAGCTTCGTGGCTAATTGGAGAGAAATTTGAAACAACAGTGGGGGTTTCTTTCAACACCATTAATCACCTCTGCTGGAACATCCTTCACTACCCAAGCTTTTCTTGTCCCTGTTGCTATTTTCCCTCTTTAACATGGTACAGAATGTACATAATGGTTGTTGTTCTCGAAAGCCATTTCTCTCGTGCTGGGGTGGAAGGGCTCAGAGAGCAGGCCTGTCACAGATCCCTTCAGGCTTGGCAGGGCTGCAGGTTTCCTGCTTCATCTGATGCCCTGAACTCACCAGTGAGGACATGGCTGCTCCTGTCCTGTGGGCTGTGGGGAGACATGCTGATGTTTTCTGCACGGCTGAGCCACCAAGGATGTAATGCAGTGAATGTAAGAATCTGGAATGGGAGGTGGGAAGAGGATATTTGTGTGCAGAGGCAAGACATGGGTTCTGCCAGCTCTTCCTTCCCCTACCTTGTTCTCCCCCAGGCAAGGTAAACATGTGCAGCAGCTCTGGATCCATGCTGGTTGCCTCCAGGCTGCTTAATGGCCAGAGCAAAATGAGTGATGGCTGTTAGCCAGCTCCATAACCATCAGCATTCACCTTGCCAAAATCCTTGAGACACCTGAAAGGAGAAGGCTCTGCTGAGGGCTACCCAGGGCTACTGCTGCCCTCGAGCAGAGGATTGGCACTGGCAGTGTAAGGAAAACCACACAAGTGACCTTGGCCACCTTGATTTTCACAGGGACCGTGGGGACACCAAAGTAGGTTATTCCCAACTTATTTTCCATTTGGTTAAGTTACTTGCCAGCAAAACAGCTTAATGGGCACTCAATGTGCATTATTAATATTACTATTATTATAATGGAAGTCACTGTACCTAAAAAGGCTGGTAGCTGTGAAGTGAGGGGCTGTGCACTCCACATATACCATTTCCACTGTCTTATTATTATTATTAATTTATTTTTTATTATTAATATGTGAGAAGTCACTGCACCTAGGCAGGCTGGTAGCTCTGAAGTGAGGAGCTGCACACTCCACATACACCATTCCCAGTGTCTTTTCTTGGCTGGTTTTTGTTTTGCACAGCTTCATGGGGAGGGGTTTTAATGACTCATGTCAGAGATCCTCTAATTGCACGATGCTGATGGAAGCTGGAAAATAAGCAGATGTAAGAAGCACCATTGTGTTGGGTGAAAGGGGTTTGAAGGCTCACAGGTACAGTTTGCCTTAAAATGCCCAAGGTAAAAAAGAGGAGGAGCAGGGAAAGGTTGCTGCTGTACAGCTGCATCAGTGTGGCACAGGGGAATTAAGCTGTGCTGAGATGTCAGGGAGGGGATCACTCACACCCCTGGAGCTGTGCTGGAATGCTGTGCCTCAGTGTCCCCATGCTGCTCCCACACACGTGTGGAAATGTGCTCCTCTGCAGTATTCTCAAGTGGCGAGTGAAGGAGCCTGAGTTGGAATTTGTAGCTACAATAATCCTTTCAAAAATAATTAATAATCTAGTAAGCAGCAATGAAAAATACTTAGGGGAGAGGAGGGAAGATCTGTATAAGTCCTTCAGCCTGCTGTGTTAACCAGGGTATTCCCAAGCTCTTATTGTTTATCTTTGTAATGTAATTTTTGAGCAAAATAATGTTTTTACATTCTTATTTAAATGTTATCATCAGCTCTCACTAATGGAGCGGTTAAGAGGTTATAATGTTTTAGCAAGCTTTGAGTTTTCTCTGGTTTTGATCCTCAGGCAATATGACTCAGATTTTTGTGAGATGTTTAACTTTCTGGCAAAAGGGGTGTAGAAAATAAATCAAGCTTTACTATTGTAATTAAAATGATATTTTCTACTTTAAAGTAGTTTTGTCTATGTGTTTATATAACATACACAAATTCTGCAGGTTTTTTTCCTATAGTGGAAATTCTATTCATGTCTTAAAGACTGCTCCTCTCTCTACTCAGCACACAATAATGTGATCAATAGAGATATTTCCCCATTCCATTGCAAATATTTATAAACTACGCACCACTGCAATTTACTCTAAAATGTATTCTCTCTCACAAGGGTTTCCTGTTCGTCATGGTATTTATCCAATTGGAAAACACTGAAAAATGGGAATGTGTTAACAGAACAAGCTAGAAGGATACAAATCATCCTCTTTCTTCCCCTCTGTGGGAATAACGTGAATATTTATAGACCTGGAAAGCTTACAGGAGTTTGTAATAAGTAAGAGCTGAACCGTTCTTTGTGCTGATGCCATTTCTTGCTTTGACCTGAACATCCATCAGTTAGGAGCTGCAGCACCAAGGAGACTGAATCAAATCAGTCATCTGTACTTAAGCCAAATTTGTGGGTGTTTTCCATTACATTTGCAGTAGGGCAGGAACAAAGTTGCAGAGGTAATGCTGTTTGCAGCACGTGGCAAAAATACACTTGAATGCCATCATCCTGGGGAGGGGCAAGAAGGTGGCTGCTTGTTTTTAGACATTGCTGTGAAGTTGTTTGGGTCAAGCACAAGACCTTTTTGACAGGCTTGTCTGGGGCAACTAGCTGTGCTCCCGTGTGGAATTTAGCAGTGATTCCAGGCCTTGGAAGCAGTCATCTTTTGCCAAACTGTTTTATGTGGAAGGTGGGTAGGATTTTATGAGAAGTGAAGGCATGCTGATAACACAAAAGAGGAGGTTCCAGTGAGTTCCTCGCGCTTATTGAAGCCAACTGATGGAGTGGGGAAAGGAGGAGGGTTAACTCAATCCGGTGGGAAAGCAGAGAGCAGAAAAAGCACTTCAAAGCAAAGGCTGAGCAGGGGTCAGGAGCAGTGTCAGGTCCAAAGAGAAATGGAAAGGGGAAAACCTGAACTCCCCATGACTTCCCTGACAAAGAGAGCAGTGTCGGGTACTAGAGGGAAGAGGGGAGGCTGGCTAAAATGGACACACCACAGGGAAAAGATTAGAGAAATCAGGAAAAAAGAGAACTCATTGCAATTTAAAAAATAGGGAGAGGAAAGAAAGACAAGCAGGGTATCTCATGAAAAAAAAAAAAGTGAAAGCTGTCGTGTTGCCTTGTTTTTTCTGAGTTTCCAGGAGCAGGTAGGAGCAGAGCTCCCGAAAGCCAGTGGGTGTGTGCGTGTCTCATAAGAGGAGATGAGAGGTTGGGGTTTAGCCTAGCTCAATCTTCATTCAACTCTGTCATGCAAAGGTCACACTGGAGTTTGTTGTTGTTGGCTTTAGGACTGAAGGGCTAATTCTGACTGGGACAAAAGTTACCCTTTCTGTAATATGTGAACAGCCTAAGTTAAAGCTGCAGGATAGATCTTCAGTCCCTTGTTCACATATAACCAAAACTAATGAATAAAACATATTTAAAGACTCACTTGGGATCATAGATCCCATAAAACCCTTCTAGAATGTTTAGTTTTTACCAAAGAAATCATCCTTTGCCTGAGGATGTGGAGTGGGCATGAAGCAACTGCATCCTATAGCAGTAAACAGTCATAGAGGAGCTGGAAATCTATCTGCTATAAAATGTCCTTAATAAAATTATATGTAATCAAGGGATGGAGGCAAAGCAGCCTCAAGCAAAGACCTCAGGGCAGGAAGAATGGATTGTGTTAAATCTGTCTGTGGAATGGGAGAGGCAATAAGTGTCAAGTGTGACACAAGAATGCACTGGGGTCACATCCCCATGCAAGGGCTGGTGGTATGTGGGGTGCAGAACCACCTCTGTGGCCACACATGCAGCTGCCCAGCAGGAATGGCAAGCATTCCCTTCAGGAGAAGTCTGACTAGCTGATACCAAAGCACAGAAGAGGCTCCCACTGACTTGTGCTGAAGCACTGGTGCTTTGCCTGGCTGCTGGCAAGCTGCTTTGCAAGCTCTCAGCGAGTCTGGGTTTCCAGGGCCTGCTGGCTCTGTGCCCCTCAGCCATTCAGGCTGCTCCTGGCTCTGGGATGCACAGGTTTGGGATAGATGTGTCCCAGCAGCTGCCTGGGTTGAGGGTACCCAGCTCCATGGTTTCCATTTGGAAAAGCACTCTGGCAACCTCTGCTGTGCCCTTCTGCCAGCCTGGCAACAGCCTTGGGGACACCTGGCTCCTTCTTGGGTTATTGGAAAGAAAAGATGAGTGCCTGGCAGCTCAGGGGACCAAAAAATTGAAATCTCAGCTGTTGTCTAATTTGGAAAAACTTAATATTGTTTTGATGGATTTTCTTTCTCATTTCCTGTCTATAAAGAATGCTCTAATTTCTGGTCTTCTCTCCAAAACAGAATGATGATAATTTTATTCCAAACTTCCCATGGACTAAATTTCAGTTATTCTACTCTCCAGATTAATCAGATTTTCTCTTGCATGTCTGCTGTCCAGACCACAGTCTCTGTTTTTCTGTGTTTGTCCAACTGATCCCTCTGGCCTAGAACAACCCCAAAATACAGTAAGATCTTATGGTTAAGAGAAAATTCTAAGTTAGGGAGCAAACTGATACAGAAAAGTTCAGTCTGAGAGCATCAGTTGTGTTAATAATTATCAAAGGAGGAAGGGTCAGTTTGGGAGACTGTGGCTTCCCATCTCATTGAGATGGTTTCTGAGCCAAAATCTCAATGGTGAGGTCATACTGTCCCCAGTGAAAAGGTGAAATACATAAACCTTTAAGGGAGTGGCTCTGCACCAGTGTTTTGCAGTGTATTGGTTGTTAAAGAAATCTTCAGTTACCAGAGATTAAGGAAGGACTTTCTTGGTTTGTTTTAATGTTGTGGAGTGCTAGATACCTGCAGCAGGTAAACATGCTGTGTGCTCAAAGCAAATGCACGGATCTTGGAGATTGCTGAGTGTCCTGACCCTGGGAATAACACCTGGGATGGTATTTCCATCATTCCTGTGCAGACAATAACCCTGTCCAAAATCTCCAGTTGTCCCCTTGCTGGTGTGTGTGTCCTGGCTCAGCTCAGCTCTCTCTGCCCTTCCTTGCTAGCAGAGGAAGTGGGAACATGCTCAGGAGTCTCATCTGTGCCCTGGGTGTCATTCCTTGTCCTGGGATCACCAGTTTGGTGCCTGCACTAACTCACAGCACTCCTAATCTGTGGCTTTTGGGAGCTGCTGAGATTTGCACCTTAGACATGCAGCAGCTTGGGCATGAGAGGATGTGCTTGAGAGTCTCTGCTGTATCAAAAAAAGAAAGGATTTGATCCAAGAATGCCCCTCCACATTAAGAAATTCAGTTATTAAATGCCCTCTATTTCAGGGGCTCTGTGATGGAGCATTTGGGAATTTAAATTAGTAGGTCAGGTTGGCATGTCATGAGTGCCCCTTCTCACACTGCAGTATTATTTTTAATCAAACTGTTAAATAATAATGCTTTTAAAAGAAACAAAAGCCACTTCAGGAGAACATTGTGTCCTGAAGTACCCCAAACAATGCTGCTGCTCCAAATTCCTGCTCGCTGTGTGGTGAGGGGAGCAGGACAAGCTTGGGACTTTCTATTATGAGCCCTGAGCCACTGCCACTGGTGAGAAATGGAGTAAGAAGGGTGGAAGGGAGTCTGTAACACCACAGAGGCAAGGCTGCTGTCTGAAACTGGCCCTTTATATAACCTGGTTTATTTTAATGGCTCTCAGTAGCTAGGACTGATTGGCAGCAGCAGGGCTCACACCTTGCCTTGGAGGAGCAGCCTGCAGCGGGCAGTGGCACTGTGAACCTCCACACCCTGCCACCAGCATGCCCAGCCAGTGTTCCACTCATCCCCTCATGCCCTTTGGCTCCTGCTGTCCCTGCTGAGCCTGGCAGAAAGGCTTCAATTATTCCGATTGCACTGATGGTTCTGTGCCAGGCTGGACACTGCACTGTTGCCAGGAGTGAACAGTCACCTCCTTAGGTCACTGCTGCCTGTCCATGGTGCCTCTGGCACTGCTCATGGGGCTCTCTGCTGCACAGGTCTGCATCCATCCACAAGTGGAGACATTGTCCAGAGAGATGGTTGGAGACCTTTGGTGGCCCTGCTGGCACCCACGTGCTCCTCAATCCTGACGTTTCTTTACAGGGAGCAGTGCTCTATAAAATTGAGTGGTGCATGGACAGACCCAGTCCAAGCCAAATTAAGTTGTAGCCTCTGATGTGACTACAGCATGAAGAAGCAATCTCTTTTTCATTTTTATGTTATACTGGCACAAAAGGCCTGTGAATGCTATAGTACAGCTGGAGTTTGTTCAGGTTGGAAGAGATCTGGGGATTGGTGGGTCGTTCAAGGGATGGATACATACATAAGGAAACAAGGGTTATGGAAAGGTGGGAAGTTGGAAGAGAAGGAGTAAAATCATGTGTGGAGGAGAGCTGGGGTGATCTTCCATCCTCAGAAAAAAAGAACAGTTCTCGAGTCCCTTCAATTACTGCATCTAAAATAATGGGTAAATAGTCTCAGAGGAGCTGGGAGAAGCCAGAGAAGTATAAATTACCATAGCTTCAAGAATCTGTGGTTCTAGGAGGATTAGCATGTCCTATGGAGAATGGCAGCACTGAGAACAGCTCTCTTCCTTTTGTCCACCATAACTATACAGGGATGATTTTTGTGCTGTAGGATTATGAGTTACTTGCTGGAATTTAAGATGTCCAAGACTGAATGGGCTTTATGCATCTGATTTCAGAAGGAACGGGATTTTGCACTCCCTAAGATCAGAGGTTCATTTCAGAAATGATTACTGAGGGAGAGTATGATTGCACACCTCATACTTGCACAAGTTTTATTTGCATATCTTTGTCAGTTAAAATCTGCAGAGTGCAGACACAGCTTTGGGGTACCCAGCTATGAGCTCTGTGTGTCTTGACACACAGGGAGATGTTAATCCCATTTCTGATGGCCTCTAAGCAACTGTGTGCCTGCTTGCAGCAGCTTCCTAAGGTGTAGTCACAGAGATGTTTCAGGAGTCTGCCCTGTTCTTCTGAGGCATTGGATAGCACAAATGCCTTTTACAATGGTCTTGCTCTAAATACCCTTGAGCTCACTGCTTTGCAATTCAAAAGCAGGCAGTAATAAAACACTCCTAGAATGTAGAAGCTCTTTCTCCACCCTGCCAATAAACTCTTGAATTATTTGCACATTGCATTTAATTAGATTTTCTTTTATTGTAACAAAAAGAAAGTTCAGCTGATGCGCTCATTTAAGCAAGATGTTAGTGCCACTCTTTTCTTCTCTGGTGCTGTATCAATCCCTGTTCTCTAGGAGTGTGCTTCTTGATGCAATTGGATTTGGGTTGTTGGCTGGTTGGTTTTTATGACCTTCCTTCTATTCCAGCACTTTGATTCCTGGGGACAGCAGAAGGTTTCCTCTGGAGAGAGGTCCTTGTGACATTCTGTCTGTTCCCTTCTCCCTTCTGTCATTGCCTTCTGCTCCCTCTTCTGTTTCTTCTTCCTTTGAAATGGCTGTTTAAGGAGGAAGGGGGCATTGCTGCTTACAATGCACTGGACCCTCAGCCCAGATTGTTGCAGTTCATTCTCTAGAACTGCCATGCAGTGCTGAAAGAATGTGAGCAATATTTATGGTATTGTGTATTACAATGGCAGCCAGAGGCCCAAAGCAAACACAAGGGCCTTTGTGCTTCCCATCATGCAAACAGAAGTCCCACACCATGAAACATCAAAATGCACAAGACAGGCATAGAGTTAGGGAATTTCCAGTCGCTGGAAGTTTCCCACTTCTTAGGCAGTTGTATTTTGGGACTGGGCTCCTCTCTATAGAGCTGGAATAATAATTTCCTCTGTCCATGTTGTGTTTAAATCTTCATTATATGTGGCAAGTTTGTCTATTCTGGAGTTGAGCAACAATAAACAACCTTTCATTTTACTTTTTCCTTTTATATCCCCTTCTCTCTGAGATTGTGTTTCCATACATTCACTTTCTCCTCACCTCACTCTCTTTGTTTAAGCACAGACCCACAGCAAATCCATCAATCCCAAACCAGCCATTATACCTTTTTTCCTCTCAAGGGATGCATTTATGTGTGTAAGGTCACCAAGCTCACTAAAGACTGCTTGTTTAAAAATCTGTGTGATTGCTAACATTTACGTAACCAGATGTAAAACTGGCTGAAACACCTTTCAAAACATCATTGGAAACCTGTGCTTTACCTTTGATTTTGATTAGAGAAACCACACTTAAAAGAGTGTGTTCTCTTCCTCTGGAAAGGTCTTGCATTTTATGTTGATCTAAGCTGAAGGGTACTTTTTGGGGAGGTGGGTTAATGCACTGTAGGACTTGGGGCATCCCAAAGCTCTGGGGGTCTGGAAAAGTCAACCATGGACTCATGAATTTTACCTCTACAAAATGCTCAACTGCTTAATGCTCAACAGACTCAATTAAGAACTATTTTATACTGCAGAACCTAGACCACAGGAGCAGAGAGTGAAACCCAGAAAGATTCAGGGTTGTTTCAGTCTTGGAGAGACTGTCCAAAGCAGGCAGAGGCATGAGAGCATAGAAATTAAAGTATGGCCCTAATGGGGTGTTAGCCTCCCCTGCACATTCTGGATCTTCAGCTGCCAAAAACTCAGGACACTGAGAGTTTTCCAATCCTGAGGAACTGAATTGCAATGCAAAAAAATCACCATCCTTAGCAGAGAAATTTCACAATTCTTACATTAATCATTTTCTGTGTTATATTATAAGGCCTTTACATCTCACAGCTGTATTGAGGTGACCACAATGAAACAGTAGAGTGTAATGAAATGTTATGGTTCATTTGGTAATTTGGAGTTGTGTCGTTAGCTTAGCAAAAACTGATAAAGCAAAAAAGGTAAAACATTGTCTTTCTTTTCTCAAGAGACTAGTTTTGTGCTTAAAAAAAAAAAAGTCGGTAACTGAAGGCACTGTAGTTCCTGCAGATATTGGGATTATGTGCTGCTCTGTGTGAGAGAAGGACCCTCTTGCCCTGAAAATTGGGCAAAGCCTACAAATAGTGCATATTTGACCTGTATTTTCTGGTGACCAGTGATACCAAGGGGTACTCAGAGTCCCCATTCCAAGCACAGCCTTGTTCAAGACTCCATGGGTGAACATGAGCCATAATTGGTGTTTTTACCTGTAAAACAGCTCAGCTGAAGAGCAGATTCTTGGCTTGGCTTTGTCCCAGCCTACAGGGTACAGTTCACTTGAGGTAAAGAACATCAGTCATTGTTCTCTGCCAGCAGAGTGCCTGGGAAATAGGGTACACCTGGTTATCAGAAACCTTTGATGGATCTTTTCCATCAGTTAAAGACTACATGGAGAGCTGCATTTTTCCAAACCTGGTGTAGAAAATGTATGGAAAACATTTGAAAAGGCCTACCTGGCAGTTAATGCTGGTAAACTTTATTTTAAAGCCCTTGAAAAGGACTCCAATGTTGCATTAGTTGCAGATGTCATGAGGACAAAACCCAATGTCAACAGGTTCTTAGAGTAAGGCAGTAAAGCCTTAGGTACGTTCTGTTACCTTAAGATGGATTTTTGTCTTTGTGGCACTCTGGCACAAACCAGAAAGTCAGCTTTTGAATAGGATGTGATGCTCCTACTAAAAAAAAAAATAAGAAGAAACCAGCATCTACAGCAGATAAAACAAGTGAAATGTTTTTCTCTTTCTGCATGTTTGTTGCTGAAACTGTGGGGGGTTTTGTTGGGATTTTTTTGAGATAAGCATAGCAAAAGAATCTTTGACACAAAACTAAAAAGTAGTCTTGTATCCCAAACATATGTGATGAACTCCAATAAGTTGTAGATGTATTTGACTGGGAGCAAAGTTGCAGAGTGTTCCCCATGTTGAGCAAGCAACATACTTTGGACAAAGGCAGTATTTAGAAATGAAACTCTCAAGGTCCTTCTGAGCTTCTAAATCTTTTTGTCTCTGACAGGTGTGTTGACACAAAATGCTTTTTGAGATCTTGCAAGATGTAACAATATTTAATTTTAGTTAGGGTTTTGTAGAAAAATATTATATTGGTGCCTGACAATTGGTATGGGACTACTTATTCCTTATATAGTAACATTATTAAAAATGGCCCTTCAGAAAGTTACGAAAACTCCTCCTTACCATGTTTTTCCATGGCTGCTGTTCCATTTCCCATTGGACAAAGGAAGAACCCATGACCATGGCTACCTAACAGTGCCAGAAGAGCACAATCCTGTTTCACCTTTTCTTGCACTGTTAATGGCAAAGTATGAATCACAGTTACTGCTGGGTACGCCTTCAGAATGATGTATGGCGCTTCGGACGTGCATATCTGTAATTAATGAGAGGGAGTTGCATGGCTAATTCCCTGTGCACTGCTGACATCCTGTCTGCAGCTTTGTCCCTGATCTTTTACTTACGTGCCTCCAACAGCCGGTTATTGCATTACATCCTTGTATTATATAAATAAAGCCTTGACCTTTGTCCTTTGCAATATTGGTTCAGAGCAGTCTTAATTCAATTTGGAAAAGAAGCCTGAGCGTTAAAACCATTTGAATCTCCTTATACACCTCCAAGTTGATGGGACTATTTCTGCTTAAGAGAAAGCAGTAAGGCTAAGAAATTGCCTTCTAGCTTTTTGTCATTGACAAATGAGTGAGTGTTTCTTCACGTTGAAACTATGCAGGAAGCCCTCTCTGGGCAGGGAGTACACATCCTCCTCTGCATTGCAAGGCAGCATGGGTCTACAGAAACTATTAGCAGTGCAGTATTTTGTTTATTATTTCATCAAACAATTCTGAAACAATAACCGTCCTGAGGCAAGTTCCTCTCCCTGCTGCAGGCAAATCTCCAGTAGTTTTCTTATTTTTCCCCATCACCACATTCTATAGCTTATTTAGGGCTTGTTTCTGTGAATCCTCCCTGATAGAATCAGGCTGGCCCTAGAAATATTACAGTGCCATAAGACAGACACCAGCTTGTGGGGATACTGGTGTTGGAAGCTCAGGTCCTCCTCAGGAAAGGTCTGATCTCTTTTCCCTGTCACCATCCATGTGGTTATGTTGGTTTTTTGCAATGTGTGTGTTAAAAGTGGAGGTAAGCAGGGTGCTGACATCCCTCAGTGTCTAAACCCTGCTACTGCTGAGCTTCAGTTCCCCACTGATTAAAAATGGGGGCAAAGGTGCTTAATTATCTTCTGCGGATGTTGTGGGATAAATTCATTAAAGATTTGGAGTATTAGAGCTAAACACAATCCGGCTTTTATTAAAATCATCATGACTATAATGCTGTTAGTACCTCTGTGCAAATCCTAGCAAAAGTAATTTTTTTATAATGATAGCGATACAGATCCTCTCATTATCCAGGACAACTCAAATTCACTCCACAAATAACTGCCAAAGGTTGAGACTGCATGATGCGAAATATAATTGATTTTTAATATGTTAGGGCACAACTGCTGTTAAGTGATGTGCAATGTCATTTTCTCTTGTTGGATGTTTGGCAGTGTTTTGCAGAAACCTGTATGTGATTTATACCATTGCTAGAGATTTTGGGGAGGAGAAGCCTGAGAAAAACAAGAAAAGGAAAACAAATAGTTTGCTTGAATTTTTCATCCATTGCCACTTCCACTTTTTCTTGTTTAATGAAAACTGGCTTTAAATCAATTTTTTATTATTTATAGATTTTAAACTGGGAGCAGTTACATAATCAGAATTAAGAATTTCTATTTTTATTTTATTATTCACTTCAGATTTTTACCCTTAGTGGAGAAAAAAAAAGGATTCCTAGCAAACCTGTACAGGTTTCCTTTGGGAGAAGTAAAATAAACCTTGAGCACTGATAAGCTGATTTACTGCATTTAGATTCCCCTTGCCCCTCACTTTTGGGACAATTATGTGTAAGCAGTGATTGCACGAAGCTGCCTGGATTCCATGTAAATGATATGTCTTTGGCATATGGGAGTTTTTGTAAATCATTTAAAGCAAGGCATTCTTTATGCTTGGCAGAGGAAGGATACAGAGAGCTTTTGTACCTCAGTTGCATCAAATTGAATATTTCTTTAATCACCCTGGAGAAGAATGCACTTGATTGCATTCTGTGAGTTCTGCAGTTATTGTTTTTGGGTAGACCTGGTGGGTAATGAATGACCTGACTCCTCACTGCCACCAGCCAGCCACCCCCTCGAACCCACCAGCTCTCCCTTGGGCAAGACCTGTTCCACTGGAGTAGTAACTGTGCAGTAGTCAAAAGAAAAGAATGTGAGGGAATGAATAGCCATTAATAACAAAGTTGGCAACCTCCTGTGAGGAGAGCTATTTTCACATTAAAATCTTCTCCAAAGTAATGAAGTCTTGCTTCATTTGAAGTCTTAGCAGGTAATTGCACAGAAGGTGATTTCCAGGTAAAGATTTTTTTTTTCCCCTGAATGAGGGGTGAATACTCACTATTTAAAAACAGACAAAAAGCTCAAACTGTCGAAGAATTAGCACCTAGTGGAGAAGCTTAATACTTGCAGTTTTTCCTTAATAAGATGGTGCTAAAAAGACAGGAACTCTTATATGACAGATTATTAATTCTCCAGAAGAGGGAAACTGATGAAAGCTTGTGACTCTTTCTGCATATGGCTATGTGGTGACATATTTAATTTTGAAGTCTATCAAATCTGAACCTTTCCCTCCCTTTTTTCATTTGCAGGAAACAGTGAAGGTAAGGCCAGAACTAAAAAAGAGATATTTTACTGTCATCAGTTTAGACATGTTCCTGGGAAATATTATGAAGAATATTAAGGGGGAAAAAAACATTTCTCCATTTTAGTATGCTCAGTTTTCACTCATAAGCTCCAAGATTAAAGTAGTCACTTTAATTAATCTAGTCTCAATCCTCAGTCAAAAAAAGAGTGGAGAGGAGCCCTGGTCTGCTGGGGTATTAAATTGACAGAGTCAGAGTGAGTAGCAGAAACCTCAGAGGAATCCCAATCCTTGGCCTCGGTTTATGAGCTACTTACCAATTTGACAAATGTAGTGCCAATTTGACAAATGTAACTTTTTCAGTGAAGGACTCATTCCGATGCCATTGTGTTTTCTGACAGTGGGGAGAAAGGAGTTAAACTGCTGCTGCTGCTGCTTTCCCTCTGAAGAAAGAGCCATGATGCATCTGCAGCCAGCCTTTCCCTGGTGCTTCAGCTCGGCACAGGAGGGATAAGCCTCTGCCAGGAGGCAGACAGGGTAATGCTATTAGTTAGGAGCACGAAATGCTCATCCCCTGTTTGGAGCAGCTACTAGAAAGCGATGCGTGACATCCTAAACCAACAGGATGAGCACATCTCATTCCTACTGAGCTCTACAAGCGTGTGGGGGCAGAGCTTTGCCCATCCTATTTTTATTGAATGCGTGTGTTAGAGGCTTTATTTTCACCAGGGTCAGCAAAATCTCTGGATAGACGTGTCTGCACAAACAGGTGCAAGCATTTGGTTTGTCATCCCCATCTGGAAGTGGGGCAGCCTGGGCTGGGAGCTGTGCTTTGTGTGCTGAGGAGTGGAGCTCGGGCAGGGTGACGCAAACAAAAAGGGACTTCCCAGCCTCAAACACTTCACATCTGGTGGGACACAGTGAGAGCAGGGCTGCCTCTGCCCATATGTGTGGATATGTCGAATGTAAACAAGAATCCAGTTAATTTTCACACACTTGTTACGGCTTCCCCTGTCTCAGTGGAGGCCTCCTAGAGCCCTCCTCCTCCTTGATCTTGCTGGGAAAGCCTGGATTTATGACAATTTAGGCTTTTCCATGGACACACACTATGGTGACAGACGTGGGACAGTGGCTTCATCTCAGCATCAGGGAGAGAGATGAGCCAGGCTGGGGCAGATTCAGCCTCATCAATCCACATTGCCACCTTAATTTATCAGCCAGTGCCACAGGGAACAGGGAGCCAGAGTGATAGAAGGGAAAGGCTTCTTAAAAGAAATACCCAGGAGGTCATAAAATGTCTTAAATTGGGAGGAGGGGCTTAGTTGTCAATCAGTACTCAGTGTTCCTGGCATGGCTATCCAGATAAGCACATCCCTAAATAGGGTATCTGGGATGGGAAGTGATTTGTCTCCCCAGTTTGATGCTTGCTCTTTTAACCAGAACCACGGAAGTGGAAAACGTCAATGATTTCTCATATGTGTACTAAACGCACAGGTTGTGATTATTTATAATTTTTTTCCTGTCAAAATCTGGGGCCCATTTGAAGCAGCAGTTCAGCGCTCTGCTAGTGCCGCAGGTGGTCAAACGTCAGGAGAGGATGGAAAAATAGGGAAAAGCTGCTTGGCTGTGGGTCTGTGAGTCCTGCCGAGGTGTGGCAGTGTCCCCAGGAGCTGGGACCTTCCTGTGCGTGGGTGTGGGGGACAATGGCTAGACCTGGCCAGTGAATCAGAGTCTGGGCTCACCCTGCAATCAGCAGGGAAGTGAGCTTCCTCTCATTTAACCAGTTTATTTTTAAGTGGAGAAGGCTGTGAGATTTGTTCCTTTTTCTCAGGCACTTCATGTCCTTTGGAGATCCCTGAAGGTGAGGTGTGAGCAGCCTCAGGGACTTTCCTTGGGGAACCACATCCTGGTATCTTCACTGAGCACCAAACTACTGAGAGCATGGCAGAATCTCCTGATGCTGCCTGAGCTTCCTTCCTCTGTGTTCCCAAGGAGAGCAGTGGAAGCTGGTGCTGAGCAAAACCCCCATGTCCTGGCTCTGCTGAGCCTGTGCTGTCCACAGCTGCATCTGGTGACTGTCACTGTGGTCCTGGTGAGCAGTGAGGTTCTTGGGCACCATTGCAGTTAGTTTGGTCTGGGCTTTTGCTGAGATGTACAGAATTTTAGGCTGTAAGCCTGCCTCACTGCCCATTTGTGACCACACACTCTGGACTTTCTTCTACTGGACATTGTGTGAGAAAACTGTGGAAATAGTCTCTGTCTATGGACTAGTGGATATTTCTCCATGGAGTTATTACTCTCATGGGCAGTATTTGAGATGCTGCCAGGCAAAATAAATAATACAAAATTATTTCCCAGCACAGAATAATCTATCTCAGACACTGTGAATCTGATTTTCAAGACTATTCCTTCATACAGGAAGCCTGGATACATCAAGGCAATCTAATGTGATAGATGTTTATTTTCCATATTTTGATGAAATGTGTTATGTCTGTGCTCTTCTATTCATTGATTTCTCTGTCTCCATTCCACACTCTGTTTCTCTGTGGGAAGACACGATCTAAGTGCTGCCTGGGTGCTGCAGGTCTGGATCTGGTGCTGTTCCCATGTGAGATGTCTCTCTGAGGCAATGCTGTTTTGGGAATCTGAGCAGGTTTGTCTGTGGCACAGCCCTGCACTGTGCAGACGTGCTGATTTCCTCATCTGTCTGTCGTGGGGATCTCCAGCACACCTCTGCACTACCTGGTGTAGGCATGCCTGTGTTTGCAAAACACCAGCAGTAATTAATTATTAAGTAGGAAACAAAGGAATGCATGTAAGAGCCTTTCTTAGAGCAGTTCAAGGTCTGCCCATGCTTACAGCTCCCTCCTTTTATTCTACTCTTCTCTCTAGGTATAATAATTTACTTTAGCCCAAATTAATCCATGTGTTTCGACCTGTTTTCCCATCCTCTTGATGTTCTCCAGGATAGAATAGCTTTTGGGAGGTGGTTCTTTAACTCTCACTGAACTTTTGCCAAACCAGTAGTGTTCTCAGAGAGGAATGTCGAGTGCTTAACTACAATTAATTTTAGTCAAAAAGAGAATAAATAGCACACCACTTCATGTGTCAGAACAAAACCTGTGTGATGTTTGGGTAGGTTTTAACCATAGCTCCACTGAAATGTGTATATTATACTGCTTTCTGTGGGGAAGGGGACAGAAAGGGGACTCTCCCAAAGCTGGAAATGATGCACAAAATTTCATTTCACCCCTACAAAGGTGTGAGTGTAGGTAACTGGAGAGAGTGGTCTCACTTCCACATCCTTCATTTTTACCTGATTATCCCTGTTTGCAAAGCAAAACTCTTCAGATACAAAAGTAAACACAGACTTGACTGAACCTAAAATACCAAATGTTGTCACTCCTGTGATCACAGAATCATAGAAGGGTTTGGGTTGGAAGAGTCCTGAAGATCATCTCGTTCCAAACCCCTGCCATGGGCAGGGACACCTTCCACCAGACCAGGTTGCTCAAAGCCCCATCCAACCTGGCTTTGAGCACTTCCTGGGATGGGGCAGCCACAGGTTTTTGGGTTTTCTGGCCCATCTGTGCCACCACTCTCACAGTAAAGAATTATCTCTCTGCTGTGACTAAAATCTTGGGGGTTTTTCACATACAAATCCTTTTACAAGGCCTGAAGTTTTCACCAATGAACAAGACAGAGATCTGTAGACACCCATCTAAACTCAAGATATTCTGGATTTCTGATATTTCCCCTCTCCACTTTTTCACCCTATTTTAAAATATCCTTATAATTCCTTATTTAAACCATTGTTCAGGAAGCAACAAACAATATTAACATAAACCATGTAAACAAGGCAGCATTACACAAGGGCAATGTCAGACACTATTAATTGATATTTCTAGCTATGATAGTTTCCTTCTCCTTTCTTGATTTTGTTGGGGTTTTTTGGGTTTCTTTGTTTTTGGGGTTTTTTTGTTGGATTTTTTTTGGTTGGTTGGTTGGTTAGTTAGTTTTTGGTGGGTTTTTTTTTTTGTTTTTTTTTTTTTTTTTACTCCACCCATTCTTTCCTTTCTAATGTTTCTTGGGGTTTTTTTCAGTCGATGAATGTAGGGCTTCTTCAATTATTTTGCAGGCATGCAATGAAAAATAGTTAAGAAAACTACTTTTAAGGGGCTGAAATCTGGAGGAGATTGAATCCTGGCTCATTTGGCACAGGGAAGACAAGCAACCATGCAGGACTGGAACCATCTAGTTGGTAAGACTGGTTAGAGTAAAATCAAAAGAAGAGAGCCTTTTACTCAAAGTCATGCAATTTATTACCCCACGATAGCTTCTCCAGAAGAATATAATACCTTGCTGTAATAGTAACCAGGAAAATACCTTGAGGTTTTAAAGCAGGATGTGCAGTTCAGGCTGGTTACTGAGTGATAAATGATCCAGGCTGCACAGCAAAACTATACAAACACATTATTTCAGCTAGCACAGCAAAGCACTTCAGATATAAATTAAAAATAACTGCAGTCTTGTGGTCCTTGTCAATTATTTACAAGCCTCTTGAAATATTTCCTTATCTGCCTTTCTCATAAGAAATTAGGCAATTAGAGTAGAAGTCTGAAGCCAGAGAACATCAAATAGTGAATCATTATGGCATCGTTACATGGGAAGTAGGAACAAGGGGAAGGCCAAAAGAAAACCCAAAGGTTTTTCATCTTCAGGAAATCTATTTTAAATTAAATTGAAATAAAAGCCTTAAATAAGTTTAACGTAATTCTGAGGAAGAGGCAGTTGCACAATAAAGAGGTATTTGCCGCTGAAATTCAACTTCATGCTGTTCAGGGTATTTCTAAACAAACAAAAAAACCTTTCCTGTCATTGAGCTAGCCACAAATCTTTTTATAGGGGAATTTTTCATGAAAGAGAAAGATAAAGGTGGTCTGGAAGTCCAGTGACTCAGGAGTTTCTGAAAGATGGGGGAAAAAAGGAAATGCATCAGTGTATAGGCATTCCTTATTAACTTTTACTTTAATTGCATAATACATGCATGAGCTATATTGATGTATCTATGAAAATACATTGCTTTGTAACAACTATCATAAAAAAGTGTTTTAGAACCAATATAGTTGGGATTTTGAGTGTTGTGGGTACTCTTGGTTTGGTTTGGTTTCTTTTTCACAATTTGAATATTGACTTGAATTAATTTCCTCTCTTCTGATTGAGCATTAGAGCACATTTCAGGATAATGTATTTTGGTTTTCTTTTCAGGGTGAAAATTTCAGCCTGGTTAAAAAAGCATTGCATTATCTATAAAACAATTCAGACATTCAAAATATGTCCAGCTCCCCTGAGCATGAAATGGAGCATGAAATCAGCAAGTCCAAGGTTTGATCCTAATTTGACAATTTTAAGGTAAGATCTTTTGACCTTGTCTATAGCAGATGCAGATAAAATGAGCCACTGGTCTTCAGGAAATGAATTTTTGATATCCTGTTCTGCCTGTGCTCTATAGAAGATGAAATCAGGAAACTGATGCTCACACTTACCAAAAATTGCAGTCTGATCACGACAGGCAGGATTGAAGGCTTTGATTGCTGAACTCTTCACACACTCCTCTCCTCAGCTGCACTGCTGTCCTTTGGAGCAATGGGCCTTCATACCTGGGAATAAAAAAAAAATTGTCCATTTTACTTTTTATTTCAATTATTTCTTCTTTTAAATAAATTGTGTCAAGGCAGGGCAAATCATGTGGAAAAGGCACTACTTGAACAGACTCAGATTTGCTAAAACTCAGTGACTTTTAAGGACACCTCTGTATCCTGTATTTAGTATTGGTCAGCCCTAAGAACATGATTATACTTGAGTTTGCACCTGACTACCCACCTGAAGAATGAGACTTGGGAACCTAATATTTTTTTCCTGACCTCAAATGTGCTGTAAGGCAATAAATGGCTAAATTTTCATTTTGTGAAGTGTGAGAATGCTCTGAGGCAGTTATTGTAGTTCAAGAGATGTCATTCTTGATTTGGGAAATGGCAGAGTTGAGAACTGAATATATTGGGTAAATGGAGTACTGGGTCACCAGGTCTACATGAAATACAGCTGAGAAATGTACAGCTGAGAAATGCACAGGTAATAATGACAGCTGTCAGTGACATGCCACTTCACAAAGGACAAGCTGTAGCAAACTGAGTCAAGATGAGGAAATCCTTGATGTTATTCTGAAAAAAAATTATTAAAAGAATTTTAGAATATTCTGCTTGGATTCAGAGCAAAACATATTGCATCTAATAGGGATGTGAACATTTTAACATCACCATTTAACCCACCCTTCGTATGGACTCACACCACTTACAAAAATGGTGAGGAACCTCTCCACATCCTATTGAGAGGTGGAGGCAGTAGAGATGCTGAGCAAGAGGACTTGCTGAGCAAGTTCATTTTCCAGTTTAGAAACACCAAACAGCATCTCAGAGCAAGTGTAATTATCTCCTTTCATGTGTTGTGCCTGTCTTTGAATCCTTTCCTCTCAACAAACACATTGGCTTCACTGTTTGTTGTGAGGAAAAGTCTAAGTCACGAAAGTGAGTGAAAATAAAAACGTGCACATTTCTGAGGGCCTGGGAGAGAATGAGGATCCATCAAGCAAGGTGCTGTCTAAATATGTAGCCAGTTCTTAGAGCCTGAGTAAATAAAACAGGAACAGAAAAGTTCAGTGACTCACAACAACTCATGAGAAGAAGCAACAGGCTGGAGTCAGTCCAGCTGCTCTGACATCTCGTCCATTGCCTTTCCCACTGGATATTGCTGCACTGACATCTTGGATCATGCAAAAAGTATTGGATGATATATACCAAATGGGAGGCTTATCACAGTTATCTCTGCAATGTCTGGCACCAGAAGGATTTGAAAAACAGACATCAAATTATAGAGGCATAGCTGCATCCCGAGCGTGTCTGTTCAGCGCAGTAATGCATAACTGCTTGATTATCGTCAATGAAATCCTCATGCTGCTACTCATCTCTACCTGCCTCCAAATATGTTGAGATCAGTGTCTAGATTTATTTCTTGCTCTTGGTCTCAGGTGTAGCAATTAAAGAAATGTTCTGTATTGCTGAGAGCACCAGATGTGTGCAGTGGAGCATCCTATACTGACAAGCATTTTGCTTTTAATAGTTCCTTTGGGTACACATTGGCGTCTGGTTTTATTTTTCTGTTTATACTTTGTTTTTCTGTTTTATGGCACTATTTCCTTGATGGGGTTTTTCTGTTTCTTGCCTTGGAGAATGGTTTGGGGTAGCATGGATTATGGCACAGCAGCATTAAGAGTTGTCTCCTGTTTCTGTTTTCAGTTTTTTTAAGGTCATTCTAAGTTCTCCATTTGACTGTTCCTGTATGGAACAAACAATGAAAAATACCCACTGATTCTGAAACCTGAATTGTGAATCATGCTGGTGTCTTCCTGGACCTTCTTGATGTCTCTTTTGTCTTCCTGGACCTGGGACCAGACTTAACATACGTATGACAAGGTTTCTTCAGGAGCAAGGTTGAGGAGCAAGGCTTTTTTAGTCGCAGATGCTGCAAACCTTCTTTCATCTGCACCCTGAAGGTGCTGGGCACCTAGAAGGTGGCAGCTGATTTTCATTCCTCCAATCTAACTTCCAGCTGGTTCTTCACTGCAGAGCAGAACAAGATGCTGAGTTGCAATCTCAGTGCTGGAGTGCAGCAGCAGACATATTCTAATGATTTAAAGAAATCTGATCTATTTTTCACTGGGATATTTTGTACCAAATTGAGAGTGCCATGATGGATATGACTAGCTGAGAAGAGCTACAGACTATGTTTATTCCTGTAAGTAGAGCAGAAAGTCTTTCCTGACTTCTGCAAGTGATTATCTTTACTTCCTAAAGAGTGGAATTTGACTACTTTGACTGCAGTATGAGCAGTTGTAAATGTTATTCAGTGTGGTGAGTTCTATTTCTTCAAAATAATGCAGGCAGTCAAAAAAACAGATCTTCACACACTTATTATTTATAAGACATGTCAGGTGCATCATGACACCATGACCAATGGCATTAGGGTCTAATATTGGAACTTTTTATCTTGCCAAAACCTCATTTATTTAGTTTTTTGAACAATGGTTCGGGTGAAACCATGATAAGCAAAAGATTAAAGCTCTGTCAGATAAAAAGCAATGCTGTACTATTTCAACTATCCCAGTTTTCAAAATTTGAAGAGAATGAAATATGCAGTAATTCACACAGACAACATAAATATTGAATAACCATTGCAATGGATTGCACTAATAGATACACAAGATGAGTAAAAACACATTTGATTTAGTCCTCTGCTGATGGTGCCAGCAGATTACAAGGACTAACCTGTCTGCTGCAATGTTACCCATCAAATAGCTATAATTCAAATATTTCCTCCTTTTTTCTTTTCCTCCCTCAGAAAAACAGCATAGCCAGAATAAATAACAGCCTTTACATCGTTCTGTTTCTCTGGAGATGGATTCTGATCTTACCCATCCAATTTCATGCCCATGAATATTCCTGTTGATTAAGGTAGGAAAGTTTTTCACATCCACAAATCATTGTGGAATTTGGAGCCATAATGTGTCAAATTAATTCCTGACCTCACTCAGCTACCTGTGCATCCACTTGGCCTGACATCACACAACAGAATTTGGGCATAAATTTGGTGTGAGAACTATTGAAGCATAAATTTGGTGTAAGAACTATTGAAGCATAAATAGGAGCCAGGACTCACTGTGGTCCCTTGGGATCAGGTCCCATTCTGCTCTCTCTCCTCCTGTCTTGTAGGGATGAGCATTTCAAGGGTGGAGGTTAACAGGCATTCCCAGCTATGCATGGCATCCTACTCCTTAACGCTGACACAGATGGACTGTTTCCTAGGAGATAGCTCAAAATAAAATACATTATTTGAGAGATACTCATGTCAAAATATTCCACGGATTTCATCTTTACACAGAACTCCTGTTCCCAATTAGCTGGCTGTGGATCAGGGCTCCAAGATGTGGCAGATATGATCTATTTGCCTCTCCACTGTGTGACAAAAGCTGTGTGTGGTCAGAGCCCCAAACCCCTTTTTCCTGTGTCATGCTGCCAGTTGAGTGCTCCAGAGCCCCTGCATTCCTGCCTTTGCTCTTTGGGGCCTCTCGTTGCTCCTTGTGCTCCTACAGTAACATCTCCCACAGTCTGAGTGATGTTAGCCAGAGGATTTCTCTCTCTGTCACCGTGGATCCAAGGTGGTGCAGTGCTTCAGGGCCCAAAGCCTTGAGGCTGCAGTTTGTTATCCCCTCACCGTGCATTTTGGGAGTGATAAATCAGACCTTCTGCTTTGATTAGCTTCTCTCCAACTCCAGTGGCTTTTCAGAGTGCATCTAGTGAAAGGATTGCCCATGAGCTGGCCTCTAGGAAATATATTAACCAAATTAAAACCTTCTCATTCAGAAATACCTTTCCCACCTTTTTGTTGCCCTTGTTAGGGAAAAATGCTCCACTTTAACCTCCAGCTAACTGATTACCTGCCAGTTCTGAGGCTGTGCTCTGAATTAATGTGCTCCAAAAGCCAACAGAGATGACTTGTGTTTGGGCACCTCACGGGAAAACGGGGAGATGAAAAGCCTTTAGCAAACCTTTGACAAACAACTTGGAGTGTTTGACCAGCTATGCACAGCTGCTGCTGAATGGAGAATGCAAGTAACACACCAGACAGACAAAAGGGGATCAGCAGGGAAGGCAGCTTTGGTATCTGCACTGAACATTTTTACTCTCAGGAAAGGAGAGGAAATATGCTGAATTACCTGTAGGAGGTGTGCCTGCTTTTGCTAATGGATGTATGTGGTTAATTAATTCCTAACCATCAGATCCTGTACCAATGTATGCTGGAATTCTCTGTGAGGCCAGTGTAGATATACCCATGAACAGCACCTTAATTTGATTGATTGCATCCCACCCATCTAAACATGCCTCAAAGGCTTGTTTGCAGAGCCACAATCTCTCTGCCCCCTCCAATTCCTGATCTGAGGCGATAATGTCTCCTCATAAATCCTGGATGAGATAGCACCAGCATGACCCATCACTTCATTACACCAGAGCCATGCAGTGCACTGAGGAGGAGTTTATCTGGACAGAATGGATCTGGTCCAGGAACAAATAAAGGAGTTAGGAATCCGATTATTTCTGGGCCAATTCTGTATGAGTAACAGCTTCTCAATTTTCCTGATGTCAGCTAGTTTTACTTGTTTGGTTTTCCCTCCCCACACAGGAGGTGAAATATCTAGCTAGCTCAGACATCTTGATGAGCTGCTGTTGTCAGGAAAGCCAACCTGAAATTCAGATCAGGTTAGGATGGAATGTACAATATTCAGTGCCATTTGAGCATGGGCTGTTTTGTGTGCCAGGCTTGTTCCAAAATCAGGCATCACCTCACCAGCAGGATCAGGAGATCTGTGGTGGTTCCTCAGACACCCCTGAGGCTTACCCAGTGCTGCCTAGGAGGAGCAGCCTTATTTCCTCAGCTTTGTGCAAAAGAGGAATCCTTGTGCAAAGGCAATTTCTCAATGACAGATACAGTGCACAGAGTGTAGCATCTTTCCCTGTCAGCAGGAAGGGATTAAAGGAACAGGGTATGTTAGCCTCTAGACCACTCTGCACTGCTTCAAACACGAGTGGTAGGGGGAAAGAACTATTCTTCTGTTTTATTTAATATTTCAAATGTTTCTTTATGATTACGTCCTGGTGATTTCAGAGATAGCTGTTCTATCTTGGCCTTGCACTAGCTTGTTTAGTCTGATGCTCTATATCATTTGTTTATTTCCTCCAGGGCACCACTTTTTCCATGTATTTACTTAATGGTTTATATTTACTTAATGCACCTCTTTCAGCAAGACATTCAGGCTTCATTCAATGATTGCTGGAATTTCCTATGTGTTCCAAAACATAAAAATTACATCTGTGTGTTGAGCCTGCCCTTGCAAAATTCTTCTGTGTTTCTCCTGTGCAAGATTTGCAGACATGATGGGCTTAGCAGACATAATTCTTGCAGGTACTCAGTGAGGTTTTAAAGTATTTAATTGGTCTTGGATGTGTAGTGCAGCTCTCCAAATACAGGACTGAGGTATTTACTGATCCCTTTTGTCTGTTCTGCACATTTGAGTTGTCAGTTCCAGGTAGGCTGACACTTGCACAGAGGAATTGTGAACTGTGGTGGTTTTCAGCAGAAAAGGAGATGTTGCTAAGGGGAACTTGTGGGTGTTTTGTCCTTAGCAGCAGCACAGTGACAGCTCTTCAGTTACTGCCTTTGGCACCTCTTCTTACTCTGTGCCTGCTCTGAAGTTTAGAGTAAGCAAAAAATCTTATTCCACAGCAACGCTTTTACCGTTTTGTAAAATTTTTGTTTACTCATCAAATTTTCATTTGAATTTTTTTCGCTCAGGTTTTCATTTGGTTGGGAAGTACTTCTGCAGGGCCTTGTGGAAAAGTCAGCAGGGTGTTTTCTCCTGCTTCCTCCCTGGTGAGTGCCTGCCTGTTCCCAGCACTCCTGCACATTTTTTGGGTGCACATATTCCTCTCCTGCACACTCAGAACTGGTGAAAAGCTAACTTGCTTGCTTGTTTAAGTCAGTGTTTTTACAACACACATTCATTCATCTTTGAATTTCTAAATTAGTATTTTTGTCTTCTGAAAATTAAACTCGAAGTCATGCATTCTGTGATGATGACAGCCTAAATTTGTTATGAATGCCTAATATAAAAATTTATTTTCTTATTAATAACCTCTTTCATAAAAAAAAACAGCTGAGTATATATTCATTGCCAAAATTCTGAAGAATGTCACATCACTAAAGGGGAGAAATTACTAACTAGACACCTGGAATTGGAGTTTCTTGAGTAATAAACTGGCTTTTGACAGCTGCAGCTTTTTTTTTTGCAGGTGCAAGAAGAACATTTTCTTCTTTTTATTTTATCTGCTTTACATCCCTTAATGACTAGAGTATTCCAAGTTGTGAAAACAACTGGGAGTTGAAAGAACAGGAAAATTTGCTTACTCTTTTCCATTTTATGAGTAAAAGGTGTTTTTGTGTGGGGAGGGAAGATCTGACATCAACCAGTTCTAATCTTGAAGAACAGGGAAGCAAGGAAAAAACAGCTCAGCTGGGTTATTGCTGTTGATATTTGCACTGTTCAGTACATCAGCTGCCTTGAAATGCAAGGAATATTTTGATAATATTTCCTAAAATACGCAGGACACAATGTAGCTCCACTTAAACAATTATGTTCTTCTGGATATTTTTGTTCAGAAGCAGCATGACACAAAGCACACATTAAAAAGTTAAACAGGTGACTAAAAACTCCATGTCCTGTTTTCTCATAAATCAAACATAAAAATCAAAGCCCAAAATAAATGCTTAAATATATAGTGACGTGTGATATTAGTGTATTCTCCTAGTTAATAAAAACAAATAATAAATACCACCTCACAGCTACCTTTCTCTGCAATTAAACATTTTTATTAGTTGTCAGTCTCTGAGAATAACGCTTTGTCATGAATATCTGTTAGAAAGCACAACTGCAATGCAAATTAAATTATTTAAATTGTGATTTAAATCACTATTAACAAAACTGATTTAAATCAAAGTGATATAAATTGGTCCATCCTGCTTTAAAATTAATTAAGGATGTGCTTTGAAAGCATGCTCCTATCAGTGATCTGGCTCAGTGGGTTCTCCATATCACTCAAGTTTTAATAAATCACAGCAAGGGATGGAATTTTTATTTAGTTCAGCAGTCTCGATCTCTGAATTTAGGGCCACTGAAGAATAGATTAACATTTATAATTGCTAGGTTGATCAGTAATGCAAATTAAAAATGGGGATTTCAAAACAAATTAACCTTTGCAGTACATCATGTGGAGACAGACAGACAGTGGTATTGTTGAAAAGGTTCCTGTCATCCTTGAAGTCACAAATCACTGTATTCTCCACGGTGCCTTGCTGCTCTGCAGCCTCTGGAGTCTCAATGTCCAGAAAATAAACTGTGATAACTGAAAGAACAACATGGACTCTTTGAGGCTGGCAAGTCCCTGCATGGGCTATCACTGCTTTGTGTCGCTCCAGGCAGACTTGTATATTTTGGGACTAAGATTAGGATGTTTAGGCTGGGGCCAAATGGGTTTATAATTAGATATGTGCCAGCCCTTGACCTATTAATTGAGCCTCATGCTTCCCTCCATCCACCCTCCACATGAAATGAGACTGTGATTTAAAGCAGTTGAGGGAAAATGGGTCTTCTGTACCCACACACTTTTCTGATTCAATGTGCCTGTGCTGTGCTCTGCTGAGAGCCTTTCTGACCCTCTCTGAAATATCCCATGAACAGAACAGGACACTCTGTCAATATGGTCTGTGCTGCATTTATTTATAAAATTAAAAGCTTAGACATCATCTGGAGAAAACCACCCTATGTGATCAGCATCTCTGTGCTTGCCATGTTCCTCCTCAGGCAGAAAAGCAGTCATAACTGGAGAAGATGGAGTGGATTTTGATGGCCCCATATGGAATCTGAGGATGTCCAAGAATGTTCTTTCTAGTTGATATAGCAAATGCAGGAGCTCCAGGCTTTCTGTGTGGTGGTGTCCCAAGGAGCAGGAGACAAGGTAACCAAGCATGTGTGATGTGCTTCTGACAGAGCTCACAGACTCCCAGAAAATTGCTGGTTTCACATCTGCAGTGCTTTGCCCAGAATTTAAGTTTTCATAGGCAACCTTCATACATTAAATGTGCATCACAAGAGATGCTGATTTGGAAGGAAAACACAATGATCATCGAGTCCAGCTCTTAGCCCTGCTCAGAACACCCCAAGAGACACACCAGGGTGCTCTCAGAGTGCCTGACAGAATTGTCCAAATGATTCTTGAACTCTGCCAGGCTTGGGGCTGTGACTTCCCTGGACAGCCACCACTGATAACTGAAGTTGAATGCAGAAGGAATATCCACTTTTTCTCATAATTTGTGTGCCTCCACAGTCCTTACCAAAACTGAGCAGTTAGAAACAAATGTGGAGTACATGACCCATTAGTCTGACCCTGTGGAAAATATTAGATTATGCAGATGTTTATGCACATCCTTTGTGTAATGGTAGAGCTATTGTGTAACTTGCCTTTTTTTCCTATGAGCAAAGTGACACAGGGGGAAGCTGGTAGTACTATCTTCTGATCACAGAGCTCCAGAAGGATATAAATAGGGAATTAAGAATGAACAGTGGTATTGAAAGCTTCCTCTGAAAAGATTTTTATTTTCTAAGTTTATAAATAGGAATTAAACCTAAACAACATAAACTACACAGACCGGAATAAACACGGAACCGTGGCAGGTATTGTCATCACTGCTCACACGAGTGAATGGTTTTTTGGTTAATGAGAAAACAAAGCCAGGGAGGAACCTTAAAGATGTCCAAGCCTGAGCAGTGAAAATGCAGGATGTTTTTCCAGGAGGTAGAGCAGAGATGAAAAGCCTGAGCCCTGATCTGGTGGCCCAAGGTGCCAATGGCTCTAGGTAGGGCTTGGAGGTGCACAGCATCAGATGTGGGAGGTGAGAACAAACCTCTCCTTTCTGCCAGGGCCATGCCAGCCTCCTCCAGCTGAGATGCTCCTGGCTTCTGTCATCCAGATGATGGCAAAATGTGGGTGGTGGGTGAAGAAATGCTGCTGACGGGGATATTGATGAGGCTACTGAATAGTCAGCCAAATACTTGGAATAGTTTTCAAAACTTTTGGCAGACAGAACAGGATTGCAGTCTGGAAGAAAAAGGCCTGTCTGTCTTGTTCAGTAGGTGTTTCCAGCTGCTGGTAATGGTATTGGCAATAGGAGTTAATTAATAACTGGAAAGTTATTGCTTTTTAATGCATGCAAAGGTTGTGCAACTGCCATAGACATTCAGTTAAACATGCCCTGCTTTGCATGTCTCATTTTTTCTCATCTAAATAAATTGCAGTTTGTTCAAGAATTTCTCCCTTTCCCAACACTATATTATTTGCTGAACAATTTTTTTCTTTTTTTTTCTTTTTTTTCTTTCCTCTAAGAAAAATGAAGTATTGCACATGGCCTTTTTCCAAAATCAAAGCTCTTTAGTATGGTTAGCCTTTCTGGTCTATCTTATTACTGATATTTATACAGATATTCTGGCAAACCCAAATTTATTGCAGTATTTATTGGGCTGAATTTGAGGTTATTTATAATGTGGTTAGGTGGCTATTTATTAGACATGTCACAGTAGCTATTTAACACTTCTATAGCTGTCTAGCTGGAATTAGGACATAAAACAGAATTTATTGTATATTATCCAGAAAATGTTACAGGAAGAGTAAATTCTAAGAAAGACACAACCATCAGAGTAATGAATGGACCAGGATGAAAAAAAAAAAAGGAGTTTTAAACAGCAATTCTCAACCAGGCTGAAGGAAGGGAATATTTAGGATGTGAGGAAGTCCAGGTGCAGATTTTAAGTTCTCTAAAGTGCACCAGCACTCTGCCTAACAGCTGACCTTTCCCTCATGAAATGGACATTTTTCATTTAGAAAAGGAAATGAGAGTCATCTTCTTTGATTTGTTTTGTGCTGATTAAGTAGAGCTAAAAAGTTCTATGGGACCATTTTCTCAAGGAACAATTTCATAAAAATCAAGCATTTCAAAGGCAGGTGTTACTCTGGTGTTTTTAAACATGCTGTGTTAAGGTGGTATTGACTAGTGCATTTCATTGTGATGGATTCAAATTACTTTTTTTTCCATATTACTGTTTTTTAACTCTGCATTTCACTGTTGTGAAAGCTTTTTGCAGCATCAGGACAAAAAGCTTTATTTTCTATTAACATCTATGGGGTCTGGATCTTTTCCTTATTTAAAACAGAAAATGAATGCACATATTGAATGTCTCATGAAGAAATGTGGACAAGAATTCTGTGCAAGGAAGAGACTGCAAGTGCAAAAAAATTTCAAAAATAGTTACAAATTTCCTTTTAAAATAGTTTCCCGTAACCTTCACAAAATGCAGATCCTTTAAGAAAATAAGTCCCCCATTTTCATATAGAGAAGCACAGACCATCTTAAAATACTTCACCAAAAGAAGTCAGCCCTTCTGTTTAACAAATAAACCCATTGCTGTGGGAGGATGCGGAGGAGAGAGGAAATGAGGCCATGGAAGGGTTTGCAGGTGTGAGGGTGAAGCTGGGCAGCCACTGCTTTCCCCAGCTTGGGAAGGTGCAGAGGCAGGATGGAGTGAAGGGAGTTGTCCTCCTTTTGGCATTTCCTTGGGGCAAAACTGTGTTTGTGCTCAGTGCCACTGCTGTGCAAAGCAGCAGAGATCATCTCAGCCTTTGCCCTTCCAGCCAAATTCAAGTTGTCCACCCCAAATCCCATGGAAATACCTTCCCTGCAAGTGCATGATTACCTCATCACAGGATGGCAGCTGTTGTGAACCAATAAATACATATTTATCCCTTGATTCTTGCAGGTGGAGGAACTGAAATATTCCAGCCTTCAGATACCACAGCCTTGAATGGCACAGGATGAGATGCTGAGCAACAAAAAGACTCATGGGGGGAAACCTCTTTGTCCAGATTGCACCTGCATTGAGATAAGTTTTAATGGTAAGTTTTTGGAGTGTAGCTGCCAACTAAGCTCAAGCTAATGCTGGTGAGAAACTATAGTAGGTAATTCAAGGAGACTATATATTTTCTTAAATTCATTAGCCGACCATTGAGGGTTGAAGGGAACATAACTAAAAATAATTACATATGAATTATGAAGTTCAAATAAAATGTGTTACTTTGCTCACACAAAACGTCAAGGGAGACAAATCAGAGAGGTTTATTAGCATATTCTACTTTTTCAACAAACCTTACAAGGAAGGGAAAACATAATAATGTAAAGGAGTTGAAGATTCATGTTTCCATAATAGCTGTATCTGCACTATCCTACCTGTGAAATTTATTCTCTGTAGGTGCTGATGCTGTTGAATATTTTTTATTTCCTAACCATGGTTTTTTTCCCCTGTAAGCAGCTCTTTTGAGTATTTATATTAACATGCAATCCTCTCCTAGCTGGAACTTTTCTTCAGCTGCATTACACCTGAGCCAGGGGTCTTGCAGGGAGCAAAGGGCAGCATGCAAAACTGATCATAAACACACTCCCAAAAATTCTTTTTTATTTGAGTTCATTCATTCTAATTGTTCTCTCGAGGCTTGATCCAGGGCACAGAGAAATCCAGAGGGGACTCACTGGGCTGTGGGTCAGGTTTTGAGGTCACCTCTACATGGCAAGTGGTGAATAATGAGCAGCACAGTGCCAGCTCCTCGGGCCTGACCCTGAGGATGGAGGTAAGAATTTGGCCACTGATCTCATCTAGTGCAGTCTTAGGGCTGGAGGAGAGCACAGCCTTCTGCAGCAAAAGGCAGTCACAGACCTTAATGATCAACAGGCTGGTGTGTCCCAGTAATGCAGTTGACCATGCCCTGATTAACTGGTGCAAACTGTGCCCCTGAACGTTTGCTCTGTGGAATTAGTTCTTCTGTTGGTGGCAATGGTCCAAGAAGTTGTTAGAGTCACTGCTGGGACTTGATATGATTACAAATATATTTCCATGTTCAATTATGAGTACTGTGATGACTGATTTGTCCCTTCCACTGGTATAAACAGGTTAGGATTAATACACGTATTTTGCAAACCAAACTACATACACTGAAAACTGTTTAGGGTGGAGTTTTTTGTTCTGCTTTTCTTGGGTTTTGGTTGTTTGGTTTTTTTTTTTTTTTCCTAAACAGAATCCTTTAAGATAGTTTAAAAAGTTTGTTCTTGCAGACAGAAATATTCTTCCCTTTAGTCTAGATTAGGCATTTGGATGGGAAATAGAATGTGGAGGTCTTGGCCCAACTTTCTGTGCAACCACATGTGAAACACTTCATGCTGTGGCCCCTTGTTGTCTTACCAAACTTCACCCCACTTTGCTTGATCTAAAGCCTGTGGGAGGTGGTTGTCATCTTTTGTCTTTTTTTATGGACCCCAACCAGCATGGTATGATCCCAAACTAGGGGTTCTGGACATCACCACAGTAATCATGATAAATGTTTGAGAGCCTCTTGGTCAATTCCAGAACTCCCACCTCTTTCCACAGGGTTAGAAACAGGTCCTTGGTGAATTTCCAGCTTTAACACTTCTCATCTCTATCTCCTTGGGTTCCCCTTCCTGGTGTCCCTTTGCTTTCCATACATTTATTTTTCCTGTTGTCCCAAAGGATCTGGAAGCAGGTGTGTAATTACCAAGTGTAAGACAGATTAGTGCATGGCAGAAAAAGGAGTGTTCAAACTTGGAAACAAAAGAGTTGAAATAAAATTAATTTTCCTTACCCACTTTCCAAAGATGCCAGCATTTCTATATAAACTCCTCTGTCATTAATCTAATAAAGCCCTGCTTTGTTCATAATTTACTACACTCTTCAATAAGCATTCTAATATTTGTGCAGGGCAAGTATATAAATCATTGTTGCCCTTCTCTACTTCTTTTACTTACGTGGTTCTTTCAAGGTCACTAACCTACCTTACAACTTTCATCTGGTTTAAATATTCAGCTATTACCTTTTGCACCTCACTTCCTTGTTCATGTCCCTTTGGATATCTGCAGCTGCATCTTCTCAAGTAGCTATTGATCCATGTCTCCTTGCTAAAAATTGCTAAAACTTCATCAACAGTAATGATACAAATTACTTCTGTTAGGGTTCACTCACACCTCTCTTTCAGAAAGAGACTGTCTTCTGATTTTGTTGTTATTGGCCATCTTTTCTGCCTAGGATATCCAAAACTCAGTGAGAAAAATGATATGCTGTAAAATATCCTCATTCTGACATGTGTAGGCTTTCAGTTCCCAGGTCATGCAGAGAAGATAATCAATCCCTACTGACCCCCAGGAGCCTGAAATATAGCTGGGCAAGGCCCCAGTCCAGCAAAGCACTTAAGGATATCCTTGTGTAAACATAGGATCAGTCCCATTTTCAGTGCCATTTGGTGAGAAGTGCATTTCAGAGCAGAGCATCTCCAGGGGTGCTCCTTCTTGCAAGGGCTGTGCAGGATGAGGCTGCACCAGTGGCAAACATGAGCACAGCCCAAGGTATCTGCTAATCTTGCACAGGGCAGAGTAACTCTCTTTGTCTTGCTTGTGGTGAGGCTGCTGAGGTGCCACTGCTTTGGAATCATAGTGTGCACTTGTGAGTGTGAGCCCTTGTCCTCTGCAGAGCTCTCAGGATGCTTGAGTTTCTTTTGCTGACTGTTTAAGAGAGAATTAAATTGTTTAGGAGGGGGCAGAGTGATCATCTGGGTCCTGCAGGACCCAACAGCTCTGCTGTTGAGATGGCTGCTGTGAGATCATCCTGTCCTCTGACTTCATTGATTCCTTGACCCAATTGCGTTGCTGCCATGAGATTGTCAACTTGTACCAAAAAACACAGGTTGAGTGGAGTTCTGTCATGGTCATCTGCCAAGGAGTGAGGCTGGAATAGTTACCACCATGGTGTAGAAGAAAACAGGGCTAGAAGGGACCTGAGGAGGTCACCTCATCCACCCCTACACAAACCACTCCTGACACATTTGTCTGAAGTGTTTCTTTAACCCCATCAACCGTGGAGATCCCCCAGGCAATCCCCTCCAGTGCCCAATGACCCTTGCAGCAGGGAAGTTATTCTAGTGCTGAACTCAGGTCTCCCTTGCTGCATTTAAACCCATTACTTTTTTTGTGTTTTCCCTGTGGATGTGGATAACAATTTATGGCCTTCCTCTTTGCATAAGCCTTTATATAATTGAAGACTGTTATCAAGTCTCCTCTCTGTCTTCCCTGCACTAGACTAAATAGCCCAGATAGGATGAAAGCTGGAATGGGGTGTCAGGGAGAAGGAGTTAAAGGAGGAAATCAGAGAGGGATTAATCCTGCTTTTTGTCCCTACACAAATGGACTTTTCCATCTGAAGAACAGGGCTGTGGGAAGATAAGACAGAATTCTCAGTGCTGCTAATTCACTAACACAGCTTTGTGAAATGTGTATCTGATTGATGGGCTACTACCTCAGACTAAGGAAGAGGGCTTTGGACAGAGCTTCTGCTGAGCTGTGACCCTGCTCTCCAGCCTCTGTGCTTGGGCAAAAAAAGCTTTGATTTCTTACCTTGGTGAGGAGCATATCCAGCTCACAGGTCACCTCCAGCAAGATACATCTGGTGGAGCTTCTGTGCACCACGAAAGCTGTTCCCAGGTGGGTGTGTGCTACACACTCAGGCACCACAATGATGTGCCACCACCACCACCACCCAGGCAGCCCACCACGAACCCTGCCAGGGAGCAGGAGTCCCCTCCTGCGATGGCAAAGCCTTTCTGCTGCCCTCACCTCGGCTCTGTGCTCCCCAGCCATGCACAGCACGGGGAGCCACTCGCCACACACACTGCCTACATGTGTTTCACAACTTGATTGCTGTTCATAAAACCAGCACGTGGAACAGGCAAACACCGTCTGATCCAGAATGCCCTGGGGCGTATTCTGTCAATGTCACATGCTTTAAGAAAGTACAGTGAAAGCTCAGAGTGACTTCTCGTGTTTGGAACCCTTTTCCATTATTCACGTCTGCTGTCAGAGCTGCAGCACGTATGCAGCCACTGCTGCCACAACCTGGAGGAAACAAAACTACCTCCCAGCCTGGAGGCTTCCAAAAGCACAGGTGAGGGGAAAAAAGTGTTTCCTTACTACTTAATGCCCCCAAAGAGCTTTTGGTGACACTTTTGCCTCACTCCAAGCGCTCCAAGAACAGCACATAAGGTGGAGCTATTTTCCCTAGACTCCTGGTGACATGGGATCACAGGATTATTCACATCAGAAAAGGGCTAGCCTTGAAGAAAGCAAAATATTAGATGCTGTTTGGGAAAGCAGGGAAGTTCATTGCATTTCAAGTGCACTGCAGACTAACTCCAGCACTCCCAGTCCGTCTTCCTCCCCCACTGGCTCATCAGTCAGCTGTTAAGACTTTCCAGTTCAATTTCACAGTTAAAAAAGTCTTGACAAATTGCAATCCAATTGTTTGGTTGAGGTTTTTTTTTTTTTGTCTGTCCTTTTCCCCCACCCTTCCTTCTCAGAGTGACTTTGAAGATGACATTTGTATTTCTGAATTAAAACCACATTTGCCCAATACTGCAGAGGGGGGAGGCAGGGGCAGAAGAGAGAAGAAACCCTTTTGTTCTCCTCCTCACAGCTCCCCCTCACCTGCCAGGGCCAAGCTCCAAAATAATTTCTAACAGCTGAGGTTAGCCAGGGACACCTAATCCCGGAAAGCTGGCTCTGAATTCCAGCACCAGCACACAGTGTTTGAGTTTCATCAACAGCCATTTACATCTCATTCTCCAAACCTCTGAAGTGTGAGTATATGTACAGGTGTGTGGTTATTGATTCAAAAGGAAAATTTTTAATAAATCTGCACCCAAATGACATCAACAGCAGTGGCAACATTCATGTTTTTTAAAGCTGAGCAAGCTCAGGAACTGTTTTGAGGATGCACTAGGATCTTCTGGTGTATCCTAAACAGCCCTGTATACAGGATGCCCAAAAACTGTGTTGAGTCCTCTCTCCCTGATTTCCTGTAATGGAAAAGGAGTGCTCTGTGCAAATGGAACTGGAAGGATGTTGCTGACCGTGCTGAGACCTGTCCTGTGTGTTTGCAGAAGGAGTGTAAGGAGCATCCTGGCAGCACAACAGAGAGAAGCCTCTCGGGGTTCAGCTGGTGGGAGGATGTGACAGCAATGGGCTCACTCTGAAGGAAATGCACCTTCCCAGGGATGAACAAGGACCAGATGGGATGTGTTGGGTAAAACTGCAGTTTTTTCTTCTTTGGAGTCAGTCAGCAAGGATAATGTGCTATTTTTCTCAAGAGAGTTTTAATTTTTTCAAAGATAGTCCCCTGGTTGACCCTAAGTATTGGCGACACAAGGATAAAACTCCAGTTCTGTTGCATCCCTTCCCAGAAAGGAAATTTCCAGCAACTTTACTCTTTGGGTGTTTGCTTTGAGACCATTCACTTTTTATTAAGAAAAAAACTTTGGTTTCACTGTTGAGCCAGTTGAAATGAGTAATGAAAATGTTATTTATATGGGACAAAGGAAATGTTTTCTTTGAAATTATCTCATCTTACTAATTGATTACAATGGGACTGCTTGGATGTATGCATTGTACAGCATCCAGTCCCTCTGCCAGAGCAGGTCTTCAGCCAACCTGATATAAACCATCCTATGGGAGAAAACAATAGTAAAATATCTCAGGTATTTAAGGCTGACCATCCCATGGATCCAGCTCAGTCTCCACACGGAAACAATTAGGGCGTCTGAAAAGATGTCCTAAAAATACTAGAAGTTTCTGCAGAAGATAAAACACTAGAGAATATTGATAATTAAAAACATAGACTAGAAATAAAAAATTATCTAGAGAAAACTCCTCCAAGGAATAGGTATTTTCTGTTGTTCAGTGCAGACACCACTGAGAGCCTGCTAGCATGGAAAGCACTTGTTATTGATGAAAAGTAATAATATAAATCCACAGTATGTCTGAATTTAAATCAGAAAGGGAAAAAATTAATATAAAGTATTTAAGTATTACAGCACAATTCCCTTAAGCAGCAAAAGAATCTCATATTTGGAAGTGATTTGAATACAATAATCTTCAAATATTCATGGCTGAAAATGTTTCCTAAATGCTGTTTCCAAAATAGATGTTGCGAGACAACAACTGTGTCCTGAGCTAATTTCAAAACCATGGAAAATAATGCTGTTTCACATAAACACAGAAGAAAATGTGATATCAACAGAAATGAAAGGGGAAAAAATTGTCAAGGTCTGTGTGCTGAGGATGGGGAAAAGGAGAGAGAAAAGGCTTCAACAGGAAAGCTGGAAAAGCCAGCATGGAGAGGCAATGTCATTCCCAGCTCACCAAGCCATCCGTGCGGTTTGTGTGGTTATGATCTATTCCCCTTCGGCTCCAGCAGCCTCTCTCACTGCTGCCTGCTGCCAAGAAGTAGGTCAGAAACCTATTTTTGTCTCTATTCTTCTGTGGGCAGTCATGGTCCCTGCTCTGGTGAGGAGGAGAGAAGGTGGGATGGGGTCTGTCCTGTGCTGGGCTGAGCAGGGTTCCCTGTCCCCAGCTGTGCCTGTGCTCCCTGACAAGGGGGAATCATGATCCCTCCAACAGCAGGGATTGCCCCTGGGTGTGCCCACCTCTCTCTGCTTGCTGGAGAGGGGTTTTAAGGGAATTAGAGGCTTAGTCTGTGGTTAGATGCCTAAACTAACCAGGATGAATCTGATCTGAGCCAAAGCACGTGTAATGTGCCAGCCCCATGCAGTGATGCTGCACCCAAGCAGTGCAGGAGGGTTTTGTGTTAACTCAGATCTTTGTGGTCTGGGTTAGAGGGGCTTTGCAAACCCTCATGCTGGTGTGGCTCAGGTGGGGATGGAGGGGACTCATGCAGAAGCAGCAAGCTGGGGTGAACAAGGAATTGTGTTGTGATTTAACATTTAGTGCTCTGGGGCTAAAAGCTGCCTGCTTCTCCTGCTGTCCCCCAGGGCTGATGATTTTATCACTTCTGCTCCTAACATCCTTCTTTCCTCTCCACACACGAGCTGCCCTTTGCCCCCCTCCCCCCTCCTCTAAGCTTGTCCAGTTGATTAACATAATTCAGTTAAATTAAGTAATTGTTTTCACCTTTTACTTCCTTTTGGAGTTAGCTAGAAGACATGTCAGGAAGCTGCTCTGATTCTCCCACAATATCATCTAGAAATTATAAAAAAAATATGATAAATTAACCTGAAGATGCTATCTCTCCTTATGGAGTTGCCTTATTTGTACCTCTGTGTCATGAATGCCAAAATCCTCTTCTTGCTCCCCTCTCCTCTCTTGTCAATGCCAGGCAAAGGCTGGTGGGGATGGTGGTTTTGCCTGTGACCTTTGGAGGACAAGTGATCCATCCCCCTGTGGGAGACTTGGTGTATTGCCACTGGTCAACAAAATACTGTCCCCAAAAGAATAGTTTTACAAGTGGCAAACACAGCCAATGCTGCTGCCTCAGGGCCTGGCACAGCCCCAAAACTCAAGGTTTGTCACCACTGAGGTGGCTGCAGGAGATGCCAAGCAGGAGCATTAATTGTAATGTGTCCCTCTCATTACATTTCCCTAAAATGTCTGCAGTGTTCAGTCCAATGCTGTGCTACTTTATCTGAGGGAATTGCGTTCTCTCTGACATGAAACAAACTGCAAAGCAGTCACTTCATCATTCTGCCTCTAGCAGGTCTTGAGTCCAGCTTTTCAAACCGATTTTTCCCTTTTCACAGTGCATCTGTCAAGATCCTGCTCTGGAACAGAAGATCAGAGCAAATGGGGGCTGAGGAGAACAAAAGCTGACCCAAACCTTTGACCTAAACTTAACATAAAACCAAATGAAACTTTAGAGGTTTGTAAATGTTCATGAAACATTTCCACCTCCTGCTCCCCTCTCCTTTATCTTCAGTTTCTTTATACTTCTACACTTACTGTTTCTAATTGAAAGTCTAATGTAAAGCTCCCCTAAATTAATGGAAAGACTCTCACTGATTTTAGTGCCTTTTGATTCAGCCTCCCAAAGAAAGGAAATAATTTCTTTAATGCAAGTGTCTTTAAACTTAAGAGAAAATAAAACCTGAAAAGAGATAAAGAAAAGCAGAGCTCAAATGCAATTTTCCAGCTAGCGGCACATGTTCTTGATCTGAACCACGCCCATTAAATTGCTATGGATATTGTTATCCCAGGAAAAAATATCACTGTACAGAACCAGAGAATTGCTGAGAAAATGGTGAACTGGTTTAATAAGCTTTCATGTCTGCTAGTAAGGAATGGTAAAATTTCTAGGTTTCGCAATCAGGTTGTGCTATAGAAGCTAACTCCTGGTAATTGGCTGACATTTGTCACCTGAAGTTTCTATTTGTATGTGTGAGACTTTCCTTTGTACCAATATTGCAAAAATGAAACACATGAAGTTTTTATTAGGAAAAATAACTCTGCAACTCATACAGTTTTTAGCTTTCTGGGTGACTTTTCAGAAGGAGGTAGTGATAGTTTATGGGGCTTAGTTACACCTGAATTTCCCTAAGCAATGCCTTAGCAGGCCAGAATAAGAGTGTTCCTGTCTGAGTTATATTCTGGATTTATGGACAAGGGATTTGAGGAAGGCTGGTGAAACCAGCCCAAACAAAAATTAAGATGTGGCTCATGTTGAAAGGTTGTTACACTCTTTTTTGGCAGCAACAGGTCCCAATAGGTTGGTGTTGCCAATTCAGAGCTTGGTCTCTGCAACACTGACCTGCCTTGAGCTCCTGTTTTGCACATACATATTGAGTGTTTTCTGTGTGCAGACTGGTATGGCTGCATATTTTACTTGTGAATACATGCACAGTTTATCTAGGGAATTATTTCCCAATATCTGTGTAACAGACAGTTTTGGTGTTCACAGTCACAGGGTAGATGCACACAGAACAATGTGTGCTCCAGAGGTTGCATTTTGGTGCTAATGGAAAACACAGATGTGCAAAGTGGTCCTAGGAAGATGCTGTTAATAAGAAAGAACTGCTTGTTCATAATGTTCCTGTAAATTAGCGCTATTTTATTATCATTAACATGCAAATTTTACACAGCATAGGTTGTTTTCATTCTCTCATTTTCTTTTTATCTCCTCTTTGTCTTTTTTTCCTCTTACTCCTCCTAGATTTTCTGATTCTGAACTCCTCCAAAGTTCTCTTTAGTGTCAAGGCTGGACTGTGTGGCTGAGGTCCATGGGCCATCCATGCAGGGGTAGGACTGGTGGAGCAAATCCACTGGACAGAAAAATCAGGCACAGAAGAAATGATCCTATTTGATTTTTTCAGCCCAAGCTAGAGGGGGGAAATTCTGTGTTGGCCTAGTGACAAATCTATTTTGACTGTCAACTTAAAAAACTTTTCTTTTTCTCACAACTTGTCTTGGATCCACTGGTGTGGGTTTTGTAACTATTTAATCTTTCTGTTTCTAGAAAAATACTGGGCATGAATTACTGGAAATGAAGCAAAATGTACCAGACATAAACTCAGCGCATCCTCTATAGCTCATATTCTCTGAAGACTCATTTGTCCTTTTCCTCCTTCTAGATATTTCCTCTCTTCTTTCTGGCCTGTTCTTGTTATTTGTTCCATCAGCCATTTGTTATACAACTCTTGGCAAAATATCAGGGAAATCTTCCTGCCTGTGAACTGGGAAGAGCTTTCTTAAGGGAACAACAATGATTTCTGTACTTGGGAGAGCAGAAAACAGGCCAAGCCCAAATACTGTCTTTGCTGAGACAAAGTTTGTGAGGACAGTGATGTGCTTTGTTGGACTTCGTTGTGCAGCTGATGGAGCTTGTCCTGTTGGGATTTTCTTTGGTTTTTAAAATGTTTAAGGTGTGATTTCTCCCTGTGAAGCTTGCCTCATTGCTGTGCCAGTGGTCAAGCAGGCAGTGATGGAGGGATGGACTGAGCTGCTGTCTGGTGGGAACTGAGCTCCCTGTGTGTGGCTCCATGGAAGTGGTGGGTCTTCCCATCTGGGGTGGAGAAGCTTTTCTGGCTACAGGCAGCCCAGACAGTCATTAAAACAAGCAAACTGCATGCTTTCATCTCTCCTGAGTCCACAGCTTCCTCAGCCCAGATGAGATGGCCTTAGACCCAGGCTGAGCCTCAATAAACTTTTCACTTTTGCAGTTTCACCCAAGGCTTGACTTTGCACTGGGATTATCCTGACATTCCTCTGCTTCAGGGCTCTTGGGTTCCTCTCTGTCTCCTCCCCAGCTGAAAGTTTATAGCAGAGCTGCACAAGCATGTCCTAAATTCAGAGGAAACAAGGAAAGGCAGTTCCAGCTGCAGCTCACAGCCTGCCAGAGAGACTCCCCTGGCAGGTCTCCGATGAGCCTGTTACTACAAGTTCACTCCAATCAGCAATTCTGGCCAAAGTAAAATTTTGCATGAAGTTCATATTAGTTCAATATTAGCTCACGTTGCCAGCATTTCAGTAGCTCCTTCTCAGCACTTGAATCTTGGTTGAAAGATTTATGTGCACTTGCCATGCAGCCACTCTGAGAAAGTCGTGAAGGTGGGCAAGCATTTAGTTTTCACAAATGTCATGGTACAGAACAGTTGTGTAATATCTCCTGGAAGAACTGAAGATTTTATGTCCTAATACATAGTTGTCATCTCTGCAAGTTGTAATAGCATCTAGATTAACTTCCAATGCAGCAAAGGACACAGTAAGAGTAGTTTTATAAAGTAATTTTCATTTCCACTCACTGAATCAGTGAGGTCTTACATCTATTGAATAACCCAATATTTATAAAGCTTCTCTTTTAAAGAGTTTCTAATGCTTTGACTGCATGCATTAAAACTCATTTTGTGTGTTTTAAATGAATTACAACCTATTCAAAAGCACTTTCTCACCCTAAAGCACTCTGTGCATTATAGTCTCTGTAATACCTTCAGCTGCTACAGAGATCTCACAGAGCTGAAGATGTTCATGCTAAATAGATTTGGTATTCTGTTGATGTTCATGCTAAATAGATTTGGTATTTTGTTCCTGCTAATTTCATTTTGTACATTTGCCAGAAGATTTTTGTTTGGAAAAGAAAAAAAAAAAGAAAATCTATGTTATTCAAATTTTGGAGAAGGTTTGGTTGAGAACTCTCTGATTTAGTTCCTTTTGAGTCACATTTCTGTGGGTTTTTAATGAATGGCAGTATGCAAATATTAGCAACATAGCTAACATTTTCTTTCCTCCCCTCTCCTATTGTAGATTAACAAGGATGAATTATTGCCTCACCCCTTGAGCTAGGTGAATGCTAGGTGAATGTGTAGTCTGGGCTGAGCCTAATCAGCCAACCCCAGTCCTCCACTGGACCTGGAGAGAGGCAGTGGCTTCTAAGCTCCCCACCAAATTCAGCAGTGCAAGAGGTCATGCTGTATCCATCTGGGAATTTCCAGCCAAACAGAGTTGTCATATATTTCAATTCACTGGTGAGTAGGCAACAGTGAGGATTGTTGGACCCTCTTGTTGGGCATGGAATGAAAGACATGTGGAGATGGCAGGATTGTTGTCACCTCTGTTGTCATCTCTGGACCTGTTCCCACTGCTGGGGATGTACCCCCAGCTCCTGGAGCAAAGCCCATCTCCATCCTGCTGGAAAGGGCTTTGCAAAGAGGAAGCAGAACTTCTGCCTGGTGCCCTGCAGAGCAGACAGAGGCTCTGTGGGGGTGTCTGTGGGAAGGGGGGTTTGCTGGCCCCAGGAATGGGAGGCATGTCTGCAGTAGGAGGCAATGCTCACGGGGTTCCCCACTCTCACCATTGAGCATTGTTCAGAACAAATGTAAATGCTGTACATGGATGTAAAGCTTAATTTGTGGTTTTTACACCCACCGCATTTCTTGGAGTTGACATTTTCTAGAACTTTGGGAGTTTTTTATCTCCAGGATGTTGTTTTCTTTTGGGTTTTTTTTCTTCATTTTATAGGAAGCTAGCAGCCCATGTTTTTTCATAATGCAAACAAATCAACCCACACTTTGGCCAAAGCAGCTGTGTAATGCTGTCCTCTCCTCAAAGGTGTTCAAATCTGAGGGCAGTGGGGACACATGTTTGGTTGGTATAACACTGTACAGCTGCACCATGACATTGCTTGGGTGGATGCTGAGAAATTATAGGAATTCCTAGGGAAATGTGGCGTTATGGGGGGAAAGCCTGCTTCATCCACTGTTCCACTTTGTGCCCAACAGTGAGAATAAAGTGACTTATTTTTCAGAAGTCTGTTGAGCTTGCTGTGACTGAACAGCTGTTTCTTGCTCCTGATAGTGCCCAAAATGTCCAGGGCATTTTCCAGGTGGAAGAAAGTTAGAGCTAAAGAGACACAGAGGAAAGAGGGAGAAGATTCAACTCAGCAGTTGTTTAGTATAAGTGGAATGTCATTCATTCTAAAATTTCAGCCCTTTGTGATGACTTCACAGTTTTAAAGAAAAAGATGGTTTTGTGCTCTCGAAGGTGTGCTGAAGACCTCCTTGTGCCTCCTGCTCTGTGGCAGAAGATGCTGCATTAGTATTTGTAGAACGCTTTGACATGAGGTAAGTAATGCTCATCTCTGAAAATCAAACTGATATTTTCTCTGAGGATGGAACAAAGTTGGCCCAGTCACCCTTTCTCTGGGAATTTCCAACCAAATAGGGTAGTCATATATTTCAATTCAGTGGTGAGTGGGCAACAATGTAGATTGTTGGACCCTCTTGTTGAGCATGGAATGAGAGATGTGGAGATGGCAGGATTGTTGTCGCCTCTTGCTCTACCATCATAAAAGGTGTGGCTTTGGCAGACATTATGAATCAAAATTCTGAAGGATCTTTTCAAACCTTGCTGCACCCCGACCTACCACAATCCTTCTCTCAGAACTGTCCCTTCCTCCTTCACCAGCCAGAATAGTGGATTTGGGTACATGAAGGAACAAAATCAGATGGAACTGGCTGGGAAAAAAAAACAATAGCCCCAGATAGGTGTTGATGGACATTCTCCATTGGCTGAAAGTTTCTTATCTAGTTTCAAGGACACTTTTATTTTTAAAACACTTTTCCATTGGACATGTACATGTGAAGTCCAGTAGCAGATATAAAGGTTGGCTCAAGAATACCCACAAGCTGCCTGATTTCTGTTGTATACCATAATTATAGTAGCATACACTTCGGACTGACAGCATTTCTCAGCAACAGAGTATTTTAAAAATATTAATCTCACAGCAGCTATTTGTGCTGAATATTGGCTTATTCAGCAGCTGATGTGAGCCAGTATTATCATACTTTTATAGACAGCAAAACAGAAAGAGAAAGAAAGATTAAGTGACTCACCTAAGGTGAAGCAGTATGTCCAAGAGAGAACTTAGTTAAGCTTGGGGATTACTGCCTCCCAGTGATCGAGAAATTTCTGCAATATTTCTGAGAAACTAATGTATATATGCCTGCAATGAATTAGAAATTGTAGTGACTTAGATTAGTCATACGCTAATGTGAGGGACATTTTCATTGCATAGTGTTGCAACAGCCAACAGACTTGGTGCTTTAGACAGCAACAGCCAGATCCAGAAAAATGTCACCGTGTTCTTCATGTGCAAGTGCCATGGATTTCAGTTCCCTAAAGCAGAGCTGAATCTTCAGTAGGTGATTAATACAAGCTGTGATTAGCTTGCGTTTTGGCAAAAATGGCCAAAGTTTTGACTCTTTCAACCTTGTCTCCTCATTTTTCAGCATTTGCCATGCCATGAGCTGAGAGGGTCTCCTACAGATGGGATTGTTTCCCAATTATGGGGATGAGATACATGATGAGGAACACAAGTTGTATGTCCATGCAACTCATGCAACATCAAGTCTTGAGGTAACAGCATCTCTTAAAGTGAACACTGATGTTGTAGGAATTTTAGAGAACTAATTATCCCATAGACAGTTGAGTAAACTTCAGAGGAAAAAAGTTTACATTGAGAAATTGGCTAATAATAGGGATAATGTAATTGTACATAGGGGGAATAAAGCCAAGCGTTTTGTTCCTGAACTTTCTTCTCTTACATCACATTATGGATGCCATTCAAGGAAGCAACCTCTGCAGAATAGTTCTAAGTGTTAACTAATTGTGTTTCAACAAAAATGAGCAGGGTCTCAGATTTTACTTGGCTTGGATGTCTAAAGGCAAATTATAAGTTACGTAATAAAGCAACACAATCATTCAACATTGATTTACTTGTTTGTTTTGCTATAAGAGATGAAATTTTTATTGGAACGAAATTAAACAAAGGTTTATGTGCTTGTATTCCCCATAGCCTTTTATACAGTACTAATATAGTAATATTCATAAATCATATCAGAGTTTTCGAATTTCCTCAGCAGTGACCTAGGCAAGAAATGCTTAACAACTTGCTGAGAGACTTTGAAATTAAACTCAGCTGTAATATCATCATGACTAATTTATGGCAAGTTTGGTTGCTATGAAGATACACTTAAAGAAACTGAAGTACGTGGTGGGGATAACATAAAACATGGGTTTAGTATCATGTAGTTATTCCACTAGAAAGATTTATTCTATGTTACATTACTTTATTGAACATGGCAAACCAGTGTGTTCCTTGGGAGAGAGGAAGTCTTAGATAATTAAACATGTAAATACTAGGCCTTCAACCAAGTAAAACAGGGAAAGCACTAGATAATAAATCAAACCTCCTCCTATTGAAGGAGTCTTCCCCTTGACATCAAATACATTTGTTAGGATGAACATTCATGTAGACACTTGGGCTCTGTATATTAATGTGTGTCTATAAATGCTTATGCATGCATACAGCCTCCATTTTAGAAGAGGCATAATAGTAAAATATTATTTAGGGTAACACAGACATTATCTGGTGCAATTGGAATCATGTTTCTGAATTGCCCAACGTCCCTCAAGACCATTTTCGTCCCACTGCAACTTTTGAACTTCCTGCAAGGCTCGTTATGGCAAATTGAGATTGATGACAAAGTGCAGCATTTTGAAATTATTAGAGGTATTTGTTTTTCCTTTAATTTCTTTTACCACACAATGAAAAGGATGAAAAATGATTCTTTTTTCACGGTAATTATATGTCTGACTCCTCAAATTTTACGCAGGCAGAAAACTTCCTCTGAACTCTGTGTGTGTTGGGACCCACAGGAGTCTTGCTTTACCCCACTTCAGCACTGCCATCACCTCTTGTTTGAGATGTGGATTTTCACTCTGTCCTGGCTGGGTAAGACCAGTGAATCACTTCATGCAGAAGTTAGGCAAAAATATTTCTTGGTGTACATTTTTGTGTTCCTATTGATTAACTTTTTAGGATACCTAATTTCTGAAACTGATGTTCTTCAGGACTTCTTGCCCTTTCAACCAATCTCTTTTCACCTACAGCCAAGAGTCTGACCCACGGCTGAGGCACTGAAGGACCAAGCTGCCCAAGATCACTCTCTTCCCAGCCACTGTGTGGTGACATCTGGACATGGAGATGCAGTTTCCAGGAGCCTCTATGACAGTGTTGAGGTCACCATGTCCCAGTGACCCAGAGAACTGGCTTGGTGCCACACAGATGATGGATAGGTAACCTCCCAGTACTGCCCATACAGCTACTGGTGAACACATAAAGCCCATGGCAAGTATTCAGTGTGCTCAATATGCCAGGGAAATGAGCAGCTCTGCTCATTGCCCATGTCCATTGAGTGGGAGAACCACCAGGATTTCTGTACATTCAGCATGGGAATTTTCTCACCCCAGCCTCCAGCAATGGTGAATTACCCTGCTGCAGTTTGGAAGCATGTACAGCCATAATGAGAAAGTACAATGGTTTCCCTAGAAGTAATATAGTGGTTATTGCTGGTAGTCACTGCCTTTGTGAAACATTAACATGTGGTTGTAGTGCAGTCATGTAGCAAAATTATAGGGGCCTGTAGAATGTTACTTAGCAACACTTGCTAATGGTGAGGTGGTAATGAAGGAATGGAGAAAAAGAAAAAAAAAGAGTATATTGGAGTCATAAAATAAACTGTGGTGTGATGTGAGCAAGCTGTTCTGAAGATAAAGATGTTGTCTCTTTCTCTTTTTACCATGTGGATATGGTAGAAGAACTGAAGAGCTGATTTGAAGCAATGTATCTGAAATATCTAAGTAACAGAAACAAGCACGACATTTTTCTTTTTTCTTTTATCATTGCTGCTGCTTGGGAAAAGCCTAGAATTGCTTGTCTTTTGAAGGTCCTCTCCCTGTCATTTCTAACCCATTCTGAGGCACTGGCTGGCCAATTAAAATAATCTCTCCTTTAGAAAGCAAGCATTTGTCAGAGTTAAGAATGAAGGCTTTTTTCTGCTATATCTATTGTCTCATTCATTCATTTACATAACTACTCCAGTGTTAATCAAGTGCCTGTAGGCATATCTCTAGAAAAGTATAAGCCCATAAAAATAAAGGCAGACATATCTAGTTATAGATGAAGCTTCCACATGCTGCAGATCTGTTCTCAGACACTTATCTTGGTTTATCTCCACCTGTTTGAATTGGAAAACTCACAAAAATCCATCTCCTTAGAGATTTCCAAGGCTTCTTGATTTCATTTGGGTCAGAACTGACACAAAAAGATGCATTTCTCAGAACACTTCTGAGCTGCTGCCAGGAACAGGGAGTGCTGGACTGTGCCACTGAAAAAGAAAAAAAAAAGTTTTCTTTGAAAAGTCACCAAATTTTATAAGCTTGAAAAAATTGGCCTAGTTCAGTCTTGGGGTATGATTCAAAGAGCTGCCCTGATTTATTGGTGTCAAACAAAGTATGTTTGGGTAGAACATTATTTTGTAATGGAAAAAGTGTCAGTAGAAGAACTGCCTATCAGCACTGCCTGGGCTGGGTGAGGACTGAGCCTTAAACTGTGTCTCTGACATTGGAGAAAAAGAAGACTATACAAAAAAGAAAGATTGCTTTACCTAGGCCATCTCTTAGTCTCCCAGATAAGGGTGGGTGTGAAGCCAACCTCAGCATCTGAGGTTCTGCTGATTAAATTATCACAGGAGTCATGGAATATACTGATTTGGAAGGGACCCATCAGGATCATCTGGTGTTTGCCTGCTTTGGTCTCACCCTGGCCCTGCAAAGTAAAAGGAAACAAGTTTCCTTTTACTTTTCCTTACTTTCCCTTTACTTTTCCTTACTTTCCCTTTTCTTTTCTTTATTTTTCCTTTACTTGTCCATGTTTCCTCTGTGAAACATTCCCATCACACCAGGAATGCTAAGCCACGAATATGGAGAATGATGGTTTGGGGAATGTTTCACAGAAGAAGCTTTCCATATGCATAAATTTAATAAAACAATAATATTCTCCAGTAGGTAACATAGTTGCTTCCTGCTGTCCTTTAATTTTGCACTTTTTCTTTTCCCTTGTAAATGGCAAAGTAATATTATTTTGGCTGTGTTCTTGTTATTGCACATTGTCTTACCCAGGGTTGGGGTAAGAGCACTGTCACAAGGGCATTTCTACCAGGGACTGCCCAGAGACAAATGGAAAATGAAATGTAAGTGATGCAGAAGAGCCAAGCCTGCTGTTAATAACCCAGTGAGTTTTGGACATGTCCCACCATCATCCTTCTGAATTATTTTTAACAGAAGCCCTGTGCAAAGGGAGACCTTACTAAGATGACTTCTCCTGCCCTTCCTGAAACCACCATGTTCATTTTTCTCCAAAACATGCAACTGTGAGGTGACTTTTGGCTTTAAATCTGATTTATGACCCTTTGAGATACAATTGAGGTTATAGTTGAGGCCCTTAAACTGGACAAAATTAGTAGCAAATATAAATTTAATTTGGTGAATTTATGATAAAAATGATACGGAAAAATCACTGACAGGAAAACATGAAAAATTATACTGGAATTAGCAGAGTCCTCTGCACGTATACACATTTCTTCTAGCAGATGTCCTGCCTGTCCTACTTTTGGGCAACTACTTTTGATCAAAATACTCCAGACATTAAAAAAGGTGGTCCTCATTTTGTAGTGCTGGTTTTGGGTGAACAAAATTGTCTTCTGTCTTAAGATGTTTAATGATTATTTGAAAGAAACTTGATGAATAGAAGACCGTGTACTCCCACTTGGGGCAAATGTATTTTTGGAGTGATTCATAATAATTAATCTTTGTCTAAGTGGAATGCATTAATTTCTCCTACTGGTGGTGACTGTACTTCTGTTTCTTTTCCTAAGTTAGATGGTTCTGCTCCAGAGGCATATTTGCTGATTAAATTGGACTGCGACCGGGTACTCAGGTTATGTCACTGTTACCCTAACGATCCTTTAAAGAACACAGAGTACTTGTTTTTGCTGCTCTCGCGTGCTCCACATTTAATCACAGATCTTTGTAGCTTGTTATTTCTAAAATTCAGATTACTGCAACTTAAAAGCCTCTCCGTCCTTGCCAGTGCTCGGTGACATAAAATAAACCCGCCTGTTAAGAAAAGAACCACAAAACTTGTCAAGTTGCACTGAGGGATGGAAAGAAAAAGCAAGAATGCTTTACAGCGCTCTGGAAACGCCGTCTGCAGCACAGCTATAAAGGGAAATGCTATAATAAGTTGATATTATCCATGTAGCCAGGACTTTGTTTTTGAGAGTGCTGTTACCCATGGCAGTACCCCCAGGGCGGGGTCCCAGGGCAGGGTGAGACACAGACACCCAGCAGGAGTGGGTTCATGGCCCAAAAAACGTGCGAGTGTCACTGGGCAGCAGCAGCAGGAAGGGGAACAAAGCACAGGGAGAGATTCCCCACCAGTCTCCTGCTGCTCCTCGGCGAGACCAACCACCACAGCCTCGTTTGCTTCTCCCCACCCTACTGTGGGCTGGCAGAGACCCCCAGGCTTGCTTGTGGCTGGCCCAGAACTGCCAGTGCAGAGCAGGGCGTCCACTGCCATTTTCCTCCCACTGCCTCCTCCTCCTCCTCCTCCTCCTCCTCCTCCTCCTGGTCAGCAGGGACTGCAGCAGGACGCAGACAGAGCTGGCACAGCCTGGACTCTCGACAGACTGAAGTGCTCTGAGTTCCTTTTTTAGTAAAATCGGTTTGCCTCGAAAGTGCTGCGGAGCAAAGCTTGCTCACCCCATGCCCCCCTCCATGCTCTGGGCCTGCTGGAGGTGCCAGGAATACTCCTTGTCCCCAGAGATGGAGCATCCCAGGTCCCACAGCCCATACCCCATACCCCTAGGCTTCCCCAGGACAAGCAGCCTGTCCTCCAGCCCCAGCAGGTCCCTCTCTGGTGAGGCCTGGTGGCAGCATTGCTCCTTTGCTCTTTTAAAATGTGGCATCTAAGGAATGGACAGAAACCAACAACTCAATTGTTTTTTTGGCCTGGGATAACAAATAGCTTGCGTGCAGCTGTAAAACACTGCTTTGGGCAGAGTTTCACTGGCTGTGGGATGAAGGGCTCTGCACAGCGTCATTAGTCCCTTCCATACGCGGTTTTGCCTTTTCCCTACTGCCCTGCACAGCCCATGATGGTGCTGCTGAGGCATGGCCAGGGGACCAGGGAGGAAAATTACATGAAGTGGTGATGGGGACAAGTACTGTCTCTGAGTTTGGTTGTGCTCTATTTCCAGTTCTGATGCCTTCCAATCAGTTTTTTGCCAGTGTTTCACCACGCGACATATTTCCTCATCCAGACAGACTCTCCTCCAGGTCAGAAGATAATTTGGGTTGGGGATCACTTACATAAAGGTGCCCTCAGTGACAATGGCCAAGGAAGGCAGAATTGGGGATTGGACAGGGACCAGAACAAGGTAAAAGGGCCTTGGTTAGACTAGGAGACTCAGGAACATGCTGGGGGCCAATGAGCTGCTAACAAGGCTGATAGGGAATATGTGGAGAGAAATAAAGTGAGAATTAAGCAGGAGAGGTGGTTGGAGACTGGCTGTGGGGATCCTGAAGGACATAAACAGTGACTAAGAAACGGGAATGGAATTAGGGTGCAGATGACACAGCTGCCTAAGAGGTGAGATTGCAATGACAGCAGGACATCTGGGGTTGCAGGTAAGAAGAGGCAGACTTACATTCTGAAGTTTAATGAACTGAAGTTACCTACCTGTTTCTTTCTTCAGTGGCTGTTTGGAGCTCGGTGCTCCTGGTTCAGCTCTGAGCTGTGGAAAATAATGTCCCCCTTTCCAGAGGCCACCTCCATCTCTGCTAGAATACAGAGCAGGTGCCCGCACACACTGTCTGTGTGACTGCATGAGAAGTGGGAGAGAGAGACTCTGGTTTGGGGAAATCATGTGCTGCAGTGATGCCATCCTTGGTGACATAACAAAGTACTGCTGGGTGCTGAGGCAGGTTTTGTATTTTTATGTGTATTTTATTTATTGATTTCCAAATAAATAGAAGCATGTACTCTTTCAGATTCCTCTTCCTAGGTGACAGGAGGTGAGTGTGGGACTTCAGGGCAAGGCAAGATTGTCCCATGATTAAGGTCTCATGCATTTGAATGCCCTCCTGATGAACAGTTTCCTCAGTTACCCGAACTAAACTCTTTCAGCATGATTGCTTCTGTGGTTTTGGCCAAGGATTGGGGTTTTTTTGCAGATGTTGCATATTCCCACTTGAAACACATAGTAATGAGAGCGGAGTCTTACATGCACAGTGTAAAGACCCCTGTAAAGTTTTCTGGATGGTTTGGACACCCCAAAATTGCTAAAACTTTTTTATTTTATTTTTATGTTTTCTCATCCCTCCCTATTCTCACAACATGTGACTTAGCTGCAGGAATACTTATGCTGGTTTTGGATGATCCAGTAATGAGAAATACAGAAAACCCATGAGGATATGAACAACTTTCTCTTATGTATTCAAGTAACTGGCAGCAAGTAAAGCTTGGTGCAATGCAGTAAAGAGCAAGCAGAAAATCAAACGTAAAATCCTTAAAATGTATCCTCCACTCTGTGCAAACGAGGGACAGAAAATTCCGAGGAAAATCTCTGGGAATTTATCTGATCTTGCTGAACTCCAGTTAGTGTGAAGGTGGTGTTCATGTAAATCCTGGTTCTTTCATGTAGGTAAGGTCCCATTTGAACCTCTGGTTTGACATTGGATCGTATTTATTCTGACACAAGGTGTGATCTTGCCCTGTGAATAAAACAGTCAGTTACTGACAGAGTAACTTCTATGTGCCTTGAGGGATGGTGATGTTACTGGCCCGTGCATTAGAGGTTGAAGATGGCTGTTCAGTTTCGACATCTATGAACCCTGCTGGGAGCCTGAACTGTTAACCTGAACGCTCATTTTTTATGTGTTTTCTACTAAAACAGTTTTAAAGCATCTCTGAATTCTTGCTTGTTTGTAATAAAGGAGGAAAATACCCCACCAAATGGGAATTTTAAAAAGTATTTTCTTTGTGATTTCAGTCCCTCATTAGGAGGTTTATGATAGGTCTTAGGGGAAGCTTTCCTTGAATTATTTTAAGGTTCTAATGATAAAAACCTTGGGGAGGTCATGCACATGGGGGATTTAATACCCATTCAGAACCATCTGGCATTAGATTACATGCAGGGAAAGAACAAAATCTGGCAGTAGTATTTATCTCCATTAACCCAGAGTACAGGCTGATATGCTTGTAGCAGAGAAAATACTCTCACTCTTTTACCAGGAAGAGCTCTTAATAGACCTGGGCCAAATTGGCTAATAAAACCAAAGACTTCTTGAAGCATGGATCTGCCCTCTCATTGAGTGCATTTGCTTTGGCTTTTAATATGTATTTCATATCTCTTTAACCTTGACAACTAATATGTTAAGGCATAAAATATTGCTGGGATGAAGGACTGTTTGCAGCTCCTAACTTAGTCTGTGAGTGCAGTGTTACTAATACAAGTATAATGCTGAAGTAGAGCCTGTTCCTGTGTTGCTCCTTCATCTTCTCAAGAGCATCACTGGGTGCACAGTCCCAGCAAAACTTCCACTGTTGTCAGTGGTGACAGATAACCTTCCCTTGAACCATTGCTCCTAGACCCTGAACCACCTACATGCCTAAATTTGGTGCAAACCCAGTTAAGAGAATGAACAATGCCAGGGGGATGATCCCTTCTCATCCAGATTAACTCTCTTTCACCCCACCTGCTGGGCAGGCTCTCTTCAGCCTCCTGAGCTGCTCATTAGTTCTGCACCATTTTCATCTCCATCAGGATCCTCCATGGAGTGTTTCTCTCAGCCCTCCAAATTTTTCTCTCCTCTTCCCTCCTTTCCCAGCTTGGTGCAGTCAGATAGCTTCTCTCTTTCAGCCAATGTTGTGATTCACTTACTATACAGAAAGCAAAACCATATGGAAGACAAGATAAAGGCCATTTATCTTGAAGTCTACTGAGATGTGAACATCTCACATTAAGGCTGCAGTTCAGCCAGGCTGTCTTGCACATGTTGCTGTCATCTCTTTCTACCAGAACAGAGATGGGCTCCTGTGTCAGCCAAAACAATCTTCTTAGCTTGTCATCTGCTTCGTGCTTAACATGGCCTTGCATGCAAAACATTCAAAGCAAAAAAGAAAAAAATGTTCTTGATATGTTTTTTCATTTGTTCTGAGAAGCCACCTGTGCCAGTTTTCCCTTTGAAGACTGCTATCTGGTGAAGGAAATTGTTATCCTGAGATAGGGCTGAGTTTGGTAAACACTACTTGCATCAGGCTTGGCAAAGGAAAGTTTTTTCTATGTTCATTAATTAATTGCTTCTCCCTGAGTGGCTGAGAGAGGATCATAGAATGGTTTGGGTTGGAAGGAACCTAAAGATCATCTCGTTCCAACCCCCTGCCATGGGTAGGGACACATTCCACTAGACCAGGTAGCTCAAAGCCCCATCCAGCCTGATATTATTATAATGGATGATATTATTCAATAATATCTGCTGCTTTAAGATATAATAACAATAATAATAATAATAGCAGCTGCTTTGAGGAAGGGAGACTCAGCAGGGTGGTGTCCCAGTGCTGCTGGCTGTGCAGCCAGGTGAGGGGCAGCAAAAACAGCTCATGGCCCAGGACACTGCTCTGAGGTGTCCCAGTGCCTTCTCATCTGAGGAGGAGCTCAAGCACATAACCAGGTATTTAATGCTCCTTACCTGATACTGCTTACCTGATACTGCTCCTAACCTGATCTTCCTGCTTCCTTTCTGCAGGGAATCCCCACCAATGAAATGAAATCAAATGAGAGCTCTTCTAGTTTGGGGTGAAAGCCTCCATCTTTCATACTTCTGGGGAATTAAAAGATAGGGCTGTGGTGGATGTCCCTCAGTGTCTGCTGGTACCTTTCTGCATTTTTCCCTGTGGTTGTAACACATTTGCTGATGGATTTGTGCTGCAGTTGGAAACCAGAACCCAGGACAGCCTGTTCTCTGGCTTCGTGTTATAAACATAAATAGACTCACACAGCCATTTGTATCTGGTTCTTTCTATCAGCACAAGGGTTTTATTACCTCTCTAAGATGGTCCTGAAGGGGAGCAAGAGACTGGCAACAAAAGGAAGCACTGAAACAGGAACACAAAGGAGCAAAGGGCAGGAGGCTGCCATGAGACCCTGCTAGCAAGAGCAGGCAATTAAAGGCAGGTATCAAAGGGGCTGCTGGAAACCACCTGTTTTCCTACCAGGGCTCATCTTTTGAGTAGGAGCTGCCATCAAATCACATCAGGGTCACTCCTGTCTGAAGTGCATTTTTAACAGGGAGAAAACTTTTTCCCATCTCCAGTTTTTGAACTTTGCAGAATGAGTTTGCGAAGTTAATGACAGGCCTTTAAATTAGCTCGTGTTGTGGAGCAGCGAAGCGAGTAATGGGGAAAAAAGATGCAAGCAATTATGTTTTAAACAAACACCCACCGTGTTATTAGAAACTACCTGAAAAGAGACTTCAGCAGTGTAAAATCCATCTTTCAAACGAGTTATCCCAGCTGTCCTGTGTGAGAAACTGTGAACCACAGGGTTTGTGAAGTGTGGGAATCGCTGAGTAATTCCAGGCAGGCAGTACCAAGCTCTCAGCTGCTTTCCCAGACTCCTCATGAAACTCTCACACTCAGGTCCTGGTTTCGTTGTTACTTTTCCCCCAATGTGCTGAGAGTCTTCTGCCGATGCAAGACCCCACATGCTGAACAAGACAAGGCAAATGGGGATGTGGGCAAGGGGGGAACAAAAAAATTATAGAGAGGTGCTTGTCTGATAATGTGATGTTGGCAATGGTTAGAAAAAACCCAGACTATCACTCTGCTATCTACAGATTCTGGACTGAGCTGAGAGTAAATATCTTTCATATCCTGTCAGCCACAGCCATCCTGAAGCAGTCAGGGTACTTCATTTGCGTAGGCAATGCTATTGCCATCTTTCAACCACTGCTCTTGGAGAACTGCTCAGACTCTCATACTTTGAATGATTCCAGCTGTTCTCCACTCCCTCAGAGATACCATCAGAAAGTAGTCACTTACACTGAGATTACTTTGGTGATATCAAAGGGTGTGGAAGAAGGATGCTAATTAGTAAACCCTCAAGGTATGAAGATATAAATAGCCCTGGAGCAGTGAGAACAGATCCAAATTTGCAGTCTAACATTATCTTAGGATGAAAGCATTATGTTTAGGCTGATTCCACTAGAGAAGAGTGATTGAACATTCCTGTTGAGGGCTTGTTTTGATTGATAAAGCTCCTTGCTGGATTGTGCAGCATATTATCAATTCATTGAGCCACCTGCCAAGGCTGAACTAGGAGAAGAAGGAGCAAGATCCTGGTCTGGGATGAGAAATCATTTTGGAGGGAAATTTCTGGCTTGTACTTTTACCTATTTAAATAAGTAAGTAAATAAATAAGTGCCTGTCTCAATTCCCTTTGCCAAAAGCCAAAAATGCTTTGGGGGTCCAGCCAAAAGGCAAAAAAATCATGATAAACAGCTGACATTCATCAACTGAGCATTTGCTAAAAAAGTGAGCTTATCCTACCCAGTGTGGTCATGGCAGAGGGGAAATGTAAGGGCTGAGAGAGATGGAAATCACAGAATTGCCAGTTCTTGATGTCTTTGCTTACTCAGGAACCACAGCCCTCCTCTCACAGTCCTGAAGACAGTACATTCTCTCTTCATTCCAGCACAGCTTCAACCAGCAAACCAGTCAGCTGCTCTTAAATGCCCTCCTGCATTTTGACATAATTTATTGCACTCCTCCACACTTTCTGTAGGAATTACTTAAGGGGGATTTTTAGTCCCACGCTGAGTCTCTTGAACATCACACAAAGCAGCTGCTTGCAGTGGCTTGACAGCACTGTCCCCCTGTGCTAAATGCAGAGATCTTGGGTTAAAAGTGAAGGCTGTCTGAAGAGGAAAGTAGGCAAACCAAGCTTCCTTTCGAAATACCAGCCCAGCCATAAGTGTGGACTTACACAGCTGTTCCCAAGGGCAGGATCAGAGCATTGTGTGTCAGGAGCACTGCTGCAGGACCACACAAGTTTACTGCTCTTCTTAAATCCCAGCCTTGCAACTGGGAAATTCCTGCCAAGCTGTTTGAGATAGTGGTGGTACCTGGGAAGTATTAGATGAGTCTGCATTGCACCATGAGAACACTATTTGCACTTAATTATTCATATTGCTTCCACTGAGACAGATGCTGCATCCACAAAATGAGAAAGAAACAGAGTTATCAAGTGGAATCTGACAGCCAGAAGCCTAAGAGAAAGCTTCAGACAATCCCAGCAATGGAGATCCTCATGGTATTGCACAGTTCAGACCAGTGGATGTTGGTTTTCTCTGGAGCAACAATTCCCTTCCATCCCAGTGCAGCTAACATCCTAATACAAACAGGTTGTCTTGCACTTCTGCCTCGTTGTGCTGGCATGTTGGTGGAGAGGTCCTGACCTCCCTTCTCTTCCTGTCTGAGTCTATCTTTCAGCCAAATTCTGGACGTTATTTCATGATGGGAGCTCTGGGTGGTGCTGACCACAACAGCATTACCCAAAGCCTGTTAAGATCCCTCACCAGGCTCACCCTGCCTCTGTGTCCACCTCTCAGGGATGGACAATGGGCAGGAAGGAAATCCTCCCAGCAGCAATGGCTGGAAGACAAGTTATTCCTGTTTCATAGGACCATCCCAGAGTGTACTTAGGACAAATGTGCAAACCAAACTTTTAATAGCAATTCATTGGAAGTGTGAATTTCTAGAAGTGGCATTTCTAACTTGGGCTCATTACTCAGGACCTGCTGTTGTGTGTACCTAGGGGCTTTACCCTTTCATCCTCCCCTCATTTTCACATCAAGTCCTGCATCCCCTGCCACATAATCCAAGACAGGAAATTTCTTTTCTGTTTACATCAGGCCTTGGTAATGCAGACACTAACCTGGCACAAGCCAGGGTTGCTGTAAGGGAGTGGTCTTTTCCTTACCATCTCCCTCACACTGGCTCTGCAATCCATGGGTTTGGGCTTAAATTGTGTTGGTACTTTCAAGAAGTCCCAGAAGGTATGACGGGTAAGTATGTTTATCAGACAGAATATAGCAGAGTGAATAATGTGAATGGTCCTCTACTCACGAAATGTAAATTGAGCAAGGAAACTTTCAATTTATTGCCTTGGCTGAGGAGTTCCCCCATATTCTGTGCTTGTTGTTCATCTGCATGGAACCCCTCTTGACACAAAGTCTGAGTTCCTGCAGCTGCCTCAGCCCAGCTCCTCTGCTGGATGGCTTTCAGCACAAAATGAGGTCTCTGCTGCGGTTTCACTTTAGCACTTGTCTGACTAAATCTGTCACTTATTTAGGCACATTCTGGATGTATAAACAGGAGAAGGAAAATATATGTGAGCAAAGTGGCACTTTGACACTCTTCAAAATTTCAAGTGTCTTTTCAGGTGGGTGTATGAATTCATTCTGCAGATGAATCAACCCTTTTTCATATATTTTAATTTTAATATGTATTAGGGCTCCAATGGAACATTGGGATGCTTAAAAGTTACTAACAAAACCCCACAACAAACAAAACCACACCCCAACCAATAGTTTAGCTTTCCTGTTTACTTTGGCATGTGCTTTAAACACGTTCTTCTCAATACACCAAGGCTAGTTGTTGTCTTGCCTCTTTGACACATTCAGAAATCATACATGTCTAGCTTTGCAGCTGAAATGTGAGATGTTATTGCAATTAAATGTTTATATGCTGAGAAACTCAGTGTCTTTATACAACACAAAGCACTGTGTACAATGCATATTAAGTGCCATATGTTCAATGCATATTGAATAATATTAGGTGAAAAAGTGTTTCTTTTGCTACAATTGTAATTATTTTCTTTATAGTTCTAGGAAGTTACCCCACACTCTCAGTTTTAAATGTGTTTCCAATTTTAATGAAGTGTCTGGTTTAATGATGTGTCTGTTTTAATGGCATAGGAATCCCAGTCAGAAAGCTTCTTTATGTGAAGATCAGAAGAGGGGTGTTTGCATCCCAAAGCCTGTTCCCCTGTGAAACAGCAGCTCAGTTTTCCTTCTGTTCTGGAAAAAGTACCAGAAAGATGATCTCATGGATATCACAGCCTTTCAGCTTTCTCCAGAATATGGTAAACTGGACAGTAGGTGGAAATTTTCATGATTAAATTCCTTTCAGAATTGGGGAACCGATATTCATTCACATTCAAAGCTTTTGAATCTGATTCTGTGTCATCTGGCCATTTAATTATTCAGCAAGCCGTGCTGGCCAAGGAATGTAAAGTGGAATTGCTGTAAAATAGCTGTGGTATGAGACAGTCCCTATAATTGATGTTGCTTTTGCGCAAACTTTTGCACAACTTTTTGGCATTGAATTAATTCTGTTTTTCACATCAATAGACAGGTAATATTGAGCAGTGAAAGATCTCTTACCTTGTATTATGGATATTTTTCGTTGTGAGGGGGAGGACCTGCTGTACTTCAAAGCGAGTTTAGTTCAGCTGCTGCATGGGCAGGAACTTGCCAGAATGAAAGCTATTTTGGTGGCTTGAACAAAAGAAATGTAATTGAGATTTCGTGGAAAACTGTTTGGATCCTGCTGCAGCTGGGAGGCTGGAAGTGTCTGTCTCTACAGGACTCTATTGGACGTCCCTTCTGGTTACACATGTGCAGAAGTATTCTGTGGAACTGAGCCCTCAAAGCAAGCAGAAACACCCACACACTTCCACAGACTATCCAGGGACACAAACACTTTCCTATCTTCCCCCACAAAAACTCTCCTTGTCCTCAGCTTGCTGAGAAGCTCAACCTCAGCAGCAAAGACAGCTCTGCCCAGATCACCCAGCACTCTGGTGTGGGAGGAACAGATCCCCATGCATCTGTCAGGGAGCATCTGAGGTGCTGGGTTTTCCTCTGGCTGCAAAATACCCTTCCTGATGCAACCGAAGGATTGCTGGATTCTTCTTTTATTAGTGTTATTCCAGCCAGAATCTGCAGGCATCTCATCCCAAACCAGCTGCATACAGCCAGAGCAATGCAAGGGTATACTTAGAGGGTATAACATTTTCTTGAAGCAAGAATAAATGTTAGTCTTCTCTGAGCTAGCAGAAATATTTATTAGATGTGCTTGAGCATGTGTGTTGCTCTAGGATCAGGCAAGAAAATGAACTGTGACTCTTAAGTTATGTTGTAGGTATGAGGAAGGATGGACAGCAGCTGGCTCCTGCCTGGACACCCTGACTGAACAACAAAGTGGGTTAGTCAGGGTTTTCCTCACTCACACTTTTTGGGTCACTCGGTCAGAGCTGGCCTGCAGCCTGCCCTCTCCATGGCAGCACCAGGGATGGACGTGGAGGGTTTACTGCTTTGTCAGGCTCAGCAAGCTGGGGATGCTCTGCCTGGGCAGCAGGACAGGAAAACTTCCATGGTGTAGGACTGCCTGCTGAAAACCCCATCATGAAGCAAAAAGCTTAAAGCACATTATTTATTTGCTTGCTTGTATTTGTTCTCGCTGTTGTGTCAGACAGATGGACTGTGCCTGCTTTTTGTCTAAAGGTTGTCAATTTTTTGAGAATACCTGGGTGAAATTTTGTTTTTCCATCTGAGAGAAAAGAAAAATGTGCATATTGAAAGATGCAAATGGCATTCAAGAAGTGCACAGATCATCATTTCAGGCAGGCTGAGCAGTGGGACTGAGTGAAATCATTTATAGCATCTGTTTTGATATTTGAGTGGTTTTAAATTGTAGAGTTTCACTAAACAATTTTGAGTAAATAAATCTTTCCTAGGTAACTTTCAATCTCCTCCATTATTCTTTCAGTCAGTATTGCTATGCTCTGCCAAAAATCAGTGCAGTTGTGTGACTACAGCAAGACACTTTTAGTTAGATAAACCAATGCTTTCTCATAACACTGCAAAAATATATACAAAAGGAGAGTTTCAGGGACAATTTGTCCAACAAGAATCTATAGCACAGAGGGGATTCTGGAGTCATCTTCAAAGTATATGTTGATGTTTTTAAAATGACCTATGAATGTCTCTCTAGTCTGTGAGGAGTCCAGAGGGATTTTTGATATAATAGATTTGGATTATTAAATTACTGTTGGAAATGTGGAGCTGACCTCCAGTGGCAAATATTTCTGTGAAAACATTGGCAAACACTTAATTTGGTGAACTTTTCTCTATTGTTTCTTCTGTCAAATCAAAATAAACAATAAAAATTTATTGGATGGGGCAAGAAAACACAATAAGCCTATTTTGCTGCATTTTCTGATAAGCAATACAGTCTAACTGCTAATAAATACTGGACACATCTACTTCAAGCAGATACTCCAAGTCCAAGATGCCTTTGAGCTTGCACATAAAATGGGGTGAAATTAGCATCCCTTGTGTGCTGATTTAGCCTAGAGCTGGTGAGAAGCCTCAGCTCTTCATTGCTCAATGCTGACCGACAGGAATGTTCTGAGTTCAACAGCGCTGGGATGGGAAAGGATTCCTGGGGACAGATTTTTGGCTCAGAGTGGCAGTGAAGGGCAGGAGGTGACACGGGAGATGATCACTCAGAGCTGTGACACTGCCCTGAAATCAGCCTGGTTTGGAGACCTGCAGGGGCATTTCCATCTCCCAGCTGCCACCCCAACCACGAGATTATGCTGACAGGAGCTCTAATCTGGTGAATGCTTCACTTTTTATACAAATGAAGCAATTCCAGCGAGAGGCAGCCAGAAAAAAAGCCTGTAAGGAGCAGAAAAGGGACTTGAACTTGAGCCTCTTGCACTGAGATGAGTACTTGCATGTGTATTTTTTAAACTGAAAAGACTATTTTGATTTTAATTATTAATAAGCCCAGCTCCCAGAGTTCAGGTGATGGATTTCTTGGTGCTGGATTTCTTGGTGCTATCAGGCTCTTTACAGACAATTTTGATTCAGTCATTTAGTAGTGGCCTAAAAGGCATTTTCCTTATGACCTTTTAAATTTCCAGACCCAGCATGCATAAAATCTTTGCAGAACCTGTTGCCCTACTCTAAGTGACACTTGTTTGACATGAATACCCCAAGAGCAGTTTCCCATCTGACAATCTGGGTTTCTCCAGCATTGCTCAGCTTCTCCAGCAGCTTGTGCTGGAGAAACCCAGTCTGGTTACTGATGCTGTTACCATCCCCTGGGTACCCTTTTAGGCAAAATCCCCTATTTGGCATTTTTACTGGGTAGAAGGGCCCCAAGGTCCAGTTCCTTAAACCCCAAAACTTCATATTGGAGTAGTTACAAGCCTCCACGCATTTTGTGGGAGTTTATTAACCAGGAAAAAAAAAAAAAAAAAAAAAAGTGATAAAAACCATGGGACACAGGAATAGCAGAGATATGTTTTAAGCACAGGAAATGTTATTTTTAAACAGATTGAGAGGGTTAAATCAACAAAATCCTAAACTCTTCCCAGCAGACCCTGTTCCCATCTCCTCAAAAGCACAAGGTCTGGACAGCATCCCCAGGCCAGATCTCAAATCCTGAGCCCTGGCTCCTCAGCCATGCCTGTGGAGGGGCTGTTGGCAGATTGGCCCCTTTTCACACTCAGTTTCTGGTGTTCTGGCTCACTCCAAGTCATCCAGCAGTAGTCAGAGAATAGAATCACTGAATCATTAAGGTTGGAACAGACCTCTAAGATCACTGAGTTTACTCATGCTGTAATTTGCATGAGTACTCATGCTGAGTACTCAATGCTCTAATTTGCTATAATCTTTCCACTAGGTATCAAACTCTTTAAAAAAAAAACATCCTTGATACTTCATCACAGCACAGTACAAGAAAGCCAGAAAAATGAATTGTAATGCAAAATAACAATTACAGTGTGAACTAAAGGTTGGGGCGGGTGGAGGGAACATAAAGGTCTACAGAGCAAAGCTAAGATCACTGTTATTTGTACTGTGTTTCCTAGTAGTGGGAAATGTTGAGATAATTCTAAAAACAAAATAGTAGCACATGACCCGGGTCAGATCCCAGAACCCTGATGCTCCTGATGTGTGGGAAACAACTGCATCTCTGCCATGCACCCCAGAGTACTTTTCTTTGCAGCAAGGTAAGCAGCAGTTCTGTGGCCATGAATTAAAGCACTGCTGCAGATGGAAGCACAATGTATTGACATGTCTGTGCACTGAGTTTTACAGTCACTTCACTGCTTTCTTCTCACCACAGGAAAACATGCAATTTGCTCATTGTTTTGCCATGTGCTCCTCAGCATTAAAAGGAGTGATCATCGATAAAATGGTAATAACTAGGCAGGCAGTGCAGCTCCACTTTCTTGCTTCATCTTGCCAAGATTGGGGAGCTGACTAAGCACTGTCCAGGCTGGGAGTGGACAGAGAGCAGATCTGGTTATCTTATATACTGAGTGGAAACACCCCGGGGGGAGCTGCAACCTGAAACTAGCTCAAGTGGTTTGGCACACAATGTGATAGAACCTTCACATCAATAGCATCACCCGTGAGATGCAAGACAAAGGCCATGCTATTGTATGGAGTTTTTCTTCCCCCCGGGCAGAAATGGATCTTGCTTCCTCACTGCTTGCCAGCTACCCAAGTTGTTTAGTAATTGTTTAACTTCATGCTGATGAATGAATGGTAAAACTGAACCAGAGCTGCAGAGCACAGTTCAGACAGCAAGATGAAAAGGACGGATAATTCATGGGTAGCAGTGTCCAGAAGTGAAATATGAAAACGCTGATAAATGAGAACTGAGTTTCTAAGTTTCAAGAAAGGAACACATGGAATGGATAAAAATTGAAGTGGAGCATAAGGCATTAGCACTACAAGGCCTTGCTTGTCACGTGTTGCTGATTTCCTGGACATTTGAGGGGAAATTTTTGGATTTGCCATTCTGCACCACTGGTGGAAGCACTACCCCTTTTCTGCTCCAGAGCCTGCCTAGAGCTCTGACTCTTCAAAAGAACAAGCCATGCTCTTTTCTACAGCATCCTTCTGGAGGTGCATGACACCCAGTCCCTTTCCCTACCCATCTGCATTGGGTTTGGCCACAGAATAACTCATTTTATCTCAGCAAAGCAAACAATCCATGTGTCAGGAGTTCCATGCCTACCATGCTGTGAATTCTCACTTTGTACCCAGATGTTATCAGTGATATATTTTACCTCCAATCTGACGTTTCTAATCAGCTTCCTTGCATTTTTTTGCTTTTTTTAACCAGGGGCCGCAGCAAAACAATATACTCTTGTGAGTGTGTGTTCTAAAAATATTTTTTTTAGTAACAGGAAAGAACTTGAAAACCTTGATCCGAGGGAGCTCTTTGTATTTTTTTTTCTTTTAGTTTCACCCTTATTTTGACAGTTACATCTCCATCTGCTCCATAGGCTGCTGCACAGGGAGCAGCTCCACCCCAATCCAGGGTTGGTTCCGAGGTTAGGAAAATTTACTCACCGATTCACTCCATGCACCGTGGCTTTTGTGAAATGGGTTCATTTAGAAGTTTAATTACTGGAGATTAAATATATGACAGTAGAGGTAGACTGGAACATAATACTGATGCTCAGCCAACCTTGAACCTGCCCATTTGACTTGCTCAGCAAAACCCCATCAGATTTGTCGAACCATCAGATTTGTCGAACCATCAGATTTGCCCTCGTACATTTTCAGGCTGGTGTTTGCAGGGGCTGGCATTTTCTTCTGTGATTTATGTCATGCTGGAGAATTATGCTAAAAGTACTGAAGTCTGCATCTCCTTTTCCCAGCTTTGAAAAAGTGCCCAGCTGTGGATTAAAGAAAGGTAATACTATATACATAGTGGCTCTTTATATAGTCTTTTTGAAAGATGCTTTTCCAGTTTTATTTTGCTAACAAAGGCATGACAGACATAGGTCAAAGCCCACTTTCAGCTTTACTGTGTCATAAAAAAAAATATGATAGTTGATGGAGTCGGACAGAAATATGTAATGAAAATAATAAAAAAGGAGAGCTGAGCCAATAAAATCTCAGAAGGCAGAAATGGGAGCTGTAAAATGAAAAAAAAAGTTTAAAACTCTTTTAATTAAATTTTGTAATAAGCTCAAGAAATGACCCATTTTGACTATGAGGAAGCAATCTGTGACAATCCAGGAACTTCAATTTTTTCCCCCAGACTCCTAGTGTTCCAGGAGCAGTTTCTGGCCAGTTCCCACCCAGAAACATTTCGCACAGCTCATCTTTTCCCCTGGGATGTACATTGGGTGCATGAGTGGACTTGCAAACCAACACCCACCTCCATGTGCTGCAGAGGCTGGGCAGTGTGTGTGTGGTTGATCCTTCTGGAGGGCCAGCTCCTTGCCTCTGTGCATCTCTTGCACCCAGGGGAGCTGGAAGGGCTCCAAAGGCACATTTGGGATCCTTGGGATCACAGAATGACACTGAGACAGGGTCTTGTTCATTCTGTAGGAAAGACCAGCTGGGTCTAAACTGCTCCCTACAGATTCCCATCCAAGCTAAATGCAATTACTGAGATGTCTCACCTGCCCAAAGAGTGTAAATTACTGCAGGGGAGAAACCCACAGCTCACCAATGTGGGGTGGAGCATTAGGAGTACAAGCTGGCCTCACGAAGCTCCTTAGAAACACCAATAGCTCAGCTTCTGCTGTTTGATGGCTGAGCAGAAGTCTGGGAGGCAGCATGTTGTAGCCCCACTGATTTCATTACCCTGCATTGATTTAAATCAATACAGGAAGGGCTTGAAAAGGAAAAAAGGCCAGAAAAGATTTAGCAGACTGTGGATCAGTGCTGGCATTGGGTAGGATCAGTAGAAAGGACTATCAGACCCCTCTGCTTAAAGCTGTTTGCTGTGTCACCACCATGGGGACACAGATGTCCCTTGTCCTCTGCTTGTGTGTTATGTACCCCCTGAATACTAATTCATGGTTTTCTGGGTCTGTAATTACAAAATCCAAATTGTTTTGATGTTTTCTATCAGTCAAGCTACCAGCCAATTTTGAGAAATCTGGAATCAACTGCTGCACCTCTGTATCCCAGAACACATCTCTGGGATGCACTTCTGGAGAGAGCAATGCACCACAGCCATAATTCTGCAAGGAATAACAGTAGCACCCTACTCATGCATCAGGGTGAGCTCTTTCATGTGTTGAGGTTGGCAGCAACCCCCGTGTCACCAGGAGGTGACATGTCAGTTTTGAAGCCCCAAATGTGTGAAAATAAATGGGTGTTTTTCCCTCCCCATCTCATCAGGGCTGGGCAGGCAGGACAATCTCCAGCCCCCTGGCTGGGGGCCTCCCAGCAAGCTGAACCCCAACTGCAGACATTACTCTTAGGGTTATTTTTAATGCATTTCAGCTTCTCACTGTAGGTTTTGGCACACACACCTCCTCAAGGCTCCTGCATGCTGCTCAGTCCAGCACAGATTGCTGCTTGTGACCTCTCTTGCTGGGGTGGCCTCTGCTCACACACAGAGCCTGTGCAAAGGATGCAGGATCACACCTGCACTCATCATGGTTGAGAAGAGCATGAACTTGAGGCATACTCAGGACAGCTGAAAATAATTAATTTTTAACTGACCTGGTGGAGACTAGCCCTTAGAAACTATTTGATTTGTATAAGTTTCCCAGGAATTGCACTCAAATGTTGATGTGATGAAAAATAACACTCCATTCCATAGTTCTGTGGTCTTTATGTTGCCATGTTTAGAGCCAGTTTTTTAAAATTCACATCAATATGCCAAGGAAAACTTCCTCAACAAACATAGTTCCTGCATCTGTGCAGTAGTTGGTTTTCAAAGTTAAACATCCCTGCTGTTTCACATTTTTTTTAGATGCCAGCAGTGATTAGACATTACCATGGGCTAATTGCTTGTACAATTTCAGTTTTTACCTTGCAGTTGCCTTGAAATTTCCAGCTGCAACAACAGGAACAAACCCCATGCTCTCAGCAAATACAAATTAGTGAAAAGCAAAACAAAACTGGTTTTTCTTGTGTTTTGGTTGCAGCTGTTTATCCAAAAATTGGAGAGTTGCTTACCTCCCCTCCATCTGAACCTTATAAACACAGACATTACCCTGGTCTGAGGCAACACAAATTCAGTGTCAGCCAGAGCTCAGCAAAGGCACGTTCTCAGAGAAAATACTCATATTTATGATTAATATGGTGGATCTTGAGGATTTTCTTTTAATGCAAGAGATGCTGAACTCTCTGGTTAAAGGATTTGCGCAATTTGTCTTCTTTCGTGTTTTAGATAGCTGTTCAAACTAGATTTATGCAAGCAGGACTCTGTTCCTGCTGTAATTACTGCATGTATGCCTGGGCATCAAGAGGCAGGATTGCAAATATATCAGGGGGAGCAGTACAATCTTATAACCCATTGTGCTGCAAGCACTGCTCCTCAGACCCTAACTAGGGCATTTGGAAATCTTCTATATTTCATTTCATGTGCAGTGTTTAAAAAATTAAAGCCCCAAAACACAAAAGGCATGCAGACACACATCCAGAATGATGCCTCTTTGGGGCAGCACTGCTCAGGGTCAATGGCTTTCTCCCCAGAATGGATTTCTGTATTAAGGAACATGCCTGTCCTTAGGATAGAGATGCCTGGACAGCAGGATGTGTGACCTCCCTTTAGCAGAGCAGCTGTAGCTGACACAAGGAGAGCTTCCAGCCTGCCCTGCCTTCAGACATCTCTCCTGACCCAGGCATTGCCACCTGAAAGAGCAAGGACTCACCTCACTGCCTTTCCCAAATTTTGGCATGCCGTTATTAGATTCAGATGCTGGAACATGTGCTGATGCTGGAGAGCCTACATCATGCCTGCGGATGTTTGCTAATCCCAAATTTCAGAGCCTTCCTGGCCTTGCCAGAACATCAAAGCGTGGTGGAACATTGCAGCACAGATGAGGAAATTACAGCAGGGCATTACATGGCAGGTAATGGATTAGGGGCTTTTAGAGGAGTGAAGGTTTGGCCCGGGAAAATGATAGGTAATTATGAACAGTATAGGACTTGAGATGGTTCCAGGATTAATTTATATCTAGCTGCTTATTCTCTTGTCAGCATTTCCTCTGCCCTTCCCCTGTATTCCCTGAGGGTGAGTGGCTGCCCTGGGTGGAACCTGCCTCCCATCTCCTCTTCCTCCCACTCTGCCTCCAAGATCTGCCAGGCTCAGATCCTGCTCTGGCTCTGGAGGTTGTCTGCTCTGTTGTTAGCAATTCTTCTTCTTGCCTGTTACAAAAACATATGGCAAATCAGTCCTTCTGCCCTGTTTTATGGGGGCAAATCCCCGAGCAGAGATCAGCACGTGAGCTCAGACACACACATAACTCCCACGAACGCTGGGGAATGCCAAAACAAAAGTAGGAATAAGTAACGAAATCTGAAGCCACCCTAGTAAACTGTTTTAAAAGCACTTATTTGAGTAATTGTAAAAAGCTGTTTCAAGAACCTGGGCCAGTTTCAGTTCCTAATTCTAAGGATGGCCTTGAAACAAAATACTAAGTTCCAACCTACAGAGCATGGACAAAGTGAGGGCAGCTTGGTGAGGAAGGGATTTGGATGGTTAGACTGTGTGGGTTGGAGTGACTAGAACTTGGCCTTCCTCTCTGCAGCCATATCCAGAGACATCAATGTGCCACTTAAAAGCTGTTTGAAGTGCTCAAGTGCTGCTGAAAGCAGGGTTGGTGTGCAATGAGGGCTCTCCTTGCCTCCTGGCTCAGCAGGTGTGTTTTGGGCCACTCAGGGGCAAAAGTACTTGCAAGCAGAAGGTCATCCTTGCCATACACAAAGCTGCAATGGCTCTTGAGCCCAGGGCAGCCTCTGGGCTGTTGGAGTTAAGGCACAATGTGATATTTATTGCTGCATTTTCCATCTGGCATGGCTTCTAACAACCACCAAAGTAGCCCTACTACTTTCTGCTCTCTTATCTCCACTTGCCTTAAGCAAGCTCTGCTCCCACCTCTCCAAAACACTTTGCCCTTTGTGGACTCTCAAAAATTAACAGGGCCTTCAAAGCCATGGAATTTACCTGCAAAAACCTTCAGCAGAGTGTCTTCCCCCTGGTCCTGGGATGTGACACAAGTGCTGTAAATGCTAAGTGGAAGGCTCCATCCAACATCCCCATCGGAATTCCTCAGCTCTGTAAAGATTTAGGATTTGCTGTCTAGTCCAGGTGCCTTTTGATTTCTGTTGTGGCTGCGTTAGTCTCACAGGAGAGGAGGTAACATATTTCACTGGAGCTGCTGGGAATAGACTGTGGCCAGGAAATGAGAAAATGTGGCTGTCCCTCACGTGCATTTTCATTGCTTTCCTCCCTGCATGCTCCAGTCTCTCCCAGCACATCAGGAGGCACTCGGCAGCCTCAGGAAAGCATTTGTGTGTGTGCTGTGCTCTCACTGGAGTCTGGGCAATACCTCACTGCTGTTATTAGCAAAGAAATTTATTTCCTTAGCAAAAATGCATAGTGCAGTACTGATGGATCTAAAGCTTTGACCAGTAGGTCATTCCATTATCTGCACCCCACAGAATCAGCTACACTGTTTATTGCTTTTCTTCCTCTCTCTTTTTAACATGAGCAAGAAATAAGAAACTGTCCTTTCCCCTACTTACCTCATTAGGACTTTATTAACAGAAAGCACATTTTTGGCAATTAGATTTAGCAGTCGTCAGCATTTCTTTTTTTTTTTCTCTAAACAAGTCTGAACCTTTGCAGCAGCTTAAAAAAAAAAAAAAGGGTTTCTTTTTTCCCCCCTTTTTCTTTTTTTTTTTTTTTTTTGATCCTTAAAAAAAGAAAGTCTGTGTGTCTGTGTAATGTTCTCTAGTGGAACAACTAACTTTCTATACAGTTAGCAAAATTAAGGAGTTTACAGTTTTTCCAGCTGTTCTGTGATGCAACATAAACAGTAAGAGTGATAGCCTGCCTTGGAAATGTTCCGTGCAAGCCATACAATTGGATTCCAGCATGATAAGGTTAGGTTATGCTGTCTGCTGATTCTTGTTGTTCTTCTCAAATTTCTGAGTCAGCAAAAGCAGTGAGGAGAAAACGTGCAGCTATCTTGCCATCGCCCATTTTCATTCCTTCCCCATGCCAGGAGGAATGCAATAAAATTGATGTAGGGACACAGGGAGTTACCGAGGAAGTTTTTGTGGTTTCTAGAGGAGAAGCCTCTTTTGATTGTGGAAAAAAGAAAACCCTCTCGTGACATTCCCCGAAATAAAAACTTGCTTATTAAGGGAGCTTTCATGACTGTGTGTAAGGTGAGCTGTGCAAAGCAGGGTCATATCCATCAGTGCAGTGGCCTCAAGTTGCTTGGATTTGCCTTTGCTGTGAAATGCTCCATGGATGGATGTAGCTAGCCATGGGTGCTCTGTCCATGCTGTGGTCAGACATCAGGCAGCCCTGGTCTCAACTGAGGCTGGGATTTATCAATCTGCATAAATCATTCTGTGCAGAAGACACAAAGCATGTGATTTCCTCCCCATCTTGTGGAAGTGGGGTGGACAGTGAGCTGGAATCAGGCATGGGGTGAGAGGAGTGGAAGGAGGCTGTGTCCCACCAGGGCTGGTTTGAGGCTGCTGACCCTCTGGCTGGAGACCCAGGCTGGAGAAAATCTCAGTAGGTCTAAGGGTTGGGGATAGGAATTGAGCTGGAGCAAGCACAGCAGCATAAGGCCAAAATCCCATCCAGAAATAATGCTCAAATGGTAACAAAGCACCAGATTTGGGTGGTAAGCTCAAGATTGGAGTATCTGAGCTAATACCTGCTTGGAGACTGATACATGCTGTCCGTGTGGGAGTCAGCCAGTGGAAAGCTCAATCAATCATTCTGCCAGAGCTGCGATTGCACATGCTGATGAAGCATGAATGCAGCCAAGGACTTGAGCTGAAACACCCTCTGAAAATGGATAAACCCTTCTAGAGCTCGGAATCCACTTGAGAGCATCCTGACCGGGGAAAATCAATCAACAAAGTGAATCTATCTTTTGTCCTACGGTTGAGCTTTCTAAAACAGCCATGGCTTTTCAGTAAAACCGAGGCAAAGCCATGGACACTCTGAAGCTTCAGCTCCCATGGCAACCTACAGGCCCAAGATGTCTTTACAGACATCACATACCTCCAGACACTGCAGCTGAAAAGGCACATTTCTTGTGAATGCTATTTTATAATTGAGCTTCAAGTGGAAAATCAAGTGAAAAATGGCAAAGCTGCAAGCACCTGGTTCCATTTCTGGGTCACACCTTATCCTTCCAAGATTTCTTCAACTGGTGAGAAATGACAGGACCTGATGCTGGTTTTGTGCCAGGGGAAATCTGAACCTGAACACAGCCTTCCAAAGAGGTTTTAGTGAATTACAAAGTTTTTGTTTTTCCCCTCCGTTGTGGAACAAGCCCTCTCCTGTCTCCCCCACGCCTGTCTCTTTCTATGGCTGCAAGGTCTGGTCATGCCCTGCTCCACGGAGAAGAAGCCAGGCATGTCAGGAGTGTTTGTAGCTGTCGTTGCCAAGATACAGGGGGAGGCTCATCATCCCTGTGCCAAGCTATGAGCTACTGAGAGCACCCCATGAAGGGCTGCAAGTGTGCAGACTGACAGCTCCCTTCCTAGGAAAGGGCTAATGACTGAGCATTTTCTGAGACATTTTGAGCCAATCCTTTAGGCAGACTAAACTGGAAGACAAAATAATCTGATGTTGGTGATGGGTAACTGTGCAGCTGAGAACAGAGAAATGGCCTCAGTGCTTTGGTCCACTTGGGATCAAATCAGTGCACTGATTGATGTTCTCAAATGAATTCTGAAGAGGAGGATTCAGCCATGATGCTCTTTGCAGTCTTTCCCTCAGAAATCTCCAATTCTTGCTGAATCAATGACTTCAGGAAAAAGAAACTGACATGAAGAGCTGGGGGAGAAACAGGCTTCTCATGCCCAAAGATTTTTTGGATTTCAGAGATTTTTCTGTTCTGCATCAACACAAACTCAAGGCCTCCCAAAAGTTTCTGTAGGAAAAAAGATTTAAAGAGTCTATTCAGAAATAATAGAGAGCCTGAGGGCAAGGCCAGTTGCGTGGGCTTTGGGAGGTGCCTCTTGCTCTGAGTCACCACACAGGCTTTTGAATTTGATTCTCCCACGTTCCTGAGGAGGTGCCCAGGAAATAGGCAATTCCTTCCTCCCCAGTGAGTGTCTCTTGGCCTTTGCTTTGCTGTCCAAGAGTTGACAAACCTTTCCTGATGAAAGTCTCATCAGCATCAATATATTCTCACAAAGTCTTTTGGTGAACGGACCTCTTGCAGTGCAGAGGATCCGCTGGCAGAGTCCCAGCATCTCCTAAATACAACACTCCTAACAGGCTTAGCAGCAGGATAAACACCAACCTCAGTGAAAGATGTTCAAAGAAATATTCTAATATTCCCTCTCACACTTTAATGGTACTTTCATGGCATCATCCTGTAAGGCAATACAGCAGTTTCCTGTTAGACTGCTCAAGCTTTCCAGCACCTAGAGCTACTGCTTGAGGCACTGAGGTTTGTAGCTGACTGAGAGGTGCATTCAGACAGAAATCCCCTGATTGCTCAAATACCTTTATTCGCCTCAGCCTCACATCCCTGTTCCATGCACAGTGCATCAGATACCTTTATTTAGTCTGCTAACAGATATAAAGGAAAAACTCTCCTGTAGAAAAGTTTCTTAGAGAAACTTCTGCAGCCCTTTCAGAAATGCATAGCTCTAGCTGCTCTGTCAGTGAACCTTTTCAAGTAAATATGAAATAAACTCCATTATAAACTAATGATTCCTGCAGTGTTATTGGAACAGTGTTGTTAACATGCCACTTTATTGCTGCTCTGCTCATAACTTCAAGCTTCTCAAAGTCTTCATGCTTGCTCAGAAACCTCTGCATCTCTTTTTCAATATACAATTTTTAATCTTCACGGTTGGCTTAATCCTGGGTTTAAACATGACCTTCAAGGCTCTAAATCCAAAAAGCTAAATAGAAAAATCCCTGATACATTTTGTTCATTCTCTTGATTTATTTTTCTCTTGAAGAAAATCGGTTGATCCTAAATGCCAGACTGTTATGAAAGACTAATAGCAACCAAGGTTGCATTGTTTGTATCACCTTTCTATCAAAAGGAAGCATTTACTACATAAAAAACCATAGTGTCCCAAATGAAACTTAATGTTGTTACCATGGAAAATAAAAAGGGAGGCATTATTGCAAATACAATTCACCAGGAGAAATCCCTGACATTTGAAGTCTCTCATCATATTGCTACCCAGGCTGATAATAGAGTGATTAATACAGAGATAAAAGAAAGTGCAAAGCATTAAATGGGCTGCAAAAAAAAAAAAAAATTCAGGCTAAAAAGCAGTTAATAGTTCTGTGCATATTCTTCAGGGACAATATTAGAGAACCTAAGAATGGCAAACCTCACCCATTGATGCTTTGAATAGGCATGGGCAGAGGAAATGGAAATTGCCAAAGCTGGGATGTTCTCAGGAGCCATTAAGGGAACACATCATTGATTTGTCACCCTGGCACTGTGAGCAAGGGCCCTGCCCCACTGGGGACAATGGCAGATCTCTCTGTGGGTGAGAACAGGGCCATGCTCTGGCAGAGCACGTTCTGGCAATTGAACTTTTCCTTTTTCCTTTCTGAGTTATTGTTCATTAGTCTCCTTCCTGCAGAGGCCCCTGGACTTTGGCTCAGCTGGCAAAGTTGGGTTTGTACATCAATTCCTTATTAAGCAGAACCTGGGGCCTCCTTGCTGTTGCTGTCATATAGTTCTGCACAAACTGGTACCAACTCTCCTGCTAACCAGTCTGATCTCTCCTTCCAGCAAGGAGTAGCTGAGCTTTGAGTCCATTTGTTAGCTTTGGCAAGCTTAAATTCCTTTAATCTTTCAATAAGTACTTTTTCCCGCTCCAAGGACTCTGGATCCTTTACTAGAAGGATGTTGTAAATCACTCCAGAAGCTGAGGGGAAGGAAGTGAAGACACTCATCCAACTGCTCAGCATGGATCTGAAATACTCCTTTTGCTCCAACTGATATCAAGGATGTTTTCTCAAATTGCATTCCATGTTTTTAGGAAATGGACATGAATTTAATAGCTTCCTTAATACAACTTTGTTTTGCTCCCTCACACTGTTGCATGTGTTCCTCCACTCTATATGTGGTGTGGCAGCTCAGAGTTGACTGTAACTGTGTGGACACCTGTAGAAATTTGGCCTTGAATGTATTTGTGACCTCTTGGCAGCCCTTCTCCACTTTATCTGGGATTGAAACAGCAGTAATTGACTTTCAGGAAAGGAGTAGTAATTTCCCTTTTCAAACCTAGTGCCAGATTCTGACAGGACACAAATGCCTGTGCTGGAAGAAGAGCAAGGCTCAGACTTGTCTGTTGTGTAGAGCTGTGCCGTGAGAGAGACATGTGGTACAGGACATTTCTATGTCCCTGGTTCCTGGGGGACTTCTAGCTAAAATTTTGCCTTTTTCTCTGCCTGGAGCATGCTAGTCCAGGCTCCATTTGCTCCAGAAGTGGAACACAGAGAGCTGAAGCTCTGGCAGCAGTGCTCACACCCCAGGACTAAAGGCAGCATCAGCCCTTAGTGCTGGCCAATGCCTGACTCCACAGGAGAGATGGGCCTGGCACCACTTCATGCCAGCAGGAGTGGATTAGGCTGCTCAGCTGTAAAATGCTCTCCAGTGTCTGCTCTAGCTGCAGGTGGTGGTGACAAGCAGCTCCCTGGCTGTGCATTAAACCCAGCACCCCTCTTCGTGCTATTAAGTGTATTCTTCTGGGCTGAGTAAATTACCAGTGGACATCTGTAAAACACATTTATGTGTCTAGAAGGTTTCTGTAGACAAGGATGGGTTAGCTCTAGCTACCCTCCCAGTTTAGCCCCAGGGCAAGCTTCTGCTGTGGATGTCTCCAGTGAGGAACAGCATTCAATTGCTAACAAAAGGCAAGAGAAGCATTTTTGGTCTGTGTTATCCATTAGTGTCTGGGAGCTTGTGCCAAACCAATTCTTATTGTTACGGTTGATTTGTGTGTAGATATCAATGGATATACCTCTGAGAGCAAGGGAATTCTGTATATAGGAACCCATCTCCAAAGGCTCACGTTTTTATGGCTTTCCATGTGCTGCACTGGGTATTGCACATTATTAATACATGTGCTCTCTGATTGCTAAAACCCAGGGGAATACATTTGCTTTTCCTCATTCCTCAGACTTGCAAAATACATACATATGTTCCAATTTTTGCTTCATTACTGTCTTTATTGACTTCATTGGACTAATCACAACATTACATTAGACATATATGTTTTTTGGAGGGATCAGAATCTTACTCTGACCTTTAAAAAAAAAACCAAGTAAGCTGTTAACTTTGGGACAGACACAGTTCTGTTGTTCTATGTCCCTACAGTGCCTAGCTGTGGATTCCTCAGCCACAAATCTTGTGTCTGGGTACTGCAAATATTTAGGGAACATCCACAAAAGAGCTGCATGCCAAGGCAATGGAGCAGCCAAGGACACATTCTATTCCCCTGCACACAGATACAGACTAAGAGCTCTTTAGAGCAGTGACATTGCTCCCTGCACAGAAGTCGTGCATCACTGTTGCACCTGAATGAATACACTGGAATAGTTGATAAACACTAATAAATTTCCCAAATTCTTCAATGTGAGAATAATTTTTCTGATTTTTCAAGGTAATTCAAAGAAAATCAGGCACCGAAACCTTTTCTATTGGCAAGGGCCTCTTAAAGTCTGGGAAGCAAAATTACCTTCTAGCAACAGCTAATACTTGGCAAGCAAATGTCTGCTGAGCCCATTTGCTGGAACTTTTTATGCTTTACTCTCAGCCTCTATGTGAAGTATATTGCTAACATAGCACTCGTCTAATTTAAAGCTGGGAGTGAAGCCATTGTGTACAGCAGAAGGTATGAGTGGGGAAATCCAAAGATATTATTTTCCAGGCCATATTTGTTTTTAAATCCGAGACATGTTGCAGTCTAGTTATTCCAAAGGGGGACAGGAAAAGGGAAATTTCTCCAGAAGTATTTTTATGAACCATGAAGATAGATCACCTTTTTTTCAGAGCTGAGTTAGCAGTAGTCAAAGAAGCCAAGGGAAGAAACTCAGTGTAACCCCAGTTCTCTGTGTGCTGCACCCACAGAGCACTTGTTTAAAAGCTCAATTCCTCCAAAACCCAGGGGGATCCTGATGAAAGGGAGCTCTAAAGACATCTGAAGTTTCTAGCTGCTATTAAAAGCAAGCCTGCAGTTTAAAGCTGGCAGAGCATGCATCTTTTCTGATTAGAGGAAGGGCAGCAGATAACAAGATAAAGATATCTACCAGAGCTGGCTCAGTATATTTGCAGAGCACTGAGAAGAAATAAAATTTGCAGAGCACAGGGGAAGGGTGCTGCTGTGAAAAACCCTCATCTCATCTGCCCCCTAACATTGAAACTGAGTGATGCCCCTGCTTTACACGAGCAGTTTAGGCACCAAAGGGCCAAGCAGAAGCTGTGCTCTCCTCTGTGGATCCAGCTGGGGTTGAATTTGATGCCTGCAGGAGCCAAATGAAAGCAGCCCTCAGAGAGCAACTTCCAGAGGCATCTTAGACTGCAAGTGCTGTTTGTTCCAGAGCTCCAGGAAGAGGCTGAGCCTTTGGGAGGGGATGGCATCACTGCAGGAGGGTCTGTGCCTCTCCCAGTCCTCACACCCACCCCAGACTGTGCTCCTGCTGGGGGACAGCTTTGAATGGACACATTATCTTTTACAACTGGGCAAAGGGGCCCCTCTCCTGGAAGGGATCTCCTGGGGAGGTATTTCATCTGCCATCCAATCCCTTCCTGCTGGCTGAGCTCAGTCAAAAGGCACCGTGGGGTTAACCCTTGGAGGTCTGATTCTGTGACTTTGGTCAGGGATGGTTTTGCAGATTTTAGGCACAAGCAAGCACAAGATCATATCTTCGATTTTGGTCTTCTGGTGTCCACAGCTGAAAATGGGATTTAAAGTGCCAAAAAAATCAGGGCAAAAATAGAGAACAGAAATGTGTAACTCATCTAAGGTACTAGACAGTGACAGACTATATAAAATGTTATTGTTCAACAAACACTGTCTCTAATAAACTCCATTTACTAGTGCTAGCAGCTTGGCAACTTGGAAACCCCAAACTCCGGTTAAGTAAGGAAACAAAAAGCAGAGCCATATAATGATACCCATAAACTACGCAGCTGGTTTCTGTTTTAAAAGATATTCTACTTTCCATATTAAATAAAGCTGCTTAGAGTGCAAAAAAACCCCATATGGCTTTCTGGGAAATGAGAACCAAGTTCCAAACTAAAAAATCCCTGGCCATGTACAGCCGTTAAAAAATAAAAGTGTGCTTTTTCTCTAACTAGCTACTGCAGCACCAGAGATTAACCCACCTGGGTGGAGTGAGGAGTGGGAGAAACTGCTGCTTCCGTTCCCAGGAGACATTTGGACCTCAGGAAATGCTGCAGTGGAGCAGCAGAGACTGTGCTGCTCAGTATCACTATGGTATTCAAGTAAGGCCAGGTCCTGCATCCCTACCTGCCACAGATTTCAGCAGTTTTGGAAAGACCTCTGGGTTTTGCATGAAAATGTAAGTTATTTATAAGAAGCTCACCTTCTCTGCCCTCCCTATTGGTGCAGTTTGACCTCATATACTCATTTCTGGTTATACCCTAAGGTTTCTGATTAAAGATGATTTACCAAGCCATAAAAATATTGCTTGACTTTATAAATCTTGTATCCATCTGTGAAATGAAGATATATGAAGTATTGCTGCATTTGTTTGAAAATATTTAAAACAGCCCCTAATTTAATCTTCAGCTACTGATGGCAGCAAAAGAGACAGCTGCTAATTTTGCCTTTGGTTTGGCCAGTCTCCTCGAGTATTTCACTTGCAGTGCTTGTCTGCTTTTTGAGAATTCTGTTACATACAAAGTCCTGGAAAGCACCCAGTTCTCTGTCTTCCAATCAGCAGACTAGACAACCTCTGACAAAATAAAACTGTGGCATTGGGCTATCACCAGTGCCAGGAGTAGGTTCTGCCTGGGCATGCTGGTTATATGTACTGTGGCCAGGTAGCTTAAGCCCTCTTTGCATGTTTGTTTGGTTTTTGTTTGTTTTTTTAATATATAAGTGTATTTATAACTCTGCCATGGGCTGGTAAAGTTCTCCTTCTGCTGTGCTGGATTCTGTACTGACACAAGTCATGGACCCAAGGGACACCCTTACAGGAGTGATATTCTCGTGGCATGGACTTCTGAGATAGAATGAAGAGGTCATACAGAAATATTTGTCTAAATCCACAGATATTCATCTCTGGAGGCTGAAAGAATCACCTCCAAGTTTAGTTTGGATTTTGAACATTTCTAATCTTCCTATGCTGTTTTCATCTGAAATTTCAGGTTTGAAGTTACCTTTCCTGAAGCACCAGGGCTAACAAAGGACCTGTGATGTGGTACAGCCCAGTCATTGCTTTTCTGGTGGGGAATTTGTCTATAAACAGCTGTTCTTTTGAAATCTGTCAGCAACTTAAAAAACATCGAAATTATGTTTTACTGAGGGTTTTATAAAAGAATTTTGAACATAGAGCATAATTTTCTTCTGTCATACAATTTCATAAATAGCCTTTGAAGAATAACAAAACAATTTAAGCTGCAGCACTTAAATTTGTGAAGGAGTTTTGGCAGACTGAATAACTTTAGGAAGCAAATCTTTCCATAGGCAAGCATGTAAGTAATAACACATTTGGATTAATATGGCAGAAATTTTAAAAAAAAAAGGTCAGAGAAAGTTGTTGATGTTGCTCATCAGAGTTGGAGACTTTGGGTGAACTGATGCTCCTTCCATGCAACTCTGCCCTCTGCTTCAGACAGCACAGCTCTCCAAAGCCTTTGCACAGCTATGGTATCATTCAGATGGTGCTTAAAAAATGCAAGGGGGGAGCAAAGCTGTAGGGAAGGTGGTGAGGAGAGTGTGGCTGCAGGATTCAGGCCCAGCTGGGTGCTGAAGGGTGGCTGAAGCAAATCTGTGGATGGTTTCCCGGGTGAAGGGCTGCTTTAGGTTGGGCTAAAGGTGGAAAACACAGAGCAGCACCTGGAGAGCTGGAGAGTGGAAAAAGCAGGATGGAAAGTAAAAAGGAGCAGCCTATAGGGATTCAGCCTCCCAGGACAACTGGATAAGAAGCCTTACACAAACTTTGTAGTAAGAGGCAAGTCTGGGTTCAGAACTGGCAATGGGGTTGAGGGGAGATAGAGATGAAACATCATTTCTTTCTATGTCATAGTGAGGAGATAAGGACAAGGTGAGCAAGCTGCTATTTTCAGGAGGAGAGCCCCATTTTCTGGATCTGCTGCCCAAGGGTCACGCAAGCACTTCAGTCTCAAAGAGGAGGTGAATGATGCTTTCAGCTTCAATGAAGAAGAAATGAGGAGGGATTCACTGGAGTGTGCAGGACTGGAACTGCAAGTCTGGAGACAGAGAATCTTGCTAATTACAGATCAGGTTATTTATGAAGTGTGGGACTGCGTCTTGCAGGAGCCAGTGGTGAGACAAGCAGCTCTAATCCTAGAGAAATGCCTCCTGAGAGCCAGCAGCCTGGGAGATAAGCAGAGAGAGATCCCAAGAAGGAAGAACATGAGTTAAACAGAGGAACCAAAAGGCAAACAGAAGCTGTCTGTGGGGCATGAGCATCCTGGGACTCAGTATGTCCTGGTCCTTTTCTGAGCTGTGGGGCAAAGGGTGGAAGAGGATCTTTGCCTCATTCCAAAGCTTCAGTGATGGCAAGAACTAAAAGAAGGAAAAAAAAAAAAAAGAAAAGGAAGAGACTTGCAGTGTGAATTTGTCAGATCCAGACTCAATAAATCCATGAGACAGGAGAGGACTGCCAACCACTTGGCTCTGTTTGCATGTACATTATTGAATCAACAACCTCTTCCCTGCCAACTGGGCTGTCACCTGATAAGCAGAAAAAATTAGGCAGCAGAAATACAATAAAATCATTCTGAGGGCAGTGGGGAAATGCAGGCTGGTGATAAGAAACCTCCAGAGCACGGATGTTACCTTTTGGGTGCTCTGCTGGCACAGAGCAGTGCCACCTCCAGCAGTGCAGGAGGTATGGATGTGGCTGCAACACAACACTGTGACATCCCCAGCTTAAGCACAGGACAATATCCCTGTGCAGCTCATCTGGGGCACAAGGCTCTATCAGGCCTTATTCTGCAGAGATGGATGGATTCAGAGAGAATTCTGTTTAGTCTTGATGGAGCCATTAAATAATGAACTGGCAAACTTTCACAGCAGACTCATTAATGCACCCATAAAAGACAACATAGTCTGGATCAGCAGCCACATAAAGGAAAGAAAAACCTCGAGGAAAAGTAAAGAGCAGCTTATCTAAGGGGAGGAACCACTTAGCCAAAGCTTTTCACCACTATCAGTGCTTCAGGACAGACCAGTTCATCTGCCCTGAGCAAAGCATTCTGCGGCTGGGAGACCAAGAGCAGCTGCTGGCACTCTCAGCCAGGCAGGAACAATGTCTCCAGCCAGTCCAGGGGAGCTGGCTTTCTGAAAGATGAGCAGGGAAAACCTGTGCCCAAAAGCTTCAAGAGAAATTTTCCACAGATTCAGAACCCTCCATCAGCCTCCTGCCTTAGTTGTTGTGATGGATGGATGAACCAGCTTCAGGTAAAGAGAGGCTGAAAGATACATAAAATGCCTTAGATTATTAAGACAATTACAAATCAAAATGGATCAAAACAGGGATCTGCTGGGTGTAACACAGACTACTGCACAGCCAATTCAAAGATTAATTCTGCTCTGATTCAGCCCTGCACTTGCCCTGTCCCTGGCCACCCCTGTGTCTCTTGGCCTCCCTCTGACATCCACGTCTCTCCTGCAAGTCCACTGAAGGTCCCAACACATCCCACATATTCTCCTGTAGCAAGTTGCTTCAACAGCCACTCAAGAAGACCCTCTGGGGAATATGAAATGTGTCTCTTCAGGCTCCTCTATTCCTGCCTGCTCAAGAATGACACATGACATTCACACCTTGGACAAGCCCCTTTTTCTCTCATGCTGCTTCTAAATGTAACTGAAGAAAACAAAAGTTCTTCTGCCCTCCAAAAGGTAGGGAATAAGTCTTATCCACAGTATGATGGTACAATGCATCTCAGATATTAGCCAGTCCAAAAATTGATGTCTTTATGGTGGAGACCTATAAAACCATGACATGAGCTGCAGCTCATTTTCAATGGAAGAAATGTTAGAGGTATGACTTATGTTTTTAAGAAAACTGTATGTATGTTCCCTGGCAAAGGAAGAACCTGATCAGAAAGGAAATGGGAAGTGACTCCCAGGGTTCACACAGGACTCTACCCAAAATTGCCTATGCAAACCCAGCAGACTTCACCTTTCTCCTGAACTCCATTTAAATAAGGATGTTGTCTTTGAACCTCCCAGGTTCATGAGTTTCTCTCAGCCCAGGGAAAGGGTGATAGGTTAGAGACACAACTTACTCAGAGAAGCCCTGGAGATTGTGAGCCTTGGGAACAAGGCTTGGTCAAGACACAGCAGAAAAAGGACCAGACCTCTGGAGACAGCCAAGTATGGCATAACCCCATGGAGCAGCACTGCCAGGCACCAGGGAGTCTGACAGGGAACAAAGAATCTGGCAAGGAGGAAAAGCAAGAAAGTAATGAGTATACAGGTCTGGTAGGAAGGAAAGGAGCAGACTGAACTGAGAGGTTTCAGTGTATAGCAGGTAACATGAGAGCTTTGGGGAGAGCTCAACACATATTGGAAGTGTTTCCACAGACTGAGCAACCCTGTGAGGCAGCTGGCATCTCTGGTAGGATGCTATGGTAATGTTGCTTGAAAGGAAAAGAGCAGTGGCCAAGTTTCAGAGGCGTGGGCTCACAGAGTGCCTGCACCTGCAGCCTGATATATTCCCCACGCCATCACATTAGCAGATCAAATGCAGACCTTAGGTGTACTCTTGGCTCAAGCACTCCCAGGCAAGTGCTCAGCACTTCTTTAAAGACATTGCAATGTGTTGTAAGTACACAGCCTTGCTTTCATCATGCCTTCAACCACATCTTTTTCATAAAGGGTTTATTTCACTCTTGACTGACGTCTAACACAATCCTTGTGACAGAAGGGGTGCAGGTTGTAAATGACTGTACTGACCATAATGACCTTGCTCCATTACCCCTCATTTGCACAGCCCTTCCTGTCACAGCTGTGATATTACCAGGCTGGGACTTCACAACCTCAATTTCACCGTGAGCATGCCAAGATGGTTTTTCAATACTGTGCTTTAATCACATTGTGTCCTTTAGGATGAATGGAAACATGGCCCTAAAACCCTGGCCCAGCATACATCAGGATTAAAGGACCACTTACCACTATTCTGCTAAAATAGGTACATTCAGAACTTGAACAAACGGTGGAGATCTCACTTCTGGAAAGCACATCTGAGCATCTGAGTTGTACCAGATACTGTTCATCTTTGTATCTTTGCTTACTTATTCTGTTTGCTCTTTCCAGCGTGCATTCCCTGCTGCATTAATGCTATGATGCTGGTTAAAATTGCTTCATCATTTGTCTATTAAATTAAAGGATCATCAGGGCATTAAAGTGTTACTTAGTAGCTGCTGTTTACACAGATTGGTCATTAAAGATTCCAAGCTCCATTTAGCTCAGAGCTTACAAAGCAACTCATTAAGCTAAGATTGCAAGGCCCCCATTCAGCAAAACAACTACCATGTGCTCACATACCATTAAATTCAGTGAGCTTTACGCTCATCATTTTGACTTTTGCCATTCTGTTCTTTGGACATTGCAACTGTTCCTAGTGGTTATCTGAAATATCTTTTCTGATGCCATAGAAGAATCCTTAAAATGTCATCAAAACTAGAGTTTTGAAGGCTATTCTAGAAACCAAAGTCCCCCCCAGCTGTACCATGAAAATTATTATAGTATTTGAAAATTATTTATAGTATTTGTATGTACAAGCTTTGTACTCAAGAGTGGAACCCAGAGCATGGTCTGTGTGGTGCCATTGGAGAGGAAGCAGCCAAGAGAGAGTGACTGGGAAACACCTTGACCAAGGCTGACTTGAGTGTTAACTTTCTGCAAGGCTGAAAAGATTAAACCCAGTCACAGAACACCTGCATCACTCATTTATTATGTTATTCAATAGAGCTTTTTGTGTCGGCTTCTTTGTTTCTCTGTCTCCATTGATGCTATCGTAGATTAATTGGCATCACTGCAAATGTTCACAGCTGTCTACAAGATGTTGGTGAGTGCATCATGTCAGTCAAGCATGCTATCACCAAGGAGATGAATTTCTTTCATTCTTCAGGAAGACAGTTCTGTAATGTGACCTAATAAAATAAAATCTTTCAGCAAGCGTTGGGAGAATATCCATCAGTCTTCAGGTTAAACCAAGAAAGCTAAGCTTGTGCTGATGCTTTATCATTTTAAGAGTTAGGCACTGAAATTTTAATAAAGTGGTCATGAGACAAACCTTGTTACATGAAATAAGCAAGATTCCTATTAAACTCAGGATGTACAGAGGATGTCTCCAGTCTGGCCAAAGAGGGAATGAATTTATGTGGTTTATCTACATATGCACTCATACACAGGTGTGATCCTTAAGGATTATAAATAGCATTATGGCTGGCAAGTAAGGTGATGATTATTCACTTAAACATTCCAGGCAATGTGACACCATATTGTGTTTGAGCTCACTGCTGTGCTTTTGTACCTTGCACAGGCTGAAGCATTGCTTACAGTCACTCGAGATTCAGGCCTTTAATATATTTTTATTTATTTATAAATATTTTTATATAGGCTGACCCATTAAAACTACACTAAAACTGGCACTGCCCCTCCTGATAGGGAAGTGCTGGGGAGGAGCAGCAGGGCCAGGACAAAATGCCACTCACCTGCAGCCTCTCAGTGCCCTTGCCAACCACCTATACCAAGCAAGACTGAAAGGCAGATGCAGGTGCTTTCACTCAGTGATAACATGGGTCCAGCTGTTTCCTCTGAGAGGAGAGGTTAAGGAAACTAGCTGATAGGTGTGGTGACTCCTTTTGGTTGGATGGTGCACTGTGGTACATGAGGCTGGGGTGAAAGGAGTATTCCTAAATTCCCAGGAGGAAGTTCAGCACCTAGGCTGCCTCATGCCTTGTTTTTGCACGAAGACAGAAGACTCTGCATATGTGTGCTTATCCCAGGTAATGAATTGGTGTGTATATTTTAACCTAAAGTGGTGGTGGAATTGGAATACTCAGCCTTATTTTGCTTTTCTAAGGAGTCTTTGCAGAAAGTCTTGGGCTATGCTATCTGAAAAATTGTGTTTCTGCCTTTTTGGCTTTGGCTTTTCATAACAAAGGCAGTATAATATATCCTGTTTAATGTTATATTGACTTACCCTAACAGACTGCCTGTTAAGTGCAGCTAGAACAGAGTCATTACACCCTCTATCAAGTTTCATAAAGTAGTAAACTTCAATTATGTCTACAGAGACTTGTTTTTCAGATGACAGAATAATTTACCTAAGAACACTAACCAGATTCATTTTGATTTAGTTCTACTATCAGAGAGAACTAAGCTAGCCAGAGCAAAAGTATTTGACCAGTTATGAGATCTTTCAAATCCAGCCCAAAATGACTCTACAACATTTGTTCTATGAGACCCTTGCTTAAAAGCATATTACAGGGTGATTGTTGTAGTATTTCTCTTGGATGATGAGCATTATTTGAAATGACAGTGCATCAATGTCAAGTGCTGGTATGCTCTCAGTATTTCTAATTTTTTTTTTTAAATAATGTAGTAGAAAACCTAGGAACTATGTGTATGTTGGGGATGTATGAAAGGGGAAAAGGAAATGGGCTCATCAAAACGATTTTACTTTATTTTTTAATGCAAGTCTGAAGAATGACTCCTTCAAAATAGTGGTTTCCTGAAGGCTGTAAATCTTTCTGCTTTGGCAGCCTGTCTTAATTGTTCCTAGCTCTGAGCTATTCATTCAAAATGTGTGCTCTTAATAGCATTCAGTTGTGATTTTTAGCCCTCAGAAGAGAGAGGTGTGCAGTTGTGTCAGCAGCCTGTGCTCAGCAGAGATGGCCACGTGTATAACTTTGGTGGTAGCCACGATTCACAAACCCAGGGCTGTTTCACAGCCCTCCTGAGCAGGCTGTGCTGATGGTACTGTGTGCACAGGAAATGGAGAAAGAGGTTTGTGGGACAGTTTCCAGAGGTGGACTTCAAAATAAATCAGATGTTCTGGAAATATGCCCTACTCGTTAAAAATGTGACTATTGCAAAAGCAATTGAATCCCAATACCTTGTGTGGATGTTTTTGTGCTTTGCACAGGAAAAGTGCTGCAGGGAGATGTTTTGATGGTTCCACTAGAGAAGCAGCAGAACTTTGCCACAAAAGGCCCTTGAGCACAGGATAGCAGGGCTATGTTTGTACCACAACAGGCAGCACAGCTGTCCCAAAAATGTGTGAAGGTATTTCAGGAATCACACAATTCCTTAGTCCTGAGGAAGAAGTTATTACCCTGCCAACTTGGGCTCTCCTCTCCTGCAATTACTGGGTGGCAATGGTGTGTGTGGAGGGATAGCCTTTTCCTTCTCTTCTGAAGTGATTTGTTCATCCTGTGGGAAGGGAAGCAGCTGAACACCTTACCCACCAAGGCTGTGGCATTGGCAAGGGGGACAGACAGGTCCATCCCTTGGGGGATGCTCTTGCCTGTGCTGCTCTCCTCCTCCTGCAGCTGTCTGCTCTGCCCAGGCACAAAGCTGACCCTGGAAGTGCCACTTGTATTGTGTCAGTTGCCCCTTGGTCATGCATTTCCATCCTTTTAAGCTCTCTCAAGAGTGTGCAATCCACTGTCTAATTTTTCAATGGGTGAGAAGTGCTGAAATCAAGTATAGGTTGTGTAATGCACAGCTCAGGTCAGGAGCTTGTGGTGTGACAGTTGAGGCACTGGGCTCAGCAGGAGTCAAAGAAAAGTTAAAAATGAACAAAACCAAATAAAGATATTTGACTATTCTAACTTTAGGCTGGAAATATGTGAGGTGAGAGAAGAATGTTCCCCAGCTCAGCTGGTGAATAATTATCAATTAGGAGTGTTATAATTTACACAGTAATGCCAGGGACAGTATTTCACTAGAGTGGACATAAATCTCCTGGCAGAGGAATGGTCTTGTTTCTTGTCTTCTGCAGTAGAAATAAAATTGAACAAATGTCTTAATACACACTAAACATCCGTATTTCAAGTTCAGACATTTGTACAGCTATCACATGTAATTATTGCTTATGGTATTGACTTTTTTGAAAGTCTTTTAGTGAGAGTTAACAGTCCTCTAGTGTTGACCTACTTAAAATCTTTGGTTTAGATTCTCAGCTGCCATGCAGCAGCTGGTGTGCCACCTGAAATTCTACCTGCTTTCTTCACAGACCCTATAGATTAATAGCAGAAAGGTCCTTAATTCTCAATTACGTTGGCACTCCTTCTCGTGGTTTAAAGAGAAAGGGGTGAGGAAGGCAGGGTATTTGGTGTTCTGAGCCTGTCTTCTTTTATCATTGAAAGCAGGGGAGTTTGAGTCCCCACCCCCTTGGGACTTCATTAATACTTCTCCCAGGTGAACTTAGCCCCACACAAAAGGGTTCTTTGTATTTTGTCTTTAACCAGCTCTTTGTTCGGGCAGATATCCAGGCCAGTAGGAAAAAAAGTCAATATTCTCTATTGAATCAGCGGCTTTTTCCTGCTATGTTTCAAAAGAGCATTTCAGAAGCAAAATGGTTGTAATTTGCCACAGAAATAAATGCATGGGTGTACATGTGTGTGTATATATATACATACATATATATATATGTGTATGTATATATATACACATACACAAGGAAGAAATACACGATTTTCATTTAAAAATTTTCCTTGAAGAGGAAAACTAGACATTAGGGTCATAGCTTCATCTGAAAAACCCAAACAAAAAACAGCCAAAGCACACCAAAAAGCCATAAGGGCTTTGTCCAAATGGATATTGGCCCTGAACAGCCGAGCAATTGCAATTCTTATTTACAGTACCTGGTGAGATGAAAATAGCCAGAAGTTGCCCTCATGCCCCCTGACCTGACACCAGCATTTTTGCTATGTGTGTGTGGCTATGGATGAAGGGAGAAATGCAGAGCTCTCTTAATCCAGGCTCATTTTCCTGAGGATAGACATTACTGGTGTGTTTGGGAGTATCTGTACCTGTATAAGGCTGCTGGCAGAACTCACACTGCTTGTTCTGCAGGAGATCTAGGGCTGCCCACAGCAGCTCTGTGTGCAGCAGGAGCTTTCCTGCTCCCCCAAACCACTGTGTGGAGGTTGTGTGTTAAAGCCTTAAGTGGCTCAATTCTGTTCATTTTTCTTCTTACTGATAATTAATATCCTGAAGAACCTTGTATTGGTAATAACTTCTGGAGAGAGACTGAAAACAGGCAGCTTCAAGGTGAGCTTTCTTTTAAGGTTTGAAATCTGAGCATCTGTGGATTCAGTATAATTATTCTCCCAATACAGAAGGTGGAGAAATGCTCCTGTCCTCATTCTGACAGTGTGGCATTAAAGCATGGGAGTTGCATCCAGTTTCATTGAAATATTTCAATGTCTAATTAAGGACAGAACAAAAATATTATGTTGTTGGGTTGGAAGAGGCCCTAAAAATAGTCTAGTTTCAACTCCCTTGCAGCGGACAGGGATACCTTCCACTGGACCAGGTCTCTTAAAGCCCTGTACAGCTTGGCCTTGGGCACTTCCAGGGATGGGATGTACAGCTGCTCTGGGAACTTGTGTCATCCAAAGCCATGAAAGCGGCAGGAAGAAAAACGTGCCATTTGTAGGCTAATTTTGATTTCTGAGTTTGCATAGACTAATCTCCTCCTGGGAAGACCCTCTACACTTGAGGATAGGAAATTTTTAAGATATTTTTTCCTTCCCCCCCATGGAGAGAACGTGCAACAACCTTCGTAGACAACCATCTCCCTTCACTGTGCTACTCCAGCACTGAGCTGAGACTCATCCGTGGCATGTCCTCTTCTAAAGAAAGGAGGAAAAATAAATTTGAAAAAGACCCAAACAACTTGCTTTTACATCATCTCACCAGAATGTAAACTACAGTGGATCTTTGATGTTCCATGCACAGATGTTGTAGCTGACATATCTCATGGCAGGCACCAAGCGAGAAGTGACGGAGCGGCAGGAAGTTGAGGAGACCACAAACATCCAACGCTACAGGGATGGCCTGGAGCAGCAACCTACACAAACACAATACTCTAAGTCCATTGTTAATTAAAGCAGTGCATTCCAAGGTGCAGCAGAAAATTGGTGCTGTACTTGGGATTCTGATTTTCAGCTGTGGTCACTGCACTAAAAAAAGATTTGGGGCCAGCAGTCAACATTTAGGCACCTGCCAAAAGAGAGATGCATTTATTGCAGACTGCCAACTTATTGTAGTCAGCTTCTTGTAGCCAATAAGTTGTGATATCTGGGTGCTCTTTAAAGAGTTACAGATTATTGGATTATCAGTGAGTTAACATATGACAGTTATATTTCATCAGCATAACGCTCCTGCAATTGTCCTCAGTGCACTCCTTCAGCTTTTGATGGGCTTGATATTGACAGTGGTTTGTCCTACTTTCTTCAGACCTTTTATCTGAAGTTCAAGATGGTAGGAGAATGTCCAATGTATTTGGATCTAAATATTACAAAAATGTGTATAAAAATGTGTGCAATCTGTCAAGAAATGTAGCACAATAGCTGTTAAATGTTACCAATTTATCACCAATATGAGTATCCCTGTGTGGGAGAATATGTTTTATATCTGTACTGCTGGGAGTGTTCCCAGTGGGGAGTTGGAGGGGACATGCTTGGGACAATGAACTGTTTCTAATCAGCTGTGCAAGTGTTGGTGAATGGCAGCAGATTTATCATCTGAAATTATTCCCTTCAAGTAGGTTTTTTATTGTAATACCAGGAAACTAGTCTCTTTTTTTTTTAAAGTGCTTTATTGAAATCATCTGGCTATACTCTACCTAATAAAATGGTAGTCTATGGCTGCTGGACTTCCTGCAAGAAAGAATTAATCAGATATGCACAGACACTATAAAGGGGAATGGAAGTTCTATCAGTTGCTGTAACATAATGGAAAATATGTAGGATCCAGGCTCAGTGGGTGTAAGAGGGTTTAAGCACAGGGCAGGTCACTGGAGCCATATCCATTTTCCCCAGCTGAAGATGGGTTTGTGTTGCAGTTTCTCTTGCGCTCGAGACAAACCAAACAGGAGCACTGGTGCGAATGTTTTAGGAGTTATTTCCCTTTCAGTCAGCAAAAGCAATGTCTGGAAGCTGTTCTGGGTGAAAACCATTCCATGTGAGAGACCTGAACACGAGCAGACTATTGTCTGCTGTTTACCCAGAGCCTCCTGTGAAGAATTACTTGGTGCATCAATGGGCTCATCAGTGATGTCCATGTTGAGCCATCTGGGATGGTGGTGAGAGCTCTCTTTCTAGAGCCACTAGTATAATTTAGGTCTGTATTAGGAAAAAACCTTGATTCTTGTTTGCTCTGCAAATGCTGTTGCAGTTGTCTTGTTGCTGTAATATTTAACAGCTCACTAATCATGCACTAAGTGACGTGGCTAATACAGACCCTGTGTGCTTATCCAAGGGCAAATCTCTGCTGTTTTGATTTGAGAGAGGGGTTTTGGATTTTTTTTTCCCTCTCTAAAATTTTTCTCTGTCTCTTGTAGAAAAGAGACCTGGTTAAAATGCCATAATTTTCCCAGAAATTTTTTTTTTTCAGTAAATAAATAAGCAGGCAAGTCAGTAAAATACATTTGTCAATGTTTTTAGGCAGATTGTTTCTTTCTTTACCCCTTGAAGAGAGCTGGGGAAAAACTACTTTGTTTTTCCAAGAGCCAGCAAAGTAATTTTAAAAAATGTGGCCTTGGTCTATCTGAGCCTTCTCCTCTCCCTGTTACCTGGTGGATCAAGTGAAAATGCTTACAAGAAGGAAAAAAATTAATAGAAGACCAAAATGATGAAGACTGTGAGACCACGAGGAGACCAGGCTGCAAGGCAGGCTGATATGGGAAAATGTAGTGTCTGGCAGCAAGATAACAGGACTTGTGGTGTCTGTGGCTAGATTGGTTTTGATGAATGACCAGCTTAGTGGTGTTGCCTCTGTGACTCACTTCTTAGTTATCTGAGAGGTCTGAGATCCCAACAAAACTGAGCTTGCTGTTTTACACTCAGTGGTTTTCTCTCTCCTACTGTGAATCCATGGCTGGAAAGAGTTTGAATTATCTCTATCCAGGATAAAATTTTGGTTTGGAAGAGTTGTTTTACATCAAAACCATGTTTTTCTTGTCTGAAAGAAAATAATTTCCAAAAGTCTTTTGGACAAAAAAAAAAGAAAAATTTCTCACCATGCATTGTTTGGAATATGATTGATATACTCTGTCCTAATTTTAGACTAAAATCCTTATGTCAGTCCCTTTTTCATGGATTGAGAATACATGAATTCTGGGGACATCCTTGTAGATCCCATGATGCAGTTGACTCTTGTAGCATGGAGGATTATATAGGATTTGGTCTATTAAATGGCTAATCTGGGAAGTGGCATGGCAGAAGAGGGAAGTTGGTCCCTCAGGCAGGGGAGATATCCTTCCTTATCTCTATTTATTGAAGGTGGGTCTGACTTTAAACATGCAGAAGGCTATGAGCCCTCAGGATGAGGATGTGAAATGACTTGTAGCTGAGCCTTTTCTTTCCCCACTTTCTGTTCATTAGTTCCAGCTCCCACATTGTTCTTTGCCTGAACAGCTCCTGTTATACCACTGCAAAGTTCAGTGTGGGTGGCTTGAGGAAGCAATGCCTGTCTGGTCCCAAGTCAGACAGGGATGTGGGGAAGTAGTGCTAGTAAATTTTTGAGATCCGAGGTATAACTGTTATCCGTGTTGCTCTTTTAACAAAGAATAACATAAATCTGGTGAATAACATAAATCCAACACAACTGTGTCACACAACCAAGGAATATCCTGCAACGTGCTCTCAACCGTTGAACCCAATATTTGAAAACTGTTGGTGTTTCATTGTTTCTCTTGGGAATTACACAACAAAGCATTTTCCACCGGAATATCTTGAATAAGTTGGTGGATAGAATTGCTCTGAGGAGGCAGTCACTGCCCTCTGGAGCAGTGGAGCTGCTGCTTGGAGCACAACGCCCAGAAGGTGCTGGACTGCCCTCCATGCAGCTGGCTCTGCTCCAGTCCCCTCCTCTCCTTCCAGGGAAAGGGGAATTTCAGTGGGATGCCATGTATGTGGCAGGAGCAGCTGGCAGTGACCAGATCCCATCCTCCTGCTGCCCTGTGAACCTGTGTTACACAAAGTGGTCAAGAGTCACTTCTGCTTCCTCTGCCCAAGGTTTGCAGCACCCTGACCTCCACCTCTGCCCCAGCTTCACTTCATGAGCTTGCTTTGTTCTCTTTGACATTTTCCCAAGTACATTTTAATTGATTCTGCCGCCTTCCCTTCTTCAGTCTCCTGGCTACTGTTCATCTATTCTTCATGTACAAACAGAAATAAACAGTGGAAAAGTGGTACAACTCCAGGTCAGAGCTCAGTTAACGCTTTCACTTCATCTTCAAAGGCTTCAGCTGTCTGGGCAAGGAGCTGCCAGTCAGGCTAACCTTGAGATGCCTTTGGCACCAAGGCACACGTTTTTGTCTACTGGCCAGGATTCTAGGTTTTCACCCTTGGTTTCAAAGGCAGGGATGTTACCTCCAGACCTACTCACCACTTGGAAATTACTTAAAGTGAATAATTTTCCCTATATGCAAGATGTTTGTTGCTAGAATGAAGTAATCAATTTTGTTTGGTTTTTTCTCTCTTCCAAGAAGGGGGTAGTTGTCTGGGTGTTGTGTGCACATGTGGTGAGAGGCCATTCTCTTTGTTGTTTCAAAGGGGCAATTACAATCATAGCTTATAAATCATTGGGGAGGTAGAGGACTGTCCCCTCCTAATGCAGTTTTTTACAAATGAGTGATGATTATTTGCTTCCTGATGGTGTAGTTGTATCTGGTCTGAACTTACCATTTGGATTGCATACTGCACTGATTATTCTGTATTTGCCTCTCTAAGGCTGCAATCATGTGTGAGCTGACCTCTAGCAGAGGCCCTGCAATTGCTGTTTCTTACCCCTTAATTCCATTCCCAAACTGTGATATTGTTAAGGTAAAGTTTACCACCTGAACTACCCCAGCAGGACAGAGGACAGTTGTGCTGGGTGAAATTTATCCCAGGGGAGGGTATTTGAGTTGATTTAATTGACAGGGACATTGTGAGGAAATTCACAAGGTTGTAGCCAAAATGCAGTGGCTTAAAAAGTATATTAATAGACCCATAACTACTAATGACTTTCAAGGATTAGACAAGATATCACTCAAATGCGAAGCTGAAATCTGGGAGCAAGCTGGTAGAGATTGGTTCTAGTTGTGAAATATCTGCAACTGTTAGAGTATCATAAAAGGGGTTGACTCTGCCATGCTAAATGATGGCTGCTTACACAAAGGAATAACACTGAGGGAAAAGCTGAACTGCTTTGTTTGCAACACTTCCTCCCCTTACAAACAGAGGAAGCAGTGGCTTTGGAATTAACAAAACTTAGCGCAACAACAATGCTTCCTATGTTTTTGGCTGGGAAAATAATTTATTGCTCCCTGTGAAACTGGCAAGAGGAGGCAACCTTGAGCCAGGTCTCCTGTTAAACCCACCAGCTCCAGGACTGGGGAAGTCCTCCCTCTGGCTGGTGGGTGCCCACTGAGCAGTTCCCACCTCTGCCCACAGCAGGCTCTTGTTCCCATCCCATGCTCCTAATCTATTTGGCTATGAGGGTCTCTTCGGCTAAAATTGTTTTGAATTTTACTGAATAATTTTAAAAAGGATGAAAGGAATCTTGGAGTGTATTGGTTAGGAGACTCATCTAGAGGTGTTGATACTGGGATCCAGGCCATACAACTTACATGCTATTGTTAAAATACAGAATATATACCTAGCTGTATGTTAGATCTTATTGTGATATCAAGGTAACCAAGTAACTTTGGTACATTTATCTATCTAAATAGAGGTTTGTCAAAATTTGGTGTGGTCCTAGTGAGATTCTTCCAAAGCATCCAGGACACTTGAAACACCAGCTTTACGTGGTCATTTTAAGATACTTTCTTTACATTTGCACATCTGTATTTTTCTTTCAGTTGTGTGTGATCCAGGAAAGAAACTTCTCCATGGGGAGAGGTAGTACATTCAGCCTCACCTATATTTAAGAAAAAAAAAAAAACCTGCTATAGAGCAGAAAAATTTTGCATGTTTCTAGATGTCAGGAAGAGAGCAGGAGAGTATACACCCTAAAAACACCTGCATTTGTTAGGTGCACATTACAGTGAGAATGTAATGTTCCAACAATCCTGATAGTTTTATTGTATCATTCTATTATCCTGGCTTGTCAAAAATTGTTGCAAATTAAAGTGAGCTGGTAATTCTCCTCCAAGTTTTCCAAGTTCCCTTAGTTCTCCAAGTAGCACTGGAATTATCTTTGATGTCTCATACACACTGTGTGCCTCTCAACGTGACACCATGAGTTGGGTTTTGTCTGTCTCCATGTGTCAGTAAGAACTGGAAACTGGAGACAGAGAAATCTTGCCTGAAATTGCATAGCTGGACAAGTAATTTGTAAGCTTTTCTTGCAACTTTTCACATTCACTGGGTTAGAGAATGGAAAAAAGAAAAGGTATTTTGGGGTACATTAAGGTTGTGGTTGTGTTGTAGTCAATCAACTAGTTCTGATCCATCAAAAAATGTTGTTCTTCACAAAATCACACTCTTTACTCCTTTTCTGTCTCAAATTTTGTCACTTTACCAAAGGGAGATCCTTGCTTTTGTGCCCCAGTTGTTCCTGATGATATTTCAGGTCTCTTACCACAGCCTCCTCATTTGGGGTGAAGGTTTCTCTTAAGCTGGGCTCCCACAGAGTCAGAAATATGTAGCTTGTTGCCTACTCCCCTGGCTTGGGGTGCTATTCTTGTGGCTAGTTTTGAAAATTCACTAGTGTGCCTAATATACCTAAATGAGAGCTTTTGGGACACACTGCATCTTTCAAAATTGGTTTATTTGCATGTGTGACTGGAAGGGAACCAAGTTCCTCTTGAAAAAACAGAGCAAAACAAAATCCCAGTTAACCTCCTAAGAATGATTTAGCTCCTTGACTTTAAACAGAAAAAAAGAGAGGTTTTATATAAATACATCCTGAACTTCACTCAAACTTGCTTACCATAAAGACTTATCTCTAAGCTTGCAATTGCAGAATTTGATGTTGTAAGCATAGTAGAGCCATATAGCACATACTTTTAAAGCAATTTACAGTACTGAGAATCTAATAAAGGTAGCTGACAAGATAATTGCCAAATTATATGAAGGCATTGCCACCACTTGCACACAAGTGCTCTTTAATTATTTTTTGGCATCTGAGGAAAGAAAGAGGAATGCTGAGTTAATAGGCAACATGTAATCAATCCATCTGTGTTTGTTTTGGTGCATCCTGGATTTGGGGAAGATACCGAAATGAGACGTTGCCTGGGGTACAATGACCTTTGTGTGCAGGGAAAAAATTGCCACTCGCTAGACTAATAGTGTAAAACAAGAGAGTTGCTTGTCTTTGGATTATGACCTGGTCACCTCAAGCATGTGGGAAAAATGTGTTCAGATAAAGGCTACAAAATTGTTAACACTTTTAATTATGTTTAGATTACAGAGCTTTATACAACTAGCAGTGCCTGTGTTATTGAAAACCTTATCAGCTGCCATTCAGTGAATGGCCCCACTAATAAAGTGCTTCGTGGAATTTCTGCATGTATTTGTGCCTGGTGTTTGTCCAGCCACATCTTGGGGATTTCCTTCTGAGGCATCCATCTGATCCTAATCCCAGCCAACAATAGTCATTTTATTCCATTATACTCTATCACACAGTAATTAAAGAAATTATTTCCATGCTATCATTATTACTGCCTGTGTATACCTCACAGATGAAAATAGGAAAAATATTTCATGTTAAGACAGTCATCTGTGGTATTATTCAGCCACTTGTCTGTTATGATTTCTTGATCCATTTAGAAAATGACTTCAAATTACAATGATATGGAACTCTCTAATAGCACCATTGTCTGATTTCATTCTTTCAATTTTTTTTTTTTAATTAAGTCAGGAGTCTATTCTATGAGGGGTGAAGATAAAATGATCTTCATTTATAACACCCCATTCAGAGCTTGCTGCTTCAGATAGTAGAAACAAGAGGCTTAATGAAAACTGACATAAACTAGAGTAGGAAATCTTGGTCAGGCATTTCTTCTGGATGGGACAGATGAACAGATAACTCCTTTTGTGAAAAACAGCTCACTGGCAGCCCGGAACATCAGGATTATTGAGCATATACCTCTGCCTGATTGTGCTGAGCATTCCCAAAGTACTCTGTGGAACAAACTCAAACCCCTGAGCTGGAGGTTTGGCTCTGCAGAAGCCCTAGACAGGCTGGGGGTCAGTGTCAGGATCCAACATTGTCCCTTTAGTGTGCTGGGAAGGAAATGCAGCAATAGCAGTGGGAAGGTGTGGAGAGGAGCCTGGAGGAGAGGGAGTTAATGTTGTGACTGCCATGGCCTCACGCAGAGCACGTTTTCCTTATCTGTAAGGAAGGGCTGAGAGCCTGAACACACAGGGCTGGAGATACCTGGCACAACCTTGTTGGATATTTCCTCATACCAGACACAACCAACTTCTTGGGGAGAATAAAAGAGGGAACTCTCTCCAACAGCTGCACAGAGCAGGGAAGTGATGACAGATTGTAGATATCAGCTCACTGAGAGCTGGTTGGAAATCCTCTCCTTTCAGGTTCCAAAAGCTTGGGCTGTTTCATGGCCCAAAACTGTTAGTCTAGGTTTCCAAATGAAATCTTCCAAGGAAAATCAAGGCTTGTCCTGAGGTGTTGTTTGAAAGCCCTGATTTTGTCTTGTGGGGATGGAAATATGAAAAAGCTTTTGGTGGGGACAAACGTGTCCTTAGTGTGCAAAAATGTTTGGAGGGTGGCAAAATACAAAAAAATCTTTAGTAACTTTAAAGATCTGATATCTCCCCACATGATTTCTACTTTCAGAAATCTCCCGAGTATGTTTTCACTCCTGCTCTGAATAATCCACTCCTGTAACCAAATTCTTGAATTTTCCTTTTCCTTCTCAAATAAGAAATAGGGTAAGATCAACAGGGCATGTTTGCACTCAGCAATTTTTTCTATCACTAGTTTCAAACAACTTTTCAATTATTAATTATTTTTCATTATGTTTTTCTTATCTCATGGGCTCTCTGAATTAGGTTTCACCTCTGTGCAGTTAAGAATTTAAAATCAGTTTAATAAGACCTAAATAGAGATTTGAAACTAAGGGTGTAAGCAAATGTTTCTCTCAGATGTAAATGACTGGAAGTTCATGCTGCTGTTGTTTTCTGAAGGGTCATGTCTGAGTCACTTTATTTGAGCACTGCAGTGGTCCTGAGGTCTGTAAAATCTCCAGTGCACGTAAAGTTAACTTTGGATAAGTGGTTGTGGCATCTGGACTTGGGTTTCGAGAATATATTTTGTAAATGTAAATATTATCTCTCATTTGTATGCTCCAATATTTGCTTAAAACGTTGTTTGTGCAAATTTCCTAGCAGAGAGATTTGCTAACAAATTACAGTTGGAGAGCAGCAAAACTGAAGCAAACTCATTTGCAGGATAGAAAATAAAAGGTACACGAGGTACTACAGCCAGCAGCCACAGAGTTTTCCGTGAGAGAATTTGCATTTCAACACATTTGTGATTAAAAAAAAAAAAATCTCAGAGCACAGTAAAGAGCTGGGTTAGGGTCTCTCCTTATCTTCAAGGAGAGAGCAAGTATGAAGATTCCCTTGCTCTCAACATTTATTTTTCTATTTAGCATTCATGATACTTTTAGTAGTTGCACTGCTAGCAGGTAGTGTAATAACTGATTAAAGCTGTTTCTTAACTATTTTACTGTAACTAATTGGCATAAATATTTATGCTGCAGTTATCAGTAAAATATATTTTTCTGTAAGTTCCAATAACAAACCAATCCCTTAATTATGATATAAAACAGCTGGTGGCATTCACAGAAACATTTCCCTTCAACAGATAACTCAGAGACCAGGGAACAGTGCTATTTTCACTTGGACCCTTTCAAAGAAACAGGAAAATAGGAAGGGAGTTTTAATATTGTATTCTACATGCACATTAACTCCCACATTGTTTTCTGTCCAAGATTATAAACAATGTTCATTTGAGAGGCTTTAGATTTATTCCTATTTCAAATACTGTGGGGAATGATTAAAGATCCTGAGCATTAATCTCGTGGTGGTACATCAGAGGCACTTCCAGCTTGTGCCCTGCAAGCTAAACCCTGTGCAGCCACCAAAGTCTGCAACCTCCCTGCTGCTCCCAGATCATCTGCTAAAATTTTCATCAAACAATCAGCCCTTTTTGATGTCTGCCTATGTGGTGGTTGTCAAGAGCTGGAAAGACAGATTGGTGCTGGATAACTGTTTGGACCCAAAAGGCTTTTAATAGCTGTGTTACAATCCCTAGAAACTGCTCAGGGATTCTTTACCAGTAGTTAATGAATGTGCCTTGGTGATGGGAACTAAATAAAGTCAGAGTGAGCTGAGCCCTTCCCAATGGTTTGTAAATCCTAAATAGGAGATCGATTCTGCTCTTAACTTCATCCAGCAGTTTATAAGTTGATAGGAGAATGAGGGTGATAGGAAGATATGGCTTAAAGTCAGCTGTTGTCTCATGGTTTTTGAGAGCTAGCAGACTCAAATTCAAAGCATCTGTTGCAAAACTAAATGAATTCTAGTTGAAATTTATTTCTAGAAAAGTTGTCCGTTGGGACATTCCGACAGTAAGTTGAATATTTATTTCTGCTGTGAGACATAATTGCATCTGCTGTGTGTTTTTGATTTCTGAAAGGGTTGGGGGCCAAATCTCAGTTGCTCTAAATGGGTAAAGCTGTTCTCCCTTCTTTTGTTATGGAAAATGCTGCTTGAGATATCAAGCTGTGGGAATTTTTTTTTCCTTTTTTTTTTTTTCTTTTTGTGAGGAGATGACTTTGGATGGGGTCTTTTTCTTTTTTTTTTTTTTTTTGTAGGTTTTAGATTTTTTTTTTTTTGTGGCAATAGGGTCTATCTACAAGTAGAATGCTTGCAAAATTATGTTCTCCTGTGTCTGGTAAAAAGCCTAATTTAAATAGTTTCCTTAAAAAAAACACCCAAAGAAATTGGACTGTTCTAGTAAAAGTTATTCTTTTGTTTTCCTTGAGTTTTTATTTCCTATGGGCAAAATAATATGTCATTAACAACCTAAATATTTTAATTCCAAATGGTGCCACTGCTCCTAGTTGGGAGTATGAGGCTTCATCCTTCCATCCTTCACCATGGGCCAGGTTCCCTGGCTGACTTTACATCCATTATGGGGAGGAACACAAACTCTTCCTCTGGCTGGTTTCCAGTGACAGAGATTTAGAGCTTGGGAGATCTTTTGAGAGTAATCTGGGGTTTTGTGTTGTTGAGCTTGTGGGTTTTTTGGTTGGTTGGTTTTTTTAGTAAGAAAATATTTTATTTTTAACATCTCCTAGCTTTGATGTGTTTTAAACAAATTCCACAGCAAGATTGTTTTGCTCAGTAATCATTTTGCCCTTGAGAGAGGGTTTTATGTGGGGCTACTTCCATGATCTCCCAAACATCTCCCCAACACTTCTTCAGTGTCATTTATTGCAGGATGAAGAAGGTTTTTATGGAAACAGGGGCATGCAGGCAGAGTAGGTATCTATATATCTATATCCCTTCACATACCCCATTGCTGATGTCCCATGATCTGTGAATCTCAACGTGAGAATCATCAGATACTTTTATAATGTTATCATTTTAACACAGAGGGTTGGGGGTGTCAGGATTCTCAGCTGTTGTTTCTTAGCTCTTTGTCTCGCTACTTTGTGCATGAAATAATTCATGTGATTTGGACATCTCTTCAGGAGAAGGCTTTAAGTTCAACTTTTAAACTGTTTCGTTTGTGTATGAGAAATTTTTTTCCACTAGCTTTACTTTGGACTATTAGCCATGGCTGTATCTGGGCCAAGATTTTTCACGAAGCATCAAGAATTTACTGAGTACATATGTTCATTTTGTTTTTCCCCCTTTCTCCCCTGGGACTACCTTTCTCCTGCAATCCAGCCTGGAAAAGAAACTTACCACTGAAACAGCCTTGGCACATTGCACAACACTTCCTATCCTCCCTGCACTCCTACTCTTGGGTTTTTCAGGAAGCCATCACCACTGGGGCAGTGTACAAAACTGCAAGAAAAATGCAACTTTACAGTTATACCACTCATGGATAAAAATCACAATTTCAATAAATAAGTGGAAATGTTGGACATATGCCAGAAAACAGAGCAGGACAGATTAGTAACTTAGTTGATAAGCAGAAATCTTTCCTGCTGGTCTGTGCTTCAGGAACTTTGAAACAAATTCCTAACCACAGAGCATCAAAACTGGGAGCAGCATGCTCAAATCTCTTGAGTTGTGGACATGCTTCATGTTGATTTTTTTTTTTTAAACCAGACAAGTTCAACACATTTTGACTTTCAACAAAAAATGGGTGACTCAGGAAGAATAGTCCTCAGCCCCTTGGTTTTTCTGACTTCATCCTCCAAAATCCTGTCCCTTGCCACTAAATTTCCCAGGAAATGTAGCTTTGCAACAGACCCAGTTAGTGTCTGTGAATTATTTACATTTTTTAAGATTGCCCAGCTTGAAGCAGATTTTCCAGCAAGGGCAGAGGGCTCCAGCTGCTTAGGTCCTTTAGGAAGCCTTAAACTTGACAACCACAAATCACGTAAGCAACTTACTCATCACACCTGAAACTCTGGGCTGTTGTTTAGTTATATGAATTCTCACCAGTTTCTTATTTCTGTTCAGGCTGTGCATGGCTACAGCAGAGGGACAGAAACTCTGCCTGTACTCCTGTGTAGCCATTCCGGGTCCTCACACAGTGGGGTTTGCACAGCTCTTGGTTGTCATCTGCTCTCTCTTTCATAAGTAAAAACTGTACAAGTTTTCTCTGCCTGTTTTGTGTTAGTGTCAGCAGAAAGAAGGTTGCTGTAGAATGTGGATGTGAAGCAAAAGCTTTCATGGGTTTGGGTTTTATCTCAGTTGGCTAGAGGTTTTGGACTGAAAGCTTGGTAGAAGTGAACTTTACCTTTAAAATAAACAGTATCACTTTTTCTATAGCTTTTGTCTGTATACTCTTTGCCATGGATCTTCAGGGGCTCTCGGGTTTTCATTCCCAGTCACCAAGTGGGACTGGCCAAGGACTGATGTCAAAATCACCATAGTAGTTTTACCTTTTCCTCTGACTGATTGCCAGGCAGGACGCAGATGTTTTCAGGTTCTCCTACGTGTTGATATCAGGATATCAATTTGTAGTTTATTGCCTGTGTCAAATTCTCCTCATGTGCTCCAAGTTGCTGGTCTAATCTTTTTGGAATCTCAGCTTTCAAACTGCTGGAGTTTGAAAGCACTAACTTTCCTTGTTTTGTCCTAGGGGGGGTAAAAATCCTATATATAGATTAAGAAACAAACAAAAAAATCAGCCAAAATTGCTTTGATTGCAAATGCTACCTAAGCATTTTGTATAAGAATGTGATAGATGAAGCAGAATAAGTAACTGCAATTTGCAGAGTTCATATTTGGTATTCAGCTTGCAGCAAGAATAAGAAAATTGATGGTTTAGTCCACTATTTTGTTGAGGACTGTCACTTACAGTGATGAAAATGACAAGATGACAAGACCACATGTGCACTTAAGACAGAAAAAATAAAAGCACAGGATAATTCAATCCGTAGATTTAATTTTCATGCTCTCACAGTCTCTAAGGACTTGCATGACTGACAACTCTAATAGCAAAAACCTGGATCTGAGGGTCTTCCTTCACTGACCCAGGAAACCTTTGCCAAGTTATGATAGCTGCCTGATGCACAGCCTGAGTGTCAGCTGAAGAAAGAGAAACACCTGGGATACAAGAGCTGAAAAAGACATTTAAAAAGGAAACCCAAGATGAAGTGGAAGAAGGTCACAGGCAAAGAGCAAAGACTGGAGCAGCTAAAACTAATGGTATGGATATTGCTGGAGATGAGACTTTTCCTGCTTCATGGATCATGTGGATTTCCAGCCTGGGTTTTGTCACTGGCAATACCATGCTGCTGTGATGTTACTAGTCTGAGAGTGGATCTTCTCTAAATATCCATCATGGGCAGCTCTCTACCTCTGAAAAGAGCTCCAGCTGCACCTGGGTGTAAGAGCCAGGTGAAGGATGCACCAGGGAGCAGTGGGCTGCACAAAGAGAGGTTCTGCTGCCAGCTGGGAATGCCACAGAGCTCATCTGCAGATGTGAGCTCCTATTTCATGTGATTTCCAGCAAATCTTGAATCGAGTTCACGATTATGGCTGACCAGCATCCTTACGTCGCTTTTATCTGGATCTCTCTCGTCTCACCCCATAAAAAGTGGGTTTTATGAAGATGTGGAGTAGCCTACTGCACAAGTGACACATCACCTCCTGAAATCTAATAGAGCTGTCATCCTCGTGTTGCTGTTGTATCTGTTAAAGCCATCAGCTGAACATCTGTCCCTCTGTATTTTATACATTACAAACCACTTTGCCAACTGCCTCCACCCAGCCAGGTTGCCGGAAACACTGCATTTTAAATGCTTTTAGAGTGGGAGGAAAGGGGGAGTGTTTTGTTCATTTTTCAGTCAGCTGCATCTGATAAAACAACACTTTGTAGTGCTGGGTAACCCCAAACATGTAAAAGCTGGTTTGCAAGCCATACTTCAGTATTATAAAAAAGACTGGAGCACTTCAAAACCCATTCGATTGGATTCACATTGGACCCAAATTTGGCAAGAAAACCACCTAATTTCAGTGCTGAAATCTGTAACAAACTGGAAGTAATTCTCCATTAGAGTGGAGTTCATATAAATCAAGGCTTCTGCTTCCAAAACTGAATTACCCACAACAGCACAAGCTATTGTTGTTTTAGGAGCAGACATCCAAACCCAAGCATGTCCAGTTCCAGGTGTTCAATGCTGTAATGGGGGCCAGGATTTTTTTGAGACATTTGAATAAGTTAAACAGCATGTTGAGCTTTTCAGAAAAAGCTGGTCCCCTTTTGAAAGAGACTTTAACCCTTTCAAAAAAAATAAGTGACCTGTTTTTTCTGGTTCTGAGTATTTTTAGAAACATTCTAGATTTCTACAGAAATACTTTACTTTTCTGGTAGGATCTTTGTATTTGGCTTGGTGATGCACACAAGAAAGAGTTGCAAAGAGCTCTTGAGCCTGCACCAGCAGCAGAAAGCTGGAGAAAGCAGTGATGAAACAGAGGGAGCAGGAATGGGAGCAGACTGCAGGGCATGGCCAGAGGAGCTTCCTTGGCAAGTCCCTCTTCCCCACACACAGTTGGGTAACACAACTTCATCACAAGCACCTCAAACAGAATTTGATCTCCTTGTCAAGAGTGAGGAGTTGAGCAGATTGCTATTAAAATCAACCAGATTTCATAGAATTAGCTGTAGGCTGGCAAACATGAAATAGCCAACTGCTATTTTAATTTTTTTTTTACCCTTGTTTTAATGCTTTTTTGCCTAAACAGCCGCAGGTGTTCTGGGCTGCCCTGTCAGCATTTCCATATGGGTCAGAAACTAAATCAGCTACCAAATATGGATGCAAAGTAATTAATTACTCCTGCAGTACTTCTCTCTCTTAGCTGATACTGCATTTCTTTTCATTTTTGGGCTCTACCTGCCTGTGTGGCAGTTCCCAAGGCAGTGTCTGTCTTTGTTTGCAACTCGGTGTGAGTGAAAAGAACATCCTTTCCTATCCACAATTCTAAATGTTGTTAGTGTGCTGTGGGGTTCTTTTACCTGACACCCTTTTGCTTCATGCTGGAGAGTCAAACCATATGTAAAGATGCTGTAGGTTTAATGAACTTTGATTGGGATTGATATGGAAAATATGGTGGTTTTGAGAGTTCATCTTGAGAGAAAAGTCCCAGTACAACTGGTTTATTAGCTGTGATGGCTCTCGATGTCTTGAGAAGCTCACCCTGCTGCACCTGCCAAGAAAGGCTGTCTCCTGGAAAAGCTAAGGCAGTTTATCTCAATAAATACTTGGATACAGCATAAAGGACACTTGCTGGCTGTGTACCTGCAATCAAAATGGGTTAAGACTAAACTCAGTGTGTCTGCAGCCTGAGTATGTGCTACTGATAAACTCATAATCAAAGAAGTGAAACCCTTTTGAAGATCAAAGGAACTGCTGTTCGTGTGTACAGCATATCTGATTGCAAGCAATGGTCTACAGTGTCTAGTAGCAGCAAATACCAGCAGTGAAACAAACACTGGATGGTTGGGATGAATTTGATGGAAAGATAGGGCTTTAGGGCTCGCTTCTCTGCCCTTGGGCACTCTGACCCAATGTTAGGAGCAAAATACACTTTGTTGCTGCCACATAGTTCCAGTTTCTCTTACAAACTGAGTTTTCAGTCAACTGGAGAGACCTAGGAGGAGCAGTGAAACTGTCAGATGTATTTTGTCATGGGAAGATATCCTGACTTCTAGAGAGAAAGGAAAGCTGTAGTTTCTCCCCCTCTTCTTTTCCATATCAGACATGTCCAAGAATGAGGGGAGGGAAAAAAGCCACACTTAACTATATGTCTCATCCTTCTATTTTCCAGTGTTAAGAATTCATGTTGCATGGTTTAGTCTTCATTCTAGTCCTAAAATACTTTCTAATATAGTAATATTAACAACCAAGAGCCCTCAGTTCTCTCTCCTCTTCCTCAGTCTCTCAGCATCCCCCTCCAGGACCATAACCTTGTCTGTCTCCTGAGGTTTGAGGGATGGGGGGAATTTCTGTACACTCAGGGCACACAGTTCAAGGAGTCCCTGAGACAAAAGTAGTTGTGTGCCAAGATCAGTGCTGATGGGGTGTGGAGGAGTTTGATTAATATGCTGAAACTTAAGCTGTGTCTGCCAGAGGCTGGTACTAAAATATCAGAAAAAAAAATCTTACAAGATAGATGTTTGAGAAATGCTGTAGATGGCTCACGTTGTCTGGGGCACAGGGAGGAGAAGCTTTGCCTTCTTGTATTCCTGCTCAGGCCAGATATAGTGTTGTTGAGATATAGTGTTGTTGGTAGATATTGAGAAGATATCTCACGTGAGAGAGGATAAATTGAATATCTGGCGACAGGGATTTCCACTGAAACCACCTCAAGGGCAGCCCCAGAGCAGGTTTTCCATTCTGAAGCAGGTCAGATGCACTGACATGAGCTGTAACTAATCCTTCCCTCCCACATCCTCCATCCTAGGCAAAATCATCCGTGCCTGTCAACACTTGCAGGAGTTGTGGTGCAAAGGGGTCTGTGCAGTGATTCCAGTCTCATCCAGGGTATAAAGTGATCATGCACTCTTCCTCTCACCTCCTCCCCCTGCCATATATCCCAGCAATGGATTTCCCAGAGCACTTCTGTCCTATAAATAAGGCATGGTGTCACTCTTGCTCGCCTGCCAGAGAAACTGGGTAACACCTGAGAATCTGAAGAGGAAGGAAAGAAATGTTTCATTTTAAGTGATTTCTAAATTAAGAATTTTAGAGCAAGTGAGTCAAAAGTGTATCGTGAGGAGGAGGGAGGTTCAGTAAGACACTGTATGTTGCAAATTTCAGCTGCTCTAAGACATTTCTGTTGTTTATGGGAAACTCTGCATAGAATCATAGCAAAGCCCAGGTGGGAAAGGATCTTGAAAGATCATCTGGTCCAATGATGTCATGAAGAAAAAATGTGATTATAAAAATCTTCTGGTCTTGCTATTTCTCAGGCATGTTGGATTGTCCCTTGCTTTTGCCGAAGTCAGAGGGTGTCATTCTGACAAAGCAGAGTGGGAAATGGGGCTGGTAGGCCATTTCTCTTAGTTTCCATATGCACTATGTAACCAAAAACAAGCATAATCTGTTGGCATGAGATTGTCTGCATGTCCTTAGTTCAGTCAAAGAACTTTTTCAAATACTTGGCATTTCAGTCTCAACCATGGTTTACATCTGAAGTAATTTGAAGGTTTATTTTGATTAGAATCTGAATAGTCATTTTTGATTAGCAGTCTGCATAGATCAGAAATGATACTGCGAATCTGAAGCCCTGCTGATTGCCAAAGGTAACACACTTTCTGTGCTTACTCAGGTTTTCGGTGCTGAACTTTTTTGAAGTTGAGCTGAACCATGGAATATTTGTTTGCTTTGCAACTGTTGTCTAGCCATCTGCTTTAGGTTTTGCTTGATTTCAAGAAGAGTTGGATTGTTTTGGTTTTTTGTTTTTTATTAAAGACGCTGAGTGCATTAATCCTCTGAAAAATCAAAACGCCCTCAAGATTAATTACAGATATGGGTCAGCTATTTGTTGCATTCTACCCATATGAAACAGGTGTTTGGGTTGGCAAGTCATCCAGAGGCAAAGGAAGGACTTCATACATTTATTTTTTTTCCTTTGAGTTTATGGTGAAACTGAGCTTTCCACATTCTCCAGGAGTCAATTACTTCAAATGTCGTGTTCTGCAAACAATTCTTACTGGAATGGTTTCACAGAATCACGGAACAATTGAGGTTGGAAAGAAAATTTGCAGGTCATTTAGACCAATCTCTGCACAAAGCAAGACCATCTGCCTTTGTCTTCATCATAGCCACCCATGAGGTAGCTGGAGAAAGCAATCAGATGCACCTCTGAACTCTTTCTTTTTTAAGCTGAAGAAATGCCATTCTTGGTCTGTCGTGTGCTCCAGTCCTTGCCTGACTTGGTTACAGCATATTCATATCTTTTTTGACTGAAGTACTTCCTGTGGAAATACAGGTCAATATCTTCCCCTGACCTGGTGTCTCCACATGTCCCCTGAAAGGTTGGCTTGGGTTAGAGAACAGTGCAGGCAAGGTCTGGGGAAATAAAATGGAAAGGTGGTAAATTCACAGCTAAGACCTTTGGCTGGTGGCTTCCAGGGGGAGGTGGTGAGCTCATGGTGTTTTCCTGGGGGGAATTCTCCAGTAGCATATATCGGTGCTTCTGAGACTTGGAACCCAGGTTTGTTTTCCTCGGATCTATTTGGCAAATGAACAGTGCTTCCAGCAGCCAACAGTGCTGCAAATTTGATCCAGCAGGGAGCCCTCTCATTAGGTAGAAGGATTCAGACTGAATTCAGAGGTTAAACCCAGTGAAGTCCCAGTTCAGCACCCCACTCTTAAGAGCTTGCTTGCCATATGCTGACAGATGACTGTCTTTTCCTCAACAACTAAACTCTTGTTTAGCTTTATTTCAAATGTTTACTTTTCTGCTGGGATTTCAATAAAAGCCCCTTGTCCTGCAGCAGCAGCAAGTCATCCAGGACAAGAATGGGGTCTGTAAAACTGTCCTGGTTTTGTGCTTGTAAAGCTCTTTGAGAGAGAGTACACTACCCATCCTGTGTTTTGCTTTTGGAAGGAAGTTAAACATACATTATTTAAGTTATTTGTGTTATTGTTAGATCATGGGGACAAAGGGGCTGACTGGTAGCAAGCATAAAATAGTTGAAATATATGTCCCTACAATTCTTTTTCTAAAAAACTAAACAAAACAAACTCCAAAAACAGGAAAAGAAGGGGGAGAAAAGTGAGGATCAGTCATTATGTTTTGAGTTGCTTTGGTTTATGGGTTATATTCTCTTCTTTTGAGCTCGAGCTGTCTCTGCTCCCCAGAAATAAGGCCATTTATTCAGCTTCTCTAACAGAAGAGTTGCCTTTGAAAATTAAATTCTGCAGCTAGATCACTGGTATATTGGCCCACTGAGGAGGAGTGCATCCAGCACAGTAGTGTGCACTTGCCCCTGTTTCCTGGTGCCTTTTCCCTCTGTTACTGCACAGTGATCATCTTCCCATCATGGAACAAATGCATATTTTAAATTTATATTTGCCTTTCTTGTTTCAAGCTTTAAATGGTGCTGAGCAGCGAAAAAAGCAAGGCTCAAGGCTAGAGCAGGAGCAGCTTTTGGCCCCGTGGGTGCTGCAGATGCAGCCTCTGGTGCCTTTGTGTGCTGGTGTTGATAGTTTCTGCAGCTTCCCCAGTTCCCACAGCATCCAGCCTGAGTGCAGGGCTGGACTCAGCCCTCCTCCCTGATTTCTGAAGAGGAGGGAGCCACCGAGGCAAAACCTTCGAGTCCTTCTCCCCCCTGGTGTTGACTAAATCATGTGAGAGGGATTAAGGAGAGCAGTGAAGCATTTTAACCCTGCTCTCACCGCAAGAGCACTGGGGAACTGGAGTGTTCTCTGAACAACCGGGATTGTGCATCAAAGGGGCTCGGACATGAGAGGGGGAGCGAGGTGGAGTTGGACAAACAGCCCCTAATCCAGTTAGCTCTCCATACTGGTGATGGGGCCACAACATGGAACTAGGGAGTGTTTGCTCCAGGATTTCCTCCTGCTGGACGTTGAGCACTGAGGATCTTTTGCTGTTTCAGGAAGGCCGCAGCAGATTTGCGTGGTGCTTCCACAGCCGTTCCCACTCCTCCCTGGAGCGTTCTGAAACCACTCTGCCTTTTGATAGTGGCCCAGCTCCCCAGTTCAGTGCCTCCTCTTTGTGCGGGCACCATGGAGTCCAGGCTGGAGGGAGATAATACTTCCTGAAGTGCTCATTTATCCCAGCGGGAGAGAGGCGGCTCGCAGCATCCACACGGGTTATTAAGCTGCGCTGGAAAGAAAGAGCAAACTGCAGAGTTGTATTAGTTTATGTATTATCAGCATTTGTAAGGTACCTGTTGCCCTAGAAACGAGGAACAATGCATATAGCTTTGACGGGGCAAAATCACCCTCTGGTCAGGGAAATAAAAATTCATGGCCTTTCCTCTGGAGCCACTCCTCCAGTGCTTGGGGAGGAGGGCTTAGCAGACAGAAGAAACTGAGCTGGTTGTTATGATCATACAATCCCGGTTTCTGTTCATTCACTGCTCCTGGGAACCCTGCAGAGCTGCTAACAAGCTGTGTGTATATTGAGAGCACATAGGGATATGCTGGAGGCAGAGGGGACAGAGGGGTGGGCAATTGTGCTCATGTAATCCAAAGCCTGCACAGTTCCTTCCAGTGCAGTGGGCTTGGGGATATCCTGAGCTGTCCTTTAGGTGTCCCTCCTGCCCTCGTCTCCAAATGACTGGCTAGGGGACACACCAGTGGGGCTTCTCCTGACCCCATTCACCTTGGGAACTTGGCTGTCTTGGCATGAGAGGAGTGACAAGCTCTGCTGTTTGTGTGACAGTTGGACATGCTGCCCTGTCCTCACCTCTTGAGGCTTAGAATTTTATCATTAAATGGCAATCGCAGCATTGCCCAACCTGAAAAGCTACCACAGGTCTCACAGTAGAAATTTCTCTTCTTATGAGGGCTGAAGGAGTGAATGAATAGGATGCTGCTGCTGTTTGTGTCACAGGGTCTGAGGGCCACCAAGCTGGGCACTGGGAGCTCAGGACTGTCACCATGTTCCCACTGGCTGCCCCATCTCTGAAGCAGGGACCCTAGCTGGATTCATGGTCCTCTGGACTTTCAGATGCTCGACACTTGATATTTTCCTTATGGAAAAATAGTCTGCTCTGTATAAATAGTATAACAAGATAAACATTGTGCTCAGCGTGACAACCAAGAAAAATACTGCGAGGTCACCTTAAAGGCTGAGATGGGCTCAGAAGACAATGCTGACTTTGTGTCAAAGCTGGGGGGAGAGTCATTGCTCAGGTCCTGGCAGTTGTAGGAGATAAAACAGCACTTTCTCTTGCACGTGGGTCTGCTAGTATAGGCTTGCTCCTTGCATTTATTCTATATGCTGGCTAATGACAATACAGTTATTGTTCTTACACCTGTTTGCAAAGGGAAATGAATTGACGACAGAATTTTAGTGCCTCTCTGTGAGGAAAATGGGTCAGGTTTCTTTATTTTTGCCATTTAGTGCGTTACATCTGTGCGTGTTACATCTGTGTCACAAATCTGAGCTGCCACCCAAGATATATATAGGCAATTCCGACCCTTGTTTTATCATCTTCTAAAAGACTATAAAGTAAGTCATTAAAATCTCCACCAGAGTGAAATAAGAGGTGAGATTCTGATAGCTGTAAACCAGGCAGCCAGCTAAGGGGAATCCAATTATTTGTGGCATTGCAGGGTTTTGCTGCAGGATCACGTCACAAGTGGTAGCCAGCAGCACAAAACTTACTTCACTTTGGCTTGACGCTTGTCACAACTGCTACACAAACAGTAAAAATTCATCATCTGTTACTGTTCTATGCTCAAATTATTCTCTATTTGTTGCATCAGAAGAGATTTGTCTTCACTCTCTATCAGCCCCCACAGTGATTGCCTCACTGTGACTTTGACTATAATTTTAATTGTCTATAGATGCTGCACTGATCTATCTGACACTGAAAGATTTAAGAGTGGAGTTAAGCTCCAGAATCGATGTTAACAAGTCTTTACTTGGGATCCTTATTTAATAAACTCTCATAGCCTCCAGGGGTGATTTACAAAACTGACCTCCACTGACTGTCTGGAAAACCAAAAAATCAGTAAATACATTTTTTCAGAAAGCAATGTGTGTTTCCTTATAGGGAATCACCATGGCACCTAAGCCATGGCCACAGCTTTACCTGCCCCAAAGCATTACTGTTCTAACTTCTGAGTAGATGATTTATTGCCCTGCAAAGGGTAAAATAAACCCAAACTTCTTGTTCAATACACATTAAGATGTTGTAGCAGAGGTGAAAGTAGCTGATTACTTGCAGTGCAGAGCCTCTTCCAATGTCTAGCTGAACTGACAGTGTCGTTTTAAATGCTCCAATTAATAGGAGTCTGAACCAAAAGTTGTAAAAGATATGGCATGGAACAGCCAGGCTTTGATGAAGACATGGCTGGCTAACCTAACAGGCATTCCTTAGCTTAACAACCCTGCAACAAAATGCAATGAGTTGTGCAGCTTTGAGTTCAAGATGAAGGTTTCTGCTTTAAAAAGTAAAGGGGGGAAAAATAATTGCGTTGGCATTCTATTCCAGCAGACAACGTGCCACTGGGACTGTGCTCCCCAGTGAAAATGCCATGGAGACAATCTGTCTGCTCCTACCCATCACATCTCTTTCCATGCCAGTGCCTGACAGAGCACTTCCATCCATACACAAAATCCAGGCTGCTGGCTGCAGTGGTATTTGCAAAGGTAAAATCATGCAGCTGTTACTGGAGCCTGCTTGTTCCTGATAGGAAAAGTCAATGAGCATTTTACAGCCGATGGGTTTGGGCAGCGGTTCTGAAGTGACTCTGCTCTGCTTCCTTTTGCACTCTGATCTGCTGGAGATGCTGTGTGTACTTCATAGCCAATGGGTAAAAAAGGGTTATTAAGTGATACAAGTGTGTTAAGTGCTGTCCACAAATCAGTATAAAATATTCCAGGCTATTATAAGACCCCCCCCCATTACAAGAAAATGGAAATATTTTGCATCAGTTGATTAACCAGTTATGAAACTGTGCCTCTCATTAAAATTTCATATGACGTATTAAATGTACAGTTGTAAATGAAAGGTGACTAGGCCATTTATTGCAAAACAAATGGATTGATATGATAAAAAGGGGGCTGTGCTTTTGTGTGGGGATACTGTCAAGAGGAATAGGAAGAGCACTTCCAAAAATGAGAATGCCACGATGTGCTTTTACTTCAAAACAGAGTCCTGAATCTGCCCTGTTAGAAAAATCTATCACTGGGACTTGAGTGAAGTATTATCTAACCATCTGAGACACAGCCCTATAATTCATGGGTCATTGACACAGTAGAGAAGATCAGTTCTGGCTATTGTAGCAGCAGAGGGACTCTTAATCCATGGATTATTAACGTGGAAAATTGAAGGGGCTGTTACAGGCTTGTGGTTTATTAGACTATTGTGGATTTAGGGAGCTTTAATTTGAAGATTATGGACACAATGGAGTGCAACAGATCCCTTGACAATGTCAGTGGCAAGGCTTTTGTACAGGAGAAAGCTTCTGCCTGAATTCTGCCCTTCCCATCTCACAGGATACTGCTTAGGAAAACACTTATGGGGCTGCAATCACCTTTGAAGCTCATTTGATCAAAGCAGCTCAGAAACCCACTTCTCTGAAGATAATGTTCTCTCTGCTCTCCAGTCTGGAAATTATTTTGTTCTAGCAAGGCTTCTCTTGCCAGCGCTTGATTTGCTTCCCCTGTTGCTGTTTTGTCTTGCAAGAATTTGATGCTACATCGTGTTTGTATAACATCATTAGGTCTGTGGGATGTTTTGCAGGACGAGTGAGCTAAATGTGTTACATGTTGGAGAAGTACTAAGGAGTGAAACCCTGGACCTTCACTAGCAGCAGCTTTAAGAAATACCCTCCTGCCCTGATCACCACTTCAAAAGCACTGAGGGAGCTTTTCTTTGCTTCCTATCTCCCTTGAAGGACTAGCAGGGTTGTGAGGAGTTTGTAGGTATGGGGAGGCACAATGAACAATTTCTACTTGAACACAGCCATAGTTCCAAAGACAACCAGCCTGCTCTGAAAGCCCACCAGGGAGAGTTTCTTCCCTGCTCAAGCATGTTGTCTGTTATCCTTTTACACTCTCTGCACAATAAGAAGGGAAGGAAAATGGAAATTGCTACAGGAAACAGAGGGAAAGGTTGGGTTTGAGGGAGACTTGGAGCTGGCATTGGGGTAATTTCTGTAACTGCAGTGGTTCCACCTCAGAGCACAGGCATGAACCGGCCAACCTTCCTTCTCTGTTCTCTGATTTATGTTTGCAGTACAAGAGGAGGAGCTGTGAGCAGACCAGCACAGAGTGGCTGGCTGGATGAAGGCTGTTGGCATGTCTTCTGCACACATGCTCAGCTCGAGGTGTCCATGCTTGCACAGGTTGTTTTGTGTCTCTTCATGACTGTCTGCAGCTGGGGGTGGACTGAGGTGAGCAGGGAGGAAAGCCAAAACACCATCTGTGTGGGCATTGTTTGGTTTGTTGTGTTCTTGTCCAGAAAAAGCATGATTTGTTCATGGAGCTTCTTGCTGCTGGAAGCTGAGGAAGCCAAAGCATGAATGAGATCAAAAGGAACTGCACAAACCCATAGTGCTGGTGGCTCATGAAAGACTTTTGAGTGATGTCTCAGACACATCAATAGGGAGGACAACAGGAAAAACAGCCATGCTTGACTTCTTGTCCAGGTTATTTTCCAAAACTGGGTACTGCCTATTTCTTCTATTAGATTTCATTTTAGGGCCAGACAAAACCTTAAAAGCTTTCCCAGTAGGGGAAGGAAGAAGGAAGCTATACCAAATAAACCACAGTGTGTGTGAATTGGGGAATGGGAAGCAAAAAGGAGGCAGGGACCTCTCCCAGTCCAAGACAGGTAAACTGAATTTTCCCCATTTCCTTGCCCAACATCAGTGGGATAGAGTCACTGTCAGTATGTGACAGAGAAACATGTGCAGGACTTCAGAAGACAACTCAGGAATTTCTAGGAACAGCCCTGGGCACCAGGACAGTCTCTATCGTCTGATCCAGTGTGCACCAAAGGCTTGGTATACACACAAAATCCCAGCAGTCATGTAGAGCCTTGGTTAAATTGTGGAATTGGTTGAGTGATTATTTTAATTGAAAAATATATATTTACTTGAAATAAACTCCTGTTTCTCAACTATGCTTATGTTACACAGATAGTTTGGTTTATATTTGAATAGAAAATGTTTAATATTCAGCCTGGGAATAGTTATTTAGCACAAATAACTATTTCTTCGATATTAATTTCCACTTCAAGTATTTACATTTTCTTGCTTTCCCTCCCTTGCCCTCTTCCATTCCTCTCCCCATCCAAATTTACTTATATTTCCCAGGGAATATATGTGGTTTAGAGAAATGCAAAACAAATGATGGATTGAGTGTATTTGCAATGCCCTTTGAAAACTGTCCCAGTGTTCAAATACTGCTCAGTTTTATTCCTCTAAGTATTCTGTGCTTACTGCTGCAACATGTCATCTACACAGCCAGGAAGTTGTACAAGATATACAAGATTCAAGCCAACAGGATAAAATCCAAGTGATCTTTTAGCCAGCTTTTTAAATGAATAGAATTTTGTGACCCAGAACTCCAGAAATTAATATTATCTCAGTGGTCAAACACAGATGGTCTACATGAAGTTTTCCGTGTAACTTCTAATTTGACATGTGAAACATTTTATAATATTCTAAAATATATTGTGATTTTGAGCTCCATGCTATTTAATAAAGCACATATTATTGCAAAGGAACAAAGACCTGAGAAGTGCTTGGTTCAGGAACATAGCTAGGTTTAAACAGATTTCAGAATTTGTGTAGCCAAAGATGCCTGATTTTTGACAAGCACTGTACATGCAACTCCATGAAATGGGAGCTCACTTTTTAATGGTGATGTGCTGGACACCTGCAAGGAGTTCTGAAAAGTTCAGTTGCTCTGACACTCTAAATTATAAAATTGTAGGAAAATTTCCTTTGATTTCAGCAGATGTCTCCCACAACTATGCAAGAAAATGTTTGTCTTAATATTATCAGCAGTTTTTTCGGTTACAAAATAGCCAAAGGTCAGAATTTCATTTTCTCTCGGGCACGGTGCTGAATGAACAATAGCTGAATAACTGTATTTGGATTCAGTCACTGATTACACTCCCTCAAGATATTCTCACAATAACTTATTCTTCCACTTCTGCCCAATAAAGTGGCTGGAGTTTGATAAACAGCTGGAGTCAAAGGGGTGTGGGAGGTAAAAGTACCGTAAAACTGAGGTAGGTGAGAGGTTCTACTGGTGAGAATGTGAAGGAAGGAAAGACACTGAGTTCCCGGAGCTCCGGGCATCACCCTCCCTGTGAGAGGATTGGGAAACAACGCATATTTTGGTCATTTGGTTGCTAATGTTCAGAGCAATGTTTCTACTGAAGCCTAGAGAACAGAATGGTCCTCTTAGGCAGCTGTGTTCAGAGGGGATACCTGGGGCTGCTGTGAAAGACTCCCTCTGTGTGAGGTGCATGGGGGCTCCCATTGCCATTGCCATGTGAAACACTGAGATTTGTCCCCAAGGGTGCAGAGGAACAACACTGCCTGAGCAGCAACATGGAATTACTCCTACTCAGGCTACTGCTCTCCTCTGTCTCGTGGCCTTCCTGTACAGCAAGGTCAGATGAAGAGCCATCAGGAGACTGACTCAGAGCAAGCCTGGCCACCTCTCCTCCTCAGCTTTGCCAAGATAACCATCTCTGCTGTGAAGAGCCAAGGTGGGGATTTCTTTCTTTACTTGATCAAAGCAATTCAATTGCCTCCTTTTGGAGCTTTATGTATTAGCATCACATAACATCTCTTTTCACTTAACTACTCCAGCCATTCATTATCCATTCAAATGGAACCTGGCAGAGCTTCCTGTATTCAAGTTTTTTTGGATCAGTAGTTATATCTGTTGTCGGTCCAGAAAACATCAGCTTTCATCTGACCTCTCCCTCGCATTGAACTTTTCCTTTCAAACCAAAATTTTTGTTTAAATATTTAAACATTTATTTATTTAAGTAGCAAACCCATGCATCCTCCACTCTTGTCAAATTTCACTAGACTGCGTTTCTCTGGCTTTGCTTGTTGTCTTATGGCTCAGCAGATAATGTATTAATGACCTGTACAAAGCCCCAGCAGGATGTGTCCTAGGGAGAAAATGGACAATGTCTGGACTTCTCAGCAGTCCTTCGTTCGGAAATGTTGCTCATAAAGAGGATATGACTCCAATGAAACAAATTCAGCTGCTCCTTTGCAGGTACTACATCCACATGGAAAGATCTTCCATGTTCACTTGCTTTGTATCAAAAGTCGCTGGTGTTTCCTATAGGAACCCTAAGTTCTGTGTTAGTCAAATAAATGGCTGACATTTAATGCTCCAACCAATCCTCCCAGCAATTACAATCAGCAGGGTTCCCATGCTGTGCATCAGTGATGGTTCGTGAACTTGCTTCACTAACTTCCCATGAGTTAACACAGCTGAAGTAGACAAGTCAGACTACAATCACTTAGTTTTGTTGGGGGATTTTAAGCCTGGTCTCCTAAAGAGATTTCCACCATGACACTGTAAATCAGACTCTACACCTGAATATATTGTGAAGTTTTAAATTTGACAGACAGCTGGGTACGTCAGCAATAGCAAGATAAGCCACTGAGGAGAGATTAAATTCATGTCCGTCAATCAGGAACAAAAGTTGACCTGTAATCTCAAGTAAATCTCCAAATCCCTCAGACTACTCATAGGAAAAGTATTCCTGCCATAGAAGATGTTGTGACTTGGGTTTTGTGTGTTCCTACCCAGAGACTGGCCCAGCCCTGAGCCAGGCAGCCAAAGGAAACAAGGCTTTGCAGCTTCTGTTGCTCACAGTTGGACTTTTTGTTAAACTCCTTCCTAACTTCTTTGTCAGAGATCCGTGTTAACTTCTGGGCTTTTGTTTTAAATACACAAAGGTGTTTTTTCCATTAAATATTGTGCAACTGTGTTGGGAGGTGCATTTCCAGTACTTGCTTTAGTAATAGTTCTGGAGCATGGATGGGAAACAGAACCTGAGGGCAGGAAGCACAGAAAGCTTTATTGCGTTAGAGAGATGGCATCTTGAGAACATCACTGTGTTCTCAAGTGACCACAGCTTGTAGAAAATCAAAATATAAATGTACCAGATTGATAGGAAGTGATGCAATGACTCCATGATCCCAGAACTCTGCCTGGGACACTTACATCTGGACCATAGTGGTCTTGTGATGAATGCTGATAGAAGAGTGAGTTCCTCACAGATCTCAGGTCTGTTCTGTGGTGGGGGCTGGTTTTCAGCTCTGTGGGTTTAGTAGACCCTCATGACCAACTGCACACTTATCACTGCTGAGGAAATGTGTTTGAACTGAGCCCTGCTTTCACAGGTGAAACTTTCCTCTCTTCCAAATCTGCACAAACGTTTCCTGCTCAGTGGGAAAGAAGGAAAGCAGCAACGCTGTCTAGGCTCTGGGTAGCATTGCCCACATGAGGACAGTGGTTCTGATGATAAATATTTCATAGGTCATCCACGTCTGGTAAAGGTGAGCAGCAATACATTGAACTTTTCATATTCCTTCATCTATCTCCTTTTTTCAACGCCTTGTTTGCTGGAGTGCCCCACTCTCCTGATCCTTCCTGGTGAGGAAGGAAATCACTGGTTTTTGACATTTTCTAAATAGGAAGAGGCAAAGCAGAGAAAACTCCATCTGCTGAAGCAAATCAGGAGAGAAAGAGGCACACAGAGCAATTCTCAAAATTCCCCCAAGATGTCTAGCTCCCCTCAGCAGCAGGTATTAAAGAAATTCCTCTAAGTTTTCTATTTACATCTTTGCAAACCTAAATCCCTCTGAATGTCTGGTATTAAATCATCTGTCCATGGTTACAGAAGGACTTTGACATATCACACGAAACTGATCCTTTTCCAGTAACAAAACCAGCGTTTAGTTGCTGCTCTTTCCATCTTGTGTGCTGCACTCTAGAGACTTTGCCAGATTGAACTGGCCACTTTATTTGTGGAGGGAAACTCTCAAACTGCTTTGCATCAGGAACAATTTATATTTGCATACATAAGTGTATATATATAAATATACATAGGGTGTGTATGCATATATGTATGTACAAAATACATTTACAGTACTAAGAAAATAAGAAATGAGAGAGGTTCCAAGATTCCAAATTCTCATCCAGGGGAGAATTATGCCTGTTGCCAGTGGCTTATGAAAACCTTTGAAGTGTAAGTGCTACATTGCACTACATTCTGCCCAAACCTTAAGGATGGTAAATGAACACTAGTAAGTTCTGAATAGCTTTTTTTCTTTTTTAACTTGCTTAATTTTCCCAGTAAACTCCCCCCTACCAGAAGCTCAGCTGGGACTGCTTACTTAAATTTATTTTGCTTAAAACAGGAACTGAGCTTTAAAACCATTATTAAAAAACAGTTTATTTTTTACTGTGAGGCATCCAATATAAGTCATAAATTATTGTCGACGTAATTAAAGACACTCACCTTTCCAGCTGTTGTTCTAATCAGCTCAATCGAAAGCAAATAAATTCTGTGCTTTGCCAGTTCTGTCAGGGACTTTGGTACAGGCACAAGGAGTGTCAGGGTTCCTTTTTTCACCACTCCAGGTGTTATTGGGTCCTCTTGGAGCTGATTTTCAGAGGCTCTGAAATATCCTTGAACTCCTGGGGACTCTGACTCTTTGCCAGCAGATTGTCTAAGGTGTGGACTTACATGCCTGACCAACAGAGTGAGCTCAGCCCTTGTCTTTACTATTTTCTTATTCTCCTTGAATCCAAGAGAGGACCTGTGAGAAATAAAAGTAACTTGGCCACAGCTATCCTGGAAGAGCAAGGCTGCCATTGATGTAGCCAGCAACCTGCTCAATGACCCTTCAAGCTAACCCATATAAAAGATCATTTTCTATGAAATGGAGTGGGATGTTTCAGGCAGCTGGTTGGAGAGGGGAGCCTGTCTGTGACTACTATCCATAGCAAAAAAAAAATTTAAAAAAAAAAATCTCATTTTCAGTAATTTCTACAGCTGACTCTCCTGAGTTCAGGAGTAACCAAATGAGTTCATGGAGAACAATTCTACTGAGAGCTATGAAATACAAATAGAAAGATATCACCTTGACCCCAGAAATCACCCATGAAGTTTGTTAGAGGGGCTTCAGGAGAAATGAGATGGGAAACAGAGGATACAGGTAGCTGGAAATGTCTGGGTTGGTAAAATTCACTGCACTTTTGGAGTAACCTACAAAAGAGGGGTGAGTGGGTTAACCTTTTTTTATAGAGATGTGTCAAAGGTTTGAATTCTTCTTCTCTACATCTCACCTTTCACTGACTTCTGCTCCCAGTCCTGGTATGCTCCAGTGGCATCTGATGTGATTCAAAAAGGGGTCAGAGAGCTTATGATATCTGCAGATAGGAGAAACCAAAATACGGCCATTATTGCAGGTAGATAGGTGTTACTCTGAAATAACAGAATTTGAGCAGCCAACTCTCTCAGTCATCTACTCAGGCCCCAGAAAGCTGCCTTGATCCTCAGTGTTTGTGTGTGAGGGCAGACAGAGGAGGGGTGAAATGCTCCTTTTGCAATGTCTTTTCAAGCATCTGAGTCATCTCTGCTGACCAAATATCTGCACTTTAGTGACTTTATTACCTGTCCAGTGACATCACCACTGGTTTCCCATTAGATAACACTTCTCAGAAAGGGAAATTTAATCTATTGGATTAGTTTTTCTGAGTAACTGGGGCAAAACATACAAACAGGGAAATTTTGCAAGGCCAGAGTTTGTTTTTACTTATGACATCCTTCAAAACAAAGGCTGACCTCCTGCTCAGAGAACTCTTTGTAGGGCTAAGGTTCAAAACTGAAAGTAGCAGCCCAGCAGAAGTGTGTAGTAGTAGATGTGACTGGGAATTGTGTAGCAAGCTGGGGGCTGTGATTAATCTGAATTGCTATAAGAATACATGAGGGCTGGGGTGCTGGCTTTTTTGAGTTAGTTTCTCACTTTATGAATTTTTAATCTTTCTTACTATTGCAGTTGAATGGCTTGTAGTTTATTCTTTATTAAAGAAAACCTTTTAAGGTTGGAGAGAGGTGGAAGAGAATGATGAATGCAGCCTGAGAGATGTCCTCTGAGCCACTTGATCTGGTTTGGGATTATCCCTGTTGGCAGCCCTATCCAGGCTCTGTTCCCATGAAGCAGGACCATTAAGTAAAGCCTGAGGGACCGTGTTGGACCAGGGACATTATCTGCAGAATGGCCCCTTCATGCACTGCAGCAAAACTGGGGCTGGTGCCACTTGACTGCATTGGGTCCTGTGTTTGTGGATTTAACCTCATTTTCTGCTACAGGCCTCCTGGTATGTAAGAAAGCAAATTCAAGCATGTCGCTGTGTTCAGTGAGGCAGCAAACTTCAGGGGGGAGATTCCCCTCCTTCTGCAGTTCATGGTGTTCTTCTAAAGTATTTATAAATAGGTCTGCTGCAGCCAGTGTTTGCATTTGGACAGCTTCACTGTTCTCGTTTTCAAGGCTTCTCTCAGATCTGAAAGTAAAGGTCAGGTTGACTCCCCTCATTTGAAACAGAGGGGAAGAATGTTAACCCTGTAAGCAGGTGACTCTAATGCAGTAATTCCCAGGAAAATAAGTACATCTTCCTCTCCCTTTGGCTCTATTTTCATTTCACTGCCCTCTTCATTAGCTGATGATAGTTCTAACTTCCTGCATCCTTTTAAAGAGATCCCCTGCACATCATCATCTGGGATTCATGAAATACAGAGATGTGGTAAGCAGCACAAATCACACGCTTCTGGCCTGCACTTGCCAGCAGCCCTGGATAAGTTTTCAGCTGAGTTTATGCTTCACCTCCTTCCACTCTACAGAACAATAACATATGGGTCCATTTTCCCCAGAAAAGCTTGCACCAAAACCCAACAATCCACTTCATGAAGGATTATTTTTTGCTGATTGAGAGGTGTTTGGAGATGACAGGCATCTGATCTCATCTTAAGCCTTAAATTGCTGTAAATCCTGTATTTGTTTACTTTTTACTTCAACCAAATAGGATATTATCCTGCCTCAGAGTTAACACTTTCCAAACTTCCTCAGCTGAGTACTGCACACCAAAGGCATTTTTATTCTGCCATCACTGGACAAGGCACTGCACAGAGCCACCAATTCACATATGGCACAGCTAAAACACTAAATAGGATTACGTGGCTCATAAGGCACAGAGAATGAGAACCAGCCTGTTAAGCAGCCTTTAAGTTGTACTACATACATGTAACAACCATACTGCTTCTGCATGGGGTGCTTGAAAGGCAGATAAAATACTGAAATAGCCTGAAATACTGTGTGGTGTGTACAGGATGTGAGGTCTCATTATCTTCCAGATGTTGCTATCCAAAGGCTGCAGTAAGAAAGGGCTCAGTGGATATTTACTTGAGATCACAGCCTATGTCTGAGTGAAGAAAACATGACTTTGAATAAGGGTGTGAAAAAATTCACTTCTGAAATGGAGAACATTTCTTTTTTTTTTCTTTTAATGTTAAATATTCGAGAGTGTCTTACCCTCCTTTATCCCCAGGAGCAGTCGAGCAGTCTCCTTCAGAATAGATTATCTTTGACTCAAGTGGTACATTTATTTTGGGATGGATTGCTAATAAATAGAGGCTTCTAGGTGTTCTGGATGCAGGGAATATAATTGACAGGCAGGTACATTATGAACCCAACCAAAGAAGACTTACAAGACTAAATATCGTCTTATTGCCTATTTAAGACTTCGAAATGAAATGTTTGTTTAAAAGGAGGTGCATTATCCCAAGACAGTGGTTTTATTTGTGCTATTACTTAACACAGTGTTACAAACACCCAAGAGGTCTCTGTAAACTCTCTGCTCTGACTGAGCTCTGAGTTGAGGCCAAGATGAATTTCTCCCAGTAAGTCCCAATCACTGGGACAAGATGTTTCTCTTAAGAAGTGTCCTGGGCAAAATGGCTAAAAGTGTTCTGATCAATAACAGAGAGACTTCAAATGCATTTTTACAGATGTGTGAGCTTTTACCCACCAGTAACACCTGCAAGTGTCATTTCTTTTAGCACAGAAGAACTAAATAATTAATTAATTACCACCATTCTCCTTGGGTGTGTTCAGCTGCTGCTTGTTGTGAACATCCCCTGAGCTCTGAGGAGTGATTTCTGTGCAGGCAGTAGCTGTTACCCTGGCAAGCAAGTGTTCACCCTCTGTTTAGAAATCTAATTTTCTTTGCTGGTGTGTGAAAAATTGCATGGCATTCTTGTCACAAAATTGCTTTTCTAGTTTTCCTGTGGTTTGCGCTCTCACAATTATCTTTGGCACAGCAATTATTATTGTACCAGCTGTAATGCTTGCAAAAGGGGATCATAATGAAACCTTGGTAGGTGTCTTGTGAAATTCCAGCGCTGGTGAGTATGGAGCCCACCAGAGTTTTTATTATAGATTTTGCTAATTTGTTTGGGTATGCACATGAAGGCTTTGATGTGATTTACCTCACATGCTATATCCAAGTGAATTGCCATAATTATTTACCTATGAAGCATGATTTTTTATCTAGAAAAGTGCTGTTTGTGGCTGGTGTTTTAGGATGAGTTTTTGCACAGTGTGTTCTTAGAACTGCTTGGCACATCAGTTGAATGACATGATTCAGTTTTGTACATCACTAAAAAAAGCAAACTTATAAAACACTGTTATTGAAATACAGAGCTAGTTCTCATTAACTGTTTTAATTATTACCAAATTACTTGTTTTAATATATTGTCATTTGAAATTTAAGGGTTTTTTTAAGCTCCATTTCAGGCATAGAGACCTGTCATATTTATACATGTATTTATTCATAGAAACCTTAAAAATTGAATTTGCCTTTATATTTCTTCCATTTACATTGATAAAATATCATACACTAAGTAATTCCCATACCCATTAACATATGATTTGCCCACTAGTAATTATTTTGTCATCCTTACTTCCTCAGGCTATTTTCAACTTTAAGCCACTGCTAATCCATGACCTTAGTGCTTTTGTCTCCAGGTCTGAATTATATAAGTATTATGGAACAAGGATTGAAATGTACCACTCCTGGCTTTATTGTACAATAACATTCAGCTGATTGGCTTTTCTATTTCCACTAACTAGAATAATAGAGCAAATTTAATTACTTTATGAAAGGATCATAAGAATTTTCCTTTTTTTTTTCCCCAGTGTGGGAAGGCCATATAAAAAATATTTCTAAGGGGAAAGGAAAGTGAAAATGGGGGGAAACAGCAACTGTCTGCTTTTCTGGGTTTTCAGAATTGCTGTCAAGAGGACACAAAGACAACTGAAGCAGGAATGTACCCTGCACTCTGCAGTGGCCACTGCAATGGTAATTGACTAAAATCTGCTGAAACAAAAAAGAAAAAACAAAAAGCACTTTGGTCATGGAGCTGAAATGGAAAAGCAGCAGCCAGTAAATGGATCTTAATGTGACTCCTCAAACTCTGTCTCCTTCCATGAGACTACCCAAAAAGCATTCTACATCTGTAGAATGTCAGGTTTCCTTCTGGATGCAGGAGAGCAGCATGGCATGGCCATGTCTCCAACAGACTGGGCAGCTTGCTGCTGCTCCTGCTCCAGCCAAGCTGACTGATTCTCATTTGAAATGCTATCTCTAAGCTGCTTTTGTTCAATTGCTTACTTTCCTGAAAGGTTATAATCAAAAGGCCAGATTTCAGGAACAATTTGGCTCGCTTGTATGATACTGGTTTCCAAAAGGCATATAAATAAGGGGTCGCATTTTCCAAAGAGAGCACAGCCCCACCAGCGGCGCTGTGAGAAATCTGCTTCGCAGCTCCATGGCTGAATTTGGGAGAAGCATTGCTGACAGGCTGAGTCAGTGGCCTAAATTCTTCTCCTTTTATCCATATAACCACATTAAAATTGTGCCTCCTATCCACAGAATGTGCACAAATAATTTCCTTGGCATGAGACTTGAGCTAGCTAGCACAATAACTATGCTTTTGCAAGTGCCATATGTCCCTTTTCTTGGAGCTTTCCGTACGATACAAAACTCTGGTACTGTGACTAAAATGAGAAAAGCCTGGGCAGGGACTTCAGAAGCAATTGAGAGTGACCTAAAGCTCATAAAAGATTCTTGGCTTCAGTGGTGTTCACCCAAGTCAATCAGACTTACAAGTTACATCCAGACCTTATGGAGATCCTGGAATGACCCCTGCAGTCTGCAGAGATGGGGTTTTAAACCCTGTGAGGAAATCCCAATTTCCAAGCACTTCAGAAACACTGTTCTCTTTAACTGTTCTTTTGGATATAAGTTCAAGAAATGAGTGCACACACGTTGCCTATGCCTTTCCCCCTCTTTGCACTGAACATTTTTGGTGTAGGAGAGTTCAGTAACGGAAGTGTAAACCTTCTGTTTACATCTATAAACAAGATAAGGTACAAATTGCTGCAATACAAACTTCCTTGCTCTGGCCCTCCACTGACCTCAGCTATAAACTACAAGGACCCTTCTTTCTCACAGTTGCAGGAGTCTCCCTTCTCTAGGACAAAGTTTAAACCAGCAAATGTGCTTGCAAAATCTTCTGTGTGAATTTTTCTGACTGCTGTGCTATTCACACACCGCCTGGGGCCAGAGGATCGTGCCTGTGATGTGAGGGATAGATGCAGCTGGACCTGCACTTGGAGGATGCCCCACAAATCCCCAGCTGCAGGGTGAGCCTGGGTACCTTTGCACCCATTTCCTGAAATCAAGGAGCAAGCTACATGACTTTTGCTGAAGGGCTTGGATAGAGAAGAGCATGCTTGTACCACATTTTAGACTGACAGGAAACATCCGTGTCACTGTATCTCACGCCTAAGTCCTCTCCTGGAAGCTTTTTGCTGGGTCAAATAAATTGGTTGCAAAATAACCAAGATTATGCCAAGTAAACACAAGAATAATTAGATTAAAAAGCTACTCACGCATTGTCTTACTTTTGTAAGATTTCAATGGGTGCAGAAAGAAGAGCTTCCAATAAGACAAAAGCTGGTTCTAGGCATGGGAACTCAATTCTTTGGTGACCAGGATAGATGACACATGGCCTGAAGGAAGGACATAAGGAGAAGGCTGGGGCATGAGAAAAATCTTAGGGAGTGGGGCAGAAAAGTAAAAGGGGACTTCTATCCTTGACAGCTGTAATTGTATCTCCATGCCCTGAGAGATCTCACAGCCACTGACAGTCTCTCACACACACACGTCATTGAGACTATGGTGGGGGTTCCGAATCAGAATTGTTAATCTGGGATTTCCACAGCCATGTCTGTTCTGGGTGGTGGAAGTGGAAACCAAACCATCACATTTGGCACCAATGTCAGACCTTAGGGCAGTGTGGGGTCGAGGTTTTGAACACCAGCACTGCATTTGCACGAGGGCGAGAGTTACAGGGATGTTTGTATCTCCCCAGGCAGGACTCGTGTCCCTCTCCTCCTGGAGCAGCTCAGCAGAGGGGCTCAAGAACATCACCTCTGGCATGTGTCACCCAGCTGCAGATCCCTGGAAGGTGGACTGGTGATCAGGTATGGCCCTGTAAGCTTTCCTAGTTCCTGTCTTGTCACCACTGAACAGTCAGCACTGGTGTGCCCTGGAGAGAGCATGTGAAATGGTTCTAACAGGGCTGAGTCAGTAGTTCTTATGCGTTTAAGCAATGCAGAAACTCCTCTTTTGCTCCTTGTGCTGTGCAGGGGGTTGCAGGAGAGTGACTCAGGGATAGCTGCAAGAGAGTAGGACCACAGGGATGATTCTTGGTCACAGCTGTGAATGATGCTGCAGAGAGGTGGTGACACGGGATCCCTCCCCATGCTTTCAGTAAAAGCATGTCAGCTCCTGACAAGTGCCAGATCCTGGCCCAGAGGCCTATTTTCTATACATAATGGTGTTCTAAAAAATTTCATGCAATTACATACTGCTGCCCTAAACCGCATGGTATTATATATACAGAACCAGGGGTAGAAAGTTCCATTCTCACTGTTCAGATGAGTTAATTGATACACAGAATCAATCCGGATAACATGCCTTTGTTTTAATGTGCTCAATACTACACATCTGTTTGAGGGAAGTTGCTCTTTTGGCTCTCCATGTATTTCACAACCTATGACAGGTCTAGGAGTCTCAGCCATGAGCCAGCATCTCCCTGTCCTGCTGTTGTAGGAACACAAGCATTCACTTTGTAGGTAGATGAAATGGCTGAGATTTGGACAATTCTCTGTTTTGACTATGGCCTTTGAGTTACAAAGAACCACGTGCAGGAACCTGCTATGAAAACAGTAGAGAGAAAGAATGCTGCTGGTGTGTATGAGATTTCTCTCATCCTGCAACAAATGCTACTCTTAGCTGGCTGGCTGGTGTGGAGTAATGCATTAACTGAGTGTGATAAGGCAGGGGAACTCTGATATTGGCCCCATTTTCAGCCCTGTGTTTGCTCTGCAGTTAGACAATGGGGTCTTGGTCCCTTAGTTGGCCCTGTCATGACAAAACAATGTCAGTTAAGTCAACAAATCTCCTTTTGCTACAGTCATTTACAAATCGTGCTTCATCCCTTTAAAAATTCTGAATGGAAAGGTTAGGGATATTTAAGAATTAAGATGATAAAACATGGGGAGACAGCATGGAAACAGCTGTCAAGAGGACATGAGCCTGATTCCCATCACCAGCATTTGGTAATGTTAATTATGTTGCAATGTATACAAAAGAGTTGAAAGGTCTGAAAAATACGATGTGTATATCCCAACATACATGCATTTTAAGGCAGGAAATTACCTCTTGAGCAGAGTTGCCATACCTCCAGACATCCAAGGTGTGCTGCCCACATGCACATCTCCTCAGCACTGCCATGCACCTGTGGGTGATGACAACCTCCAGCAGGGCCATGGTTCTCAGGAAGGTCCAAATGGTCCAAATTGTTTAGATAATTTTGGGTAACGCTTCTGGCTGGGAAAGAAATGTCGTGCCCTCAGATTGGGTGTATGGGAGCTCTATTCCCAGTGTCATCAAATTCAGCTCAACATGTGGGTAATAGTGCTATAATCCTTACTGCAAACGGATCGCACCTGGATTTAGAAGTTGGATGTGTGAAAGCAACGTTGAGATTACTGGCTAGCTGCTTATTCCTACTGGCATCCTTATAGCTCCTGTTCCAGCTCATCCCTCCTTGCATGCAAAAGACAAAGTAAGGCCCAGTTGAAAAGTCTTGGGAATTTGGAGGGCTGACCCACGATCTTGTTTTCTTAGAGTTGGAAAAATTAGCTGCTTACTTCATTGGCTGAAAACAGATAAAAAGAAATACCTACTTGTGCTATGAATAATTCATCAGTGAAAGTAGGTGCTGCAGGATAGCATTTGGGATGAAAACTGCATAACAGTAGTCTCACGAGTCAATTTGCTACCTATAAAGGAAGGGATTTCTGTTGGCTGTCCTCTCTTCAGGACAAAAAAAAAAAATCCTAACACTGTCTGCATTTGGAAACAGCCTACATATTAAGCAATTAAAACTGATGTTCCTGACAAACATTCAGCTCCAAAGAAATAGTCTATTGTAAATGTAAACTCTCAAGATCCTTCCAGGCATACCAGCACGACTTGTCTCCTAAAAATTCTTCCCAAGCCATCTGGTGCCTTATCTTTGTAGCCAAGCCATACAATAACTTTAAAAGAGGGTTGTTGCTTGCAGGGTTTAGTCTCCGGACTACAGATTCCCTTGGAAATATCACAGCTCACTCTGAACCCGTCAGCCAGGCAGCTCTGGCTGTGTGAATTCCCCCTACTTTCAATCCAGACCCAAAACGTGCAGCTGTGGTTCTCTGGGGAGACCCCTTCCTCCTGTGGTTTGCAAAGGGAATGAAGGAGTTACAGGGAGAAGCTGGAGATTTCCAAACAGGGATTTACACTCCATTAATTCTCTCTCCGGCATCCCAGCCGGAGTGGCATGACATGAATGTGGTTAGGAAGGCTGCAGCCAATTCACATCATTCTTGTAGCTCTCCCCGCACCTGCAAGGGGAACGTATGGATTCCAGGCTTGCTCCTAGACAGCCTCTGCCATCAAAAAAAAGGTATTTAGTGAGTGAGAAGGCAGGAGGGCGTAGAGCAGAGGTGGCTGTTGGAAACAGCTGGGAAGGAAAAGACAACTCTGTTTCAGCTTTACAGATCATCCAGAGTCTGCTCTCTCTTGGTTGCATCCTGCTACTTTTGTGCCTGCTCTTTAACATCTCACCTAAAGTCCATCATCTAAGAAACTGAATTCTTACTGTTAAGTGCCCTGTTTTGGTTGCAAAAGCAGAGCCTGACAGTGAAGGCAAGTAGCAAAGCCAAGGCTGGCAGGCACCTGACAGCATAGGAGTAGTTCAGGCACAAACCAGAGTGAAGGATCCTGTGTTAGGTGTGCCCAGCTGCTCAGGCAGCGACAGCCATCGTGAGAAACAGCTCAGAGTGTGTGGCTGAAAATAGAACTTGCTCACCACTCCTTCATCCAGGGCAAACACAGCATAGTTGGAGAGAGACTAAATCCCTTTTTGGATTTTTATCCTGTGTTTATATGCTGAATCCTCCACACTAAGCATTCCAAGTTTGTTCCTTATCAATGCTGCTTTCAGAAGAAATGAGGAAACTGGGTGCAAGGGTGTAGGAGCACCTTTAGGAAGAGAGCTGCTTCCTCAACATATCCTGTAAGCTGGAGACTGCAAACAAGTCTGAAGCATCACGTTTAAGCAGCATCTCTTACTCATTTAGCATGGAGTGGGGGGCAATGGCTCTGGTCTGCTGTGCCTTCTGGCTGTAGTAATGATGTGGTAGCAGCAGTGGTACAAAGTGATGGGGCTGCCATTAGATTATCTTCTCCCTCCCTGTGCCCATCTGTTCTGAGAACCCTCAGCTACCTGAGAAGCATTTTAAAACACTCTGGTCTTGGGTACTGCAACTTAGGGAGCAGAGACATTATTCAAAGTTAGAAAGAAATGGGGTTTTTTTTCAAGCTATTGCATCTTGGTAAAGAAATACTGGATGTTATATATGCTTGTCAGGTGGATATTAATGAGCAAGATGTGATGCTGTAAAATAGCTCCTGGAAATGACAAGAGATTCTGCACTTCTCCAAGTCAGTGGAAGTTTTGATGATAAGTTTTGACAGGCACTGGATTAGGCCTAAAACATTCCCACTTTTTGGCCATTGACAATTTTTTTGACAGTTTTATAACCGGTAGAGACTTTACCACAATACAAATACGACAGCATTGCAAAGACTTCCCCCAGGGAGATGTCTTTGCTTTTAGCTGAGTACCTTGTGACACCCCAAGGGAAATCAAACAGTGCAGGGAAAAAGAACTTGATATCTGTAAAGTTGCTTAGCTTTTTCCCTGCTCTAATGGATATTTGTATTTTGTTATCTCTGGAGACAATCTACTATTTGGGAAAAGAATGAAAACAACACTCCCAAAATAGAGTTTTACAGTTTAATGATCCCTGCACTGAAATATTACATTGTACACTTAGGCTGCATACAACATGGAGAGGGAGGGTGGAACTACCACAAGGTCAGAGCTCCATGAGCCTGTGTTCTTTGCCAAATCAACCTTCTCAGCCTCCTCTTCATAAGGTGATGGTGACACCTCACAGAGCTGTTATGATAATTTGTTTATATAATAAAAGTACATGGCTCGAGGGATAAAGGTTTTTGTACCTGCGTAATTTCCAACATTCCCAGGTTGCCTTTTGGTGTGGGATTACAGAACATCTGCTCTGTTTAGTCCTCCTAGTATTACTGTTAATGTTTTGGCAAAGGCACCTGGAACACAGCATAGATGCACATGTACTTAATATCAGGTCATGAGGAGTGTATTCAGGTACTGTTTGATGTATAGCATGTCAAACACAAAAGATAAACCAATACAATGTTTAGTTTGATGTGGCCTAATTTGCACAAAAAATGGGAAGATTCAGAATTAGGTGTTTCTCAGCTACTTTAGGACCTGTCTCAGGGTTACCTGTAGTAAAAAGAGAGATGGGATCTATAAATGCTTGTCAGGCCAGAGGAGCTGCCAGGCTGCCGTGAGACCCAGAAGCTGGGCTGCCCTGAGCATTTTCCACGTGGCAGATAAGAGGTGTAAGGAAAAGGAGCAGTGTGTGAACAGTCAGCAGCAATGCTGGGAGCAGGGGAGGGGTGAGCTGGAACCAGCAGCTTTAAGTGGAGAGCCTCAAGGGATCATTATGTCCATCCGTGCTGACCTGAAGACGAAAATCCCACACATTTGCAGCGTCTACGTGGGCTTTGCTGTTCCTCCCACCCAGTCCCTAGTTCCTACTCATGTATCTGTTTTCCAGGGTCAAAGTTGTTTCTGAGGCAAACTGAGAGCCAGTTTCCTTGCATGTGAGCAAAGCAATGTGAGAGACTTGTTTGCTTTCCCTCCTTCACCTTCTGTTCCCAAATGGTGGTTCCCCACCCAGGCAAGGAGCAGGGATGGTATTGGCAAGGACAAGGTTATACTTGCATTTCCACTGTGCTCCCCTTGCACCTCTGTGCAGAGTAATGGATGGCTCCCACAGGACACAGCTCCTGCTGCAATTCACTGGCTGGGAAGGCATTTGAGTTGTACAGTTTGGCCAGGACCAAGATGAAGGATGTTTAGGTATTATTTTCCTGGGTAACCTTGGATTAGTTACTTCAACGTGCACATCTAAGCATTCAGGGGAGTGGGATGGTGATGCCCAAAAATTGCTAGGCATCATCAACAGATGATGGGATCAATGGGTCTGCAGCATCCTGGCACATCATTTCACTTCTCCCTCAGCCACTGGACCTAAAATGGGGGCCAGGATATCAGCCTCTGGAGGGCAAGCTGTGACAGCAGTGATAGCAGCACTGTACTGGTATGGAATGGCAGGGAGCATTTCCCAGCCTCCTATGGGCCAGAGCAAACCCCCAGACAACCCAGCAATTCAGACCTTGATGGCAGCAGCACACTACATGGGGTAAGAACAGAACCCCAGGGAGGAAGCAGGAGCTTAAAGGGCTACAGTAGATGAGTCGAACTGTATATTTAAATCCTCTTAACGAGGACCATAAAGAGTTGGCTTGGCACAGATAAGTTTGAAAATTAGGTATATGCCAAGAACTTGCAAGCCTCAGCCCCTCCAAACATGAAAGGTTTGCAACAACTTAAAAATCCAGCTTTGACACAACTGCTGAAAATGTCTTTTAGAGAGAAGCCTTTATGAGAGCTTCTTAAATGAAGAGAAAGGCAGCCCAGAGTGGTATCCTTGTCACCAGCATCAGCAGATGAATGAGAGGCAGGAGAAGGCAGTCAGCTGTTTGAAGGGAATGAAATCTTTCACTTTCTGACCACAAAGATTAGACAGGAGGATAAAATGTTGGCTGTTTTCAGTTATCTTGTGGCACTGAGGAGTAACCATCAAAGGGGAACCATCTGCCTTCTGGGATAATCGTTGGGCAAGCAAGAGGATGCAGCAGATAAAGGAAGATGACGCTTACCGGTAGAAGCTGAGCCACAGAGAACAAAGATTAGTATTGGGGATGGTCTCACCTACAGGAAAAAGGAAATGGTTACAAGAGGGAAAAGCAGTGCAAAAACCTCAGGGAATCTCAGTTCCTCAAATGTATTCTTGCAGCAGTGTGTACTGCCTTAAATTTCTTACCCAAGTTTTGCTGTTGTGATTAAGTTCTGATTTCGTAGTTTATAGAAGAGGCATTTGCAGCTCAAGTTCTGCAGTATTTACATGGGCAAAATTCCCAGTGTTTTAAGGGGATTTTTCCATGGATAGGTATGGGCTCTTAGGGCTTACTTTTGACTGGGTGAGGACTTGGAGTCTGCACAATTACCATACCGTAAGTATTAATAGATTCTTCCTAATAGGAAAGTTATTTGAATTTAAGATTGCAGCTTAGTTTCTCTAAACTCCACATAATCTATTTACTTATGCTACAGCTTTCATCCTGCACTTCCTAATCTCCAGCTGTAAAGATTCAAAATGCCACACAACAAACAACTTATGCATATTGATGGAAATGGCTCTGCAAGTCATGCCATACTACATGGCATGCACAAATGTATGTTTAGTGACATTGCAAAGCCAGGATTTGCTCCTGGGGAGCTTTCAGTCCACTCCCAACTCTGCCCCATAATGGAGTCCCATGGGTTGGACCCTTATTCTGAATGATGGAGTTGTTTTGTTTCTTGTTTTTTCCTCATGTCAGCAGTTTCAGATCAGCAGGTGGGGCTGTGAGGATGCTCTGCAAAACAACCTTGCTCCATTCAGCTCAGGGTCAAAAAGGGTTGGGTCCTACCCAACCAAGTCACAGGTACATGTCACTTCTCACCCCGTGCCATCTCCTGAGCCCCTTCAAACCTCATGCCAGAGCCAAATTAACTGGTTACCTTGCAGAAAACTAAGGAGAAAAAAAAACTCCAAAGCTTTGATAGGTTTTTCTGTAACTGTGAGCCAAACAGAAACAAGGCAGCTCTCACCTGAGGAGACACAGGGGATGCTGAGGCTGAGAGTGGTGGGATGTGAGATGTTTGTGAAATGGGGATGCCCTGAGGCACTCTGCAGCCCAGTAAACCAGACCTGTTTCCCAACACCATCCTGCTCTGAGGACTGAAGGCTGCACCCCTCTTCCCCAGGACACCGGCAGGACTAGCTCCACGTAAACCCCCTCCCCTCTGACTCAGCCCTAATGCTATGCTCAGCTTTTCATCTCTCCTTCCTTCGGCAACTCAGCTCACTTTTCCTCACTCCCCCTTGGCTGACCGGCTGCTCAGTATTGCTCCACACACCCAGCTGGCAGCACCAGCTCCCCCCAGCACTCCTGAAAAATGTGTCCACACCCACCTGAGTTCGGGATACAGCCTCCCCTTCCCCTGCCATGATTTCTGGAGCTCAAGCACCCTGTGTGTATCTCTGAGAAGTCTGAAAGCTTTGGGGCACATATGGGCATTACAGGAAGGTGCTGGAAGATGGTCAGAGCTCAGGGTGCTCTGCAAGCACTGCAGCTCAGAGAGCAGATATTATTCCTGCTATGAGTCATTTATTTGACAAGACAAAGAACCAGGGTGAGAAAACACACCTGAAAGGAAGTCTTGGCTGCTATGCAATGACAGTACGAGATTCCCCTTCTTCAGTGGCTTTTCCAACTCAGTTGGGACACAAAAGGTGTGGGATGGATGGAAAGGGCCAGAAAAGGCCATACAAGCAAGGGGTGTATGGCAGCCCCAGCAGGCTTTGCAGATGGAAGTTATCTTAGAATACTTTGGGTTTGCTCCTCTTCTGAGGATCTCTTTCTCAACGTGGGTGGATGAGCCATCAGCTGCAAGGACAGGAGGATGTTACTGTTCAGGCCCTTTGCAGCACTACAAGCAAATCTGGTCCAGGTTCATTAATCAGCAAGGTGAGTGTATGGAGATACAATGGTTGTTTGTTTTTGGAAGACCTGCTCTTGGCAGTAGACGGCACATACCAGAATAGGTGTATCACTGCTCCTACACACTCACAGTGAAGCAGGGAGTCAACTCTGCTCCCCAGAAGTGGGCAGCCACAGCTGTGATCACACCAGCCCTAAGGCTGGACACAGTGAGAAGACCCAACACCACTGTCAGAACTGACAGCATGAGAGGCAACTCTGCTCTGGAAGCACCTGAGCTCTGCCAGTGGCCCCCAGCCAATATGGGTAGCTTTCTCCTTGTAAGTAGCCCAGACTTTAATTACACCTGGTTTATAAGCACGGGCACAACGCCACACAGGGAGGTTATGTGCCATTACACCTTGCCCTAAGGGTGTCCTGACCTGGGTCTCCACAACCCTGGAGATTCCTGCACTGCTGAGGCTCTGCCCTCCACCCCTCCAACCCTGGCCAGCTGAGCACAGGGTTGAAGATGCATGGCGTTGCAGGTGATGCTTTACTTACTCTTTTATACTCATACAAAATTAATAATTGACTCCTAACAGTTGAGGTTTGTAGGGCTTTACCAGTTTGAAGAGTCAGGGGGTGCCATTTTGCCCAGAAGTGGATTCTGAATTGATTTTTATTTTAAATCTTTCCTTTTCTGCAGCAAATATCAATATTTCTGTGCTTTGTCCCAAAGTTCAGTAAAGAAAGTACAGAACTTTTGATATTTTCTGTGGAAGTGCAAATTGAATTTCCATACTTCTGCCTTGCTTACAGGCTCTAAAAGTTTAAAAACCTTTTAAACCAAGGTTTTGGGTTTTGATTTGAAGAAGGGGTAGAAGACAATGCTTAATTACATTTAGCTCCAAAAGATGTCTTAAATTTTTACAGAGACCTTTCAAACTGTAAAACAAAACAAAATAAACTCAGATAAGGATATAATATTCCTTTTCCCTCAGGATGCCTGAAAACTGCACAACACAAATCTAACCCTGAATAAAAGTTGCTTGAATTGCCTCTTCTCTGAGAAATGCAGAAGAAAACTGCTGTAAGAAGTGTTACACGGGGCTCTTCAACTGCTGGTCCACTTCTTCAAGCTGCCTTGAAAAAAAAAAGGAAAAAGTCAATTGTGTAAGTAAATCAGCTCTCCTCCTAATGAGTGACCAAGTGACTCTTCCCCACCGGGACCGGGCAGAGCAGACAGCAGCCGGTGCCGCTCTCCCCGGCCACTTTGGGGTTTTAAAGGCTTTGGGAAGGAGTCGATGGGGAGCGAGTGCCGGACCCGGGTGTGCAGAGCCGTGGCTCGGGCTGCCCCCGCCCGCCCCGTCCAGCTCCAGCGATGGCTTTTCTTGCCCAAAACCTGCGACTTCGGCGCTCGCCGGTAATGAAAGAAAGTGACATGTTGGAAGGAGTGGAGTTGGGGGGGGGGCGGAGGAAGGGCTCTGCTGCTCCTAGGGCGGGCTTTCTCAGGCTTGATCCATGGAGCACGCCCCTTTTAAATTGAGTCCCGGCAGCTCTCCCCCCGGCAGGGCGGAAAGCGAGGGAGAGCAGGCAGGCGGGCGGGCGGGCGGCTCCCCCGTCCCGGCCCGTCGGTCCCGACCCCGGCCCGTCCGCCCCCGCGCACCATGCGCGGCCCCCGGCGCCCCGCGCGCCGCCGGCCCGCCCGCCCCTAGCGCCGCCCGGCTCCCGCGCCTTCCCCCGGCAGCGCTCCGGGGGCGGAAGGGGGGAACACAGGGGCGAAGAGAAAAAAAAAAAAAAATTAAAAGAGGGAAAGGGAGGAAAAAGGAGGAGAAGGAGCGGAGCGCGGGGAAGGCTGCTCCTCCGAGGACAGCGCGCAGCACCATGCAGCTGGCGCCGCTGGCGCTGGCACTCACCACGCTCTTCATCGACGGCTTGAGGACGGGAGCGAGGAGGCAGAAGCTGCACCCCAGGCAAGGTAAGGGGGTGCTCGGGGAGGGGCGCGGGGGGTGCTGCGGGGCTCGGCCACCTCACTCAGCGGCATGTGCGTCTGTCCCCTCGCAGCCCAGCTGCTGGAGAAGCTCAGCGAGTACGAGATCGTGACTCCTACCCGGGTGAATGAGTTCGGTGAGCCCTTCCCCACCGATGTCCACTTCAGGCGGCGCCGGCGGAGCACCAGCGCTGCCCCCGACGCCTGGACGGCGGCCGCCGCCGCCTCCCCCAAGGCGCACTACAGGCTGTCCGCCTTCGGGCAGCAGTTCCTCTTCAACCTGACGGCCAGCTCGGCCTTCATCGCCCCGCTCTTCACCGTCAGCCTCCTGGGAGAGCCTACCGCGGACCAGCGGCACCTCTACGCCGAGGCGGCCGACGCCGACGTGAAGCACTGCTTCTACCGGGGGCACGTTAATGCCCGGCCTCGGCTCACCGCCGTCATCAGTCTCTGCTCCGGGATGGTGAGCCCCGCGCCCGGCCGCGGCGCCGGCCCCGCCCCGCTGAGGGCCAGGGGCGGAAGAGCCGAGGAGGAGCGGGAGGAGCGGGCCGAGGGAGGGTGGGCAGAGAGAGTGGGGCCCGCCCCTTCCCCTAACAGCGGCCGGCCGCTCCCGCCCGCCCCGGCCGGGGGTTTCTCTCGCGCCGCGCTTGTTCCGTCGGGCTGCGCGGTGCGCTCCTCCTGCTCCGCGGGTTTTGGGGGAATAAATACCACCCACCGACAGCCCGTGGGACGATCCGCGGGTCAGACCCGGGCACGGACCGCCGCCTGTCCCTGGCATGCCGATGAGGGCTGGCTGCGGGTTTCCCAGCAGCGCTGGCCCGGAGGCACCCAGCACCCCGGGGCAGGGCCATGTCCCGGTCCCTGGCACGCCAGCCGGGTGCCCTTCGGTGCAGGGATGTTGGCACCGCGGTGAGCAGAAGCTCCTAAAAGGGCTGACTCTTCTGTGTGCCCTGGTGCCCTTCAGCCCCACGGGATGCCAATCCCAGGGGCTCCCCGGAGGGTTCTGCTGGCTTCATTCAGTCCAGGAATTCCCCTATGAGCATGTGTTCACCTAGGCTTGGGCACATGTGTGTGTGGCTTCCCTCCCAGGTACTGGGCATGGATCTCAGTATGGGATGGATGCAGAACGTTTTGTCTTCAGTATTTTTTATTTACCCGCCAAGTATCTGCATTCATAGTTGTATGCAACTGGAGTGTTGATGTATTTTCCTAAGCAGGGATTTCACTGGCTGGACACCTACCTCCCTCTGGTCCTTACACGTGGGTTTAAAGCCTGTCTCAGGGAGATGCTGTATGAAACCAGCACATGATGGGGTTGTGCTGGGCACAACCAGCACATGATGGGTTGCATGCGGCAGCACCATCACCCTTCAGACAGGGCTGGCTTGGTTAGCATCACTGGTACAGGGACAGGTCTGGCAGACGTTCCCCTCTCATGCTCCCTGCCTGCGAGTTAGTAATTAGCCCTCTGTAAGCTCCGGTGAGATGGCTGCAGGGAGCAGTGTAGCCCAGGGTGGGTGCCAGAGGTGTGACCAAAGCTGGAGCTCCAGCCGGTGCCTTCACAGGAGTCACAGAGATCTGGGCACACCTCCCTGGTTAATTGCTCATTTTGTGGGATAGTGCTGTGCTCGGTGGTTTGTCATCTCCCAAAGCTGACCTCCTGTTCCTCTTTCTGGTCTCTCTCAGCTAGGCACATTCAAGTCTGATGATGGGGACTATTTTGTAGAGCCACTGCTATCGCTTGAGGAGCAGGAGTATGAAGAAGAGCACAGTAAACCACATCTTGTCTACCGACACCGGACACCTCCAACTAACTCTTCAGGGGACAGGCAGACCTGCAATACTCCAGGTACTCATTTTGTCGCTGCCTTGGATGACTTGATACTTGCAAGTACTATTTGCAGTTAAAAGTCAGTTGGTTAGTGTGGGACAGAAGGGATGTGGAATTGAGGGACCCCTCCAGAAATGATGCTGTGAGTGCTAGGACCAGGCTTGGTGCTGTCCTGGAGAGATGTAGTGTGCCTGTGCTTTCTAGGAATTGGTTATAAGGAAGTTGCGGTCAGAAAAAATGTTGCAGTTTCCCTTTCATTCCTGCTGTAAAGCTGGCAAGAAAACTTTTGGTCTGTCTTGCCTTAAATATCCTATGAGCATTTAAACTTTTCTGTTCCCTCCTACATGTAGTTCCCAACCATGCTAATCTGATACACTCTCTATCTGATACTCTGTCCTTTAAATTACATCCTTCTGTCTTGGTCTTGCTGTGCTCCTGGTCTTCCCACCACAAATCTGGCTGTGAGTTGCAATGTCTCACTTCTTTCTAGTGGAAATGAGGAGGTCCTGACACCAACCCTGACAGTTCTTCCTTTATTAATCACTTTTCCATGGTTCATTTTCAAAGGCTTTTTTTTTTTTGTCATGGCCCTTCCTCCACCAGCACCATCTCCCTGACCTCCTTGCTCCCTCTTTCTAGTCTTTGCACATATGAAAGAGCACAAGCCTTTTTATCTAGCCTTCATGTGCCTTGATGAGCAATAGCCTTGCTCTTACTGTCCCTATTATCTGCAGTGGCCTCCTGCTGCTCTCTGCTTCCTTGACTTCCTGATGTTCACAACTAATCCTCTCCTTTGGCAGCGAATACCTAAATTTTCTCTCAAGAAGCTTATTCCTTCGGTCTCCTGTTTCACCTGCTGTTTTGCCCTCCTCCTTTGGGCTGCAGAAAGATCTACAGGAGCTTTAGAGCCTAAACAGAGTAGACCTTGACTGGGTTCCCTTGCGGGCTGCAAGCTGCTCATATGCTGCAAAGTAGGTGGAGTTGCTCAGGGAATTAAGGTGCCACTGGAGGAGAAGTGTGGTGCCCAAATTGGGCTGCAGTTGGCATGCGTGACTTCTTTGGCATCCATGACTGTGGATCATGGCTGTGCTGTTGAGCTGTCAGTCTGTTCAGCTTGCACTGATCATGCTAAGTCCAAAGATGCTCTGATGCTCTGTGACCAGCCAGAGCAACACATGTTTCTTCTAGCAGATGTGTGGATCCAAGTCCACATGCAATATGTGCCAGGGGTACAATGGTACCTCTCACAAGGCTGTCATTGTTTGTTCTTCCAAGGGTTGCTGCTGGAATATGCCATTCTGGTTTCTCTCTTCCAGCTGTTTCTGCTCCCTTCTTTGAGATCAGATGCAGGAGACTCAGAACAGTTGGAAAGAAACACGGAATCTGGCACATTGCATCAGTAGCCCTTGGAGGAACGGAGCAGCAGATCACAGGACTCATTGAATCAAAGGTAGCTGGGAGGGCTCTGAATTTTGCTTGTGGACTTGACTCTGTGCTGCTGTAACAGACTGTTGTATTTCACCCTGCTGTGTAATAGTTCCCATTTAGGGTATTTTTCCTCTGTATCATAATTTGCAAGAATAAGACTCCATCTGTGATTTTACCAATGTGGTGTATATCTCTTCCCTGTCTGTTCCAATATGCTTTTCTTCTTGCTTGTCTTTGTTTTCTTGCTCTTCTCAATTGTTCTATTTAGTGGAGAGAAGAGTTCTTATCTCTCAAATACAGGCTTAAGTGTTCCAGCTAGGCATGGCAGTCTTATTTGTCCTCCTGTCCTCTTTCTCTCCATTTCTCCCTCTTTACCATCTCTTCTTTATGTCATTGTCCAATCTTTTGAAAAGGAATGATGCTATGGTCATATGTGTATGGTGAACAAGTCTTGGTTATTTCATTTAAGGAGCAAGTTCAGAGCAGCTTGAGCAATGCTGAACCTTGGCATCCTCCCTGCAGTTATGTCTGGTGAGAGAAGGTGTCTCGCATGTCTTTGCAGCAGAGGTGAACATGCAAAATCTAGCATCACTCACTGTTTTGGACAAGGTGTATCTCTCACTCCTGCCAGAGAAAAGAATGGTTTCATGACAATTTGGGAGTTAGTCATAGCTGTAGGTTATTGTATGAATCCAGTCTTTTGTCAGAAGAACGTGTTGAACAGTGCCTTTGCATGGCAGGTTTCTGGCAGGGGTGGAAATTTACTCGAAGAGGAAATTCATGTGAGGGAAATCCAAGGTTCCCACCCTGTGGTGAGCAAGGGACCCCATGTTGCTGGGCAGTGATACTATTAAGAATGACTTTCTGATAGTCATCTTCCTGGAAATTATTAATAAGCAACATACCGGTGTGCCCTTGCCATGATGATGTAATTCTAGACTTCTTGAGCTATTGAGGAAAGTTTCCCTTGTGAATTGGTGAATAGATTGAGAAAAAGCTTTCATTTGCAACAGTCTCCCTCATCTTAATTTTAGTTTTCAGCTTCCCCAGATCAGCTTAGAAAACCAGGTATTTGCTTTTGTTAAGTTTTAATTAGCAGTTTCTGATAACAATTTCAGGTCCTCTTAAATAAAAGATACTCTGCAGGTGTTCTGGAAAAAGATCTTTTTCCTCTGAACACTGATGGATATCGAATGGAAGTTGTGCTCTGCAGATGAACTTTCATAGCACAGCACTGGGGTCTCTGGCAATGCATTTCAGCTGTCTGGCATACAGCTCAGCCACTGCAATAAAAACTTTGGACAGAGTTTTCCTTGGGGTAACAGGTTAATGTAGTTTCAGTCATAGGAAATGGTGCATTTTCCTCTCCATCTTTCCTTTTAGTTAGTGCTGTGAATCAGTTTGTCATCTGGCTGGGAATCTGGCAGAATAATTAGCTGTGTTTTACTGAATAGCCCTGATGAGATGAGGACTTCGCCAGGCCGACAGTGTGATGTCACAATAGGTGCAGTACCATTACCACCCATCGCTTCAGTACAGCAAGCTCTTCCGATCCCAGTTATGAAATATCCGCTTTTTTGAGGTGGAGGAGAAAGACAAAAGAAATTGTGATCCTAAAAAGAAAAAAAGGAAGTGGCTCATTGCGAGACTGGAGAGCGGAGCTTTCCTGCGCTCCATGGAGGAACAATCTGACTCCAATGATAAAAGGCGTGGAGCTGCATCCTGTGTCTGTGAGCCAGCCGCCTTTCGGAGGCCAACAGCACCTCCCCGAGCCCCCATCCAGTGGGATCTTCTGCCAGGAGCAGACCAGTGAGCCTTTTCTCTGTGAAACCCTCAAGGTTTGGTCTTGCAGAGAGATGTTCAGCTCCAGATGCCAATAGGACACTGCCTTCGGTCATCACTTAAATAAACCACTTCAGGCCACCTCTAGCTCTGCGTCTTATGTCCATTTCTGCTGCTTCTCCTTTCTTTCATATTTCCCATGGTTTTTGTCACTGATGCATGTATATACATATTTATATGAACATTTTGGTTGTTGACTTCTCTGGAGCTCTTGTCTTCCAGTTTTGTTGGGGTCTGTGATAGCTTTAGCTTTTTACTGAATCTTCCCAGTCATTCTGTCTGTTGGCCACCCCTTATTCTTAGAGAGATGTAGCCTCCGTCTGCCTGGTGGCACTGAGCCACAATTCTCCTGTGTCCGTGAGTATAATTGCAAGAATTGTGCCTTTTTGCTGCCCCACTTCTTCTGCCTGCCCAGCTCCTGTTGCAAATTCTGCATGGCTTTTAGTGTGATCCTGCTCCAGGACTCCTGACTAAACTTTTTTGAGCAGCTCCATCTTTTTGCCTACTGCCTTCATTTGGCTAATTCGTGCTTCCCATTTCCATCCCTGCTTCATTAGTTAAATACCTCTCTGTTCTTGCCTCATTGCTTATAATTCTTTTATATTCAGGACCCACCTGGGGCTGAGATGAGTAAACCAAGGATTGAATGTATAGTGAGTGTGAGCTGCTCCCATGATTTGCTGCTGGTCAGCTATGCCCATCTAAAGACTGGCATTGGACCTGGGCTCTGGGGCTGCGTGTGAGGATCTTGCACAAAGTCCTCACTCCTTAATGAGAGCATTTAAAGCAGGAATATCCACCACGGGCAAAACTCCTCATGCAGAAGCAGCAATAACACTCTGATGGTGCCAAACTAGTAGGAAGACGATTAGAGCTGTTTCTGGAGGGGAGCCAAGAGGCTGTAGCCAACAAAGAGGCCTTGCAGCAATTCATGCTGAGGTGGTGAGGTTTTGGAAGCAGGCTCAGATGAGTGCAGGACGGAGCAGGTCTTACCTGCACCGTGCTGGCTGTGCCCCCCTCTGATGCTGGCAGAGGTGGGAAAGCCCAGTGACTCACCTGCTGAGGCTGCTTTCCAAAATCCACCAAGTATTATCAGTACAGATGGCTGTGGGACACAACCTGCAGGCTTAGCACATCCCAGTACCTGCCAGAAATGGGTGCAAAAGGGTTTCAAATTTGTGCCTGGTATTCTGTTGGGTGGAGAGCACATATGTGGCCAGGCACAGCAGCTCTAGAAAGGGAAGCCCCATGTACAGGTCCAGGTGAGGAGGAGAGAAGCTCTGGCTGTGAACTGTGCTGAGAAGGGTCCTATAAAAAGTACAGGAGAACCCAGTCTTGCCACTGAGCTAGCGTGACACAGCCATACTCAGTAATGTGTCACTGATTTTTCAGTTGCATTAATGAGTAATTTGTAATAGATTATCCTTTCATAGTAACTCTAACAACCTTTCCCAGTGATTGTGACACTGGGGAACCACCAGAGCAGAGGAGTGCTGCCCTATATCTCAAGCAAGCAGATGCCTTGTGCTGCCAGCTCGATGATTGTGATCTTGTTTCTTCATGATAATTAGCACCTGCCTGCTCTCCAAATGCCTCCCAGTTGCATGGGAAGTCACTGGTGAACCCATGGCACAAGCAGGACATGGTCCTGTCATCATGCTCCATGTGCTTGGAAAGGGTGGTCAGGTTGAGGTTGCCAGGATGTGGGTTTATTAGTGTGTTATCAGTGCCATGAGCAGGGAGGAGACCTGGGGAAGGATGTGATGGGGATCTGGTACTGTGGCTAAAGCCTGGCTTTGTAGTGTGGTCTTTCATTGGTGCAGGGAGGGGATGAGCTTTGCTCCCTGCTCAAGTTGTGGGTCTAGGTGTGTTCACAGTGTTACTGTTGGCAATGGAGTGGAATGGGGCCAGTGGTGGAAAATTTCCTGCTGGAAAACAGAGTCACAGAATGGTTCTACAGACCCTTTGTATGTGTTATATCCTTACTTTGTAGCAGTTTTGAGGTAGAAACTTTGAATTCCTTTTCCACAGGACTCATTGTTTGTACTGTTGTGAGTGGTCCATGGTGAAAACTCAGATTCTTTGCACTTGGACTGTTGCTCTAGAGCCCTTTTGTATTTTTGCTGTTTCTTTTGGACTCTGTCTTGCTTCCAACTGTGTCCCTTTTTTTTGTTTTCAACTCCTTCATCCAGGACAATTTTGCATTCTAGGTGTCTGGTTTCCAGGCAGGTCTTCAGGCAAATTCTGTACTGCTGAGTGTCACGTAACCCCAGGGTTGCAGGAGATCTGCAGGGAGGTTTTCTTAAGCCTTTATTTCCAGGTTGAGCAATCCTTGAGCTGTTTCAAGAGTCTGTTTAAGCTGTCAGCTTTGCTTTTGGCCTCAGGGTAAAACACTGACTTCGTTCTTTCCATCAGAAAAGTTTCTTATCTTAAAGAAGTGGATTGTAATTTTTAGTCAGGTAGTAATTATTCCAGGTTTCCTTCCCTCCCAAAATCGGTGAAGAAGAGAGTTACATCACAAGTCCCATATGTTAATGTAATTAATTCTATTTCTAGCTCCCTATTGATGTAGCAGCACAGTAAGAGCCAACTGGTATTTGGTCAGATGGGCCTGGGAGGTCAAGCACAAGCTTTTCCCATGCTGAGTTGGGGAAGGGATCCATCAGCAATGTTGGAAATATCTTGTGATGTTGGCAAGTTAAGTAAGTGAAATAGACTGACTTCAGTTAAAAAAAAATGTATTACAGTCAATGATACAGATCCCATAACTAGTTTTGGTTTAAGATTCCTCAGTGTGAGATATAAGCAAGGTGCATACATTTTGTTGTTACTCTTAGTATTGAAAATGTATCAAGTATCCATCTGGCACCCTAAAGGTGTAAGACTTAAGATTGTGAGTAAACAAATTATTGTTGATTGGTTATTATTTTGCAATTAAAACAGGTTAAGTGAACAGGGTTAAATTATTCTCCTGGAATCACAATGGATGTACTTGCAATTTTGCATCTACTTTTACCTCATCTGTATGGACATCCACTGAAGGAAGACAGTGGGAGAAGGTGGGGGGGAATCACTTTGGTGTTTTGTGTCTGTTCCCTATGGCGTATACTACTGAAAATAAACAGGCTGACTATTCTGTGACTTCTTTTCCCACATGTCTGTAATGTCATTATGAACATCCCTATGGCAAATTGCTGGAAAATTCCTTTTTTTTTCTAACGGGATATTTTATCTTTTACTGAGTGTCAGTACAAAGTTGTGGTCTCAGTGTTGTTCTTGTTGACATGGTACCTCATACGTGTCCCTAGACACAAGTGTGAAGCACAGGTTGGTGTACTTGTGACTGCTGTGCATGGGAAGTTGCCTGAAGAGCAAGTGTGGGAGTTCTGTAAGATGATCTTGAATCATTTTTTGCTGCATGCTCAGCTCATGTGTTAGTATCTCCTTTCTTAAAGAAGCAATTTATTATTTTGTTCATTAGTCTACTTTCTGTCTACTGTGCAAAATTGATAGCTTTCATGTACAACTTTTTACCTTAGGCAGAAAAATAATCTTTCAGGCTGGAATGCATTCTGATATTCATCACCAGGAAAGGAAACATCTAGAGTATGTGTGGTCTTTGGTGTATCATGGTATAAACCAGAGAACGTTTTATTACCAAGGGAAGTTGGCGCTCACTTTAAGTCCATGGTTCTCAGTGTTCTAGTTCAAGTGGTGAGAAGAAAGGCAGGGTCATGCAAATTACCTCATGCAAATCTCTCTGAGATAGAGCTGTAGATATATAGAAATGTAGATAGAGATAGAAAACATTTTGATATAGAATTAAGACAGAACCAGGGCTAGAAAAATCCTTTGGGTGCAGCTTAGGACCTGTTTGTGTCCTAAAGAGGAGTCAGTTTCCATTCCATTGCTTGGCAAGAAGAGCCAAAAAATGTGGTTTGATTTCAGCCAGTCTGATCTTTGCATGAAGGAAAATCCATTTTGCCTCTCCCTTCTGTTTCCCCAGTGATGGCAGTCACTGTTTTACCAGCCACAGGCAGCAAATCCAGCCAGGCAGCTGGAGCTGGAGCTTGTACTGGAGCTTTTGGCCAGGGTTTGCTCCTGTAGAGTCAAGGGAGACAGGTCACATACTGACTGACTGCCTGAGGGAAGCTCAGCTGAATTTTGGTCTGTTTTATGGAGGTGTGCAATAAATAATTAACTTCCAAACGATAGTTTTAGTATCTGTGCAGCTGGATCAGAGCAGTGCTAGAAGTGTTGCGGGCCAGCCAGTGAGCAGTAAATTTTGTTAAAAATCCTAGGTCATGCATTCAGAAAAGTTATGATAAGTTGGTTTGAAAGGATCCCACTTCTTTTCTAGCAGGGAGATGTTAATGTTGTTAGCTCGAGAAAGAGATTCTTTTCCCCTTCTCCTGCTCTCTCGCTTTTTTTTTTTTTTTTTTGCTGCTATGTGCAGCTTTTATGAACTTGGAGCTGAACTGGAATTGCTTGAATTGTTACATGTCTTACTTAATTGTGCAAATTGCTTTCTATTCCAAGGACTAGTTAACGTAGAAATGGAAAGGATTAGGACTGTTGTGATAAGCAATCATTCCTTCTTTAAGTTTTTGGGTTTAGTATAACAATAGCTACTATTTCAAAAGCTGATCCTGAGTCTGCCCTGTCACCCTTTCATGCAGGCAAAGTACTCACATAGGGTCTGAGTCTTCCCTGCCCTCTTTCTTGTGATAGATCCAAAGTACATTAACCAGCAGGAAACATCCATAAATCAACTGAATGGGTTCTGGGCTGAGGCTTCTTGCTCAAGCAAAAATAAATGGCATGAGTGGGAAGATGCCATCAGGAAGGAATATCCCTTTCACAGGACTGGGTCTCCTTTGTAAGTCCCACATAACAAGGAAGGAACCAAACAGAAAAAAATTTAAGATGCAGCTCCAGGTCTGTCTAAAGACAGTGAAAAGAGCATAGATTGTCTTAGTCAAGTGTGCAGTAAAATGGACATTATTCCAGCATTTACCTGCCTCTCAAATGAATATGACCTGTAGAATCAGTGCATGGGCTTGCCTCATACTTGAATTATTGAACTGTAGTTTGCGTGGTTTTAAAGGGTTTTCTACAAATTAAAAAAAAAAAAGTTTTGTTTCTTAAACCCATCCAGTGGCTGCCATGGGTAAGTACATGTGGTTCAAGTCATTGCAAAGATTGCAGGCTTGCCAAGCAAACCATTTTTTTTCCTGATTTCTGTTGCTATGTTAACACAATAGAAAAAAATAAAAAAGGGAAAACAAGGTGGAAAAGTATCACACCCTTTTTTGGTGCTGTGCGTGTCAGTAGGAAGCTGGCGCTGCAAAATTGCAGGGCTTTTGTTTAATGTGAGAGATTTTCCCTTCTGCCTGATGGAAGGGCAGCACGTTGCACCATTCAGTGAGAGCAGTGCTGTTGAGGCCATTGTAATGGAGCAGGATATCAACAGCATCAGGCACACAGAGTCCTGGCACTGCCTGTGTGCAGCTCCCATTAACGTGGTCAGCGTTTTACGGATGGGTTGAGAGCAGTTCACAGCCATTAGCATTTAATTTTTTACAGGTGAGTGCTCACCATCTACATGAAAAAAGATGAGTGAAGATAACAGTTCACTACTAAAGTCCAGGAGTGGCTTTCCATGCAGTGCATCCCCATCACTGGTTTTCCAGTAACCAGGCTGGCAAACACCCAATACGTGACCTGTCCAAATAGCATGCTGCGAGTGTTGGAGTCACTTTGTGCCTGGAAAAAATTAGGTTGTTTTTGAAGGGATGATGTGTCTGACTTGATTTGTGTGCTGGATGGGGGAAGAACACTGATACCGTACCACCACTTGGCAGCATTAGGTTAATGATTGAACTTGATGATCTTAAGGGTCTTTTCCAACCTAAATGATTCCGTGACACTGTGCCAGATCTCTGCAACAAAAAGGAAAGTAGTTTTTCCTCTGTGCTGGATGTACCTGGCTGTGTTGGGCTCTGATTCCTCTGCATGATGGGCAGGTCAGGGCTCTCAGAACCAGACATGGCATTTCGTGTTGTACTCTCTGGGTTTTGGGCAGGTCTGTGAGGGTTTTTTTAGAGTGTGACACCAGCTGCAGGATTTCAATGCAGGCCAAATGAATGTCAATTAATTTCTTTTATACACCTCCTGTGTGATAGGTATCTTCAAAAAATCCTTTGCATTTCCCTCTTCTTTTGCCATCTAACTTCCCTCTGCTTAGATGTGTGGAGAAGGCACCTGAGCCTCACGGTCCCACGTGGGGCCCTGCAGAGCTCTGCCTTCTCTCCATAGCCTTGTCTTCAGCCTCACTCCAGCCCTGTTGAGCATCTCCCCATCCTTAACACGTTTTTCCTGGAGCACCTGCTCTTTTTGGAAGTTAGTTAGTTAAAAGGGAAATTTGAGTGGCTGGCTGAGGGTGCAGAGAGGAGAGGAGCTGGCTGAAGGGCTGGGGTTAGCACTTTCTCCTCAGTCTGGTCCTCTCCTCACCTTTAAGTTATTTGTATGCATAGTTGGCTTCCCAAGCTGATTGGCACTGAATGAGTCAGGATAATGTCATGGTTGCCCACGAAGCTGTGCCAGCATGAGAGCACAACCTTGCCAACACAAGGGCATTGATTAGAGCAGAGGAACTAGGGCAATCCAATTATATCCACAAATGCCATTGGCTTTCTCGAATTCTTACTCAAATAACTGCGGATTCTCTGCTGTATTAAGGTGGTCTGGACTATATCAAGAAAGAGGAATTTATAGGACTTAGTGCAGAGTAAACAGGATTTAATTCTTAACTACTCTATGGCATATTTGCACCTCGGGCAAAAGGAAAGTATTTTTCAGATAGGTAGAAGCTGGCTGATCCCCTTTGCCTGCCGTGACACTGCAGAACATACTTCTTTTTTTTGGAAGTTACTGCAAATATTCCTGAAAGGAAACTACACAGGAAAAATAACTAAGAAGTTTCCTATCATTTCAATCTTGTTTGAGCATTGAATATTCCTTTGTTCCCTAATATTATGCTTCCTCTAACCTACTCAATGGGTCAGATAAGGAAATGTGATATTTTTCACCACCATGACGAAATTAAACCAAAGCTACAAAGAACATGAGGGTTGTAGCCTGGAGTCGTAGATGAGTAGTTCAGATCTGGCTTTATATTAAATGCAGAAGTGAACAGTATTTCGTGGATGAATCACATTCAATTAGCTACTTCCTATGATGAACTGATTAAAATTAAGTGGCATCAAATAAGACTGATTTTGCTCTTACATTTAAATAATGCTATAATTACATACTAATCAGATGGTAAATCTTAATTGTACAAGTTCCATATGTTTTATTTGACTGTTCTCCCTCTTCACTTGGTCGTCTTTGTATCAGCATGGAGTATATTTTCAGGCTGCTTTTATGTTTGGCCTAATTGAATATCAAAAGCAGTATATGTGAAACTTCCTGAATTCTATTCTTTCGCCAGTGGCAGCTGTGCTATTAGATGACCTTTACCATTCCTGTAGCACAGAATAATAAAGGGAGGGGGGGAACTGAAGCCCAGCCGTGTTATTGTTAGAGACAGAAATAAATCATATATAATTGCTTTGCTATGAAGGCCAGATCCTGCCGTCCTTCATGCCTGAGTTAGAAATACAGGATTTGGACCTTTGTTTCCTGTGGTTTCCTGGCCACCTTGGACGTGCCCAGAATCCTCACACTGCCACTGCGGTGGCTAATTACCATTGCAGGGCTCCATTGCTCCTGCATGGGCTGGGAGCTGGCTCTGCTACAGGGAATGTCCACCTCTCAGTGCTACTGGCTTCCCCAGGATGGCTTTAAAAATGAAGCCTTAGATGTTGGATTACATGGTGGACTTCCACAGAGTGCTTCCCTTTCAGTTCACTGCTTGTTTGGAACAAGCCCACACAACTTTGTTGAGGTAATAGGTATTTTGACTTAGCATACACGTGGTATTAATTTTATTCACTCCAGAATGTACTTCATGGGTTTTTTTCTGCTTTTTAACCATAGATCATGACCACAGTCACAAAAAGAACAAGCGGAAACACTGGAGAAGGCAGTGGGCAGAGAGCAGCATATTATCTGACGTGGAGATGTTGAAACACAGCCTGGAAGTGAATTCTTTTTCTGGGGACAGCAACAAGACTGGGACTGTCAGTGAAAAGAAGAGCCACAAGAGAACAAAGCGGTTCCTGTCCTACCCTCGGTTTGTGGAGGTGATGGTGGTGGCTGACAGCAGGATGGTCGCTTACCACGGAGCCAACCTACAGCACTATGTCTTAACCCTGATGTCAATAGTGAGTGTTCAGCCAGGGCGAGTAGATTCAACTTCAAATCGTTTTCTAGTGGTCACAGAGCCCCTCTCTGCTGCGCTCGTATGCAACGCCATCAGTTTGCCTTGGCTAGGTGTGGAGATAATGCTGAGGTTGCATTAAAAAATGATAAAACTTGGCTGGAAAATACTGGTTGGAGTCTTCTTTCCCAGACCCATCACACTTCCTGATCCTTCTCACACCTCTCTCTTGCAGCTTTCTGAACATCAGACACCATGAGCAATATCACTGAATGTTTAGTCCACACACTGTACTCTTCCTTTTATTTAAGTCCACTTGAAATAACAGCTGAATTAAAAAGGTACTTTGGGCACTGTGCTTTCCAGGGAACTGATGCTGGTAAGTTATGCAGTTGCCTGACTTCCCTTGCTATTGCAAGGAGAAGGAGCCTCTGGTCACCTTGATCTTTAGCATAGTTCTAGAATTGGCTTTCCAGGCTGAGAACAAGCACTTCAGTAGCTGCAGGTACTAGGATGCAGTAGGGCAGTCTCCTGACAGGCAGCTATGTAGGTGCAGAGTAACTGGAAGGGAGTATCCAGCATGTTTGTGTCTCTGGAGGGATGTTCAGCCTGTTTGAGGGTAGAAGTGCAGTGAATATGTGCTCTGAAACTGTCCATGTCAAAATCAGGCATTTGGAAGAATAAGTTGCTTTTGACAGTCCTGGTTGGTGGTCTTTGTATCTCAGAGCAGAATGATCCTGTAATTTGGTGAAATGTGTGCTAAAGCAGAAAGAAGTGTTTGGTTTCTGTGATACCAGCAGCCTTTTTTCATTCTAAAATTTTGCTTCTGCCAGGAGGTCTTCAAGTAGCATCAGAGCGCTGAGTGAGGCAGAATAGCAGCCCAGGGGAAAAGGAATTACAAAATGGAAAATGTGTGTGTTGTCTTAATTGTTTGTTTCCTTGAATGTTGACAATAATCCCAAGTATTGCTTTTTGGAACAGGTGGCTTCTATCTACAAAGACCCAAGCATTGGAAATTTAATTAATATTGTTATTGTGAAATTGGTCGTGATACATAATGAGCAGGTAATGGAAATTATTTTCTTCACCTTCTGCTTGACAATGGCATTTGTAGTGAGCATTGTTATGAATAATTAAAATACCTTTTTTTCTGTGTGTTGCTTATCAGGATGGCCCTGCAATATCTTACAATGCCCAGACAACATTAAAAAATTTCTGCCAATGGCAGCAATCCCAGAACCACCCAGAGGGAAGTCATCTTCGGCATGATACAGCTGTGCTTGTTACCAGGTGTGGTGAATATTCTCATGAAAGCTGTAGCCAGTTGTGTGTCAGGGGCTGTGAGCATGTAATATATGGGAATTGTTCAGGTTTTGATGTGTATGTAATGATGTTTGCAGTTGTGGGAGCAGTGTAACTGTGAGCCACGAATGTGTCCACCACAAGAGGTGTCTTTGAGAGGTTCAGAACTGTCTAGGGTCTGGCCATGGGTGTTCAGTGTAAGATGAAAAACTCTGACTATGGTGGGGAGTTTGGACTTTGGATGATGTGGCAAACCAGCATGAAAAGGTCCACTGTAGGACCAAGAGTTGCTTTTGCTGTTGTTACCGTGCTTGTACCTTAACTCACTTCTGCATTGGAAATTAATGTGTCAGGTCTGTTCTGCTTTCAGACAGGATATTTGTAGAGCGCACGACAAATGTGATACTCTGGGTAAGGAAAACCTTTTCTTTGCCTTTTAATAACTTTCCTTGTAGTGACAATGTTAGTTGCCTGTGCTGAACTGTGGGTGACATTTCCTTTTCTCTCATAAACCTCTCTGTTCTCTCCTAGGTCTGGCAGAGCTGGGCACAGTCTGTGACCCATACAGGAGCTGTTCAATTAGTGAAGATAACGGACTGAGCACTGCTTTCACAATAGCACATGAACTTGGCCATGTGTATGTTTTATGTAAATACATTTACATTTAAATAGCCCAAGATTTATGCTAACTAGGGCTTGCCAGCTAGGCTGGGATTTGGTATACTGCTGAGCCTAATTATTTGAGAGCAGGTAAATATACTCGGATAGAAGATGCACTGTCGAGGTAGATGAAACTTGTGGGGTGCTCTGGAGCCTACCTGAGAGCAGCAAAACCAGCAGGGCCATGCTTTGGGGAGGATGAATGACAGAGTACTACTAAGCAATGATGTCTTGGCCAAGCCATTGGAACTAGCCAGGATTTTGGCCAGAGGTGGGAGGTGCTGGGTGCCTTGGGGAGGAGCAGGACAAGGGATGCTGGCATATCTCAACTACCTTTTGGGACTGAAGTCTCCTCTGAGAGGTCCTCAGCCTGCCACAGCTTGTCTCACAGCTCTGTGTGGGGCTGTTGAAGGCAGTGCAGCAGCTGTGTGTGAAGGAATAACTTACCCAGGGCATCTGGGAGGTGATGAGGTATATAAGTGAGCCTGACCCATCTCCTGAACTGTTTCACTGTGGAAAATCTTGTCTGCTGCCCATCCCCAGAAGAGACACGGCCATTCAAGATGCACCTCCTCCAGCGGAAATTTCTTTCAACCGATTTTTGCTTTTTCTCACTACTGAGACTTTTTCTCACTACTAAGCAGTCATGAGAAAAATCATCTTAGATTACATAGTCCTTTGCCCCTGGCTACAATCCTTAGGCAGCTGAGTCAGTCCCAAACTCCCAAACCACCACACGCCTGCTTTGCTGTGGAGGTCTGTAGGTGTGGGATGGATGAGTACTTGGGAACAGATCTCTCATTGTTCTAAACTCCATTTTTCTTTGTGGAGAGCTGGCTGAGACAGTCTATTTTTAACCACAGTAGTATTTGTTTAAATGAGACTTCCTGACAGAAAGTTCCCAAAGGTTTGGAGTTCCCCACACCTAACCTGTGGCTAATTCCTTTGCTAATGCTGCCCCAGAGCTGCTGGGGGGGTTAGTAGTGCTCCCAAGCAGGAAACGCCTCTGTGCTCTTTTTTTCAGAGAGCAGAGTGAAAAGGTGATTTGTTGGAGGTAATCTTAATGGAATACAAACTCTCCAGCCCTGGAACACAGGATCACACCAGGTCACTTCCCCTTCTCCACTTCAAACAGCGCAGCGCTTTAAGCCGTTCTGTCTCCATTAGTGAATTTACCACATTCTTCAAGGTGTCATGTGCTGCAAACTTCACATTGGTTTCTGCTGATACCAATGCTTGATGGCATTTTGTAAACCTGCCACATAAAGTATAGGAGCCAAGTCTATCCCTGGTGCAAACCCCACTTAGGCAGCAGCGTGGCCCAGGGTATTCAACTGCATTAGAAAACATTTTGCATTCAACACAGAGTATTGCCTGTTTGCATGAGGGTCTGCAGTCAGTGGGCTCAAATTATTCATCTCCTTCAGAATTCTCTCAGATCAGCTCTTGGATCTGTGGTCAATTCCAGAGTATTTGCCATTTTTATGACGGTGGGGCCAGACTCCAGCCTGTCTGCAGGACAGCAGCCATCAGCTGAAAAGGAAGCTGCAGCTGGATTTGTATCTTGCTCCAGGCTCCCTGGAGGACTTCTCTGGCTAAATATATGCAGTCATGGAGTGGAGAGCTTAGCAGGATGCTGCACAGCTTTTTCCAGACAAGTGCTCGGAACCCTGTTCGTTAACACTTCCAAATTTGTTATGAATATGTGTGTATTAATACTCCTATTCTGAAATACCTGTCAGCAGCATCTTTAGGAAAAATTCTTGGGTTTGCTTGCATTTAGTTCACACTGTTGCTTTTGCTATGTTAAATACTTGATGTTTGCCTCTTAACCAACTCTACTTTTTACTGCTCTTTTTCTCTTAGATTCAACATGCCACATGATGACAATCACAAGTGCAAGGAAGATGGAGGTAAAAATCAACAGCATGTCATGGCACCAACACTGAACTTCTACACCAATCCCTGGATGTGGTCAAAGTGCAGTAGGAAATACATCACTGAATTTCTGGAGTAAGGCCTTGCATATGCATGTGTTGGGCTGTTTTCACATGTGCATGTGTCCCATGGAGTTCTTCGGTTAATTTGGAGTCCTAGTGTGCAGCATTTGGAGGAAATCAGAGGGATTTGTGTGTGCACACATCCTTTACATAGAGCAGGAATGCACCCCTGGCATCCAGTCCCTGCCAGTTCAGCCTCATGATAAGCTGGCAAGGACTGGCCTCTCGATGGGGAAGAATAAGTCTTCCCCCATGGATATTGCTTTTAAGGAATGTGTGTTTTCCTCAAACCTGAAGAATGACTTTTCCAAGCCCCGTGGCCCAGATACGGAGCTGTGTTTTAGAAGGCAGATTGAATCTGCCTTTCTGCTCCACAGGTCAAGATAAAGCCCTGGCACTAATCCATGGTGGGAACACCGTTCCAGGAGCCCACGGGTCAGTTTGATGCACAGTGATTCACCCAGTTTGCTGCAATGCCTTCCCATGTGTTGTGGTGTGAAACAGAATGAGAGCCACGATGGTGTTCTGGCAAATCCAGGAGCTCAGTCCCTTGGGCAGTTCTGCTAATCAATGATTTTTTCTTTCTGAATTCTTTATTAAAATACCAGTGCTTGCTCAGCAACTAAATGCACACTCAGAAATGCTTCTGCCAGGGTAGCTGACTGTGCTGTGGTGGATGGTTGCTGTCACAGCACAGGGGTGGTGATGGATGGGTAACACACCCTCCTGTGCTTGAGTTTGCAGTAGCTCTTGTAGTGCTTGTTAAATATGGCAAACATGGTGTGCAACTGCCCTAAGGCTAATTCAGGCAAACACAAGTGGGTTCTGATCTCATTGCCTCCTGTTTAACACCATTATTCTGATTTGTGTTGTAGCACTGGTTATGGGGAGTGTTTGCTTGATGAGCCTTCATCAAGAACTTACACATTGCCTCAGCAGCTCCCAGGGCTGATTTATGACGTCAACAAACAATGTGAGTTAATTTTTGGACCCGGATCCCAAGTGTGCCCCTATATGGTAAGTGAAATTTCGCACCTTATTTTTTCTGGTTTTGCCAGAGCAAAATAAGGTCTCCTGGGGTTGTATGATTGGCAGACTCACAGTCCATCAACTTACTCTCAAGCTTGTGAGTTAATGATAAATCCTAGGGGGATAATTTCATGAAGTATCATCTGTCTGGTAAGGCACGTGGCTCATATTTAATGTTTGGATGTCTGCAATCTCTTAAGCAGATGCAGTGTCGGCGACTTTGGTGTATCAACGTCGATGGTGCTCACAAGGGATGTCGAACCCAACACACACCTTGGGCTGACGGGACAGAATGTGAGCCTGGAAAGGTCTGTAATACCTGGTGGTTTATGCCTCGTGGCTCTGTTTCCTTGGGCTGAGGCTGAGGATATCAGTCAAAATCATCTTACACTAATGCCAGTTATGTGGGGCATAGCTCAGATGGCAGTGGTAGAAGCCCAAGGCAGCTCGATGTGTTTTAAGCCTGGTGGTGCCTGGGCCATCTCCAGCCCAGATAACGTGATTAAAGTCAACTGCTTGGCATAACATTGTTTAAAGCAGGTATTCCTTCTGGAGTGCTTATCTTTTTAAATTAATGCCCTTGAGCGAACTTTGGAGCAAAACTTTTGCAAAGCTTCCCTAAGCTTTTGTTAGAAATCGCCTCTGCGATGTGAGCAATTAGTAATTCTGTGTAACACAAACTTGTCAGCTGGCTTTTCATCTTGACAACTTCAGAGTAAAATATAGAATTGGTTGACATTTTCTGTATGGAACATTTTTGGCAGTAATTCATAGAAACTTTCAATTTCCATGTGCAATGTTAATTTCCAGCTAGCATTGTGGTTTCTAGAATAAGTGTTTAATTTTTAGTTGCTCGTATCTGCAGAAAAATAGTTGAGAGGATTTTTCTTTTATTGAGATTTTGAAGCTTCTGAATAAAAATGCTAGCTGATTCTTATAATTTGTGTCTGAACAGAAGTATTCTCCATCTGTGTCTAGTAAAAATAGTGTGATGTTATTCTACATGGTATAGCTTAAAATTTTGCTTTTCTGGCCCTTAAGGTCAACATTAACAATAATAATGTTTTCTTTAGAAAGAGTCAAAGTTTTAAATCGTAGTCTTTCAAATATATTTTAATGAAAATTCTGGATGCTGTTTTAAATACAGTTTTCCATACAGGCTGTGGAACCCTTTGGTAATTTACCTTTTGTTGCATGTGTCTGAAAACTTGATTGTTCAATGACATTTGACTGATTTCCTTCAGGACAATGAGCATCATGTATCAATTTGCCTTCCTTTCTCAGGGAAAAGTGCAGTTACAAGTTTATTTTTGTGGTTGAGAATGTGTATTAGAGATGTGGTTGGAATGGCTATTTAATGTTTTTGTGTAAAATCCCCCTGTTTTGAGACATTGGCTAAGTGTAAGTATTTATGGAGTCCCTGTGACTTGAGACCTTGTGCCCTCAACATCTCTGTTGGTGAGCTTGGGATCTGCTCACTGCTGGAAGATCAGTAATAGCTTTGAAATTTTCTTGACATTCCAAAAATCTGGGCTGCACCAAACCTGCAGTTACCCTTGGGTGTGACCAGAGTGATGTGCAAACAGCAGCAACTGAGCAGATCAGCACCCCCTCAGAGCCACCCCATGTCATGCAGTGTCCAGCTGCAGGGCTCTTAATAAAGACCATGTGAGCAAAAACATTTCAGGTCACAAATTTAGCCAATTTGACAAGTTTTGACAAATTACACAAGTGTGACCTGAACTTCTCAGCTGAGAGCAGATGGGCTCTTAAGAAAAGCTAGTGCAGCCGACTTGTGTTCAGGCATTTAAATGTGTTCTCACAAAAGGACTTTACAGAGTAATTCTTGTGTCTGTGTGTTCATCTAATTCAAGATTAAAGTTTGGATCATCATAAACTCGGTCCTGCTTGGTATTTACTTGGGGGTGTAAAGTGCTGAGGTGCAAGTCTGGAGTCCTTTTCCTTGGAATAAATTGCTGTTTTGGTACTTTGCTGTGGCCAGGAGCCCTGTCAAACTTCTACTTGCTGACTAATGCCTCAAGTCTGCATGTTTAAAGCCCATGCTGTATGGGTTGACAGATGGAGAAAATACCATACTGTTTTTATAGAGATATCTTTGGAAATAAGGGAGCCTGAATAGCTAAAAAAAAAAAAAAAAGACATAGCTAAAACTACTGGGATGTAGATTTAAATGGGCTCTAAATTTACTCTAAAATCAAGGACACTGAAACCTTAGGCACATTTTGCATGTGAGGACACCGAATCTGATATTGCTAAATCAAGCCATAAGCCCAGACCAGAGTCTGGCTTTGCTGGGTGGTGGTTTTACCATGTTCCACAGCACCAGCTCATTGTCAGGTGGAGATAAATCTCTGAAAGAAAATAAAGAGAATCATAAATTTGGGCCTCTCTCCCTTGTGGTTTTCAGAGCTGTTTAAAGAATAGTAAGAGGAGTAGATGAATAGTAATGATTTGTGTCTGCTGCCCTGTGGCAGCAGGTAGTGTATCTGTTATGCATGCATGGAGCTGCACAGCCCCTTCTGCCTGCTGCTACTCCATTCAGCCAGCCAGCCCAAAGATGGGAGCTGGATTTGGTGATTTATCTGGAACTCCAGTGGCAAGACAAAGGAAAGGAAGGTCTGCTGTAATGTCTCCCATCCCTGCCAGTGCTCTCCAGTTCCACTGTGTGTTTAGTACATTTTGAATTTGCTCCAGACAACCCCCCTTTTATTCTCTTCATTCTGAGAGCTGTAAGCTCATAGGAAAGAGGACCCTGGCAGGCTTTTTAGTTTTTCTGCTGTATCTCATAGAAATTATTTTTAAAATACAAAAGGCACAAAGGTTGCACAGCCAGACTGTTCACAGTGTGGTTCCAAGAAGCACCATTGCGTTTTCATAAGATAATCTTGCTATTTATTTAAAACAGCTGCTCTTTTCCCCCGCTTTGCTTTACCATCAACTCCAAACCCCAAATTTTTAATAAAATCAATGGGTGTAGATGACTTCCTGGTTAATACTCAACCATGGGATGGGAGACATACAGGTCATGTCACGGTCTGTTAGCTGTGTTCATTCACTAGTTAGCTATTCAGTCATCTTCCCTGGGTCAGTGGTGCCAAGCATGACTCTGGTTAGATATTTAGCTGTGAGCATCAACATTGCTGCAAGAATTCTCTACTGAGACAGCACTGTTGGATTGGTGTCATGTATTTCTGTTATTTAATGATAGCTGTCAGACTTCTTTGGACCTGTATAGGGACCCCAACCTTCAGGTTTTCAACCTCTAAATGCCAGGAGGAGTTGTGCATCATAAGGGTTTGTCCTGCAGCAAAGAAACAGGCATTCCAGCTGATTTGGATTCTGTCCTTTACTGTAGCAGATGGCTTTTAGTCAGTTTTGTCTGGGTAACCAGATCTTCAGATGAAAGCAAATTTAAGGCATGTTGCAGCCTAGAGACCATGCTTGTTTCTGAGCAAACACCACATGCAGGACTCAAATTATACGTTCTGCTGTCCTGCAAACCATGTCCATGGGCAAATGCACCTGAGATCAGCTTTCTTCATCAGCAAAGCAATGCAACAGGTCAGCCTTTATGGGCAAAAAGTGTCCCATGTGCTGCAGAGCTGGTGTAAACATACCCCAAAGGACACAATTTATACCATGAAAATGGGGATGGGGCCTTGCCAAGATAACTTAATCCCATTTTCCAAACAAAAGAAAACAAGAATCATAGCTGGAAAACAGAAGTGTGGACCAGATCTTGGCAAGTTCCATGTTATGTCTGAGTGAAAAAAAAAACCTTTTTGTATTGAGGAATTCATTTTTCTGTTTTATTTGCCTTTTGAATTTGGAAGTTTCCTGCTTTGGATAGCTGTGGGGAGGTTTGACTTCTCCCTGGTGTTTTTCCTCATTGCCAGTCTCCTCCCCGACATGGCACAGTTTCTGCAGCTCTCCAGGAAATCTGGTAAAGCGGCTTTTTGAAAAGCCTGTGCCTTGAGTTTTGCTGTGCTGCTCAGCACCAGTAAACAGAAAATATTCAGTGGTTGCTGTTGCCCTCAGTCTTCATCTCATAAATCATTCCACAGACTCAGCACCTTGCCTTCACTCTACCATTTAAGGGTACAGAGAAAGAAAAATATGGGAGTGACAGACAAAATATAAAGAAGTTCCATTTTATTTGATTGCAAAATCATTGTGTGTGGCTGAGAAACATGTGAGGCTGAGTCTTGTTGCCCTGGCTGGTCACTGTTGCTCGCTCATAACGCAGAGCAACACAAGCCCACCTTTGCCATGTCTCTCATCCCAGCACTGCAGGTTTGGGATGTGTGTGCCCAAGGAGCGAGAGGCACCGGTGACAGACGGAGCCTGGGGCACCTGGAGCCCCTTCGGGACCTGCTCGAGGACCTGCGGCGGCGGCATAAAGACGGCGATTCGGGAGTGCAACAGGCCTGAGTGAGTGCACAGAGGGGAGGTGCCAGAGGGTGAGAGGGGGGAAAGCTGACCAAATGGGCTGAAATCAACTCTAGCTGTCCCCAGGGACAGGTGGTTCTGCCCTGGGGATGGGTGGCTTTGCCTGGTATGAGCAAGGCAGGATCCAGTCATTGGTTTGTGGGTGAAATGCTCTAAAAAGGATTCCGTTCAACAATGAGAGTAGGAAAGGCTGATAGCTACATGGGTTTATTACCTTCTGTGGGGTCCCCACTTCTGGAGGTGTATTTCTTCCTGCGTAGTTGTTGTATCGCGGTCCGGGAGGGTGGCACAGGCTGGCTGCCCCCCGGACCGGGTCTCTGGTTCTTGTAAATCCCACCGGATCCAGGGCGAGCGGCCCCCGAGGTTCTGTGGCATGGCGGCAGTCTTCTAACCGCGTCAATTCAAGCAGGAAAATAGTGATACGAAGGAAGAACTGGACTCCATCTCTGTTCTACTAGGGATGTTTATTTGGGGTAACGGGAAAAGGGGTGCAGGGAAGGAGAAGGGGGAAGGGAGACAAGGCAGGAAGGGGATGCTAGCAGCCCAGAGATGGAAAAGACCACGAGGTGATCTGGACATCGCCTTATAAAGGGAAAGGAAGGGGAGGGACTGTCTCCCCCAGAGCCAGTCCCAGGGAGTCTGAAGGGAAGGAAGACAGGCATAGGGAACCCACCAACAGATTTCGGGGTACAGCAGAGCATATTTCAAAATGAACCAATGGTATACAAAGCAGAGGGACAAAGGAGCATATGGGATCCTAACACTCCACGTTGCAACAATTCCCCGTTTCTACATTTATAAAAGAAAAATGAAACAGTTGTTGAGATACAATCTAAATTACATACAGTTAAATCTATTGGTTTGAACCCATAGGATTGCTTAAGGGGATTTCAAAATAAAAAAACCAGTCAGAGTCTATATATGTTGGTATGCATTTCCCTTGGCTGCTGGTGAGTTTCTTCTAGTTGGAATGTCTTTGCAGCAAATTGGCAAAGCTGGACAGCAGTTCTTGGATGGCTGTTGCTTCTGTTGCTGATTGGAACACAGACTGCTGCTTGAGCCAATAGGGAAAGGTCCTTTTGCTTGGGAAATACAACTCAAACACAATTATTAATTTTTGAACAGCTATCAGTGTCTGATGGAAAACACTGGCTACTTATAATTTACAAAAGCATTTCTCATCCACCCATCATTCTTCTTGCCAGCCCTTGAGGCCAGGCCGGCTGTGCTCCCCCTCCCCAGCACCTCCGGTTTTGGTGTGGGAACCTAGGGGTGGGATTTTCCCACACTTCTCCGCCCTGTGATGTAAGGGGGCGGAGCGTGCTGACGGGAGAAGGGGCGGAGCCTGCACAGCCGGGAAGGACTGAGCATGCTGGGTAGAAGATGATCTCGGAAGCATGGCCTCTGCCATCTTGAAAGTGAGCCCTGGTGTTATGAGGCTGTTTAGGGAAAGAGGGGGTAGGAAAGGAGGGTAAGGTATGAGGGCTTAGGGTACGGGCCAGGATGAGTTGATCAGTCTCACTCTAGCAAGGGAAAAGGGGGAGCTGGCGAGGCGCCCGGGAGAACGGTAGCAACCCGGCGTCATTTGGACGGGATGCGGCTGGCAAGCTACCTCTTATCAGGGTTAGAGGGAGAAGGAAAGTGGGAAAAGCAAAGTTAAAAACGAGGGTCAGGATTGGGACTGATAAGGGATCACCTTGCAGCCCCCCAAAGGTTGAAATAAAATATTTTAACTCAAAAGGAGGGGATAGAAGTTCGTTCCTTTTTGAGGAGGAGATACCTAGGGGGTTCCCACTTCCCCACGGTACCTGCCCTTCAAAGCTCACCTCTGCCTAACTACTAATGGAAAACACAAAAAATAATTAGCTGGGAAATAAGGGAGATTTGCTGACTGCTTAAAACCCTGGGAAAATAAAAACGCGACATGCACTCTCATTAAAATAAAATCCTTAACTAAAATTTGACGCGAAAAGAATAAGGGGGTCCCTTACAGCCTTAGCTGGTCACCCAACTCAAAATTACTAGCAAAATCAGCAAATCTGCCCGTCCCCTGTGGCCCTCTCCACAGGCAGAACGGGTCAACTCTGGTCCCCGCGGTTCACAGTCCGGCCCGCGCTCTCACCTAGCGCCTACGGTCTCCATGACCCGGTTCTCCAGTCTCTCTGTTGAGCCTTATTCCGTCAGCAACTAAATCCAGCTTCGGCAGAGATTCCTGGGAATTGCAGGGACTTTCTTATAAAAGTCTCTCCTGGGCGGTTAAAAGACTCCCACCACAGAAATCGCAGTTCCTCGGAGGCAGTAGATGTTAAAAAGCCCTGTGTGGAGCAGTGGAGCCGCTCCTGCCGCCGCACCGGTCCAGGCGCGGCTCCGCCCACCATCTTGCCGTGCGGCGATCTAAGATGTCCGCCGCCACGTGGCTCCGGCCACCAAAATGGCGGCGCCGCGTGGTCTCGCCGCGGCGTGGTCTTGTCTCGCCGCCGCGTGGGTCCGGGGTGGCGCGTGCCGCACCGGGCGGCGTGTCGCCAGCGGGGCTGCCGCTGTCGGCGGCCCCTGTTTTCTCCGGGCAGCGGCAGCGGCTTGGCGCCGGGTCCCGCCCCGCCCCGGGCCCCCCGGGGCCGCGGGACGGGGAAGGCAGTGGCGGCGGGCACCCAGCGCCCGCGGCTTGGCGGCAGCTCCGGCACGGTGATTTCGGCGGCGGCAGCAGCGGGCGAGCAGCCCGGCCCTGCTGCGGCCGCCCCACCCTGCACGCGGCGCCAGGCCACCCCGGGGGCTCCGTTTGCCGGGGCGGTCCGTCGCCGCCACAGCCGAACCGGCGTCAGCGGCCCGAGGCTTCAGCGCGGCAGGAATCCAGCGGCACGCAGCAGCGGCGAGGAGCGGCGGGAAAGCGGCGAAAACGGCGAAAAAAGCGGCGAGATGGTTCTTTCACGGTAAAGCAAGCTGATTCGATGGAATTTTCCCGGGTTTCGGCACCATTTGTTGTATCGCGGTCCGGGAGGGTGGCACAGGCTGGCTGCCCCCCGGACCGGGTCTCTGGTTCTTGTAAATCCCACCGGATCCAGGGCGAGCGGCCCCCGAGGTTCTGTGGCATGGCGGCAGTCTTCTAACCGCGTCAATTCAAGCAGGAAAATAGTGATACGAAGGAAGAACTGGACTCCATCTCTGTTCTACTAGGGATGTTTATTTGGGGTAACGGGAAAAGGGGTGCAGGGAAGGAGAAGGGGGAAGGGAGACAAGGTAGGAAGGGGATGCTAGCAGCCCAGAGATGGAAAAGACCACGAGGTGATCTGGACATCGCCTTATAAAGGGAAAGGAAGGGGAGGGACTGTCTCCCCCAGAGCCAGTCCCAGGGAGTCTGAAGGGAAGGAAGACAGGCATAGGGAACCCACCAACAGATTTCGGGGTACAGCAGAGCATATTTCAAAATGAACCAATGGTATACAAAGCAGAGGGACAAAGGAGCATATGGGATCCTAACACTCCACGTTGCAACACGTAGTTGTGATTCAGGAAGGAGGGAGAAAAAGGAGCCTTCTTTTTTCACTATTTTACCCCTACTTCAGTTGCTTTTGCAGCTGTTCCTACAGGCCTTTATAATAAAGTTTTCTACCGTTTTATTCCTGCTTTGTCTGGTTTTGCAGCTTTTGGCTGCTTTTGCAGCTGATCCTTTATACAGTTACATTTCAGCTGGTGCAGACTAGCCAAACCTCAGCAGAAATCTGTGCCCCATTAAAAAGTGGCACTCAAAAATGTTTGCTGTCTGCCTGGAATGCAAAATCCTGCACCCTTGGAAATGGCAGGGAATTTTGCCGTGGGCTTCAAGGAGACAAATATGTGGCTGGTGCAACAGCAATAGTTTGAGCAATGGTTATGAAAGCAGCCTGTTTACGTAAATTGTGAATTGTGCTGGTTTCTGTTTAACTGCCTTCTTGCAGAAGAAGGGGTGGGCAGGAGGCTTTCTGAGCTCTCATTTGGGACTGAGACACAGAGAGGAGAGGGGTCTGCAGGGCTGGTTGCACTGAAGGGTCTTAAAAGATTCCTCTTTCTCATCATTGGATGGTTTATTGCCAAGGAAATTGCCAGTGATAGTTTCATCACTGCTGATGGGAGAAGGGAGAACTAATACCTGTGACACTGGGGGTGTATGACAGGAGAGGTTGCTTAGCACAGCTGGGCAAGTGTCAAAAGTTGAGACTGAGAGAGTAGGACACCAGCACGTTAATTTAAATGATTCCAAGAAGCACACAAGTGCAAAGAGCTCTCCTCTGACTGTGCTGAGTCAGCACACTCCATATGGTCTTCAGTAGCCATGGAGAGACAAAAACAAAGCATCTTTCCAGCTCTGCTGCCAAAACATTGGATGCTGTCAGTGAGATGCATTCCCGTCTTCTCAGAGGCATCTGTTTAGACTGATAGCTTTTTGTGAAAGAAAATCTCCTTTATCCTAAAGGCTAGCCAAGGGATTTTAAATTCCATCTTCCCTGATAGCTTGTGTTTTGTATCCTGGCACTTCAGGAGGTGTATTGCTGTGGCTGGGATTTGCAAAAGCACCTAAACAGGCTCAGCACCAGGCGGCCTGAGAAATCCTTATGATTGATAGGGGTTATTTTCCAGGCCCCCTTTCCTGAGCTGTGTGCTGGCACTGGCCTCTCTTCTCCAGCCCCTCACAAGGTCTCTGTGAGGAGTCAATCTGTCCTGGCACCATCACAGAGCTCTATACTGACTGTTGGTTTGTGCCTGTAATTTCACATCACAGTGTGAGCTCCCACCACCTGTGTCCCTGTTATCATGGGGCTGCTGAGATGATACAAATGGATGAGACTCCACTGGTGCTCTCTTGCCTCTCCCCTTTCTCAAAGTACTTCAGAAATAGACAGTTTATAGAAGGCAGGAAACCCAGCCCAGACACCTCGAGTAACATCTGAAAGGGTTCTCAGTAAATCTTTTCTATTCAAAGATGGTTGCACTTTTTAAAGTTTTTTTCTCTGAGGATCTGGGGTGGGATCTTGCATCCAATAAAAAAATTGTGTTGAATCTGGCATTGAAAATTACATCCGTCCCTCCATGGTACAGAAAGTAAGGCTGCAGCTCCTGCCTCTCTTTGTAGAGTGCTCTGACACCTACATGGATGAGTATCTTGCAGGGATACAGGAAGAGCTGTAAGCTTCTGAAAGCTTACAGCTTTTAAGCACTTTTTGGCAGGGTGTCTGTACCTGGTACGCCTGGACTGCTGGGAGTTGGGTGCTGTCCTCAAGGTCTGCAAGTGAAAATGCTCAAGGTGATGCATCACCTGTTGGGGTGGGAATGGGAATGAGACCCCATCACTCCCTGGGCCTGAGAGTTTCTGGGCTGCTGGGAGGAGTGCAGTGGGTCTGGAGTGTGTGCAGGAGCTTGTAAGGGGAATGATACTGGATTGAAAGTGGGTCCACACTGGCTGTTAATTGATCAAATAGATGATTCAGAGAGAAAGGAAATGGAAGCCAAAAAAAGGAGGTTTCTATGCATGTACTGCTTTCCCTTCTGTCTCTGTGGTACATTTTTGATTATCCATAAAAATATTACACAGAGTGAAGTATGCTGTATTTCTTCATGACACTGAAAATCGATGTTGTACAAGGGTGACTTATTTTTCAGGGTCAGCTCTTTCTGTCCCTCAGATTCTGTGAAAAGCAATGCTGGTTAAAAACACTCTGAAACTGTCAGGGGGGTTTGGAGCTGTTTCTAAATGTCAGAAATGTGAGTGTGCTTCGGTCCCCAGCACTGTCTGCAAGGAGATTTGCTGCTGGGGTTACAAAGCTGACAGTTTGCAACATGGTGGCAAGCTTTAGCATCCTTCAGTTTGTGGTGTGTCCGTGTGTCAGTGTTATCTCAATCTCAGAGGTCATGTCTAGAGAAAAGAAAACCAAATAGTAGCTTGGTATGTTTGGATTTTATTAGATATACCTTTAAAAAGAAAAAAATAGGGTCCTGCATGTTCTCCTTAATAGTTAAGAGTTTGATTTTAGTTAAATTGATTTATATTGGAAGTGATGTGGTTTCCATAAAAATGTTGTAATTGCAATTTTTAGTAAAGAAATGGCCTCTTAAAGGTTTGTATAACTCAGAGGCTTTGTCAAAAATCACCACAACAGTCCTGCAGTGGTAAAAATGCTTTTGAAGTGAAAATGATGAATCCTGTTAACTCCCCCATGAGTGACTCAGATTCACCCAGGTCTGGAGTTCGCTGCTGCCACAATTAAGAAGTTTCTCCATGTCCTGTGTAGTGAGGTGGTTGAGATGTCCCTTTTTATCTGGAGGTAGCTCATGTGTGTGCGTGGGAACAGTCCATGGGACTGGCTCTGGTGCTGTGAAACTCCCAGCAATTGCCATTGTGCCTACAAGGCAAGGAGGAGTTTGGGGGATAGCCCTGGAGCTGTCCCAAGTGTAATCAAGGAAGTTATTTCAAGCTGTTTGTCACAGCAAGGTGGACAGCAAACTAAATCAGTAAAAACCAGGTTCAGACTTACTACTCCACTTGGAACTGGTGTAAAATCAGTCTGTAATCAGGAATCTGCACTGGACACTGTGTGGTTGCTTGGGTTTTTTTCACTGGTACCTGCTTAATTGCAAGCAGCAAAACTTTTGCAAATGACACACATTTGACTTCGATATAGCATGTGAGAGCTGCCCTCAGAACAGGCAGAGCTGGTGTTAGTAGCTATTGCTCAGGGCTGTGCCTGAGGACAGATCATACCCTGTGGCATTTAGGATAGGACTGGAGGGGTCTGCACCACAGCAGTGAGATCTCAGTTACTGGAGGATGCTGGCAGGAAAAGTGCCATGTGTGTCACTGGTGATTCTCAGCATCTCACCTGCAGCTGCTCAAGGAGGCAATTCCTTCTGCCAAACCTGTGAGCACCCCTAGTGTGGTGCTGATGGGATGGTGGGGAGTCTGCCTGCCTTTCTCTGCTTTGCAGGCAATCTTTTGGCAAGGGCAAGCTGTTCTGTGCTTCTGTCTCCCTGTTTGTTTCACAGGAACTCTGCTACCTGAGTCACAAGTTTTCGAGTGTAAGAGTGAAGAATTGTTATTTGTGGGAGAAAAAGCAGGGCTGGGCTTCCTGGGTGGTAGAGGTGCAGAGATGCTAAAATAGTTGTGTTCAGCTGCAGGAACTTGTTGACTCACTGTCTGTAGAGATAGTTATTCATGTGCAGGGGGTGCTGTCCCTTTTTAGAGGTGCTGGCTGCATGCAGTGTGGTGGTCCCACGGTGAGCATCTCTATTCTGAGGGCAGGGGTGGTTCCCATTTATCACTTGTTCATCTGCATCTTGAAGGGTCTTCAAGTGTTCAGACCTTGTGTGTGTTCCTTCCCAATGAGACTCAGAAGGAAGATGCATTTTGCCACCATCCCTGGGACACTGATGGGTGTCTGGTTCCCAGGCAAGGCAGAGCTGATCCTGAGGAACGGCCCTGGGAGGCAGGAGGTGTGGGTGCCAGGATGTTGGAGCCTGGCATGTCACTCTTCAGATTGCACTTCTTGCTGGTGCAGGCACTCATTGTTCAGGGGGAGGGGTAGAAGAAGTAGATTTGGTGGTTATTTTGATGTGCAGCTCATTCCTGCACCACTGCTGGCAGCAGATGGAATGGGAGAAGCTTTTTCAGTCCCCAGAGTGATGTTGTCTAGAAAAGACTCCATCTACACATGAGAAAAATAGTTTTATGACTGCAGCCCTGAATCTGGGAGTCAGGCAATTTAAAATTACAGTTTCTCCTAGGCTTATCCACTGGCTTTTATGTGGCTTGGATGGGATCTCTCTCCCCAGTTTATACCAGTGTCATCCTGCTATAAAATGGGGGTAAATTATTTACTGGCCATCTTCGGTGCTTTCTGGAATGCATGGAGATAAAGTTGTTTCAAAGTGCTCAGCATTACACTTTTTAACATTTGGTGCTAGAAATCCAGAAGGACTAAGTGCTGTCTGACCTTTTAGCCTCTGCAGGGAAGGAAGCCTTTTCTCCTGTGATGTTTAGTTATCTGCAACCCACTAGATCAAATGCAAGTTTTCAGCCACAAAATCCATAGGGTTGATGGGGTTGTAAGGAGAGATGGGCCTGAGTGGGATCCCTCAGCCTGTAAATAAATCCTCAGATGGGGAGGCAGTTGTTCTTTCCCTCTGGCTTCTCTCACTATCATGGCATCCATCAGAAAGCAAATTTTCTCTTTTTCATCCCTGTTAGCATTGCATATGTAGTCTTTTTTGCTAGACACTGGCATAACCTTTCCTGCTTGTCAGCCTGGGATATTAATTAAAGATATGCACAAAGACAGAGCCCACAGAATGCTGTTGCAAATCCTGACTGTACTGAACAGGTTGCAGAATTGCAATTCCACCTCATTTCCAGCCTGGTGTTGTCTCTGCAGACCCAAAAACGGTGGGAAATACTGTGTGGGTCGCCGCATGAAGTTTAAATCTTGTAACACGGAGCCGTGCTCGAAGCTGAAGAAGGATTTCCGGGATGAGCAGTGTGCTGATTTCGACGGGAAGCACTTCAACATCAACGGGCTGCCCACGAACGTGCGCTGGGTTCCCAAATACAGCGGCAGTAAGTGACCAGGGTGGGGGGGGATGCAGGTCCTGCCTCCTGCATTGCTGCCTCGAGCTGAAGGTGTGCAGATAACAGGCTTCTGGTTTCCCTCTCCCCGCAGTCCTGATGAAGGATCGGTGCAAGCTGTTCTGCCGGGTGGCAGGGAACACAGCCTATTACCAGCTGCGGGACCGAGTCATCGACGGGACACCCTGTGGCCCTGACACCAATGACATCTGTGTGCAGGGCCTCTGCCGGGTAATCACTGTCCCTCCTCTTCACCAAAGGGGGATGGCAGTTCTGTAGGGCAGCCTGGTGTTTCTGCACCGTGCTCCAGGCAGTTGTTGGTGTGTCCTCTTCACTCGGGGGCTGCCAGCAACATCTGCGGACTCTGTGAGCCCCAACTGGTCTGAAACTTGTGCCAACCTCCAGATTTGCAGAAGATCTACACATGGAATCATAGGATCATTTAGGCTGGAAAAGACTCCTGAGATCATGTCCAACCATTAACCCACCGCTAAACGATGTCCCTGAGTGCCATATCCACATGTCTTTTAATATCACCGGGGAGAGTGACTCCCACCACTGCCCAGAGCAGCCTGTTCCAATGTTTGACAACCTTTTTGGTGAAGAATTATTTCCTAATATCCAATCTAAACCTCCCCTGTTGAACATGAGGGGACTGTTGCTTCTTACCTCTGAAAAGAGCCTGACCCCTACCTGGCTACAATTTCCTTTCAGGTAGTTGCAGAGAGTGAGAAAGTCTCCCCTGAGCCTCCTTTTCTTCAGGCTGAGTTCAGTATCCCACTCAGCCACTCCTCATCAGACTTATTCTAGTCCATTCACCAGCTCTTCTTGGGACAAACTCAAGTGGAAGATGTTTGCACATCTGCCCTAAGTTACTAAGGGCTTTGGAAGTCTCACCCTAAATCCCAATGTGGCTTCTTTCTGTGCTTTGCCCCAGTTCTTTCTGATCAGACCCCAGAGCACTTTACATTTCCATTTACAATCATTTTTCACTCTTTTCTCTATGGGAACAATCGATGCAAGAATTTTTCTCTAGCAAAGGCTTTGCCTGGTGCAAACAGTCGTTCTGATTCTTGCTTTGTAAAGAAGCCTTTTGTTGTAAAACCTCGTTGGATGGCCACACTGTAAATCAGTGGAAAAACGTGGGGAAGTAACACAGTTTATCTCATGGCAGCCTTTTGCATACACAGCTTTTGTGTGCCTTAATTAGGAGGTTTGTCAATGCTGTTCTAGTCTGTATTTGTTCAATCTGGTTTTTTTTCAATTTTTCTCTTAAAGCAAGCTGGATGTGATCATGTGCTGAATTCAAAAGCAAGAAGAGATAAATGTGGTGTTTGTGGTGGGGATAATTCTTCATGCAAAACTGTTGCAGGCACATTTAACACGGTGCATTATGGTAAGAATCTGTTGCTAAAAACTTTATAGTGAAAAATGTGGGTCCATAAAAGCCATTACGACACTTAATCTACAAAAACACTGATGTAAAACACAAAATCCTTCTAGCTATAGTATATTCCATTTTATAACTATTTATGCTATCCCTAAATGAAAAGTATCAGCTTGTGTAATGTGAGGTAATTTTGCTCATTTCCCTTCCCCTGTAGAAAGCAAATGAAATGTCTGTGTAATGGCCCTGACTTTCTGTTAAATCTTTCCTAGGTTATAACGTTGTGGTTCGCATCCCGGCTGGTGCAACTAATATTGATGTGCGTCAGCACAGTTACTCAGGGAAACCAGAGGATGACAACTACCTGGGTGAGTTGTACTCCTTATTTCAGTCCAGAAATCTGCTTGGTTGTTTGGTTGTGGTGATAGATCTAACTGGCAGCTCTCTGCTAGGGAAGTTGAAGAATTCATTTAAGGAAGATGTTTTCATGGTGAGAATTTACCTATGTCTGCCAAACATTCAGCCTTATCTTCTTCCCTTTTTTTTGTTCATGCCATCCTAGATGCAAAGTCTGGGAGGTTCACCAATTATAAGAAATATTCCTTTAGGGTGTGTCTAGGGCTGTGAAGGACTGTTGAGCCTGGGTGGGAGTTGAGGCACAAAGCTGGGAACCAAACAGGGTTTTGAGCTCTGCTGGAGTCTCCTCACTGCAACTTTATCTCTGCTGTCATCATGCTTTGGCTGGAGGGTAAATGTGCCATACCCTGAAAGATGTCTGTACAAACACATACAAAGAGAAATTATTTTCTATTCTTCTGAGAGAAATAATTCTCATTTCACTTAGATAGAGCCCTTCTTGTCCCTGCCTGACAGTGACATATAATGGTAAAGGAATACCCTGCACCAAAGATGTTGGTTTGATTTAAACCTAGCAGTAACTTGGCCTTTGGCTGTTGGACATTAGTAGTCACTGTTTTCTCTAATCTGTGGCTGTGTCTCTAGAGGCAGATGAAAATGCTTTTGTGGTGCTGAGTTAGACCCCTCTAGTGCATGCACACATATGCTGTTAGCATGGCCATGAGGATCTTTTCCACCATGATCACTAACTTACCCCACAGATAGTTCTGTTTGGGTTCAGTAGCAGAGGTAATACAAATGAACATCACAACTGATGTTACACCTGCCAGTTGAAGGCTGATTTTTCCATTATGTCCTGTCTGGGGTCTCTGAGTCTCCAGTCCTCCTCTTTGCACACCCTGTGCCTTGCACCACTAGCTGTGTTCCAGTAGCACAGCGTCCTGTATTTACATCTCTGAACAGAGCACTTAATCTTGTTTTACCTCACCAAATTCCTGTAACTGGGTATGTCAAAACCAGGAGTTGGCTGGGGGCCTCTAGCCCATCAAAGGTAAAGGGATTCACTTGAGAAAAAAGCACCAGAGACTACCATACACCAAAGGGAGGCAATGCTGACAGTCTTGGCCGTTGCTCTGAAACGCCATCCGTGTGGCTGGACCACCCTTCATTGAGGCAAAAAAATTAGGTGGCGCAGCATGAATGTACATCAGCACCAAAAAAACCTTACTGAGGTCTCAGAGTTTTCTGTCTTGGGGGAGGGAGGCAAGTTTTATTATTCCTCTTTCCTGGAAAAAACAATCCTGCCTGTTTAGTGCCTTTTCAAACTAGCTCACCCCAGAAGGAGCCCCAAACTTCTCAACTCTTCTTGGAGGGCCTTTAATCTTCTTGGGAAGCAATGAAGTCAAACCTTCCTTAATGTTGCTTTAATATTGCTGGGAAAGCATCTCTTCACATTAGGCCTGACTAGTAGCAAATGAGAAATGTGCATGTGTCCACTTATTTTGCAGCTCACTGAGTGTGAAATCTTGGGCCCTCAGTTACTGTGAACCGTGTGGTTGCTTAACAATTTAGGAGGAATTTGATGTTGTCATCAAGTCCAAGATGTACCTACTGTTACAGGAGATACAGTAAAATGGAAGGAATCCTTTAATGAGTTTTATTACTGCTTAATAACATTAAAATGTCCATAGTGTGAAACTTGGTTGAATGTAGCCTCTCCTTTGTGAAGTTTTCTTCATCTTTGTCTGTTTGCTACTGAGCAGTGTTTTGCCTCATTATCTCTCCTCTTTCAATGGAAAAACCTTCCTTTTGGTGTTTTGGTGTTAAGTTTAGATTTTTCAGTACAGGGGCTTTGTAGTAACGTAGCTGTGATGGGTGAAATGGTGGGGAAACTAACTTAGGAAATTAGCTACATAATCGCATTAGTGTGAAGTTGTGCAGCAGACTGCTGTTTTCAGGAAACTGTTCCTTTTATAAAGCATTTAGGCTTTAAGCCTCCAGTGCTCTCACATACCTTAAGATTTGGAATAACAAAAAGTGTGGGGGGAGGAGGGAGAGGGAGAGAAAGGGGGAGATACTGACCAAACTCCCTGTAATTATACACTAGAAAATTATGTTTAGGTAATTAGGGTGTGTTCATTTACCCTAAGAACACACCTGAAAACACCAGGGAAGCCACCCTATCCACACAGCTAATGGAGAGGTTTGGCCAGGATTATTTCTGTGGTATATGAGGGGATACAGCATGTGTGTGCTCTGTGCAGCAGCCAGCCCAGTGTGCCTTTTGGAAATCTCTGGCCTGGATTGTGAGTGAACTGTTTAGCAACATCTTCAGGCATTCAGCCTTCATTTTTAGGAGGCTTTCTAGTGGAAACAGAAGGCACAATGTCTGCAAGAGCTCTGCTGCTCTCCTTACATACTTTCTATTTGAGAGTGCCAGTGGGGTTTTCCTCCTACCCCCCAAGGGAAGGTAGCACTGAGAGCGCATGACCCACGTTGTTATGTACATATGAGTTAATTCTGCCTCTTTAGTTCTTGTTTTTTGCACCTATGCAGCCTTATCTAACAGTCAAGGAGACTTTATATTAAATGGAGACTTTGTCGTCAGTATGTTTAAAAGGGAAATCAAAGTTGGGAATGCTGTGATCGAATACAGCGGCTCCGATAATACTATTGAAAGGATTAATTCTACAGATCGAATTGAGCAAGAAATAACACTTCAGGTGAAGTATATGTTGTGTGTATGGAAAAGTCTGCCCAGCATTATTGGACTGAAAATAGTGGGCAGTGATACCTGCTGGTTTACTCTGCTTCATTTTTCCTCCTCTCAGGTTTTATCAGTGGGCAATTTGTACAACCCTGATGTTCGTTACACATTCAATATCCCCATTGAGGACAAACCTCAGCAGTTTTACTGGAATGAGCATGGCCCATGGCAGCCCTGCAGTAAGCTCTGCCAAGGTGGGTGCTTGGGAAGGCTTAGTTTTGTCCTGGATTCATTTGAGGTCTGAGCAGTGCTGTCATATCCTTCTCTGATTTCTTTGAGATTGTCACCTTGTGGATGTGATTGTTTCCCTGGTCTACAGTAGCAGGTAACATCCTACAAGATGTTTCTGGGTTTTAGAGCAGGGCACCTTAGACCCCTCCCAGCCAGGTGAGCCTCACAACCTGGTTTGCAGGTGAGGAAGCTGGAGCACAGAAACGGTCATGTGGCATTTCTGAAAGCTGCACAATGCACCAGTGTCTGGTTTTGTGTATGACATCCAATCATTGCCACCTGCCAATGCCCAAATACTCACTCAGAGCCCGTCCTTGCAGGGATGCTGCATCTCTCTGCCTGTGTCCATCATATCTGCAGTAAACCTCTTCTGCTCCACTTAGTCTTAAACCCTCTCCCTGTTTCTGACACAGGTAGAAAAGTACACCTAAACTTCTCTTAAATGCTACTGTGAAGGGTGTAAGAAAAATAACTGAATTGATCACTTTGCTTCATGACTCAAACCAAGTGCTGGTTTTCTCTGTGCAGGAGAACGCAAAAGGAAACCTGTGTGTAAGAGAGAGTCGGATCAGCTCACGGTGTCAGACCAGCGATGCGATCGAATTCCCCAGCCTGACCCCACCACTGAGCCTTGTAACACAGAATGTGAATTAAGGTGCACTCTGCTCAGCCGTGTATATAAATAACATTGTGTACTTGTTATTTACTCCTCTTTCCTCTCGCTTCTCGGCGTAATTCCCTTTCTCACCAGCCTGTGTTAGATTTTGAAAAAGAAAAGGATTAGTAGTTGCCTCTTTGTCAGCCAAGAGGGATTGTTATCTACCAGTGGTGTTTAGAGAGGCACTTTTCAGTGTTTTTACATTTCTCTTGCTGGATTCAGGTAGGGCTAACTATTACAAAAATTCTCTAATGTTGAAAAATCTCCCTATGCAATATAGGGCCTGAAATTTGCATGTGCCTGTATCAGAAATGCTCAGTACCATTCTACATATAGCCTGCAAAGAGGGAAAAACATACTCTTAAAGCAAAAACGTAACTATGACTTGGATTTATCATTGTTTATTTAAAGCAAAGAATAGGCTTAAGTGTAGAATGGGTTTGGGGCTGTCCCCAGACAATTCCTGGCAAGCTGGGTTTGATGGAGCACAGCCTAAATCATCACAACCCATTTTCCTTTAAAAAGCAATCTGTTTTCCTTTCTGGGGCTTAAATATGGTGGCATTCAGCGGCTGCTGGTGAAGCAATTCAGATGGCCGAGTTTCCCGAGGGGTTTCTCCAGCCCTGTTAAACCGGGGCTGTGCAGGGGCTGTGCAGGGCTGGGTTGTCGCGGTAACAGCTGTTGCCATTGCAACAGGTTGGAAACTTGAGAAGGGCAAACGCAGGAGGCTGAAAAGCATGCAGGGATGTGAGGCTCCCACCAGTCAGGAGCTATTGACTCCAAATCCCCTTGATCTTATTCTTCTCTAAGCTGTGCTGGAGTTTGCTCTCTCAGCTTGGAAGCGGGGCTCTGTGCTCCCTGTACAAGCACAGGCAGCAGCCCGAGGGTCTCCAGGACCCCCAAAGGATGTCACTGCCTCCCCCTCCAGGAGTCATTCCTGCCAGGTGTGAGGGGCAATGGGCTCCTGTTGGCTTCAGGATCTCCAGCACCTCCCTGGATCAGGCCTCATGTCCAGCATCTCTTTCCAAAGCTAGGGTGATGAGAAGCAGGGGTGTATCCTCACAGGGGTGTATCTTCACAGAGGTGTATCCCCATGTGGGTCCTTGAGGGCTGTCAGCACCAGTCCTTCTTGTCCATCCCACAGAGGAGGCAGCAGAGTGGAAATCTGTCTGTCAAGAGGGAACACCTCTAATCCATGCTGATACCTCTGGTGCTCAGGTGTCTTGTAGCAAGTCATTTGCTTGTCCCTCAGAGAGCTGAAACTGCTTTATGGGTGCTCTACCATGTGGAACACCTTTCAAGTCTGTGCAGGTCATCTTCTGATGCTGTATTTTCCAGCTTTTTAGAGGCTGAGGTGGCACTCCTGCAGGGGAACATAGGGTGGAAAACTTTCAGAGCACTGTTCCTTGCTTGGCCATGAGCTCCCCTTGCCACCTTGGCTGGTCCCACAGGGTCCCAGTGTGGCTTTGCTGTCTTTGTTTTGCTGACAGTTCCTTCCCTTCAAGGTGCAATGCCAGGGTTAATTGGAAGTCCCAAAGCATTTGGCAGTGTGACACAGAGCCAAAACTTCCTTTTCAAGAGCATATATTGGTTACTTCTGTGAAACACCCTTGAGCACGTTACCCGCAGAGCCCAGGGCTGATGTTTGCTGTCCTCGGCGCAGGTGGCACATCGCGAGGAAGAGCGAGTGCACGGCGCAGTGCGGGCTGGGCTACCGCACCCTGGAGATCTACTGCTCCAAGTACAGCCGGCTGGAGGGCAAGATCGAGAAGGTGGATGACCGCTTCTGCAGCAGCCAGGCCAAGCCCAGCACGAGGGAGAAGTGCACTGGAGACTGTAACGTTGGAGGGTGGCGTTACTCAGCCTGGACTGAGGTAAGGGATGCTCCGTGGCGCAGTGAATGCTGCTCCTTGCACAGGGGAATGTTGGGCTGTTTAGGTTGCAAGCAGAGTATGTATAAAATATGGCCACAGTGGTTCTGCTTTCATTGCTTTCTCTGAAGGACACTCTGGTCTGAATCAGTCTGGTACTCCTTACCTTCCACTGCAGTTAATCTGTGCTTTAAGCATCTGTCTTCATTACACAAAGCCCTGCTAGCTGTCTTCTGCCATCAAAGCCGTTACCAGTGTCCAGGGCTGGGGAGGACATATTGCCATCATCAGAGGGCTTCTGAAATTTGTTTCCTTTATACATCTTAGTTTTTCATGAAGAAGAAGATTCCTGAATGCAGGCACCAAGAGATTGATGAGCCTAAGGATTTCCAGGGAGGGCACAGTGAAGGGGGTGCTGGCTGGTCAGAGCGAGTTAATCTCTCCCAAAATGAGAACGAGCAGCAGCCATTTAGGAGAACTGAAAGGCAACACTTGTAAAAGTAATAATGGGGTTATAACCTGAAATGAATTTGTGAAACACGTTGCCACGACATTCTATTAAGCTTAGCGAGATTGGCTTTTTAAAGGAATACATAAAGTAAAAACCTGTTACTTAAAGTAGAAATTGTTCTTCCGGAGGTTTCCTGCAGTCACTCCACAGTGACTGCAAAGTGGGAGGAAGCAATAGCGGTGGAGTGGCAGGAAATATTCACTGGGTGTGTGTCCCTCGCAGTGCTCCAAGAGCTGTGGCGGGGGCACGCGGCGGCGAAGAGCCATGTGTGTGAACACCTACAACGACGTCCTGGACGACAGCAAGTGCAGCCAGCAGGAGAAGCTGACAGTGCAAAGATGCAGTGACTTCTCATGCCCCCAGTGGAAAACTGGCGACTGGTCTGAGGTAGGTGCTGCTCCCCAGGGCGGGCTCACCCTGCTGGTCCTCCACCCTGAGGGGCTGGTGCCTTCAAAGAGGTGCCTCCATCCCTGATAGCATGTTGTGATTGTCTGTGCCTCCTGCAGAAGGCCTCCCCAAGTCTGTGCACAGGGAGGCTTCTGAAAGGCAGCAAAGTCATTGGCCTTGTTGCCACTGGTCAAGTGGCCACTTTACTCCTTGCAAAGCCACAGGGGGTTAATTCTTCTCCAGTCCTGCAGTGATTTCTCCCCAGTTCTGACACAGTTCTGCTGTATGTTTGGGAAGAAAAATACTTTCTGCCCTCATTTTCCCTTGAGATTGTCCTCAAAAGCCCTGGCAGCTCTGGCTGTCACTGGAGGGCAGGATTTCACCCTGCTGATGTTTTGCTCTGCCTCTCTCTGCTCTTTATTACCTCTTCCACTGCTGCTGGTGTCTTTGGCAATGCAACAAAACTATCTTGATAGGTTTGTCCCTGCAGCAGGAACTGGGGGTGCTGCAGAACAGTCTTCAAAGGGTGCTCATCTCCATTGTGGCCAAATTTCTCTTGTTTCTATGAATCATGTTCTTTTAGGACATAACGAAAGCAATTTAATGGGAACAGGGATTGTTCTCTACAAATCGTGTCTTCTGATTTGAGCAGGTGGCAGTCCAAGCCCACACCAGGGCAGTGGAAGAGGTGCTCACAGCCCGCAGAAGCCACAACCCTTAACATGCACACTCAGAGAGAACAAGTTTTTTAGAAGCACCCTGTTGTGCACAGCTAAAACCCTGCAGGGCAGTGCTGTACCTTTGCCCTGTGTCTCACAGCTGCTGGAAGTCAAGAGTCTTTGTGGTCTCACTTTGCCAATGCTGAAGGATCCCAGCTTGGCTGAGTTCTCCATGCTTCAGCCCCTGCTCTAGACCAGCTCCTGAGAGCAATCTTCTTGACAAGACACTCCCATGTCTTCCAAGACATTTCGTTAGCTAAAGAGCTGCATTTCAGCACCAGGTTTTTTTTAAGCAGTGGTTGCAGTTGATCTCCAGGTTTATTTTCCAGTGCCAGGGCAGGTTCCAAGCTGGCAGCGCATCCCCAGCACCACCTGAGCTTGCACTTTTCTCCTCACAGTGCTTGGTCACCTGTGGGAAAGGGCACAAACACCGCCAGACCTGGTGCCAGTTTGGAGAAGATCGCTTGAACGACAGATTTTGCGACCCCGAGACGAAGCCAGAGTCAGTGCAGACATGCCAGCAGCAGGAGTGTGCCTCGTGGCAAGTGGGGCCCTGGGGCCAGGTACTGCAGAGCCCCACGGGGCTCCTGGCTGGGGAGACCTGGGTGAGGGTGGCTGGGGCTGAGCACTGCCCTTTCATCCAAATTCAGCAGCATAACTGTGTTAATTGATTTGCACACCAAAGCAGCCCTCTGTTCGCTTGGGTTCAGCGGATAGGCAGCAATAACAGTACCTGCCCTTTGTGCTAAATTTAATCTCTGTCATACTAAATTGGCCGTGATTTTCAAAAAAAGGGGTTTCCAAGGTTACGCTCCTAAATCCATATTTAGGCACATAAATACATGGCCTAATTTTCACAGAAAAGCTGCTCCCATTGAATAACTTTTGTTGCTTTTAATGTTTTCCAGTTTCTGGGTTAGTGAGGGTTTTTTTCTGTTAAAATACAAGTTACTGATTTCTGCCAGAGTGTTCTGGCATCTGCTTTTTCACAAAGCTGTTAGCTCTTGACTTAAAAAAACAGCAACAAACCCAGACTAGTTGTCCCAGTCAGACATATTTCCCATCAGTAAAATTATTCATTAGCTGCTCATGCTACCATGGGGCTGAACAACCAGTTTTGAAGAAGGATATCATGCAGGTTCTCCCAGACTCTGATTTTAATGTGTGCAGCAAAGTAAATCATTTCAGTGCTCGCACCTTCGTTCCCGAATAAGCAAGTGAAGCATGCGAGGCACTGGTGGGTGCAGCGAGTTAAAACTTTGACCTAATTTAAAGCTGAAATGCATGAAGTGGAGAGAAACCAGAAGGGAAGCTGTCCTTTATTTTTGCTGCTCTTGCTACGTGCCTGAACACAAGCTGGGCTGATTAATACTTTCTAACCAAAGCAGCTACTCAGAGCCCGTGCTCTTTTTTCCCATCTGTCTTCTCCCAGTGCACCGTGACTTGTGGCCAAGGCTACCAGATGAGAGCAGTGAAGTGTGTTGTGGGCACCTATGTGTCAGTGGTGGATGATAACGAGTGTAATGCTGCAACCAGGCCAACAGACACCCAGGTAAATCCTGCTGTCTTGTCTCCATCTTTTCCCAGTGTGTGCATGGAGGCATCCAGGCTACAGCTTCAGGGGACATCTTGCTGCAGCAAAGCCTTGCCCTGAATGCCAGCCCTGCAGGGCAGTACCTTGGGCTGCTCCATGGCTCTTGGAAAGGTGCAGCACAGCGCCCTGCTTTGATAGAAGTGGGACAGAGAAGCTGTGTTCAGGGAGCTCCCATCCAGACCCTCTCCATGAGGTTAACCTTACACCCTGAAGCACCAGATTGCCAAAAAGGCAACAGACAACTCATGAGGGCATCAGGACTTTGTGGGGTGAAGATAAATTACCTTTGCTTATGCTTTATATCCACAGAGCTCTAGTCATGCAATGGGATATGAGGGTGTACTCAAATGCAGCACTAAAGCTGGTCTGTAAGAGCTCATGAGCTAAAGAAGCTGCAGTGGATGAATATATGATAACAACCAGAGACCAGAATGTTGAGACAGTATTTACTGGCCTCAGAGGTTCAGGTCTTGACACAGCAGACACCTTCTTTGGCTTGCCTGGAGTTGAGGATGCCTGGCTACAGTCTGGGCTCACATGTCTGCAGGACTGTTGCTGTGTGATATAAATGATAGTGAGGGCCATAATGTCTTGTCTGCTGCATGTGACAATGTAGTGTCTGTGACAGCTACAATTCCAGACACATCCTCCCTGGCCAGATAAATTGAGAAATGTTGCACACCCTTTGTAGATTTGGTGAAGAGGCTTTCCATGCTGTGTACTTGGGAGCAAATATGTAAATTCCCATTTCAAGCAGAGGATATGTCCAAGATGTCTGAAGGAGCTGAATAAAACAGAACACTACCATCTCTCTGTCATCTAGGAGAGTTGTAGTGCTGATGCCCTGCCCAGCTTCAGTCTTGCATGAACTCAAAGAGTTTAACTAAGGCTACAACATTTGGGAAAGGGCTGTTTCTCCCATGTGTGGAGACCAGTTGCACTGCAGTCAAGGGGTAACAAACCCACCTGTCATCAGCCATCATTTAGCATGCACGCCTCCAGTGTAAGTGAAATCACAGCAAAGCAGACATTGTGTTTGCCATTTGTCAGAAGCTGCTCTCCCCCTCGCAGGGACAATCACTATTAATTTCCTTTTTGGCAAGGACTCCTCAGTGGAGTAAAGTCATGGATGTTCATCATTTCTGTCGCCAGACCTCCCAGGAGGTCCAGACAGGACCAGAGCCCTCCTATGAGGCACCATACCCAGACTGAGCAGAATGACATGCCTGTCCCCAAACCCTCACATTGCTTGGTGTGTGGTGGAGATCAGCACATGGATATAGGTGGTCTGGTGGGCTGCAGGGAATCAAAGGGCTGCAATCAGCAGCGTAACCTTTATTGTGTGGGCTGCAGGTCTCGCGCTGAAGGAAGGGAGCTTTGAAGGGAGATAAAGTTGCTGCTTTGCAGATGTGTGTTCATGCCAGAACTCTTAATGAACTTTCATCTTTTGCCTCAAAAACATCTGGTTTTAATGCGTGGAGATGGCACATGGTTATGGGGATCCCTGTTGTAGAGTTCCTAATAAGTCAAAAGTCCACAGAGGGTTCTGCACATGAAGGCCTCGGGATATTGAGACCAAGTTTTGCTGATTCACCAAGAGGATGCAAGGAGGGAGCACAAAGCATGCAGGTCACAGAGTTTCAAGATGTTGCGTGTTGTTCATAATTACATTGAAGAGGATGTAGTTTAACCAAAACATCTGCAAATTCTTTATTTCCCACTATTTGCCATGTATTTCCTATACAGGACTGTGAAATAGCTGTATGTCCTCCCCATCCAAATAGTCCCGAAGCCAAGAGAGCTGTATCAGGCATTCACAGGACACAGTGGAGATTTGGGTCCTGGACACCGGTAAGCATACATCATAATACTTTCGGGATTATTTTACAGTAGAAAATGTGATGGTTTTAAGTGCATATAGCCAACTTTTCATTCCAAAGTCCTTGCAATGTATGTCAGGAAACTTCCTAGTGGAGTGCTCTTTGCTCTTCCCTAGTGCTCTGCAACGTGTGGGAAGGGAACTCGGATGAGATACGTCAGCTGCCGGGATGACCAGGGCTCCGTGGCTGACGAGTCAGCTTGTTTCCACCTTCCAAAGCCATCAGCCACAGAAATGTGCACCGTGACACCGTGTGGGCAGTGGAAAGCCTTGGAATGGAGCTCTGTAAGCATCACACTGTCTCTTGCAAGGGACCTCATTGTTGGAAATGTGCTTCATTAACCTGTCGCACTTGCCCTTTTATAAGTGCAGTTATTTGGGTTTTCTGCTGTTTTCTGCTGTTAGCAAGAACTGTCTTTCTGGTTTGCATAGCTGGAAATGTGACTGTGTCTCCTTTTCCCACTGTAATGCAGTGCTCGGTGACTTGTGGTCAAGGTAAGGCAACGCGACAAGTGATCTGCATCAATTACAGTGACCAGCTGGTGGATAGGAGCGAGTGTGACCCAGATGACCTCCCTGCCACCGAGCAAGACTGCTCCATGTCTCCTTGTCATCCAAACAGCCATGACTACGGCAGGCCCATCCATCCTTTCCCTTATCCGGATCATCGCCTCAAACTGCACCCTGGGGGCAACCCGAACCGAAACCGTGCACATATACCAGGAGGCAATCAGTGGAGGATTGGCCCCTGGGGTGCTGTAAGTGCCCTGATTCTCTTATTGCTGGGTTTTGTTGGGTTTTGTTTCTTTCCCAAGCTAGTCCAGTCTTTTCTTAAAGTCAGCACACAGGGAAAAGGGAGAGGGACCTTTCTCCCCACTGTCTGCTCTCTGCTCACACAAGCAAGTGTTGCAGAAGGGCTTAGGCATCACTTCTCAGCCTCTCACACCTCATATCTCCAAGGCTCTCTAGGCAGAAAGCTGACAGCATCATTTTCCATGAGGCAAAGGCTGGCCTGTGCTTTTTGGCTGTCTCCTGGGACATCTACAGCTGTGCAGAGTTGTTGCCAAAGCATAGCAGAGCCTCGATGCCAACTCCTCTCACTCTGACCAGTATGCAATGCTTTATCATGGAAGTCTCTAAAGGAAATTAAGCACAAATGGGATGTCAAACACTTCAGCAGGGATTACTCACCTGCTTAAAACTAGGCTGGTGTTTACTTTCTTTGCTTAGTCAGCACCTAAGTCTTTGCACTGTTATTAGTAATAGGTGGTTTTTGTAGTTTAATAATGCCTGTTAGCTGTATTAAACTTCTAGCAGTGCATTCCCACGGTGCAAGGCACTGGGAAGAGGCTGGGAATGCAAGCTTATTCCTGGACTCAATGAAGCCATGGGCAATTGTGTCTTCCAGTGCTCTAGCACGTGTGCGGGGGGGTTCCAGCGGCGGGTCGTGGTTTGCCAGGATGAAAACGGATACACCGCAAATAACTGCGATGAGAAAAGCAAACCCATGGAGCAGAGATCGTGCGAATCTGGCCCCTGCCCCCAGTGGGCTTATGGCAACTGGGGAGAGGTGAGTGCACCATCCATCCTGGGCTCCCTGCCCAGGGCAAGACTTTCATTAGCGGGTGGCTGAAAAATGGGAGAAGAGAGGGGTATTGTGGTGACATTTATTAGAAAGATTGGAACTTGAAGGGCAGCCTCTGATAAATGAGTCAAACCTGAGCAACTGCTGGGTGGTGTTTTCATTTCCATTTGTCATGGGAAAACTTTCTTCCCAGGCAAAAGTAAGTTTTACAAAAATGAAGATTTTTTTGTTTTTTTTAAGATAAGCCTAGCTTAACTGAAGGCCTTTTTTTTTTAATAAAAGCACTGCTCCCTTCTGAAAATTAATCTGAGATGAGCAATTGGAGATGTAAACCTCAGTACCACATAGAGTCAGACAATGTCATGGTGGAGCAGCATAAACAGCTTTATGGGGAGAGAAGCTGAAGCAGCTAAAGGTCCATCTGAGGCTCACAAGGGGGATTTGGCTGGAGTGGGTTACCATTGGTTTTTTGAGGTGCTAGTGCTTTGAGCAGCCAGTTGGCAGCACTTTTGCTGCCCCGATGGTGATTGCTCTGTCCTCTGCTGACTTGCAGTGCACGGTGCCATGCGGGACAGGGACAAGGACACGGCTGGTGGTGTGCCAGCGCCCTAATGGAGAAAGGTTTACGGATCTGAGCTGTGAAATCCTTGACAAGCCACCAGACAGAGAGCAGTGCAATGTGCATGAATGTCCTAGAGATGCTGCCTGGAGTGCTGGTCCTTGGAGCTCGGTACGACCATAAGCTCTTTCTCTTTGTGAACCATTTTGTAGATATCCCCTAACAACAGATTTAATTTGCTTCAAACCAAGGTGCTAATGCTTCATGTCTTAACACTGCACTTACAGAGGATTATTTACATTATATTCAGAATAACACCTGTTCAGGAAGGGCTTACATTAGGGGAGCTTGAGTCTTTTTATTTAAAAGCCACTTTCTGCTAAGTAGCCACCTTTGTCCATTTTATTACACTGTGCAAGTGCTGTGCATTATGAATCTTGGTTCCAACTGAGTTTTTGCAAATGGATTTAAACCTGGCATTTAAGCAGTACATTTCCATTGAAGTTAAATTCTGCTCTTTGATGGTAATACTGCACTGTACACCTGCTGGTTTGCCAGTCGTGTGTTCTCTGCCAAAAGCAAGATAACTGGGGAGAATGTGCTAAATGGCAATTCCATGTACAAGTGTGTATAGATGTGTGTGCATGGCCCTACCTGCCCACACACAGACCTATATAGAAACAGATGTGCATTTGCACCTGTGCCCTATTTCTGTCCCTGTGTATATAGTATGACTGTTATGTACAGTGCAAAGTTACCTGTAAGCTATTCTTGTGCATCTCTCTGGTTCTGGAGAGTGATTGTCTAGCTCAATCTGCAGCTGCTGCTCTATAACTAAGCCAGCAAAGGATCAGCAAGGTGCTGGAAGGCTTAAAACCCTGGGAGTTTCCCTATAACAAAATAGTGTTTGGAGCAGAGGTGTCTTACACTGCTCCGTTGCCACTGGAGGAGTCTGCTACAGAGATGCTCTTGTGATGGCAGAGCAGCCCTGAACTGCAGGGTTGGGATGCTGTTTTGGGTGTCACACCTTTGAAATTCTCCCTGCCCAGAGCAGCAACCTCTGCTCTGAATCCTGCACCAAAGCAAGCGCCACCTGAGGTGCTTCTGGAGCACTGGAAAACCACGGACCTGTCCATTTTGGAGTGGCCTTCAAACAGATGTCAACCTTTATCATGTATTTTGTTATAAAAGTATTTGAAGACATTTTTTAAAAAAATAATCTGATTCAAAAGCACTTTATAGGAAAAGAAAAAAGAGGCCTGTTTTTTAATGTATTGGACTTCCTTAATTGTCATGGTTTGAAAAGTCATCTTGCCAAAACCTGCTCTCCTTCTGTGGGTGCTTTCAGTAACACGGATGCCTTCAGTAACGCTCCTCAATATTTTTACCATACCTCAGTGAGTTCTGCAATAGCCATAAAACTGCTGAACTGGTGTTTATCCGGTGCTTCACCAGTACAAGAGACAGTGCTATGAAATATTTCATTTGAGGTGCTAATGTACCCCTTGTCCACCGACCTTGCTGGTGCTAAGGACGAGTGAGGTGAGGTAAGCAGAGGTAGCAACACGTGTGCTGACCACCCTGCAGGATTTGCCAGCTGGGAGGTGCTGCCAACCTTGGTTTACCTGTGCTGGACCATTTGCAAGAGCCAAAGATGTGGACAGAGTTGTGTTTCATTCTGGTGTGGCTCAGCCTCTTCGTGGCTGTTGAGGAGCAGGTTCCAGGGCTGCGCCTGCTCCTCCGTGTTGGAAACGCAGGGGGCAATCCTCTAGTCTGATTTTAGGTTGTTTTCTTTTCACCCAGGAAAAATTCCCTTGACTCCACCCTGAGTCCTCAGTGGAGTCTCAGTGGGTTGTCCTTGCTCGCTCTCCTGGAGCGGGTGGGATGTGTGGCAGACAGGTGGAGAGCAGGGACAGCCTGTCCTGCCTGCAGTGTCTCCTCCCAGCTGGCACAGGGTCCCAGCCCTGGGGAAGGGGCTGCAGGGCTGAGCCCTGAGCATTGTGATGAACTGATGGGATTTTTCAGTCTCATTTACCGAGGTGTCCTTGGGCTCTGACTTAGGGGACCCCAGAGCTGTTTGAAGACTGAGAAGTATCTATGGGGTCCCCAGGGCTTCGTATCCCTCCAGCAGAACACTCCACGTGTATGTCTACCTCGTGCTACTACTGTAGGTAGTAACTGCCAAATTTTCCTCCTTTAGTGTGGTATCACCTGGATTTGCTTTAGCTCTGTCATCGGTTGCAAACATCATTCTGTAGCTGTACATACTTCATCTCTTGGGATGGAGTGTCACTACCATATTTTTTTGGTCACTTTTGAAACAAGAGTAAAGTATTAGCTGAGACTTCAGCCGTATGGATTTATGTATTTATGTAAAAGTGTATTTATTTTTCCAATATTGTTATTTAATTTTATATAAATATTGCATACATTTACGATGTTTAATGTTAATGTTGAACAGTGAAAATTAAAGACAAGTAGAATGTAATCATAAATGAATTTGTATAATGATTTCTTGAGTCTTTTGCTAAATTCAGATCATATACTTAGTTTTGGTAACTTTTGCTAAATTTTTGGAAATGGTTCTGCAATGTTCCATCTTTTAACTGGCTTTTCTTTTACTTGCTTTGTTCTCCAACAGAAATTGTCATTCTGAATGATTAAACAAACACAGTTAACAGTGTATGAATTACAAAGTTTGGATAACTAATTTCTTGCAATCATCTGACTGGCTTAGCATTACTCGAGTTTCAGTGAAATTAGTACTATAAAATACATACAAATTAAAGCAGAGAGAGTCTGAAGCAACCAATCTGCAGTCTTCGGGCAAAATTCCACTGGGATTTTATACAGTAAACAAGTGATCTTTATCTGGCTGGTTAAATCCAGGTTTGGAAGAGATAATTAAACGGATGAACAGATTGTATGTGTAAATGATAATTTTACAGCCGGAGACTGGTGAGATGTCTTGTCATTATAATGTATGTTCAAAGAGGACTAAGAGGAGGTGACACTTTTATTTCCTTGCTTATTTAAGAACATGTATTTACACACTTCAGAATTGTACAACATGTGATAGACCTGACCTTTTTATTAAAACCATGCTTTAGAAAATGTGCACAGACTGTCACCAGATTACAGAGAGTGTTTTTTCTCCTCTAAATGCTTTATGGTATGAATGCCAATCTCCATACATGCTCTCAAATCCTGAGAGGAAATCTTGCCATGTTCTCCAGAATGAGAGAGATGTTCCCAATGAGAATTACCCATTGCTTCACTTCAAACCCAAGGTTTGGTTTTAAAAAATATACCCATATATATACCACATATATAAAATATGTGCATAACCTCCATTAAAATGCTTGTCTCAAAGCAGATTTGCTCCTTGCAATACTCTCTGATATTTTGAGTTTGCCTTAATATCCAACTGTATCCTGATACAATTTATGAAAAATGTTAAAATAATTAACTTCTTGTGGGCTTCTCATTCTTTTCAAGTTAGGAAATGGGCACAGATAAGACAAAATAATTATATGTCACAGCACCTGCGACAGAGTTGCGTGAGTTATTTGGACTTCACTGCACAGGGCAGTGATCATTTGGCTTTGAATTCTGGAAAATGGGAAGGTGGGGTTTAGATTTATTTGGGTTTTGTTTGGTTTTTTTCAAACAAACTGCTATTTTTAAAGTAGCCTGCTTTGTCAAGTACTTGTCACTCTTGCCATCAGAAGTTCAAGCTGCTGGTGCAGTGGTTGTGTAGCTCTCAGTGCCTGAAGAACAGCAGGTTATGCTTCCCAGCTCTGTATCCTGCAGGCAGAGGTGCTGGTGTCAGAGTCTTTGAGGGCCTTTTGCCCTAATGCAGAATCAGAAGCTTATTGTAAAACAATTTGAATATTAACTGGCTAAGCTCCAAACTCTGTTATTATGAATGTGAATTCAGGTTTGAGCTAGGACAGCATTGATTTATTCCCTTGGCAGGAAGCTGGTGGCATTGATGGCTTTGCAGGGCTCTTTTGCTGCACACAGAGACAGAGCAGTAAAGGGGCTCTGAACTGGGTGGGAGGAGGAAGAACTGCCTGGCCAACATCTGTGTCAGCTGGCACTCAGGAATTTTAATCTTAAAATTGGTGTCAGTGGAAACTTCGGGTTATTTGTATTTAATTCTGTCAAAGACCCAACATGTTCTTTACAAAATACCTTCCCCATGCAGCTGGCTGAAAATAGGCTGTTCAACAGCAATATTCTCTGTGTCAGTGTTCTGATAATGTTCTTAGCAGGCAGGATGTCAGGTCTTGCTAAGGCAGAAGTGATAACCAGGGACAGATTTGGTTGCAAGTGTATATAAGTCTGCTGGTTCTCCTCCTCTCCTCTGCAGAAAATTAATTTGCTGTGACAGCAGCATTACTGAGCTGCTGTTGGGGTTTGGTTTGAAGAGTTTCAGCCTGTTGCTCCTCTGAGGCAGTGGTGATGGATGCTCATGCATCTCTCCTCACCTCAGGGCCCACAGCTGGTGGCTCCAAGGCAATCACAGGTGGGCAAAGCCAGTGGTACCCAGTGCTGTCCAATAGGGGAACATTTTTTTTCATCTCTTTTTTACACTAAAATCACTGGGTTTTGTTTTCCCTTGCATTTTTATTTTTTGCCTCCTGTCACCATCTTTCATTGCTACTTCTGTTTCTCCTTATTTAAGGAGAACAATACAGGTACACTTTTGTTATCAGTTCTCTGTCTCCTGTTTGCTAGTGTTGATGCTCCATTTTAGCAGGAAAGCAGCTACTGAAGCCCATCAGCTACACCCTGCAGGTGAGGGGCACTGTGTGCTTAACTGAGCCAGCTATTTTAGTGATTTTCTGGATCGACTCCTCACAGGAATGATTTCCTGCAATCCACTCTCCCCCTTGCAGGCCCCCATTGGTCTTTACACCCCTCATAACCTTTTAGTCTGATAGAGAAGTAAATGGACTGGGCAGCAATGACCCTTCTAACCTCCCTAATCCGGTGACTAAATGCTGGGGAAGCACCAGGGAAATGAGCTGCAGAACATCTCATCTGCTGTCCTTCAACAGCCTCTCCTGTCGGCACTGCCAGGGCAGACAGGAGCTGAACCTCCTGTGGTTAGACTCAGGAATGAGCTGAACCAGTGGTTAGACTCACGAAGGTTATTTTCAGGTATCTTAAAGATCTTCTGTTCCCTTTGCCCCCAGACAGTGCATCTTTTCCCCAAGATCCTCAGTGCACTTTCCCACTCAGAGCAGGTAATGCCATCAGTATTTACTGATGTTTCTTACTGTGTGCAGCCCAACCTATGCTTCTGTCCCAGCTTACTGCAAAATGCCTCTCCTCCCAAAGTGCAGTGTCTATTTAGCTGCATTTGGTGTGCCTCTGTTGGTTGCCTTTTTACACCTCCTCTCTTTAAACATTTTCTCAATGAAATGGTCATTTTCTAGGCCTGAACTCAAACAAGAAGTGGGGAGGCTGCTGCTCAGCAATGACTGGCTTCTGTCTTTGTGTCATGAGTGGCCCATCCCTGGCTGCTCATCCCATAAAGCCTGTAGAACTCCTGCACATCTGCATATGCCCACACAGGAGAAATAAAGCAATAAATAAAAGGGCAATTGCTGGGAATATTTGTCTCCCAAAGCACTGGCTCTGAGTGCAGGAATGCCTTAGGCTGCAGGGGACACACTGGAGTAGTTACACACTTTCAAGGATGAGCTGTGAAATGCAGCATCCTCAGGCAGATCCCTGAGCTGGGCTTTGGGAGGTCTGCCTGTGGTTTTGCCCATTTTCCAGAGTCACACTGTATACCCAATGCTGCAATCATTGCTGTTGCTCACATCCTAGGGATTTAGAAACAAAGGATGTATAACGATGAGAGACACTAAGCACAAAGAGATTTACTGTGTTCCTAACTTTCCCAGTGATTGATTTGTGCAGTTATGAAGAAAAAATTATGTAGTCAGTCCTGTTCCAAAGGCACTTAATGCTCTATTCATATTTTAATTTTACTAGCTCGCAGGGGAGGTGAGTGAGCCAGCAGCATGGATGAAAATCTGTCTGATGCCCAAGACCGTATGCAGGATGACAGTATTTATCCCTAGTGCATTAAGCCAAGATTTTTCTTTATAAAATGGGGGAGTAAGCAGCAGCCCAGTGCTCCTACAACCCCCCCAGTGTGTTGCACACCTGTGAAACAGGGCTGACATTCCTTGGAGAGCCCTTTCCTTTGTGTTTCACTCCATCCAACACGGATAATTCCTGTTCTGAAATTATCTAAAAGGCATTATAATACCACTGTTCACTAAAAATATGAAGTGTCAGTTAGCTGAGGCACCTTGCTGCTTCAATTGGTACTCTCCTGAAAGTGCCACAGCATGGAAAATAGGCTTCATCAGTACCTTCCACATCCCACGGCACTGGTGTCCTTGGGTAGCTCACGCATCTCCTCCTAATTTGAGGAAATGCCATCTAATGCCTCCCTCCCTGGAGAGACCTGCAGTGGCTGTATGGGGCTTTTGCTTGTTTGTTGTTCAAGGTAAAAACAGTGTGGAGCAGGGCAGGGACACAGCTTTTAGGAGAGCTTTGTGTGCTCACAGCCCTGCTGATTTCTGTGCCTGGTGAAGTCTTTGTAGGTGGTGTAACAGGGCAGGGGAAAGAGGTGGAAAGGGTGCTCCTTACTAGCTCGATGCTGCAGAGGAGGAGGTGCATGGCTTCTCCTGCTGCAGTTACCCATTTTTCCCCATACATCTTGTGAGGTTTCCCAGCTTGGGGAAATTATTGTATTGACTTTGGCACTCAGGGCCTTAAATCTTGCAGGAGTTGAACAACCCAAGAGCATCCTTTCCTCTGGGCAATTTGTGCTGGAGCAATGGGCTCCAGACACACCAGCTCTTCTGCTGCAGCAATACATCAAGTTGGACCCTTTTCTCTGAGAAATTTTCCCTTTTTTCCCTGTTTTTTTCTTTTTTTAAATTGTTATGAGGCATCATCTGAGGTCACTCACCAGTCCCGGCAGCTGAGTTTGGTGGTGGGAAGTTGAAGATTTAGTGGATTGTTTCATGTTTCCCTTTCGCAAATAATGACTTGGGAAGCTCTGTGCCTCTGCTCCAAGCTGAGAGCAGAGCCTCTGGAGGATGGAGACCCTGTGGGCACTGCAGAGACAGGGCAGGCCAGCATGGATGTTCCCTTTTGCCTGTGCCTGGGGCAGGCAGAGCTCCTTGGGGACACTGGGGCAAAGCCTCCTCGTGTTCACTCTGGGGGCTGTCCTCCAGCTAAGGACACTTCCACAGGGGCTCTGGACAATGCTCACAAACAGACTATACATTCCAAAATCCCTAATGTTCATGCCTTTTTTTTCAGTCATTCCCTTTCTCTGGGAAGTCAGCATGGATTAAACATTTCTAAAGCCTCCTTCAAACTGCAGTGCAGTGCTTTAGTATGTTCTGCTCAGGTCTCTGTCCATTTCCCCTCCCTTGAATGTAGAGACCCCCTTCCTTTTTAGATGTAAAAAAATCACATGTATTTTCTGGCCATGTACCAGCTAAATCACCATGACCATACACTCTCAGCACCCATGTGCCTTAAGTTATTGCTCCTTAGTTTGTCAGGAAAGGAAAGCAAAGTTGGGTGACTCCTGCCCTGCACATGTGTCCCCACCCCACAGACACAGATTTCTCACTGTGCCATTGCAGCCAGGCATGAGACAATCCTAAAACAGATCAGTGGGAGGAACAGGGCTTCAGAGCAGCAACAAATATTTCCTAATATTCCTGATATCTCCTGAAGTGCTGCAGGCTTGCTTCTAGCCTGTTTCACTGGAGCCAAGGGAGTTACCTGCTGAAATACCTTGCTGTTGTGAAGCTAATTTGGTTTGGATGCCACAGAGCCTCTGTTGCTGGACAGCACACAAAGGGTCCAGCATTTTAAGACTCCTAGTAAAGGTTCAGGTGGTGAGGAAGGATCCAGGCTTTCCTTGGTGGTGTGTCTGTTGATCTCCTTTGTGCTCAAGAGACTTCAGAGGTACAGAAGTCACAGGGATGTGGTTTCAGTATCTGACAGCAGCAGTGTAAGTGGTAGTAAAAGGTGACATAGAGTAACAGGATGCTGGAAAGTAACTATGAGGGTGCATTGTTGGGCTCTGCTTGTAGTTAGAGAAGTTTGCTGACATCCAGGAGCACAGCCTTCATGGGAAATGGGTGTAAAGCATTGGAGGGCTCTTGCTTTTCCGCTTTATCTCATCCAGCACGTTTCATCTCAGATGGTTGGAAAGGATGAACCAGGGCTTACTTACGTCTGCTGACTTTCCATAAAATCCTTAATGTGGGGAAATCTAAATCTACAGGGATTGATTTTAATTTCCTCCAAAAAGTTGCTCCTGGCAGAATCTGATAAAGCCATTTTTAGTCTAATCCTTCCCAGCCCTGCCCTTGGTGAGCTATCGGAGCATACCTATCTTTGGGAATTCATTTGGTGATCACCACAGCTTGCATTCATTATCTCAAATACCTCCCAAATCGTCAGCTGTAGTACAGTGGGTCTGAAAAGTGGTCTGACAGCATTTTCTGCAGCTTTTCACTTCTGGGGGAGAGTGTTCCCAGGTTCTTGCAGGGGATATGCCTTTCTGCCCTCTGTGGGATTGCTCCTTCAATGCACAAAGTTTACAAGGAGCAGTCATTCCATTTCTTCTTGACTGCTCTGTGCTGCCTCTTTCTTCTCAGCAAGATTTGTTAATTTGTGCCCAGGGCTGTTGAGTCCTCTTGGTGATGGACTGACCCTACTCCTCGAAATTCACCAGAAATTTTGTACAAATTTTTAAGAGCTTTTGGGCTACATATTCTGGTTCTTTTCCTTCTGCCAGCCCTGTGAGTCAAGTAGCAGCCTTTCTATTTCAGAGGGGTCTTAATGAACTTTCATATTCCAAACGATCAGACCAGGAAAGGCACACAGGGTTATTTTAAAGCAATTTGCATGTACTTGGTAAAACAGAATGATCGCTGTTGTTCCTGAACTCTGAAACAGAAAACAAATTTTTTTGTGGAAACAAAAACACAACCAGAGCAGAGCAAGGCATTGCAGGAGATGTTTAGCATCGTGTTCTGACCTTTATGGAAACAGTTGATATGGAAATATTTTTGTCATATTTATTTAAACTTTTTTCCTTGCATTTGTTTAAACTAGGCAGTATATTTATTCAAAAATATCAGCAGTATGCCAGTCTCCAATTCTTGGCATGTTAGCAACAGTAATCATACAATAAACATAAACCCCTTAAATCTGTGCTAAATGCTTTGATCCTAATGCTCTTAGGAAAGTACTTTTGTTTTTGTTCTCCATGTAAAGTACCAGGTGTGAGTGTGGTGGGTTTAGGAGATTATAAAGATAATAACAGGAGGAAGGTTCACTAGAGCTTTAGAGTGATGGCTATAGCTGATTTTTTGAAATACTATTTCTCTCCTATTTTATGTGCCACAAACATTTTGGTGGTTTTTTTACAGAAACACAACAATGTTGTTTTCACACCCTTCTCCATGCCTGGCTGTCCTCCCAGGCTCACCCAGGGGTGCTGTTTGGTGCTGTGCCTCAATCACAGGCTGCAAACAGCCTTTCAGAGCAACATTTTCCCCCACTGGAGTGGAGGCAGAGGCAGGCTGACCACAGGCATGCCCACGTGCATGTTTTCCTTGGCTCTAGGATGCTGATTAGTGAAAAAATTCCATACAATACCTGGCTACACCTTCAGGGCTGGTACAGAGGTGCTTCAAACCAGTAGAGGCTTTTCTGTTGACTCAAAGAGCCTTGGATAACGTGAAGCTCTTATTCCAGAAAGCCACCATCTGTTCCCAGTACTTGGAAGCATTTTCTGTGGGGCATGTGGGAAAGGAAAGAGGTCAAGAAAAAGAGAATGCAAAGACAGTGATTTTGTCAAATGTTTTGGGGAAGGCAAGGTCAAAGCTTACCTCATTGTGTTATTGGTAGGTACCATAAGCAGGCAGCATTTGCAGCCACGAAGAATCCTGTTAATGAAATGCAAGGTTTTTCCAGGGTCCAAAATAAATTATGAGGCTGATGGTGGTAGTTGGGTATACCACTTCCCTGACTCACATGGCATTGTGATGCAGCCCACTATTAAATTATGCTTTGCATGTGGCTCACATATGCTTAAAATCTATGTGCCAGATAAAAGTTGAATACCTGAGATGAATTAAATGGCAGTTATTAAGCAGACTCTTTGCAAAGGAATTTTCAGTCCCTGATACTTGGTTACATTAGATTATCCAACCTTTCTTTTCTGTCAGTGCAAATGAGATCATAACTCAAACGTGCATGAAAGCAAACGGGTGGTTTAGATCTGAAAATGCACAGCTGCCTAACTTTGATTTATATTAAAGGCAGACATAGACACAATTAATTCCAGCATCTTGGGAATTACATTTAAGTATTAACAAAATTAGGCAAATTATGCCTCAACCTCTGAGTGCACCGAGGTTTGCACGCAGGCTTGTTTGATCATGGGATCACCAGATAAATGTCAGAATCAGGCTCCATGCCAAAGTTAAGCATTTTGTAGAAAGGGAATAATAATTTTGGAAATAACTAGTACCATATTATTTGTGAGATCAAGCATTTATCAACCAGGTTCAGGTCCCCAGAAATGTGCTAGCATGGTGGTTAGTCTTACTTTAGGGTAAGTAGTGGGATCCAATATATTTTTTAAATTAAGGATGCTCTGGGCTGTACCAGCTCGGGATGCAGGGCATGAGAGAGTCCTGATCAATGCTGTAAATTTACTCTTTAGCTTTGGTTGTCACAGAAGAGTGGCACAGCCTGCATGGAGAGGGTTTACTGAGGAACACTTGGAATTTTTGCTTAAGTATCAGTGTTGGTGCTTAGTCTGACTACAGTAACTGGATGAAAGTATTAGAAGTTTACAACTGGGTTTTGTAGGATGTGACATTTCTGTCTTGCTGCTGACGTATGTTGCCTGGGGAGAAAAGTAGAGAGAATGAAAAAATGAACTTCTGATGAAATTTGAAAGCTTATAAAAATAGGGTAACATTAGTTTGATCTTTCTTCTGTTGATGCTAAAGAAAAAAAAGTGAAGTTTATGGATCTGGGTAACTTGTGAAAGTTTTATTTTATTACAACGGACAGCATTTCCTCTGTTTTTCAATGCAAGGTTGAATGTTGCTCATTGGGTTTTTTGGCCTGTCTTCAAATTGGATATGGGCTCAGGAAAACTCAGAGAAAGCCATCCCTGCTCAGCCTTTCGGAGGAGCATCATTAACGGCTCTTAAACCTGTTGATCACACAGGACCTCAGCGATCTTTTGTCAATTTGTAGCACTCTTGCAGCAGGAAAACAACCTTTTTCAAGGCATTGTTTAAATAAGCCTTTAAGCATCAATGTCTGATTTTAAGAGCTACATCTATTTCTCTCCACATTGGTCTGAACTTTTCCATTTAGGAGCAAGTTACTGCTCTCTCACTGGTTCTTTGTGGGCTGAATGAGCTATAAGTAGGGCTGTAATATAAAATGTTCACAGGTGTCAATGTATATGCCAATTTCTATTCTAGTGGATCTTCCAGAGCTGCTATATGTATCAATTTTCTAAGCTTCAAATGTATTTATAGGCTGGGAAGAGATCAAGCTGTAATGTATTTCTTGGGAAATATACTGATGGAGTGGCTCCAAAATGAAGGTCGAAGCCTCATTTCTGCATGTTTCCTCCATTCTGAAAAGCAAGCAGAACATTTTATATGGAGAGATGGTTAAAACAGTGTGTTTGCACTCAAGGATTAAACCAGTATGCTTATGACATAGCATGTAATGAAGAAATTGAAGCTGAGTCTCTGGGTGCATCATGCTGAGTAAGAGGCTTGTTCTACACGAAACTGTCATATTAAATTCTTGTCGTGATTCCAAACCCCTTTGATTCCTAAATCTTTTGGAGGAGACTAATCTGAAATCAAAGTGAAGTTGCTTGGGGTTTGCATGCCAGGAGTGGTCACATTTGAAAAAGTTCAGTGAACCTGCAGAGGGAGGTTGAAATTAGTTGCTTCACTACAAAGCTTGCAGCTAACATACCTGCTGGTTTGCTTTTTGCTTTGATTCTCCAGGCTCTGCCTTCTTGCCACCTTCTGAGTTGTTTTCAAAATGCATAAATCTTAAGGATGAGCATGTCCTGGTTTCAGTCTGTTTAGTGGAAAAAAAAATACTATACTGATAAAACAAACACAAGCTTTTGTACGAAGGACATGGAAATGCTGCACTTTTCTGCCTTGTCCTTTATGCAGTTATTTCCCTCTGAAGGTGCAGAGCACACTTTACCCTCCTGATTTACCAATATTTGACATCCCTTTGTACCAAGGTAAAAGGAAATGGTTCCTTTCAAGTTCTTCTAAGTAGATACTGAAGGCTCCTGCCTTGATCCCTGTAAGATGACTCTGCTCCTTTGAAATCACTGGAGCAATGCCAGGAATCCAGCCTGTTATCCCTGCTGAATGTCAGCTGTTTTCTCTATTTTGATACTGGCATTTTTGGGGCTTTGACCAAGAATATAATACAATATTAAGTGTTTGCACTCGCCTCAAGCTTTGTGTAGCCTGTTGGGGACCTGGGGAGATGCTTTTCGGTCCAGCTAAAAGAAGATGCCCTAGGTAGCCATGGCCCCTGTATGAGTGTGAAAGCTGATCTTTATATTTATATTTATATTTACAGTGTTCTGTCTCCTGTGGAAGGGGCCAAAAGCACCGCAGTGTGTACTGTTTGTCAAAGGAAGGGAGGCATGTAGAAGAAGAGTATTGTAAACACCTTGCTAAGCCCAACGTGCAAAAGAAATGCAGAGGGGGCAGATGTCCGAAGTGGAAAGCAGGAGATTGGGGACAGGTGAGACGTGTTGTGTACCCTTTTGCACCCTTTGGTATTGTTCCTCCATCAAACTGGTTAGAGCCTGGTTTTCCCAATCACTTCTGTCCTCATGAATTATTCAGGAATAATAGTTTTGGGCTGGATCGTGGTGTAAAGCAGTGTAGCCTCTTGGGCAGCAGTGGAGAAGCACTGATTTGTACCAGCTGAAAACATGGCAGCTTGCTTTTAGTGTCTATCTGAAAGCAAATTCCTTGTTGTACATTTTAAGTTTCTGCCAGAAACGCCATTAGTATATAACATTAAAGAGAATCTATTGTTTATTCATGTTTTTAATATCATTTAAATATCATAGCTCAAGCAAAACCTTCCTTAGTTTTGAGAAATCTGAAACTAAATTTATTATCAGCTTCCTGGGAAAGCCTAAAGAATAACCAGAGCTGTTCATTAAAACTGTTTTTCACTCCCTTTGTTTCTTAACAAACTCATTGCTTGATTTTCCCTCATTAAAAAGTCAGACAGTGATGCATAGAGCAGAGGCTGCTGGAAATTAGAAAGTACGTGGAGTTATTAAACATCTTGCTTGCTGAAAGCATACCTTGAATCGTTGTTTTGCTGAAAATAATGTCTTTGTCATCACCTTGAATCTGCTGCATCACATTTTTAACTCTGAACCTTGCTTTTCCCTCTACCTCATTAGCGTGCTAATCAGCGGAATTATTGAAAATCTGAGACTAAATGAACTGTTAACTCGTAAAACATCATGTTCCCTTGTGCTCTGTCTTCCAAATTTAGGTACAAAACACCCGTTCTTGCTGTATTTGAGTTCCCTGAAAGACAAACCATTAACATTGCTATGTGCATGCATGCATTAGGACTAGGACAGCATGCTGTTGATTAATGTCCACTAATAAAAAGGACAATAAACCTATTAATGCTCTATGATTGTTTGCAGACTTGCATTAGGTTGCTTTTTTTTAATCCTTACCTTTGGATTCGCAGATAGGAGTATTTGCCATTATGTGGGTAAAGGACTAAGCATTCATTCATTCACCATGGAGGTTCAGTTACTGAGGTCTGGGTTCTTTACCTGAGGATGGGAGCATCCAGCCTGTGAAACCCACAGTACTGCTCCCACACTGGAAATTAAGTCAATATTATTACCTTTATTACCTCCAGGACTGAAACCTTAATTTTATACAGGAGCCAGACTGAAATGAAAGGCGAGACCATTAGACAGTCTTGTGGTATCCAATTTGCACCTTATTTAAAGTGACTGCTCCTGAAAGCAATTTTTTACAGCTAATAATTGTAAACATAATAACTTAATGGTCTGTCGATTGCATTAAAATATACTAATATTAATTGCTAAAAGTAAGTGGGTTAAAATTCCCGGCTTTCCACTGCATGATGGGTGTTAATTTTATGCAACTGGAGAAAGGAAGCCAAGTTAATAGGAGGATGAGGTGATTTATGGCCTCAGGTAATCTCTTATGACTGGGCAATTAAGGAATATTTGTATGCTAATGATAAGGTTAAGAATAGACGTTTTCAGGAGTAGCTCCTCAGCCCAGGTTGCTGATGCTGGATATGCTCAGCCAGCCGACATCTTGCCTAGGGAAAAAGTAAAGAGGTAGAAACGCTTTTTCTACAATATCAAATTGGGCTTTTTAAATCCCAGTGAAATGCTGTGACATGGATCTCTGAGCCTCACTGGTGCTGGCAGCATTTTTTTGCCTGTGACAGATGAAGAGCTGGGTCAGAGGTTTGGAGTGCTGGCCCTGGGTCCCTTGTAAGAGGTGTTCAGGGCTTTGCCAGAGATTTCATGCCTTGGAGCCAAACTGGATTTAGGTGCTGAACTTCTCATTAAGACCATGAAACAGGCAGGGGTTTGGTGCTCTGAGTACACAGAGCACAGTAGATCAGGGTATAAATTGGGCACAAAAACTCCATGTCACTTTCCCTATCACCGGTGCCACTGTTGTAAATAGGAACCATCATCAGTTTGCACTAAGATATTATCCAAAAGAACCCAAACTTTCTGAAGGTCTAATTGCCTTAGAAAGTTAATCCCATAGCTGAGCTGATGTGAGCTGGCTGCATTTTCTCCTGAATAAACCAGCAAAATGAGAAATAAGGCAAAGTTTTCCCATAAAAGTGCATCCTTGTGTCACCATATATGCACAGGACCTATTGCATATACCTTTAGGTGTTGGGGTCTTTTGCCTTCTGGAAAATGGAATTACTCAGAAAATGAAGATTAAAAAATACAGGAATGGTTAAAAGTTAATCCCAGTTGGACACTGGCTGTGTTGGTGCTTCACTTCCAGTTTTGTTTTTTTTTTTTCTCTTTAGAGGTTTTGTATTTCAGAGGGTGGTTAATTCTTTTCTAGATTGTTATGAAGCTACTTCCCTGCAGCAAAGCATTTTTAATATATCTGCAATAATCAAAAGGGAAGAAAAAAGGCTTTTTCTCCAAGTTTTAAACGTGCTTATGTCTGAGCCGAAATGTCAGATTTAATGTGTTTGCTTCCCCTAAGTGATGTCAATTATGGCCATTTACCTTTCACTTAACAAAAATACCAGTATTTATTCTGCTGTCTGGTATTTGCATACTTCAGCTGCAGGCTGAAATCCAGCCCTATCTAAAAGCACAGGTAGAGCACCAGGTAGAGCTGCTGGCACAGCCCAGGGACCATCCTGTCCCCAAACCCAGGTGTCACAGACAGCACAGCCCTCATGAAAAAGCCACAGTGCTCCTTCATCCACACCTGGGCATGTGCTTTTTATGCTGGTGATACATGCAACCCAAAAGGTATCTCGGAGCATGGCAGGCATCCTGGTGTATGTGTTTCTCCAAGTTTGTGCCTTTATTCAGTTCAAGAGTCCCCTATGGAATGTGTAGGACAAAGAGCACTGTTAATCCCAGGGAAGCAGCAGCATATGGGAAGCGTTTGCAACACCAGTGACAGAAATCCCACTGCTGATTTCAAAAGCTACACAAAAATACTCCCAACCTCCTATGAATATCTGAAGCCAGACAAATACTCACAGTCAGCTTTTCTCTGGTTCTCTTGGCTTTATGGGGCATTTGGATAGTAAAGCAAAGAGCATTATAGAGGAATACTCTGCAGAAAATGGAATTGCTTCCCCATTAGGTACCACTTAATTCCCTGCCTTAAGAAGGCTTATTTTTATGGTTATTGCAATAACAGGTTGTGAATTTATTTTCTTAGTTCCTGATATATTAATAAGGTTGCTAATAATAATTGTTAATTCAGCTGTGTTTTGAATACATACCTTTAATTTTTACACCCTTTCTTCTATAAATGCAAATTGTCTTTACTCCAGATCTATATAGCATACTTTAAGGTCTAGCCAGGAGGAATCTGAACCAGAGGAATATTAAGCACTGCTAAACATATTAGTGTGCAGTCACAACGCTAAGAAATGTTGCGTGAAAGAAAAATAAGTTGTTAATAGTATTGCAGTACAGATAATAATTTAAAGATGTCTGAGAAACAGAGAAATTCAGGCATTTATTGCTGTGCCTTGAAGCTGGGAGAAATGTGCTCACAGAGTAATGAAGGAAAATGTGAAATGCAGTTAATTTCAGAAAGACATTTGTTTTTACCAACTAACTGTATTGGTGCATGTGCATGTTTAGATGCATGCTGAAAGAAATCCCAGCTGTATCACACCTTTCCCTCTCTACAGCTACAAACTTTGTTCTCTACAATCCCAGTTTGCTTTTCATTAAAGTCCACCCTGTTTGTGGCATTTGATGTATTTTGAACTATTACATTTTTGAACTAGAGCCTGAGAAGCAATACTCAGAGCAGTAGTCAGAGCCCAGCCGCCTCTGGCGTGTCAGGATGCTTTAGCAGTGCCGCTGTTTTGCAATAAAAGGAGATTTTGCAATGAAAATCCTGTCCGGGAAGTCCTGACCCCACCGAAGCCAACAGCAAAAATTCCCAGTGGCTTCAGAGTCACAGTTTCCCCTCTTGCAACAGAAAGCCTCACCTGGAAGTTTGACAGAGCATCACTATGGTACCATGGAGCCCAGAGCAGAGAGTGAACCCCTGAACTGAGCAGAGAATGAACCCCTGAACTGAGCAGAAAGAGAACCTCTGAATTTAGCAGAGAGTGAACCCCTGAACTTAGCAGAGAATGAACCCCCTGCACTGACCGCGGTGGTGTGATGGGGAGCTCCACTCACCTTGTGTCCCTCCCTGCAGTGCTCCGTGTCCTGCGGCCAGGGCGTGCAGCTCCGCTCCGTGCAGTGCCACAGCGGCACCCCGAAGGCAGCCGAGGATGCCGAGTGTGACCCGGCCAGCCGGCCACCCCCGCAGAGGGACTGTCACCTCCCCGCGTGCCCCACGCACCGCTGGGCAGCCGGAGAATGGCAGGCGGTAAGAGGGACCCCCCTTCTCCCGGCGCTGGGGTCGCGGCTCCTGTGCTCTCAGCCGTGGGATGATGCTGATGCTGAGACCGGGGAGCTCTGCCGGAGGGTTGGGGTGTTGGGGTTGCAACCTGGGCTTGCCAAAAGAAAAAAAAAAAATTAAAAGGAAGAGGGAAAGAGCTCCCCTCCTCTTCCTGGGAGGGGGAGCGGAGAAATGCCTCTGTAGGGTTAATTTATTGCTTGGTGCTGCCCTGTGTTTGGCTGGGACCTATGCAAATATTGAGCAGGTTTTGGGCAGGGTGGATTTGGGTCTCTTCCAGGAGACAGAGTCCTGCCGAGCTGCTCCAGCCTGAGCCCCGTGCCTGGAGGAATTAGGGAGCTGTGGTAATTCCGTCTTTCCTGCCCCATTATCCCAGTTCCATCTGACATCCCTCTCCTTTCACTGAGCTCCTGGTCTATGCTCTTTCATCAAGCCATGAGCAGTGCTGGGATCAAGTCTCCCGTGGGAGATGCTGCTTTTCTGAGTGACCAGGATCAGTCCCCATCAAAACCAGCTCCTGAGACTGGAGCTGGGGATAAAGCTGCTGCTCCAGTGGTTCAGGGAGTGACTCCAGCTTTCCTGCAGTGTGGGCAATGGGTGGCCTCAAGGCTGGTGGGTGGTAGGAGGACGAGGGGATTCTGAGCAGGAAGAGCCCTCCTGTGCACTGCCAAGAGGGTGCTGTGTCAGCCCTCAGGTGCACAGCAGGTTTTGCCAGAGACACTTCAGACCAGGCACCAAAATTATTCTTTTCACTCTGGTTTTGCTCCATTTTTAGCCCCTGCCTGTGGTACCTCAGCCTGACGGGGACAGGACACAAGTTTAGCTTCATTTCCCCAATCTCAGCAGTGCTGGAAGACTGGGTTTATTATCCTGTGTAACCCGGGCAGGAGTGCAGGAGGCCAGAGGGGCTGTGGCCAGAGGGGCTGTGCCCTTTCCCAGCTGCTTCCCAGCACTCAGGGAGGTGGGATGGGAAGCAGCAGGAGGCAAAGCCTGGGCTGGTCACCCAGTGGTACCCGATGGAAACATCCCAGCCAGAAAAGGAAACGTAGGAAGGACTGAGGGGGCTCCAGCAAATTCCTTGCAACAAACTTTTGGTTTTACAGAGCTCATTAATTTCTTCAGCTAATAAATTTAAAGGCAGCAAAGTAGGTCACCGAGCAGCATGTAGTGCCAGTCCTTACCTAGTGGTGTAATCAGCCCTGAAAAGCAACAGCTCCTGCCCCATCCTTTCACAGAATCTTAGAATCATTAAGTTGGAAAAGATCTCTAAGATCATGAAGTGGAATTTTCAACCAAATTTTGCCCTCTCTCCCTTATTTTTGCAACTTTTCAAACCAGTTTGGAGAGGCCCCTGCCTGCCTCCACCCTTCCAAACCCTCCATGGGACAAAAATGCTGATGTTTTCTGAAGTTTCCCATTACTCCTGGTTGCACTGGGGAAATTTTGAACATATTATGGTGGCTGGTTTTGGTTTTGGTTTTTTTTCCTCCAAGGGAGCTTTACGAGGGGGATGGGCTGAAGGTTTCCTCACCCATAAGTAACCATGAATAGGAAAATGCAGGAGCTGCCCAATGTGAGCTTGCCCCTTTGGCTGACTCCAAGCATTTCTTCCAAGCATTTCTTATTTTGTTCTGGTGCACACAGTGAAAAAAAAAGAATAGCACCTCTTCCCCAGCCACAGGCACTGTCCATGAGGAGGCACAGATTGCATTGGTATTCTCTGAGCAGGGAGCAGCAATGAACCCTAATTGACATCGAAGGTGTGATGTAAATAACCTCCCAGTGCTGTCTTGTTCTTGATTTCTTATCTTTAAAGGGAATCTGTCAAGAGGGTGTGGGGTTTCTTAATTGCTCCTTTTTGTTGTTGTTGTTGTTTAGAAAAAAAGTTGGTCTTGAATTGAATGAGAAGGAATATGAAACTTACTGGAAACCAATTATTTCTCTGTTGGTGTTTTACCATTAATTACCTGTTCTCAGAGCCCTCACCAGGGAGAAGAAAGTCAATAGAAAGAGCCTTGCTAATGTCAAAATAAAACTCAGACCTGAGTCACAAATAAAAAGGGAAAACTGGGAGAAAGAAGGTTTTTTTTTTTTTCAGTAATATGAGCCTCTGTGGAAGGACAATGCACAGCTCTGGAAGCTGCCATGGAAGCTGCAACTCTTGAATCTTTGACATTTGCCATTTGGGGGGAAATTGTGCCATCCTTGCCTGATTTGAATTGCAGAGTCACCCAAGGCATGTTTCAAGTGTTCATAGTGTGGGGGGCACATTTCATCTCTGTGTCAGATTGTTATTCAAAAAAAAGAAGAAAACAATGAATGCTTTTGCAAAGCAATGCCTTTGGGGTTATTTTAATTATTGTTATTACTTTTCTAAAACAGTTGCAGAAGTGCTTGAAATGGTCCTTAATTTGAACTGCCAGGAAAATAGTTCAGAATTTGGGAAATGAGGCGAAAGAGACAAATATTGTCAAATGCCTGACCTGTTTTTCAGATTTTGCTATCAATAGCTGTTATACCCTGGCCCTACTATTTTATGTGAGATTTAAATCAGTCTTGAACATGAGATTTCATACAAAATCTGTCACTGCATTAAAAGGAAAAATAGCCTTTTCATGCTAGCTGAACTGTCTGCATTCTACATGAATAATGTTTTATAACCTTGGGGTGGCTGATTGGAACCTCTGCAGTGTTTCTCTTTGATTTAGTTTATGATGGTCTCACTGTCTTTGAGCTGCATTTAATATTTCAGTGGGATTATTTTAATTGCCAGTTACCCTTAAAAAATACAAATAATCAAACTTTCATTTACTGATGGTGACAAAATACACAGAGCTGGCTCAGGCTATTTTGGCCACATAACTGTTATTTGTGTGCTTTGCAAATTTAGCCTGAAATATACATTAAGGGAAGGAGACAAAATCAGGCTTGTTTCTTCCCACTCCTTTCAAGGTGCCTCCGTTGGCTGTGAGGGACCATGGAACAATTCACCCTGGCAAATGGCAAAACAGAGAGGAAGGAAGCTTTGAGCAGCCTGTCACCCCACTCCCACTGTGCAGGAGTCCCTTGTTAGGGAGGAGAAGGAAGGTCAGGGTTCAGGCTGCCCCAAAATGTCCCTGGAGAGCTCTCAGGGAAGCTCCATGATGATGGAGCTCTGGTGGTGCCATATTCACACACAGTGACCCCCTTTCAGTTTTTACTTATGTAATAGGGGAATAATCAGAGATGGGCAAATATAGCTCACTTTGTTTGCTTTCTGGGGAAATCACACTCCAGCAAATTCCTCCAGCCCCTGTAGGATCGCCATGTTTCAGCACAGACCTAGAAGGAGCTTCCACTCCAAGGACTTTTCAAAGCAAGAGAGTAAATAAGGTTGAAAGCACACAAAGCCCGTGGGGTCTTCTGGCAGACTGCAGATTTTGCAATGTTGACTGTTGCCTAAGAGCTCCTAAGTTATTCCTTTGGAATAAATGCTGCTTTGTGGAGCTGCCTCTCCTTCCCCATCCCTTTCCACTTTGCCCCAGTTCTAAATATTTACACCCAACATCATGATGTACTCACTGCTGCTCTTCTGGTTTGCTGCTCCTGCCACAGACTGATCTGATTTTTCGATGCTCTCAAATAATTTACAACCCTGGTTCTGACAGCTAATTACAAAAACAGGGCCATGACAGTGCCTGTGTTTTGCAATTAGTTGAACTCACTAAGATCTTGCTAATTGTGGGCCAGCCAGGAGAGCAGGAGCTGCTTCAGGGAGGCTGGAAATGATGTTTGGAGGGTGAGACTCTAACTAGATTAAACTGGCACAGTGTTCCGAGCCTAGGTGACTTCAAACTGTTTCTGTGCAGATAGGGATGGTCTGATAGAATGTTTTATCCTTTTCCTTACAGGGAAGACATATCCTACATGTTCTATAAAATGATTATATTCATGCATTTTTCTCCTTGTTAATCCAGTTAGTTGAAAGTGTAAGAAGTCCATTACAGGCGATAACTTTAAGAAAATAGGGTTTTATCTAGACAGCTGCTCTTACACTGATTTATTTTATGTGGTTTTTTTGTAAGATGCTCTCCAAGGACAGCCTCACTCCCAGGAACACAGCCTCACAGTCAGGCTGGTTTTTCCAAGACAAGCAAAGCAAGAACTGAGTCCTTAAAGTTTCCAGAAGGCCCTGGGGAGCAGTTGTGCTTGGCTGGCATGAGTTGCTCTTAATATCAGGCAGGGCAGTGTTTAAAAGAGAATAAACCTGCAGGGCGGATGGTTGAGCTGTCATTTTCCAAACAGTTGTATTTACTAGGGGCTGAAATAATGAGGGTTAGCCCCTTTCTTCTCCCCTTGCCCCAGCTCCTGGCCCAGCGTGCCCAATCCCACATCTCTTGATCCCATCACAGCTGGACCCCACATCTACCCCACCCCAATACCTGCTACCTTGGTTTCTCCCCTCTCCCTACACCTGTGATTTGGGTTAGTTCCTCCAGAAGTCAGCAGCAGTTTGTCACGGGCAGCATCTGGCACAGCAGGACTCTGGTCAAAATTTTTCCCCCAGGTGATACCGGTGGCAGCTTACAGGGTTGCTGGGAGGAGGGCTGGCTCTGGATGTGGATTCATTCCCTGGAGATTGCATGAGGTGTTGTTTCTTGCACACAGTGCACCAAGACGTGCGGGGAGGCGTCCCGGTTCCGCAAGGTGTTCTGTGTGGATGAGAGCAAGCAGGTGCAGAACAGTGCTTACTGCGAGGCCAGCAAACGCCCCCCCGAGATGGAGAGCTGCGGGCTGCCCCCCTGCGAGTACATCTGGATCACGGGGGAGTGGTCAGAGGTGAGTCCCCTCCCTGTCCCAGCACCGGGCCGTGCTCTCCTCCTCTAAGCACTGCCCTTGCTGAGCTATTGCAACCCAAATCAGCCGTGGCAGGGCAGCACTGTGGGATTTAATTATTATTTTTTAGTTTGTTTCCGTCTCCCTGAAACTCCCTGTCTCCATGTTGGGTAGAAAGGAGTGGTGCTGTGGGAGACAACCAGGATATCAAAGACTTAAAGCAGCATGCTCAGGGTCCTAGCTAAAATTATCTGGAGGCAAAGCACAGTGCATTCAGCAGATACCCTTTTTGCTTTTGTGCTGGTTTGTTCCATTTATTTATTTATTAGGTTTTATTCCCATCCCCTCCTGGAGAGCTCTGGGTGAGTTGTGCAAGGCTCCAGGTGAGCATCATGGGGGAAAGGCAAGCCTAGATGTCACCTTGGGGGCACATCCTTCCTCAGTGCTGTCTTTGGCAGGGACAAGGAGCCAGAGTGAGCAAAGGCAGGACATTCACCCCCACAGCTGGGAGAGGGCTTGGCAAGGAGAATAGATGAGTTTTCCTTGCGGCGGGCGCCGCGTGCGGGAGGACCCGGGCTAATCTCAGCCTGTTTCCTTCTGCAGCCAGGGAAGGACTACTTTCCAGTTGGAGAAACAGCAGAGGGAAATGACAGGGAGCTGCTGACACAGCACTGATTAAAAAGAAAGAACAAGAAAAGGGAAAAAAGAAAACATGCCGGGACTGAGGGGGAGGAGAGACAAGCCACCAGAGATAGTGCAGGAGGGAGAAACGTGGAGAGAGGAGAATATCCCAGAGCAGCCTGGTCTCCTGGGTGGTTTCTTAAGAGAAATACTGAGGTGCCTGTCAGGTTGGGGCCCTGGCTGCTCCTTGCCCAGACATCCTCTACCCACTCCCAGTGCCTGGGAATCCGGAGCACTCAGGCCCATGAAGACAGAGAGGTGGAGATGGCTTACAGAGCCAGAGCTTGGCTCTCCCCAGGTCCCAGTCAGCCTTTTGATGAGGAGAGCAGAAGCACTGTTTATCCTCTAATTACAATGAAAATTTTCTCATTCTTCCTGTTGCTGACAAGTACCTGCAATTCAGGGTCAACCTTGACCATTTTCTATCTCTGTGTATCCCATGGCAAAAAAAAACACCACCAAACCAAAACAACTAAATAATAGAGGCATTTCCAAGTTCCCAAGGATCTTCTGCTCCTCTCTTTGTCCTTGGGAAGAAATAACATGTGTCCTGAAGCCAGCCTGGAGTAGGAAGTCCTGGAGCAGCTGTAGATCCACCCAGAGAGGAACTGGACACTCAAAGACAGTGTGAGACACCAGCTGATTTGTAGTAGCCACTTAGAATATTCATGAGTGGCTTAAACAGATACCAGTGATCCCTTGGAGAAGCAGTTTCCTGTGTTAAAAGCTGACAAGCCTGGTTTTTTCCCCTCATTTTGGGCAGCCTTCCTGAAGCATGTGGTGCTCACCGGTATTCCCTCTGCCCGCAGTGCTCCGTCACGTGTGGAAAAGGATACAAGCAGCGCCTCGTGTCCTGCAGTGAGATTTACACCGGGAAGGACCACTATGAGTATGGCTACCAGAACATGGTCAACTGTCCTGGCACTCAGCCCCCCAACATCCAGCCCTGCTACCTCGGGGAGTGCCCTGTCTCAGCCTCCTGGCGCGTCGGCAACTGGGGAAGCGTAAGTTGGGCAAACTTCTTTTTTTGGCCAAAAAGAATGGAACAGCCTGGGGTTCTTTTAGACACGGACTGAAGGTTTGGCAGGGGAATGTTTTAGAGCTGCTTGATCTAATGCATTGAATATCCTGGTGTGTTTAGGGCTCCATGCTTCAGACTGAGCCCCTTCATATGGGCAAGTCCCAGCAGCTACGAGTCATCCATGAAAATTGGGATGTAGCCACCATTTGTGGCCATGTTGATGGCCATGCTGAATGCTTAGAAAGTGGAGATGTTGCAGAAAACAAGGGTTGGAAAGCTTTGTGCTAGAAGGATTGATGGGTCACTGGCAACTGCAGTTAATCCCACTTGGCCAGGTGGATGAGAAAGGCTTGGGAGCCACCATTAGGCCAAAACACTGGTCATTTGAGCCTTAAAAGGATTCTTTTCTTCTTTTTTCCTCCCCCTCCTGCTTACAAATGCTGGGACAGGTCAGGGGAAAGAACTTTGCCTTTCTGCTAAAGTTATTTGTGTTGACCCTCTTCTGGAGCCTGAACTACAAGATCAAATTTTAGTTCAGGTGATAACATTTCACTTCTTTGGGCTTCTGACATTCTTTGAAATGTGATGTTTCTCCCATAAACTTGATTTATTAACCCAGCTCAGGCATTTGTAGGAATTTGTCAAACCTTTACAAGGCAAGGAGTGTCAAGCCATGTAAAATGTAGTGGAAGTTGTCACAGTAACTGGCAAAGCCATTTGAAACCTAAGTTCCTCCTGCCCCATAGGAAGCTTCAGATCCTCCCTGTGAGTCAGCACTGAGGAGTTACAACAAAGAGCACAGTCTCAATTAATTGGTATTTTCCCTCAGAATTTAAGTGCAAAATACCCAACTTGTTAATCCAACTTCACGGCAAAGAGCATTTATTTCAGAGAGCAAGACCTTCCTCCTCACTTTGCGCTGCTGAATGTCCCAGTGACTACCAGATGCCATGACCCTTCTCAGCTCTGATTTTCAAAGAGATTTAATGTAAAATGCCATCACCTTTGATGGACAGAAAGAGTCCTACTCAGAGCTTTAGCTGAGTTTTATGGAACTGGACTTGGTAAAGAGTAAATGCCCAAGCTGTGAATACCATGAGCCATTGAAGACCATCTTCTTCATGGTGTGTTCCTTGAGAATAATAATTTCTAAATAGATGAGGAACTTCATTTTCTTTATAGCCTAACCTTCTTCCTGCAGAAGGAGTTGATTTCCATTCCTCAAGTACTTGAAAAAACAATTCGTGGACAGGGAGCAAAATGCTTCCACCTCCCATAGCCTGCACTCAGCACCTGGATGAGCTGCTGCTTGGTAGATCCAGTAACTTGTGCATTTTCAGCCTTAGGGTTGCTCTTGATCTGCATGGTTTGAAGATGACCCAGTGTTTGCACAGATTTAGCCATTTTTCCAGCAGGTGAGGGGAAAGAAGATTTTGAGGCTCCTTTATTTGGTGCAACTGGCAGAGAAAACAACAATCTATGTCATGTTTCTTCAGATATCCCTGTCAGTGACCAAGCAATGTCTCCCAGCCACCAGGAGATTATTTCTACCATTCAGGCCTTCTGGTGAACATTTCTCTCTCGTATGACTTTCCTAATGTGAAAATAAACAATTTCACTTGAACACATGGTTCACTTTAACAAACTGCCTCATGCAGCAAAAGTGTGTAAATGCTAAGCAAAGTATGGTAGTCTTGAAGTAATCAATGACAGTGATAATAATGAAGGGATTAATAATCAAAGGGACTACTCATTTGATTAAAATTAAGCCTGTGTTTGAACACTTCGCAGGATTGGAGTCTTTGCTGCTGTCTTTTGATACAAGGGAAACCATCTGTCTCTGTTCTTTCTTCTGGAGCCCAGAAACCCTTGAGATAAAACAGGAATCTCTGTCTTGTGTCCTGTAGTGCTCTGTCACCTGTGGAGTTGGGGTCATGCACCGCTCAGTGCAGTGTTTGACCAACGATGACCAGGTCAGCAGCTTGTGCCACGTGGACCTGAAACCCGAAGACAGGAGGACATGCCACAATGTTCATGACTGTAAGTCTGCTGATTTACACCTTCTTTTGCCTGCCCCATGGCTTCACCATCTTTTCCCATCAAACTCCTAGAGATCTGCAGTATTTCCTAGCATTGGGAGCCATCCAAGTAAGCACTAAGGCACTTCAGGGAAACCTCTTAAAAATAAACAAGATGTTTTGATGCTTTGGAAGCCTCACAGTGTTCCAACAGAAATTTTGATGTACAGTTCTTCAGTGACTACAAGTATTTTTGTTTCGTTTCAGGTGAATTACCAAGGAGTTGCAAAGACGTTAAAAATCTCAAAGGTGTCACTGAAGATGGTGAATATTTCCTGCAAGTCAAAGGAAAGACATTAAAGGTGCATTTCAGCAACAGAATGATAGTTAAAGCGTTTTCTAAAGGTTCAAGAGGACCCTGCATGTGGTCTTCACTCCCACTCTTGGATTTTCTGCTTTTGGTTGTGCCAGTGATGAATTTGCACATGACACAATTCTGGCTTCTCTCTCAGGTGTATTGCTCTGGGATGCAGACTGACAGCCCAAAGGAGTATGTGACCCTTGTAAACGGTGATGCAGAGAATTTTTCAGAGGTGTATGGATACAGGTAAGAAATCCTGCAATCATGAGCCTCACAGTGTTTTTGTTTTCCGTGGCAATATTTCCCAGTCATGAGTAGAAAGGGTTTTCTTTTGATTCAGATTGCATAACCCGACCGAGTGTCCGTATAACGGGAGCAGAAGAGAAGACTGCCAGTGTAGGAAAGATTACACAGCAGCTGGGTTTTCCACCTTCAGCAAAGTAAGGCTGGACCTGAACACTATGCAAATAATAAGTGAGTAAAAACAGGGCCTTGCCATTAAAAAAAAATATGTTTCTTTTACACAAGTATAGCTGTAACTACAAGCAAGCAGTAGTACTCTAGTGAGCAATATTCCTGAGCTTTCTTGTTAAAAGCTGCTTTTAAATGTGGTCACCGGTTTGCTGCTTTACACTTGGAGACTGCAGCTTGAGTACATCAGACATGTTCATGTTATTTCTCTGTTAAAACAGGAAAATATTAAGGCAGTTGCTGGTGTGTTTGCTCTGCAGGATGAGTATTTGTGTGCTCCCAGCAGTCAGTGTATTTTATGAAGGATTTTATTTCATTTGGTCCCCTATTTTCAAACTGAACTGAGACACAAAACCTAACCAGGGAGGAGCTGCACCCTCCCCAGTTTACTCAGAGAGGTGCCAGGACATCCCAGTGGGCTGGGGATGCTACTCCCTGTGGCCAGGGCAGAGGAGGCTCTTGGCAGAGCCAGACCACGGGGAAATAACCTGTGTTGAGAGCTGGAAACATGGATTTGCAATGGAGAAAGATAGTGTAGCTATGCAGTAAGAGCAACACACTGTCTCTTTTGTCCTGTGAGCTGGGGGCCATCCCACCACCAGAGAGCCTGTAGCATCCCATAGGGTTATGGTTTCAGTCCCCCTGACTCCACTGCTATCAGTTTCCAGCTAATGTTTTTAAAATACAACATATTGTTGGGAGTTCATTCAGTAAATAGCTAAGTGGATTTTAGCAAATCAAAATCCTTCCCTGTAAAACGATTCTTCATCTGATAAGTGGTTTTTATCACTTAATTTTCAAGACCTCCCAGTCTATCAATCTGTAAAAAGCTACTAATAATCTGTAAAAGCTCCTAGGTAAAGATCTCAAAGGAATCACCCTCGGGGAACTTGATACCAGCTCCCTTTGAATTTCAAAAGGAGCTGGGCACCTACCTCTGTCAGGCAGGAGCTATCTCACATCCCCATCTAAATGAGTCTCAGTTACTTCAGATCCCTCCAGAGCAAAATACCCCAATTCCCTTTGAAAACCCGACCCCTGGGCTGGGGCAGCCAGGAAAGCAGAGATATTGTTTGCCTTTGTTTAAAAGAGAGATTTAGAGGGTGGTGTGGCCTTCTTGAAAGTGGGGAACTTTTTGATAGAGAAATAAACCCCAAGTCATGGGTTCGAATTTGTTGTTTCTATCTTGTTCCTAAATCACCAACGGACTTAAACTGAGCTGTAAATACTGAGTGTAAGTGTCCTGTTAAATTCAGTGCTCATGTCCTGGGAATCACATTTGGGATGAATCAGGAGGTTTAATATTAAAAAATATAGTAGTCTGGACTCTCAAGATTAATGTATGAAACCAGCTTTGGTGAATTTAAACATTAGCAAAGAGCGTGCTTACATTTATTTTGTCTCTCTCCCCACATCTTTCTTTCCATGTTACTCACCAACTCTTCTCCACAGCGACTGATTTACAGTTTGCACGGACACATGATGGACGACCTGTTCCTTATGCCACTGCTGGGGACTGCTACAGTGCTGCCAAATGCCCGCAGGTATTTGACAAGAGCATTTAATAGGAATTGGTGCCATTTGTTATGTTCAGGCCCTCTATTAATTACTGCTGATCGCAGCAGCCCAACTTCAGTGAGTGGCACATTCTTATCTCAGCCATCTGAAACTTTTCCCTTTGTGAAGATGGAGAAAGTGATGGAGACAGTTCCCTTTGTGAAGAAAGTAGTTTTCTATGTTATCAGGCCAGTGGCTGGCTAAAGGACATGCTCTAGGGCCTCAGTCAAAGAGAAAAGGAAGAAGAAATAGGCTGTGGGGGTAGAACTGGGTTTTGCCTGCACAGTTGAAGACTGTGGGGCTGGGGGATGATAAGTTTTGTGGGGCTGGGAGATGATAAGTGATCTGTTTGGTTAATCCAAGGTATTGGGTGGGCCATATTGGCAAAGGGCATTAACAGGGAGTCACAGCAGCAGACAGCAGAGGGCAAACCTCTCCATCTCCTTCCCTCCCTGCTTTCAGAGCTGCCACTTTTCTGCACAGCTCAGCGGCTTAGGGATTGACTCCTTACCTCAGGAATGCTCATGAATGTTAATATCCATCCACCTGGCCCAGACAGTTTGCTCCTCACAGAAAATCAGCATTCCCCAGGCAGCAAGGAGCAAAGCTAACAGCCATCTCTACTGCATGGCTGTGCTGGGCTGTGGGTCAGCCTGGAAAAGTGTCTAAAGGATCCTCCATGGGTCCAGAAATGGGCAGGACTGGGGTCTGCCATGGGGGTGAGGGCAGGGCTGGGGGGCTGAGCACTGGCTGTTAGCAGAGTCCTTAATTTTCCATCCATCTTTTGCATTTTGAGAAAGAGTGGAATTAAGCGTTTTAAAGAAATGAGCAAAAGGAAGAGTTTTTATTTCACTAGTCTGGGGAAGAAAAGAAAAAAAGTGGAAAATAAAGAAAACAAGGACAAGTGTGCCCTCTGCAGTTGAGGAGGTAGCAGTGACAGCAGCTGCAGCACATCCCTGAGCTCCCTTCCCATCAGCTGCTGGAGCATGTCAGGCTCTGCAGTTTGCCATGGAAAAGCCAAGAATGCCCTCAGCCGGCAGAGAAGAAGCAGTGCAAAACCCGGAAAAAACAGTGCAAAACCGGGGTAAAGCAGTGAAAAGGGGAAAAGGCAGTTCCAAAGCAATCTGAAGCCCCTCCTTCTCTGCAGCCACCAAGGAGAAGGAAATTCCTAATGCGAGGCATGCTGTGATTTGTACAAAGGGCTGATCACAGTCAGAGCAGTGGAAAACAAGGGAAACATTGCTGGCAAGATCTTGTTAGAAAAGTGACACCGTGGCATGCCGGGAGTCTGGAGCATGGCATTTTGGGATAACCAGGCTCTTCTTGTTTTTTAGGGTCGCTTCAGCATAGACCTGCATGGGACAGGCCTGTCCCTAACGGGAGCAGCCAAGTGGCTCTCACAAGGCAATTATGCAGTGTCGGAAATTCAGAAATCCCCAGTAAGTTGTAACTTTAATTACGGCTGTACCTGCTCATCAGAAGTTTTTAATTGCCACATTGTCATTCATGGCAACATCTTCCGATAGAGACGAACAAAAAATTAATATCTGACATTAAAGTGTTGCATATAATTGTAGTAGGGGGAGGCCCTTGCGGGTTTAACTTGATCAGAGTTATTGCAATTAATTAGTGAGCCTGATTAACCATGAAGCTCAAAGCGCTGAGTGCTGTGGGGCAGACATATCCTTAATTAGTTGTCTGAGATGTCCAGCATGCAGTGTGCATCACAGGGCAGGGCAGCAGGACAGGGTCAGGGCTGCAGAGCAATGTTGGGTCTCGTGCCAGGCAACTGCCCTGAGTAGGAATTTTTCCCAAAACATCCCTGATAAAGTGTGGGGGATGTGGACCTTCCTACTCATCTGGTCTGGTTTTATCTCCTTGGGAGAGTCTGGAGTCACCCAGGTGCTGGGTGATTTGAGAACCCTAACCCTATCACTGTCACCATCCCCTGTCACTGCCTGTGGCTCTGCTGGCTGGAGCCTCCGGGTAAGCCAGGTAGCCCTTCACAATCACTCACAGCCAGATTTGTACTTGTACTGCTTAATTTGCTTGCCTGTTAACACCTCCTGCAGTCACTGTGTGCCTTCACTCTGTTGCTTCTGTGTCATATTCTGAAATGGTAGAAACCCGGGATTGCTTTTTTGGCTGTTACTTCATGTGAGTCATCCCAACTGCCCCTGTTAAAACTCTCCAAAGGAGGTCACCATAATCATTAAACAAACTGCAATTTGTAAAACATCCTCTCCTGTACTTCTTTCCTGTACTGCTCCCTGGCTCTGGGGAGCCTGAGTCTCCTCTGTGCTGGTGCTCTTAGAGGAGAATTAATGCTACTGCTCTGACCATGCTACAGGTGGAAGAGAACCAACACAGGCCCTGTATGTCAGTTCTGGCAGATGCTTTTCTAATCTCCCCTTCTAAAAGGAGAGCAGTCGGCCTTGGGGTTGCAGAGAACATTACGACTGGCAGAACTAAAACAAACTTTAAGGAACAGGGGTGCTCAAAAATCCTCCATCACCTGGTGGCATCTGTCAAGTGCTGTTCCAAGGGCGTAATTGCCTGCGGGAGCAGAAGAAAGAATGGTGTAGTGAGAAGAGATGATAGCAGCCTGCTGCAGTCACAGATCAATAATGTCAAGGGCAGGGTGGAGCTCGTTTAAAAATAAATGCTTTGTGCAAGCTTGTTCTGTGCTTAAGTCCAATTTTCTGGTAATTGAGGGTTGAATTCCCCTCAAGGACTGTCTGTCCATTGTAATGACCACGAGGAGAAAGACTCTGCAGAGGTGAGATAAGGAAGGCCAGATGGAGGTATTAATCTCCTGACTCAAACCCAGAGTTGCTTGCTGGGCTCACCTGGAGACCAGGTCAACCTCAGGACCACTCCACATTTTCCTCTTCTGGCTGTGGGAAGGGGAAGACGGTTGGGACTTGAGCAAGTGGCATCACTTCACCCCGTCACTTTCCCTCCTCTCTTGTCTCTGGAGCTACTCCAGGCCTTTCCCTTCCAAATGGATATTTCCTGGTATTTCCTGCAAATACCCTTCCCATGCCCTTCCCATGATCAGGAATAGCTCAGGAGTTGTTATTGTCCCAGTGTGGTTTTGCTCTTGTATGAGCCAAGTATTCCACTCATTACTCTTATTCACTTTGGGGCAAACTGGAGAAAGCAGATACCATTGAAATACCATCCAAATGGCCTTCACCTTGGGCAGCTTTCAATTTCATAAATCAAAACTGCCCTTTCCTATTTGTGTCCACCATCTGACCTGGTAGCACTAAAGAAAATTACATTTCCGTCTATTTGAATACAGTGGTGATTTCTATTTGAATACAGTGGTAGATTGATTTAGGCATCATTTGTTTTCTTTCCAAGCCACTTTCTGTGAAAAACCCTGGCTAGAGTAACCCAGATCTGGCCCTTCTGCAGTGTGGAATTCCTGAGCTCTTGCTGAGCTGTTATTTCTGATTTTGCCTGCAGGATGGTACCAAAGTAGTCGGAAGATGTGGTGGTTACTGTGGGAAGTGCACTCCATCATCTGGAACAGGCCTCAATGTTCAGGTGTTATAGCAATGGTGAGTTCCCAGCTGCTTCTGCTTGAGGGGAAACCTTCCCCAAAATGCCCTGAAGGAGCAGATCAGGCCATGCTTGCAAAAATAACATTGAGTGCATTGGTGACAGCCACCCACTCCACACAGCACCCCTGGTTATCCCCAGTAGCCCTTATGGATGTAGCACTGTCACCTGGAAATGCAATTCCCACCTTGCTGGCACCCACTTTTGCTCTGCTCTTTCTCTAGTGACAGGTTCCAGAGGCCAGGGATGACTCTAACATGCACCTTTTCTGTGTTTTCCAGGTTCTCTGGGAGCAGCCAGCGGAGATGAGAGACGGATGAAGGATAGTGATGCAATACCTCTGCCTTCCACTTTTATATCTGTGTATATGTGTATATAGATCGCATATTCCTAATGTACAGTATAATATTTATGTTTGGGATTATTTATTTTGATTTAATATTTTTGTACGTAAAATCATTATATTATGGCTGCTTTTACTATTTTTATTTTTTATTGTTAAATCCTGCAGTCGAACCACTGCATTTTGCGTACTCTACATTATATGTAGCATTATGACAAGTGATACGTTATTGTCACTGTATTCAGTTGTTTACTTTCAATCAGTAATTTTCCTTCAGTTGTGGGCTGCAATGGCCCTCCACGGTGCTACACAATCTGCATTGGGGTATTTTTGGCATTTCAATCTGTCTTTATGTAAGGAAAATAGACAAGATGTGCTTAAATTTTTATTTTTAGGGATTAGGCTGACAGCACTCAAGGAAAACATGACAATGAATACAGTGCTAGTTGCATTAGCAATCTTTATCTTTTAGGTATGTTTTGAATTTCACATGACCTCTGTGGCCAGTGCTAAAAGCACTGGTTTGGTGCTAACATGATATTTATTAATGCTCTGTAGTTTTAGTTAATCCAGTGCCTTTATCATTGAAGAAGGGGATAAAGCAGAAAAATCATCAGGCGATTCAAATCAATCAAGATCTACCCTAGGTTCAGGAAAATTCCTGCAGATGGATCTTCAGCTCAAGCCCCTTTTTCATGGGGTTCTGAAGTGAGCTCACTTTTTTAAAAAAACATGTCTTTGTCTCCTAATTCCATGTGCCACTGTGCTTCCTGGCTCCATCTGGAAGCGGGGTATTAACTCATCCCAGACAGGCTGATCAGGCCATATGTTTCCCTGGGCTGTGTGCTCAGAAGAAATGCAGTTTCCTACAGACTTTGTTACAAAATCCTAGTGCAAAGCCAAAAGCATCCCTGTGGTGTTCCCTCCCCGTGGGGCTGGTGAGGACCATGGGGACAACACGCCCAGGGCTGGGGACAGCACACCCAGGGCTGGGGACAGCACACCCAAGGATGAGGACAGCACCCCCAGCCAAGCCACCCCTTCTCTTGGCTGGGGACTCCTCTGCAGGCACTTGCAGCATTTCCCCAGCTTCCTACTCACTCCCAGACCATCTGCAAAGGGAGGCTTCACTGCCTCGTTTCAACAAGATCACTCTGTACCTACAGATGATTCTGCCCCCCCTTCAAAAACAAGCTGCTTTACGCCTACTGCTGTGTTGCTTCAGCTCTTCCTGGTAAGGCATCTGTGCTCCTTGCCTCTCCTCATTCCCATGTACAGCCAGACATTTACTGTTGGCTTTTTTTTAATCAAACTCAGGAGCCATGTCCCTTAGGTGTGGTGGCTCTGCCTGTACATAGCCCTCTGCCTGTGGCACGCCAGGCTTTTGCAGAGCTTCGTAGCATAAACGGGGGTGATGTGACCAGATTATTGTTGTAGTCTATGACTATGTCCCTTATCTCTTTCTCCACAACTTTACTTAGCAATAGGAAGATGCTGTCCTTTCACCTTATATGTCGGGGCAGCCAGGAGCACAGAGTACAAGGAAAGGAAGCTTTTCAGCACAAAATTGCCAGCAGTTTGGAAAACCAAAGAGGCTTATCTGCTACTCCAGATAACTCTTTCCATTTTGGATGCAAAGCAGTTACCAAAAGCAACCTCGGGATCTTGTGTGAGTCTTTACAGAGCTCCCCAAAGGATGTGTAATCAGCCTGGTACAAAACAGTTGGATCAATGGTGATAAATGATCCGATCCTGGATTCACAACCTAGGCTGTGTTCAGCCTTTGGAGTGAAACCTGACAGTCAGGGATTGACACATTCCTGTCAGCTGGGAGACATCTCACAGGCGAGCAGGGCTATGTTACAGCCCAGCAGCTGAAGAAGTGGTGAAGGAAAGGGGAAAAAGGGAAAGGGAAAAAGGGAAAGAGGAAGAGGAAAAAGGGAGAGGAGAAAGGAGTAACAATGGAATAGTGATTTTCTAATGATAATTGCTTATGTATAACTTCTGTAGGGCAAAAGGGAAAATTGCACTATGAACTTTAGAAAGAAACAGTGGTGCTTAGAAAGTACAGGCATATTATATTTTCTCTAATGAAGTGAATGGCTATTTATAAAAATAAATACTATTTTGACCTGTACACATTCATTTCTACAGCTATTAACAGAGCTAGAAGAACCTAAAAAATATGAGATAAACTATAAGGGAAAAAAATGACAGAGCACTGATCCTGTGGTTCATTAATGGTCATCATTAAACAGAGCAGATTTTGAGGACCAGATACAATAGACATTTCTTATTCAGGAAACTACTCTGGGTTTTGTAAATCAATGCCATTATTTTTCTACAAACTGGGGTATTTTTTTGCAAGCACTTTCCTGTACAGTGTCTCTTTTCTTTCTGCTTATTCTCAAAAGGAAATGAAAAGACCTGTAAGTCATGTCCGTATGGTCTTGCTGCATTTGCCATCGTATTTCAATACCTGTGTGCTACTATAGAGGAAAAATACTTTGTACACAAGGGAATAATACATTGAATGGTAAACATTCCTTTCTGTGCTGGTGTTTATTTCCAAGGTTTGGGTTTCCTTGTTTGATTGTCCCCTGCAAAAGGAACGAGGGATGGGAAGAATGTTGTTTTCATGGAGCCCTGCCCCAAACCCACATTGGAGTCTGTGGACCAGGGACCATCGTGGAGAATGGGCATGACCATCCACTCATGTCCCGCTGGCTGCAGAGCGTGATGCTCCCCAATTTCTGTCCAGAGAGGACTGTCCCAGGGTGCAAAACATGCACAAGCACATCTCAGAGGTGCCTCATGCATTATTCAGATGTCTGGTGACTGGCTGGAGCTGCCCTCAATGACCAGGGACATCCCTTGCCATGGGATATAAGGGAGACAAACAGTTCACTTTGCAAGTGTTTTTGAAGGGCCTGGTCCACACCACTTGCAGTGCTATGGAAAGAAATGTTGGGGTGGAAAAAAGACAACTTTTCTAAATTGGAAAAGATAGTATCAAATACACAAGCAAATTCAGGCAGGAGACATCGGACTTAAAAGGAAACAAATGTAGGGATCACCTCCCAGGATGGCAATCAAGTGACAAAGTGCAACCAGTCTTACCTCACCAGTGCCCCAGACTACAGGTAAGAGTGAAGAAGTTGCAATTTCTGCTCTCTACCATGTGCCTCATGCTTTGTCTCAGAAAATGCTGCAAATCTCTTAGTGCTGGCAGCTCCAGCCTTTTCCAGCTTCTATATTTTCAGCCCAAAGGAGAGAGGACTCGTCTGTTGTGCTGTCTGAAACACTGTCAGATGCAGAAAACAGAACATGCAGTATTTAAAAAGATCGATTCTTAGTTTAAATGACCAATTTTCTATCAGTTTTCTTTAACTAATGATTACAAAGACTGTAAACGCGGGCTGCTGTGGAATGAATACACAGACCCTGAATTGTATTTAACCTTCTAGTCCTGCATAGTGCAAGAGTCATTTTAACACTTTTAGTGCTTAGGTTCTGTGTGCTTAGTGCTGAGGTTCTATAAAAATTGCAGTGCTCTTCTTCAGCCTTGTTGTACGGTTTCAGAGACAGAGGTGATTGCTTTATCTCTTTGGCCTTCTGCCCCAATGATGGGCAATTTTTCCTCTATAGAAAAATAAAATGCATTTTGTTGAAGACTTTTGGAAAGGCACATCTCAAGGAACTAGTCCTAAATCAAAACATTTGCTAGAAAACCTTCTTTTCCTCATAGCCACTTTGAAAATCGTATTGGAGAGTGCAGAGAGGCAGAGAAGACCAAGGAGGGAAGAAAGAAGAAAAAAAAAAAAAAAACAAACGGTAATTCTCCGCTGAAGCACTTCCAGAATTGGTCGAGTGTTTCTTTCCAACACAACTTCTTTTCTCAAACAGATGACTGAGGGCTGACTGAGAAGAAAGCATTCTGTCAGGGGAAGAGCACAGAGGTGAGACACTTCTCCCATTACCAGGCAAAGGCACAGGAATTCAACCCAACCCAGGAGTCATTAACAGCTGAAGTGGCTCAGCCCATGTGTTCAGTTCTCCCATCACTTGAACTCTTCAAATGACGAACTCTTTCAATCAGGTCGTTGTAAGAGACTTAAGTTTGAGTTCATCCAGAAGTCACAAACCTTTGTAGTGTTGGTCACGTAGTGGGAGGGGATGAGTCCCTTTGCGGTACAAATTCCTGGAGGCAGCTCTCCAGCTTGCACTGAGCAGGAGGAAGGCGCTGATGACCGAAAGTGGTGCCTGTCAGTCTCGCTCCAATTTTTTCCAAGTATTTTTGCCTGTGAAGTGATCCAGGCAATCGGAATTGTAGCCTTCCAGAAGCAGATTTAGTTGACAAGTTTCTGACCTTTCTTAGCAATAGCGAGATGAAAAATGCTAAGAAGTTATTTTCAGCTTTCACAGAAGAGTCTGAGTTTCCACTTCAAAGTTGGTTTAATTTTTCAGCTCTTTTATATTAACAAACATAAGGCACAGATTTTGAAATAAAAACCAAAAGAAGAATAGTGTTTTGACCTAACCCAAATGCCTTTTATACTTTAGTTCCTGGGGAGGTTTCTTTTGTTTGTTTGTTCCAATTGAAAAAAAAAAAAAAAAACAACACAAAACCAAACAAAAACAACAAACCTGTGCAATTTTCCATTAAATTACTTCTGCCTCTCTGTGGTTATAAATATCGTTTCTGAGGTGTTTGGAGATGTTATCTGTGTAACTGTAAGTACAGGAAGACCTGATGTAGGCACCATTTTAAGCAAGGGAAGGTAGAAATGCACTTCTCCTTTGTGAAGCTGATCCAGGTCCTTCAAGGCAGGATATGAAGTGCAGAGGCTGAGGCTATGCCCATCAATCCATTTCCACCAGGAAAACCTCAGTTCTGCTGGGAGCAGAATGGTTTCCACATTACATCTCCTCACAGGCTTTGGCACATGCCTGGCTCTAATGCTCAGTCTGAGCTGCCAGCAGCGAGATCAAGCTGCAGCTACTTAAACATTTGTTGGTAGTCAGTGTCTCCACTTCTGAGGAGACAGTGTGAGGAGCAGAGCCAGAAGTCTGGAGTAATCTCTGAATACAAAACCCTTTGTATGTGGGACAGAGGGTGCAGGGGGAGGCAGGGCTCTGCATATTCTCTCTCAAAGTCATTACTTGGTTCCATTCATATGCTTATAATTTCTTCATCCTTCTTTAATCTGCGACTACATTTCAGACGGGCAATTAAATTAATCAGGTCTTTTCTGCATTGTCCTTTTCTAATCCACGCTCGCTGGCTTGCTGACCTTCCTCTTTGAAGCTATTCACTGCTCCATGCCTGCCTTCCCCAGCCCCACACAGAAAGGAACATTGGCTGTGAAACGCTTTCACTGCTCCCACTCCCAGCAGCAGGGAAGTGGGAATGGCTCCCTGTAAACTGATGGCAAGAAAAGACATGTCCAGGTTAGTTGCTGTGACTGGTAAATACAAGTAGGGCTAAATACAAGTGGTGCCTCCAAACCCCACCCCAGCAGGTGGGAGCGAGACTGCCTGCAGCAGAGGATGCAAGCAGGTACCAGATGCTGCCAGAGGCTGGAGCTGTGGCCTCATACATGGCTTGGACTCCCCAGACGAAGTTTCTCAGCTTATTCCCAGGTTGGAGCAGCCCTTTGGAGCAGGATCCAGGTGTGTAGTGGTGGGAGAATGCAGCTCTGCACTTCCCACTGAGGCTGATGCCTTGCCAGAGCTGAGAACAAGCAGGTACACACTGGTGGCAATCTTTCCCTGCTTCAGAAAGTGCAGCATAGCTGAACTGGTGACAGCTGAGATGTAGAATAACAAACCACGAGCTGCTGAGAGGAGGTGCAGGGCAGCAGTGGCCATGGAGGTTTGATTCCTGGCTGCACAGGAGCTGCATGGTGAGTCTGAGCCTTGTCTGTGGGAGCAGCAGGCTGTAGCCTTTCTTCTTATCTGTGCTGGGGCTCAGCAGCTGAAACTCTCTGCCATCTTTGTCTCTCCTTCACTGTTCTCCTCCCAGGGTATCCCTGAGCATGCCATGTCTCCTCTAATCCACAAGTCTCAGGGGGACAGTCCACCCAGATCAGTGGTGGAGATGATCTGCTGACTCCCACTTGAGCCACTGCTCCATTCAGGTAGGGCAAATGGAGAGGTGATATCCTTCAGATCCACTTTTTAGAGATCTTTCTAAATTCTGCTGACTGAATTGCATAAAGTGGGGTGTCCTCAAGTCATTTCAACAGCTCTTGTCAACACCGACAGCTTCACTCTGCTCTGTGTGGAAAAATGCAGTGGGTGTGCCTTGTGCTGGTGCAGAGCTCACCTGGAATAACCCCTGAGGGCTGCCTGCCTGCCCGGGAGAGCCTGGTGCCCAAGATAACCGAGTATATCCTCCTCTTCAGCTTTCCTGCACATTGTGCAAGTGCTACGTGAAGCTTTCCAGGTACGACTGGCATTCCGATTTCATGAATGGCATTTCCACATCTGATTATTATTATTCCCAATGGCTTGAGCCTTTCAGGAACTTAAATGCATGGTAGCATTTAACTTGGGAGAATCAGAAGCTTATGTCAGCAGGTAGGTCCTGGGCTGTTTGCCTTGGCTGAGGAACTAATGTCTCCAGCAGGCAAAAATAGCACCAGTATAAAACCTGACAACATCGATGGCCAGAACAGAAACAATTCTGGCATCTCAGGGACCACAGACAAAGTTTTCTGAATTTTCCCGTGAATCAGCCATCTAACTTCTGGTGATCTGAGCTACCATCAGCAGCTTGGTTTTGCCATGTATTTCGCTGCCCTATCTATAAGCACATTTCAGTTCTGTAAAACAGTGAGTAAAAGACTCTTTTCTTTTTCTCCCAATGAAAAGAGACAATAAAGCAGCTTTAAAAATATGACTAAAAGGACCTTTCCACCTGCAGGGTGGCAAATGAATGATTAATGTGAGGGATTGCAGGATGTCTGTGACACTTCCAGTGCCGTGGCAAGGGAAGGGCAGGATGGCTTCACTCCTGCCAGCTCACCTCCTACCGTGCAGTCCTCTCCACCCCAAATTGGTTTGTTTTTCCTTATCTTCATAAACGGTGCTGAAAAGTAAAAGTAGCATGGCAGAAGTGTGAATTTACAGCTTAAAGCAAATAATTCTGCTGGACCAAAAGAGAGCTCCAGGGAGTGAGGGGGGGATAGTAGAAAATTACTTGTTGCTATAGCGCAGGGATGTTGTGTGCAAATTGGCAGAGCCCCACCTGATTGCTTTGTTTAGCCTCAAATTGAAAGGCATTAAGCAACCACATGAACCGGGGCCATCTCCCTCCCACCCCTTGTCAGAGAGGCTGGGAGAGCTGCACCGAGGGACTCCTGAGCTTGACAGCAGAGAAACCCAGTTCTGGGAAAAGCTGCAGCACTGCCATTTCGTTTCGGGGAGTAACAGGAGGATGAGGAGGGGCTTGGAAAGGAGCAGGAGGGAGGGAAGGAGGATGCACAGCCTGGGACACTCTGCCACGCCAGCACTAGTGGCCAGGGTGCCCAGGGTTCTTTTAGCACCTCAGCAATGCCCAGCCTGCCCAGTCTGACAGGAGCAGATCCCTTTTGGGGAGGGGGAGTTTTATGTGTCCATTTGGCTCTGCATTTCATAGCAGGTGCTCCTCTCCACAGAGTGGGACTGGGCTCCAAGTTTTTATTGGTGTGGACTCCAACTCCCAAATGCTATTTACAGGGAAATTGAAGACCGCCTTCAAAATTAACAATAGATGGCTATAAATCTTACTCAGTTACCTAGCAACTAACACAATAAAATCCTAAGGTTAAAAGGAGAAGGGTTATTTGGAGATACCTTGGGGAGCACATAATGGCCATTTGCATTCCTGGGTGGGAGGACACAGAAAAAAAAAAATTCCTGGGATATTTACAAATGACTGTATTGATGAAAGGAAAAAGGTGAAATTACTCAGTACGGTTTTAATCAAAATACCTCAGAACAGAGAAACCTAACAAAAAAAGTAATAGTCAAATGGCTGTGCTAAAGAGCACTCAGAAAATGTATGGTGATCTACAGAATTTGTAGAAGGGTTTGTTAAGTTGCTAAGCCCACTTTGGTACCATTTGTGACATCTGAAGTGTGTGTACTGCAGAGTAACCGTGTAATCAACGTTCAGAGTGAATCTGACCGTTACGTGCCTGATGGAATGTGCCCCAGAAAAACCTACGCAGTGCAAAAAAAATTTAAAACCGAAGTAACATAGCATGATTCATCCCGGCCTGGGTTCCTGTTATGCACAGCACAGATTGAAATTCCATATCCCCACCTCAAACTGGGGTTTATGCACAGCCTTTTCTGCCTGCAGTAATTGCGAACCTTGGAGCTGAAATGAACGGAAACACTGAATTGTTTCCCTCCTAAAAGACCCTCATGGGGGCACGTTTACCCAGGAAGAAGGAGGCTTGATGGAGGAACGATGCAGTAAATTAGATGCCTGGTTCCCACCACACTCCTTCAGCAGCTGTGGCACTTAGAGGTATTTTTAAGCCCTCCTTTTGCTGTTTGAAAGGCTTCAGACAATAACTTCCTAATAACAGTCAGACACTTACTACCTTCAGGGTACTAGATGGAGACAGGATTCGTGTTGAGCTGTAATTCACCTGCACAGGCTGCTGGCAGGAGGAACCACGAGGGGACTGACTCGGTCTGCAACAGCCAAATTCACCTTGACATCACAGAGGGGAGAAATGGATGGGTCCAGCATCAAAATGAGCTGCTTCCTGCCTTTCTCCAGTGCTTTCTGTTGGTGCTACCCCTGCCTCAGTGCTGATGGTCAGGGCTGGACAGTAAGAGGCACAGGGGTGTCAGAGCTGATGGAGGGATGCTGAGAGCTTTCTGCATGTGAGTACTTTGGAGGTGATTTCTTGACACGAGGCATGGTTTGCAGGATTGAAGAGCCAGGGGCACTTTCCTGGAAAGACTAGCAAATTTTCCTGGCTTCACACACAAATGTGTTGTGTCTGCCAGCTAACTCCCATCCAGAATTGCTGGACCAGAGCTGGAGGCAGACTTTCCACAGGCTTTGGTGGCACAAGTTGTCCCCATATTTCTCAGCCCCTGGTTGCAGCTACTCCTGTGGAGCTTCAGCTCCTCTTCCTGGGGGTAAGGGTTGCCCACTGGGCTTGGAGACAAGTCACTGCTGCTATGGCATGTGCTGGTGTCCCAGATGGGATGGAGGTCACCAGGAGAGCACAGCTCTAATGACAGCTCTGCTCTGCATACTGGGCTGCTTTCCTATCCCATGCCAGTCCCTTCTCCACCTACCTTGTGACCAAAAGCTAACGCAGGAGCTGCATTTTACCATTCCCTGAGCTCTTTGATTTTAATCATAATTATTTCTGTAATATCAGGTACAACAGGGAGGAGGAAATGAAGAGCATCCCTGTCATTTCCCTCAGCCATCCACAACTTCAAAAGGGAAATAGGTCCAACCTACAGTGCACGAATGGAGCAAACTGGGTTTTAAATTAGTTTAGTCATGAGAAGGGCTGGAAGAAGAGTCATCCCTAAGCAGGTTTGTTTGAAACAGAAATGGGAGGGGAAGATGACGTATGGAACAATTTAAGTGACAGCAGAAACAATAATTTGTCAGACAAACTGTCTGGCATGTATTATCCATGTGTGTCTGTTTCTGAGCCTATTTGACAGCAGTATCTGACACCCCCCACCTCCAAGCTGAGTCTGCCTCCACTCAAGAGGAAGATCTCCACATTTATAAAAGCAATAATGCAAAATCCCCCTTTGAAAGTAGCTCTCGTGGTAGCACAGGTAGGGCTGGAGCTGTGTTGCTGTCCCCTGCCCACCCAGCCATGCCAGGATGGTGCATCACCCCCTTTGCACATGGTGAGAACAAGGGAGTGGGAGTTTATTTCCTGAGAGATCTTTACTCTTGGCAGCTTTTCTGGGGGAGGAAAGAGAAGAGGAGCATTCAGGCCAATGAGATAATGTATCCCCTCCCTTTCCCAAATGCATCCCAGAGATTATGTTCTGGCCTGGCTCTTTTCTTATGTAGATGCAACATCTGAGCATCCCTGAAATGTGGACGGAGTCCTCCTGAATAGCCCTGCATTTGCCCTGGATATCTCGGGCCAGAGAGAAACTGCTGTTCCCATGAGATATTTAGGTGACCAGAAGTCATTAAGGACCTGACTTCACTGGGGTCTGTGCTACCTGAATATTTTTATGGCTCTGTGTGTACATGATTTCCCCAGATCCCTCTGCAGGCACACCAGGGCAGAAACAGCGAGCACCCCTCACCCCTCTTGTCTGCATCTTCTGCACTCCCAGGCTGAGCCCTCACCTCCCCTCTTCTCCTGAACATGCTGATGCAAGTCTCGATGCTCAGAACCTCCCCTGCCTTTTTCTTATGTGTTAAGGGGTCACCCCAGTGCTGCTGACACGAGCCTGGAGGATACAAGGGTGCAGACTGACAGGGAAGTTTGGTAGCTCCATGGACAGCTTGGGATGGAGGGAGGAGACCAGCCTGCCTTGTTTTAGGTAGCAATTTAGGACCTGCGTCTTCATCAGAAGACTGGAGCTGTGATTCAGCACAGCCACACCTCCAAGGAATTTACCCTCCAACTTTGACTTACTTTTGCTGTCTTAAACTCATAGCAGATGTCCTCACCAGCCCTGTTATTGAGGGCGCCCAGCATCTCTTGCAACAGCAGAGCAATTAAAGAGGATTTGCAGGTCACCTTTAAAGCATTTCCCACAGCACGTTGAATCTTGTTAGAAGTCCTGTATCCAATACTGCTTTTATTTCAGCAGTTTTAATTGGAGTTTTAAATATTCTGAACCTTATGCAAGACACCCAAAATGCTGGAGATTTTCAGGCTCTCTCTTGCACAACGCCCGCTCCCTGAAATCCCACTGTCCTTCAATATAGATAACAATAAATCAGCATCCTGATATTAATGTATTCGACACTGGATACAGATTATAGGTGATGTTTCAATAGGAGGCCAAACCCCACCCTGCAACCAGTTGCCCACTGTGTGATGAATTGTGTACTTGGCGAGATTGCCTCCTCCCTTGAGAGTTTATAATATATTCATGCACCACTGCATGAGTTGGAAACTGGGAGAGAAACCAAGAAGGAAAATGATGAGGAAATTTAGCAGAAGGGAGCAATAGAGGGAAGCTTGGAGGGTTTTGGAAAGGTAAAAATAGCAACCACAGAAAAACAGAGCAGGGAGCATTCAATATTTTCCCAGTGCCATGAAGAAAGCCTGTGAAAAAGAAAATTTTCTCCATGATAAAATTCTCCGTGTTTTTTTGGGTTTTTTCCTTAGGTTGGGTTTATTTGGGGTGGTTTTTTTGGTCTCTTTTCTTTTTTTTTAATGGAAGCACAGTATTTATGACAGGAAAGAGTGAAAAACTTTTTGCCTGAGACTCTTCAAAAGGCCATCTTAGCTACACAGCTCCCAGCCTCATTTCAGCCTCCCAGAGAGGAAGATACAACTCAAGAATTGACAAAAATGAGACCTGATTAAATGAAAAAAAATTATCAAAGCATCACCATTTTAACCAGCTGTGAGGCAGCAAGGCAAGGGAACAAAGAGGCAGGGAAGGAGGGGAAGGAGCTGACAGGATCTGCAAACAACCACAACCCTGGGTGAAGCTGTGAAATGCTAATGGCGAAGCTGCTCCAGCCCCACTGGGACAAGTTTCCGAGGAGCCCTGTGCTCTGTGAAGCATGTTTGCTGCTCCCCCTCTCCCCACGGTTCATTTTGCTCTGCCTTGCACCAGATGTGCTGTTTGATTGCAAACCCCAGGGGTACAGGCTGGTTGTTGGCAGTGGGCATTGCTTTGTAGTGCACTGCATGTATGACAAGAGTGGGCTGATGCATGGGCAGCCCCCCGGCTCCCAGCCCCACGGATGCCACACTCCCAGCCCCACAGAACCCAGGCTTCCAGTCCTATGGATCCCAAACTCCCAGCCCCATGGATCCCAGGCTCCCAGCCCTACGGATCCCAAACTCCCTGCCCCATGGATGCCAGGCTCCCAGCCCCATGGATCTCAGCCCTATGGATGCCAGGCTCCCAGCCCCGTGGATCCCAAGCTTACAGCCCCACGGATCCCAGGCTCCCAGCCCCATGGATCCCAGGCTCCCAGCCCCATGGATCCCAAGCTTACAGCCCCATGGATCCCAAACTCCCAGCCCCACGGATCCCAGGCTCCCAGCCCCACGGATCCCAGGCTCCCAGCCCCATGGATCCCAGGCTCTCAGCCCCATGGATGCCAGGCTCCCAGCCCCAAGGATCCCAGGCTCCCAGCCCCATGGATCCCAGGCTCTCAGCCCCATGGATCCCAGGCTCCCAGCCCCATGGATCCCAAGCTTACAGCCCCATGGATCCCAAACTCCCAGCCCCAAGGATCCCAGGCTCCCAGCCCCACGGATCCTAGGCTCCCAGCCCCACGGATCCCAAACTCCTAGCCCCATGGATGCCAGGCTCCCAGCCCCATGGATGCCAGGCTCCCAGCCCCATGGATCCCAGGCTCCCAATCCTGCTGGCCCCCAGATAGCTCCGGGAGGACCGTGAGCTCCGGGGCTCTAACAGGTGCTTTGTGTCCCGGCCCAGCATCTCGGGCTGCAAATATATTCCCCGTGACAGCGTTTTTCCTGCACCCTGCTCGTGTTCGTGGACGAAATCTGTTCTCCTTGAGGAGCAGATCAGAAGCCAAGCAGGAACCCTGGATGTCCGCTCCCTGCCCGGGCCAGTAAACCCCCCCGCACAGCAGGCAACCTCACCGTGCTCCCTTCAGCCCTGCTGACCCCAGCTCTGCCCTTCGGCAGCTCAGCTTCTTTATTACCCCGAGCCCTGGAGCGTAAAGGGGACATTGCGCTGCCCTCTCCGGACCGGCCGAGCGCCGTGCTGCTGAGGGCGGCGGGAGCGCAGCCAGCGCCGGGAAGGGCTCGGCGAGCGTGGCTAACTCTGAAGGGAGAGCCGGCAGCGGGCCGGCGGAGCCAGGGCGAGCAGCGGCGGGTCTGGGATAGTCGGTCCCTCCCGGGGCGGTGCCTGGCGGGCTGAGGGGCGGATGAGGGGCGGGAGCGCGGCTGAGGGGCGGCCGCCGGGGGGGCGGGCCGGGCCGGGCCGGGGGGGCGGGCCGGGCCGGGCCGGGGCGGCCGCTGCTGCCGCGCACTCGGGCTTGGCTGCGCTGGGCTCCGCGCCGGGAGCGCTGCCATGTTCGGCCGCGGCTCCCGCAAGCGGCTCTCCAGCCGCTCGGTGAGTGCCGGGGGTCTCTCTCCCCTCGCCCTTCGCCCCCCGCCCCGTCCCGCTCCAACCTGTGGCTCCGTCCCGCCGCCCGCTCCAGCTGCGCCCCGGCGCCGAGCGGGTCTCCTCCGCCCTCATGTTCTCCTCGCTCGCGGTGCGTGTCCCCTCCAGCCCTTCCCCTGCCCTATCCCAGCCGTGCGGGTGCCTTTCCTCCGGGCGTGCCCCTTTCCCCGTCCCCCGGTGGTGTCCCCGTCCCCCCGTCCCGCAGCCGGCGCTGACTCTGCTGTTCCTTGCAGCTGACGGCGTCGGGGGAGCCGGAGCGGGGCCAGCCCTGCAACACCTGCGGGGATCAGTGCCCCGGCTTCGCCCTGCACAAGTGGAGGTAAGGCCCGGCGAGACCCCCGCGTGCCCCCGGCCCATCTTCCCCGGCGGCTCCCATCCCGCCTCTCCCTTCGCAGGGTTTTGCGGCTCCCTCGTATCCGGGACGCAGGTGTGGCTCTTTTGGGAGGGCTTGTGTTAGTCGGAAGCCTGTTGCCCAGCCGGGGTGGGGGTTCTGGGGACACGGGTGGCTTTGCCGGCCCCTCACAGGTGTGCCCCGCAGGTGTGCCCGTGGCCGCCGCCGGTGCGGGGCGCAGCACATCCAGACGCGGGACTGGGGTAACTGGTTTGGTGATAATTACCAACTCGCAGCCTTCCCTCTGCGGTCAGGGGCTCGTCCTGCTGCTCCGGGTCATGCCGGGGGCTGAAGCCGCCCTCACCTGGCAGGGACAGCCTGGGTGGGGTGAGGTGGGAAGGGGAAAATGGGGCTGAAGGGGTTCTGGCGGTTTGCACCAAACCGCTGCATGAAACTCCTGCCTCCCCCGTGACTGGATTTATCCTTGTCAGTGGTGCCAAGCAGAGATTTAGCTGTTGAAATGGATGAGGGGTGTGTTGGAATGAATGAGTGTTTTTGGCTATTTCTGTTGTGTCTCTTTACAGAGCTGACAGAGCCTGTGCCTGCTAAGCACAGCAAGCCCCAGCCTTGTGCTGGGTCAGCCTCTTCTCCCCTCCCCATGTTCTGCTGCCTCGAAATGAGTTCCTGCTGATGGGCGAACTGGGACTTGGTGATATTAAATCTGGGCTGTGGGCTCTGGGAGCTGAGCACAGTCTTAGTAGGCCAGGGAGCCCTTGGCGACCTTTTAACCTTATTTTTCAGGGTATACCCTTTTCTCCCGCATCTGCCGTGCTTGGCTTTCCTCCCAGCCTCTGCCCTACTTCTCAGAGCTGTGTCTCACCAGATTAAAGCTCGGGTTCAGAGCAAGGATGGGAACTGATACATTCCTGTTGAGTTGTATCTTAATGTTTAGCCTTGCAAATCACATTCGCGGTGGCGTTTGCCCCAGGGTGTGGTGGGACGGTTCCTTAGGCCGAGGTCTGCCCTGAGGGATGCACACCATGATCTCCAGTCTGGCCCTCCACAGGTGCTGATGCCACATCTAAGTGCATCGTGTCCCACCTCAGACCTTCAGGAGCTGAAGGTGCCCCTTTCTCCTGGGCTGAAGGAGCTATAGTCTGAGTCTGTCACATGTGCATTAACAGATTTATAAGGTCATCCCAGAGTTGTCTTCTTTTTCGGGCTTTCCCAGGCTATCCTGGGTTTCCTGGTGTCACTGCAGAGCCGCTTTGTAATGCTTGAAAGTGTCAAGGAGAACTTTCAAATGCAGGATAAGAAGAAAAGCCATGGTCACCAGCAGTGTTTCATCCCTGCTCCAGGGACTTGTGGGGTGCTGTGGTTCATGTTTTGCTGTGTCAGAGGGTACAACTGTACAGTGGCTTTTGAAGAATTAAGTGAATTTTGATAGCATCCCTGCAGAAGGGGCACCCAGCTACCTGGGGAGTGTCAGATGAGAGGGATGTTTTAGCTCTTTTCAGGTTGTGCCCTCTGCACTGGCACGTTGTGCCTCTTGGGCAGATCCTGCCAAACCCCATGTGCAGGAGGCTCCAGCCTGCCAGGACTACACATAACCATCTCCTTTCCTGAGGAACCCCAGACATGGGAAGGGATTTGGGCTAAAACACTGCGGCTTTTTCCATCAGCTTTCTCTCAGGAAAGGAGTGGTTATGTCCCCTGGGGCAGGAGAAGGATGGGGAAGGAGTGGTTATGTCCCCTGGGGCAGGAGAAGGATGGGGACCCTTTGGGTATGGGTGGGGTCAGCCCCAGAGGCACTGCAGCCTCTGTGCTCGGGATTTTCATCCTGCTGAGCAGGTTAGACCTTACACCAAGTTACCTTACACCAGGACTCGATGAGCTGAGAGCCCTCCTGCAGACATTCCCATTTAATTGCCTTGATATAAGAGTAATTACGCAATTAAACCAAATAAAGGCAGCCTATTTGCCAGAACACAATAGAGAGGAAATGTGTTCATTTTTTATTAGCCAGTGCTCTATTAATGCCAGGAATAGGTAAGCAGGCAAATTATTCACAGCAGTTTTGTAGGTTGAAAACATGCTGAGGAGCCTGTGCCCTCTGCACACCAGGTGATGCAGCCAGAGCCTGCTGGGGCTGCTCACCTGAATGAGCAGAATGAGATTGGAGGAAAACAAGGGTTTGCAAGGAGATCCTCAGATTAGGGATATAAATCCAGATCAATTGACCACTAGAGATTTGTAAGGCTTTTTATAATCCTTCAACAGCAGAGTTTTGCTGATAAATGTAAATGGGATGTTTTTGCTTCAAAGATGCGGACTGGTGATACGCTTTAGGGAGACAGAATTTACAGGCTTGCAGGCACTGAAACCATTGCTGAGACAGGCATTGTCTATACCTAATTATGCTGTACTGTGTGTTTTCTACTTACCTGTGATTTTAGGTGTGATCTGTGCAGGCACTCCATCAAGCAGGCAAATTGCTTTGTTAGACAATGAAGATTTCTGTGCTTGTGTGTTGCCTTAAAAGCCACTTTTCTCAGAGATGGCTCTGAGCGTTGGTTGAATTTATCATTCCTGGAAGCACAGGCATGCTTCCTGAGACAGGGAAACCTCTTGAAAATAAATTGTATTCTGCAGAACTGTTTTCAGAATAAGCCTAGTCTCTGTACTGCAGGTTGATGTGCCAAAAGAAGATGAAAGGGGATTGTTAAGTAATTAAATAACGTCCCTGGTTTTTGAAGTTTGTTTTTGAATCTTCGTAATTTTGCTCTGAAATTATAATCCCACATTCAAGGTAGTGGGTGAATTATCCTGTAGCAGTGTCAGCATATTTAATGCTGTTCTGGTGGAAGCAAGGAATTGAAAACACCTCAGTTAAACTAGAGCCCAACGCCTACATCTTACCCCCTCAAAGCTCTCTCCTGCACGCCACAGATCTCTGCCTCTTGTTGTAAGGCAGAAATTCAATTTTTAGTTCTAAATCATTTAGCTCCAAAGAGGAGAAAGTAAGCAGTTTGTCTGAGAAGGCTGAAGATTGAATTCCACCCTCCTTGGGCATGAAGTCCACACAGAGTAAGGACACAGCTATCAAACTCTAACCAGTAAAACCCTGAATTTCTCATGGCCTGAGCAGCAAATCAGCTCCTTCCTCTCATCTCCTTGCTTTCTGCTGTGGCAGGTTGTCAGCAAAGTGCAGAAAGACTGAGTTCATCTGTGTGGGCTCCGGTCTGGAGGATGGAAATGGGGTGTATGTAACCAAATCCTCATTAATACAGGTCAATACTTGAAAGGTGGCTTTGTGTGGAAAAAGGGAAATCAAATTCAATAAAAATTGAACTCCTTAGGAGCCTGGTTGCTGTTTTCTAATCAGATCTGCATTACATTAAACTGTGTGCCATTCAGCTTGTTAACAAGCTTTGGCATTAAATAAAGCTGTCACTGGAGTTTGGTGAATGAATAGCCATTAGGAGTGTCTTTTGCAGAGAAAAGCCTTCCAGGGAGGTGGTCCGGAATCAGGGAAGGGAATTTATAACCTAGTCCTCGTGCAATTAGTGTGAATATGCAAACCTTAAAGGTGACAAATGGTTGGCTTTTGCTGCTGTTAAGCTTACTGTGAAGAACTAATTTCAGATTTACTCTGGGTGAAGTAAAATTACACCCTTAGTGCCTCAGTTAAAATAGCGGATCCTTCGTATTGGGAGATTGGCATGTGTTTAGCACACGGAGCCATGGTTTGTTTGCTCCTGGAGAAAGCCTTGCAAAATAACTCTTGCAACTCAACAGACCTTGCTGTTCCCTTCACCAAACCCACGAGCCAAAAACATAGATGCAGGACACCCCGATCTCAGGATGGTATTTGAGATCTGGTTTGAGGAAGGGGGGATGTACCACCTGGTTTGCAAAGCCTGCAGAGGCAGTGGCATACGGCTGGTTTCTGAGGGAAGGAATTCGGATGCTGTGACAGAGAAGACAATTTTAAAAATAGAGTCTGAAAACCTTTGGAGAAGTCTTTGTTGCCATAGTTATTCTTCTGGTTTGCAGAAGCATTTGAAAAGCAGTAATAAACATGACATAAAGACAAAGACTGGTTTGCCAGGGTTTTAGTTTCAGTGTGAGATTATGTTGTACATCTTTTCTTGGAGTATCTTTTTCCTTGCATATGTCATGCAGTTTTTGTCCCTTGGAATCACGTTTTGCTGGGGAACACATCTGCTTTTCTTCATGCATTGCAATCACATGTCGTGGTCTTAATATCAGTGTTGTGTGTTTGTACAGCACACAGTGCCTGGCCCTTACCTTCCAGGGCAAATTTATGGGACCTGATGTGGTGTTCAGTAATATTCCATATTAACAAATTTTGCTGCATACAGTTATTTCAAGCATTTATTTATTTATTTCCATAACTCAGCATCTTGCTATAATCTACTGCAGCCAGCCCTGCTGAAGTCTGATCTCATTTGGCTTTGTTGAATCAGGGAGCATCTGCAAAGACAAACTTCTCAGCTTCTCAGGAGAGATCTGCCTGGAGATCCCAGATGATCAGTCCAAAAGGTTGTGATTGACCACTGGATCACAAAAACCTAAGGACAAGGAAAAGAGATGCACACCATGAGATGGTAACCCCAAATGAGGTGGTGGACGAGAAGCCCAGTGATGTTTGACATTGCTGGGTGATGGTGGACAGGTCACTTTGCACCTCCTTTCTCTGCCTTGTTGACTGTAGGCAAGGAGTTGCTCATGGCAGTGGATGTTTGTTCTGTTTGTGTGCTGAGTGCCCAGTGCTCTGGAGATTGCTGTGCGTGAGCAGTGAGAAATTCTGTGTGTTTGCAGCCTTTGTCTGCATTCTCCTGGCTCTGACCCTGCCCACAGGAGGTACACCCCAGCACACATCCCTGGGTGCCTCTGCGTCTCCAGTTTGATGCCTAGTTCCTTATCCAGAGAGCAGAAAGAATATTTGTAATGCAGCACATGAACGAATAACACCGAATTCTGAAGCGTTTGTTTCTACTTCCAAAAAAAAAAAGTAAAGTACAGATTATTGCTTCCATATGTTTTCAGCATTTTTCATAGGTTATGTCTCTTGCACACGCACGCTCCCGGCTTTTCCCTGTCATGAATAACAGGCTTTGTGCCTCTCTCCTTTAGGATTCAGATATTCCACACTTCCTTGCATGTTTATTTGAAAGGATTTGGAGATGTGAGAATAGCAATACCTTATCTTGAATAGGCTGATGTTCCTATCACTGCCATGGTGAATTGTGCTGGCCTGGTGGGTTTTAGAAAATTCATCATTTTGCAGTGGGGGACCTGCTGAAATGGGCAAAATTCAGCCAGTGCAAGTCCATCACAGGACTCCTAAGGGACCAGTGCCTGTCCCTAGGGGTGGGCAGGAGTCACCTGCCTCCCAAAGATATTGTCACCCTGGCAGAGGGGATGCAAAAAAAATCAAAGGCTGTTTTTGTCTGCTGATTTTAAAGCATTTCACAAAGTGCTTGGAACTGTTAGTTTGTTCGTAATTTATTTTTGTGTGTTTATTTTGGTCACAGGCTCAGACAGGAGGAGCCATTCCCCACCAGGCTCCTCAGTGCCAGTCAGTGTCCTTCAGCCCTGTGGTGTGGGTGGATGCTCAGCTCAGGGGGATGCTGCACTGTGCACTTGGCATCAATGACTTCAGCTGCCCTATTTTCTCACACCTGTGAGATTAAACACTTGTGTAAGTGTTTAGGAAATCAGGTCTACTTTTTCTTTGAGCTTTCCACCCCCATGGTAGTAGGGGTAGAGCAGGGGTAACAAGTGATTGCTCGTGTTGCTCCTGCTGGTCCCACAGCAGCTCTGCCAAGGGGCAGCCAGGCCATTGGGATGGGTTTTTGGATGGGTTGTGGTGTAGGTGTCAGCTTTGTCCTGCTCTGGGACAATCTTTTCCTAAATGTTGAGTGCACAGTTGCATTTAAGGAAATCCCAACCATTTTTTCTGACTTGTGCATTCCACTTCTTCGTGCCCTGCTGCTGAAACAGCACTTAAAACAGCCGAGACTGATAAGGTATCCTGTTTGTGTTGGCTGGGAGACGCAGTATCCACATTACCAGAGCATTACAGTGTCAGAGGCGGTGTTGTCCCTGGCAAAAAGCCCAAAATAAATTCTTTAATTTTTTGTATGCGATGTACAAAAGAGCAGGTGAGGTATGTACTTGTTTCCGGGCAAGGCCAGGGAGCCTGTTTGAAGTCCTTTACAAGCCACTCAGGATTGTATTGCAGGAACTCAAAGGAGTTTGAGACACTTGTTGATTGAATTTCAGCTGAGCACAGAGCCCTGCTCTGCAGCTGCTCTAACTGGAGCTGCTCTGCCCAGCTCCATTGACACTGAGCTGCTGGCAAAAGCCAGAAAAGCAGAATTTCTCCTAGAGAGCAGGCACTGTTGGCACGATTTTCTGTCTGTTTTGAAGTGGCCTTGTGTAGCTCTGTTTTAATGAATGGTGTGAAAAAACACTAATAAGCTGTTGTGGGATTTGGGCTGATTTTGTGGAGTTTATTCTTTTCTGGTGCGATTGTGGATGATGCTGATGGATGGGTAGCTATCTGCAGAGCAAACAAACACTGAATTCTGAGTTTTTTGTGATATTTTACTTCTAAACAAAGGAGTTTAAAAGTTGGTGGGGTTTTTTTGCGCTGTTTTTTTGGCAAATGACTGCAGCTGCTTCGTGGTGTGCAAAGAGTAGAATGTTACCTGCCTGGTGTGATCCGGGTGGGTTTTGCCATCCCAAAGGCAGAATTGGCTGGTGAGCATTTTCCTGGTGCTTCGGCTGTGGGGTTTGCAAAGCACAGTTCCCTCGTGGAGCTTTTCAAGATGGATTTGCCTGAGAGGTACCCACAAAACTCAGAAGCACGATGGACGGGCTTGCAGTGGGATGGACTGGCTTGCAGTGGGATCTCCTTCAAACAGGCAGTTGTTGGTGCTGGAGGCTGTGGTTATGGATTTGGGAGTTGTGTGGGCTGTGATTTAGTGGGATATGGTGAACTGATTTAGCAGCTCAGTGCCGCTGGATGTGTAAGGTCCTGAACTCCCTATGCATCCACCTAAGCCCAGGGAAATGGGGTAAATCGCTTGTTGAAGCCTCTGCTGAGCTGATGAGAGGGAGGAGGTTGGGACATGAAGAGTTGCATTGGTCCCAAGGCATGTAAGGGAATGTGTCCTGCTGGAACCCGGCGGGGCTGTGCTGCCTGTGGCACGTGTTGGGCAGGCAGGAAAACTCCTACTGCTTTAATAGAGGCTCTGCAACAGGTTTTTGTCACCAGCGTGGTGTGGCGTGAAAGAAAAAGCTGCCAGCCACCGCTCTGGTGGGATAAAGGCTGGAATCCGGGATCCGCAGCTGGATGATGCAGAGCCCAATAGCTGCTGACGCCCACTGAGCGCTGCCCTCCTCTTTGTTGCTCTCGACTGTAGAGGGCTGTTCAGTGCTTTCAAGAGTTTTTCTTTGGTTTTGTTCCCTTTCTGTTTGCCTTTAAAAAGTCAATCTGCAGTCTTTTAGACTTTTTCAAAGACATTCTCCCCCCCGCCCAGTAATCCATCCTTATTACACCAGTGAGTCACTCTTCAAATAATCAATTGCGTTTTCATTGTCTGGCTTGTAAGTCTATCACGGAGTTTAAGCATGGCCGATAGTATCAGCTGAGACCTTTGGCAGCTGGCTTTGCAATTTGTGGTGCTCATTTGGATATATGCTTTTTTCTCCAATGAATAATCTCCCAGCCGTGGCGGTGGAAAGCCGGACTCTTCCTGTGCTCAGAGCATCTCTGCGGTCACTATCTAATGTTGGAGGAATTTGTAACATTAGCAGAATTGTCTGATGTGAGGAAAACTAATTTCAGGGTAAGCCTCATGAGCATGGCTGTAAAGAACGTTTTTCTCATGCTTGCAGACTCCGGACATGCATCAGTGCAGCCCCAGTGTCCAGAACCTTTCTCAGTTCCCCGGTGCTTGGATCAAGAGGTGTACATAAAATTCAGGGTGCTCCTCTCTGCTGCTGGAGAGGCTGTTTCTGCCCAGGTGTGGCTCTGCTCTTCACAGGACCCTGATGCCAGAGCTTAACACTTGGAGAGCTCAGCGTGACAATTATTCTCACTGCAGAGGGAGACACTTTGTACTCAGCCATCGCAGCAAATATTTCATCCCCTATCCATTGCCCTTGTGTGGATGCTGCTGCCACGGTGATAAAAAACATAATGGCTGCTCTTGCTGATAAGGGGAGCGTATAAATATAATTATTGAAATCCGCATGCAGAGCCTGCGGATGGATGGAGAATCTCTCTCCCTGTGAGGGGTTTCTGTTGCTCCAGAGCCTGTTGGGGAGAGCACGAGCCTGCAGCTCCTGGCAGCTGAACTGGGAGCTGCTCGGACACAGCTGTGAGCAATTAGTAAAGGATGTCTTTTCCCCTCCCTCCACTTTCTTTCCTCCTCTTCTACTTGAAACCAAGTCACAGGCTCCGGGGAGTCCAGAGGAAAGCCCAAGCAGCTCAGGTTTGAGATGCTCCTGGACCAGCTTGAAGGTGCTCGGTGCGGTCACACTCCAGTGACAGGGTGCAGGTGTAAGGATCCAACCCAACCTTGCAGGAAGCACACTGAAGCCAAGGAGCCAGAGATTATTTAGATCAAGCCAACAAAAAATATTTCCATGGCAGCAGTAACCATAGGAAACCTCCTCAGCGTGTCTTGGGTGGTTCCTGTTTCCCTGCCTTCAGCTGTTTGCTTTGCAAGCAGAGCAGTGGTTGCAAGTGCCCCGTGCCCCTGGTGTCACCAGGAGTGGCCCCAGAGCCCGGCTGTCCCCAGGGGCTTGGCAGCCACGCTAGGGCTTGTGTCACTGCTCCTTGTTTTCTCTTTAACTCTAGTTGGTAAAAAGATGCTTTCAGAGGCTTCTTTAGACGCCATAGAGTCTCAAAGCCACCTTTTTACCTGGTGTCAGCTCACAAATGCGCGTTTGATCCTTAAATACCCGAGGCATAAAAGCGAATTGGCTTCCAGGGTCCAATTCTTCTTTTCTATAGCGTCTTAGAAAGATGCTTTTATATTCCCTCTGGCTCAGCTAGTGATGCTTGGCCTTCAACCAAGACAGGGAATCTAGGACAAGAATCCCTGAGAAAAGCAAGATGAAAAGTTATAAAAAGCCACAGCGTTTTGTTGGGGGGGAAAAAATGCCGGTGAAAGATTTCATTTAAAAAAATAAACTGGAATATTTTTGATCAGCTTCATGTGGACGCATTTACAGGAGGGCGTAAGAGGAGGCTTGTTTTCCTGGGTAGTGCCTCCTCTAGGAAATCCAAGCTGTGAAGTGAATACAAATGCTGGAAATGGAGAGGTTTTGCAATGAGTCACTGGGAGGGATGAGGAACCAGTTGTGCTGGTGTGACTGTGCTGGTCGACAACGGGGACAGGGTGGCTGTGGGAAGCACCTGGGGGCTTGGGCACCTCGAGCCAGCACCCAGGGGTGCTCAGACCCCACCGTCCCCCTGCCACCCTCCCAGGGCAGTGTGGAGGTGTCCCCAGGGAGCTCTGCGGAGCAGATGGGCCCTGCTTGCAGAGCTGAGGTGTTGCACAGAGACAGGTTAAAAAAAGATGTCTCCTTCTGTGGGAGCATGACAGAGAGGCAGAAAATACATCATGGTGCCAGTAACTGGGTTTTGGTGCTTGCAGAGCAGACGGTGCTGCTCTGACCTCTCCAGGCCATCGAGTGCTTGTCATGGCAGGGTTTGCTCCATGGAGAAAGACCTGGCTGCTCTTTGACCCATCTGCCCTGGGTGGAGGTGGATGCTGTGCAGAGATGCTGCTGCACTTGGTGTCCCTTATCTTGCCCTGACTCCTTGCAGATTATTTAATCCCTGTTTTTGTAAAACCACAACTCATATCAAAGTCAGACTTCTGCTTAAAATTACACAGCATTTGAAGAAGCGGCAGCAGGGTGAGGACAAGGCTGATTCCCTTTTTCTGCTCACCTGCCAAACGATGGGAGCACTCATCACAGAGCTGTGGCTGGGCTATATTAGCTGTGTTTGGTGCCATAAAGGCCATGTGTTTAAAGTGCAGCCCCTTTAAATGTCAGATGTGAGAAGAACTGGGACGTGAGAAGACAATAAAAGTTAATATTCTAAAGGCAGGTTTGTGCAGTGTAGCTTGGATTTCTAATATCAAGTGCATAATTTATTACAAGGTGTAGTGGTTTCAAATACATATATTTGAATATGTTTTAATATTATCTTTCCTTCCAGTAGCAGGAACAATGCTGCTTTACAATAGAAAAATGATTTCATGTTGCCACGTGACAGTTTCAGCTTGTACCTCTAATAGATGTGTGATTTGCTGAAGTGTGAAGGCTATCTGATAAATGCCTGAATAATAAAGCTATATTGTTTGTTCTGATCTCCCTTTGCCATTTTCAAGTGTATAAATAAAACATTTTCACATTGTATCCCGTGCAGTTCCAGCCCAGGCTTATTTACTTTCTGCTGATGCAACTTGTAAGAGACATGAATCTTTCAGTCTGACTGGAGAAATCTGGTGGCATCAGTAGTGCATGTGGCGTTCGAAATGATCAAATGTAATTTTAATAAACATTTTCCTAAGAAAAGTTTTAAGTATTTAAAGAATATTTTTAAACAAAGAAGCATTTGTCTCATGTACAGCAGAGGGCACTCGGCATCGCTGCTGTGCTACTCGGCTGCTGCTCCGGCTGCCTGAAGGGGAAAAAAAATCCCTGTGCTTAAATTATAGTTTGCAGGAATGAAATACTCTGTGTGTGTGTTTGCTTATATAGGGGCGTGAGTGTGTATATAAAAAGACACAGGGTGGCATATATATAAAAATAATCCCAGCACATAATATAAAACTTAAATATTCGTAGTGGTTGCTGAAGTTAGGTGAAGCGCATGTTGTGTTGATTAATGTTCAGCCTGGTGTTACGCTGAGCTTCAGAGGCGACTGAAGTGTGCTGAGAGGGGAAAATGAAGAGGCCCTGGCTAGTGAAGGGTTGCAGTCTTCATCTTCTTGAAGGCACAGAGTATGGGGACATCTTAGGATGCTGGGAACCACCCAAGTGAAAGAAAGATCTTGAAAGATGGATAATATTGGGGGGTACAGAATTACCAGTTCTTCTGTCTGGAAAAGCAGCAGATCTGGAGGCTTGGAGGTTCTGTGCTGGACTTTGCTGTGCTGATGTCTTGTTCCCAGCAGCACCAAAATGGGTGGAGTTGCAGGGTTCTTGTGAAAGGCCTCGAGATGATTCTTATCCCCTACTGTAGAAATTATCATCTGTGTAAGGAGATTTAAAATACTGAGGTTTGTGGCTGGAGCAGGAAGCAGCCCCAAGGATGCTGTGGCAGGCCTGGATGCTGGCTGGAATATTGTTAGTTGGAAGATGAAACTCTTGCTTGCTAGTGAGGGACCCCATCCTGGAGGTACAGAGGTGTGTGCCTAATTGTCCAGAGCTGATCACAGAGACTAGGGCCACCTCATCATCTGTAATAAGTTTTTTCCAACAAAAATAGACTTTTTTCCGTTTTTTCTCTTCCCCCTAGCTAATTGCTCAGAGACTGCCAAGGTGTGTTTCTAGTTGAACTCCTAGTGCACCTTGTGTTCTTCTTTAAAGAGGGAGTAAAGAACTCCAAACGCAAGTCCATGATCAGTTCTTGGCTGCATTGGAGTCCTGTTAAAATATTCTGGGCGTCTGGATTTGGTGCCATGCTTTGAGTGATGTGTTTCATGGTAAAACCAAACAATGCCATGCTGAATTTTCAGGTTTTAGTCATTAATTCGAGAGGAATTCAATTTTTTTCCTGTCTCCCCCAGTGAGCTGCTTGCATTGGGCTTAATCTAAATCTCTCAAAGCAGGACTCCTGCAGGAGGCTGGAAGTGTCAATGCTGTTGTATAAAATATGGGGCTGGTAACAAGAATGAGAGGGCATGTGGTTCAAGATAACCAGTTTATGCAAAATACACAGCTGGGTGGATTTTGCTGCAGAGTATCTGTGGAGTGTAACGATCAGAGAAATATGGAAATGCCAGAGGGGCTTTATAATAATGGGTGCTAATTATGATGAAATGGATTTGGGTGGTAGGGAGTAATCCAAGATTACAATAGTAAGGTTTTTTTAAAGTAGCTCCTGCTATTTGGGAGGGCAGCAGAGCTCCTTGTTATGGGGCTTAAAACAGCCTCTCTGTGGGATTGTCGCAAGCAGCATTCACCCTTGGCTGGTTATTTCACAAGGGCTTGGTACAGCTCAGACATGACATACATGGATAATTTCAAGGATACAAGCTGGCCCACGTGCTGCAAAGCACCTTCTCACTGGGATAAAGATGCTGTTATATCATTGTGCCTGGATAATTACTTTTCTGGAGGTGTTGCTGGAGCTGGGCTCTGGGAAGGGGCGTTTTTTCCCGTTATGGTGACTCCTGGATTGTATGCTTTTGGGACTGTGAGAGCAATATGGTGCTGCCACCACCAGTTGGATGCTCCTGCCTGGGCTGGTGGGCTGGGAAGTACTGGGAGAATGCTACTGGGAATGAACTGTTGCAGCCCTGGGATTGGGATCAAAAGCAAATTGCAGCACCTGGAGCCCTGGAGCACAGGACCCTGTGGCTGCAGGTTTTTGGACAGGAGTGCACGTGTACAGCCAGACACAAATCTGCTCATGGTGCTTGGCTTTTCCTTTCTTGTAAGGTCTTTTTCAGTGCTGACCATGCCACAAAGCACTGGTCTTAGCACACAGAGTGCCTCAGGCACCCATCTCCTTGGGAAACAGTGGTTGTGAAATGTTTTGTTGTTGTTAAAGGAGATGTGGCAATGCAGAGCTTGAAAGGCTGCACTCGTGAGTTGTCCAGCCTTGTGCTGGAGACCAGCAAGCTTTAGGACTCACCTTAGCCAATGTCAATAGAAATGAAACTATTTAAATACACAGTTAAAATATGTTGTTATGTTAGTGTGTGGACCTCCATGTGAGCTTGCTCTTTAACTAGATCGTTTAAAGGACCCTCATGGAAGAGATGTAGAAGGCTGGTGAAAAAAAAAATCCCAGTTTTAACTACTTGTTTGCTGCCAAGTGGATTTTGGTCTGAAGTGAAAGGCCTAAAGGCAACTGGGTTTGGGGGATTTATCTCAGCTTTGGGACTTCAAAACCTTGTAGGCAGTGAGAAGAAATGGGTTAAAAAGATGCTGCATGCTTCCTTTCAGGGGATGAAATCCATCTGCCCTGTGAGCTGGCACACAATGGCCGAGCAGAGAGGGTTGTTAGCAATGGCTGGCACATCGTTGTGGTTCAGCTCGGCTTCTCCCTTGGCTTTTCCAGATGATCCGGGAGCTTGAGTAGTTCATAAAAGGAGTGAGTAGCCAAATGGACCAATAAAAGGAGTTTGTGGAAAGGCCCAATATATTTTATGAAGAAAGAAATGGATCCTCTAACGCGAGGGTTGTGTCTTGTAAAATTTTGCAGGGCTGCAAGTGCTGTTAAACACTGGCTTCCTGCTCCAGCCGCTCCTCCGGGCGCATGCAGCAACTGCCGAAACTTTCCTTTTGGCCTGAACTCTTCCAAGTGAAATCCTGACCTCGGGAAAGTCATGTTGTGAATTTCCCAGGGACCAGGAAAGTGGTCGTCAGTGTGAGACCTGTGATCACAGTCTTTGAATAAAATCTGTCTGGCCTTTGCGGGATGTTTTAGGCAAAGTAAAACACAGCTTTACATCTTCTTAATGCTCTTTGATGGCAGCAACAGCAGCTAGAAGGCCAAAATTTGGCCTGACTGTGGTTATTGCTGGGAAATGCCTTTGTGTAATCCAGGAAAAGCAAAGCTGTTTGGATGTGAGCAATGAGTGAGTTTGCAGAGCGGGACGCTCCGTGCACGCGTGGTGCTTCCAACCATAGTAACCCAAGGAGTGAAATTTCAGCCCAGCACAGAGGGCGCACGCAAGGCTGATCAATGATTTAAATCCCACCCCACCAAGCTGTTTAAATGGTTTGAAGCTGGCTGGGGCACAGGGAGCTGGGGTGTCCTGCCAGCTTGGGTGGCACCATCTCCATGGCATCTCCCCATGCCACCTTGGAGCCTGTAGGATGGGGAGGCAGCAAATGAGGCACAGCATCACTGGATGTGTCATTGAAGGGATAGGCAGAGAGTTGCAGGAAAACAGAAAACAAGGATCTTGCTACTGATTCATTGTTTTCTATGTCTGTGCACAGGAGTGTCTGCAGCTTCGACCTTGATGCTACCTGACCTGTGAGATTTTCAACTCAACCTTTTTTCGTATTCTCTCTGTGTAGTCTGAATTTATTTCCGATGGACTGCAGAGATGTGGTGGTGTTCAAGCCAGGCTTGAGTTTCTTAACTGATAAAAATTTGATATCATTCTTCTGTCTTGGCCCCAAAGGGCAAAGCAGCAGAGCTCAGGTAATCTTATGAGATTCCGTGTCTTTTTTATCTGACAGCTCCTGAGAATGGTTTCTGCTGCACCCAGACTTTAAAATACGACAAACTCCCAATTCCCAACCTGCAGTTAAAATTTGGCTTCAAAACCAATGTCTTGGGGTCCTAAATGCTGAACAGAAACAAATTCTGGGTTGTGTCCCTCTCCAAAATGACCACAGAGGCAATGCATGCAGGTGTGTGGCCTTTCACTGAGCCAGGGATGGGGTGACCCCAACTGCAGCCTAAGAGAAGAGTCCAGATTTTAAGGAAATGGCATTACATTTCCCAGTCACTGGAAGTCTTTCCAGTCGAGTGGGGATTACCTTTGGATATGGTTTGATCGTTCCCAGCTCTGGAGAGCTGGCTTTGCTGGGATCTCCTCCTCACTGGGAATGCTCAGCTCCCCTTTAGCTTCATGGGAACACAACGGTGTTTCCTCTTGAGGACAGTGATACTCAGAAACAGGGGCTGTGGGACTGGCTGAAGTTGCCATGCTTTTGGCTACCAGGCCCCTTCCTGTGAACCTTATTAAGGGCAGAAGTTGGCTTTTACTGCTGGAGCTTGGCTGCTGCTCTCACTTTCCCCACAGCCACCTCTTGAGGGGATCGATGGTTGGTTTTGGCAGGAGCTGTTTTATTTCGTGCTTACGAACACAGTGATCTCAGCTGTGTGCGGGTCTGCATGAGCCTGGGTATTAGAGCTGCTTTGATGTCTGCACTGATACATCTTAAGGCAGCTCAGGATGATTTTATGCAGTAGCCCCAAGGTGCTTGCACTGAAAAAGGTGCTTTAGAAATGTAAATTCTGTTTGAGGACAGATTTTCCTCTGCTGTTCTCTCTCAATTCAGGATGAGATGGTAAAAATGTAGCATTTAATTAAAGTTCATAAAGGTTTGGAAATGAATTGCCATAAACATAAAAGATGTAATCAAATGCCTGCCTAATCCCCACCTTAAGGGCACATTAAATGCAGAAAGGATATAATGTGTTAGAGACTAGGATTGAAAAGCGATGAGGATTTGGGAACAGATCTTTTCTACCTGAAGCTTATGAATTATTTTACTTCAGGCTTAGGGATTTAGACATCTACGTACAATAGAAAACCACGCAGCAGCCCAATTCTCAGTCGGCACAGCTGGCATCATTCTACTGAGTCATTTTAGCTCCAAATCCATACTGCACAGCCCTGTGACGCGCATTGCATCGCGGTGTCCTGACAGAGTGTGACATGGGAATCGTTCCTCACTTCATCACTGGGCAGGGGACTTCTTCTCTGAAGTCAATAGGTAATTAGTGAAAAGCACCTGACAGGTTTTCATTGTGGGAATAGAACAGGGTGAAGAAGGGGATGTGGCGTTGCTCAGTGTCAGCCAGGGAGCTGGGCTTTTGTGGCTGCAGAGCTGCCTTCTGCCATCTCCAGCTTCACTTTGAAATCAATAAAATAAAAAAATTGAACCAATTTTTTATCATGGAAAAGCTCAGCAGGAGCCAAACACTGTTATCTCTCTGAGACATTTTTTTACCTGTGATATGTTTTATTTCTCTCTGGAGAAATAAAATCAAGACAAGTTGGAACTGTCTGGCTCCCATTGCTGTTCCCCCCATATCCGTGGGAGCCAGGCATCCCAAAAGAGCTGCTTTTCCCCATGGAACTGCTGGACCCACTACCCTCTAGCAGTGCCATATCAGCATCAGAAAGGAAAAGATTAACTCATCCTCTAAATGACAGGGGAGGAAAAGAGCCTGGGCAAAAGGGAAGGGGCCAAAATACTAGTGACAGAGCCGAAAGTAGCCTGGTTAAGGGTAAAATCACTCCCATGTCTTACACTGCAGGGCCTCATGGAAACGAGGAGGGCTTTCTTTTTCTGTTGAATTGGGCTCTATGCCAGGTGAAAGAAAACATTTTCCCAACACCAAATGGAAAAATGCAAGGCAGACGTCTTAAATGAACTGTTAAAGGAATAGAGCCGTGAAAAGAATACGTTTGCTGTGCACTGGGGTTATGCATTTAACAGATTTTTTACTATATGCGACCTCTGCAGTTTGTAAAAAGCAAAATCTGCTGCAGAAACTCAAATTGTACTCAAAGCTGAAGGCAAACCTCGGGTTATCATCGCTGTTCCTGGCCTCAGCTTTGCTCAGGAGGAATGGACAGTATCTCTCTATCCTCCTCAAATCTCGCTGTGAGTTTCATTTCCCCTTTAGCCCTCTCTGTGCTCTTTCTACAGATCTTTGGCAGTTTTGCTCGTGCTTTAAAATAACCCAGGCTAAAAAGTGCGATTTGCGTTTCAGCGATTTTTGATTACACCCACGTCCTATATTTATTGCCGTTTAAATCATCTATGTTAGTTTGAGATGTGTTTCTTTTGAGCAAGGCAAAAAAACCTTGACTCTGTTGCTAACTGTTGCTAAGGGAAAGAAGATATTTATTCATCAGGGCACTTCTTCAGTACTGCAAGGATGGTAGCCATGGAGGAGGAGTGGAAGGAAAAGAACGGTTATGTATTTAAGCCCTTTCTGTTATTGTTGTTGGACTCTTGCCATATCTACTGATGGTCAGCAGATGTCTTTTTTCTCCCCTCCCAGCATTGTGCATCTTGGATTAGAGGTGCAGTTTGGTTTATGGTGAAGGGCAGCTGGTCCCCGGAGCCTGGTGTGAAACCCAGAGCGTCCCCAGAATGATCTGCAGGGCTTTGGAGAGTCCGCAGGCGTTATGAGGCTCCCATGTTTTGTAGCTCTTTCCTCTCAGTCTCTCCAAAGACTTTCTACTTCTTGGCTTCAGAATGTCCTTTTAAAAAATCCCATCAAATCAAAGTCACCGAGAGCCAAAAATGATGCACATGGCTGTGTTCCCTCCCCAGGCTGCTGCTGGGGGACGTGCGGCAGTACTGTGAGCTGGCTCTTGCTGAGGGAAGAGGTTTTCCTTTCAGCTGTCATAGCAACAAGAAAATATTGTTTTGATGGGGATCAAATTAAAAATTAAATTTGTCTCTTTCCTAGTAAGCAAATTGCTCACTCGTGAAAAATAGAAATCACTTTGATCAGGGTAGATGTCTTTGTAAGCACCTCTGTGGATTTCCAAAGTGGATTCTGCAAATGCCTCGTGCCATGTTATGTCTCTGCTGGGTTTATGTAGACTGTCCTGTGAATTTGAGCTTTATTTAACATTAGGCTTGGGTTGAAAAACATTCTTGGTAAAACTTTCTTGGTGCTATAACTGGCCAAGGCTTGTGGGGGAGAAGTGGATAAGCAGGTCTAAAAGTGTCTGGAAGAAAACAAGTGACTTGTCAAATGCAGCGTTTCTATGTTTTCAAATAAAAACCAGACAAGCAAACAGTAATTTGGTCGTTTATAGGAAGCTCTGGTTCTTGGAATGCGAAGGTGAACACAACCTGAGAGTGGAGAGGAGGGGTTGAGTCAGGTAATTGGGAGGGTTTGTGACAGTGCTGGGGAGAGAACAGTGTGACAGTCTCTCATGCACTCCCACACCCAAAGTATTTCCAGTCTGGGGACTTTCTAAGCCAGGGTGATTTCCAGGTATTAGGTGTCCCTGGGTGCCTTCCTGTCCTGTAAGTTATCTTCTTCCTTTGAGCCTACACAGACTTGTGGCATCCACAGCATCCCTTGCCATGGCTCGGTGCCCTTGTGTGGGAACCACCTTGCTTGGCTTATTCTGAACCCAGGTGACTTCCTTCAGCAAGGTCACACTACACAGGTGGGGAAGCCAAGGAGGGAGAGGGAAAAAACCTTTCTGGGCTGCCCACAAGGTCCTTGCCAGCACCAGGGCTGCACTGATAGCCACATTTCTTCTCAAAGCAGTGCTTGGAAGCTCGAGCAAGTTGTATCTCTTTCCCTGTTGGCTTATAGCATAGCAGCAGTTGCAAATTTACTCAGCCAATCTCATTCTCTCATCAGTTTATCTGTAATTAAGATTTCTGATATATAAGGAAAAAGCTTTGTGGTTTAATGTAAAGCAAAAAAAAAAGGAAAAGCTTTTTCTTGGAAAGCATTAAAAGATCACAGGCATTCTTCTGCAGAAGTGAACACCTGCCTGTCCAGTGTTGTGCAAATAATTGGGTTTGTTTTGTTCAAGAGACATCCCCAGTAGCTCAGAAGCTTGGATGGTTTGTGGATGTAACCAGGTTTTTTGACTGCATGAATGACTCTGACCTGACCTCTGGCAGTGGAATACAACATATCAAGGGCTGCAGAAGTCCATGGTGATTTGATTGGAAATGATCTCCCAGACTCTGGTGATGGAGGGAGGCCAGGAGCTTCCCACATGTTATATGGGGTGCAGAAAGTCAGGCTGGCTGTGACAGGGGCTGTCCCACTGGCCACGTCCCTTCAGCTGCTCTCAAGCCAGGCTCAGGGTTGCAAGGAGGGGAAGAGGAAGAAACCATCCAGAAAATAACCAGGTTAGTATTTTATACAAGTGATTGCTGGGCTTTACACACTGTTGCACACTCTTACACACTTTTACACACTCACACACTCTCTTGCATACTCTTACACACACTCAGTCACACCCACTCACACTCAGACACACAGTTACACACTCACACACACTCCCCTTATATATTTGAAAAGCAATAAGAAATTACATATATAAATGGCAACATCTGTTACGGAAGCCTGGCCCAGGCAAATTACTGCTTTAGAAAGTCGGTGCAGATCCTCCTGTGATTCACTTTTTGTGCTTGCCAGAGTCACATCATACCCACAGCGCTTTTTTCCAGCTATGATAGGTGTGTCTTTTTTCTTTTACACCCACATCAAATTCCTAAAATAAGAGGAGTGTAAAAGGGAAAAGTAACTTGAGTTTATTTTCCTCTGGAGTCCATGGGGCTCTGGAAGTTATTATTAGAGGTGAAGTCATCACAGAGGAGGCTGTAGCCCTTGGGGAAGGGTGTGGGCGATGCTGCTCTTGCAGAAAGAGGGGTGGTGGTGGTGGTGGAGTCCTGGGCCAAGGGGACACAGGCACCAGTGGGAAGGCTGGAGAAATCCCTGTCTACACCTTGCCCAAGCCCATGATTTTGGCTGGATAGGAGACAGTGTTGCGCTGTGTGTCCCTCGTCCAGTGTGGTGGCACTGGCAGCAGAGCAGAACTGCCCTGGGTGCTCCAAGCTCCATCCACCACATCTGCAGCACCATCCCATCGCTGGCTTAAAGTGCCCACACCACACCGAGAGCTGGATGGAGCTATTCTTTATTTTTACTTCACGTAAAAGAGAGTTGGATCCTTGTTACCTTGGAAACCAGCAGCCCTAATTACAAGGAGTTTGATTCACTGGATGTAAAAAGCTATATGATTCTCTTTTTTCTCTTTAAAAAATAGAAATTAAAAATGCATATAATAAAATGATAGCCTCGTACCTGATGTAAGGTTAATCTTGAGTGTTTTCTGTGTGAGCAGTGTCCTAGAAATATAGAAAATAACAGTTGTGCTGTGTCTGTAATGGTGAGCCAGGCTGGGATCAGCAATACCATCCTTTGCTGCCCATTACTTGTGCTGAGCTATGGCTGCCTTCAGGCCAACACTGAAAACAAATCAAAGTCATTGCATTCTCTATTCTCTATGATTTTTTTTTTTTGTGTCGCATCATGTGCAGCACAAAGCGAGGAGATAAAGCCAGAGAGCAGAGGTGAAAATATCTCCTGCCGGGAGCTCCAGATTGCAGCCAGGAAAAGAGCTCAGCACCGCTTGGTGCAGAAAGGATTAAAGTCTGTGCAGGGCTCATGAATAGCCCCATTGAGCAACTGCTGGGCTGGAAGCTAAGCAGTGGCTAAAGTGTTTTGCCAGATCTGCTGGAATTTGCGTTTTTCAGACAGCAGTGAAGTAACATTATGGTTTACTGCAAAACAGGATGCGAGTCAGTATGTAAATGGTGAATAAAGAATGCTGCGTGTGTGCAGAGTGGCCTTTGCAAGTGGTCTCAGAGTTCATCCTCCCCATCCGTCTGTCCTGTGAGGGTAATAGCTGAAAGCTGCAAAAATTAGGGAGTGTTTTCTGTCTTGGCTTTCTGGCTTCCTTTACTTTAAGCATACAGCAATGGGACCATCCCATGCCGGTCAGAGCATTGGTTGTATTTGGGTCAGGAAGGTTACCAGGAGGGCAGAGATTTGCACATGGAATTGATTATTTTATTCCATTTTTAGAATGTGCTTACTGCGGTTTAAAGCTAGAATTTGTCTTGTAACACAGATATTTAAATCCTGGCCTGGAACTGCAGCTAAGAGGAGAGCATTTAATACTTGCTAAATCCCTATTTCAAATAAACATGTGAGAGAGCAGCTTTCTGGTTTATTGGTGAAGAAACAAAGCTGATATTTTAGAATGTATCCAATTAAATTCCGTAGAGTGGGCTTTCATGTGAGGATAAATCCGTTTAGGGCCGCATCCCTTCAAGCATGAGAATCAGAGACTGATGAAGAGGTGTTTAGCTGTAACTTCATCCATACTTTTGACAAGGACTTTGTCCAGCTCTGGGTGTGGTTGCTGATGAGTTGGGAGCCTGTCTTCCATCAGGGAATGCGTGGCAGTGTTCTGGTTCTTTGGAATCATGGAAGGAGCAAGACTCATTGTGTTAAATTTATGGTTGGACTTGATCTTAAGGGTCTCCTTCAACCTAAGCGATTCTGTGATTGCCACCCTTGGCTCGATCTGCATCATATGGATGAGAAACCAATTTGGCAATGGGTTGGAGGGCCACAGCAATCAGGGGCTTCATTGGAGAAGGTGGGCTGCCCTATGTTCTCTCTTCATGGGCTGCACCCCCTGAGGCTCCAGCATCCCTCTGGCTGAGTGGCACACCCTGATTTCTCATCAGGATGCTCCTCCTTAGGAGCAGGCAACTCTGAACAACCGGGTTAGGGGGAATGCTCTCTATCCAGGCCAGCCCAAGAGTGGTTTGGTGTGTTTTTGCACTTCACTTTTGTGGGGATGATCAGCGCCACTGGACACTCTTTTAAGGTCTGGGGGAATAATTTGGGAGTGAGGAGCAGCATTCCCTGTTTGCAGGAGTGGGGTGGGTGCTTGCACTGTACCTGTGTGCAAATGGGATGAGGGAACTGGAAACCCCAAGGATGCTCATTCTGCAAATGGTTTTCAGTTAATGGGGTCCTGATATCTGTGATTATGTGGCAAATTGCATGCTTAAAGTTGCGTGCATGAATGGTTTATCAAAGGCAGCAGAACTGAGTCCTGTGCTCAGTATTAGGTGTGTGTTTCAGTGCCTTACTGAACTGTAGAGAAAGCAGCTAACCCCAGCCGGGACTTCAGCTGGGCTTTTTCTGGACTGAAAGAAATTTTCAGCCTTTTAAATACCTCAGGATTTTCACGAGACATCAATTTCTGGTTTTAAAAACCCATCACCATGGTATAGCCTATCAATGCCTGACAGCTGTGACCAGGTAAGAATTACCATGTCTTGAACAGAATTTATGAAACCACAAATTACCTTCTACCTATTGAAAATTAATGCAATGCTAGTGGTTTTGGACTAATACAAAGGAATCTCAGTACTTTTTTCATTTAACAGTCAACCTGTGACTGATATAATTTTTTAATGTACACCCCCCCAAATGTTTGGAATGTATAAATATATATTGCACATTAAAAAAATTATAAAAACCATTAGGGAAGAATAGCACGTTAAAATGTATTTTATGTGTTTTTCTTAGGCTCAGTTGGCCATGTGTTAAAATAAACTTCAGCAATGGCAACAATTCTTTATTGAGATTATGTCTTAATAAAATAGTATGTGGGTGGTAAATACAAGCAGATGCATTTCTGCACAGGAATTGATATTCAGCTATTTTATATTGTGCTTATCTAAACTATCCCCACTGAGTAGCTTCCACCTGCATCCTCTGGGTTAAGGAATGGTCCCATTCTCCCTGGGTCCAGCAGGACATCTCCAGTGGGATTGGTAGGATGTGCTATTGCAAGGGTATCCTGTCATGCCTGTGGGGTGGATAGACCTGGAGTGGAGCTGGGCATGGTGCAGAGCTGCTCCTCTGAGAGCTTCATAGAGATCCTGAATCTCCCAAAATCCTTGGTAGATGTGGTGCTGGGACAGCAGGCAGGATCTGCAGGGCTTGGTGCCTCAGACAGGCACTGGGAGCATCCCACTCTGTTCTCCAGTAAGATGTGGCCCACGGGTGGAATGGGGAGGATGCCAGGCAGGCTGGATAATAATTGCATTTTCACCTGACACTGGAATAGCGAGGTGCCATGCAGCAGAAAATGAACAGTTAAATCTGCATTAAAGACAGCAAATGGTGTCCTGATGTCACTGTCACCAGTCTAAGGGTCGGGAAAGGGACTGGCTCTACCTGGGGTCAGTCTGGGGTCTGTGCCCTCACCTTCTGTGGTGTCTCAACCTTTGTGGCTCCCACCTCCATGCCAAACCCATCCCTGTGCTATTTATCTTCACTGCTGATCATTTACTTAACTTTGCATTTATTCAGGATTTAGCTCTGCAGCCTGTTTTAATTGGTGGGGCTGCAACGTTGTTGTGCTAAACTCAAGACAGATGGTGCTTGAGCAGGGACCACACACAGAGACCACAGAAATGGTGCTGACCAGTCCAGCCAAGCAGGGTCCTGTGTGGATACTGGTGGGTGAGAGCCAGCCCTGAGTCCAGGATGCTTTGCTGAGCTGCCTTAAACACCGTGTGGGGAGAGGCAGAGGGAAGAGGCCATGCTGGATACAAGGGGGTAGCATCATCTCCCCCAGCTCACCCACCTCTGTTTTCCTCATGGAATGGAGTTTTTCGTAGAAGAGAGGTGGAGAGTTTGCCAGGTCCAGCTCCATCACCTCGATGGGGAGCCTGTCATTTTTGCTGGAAGGACAGTCTGGAAGGGCTCTGCATTGCCATGGCTGGAGTGCTCTCCTGCCCTTGGACAAGAGGACAATGCCAGGGAAAGCCTTTCTAATGAGGGATATAACTGTGTCCCAACATTATTAGCTCAGTGCACCTGTTGCCATGGCATCTGACACGTGTTGGCATGAGGGCTCGGACAGTGCTCTGCCCAAATGCTCAGACAGTTTGTTTCATTGCCTGGAGCCCAGGAAGGGGCACAGGGATGATTCCCTACCAGGAGATCCCAAAACTTGTGCTGAGTGTGAGGCTGTGATTCACAGGAGCTTTCTGATGGGATAAGAGATTTAACCACTTGAATTTCTTGAGACCTCCGAAGAAGGACGAAGCCACTGGTGAGCAGACTTGTGCTCTCTTGTCCAGTCCTGCAAGCAAGCTGCTGGACAGTGGTTTTGTGAGCTGCCAGGAGAGCCAACAGAATGTGCTGACCATGTGAAAGTGCAGGGTTGTGCAAAGGCTTTCTCATCTCCCTCACAGAAATTGGTTTGCAAGTAGAAACAGTTCTGCAATTAGAAGCTCATCTGTTTGTGACTTGGTCACATAAAACACCTTCACACCTTCCGTGGAGTAAATGCAAGGTAGCAAATGCTGGGATGCTGACAGCTGGATTAAGGGTGATTATCACAGGATTTCAGGAGAATTAACATGACAGTAAAATTAAAAAGAAGCACTGGGAAACCGTAAGAAGCGCAACAGGAGAAGACCCATCCTGTCCATCTTCTGAATGGCTGAGCGCTTGGTGTGGTCCAGTCAAAGCAGCTTGGGAAGCAGGAGCAGGTCCAGGTCTGCAGAGCTACAATACATGGCTGGATGAGAAAGGCAGAATCAGATGTCTGTCTTGGGGTATAACTCACAAAGTACAAAATAAAACACGATCCTGGATGGTTGGTTGTGCTGCAGCCAGGGTGCTATTATGTGCATTTTTATGAGGCATTTTATCTAGAAGTGCTTTTTCTCTCGAGGACCCTTTAAATTGATTTTCCACATCAACTTATTTTTATAATTGCATCATGTTTACTGATTCTGGCTCATGAACTTACAACATCTGAATGCTGTAACTGTGAGGCAGCCAGCCTTTTTGGGGAGGCTATGTTGAATAAGTACAGTACAGAGGAGCAGATGCAGTCAATTAATTAGCTTGCACCCAGCTTCAGTAACAAAGTGACTCACAGGGTGTTTATCCAGGGAGTTGCACCTTGCTCTGGGCTCTGCCCAAGGGTAGGTGGAGAAGAGGTTACCTTATTTCAGTCAGCCACAGCTCTGCTGGTGGAAGATGAAAAGCAGCAGAGTGGAGCCAGTGTTCAAAGCTGAAGTCTGAAATGTCTAAATAGAAAATGGAAGTAAACAGGAATAAGAAAAAGAAGAAAGCTCTTTATTGAAATTCTGATAAACAGCTGAAGTAATGTAGATGAGTGAGTTTGGTGTCATTAGTGAAGTAAACAAGGGTTAGACATGATTTTAAATAATTTGACCTGTAGTTTTCTTCTGTACTAAACTTGTTTGAGTTGCCTGGTCAGTCATTCAGGGAATACCATTTTACCAGAGAATATTGTTTTTCATCACCTCAGCTGCTGATCCATGGTGCAAATCTCTTGCCATAATATTTTAACTGTCATTTCATTCGATTCCTCTGGCAGGGCTCCATCCAACTGTGGGGTAAAACAGTGACAACAAAGCAAATAGCTGTCCTGATCTTGCCACAGTCTGACGTTTCCACTCAGAAAAACATGCCTTTTTGGGACCTCTTGGGACTTGCAGAAAATGGTTTTGCATTGTGGGGTGGCTCGTGATGCATGAAGAGCCTTGCCTGGCATGGCAAGGTGCTTGGAGCTCCAACAGCTCCCTGGTAAGCAAGCTGGGGTTCCCTCTGATTTACACCCCACCAAACCTTCCCACACTTCTCAGATTTTCTGCCAAAGTGTGGGTGCAAAGCTTCGCAGGCCTTGGTTCAGGTGTCGCACTCTGTGTCTGTCATTAATAAACAGAATTTACATAAGTAAGAGGGTGGAATATTGCTCACAGCCCTCGTTTGGTGTAGAGTAGCTCTCCACTGATAAACTGTTTATGTCAAAGAGGAAAATAGTGTTTAAATGAAATGGATAAGCAAATAGCTGGATTTGGCAAACAGATGCGAGAAGCAGAGTAGAAATCAAATTGTGGAATTGTAATAGTAGGTAGAATACTGTCAGGGTTCAGTGTCCTAGTTCCCCTCCACCTCAGGTCCAGCATCCAGGCAGACAGGAGTAGCAGGGATGTGGTGATTTGCCCCACAACAACCTGAGGAGCTTCTGGTGGGAATTTCATGGGGAAATGGGAAATGTTCCATGCTGAACATTCCTTTAAAATCACTGACGAGTAGGAAATTTTTCAACAGCTTTGAGAACAACATTTCAACGGCAACAAAGAAGTTTTTAATCATAAGAGGAGTTAAGAGCAGTGTTTTACTCCCAGGATCTGTTGCTCTAACACCCAAGTTTGTACTGGGATGCTTTGCTAATATGATTTATTACCAGCCTCATTATTACATCGTCTTTCTAAATTATTTTTTATTCATTCCAAGTGTTTGTTTGGTCTCTTTGAAAAAGAAAGAGCCAAATCTGACAGTTTGATTGTTTGACATATTTATTGAGATCTCTGTACTCTGGTTATCACTCCCTCCAGCTCCACAATGGGTTTCTTTACTCTGAATAGAGGTTTATGTACTGCACAAGAAAGTGCTATAAAAATTGAAACAACTTTACATTTATTTTTCTTGCTGTCTGAGCTCCAGCCTCACAATTCATCCCAGCCATCCAGAGCTGGGAGAATTTGGTGAGGCAAAAGTAAGGTGTGGCAATTCTCATTTAAATTCTCCTCTTCTGAGGCAGAAAGCCCTGTTCTGTGTCCATAAGATACTTTATGCTCAAAAGAGGAATCTGGGTAAAAAGAGGCACAAATTACAGGAGAGCTGTCATAAAGTCTCCCTGAAGAATGTAAGCAATATAAATGTGTGCTATAGATATGTGTAGATAGCATTCTTTTAATTCTGTTTTACTTAAAAAGAGAGTTTTTTTAAATCTCTGTTTACCAGTGGTGTGGTCCCATCTGGAAACAATTCTTTCAGACATGCATCCCTCCACAACAGATCGCTATTTTGTTGTTTAATATGAGCCCAGCTCCCCTGAGCATTCCGTATATCCAGGCACTGGATGCATTTCTTATCATCTATATTGCCTCATTAATGCTGCACAAACTGACCCTGTAGCTGTGCAGCTGCTTTTCTGTGCCTGGTGTCACTTCCTGCAGCCAAACGAAGGCAAGAACCAGGGAACCCAGAGAAAAATCTGGGCTTATGGGGTCATTAACCACCACGGCCTAATTAGAGTAGGACTCACATTTTCAAACCCTCTTACCCAACAGATTGCTGGAGGTTTTTTGTTTTGCTGGGTTTTTTCTTTAAAAAAAAAAAAAAATCAAAAAAGCTTCATGTTGAGAAGTCTGAAGAAAATGGATGCTTCTGTGATGGCTGAAGGGTCACTGGGTGCTGTCCATGGAGATGTACCTTGGAGGCAACTAGATGGGGGATCATGTGCTTAATTCGAGGTGCTCACCTGGGGCCTTCAAATGAACCCCAAACAGTTCTCCCTAAGGTGGGAATGACTTTTTTCCAGATGTAATAAAAGTGAGAACTTTCTCTGCTGGTGGATAGGAGGACATGGAAAGTTCCCAGTGTGGGTCGATGTGTAAGGGAGCCCCACTCCACCAAAAAGGAGAAAAGAGAACTCAAATTCATCTGGAAAGCACTGTTGGAACCGGGAGGAGGGCAGAGGTGTGCATGGGCTCAACCTTGCTGGAATCCAGCAGGATTTGTTATCTCAGTGAAAAAGCTTTTGAGCCTCTCCCTGTGTTTGTCTGGGAAGAGTGATGTGTGCCCAAGGAACCATAGAAACAACAAATAATAACAGCAGCACTAAATGGCTTGCTCTAATCAAAAGCAGACTGTTGTGGTTATATTTGAGCACTGTCATTACAAGAAACTCTGTAATGAGGTTTTTTTTTCATTTTTCATTTGCATCAGATTCCCTGTATTAGCATTAACATCCTTCTGTGGAGCCCGAGGTATTTACAAATTCGATGGTGCTGCTTCAGTCTTGTGGGAAGGTTTTCAGTTCTTATTTAAATCACCCAAGACAGTTACACTAGGCAGATTGGAAGCATGAACTACGTGGATAATAGCACACATAAGCTTTGCTGTCGATGAGTGGTCTATAGTCCTATGCCTTTGGAGACCCAGAGCACTGATAGATAACATATGTAATATATATAGTATTTACATTGATTTACTATGTTGTGGTTGTGATGCCAAATGCCCAGAGCATCTGGTAAGATAAAGATGGATCCTCCTTCTGCTAACAGCAAGTGAGGCTTTGTTTTCCTCTTTTGTTGAAACCCCTCTTGTAGGAAACTTTGGATTTTCATAGTTGATAATTGGGTTTGGAGAAGGTAGTAGCCTGGAGAAATGCCTCCTTTTTTCTAGGGACAGATATAATATGCTGATCCAGATTGATATGCTGTGGGTTAAAGCATGGAAAAACGAAGATTACTTCCTTTGGCAGAGATCACAGCATGCAGAAGGCATGTGGTGTCCTCCAGTAAAGCACAACAGTGAATGTTTAAGGGAACATTACAAGTATTTTAATGACTTTTTCCAAGTGTGTTTGTCCATCTTCTGATCCTAGTTAGGTCTGATGGACCTGTAAAACCAAGGAGACTCAGTGAAAAACATACAGGAGCAACATGGGGCTGTCTAAAAGGGAAGGACTGAGCTGCTCTGAGGTTTCCAGAAACAGAATTGCAAAGCCAATTCAGGATTCTTTGGTTCCAGTTAAAATTTTACATCCCAGCCAGCTGAGCACTGGGATTGCCCTGAGAAGAGAACAGGGCCCCAGGCTGGGATGTGATGAACAGGGACTTGAGGTACCTCTCGAGGGATGTTTCTCCAGCAAACCTCCCTTGTGGGAGCACCAGTGAGAGCAACGCATGGCCATTTGCATCCTTGTCACGTTTCAGTGGTGCATGAAAGATCTGTATTGGTTTTCCCCCACTCCCTGTTTTTTACTCTCCAGGCGACCTTAATTTAATGGGACTGTTTCCACTTGATCATTTCCCAGAAAAAAGTTGTTAAAGCAAAACCTCTCCTTGTTCCTACAGTGCCGTGTGATCACTCCATCTTGCAAGGTCATCCCTCATCAGCTGAGACATGGGGTCAAAACCCTAGACCAACATGTCTGGTACAATTCAGCACATGTTTAAACTGGAAATGAAAAGTCTCCTTTTCAGGTCAAGATATTTCTTTAGTTTTCAAGGATCCAGAGAGCTTGCAGAGTTTTGGAATACTTGGATCTTGTGTCAGCTTTCGTTCTCTTTGGCATCCAGATGTTAATTATGGATGAAGCAAGCAGCGATGCTGATGAGCCTATTCCCACACATAAATGCATATGAAGAATAAATGAGTTTCTTGGCTGGAGTGAGCACACACTCCTGCTCTGTTTATGTGACTCCACATACCTTTGAAATAGATGCAAATCCACGTGTCACCATGATATGTTCTCAATATATTGAGCTTATGTGTCTTGGGAGATGGAAATAATAGAATCTAAGTGTAATTCAGAGCCAGTTGTTGTCAGTCCAACTTCATTTATCATCATCATTGTCCTTATCAATTGTGATTCTGAGTGCAGGCTGCTGTTGGGCAGATATTGGGTCTTTTGTGGCTGGTGCTGTTGGTGTGTTTGGTTGCAGTGCAGCCGTTTTGGCACAACAGCATGATCTATGAAATTCCTTTTGTGTAATTTTGTTTCTCTGCTGTTCATGTGTATGGCATCTTGGAAGTGGAACGTAATTTTGCACATGATTTTTTACATTGTGGAGAAGTAGTCCAAGAGTATTTGGTGCAAGATGTTTTTTAATGGGAAACATCTCTGTAGACACAGACTCAAGTTTTCATAGCTGTGTGTTCAGTAACTACCAGTTGTGTGCTCATTTAAGCAGATGTATCTCCACCCACTCCCTTCGGTTCATGTTTATTAGGATGATTTGTTTGGTTGCGAAGCTTGGAGGATTTCAGTCAACCAATTTGCAATAAGAAATAAGGGAATAATAAATTTTGCAGCAGTTGGTGCATGATCTGTTTCAGGTAGAGGAATTACTAACTGTTTTTTCAGACGCGAGCACAGCCGAGGCTGTTCCACGCAACAATATCCTGCTGCACTTGATTTCTTCCGCCGCCTCTTCCTGCGTGCACAGACCTAGCCAAGGTCCACGACGCACATGATTACTCACACAATCAATTCCCTTACCCCTTGGGGCACATGGCTGGACTAAGGGACCTTGCATGAACCCTTCTTTTCTTGTGATTAGTTGGTCGAAACATTGACTTTGTCTCTTTGTGCGCACCTAGTTTCGCAGCAGGCGACCAGTTCAATACCATTCCCTGCTCTTGGAAAGATTTGCAAGGTGTTAACCATTCATCAGAGATTTACTATTGAATTCTGTGGTTGTTCAAAGTTCCCAGCAGCTGTTGGCTTTGAATCTTCCGGATACACATTGCAGAAACCACTCTTTTCCCCAGTAATCGTTATAGCAGGGAATATCCTGGCCTCAGCTGCTTTCCAATGCTGTCTGTCACTGCCGGGGTTTGTGCGTTGGCGCACGAGCATTTTGCCACCTGCTGATATCTCAAATACTGTTTTGCACACAGGTGGGCAGAGTCCTTTAGAAATGCCGCTAGCACTGTTGTGTTCATCACAAGGCATGAAAATTCAGCCTTTTTCCTATATTGTCCTTATACATCATGGCCTTCTGTTGGGTTTTTGAAAGCCAACTGTGCAGTGCACAGTTGGGCTGTCAGTAAAGATGCCCGACACTTTCCTGTGGTGGCTGTAGAGATTTGTTTTGAATGTCTTTCTAGATTTCACATGGTTTGATAAACATGCTTAGTCTATCATCCCTCCCTCTCTGTTTCCTGCAGTGATAATGGATTGTAGAAACCTTAATAAACAAATTCAGGCCAATCCATCAAATAACCAGCTTGAAAGACGTCGTGTCTTTCTCTCACTCGGCAAACAGATGCCAGATATTAGGGCTGCGAGTCACAGACCTGAGTGAATTTAATGGGGAGGTTCTCATCATTCCCAGGGCCTTTGCCTAGAGTTGTAAAATAAATTATCCTCATTAATTTTAATATTTCATGAAATCTTGCAAAGTGATGGCATTCTGGGTAGATTAATACAAAAGCTATAAAATTCACGTGTGCCATATGTTATATGAGCGCCAAATGGGATGCCTGAGCATCAATATCCTTTTAAATTGGACTTCAGCCGTGATTCACGACACGCTCATCCCTGATGAGAGCCTTGATATTGCAAGTGGCATTATTTCAATGTGCATTTGCTCTGCACAATTTGTTATTTGACTGGGTTTATGAAATCCCACCATACTGGGGATGGGATTTGCTGGCTGTTTCAGCTGCCTTGGTCTGCATGGTGGCACGGTACCACCAGTGAAGTCTCACTCAGTCTGGGTTAAATAGGTGGGCTCACTTGGCCAGGTGGGTGTTTTGGTGCAGACCTGAGCTCTTTGACAACTGCTTCCACACTAATGAGCCAGCTCGGGTTTCTGCATTAAATCCACCCTCTCATTGTTTTCTTTTCCTGCTAGCAGCCTCCCCAGGCTCATCACATTTAGACAGCCCTGGCTAAAAGCAGATTAGAGTGATTCTCTCTTGGTCCTCCTGACTCTAAAGTTTATTTGGGAAGCGCTCTACCCACTCAGCATTATCAGGTGCTGTTTGTAAACTTACATACTTTAGATATTCCTCCAGCGTCTGTGCAAATGTCTGTAAAAAAGGGTCTGCCAGCTGAGTTTGGGGTGTTTTATTATTATTATTTATTTATTTCTTCCTTGAAAACCCTGCCAGCATCAAGGCTGAACTGTGCCACATAGTCCCAGCCAATGCTTGCTACCTAGCTCAACATTTTGCCCTGCCTCTCCTTGGATAGTGCATCTGTTAATTTATCTCAGAACCATCCATCATTTCTTAGGTCACAGCCTGTCTCACCAGACTACTTTTTGGAAGGGGGATGCTGTGGGGAGCCTGAGCATTTTGACATGCTGGACTTCCTTGGCATGCCAAGCTTCCCCACGGTGCCTGCAACCCTCAGCAGCAGATCCTCGGTCCCCACGCCAGTGTCACCCCAGCAAGGCAGCCAGGATAACTTATTCCTGCCACTAGCAGCAAAACAGTGGTGTGGCTGGGTTGTGTTCACTTGCTGAGAAGTTAAACCTGTCCCTGGACGTGGATTTGAGATCCACCCTTGACAGGGATGTTTTGATTATAATTGTCTTAATGCACTTTTAACCTGGAGGTTATTCTGCAGCTCCCAGAATGGTTTTAAAAATCCTGTCCCAAGGGCTTTGCTGTGTGCTGGGATTTAGTGCCATTAACAAGAGGCACATGTGTTTTTTTTCTTTGTTTGCTAATATTTAACATAACAGTCCAATGTGCTTAAAATAGCCCATGTTCTTCCTAAGGCACCAATACAATTTATTTCTTAAATAGTCAGTATTCAGTTTTTTAGGCTGCTGCTTTTTCTCTGAAAAAAGCTGGTCTTGTCCTGCAAAAAAAATTACAGATATACTTATTATGTTGGAAAGAGGGGATTAGTTGGCAACATACTTAAGTTTATGTAGAAATAAGCCCATGATGCATGAGTCCTTAGCCCAGTGGAAGTGTAGTTGCTGCTAGACAGTATTTTGTACCCTTTGCATGCTGATTTCATAGCACTGTAGATGCCCAGGGATGGTGTAAGTCAAGCCCCTGGCTGCTGTGCATGAGTAAGAGGAAACCAAGCCCTGCACTTTGGATTAGCACTGTGAGTTTATGGCCTATTTCTTGGATACCTCTTGAGAGAAAAGTCAGAGGTCCCCAAAAGCATCTAATCAAGGCAATCCAGGAGCAATTAAAAGCCTGCAGGTGTCTGTGCTGCAGAGTGGGTGCAGGCATTGATGAGGAAAGGATTAAGAAGCAAATGGGAGAAAGGCATCGGGACTGAGGTTCAAAATAGAAAACATTTTAAGTGTGTGGATGACAGCATCACCTCCTGCTGCCAAATGTGCCTGAATCCCTGTGCAGCCACTTGCTGCCTGCTGGGTGCAGGGAGAGAGGGGAGAGGCCAGTGCTGGGAGATGAGTGGGCACCCCACAGTACTCGTTAGCCATCGGGGGGAATTAACATTGTCTGGAATCTCCCTCATCCCCTGGTCATCTTCATTCCCTGAGCATCCTTGTCCCCTGGTGTCTTTCCTAGGCTGTGGCTGCCCTGCAGTGTTTCTCTTCTCTCCAAGCCTTGTTTGTCCTCTTCTCGGTCCAAGATGGGAAGTCAGGAGGCAAAGACTGGCAGGACAAAGGCAGGGTCAGGCTTTGTGACAGTGCTGCCATATCGTTGGTGCTGGGCAGGCAGCTTGCTGGCAGGCAGCTCTCTGGAGGGAATAGAGTCATCTGGAGGGCTGAGGCACACTCACATTTTGCCTTTGCTGCATGACAGTGGGGTATCACTTTAAATAGGTTTCCTTGATGCGATTTCCACTCCTCACTATCCCCTTGGGATTTTGGCGCGTGTGAGGCGGGCAGAGCAGGTTTCCTAGGAGAGAGACGGTGCAGCACAGTGCCTGCTCAGCCGTCTGTGTCCCCAGGGCCATGTCACTGGCTGTCTCACTCCTGGCATGACACTGTGACATCCCGCCCTGGTGTTATCTGCCTGTGGTACTGGAAGCCTCACAAGGCTGAAAGAGTGTGGTGAGAATAAAAATGCAACTCTAAAAGGGGCATAGGGGTGTCACTGGGCAAAACCCACCAGGGCTGAGCAGGGTTCAGCCAGGACCCTGGTACAGATCCCTGCTGAGGGATGGAGATGTGAGGTGGGGGTGTTTGGAAGAAACTCTTCAGCAAAGGATGTGGTTACAAGAAGGAGAGGAGGAGGAGAAGCCATCCGTGGGTTATACAGCCCTGGCCACCCCTAGAGCTGTTGGAATTTGTCATCGTTACCCCTGTCCAGAGACACTGGTTTGGGTTTTCCGGTGGTATCACTGAGATGGGCTGTTCCCAGCTGTCAGGACACTCAGGGGTTAATTTGAGCATTTCTCCATTCTTTCAGCAGAAGGACAGCAAGTCCTTGCTGTGTTTTGTTTTTAATATCAGTTGGCCAATACAAGTAAAGCAATGTCAGAAAAAGCATCTTCCAGTGACAATATGATTAATTTCTTCTTAAGGAAAAATAGCAAAAGGAGTTGGGATTTTTTTCACTTTTTTTTTTGCCATTACCTGGAAATGGTCTGACAGTAAAGACCTCATGATTAATTGCACTAAAGGAATTATAATAGACACCTTTTCTTGGCACCATCTGTATTTTGTATGATTTTGCTGTTATCTCGTTGGCTCCATGCAGAAAAATTATCTCCAAGACCGCTGTAAGGGATTTTAACTTCCTTTCCTTATTAGAGATTGATCTTTGATATCTGCTTTTCTTCAGCAGCTCTTTTATTCCCACAAGTGATACAGGCCTTTTGCTGTTTTCCATATATTGCACTTAAGTAGTTCAATACCTTTGGAAGCCCATATGGGAACATTTAATAAAAACTCGATGATTGCTGTATTTTGAAGGTTATATGATATAAGAAATTATATATTGTTTTAATAGCTGAATATATCTGTGCTGTTGATTTCAGATAAACCAATATTTTTCTAATAAGGCAGTGAAATGATACCTTCTTTTTGTTGTTTATATCCACTAGAGTGTGAATATTTTCCCATCTGCGGTTTCCAGTTAAATGGATTTTCAATCTCTCTGAAATTTCTGCTCAAGCCTCAGCAATATTTGCTTAAGAGTAATCAGAGTATTACCCAAATCTCTGTTCAAAGCAACAGTGACCTTACCAGTGGTAAGCAATAATTGGATTATTTTCAGAGATGTAGGAAGATTCACTGTAATAACAAAAGAAGAAATACCAAATGATAACACCACTTGTCTTCAGCACTGTAAGCCACAGCACTTTCCTTAGGATAGTTTTAATAGCTTAGCATATTATGAATACTAAGTGAGAAAGGCAGAGACTTGAGGAATAGATGCTGCCTTGCAATTGGGGGTGATGCATGTTCTTAGGGCGAGAGGGTTTCTTTTATCATGAAATCCTTAAGGTTGGAAAAGACCTCTAAGATCATGAGTGAAATGGTTAACTCAGCGCTGCCACGTCCAGTACTAAGCCATATCCTCAGTCACATCTACATGCCTTTTTGTGTATAATTATCATCATCATCGTTAAAGTACTTTTGTCAGGGTGTGATGCTCTGTATGTGTAAAACTTGTACCCAGGGCAGTGCTCACCTGCCTGCAAGGTGAGTTTCAGCAGGTGCTGCCTCACTGTGATGGAGCAGACAAAGGCACAGCCCAAAACATCCTCGCTGGGTGGCTGGGACACCTCTGTGTCCCAGGCCCCTGCTGCACACAGCCTGGCCCTGGGGTGCAGGAGCAGCATTCCCATGCAAATTCCAGTGGGGTTTCCTCCAGAGAGGCTGAGCTGCTGTGAAGACAAATTGGAAACCATTTGGGAGAGCAAATCCATACCAGCCCAGTGTCAGGAGAGCCTGATTGCCTCCCTCTCTGCTTTTAATTGTAATGAATTATCTGGCTCAGCACGGCGGGGTGCCGAGGCTCTTGGCTGAAACTTGTGTAATTCACGTACGTGTTTACATAAAAGCCAAGTAAATGTTAAGCTTCCTACAGATTCCAATACACATGAAGCCTTGTTTGTATTCAGTTTGGGAGACCTGGGAAGCAATGCAGCCCATATGGCTGTGCATTGGAGCAGGGAATGTGTGTGTCTGTGAATACACATGCACAGGTCTGGCACTGAGGGACAGAGTTCAGTGGTGGACGTGGTAGTACTAGTTAATGGGTGGACTCAATGATCTTAGAGGTCTTCACCAGCCTAAATGGTTCTAGGAATTACGCATGTTAAAATAAAAATTTTGTCCTTTAATTTTCCCCTGAAGTGGGTTTTGCAGTGACCTATATGGTTACCCCCCAGAAAAAAGAATTCTGTATAATTTTGGTTTATTAAGAGAAGCTCAAGGGCACAGGGGAGTTTCTGCCTCTTGACCACTAAAAAAAGAGAATGTGCCATCGAAGCTACCGGTATCCTTTGATGTCCTCCCATGTGCCCACATCATGCTTCTAATTATTGCAAATGAGCCTCCTGCAGCCCCGGCTGCTGTGTAATTCTAACCAGGTCTGCTCGCCAGATGGGATCCTTCCTAGGCAAGACCCTGGCAATGTCTGTCCCCACGCTGGTGACAGGGAGCATGTCACATGAGCGGGACGAGATGTTGGTCCTGACCTGTGGTGGCACCTGGCTGTGGAGCAGATGTCCCTGAGCCTGGCTGTGCCCTGGTGCCTTGAGAGGTGACCCTTGGCTCTGACACAGGTCTGGCCCTGCAGAGCTCCAGCTCTCTTGGCTTCCCCTTGACCTGAGAGGAGCTGAAATTTGTGACACTGCCCATCAGCCGAGCCCTTGTTGTTGTCCTGATGGGACCAGGTTGGCTGTGAAGTAACCAAATCAAACCAGGCTGTTAGAGATTTTGCATTAAGGTAATTCCCTGGGCACATTGGAGCCAGGAGATCTCTATACCTGGATGTAATTTATTTTTAGAAAGCACGTTTAGGCGCATAATGACCTCATTACCATGCCAGTTGCAGCCCTGCCTGTTTAAGAGTATTTAATTGTTTTCATTCCCTGTGCACAGCCATTTGAGTGGATAGGGCAGAAGCAGGAGGGGAAGGGAGGTTGTGTGATGGGAAATAATAAAGGATGCTGAGGCAGAAAGCAGAGTGCTTGTCTTGAAGCATCTCTGTAAGATTCCCTCCCCAAAGCATTCCAATAATCAAAGAACCTGCAGTGTTTTGGAGCCCTTTCCTCCAAAGAATGAGACAGCTCCTTCCATTGCCTTCTGAGGAACCATGATTTTTTCCTTTCTTAGCTTTTTCTACAGAAAAAAACATGTTTGAAAGGCAACCCAAGCTCCCCTTCATCAAATGTCTGGAAGCTGGGGATTGAGGAGGGGAATTGAGACAGTGTGCACACTGCCCCTTCCTAGCTGCTCCCCAGGGATTTCTCTCATGTCTGCCTGCCTCCTCACTGCTCCTGTGCAAGAAAGAATGTATAAAAGCAGGTAAAAGAGAGAGGAAATTAAGAAAAAAAAAAGACTTATGTTTCTCTAGCAGTGGTTTTTCTAAGGAGCCTTGATTATTCAGCAGCAGTGGAAAAAAAATACAGAAGATGTAAATAATCTTCAGGATTATGCTAAAGCCAAGCTTCAGTCATTTTCCGGGAAAAAAAAAATGCACGAGGCCTGTGCATTTAATAACCATCAACCAGAATTTCTCTAGGGCTTCTTATATTTTCATGAAAAGGATCAGTTGACTTGAAGAGAAATGGTAATTCTGGTATCTACAAATACCCTTTGGTTGGGAAGAATGTGATTCAGGTTAGTGTGCTTCTGTGATTGGGCTTTTTCTTCCCGTTTTCTTTTTGTGACACTAATGTACGTTCACATCCATGGTTGCACACTAAAGTGATCAAAAGCAAAGGGTTGGTTTATCATGAAGTGGCAAACCACGGCTGTACTTTGCGGTGCAGAATGTATCAAGATAAAAACACGACATAATTTTTAGCTTTCCCTGTGTTTATGTTCAGTGCCAGAGGTACTCAAGTGATTTTGCAGTGTGTATACATTGCAGTCAGGTTTTCCAAAAAAATGATAGTATCTTTTGAAATCTGTACAGGATCTTACTTACCCTGCTGGGCTTAATTTTAGACTATTGAGTTTATCGTTCAAGGAGAAAAAAAAATGGGTTTGTTGTGTGTATTTAATCAAGTGCAGCAAAAAACTTTCACAGGCATCATTCATCTTCACCAGCCAATTTTTATTTCCATTTTGTAGCAAAACCCTGCCCCAGTAAAATGAACTCGTTTATTGTGCAGATCTGATGGCACCAAGATTACAGCTGCTGGCAGGTATCAGCTGCTTTATGGGGACACTCCCCATATGGATTTTTGGTTTTATGGGGTTTCAGTGTTGAGAACTGTGTGTTTAATCATAGAAATGCCAGGAGCCAAGGACTTCGGGATGCTTGGAAATAAGGGAAAGTGCATGGTGTTCCCATTGCAGCTTCCAAAACATGAGATGTGCTGCAGACGCCTGTGGCAGCAGGATTTCCAGCAACTGGCAGGGTTTAGGATGCTCATACATCCTTAGGTAGCATTTATCCTTCACATCCATTTGCCCTTCTGGGAAGCTCCATCCATGGAAGAGGCATTCATCCCTTTCGTGGTGAACCCAGGTGTGATCAAGAAGCTGGCACCAGGCATGAAGGAGATCTGTGATGCTTCTCTGCTTGGTTACTGCTCCATTCCTCAGGCTCTGGGTGTTTTCATGGAGGTGATGGGAGCGGGGTGGAATAGGGAAATGTCCACCATAATTTGTGACAGGGAATGCCTCAGTCCAGCCCCAAGTATACCTCCTCTGTGTGGGGCACAGCCAAGGTTATGCTTCCCAGTGGACAAGGCTGCAGCTGAAGCTTCCTCTCTGGGGAAGCCTGCTGGCTGCAACTACAGAATGTTTTAGTATTTAATAAAGACTTGAAGAAATGTTGTGATTTGCCAGTCTGGGCTTTGGTGGCACATGGGCAGTTCAGCACTTGGCAGTGGTCACACGTGAGAGCAGCCAGTGAGATGCCTAGCTGGCAGCAGCCAGAGCAACAGGCATCCCCACTTGTGTGAATTTTGGGCAGGCAGGCAGACATGAAAATCCATGTCCCAGGAGTGGGGTTTGTAAAAGTACTTGGCATTGTATTGGATAGCCCTTTGTGTGTGGGAGATGCTCTGATTTATTGGTGCAAGAGCTGGTCAAGGTGGGAAAGTGGAGCTCACATTGCTCGTGAGCAAATCCCAGTCATCACCACTCAAGAGACCTCTCTGGGGTTTGTTTCCATCAGCCCTTAACTCAAGAAACAGTTTCTGTCCCTCCAGCTTAAGACACAGGCAAAGAACTGGCTGGGGGAGAAAACAGTGCTGTGTCCTAAGCTGCAGGAAGGGAGCACTGGTATTTTTCATAATTTGAAGTGCTAAAACCATAATCTTCCAGTTCTGTTTCTGAGCACCCTGGCTGTCTCATGTATCTGTGGGCTGCTACAGCAATATATTCTTCTCCACGTCCACATGAGCCAGGGGTGATGGCTTGTGAGCTGTTCTGGCAATACAAAAGAAAAGAAATAAAAATAAAAGGCTGAGAAGGGGGCAGGGAGGGGATGTGATGCCAAGTGGAACAGCTCTGTCTTACCCGCCTCGAAGAGAAATGATGGAACACTGAAGGAGACAGGCTCCATCGCACAGATTAATGTGCAGTGTTTGAAAGCAGCCAAGAACATTTTATACACACAGAGAGGCTGGAAGGAGCTGGGTGGCTCATCCCTGCAGAAACCATTCCTTTCCCTAAGAGAGCATTTTTTGAAAAAAATAAAAGCAGAGTACAAAGGTCTCCAGGAGCACTCAGCCGCTCAGGCAGTTTAATTGGCTGAATGTAGAGCTTTACAGTTGGGATTAATATGGATATTCCTTAATAATGTGTCACCTTGTCAGGAGTTCCAGGGTCAGGACTGCAAGGCTGCATAGTGGTTGCAATGAAAGTTCTTGCCTTTCCTTCTGGCTTTTATTATTACAATAGCTCCCAGTAGTGCATATTGAAAAGAAGATGTTGTTGAGTTGGTTTCTTCATTTCTTCCTGTGCAACTAGTGAAAAAAGTGGAAAGATGAGAGGAAGGATTACCTGCAGAGCCTGGCAGTGATGCCTTCATTGTGGGTTGGCTGGTGGATCCACACAGGCTTTGACCTGCACATGGGGATGTGCAGTGCATCAGTGTAAACACGGTGAGCTTAAACCTAAGCAAATCCCACCAGAAATCAAGTGAAAGTGATTTAGCAGTGCTTGAGGTGGCTTAAAAGGACCTGAGACCATTAGCAGTTTTACAAGCATTTTTCAACTGGTCTTACTGCCTTTTATCTCTGTGGGTCTCCCCTGAGTGACCACCAGCACATGTTGCCTGCAGGGAGGAGGCTCTCCTGTCCTGCTCCCAGGTTAGCCAGGGGATGTCTGTGGCCATTGTTGAGGGTTATTTTCCTGCTCCTGGTTTTTTCTCCTTCTTTCCTTCTTTCTCTCTCCCTCCCCTCCTAGTAATTTCAGAGGGGGTTCTGGGAAGCCCACCTCCTTGATCAGCGCACGTAATTGCCACCAGCCCTAATGGGATGCACTCAGAAGAATGTTTCTGTAATTTCCCTGCGCTCCCACCTGCCCTTGCCCCTCTCCAGGAGTGATTGCCTCCACAGCTTTATAATCAACATCTCGCCCAGCGCAGAGGAGAGGCTCCTGTGCCTGGAGCCACTGCAGAGCAATGAGGCTGAAGCCTTCCCCACTCCCTCTAAAGCCATTAGCGGCACAACAGCGAGCAGCAAGCACACAGCTGATAAAAGTCTCAGCGAGGCGTGTGCTCCTGTAATGATTGTATTTTATGCATAGATAATTTTGATAGAGTTGGACTTCCGAAGCCTACTGTCATCAGGGTGGAGTGAGCTGACCTGTTAATCATAAGAGGAATTAATGGGAATTACAGCTGGTGGAGGCCCCTCTCTGAAGAGCTGGTTCAGGGGTAGCACTGGAGGGGAATTTAAAAACGAAGCAGAGTGTGTTGTCCTTAGAGCTGCAGATAAAGTGGCAGCGAGGCAGTTCCCAGGGGAGAAGGGAGGTGTGGAGGAGATAAACTCCAGGAGTACAAACAACAGATTAACAGCCTCATTCTGAGGAGCATGAGCACACATGCATTTTCATTGCATCCACTTGGTAATTAATGGAGACTTTGAATTTAACCAAGAGGAAGACCAGAGCTGCCAGGATTTACCTGACATTCTACTACATGATTGCAAATGAGGGATAAAAGTCCCCATGAAGAATACACATTCAGGAAAGGTTGAGCACCTCTCCTAAATTAATTTTGGGATCTTCAGGGTGTCATTTAAGGATTTAAGGCTGGAAAAGAAAGTACACTGCACTGCTCTCTGCTGATGCTGTGTCTGGCTCAGCTGAGGCTGGCACTGGGTGGCACAAAGGTGGCTTTAAGTCTGTGGTTTTTGTGGGGTAGCTCAGAAGGTCTCTGTTTGCTGTCCCATGTCTAGTAGTGAGGTGCTACTGCTCACCTACTGAACAACCCAGGTTAAATAATACAGCAAGGAAAACTCAGACTTGCAGGGGAGGGTGGGGAGAATATATTTTGGGTAGTCTGTCAGTCAGCTTGACACTAATTGGTTGCAGTAAGTAATCGTTCTCCATGTAAATTAGACTCCAATTTCCTCTGTAGTCTGTCTGTTTGCTGTGTGGGCTTCGGTCTCTAATTAGGCTCTCACGTGGCAAACCTGGTTTGTAAGCTGCTTTTGTTCCTGGAGAGCCAAGCTCAGCCCTCCCCGAGGCTGCCAGTGCTCTTCGAGCCCCACTCCCGAGTGGGATGGTTCTTAGATCAACACTGCCGAGTTCTAATTCTTCTTTTAATGGATGTTTTGATTACTTCTATATTTAAAGCTTGCAGTGGTGGGGAGGGGTTAGCATGCAAAGAGGCTTATTGGACTTACAATGGGAATACCCCTCCAAAATGCTTCCTCTGCGCTCCTGGAAGCCCTGCTCACTCCTCCATGAATAGACCTCATTGAATCCCCAGCCTGTGCGAGGGCTGGGGCAGCTTGCCCACATCTGGATTCTGCTGCCTGTCCAGCGGGACACCTGGAGTGCAGACCACTCACTCCCCCCTCGCTCGGAGGAGCTGTGTGAGCACATTCAGAGCTCACCCAGACGCCAGCCCACGCTCTGGAGCTGCTCCAGGGTTGCACATCTGTAACTGAGTGCACCAATGTGCAGTTGCATGAGAGGCTTTTATCGCTGCCTGTTGGTTGTTGGTGAATAAATGCAGGTTTCCAGGTCGCTGCCTGCAGCAGGCACTGCCCATGGTGTAGCCCTGTGCTTTCTGAGCTGCTGCCAGCAGACCCAGTGCAGCCCGAGTGTCAAAAGTGAGCATCAGGGTCAAGCGTTCCCTGTGTGTAGCAGGGAAAGACATATCTCTGCAGTCTGCACCAGGATGGGGAAAAAAGGCAAACTGTATGTTTTGGCCGGTCAGGCTGTTTGCCAGCAGCACTTTATGATTCAGTAGTTACCTTTGTGAAATTCAGTATAACTTCAGGAGCCATGTGCTGAAGGTTTCTGCAAACCTTCTCTGTTCGTGTTAGAGTCCTGCCTCAGATGTGACAGCAGCACTGGTAGGCTTTCTTACACACACTGCTTTTATTGGCATCCTGATAGTTCCCGTACTGATTTTTGATCTGGTGATACAGACTGAGAGTTGCCAGCTTTCTTCAGTGCTGTCACATGGCTGTTACTTCAGGTAGGTGGATAAGAAACTTTTTTAGCAAGAAAGAGGTGAAACAAATTGAGCGTGGGGGTGTTTTTTTATTGCTTCTCTTTGTGTGATTTACACATTGGCAAGGTAACTTTGCTTTCATACCGCTAGTCAAAACTGGAAGGGATGTTGGCTCTGCGGAGAGCTACATTTGGGTAAAGGGACAGGATTGGATCAGGGCTTAGGATTTTCACCAATAAGCTAAAACTGCAGTGGGCGTCGCTCCGGCAGCTGGGGCAGCCGGCGGGGAACTGCCCTCCCCAGATGCCACAGCTGCTGGTGGGGCACAGGCAGCACCAGCCCAGGCACTGCCATCCCCGAGGATGCTCCGGGCTCCATCCTGCCTGTCATTCTCTCTGCCCTTGCCCGTTCCGTGGGGGTTTTCCAGCATGTGAATGCCTCTTTAGTCGGGGTAAGTCATCGCGCCCCATTTATAGCATCTGAAAGTATAAGCGGCTTTAATGCTGTACAAATGTTTGTGTTAGGAAATGGTTTTCTTTTCCAGCCCTGATTCCTGCCTGCCTTTGCGAGCACCAGTTCTCTTTCCAGGCTGAGCCCAGGGGCAGGAGCAGGGATGTGCTGTGTCCTCTGCTAATTATCTGACCTAATATCTGGACACAGTAAAACTTTTACTTGATGCAAACATGACTTCTGTTGCCAGTCCCTGAGCTGCTCCTGCTTTTTCACTCTATTTAAAACCCATGAAGAGTAAAACCCCGCGGGAGGCTGGAGCTTATCTTCAGCTCTGGGTTTCCAGACGTGCTGTGTGTCTTCTCAGCTGTTGCAAGGATATGTGTGGAATGACAAAATGCGAATTTTGGGTCTTTGGCAGCTGTGTTTAATGCAGGATAAAGGGGTATTTTAACTTTGAGATGTCGGATTTCTTATGCCTTTGTTACTATGAATTCAGGAAAAAAACTCCAATTTTCTTTCAGGCAAAACAAAAGCTTCTTTTGAAGGAAACAAAGTCTTTTAAGTACTTAATCAACTTGCTGAATTCAATTGCATTAGGATAATTTAGGAATTAAACAGAAGGAGGTTGTGTTAGTAACAAACCGCGGTTTTGGTTGGAAACAAGGATTCATTCCCGCTGGAGAAGGCAGAGGAACCCGCAGCCTGTGGGCAGAGCTCCTGAGTCTGTTTGCTGGGCGGGGGGTGGGGGTTTAACTGCATCCTCTGTTTGCCTTTGTTTAGGCAGTGCAAATTATTTGTGTGCTTTAGGATTCCTTCTCTCCTTCAGCAGATGTTTTGTCTGTGCAACTGGTGGAGTAATTAGAGAGAGATGTGGCACTGGTGTGCAAACACCCCTTGGGGGTGGGTAAAGAAATCCCAGCAAAATTCATATGGCCCAACATATTTGACTTCATTTCTGCAAAGAGTCTTTTCTCCCCACTGCCAAAAATAGGCAGTGGCTGCATCCTAGGACAGAAGACAGTTAATGGTGAATTCCTCTCAACTGCTGCTAATGGTGAATTCCTCTCAACATGTAAATAATTCACTTGGGATTTTTACCGTGGTGGCTGGGGATGATTAAATGTTCAGACTGTAGGAAATTACCAGGAGATTTGATGTTTTCTCAGTGGCTTTGGCAGCAGTAGTGGGGTGACATGGGAAGCTCTCCCTGTGTGGATTGGGCTCTCTGTAGATTTTGAAGTCTCAGGTTGCACGAGAATGTTTTTGCTCAGCTACCATTTAAGTAATGGCAGCAACACACTGCTTCCCCTAATGATCTTGATTAAGTTATTGGTTACTTCCTTAATTAGCTACTTCATCTACTTACACCTTAAATGAGTCTATGTGTTCACCCAGAGAAGTGGGAAAAAGTTCCTGTTTTTTCTATTTTAAAGGGGTTTGGTTTGCTTTTTCAGAAGGCAGCTCATCTTAAATCAGTAAGGGAGCTGAGGTGAGGTGGCTTCCCTGGTGCTGCCACATCAGGGTTCTGTGGGATGGGCACAGTGACAGCATGGTGATGAGGGGACCACACCACCCCTGCTGGAGCATCCTGCCAGCCACCACCAGGTCCTTCCCAGCAAAAATGCCTTGAGAGGGCTGGAAGTGAGCTGCTTCCAGAGGCTGAGCAAAACAGCACCATCACTTTACCCGTGGAGGTGGTGATCTGTAAATCCAAGCAGCCCTTGCAGGCTGGCAGTGGAAATGTGCCGGCGTGTGTGGTTCTGGCTCCAGGAGATGGGTGTTGGTGCTTCTCGTGGGCTGACTTTCCTGGCAGCAGGAATTTGAAATGAGATATAGCTGTACATTTATTCCTGGCATCTGTGTTATGCAGACAAACTAAATAAGTTGAAGTGGTGCTTTGAAAGCCGTGTTTGTGTGCATTAACTGGACTGAGGCTGGGCTTGTATCTCAGGACCAGTTCTGGCGTGGATAAAGCATATTTTAATCTCCAGTGGTCTTTACATTTCCTATGCATTAGCACATGGCACTGTGCTGACCTCCCAGTGTCTCCACACAGCACTTCAAAAGCCTCTTCTCCAGCTGGCACTAGTTCCTCACCACTATTCCCCACACACCATCCTTTGCTGCGCTTTTTCCAGGATCTCAGAGAGACTCAAATGTTTCTCTTCGGAGACTCCTTGTGATACTTGTGGCAGCAGCCCATGCTGCAGACCAGCCTATTTGTTCCTGCTTTTCTGCTGTTTATTACTCTTAATGATATTCCCTTCGTTAGCCTTAGCTTCACACCCTCCATGGAGCAGAGCTCACTGAAACACATATTGCATAATGAGCCTACTTCCATATAGAAATCAGAGAGACAGGAGCTGGGACTCTCCCAGCTAAAATGGAACTAAAAGCTTGCCCTTCAGTTACACTGAAACATCCGTGCCAAAAAATTATGTATTTGGGAGGAATTACCAAAGGTTCTGACGTACACAAGCTTTAGTCCTTTGAGTCTTCTACATTTTTAGCTGTTTGGCATGAAGTTGAACTGTTTCTCTCTCAGAGGAAACGTTTCCCATGGCCCATGTGAAAGGCAGAGCATCGCCCTGCAAAGCAAAACCACAGGGAGCAGCTCAAACGTGTCTCCAGCACCAGCACTTGCTCCAGCCAGGACCTGCTTGGATGGCAGTGCTGGAAATCCCACGTGTCACGTTTGGCAGCACACACAAACCCCCAACCCCAGTGCTGCCAATCCCAGCTCACTCTGGGCTCTCAGCGTTACTCTTGTGGTCTTGGTATCCCAGGGGAATCACAGCTTTTGGGTTGGTTTGTGAAATAGCTGAGGGTTGGTGGGAAGGACTTGAATATGTGAATTCTAATGGTCCAGAAAACAAAATCCTAATAGTTCTGTGCCGCAATTCCTAAATGATTGTCATGATGTTGTGATGGCAGGCGTGGTGGGTCTTGTGGTCAGCTGTGCTTTGGACACCATGGGTGAGCATCACCGATACAGCAATGCCTGTGGGTGATCCATGTTCCCTTCCAGGTCTGTCCTGGATTGCTTGTGTAACCATTGGAAAAATCATGGACACCCTCCAAGCTGCAGATGGGGGAGAACAGCAGAATTCCTATTGCAGCTTTTCAGGGGTTGGTGTCAGAGCAGAGCCAGCCCCAGGGTGGTACCCAAGGATTCACATATCCAGAGGGTACCTGCAGTGGGCACCATTGTGATGACAACCTCCAAATGCAGTGTAAAAAGACAATAAAACCAAATAAACTAGATTCAAGAGGAAAATATATTGCAGGCTTGTCCCCTCTGCTTTTCTTCCTCTGCTGATCCTGAGAGGACGTAGCTGTGAGGAAATATTTGCTCTTAACAGGGTTCAATTTCTCTTTGCATTCCTTGGAAGCCTGTGTTTGGATTTTGCCCTGTTGGTGTTGGTTTATGCAGTGATGTTTCCAGATTGCATGGGTATAGTTCCAACCCTTGGTATTTTGTGCAAAGATAAAGAAGAAAGAAAGAAAGATGGGCCTGAGTAATGAGGTGGCTATTTAATCACAGCAGGACTCGCAGGCAAATGTGCATTAAGTATTTATGGGACAGTATTCATTAACATTTTCCCTCTGTTGGCACCGGGCAGTTCGAGAAAGCTGCTGAGAGAATTGGAGTCTGTGTTGCACAGCCACAGACCTGGAAAGGGCTGCAGCAGGGAAAGGCATGAACGCTGGCTTTGTTACCAGACATGTCCCTTGGAGCTGGCATTGCATTTGGAGTTGCAGCAGTAAGCAGGGCTTGAGTAGTTTCACTCACCGTTCTCAAAATGCTTGCGGTAAATATTTTAGGTCTGATTTTTTCTGGCTGCCGCGTCTGATGAGAGTGCAAGTGGCTGACACCGAACCCCTGGTTCGCAGGCAGGCAATTAGAGAGATAAGCCTAAGTGACTTCATGTGTCTCCTTTTTAGATTGCTCCGGTCTGAGCTGATGTAAAGGGCTGGGATTAGCAGAGATTGAGTTCTCAGAGTGCTGGAAACCAGCTGTGGCCAGGGGCCTCATCCAACATGTGCTGTAGGTAGTGAGTTATGGAGTGAATTTTCTGTGGGCATGAAATGATGCCAGGAAGATTAGAACGGATGATAAAATAGTATTAATGCTGGCTTCATTAACAGCATACAAGGTATCAAATTACTCTGGTTATAAAAATCAAAAGTGTTTCTTATATTTGTTAAGTGAAGCTACTTAAATAGTTGAAATATGTTTGTATGCTGGCCACTGCATCCTCAAATACAGGATTGGTGAAGTATATTAGACTTCCCACAGTGTAAATGGAAGGTCTGAAGCAGTAGCAGCCTGATGGTTTAAATTTTCCTTTGAGATGACACGGGGTCTTGTGTTAGATTTTAGGATGCCTTGTTCTAAACCAGTACTGTGAGCCCAAGACTGGCCTCAGCCCATGGCAAAAGCTGCAGTGCTTGCACAGGTCTGCCAGATTTGGGCTTTGGGGCTGAAGGTCCATGATGCTGGCTCTGTCCAGCCACTGCAAGTGATGTGCCCAGATCAGGCTGTGCCCACAGGCACCTTCCCTGGTGGAGAGGAAGTTCCTCTTAGTACTACTGTTATCAGGAGACAGCTCTGTCCTACTTTTTAACAAGTGTAAAAGGGACTTATACAGAGAGAGAATTACCTCCTTTACCTGAATGCCTGTTGGATAAAATAAATGCTAATCGTGACTAATTAGCGAATAGATTCAATGTGGATGTCACTGTCATCCATTTATTTCCACAGGCACCACTCAGCAGAGCAGCAAGTGAAAGGTTTCACTGTAGCCATGCTCTTGGCTTCCTGATACCTTCCCCTGTCCTTTTTTATGAGAAAGGAGATCCTGATGGCAGTCGGGACAGGGGTGTGGTTTGTGCCAGGTGTGCAGCACAGAGGGCTTCTCAGTGGGCTCAGCCTCTGGTCTGTGCTGTTTTTCACTGGGATTAAGCAATGCCTTGTGGCATCCCATGTAGATGGCTTTGATTAACTTGCCGCTGACTTTTCACTGCCTAAATGGTCGTTCAGGAAACATTCAGCAAACCTCCTGGTTGCAGTTATTCCTGAACTCTCCCGCCCAGCCTGGGCTTCTTCCTTTCGTGAGGGGTTCAATTTCCTCAACATAAACATTTTCTGCTCTCCGAGCTTGTCCTTGTTTGTTGTCTTCATATTCTCATTTTCTTAAGCACTGCAGGAAACAGTCCCTTGCTTGAAGAGCTTAGAGCTCACACCTCCAAACATCTTCACAGCAGATACTTTCTGAGTGTCTAACACCCACTAAAAATCACAGGGAGCTGAATCCTTAACTACTGCCAAAATATGCAGATACCCTGAGGAGCTAACTGCCTCCCCTGACCACCTCCCTTAGACCCAGGGATAGCAGAAAGGAAGTGAGAAGAACATTCCCTCCTGGAGCGTGAGCACCAGAAATTATTCAGAATTAGTCTGGGTCTAAGCCACAGCATATTTTTGCAATTTAGCAAATTTTTTGCAGTTTGTCACATCAGCAGCTTTGCAACCCTTGTACTGACTGTGGATGTTGATCCAGCCCCTAAAACTGGTGGAAGAACACAGTTTTTTTTCTGTGCTGTATGCTCACTGCCAACTTTGTCGTTGTGTTTCAAGGGAATTTAGTTTAGAAATGCTTCATAGAAGGACAGTGGACACATCCATCAGTGGAGGATTGTTGTATATGCCTGTTGTAAATTAATTTTGTCATGTTTTGGCATTTTCTGTACAACAGCTCATCTCTGAGGATTCAGACACTTCAGAAAGTTGAGTATGGCAGGTTTGCCTCAACACAGACGAGACGAGGTTTTGTTCAAAGTCACAGTCAAAATCATAGTTGACATGAAAGCTAAACCCAGTTTCACATCCCTTCTGGAAGCACAAAGTGCTGCTCACTCCAGTGGAGGTGGAGAGGCTGGGAAAGCACATAAGTTCTCTGCTCTGTGTCTTGTGTGAAATGAAAACTACCAAAGTCAGAACTTTTTTCACGGCAGAGATGTCCAGAATACAGCAAGTGTCAAAATCCTTGGCCATGGTTTGCACCGGTGCGTGCAGCAGGCGCTCGGGGAGGGAAAGGCAGCTGCTGGACTGCGATTGCTGCTTATTACACTAATTACAATTGTCTCGCTGGTATCTGAGCTTCCCTTCTCCTTCCCCCATCTGTCAGGTTGGCCATCCATGGCTGCTCATCTCTTTGAGATCCGTTTGAAGTGCTTATTACCCTGGGGAGCTCGATGGCACTCGCCCTCCACTTCTCCATACTGACACAAGGGAAGGGTCGTGGTTTTACACAGAAGGAATTTTGGGTATGGAGCTGTTCGCCCTGAATTAGTGCCATGGAAAGGGGAGATGTTGTCCTGACTCTGCAACTCTACATTTCTAAAAATCTCAGCCAAATGAGCCACCATGGTCTGGAGCATCCCAGCTTGTTTGGGATGGAGGGAAGAGGACTTTTTTTTTTTTTTTTTTTTTTTTTGCCCTGTACCACTGCAACCAGGCGAACTACTGGTCAGAGCAATCCCCTCCAGTCCAGGCACACCACAGGAAGGTCCCCAGCTTTAACCAATCCACAGTTTTCCAGAAATAGCCTCAGCCCTCTGCTGCAGGAGCCTGGCTGGCCCTGCCTTCAGTCAGCAGCTGAGCTGACCCCGAAACTGCTGTTCTTTTGTTGCAAGGAGACACTGTAAGTCAAATGCTCAGCAAAAAGAAAGCAGCACTGCTTGGGATGCCCACCTGTTTTTTATTTCCCCAGGGAGGGGTTTCGCCTTGTCACAGGGACAGGGAGCTGGCTTTGCAGAACAGCTCACTCCAAAGAAGCTGGCTGAGCTACAGAACAATGGGACTCACTAAGTCTCTAGCAGCAATAATTGCTTCTAAAAGGCTGATGTATTTAGTCTGCTCATGTTTAGCAAACATGTTTGCTTCGCCCTTTGAAGATAATGTTGCGTGCAGTGCAGCATAGTAAGGAAAAAGAGAGGAAGAAATGGCCTATGGTTTCAGCATGTTTAATGAGGAGTGGCTGGTGGGAGCCATAGCATTTGATAGTTCTGGTGTCCCCTGTTAATCGCCAGCGACTGGATTTCCGCACTCCTCCTGGTGCTTGAGCTGTGGGCAGGTTGCCCTCGTGGGGCTTACACAAGCTGGGAGCCCCACAGCTGAGGCTCAGGCTGGTGGAAGGCCAGCAGCAGCTTGGCAGGGTGATGAGGTCTCTCTGCAAGCCATGCCTTGGTGTGGCTGTGATGGAAAGAACCAGCATCTTCCAGTATGGCTTTGAGCCTTCCCTAGGGCTGTTACCAGGTGCATGCCAGACCCAGGTCTGGGTCTGGCACAGTGAGGAGGGAGTGCTCCCATGACATCGCCAGCACTGCACCCATCCAGGGCAGTGGGAACAGCCTGGGACCCCATGGAGTAGGGAGCCAGTGCAGGAATTGGTGGCCATGCTTCTAGCCAGCCCTCTCCTGATCTAGTCATAATCCCTCCCTGCAGGTCCTGATCCCCCTGTTCCCAGAGCAGACCATACAGTCGCATTTCCCTCTAGATAACGATAAGATAAAAGCCTGGCCGTACTCTACCAGAAGAGAGGAAGGTTTAGGGGCTGACAGGCTGCTGCAGGAGGAAGGGATGCAGGTTTCCAGCTGCACGCTCCCGCCGCCGTGCTGCCTTTGATGAGGGCTGTGATTGATGCTGTGTTTGGAGCAGGCAGCGACGCGCTGACCTTTCCCTGACGGGCTGAGCAGCTCTAATGATCTTGATGGAGCTGGCGATTTGTGTATTGGGTTTGATGTACAAGGCTTGACATGGCATGGAGAAATGGGACTAGAGTATGACTGACAGCCCATTCCCATTAAGGTGAGGCACAGGCTGTTCTCTAGTGATTCCTTTCAAAGAGAATGCTCCTGATGAATTGTATTGCAGCAGAGAAGTTTGGCTGTTAAATACCATCCTTTTAATAGCTTCCAAGCAGTTAAAAACAGATGAGAATGAAGTAACTTGCAGGCCAGAAGGCTTATCGCTAAAAAGGCTGTCCAAATTATACACTTAATTAATATTTAGTGAATTATTTTTACCCTGACTTTTATGTTGAGTCCTTAGGCAGATAAAACAATGCAGTGGCTTGCATCTGGGATTCTCTTTTTCTGTAATTCGGTTGTATAAAATTTCAAACCCTGGACTTCTTGCAGGCAACATTAAAACCTTTTAATTTCCATGAGTTGAACTGTGTATAAATCACACCCTGGTTGGCACATCTCGTGGGTGCTTGTGGCAAGAGTAATGAATTTCATGGTTTGTTATGAGCTACTAAAACCAACACAAACACAGAAAGCCTGTTGTAATCTCAGCATATCGTTCAAGGAAGCAATTTATTCCTAAGTATGAACAAATGTCAAGCCACGATAACGAGTTGTTATTACTAATTAAAACAAAGGGAAGAATAGCAAACATCTCCTGTCATGTGTGTGCAGTGCCAGGCTGTCTGGAGGACACTGGTGCTCCATCCAGAACCAGTGGGACAGCCAGGCTGGGAACCTCGCCACTGCCTAAGACAGGATGACCCTCTCACTGCATTCCAGGAAGGGCACTGGGCCATGGTCCTAAAAGGGCTGGGAAACTGCCCAAGCTTAAATAGAGATGCAACTTTTCGTAATTTTATTGTTTTCTTTATTTTGGTGAGGCTTTTTAAAATCAAGGTTGGTTTGATTGTAGATGTCTTGTGGAGTTTGGGGTGTACTGAAACAGCCCATGACAGTCCATCTGCTGGCACTGGCTGGTTCTGTATCATCCAGGGCCACTTCTTGCTCTCAGGTATGAAATAAAAACCCATTTGGGCACCTTTCTTTGCACAGATCAGCTGAGAGGTGAGGGGCCAAGCGCATTCCTGACTATATCTGATCTCCCTGTCTCCCCGTGCAGATCCAGTGGGAAATTTAAGACTTGAAGAAGTCTTGAAGGCATTGCGAAAGCCTGTTTTTGCTCATGACCCAAGGTGCATGATCTCCTGCTTGACACGTTATGAGAGAATTGGCTGGATCCAAAAATGTGCTGAATTTACCACCTCCTTGTGCATTTAATGCAGTTTGGGTGCAAGCAACAAACAGGTCTTTTGTCTTAGTGGGCAAACAGCAGGCAGCTGTGTCTCCTGGGTGGCAGTAGAAGCATGGCCATCTCAGACCTTTGGTGGTGTCAGGGGAGTTGGGCCAGAGGTTTGTGTATAAATATTAATTGAGGGTATAATTTGGATAGTGTTTTTAGCAATAAGCTTTCTGGCCTGCAAGTTACTTCATTCTCATCTGTTTTTAACTGCTTGGAAGCTGTTAAAAGGATGGTATTTAACAGCAAAACTCTGCTGCAATATACCCTGGGACCTGCCTGTGGCAACCAGCTGGGAGCAGGAGCTCATGTGGTGCCAGCCAGGGCAAGGGAGGCACCAAAATCCTGCTGGCAGCCAGGAAAGATGTGCGCAGTGTGGTTTAAGGAAGTAAAAACCAGGCTTGTGTCACTTTTCCAGGACTGGGCTGGCTCAAGACTTGCCTCTGGGCACAGGGATGGTCCAGCCCCTGTTCTTGGGGGATGCACAACATTGCTGGTAGGACCAGGCAGTGCACAGCTAGTGCAGAGGGGAGCTCAGGGACTTAAGACAAGAAATCCTTAGGACATAACCACTGACCCGAAACACCCTGTTAGACAGGTTTGAAGCCAAAAAATAAAATAAAAATCATCTGATGTGACAGCGACCCTGACAGTGTCAGGCAGACACAGAGAAGGGCGACAGCGAGGGAGTCCTGAGCTGCTGCCAAGGCACATGTCAGTGCAGACTTGCAGGGGTAGTTGGTTATCCTGAAAATACATCTTCTGTTTTGTGCAAATGGAAAATTAATTTGTTGCTGATCAAAGGTTTAGATCTTTGAAAAACATACCAGCAGATAAGCTGAAGATTTATGCGTTTTCTTTGTAACATATTTTCAGTGAACGCTTTATTGTTTGTGGAAAGGCCCCAAGAAAAATATGCGATTGCAAAAATAACTGTGTTGAGTTTATTTAGTTTAAATTACGATAGAGTGCTTTAATGAGGCTTTTGTAGACATCATTAAAGGACACTATTAAAAAGTCTTCAGATGAGAAGCCTATCAGGCTAGCAAAGGGGAGAAAACCACAGGAGCATCTGGATTGTTCACATTCAGTTACAAATTTGATTTCAACATATAAAAGTAAAAAACATATTAGTGCCGAGTGGAAGCTGGAGGCTATGAAAGCCTTATTGTGTTAAGCTCTCTAAAGCTTCTTGCATTAAGGTGATTAAAAAAAGAGAGAGAGAGAGAGGAAGAGATAGTGATTGATGAAACTCTTCTGTTGGTGTGCTCTGTGTGTCACACCAGGGCATGCAGTGCTGGGGGTGGGGATAGTTGGTCAGTGAGGGTCCTTTTGGGTTGCCTGGACATTAGGGCGTTGGACTGCAGGGCAGTGACGCTCAGGAGCATCAGCGCAGTGCTCTGGGTCCCCTGAGGCATCATCCCTGGGTTTGTGTGGTTCAGTGCTGCCAGAGGACGTGGGCAGCACAGCATGAGCTCATGGCCACACCTCACTGTCCAGCTCTGGCTGTGCACCAGAGGGTGCCAGCCGGGGTCAGGCCGGTCTCGCTGGGTGAGTTGGTAGGAAGCACAGAAAATTGTCTCTAAAATCAGCCGCAGTGCGTATGGGCTGTACCTCCCTTTCTGCGTCAGCTGCTGCTGGGCTCCATGGTGTTTTAAAAACTAAATTCCTCCTTGCAGACCGACAGCACAGATCCTTACCCATGGCTCTGCCAAAAATGAGTGGAAGGCAGCAGCGGTGACAGCAGGAGGAGCGGGTCTGTCTCGGTTGGTCTCAGGCAGCAGCCGTGTGAAGGTACAAATGGCAGCCCTGAGGAAAAGCAGAGAAGGCCAAGTTTTGGGATTAATGATCTGCATCTGATGTTGGTCTCTCTGCCTCTCTGTCTATTCTGTTTTTCTTTGAAATAAGACATCCCTGCTTCTAGCATTGAGAGCTGTGGGGAGGCATTTGCTGCCTTGCTCAAAAAGAATAAAGAAAAGGAAGCTCATCTTTATTTAAAGTCCTGAACTGTATTTCATGACTCAGATTTTCCAGGAAGCTTTCCCCATACCTTGGGCACATCCCTGTGTGTCTCTTGAAGAGCCAGGCATTTGGCTGGGCGGAGTGGGGTTGTACCCTGCCACGTAGGGTCATTTCCCTTGCCTGTCACTAACAGCTTTTTGCAGTCACCTTGCCTTGCAAAGCTGTGCCCTCTCCAGCCTGTCATTCTGCTGCTAATCACTGCCTTGTGCCCAAGGACCACACTGGGCTCATCCTATGCTGGCACTGGGGCAGGAGCACTGGCTCTGCCAGTGGAGATTGCTCTGCAAATTACAGGGTGAGTGTGGGAACGGAGCAGAGAAAAACCACTGTAGTATCCAATTCTGCATTTCTGTGGTCAGAAAGAGCAATGGGAAAGTAATCTATTATTGTGCCTGTGGCTGTGAGCCAGGATGGGCTCAGTGGTGGTGGTGGGGGGACCTGCCATCCCCCTGGTCCTGGATGGACTGGTGGTGCATGCATTACAGTCTGTATCCCTGTGGGCAGCATTTTGGGGTGGCAGAGTCTGAAGCCCGTTGTGGCATCCCGAGGTAGCATTGCTGTGCAGTGCCCTGGCATGTTGCAGCAGAGGATACTCACTAAATAATTCAGAAAAGCAACTTGATCTGACATTCATCAGGTTAGGTGCCCGGTGACCTTGAGAACACCAGTCTGCTGTCAGTGCACGTGTCCATGCCGTGCAGCCCATTGTCATCAGGAGAGTCAACATTGTCACATGGAGCACTATTGACTGACAGACAATCAATACATCAAGGTGATAAAACACAGCAGTTATGAAACATGGGCTATTGCAATGATTTGTTAAATTAGCCGTAGGTATGAGCTTGTGCAAATGGCAGAAAGTTTAGAGTTGACTGGGTTTGGCTCTTCATCATTAAAACTAGCAACGAAGAGAAGAAAGATGGTGCTACATTTACAAACAGAGCTGTCCATCACATGCCCCTGCATTGAAGAAGGGGCTTCCTGCTCTTGATCTTTCTTTATTTCAGTGGCTTTTTTACTTCTGCTCATTTGCTTCATTGCTGGCAGTTGTCAGCATCCATCCTTGTAATGGTGCAAGTCCTTCACCTAACCTTTGAAAATGTGCTCCACAGGCTCAGTATTCTCCTTGCTGCCTAATGAAACACCCATTTCACCTGCATAATGTGCAGAATCCGTCAAGAAATCTTGTGTGCCTTCTGGAGTTATTCCAACACATGACCTTTTCACAAGCCTCGCAGTAGGTAACGGTAATATGGAGCAATTGCCAGAGATCCGGCAGCTTTCAAAGCAGGAAGGGCTCATTTCCATTTCCCTGAGACAGTTGTGTGTCCAAACGTGGCAGCTTCTAATCTGATTTCTTGTCTCAGAAGAGGCTGTTCGTTGGATTTTGTGGATATTTAGATTTGCAAGTATTGGAACAAGAAGTCTGTCAGGAGCGATGACGATCATAGACACTGTTTGGAGACACAAAGCTCTTCTGCTCACAGCAAGCCCTGCAGCTGAAGTGTTACAGACATTGGTCTTTTACTAATCTTTTACTTCAGCTTGTGATTCTCACTCCCATTTTATCATTGTGGATGAACTTACACTGAAAAGTGTGCAGTTCCTGGTGTGATGCCTTTGTGGAGATGACCAATTGGCCACGAAAGCCAAGGTGAACTCACCTTTAGGATAGTTGGTTGCCTGGGGATGACACTGCCACATGCCCTGGGGTGGGATCATGTCAGGCTGGTGATCAAAGCTGCTGTAGATTGTTGCACAGAGCATGTTGTACAAGAAATGTGGGGCTGGACACAAGTGTTTGCAGCTAAAGGGCCTTTCCTCCTTGGAAGTTAATGAAGATAAAGTCAGACATTTTTACTCATGCACTGGGTGAAAATTAGTGCCTACAAAACATGTCCTATGGAGCAGGATGGGTTTCTTGTGCTGGTTGTAGCCCCAAGTCACTGCTGCATGCTTTTAGCAATGTGTTTCCAGGGAACATGGGTAATTTCTGCTCTACAGCATTTCTGCTCAACATTATCATTTTATAAGCAGGCTTCTTTATTTGCTTTTGCCCAATCCAGTTTTGTCTCATTTCCTTTGTGTTGTAATCAACATGTTCTGAGTTTAAGAGGAAAAGTAAATCATCTTGGGGCCATGGCATGTTAACCATAGAGAGGCAAGCTGACAGCCTGCCTGCAGCACTGATTCAGGCTGGAAGGGGCAAAATGGGCCAGTTTAGGAGGCTGAAGTATTGGGGAAGATTTTTCCTACAAGTTCTGTTGCTCTTTGTAGTTGGAGGAGTTAAAGGAGACCATCCTCAGCACTTCAGCCATCTGCAGCAGAAGCCCCTGTTCATGAAAGGAAGGTCTGTGGCTGTGTGCAGTAACAGAGTCAGTGCTCACATCTTGAACTTGCTGCTCAGACTTAATTTAAATGGAAAAAAAAGAGAGTTCAGTTCAGATCTCTGCACATTCTTGTTTTGTCCCCCTTGGCTGAGTAACTTGAGGGAGGCTCTGAGTGGGAGCTGGGCTGGTTTGTCCCAGCTGAAGATCTCACCCTTGAGATTTTCAGTATAATTCCATGTAATTAAACCTAATTTATGAGCCTTAATAATAATAATTTAAAGCATTTGAGGCTGCAGAAAGACTCACAGCTGTAGTTTCTGCATCCTTCTGTGTTCTGTAAACATAGCTAACATTGCCAAAATCAAGGGCTCTGAAATCTGCAGTCAGGCCTCAAAAGTCAGGAGCGTGCAGCAGAATGTTAAGGAAACTTCCCAGTCTGACCATTCACGAGACTCTCTGGCAGTCACATTGCCAAGGCCAGAGACTTCGACTTCTGGGACCAAAGTCCCTTCATGGCAGCAGCTCCAGTGAGCCAACGGGATCCCTGCTTAATTCCCCACACACCCCACTTACAGCCAGACCAGGTTTCCTCACTGGTTCAGCCCCAGGTTTCTCATAGCAGAGTCTCAGATGTCCTGTTCTCTAAAGTCCTTTATTCCTGGAGCAGCAACACAGAAGTAGCCCAAACTGGTGCCTCCAAGGAGGACCCTCCAAGAAAGGAGCTCCTGGACTTTTATCTTCTCACAGTCTACCCAGGCCCGAATCTTGCTCTTCCCCCGGAGTCTTTCGCTCCTGCTCCCCTCTCCCTGTCCGTCCACCTCGCTGGCATCACTGGTCTTCAACTCCTTTGTTATCCAAAGGTCGGCAGTTCCCAGCTCCTGCCTTGTCTCTCAGTGTCCATTCACCTGGGCTGTCATCCCCCCATGTTCATGTCCTTTGTTATCCCAAATGTTGGCAGTTCACAGCCTCTTGTCTCAGGGCTCCACCCAGACCTTAAAGTGCATTTTAATCTCCATCTCAATCTGCAGCTTTCCAGCCCACCTACCTGAACCCAGGTGTATTCCACAACAAGAAATACTATGTGTTACGAAAGTTTTATTTGCTTTCTGTGGGGTTTTTTGAGTCCACAGAAACTAGTTTTTTGAATTTCACTCACTTCTTGCAAATGCAAAAACGGAGAAGTAGACATTCATTTTTTTTGACCGAATTCCCAAGCAACGGACTTTAGGAGCAGCAGAAGAGATTTGGCAGCGTAGCTCCTTCTCTGCGTTTTCTTTTCCAAGGGAAAGGAAACACAGGGGAGAGAGGCTTAGCATCCCCGTTGAGGTGGTGTATTCCTGGCGCTCTCAGTAGTCACCTGAGACTCACATAAAAAGGTGTGAATCGTTCATCTGTCGTGGCCGTATGAGAGGAAATGTATTAAAATACGCAGTGACCAAAATGCCACGCTAGTAATTCGTATTTCCCAGAATATTTAGCCCTGCTGGTGATAAACATGCTGCGTCTAAAAACCAGTAGGGAATCATAGCAAACGACTGTAGAAAATAATTAAGAGGGCATTGAAAGCCAGGAGAAAAACGATACGTTTCTCGGAGCCAGCGGATCATTGCGTTAATAGCCCGCGTACCTAAGAAGCGGTGCCTGAAGTTCGACAGCAAGTTGAGGTTCGGTCAGCATCAAATGAGAAGGGTAAGATAATTAGTATCTTCACACCATTCAATTTGGGATGCTGGTGTGGAGCCAACTCTTTGAAACACGCAAGCGAGCGAGGAGGATTTTTTTTTTCCCCGTCTCCCATTGCCTAAGCAGCCTACAGGATTTATTGATTTGGGAGAGCGGGCTGATTTCCATGTAAATAAAGGGGCGGGTGGCCGGGCCGTGGCGCCGGTCCGGGTGGGATGCGGTGACTTTGGCTTGCTGACATCATTGCTCATTAACATGCAGGAGAGGAGAGCAATGCAACAGCAGAGCCCCGCGCCGCTCCCGCGCCGCCAATTATCCTCCGCGGGCTGCATCGCTCCTCGTTAATGCCTTGCGCTCGCCGAGCAAATTGGACATCCTCTCGCCACCTCCGAGGGTCACTCAGTGAAAGGCAGGCTGCAGGGGGGAGCTGCTGGGTTCGCTCGGATTGGGAGCAGGGAGGGAGGCACCCTCCGGAGCCGGATTTGAGAGCCAGGCAATTGACGCGAAAGCTCCAGGCGCGGGGCAGGAATGGCACGTTTTTCCAGGGCAGGTTTCCTTCGGGAACGCGGCGCGGTCGGTGCGTGCCTGCTCTGAAAGGCTCCCACAAAGCCCCGAGCAGAGCCGGGAGCGAGGGATGCTTTATGGCACTGCGGTGCTCCGGCTGGTCCTGCGAGCAGCGCTCCAGCCCAGCGGCGCCGGGCACAGCTAGGACAGCTGGGCAGCACCCGAAATCCTTCTCTCCCGCGCTGTCACTGCCTCTGGGAACAGGTAAGCAACTGCCTTTGGCCAGTTCAGATTTGCCGTGGGTTCTTAGGAGGGGTAGAAAGTAGAAGGGAGGAGGAGGAGGAATAAGGAACATTCCACAGATGCACGCAGCTGCGTGTTAACTTTGCTCAGTGTGCTGGTGGTGCTCAGCTGCGAGGGGCTGCGCTGTTTTTCCAGCCTTTGCTGTTATCTGTGTTTATGGATGTAAAAGGTTAATTGTGAAATTGCATTTCTGCATCTGCAGGTTGTCAGGGAGAAATGCTGATGCTGTTGTAATGGACTTTCCGTTTTAAAAATAATCAGGAAGGCTCAGCTGACTAATAGGAGTTAAAAAATCCTCATTTCTCGGTGTTAATTGTGTTGCTCTGGTAAATGCAGCCCCCTGAAGCCTGGGTTCTCTGCACATTTTCTGAGCAGACTGCACGCAGGCTGGAGCTGTGAATGAGGACATTGCTGTTCAGATGTTTATTGTCGTGGTTTTGCCTGCCTGAGAATAGAAAGTTTTAAAGTAATAATCTTTCTAAGCCCTTCTTGTTCATGCCAGAATGCCAAACTGTAAACCAACCTAGAACTGCAACCTGGGGGTTATGTTTTTCATTGCAATCTTTTCAAGTCCAATTTCCTTTTTTCTCTTGTCCCTTGAAGGAACATTTTAAGCAGATGTGACACAGACATGACCTGTGACCGTGGAAAGATTTTAATCCAGTTACTCTTTGTTTTCTAGTCATGATTCCTTGGCGGTGCTAAACAGTGATTGAATCTTTTCAAGCAGTGGAGGATTAGCGCTGGACAGAATAATGCCAAAATAATTATTTGCACCAGATGCAGTGTCATCCTTTCAGTTTTAGCTCTCTTATCTTGTAACTTATCTGACTTATTTTCATTCCGCGATTATTTCGCCTGCTGTGGGAGCACTTACACGTCTCGCATCACTGCCTTGTGTTTATAAGGGTGCCGGCTTGAGCCCGCGATAAAGATTTGTAAAGTAAAACTGTCTGCAGCTAACAAGATTATATTTTGCTTCGTATTTTAATCTGCTCCCGTTGATTGTTCTCGGCCAGCCAGACTTAACAGAATGACCCAGCCTTGCGCATTTGCTGTTGGCAGCCTGGCTCGGGCTCAGCCAGCACAGGCACGGATCAGGCTGGCAGTGTTTGCTTTCACAAGCACGTCAGTATTGCCTGTCTCAGGGGACACTGTCTGAGCCTTAACTTTGGAAATAATGACAATTTTCAGCCTAGCTCATCCTGCCTTTGAGCGTTTTGCCCATCAGCCAGGTTTTTTCCCTTTAGGACGGATGGCCTGGGAGATGCTTGGATTGCAGATTGTTTACTGCTTCTCGTGGTTTCTGCTTGTCACGCTGCAAATACAAACTGGTGAAGGCCCTTAAAAATAGCACGTACAGCCCCGGGGCAGGTCGCTGGGAAAACTCGCTTAGCTTGGCCAGTCTGGAGTGATGGGCTGTGAGCCTGTGATGGGATGGGGGGAAGAGAGGGGCAGGAAGATAAATGCTGCCTGTGGAGAGCCCAGGATTATTCAGACTTGAGAAAACAGTGAAGATCCTGAACAGAGACAGGTTTCTCAGTGGAGTGCTGGGTTTGGATCCAGCGTGCTAGAACCCCAGGCTTGGAATTTCCTTCATTCAGTTAACAACAAAGCAGAAAGAACCCCCTGTGATACAGCTCTGCATCTTGCTAGGCTGAAAAGCCATGCAATAGTACCATTAAAATCTGACAAGATAACCCTCAGGGTAGGGCAGGGCTTTGTCACACAGACCCACATTGGCTCTTGGATGGGGAGCCCAGAGGGAGAGTTTGTCGGGGCCCTGCTGTGCCTGTCCCCTGAGACCTCCTCTGCACCATCCCTGTCAGCCAGGGGTCTCTGGGATCCTTGGGGTTGGGGTTGTCCTGCCATGGGGGACACCAAACCCTCTCAGGTATCCACAGCTCCTGTATCTGCCTGTCTTGTACCTTCTTCTGTCTTTCATAACCATGAGCTTGGCTTCAGCATTGTTTACCCACAAGCTTCAGGGTTATTGCTGCTGCTGAGCCTGTTCTTCTCTTCAACTTGGAAACTAGTGGTTTGCATTTCTTTTCCATGACCGGGGAAAAATATGTGGTTGTTATTGTTTCTGTAGGCTAAGAGCTGAACCTTTAAGGGAAAAAAAAAAAAAAGCCTAACATAAATATGCTGAGAGTAGCGGTAAGCCTGTGAGCTGGCAGGCTGCCTCCATCGTCTTGGATGTGAGGGAGCAGCCTGTTGGATGCTTTTTCTCCTGGTAGCATGGCTGGGCAACAGGCTGGGGCTCACTGCAGCTTCTTTTGCCTCTTCTTTCTCTCCCCTTTGTTTGATCTGCAGCTCACATGGGTGTAGCACTTCGCCCGCTTCTGTCTAACCTCTATTATGAAAAAAAATTATTGAATCTTCTGCAAAATATCCTGAGAGCTCCAAGTTGAGAGTTCTTCTGAGAGCCGCTGAGTTATTAATATCCTTTAATTTAACCATCTCATCTTTATGCATCAGGATTTTCACAGTTCGTGTCAGGGGTTGCAGCTCATGGGAGCAGCCTGGCAGCGTGGTTCAGGTCAGGAGGGTGTTTAAATACCCTGGGGCTCTTACTCAGCTCACAAGGAAAAACTGGAGCCCAGGCAGGGATCTGTGTTCACTGCAGAGCTTTGGGGTTCACCTGGGCTTCCCAAAATGACCTGTGATGCATCCCAGATGTGGTTTAGCCACAGGGTGGAAGGGTTTGGTCGTGTTTTCATTCTCATCCTGGGGTGTTGCTGCGAGGTCTGGCCACAGCTTTGGTCTGTGGTTCTGTGATTCCTTGTTTGCCTAAGAGTGCTCCAGACAGACCAGATGAGGAATTTGGGGGATTTGTGCATTGTGTTGTGTTTTGTCCTAATTTCTTGGTCTCCTCTGGTGTGCTGACGGTTGTTGTCTGCCATGTGGTGCCTAAGACCACAGACAGCAGGATTGGGAACAGCATGGAGGCTGCCCCAGGCCGTGCCTCAGGGAAGCAGTGGTTTGGTACAGGGCACTGGGAACCCACAGGCAGATGTTCTACCTGCTTCTGGAAGGGATGGTCCTGATTCATGATGAAAACAGAGCAATTGGAAAATCCTCAGAGGTTGCTTTTGCTTGTATTTGGCTGCAGCTGGCAGTACTGGGGACAGTTCTTTTTTCATTATTTTTCTCCTTAATGAAGCAAGAATGGTTTTTGCATTTGTAAAGGATGAGTCTTAAAAATAAAATCAGTCTCCAGCCTGAGGCCAAGCATGGACAACGTCAGCCAGAGAGGAGAATTTTTACAGGAGAGGAAATGGGCTTTGTCATAAAAGCTTCAGTGCTATCCTGGATACCTTCACGGCTGCTGCTGTGGGCACTGCAGGGGTCAAGGGGGAACTACAAATAAAACAACACTGGAAAGTTGACTTGCCTTGAGCAAATGGAGTGGGGGGACAAGAGAAGATGGATGGGGAAGGTGGAGAAGAGTCTGGTTTGCAACTCCTCCATCCTCTCAGTGTTTCCCCACCTACTGCAGACATTTATGGAGATGGGTGGCTACATGTGCTCTTCCTGTGGCCTTTGGAATCTGGGGGACTTGTATCTGTGGGATGTAACCAGTTTAGTTACAGGATTATTTCTCTCTTCTTTCGTTTTCTGGCATTACTGTTCTGCCAGCTCTGTTGCTACCAGCTGATGTTGATCTTTCAAGCCAGCTGTTCCCACAGCATGTTGTGTCAAGTGAGCGTTGGCATCCCTTGACTGTCCTTGCAGGCCACCAAGGGCACCTTGTCCTCAGACTTTGAATTCCTGCTGTTGTAGTTCCCCGTGTCTAATTCTCCTCCTCCTCCTGCACCACAGTTGGGCAGACAAAAGCTTTTGCTAAGCTTCCTTTTCAACCCAGGTAGCACTAAGTCTTTGCAGTTCATTCCCACTGATAGGTTGGGGTTTTTTTCTGCTGCAGTGACTGGAAGAGCTGGGAAGTTGCAGAAATATTTTGTCTGGAGAGATGCCCCTTTGTCACTGAGATCCATGGGACCTGAGGCCATGGGCAGAAGCTGGATGGAGGCTGCTGGGACCTTCTGGTTCAAAATGCAGTGTTAGACAAGTTGCAAAAAGAAGCAGAACTTCAGCCTGAACTGTCTGTTTGGAGCATAAAAGCCTGGGACTCCTGATGTTTAGGAAGTTCACGGGGAAGCCACAGCTAGGTGCAGTTTGTGGTTGCTCCATGCCTCAGTTTCCCCATGCTGGAGATGAGCTGCTGGGCTCTCCCAGTGTCAGTGAAGGACTCTGTTAATTTTTACATCTGGGTAAATGTTTGCCATGCCAGTGGATCTGGAGGAGGAGGTCTGCATGGCTGGTGTTCACTTGGGATGTGAAGAAGCCTCATTAGCTCTCAAATGAGGGGAGGAGATAACAGGCAGGGATGTTAAGATGCCTTTGTTAAGAGACTCAGGGGTCATATGAGCTGCCCCAAATCCTGAGCCTCTCCCTTCTCCAAGAAGTTTTGGGATATTGTGATTTGCTGACTGATGGCTGACCCAAAAGCCTTATTGCAGTCAGAATAATGGCACAACACTGGAAAGACATCAGGCTGCTGTGTATGTCTCAAGCCAAGTGGGAAGGGAATTGTCCATCTGCATTTACACACCCCACCCGAGCAGAGCAGACAATTGCTTTTTGAGGGATTCCAAATCTTGCATGTTAATGTGTGCACAAATGCATGCAAATCCTGTATTAGGGAGTACAGCAGAGGCATCGCATGGCCCTGCACGGCCGTGGCATTCCTGCTTCTTGCTTTGTCTGGAGACAGAGCTGCTCCCTGATACAGCCCATTTATTTCCATCCCAGAAGAAACAAGTGAGAAGCAGAGATAAGCAGCGCTGGTGGGTGATAAGGGCTGTTTACCGAGTTCCTTCTTTGTCCGAGAGGAATTTTAACATTTCTGCTACAATTTTAAACTCTGCCTTCATTCCTGCTGTTGCCGGGAGGGGTTGAACTTTTGGGCTGCCCTTCCTCGGAATATCTGCGGATCCCAGCCTGGGCAGGTTATGCCTTGATGCTGTTTGCTGCATTAGATTCTGCATGCCCACCAAACTGGAAGAGCCCTTTGCCCAGGAGCTTTTCCTGCAGGCCAGGGGTGTGCTGCCCTGAGCATCCTAGGGAGTCCCATCCTGCCTGTGCCACCCCAGAGCCTAACACACAAGGGCTGTTCCTTGCTCCTTCGCTTCTTTGCTGGACTCACTATTAGCAAGGACCACCTTTGCCTTTGCGCCAGGCTGCCCTCCATCTCTCTTCTCTGACATTTTAGCTCTGCTTGTGCTTTCTCCATTTGGAGTCTGCTGGTTTTTCACAGCAGGGAGACCTCATCTCTCTTCAGAAAGCTGGGGTCACGCTCGCAGCTCTCTCCAGAGCCTCTCGCACAGCACTAGTGTTCTCAGCATGGTTTTGCTTATTGTTGGTGCCATTGCTGAGATGAAAGGGCTATGGGAGGCTCCAGGGACGGCAGAGGCTGTGCTTTGCAGCTTTGTTGTGCAGAGGATGTAACACGAGGGACTGCCTCATCCCAGAGAACCTCGCAGGTCAATTGGTTTTGTGTCAAGATGTAGGTAGGTGGACCGAGGCTGGGAGTGTGCTTCTGCATCCCAAGCAAGAGGGACTTGGAAGCCACGTCCTCTGCTCAGTATGTTGGGTTCTGTTTGCTTCAGATTCCCCTTGTGTGCCTATTTTCATCTATAAAGAGAAAAGGGCTGGCTTGGGGTGATGGATCTGTTTGCACCTTCCTCCTGCACCAGTGCATGGGTAGGGATGTGACCAGGGATGGGCTTAAAGTCTCCTCTGAGGAGAGGACTTGCCCACTGTGTCTGGAGCAGCACATAAAAGCAGCCAATGCAAAATAAAACACATCCATCTTGTAACTTCGCTGGCCTTGAGGAGAAGAAAATTTTCAGTCTGTTTTTGAGCCGTTGCTGCTTTGTGCCATGTGAAGTCAATTCAAGGCAGGCTCCTTTCCAGCTAAATCTGACACCAGGAAATGTTCTTTTTCTCCCCATTTGCTTCCCGCCGTCCTGGCCCCGCTACAGGACAGCTCTGTGCGCAGCTCCGTGCCGAGCAGCGCTGCCGATGCTCCCCAGCCCGTGCCTCCCGCAGCAGCCTGGCTCCTGCTCGCCTTCCCTCCCTGTCCACAAGCTGCAGATGCTTAAAAGCTCTTTTATTTACCCTCCGTGCCCAAAGCCCTCATGCTGTCAGCCCTCCTCGCTTCGTTGTTTCCTCCCCAGTGCTGGTGATATCTCTGAGTCACCAGGGCAGGTTCTTCCCTGAGACAAGCTTGCAGACCTGGGATGAGAGCAAGATGGAAAGGCTCGTGAATGAAGATGGGATTTCCAGACAGTGATTGGTGTTAATTTATTCTTGCTTAAATAAAACAGCTGCCTGCACTCTTCTCAAGTTGCGCAGGGCTGCACAGGCAGCAGAGGTTGTTGTTGCTGAGGTTTTGGTGGTGGTGAGTCTTGGCCAGAGCCAAGCTAAAGGGTTTCCCTTTGGAAGAGGTGCCACCCCAGCTGGGCTGCAGCGCCCTGTCTGTGGTGAGGTGTGTGACACAGCGATGTGCTGAGAATCTCCAGGCTGTGCTGCGCTTCCCTTGGTAGTGACTAAGAGCTGCTGCTGGCAGGAGCAGCCAGGCAGGCTGCCAGCCATGGCCCTGCTCCTCTCCAACACCCACCAGCCCTCCGCCGTGGCAGTGGCACCCACATTGTCACCGTGGTCACTGCGGTGACACGGGTGAGTGCTGACACGTGCATTGTCTCTCTTCATGCTGCTCTGCTCTGAGTGCAGCAGGGGAAAACTGTTTTTTCAATTTCATCTCACATTTGAAATGTACATTTTGATATTAAATTTTTACTACGGGGAATTATCTTTAATTATAGTGAGCTGGAAGATGATAAAATAAAGTTGAGTAAGTGAGACCTATGTGAAGAAGTCATGGAAACCTGATCACAGAAGTGGAAAGACACTCGTAGGACAGTGGGTATTGTTCCCATGAAACAACATATCCTAATGTAAAGAAAATTGTAATTAAAGCTGTTAATCATCTGCTTTTAATGAGAGGAAAGGATCTGAATATCCCAGAGGCAAGATCTTGAATTTTGCATGGATTGCCCAGGGAGGTGGCAGAAACCCCATGCCTGGAGACGGTCAAGTTTTAATGGTGCAAAGTTGTCCTGGCTTGGGGACATCACTACTGAGTAGACAAGTTACATGTGCTGTTTTCATCTTTTGCTTTTCCAGCCAGGGAGGCCACTCACTGGCAGTACTTGCTTGCCTGGGATGGGGCAGGAGAGAGGGTGGGGTAAACCAGCTTCCTGATGTAGTCCTCAAGCTCCTGGCTGGTGTGGTGTGAGCTTGGGGGGTTTGGGGAAGGGTGGGAGTGACCTCAGGGGTCTAACTGATCACACATTTCACCTATTCACTCTTTGACACTGTTATGACAAGTCCTGATTTATCTCAAGATGAGACCTCTGATGCTCTCCTGCCATCTCCCATCTCCTGAAGGGGATGTGTCTAGAGTGGAAAGGAGGAAGTCTGTGGGATGGCTTTTTCCCCATCAGAATGCTCATGCTCCCAGTGGACTGTTGCATTTGTCCCCCTTTGCAGCTCATGATCGATATCCCAAAAGTCAAAATTTGGCTAAGTCCTAAACTCCCTCAGAATAACTATCTCTAGCACCAAATCTGGGGCTCTGTGAATTATTCTTAACATCTTGTTGCCTATTGAGCTGCTTTTAATCGTATCGTGAAATGAGATGAAAACAGCAACAACACCAGAGACTTTGCTGAGGCAGAGTGCCCCTTCCACGTCCTTCCACGGTAGCTGATTAATTAAAGTATTCACATGAAATGGTACCTCGATTATTTTTTAAGGAAACAGCCAGAGGCGATGCCGAGACTCCCCGACTGGACGCAAAGCAGACGCTGGGGTGTGTGGGGGTTGCTGTGTGGTTTAGATCTGATGAAAGGCAGGAAATGGGAAAATCTGGCAAATCTCCCTGGCTTGACTTAACGGAGCCTCTTGACTTTTGCTAGAGTGCATTTTTTGTGCTGTAATGGCCAAATGGAAATTTAGACTTGAAGCTGGATCCGAGCACTGCTATGCTTAGCTGGCTTGTACACAGCAGTGAAAGAGAAGGAAAGGTGTTTAAAAATTCCAGCCCCCAAATTTAACTATTGCTTCCCTCTGAATTTCTTCGCTTTACCTCAGAGCACAGAAACCTGCAATGGCAACTACAGGTTTTCCCCTGCTTTCTGTGTGGTACCTTATTATTTCTGAGATGTCTCCCTTTTGCTACCCAAGTGAAACCTTATCTCATTCCTCAGAAGTCAGTGGTGCTTCATTAGTGCAAATTAATTCAGAATCCTGTGTGGTTGCTTTAAAATAGATACCATTGACCCAGCCTGTGAAAGAGCATTCAGATTTCAGAAATAGAAGCCAATTTATCAGCATTCCCTTTAACCTCTTTTTCTTTGTTGGGGGATGTTTTCAACCAGGTTTGTCCTTTGCTGTTACCGTGGTGAAGGGGTGTGATGATTAGAGGGATGGAACACCTGTCCTGTGAGGAAAGGCTGAGACAATTGGGATTGTTCAGCCTGAGAAGAGAAGGCTCTGGTGTGACCTTATCAGCCTTTCAGTACCTGAAGGAGCCTACAAGATTGCTGGAGAGGGATGTTTTACGAGGGCATGTAGTGACAGGACAAGGGGGAATGGCTTTAAACTGAAATGGAGTAGGTTTAGGTTGGATATTAGGAAGGAATTCTTTACTGTGAGGGGGGTAAGGCCCTGGCACAGGTTGCCCAGAGAACTTGGAGATGCCTCATCCCTTGAAGTGTTCAAGGCCAGGTTGGATGGAGCTCTGAGCAACCTGGACTAGTGGAAGGTGTCCCTCCCCATGGCAGGGGATGTTGGAACTGAATGATCTTTAAGGTCCCTTTCAACCCAAACCATTTTATGATTCTGTTCTGTCCTTGCAGCTCTGCAGAAAAAGGCTCAGATTCAAGCCTGTGAAAAAAATCTGTCACAGACCACCAGCTGCAGGACCAGCCCCTTTAAAGAAGTGTTAAGAATAAGTTATATTTGCAGTGAATTAAGCTAATGGCTGTTGAATTGCAACCTGTGGGTTGTTCTTTCAGTTCCTGTGCTTTCCTCCCCGTGCTGCTGAGCTGCGGCGTGTGCTACCGAGCTGGGTGGTTGAGATTCCATTGCAGTGTGACTGGGTTTTGTAGCCTCCCTTAATTTAATTTAGCTTTATATGTTCAGACTATAATCAATTTTTATGCTACTTTAATAAGCAAATTTATGCTATCAGCATGCTAAAGGGACTTGTCATTCACAGATTCCCAGTCAATCCACCATCTCCCATTTTAGTGAAGCGCTCAGTTGTTCTAAATTGGGTAATGACTCTGCAATTCTGGCTGGCATGTCAACCCCCACCAGGCAGGTGCATGGCCTGTTCCTGTGCTGTCCTCTGGAAATACTCTTTGGGGTGCAGTAAAGGGACATGCAGTTGCATATCCCCAAACATTGGGCAGTCTGACTCAGATAGATTGCCAAGTGTCGTTACAGCAAATACAGACTTTTATTTCCTCCTCATAAGGGAGACAAATCCTGTGTTAGAAAGTGCCTGAGCATAAGAATGGGTTGAGTATAGTGACTGCAGGCCAGCAGGAATCACTTTCTTATTTAAAGCACTGCTCACCGGGGCATCTCTTTTTCTCTGTCCTCTCCTTGCAGGAAGATTTGCCTTCACTGTAAGTGCTCCCAGGAAGAGCACATCGTAACAGTTATGCCTCTGGAGATGGAGAAGACAGTCACGAAGCTCATGTTTGACTTCCAGAGGAATTCAACTTCTGACGACGACTCGGGCTGTGCCTTGGAGGAGTATGCCTGGGTCCCCCCCGGCCTGAAGCCTGAGCAGGTAATGATGACAGAAAAGAATTGGTTTTTGCACATTCTTTGGAAATAGTTTCCTTGATTTTTCTTCTAGGGGTGCAAGCACTTGTTGCATGTGGCTGTTTCCGGGTGCACTGGAGGGACTTGCAGAGACAGGTCTGCTCTGAATCCACAAACGGAGCAAAACAGACACGTGATCCTTGCAGGACCTGTGGTTTTCTGCGTCTGTGGATGTAATTGGTAATTGAGAGGGGGGAAACAAAATACGTCCAGGATGGGATTTGTTGTGGTTGTGCAAGGGAAAAGATACAGACGTATCTAATGTTTCACTGGGAAAAAAGCAATGGGATTCCAGCGTTTCCCAGGGACTCAGTGCTTGTGTTCTGCCCTCTTGGACTGCTCCTCTCTGTGGTAAGTCCAGGGCAGACAGTCAAAGCCGGTAGATTACCCTGAAAAATGGGCCAAAAGCTTTGTGGTTTGGGTTTTTCAAGCATGATGTTTATGCCTTACTGGAAGGAGTAGCTTAAATGAAGCTCAAGTCTCTTGGTGCAGGATTGAATGGGATGGATTAGACCTCAGTGTGCTGTCTGTGCAGAGCGTGCATTGATTCTGCTCCTTGCAGTTTACATGATTCCTTTGATTTTTATGCTGGTCTTTTATATGTTCAACTCAGAACTTAATTTGCAGTGGAGATTGCAAAATGAGCTTAGCCTTGGTAATTGCAGTATGATATTATATGATATGGCAATCATTTTAAACTGTGTAAGGAGGCTGGGAGAGGGTGGAAAGCTTTCATTCTTACTGCTAGAGTTGCTGTCCTTAAATACCGTGTATTCCTGAGCTTTTATTCAGACCAGCTTAGGCATTTCCTGAAATATTTTGGCACCACCCGTAGGCTGTAAATATTATCTGTCTGATTAGAGAAAATCCAGTTGTTTGGTGGCTTGGTTTTTGGGGGTTTTTTGTGGCTTGTCTTTATAAGCCTTGCTCACTTGAAACTCCACAGCACCGTGTGTTTCATTTGGTGCCATCCAACCGTGCAAATCAGGCAGCAGCCTTGTTTTCTGTCACCTTCCTTATGTCAGAGGCTCCCTTTTTGCCTCCCAGGAGGTACAAGACGTGGTGTGTGGAGAAATGCAGATGGTCCTGAAGTAGCTTTGCTGGTCCTTCATGACCCAGTTGGGTTTGGGGGTCCCGTTGGGAGGCCATACCTGAGCTGGTGCCACCTGCTCTCATCGCTGTTCTCTGCCCAGGCGTGTCGGCAGCTTCTGGAGCCCAAGCTGGCCCATGTTCCTGGAGCTTTGGGTGGAAATACAGGTATTTAGTGACAAGTGGCACCTGACCAGGTAGACATGGTCTCTGATGAGTGCATCATGGCACGGACAGCGATTGAAACTCACTTTCAGCATGGTGGTGAGATATTCCAGGAGACCTGTGTGCTTTTCCAATCCCTCAGGTGCTCTTTAAGAAATAGTGTGGCATCAGGGAGTTGGGATGCTCAGGAGGAAATAGAAGTCCATTAGCACTATCAGTAGCTACTGACATCCCATACATTACCCAGGTTAATGTATTTTTAGGTTCTTCCAGCATCTATTTCTTGCAGAGGTCATAGTGCTCAAACACTCGTTTTTTTCATTACACTCCTCAGTCTGCATCGCTGGGCCTTTCAGCAAATTTGCCACTTCAGACCTGTCTCTAATCACCATGGAGATGAAGAGCAGCCGAAAGCAGAGCCAGAGACAGGCACTGAAATCTGTCCAGCAGAGCTCATGTGCCAGCCCTTTCATGGCTTTTCACATGTTCGATGGGCCCCTAAGGTGACAAAGGCAGGGTGTGACTTCCCTGGGTGGTGCAAGCCCACACTGCAGGGCTGGGGTTTGTCCCTGGGTGAAGAGCAGCACCCTGAATTTCATGGAATTACAGAATGGTTGTCCCATGGCTGGGAATGCCCCACCGTGCAGGAGGGGCCAGTTACCTCCCATGGGGGTAGGAGATGCCTCTGCAGCAACTCACTGGGGCTGTGTAAGTCTGCAGACAGATGTGTGGCTTTCTGGTCAATGAGTCAGGTGTGTGCATGTGATGTGGAGCCTCTGGGAGGCTGGGCTGAAAATACAAATTTGCCGGCAGGGAATTTTTCTCTGCCTTCTGCTGTTTCGCTGTTGTATTTTTTTTACTTAAAGCAGATGAAATGAAACAACTTCTTCTGCAATATTCTACTTTATTAAAATCTCTATGCAGCATATGAATTGGGGAGGTAAGTGTTCCCCTGAAAGACTAACGCAATTTTCTTATTATACTTGGACCACAGCCTTCCTACCTCGCTATTCTTGGGAGACAGCGCTCATGTCTCACTCAACACAGCAATTTACAGGATTTCAGTGGGGAGGAGTTGGCCTGCAAACATGACATCGCTTTTTGGCAATGTTCGCAGGTCATTTCAGTATTTGGAGAGTCCCCTCAATCCAAGTCTTAAATTATTGTCATCTAGAGGGGAATTGACTCAAAGCTATAAGGTCTCACTGTATTCCTGGACACTAACTCAGGCATCAGCTAGTCTGGGATACTTGTCACTCGAGAAAATTGTGTGGGTTACTCAGTGCCCACTACTGAAGACAAAAAAAGCATTGGTCCAGTGTTCACAGATGCTGAATCAAACATTGCAATGAGGAGTGGAGCTGGAAGTTATCCCTTATAATATGGCTCATCAGTGTGTAAGACTATAAAGGGCTTTACTCAAAAGCCATACATGTAATATATTTCTAAATATGTTTATAGCACAGGGATTAAGACAGTAATATAAACAAATGAGAGCACCCCTGCGTTAAGGTATGATAAAAATTTATCTGGAAAGACAACTAAAATGTATGACATCTCTGCTCAAGAAAGAGAGGTATAAACTGGAAGGACACTGGAAATTTTATTTTCATTGAGGAGCCTACATGAACTTGGTTTGTCCAACCTAGCAAATTGAAGGGTTATGATCCCTCCCTGTCCGTTAGAGGGGGAAGAGCAGTTATCCAAGCTCCATCTTTGGCCCAAGAATGTAGATATAAACTATCTCCAAATGCATTCAGGCAGGAAATTGGAAGAGGTTTGAAATCACCAGAGGTGTAAGGCTGAGTGACAGCCTGCCAACCTGGAGAGCAACTGGTAAAAACCTAGGACTGAGCTCCATAAATTACAATGTGATGAGGAAATAGGGTTTCTTGTTGTAGCAGTCAGCTACACAGGACAACCAGGAGGTTTCTGTGGGGTCTAATCCCACTTGGATTGGACCTTAATGAGAAATTGTCTTATGGCAGAAGAGAGACTTCTCTTCTGAAAGATGCAGGTGGGAATGGCAGAGGTGGCTGTACAGAATGCTGAGGACATGACCTTTCAGAAATGGTCTTTCTTTCTGCCTACAGTTCAATGGTTGGATAAAGATTTAAGTGTGAATGTCTTGACATGGGCAAACACCAACAGAAGGGTGTCCTCAGCAAAGCAAAATCCCAGACTGAGCCCGCCTGCAAAGTCAGTGGAAGGTATCTTTGGGAGCCAGTTTGTCTGCTGGGGCTGGCAGTATGACAGCTGATCCTCCTTGCACTGACAGAAGTTTGAGGGCAGATGCTTAAAAATAAGTCCTTTTGTGATGTGTTTTTCACATTTTTAGGCAAGGATTGTGTAAATACATGTGAATGTGCAGCTTGAATTCCTTGGGCCTGTGGTTTGGAGAAATCCAAAGAGGTTATAACATGCCAGCTTGAATTTCTGAATACAAGGGATATTTGAGGATTTCTGTCTTTATTGTGTCTCAGTAATAGGAGCAGCTGGTTATGGGCTGAAATTTCCAATTAAACAAAAGATGGGGCTCTACTTCATCTGCGGTGTGGCTTTTTGTACAGCTCTGGCATGCCAACATTTGAGAACCTTGCATATGCCATAAGAACTTAATTCTCTCTTGTTGTCAGCACAGTTGCTCTGGTTGAGTCCCTTAAAAAGTTACGAAAATCTCATCTGAGCTAAAATTAGCAGCGTGAAGGTTCAGGGAGCCATTTTTCTCTAAGGCAGCCGTTAGAGCTTGGACCTCAAGAGCTCTGCAGTAGTGTGAAACTTGTAGCTGTCACAGGGAATTAATTCAGGGGCTAACATACATGTTAATCCCTCTTCTGGATCTTTCACAAGACCTGTTGCAAGGGCTTGAGTTATAATACCTCCCAAGTTTCATCAGTTGCTGTTCAGGTCACAAAGTGAGGAAAGGAGAGCAGAGATGAACCTACACTGAACATGCATTTACACCTTATGTAAAGATTTTCACCATTCTGATGAGGTAGAAAGCACCTTATCTGGTCCAGGATTTCTGGGGGACATGTGTCTCACTTGTGCCTGTGCTGTGTGTCACGGTCATTGTACCCTCCAGTCCTTTCTGGAGCAGGGTGGATGGGAAGCTGAGGGTCCTGAGGAGAAGCTGTTTCTCATGCACCCTGCTCCCAGGAGCTGCAGCTGCCTCTCATTTTGCCCCCTTACACACCGTGCACGCTGGAGTGTTTTACCCAAAAGCTGCATTTCAGCACATTTTGAAAAGCTCTCCAGTTTCACTTGGAGGTAGCGGTAAGTCCATCACCTCCCCAGTGAACTCTCTCAGTATCTAAATAGCCCGGCAGTTAGCGGCTCTTATTTCAAGGCTGGAGCTGTCTAAATCCAGCCTCCAGGCATCGGACTGTGCCGAATGCTTCCCAGCTGCTGGATGGAGCAGCAGTCCCGCACACGGAATGCTTTTTCTCTTTTTCCGTGTGTGATGCCAGTGCTGCGTGATTTGGGGGCAGCTGGGGTGGGGTAGGAGCTCCTGGAGCGGTTCCCCCTGCCCTGGAACAGAGTGGATGGAGGAGTGTGAGCACATCCTATGCTGCAAAAAAAGCCTATGGCAAAACCACGTGTCTGGACTTTTGCTCTGTTTCTGTATCCTGGGGTGTTGTCCTGATCGTGGTGAGCCAATGGAAGCTGTTAAAATTACTTAATCCTTGAACAATCTTATTATCAGGGAGATAATGAGCTGCTTTTGGTGGGCCGTGGAAAACAAGCCACTCATCTGACATGGTTTGCTCGATTCTGAAATTTGAAGCAGCTGTGTGGTGGTCAGCAGAGGTGAGGGGCAGGGGAGGAGCAGGGAGTGGAAAACGAAGCTGAAAAACCCTGGACTGCCCAATAGAAACTTCTTTAGCTTTATTCCAGGGTGCAATTACAGCTTTTCCATGTTGCCGTGCTACCCCATGCCTTAGAGAAATCCAAGAGCGTGTTAAGTGGGATACCCAGGGGAATAATCAGCGATGATCAGTGCAGCAAATGGTTATTATCATTCCTGGTGCTCCAGGGGACCCCGAGCCCTGCACGGACCTCACAGCACAGACTGCTCTCGGTGCTGTTAAAAGCACTGATCTGGGCCCTTTCAATCCAAATTCAATTTCTGCTTCAAAAAAGGAAAATCATGTCACACGCTTTCACAAGTCTGAAACGTGTGGACGTAGGGCCTTCATTCAAATGTTCCTCTTTGATGCCAGCAGGAAGCAGCGCTTCCGCGGGATCTCTCCCAGCCCGAGAGCTGTGCAAAGGCTTGGCAGGGATGGATGTCGTTCTCGACTGGGGAGCAGCGGCGCTCAGACGCCTCGGCTGCCGTTAGCCGTGGGAGAGGAGCGTGCGGAAAGCCGCAGAGCGTGCCAGAACAAATAGCACTTAGAAAAATGATTTTTCCTTTGTTCCCTGCCTTTGTCCCTCTGACTTAGGAGCGGGTTTCCAAGAGCAAACCCAGCGTTGCGGGATGCCGGACTGCCCGGCGCCAGGGATTGCATCTGCCTCCCGCTGCTGTGTGCTGGGACTGGAGCGCTCACGGGTCTGGGGGTGATGCAGGTCTGCTCCTAGCTGGGGATTTGGGGTCTCAGGAGGCAGTCTGGATCCCTCCAGGGTGCGTGCCTGGCTGCATCCCCGTGCTTGGCAGATCCAGCCGGCAGTTCCCACTCGCCTCTTCATTTCGGAGCATCTGGCCTTGCTGTAAGGATTGTTTTGCTTCAAAAAATAAATAAGTGCTTTGTATCCTAATGGCCTTGGAAAAGGAGGACGTTCCAGACTGGGGCCAAAGCACACTGAACCCGTTTTCCAGGCTCACACGTGCTGTCATCTGTGGAGCTTGTGTGTGAGTCGACGTGTACGAGTGCTTGCAACGTTTCACAGACATACTGGGAAAGTTATTTGTGTGTGGTTTGTTTGGGATTTTTTTTCCCCTTGCTTTTCCAAGGGAGGCCAGCAGGAATGGGAGACACACAAAAGCATCAGGTTTGTTTCTCTGTCAATTTTAATTGCCAAGAGTAAAGGATCATTAAAGCCTGACGTGTGCTGTTCAGAAGCCGGCACTGGGGAGGAGCAGGCAAGCCACAGGAGCAGCCCTGCTCGCCCGGGCCAGCACAGGCTTGTCAGAGCCACTGGCTGCCTTCTTCCCGCAGCAGCCAAGTCCCGTGGGAGTTTGCACGCAGCAGTGAGCCAGGAGAAGGGGCCACGGCTGAGCACACACATAGCAGTGTGCAAACAGCTCCCTGTGATGCCACAGGACATCCCTGCTTGTCGTGGAATGGGCTGCCAGGGCTGTGGCGTGTTCCCAGGGGAAATGATGCTGTCCTGGGCATGGGGAGGACACTGGGAAGTGCTGCTGTGCCTGCATTTTGAACAGACTCCACTGTGGGATGATGTACTGCACTGTGCCTGAGCGGTGGCTGACTCACCAAGGTTCCCTTTCTGGGGACAGCCCCACGTTCAGGCACCCTCCTGCACACTAGCCAGCACGTCCTGCCCTGGCAGGGCTCTTTGCAGAAGCCTTGCAGATGGCTTTGCAGTTTGTTTGGTTTCATGAGAGCCAGGCGGGATTGCCCAGCTGGCTGTGGCGGAGCTGTGAGGGCTGAGCAAGTCGGCACCCGTGCCAGGACACCGCGTGCTCCTTTGTAGTCCATCCCAGCCGTACAGTCATCCCAAACAGCCCGGTTTGGTGGGTGCTGTAGGAAGGGGTGTTGTGCTCAGGGCGAGTACAACCAAATGCTACTACCCAACAGCAATTCGTGGCGTAAGAAACATGATATTTCCCCTCCACCTCCTTTAATTCATTGATCAAAGAGATCCTTCATCAATAGCTTGGATTTACAGGATGTTTGCAAACTTTCCCTTCTAGGAGGTGTAAGACTTCGCTCACAGATATGCTCATGTGGGTTTTGTCTTTGGTCACCCTGGGACCACCAGGACAAGCTGCAGTCCTGCCTTTATTTAGCAGGGCCAGGGTAGGTTTGTAAACTGTCAAAATTAAACTGGAAACATACCCCAAACGTAAGAAGACCACAGAACACAAAGGCATTTGTAAACTAATGTAATTACTTTCCTCAGTGCCTTTGAATAAAGTTGGCTCCAGTTTAAAGGGTTTTTCCTACCCTGTTTTTACATTATGTTCTTTCCTTTCTCCTGGTTTATTTCTTTTTTTAATTTCTACATCCCCTCACTTCCCCATCCCTTTTAGCATCAAGCAGCTGTTAATTTCCAAAATGTCTATCAGCTTTTGTTAGCAAAACTTGGTGTTTGGACGTTCTCTGTTTGAAGGTGAGAACAACACTCTGGGAAGATGGATCTCTGCTGTGCCAGGTTCTGGCTGCACGGAGCCTGTCCAAGTGGGACCTCCCTGGGGCAGGGTGGGGCTTGTCCAGCTGGCCAGTATCCCGTGGCACCCAGCACTCACAGCTGGCCCTGTGTCCAGTGCACTGGCCAGATCATCCCCGTGGGATCTGTGACCTCCTGATGCTGTCTGAAGCCTTGTTTTCACTGATGTTTTCCAGATTCCTCTGGGGTTTCTCTCATCTAGGTGTGGGGACAAGTGGGGAAGCTGAGGATGAAAACTAGCCCAGCCCCACAAGTGGCTCTCGTGTGTTAGTGATGCTTGTTGGGATAATCTGGGCAGAGCAGATCTGTTGCGAGGGGAAGTAGGAGGATGCAGAGCTGCTGTGTTGTACAGCAGAAGTATTTAATAATAAAACAGCTACAGATACTGCATGGTTTAAAGGGGAAATGTTATCTCTGCAGGGTCATTGCCTGCACTGTTATCCTTATCTGGGTGCAACTCATGTTGCAGAGCCTGTAAGGGCAGTGAGGAGCACGTGGGGGGTCTAGCCCTAGCCCTGCAAGCCTCACCAGCTTGTGTGTGCTGTGACCTAGAGCTGGATGGAGGAGGAGTTACTTTAGTATAAAACAGTGACCTTTTGTACAAAAACAAAGTGCAGACTGAGCAGTTCTAGTTTTCCAGCAAGTTAACATTTTCCGCAGGCTTGTTCCCTGAAAAGCCAGATTGATTTAAGAATCCCCTTTTCCCTCTTTATTTTTGAGCATCACACAGGCCTCTGCCAGACCAGCTGCTCCCATGCTGAGTCAGAAATGCTGTCGGCAGCCAGCTGAGCACAGAGGCAAGGACACTGTCAGCCTGTGACCCTGTCCCTCCCTATGTTGGATCTCCCATCCAGGGGGCTGGGTTCATGCCATGGGAATGGGTGGCGGGTGAGAGAGTGTTATATGCACAAGCCTGGCTTCATGTCAGCCTGGACAAGGAGTGTCCTTCTGCTCTTCGTCTGCCCTCTGGATGAAGAGCATCTGCCACTCTTGGGCTAGGAGTGATGTGCTAGGTGAAAGGATCTGTGCATCCCTCTGGTTCAGGTTTTTCCCCAGGAGGGGATGGTGGCTGGAGGAAGCCATTGGCAGGTGTAAGGATTTTCGCCCCACGAGATGTTCCACAGGCACTGGACAAGGACTGGCAGCTGCCCCTGCTCCATCCTTTCCATGAGCACCCCTGCAGAAGGTCTCCTTGGCTGATGTGGATCCAAAGCAAACCCTTTCAGGTTATTTCAGGCAACAGAACACAGGTTGGAGCCTGTTGTGTTTATTTTGTTTTGTTTCTCAAACCAAATTGCCCATCCCTGCCAAGCTATGTTGCTGGTGTGATGGGAACCAGTTCCTGCAGACCTGCTGGGACTGAATGGAAAACTTCCCAGCGGAAGCAGCAGAGCTGGGCACGTAGGTCCTGCTGGATTGGGCTCTGGGAAGGCAGCACCCAGGCAGCTGAAGGAAGAACTCCCATCCTTGCTTTTTGCCCAGGGTGAGCGTCCTGGGCCTCCTTGCTTTAGGAATTTGGCGGCTCTTCAGAAAAAGAGTAATTTATGGTCTCCACCAACTTCAAGGACTGGGTGGGCAAAGAAACTTCATTGCAAGAAATCAAAACACGAGCTAACCAATGCGAGAGCAGGGCACAGTAAGCAGCCTTGTCTGCACGTGGGGAATTTGGCAGGAGAAGCCAGCAGGAGTTTGTGCCGGCCAGGCAGCACAGTGTGGCAGTGTGGAAGCCTGGCAGCCAGGAAGGAGTATGGTGTGGCAGCTGGGGCATCGCTGGGAGATTTTCAACTGCAAATTCTGCTACAGACTTGCTGCATGAACTCAGGGAGCTCATTTAACGTCGTGATGCTGCAGTTGGTCCTTTGCAGTGTGTATATTTGCCATCTTGTGTAGCATGTCATAAGAATTTTAGTGTTTTTAATGTGCTTTGATGTCTCTGGATGAAGGATGCTCTATAAATGCAAAGTAAGTATTCTAATGTACGTAGTTTGTTTTCTTTTTAACATAACAAAATACTTTGCAGCCGTTCTTTCTTTGACAGTTTCCATAGCTGGTGGGTCTGTTTCTGCTGTGCCTTAGCAAAACAAATTTAGGATTTTGCAGTGGCATATGCTCAGCATGTTCCTCGGCTTTGTGACATGAGCAGTTCCCTTGTCATCAGCACTGTGGAGCTGTGTGTAGAAATCTGCTAAAAATCTCCCTTTCTGGAAAACCTGATGATGGGGAAAGGTGGATGGTGACATCGGTTTGGGGAGGAACCATAAATTGAGAAAATCACTGGAGCAGCTCTTGCTTGCAGGTAGTTCTGAATGAGAGCAGGGAGTGAGATGAATACAGAGCTATTATTCCTGAATAAAGCTAGGTTTGGATAGTTATTCTGGAATAAAATGGTATTTCTTCCTGTAGAAGTTAACAGTGTATGAGCCAGCCCCATCAGCCTTCAAGCCCGTGGGTGAGCTCCCCTGCCAGCCAGCCCTGTGTGACCAGCCTGTGTCCCCAACTCTCCCAGTGACCCACAGCAGCTTGTCATCCACAGATGCTGTGGGGCTGTGCAGGCAGGGAGGGATTCTCTGGAGAGAGTTGGCCCAGGTGGTGCTTTCTAGGCCAAAGTCCAAAGCATACAGTGAGGGGAAAAAGCTGCTCAGAAGCCGCTGCAAAGGAAGTGTCATTTGGGAAAAGCCCTGTGAAAGCTGCAGGCAGTGCAGCCACTCCAAAATGAATTGCTGAGAGCTGAGGGAGCATCTCGGGGCTAATCCCACCATGGCAAAGGCAGAAAGCTGTACACACTGGGAGAACAGCCTGCATCTCTCTAGCCAAGAGCAGATTTAAGGAAGCTAGCCAGCCTTCTGCTCCTGCCCAAGCATCCGGAGGCATCTGGGGCTGCAGAGAATCCCAACCCCAGCTGAGCTTTCCCCTGCCTTTACCTTCTCCTGGTTCTTCCCAAGCCATTCACCATCACCGGAGCCATTTCAGAGCAGATCTTCAGCCAGCGAGTCCCTCCCGGTGCTGGCCCGGCCCTCGAGTGCACATCCCAGGTGTGGCAGTCGGAGGAGAGACGCTGGGGTTCAGGGTGTGCTTCCTCTCCGGGCTGCACTGCGCTCCCAGCACCGGGCACGCCGTTCCCCTGCCTTTTTAATAGCTGATTTTAATTACACGCTCTGAGACGAAAGAGAAAAACTAAGCCTTCCAACAGATTTTATCTGCTGTTTATTTCCACAAATTGCTGCAGAAAAAAGCCCCGAGGGGTTTGATGGAGGTGGAGGCTGAGATAGCCGGCAACACGGAGACTGCCGGGGTACAGCCTTTTTAACCTCCCTGCCGAGGCAGGTGCCGACACATCCCCGCAGCCGGCGCAATGCTCACGCTATGGAGGCTGACCGAGCAAACGGTAACGCGCCCACCGCGCCGGGGCTGCCACCCCTCTTCCTCGGAGGACAAAAGACAGCAAACCTGAAGCGGCTCCAGGCTGTTTTTGCCTGCTCAGAGTCTTTGGGAAGACCCAGTGCTTGCTGCCTCAGGGGGTGGCTGCTGGCCGGGCATGGGGACATGGGCTTGGCCACGGAACCCCACTGCAGCAGTCCCCTCTCTTGCTCCGTAGGTGCACCAGTACTACAGCTGCCTGCCTGAGGACAAGGTTCCCTATGTCAACAGCCCGGGAGAAAAGTCTCGCATAAAGCAACTTCTTCACCAGCTGCCACCACATGACAATGAGGTCAGTATCCAAAAAATGTCCTTGGACATCAGCAGGGCTGCGGGTGGGGAGTGGATGCTCCTCCTGGGGTTGCTCGTGGAAGCGTGGCTTACCTTTCTCAACTCCTTTTGCTTTTCAGGGGAATTTACTTGAATTTTGGTCATGTTGCTTTTTCAGTTGCTCTATTTGCTCCCTGCTTTGATTGTTGGAGGTGGGGAGTTGTTTGTTTCCAAAGTTAAAATTTTTTAAAACATCATTCTGCAGTGGTCTGAAATAAAAGCATTTTCTCAGCCCGTTGGAGCCCAAGGCTCTGTTAAAAGTGGCTTGGAATGCTGTTAAGATTATCTAGAGACAGATCCAAAGTTGCAAAAGCCTTTTCCCATGTGGTGCTTCCAACTCGCCTTGGGAGTGGGAGTGAGTGTGCTGAGGAGGGGCTTCACTTGGGCTGAGCCTCATGAGCTGGGAGAGCCTGGCAAGCCGCAGGTTGAGTCAAAACCAGTCAGAGCAAAATAAACCTTCTTGCGTCTCACAAGAATGATGTGAGGCAGCAAAAAGGGTCTGGTCTTTGACAGCCTGATCTCACCAGTGAGAACACTGGGTTCTGGTAACCCACAAAATTTCCCTGTGTAAACAAAAAGAATTGTTTTCATGCTACTTTCTGAAGAAGCCGCTCTGGAAAATACATGTAGGTAACTTGTTTGATCTCAGTCAGATTTTAACAAGTTTGCCTGCGTGTGGCTGTGTGCCATGGGCACAGCACTGTCAGCATGGGGGGAGCTCCAGGCACAAGGAAGGGGCTTCTTCCCATACCCTTTGGGCCCCAACTTGCCTGCTGCTTCCCTGGCAGCTGCTGGAAACCCACAGCCTCTGACAGCCAAAAAGCATAAGAATAAATGTACACAAATGCTGCTAGTGCAGCCTGTGTTGCTGCAAGTTGGACGCATGAGTCTGTATTTTCTGCAAATTGGCAGATTTTGCATCCAGTTTCCCTTCATGCTCAGTTTTGCTCCTTTGAACATTTAAGGTGTGTTGGTTGCTCATGTGAAATAACCCTGCTTGGCTTCATGAGTCTTCTCTCTCCAAATAACGGAGGGTGGATTGGGTGCTGGTGCTACATTTGACCTCCCTGGCTCTTCAGTTGTATTCCTCATTGAAATGCAACCAGCCAAGAGCTAAGCCTGCAGGATGGAAATAGCCAGGAAAACCTCAGAGTTTTATAAGCTTCGGGGAAATTGCATCATTCATTGTTTATATCCTTTTATTTTATTTCCTTATTGCATTCCAGTGCAGAAGTTTTGCAAATGCGCAGGCTTGACCCTGCGCTAGAATAGTTCACAAATCACTGGAACTGTCATTTATGCAGGGGAAAGGATCTGTGCTCTAGGAATGCCACTGGAATATCATGAAGACCTCTGCCATAGGAGGCTAATGGAGAAAGCAGGAAAACCATCAGTCCAATTGCTGGTCTGGGTGGGACTCTGAGAACCCAACTTTTCAGACTTTTCTACAAATCGAGGAGCCAAAGAGCAATCTTCCTCCTGCCTTTTCTTCTCATGTCCATCTTTTGAAATTCTGACCAAACCCCAGAATACTGAATTCCAGACACCTGCATTTCTCCAGCCTCCCCCAAGCCAAGGGCAGGGTTTGTTTTCAGAACCCCTATGCAGAGGTTTTCAGGGCCTGTGGGACTGCACCTCGCTAGCCAGAGACGCCCCAAGCACTGAGCATCCACTTGTGTTTTTTAGGTTCGCTATTGCAACTCATTGGATGAGGAGGAGAAGAGGGAGCTCAAACTCTTCAGCAACCAGAGGAAGAGGGAAAATTTAGGGAGAGGCAATGTTCGGCCATTCCCTGTAACCATGACAGGAGCCATCTGTGAGCAGGTGGGTAGTGGCTGATGAACTGGTACCTGCATTACCCAAGTGAAGCATCTCTCCTAAGAAGACAGGCTGAGAGAGTTGGGACTGTTCACCCTGGAGAAGAGAAGGCTCCAGGGAGACCTTTAGAGACCTTTTCAGTAGCTATAGGGGCTACAAGAGAGCTGGAGTATGACTTTTACAAGGGCTTATAGTGATAGAGGGAATGGCTTCGAACTTACAGAGGGCATGTTTAGATTAGATATTACATTCACTGTGAGGGTGGTGAGGCACTGGCACGAGTTACTCCGGGTGATTGTGGCTGCCCCATCCGTGGAAATGTTCAAAGCCAGGTTGGATGAGGAGCCTGGTCTAGTGGAAGGTGTCCCTGCCCATGGCGGAGGGGTGGAACTAGATGATCTTCAGGTCCCTTCCAGCTCACATCATTCTGTGATATAATGAAGTTCACAGGACAAGCTCCTGCCCATGACCCCTCCAGGTGCAAACGCTGGGGTCTGTCAGGGCACATTTCAAGATACTTGACATGGAGTTGTCACTTCAGCTGCTGGCATTGTGCAGGGGAGTGGTTGTGAGAGCAGCTGGTTGGTGAGGGGTGGCAGTGGGTTCCCCCACACCCCGTTAATCCCTGGTTTTTCCAACAGTGCGGCGGCCAGATCAATGGAGGGGACATGGCTGTGTTCGCCTCGCGAGCGGGACACGGCGTCTGCTGGCACCCTCCCTGCTTCATCTGCAGCGTCTGCAATGAGCTGCTGGTCGACCTGATCTACTTCTACCAGGATGGGAAGATCTACTGTGGCAGGCACCATGCCGAGTGCCTCAAGCCCCGCTGCGCCGCGTGTGACGAGGTAAGAGCCAGCATTTGCACAAGTGCTGCTGTCCGTTGGGGTGGCACAAGAGTGTTGGGTGGCATTTCCCCTCCATCCCTGACTTCTTCATGACTAAAATCTGATAGCTTGGCTCTGCCAAGGGGTCAAGCAAGCTTTTCCTGAGGTTTCAGGTATTCTTAGTCGCAGTGTGTCTAGAAATCTTCTGAGCTGGGACCTCATCTGCACTCAGGAAGCAGGAGCTGGGGGTTCCAGGAGTGTTTCCGGTAGAAGCACAACCCCCATGCTGTGTGATTTTAGCGCAGCAGGGTGTGGTGATCTTCCCTTCTTTTCCATTCCCCCAGAAGCCCCTGGTGGGATGAGTGCTGTGTTTCTTACAAGTTGGTCGTGTCTGAGTACATGCGGAGCTGAAATAGGCTTTGAGAGAAGCGATTAACAGGCTGTAGGAAGCTGAACAAATAGAATACAAAACCAATATAGAGAACCGTACAGAGTCGCCTCTGAGCACTTCTCAAGTGTCAATCTCTGTTTAAAAGGCTGGTGAAGGAAATTGCTCTGCTTTTTAAAGTTATGAAAACCACAGTGTGGAAAACTGTATGTACTATAAAATACCACGTCCCATCTTTGCAAGCGTGTAATAGTAAATATCCAAGGCTATATGCACTTCAAATATGAAGAGCATTGATGTATGTGTCCAATTAAATTTGTAGCATTACCAGTAGAAAACAACCCCTAACCATTCAACTGCCTCTATTTCTTTGTGGCTTCGGCTGAGTAATTCTTTTCATGTACTTTTATCCCTGCAAATTCTCATTTAAGTCTTCATTCAGCTCCTTCAGCATGCTTTTCTCCCCCTAAAACATCAAGTGCTAATTGTGAGAAACAATAATTCAGTGGTAGGGGGAGCTGCAGGGGAAAAGCTTTGGGTGTACCCTGTGCCAGGGCAGAGAACCAGGGAGCAGATATGGGGCTGCTGGTTCCCTTGGCTTAGCTTTGGGAGCTGAAATGGGGTGGGAATGGGAAGAAAAGACAGCAAGAAAGCATCTGCTGAAAACATTTTAGATGGCTGCTTCATCAGCCCATCCTTAACAGCACTCTGTGCCTCAGTTTCTCCAAGGTATAAAGACTGCAATCACCTTTATAAGCACCCAGGCTGGGGTAGAAGCAAGGTGAGGAGCCAGGTAGCTCCATGTTCTCTCCCCCCAGAGAGCTGCCACTTCTCCTTGTGTTTCTGCTCAGCCTTTGTACTCAGGTCCCTGTTTCAGAGATGGGTAAATGTGTTCCAGTAAGTGGCTGCTCTGTTCTTCTGAAGTCCACCAGATCGATAGGTTGTATATAAGTGTGTTTATTACCCTGATCGACCTCTCCAGTTGATGGATGAGCTTACGAGCACATTACTGCAGCTCTGCCTTAACACTTTGTAGTCTGGGCACTAACACGCTCCTGAGGAATTTGCATTTTAATGGATTTTCCTGATAAATGATGGGTGCCCTGCCACAAACCAAACCATGGGAGTTTCCCAAGCAGGACTGGGGGGAGTTGGCTGTAAAATTTGGAGGTTGCATGAACAAAGGGGCACAGCTGCCACGCAGGGACAGAAGACACAAAGGTTGGTGTCCACATCCTAGGTCTCCTTTCTGATCAACTCTGCTCCACGCTCGTGTTTCTTCCCCCAGATCATTTTTGCCGACGAGTGCACCGAGGCCGAAGGGCGGCACTGGCACATGAAGCATTTCTGCTGCTTTGAGTGTGAGACAGTGCTGGGGGGGCAGCGCTACATCATGAAGGATGGGAGGCCCTACTGCTGCAGCTGCTTCGAGTCCCTGTACGCCGAGTACTGCGACACCTGCGCCCAGCACATCGGTACGTGCAGGAGGGCAGCGGGCACGGCCCTGCTGGGGAGCTTGCTGCTGGCAAGGGCTGCTGCATTGAGTCCTTGGCAACACTGTGGGGCTGGGGCAACCAAATGTGCTTACACCTCTGTCCCATCCCACTGAGGAGGTAACGTGGTGATTTGTTTGGTTAAACCACTGTTTATCCCCTTTGTAGTCAGAGAGGGGAGGGTTATCAGAGGGCAACCTCAGGAGGAATGGCAGCTAGTGAAAGCTTTCTCTGGCATGATAAAATTCCTCTGGCACATTTTTTTTCCTTTAAATCTCATTTTTCTGTAAACAGCCTGGCTCTTTGACTCAGATTTTTCCCATCCAAGCTTGCCAAAGGATCACATGATTTGATGAGCTACTGTCAGAAAAGATGCTTGTTCATTAGGCATCATTATTGTTTCTGGGTCTTTTTTAATCAACTTGCAGATAGATGTTCTCAGACAGAAGGAAATAATGCATCAGGGTAAATTCATGTTTCTAGAACAGTGATTTAAAATACACTTCATTCAGGGGGCTAGCTGGGTGGGCTGGGAAGCACCTTGCTGCTCTCCCCAACCCCCTTTGCCACTTGGCTGAGCACCATGAGTGCACAGGCAGCCATTCCTTTGTCCATGGAGGTGAGCTCACGTGTTCAAATATTTCATAGGCTGCAGGGAAAGAAAAAAAACCCAACCATTTGCTCTTGTGCAGCAGCCAGATGGCACAGGGAGGGGAAATTCAGGGTTTCAGTGAAGCACTTGGAGGATGCGTCTGCTGTGACCTGCAGCACATCCTTCCCAAAAGCTCAGCTGCAGAACAGTGAAGAAGCAGCTGTTAATGCTTCTTGCACAGTCCCTTCTCTTGTGCTTCCCCCATCTGCTGTCCTTCACTCCAACTGGCCGGCTGGAGCCTGCTGGCTGTCAGGTTTTCAGGGTAAAATGTCTGGTTTGGTGCATATTTGCACATTTCTAGCAAAGGACAAACTGCAACCATCTTGCTGCAAGTTGCTCATAGTAGTGAACTGAGCGCTGTGCCTACGAGCCACATAAATCAGGGGGTAAGCATGTGATTAAACCTGGTGAGGCTCGGGTTGGGTGGGTGAGGATGGAGTGAAGAGGCTGCACTCCTTCCTCTGCAAGATGGCTTTGGGCAGTTGAAAAGGAGCCGATAAAATCCCACCCACCATCTTGTCTCTCTTTTGCCCACAAGTGTAGCACTCCCATCTGCATGTATAAAAGCATTTTGCTCACTGTAAGAGGAGGAGAAAACCGATTATACTAAACCTAATTTAGCTTGGAATAAAACAGACCATTAACATAGTGTTCATTTATAAGTTACCTGGCAGCACTTGGCCCCACAGTGGGTGTGCAGGCACGTGCTGTGCACATGTGGGGTGCAGCACCCGTTGTGCTGGCCAGCCCACACTGTGCGTGGCAGTTTCTCAGGCAACAAGGGCTTTGGCCAGGAGCAGCAGCTTAAACAAGTGTGCAAACGTTATAATTGAAACCTCAGGAGCTTTGCTCGCGGCTCTGACTGAGAGCACTGTGCAGACGTTGCTCCCTGGGGTTTGGCTGGTGAGGGACAGACTGTCTGCGTCAGTTCCTTTACTGAACCCAAGGGGGGCTGGTGAAGCAGCCCAGGAAATGTGGCTGGGTGCAAGGCAAGGGTGTGTGCTCAACCCCAGGGCCAGCTCTTTCCAGGGTCTTCTGGAGAAGCGGCCCCAGAAGCCAAAATAAAGTTAGGATGGGACCACAGTAGTAGCAGGGGACAGGGATGTCATCTGGTCTGTTACATGCTTAACCAAGGCAGCACAAATTCCTCATTATGGTTCAGTTGGAGGCTTTTTTTTTTTTTAATGGGCAGCATATTATTGCTTTTACTTCAAGGATTTTATGGAGAACTTCTTGCATTCCTTTGCTTTATGATCGGAAATATCCCCATTTAATACAAAATAGCCTGAGGCATGGTTCTGCTGCCTTTCCCAACACTGAGTAACTCCCAAGCAAAGGCCTGGAATTAGAATTGGGAAGAATTAAAAAGGGGATCAACTTCATGCATCAGAAAAACCCTGAAAAAGGGCTTTCCCAGAGCAAGGCTGAGTGCATGTCACTCATAGGGGATCATAAAGCCATAGGATGGTTTGGGTTGGAAGGGACCTTAAAGGTCATCTCATTCCAACCCCCCACCATGAGCAGGGCCACTTTCCACTAGACCAGATTGCCCCAAAGCCCATCCAGCCTGGCTTTGATGCAGGTGTTGAGTGCAGTGTTAGATGACCCTGACACTGTGCCTCTTCCCCCTCCAGGCATCGACCAGGGCCAGATGACATACGACGGCCAGCACTGGCACGCCACTGAGACCTGCTTCTGCTGCGCCCAGTGCAAGAAGTCCCTGCTGGGACGGCCCTTCCTGCCCAAGCAGGGGCAGATCTTCTGCTCCAGGGCCTGCAGCATTGGTGATGACCCCAACGGCTCCGACTCCTCCGACTCGGCTTTCCAGAGCGCGCGAGCCAAGGAATCGCGCCGCAGCGCCAAGATCGGCAAGAACAAGGGCAAAGGCGAGGAGGGGGCACGCAGCCCCTGCAACCAGCTGCAGGTCACCTCCAACCGCCTCTCCACCGACGTGGACCCTCTGTCCCTGCAGATGGATCTGCTGAGCCTGGCCAGCCAGACACCCAGCCTCAACAGGGACCACTTGTGGAGGAGCCGGGACGAGCTCTACCACTATGGGGGCAAGATGGAGCAAAGCCAGTCCCAAACCCCCTTGCAGCTTCTCAGCCAGTGCAACATAAGAACATCCTATAACCCCACCCAGGTCCCGAGCTCACAGTCGGATTTATGGGCAAAACATTTCAGCAACCAAAAGAGGAGCTCCTCACTGGCCATGAAGAGCCATGGTGGCAGCTTCATCCAGGACTGCAGAGAGGACTACTACTCGGGGAGGCTCCGCTCGCAGGAGAGCTACAGTGACATGTCCAACCAGAGCTTCCCCGAGACCAGAGGAAGTCTCAAAGTCCCCAAGTACGAAGAGGAAGAGGAGGGTGGGATGCCGACGCCGCAGTGCCGCACCCGTCACCCCATCAATGCCCTCAAGTTCTCAGAGGACCTGACGCCCACCGAGCAGACTCCCCGGGGCTCCATGGAGTCCCTCGCGCTCTCCAACGCTACAGGTATGGCACCCCTGCTCCTGCCACCCTGAGACCACCCCAGCACACCCTCCATGCAATTGAGTCCCTTGTGTTCTGGTGTCTTCCCAATATGAGGGTGACCAACAGCTTGGGGACCACCGCTTGGTGACACAGGCTTGTCTACCTGGTCCTGATGAGCCTGGCAATCCCTTTCCCTCTGCTTGCTTGTTTACCAAATGCAGGGCTTTATAGATGGCTGGCCTTTCTGTGCAGCTCAAAACAAATGTTTTCAAGCTCTTTAATCCTCCCTTTTGTGAAGAGTAGGGGAAAATCAAGGCCAGCTGCTAACGCAGAGGCAGATTCCAGCCTTCAGCTCTTGAAGGACTGCTGTCAGCTGCCCTTGCAGGCTAAAAATATTTTTAAATGCTTTGAAATAGGCCCAGTTAACCCCTTTTTGAATGTTATGCAGTTCTCAAGCACATGACTAGCTAAAAGAAATTCCTCCCCCTCTGTGCACAGCTCTTTAATTCCTCTTCCCCAACGCCTTGGTGGAAACTGCAGGGAAAAGCCAGGCAAGATGCTTGTCCCATCAGGCTGAGCTCGTTTCTCACGAGCACATCCCAGGGTCATATTTCTCAGCCCTCTCACCCCAAACATGTTTGGGTTTCACCCGTGGCCGTGGGGATGGGTGTGCATGCACAGACATGTGTGTGTGGGGCTCAGGGCAGCTGGCACTGGGCAGGCTCTGTCCTTCCTGCAGCCCTCATTGCTCCACTCACCCACCACAGCTGTCTTTGCTGCCGAGTCCCTCAGCACAAAACTTCTCGGAAAAGAGAATACTGAGCCTGGTTTGCTCACCAGAGAAACTGCCTTGCTTTTTCTTTGTGGCTCCCCTGGCTTTTCTCTGTTCCAGCCAAGCATTGCTTGGATTTGGGCAGGTCCTGTGTCTCAGCCCCTGCATAATGGAGCCCTTCTGTCTTGTATCGGGCAGGGAGTGGCCTGTGGGATGTTTGTACCCAGTCCTGAGGATCCCCCACAGCATGCTGGCACTGGGGGGTGAGGATTGCTGAGCCCAGAGAGAGCTGAGCCCCCCTGAACCTGAGTTCTGGGCTCTGCCCTGCCTGGATGGACAGGTTTGCTCTGCTACGCCTGTGCCTCCTCACCCGCGCCCCGGGTTTGGTGTGTTTGTTTTGGGAAGTTGCCAGCCCCGTGCCAAGATGTGAAATGATCTGTTTTAACCGGGATCTCCCTGTCCAGCAAGTGGAAAAACGGGGGAGAGGAGAAGCTAATGAGCTGGGAAGAGTTTTGCTTAAACAGCCTCAGATATACACAAAGGAGAAGTAGATGTGAAATGGCGAGGGAGTTGGGAATTGCTCTCCAAAACAGGGTTTCCTTAAGCAGAGCTCCACATTTCCAAAGCCTCTTGTGTTCCTGAAAACTTGTGTTGTGTAAACCCCATCAGTACAAAGAGTCTTGAGCAACACCAAGCTTGGATGAGCAATCCCTGAGCAGTGGAGGGGTTGTTGCATGCTTTGGAGCTGAAGTGTAACAGATTATTGGGGATATAGGTCAAGAGACAGAAAACGTGGCAAGGCCTTCGTATTAAAGTAAAAATCATTCTGCCTTTCATTTTAAAAAACCCTGTTAAAAATGCTGGGAGGGAGACCTCCCAAAGGCATCCATCCTCCATATGGAGCCAGAGTCTGAGTTTCCTTAGGGGCAGTGCCTGCCTTAAAGGCTCTCTGCTTTCCTGCTTTCTGGAGCAGATGCTCAGCGTGATGGGGCTTGCAGTGAGTGTTCACCTTTCCTCTGCAGAGCGAGGTGATAACATTTTTATTAATGTGCAAGGTTCTAATAATTTTCCTTGCTCTGGGAGCTGGCTCAGCTGAGCTGGGGGCACTGCAGCAGCAACAGGCAGCTCCCCCAGGGCCATGTCTGCAATTACAGAGGACACAATTATCATCCCATTTAACTGGCTGTGTTTTGAGGACAGGGAGATTTGGTGACCTGGAGGAGGTCTGTGAGAGAGCAGGTTTTTGGGCAGGTGATGTCAGGGCACAGCACCCTGCTGCCTGGCTTTTCCCATCCCTGCACTCCCTGCTGTGGCTGAGCAAGCTGCCCAGCAAGCTCCCCACAGAGGTCCCCCAAACACAGCCCAGGGGTCTGGCTCACCCAATGTCCTCCACCCTGCATCCTCCAGTTCTGCTTTGCCAGAAGCTCCCAGGCATCCACATACATAAATCCCTTTGAGCTACCGATGCTGCACGGTTTCTCCACCTTATAAAGTGAAATAATTAATACTGCATCCATCTAAGGTTTTATGGCGTTGCTAAAACATTCTGTTTTTTATAGGGAGCTGAAGGGCAAACAGTCCCTGACCTGCAGAGCACATGTTAAAAGCTGGTACCTCCCTGGCAGCAGATTTTGCTGTGATGTTTCTATTACGACTTAACTACTAATTAGCCGGAGACAGTCAGTAATGCAGATAACTCATTCTGTGGGGCTGTGCAGCAGTAATCCCTGTCCTTCGGCCGGAAGGCTGCCTGCCGTGAGCAGATGTTGTTCCCTGTAATATTTCAGGGTCAGCCATTGTGTGGGTCAAGATCTACGTGACCCCAATCTCCTGCAAGACCCCAGGTTTCTACCTTACCAAAAGGCTCTATTTAATCGCTTTAAAGCCAGTTCCTCCTGGGTTAGTAAAGAGGTGAGACACTGTTAATCCTGGGCACGTGCTCTCACAGTGCTGGGTTGTGCTCTGCTGTCACCGTGGGCAGCAGTGCACCAGCAGACACAGGAGTGGCAGAGGTGGCTGTGACCCTCCTTGTGCTCTGTGTCGGGGGTTTGAATTAGGAGGGAGTGTCTCTGCTGTCCTCTGGTTCGTGCTTTTGTAATTGCCATGAGTGCTGGTGTGATTAAGCACATCTGCTGGCAAAGGGCAGAGTCTCCTGCTGGTAGAGGGCATCTCTCCTTCCTTTCCATGTCTCTGTTTGAAAATCTCTATTCTGCCATCAACTGAAGGCTACAACAGACTCCAATCTGCTACAGCTTCTTGGGGACTGTGTCCTCGTCCTGGATTGCATGGCCATTAGATGGAGAAGGAAAATGGAAACAATATTTCTCAGCCTGTTTTCCAAGAAAGAGCTCATTTTTGTTGATTTTATTTCATATTATCTTCTATATTGTGCTTCCTTTGTCCACTTTTGGGGTTTTTGGTGGTTTCTTTTTAATGGCAGTAACAAGAACAAAAAACTGGATCCTGTAGCAATGTTTGCCTTGTAGCTCCATGCATTAAGCAACCAGGACAATGCTAAGATGGAATTTGTCCAGGAAGCTTTGCTCATGATGAGAAGCCTGATCCTGCCAGAGGTTAATCACTTCCCAGAAGATACTCAGTCCATCAGCCCTGCTCCCTGTATTTGTGTTTCCTTCTAAAAAGGTTTTGCAGTTGCTGCATGTGCCTGGCAGTGGAATTAGAAATCAAGAGCTGATCTCTGCTGATTCCAAGCAGTTATTTCCACAAAACGCCAGCTGGTCAAATAGCCCACTTAAGAAAGTACCTGCAGGCTAAATGTTGTTCTCTGGGAGCAGTCTCTTTGTGTGCTGCTTGCAGAGAGCAGGAGCCCTTTGGAGGTAGAAGTCACGTTGAATGGTGACACTGCTGTATGCAAAAGGAGAAACAGATTTTAAGGATTCCTTGAGAAAATGAGTTTGGGTGAGGGGAACAACCACATCTGTCACAGGCATAAATCCAGTTTAGAAATTTGTTAAACTGGAGCTGTTACAGGATGGAATGTGATTTCACTTGTATGGTGCACACTGCTCCTGTCATCTGTGTTGTGAGATGCCCAAAGGCCCCAAATAGTTTGTTTTTCCAGGACTAGAGAACAACTGTGATATACCAGAAAGCAAAGAGAACCGGGCTGATCCCTGCATGTCAGAGCTGCAGAGTGACCTGACAGCATCATCTGTCTCCAAGTCCCTTTTCTTCCTCTGCCTGAGGAGGAGCTCAAAGCTGCAGGGCAGGTGAGGGTAAGAAAAAGCCCTGGCTTAGGGCCAGGGTTATATTTTCTGGAGAGACATTATTTGACCCAGCCTCTCCTGCCCTGGGGGATTGGCAGCAGCTCCTGAACACCCTCAGGGATGGCAGTGAGGGCTCTGGATGCTGGTCCCCCTCCCCATGGCCTCACTAGCACTGCATCCCACGGGTGCTCCTCTCTCCCCCAGGCTGGAGAGGGCGGCTGCCCCAAGTGCTCCAGCTGAGTTATGCAATGCAGAAAATGACACATTGGCTGTTCCTGACTTTTTCTAAGAAAAAAGGGGGCTCCCAGCTCCCCACCATGTTCTTATCACTCTCTTTCTCCCAGACACAGCCACCACAAATCTGCTTCCAAGTTGGAAGATGAGATCCCTGGGGGGAATTCTTGCAATTTCGAGACACAGGTATAACATTCCCTAATCCAAGCCAGATAATTTCGAAACCGATGTGAAGATAAAGGTTTTCCACCCCAAAGGCCCAATGCCAAAACACTGTAAAACTGTCAGGAACATTTCTTCTCCCCCTCACTTGCCTTTTGCCACTCAACAGTGGGAGGTTTGGTGTGCCTGCTGCGGGGGCAAACCTCATGCATGTCTTCACCCCTTCAGTGTCACATATGGACACTGTGGGGTAATGCAAACCAGAGGGAGAACTGAAATGGACTTCGGGAAGGAGATGTTGTCAGGGGCAGCAATAGCACATCATCCCCAAGGTGGCTTGTTGGCCATCAGCTGGGGAGGGTGCAGGAGATGGGAGTGCTGATAAAGGAGCTGTAGGGTGTCTTCTAGGTTAAAATCCAACCCTTTTCCAAGCAGCATCCACGTAGGGACTTCATTCACCAAGCTGGACAGGACTGATTGGGTGGGAAATACCCAAGACACCCATGGGTTGCACATGGGGGCACACCTTGGGAGGATGTTGGGACTGTGACCACTTGATGGGGGCTCTGCCTTCCCCCAAATGGTTTGTTTTCTATGATTTCCAGTTACATTATAGTTTTGCTTTGTTTCTGCATGCCCCAAGGTCACTCAGAAGTGAGACAGGGCTGAGCTATAAACAAAGCTCTGTGCAGGCTGTTTCTCCTTAAGTTTCTTTTTAGTTCTAGGGATTGACCTTGAAATAACCCCTGTTTGAGGGGTGGTGAGGATGCCTGACGCTGTGTGAGAGGGAAGGCTCTGGCACAGGGGGCTGGACAGAAGAAATGGCGTGCTGTCCCTTCCTGTGCATCTGCAGCTGCATTTAAACACTGTCTGCCAGGGCTGGGTGCTGGGTTTTGGTGCTGGCAGGCACCACTGTGGTGAGGGCTGCGATGCACAGGTGTGTGTGTCTGCTGTGATAAATGGAAAGGCAAGAATCAAGCGTCAGCACAGCCCTGTTTGTTTGCAGTATCCTATGTCAGGGCATTGTGCATTCCCTGGCTGATGCTCTCCTGCAGTGGGATGCTGGCTCGCCCCGTGTTAGCACAGCTTCACAGGGAGTTTGATTTATTGGGGGCTGTGAGCAGCTTCCCCTCACGGGGGGCTCCATTCCCAGCCTCACACCCAGCCCACGCGCTCTCTGTGGTCTCTCTGCTGTCATTTGCCGAGTGCTTTAATAATTCATAATTAATGCAACTTGCAGCCCCGGTTTAGCAAAGCACACAGTGGGATTTAAGCGCCTCCAAATGCTTTGTTGTGGCAAGGCTGTAGAGGTGATGCTCACGAGGGGTACCTTTGTGCTGTCGCTTTGCTTATTTGGGAGTTATTTCCCTTGGCGGTGTTTATGGGATAAGCATGGTTCTCAGTAGGGGTGGGGAAGGACTTCAGAGGGGTGGTACAGTGTGTTCTTAGCAGCTGAATGTTAACCAGAAACCTGCTTGGTTTCCTCAGCGCTGCAGCCAGCTCCAGTTCTATATTGAGCACCTGCAGCCGAGCTGCAGCTTTCCCTTGTGCTCATTGGAAAAGCGCACGTTTCCATGGCTCCAGGGTGAAATATTGAGCCTGGCAGCCCCACACAGTGGAGAGCAGCAGCAGAAAAACCTGCTGTGTCCACGTGTGCCGTGATGCTGGCACCAGTCTGGCTCCAGGATGGCCACCAGCCACAGCACTGTGCTGGGGGCAGCGGTGACATCTCTCCTCTCCAGTGCATGAGTCTCTGGAGGAGCCAGCAGTGGATGTGCTCAGTGTCTCAGAGCATCGTGCAGAGGTAAATTTTGGTGAGGTCAGCATGTTATTCATGGGTTTGCACCCTGGGAATGGTCTTGGTGATGTGGTAAGAACCATCCCACACCACAGGCCAGAGCAGGGCTCCTGCTCCCTTGGATGGCCTTGGGAAACAGATTCTCAGGTTTCTTTGTTAGGAGAAAGTCAGGGCTGCATGGTGGGGTCTTGCCTCATGTGCTCTTCCAGACTGAGACTCTTGGGTTATTAGCTGTGCTATTAGCTTGGGTTATTAGCAATGAAGATGAAACACTTCATTAGGAGGGAGCTGCAGCAGCTGTAAATAAATACTGGTAACTCCAGAAGATGGGGCCTCGTGCATGGGTGTAGCTCTGGAATGGCAGATGATCTCCAGAGATGAGGGTTGTTGCCACCTTTGCCCCATCCAGGGCAGTGTGGGACCAGAAACACAGAGACACCCTGCATGTGGGTGTGCCACACTGCTGCCTTTGGGTGACAGGGGAACCCTCCAGTGCCAGAGCCTCCCCCAGTCACCTTCTGCTGTGACTACATAAGGAAGAGTTTTCTTCTTCTCCAAGCTGAAACTTTCCTTGCAGGAGCCAGCAGACCTGGAGAATAATGTGTTCCCTCCTCTTTGCAAGCACCAGCTCACCCTACACCCCTGTAAATGGGACAAGGTTGGCCCCTTTTTAATGATGCTCTCAAAATCATTCTGTTGATGCCACAGAAGCATCCTGTGGTGGTGTAGCTGTATTTCTGCACAGCACTGCTGTTGCTTGTTCTTATTGCAGAGCTGCTCTGTCTCCTTCAATGAAGGGCTGCATAAATGTCACTGAGGGTTCATTTTCCTTGGTGTCAGCTATTGTGTGACAGATCTGATTAAGGCCACATTGGGCTGTCAACAGCCATGATTCTCCTTGTGATCAGCTCTGCTGGCAGTCATGCTGTTGCTCTGGCTTTTCAGGAAGCCTTTGCTGATGTTACCAAGTTGCTCTGCCCTCCCCAGTGGCTGCTGGGCTCCTCCACAGTGGCACAGGAGGGACATGGAGAGCAGTACGTGATGTGACAAATGTCATCACTGGGTTCAAAGGCAGAAGATTGCAGCTCCAGTGAGGAGGAGAAACATAATGGGAGTGTGGAGTGTGGGTGGGCAGGTGGTAGAGGGGACAGGAAGCCCATCCAGGGCGTTTTCCAGAGGCCAGTGGCCAGGGTTGGGTTTGCTCACTCAAAACCAGCATTGCTTAGGGAGGAAAAAAAGAAGGCGTGAAGTTGACTTGAAAAGTGTGACCTTTTCAAAACAAAACATGGCTTTTCCTTCTTTTCAACTTGGCCTTTCCGTCTTCCTGTGGCATTCAGGGATTCACTTTGCCTTCCTCTGTAATCATAAACTCCAAAAACATCCCCATTAACAGCAGAAAAGCAAAGGAACAGGCAGAAATGTCTGCAGCACTGGGACTTAGGGAGCAAAAGCAAACCATGTGAGGGCAAGGAGTGGCTAAAGCTCTCCCTGGTGCTGCTGAGGGCAGGGTTTGGAAAACCTTGTCCAGCTTTGCAGGATCTGTTGATATTTTTAAGGCTGAGCCCAAGGAAACCCTGAAGCAACTCGTGAATGGGGTTAGTGACAGCAACCCTTGTTCTTGCTCAGGTTTGGCAGCAGCAGCTAATGCCAAAGGAGCTGAGCTCTTGATGAAATGCAAGCAGCTTTTGTTAAGGGAAAAGGAGCTTTATTCTTGAATTGTGGGCTGGGTTGTTGTTTTTCATAATTAATTTACAAAGTCATAAATTCTCGGTGATTGCATAAAGGCTGTGTGTCATGTTGGAAATTCTGCTGATGGTGCACAGCTCTCTGCGTTGGGTCTGCAGCAGGAGGTTGTCAGAGAGGGACGGGGAGAAGGGCGCCAAAGCAAACACTCTGCGTTTGATTTGGGATGAAATGGATTTCCTTTGAAATAACTTGCGCAACATCTTGTCCTGAGCTTGCAATGCAACCACTGACTGCTGCCAGTTGTCAAGCCAACAGGGAGATAGTCAGAAAATAGTCAGGGAACGCCCATAAAACAGGCCAAGGACTAGGGCACTGTGGGGTGTGTTGAGTTTGTTGACAGGCAAGTGCTAAGCAGACACCCCACTTCTTCCCTGCTGCCAGGTGAAGGCTTCCTGGACTGAAGGAAAGCCGCTTGCAGGAGCTCAGGGCTGGTTGGCACCTTGGAGAGACCCAGTGGGTCACCTTCCCAAGCAGGGCAGCCAGTCAAGCTGGAGCTCATGTCTCTGGCTCCTCTGCCCGTGCACAGCTCCCTGCATATCTGCAGGGATAGCCTGACCTTCCCACTGTCCTGCTGCTCACAGGGAGCTCCAGCACACCCTCTGGGGCTCAAGTATTTCCTTGCCTCCTGGGAAACCCAACTGTAACTTGGGGTTCCCCATGGGTGTCATTCAGGGGACCTGTGAGGTGCAACATAGTGACAACCCTGAATTAAGTCAGTGGCCCTGTTTTCATCTTCCCCTGACGTTGTTTAGTCCTCCAACATGTGTTGTCATTGCAGAAGGTGTGGGTGCTGGATCATGGCACCCTAGTTAGCTCGGTGTGCAGGAGGCCTCAGGTTACCTCTGACGCATGATTTCTCCCTGGCATCGCTGGTTATTCCTATCAAGTCGCAGACAGTGTAGACATATGGGAAAGGAAGTCGTGAATAGCAGCTTGGAGTCCAACTGAAAACACCTTAAATTGGTGTGATTTCCCCAAAGGAGGAACTGCCTGCTCTTTGAAAGAAAATAAAAGCCCTCCTCTTAAAAAGGGCTCTTCAGGACAGGATTGAAAACAGTGAGGTAGTTTTTGAAGCAAAAGTCTTGGGCCAAAAGCAGCCTCCAACCCACCATCTCCACTGACAGAAAATTCTAAACTCTTTCTTTTTTTCCCTTTGCCCTTTCCCTGCAAAGGCCTCTCGGCAGACGGCGGAGCCAAGCGCCAGGAGCACCTCTCCAGGTTCTCCATGCCTGACCTGAGCAAAGACTCGGGCATGAACGTCTCCGAGAAGATGAGCAACATGGGCACCCTGAACTCCTCCATGCAGTTCCGCAGCGCCGAGTCGGTGCGCAGCCTGCTGTCGGTGCAGCAGTACCAGGACATGGAGCCCACCCTGCACGACCTCGCCAGCCCCCTGGGCTACCGAGAGCGGCCGTCGCACGGGCGGATGCACCAGAGCTTCGACTACGGCAGCGGGGTGCCCGGGGGCCAGCTGGGCCCGCAGGAGATCCCCAGGCACACGCCCATGAGCGAGCGCACGCGCCGCAGAGCCACGCTGCGCGACGACGAGCGGCACTACCGCCCGCACCGGCCCCGGCGCTCCCGGCGCTCCCGCTCCGACAACGCCCTGCACCTGGCCAGCGAGCAGTGCTACCGCCTCAAGGAGAGACCCTCGCTGCGAGCCAGGGACGACTACGACCCCTTCATGCACCAGAGGAGCTGCAGGGAGACGGTGGAGCAGGGTCACCGCAGGGACGTCTACGGCCACTGTCCCCGGACGGTGTCGGATCTCGCCTTGCAGAACCACTTGGGCGAGAGGTGGGGTCCCTACTTTGCCGAATACGACTGGTGCTCCACCTGCTCCTCCTCTTCCGAGTCCGACAACGAGGGCTATTTCCTCGGGGAGCCGATTCCGCAGCCCGCCCGGCTCCGGTACGTGACCAGCGAGGAGCTGCTGCACAAGTACGGCTCGTACAGCATGCCCAAGTCTTCCACGGTGGGGGCCAGGGGACAGTTGCACAGCCGGAAAAGACAGAAGAGCAAAAACTGTATCATATCCTAATGGCATCCTTGCCAGGCACCTTGGGAGAATGTAAATTAATTCACGATCTTGCACTGTTTTAGAACATGTAAGTGCTTTTATTGTGACAAAGGAAAAGGCCCGAAGAGTAGGGGTTTGTAAGAAGGTTGTAGACTGGCTTCTATAAATAGTCATAATCCTGGGCACAGTGAATATATTTTGCACATCTTACTTTGGAGATAAAAATTTAAAAAGTCCACTTTAGCCTGTAATATTTACCCAGTAGTTTCTCTTCCTTCTCCCAAATACTGCCACCCCCCTGAGCTCTGTTTGTCCGTACGTTTTGGTTGCCGCTGTTGACTCTCAGCATCAGTTTGCCAGTAGCTTTTGCTTTCCACCACATTTTTGTTTTCCATTAGCCATGTTGGTCGGTGATTTGTCTCTTGGACAGTGTGGGAGCCTAAGTTATTTCCATGATTGTTGTAAATGCGATGTAAATGAGAGTTTGGAGAAAATATTTTTGTATTTTGTAATATCAGAGGAATTTCTATATCTTAGGAGTCACTGGGAAAATGCATGCATGTTCAGAATTGTTTTCAGTCAGAGCTAACCAAAAGGTACTTTGGACCCCTCTTTCCATTTCATCATCAAATTCCTTAAGTACATCAGTGAGACTTTGTGTTGTCATTGGTTTTGAGGATTTTTTTTGTTTTAACCCTTTTTTTTTGTTCATTTGTTTTGATCCTGGTCAATAAACAGAACATTTTCTGATTCATTAAATCTTGACGAGGCCTCAGTGGCATTTTGAAGCCTGTGATTTGCAGGTACACTCCATCACTCAGATACAGGAACCCTGACAGCTGCAAAGGGACTTTTTTTCCTTTAATTATTATTATTAATATTATTATTAAACAGGAAACAACAGAACTACCAAATGTCTGCAACATTGTAAATTACCAAAGCCGGAGAAGGAATTTCACAACCTCTGTAGAGAACGCTGAAGTTACTAAACATTGAACTATTATTTGGAGTAAATAAAGTGTAAATGGTGCAATTGTGTGATGTCAGCATGACGTTGTTTTGAATATAGATTTGTCTTATGGTGCTCTAGTCTCCTGGCTTATGTTAACTGCTGTTCATTACCAAGTGGAAGTCTCAGTATTGCCTCCTGCCTAACACTATGAGAACACCTGCAAACTGCTCCCCATGGCCACTCCTGTCCCCTGGGGGTCTCAGCCCAGGGCCAGGACAGTCCCTGCTGCGGCAGGAGGTCCCTAAAGCAGGCTCAGCTGTGTTGTATTATGCTGGATGTGAGTTTGTTCTCTGTGTGCTTTAATCCATTGGGGTTCTGCCATCCCAGCGTGTCCCGGCTGCGAGCCAATGCCAGGATGTCCCTGTGCTTCCCAGCAAGGAGCAGCTTTGCACAAGGGGCTCTTGGCACCCAGAGCACCTGAGGGGGTGAAGATAAGGCTGGGCTTTGAGCCACAGGAGGGCTGAGAGCTTAACCAGCTGCACTGCCCTCGCCCCACGTGCTGCTGGCATCCCTGCACCCTGGGAATGAGGGTCCTGCTGCAGGGATGGCACTGGCAGCCCTGGGCACACACAGGGACACCCCCATGCCTACTCCAAGCAGCAGATGCAGAAAAATCTGGAAGATGGATGTCTCCATACCACAGACTATTGCTAGGAATTTTTTTGTTGTTTGTAAAGGACAATGTGATAATTATTATTCCTTAAAAAAAAAAAGAAATTACACTTAAGTATATTTAAAAAAAATGTTTTTTCCAGTTGGAATAAATGGAAGTATTCATCCAAAGGGAAGAGTCTCCTGTATGTTTTTTGCTCTTAAGGAGTGTTGGTTAATCATGAGTAGAAAACTTGATTTTCGCTGAGCTGGTCTTGCAATAAAAGGACAAAACCAGCTCCTTGATGTGGTTTTGGTGGGCAAGGAAAGCTGGTGGAGAAGCATCTCCTGCACATCATGCACTTTCCCGAGGGTTGGTGACCTGGCCCTGTTATTTGTTGTTAAAAAAGCCATGTCTTAGAATTATTAAGGTTGGAAAAGGCCTCTAAGATCATTGAGCAAGAACAACCCAGCACCACTGTGTTCACCACTAAAGGATATCCCCAAGAGCCACATCCACACACCTTTTGAACATTTCCAGGTTGTCTTGAAGTCTTCACCTGGTAAAAGCCAGCTCAGCTCAGCCAAAATCCCTGCTGGGCCTCTGGCATACTGGGGGAGACATCAACCTGGAATTTGTAAGTAACAGCCTTTTTCTTAGAAAGTTCACAGATTTTTCCTTGTTTTCTCAAGCAGACCTGTTAAGCTGGATAGGAATATTGCTTTCAGCGAAAAGTCTGACACTGTAACTGCAGGTTATTGGATAATTGGCATTTAATATGTACAGTTTAATTCATTGTCAGTGATTAAAAGCACAGCGCATGTTGTCTGTCAGGTCTGGTACAGCTGAGCTGCTCTTGTACAGCAGGAGCCTGGATCATTCAGCAAATGGTAGAAAACTAATCCCCTGCCTTTCCCCTTTCCCTGCTTGCTGCCTCTCCCCAGGGGCAACAGAGCAAGCTTTGGGGACTCTGCAGCAGAATTGCAGCACTCTTCACGTGCAATTTTATGCTAAAATCCCAGGCACAGTGCCTCTGCTTACACAATGGTTTTGCTGCTGGAAGCAGCTCCTCAAAATTTCATTCTCACTGCAGAGCATCTCTGCATCCCTGCAATGACTGATGTACACCCCAGCTTTAATGCAGCATTGGAACATATGGGCCAAAAAAAGGGGGAGGAAAGAGTCCCTTGGGTGATGCTTCTCTCTGCTGGGCCCTTCACCAGCACCACAGAAAGGTGTCAGATCACATTTTCTAAGAAAGTCAGAGTTGTTACAAATTTCAGCAATAAATGCAAATGCAGCGTCCAAACCCTTTTCATTTTTCCTATGGGCTCCAGAAGTCCAGAACACTTTGAGGTACATGATTGAAAAAGAAAAGTGGGTTTTTTTTGCTCAGCCCAGTTGGAGTATGATTAACCATTTCTGACAAACCCACTGAGCTTGAGGGATGGAGCTACAAGTCTGTAAAATCTTGCTCCATCGCCATCTGGCCCTGCTGGTCCCCCTCTCTGTGCCCACTGCACGCGGGAGCTCAGACATGTGCCGATGTTTGCTTTCGTGTCCCCAGAACTGAGTGAAGGTGACACCACCTAAAGCTCAGCATGGGTGTCACTGGGTCCAGTTTCCCTGGGGTCACCTGCAGTTTCCCTGGTTTGCCCAAGTGGGAAGGTTTTTGCTGTCTTGCTCCCCCAGACAGCTGTGCTGCCAGAGCCAGCCTGGCACACTGTCACTGTTGCTTGCAAAAATAATTAAATCTGATCAGGTCTGTTGCTGCCACAGTTTTCTTCCATAAAAATCTCTTTTTTCCCCCAGAAAGTCCTTGCCAAGATCTGTCCCGTGTTACCACAGGGAATGGGCTGATGTTAACCTCCATTGCAAAGCCACGATTCACATCACACACCTGGTCATGACTTGAGTGATGGTGGGAGCACAGCACCCTTCACATCCATGTTCCCCAGCAGACTGGAGGGGCTCTCTGAGGTCCCTGCAACACCTGAAGTGCCCCAGCGTGGATAATATGTTGGCCCAAAAGCCACTGGAGCTGTGCAGGGAAGATCCCAGCACACTGAGGCTTGTTTTTCAGGAAGCCAAAAGCCACACAGCCTTGAGCCTGGCAAATACATCATAATGAGAAGAGCAGAACCTCTGCAGAAAGATGCAGTGATCAGAAGTGTAAGGTTAGAAATATAAAGCTGCACCTTGTCTGGCAATTACTATCCACAGATAATCCCACATTTGCTAAAGGCCCAAGTGGCTGTGGCATAGCTCACAGCACTTAGTGGCTTTGAAAACCCAGTTGCTGATGAAGGGAGGGACACCATCACTGAGTGGGGGGTTAATTAATTACAGCAGTTTGACAAAGACTGAGTGCTCCTGAGAAAGGCACACATTTGCTCTCACAATTTGTAACCCAAAAATCCATGCCTATGCAGTATGGGGCTGGCAGCACCCACCTGGCACTGCTGCTGCACCTTCTCCCCAGATAATCTGGGCTCCTGGGCTTTGAACTGCCCTGTTATCTGATGAACTTTGCTCTTTCAGGCTAAAAAAATCTCCCAGTTCCTCACATTTACATACAATTATGCTATTCTTGAAATCTAGGCTGTCCTCATTCTCCTGAAGATTATCTGCCACCTATTAGATGACCATCCTCCATGACCAGAAAAGCTTATTAACTGAGAGCAATTCCAGAGGATTTTATTTTGAAGATTATCCTTTTTTTTTTTTTTTTTAATGCAACACATTTTCAAACTATATCTTTAAAACTATTTAGGAATTCAGCTCCTGTTTGAGTACATAGGGGAGTGAGTGGCCAAGAATGCTAAGAATAAGTCATTGGAGAGCTGGGGCCCCTTTCCAAATCAGTGCATTTATAGGGGAAGGAAGGAAGGAAGGAAGGAAGGAGGGAAGGAGGGAAGGAGGGAAGGAGGGAAGGAAGGAAGGAAGGAAGGAAGGAAGGAAGGAAGGAAGGAAGGAAGGAAGGAAGGAAGGAAGGAAGGAAGGAAGGAAGGAAGGAAGGAAGGAAGGAAGGAAGGAAGGAAGGAAGGAAGGAAGGAAGGAAAGGAAGGAAGGAAGGAAGGAAGGAAGGAAGGAAGGAAGGAAGGAAGGAAGGAAGGAAGGAAGGAAGGAAGGAAGGAAGGAAGGAAGGAAGGAAGGAAGGAAGGAAGGAAGGAAAAAAAAAAGAAAAAAAAGAAAAAAAAGAAAGAAAAAGAAGGAAGAAGAAAAAGACTGTCTTGGGCATTTCTAGTGCCAAGAATGCTTGTCTGGATCTCTGAGCAGGGAAAAAAAATACAAAGTTTAAATCATTTGAATTTTTTGTCTCTCCTCATCAACAATGGACTCCACTGTTGTGTTATGTGCTCCTTCCATGTTATGCCATCAGCTTTATGAGCATCCAGGCTTCATCCTCAGCTGGGAGGAGCAGAGGAAGGCAGGTCACAGGCTTCACTCACCAATGGGACACTGGCCCTTAGGTCAGTGTCCAAAGGCAGCTCCACCTTTCTGCTTCTTCACTTATTACCCACTCAGCAAATTACCAGCTTCCCTGTTTTAGGCAAACCCAGTTGCTAAAGCATTCTCAGGAGAGCTTTCCTGTTGTAAAAGCAAATATTTATATCTGCTGTGCTCTTGGAGGCTCTGGATATGATCAACTCTTAAGGCAAGATTTAGCTGAAAGAGCTGATTTATTAAAATGGATAAACAAAGCCCTGTGAAGCAAGTGAATTCAGTCTAAATAAAGCATTAAACTCTGAAGAGCACACATCAGATCACAGCATGTATCTATATGTGTATATATATCCCATGTAATTCCTGCAGCCAAAAGCACAGTCCCCTGGACTGGGATCCCATCTCAACCCCCAGGAGAAAGGCAGCCCTGAGCCAGGCTGGGTGGGTATTAGGCAATGTGTATGTTAGCACATGCCCTGCTCTTTGACAAACCCAGTCAGGCAATCCACTCTCACCCCAAGCACAGGGATCCCTTTGGCTGCCAGCCCTGCTTGTGCTCCATGCTTCAGTTTCCTCATCTCCAAACCACCACAATGATATTTTTAACAACAAGGAACTTTAAAATCTGGGATGAAGTAGGCTGGCAAAAGAGTTCTGATTTGAACCCGTGGCTGAGCCAGCATTGTTGGCACTGCATGCCAGCAATTTCTATCAGAGTTGTTTCCTATTGACACAAGCCTCCCTTAGATCCTTGCTGCTATAGCGCTTTAGCTATAAACAACTTGGGTTTTTTTCTTCTTTTCTGTAAGTTGGGCTTTAATTGTCAATTATTTGCTCATGAGCATGCTTTCATGGCTGATGCTGGAGCAGACTCAAGCAGTTTTTATTTTGGTACTTGGATTAATTAGCTTTTTTGGAAGTGGGAGGCAGGGCAAAGATTCATTCTTGCTGCTCATCACATATTCATTATTTACATTTTTCAGTATCCCAAGTAACTCGGCACAGAAAACAAGTAAATGAAGACTGAAACATACACAAAACATCTGGAGCCTCTGCAATTCTGTAATTATCACTGCTCGTTCACAATGCACAGAGTGCCTGTTGGAAAGGCCATTCATCTATTGGCCCAATAGAGATTTTTCCTGTCAGATGCTTCCAATGAGCCCCCATCCTCCTGCCCCATCTGCCTGGCTCAGGTCTGACCTTGACTCCTCACCAAAAGCCAAAACAGCAAAATTGCTGGTTGTTGGGAGCAGCAGCCTCTGGAGCTCCTGGCCCAGGACAGTAAATACAGCTGGGCACACTAGGGCTGCTGAATAATTTATGTGATGACTCTTCAAAATAAATTCCACCCCCCAGCCCACTCCATCCTTCTTTAGCTCATGTGAATATTTAGGAAGTTTTACTAAATTCATAGACTCTCGTAACAGTTTTAAAATGTTGAGTTACATATGTGTGTCTCACACTGCTCACTGTTCATGTGGCTACAGGGGAGGAAAGAGGAAAGGGAGAGGGAAGGGGAAATGGGGAAAGGAAAAGGAAAAAGTAAATAAAGGGAAATGGGAAAAGGAAAAGGGCAAAAGGGAAAAAATTGAAAAAAGGGAAAAAAAGAGAAAAAAGGGAAAAATAAATGGGAAAGGGAAAAGCAGAAAGGCAAAGAAGAGGAAGTGAAAGGGGAAGGGGAGAAGCTTTCCCCTTGCAGCCCCCCAGGCAGGGGCACCAGAACAGCCTCCTCTCCCAACACTTGGCCTCCTAGCAGGTCATTCTGGAATTCACAGTGCTGGGAATAAGTGTGCCTGGCTTCACCACCTGGCCCAGTTGTGACAGTCTAGGGTTTTGCTCAGAGGAAGCAAATCTTTGCATATTTCTGAACATAATTGTTTATGGCAAAAGATACAAAGAGGAGAAGTTGATTTGGGATGCACAGAGAACTGGAGCAAACAAGCCTGGCTCCCCATGGGGCTTCACTGCAGCCCCAGAGATCTCTGCCTTTAATGCTTCTGGATTGTTAACAGCCGGGAGAGGGTGGGGAGAGACTGTCTAGGGGGGAAAAGGCAAAAATCTCCCAGTTTCACTTTCATAATTTGGAGTTTCAAACCAATGTTGACGACAATGTCATTATTGCTGAGCATCCGCTGGGCTCAGGGAATAAAATTCCTTTTATTTGTCTCCAGTGTCAGGATTTGCAAGTGCAAGAGATTTTCAAGAGCTTGTCTCAGTCCCTGTTTGTATGCAAATCATGTTGTAACATTTCTTAGACTAAAAGACCTGATTTTCACTATCATCAGTCAAAGCATCTGTCAGCCTTGTCAGAATAGAAAGACTCTGATTCTTTCAGGTCAAAACAACCCAAAATTATTGCTAGAATATTGAGGCGGTTTTAAGACATGAAGATTACAATGAAAATTGCTCAAACTCCATTTTTCCTTTCAACGAAATTTAAATTTTGATTTTATTTCCACACGCAGCGCAAATTTTTTTCACAGGTGACAAAGTTTTAAAATCAGAGTTCAATGCAATATTCCAGATCTCTGTAATCAGGCAGGGAGCAGTACTGGATTCAATCACATGTACAGGAGATAACTGGGATGAGTAATGAAACAAGCTAAAGAATGGGCAAATATAATAGAAAATGGAGCAGGAGCTTGTGACAAGGCTTGAAGGCAGTGAGTGGAGTTCAAGTCCCTGGGTTTGCTGGAAATAAAGAAACTCGTTTGAGGGTCTGGCCTGGGGCCAATGTCTCTCCACGAGCTGGTGGGAGGAAGCTGCCCAAGGGGCACTGAGCATCCATGTCCAGCACAGAAAACAGATGGATTTTCATTTACAGAGGCACAAGGCTCTCTCTCTCTCTCTCTCCTGCACACACACACATGGAGTTCTACATCACAGCCTCTACCATTTATACGAGAAACTGTGAGGAAATAACATGCTATAATAACAGCATGGATATATCCCTCGAGCTCTGAATGATAAGGCAGTAATCAAGTTTCACCAACGTGAAGAAAGATTTCCCAGTACTCTTTCCTGAAGATAAGCATGTTCTGGGACCAGCATGATACCCTCTCCCCACCAGCATGCACAGTTTGCCACAGAAGTGTTGTTCCCAATAGCCACTACATTAAACTATAGGCAGAATATCCAGTTCCAAATCAGCTCCCCATGTGCTTCCATCTAGCAGCCTTGATAACCACCTTGCCTTCATTTTCATACTGCATTATTTATTCATAGCACCTTGGGAAATGAGGAGCCTCAGGAGCAGTGGGAGCAGACTACATACCCACAAAGTAATATTTCCCTCTCACTGATGCGTTACCATCACTTTCCCAGCACAGGACTGCACAAATGGATTGCCCACCAGCATCTTCCCAGGCCTCTGCCCACCTGCAGAGCACACTCTTCTCACAGAGCACAGCACAAGGCATAAAAGGCATTTTCTCAACTCAACCTTAACCTAATTGCTAATTTCCTCCCTCAGACTGTGTCTCTGTATTTCAGGCTTTCTGAAACCTGAATTTCTGAGGTTTGTGGCTGGCTGACCCATCCATCCTGCCAAATGGCATTTGCACCAGCAAGTTTGAACCTTGGGATGGGCAAGCACTCGAGCAGGAATGTGAACACTCACTCCTGGGCATGCCAACATGACTCTGCAAACACAGACTCATAGAATGGTTTGGGTTGGAAGGCATCTTTGAGATCATCCAGATTCACTCCCCCTCCCACCAGAGGTCCACATGGCCCATCCCACCCACACAGAGCGTGGATGAGCTGACCACTGCAGTTATGCTGTAATATCTTGGTGCCATAAAATTTTGCCCTTCTAAATTAAGCACATGAAGTGAGTAGATGGTAGAAAATACAACTGCATGTGTGGTGGTGGTGATCAAAAACTCCAATTTGAAATGCTGGGAAAAAAGCCCAATGGGTTTCCTTGACTTCCCCCATATTTCCAAGGTCAGTCACCCAGTCCTGAATACCAGGAGGGAAATTTGAACACTTCTCCAATTGTTTTTTGGACAACTCAAACATTTAATGCCAAGGCCATTTGGTCCTTGTCTCCAACTTTGAGCTAAAAATATATTTCTAAAAGGCTCAGGTGAGAAAAGAAAAGAGCATTTAAAGTTCTTGCAAAAAAAAAAAAAAAAAAGGAGATACAAATTCCTGTGAGATTTTTGCCTGTTTCATGCCATAGCTTCAATCCCATAATTAGGTCTCCTGTCACTTCACTTGATGCTCTGTCCCATTTATCTGCAGCTTTTTGACCCTGTTTTCATATCTGGTGATGTTTTTTTTCCATTACCATTCTCAGAAGAAGACAAAAAAAAGGATTCTTGACCTTCACTCTGATGACTGAAATACGTAAGAACTGTTTTAACTTTCAAAGGAGATGATCCTAGTGTCAGGGTAGGATATCTATCTATAAAGTAGGATATATATAAATATATATATATATATATATATATAAAAAGTGGGATGTATATAAAGTATTGGCATCCACAGAGCAGATACGCCCCAGTCAGTGCCCCAGTAGTCTGATGGGTTCTCCTGAAACTGGACCCTGAAAGGAGAGGGCAGCACTGGGTGCAAGAAGGCTGATTTTTTAGCCAAACCACACAAATGCAGGCAGTGGCTGCAGTGAAAAGCTGGGGCATGGAGGATGCCTGCTTATCTTGCAATTAAATCGCAGTCAAAATTTATTAACAGTGAAGGACCTTCCTGCCTGTGAAATGGTACATGCTTCTGGGCAAATCCAAGCAGTGAAACCATGTTCCCAAATGCCAGATCTAAGAATAGATGAGCCTAATGTCAACTGCATCGCCTTTTTATCTGATAGATGTTTATTAAGTGAAGACAGAATATCTGTTGCATAAAAGCAAGCCACCTGCTGCCAAAGAGCCACCTTCCCTCTGCCACAGACAAATGTGTTCGCAGCTAATTTATGCTCAGACTGTTCTTCAAGTCACACTGTGCTTGCCAAATTTTGAAAGACCAGATTTCTCAGTGCTACAACACAACCCCAGAAGGAGTTACCTCCTCCTCTGGGCATAAACACCCAGTGACGGCCACAGCTCCCTTGGAGCTGCTTCTGGCCAGGTCAGTGGGACCAACTGGAGAGGATCTGCAAAAGGCTAGACCCAGGACATTTGGGACAGAAATCAGTGTAGAGAACCCCTCCTGTGGCCCTGAGACTTGTCTGTATTGCTCCCAACAGCTTCACCACTCTGGTGACAGGTCCTGCTCCAGCCACCAGCACCTAGCTCCAATTTCCACAGCCATGCCTCCCAGCAGCACCATTGCCCAGGCTGAGGCTGCTCTTCCTCCCGCCCAAATGTCAGGCTGTGTGGCCGTGTCCCCCAGGAGGGATAAGCCAGCAGCAGCAGGAGCACTTCACCTGGCTTACAATCAGCCTTGGCATCTCCATGGCAACTCCAGCGGATGCTGCATCCCTAATGGCTCCCAAGGAACCGCAGCACTCACAGGCAGCAGTTGCAATCAACTTCTGTCTTGGTCATCTCCAAGGGGCCAAGAGGATAATGCAGAAGAAATTAGTAAGAGGCATTCAAACCACTTTGAACAGTGTAATTGCCTCAACAATTCCTCTGGATTACAATTAGTCTGTTACTCAAACTGCACAGTATTTCTTGTGTCTCTCAGCTTTTGCTCTGCTGCTGCTGCTCAGTGCTGCCCTGTGCATGTCCACGGAGGAGGCTGAAGGGGCCTGAGTGGGATGTGCCATGCTCAGATGGGGTCACTGTACTGGGATGGGGTTTCACCATCAGGACATAACAGACCCCAAATGCAAGCATGGAAAATCCAACAGCTGCAGCATGTCAGGGGGAGAAGTGTATGAAAACCTGCTAGAGAGTTTGTGCAGTAAAAAACCTAAAATCAGTCTCATTGTAAGGCATAAGGGAGTCCAAACAACTTCTAGGTCAAAGGCTCAGTCCTGCCCACAAGAGCACATCAAAACCCCAACCTTTCACAAAGTCTTTTGCAGATAGGTGATCATGCTGCAGCAACCCCTGAGGGATTTTGTGTTCCCAGCTATGTGAAAAGTGTATTTTCCATGCACAAGCTGCTGGGCAGCTCTTCCTGGGAACCACACTGCCACGGGGGTTTGCACCCCAGTATTGCAGCAGGAATACATCTGACACCACCCAGGCACCCCCAGAGCAGGTGCTGTCCCCCCTCACTGCTGGGGTGCATCCCTGAGGATCACTGGGCAGGATTTAGCTGTCCATCACTACTCAGGAGACAAAAGGCATTTCTCTCTCATGGCTCACACCCTATTTACCCCCAGGCTCTGTGGTGGGAGTTCTCCCTGCCATTCCCTCCAGCTCCACACACCAGGATTTCAGGGAAAGCAAATTACACTGGTTGTAGGGTTAACATGTTTGCATTCATATTCCAAGCCTTGCTTTCACATCTATAACTCATTTTCCAGCATCTTCAAGCAAATTTCACACTGTTGGAAAAATGTCAAGGGTTTAATCTGATATGTGTGATACTTACTGATGCCACTAGGGAGGGAGATGATCATATCTTCCACTTCCCATCATGTTTCTTGCAGGAGTGAAAACATATCAAGAGAATTCACTGGGTTTCACTATACTTGGTACATGCAAATGAACACAAATCAAACTCTCTGAGGAGCACAGACAAATAACTTTGCATATAAGAGACCCAAGCTTATGTCAGTGAAAGCTTATCTGTTTTTTCCAGTTGCATTAGATGATCTGAGGGAATGTGGCTTTGAGAATGAGCCTTTCCATGGCTGTGACCTGCATCAGAGAGCAGGACCTGAAGCCCAGGACCAGCGTCCTGCAAGCCTCCTGCTTGGTTTCAGCTGGATTAAGAGTGGAATTAAAGACAGCAGGAAAAATATGAAGACTGTAATGAACGCATCAACACTGGGATTTTTGCTGAGATTAATGTACTCCCTGCAATATCAACAGGAAAAGATTCCTTCAAATCTGCAAGAATTCCAGAGAGGGCTTTCACACACAGCAGAGAAGTCAGCAGCAATCTTGTGCCACAAAACAAAACAAGCAGAAGGAAGCAAGCAGAAATGTTCTTTCTGTTTTGCATTGATTTCAAACCCAGGGTTTAAAACAAAGTGGCTGCAGACTGGAGGTTAATGGTTTGCAGAGCTGGGCTGGGGCTGGGGCTCCCAGGAGGTCTCAGTGAAGGGGTGGCAGGGCTGATTTGGGCATAGTTGCCCTGTGCTCTGGGCATGGTTGTCAGATGAGCCCACAGAGCCACGCAGGAGAGTTTGTGCCATGAGGGCTTTGTGCCATGAAAACAGCTGAAGGATGTCAGTGTGCCCAGTGCCAGAGGGAGCAGGGATGTGCTGCAGGCTGGAGCCAGGGCTGCTCACACTGTGCTCAGGCAGCCAGGCTTGCATCACTTCACATCCCAGCAGAACAAAATGGCTCCAGCTAAGCTCTTTGCTGTGTGAAGTTCTTTCCTCTACTGAGAAAATAAATGCTTTTTTTTAGAGCTTGGGATATGGTGAGCTGAGAAAAAAGAAAGTTTCAATATTTGAATTTTGGTCCTAACCTGACCACCTGCAAACCTGGGGCAGGGCAGGAGGCAGGGACAGGCACCAATACCAAATGATAGGGATGATCCATCACTGGATGGAGAGGACCAGGCATGTCAAATGTCACCCAGCCTGGCCAGCCCACATCGCTGTTGGCAGCCCTTGTGGGCCTGTGGATTACATTAAGCTATCACTACTGCATGGCATTCCGTTGATATCCAAATATCAATCAATATTATTGACTTCAGTAAATTTTCCTCTGAGCCTATAACTGTAATTTAATTTTGCCCAGACCAAATTAGAAAAAGCAGGCTGCATGAAAGCAATATTCCTAAGGCTTCATTTCGGAAAGACATTTGGATCTCAGAAATAGGACTTGAAGTGTTTGTAGCGAGGAATATGCTTAATTAGATTCATGTCTGAGAAGTCCCCAGCTGTTCTGCAGACAAACAGAAATATCTGAAATTTCTTCCAGCTCTATGGAGACACAGAGATTGGCTCCTCTCCCTGTTGCCCCAGTCTGAGAGATTTGCACGTATGATTATTATCTGGTGCTGCTTCAGACAATACAAGATGCCACACAATCTCTGAGCACAGAGCAAATATTCCAGCATTTTGTTTCATGATTAATTCCACCCTGTTCACTTTAGCATCTGAAATATTCTTTGCTATTTTTCTTTTTCATGTGAAAGGCTTTCTGGAAGTTGGACGTAACATACATTCATTATGAAATGAAAATACCTCATGTGTTCAGGATGGAAAAAAAAATCCCTGGCTTTCAAGAAAGCTTTGTGAGCTTATTAAAAACAAGAGCGCTTGCTATGTGTGTCATTCTGCCAAATGAAAAATTCCCTCCTTGCTTCTCAGGCTTGTAAGCTGCTTTGTGTGCTCAAGACATCTCTTTCCAGTGTCCAGCACATTTTCATCATTAGTCCAACTTGGAATAAAATATTAGCTGCCTTGTATCAATAGAAGGGGACCGCAGGGCAGCCACACTTTGGCTCCACCTTCATTGGGAAGGGATCCTGGAAAAGTCACCAGTGACAATGCCCACCCAGCCCTCGGACTTTGGGAGCAGACCCCTACACCACAGGGAACCATCCTACCCAAGCCATGCATCTGGGGAGAAGCTGAAACAGGAACTGTGTGCCAAAACCACAGCAGGCCATAAACACCACAGCTCGAGAAGAAGCGAGCCGTGACTGCCTCCAAAATCCACATCCCTGGGGCACTGCGGCAAGTCCAACCACACATGGAAAGATGCAGTCGGGGAGCTCCAGCTCCACATGCAATTTCCAGGCCCACCTCACCAGCCCGGTCACCTTTCCATTCTCCTCCTGGTCTCCCCATTACTCACCCCAGCCTTGTTTTTAGGAATCCCAGCTCCATTAATTCTTTGAGACAAATCTGCGCTGCATGGTGGGGGCTGGGGAATGTAAGGGTTGGTCCTCCACTGCCTTCTTTCCTTCTGCCACACCCTGTACTTCCCCATAGCCCATCCAACAGTCCAGGCTGGGCTGGGAAGAGGTGTGGATAGACACTGTCAAATCAGGCAACCAGCCACTGCCCATGGAGGAGCCCAACTGGGCATCCTGGCACAACCAACAGCCCTAACCATGGGGCATTTTGGAAATGGAGCTCTTACCAAGGTTGTCCCAAGGAGCTGGGGCTGCATCCACAGCAGAGCATGGGGACAGAAGAACATCAAAATGAGTGATACTCAAGAAAGGGAGGTTGACCCCTTACTGCCAAAGGTACCCACAAGCGGGTGTCTCTGGTGAGACATGTCAGACAAGGAATATTGCCTCAAACCCTGCTGTAGCTGGGCTGGATCTCACAGTGAACAATACACTGTTCAAGGATCAGACTGACAAAGTGCATCCATGCAGATCACCTCCAGCAGCCAGTAGAACAAGTCAAGGAACTCACCCAGCAATTCACCCCATGTGGCTGCAAAAGCCTGCATTTCATCTGACTAAGGATGAGATGAGTAACAGCAACTATAGAGATGAATAAACACTTCAGGAGCTTTGAAGGGCTGCTCTCAGTAAGCAGCAGCATTCATTATCCCACAGTCACCTGAAATGGGAGCTCAGTCTCCCTTGCCACACTAGGAGCCAAGTCAGTCCATTGGTCAGTGGTGGCATTCAGGCCATTGGTCAGTGATGGCATTTGGGCAGGTGGGTTGGTAATTGGGGACTGTTCAGTACTGAATCACTCACAGCTGATGTGCTGTGGCAGATCACACTCTCTCTGCAAAGCTCTCTCTTTCCCCTAATTCTTTATTCCCATTTATCTGACAAACAATTAAGACTGTTTAAGAAGATAATCAGTTTGGACTTTGAAGCTTTTTTCTCTGATCTGTGTTTTTTCCTTAAAATATAACTTCAAATATTGTGGCATTCTGGATGTTTTCTGTTTCAGTAACAAGCTGCTAATTGTAATTAGTTTTATCATGGTGGAAATTAAAAAATCTGCTCTGAATGCATGCCTTTGAATTCAGTTAAAAGGTACTTTTTGAGCTGACAATCACTTTGACTGTAGCTTCTGAGAAAGAATCAAATTTTGAACTTACGGGAAAAGCTCGTTTTACTGCAGGGTTGAGAATCCACTGTCTCAGAGCTCACTGGCATTGAGAGGTGCTAGTGAGAGCCAGAGCAAATATTTCTTTGGGCTCCCACTTTCAAGCAGTATGTTTTAGATTACACTTGAGTGGATTCAGGAGAGGAAACTGGGGGTGGTGGGTGGAAAGGATGCGAGTAGGTAAGAATGAAAGGAGGCAGTGCATGGAAAATTGGAAGGAAACAGTCAACTAAAGAAAAAAAAGATGCACAGAAAGGGTGAGGAGGTGCTGGCAGGATTGAGAGTAGATCATACAGAGAGCTCAGAGTTACATGTACCAGACTGAATAGATAAGGATAATAAGGAAATGTATAAGGATAATATATCAAAGGATTGCTGCTGGGCACTTCAAAAATTGCTGTGAGTCACTAGAAGTGGGATGATGAAAACAGGAAAAGGGGAATGAGCGAGAGGAAAACACCAAGGTGCTAATAACAATAAAAGATGTTGAAATAGTCAGTATACAGATAAAATATTCAAAATACATTGTCTTCATGTTTGGACAACTGTGTAGGAAGAGAGAGGCATTCTGTGCCCAGGAGGGAGGATGTGGCTGGGCAGAGGCTGTGCCCAGTGGGGAGTTGGTGTCAGGGCTGGGGGCAGGAGCCAGCCAGGGCTCAGGCTCTGCACAAACCAGCACCACACATGGCACAAATCCACTGTGCCCACCCTCCTCTTCCATCCTACCAGGAACCAAACTCCTGGCTCCACTGCACTGTGGGGAATTCCTGTTGGGCAGTGGGTTACCTTGCACCAGGCGAAGCTAATCCTTTGTGTGAGTCCTGTGGACAATGTGTCCTCTTCCTCTTCCTCCAGCCAGAATATGTTTCTCCTTTTGAGGATGGGGTGTCTCTGCCCTGCAGATCATTCCCATGGCCACAGGCAGGATGCAATATACATTACAGCAAACAGCAGAACCCAGGTAGTGCTAGTGGGACATAGAGAAGCTGTGAAAATAAAAGCCTCTATTGAACATTAACTTCTGCAGTCAGATTCTCAGATGGGCAAGAGCAATGACTGCTTAGCAAAACAGCAACTGAGGGCAAGGCTGTCTCTAACTCTGGGGATAATTGTCATGGAAACTACAAGTAAAGTAGCACAAAACACAAGTAGGTAGGAAAAAGGTAGCTGAAAATAGCTGCTCCAGGAATATTTTTTTGCAAAGGTTCTAGACATTAAAAGGCAACTGAATAAACAGCTTAGTAATTTTAGATGTTCTTGGAAAATGTATTTTAAAGGGAAAAATGGGGCAAACCACAAAACTACAGCTCAGGGAACACTCCAGGAGAAAAAAAAATCTCTGAGCGAAAAATGAGTGCAAGTAAGACTCCTACAAGATTTATAATACACATACCTAGAGATGTATAGATAGACACATCAACTAATGCATGTGTGTGTGATTACATATATACAGCACAGAGGACGTATTTTTAACTACATAGAGTGTAAACATACATAGATATATACACAATATATATCCACTACTGGAAAAAAATACTGAAAAGCGAAGGAAGCACAAATCAAATCCTTCCTGCATCTAGCTGAAGATGAGAGGGTTTCTCAGAGGTTAACTTGACTGAAGTCCAAGGCCTTGAGCAGGAAAGCAAGTTGTCTGATGAGTTGGACCAGTGTCGAAATGGCATCTGCCCAAGGATGGCTGTGACCAGAAAACACACAGAGGGTGAGATCCAGCACCCAGACAGCAGAATGGATTTGTGCCAGAGAGCCTCCAGCCAACGGGGAGGCAGTCAGCAATTCCCAGCAAGCAGAGATGGCCACAAACCAGGACACCTTCGTCTCTGCTCAAAAAAGCAACAAACTGCATTTCACAAAGTGCCTTTTCCTCGCTCCAAGGAACACCTCCCAGTGCCAGACGGATGGTGGCACATTTGGGGATATTCTTCCAGCCAAAATTACCAGTATAAGCTGCAAGAGCAGGGGTGCCAGTCCAGAAAGTGGAGCAGCAGGTACAACCTCTATGTGATGGTACTGGGAAGGTATGGCAGGGCAGGATTTAGCATGACCACAGAGGAAAGCAGGTGAGATGTGGAGGTACTGTCATGCAGGTCACACTAGGAAAACATTACAAGTGGTTTATGCACTTGGAGAGGAATGAATTGAGTTGTAACAGGGAGAAGTGCTAGCTGCAAGATGTGAGAAACAGCAGAATGTATGTTACATCACTCAGCAGCACACACTGCTGGCTGGGGCCAGAATAATCCCACCCCATCTTTTGTGCCATGCTGGAATAAACAGTGAATTAACCAGGAATAATCCCACAACATCAAATTATATATATGCCCTAGTAAGTGCCAAACAGTGTGTCTCAGCAGACAAGACAAAGATATTTCAAGGTGAGCACCAGAGGTGTTCTGGCATTGCAGCAGGTTCATGTGAATTCTGGAGAAGATTTTAGAGGTTGGTCATATCCACACCACGTAAAATATAATGATCAGTAACTCAAATGACACCCCAAAAGGAGGCAACAGAAGAAGAACCATTTCATTCACCAGAGGTGATTGCTACTCCCAAGTGCAAGGAACCGGGAAAAAAGGAAGGTCAAGAGAGCAAAAGATGAGGAGGAGAAGGTCAAGGGAGGGGTGAAAGGAAAATGGAAATGGAGAGAAAACTAACCCTAGCTAAGAGGCAATTCTAATCAGCTACGAGGGGAGAGTTCAGCGCAGCCCCAACTGCAGAGCAGTGTGCCATGGGGACTGGAGGAAAACTGCCACAGCAGCAGAGCCTGGATGCTGCAGCCAGTCAGGGCTTTACAAGGCACTAACCAGGTATTTATAAAACACCATGGAGGCAGAGGTTTCTTTACTTCTGAGAGGTTAAAACACAGAAAGACACCAAAAGGAATTAATTACGTGGGGTTTTTTACTCAATAATATCAAGTCACAGCTCAGAAAGATTAAATATGCAACCAGAAGTCACCTACATTGATGTAATGCCACTAATAACAGTAGCATTTATAAAGGGCTAAATCATGCTTTCCTTGCTTAAGGCCTTTCTCTCTGACCTTTGAAGGTTTGATCTCAAGACGTGATGTAAATCATCTGGAGAGTTTTCTTCACCTCTAGCGGGTGAAGGATATTCCTATTCTGTGAAAGCAGACTTAGTCTTGCAAATAAAAGAAAGAAATACACTGGAGGTATTTATCTTTCAGGGCACCTGAGTTCTCTGCTTCCTGAAGTCACCCAGGCACTCTGTGTAATGGCAAAGCTCTTTCCATCAGCCGAGGAAGATCTTCTAGCAGAGATGGACTCTCAATTCCAGATGGTTTGAATTTTCTGCTCACTTATTAAAACCAACATAAAACCCCCTAAAGTAACAATCCAGCTATTTTCACTAAAACTGAAGTTTCTCAGGCTAGCAACTTGCCAATTAGTAAAAGCAAAACATTTAGGGTGATCAGTGCCATGGCACAAGGGCACAGCACAGTGTGTACCCTGAAATCCCACTCAGTCTGGGACTCACAGTGCATTCAGCAGAACGAAACAAGAGAACCTTCCTCAGTTAAATTGGTGTTCAAGCTATTGGGCATTCAGCAGGTGCTCTCCAGATACCCCAACAGTCTGCAGAAACAATGAGAGCTAAATTCCCTGTATTTTAGAGAAGTGCCTTGCCCAGTGAACTTACCAGGATGTTCAGACTGTGGTCACTTCAACACTGGGTTTATTTCAGAAGACAACAGAATATTAAAACATCACACTATTGTTTGTGTCAAACACCACTTGCCTTAATTAATAAATGTGTTCCTGGTTTGCTATGAGATCTCAACAGAAGTTACACAACAATTCTCAGCCAAGTGCTTTTCCTTGCATGATGTGAAAATCACTTGTGTTATAAAGAGTGAAAAAAAACAACAAACAAAAAACCCCAGGCTGTGTGTTTGAAAAGAAGCTGTGGAAAACACATCAATATTTGCAATTACAGTGGCAGCTGCTGCTCTGTGAGCAGTCAGGGATGGAGGCTGCTTTTCCACGGAGCCCATACCCCTTCTTCCCACTTTGCCCTATCCCCACTATGGTGAGACTCCCAGCTCTTCCTTTCTCTGCTCCTCACTCCTATATATTTCCCATCCCTCCATGACCCTGCAATGGCCACACAGCAGTTCTCACTGCTGGCTACATTCCCTAAAACACAGGCTGAGCAAAAGGCACAGGAACAGACTCACTGCAGGGCAGGATGGTGTGGGTTCACCAGCACAGCTGATCCTCCCAGTTTGGCTCTGCCTTCCCTGATCTCACAGAACTTCGAGGAATTGGACATTACTGAGAGCTCATGACATCTATCAGATTTGGTTCAAGCTGACCAAGGGGTTCAAAGGCATTAGAGCACAGAAACACAGGCTGATGGCAGACGGTGTAATTGCATGAGACTATTGCTTGAGAAAAAGAAGCTTAAAAAAAATCATCAAAGGACAAAAGTCACTCTGGAACCACAGGGAAGGCTGACAAGGCTGAGCTAACAGGAAAAAAATTGATTGACTCCCCAGAGGACTGAAAGATTTCAAATTCCTCGCTCTCCATTTCAAATTATCGCAGTAAACTGATAACTATCACACCAACCCACCAACAACCTGAGGATTTAAATAAGATTTTTGCCACCAGCACATGTAAACCCCAATGAATTCCAAACAGATGGTTTATTTAAAGATCACATTATATGTACTACAATCAATGTCCAGACTATGCCAGGGCTGCTGCAAGGAAAAAGATATCATTTTAGGCATGTAAAACCCCTCCAGTTTGGACAGAGACAGGGCAAGAGTAATCAGCACTTCTTAAAGTCTTAGAAACGTAGTGAAAGAGCTGAAGTGTGCGTAATTACCAGTAAGAGGCATTGTAGCAAAGCAGATAAAGTTAATTATACAGTACAGGAGCATTTTCAGTTGATGTGGTAGTAATCATAGTCAACAGAGAAGTGCCCAACAGAAGGATCCATGTACAATAAAAGCAATCATGGGGTGAAAGTGTACAGCACAAATTACCTAAAAAACAAAGGCAGACACAGACACACAGCTGGAGCCATCAAATCTTAATGAGGATTTTTGGATTTCTACATGCAATAGGATACCTTAAGCAGCAGCACACCTTACCCTGTGCATGGTATCCCCCTAAAACTGTCACATCAGTCTGGAGGAGATATCAATATTTGTGCTCCATGTGGGCCAGAGCCAGCACCAGCCTGTGATAATATTGACACCATTTATCATGGGAAACACTGGGTGCTGTTGCTGTGTATGAAACAAATATATCAGTGAGTTGGTCTAGAGTATCTGTTTTCTGAAACTAAATCTGTACTTAGGAGAAAAGATGCAACAAACAGACCTCACTTTGATTTCAGGCTTACAGGCTGCCATCTCCTACAGACCCTCCAAGGTCTGCATCCACCACTCTGCATTGTAACAGGTGTTGAACACAGGGTCTGAAACAAAAGGCTCAAGCATAAAACATGTGTGTGTGTGTGTGTGTGTGTGTGTGTGTGTGTGTGTGTGTGTGTGTATTTACACATCTCCACAAATGTCATTTCAATGTCTCTAGGTCTGATGATGGGACAGACTCTGAGCAGGATTTCACTTCCCTGTGCTGGCAGTGCTCTCTCCCACTCTGCAGTACAGCCATTCCACCCAGGAGCTGTCACTTGCTGCATGTCTTCATGGCACCAAATCCACTGGGTTCTCACCTCTTCAGAAAGAGCTTCTCCCCCAAGATTTCCTGAGGCAATAGTGTTAAATATATCCAGCCTCAGGAGGCAGCATGCCATCACCCTTCCCTACACCCAGGGCTGCCAGAGGTGTGGAGCAAAGGAAGAGGCTCCTCCACTGTCCCTACCTGTCAGTTTGATTTCTCATGGCCATTACACATTAATAGCTTTTCAGATCTCTAAGTAATGATGCAGTTTCATCCTCTCTTCCCAGGGTAATAAACTCCTCCAACATGGATGTTTGTTGGAACACCTTGACTCTAATGCTGCAAAAGACTTAATTTGGGCACTATGTAAAATATTGTCCTTCCAAACAAGGATTAATTGATTTGAAAATATGCAAGGAAAGAAATTACACTAACTGCTGTGAAACAAATACTTGGCTGATCAGATGCAATTAGCAACACAGAAATGGTAACAAAAGAATATGAGGGAGGTCAAAAGAGGCAGAAATCCCACTCCAAGGACATTGTCTAGCTGTCCCTAGGCTGGTGCCAGGGCTAGTCTAACACCAGCCAGCCCGTGGAGCTGCACTAGCAGAGGACTCAGCCCTGTGTTTTCCACTCCTTGCTGACACAGACTGTAGTTTCTGAGAGCCAGACTTCCTGAGACAACAGCCATATCTATGCCAACAATAATTACCTAGGAAAACAGGCAACTTCTAGGAGCTTATTCGGAAGAAATCAATGCCTAACACTTGTATGCTTACACAGTGCAGCTGTGAGTATTGCTGTCAACACTTCCACTACAGAAGGGCAAAGAATGAAGCCAGACGTGATTCAAGTGCCATCTTTTCCCAAGTTCAGTTACACCAGCCCTGCAAATGAAAAAAATGCACTGGCCTTGAAGATGCCTGAGGATGACAGCAAGGTATGAAAGCGTAATTGGTATTGCTGAGGTGAGCCTGCAGCTCACAGCGTGGTGGCTGCACACAAAGAGCTCTTCGTTACAGCATGGCCAAGCCAAACAGCTCCCAGGGCCCTTCATGCCTTCTGAAAAGGGAATTAAAGTCACTCAGCAGCACTTGGGTCCAGTCCTGGGTCCTGCTGCAGATCCTGATCTGCTGGCAGAGGATGCTCACAGTGCCAGGGTGGTCCCTGTCTCTGAAGCCTGGCAGAGCCAGGTAGGGCTACAGGACCTCCTTGGAGAGGAAAGGGGAGCACTCTGTGAGCTGCTGCTGGAAAGTGCCACATGCCCTGAGTGATGGGAGTTTTCCCTTTGTGGGCTGGGAGAGAGGAGCCACCGCACTCAGCAGAGGGACTGGTGACAGACACAATCCCTGGCTCCCTTGATGGCACTGGAAAGCAAAATACTCGGATCCTGACACTGCAATAAGGGGTGTGTAATACATCCCTGCCTGCAGCAAAGTGGTGTCTGGCTGGAGACACCAGAGCCTGGAAACCTTTCAGTGGCTGGGAAGGGGACACAGCAGGTTTTGGGTGGTCTGTGCCCCTGCAGAAGGCTGGCAGTCCCCAAAGATTTCAGCCAACATTCAGCGATAGCAGGGCTTCACTTGGCACCTCGAGAGGGAAAAACAGCCCAGCAAAGCAAACAGCCAGAAGGCAGAGACGCGGCAGTTACTGCTCTGAAACACTGGCACCTTGTGGCAGCTCAGCCCCAGGCGGACACGCTGTCTCTGACTGTCCTGCTGGACATCGAGGTGGCCTGGGCAGGGCTCTGAGAGCCAGGACACAACCAGGAGCAGTCTCACACAGACGGACAGAAAGCCACCTTGCTCTGGGCAGCATTTAGGAACAGCTGTTACTGGGGAAGGAGAAGATCTGGAAATCTGTAGATGCACTTCCAGCCCTGTTTGTGGCCTCCCACAGCTGCAAAAAATGGTAATGAGGAGGGTGACATTATTTGGATGCCCATGGTCACTGTCTGGGGCATTGACCACACAAGATGTGTCCACCGAGGAACTGCAAGGAGCAAACAAATCTCTTGATGGGCGTGAGCATCACCTGGGGAGTGTGGGGTCTGCACCCCACCTGCAGAACACCCATATTGTCACTCTTCAAGAAAGAGTCACTAGGGGCCACCACAGGGCTTCTCACTGTCCTGATGCATCTTGTAAGGAAGGAAACAATCATTTGACATCCATTTTGGAAAAAAAAAAAAAATTTGGATCCTTTTGAATGCTGTAAGACCACATTAAATTAAGGTCACCACAAGGCCTTATTTCTTCATATTTGAGTTATAAGCATTCTCCCTGAATTTCTTTTTGCATTTAGTAGTGAATGTCACATGTATGTAGCCAGCTCCTTTCCTCTCTGTTATCGCTGAAATACACATAAGAATGAAAATGTGGCAAATATTTACAGGCAATAAATGCTGAGGTGGTGGGGGGTGGTGGTGGTAATTAACTAGTGTTTCTCATGGTTACAAACCAGAACACAACATTTCAGCAGGAAAATTAAAACTCGGTTCTCTTACTCTTCTCACACCTAGCAACTTATTTTTCAGCCAATTAAAAAGTGGCAAATCCAGAAATGGGAGAATGAAGAACTGTCTCTCCCACAGTACATAATGAATCTGTGGCTTTTATTGCCACAATGAGCTGAGGATACCAAACCCAGCGATGTTGACAGGGTGTGGATGTTTCTATGGACAGTGAGAATGGCCAGAGAATGGTTACGAATGATGTGAATTTTGGAAGAGGGCAGACCTCCAGCTGTGGCTGCAAACCAATCTTTATTAGGGATTAGGAAAAGAGCTATGGTGACAGCCAGGTTATCTGCTTACAAGGGAGCTGCACATACTTTCCACCTTCCACCCGTCGCTGGAGGGACTGTGCAATAACTGGATGTTGGAGCTGGTTCAATTTTTTTTTCTCCTTCAATTTTTGTGAGCTAATCCCAGCTCAGCCACTCACACAAGCAACATTCATCTGTGTGTGTGCAGTGCCTGAGCACTTGGAACATCAGCCTTACTTAGCAGAAAAAACCCCAACCATCCTTTTCTTCCCAAACAAGGCATGCTAAGAATAAACAGCATTCCTTAGCTCCGGAGCACGCTGCCTAAGGAATGGAGCTGGGGACAAGATTCAAAAGAAAAATATGTAAGAGGCCTAAAAGTGAATGTCATAAATAAAACTAATTAATAGGCCTCTGAGCAAATGCAAAGGCCAACAGGCAAATAACATAAACACTGCTGCAAAAGATCTGTGGGCTGTTCTCTGCAAAGCATCAAAGCCATTGCTCCTTGCGCAATCAATACAAAAGTGATTGCAACTCAAAAAGAAAAACACGAGACAAAGGGGGAAAATGACTGCTCCTAAAGAAACAAAGGATCCGCCCAACTTAAAACACAGCTTCTCCTTTATTTTATTCTAAAATACTGTATACAAGCAAATAAATGAAAGGGGGGAAAGTCAGGATCAATGTAAAAAACACTAGCATTTATCAAAAACACAGCAGGCAACTGTTCCTTCCAGCAATCTCCTAAATAATTCACACCAAATATACAGAAGCAAATCTTGGGAATACACAGTGCCAACTGTTGAAGGAACAGTTTCTTCCATCACCGAGATGCAAAGCACAACTCCAAAATAGAGACACTGGCCAAAAGCATTGTACTTAAACCCCAATTCCAACAGACAACACCAAAATGTGTCTGGAGGAGGTCAGCTGTGCACCAAGCATGGTCCAGGAGGTTGGGTGGGATCCTGCATCCCACAGGATAACCCTAGGCACCCAAAAATGCCCTTGGCAGAAGCCCAGCACCCTCTGTCTGCCCCACCACCCAGCTGTGTTCCACTCCAAAAGCACCAACTATGATTTTACCTTATTGCAAACTTCCAAGGGAAAACAGAGGCTGATACAGTGTAGTAAAGAATAAAAAAAGGGCTTGACTCCAGGTATCACCTGGGGATGAACCTCAATAAACCCACACACAGGGCCTGTGGAGGCACAGGCAATGCCCCATCTGTAACATGTGGCACAGACAATTTGTGGGCAGCCCTGGTGGGGAGGGGGAGCTGGGCAGGACCAGGGCCAGTGGGGTGGGGTGACACATAGGGACCACTCAACCCTTCTGCCACCATCTCCACTTGACATTCCCAAGGGAGGGAACACACTCCAGCCCCTGTACTGGCAGTGTTCGCTGTGTGAGGTCAGGAAAGACAAACCCAAATATATTTCATAAACAGATGGTGAAACATCAAGAAAAGCAAAGTGAGAAGTAGATGAACATGGGCTAGAGTCAGGTATGACTTCCCACCATCCTGGACAAGATACAACCAAAGCCAGGGCTGTTTAGAGCCCCTTTTATTTGCCTTCTACTTGTTTTAAGCCACAAGCTCTGGTTTAACACATTCCAGCTCCTTTCTGAAACTACAAAGCCTACAAACTCAGTTTTTCTCTTCTAGACCCCTTCTAGGTCTGTGTCCCTCCCCTGTGCTCAGACACCAGACAAACCCTTGTGAATAACCCCTTCTTGAGCCTGTTCAGCCTTGAGTAGAGACAGCTGAGAGGGGACCTCACCAAAGTCTGTCATTATCTGCAGGGAGGGTGCCAAGAAGGTGAATCAGGCTCTGCTCAGCAGTGCCAAGCTATGGGGCAAGAGACAACAGGCACAAAGTGACACACACGAGTTCCACCTGAGGATGAGGAAAAGCTTTGCTGTGCAGTGACTGTGCGCAGGAACAGATTGTCCAGATAGGTGTGGAGTGTCCCTCACTAGAAGTATTCCAGGATCGTCTACACACACCTCATTTCAGGCGCTCCGGGATCACAGAATGGCTTGGGTTGGAAGGGGATTGTGAAGATCACCCAGTTCCAACCCCCTGCCACGGGCAGGGTCACCACGAGCAGGGTCACCACGGGCAGGGTCACCACGGGCAGGGCCAGAGCCCCTTCCAGCCTGGCTCTGGGCACTTGCAGGGATGGGCAGTCCTTTCCGTGGGCAGTCGTGTCAGTGGCGGTGGCTCTGTGTCCTGTCCCCGTACCTGTGTGGTGTCCCCGTACCTGTGTCCTGTCCCCGTACCTGTGCCCTGTCCCCGTACCTGTGTGGTGTCCCCGTACCTGTGCCCTGTCCCCGTACCTGTGCCCTGTCCCCGTACCTGTGCCCTGTCCCCGTGTGGCCGCGCCCGGCCTGGCCCCGCTGTCCTCCAGCGCCCCCTTCCGCCGCGCCCGCGCCACAGCTCCCCGCGCTCCGCCAGGGGCCGCGCTGCGCCCGCACCGCACACCCGCCACGGACCTCCGCGCCGCCAGGGGGCGCCGCGCGGCGGAAGCGCTCGGCCGCTTCCGCCCGTCGCGGCTGAGTCACTGCGCCGCGCCGCCCTCCCGCCGCCGAGAGCCGCCCGTCCTGCCGAGCCCCGTTCCCGAGCCCCCCGTCCCGCCGCCGCGATGCCGCTGGAGAACCTGGAGGAGGAGGGGCTGCCCAAGAACCCCGACCTCCGCATCGCCCAGCTGCGCTTCCTGCTGAGCCTGCGGCCCCGCGCGCCCGACCCCGCCGCGCGCGAGGAGCTGATGGCGGCGGTGCGGCTGCACAGTGAGTGCGGCCTGGGGGCTGCGTGTGGGGAGGGTCGGTCTGTCCGTCCGTCTGTCTGTCTGTCTGCCCAGCTGCCGTGTGACTCTGCTCGCGGATCCCCGGGCGGTGGGTCAGGGCGCTGTGTACACGTTCCCCCGCAGTTGGGGATCGCTGTGCCGCCGGCCTGGCTCCCCGGGGCACGGACACGCGAGGGCAGCGGGGCAGGGCGAGGCTCGGACGGGCTGGTGCATCCTCTGCCCCAGCTCGGACCGCTCGTGCGGCGTGCTGGGGTTGTAAGAGCCGTGAGGTGAGCACCACGGTGTGCTGTGCTCACAGCGGGGTGAACAGAAACACGGAATAGCTTGAGCTGGAAGGAACCCAGAAGTGTTAGGAAAGTCCAACTCTTGGTCCTGCACAGGACACCCCAACAGTCCCAGGGTGTTGTCCAAGCGCTCCATGAGCTTTGTCAGGCTGTAACCACTGCCCTGGGGAGCCTCTTCCAGTGCCCAACCACCCTCTGGGTGAAGAACCTTTTCCTGTTATCAAACCTAAACCTCTCCAGACACAGCTCTGTGCTGTTTACTTGGGTCCTGTCACTGGTCTCCTGAGAGCAGAGATCAGTGTCTGACCCTCCACTTCCTCTCGTGAAGAAGTTTTAGACAGCTTTGAGGTCTCCCTTCAGTCTCCTCCAGGCTGAACACACCTCAGCTGGCCATTGTACGACTTCTCCTGACCCTTCACCATCTTAATGTCCCTCATTTGGATGCTCTCTGATGTTCTTCTATGCTGTACTGCCCAGAACTCGAGGTGAGGCCACCCTAGTGCAGAGCAGGAAAAGTGCAACTAGGAGTAGTGTAAAGAGCAGTGATGGAAAAGGATCAGTGAAAGGAAGTGTGAGGGGCAAGGCCTGCAGAAACTCTGCTGCATCTGGATTCAGCAGGTACCTCCTGGTCCTAGAAGGGATGTTTCTGGCATTAGCAGTCGTGTTGTCCTTCTAGCAACACTCACACTCATTACAGCAGTGAACAGCAGAACCCCTCCTGCTTCCCTTTCAGACATGGCTCCGTACTATGAAGCCCTGTGCAAGTCTCTGGAGTGGCAGATGGACACAGATCTGCTGAACAAAATGAAGAAAGCCAACGAGGAGGAACTGAAACGTCTCGACAATGAGTTGGAGGATGCGGAAAAGATCTTGGGGGAAAGTGAAATCCGGGATGCAATGATGGCCAAAGCTGAGTACCTGTGCAGGATTGGGGACAAGGTTGGTGACAGCAGAAGCTTTATTGAGTCATGGAGAACACTGCATGGGAACCCTGTTAGCTGGGCAGGTCCCAGTGAGTGGTGGGGGACTTGCAGAGCATTTTCTTTATTACACAATTCACACATGGATGGCAGGTAGGGGAGGGTCTTAAATGAAATACAAATTATAGAAAACAAACAGCCCTTGAAAGAAAACATTCTTTTTCTTGACCAGGGAAAAAGTTTGTAGATACCATTTTTCACTTTCCTTGTGCCTTTAGACTTTTCCATGCTTTTTACATCATGCAGCTGAATTTCAAGTTAGAGTAGATTTTCAAAGTCTTTGGCTTTAAAATATACATGAGGAACAGCTCTTTTAACTTAATAGAAACTTAGATTCTTTAAGATTATTCAGAATGCTTAATGTGAAAGTCACAAGTACCATCAGGACACTTACAATAGGTGTGTTCTTACAGCAGGTACTTTGTAAATATTCTGGGTGCTTTTAACATTCTTACAGTAGAAAATACTGTTTTGCCAGGAGGGAGCTCTGACTGCATTCCGCAAGACTTATGACAAAACTGTGGCTCTGGGACATCGTCTGGATATTGTGTTCTACCTGCTAAGGATTGGCTTGTTCTATATGGACAACGACCTCATCACACGGAACATTGAAAAGGCAAAAAGGTACTGCTTGGGTTGTCTGAGTGCACTAAAGCACTTCCGAAACAAGCTGTAACAAAAGAAATGGAAGATAAATCCCTTTCTTTTGAGAAGTGACTGGGACTGGTTGGGTATCACAGTGATGGGTGGGTTTTACCTTGTTTTAGAGCACTTCCTAGTCTTGGATTTTTTTAGGACAGAAAAGAAAGGTTAAGAGTTTGTGGTAGCTGTTTTCTAGCAGTTGGTTCAATTTGTGTTTGTAGCCCAGCTCCTGCTCCCACGTTGGGTGTGACTGGGCTGTGCCTCTGCCAGCTGAGTCCAGCTGCTCCCAGTGCCACCCAGCTGGCTCTGGAAAGAGGGAGCTTTTGCTCTAGAAGCAAGAGCAGTAGTGAGCTTTGCTGTCTTTCCCTTGTTCCCACTGCTAGCTTCAGTGTCTCTGTGCTTCCAGCATTTTGAACCTCAGCACTTCCTGTAGCAAGCTGTGGTTCCAGTCTGCTGCTGCCACGAGACAAGAAGGCAGAGGGGGTTCCCACTGCCCTTGTTCCTTGGGCAGGGATATTTTGTATTTGTCTCACCCGTGGCCTTCTTACAGCCACACCAATTCTGGGCTAATATGATCTGTAATAAATGGCAACTTGTAACTTTTTTCTGTGCTGCTAGTTGGACAGCTTTGATTTTAGCAGCAAAGGCAGTGGAAATTCATTGCCACAGTCCAGGCTGATAGTAATATTTACCTGCACATCCACAGAGACTGTTGTCACAGCTGAAGAGGCTGTAAACTTTTCCTTTTAGCTGAAACTTGCACTGTGTAAAAGCCTCTGGACTCTCCTGTCCCAGGGAAGCCACTTCCCTACACCAACAGGTGTACAAAGCCTGGGCTGTTTCAACAAGCTGTAACATAAACCAAGTTATTCTTTCTCTAATCTCATGGTATACATTGATTTGTACGTGTTTCATATAACTTTTTACATGACACATTTACATAAGTAAATATTCTTTGTTCTATTTTAAGTCTAATAGAAGAAGGAGGAGACTGGGACAGGAGAAACCGTCTCAAGGTGTACCAAGGCCTTTACTGTGTAGCCATTCGAGACTTCAAGCAAGCAGCAGAGCTCTTCCTTGATACAGTTTCCACGTTTACATCCTATGAACTGATGGATTACAAAACCTTTGTCACATACACTGTCTATGTCAGCATGATTGCCCTGGACAGGCCTGACCTGAGGGAGAAGGTAAGGAAAGCAGGTGGACACACTGGTGTGAACTGACACAGCCTTTCCTTAACCTGTTCCTCTGCAGGCTGAAAGGGGTGGTGGTCAAAGATGTGTGTTTGTTTGCAGGTGATTAAAGGAGCAGAGATCCTGGAAGCCTTGCACAGTTTGCCAGCTGTTCGGCAGTATCTCTTCTCTCTTTACGAGTGTCGTTATGCAGCCTTTTTCCAGTCGCTAGGTAAGGCTGGGTTGTGTCCTACAACACTCTTTCAGGTGTTCCAGGTATTTGTTTCAGATCATACACGACATTTGTGGAGTAGCTACAGTCTAGAACTAGAGCTATGTACAGAAAAAACCCAAACTATAAGAGACTGTTTTTACAGTGACCTAAAATTTTCTGCTTTGATTTTTCAAGCAAAGACAAATTTGTCATCCAATGAGCCTTGTGAAAGGTCACATCTGATTATGCCCAACCAAGCATTTTGAAGATATGAAACATCATCTTACCTGTAGAGCCAGATTAGGGAAGCTTTGAAAGGCTTTATCTTCATAAGAAGATACAGGACTTGTAGTCTAAAGGCCCTCAAATCTCAACCTGTACAAGACATAGAAATTTTTCACTGTTGTTCCCATTGGCTTTTTGCTCTGGTTTCCGTGTAAAAGGGTGACACCAAAGAAAAGCTTTTCAGAAAACCTTCATTCTTGCCAATTCTCAGACTGCTTGTTTTTCTTCTGTGAGATTTAGAATAAAAGAAAATAAGATATACAAGAAAATAACAAAAAGCAAGAAAGAACCCTTGATTTTGTGGAAGACTAGGCTTCATGAGACTGAGTTAAAGGGCAGCATTTTCCTATTGTTGGCCTCATCCCAGGCTGAGAACTGACACTGTCAGGGGAAAAAAAAAACACTTCAGTGCCTGGAAATCCTTGTAACTAATGTAAGAGCTAGTAGCAGAAAATTAATGTGTCCTTATACGGTTTGGGGTAACAATGTTTCTTCAATTAGTTACATACCATGTTCTGCTTGTTACCCAGCTGCAGGCTGCTCCTGTGGGCAGCTGATCCAGCTCTTGCCTTCAGCAAGGTGGTCCCTCTCACCTCTGAAAGAAGGATTCTGTTCTGATTGCAGGCTTTCATTAGCTCTGCCACAATATTGTTTGCATGTTCTTACTGCTCCTGGTTCCAGAACTGATCTAGATTACACGAATTTACTTCTCATCAGTGCAGAATCCCTTTCATACCCCGAGGAGTGCAAGGATACAATGTAGTTACAGTCACGCCTATTACTTACTAACTGGCTCCATGTGTTTTATTTACACAACTGATATTTGACATTTCTTAGAAATTACTAACTCTTTTTTTTTTTTAATTCTTTTTTTTTTTCTCTCTTCAGCTGTTGTAGAGCAGGAGATGAAGAAAGACTGGCTGTTTGCACCTCACTACCGATACTACGTGCGGGAAATGCGAATCCATGCCTACAGCCAGCTCCTCGAGTCCTACCGCTCCTTGACGTTAGGCTACATGGCAGAAGCCTTTGGAGTCAGTGTAGAATTCATAGATCAGTAAGTTCTTTGGCTTTTTAAGTTCATAAAGATCTCCCTTTTAAATATTGGTGATTATCTCATTATGACTAAAAATCTTTGTTCGCTTGTTTCCTAAATAAGCCAAGTTACATTTCTGTGGAAGAGTGTGAGAAGCTGGTATTTTATTAAATGTTTTGGGTTTTATACTGCTATAATTGTTGACCTCCATGTGCTATGAAACTTTAGATTTTAGTGGATGACTTAGATCGATGCTGTGCAAAAATGGAGCTGTTACAGCTTTGGGGATCTGTACGTTTTTTGTACCCTGCCAGTCTCCCTCTCTCATTTTGCTTGATTTCTGTTGTACGGACAGGATCTTATGTTTTTCACTTAAATCAAACATGCCCTGCAGTCTCAATTTACAATTCTTTTCTAGAATAAAACCAACAGATTTAGATCATGATAATAACTAAGTGGTGTGTGAAGTGAGAAACTGACTTTTGCTCTATGTACATGAAGCACATTATTTCAAATGCCTTCACAAGAGTTATTCTTGTTTCAGAGAGGTTTCAGATTTTCTAACATAGAAAACTTACAGAAATATGAAACTGCTTGAAATATTCAGAAATTAATAAGTGTTTCAAGAGAAACCAAATACCATTCAATTCAAAGGTAATTTTTTTAAAGTCATACTAATTCTTATGCTTTCCAGTAATTTTTTATGAGTTTTAACTTGTCTTACTGTTGAGCACAGGAATATTTTCTTCTACCATTAGTACTGTAGACCATCAGTTGCTTAAACAAAATAATAATAATAAAGTTTAAAAAAAGGTTAAAAAATCAAATATTATTGAGATACTTTTCTAATTAATTGACTGGCTTGAAGATATTTACCTCAGGATAAATTCCAACCACGCACACTGCATGACTGCTACTTTTGTATTTGAAGAGTAGTTGATGCAAAGCTCAGTGATAAGTTTCACTAACTCAAGTACAACACTTTGGCCTGAGAAGAAAGAACTAAGAGGTTTTGTGTTCAGGTCACTAAAATGATTATTCTTGGGTGCAATGTCCAAACTTTAATAAGGGGAGGATGCATAAAATACCTTATGAAGAGGCGTAGGCTGTTGCTTCAGAAATACAGTGTGGTGTAGCAGCAATTTCAGTGCTCTTAGGTCTACAAGTCCTTGGTGAAACAGGATTTAAACAACTTTTTCTCTTTATTTAGGGAGCTTTCAAGATTTATTGCAGCTGGGCGATTGCACTGCAAAATAGACAAAGTAAACGAGATTGTAGAAACTAACAGGTATGTAACAATTCCTGGACATTGTTTTTACAGACCACTTGAATTCTATATATTTTGATGACATTTACTACAGAAATGTTTAGTGCTTTGGTATAAATCATATTCTTATTTCTAACCCCTTTTTTTCCCCCCCATGATTCCTAGGCCTGATAGCAAGAATTGGCAGTACCAAGAAACCATCAAGAAAGGAGATTTGCTGCTAAACAGAATTCAGAAACTTTCCAGAGTAATTAATATGTAATTTTTTTAATGCAAGGGAATGCAAAATTTAGATGTTTAAAACATTTTGGAAGTAACCTATAAATATATTGTATAACTTGGTATACTGTAGGGAAAAAAATAACTAGCAAGAAAGGTAGTGTTTTTACTTTCCACTTCATTATGTACACACTGTTCTGTTCTGGTGTACGGAACCCAGTTCATTTATTAAATGTATGATACTGTTGGTGATCTCTTGTAATAGACTTTGTTCCTTTCCTTGCCTCTGTGAGCACAGAGAACTCATGGCCATTTTATGCTTGCTTTTTAAAGACTTTTGTATTGGAATCAGAGGTGAAAAGAATCAGTAGCACAATAGTTAAGAGGCAAAAAATTTTAGTGAAGAGTTCACACTCTCCATGCAAGACAGACTCTTGCAGTGAGTGGATTATGTCTTAAGGGAGAAGGAATAAGGATACAAGTGACTGGGGTGAAGCAATAGTACAATCACAGAAACTGCATGGACTAAAACTTTGGGAACATCATTAACTGAAGTAGCCCCTCTCCTAAAACTACCTTTTTGCTAACTGTTGGAAAATGAGAGCAAAGCATTATATTTGTCATTCCTGCCTGGGTTGGGTTTGCAGATGTCAGAGTGATGGTGGGAGCTGTGGAAGGGACTACTGCAGTTGACACAAGTGATCAGGTACTGCAGGGGTTACAGTTTTTTCTTCACAGCTGCTGGGGAATGAATGTCTCACTAGGCTGCTGCCATGCTGATGACACATGGCTTCTGGCATGGCAGAGCCTCCAGCAGCAGCTGTTTACCCTGCTGGCCTGCCTTGAGGGGTTTTTCTCCTCCTCCTAAAGAAAGTCTGTGAGTTCTGTGAGCTTTTGATGCCTGCTGTATTTGGAACAGAACCCATTTACTGCCTGTATTCACTGCAACTTCAGTGCTGAATGTAACCCCAGCAGGAATATGAACCCAAAGTGCAATCCCAGCATTTGGAAGCTACTGTGCCACAGAGAGGACAGTCTGGAACTTCCCCTGCCCACCCCTCCCACTGCAAGATCACAGAGGATCTCCTGTCCTGGAATTGCTGCTGTCTGCCTGAGTTTGGACCCCTTGGTGCTGAGGGGCTGTTGCTATTCTTTGATGAGCTGCTCTGAAACTCAAAATACAACCTCCTTACGATTTTTGGTTTTCCTTCACTACTTACTAGAAGCTGTTTTGTTTGTTTTCCTTGTTTCCACCTCCAAGAAGCAGCTATTTAGCCAGAGTTTAAAGATTTAAATTTCAGACAGTACTAATTAGAAGAAAATTCTGATCTTCTTCAGAATAGGCAGAGTAATAAACAAGAACTCTCGTTTACCTTTGGGTCAGCTGTGAGTCTCTGTTTTGTGTGTTCACAAACATACCATTTCCTATAAAGTTTTAATTTATATAAATATTCAGAGTTTTCAGACCTGCAATAACCTCTCCTGTTTTTCTAAATCCATTCCATAAGTAGAGCTAGCTTTAATCATTCTGAATTTTGGGAACATCTTTTCAACCTTCTCTGTGTGCAGGTGTGAAGCCTGTCAGAAGACCATACTGTCTTCATGTCTTCACTGAATTTAGGAATTTAATTTTTGGTGCACAAATAAATTTTCCTTTCCAGCATATTTGTACATGAACTGGCCTTAATTAACTAGAGCAAAACTTCTATTCAGCTTATGTATTACCATGTATTTCTTTAACTAAGAGGTGAAGAGACTATGTATGGAAACCAACTCAAGAAAATTAGGCTAACAGGCCCTTCAGAGCCTTCAAAGGCATTCCAGAGAAATCTTGTGCTCTCTTGGTGTAGGTAAGAACAGCAGAAGAAAAATGGAAATCCCTAGTCTGGAAAATAAAAACATTGCTAAAGAGTTTTAGTGTGCTCTAAGATACTTGCCGAGCTATCAACCATTTTGTCCTAACCATGGCTATCATCCTGTGGGAGCCAAGCTTTTCAGAATTTGAATTCTCTGCAGAATTCTCTGCTCAGGTGGGTGAAAAAGCAATGTTTCAAACAGAAGTGCACATTCCTATCAGAGCAAAGACTCCCTTTAAAGATCCCAACTTACCTTGCACACTTCCTGATCTCAGCCTGCGAAGGAGGATCCAGGGAGAGCCTGGAGTGCTTCTTAACAAAGATTTTTGTGCCAAGCCTGGCAGGAAAGAGTCACAGCAATTTTACCTGAACGTGTTAAGGCTCCATGCAGCAGTTCTGCCTTTCAGCCATGCCAGATATTGGTGGGATAAAATTCTGGACAATTGCAGGGAAAGGTGAAAAGCAACACCTCCTGAAGCCCGCAGCTGGAGGCACACAGCTTGGCCAGAGCAGCTGTTCACATTGCTCTCCTGGGAAAAAAAAAAAGCAATCTGACAACACAGATTTTCCAAAGAGTAGGAATGCTGAGGAGTCCAGGGTGGTCAGGCCTTGAACTGATCAAGGGCATAATTTTGCCTGTTCTGTTGTTTTTAACTGCTTTCTTTCATCTCCATGTCAAATCTGAAGCATTAGAATTTCCTTTAAGCCCTGAAGTGATTTCAAGTAGAGTTTTACTATCCTGTGGTCATGTTAGCTTTATCTTTTGTTTATCTGATCTCATGATTTCCCTTTATTTAGCTCTGATTGTGAGCAGCACTCCAGACACAGCCGTTCATGCCTCACTCTTGACACCTTTCCATGGATTTATAGTCCACATGCCAAAGTTGTACATTCTCTCTTGTAATTTAAGCTTGGGCAGTTCCTTAAGCTAATGCCATTCTCCAATTTCGCTTTGCAAGGCTGACTTCACCCTCGCTACAAAATAGCCAGAACCAGACACAGATTCCAAGCCACAGCTTCCACCTCTCTCTGCAATTCATTCCCTGCATTAATAGTGAGAAAACAGGTGGGAAGGGCAGGAAATGGGGTGGTTGAAGATTTGTGAGTAAAGCTCTGCTACAAAGCAGTTGAAATTTAGTTTCTGTGCAGTTTCTGGTTCACATGTTTCTGCTGACTTGCCAACACCTCTGAACACTGGGCTCCAGAGCTCAAGATCCAGCCTTGCAGGCAAGGGACAAGACACTAGGCTTAGGAAAAAGCCATCTGTCATGGACAGGGAAGGACTCAGGTGAAGGGACCTCAACCGCAAAATGGAGGATAAAATACTTGAAGCACTGTCAGAGAGCACTGAATCCCAGCAGCAACACAGTCCCTGCTGCTGCTGCAGAAAACTTGTATCAATTTGGGTACAAATATCTACACCAGCTATTCCTCATAGTGTTTTTTACTGCATTTCTCTGGCCCTTCTTCCTCCTTGGCAATAACGTTTCAATCCAGGTTAGTTTGAACAACTTCCCTAAAGGTTTTCGAGGTTCCCCTGAAGTTTGTTGGGTCAGAAAAACCCCAAGCATATGGCACGTTTCCATGACAAAGCTCCCATGCTGCTTGTTAGGAACAAATCCAGCAGCTAACACAGCTCTGAGCCAAAGCACTGAAAAAAGCATCCAGTCAAATTAAAAAGTCCCATGGTGGATCCTACGAGCCACGTGTGTTTGATTATTTGTTGCAGCAGAACGTGATAATAATGAACCAAGAGGAATTTGCATTTAAATAAAGCCAGTGGCAAGGCCTCTTTTGGGTTGTTTTGGTGGTCAGCATAAAGAAGGCACCCACAGAGTGCTACAGCCTTCAGAGAGCACGAGGGCACCTGGCCAACTTCCCACCTCTCATCCAGGGCTGCACCTGCAGGACCAGGATTATTCAGGAGATTTGCTGCCAAAGGCAGGTTGTAGCCTTTGAGCCCAACGTGGCTCCACCAGGAGAAAGGCAATATGTTGGGGCTCCCAGGATGCAGCTCTCCAGCTTTGATGTTCAATGCAAAAGGCACTGACAAGCTGCACAAACCCCACATATACAGGGAACCTCTGACACTGGGCCTTCATTGCATGCACTGGCAATTTCCTACATCACCAAGTAATTCTCCCAAATATAAACTGCTCTATTTTCCCATAAGACAATCACTGATGGGAAGGAAACTGCTCATTGCCCAGTTTAGGGTTCCACTCGAGCACATGGTCAGACAGCATTTTGCATCACTAACCCCTTCCTGAACTAAGTCACCAGGAGAGAGAATCCACAGAGCAGCTCTGCTCTGCCCCAAGCTCAGGGCTCCCTGGCACTGCACTGCACCAAGAGCAGCAAAGGAAGGGGAGACAGAAGATGCTCCAAACCCAGAGAGCTCCAAGATACCTCAGAGAGCTCAGGGTTACACAGGGTGAATGCACCTTTTTTTCCTTTCTTCACCTTGCCAGTTTTAGAGGACACTGAGCCTTGTATTAAATTCGTTCAGTGCTGAAGCACTCACAGTCACAAACCTGCCTGAACACGATGCCAAGCTCTGCTCTTCTGCACAAACACCCAACTCCCATGTGCTCCAGGCTGTGGTCACTTGCACAGCTCAGCACAGCCAGCTTCAGTGCCAGCAGCTCTTACAGGATGGCACAGGTAGTAGAAATTGCTACTAGGAAGGAAAGGTATTTGCAGGAAGACAAGACAAAAAAAGAAAGAAAAATCTTCAGTCAACGAAAAAAATGCAGAACTATTAGAGGTGCTTCTTATAAAAAGACAAAGCGGAACTTGCCTGTTGTCTGAACCCCATTTAGATGTTGTAGCATTTATTCTAAATATTAAGAAAAACTTGTTACAAGAGGGGAAAAACCCCAAACCAGAACAGAGACAGAATAAAGGAAGCTTTGCCTCAGATGTCACTCTGAAGTCCTGTCACACAAACAGGAGTTTTACTGGTTTTACAAACCACTCTGAAGTTGCCCACGACACTCGAGTCCTGAGTCACGTGCAGAGAAAAGCTCTGCAGGAGTGGTTAACCTGTTGAATTCACACACTGGATCTTCAAACTGTGAAAACACAGGAGATAATTTTTTGGAAGGAAAAGCAGATCATCCAGGAAACATGACGACTCAACATACTACATCAGGAGCTGTAAAAGCTGCTGCACATTATTCTGATTAGAAAATTATATAAAGTGTGAAGCTTAAATAACACAAGGTCCTTTACACAGGAAAATGCTGCAGAGGTGACACAGGCATGGCTCAAAACCAGGCACCAACCCCCTGTAGGACAGACAGCTCTGATCCTACCAGGCTGACCCACGATGCCGAGGGACAGTGACAGAATTTGACCACATCCAATTCTCTGAAATTAGTTCACATAGGCACCGATACAGATAATGTTTTCCTTTAATAGTGAAGGATTTTATAATGAAGCAGAAACATATAATGTATTCCATGCAACCAACCTCATTTATTGAAAAGTCCTAATTTTATTGCCTTGTTTAGTAACATGTTTGTTCAACAAACTAATCTTTTTCATGAAGCAAAGCACAACTTTTTCTTATAAATAGTATAAATTATTTTATTTACAGAAACTTGTTACAAAACAAATAGACTATATATTTATTTTTCTTTTAAATATCCAAAGTAATTTTTCTATCCCATGACATTTGTTCATGTACTATACAGCAGCCAACACAGAGTTCAGCTGATCAGATGCTCTTGATTATGTATACAAATTATCAAACTATTCACACATTTTACACAGGAGATTGCTTTTAGAACCAGGCTCAACACCGAGCAAGATGCTTCCAAGGCCTACATTCACATTGACATTATGTAGTGCTCATTTCAAAATTATCTTTAAAACGTAAAATATCTCGCACAAAAGGTAAAAATGATTATTTTCTGCTGAACAGTGAAACATTTAAGAATCTTTCTAAGCCCAATTCCCTCCTCCAGGACAGAATGAGTAAAAGACGAGAGATTCCTTGGCAAGAGAACTCTTACAGGAAGACAACTGCCTTAGAAATGTCATTTGGAAATCACATCTTTATTTTTTTCGTGGTTTTAAGAGGTACTTACTTGGGGTTTTTCGTTTGTTTTGGAACACCAACAACTTCGAACATTTCCTATATTATTTGATTAATGAATATTGCTCCCTCCCCTTCCCAAAATGAGACAGTTAAATAAACTGCTGGTTAAAACCATATTTCAAACTCTTGGCATTACACTAAATATGAGTCATCAATGGGATTGTTCCAACACAAGGTATTCGAATTAAAAGATTTTACAAAAGTTACCAGCATAATTTGCTTTCTTTTGTCAACCCATCTCACTAATTTCAGAAATATAGATATATGCATGTGTGCATATATATATATATATATACACACACACATATATTATATATAGGTGGAAAAAGCAAGCTCCGAAATTTCAACTGAACATTCAAGTCTTTTAAGGAGAAGCTGTCTAAACAGTCCAAGCTTAAAACTAGTAATATCAGGCACTTTCAGTTTTTCCGTTAGTTTAAACCACATGAGACCCACACGGATGCGCACGCACACACACGCACACCAACACTAAAAAAAGAGAAGCAGTGTGTCACTTAACTAAATGGATCTTCTGGGAATCAGGCAACTGATAAGCAATGCCATCTCAACCACGTGGGCTCCTGGGCAAGGATCCTTGGCGTGGATCCACTCCCAAGACAGGGAAAAGGGACACAGCTTTCACGAAACAGAGGCATCCCTTACGTTGCAAAGTAGGCATGTTAACTATTGGCTTGGCAGTGAACCACTTCAAATTATAAAAAGGTATTTGCTTTTTTTTTTTTAATTAATTAATAAATAAATACTAGATGATCTCAATTGTACCAAAACTGGATATAAGAAAAAAAGACCTGTGCAAAAATACATATTTAAATATGTACAATCAATTAACAAAATATGTCTTCTGAAATAGGGATACTTCAATATTTATAATAGAACAAGAAATTCCAAAATAAAGATACAAAAGTATGTTTTTTTTTCTTGTATAATTCTTTGTTCATCATTGCAGCAATTTTTTAGGTTAAGAAAACTGCAGGAGTCATAACGAGAAGTTGGAAAGACTATAAAAACTGTATCTCTTAAATTAATACCAAAATCTGTCTAGAAACAACCCAGCCACTGCAAATTCAATTTTGCAAGGAAAATTAATTTTAAGCTTCCTTAATTATTTACAGTACGAACTATGTGACAATAAAAGCTTCAGGAACAATGTTCTGCTTATAACCAAGATCTAAAACATAATATTTAGAGCAGGTCTATAAGGGCAGACAGAATTTATGCTCGGACTCTTTGCTCCCAGTGGCTCAAGCCCACTCAGTGCAGGTGGCTGCACACACTGGCTCTGTGGGAACAGCCATCAGGAATTCACTTTGCACACATCTGCACGCTACTGAAGGAGCACAAATTTGCCATTTTGCTTTCAGATCAACAGAACCTTAAAAACCAGAGGAGAGTTCAATCACAAACTCACCAGCGTCCAATCTTGCCGAATTTTTGTTTCCTTTACCTTTGTTTTCTACCAAGAGTCAAATTGCACTTGTGACTGATGCTATCCTGAAGTGGAAGCTCTGCCCCAGGGACTTCACCAGAGCATGGATTTCTCTCCAAACGTGCAGATTTAATACGCTTGGATTTCTCTTTGTGGCGTTTCGCTTTGGTTCCTTTTACGTTAAACCAATCGCAGTTCTAACAATCCTTTCAACAGGGCATCCTATTAAATACGAATCCTTTTGTTCCTGAAAAGTTGACTACTATTTTTTAAGTTTGCATAATAAGAGTCTCTAGTACATTGCTTTCTCAATGTGATCTTTTGTATCAATTCAAAGCTAAAGTGTCTGCATAGAGGCTTCTTGTTGTTTTGCTGTATAACAACGATTTCATAGGAAGTTCAGGAGAAACTGAAAGCATTGTTAGGTAAACAACTAAGCAACTGCTACTCAGAGTGGCTTTGGATTCCCTGATGTACTTACTACTTGCCACCAGAATGGGGAGAAGGCTGGGCTACGTGAACAGTTGGACAGGCTCAGATTGTCTCTTCTCAGCAATAGCTGGTGCCCCTTTAAGGCAGAAAAAAAAATCTTCTTGGTTAGGATTTCATCTTCCTTTGCTTTGCTCCCTTAATAAAAGTTTAGTCAGTTTTGAGCCTTTACCTGATGTTTAAAAACTTAATGAAAACATCCAGATGAGTAAAACCAGAACACAATGAGCCCTTTAGCAGAATTCATTTTTGAGGTGTTTTGAAGCAAGATAAAATACTTCATAAAAATTGGCTGGATTATACAAAACTGTAAAGCCCCCCGTGCTCATAAAGCCTGGGTGGGCCTGGGATGACTGTGACACACAAAGCTGTGCTTCACAGTGAACTCTGCTGTCAAATTGGCATTTATTCCAGAATTCTGACCAAAAAAAAAAAAAATCTTACTGAGTGGTGGAAGGCATCACACATCAACAATTTCATTACACAAACAAGGCAGAAAGAAACTGACTTTTATGGTTGTTATAAAATATTTAAACACTTTAAAAACTTAGTTTTAAAAGGGCTAATTTCATCAGCTGGAAGACAAATCCAGCCTAATTTCACCAATACAGTTACTTTTTTTAAAAAAACAAAGGCCTGTGGTATACAGTATAGGTCAATAAATACGTTCTTTGGGCATAGTTTTAGAGGTTATTTGCCTTTGTCTGTTGAATATTTTTTGAGTTTTTAAAGAACAAAATTAACTTTTCCTCCACAATCAAATCTCATTCAAAAGAATAAAAAATAGGTTTTGTATCACACAAATATGACATTTTTATACTTGTTTTCTGAGCAATGGCCTCAAACAAGTTTTTCTGGTTTTGTTGGGTTTGTTTTGTTTTAAACTCCTGATAGCTTCTTATCCCAAATTACCTGCAAAAGGCTGGGCAAAACAGACTATTTTTTTTGAATTGTGCTATTTTTTATATTCCATTAAAGGAACATTGCTATAAAAACACTAAAGCCATATTCCCTTCTTGAGGGCTTCTTTCCATTGTGCCTCACACATTTTTCCCCTTGCTGTGGGGTCCTCTCCATTGAGGGTGTCTGTCTGGTTAGCTATCACCTACAAAAGACACCATCAGTATAAAAATAAGTCCACAGTAACCTTTATTTCCCCCCAGAAAACATTCGTTTGCCCAGCCAAACTATGTCAAATAGTGGCAAGATGATGTACTCCTGTAAGGAAAATCTCACAGATTTGTAGCAAACAGTCCAGACCACTGTTAACACTGATAAGAGCAATTATGTGGCTGAACTTCATCCAGTGTCCATTTCTAGTATATTCGCTGCTACAGACATGGCTTCAGGGAAATTCCTTGTTTAAGTGACAGTCCAGTAGATTTCCACACCTGAGGACCATGGGAAGTCGGGAAAACTCAAGGCATCTTGGAGTCCAGAAATCCAGATGGAGGTTTTGCTTGTAGTGAAAACTGTCCAGTTTGTTTCTCACCGCGGTGCCTTCAGCTATCAGGGACGAGCCTTTGGCTTGGGGGCAGAAAAGAGAGAAGGAGCAGTGAGCCAGCCTGCCAGAGGCACTCAAAACAAACACATTTGGTGGCTAACAAAGGCATATTTGCAGGAAAATCTCAGGCACAAAGCAACCTCGATGACACAAGGTTGGCTTCTCTGAGACTTGACAATCCTCAACTAAACTTCTTAAAAGTTATAATGCACAATTTCCTTCCTTAACTCGCTCAAATTATACTTCTCCTTTACTTATATTGCACAGTTGAAATAGGAATTATTAGGTAAGTCAAAAAATAAATTCAGACATCTGAAGGCTTTGTTTTGGTTAAGTAAAAACACATAAAGGTGAAAATCTTCCTCTGTGGTTGAAACTGAAAATTAAGAAACCACTCAGAAAAAGCTCTTACTGACCCTCCTGGCTCTCCAGGTACACAGATTTCAGGTTTTTAGCAGCTGAGCAAACAAAGTTTCTTGGATTTTTAATCCTGAATGCACTACTTTTCCACTGAGATATTAAAAAAAAAAAAAGAAAATCCCAAACTAATTTTTAAAATGGGATCTTACATTCTCATGACATCTGCTTCCTTTATAGCATATTGGTTTGCCTTACCAACAAAAAAGGTTTATTATCTGATTTATAATATTTAATCTAATTATTACTAAGATGCTAGTCAATGACACCTTGAGATAATAGGCTTATTTTATCACACTATGACAGTTCTGTTATCAGCATCATTATGTTCCACTTTGCAGAATGTTTATTCCTGACACAGAAACAAGGAGTCAGGCTGAGGCACACAGCTCAGTTCCACAGCAGGCTGGCAAGATTCACTTCTACGATTGTGTTTTAAAAGTAAGAGGAATTAATTTCATCTGAAAGCAATCCACAGGCAACAGCATCTAAGGAACTTGAAATACCATATTTAAGGTTTCTTTCATAAAGTGTAGCCTTTTTTATTCAGAATGTTTAAAAAAGTCTTGCATAAATGTACTGTAAGAACACTCAAAATGAGCAGTGAACAAAGAGAAGAACTACCTTTTACTTGAGCAGGATCTGGAACTGGCTGCCTATTTAATACTAAAGAGAACCCATGTAATATAAGCACATGAGGAGCCATTCCATGCTGGCTTAGTTCAAGACAAAATTTCCTACCTGATGAAACAGAGAATTGTTCATCAGTCCTTGCGTCCCTGGGATTGCACCAGTGTGTTTTGCATGAACATTGTTCACCGATGTCAATTTGGCAACTTTGTTTGATTTGCTGCTGCTGCTGTTGATGCTGCTTGAACCAGGTGAGCACTTTCTTTTCTTTCCTATTAATTTGTCAAGGGAAGTATGTGAATGTGAAAAACTGCTGTGTGAATTTACAGTCAGCTCACTGGACTGATGAACAAAGGGCCCTAAGGAGAGCGTGGAGTCGCTGCTGTTCATCATCACACTCATTCTCTTTATGGATTCTGCAGGGCTCCCGGTCGGAGGACCCCTCCCTGATTGGTCATGTTTGAGGCTAACAGAGTTAGCTTTGCTAGTCATACAGTTGAGGCCAACGCTGTGGGACGAAGCTGTCACCGAGGGATGATAGGAGGTCCCAGAGTTTCCAGAGTTAACCACACAGTTTTTTCTAAAGGACTCTGTGGAATGAGAAGGTGCGAGCAGTGCGGAACTGTTTTTACGCTTCTTTCCTGAGCCGCCGCTGCTACTGACGCTGCCGGTGCTGTTACAGGTGCCACTGCCAGCAGAAGATTCCTTAGGTTTAAAAGATTTGCTGGATTTCATTTTCTGAGGTTTGCTGGGCATAGGTGAAGGTACAGAGGAAAGCACTGTAGGTGTTGAAGGGGATGAAGACACTTGTCTTGATTGCATACTGCACACAGGATCCACTGCGCCCAAAGCAGCGGGATTGGCATTTAGTGTCGTCCCGTGGGATGGTACCGATTTGTTGTTCAGAGACACACAGGAAGGAGAGACCAACGCTGGCGATGACATAACCGTGGTGGGCAAGAGGAACCCTGCTGCATTGACACTGTGCTGAGAAGCAGGCATCGAGTTTGTCCGATGCGGGGCATGGACTGATGCTGTGTTACTGGATGCTGGAGGAATTTTCCTGCAGGTGAACAGAAATACACAGATAAAACCCCACATAGCCACTGTTCCTCACACCAATACCCAGTCGAATAATACTACCTTAAAATGATCACATCTTGAGGTTGATTGATGCCACTAAATGATTTTATTTAATTGATAGTTAATTGTTGCAAAAAATGTAAAGCATAACCATCAACCTTTAGTCTGAACACACGATTACTGTTCTTTAACTAGAATCACAGGTTCCACATACTTCCACAAACACCAAGAAAAATAAGAACTCTCCCACTTCTACTCACTTCCACATCTGTGAATTAAGATGCTTCTCCAACATGAAGTCAAGTGCACATCGAATATGGTTCCACCGCTTGTCAAACACGTAATAACCTCTTCCAATTTGCTGACTACCAAATGTGCAAAACTGAAAAGACATGATTTTTATTGGCGTTTTCTACTCTCAATGACAATTCTCTGAATAACAATTTGCTTATAAAAATATGCTTTTAGATGTTTAAGTAGAGAATAATAAAATATATAAATTAGAGTTTTTATGTCTATGGCTTAACAACTATTTTGGCCTTGGTATATTGAGATAATTCTCAATATACCAAGGTATATTGAGATAATTCTCTTCTGATACTCCCATACTTATGATTAATAGAAAAAGTCAAAGTTGAATTCCTCTGATTAAACAGAGAAGTTTAGCAGTATTTCTGTTTATGTATAAACATTACACATACACACGCATATCTATGTAACACCTACTTCTGAAGACCAACCAGCTATATGCTTGTACCCTGTTTTTTAAAAAAAGGATATAATTTGACATCCAGGTTAGGCAATAATTTTGCTTTTAGTTAGACTAACTAGCTTTTTTCAAGATCTAAATATTAAAATACCTTACCGCTACCTTTAATGTGACGTTGGTAACTTGAGCAAAAATGTGTGTGGGTGTGGAGAGGGCAGTCCAATAAGAAAATTGTACCAAAAAGACACTGTTTACATGTCCTTATTCCAAAACCACAGCCCTTTAGAGCAGTTACCAATTTCATCTTTAGTATTCTGGCATTTTGGTTTCTTTTGGATTGGGGAAGTGAGCTATGAACACATTTTTTTTGGCATGTTTATTTTGTAACTAGTTAAACCTTCACCGCCTACTAGGCCACAAAATAATTCTCTCAAAATATAGCAACAACAAAAAAAAATAAAATCACATACCCCACAGAAAGCCACCCATAAAACCCCAAAGTAACTTGTTTACAGTTAGAGCCAGGGAGAGACTGAGGTTAACTTTGAAAACGTACAGCGGCTGGTTGAGGATGATGACCTGAATAATGACAATCCAGTTTTTCAACAGGCTCTTCTTTTTCATCACATTCTCCCTCATCACTGGATAACCGAGATGCTGGCTCAGCTGCAGGCAAGGGAGGGTGAGGGGACTCGTGGACAGAAGGAGACTCGCTGGGGGCATTTCCACTGTGCTGGGCTGGACAGCCTGGAGGCCTGGGCAAAGCAAGCAGTAACCAGGTGTTATTGAACCAAGTCTAGCTAAAAATTCTGCCATTTAAGCACTTACTCTAACTGAGAGAAAGAAATCTACATTAACAGATTCCTGGTGTTGTCCATAGTTGTGTAGCCTGCAGAGGGGAAGGACAGGGTATGGTGGTACCCCTGGGAAATCAGCATTGCCCAATTGTTGCTGAACTGCTTCCATTGATGCAAGTCAGCTTTTGCTACTTCAAATACCAACCCCTCCTCACCAGGAGTTACCCTCAGCAGGTAATTGCTAATTGCAGACAGGCACCAGGCCTGGAGCAAACACACTGCCCCAGACAACAGATCTGTATCACTCCCTCAAAATCCACCTCATCAAGCTCACAGTATTCATTCCACAGCACTGCATCTGCAGATTTTCCTTACCTTGGAAGACTGGGGGGGTGAGGTTTGGGTTTATTAGGTAATAAAGGCTTTGATTCTGTAAGAGTAACTCCATGAGAATTTTGGTGCAGCTCCTGGGAAGTTTTAGTAGGTGAGGGATGTGGTTCCCTGAGAGGGGGCATCTGCTGATGATGATCCGAATGTCGAAGAAGTTCCTTTTCCCTGGTTTTGCTTTTGTGCTCAGCTAATAACACATCAAATCTTTTTCTTCGACCCTGTACAGCCCTCCGCTGGGTTAAGGAATGTGTCTGCAGAACCAGGAATAAATCATTAATCCCAGGCTATAACATTTGTGGAAGTCAAACACTCAAAACACGTGTCTGGAGCTCCAAAACAGAGAAAATCATCACACTCCTGGTTTAATAAACAGATGGAAATATGACTTAGAAAACAAACTTTAAAACTGCTGGGTGCATGATTAGATCCCTGTCTAATAGAGAGTAACACAACCAGCAATTCAGTAAGAGGCTTCTTTCAAACTTCTTAATAAAAACCAAACTGCCAAATTTTTAATAAATTTACAACTAGAACTAAAAACCTTTTTTTACATTGATATTTCAATTGCCAACTCCTGCAAAACCAGAAAGAGAAAATATTTACCTTCTCTTACGAAAATATTCAACACGATAATGTTTAAAAATCAGACTTCTAATGGGAGAACTGAAAATATTTACAAAAGTACTTTGCTGCCTTCTTACATACTAATATATTCCTTGAAAACTAATGTAATCAAAAAGATATTAAGGAATTCAAAACAACCAGCAGCATCCAGAGTCAGTCAGGACTCAAAGTTCTTTGAGTATCCTGAACACTACACACAGTAAGATGTGGATGTGCATAAATGGCACAAATTCTAAGTAAGGTGAAGTAAATGGAAGCTACTTTTCTGAATTGCTCAAGTCACACACAATACCTTCTTAATATGGCACAAAGGGTTTGATTTGGTTCATTTTAGTAGGTAAAAATTTTTGTCACATAATTCAGACACAAATAGCAATTCCAAAAATTTTTTCATAAGTAGGTATATAGTAAGGAATTACTGAGAAATGTTTTTACTTCCTCTTTTTCACTTTTGATTTGACTGTTTCTCTTGTAAAATCTTGCAGCTTTTCCCTCCTCTATTAGTGAAACAATTTCCTCCCCTCTGTAATTCCAAAAGGGCAATGTGTTCAAGTTCAGTTCCTCTGGGGCATTAGTGCCAGCTCCACTTACCTTTGTTCTGTAGGTGGTTTATTTACCAGACGCTTCCCAAACTGAGGGTAGAGCTGCTTTGCAGAAAAGCAGCAAAATATTGCACAAGTGCAGGGGATCTGAATTTTTGGTTCCTTGGGACAAAGTGGCAGCCCTCTGTCACCCAGGATTTTGGAGCCAGAGGATATATTTTGTCTGACTGAAAGATTTTACGGATTGTTTCATTTAGAGTTTGACTTCTAGGCGTGCTCCATGGCTCTTTCAGGAGCTGGCTGCAGCATTAGCATTTACACAAATTCCTACCAAGTACCTGCTGCAGACTCTGCTGGGGAAGAGGAGGGAGTGTGAAAGGGGAAGAGCTTGAATTATTTAAATCTTGCATAAACAATATTTTCAATGCTTATAAGGAATTTTAAAATTCATGATCTACAACCTGAAGGTTACCCCCAAAGAGAGGAACATGTTGGCTCCCTGCTACCTACATGTGGAGTAACACATTTTGTCCCATGTCAACATCCATGTTTAAAGGGTTTACACAAAAATACAATTCTCCAGGTTACTTTAAGAAACACTTTTTGAATAAATAATTAACTGAACTTCAAAACCAATTTCTTTTTGGTTCTGAGAAACATGTTTTTAGAGGTACCAATTAGAGTGGTAATTACTGACAGCAAACATTTTCCAGTGTTCTCCATTCTCCATCACATTCCTCAGGACATTGAATAAAATTGAATAAAAACTTCAGATAATCTTACTCTGATTCAGATATCCTACCTTGCATGTTAAAGACCTAGTACAAGGTTTCCTGGTTTCCACATCAATGACACCACAGTATATATCAGGATCAAATTCTCTCTCTGTCAAAGACACACAGTATTGAAAAGTTATCAAAAGACATTTTGAAATACACTTAGTTTCATTATAAAAATTAACCATCTTTTCAAATATGACACAGGCAAATGTACAAATAAAAATGCACAATAAAATTGTACAAATGAATTTTTCCACACTCTCAGCAGGGTTATGGTGTGCTGAAATACAGACCTCAAGTCTACAAACACCTGTAAGTGACCCCAAAGGAGGGTTCGGAAAAAAGGAGGTTTTTGAAAGGAAAAGCCACATTTCAAGGTGTTTGCAACCTATAAGTGTCTGTCAAATTATAGATCTAAATTATAATATAAAAACCCTTACTACAAGTTACAGTATTTCATTTACTTCTGAAACTTATTTCTATATATGCATTTCTCTAGATACACTACTAAGAGAAATATAGTCAATAATAAATAAAAATAATTACCTGACAATCTTTTATGTAAAAATTTCCTATTATTTGTATTTTCTTCAGGTTTCTTTTCCAAAAATGGAGGCACAGAGAGAAGACCTTTACCATTCAGTATCTGTCCAGGGGAAGGCAAGGGTGGCTTTGGTATTGAGGGACAATTAAGGCCAGTCTTTATTGAGGAACTCACAGTAGTAGAACAAGTTGGACCAACAGCAGCTTTCAGTTGGGCACCATCTATCTTTGGATGAATCTTTTCCACTTTGACAGATGGAGTCATACTGTTATTTATGAAAAACAAAGGGAGAAAAATTGAAAAACAGTACTTAAAATATGTTATCATTCAACAATACTCTGATCTATTCCCTATATAAATGTAGGCCTTCCTCCTATTATCGTCTTAATTTTCACATCTTTTATGATGTTCATAATCTCTTCTGTCCTCCTTTCCCCCATTTCCCTGACATTTTAGAGTGTCCAGGGACTTCAGAAACCATTATTTGAATTCATGGACAGAGAATATCACCAAAGCAACTGCAATGGACCCATTTCAGTGAGAAATGCACCATTCTGTGGCAGTAAATTTTATCAGCAGAGCTGTTATCTCACATATGCAGGTCAAAAATCACCTGAATCAGAGCTAAAACTCCCTTATGATCAAAGTATGCAGATTACATCAAAGAATTAGGAGCCTGTAGTAAAATGACCTTTATTCGTGGTGATTTAAGATGCAGCTTGGCAAGAGTTCTTCTTCTACACAGTTATGAACGTTATCTATAATCTTTGACTAGGTTGCAGGAATAGATCTGGAGGAGTTAAAAGTTATTATCTCTTAAACCAAAAACCCTCTGAAACAGAAGGAAACTCTTTTGATACAGCAGCATCTATGCAAGTAATACCATTTAATTCTCTGTCAAAAGGCATACTCACATTTTGTCATGGGGAACTTTGCTGTGCTGTACCGAATGCATTAACCTGTTGTTTCCGCTGATCTGCAGCTTGTCTTTGGGTGATTTCAACAACTTGGAATTTGATGATGATGCACTAGTACCTCCACTGGATGAACGATTGCTCCCACTTCCACTGCTACCTTTGTTTTTTGAAGGGAAAGATGAAATGAGGGAAAATACTGAAGAGGAGGGAGGAGTCAAAGGCGGCTTGCTGGAGGAGCTGTGTCTTCTTTCTGAAAGAGTGAAAAGGGGTTTTAAGCTCCCATACAGAAAGAATTTGTAAACGCTTCATTTTGTCATTTACTCCATTAACATTTTTCCTTTATTGGCTTGGGAGGTCCCCTGCCACACACAGAGCATAGAGGATTCAAGCCTCTCTGTAATCCATGAGGTTCCACTCAATGCTGGTCTCCAGAGGGTTACCAGAGTCTCTTTAAGCTTAGGGACTTAGATTCCTCTGCCACTAAAACTTAGCTCTCCCTCCATCTCAAACAAAAAGCAAGGGACCTCAGACACATGAAAGCCAAGAGACCATCCTCAGGCCAGGCAAGCTTAAATATCATATTGCCTCAAAGGATAAGAATTATCTGTAATTATGTGTGCTAATCGTCAAAATGATATTGAATCCAACATTTTCACTTTTACTTCCTGACAAATTTTTGGTATGATCCACTACACCTTCAGTATGGAATAATTCTGAGCTCAAATATTGATCTACATTGGGGTTTTTGAGCATTACTGTTTTTGTTTGATTGGCTTTTTCCCTCTTGTTTCTATTTAGCAGCAACATCAAAAGCAGCAACAGATATTCTTTTACAAAAACCTAAATATTTGAATTTAGAGTGGTCCGATTCTGTCACTGAACATGTTATTTAATTAACATGAAACCATGAACACTTCCATGTTGCTAACACCACTTCAGGTAAAATAGAATCTAGTGTAAAGGTAGTTCTTCAGAACCATGAATTCTCCAAACACCTGGCAGTTCCAACTCTGCCTACACAGACACATTGATGGATTGTATGCTCACTGATACTTGGGACACCTGTAATTCCTCCACGATCTGTGTAATCAACACCTGCTTGAGAGACACTTCTGGCAATCAAGTAAACACAAACCACAGATCTAAGAGACATCAGACAGAGGTCTGTCAGGGGAGTGGAAAGGCAGTGGTGACACCTCTTTCGCAGCCAAGTATTGTTAAAGGTGCCCAAATCCAGCACCAATCAATCTCAGGATCACCTTACAGATTTTGAACTGTGGAAGCAGCAGGCTACTCATGGAGTTACAGCCAAGAGTGACAGCCAAGTGCAGTGCAACCTGTGCAGAAGCCTGTAACACTCTGGGAAATGTAAATCAGTACATCTGTGTTCTGCTTATGTGACCTCTTTCTGCCAGTCTTAAATAGGGCAAATGACTTGTCACTCAAGTGACGGCCAAACACCATTTGAAATGTGTTCATTAGTTCAGAAAAATTAAAATAATGAACAAATATAGAGCTTAGACTAAGAAATAAACTGAACCAACTCCTGGGTGTTTCTCTGTTTAACTGCAAAAATGGGTGCAAACCACCTAGGAAACCTACTGAAAAATTTTGCAGAATAGTCATCACTTCTGGATGGGTAATTACCAAAAAGCTGTGAAGTCAAGTGTGAAATGCTCAACCAAAATACTGAACAAATACAGTAACTTATCACCCACCTCAAGGAACAACTGCTTTAAAATTGTAGTATTTAAAACAATTAGTTATCAAAATAATCCACTTAGTTTTCTAGAACCAGCTGCCACTGAAGAGTCTGTAAATGAAATACTTTAGCATATTTATGTTCAAGTAAATGCCTGTGCTTCTAACATGATGCACTGCTTATTGCCAAATGGCTTTTTATAGCAATGGCAAGAATCCCTGAGCAGCTCTGTTAAGTTACTATTTGAGGGCCATTTAGTTCAGTGATGCTACACCCTGTGAGATCATGAGAAACACTGCTCAATGCTCTTCCACATTCTGTATATTTAGAAAATTCAAAATCCAAGTGCTTACCACAGTTACAAATAATCTCTAACAAGATAGTGGATGACTAATGAAATCCTTGGGAGTTTGTTATGATGACTTTAGCTTTTTGAAGGAAGTGAGAGTGTTACTTTCTTGAAAAAAAACCTAGCAGATAAAAAGAAAAAGGGGCTAGAATAAAACTGAGAACCTCCTTGTGTTCCACCATTAGGAAGAAATTAGACAAAATAGTAATCTCAGCTATTAATTTGGATGATAGGAACACTTCTATTTTGGCAACTTTAACTCGCACTGTTCTGGCACCAAACTGAGATGCTACTGCTATTTGCACGAATGCTTAATAGCACCAGGCTCAGCCAAGTGAGTTTAATATAAAGTGTTTTAAACTGGTGATGATAAAAAAATTATCTAAGAGAACTAAGGCTAACGGCTGATCACACACCAAGGTTCCAGTCTACCTATCAGAGAAGATTTCCATACACAGACATGCACCCCCAGGAAAAAAAAAAAAAATAAAATAAAAAATCAAAAGAGCTTTTTCTAGAATTCTGGGACAACTTCTGAAAGAGATATTGTAACATTGCAGGGCTGTGAAATCTTCACTTACCACTTCTGTGCATAATCACGACTTGTGTTGTCTATCAACAAAACAAGAAGAATTTTCAGCTCATTTTTCATAACCTGCCTGGACCTGTTTTTTTGCTGTACAAGTTGACGTAGGGCTGCTACTACAATCTGCTTATATTTCATATTTCAGTCTTTTTATAAAATTCATGGTTTCAAGTGAAATCTGCTTGAGATCTGTTTTGCAAAGGTGAAGAGCACAGAAGTCTCATCTTAATAGAGAAAGCTAATATTTCTGAAACCAGATGTGTTAAGCATGGCATATTTGATCTAATGAATATAGTTATTGACAGACTGACACAGTCTTTTACTGGAAAAATTATTACACAAACTGTCACTGAATAATCAAGACCACCATGCTTTTTATGCTAAGCATATTATAATAATAAATTCTACTAATCTTCTGCCAATTTAACATAGTTCCCATTTGTCATTAATTCTGACTCAGCCTGAAAACATTAAAAAAATATAACTATCTCCAGGTGTTCAGTTTTCAAATTTTAAAAGTTGGCACTCATATCCTTTCCCTTCACATAACTCTTGAGAGGAAAACTATTTTTTAATGTCATGATTGCTTATGCAACATATTAAAGTGATAGTTCAAATTCTGCACCTGTGTATCACGATTCTAAACTCTAAAATTTAGGGGAAGGATGGGTTTTATTGTTGTTTGAGTTTTTCTGCGGGTTTTTTATTGATTTGTTTTGCTTTTTAAATCTCATAAAAATTTAAGTTTGGGCTTTGGACAAAGAACCAGAAATTCTTCCTTGAGGCCACAGCACCGGGACAAATCTGATCTAAAATGAAAGCTGCATTCAACACTAAACTACCACATAAACTCCTCCCTAAATATCTTTGAATTTATATAACAGGTTTGTGAAACTATGGAGAAGGACTGGACAGAGTTAAAAAGCTGTGAAAAGAGATGACATTCCAGCAAAGGATGTCTCTGCTCCATGACCAGACAACTGTTAACTATCAGGTTGGAAAAACACAGCATCTCTGTGCTATAGCTGAGCAAGAATTATATATGCATCATGCCAGAGGACTTCCTGATTAAATAGATATTGATAATATAAATCTCTTCCAGGGCTTAAAAAAAGCTTCACCTGGCCCTTAGTGTGGCTGCCAATTTTCCTGAGTTTAAAAATCCTGTTTTCCATTCTGTATTTCCTACTAAACGTGCAATAATCTCTGACAAAATACAAAAAAGTAACCTGGAAGGGGCAAAAAATAAAAGAAGGAAAAAAAAAACCCAAGAGAAAGCTTCTCACCATGTTTGGCTACTACTGCTTATTCTTCTATCAATGAGTAAACCCTTGGACTTGCTGTGATTCAGAACTTATTGCTATATTAAAAGAAGATACCCTTTTTTAGAAAAAAAAAACCCATTTGATTTTTCATAACATGCTACTTTCTTTGCTGCATGCTTGCAAAGAAAAAAAAAAAAAAGAAAAAAATTATTTAAGAGCAGCAATACTCTTAAACCTTTTCAAAACATTCCTCCCAGGTCTACACTTATTCCCCAAAATCTAGGAAATGTTTTGTGCTGTTCATTCTCTCTGGGCATCAATTAATAGCTTTGGGCAGCAAATACAAGATGTACAGATCAAGTTTCATAAACCCATTTTTTTAATACCAGCTCCTTATGTAAGTACTGGGCAAAAAGTCAAAGTGCCCTGTGTCAGTGCTGGTACAGCCATGGTAAAAATGAAGCACACCCAGGAGAACACACTCCAGATTAGTTCAGTCAGACACGTTGTAACTTCAGGGAACATTCAGAAAAAGATTTAACACAGGTTAAGTGTATTGTGCAGAGTAAGTGTAAAAGTATGGCTCTTAGTAAGTGTAAGAGTATGGCTCAGACTATACAATTAGATGTATATATTGAAACAAAGCATAAAAACCCCTTTATGCTTAAGCAATTATTTAATATGTCTGTATGTCTGTATCACAAAAAGTATAAGCATGTTAACAGTGAAACTTAAAGCAAACTTGTCCTTTTCTCCATTACACTGAGCAACTGTGTGACTTGTCATTTGAGAAATTAAGACAAGCATATTAAAACAAACATCTTTTACCGGAGGATAAAAAAATTATTTTCTCCCAGTAAGAGTATTCCATTACTAGAGTAACTGTGAAGAGCTAATTGACTTGGTCTTCTCATTTTTCCAGGAAGATCAGACCCATGACATGACAGCAGAGCACAGACACTGCTGTGGAAGGGCACCTCAACATAGCTCCAGATTTTACTTGGCAAGCAACTAAAATCCCTTTTGCAGCTCTAGCCCACCATCACTCTGATCTCACCATGACAAAGAAAAAAGAAAAAAAAATTAGGTCCATGAGGATTTTGCAGGAGAAACCAGGAGATAAAACAATCATGGGCATAGCAGGCAAATTACTCTTCCTTTGCTGCCACCCTGGCAGGGTGCAGCTGCTTGGTCTGTGCAGGAGCTTGATCTGCTGCTCACTCACTTATTGCTGCTTCATTATCCTGCTCTAATCACGGGACCTAGATACCAAGGATTCTGCCTTAATCTTCCACTGATGTCCCTTTAATCATCCCATCAGTTCTGTGCGCACTGTAAGTCAGGATGAGGTCACTCCATCTTCAGTTGTGTGGTGTTTGACCTTACACCTTTAGCTGAACAGAGAGCAGCTCAACAAAGTCATCTTCACTTCAGCAAGAAGGCCACAGAATAGAATATTTACGAAGCCCAAGTGACCAGCATGACAGACCACTGAGACCTGATGGGCACCAGTGCAATCTGTCATGTCCTGTGATGCTTTTTCTTACTGTTTCATAAAAAAAAACCAACAGCTGCTTTGCATCTGGCAGCTGATATTATTGTTTATCACTCAGTGTTAGCAAAACCATGAAAATAAGCCAATTGATAGTCACATATGCTTGTGGCACTAAGAAACAGCCATATATAATATCTTTTACACAGACAATGGCCAAGCAATACTGACGCAACCTGATGTCTTGCACCTCGCTTGAAAAATATTTAGCACAGTAAGTTTATAGTTTTCGTAGACATTTATTTTGGACAACTGAGATCCACTCACAAGTGACCACTGTGCAAAATATGTTAGATAAAGGTGTGTTACATCATGTAGGGTCAGTTTTGTTGCTACTATTGAAGAAAAGAGACAGAAAAGTGGAAAATGATCATCCTCATTAGTAAGACTCTGAATGCTAACTTCAATACTTTGAAATATTTCAAAAATGAGATAATTCTGTAACTATAATTTAGAATGAATTATGCTTTTTATGGTATAACTACAGCATAGCCAGGATGGGTTTTAAATCTCTAGCAGCACACATTGCCTGGGCAGGAATGCCATTTCCTCTATGGTAGCTGCTGTAGAACACCCACTCAGATCAGTAAAACTCTTGAGAACAATGTGGGAAAACTGATAGAGGCAGGACACTAAATTATTCATGGAGCAGAACCACAAGCAAAATATGGAGCCAGGGAGACCAAGTGAGGATGTCTCCCCTCATCACCCAGAGAAGGATGTTCACCCCATCCTTCTCTTTGCCCAGGTAAACACAAAAGTCAGGGGTTTAACGTCTCAAAAAGACTGTGGCCTAACATCTAAGCTCAAACTTCTGGTACAGCTCCCCAGTGAACTTGCCGAGAGGTGTGGTCAGTAACTGTCTTGTAAATCTGTTAGGCACTGAAATATAAATATGGCAAAGTTATCGTGGAAGGACAGTAGAGTGTCTTAGATGGTAATCGGGCCATGGGGAGATTATAACATCCACATTAGGAGCACTAATCTCTGTGTAGACTGTTGATGACATGACAATACCTGCACTGTCTGATTAAAAGGCAGGTATTGAATAAGTTATTCTTTTGCTATTAAAAAAAATAATTCTTATTTGAAATAAATTTCAGAAGAGCCACAGTGATGATAAACAAGAGCATCAAACAGACAAGGGTAAGCAGTACAGATCAGCAGTGCCTCAAGATGCAGAATGGGTCAGCTTTCTCAAAAATAGAAGACAAGAATTCTCAAGCTCTTGTATGCTTACCCCAAATGACATTAAAGAAAAGCTTCAGTTTTTCAAAAAGAATATAAAACAAATTCAAAATAAATACCACACCCCAACAGTATTCCAAAGTTTTTATTAAACTTTGGTAAACAGAAGATTAATAAAGAAAGGTGTGTTGAAAGATTCAAATAAAGAATTAAGGGAAGAACCACCACCTAATTTCTGCTTTTCTGTCTCTCTGCCCATTCTTTACCCAGAAATTAGGTTTACATCTTTAAACACCATGTTCTTCCTCTTCAGCATCAACAGTGTTCCTTAGAAGACCTTATCACATAATATAACACTGTGTTGTGACTTCAGATGAGCTCCCTTATCCAAATGCATGCCTGGCTTTCATCTTCCTATTGCTTCCACTCAACTCAGACTGGGAATATTAATGTTTTCCCCTGTAGCTATTTCTTTACATGTAGCAAACTGTAATTATTGTATGTTGACTACCAGACTCAGTTCTGCTACAAAAAAACCCCAAAATGCTGACAATGAAAACTTGCTTAAAAGCTTTTAGCAAATCAAAATACAAAGGGTTACAGGTTAACTCATAAAGGTCTGAAGATGGGTGTAAAAGAAAGGCCTTGAAATGGAAAGCTCTCCACAGAAAAGAGATCAAGAAAAGTGCAATTGACTTTGTTTTGAGCATGGAAATAAGAGGAAATATCACAGGGTATGCAAGAAAATAGTGATGTCAGCTAAGGAAATCACGTTCTTTGATTTTGTCATTAAGAAACTAGAGGAGAAGAAAAGACACTGAGCACAAATATTTTTCTTATGTACTGTTAGATGACTAACTAGTGACATCCACTGCCATGATACACAAGAGCTTTGTAAGATTAAAAAATAAAATATAAACATGTACATGGCTATTTGAACTGGCCAGCTACAAAGCCCCTCTCTGCTCATGGCAGAGTTCAGGAAGCACTGACTGATGGAACTGAGGAGAGAGCTTCCAGAGCTCTCTCTGATGTCACACCTGTGTCTCACCTGTCTCCACACATGCAATTCCTCACATTATTTTACACCAATTTAACATTTTTAGGTATTAGTAAGTTTTGAAGGATAAAAAATGGTAATTGCTGCTTATTTCATTAACACCGGTCAATCACAATTGGCATAAAACAACTGTTCTCATGTTTAAAAACACTGACCATGTTAACTATACACTAATTAAAAATTTACTGCAGCAGAATCTCAGGGAAATCACTAATACAGTCAAACGAGGGCACAGACTTACTGTGCCTGCACAGTAATGTCTTTCAAATTAAATATTACCAGCCTTTTCACACTTCCTTTTGAAAGAATGGAGCAATGCTGTAATTAGGATGTGCTAACTAAAATGTTTGTGCAGTTTAACCTTTTAAATGAAAAACATGACTGCACTTGACACATGCAGGCTGTGCCTGTGTTTCCCATTTCCTCCAGCGCTGAGATGGAACAGCACAGACCATCCTGCCCACAGCCAGCCATCCGCAGAGCTGTAACAGCAATGTGTTTGCCCTCTGATTTATAAATTACACGGGTGACCACGCGCAGAAAAACAAGCTAAAATGAACGCGCTCTTAATGGTTTCTTTAATTAACATTTTGATTAACAGCTGCCAATTTATCTAAGGGCCTGACAGGACTGCAATCAGCTCTCTATGGTTTGACTGCTATTTTCTCTCTTGCAGTCTCCCCATCTGAGCTGCGGCTTTTGGGGATTTTCAGTTTCTGCAGGGAAACAACTCAAAGCAGCGTCCAGCCCTGTCGGGCAGTGGCTCTGCCAGGCCTGCAGCTCTGGAGGATCAGAGCTGCTCGGCTTGTCCCTGTCCGTGGCCAGCTTGCTGCCTGCCTGCTTCTGGAGCAGTGCCAGACGGCTCCGGTGACATTTCAGAAGGGCTCACGGGGCTGCTGGCAGCGCTTAATCCCTGGCTGTGGGATTATCCACGGCACACAGCTTGCCCAGGCCCACGGCCATGGCCACTGCAGCTGCAGGCTGGCCTGGGGGACCATGTGGCCAACAGCTGCCCCCAGCTGCCTTGGCTTCACCCACAAACCTGCTGCCAGCACAGGGTGGCATCGGCACCGGTCACACACAGCCATGGCGCCAGTGGATGCTCCTGTGACTTCCACGGAGTGTGCCAGTGGCTCCAGGACAATTCCCCCAGCAAATGTTCATGCCACCAGCCACCCCACACTGGGCTGAAATCACCCAGCCTGGGGCACCCAGAGCTACAGCTCCCTGGGCTGAAATCACCCAGCCTGGGGTAACTACCATCCCCAGAGCTACAGCTCCCTGGGCTGAAATCACCCAGCCTGGGGTACCCAGAGCTACAGTTCCCTGGGCTGCAGGTGGCCTGAGGGACACAGCCCCTGCCACCCCAGCAGAGCACCATTAGACACTCGTGCTGTGCTTTTCCAGCAGCAAAAATTTACTCCAGTATTTACTGTCCTGAACATCCACATGGGTCTCCACATCCTAAGTTTCCAGGCTCTGAGGTCTGACTGTCAAGGTCTGATTTCCAAACAAAGCCAGCACATGGACAATAAAAGCTAATTTTTACCAAAGGAATTATTTCTGGACCATTTCCTAAGTAATCGCTTATAAAAATTACAGCATATTTACTGACAAAAGGAATAGGAAAAAACGATTTATGGCTTTTGCTCTTATTTTAAGTTACCATAATCAAAGCTGAAATTTTTGGTCTTCCCTCACGTATCAAATTACACACAAATTCATTTTTAAAACCAAGCAAATTACTTTTTTACTAATGTAAGAAGTTTGCCAAGAAGAGAGGCAGTTGGCTTGTACAAACACCTTTGTGTATTACCATCAGTGTGTTAGAATACTACTTTTCTTTGCTAGGCAGGTTTAAACAGAAGAAGTGCGTACCATTTTAGCGGATTGGGGTTTTTTTCAGATTGGTTTTTTCCCTTCATTTAAAGAAACTTGCAGAAACCTGGAGGCTACTGCTCCCATTACCAAGCTTAGAAATAAATACTACATCCTAAACCACAGATACTAAATACTAACGTTCCCATGCCTATGCACTGAGAATACGAGACAACAACCAGCTCCTCTGTGGCTCTGAATTTCAAGAAGTTGACAGCTCATGTCACCTACCCATTAATTGTTAAGGACAACTCAGGAATACAAAGACATTTCCTTGGATTATGCTGTTTTTAAAACACAACTCTTTCCACCGCTAAAATTAGTACCAGAGGCATGCATGTTTTTGGAGGATTTGGTTCTATTGTACACTCTTCTGCTTCACACCCATAATTAAAACTGGGTAAGTCTCCAACAGATTTTAGTGGTTCACTAAATTCTTGACTTCGAACTACTATGTGGGGAACAAGCACTAATGTACTTTGTCTTAAAAACTAGAATTCTTAGTCTTTGATTTGGCCCATTCTTATTTCAGGGACAAGAGGGCAAGTAAGTCCTATTTTGTTGCCTGTTCCACAAATAAACCAACCAAGATCAGGCAACGTAATTCCCACATGGAACAATACAGAAAGCTGTCTTCCTTCTGGGTAGGAGTGAGGACAAAGAACCCAACCGCTAAGAAACCCCAGCAGCTGGGCATCAAGGCAGGAGCTGGAATGGAAGGGAGAGGCATGACGGGACATTCACACAGGGAGAGAGCAGCCTTGGCCCATGGGAAGGCACACAATGCAATGGGATTTTCTGCCTGCTTATGTTATAGCAGCAGCATATATGCCAACTGTTCCAATCCGTGCATTTTTATCTGCTATTTTCCAGTGTCTAAAGGTTTCTGAGGAACATTATGCAGTAAATGTTCACAGGGTTTCACCTTGAAATGGATTGTGCACGTGGCACAGTGAAATCACATGCTGCCAGTGTACTGTGACAAATGCAAAAGTAATTTTACTTAACGTAGTAAAAGCAACCCATTATATAAGGCAATGAAATTAGGAAGTTCTTCTCCTGGTACTAACTATTGCAAGAGGTTTTAAGCTTTATTTTCTATCAACAGTACTTGAAGCCATTGGAAAAAAAATCCTCAAAACATCAACAACATTAGATTCAGTGTAAACACTCACACCATCAGTTAATACCTGAGTTCAGAAGCCTAAAATTAGCCCTGCAAGCTGTGCTAATGCACTGCGCAGATCCATACACAAAGAACACCCACCTGTGCACACTGCTCACTCCTGGGGAATGAGGCTGCAGTGAGGAGACTCCTGCTCTGACATCAGGACAGCACAGGAGGGAGAGAAGCAGTTTGATATGAATCACTGCAGAGAACCTAATTTCCAGGTCTTTGGTGTTACACAATCACCCAAGAGGGACAACTTGAATTGTGCCAAAACCATTGCAATGGAATAAAGTTTGCTTCCTACCACTCCAGATAACAAAGAGCAGCATCAATCTCCTCTTATTTGCTCACTGAACACATGTAACACAAAGATATTTATATAATTTGCAATGCTATCACTGCACACACACATACAGTAGCTCCCTTGTATGAATGAGTACTGCTGAATGTTAACAAATGGAAAATAAACAAACAAAAAAAATGAAATGGGAGGGGGAGAGAAATCCACAAGGTGAAGTATTCTGCACATTTTGCACTGCCAGGAAAATTTATTTTAAGATTAAAAATTCTCCAAGCCATCTTGTGTTACATTTCTTGTCTGGCTTTGTAAAGTTAGATAAATGCAGCTCTATCACATCTCCTTCCACTTGTCTACATTAAAGTGTTCTGTATTTCAAAATTAGGCTAATTTTGGATTTGAGATGGTGCCCTCCCAATCCCTGCTGGGAGATGTCCTGAAGATACTGGTGTTTATCATTAGCAACAAAAGCAGCATTCAGACAGCAAAGGTAGGACTTCTTGGTGCCCTTACAGAAGGAAGTCAGGAAGATCTTTGCTGGCTGGACACCATGAGCACATTCCAGCCCAGCTGTGCACGTGTCTTATTAAACTGACCAGCAAATAAAAAAAAAGCAAATCATGATATGAAACCTGAAGCTATGCCTGTGCACAGAGCAGGACGTGCTGCAATGGGAGAGAGATGGCACAACACACAAGACAAAGCCACAGACAACCAGGCTTCACTATCTTCACTGCATATTAAGACTCACTTATCCTTTCTCAAAATTCAGCAAACACAGGCACCAGTTTCACAACCACTTTAAACTGGTTGGTGTGAGCTAACACTGCCACAGCAAAAAGCACTCCTGCCCTCTCCCCCAATCCTGACCACTCATTCTGAGCCTTTGCACCATCTGCTCTGTCCATAACAAAGAGCAGAACCATCCGCTCAAAGGCCAAAAGTGCCACAAACCAAACGCCCGCTTGTGCCAAAGCTGGCAGTGAACTGAGTGAGGAGCAGCAAGAATTAAGCTGTGACTTGACCCCAGGGAGTGGGCTGCAGGCCTAAGAACTGGGCATGACAAAGAACTGGGTTGTGAGCTGCAGTATTGATGAGTTTGCCAGTTCCTAGAAGCTTTGAGGGGTACATAGAAAAAAAATCAGACTTCCAAGGAATTTCATCTGATTGATATCAACACTGCATAAGCTGGGCTTGCTTACACTGCAGTCTGCTTATGTTTACATTAAGTACTGTCTAAGATGATTTTGTTGTAAATATTTTGCTTTAAAGAGATTGTTTGGTTACTGGCTACTATTATTATTCTTCCTGGAAGGAAGAGAATGATGGGCATTGAGCCAACACCAAACTTCTTAAAGTTGATCAATTGAGGACTCCAGCGTGGTTACTTGGAAAATCAACTTTGCTGCTATGGGGGGTGAATGGAAAGGACCCCAGGACTTGCTACATGACAGCACAAAGCCAGCCTTAGTAAAGGAGCAGCAAAATCATATAAAAAATAGTGCTACTGCCCTGCATTTGGAAATGAGTGCTCTGAAGTACCATCATGAATCAAATTCCCAGAACCTCCAGAACCACAAGGCAATGGATTTTGAAATACGTGGATTTTATTTTTTTCTCTAGCAGCTGCCACTTTGGAAAGTGTTTTACATGCTGCAGAACAAAATAAATATATTGGGCAAGATTACTGGTTTTGATGTTTTCTTTTCCAAGTGAACAAGCTTAGAAGTTCCTCAGGTTTCAGAAAACTGGAGCGAGTCCAGAATGAAATGGATGACTGAGTACAGAGGAACAACTTGACAGGCTTGTTGGTGCACAATCAAGTGACAGCATTTTATGCCTTAGTACCAACTCCACTTACACAACATGCTTGTTTACACCAGAAATACAAAATATAACTGCTACTCATGTAGCACGTGTGTACATACAGAGAATAAAGGTTTCTGTAAAGAATTATGTCATTTCCAGGGACTCAAATCAGGAAAGGACATTGAGTCCATTAGATTTCAAGTGTACAGCCACAGCTATTGTGAATCACTGCCACCTGGACAACTGGGACAGGGCAGAGGAAATAGCAAACAGCCCAGGAGCTCGTCAGGGCTTTCAGCACGTCCTAACTATCTGCCAACTTCAGCCTCCCTGGGTACGTTCTTGTGATCACAGAAAAAGGGGATGAGTATGGCCCTAAAGGTCAGTGCCCATCCTGAACCTGAACAGATACCAGCCCTACAGAGAGAAAAACTTGGCACTGATATGCTACTAAGTGTCACCAGCTGTCATTCTCTGTCCATGGCCAGCAAGATGTGAGCATCAAGCCTTGCAATACTACACACATATGTATGTTTATATAATTTCTACAGGTACTGAAGCAGTCCCAGGTATTTTTAGAAGCTGGCTGGTGGATTGCTTCGTGACCCACATGATGACCTTTGGTCAAAGAGTACATGGCACTGTGATGGGGAGGGGACTGAACTGTGGCAGTTTAAAAACCTTTCCTCTGACCTTAGAGGCCAGGACAGGGCCAGTGTGGCATCTTTCCAGGCATATACATGGTTACATGTGGCTTGTCAGAGGCTGCAAGCCAAAATGAAACTGAAGAAAATGAGTGCTAGCTAGTCCCATGCCAATGATGAGCAGGGCCAGAGCTTTACAGAGTACTATAAGGCTTCTCATTATAACCTAGAAAAGTGAAAGAAATAAAAACAATTACTTTACTAAGCCCACCCTAATACAGCAGAAAACCAAACTGCTTAAGAACTCAAGTCACAACTTCAACCACGTAGTAACAAAAAAAGCACAGCCAATTTTCCTTTCAGCAAGGAGAAGAGCCATCAATTCCATGTGAATACCATGTGCACCATCACAGAGTGATGAACAGCTCTGAAAACTCTCAGTGTACATCACACAAAACTCCTGACAGCTCAAACACAGCTCCACAGATAATCCACAAACATTGGAAAGTTTTAGGCTCAAAGGTGGAAAGGGGCACACCTTCTACCTAATGCACAGAATTCACCACAACACTCCACAGAAACCAGGGCTTCTCCAAGAGCCAGACATGACAAACAGGTTCTTTGCAACCAGCAGGGTCACACAGGCAGGACACAGCACAAAACCACTCCTGGCCTGGCAGAGGGAGAAAATCCTGTGGGGTAAAAACATGAGAAGGTGATCTGGCTAAAAGAAAAGGCTACCTTTAGGAAAGCTACTCTGTATACAATTGTGAATTAAAGGTTTTCTGACAATCTTGCCAAACAAGAAGGAAAAACTCAGTTATTAGGAAGTGCTTCAACCCTGCAGCAGCCTGGTCTAATTGCATCCCTTACAAAGCAACACAGAGTGAGAGTGTCATACCAACCTGGGCAACTTGTCATCTGGAGAAAAGAGAATAGAATATAAGTTAAGAATCTCTTGACAGTGGTCCTTCTTTCTCTCATACTGCTTGGGGAAACAAAACATCATTGCAGTCTTTGTGGTCAGCAGCACTCTGACATGACAGAACTTGCATAAGGCACTGCAATAGGCAAAGCTGATCAGGAGTTTATGTATTAGACACACTGATGGCTTTTTTTCCTACTTTTTTTTTGGTATTGTTGAATGGATTAACCTGTTGCCCAGCTGCATGACAACTGCAGGAACATCTACACAGTTTGTACAGTAAAAATACTGATTTTCTATATAACATTACATTATGTATTTGTTTCATCAATAGAATATAATAGGTTTGGAAGTATTCTGGCTGTTACTGTCTGAGATAGCTAACGATGGCCTATTAGTCAATAATATTACCACCAACTTACATAAAATTACATACAATATTTATCAATTTATGTTTATTTTCTACATTTTAAAAATATATTTGTAATTGTTCCATACTGTTATTGCTCTCAAAGAGCTGGATACTGCAAGAGCTAATCCAAGACTGCTACTGAAAAGGTGTTTGAATTTTTGTTACTGGTAGATATAACACAACACTGAGGAATGTGAATTGCCTTCCAGGCCATTTACTACTTGAATATAATTATTTAATGTTAAACTGCATTAAGCCTAATGAGAAGCTTAAAAAGTTGGCATTAATTATATTATTTTGAAAGTGAATTTGAGCCTACAATTATTATTTTTTTGACTCAATATACAAGTCATGTGGTTATTGATTGCTTTTTATCAAAAATGTACTGGTTTCATTGTATAGAAAGTGTTATACACTCCCTCTTCTGGTAATATCTTAAAAACACAGTTTCTAGACTTAAAGTGCATCATATGTCAGATTTTAAGTGTATCATATTACTTGGAAGAAAAAAGCCCTCAAAGCAGTATCATGTTTCTTTTTAAAAAGCCAGCAAACTGGTGATTAAAACCAAGTAAATAAAAGGTGAAAACTACTTGACATAATGCCCAACTAAAATAAGCAGCAGCTGCTTTTTAGCTGTGCCTAAAACCAAAATGTTACTGATTTCTTTTAATTTGGTAAGAGAACCAAGAGTCTCAAGTTTTTGGAAAATGTGACTTGTGCCTAATGCCTGGTTACCATTTCATGCATTATTGCTGTAGGTGAGAATACAGATTTTAGAATGCTGCCTACTTTTGCTGAGGTGGCAGATGAAGTTCCTACAAAACATTGCTTTTATGTAGGTCCAGCATGGATAACTTTCTTCCACATAGTACAGTACACCTCTCCTCTCCTCTTCTCTGGGGGACTTTCTTCTTAATGTAAAAGCTGCTGAAAGCTACACATACATCCTACTCTCTAAAAATACTAGTTAAGTAGTTACAGTATAGAAAATGAAAATTGTCAAACAAAATTAAGAAGTCCAGATAGAAACGGCAAAAGGAATGCATAAGAAAACAAAAGATGAATTATTAATAAATGCACATGAATGCATGTATCCATCTCTTTCCTTGATGTTTAGTGCCTGATAAAGCCAGATGTGTCTCAAGTAGGACACACTCTTGTTCACCTCACCCTGCGCCAAAATGTGCAAAATCCAAAAATGCCACAGCATTACACAAACCACATTAATAGCATTGCTGCCAAAACACTGAGAGAGGAAAAACTAGTGAAAAAGCTTTTGTTTGTTTTGCCCTGTTTAGCCTCTCCTCCTTCCTACCACTTTACCCCTTGTTACAGAGTAATAAAACCAGCACTGTACCTACTTCATTCTCCCTTCTCCAAGGTCATTTTGTCCTACCTTCCTTATTTAGCTTCCTCCTTATTGTATTCATCTATTTCTTTTTACATGCATTTTACTCAAGTTCTTTGTTTTACATTTCCCAATTTTAGCTATTCCCCAGTGCCCTCTCTTTCCCCTCCTCAGACACACACACACAGACTGCAAACCACTTAACAATTCCAGCTGTGCTGAGCCAGCCCTGCCAAAGCTGCCATCCCCCTGCCTGTTCGAGCTGGGCACAGCCAGGTACTGCACAGCTGTACTGGGAGCACAGCTATCTTTGCAAAAAATTCATGTAATTGATGGTTACTGATGAGATTTCCTATCTGACCTGTGAAGCTGTGCTTGCAGAGAAAAAGTGACCATCCCAAACACAGCAGTTGTTCAAGAGAGGGTACAGTCTGTGCAACTGGAAACGATGTACTTCCATGGGAGAAAAAAAAAAAAAGGCCAAAAAACCAACCAAAAATTATTTTCTTCGTGACAGTTCAATACTCAAAACAATTTTACAAGCTTCCCAGAATACTCCTCCCTGGAATCACAAAGCGCTGTGGTGTTCATCTGAGGTTTGCAGTTCTTGGAATAATCTACCCAGTTCATGAGAACACATGCTTCTCCCCAGAAAATAAACGAGAAAGTCCTTACAAATAATTGATCTGCATGTGGTTAGCTTTTGAAATTAAACTACTTCTCACCCCACCCTCCAACACCAAGTTCATATCTCCATGACTTTGACACATTCCCATCTCTCCAGAACAGTAGATATTCGGCTCCTTTATTTCAGCTCAGGCTATTTCCACCTCCCCAGCTCCTAACAGGTTGCAGCTTCATTCTCGTGCACTCAGCTCAGGGCAGTGTGCCAGACCCTGTGTGCCCATGGCCTGTCCTCAGTGCGTGCCACCTCCCCTGGCTGGGCTGCAGCCCAGAGGAGTGGCTTAGGCAGTAAAAGAAGCCTTTTAGCTGTGAAGGAAACCTTCCAGGGATGTGGATCACGTAAGCTGATGCAGGATGGCCTTCCCTGAACCTGCAGACAGTCTGAAACGATGGCTGGGAGAGCTGTGTCCTGTTCCATGCACTGCTTCCTCCCGCAAAATGAGTTCTGAGCGATCAAACTCAACCTTGACTCCTAGATTGGTTAACTCTCTCATTGTCAGTCATTTTTAATTGTAGACCTGATGCAACTATTCCAGCTGGCTTCTTCCAAAGTGAAGCTGTGGTCAAACACACTCAATAGCTACTTTTTATTGGAATTACTTGTTCTCTTTAGATCTTATGCCAATCTACTGATCAACACATTTTATCCCTCTCGCTGAACAACTACTTCTGTGACAGTGAATATGGCACTGCTTCCTCTTTTCCCACAAAGATAAATATTTTTTTTTCTTTCCACTTGTTCTTCCCCATCAACATTTACTTTGAAAAGCAAGCAGTCAGTCCCAGTCCCCAAGCAAATATCCAGCAAGGAGATCACTATAAAGGAGCAGGGCTCTCACGGAACCCTTGCATAATTTTGTATGTTTGACTTGTTTTAAATATTTTAACATTCTGGTAAGGATAGAATAAAAAATATATATTCTCTCTTCAGCCACTATTAAACCAGAAAGATTGTTGCATCTAGGTCTTCTGCTATGGCAGAACAGCATGAAATTAATTTCACATTAAGCAAAGGTAAAAAGAGCATAAAGCACATCAAAGCACTTGAAGTTTGCACTATTTTAGCACACATGGTGCTGTAGGGAGAATAACATGAGTTACACACTAAGCAGTAAACTGAATAATCAGTATCTCTTAAATCTGGAGCTGAACATCACCTTTTTTCTTAGCTGATATTTAAAAATGTTTTATGTCCTCAACCAGAGCTTGATAAAACCATGTACCCACAAAAAAGGAAGAAGTTTTACTAGAAAACTGCCAGCAGCTTCCCAAGCAGACTCCCTGTGCTTTCATGTAATAAACAAAGACCACAGCCATTCTGTACACAAAAATAATCTTCTGCATGTGAACAGTTTGTGATGTTACAAGTAACCACAGTGCTGAACTCCACTGCTCCATAAAATCTGCATGGCACATTTGGTATTTGGCTAATGGCTTGGGGGTGCACAATTCAAAGCTCAAAATTACTTTAGTCAGTTTCTTTCCACATCATAATACTTTCTTATTTAATGATGCATTATTTAAAAATTACTAAATAGTCAGCTGAAACTTTTCCTTCTGAAACAAATCCTGTGCTGACCACTGAGTACATTCTCTGCTATATGCCAAGATGATTCTTGCAGAAGCTACAAAATTTCATAAATACCTACCAAGAAGTTAAACTAGTTGTTGCTGGAACCTGAACTGTGTGAACTGCTGTCAGAGGACTGTGCACTTAAACAGAAGCTCCTGAAGCTGCCAATGATAATTTGTTAAAACATATACATTAACTGGAGCCATAATACACTAAATGCCACCTGTGCATCTTTGGCAATATGCTTGGCAGATTGCTCCAGCAAATCTGTGACACACTACAGAATATTCAAGTTTTATTTTGGTTGTTAGACTTCCATAGAAGATCACTGATACCCAAGAAAATTCTTATGATTTATACAAAACCTTTTCACACTGCTTTAAAAAGACATTAGTGAACAGTGGACATTTAATTACTGAAACAAATTGCTTGCTGCCAAAAGTATGCAGGCCATAATGAAGGCTTATCCCTCCAAAATGAGGAAGAGCTCAAGCAATCTCCCATGAGGGAAAAAACACTCACACACACAAAATAAAAACCAAACCCAAAAAACAACCCAAAAACCAAGCAACAAACAACCCAATCCTCAGGTCCAATGGCTTTGGAACAAGATTCAGTACATTCCTTTCTTTTCTTATCAGCTTCAAATGCTGCCTTGTACAGACACTTTATCTTTGACTTCATAATCCATGAATCCATGTTAAACACACTCTGTTATTCTGCTCTAAACAAGCAATACATACACAACTTCAAAAAATACAACTTAAAAATATTAAGTACTGTCAGATTTTTCAGAACAATTAGCTGCTGCCAAATTTAACAAAAATCCAGTAGGACAAATTTGTATTCATTTCACAGTGTGAGAAGAACCCTAACATGTAATGCTGCAGGGACTGTAATACTTAAGTTATGTATGATACGCATCCAAAATACATCAGCACATTGACAGGGGTAGTTAACAGACCACTTTTTTCAATTAAAATCACAAGTATCACATGTTCTCTCTGAATCCAGGCACTTAACACCAACAGCAAAAAAACCCTCAGGACTCTGAGGTAGAGACCTGCAAATGAAAGGTGGATGTGGGCCCTGGCTGAGGGAGGAAGGAGCTCAGTTATACAACTGGAAGAAGGAGAATCACAAAAGACCTCGCACAGACTCGCAGGATGGATCTAAGTAATCAGCAAACATCTCTTTCTCTACTGCCCTCCGAGTATAAGGTTGTGTGATGACCTTTCTATTCCAATCCCACAGCCTCCTAGAAACCACAATAGATGGGTATATCTGTATAGCTATCCTGCTTCTGATTCCTATACTTCAGGTTTAAACTTGTACTGATGGGAAACCAAAATGTTTAAGCGATTCCCCACCAGCTCACAGGGCAGTAGCAGCAGGCAAAGCTCACGGTGGTTGCTCACCTTTGCCACCATGCCAAACCCATGGAAGTTAATCAAAACACTCGACATAGCTTTTTAATGACTCAACAGCCCAACACACTATCATCATCTCTTTCCAACACGTACTGTATTTGTGGTTTTCACAATCACTACATGAGTCACGGGCACTCTCAGTGTAAGTTTTACAGGTAGCCTTCATTATTATTGCTGAGAGTTTAACCCTACTTTGTATTCATGGAAACCAAGGCACAAAGACAAAAATACAGAAATAAGTAAAGTTAGAAGGAAGAAACCCCAGCATACATCTCTATGCTGATGCTGCTTTCACACTGCTGAGCTCTCTCTGAGCCACAACAGCAGCTCAGCTGGAGCAGAGAAGTAGCTCTCCTCAGCCAGGAGGTTGATAACCACAGAGAGATGAGATAAACCCGTGGAACGGCTGAAATGCCATCAAAAGGTCACACAGCCCGAAAACCATGGCACTTCAGGGTTTCCACGAACAACCTGAAATAACTGTCGCAATGGCTTCCTCAGAGAGCAACCTTTGGGTGCAGCACAGGAACTGTATCTGACATGTCTGCAGGGAGGGGGGAATGGAAATCAAAGGGAGACAGGCACATCTCACTGTCCTGAGGAGTGTGACAGCTGGCACATGATCATCCAAAGCCTAGAGAAACACTCCTGGAGAAAAACACTTTCTGGGAATAGGTCATCATGATAACTGATCTCAGGTGCTTCACGCTTCACCCACAAGAATCAGTGCCTGAACATTATATCTTTTTTTCATCTTTCACCTCTGAATTGGTCTTGACTCATCCAAGGAAGATGCTGATACCATCAAAGTGCAGCCCTTCACGAAGCAACAGCAGGAATATGAGCAATGAACGGCTTCAATTACTTGCTCAGTCCCTCAAATGAAACAGCTGTGATCTGACAGAACAGAGGATTTGTCTTGAAACAACTTTTCCTTGGCTGGCTGGCCTGCTCCTGCCCCACCGTGTCCCCAGCAGCACTGCCACCCTAAGCCAAGGGGCTAAAGCCATGGGAGTGCACTGCCAGCCAGCTGCTGCACCCAGGCTAGAAGGAATACCACAAGCTGACTTCAGATATCTCATTATATTAAGATTGTTCTTAAAAACAAATCTGTGTGTGATGTTATGCATACCAACTTTACAAATTTATCATAGCACATATAACAACAGTATTGAATAAGTTATTAAAATGGAAATTCATAGCCCAAACATATGCTTGAATTGCCTAAAAAATTAAAATTTAATTTTGAATTAGTATCATTCCATGTCAAATGCATGAAATAGAAAATAATTGGTTACATATACAAGTCTCTTATTTGTATCAATAAAGTACTTTACTAAAAAATGAAATATTCTAATGAATAATGTTACATTCAAATTATTTCTGACTTCTTATGGTTCATAGAAAAAAGCCAGCATATGCCCTGCAAAGCACTTTCAGCCTACTTAGTTAAGTAGTTTATCACAAATATGCTTTGGAAGAAATTAATTAGCTCATTAGGTTTAACTAATAGTTTATTTAGCTTTCCTTTGACAAAAGTGACATTTTAACAGAGTATATTTTACTACTTCAGAAAACAAAATTCCACATGACAAATTTCAAAGAACACCAAGTACCAGCAACACACACCACCAGGAGCTGTAGAATATTTTAAGAGATTAATACTTCTCTGGTAACAATTAAAAATAAAGGGCCCTAAGAACATGACAAAGAGATACATTGATGCACTGCAAATTTTCATGATTTTTCAATCCCTGAAATCATCAATAAAAAACTTAATTAAAGGTAAACTGACTGTGGTGAATCCAAAGGGTGCCCTGCTTTCCTGTTATCATGATAACATACTTTTTGTTTCAAAATAATCATGTGTTTTGAGGACTTCAGCAATTTCGTTCTCCTGAACTATACTGTGTTTAAAAAAATTAGATCATTGTCTGGTAATCAATCACCTGCCTTATTTATCAGCTTTCACATTTTATTTTCGAAATTAAGGGACAACTGCGTAAAAATTTCAACAATGTGGAGACTGATACAAGGCTTTGAGAGCTAGTGCTCCACATAATCACCAAGTCAGCCTTCTTACCTTTCTGAGGCTATTAGTTTGGCAAACTAAGGTCCTTTAATGACGTTCACCCCACCCAAGCCTGTTTTTCTCATCAGAATGACCCCGCCTGTTTCCTCTGCACGCCACAGCCCGTGCTGAGCCTCTTCATTGTTCAGAACAGGCTTAAGAAATACTAAGAATAACCTCGTCATTTCTATCCTCTCCTTCTACACCTCTCTTAAAGTATGAATCTGCCACTGATGTACAGTTTGCATTGGAGAAATTTTCACATTTAGAGATCACACTCCTACAAAGTGATACAGAATGGAAACATTATGTTAGTATTTATTATGACTTTTAAAAATACTTTCCATACCTTCATTTTGCAGTTCACTCTGCCCCTTTTAAATTGCAAACAGTGCTTACAGAAGAGTTTGAATTAACTTCACCTAGTAAGTCTGACAGTAGTACAAGCAGCATTACAACCTGCCATGTTTTCATGTCCATTATCAAGACACAATGCTGTACCTATTCAGCTCCTGAGCTGCTTCTGCCACGTGGCCATAAGGCTGTCACACCAACAGACACAATGCTGGTTCCTACCTTACAGACACCTGTTTGTCAGACAGTGTTTGGAGATCACCTGCTCATTTCACAAAGACAACCTTAAGTGTCTGCAGCTCTCCACAGCTCTCCATCACTACCACATTACTGACCTCAAGATGGAATATTCAATATGCCATCACTCAGAACTGGGTATCATCCAGTCCTCCCCCATAAATTTATTTTTAGCTGTCAGAATCAATTTAGTATGATATTTTAGAAGGAGTTATTGGACGTCTTAAGCTGATATTCAGTGACACGTGAGGAATCTCACTGGCAAGGGGTAAACTTGCTCTTGGCTATTAAAAAGGCTTATTGCAACCAGAGCAAGAAAAGCCGATGGCCTTTTCTTCCTCTGGCTCCCAACAGCTCTGGAGACTTATGTCCACAAAACTGTGGGTTTAAAAAAAATTGATTAGTGCAGCCATCCACAGAATAACAAGCAAACTATTAAGAATTATGACACAAAACCTATTCAGGTTCTTCTCCGAGTCACTCTGTGTGACACAACTGCAGGATCCAGCAGCAAGGGTAGGGCTATAATCCATATGGCAATATAACACAAAGCCAAGTGAGAGGGAGAAAGGATAAGAAGTTCACCCTCTACACAGCTCAAAGACCCTTTTCCAGTCTCGAGGAAGCAGAAATGAGTATATCTTTTCTTGCCAAAGAGTTGGGTTGTTTAAGATGCAAGAAAGGTTATCCCTTGTTCTCAACACTTAGAATAGGTTCCCTGCTCATACCCAGCTCACATCCTTATAAACAGAGCCAATCAGCAGGTGCACTGGCCTGGAGAAACGAGAGAATGTACAAATACATGGACACAGGGGGAGGAAGGACTAGTCCAGAAGATGCTTTGTCGATCATGTTTATTAGGAGTTGGTCAGAAAACATCTCATGAATTTCTTAAGAAACAAAAAGCCGAATTCCAGAAAAAACTCCTATGCAAATATTGGCATGAAATTGTTTGAGGTTAATTTCTAGTCTTGCCAGGAGCATGGAAAAGCAGAAGTGCCAACCTCCCCCAGTCAGGCTTGGAGGAAGTAACTGAGCACTTGAACTGGCGTAGCACTTCACATTTTCTCAGTCCTCTCTAAACACTGGCCAACCAACACAACAAGAGCTTCCTCACATAGTTTATATACAAAACCATTGGACTAGTAAAACAAATACAAATTGATACTTCTGAAAATACATAAATAAGCTTACTGGCTATTGCAAGCTCACTATGTTTTACAAATTTCCTTGTAAGTTTAGCTTTCAGCTCAAGTTCACAGTTCATGCTATACCAGAACCCATGTAAAAATAATCTGTATAAATACACAAAGAGAAATGACACACAGAGACACAAACACACTACACATATTGGCTGTGAAATACACTAGATATGTCATTTCAAAACTGAACTGGAGCTATGCAGCATTTCATTAAAGCATTAAAAAATTAAAAATAACAAGATCTTTATGTAACTGCATTACAATGTATATAAAATTATTAAATACATGTTATGTTCTTTGGCATTTTTTATAATGTAATGATCTATGTACCATCAACTTAAAAAAAAAAATTGCCAGGCTTAATCCTGATTTAACCTCACCCTTAATTATTAAAAATAGTTAAGCACTTACCATAATGTGATTGAAATGCCTGTGGTTTTACGACCTGATTACAGTGGTTACACATCACCAAATAGAAATCATCATGAGCCGGGCAAAGACCAAATATTGGCATATCTAAAAACAAAAAGACAAAATGGCATCTCTCAGCTGCTGACAATTATTGAAAAACAGTTTAATTACAGAGCCATGACACTAGTGTTGAATCATAATTTTAGAGACATTTGTATCAAATTTGAAAATGAGGAAAAAAGAGCATATAATGCAATAGATAATTTTGTGCTGCAGTATTACAAAAGCAAAAATCTTCCTACAAAGATAAATGTAAAATGAGCGATTACTTGTAGAAAACATCTATTAAAAAACTGATTTAGGACTGATTATTTTGTACCAGATGCAAGAATGCAATAAAAAAAGACTGACTTCAATTGAGACAAACATGACATAAGAGGCGATGTTTTATGTATTCTGAAAGGGGTTTGGATTTTTTTCCAATGTCATTAAATGAATTCAAAAGTGAACTTCATTTTCTATTTAATTTTTTTTAAACCATTTTAAACACACAGTCATTTACCGGGCAGAATTACATGCCTAATGGTTTTATTTGTTTAACAGTGCATTATAGTCCAGCCATCTGCTGCCAGAGATCCATGTAACAGCTATATAGGAGAGAGAACTAGAGATAACAGTATGTCAGAGCATGTGTGGATTGCAGAGATAACACACATACTTGTAGACTTTTACTAATAAAATTAGTTTCTACAATTCTGTTTTTAAGAATACAGTTTAAGAATATATTTAACAGTTATAACTGCATTCAGAGACTACCGGAGCAATAAACACAGAATTCACTACACAACTTAAAGGTATACTACATTTCTATAACTAAAACCATTATTCAATCATTTAAAGACAAAAAATTGCAAACATAATACGTGACTATTTAACATTATTTAAAGGTAAAAAATTGACAAACGCAAGCTTATTTTCTTATAAAAACCTTCAAGTACTAGATTTATCTTAATAAATAATTTAATCAAATAAAATAAATACAAATTTATCAAAATAAATTTACTTTATCAAAAGTAATTTATCAAATAAGTTAAACTTATTTACTCCTGTGCTAGAACTGACATCAGAGTTTTGTTTTACAGCTACTAATTTGCCTATGTATACTTTTAGCAACATCCACTGTTGTGTTCATTATTAGAACAGCAATTATGAAATAAAATGAGCATGTTGCACATTGAGTGTGCCATAATGCAAAGCAACCACTGCCAGAATGACACCATCAGCCCTGCCCACTTTATTTCTCGCAGACAGAGAACATACCCACACCAAAACTGCTCCCAGAATTAGTATGTATCTTCATCATAAAAAAATAAACACTTTTATTTAAAGACATAAGGTCTATCCCACGTGTTCCAAAAATCTTACCAGTGCTACATCAAAATTAAGCATGACACCTGCAAGAACAGCCCCAACTGGATTTTGCAGTTGGATGCAAATGCAATCACCGAAGACATCTGACTTGGCTGAGAGAGATCACAGCTACACTCACCTAAGTCACAGGCACCTTTTCTCAACTGAGGTTACAGCAAATAAACAAATAATCTGATTTGCCCTTCTTTAAGTAGCAACTCTTGCTTATTTATTTATATGATATTTATTGAAAAAAGCATTAAGACCTCTGGCACACCCAACTACTGCAAACTAGGCAAAACTAGTAAATATATGCTATGGGGGAAAAGATCAGGTAAGAATAACAAACTTCTATTTTTCAATATCTACTTTCTGTGATCTAATATTAAGCTACATAAGAAAACAAGTATAAGCTTAGATCTCACTGCTAATATTTCATGCAGGAGCTCTTTGGGTATGCCTGCATGTAAAAGATTCCACACATGTGCAAATACTCCAGGGTCACTTTCACCTGGGTACCAATACACTAGGATGAATGGGGCAGTGACAGTGTGCACTGCCTGACATTTATGTTGCTAATAGCCCACAGAGAGGCTGCTCCCATGTGATGCCTAGGGAACTGTAAATCCACACCCTGGAACTTGTTCCCATGGCTGTACCTTTCAGACCACGCTGGATCTTCAGATTTTACACCAGCTTGTACCGAATGCAGGGGGGAATCATTGAGAGAAGGATTGCAAGGTAAAGCACTCCTTCACACCACTCTGAGACATCACATCCAAGTACCACCACTCTAAGAAACCTTCTATGAATATTTGGTGGCAATACAGAATGGCAATTTTAAATATTAACTGAGACAAATTGACAGAAATTAATGTAAATAAAAGTGTTTTCCTATTTCAGCTTGAGGATCCCAAGAATAATTTACAAATGTCCTTTACACTGTGAAACACCTTCAGTTTTAAAACCTTAGCTCCAAGTGACAGAAAGCAATGACAGAATACCAGCAAATTCACAGACTCACAAAGGACCATTCTAAGAGTAAAACCACTTGACACAGAGAAAAAGATTTGCTGCACACTCAAGATCACAACCTGATTCCAGAGGAAGTCATGTACAAGACTCCAGCCAGACCACACAAATCAATGTAAAAGATCTATTCTCCTACAGCACTGGTATCAGAGCAGCATCTCAACGTAACTGGTGAGGAAGCAGCAAAGGCTAGAGGACTAAATGCAATTTAACAACGGCTTTGAAACTGTAAGGAGTGTGACCCAACCAAGATCACTTAAGGTAACTGGAAGACACTTGAGTCCACACTTCCCAACCCAGGAGCCTCATTCTTAGGCAGTTAAGCTCCCACATCTTTACTGTGCTTCACTGTCATTAGTTGAGCAGAGCAAGCTCAAGTTTCAGGGAAATCTTATTTCTCTTTCTGTGTTCCAACAGGATAAATACCTATGTGGCACTGTTTGGGGAGTGACAAATTAGGCCATGCAAATTTTAGAGAACAATATACATTACAGCTTAACAAAACTTACATAAGAAGCATGTACCATGAATAGGTACCAATTTTCCTGTCCCCCCTCAGCCATTTATGAAAGATCACATATATCAAGCAGTTGATATTCTAATACTTTATACCTCTTCTACTGCATGACATGCTCATTCTCTATTTAAAAGTCTAATGAAGTTTATAGTATTTCACCAGTGTCATCTCAATGCACTGTTACTCTGGGTTTGAAGATTACTTTTTGAAATACTTCACTATGTAAAGCCTGTGCCTCTGAAGGAAGAGCCTGGCAACCATGATTCATATGTTCCTCTTTCAAAGCTGGGCTCATTTAACTCCCTCCATCTGGGAATATTTTTCAAGGTCAAACTAAAAATTTAAATCAAGACTTCAAACTTTCCATGTATCTTTCCATACAGTATTCATAGTATCAACACACAGATAGTATTATAAGAGCTCCTAGTTACATTAATTCTGTTAACAACATAAACAACTTCATTTACCTCCATAATAGGAAGCCTCTGGACATTGTGACCTCCAGAATTCACTTCTCCTTTCAAATGTAACTTAGTTATTTTAAAATAAGTAACTTTAAGTGATGCATTACTGCACTCTTTACCAAGACTAGAACAAGCCCATGCCAAATGCAATGCTGAGAAAACTGCATCGCTTGTTTAGCATGTAATAAGGAAAATGCTTCTTGCTTGTAAAAGGTCAATGTAGCATCATTTTCTAACAAAAAAAGAAAAAGCAATAATGGATAATTTGGCATATTGTACATCAAGTAAAAATGGAGCTCAGCATGCATCATCTGGAAAACTTTCTTACACTGATCTGCCATCTCTTCTTCTCTGAAACACTTTGTGGAAACACACAGCTGATTGAATAACTTCTTAGTATTTCCAGCATTCTCTTTCAGTACAGCTACACTACAGAAATTCATGCTCATGCTCATTAAAACTAACTGTGCCAGTGTACTCTCAATCTCTCAATTCTATTACTTAACATCACATAACACATAAAACATAAAACAGAACACATAAAACAGGCTAAAACCACCTCAGTTAGAGAGCAGGCCAGCAGCTGGCATTTATTGAGCCACTAGACTTCAGTGACTACCACAGCTGCATATTTCAATTGGATTTTTCTAACTCCCAAAATTTATCAAATTTCCTACAAATCTTGTCCCTTTTCAGACTGGGACCATTGCACAATCCATCTATCCTAGTATCTAACAAAACAACATCCCTTCTAGAAATTATATGAAATATCAACAAAAAGTGAGGTTATGATCTCCAGGACAGCAATTGCTGGAGGAAGAGGGTAAGGGGAGCCCTAATCCTGGCTGTGTGCAGAGAGCAGAACACAAGTTTCCTATTTGCCAGAAGTCTGCTTACTGCAACTCAAAAAAAGAGGAGAGCGAAAACTGAACCAGAGGAAGAGAAAGCAAAACTACAGAGGGCAGAAGTGAAAGGGCAAAGAACAAACTATCAAGGTTATGACAAAAGAGAAAACTTGATCAACAAAGTGACAAGAATATGTAAGAGCTCTGCAGAAATACTTTTAAGCCAGACACTGCTAATGCACATTCTTCCCTATCCACTCCCATCATAAACACCTGCTTATTAAGATTAGTTTTTAAAGTCCAAGTCTGATCTATGACAAACATGTACATATTACTCACCACTAAGTGCAATCTGACAATGGACATTGTAGGCTGATGCCTGATGTGAACAGTAAAAGGTTTTGGCTACAAAGATTCCACAGCACAGCATAACATGCTTTCAGCATTACACCAACCTCGTTATACTTCCAGAAAATTTTAATCATGATAGTTAATATTAGATGCATTAAAACCACAGTGCCCTACACTATTAAATTTATACTCACAGACCAGATATAACTCCCTATTATCTTTATAACCTCCCAAACACAGAATTAATTTTTTTTAGTGGAGTTTGATCCAAATCTACCTTAAGTAAATGTACCAGCTTTTATCAAGTCACTAGGTTTTCCTTTAAGACATCAGGGAACTGTTTCAGAAGTACTATTTAAGGAAATTGTAAATAGATCCCATTATTTTGGAATGTTGCCAAAATCTGGATTGTTTGAACTATTTACTTCATGGACCAAGTAAATTCAAATAATGTACACCAACAGCTATCTTGAATACATTTGCTCTGTACTAGCTGGGTTTTCTCTTCTCATTAGAAGGTAATTAGTCTTGATCATACGAAGGTAAAAAATATGCGAGTACACCTTGTTTTAACTTAACTAGCAGATCTCTTCCTTACAGGCACACTTTTAGTAGAACTTCTATTTAAGATAACACAACTCTCCGCAGTTGACACCTTGAAGGAAAAGAAATTTTTGATAGCTCCCATAATTTGCTGGTAACACGTGTCTCGGGTACCTGATGAAATAATAAAAATACTTCTAGTGTTTTATCCTTTATGGCTCTGGTGAAGATGAATGTCATTTAGCATCTGAAAGCAGACAAAACCTCTCAAATTACTATTTTTAAGAACTTGTGATCTGAGGGAAAGGCACAAGGAGGGAGAAGGAAGGTGACTAACAAGCACCGAGGACCACATGAAATATATTGTACCAAAACCAGGCCAATTTCAGACAGAAAGCTCAGCTATTACTGCCAGACTAATGACTCCTAGCTGGCCCAAAAAACTAAACTTCTGCCAAGAAATCTGCACAGCAGGTAAGTCCTGCTGAATCTACTGCTGACATCATTAATTGTCAATAACAGGTAATCTTCAGGCACAAGGAGGATCTTGGCTGCAAACTGAGGCAGCTACAAACAGCACTGCAATGTATCTTAACTAACCTGGTTATCTTGAGTAAAGCTCCCATCTATTCGAAGTAATACATGCCCTTATTTTAACTGATATGAATGTTTTATTAAAAAAATCAAGTGATCCAAGTTAGGACCTCAAAACTTCCCTTTCATATACATACCCTTCAGTTTCTGTAACTAAAACATTATTTTCTAAACAACATTTTTCCAAAATATTTTGGAGAAACACTCAAGTGCTTATCATTCACGAACACCTGTGGTTTTGTATACTTATCAATGCTGAAGTAAAATTAAACTACTACACATGCAAGATGATAATGAAAGAAGAATATTTTTAAACAGATGAACAAAATAACTAAACCCACATAGAAATTAGAGTGCTCTGGTTAACACAAATTTTAAACCAAAATAAGAGATTCTAATAAAACATACATACTTGGGGTTTTTCTGCAAAATTTCAAGTAATGAACACTTAGGTATTAATAGAACACAAGTATTTTATGAACCATATGTGCAGGCCTAACAAATTTGTGCCTGCAAAGAACATACATATAGTCAAACAAACCAAACATAAAATGATCAAATCTACACACAGAAACACTGTTTTAAAAAAATCTCTCCCATAAGGTTTGTGGTCATGTTGCCTCAGATACAAAACAGACTTATAATACAAAACAGAACAAACCAAATGCACATTCCCATATCTGAGCTGTTTCATTTAGGTTCAGAGGAAAGAATTGCTGAAGTATTTTCTTCAAGGTTACCCATTTTTTAAATTCCTTGCCAACTCCACTCCGTACATTAAGTACCTTACACTTCCTGCACAGACAGCTTTGGAAGCCCAGCCACTTGAAGGGACATTTGAAAGGCACAACTCTCCTTGGGTTCTGAGCACAAGTGCATGAACTTTGTTTCACTGAACAGTTGCTGACTGATCAGCTGAAGGAAGGAACAGCTGAAGACTTGATTAACTGATTTTACTGTGTTTTCCACATTGGCAAACACAGCAATTACCCAGCATTTTATTGAATCCTCAAACCTCAAAGTTTTGGCTCAGAGAAATGACTTTCAGTTCAAGACAAAAAATCCCCACAATCTGGTTTAACTAGACACAGGAGCTGCATTATGAGATTTGATCACCGTCATAAATCTCTACTACTGATAGAATATTTCATCTCTAGAAGTGGAGTCCTCTCTGTTCAGTCTCCTTTCAAAATTCATGACAGTTTGTATTTTCAAAGCTACTACTCTGTAGATTTTACTTCACTTTCCCCAAATTCAAGCCAGAATGATGCCTGGTGAAAGAGTAAAGGATGACCTACCTCTTTTCCATAGGTTCAGCCATGTTACATTCCCAAAGCTCCATCCCCTCAAGCTTCACAGCTCCTGCAAAAAGGTTTGCTGCAGGCAGCACCAATCCTCTGTGCAAAGCCAAACAGCAATCCCTGTGCAAGGCTATGGGCACAGCAATTCCCCCAGAGCCATTCCTCTCTCTCTCAGCAAGGATGCAGAATGAAACACTAAATTTTAGTTCTCTAAAATTTACCAGTTCTGGGAAATGTCTGTATCGTACCCAAGGATAAAAACTGAGCAGCAGATAGCAGAGAGAAGTGTGTCATGCACACGTGCACCTGCAGCCTAGCGTGCAGCTGGGAGTTCTAATTTTAGGCTCCCAAGATTTCAATGTTCCTGTAATTATATATAAAGCATATTAAAGCAGACATCTAAGTATTTAGTTAAATTCTTTGTATATGAATTCATCTACACACAATTAATTTTTTGGAAAATCTAACACAAAATGCATGTCAAGTTGTTCATTCAAACCATTAAACAGGTTTTCTAAGTTTATTATACAGAATAATACATAATTTCAGTGAACAAGATTACAGAAGATTGTCTGTAGAAAGACTGATGAGCAAATTTCTCAATGAAATACAAGTAGCATATTTTAATCTGCTGAAAAGCTTTATAAGTCTCCCCACACACATCGTATCCTGTTACATCAATTTTTCATCAGCAATTTGAATGAAGTCAGTCATCTGCAAAAACTATTCCCATTTACTTTTTAATGAGTTTTCAGACCTAAAGATATTTTAAATTTCTCCAACCAATTTGTATATTACAAAATGTTGAATACACAATTTGTCATGTAAGATATCTTCATTCAAAGTCATCCATTATTTTTAGGTGGCATGATCTCATCGTGCCGCTGCTGTATTTTGGAAAAGCCAAACTATTATTTGTGTTTTTCTGTTAAAAAAATTAAAAATCCAATTCTAAAATAGCTTAAGGAACCCTCAAAAATGAATTGAGTTTTGCAATTATGATACAAAATTGAAACTGAATTCAGGGAGTAAAAACCCTATAATTTGCACAGTAAAATTAAAATCTGAACTAAGCTAATATGAAAGTGCATAGAGAAACACTTCAATTATTATTCAGAAAACCAGGGTCTATTATGAGGGGAGAGAAAAGTTCTGGGTAAGCCACTAGTCAAACACAACCTCAATTAAACTGAAATAAATCATCCATAGAATATTCTAAAATGTATCTTAAGTCACATAGCCTGAAGCACACCACAATTATGAATTGTTTTAACATCAACAGGTTTGGTATTTTTCTCCTGTTTCACACACAGCACTCCGTGTACTCTGCAGCAGCTGTACTTCTGGAGTAGGAAAAAGGAAGTTTGTTTTATTTAAACCTAAACTCACAGTTTACATAAAACTGCTCATTGCAGCAGAAGTATTTTGATACGACGTGACTGCAAATGGTGAACACGTTCCAGGCTTCTCAGCCTCTCCCATCTCCTACCTAGACATGCTTTTAATGGAAAAAACCCTGGCGTGTGTGGTTTTTGCTGTCACTTTGCTGTGTGACTGTCCATACCCAGCCATGCAGCTGGGTGCTGGCTGTAACTCAGTAACTGAGGGAGCAGAGCAGGAACAGCCACTCAGATTTACACGTTTTCTTACTAAAGGGAACTGGAGGAATCCAATGTGCCCATGACTACATCTTTTGTGATAGAACACACCAAAATTCAGCAATAATAAAGTGCATCTTGTTCCCTGCTGCACAGCGCTCACCCTTCCATCTCTTCCCTTTCTTCCCTGCTGGCCACAGCCCCAGCTCCTGAGTGACAACAGCATGGTGTTAATTCTTTGACTGTGCAAGGGCAACACATCTTTGTGCAAAGAATACTCTGACCACTTTTCACATCATGCACCTGATAATTTGACGGAGCAAATCAGCATATTCAAATAATAATAATAATAAAAATTAAGAAGTCAGGCAAATAATACACAGGATCTGTCAACTGAATGTATATCAATATTTTCTTTTATTAGGCAACCCAACTACCTAAAATCACCCCACCCCTGCCACTCCCATTCTCCATGCACTGCAATATCCACCTCAAAAATAAGACTGTTTCAGTCATGCCTAATATAGCCATAAGGAAACTGATGCCTGTTGATTTTCACATACCAGCTTACACTTCCTCACTCCTCTCAATTTGGCAGGCACTATTAGTTTTTCCATTAAAATTTACTTCCTTTGCTTTGCAGATTTACTGGGAGTTGATTTGATACAATAAAAAAAAATAACGTGAGTTGCACAGCAACAGGCATATAAATGCACTATAGCAAAAAAACCCCAACAGCACTGTGATATTTAATAAGATTAAAAGATAAAGTGGAAAATAAAACAGTGTTTTTGTTATTATAGTGCAGCAAAAGGGCTAACCTACTTCTTATGTATTTGAACACACATGTAGTTACACAAAGTATTTTCTACTTGGCTACTGCATACCTTCAGACAAAGAAATATGACTATTTCAATTATCTAGCTGAGGAACTAGTAAACCTTGAGTCTTCTTACAGTTGCTATATTCCAGCACATACAGAGCTACAGTCATCAGAGCCTTCCTTCCAAGAGGGGATCCACCTGCTCAGAAGGGTTAGCTTTAAACCAGTGCTAGCTGTCCTCTGACACAGTTATATGAACTAAATAGGTAAGCAAGGAACAAAAATCAGGCTACCCGTTCACCCAATAAGGTCAGTAATTTCACTGCTGGCTATTTGTAATACAACACAAATACAATTCAGCCTAAAAAAATCTTTGTGGAAGCGAATTTTTTTTTATAGTTATGGAATTTTGGATTCTTTCAAAGAAGAAATTTAGGAAATGCCTTTGCATGTCACCTCCTCTTTAGAATAAACCCATTGCTATCTTTATTCTAAGATTTATTTCTTCACTGTTAGGAGTGGATTTGCCTTATTTTCAGAGCCTGCCTTCAGAAAATCTTCCAGAATTCCATCTCCAGACATACAGAAAACACATTAAATGTGTGTTACAGAAAAAACCCCAAAACTTTGAAAACACTGGGTGAACAAATCTGCACCAGGTATTATCTTCCATATCTGGCACTAGCTTTCCACTACTGAAACCACCCATTTCACTCTTAAATAAAAACAGGTTGGGAAGGACTGCAACTTTTAGTATTTTTAAATTAAGATGTATTAAAAAATGAAGATCCCTTAGATCATACATGCAGAAGATCTGAACGGACTGGCACATTTTAAAGTAGCTTTTCTGCTCTTTCATTGTCTGGGCCTTGTTAACATAACCAGAACACCAGCCCACTTGGGATGTACACAGAAGTTAACGCCTCCAGCAGAACAAAACAAAAGGAAAGAAGAAAAGAATTTGCTCAGACTATTAATGTTTTGATTTGGTTGGTTTGGTCCAAGTCACATTTTTGATAGATACTTCTAAGACTACTTCCCTCCTCTGGTATGTCTGCAGATAACAGCACTCATCACAATTGGGAAGAAGGTATTGGATATGTATGAATGGACCTAAACACATAGTGGGAGGTGAAAAAAAGAACTTTTCTCCCTTTTGTAGGCCAGCTAGGGAGCAAAATGCTCTACCCTTGGGAGAAGGTACTGAAATGGCCACCAGCTTTAATTTTCAGATATCTCACGTCAAAAAGGACATAAACCCAATAAACCTGATAATATAAAGTCATCCATACACCGATATAAGATTAGACATATTCAGAACAAAACTGTGCAATGAGACACAGGCAGGTGGTGTCCTGCTCCCCCAGGAACCCCCCAGACCTCAATAGGGGTCCTGATGCATCATGTTACAAGATGAGGTCTATTTGCAAAGAAGAAGTCACAAAAGACACATGGGGTCAGTATCAAGAAACAGAAAAACAAAGAACACAGAACTGGTATTTAAAAAACACACAGAAAAGGACCTTTCAGAGCACCAGTTAACTGCCCCTGGATGACTCAGGATGAAAACAGTAAGATTAAACAGACAACAGAAAATTGAAAGGTAAACAGGATCCTTTGATATTTTAACAAATTTGCAGAGTTTACCACCCTCCAGTACACTGAAAACAAATAACAGATCCACCTTCCTAAAGCAGACAAAAGATAACTACTGCAAACACGTCTAGGATAACAAAACCACGGTTTACAACAGAAGCAGATCCTCTGCCAGCCACAGCAGTTGCACACACATGAATTTCAGGACCTAGGCTGGGATCTTCAGCTCAAACTCACTGGGAGACTATGGCAATCTCTACTGGTGCCTATCCAGGGTAGGCAGGAAGCCAAAGCTGCTGCTGCCAAACTTGTTGAGCCAGTCCTCCCAGCGCTGGCCCACAATGCACCGCTTTGTGTTTGGAAATTGCTCAAAAGCTTTTGCTTCCAGCAACAGCGTGGAGCACTTGGGGAAAGATGCCAAAGGAGTCCAGGAAAGGGTATTGCCAGGCCACCATAACAGTAAGGACACCCCAAATGCTCCCGTGAGTTGGTGACATCACCCTGAGTCACTGCGATGACGAACGATGCCACACTCCCTGCGAGACCTCGGTCACAACACCTCTCACATGAGTGCTGGAGAAGTCTTGGAGGGATTAAATTATAAATAAAACTGATGATGCCGCACCTTACCATCAATCATGTCTTCCTATTTCACAATGAAGAGCACCATCTATCCAGGCTGGGATTTTGGCCCTTTCCTGGGACAGGAGCCTTTCCTCACATTGTTGTGGTTATCCATGACAATTTCAGATGGCGTCAGCAGGAGGACAGAGAATTGCAGTGTTGCACAGAGAACCCCTTTTGCATTCCAAGCAGTTGTAAACAAGCCTCAGATGAGACATGTTGACAGTGCACTGAAGATTTTACTCCTGTGCTCTACCTACTCTGCAGATAAAAATAGTATTCTTATCTCCAAGGCTATCGAGCTAACGCTTCAGATCATTAAATTCAGGCCACAAAAACAAGAAAAGTGACTTACAAGTTTTATTCTAGCAAATGACACGATGGTCTCTGACTGTACATTTCAGGGCATAAGGTGGGAGTCAGGCAGAACCAAAAGAAAACCTCCCAAACAAGAACTGATGCATTTACGACTTCTCCAACACCCCATGGAAGTAGTGGTGTTGAAACAGCCAGGCACAGTCAGCTGGCTCTTAAAGCAAGTTCTACGGAAGAAATATGAGACAAGGAGAGGGCTCTACCCAGCCTAGGTACAAACCATAATCAGATCATATCAGGTACAGCTCAGACATTGATATTTCCCCCACAATCTAATAACACAACTGGTAGTAAAACTCTTTCTTCAGTCACTTGGCCACAAAAAAAACCCAGAATCTGTATTTAGGACAAAAATTTGCAATCCGTTATATAAGCACATACTACACTGCCTTTGGTAGGCAACACAGATATATTGAATTTGGCTCAAAACTTCTCCTCTATAAATTACAAACTACAGTATGGAAGAGAAGCTCCTTAACAAGCAGAATTTCTAGACAGTTGATTTGAGTAACGTAACTTCACAGAAATGAAAAACAAAATTGCTTTTGGGAATTCATCTTTAAGTACTTTTATGAAGTAAATGCTGCCTATCAGGAAATTAATTTAGGCCTTTCCTCTCAAATACTTCCACTTGATACCAGTGAGAGCAGGACTACTGCCATCTCTCAGCAGAGCAGAACAGACGTATTCAAACACAGATTCTCTGCTTTAAAAAACAAATTTTCTGAACATTCTAAACTCCAAAATTATATTCCTTATAAACCAAAGCACAGCAAAGTCTTTTAGTTGTCAGAGGCAAGTTACACTCCTGTAATACATTTCTAGAGTCATTCTAATTGAACACGAATGAAACAGACAATTTCAACATTCCTGGGAAAATTCTTCAGAAAATTTATTATTTTTAAAACTGCTTTCCAAATTATTTTACAGGGCTGTCTCAATAATCCAACACCTACACTGTCTGACTATTGGAAATACTTTCTATTTCTCTGACATATCCATCAAAAGTATCGCCAGTTAACCCAAATCTTTGCAGCGTTTGAGGCTTCTGGATATTCCACACAACTACAGATTTGTTTTGAAGGCATAAAAATAATATTTGGTATGGAACACATTTATGTATACTGTATAAATGATGCCTCTTTCTCCTTTTGGCATCATTTGCAACAACCCTCTGGTAAGAGATAAAGATAAATGATGCTGTAAGTCTTGTTCAGTGGAGTAACCCAAATTTAAATGGTATTTTTTCCAGTCCACAAAGTTACTGAGAACCACCTCAGGAATGTTAGAAAAACTTCTGATTTCTATTACCCGATCTCCTGACATAACTAATTACAAAAAAGGAATTAAAAACATACTAATTAATGATAATAATATAAACTAGTTCTTATTTTTCATTTAGTTTTCACAATATACCTCTTACGACTGATCCTGATTTACACTGCAGTTATTCACTGACACAACATCTTTAACACTCAAAGATAACCAAGATACGAGATCTACCATGCTATACAGCCTTGTAGGCAGACATGTAAAACTCAGATCAGATTCACGCTGAAAAGAGACATAATCAAGCACAGTCCAACGGATTCTAGGATTACCAGACCAAATACGTGATGGAAAATTCACATTCTTTAAGCAGCCAGCACCTTGTTTTGGAAACAACTTTACAGTTAGAATACAACTATTATTTCACAATTGTTTCACTCAGCAGAAACAGAGAAGCTGCTTAATCCAGCATTACTAGGAGGAAAAAAAAAGATTGTAGAACCACACCCTAGGTGTAAACTGATACAGATTTTCCTCCGTATTTTCACCTGTAACAATAGCCAGAGGGTGTAATTTAGGCTATATATACCTTGACAAAGCCATGGCTATAATATCTAGGGACTGACAATTAAATGTTTGCATAGTGAAGTACTTTGGTGTCTGTCTGATCTCGAGGTTGCAGAGAACGTGGCTGCCTCCTCTCTCACCCACTGACCCCCACTACCTGGTCCTACATCCTCCTTCCATTCACAAGAAAAACTCTGCTGACTTCAGTGGCTCACAAGACCCTACATCCCCAGGTAACACTTAATAAACCAGCAGAACTCCCATTTTCCTACTCAAAACTTCTACTATGCCACTTACGCAGTCAATGAACAAAACCATAGACTGAAAGTTAAATTTACGAAGGGTAAAATAAACCAGAATTTGATGTCCATGGAAAGCAAATATCCAATTTACTGTGTATTCATCACAGGACTTGATTTTCAAATTTAACTCATTAAAGCCTCCACACTTCATTTTAAGGCAAGCTGCTATAGGACTTCCAGGCAACTGTATCAGCTAGAAAGCATCCAACCAACTTGCCTGCAAAGAAAACCTTCAGCTCTAGATTTCAGAACCAAAGCATACAACATGGACTTAACCTTAAAATTGTTCCCTACAGGATTTTAGTCCTTCAGCTCCTTTGTACACATTTTTTCAGTGCCAGTTGAGAATGCTGCATTTTCTGTTGCACTAGACAGTCGATGAAGATTCAAGTCCTGCTTAGCAACAGAAGGAAGAGCAGATCAAGAACACTGCTTAAGTTTTCTGCCTGGTATAATCCCCCCAGAAGAAAAATTAGGTATAACCAATTATCCCTTTCCCCTTGTATTATCAATGAAGTTTGTCCATGCACTATACCAAAGCTATTGAGAGTGGAGATCAGAGTAGGAGAGTAGGGGTGAGCTTGTAAATAAACAATCTTTCTCATTTGGAAAACAGTTTACCACAAACCAGCTTATTCCACAGGGCTGATGGGCAGCATGCAAACACAAGTAACTAAACATTTGAGTATTTCCAATCTACCTGAGCCAATAAACCAGAATATTTGCCATTTCCAAAGCTAGCAATCGTGACTCTGAGCAATGTGGCAGCAGCTGTGTGTGCAGTTTACTTTGATGAAGTCATATCCTGTCATACCTCACAGTATCTGAGGTTACCATGAGTGTCTGACTTGCCACAAGAATCAGTGTGAGAGCCACCAGCACCAGTCCTGGCTCACAGCTGCATACAGCCTGCACAAGCAGGGACAGCTTTTGACTGTGCAAAGCCTTCTAGCAGTGGGAACACAGATTACAATAAATTTATTGCCTTCCATGACAACTGCTTTTATAGTCGTGCTACTCTGCTGCATTATACTTTGAATTCCCTTTGTCAGATTTTAACACTTGCTGCTAAAAAGCCTGAAGTGTAAGTACAAAGCTCTATTCATCTTTGTGCTGTCACCTACACTGTAAGAATGTCTAGGAAATAACGTTGAATATCACACATAAGGGAAACTTCCACAGCAGTGGATGATTTCATTCATTGCACAGGAAGAGAAACAATTTTTAAGCATCCAAGAGATTATTTAGAACAGTTAATTACAAGTCAAGTATTATAACAGTTTGTGAAAGATGAAATCTTTTCTGCCTTGTAAGAGGCAAGAGATCACATCTATCCCCAGACAACCTCCAGCAGTTCAGTCCCAGGCTGGGCATAGCCAGGAGAGGTGTAAGAACTGGACATATTTGATTTTATAGATCTTCTGCAATGAAACAAATACCTTTTAAAATAGTTACCTTAGAGAGAGTAATCTGCATCCTCTTAACCTAATTTATTTAAAAGTATCTTTCACTAAGCCTTTTTGTCTTTCCTGCTCTAATTAGACGATAAAGTTACCAAATTGTATGAAAGTCACATTTCTACATATTTATTGCATTGTTCTTCCCTCACTGAATATTTGTTGATAAATATAGCACAGAAACTATACAAAACCCAATCTTTAGCCAAGCATTATCAAGACATCATGTCTTCTGCACAGGGATAACCTAGCTAATCATACATACCACTTAAGAAGCATTAGATAACAGTGAATTCCTGACTGTTACGTATGTGTACAGACAACTATTTCAAAAGGTTCTTATAAAAAAGAAAATATCCTGCCTCCTCACATATTATGGACAGATCAAGACAGTTTTGTGGCTGCAGTTCCAGTCAATGTCCCCAAGGCCTTGCCATATCACACTAATACTATGGTAATATCTAAAACCTGCAAAGTATCTTTAAAGCATATGAGATGACACAGTTCTAACTTGCAGTCTAACATCACAATATTCTATTTATAACATCTGACTCATCTCGCCAGAAATAATTAAATATTGTAAACAGAACTTGGATTTAAAGGAAAAAATAACAAGAAAAATAGGAGGGCCAGTCACTGCAGAGAATTTCAAAAGTAGCATCCTTTCAAATTGCTTGTTTTTCAAGCAATCTCATAAAACCTCTGCAATTTTCTTTAACAGTTCAATGCAATTTTAAAGTCTCCCTGTAATTGTTTTACGATAACCAGTCGACAAAACCTTAAAATAGTTTGTGTAAATAGGCAATTAAAATGCAATGAAATGAAGAAGAGATTTATCTGATTACAGACTGTGAAGAGGTACACAGAATGTCAAAAAAGAAGCGTGGCACTTTGTACTGCTACCTTAAAATATTTATTTCAATCTATTAAAAATTCTCACACGTGTATTTGCTGGTAGTCAGGGTCTACAGAGCCCTCTAAGCATCTCTAACATGATTTGACACAACAAAAAATCAACTCAACTGAGCACCTCCCAAGGCTGAATAAAAACAAATTTAAATTTGAAATAAGATGCTGTCTCTTACTTGTATTTACAACTTAATATTGGAACAGAACTTTCACCAGTGCTTTAATTATTTATGGAACCTGGGGCTGCGAAAATTCTAGACCTTGGGTCTATGTGATAAAGATGCTTCTAGTGAGCCTTCCAGGCCTGGATTTCACTGCTCAACCCTGCGTAGAAAGATCTCAGGAAGAACAAGGGTTTCATCACATGGCTCTTAGTATTGTCACAGCTCTGGTAACTACCATTAATAGCAATTAATATAATCAAACCTCAAAGCTTCTGCTGAATGCCCTAGAGGTTCAGAGTCTTTTTTTTTTTTTTAATCCCCAAGACATATTAACTGTCAAAGACCAGAAGTTCAACTGTTACCAGGTGACACAATGCTGAACAGAATTTGCTCCCACTTGCTCTCCTGACTGATTCCTACTGTCACAAAGCCTTCTAGAGCATCTTCTGAAGGTGTCTACCAAAAACTGACAATCTGCATTCCCACAGAAAATTCAGCACTTGCTTTATTAAGACAGTATAATCTAAAAGCAGTAAGACTGGTACTGTGCTACATCAGGCCACAGTCAGCACCAGTTCTGACTGTGACCCAAGTTACAGATGTTCTGCCTTCCTCCTCCTCTACTTTGTTGCCAGTTAACTCTAAGCTATGGTGACAGTACGAGAGAAGTGCTTGAAATAGACAGTATCAAGGGGCTCACCTCTCAAAGGATGTAACACACACAAAAACAGCCAAAAAAACTAAAAAAAGGGGCTGTACGTGTAACTGAAAGAATTAGGTGCTTAAGATCTAGCAAACACACCATAGTTTTAGCATGCACTGAATACACAACTAAAAAGAAACACTCAATTTTAAATTGTCTAACCAAATCTTTTTTCTGCTCCCCATGTTTTTAATTTCCCATCTGAGATGCTGCAGTTTCCTTTTTAAAAAATTTTATAGTTTTAAGTATTTCAAAATTATTTTATGTGTCAATATAAGAATATAACAGACTTTTATCCCAACCACTTCAAAAGGGCTGTACAAATTAGTAAGTAATACTGTAAGTAATGATGATGTACATGTGCCCTTTCTCTCTGACTCTCCAATATAGATTTGGGGGTGGGGATGGCTTGCTTTTGGGTTTCTTGTTTTGGATTTTCTTTTTCCATGTTTTCATTTTATTTAAAAAAAAATACATGATAACCTGTAGCAATTGAAAATTTACTGTGGGGAGTGTCAGAGTTTCTTGGGTGGTGAGACAGGGTTAGGCCCCCAGCCCCAATAAACAACTCTGGTCCTCACTGTTTCTATCCAGAACTTCTCCATTCTTCCACAGAGCAAAATGAGCCAACCTGTTGTTAAATTTTGCAAGAAGCAAAAGTTGCCTCTGTTGAATTCTGTCAGAGTCACCACACATGAACTCTACACTCACACAAACAGCTCTATTTAGAGATCCTCTTCACAACAATGGGCTAGAAATATTTTTAAAAGCCAACTAAATTCAGCACAAGTTAACAAGGATCTCCTGAAAAACTGCTTCAAGTACTGATTATGAAGTTTGATACTAAGAATATTTTTTTTTTTCAAATCAAACAGTGTCAGGTACTACAGACACATCAACCTCTTTTTAAGATCTACTGCACCTCCAAGATGAACTGAGTGTCTGAAAACACTCTGGCTGCATCCGATGGCACTCACTCCCACTATCACACAAACAAGTTTGGAAAATGCACTTCAGCAAAGCTTCATTTTAAAATATAGGAAAAATGCACAAAGAGGATGAGATTTTTCTGCCTTGGAGCTCTGGAATTCATCTACATATTATAATACAGCATGCTATCCTTGCTTCATCACAGCATGAGTGAGTGGCAGGGGATTCACACCTTTAGCTGGTTCACAAGCAGTAATTCAGTGACTGCATGAGCCAAAAGATCCTGTCATGTCAATTACGTATGAAAATAACTAATAAGCACAATTGTTTCTAACATGTTCTTACATTGATAAGATTGCTCAGCACAAGGAGGTTCCAGTGTACAAAGCCAAAGTAAATTTTAAGGGTTATTTTAAAGCAAAACTTTCCCATCACACTGGACATCCATCTCTCAGTTCCACCTCCTGGTGATTTTTCATACCAGAAGCAATTCAAGTCCATTGGGCCCATACCTTATCCCTGCCGCTCTGATTTCTGCATCAAAGCTCAGTATGGGCTGTTACTGTCTCAAAAAGCAACACGTAGGAAAGTATCCAGTGAGTTTCTCACTTTGATGAAGGTCTGTGAGGATCCCAGCAGGAATGATTTAATATTATGGATTAGCAGAACAAGAAAGCATGTGAGAGCAGTGAAAAAGAAACACCAGGAGTCTGGGAAGCCCAAATTGAAATTCTAGTTCTTACTTCGATGCGAGCTTGCTTATGACAAGGAGGGTTAGATACAGAAAAAAACATGTTTGAGAGTATGAACTAATTTTAGTTTCCTGATCCCTGCATGGAACTAGCATCACTGACAGGTATTAAGGACTCATCAGGCTTCACAACCACTAACATGCTGAGAGAGGAGCTGCCTGATCAGCAAATAGGAAGTGCCAGTGACAAAGGTGTGTCTGAAATCCTGCCTCTCTCCACTGCTTGCAAATGTTGCCCTGGAATGACACAGTTACATCCTCCTTTATTCCTTTAAAAGAAATAACATGCATCATTCTTTTCTTTTAAAGCTTAACAAAAGGAGAAGCTGGCAATGTTAAGCCCCTTTTTTAATACGGTGTTACAAGAGGAACATTCACTCTTCATTCAGAAGACTCAGACTCAAATGCCTGCAAGGCTGAAATCCACCTCTCGCCACCAGGCATGCTGAGGATGAGGCCATTCCCACCAGGAGAGGCAGAGAAACAGCATGTGGGAAAAGAAACAGCTACCACCCATACCCCAGTGGGTACACAGACAGTGGGAGCCTGACAATTGTTAAATAAAGAAAATGGTTCTTGGTTTTGAACCCAATTCTAATATGTGGGCTGTAAAGTCATGTTCCTTCCTTCGCTCCCTCTCCAGGCCATGAATATTTAATTCTTCTATGCAAACTGGAAGAGTTGCAATGCAAGGTTAAATTAGCCTAAATAACCTTGAAATCCTTTTGTGAAGTTGGGCCTCAGAGTCAACTCCCAATCCATAGAGAAATAACTTTCTTACACAAGGAGCTCTGCTGTTACGCTGCTGTATTTTAAATACTGTGTGGTAGCATGACAAAAGTCTTAAGGTTAGAGTGGATTTGACAAAATTTATACTTTTGGTTCACCTTTCTGTGTTAAGAACCAAGGTTTAGGCAGGCCAATTATGTAATAAACATTTGTTCCTCAATTTTGAATGCAAAGTTCTTCCTGGGAAAAGGAATCAGTTACAGTATTTTCAAAGTTTTATATGGTAACACAACACATACATATGCTGGTATGTTTTGCTGCTCCTCTAGTTCCTTAAGTTAATTTAAACTTAATTAATACTACTTTAGCTCCATTTTGCAGTGGGCCAAGCTCCCTACAGACAAGCTACAGGTATACGCCAAGTCAGTGTTATTCATGTGTCATAAAGCAATCAAAATAAATAGACTTCTGGAAGCCTGACAGGACTACTAAGTTTCACTTTAAATTCTCAAAGTATTTCATGAACTTCCTTCAACTCATAACCCTACAAATCATTCACATGGTTGGAGTCAGTGCAGAAAAGCCGTGTCTCGGTGATCAGCCTGTGCAAAAACAGTTTCATGATCTCTCTCCAGAGGGAAAAAAAAATAGGATAGATTATTCTTTACCCTGCCAGCTAATCTTTAGAATCGGGAAACCTTAGATGCTTGCATTTTAAGAGGCAGAAATAAGAGCAAATTATTGAAAATTCTTACTGGTAAAATCTTTTACTAGGATAATGTGTGTGTTTATTATTGTAAATGCTGTTTTAGCACTTGAAAGATTTGCCTGTTCAGAAAAATGAATTACCTATCCAGCACAATTACTAGACTGGAATTTGGCAATGAAGTACTAAAGCTATTTTTCAAGTGCCTAAGAACTTAAGAATATGGTAAAATGACACAAGTGAATCTGAATGCTGCAGCACAGCTGCCTATTGCATTTTCTTCTATGCCACCGACCACTGACTCTGATCCCGGAAACAGCTATTTTCCAAATTTTTGCAACATTAGGAATTCTACAAGAAATAGCTATTTTGATTCAGCCTCCATATGGATCACTGCCTCCCAATCCTACTGGTCTGTGCCACCTTGCTTTAGGTTTCATTTGCTGCTTGCAGCTCACGAGTCGCTAAGTGCCGAATCAGATCATCTCCTAAGGTCCCTGGCAAGTTCTGCCTCCTGTGATTGTAAACCATGTTTACAAACTCAGTCTTCCATTTCTTACAATATCAAATAAATGACTAGGGTCTAACTAGTATTTAAAATAGCTGGGCCTGTTCTCTGGCACACGTCTCAGGCAGTTGGAGGGAACCAAGCACCAACAATATTAAGAAAGGTTCTAAAGCTTTATCTGCTATAAAACAATCGCTAAATTGGAAAAACAAACAAACAAAAATTAATATCACAAATCAGACTCATCACTTCCTTTTTTCCACCGCCTCTTAGAAAGTAACCAATAATCTATAGCTTTCATTCATCACCTGCTTACAACTCCAAGTAGCATTGTTACTCTTGCAACAAACTAGGCCGTAATGGGCTTTTGCTAATCACAGGTGAAAGGTCACTCTCATTTAGCAGAGCACCAAGCAATAAACATAACACATTGACATGACAGAGGAAGGGATTGGTATTGAAATGCTAACATGGATTCTACCAAGAACAAAAAATATTGTAACTCCAGAGAAGATACTATCATTGCTGGTCTCAGAGCTTCCTTAGGACTATTTATAGGCTAAAGAGAAAAAAAAAAAAAAGCCATGTAGAAACACAGTAAAGACAGTCTATGCTCTTAGTTGTAGTTTTCAGAATACGTAATAATTTGATAATAAGGCTAATAACACCAGCTAATCACAGGGCACCTATCCCAAATCCAAATTGATAGGAAACTCCGATCCTGTCTCTTTCCCATGCTTGACCCTCTCCTAAGTAGTTATGAGCAGGAAAACTTCTCCATGTACTTTTCTTCAAGAACGAATCGCACTCACCTTCTCGGCAAAGTCGCATTGCTTCTCGGTTTCTTCCGTATTCCTTGAAACTTTCTTCTAATGCTGTTCCTAAAACCAAAAAGCCACAAGATCTCAATCCACGGAGAAGTCAGAGGGCAGGGCTGACCCCCCGTTCCCGACCTAGGGACACGCAGGGACACGGCGGTAAACAGGGGTGCAGAGGGACCGAGCTCTCCCGGCCCTCGGAGCCGCTGTCAGCGGCGGGGATGCCTCACCTGCGGCGGGTGCTCCCCGCCCCACGCCGCTGCTGAATCGAGGGCAAGAGGTGCCGGGCTCCGGGGACCGGCTCCGACCTCCTCGCACCGTGTCCCGGATTACAGGAACTGGGGCAGGCGCTGCCCGCTCCGCACCGCTCCCGAGCCCGGCCGGGGGGCGCGCACCGGACAACGAACTCGGCCGCGAATGCCGGCGGGGGGGGGAACGGACCCAACCTCCCCGCCGGGCCCGGCACCCCGCCGTGCCGTCCCGGGGCCGCGCCCGGGGCACCCGCAGCCCCGCGGGGTGCGCTGGGGAGGAGCGGGGCGGGGGGTTGGGGGGGGGAGGCGGCGGCCACTCACCGTCGTTCCCGTGAAGTTTAGCAGCATCGACCCAGTGGCTCCAGGGCTGCCCCAGCATCGCCTCGGGGCTGGGCAGGGACCTGCGCTCCCCGACGGCCGCCATTGCCGCTGCGGTGGCGGCGGGGCCGGCGCCGCTCCCGCCTCCTCCGCCTCCTCCCTCGCCGTGGCGGGGCCGCCGCTGCCGCTGCCTGGCGGCCGCGCCGCGCTGCTCCCTCCTGACGTCACCCGCGGCCCGCGCCGACATTCTTTCCGCTGCTACAATGTAACGAGAAAAGTCAGCAGCCGCTTAAGGTGGCGCCGCGCTCTTAAGGCAGCGCCGAGGCGCTGTCAGCCCGCCCGCTCGCTCTGCTTCCTCCCTGCGGGGAACCTGCGGCCCTGCGGCGGCGCCGACTCACCTCTGCGGCGGCCCGGGGGGCAGCGCCCGGGTGCCCATTATTGTGCGGGGAGCGCTGCCTTCCTCTTCACCGTGTAAGTGAGGCGCGCTTGTGTTCGCGCTAACAAAGCGGCGGAAGGGAGCGGGGGCGGGCAGGGTTACGCCGCCTGCCAGGCGTACCCCGGCTCCATGGGCCGCCTCGCTCCCTCCGCACCGCGGCCCCGCGACCCTACAAAAACAACGGCCGCATCACAACCCCGCCTGGCACCCGCTGCCCCGGCGAGGGGGCGGACCGGAGAGCGTCGCGGCGGGCGGAGCCGGGAGGGCGCGCCCCGCCCTCATCGCCGCTCCACCTTAAAGCCGGCGCCTCCTTAAAGGCAGCGGCGAGCAGGAAACTCGCTCTGGGCGGGCGCGTCCCCCCGCTCCCTGCCTGCCATCCCTGCTCTTCCCTCCCATCCCCTCCCTCCGCTCCTCGCCCGGCCCCGGGCACAGGGGGGACACCGAGCGGGTTTCCTGCGCGCTGCTGCCCTCCTTACACCCGTAACCTGTCTCCCAGGGGGAGGGTCTTGTCGTTGTTATTCCACATTTCTTTTTTAAACTGATTTTTTTTTCCCCTGCCTAAACTTTGCGATGACGTTGAGCCGTGTTAAAAGCGAGGATTAAAGGATGCTGTCGTACCTGATAACTCTTAGTTACAAAGTTTGAGCTTTGCAAAATCAAGTTACTTGATTTAAAAAATCTGGGTTTAAAATTCGTTCATTAGAGGGTTTTCTCTCCACTGAAACGTTTAAGTACCAATGTCAAATTAAAGTGACAGACCACAATCTGTTAAGACTTCTGGCCACACTTGATGCCACTGCCAGTAACAACATTCTCGAAGAAGAGCTAAAAATATATAAATCTGAGGTGCTGCCTCCTCTACAGGTACTCGAGAGCACAGGACTGCTCACAGATCTCATACACGTATTTGCAAAACCACACAGCAGAAATCAGAACTGTAAATAAATTTGTTTAGCCTGCAGAGGTGCACATACATGCGGGCTTAGCTAATTTTCATTTTCTGTTTTCATTTGAAGTGTGAGACTATATAAGCTAGAGATGTCTCTTTCCAAATTTATGCATATAAAAGATCTATAAATTCAAGCTCATCACACCATAGTCATATGGAATAGGATAGGCTGTAATTATAAGAACAGTTTCAGTGTTCCACCCAACTGATAATTTATGTCACACTCAGAATGCATATCATAAAACTGTAGATCTAATACAGAACAGCTAGTGTGATTTTTCTCTCCCCCTGATCACTGCAAGTCTAACTTAACTCCTTCACAAAAGGCCAACACCATAAAATTTAGATAAAGAGAGCAACACTGACTTCTACTGCAGACATTTGTAGCAGGATTAATTATCAAAGGCCATCAGCCTCTTGAGCTGGGCCCTGATGTTTCAGACAGTTACACTGGCTCTTCGCTGCCCTGTACCTTCTCAAAACTCTTAGTGTGAGCCTGAGCAAAGGTGCTCATGGAACCAGAGTCTAAAGATAAATTATGAATGGAGGGCATTACTGTTTGATTAATTATCAAATAGAATACTTCATAATATAGAAAACTACTTATAATTAAAGCTAAGAACATCATGGAAGAAAACTGTCTGGCAGATGCTGAACAGTTTCTGAACATCAGCTTTTTTTTTGTGGTGTAGAAGCTAGATAGAAAAAAAACCTATGCCTGATTTCTTTCCAGTATAGTTCTTCAACAGTGGTTCATAAATGGAGTCTAAGATATCATCTGTAGCTGAATTCAGACTCCAGCCATAGGATAAAGCAAGTTACAGACAGGTAACACGTTCTCTGTGTCAAATATTCTCATTTATATTAAAAACTTCATTCATGCAGCTCCTCTTTGTCCTCGAGTAAGCTGTCAGAAAGCTGCCTCAGCTGCAGTTTGAAAAAGAAACCTTGGTATGTCCACGTGCACATCAAATTCCTAAAGGGTTTTTCTATTATTTACTTTACAAAAGTCATAAATACAGTGATGAGTGACCAAACAGAATCATAGAACACCATCACCTACCCTTTAACAGTGACAGAGTCAGCTATGGCAGATCACTTCACTGTTCACACATCACACAATTCTTTAAACATTACCAATGTATTTACGTCAAATTACACAAAAAGTAAAATGGCTTAATTTGGCAAAATTACATCAATTAGCTAACTACTTTAACAAGCCAATAGATTATCAACTTCTTAGTTTCCAAAGTTGACACTCATCAAGTTACTCAGAAGCGCCTCTTGCTTCAGCAGTGCCAGCCACACAGGTAAAAAGCACAAGCCACTGTTATTTCACACAGCTTTGATTATCCTCTTTATGGCTCTTTGCTCTTTCAATCTGGCTGTTGCATTTTTTTTCCCTCCCTCTTTCACAGCTTTTCTTCTTTCCCTCTATATTCCCACTCAAGATCTAATTCTGCAGTCTGGGCCTCAGGCTGTCCTTTAGTAAACCTTCCGCTACTGAAATATTTTCTCACTGTGCCGTGAGTACATCAGTATTCCAGCAGAGGGAGGGAAGTGGCAGCAGAAGGATCAGTTCATCAGTTCAGTGCACAAGACCGATTAGTCAGACAGCAGGAATAGGGGCAGATGAAAAACTAATTTTACAAGGACTGCAAGTGGCGAGAACTTTCTTTTCCCACAGAGTCATTAGGCTGAATATATTGTTTGGGTTCTTTAAAGCACACTAGCTCGATTTTCTTACATTGTTTCCAAAATGCTGTACATAGATGCATTGATTATTTTAGGCAAAAAAGGAAAACCCCAGAAAATCCACCAAGTTAGAAGGAAATCAGAATTGAAAACACACATACAAGCTGTAGACTTCAACAGAGTTACAATCCAAAGCTCCCTTAGTGGTCAGCAGAGAGGAAGGGATACTTCTGGGATCAGTTTGGTCCCTCCTGGTGCAAAACAATATTTGAAGAAGACCTTCTCTTCCCACTGACCACAGAAGCAACCATGGATGACCATACACATAAATTAGGCACCTGCATTAGACATACAGAATTAAGTGGGGTGAATCTGGCCAGGAGTGGGGAGAACACTTGAGTGTAGAAAACTGCCTAGAAGCCAATGCTTCTCTTTAAGAGAACAAAAAGGAGCTTGGAAATGCCACTGATTCTAAGGACTTATCTGAGGAAGCGAAATAGCCCAAGCAGTAGCATTGGGACTGAGAAAATGTGTGAAAAACCATAAACTACTCATACCTGTGAATGAGAACAGGTATTCGGAGAACAGAGAGAAAACACAAGGAGGAATTAAGTTAAGCTCAGAGAGAAAGTGGAGAAGGAAAAATATGAGGCAGGAAAACAGCAGAAAACAGTGGATGATGTAGAGAAAACAGCCAAATAAAGATGTGAAGAAAGCATAAACAAACGAACAAAACATATAACACAGCCTGCAAAAGGAAAGAAAGGAGACAAAAATAGGGAACAAAACATACAGAAAAGGAAAACCCACAGTTTTAAAGCTCACCAGATAGATTTAATAATATATTAAACATGGCTGGTGACACTATGATCAAATGTATGCCTACAAACAGCATGCAACTGCTGAAAACTGCAGCGGATGGTTATTTCATGGCATGACACTGCAGGCATTTTTTCACCTGTACCAGCAGGTTTCATTCTTTTGCCAGGTGGTCCAGGAAAGCCGTTCAAACAGGGAACACCTACTTCAGCTGTTCAGTTAGAATCTGTATGACAGCCTCCATATAGGACCTGAGATATGACAACTCTTAACTGGAATGAAAAAGGAAGGATGAATCTGCAGCTGAACTCTTTTATGAGCAGAAGTACAATGATACAATTCACCGATGATTTTCCACAATGGAAGTGAAAGGATGTGAGAGTTGAAGTGCAAAGGGAGAGACAGGGAGAATCCACAGGGTTGTCACTTTATCAGTACTCAGAAGAAAGGAAAATAGTCAATTTACAAAAGGTCTGTCAAGGAGAAGCTCTGAGGGGCACTATAGCACTAAACTAAATCAAGTAAGTTAATTCTAGCCAAAAGGTATGGAATGATCAAGTCGGGCTTAAAAACTAATAACAAATGTTATTACTGAAGACTTGTTGGTAGATGGGACTCAGGATGAAGTGACAACTCAAGCAGCTGATATGCTGAAGTGAAGTCCTGACCCTCCCATCAGCTCCTGCTGACAGCGCTGGAACAGGGAGCACATTCTGTGCATTTTAAAATATATCTCCAGCATGAGAAGTGTAAGACTATAATTGGGCAAGTATGGAAGCAAGAGATAAAAAGTTCACATAAATCAGAACATCCAGATGAAGACAGAACTACCCAGCCATAACAAACAGACCATTTAATTTAAGGCCCATTATGGAAAAATATTAATATGCTAAGAAAAACACATTATGGTAATGTAGAGTTCAGTCTGACCTCCAGGAAATCAAGCAACTTCTCCCTTTATAACTATACACAGGAATGTGATCCTGCAAAATAATACTAATCATAAGCAGCACACAATAAAAAATTATATAAGAAATCATGCCAGTCAATTATCCTTTTTCCCACAGATCCTGGGAACAGGTTGATGTGTATAATTTTATTTATGAGTAACACTTCAAAGGTGAAGATGGAGATGCTCAGAAGTGCAGGAATATAGCTACTTTAAATGCTGGAATATAAAGTATTGTACATACCTACTATAAACCACCTGTACCAGGGGAAAGAACAATATTGTTAAGATTAGAAGACTAACTTAAGGTACCCTTTTCTGAGAAGAAGGAATTAGGGAATGGAGGCTACTAAGTAAATCTGCACAGAATTCTGCATTAGAATGAGAATGCAATAGATGCCCCTATATGTTTATCCAAAGATAACAATAACAACTTTTACACCCAAATTATAAGCCAATGTCATTGCCATGCATTAATAAACCAGCAAAACATTACAACCACTTCCTTCTTTAGTTAACTTTCAAATATGTCTACAAGAATTGGTGACACAGTGATCTAAAGGAGAACAATGAATAGAGGAGCACAGGTCTTTGCCCTGCTTAATGTCACCACATACTGTCAATTCTTGAAGACAAATTTACAGAGAAAACACTGTGTAGTGATATAAAGTTTCCAAGTGTTAAAGGTAAATAGGTAAAATGACACAAAATACATCCACTGAATGATCTGGAAATCAAACTAATGTTTACTAATTCTACATAAGGTATTGAAATCACCTTTTGAATTCGGAAATGTTAAAACAATTTTAGCAACCTAGCCATGCAGATGAATCATTTTAATCAGAGGAATCATAAACAGGTATGACCTTTTAGATTCTCATCTATACACAGAAAATATGATATTACAACTTAGAATTATTAAAGTACACAGCTGTTCAGGCCAATTGTAACAAAACATTACTGCTGGATTTTCATTTATTGAAACCAAAGCACTTGATGGAAACAATTTGGTACTACTGATCTTCTGCTGGAACTTAACTACCCTGCAAGGTTTCATAACCCTGCCTGGTTTCTTGCCAGTTTAAGACTCTGGGTCCATGCACAGCTCACAGGACTTGAGTTCCTTGATGTGCTGTTAACATCAAACCAAGGATCCTAAGAACCCTGGCACAAGGAAATTAAATTTAAACTTTCTTTTCATGTTTGACTGCTGCCTGCTGATGCTTTGCTGATGCTACCTGCTCTGACCACATGCTTAGCAATTTACCAACAAAATATCACACAAATTGGACATGGGCAGATCTGTGGCACTTGACAGCATGCATGTAAGGATGCTAAGAGAATTAGTTTGGAAGGTCACAGATGGAGACCATGAGATTGCTGGCAAACTGGCTAAACTGCTGTGCTCAAAGGGTGGGAATGGCTCAAATCCAAATGGCAATCAGTCACAGAGTTCCTCAGGGCACTGGGCTCAATCCTATACCATATCTTTTAGAATTAACTGGATGATTGGAATAAATGCATCGTTAAGTCTGCAGACGACACAAAAACTCAGAAGACAAGTAGATCCACCCAAAGTGTCCCTAGGTACAAAGGCTGTGACAGGCTGGAAGACTGAGCCATTTCAAGAGGTACATTAAATACTGGACAAGGTCCAGCAGAGAGCCAACAAGGTGATTAGAAGGTTAGAAAACTTTGGGAAAAAATGAGAAAGAATTGGGTTTGTTCAGCCTAAAGAAGAGAAGGCTCAGGTAAGATGTAATCACAGTCTTCCAAGAAGGAAAAGATAATTATAGAGAAGATGGAGGTAACTCTCTTCACTAGGAACACAGCGACAGGGCAAGAGCCAACAGGCATAAGTGGCTTCAGAAGTTTTGTATAGATGCAACAAAAAAAATATGTACTGTGAGGACAATTAAATATTGGAACTGGCTGTCCAGAGAAATGGTGAATAGTCTCTTGCTGAAAATATTTAACCCTTATCTTGACCAGGCCTCAGATAACCTGCCTTAAACAGAAGGTTGGAGTAGATGATGTCCAGAGGATTGCTCCACACTAGACTTTCCTAGGATTCCATGAAAGCCTGATAGATGTTGTGACCCTATTCAGTGATGAGGAGCAAGGAAGTAGATAAGAACAAAGCCAGTTTTTGCAACCCTAGACACTCTGGGTTCACTAAGACAGCCACCTCCTAGGTTGCTGGAAAATACAGGGAAGCATTTTGCTATAAAAACTTCAGGTATTGCAGCCTTCAATGTTACATATTGCAAGATTCAGGCTGTAACAAAATTTCCTCAGTGTTCTTGAGCCCAGGTTAACTCTGCCACTTAAATAAGCTCTGCAGGCCAGATCCATGCTAACTGTAATGGCTCTTTCTGCTGCAATCTATTTAAAAATATAGTTAAAGATGATTTGCACAGCAAATACTGGCCAGCCTGTAATAGTCTGGATTTTTCATGTCTGTGCATAAGAGTGAAGTCTTCTTTTTTCATGGAGTTAAGCAAAAATATACAAAATGGTGAAATGCACGTGATGATAAAGAGTAGAGATAAATGTAAGGGAAACAGAGAAAGAAACAGATAACCTTTCAGTGAATTAGCAGTACCTGATAAAATAATTTGCACTAGCAGCCCTTCAGACAAAATTTCAATTTATTATCATAATATTCTCTTTTTTCTAACATTCTGCTATGAACACTAGTCATGCAGAATAAACCCACTGTGTCAGGCAACTGTACAGTCTTATCTCAGATTACAATTCCACTTTCTGAACTTGTAAGATAACAGGACTGATGCAGCTGGTAGGCTACGGCATAAACCAGAGCCTAACAGCCTTCAAATGCTTTAACATATCATGGAAATGAGGAAATAGACAAAAATAATTCTTCAGAAAATGAAGTTTACTTCTTCTAAAATACAAAAAGTAAATGAATTTAAAATATTGATTCTACTAAATTCCATGTCTGCCACAACTTACTTTTCCAAACCACTTCACCTAATTGATTGAAAGATATAATCCAGCTTAATTTTATTTTTTTAAGTTTGGCAGTTGCAAGCCAGGTTGAACTCCTTTTAGGCTGACTGTAAGGTTGCTTTATTTCCCACTGAAACATACATTAAACATCTGCATTTAAAAAGTCTCCCCTCTGCATCTGGTAACACTTCAGACTTGCTTTGCAGCCCTGCTAATATCCTGTTCTCTACGCTTCTCACGTCTAAAGCATGAGGATCTTATGCTTAAGGAAGATATTTGGGTAAGCATGTCACAGTACCTTGAAAGTATGGTGAATCGCTGGGTTGACTTATCAATTGATCTTCATCTGTTCAGATTTTGGAAGCTTTTCCTAACTTGTACCTGATTAATTCTGAAAGAAAAGAAAAAAAAGAGTACAGCACTAAGACTTTGAAACCTTATGTCTGTTTCCTAACGATAAATGTATCCATTTAAAAACTACTCCGAAGCATTTTATCAATTTTGCAAACACAGTTTCTGCAATGGATTTCAAATTGGAAGGTAAGCAGGGAGCTGTTATGGTCTCTTCTGTACAGAGCAGCTCTTTAAATGGCAGCCTGACATTAGCAGAAAGGTATGCATTGGATGAAACCTCAATCTTCAGCCCAGTTACTGCACTTGCATTGACTCTTACTGACCAGATTCCCAAGCAGATGGTTGTGTCTGTAGCACAGGCTGGGAACATGACAGTGCTGGATTTTCTGCACAGGATTTTTCTAACATACGTACGACTCCAAGAAGAGGGGCTCTTGGGATGCAGCCATTGACAGCTTTACTACTGTGCCACAGAGTGTGGAGAGCTAAAAACAATCCTTCACATAATCAACATCAGGGACTATCACTGTACCACCAACGAAGAATTCAGAGACCTGAGAATAAAGGGACTTTTATCATCTCAAGTTTAGGTTTTAAAGATTCCTTCACTAGATGCTTATAAGTGTGTTTATATAAACTAAACTTAAGCCCAGTTTGCTTTGTTTTAGCATAAATCAATGCCTAACTAGTTAAAGCTAAACCAAAGCCCTGTTAAAACTTAGAAAAAAGTTCAACTATTCTCGTGCACAGATTATATATAAGATCAATTAATTGATTTTTACAAGTGCTTGGAAATGAAACTGGTGGGTTTTATTCATCACAAAAAAGACATGAAGATACATTTTAATAAGCCAGCCTAGCACTAGGCCTGGATGACACTTCACAGAAAACTGTTTTTCCCCTCAAAGGACTAAAGTCCAGACAAGAGGAATGCAGTCCAAGAGGGCATCCAAGCTGTCCCCCACGCTGTAGGGCTCTGCTCCAGTGGAAGGCGCAGAATGAAGCTTTTCCTGGCTTCTGGCTGCTCCTCTGGGAAGATGTCTGCCAATTAAGTTTATGCCTTTAAAGTCTTTTTATGAATTGAGGATAAACTCTTTTTTCATCTTTTCCTTTAAAGTGCAGCTTAGCAGCTAACATTCCCCTGACTGAGATCACCTAGAGATATATTTACTACTTCTAAGATCGACTCTGCTCACTGACGTAACTGATCCTAAGAATCACATCCTCGCTTAATTATATTCTAGTTAACTGCAGAAAATCCAAATTTTTCTTGTTTTCAATGGACAAGACTTTAGAGCAAGTCCAGTATTATTTTTGTCTCTCCCCTGCAGGCACTGTTTTGCTTTATGCTTAATAAAAGTAGCAAATTTCTACACTAGTAGAAGTCTCAGAAAACACTTTATTTCCTTGTTACACACACGAGTCTCACTGAATACTACAGTATAAAACCTTCTCTTCAACTCTTGCTGCTGCTGACTAGAAAAATGCAATACAGTGCTTGTCAAAAATCCTTTTCATCCCTCACTAGTTTAGGACAGGAGACTCAGAATTGATACGGACCATCCCCTTCCCAGAAGATCATTCGATGTTCAGCCCCAAAGCCCCAATCCCTTCGAGCATATGACCTCCCTGCTGTGGAAGTAACTCACTCCTCCATCTCCACCCTTATTTCTTTAGGGGATATGAGAGCTCTGCATGCAAAATGTTCTTTTTTTTGTCCTGATGTAAATGTTACTTTTAAGATAAAAGGCAAGTTCTGTTGCTTCATGCAAAAATGAAAACAAAACCTATAAAGCAGAAGACATCTCCAAAGACTTACAAATCCAGAAATAGGGTAGTAAAGAAATGGACAAGACAAGGGTGAAGGAAGGATCAGCAACAACTTTATTCCTGTGTATGAAAGATCAGAGCATACTATGTCACCACCTGTGAATTTTGCTGTAGGGATTACACCTGCAGTTGAGTTTAAAGGAAGTTAAAAGAGTAAGTTTCAAAAGAGTAAACTGACAGTTTAACGACCCTTTAAAGAGAACTCTCTCTGGATAATGGGTGGCAGAGAACAGGAATGATTCTTGTTGAGAATTTACAGCAGGTCAATTACAACCACAACTGTCAGCAGAGAGTAATGCAAGGAAGTGATGGGATGACTGAGAACAAGCCAGGTGGAGCTCGCTGCTTGGTCCCCTGGAAAAGGAAGAGCCAGTTAAAAGGTGGAAAAATGACAAAAATAGCCAAAGCAGCAATCCAGGAAAATGGAAAAAGGCCTGCATTTCCAAACCAGTGAAGCATTATGTCACTCTCACTGACTGACTATCAAAGAAACTTGGATGAAATTGCTGTTTAATACTTTGAGGAGTTACTGATACGTAAGACAGGAAACCACAGCCTGGCAGAACTAAAGCTATAGCCAGTCAAAACTGTATCTACACAGATGATATATAATATAGGCACAGCTACAATTACAAATGTGTATTATCCATTTAAGGAAAAACACATTTAGATGAAAATTGTAATTGCAAATCAACTCATTAAAATAAAGAAAATGGAAATGGATGTGATAGAGCATCCCTAACTTTTGAAAGCATCAAAATTAATGCCCCAGCTATCCTAGGTCCTTTTCCTCTTCAGGTGTCAGAAATATGCAACAAAGAATGTGCCTAAATTTTGAAGCATTCTTTCCCCTACGTTATCTACTAAATATTCAGATAACCCAGCTAAATCCACATAAATCCCAGCTGTGCTGGAGACTGACTCTGAACCCACCAACCACAGAATCTCAGGGGGTCAAAGATGGTATCAGAGCCACCAATTGCATAATTGGCCCTGCTAGTCCCTCCAGGAGACACAGTTCTTCACGTCTTCACAGACTGAAAAACAACTACCAGCTCCATACTTCAAACAGAGATTGAATACCAAACTTTTGTAAACACCAATTACAAAATTGCAGCTTCTCAAGATTTCGTCTATTTCCTATGTACACCAATAGGAAGTGTTTCTCAGAATTACCTAAATATTTACTATTATTTGTGCAAACACAAATGCAACAGAATATTTGGTGCAAAATACAATAATGATACAAGTTATTCTGAAACTATTTCAAACATGCATAGGTATCTTAATTAATAATGAGAAAGATCAAGTTTTAATAACTAATATTCTAGTTACTACATAACTGATATCTTAATCAATGGACAAGCAGTAACACTTTTGGGATAATTCTAAAAAAATTGATTAAAAATTACAAAATAATTATGCACAGAAAAGTGTACTTGATGGGTCTTAACTCTGACTCCTATAATTTTCCTTTGTCTAATGGCAACAGGAAAAGACTAACTTTCATTATCTTCCTCAACAAATCATGTCATCACTGATTTTATTTTTATCTTCCAACAATTTCTCCTTTAACTTTGAAGTCTTCTTCAGCAGCAAGATTAACAAAGTCATTAACAAAGCTTTTGCATATTCCACTTCACCAGTTTAAGTAAAACTACACAAAGCATTGAACAGAAAGGTAAAAAACATACTTGGTTTTAGAAATAAGGCAAGACTTTCTATAAGCAAGTATTTTGTCTTATATTTCAAAACACCTACATCCTGCAGCATGATTTATGCCACTGTTTATTTCAAAGTTCAATCCATAAAACACATTACCTTACTGCAGCAAATGTAAGTTGATATTATATATACACATTTCTTTGAAAATGGTATTTATACATGTCTGTAGAGAAGAAAAAGATATCTTCTGCATTCTAAGCCACAGGAATATTTCACACCAATTACAACCTGTATTACATCAGAAACACAAACAATAAAAGCCTGGTAGCTAGCAGTATGACACTGGACATCAGGATTTTCCATTTTTAAAATAAAAAAATCCTGACTGGATCATTTTAAAGGGTGCATGAAGTAAAACAGTAACGAAGCAAAAAACTAAGAAGAATATACAAACATATAATTTAAACATACTTTTCAAGGCAGAAAGGCACAGCTAATCAAGGCAATTGAGAGTACATGATTAATATGATTTGCAAAATTTATTACTGAGCTTCTCTGTTAAAGGTAACATTATTCAAACGACACCGTCACAGTTACTGCAGATTAAGGATTTCAAATTAGCTCCTTGTGTATATCATTATTTTGAGTGGCTGCATTTTATCTGTCTAATTTAAATTACTGCAGGCAGATGAAAGTCATCCTAAAATCTGACTCATAATTCAGGTACCATACCACTAACCTTAACAGAGATGCTGGTTCCTACACAGGAACAACACTATTCCCAATGTAAACAAAGGACACTGGCATGCACCCCAGGCTAAGGATGTCAGCATTTTTCAAACACCTTTCTGACTGTTCCATTTTATGGTGATGCAATATGACCTACATTTTCAACGGCCAAAGAGAGACAGAGAGATAGAAAGGGAGGAGATAGAGAAAATAAAGACAGACAGACCTTTGCTGTCATCCTCCACCAACTACAGCCTTAACTGTGCCTCATGGGGATGGTAATGGGCAAGAATAAAAGCAGAATAACCTTATTGTAAATTCTGAATGAGAAGCTGAAAGATAGGCAAGCGTAAGAAATAGCAAATTTCTTTCCTACAATCCTGTGAACAAGTACATAGTGACACCCTCAACAGGAAAGAACAGTAGAATCAATAATTTTATAATCAGTTGCCAGAACAAAGCTGTCTGTAATACAGATGCTTATTTTGCCACCTTGTACTTCCTCTCATGTTCCTATCACTTCATTTCCGTGTATTCCCTTAAGATCTCGAAACGAAACACAAAATAATCCACATCATTGTCATCATTTTCACAGGCAGAGGAATTGAGGGAGGAGTGATTTGCCTGCAGTTACATACCAGGCCCAAGGCAGGGTTGGGAACACAAAGCATCACTCTTCATTATCTCTGTCCTCTGCGATCTATTAGGGACTCTGATACCTGTCACCCTAATATATAATCTTGACATAATACCAGAATTACCTCTATCTTGTATTTCTTGCGCATGAAGTTCACACTAAATTACTCTCTAACTCTCAGAAAGCTTTCCCTCACAGATGATGATTCACATTTCTCAAACTGGCTCTGAAAATGCACTTGACTGAACTGTAAAACTCAGCTCTGGAAATGTTAATGGTCTTTTTCATTATAAAGATGTGAAAATACAGACCTAATTAAATCTTTGTGGGGCGGGTTTTTGGTGGTTTGGGGTTTTTAAAATTCTTCTGCAGCTAAAACACCTTTCTTTTCAAAAATTTGTAGTTTTCCACAGTTAAATGTAGTATGTTAGGAAATTAAAAGCTTGCTGCTAGGCTTGTATTAAGCAAAAATCAAGATCTTTTTAGTGCAAAAATATCCTGCAGAATATCTGCAAAGCACTTAGAGGATCAGAGTCCTTTTACTAGAGCTGGTAGTTAATACAACATGCAAAATGACAGTAAATAATTTCTTTATCTTTAAAACTGAAGGCCAAAACATGATCTTTAGTATACCTCTGTACACCCAAAATTACTCCAGCTCTTTCCAAACAGTTTCTCGGGATCTGCAGATAAGTAAACAAGACTGTAATTTGGCACTGTATTTGAAACCAGAGATCAATAACATGTATAGATTAATCCTGGGTTTGAACTGAGATTTTTATGGTAACAGTAGCTTTCTTATCAAGCAGCATTCATCTCTTGAAGTGCAATCAGTCCAACACAGCAAGGGGTGAGAAACTGTTGCTCATTTGCTTGAGTGCTGATGCCTTTTCCAACAGCAGCTCTCTATCAAACAGTTTAGCAGGGAGGAGCTAGGGAGGGAAGCATCACCTATATCAAGAGAAAGAAAAACCTTAAAGCCCATCCTGCTCTAAAGAGAAGAGACAGAGTGGAGAAGCAAGAGACAGATTGGTAACAAATATGAAGAAGGAAGGGAGTTACCTGTATAACGATGGGAGAGTTTGGAAATTGAGAAAGGATGGACACTGCAAAGGAAGGATGGGGATGCAGGGGGTAGGGTGGAAGACACAAGATCTTAAGCAAAAAATAGAATTATTTCTGCTTCAACACTTACCCATAAGACTGTGGGGAAATCCTCACTCAATTAAATGAAATTACAATAACACATTTCTCCACTCCTATTATCCCTGACTGCACTTTGGTCAATCTATTTTTTTCTATGAAACTGAATTTAGTAAAAAAATGGTATTTCTTCCCTTATAAACAAATTCATCTCTGTTAATGTAGGACAGGAGTCCTGCTGATATAAAAGAAATCTCTTCCATATTGTCAGCATTACTAAAGCTCTCTTTTGAGAACATTTCACTGCAACATTATCTGCCCATTTTACCCTCTTTTTCCCCCCTTTCTTCACAGTATCTCTGTTGCAGCTCAGAAGGGAAAGAAGCAGAGGTGACACTTTTATTGCTGTCCAGCACCATAAAAATTCCAGCTGGAGAAGCCAATCAGTGCAGGGACCAAGCCTAGCATCCACCTCAGAAGGAATCTTCCCTTTGCCTACCAGTGACTGCCATCTAGAGCCAGAGTGCATCGCCTCGCAGGAGCAGGAGAAAAACGTTACAGCAATGACAGAAATGTCACCCCTAGTCAAAAGAAAAACAAACAAACAAACAAACAAAAATCCGAGAACTCACTCTAGAAAGTTACAACCAACTTACAAGATTAAATTAGTTAGGTTTCTCTTCTAAAAATGCCTTCTGACTAATGAGAATTTGGCCCATGTCTCCCTGTTTTTCTCTGAAAACTGCAATTTCGTTATAAACATTTAAGGTGCAAAGATGGGGAAAATATACATAAAATAGCACTACACTGCTTTTCAAGTAAATACTGTGTTTCAGTTTGTTTGCTAAGAAATATGCAGGGTCATGCTAAGAACTGACTACAAAATCTCATCATTAGCTGAAGATGCAACAGTGAAATTTCAAAGACTACCTGTGTTAAAATGCTGACAAGGCTTTAACATTCATGACACTAGTGATATTAATAAGACAAGAAATGTATTTTTAGTGGCATGAAATTTAATTAAAAAATACTAATGTTGTCCTTTTAAGAAATACACTCATACTGACCCAAATATACTAGTGGCTTAAATATCTGCAAAAACCCACCCAAGCAAACAGCACTTCTGACACACTGCAAGCTTGACACATATTTATATACTGCATTAATTCACAGCTGCTTATTATACTGTATAAAATCATATCTTTTTCTAACTACTACTTATGTAACTATTAATAAGGTGCCTAATACTCAAGCATTAGTCAAACAACCACTAGATACTCTTTAACAGAATAAAAGGAAGGATTTTTTTGTTATCATTTACCTGGAGAATATAATAATTTGCATTTTAAAATATTCCCAGTAGCAGTTCCCTTCTCTGCAAACCATATACAGATGCAAAGCCAAAGCTGTGTGAGTGTTAGCATATTCTTTAGCTATTAAAATAATTTATTAGCTATGACTAATAATGCCTTGTGAAGAAATCAGTTCTCCAGTTTCCTCACTCTGCTGCTCATGGACAGGCAGACTGGTAATGGAGCATTATAAAAACACAGGATTTCTTCCCACATTTATCATTCCATTAGATACACAACCTCCAGGTTCCACAGTATCCCTCCTTTTACTGCTAGTCCCACTAAGAAATTAATTTCTCCTAAGGGGATACACATTCACAGATAAAATGAAATTAAATGGAATTACAGATCTCACTGTTGAACACGGCTACCTATGTAGGAACCAAATGTCAAGCTGTAGTTACCGAAATCAACAGTTTGAATGCAGCCAGCTGGAACAATTGCTCATTCTGATCCACACTCAGGACATGATTTTCCCCACAAGGCACTCCATGAATCCCCATCATTTTTCCAAGCAGAATAACAATTTTGTAACTGGCCTAGATGCAACACTACAGCAGAGAAGAATATTTAAACAGAAGGATGACAGGGACTCACTGTAGAATTGTCCTGAAGGATGACATGAAAGAAGCACTGCAAAAAAAATCCATTGAAAAACACAACCTTTCCTTGACAACTACCACAGCCTTTTTTTACAGATACAACAAATTCCACTTGAAACAGAACTGATAAACAGGTTACAGAGCTGGAAAATAAGTTTCAGCATGATCCTATTAAAATGTGACCAACATGTAGTTAGAGATCTGTTAACCAAAGGAGAGATGGAAGGAACCTCCAAAGGTCAGGCAGTCCATCCCTCAGCCCCAGGCCATGGTGCTGAGTGGGATGGACTGCCTGATGGGAACAATACAAGTAATCAAACCTGTTCCTGAAGACCTGGGGCAATGGACAGGCTACTGTCCCACAGGTGATTATTCCAGCCTTTCAATACTTCCACTAGAGAACTGTGTTTGCCCATGATCAATCTTCATTGCTTGAATATGATCTATTTATTTCCCTACCTGCCACAAGCCCCCTGCTTTGCAATGCCCTTCAACACATCCATGCTCTCATCCTCTCAGTCCCCTCTTTTTTACCATTAGGAATTGCATTCCTGTGACACACATTGTTTATGTGTCATGATTTTTTAGATCTTTAAGCAACTGCACTGGCATCTCCACACCTCCTCTTTCCTAATTTCACTCACTCCTGACCTGATGTCCTCCATATGTGCAGTTAATGAATATTTTATTTCAAAAGTAAAGCAGATGGAGCAGACTTATTTTCACAAATTCAGGATCCTTAATATTATTATATAGATTTATTTTGGGGTTTTTGTCTAAGAAACTTTAGGAAGCTCAGCTAGAACACAGCAGGCACTCCTACTCTATGCAGCAATTTTACATATAAGTAAAACAAAAGCATAGATGATATTCCTATCACTTTAAAAATTCAAATCCTGTTCCTGAGTTCATAAAACTTCACTATTATGATGTGAGCACAAATATAAAAAGAAGCTTGGTCCCATTGCCCTGCAACAAAGCTATGCACTTTCCCACTGATATGAGAAATGGTGCACAAAGGAGAGCTGTGAAAAACCAGAAATGCATAAAAATACTCATCAAATGGCAAGAAAAATAAAAAGTCAAAAATTGATCTCAAAGCTTCAAAGTAAATCTTCACAAAATATGACCACATGAAAGCGAGGTTTTTCTTCTATATATCGTCCTATAGTACTATATTTATGTGCATAAAGTCTCAATAGTTATGTTTTCTCTTTTTGAAGTATTTCTATTTCTAAGGCAAATATCACTCTTAGGCTTTAAATTCTCTGATAACAACAGACAACTATATCTCATATCAACATTGCTCTCGATGAGACACTTGCCTGGGAAGATCTTTGACTCGACACCAGAGATCATGGAATTTCCAATTACTCCTTCCTCCTTTCTCAACAAAAAGGATAATGGAGCGTAGCCAAGTCTGGACCCTGCTGACAACCGGATTAGCAGAAACCATTCCTTTAACTACACTGACACATAGTTAAGGTAATATTTTCCTATTTCTATAGCTGTGTCAAAAAGAAATTGTACATTTTGTTGTGAATTGCTGTAACACATTTCTCAACCACAACACATGGTGCTGTACCCTACCCACACCTCCCAGAAGGTGCCCTGTGCTAGGGCTGCCTGTTACTTATTTTTCCCCAAGCCCTGACAGTAGTGCAGCTGCTTAAAAGACACCACCTGCACCAAAGCCAGCAGAGAACAGCTGCTTCTTTAAAGGCAACTTAACTTTTAGAGGTCTCTGCAAAGAAGCAACACATTCTCATAGCATCCATCTCAAAATAAATGCAGAACAGCAGTTTCACTCACTGATATTAGCAGAAAGAGAAGAAAATGTAGGTTGCAAAATGGCTGTCTTAGAGTCGAAACTCTCTGTGCCAAATTTAGTAGGCCAGTCCTAGAAAGACATGAGAAACACTCTGAAGAGGCAATTACAAATCAAGATTCGATAAGAATAATCCAGTTATTGGGAAATTTGTTACCTCTATTATCATCATAAGTCTATGCCAACATTTCAGAGGATGAGTAAGGTTCAAAATCCCTTCAAGGGTTTGCAAGACCAGGACAGACTTCTTTAAACATTTGAAAACGACAGCTCTTGAGCTATTTCCTTCCATTTGTTTGATGACATAAACTACAGTTAAAGTCAGTCACTCCTGCTTGTGCAAGTCTTTCACATAATAGCAGGAAAGAAAAGTTCCACCAGAAAAATTGACAGTAAATATCCTCCAATTCCAATCCAAAGTGCTGCAGCTCAAGTGCAACTTGGGTACTTCTACAATTAAATTTCAAACTAATGACATTTAAAAAAATCTCATGTGGTTTATTTTAATATATATGTGTACATTTTTATTTCAGGATGTTATTGTTCAACACCATCCTAACTTTATATATACACACACACCCACCAAAAACCACAAGCAGTTCCCAAAAATGAAAAAACCTCACCAACTCATAACTGTCAAAGTGACACTGGAATGAAACTGAAGTGAAAATATTTACCATGGACCGCAAAATCACAGGTGCATACTTATTATTAGCATGGCTTTGTTTTACTCTCATCTCCTACAAGCCAATCTTTATTAATCTAAGTTATAAAATACAATTTATTTCCTTGCCTCTTTTATTAGTTCATTTCTCTCCATGTATAATCAAAACTTCAATTTTTATTAAAATAAAAGCAAAAGGCAGAGGACAAAAAGAACTCATGGTTTTCAAGCACTCTGCGCTAATGTTCTGAAAAAAACCCAAAACTCCAGTAAGCAAATCTAAATGCTTGTTATACCATCATAGCTAAAACATAGTAGGAAATGTTACCTTGTATCCAACTTAAAATAAAAATTTAAAAGCAGATACATTGTTACCTAGTTTTGTAACTACTACTAAGAGAAATAACACTTTGGGCTCAGTGTTTTGGGCCCACATACAGTCACTTCCATATCTCAACTGAAAATTTACATGTATATATACATACATATGGATATACACATACTTTATAAACAATGTATTTTGTGTCCAATTCCTCTTTTTCCTAATGTTTGACATAAATTTATCTATTTACCTTTTGTAACTCACCAAAACATTTTATGAAGCAGATAATTTTATTCCACAATTTGTTGGGTTTTTTTCCTGTTCCTTGTACTTTTCAAGCTCAAATTCTATCCCTGCTTGAAAATAAAGTACAGAAATCACCAGGGAGGCACTCATGCATCTTTGAACAGAACCTGACCTGCAATGCAAAAATTATCTTGATTGTTCTGTTCCTGCACTTCTGAAATTACTGGTTTGCTTTTATGAATTGCTCCCTTAAACAGTCCTCAGTCACTGAATATCTTTTGTGTTGGGTTTCACTGCTGTGCTCAGTCTATCTTTCTGACAGCAACACCACCTCGTACTAGTCAACAGTCTGGTGATTACAAAACTCACTCTGATGGAAAGAATTATGGGCATTAATCCCCTCAGGAAGGAGGATAGCTGGGTTGAAGTCTCCCACACATGTGGTGAGCAGTCTAGCGGATAACAGCTCTGCTAATGACGAAAAGGGAACCAGAACCACCGCCACCTCCTGGGTTTTGAAAGCAAAGATTGACCTTTGCTCCCTTTCTGAAAGAAAGGGCTTATGATCCTAATTTCAAGAGAGCATGAATCCAAAATGCTCCCTAGAGAAAGGTGCTTAGCCCTGGATAGAGGCAGGATTTAAGCACGTTCCCACTTCAGCTACTGCGTAGAAAATGTGCAGATTCATCATCTCCTTCAAGCTGCTCTGGCTGTATAATTTTAACAAAATGCCAGTAAATACTGAAGAATTTGGCCCCCGCACCTTCATAGAAACATGACTCAACTGGCCTCAGCCAGACCAACCTTCCCTTTGGTACAACCAGCTTGAGCCACAACCTGAATCTGCTTCTTCTGGGTCTCACAGTCTCTGCTGGAAATGCCCAGTTATCCTCTCATCACATTTCTCTTCAAATATTTGTTTAAACCATCTGTTTTGACACCAACTGAAGCAGTTGTTTAGGAGCTACATTTGGCACCCCAGAAAAAGAAAGGGAAGAGAATACACCATCTTCCTAAGGCTACAACTTCACTTTGGGTTTTTTTACACTGTTTGCAGTCCTTGTTGGTAGGCTAACAGTGGTCAGAAACAAAGTTCAGTGTTTTCACAGGATCACAGAACCACAGAATATTACGAGCTGGAAGGAACCCACAAGAATCATCAAAGTCCAGCTCCTGGCCCTGTTCAGGATACCCCAACAATCCCACCCTGTGCCTGAGAGCATTGTCCAAACGCTCCTTGAGCTCTGGCAAGTTTGGGGCCGTGGCCATTCCCTGGGAAGCCTGCTCAGTGCCTGACCAGTGCCACCCATATTTCATTCAACACATTACAAACTAAAACCTCAACCCGAGCAGGTATCACCCAAGCATGCAATCATGCCTCCAATTATTTCTATTTCACTGCTCAGGCTTGTACCTAAGAAATCAGAGAGTGAGAACATGTGTCAGTGTATCATGTTTAATTGGAACTGTAAATTGTAGTTGTGCTTGAACATTACCCACTGCCAGTTTCACTATTACAAGAAAATAAACCATACAATAATTCAAAGCAAAATATAAACCCAATTTCAAACAAGAAACAGATGTTTATCGATAGACCTGATACTCTCTTTCTCCATCTCCTGAGACAGAAACCTTTCTTTCAACATCTCTCCATGATGTGGCCAAGCTTAAAGCCTTGTAAAATTTCTATGTCTCCTTTTACAGTTTGGGACTGCTTTTAACAAATAAATAAAAGAAAACAAACTTGACCAAACAATATTATTAAACTTTGAAAAGCTGACTCAGAAGCTGCGCAATAGCTCTGATTCAGCTTTCTTAGCAGAGTCAAAGCATCTGGCCACGTGATTCAGAAAACACCACTCTGAAGTCGGGCAAGAGCTGCTTTCCAAAGGAGGAAATGCCTGTTTTCCCTTGTAATCGTTGTGCAAAATTTCCTCGGTAGCACTAGCAGTTATTTATTTAAACTTGATACAAGTAAATATGATATTCACAGCTCTCTTATTGTTCACCCAATGTTTCAAACCACAGTTAAATACAAACATTTACCATTTGGCCCAATGCCAGCAAAGACAAATTCTTCTTTTAAGTCAGTGGTGAAACCTCATTAAACATCCACTTCTTCCTCTGAAAACTCTGGCATGACACTGATCACTACCAAAGCCATGAACTGAAGGACTGAGGAAGGAAAAAATAAAAATATGCCCTTTTTCCTTGGTAAAATAAAATAAAGTCACCCTGAAAACATCCTGCCAACAAATGAAGAGAATGCTAGATAACTGACTAATCCTGTCAAAAATAATTCCAAAAGCATAAACTGCTTTCTTACAAAATACATGAAACAGAATCACAGAACAGCATGAAATGCCACCCCTAACATTACCTGAGTCACTTTAAGTCACAGAAAGAAGACATCATGTGGGATATTCGAGCCATCGCACAGGCAGCTCAAGTCTACAGTGTTAATGATTTTTAGAGTAAAAGAAAATTCTAACCAGCTAATCCATCTCGCAGTAGCTTCATGACAGAGAGTTTCTCAAGACACCTGTTAAAACACCCTGACTTTCCTGCTAAGTGGGAATCTACCAAGTCCCTGGGAAAAGGTATCATGACCCATGGTGCCACTCCTGCTAATTCCACTCCTCAATTAGAGCCCCTTTTGGCACACACACAAAGCACATTTTCCTTTGCAGCCCTGCACCTGAAATCTCTGGCTTCTACACTGAATACCCACATTGCCAGGATCATGAAATTTCAACTTGAGTTTGACAAGCTTTAATATATTAGTCACAGATCATCCTAAAATGTACAATAATTGATCTTCAAGCTTCATAAATATTCAGTAGGATCCGGATATGAAATGTAGAAAGCTGTTACATAATTCCTGTGAAGATAGTTGAAAGAGGACAATATCAAAATGCCACCTGTGTAATTGAGATTAACTAAGACACAGAGCCCTTACTTAGGAAGAAAAATATTTCAAAGGACCATGCAGCACCCATTTTTTTATAACTAAGATAAGCTTTTCTCCCTTCAGGAGAAAAGTAATAGTGATAAAATGTCTTTCTAATGAACAAAATATTTCCAGGACAAGAATTTTGCAAAGTGCTTCTGTCAAAACTTCTGGAATTTTACAGGCTTCTTTCAGTTACAAAATAAAAAATAACAAATAAAACCAATACTGTAGACCACGACTTGTGGTTACACTATTATCTGACAGGAGCCTGGTTTTTAAAGTATGGGATTAACAGTACATTTAATCAATCTTGGTAACACAGGCAGTAGACAGCAAAATTGATTACTGTTCAGATAATTAAATGTTGCATTTTTAAATTATTAGTACTGTCACTACAGTCACAACAAGTATTTTCACCCTCCCTTCTCTCGTTCTGTTGTAATTCTATGAAAATGTGCTGGCTCTGCAGAAACACAAGGGTCCATGTCAGGAAAGCTTTTTACGAGGCTAAGAACCACTCACTACTTTTTATACCTCAATCGCTGGGTTGAAAAATTTCAGGTTTATCTGCCAAGAGTGACTATTTTAATATCTGCAGAATTAGACAGCCCATGTCTTAGAATTCTTACAGAACGAGATGACAAGCTCTTGGAACACTAATGCTAATTTTCAGTAAATGCTGAGGCTACAGAAGACTGCAAAGAAAATAAAACACTAACATAATTTAAAATGAGAAAAACAGCATGACCCCGCTAGGTTAGCTCGATATCAGTCTTGCACAAAGTCTTGGTACATAATCAACAGAAAAAATAAAGGATGGTGGTAAAAAGTAATGCTAAACATAGGCTTACAGAAAATAGGTCTCGCTAAATAAATTTGGTATGGCTTTCTGACAAGAATATAGGTTGGACTGGATAAAAATACCCTGCAGTTTCTGACCTACTATACTTAGATCTCTGTAAGTTTTAGTGCTACACAGAAGTCTGATTTAGAAGTTATTCAACATGAAGAAAACCTGGAATCTAAAACCACCTCATAAATTATTAGGGAGGCTTAAGAAAAATATTTTAAATCCACCTCGTCAATAGTTAAAGCTGTTTTCTTAGCTCTTAAAAATCATAGCTCATTATAGCCTGGAATACTATAAAAAGCTTCTTCCCCTCTAACTTTTTCTGCAGTTGAGAAAAAAAAATATATACACACAGTTAAGGAAAAAGGGAGGAGGTATAAAGTCACTTTAAACTTTGACTCCCATAGATTGTTTTTCAGGAAAGAAAACTTCAGCATTAACAGATTTCCTCAACAAAGAAAACATTGGTGCACTTAAAAGCCATATTTTCAGGATAAAAAAAAAAAAAAAGATACTAATGAAAAATCAGAGCCAGTTCCACACACGTGTAACATCTTGCAGTACTAAACTCACCTACGTTATACTTCTTGCATCCAGAGTCACCTGGAAACATTAGAGAGGATCACTGAACACTTTTGACAAGGACAGATGTGCAACAAATTATTATGTATAAGCTGCTCCAGGGTCTTAGCATATGGCACACATAAAGGAACTCAACGAAAGAGGGAAAACGGTATCACATTTAGCTTGGTTGAAAGCACACACAGGTACTTATTCCAGAAGAGCTGGCACAGAGTCAGGTGCTATCCCCTGTGCAAGACATTTTTTCCTATCCTGTGAATCTCCACTACTGATGCTTTAGGAAAGGTCCAGTGCTACTCAGTGTGTCTGCTGGTCAGTTGAAGGATTATATAAAAGACTGCAGCTGATAGAATCTGCAGAGAATACCCGAAGTGGTGAAGGACAAATAAATAAGAGTAGGTCAACCCTGCTCCAGAGATCTACATCATACATCACACTGAATTAATGGCAAAGACAAGGCTGTAAACAGCCCAGTGCAACACACTCCCCACACATGAAACGAGGGTTGTTTTTCACACTTACAAGACAAGGAATTCTGCTCAGAAATGGAACAAAGCAAAACAAATACTGCTAAGACAGAGTGAATTCTCAAATGCGCATAGAAATCCAGCAAGCTGGAACTGGCTTCCCAGGCAAAAACATCTCATGGATATTTAATATGTCAAAACAGAGCAGGAGAGAGAACAGGCTATTGCATCAATACCTAGCCTTAGTGAGATTTTTGATCATGTATTTACCAAGTTCTAATTCCCATTCTAAAGGAGAAAAGTTAATGAACATTGATGATGCCTGAAAGCCCTGTCTTAAAAAGAAAAATAATGGCTTTGTTCTCAAAATTGCTCTTACGAGCCTAAGACCCAGAACAAAAAAATTCATAGAAGCTTGTAATTAGTAACCCATATGAAGAGAAGAATGGCACAAAAGTCATTAAATATTATTAACTAGTCATATGGACTGCTGTATCCTAAATTAATTACTCAAGGACTATCTATTTGTCGTTGTGGAGAGCTTAAGAATATCTCACGAAGAGTGGAATGATGAACAAAAAGTGAGAAAAGATTGTATTTGACTAAATGACAGAAAATCACACAAATTCCGAGATGATTAAATAAATAATTGTGGATTTTAAGCTACAATAGTCCTCAGTTCTGACCAACTTCTCTCTGTGGTAAGAACTAAAAGGGCTCAGAAAATGGAAAGAGCTCAGAGAGAGAAAAGAAAAATATTAAGTCTTGATTAAACTGGATGTTTCAAGATGCTTAAGACTTCCAAAAGGAAGTGGGTAAAGAGGGAAAGGCAGTAACTGTTTAAGATTTGCATAGAGAAGTTCAGCTAGGTCTTTTTCTCACCCTATTGCAAAATACTAGGGCTGTACTATAGTGACCAAAGCCTAAAGAAAAAAAATAAATTTACTCAAACCAACTATACTAAATAGCAACAAAATCAGAGCTCATAAGTGAGCGTTTTTAATAGCATTTACATAGTTCATGAATGCATGGCACATTTTTTGGCTCAAACCTGGGTAACTAGATAGAGAGGTAGGTTTTCATATAAAATTATATCACTCACCAACCACAAAAGAGTACATAAAAATTTCAAGAACAGAAACCACTTATCTAAGTTTTCCATGTTGGAAACTCTTTATTCCTAAAAGTTCAGGCAGTTTTAATGACCACTCCCAGTAATGCTTCCCCAATAGCACCTTCCAAAGGACTCGACCAGTTGCCCATTGAAGACAAAGTACTGACTTGAAACAATCTACAAATCCGTAAAGAGCTGTTAAATGCCTCTATCCAGAACAAAAAGGCGCCTCTTAATCTCCCTGAGCTCTAAAACCAGGAACTAACAGATTACAGCACACATTAACTTCGTTCTTTTCTCACCCTGATTTTCCCCACCACCCTAAAACTGTCAATGAACAGAGCTAAGCAGAACAAGACCATAAGCCACTTAACTATCCAAACCAAATCAAAGAGGGAATAGGAAGGTGTCAAGCTCTAGCAACACCTCAGGTACTGTGAAATACACTACAGTAACATTTCCAGCTTTAGAACTGTCCAAGTGTTCAGGTCTATGGACCAAAAGCCTAAAACTCAACACATGGTAGCACCTTAATATCTCTTTTCTCCAGACTCCTCTAGGTTACCTCCGACACTTTTTCCAGCATCAGCTTAGTTTGCCAGGACAGGAAGAAACAACTATTGTTCCTATCTGCTGATGACAGTCAAACTCGCCAGGAAACATACCAGAATAATGGTTTTTAGCACGCCCCGGGCCCTGCTGCTTGTCCTCCCAGCATCGAGCGAGGATGAGCCCAAGGGAGGCCAGCCCAGTTCCCCGTCACCTGCGCCACGGGCACGTCCTGCACAGCCTCACCTAGCCAAAGCCACCGAGGAGCCCGCGCTCCCGCTCTCTCCAGCCGCAGGGGCTGGACAGCCTCCGCAGCGGATCCCACCGCCCGCACAGCGCCGTGCCCATGTCACCGGGCACCTCGGCGGGACCGTCCACCTGCTCCCCGGGTCACCGCCACCATGGCGGGACCGTCCACCCGCTCCCCCGTGCCATCGCCACCACCGCCGCAGGTGGGACGACACCGCCGCGGCCGTGCGGGAGCCCTGCGCGGGGAGCTGGGGAGCACCGAGGGTGACGGTGAGGGCAGCGCGGGGAGGACACCCCGAGCCGGGGCCGTGGCGGCAGCGCGGCCGAGGCGCCCCCGGTCGCGGCGGCCTCGATGGCGCGGGACCATGTGCCGGGGGCATGGCGGGGCGGCCGGGCGGGGGGCGGCGGGGCCGGTGCGGGTGGCGGGGGCGGGGAGGTGGAGCCTGGCTGCGGGACCGCCGCTTCCCTCCCCCGTCGGGCGCTCACCTGGCGGGGCCGCCCCTCGCCAGGGGGCCGGTTCCACGCGGGGCTCGCCCGCCCGCCCTCCCCGGGCCGCGCGTCCGCCGCCCGCCGGCTCAGGCCCCAGCAGCCGCCGCCTCCCCCTCCATGGCCGCCGCTCTCGCCGGCTGCATTGTGGGAAGCTGACCTCACTCGCTGCTGCCGCCGCCCCGCCGGCTCCGGCACTCGCCGCCATGGGGGCCGTGACCGACGGTGAGACCTCCCTCCCTCCCTCTCGCCATCCTCCCCTCCTTCCTCCCGCCCCGCGACCCCCGCCCGGGCTCCCCGCAGCGCCGCGCCCCCCGCCCGCCCTCCCTCCGGGGAGCGGCTGCCCGCGGCCCCCGCGCTCACCCCGGGGCCGCTCACCCCGCACTCGGGCCTCCATCGCGGCCCCGGCCCCGCGGCCCTCCGTGCGCCCCGCAGCCCCGCGGCTCAGCAGATCCGCCCGCCCCGGCTGCGGGAATCGCTCCCCGCAGGGCCGGGAGGGAGCCGCGCCTGGCGCTGCGAGGCGGCTGCCATGGCGTGAGGGGCTAACGGGAGTTCTCCCTCAGATGAAGTTATCCGCAAGCGGCTGCTGATCGATGGCGATGGAGCTGGCGACGACAGGCGGATCAATTTGTTGGTGAAGAGTTTCATTAAGTGGTGTAATTCCGGATCTCAGGAGGAAGGGTATCTGTTGTTTTGTTTTGGTTTTTTAAGTCTCGGAACTGCTCAGCTCGCTTTTCAATAGGAAACGGGGCTCGATCCATTTGGAAGAGATCCGCGTTAAAACGTGCCCAGCTGTTTTTCCCGTGGCTCTGTGGTGTTTCCAGGACAAACGGCGAGCGCTGTGCTGGGAGAGCAGGGCTACACACGGGTCAGGAACCACTGCAGGCTGCGGGCTGTATCGTGAAATCTGCCAGCACCGCTCGAATGCCCGCAGGATTGCTGTGCTGCTGCGTGATCCAGCCGGGAGCCCCGCTATTATAACAGGAGCATGACTCGAATATTTTAGTTGGCAGTTCTGCGTTTGTTCTGTTAGGGAAGGGAAATACTTGCCGGTATTTCTGCCGCTGTGGTTCTCTTTTTTTAAAAAAAAAGTCTGAAGTAGTAAGGGATGAGTGACAGCCTTCTGTGGGGTCTCTGTTAGTAGTGGATAGAAATCCCCAGAGGACACAATATTACGAGTGTGTATACAGAGAAGCATTGCAGTATTAAAATTCTGTTTCGGTGGTCACAGAGCCAAACCGAGCTGGGAAATTTCTAAGCCCTGGGTCAAACTGCTGGAATACCCACTGTACACTGATAAGGACAGGATGGTAGAATTAATGTGTACAGTGTTTCTAACTCCCACGAAATTATACATTGAATCTTCGAAATGTTTTCTTTATTGAATAATTGTTATTTAGCTGTCCCTTATGCTGCATGAAATTTTGCTTTCTTGTTCTGTAAAGTCAGGAAGTGTTTTTGTGCTGCTTGGGAATAAATGTCATGTCTGTTTTCAGATACAGCCAGTACCAACGAATGCTGAGTACTTTATCACAGTGTGAATTTTCAATGGGAAAAACTCTTCTGGTGTATGACATGAACCTGAGAGAGATGGAAAATTATGAAAAAATCTATAAGGATATAGGTAACTATGAGAAAATGTCAAAACCAACTCTTTATCTTTCATAATTTAGCAGAATGACTTATTTATTGAGTTCAATATAACTTTTTTTTTTTTTTTTTAAGAAAACAGTATAGCTGCAGCTCATGAGAAGATCTCTGAATGCAAAAAACAAATCCTGCAAGCAAAAAGGATTCGAAAAAATCGCCAGGGTAAGGAGCAATATGAGTATTTACGTTGGTGGGCTTCATTGTTTTGTTATTTTTTAAAATGCATTGTACTGGAAAATAGATTCCAAATTTTTGAAAGTGCTAGGCATCATGACTACTGTACTCAAGGTGTTGTGTTCCACACCCACTACTGAAAGGTTTGGGTGGATGACACAGGCAAGATTGAATCAGGAGATCTCAATGACATGGAACATCAGGGAAACCTACAACAGCATCCTTTCTGAATACCTGTTACAAGAGGTGGATTTTCCCTACTTTTAGAAGTATATGTTCATAATTCAGTTGAAACTTCAAGCATTCTAAAAGATGAGCAGTCAAAAAGAAGCAAAAATTGATTTTTTCATGATAAATGAAATACCAATGAAAAATTTTAGAAACATAACATGAAAGATTTTAAATACAACTCTTTGATCAATGCCATGGATAATTTTGAACTGGATATTAAAATAACCTTAACCAGTAGGAATGTAGAGTTCTTACATCTTCACAAACAGAGGTCTCAAGTGTTGGCTTTTTGATATGTTCTGTCCAGTCTGCAGCACAGATTTTTCCATGTGAACGAGGTAGTTGGCATATGTACAGTCTTACTATCAGCAAATGGCTGTGTTACTTGCCTGTGTAACCATAATACTATTCTTAATGTGTAACAGTTTAAAAAAAAATCCTAAAAATTAAAAAAACACAACCATGCATCATTTTGTACTTTTTTCTAAAAATCTTGAATGTTCATGCGTAACATCAGCACCATTTTCTGTACATATACATTTGATTGTATCTAAACCCAATGTTTATGAATTAGATGAAAAAGACCAAGTGTACAGCAATGCTATCATAAGGTGTTTTGAAAAATGTTAAAAAGAATCTGTGGTACCTGAGGTTTGGTTCTTGAATCAGTACTTTCAGAAGTATTTAGATTAACTATTTAAATGTCTTTCAGAATATGATGCATTGGCCAAAGTCATACAGCATCATCCAGATAGACACGAAACATTGAAGTAAGTATAAAACTACTTTAAATTATAATAGGACAGTAAGCTAAGAGTCACCAGACTTGACATTTCCCTGGTTTCAGTTTGACTTTTCCTCACTTTTATATAGTTTCTTTGACACAATAAAAACTTGTGTTTCTGTGCCCTTACAAGCTTTCTTTTATCTCCATCTGTATGGGTCAGAAGCATTGCTAATTGTTCTGTAGTTGAAATTTTTCCACTGTTGGGGTGAATAAGTGAACTCAGACATGAATGCCCATCTGATGTCAGTTTACCAGGAGTGAGTTGCTCCAAAAAGGGAGATAGTGGGAAGTCCTTAAATTTGCACCAGCAAAGATTCAGTAGTCACTCGAAATGCATAACACACAAGCAAGTAAGGTGGAATGAGAGAAAGCCAGAGAAAGCTCTGAGGGTTCTTTTTTATGTTTTCCTTGTGGTAGCTGTTCCTGCATGCCCAGTTATAAATGGCTGTGCTGTGCACCACATATAACCTGCCCTGGCATGCAGGTCAGACCTGCCCCATGTCCAACTCGTCTGGCGTGTAACTCACAGTGCTGCTTGTCACATTCTGGGTTTGCATCACTATCTGTGCTTTTGGGGTACTTGTGGGGAGATTAACTTTAGTGAGCCGTAGAAACAGTCCTGGACTTATTGCATCTATGAGTTTGTTCTTAAGCTGATTAAAGATGTAGTATGGGGTTAATGGTCCCATTTAAGTGCAGCTGTGCACTTATCCTGTTGCCCACTCTCAGTGAAATTGCCAAGGGAGGCTGCCTTTTCATATTGCATAGCCTTTCATAGCAAATGGAAGTGCTTTGGTTATATTATTACCCCAGTAATAGCATTTTTATAGCTATAAGCCACTGACAATATTTCACACATTGCTTTCTTGTATGTTGTTTTTCTGTGCCTTGATTTCATTACCACAACTTTGATTATTACAGGCAATTCTCATGAGGCTTGACTACTTGTTACTTCATTAGTCAGCATGTGGTGTTTATCAAGTGAGGCTTTAATAAAGAACTACCAGAAGTGCAGTTTTTCAGATAAGTCAATTAAGAATAGAAACAACTGAATAAGAGAAGTTGTGACTGCCCCATCCCTGGTTCAAGGCCAGTTTGGATGGACCTTTGAGCAATCTGATTTAGTGAAAGATGTTCCTCCCCATGGCAAGGGGTTAGAACTAGATGATCTTTTATGGTCCGTTCCAGCCCAAACTATTCTATAATTCTATAATAAATTATGCTTTCTTATCTTAGAGGATACTGGGTTGTTTAGGTTTGCAGGGATTGTTCTAATTTTGCTTAACACATCCAAGCACAAGTTTCTTAAGCAAAGCTAGAAAGAGTGGTAAGTTACAGCTGGTAAGAACGCAGTATATAGGAAAGTATACAAAAAATGATACAATGAACCGAAGGCCACCCTTAAATCAGAATAGAGGAAGCCTCACTAACAATGTCACACTTTCCATAGAACTCCTAATCAACTAAAAACACCTGAGAAAACTACTTGTGAAAAGAAACATAAAGGTTTATTGTAAGAGTTACATTTATAGCTTTTGCAGGTTATGTGGCACAATAGAACAAAGTTTAGAAAAATACTTTCTTTATGCTTTTAAGAGTCTGTTTCTTGGAACAAGTCATAGAGCACAAAGGAAGCTGTTAGCAGCTTAGTCACAAGTAGTGCACAGGAGCCAATTCAGGAAGTGACAGGAGCTGAACTATTAAACAACAGTGCCCACAGTGTAATTAGATGCAGTATCAGAGGAGCTGTTCAGAGGACCAAGAAATGACATTGAGTTTTAGAAAAGGACATGTAAAATTAAGAAGGCTAAGCAAAGATTCTCTGGAATGTAAAGTAAAAGGAGTAAAGCAGGTGGATGTAGCTTGGATGTTACTAGAAAAAAAATTGCCTCCTGTCCTCTCACACTCTGCTTTCACCTGACAGCACAGTGTACACAGCAAGATTTGGCCAAATTGAAGTTTTTCAGAAACTGGAAACCAAATGTGAGCAAAATCAGTGTATGAGCTTATAAGCTGTTTGCCTGTTTCCATCAAAGAAAGGGATAATGTCACACCCAAGCCTGTCTCAGGCATTCTCTTTGAGGTACCAAACATAATGGCTCAAAAACAGATAACACCCCCAGCACTAAAATAGACCTTTTTCCCATCCACAGTGAGGTACTTAGGACTGGAGGGCTTTTTGTCATTCCCTACCTAGACTAGGTGCAGCAGCTGTCAATGTTTCAGGAAAAAAGGTTGATTTCTTTGCTTACCCCACTATGATTCTGCCTGCTAATTAATCAGGGATGATCAGCCTCAGTCCACTTTACCTTTAAAGAAACTGTTTGTTCTCATTGCATGGTGCATAAATTATGGTCGGCATTAGAAGTAGAAGGACCAAGCTGGAGATTTGCCAGTAGGAGCTGGTGTTTACATAAACTGTTTATTTTATAGTTCTTTCTCCTCTACTTAGATCAAATCTGTTTTGTAAGAGTTTTACAGAGCTTTTTAAGAATACTCTATTTCTTTTCAGGCAGCTAGAAGCTTTGGGAAAAGAACTGCAAAATCTTTCTCACATTAAAGAAAATGTTGAAGATAAGGTAAGTTTTTCATAGAGATGGTTATATAATAATTTATTAGGAGCACAATTAATGTAGAATTTGCTATGGGTTGTTTGGCTGCATGTGCTCTGTTTCTTACAACATATATTTTATCATTCCAGTTGGAGCTGAGAAGAAAGCAATTCCATGTTCTCCTAAGCACCATCCATGAACTTCAGCAAACCCTGGAGAGTAAGTGCTGTTCTTTGGTAATAGATATAAGTGGGTTACGTTTCAGTGGATCAAAAGGAATCACAACTTCCAGCAGTGGGATAGCTCTGTGCAATTGAGGTTGATGACCTCTTGCATTGACAGAATTTTTCCCCCAGTAGCAGTCCAGAGCCTGAGACTGCTCAGAATTTTTTTCTTCTACAAGCTACCCACTGTGTCATTTCCTGACTAGCTTCAGGCTAATTTGTAGGCAGCAGAATTCTTTAAAATGTGAGAATGCAGAAAAGTAATTTGAGGGGTTTTTTTTAACAGAAAATATTTCTTACAGAAAATTATTCTTGTGCTTATTTCCAAATTTAATTTTATAATTCCTATTTCATTAGTTTTGAACATGTCATTGGTATCATGGTATCATTTGGGGCTTTAGTAAAAAGAAATTGAAATACAAGGGAGGTAAATGATGATCTACTCAGATTGAGAATCTGTGATAGAACGAGGACTAAAACTGTCAGACACGAGCTAAATTCAGGAATTAGTCATACTCATCTTTTGTCATACAAATACCTAACATTTTCAAATCTGCACAAACTTTACATGCTCTAATGTGGATAATATTGTTTTAAATATTATTTGCTGGATATTTGCCATGTCTTTTGAAGACAGAACAATTGGTGCAGCTTCTGAGCATGACCTGATTAAATGCAGAGATGGCTATAAGAACCAACTTTCATTCTCTAAGGCCATCTAGATCTTCTTAAACAGAATGAACTATTAATCCTAGGTGCACTTTAGCAGAAGGTTATTGTTATTATGTGTTACTAACACTTGCTTAAGTATTAGTCTTTAAAATGCATTTTCATGTGAATATATAGATTACCTTTCAGCTTTCAGGATTTTGTGAAGGAAGTAGCAGTTTAGTGGAAAGCACAGCTTCAGTTAGAAATAAATAAACCATTAGTAGGCAGAGAGAAAGCAGTGATTTGAAGCAATCTGGTACTGTTTGCTTGAATTGATACTATAGAATTTACCCCATATTTCCAGTAACAGCTGTTAGAGATAATATCCTTAAAAACTTTGAAGGATTTTTTTGTTTATTTGAACATAGCATTTTACAGAATGAGATACTCAACTACACATTTAAGGCAATCAAAATAAAATACTTACAGTTCTGCAATATAGTTTTATATATGGCCAAGGATGTTTGACTAACAATAATATTGAATTTTAGATGATGAGAAACTTTCAGAAGCTGAGGAATCCCAAGAAACTCAGATGGAAACAGAGGCCAAGCAGTAGATATAATACGAAGACTGACAATTCTGCTTAAGAAAGTCCAAGTATCTTCACTTTGTGTTGAAATCAACAGTAAGAGAGATGGAGCTGAAAATAGTTTTCTACTGCTTCTGTGAATTTTTGTACAAAAATACATGTTTTGCATATGCTGCAGGGGAAAACAGTTGCAGATGTGTCAGGTACTCGGTGTTAATCCACAAACATTTTAATTAGTGACAAACATACTTTGTTAAACAAAGGATGAAGCTTGTGAACTATGGTGTTTACAAAACATTGCCAATAAAAGGTGTTTTCACAGATTTTCCTATTTTTAGTAGGGATTGAGTTTTATAATAAGGGCTTCTTTTCTTACTTGACATCAGATTGAGGGCAGTGCATCTTGTCATGAGTCCCAGCTTCCATACCCTGTTTGAGATGGGACCTAAATCTGATCTAAGTAGGGTCTTAGTTTTTCAAGTAAGTGCCATTTTAGAACTTACTGTGTCTAGACTAGAATTTGATAGCTTTATGTAAAACAAATTACTTCTGTAGAATTGATGCTTGTTAAGGGTTGTAAAACAATAAAAATGATACTGTACTAGCTTTAATTTTTTCCTCAAAGTGATCGAAAGAACCACAGTGATCCAAGCCTTGTTCTGCTGTGTTGTACCACATCAAAATTTAAAACTGAAATTTAAAAGCTTTGTTCTTGAAGAACCGGGAATCTAATCCTGATACTATTTGTAATCTGCTTCTGGATTTTATCTTTCTATTGACTATTATCAAAATACTTCTGAAAATAATTTCTGAAACAGATGGTGGAACCCTTCTTTTCTCATGATGAAAAACTGAAGCAGTAGAGCAGTAATCATGATGTTAAAGTATCAGAATTACTTTTATTATTAATAGGGAAAGTGGAATTTATCCACCTGGATCATCCTGGTGTCTGAGCAGTCTGTTGGGAAGTAGGAAATGCGAGTTTCAATATGAGTTTCTCTAAAAAAAAAAGCTAATGGAATATGCTCAGTGCTTTTGTAAGGCAGGGAGGACCAAGGGCCAGTAGTAGATCAAGTCACAAAAACAGCCACTAAATGGAGCCTTCCAGTGGTTTGGGTAAAGGAAAGCATTTTGGATCTCACTCAGACTGTGCCATAAGCATACATAGTTCAAGTGAAGTAACACCATTACACAGAGCAGAGCTGCTGTCTCACTTGGTGACAGCTGAGGGGGATTTCCACGACTGAGATTCTGGAAGTTTATAATCTAAATGCCACATAATTCCCACTCTCAGTGGCTGTGGATCTGTGTGAGTCGGGCTGAACAGACATATCTGAGCTTGTTTTGCTCACATTCCAAGTTTGCTAAAGGCAAGCCAGCTGAACAAGAAGTCACACAACTTCAGTAGCTCAGTGCAGCCCTGAACTAACAAGCTGTCAAATGTCTTTTAGTTCACAGCTGGTCAGCTCAGAACACAGGGGAAGCTCAGGTTTGCCTGATGGAGCCTGTGCAGACATGCAGTGCTTCTCATGCACTACGAATTTGGCAGGTTGGGGGGTGGCTAAGCAAACAGGCATTTAATAGGAAAAGTACACCGTCAAAAAGTATTAAGTGTACTGGATTTTTCCCCTCCTAACAACAGGGAATGGTAAAATATTTTGTAAAGTGGCAACAATAAATTATTGCCTAATAAGGGAGGAGTCACTGTCATGAACATACGAATTGTCAAGGACTCTTTTAAACCATATTAACCTTTTCTTTTGTGGTTGAAATACCCTTCATGAGCTATCCAGACTATTTGGGTGCAGAAGTGGATGACATTTACCAGTTAAAAAGTCTCTATAACAGTGAAAATCTCAAATTTTTCCATTCATTGTTTTACACAGTTCTTTGGAAATTGCTTGGATCAGTCAGGTAATCAGAACCTGTACTGCTCTGTATGGAACCTAAACAGAAACATGTTAACACCTAAGTCTGTCCCTCTGGTAAGGAATATTTACAGAGAAATAAGGGTTGTACACGAGAGAAACAATACAAATGCATGGCAAAGGAATAAATTCTTGTTTAAATTACAGTGACACAATCTTGAAAACAAATTACTGCCCTAGAAAACTAAGTTACCCCAGTGCAATGTGGCAGCAAAAAGGTGATGTCACCAGGCAAATCAAATAAAAAAGCATCATCAATTATTGCAAACAACTTCAGTGGGACACCCAAAATATTTGCCCCTATTTTTTTAAACATTTCTACATCTAACCTCTTGAACATTAGATTTGTACCAAAAAAGAAACAAAATCAAATGGAACTCATATACCAGACAATATTTAACCTGCTTTGTTACCACCCTCAGGTTCCAATTTCAAATCTGCCTTGCATATGCTGAAAATGTATATCTGCATCTCCTTTAATCTTCTGTTCCTGAAGTTTATTGTGTGTCATATTTCCAAGGCACAGATGGTGGTCACTGTTTCATCCCTGCCTTGAAAGCTCACTTCTGCCATGCTGCTTACCTGCACTGACTCTAAATATATGTGTATAAAAATATAGGTACATAAATCTCAACAACCACACTACTTTGAAAATAAATCTTTCCTGGTTTTTTGATTTGCCTTGACCCTATCTAAGCTGAAAGATTATTATATGCCTAAATGTTCCATCTCAGTGCCCTTGCCATGTGGATGCGAAAATACAAGCAGAAAGAGAGTTGCTGAAGTGATAAACTGACATTTTCAATGCCAGGACTTGTTTTTCTGTCCTGTCCAAATGAGAGCAGCAGAGGGAGAGTGGAACATTGGACAGAATTGGTAACTTGGGCAGAATTTAATAAGACAGATTTAGCAAGCTTCATGAAGGGATGGGAGAAGGAGGAGAAAGAATGTCACCATGACACACTGCCAAGTGATGGGATATCTCTGAAACCATGTTAATTTGAAGAAAGCTGCTGCCAGCAAAGAAAATTGCAAAAAAATATATCCCAGATATTTATGAGCTAGAAATTATGAGTTATTTGAGATACTTGTAAGTTTTTCAGATGTCACAGCTGACTTTCCCTTACTCCTTTTCTTGAGGCTGAGGAGGGTCTCCTTTTCATGTGAGTTTAAAAAAACTAAGAAAAAAAATTCAGAAATGCAGGCAAATGCTGTTAGTTCTGCTCTGGTAACCTGTGTGGTTTTTTCTTTCTAGACTTAGCTGCATTAGGGACACATGATACCAGTGCATGAACTACTTTATAGATCTATATGCAACAGACACTGGGGAAAGCAAGTTAGCAACAGAGAAGTGTTCCACATTTTGTGCTTCACCCCAATTGTCAAACGTGTTCTTGACTTACCTCAGCCTTCATTTCCCAAGTCTATTTTAATAAAGGTTATTAGCATTGTTGCAGAATTCTCTCCACTCATAGCCCAGGGCCTGTGTGTTGCTGGGCAGTGTGCAAAGGCAGAACAGAAAGGCTGTTCTTGTCCCTGTGTGCTGAGCAGTGCCACAGCAGTCAGGAGGCAAAGCCAGGTTTGGCTTTGGTTTGTGTCCACCCTGGCCTCGTGTGACTCACCTGCCTGCCTCGTGTGATTCATCTGCCTGCTGGCAGCAGGAAAGTGTCCTGCTGGCGTGGCATGGCATGGCATGGCTGTGTGAGGCTGAAGGGACATGGGGAGTGGGACACCAACACATCCCCACCAGGGAACCTCAGCATCTTTGTACCAAGGAGCTTCCCAGGCATTCAAGAGTAATCCTAAAGTCATGGGTGCAGTATACTGTGGACTTTGCCTGGGCTAGCAGAGTCCAGAAGGGAAGGATGAGAGACCTTACACCTCGGTGCCAGGTGAAACGATGGACAGAGGAGCTCTGGACCTGCCCTGGCCGGAGGCAGAGCACGGGTTGTGTTGGGCAGCCGTTGCTGTCTCAATCAAGCAACACACGAGGAAAGAACTTGGGAACAGACTCGTTTTTCTACACTCGCAGCTTTTGCGAGGAGCCGCGCGTTCGGAGCACTCGAGCCGCGGCGGCGATGCCGTGGGACTGTGCGCGGTGCCGGCCGCGGCCGCCAGGGGGCACCAGAGGCCGGGCTGGGCTGACGCCGAACTTTGCCGGCGCTTCGCGGAGCCGCGGAACGCACAGCTCTGTTCCGGGACCCACCGATCCTACCGGCTCTGTTCCTGGTGCTTCCCGGGACCCACCGATCCCACCGGCTCTGTTCCTGGTGCTTCCCGGGACCCACCGATCCCACCCGCCCCGTTCCTCGTGCTTCCCGGGACCCACCGATCCCACCGGCCCCGTTCCTCGTGCTTCCCGGGACCCACCGGCCCCGTTGCCGGCGCTTCCCAGCCTTGCGAGCCCCTTTCAGACCTTTCATTTTTGGTTTCTCTACCGTTTCGCACTCGCAGCCAGTCCTACCCGTGTGCAGAGGGGTTAAAACCCGAGAGAATCATAGAATATCCCGAGCTGGAGGGACCCACAATGTTCATGGAGCCCAGGTCCTGCAGGTCCTGACCCTGCACAGCACAACCCCGAGAGGGTCTTCCTGTCCTCACGCCCAGTCTTCATTTTCATTGTCTCGCCCGAACTACCCTGATTCTCAAAACCTCTCTATAAACTGCCCCAAAATACATAAAACATTGCCCAGGAGCAGAAGATGCAATCCCAAAACCTCTGCTCTTTGGGATACCCCATGATGCAACACAAGTGTATCCAATATTTCATTTTCCTGCAGATGATGACAGATCTCAAACCCTCCATGCTGCCTCTCCAAAGCAAGGGCTGGAAGAGCAGAATCTGGCAGTGTTTGCAGCAGGAAACAAGCACCCTCTGGCATGCAAGACTCTGCTGCCTCCAACACATCCAGCCCCATCATCCTGAAACCAGGGCAGGAGTTGTTTCAGGAACATTTTATACTGGGTTGCTCTGAATTTACAACATCACAGTGAGAAACTTAGCAAAAGTTTGCTAAAAGTGTTATAGTGTGTGAGAATTCCTAAAATATTTAACAGCAAAGACATGTGTTTTTAAATTGCTCTCACAAAAAAGGGAAAATAAAAACATAACTACCTAAACAAATTTTTTTATGCTTTGCCAGTTTGCTCGCAATGAAAAAGTCACCATCAAGAGAATTGGAAATGATGTTTTAGCTCCAAGGAGGAAAGGATTTGGCTCTTCTCAACTCAAAAGTCTCATCAGAAGTGTATACTGGAAATAACTGTGTGTGCTGCAGGTAAAAAATAGGCCCCACTAGGAGCCCATTTGGAATAAAAACGAAATATATAATTTATGATCTGGCAGGGCAAGCTGACTGCAGCCACCTTCCCAAAGACTTAGACAAAACATTACTACACTTAAATCTTATAGGAACCTAAATGAAATTCCCATTTATATTTGCTGCACCAAAATCCCATGCTTGAGTTCCTATTCCAAACTATATATCTTCCTAAAAGTGCTGAATTGTTGCTGAAAAACTCCCAAACAACACTAAGCTTCAAAGCTGAAAATTCTGGCTGATTACCAAGCTTGAGACAAGTTTAGACATAACACATAGAAACAACCACCACTGCCCAGTGCAGCTTCTCCCAGCTACATTAAGGAAACTTTGACAACCTAGTGGAAGTTCAGAGGTGAAGATGTTTTAACTTATATGAGAGAAAACCTGGGGATAAAAATGTCTTGGTTTCTTTCTTAGTGCCTGTTAATGTCAGTATCTTCCTACTCACTCTGCATGAATTCACAGAGAGCTTTAAATCAATTCCCTTTTGCTCTGTTATTGTGGCTGCTAGAGATGGGAAGGGTCACACAGCACTGGGGCCACCACACTGCCATCCATGTCATTAGTGTCCCCAGTGCCCAGCAAGGTGCAAAACTACAGTGGGAACATCTCCTGCAGTGGGAGCATCCACTACCTGCCACACACCCACAAATGCCCTGGTGTCAGGAAACTGCTTGTGCTGGAGCTTTTCCCTCAGTGGCTGACACGTGCTGGTTATTTTTCAAAGCTTGTACATCTGTGTGAGATCTCTGCCCTTCTGACATACTGACATGTCATGTTATTGAGGTGACCTGAGGAGAGATTGAAGGCAAACTGGTGGTCTTGATGACAGAAACCTTCCCTGGGAGACCTGTGCCTCGGTCAAATAAAATGTGAGCAGCAAAACTTGCTGGTATGTAGCAGCAGCAGGATTCACTGAAGGAATGAGAGAATTTCTTCACCCCAGGACTCAGCCTGTCAGAGGCACACATTCATTCAGTTTCTTATACAGAAAAACAGGTTCTTCCCAGCACTTCTTGGCGTGTTGGTAAAGAGAACAAAATGCCCAGAACCAATCTTTCACAGCCCCAAAATACTCAGCAAAGTGGAGGAGAGCTTTCTCCCCACTGTGGCTCTGGCAATGCCTGTGGGTTCCTTTGCTCATGAACATGGGGCACAGGGTGGCAGTGATTGGGACAGAAGCTGGGCTGGCCATATGGGCAGTGCTCTACAGACCTGCCTGGATGTAAAAGCAGTGCTGAATAGATGGGGGACCAGAGAGCTATGTTAGGGGTGGACTTGCCAGTACTATCACTCAGGAGAATGGCATAAGAGTCAGCAAATCCCTCTTTGAATAGAAAGATTATATTTGTATTAACTTGTGACGGTTTCTCTCCCTTTCTCTTCTTTACTGCCTAACCCATCAAACCTGCCAGCTGCTGCACTAAGCACACCAGCAATGGCAAAGGATCTCAAGGGATGTGGGGAAAACCTCTTGTGTAATCTTGTTCCAATACAGTAAATAGCCAGCGTATTTAGTGACTGTAGAGAGGTAAAAAGGAGATTTGTGCTCCACTGCATTGTCTCTCAAGATGCACATAGAAACATTCCCTAAGCTTGATAGGACTAAACCCAGACCCCAATCCTACAAGAACATCAACTAACACTGTGCCATCCTACACCAAATCAATGAAAGAAAACTGTTCAACTCTATTTCAGACCTCTCACATGATGCTAATTTGCTAGATATCATATCAGGGCTGCAGCTAGCACCCAATGAGCAAGTTTTAGGAAGGAAATCACACAGCTCCTGTGATCTGGGTGAGAGGTTGTGTAGAAAATTATGCAGGGAGGTTGCAAAACCACTCAGATTAAAAAAAAAAAAAGAAAAAAAGAGTGAGAAAGAACAAAAACATCACAGCATAGTTAGAGACAAAATCCTAAGGGAAGCAGCAGGGTTGTTTGGCAGCACAGCATTTCCATGCAGTTTGGGCTGCAGCAGCAGCAGCAAGGCTGCACTGTGCAAACCCAGCCTCGGTGACACAGGCAGGGACTGCAGGCTCTGCCCAGGGCTGCCTGCTCCCTGCTCCCACAGGCCAGATCCTCACCACTGTTTACTTGGCCTGTGGATCCCTTTTAATCCAATGTCATGGGCTTTTCAAGTGTGCCAGTTGCCGCTGTAGCTTGCTGCCAGCTGATAGATGGTTTATGCCACTAACAGCGCCTGAGGAGGAGAATTGCTAAAAAGCAGTGGGAATATTTACTTTCTCCTGCTAATGCAAGTAGCAAGCAGGGGACTTCAAAACCCTTGTAACCTGCATGTGGTCAGCTGCAGAGCAAGCCTGGCTGGGGGCAAACAGAAACCACGGGACACAGCTCCATAGGGACAAACAGCTAGAACACAACAAACGCTCAGGGCAGAGTGCTCAGAGCCAGGCTGCAGCATCAAACTGCTGCGCTGCCCGCAGGGAGCGACCGCGGGATGGATGTGAGCCAGCGGGTTTATGGTCTTGGAAGAGCAGAAAGGAAGCAAAAGGAAAGGAAAAGCAAAGCCAATTAACTGCGAGCTGATTGTCCATTCCTCATTCCCATTCTCCAGGACTAGACCTAGAGCCTCTGGATGTGCATATATGGAGGCATATGTGCACATTTGCACACACACCCCCCTGCAACTGGAAACTTTGCAGATTGCTGGGTATACTGTACAAAGAACATCTGAAAGCTTAAAATGATTAAACCAACACATGTCTCAGTGACTCCCATTTTCTCTGACTGCAGCTCACAGCCTTGCACCCATCCCTGCCACAGCTTCTCAGTCAAGCCAGCCCAGAGCCCTCTCCACTGCCTCCACTCCCACACTTCCACAAGCAGTACAAACACAGAGCTACTGTGGAGGAGTAAATACTGGTTATTATTTGTCTTGACACTCGGGGAAGCACTGGAAAGTTCAACTAGTTTGCTGTTTCGCATTGTCCTGTTACCACCCATTGTCAAACTTCCTCCCCTTGTTTGCTTTACAATTGCTCATCCCTTGGGGTAGCGGCTGGGAATGAGACTGGCACATGGAGCAGAGAGCTGCAATTTCACCAAGAAATAATAGTAACCCACCAAAATGTACTGTTTACATGGATGCGTCAGTGCAGAGGAGACAAGAATGATTCCCAGTTGTGTTATCTCCGAATTGCTCCCTGCCAGTCGCTGTGCCTGTGATTAACCACGTCAGACTCAGCAGGCTGGGTTCAGCACCCCGTCCTTCTCCTGCTCATTAATTTCAGCAGCAATTCCCAGGGCGTGAAACAGCAGCAAGTTGTGTTTGTTTGCTAAAACGCTGTAAAGCTCCCTGCATGGTGTGCTCAAGCCAGAAAGACACTGAGTCACACTGAGCTGTCTGTTCTTAGGGCTCCACAGCAGCTCCTGCTGTGCCTGCCAGGACCCACACACACTGTGGGGTTGCTGCATGTCCCCCTGTCCCCTCCTGCACCTGCTTTTCTTTAGCTTTTTTTAGCTCACAAGTAAAAGGAAGGTACCTAAACTGGCCATGCAGGATCATTCAATGATTCCAGCTGAAAAGAATATTTGTAGGTCTCTAGTCCAACCTCCTGCTCAGAGTAGAGCCAGGTTCAGGTTTAGGTGAGGTTGCTCTAAGCCTGAATCTGGGTATTTGAGTGTCCCCAGGGGTGGAGGTCCCACTGCCTCTATGGGTCCTGGTTCCAATGTTTGACAACTGGGAAATTTTTTAACCCCAAAGTTAGAGTAGAAGTCTGCTACTGCTCATTTAGACAAAGCATGGAACAGGTTAAAAAAGCTCCTCTGTCAGTGGGGCTCTGGTTTTTCTTGCGGCAAAATAGGAGATGAAGAGTTAGAGCTGCGCATAAGACAGGAACTGAGCTCTCAGGCAATGTTATTACCTTCCTACCATCAGTGCAGCCACCCCAGATTTCCAGTAGCCAAGGGAAGAGACCAATCACACCATTTATCATGTCAGATCCTCGTCTCCCATCAGACTGGATGGCTGAAAACCTCACCCTGATCCTTTCTTTCTGGAAGCAGTTTTGCCTGCTGAATGCTCACACTGTGCATTGCACCAGCTTGGCACAATCCTCCCACCTGCACAGGGACAGGATGAACATATCCTTCCCAATAACATTTTATTTGAAAATCTTGAAGAAAAATAATTACTTATGCTCCCCATCAGAAAGGCAAACAATTAGAGTAGTGAATGATACAGTAGCAGTGCCTGTAATTAAGGAACTGCCAGCATTTTAATTATAAACTAATATCTTCAGTGGCTGAGGATCCAGCTGTTCAGCAGACCCGTTAAAAGTGAGATTGCCAATTCCAGAGTTAGAGACCAGCAATTAAAGTTTTAGGAGGTTTTCTGTATTTCTTGCTTATTAAGATGTGTCTCTTGCTTGTTAAATGCTTTGGGGAAATTTCAGTAAAGTCCTTATGTGAATGAGTATTGAGCTTTCCTTTCACTTTCAGTGACAACATGACAACATTCTTCTGTCACAACATGGGGTGGTGACAACCTGAGGCCAGCAAGTGTCTCACCAGACCTTCTCCCATCACACTAAGGCCAGCTCAGAGCTGCTATAACATTTTCCACATTCAAATCATTGGTCCAGCTATTGCCCAGTATGACCAAGCAGCTTTGCTGAACCCTGTTTAGGGGGACTTATTCAGTTATTACATAAAATTCAAAACTACATTTTAAGCACTAAAACATCGTCAGGCGTAACAAGGCTAAGAACTCAGTAGTTTGCAATAACAAAAATATTAAAAACAATTTGAAGTTTATCCCTTCCCCAGCTTCTGCTTCTGAGCCAATGCAGAACCAAACTGTGGTTCACTTTATGTTTTTCTTCGTTTAGGAATACAGACAAAGTGCTCAGATGTTGTGAAAATGGAGTCCCTCTGGACTGTCCTACAAGGATTCCCACTCTCCAAGTCCAGGATTGACCCAGCAGTGGGGCAGGTCAAGGAGGACAGATGGTCTGAGGCCACCAGAGATGGGCCCTGAGCAGGTACCAGACACAGCAGCATCACCCTCTCTGTAACTCTGCAGCTGAAAACCTCCCCAGCCTGCAGCAGCCACTGCACATCCCCCAGGAAATGCTGCTGTTAGGTCAAACTGCTTCAAGCCAAGTCCAGGCTGAAAAAAAGGATAACAGAAATTACAAACTCTGATCCCAGGAATTTGCACAGGCTGTGGCCATTTGGTTGGCACAGCAGTGGTCATCCAGTCATGCCTTTGCTGGCTTGGATTTTGCTGGCTGCTCCTGGGACATAGGGGTTGCAGCAGGAATTGGTCCTGGCAGCTGATGTTACCTGTCTGCAAGGTAGGAGTGTGCAGCTCCCTCTCATCTGAAACCCAAAATTACAAGCTGTTCTGGCTTGCTCAGTTAGCCCTGCCCTTGCTCCAGGAGCGACAAAACCTCAGCCAGGGCATGCCCCCATCTCACCTCCCTGCCTTTTCCAGCTCAGGTCTGCACTGAGGATCAGCATACAGGCTTTTCCCTCATCCCTTGCCTGGGGGCACCCAGGGATGCTCACACTTCCCACAGAGACATTCACTGCCTGGAAAATCACCCACACTGGCATGCACTTCTGAGAACACATTTCCATCCTGCAGGCCTGGCTCAAGGGAAAGGTCCCCACAGAGCTGAGCAGAAGCAACCCTTGGGAATGAAAACCTGCTGAACGAGACGTGCTGTGTCTTAATTACAGAGCCAGAATTCCCAGCATCCCTGACACGTGCATGGGAAGATAAGAGCTGAAGCCTGTCAGGTAGTGAGTTTACCACAATGCACCAAGTGCAGGGGTCCCTCAGGTGGATGAGGCCTCTGTGTTCATCCAAAGCATCTCCCTTGGGGCATCAAGCCCCCCAAAGACCCCCACATCAGGCTGGGTGGCAAGAGAAGGGCCATGATTAACAGGCAAGGACAAGGCATCGACCCCAGCTACACAAAGTTCACTCACCAGCTCCTTCCCACCCCTCCAGCCCTGCAGCTCTGCTACCCCCAGCAGCTGCTGCCTCCCTGCCTGCCCTCCCCAGGCACTGTATCCCCTTCCCCTCTGGGAGCTGCTCCCTCATAGAACAGCAGGAACAAAGCTGTGCTGTTTGCAGTGCCTCAGACTCCATGGGGATGCAGGGAAGATGTTTTCCAGAGGTGTCTATTGCTCCAGAAGGGAAATGCAAACTTTCCAGGGAAGATTCCCTGAAGAGTGCTAACCACTTTGGTGGAACTGCCTTTACAAAAAGAGGATAAAATACATACATTCTAGAGAAAAAGAAGATGTCATAGAAACGGTTCCAATATCAACACTAAGTGCTTTGTTCCTGCATAAAAGATCTAGGCAGTTCTGTCACATACATGAAAAGAAGGATGCTGCAAATTTTATGGACATAACCCCCACATTTCTTAGTGTCCTCCACTGTGAAGACATTAGGGCCAAGCACAGGACACTTAATAGTAATAAAATCCCAGCCTTCACCCTTTGGAGCAAGTGTATTCTCTACTAGCATTGTACGTTAGTGCAGCAAAGCTTGAAGAAAGATCCACAATGTAAAACTTCATTATAAGGCTCTAATAATATGAAAACTAAATTCCATGGCAAATGTTAGGGCTGACTGGTGTTCTGAGATGTATTTATGCAAAATCTGCTGCCAGTTCAAATTAACATATCTCTTAACTAGCCCTGGAATGAGAAGTGATCAGCTGAGTGATGAGCAAGCCCCAGTTTTTGTCCTTGCTCATGCCCTGCCTCGAGGCTAATCCTCCCTCCTTCAGCACAGCTTCAAAGCTTCTGGAAAAGGTGTCAAATCATGGTTCAGAAGGTTTCGGTAGGAAACAAAAGTATTTTTTTTTAATAGCTTAAATGTCACTAGTGCCTGCTAGAAGCTTGCATTTGAAGTGTGTTTGCTGTCTGCATTCTTCTGTAGAAGGGAGAAAGACTCTTTGCCCTCCTGGAGGAGTCCAGCTCTGAGCCCTGGGGTTATCTTTGTCTGGGGACAGCAGGTAAGCTCCCATGTACCTGTTCTCCCTGTGCAGGGCTCAGCTGACAGCAGAGACTTGTTTGTGTCTGCACTAAACTGAAGGATTTGTGAGATGCTGGTTGCTGACAGACCCCTGCACTCTTGGTATTTGGGCTCTCCAGCACAGAAAATCATGCTTAACCACCTGAGGTTTAGAAAAATACTTTGAAATGTTGAAAACAGATACTTCCCTTTTTTTTCCTAACTGGAAAACAACCTCTTGAACCCTGAAGTTGCATCTAACAAAGTCTGATGGCAAATCCTGAAGTCATTCATTTATTCTGCACATACAACTCGTTAGGCATCACAAGGTTCTTACCTATTTACTTTGAGCTCCTTCTTCAGGCACCTTATTTCATGTTTTTAAAATAAAAATAATCAAAACCCGACCCTGTGAAAGGACTCACTTTCCTCTCTTCTTGTATCTCTGCTGTCTGTTTAGGGCTGCCTTGCAACCTTCTCAGATCTCAATAACATTTGGAGCAGAGCTCCTCCAGCATCATTTCCCAGCAGGAAGCAGAGATGCTCAGCTGCCAGAGATCCACCTGCTGCAGCCTGGCAGGTTTCTGTACCTGCTGGGAAATGACCCCTGGTCTTGAGTGTAAACGAGGAGCAAAAACCAGGAGAAAGAGTGCTGCTCTTTGCTAGTGCTGTCTAATTATGGGTGGCACTTTCAAACACAGGCACAGTGTAATGTCAGGAAAGCACATTTCTTGTCCTGTATCTTCCCTTACTTATTCTGCACTCTTCTTAGGATACAGGAGAGAGCAACTCCTACATGCAATTTATATATATCTGTAGATATGTGTGAGAAATTTTTAATAAAAAGAGGATGACAGTTGCCACAGGAAATTATGAATAAATGCATATATACATTCGCTGAAACATGCACCCTGAGCCTTTGAGACTTTTCAATTTCTTCAAGGAAACACTTTTAAAAGAAGTGTCATGAACCAAGAGCTCAGCAACAAGGAAGGGGGTGAACCTGAGCCCTCCTCAAGGGTTCTGATACAAGAGAACATGTAACAGAGAACCTGTAAAGAGAACATTTTGTGACGTGGGCATGGGAATAAATTGTCTCCAAGTCAGCCATAGCACAGCTACTCTAATAAATATGCATTTACCCTCCTGTTCCTGCAAGGTAGGACATATGGAAGGGTAGCTGCTTTCTGTGACAACTGTGAGCATCATCTGTTCTCTGCAGGAGAGGTGAGTGGGGTTTCACATCCTCCTCACCTTCAGTGGAGCTAACAAAGATATGAGGCATCTCCACCTGAGATCCAGTCACTGACAAATTACATTGACACCCTTGGGCTTTTGTGTTCCTCTAAAATTCCTATAATTGCTACATAAATAATCAGTTTGGTGTAGGATGGTTCAATCAATCTAGCCCTGGGAAAACACGAAGCAATAACTTTTGTGCAAGCTGCAGAGTAGAGTCCTTATTAAAAAACTACATCAAAACCTCTGCCCAGTCCAGTCTATTCATGTCACTGCTCTTGTTTAAACCATGCTCATACACCAGAGAGTCCTGATGGATTGGAGCTGTAGGAGGTAAACCACCAGACTGAAGAGGTTAGATGTATTTCTTTGCTAATGGGCCTGATGCTGTTCAAAGCTCCCATAAAAATTCAGCATGAAGAGCTTCCTAAGCTCAGGGCCTTCATGATCATTCAGCCTTTAAGCAGATACAAAGAAATTTTTTCTCTGCTTCTCTCTGAATATATCCATCTCCTCGGGAGCAAGGGAAAGACTTCTATAGAGACCTCAATAAAATTCCTGAGACAGCTCATTAATTCCAGTCACTTTAGCAGTGACTTCCCTGCCACTTGTGGCACTCAAAGAAGTTATAGATTGCCTTAGTAATAACAAATCCTATTCATTAGCCATGTCTCTGCACTTGCATATTAATATTGTCTGGCCTTGTCAAATATAGAAGCCTATTCTCTTTAATCTGTTTTTAACAGGCATTTTTTCCCCTAAGGTTAGCCTTGAAATAATTGACAATGATAGTTATCCCACCTCCAAAAAACTCATGAAATTCCTTAAATGGCTTCTTATTGCTGCTGGGGAGCTGGGGCAGGCCATCTACCTCTGTAAGTATTGTGATTTTACCCCTAGTTTGATGGCTAATTTAGACATTTTTGCATGCCTCTCTTCTCCACTTTATGGAGGCATAATTTAACCAGCAGAACTTTTATCCCCATTACATGTGTGTCTAAACAGGGTCCAGTGGTAAGAAAAGGAAATAATGATCACAAACAGTGCAAGCGGTGAATGTGAAGGACCTTGCACAACCCCTTATCCTCTCCAGAGCTCCACTCCACACAGCCCAACCCAACCAAACACCACTGATCACAGAATTACAGGATGGTTTGGGTTGGAAGGGACCTTAAAACTCATCCAGTTTCAACCTCCCTGCCATAGACAAGGACACCTTTCACTAGACCAGGTTGCTCAGAGTCTCTTCCAACTTGGTCTTGAACACTTCTAGGGATAGGGCAGCCACAACTAACTGAAGATACTCTCAAGTAACTCAAAAGCAGAAAGACTTGGCAGCAACAGCAAGTATATTGATACCAAAGAAGTCTTTATTCAACTGGGTAAAGAGAGTTGTGTTCACTTATTTGTCTAAGATGAGAGCTGGCTGGAAAATCTCAGCTGTGTTCCATTGAATAAAGCTTTTCATGTGGACAGAAGTTTTGAAGGACCTTGGGGAGAAGAGGTGTGTTGAAGAAAATATTGCTTTCTTAACAATAAAAGACTTAGAGCTTTGGAGGTTTCTGTGAAAATTATGCCTCTTTTGCTGTTAACTGCCTTAGGAACAGTGTTATAGCATGAAATAGGAAATGGGATTTTCTATCTCTTTTATCAGCTTCCAAGATTAGTAGCTTTACAAGAATCTGGTAATTTCAGAAATTAATAAAAAATATTTCCCTCTAGCACCTTAGATTAGATATAAAGAAAAAGAGGTTTTTTACTATGAGGGTAGTGAGGCACTGGAACATGTTACCCGGAGAAGTTGTGGATGCTCAAATAGCAAAATATTCAGGCAAAGGGGGCACACAAAACCCTAACCCTAACTTGAGTTAATTTGGTCACTGTGACAAGGCTGCAGGAAAAGAACTGGAGACAGAAGAATTACAGGGGAACTGTCAGATATCAAGTGGCAGCCAAAACCTCCCCCTGTAACTGGCAATGCACCATAAAGCAGGAGCAGTTCAAACCCACGGCTGCTGCTAAGCTCCTGATTGTTGGTGTGGCAGTGTTTTCAATATTCATTATACCAAGGAGCTCCTGATGAACTCTTGCTGCTGTTTATAGCACAAGCCCAGGTATAGCTCATTTTCCAAGAATAACTTTGGCAAGGTATCAGTATCTGTTGCAGCCTTTTGATAACTAATAATTATGGTTGAAAGTGCAGTCAAGCGATTTCAGACAGCAGAGCAAGTAATTTCCCAGAGTTATCCACTGGGCAGAACCATCCCTGTGGAGAAGGGAGCATTCCTGCTGTTCAAGTTCCTGCAGAGCATGTGCATGTGGAAAAACGCACTTTTTTCCCCTTAAGAAAAAAACTTCCAATTTTTCTCTCCTTTACAGCCTCTAGTGATTTTCTGCATGCTAAAAATACACCAGAAATGCCAGTGTTCCTGCACAGCACAATTGTGACTGTCAAGCTGAGTCCCCAGGAGCCCACAGCTGTGTGCTGGAGCACTGATGGTGAGCTTTGCACTTCAGCATTTAGTTCTGCACAGTTGGTGACTCACCCTTTGCAGACTGACTCAACACACAGCACAACCACCACAAAAATCCCTTTCCTGCTCTTTTGGGACTTGCTTCCCATCCTCAGTACCTGTGCTGGGTGTTTGATTCACTCCATTCAAGCTCTATTGGCAGTGAACCAGCTCCTCTGTGTTTTCTGTACCCTGCCCCTCGTGGGGCTGCTCACCCAGCTCTGGGACAGCACAGCAAGACACAGCATCATTTAAATCATTTAAATAATTCAAACCATCTAAATCAGTGCTGACTTCAGCGCCAGCACAGCTGAACCTGCAGCCAACAAATTTCACCGCTGCGTTGATGCAAGACTGACATAAATGCAATCCCAAGTGTGATTCATCACTTTTAGAAGCCACTTCGCTGTGTTTTTCAAGAATCATGACACTCACTCAGCCGAATTTTACCAAGAAATCAATTACCTAGTAGCTATTACATTTCTCAGAACAGGTTTCCAGCGATGTAAATCAGCACCACCTTGATGAAGCCAGTGGCAAGCACCAAGCCCACCTACAGGAGCCAGGAGAGCAGCCTGTCTTCTATTAGGATGGATGGCAAAATATGAGCCTTGTACAGCTGACAGACATTTATGGAGCATAATTATGGAGACTGCAAGTATATCAGTTACTTTGACAGGTTAATAGCTTCTTTTTAATTAGATGCACAGGCACGGGGGTGACTGCAAATAATTTGGTTGTGTCTTTACCAGGACAGGTCCCCAGATGTACTGCATTCTGTGCCAGGGAGCATGGGAAAGCTCTTCAAGCAAAACCAAGGCTGGGAACACCATCTGTGAAGTAAACCTGAGCCCTGGTGCCTTGTTTGCCAAAAACTACCCAGTTTATGGTGGTGTCTAGCCTGACCCAAGCCCACACATAGCTGGAAGCAAGGTGGATGTGCTCCAAAGCAGTTGGTGCTACAGGGTTTGGGTACATGGTTGAAGCAGGGAAAGGATGAGAGATATCTGAATAGAAATGCTTCTGTCTCAGGACTGCAGAGGATAGAGGTGGCTTTGAGCAGGAGATTGATTATTGCCTCTAACATACTATTTTCAGAGTTAAAAAAATAAAGAGATAAATGCTCTTTTGCTTTTGACCTCAGATATGAATACCTCGTAGAATTACCTTGTCATTACATGGAAAATGTGATTCCAACCACGTATATTTTTAACAACCACCTAGAACTGGAGGTCTGGCTTGCTTTGTCAAGCTTTCAAGGTCACTGAGGAGTGAGTTTATGAGGATCCAACTGAAGCTGCAGGTGTCAATGTAAGTGAAATTACGGTATGTGTAATGTGACATGAGGCCTTTCCACACAGGAATATTTTTAATGTTAACTTCCTATTTAAAAATCCCTGCTGCAGACCCATCTGATTTTCCTATCCTTCATACCCATCAGCTGGATTTCACAGAAAGTCTGATGAATTTCCTAGAAAGTTGGTCAATGAAGCAGCTTCCACTCCAGACACTACAGCTGTGTTAATGTGACTAATCATCTTCCCCATACTTCACATCCCCAAGAATTTCTTCTCTGCTGTCTGCAGTGAATGCCACTGTGTAAAAGAGAGCAGTGAGCTCTGAATTGGTATTTAATCCCCTGTTTCTAGGAGTAGGCTGCAAAGTTGGCTGCATTTCCAGAATGGATGCTGACTCAATGAGTTTTTCCAGTGTCCTGTAACAATCCCATTGGCAAACATCATCGCTACACAGACACCACGAGTGCATGGACACGTGTGAGTGCAAAACCTACATTGTTTCAGCTTCCTTTTTAACCTAAATGAGGATAAGGAGCATGGCATGGAAGATCCTGGCTTTGCTGGGATTTAAGACAAGATAAAACCCCCCTCATCCCCCTGCTTGCCTCCAGCAGTCTCCACAAGTAACGGAGCTAATTTGTTTAGTGTCAGCCATCCTCTCTCAGAAAGAAAATATTCTTTCAAGGCATACAATTACTACACATGGCACTCATAAACAATGCCATGTTTAGCAATTTGTAGCATTAAACATTGAAAGGAATTTTCTCTGATGGAGTTTGACAACTTTGTCCAAAAAAGAAAAAAAATCATTTCTGTAAGATGCAAATAGTCTTTAATGGAAACAGATTTAAATACAAACTATAGTTCCTTCACACTGTGCTGTAAATCACAAGGGAAACATAATTCATTTGCAGCAGTTTTCAACAAGAAAACTTGGCAGTCTTTCAGCAAGTTTCATAATTGCTCTATTTTAAACTTCATCTTGAAAACGCTCAAGATAGCTTTTAGTTTTATTGAAAGGTTAATTTCACACCTACAGAAAAATATCAGCTTTCCATTAGATCTAACGGAGTGTTAAATGTGAAAATTACAGTCCCTTCCTATGAATGTGCAAAGTTTGTTGAATTTTTAACCCATCCTGATTTTCCCTTCTTTCCCAGTGGAGCCAAGGCACAGCAGGCACAGGGCTGCCTGGAGCACTGACACCAACAGCAGGAATTTGGGTGCCAGCTGTGCAGGGTGAGGTAGCCCACACCTAAAAAACACCCAGCATGAAAGGCAAAAGGGGACATTTCCCTGGGACAAGGCTTGAACAATACTAATTCTTCACAGATTTATGCCAAGGTGTCTCAAAAAGCACCATTGCATCTCTGGGCTCACCTTATTGCTAGGGAAGGACAAACAAGGGGTAGGTATACAAGAAATGTGCTCATTTTCCTTCCCACCCCATCAGCTCTGTTTTCTATTGGGGCAAAACTGGGGGCCATGCTGCTCCCATTCTCATCTCCCACTGGAGGGTTAAGATTAGGGAAAAAACAAAAAAATACTTCTGATTCTCTTGATGCAGCATCCCATCCCACCAAGGCACGCTGAGCCCATCACTCATGCAGGGTCAGGAAATGTTTCCCTGGAGCCACTCCTGAAGAGCCACAGGAGTCCCAAGGGGACAATTCTCAGCATCTATGGCTAAATACCTTGCTGTAATTATTTTCTAACACAGCCTGAAATTCAGCCTCCCATAACTCGAGAAAGTCTGCGCAAATGCGATGCTTTTGTGGTTTTGAGTTTGGCAACCTCCACTTCCCCAAAACCAGCGCTTCCCCCTCTGCTTCTCAGCTCCCAGCTTCCCAGCAATTAAACACAGAGAGCACTTGTAGCAGTAGTTTCAGCTACCTCTGATGGATACAGACACCTCCTGAACCATCATTGCTCCACCAACAAGTGCATGTGTGAGCGTGAGCGTGCACAGTGCCGAGGGGGTGGATGCAGGCAGAGAGGAGAGTTTGTGCAGCCGTATGCACAAGGAGTGACATTAGGGAAAAAGCATAGTTTTTGCCTTCAAGAAAACCATGATTCAGTCACTACTTTATGGGAGGGAAGAAAGTCACGCTGAATTTCATTTAGGTATTTTAAGTTCAGTCACACTAGAAATTATTTGTCAGGGGAAGAGGAAGAGGGAGGGGATTATTTTATCCCAATGAATCCTGGTACCATGGCTCTGTGTAAGGCACGTTTACCATTGCACAGTGCTCCCTGTCACTGCTAGGGGCTCCTGCCTGAGGAACAAGGGACAGAGGGATTGTTTCCAGGGCTCAGGGGACATTCAGAGCTGCCATCTCCCCCATCTGACTGAGGTGATGGCCGCTGACACACCCAGCTGGGATCACAGTGTGTGGGCTGCCATGACCCAGGCTCCCTGGGAACAATTTAATCACTATTTGCAGACAAAGGATTAATGCAACAGAAGAAAGCCTTTTTGGTTAGTGAGTTGCATCCCTGCCTGTGCTTCCTTGTGGCAGAGCAGGGAGGTGCAGGGGAGGCACTGTGGCACAGCTCAGGCATCAAAGCACCTTCTCCAAATCTGGCTAATCTGGGAGTAGCTCGTTCTTGGGTTTGTGGCAGTTTGGGAAAATTTTGTTGCAAGATTTAGATCCACAGCACCAAAGAAATAAGTGGGGACATCCCATGTTCCAGAGTGTTGGCCTCAAAGCCAGTTAAATGCTCCTCCCTGCAAAGCAAACCTCAGCATGGCAGAGAAAGCCAGATCTCACCAGCAAGGGGATATAGAAAACAGCCTGGAGAAGCAGCCTTCAGCCAGGTGTGGAGGCTGGGAGAGCCCAGTGCTTCCTAAGCTGTGCTCTGGGAGAGGTGAGACCTTGCCTTTGTAAAGGTTGCTATGGCTGGGAAGTGAGGCACAGCCCTGATAAGGAGCTGCCAGGCAAGAGAGTGATAAAATAACTGGGTTTCTTTAGCTGCTTGCATTCCTTTTAAAATAGGTTTATAAGTTCTCTCCACAATTATGAGAATGAATAACTTCTATGTCTTCGATTCTGTCGTCTAGAAACAGCAAGAAAAATGTAGCTTATGAAAGAAGCCACTGTCTTTTCAAAAGTAAGGCTTCCTTTTAACATTTGCAAGTTATCAGCATTGCCAGGATCCTGGCAGCGGGTGAGCCATCCTGCAGGAGAGATGGATGGGCAATTGCTGAACAAAGGCCCCGGCAGCTTGGCAGAGTTAGGGGAAGATTGAAAAGAAAAAAAAATTCAGTCATCACTGAGAGCACCTCCAGGCATCCCTCTGAATGTCCCAGGTGAGCAGCATCCCTCATTCCAAAGGCAGGTAACCTTTATATTCCTCTCTGGTATTCAGTCTCTAGCCTTTAGAACTGCTACTCTTCCGATCTTCCTCATGTAAATCATCACACTTCCCCTTTTTATGATATTCTAATTAAGAAAACTGTGATAACAGTAACTAATTATGTCCATAACACATTTTGAAGTGCTCTCTCCGCCTGTCAACACTCAGAATGGGAGTCTAAACTTTGGCAAGGGTCCCAGAGCCAAAAAAGGGTCTGGAGCAAGATGCCACTAACCTCCTGTCATTAATCTCAGATAAAGAAGTTCCTATGAACAACCAGCAATTCGTTTGCCATCAGACTCTGGGATCCTTGTTCAGCTTTTCTCATACAGCTCAGTTACATTCTTCTAATCACTCTCAAGCATACAGTCATGGTCATTTTACTATCTGATTTTCCTGAATAAATGATAGCTGCTTGGAAGGATTGTGAATTAGGATGCACTACAAAGCAGAATTTTATCTTTTGGGGGATTCTGAACTATGCCAGTTCTTTAAAAAAAAAAAAAAAAAAAATTCAAACTACTAACAGATCAGTGCAATTGAAGAGCTTCCCAAATACACACAAACCAGGTTTTGTCACCTCAGCTGCAACATCTGTCTCCCAGCTCTCAGAGCTGCTTGGTGCAGCATATGTGCAGCAGAGGAAGCATGGCCTGGGGAGCCCCTCCTGCTGTGGCCAGAAGGGAGAGCTTCCCAGAGCTCCAGGGGAAGCTAAGACAAGGATTTTCAAGGCTGAGGGAATACAATTGCATTTTAGGATCATGAGACAGCAAAGCTCTGGAGCCCATTTTTAACATGTTGAGAAAACAAACACCTCTAAATTTCAGAAGTTGCAGCAATTAGCAGGGACTCTCACACCTGCTTTGCTAGGACTCTACCAGAGAGGTGGTGGTCAATACACCTCGTGGGAGCACCTCAAGGTACTGCTATCACCAACCAGCCTCCTCCAACTCCAATTCCTCTGTCCCTCCCTCCACCAGCAACACTCTGTGACCTCAGCTTCCCCCCAGCCCAGTCCTAACTGGGACATCTGGCCTGCTTCCCAGTGCCTCCCTCCCCATCCCACAGCACTGCTGGCAGCTGGAGCCCCGCAGGCATCTCTGCCTCCACAGGGGATCTTTGTGTTTAAAATGATGGCAAACAGACCCCTGAGTGTCAAATAGAGGCTTCAAGTTCCCCTATAGCATCTCTGGCTAACATGTTTATACCATTTCCCCCCTTGGTTAAATTCCTGAGAAAATCATTTAACACACTGGATTTCACATTGCTGAAAGAGATGTAAACTGTTCCAATACCACAGCCCTGGGCTGTACCTGCAACATCAAAGGAAACGCATCATTTTGACAGATAAAGGGTGAAATCTGCAGGTATCTGGCTGTCTAGATGGTAGGGAGGGCCTCTCCAGAGAGTTTTAATATTTTAGCCATGTCAGCCCTGTGAATTGCGGCTTTTTGCAGTGAGTAAATTGATTATGTAGATTCATGTGGTCTACAGGATCCGTGATGTGCACAGAAGGTGACATAAATACCTATTACAGTGCCAACAGCTTGTTTTATTTCAATGCCTGACAGGTTACAACTGACATTGAGGGGAATAGTGATGAGCAGCCACTTTGTGAGCCCTCCCTGTAAAAGGCAATTGTATCCGACAGTGGAACTGGTGGGACAGAGCTGCACAGCTCCCAGCTAAACTGTGATGGGAGGGACTGGAGCAGCTCTACATTGTGGATTCAGAGAGTTGGTAAAGTGCTTTGTGCTCTCCTGTGCTCGCTGCAATTAGGGATGAGTTATTGGTCATTTTTCTTTTGGATAAACTTGTCTGTGCAATACAGCAGAGTCCTACCTCCCATTTAGAGAGGAAAATGTGTTAAAAGGACTGGATAATGAGCCTATCAACCATGCTAATTTCACTTATGTTAACAGGGTTAAAACCCACACAGCTATTGCCAAGCCCATGGGTGCAACTCAGTGTCTGAAAAACGAGTGTGAACTCACAGAGCAGCCCCTGGGTTGATCAGGGCAGCCCAGCCAGGGGTTCTCCACATCTTCTGTAACACACTTGTAGAAGAAACAACCCCCTACCCTTTTGTGACACACAATGCACCACGAAGAGCTGCAGAATCAGACTCCAAAAGTCTGGTTGGCCATGCCTGGATGGGGCTAATTCAGACATCTCAACCATCCTGTTACCCTGAATGCTGTTCTGTGCCTGCACACTGAAATCTCTGCCTATGGGCTTCAGTGTTTGTGTGTGAAGTGGAGACAACACTGAGATGGAGGCTGACCAACACAGGCTTGTAAAGCAACAGTGGAAATATATTAACATTGCAAAAATCACAGAATCATTCACGTTGAAGAAACCTCCTAGGATCATCAAGTCTAACCATTAACTCAGCACTGCCAAGCCCACCACCAAACCATGTCTATGTGTCTTTTAAATACCTTTAGGGATGGTGACTCCACCGCTTCACTGGGCAGCCTGTTCCCACAGCTCAACCCTTTTAGTGAGGAAACATTTCCTATTATGCAACCTAAAACTTCCCTGGCATAACCTGAGGCCATTTCCCCTTGTCCTGTCACTTTTCACCTGGGAGAAGAGGCTGACCCCATCTGGCTACAACCTCCTTTCAGGGAGTTTTGGAAAGCAATATTATTTCCCCTGAGCCTCCTTTTCTCCACGCTGAACAAGGACTAGTTATTTCCAGTTGATGCTACTTTGCACACACAGTTATCTGTCATGGGATCTTTTTGATTTCTTTTATTCTATTCCATGGCAAAGTGAAAATAAAATGTTGCCAAGCTAGAGCAGCAGCCCCTTGCCCTGTCTGACTACAAACACAGCAGGTTCCACTGTGCTCCAGGAGTTTATAGCTGCAGTGGTGGTGTTGGCCTCCCCTGGGAAGGTTAAACCAGGACTGGGCTCACAGGCATGATGCAAAGGTTGATTTGTTTCTACTCAACACACCTGGAGGGGTTTCACCTTCTGATCCCAGCAACAAGAGGAGGAAAGACTCTGTGGAATCTCTCTCAGGGTAATTTTGCACTAGAATGTTGGTATCTCCTACAATAGTGTTGGCAGGGGATTAGTGGCCTGACTGGGAAAATGGAAGGAAAAATTAAAAGAAAAATAATCTAGACTTCAAAAGAAATGTATTTAATGATTAAAGGAAGCTAAAGAAAAAAAGAATTGTTTTCTCATACTAAAAAACCCACTAACCAACCAAAAAAATCTTCAGAACTTCTTAATTTCACAGGCAGAAATTATTGCTTTGTCTTACATCTAGTGCTCTCTGCTTCTTGTGAGAAGCTAGGAGATTGCAGAATGAGACAACTCTGGGAATTCTCACTTAATAGAAAAGCATAATGTTTGGGGATAAGTCATTTCTGGGAGTTTTAACCATACAATGGGATGCAACACAGCATCTGCTCCTTTGGCAAACTACTCCCTCACATTTGTTTTGGTGTATTAACAGCTTTATTCATTATTAAGGATTATTCACATGCCAAGGAGAGATTGGCATTTCTGAGAGATGCTCACAAAATTTCCATGAGTTTTAGCACATTGCCTCCTTATTCAGTTTACCCCAAAAATATGGCATCCACCATCCTCTTGTCCTTAAAAATATTTCTCTCATTCATCAGCGCATGGTTTAGATCAAAACCAGAAGGCAGGAACAATTCCAGTCAACGATCTGTGAGCAGTCCCTTGTCTGAAGGATACACATCCAGAAGTGATGAGTTGTTGATCACTTGGATAAAAAAAAATAAAAAAAGCCCAACAACCCTGAAAACGCTTTATAAGTTAACTGCTTATTGAGAAAGAGATCTAATTTGCAGCTCATCACCTGACTGTGTCAGCTCCGCTCTGATTGCTGCTACCACCTTGCTGATGGATGGCACTTCTCCCTGAGACTGCTGATGCTGTGATGATCCTGCTCCCTGCCCAGGGCCAAGGCAGCACAGACTGGAGGTGCTCCCCCCAGCTTTGTGCACAGAGGGTTACAGAACAGGCAGAAAGATCATCAGACCAGAGATAAAACCAGACCTGTCCCTTCTCTGTGATGAGCTGTACTTGAAATACGAGTGTGTCCTGGCACAGGTGCCCTTGAACTCTTCTGTCACACCCAGAGGGAAGTCCAGCTCTTCTAGACATGAGCCTCTGCCTGCTGGTCCCTCAGAGCTGGGCAGGGACAGAGGGGTTTTGTCCAACCACCATCCATCCTCATGCCTGCCAAAAGACAAGACAGCACCACTCTTCATAGCAGAGCTTAGCCAAACCCACAACAGAGCAGATGTAACTCTTCCCAAGATGATAAGCTGCTGACCTCCATAAAAGCCAGAACTGAGTCAGAAAAGGCAATGAGAGTCCCTCCATGAGCAAAGCACAGGGCTTACCTCTTTCACAGAGAGTCTCAGAAGGTGTTAACTGCCATAATCCTCTGCTAAGGATAATTTTTAAACCACAATTTCACAGATCTTTTCAAAGCATATAAAGGTCTGCTTCACTACCCTTGTGGGATATGCCAGGTAACCAATAACCCCCACACATAAATTCTACCTGTTGGCTGCAGCATTCCCATTCCCACGGATGCTGTGTTATATCTATTGAGTGGCCACAGCTCTGAGCTCAGCAAATTGAGCCAAGTTGCATCAGCTGTGCAATAATGTGCTCATCTGCCCAGTGCAGCAGCTCAGCAGCTGCTGTACAGCCAATTGAGATGTCTCTGCCTCTGGCAGAGGGAAAAAGAAACCCTACAAAGCCACTGTTTGTGAGTTACAGCCCAAGCACACACTTATGTCAGGCTCTAAATTAAATCCCTCTTGGCAAGGGTAATCTTCTCCCCCTGCACATCCATTGCCATGTTCTCTCCCTCTGCTTACAAGGATGCTCTGTTTGCATCCCTCAGCCCTGGGATGTACATTTTGCTAGGTGTCATCATTTATAAAGCACAGCACACTCTCATCGGGTCAAGCACAGGAGTTAACATTTGTAGGTTTTCTCAGCCCTGGACACCTAAATTATCTTTCCAAGACTATATATGGAACCAAAGCCTTCTCCAATTTGGATCACAGCCAGCTGTAGCACGGTGGTTTTTCCATCAGACAGGCTTAAAGTCTGCATTCAACCCTGCAGGCAGGGATGCCAGGAGCTGAGAGCCAAGGCAGGGCAGGAAAGATTCATGAGCTGTTAAGGCTCTGGGGGAAACCTCTGTGTTGATGACCACCTACTGCTTTGACTACCAGTTTTTTACATAAAAGTGCATTTACACAGAGAAGGCTCCTTTTTGGAGCAGTGCTACAATATTTGCTTTATGTTATAACTTGCTTTTGGCATTTTCTAGAAGACATCTTAAATGAGTTGTTTGGAGATACAATATTGCAAAGCCAAGGTTATTCATATTTATATTAGGAATAATTTACCCTTCAGAGGAAAATGTGTTACAGAGTCAAGGAAAAAAGTCATATATAAGGTGGGGGTAGAATCTGTTGTGCATGAGACACAGATTTCTGCAATGATTTGCCTGGGTAAAGGTTATTTAATTTAGTGAAATATGTTGTGCTCAAGTGTTTAAATTAGAAACCTGCTCTGAGCTGAGGAACTTTGATTAGACAAAGAGAACAGTAATCACTTGGAGCACTGCATGCAAGGGGTGAGCAGCCACTCAGAATCCTTAATTTGTAACTTATTTATGCACTGCAGAGCCCACACACCTTAATGGTTTAAATATTCTGCTTCATGCCAAATGACTAAACGCTCCTTGTGTGAGCAGACTGTCACTCAGTCAGGTCATTTATCTTTCAAAAGAGCAGCAGAGCAATCTTGTCCTCCCTGCTTGGAGGTCTCTCGAGACACAGGCATCTCGAGGTGGCTCCATTTCAATATGCATCAGTTGAGAACCTGCTGTGGACAAGTTCAGCCAGGCAGAAAGTTGTAAAGGTGTTTCTCCATACACAAACTGTGCTATTTTATGCTGTGAAAGCACCAACAAGTCACAGTGTGCAGTGACCATGGGAGAGCTGCTTCTAGAAACACTCAGAACCCAACAACAGGCCTTTGTGCCATAGAATAGTTTGGGTGGAAAGAATATTAAAGATCATTCAGTTTCAGCCTCTCTAGACGCTTTCCACTCGATCAGACTTGCTTCAAGCTCCATCCAACCTGGTCTTGAACACTTCCAGGGATGGGGCATCCACATCTTCCCTGGGAAACCTGTGCCAGTGCCCCACCACCCTCACAGGAAAGAATTCCTTCCTAATATCCAATCTAAACCTACTCTTTCAGTTTAAAGCCATTCCCCCTTGTCCTATCACTACATGCCCTTTAAATAAGCCTTGTAAAATTGTACAGGGTATATGTGGAAAGCCTGAGCCAACGAGCTGCCTACCCAAACACATCAGGAGCAAGGCAGCATCTCCCCTTCAGACACCTTAACCTGACCTCTTTCAAACACAGTAACAGGAGCATGAGGCTTCTGACTTGTCTTCAACTCTAGATCTCTCTCTGGGATTGAATTGCAGATTTTGGAGCTGTGAGCTTCTTTCCTCAGGCTCCAGCACTGGGCAATCAAAGCTGCTTGCTGCAGGAGCAGAGCCCTTGCAGCAGGGAGGAGGCACTTGGGCAGCCAGGGCAGGAGGATCATGGCCTGCAGCAGGGTCCAGGATGGGATTCATCCTCCAAAGCCCTAAAAGAAACCCTCTGGAAAGGAGGTGTGAGTGTCACCATTCAAAGCCTGGGCACCTCTGCCCTGTGTGCTCAAGAGCAGAGTCCCACCAGCCTGCACTCATGTCTCAAAGATAATTACTCACAGTCTTATCCCAGAGGGAGAGGAGAAATGAGAAGCTACAAACACCTTCCTGTGAGGCTACACAGATACTGCTGTTATCTGTATGGCAGCTTTTAGTGGCATCAGCACACACCAAGCTCAGCAGCACAGTTGAAATCTGTCGTGCCTGGGATCAACAGACAGACCTTTGCCTGCTGTCTTTGCTGCTACATTAGCACATCTCACATTAATTCATCAAATTAAGAGCCCTGCAGTAAGGCAGAGAAAACTTGTTGGGAGAAAAAAAAAAAGCGCAAGCTTGTTAAACATTCCCAACAACTTTGTTTTGGATACTTTAAACAGCAGCATCCCTACCCTGTGGTGCTGCAGTCACTCAGCAGTCCCTGGGATAAAGTCTGGGTGTGGAGAATCATAGAATAGTTGAGGTTGGAAGAGACCTCTACCCTCATTGAATTCAACCTCTAACCCAGCACTGCCACAAAACCATAAAGCCATGTCCCTAAGTGCCACATTCACATATTTTTTGAGCACTTTCAGGGGTGGAAACTCCACCACTGCCCTGGGCAGCCTGTTCCAATGCCTGCCCATGCTTTCAGTGAGGAAACATTTCCTAATATCCAGTCTAAGCCTCCTCTGGAGCAACTTGAGGCTGTTTCCTCTTGTCCTGTCACTTATTACCTGGGAGAAGAGCCTGACCTCCACCTGGTTGCATCCTCCCGTCAGGGAGTTGTAGAGAGTGAAAAGGTCTCCCCTGAGCCTCTTTTTCTCCAGGCTGAACCCTCCCAGCTCCATTCCCTTCTCTGGACACACTCCAGCCCCTCAATGTCCTTCTTCTGGTGAGGGGCCCAAAACTAAACCCAGGATTCGAGGCGTGACCTCACTAGTGCCAAGTACAAGGGGTCAGTCACTGCTCTGGCCCCACTGGCCACATGCCCAGGTCACTGTGAAGGCTCCTCATGACCAAAGATCACAAACAGGGCTGTGCTCCTCCTTGAAATCAGGTTCACACAGGGCACCTCCAGGACACCCATTCTTGTAAAGACAAACCCTTTGTATCTTTGGACTTGAGTTTCCAGACAGGCTCCATACAGTCCCAGCCTTCCTTACACCCCAGGGAACCATTAACTAATGAATAATTGAAATCCTCATTCTGGAGCAGTGCCTCAGAGCTCACACTGCATGCACCTGTGAGAGGGGCTCTCTGGAGAAGGAGCTGATGACTTTTCCATGGTAATTACCTTCAGCAAGACACAGTCACAATGCAGCAGTGTGTCACAGGCAAAATGGCAAAGCAGCAAGGCTCTGCTATCATCATGGCCCCCTCCCTCTAAACTAATGGGCTATATTACAGTGGAGGAGCTTCTGAGGAGGAAAAAAAACCAGAAACAAAGAAAGGATATTAAAAAATAAAGTGGTGTGTGCTGGGAAATTCCCAAACCCTTATGAAATATTTGCCACCCTTTGGGTTTTAACTAGCAGGAAAGGAGAGAAGAGAAATATTAAGTTATTAAAAAGACTGGCTTTGTACTCTTTATACTCTCACTGCCAGTAAACTAGTACTCGGCTCACAGATATTAAAAAAAAGGGGAAAAAAAGTATTTTTCAAGGATCTTCCACCACAGATGCCAGTCACAGCTGCCTGTGGTGGGTGACAACCCTGCCCTCATTAGCATCAGTACCAGAGACAAGAGAAATGACAAATATGAGACTGGCTTTAAGAGAGAGCCTGCTAAGGGTTAGGGGACCAATTCCTGCAAGCTGAGGAAAAGCTTTGTCAGGATCAGCAGCAGCAGGGAGAGACCAGGATTGCTCCTGGCACAGGAAGGCACTGTCACACCAGCAGGAAAGAGGAGCAGTGACCAGCAGAATGATTGCCTACTCCATTTAGCAGCATTTTAATGCCAAAGGGCTTTTAACAAAGCCCATCTCCAAGGCACTTAAAGCTGCTAGGATGTCACAGGATGAGAAGCAGTATCCTTTAATGCATTAGTAAATAGAGGGATAAAAAAACCAAAACCCACAAGGCTAGGAATAAGCCCCAGTTTTTCAACAGAAAAGGAAAGTGTCCAGGGATCTGTACTGCTCACTGTAGTCATAAGTGGCCTAGAAAGTCATTTAGCAGCAAAACAGAGTTTTTTAGGTGAGATAAGTCAGAATAGTGAAAACTGGAAGAGATTTTATATGTGTATATGCACATAGAGATATTTTATATGTAGCACGTGTATATTAGTCATTACATATGGTACACATTGCATATATACCATATTATAGATTGTGTATAGGTAAGTCAAAGTATATTATGTACATTTTTAAATTAATATATTTTACACACATACACAGGTATACATAAGCTAATACCTTTTTCTGCCATCTCTCTCTGGGCACCAGGCTCCAGGGCAGGTGTGGAGGGAGGCAGCATAGCAGCTTGTGGGGCTCCATGGGGGTTCATCGGCAGAAGCCTCTCAGCAACAAGTTAAATACATTCCTTCAGAGCAAACCAAGAGCCAAACCAACTGCTTGGGCTCCAAACCCTCCTGTTCTGCCCCGGGGCATCATCAGCCCATCTTCACCCCAACTCCAGCACGGGTCAGGCAGGCAGGGACAGCATCTCTCCATGAGAACCTTTCGAGTTGTTACAGAGACCTGAGATGTTGCAGCAATCAGTACACAACTGTTTCAATTCATTCGCTTATTAAGTGAAATTCAGGCTCTCCTCCATTACTTTAACAAACTGACTGTGTGCTTCAATTGATCTTAAAGCACCTCTTGGCCCCTGTTAGCTCCTAGTATTCATTAGGATGCACACATGCAGCCAGGAGTCTTGTTATGAAATAATTGTCAACAGCAAAATGCTCCCAGGTTGCAGCAGAGCACACAGAAAGATCAAGTGGCTTCCAGCTCAAGGGGACAGTCCTGACATTTCAAAGCTTCTGGGGCTTACAAAAAAAAAAAAAAAAAAAAAAAAGACAAGACCTGCCTGGACCTTTCCAAGGCTACCAGGATGCAAGTGTTGTTCTCAAGACAGCTACACAACTGAATTAGGTCATGGACACCAATGACCCCCCATCTCCAATTAATAGCAACATTTATTTTCTGGTATATGAACAGATTTCTAGTGCAAGGAGATATTTCACATACCTGTAAGGCATCACAAAATAGCTCTTTAGCTGCTCAGCCTGGGAAGTCCAGTGCCCTGACCTCTCTCCCAAAAGCTCTGCAGAAAAATGGTGTTTTCCTTTTATCAGAATTTCTGAGCTGATTTGAAATATGCAGCAGCTGAGAGCTCCCAGTTAAATGCCTGGGGAAGACCTGCTAAACAGTTTTCTGTGCCAGAAAAAGGAGAGAACCAGAGCCAAAATGTTCTCCTGAGAAGGCTCTGGCTATAACAGGTGGGGGTGAGGGGGCAGCAGGTGTGTCCAGAGTGTGGCTGCCACCCATGAAAGACCAAACCCAGTTTCCTTAGCAGTCCTTTTCCAATGTGTTAGATGTATACATTCAACATCATAAGGAAAATGGTCACCTGAGATTTCAAAAGTCTCCAGACTCTCTTGGCTTTCTTCCAAGCCCAAAGCCCCCTGTTCTGCTGCACAAGGGCTCTCTCTGCTCCCACAGAGGAGGTGAATCCCCCAGACCCTGTACCAGGCAGCACAATGCTGCCTCTCTGCTGCCTCTCCCAGGTCCTGTCTGCCTGTCCTGGGACATCAGCAGACCCCAAACACTCACCCAGCACCCCCAGCCCCACTCTGCACCCACACACTGCTCAGGGGCAGCTCAGAGCACCATTGCTCCTCAGCCAGGGTCCAGCATCCCAGACACAACACAGCCTGGGAGCTTCTCGATTAATTCAGTTCCATGTGGAAGAGCTTTTCTTTTGACCTTTGTTATCCTCTAACAGGGATAAGGAGTCTGCAATTCTTCTACAGTCTCAAGGGCTGGAATAAATATTGGAGAAGAATTAAACGTTTCTCTTTAATTTGCTGTGCTTACCCACACTTCCCCTCACGTACACTTGAGCACTCCCAGCATTGCTTGGCCCCAGGCTGCATTCAGCAGAAGGCTTTAGGTGCTCATTAATTAATGCTTAATTTGTGTGGGCCTCTGCTTACAATTCTTATGCAAATCCTTATCAAATTGTGTTCTGTTTTCAGCTGAGCTGGATCCAAGCCCTAAAAAGCTAAAAGAGGAAAGACAAATTGAGGAGTATATGTGCAGGTAATAAAGCCTTTCTTGTCCTCAGAGGCTTTGCAGTAACCTTGGGTCGTGTGTACTACAAGTATAAATTTAGAGGAGAGATAAAAAACATTGTAATGGCTGAGTCTTGCAGAATGTGCAAGTTAAGAGCTGCTGTTGGAAAGCAATGACTAATAAACACTCACTGATGTGTTGGTTATTAATGTGATGTTTTTATATAAATGCTTCTTCCCCTAGAAAGAAGATAGATTTTTACCAGAGGAAAAAAGATGAGTTTTTTCCGTATAATTTAATCACTGTGTATGTTGCCTGATACTAACACAGCGTTTGACAAAGGCACATCTAGTATGATCTGTTTTTAATTTGTGCTCTTTATTACAGTTTGTTGTAGTTGCCTAATTAAAATTTGTCAGGGAAGTAATCAGCCTTATTTCCGCAGTGAGATCAGTTTAATAAGAAGGTAATTTTACAATTTGTTTTCATTAATTAATTAGGCAAAACTCTATATAATCCACCTAGTGGTGTATAAACCCAGGGAAGCCATGACACCAGCTACAGTGTCCAAGGAAAAAAGGATGTTTTTCTGTGGACATTCTATCCCCAGTGGGGTTTTTGCCCCTGTCAGCTTCAGAGAAACAAGCTGTCATATAATGCTTAACCTGGATGTCTCTGCTAGCGCAGGTTTTCTTCAAACAAACCTCAAAAGAGCATTATGTGGCAATGGAGGCAGAACAACTGGGTCAAGAAAAATTCACCAGCAAATGCAGGGAATGGGTCTGCATTTGTACACAGGCTTCCTCCTGCAGTCCCAGGTGTCAAAGTAAAGATGTCAAAGTAAACAATCTCATACTCCTGGGCAAAAGAATCAAAGAAATAATGGGAAGGCTCTCTGGACCACTGCTGGAGGAGGAGGAATGGTCTCAAGGCTGGGTTGTAGATTTTTCTGCTTGTCCCTGCTGTAAGAATACTTGGACTGTTCCCAGTACTAGCCAGCCTCATTTCCCAAACTCAAGCAGAGACCTGGCATCCATCAGTTTATCCAGCCAACTCTGCCTTTGCAGAGAGCTCCTTTTTCAGTTTGTATCATCGACTAATGCTTAACAAGGCTCCCAGCAATCACATACATCAAGCCAAAACCAAAGATCATCTACCATGATGCTTGCTCTCCTTTGCTCCAGTGATGCTTGAGTGCCCAGAGGCCAAGCAGTGTGCAAGAGGTTGCAGGAGTGGAATAGCTCCTGCTATCCTGTATGTCTTTTATTGATCATCTCAGGACAATCAGAGGCTTGGTTTTGCCCCCTGATGAGCTGCTGCATCTGTTTGAGCTGCTGGTTTTACTGGAGGGTTGGAAACAAGCCCACTTGAGGAGCTGCTTGTCTCCACCAGAGAGGTCCTGCCCTCTCATTGATTCCAGCAGGAGCTTCCCGGGAGCATGTGCTGTGTTTTGTGTTTCTCTGCACATCAAGATCCAGCAGAGAGCAGCCAAGAAAGAGGGATCATTGAAGTGGGATAAAATGAAGAGGAAATCACAAAATGAAATGGGTGCTTTGGTTCCAGGGTTTGCACTGTGGGTGTGAGAGATGTGAGGGTGTCACCCATCCCTGCAAGGAGCAGCTGCTCACGCTGCCATCAGTGAGAGACACCTTGGGCATTGGGGTCCCTCCCTGCCCAAAGGCCCTCAGTACTCCAGGTCCTGTTTGAGACTCAGTGGATCTTTGACAAACCATCACACACTCATTTATTACAAACCCAAATGTGCTTTTTGGCCCAGGGGCTGTTGAACATAATTTGCTGTTTCCCTCTGCTGGATGAGGACTCAGTTCTAGGGCTATAAACACTTACATAGGGCTGAGGGAAGAGCAGGTGAGCAAAGTGAGGAGACACAGCTTCCCTGGAAACCTTGTAAACCACTGACTGCAGTAGAAGTCAATGCATGATTAAAAACTATCAGTTCAAAAAGCCATAAACCACCACCTCTTCTACATCTATCTTCCCTGACTGCGCTCGAAGTAAAGAGGTGGTTTTTTTTTTTTTCCAAGAGACATTTCAGGACACTCCATTGAGGCTCACAAACTATCACCCTTTGGAGAGAACATAATTCTGGGACAAAGTTTTTCATCTGCCCTCTGTGAGCTCGTAAGTGGATGCACCATGTAGCATCTTTCTGAGTCATTCCAGCACTCCTGGAGAAGGTTTTCCTGCCATGGAGCCACAATTTAACCACTTCCTTGGCAGGCTATGATGCAAACCTCTACCTCTCTGCAAAGAGAGCTGCTGCAATAACCACTTGGGTGGATGTAGCTGCTGAGGAGCTTTCATGGGCCAGGACACATGGCAGCACTGAGTGGGGTGTGCATCACATGTGGACTTGGAAAGTGTGTGCACCCAGGGCAAGTTTAAACTTATATGAAAAAGTAACACAACACTTCTGAGGGAGGAGGAGACAGAAAACATCCTCAGACTGCAGGATTCCCTCAGCATCCAGACTCCAGTGCCCCAGACATTAGGTCTTACTGAAGGTACAGTGAGAGCAAGACAGTTAAAAAAAATATTTCTCTTCCCTGAAAGACTTATGAAAATTTGTACATACAGTGTGTGTGGCCCTGGGCTCTCAGAATAAAATTCAACATGCAAAGCCCTGCCCTGACTCACCTCCTCAAAGTCAATGCACTGAGATACAAAAGTTCTCTTGCAATCTGCAAGAACACCTCAGAGATTAGATTAAAGCCAGATTTTAAAAACTTTCCAAGTACAGCAGGCCAAAGAGTTAAGGCCAGATGCAAAGTAAGAAGTCATGGGAAGCAGCTGCAGGTGTGCTAATTAAAGTATGAGAATGAGCCTGCCTTCCTGAGCTGATACTTGGAAATGGAAGCTGAAGATCTGAGTCTGAAACTCTTCCTGACCCCTCTTTCTCCTCTGGCAGCCATCTGAAAGCTCATGTAGCTGCAGAGATGATTCAGACTTTTCAGAACAGAACTTTAAGCTTAGATCCAAAGTCTGCAGAACCTGCCAAGGTTTGTACCTGAACACTCTGACAGCACAAATCCTAACACAACCCCAAGCACACAGAGGTCAGGCCTTGACTGGCTGCTCTCCATCCCACTTTCACTTCTGAGGGTATCAGGTTCTGACAGGATGCTCCCACTTGCTGAGGCAGAGGAACCTGCAGATTTCATCAATTCAGCTGCTGCTCAACTCCTTAGACCTTGCTGGGCTCTGCTATGAGAAATCAATGACAAACTCCCTTTGCTTCCAACAGGAGTAAGCTAGGAACAAAATAAAGCACAACAGTAGCCTTTTAAGCAAGCTTACAGCCTGCTCCCTGAGGATGCAGCCAGACATGCTGTCTGCAGCAGATCAGCTCCAAAACCAATAGCTCAGGGCAGCCACAAATAGTCTGAGTTAATAAAAGAGCATCTTCCACAGTCAAGCTGCAAACTTCTGCCTACTCCTAACTAAAAGAAGATGCTGGGGCTCTTCCAAGCATGTCCTTCTGCTTTTGAGCATCAGATGGGACTTTCAAGGAGTGATGCAGCTCGAGCCTTGCACATCCCATTCCCTTTGTTCAGAAACTCTTGCAGAAACCATCACAGTGCCTCTTGGCTTCTGTGTGAGGAGCACAGTGTAGGCTGGAATCCAACTCCAGCTCTGCTACATGCGCTCAGCAAGGCACTTGATTTTTCTGTGCCTCTGATTCCTTCCCTACCATTTGAATATCTTTGCTATTGAGTTGTTCAGGAATTGCTTCGCACTTTGAATTTTCACTGTGCTTAGAACAAGGGGCTTTTGATCCAAGCCAGAGACTCAGGATGTTGCTCTCAACACACTGCATGCAGATAAAAAGGGTTTGCACATGATGAGATGACAGAGGGAATTGATCTGATAAAAGGCTCTTAAGTCATTAATTCAAGTCGTGCAAGATTTAGAAACATTTCAGCAATAACAAAAACTCTGTTAGAGCCTTAGCAATTTCAAAGAACTTTTTCTTAATTGGCTTCACAATATTTTTCCTCTCAGTTTTTTTTTTTTTTAAACAGAGGGATATTAGGAAATTTATGCTTCCAGCATCACCAGTGGCTCCCAAACAATCTTTTCAGAGCTGTGCTGTATTTTCTTTGCTTTAGTAATGGGAAAGCTACCTAGAGACTCACATTCAACCCATCTTTCTACCCCAGAAAAGGTGCTGATATTTTAAGCTTTCACAAATCTACCTGGCCAAAGAACAAGGGGACATGGAAGGAGACTGAGGAACACCAGGGACACAGTATAAGGTTAAACTGCAGGGACATGTCCAGAGCAGTCAAACAGACAGAAATAGTGCATGCTGGCTTTGTCCCTTCTTGCCACAGGCTGGATGCTGCCTGGTCTTGCAAGCCACCATTCCAGAAAGGGGCTTTGCTAATGCAAGGTTTTATTAGTAGCAGGACAAGTTGTGAATGTTTAGCCTCCAGACCAGGCCATGTCCTGGTTGAGGTCCAAACCTTGCACCTTACCTGCTGAGCTTCACTTCAAAACCCACCATATCCATTTGCATTTCTTCTTTCAGCTCCATCCCACACTACACAGGCACAGGCCTTCCTTCTCCAAACAATTAGCTGCTGGTCTCCTGCTGCCATGTGTCTTTTCTTCACATCAAAATCCATTACAAAACATCCTCTTAGCTCCTGGAAACACTAAGAGCCTTTTTATGTCAAGGAGTTAAATCTCGTTACTCAGCTAGCGTTAATTTCCCTCTTTTAACACCAAAGGGTTTGATCCCTTCCTGTTAAAAATTCATGCACCAAAGTTAAATCATTCTTGTCTTTTCCTTTCCAGCCAAGGAAGAAGAAAAAATTAAAAGTGCTCCAGCGTTTTGCTGGCTTGTTCATCTTGGTAGAGACTTTTTAAATCCTTACAGAGGCTGTTCTGCTCCTGGGGCATGAGACTGCTTTTTGTGTCCCAAAGGGATGTCACAGTGGGATAAATGTTGACTCTGAGCCAGGACATTGTAGGTAGGAATCAAACCAAATATTAGGATGATGAGCATTTAGTACTGAGGCTCTGGCCCTAACCAATGTCACTTAGTACCAATACAATTTATTGGCCACTCTTTTTCCCCACCACCCCTGGTCCAGACCACCTCTTATCTGGTTTCTGCTTTTCAGTTTCATGGAGCAGCAGACTCAACTGACATGTTTGAATGCTTTTCCTGGCCGTACAACCACAGCACTGTCAAAATACCCTGCACATGCTAGACTTGAAATACCTTCCAATGTGATCTCTAAATGCAGACAGCAGTTGAAGCAGGAAATAAAAGTAAAAAAGAAAGCTCCTTTCAGCAGGGTTACTGGTGGGGTGGAAACCACGCAGGCTAAAATCAATGTTTACCAAAGACAGCAATGAGTTTTGTGGTCACTGCCTGTTGTGAGAACTAAACTGGGCTGGGGTTTCCCCCAGCTGTTCACTGGCCTTGGACCAGCAGGAGCCAGTCAGTCACTCTCCCAAAGCACCAACACAACCCCCTGAGCACCTATTATTGGAGTGTTTAAAGAGGAGTAAGTTCAGCCAGGTTTGGACACGACTTTATTCCATTTGAAAGGGATCAGCACAGGGTGTCCAGGCACGCAGTGGGATCTCTCTGGGTAGCTCACTCACGCTTTCCTCAAACAGTGCCAAGCCATTTCTTCTTTAAAAATCACAGATCATTTTGTGGTTTTCACATTTTTGATCTCCTGCAGCAGGTCAGACATTAGAGTGAGACTGACTAACAAGATCATGAAATCTTCAAAATCAATTTTGTTCTCTGACTCCTCATCCAAGGAAGACATTATCTCCTGGTATTTTGGTTTGTTTTCTTGGCCCTATGGAGAATTAAAAAAAAAAAAAAAGAACAAAATACCATGAAGTTGCTTTTTTATGACATAATTTTAAAAAGAGACATCTGTCTAATTATTAATGTATTTTTCTATCCTCCCATTCAGGTTTTTATGTCCACATTCATATTAGTTTTTCTAAAGGTATCCAAAGAAATTCAAACAGAAGTATTACTGCAATCAGAAAAGGGAACAACCAGTCCTCAAAGTTTCCACCAGAATCCAGAATATATCTTTTATAAGAAATCTAATCATAACTGAAAATCTGACAATGATGATGATATGGCTGGTAAATGCTGGGAGAAAACTGTGTTTTGATAAAACTGGAAGGAAGAAACAACCAACCAACCAACCAACCCACCCTCCTAAATTTAATATTAAAAAATATACAAATATATATGGTGAAGGTCTTAGAAACTGTTGATTTTATAGCCACAACTTTAGTACTGATACTCTTGGTCCTGTTGGGCATTCCTGCTGGAATGGATTATTAAAATTATATAACATATCTATTATTCATATTTCCTTATGAAAAAACCTTGCTAGAGTTCCAGGACAGTTTTTTTAGCTTAATAATCACCAAATCACCTCAGGATCCCAAGTTTAATTGGCTAGTGATATTTTCAATTCTTTTTCAATAAGGTGCCTAGTTTCTAATTTGGTGCCAATTTCCCCTCCCCAACCAGTCATGTGATTTTGTTATTTTTGGAAGCAAAGGTATTACCTCTCTCGTTTACTTAGTTGAGCTCTTTTTTATTAGTCATATATAGCTTTTCCTACCAATTGATTTTTTTTTTTTTTTTTTTTTAATTTAGGGAGGGGAAAAAAAAAACCCTGCAGGAAGTTTCCAGCCACAAGTGGTGCTATGGCTGTTTTTCCCCATAGCCAGCTGGATGGGTGAGGACTTTCTGCCCCTGTCTCCCAGCAGCCCCACTAGTGACTGCAGTGAACGAAGTTCCACGGCACAGAGCTGGTCTCAGTGCTGGGTCAGTGCTCTGGCAAACCACCAAACACCTCATTAATTCTTCTCTTCAGAAATACAGCCTCTTGTCATCATCCAAGGGTTCTTACTTGGTTTGTTGTTTGTTTTTTTTTTTTAATGTCTCTGTTTTCTTTAAACAAATTCCAGCAGGCATCAGCTGTGGTTTATTGCTGTCCCCCTCTTTCGGCCTTGTGTTAGACACAGGCTCAACAGAAAGCAACTCATTCACTGAATATGTTTGTACCAAATCCCTGCAGTCTCACTTGGGATCACCCCATGGGCTGAGGTCTGCCCAGCTGCAGGACACAGCCTGAGGTGCCATTCTTGCCCCCAAAGTGCCTGGCCAGGGCTGTCCCAGTGCCACCCACCCAGCAAACCCCCTCACCTGCATGAAATGCCAAAACTGGGATTGCAGTAAGCTCTTGGTTTCAGATTTGCTGAGCTTGCCCTGGGGGTCAGCATGGTTGTTATACACCAAAGCTGCTGTGGCAAAAGCCTTTTCAAGGTCTGAGCCTTTTCCTAGAGCTGGAGGGAGGAAAAGTTTATTTAAAAAAAAAAAAAGAAAAAAAAAGTGGCTTTTGAGATATAATTGAAAGGAATCTGTTAGAACCATCCTGGGTAGGTGGAAATATGTGTAGTTTCATTAAAATTAATGAGACTGAAACTGTTTATACCCACAGAGGACCTGGCCCAGATTTTATTTGGAGTGGGCCAGCAACATGCCTCATGTCCCGTGGAATCACACCCCAAAGGAGCTCAGGCTGTGGCACAGCATGGGACTTGGGACCCCATCTGGTCTATCCTGACCCTGGGCATCCAGCAAGGACCTGCCACACCACAGGGACAGGCCATGGTGGCCATCTCCTGGACACATTTGGGCTCCCAGAGTCCTGCATCAGGGAAAACATGGCCCATTTGGGAAGCCTGGCTGCACAGGAATGTCCATGTCTGAGCATCAGTGCAGCACTTCAGCACTGTGGTACACTTGGGATTTTGGCTGGATTCATTCTCCCCACTCCTGTGTGACTCCTAAAGACTGCATGCACACAACCCTCTGTTTGCAGAGGTTAAACAGGTAATTTATGTTGTGATTTTTAATGAAAAGGCAAGCAGAAGAGGAGATGTGACAACACAGGAGCACAGGGATCCATGAGACCCTCTTGTTTTGCATCAGCTGAGGATCTGCACAGCCTCTGCAGCCCTGTGAGATCACCAGAAATTTCTGCTCATGGGCTGTGAAAGACCTGAACCCCAAAGGGGCAATGAAGGGCTTCCCTTACCTTTTATTGATGCCAGCTGCTTGGCTATGGGTATGCTGGTGGTGAGAAAGAAGAGAGGCACAGTTATCACTTGGTGAACTGTGTGTGGGTATTTAATTTCTCCATCAATGAGCTTGCTCATTTCTGTTTCATTTAGTCCCCCAGGAACTCAGGGCTTCCCAAGAGACAGTCTTTCCTCCACAGTGGGAAGAAAAATGGTCTCTACAAGCAGCACAAGAACGTCACACAGCTTCTAATCCCTCACCTAGGCAAGTAGCCTGGAGTTGTTACTAAAGCTGCTTATTAACTGATTTTAAGTGAGGGACATTGCAACACCCTTCATGTAATTTCTTCAGAACATGAAAGTAGTCCAGGAAGTTTCTCAGTTTTAAGCCCACCCCCAGAAAAGTGCAGAGGGGTCTGCAATGCCCTCCTCACCAGCGCTCTCCGTTTGGAGCAGGCACATCGCTTTTATTCCCAGCAGGACTCACATTTGTGAGAATCACCACCCTCCTTTCAATCAAAACCTAAAACCTGCTTACCTTTTGCTGAAGTCCCAGAAACTACAGAGCACATGATAGAGACAAACACATCCAGACAATGAGTTTCAAGACAAATGGCAGACCACCCAGCCGCCAGAACAAAGCCATGACTTACCCCTTGGGCATGCTTTTTTTGGTGGAAGCAGGAGCTGGCTGATTGACCGAGTAGTGCTTGGTGCTGGGAACACTCGCTCTGCAGCCACACATCTCGAGGCAGGGTGTTTGTGATCTCCAAGCAACTGGAGTAACAGCGAGCGGGTGGGTTGAGCTGTGCCCAGTGAAAGCAGCCTGCTCGCAGCCATGCCCATCAATAATGTAAACACTGCCTGGGAATGGTGAAGCCAGCTGAACACACCGGGCTACAGCAGCCCCTGCAAGTCGTGGGGCTTGTATTGTATGGGAGAATTTGACAGAAACAAGCCTAACTCGTAAAGGAGCCTGGATCCTCTTAGACCTGTGGGGATGTTACTTTGCATCAGGAATAACTTAGACACTGCATCCATTCAGCTATACAAATTATAATTTTAATGAGCAACTTTTCTGGTGTGGGATACTGTAACTTGCCCCAAGCTATAAAGTGAGTTATTCCTACAGCCAGAGTCAGAAACTAAGCATTTCCCAGTTCCTGACCCAGTATTCATCCTAGGTGAGCACACTCCTGCTCTAATATTTATTCTATTTCCCTGTCACAGTGCAAAGAGACCTGCTGTGCCTCCAAACCACTTCCAAAGCAGCATCCAGCCCGGAGCCTCTGCTGTGGTTTCTGCCCGAACAGAGTGCCTGCTTCCAAAAGCAGCACGGAGCCATATGGCAGAGCAGTCGCACATCAGAGGAACTGGAAGGGCTCCGATGAACTTTGTTATTTATTGGCATGGATATTGCTATTAGAAAACACAGCTTGTCACACTGCCTAGCTCCATGCACGGGCTCCTCTCTGCACATCCTTTGCCTAGAGGTGTCTAGACAGGATAACTTCAGCTTAAAAGACCAAGCAGCCACTTTAACCCCAGGGTGGTCTGTTAACAGGTAGTGACTTCAACTACCTCATCCAGCTCATCATTCCCGGTGAAAGGATACAATACTGATGTTAAAACTATCCAGAATGAGACTTTATGTAACAGGACACACAAAGGAGACTGCAACAGATGGCCTAGAGAATTAAAATGTTTTCCTCATTTAGTAGAAGCTAAATTACTGAAGGCTAATGAATAAGGATGTTCACCACCTTACCGTTCCTGGATTTTAATTATCTTAAAAAGCATGGGAAAAGAGAACCTTTAATTTTCCATCTAAGAGTGTCATTACTCAAACAATTCAGAGCCTTTTTCTGAGAGGTTTAAGCTGTCTTAGATCTCTAGTGCATTCTTTAGGACTGGCTCATGAATAAAACAGAGCCTGTAATTGCAATGACGCAGCCAAAACACATATAATCAATGCTCATTATCCCATCAATTAACACACTAAAATTAAACAAGAATTCAGGCTTAGTAATCTGCCATCAGCTAAAAAAAAAAAGAAAAAAAAAAAAGAGTCTTGATATCATGTTGAAGTGATAATTCCCTTTCACATCTGTTGAACCATACAACAAGGCATGAAAAGCCTTACATCCCTCTTAATCTGTGGAATGGGAATGTTTGGTCTTAGCGTCCAAGGTAAAAAATGAGAGTGAGAAACAGACTCAGTTGCCTGTTTATCAGTGGCAGGCAGTGCTGTGAGCGGGCTGGCAAACCCAGCCCTCTGTGTTTTGGGATCTTTCCACCGCAGATCAGATTTCAGCTCACAGTTGTTCTAATCTCACCGACTTTGGAGAGCCTGAGCTCTAGAACAGGTGATTTGCTTTGCTGGGGTAGTAACAAGTTCAAACAAGCCTGGGGTTCATTATCCCTCTAGGATACACTAATTAGTGCATGCAGGAGCGTTTGTGCCTGACAGATAAAGGGTAGCATGAGGATAACCCTTGCCTTTGCAGATGATCAGCTTTGAAGACTGAGATTTTTGGCTGTGCGTGTTGCTCGAGTATTCTGGTCAGCAAGGTGTGTGGGGAGCCAGGCCATCTGCTCTGTAGCTATTTTGATACACACTATTTATGTTTGAAATATCCAGGTGCCTTTATCGGTCAATTTTTAGCATGTTTCACACGTTAACAATCTTGTCTGCGCAAAATACGCAACCTGCCACTTCAAACTGCAAAATCTTTACAGGCAGTTCACTTAAAATAAAATAATTGCCACTGCAAAAAGCCACAGCCTCTGCTTCACTTTTGGTATTTTCCCAGAGTTTTCCCCTCCTTTTTTAAGGAAATGCTTTTGTTGTGAAACGTGGGGGTGTGACAGAGCCCTGGCTGCCTTGGAGATGACCATGGGCAGGGCAGGTGAGGCACTGCCTGCAGTGGGCAGGACCTGAGGGACACAGGCACAAGGGAATACCTGAAACAGGAGATGCATTCACACCACTCAGACTCTCAGACTTCATTTCATCAGCAAAGCCTTCAGGAGCTGCAGGAGAAGAGCTGCTAACTTGCACCCAGGCAGGTAGGAGCTTGAATTCTTCACCCAGAGAAGTTGTGGCTGTCTCATTCCTGGAAGTGGCCAGATTGGACGGGGCTTGCAGCTACCTGGTCTAGTGGAAAGTGTCCCTGCCCATGGAACTAGATGATCTTTAATCCTGAAAGCATTATTACCAAATAATTTTTCTTCTGAGAAGTGTTGTATTATAGGACATTTAGACTTCAGGATGGCAGCTATATTCTGAAAAACCTGAAATCTCATTAAAGGGGGATACAATAATAAAAATGTAAGAACAGAAACTAAAGGCAACAAATGGGATGTCTCCCCACTGAACTATTAACATTTCGTATCAAAATGCTAAGATCTTCATAATAAGGATAGATGGCATTGACAAATGATGGGATAGTCAGCACCAGATATTAATAGCAAAATACATTATTGCTGATGTTAGAAAGTTCCAAAAGGAAAAGCTTTTAGATTTAGCAGACACAGGGAATGGAAAGAAATCTTAAAAAAACAATAGTTAAGTTAGGGAAAGCACAAGCTAAATAGACCATCCATTCACATATATAAAGAATTTTGACTCAAATCTATATCTTAAAACTAGTGGACAAAGAAATAAATGATTGTGACATGATATGGCATAATATGGGGAGAACTTTTTCAGAAAAGGATGAAACAATACATGGCAGTTTTTACTCAGTAGTTCTTAATCTGTCTGTCATATTAACTGTGAAACTCTGGAGATATTGTCAGGAGCAGACTACAGGGAGGTGCAATGAGTGTTGATGCCACTGCCTCTTTCATCAGCACATCACAGTTTCAGCCAAGATTGATTCAGGGCTACAGCCTGGATTGCTCATTCAATTTGAGAGCATATAAAGATTGGAAATAATTAACCTAATCAGGTCAGGCAATTGCAACACGAATTCATGCAACAGGAGCACAAACTTTCTCCAAGTCTTACCCATCACTGAGGCTCTGCTATGGGCAGCTCGATGGCCACACTGAAGGAGATTTGGTCTTCAGGAAAAATACCACACACAAAACACCCAAGCCCATCAGGGCAGAGCCCTGTGGGCTGGGTTTGCATCTAAACTCATCCTTGTTTCCTTGATGTGCTGGGCAGGAAGGGAAGCAGGAGCCAGTGGTACCCAGAGTTACCTTCTGCCTTGTCCAGCACCTTCCCATGGAGGGAATGATGCTCCAGCTCTGCAAAGTGCATCCTCCACCCAGCCAAGAGCAACGGGGGAAACCCCAAACCAGCAGGTAAATGTGCTCCTTCCTTGGCCTCTGAGGCACATGGAGAGAAAGTCCTGTGCTCTCTGCTCCCCACACACTCAGACATACCTGCCTCTCCTCCATAGCTTTACACTTCGTAACGCAAACATGCTCCTAACTTGGGTAGCTGAGAAATGGGCTATAAAGAGAAACACATGGGAAAACAGGAGGGACAGCACAGAAGATCAAGGAACATGTTTTTTTTTTTCCCAGGCTGACCTAGTTATTTAACTAACTGGCAGAGATACTCACTAATGATGAAGGAAAGCAATGAGGCTGCCAGCAGCAGTTTCACAAAGGATGCTCAAGTTTACTTCGCTATTTGTCTTAAATCCAGGTAACATCAAATACAGTCTTTTTCATCTTTTTCATCAGATGCTCAACCCTTGGCTATGTAGTCACTTCCCCAGCTGAAATAAAATTTCAATTTCTCAACAACTGCAAAAGGATGTGATAAGACTCAAATCCAGAGGAAGACAGAGGAAACATTCAGATACATTTTCTTATGTAACACAGACAAATGCATGCATCTTTTTTGTTTTCACTTTTGCTGCTGCCATACTTTATTAATCTGAGAAGCTACAGATGAAGAGATTTTTTCTTCCCTCCTAAATCAGAGTGAAGATTACAGTCCCCAAAGGGTAACAACCAGCTCAACTGTTCTGCACAGCAGCAAGGAGCTGATGTACCTGTGAAGGTCTGGCCAGCTGGGTAAAGCAAAGGGCAAGTCTTTGAGGAAAACATGTGCCTCTTAAACTACTTTTATCAACCCTTACACCTGCTCTGCCCTTCATGAGGAAACCTTAGACCTGGAGTTATGGAAATAGCACCCAAAATATGACATAATCTTAATTCTGTTCCCAGTCTTGTATCAGAAACTGCAGGAAATGTACAGGAACTGTATTGAAATGCAGGAATAAACCAAAGGAGAACTCATTTCTATCCCTCAGCATTGGAGAGAAAGGTTTGGGAATAGGACCATGCTGATCTGGGTGGAAAAGCTCATGAACAGAAAGTCAGTTGACACAGAAACTATTTCTAGTGGAGAGGCTTAGATAAAGCAGTCTGGGATATTCCTAACCAACTAAGGCAAGAGAAATTTAGAAGAAAAACAACCAACCAACAATACCCCAAACAAAAACCAACCAAAAAAACCCAACCAAATTAACTGAGAGCCAAAAAAAGTTTTTTGATTGCCCCAGAAAATTGTATTTTGCTCTCATTTGGAATATGAGAACATTTAGATATTCCTGTTTGTTTTCTCTACAACTCAAGCATGGCTTTCCAGCAACCCCCAGAACTGGGATGGTTAGCACAGTACTGGGCTAGTCCTACTGACAGTGGAAAGAGAGGTAAAGAGGCAGGCAGGTATTAAACTGCACACTTTAATTTTTTTTAAAAAACTTGTGATACTGACCTTTAATGACAGGTGTCTGCAGAAGTGTTGTACTCCACTGTACATTAAAACAATCCCCATAAAAGTGTTGGAAAACAGTCAGAATATGACCAATAAGGTCAGGCACAGGAATAGTTATTTCTCTTTAATAGTTCTCTTCGTTATTTGGCAGTGACATTTCAATATTAACATACTCTGAAAACATGCATTGTATGCAATAACTTTATTAGGGTCAAATAGATATCACAATATAGATTCATCCACCGAGTAGCCATAAATTGGTTACAACAATCATAGAAGAGACTAAGCTGTTTTAAGCTAAGATGCTTTCAACATTACAGCTCATACAATAAGATTATATACTGATACACTTTGATCTAGAAATGCAGATGATCAGTTTTGATTAGTACATTGTGCTTCAGGCTTTCATTTGTGTCAATGCATCCCATATGCTGTAGTGAGGGAGGAATTTCCCGGGGAGGAATCCAAACAGGCTACAAGTCTGGCTCTGGCTCTTTGAGGAGGAGTTCCCCTGAGCCTGAGTTATTTGGTCAATCCAGTTACATTCTCCAGTAGCACCAAGCTAGCGCTCAGAGCAGCGACCTAACAGAGGGATATCTAACAATCTTGAAACAGCACGGACAGAAAGGTTTTCTTCTCATGAGAGGGCATAAAGGAATATTTATGCTTTGTAAGGTCACAACAATACGTGCGGTTTTCATGTTGCTGTATCGAGCAACAGGGCATTTTCACATGATTTTGTATACTGATATCTGCACCTCTGTTATCTTAGTTAAATAAATACCTTTGTAAACATATAACACAGTTACTTGGTCCTTATTCTCCACAGCTCACGTTAAAAGATTCACAAAACATCCATAGAAATAGTGATTTATAGAATGAATACTTAGCGGAGTTAAATGGAATAAACATTGGTCAGGTACCATATATACTACTGAATGCCATTTCAAGGAAAAACAGTTTAGTTACAAAGCATTCAGAACTTGGGTAAGCCATATATTCAACTCTGCAAAATATATAAAAGATGCATACTTCTTTTAAACAGACATTTAACAAAATGTAGTGGCAGAAGTCGAGAAGTTCCATTTACACAGTCCAGACATTTGGTAGTATGAAACTGCTTATCCATGCACTAAATTACGGATGGATGACTCAGTTAACTGAAATAATAGTAAAATCTTCTGAAACAGAAAGGTATAACCAAAACAAACGTTCTGAAGAGTCACAGACAGGCAGTTTTGAAAATTTAGGTGCAATGTTACATGCATGGATATACAGAATAATCTGTAGAAATCATAGTAAAACACTTCCGTTTTTCACCAAAATGCAGAAGGAAATTCAATTATATTATGCATATTAAATACTACAGACTTGAGGCTACAAAATGCTTCTACCATCTTAACACATACAAAACTACCATAAAGTTATCTCTACAGTACTACAACAGCGACTCCAGGTCACCAGCGAGGAGCACATCCCCTGTGTCTGGCTAGTCAGGGAAAGAAAAGGCCAACTCCAGCCCACTGGCCACCTCCCATCTGCCAAAGGAGGTGGGCTTAGACCTTCAATGGACATTAAACACTGTGTTGTAGTATTAATTGATGTAGAACCCTTAAAATTCTGGCGCCACTTAAACTTGAGACCTGTTAAACTCCCTATATGTGAGGGACACAAGAACTTGCGCTGCGTGAACCCTAAATTTGATTAGAGAAGGAGGTTGGCCCGCTCTGCCCGTAGCTCTGGGACTGGCCATATTCACCCACCTGGCCATAGGAGCCTGGCTGGTTGTAGCCCCCAGCTGGCCCATAGCTGTCTTGGTTGTAGCCACCCTGGTTGTAGCCGCCAGGCTGCTTCTCCATGGTGTCGGTGGCGTGCCGCTGGCCCGAGGAATGCCAGCCCGTCTCCTTAAACACAAACCAAATGTTGCCTGCCCAGAGGATAAAGTTCAAGTAGCCAAAGACCTGGGTGGGAAGAAGAGGAGGTTGTCACCATAAGCCATGATCTCACAGCCCAACCTAACCTTAAGCATCCTGCATAGTTCTGGGAGAAGGCAAAGTTCCTCCCAACGCCTCCTTCCCAAGGACAAGAGGAAATGGCCCCAAGTTGTGCAAGAGGAGGCTTGGATTGGATGTTAGAAAAAAACCTCTTAGCTGAAAGAATTGTCAAGCACTGGAACAGGCTGCCCAGGGAAGTGATGGGGGTAAGAGTGGATGTGGCACTTGGGGACATGGTGTAGTGCTGGACTTGGCAGTGCTGGGTTAGTGGTTGAACTCTGATCTTAGAGACCTTTTTCAACCTCAGTGATTCTATGGTTCTCCCAAAAACTGCTGGAAAATTTTCTCAGCTTTGGAGCCAATTCCCAAACTCACTTCCCTTAGCTGTAGCTCATAAGGTGTCTGCTTTGCTTTTTGTTTCCAAAAAAGGCCTGAGATTTTAGACCAAAATATTTTTGTTTGGAAATGTAACCTAGTTCAAAGAAATTGTGGAAAGATGAAATTGAAAGAAACCAATTAAAAAGAGATATCTCAATTGGTCAGCTGGCTTGGAGGGTTGGTTTTTTTTTTAAACATTCTGAAGTCCAATTTTATGTTGCTTCTTTGAGAATTTTTAAATCAATTTGTAAGACACAAACCTTTCCTTCCTAAAGGAGCACACATATCCCTTTCCAAAAGCATTGTAATGAGCAAGTTAAAAGCAGAGGGGCCAACCAACGCTCTTGGACAGACACTTTGCCTTCTCCCCATCCCAACCCTGCACACTCATCCTGCTGCTGCTCCACGGCAGAGCTGCTGTGAGTCACTGCCTGCCTTTCCCTGCAGCAAGACTGCACTTCCAATTAAATCACGTCAGCTAACTGGTTTACACCAGTCAATTTAGGTCAATACACGGGTAAAAGATGAAAATACATTGCAAGGTAAGGGTGAACAGCAGCAATCAAAGTCACTTACAACCGAAGTGTTGAGGCTTGACATAACAGGGCTGCGAACAGGCAAACATTTGTTGGACTGCTGTTTGCAGGCAGACATCAGCAGCAGCACCTCATCAGGGTCAGTTGCAACCTTTACATCTGACAGTCCTTTAGCCCAAGCAGAAGAGCTCACTAGCCACAAGAAGGAGAAGACCACTGTCACAATGAAATCCTAAAAGACAAATTAGTTAGAAGCATTATACTGGTGTGTCCGTTGGAGAGGAAAAAATACTAAAAATCACCAGAAAACCGAATGCTTGTGTCAGAGGAGAGAAATACCAAGAGCTTGTTATTTACTGGAAGGCTGTGTTACTGTCATCACCCACAGAGCTAATTTTCAGAAGTGCTTGACATGCCTAATGGGGCAGAGCCCCTCGGCTGACATTTGCACCTCTGGCCTTGAGGCAAGATTCCCACAAACATACAGCTGGTACCCAGGATGCTGAGCTGCCTTGAAAATGTGGCTTTTCACAGCACCAGGCTGATGAATTGGGATGAATTACAAAATACATATGCCTTTAAAGAAGCTGGGCCCTCCTGAGGGCTGGGTCTTGCCCTGGGTACTCCTACAGACAGTCAGGGTGGGTTTCCAATAGGAAGTGTTTCTGTCTCAGGGAGAACCTGAAATTGGCTAATCCTCAGGTACCAGATGAGGAGTTTTCTCACCAGCCACAGGTAAGGCCAAATGTCCCTGCTGCATGAGCCATGCAGCCACTAATTACCATGAGTGAGCAAATAAACAGCAAGACTTGCCAAGCAGATACTCCTCCCTGGCCTGGTAATGCACTGGTTCCTAATTCCCACCCATGTGAAAAGAAGGGAGAAGGTGTGGTGGTCCCTCCAGGTTCCAGTACCTCTGAGCAGCTCTGCTCTGATCCACTCTGCTCACTTTCCCCTCGGAAGGCTCTCGGGAGCATGCACAGGCATAAACTTCTCCTTGTCTTAGCCAGAACAAGTGGCCAAGTGACACTGTTGTTGTGTGGGTTTGGGGGGAAAGGAGGGAGGAGGTGTGATTTTTCAAGCTTTCTTGTGTCTTGCTAAAACAGAAGAGCCTTTCTGCTGTCATATTTCATCCCATCTGTCAGCCCACAACAGATGGCAGAGGTGCCAAAGTCTAACATACCACTAACTGCATCGCTGCGTCTTGATATCCCACCTCCCGTGGGGCTGCCTCCCCTTCCCCCTTGCAAAATAAAGGTGTGCATGGAAGGAAGGGAAAACATTCATTAAGAGCCCAGCGTTTTGGGTTGCTGTCCAAAGAAATAAGCAATCCCTAGGAAACATCCTTCCCTCCTACAAGCACACCTGGCATTTGGGAAGGAGCTCTCTGTGGCACACAGGGGTGGAAGGCACAAGCCTCTGTCACAGCACCAGTCGCCAAAGCCGCCGCACAAGTGAGCCATGAACAAAGGATGTCTCCACTCACGCAGATGGGATTAAATTAACTGTGCTTGGATGCTTTCCCAAAGGATACATCCTTCTCTTTTAACGATTTGTTTTCTGCAGGCCTGTGTCTGCCACTGAGCTCTGGGTTCCTCTGACCTCCTCCGTGCTGCCCAAATGGGCTCTCTTGAAGAGCGTGAAGCCCAGGAGCTGACAACTCCCTTAACACCCAAAGAGACTCCGTGTGGGCAGAGGCATATAGCCCAAAGCAATCCTTCCTCTCAGGGAGATTTCCAGCAAAAGAAATTATTGTATCTCATATGTCTTAGCAGTGAATGAGAAACAGATTCCTAGAGGCAACGGTTCAATTGCAAACATTTCCTAAAAATTCCAGCTGGTAGAAACACCAGATATCCGCCGAGCTGTGGATGAGGATGGGAGATGCTCTTTATTTGCTGTGAGGTTTGACATGCTGTTGGCCCAGATGCCAAGCCCCCACACAGGTTCTGACTGACACACGAGATGGGGACACAGCAGAGTTTTAGGGGAATGTATTTTTTAAATTACAAGCAACTCTCTCCCAAAGTCCCTCTTGCAAACTAAATCCAGCTCTGTAATCGGTGCACTGGCACCGCCAATAAAAGAAATGCATAACAGCAGGTAGAAATTTGATGCAAACAGAGGCAAACTGACTAAAACTAATGCAACACAGGAGATTAAACTCGCTCAAAAGAGAAAAAATTTAAAAGCGAGCCAAGTTCATGAAGCAGGTGGCAGCAGCAGGGGTACAGCTGCTGTTGAGCTCACAGGCCCTGACCCTGTGTTGGTGAGGTTTTTGCACAACTCATGGCACAGATGACTGCATCTGCAGGAGCCCCTCACTCTGGATGCTGGTAGCCCATGTCCTTGGCTGTAAGTCCTTCTAGGAACATCTCATCCCACCAGCTGAGGGGTTGGTCCTAAAGGCACTAAGTATTTCACATTATTTCTTAGGTCTTGTCTTCTCCATCACACCCCAAGCTCCAGCCTTCTCCTCTCCTCCCGTGTTCCAGGGTGTTCACAAAGCCTAACCCTGCCCTCTCTGCTCCAAATTCAGAGCAGGTCAGAGCCTTGGGAAAGGGTTCTTACTCCTGGGGTGCCAGGATCAGCTCTTGTCTAGAGGAACTCCCAGAAACTGTAAAGTCTGGCTGGGTGCAAGAAACACACAGAGCCAGAAGTGAAAGGTGGCACAGTGGGACTCGAAGAGGAAACCACAGAGCCTGGCCACCAGCTGACCAAGGAAACAGGACAAACTGGGATTTTTTCAGCAGGTGTTCTCATCAAGGCTACATGGTCAGACTCAGGCTCTTCAAGGATTTGTTATCCCTCCTCTGCATAGTGCAAGGAGCAAAATGTATGATTCTACGACTAGAGCAAACTTGCATCTTCCTATTTATTTTGAATCTTTCCGAACCTTCAGCTTTGGCTGGAACTTGAACCTCTCTTGTTTTCAAGTGGGTTTGCATTTCTGGCTGAACATTTTCACAGCTCTGGGTGGAACAGAGTTACAAGATAATGACATGCTGAAAATAAAAGTGAATTTCAAGCTAAGCTGTTCTGTGCTTAATGTCTATCTGGGGAATTTCTCCTTGGTAATTAAGGCCAGAGTGCCTGCACACTAAAACAAATCTTGCATTTCAATGTTTAATATCCCTATAGCATGGGTGAGTCTTTTTTTCCTTTGGAACAAAGGAAATTTTTGTAGTTGCTCTCCTTAAGTGGTGTCTACAGATCTCTTCAGTGTGTATTGTTGTATGATTACACTACACTCCTAATTGCTAAGTTTCTCTCTCAGATCTCAGCTGAGATACTTTGCTCTGCTTACAGGTGCCTTTGGGAAGGAAGGAAAATAGGAACATGTAAAGAAAGGCAAAAACTGGAATTTAAAAGACTCTGAATATCTAAGGAGGGACTTTTTAAGATCCTGAAGTATGTGCAAAAAAAAAAAAAAAAAATCTTGCTGCCTTTTTCAAGTTGAAACTTGTTATTACTGAGTTTGCCAAAAATGCCTACTTGGAACAATTTTATATATTATCCATTTTAGAATAGAACTGTGAATGCCTTTTCTTTTCATGGCAATTGAAATACTTCTCCTTGCTATCCAGCTACCAGCTTTTGCAAAATGTTCCTCTTTGAAAGGGGCAGTCACTTACAGTCACTTGAGCCTCCTGAGCAGTTTTGGATTCCCCAGTGTGGCACAACCTCACCCAGCCAAGAGCCTCTGCAGAAGCTGCTTGTTCACCCAGAGAGGGGATGTGTTCTGTCTGCTCCAAGCTGGTCAGTGGCTCCAGCAGCCCCTGAGGCTGTGACACTCCTGTCCCTGCGTGCCCTCTGCACCCTGCCTGGCCTCCCAGCCAAGTCTGGCAGGATGCTCTTGGGCTGTCATGGCTGGAAACAGGCAAAAGCTCAGCTCTGGCCTGGCCAGAGGGCTCCTGGCACCCCTCCTCCCTCACAGGGCTGCAGCTGCTTCCATGCAGGGCTCACACCACCAAACCTCTCCACTCAGGAAAACCCTCTCACACATTTACAGCTTCCAAGGGAGCAACTCCTCAAACGCTGAAGTCCATAAAGCCTCCCAGTCAGAGCCTGTCTAGCACTGCCAACAGGTTTCATGGCCAGCCACGCAGGAGCAGAGGGAGATTTCTTTACCCAGCAGGGACAAACCACTCAGAAGATTTGCTTTCACAGTCACAACCAACCTAAAAATTCAGGAACTACCCCAGCCAGAGCCACAGCCCCGGTCCCAGCCGGGAAAGCGGCCAACAGCAGATTGCTGCAGGCAGCAAACGCCTTCCTACAGTGGCATTTTAGCTCTTTTTTGGTTTGAACGAGGTCCCACCCCAGATTTTCTGCCGAATGAAGCTTTGAAAAAATTACATGCTTCTTGCAATAGTGAAGGCCTTGCAAGCTTGCTTCTGGCAGGGAAGTGCAGAGCCCTTTGGGAGGCACCAGCATGTACTGCAAGGTCACCCTGGCTTGTGCTTCAAAAGGAGATGACAACAGCAGCCTGAAACAGCCCTTTGAAATGCAAAGAAATACTCAGGTTCTTCCTAATTTCATTTTTCAGCTGCAAAGGATTCAGTCTATGTTTTTATAGATGGCTCTTCATTCTTTTCCTATCTATTTTCTAGACAGCTGGACACAGGTGAGAAAGTACAACATATTTAATCAAAGAGGTATTCAAAGAGCAGACCAGGGTGTACTTAACGCTCTTGATCTGCAACATATGTAAGGAACCGAATGCCTTTCTGCATAATGTGATTATTCATAGGACTCCAGATGCAAAGGAAAGATCTCATCTTCTTCTTAAGATGTAAGCATCTTTATGCACCATAAGAATAAGATTATCAAGTAATCACTACAAAAATGAACTATCTCTTTTCAGGGCTGTGTCAGTCACCTTTCTTGGCTGAATAATTTTATGCTTTTATATTAATTGATTGGAATATTAATGAAGTGATTTACATTTATACATGAATGCATGTGGTTTCTCACAGGCAAGCTATAACTTCCCAAAGACAAAGCTGAAAGCACAAAGGGTTGTCAGCATGTGGATTTTAAATGGATCACATATGGGGCAAAGTAACCATAGGAAAGGTATGAAATCTGAGTGATGGGGACTGATACACACTGACTGTGGCTATTCTTTATTTTCTGAGACATATGGAAGCTTCCTATCCCTAATCCCCTAAAACTTCAGCAAAGCTGGTATACTCATGTACAGACCTGAAGCAGAGCATCAACACAGGTGCCTGGGCTGGCAGTCCCAGGGTGCAGCTCCTCTCTACTCTCATCACAAACCAGCAATCTCTCCCCATGTATGTGGTGTTAAACGAGTGGAAACCAGCTTAGCTTGGTTTGGTCTGAGAGATGGGGATATACCGAAAACTGGTGGGATTTTGTACATCGCATCCTTTAAAATCTAAGTCACCACCTCCAATTAATTCCTTTAAAAAGTTCCTGGCTCTTGAGCACTAATCAGTCACTTGAGAGGCTGCCTTGCCCTCGTTGTACCCACCAAGGTGAGCCCCCAGCTCCTCACTGCACCTGTGCACCATGAGGGAGCTCGCAACGGAATGAAAATCACAGCTGTGGTTTGCAGAGTTCAGAAACACACAGCACATATCTATGAGGCATTGAATCCCTGGCAACCTGCTCCTTGCTCCTTCAGAAACTGGGAATCCAAGGTTCTCTCTTAGATTCTATCTATCTAGGTATGAACTCCCTCAGGGAGCGAGCGAGGGAAGCAGAGGATGCATAAGGACTCACTGCTGCCAGCCCCGTGGGAATGGATGAGTAACACAACCCTTTTGTGAGACCTAAAAAAAAAGACTTCTACCCCCAAAACCTGACAGGCAACGTTAGCAACAGAAATGGCTCACTGCATATTGAATGAACACACCACTGCCATCCAAACAGCCAGGGAAGGAGTTAACTGCTTCTCCCACTGGAAATATTTCCTTGCCATCATGCCTCACTTCACACTGAACGCTAAAATATTTTTCCACAGTTAAAGTGATGCTTCACTGAGATCTCAGCACATGCACTTCATTTCCCTGGATCTGTATAAACAGGGTAAACTTGAAACATTTGTGACTGAAATTTTCCCTGCAAGTTTCTTGCGACTTAACGGTTATTAAATTCCTTAAAATCATATCTTCTGCACCCAGTCAGGCTGCTGCAATTTGGTAATGCATTGATGGTGTTCTGACTGCCTGTGCAGGGGCTTTTTGAAAAAATATTTCAAAATTTCAAGTGAAAGGGGTTTCTTCCCCTCTCCACTTCTCCTGTCATATTCATTTTTCAAATCCTGAAAATTTTTCAGGAGAAAAGGCAGCTCTGAGAGGGTGCTGCTTAAAGGCAGATGTCATCCCAGACTGAGAAAATATGAAGCCAAGAGGAAGCACAAGACTTAAAACAGGAATGGTTTTAACCACAAAACTGTGATCAGGCACTGCAGCAGAAGCAAGGATGGATGAAATTATCATCTTCAAACTCTTCACTAAGAGGGGAAAAAACTGGTAGTCTGGAAATGGTACCTGATGATCCTGCCTGGTGGTGAAACAGAGCAAGGGCTGCCCTGCCTCCTGCACCAAACACGTGCTGGGGGCTGCTGCTGCACCACAGATTTCTGTAGCAATTCTCTTTGGAAGGAACAATCTCAGGGATGAGACATACTCACACATCTGATCTGATACACGTCAGTTCAGAGCAGCATCTGCCTGGAGCTGGAGGATACATCGCCTGCCTCCTTCACAGAGCGTGACATCCCTTAGGTGAGCACTGCAGCCCTGAGAAGCTGGTTTTCACTCCAAGTTTTCTTTTTCCCTGACCCCTGAATTCCTACTGACTACAGCTGCCAGCTTTTTCTCTGCCTGGGGCTCTGCATTTTCCCTACAACTCCATTGCACAGGGGGAGTCACACCCTGTCCCCAGTCAGGCTGTGGTGCTGCAATCATTGCACAGGACAGTCTCCAGGGACACCAGGGAGGATGTGCTCCAGGCAAAAAAGGTTCTTTTTTTTTTTTTTTTTCTAAAAATACCAAATACAACAGAGCTTGCAGTGCACAGGAGATGCTGGAGCATGTTGGCTGGGAAGATGGGACTCTCCTCCTGTCAAGCATAAGCTGATCATAACCCTCAGCCACTTCCCAGCACTACTCACCAGCAGAAGCTGCTTTTGCTGTAGGACAAACTCAAAAGCCTCTTCATATTCTGAACAAATAAGGTCAAAAAGGCTTGGTTTAAATACTGGGAAATTGCAAACAGAGGCTTTGGTAACAGGCACTGGTTAAATTTAACCTGTAGATTCAAACACAGTCCATCACACAGAACAAATTAAGTAAATGTGACATTAATGCTGTAGTGGATTGTGCTGTGCATCCTGTGACAGACACAACTGCAGCAGCTGTTTCAGGAAAGTCCTGGGCAAAGGCAAGTGGCCACATCACAATCTGACATATTAGTACTATTGCTTCTCTTTCTTTTTTCTATTTCCACAGAGGATAACGTGGTTGGCCAAAAGCAAGAATTATTTCCCACAAGAAAATTAAGATGGCAGAATTCTGCAACTAATTCTTTGATGAGACAGTTTGAAATGATGTATTTCTTGATACCAATTGCATCAAGAAGCAGCAAGGCACTTTATTTATTTACTCTTTCTGTAGGGATCCCTTTATCTTGCCTGTTCTTTTTCTCCTCTCTGAAGATTTCCCCACATTTCCTCACCATTTTCTAGGACAGGAAAGGTTCCAAGAACCTCCAAATTAAGAGGATTAATTTCCTTTGATATGCAAGAATAATTTTTTGGTAACCATTAATCAGTTTTGAATTACGCAAACTTAAAGAAAACTGCTCACATCTCCTTGCAGCAGGAAAATCTTTCCCTCAAATCCCCATGATGCTAAGTTTACCTTCCTACAGTTTAATCTTTTGCTGGCTGTTATTGTAGTTGTTTCCTTTAATAGATACAGCTTTTCTGCACTAGCGATTTATTTTTCTTCCTGCTATATATTTCTGATATTTTTTACTGGTGGATTTTAGCCACTTAAGTCTCAGCAAAATGTCTGGTTTCTGTCGGTCATAAACTTTAGATTTTTCTGAAATCCAACACTATCTTCTTCCTTACACTGGTCCACTATAAACTCTCCCCATCTTCACACCAAGACATTAGAGAACTACTTCCTCTCTCTTAGTAACCTTCTTGCAGTCACAAAGGAGAGGGTTGTCCATGGAAGGGAGACTGTGCTGCAACCCTACAGCACAGAGATGCAGAGACCTGACCCAAATTTGGTGCAGGTGAGGGTCAGCACAGCCCTTAGCAGCCCAGCAAGACCACAGGGTGCAGCATGGGCCATGATGCACTGACAGGCAACAGACACCTGGACCAAAACAGCCCTCACTGACTTTACAGTCTCAATTTATGAGGAAATGCATGCACAGCAGCACTTGCTTTTTATCACAAGCTTTCAGGAATCAGTAAAAAGAAAAATAAGAGGCAGGAACAGCCACAGCTTGATGGGTGCAGATGATGATAACTGGGATGCTCATAAACCAGTGTGGAGACACAAACGTGCTGGGAGTTCAGAGTCATATTAGAAAAACAGCCACATACTTCTCCAAAGCAAAATAATTTCGCTGAACCCTGCAGTCATTAGCAATAAGCAATCTCCCTGGCTAGGCTTTGATCAGGGGCATGGTTTCATCTGTCTGCTAGGATGATGCCTAAGATTTCCCCTTCCCTTTTTTCCCCACCAACGAAGCTCTGCTGTCACAGACATAGGGCTCAGACCCCAATCCTGCTACCACTCAGCTTCATGTTCATTATTTGTGTGATCATCGTCACTGTGGGCAATGGGGGAGAAGCACAGAACTTCACAAGTACGTATAGGATTAGGACTAAACTCCTCCTGCATACAGCCTCCATTACCCTTGGTGTTAAAATTTTAAACCACCATTAAGATAAAAAAAGCAGATGAATGCAGAGATGCTTTGGGCAGTGGGACACTTGGATCTCCCACACCACGCCAAAACCTCAACAACCGAAAAACAAGAAGTGAAGACCTATGCCTGAAAACACTGCTTATGCTGTAAACACTTACAATTAAAGGCCCTCTGTTGTTCTCACGGTACTTGTTCTGGAAGAAGATATAAACCACGGTGGCAGCCAGCGAGTAGAGGAAGGCGAAGACCGCGATGGTGACGAAGAACTCTGCCGAAGAGGAGAAGTCTCCTATCAAGGCGAGCGTTTCCCGGCGCTTGCCTTCGCAAGTGGGAGCCTCGAAATTCACTTGATGCAACCTGGAAAACACACCAAAGAGCAGCAGGTGAAGTAAGGAAAATGGAAACTGTTGTCTGAATAAAGATGAATGCATTTGCTCGGTCTCTGTCTCATTCCTGATGTGCACTGATCCCCGTGAATGACTGTGGGCTGTGCTCCTCAGAGCTGCTGGTACATGTGAGGTGACTTCCCTGTGAGTGCCAAGGTGAGACTGAGCACAGGAATGCGTCTTTTAATCAACCCCAGGGAAAAGTTTGTGTTCCAGTGGTTTGGTACCCCGTCCTCTCTGGGGTTTTGCCATGGCAACAACTGAAAAAGGATAACATGAGACACAATTTGGTTCTCGAATTCTTGCAATGCAGGCAGGAGAAAACAGGTGTTATCCTTGGTACTAAGCCCATGGGACAACTGTGTTTGGACATTCACAAATTCCTTGTACAAAACTGTCTAGTGCAGAGCTACCTGTGGCTGTCAGCCCATGGGGCTGTTAGCCACATAGTGCTTCTGCATTAAAGGCTTTTAAAATCAAGCTGCAGCAGAAATACACAACTCGAATCAAATAAAAAGTCTGAACGCCCTGGTTTAAGCAACCTAAGTCCTAACTTTATACTCATGCACTGTTTATCAGTGACTGAGCTAACAGATTTGTAGCTCTGTCTGGAAGCTCCAGAGAGAGCCTTTTTGTCAGTAATAATTTTAATTTCTGATTCAGAAAACAGGAAGGGGATACATGGAAGGGTCATTTTGGCAGGTGCTGTTGCATGGCCTAGATTCACATCAGTGGGGATGTGGAGCCCAATGAGGGATCATGTTGTTCTGCTCTGTGCAGGGTGAACAGAGGGGATGAAGCCAGCAGCAATTAAAGAACTGATGATCTGGTGCTGAGAAAGGATTAGGCCTTCTGGGAGACATTCCTCTGCTCAAGGGCAATTAATGTGTGCAACAGCAAGCCAATGGCAGCAGCAGCCATAACTGTATTTGGCTAAATAAAAAGTTAATTCCCCAGAGGAAAACAAAGTACCCACAGCAGAAATCACAGAAGATGGATTAATGGACGTTGGAGGATTGGATGACTTTTTGCTTTTGCTGGTCCAGACTAAATGTACCCAAACGTGTAGGCAGGACCTTTTCATCAGCAGTTGATGAATAACTCCAGTTATTTGCCTCAGAGATTTTATTCCCTGTCATTGTAGTAGTGGTGGGATGAAAACAAAAACCAAGTCTGCCCAGATTGCAGAGATGAGCAGTGGCTGAGTTGCCTTTCCTGATGAAATCTGAACACGAGAGAGACTCTAATGCTCATGATCAGTTTCCTAACTTCACTGTTTCCTGGCATCACTGCACACACACTTTTCATCAGGGCTTATTGTTCTGTGCTAAAATTGAGGGATAAAAGGAGAAGTAAGATTTCCTAGTGCCTGTCATGCCAATTTTGCAGTCTGGAGAGAAAGTGGTATTGTTTTAACCATCACCACGATAATGGAAAGATTTGAAATGCATGATTTGCATGGTCTAAAAAGGAAGCTTTCTCTGCTTTCCTCATGCACAGCTGATTGGGTGCTGTATTGACACAGAACAAAACTGTGTTTCAAAGCCCCTTGAAAACTGCGGAAGGCTCTGTGGGGTTTTCTCTGGCTGCTTGCTGTTGTTGGTCCAAACCTCCAAATGGCTGAGCAGCCTTTTCTGGTTCTTTGGTAACTCATGACATTTGCTGTGCTGGAAGGGCCACACTCAGGTACCACTCTGCTCTTTTAGGGTCCTGCTGCAGGATGTGGGATTTGTTTCTCCAGCTGAGCCCAGAAGAACTCAGGCTTTGCTGCAATGGGGGAGCTCTGTGGTTTTGTTGCCACCTTCCCTCACATCACTTGCACAAGCACTGTGAAATTTGGCTGAGCTACATTAAATACAATCCAAATGTTGGGGAAAAGAAAAAGAAGAGCAAGGCAATTCTGTATACATTTCATGGTGGGTTTTTTTTCCCCTCCCCAGGAGTCCTGAAATGCAGACTGGACAACACGTGGTGTTGCAGGTAGCAGCTCAAAATCCTGGCCATATCAGAGGTAATAACTTAGGGAATGTTTCCATAAAGATTCAGACTGGAAGTTACCCGTGCTTGCCCCTCTGACTGTCTACAGTCAACACAGCTCAGTCTCATCATCAACAACCACCAGCCTTTACAAATCACAGTAAAGCAACTGAGACCACTTTCCTTTCCTATTCTCTGTTTTCCTGACTGCACCTCAGTTCTGAATCATAAACCAGAAAAAAAATGTTCCTACATTAACATCACACTTGTACCTTCCCAGCAGTGCTTTTATGGCCAGGCAGCTGTCAGGGATCCGAGATCACAGAAACCTTCTTCCATCAAGTTATTTTTATTCACTTGCTTTTCTTTTTAGATTTCCCTGGCCTCTAAGAGGATGTGCAGTAATTGGTGCCTCTTGTGGCTACCTCACCTCTGCCAAAACAACTGAGATCTGTTGTGCAAAGGGCCCTGAAATAGACCATGATTCAGACCTGGGAAGAGGAGATGTGACAGGGAAGAGAAGTGAGGGAGCCAAGCCCTGCGGTGGTTAGGGTGGATGCTGACTTTACATGATACATCTGAAAAGTTTCTTGAAGGCAGGGGAGGATCAGTGACAGAAAATCCAGTTTCACTAATCGAAACCTCTTTGATCTGGAATGGCATCTCCAAGAGAAACTCTGATTTTTTTTGCACTGATGTTGCTGAGTCAGCCTTTCTGGGGGCAGGATTGTTGGGTGATGACTCACAAAACATTAACTGCCTCTGCCTCCCACTTTTGATATAATTCTACCTCTTCTGTCTCTTACTTCCCCTGACTTGCTCTTCTTTCACCTTCTCTTATCTCTCATTGTTTACACCCCACCTATTCCTTTGAGTCATCCTTGGCCAGTGTCTTCCTTCTGCTGCTTTTCCAATTTCCAGCACCACCTGCATTCCACCTTTGCCTCTCCATTTCCTAAACAAAACCCGAAGTCCCAAGAGTGACCCCTTGCAATCACACCCTCTGCACTTCATTAACATTTGTTGGGCTGCATTAACAAGAGTGATTTTCACTGATTGATGAGCAATGCAAATAAGGAACACAACAGCAATGAATTTACTTAATTAGAGAAACCTTTCCTCCTGTAAGTTCCTCCAGGGTTTTTTTTTTTGTTTGTTTGTTTTTTTGTTTTTTTGCTTTGTACTGCTCTGAGTACTGCTATTAATTCAGAAATAAAGCTCTTGACTTTGGAATGTGACCTTGTACCCCACAGTCAGCAGAGCAGCACTAAGGTCATCCTTGCTGCCCATTGTTACCAGCATCATCCCCTTCGTTAACAGCAACTGCCATGGCCAAGCCATCCAGGCCCAAATTCCCTCAAATTCACTTCAATCTGAAGCAAGTCCACCAAAGGCAGTCAAATTTCACTGATGAAGTCACAGTAATTAAGGGCTGCTGAGGTTTCTTCCACCATTTGGCAAACTTTCCGCTGCCGTGGGAAATATGATGACAAGACAGCTGTATTGTCTAGCTCGACAAGATCAAAAGAGGGCAGGAATGTTTTACAGTGAAAAAAGGGATTTTTACATCGTTCCACAATAGCAAAGAGCAGTTACATTTTCAGACACTAATTACCCTTGCTCTGGAAACAATACATGGAGCCAGACACGTTGAACAAAGCTACAGCTGTTAGGTGTGCGTGGGGAAGCAGAAGCTTTGCTCTCTCCATGTGAATGTGAAGCTGCCTTTTCTTCCCGAACTTCCTCAGCACAATATTCAAGCCACAGCTTTCTTTTAATCATAGCCCACCATTTTTTAGAGCAGCTGAGTTCCCCTGATGATCCTCGAGCATGGAAATGGTCAGAGCCAGCTGCCCCAAAGAGCTGTCCTGTCCCATGTCTCAGTCCAGCAGCACAGAAGAGCCCAAGCAGGAGGGTGAGTGATGTGATCTCACCTGACTCACCCCTTCAGCAATGCACACAGGGCTCACACTTGGAGCCAACAGAACATGCAATTAACACAAATATGTGCTCAAATGTTATTGATGAACTGGCAAAGACTTCCTCTCCTGGGCTTTGATCAGTGTGTGGATTAATAAATAACAGATAAAGTTCTGCCTCCAAAAAATTCTCAATGGGGGTTCGTGTTTCTCCATTCCTTTACTAGGATCTGGTGAAAAACAGGCAGAAAAAAGCTCTCTGTTTTTGGCAGGTTGTCCTATTTTCTGAAAATAGCATCTTGTAATCCACCCTCCAACCTGTCTACAACATGCTGGAACAAAATCTGCAACACCCACACACGTGCTTGCAAAAACCCAGAGATCCATTATCTTTTCATTGGGCTTTATTTCCCCCTACTTGTTTCTGGTAGTCAAACTGTCAATTGTCTTTACTGTCTGCAAATTCCTGAGAGAAATGCATCGCTAGAAATGAATTATTGCAGCAGTGCTTGTGGAGGGGTTTCTTGGGAAATGTTTATCTTGGTTGATAATCTCCAAAATGAGGGAAAAATGAAATTTCAAAATACAGTCGTGAAATGCTGACATGCACAGAGCCCCTCAGCAAGTCAAACTGCTCTGCTGAGGCACAAAAATGTGACAAGGGTTTACACCTTCCTTTCTCTGGGATATAGAACAAAGGTATTTCTTTTAGCTAGCCCTGAAAACACAGGAGTTCCCTCATTTCAGAGGACTATGCTGGTGTGCTTTGACACCAATGCCTCCAGACAGCCAGTCCCTGGGCAAATGTACCTTTCTGAGGTGCCAAATATGGATTTTTGGTAGGTTTAGTGGAAGAACACAAATAAATGGGAGCCTTTCCTCACACAACAGAGCTCATCATTCCTGTAAAACCTCTCTAGAGATATTACCTGCATTAAGAAAAACACTTTGAAAGACATCTCCAGTAATCAAACAAAAGTAGAAATCTGCCTGCAAATGAAAAGTCTTTAATGAAATTGGGGTCCACTGATTCTTCCAACATTCTTCACAGTCTGCTCTTCTCACTGCAAAGAACATTTCCCCCAGTGCTGGGCATTCCTGAATGCTTGGTGCTAAACACAGCAAGAAACAGCCTTCCTTCCAGTCTTTGGGAGGATGGATGGAGTGAGCTCTGCAGCTTTCTCCTCCTCCTCCCCCCACATCTGCTCTCCAAAGACAAACTTCTGAGTGGGGGAACCCTGCAGTGACTAAGCCATTATCCAGCAATTCCCACAGGATCTGAATCTTTGAAAGGCCTGAATATGCCACAGCCTTTCAAAACTCTGAGATGCTTATCCATCCTTCCTAACTATCCCAGCAGTTTTCCATACCTCACTCTGCCAGCTTCCCCAAAAAACAACATCCTTGCAGACTCCTCAGCACCCAAAGGTGCCTTCAGTACCCTCCTCCCCTACAGAGCAGCAACACATTCATTTCTACCACATACCTGTCCCTACAAAACTGGTTCATTTTTCTCTGGAGACAGAAAGAAAAATTAAAATTCTCCAGCTGACTCAGCAATCCAAGCCTGGTCTTTTGTTTCTTTGCTTTTTCGAGGAAAAAGGAATAGAGTTGGCTGATCAAAGAGTATTTGAAAATATTTCACTTTGAACTTCTGTCTGCTCAATAAAACCTCTCCATTTATTAAAAAAAAAAAAAAATCCAAAGCTCACATCACTCTAGAATTCTTCAACACTACCAGTCACTTCACACAAATACATACATCATCTTGCAAATATTTATTCCTAACTCCTATCCTGGACATTTGAACATCCTAAAGATCTTCTCTTTGTCACAGCTGACTTCAGCTTATACCCATCCAAATCCATGTCCAGAGCAGCATGACCAAAAACCACCTCAGAAGATGCTGCTGGGAAGCTGACCAGGAAAGCTGCAGCAACCTACACTCTTTTCTGGTTTATGTCCAGTTAAAATAATGGAAAATATTTCCCTCCTCATACTTTCAGTTTCTTTGCTTGCCAGGCTCCCAGCCCTCACAGGGAGCACTGTGGCCACTATGTTTGGCCAGCACTATTTTCCTACAGTCTGAGACCCCCCCTAGGTGCTCAGACCTCCAGGAAGAGAAGAACCCTTTTGAGGATGGGGTCAGAAGAAACAGGAACAGGGAGAGGGCACCAGTGCCACATCCCCAGCTCGGGATCAATCCTGCAGGACCTGCTCCCAATTTCTGCAGGCACAAAGCCCTTGGGAAACAGCCTGCACAGCATTCCTGGGGGAAAGAACCATCCCAGCCTCGTGCCAGCCCTAGCAATGAGCCTCCCCAGCCTGTGCATGTAGCAGGAGTGCAAACCCTACTACTCCAGCGTAGCACCAAGGAGCCAACACAGACAGGCTCTTTATAGAACACACACCGCCGGGAGCGCCTGGAAAGCTGAGTGGGTGATCCCAACCCCACTCCCAAGCTACATCCAAGACCCAGATTTATCTCCCAAGATAATTTCACAGCTCTCCTCAGGAACACATGCTTTTCCTTGCTGCTCAAAGACATGCTCCCCCAGCCTTTACAACCCAAATGCCTTCCCAGATTGGGCACTTACGTTCTTTGTGGCACAGACTGGTGACATTATGCTCTGATTTCCCTTCACTGAGCTGTTTTCTCAGGAAAAACTGCTTTCTAGTCTCTGGGAAGCTTTGCTACTATCTCTGAAGGAAGGAACCCTTAATTATCTTTAAAAAAAGTTGTCATGTTCATGGATCAAGGTGAATTAGAAGACCTGGAAATGCCACTGGCATGTTTGCACCACCACATGAATACATATCCAGTGTTACTTGGTCCCACCATGAGATCCTGTCCCTCCTGCTGCCCTCTCCTCTGGACAGACACAGGAATCAGCTTCCAAACTGAGAAGCTCCTGTCAGAGCCAAACAAAAGCTTCCATTTGGAGAAAGATCTACAGAAATCTAAATATCTACAGATAAAATGATTTTATGATTCTACAAGCAGTAGAAATCATAAAGAAAAGGCCTAAAAAAGTAATTGAATCTAATAAGACCATTTCTGAGAAGCTGGTGTACCAAATCCCTGGGCAGTGTTTCTGCATGGAGCAACATGGGATTGCTGATCCCCTATTCCTGCACCCCAACACATTCTGCTGCTGCTCACAGCAGTTCATAGCTCTGACACCACACCCAGTCCACCTTCCCTGCCACAATCAAATGGACTATGAACTACATGTAGTATTCCAAGTTCTTGGGCATCGCCTGGTGCTCAGCCAGAAGCACCTGAGAGCATAAATGCTTTGCCCTGTGAGAAGCAATGTTCAAACACATTTTAATCCAGACCTATAAACCCTGAAAGCAGCAATTTCACCCCCAACACCAAGTGAGATAAATGCAACACCAATTACAGAAGATGCAGCAACATTTGCTCCTTTGTATTGTATTTCAACACTACTTTGTATTTAACTATAATTTTCTCAAGTACATTGTCCTAATGTACTTCAAGCAATCATATTGAGTTCTCTGTAGAGTTTTATGGCAAGACTCCAGTGAAACTCCCAGTCACAGTATTTACATTGGAAGGATATGACAAACCCTTTTCTCAGGGAGCTGGTGGGCTCCAGCACAGGCTGGAGTTGGATGCACATCCTCTCCAGAGTCTACTGAATGGAAAATATCCCATTAAACTCCTGGCAAATAAATTAATGTAGAATCCAGGTGTGAGAGGAGACCAAAGACATCCCATGTATCCCATTCCCTACAGTTCTGGGGAATCCTTCAGGGCTGCTGCACAACAAATGCACATTTTGGAGCAAGGGAAAGGGGAAGGGTGTGTGTTTGATTGTCCCCCAGCTGGGTCACCATGTGCCATCCAGGGTATGCCATCAAATGCCAAACAAAGCAAAGCCCAGGGGTGGCTGCTTTGGTTGCTTCTGTACTGACAGCATGAAAATGTGCAAAAATAAATTTGCAAGGGAAGTTGCCTAAAGTCTGACTTTTAGGAAAAGCCTTTGTGGCAGGCACAGATAAAACACCATCACTGCACAATACCGCAGAGACTATTCATGAATATATATTAAAAATTCAAATTGTGAAAAAGCTGCATATATTAACAAATGCAAAAGCAACTTCCACTTTAAGAACAAATTCGGCCTAAAGAATTAATGAAGAAGTTTTCTGGCACTAAAAGAGTGTTAAGCATAAAATAGAGCCTCTGTGAAGAAAAATCAGCCAGTCTGGATCAATTGGACCATCCAAATTCATCAAAAATCCAATTTTTCAGACTTTGCCACCCTTGGTGTGCAGCTTCTTGGCTGTTCATAAAACAGTTTGACCTAGAAGCCAAACCATCCAGAGCAGCCATCAAACTGTGGGGACAGTGAGTGGTTTTCTTGCTTCAACAACACAGCTGTGCTGAGGACCACAGGCACAGGGTGAGCCTCAAAGAGAAGCTGAAGATGTGGTTTTATCAGATTTCTGGTGGTTTTCTACAGATCTCATGCAGGAACAAAGGGTGACTGGAAGCATCTCTGGTCCCTCACTTGTGAGAAAAGGGCACTTGTCTTTATCCACAGTTCCAAAAGTGCAAACTGGCAGTAATGACTGTTCTTTGGTCAAGTTGCCAATCTTGAAGATTTCTACAAAGTGGGGTGTGGAGACTGTAATTGGGGTCAGGAGGTGGCTCTCAAAACTAGAAAAGTCACTAAGTCATCCTGAGTTTTATCTGTTTTAATCAAACCAGCAATAATTACATCAAACTCTGACACCAGGAATTAAATTGTACATGTGCTCGTGGGCAGCTGCTGCTGCAGACCACAGCTGTGCAAGTAAAAAAGCCAATTTTCTCCCATTCTAATGTCCTCTTTGTTTAAACACAGCATCCCCAGAGTCAGGGTGGTCCTCAAGGACCCATGGACATCAGAGAACACTGATTTGCAGTTTTTAATTACTTCAGTAGTCTGTAGTCATGCACAAGCAAGCAAAAATCACACCATGGCTCTGAATTATGGGATGCACTCTCTAATCACTAGAGCCCAGTTACAAAAATGTGAAATATTCTTTCCTATTACAAACTATGCTCATCCAAAGCCGAAAAGAAAAGTACTTATTCTGCAGACCTGGATCACCTTTTCCCCAGCCTGGGAGAAAATCTAAGAGCAAACAGCCCTAACTAAACCAACAACTCATTGATCAGTGCTCAGTTTGGCTTTGCAAGCTTCATGTTCAGGTTGCTTCCGGACTTGCTTCAGTGCAGAGACATGACCAAGGTCTCTGACTGCCAGGGAAATGCTGGGGCCATACTTTAAATAGCTCACAAAGTTCTTGCATTCATGTCACAATGGCATAAAAAAATCTTTCAACTGGCTTTCCATGGAAAAAAAAAATTTAAAAAATCAAGTTGCAATTTTCTGGATAGCCATATAAATTGCCAGAATGTACAAATCACAACTCAGGGAAAAAAGGTCTATTTCCTAGTTAAAATATCTTAATGCTTCAGTTTGCATCATTAAGTCACATTAAATATGAAGCTATTTTTTGTGGAGGTGTCACAATCAGAGACATTTGTAACTTGAAGGATTTCCTGGATTTTACTCAGCAGGATGCAACACTAGCATCCTCATTCACATAATCTCCAGTTTCCACTAACAGTAGTTAAATCCTAGAAATCCTGGTTAGGCAAATTATTCATTAGGAGGTCAAAATTAGGTATAAAAAGCACCACTGAGATCAGAGTTTGAAACAGTTGTGGAAGATAATTAAAGTCATGACTGAGCTCTCAGTGCCCATCCTACAAAGCCAGTTTATGTAACAGGGATATTGGTGAAAATCTCCAGCTTTGCTGATGTATTATTGAACACTTTTCCTCATCAGTTCAGCTGTTAACCCCAGATCTGCAGTGCTAGATGAGGTGGTCACAGTTTGGCAAGAAAAGGGACTAAATTGATGGAGCTGTTGAAGATCCAGAAGGGACCACTGTGCTCACTCAGCTTGTGCTCTTCCTCTCTGAACTCCACCTGATCATCCCTGCAACTCCAGCTCGTGCAAAACCAGCTACTCAAAAGTGCCAAGCTCTGTTGCAAGAAGTCACAGGGTGGAGATTTCTCCCTTCATTAAGCTGGATTGGGTCATGCAGAGTTTAACCTGCACCTCTCACCTTCCCGGGAGCTCTGCCAAATCCGCCTGGGAATTGGGGCATCTACATTTTGGCACAGAGCACACCTGGAGCCAGGGCACAACTCCTGCTGGCTTGCTTCTGTTCCTGTCTACCCACAGGAGGTTCATCAGGCCACAATCTGGTTTTGCAGAAGAGGCATCTTTGGTAAGATGAAGACATCCAAAATAAAACACAAACCTGAAGGAGTTTAACTCAGTGACTTTATTCCTTCCTATCTCCAACCTCCCAAGAAGTCTGGCAGGAGAGCTCACCATAGCTGCCTAAAAGTAAGCACTGCTGGCAATTACTCAGTTGAAAGACTTTCTATTTATCAGCAGCTCTCAGTCTCCCAGCCATCACAGACATTTCTAATCTTTCAGCCAAAATATTTTTCACTGAATTCTGAAGCAAGATTTACTACAAATGGATGACAAAAAAATAGAAGGACAGTACAGACTGGCACAGAAACGTGCCTGTGCAGAGGCCTTTTCCAAAGAAAGATAGATGCAAAGCTCAAAAAGTTAGATGCTTTTTCCTTAATTATAATTTGTATCTTCTAAGTAGGCAATTTAGATCTGGCTGTCATATTTCAGATGGAAGACTAGACTACCCATAGCATGCAGATGAGGTGAACACTTTCAAGAGTGCTCAATGGGAATGTCTTTATTCAAATGAGTTGCTTAAAGTGAATTAAAAGCTCCCATAAAACACAATTTCCTTTTCCTTCAGAAGGAAGGATCAATTCAAGAGACAGCTTTACTAGAGCATTGAAAAGATACTAATAGGTGATTTAGAATAAAATGGAAAACATTTGTTTTGCTCACTGCTGTGATACCAAGATGTGCAAAGGTATTTTCACCAGGCTTTCACATTAGCACCACCAGGAAATCCCAGTCTGTCCCACTAGGAAGTGTGGCTCAGTGCTCCTAACACCCCTGCACACACTTCACCTAACCACTGCCTTAGGTGAGACTGCTTAAAACCTAACAATGTCATCCTCCAGGCCAATATTTTCCAAGTGGTTTTCAGGATGAATGCCCCAAGAAAAGACAAGAGACACTCCAAATAATTCCCATGCAGCATGTAACTTGGGGATACACTGTGTATGTAGGCTGGGTTAAAGCACCTCCAAAAGCTAAAGGCAATGAGATTTTAATCCAGGGTCTGCCTCAACACTTAACAGACAGCACATTTAGAGGATTGTATTCAGGTGGTTCTCCCTTCCCACTGCCCTGCAGTTAAGCAAACAAAAATACTTGCATTTAGGAGAACTGATGAAAAAGAACCTTAAAATTGTGAATACCAGTAACAAATACGTACACAGTATGTACTATTTGATCACTTACTATCAAAGTAAACCCAAGGAATAACAAAGTACATGATAAAAATGTTGCTGGGATCAGAGAAAATAATAAACAAATAGGACCTTCACCAGGACTCTTATGGCAGACAAAAAATACTGCTTCAGGGCACTTGGATGAGTGACAAATCCAATCTGAAAGGGTGATGGACTGTGAGAGTAACAAATAACTCCAAGATGCTGACTTTTTTTTTCCACCCACCCCTCAAAGAATTGGAGTGAGGGTCAAGCTGATGAACATCCTAATGTGTGCCAAATTTGCAATAGACTCTGTATCAAGCACAGATCCTAATGATAAGAAAAACTGCAAGTGTAAGGCCAGAGAAATTGATTCCATATTTGAACTCGCAAAACTTTCCAAATGCATGTACAGGTATGCAGAAGAATGGCTGATAAGTGCTTTAAAACATAAGGAAGGAAAGAAATGCTTTGTGATACAACTAGAATCAAGCAGAAATGAGAAAAACATTCATGTGAATATTTGAAACATCCTTATAAATATCAGCTTAGGCATGGCAGAGCCAAGCACAACTTCCCTAAAGTCATAACTTTAAAAAAAAATCAAGAATTAATATTAATTTAAAGGTACCCTTCAAAACTCCCTGTTTAATGGTACTAATTATTTCTATTGGACTAATTGATATTTCTTGCTAGAGACTTTTGCAATTTGTAGGTTGGAGCTGAGAAAAACCTCAATAAGCAGGTGTGAAGATGCTGCTCCTTTGTTTTGGGAGCATCCAGAGCTACCTGCTGTGGAGTGCAGTGCTGCTTCAGTGCATTCAACACTGGCCTGGGGCTACACGAATCACTGCTTTGAAGTCCTCTGGCACCCTGGATGTTTCAGTCACACATCCCCACACCCCACCAGCACTGCTTTTGCCCTCCTGCATCCTCCTGCATTTTCTTCATTTCCGGTGATTGGCCCCAGAAGCTCCTGTTCACAGTGCAATGCCCATCCTTTCAGCCTGGAAAACTCCCTCCCCACTCTGATCTTGCCTTAATGGGAACGTTTTCAGACTCCTTCAATCTCATTTCCCAAACATCCAAGCCTTCTTGCTTTGCCAAGCTGTCCTGTTCAGCCTTACCACTTTGTTTACCAGCTTAAAGCTCCTGACACTTGTCATCTACTGGCCAAGGTCTGGCAGTTCATCTTTTGGGAGAAGGAAACAAAGCCTCAAATTCACAGCAACAGGAATGAAAGCAGCTGGTAAGAACGGCTTTCTTCATTTCAAGTCATGCTGGAAGGTGCAGCTCATAAAAAGCAGCGCTCAGGTATTTGATTGCTTCAGTGTCACTGCTGACAGCCCCAGCAGCAGCAGGGTGTCAGAAGCTCAGCAGCTTCTCTCCTTCCACCCACACCTCCCCCGGCTGACAGCCAATAATCAGGACTGTGAAGGCATTTGAAAGGAAAATGCCATGTGAAGATGGACCTGAATGCAAGACAACCGGTGGGGAATTCATCCTACCTACACAATGCCTACAAGCCCCTGCAGGCAGATGAGCCTCATCCTCCTCAGGAGCACTGTCTTGATTAGAGAGCCTGAACTTTTCTGAGCTGCTTTTTCCAAGTGTATTCACTGCTCTGAGATGTTATCTTTCCCAACTAATCTCACTTCTGTTTTTTAGAGCATTCCATTCCCATCCTGTGGAAGGAGAACTGGAGAAAAGCAAAAAGAGCAAACACATGAGAAAGTCACAGGAATATTTAGATAAAACACTGAGATGACACCAAGTTCCACAGGTAGCACTGGGCCAGATTTTCCAGGCACATATCTGCTGCCTCATGTAATCCGCAAACCTTTGGACACTTTTTGCGTGTGCCTCGGGTTTGCACACAAAATCCTAAATTACACAGAATCAGAGTATCTTCATGCTTCTCCTAAAACAGCAGCTGGCTAAGTGCCATTTCCCTTCTCACCTGCACACTTCAGGTACATTTACACATGTAGCCAACCACCCCACTGTAATGCCACACATCCCATCTGTGCATGCTGAGTTCAAGGGCCAGCACAGCCTCAGCTGGATCCCTCCTGCAAATAAACTTTACTTTGCATCATCTCTGCAACATGCTGGAATGCTGCAATTACCCATCAATTATTTCCAGTTTTTTAATAAGCAAGACTGTGGGAAATTGCAGATCCAGCCACTTCCTTCTAAAAACAATGTTTGAAGCGCCTGGAGAAACACCAGGAGACACTTGATGGCTATTTCTTTCTGGTTTTTTAACTTTTAAAATAAAATACTGGTTTATAATGATGCAAACTAAAAACACTTCACTACAGGGTGTATTTGTCATGAATGTTGGAGAAATGACCTATTTGGAAGTGAATCAAATTACAAACTCACATAACTCAATTTTCAGGATATCTCCTATGCATACTAAGCAGAAATGAAAGAAAATGTAGACAAGTTCAAGACAAAAAAATAAACATTTGTAATACCAGGAAATATGACTTTTCAGAGTAATAAATGTATGTCAAGCAAGAACAACATTTCAAGGAATCAAATTCAGTTCCCACTGTTTGGAATTTGCTATATCTTAGAACATGGTAAAGAAATAGATGCTTTCAAGTCTGGTCTGTGCATAGCAATCATAAGCAAAACAGCATGTGATTTCCCAAGGAAGCAAAATAATTTCAGAGTCATAGTGTACTAGACTTGTGAGTGAATTATGCAGTCTTTTCTTAATCATCTCAATTCCTTGAAGAAATTACTTAAACAAAAGTGAACGGTTTCTGCAGTGGACTTGACACATCTGAAAACAGAACACTGTAGATGCTCTTTTGAAGCAGGATCTTAAATGGCATGAATGTTATACATATCTCTCTCTCTCTCTCTATATATATATATAAAAATATGTATAACTGTGCTACAGTTTTCAGATGTACTTAAAAAACATAAAAACTGTTTTCCTACATCACTAAGTTTAAAGCATTCTGACACCAAGAGATGTAAACAGGCAATTAGTAAAATTTTCGAAAAACATTTCAAAATTATGGTTCAAACTCATTTTGGTTTTTTGCTTCCCCCTCCCTTGGAGTAGCTATTTCAGATCCTTGCTACTGTGATGGATGAAAATCCTCTCTCATTTCCAGCTTGGATAATGCCTACACTACAGTTTACGGATATTTTATCCCCATTTTTTATCTTGGTATAAGGTGTTGTTTCATTTTGCCTTGCCTGCCATTTTCCACTCCCTGAGCTTTCCCAGCCTCCCCAGGGCTCTGCAATCTCTCTTCTCCTTCGCTGAGCTCCCATTCCCAGCGGTTCCCACTGCCCCATCCACACCAGGTCTAGCCAAACCCATTCCTGCTGCACACCCAGAGGAAAATCCTGGAGCCCCAGCTGGGTTCTAAACCAAAAAATGATGGAAAGCCCCGCAGAGCTGGGCCAGCCCCAGCCCAGAATGCCAAACCGCCGCGAGCCGCCGGGTTACCTGAAGGGGTAGGCAAAGGCTATGTCGATGCTGAGGTCACTCTCGGACTTGTTTGCACAGTCCACACTGAGGCGCAGCTCTCCAGAGTACCCACCGCATGTTGCAAATGCAAAGATTGCAAAAAGCTGTCAAAAACAAACAACAGGTTTATTTCATTTCGTTCCAGCGACCATCCCAAGCAGATCCATGCAGTAGTTCTTGCTGCACCCCCCTCGGGTCAGGTTATCCATCACTCCCTGCGTTTAAAGCACTGCCATTTATTATTCCTGCACCCTTCCCAAAAGCAAATGCAAAGAACCATGGAACCTGAAGCTCTGTTGCCATACAGACAGACACATCACCATTTGTCCATGCCAGGCATCTCAGCTCTTTACTCCTGTCTTGAACCCCATTTGGGATTCACAGCTCAGGCAATTATTTAAATCACCCCACTGACAGGTGAGATTGGAAAAGACAAGGATGAATATTGACTGAGCATAATGAGTCTCTCTAACCCAAACAAAACACTGGCAGAAGTCTTTAAAAGGTGCAACCACCAGTGGCAATAGCAGATCAAGACAGCTCACACAGCTGCTATCCCATCTCGTGGCAAAACACAGAACTCAGCTGCTCCTCTCCCAGTTCACACGTGATTTAGAAAAAAACCCCTATTTTTAAAATTACTTTTCCTAAATTACTACCATAATCCAAGGTGGACATAGAGGTGAAATAAACTGACAGCAAAGCAGAAAGAAATTCCAGACTTAGGGTAATGCCAGGCAAACTGGAAAGGAACAAAGAGATTGGGTGCTTCTGATGTAAACCCATATCACATCTTAATCTTCCAGGAGAAAAATAATGCAGGAGAGAGTATGCAGGGCAGAGACACATCAGCATTTATATCAAGGGTTCAAAGAAAGGAATGGGAAGCAGGCATAGGTGTCTTAAAACATCACTGATGTAGGCTTTGTTGGAAGAGCCTGAGCAGAAGTGGGGGCAGGTTATTTATGCAGTTGTAATTTAAATTAAAGGACAGGTCAGATTTTGTTGATTGAAGCACTATACCTCTGAAGTAACTCCATTAACTTTAACAGAGTTACTGTGAGATCTACAGAGGGGCAGATATGGGAAACGACAAGCAAATGCCCCATCCCAGCCACAATTAAATATGCTAAAATCAGCAACACAGAGGAAACAAGGAGTGCACACATCTGGGAAAGAAACCATGTTCTGGGACACTGAAACATTATGCAGCAAGCAGATGTAATGGCAAAATAAAAGACTGAAAATATAATACATAGAAAAACTAGATATTTTCTTGCTGCACAGGGCTTTGCAAAACACACCATTAATCTTAGTTCTCCCACTTTGCAGCATGAGCAAAGCCTCGAGTTTCACCAGCCTCCTTGGAATTTAGCTTTCCATGTGCACCTTTTTCCCAGAGAGTGACAGATTATAGGGGTGACACCTGAGCACTGGGGCAGGGAGACCTCCCTGGCTGAAGGGTGATGTGCTGAGCATGATGGAACACAGGGAATAACAGGAGAATGATGCAAGTTCCCACCCTGCTATTCACTTCCAGTGTGATCAAGGCATATCACATATGGAGGATAGATTTGCAAAGGTATTTAGGTACCTAATGACAAGAAAAATTAATAAAAACTTTGATTGAATCAATTCTTCTCGCTGAGCTCGCTGAAAAAGAGGAAAGCTGAACTTCACCATGAATTGACTTGTTAAATATGTGCCACAAAAAAAATGTTTTCATTACAACTTAAATAGTGTTTCTTCATCCTAAATGAGACACTTCCTCTGTACACACAAGAAGTTTCTGCCCTTACATGTAGCACAGCACTGAAAATCAGCATTAATCACCCCAGGTTAATTTGTGAGGTGATGTCAGAAAACAATATATTAAGGAGAACAGGAGAGAAAGCTGACCTGCTTTCTGGCCTAATTAACAAAGTTGCAAATGTTTTGCAGGTACATAGAGAGGCACAAAGATTAACAGTGATATATAAAGAGGGAACCTGAAAGCCTGTGGTGTGAGACAGACCTGCCACAAAGGAAGAGCCAGCACCTCTCAGCTACTGCTCTCAGCGAGGGGAGAAGCAGAGAAAAGAGGTGCAATTGAAATGCATCTCCTTTAATCATGCATTGGAAATCAGCATAATGGTTGTCATCATGTTTTTTCACCAAGGGCACAGAGCCATGCCCAAAAACACAGCTCAGGCTATTCTCTCCCAGGAAGCATCTCCTCCAGAGTTCCCAGTTCTCCTCTCTCCTATTGAGAGCATCTCTGACAGCAGACTCAGGCACCTGGAGCCTTGTTCCTTCAGAGAGCTCAGATGCAGCCTTTACTCACCCATCAGCCCCAGAACCAGCTGTGAACCAGAGGCTTTTCAGATGCCTTCACTGGCTCAGCAAACCCCTCCAGGCACAGCCACCAGCTCCCACCCTGACTGCTGCAAGCACCAGGCAGCACCCCTGGGGCAGGGGAGAAAGGGAAAAGGACCATGCTGGAGACTTTTATACCAAACTTCAGCAATGCCTCAGCCAACACAAGCCTGGCTCCCTGCTGTGGCTGGATCAGATGCTGCTGATGGCTGGGATCACCCAGCTGCCACTGAGGTCCAGCCAGCTCCCACAGCTGCATGCTGAGGACATGAAGCACCTTTTGGAAGCATATTTACAGTTTCCATCGAGAGAGTGCAGAGTGAGGGCTGTGAATCAGTGGTATTTCCCTGGGGTATTTTGGCCAAGCAGCAGCGTAATTGTCCTTCCTCTCCTATCTCTGCATTTCCCCTTTCTCCCCACGCCCCCCCAAATTGTGCTGCTTTGTGTTGTCAGAGGAGTGCCCAGTGCAATAAGCCAAGAATTATTCGCTGTTTTTTTGTGCACACAGTAATTCTGTGGCCATTTCAGGAATGCTGTAAACACCACTGTATTTTATTATAGCAGGATTTGTGTAAATGGCAGTTGTAAACCCCATAATGGGAGCTTTATGGGCCAGATTCAATAAAACCTCCATCTGTGAGATAATTTTATTGAACCTGGCTGCTCTGAAATTGAAAAGTTTATGGAGAAAGGGAAAGTGTTTCCCTATGTTCCTATTTACTCTTTGCCTATAAATCCACACTCAGCACCAGCCCTATCAGCAGTGTGCATGCATCCTGCTTCTCCCCTTCACATGAGATAAATCTCCCCACGCACAGTTACCTCTGGTTATCTCATGGCTGCTGCCTCCCAAGGCTCAGGCTTGACAGCCAGGTCTGTGCCTGGATTCTCTGGAGTGGGAGTGGGAGAAACACAGTGCCCTTGAGGCAACAAATCCTTGCTGTCCTGGCTGTGCCAGGCTCCTCCTGCCCACAGGGGTGGGAGCAGGGCAAACCCTGCCTTCTGTGCTCCCATGCCTTCTGCAGCTGCAGGTACTGCCTTGCCATTGTCACACAGTGGGGAGCTTGGTGCCTTCCCATGTGCCTGGAGCCTTGCAGGGGAATGGGAAATGCCTGTCCCCAGCCTGGGTCAGTGGTCCCCATTCCATGTGGGATAACACACCAAGCATCCCACTAGTTCAGAGTGTGCCATGGAAGACGCTGACAACCCACCCGATGAGGAGGGAGGGGGAGGAAGAGACATTATTTGTGCTCTCCAGCACAGACTGGAGCAATGCACATCTCCCATGTCCAGCCCAGCCTGGTTGAACATCACCCCCCTTCCTCATGGTCTCAGACATGATGCCAACACAATGCTGATAACACAATGAGCTTCTGTAGAGGGATGAACACCATTCCCAGATCCTGTTATGGTGATATTCCCTCTTTGACCTCCAGCCTTGGCCCAGACCATTGGCATGTTTTCATAAGGAAGTTGGGTAAATCCCACAGTATAACTTAACCAACAGAAATTATATTTATTATGGTACTGTGCAACAGTAAACCAACCTTCCCTGTCAAATCAGACAAGCATGTTTTAAAGACCAGTTGGCTCCTTAGCACTCTGGGAAAAAAATAGCAATGTAATAACCAGCAAAGCACATTGCTACTTCTCACACCAGCACAGGGCAGGGAAAGGTTCACCATATGATTTATGGGATCACCTCCCTTCCTCCAATGCCAGGTTTCAGTGCAGTGGCAGTGGATCCTGTAATTCAGCATTCAGGTGCTCTCATTTATCCAGACTCAAGGCTGGTGCCCTCATTTCCCAACCCACTGGCCAGGGGCTTGGGGTGTGCAGTGCCCTGAGGGAGCCCAACTCCCAGCTGTGCACGAAACACTTGGTAGCATTCAGCATGTGACCCTGGACATCACTCATCTGGCCGTGGAAGGGGAAAATGGGATGATTTCCTATCACTTCTCCCTGTCTGGCTTTCCGACAATTCCCCTCGATGCCTGCTGAGCCACAGGCTCGCTCTGCACACCAGGAGAAGGCAGAACAGCTCCTGACAAGGCGAGTTAAAAGGCTTGTGTGGCGTGTGTTACAGCTCAAACATCCCAGTAGGAAGATAACACTGTCATTTAAAATTGATGAAACTTCTCTATAAACCACTTACTTTTTCCGGAGCACATCTGCCCTGAGCAGCAGCCTCTGGCAGCTCGCTGGCTGACAGGATGGAGCCATGCTGGGGATGCACCCCAAATCTATCCCAATGCAAAGGGAAGGACCTGCTCTGCCTCAGGGCTCTTTGGTGGGTCCTCCAGGAGGGCAAGATCTCAAAAAGAAAGTCTTACTCTTGCCTGCAGCTGTGGTGGCCAAAAACAGGCTGTGAGGGATGCAGCTCACTATGTGGTTTGGTCTCCAACACTTTCCCTTGGAACTGAGGAAGGAAAATGGGAATGAACCTGCTGGATGCTTTCCCAGAGAGGTCCCTCCAACCCCCTACTCCTGCCCTAACACTGGCAGGCCGAGGGGAACTCCTGGCACTTTTAAAAAGCAACCTGAAATATTCAAAACGCCTACACTATTATTAGTCACTTTACATGTTCAGAGTGTTTTAAAAAAAGACCTATTTTTCTGGCATCGTTTCTTGATCTAAGACCTCCCTTTCCCCATATCACCATCACAGAGAGACTGCAAAACCTTTGCCAAATGTTCTCTGGCCTTATATCTCCTGCTGCTCACTGTGGCCAAGAGCGTGCATGGAGTGAGGAAGGAGCGTGCTGCTCGAAGGACTCTGGTGATGTCCCCTCTCAGCCAGCATTGCTCACCCTGCAGAGTGTCTCGTTAAACTGAGATTATTTATTTATAGGGCAGAACCAGTAATTGAACATTATTATTAAGGCTGTAAAGGGAAGGTTCGAAGGCACTAAATGACTGTACGGGAAACATTCACTGCAGAACTGATGGCCCAAAATATGTCACCACTGAAGGATTAGGAAGCACTCTCTCCCCTGGGTCTCTGCCTGTTTCTTTTTTAAAATCTGGCATTTTTCCTGCACGGATCTGAGCTGCAGACTTCCTGGAATCACTTCTCCTACATACGAGCCTTTGTGCACTGGAGATTATCAGATTATTGACTTTGGGATTCCTAATTATATCAACTTGACTGGTTGATGAATTGGAGGTGGATGGCATCGCAGCCGACGCAGTGCTGGGGGGGTGATGACTAGCTGGAGTCATTTTCCTTTAACAGCTATACAGGGAGAATGCTGAAATATATTCTGCTCCTGCTGAGAAACAAACCCTAAAGCCACAGTTCACTAATTGCTGGGATTTAGTGTCCCCACCTTACAGATAAACAGCAGCATTGCTAAGAAGGCTCCTGTCTGTGTGGAGTGAAAACCCCAGGGATGAGGGAATAGCTCAGAGTTTGGGCATGAAGAGCCACACATGCCCCTGTCACCCACCTGGAGGAGACCAATCTGCTCCATGACTTCCCCAAAAGGCTGAGGGGTTTTCACCGGGGCATCTGCAGCAGTAAACCTCTGTTTGGCACCTACAGAGAGCAACCCACCAACTGGAAAGAAAGGCCTGACCCCAGAGCAGGCAGGAACCCCACAGCATCCTCTGTTTAAAGCACAGCATTTCATTTAATGCTTAGCATTTTTTAAATGAAAAAAAAACCAACCTTGATTTGATTCTTAATGGAAAGATTTATGGAAATGAAATTGGGGTATTTTTAGTGAGTAAAGATCATGTTATAAAAATTTGGTTATACAATACTTTAATCCCAAGGAGACAATTTTCTCTCTTTTTCTTTGAAGAAAACCTCTATCTTTTTTATTCATCTTCCATTGATTATTCTAAAAATCCCCTTTAGCTCCACCAAATAATGGTATGGTAGTCTTTTCTCATTATATTTTAATAGAATAAAGCCCAACTGTATATGAGAGGATTAGATAGCCATTCGTTGGGGTGAAGAACACTGCTCCTCCAGATGGCCAGACAGAATCTGTGTAATGCTTTTCCTATTTATTAAGTTCAAAACGTAATGCAAGCTGATGAGATGTGTTTCATCCAGTATTTAATGGGTCAGCCACAAAGTTGAAAGCTAATGCTAAGGTTGGCAGCATGCATGGAAGAGTTAACAGGCAGAAAATAGAGACACATTTAGAGCATCTCTTCTTGGACTTGGTGAAAAGTTGTCGGAGTACAAAGGTACTTACACAAGCTGAGCAGAGCTGCCAAGCTCTCCCAGCCTCTCTAACCATTAGTCAAAGATTTGAGGTAAACATTTACAAGGACCTGAGGGGTTTTTAAAATTTATTGTATAAATTGCTTTCAGCACACGGACACTGACAGATTGGCAATGAGTCTTGCATGAAACAAGAGACACCAATAGGTGCTGCAGGCAGGCTTGGGAGCACCTGGGGTAATTTCTGGGTGTTCATGGCTTCATTTGGGATGTATCACAGACATATCTACAGCCTGCAGCCCTTTGCCCCTCTGGCTGTAGAACAGCCTGGAAGTTACATCTCTTCCCCTGCAGTCTCCACAACTCCCCTTTGTGCCCTCTTCGTTTCAGGACGTGGGAGCACAAGTTGGACAGACATGTTTAGATTTGTACATGTAATCCCTGAATGACTCATGCTGTGACATATGTCACTGCAGCAGAGATGTGCTCCTTTTGGGGCCTGAGAGCTTTTCTAGTCATAGACTTCCAGCAAAAAACAACAACTGTGGGGGTCTATATCAGGATCCACACTGTGACAGCACCCAGAGCATCACCAGTGCCCAGAGTTTGGGAGAGCAGCCACTCCCAGGCTGTGTCTTGGTAGGAAAAACCATAGAAAGCCATGGTGAGGTACAGCAGAGCTTTTCTAATAGGTCAAGTCAATTCTTATTTTACTAACAGGTAATGTGCAATAACCCAGCAAACACTCAGGTTAATGCACAAATGTAACTCTTGTTTCCACTCCCTCCAGGAAACAACAGGTTTTGTGCAGACTTTACAGCCTGATTATATGGGATTTATTGTGTAACAAGTGTAAACATTTAATTATAAAATAAAAAAGGTTGGATGGCTGCTCGTTTCCTCTTTTCCTTGGTGGGTTTAAAAGCATCTGGGCTTAAAATGGCCCATAACGTAATATAAATGCACACAGAGCATGATGCAAGTTATTACTAAGTAGGATTTACTCCCTCTAATAATCACAGGGATTTACATTATGGCTGAGTGACATGCACACATGGGAAGCACACTGTGAAGGGAAAGTGCCCCTGAACTTAATGTCTCTAAGCCCCTGATGGTGGATACAGGCACAGGGGCTCCACTACAACCAAGACTACCCCACAGACCCTCCACTGCAGCATGGGGACCACAAACCCAGCTTGCAAAAGCAGTGCTGGACAGATTTCCTTCATGGTTCAACATACTTAATTCTGAGACAAGCAGTCATCCTCCTCTTTCTCACAGGGCTGGGACAAGGCGCCTCTCCCAGCCAGGGAGCCCAGCCCCACTGCCAGCTCTCCCAGCCCCACTGCCAGCTCTCCCAGCATCACCACGACTGTTGGGTCCCTTTTCAACACTCCCTGACGGCTCCTGGAACTGCTTCCTCACCTAATTTGTGCCTTTTTTTCTTTCCATTCGCTTCAGCTCCTTTCCCAGCACTACTCGGTGGACCTGTGCTCCTGAGGAGAATTTTCCTGCCCTGGTGACAGATGCACAGAGCGGAACTGAGAGGCTGCAGCACTCCTGTGACCAGAAAATGCTCCAGCAGCTGGGTCCCTGCCGTGTGGCACAGCAAGGGGGCTGCAAGCAAACCCTCCTCGGGTCAACACCGACGGAAAATGATTATTACAGGAAAGGCTCTTGTCCTTCAATCACGCTGTATTATTTATGACCTAATGATTGCCCATTGACTAGCGGGGATTATACATTCCTGAAGATGTTTCTGGGTGAATGAAAGGGCCTTAACCTCATTATTATCACGTCCTGCTCATCAGAGGCCATTAGTAGCTTCCTCTCAGCTCCCTGGGCTCCCATGGAACTATCTGGTGTCATCTGCTGCCTCTCCACCCGCTGTCCCACATGCCTGCACTGGCTCTGGCTCCAAACATGGGGCTCATTGCCTCACCTCAAACCAGTTTTGAATGGAAAAATCCACTGGAGCTGGCTTTGACCTCAACACCCACCACTGTGCAAAAGGCTGGAATAAGAATTTGCTCCTGGCTAAATATCAGCCCACATGGTAAAAATAATTTATTTTTTAATAATTAAGATGATGGGCTATAAATGAAAGTTTGCTTTCATGAGCTCTGGGAATTCACAGGGAACATTTTGAGCAGGAAACATTTTTAAAATTAAAACCTCCCTCTCCTTTTCTGCCACTCCTATCGTACTCTGTCCCCAGAGATGGTATTGCTCTCCTTCCCACACTTAAATCATAAAAAGCAACACCTAAACAGAATGTATTTAGGAAATGCTAACAATATTGTCCTTAGCTCTGGCACACCTCATCTGGACAGCTTAAGTTGTCCTGTTCCCCTACATATTCCCCCTTCCTGTGCTGCTCCACACCTCTTGCCTGTCTCTTTTTTTCACAGCCCTTCATTCACATTCCCTGAAATCTGCACCCATACCTCCTTCCAAACACAAAGAGAAAAAACTTCTCAAAAATCTCGCCTGAATGTTCTCCATTTCCTTCACGGTTCGAAATACTTAATTCTGAGACTAGCAGTCATCCTTCCCTTTCTCTCAGCTGCCAGCAGCTGCTGCAAACCTTCTATGCCACTTCCCAATGTACTTCAAATCCTCCCAGACCCTGGGAAAAAAACAGACACTTGTACAAAACCAATAATGCATCAATATGCTTTTGGCTGTAGCAATCTTTACATCATCTGCACTACTGGAGATGATTATCCAGCCTTTTTTTTTTTTTTTTTATCTGTAGACTCTGGCCTGTGGAATAAAGCCAGGACCACTAAAATAAGGAAGCAGAGAAAACACAAGCAGAATGGAAAAAGCAATTGAACATGCTATAAACTCAGAATCAGGTGAAAGCTAATTATGGCCATGCTCACTGAAAAGATAAGGACACAGCGCGGGAGAAAGACTTATTAATTATTTGTGTTATGGTAGCACTTAGAAGCCCCAATCCTTTATCTGGGACTAGCTGTGCTATACACGGTGAACACTCAGATATATCTTTGGGTAATGGTACAGAGTTTTAAGGAAAATGTGCAAATGCTCTCTTCCTTCGCCTTCAGCAGTTTCTGGTTTGTTAATGCTTTTAAAAGAACATGAGTCCACCATCACTCTCATTCTGAGCAGCTCACAGGACAGTCTTATGAGTCAAAGAACAAATAATTCAGCATGAGGGCAGCCTGCACCAAGAGCTGGATTGGGCAAACCCCAGGAAACCCCCAAAGTGGGCATGAGCTGCATCCATTGCCATCCACATCCCCTGGTGTAGGGGACAGAGTGATCACTGCTGCCAACAGAGACGCTTCATCCTCATTGACTCCGTGCAACTTTGATTGCTTTTCTAATTAAGATACATTTTATGGTAATCTACCAAGCCCCTTAGACTAAATCACTCACTTAATCTGTTGTTAGTGCCCATATGTTTACAGCATTACAGCCTGCTGCAGCATATTTGCTTTGCCACGGCGCTGGGGAGTTTCGGTGACAGATGCGGCGCTGCGCAGCCATTCAGGTGACACTGGGCTGTCCCACCCATCCAGCCTGGGCATGGACAGACGGACAGACAGCCCTGACACACCCCCAGTGGTTTGCAAAAGAGAGGAGAGGGAAGGCACAGCACTGCAGATACCTCACGCTGATCACCTGTCTCCTCCTCTGTCTCTACAGACAGGCTTAGCACATCTTTCTCATTTTCTCTTCTTTCCTTGCCTTTTTTTTCCTCTGAAATAAGAGGTTGCACATGACAGGAGAGGACAGCTGAAGAGCCTCGCAGTACTGTCACGTCTCTGGCCCCAGAGCTCATTTACCAAAGAGTTTCACTGCAGGTGCAAGGGCTCTTTGCAACCCTTTGGTCACGTCTGCAAAGTAAGGATAGGCAGAGCCAAACCCTCCATCTGCACTGGACACTGAACTAAAGAAAGGCTGAGCAAGCTCCACAGCTCTACAGGGGGTTGTGTCCCAGGTCCAACCTCTCCTGCAGCCCAGACACACCCATGGGCCCTGGCAGCTTCTTCAGGGCTGGCACTGTGCCACCATGTCCCCTGGGCTCTCCAGCAGCCCTGTGTCCAGTGCAGGGACACACAGCTGCAGGGCTGGCAGCAGCACTTCATCTCTTCATCTCACACCAGGCTGCCCACGCTGGCTGGGAATGAAGGAGCAGAGAAGCACATAACGGGAATGTGGCTCTTTGCTGTTCCCAATCCATGGCCTGTTCCCATGTGCCTGCATCCCACAGTGGTACCTCAAGCTCAGGAGGGATGCTCAGACCCCAGATCTGCTCAGGCCAGCTGGGCTGAGTCTCCAGCCCACCATGCACAAATGAGTGAATTCACAAGGGTGTGATACGCTCATATTTGAAACAATTTGTACTCGGCTTCCTGAGGGGAAGAGCAAAATCAGGAGAAAACAAACAAAACCAAAAGCAAAATCAGGAGAAAACAAACTCCAAGCAGGATTGTCATCTACCATCCTATTTTCACTGAAAAATTCCCTGGAAAAAAATGGTCCTATAATTGTACAGGAACTCTTAATCAAGAGTGACATGAAGAATAAAGTACCACCTGCCATCACCAGCACTGACAGGCAGCTGCTACCCCCATATCAACACAAATACCTTTCCCCCTGTAGAGTTTCTATTGATCTGAACAGGATTAACAGAGGTGAGGAAAGTACTCATTAAGTCTTCCAAGGTCTTGGCTAAAAAAAGAGTATCTGGCATTCAGGAGGAGCCAGATATTTAAGATATGAGTATTTTAAGAGTTTAAGGAATTTCTCTTGGAATTGTTTGAGCTCCTGGAGGAGCAGCCAGGAAGACAGGTCTCAAAGGAAATTAAGTTCCTGGGATCCAAACACCCCTAAAATAATGTTTCAAGCCCCTTTCAAACACTGATGCACCTGCTAGCCGGGGACAGTGACTCCTCCATCCCACTGCCGCAAACCTCACATTTTCAGTCCTGAGGCTTGCAAAGCCTCATGCTGTGAACCTGCCCCTGCAGTTGCACCAAGCCCTGGTTTGCACATCAGCCTGAAGTCATCTTGCAGAGTGGGTATCACACTCCTGGGGAGGTGATGGAGGTCTGAGTGCTCCAAGGTCTGAGAGCTGAGTTGTGGTTGGGGGTACTGGGCTGGGGAGCAGCTCCAGACCTGTGACCACTGAGCAGCTGGAGGTGAAGGATCACCACACCCTGCAACATGAGGATGTGCAAAAGGACAGAAAACCACAAACACTGAAGACTTCTGTATGTGTAACATGAGGAACAGGGCCAGCTCGCCTGTCCCCCTGAGTTAGTGTCAGCCATACCCTGTAGAGATGTAGGGCTGAGGGGATCATTTCTGCTCCTCCGCCAAGAGAAAGTCTTGCAGCAATGGACTTAACCACATTTTCACTTTGTGCCTTAAGTCCCTTGGCTGCTGGCAACCTGCCCTGAGGGACAGGGATGAGACTTGCCCCTGCCTGCAGTCAAACCAGCCATTCCAGGCCACTTTTCCTGCTTCAAAGCTATTAGGATGAGATCAACTGCCTTCCTTAATAAACCACAACCTGGCTTCAGGGCAGTCTGGCACCCCTGCTATGATGAGTTATGTGGCACAGAAAACCCAGGCCTTTAGTTTCGCAGGCTGGGAGCAGGAACTGTGCTCTTCAGTGCATGCTACCCAGCCCCCTCCCCTCCTGGGTCACCCAAACGAGCCCTCTGACCATCGCCCTGCTCACCTGGAGGATGCTGTACTGAGCCACATACCAGGGCTGAGCAAAGTTAGAAATGGCCAGCGCTGTCCTCAGGCAAACAGGATTATGCTTAGAAAGTGTGTGAGATGTGCATTGCTCAGACACCCTCCACATTGCTCAGACTGCCCTCCACACCTGAGCAGCTAAAGGACCATGAAAAGGACAATTACTGTTATGCACCTTCTCTAACACGGTGGCACTCAGCACATTTTATGTACCATGTTGTCTGTGCCAAGCACACGCATCCAAACCATGCAGCTGCTCTAAATATACATGGTCCTTACGAAACAGCAATCACAAAAACACCAGAAAGCCTCTGAACTGAGTGCCTACTAACTACATTTTCAGGAACCAAGCACATGGGCTCGCCTGTGGAATGCCCTGGCTGCCCCTGGGATGCTGTGCACCAGCATTGGCTCAGCCCAGCCAGGGCACAGACCCAGCAGAGCTCCTGAGACACTGCTGAGGGGCACACCACCAAGTATTCCCATCAGGTGCTCTTCAGGCAGATGAGAAGACAAGTGCAACTATTACACTTTAAAAAAACCCCAAAACCAAGGTAACAATTAAAGCAAGTAGCTTAAAATGACTAAGCAGTTATTGCCAATCTGAAATTTCTCTCTGCAAGAGTTTAGCTTTGGCTTCCAGACACAACATGCTTACCTTCTCCTGTGGGTTTAATAAACTCAGTTACAGCCTTCTAACATCTTATTAAAAGTACACTTCATACATCTATTAGCACACCCTGGTATCATGAGAGTAGCAGACTATTCTGGGTTTAAACTGTTGATTTTCTGAGCAGATACACACTCAAGCTTGTTCTCACAGCAGCTCCAGCTTGTGCTACAGCTGGAGTTCTTAAAGACTTCTGAAACACCAAAGCTACCAACTCCCATGGATACGGTTCAAGTATGAAAGAATTTAAGTGTCAATAAATTAATCAATATAATGCTGCAAACTCAAGTATTATGTAGTCTGAAAGTATTAAAGCCATACATCTTATTTTCCTCAGCCTACTGTTACAGCCCCTGACTTGTGCTGCCTGGAAAGCTCACCAGGAGCTGTGATGGGGTGAGAAAAATAGCTGCACCTCACTGTTATTCACAGGTAACAAGGAGGTCTCCAAGTTAGCCAAGAGGGCTGAGGAATGAGGCTGCTGAGCTGTAAAAGCAAAGGCAGGGAGCAGAAAGTCAGAGCAACAGTCTATTGACCTGTATTAATGATGTTACACTCTGAAAAGCAAGCTATTTTCTTAATTAAAGATTTTCTTTATTTCATTAACACATTTTGATGGGGAACATGTTGCTGCCAAGCTGTCATACTTTAGATTGATCTAAGGTAATAGGCAGTCGGATTTCATACTTCAGCTTGATCAATATTAAATAGCTCCTACTGATTTTTTTTATATCCAATATTGCTGCATTATTTTAGAGGCACCTTTGATTTAAAATGCCAGAAGAAGCACGACAAATAAGAATTCCTTTTCCCTTTAATCATCATTGTCCGTGTTTCTGCAGTAAAATGAAGTGCAAAACAAGTTTTCAAAGCAGGCATCCCTCTCTGCAAAACAAAATACAAACTGAAAACATCCCAACGTACCTAAAAATCACAGAACAGTTTGGCTCAGCATGAGACTACAAAGAAACCAAGCCTAAACACAATTTTGTGGGCTTCATGATTCCTGAAAAACCCCACTTCTCCCCCAGCCAGTACAGTTACACAAATAAATAGAGATGCATATAACTTACCGGAGCAAATATCACCATACACATTTACAAAAGGATTTATAATCCAACTTGCGTCTCCTGAAATAAAGCAAGGTTTGTCTCATACTAAAAATAAAGGCTCCCAAAAGCTTCTCACAGGAGAGAGAGAGAGAGAGAGAGAGAGAGAGAGAGAGAGAGGGAGGGAGGGAGGGAGAGGGAGCAAGCGAGCACCAGCTCCTTGCCTCGCTTTTTATGAAGCAAATAAGGAGAGCAAGAAAATCAATGCTGAGAGAAAGTGAGATGATATACCAATCAGGCAGCAGGCTCAGCCTTGTTTGCAGAGGGATGGCAAAATGCTCATATTATTAGATACTGACTACACACAGCCTGAGTGGAGAAACCCTTTCCCCTCAGCTAGGGGCTGATTGCTTTGAGGTGCTGCAGGTACCACCATGGTGGGCTAGGAGATGCAGCCCCTTCCCACCCACTGCCAATGCAGCATCATTTTGGCCCTCATGTGTGCTCCACAGAAAAGAAATTTTGGGATAAGTTGAAAAAAGCTCGAAGGTCCGCCAAAATGCTGCCACTTAAAGATTGTCATTAGAGCAGGGCTTTTTCATGGTGGGGTTTGGGGGCTGTTTGGACTCTGCTACATTTCAAGATGCCTTTCACTGCACTTCAGGCAGCTGCCCTGCAGCTGCAGCAAGGAGCCCATGCAGAAAGGGGAAAAGACCTCTCAGGTCTCCCACACTTTCATGTGTGCTGAGCTCACCCTGTGCTTGCACAGGACCAGACCTCCAAAGTGTCCTCCTGGCATCTGAGCTTTCGTCCCTTTTTGCGTCTCAGAGAAAACCAGTGGGAAAACCATGGGTTCCTTTGTGCCAAGAGGGCAAATTTTAGTGCTATCAATCCACCCAAACAAAATCTTTGCTGTACCCCATGTGTATTGGGAGGAGGAGGATGAGCTCAGGCACCTGTTTGTTGACAGGACACATCAGTGGCAGACAAACATCGCTTCCTTGGGAAGGTGCCACATTTCCTCCCCCCAGCAGCTACACACAGACGCAAACCCCACACCTTGTCACAGCAAACCTCCTCACAAAAGGGCTTTCAGGCCAGTCCCACATCTCTGCTCTGCATTCAGGATATCAGGAAGAATGGATGCATGGATCCCTCTTGGCAAGGTCTGCTCGACCCTTATCCCTGCCCCAACACCACTTGGTGTAACCAAGATTAAACCACACTGCGCTGGTTATTGATCAGTGCTGGGCTGATCACTGTTTTACCCTCTTCTCTACACAGAACAGCAAACATTTTCAAACACATGAGACATAAGGCAAATTTCCCTTTTATTAGGAGACAGAAGTTACATGCTGGTATACAGAAACACCTGTGGGGTGACAACAGTTCTCCGCACAGCAAATTTGGAGCACAATTGCTTTTCCCCAGTGGCTTAGGATTTATGTTATGCAATGACTGCTGGAATTCACAGGGAAAATCCTGAAGACAAAAGCAAGGAGGTTGAATTCATCTGATAATACAGTTTATCTGTTGGGGGCTGGCACTTCCAGCACAACCCAGACACAGAGAAGGCTCTGACAGCCCTTTATGAGCATAGAACTCCAGGCCCCTTTCCCACAAGCAGGAGCTGCACTGCCAGGCTGACAGATGTCACTGCTGTCGGTGTGGCCCTGTGGTTCCAGCAGACACAGCCTGATGCTGGTGGATGCTGTAATGAGGAGATGCTGTGATGCTCAGAGAGTTCTCCAGGCTGAAGCACTGCTCTGCTGCGTGGTGCATTTTAACACACACAAAACCAGTCACCAGCTACCTGCACATTGCCTGAGCCCCAGCCATGAAGATTAAACACCACAGCGACTCTGGTCTGCAGAGCTGGGCAGCATTTGCCTCCCCCTGCAGCGTGAGCAGCCCTTTGATTCTTTATCAATGCAGGAGCTGCACTCTGCAGTCACGCTGACACTCCATGTGGTCAGAAGTGACCAAGGGCCACACAAAACTGACCACCCACTGCATCAGCATGAAGGGTGATGCTGGCTCTCCCACAGCCCTGGGAGCTCTCCTCCAGCCTGCAGGTGCCTGGGTTGCTCCCACACGCTGGCAGAGGATGCTCAGCTTGCCTCAGCTCCCCAGCTGCTGCATCTCACTGCTGCTGGCCCTCTTCACTGCATTCAGCTCTCCAGCTGGCACTCAAGCACGCTGTATGTCATGGTGACCAGCCTCTTGCTGCAAGGTGTGACAGTAAGTGAAATGCAAACACCTCTCATTTCATTTTCCAGCGAGAAAATTTATTTTCCCTTCCCACAGCTAACAACTGCTTACTCAAACTCACTAAACTCTTCTGAAAACTTTGAAAAACATACATTAGAAGAGTTTTGCTGAGCTGAGAGCTGCTGTGTCTCAGGTCTCTAAAATATGTGCCCACTGGGCACCTGTGGGGGATGCAGCTTTAGCCAGAGCACAAGGGGTTGGAGCAGATAAAGACTGTCCTGTCACAGACCTCCTCCACACAACACTGCAACACAGACTCTACAGGACACAGAAACCAAAGCCTGCTTTTTTTCCCCTAACCTGTAACACACTATGAATCCTGTGGATCAGTATTAATGCTGCCGAAAGCCAATGTGCCAGTGATTGCTGACAAGGCAAAACACTTGTCAGGCTGCGGCAGACCCTGCAGCACTGCAGGCTGGTCCTTCCTCCAGCTTTGTTAGACTCCTGCTCAAAAATTCATCTGAAGTACTGGATGGGGCACCCAGCATCACCAAGCACAAGAAGAGCTGCTGCCAACGCCAGCACTGCTATGCCATGTCTCTGTGCTGTATTAGAGCTTTTTACTTCTGATTTTTGAGCTGGGAGTTTCAAAGCAAAATAAAAATCTTCCTGGGATTTAAGGCCCAAACTACTTTAGACACTACTGAAAAGCAGTACACATCCAATAGATTTGTATCAACTTTGTGCAAGGTTCAGAGCCAGTGCTGCTGAAAGGGATGCAGTGACACCAGCAGCAGGACAGGCAGCAGCCTGGGGAGAGATTTATCCCTGGATACAGCTGTACTCAGGAGAGGCATCTGCATGAGGCCAGCACAGAATTATAAAAGGGGGAAAAGACCTCTAAGATCACTGAGTCCAACTTAACACAGCCAGGTAAGGGTAGGGACAGGCAGCACCACCCAAGTCCCTTTGGACCACACTACTGCATCAGTGCCCACTCCACATTCGGAAAAGTTAATTAATAATATTAAAGTGTCCATCACACCTGTGCTGCAGAGAAAGCATCAATCAAGGCAGCAGCGGTGTCCAAGCAGGCTGGAGCCTGGCAGAGGGCTGCAGCTCCAGCTGGGAGAGGATAATCAGCCTACCTGGAGCTGCTGCTGTAAACAACTCACCAGCACAGGAAATATTAAGACAGGCTGCCTGTTTGCCAACAGAGATTTTCACATTTCCCTCTCAATCTTTATTTAAATTTGGGAAGACAGAAAATTAACGAAGTCTGAGATCTATAACTGGAAACCATTTGTTTTTCTTGTGGAAATGGAACGTTTCCTAATGAACCTCCCCTCCCCCTGTGCCACTCGGATCCGGATGCAAATATTGCTGCGAGTTTATCAATCTGCGGCTTGTTTCACGCAGTTTGCAATGCTAATGAGTAAACCAATTTTGACATATTATGTAAGCCAGTTTCTGAAACAGAGATTCTTGGCAGGCCAAATGTAAACACAGACACCCTCTTGCATCCAATTTAAATGAGCATGTTGCTGAAAGCTCTAAGGGCTTGGTTCTGTTGACTTATTCCTGATTTACTCCAGTGGAGAAAAAAAAAAAAAAGAGGGGGGAAAGAGAAAATTAACAAAAATACCCCTTCAATTCAATTACTAGTGCAGCAGCAATTTGCAAAAATGGATCTAATTTTGTAACAAGGAAAGGTGCTGGAATAATCTAATGCAGGGTGGTGACTTGGGCACTGTGTGAGCATCAGCACAGCACACGCCTGGGAGCACACATGCCATTCCAGATGGAGCTAAGGGGGGAGATGACAGCTCTCCTCTCCCTCATCCTCCCAAGCCAAAATTAGGTCCAGGTAGTGGCCCACGGGTTGGACCAGCCCCAGAAGGTGACTCCTTTCAGCCTCTTGCTCTTCCACCAGAGCCTTGCAGAAGAACACTGTCCAACAGGGCAGCAGACACAGCCCAAGAGCAGCACCAGCTGTTATGAGCTGGTTGTCCCTCTCACAGGGGCCAGCAGGAACCCAGAACACCAGGGAAGATTTGTTTTAGCACACGCTGAAAGTTTGCACTTCACCAGTGCACATCCAGGTGTCAAGAGCCCACACTGCTCACTACTGTTGCCCAGCTGGCTCAAACCTGGTAACACCCCCAGCACAGGAACAGTCAGGCATCTCATTAATGGATTACACCCACTTTTTACAGACTATGAACTTAGCACCAGAAGAAGGTACCTGCTTTGGATGACAGACTGCAACAACCAGCAGAACAACTTCCAGCAACACAGGGATGAGCTGAAGGTCAAAGGCTCAGAGGTAGAGAGGTAGGAAAAAAGAGAAGGGATATGTTTTTAAAAGCCCCTGGGGAAAAAAATAAACAAGGCTGTACCAGAGAGATGAACAGGATTTTATTAAAGTGAGGAAGGGAGGAAATCAAATCTTTCATTTTCACTTTTCCCAGTACCATCTGGAGCATTTGCATCTGCCAAAAGCACAGCACATTTCTTCGACAAGTGGAACCAAATCGGGCAGATGCAAACCTGGAGGTGGCCTTTGCCCTGCTATCAGCTCTGGGCACCTCCAGCGTGCTTTAAAACTGCACCACGAGTGTGAGGTTGAACTGTGATGCTCCTGTCATGACAGAGAAAAGGAAATAAAATCAGAGACATGCTGTGCTGTGAGGTCGGGCGTGCTGCCGCAGAACATATTTACTGTGTGTGTCAGAGATCCCACCAGGCACCAGAGCTGCAAAACCATCTCAGATTGAATTCCCTGCACAACATCACAACCAGGATACCATTTATCATACCTGGATCTTTTACATTACACGGTAAAGGAGAGCAAGAGGAAGAATACTTTTAATCTCGAAGCAAATATCCCACCCCTGAGCTTTCAGTGGTGAGAGCAAACCTGAGAGCTCTGCCCTTTGTGCTGTGCAGCACTTTCAAGCTACAATCACAAGCAGCCAAAATGCCACACATTTGCTGGCTCATCAAGTTTCACCCTGCAAGTTTAACAACTGTGTATTTCTAAAGTAATTCACGTTTTTATGCCATAAGAGAAAACTTACTCCTGTCTAGACACAGAAAAAAGGACAGTGCTTGAAAGGAGGGCAGCAGACAAGGAAGCATCACTTGGGATGTGAACAACAGGGACATGAGATGCCTGTAGAGTCCCAGCACTGCAGGGCAAAAATCCCAGCACAGCAGGGCTGTGGGAGAGAGCAAAGACTGGGAAGAGAAAAAGCACTGCAGATCTGAGGGACCTCACAGATTTTTGTCCAAGCCCAGCTCTTTGCCAGCCAACAAACACCCCCAGCACTCACACTGCTATCCCAGCATGGAGCCCAAGGTGGGAGAGAAGCCCAGAATCACAGCACAGCATGGACTCCCAGCCCACCAGGGAGATGAGGGCAGCAAGCCACCAGTGCAGAGTGATGCACCACAGCACCTCCCTCCCTCCTGCTTATCTACACCTGGCACATTACAGTAACAGGCAGGCAAATGGGGATTTAATTTCTAACATCTCATTTTTTACTGTAATTTTAAATGATTTGGAATAACTCCCATGGTTAGAAGTCCAGCTGTTATTCAGAGTTAGTCAATTTGGAAAGTGCTCACTGTCCATTCAAGCATCCCCTGGATTCCTCATGCTCAGAGGAGTGTTACTGCCATTCCCTGATTCCTAGTGCTTTCTGCATTTTTTTAACATTGTTCCATTTCTGCATGTCTTAAATACCAGATTTATAACAGAAGAACATATAAAAGAATAATCAGAAGGCCAAATGGATACTGACTGCATGATGAAAACAGCATGAAATAAAAGAGAATCAGATTATTTTCTGTTGTAATTTTTATAGCTATTTAACAGGAAGAATGGAAAAATCTAATTACTGTCAACTGTAAGTTTTCAGCTACCCAGCCAGCAGCGCGCTGTTATTAAACTACTGTATAATTGCCTCTTTTACTCTGCTTCCCACAGAAGTTGTGTTATTTCACTCATAGTTAAACTCATAATATTGGCTTCATAACTAATCCTGTCAATCGAAATCCCCGGGGGCTGGTGCAAGGATAAAAATAGCAAGGAGTTGTTTCTTCCCTCAGCTTTCTCTCAAAGCCCATTTCTGCAGGCTCTGGGGCTGCAGCTCAGCAGTGCCACAGACCTTGGCACCCAGCACTGGCATGTGAACACTGCTCCTAGGGCTCTGGCAAAGCACAGAGGGGAGGGACACGTCCTTCCAGCAGGAAATTCACTGTGTCTGTCCCTGGAAAGACCAGTCCTGCCCATCTCTCCCTCCTGAGCCGAGCAGCTCAGGTAAGGTATTTGATGTTGCATTGTTGAACCCCACACCTCCAAGTCCCTGCCTATTCTGGGACTTCTTGCCACACTGAGGTTGAGCTGACACTCACAAAGCCTGAGGATACATGACAAGCAGGGGTTTGCTCCTTCCCCAAACACGGGATGGAGTCTCACAAAAAAACCCAACCTCATCAAGACACCCAGCTACCTGTTCAAGCACCAAAGATACCCACTGGGATGTCTGTTGGACTCAAAGGTCTTTTCCAGACTAAATGATTCTGTGCTTCTATGAGATGAGTACAATTTGTCTATGCACTTATAGGAAACTACAAAAAGCACCAGATCTTTAGCTATCCAAATAGCTAAGCTCTATCTGGACCCCTACTTGTTTCCTGCACATTGGACTGATGTCCCTTGCTAATTAATGGCATGGTCCTTCCCTGGAGATGGCATTGGGATTGCTGGAGAAGACACAGGCAGATCTCCTGCCTCTCTCTTCCAGCATGCTCTTCCTTCCCTGTGGGATACTCCTCTTGCCCAGGACACAGAGGGGCTAAACTCGCTGTTCAGCTCAGGTTTGGGATGAGGTGATAGGGCTGGAAAGGGTGAGGGAAGATGGATTTGACCTCACACTCAGCCAGCCCTACAATCCTCATCTCTCTGGAGACAACAACCCTGTGCCAGGGTTGCTCTCTGGTGGGCACGCACAGAAATTGCTGAGAGCTGGCAAGGAAGAGACAGGAAACAACACATTTCCCAAAGTGGTGTCCCAGAGGAAGGTGCCCGTGCCAGGAGGGACACAGTGCCAGGGCCCTGCATGCACCTGGACCAGCTCCAGAGTCATCTCCCTTGCCTGGAGGAGAGCCCCTCCCTGTGCTGGGACTGACACAAGAGCCCAGAGCACACACTGCACCGTCAGGTCCATATGGGAATCATGGGAGACTGGTTCATCTGAGGAGTTTTTCCTCCTGCAGAGCCACCACCCTGCCTACTGCAGTCAGACAAGTGGTACAGCATCCCAGCCTTCACTCAGCCTGCTCCTGGAGCCATCCCTGGGATGGACAACAGCAGTGTCCATCAGCCCAGGAGTAAGAGAAGCAGAGCACCAGTTTAAAAATGTGTAAAAAACCTCCTCACCCTTTCTCCCAGCCCACAGCAAGGATGAGCCAGCCCCAGCACAATGGGAAACAGCCACATGGGAAACTACTGCTTCCCATGCAAGCCTGAGACACCATGACCAGCAGTCCAGAGAGATCCCAGGGTTAAAAATCCCTTCGTGTGCACTGTGAGAGCCCTCTGGGAACACAGCTCTTCCCTGGCTCTGTCCTTCCTCATCACTAAGCTTGCTTCACTGATTGAGACAAGAAGATAGCAAAATCGTTTATGCCATGGCCTGTGCTGCCAAACAGCACCATGGTGCTCCCAGGCAAAGCAGTAGAGCTCCCACCATGTCCAGCCTGGACAGCCCTGGTGTTCCCAAGGGTTGGGGGATTGCCTTGGCTGACAGAGCTCTCAGCAGCCCTGAGACTCACAATAAACATGGACCAACACAGTGTTAGATTTCTCACCCATGGTGTTTGTGCAAATGAACCCTCGGGCTGACAGACCTCACTCAGAAAAGCTGCAAAGACCCAGAGAAACTGTGTTATGGTCAAAGTCACCCCAGTGGTGGCTCTGTCAGTGAGCTGCCATCCCCCTGCCAGCAAGCAGAGCTCACAGCCCCAGCTGTGCCAGGCAGAGGGAGGACAGAAAAGGGAAGCACCAACACATCAAGGGTGAAGCAAAATCACCAGCATGACTGAGAACTATACCCATGTCCAAGTACAAACAAGAAAAACTCAGGCTGCCAGGCACCAGAGAGGCAAAATTTCTTGTTGTTCTTACAAATGTTAGTGATGGCACAGCACACAGAGGAGCTTACAGCAACAAAACAGATCTGGTGGCATGAGCCAGCCTGCTCAGTGGAGGTGACAGCATATGCCCCCTCTTTGGATGCTCAGCCAGGTCCTCAAGGAGAACATGGCAAAGCAATCACTCTGATAAACACAGGCCTGAAAATAAACATCCTTGGGGTCTGATTCTTCAAAGCTTCAAAACCTGCTAGGGCTCCTAGTCTTCATCCATCTCCTCTTGACTATACTGTTTGTGGTATGTCCATTTAAAATTGTCAGCTCTTCACCCTCAAAGAAGAGGAACATGAGTCCCAGGCTGTCCTATGCTGCTCCTGAAGTGGCACAACATGTTTTGATGAATTCCCATCAAACAGCAGTAGATCCTTCAGGAGGAATCTGAAGAAGGAGAGCACAGGCTGTGTAAGCACTGGGTAAATCAAGGCCAACCCAACTTTTCCATTTGCACAGTGGTCCAAGCATGCAAGAAAATGTGTGCAGTGTCTCTGTATTCCCTAAATTAAAGTACTATGGATAAAGGGATGAAAATGTATTTCAACTGACTCATTGGCCACAGAAAAATGAAAAGGAAGTACATTACTGCTCCTGTAAGTTCTAATTATCAGTGGATTTTAGATGCAAGAGCAAAGCATTCATCTTGCTACCTATTTTTCATTAATCACAGTTCAATCAAAGAGGCCATCAACCTTCCTAGATGGAAATAATGAAGGAATGCAAGGGCTGTTTTGTTTGCAGCAGAGACAAAAGCCTTCTCTTTGGCAAATCATTTGCTCCCAGACACATCCAACCCACCAAAAGCTTTCAGCCAGCTGTTAGCCCAAGGCTTGTTCCCAGATGTGGGGCATCCCTCTGCTCAGGCAATCAACCCACCTAGGGTTGTGCAAATCCTTCCCCTCTACACAACTGCATCCATCATGGGAGCAAAATGCAGCAGCTTCTGAGAAGGGCACATCACACCACAGACCTGCCCGTGTGCCAGGGCACAGGAGATATCTATCTGTGCCCATCTCATGCTGCACTCAGCTCTGTAATAGATGGACTTCCACTCACACCCAAAGGAGGAGATCCCTGCTAACATGACCAGGTGCAGAAGTTTCTCTGAAGAAACTCCACATGGAGAACAAAGCTGAAGGAAAGCAAGGGCTGGGCAATGTGGTGAAAGATTACACCTCTCCAACTGATGGCCCCAAAAGTGCAAGTGTAGGATGCTGTGCTGGGCACCTCTTCAGTTCTGTCTGAGACATGCTGGCCACTGAGAGTCACCAGGGTGTCTTGTATTATCCTGATGCTCAGGAAAATCAGCAATGCCCCTAACAGAAAGTAACACAGCCAATGCAAACACCAAGCAACGTCTTACCTGAATCACCATCAGCAGGGCTCTTCCAAACTTGGTCTTCAGGAAGGTCAGGGGGTGAGGTAATGTATTTCCCCTGTGAATGAAGGTGAATGGTGCATTTTTTAAGTTTCACCTTAGGCAGCCACACAAGTGCTTTAGGTCGACCTTCCCTGTGGATCGCAGAAGACTCTCCTTGTCCAACCATCAGAGGGTTTCTGTGCAAATCAGCTCACTGTCCTTGGGCTTTTGCACATTTTGTGTGTGCAAGATTCAAGTATTTGTTACACATTTTGTGTGTAATATTCAAGTATTTGTTATTATTTCTTGAAATGAGAACCCCTCCAGGGGCAACACTCAGTTTGCATGGAAGACAACATTCTCACACACCAGTCATTTCCAGTAAAGTATTCCACAAAAGTCTGGGTGTTCAGTACATGCTTGTTGGGAATTTATGCAAATCTATTCTACAAATAATCTTGACAAATAATGCTAAGAGTGAATTTGAGCTGAGGCTGAGATCGAAGGTGTTAGTTAGGTTATCAGACACAGTGGGTGGCATGTTAATGTGTTCACTTCTTAACCAGTGGGTACAAGTGAGAGGCTTGATCTACAACTGAAAGAGAAAACTGAAAGGAAAATTGAATATAGAGCACAACAGATATTGCTGAACAGATTCGCATGTGGGCACTTGATTTATCACAATGCCTACATAAATATGTATGGAGCAACTGTTTCGGAGTAGCCCTGTGCATGGACAAGCCTGTAAAATTAGTTTTCTGATGTAAATATTAAAATTGGCCCTTGGCAAGTAATGTAAGTAATAGTCTCTTACAAAATCACTGTTTCCATTAATTTTACTGGCATCACCTTTATCTGTGTAAGAAGGAGAGAGAAGCATCAAACAGGCCTGAAAGCCAGCAAAATAAATTCAGAGTTATTTTCAAGAGGTCTGCTTGTCTCGCAGTTAAGAAAATGCACCATGAGCTGGGAAAACAGGTTTAGGTCTCAGCTCTGCCAGGGTCTAATTTTTCTCTGTAGAGAAGCAGGATGTATTTCTTGCAGCAGACACAAAGCATTTTCTCTTAGTTCAAAGAATAATCATTTTTCCCGAGCAATTACATCTAACAACTTGCATTTTTTTTGCATCCTCCAGTAGCTTTGTTTTACTGCAATTGTCCTTGTTAAAAAAAAAAGTACCTTTCCTCTTCCTTAAACCGATTAGAAACATCATTCACATCACCCCGTGGAAGCGAATTGAGCTATTCCCAACAGCCACTCAAAAAATACATAATCACCATAATTACTGGTGGCATCTAATTAACATTCAGCTTCCTCTCTACAGCAGCTACAGCTGGACAATCCATTCATTTCAACCTAAAACTAATGCTCTCCTAATTATTTTCCGTCACACTGAGCAGCCCACCTGTGCCCATCTTCACCAAGGCTCTGTCTGGCACAGAGTGGGGGCAGAGCCTGTGAGCTCAGCCTGGAACAGCCTTGCTGACAACTGCCCCATGCACACACAGGGACCTGCTCCCACTAATTATACAGCTCCTGGCTTTATTAGCTTGCTTAGCTAGGATTCACACCCCCCAAAAAAAAAAAAGACAAAAGGCAAAGGACCTGCCTACATCAAATTCATGCACAGTCACCCCAAGGGACTTCGTGCTCTGGGTTTGGCAGGAGAGGGCAGAGGCTAGATGAGCCCATAAAATGCACACACCTCTGGTTTGATGCTGGGGACTGTCTTCCAGCAGGGGATGAGCACAACAGTGGGTGGTTCAAACCCCTGGTGCATCCTGTGCTGTCTGCAGGCTGGGGCAAATCCTCTGCTGCCACCTTCATTCTCCTTCCCTGGCCACTCTGTGGAACAAAACTGCTCAAGCCAAGCACTATTTAAAAAATAAACTCAGCTAGGGATTACACAGATATAGCAGCTTGGTTTTATTAACTGCCCAGTATCAGTCACTCACTCTGAATAAAATTAAGTACGTGTAAATCCATGATACTTTGGTTGTTTCAGTCTACTCCTAGCCCTTTCTTGTAGCTCTTTCAACCTCCATGTAACTAATCAGGCAACTTTTTAATCCACTTTTATTCTCCAGACATGCATCAGCTCTTGCTAGGAAAAGTAATGCCTGCTGCTGCCATCTAGATGAGCTCCAACTCATTAACTCTGTTTCCTTCCAAAATTCAGCTAAAAACGTATTTTCTTTTTTGCCCACTCCTCTATCCCATTGCTATTATGTTTCTACTTACATTATTTCAGCCTGTAATGATTGCAGCAATCCTAGGAATGATGATCTGCAAAATTATCTTGAATTTGCATTTGCATTTTAGCTTTCATCATTACAACAAAATATATAAAGAGGGATGAGAAGGGAGCTGACAGTTACTGGGGGAAGCTCTGGCTGAACTTCTCCTGAACTCAGGAATTACTAATGCCTCTTTCTTTGCCTTCACCCCCACTTTAATTTGTCAGCTTTAGGGTGAACCTCTAAAAGCACCAAGAGGCCTCTGCTCAGCCAGCCAGATGGGTTCACAAACCCCACAGTGACACAGTGTTTACCCACAGTGGGTAAGAGGCTAATGAAGTTCAAAATCCATGGGGAGAAGGAAGGAGGTTCGACAGCACAATCTTGTAGATATCACTTGCTTCAGAGATCAAGGACAAAAATATAGCAGGTCAAGAGAGACAACTCTTGTAAGAGTTGTCATAGATGGCCTGAGTGTCAGGGGGGAAAAAAATAAATCAGTGCATGCATATTGGAGGGTTATTTATGTACTAGTCAAGTAGTTATGGTTTTGGTACCAATGTAAGAACTCCAAGCCCCAGTTAAGTTTAGAACTTCAGAATCTTCAGACTTTGCACACAAATTTTTCCCACCATCGTCACCTGCAGAGTGGTAAAGTGCCTCCAAATGGAATTGCCCAGCCTTCCCCAAGCAAATTTTCCATTCCACCAAAGATAACCTCATCTTGGCAGCTGACCTGTAAAACCTTTTAGACACAGCTATAGGTAGAAGACCACATTTCATGAAAATGCCCTAGTTCTCATCAGTGCAAATCAAGCTAAGATGAATCAGAGAATTGAAGACCCAGCATTTGCTAAATTCAAGAGATGCCCATGTGCTCCACTGGCTGTCCAAGAGCACTTGTGTTTGAAGGACTAACTGCAAACCAGTGCATTTTTCTTTGCCATTTTTCTGGAAAAGAACTTAACAGAGTTAACACAATCTCCAGCCAGCAGGACTTTGCTAAGGCTCCCCAGGTGAACCTCTTGCATTTCATTTACCTTCCTGGTGCAGCCCAGGTTTGCAGACACCTGGGTTTTGGGCTGCCCACACCAGCCAGGCTCACACCTCCCACTTCACATCATCTCTCCTGGAAAAGGCACTCAAAGCATCAGCAAGCAAAGAGCCCTTGCAAACCCCAGAAGTCCACAACAGGCCCAGCAGAAGAGGAGGAATGGGTGGATTCTCTGGTGTCTAGTTGCACATACACCATCTCTGCAAGTACTCTCAGCAGTGAGGATTTGTTGTGTCCAATCTATTATTTTATTTGCTTTTAAAAAACTTCCTGAAAAGCTGATTCTTTGAAACCCCACTATCCTGCCCCATCAAGCTGACACTGTCCAGCAGGTTCACAGTATGTCTGTACTCCCTGTTAGGCTGCAAGGTGCCAGCCACAACCAAATTATTTCGTCTGATGCTTAAAAACAGAACTCACAGATGATAAAACAAACATCCCCTTCAAACTAATGGCCCTCTCCAAAAGCCAAGCAGGTAGCAACTCACCACTTCAAACCCCACTTCCATTCCTAATTGCTTTTAGCCTCTTCTTGAGGCAATTAACTCCATACCCACCCCCTGACACTTTCTCACTCCAAAAAGCAGCTCCCAGTTTACTGGCACAGGGCTCTGCATTAGGATCTCGAGCTTCCGTCTTTATTCTCTTTCCTCCGCAGGGCTCTGCATGTGTTTGTGTCTGGGCATGTGTTTTCTCACCCTGATGAATCCATTATTTATGGGGCTGAAAGAGCAAAGCTGCTGAAACCATTTAGCTCTTCTGCATGTCTCTCAAAGGCATAACAAACATAATGGGAAAGCAAATATCAGGCTAAGCGGGGTTGTTTGAGGGAGAACAGAAATGAACGTGGGGATGCTGGGCAGCGGGTATGTCAACGTGTGCCACGCTTTCCTGCCTGGCATGGGGCTAAAACCCTCCTGTCCTGGCTCCAGCTGCTCCCAGGGATGCCCAGAGCAGCCTGGACCAGCACAGGGCAGTGTGCTCCGAGGGATGCTCTGTGTTCCCTGGATCACTGATGTGATCAGTGAATCAGCTTTACCGGATTTGGCAAACGGCACTAGAGGGCAGAGCTGTTTACCCTCAGCACACTGAGACAAGGAAAAACACAACTTCCAGCTTCTGAATTCTCCACAGTCCTGTCCAACGCCAAAGCCTGTTAATACACAAAAGCCACCAAATATATTTCCACTTAGAGTGACCAGCAGAGGCATTAACGAGCAAACCGAGAGTCTGCCCTTCCCTGCTCTGTCTTTACCGAGACTGAAGAGTTGTAGATATGTGTGACAGCCTCCTGCCAAGGCAGCAGCACCTCTGCCTGGTGCTGCCCTGGCTCTCTGCCTTCCAGGGGGCACAGGGCAATACAAATAACACAGGTCCTTTCACAGCACGGGAGTGACAAAGCCTGTGCTCTTCCCATCACTGATGCGGATGAAAAGGCTTTACTCACAGAGACCAGAAATTATGGATCACACTGACACTCTGCTGCCCAGGCTTGCTGCTAAGCACCTCAGACAGAAAATGCTTCCAAGCAGACAAAACCTTCAAGGTTTTAGCTTTTGTTTTGAGCAGATGACCAGAGGCCAAGAGAATCCCTGTAAGTGGGCAAGCAGAGCTGTTTGAATGCACATGCACCCCACAAACCACAGGATTTACACTCCAGAGAGCACCTCCAATAGCCACCACTACATCTCCCAGACCTCAGCTCACTGCACCTGGCTCAGGAGGGGTGGGAGGGACTGTAATTCCCCAAACTGACCTTCTTGTGCTGTTACATGCAAAGGTTTTTGGATGGTATACACTTGATAATTTGAACAGACTTTTCCACAGTGTCCCTGGTACTGAGAGTTCCTTTGGATGAGGATTATGGCCCCAAGAATCCCTCTCCAAACCACATATAAATCCTTTTCTTATTATTTCCCCAGTGCACAGTGTGCTTTTCTTTATTATTATCAAGATCAGTCATCCTGCAGGTCTGTTTACTGTTGAGTAAGGAAGCAAAGGAGTTTTGCCCCAGAAAGTCACTGTTCCTTCCAGAGGCTAAGGAACTCGTTCATGAAGTACCACACTGCATCACATCCCAGCTCTGCTGCCAGTGAGGCAGAAAAAAAAATCTCTTGAGAGGGGAGGAAAAAAGCCTGCAAAATATAACTCAAAGCACAGTGCATTAATGGCCTAGGCAGCAGCTTAGAATAATGCTGGCTATCCCAATAGCATGAAATAAAACTCTATTAATATTTAAAGAGAAGGAAGGAAATAATACTGGTTTCAGGTCTCAGTCACATCTTGTCCCTTGCCACAACCACTTTATTCCACATCTCTTCCTCCTGGGCACACCCTGCATCTCCTTCTTTGCAGAGGAAAGGCAATGCGTTGCCTTCTTTTCATGCAGAATTTGATTTCAAAGTCATCATTGCAAAGAGGGTTGAAAGGACCCTCAGAGCAGAGGCCAGGCAGCTCTATCTTTTCTGGCAGATGTTTATCTAACTTCTGACCCCCAGTGACTGCAACTCCACAACTTCCTGGGGCAAATCTGCCCCCCTGCTTCTCCATCTGCTTCTCAAAATTATATACCCTTAATAGCATGTCTTGTCCTCCCAACCACCACAAACGAGAGAACTGCCCATTCCCTTCCTCTCTTCCCTGCAGCAGCCCAGGAGAACTCAAACATGACCTCACCTCATTCCAGTTACCTCTTTTTTCCCCTCACAGTTAATAGCCTGAACCCCACAGCTTTTCTCCCCACAGCCTCTATTCTAAGTTCATTTTTGCTGTCCCTTTCTTGACTCTGTTTTCCCAACTATCTCTTTCTTTTGGGATGAAGCCCAAAATGTGATGGCTTCCCAGAGTCTAACCAGCACGGAGCAAAGCAGGAAGGATTGACTCACCTGCCCATCACTCAGCTCTCCCAGTTTGCTGTGGTCCCAATGCAGCCACTTTACAGAAAAACAGTTCTTAGTTCTAGTCTGTGAAGCACCCTGTCCTCACCAATTCTTCAAAACTCCCCTTCCTGCAGAGCCCCAACCCAGAGAACTTGTGAAGCTGTTCCTCCATCCCCTAAATCACCTTAAGGAGCAGCCTAGCTCTTTCCAATGGCTACATTAAAAAAACAAAAAAACAAAGAAAAAAAACCTTACCTGAGCACATCACCTGCTCAGCTCACACCTGCACCAACCAGTTGGCCAAAACTGCTCCTCCCTACCTTAAAAGCAATGGCTGAAAGTGATTCTGCAGCTGTGATTAATGATGGCCTTTTAAACTTTCACTTGGGCTGACCTGAGCTCACCTGCACTGACCCCAGGCAGGCTGGGTTTGGTGATTATGTCCATGCTCACAAATCCCAAGGGCACCCAGGTGTGGCTGGGTTTTATCTCAGCCCATCAATCACTGCTCCTTGCTCCTTCCCTGGACGCTGGCTGGCCTCACCAAGAGGCTGTGCAGAGCAACTCTGGGGTTGTGTAAAGCCTGAGCAGTATTTAGATTTACAGACAGAATATCTTCACTCTGTCTGCTTAACAATTTAGCATGCAGTTATCATCTTTAAATACAGTTGGGCAGAGAACTAAGATGGATACTGTTCCTATTCTTCAAATAGTTACTAACAAATTATAGTAGTGTATTAATATTAGAGACATATTTTTCACCAGCTGCATGGTCATCCTCTAACTATGACTGTGGTTATTATGTACACTGGTGTTGGAGCACCATGCTGGGCTCATTGAATTTACAGTTTATCTCCAGGGTTTGCTGCAAAGTCTCATGACCAGCCTGAAAAAAACAATACTTAATTCTTTCATAGATGCTGATTCCAAATTACAGATCACTCAGGGAAAAAAAAAAAAAGCTTATGAAAATCAAAAGTGATAAACAGCATATACATATGAATATTAATTCCAAAACAATATAAAGCACATAAAAGGACATGTTCCCTACCAAGGAGAACACAAAATACTAACACCCCTGCATAAAATGAAATTCAGCCAAAGAAGCTTTAAGCAGCATTACAAAATCAACATCCCTCAAATGTCAATGACCAAATCTGAATGTGGTTTCAGCCACCCTCCAGGTTTTCAGCATATAGTAATTCTTGACTTTAGCCCAAACATACCTGCCAAACCTGCCTGGATGTATTTACAACTCAGATGGGGGTTGTGCAACAAAATACCTGATTTGCACATGCAAATTCTCATGAAAACCATAAACAGACAATTAACTTAGACAATTTTTCAGAGTGTGCTCAGAAGCTGACAATTTAATCATTTCAAGTGTAAAACAGCCTTTTTGTTACTGTGAAACATGAGGCCTGTCATGAGGTTATAACTGAAACATATAAATTGCTATCTGATGAGTATGAGCCATCAAAGCCAAGGAACACCAAAGCCTGGATGGATTTAAAACAAGAGCAAGGCTGGCACGAATCAATAGTGGTAAACAAGAGCCTTCAAACAATTTAAAGGACAAATCTCTCTGTGTGCATTTGGCTATTTAAGTTCAGGAACACCAGCTTTAATAAACAGCACATTCTATATGAAAGAAGAAGAAGTTGTTTTATTTTTAATATAAGAAATTGATTCACTTCTCAAATATTTGCATAGTTTTGTTTAATTTTGTAGAAACCTAAAATTGAGGCTGAGATCAAAGAGACAGATTTCACCAGAGACAATAGGTTTTATGGAGCTCTGCAAAGTTCTACCATCACCTGAAGATGTTTTAATTCAGGAAAGATCTTTACATTTCCAGCCTGCCAGTTTCAGTTGAGACTAATAATTAAACTTGTAAACGGACTGCTGGCTCTTCCCTGAACTGTGATTTCAATACTCAGTTTGGAGGCCACATCTTGCTGTTAATAATGGGCAATTCTGGGCCAGGGTTAGAAATGTTTCTATCAGCCAGGTCATTTCAAGTAGGTGACACCAGGGCTCATATTCTGGGGTAACTCAAACTGCAAATAATTAACAGTGGCCAGAGGAGGAAAGAGTGAGAAATAAGGAAAAAAACCCTCCAGGTTTATATGTTTAATTCAGCCAGTCATGTAGTATTAGTATATTATTTTATTAGATTTTTTCATTGTTTCTAATTAGAGTTTGCTGGCTTCTCCATACAGGGATAGTCAGTGACAAAATTCAGTAAAATTCTGCAGTATGTGATTTCAAACATACAGAGGCTTGAACAAGGCTCTGTAGACAGTGATACTGAGGGGTGCCAAAATGACTGCTTTCACTCAGCTCTCAGAGAATCAACACTGTTTATGACTAAAACCAATTGCATCAAAATCAAACAGAAGTCAGACTCTGCCCACAATTTTTCATGCATTAAGGGCTGGGAGATGATGGGGAAAATGGACCATTATTCATAAGGCACGTGATTTCAGCCCTCTGAAATAACCACAGCACTGCAAAATTAGATAAAGCTGACCCTCTGGTGAGTGACAGTCTCCTCCAGAGCCCTTTTTGCTCATCAGTTGCCTATTTTGCAGACCCACCTTGTTCTCCCCAAGTTCCTTACAGTGCTGCTCCATTAACTATGGTCCCAGTTTGGGGCTTGTGGAGGCAGTGCCAGACCTGAGCCTCCCACAGGAAGGTCAAGGTGGATGTGTCACCTGGGGCATTTATTTGGAGCAGGTGGTGTTAAAAAATCAAAGCCGTAAAGGCTGCCACTTCCACAGAGCTTACAGCACAAATAATACAAGTTATTTAGCAATCTTGTCATTGCAGGCAAAGTTACAGCTGAGTCCTGATGGTGCTTTGATTTTAAAACTCAATCCTTGTAAACAAGTTGGCTGAATTAAGGACATGGATAAAGGCAGTGGGAGGCTTTTCCCCTGCAAAGAGCAGAAAACAGTTTGTCCTGAAAAAATTAATCACGAAAAACATGCCTCTATTTAAACAATTCTTTCCAAAATTCTGGAAGGGATTTCATTTCCCCAGGAACTCAACATTACATTTGGGTTAACAAGCACCAGAAGTAAAACCAATTAAAATTTTACAGTCAGTGAGGACAGAACCAACAGGGTATAACAGCCTTCCAGATTTTCATTGATAGGGTGATGAAACACAAATATTTATGAGCTGAACATTGCCTCCAATATCATTCAGGAGGAGTCCTTTCAATGCTCCAACTAACCTTTCAGGATTACAAGGGAGGAGACTTGGAACAGATAAGCTCTTCACCCCAGCTCACCCGGAATGTACTTTATCACCACATGTATCTCTTCTTCATCAGCATTAGGCAAAGTAGAATGAAAATGTGAGACAGGATAATGCTGCTCAATAAAAAAAGAATGAAAAATCTGGAGACAACTGGAAGTGATGAATCAAACTGCTGCACAGAAATATGCAAAAGAAAGCCTTATTTACCTCACAGTACGGAGGCTGGTGCATTATTAAAAGGAACAGCCTTAAGCTCCTGATAGAAGAACTGAAGATCTCCTCATCCACAGCCAAGGAACAAGAAGGAACTGCTTGCCAGCATCTCACAAAGTCTGTGACCCAGCCAAGAACTGAGCCCAGATTTCTCAGTGGCAGTCCAGCATCATGAACACATCTTTCCCATCAAAGGAAGGCTGGAAAAAAATGCCCTGACAGTGCAAATCCATACAAGAAAATTAAATCTACCTAATCAAGAAAATACTCCTCCGTGTCTGTGAAATGCATCACTCCAGGTCAAGAGGAATTTGTCTCATCTCATAAATGTCACACATGCCTCATGCTGCTCTGCACTACCTCAGCAATGTGCTGGAACCTGGAGAGAAATATGAAATAAAACACAGCACCAGACACTCACCCCAGGGCATCTTCCACAGGGCAAAGGGGGTCTGCCCAAGGGGTCACCTCAATGTTCTCTCTTCACACTGCACAGCTCAGAAATGACCTGTGCCAGGTGACACTCAGGAAAAGGGGAGGAGAAAGTGAGAAGCCAGGACTGTTCAATATACAAATGCAGGAAAAACTCTCAAACAGGTACAAGTGCTGCATTCTTGTCTGGGATGGTGAAGGATTTGACTTTTTTTCCTGCCCAGGTCATTCCCTTTTCCGTATAGAAGAAGAAGGTGGGTGCTGCAACCTCTAGAAAATACAAGCAAGAAACTTCATCTTAAACTAAGGAAAGGAGATTCCAGCTTGACCTAAAGGGAAGAACTGAAGGTTACTTGTGATACTCAGCAAAATAAATCCTTTACAATCACTGTACTGCTTTGCCCATTTATCAGTTTGCAGTTTTGTTCTACTTTCATAAATCAGAATTTGTTATCAAACACATAATTTTGTGTATCTATCTGGGTGGCATGTGAAGACTGAAGTGTGTCACAAAGCCACACCTCACCTGCAGGGTGCCTGCTCAGCTCAACACCTCCTCAGCCCACATCAGCCCTCAGGTGCCAGACAGCAACAGCAGGAGTCTCCCTGCAAGATTCACAGGCAAGGTAAGGACTGTAGCACTTGGGAGAGGAACAGGAGTTTTCTAATGATCAGCAGTGAGAAGGAAATTCATTTGATGCACTCCAAGAAAGCAGGGAGGGCACCTGTAAAGCCAGGGAGTTTGTCACAGTTGCTTAAACAAACACAGAACAGAAAACAGATGCTTTGCTTTAAAATTTTACTATAAGGGAGCACCATTTGTGCACTCACTGAGAAAACAGACTAAGACACTTTTAATAACTATGGAGACCACTGAAATGAAATTATACAGGACAATGTCAAAACATGGGTAACAAGGAAAAAATATTTTCAATTATAATTCCCTTAACCTGAATCGATATAGAATATCCAGGAGCAAGTTTCCCAAGGTGTGAGTTTGGGATCACACTCAGGACTTCTGCAGCACCAGTCTGACTCCAGGGAGCATCTCCCCAGGTACTGCTTCACCAGTCAAGCCATGAAAAGCTGGCAATGCAGAGAGGCACTCACCATGAAAAACCCAGGAAGAGGAGGAAACAAGGCAGAGAGTTTTGCAGAGCAAAGCTGTGGCAGTTGGGATGCAGATGGTGTCATGTTACCTGCTAGACCATGGGCATCCAGCACCACCCCTGCCTGCACGTCCCTTAAACCTGCTGGGAAAAGGAGCACCAAATGAGGAACACCCAGAGAATGATGCTTTCCCCGTGATGGACTTCAGATGAGGCTTCTTAAGCAGCTTCTTAAACTCACTTCTGACTTTTCTGACTCTCACGATGTGCACAGCGTGAGGTGCTTTTGGCACACAGAGACAGCTTGGTGTGGGATAATTCACTACACCCAGAAATGTCAGTGTTCACCCCCTGACAGCAGCTAATGTTGCACTGTTCCCCTGGCACTGCAGACAACTGGGTAATAGAATAGCTCAGAACACCAAGAAGCGCAGAAAGAAAGTCTATTAAAAGCAAGAAGAGTCTCCTCAGTGAGTTACAAAGCTGCAGTCACTGCAGAGCCCATGAAGGACAGACAGTGAAGTTCATTAAAGAGCTCTCAGCAAACATTCCTTGTGTCAATGCCACTCCAGAGTTATCCTCCAGGCTCCATCAATGCTGCCTGTACACTTGCTGCTTCTCAGGTGTTTCAGAGATGAGCAGCTCTCAGGACAAGGCATTGCCTGCCTGCTTTGCCAGGACATCAGCACCCCCAAAGCTCTGAACCATGCTGGGGCAGAGACAATTTATAATAGTTTGACTTTCTCTAACCTATCCCTGCCTCACAAGCAGCAGCAGCTGATGCCAGCAGCTGAGCTCAGTCTGTTACAGCATTTTTCTGAGAAAACAGCATTGGATCTGGGCTCAGGGGAAGACATGTTTCTTCTTTTTGTACTCTCCATCCATGAAGACATTCCCCTCTGGGCCAGGCTTTGGGCATGATCACTCCAAATACACACACATGTTGAGGAATGGCTGGACATAATCCTGCTTTTACCCACAGTCGCTCATTTTCCATCAGTCCTTTCTGCCTCCTGACTCACCTCTGAACATCTGCATTGATTCCCTTACAAAGAGCATCCTTGTACCTGCCTTTAATTATCAGGGTGGTTGAAGTTCTCCAGATAAACACAGATTTTCTTCCTATGGAATTATCTCCCATGCACAGCTCTCCTTCTGACAAAAACAAGAGGACTGAAATGAGTCTGAGAGCTGTGCACATTCAGTATAAGGCTGAGCCTTTAAACTTCCCCATATTCCTTTTCTGCTTTTTGTTTTGTTTGTTTGATTTCGTTTGGGTTTTGAGGTTTTTTGCTGGTTTTTTCCCCCCTTTTCCACATTCTTACACTATTCACAGCATGGGCATTGGGGATGGCCAAATAAACTGTGGCAGTAGGTGAACAAGCAAAGGAACAGGGACTGAGATATTTGCCATATTTTGGATACTACAGGACAAAACCATGCAAAATTTTGGGTTTCCAAAATTCTTACAACTCCACAGTTTCTGCCAAGCAGAAGAGTTTTTTCCCAACAGGGCGAAGTATCCCAGAGGAGAGTAAGTGGCACTCCAACCTTCCTCCTCAGCATCTCACTGTCTCACTGCAGCAACACAGGCTCCTTCTGCACTATTTAAAATATCATTAAATACCACTCCTGCCATAGACTACCCATAAATATGCACTAATCCATGCACAGGAATACCTCTGGCTGTCTCTGATACTGAAGCTGTAACTGATGGCACAGCAAATGGGGGGCACTGCTCCTCATACCAAATAGCTGTGCCTTGTATTCAACTTTTTCACAAGTAGGTTTTCATATGCTAAATTTATGCAAACAAATGCTATTTTGGCAAATTCTTTTGTCAGCATTTTTATGACAACAGATACATACAGAATATAATGACTCCAGCTCGCTGAAGAAAAAAGCCAGCATTTCTGAGAAAATTAGATTTAGGGAAAAAATATTCTGGTCTGGAATAACTGTCAGTATCTTCAAAAAAATTATTCATTGTTTCCTTCCCTGGCAAAATTTATTGCAAATAAAGGTAAACAAAAGAGAATTAAGGAGAAGCAGATAAATTTCTTAACAACCTGCAGGCATCTCTTGGACCTTCCCTGCCATTCCCACCACACCAAGGCATGCAGGGACAACAGGGCTGGCTTCTGTCACAAGCTCGTGTAGCACACAGCCACCAGCAGTGAAGCTCTTTGGAAACTTTCCAAGGCCCTGATTCACCATCACACACATCTGGAGCACATTAAACTGCGCATTTGTTATCTTGGAGCTTTGAGATAAATCATGTTCCCTATCTGACTAAATAAAATCACATTACTGCTTCAAAAGGCATCATCCTAAGGGTTTGAGACCCAGGCAGATCATGTTAGTGGAGCTCCTCAGTCCAGCACCTTGCAAGGGCAGAATCCCTTTGATCAGGGCTTCTCAGACAAGTGCAACCTGTTGCATCTGGGATCTGCTCAGGGCAGAGATGTTTGGATGCCCTGAGAGCAGAACATCCTTCCCCTGCACTGGCATTTCACAGCACCAGCCACAACCTGTGGTTTTCTGAAGTAGTTTCTAAATCACAACTGCAGGGAGAGCTGCAGCCCTCCAGGGCTCTGTCCCTATTTCTCATGAGAGTGGCAAGGCAGTTTGTTGCCTAGATAAGGCCAGATATCTGGTTTTCCATTTGTTTGCTTGGTTCTTTTTCCAAATATGCCACAATCTGTTGATCTGTGTAATGCAAATTACAAACTCTGTAATCTGTACATGTAAAAACAGCTACTTGCTTGGTCAAAAGATCACAATCACAAGGTTGCCCCAGGTCACAAACAAAAATGCAAAATCTTTCCTTAGAAATATTTAAAAAGTAGAATAGTGACTTTATAATGACGTGGTGATGCTGCATGAGCTGTTCAAACTAAATGAGATGCTTTATGAAAAACACATCCAGTATTTGGAGTCCTCTATCCATGTAACATAATCCCATGACCTGGAAAAGTCTCTGCAATTATGATCCCATCACTGTTGCCCCTAATATGTAAGAAAAAAGAAAGAGCACTTTTTGGGTTGTTTTTATCAAGATTTTATGGGATCCAATGTGAATACAGCTAACCTGGGCAAAATCAGGAAACTCCCATTCAAAGTAAGTTCAATTGCCAAGGTGATGTGGCTGCAGCAAAGCACAGTGAAACACAAACCCAGAGAAGGAAATAACACTTCTCCCTCTGCTCCATTTTCCTGACACATGTGCCTGAAAAGCCACCTTCCAAATTAAAACTGGGACAAAATACCAATTTAACATGAGCTTTTAGAAATTATTCCATCTGAATAATACCGTATAGAAACAAGTGTCAATACTCAGTATTTTGACCTTTATTGAGACGAAGCATTAAAAAGAAATATCTAATACAGATTCAAACAGTTCCAAAAAAATTATAGCAATTCCAACAACAACCCATGGATTACAGAAGATACACTTGGCCACTGTGTTATTAAAAAAGTCACCTAGAGTAGACAACATTACTGTCTTTGTCCATCACAGAAGCTAGATGAGCTCAAAAAGACATCTCAAAGTGTTTAGACCAGGAATGCTCTTTATTGACTCCTTCTGGCAGGTATACACAGACCTGACCTTGACTAGAACCAGTTGTCATCTTCACCCATGCATAAATGTTAAAAAAAAAAAAAAAGCATACACCTTATCGTTTTTATATATAGATAAATATATCAATCATACCCTGGACTTCACAAAACAAGCTTACACCAGGACACACCTCCCCATTAACCTCTGCAACACTAAAACTGCACAAGATGTTGTACACTTAATAAACATGGTTTCACTGCTGTACAGAAAACAGCAATACACACAAAAATGGACACACATCTATTTTCAGCCCACCAGAATAAACAAAAAGATATGTGAAGAACTGGGAAACAGGGAGATAATGAGCTGTCATAGCGAGTAACAGTTTGGCACCAGTGGTGCAGCTCTGAATGGTCACAGTTACCAAATAATAATGTTTACTTCAGCATTTCTGTCGAGATCAACTTGATGCCTCAGGCAGTTTGGGGAAGAATCACTTAGCCAACAAGCAAAATCCAAATTAATTTGGAGGAAACTAATTAAACTGAGCACAAAAGTCTTCCAAAATATTAAATAATGTCTGGAAAGACACCTTAGTACAACTGAACTGACAGGATTTTGGAAAAGTCTCTAATTCTCTGATTTTAAAACGCTAGGATCTTAGGCTGCCCAGGAAATATGTTTTATAGTTAATCTCTTGCAATAAAGCCATCACTGGGGAAGGACAGCAGCAACATTACCTTCCCAAGAACCCTTACATGTAGTTTCTCTGATATAATGCTGCTACACTTTTAGAGATGTGACTGTAAGGGATGAAAAGTCACTCTACAGAAGTCTTCAAGGATCCTTTAACTGGTTTTCATTTTACAGAATTTTGGGACTGGAATAATTTTACCCTTTGAGACGCACAAGGACCCCAAGTGCAGCCTGGCTGAGTCACCCTTTGGCTCTGCAGGAGTGAACATCACCCTGAACAGAGGCTGCTGCACATCCCAAACCACATCCATATGGATGCTCCCCACGAGCACCATCCTTCCTGGCAGGCTACATCTGGGTGCAGGAATGGCCCTCACTCCAAAAGGGCTCAGTGACTCCAAACCTCCCCTAACCAGGCAAAAGTTTTCTTCCAAGTTAGACTCTGGCAAGTACAGCAGGTATGAATAAATGCAAGAATGCCATTATATTATATTACATGACATATATTACATTGTATTGTATTATATTATATTATATTATATTATATTATATTATATTATATTTAGTATATTTATTATATTGGTTGCCTGTATAAGATGATCCAGACACTTAGCAGTGATCCAAAACTTAAGCATCCTGATATGTAAAAAAGGACATTTATTTTCTCCCAAGTATACCAGGTAAGAAGCCAGTTGTACTTAACCTCTCTTGCAGACTGTTCTCCAAATTTCTCATCCTTTTTACATTTTTTACAGATGTGAGAGGAAGGGATCTGCTAAATGCAAGCAGCAAGGCAAAGGCATGGATGGTGTCGGGATGCTCCTGCCGCTGCACACAACCACCTCACACGGGTTCATCCCTGTGAAACCCCGGGAAATAATACCTCTGACGTGGAGCATTTTTCCTTTGTCAGAAAGCAGCAGGAATTCCGCAGCAGCACCTCCAAAGGGCAGTGCCCGAATCTGGGTCAGGCGGCAGAGCCGGGTTTGGCCAGCGCTCGCCACCAGGTGTCACCAACTTCTTGATCAACGCAGATCTCATCCCAAAATGCGGCTCTGCCAGCCTGACTCACGGGGATGATTGGCACACGTGCCACCATATAACCGGGAAAGACAGGGCGCTTTCCCCTCCAAAACCGTGTGCTGTTTGTCTCTGTTCCCGTTCAGGTGCCCCTGGATAACTCCTGTGTTCACTGTGCTCCGACAGAGTCATCTTACAGAGAAAGAGAACCAACCCGACTGTGAGGTTTAATTCCTGTGAGGTTTAACTCCTGTGAGGTTTAACTCCTGTGAGGTTTAACTCCTGTTCCCAGGGAGGATGTTGGGGCATGAGGGTGCCATGTGCTGTCTCTGAACAAGGAGACCCAAGCCTGCCCCAGCCCATGGGGAAACCTACTCTTCATTCCAATGTTTGCTTTGCTATCAAAAAACAACCCACTGAGCAGTTATGGTGTAGATTTCCAGAGGGAAAACAGTTTGGGTCAACCCCACATTTCCAGTTGAAGAGCAGTTAGCTCCCAGATGTGTAAAACAAGGCATAAGAAATGAAAGTTAAAGGACTACCTTGGAAAAAGTGCCAACTGTAAAAAGCACTGTTACTTATCCTGATGTCTGAGCAAATGGTGCTGCCCAGAAAGTAGGAGCAACAGAAAGAAAACCAACTCAGACAGACAATATCATCTTTCCAGTCTCATATCTTCATGTACATGCATGATATTTCACAATCAGTACAATGTAAGAACTAGAGAGAAATTACGAGTTACTAATACTTCTGCATCAGTTACAGAACTACATGAAAAAAACAGTTATCACAGGAGATAATCTATCCCAGGCTCCCAGTGAAATGCCATGCATGGAGCAGGGATACACAAAACCAGCACCCAGCACCAGCACTGGGAATGCTGCCACTACACTCAGTGCCTACAGACATTGCCACACGTTGAAGATGATCAATGAGGAAATATTCTTGCAGCATCTGGACACTGCCTCAGCATATGAAAGACACTCCCGGAGGGACTCAGGCTCTCTGTTTATTCTGATTTGAGCTGCCATGGATGCAAATGTCTCTAACTGGGAACAGACCTTCCTCACTGGTCAATAAGCCCCAGGTCCTTTGGTTGAAGCAAGCAAAGCCTTGCAGAGTTAAAAAACTTAGCAGCTTTGAAGCCTTCAGAATCATAGGAAAATCAGGACTTTCTGTTCCTCTTCTCTCTCCCTCTGATTATCCATCCCAATGTCAGAGCCTTGTCAAACACCTCAGAACTCATAGCATCCATCTGGCAGGTCCTCATGTCATCATATTCATTCAGATTGTCACTATAATGTCCACTGCAGGCACCATCACAGCACACACTATCCATTAGGTTCAAAGAGGATGTTGTCCTTACTTTCATATAAATCAATCCCTAGAGTCTGATCTCTTTTGCAGATTAGCCCTTGCAGATGCTGAACTCAACAGACAGACACAAAGCCAGAAATGCAATTTGTAATTTTCCAGAATTTACTCTGCTTTCAAGGCATCACTTTATATGGCATCTATTTCAGGAATATTTTCACTTTGGATAGCCACCAAAGCCCATCTCAAGCTTAAGCTAAGATCTTCATACCAAGGCTCCAAGAAATGCTTCAAGATTTTCAATTGCATTTAAAAATCTGAAAAATTTCAATTTAAAGCAAAGCTGTAAGTAAAAATGCCTCAGATCTGTATTGATTTCAATGATGTTATGTAAAATTTGCAGACCAGCCTTGCCTCACAGCAATGAAAAATCTCAAGGGTATTGTACAAGGTGTCAAAAAAAATTGTAATCTGGGACAGCAGAGATTTTCACAGTCTAGAAAGCAGAGGTGCTGGCTGTGGTTTTAGGACAGGCATATGAGCTGAATTGTTCTGGTGAAATCTTCGACAGTAAGTGACCTTGGTGTGTTCAGTTCATTTATCACCAGGAGTCACAAATCTTTCCCCTCTCTCTGGTTCTCTGCAGAGTCACACAGATGTTGTATTCTGCACAAGGATTCTGCTGTGAAAAATGCAAAACACCACAGAAATGCACACTGAGTGATGCAGAAATGTCCCAGGTTCGGTCCTGCTCCCAGCCTGGACCAGGACAGCATCCTTTGCCCAGGATCAGGCTCTGTGCACAGGGAGCTCACAAATGGCTGAGACATTTTCCCAGGGAAGGCATCTCCTCCTCTGACAGTGCCTGGCTCAAACAAGCAAAGAGGGTTTGTGCTCTGCCTTGATTTTGCATCTCGTTATCCCACTCTTCACAGCGAGCAGATGTGAGGAAGCTTTTCATGTCTTGGAACATTGCTGCATCCAGACCAGGAAGAAAACACTGCACAACATCAGAAAACTGCCCAAATACATCAAAGTGCTCTATTCTCTTACCCCTTAACCTACTGGTTTAATCTAGAAGTAATTCCAGACCTCTTCCTCAGGAGCCCTAGATTAAATTCCCTGAATAAGCAAGCACCAGCCTTTCCTGCCCCTTGCTTTCATGCATGAGAGGTGGTGACTGCTTTTATAAAAGCAGGGAGGATGCTTGGCAGCCTTTACAACAAGCCACATTTCAATACAGCAAAGGGTGAAGTGAATGCCTAACTCACACTAAAGGGTTTTAATTGTGTTTTTTATCAATGGTGAGAAACTGCAAGTCAAGAGCTGTGACAATATACCCTAAATCATACAGGATTACCACATTGTGTCAAACAAACATATAATTAAGCAGCTTTAATATGTTAACAGTTTGGAATCAGATTAGTGTTGTATTAGGCTAATAGAGTTGGTCCCCATTAATCCAGATCAATTGCTCAACTCTGTTTACTTAGATTTTTTTTTCCAGAAATTTAAGAACATAAATCTAATTCTCAGCAGAACGTGCAAATGCTGTAGGGTGGGATGAATTCATCAAGATATCTGGGCATGTGGATAAACCAAGTGCAGCTTAACTAGTTCAACCATACAATGAAGAACTAAACACTCTAATCCCCTGTGATGAGATTTTTGTACCACAAAAACAGATGATCTATCTGGGCCCTGAGCAAGGTGCTGAGGTACCTCTCACCATTTGTAAATGTCCCCAAGTCCTGTGTGGTCCCACAGTCCAGGACCAGCATTAGAGCCCAGCACCTCCTGTTGCAGAACCAGTCCACAGAGGTAATGCTGCTTTTGCACACAAAATGCAGGGATGCAAGGCACAGATGCATGTAAAACCTGCTGCCCAGCTTCCCTGTGCTACCCACGCTTTAAATACAGGACTGCAGGGATCACACACACCCTGAGAGCAGTGCTGGGATGTCTGCACATGTCCATGGTGAATGATCCCAAATACAGGGCTCACTCTGCAGCCAGGGCAGGAAAGGTCTTTATTTCCCATTCATAGCTTACTCTTGAGGAAGCATCCAACCGAAAAGAAACGTGAACAGTGGGGCATGGAGGGCAGCCAAGGCCAACCCATACTGCTCATGCCCTGTTCAGCACTGATGAGATTTAATCCAGCCTTGTCTAACACAGCCTCCTCCTGGCACAGCCACACACCAACTGCAGCACAGTGACATCTGACACCAACGTTTGGTTCAGATGTCAGACTCAGAGGTGACACTTCAAAGCCAGATTCCTACACATGCACTCTTTACTTAATTTCTGTATGTGTGCATGCACGTGTCTGAGTAAATATATACATTTTCTCCCTGCATATACTTTTTAAAAATAAAGTCTATCACAGAATGATTTGGGTTGGAAGGCACCTTAAAGATCCTCCAGCTCCACCTTCCCTTCCATGGGCAAGGACATCACCCACTGGATTTATATATAGATTATATTGCAGGAGGGCAACGGCAAGATTTTACTTCTTAACTTAACCTGGCTAAGGCAAACACTCACATTAAAGATGCAATTTCTTTTAAGCCAATAAATTCTGTATTTATTACTCCATGAAAAACATGGAGTAGATATACAAAAAATCAATGTCTACTTGTCTTAAACTGATCAATTGTCACATTTTTCTATAGCCATGCAAACAATTCATTTCAACAGTCAATTTATGCTGATAAACAAGGCAGTTTCTAAGAAGACAAATTCTGTTACTGTCTATATTCAAGGTACCACTCAGCCAGCATGAGAGATTTGATTTACATTGCATGAGTACTAGTGAGTCACCCAAGCACCCATAAAACAACTACACATGTAGAGGCTGAGTTTCAAACAGTTAATTCATCACACTTATCCCAAGAGAAATCCTGTGGTGCAGAGAGCAGGATGCTGCAGTCACCTGACATGTGGACACCGAGTTTTTATTCATGGCAAAATGTTATTCTCAGTACAGAGTACCAGGCCTTGATTTAGAAAGCATAAATCCTAGTTCACAGTGTTTATGCTACTGGGGACAAAATGTTTCCTTAGAAATATTGCTGGGAAAATGTCAAGCAATGAGTTATCTGTGATGGAATGACATGGAGACGACAGGGTTTGTGCTGAGAGTAAAATGGCAAAATACGGAATGCAAATAGGTTTGGACGGCACTGTTTCTTCTGAAGTCTGAAGCTCAGCACACAACACTTAAATGAAAACCCACTTGCATCTGTTCAGTTTGCCATGGAATCATAAGCAGCAGTCAGATATTTTTTGTTTGCCATCAAGCAGTTATTGATGCGTAGCTCAATAAAATGAAAATATTTTTTGGCAGAGACCATGTGCCATCAGCCACATCATTCTGAAGGCTCCTGTCAGTGGGGTTAGTGGTGGGAGATATTCCTGAAAATTCCCCCAAATGCTGTTGGGACAGCAGAAGGTACATCTTCCCCTCCCACCAACAAGAGACCAACCAACTGAGCCCCAAAAGGAATTGCCATTGATTCTCAAAAGACACAGGTCTGTACTTGCCCTTTCCTTCCCTGTTAACACTGAAATAATGTATTAAACGATGCAGCTGGAAAGGAAATTCCCAAAGAACTATTACTGCGCATGTGTGCTTCTCCCTTAAAGCTTTGATTTGTCACACATAATTGTAGACAGGAAGGATGACATGTTCTCTACAGAAATTTATTACATTGTCAAAATCCCTGCTCTGAAGTTTTCAAAATGAACAGTTTTGCTTGAAAAATACTGTGTTACAAAATTTATATACACATGAAAAAGACAGTGTAACGCATCAAAATCAAAATACTTCAGTTGACCAGATCTGAGTTTTGGGGTGTTGGTATCTTTTTCAAGGCAAACAGACTTTCAAGATTTCAACATTCCTTCCTGACTCAAAACAGACAAAATTTTGGCAGTCTTGCCTTTTTTCAGTGAGACGTGAAGGCTGTTTCACACGTGGCTTTGCCAAGCATCACTGAGGCAGAAATTACCCTCATGTGTGGAGAGAGGGCAGATTTATCTCCTCCCATGCCCTGCACTCTGTGACAGCCCCTTGACAGCATCGTGGTGGCCACTCAAGGCCCAGCTTGTGGTGACCAGGGCCACCTTCTATCCCATCCCTGTATCCCACCCCATCCCATCCCTGTATCCCATTCCATCCCATCCCTGTATCCCATCCCTGCATCCCATCCCTGTATCCCATCCCTGCATCCCATCCCTGCATCCCATCCCTGCATCCCATCCCATCCCATCCCATCCCATCCCATCCCATCCCATCCCATCCCATCCCATCCCCTGTGTCCTCCTGGCTCTCTCAGGGCTGGAAGCAACATGAGGGTCACTGAGGGCTCATGCTGCTGAAGAAGCACAACTGTGACTCTCATCAATTCTTTCCCTTTCTCACAAAGCTACCTTTGCTTCTCTTCTTCCCTCCGCGTTGGCAGAGGAGCTTTGTCCTCCCAAAGGCTGCAGCTCTCTGCTGGGTGCCTAAAGCCACACCAAGCTGGCTCATTAGCTCAAACAGCTGTTCTCCTCTTCCTGCATCTAAAGAGCAGAGTTATTTTTAAGTGTGCCCATTACACCTGAAAAACCAAGCCCTCTTTTGTCTGCCTCTTGTACAGCAGTTTCTCAACACATCAGCACTTTCCTGCACCTTTCCCTGCTATCAGAAAACAATCTGAAATCCAACCCTAGGCAGGACAGTTCTCCTTGGCCACCTCTCTTGCTCTTTTTGCAAGGTGCGGCCGAACCATAAATGTATATTTTCACAAATAGTGCTTAACCTCCACAAAAGCAGAATATTTCAGCCTTTTCAGTATGGCTGCTAACAGATTTATCACCTTCATCTATTACCTGGCCTATGACACTGAAGATTAATCCAGTTTGTTGTACATTGAGAAGCAAACCATGCTGAAGATGTGTTTTCCCCAGAAATCAGACTTCTAGCAACATGCAGGAGAAAGGAAATACAAGGACACCCGACAACCACCCTGCTACCTCAAGAGAGCCAGGCGTGGGTGTCCAGCACATTCCAGCATCCAAATGGCTCAATTCCCAAGGGGAGACCAAAAGCCCTTACAAAACACACCACAAACTTCACAGCCTTTGTGCTCAGCCTGGAAAAAATGGGTTTGTTTTCCTCATGAGTTTTTCCTCCTGCACTTGAAACATGTAGGAAATACTGTGGTGCCTCTGGAGCCAGGATGCTCCTTACGTTGGGATCACGAAACCTACAGCCAAACATTTTATCCCACAGAGCGGTAGAGGTTGTGGCCACCATCCCCAGCCCAACCTCCCCTCTTTGGCACTATTGTTTGAGTCTAATGAGACTTTAAATCATTGCTTTTAAGACTCTGCCACTTTAAAAAAAAAAATCAGATGGCATCTTGCTCTGGTTTTATATTTTGGGAAGGAGGAGGGAGGCTCTGCTATTGCCAAAAAAAAAAAAATTCAACCAAGTAAAAAAAAAACCAATTTGCTTATCAATACCAGTAGCTTGAACTAGCATTTTATTTGTGTTTGTATACAGTGACAACATTCAGGTGAGACCAATAATAGAGTACTAAGTGTCACAGGTTCAGAGGTAATGTTTTCTAGGTAAAAAGCATTTATGAAGAAAAATCGGCATCACAATTTCATTCATACTCAAATGTGAGGAAATGAGTTGGCACAAAAGACAGCTCCATCTTTTTGACATATTTGTAATTTGCTTTAAAAAAGTAACGCAAACAGAAAGTAAAAATGTTCAACACAGAGGATAAAGAAACACACGATCAATGTCTCCCACTCCCCACAGCTGGAGGTGACACATTCCCTCAAACACAGCATTTATCTTGGCATTTCTAAATTATTCACACTTATTACTATTTTTTTTTCCTAAACACATGCCAAAGTATTAGTTTCCAGATGACTGGCCTCTATTCTTAGTTACCTGCAATTTTCCATCTCCCGAGCAAGTCAGGGCAGTCACATGGAACTAAAGGCTGAAGTGAGGGATTGTTTGCCCATGAGCCCCACGGCCTTGAGGGTGCCACAGCTCCAGGACTCCTCCACAAGCACACACTGAGAGCTGCTGCCCAAACAGAAGAAGCTGAGATCAGAGAGAGGAAGGAAAACCATGGGGCTGGCACTTGCCAGGGACTGTCCAGAAGAGGTGGATAAGGCATTCTGGCCCTTGACTGACCAATGCCCACCTTCTTCCACCACCCCAAAGAGCAGACTTTATGAGGAATTCACCACCTTGCACACGGCTACAGCCTCTGCAGGACACTTAGTTTAAAAAGGGGACAATTGTTTGGCACTTGTGAGAAACGTGGCCAAGCCCCTTTTGAAAGCTCTTTGGAATCATGTTGATGCATCATCCTCTTGCCACGGTATTTTTAGAGATATCTGTGATTTCTAGCCCTTGCCAGGGTAGGAAAAAAATCCCACTTTGGCCACCATGGGCACATGTCAATGAAAAGCAGTCACAGAGGCACCATGGTATTATGAATATGTAGCAAGTGCTGGTACCCTTTTGCTGTAAAACAGAGGGAGCATTTGGATCCAGATCTTCTTCCTCCAGGTACCGACTTGAAACACTTTGCAACAGCTAAAGCAGCACAAGGATTCCACATTCAGTTCTGAACTTCTCCCTAACCTTTGTGGTGGCATTAGCATAAGGCAAGGAGACATATTTTGACTCCCATCTGTGCAAATCCTCCCCGTGCTGCAGAATCAACATTCTGTCAACCAATTATTTTATGCTGTATCACAGCACCGGGGTGGGGGGGAGAGATGAGGGGGAATCATCACACCTACAATCAAAAGAGCAAGGTTTTGCAACATAGCATGTACTAAAGATGTCTGTCTTAAGTCAAACTAGCAGCCATATTTTATTCAAGAAGCATGTAAACAAATCTGGCACATTCATTATAAAAAAAAATTGTGTACCTAGCATGTTCATCACATTTCAGATATTCCATTCCTCCCTCCTCACTGAGCTCCATGGAGACAAGTCAATCACAGTTAACCATCTGGTAATCCTTAGCCCAGGCTGTGCAGCTGCTACCTACCATTTTTAATCAGGGCTATGTCTTCCATTCATGCTAAATAGGAGGCATGAACAGCTGCTTGGCCAACACTTTCAAGCAAGCTCTCTCTCTCTCTCTCTCTCTTTAGTATTCCTGGCTTCTCTTCCTTTCAGCTTTACATTTTGCCCATGTTTTACGAGCATTCGCTTTAAAAAAAAAAGTAATTGTGAAACAAGAGGAAAACGCTTCTGGTCATTAAATCTTTAGAGAGTGTATCTGCTCTAAACAAGTTCCTGGGGGACACAGAGTCCAATCACAGCCTCTGATTTTAGAAAATAAAAATTTGTGTGTCCATGGAAATACCTTGTTGGTTTTTTTTAACCTACAGATCCCTGCAGAATGGTTCTCCATTGCACATTTTAGGTAGAGAAGTTTTAAGCATGTGAGAGGTAAGATAAATTTATACAAAGAATATAAGGATTGATTTTTAAAATGGGCACAGTAATTCCCCAGATTACAGGGAAGGTTTCCTGCAGCCTTTCCTGTATCCCAGCATCCAAGCAGAAGCCTCCCTGCCTCCAGGAGATGCAGAGGAAGATAACATGCCAAAATCACCACCAAATCAGGCTGTCTCACCTCCTTTGCTCAGACCCAGAGGAGATGCTTCCCTGTGAACCATGCCTTAAGCTTCTCCCATCATCCAAAAAGATTTTGGGGTTATTTTTGTAGGAAATCCAACTGTATGGTAACCAAATCTTTTCCAGAGATCTAAATACTCCAGCATCAGCATGGGAGTATCTCAGCTGCAACTCTCCTGGTGATGGGTGCCAGCCTGGCTCCATGCTGGGCACACACACTCATCCCTCATCCTCTGCCTGGGATGCATCCAGAGCCAGGACTGTTAATGTCTTACCACATGAACATGAAAAATAAAATCAACTTTTATCCACTGCCAATGGCAGATTTGCTGCAAAGTCAGGGAGATGGTCATGACAACCCATGGTGATGCCACCTAGTAGGAATGACTCAGAAAGAATTGGTACCCAGCCTAGCAGGATTTCCATCCAGATTTTGTGGGTGCAGCAGACACTCCTCTGTTGGCTGAGCCTGTTTGTTTAGGCCAACTTTTCCAGCCTAGGTGCTTCTGCAAAGCATGTTTTTATGTCTGTTTTTTCCTGAAATCTTCCTTCAGCCATGAGATGTGTTACCAGATATACTGGTCTTTCAGAAGAGCAGAATCTTGGGAACATGGAAATCACCCATTGCCTCTATACTCTGTGCAACAATAGTCACAATTTACACCTAAACAATGTTAGAGAATGTTTTAACACTGCAGAACACTGTGACTTGCTCCACCTAACAACAGGCAAAACCAACATAATGGTCATACTGAAAATAATAATAATAATTTTTAAAAAGACACAATGATATAGATACTAGAAAATGCTGTCTTTATTAATAACATGTCACTGGGGATGTAAAATCTTGCACGGGTTAATCAATTAGTTTGCCTGAACAGAAAATAAACAGAGGACATTTTCAGTACACAACAGTGCATAAAGGTTATTGCAATCATGCTTTCCTCCAAGCCCACCATGAATTCAGCGTTTAACTTGCATGAATTTGCCACAAGTAAAAAAATGAAGAAATAAGTTAGATGACAGGATGGTGTTTCATCTTGTGGAGGGAAAATTCCTCCAAAACACAAACATGTCAGAGCAAATTTTAAGAGCAAAATAGTCTAGAATTGTGGTAGAATGACCCTGTGAAAAAATAGCTCTAGGATAATGAGTGCCATCAAATCGATAAGGTCCACTTCTCTTTATGGCCTTTATGCACACATACACAGAAAATTACAGCAAACATTCTGCTTTAATGGCATTTTAGTTTTTCATCAGGGATAAAAACAGTCTTTGCTGTATCTAAATGTGCAGATTCACTTCAACTCTTACATCAATCAGAGTGAACTGGAAGAATTAAACATGAATGCTGTGTTAGCCCTTCTGGGAAGAGTTGTTTCAACCAAAAAAATCCTCCTCATGAGTGATGAACCAATGCATGTACATCTCTAGGCAATGATCTGGCTGAAGGCAGTGAAAATGGGGCAAGAGAGGTGTGGGAAAAGACAGACAGTGAAAAGCACAAGTGGAGATGATTCCTCGACTGGAAAAATAATGCAGAAAACAGTGGAGCAGTATTCTGCCACAAACCAACCCAATTAAACTGGAACCACGTGCTCTACATATCAAACTGGCCCTGGCTGTCTTCTGCTTGTAGGTCAATATTCCCAGTCTGCAAACCCTGTTTATGTTCTCTGATAACCTCTGATGCATCCTCCCCCTTGTGCATCCCTTCATGCTATGGAAGTGAAAATCTAAATTTAGGATAGAAAACACAGTAAAAGCCCATCACAAATTTACATACACTAACCAAAGGCAGCACCAAACTAGAGGAGCATTAGAAACCATGAGAGAAAACTCATTTTATGGCACCTGCTCTGATTGTGCCAGCTGCTCTATGGGCAACACTGAGAACAATGCTTTTCCAGAGGTCATGATGTGGTACAAACTCAGACTCAGCAACTCTTACACAAACTACCACATGCTAAAAATTGCAGAAAACACCTTCTGAGACTGAAGCAAAGATCAAGAGGTGTCCTCAGTCACTGTGATGCTATCCAGTTGTAAAAAGCCAAGCTTTGAAGCCAAAATACTCTTATGAATTATCCTGAGCAGCAATGCCCATGCTGTAGCCAGCAGTTGCTATTTCTGGCAGAAAAGCTGATTCTCTGATGACTGCTACACAAAAAAGGGACATCTTTTCTGATAAGGAACCATTTCCTCCCTCGAGCCACTGATTTCACTGTTATAAAATGAGGCAAGGGATGTTACTCCTTCCCCCAGCCAGGGATGTCTCCTGTGACTGGGAAAAGCTCATGGCACTTAAATCCCTCGATAGGCAAATGAAATCAGTGAAGTATCATTAATCCTCACAGCAATTAATTCAGTATGGAGCAAGCCCTGGACAGACACACATCCACCAGTGCAAAGACTCAGAATGGCTCTGTGCTTTCACACTGGCACACAATGTGAACATCCACCTCAGATTTTAAACAGTCCAGTGTGCAAATACAGGATGTGCTGGGATGCTGAGCCCCAAACCCATGCAGTGAAGGGTTCGGTTTTAATAACTGGAAGGGTTTGGATTTAACAATCCAACACATGGGAATTTTTTGTCATAAAGTAACACCTTCTCTTTGAGAAAAATCCCATTTTTACAGAACATGGTCACAATGAAGATTGCATTCTTCCTTAGATTTACTCCCAAAAAACCCCAGCCAAATCACAACCTGCCGGATGTGAGCTATAATAATTGTGGTGGTGATGATTTTGTTTTTTCCCCTCCCCACCAAGTATACTAGTTATGAAACAGAGACTGAAAGGACTGAAAGTGAATCTCAGCATCTTTAATTAGGAAAACAGAATGAACTAGAAATCTGGAAAAATAACTTGTGACTAATATGCAGATTTTATCAGCTTGTAGATCGGAAGCCACAGTTTGCTGGAAGTTGTCTCCTTTTCTGCTAATTTGCCTCAGATGAAAAAGGCACTTGTGTTCTCTCTCTAAGTGAATGCTTTGCCTCAGTGCCTCTTGCAGCATATGCTCAAGCTTGCAGTTACTATTGATAGAATGGGAAAGAATGACAATTCTCAAGATTTCATAAAAAATCTTCTTAAGCCGAAATGCTGCAGAATTCAATTTATAATTCAGATGTTTACACTCAAACATCAGTCCTGCAAACTTCCCTTGCAACACTCCTACCACAGATGGAATGTAATTTAAATAAAGGCTGCAATGGTGTGTGTTCAGACTGTGGCCTCACCAGAGCCTATCCCGAAAGTTGGTGATGACCATGAAACAGTAGAAATGTTCAGACTGTTTTAGGCCAAATGACCAGTGGGTTACCTGAAAACTGCTAATTTGGAAGAGGACAGACACATGACTTTAGAGCAAGAAGTGTGCTCTGTGGTCATTAGCCAAAATCCTGGGAATATCCATGTGAGGAGCAGAAGGAGCTGGTTCAGCAAGAGGGCAGAGACTGGGGAGCAAAGCCTCACAAGGGAAGGATGACCATTGTGTACCTTTTTATCCAGCATTTTTGAACCCACCAGCCCCAGTGCTAAGGCATCAAAAGATGAAGTCATCAACCATGATCTACAAAAGGTGCATCACACAGACTATTTCTGCAGGATCAAGGCTTGTGATGAGCCTCAACCCCAGGATTCTGCAGCAGTCAAATCCTTTTCCTCCATCCTAAAAACCACACATCTCAGAGGGTCTGTGACAGCAGGGACACCCCCTGACCTTACCCCTAAGCCAGGTGTCAGTGCAGCACTGGGAGTTTGGAGGAGAAAGCACAGGAAATGGTGCATCTGGAACTGCTCTGCCACTGCTCCCCTCTGACCCTACAGCCACCCCACAGGAGATGATGTACAAAGGGGAAAGTGCAGATGGGGCACTGCACTGCCCATTTCTGTGCATTTCTACTGCTCTGATTTGAGAATTTGTGCAGGTATTTCTCTCAGAGAATGGTAACTATGCCAAACTTCGACCCCATCAGTGAATCACAGAATAAACTCTGCTTTCCATGCTCTTATGGACACAAAAACCTAAAGGCACCACAACTAGGAGGTACTTGCAGATAGCTATAAAAATGCCCTTGTTACACTTGAGGAATACAACCATGAATTACACCTGGAAACAAAATGTCCATTGCTTAGGTTTTTCCCTAAAGCACCATGGTATGGAGAGAGGCAAATACAGGAGCTCAGGCAAACTCTTGGACAAAGTGAACAAAGCTATCAAAATATGTATGACCAGGTAAGCAACATGATCCTGACACTCAATTAAAAGCACCACAATAGAAAGTGTATCCTTGAGGAGTGTGAAAATACATTAACTCTTTGATGCTCTTCACAACCCATTATCAGCTACAGGAGGCAGGCCAGAATATCCAAATCCTCAGCATCAAAGATTAAAGTCAGGATACACAGCCATAATCAATTATAATTATAACTATCACCCTGTAAACAGTTCAAGAGCTAATTGGATCAATAAGTAAATTCCCATCAAGTGCAATGAGCTGCACATTCAGCAGCCTAAGTTATCCCTGCCTATGGCTACAGAAAGAGTTTGTTATCAGCATTATTGGGACAAGATCAGTTTTAAATGCAGATCCTAGCATTGCCAGCCCTCTGCATCCCAAAGGCTCACTGCAAAGGCCAAGTCTTTCAGAGTGGCTGCAGAGAGCTACATACCCACCACAGAGGTCTTCATTATAATCGGTATTTGAAGCATAAAACATTCAACAACAGGATATTTTAACTCCTAAAACCAGTCAATTATGTTTGCTGAATTAGCCTGTGTGACTGAGTTGGTGAGTGCAATGAAGGAGTGAGAGTGAAACAAAAGCCCTGTTTAAAATAGGTCGCTCCTTTAGAAAATTTTGTAATTACACACTGCAAATACATTTGCATGTTCAATGAGTAGTACATGTTTCTTGCGATGAGAAAGCCTGGAAGAGCTTAATCAAAGTCTAGCTTATCAGCAAAGGCTAATTGGCTTCCATAGTGCATCATCCATCAGAATCTAGCATTAGTGCAAGCTTCGCCAACCATTAGTTGGCAGAAAATCCCAATTTATTTTGATAACAGAGGTCTTACCTCCGGGGGGTTTCCATGACCACATAATCAGGTGGTGCATCAGTGGCCCATCCCATGCCCTCCAGTCAGCATCACCCAGTTAATCAACTCGACAGCCAGGAAAGATGGGAACTGACCATGATGAGGAGTAATTTGAGAAGAAAGAAAGGTACAAGGGTGATACATAATGAGTTGAAATCTTTTTCTTTCAAGAAAGAGTGCAAAATAGAAACTAATTAATAAAGTGCCATGAGTAAAGCAACCCAAAAATGCAAAATAATGATGGACTGAAGTTTTCCCTACAGCGAGCTGTCATCTCAGTTTGTGAACTGTAAGGCTGATTTCCCCAGCGTTATGCAAAGAAACAGCCCTTTTTCCTCTTATTTAGACTTCATATTTTAGCTACTGAGTCTTCTTTACACTAAGTTGGGTTTGCAGGCAGGGAATAAACCCAAGCCTTCTATTCCTGGGCATGATCTGCCTATGCAAAAATGTGGAATTATTTTAGGGAAGCACATCTCAGTACTTCCAGACTTGTATTTCCATCATGACAACACATGACTACAAATAACAAAATCTAAAGAAATTCAAACATTACGAAGGGCAGAACTTAAAGTTGAATTTATTCATATAACACTTCATCTGAAATCATCTTACATCTGTGTTACATCTTGAAATTCTTATAATCAACCTAGTAGAAAGTATCACAAGATGCTATTGGCCTGGTGCAAGACAACAGCAAGGAGACAGGACCAGAATTTATTGCCATACCAAACCTAGCAAGCTGGGGAACATTATTGCCATTTCAATCCAGTGACTAATTCAAGAGTGAAGAGTCAGCTCCCACCAGGATCACCTGTAATCATCTCATGGCTGTGTGCCACCGGGCCACAGCCAACTGTTGGTTTTTTTGGAGTCTCACGTAGTGATCAAAAGGGCAACAAGACAGCTCTGTAAATATTACAGATTCATCAATACAGCACTTGTTACTGAGCACCTGAGCTAATCAGCACTGCCCCACTGGCAGCACTGATCAGGATCCTACCCATCCCCTCCCCATGGTGAGTTTGGCTCATCCAGAGCCAGCCAAAGCCTGCTGGGATGACATGAGGCACATGCCCCAGTTGCGCTTGTCATTCAAATCACCCAGCTACAAAACTCAACTACAATGGTTAAACACAAGCAAAACAATCTAATTTTGTGCTTCAGAAGATCAACTAAGAGTCCCCTCACCGTCTATAAATCCAAGAGCCAGACCTGGGCGATTAGGACCGCGTGTTTCCTAGGTGATAAGCCTTTCATTTTTCTGGAAGACACTTGAAATAGAGCATAGGAAGATTAATCCTCCCCAGAGAAGGGAGAGTTCACTGACTAATTTCTCTTGCATTTAGATGTAATAATTAGGCGTATTGATTCTTCCGCTTTGTTCCTCACCATTATAATGAAATAATTAAGACAACTTCAAGGAAATATTTTAAAGCTCATTTCACTTTGTCTCCTCAAACACAGGCCACCTAACACTTACGTGCACACTCAAAGGGAAAAGCAAAGGCGGACTCTCGCCTTATTTATCTCCGCAATTCATCAGGCATCAACTTCAGGCAGCAAAGTGCTGCCTCAGGCTCCACTCCATTTGCTGCCTATCATGACTATGAACAGCAACACAAATGAGATCCATCTGGTGTGACCAGGACACACATTGCTCTGCTAAGCTCTCACAGGAGCTTGTTATCAAGGGGGACTGGAGAGAGGCTGACCCCCTCCAAGAGTTATGAGGGGAAAAAAAAAGCAGTTATTTGTAATTCCCCTTGCAGAGCCTCACGGTAGCGTTCTTACAAAGCGTAACGCAAATGTTATTTCCAGTACAAATTTTTATAAGATTCTTGGAAGATAATGCTAAAGTGTCTACAGTGAAGAGCACTCATGATCTCTCCAGTCTCTCAGACAGCAGCATGAGCAGGTTTTTCAAATACAAGTATGATATTATCCTTGAATGGCTCAGTCTTTGCATCCACAGGAGGAAAATGTGAGACAAGTGGTTTGGGGGCTTCCTGGTGGTCCTCAGGGAGGTACAGCTTGGCTGAATGGATCAGGGCCTGAGCAGTGTGCATTGTGCACATCTGCATGGATACTCAGGGAGTGCTGAAATTGGAACAATTATGAGAAGGATGAATGAAGATATTAAACATGCAAAAAGTTCCAAGAAAAGCTTGAATTGAAAAGGATTTTCTCATGTCTAATTCAACATTACTAATTCAACAGTTGATAAGAGTTCTCTGATCTCTCCAGCATGTCTCAGATTTAAATAATTTTAGGCGGTTTTGTATTAAATAGCCTTTCAAATATTAATCTTGTAAAAACACAGGGAAATGCATAGACATTTTAAAACATGCTTGCTTCAAAAATACCACTAAAGCAAGCTGATACACAACCATGCTGTCCCAGCCCCTGAGGGGCAAAGGCAATGACCAAAAAGAAAGAGATCACTGCCCCAAAAGCATGCAGATATGCTGCCCTGGAATATGTCAGATGTGTGAGATGTGGATGAGTGATTAGGATCAAAGTGAACACCAAACCTTCCAGAAGTTGGGCTTTTACTGCAGACTGGGATTCAGCACTGGAGTATCTTGACCCAAGAAATGACATCCCAGCCTTCTCCACATTTGCTCTTCACATAAAGCTCCCCCAGAGCCTCCTGACTGATGTAGCTCTGGCACAGTACGAGATGTTAACATTTCATAGGCGTCTCCTGTACCCATGGTCACCGTGACAGCAGGGATCCAGTGTTTATCACTGAACACTTCAAACGGAAATCTTAGATGTGGCTACCTCTCAACAGGAGGAAACATCTGAAGAATGTGTTTCTCTGATATTTTTACTCCCTGAGAAATGAAGGGTGTTTTCTGTATGACTCACATCCATGTTTTTCACTTGGGATATTTTTAAACTCCGAGATCCAGCACTGATTGGAATGCAAAAAGTGTGACTTCTCTCCCGTCCTACCCCAAAGGGCCTTTCAGCCAGGGACAGGTGACAGTAGGAACTGGGAATGGGTCATCTCCAGGTTTACAATGGGCATAGAAAGCTTAAAAGAAACAGCCTTAGAATTTATGAATGTCAGCCATATGTGAAAGCTGAAAGGTTTGATGCAAAAGAAGTACACAGACATTTCCTATGAGAACATAATGTATATTTGAAAACAAAAAAAAAAAAAAAAAATCAACCCACCCAGAATAAGGGTTCCTTTCCTCCCCTCCAGCCAAAAATATCTTTACAGTGTAGATGACAGCCAAATGAAAAAAAATTCAATTAATTAAATACACAATTCAAAGAGATATCCTCATGACAAATGATCCAATGCAGATTGTTTACATGAATTTCCTCTCACAGCACATTCCTTCCCAAATCCTGCATGCTTATATTAGGGCATGATGGAGAAACCCACGCCTGTCCTAGTTGCTCTCAGACTGTGCAGATCTAAATTGTCCAGGCCTCAAAGAGCCAAAAGATGCAGAAAACAAATACAACAAACAATGATTAAAGAGTTCCAATGCTTTGAAACTGCTCCCCAGAGTCCAGCTTCTCTTTCAGCTTGGAGAAGGCTGAAGGGCTCCTTGCTGGACCAAGGCTCACCATGAAATCTCGTTGGCTGGGCTAAAATGTCTTTAGCATCAGGCCAATGTAAATGCTGCCTTTCTTTAAATGCAGTTTAGTTCCTTTAAAGTACCTTTCAAGAGATCTAAATGCCAGCCTCAAGCTCAGACACAAGCAAGCATTCAAAGGAAATTCACGGGCAAGGTTTTGCTCTGGGCAGAAAGATTTTGCTAATGATTTCACAAAACATTTTTTTTCTCTGCAGGAGCAAGAAAGCAGAGGAAAGTTGAGGCAGAAGAACCACACATGCAGTAAGAACAGAAAAACCTGGAAATTCAAAGGTAAGAGAGAGGTTTCTGCCCAGCCAGGGGGAAGGTGGCTGCAGATGCTTCATGGGATGCAGGAGCACACCAGGCTCCTCTGTACTGCCAGTGTGAATAAACAAGAGTGAATCACCAAAACATCAGAAGCAACTTCTTTTAAAAGAAATAACCTGGAAAGGACTGGAAACCTGGCTAACGATTAAGATCAAAAGGGCAAACATCAATGCAGAAACCTATTCACTCCATACAAAAATGTCCCCAGCTCTCCAACTGACAGGGAACACAGTTTGCTTTGCAGCAACCCAGAACTGTACAAGATACAGAGTTTAAATACATTTCCATTCAGATAAGTTATCTCTTCCCCTGCCCACCAGCAGCTTTTAAAAGATTCATCTTGAACCTACAGCACTGGAGGCTTTTTTTCTTCTCAGATTTTTAATTCACTGGCATCATAAAGACCTTTAGCAATTTGCAGTGTGAAGAGCACTTTCTCCTCAGATTGGCCTGCTTTGAGTCAGTTTGTACATTATGGTTACTTCATTACTTACATTGCATTACACAGGGGCAGCCGCTGCTCTCTGCAGATGTGCCCCAGGGCCAGCACAAGCCAGATGTTTCCCAGGGCCCCACACCAGGAGCAGAGCTGGGCTGCTTTACCCCTCCACAGTGCTAAGCCAGGCCTCTTACCCTCCTGCTAGCTTGAAAGTGGGATAAATCAGAGAAATACTGCAGAGGGCACAGTAATACCATCAGGCTACACTAATGAAAGCGCTGCAATTAGCAAAATTAAAAACCCACACACCAAGCTCACAAAGCAAAAACCCCAAACCTATGACAGACATCCCAATTCTGTTGAACTGCAGAAGGAACACTAGAGGGACCAGAATACATTTCTTCCTGCTTCTTGCCATGATGGTCTCAGCTGTTTGTCCTCACGTAAGTCAGAGGGATGAAAGCCAGAGTCCTCAAACCCTCATGCCATACTCCCCTTGTGTAGCTTTGGTGACAGTTTCATCAGGAGTCCCAAATTTTAGGTTTAGCAAATTTAGGTTTAGCAATTTTAGATTTAGCAACTTTTTTAGGTGCATTGTGACCAACCAATGCACAAAGCTGTCGCCCTGCTACTGAGTTACTGTCCAACAAAATGGCACCTGGGCCAGAAAATGCCATGGGTTTTCTTTAGACACGTTCAAAGCAGAGCATTCCCACATCTTGTTGCCCAATTCCTGACCACTGCTTCTTTGAGATGTCTCTTTTTCATGAGCACTTCCCATCTTTACATGCTACATGTCGGCTTTAAACATCACAGACAATACAGGTGGTAAAAACCAGAATAAACTGCAAGAATCTCACCTTCCTTTTTGAAGGCACCTGCTCTTTCTTGGTGGGGTAGTGAGCTGCTGCAATGCCAGGAGGCCAGTCCATAGGGAATACATGTGCACTATATGTGGCACATTAAATCTGATTTCTCTGCATACCACCATATGGAACAGAATCTCAGCGGCATCAAACGTTTACCTAAACTCCATTAATGTCTTCTCCAAGCCAATATTTATAGCATACACACCAGTAGCTGCTGTCAGAGTGTGTATAAATGTTAAACTGAACTGTTAAAGAAACATAATGACAGATGTAGAGATGCTGAAGAGTGCAATCTATTCTAATTTATGATAATTTATTTCCATCATCTGGAGCCCTATTCAGAAGAGAAAGCTGAATGCATCCCAAAGCGCATCATGGGGTGGCGTGTAAAAATCCCCAGAAAAAAAAAAATTTCTTTTAAACGAAGCAAAAGTACTCTTGTCCTAACACCCAGGACGTGCTTAGCAATCTCTGTGCAGAAGCAATACAGATGTGGGGTACTCAAGCCCTGCCTCCTGGCAGCCCAGTGACACACGGGTTTCAATGCAATTTGGGAATAGATGGGAACTGTTTGTCCCATGAGAGATGTCTGATCACTGCTGAGTCACTACTTTTGGGGGACTAAGCTGCACAATGAACATTTATGAGCTCTGTCAGAGCCTCTCCAGCTGCATGAACAACCAGCGCTGCACCCATGGGTGGCCAGCACTAATGAGCACATAAATTTGAAGAGGGAAAGCCGTTTTTAGAAATGAGCTGTGCCATGGCGAGCTCTGTGGCAGAACAAGCTTTTCTGTTTGATTCCTCAGCAACACAAGCTGTGCTGGATCGGTTCTGCCACAAGACCTGAACCCTGTGTCCCTGCCCGGATGCTGTCATTCTGCCGTGAAAACCATGGTGGAGAGGATGAAAAAAAGAGAAAGGAAAAAAAAGCAGTGACAGCAGTGGGGACCACCGCTGGGCCGTGGCACACCGCGGGCGAGGAGCTCATTTTCATGGCATCATCCCCGCCTGGGAAGCACTGGGACACGGCAGGAGGCTCGTACCCCGTGGCACAGCCAGCGTCCCCTGCATATGTCGGGCCGTGGTGGAGCCAGCTCCTGCTGCCTGCCAGGGCCTCGCAATCTGGACAGGCACAGATTTTGTGCTGGAACAGGCGCCCTCTCCGCAGAGCTGCCTGCCACGAGTGACAGGCTGCCACAGCAGCCCCGCGACCGCGCGGCACGCGGAGCCAATGCCGCCAAACCAGGAGGCTTAGTGAGGCTGATTCTCTGCTGGGTGGACTGTGCTGCCTCTGCACAGCTCTGAAAAACTCCATGTTTGGCCGAAAAAAGGGCCAGGCACACAGTATATGCATAGAGTACAACACCACCATGCATTCACGGACTTACATGGCAGAGGACAATTTTCAACCACAAGAGTTTTCTGCATTTTAGACTCACCTGTCTTTTCCCAAAAGAATTGTCATCCCAGCAAAAATGTTAACTTTTCTTTCTTAGTGCCAGTGCTAAGGGCTTGGATCATCTACCCTGGGTACACCACTGCTGTGCCCTCAGAGGGTTTGGGGTGCTCCCTCACGCTGCCCCTGCTCTGGAAATCAGGTGCCACGGCCAGGCTATGCCATTCCAGTGGGCAGAAGGGTCCCAGTTGGGATCATCCATCACTGACTCTTCCAGAAGGAGTGAGACTGGGGCATCTCAGCAGAGTGTGCAGAGGAGGAGAACACAACCATTTCTGTAGAGAATATTTCTTTACGGAAATATTTTGTGTTGATATATTGTTGTTTCTGTCACAAATATTCCTCCATTCATGATCTTACCAGAGCGCCAGTTTTCAATGGAAATCGAGATTAAAAATAATTTTTCCTTCAAGTAAATGAAATTTCTTTTCCCAAAGCAGCTCTAGTAATGACTCCTTTTGATGTAGAAATGACAGATTCTTCCCTGACATTTTAGGTACAGCCCAAATCACAAAGGACAAATACTCCACATGATCCTCAATCACCTGCCTGAGCTTATAATCCATGAGGAAACTCTTTCTAATACCTTTCCTGCTGTTCTGTGCCTGGCTGTAAGGAAAGCCAGCTGCCTGCCAAGTGCTCCCAAACTGGGCACTTGGCTGGAACTAATCGATGGATGTGCCCAGTCAACAACACACAGCGTTGCTTCTGCTCTCTGACTGAAGAATCAAAGTTTATTAATTATTCCACTCGAAATTAAATCTCCTTCACAACGAAATCTCCACTCTTGGCCTCAGCCCTCTCAATGAGTAATTCCATCAAGGAAACTCTTCTTGCAGCACCGTTCACAGAAGATTAAAAAAAGGGAGTTGAATACGTTTAGAGAGAAACTCTACTGAGCCATACTCGTGAGTAATCCCTCTGTCCACATGCCCGTGGGTCACCAGTTGGAAAAGGCAGCTTGTAATGCGCTCACTACTTGGCAGTGAGCAGCTTTTGCACTTTTATCCATCCTCAAATGCATCCTTGTGTCTGCGTGCAAGATTTGAACAAAATGCTGCTACGACAAACAGCAGACACCATGTATATCAGCTCACCAAGATCAAAGGCGCACAGCAGCGAAGAATTTAATTAAAATGTTAAAATTAAACAGGAAGGCATCCATTGTTTAATTTTTTGGCAGGCATCTTCTTTCAAACCAGGACCTAATTCCATTCCAGCACGCTGACTGCCCTTGGAGATGGCAATCAGGAGAGCTCTGCTGGATTTATCGGCTGCTGGATTTGGTGGTGAGGGAATCCCACGCTTACTTTGGCTTTCAAGTACAGTCCCTAAAAAAACACTAAGAGAAACTGCTCAACTTCAAAGGATAATTATTGCAATATACATATTCTGCAGTAATAAGCCAATTTCCAGAATCAAACCTAAGCTCCTTGGGCTGGGCACAAGATACATCCAAGAACATTGTTCCCCCTTACAATCCCAACAGGGAGGTAGGGATCTTGCCATGTTCAACCACTCCAAGACACCCTTCCCTCCATACAAACGCTGTTTGAAATGGGATAAAAAACTGATGCAAAGCAGTGGGGTTTTGTGTGCAGCATGGCCTCAGTGTGGGGAGGAGCAGGGCTAAGCAATGATATGGGTTTAGACTCACACACAGATGGGAGCCTTGTCTTGTTTGGTTTTGCTTCGAGCATACCTCCAGCACACAGCCAGGGAGAAGATTATTCTGAAAACAGTTCAAGCAAGGCTTAAGTTTGCTTGTTAAATAACTGTAAGATATTTCCTGGCTTCCTGGGGTATTTTGATCTGAATGCTTAAGGCAGCCATAGACTATACAGCCCACATCAGGGAGGCTGGACCAAGGAGCCAGTTGTCTCCTTGGTTTTTGGGAGCCTAGCAAGGAAGATTTTGCTTCTTCTTTCATACTATTTGGGATGCCAAAGATGCTCTTCACCAAATATTATAAAGACTGTCAAATGCAGGGTCAAACACGGGGTCCCAATACAAGCACCCAACATGCACATGACAAAGGATTTGAGCTGGGGCTTATCACTTCAAGCCAAATATACTTTGGATTTGCATCACCTGAGATATTACACAGGAGGGCAGAGCATTAACATCAGGAAAAGGGAAGACTGAGGACAAACACAAAAAACTTCTCTTCGAAATTCAAAGAGCTATGGTGGAGCTGTTATTATAAATTACTTCCTGATGTATCAATGATCTTGCCGATGTTGGGTAGCATTTCATTTTAAAATCTTCTGGGCAGAATTTCAGCCTCAATACTTCAGGCTTTTGAATACTTCTAGTGAATATTCAGTCAGGCTGTTCACAGCAGGCTCTGGTATTTCTCATAGAATAAAGATCAAATTGACAGGTTGGGACTTTTGCAAGAGAGTCAAATCAGATTTATTTCTGACAGCGGGTCTGGGATCATACACCTCTCCTCTGAAAATGTATAACACTTCAATGAAATCTTCCTGCTTCAGTTTTTACCCTGCTTCCTTAACACTACGTCTCTCCAGCACATTTCAGTGACTAGGATGGGGTCTTCTTATCAAAGAGGCTTTTCCAATCCCCCAGCAAAAGCCCTCTGTGTAGGGTATCATGGACTGATTGATGAAAACATCCTCACTAACTTCTGCCTTGCAATGGCCCTGCCAAGCTGGGCTGGAACATCTGCACTTACCCAGGACCTGGAGCCCACAGAGCTCCCCACAGTGTTTATCCCAAGCCCAGGCTGCAGCACTTGCAGCTCCCCACAGCACCAGCTCAACAGCTCCCACAGCCTCTGCCTCTAACACAGCCTTCTCCCAGATGCTAAGGCATCCTGGAAAAGGCACAGACAGAACAGCTTTCTCAGAGAAACACATTTATCTATCCATTAGAACACCATGAAAAAAAGGAAAGGTAAACAATAAAGGGCAATGAGCACATTAGTTCAGCCTTTCCTGAGCCTTTCTCCTGGGTCATGCACCTACCCTGCTGCTTTAAGGGCCAAAGCTGACATTCATCTTGTGAGACCTTTCTGCTTTGCTCTCATACTGAGGTCCATAACATTTGCTTCATGCCACAGATGGCTGCTCATCTGGAAAACCCCCTCTCCTGAGGGGCCAGTCTAATCCTCTGATCCTTCTCCCCTGGCAGCATTATGAAAATACTTCACCACAGCAGAACCCAAGCTGTCCAGCACAATACTCTGTTCCCTCCCACCACAACCAACCTCTGAGCCTGACCTGCAGGAGTTCTCCCCTCACCATCCATTCCAGCTTAGGTTTGAGCACTTGCAAATGCATGCAAATACTCCATGCAAAAATCTTCTGGAGCATGCGCTCATGGGTGTGCCTGTATCCATAGGCTGCTAACGAGGCAACGCCTAATATTTTTGTTTATATAAAATGTTTTTAGAGAATACTTCCTTACTTAAATGAGTGTTATATACTGAAGCCTTTCAATGCCATTGATAGTATCTACAATAATTGGAATCCACATCATTTTATGTGATTTAAGCTTTTCCATAAGAATGAGAAGCACTATTCGCTTTTTTACCTGAGTGAAGTGTTCTGAATGGGAAAACACTGCTTCCAAACACAAACCTGAGAAGTCTCTACAATGGCCAGAAGATAAAACTGTGCAAATTGAAGCAAAAGCTTACAGTTTGCCTATATTCAGTATTCTTTTGCCTTTGCCAAAAAGCAAGCAAGCTGTCACCTTAGCAACTATGTCACACTTTGCAGCACATATGCCACTTTGAACAAACACCTTAAACGCAGCACCTCCACACTGTATGTTCCTTTCTATAACATTCTTAACAGCACTCTGTAGATCCCCCAAGAGTAAAATCCATTAAGACCCCTCTGGCAGCTGCTGGGCTGGACAGACAGACAAGCCAAGTGCTGTTTTTCACACTGCACCCCAGGCCCATACTAAGACAGAACCAGTTTTATTCAGTGCCCAAGGGGAAAGCTGAGCTTGCAGAGGTGCAGCTTTGCCTTCCACCACCAGCCCTGGGCAGAGACCAGCCTTACCAGCTTTCTGCCTCTCCTCCTTCCCTTCTGTTCCTTCCCCCTGGAGCAGAGTGGAGAACTTCACCAAGCAACATCTCCTGCCTCTTGGGATCACACATAGTGTGAATGAACCGAGGTTAAGCCAGGGACCAGAGACTCCAAATGATAAAAAGGGTTTTATCAGAAGCACCTCCAAGCTTGTCCTCCCCCAACTGCAACATCTGAACCCAGAGATGTCAACATGCAGGGCTTTTACCCGGGGCTCCAATTATGCAGATGCTGATTTACAGGAGTGATGACTGAAACATCGCCCTCATAAAAATTGTCAAGGAGACTTTAACTGTGTTTGTCTAATAGCAGAACCCTCTATCTCCACACATCTTACTGCTAGTTTGAAAGTCAGATCACTTTTGTTCTTCTTTTCATAGAAACCTGGTTTGCATATATAATCAAATGTAGCATTAATGAGTCTCTTTCCTCATCTTCTATTCCTAATGCTTCAAACAGCCACACTCAGATAAGAGCAGCCATTCAAATGGCTTACCATGAGATTTTACCAGTTTCACACAGGTATTTCCACAGGTGCAGCACATAACTCCAGCAAGTCCTGCTCCTGGAGCCCTGTCTCAACCATACGTGCTAATCCTACTGAACTGTTTTATACTGGGTCCCACTCTGGGCTGCTTGAGAATCATCAGGATTTAAATGAATTGTTAGGCGACCTTTTAAAATCAGCTCTTCCATGATCACAACACAGTGCTAAATGGAAAATGGTAGGCATTTTCCAGATGAAAGACGTAACTTATTTGCAATGTGGTCAGGCACTACTGACCTTTTCTCTTCCCTGGTATCAGCGTTTGTACCATTTTAACACAACTTTTTGATGAGCACAATTCTCAGTTTACAACCAGATATTCATGCAGATAATCATGGATGTGAACAGCAAAGCAGTCAGCTCTCTGCAGACTGCGTAAAACATGTGATCACAAGACAGACTTCCTGTTCTTTCACTTGTGTTCTGGGTCTTCAGTCTTCAGAGCTCCCATCTTTCTTATGCTACCTTGATCTAAAACCATATGGTTTATCAAAGCCAGAGGTTTCAGAGTCATGAGACTCCCACAAGTTGAGACTTTAAGACCACAAGGTAAAACACCACTTAGGCACTGCTAGTGCTTCTGCTGCCTTTATGCCAGTCCCACTGGCAGAGTGACATATGGCTTTCACATCTGCCTTCAGTGAGACTACAAAAACTTTTCAGATCCTTCCTATCGCACACCACAGAGCTGATGTCTAACAGCAAAATTCACTTCCTGGGTTCTTCTTAATAAAAATAACTTGTCTGACAGAGTTCCCTGCCTGCAGATTACCCCTGTTCGTGCTCAGAAGCTGCAGGCCCAAAGCCAAGGACCAGTGAAGCCTGTTCCCAGGGCTCAGGTCTCTTGGATGCTCACATCCTGTTGGTTCATCATGGCAATTTTTGCCTGCCCAGAGCTGCAGTGTATTTTGCATGCATTATGCTAAGCTGCCTATAAGAAATCATCCAATTAATGACAGCTTACAGAGAAGGGTTAGTTACACGGTAATTACCTTTCTAATATTAAAATACCATAGAAATGGATTTACATTTTTTGATTAAGTGGCACATGTTTTATTGACCTGATACTACACATACAAGACCTTTGAGGTAGCAACTGGGACCCAGTTTACAATAAAGCTAAGTACCTACATCCCAAGGCAGACATCAAAACACTTGGCAATACATTTTTAACAAGTCTTTGTGCTTCTTACACATCAAGACGGATGGGCTCAGCACTAAATGCAGCATCTGTATAATCAGATTGGCATTGTATGAGCAACATCACCAGGCAGTAAGAAGTACTACTTTTTTTAAAGGTTTTTCTTTCAATATGAGGGTAGAGAAGATCAAACACTCAACTCTTCCACCCTCCATCCATGAGGATAATTAAGCTTCAGCAAGGTAACCCTACTCCATCAACTAAGTCTCTGCCCCTACCAGAGTAGTCAGCAGCCTTCTGACTAAGCAAAAACCAAACAAACACATGCAAATGTGATGAAGAGTCTCAAGCAACTATAAAACATCTCACCCCACAATGCACTAGAAAGAGCAAACTACTAATCACACATGCTTCATGCAAGCATTACCTTCTTATTTCTTTCCCATTTATTTTCAGCATCTCAAGATATCTAGGCTTTTCTAGGGCACACTTGAAAGCACGCAGCTACTTATGTCCATTCATATGCATGGAGTGCAACAAAAGCACTCCACGGCCAGATGAGCAATCAGCACTAGGACAAAAGACAAGACTTATTATCAGTCTTTCAAGATTCAGATTCCCTTTGCCTTCTGAACATGCATCTGTGTGCAAGGCAAGGGATGCTAACCCTTTCAGAATCTGCAAACTTCATCAAAGCAAGCTTGACTCTTGCCAGGCAGGCAACAGCCTGGCCTTTCTCCTGGCTCACCAGTCAAGTGATCACAGCATGAAGGCAAGGAAGCAAAACAAGGTTAGCTTGGTCCATGTACACCACACACAGATTTTTCAGACCATCTTCATCCACTTTCCACCAGAGATTTGTTGTCCAAATGCCCTGCAATGCTTTGGAACTCCTTGGTACATCCCATGATGATGCCCATGAGCAGTGACGAAGTCCAGTTGTTCAAGGCCTGGAATGCAACTTTTTTTTTTTTTTTTGGCACAAAGGCAAGGAGTAAAATAACTCCTCAGACACATTCGAGTTCACTGAACATCCTAATGTCCACTTCCAAGTTGTCCTGTCAAGAAAAGCCACCATCCACAAGATTCGTCCTGCAACATCAATGATTCACACATTCCCTGATAAAAGCTGCACTGGCTTAGACAGAGTTACAGTGTGGCCTTTGTGCCAGAAATATGCCAAAAATACCCCTGTCCATACCAGCCCAGACAGGGCTGCAAGCTGGTGGAGCAGGGAGCTCACTGCAAGTGATTTTAAAACACCAACCTACAGACAGCCATCAAGGCAATCACAGCACCTCCTGACTGCAAAAATGGTGGAGTTTCTGCATCCATGCTATTTATGGAGGAATACAGGAAAGACATTATGGACAGCGCTGCAGCTCCTGTAACTTTCCACGAAACTGGGTAAGTATCAGGTTGCTTTGGGTTTGCAGAAGGGAAGTTTGTGGAAATTCACAATGTAAACTCAGCCTAGGGATACAAAGTTTCCATTTTAACAAAAGTATTTTTGCCAGTGACAACCTGATTACACATGAGGTAGTTCTTATACCCATCACACTGCATGAGCAGACCCTTGCTTTTCACTTAATTTCCTCTTCTAGGGCTCCAGAGAGGCAGCAACTGCAAAACAAATAGACCAAAAGTGACAAACTTGCTTGTCTTGCTCACTTTTTGCAGACCCCAATAAAAACAGTCTAAACTCATCCAGAGAGTCACAGGACTGAAATTAATCCAGGGAGATGAATGAACATATTTCTTCTCTTTCATCTTTCCTTATTCATTATTGTCAGGTGCATGTATAAGAGAGTTATTTTTCAAGTGAAGTTGTAAGAGTGTTTGTGACATTGCTACTGGTTGTAGTGCCACAGTAGATTATTGTGAGAAATAAGCTTCAGAAGAACATTCTTCTCATGCAAAGATCTGTGGAGTTACAGCCAAGGGAATAAAGAGTAGCAAGAACAAATACAGCTTTTAAACAGCTCTTCCCTGCCCCCAGCACATGCCATGAGTTGACTCAAAGCTGGAAACACCCAGGGCTGACCCAGTGCAGCTGTGTGCATTTTTCCAAGCTCAGATTTGTGATCCACATACTTTATTTCCAAGGTGGAGTTCAAAAAAATGCAACTCTTGCATAATTGCTACAAGACAATTTCTTGGTTTCTTTTCTTTCTCTTAACCTTTCCTGGGCTTGAGCCAATGTTGTCTCTTAATGGCTTCTAAATGCAACTTGTCTGAAAATAAGATTACAATGTACATGGGAAATACAAATGAAAACATATTACAGTGCTGTGAATATTCAGAAGAATCATCCTTATCTCAGCAGCTTCTCTCTGGGTGTTAGGTGACCATCAAAGTAGGAGATTGAAGAAGGTCAGATAAGGTCCCTGCTCCTCGAGACAGAGGTCCATGTCTGAGCCAGACTACAGGTAAACTGAAATCTGCACACCCACAGATTAATTCTGCAACATTTCACACCTGAGAAACCTACAGCCACCTCAGTTGCCTCCAGACCTGCAAATGTGTGCCCCCACAAACACACACATTTCAGCAGCAGAGGTTGATGAATAAACACATGCTCTCCCCAGAGTCGCTGTGAGCCAACTCAAACCACCCCAATGACCAGTGTGCAAATCCAAGGCTGGACTGCATGGACAAGCTGAGGACATTCTCAGCCTGCACCACCTCCACCCTACAGCCTTTCTGAGGATCCCCCACAGCTCTGCCATCTGTGCTGCAACACCACAGAGCCTCCCCCCAGGCACGAGAGCCACCCAACGCCCAGAATCGCTGCGTCACCAGCTGGGCTATGAACTTTATTTCTTTGCAGATGCAATCTAGGACTCAAGTGGGAGGTGTTAAGGGGTGTAATTTGACTGTTCTGATCAAGTGCAATGAGGTCTGTGAGGCTGCCGGGGGACATGGAAGCGGACACAGAATTGGCTGGAGAATTTGGTCTTCTTTGAAAGTTTGAAATTATGATTAGGCTGATAAAAGGAGACTGAGAGAGAGGTGGACAAGTAGTTGAGACTGTAGATGGTAGAGAGATGTGAACAGCAGTTGGGAGGCATGGTAAGAAGAGAAGGAAGATGGGAGAAATAAAATTAATTGAATAGAGATGGAATTTCAGTAATCCAAAAAGTCTTTCAAGTATATTAAAAAAAAAAAAGTCTTCCACACTCCAAAACACCATAAACTAAATTGCGCCTAATTCCACTTACACATACCTGTGAAAAGGAGACAAAGTATTTTCTCAGATCATCTTAAATGTTAACACACTCTGCACCCTTCTGCCACATTCCCTTATGGCCAAGGACTGGCCCACCTTGGCCGTGTCAGAAGAGCTCTGTTTACACACAGCCGTGTGTGCATGCATGTGTACACACACAACCAACGTGCACTTGGAGCAGCCAGAGGAGTTCTACTTGTGGCTTCCAACCATGACAAAGGCAGCTTTTATATTTGGCTGCTGGAAGAAGTTACAGACCCAGGAAACTGCCAAGAGAAGAGTTCCCACTCGCTGTCCTGAGGATGCCAATGCACTGACTGGGGCAGGAACAATTTTCTCGATGGCACAGCCCATGCCCATCAGCCCAGAGTCCTTCCCAGCAGGGCTCTCTTCCCAACCTCCAGCAGACATAGCCTCATCAGGCAGACAGCCAAAAGACCACATTCCCAGCGGCTAGTAGCCACAGGAACAGCTTTGCTCCCCATTCTTGCTCCATGGTGAGTGCTGCACAGTGGCTGAAGCACCCTCAGACCTGCCTGGGGCTCAGCCCCTGGATGTCCTGAGTTCTCCTTGAGGCAGGAGCAGCAGTGCCAGGTGGGTTTGCAGAGCTCTGGGCAGGGAACACAAGGGACCTTGTCCATCCACTGCCGCGTGCAGGTGACCCCACTGTGGGGCCACCCCGTCCCAAGCCACGGTGCCACCACATCTCCACCACCCAGCTCCACGGAACCTGATGCTTCAAGGTGCCCGGCGGGGAAGAGCAGCTGCTTCTGGTGTGCAGAACAGGACAGGGGCTGGGGCAGCAGCTGCCCCCAGCACACCCGAACAGCCCCTCGCAGGCATCCCGGTCCGGGCTGTGCGCGGCAGGTGACAACATGTGGATAAACGCACCCGCACGGGGACGCGCCCCCCAAAATACGCGGCTTACATAATTCCCCAGCCAGTCGGCGTTAGGGGAATGTGATTAATCCTCCATGACATGTTCTGAACTTTCCGTTCAGAGAGGCTCTCTGCTCCCGCAGACCTACTGGCGATGGATGTCATTTGACCTGCAGACTTCACTACGAATGAGCATCAGAGCAACACACAGTGACATTGCTCCGCACACCAATTATCTGCCTCCTTCCCCGCTCGGCCCAGAGACAAGTTTGCTAAATGCATAATGAGGATTTTATTTTCCTCGGTGCTTTTTTTTTTTTTTTAAATTCGTTTACAGCCAGCACCAGGATGAGGCGGGGGCACCCACAAACCCAGCCCCCAGCCCGCCCCGCCGGCCACAGCGCGGCAGGACGCGAGTCCCCAGCCCCTCGCCCCGCGTCCCTGTCCCCAACCCCCGCGTCCCTGTCCCTCAGCCCGGCCCAGCTCCCACCTGTTCCGCCGGGCGCGCACTTTGCCGACAACCCCCCCGGCAGCCCGGGACTCACCCACTCGAGCACCCTGAGGAAGGCCAGCGGCTCCTTCACCACGCGGAAAGTGCCCGCGGAGGCGAGCTGCGGGCAGAGAGAAGGGTCAGCACCGCGCCCGCTCCGCGCTCCCCGCGCCGCCCCGCGCCGCCCCCCGCCCGCGGGGCTCCGCGTACCTGGTCCACCGCCTCCATGGCGCCGCAGCCCCGCGGAGCGGAGCCGAGCGGCGCGGAGCCTCCCGGAGCCTCCCGCCCGCCAGCCGGGATGCGCGGCGCTGCCCCCGCGCAGGCCGGGCGGAGCAGCCGGGCGGGGCCCGCGCCCCCCGCACCGCCCCGCGGAGCCGCCCCGGCCCCCGCCCGCTGCCCCCGCCAGCCGCGCTCCGCACTTTTTATAGCGCTGCTAAGCTTTCGGTAATCGGTAATTTTTTTTTTTTTTTTTTAATTTTATTTCTGGCAGGAAGGAGAAGGGAAAATAAAAAAATTAGGAAAACAAACTGCCTCCTCCCGGCGCGCACGGGAACTATAAATATTTTAGGGATGGCAGCCGCTGCCCCGCGCCCTGCCGTCCCCTGTCGCCCTGCCGGGACGAACTCGCTCGCCGCCCCCGCGGCCGCAGGGCTGCAGCTCTGCGCTCTCAGCCCTCGCTCCCTTCTGCTTTCCGAGCATTTCCTTGACAGCAGAACAGCGTTTTCTGCCTTGCTGTTGTCCTGGCCTCGTTTCGCGGCAGAGCCTTGATAATTCTAATGCATCCCCGGTGGCACAGCCCGGCAGGAGCGGAGCGGAGCTTCCCTGTGTCCATCCACGCTCACCGACAGCGTTTGCAGCTCCTTGTGACGTTCAAACAGCACCGTGAGGATTTTGCGATGGAGCAAAGTTCCTGCCTCAGAAAAGGCTCAGGACACAAATCCATCTCCCCGTTGAACAGCACAACAGCCGCTAGATTGAGGCCCCGATTCTGCAAACATTTGCATATTCAACTTAGCTGCCACCCTGATAACCGGTTGTGCCACCAGAAGGACACCGGTGCTCAAATAGGATTGCCGCCATAAGTAGGTCAGGGATCTGCCTAAAAAATACCTGAAGCTTTTACTCCCTGTAAGGAATCAGCCATCTGCAAAAGTTTAATAAGTCAATTAGTTTTGCTCAAACTGTATCTCTAATATAAAAACCCCACACAATAATCTAAATGTATTCTTGGAGTAAACAAGATGGGGAGGGGGGAGGAGGGGGAAGAAGATGAATTTATGAAGTTTTCCCTGGAATTTGAGGCAGACGATTTTGCATCAAATTCACAGATCTGCAACAAACTCAGCTGAAGTCTGTGGTAGCAGTGGGACGGGGTCCAGATTTTTTAAAATTTAAATAACTTATTTTTTAACCGTATCAAAACCAGCTTTTTAGGTCAGAATCACATTTAATTTCTTTCAATTGAAAATTCTTGTATTTTCTGCACTCCTTTATTTCTGCCCTAGGAGAAAAAAAATAGGAAAGAAAAATGGATAATTTTCCTTGCAAATTATTATCAAGTACGCTTTTATTTATTTATATAATATCCTCTAGGAAATACAAAACACCTCTCAGCAGTTCTAGGAACTGCCTGCTGGTGGCCCAGTGCTGTGGGAGGCAGAGTCCCCTCACACAGGCAGAAGGACAGAGCATCCATAAATCTCCAAGAGGCACAAGCAGGCAGGGACACAAAATCATCCATCTGACTTTCAGCCAGAACTTCTCCCACTGGTACAGAGATGTAGAGTCAGGTCACTGCAAACCACCTGCCTTCAGCTCTCATGTCTGAAGAAGAAATTATCATGGAATATCCCATGTTGGAAGGGACCCACAAGGATCATTGAGTCCCAGTTAGTCCAGTCCCCAAGAGCAGCAGAGATCATCCTGCAGTGATTTCCAGCTCTGGTATTCCCGCCACCAAAGCCCTGGGCTGTGGGAAGTTTCATCACTTGCTGTTTACTGTGACTCTCATGTGCTGTTTCCTTTAATAGGTTTCTTTCATGGAGAGACTTACAGCTGTGGATGTATTGAAGCAGTTCAAAAACCTCCTGAGAGATACAAAAAAATGCTGAAACATTTAGTAAAGGCATAACTGAACAGTAGACTGGGGAAGATGTGGAAAATCTTTTTTCCTTAATTTTATTAGTAGCGCATTCTGGAAAAAACATATGCCCTATCTCCACTGACTGCCACGGAGAACTGGAATTACTAACCCTTTATTAATTATCTCCAATTATAAGCCTGAGATTTTAGTAGCATTTGAACTTCAGTTTCCAAAAATTGTCAAAGAAAGATAAACTAAAGCAAATATTCCTAAAACCTTTACCACTGGCAGGTTGCAAACTGGGATGATTTCCCCACTGTTCTCTAGGTCAGCACACTTGGGTTTTCATCAGATACAGGAGCTCCTCCATGCTGTTTTTTGGTTGGTGGATTGTTTTTGGTTTTTTTTTTTTCACTCCATCTCCACCATCCCAGCTGTGTTTCACCTTGGTGCTCTTCAGTGCTTGGCCATCCCCACCTCAGCTCCCCCACTGGCTGGAAATCCTGGCAGAACCATGGCAGGAACATTGGTTTACAGTCAGTGTTCAGTGCCTCTTCTTGCTGTTATGAACTCTTGCAGATGGCTGTTAGCATTTGTTCTTGGATATAGCAGTCTCTGGCTTTCACAGCTGCTCTCTCTAAATACTGTCCCAGTCAGCTCAGAAGTAAGAGCATCTCCATCCCAGTTCTTGAGTATCCCAGCACATTGCTCTGAAAATTACATTAAAGTTCCACACTTTTTTTAAAGCCTACATAATAAAACACATTCTGAAACTCATGTTCAGGTTAGCAGCAGTGATATGTCTGCAATTACTGGTGATCCAGCAAGAAGTTGTACCCCAGGACACTACATTATATTCACTCTTCTCACACCTGGATGACTGGGCTTGACATGCATGAGTCAGTAAAAGCCAGAGAGGTGCAGTTAAAAATCTCCATGCTGAATGAAAAATAGGCAGGAAAGACTCAGAGTACTTCACAGGGACAGAACCTCACAGACAGGAGGCTCCTGCCCTTTGCTTTCCTTGGAAAGAGTCCAGCAGTGCTGTAAGGCAAAGCAGCCATGCCAGTCCTGCATCACTGTTGGGGGCCAAAGTTCTCCACAGGACACTAGTGGAGCTTTAGACTCTTCACTTCAGAAAAACAAAAAAACAAAACAAAAATTAATTGGCCCAAGTTCTAATAGGGCAAATTTAAAAGCTAAAGTTCTAATTTCTGGATTAGCATTTTGTCCAGCTAGAGGCAGTGATTTCTTTCCTGTTTCTAGGAAGCACATACATTGATTTTTCATTTGAGTAGAAGGTAGGAAGCTTCCCTGATTAATGGCAAGTGTGAGAACTGCATCTGTTAGATGTTATGTATCAGTAGGAAAAGCATCAATACGTGTCAACCCCTCATTTCTACCTTGGGAAGGTTTTCTCAAAGACCTATGCCAAAAGATGTGTGTTACACTTCTCCCTGCCTGCCTGAACCTGAGTTCTGGTAAATAATTTTCTACAATGTCATCCAAGCACCAGGCCAAGTGAATTCAGGCTTTTGCTGCACACCCATGGACTGCAGACTACACTGTGCTGGAAAGCTGTGGATCCATGGAAGCATTACTGTGCCAGCCCCTCTCTTGTGCACATGGCTCTGGATCAAATTTTCCCTGTGGGAAGGGAGAAACAGCCACTGCAGGATGGGGACAGTAACCTAAGGGATGGCAGTGCTCCTGCCCCTGCCCAGGGCTGCAGCACTCAGAGCCATACCAGCCTTGAAGGGCTGGAAAGGACACTGGGGCTTTGTTTTCCCTTGGGATGTCTTTGATTTAAATCTTACTTCCACCTGCTAGTGTGGAAAGGGTAAAGGTTGATCTCTTGTTCTCCTAGGCTGGACATGACATGTAAGCCAGGTGTCTCTGCACACACAGGTGTGTGCACAAAGAGTAGAGAGTAGAAAAAGCATCTCCCCTTGCATGTGGCAGAGCACAAAGCCTACAACCCATGGGTCATCCAGGCTGCAGCAGCAAGGGCCAGATGGTGGGGTCACCCAGTCTGAAGCGAGTTTGAGGCAACTGGTGATAGCACCAGTGCAATTTTTTTGTGAGCAGTTGGGTGTGGAAATGAGGTCTCACACACGCGCTAGGAGGACCATATGGCGCTTAGCACACCAGATTTCCCAGCTCCAGCCAGGCCTCAGTCTCACACTCTACCTGTCACTCTTCTCGAGATCCACACTGTCGAGGGTCACTTCATCCTCTCGGGGTCTCCATCAAATTTGTTTGCAATACATTATCTCCTAGAAAGGAGAGCTTGGTGCCATCTCTTGGATCTTTCTGTTGTTTTTAAACTTCCCAGTCATTTTGATTAGGTTTCAATATTTTCCCCTGGGGCTGAAAAAGCTTTTCACCTTTTCCTGGCACAGGAAAGTTCACTCACCCATCCCTAAGCCAATTGCCAGTCATTTCATGGCTTGGCTTCACTTGTTTGGTATGTTCACTCTAAAATTTAAAAACAGAAGAGTAATAAAATGTATGAGGCCTTGGGATAGCCAAGCACTGCCTTCCATGTGACCAGGAATTACATATGGGGATCCATGGAAGAGGCCAGACTCTTAGCTCCCAGCCACATCCTGTACCACAATTTTCCAACACCCATAAGCTCTCCCAGCATTGCATTTTCAAATCATAGGTGTACACCCCTGGCTATAAATAATCCTTAATAAACCTAATTTCCCAGGAAATCTCATTTCTCAGTTTTCCCTGCATGCAGATGATAGGGCCAAGCATGGATATCAATCCCCCCTCACTTTATGTTAAGGTAAATAACTTGAAATGTCACAGGACTGCAGAATATTCCATCCTCAGAAGCTGAATAAAGTCTGCATACAAAAACCCACATGTGCTTGTTTTAGAGCAAAATAGCTTGGGAAAAAAAATGCACATCTCAATGTGTTGCCAGATAATAAAAAGTCTTCAGGATTCAAATCAGCAGAGCAATGAGACCATTGCTCATTATTAAGCTAAAGGTACAAAAGTATTTTTGAAAGGAGCTTTGTTGAATCAGCATTTGTTTTTCTAGCAACATGCACAATTTCTTTAACCAGGGTTATTTTCAGAGTACGGCATGAAAATAATTATGGAGCACTTTCTAAAGGTTCAGTGATTAAGGCAAGAGCAGGCAGCTGTTTGGCTGCACAGCTGATGGTGACCAAAAGTATCATGTCTACAAGTCAAACTGTCTTAGTAAAATTTCTAGATCTCACACAAGGTTCACAACTTTTTCTCTCCTGATCTCTAAGAATAGCTACAGAAATAATCTTTACTGTTTCTTTTCAGATTTCAGTTATATGCCTATGAAATGAAATTAAAAATCATATCATTGAAAGTCAAGTTTTCCCTAGTCCAAGAGGTTTGCCTGACTTTGCTGCAACCTTTGTTCCATGTACAAAAAGAGATCCTGATTTGATTTTAAAAATTAATCAGTCATTTTCCTTTTCCTTCCTAATCCTTCACTGCCATCCAGTCTTGTCATTTTTGATCCTAGCTTTCAGAGCACATTGTCTGGCTTTAATCAAAAGCATTCTGTAATTAGGTTCCAGCTAATTTAGCTTAGACTATTTAAAAGCAAAAAAATAACCTTGCTTCATGGTAAAACCCAGCTAAGTTTCAAAAGAGCTGAACAGGACTAGCATCATTTCACAAATGTATCACTAGCAACCAAATTCTTCCCTTAAAATCATGGGGATATAATTTGTCCTGGGCGTTTTGGGGGTGATTTTGTACACAGGAACTTGAAGAGCACAAATGAGCGTGAGAAGCACCACTGCAGTCATATTCAGTCTCTCTCCAAAAACCTGGGTCTGGAGCTCTAGAAGGGACACTGTCAGGGCTGGGATCCTTCAAATCCGACCTACTTTTCCATTTCATCCTTTACCAAAGCAAATGTTTAAATGCTAGATTTTTTTTTTTCTCTTAAAGGAAGAGGGGAGTCAGTGCACTGGCTGCAGGAAGAGCTGCAGAAACCAGAGCTGCTTTGGGTTAACCACAGAGGAAGGGGCTTGGACCATGTTCTGTGTGGAGATGATGCCCTCAGCCTGTCCCAGCCCCATGAGGGACATGTCCACACATCCATGCTGTGCCCTGGCCCATCAAAGCAACAACAAAACCCTAAACCCACCTTGCTGCTGGTTTGCATGAGAAAAATCTCTTTTCAGGATAAGGAATTAAAGGGTCAGGGCTAGCTGGTGGTGGGAAGGACTCACCTTGCAAGCTCCAGGATTGAAGGAGAAATACCACAGTATGCTCCTCAGTACTGGTATAAAGCACATGCACACCACTTAGAGCCTTAAGGAGGGATGAGGTAGGCATACACATCCCTGTATCCCAAGAGGTGTCTCCCTGTCCTGTTTTTGCTAGGGGAGCATTTATTTGCCTCCCTCAGTCTGGATTAAAGCTTTGACAGCGTGGTAGGTGCAAGTCTCCTATAACACAACGTGGAAGAAACAAACCTGCCAAAATTCACACCAGCGCAGCATTTCAGGTTGGAAGGTGCTTTTCACAGCTGGTTGTGTAAGACAGCTAATAAAAATGCAAAGGAAAGGAGACATCCCAAACACCATCACTGCCCAGGGGATACCCATCCAACTCCCTGTGCACCCACAGCCTGCAGTTGGGAGCTGGTGCCTCATCACTTCAGAGAACAGCTCCTTCTCCTTAAAACTGCTGCTTGCTGGTCTGAGCTCTTACACAAACCATGAGAGGAAAATTCAGCCTCTTCTCCCAGGGAAAATTCAAGCTCACATCATCCTTTCCAGAGGGTGCCCCAAGCACAGGGCTGCAGATGAGGCCAGGCTGAGAGGCAAAGCATCATCTGGTGTGCAGCCCAGGCAAGGTCACAGCAGCAAGGGGGGATGCTCCAAATCAGATCAAAACACTCAGCAGGTCCCACTGGTGCAAGCCTGGGCATACAAAGCATTAAAGACCAACTTGGATGTTCTTGTAAAAGACACCTAATTAGTTCTTGGATGGTGGATAGAAGAGTTTTAAGCACAGCAGCAGCTCCTGACATCTGCAAAAGGATTTCAAGAAACTTTTAGGAAATGAGCAGTTCTCTACATCCTGCTTTTGGGGATCAGAAACATAAAATGAACTATGCAAGTGTAAATTATGGGAAAACAAGTATCTACAGCTCTCAAAAAACTGTATATAACGTCCCTGAACATCAGCCCCCACTCTTGACCTCCTTGCAGGCAATTCACACATTATCTTTGCTTTCCTCACACTGACTACAGTTTTCCCAAGTGCTTTCTCAGGCTCTGGGGTTGAGCAAGAAGTAGTTCTGTAAACCTTCAGGTTTTAATAAGGTACTTTCTGCATCTAATTGGAAATTTTTGCTAACCATTTGTCAGCATATGCTGAAGTCAGAGTATTGGTAACACCTCAAAACAGGAGATTACTAATGTCATAAAACAAACTTTTTATAATAATAGATAATTAAAAAAATAACTGGGAACCTTCCTTTCCATAACAACTAATATAACAACACTTTCTCATGCTAAATATTATCTGAATTTCCTTCAGATCTGCAATCTGGCTAAAGCTGTTGTAACAGTCATGCTGGTTGCTGACGTACTATTTATAGCAATGTTGAGAACACTGAAATCCATTCTCTGCTCCCAGGACTGTGTGTTTTTAAAATTGGGTTTCATCAAATTGGAACTGGTAAAAAAAAAAGTCAAGTTTTTTTTTTAGGCTTGGAAAGAAAAAAAAAAACCCCAAAAACCAAAAAAGTAACCCTGAAAAAACCCCACACCCTGCCCATTTCAACAGCCTTTTGAGTTCACTTTGCTGTGCAAGGCACTCAGAGAGAGGGGTGCAGCTCCCACAACACCGAATCAGCTCTCCCCAGCCCAAGAGGGGCTGCACTGAAGTCCAATTCCCCACCAAAGACTTCACCACAGCTTCACACATACCCACAAAAGTGGACCAGAGACTGGATCCTCACCATTAGTCAAACCCTGGTCAGGCTCTCCTCTGCCCCAGGGCCTGTGTGAAATGGCAAAGCCCCTCCTCTCAATTTGTTTCTGAGGGAGTCTAGTTAATACTCCTCAAATTATTTTTTAAGGGCTGTAAAACAGAGTCAGCCACTGTATTATTCCTACTTACTAAGCAACACCCAGTTTTCATGAGGATAAATCAGCCTTCCCTTCTGGTTAGATATACCCTTTCAGAGTTGTCCAAACACCACCCATCAGTCCCTGGTGCTGCAGGGAAGGTGACTGTGGTTTTGTTTTGAAGAACTCAGACCCCAGTACTTTGGTGGAAAGAGAAACATCAGGAGACCCTACAGGACAGAGAGCAGGCAGAGACCACTAATACAAAACCCATGGTGAGAGGGAGTTACCAAACAGAAGAAGCAGCATGAAAAAGGAAGTGGAAAAAACGGGAATGGAAAGATAACAAAAAGGAATTTAAAACTCAGATATATAAGCAAAACAGTAAGTAAAAAGAAAGCAGACACAGCCCATCACAAAAATCCCAAATAGCTGCAATTGAGCAGAAGGTAGAAAAGGCTGTGCTGGAGGGGGGGATTATATTGAGTTTGCTCTTCCCAGAGTCTTCTTAACTCAATCAGCAAGGGGTGGGGAAGGCTATGAATAGCCCCCCAGCAGGATTACTGCCGTTTTTTTGAGGTGGGGATGTGAGAGTGGTAGAGTGAGCTTTGTGTAAGGCAGCACTGGGTTATGCACAGAGCCATTCCAAGGTCTGTGTAGAGCTGCTGAGCATTTCCTGGTTTAGTCACCTTTATAGCTATGTGCCTCGTAAAAGACACAAATTTTTCTTTTCTTGCTGAAGGTAATTTTTCTTAGAAATGGCAAAAAATCTTGAGACCTTAAAAAAAGTAGTAGCAGAAGAGAATTCTGCAGCATCTTTTTTCTTTCTGTCCTCCTGCTTGTATGTTATCACCTCTTGTCTCTCCCCTACAAACTTTGGCTTTTGACTACATTTCCTGCTGCAATTTTCATAAGCATTTGAAGTCCTTCAAGGACATCTCTTCAGGTGCAGAAGGAGCTGGGGGCTATGGCAGCTCTCACAGAGTCAGTCTGGGGCATGGAAAACAAAGGATTGAGTCTGTGAAATAACTTATCTGGGAGAAAAGATAAGCTCAGGCAGTCTGAGAGCATTTGCTAGGCCTAAAGAAGAATGGGAGGCTGGAAAAGGAAATAAAAGAAATTCTTTTACCCCCAGGCTGTTGTCAGCAAAAGGCAGTGTAGTGACACTGCACTGCTTTTCTCCAAATCTGCCCTAGCAGAGGCAACTTCTAGAGCAGCCTGATCTTTATGAAGGCCATATAGTTTATTTCAATGACCTGTATATGCCAGAACTTCCTGGAGAGGCTGGAGATCTGTAGAAAATCTCCATGTGTGCATAGACAGAGAATCACAGCATGGTTTGGGTTGGAAGTCACCTTAAATACCATCCAGTTCCAGCACCCTTGTCGTGGGCAGGAACACCTTCCACTAGACCAGCTGCTCAAAGTGACCTTGGACATTTCCATGGATGGGGAAGTGTGCTTATATATAGATATACACACACATATATAAATATATGTAATTATATTTAAAGATAAAATAATATATATATATATATATATATACATACACACGTACACTCGCCGTAGCAGTGTAAACTATAAGGGAAACATGTGACCAAAGGACCAAATCCAGCTGTCCTGGAGCTCAGCAAGTGTGACCAGAAGGACAGGGTCTGGCTGTGCATGTGTCAGATAACAGCTCTGAGCTAGCTGTGTGACATGGCCATGAAAAGCATAAGTCTGAAGCTCAGTCTCTCTGGCCAGGAACATCAATTCCCATGTCTGCTGCTGGTCCCTGGTCCAAGAAGCTGTGTAAGCATCCCTGCACTTCCCTGTATAGGTACCGTGGTGTGGGAGCTCTCAGTATAGAAAAAAATGGGCAAATCCAGGCTTCAATGAGCAAATTTTGGTACTTTCAGATGGGGAGCTTGTTGTGTGGTTCCTCTCTGCTCTTTTTCTCCTGACTCTCCAGCAGCTGTCACTGATGTGAGGGCAAGCCTTGTGAAATAGTGGTTGTGGAGTGAGAGTTTGGCGCTGGAGTTTTGGTTTGAACCTGAAACCAGGTTCAAACCATTCTGGCTGAATGAGTTCCGACAGAGAGGGAGTCTTGGGAGAGTGTTAGGATCCTCTACTGAAATGTAGGCTGGTTTATGGTTTCTCTCTGAGGCTGGATCTGACGGTGCCAGTAGTGTTTAGACTGAAAGCTCAATTGTGTTTTGACAACCGCTTTTCCTGGTGTGATGGAGAGAAGCATATCCCAAAATCTGTTTGTTTTGCCCAGACTTGCGTCTCAGCAGTATTTAATATTCTGGGTTTGGATGCTCTATAAATGAAGCAAAAGTCTCATGAGTCTCTGTGGGACAGTCTCTTTCCTCTCCTCCTGATTTTAACCCAGGTACCCTGGAGATTCAAAATCCAAACATGCACATGAGAAAACTGGAGTGTGGCATCCAGCCTGATCTGCTCCCCAGTCCTGCTGTTGCCCTGAGGGGAGCAAGATTAGGGACAGGCAGTGACTGATGTCACCAGGCTCTTTTTGTCTCATGTGATGGAGGGATGAGACATCCCATGGAATGAAAGAAAATAAGAATAAATCCTGTGGAATTTGTTTAAACAAGGAATTTTTAATCATAAAATATTAATGAGGTCTTACCCAGACTGGATGAACATACATATATGTACAAGTTCCTGATCCAGTCCTTTGTACTGGATGAAAGGATTTAAGAATACCCGTCATGGGCAGATAACAGATTGAAGGACTTCCCCAGCTGAAGGACTGATCTCCCTCACAATTGTTATTCACTGTTTGAGTGTTTGAGCTCTCAGGACCAGGGCCAGATACATCTCAGAAGAAAAGATCACGTTAATTACTGTGAAAAGGTTGATATGAAATGTCTTATTGTGACTTACTGATTTAAAACCAGGGCCACATCTACGGTGTCATATTAAACACACTATCAACTTAAATAATTGGATTAATTTGAAAATATTAGGTCAGGTGATTTAAATGCTTTTCAAAAGGTATTTCATAACACATTTTTTCCTTTGATGTGGAAGCAGGGAGAAAGCTCTCTTTGTCTTACTGTAAAATCTCTATTGCCCCAAACAACCATGTCACCAAATGGAGAACGCAATTAAGCCACTGAATGAACAAAAATAGAACAACATTCTTTGTGTTTTTAAAGGATATTTTCTTTTTGTTACAACCCTTACCAGTAAGGAAAATTATGTGCACATAACAACAGGAGGAAAATAGATTCTTGGGATGATTTTCACAGCTCTCAAGCAGGACATCTAGTGCAAAATCTGGTCCATGTGAATATGAGAGTTGCAGGATTTGGGTTGGTTTAGTTGCCTTTCATCTAATTCTTTCACAGCAACTCACTGTGTTGGGAGGAAATCCACATTTGTCTTGTAAAAGCAAAACATTTAGGTCATGGGGGGAAAGTACAAATTGATGTCTATTGGTAATAATAAACATTTTAGTAATACATGTTAAAATTAACGAGTTTTGTATTTTAATGTGGTACTTCCCTGATATTTGAGCTATTTTTTTCTATCTTTTATAATTTAGATGAAGTATAATTCAAATTCACAAAACAACAGTTCATTCTCAATTCTCATCTGTACAAAAGCCTTTTTACACCTTTTCGGAAAATCAAAGAGGGCCAAAAATAAGATTATTTTGTTGGCACAACATGAAGAATGCAGCATGAGTGAGAATCAGACCCCTTACCTAAAATATATCAAAAAGGAAAACCTGCCTGTTTTCCATGATGACGGGATAATTTTTGCCTGTAATAGCCTGATTATATGCATATTTACATGTTAATCTAAACTTGCAAGGAAAGAAGTTCAAAGTGAAAATCAGGGAAGCCTAAATATTTTATAAATATTAATATTTTTTGTTTGTTTTGTTGTGCAATTTGTCACAGAGGATATTTTTAGTCAAACGAACTCTGCTTTGCCATCATAATGCCTTGACATGCCTGGCCACACGTACCAGTCACCATCTCCATTCCCTGTTCCAGAGCCAGAGGGTACATGGGGGCTTTTTTTCCACTTCAGGTTTTGAAATTCTTAGAGGGTTTGAGATAGAAAGGGCAAATTAAAACAAAAAAAACCCAGCAAAACCAAGAACCAGTGTCCAGGTACTGATAAAATGATTGGGGTGAGAAAGCTGTCACCCAAAGGCTTTGAGTTGGTGATGTGAGCTCCAGAGAGAAGGATTTTGATGCCACAAGTTTGAAAGGCAGCCCCAGCATCTGGTGGGCGACCTGCCACCCTTCCCACAGGCCATTCCCTGTGCCATTGCTGCGGGGCTGGGATGTGTGTCAGGAGGTTGGGGTGAGCCCAGTTTCTGCCTGGGGATCAGGAATTCCTTTCCTGGCTGCATCCATTCCAGCACAGCGTGAGGCACTCAATCCATCCAGCTGCTCTCCTGTGGCACCCAGTGCCTCCCCTTCTCCCTGGGGAACTGCTGCAGCACCCACCCAGGGCTGCTCCATCCTTTGGGGCCGGCAGCCTGGAGCAGCTGCAGCTGGTCTCCTTCTGATCCCACACGGAGCTAAATCTGGAACAAGTCCTCCGAGATCAGTGGCGCTTTCCTCACATAAAGCCAGTGTACGGAAGGCAGATTATCCCAGACCAGATGTCACTTTCTGCAGCCGCTGCGGCGCTGGCACGGTGTGGGTTTGACTGTCTGCACCTTTCCGAGCTGTTATGGGGTTCTTGCTCTGAACCTCAGCTTCAGCTCGAGGATCCAGGAGAGCCAGCTAGCATTTATTGTTTGTTTACCTTATTTTTTCAGGAGCCCAGTTTTGTTGTTCATAAACACAGGCCTGGTCCCTGAAAAGGTGTTCTGCTAAAATAAAGCTTAGAATCTTCACAGTCAAATTTAGGATACACAGGGATCAATAGTTTATACAATCTTTCATTTCGTCTGAAAGATTTCACCCCCCTTTTTCAGGCAAAAAGCCTGAAGCTGTTCCTCAAGTCACCACAACTCTAAAATATCCCTAAGTATTTCAAGGCTCGTGATTAAATCATGAGATCTGTCAGCACCAGAATGTGCAGAGCAGCCCCTTTTAATCTCTCAGCCAAACATGATCATTGCTTTTCATCTCCCATTCCTTGCGCTGACACTGGCCACACATAAACTATTTTCTCCTGTTGAACAGACTTTTCAACAGAACCTAACCACCCTGAGGTCCCAGATTCCTTCCTGGCATCTCTCTGCCTCTCCCAGAGGATGTGAGCAAATAAGCTTCATCCTGTCCAAAGCTGCTATCTGGGCAATTTATCTTCTCTTTCTGAATGAAGGAAAACTTTGCCTGGCTCTGCATGAGTGTATGATTTCCAAAGCTGGCTGAGTTTACCTCAGAATGAAGCAGAGATGGGGTTTATTACTTGTATTGGAGACTAATTTACCTTCTTGGTCATGTGTTGGATGCCATGGGAATGGAGAAAAAAATGCTTTGAAAGCTTTGCCAAGAAAACCAGGTCCATATTGGATGCTTAGCAGATTTGACATTTGATTTTCTTCAATTGCATTTGCCATAGGTAATTGTGTCATTGCTGTGGGAGATGTTTCTAAGGACTTTTGTACAGACCAGAATACACTTACTTGTGCAGGAGCCCTTGAATTTGCCTGGATAAAAGCTTCGTTCTAAAAGTCTGTGCAGCCAGATCATGTCACACACATTATTGTGAGGAAAGCAAAAAAGGGAAGGTGATCCAAACATGACTAGATTTGGAGATTTCAAATCATTTGCACAATGTTGGTCCCTCTGTAATCAACAGCAGAGCATCTGGCCCTCTGTTTTTTCTATGCTTAGAAGAGCAAAGCACCTGTATGTCCAATTAACTCCTTTTGCTTCGGATTCAGCCATAGAAAGTCATCAAAATAACACCAGGGATAGCAAGTGGCTAAAATATATGTAATTTTTCATTGTATAGATTCCTTAATGACACTATGCATATGCTTTCTCAAATACCTTTTATAGCTATGACATGAAATGCTCTCTTTGGAGCTATTTTGTGCAGGTAGACTTTAATCTGGGGAAAGAAAAATGGAGCACACATCTGTGCTCCATTACATAGCTCGAGTTTAATTCTGAACAGAGAGAAATGGAGCAGAGGACTGTGCTCTGCTTTGTAGCTGGAGTTTAGGTTTGGGGAGAGAGGACAGAGGTTTTTCCCTGCAAGTTCATACCTGTTGTGCCATCTGAGAGAGGCAATATTTACCCATGTTCCTCTAATCCCTGCTGTACCCTGACCATGTATAACCTCACAGGGAAAGGAGCAGGAATATCTGATATTCTCCTCCGGCATGTGTCGTGTTTCACAGCAGGAGTTTAATGCCTAGCCATAATATTTTTCTATAACACAGCATGCAAGTCAAAATTCCCAGTGCTTTCAATTACAGGACATCTGAGTGAGGAAACTGCTGCTGATAGGATTAGCAGTGGTGCAGGGTAAGTGGCACGCGGTGACCCGTGGGGACCTCGGAGCAGTTCCAGGAGCTGATTTCTGCGCAGGAGCAGGGCGGTGCAGTGAGTGAGGGGTGACCAGGGTCCTGCTTATCATACCAAGGTCAGCTGGGCAGCTGTAGCTGCTTTTTGCAGCAGAGATGGAGTGTTGAATTCTGTAGGAGTGTGAGAGCAATCCCAGAAACTGTTGTTGGTGGCAATAGGAGTCCTGTGAAATTCCTGGGGCAGGGCAGGGTCTCTGATTCCCTGCATATTTTGAGCCAGATATTGCATCTTCAAGCTGCCACTGAAGGAGACAACCAATGTTGTCTCTTGTGCTTATAGACACAGCAGCATGAGATCTCATGTGATGTGATAATACACTGCTGGTTCTGGGAGCTGCAGCAGGTCTCCATACATGACTGAGCAGCTCGAGCGTGCTGTGTAAATGTCAGGCTGCACCAGTTATGGCATTCCTTTGGAATGATTGTCCATGCCACGATATGGAACTGTGAAAAACAGCCCAGTTATCACTCATTCAAGATAAATGGTATGATTTTAGTGACCACAGATAACATACAAGAGGTATCAAAACGCAGAGCAAAGGTGGCTCACACAGTCTGGCTTCTCTGGCTTTGTTTGGATGGGAGTATGGTTTGTTCTTTCCCATCACGGAGCATGGTTTCAAGCACAGAGAAGAAAGACTCCTTTAGATGGGCTGATGCTTCAGTACTCTGGATTTGAGAATGAGGACTGATAGTACAGGTGAATATACCCTGGAGCATCACAAGGAAAAGCAGTTCACATGAGGTTGAAGGGACAGAGATCTCTGACTGCTACCTCTTGCCATCTGAAGCTGTGGAGTCCCAGGTACGGTTGGAGTATTTGGATTTGCCTTTCATGCAAAATTTAGGTGATAACTGGTGCAGTGAGTACCCAAGGGGGTGCAGGGAGGACTCTGTGATGCAGTACCTGGGAGGGGAGGCAGAAAGGAGGAAAATTGCAGCCCACTTGCTTCATCTTTCTCAGGCTGTAACCACCAGAGGAGGTAAAAAATTTTTGCAGCCTTCAGTCACTTATCTTCAGTCAAAACACAATCCAAAGAGATTTTTATTATAGTAAAAAAGAATAAAAAATACTATCAGAGAGTTACAATAAATAAAGAAATAGAAAGTGATGGATAACCGCAGTCAATAATTGGCTTCCAACTGATAATCTCACCTGTTATAGAATTTCCAGTGGCCACCATCAAATAAAATAACACAAGTACATGAGTAAAAAAATGCTTTTTGAAAATCAGTTTCACTTGGAGGATGCACAGATCTGGCAGCTGAGGGGCAGCGGAGCTGCTATGCATCAGCATTTTTTCCTGAAACTCCCTAGTGCCAAGGTGCCGCTGGCTACCCTTAGGTAGTTGCATGCCTTAGGGGTTTAACAGTAATTACTGGTCTACAATCTGTGTTCAGGAAAGCTGTGATTCTAAGAAGTCTGTAAAGTTTTCTGATTCCTAAGTCCTGTGTTAGGCGGTAGCAGGTGGCTTGGGCTGTGCATTACATTTACAGGCATTCCTCCAAGGCTCCTTTTGCACCTCTTTCTTCCATTTACCTATTACAAAATGAAAACTTTTCATGAGTAACAATCTGAGTTGGAATAACTCACCTCTGGTTCACCACAGAGTAAACTCAGCTCATAACCTCACAGTAGGGGGAGTTCTGCCACTGTTTTTAATAAGTGGGGCACTTTTTGTTACTGCTCTGTGGGTAGAAATATCCTCTCAGATGAAGAATCTGTATTCCCTCACAACAAAATTCAGCAATCAAGAGTTTGACTAGTTCTTAGTGATTCCAAAATGGATGGCATAATTAAATGATTTAAAGCCTGCTGTAATCAGGAGTGCACAGCCAATGAATATTCAAGCTGTTCTCATTGTTAGGGATGATAAAGAAACATCTTCTCTTTAGGTGGGTTATTTTTTATTGTCTAAAGAGTCATCCAGAAGATGGTGCCACAGTTCTGCCTGTGAAATGAACGCCAGCCCAGTAGAGAGTCCTTGCACAGGAAATAATATTTCATAGAAATTTAAGAGCAAAGTTATTTTCAAGGGCAGTTTAAAGCTCCAAACCTGACATTTAGTCTGTGTTAAGGCTCTTATTGAAAACTAGGGCAATGTATCTTCATTGCTTTTGCTCTGTGTCACTCCAGGCAAGGTCAGCCAGCACAGCAAGGAAGAGCAAACCCATCCCATCTCCCCTTTCCATTCTGAAAAAGGGACAGATCTTTGGGTATTTGTTAAACTGCTTGTTCTGGATAGCAGCAAGACATCAAAAATGATAAATAAGATGAGGACAAAATAAGCCTCGTTCTGGATGCTTTATGAGGCTTCAGTGGCAGTAGGAAGTTCAGCAAAAATAGAGGCTGTAGCTGTTTCTGTTGGTTGAAGAAGGACAGCATTTCTGAGGCTCTGTGTCACTGAAGAAAATGATGATGTCAAGCCTGTAGATCCTTGTAATCAGATTAAATAATCTGATTTCCATTTCACAAAGCTTCGCGCTAACATAGAAGGACAAAATGAAAACCGAGATTGGTACGAAGCAAAATCTTTGCTCCTACCAAAAGCAGGCATTTAATTTTTTCTTCCATTGCAATTTTCTGTTGTCTGAGGTCTCTTCTCTGTAGCTCAAGCAATTTGTCATCCGATTAGTCTGATGAAGCATAGAGAAGTCATTTGAACTGTAAATTTTCTGCAGGCAAAATAAAATGCAAACAAGAAGAGCTTCCTGTGCCTGCCAAAGTGATGATACTCAGAATACAAATAAGAAAAAGCCATGCTGACAGCATAAGCTATTTTTATATTCTGTCATTGGCTCCCGGGCATGGCAGTTTGAACAGGACCGCATCTGTATTCCCAAACCCAAATAAACCATGTAGTTCTTAAGTGAAGTTCGTGTCTTACAGAATAGCTGTTTAATCACAGTGAAAGGATACATTGCAGGAAGGATGAATCATGATGTTGATTCACACTCAAGCTGTACGTTTACTGTTCGGCTCAACCCGGACACAACAGCTCGAGAGAGGAGGGTTTTCTGCTGCTGACAGGAGACGTGCAGGAGGAGCCAGCAGGGACTTCTGTGCTGGCAGCAGGAGCTGATGACACTTCACAACCGTGGCTCAGTCCTGGAGCTTTTAGAAGCCAACGTCACGACCTGGCATGTGGTGGCTGGGCGCAGCCACATGGGCATGTTCAGGGTGTGGGTACCCTGCCACCCTCCCAGGCGACACCCCAACCTCCCCAGGGAGGCTGGACTCATCACCTAAAGGTCACCTCCAAGGCAAACACTGGCAATAGGACAGCCCCCACTTCCTCACTTGGATGACAGGGACGGGGAGGGATGCTCGGCTGGGGCTGTCCTTTCCCACAGCCTTAGCAGCTCTCAGCCTGTCTCACGTGGCTCCTCTCTGAAAAGCAGCTGTGGCCTCATTCCCTTCTATAAAACCTAAGGCATTTAGAAAGCACAAGCTCTTTTCCAGCACTCTTACACTGCTGAATGATTGTACAGACATATGTCACGTACTCATTACCTGCCAGGATGCACTTAACAACTCTGGCTAATTGCAATAACATCTTGCTCTTATAAACTGTTTGCCACTGCTGGACCTCAAAGTCTTTTGGGAGGTCAGCAACATTAGCAACAGGCAAGATTTCCCACAAGTGGAGCTGAAAGGAGCACTAATAGGACTGTAGCTAGCAAATGGACCGTGCAGTGACACAAAGGCCTCAATCCTGCAAGTTCTTCCAAAATAATTCTCTGGCTCATGTTATTGGAGCAATAGGAGACTTTTATGATGCAAAGGAACTGCTGCTTATGAATTTCAGAAAAGTGATCTTGCTTTCTCTAGATAAGCATCACAAGGGAACTTTTGCCAAGCCAGGGAGTGTTTTACTATCCAGGCACTATTCATTCAACACACTACAATATTAGTTAAGTATTTCTCTCCTCCTGAATTAGAAAATTACTTTGACCTCTATAACAAATAACTCTGCAAAGCCAGGAACTTGCCTGGATTTGCGTCGACATTCCCACAGCACTTTGCACTTCAGGAAACCATCCTTTGCCTCAGCAGAGCTCGGGGCAGCTTTCCGCTGGAGCTGAATTTTCCAGCCAATCATCCCAGATGAAACCTCCTGTTCAGTTAAAGTGGGGGTAATAACCAAGCCTATCACCAAACTTAAACATAGTTCTTATCTTAATTGGGAATAGTGGCTGAAGGCTTTGCTTCTCCCCTTGCTGCCCCAGCATTTGCTTGGCTGACTGCTCAGCAGCTGCTTGGGCCATGTGGTTTTCTGGCAACTGCGGGGTGTTCACTCACTTGAGTGGCACCAGTGGCCACGTCGTGAAGGGATGATTGATGATCTGATCGGAGCCACGACTGTGCTTCCACCCACGCTCACTGCCAGTCCCTTTCAAGAGAGAGATGCTGTGCTGCCATGCTCTGCTTTGGTGAGTGAGTACAGCAGAACACACGGCGAGATGAGTCCATCATGCATTTTACAGCTTTGGACAGGCTTGGCTGTGACTTTATCCTGACTTTTCTTCTGAGCAGCTGAATGTGTTCGGGGATGCTGCCAGTGTGCCCCAAAACCAGGAGCTCCCTGGAAAACTGGAAAATATCGGCCTGCATCTAAAAAACTATAAAAAACCTTGTCTGGTGAGGATCTGAAAGGGGCAGGAGATGTGTCCTGTGTCCTGGGTGAATGACCCAAACTGATCTGCTAGGCCCCAGAAACCTTGTGAAAACAAGCAAAAGCAGATAATTCCCATGCACTCTTTTTGAGAAAATGGGATTTTTTTGGTAGGAAAGAAGTTGATCAATGGATTTTTTTTCCCCCCCCAGCTATTTTGCTTCAGGAGGAGGTGAGATTGGGAGTTAGGCAGCTCCTTTCTGGTGCTGGGGACTGGAAGGTCCTATGTTAGGGAATGTCAATATTGTGGTGACTTAGCCAGCATGCAGTGAGGGCTTGTGGGAGAGCTCTGAACTGTAAATCCACTTGCTGAAATCCACCTGAGTCAGGTTTGAAAGAAAGGAAGGGAAAATAAAACCCAGATTATTAGCATTGACTTTTGCCTTTTTCATTAGAACTTCACCCTGCAGGAGAAAAAAAAACGAAGGCAGAGCTAATGTCATGGATAAAATTGAAGCCCAAACCTGATTTTCATGCTCTATTTATTACAGCAGATCAGAGGTTTTGTATGAGATCCTTGGGAATGTAAAGAACAGTGAGTTTGTTAGAGCAAAGCAGTAGTTGCATATTTTCTCCTGCCTCAACACAAAACTCAGCTGTTTTCTCAACCTGAACTGGGTCCTTGTCCAAAAACTGACCTCACGAATGAATGTCCTTGTTGCTGGCTGGGAATCAGACCCCAAATACCTCACACAAGCCCAGTCAGCTATGGCTGGGCTGAAAAGCGGCCTCTTTCCCCTGTGCTGGAGGCAGGATGCATCACCCCGGGTCCTGCAAGAGGCATCACTTGGTGCTCAGGTGGTGCTGGTGCTGTTGCCAGCCTCTCCAGCAGCAAGGACACTGAGAGCCAGCAGCCTGGGTCACCTGGAGAGCCCCTGGCTGGGTGGGTATGCCAAGAGCATCAGGCACCTGCTAGAGCCACGACTCAGTGCAGGAGCTGCCAGTGGGCACTTTGCAGAGCTGCTGGCTGTGGGCAGGCATTGTGGCAGGGCAGGAGGGAGGCTCCCAGTCCCACCACCCTCTGAGCACCTTCCCTCTTTGCCCAAATGCACACAGAAATAGGGGCCCTGCTTCCTCCCTCCACACAAGTGCTTTCCCCAGCGCTGCTATTGTTTTTTGGCTGCTATTTCAGATGTGTGGTAGCTCACTGGTGCAGCGGTTAGGAGCACGCATCTGCTCATTTTCTCTTTCTGGGATCCAGCTGGGTGCCTTGGGGGTGTTAGAAATCCTCTAACATGAAATTAAACCAAAAATCCCAGCTCTCAGTGAGAGGGCTGTGTTTCTAGCCCAAGCTTTGTCTTTCAGGGAAAATGGCCCCACTTAGCAAGTTATCTGTGAGAGTGAGTAGGCCGTGTGCCAGGAATGCTATCAGCCTGCTATCGGCTGCCTGCTGAATTACTCACTATTCAGTGACCTTTCAGCGGATTATTGGAATTATAGTGAATTTCAATGGAGGATGCTGCAGCCTCCTTGCATTCAGGCCTACTCTCTGCCCTCTGTAAAATCTCTGAGCTGCCAGCACAAGCTACTGGGTCCAAGGCAATGGGAATGGTCCTAGCTGGGCGGCTGGTGTGATGGCTTTCCATGTGTGTGATCCCTCACAAAGGCTGTGGTCTGAATCCAAAAGCAGCAAGACTGTCATGATCAATATTCATCAAAAGGGAGATTTTTGGTTTTCAGTAGCAGAGGAGCAGCAAGGTTGGGGCCTTGCCGCGTTCGCCTTGGCAGGCCCTTTGCAGCACCAGTGTTCCTGCAGTTCCAGGCCCTTTAGATTTCTCAACGCTAACCCTAGGCCTAACCCTAACCCTAGTTAATTACCCCAACGCACTACCTGGCTTTCCCAGCTCAGAATGATGCAGGAGCAGCAATATTAGGGCCCTGCTGTGATGGCCCTGGCAGGCCCTTTGCAGCCCCACTGTGCCTGCAGCTCCAGGCTCTTTAGATCTTTCCAGCCTGATGGCAGCTTGTGTCCGGGGCTGAGGTGCTCATCACCATCCCTGTCACAGCTTAAAACGTGTGCATTTGGCAATGGAGGCACCTCTTAAGCCCTGGACCCTCAGATCCAGGGGTTTAACTCAAGATTCTATTGCTCTCAGTTCAAAGTAGACATCCCCACCAGATATAGTCAAGAGCTGAAAATCACACTTAAGGTTACTGCCAAAAGTATCAAAATCAAGCCATCAAAAATCAACGATCTTTGGCCCAGGATGAAATACAACACTTAATTAAACATAAAACCACATATCATAACGTTACTTAGTGGTATTTTAGCATTTACTTAGCATAAACTTAGCCCAACCGAGAAAAACCTTTGAACTTATGAAATGCTATGTGACCCAACTGTTCCAATAAAAGAGAATTAAGAAAAGAAAAAGAGGCACAGAAGAAGAGATCTGGTGCAGGGTTTTTTTTTGTGGGATACCTCATGCTGAGGTAGATGCCAATAAGCTGATCTTTTCTTTAGGCATCTGCATTCATTTGCACAGAAGAAGGAGGGTTTAGATTGATATTTCCTTGAATGAAAATAACAGAAGATGAGGAGGAGAGAAAATAATTAACACATTCAATCACAAAATTGCTTTCAAAGCTCTTCACAGGTACTGGAGTTAGAAAGTACTGAAGTGATGGGAAGATTTTGAGTGTGCTGATGGTAATAGCAAATGGTCCCAGGTTGGTTGAGTTTGAACCAGGGATCTCTACGTGGAGATGGAGCTGCTTTCCCATCTGGACAGACCCCTTCTAACAATGCCAAAGAGCCATTTCATTGTTGATGGGTCATCTTGTAGATGAAGGAACACAAGGCCTGTGAGCCATGGCTTGTGAGCCCTTCCAGCAAGAGCTGCTGGAAAACTTCCTCCTGTGCAAGAATCTCATAGACTTTCTCGTGAATTTCTGTCCTTTTGAAGATTTCTTTAGAGTACTTGGAACTGAGCTGAGCTGTGATGCAGAGACTTGCTAATAGCAGAGCCTGTTCTCTGCTCTTCCCTGCCTGTGTAGGCAGCATCAGAAACCAGGACATGAAGCATCTCAACTATTGATTTATTACAAGCTCCAGGATTTGTAACCCTGAACAACACTTCAGTGCCAGTAACAGCATCATTACATTACCATTTGCTGCTAAGACAATGTTAAAATGCTGAAATACATAGTGAAGGTTTTTAAGCCTGTAGATTGTGTGATGGGCAATACATTTAATAAGGCAAACTTTGTTTTGCACTGAGCTTCCAACAGTGGGAAAATAGTGTTTGCAGGATTGCACTTGTGTCCCTGCCTGGGTTGTGCTGGGGTGAGGGTCAGGGAATGGGGTGATTTGCAGCCTTTGTTGGAGCTTAAACCAGCCATGCTTCCTTTCCCAAAACAGTTTATTTTGGAACCTTCTTATGCAGGACATAGGGTATTTGTACACTCATTTGTGTGAGCACAGACACATAGTGTAATCATAGCTACATTTCCAAGAATTACATTAAATTATTGCATGAATATTACACTAAAGCCTCACAAACCTGGCAACACTTTCAGGGAAGAACAGCTGTTACAAAAATCGTCACATGGGAAAAAAAATTAATACTTAAATTAACTGAACTTCTTGCTGCAAGCAAGTGAGCATTTCTTAAGTTTCACATTTAGTAAGTGTAACCATTTAAATCGCGGCTGCTACCAATGGCCAGCAGCCTTTTCGTTCGCCAAAGAGCCCTACTCTGACTGCGACAGGGCAATAGGAAAATACATAAATATTTAATGCTAAACTACACGCATTTGGGTTGTGTTTTCCTGCAATCTGCTCGGCTGCCACTTGATGGGGCCGAACGTCTCCTTTTGTGACAGGAGCCGCTCGCTTCCCCCGCCGGCCGGGGATGCGCAGGAAGCGCTGGGCAGCGGCCGGGGCGATGGGCGGTGATGGTGGTACCCAGTCTCCGTCCTTTCAAAACATCACCATACTGGGAGTCTGTCACTCCTTCCCAAATCTCGCCGTGCTTCCCTTGCCTCCTCCTGTGCTGATTCATGGTTGCACATAAAATTGCTCTCTAAACCTTTTTGCTTTGCCCAAGGAAAAAGTGGTACCCATCCAGCAGCTAATGGCAAAGGGCTGGTACAGAGCATCTGTCTCTTTTGTACAGGTCAAGTGGCCTCACAAAATGCCACTCACATGGATCTGACTTCCTCGAAGAAGTGAGGGGAAATTGTTTCCCTAACTTTACTTGCTAAGTATTTCCAAAACCTTTCATGAAAGCTTTGCCAGTAGATCAAGGGAAGTAATCTTCCTCTTCCCCTTTAAAGCACCTAGTGTAAAACATCCAGTTTGGCTTCCTCCAGTTGAAAATGGATGTGGAAGTATAGTAGAGGGACTCTTGGAGAGCTGATGAGATGGCAAGGAGCTATGATACATGGTAGAGGCAATGTACTGGAACACCAGAATCTGTAGATATCTGTGCTGGGGCTGCTGCTAAAAGGAGCTATTGTGTCCTGCTCCCTTCTTGCTGGAACAAACAGCTGTGGAGCTGCAGGATATCACCTGAGCTGACCACCGGCCAGAAATTTGTATGGCCTTACATGTCCTAGAACTAATGCAAAGAAAGCTGTGAGTGTCAAGGTGAATTAGAGCATCCAAACCCAAGCCTTGTACAGCTATACCTGGATGGCCCAGGAAAGCCACACACCCAGGGAATGGGGCTGCAGAAAAGGTACTACAGCACTTGGAATTACCTCTGTCTGAGCTGGTGGCTGAGTCTGAGGCTCAGACATACTGATTATTTCAGTATTTCATTACATGTGCTCTAACCTGGAATGTCCTTGGCTGAACTGGCAAATATATGAAAGTCATACAATATGTTCATGAAGAATAAACGTCTGAGGACATGAAGGAAAAAAGAAAGTAAGCCAGTGTCTGTGTACAGGTGGGGTGTGTAGGCTTGCAGGCTATTTCAGCAATTTCACGCTCCAGAGTTACCAAGCTCTGTAGCATTCATGGTCTGGCTAAAGGTGAGGTCTTCAAACTTCCCACTCATTACCTGTCACTGCTTTTGGAGCACAACACCCAACTGGGCCAACACCGCTATCTTAAAACTTTGCTGTTGGTAAAGAAAGTCCCTGATATTGTGCAAACATGCCGTATGCTGGCAGGCAAAGGAGTGGTGCTAAATTGCATCAACTCTGAATATGAGTTTAAACATAGAGTTCTTTTTATAACACCAGAAACATTTCAGAGATTGCAGCTCATTACCAGCCCATGGGAGGAGCAAGGCAGAATGGCAATGGTGCCGCAGAGGCAAGGGACCATGACTTATGAGGGAGGGGTTAAATATAGACTTTTTCCTCCCCTATATGCTCACAGCTACTTGCAGCCAAGTACTTCTAATTGCTTCCACCAAAGTTTGTTACTTTGAGTTACTCAGTGGTGAATTGTGACTTTTTACATGGGTACGTAGTGGTAGAACAAGGGGGAGCAGTCCTAAACTAAATGAGGAGAGATTTCAATTAGGTGTTACAAGGAGATTTTTTACAGTGAATGTGATGAGGCCCTGACATAGGCTGCCCAGAGAGGCTGAGGATGCCCCCTACTCCCTGAAGTGTCCAAGGCCAGGTTGGACAGGGCTTGGAGCAACCTGGTCTAGTGGAAGGTGTCCCTGCCCATGGCAGAGGGCTTGGAACAAAAAGATCCTTAAGGTCCCTTCTAACTCAAACCGTTCCATGACTACGTGATTCTCCAATTCTATATCTCTGTCAGTCAAATACAAAGTTGATTTGTAATCCAAGAGAAGTGTGGCATGTTTAACAGGTTTGTACATCCACAAATAGCTTTGTGATGGTGTTCCAACAAGATATGATTTGTTATGATTGTTAAATGATTGTGTGAAAACTGGATGATAATTTCTAGAATCTGGTTAAAGATGAGAAACCAGCATCTTTTCAGCACAAGAGCGGGCTAAAGAAATAGTAAAGGGGCTATTCTTCAAAGAGCAGAGCAGACTTGAGCCTGTTTCATGTATTCACAGCCTTTGAAAACACTGTAAAATAATGAAGTTTAGCAAGGAAAGAAAGCTCGAGGCATTTTCACCACAGAGAAAATCTGACCACAGGGGAATAAATATGGGACATAATTCAGTAGAATCAAAACACCAGGTAATGGTTTTAATGAGCACTTCTGCTCTAAGTCAAGGGCTTATTATTTGGAACTGATTGCTCTTCATCTATCTGTTGCTAACAGGCTGAGGGATGTGAAGTATGGATGAGGGAATGGGAACCAAGGATGTAGCAGCAGAGAGCTTCTTCTAATCCTAACATTTATCTGATGGGACACTGGTGAGCCCTGATCTCAAACAAAGATATCCTGAGTGGGAATGCTGGGGATGTATGAGAAAGGTCAATGAGAACTCAGCTGCTTTTGCTAAGCAAAACCCAGGCTGTGTACAGTGTTTGAGGGAAGGACCTCACCCAGCAGCCCCAGCTCTAAGTGGCACAGTGCCTGTGGGACCTGCTCAGCTCAGAGCACAGCAGGTGATGTGGTTGGTGACAAGCAGGGTGGCACAGAGGGGGCACAGCATAGTATGTCACCTCCCTTGGCCCCACCAAGCACGGCTCTGAGCGATGCTGAGACCTGAAGGCTTTGCTGGTCACAGGGCTGTGTGTCCAACAGGGAGGCCCCTGGCAGTTTGCCAGCCATGGGGGTCTGGGGTGAGTGGGAAATAAGGAAAACTGGCAAAAATAAGCAGTTGTACGTTAAGTACAAAAGAGCAATACTTGGCTGATTAACTTTCTGGGACAGTGAGATTGCTGCAGCTGAAGGGGCAGAGCGAGAGCCTCTTGCAGACCCCTCAATTCCATCCCCAGGTGATGAGGACACTGTCGAACCTGCAGATGCCCATTGTGTTGGCAGCTGAGACCATCACTTTGTTCTGCAGGTCCCTCTGTGCCTCCCTCCCTTCAAATGGTGGTGCTGAGAGGGGAAAGCCTCTGCAGACGGATGAGCACGGCTGAGCGTTCACATCCAGCTACAAGAGCAGTGCCTGGGGGTTCCCAAAAAAGCCAAAGCCCCCTTGACAGTGATGCTGGCTCTGCTCCTTCCTCCTCACCCTCCTCCTCACCATGCAGGCAGCTCCCATTGGTAGGAGGGATGCAGGGAGTCGAGACTGAGGCCGCATGGTGCTGCCAGCAGAGCTGGAGAGGCTCTTATCAGTGCAACGCAGCACCCAGCCATACATATTCATTTCATCCCCAGTCATTTTGATTTTCTCTAGCTTGAGAGAGCTAGCAGGGGACTCCCCCTTTGAAAGAAAGACTTAATGATAATCTTTTTCCATTTCCTCTTTCTTTGCCTCAGAAACAAAGGATTATTTTACATATTTTACACTATTTGCTTGGTAGGATATCCTAGGCTGACCTGGAAATTAAGACATTTTGAAAAGTAGCTGGTCTTGCATTATTCCAGGTCTCTGACTGGCTTATAATATTTTGGGGGCCGCATACCCAGGACTGTAGGGGTCTGACAAGGGGAGATTTTTACGAAAGCAAGGCTTGGGCAGCTTCATAACACCTTCCATGTAGACATCTTTGAGAGGGTTTAATGAAAAAGGCTGCATTTTCATCCCTAACTCAATTAAATATGTAGAAATTATTAATTTTATAGAAAACTCTAAACTTTGCTAATTATCTGAATATCAAGGCCTGTATTTCCAGGCACATTTACCATCATGTAACTGTTGGGTATTTGTTAAGTACCCTGTCACATACAGTATTGCCCCATTGATTTTGATTATGCTCAACAGCAGTTGGGCATAAAGTAACAGTGGAATATTTTTAGAACTCTCTATGCAAACACTATTCAGATACCTGTACATTGTCCAACTACTTGTAGCAATATTGTGCTGAGTTTAACAAAGTGAGAGGTTCATGCACTAGTGCATCAACAGCTTGTGCAAACTTCCTTTCCCCCAGCATAAGGGATGCCATGCTTTCAGGGTTTTGAGAGTTTCATACAGCAATGCATTTTTTTTTCTCACTATTTTAATGAAGCATGATTAAAAAAGTCATGACAACATAAGTGGTTGTGAGCACATACCTGGTTGGAGCACTGCTTGAGTCTGCTGATTAATCAATAGTATCCTTATAAAAATAGCATCAGCATGCCCTATTTCTGAGCTCCTTTTTGGTTTGAGTTTCCTCCTGCTCCCTCATCTGTCAAGAACCACCTCTTGACACTTGTCAGCCCTTTGGAGTATGTCCCTTGTGGGTCTCTGAGAGTATGGAGCAGTGAAAGCCTACCTGTGCTCAGAGAAAAAAGAAGAAATCCTTTTTGCTGGAAACCTGCCAGAATTTCCAATAAAATTCTCTTGTCCAGGTGAAGTTCACACCTCAGTTCAGAGAAGGCAGCTTGGTTTCAAGACACCACGTTTGATTTGCCCCTGCTGAGTGAGTGCATGCTCCTGTGCTAGGGCTGCTGCCTCAGACAGGGATGTGGAAATGGCTCTGCATCAGAGCATTGCAGAGGTTTGCCCTGGACTTGACTCCAGGAAAGCCAGTTCTGCCCTTCTTCTAGGCTTTTTGTAGGAGATTTCTGCATTCATGGGCAGTGTTGCTACCAAGCAGATTCTCATGCCTGCTTTGCACAGAACACAGGCTAAAATACCTTCTAAAAAGCTCCAGGTTTTACAGAGAAATGAGGAGCAGGGGACTTCTGAAGAGTTGATACGATTTTCCTCTTTGAAGTAAAGCAAAATTAAAAGCAAAGGTGAAATTCTTTGTCCATAAGGAGACTGCACTGGTTTTAAACAATGGTTTGTTAGTGGGAAGTAGAAAGAGTCTGAAACTGGAAAGTGGAAGGGTCTCTCTCTCACATCTGCAAACTATTTTTTTTTCCTCACCAGAAAGCAAATGCAATAGGAAGGCTCAGAAAATCCAGATTTGGTTCAATTATGCCCTCTGCTGCTACGGGGCTGAAACAGGGTCCAGCATCACTCAGACTAACAGCATGCAGCTTTGATTTGAACGCTCTCCTTTGGCTTACAGGCTTGAAGTGCTAATTAAAACCCTTTTCACTTAGAAGACTTTCCTGGCTCTCTTATATTCTCTTCCCTCCCCCTAAAAAGTGATGATCCTTCAATACATCAGCATTATGCAAGAGGTATCACTTGACTACTTTGCTCAGCCGGAGAGCAACTGCTGCTGCCATTTGTACTGGCAAAGAGAGCAGTTCCAGCCATGATGTATTAGTGAGGAGCCATCAGCAAAATCCTTGCATAATTTATTTGAAGAAGTACAGGAGAGCAGCTGGAGAGGAGAAAGAAAAGAAGAAGGGCCAAGGCTTTCATCTGGTGGAAGGGGTTCTCTACTCAGTGCTTACAAACTTTCAGCCAAAACAACATGGTTTTGCCTTTTTTCACTCAAGAAATACATTTACTCCTCTCGGAGCACAATTTATTTGTGGCATTTTAATTTATCTTAATTGTGAGTATTTATTGATGTATGCAGGTGTTCAACAAGCATAAGTGGGGAGTTTCACAGGGAAAGAGCTGTTACGCAATATTCCACATTCAGGCACATTTGGGCTCTTCAACACCCCAGAGCAACATACAATGTTATAAAAGCTCACATGTCAAGGGAAGGAGCGACACCACTTTTGACCTGTGATTTCTCTGCTTCTTTGGATTTTCATGTCCCAAGGCTCTCTGAACACTTGCTTCTTCATATGCTGTCATCTCTCTCCCAAGTAAGGGAAGTTGTTTAACTTGTTGCTGTCTCTTTCTTGACAGATCTTAACACCAGGCAAATTTTCTTATGAAACATATACAGTATGAAGGGAAGACAACTCAGAAATACTGAAATACCACCCCAAAAACCTGCAGGGATTTAGGAAGACAAATAGATAGACAGACATGGCGCTACAATGAGCCCCAGCCATATGAGCTGTGACATGTGAAAGACAACTGAAGGGAAATTGGGAAGAGGCATTAAAAATACTCTGAAAAATGATGAGGATGTCTGAGATGGTGAGAGCCGCTTGGAAGGGTAATAAAAAGGAAATCTATTATAATGAAAGATGGAAGGGAGAAGCAGCTTGCCCATTGCTGCCGGCACTGCTGAGCAATGTGAGACGACCGAGGCTTTATCCCCAGCCCGTGTGATGCTCAGGCACTCGGCACCTTCTCAAGCTGACGACCAAGGGTGCAGATCAGGGCAGAAGTTTATGTAACACAGGAACACACAGCACCGATTTTCAAACCCAAGGAGACTTTGGCGCCTGTCACCGGCGTCTAGGAGAAACATTTCCCCCTGACTGGCTGATTGCACTCGACACGCTGAGGGTGTGACAGCTTCGTGTGTGAAACAGCACCGGCTTGGCTGCGTCTCTGAAAGGCTGATACAATGGGCGCAGCTTGGAACGGATTCTGAGAAGATAAGGAGAAAAGATAATTGTGTCGTAAAGTCACTTCAGTATTTTACACTTAACAAACATCTTAGAAGGTTCCTGCTCTTACACATTTTCAGGAAATGCCTTTAAGAGAAGGACAGATTAAATACGACAGCAGGTGAAAAGCTCTTTTTCTAGCATTGATTGAGCAGTGTAGGAAGCCTCTTGGAGCCCAGGATGTGTTAAGAGGTGCAGGGGAGGGATTTAGCTCATGAAAGTCGTGTGTTTGAGCAGAGAGCAGTTACATAGAGATGCGTCTGAAGCCGGGAGCAGTCTGGCATTAGGCAGGAGCCAGGCTGCGCCCTCCCCTGTCCCCGCACAAGGGACACACACTGGGAGCGGCTGCCAGCACAGCTGTGCGACGCCCTCCCTGTCCCCCTCCCTGCTCCTGCAGGGTGTTCCGAAGGAGACAGCCCAGCCCTGCAAAATTAACAGGGAACCAGATTGGGACTGGGTGGCGTTTCTCAGAGAAGAGGCAGAGAAGAGGGGGGGAAGCACAGCTATAATGAATTGCACCTCTCCTCCCATGGCTGCACGCAGCTGGTTTGATGCAGACTCGGTGCCAGCGATCCTCTCCCATTTCCCATGGCCGGCAGACAGGTCTGGGTGACAGGAGCTGTGGAGACAGCCACTAGCCGTGTAGGTGCTGCTTCTGGGAGGTGCCAGATGCTGCTGAAATCCAGGAAACTGAATGAACAGGCAGAAGTGGGAGCAAAGCAGGAGCGGGTAGGAGATGCCATGGGAGAGCAAAGGCTTCTTGTGCAAGGATGCTAGTGACTGAGGGCTTTGCTCGCCTCTGCATGGTGGGTGCTGACGGGAGGGGGAATGGCCGTGGTGGGGGCGAATGGAGCTTTGGTGTCCCCAAGGTACCAGGGACATCCCTGCAGCAGGGGGACAATCAGCTGAGGTCATGACTCTCTTGTTTGATCCCAAGCACATTTTGCCATAGAAAGCTGATTCCTTCTCACCTTCCCAGGGTGGAGGAAGTTTGTTCCAGACAACATCAGGCGGCAGGAATGCCTGAGGTCTCTCTGGTGTCAAAAGTCAGTGGAGAGATGTAGATTCCATGGGGATGCTTTGTGCATTATCCACTGCAGACATCGGCGAGGGCAAGGCTCCAGACTCCTGGTGCTGTGTCCCCCTGACCTGTCTGGGGAGCTGAGTGCTCCTCTGGCTGCCACCCACCAGGAACTGGGCTGAGAGGGTTGTTCCCTTGCATGAGCTGTTTCTAAAATCTGGATACTGGAGTGGGATGTGATGATGCTGGAGTACTGCGCTGATGAGGGTGCCCACAAGCAGCACAGTGCACAGAAATGTGAACCTTCTGCATCCTCCCAGAGGCTGCACAGGGACCCACAGGCTGGGATGGTGCTAGTGACTCCTGTCAGCTTGGTGAGCAGCCTTCATCAGATGTTCATGATGAACTTAGCTGCAGTGCATTATAAAAAGTACTCCAAATTTATTTTGATGTTTTTTTCTTATACCTCTCTCTTTTCTCCCTCAAAGTGCATTTTTTTACACTTCATATTCCTAACATTTACAATGGAGGGGTAGCTGCTATTTATGAACAGACAGAGCTGTTGAATTAGTTTTGAAAATTCACCATCAGATGCATGATATTTTAAGAATTCTGCAGTTACATCAGGTGATTAAAATGTACAAGGCTCTTCTCAGACTTGCTCTGTGCTCACTTTTCCCACAACCTGTGAAAGAGCCAAGACAGTTTTCAGTGTCTACAGAAAGATTATGCAGCCTCTTCACAAGTCTGCAGGTGAAAATGAGCCCATTTCACCTGAAAGCCTCAGAGGATGTTCAGCCTCATTTGCAAGCTGAGATAGCCAGCATTATCAGCACTTTGGAAACCCAGAGCACAGCAGATGCCTTGTAATCTGCAGGGAAAGACAAAATGTCTTCCAGAGGCTGATTTTAACTGCCCAGCTCTGTCCGAGTTTGCATCTTCCTGGGAGAAAGAATTTGGGTCCCCAAAGGGGCTGGGTGCAAGATGAGAGCTCTGGTGATGCTCTCGGGTTTGCACAGTCTGCACCTCCCTGCTGGCAGCTGCCACATCCCCAAAAGCAGCAAATCTGGCTGCTTATCATCTCTGCCTTAATCACCGCGGAACATGAGAGGCATTATTGATATCCATGCACCCAGATGGCTCCCAGCCGCTGTCCCTGGCTCCTCGTCGGAGCTGCTTTCTCAGACCAACTGGCTGCACTGGGCATTATCTCAGAGACACAAGAGGACCAGAAGACACAGCAGACACTTTCCAGCAGAAAATAAATGCCCAGGCTGCAAAGTGCTGGAGTCCAGGCAAGCCCTGCCCTTCCCATCAATAATCTTCGGATGGGGCTTCAAGTACGATAATTACTGAAAAACGGGGATTTTTATTCCAGAAGCACATTTTGCAAGTGGTTCAGGCTCTCTCTGATCTGATTCATACTTCACTTCTTTATCTGAAAGAGAAGTGAGGGAGGAGGGTGTGTGAGGTTTGGGAGCGTGTCACAGGGCCAGGCTGCAGGACACTGCTCCATGTCCTTGCCCTGAGCTCAGCGAGCAGCCTGTCTCCCAGACGAGATTCCCATCTGATGGACCACACGCCTCTGTCAATTCAAGGCAATGCAGGGAGTCTCACAGCGGGCAAAGCTGAGCAGATGGGGGATCTTACATCATTGGAATTTCAAGAGAAATGTGAGGTTATATGTGCCTTATAGCATGCAAACTTCATTCTCTTTAATGTTCTAGACAGCACTTGTGAGCAAGGGATGCTTTGGCAGCACCCTGGATTCAAATGGAAATCTCTTTTTTCTCACAGTTAGCTTTATGAAATTGTTGGCCCTAATTTCTGTTTAGATGTAAGATTTACAAGTTATTTTATCAGCAGATGCTTTTATTTTGCAAGAACAACTCCTGTTGCAAATTTCAAGCCACTTGTACAAATTGTGAAGCACAGCTCTGCATTCCGAAGATGCGACCCACCCGTTTGGGCTTTTAATTAGGTACTTCTTTTTCTGAATCATCAAGCTTCCGCGAGTCTCTTTGCATTTACTTTATGGATTCCAGGACTTCCTAGTTACAGTATCTGATCTCATACTTCAAGTTCTACTCACACAGCTATTAACGCTGCAGTTAACGTCTGGACCCCTTAATGTTGCTCTGGTGGTTTCCTGGCTCTTTCTGCCGTGCTTTGAAACCAGCAAGCCTGCAGATAACAGGGTATTTTCCTAATTGACAGATGACATCTCCCCGCTCTGACTCTTTGCTTTGGATCAATTTGCTCACTGGTTTTATCTGTACTGTGAATTTTTTTATGAGCACTTATGATAATGGAGGTTCCCATTCTGATGGTGTTTTTTGCCAGTACTGAGGATAAGGACACAAGTGCTGTTGTGCAGGTGAAGCTCATTCTCTCTGTCACTGCTGCTGCCACAGGTCAGAGGGGTGGGAATAGATGGTCTCTTAGGTCCCTTCCAACCCAAACCATTCTATGATTCTATGATCTACCCAAAGCAGAATCAAGTGCCTTACATCCAAACATGCTTCACATCATTTTTTTGGGTAGAAAATGTGAAAGGTCTTCATATGTGTTTTAAGGAGAAAGAAAAAGCCATCATTGCAGAACATGTTAACATGGCTGAAAATTATAACCCAATTCAAAAATTGCAGGGGTTTTGAGTGATCTTTAGTTTTAAAATATATTTGAGGAGGAGGGACCATCTATTTTCGAAAGGGCCATAATTTCCATCCCAAGAAACATGTACAGCAGAAAAATATCCAGAAAGCAGGGGAAGATATGCAATGCACCAAAACCCTTCATATTTTCTAAAATCATTGCATTTAGACACTACACTTCTGTAAATGATTTGCCCTTCAATTTCTCTTTCCATAACCTATGCACAACACATATGACAGAAATTGGGAATATTAAAGACTTTAGATAAAGGATCTTTGTACTTTTTTTCTCCACGGATGACACCTCTCTGACCTGGACAGTCAATATAACAAGTCGATCAGGGAGGAGGCTCCTGACCCAGAAGGGACAGCAGCTGCCTGGAGGCAGAGCCAGACAGCTCTGCAGTGCTGCTGGTGGGCTGGGGTGTGTAGGCAGCAGTGCTCAGCCCTGTCCCAGCACACGTAAGAGCCAGGGCCTTGAGGATATTTCAGTAACTCTCAGGAACATGCTGACTATTTCCTGAGCTGTCTAGCCCCATGCACAAATCACAAAATTACAAGCACTTGTCTCCCAGACTTTGTTAAAAAGTTTCTTAAAATCTGTCTGCGGCATCTCGCCTTTAGATGTAATTAACGAGTGTGCTGTGCACAAGGGTAACTGCTCAGATCAAAGCTGCAGCAATTTATTTTTTCTGTTGCAAACAGCAGTGTCTCCAGAGCTCCCTTGAGTCACTCAATCTTTATTAAATAGGCAGAGCCTTGGCTGACGAGATTTGATAAATTGAGGGCCAAGTTGTGGGCCGAGGTGTAAGTGTGTATCTCCAAACATTCAGTTAACCACTAATATAATGAAAGGGGGGGTTGATAATTATAGAAACCTAGTACATTAGCTGGCAGAACATTAATGGCGAAGAACAACATACAAGCTTATATTCCCTCTGGCTGAGAAGGTAAATTGCATTTTTAAGTTATGACAAACTTAACATTTGTTATTATCAATTATTACATTATTTATCTCCTTTAAAGTATCATTTAGAGAGCTCAGCTGTGGTCAGAGTCTAAATGTGCACTGAAAAGGTTATTTTTTAAGTCCCTGACATTCAGGATAATATTTCCTACTGTCTTGGTTCTGTCAAGACAGAAGTTAAGCTAATTGGGAAAACGTCCATCTGAGTGTATGGAGGAGTGTGAAATGCAAATGTGAAGACTCCAGGTATATATTAGGCAACATCCTTCCTAATGTGCATCTCAAGTACTTGCAGGAGGTGTCCCTGTGACGTCCCTGGGATGTGCTGGGCAGCAGGGTTCTCCCACAAGCAGTGGGGGCACAGTTGGGTGTATTCCTGTGCTGGACCCACATCTCCTCTGATGCACATGGAACAGCCTGGGTAAGGACTGGACAAAAACTGGGTCCCCCTGTGTGTTGTGAACACAGCCTTGTCACCCCAAAACCTGGCAGGTGGCAACAAAGCAGCCCCTCCACTGACTGTGACTGGGGGCTGCACATCCCTGCTCTGCCTGGGCACCAAACCTGGGGAAAGGCATCCCTGTCCCTGACCCTGTCCCTGTCCCTGTCCCTGACCCTGTCCCTGACCCTGTCCCTGTCCCTGACCCTGTCCCTGACCCTGTCCCTGTCCCTGTCCCTGTCCCTGTCCCTGCAGGGCCCTCCCTTCTACCTGTCGTCAGCTCTCTGCCTACAAGTGCCTTTCTGCATGCTGGACCAGCAGTCTCCAACCCATTACTCCTCATCAGCATGTGCCACCATAATTAACAAATGTGATTAAGAAGTGCAGATGTGCCAGTGTTGCACCTTGTCACTATGGCAGCATTTTCTTTTCTCACTTGGTGTTATGAGCTAATAATTAAAGCTTTATATTTTTAGCAGCTTCATGTAATTTAGAGCCAATTTGTAGTGGCATTCCCTGATGTTCTCTTCGTCCTCATGGTACCTAAGCCAGGCTGCTGCCACGCCAATCAGTAGTGTTTTTGTTCTTAATTACTGCATCTTAAAATGACAATTAGGTTTAAAATTATATTGTATAAAAACAAACTTGCATTGAACATACTTTTCAGGCTAATAGAAATGGATAAAGGAGAAACCTGTCCTTCTCTTTTCTGGTTATACAAGGGTTTTGTAAGTTCTTTTCATAGGATCATAGAACAGGTTGGAGGACATCTTAATAGATCATCTGGCCCGACCTTTATTCCTTAATACCCATCATAAACTAAAGAGCTCCCAGCCTGTCACAGTATTTTACTTTGCAGACATTATGTGGACATAGGAAGAAAAAGTGGTTGAAATAATTATTTACAGAAATATATAATCTTTGATCCCATTTGGATGCATAACTGTAAATTAAACTCAGAAGAAGAACTGATGAGAGTTTTGGGGCTCTCATTTAAGACACAACTTTAGGTAGAGTGAACTGCAGTGAATAAAACAAACTGGGTAGCAAGAGGCTCCAGAATGCTGCTTCACCTGAACTGAAAAAAATACAGTGATTATTGCACTGGCCAGGAAACACTGGGCTGCAGAAAAATGAGGATCTTACTGCCAGCAAAGAAATCAGTTGACTCAGGTGCAGTATAATATTTCAGCCTAATTTATTTACAGGTAAGTACAGTCATGGACAAGTATTAGAGTATTAGAAAGCCAAAGTGAATTAGGTAAGGAAGCCTTCCAAGCTCCAGAAATCAACTTTTGTTGCAGCAATAACCATTTCTGAGGAAAAAGAGCCAGCAGCCCCGATGGCACAAGGGGCTGCTGTGGATCAGTCACTTAGCAGGAGCCTGCACTCTATCTTTTTGTCAGATATGAGTCCCCTCTTCCCTCAGGTTGCACTCAAGACAAAGGGGTTTATTATCTGCTGCAGTCTGATTAAAACAGATGACAGAGCACTGTGCAGGACCTTGTGGACCTTTACCTGAACTTAATTATGGATCTCCCCGGAGTGCAGTCAGCCTCTCTTGTGGCAAATATTTGCAATCAAACACCACCAGCAGCCCCTCTCCAGCTAGGTCTGCACATCACAGCCACATTTTTGTGCTTCATCAGCTCATCCAGTACCAGCCTTCATCTCCATCTGCCCTGGTCTTGTACAGTTTACTTACAAGGTAAGCCCAGGCTGCCCAGGTACCAGGTAGCTTCATGCATGGAGAATTAGGGGAAAAGGTCCCTTTCTCCTGCAAGTGCATTCTTTTGAAAACCCAGGATAGGCTGAAATGCTTGTACTTTTCCCAGTTTTAAATCATCCCATCAGCATCTGGCTCATTTTGTGGGAATTCAATGCCTTGTTGCACCACGTGGATTAGTGAAAGCCTCCATTTATTATCATTACGTCAGTAATGTACCTCATCCATCCTCTTTGCTAATAGCTCCAGCAATTATCCCAGGATCAGCTGCTTGCTTTGGATAGGAGGAGGCTTGTGGGTGTGCAAACCCTTGGGACCTGCTGACACCAGAGGGATCCACAGCCCCTGAGGTGGACAGAGGAGATTCATCAGGAAAGGTAATTGTGGCCCTTTTACATGCAAAATAACTTGTGTATTAGCACATACCCTGCAATCTCATATAAAATCCAATATAAGCTCATGGATAAGTATAGCTGCAACTGCAGTGTGGACTTAGCTAATAAAATGTTGGAGGCTCATTTTGTTTGGTTAGTTTTTTTATCCCTATATGCACATTTCTGGTTTACTTTGTCACTAAGAGGGATTTAGGTTATGAGTTGTTTTTGTGATTCCTCATGGCCATGATGCTGCTGGACTCACATCAAGGGGTCTGTTCTTCACAGACAGTGGAGGGAGTTGCTCTCCCTCCACTGCTGTCCAAGTCTTCCCCCTCAGGAAAGACGTAGACCAAAAGAGGATGTATTGTGTGGCTTAGCTGTGTATCCAGTGCATTTAATACACTGGATTTTAGACAAAACCAATCTGGCTTAACCTTTATCCCCTTTTGTCAGGATTCCAAATCTTTAATGTGTGAAAGTAATGATATTTGTGTCAGGTGAGGTGCTAGGGCTGTGTGGCTCCAAGGCCAGGAGCTGGTGCCTGCAAAACACCTACACTCCTCACCCAGTGACCAGTGACAGCAATCTTTGGGAAGCTTTTGAGCAGCTCCTAAAACCACCTTGCACAGGGAAGGGAGAAAATCCAGTCTTGGTCTGGCTCTGGTGGCACCAAGCTCCCCTCTGTGACAGCACCATGACTAAGGAGACTCAATCTTACATAAAACTAAAAATGCTACTAAGCCTCTTACCCCACTCCATTTTGTATAGAAACCACAGAGCTTCAACTTGGCCTTCACAACATTCCTCCCCTCCCCAGCAGGGCACAGAGCCAAAAAGCCAGTGACATCCATCACAGCCTTTGGGATGTGCTCAGATGTGGTGAGTTTTGGAAGGGCAATTGGGGCTGGGAGGGGAAATAGGACAGGGAAGGGCTCTGATGGCTGCAGGACTGGGCTCAGCAAGCAGACTGGCTCTGGCACAGACTGCACTGGGTTGTAGCAGCTGCTGCACGGTGCCCATTTAAAACACACTGCCACATTCTTGGTCTTCAGCTTTCGTTTCAGACTGTTAGTCCTTTGTTCTCAGCTAACATTGTTCTAAATACTGTGTTTTGCAGGGGCTTTTTGTGAAACTCCTTCAGTAACCTACTTTGAGTTTAAAATAACCTTATTAGTAACACCTTAATGATAGTTAGAACTTCCTACATATGATTTGTCTTCAAGGCATTGCTCCAGCTTCAGGAAATCTTCACAATGGTTGTTTGAGGCAGGTGCTCACTGCAGTATTTTGAGACAATTCTGCTAAAAATGGAGATGATGCAACAAAAATTGGTTGATTCTTAGGCCTGGCATCTGTTCAGTCTTTACTAGCACCCAGACCATTCTCTGAACCTCAGTCTATCAGAGGCTCTTTTGGGTATTATGACACAATGAAGCAGGAAAGAACAAGCTAAAAGTCCAGCAGAGCATTTCCAAGATCCCACTGGCTCCAAAATATTTAAGAACGTGACTAAGTCCTGAACAGGTGAAAAAATTAAACATTGTCTTTTGCCTGCTTGTTCTCTCTAAGGTCCCTTGCTAAATCCCAGACTAAACCACATACCTTGTTAATGGCATGCACTCAGATCCATTGCACATAAATTTTTCTGGCCACCTCTGAGCCAGGTCTGGGGTCTTTTGGAAATAATTTAGAAAACATCCAGAGGAAAGCAACTGCTATATTTTGCTGTTATGCCATCACTGCAGTTGGGTCTGAGTAATTCCCACAGTAGTCCCTTTTCAGGTTTTGGAAAACGGTAAAGCATTTGATATGTTACCACAAGTTTTAGCCTAGAGAGGAGATTGAATGCCAAGTGGAAAAGTGTTCTGTGTGTAATTAATTATTGATATGACTAGACATGATATCAGCACATTTTAAACAGCCTTAGGACCTGAGCCTCACAGAGGAGCACTTGGATGGGAAAGAAGTGAGAGGAAGAGCTCCCTTGAGCTTGGTGTTGGTTGATTGGGCTCTCCAGTTTGAAACAACAGGCTATCTATTACCCAAAAAAAGATTTTTTTATGTTTCTATTCCAAAGAAAGAAGCTTAGTGTTGTGTATTTTCTGTATAACCTGCCTCAAGGCATGGGCTGATCTTAGAAAAGATTTAAATCTGGGGGAGCTCATCTTTCCCTAAATTGATGTTAAGGTATTGACATCCTCCCACAGCAGTGAGCCGTCTTTCCTGCGTGCCTGTATTTCATTTGAATTCCCTGGAGGTGAAACTTAGATAAGGAATAATAAGCTTTGTGATTCATTGCTGCTTGCTTGAGGAGGAGAAAATACCAATGCAGAGGGCCCTGCACAGCACCATGGAGCTGTAACTACACCAGCAAATCTAGGGGACTAACAGGACCTGGCCCAGCTGCAGTGGGAAGCATAGACCTATTTTCTTCCATTTGCTCATCAACACCTTTGTGATAGCCCTTACTAACAAAAAAATCCTTATTGCATCTGGAAATGCTGCTCAAGAAAGCTGGCACAACACAGGAGCAGCCAGTATTTGCTGCAAATGCAGAAGCATTTGGGATTTTCCTACCTTTTGCTTGATCAATTTACATCCATTTAAATTCTTCAAATCTCCTCCTGGCGCTTTGCCACCAGCCACTGTGGGAATTGGACTTCAGTGTGACTCAGCCCATGCGTATAGGAAGGAAAGTCAGTGGACAAAGTGATTCCCATTGTGGACAGACAGGAAGTTGTTCTCCATCTCCTGACATTTTCCAAGTTTTCGTCCAAATGAAAACATTCTTGGCTTGTCAAGCTGAAAGCAGAAGTCAGCTCAGGGCAAATGAGTTAATACATTTTCACTAAAAGGAAATGCTTTTGAAAAGACCTTTGCATGGAGAAGACTGAGGTGATAAATCACATGGACTTGAAGGATGAAAGTTTTTTCAAAATGAAATTCAAGGTTGCACTTTGTTCAAACACAGTGCTGCAGCGTCTACAAACCTATCTTGTCATTGTTTTTGTTGGAAAAGCTTTTTACTGCAGGTTCCAGTTCTGCTGAATCAGTTGAAGAAAATCCCAAGATGATTTAGTTTGCTCTCATTGAGTTTAACAAGAGATCAAAAAGGTGGACAAACTGGGAGGGGACACATGTGAGGGCACCTTGCCTGGGCCTCTGGGAATCCAGCCCACTCACACTTCCGAAAGTGACTGTTCTACTCTTTGGCACTTGCTGTGAATCGAAAAACTAACTCAAAAGAAGGGAACCTAACGCTCTGCTTGCAGGCATCTGTCACTGTGGGATTCACACTCGTGTCCCTGAAGGTTGGCATTGCCCCTCATGTGGGCACAGGATGTACCCCAGCCCTTGTCATGGCAGAGCCACTCCCAGATGCTCAGTGCTGGAGGGATGCAAGGCTGTGCCAGCCACAGGTGACCCCCCTGCTCACTGGGGGTTTCTGCAGGCAGGTCCTCTGCTATACCTTCAGAAAGGCTTATGCTGCATGCGTCACAGCGCTTAAAAACAGAATATGGCACCGTGACTCATTCCATATAAACTTGTTAGTCCTGAACACAAAGACGTGCTTAAAATTGTTTGCTGGAAAGTTTATTTCCCTTCTCACAGAGCTGAGCAAATGTCACAGCACTGCATAACCCTTCCACCATTCTTTGCACTCAGTTTTTCTTCACTTTGCTCTGCCGGTAAATTAAAATGGAAAATACCTGCAGGAGATCCAGCAATTCTAGTTGTGCTGTGGAGTGTTGAGTGCCTTGGAAGGCTGACCTCTGAGACTTCCAGTAATATCAATGAATCGACCCTCTTTGAAAGTCCTATTAACTCTGCATTCTAATTCTTGAGGAGCTGTTTGAGTGGTTTCTGCATAATGAAAATTACAGCCCCCTATAAGGCTTAATGCAAACATGCAGATCCTTTTGTTGTAGCCAAACATCTCAACGGCTCTGTTTGCAAAGGTGGGTTAACACTGAGGTTTTCTGAGAAATCAAGAAATCATCATGGAGTGAAGGCAAGAGGTGTAAAGCCAAGCTGTCCTCCCTGATCAGAAAAAATAGCAGTTGTTTGCTAAAAAAGGGAGAGTGAGGAGTCAGCCACTTATCTTGAGGTGTTCACCCACAGTTTCTACACAAATGAGTGGGGACTTGTCTGTCCCACCAACATTCTGGGTGTCACCTGGGAGCCCTTGGGAAATGTAACCAAGGGGGTCCCTGTAGGTCCCTGAAGAAGGACTTTTTACAAGAATAAATAGTGACAGGACAAAGGGAAATGGCTTTAAACTGCAAAAAAAATAGGCTTAAATTGGACATCAGGAAAAGATTCTTCCCATTTAGGGTGGTGAGGAACTGCAATAGGCTGCCCAGAGAAGCTGTGGCTGGCCCATCCCTGGAAATGTTGAAATCCAGGTTGGATGGGGCTTGGAGCAATTTGACCTGGTGGAAGGTGTGCCTACGCATAGCAGGGAGTTGGAACTAGATGACCTTTAATGTCTCTTCCAACCCAAACCATTGTATGATTCTGTGACTCTATGACAGTCTTGTTTTCAGGACAAGAAACCTTCTCACCCTTGCGGGAAGGGAGCCATAATTCCTTCTACATGGGAGAGGTGAGGCCTTTCTGCTCCAAACACAGGGTTTATAGAAACAAAAAGGCCAAGCAGGTTTGCCATTCTCTCAGATCACAACATGGACATTCTGGGGAAAGAGTGTCCCCAAGGTCTCTGTTAAAACCTCCCTCCTCTTGCACCATGAAAGCCAAAGTCCTGATGCTCTGACTCTCCAGGTGCAGCAAGGAGAGGGATGGAGGGAGATGCCCATCATCCATCTTCTGGCAGCATCATGCAGGGACCTGATGTCCCACCAAAGGCTGCAGAGCCACTGCTCGAGGCAGAAAACCCAGAGAGTGTCTATGGGAGAGAAATTGCTTTGAGACAGGCATGGAGGAAACAACATTAATTTAAACAGAAAATGTAATTAAACAGAAACTTTGAAATGCGGGAGATTGTTGGCTGTCTCAGCAGGAAATTACTGTCCCTTAATGCAGTTAAGCAGCCAGACCCCAGGGCAGCTGGGCAGATCGCCCAGAGCACAGAGAGGTTTATAAAGAGGCATTCTCTGTATGAGTTCAAGCACTGGAAAGGGGCAACGTGGGCAGGCACAGTTGGACAGTGAATTGTTGAATGTTGAAAGGGGGCAGACACCTCCACAGCATCAGATCAGCCTCCTTCCATTCATTTGCAGACTGGTGGGAGAGGGCTGATGTTCAGCATCAGCAGAGGAGAGTCCTTGCACAGCCTCAGGAGGCCCTGATGAATATGGTGCCCTCTGTCCTGAGCAGAGTTGGCATCTCCCTGCAATCCTCGAGCCTGGATGTGGCCAGGGTTGTCTCTGAGGTTTCAGACACCAAATCAGGGTGGCTCCCTCTCTGCAAACACATCTCAGCAGTGCCCTTCTTTGCTATCAGATCCTCACCTTCTTTGCTATCAGATCCCCTCTCCCCCTTTTGTACCACTCTAGGGTCCATCACCTGGTGATCATCCTGTGTGTTTTCTCCTGTGCCATCTCTCCAGGGAAAGGGCTGCAAATGAGCTTTTCCCAGCCTAAGGAGGTGTCATAAGGCAGCACTTTTCACTGGTGCTTTGCCAGGTTCATCCTCCTCCTTCTCCCTATGGGCAGAAGGCACCATCTACCCCAAACCTCACACTGATCCCCTCTGCAGCTGAGTGTCTGCCTCACCCTCCAGCTCTCCAGCAGTTTTAGCTTTGAAATGTTTCAATGGAGTGCAGCTACTGAAAGAGAAGGGCTTTCCTCACTCTTTCCTTGCAAGGCTGAAATGTTGAAGGCACTGGAGAGAGGGTACAAAAAGGCCTCTGAGTGGAAATGACCATAAAGAGAAATAAATGGACAAAAAAAAGGAGTTAGCTTTATTCACCCCAATTTGCAGCACAGTCCAAGCTCTGAACATCTCCAAGGACAGAGTGTATTAATGATAACCCCCAGGAACAGAGAATAAAGTGTATAATTGAAAACAATGTAATCTTCTTCACAGTTAGAGAACAGGGCAAAGTTAACTCAGATGGCAAAAAATGCCAGCTGAAATATCTTGTCCTTTTCATCTGTAGGTTGTTGTTTAATGCATATTTCCTATAAGAAACAGCAGGTAAGCTGAAAAAGGTCTTCCATAAAGTTCTAAGCTTTCTGTAATGCTTGAACATATCTCCCCAGTTTAAAGTTATGTTCATATTTATGCTAATAATCCCTATTAAATACCAATTTAAACACAAATTCCAGAAGCTGGAAATTAATTAGATATTTCTGTAGATGAATGCTAAAGATCTGAGAACTTGAATAGTACATACTGTAGTATGAGAAATAGCAGCAACCTAATAATACAACTGCATAGTAAACATAATGGAAATGAGCAAAGAGTATTGAATACTTAAAACAGCTCCTCTGGAAGTGTAAAAGACTGCCTTAAAACTGAGGGTAAGGAGGTGAGGGCTTGGCAGTTTCCTTTAAATGAGATAAAGCAAAAGATGTTAAATTATGCATTTCAAGATCCAGAGAAATCAGTGAAAACATCTTCAAAAGAGCCCTGAAGTGTCAAGATTTCCTGTTTCCTGTCTTTTGCCTGTTCACACAAAATGTATCTTCATTCCAGCCTTACGTTTGGCGGAAATTTGGGTTTATCATACCTTTTGCAGAGTTCATGTTGGAAGGCTATTAGTGAAACAGCTTGGGCAGAGGCCATCAATATTGCACTGCTTGATTAAAAAACCCTTCTGGAGCTGGCAGTGAATTACCCTGCTGTTGGCAGTGGTTATTTAGTGCATCTGTGTTCCTCTCCAAAACTCTGCGTTTCCTCCACTGTCACAGGGTGAGATCCCTGTAGGCAGAAACTTGGGCCATGGTTTAAAAAGTGAATATGGAGCTACGTGAGACCGTGACGCTTGACCAAGAGATCAGCCCTAGAGGCTGCTGGCTCCCTGGATTTTGGTACAACAGATCTGATTGAGAGGTTTCAGGATCCACAGGGCTTTGACTCATTGTTAACTCCTTTATCTGCTTTTCAGGAGAGTCAAGGGTGAAGTTCCTTGACTCCTGTGTTGTAACCCCAGTGGTCTAATGATGTAAACAAGACAACACCTTCAGGGAGAGGCAATGTCTTGGTTAACATCATCTCTAAGAGCTGGAAAAAGAGACAACGTGAGCTTGTTTTCAGCTCTGAAATCTTACCCATGTGGGGCTGTGTGGGCTGAGCACTGCAAAGAGAATAAAAGTAGAAACAAAACCTAACTTAAAGATGCTTTATTCCCACATTGTTGCTCTACTGAGTCCAGTCTGACTTTGGAGTTGTCAGAAGGGGTTGTAGCTCTCATGCCTGCTTGCTCCAGCTGGACCAGCTGCTCCTGCAAAGAAATTGCCTCTCCTTACTGGCTTCCTCCTCATCATAGTTTTGTATGCATGGAGAAATCAGTCTAAAAGCTCTTGCCCCATTCCTCTTGATGGGAATTTCATGCCTGGTGAAAGGGAAGTTGAGTCATGCTTGAGACACATTGGAAGTCACCACATGAGGCTGGAGAACAGAGGCACAGACTGGCCAGGGTTTCTGCCCAGTGTCAAGGGCCAAGGGCAAAGGTAGGAATATAATGTATTTTCCCAAAGTTTGCCATTGGGATTTTTGTGTTCCATCCTCACATGGATCATAGCTCTCACCTGTAATTTGGGATGTTGCATGTTCACTCCCTCTGGTCCCTCTTGTTCCTGCTGTAGCTGTGGGGGAAAAGCCACAGTGAGACTTCCCTGGCTGCAGTCTGTTGTACCAATTTTATGACATTACATGAGTCTGGCAGATCACTTGATCTCTGTTTCCCAGCCAAAACAGGTAGTGCAGGAGCTTGTGGTTAGCAATTTAAAAGGTCAGACAAGACCAAAAGCTCAATTTCCCTCGGCAGAGGGCTATCAGTGACTGAGTATGTCTACAGTGGAGAAGGAGGAGGAGGAAAAGGGGGAAATAAGGTGAATAAAAGAAGTTAGATACAGTGGATGCAGTCTCATCAGTACTGGTTTTAGATGCATTTCCCATTTTCATTCAAAACAATGGATTCCAAAGAAAGCTACTCCCAAGAGTGAAGCCCTTCAAAGCTGAAATGTGCTATCTTGGGTGAATCACTGAGTCATTAACAAAGGAAACCAGCTTGATTGCTTATTTTTAAACCTGCTTTTCTCAGACTGCTCTGGAAGTGGAATTTCACAGCTCCCACAGCCCAGGCTTTGCCGGCTGCTCCTAGCCACCTGCCAAGCAGAATTGTGGAGCATCACCTGGATCACCCTGCTGAGCTCAGGTGCTCAGAAAGGGCCACACTACCACTCACAGCAGCAGATGGGCTGGTTTTTACCAGGGCATTATGATGTCCTCCTTTCCAGCTCAAGGCTGGTACATTTCCTTTAAAGGTTCAAAACAAGAAGACAAAGACATGAAAACAAATCTCCTTCAATCACTGCTAGGACAAAACCCTTGGATTTGTTGGACACAGATTTAGCTCTGGCATTACTGTTCAAGTCACTCAGTTTGGATGCAGGATGCCATCAGTCCTGGGGACTTCAGGCTCAACTCTGTTTCTTTGGCCTTTGGGGTGGGACTGCAGGGACAGATGTGTCTCCTGTGTGTTATTAGTTGCTCCAGTGTTTCCCTATGTTATTACCTGTATATTAATATGGTTTTTATTGAACATAATTTTAATTTGTGTAATACTTTACTGTAGAGTTTAGACTGTCCTGTAAGGCTGACCAAGAATGCACGAGCAGAGGGAGTGTGCTGCAAATTATAAAGTGACTATTTTCTTCCCAGGGAATCTAACTATGAGCCAGCTCCTGCTTACTTTCAACATCCTTTGTCCATTTTAAGCTCAAACATCTTAATAAAGACCTGGAAATCCGGGGAATTCCAGTGTGGAGCAGAAGTGAAAGCCCTTGAGGCATCCTGGCACAGACACTTGTCACTGTTGAGCCGCTAGCAGAGAAAAGACCCGAGTTCTCAGTGTGGCAAGAAAGAGGAAGTTTATTATTTTGATTTCAATATATATAGACTTTTCAGAGGTCGCCCAGATTGGTCAGCCAGAAACCTCCCCCTAGGCCTGGTTGGCCAGGCCTGAACTGTCCAAATCTCGAGACACTGTTTAAAAAACATCCAAACTTTATCTTTGTTTATAAAACACAACAGAATGTTCTCACGAGAAAGACCTGTGCTAGCCACAGACACTGATCCCCTTGCCCAGTGTCAGGAGGTTTTCTCTCACCAGCTATTTCTTGTGACATGGTGTTGTGCCATTACAAGAATGCTCTTTCCAAATGCAGGATTTCAGTTGGTTTGGTCTCAGTCTGTACCACAAGAGCCATTAAAAGGTCCCACTGTATCTTGGAGTTTGTGCCCAGAGGAAGAGTATCCTTGTTATCCCTCTGTTATCACCCTTCTTCTTCATGCTTGCTTTCACCAAATGCAGATACAGAGGAGATAATCCCAGTGCCACAGAACAAGCAACTTTCCAGGGCACCTTGGTCTTGTAGAGAAGCAGGAGAAGCAGATGTAGAGTCTGATACAGAGCTCCTGAATGTCTGTGCTTGTTTGGGTTGGACCTTTGGCTGTGCTGGGAGAAGAGTCAAATGTTTCCACCTTGTGAACCTGTCAGAGGTGGCTCAGCCAGACACCAACATGGAAATCAAAGCCTGATCCCATGAGACCATGTCCTGAAGAAGGGATGGAAGCACACACACTGCAAGGGCTATTTAATAATAGATCTGAGGCTACAGCTCAGGATGTCATGGGGAGGGATCTTCTGCACTGAAAAATGATGGAAGGAGAACTGGCTAAGCCTATTCCTCACCATCTGTTATTAAAGCATCTCAGTTTTGCCAAGATCCTTCAGTTATCTACAGAAGACTCCCCACAATGCTGCTTTTCTCTCCTCGAGGGTTCTGAGGATCCAGCAGGGCTTAAAATACATCTGGACCCTTCTGCTTTAGCTCAAGTTATTGAAAAATTGCTCTAAAAGGAGCTTTGTACCAAGCCAGGGTGTGGGTCCTGATGCCCAAGGATGCAGAAACATAGCATATTGTGAGTCACAGGTGAGAGCATTTGGATATTGAAGGAATGCAAAACATGATTTAAAGTAAACAGATTTGAGTTAACATTTCAACTGGAAAATAAACACTTGTTCTTTGCCTTTAATCAGTTTTAAAAGGAATAAAATTATCCCAGGCCATTGGGTCCTGTAGGTCTCATGCTGGTTTCTGAGCTCAGGTGTCAAAACATTTCCCTGGGTCAGATGTCACCTTGCCTGTGAAGAGTCACTGAGGTACAAACACAGAGAAATTCAGCAATCACATGTAAAGTGCATCATGAAACTGCTCTGGATCAGACTCTCACCAGTGATTTTGGTGAGCAACACCACCTCCCACCAGACAAGAACATGATCCTGCATAATTTTTTTTCTCATGAGAAAATACACTTAAATAACCCTGTAATACAGTAAGTTTGAACAGGAGAATATGCAAAAACCAGAAATTACTGAAACCCAACTGGACAAGTTGCCAGGATTGTATTACAGAGCTGGCAACGGAAACAGCTTTGTTGAATGTACTTATGGTTGAAATCAACTGAAAGGCATTGGTCACACTGGATTTTCATTAGTCTAATGGCCATGCTTAAAATGCAGTCAGATTTATCAATTAGAAATCCCTTTAGCTGCCCTTATTTTGTGAAGCACTAATTCTAGAAGACTATTTCAAAACAAAAGAGACATTACTCATACAGTATATGTCATTTAAATATAGAAATTCCTTCAGGTCTTTACACAGAAATCAGCAAGATAATTTCAGAAGTATTATTTGGCCAATTTATTTTAATTAAAATATTTCTTTTAAGATCAACAAGGTACTTAGGCCATATTGCACTTGCAGCAGTGAGGACATCAATTTGTAAACCCCTGGGATCATTATTGGTAAGGCAAAGTGGATCTGCCTTTTCCTTTTCAGGGTCATTGACTTTGTCTAATTTTCTTGATTTATTTTGTAAGGCACATTTCCTCCCTCTACCTCTGCTGATGCTTTTTATTTTAAAATTAATGGGGTACTTATCCAAACTACCCATCCTGGTGACAAAATCTTTTCTTCCCTATTGCAATAAGGTTTCTCTCTACCCACCTACCTTTTTGCTTCTGTTGCATGTCAATAACCTAGTCAGGGAGCTGTGATAAGGAGCACCACAAATTAACGAGGAGCCCTGACCAGATTAAATTCAGAATAAAGGCCCCAAAAAGCCACCTTGAGACTAGGGGCTGAGTCTGAGTCTTGCAAGATGCTTTGTCTCTGAAGATTTCATCTAGCATGTCTTCAGCAGCTGAACCAGTGAACGTGGCAATCTCAGGAGACATTGGTCAGGTTTTCAGTTCTGAAGAAAATCCTGAGGTTTGTTCTCGTTCTAAATGAAAACAAAACAAAACAAAACAACCTAAAATTTTCCTGTAAACACGTTTTTTGGTTTTATTTGATTTGGGAACAAGGGAGCATTTCTTTTCATTAATATTGGATCATGTAGTTCTGATACAGAGCTACATTTTGTTTCAATAACATGAGAACAGCTATAGTCTAATACTTACCCTATTTTTACAGCTAATATTCTGCTGTATCAAAGTCCAGGTGAAACAGCTCTGAGCTATTATGAAATAAAGTGTTTTGACACAATGAAGAAATTAGTAAATCAAAATGATTCACTTCAGATTTCAAAACTTCATCCAAAGCCACTCTCCTATAAAAGATCATTTCTAATCAGAAACCAGCTGCTTTGGATTTATTTCTTTATTAGCCTAAAAACACAGCTTTTTTGGCAAATGCAGCCTAGAGGAAGGGAGCCACATTCCCAAAATCTTTCTTCTCCTACATCTGCTGCAGAAGAAACCAGCTGAGCTGAGGAAGTGAATAAATTGTGGTTGGTGGCTCAGGAGCTGCAGGTCCTGTGCTGTGCTGGGGCTGCATCCAGACTGCAGAAACCATCCCATGTGCTCCAGCTCTGCAACGGAGGCAAGAAGGCTTGGAAAATAATAATGAGGTTCAATCTAATTGAAAAGATTATCTTTACCTTTGGAAAGGTTCACGTCCCAGCTCAGCAAATGACCTTCAAGATCTGTGGTGGAAAACCCAACAGATCATTACATAAATTATCCTCCCTGACTCCAGAATAATCACCCCAGTTAATACAGTTCACTAGTTAAATTTACTTTATTGTATTTCACACAGCCCTATTTACACTTTAAGACCCAATTTGTTCCTGTCCATTAGAATACATATTGATTTTTTCAGTTTTAGTGTGCTGCAGAGCCAGTTGCAGGACTATTTACAACAGAGAGAAAGCCCAGCTGCCCTGGAGGATGCTCTGTATGGTTTGACTCAAAAGACTGAATTTTATAACAGTTAATAAAAGTAAGAATAACATGAGAAATGGCATGTAAATAGCCAGTAGCCAGTCTATGCTGATGGTTCGTTTTCTAAGCACTCATGTAAAGGTTTCATTAAATATTTTAATGTCCTAGACAAGAATAAGGGATGATTTCCTTCCTATGAACCCCAAAAGTGATGCAGCAGTGTGACCACAGGTACCTTAAAAGGCAGTGACTTTGAAGCTGTAATTTGGGGCAGTGCTTTCACATGCTGTGCCTGCTCACTGTCATTAATTATTAACTTTGGCTTCAAACGGGAGATTTGGAACTGAAACATGCTAAAAAATTCAAGGATTTTTAACCCAAACATCTGTTTAAAGCAGAATTAATTACTTTAGAAATTAATAAGGAAATTTAGCCAAAACCTTATGCAAATTCTTAAAGCAAAAAATACATGTTCTCCAACAAACAGTACATAATTTACTTTTATCCTCATTTTGTTCCCAGTCAAATTGATGATTAAATGTTTGGAAATACCAGTATGATTGTTAAGGAGCAGCATCCATTGGCATTGGATTATTTCAATGTAATAAAGATCAGGAGTCAAATCCCACTGAGATACTGTCTTTGCCTGTGGAGAGCTTGTTGATTGTGAGTGAGAAATGGAAACCATTTCCATGGTCTCTTCTAGGGTTTCCTAATGTTTGGGTCCTTTGCATGCAACAAAAGTTGTCTTTTGGATAATGATCTTACTCACTGAAGCAGCTGTTGAAATCTCTGCACAAGGTGCAATTCAAAGGGGAAGAAGTATGGAACTTCCAGCTGAAAAGAACTGAGGGAGAGATAATAAAATAGGGGAAAATATGACATTTTGTCAATTTTAAAAATACAAAGTTTCTGGAAAGTTAGAGCATTTTACCTTCATACTTTCAAACTGACACCAGACTCTTCATTTGAAAGACTAGTGGCTTTTTTCCTTGTAAAAACTGACTTGAATTTTTAATGAAAGAAAATCATTAAATTGCTTACAGTGATTCAGAGCTTTTCATTCCAAGTCAAACAAATGTTTCAGGTATGGCCAAACAATTTTTTTTTTTCTTTAATTTGTTTCATCTAATGGTGATTGTTCCCATTTTGGACAAGTGTGAATAACTTTGCCCTCGGGAAGAAAAATACATGAGTCTTTCATTTCCACCTGCAGAGTTTCAGAGAAGACACATGGCAACTGCACTTGTTCTGTGAGGGAGAAGATAAGAGATGATGATGAGGGAAAAATAAAAGAGGACAATGATTTAAAATTAGAGATCTGCCTGGGAATAACAGAGAAAACAGAGTACATTACAGCAGACACTCTTAGTCCCTCCACTTTTCTCATTAGCTGTTTCATCCTGTGCAATGACATTTAATTTTAAATCTTTAATTTTAAGTTACTCATGTTCCTCAGGGTTCGTGGGACTGGGACTGGGACTGTGCTAGACCTGTGTCCCTTCCCTGCAAATCCTTTAGTCTGGGTTCTGGTGTCCAGCCAGCCCTGTGCCATGGGTGCTCACTAAATCCTGCTGTGTGACATGCTCATGCTCCATTCAAAGGTAAAAACAGTAGTTTAAAGACAGATATTGGGATATATAGAAGTGATTGACATTTATGTATCAGCATATGGCACCAAATTCTTCTTTAGAATATAGTAACAGCCCAGTTTGACTATATTAGAAGATATATTTGCATACTTGAGGGCAGTATTCAGCACACATTACAGTTTCTATGGAAATCCATGTTTTTATTTGCTTGGTATCTGAAATATAATGGCAGACATTGCAAAATCCACACCAGAGCCTTGTGCTATATATGGGAATGTGGCTGTGTAATCCCATGCCCTGTGGAAAGCTTTGTTGTGTGATATAAGGGCTCATTGGTGTTCACCATTTCATTTGGCTCCAGGGGAGCACAGAGGACTAATGAGCCCCTGGACAGCTGAATGCTCAGAGTTGCTATTACACAGCAATTCTTTCCCCTAAAAAAGTAAGTATTTGCATTTGTACATAAGTTCTATTCAGACATGGCTTGCACTATTACCAATAAAGCATGAGGATCCTTGCCCCAAGCTATCTACAAGTTTACCATAACATGAAAATAAAAGATAAACATAAAAATGAGGAAGAAAGATGACCAGAAGGAAGAGAAAAGATGATGATGTTTTATCTGATAAATGAATTTCACAGACCAGTAATCCATGGATATCACTCCTCAGAAAAAAACATCATTGTCACATTGTGTGCAACTCAAATGTCTGTGAAGACTGACATTGGCAATGACCAAGGCAAAATTTGTATTGAAACCCACAATACTAATATGGATTTAAAAGAATTATTTTTCAAAGCACAGAAGAAGGCGATTCATGTCCATAATCAGCATAGAAACTCAGCTTTTGAGAGGGTATAAAAATGTCTGAGTGGGGACAACCCACAGAAGCTACTTTGCTAAATGAAAATGGAATAGGAAAAAAAAAAAGAAATATTCTGAAGGATCCTTCCTGTAAAAATAAATCCCATGTAGGAAGCTGCACTGACAGAAAAATCGAAATTGTCACAGATGACTCTTCCGCACTGTCAACACTAAAAAGCACTTGGAAAAAGGAAACCTCAGTTCAGCTCCCAACTCTTCTCTGGAAATAGCAGCCACAGTAAATTTTAATCTCTGCGCTGATTGCATGGGGGAAAGCAGAAGCAAGAACCTTTCCCAAAGCTGTTACAAAGCTTGAAAAAGCAGCAAGGCTTCGTCATCAGTTCTAGACTTTCTACTTCACTCAGCATGCAGGTCAGACCCTGAGAGGTTCTGCTTCTGCTGAGCCACCAATTCCTAGGGCCAAACCAGGAATTAGGGCTGAGGATGACCATTGGGATGTGCCCCAAGCAGGACTGAGCCCTGCATGTCCCATCTGAGCTGGAAAGTTGAACACCACAGAAGCAGCCAGTTTTCACTCATAGGCATTGTAAGCAAAAATATTAGGGGATTTTGAACTTCAGAATGAGCACTTCATTTTTTTTTTTTTGGCTGGTGTTTTTGGTTTATTTTTTGTGGAACATTGGTAATTTTGCACAAATTCCCTGGTGCTGCCAGGCTTGTTCCCTTGTTCTAAACACCACTGGTTGTGGGATTGTCCCAGGGGCTTGGCATGGCCACCTTCCCAAAGAAGACAGTCTCACAAATATGGTGCCAAATATTTTTAGAGTTTGCCTTGCTCTCACCCTCAGTTACACCACACCATGGTGTGTCACAACCCCAAACAGGAGTGGCCCATACATCTCCTCCTCCCACCCACAAAAATCAGTGCCCTGCAGCACTGCCTGAAATACAGAACTGAGCTGCAGAAAACATTCTGAGATCAAGTAAATCTGAGAAAAATCTCTTCCCAGACCACTGCAGATGAAAAAGAGAAAAAAGAAGGAGAGTTTTGGATAACCTCAGAGGGCTTGGTGCTGGCTTTCTCACACCCATCACTGTGATAGAGAGTGTTCCCATACTAGTTTCGATCACGCAAATTTCTCCTATTCTGGGGATGAACTACTCACATGATTGAGAGCCTGAGAACGATTTAAAAATAAATCCCCATGTATATGTGCTGATAACACTTAAAATATGTCCCCAGAGCTTTATCTGAAGAAAGGCTGAGCAAGCCATCATGTGGTGACAAAGTAATGACCTCTCTGGTCTTCGTTTCTGCATCCTTAGTCTGTGTGACCAGCTGTGTGCAGAATACAGCAGCATGGATCAAGCCTCAGCACAGAAAAGCTTCAGAGAACATTTCGCTCTAAGTAGACACTTAAAGCTTATATTATTGTTAGTGGGACATAGGCAGCTGCTTAAACACTTTATTGAATGGGAACAGACTTAAGCAGGAACTTACATGCTTTGCTCCATCAAGACATAAACTAGTTCTGAAGCAAATCAATGAATTTTTCCTTTCTTTATGCACATGCATAAAACATGGACCTGAGCTGAACACTAAATCAGAGTGTACTTTCTCCCCTAGTCTAAGTAAATTCTTGTTTGTTCTGCACTCAGCTCCTGCCAGATATTTTTCATTTCTGCTCTACTAACAGGCACATCAGGCTCACTTTTAGTATTTTTAACCAAATTATTCTGGCAGCCATGATGGAAAACACACTGCATATGGCACATGGAGAAATAGGTACCCAGGGCCTATTAACAGCAATACCAGTTTGCCACAGAGAGTCTCATAAAATAATACAGGTGGAGAAATTAGAATCATTAATCTGCCTCTAGATCCAGACTTTTATCAGTCTGAAAAGGATGGTCTCTGAATTATGAAGCTTTCAGAAGTGCACCCAGCTAATATCAATAAATTAGCTCTCCCCCCATCTGTTTTTTCTGCCTGGCTGTTTGGTAGGTATACAAGAGGCACCTCCTAGCTTTGCTGCAGACAAGGCTTTGTCAGCATTACCATTATTAAATCCTGTTTTCAGAGTTTTATAACTTGCCTGTGAAAATTTACTCTAGGCTCAGACTTGACATTTAAAGTGTCAGCTAAGAAGAGATTAATTCTTGAAGTGCATTTTTGAATGTGTAGAGCTGGGGGTTTTGAAAGTTGCATGAAAATAAAGGGAATTGGAAGTTGACAGGTTGCAATCCTTTTCCTAGTAACAAATATTTTCAGCCCCCTGGGGAACCTTCTAGTTTTGTTGTTATTTAAGGCACAGACTTCGTTCTGGCTCCTCAAGGACTTGGCCAAAATGAGCTCATTCAGTTCAGGTGAACCATTCTTGGGGGCAGAAACTGGCTAGTTATGGCAGATTTCAACAGGGAATCACATGGACTGTAGTTCAATATCCTTTCCCAAAGGCTGTGCAGAAAATGCTCCATGCAGCTCTTAGGGAAGGGATGGCTCCAGTGCAGACTGCTCAGCTCTGTCCGTGGCAGGAGGGAGAGGGGAGCAGACTCTATGGGCAGCAGGCTGCAGGTAAAAGCCACATGAGAGACTGGTGACAGCCATCTGTGCTTTCATGACGATCAAGGAGCTAAGAGTAGCTGCAAAAAGCAGTTCTTTCACATGGCAGTGTGGGTGTCTCTGCTCCTAGCCTGAGATCCCACTCTGTGAAACCTCCACATCAACTCTTCTTACCATGGGGCTCTGGCCTCCACCTGCACTTTTACTCCCCCACAAGCAGAAAATCAGGGATCTCAAATACAATTTCCTGTGAGGCACCAACAGTTAACATTTCTGATCCATGCAGAAAGGTCCTTCAAGCATCCAGTTGATCCCACAAGCTCTGAGTGTTCTTTTACCCCACACATCACTTCCAAAAGCCTGGGTGGTCAGACACAGCTCCTGCTTCCAAAAGTGATTTATCCATCCTTAAACCAAGGAGAAGGTTTCTCTTCAAACTGCACAGCTTCACGAGAGCCTGGTGCTGATGCAGCACCTCAGAGAGACACTGTGACACTGCTGCTGGTGACTGCAGTGAGACCAAGGCTTCATCCCTCCTGGCCCATTGGTACCTCTCTCTGTCTTTCATTGTCCTTGTGATGCAGCCTGGACTCTCACAACACCCTTGCTGGGTATATGTCTGCTTTCTAACATTACCTTCCTGCCCCAAATTCTTCTCTAATCGTTTTCCTTGATGTGAGTTTAAATCCACCCTGTAGCTGCCCTTTATGAGGAGCCCTCGTGCCTCCCAGACTAGTGTACTCATTTTGTGTCTTACACTTGCTCAGGAATGAACTAATTTAGCCAAGGCCAATCTAAATGACAAACTAAGTTTTTCTCTAGTGGGCATTTAAACTTTAAAAAAAGCAGAATGATTGTAAAGGCAGTTTAGAGCCAAGTGTCTGGCAGGCATTGCATTTGTCACTAGGGAGACAAGGGCCATCAATCTAACTAAATTGCTGTGTCTATATGAAATTCTTGGCAATAATCAGGCAGTGGAAAAAAACAGAAAACAAGCGCAAATTGTAAGCTTCACACCCTCAGCCTTGCAGGAGAGAAAATGGGACATTTCTCCCTGTGCCTTTCCCACTGCCATTTTGGGATGTGTGCTGTTGGCAGAGGTGGACATTTGCCACCCACCCAGGCAGCACAGAGACAGGAGCATTCCTGCTGGCCAGCTGGCTGCAAAAGAGCCAGGAGGGACCTTTCCAGAACCTACCAGGGATGACATCACTTGGTAGCATTGCAGCAGCCACAAGGGCCAGCAGTCCATTTGCAAAATTGTGGCACAATCCACCAGAAAGAGACAGTCCTTCTCTGGAGAGCTGCCTGCCCTAAGAGAGGAGGGAGAGGCAGGAGGCAGGACTGAGGAGCTGATCCAGATTTCCTGAGCTGCAGCCACAAGTAACTCCCCAACTGTGTGTCTTACAGGTCATAGGAAATGTGCAGCTCTCTGCCTTCCCCTTCCAAGTGATCTTTCTTTGTAAATCATGCTGGACAAAACTGCCAGCTCTTTCCAGCCAAAACAACTCCAGTGATGCTTCCCTGCTGCCTGCCCTGGCAGAGGCTCAGGAAAGCCTGTCCATGATGGTGAGTGTAGTGTGCTCACCTCAGTGCACCAGAACTAGGGTGCACAAATCACACAAGGATTATGAGGGTTAGGTGTTTAAATCCCTCTGTCTGATAAGGAAAAAAAATCCCTCCTCCCCAAACAGTGCTATCAGGAGCCTGACTAAATCCCACCATTTTATATTTGCCCAATACCTCTCTCCTGTGCTGGACTCTGTGAGTGGACCAGTCATGGCAGAGATTTTTTTTTAAAATGCCCCTGTGCAAGGGAATATGCAGCCAGGGCACCCTTCAGCCAAAGTGTCCATGCCAGAGATGATCAGATATTTTGGCAAAGCCTGTTTATACTAAGGTTTCCATACACACCATCCAGTAACCCAGTACAATAGCAATGTACTGGCCCTGCCCATATTTACTGCCCAGGCTGCTCCCAGGGGTCAGAGCAGTCCTGTCGCTGATGCAGAGTGTCTGCAGAGTCCTGAGGGAGCTCTGCTGAGTCTCTCTCCAAATTGGGGTTTATGGATGGCTCATGGAGTAGAGTTTCTGATTGGCTTTTGCCTTCTGTTCCCTTGCCTTGCAGAATAACAGAATGCAGTTTCATTTCAGTCAGGCTTGCTCTGCTTCTACATATTTGCTTTCTCTTTTTTCCTTGTCCCAAGCACTCAGGGAGATTGGATTAGGGCTACTTTGAACATTATTCAGAGAACTCCAGCCTTTGTCTGACCTGCTGGTTCTGTTTTATGTCCCATCCCTATCCTCTCCCTCAAACTGCCAATCTGATTTGTAAGTGATATCAATAGTTTCCTTACACTTACTTTGTAAATCACACTCCCTTTGTGGCACACTGTCAAACGCTTCCCTGAAATCATGATGGATGATGTCCTCTATTACATACTTTTCTAGTAATGCCCCGATGTACTCAGAGAATTCAAACACATTTGTCAGACAGAAGCCTTCCTGCATGAATGCAGCAGTCACTCAGAAAGTCCTGGTGATACCTGCTCCAAGCTTGGAGGGCATCAATCCTGCTGCAGATTTGCTCTGTTTGTGGTGTCTGTTATGCATCATTTCATGGAGCTCCATTTTTCAGATGGTGAGAAAACAAACAAAGAGAGGTACTTGGAAAGATAGAATTCTTTAAAAATAAGACAAGGAGGAACACCCAGATGCCAGATGCTGCTTTTACTATTCCCAGCAGAGACAAAATAGTCTTTAGTCACCCAAACTGTTCTTTTCATCTAGAGGATTTGTACTTGAACATCTGACCAGGACTAGTGACAATGTGTTCCCCCGAAAGTGTGCAACAGAGAAAAGGTTAGCAATTTAGCGTGGAAAGGCACATTTGGTGGACAAGGCCCTTGCAGTGCTTTGGGCTGGACCTCAGCCCCCAGGAGATCCTGATGTCAAGGAGTCCCATCTGCCACCAGCAGTCAAATGGTTAAAAGCATCTCCAAGATGACAAACAGCATATCTGGAAAACCTCAAAAGCCCTGCAATCTGTAGGATGGCATATGCTGGCTTCTCATATGGTAGGTTGGGTTACACTGTGAATGATGATGCATTCACATGTAGAAGTCACTGCAGACATTAGAAGTGCCATCTGTATCCTCGTGTGACAACTGTCCCTTGTCAGAGCTTGTCCCACATGTACTTCCTGAAGCTACCCATGCCACTTACATAGTCATTGCTCCCTGGAAACACTTATCCTAACTGGTCTGGGAATTTGAGCAGAAATTTAGTCTTGCCATGTTTTTCTTCTCCTTTTCCCTTGTAGAAGAAGCAGATTTGACCAACTAATAGTAATCATAATTTAGACCAAAACTTCCCATGGCCTTGGTATAGCTAACTGCTCCAAGGGCAGGCCAGGAGGGTTTGGGGCACCCTGCTTAGGATGGCACAGGAGTTCAAAACCATACTGTGTCCTTTGATCTGAACTCAATTATCCTTAGAGAAAGCTGTAAGGAGCAAAACAGCAAAATGGTCTCTCAGAATGCTCCTCTGTGAACTCCTGCCTCGGGCTCATGCAGGGTCTAGCCCAAGGACAGCATCCCCTCGGTGTGACATGGATGGGTGGATGGATAGATGGATGGATGGATGGATGGATGGATGGATGGATGGATGGGTGGATGGGTGCTCTGGCTCTGCTCCCTGCCAGCTCTCCCAGGAAGAACGCCCACAGCTCAGACACTGCTGCTTGCTGGCTGTCCCCTGATGTTCTGCCTCCCCCGTATGCTTCACAGACACCCAAGGTGGGCACAAATTAATGTGTGGAATGGGTAGTTTCACATAACTTCTGGGAGCAGTTGGTTCAGGAACAGAAGTGTATTTTAATGACATATTACAAATTGAATTTTAATGGCAAACAAATGGTGAGCACTGTCTCCGCATCAGCAGTCTCACAAACAGGCTTTTGACCCTCTAAACATGCTGGGTGATTCTCTGCATTAAACCAGCTAATCACTGAGGAGCAACTGTTTTATACCCTATCCCCATAGATCCACCTTTTTGGTGCACCATCTTTGTGATCTGGGTGGATGTCACACTCCTCTGATGGACAGGGAATCTTTGGATAAGCTCATGTATTGCTTTAGCTCTCATCAAGTGACAGAAACAATGAGAGCAATTAAACAAAGATGTCTAGTGGGAATTTTCCTCATCTCTCTTCTAAATGATGATGGATGTCAGTGAAGGATATGTGGGAGAGAATATTTGAGTGAGCTCCCTGTGCTGTGTCTATTGATATGAACAGTTTTGAGTTCACACAAAGTTTATCTGATATAAAGCACAGCACTTAGTGGGACCAACCAACAAGACCAAGCATGTCTTCAGCTTTTCACTAGTTACAGAGAAAACATTTCATCTTCTCATCTTTCTATGTCCAATTGATTTCCCATCCTCTGGTATTTGTCTCTATTATTTACAACCCAGGGAAAAGCAATATTAAGAAACAGTTTCATTACCTGTGTCCAGTGCAATACTGAGCCTGGTTTTCAAAAGCCCTTGTTGCCTCAGGGGTTTGTGGAGGTGTGTACTGAAATCATTTGGGTCTAGGGTTTAAAAATATAGCATTAAGCTTTCCATGTAGAAAGTTATACACCTCCTCCTTGCCAGAAGAAACTCACTTCCACAAATTTGTAAAAGCTTACAAAGCATCTTTTTTATTTTAAGTCAGCAATTTTTAGCATAAAAAGGGGTATTGTCTCACCTCTGGATCAAGGGTCTGAATAGGTATTTTGGTGACATCCCAGTTTCTGTCACCTCATTCTAGTGACCTTGTGAAAATCAAATGCAGTGCTCCATGCTTCCTCCAAGAAAAATCCCAGCTGGTGATTCTCTGATGGTCAAGTAACAACTGAGGGCCTTGATAAGGAAGGTACTGAAGATATTATTTGGCAGAAGGACTGAGCAAAGCAAAGCACTGAAATAAAGATGACAGACACAAAATTGATGGCAAAGCTGATTAGTTACAGAAGAGATCTGTACAGCAACTTTCAAGCAATGAAAATTAATTCAGAATGTGAAATGTAGACAGTCTATTTCCAAATTGGCATGAAAAGATTACCTTCACTGCAAGTAAAGGCAACACATTCCTACACCCAGGCAGAAACCTCAATGGCAGAAATGGCTCAAGTTCAAAGAAAAGCAAAGATGAGAACAAAAACTGGACTAACTGATGACAACAATGTGAAGTGCCAGATGAAGTGTTCAACAGAACTGCAGTATGCACCAGAAAGCTTGTTACATGAGGAATTAGGCCACCTAAAGTCAATCAGATGGAATAATTTCAAATTTCTAGGGCTGAGTTTGAGGGTAGGGTGGCTCAATGAGCCTGTGAGGCTGCATATCACCTCAACAATTATATCTGTTCAGCAGAAATCTCAGAGACTTGCTGGGGAGAGCTAAGATGTGCATAACTTAGCAATGATCTTACACACAAGATCTTCACTTCAATGATTCATCAAAAACCCTCTAGACAGATACAAAATATGAAACTTTAAACAATTTTCACTGTCACTGCCACCATTAGCATAGAAAATTTAAAGCAAAGGTTAGTCATTCATTCAGACGTGGGCAAGAGCCCGCCTGGTACGTGGTGTGGTGCAGGGACCACCATATGCTGAGGTTCCCTGAGACAAGGAATTTACACTGAGACCTTTTCATTTTCAGAAAAATCCAACAAACTTTGACGTGCACAGGATCTGGGCGAGCAAGGATAAATCTATCTGTCCAAGCTTAGGTGCTTAAAATACCTCTCACATGGAGGGCTGTGTCCTGGGATGCTGGAGTGGGATTCAGTATGCATGAAAGAACAATCTATTCTGAGTGAAAAACATGAGACAATAATGCTAAAAACCCCATAAATCCTGGATGAAGAGAACATTCTGGAAAGAGCAGATTTTACTCAGCAATTGCAATCTTCTCTTTCATTCTTCTTGAAACCATTGCCATTCAACAATGAACAAAGTCACCATCCTTATCTCCCAGGTGAAGGTTTCCAGGTGTTATGCTCAGCACACTGCCCTGTCCCTCTTTCCATGTGGCTTTCAACCAACTTTGGTAGTTTTCCATCACTTTCTTCAATGCCTGTGGAACTGCAAAACCTTCCATCACTACCCCTGTCCAGGCTTTTGTTCTGGGAAGCAATTGCTTCTGGTCTGACTCACTCTGCAAATAACTTCCCTGCTTTCTGCTGCCCTGACTCAGCCATGCCACTGCAGGATGACAGTCACCAGCCCTGGCAGGAGCTCATGCAGGAGCTCATGCCACCATCCCTGGCTCCTCAGCTGCAACATGGAGTGCTGCAGAGAGCCCAGAGAGCTCATCCCTCTTGCACAACACCAGAGTCTGTTCTTCCTCAACTATTCTTTCCTTGTGACATAACAATTCTGCGCTGAATAGCAAGTGCACCAAGTTTAATAACCATTGGACAGCTCATAAAAATTTAAACAAAGTCATGAGTTGGCATTGGGGCAGCTATGGCTGGATTTAATGTCTCAGCCCAACGAAGCTAATTTGCAATTATCTGTCTGGAACACCCGGATGGCTGGGTTTGATAGAGCCTCTGAAAGAGCTGCTCAGTGCACCTCCACACCCTGCTTTTGGGCTGGAATCCCCATTTCATGCAAATTGCTCCCAGTCCAGCCTGCTGATGTCAGGAAGACCTCCTTGAGCCTTTTAAGTCACTGACTGAGACTGAAGGGAAGCCAAAGCTGCCAGCAGATTGCTGCAGGGAGATACTGTCTGGTGGCAGTGCCAGCTTGGTACCTCACTGTCCTCAGGAGAGGGAAGCTGGGACATATCTGGGGTGACTGAGGCCAGAGCAGCTGTGGGGGCAGCTGGGGCTGCAGGGAGTGCATGGAGACTGCTCCCACTCCATGGCTCTGCTGCACTCCCTGAGGTAAATGTGTGTCCTGTTGCTCATCTGCTCTCTGGCAGACACCAGTTCTGGTCCCTAAGGAAAGGGGACTTACAGCCAGGCAAGGCTCTTGCTCCCTTATGGAAGAGATCCACAGCCTCAGAGGTTGCAGTACAGGAAAACATCCCCTAAATCCATTCAGCAAGTAATACTGTGTGTATAAAAGGGTATGGTTTTAATCCTTGGATTTTCATGCTGTAGGTATTGTGTGATGCTCCATAAGTATGTGCACTGTGTGCTACAGGTGTGTGCATGTTCATCTTCTTTCAGACCATCTCCTTGTAATCCTCTGGTAACTCCTGGTGGCAAGAAGAGCCTGCTCTCAGGAAAGGTTCTTCCCAAGCTCTGAGCTTTTTCAGAGCTCTCTCACGTGGGAGAGCTTCCCCTGAGGCACAGACCTGTAGAAACAACAGTGTTGGTTTTGCTGGCTCTGCAACTGCTTGTGTTAATGAGGCCAGGGGATTGGAAAGGTAGGGAGGCACATGGATCAGCTAAAAACATCTCTCATCTGACAAATCTGAGATGGACTAATAATGTGATACAACAAGAGGAGGAAGGTGATGAGGGCTGAAGGGAGAGATGGCCAGAGAAAATGTTATCTGCTTCTCCTCCTCCTTGAGCGACTCCCTTGCTCTTTTGGTCTCCTTGTCTGTACTGTGGGGATGACAATTGATCCTTTAGCACAAGAGGGAAGGTGAATGGATGATTACCTAAAAGTCCTATTTGGACCCTAAAAACTGGGAGGAAATGGTGGGGTTTTAGCTCTCCAGTTCTTGCAGGGATTTAAGCAGGGAAAAGATGAGAGTCTGAAGAGGAACTCAGGTCAGCTTCCAGGGCTTTCTTTGCCAGCTATGAGGAGGTGAGCCTTGGAGGACTCTAATGCAGTGATCTTTCTTTCTTTTTCATCTCTCAGTTGCCCTTGAGAAACTCCCCAAGGTCATACCTAAAGTCTCAAAGGACACAGCCAACAAATTGGTTTTTTGACAGAGTAACAGGCTGGTCTTTAAGGTCTTAGTGGTATTAATTGTGTTAACAGTAATATTTATAAAATCCTTTAATTCCCCTTTTATCTTGTGACATAAATCATAAGCACCTTTATAGTAGGTCCTACTTCCTTTGTGCTTGGAAAGCACTACAGAAATGTTAATGGGGACATGACTAATCATTTGCTAATCACTCATTTCTTGGCAAATTCCTGGTGACACAGCAAGAGTTATAAATGTCTGTGCCCCATGAATACCCTTAATAAATAAGTTTTCTAAATGATTATGTTTAATTTTTCTCAACATATTATATAAGATTTCCGTAGGGGAATAAAACCACATTCCTAACAATCCATGAAGGAAGGCAGCTCCCTTGCAAATGTGCCACATGAAAGAGGATGCAAGAAGATGAGGGAAAGAAGAAAGGAATTGCTTGAGGAGTGTGTTTTGCCTACTTATATCTTCACAAGCCTCAGAACAGTTTAGTAGCCTGACCTAGAACTGAGTCTGGTTTGGCAGCAAGATAGCTAAAGGAATTTGGGTGCTCAAACAGCATGGATTTCAGGGGAATTCAAGCAGCTGAGAGCACAGGGAGTCCATACCCCAAAATGCACAAAGATTCCCTTGCACAGCTCTTTGTCACAAAGACCCCCTTGCACTCTTTGTTTGTCTCATCTACCATAAAAATTACAGAGAAAATCATCTTTGCCTGGGGAGGGCAAGGGTGGCTAACAACTATTCCTTTGGTTTTGATGTCAGGACACCATTGACTCCCTTAGGGTGTTTCACAGCAGGAACCCAGCCCGAAAAGGAGCAATGTCCGTTTGTTGATTCCAAAGTTTCTGTGTTATTTGTTTTCTACATTAAGCAGAATGTTTTCTTTGGAAGCTCTATTCTTTTTCTACTGACTAACAGCTTAACAGCATTGCATTCTTCCAAGAAAAGTGGTATTGACAGCTCTATTTTAAGTCTCAGACCAAGAGGCTGGAAGGAGCCTATGAGTGAAGTAAACCTTTATGGAGAAGTCAAACCACTGAAATATACATCATACCTGAACGTGCTACCTGTGGTCACAGATGCCCAAAATTTTAGGGGATATTAATTAGATAGTCAATAAAATTATTTATGTTTCATGAAAAGCACTATTTCAATCTAATTTTACAAGCGATGTCCTGTGCATGATGGTGTGACAGGAAAGGAATGGCAGAACGCAAACAAATTATTTATTATTGCTAATTAATCAAAAATAAAGGAGCAGGAAGCTCCAGGAGTCCTGTATGCAGCTGGCACAAGCTCCACTCTTCACACACTCACAGGACACACGTGGGGTCTTGGCACAAAAGGGTGTTGGAGAAGGACCCTTACAGATCACTTCTGGACAATTCCACACGTATTTACAAAGATTCTGTAAATGCTCAGTTTTATTTGCAAAGGTAGTCTTTGCCTCTTGTATCTCAAGCTCCTGTAAACTGACTGCAGAAATGAGTGCTTGCTGTGCATAATGGCTTTGGATGATTCCACCATCAAGCAAAGGTATCAGGAGCACTATTGAACAAAATTGTTTCCAGAATTGCCTGTTTAAATTTGTGATAAACTACCAGGGCTGAAAAGATAATTTAGAAGAAAAGCACGCACCTGGATTTTGCCAAGTCAGGTAATGAAATGAAAATTTTAGGAAAGGCAGCACTCCCAAGGAGGGGTAGAAAAGAGTTCAGGCCCTGCATACATCCTAGGAAAGGAGGGAGGATGGGGCTGATGTTTCTCCACTGTTACACTGCAAAACACACTGGGGTTTAAAAGCTCTTTTAATGGAGCACTAAGCAGATGGTCTGTGAGGTTTAATGAAGAGCAGGGTGATGAAGGAGAATCTCAGCATAACTCTGTGAGATAATTCAAGTGATTATTGAAGGGTACAGCAAGACAATTGATGGCCAAAGTGGAACAAGTGTTGTCATACAAAGAAGCATCTAAAGGCAGTAGGATAAGGGCAATTATCCCTGACCTATTTAAATGTTTCTGGCCTTGGGCAGCAAACCTTCAGAAGAAATTAAATGCATAACAATACCCAAATGGGATTCACCTCTGCAATGCTAAATGTGCTTCAGAGCTGGAATTATATGTAATTCTAGGATAATCATATTATCTCAAGCATGTGGTATATTGAAAAGAAAAGAAATCCAACAACTTTATTATACCCACCAGCTATGTATGTTAGCATAAAAATCTATGTATATGTGGATACCAATTATTGCACTATTGATCCTTTGCTGAATTTTATCTTTTCTACCTTACTCTTGAGATATGGCAGCTTGTGAATGTGTTGAATTTCCTGGATAACCCTGATGATTACCATCCCAGTTCAGATGAAAGGGAAAAATAAATACAAGGATAATCTGAAATTCAACCCAACAGTGTGAATACTCCGGGTCTGAAAGACTGCAAGTGGGGCTTCTGCTTCTCCCAGCAGCTGTGGCATCCTCAGAACTGGCAGTACAATGAGCAGCACAGTGACCTTTCCAGGCAAAGAGTTAGAGGAATATTTTTGAAAACTGATATCTAAATGTCTGATCCTAAATCGATGCCTAGGCATCTGAATGCTAAATTATAATAAGGGATGCAAAAAGCAGTAAGTGGAGCAGAATTTCCCCAGCTGACTGATTACTGCCCCAAAGATCTTTGCATGTAAATTCCATATATTCATTCCTGAAGGTACTTTAACATGTGATTGTCAGTGGTCTGTGGCTTCAGACTAAATGGCAAACAGTTCTGGGGCATTCCTGTGTCATCCACAATGCATGAGACCAGGTTTTTAATGTGGAGGTTTTTAAATCCATATTCAACATAAATTAAAGGGTGTGGTTTTGTGCACATTATGTTGTGTTATTCCCCCTGTGCTGGCAACCCTGACACATCACCTTTTACCCCTCAGCTTCTGAGATGCAGCAACTTCCAGTGTGCTCTTAGCTCCCAGAAAATGAGAGGTGAAAAGACATTATTGTAACCCCTGTGAAAGAGATCTAACACTGACTCACCAAAACTGTACTTTAAATTCCACAGTTCTGGGATTCTTGTCATGCCTCAGTCAAGTGCCCCAAAACAGAGCAGGCAGAAGTGGATAAACCACAATACTGAATGATGGCTGAAGTTTAGGGAAAACATCTCCCCATGGGCTTAGTGTGCTCATCCCATGGATGAAGAGGAGCTTACAGCAGCAGAATGACTCCTGCTCTGGTGTTGGTTTGTGATTTGGCTGCTCCTCTGCAGGGCAGGGATGAGTCACTCCCCAGATCACTGAAAAATGGGCATTTTTGTACACACGGATGGTGCTCAGACAACTGCATGTATTTACTCATTTCTTCACTCCTGGCTCAGGATGGGGCTGGGAAAAAACAGTGAGAAAAGCTTTTCCTTTGTAGATGTCCTACTGGCAAGTGGAGGAGAAATTTTGTTTGAGTTTTTGTATCCAGTTTTTCAAATTTCAGATAAAGTTAAAGCTGAGCATGAATTAATGTGGTTTAATTCTACATGTGCATAATTTTACATATATTACCTGGAATAAATATAAATATATATATATATATATTCCCTGGAAATAAGTCTTCACACGTTAAACTGTTCATGGGAATGCAGCAGGTCTGCTGGATTCTTTAGTTCAAAACAGAGGAAAGAGTCTCTGGAGCTGTCCAAAGGTTTTGGTGCTGATATTTGCCGTGTAGTAGAAAATCCTGCACTTCACTCTACAGGTTTCAGCTTCATTAAAAAAAAAAAATTGGATAACGATTCATACTGAAATTGAGTGCTTCAATAATCCAAATTAATAAAGCAAACAGTTTGGCCAGTTTCACCAGTACTTATGTCAAGGTTTTGCTATTAATCCCATGGTTTGCAATTATATTTATGTAATGAATATTTCTATAGAATTATACCTGAATAAATATGTATTTATGTAAATATGTGCATGTGTGTGTTTGTGTGCATGTGTCTGCAAATACACACATAGATACATATATAAAAGTGCCCTTTGAGCAGATGCAGCCTCCTGAAGAAACACCTGGATGCAAATCTGGATCCTGATGCCATGGTCACATCTCACAGCTGTAAGAAAAGGTGGCAATTGCTACATCTGGTCCTCACTGAGATGCTCCCATTCCAAGCAGCGGAAATGTGGGCTCCAGGCTGGGATTGGCATACAGGAGCTCCCAGACATTTCACTCTAAGCCCACGGTCACTGGGGTATGTTCAGGAAATAAAATGGCACAGAAACAATGCATCTGGGTTAAATAAAAATGCTTGCACTTAATGAGCCTCATCTTTTTCAGCAAGATAGGAGAGGAGGAACACAAGCAGTGTGTTTATCATGCTGAAGGCATTGCAGGGCTTGACAGGAATGGAAATGAGAGGAAGGGAGGAAAAAAGGATAGAGGTAAGGGAACAATATCCAGACTAGGGAGCAGCTTGCCAGCTTCCTCTAAGGGTAACAGGGGAAGTGAGAGATTTTCATTAATGGATAACTGGCATTCCCCTACTTTTCAATTTTAACAAACCTTCTAATGATAATTGCAGACTTTCTGTATTTATAGACACCCAGTGTGTCTGTAGACAATAGCATCATCTACCAAGTCCTTTCTTCTGCTGTGATACAATTTCAGCCATTATCTTTCACACCCTTAATTAAAATACGAAAGGAGATAAGCAACATATAGAGATGTCATTTCCCAGTGGTAGGAGAGGAGGATCAGAATTCACTGGAACTAAGGAGAGCCAAAAGAAAATATGAAGAAAGCATTACAAAGAAAGGTAGGCAGAGCTGTGCTCACACAAATTCCTGCTGTCAGCACTGGCTAATGCTTACGGGAATGATCAAAGGTGGAAAAAATATATGAGAAAGGACTATAAAACTGCAAGGTTAATGTTTCAGAGGAGACACACTGCCCTAAGGGATCCTGTCTGCAATGGTCATGCTCAGCCAGGCAGGATTCCCATAAAATCCTTTTCCTTAGTCTTCTCCAACAAACACCTCGGTAAGATAAAAAGCTAGACATTTTAAACCTCCTGTGCTCAGCAGAATTAGTCAAGTGCTTCCTCTTTGGATTTATGGAGTAAGAAGGGGCATAAATTCCAGACTTCAGCCCAAAGGACCATAGCAGATGCTCATCACATGGCTGATTCCTGAGCCAAATCATGCTTTAGGGAAGTCCACATTCCTGGTTGTATCTAAACTCTTCTTGGACTATTATTAAAAGAGATTTTAAAAAACACAGGTTTTCCCCATTATTATGTAATTTTCTTTAGTCACTTGATACTGGTGGGACAAAAAAAATGCTTAAGAAAATTGATTTTAAGGAATTTCTGCCAACAACTGATACCATCATGTGCTTTCAGATGCCAGAGACTTAAAAAATTAGTAGGATTCATAGAGCAAAAGATCTTACACCCAAATTATATGTCAGTCTTGTGTTTCCACTGGCACACCAGAAAATTTTCCATGGATTCTGGGTATTCTTTCCAAAGCTCAGGCTCCTGGCTGTCTCAGGGCTGTAAACCAGAGCAGCCATCATTAAAAGGCACTTTAATCTTGGCTGTAATTTTTATACTGCAGAAAGTGTTTGCATGGTCAATTTGCAATGAAATAAGTCATTCAAAATATGGCATTTGCAGTCTCAGAGCTGTATTGGAAATTCACTGCAGCTGACTAACACTGGGAGAAACAAGACTGGGGAGGTCAGCTCCATATTCAGCTACCTTAAAGGCTCACAGTTTTCCTTTTTTTGCTTATGGTTTTATTTTTTTAGTGTCCTGTAATCAGTCCTGTAATCCTGTAAGCCAACCAGAGTACAACTCCAAATGTTCCCCTTTCTGTTTACCTAAAGCAGCCTCCCCACCCTCCAAAACATAAATCATGGTTCTGGGGAAAAGGCACCCAAAAATGTCACCATAGCATTTGAAATATCTAATGCTTTTCTTGCTTTGTAAAAACAGGGAAAATAAAGGGAAATAGTTTACCATTAACTTTCTATTTGCTTAGAGATTATCTATAGTATTTTTCAGTGGCAGGGAAGGCTCAAAGGGTTTTTCTCTCTCTGTAAAAGAGTAATATGGATAATTTCATATAGCATTGAAATTGATTTTCTAGCTCAGACATATAAATGTTTTTGTGTTCCCTGAATGATCCTACCCATGTATGGTGGGGTTTTTTTGAGTGGTGAATATTTACTGCTGATACCTTGGGAAGAATTCTCAACAAGTGATGAGAAGAGCCCCTTTGGTGGGGGAAAATGGGAGGCAAAAGGAAAACTTCCCTGTTTTGCTGAAGTGCCTCCAGATTGTGACAGAGTCACATCCACTGCAGCAGGGATGAGGAAGCAGCCTCAGATCCTCCACAGGAGCTGTGGAGGTTGTTTGCAGTCAGTCACTGTGTGCCACGCTCTGGTGACATCGTTCATCACCTGCCCTTCTGCAAGGTTGTCTAATGATAGTGCTTTTATTGATATCCATAATGGTCACAGGAGAGGACGTTTGGTGGTAATTCTTCAAGAATTGGTTAAAAATAGTGCTACAAGGCTAGGCAGGAAGGCTGTAAGGGATCTTGCAGAGAATTGCTAATCCACATCTGCAGTTTCATTTCTCAGTCTTTGATGACTGAAATGTTGCTCCTTTCTCATGAGTTTATAAGCAACAGCACAGTCAAAGATTTGATGTTCAAGTTAAGGAAGTTATGGGACAAGTATTTTCTACTTTCTGCAAATCATAAGAACTTCCAGAATTATTTTTCTGTATAATTTTTCCTTTTGCAGATGTTGTAAGTGCTTCCAAGCTAGCTGGCATTTCCATTTCTATTTAGCATTTGTCCACTTCATCATTCCTCAGTTTGCATTTTAATAACGCTACCAGACGAGTCTATTTAAAATGAAAACTAACTCATGTTCTTTCTTTGCTAAGACAAAAGCAGTAAAGGAATCTCAGCACAGAAAGTGAATGTGTTATTAGGGGATGACATTTCTGAGCAGTGAATAATGATCCTTGAGGCTGTGGCTTACTCTCTTCAGAGGAAAGCTCCAGCTGCCAGTTCACTGCTGCTGTAATCCAAAATTTTGTGACCCTGTGGGCCACTCAGAAAATGCATATTGCTGTTCATTCTCTTGTCCATAGAGGGAAGGGGTTCCTTCTTTTTTCCCTTGCCTTCCTCCACCCCTTCAATGGCACCTGAGGTGGGTAGGAAGCAGAGCACTGGGCAAAGATGGACAGAAGGAAGATGCAAATGCAGATGCACCTGTTTGAATGCTCAGTCCACATTACAGCTGCTGGTTGATGACTTGGTTTTATATGAATTTGAATATGTGACAAACAGTGTTTCCTACAGTGGTTTTGTGCAGCAATGTGCTGAGGTACCCTGGGCTGAGAGCACAGGTCTGGATAACAGGGAATTGCCAGTGTGGAGTGAATGTAAATGCTCATGTCATCTGAAAAGAGCAGAATGCTTTTCAAGGGCATGAGTGTGTCACAGTGCAACAGTACTCCTGAGGCTGTCAGGGGAGAGGAGAAGGCAGCAGCAGTTATTTGCCTGCCTCTGTTGCTGGTCTGAGTCTGGAAAAGCTCAGGCAGAAGGTTCAGCCTTTGCTCTCTGCTTCCTCCACAAGTGCTGTGGGCACCAGGCTGGGTGCTGTGACTCTGAGCAAATCCTGCCAGCTCCACAGCAGCATCATGGGGCTCCTCCTGTGGGGCTGGGGGGCTCTGGCCCAGGACCCCTCAAATCATCCCCTGCTTGGCTGCCTCAGCCCTGCCAAAAATAACATTTTGGCTGAAAAAAGCAGCAATAAGTAACATTTCCTCTACCCACTGCAGGATGAAAAACACCCTTCCATCCTCCCTATACTCTGCACCATTAGTTTTTAATTGCTAAGTGATTTCTTTTTCTTTCTCTGTGTTTTCCTTCCTTTGCTCCTTTGTGCAGGGCTGCTGGATTGTAATGTTACACAACCACCGCCAGCGTCTGCCTCGGAGAGGCTCACCGTAACCCAGATGTGTCACATGAAAGGAGAAGCTGGGCTTATGACACTCAGAAATGCTTCTGCCTACTTCTTAAAAAACAGAAAAAAACCAAAAGAAACCAACCTTCCCAGCTTCGTCCTAATAGTAGAGCTCAGAGTAATCCCTGCACAGGGCTCTGAGCTGCTGAATGAAAAGGAGCCTTGTAGCTGTTTTATGATGCTTTTCTAACAAGATTTGGGTAATTAGGAAGAAAGTTGAAAACTACAGCACCTGGAAGATTGAGGCAGCACTGCATCCCACTCCAAACCAGTGCCAGTCACCAGGACTTGATCAGTTATAAATTGCTCAGTCATCAATCTAATCTGATTTTGGTCAAAGCCCCTATCAAAGCATTTCTGGGGCTTGATCCATCTTTTCTCATACAAGAGAGAGCTCTAATTATGCCACTGAGTATGGCAACCCATTCCCATGCCCTATGCAAACTAGAATTAATGCTGAGAAAATACCAGTCGTTCTGACATGTCTATCCCAAGGCACTTAGAAAATTCAGGCATTAGATATATGGTACAATGAATAATCCAGGAAGAAATAAGCCCTGAAGTCTAATATAAAAGCAAAAGAAACATCAGAATACACTGCTACATGAGCCAATAAAATGAAAAGTCAGGCCAAAACTTACTGGAAATCAATGAGTCTTCTCACCGATATAGAGAACAGGCTTTTAATCAGATCTTAAATGAACCTCTGTGGCTGATGGACATCAGAAATACATTTCCTAATGAGAACATTAGAAGAAAAATAAATCCAGCTTCAAAATATTTCCCCATGATTAACTCTTCCATGCCACTGTACAATGTAAACAACTATTTCTGCTGTTTAATAAGTATTTGGAGTAGTTATAGTTACAAATTACTTTTAAGGCAATTATGTCACCACAACCTCCAGCTCTACATCTCACTGTAAGTTATTTCTCACCCTAGATAATGACTTCTGATCCTGTTAGGCTGTAAGTATAGCAGGCAGATCATACTCTTAAGGCAGATCTCCTTAGAAAATAAATAAACAAATCCCCCAAAGGTCCACCTTTATTATGTTGTAGGGGAATCTTTGCCTGCACAACAAAAATTCCAGGTTTGAATGACCACACATGGTACAACAATTCGGGTCATATTCACATCTGTTTGCTGGTGACATTCACAGTGCAGATAAGAATGACTGGCAGTTATTTCTTCCATGTAATTGGATTATCAGCAAATATATTCTTTCAGCTTCTTATTTCCTGATGTCATAATCAGTGGTGTCCCTGTGAATTTGCATGCACAGAAACACTTTCAATTCCATTCATTTTCTCAAGCATAAAAGATTCCTTGAGCCTCTCAAGCTGGCAGTGTGCAGGAGATCTTTAGTCATGCCCTCCAATTTATTCCCCTACAAAATTTAATTCCCAATCTTATTGCTCCTTACATTTCCTAAGGATCAAGGCAAGGAGATTACAGCTGACAGGCAGAGAGGAAAGCTCTGAAGCCACCAGGCACAAAGGTGATGCACAGAGGATTCCTGAGGTCTGACATCCTGCAATCATCCATCTCTCAGTCCATTATGAAATTCTTCTGCTTCACTTTGCTCTCAGGACCAGGGGACATGGAGCACATGACAAAAATGGATGAGAACTTGATTTCCACCAGGCTATGGGATACCAGGGCAACCCCACAGGCTTGTGATTTTAATAAATACTTTGGACAGAAGAGATAACCCTCCTTTGAGCATTTCAGCCTCTGACTTGGTGCTTGGCTACTCCAATAAGAGAAATGAAAAATAACCAGTGTATGAAATGTGCTTCTCAGTAACATATATGTCCCTAGAAGAATTTATGAGCAAATTGCCTGGAATTGTCTTCAAATTCTGCAGTCTTGGCACACATTATGACATGTCATGGCTGACCTGACCCACAGGCACACAACGCTCTTCAGAGCTTTGCCATCAATTTCAGGATGAAGATGATAAAAAGCAGAGCAGGATGAATCCAACTCCCTCTTGTCAGCCCTGACTCATGCACTTGGCTCCCTCAGCCAGGATGGAGAGTTTGGCTTTTTACATGGAGCTTGGTCCTTTATTTAGCTACAGGAAAGACACGCTTTGACCTTCCTTGGACTTTTAGTGGGATGTAGGGCTGGGTGGGCAGGGTGAGGCTCTGCCCATGGTCAGGTCAGCCAGGATCCATAGGATACAGCACACCAGGCTTTATCTGAGCTAATTCACATCCTGTTTTCAGAGGGCTGAGGGGTCTGTGTGAACAGCGATGGAGGCTCAGGCAATCTGCCTCTGGCAGCAGCAGGCTGGCACTGCCTGTCCCAGTGGGGCCAAAACTGGGGGAGATAACGTGTGGGGATGGCAGGATGCCTGTCAGCAAGGGCCCTGGCAAGGGGCTCTCCAGACACTGCACCACGTCTAGGACTTGGGCCAAGAACTCCAGGAATCAGAATATCAGCCAGACGTGATTGTGAAACATTATCTGACACTCCCTGGCAATAATTCAGTGGTGTCCCCTTCACTCTGCACCATCAGCTCTGAAGGGCTCTCTTTTTACTCCTCAAAAAGCTAGAAAAATGCATTTTGTCATGTCACTGGGGAGTTCAGGGAAAGCTGATGTATTAATTAGACTTCCCAGAAGTTTAATCAATGACTGCTACAGCCTTCGGATGGAAATACAGCTATTAATATTTCCTCCCTCCTTTTTTGTTTGTTTGTGTTTGTTTGCTTGTTTGCTTTTTCATCAAAAGACAATTATTTGAGTATCGCTTGTTAGCAAGGGAAGAATCTTGCACTCAATTACCACTTTGCCATTATTTTACAAAGTACAGGTTTACAGTGTATTTATCCACCAGTGACTGCACCACCACTATAACAAAAGAAGCCATGGGGTTAGGCCAGGTAAGGAAGGGCTGGGATTAAATATCTACTTGAATTCAGGTTTTAACAGAAAAGCTATATGAGTGGAGAAAACAGTATCATTTGGCTTTAAACCGAGACAATTCACGACTCAGTGAAGTCTCATTAACTTTACTTATTGGTGTTTAAATCAGAGCAGTTTAAAACAAAAACCTTTGTCCAGCAGAAGCTGAGCTAAGAGCCCGAGCCCATACAGTGAGATATTGGCTAATGCATCCATTTAATCACCAATTGTGCACCTTCAGCCCTGTGGGGAGCCCTTTGTGTCTGTATGGATTTCATGGTGGGGTTTTGCATCCTTTATTCCTGTTTTGTCTTGGGAGCTGTGCTTAGGCAATCTCCACACCAGCCTTAAGGACTGCTGGCACTGAAGGGCTCTGGGAAGAGCTCCATGACTATACCGAGGTTTTCCTCAGCTCTCCTTAGTCTATGGAGAGGAGAGGGTCTGTGCCAGGGCTGGGATGGATCTACAGCCACAAGCAAACTTCAAGAGCTTCAAACCCCTCTGGTTTATTTGTGCTGCCATGCTAATGGCCTTGTCTTGACAGCAGCACAACATGTTTGCAATTATTTCTATGGAAAAAGTGGAGTGGCTGATAATGCAAAGGAGGAATTGTTTCAGCTTGGGCACTTTCAGTCTGTGCAGTTTCCAGCTGCTCGGCAGATTATTATTTTGTATTTTAACCTTTACATCCATCTTGGGATACCATTGTATCCCAAGGAAAATGCTTTGAAAGAACTTGCAGACCTAAGCTGGGTGAAAGGCTTTAAGTAATGTAAAGCTGTTAAAGAACAAAGAGTTCATTATGTAGGCTTAAAACTGTTCATTTATTTGTAACCAAGCTGTTACAGAAAAATCTGTCAAAGTACACTCAAATATATCAGTGCCTGAGTAGCCCTTACAGGGGAGGCTTTTTGTTTTCCTTTCAACATTGCATCAGGAAAGCAATCTCAAGCAACTCATAAATGAAGTAAGATTCCTAAGTCATCTCAACAGATTGGAATTCGGAAATGAAAACTGATGCTGATAAAAAGAGAAGTGCAAGTATTGTAATGCATAGTTTGCATTTGATTTTACTTCATGAAGCATTGCTTTTGTCTGGGATAAACAGCATATTTCAGCTATTTACTTACAGTGTAAACATTTACAAACTGGAAGCTATGAATCAGGATGTTGTTATTTCATTGTCTTTAACATCTGATTACTTCAAGGGGTGTTTTGTTCTAGGTATGAAGCAAAGCTGAAGTCTATACTACCCTGAACATTTATTCAGCTGAACACAATTCTGTGTTAAATACACCAAAAAATGGGTCAGAAGCTGCCTAATGCCATGACTTTCTGAAAGTATCTGGTATGGCAGAATGTCAGAACTTGGATACAGGTAACAGATGCTGAGCTGACAGTGGTTAATAAATGTGGAGATCCTGCCACAGCACACAGGATTTGGGACAGACCTGTGGTTGAGGCAGCTCAGGCAGTTTCCTTGGTGGCCCCACACTCCCCAAGGAGAACAGCTACAAAAGTTCCCAGTTCTAGAGACAGCACAGACTGGGCTCTAATAGTTTATTGGTAATTTTGTTACTGCAAGCAGCAATTAGTCGTGCATTAGGTAGCCTGATCTCTTTGCAGTTCTGTCATCTATTAGGCACTTCCCTAGATTAATATTTATCATTACTGCTGAGGTTATTATCATTCTAATGGTTATTGATATCCCTGTGCTTATTTTGTGTATGATGGAATTCAGTGTATTTGCTTCTGGGGTAGGACTAGGCATGGCTTATGCTCAGATACATGTGTGCCTTTTGTACTCTATTTGTATCTTCTCCATCACCAATACACAGAAGAATAAATAGATTTGTCAGTTAGTTTCGGAGTGGAAAACATTTTGTTCCAGCACCTTTCCTTCCTTATAAAAATTAAAATAGGTATATTATTTTTATTCAGTGTGTGAGGTTACAAGATAAATTAAAATAACAGCACGTTCCAAATGCGATTGCAATACATGGATTGGGTTTTATTTAATTTGATTTCTGTGACCGGGATTTTAAATTTATTTGATTAGTCACATACCTCACAGGGCAGTGAATTATTCACAGGAAAGTTTGAATTGCAGTCAATTTAGCTCTCTGCAAACCCCAGTGAAACTGTTGTTGTCATGGAGGGTGACTCAGGGTCTGGAGAGCTGTCCAGAGACCCTGGTTTAGGTTTTCTGGGCTGGATGTCTGCAAACTAAAGCATTTGGGGGTTCAGGATCCATCAAGGTAGTAGCACCTGATGTGAAGCTGAGGTGAAGTATTCCCAAAGGGAATTATCCTGTCTCACAGAATTATGCAGGGATTGGGTGTGGTTAGCTTTTGGCTGAATAAACTCTCCCAAATAGTATCTTGTGTACCAACATGCTCTCAGTGCTTTCAGAAGTTAAAAGCAGCAGATGCTCAGCTCTGCTGAAAATTAAAGCGATTTTATCCTCCGCCCAGACAGTCCTGTACAAAACAGCTCTTTGCTGTAACAGAGACAGATTTCAGTCTTTTCAGAGAAGGCCAAGCCCCTCCTGCTCCATGCTTGATACTTCCCACTCCAGCTTTCCTCTGCACCGTCGGCGTTGCTAGACCCTCTGGTTCTGTTGTGTACATAGGAAAGCAAAAAATAAAGCAGTCGGGTTTTGCAGCTCCAATTTTAGCAGTATTTTCACAGTTACAATTGTGCCAGAACTCCACATGACACAAAGAAATCTAGTAGGTCAGCAGCTTGAAAATAAAGTCTAATTTTATATTTAGGCAAGTTATATAAGCATTTGCTAATTAGGAAAAGTGTTTGCCTATCTTTCTCCCAGCAGAGAAAAACACACACAGTACTTGAAAGGTCCCTTAAAGATAAAACCAGAATTACTCAGTATTGCCCTTTCCATAGAAGATTTCTAAGAAATTTTCACAGGCCACATCAATATTTAAAAATAAATCCAAGTGTTATGTTTGAAAACATAGTGAGAAATGTGTTGGGTTTTAAGTAGCACAAGATGATAATGTTAGCACCTCCGCTAACAAAATCTCTGAAGCACTTGAAAGGACCCAATTAAATTAACAGGGACTTTTTGTTTTCTGCATTTCGTGCTGTAAAAGTAATTTGACCGTCCTTGGCTGGTGATTTCAATGGAGCTGAACCAGTAACCAATTTGCCAGCTCTGAAGGGGCAGTAAACATTTTAAAAGGCCTTTGGTTTTCACCCTACATGAATAATTAGTGGGATTGCTTTCGGAAAATCTGCTAAATTCTGTGGTGTATCCTCAGTCACTGGGGGAAAATATTGCTCATGACAGTGAGATATCTGCTCCTGGCTGGAGGATGGAGTGACAGACATCACATTACTCAGCACGGAAGGATTAGAAAGGTGCAAATCTCTTTTCTCTTTGTGAGATCAACCCAGGCAGAGCAGGGGGATGATCATGGGGTGGCCAAGCAGAGCAAGCAGGAGGCTGCATTTTTCTACACAGTGGTGGTGTGGCAAACACAAATTATCATTTCATTTAATAGTAAAGGTGAATTTATAGATTATAAAGAGCCAACTGTTTACAAATGATTAATAAATCAATTTTACATCAGAGCTTAACAACGTGAAAGGTTGTTTTAACATCATAGTTAAGAGTTACCCATATTGCAGCCTATTGATGGGCTTTAATAACCATCAATACCCCACACTCACTGCCTGGCTGTGCTTTCAGCTACAGGATTTAGCTTCGAGCTACAGCATGAGCAACATGCCCAGCGAGCCAGCTTTCATCCAATATTAGTATCTTCCTTACAGGAGATCTTCATTAACTGTCTGCTCATTGCAAAATATTGGCAGAGGTTGCTGTAAGTTTCTTTCTGCAATGGCCCTGTGAATCAGGACAGGTTGTCTTTCTAGTTCAGTAATTTTGTTGCTTGCAGGCTTGGCTGAGCAAAAGTGCTGCTCTCCTCCTCCCTTTGTACCTCTGCTATCATTAGGGACTTTCAAACACTTGCACCACTCCTGACAAATCTGGCTGCCTTCACTTGTGTTTTAGATTTCTGTCCTTCCTCTCAGTTCCTGGGTTCATTTAATTAAACATCTTTGTTCCTGTTTTTTTTCTGCTTGATAATTAAGTCTTTTTATTCTGACCAGCTTTCTTCAAACACAGAGAATTCATATGCATGAAGGATGGCTCTCACTAGTGAGGGAAGGAAGCTACTGAGTGCTTTGGCCACATTGCCAGGAATGAAAAATACAGTTTTTGATTCACTTGCAGGTACCTTTAGGAATCATCAACTAAGGAAGACCTATTAAAACAGTGAAAAAAATTTTTCCAAGACCATTATTTCAACTAATCCAAATCTTTTAATTATGTGACTTTACTATAAGTAACTTTACTATAAGTAACTGACGTTATTGTTATACCTTCACCTTTTTCAGAGAGAAAAACTGCCTTTTCCAGAACGTATTGAATTTTCACATCCTTCCAGTTTGCTCAGCCTTTTCTTCTCCAAGAGATCCCCAGTCTGTGCCACCTTATGTCTGTGGAGCTGATTTCCCCTCCCAGAGCTCAGTGATCATGAACTTATCTGCCTTCATCTGAAAATGAAATTTTCACAATAAACTACTCACAATAAACAGACCTCAGTATCTGAAAAGATATTACTGGTAACTCCCTCCTGTTGCTCTGTTACCACTATCAGAGTCCATCCTTCATTAAAGCACAACTTTTCTGTATCTTGCTGGCTGAAGAGAGGTTTAAAATGAGTCTGAGCAATAACTAATCTTCTCCTGAGGTCTCCAGACCTGCTGCAGCACTCCTCATTGGAATGCACCCTGCATCCATCACTTAATTTCCTAACCAGATGAAGCACGATGGTTTCTGGCCTGCCTGGCTCTGGAGCTCTCATTGCAACAGCAGCTTGGGTATTAAAAAAAAGACAAATACCTAGGAGCTCTTTTTCAGCCTAATACATTTTTACTAGAATTAATAAAATATACACAGTTTAATAGATGAAGACTTGCTCCTTCTCTGAAAAATATTTTGGAGGGAGTGGTGATAAAACTATTCACACTCTCCTGTTTTGTGCTTAGCATCACTGGTGTAGCTGTGAATCACCTCCAAATAGGGATTGGGAAAGCCACTGTGGCTCCTGCAGGCAAAGAGTTTAGCTGAATATGTAAGAATTCTCTGTGGTTTATGGTTTTCTGGGAATTATTTGTATCAGTGTCATTTTCACCATGCTGAGTACATGGAAAACATGAGCAATAACAGGCATCACATTGGGGCTGCAAAAATGAACTTCAGCCCATGCTTCCCACAGATGACAAAGAGAATTTATGAAGAAAACCTCTGATTTATAGTGAGCAATTCTGTCCTTGGGAAAGTGGAGAATTAATAATATCCAGAGAAACTGTACAGATTTAAACCCGTGGTGATATAAATCAGTGGACAGGGCTGCAGATCCTGGAGATACTCTGACTGTTCTGCCTGCAGAAGTGGAGAGGGGGAGACCTGAAGGGAAGAAGCAGCTCAGACAGCTTCAAATTAGCAGCCACAGCTAAATCTGTGAATAAGAAGAGGTTCATGACCTAAACCCTACAGGAATACCACCAACAGCTGGGATGTGGCAAGTGAGTCTGCATTCCTTTTCCCTTGCCATGGGCAGCCTGGCAAATTAGTCTACAGTTGGGACTAAAGGTGTGACACCAGTCCATGGTGGGGAAATGAAGCAGGCCAGAAAGTAATTAGAATATTCTCTTCTGCAAATAATAATTTTTAAATAGTTTTAAATTTAATTCTTTACATTTTACCTCCTTTCTCCGTCCCCTTATTACTTTTTCCATTCTTAAAGTTGTTCTTTATTAAACAGATATAAAATCCTGCCTTCATAAAAACCTTAACACCTCTTCATAAAATCTGTAACAATTTTTTCAACCCCGAAGATGGCAAGTTCATATTCCATGCTTTGTAGTGCTTCACAATGCCAAGCTGGCTTGATGGATCTCTGTGCCATGGAGTAAAACTGAAACCAAACCAGACTGCACTCAGGAAATTACACCCAGTGAAACTACAACCAGTGAAATGGTTGTGTTGGGCATTGGTCACCTGGCCAGTGGCAGCAGGTGGGAGGATGGGAAGGACAAGGAAGATGACATCTGCAGCCCCTTTACTGTTCCTGATGAATTCTGTGATGCATCACTGCCATCCTCACTCCTCTGGAGCTCCTCCACCCTGGCAAGGCTGGGAAAACCTTGAAGAGCTACATTCACTGGAGACTGAAAAACACTCTAAAACAATTTTTTTTGAAAGAATGTTCATTGCCATAGTGCAGTTTGTGATAGAAGGTGGTGGCAGCATTTCTGGATGATCAACATGGCTTCTTGCACTTCCCTGATGAGCAGAAAGCCCAAGTCCACCATGCAAGAACTGCTTTAAATTCACAAAGTCAAATTGTTTGATGTTTGTATTTGGAAAGGCAGAGCACTGAGTACTTTATTTCAATTGGGAAGCTAAGTTTACATTCAGGTATTTCAATGATAAAAATATTTTATTATGCAATATGATTAAATTTTGATTTATGAAGCTCTTGCCTCACCATCTCATCATTTCTTTTACCTCTTTCATAATTCAGGCTCTCAGCTCATATCCCTCTGGGAAATGTCTAGGTTTTTTTTTTAAACAGGGAAAACTCTTTAAAAAGCATTCTGCCTCCACTTCTTTGACTCTTACCTGTAACTGATATAAATAGAGGCATAATTAGCCATTTAAAAGTCAACACATTAAGCTTCTTAATTAATTATGATTTGCCTATTGAGTTAATGTCCTCGTAAATTATTCTGCAGGAGATATGATTGCCTTTTCCAGACATAATTGCATTGTCTATCCTATAGAGGCTTTCCAAAGAGTTCTGTAAAGCTGAAGGTACTTGTTAATTGTAATAACAGCCAATGCACAAAACAGGTATTTGCATTGTCCTTTCTTCCTCATACCTCCCCAATCAGCAGGCAATTTACACAATCCCTTAAAGTGCCTATTTGCATCTCAGGCTTTTTTTTCCCCTAAAAAAACCCTAGCTATAAATGTCTTAAATATCAGGTATGTGGACTTATGTTTCACATTCCATGATGAACACCCTTTGCATCTCACATTTTTAGGTGCAGTATCTTGGCTCCAATGTTTTCATAACTCAGGGCATAGGTTAAATAAGTTAGATCACAGCTACTCACAGCTATCTAAAAGCAGCACTGCTGAATTTTAGGCTATTTCCCAATGTCTCAGGAAATAAACAGGCCTGATTATCCCCTTTCAGAGGACAGCAATATTCCCTGGGAGCATACACTCACCATCCACCAATGAAGACTAATTAACTGGGCACAAATTGCTGCTACCTGATACTGCAAGGAGTTTTGAAATGAGTGAATAAATAGCCTGATAATCAAGAGCAGATTAGGAGGGAGGGGGTTTGTGATGTTGGATCAGGTAGCCTCTCTTCTCAGCTCTTTTCCTAGTGATAGGTGTCCCAAAGGTTTTCTCTTGTGGCTGACCATGCTGTGCTCACAGAAGGGTGGCTGAAGGAGCAGGGTGAAGATGCAGCACTCATGGAGGTGTAGGGGAACTCTCCCCACCCCTTATGGGTCCTCATCTGGTGCTCTTCATCTCCCTGTGCTGGGCTGCAGAAGCTGCACATCTGTCATGGCTCACATGAAGGGAAGCTCCTTTGCCAAGCTGCCAAGAGACTCATTGTCTCAGCTCTGGAGAGGTGGGTTTGGTTTGCTCCCAAAGACCAGCAGCTGTCAGGTAAGTGGCCCAGCAGGACCTGGGACCCTCCAGGATCTGACAGGATGGTTCAGCAGGAAGATCTGTAGCAAGCCAGTTGGTATTTCCACATGGGAATTCACATACAGTTGGGTCTTAGCACTACTTAACAGGTAAGCAGTGCTTTAATCCAGCTGTTGGGATGTCTTTGGTGGCCTTTGACTATCTCCCAGGGAAGGAAGGTCCCACCTTTGCCCTGCTAAATTGGGTGGTGCAGGCAAATTCAGGTGATTGGTCTCCCATAAGCAAGGCTCCATCTCCAAGAGCACAATGGTAGCCCTTGGAATTGATCTAGGGGAGCAAAAGAGCTATAGTAACATCTGTTACCATTGGAGGTTCCCTCTATTATGCTTTTTGTTTCCCTTTTCTTCTCGTAAGAATACATCATTTAAAGATGAGAAACTTTTGAAAATTTCTCATTCAAATTCTTTCTATTTCACCTTTCCCCCTCCTCATTTCCAAGATTGTGTAGGTTTGCTGAACCCTTTGCTTCTTCCAGCTGATCCCTTCTGCCTCCACAGTGCTATCTTAGCAGGAAAATCCTCCTCCTCACATCCTCCTCCTCTCTCTCTGCAATGTTCAGAAACCACAGTCGTGGGCAGGACTCATTGTGCTGAGGCTCGTGGGCATTTTCTGTGGTCTGAGTTATTTCTGAAACTAATTAGCTAATCAGCTCTTTTTGACAGGAATTGTTGGGTGCATGCTGAAACAAAACAACGAGCAAAAGCTTTGAACCTTTAGGGAGAAGTCAAACTGGGGTTCAAGCCCAAGTAACACCCTGGCTGCAGTTAGAACTCCCCACCACTCCCCCCACACTGTGGAGCAGCTCTTCCTCTGGCACCTGCCTTCTCTCAAATTGCTGTGCAAGACGTGCAAATGTTATTTTCCTTTCTGCTGTCATCTCTTTTCTCCACATCATTTACTACTTCAAATAACGCTTTGAAAAAGGAACTCTGATGTCTGCTTTCAGATGAAAAATGACAATCCCTGGGTAACCTGTTCAAGCACATTGATGGGGAAGCTGTAATTTCAGGATGGCATCTTTCCCTCTACAGTCATGAGATTTATTGCAGATGAATGGCACAACTGAGAAGTAATTTCTTAGTCAGAAGTTTCAATAGATACGCAAGGAAATGCCCTGATAGTCCACTGAGGATCTACATTAGATGTAATTTGTGCAAGTGCTCTCATAGCAGTGTATCTGCCTTCATCCTAGCATGAAAAGATACCTTCACGAGTGTATTTTCCCAGGAAATCTCCGAGGGTTACTTTATTTGGTTTTGTAAGATCTAATCGTTTTTCTGTTCTTTAAGTTAAACTACTGTGCTCAAAACCATTCTTAAAAAAACTTTTTAGGCTCTATGTATTTATGTGCCTTTAGGCCTGACTATAGCCACCCCTGTGGCTTCTTCCCCCCTGTGGAAGGAATGCCATTCCTGCTGTCTTCCTGCAGCAGGGCATTCAGAGGAAACAGAGAACTGGAAATAAAGCCCAGAGGTGTAATGATGCCAGAAGACTGTTGAAAGCACGTGGGTGTCCATAAGGGCTGTTGCACAGCACATCCAACCAGCAGCGTGTGGTGGCAGCTTTCAATTCAACCTTGAGGATTTCCCTAACTTTTCATCTGGGTCTAAGTCCTTTCAAATATGTTGAAAGAAGCTTTTTGTCAAAGCATTTGTGCCCGAAGAGTATGAAGATTTTTTGCTGTTTAGAAATAGAAATTGTCTCTTAAGAGGCCATGATCAGCCAGTTGATTTTGCTGAAGAGCTGACTGTCATAGAGATAAAGCTCCATGGCACACAGGACACAATGGAAGTGCTGGCAGCCCTTGAACATGGTGCCATTTATGCCAGAGTTACGATAAATGCTCTGAAAAACACTTCCAGTTATTTTAATTTATTTTTTCTCTGCATCCCTGAACTCTGATCACTTGCAAATTGAAGTGCTCTTAAAAACTTTAAGTACTCCATTAATTTTAAATTGCTCTAAACTCTGCAAGCCCAGAAACCCAAAGCACTCTTGAAAATCTGAAGTGCTGCCATTACTTTGAATTGCTCAAAAAATGTGGGTTCAAAATCAATTTTGTGTGTTTATTTTTTTCATGTTCATATTTTCCCTTGCAGTGCAACAAACAGAGCAGCAGCATAACTTCTTCAGCCCATGAGGGAAAACCCACATCATTCTACAAACAAGTATTCATCCAAATCATTAAAATAAAAAAGGAGCAACTTTGAGAAAACCTAATAATGCACAAGGATTGCCAGAAAACTTGTCTTCACACACTCCTATCCACCCTAAGTCTTAGTTGCAAGCATCTAAAGCTGAAGTTAGTCTGAGATGAGCACCTCTAGAGATTGGCCAGTGCACTGAGCTGGCTGCTGGGCTGGCTGGGAACTGTGTGTATATCTAATTACCAATGTAGCAGACACCCCTCTGTGAGAGATGGGGCTCCATACAGACTCCCCACTGTGGATATCAAACCCCTGGGCTGGTCCGACAAGGCAGAGCTGGGTTCTCTCCCCTGTCCCTGGGGAGTTGTGTGCTCCCCCACAAACTCCTGCTTCCTCAGCACAGCAAGGGTGGTGGTGCTCGGGAGGATCCTGCAGATAAGCTGCTTTCAGCTAATATCTCATCAAAAGGAAATAGCCTTTTGGCAAGGCATGGGAGGAGCAGCACGGAGCTGCCTTCGCTGGGGACAAGTCACTGTGATCTTCAGCTGCTGGAGGAGACTTAGGGATGACTAATGTGTAGTAAAGCAGCACAACAGGTTTGGCCCCCTGGTAAAGCCTTTGATTTCAGTGGCGGCAACTGACAGATGAAACTAGGAAATGCTTCACACGCTCAGATAAAGCTGTCTGAATAAACAGAAACTTTAAACAGACTTTTCCTTGGAAATAGGGTGTGAAATAATAGCTGTGATGGAAAGCTTTTGGGGATTTGTATTAAGTAATTTGTTTTACATTTGTTTTCCCAGGATTTTTTAAGTAATATATGTCACAAAATAAATAATTCAGTATCTTTAAAAAATACAAATGAAGTATCTGATCATTACTTCCAAGAAACAGTATTAAATATTTAGGTTTTCCTTCTTTCTAAAGCAACAGTTTCGATCACAGGATTGTGGCCTCCCGTGTGGCTCAGCAATGCAACACTTCATCTGCAGTCAAAATAACTATCATACTTTTGGAACTTTTCCTGTTAAAGGTAAATATGCAGCTTAGAAGGTCTCTACTTTTAGATTCTGACCTCTCCATTATGTTCAGCTGGGGAGGGGGAGGAAATTAAAATTCTAAAGACAATTTTTCATCTCCCCAGAGATTAATAACGGCCCTAATTACTCTTCTTTCTCTCCATCATCCCCTGGCAGATGCACCTGCTCAGAGTTGCCTTTGCTGACCACCATGTGTATGGTCCAACTCCAAGCTCCAAGTCACTGAGGGTGTCACCTCCGCATGGGTCTTGTCCCCTCTTGTCCTCTCATGCTGCCACTCAGCATGAGAGCTGCTCAGATGGAAATGTATCCTAGAACGTTTTAGTCATCATCACCTACTAATAAGAAATATAACCAAGAATCCATCATTACTGTATGGAAGTTAAATGAAGAATCATTACATGTGACAGCTAGTAAGTGTTGCTTGATGAGGTTCTTCAGCAACTGATCATGGAAGACATGAAATTACTCTGTGGAAGAGAGGGGAAGGGGAAAGGATCTGCCTACACTAAGCTAAGCCAAGCCCTTTCCAAGAGATGAGACACTGGTTTTGTTGTACTGAAGTAACTTCTAAAAAAGAAAACCATTGAACTTGATGCTGGAATAAAATAGAGGTCTTGGTTCAACAGATAGAATCCTATCTGATAGTAGGGGCTGCAGAATCAAGCTGTGCCATCACTCTAATAAAAGATGTTGTTTTCCAGTGCAAAGCCTGATGAAAACACTTCCACTGTCAGCAGATCCACTTCAGCACTTAGGAGCATCCTGCTGCGGCCAGCAGCCTCCCACTGCACAGTGTTTAAGGAACAATTGTCTCAGGCTCCCCTGTATTAGCCCTTTTGCCATTTTATACCTAATTATCCATCCTCAGACCCAGATCTCTCTCTCAGAAGCTGATCTTCTGGGCACAGCTCCACCATGTCCTCATTCTTGCTGAGCATGAGTACCTCAATCCCTTTCAGAACTGACCTTACCTATAACTAAAAGAAAATGTGTGGTTTCATCATGTTTGGCTAAGCAGGACACCTGCCCCTGCATCAGGGACCTTTCCTTTCCCCTGCTCACTGCTTGCCCCAGCACAGGTCAGTGGCTAGCCAGATCTGATGGGCTTTCATGCAGTTTTTCCTGGGTACCAGTAAAACATTGCCTGCCTTGAGACCAAGCAGTGGTTTCTGTGGAGATTCCACTTGAAATATATCCACATCAATTGGTCTTGCAGAGGTAATTCTTTAGCTCATATTTAATTCACTTTGTGTGCTGTGTTGATTTTGTATTGAACTGCCTTCTTGAATGTTACATTGTGGAATACCAAGTCAAATATTTTACAGAAGCTTAAATCAACACTATTTCCTTTATTAAGCAAAACTGTAATCTCATTATAAAAAAAAAATCCAGTTACTTTTAGAAGATCTATTCTTGTTGATGGGCATTAACGATATTATCCCTTCTTATTTTTTAATTTCTGCAGTTGTTTCTCATTGTCTGGGATCCATTATCTCCACAGGATCAAAGCTCAGCAGGTCTATCAATATCCAAACCATTCAACTTTTCCTTAAATAGCAGCTTTTCTTCTCCTCTTGTAATTTTGCTGGTACCCTATGATCACTGCAAAAACAGCATTAGCAGGCCAGAAAAAACCAATAAGTTCTCTTCAAAACACTTCTTTGCAAATTATTTACACTGCTGATTTGAAGATGTTGAGCTATTGTAACTATGGCTTGCTACCCCCTGAACTTCTGCTGTTATGCAAATTGTATCATCATCATCTGGTGGGAATGCATCATTTGTGGTTGTTTTTCTCCTAGATTCAGAACAGGAGTACTTGTTCATTAAAAACATTTGCCTTTCTGCATAATTAGCGTCATTTCTGTAATTTCAATTTGGTAATAGTCCAAAGACATTGTTTGGTTTATCTTCATCCCTAATATACTTTAAAGACTTTTCCTTACTGCTCTTTTCTCTGTAGTTGCAGCCTGTCTCTTGTATTCTTTTCCTTTGCTTATCTAATTTATCCAGTTTCTAATATCCAAATTACAGTAATTGCAACATTCCCTTTCTCTGTTTATTTTCCATTTGGATGCAAACATTGCTCCTTTCATTGTCTCTCTGAGACATCCAATTTCTGTAACCATCTCAGGTACCCTTTGCCAGCAGAGGGACTGAGGGCTTTGCCTGCAGAAGCCTACAGTGGCATTGTATGCATTCTGAGCTCTGTTTCAAAGTTTGCCCTAATGCATAACTGTTTTGCATTGGGAAACCAACTTTTTCAAAGCACCAAACAGATGTGTGACTGAGATTTTTTTTCCAGCCTTCCAAGAGTAATGATCAGCCACTGATCTTGGGCCCCAGGAGGAATGACTGGTGACTTCAGCAGCAAAGGCCAGCAAGCCATGAAGGCACCACCCTCCTGTCTGATGAAGATACTTTTCTTTGCATTTTGCTCAGATTGTTTAAAACGAATTACATCAGTTTCCTTCATGCTGCACAGTCTGAATCTTAAAAACCAGCACACTGGGTTGTTAATGAATGGAGAATAACATGTTACATTCCTTAGAAATTTTAGTCCTCCAGCATATGACTACCCACTTGGATAACTGCTTGTTCCACATGGGAGCCAAATAAGTAGTTCTCCACTTATTTTTGTCACCAGGTTGTAATTATTTTCTAGTAATACTCTTGTGTGCAGCTTTTTACAAATACAAAATGTAAAAGTAGCCCATGTGCTATGAATTAACAGTTCAAATGACACAGAAAATAGTGCCAGATAAACAAACAGGATCATCATGGTGGGCCTAAATTACCCTGTTAGCCATCAGATCAGGCTGATATCAGATAAAATACAGCTAAATCACAGGAGTCAACTCTGCCTGCTCACATCAAAATTACTATAGAAAGTCATTTATTAAAAGAAAAAAAATTCCAAAACCAGAATCTGGGTTAAGTTCAACTTAAATTTAAAAAAAGAAAATTATTAGAGGAAAGCCTTGTTAGCATCTTCCCCATCTTGTACCCCAGTCCATGCATTTTCCAACCATTGAACTTCTTGGGAATGCTGCTTTTTTCTATTTACTCCAAAGCCTTTCATATGGCAGCCCATAGATTGCACTCAGCAGTTTTGAGTCTGCTCTCTGCAGTAACCCATTGCCGTGTGACAGGATGCTCACAGTATCCAGGGAGCAAGGAAAAGCTACATTTCCAAAGCACATGGCACTCTGTGCATCTGCAGCATCAGGATCCTTCCCACCAGGCTCTTACAGGACTCCATTTGTTGGGCATTTGCATTCTCTAGATGATATCAGGATCCAAAATCCCCTTTTCTACAGAGAGCAAGTAACTGAGCAGCATCTCCAGGAGACCACTCTCAATGATGACCTCTACATACACAGCAAAATTGATTAAATGCACACTTACTTCCCTGCAGTTTCAGCAAGGCCAGCAGGTCAATCGCATTAATATCAGATACTCTGTTTTATTGGAGAATTCTTGTGGAAATAAATGTCAGCATGGCTGCAATCCAGAAATTTAAAGATTCACTGGTGAAGTCAAATATAAATGGATCTTACCTTTCAGTTTGACAAAGTTTCTTCCATTGATATTTTTCCCTAGGTACCTCAAGCTATGGATGCAATACAGGACATGCTCTATAGTTAGGAGAAATGTTAGGATAAATTATCTCAGCCCAACACAGAAGCAAGTGAGATTCAGTTCTTTTTGGGTGCAATACATCTCCCCTGACATTGGAGACGTTATTATAAACATCTCCATCTCCATTAGTGGCTTGGGCTCCTTTCAGAGCTGAGAAGACAAATCAAGACTGCTAGGGCAGGAACTATCAGACACACTGAAGGTACCTATCATAAAAGGGGATTGACCACAGCCTGAAAAAGCCTGTAGTGCTGCCATCTCTGCAAAAGATAGTCCTTGTTTGTGAGGAACCTGCAGTTTCAGAGATACATGGCTTGAAGGGTGCTTGCAGCAGAGCTCATGGGAAGGTCACAGCCCATCAGCCCTTCCACTCCTTTTGCAGATTCCTGTCTCCTGCTTCCTCCATCAATTCCCTGCCCTAAAACAGCTCCTCTTCCGTGATGGGTGTCACTGCAGCTTTACCACAGTGGCCACATGGGCTGGAGACCTGGAACTAGCAGAGCATGAGGAGCTTAGGCTCTGATTTATTGCCCCAAAACAGCCTATATCCTTGCCTTCCATACTGCCTGCAAATCACAAAGCCTCCAGATTTTAAAGTTTGCAGTACAGTATGTTAACAACACACCATTCAAATGCATAACTTCAAATATCAGAGTGTTACAGGATAAGGTGAAAATTAAAGGGAAAGGAAAGGTCAATGCTTCAGTGGTCCTGTCCTCTTCTGCCCCAGCATCACACAAGCAGTGAGAGACTGAGACTGTGCAACCCCTCAAAAAGCTCAAGTATCTGATGAAGCTGGTGAAATGACTAAGATACAAAGCCATGAGCACAGGAGCGTTTGAATGACTGGCAACCACTCACTAAATTTCATGTTTTATTTACTCATATTCATCCTTGTCAGATTAAATTAGATTTCAAAATGCTTTGAAAATATTGGACAAATGCCCTATATCATTAAGGGAAGATTCATTATCTGCATGGCATTATTAAACTTGTATCTTATGCCCTTTTTAGTGCCATTTTTTCCTAAGTTAATTACCCAAAGCTTTTTGGCACCAAGAGCACTAATGAAATATCTAAAGGGCTGCAATCTAACAATTTTTTCTTAAAATAGAAAAGGGCTTGAATTTATTCTTAAAGGCAAAAAATGAAGAGTAATGGCAGATCTTTGAAGAATATACATTGCATTTGCATTTTCAGAGATTGGCTCATTTTCTGATTACTGTGTCCCTTGCTTTCTCTTACAGATGGGGTGAATGTATCTGTTCAAAGAGACTTCAATGGCCAAAGTCCCCATCGTAGCTGTAAATCACAGGCAGCAGCAATTGCACTTTTTTTGTGCCTTTGGGTCTCAGAAATATTTGTGGTCTCAGCTGTTTCCATGACCAGCCAAGTGCCACGTTGCTATTTCATACATTGTCCTGTGCCAGTCCTGGGCAGCTGAGCCAGCTGAACCCCCCTGTGAGGGGTTTTATGGGCAAGCAGAAAACATTTTAAAAAAACCTTCCCTCCAAAACACCCTCCATGTGGCAGTGATGTTGGGAAGGGTTTCCTGGGAAGCCTGCTACTCCCTGCCCTCCCTAGTGCAGGAACAATGCTCTGTTGATTGGACCAGGACCAGCAGCTCCTCAGCCATGAATTACCATGGAAAATTAAATAGCAAGAGACAATCCAGTTATGGATGCTGTGACATATGCCCTCAGAGGGCTTGATCAACCGCAGCAGTATTTACCTAGTCATCCACTTTGTATTTCAGAGGGCAAAAGGGCAGCAAACATTAAGGAAAGTAGCCCAGTGAGAGCTTTCTATCTCTGTCTCATCTACAACTGTAACACTTTTAACAGATGAAGGACGGTAAGAAGGCTAGAAATAAACATGACACCTTTATTGGTTTGGATATTTTTAGAGAGAAAAACATGCTATTTAATATGTAGGAAATATTACATAAAAGAAAGGTGTCTTTGCACTGCTGTAGAGCTTTCCATAAAACAGTACAAGGAAGTCAGGCAAGAATTTGATGAACAACCCTGAGCTTAGCATTTTTGGTACTTTTGTACAATTAATTGCCCCTTAAGAAGTGGCTTGACCAGACCCTGCACAAGTCAATGCAGGGGAAGTATATGATGCTGTAACCTAGCAGAAAATGGCACAATGAAATGGGAGCCAAAGGCTAAAAAGATAGCACGAAATGTTTAATAAAGACAATATTCAGCAAGCTGTGTAGAGATACACCAGCTTCTCCTGCTCTGCAGGATTTCTCAAAAGGACTGCAGATCCTGAACTAAGGGACTGCTGAAGCGCAGGCACGTTGAGTCAGAAATTACTGGGAGAAATTCAGTTTTGGAGGCTGCAGTCAGCCTCAAAAATACATCTTTATCACCTATGGGTAAAAAACCATTTGATTGTGTCCTTTGATTTCAGCTTGGGCAGTGTAACTGCAGAGCAGAGCAGACCAGGCTGGGCACCTTCCTCCCTCTCTGCAGGGAGGCATCGCTGCCTCCAGTTTTCTGACTACACAGGAACATGTTCAAGCATCTGCCTAATGGTGGAGCAGGCTCTGGGGCTCGTCCTTACTGTCTGTGGCAACAGACACCTTTGTGCTCTGACAGGACCTCATGGAACAGCAATGGGATCCTCCAAGGAAAAGGCACAGCACAAAGCTTGCTCAGGAACAGCTTGTCCGGGTGATACCACTGCTGGTTCCTGAGATGACTGGGAAGTCTGCAGGCAGGTTTTTGTAGTTATAGTTATTCCCAGTGAAGAGTTCTTTACCTCCCACTGTGCTTCAAGCTACAGGGTTTAACTGATATTAGCCTTTTTCCAGCTGTTTGAAATCTAGTGAGCAATGTTGTTTTGCTTCTCCCCTCTGCCACTGCTTGCCTCCCTGAGGGGAATATTTTGGCTGTCTTCCTGTGTGAAGATGTGTTCAGAAATTTGGATGAGTCCAGGGAGTGAATTGTCTCTTTCATTCCCATTGCAAACACCACTAGAGTTATTCGGCTTCATAGTTATTTCCTTCCTATCTGAGGACCACATTACCTTGTTCATCCTTACCCTGCCATCTCACCACAGTAGCATGGGGCTGACTGGTGCTCTTTTTCATTATCCAAAAAGCTGCCAGAGAGGCACACAGACTTGGTCCCTCTGCTCTACGCACAGTAAAATGGCTGCAGTAAATCAACTTGCTGGAGATTATACCAGCGAGGCCAATAAAGCAACGAGTGTTCAGAGTTTCAGCCCTGCACTTCAGAATTTGCTGCTTAGAAGGCTCTGTTTTGATCACACAATCCTGCCAGAGAAATAAAGCCTGGGTCTGCAAAACTGCAAGTTTAGGGCTTATCCCAAAGGAGTGTGATTGATTGATGGATGGATACACACAGGATAAAGAGGGTCTAGGCAGAGAAGCTCCCACCAGAGCTGATGGGGAGCTGGTGGGTGTCCTGGAATATCAGCATCTGTGTGGCTGTAAGCTGGGATGCCCTCATACTGAGTGCAGCCCTCAAGGCAATGCCAGATGGGGAGACATGCATTAACCCTGGGAGGGCAGAGCAGTGCAGCTTCCCTGTTCCATAGCAGGGCTTTGCCAGTGTCACAGGCCAGCTGCTGCAAAGCACCTGCTGAAACTGAGTTTTATTGTAGGACAAGCCATGCTCTGGCTGAGGATGGTGGTGGTGGGAGCAGCTCAGCAAGTTAGCGATTTAAAAACTTGCATCCTCTGACAATGACTACCTGTTGCAGGTTGATTTGTTGTTCAACAAGATCTTTTCTGTTCTGTGCAATATCTCTGCAAATGATGTTCATTTCAGAGCACCACTCAAGACCAAGGCAGTAAGATATTCCTGTGAATCACAGAAACCAGGATACAGGAGAAATATTTTTAATAAGTGATCTGACCATTTTAATAATCTATTTAAAAGTAATAGTGTCCTAGGTTCATTACAAAGAACATAATATTTTTTAGTAATAGGCACTAAGGCAGTTCTGTAGCAATTTTACTGTCATTATTATCCTCTTAGCCACCACTTACATGTAGAGATATTCATTTGTTTGTGTGTGTGTGTATTTATACAGTGCGTGATTTCACTCCAGGATCAAGTTTCTCAGAAAATTTTGCATCTAAGATACTGCTAGCCACAAAAATACTTGGGGCATAATGGGAAATGTGAATGCTGCACAGATGCTTGGAAGGGATCCAAACCGACGCTTTTAAAACCTACATCAAACCTTCCTCTGCTGTTGCTGCTGCTGTGTGATATCATGTACAGAGATGTCAAATTACTTAGAAGGCTGAAATCTGTGCAACTCAGCACCTTTCCCATCAATAAATTAGAGAATCAAAGTGGAATTAAACTATTAGAGGAGGTATTCATGGTGTAAAGAGACATTAATATGCTTTTAAGGGACAAATTCAACTAGCAGTTGCTTTACCAGCTTGTGAAATGTGCAGTGTGAGCACAGTCCCAGACCTCTCGCTGCTGAGGAAGTTCATTTTTTCTGTGCAAAATTGGGAAGCTTTATCAGTCTGTAAGTTTACCAGGGCTGTATTTGGGCTGTATTTCTCCATGAGACTGGGGCAGCTATGTCTCATTTGGATGAAAATATCCCAAATCAGGGCAGCTGGTTGCAAAGGGGGATTTTATAAGACAGGGCTTCGTGGTTTGCCTTGCCTGAGAAGGCAGAGCCCATAATGAGAAGGGTGAGGTTAGCAGCAGAGCTGTGCCCGGGACATCAGTCAGACACCTCAGTCAGCCCCTCATCCAAGCTGTCTGCTTATGGCTAAAGAGGAAAAAGTCACTGACTTTCCAAAGTCACCCCAGGTCTTCTGAGTGCAGCAACCCCCACAATAAAACCCAAAGTACAGGCCTCTTCAAGTTTACGTTGTAGTGCTCTAGTGCTGTGCTTCTAACTCTTTTATAACAATATTTGTGTAGCTGAGACATTGCAATAGCACGGGATTCCAAGCAAAAGGCATGAAATTAAGTTTATTTCTATTTGTTGCATCAAGATGAAGTTTGGGGTTTTTTTTTCTTCTCATTTTTTCTTCTAAAATTGGCAAGGGATTGCTTAAAAGCACCTTTCAACCTCTCTGAATTTGTGGGAACTTATGACTTTCCAGGGGGAACTCATCAAGAATTTCCCAGGGAGCCTGACAATGGCATTGTCCATGTGAGTAAATAAAAAATGATCCATTGGAGTAGCCAGAGAAATTTCTTGGAGAAAAGTAAACCAAATCCAGCAATTCCTGAACAGCTTAGGAGGGGACACAAGAGCTCTCATCTCAATGGGTCTTGGAGCGTTAAGAAGATCATCATCATTTCCAAAATAATCATAGGAGAAGCAGCCCCTTCCTAGGTATGTGGGTTTTCAGTTTGAGTAAATCCCCCAATCCCTACCTCTGCAAACTCTTTTGCTCCTACCAGCCCTGGCCAAACTTCTGGATGGAACACTCAATAGGCTGGATGTTATTTTATCCCATCTGGACGGCAGAAGCAAAGTCCTTCTGAGAAGCATCAAGTCAGCTTGCCAAGTCTGAGCCAGTCCTTTGCTGAATCAATAGCAGAGGAATTTCAAAGTATTGTGAGCCACAGCTCCGTGAGGACACTTGGCCACACCCAAGCAGCATCACTGGGAAGCAACGAACAACCGGCTGGTATTTGTGTCAAATTGTTGATATGTAAGCAGGGAGCCTGCTGTGCATTTAAATCACTTTCACACTAAATTTGGAACAGAAACCATTAAATATTTATTCTGTGCCTAAAATACTGCTCGAGCGTCCTACTTACTGATATTACATATTAATTCACATAGATTTTGCAGTACTGATAATGCATTTATTTTAAAATGGTAACTCTGAGGCATTCGTCATGATTGGGCTGTTTAATAAAAAGAGAAATTCATGGCCCCAGAGGAAGCACATTTAGTCACTCCTGTAAACCTGTGGAAGTGGCTTGTGTGAAGGGAAATTCAAGGGTTCATAATTACCGTGAAGAAAGCACTAGCTGGAAGTTTTTAGTGATGTGTTGAAGACCAGTAAAATCAGCTCTTCCAAAATATAGATACTTCAAAGTCGAGTAGAAATTAGGAGTTATTTCCTTAGCAGTGGGAGTACTGTACATTCAAAGAAGCAATCACAAAGCTAGAGTATAATTGCTACAAATCAACTGCTCCCTTCTCTGGGTACTTTCCTGAAATATGAGGACTGGTTGAAAAACTACTACAAAAAACTTAAAAATAACCAAACAGATACACCTTGACTTGTAGTGACCCCAGGGATGGCAATCAAGCACTGACTGGCAGCAGCAATCCAGCCCAGGTTTTGTAGGAGCCTTGTGTGTGCTGGAATAGATCAGCTGCAATTATTTCCAGGCTCTGGGCAAGCAGAGTAGGGTGCATTTGATAAATTGCCCATGGTCCTCCTATCTGCAATAAGCCTCAGTCATTTTTAATTATAGACACCTTGAAAGCTCGGAGCCAGTGCTGATTGGGCAGCAAAATATTGCTACAATCCTCTCAATAGGGTTTGGAAAAGGATTTTGGTGATGAACCTGACATGGATGTGATGCTGCCAGTCTGGCCAGAAAGTGGAGATAAACAGCTTGCTTGTGGATTTTGCTGAGTAGCTGCAGACATTGAGAGAGTCTGGTCTCTTCCAGGGCCTGCTGGGTCAGGCTAATTTGTTGTCATTTATTTTCACACCCTGTATAATAAACCCTAGGAAGAGGCTGGAAAGATCGGAACCAGTGTCAGGACCAAGTGTATCCTTGATGGCAAGCAGGATCTGCTCAAGCCCGTGGGGGACAGCAGTGGGCAAAGGGCATGTAGTATGTTTCCTATCACTATTAAATTTCCCCGTTTTCTGCTTTGTGTTATCCAAAGTGATTCAGCCTCTCCCCCTCTGTCCCTGCCCTGACATGCCCCTTATAGTACATCCACCCTTCTCTCCCTGCAGTATTTGCTCTCGCAGAGCCTCTGAGCAGCAATAGGTGCCTGGAAGAAACACATGAGGTGGATCATCACGAGCATCAGCCTCCAGGCACAGGAGGCACCAAAGCCTATTGCTGGCTGTCTCCTTGCCAAAGAAAGACTGCGAGAGGCAGAGGGTTGAGAGGCAGCAGCATTGCCTGCGGAGGCCAGGGCTGCTTCAAACCCAGCCACCAGCACTCCCCACACAGCTGCAGCTGTGGCGTGTCTAAATCCAGTTACAGGGCGGAATAAGCACTCCTACCTCAGCACACAGGGCTATTTCTGACTGCAGAACCTGGATGCTGTGGGAGCTCTCATTTTCCTGCACATGCTAATCAGGTCTGGATAGCAGCACCCAGCACCTGCAAAGGAGGGAGAAGAGAGAGAAAATGATGGCTCAACAGACTTTTTCAAGGGATTGAAAAGCCTTTCCAAAGCACCTTCAAACACACTATCCAGAAATAGATCAGGAGGTGATCTTACTGCAAACTGCAGCTTCCCAGCAGTGCAGGTGGAGAGGAGGACTCCATCTCTCCAATGCCCTGCCAGTCCCCAGTGGGCAGCTACCACTGCACAGGACACAGACAACTGATCCCACTGAAAAACTGACTCTCAGCTGGCTGGAAGCTTCCCTTTCAGGTAGCAGTTTGCTGAAGAAAGGAAACTTGCTTACCCTTGGTATTTCAGGTAGTCCTGTGCTGTATATGCTGTGTGCAAGGCAAGGAGCAGGTTGAGCACTGGTAAGAGAAATGCTGAACTGCAGCAGTGGCACTCTAGCTCTTGCACCATGCACAGCTGCAGTGGCTGGGTGTCCTGAGGTGCCTCCCTTCCCCATCCCACGCTTCTCTGATGTCCAGGGTTAAGTGAGGCCAGCAGCTCTGGCTGGCCCCTGCACTGCTCCTGCCACAGCCCTGGTGCAGCCAGGATCCCAATGTAAATATTAGCTGATCGTGCGTGAACAGGGGAAAAGAGCACCAGTTTAAGCCGCTCTGTTTGGGAGACACAGAAATCTATATAACGCTGTTACCAAGAAACAAGAATTGTTTTCTGTGCTATTTTAGGAAACAGTGAAACAAATGGAGCCTAGGACACACCAGGACTTCTATTTCCACTCTATAAATGAGTGTTATTACCCAGAGGCAGTGTTTTCCAGTGACACTGCAGCCAGACTCTATTCACGCCTGAATCAAAGGATATGCCGGTCAAACCTGCCCACTGACACACTCCCATTATCCACTTCTTTAAACTGTCCTGCTGCAAGGTGCAAACTGTCCAGCCCCTCACAGCATGTGCCCAATCACATGGCAGCAAGTCCTGAGGAGATGGTGCCATTTACTTTGCACTACCTGTTGCACAGCCTAAGACAAGCTGGCCCTCAGCAGCTCCTCTGCTTCCTCTTTAAGTTGCTGCTGAAATGTCTCATCTTTATGAGCTGTAAGATATTTTAAGTAGAGTCTTTGCCACCTACTTTTCCTCTTTTTTCCCTTCCACTTGCACCTGATACTGTACAAAATTCAGAATTGTATCACAAAATTGCTTTTCTAAAGCAAGAGCTACAGCCGAGCAAAAACTTATATCATGTTTGATGGCACATTGCTAAAGGGCCAAATTTGCTGTAGGTAACAGCCAGAAGAACAAATTATCTCAGATATTGGACTCCCATAAACACCAAGAGTAGCAGCCAGCAGGCACCGTGTGATTCCTGGGGAGCTGGCACTGGACAGTACTGTCAAAAATCAGGAGCTGCTCTGCAGTCAGTCTCAAAGTGAGGGTGAATCCCCGCTGGGGTCCCTGCACACCCCTCCAGTGTTCTCTGTTCCACACCCTGCATATTGCACATACAAGGCAAACCATCTCAGGCTCATTAAAACAGCACCACCCAAGCTGGAGTAGGGATAGGGGCTAGTGAGTGCAGGGGGTGACCAGTGGGGAGAAGCAGTGAGTTCCCCAGCACTAGAGTCTGTGCTTTGACTTTGCTTTCAAATCTCATGTTCAGTGCAAGGGATTTGCAAATGACCTCATGTTCCACCAGGGAAGATTTAGAGTGGATATTAAGGAAAAATTTCTTCACTGAAAGCATGGTCAGGTATTTGAACAGGCTGCCCAAGGAAGTGGTGGAATCAGTATCCTTGGAAGTGTTGAAAAGGTGTGTGGATGTGGCCCCTGGGGACATGATTTAGTGGTGAATATGGCAGTATTGGGTCAACAGTTAGTCCTTTCAGCCCTAATGATTCTATGATTCTATCATATTCCATGGCCACAAAGGATCTCAAGGGAGGCTAAACAACGCAAGAGATGAGCCTCACTCTCTCTTTCCTCTTCTAGACAGTCCCTGCAACTCCCTGCCATCAGTGCACATAGTTTTTACAAAGGCGCTAATTGCTTCCAGCTTTCATAAATATTCTGGTTTAGGCCTTTAACCAGGATTAATAAAAAGAGCGTGGGTTTGTTTGGTTTTCGTGCAAATGTGAGCCTCCCTGAGGGAGATATTCTGTTAAGCTCTCCCAAATGGCTGCTTTAAGTGAAGTTTACTCTTTCTGAGGGTTTCTCCCAAGCCTTGGGTCCTGCCCGTGTACACAGGAACTCTCTTCCCAAAGCCAGGGCCTCTGTTTCAGCTCTGCTTTTCCTTACAGCCATTTCCACAAATCATTGTCTGCACTGATTTCCCCTCTCTAATGGGAATAAATGGAGAGGGATACCAATGCTACAGTAGTGATTTTTTCTGATATCAGCAGGTTCTATCCTCTGACACTGTACAAAATGGAAACAAATTTGAAACATTTCACAAAATACTTTTACTATTCTTCATCCAACTCTGTTTTCAACACCTCCAGCTGCCTGGAATCTCCTTTACACAGCTGCCGTGGCTCCAGCCATGAGAGGTGGGAAGCGTTTTGCCCTCAGCAGGGATGGGTGTGTGTGTATTTGCTGCTCCTTGTTTGTAGTGCAAACAGAAGCAGGCACATAGGTGGAGTATTCCCTCATGGTGAGTATTGCCTCTTACTGGAACCTGCAAACAGAGCTGGCAAGCAGGTACCTTGGATCTCGTTTAGTAATTGTTCTGGAAAGTGTTTTAGCAGATGCAATTAACTCATTATGCTGGGAACAAATATGTCGGGGCAGATTTTTAAAACCTCTTGGAGCCTGTTCCAAAGGGAAAAGCTAGAAAGGACTATGAGTTTTTGCAGCTGTGTTGGATCTTGAAAACGAACTACCCAGCATTAGGCATCCTTTTAACCCAAAGAGCCTTTGTTTTAGCATCTTGAGAAAACAGCAACACCAATATAACATCAAAAATTACTTAGCTAATGCTCTTATTTATCTATATTTACCTGCTCGTGATGGGTAATTACACAAGTACCCAGCATGAAATAATACCACTGGAAGTTAGGCACACATAATTTTCATGATCACTCCACTGCTTCCCTTCCTGCATGATGCTAGACAGACTGCCTTACAATAAGATGCCAACAACTGTAAGTGAGAGATATTTTAGAGGAAGCTGTCCAGATCTCTCTGGACAAATATGGCATTTGGAAAAACAGAGCAAGAAGCCTGAGAAATTTTGACCTGATTCTTTCCTTTATTCAGTAAAAAGCATGAACATTTTAACTGTACATTCAGACACAGCTGCTGGGAAAACATGGCTGGGTGAATTAAGGAAATAAAGTGTTGATCACATTGACAGTGATGTGTCCCTGCTTCTCTGGAGCAGCAGAACTTCCAGATGAACCTTGACTAATCATATCTGGATATTCAATCAGGTTCTTTCAAACATAACCGAGTTCAAGGTTCTCCAGTGAGCCAAATCTCACCCTCTAAAGGATAAATATAATTCTGAAGGCTCCTAAAAAAAGAACATTCGGGGTTTTTTTGGTGCTTGTATGTATCTATTTTGCATCAATTAATTTAAGGAATCTTTTCTGACAATCTGTCAAAAAAGTCAATCTGTCTTTGTAGTTAGATACTCAATGTCTGTGATGTTCCTATCAGCAAAAGTTGCTTCTGTCATCCCCAGCTGCTTTCCTCTAGCAAATCCACCTCTGCAGAGTAACCTCAATAATCAGAGCAACCACCACAGAAAGAAAACCTTTCATAACAAATGGTCCAATTTTTCTCTGATCATCTGAGAGAGCTTTATTGCTGTGTTGTCCAGGAGAGGGAAGACAGAGAGCTGCAGCTTCTGTACATCTACCTCCTCAGCTATGAGGGAGAGCACATGCAGCCTCATGTCACAGATTTTTTTCCATTCTCCTATACAATAAATGGCATTTCTTTCTTGAAAACTCAAAGACTTCTGTTTTCTCCTCTCTTGTATGATCACCTACACATAATATCATTATAGGCACTGATTTAATTTATTCAGTTTTTTTCTGCACTCACAGTTGGCACAACTGGACTCAGGGCAATGGGCTTTTTTATGGATAATATAAAAATGGCATCAATTTAAAAAAAAAGGAAATGTGAAACTAAAAGACAACTAAGATCATAAGAGAACTTCACTGAGGAAAAGACTTTGGAGACATCCTATCACGCTTGTGGTAGTTGTCTTTGCATTAGCCAGGTCAGGGGTCAATGCCAGGCCAAATGGCACTAGCAGGTGATAAATGACCTGTCCCCCCTAGCAAGGGAGTGGCAGCACAACTACACACCTTGGGCGAGCAGGGTTATTTGCATCACAGCGACGACATCATGGTACTTCTATTTGTTTGTGTGGAAGAACAATAAATAGGGAGGTATGAAGTGAAAGGATACTGAGAAAGGCTAAGTGGGGCTGAAAAATCTCTTCCTGACTTCAGCTTGGACCAGCTCCTGTCACTGGGAAGCACATGGAAAACTTTGTTTGCAGGAACTTTACAATTTTGCTCTTCCTCACAAGGAGTTCAGCATGCTCAGAGCTTCCCACATTGCTGGCAGGACACACACCACGGAAAGGTGATGTGCAGAATGCCCCAGCTCTAGCAGGTAAGGCTGATGGAAATGGAGAAAACCATTTTTTGCTCTGTACACCATTTTTCCAGTCACTTCTCAAGGCTTTCGGAAATGCCAGACCCAGAAGTTTTTCCAGACTCATCTGCTACACTAAGCTTTTAATTAGAAGTAGGCAAGAAGCTTGGAGAGCCCAGCTGTTGCGAAAACGGTGGAACACGTCGTGAGAAGCAGCGCCTGTCTCCTCTCCCGCAAGCTATTCTCACAGCCCCATCACCAGGAGCCGATGTTTACCTATTCTCCCTAAATATTTATTAACATGAATTAACAGGTGACAGGTATTTTGACATTTACAAAAGAAGCATCGCTAATTGAGTCGAAGAAAAACCAAACCTTGAAAACACCCACCGACCACAAATACACATGTACACACAAATGAAGTCTCAATCAGATCTGAAAATCACCGAAAATTAAACCACTGAAAACACAAGACGTCTTTACTGACTCATCCCTCAGAGTGGCTCCTGAAGTCCTCAAGTTGCCCCAGGTAATCTTCAAGGCATAACACCACGATATCTTTATATGTGTAATAATTAGTAACTTGGGTGAAATATTTATCAGTAGTATTGCTTTTCGATGAAGATTTTTAGCTGCACTGGAGTCCAAGAAGAGTTGCTTGGTGGAAAACAAGCACTGCGAGCCTCAGGTCTGTGTGGCTCAGGGTGTTGTGGGGACACAGCGATGTCTGTGTGGGGCTGTGGGGGCACAGGAGGGACACTGCTGTCTGTGGGGACACTGAGGACACAGCGGTGTCTGTGTGTGGTTCGGAGGTTGGGAGGGACAGTGGTGTCTGTGGTTACACCGCGGGGACAGCAGCGCCTGTATGGGGCTGAGGACACCGCGCTGTGTGGGGCTATGGGGACACCGCGGGCACAGCCGCGCCTGTGTGGGGCTGTGGGGACACTGAGGGCACCGCGATGCCCGTGTGGGGCTGCGGGGACACGGCGGGCCCAGGCTCCCGTCGGGCTGTCCCCCCGCACCGCTCGAGCGCCCCGCCGCCGCGGCCACAGCCATGGCGCCCGCGGAGTTCCCACCGGGCATGCGCAGGGCCCGCTCGGCGCTCGCTCCCCTCGGCCCGCGCGTGCAGCACCGCGGCCAGCGCCCGCGCGCACGGGGCGGGGCGGGGCGGCGCGGGGGCGCGCGCGGGCGCGGCGGCGCGCGGAGCCGGAGCCGGAGCCGGAGCCGGGCACGGACACGGGCGCGCCGAGCGGAGCGCAGCCCAGCCCAGCGCAGCCCGGAGCTCGCCCGGCCGAGCGCAGCCGTCGCCGCCGCGATGTTGGACCCGTCGTCCAGCGAGGAGGAGTCGGAGGAGCTGGTAGAGGAGGAGAGCGGCAAGGAGCCGCTGGCGCCCGCCGCGGCGCGGCTCTCGCCTAGCCGCCCCGGCGAGGGCCCGGGCGGCGGCGGCGGCGGCGGCGGTGCCGGCGGCGGTGGGAGCGCCGGGGGGCTGCAGCCCGGCGGGCGCGGCAGCAGCGCGGCGCGGCCCGCCAGCCCCAGCCCCTCGGTGGCCAGCGAGAAGGAGAAGGATGAGCTGGAGCGGCTGCAGCGGGAGGAGGAGGAGAGGAAGAAGAAGCTGCAGCTCTACGTCTTCGTCATGCGCTGCATCGCCTACCCCTTCAACGCCAAGCAGCCCACCGACATGGCCCGCCGGCAGCAGAAGGTACCTGCCGTGCCCTGCCCTGCCCGGCTCTGCCCCGCCGGCCAGGCCCGGCCTCTCCTCTCCATCACCCAGCTCCAGCTGCTCTCTGCCTGCTCCTGCCCTCCTACCCCCTGCCATCCGCCCACCTGCCTGCCCCTGCTTACCTACCCCCCTGCACGCTCCCCTGGATACCCCTCTGCCTGCATCCCAGCCCAGTCCTCGCCTCTCCTGCTGCTCCCCAGGCCTGCAGCTGCCCGGGCACCCCAAGGGCACTCCCGGCACAGGGCACCTTGGGCCCACGTGCTGCGGTTAGCTGGCAGCAGCTCTGTCCCGGGGCTCGGGGAAGCCCCCTGACCCCTTGTCACCCTCTGTGCTGCTCCCCGACGTGGTCTCCCACACAGAGCCGGCGCGGTGACATATATCATTGCTTCTAGTTACGCAACATTTTGATTCGGGAAGTTTGGAATGTTGGCCATCTAAAGGTTGTCGAAAGGAGAGAAATGGGTTATGTTGGTGGAAAACACCAGGCGCGTGCTCTTGCCTCCTGCAAAGGGACTCAACTCCATGCTTACTGCAAAGTTTGCTGAACTGGGAGTGCTGGCACTGACTTGGGGAGTTGCTGATTCTCATTTCAACTTCTTGAAAGTGTTTGTGTACGGTGAGCTCCCCAAGACCGGATTCCCGGCAAAATGCGGCAGCAGAGGTTTGCCACTGAAGTCTCTGCCACAGTCCTGAGTCTTCCTCCCCAAGTGCGTCACCACGGCAGGGCCGCGTGCTGCTCCAAGCAGAGGCTGGGCAGGAGAGCTTTGCCTGGGCTCCCCATCTCCAGGAGCCGTCCTGGAGCTTGTTTCTCCTCTAAGGCACAAGCTCATGGGCCAGGGCAGAAATGGAGTTTCTCCTGGATGTGGATACAGGCGTCTTTCAGTTAAATGCAGACAACTTTTTTCCCTGTGGCAGAGTTAGGTCTGTGATGTAACGTAGCTCTCTGGAGCAGCTGGCCATTATTTTGTCACCATTTTCAGTTGAGTTTCTTAGGCTGCAGTTTTAGCCTTGATACTGTTCAGTGTTCAGAAATGACCTTTATAATTCAGGCAGACTCCTGGATGTATTGATGCAAACGACATTCAGTTCTGCTACACCACAGGACTATTATTAGTCATTGCAACATACGGAGGTAGGAAAGTGTATCCGTACTGTATCATGTAGTTTAAAGGCAATATAGGACAATCTGGTGTTGCTGGAAGGTTGAATGATCTGCTTTTGTTTGCTGAGCAAAGTGCATAGCTGAAATGATAGCCAGATTTGGAGTTTCTTTTATCTGTTCTTTTTGCCTACAACCCTTTTCAACAGATTGTGAATTTCCAAAGTAATCTTGGCTTTTGTTTCCAATGCAACTTCTTCATGTTAGAGAAAGATGATGAAATCTACATTATTGTTAGTTTCACAGAAATAAAATAAGTCCTGCAACTGTTTCTCACGTGGAAGTGAACTGAAATTGACAAGTAGTTTATCCAAGGGAGCACACAGCATCTTAGCAGTCCAGAGGAGAGTGGCTGGGAAGGACAGTTTATAGTGCCTGAAATCAAAATAGTTTACTGTGAAAAGATAAGAGAGAAGGGAAAAAGAAAAGGTGGGGAATAAAGTGCAGGTGAAACAAAGAAATGAGGAGTAATGAGAAAAATTACAAACTGGCAGCAATACTCAAGGGTGTGTGGAAGTTACACAGGATCTTGGGAGGAAATCCATTCTCTGTGAAATAAAGAACATAGGGAAGCATGTCCAGTTTAACACATATAGCTAAAATAGGTGTGTCTTGGGGGCTGACCATCTCCCCTCAAACTTAGCAGTGAAGTGGAATTGGGAAAGCTAAATTTAACATAACACATGTTAAATTTAATTTACCCTTTTAAAGGCGAATTAATTCTGGTTTTTTGTCTTCTCTATATCCCTATATTCAGTTGTCATGCTGGGATAGGTCCTTGCCTGTTTTTCTTAGTCATGACTCCTGTTGAAGTCAGTTAAAGGTCTGCCAGGGCCTGGAGTTTGTTGCTGAACTTTATGTGCTCTTCTGCTTTGGTTTCCTCACACATTCCTCAGGGAAAGTGCACCTTTCCTTCTCTGGCTGGAGAGGGACCAGAGGGTGAAGGTGTGGGACTTGTCCCCTCTTGAGCTTTGGTTGCAGTGTGTTGGTTTGGTCTTGAGTAATGATGAAAATACCAGGTGCTCAAGACTCACCAGAGTGGAATAAATGTGTTTTGCTTCTTAGGGGGAAGGTGAGAGAAAACTGAGTTTTGGTCCTGCTCTAATGGGGCTGTTGGGTCAGTTTGTTCATCAGCAGAGGAGGGATAAACGGCTTCCTTTGCCATGTGGCATTTGCCTCTCCACCCGCACAGTCTGCTGTTTGCCAGGGAAGTGTGTCATCCTTGGAGTAATGGGGAGCAGAAGACCCCCCAGCATTGTCACTTGCAGTCTCCAGGCTGGTGTGCAGGACCACACTCCCTCCTTTCCCAGTGGTGCCGGACAGAGAGGCTGCAGAGGGAGTTCTGCATGTTTGGGCCCCTGGAGATGCCAGGGCCTGACCCTGGCCATCTGTCCACTGCAGTCACTGCCCCTGGACAGAGCATCTGGGACACCCACTGGGGCTCTGCCCAGGTGAGGGGACCTGGCTTCATGCCAGGCTGCTCAGAGCCCACAGCCACGTCAGGGAGGTGCTGAGCAGCCACCACAGAGATGCCTGGGCACAACTGTGCAGCGATGAGGGCTGGTAATCTGTCCCCAGTTCTGCTCAGGTTCTGCCCAGTGCTGGAAGGAAAGGGATGAGGTTTGGCTTCACCTGGCTCACTGCTCTGCTGTGTAGCATGGGAGATACTGCCACCCCGAGCACAGCCCAGGCAGGTGACCGTGGCTTTGCAGGTGAGGCAGTGAAGCTGTTGCCCTGCAAAGTGGTTTCCTGGCTGGCTTACCTGATTAAGAAAGCACTGATTTTGTTATCGCCACAGCACTGAAGTTCTTGCCTGGGCTGTAGATCCCTGTGGTACCTCCCCTGAGGTGTGTAATCCTCCCTCCTTGATCCTGCAGCGCTGCTGTGTCAGAGCTGGCAGGTGCCTGGAGCCCTGGGGGCTGCATGTTTGGCACTGTGAATGCACCAGCACAGCACACACTGCTTGTGTAGCCACACACCTGTGCTTGGGAGCTGTAAAATGCAGCCTGGTGTTCTGCAGCACTCATGAACCACTTTGGAATAAAGAGAGCAGTGTTGTTAAGGTGCTGTTGCACCACAAAGGTAATTACTTGCTGTTTGATAAATTAGAATGTATATGAGAGCGAAGAGAGCAGCGGAAAAGTGTGAATGGATGGTGTAGCTGGGTATTTACTGCACGTGGGCATGACAGCATTGCTTGTTTACACCAGCCACAAACTCTGTTTCAGATTTCCAGATGAATTTAAACAGATGCCACTCAGAACTGATATTTTTTTTTATCCTGACACACCAGAAATTTCAGCAAGAGAGTAAAAATTGTTTTTTTAGATCAGCGTGTTCAAGTCTACACTTCTGTTTTGGGTTTATCTTGATGTTTATGGTGTAAGGCTCCACTTGAGTAACTACTCATCTGTGATGTCTACCTGTAAGTTCTTTTATTTACATCTCACTAGCAGTGTTTCCTAAGGGAAAAGAAAAAAGGCTTATTAGATACCTGCCTGTGCTGTCTTACTTCCCACTTAGGTTTCTTTTTTAAGCCACCACTGAATTCCAGGCACATTTGAGATACAGATAGTGGTCTGCAAGATACTCATCCCTGAAAAGCTTTGTGAAAACAGGGAGAATTCATTTTTATCTTCTGGCCCAGGTGGGAGGAAGGTAAGTGTTTGGGCAGCTCTTACTAGATCCTGGGGAATCTGAGCAAGAGACCTACTGAATGTGGAGGAAAAGCTCCCAGCAGAGCTTACAGTATTGCTGCACATGGAAGGCTCCAGCCTCATGATCCAGCTCAGGAGGAAAGTGGCTTTGCCAGCTCCATTGCTCTCAGAACAAAGTGTTTTATTACTGCAGATGGCACTGAGCTTGGTAATTGTTTTCCCAGGATGTATGTAGTCTTTTCTCTAGCTCATGCTGATTTGTTGGAAGTAGAGTTCAGACGACCAGCCGTGCTTGGTGCCTCTTCCCACTTGATCCTAACTCTCTGAAGCCTTTGGGAGGAGAGCTCAGCCAGCAGCCTAGGGATGTTGGACAAGGTGTGTGTCTGTAGTGATGCAAACCAAGCATCCTTGGATGTGGGTTGTACCTCTTGCTAAATACCTCCCCAACACAGCAGTCAAAAGGCACAGCACAGCCCTTGGAATCAATGTTTGCCCCTTCAAAATAGCATAAACTGAAAACACTCATTGGGAAAGGGGCAGCAGGAAGAACTTGTTAGGAGATAAAATGTGGGGAGCACATTAGGTCAGACATCGCTGCACTCATGGTTGCTATTGCCTGTTTTCTTTGCTGCAGAGCAAGGGACTAGTCAGGCAGGAGAGTAAATCAGTTCCCAGTGGGATAAATGTGGGATGAAAAAAGTTCCAGCTTAGTTGCAGATTACCAGGGCTACTCCTGGGAGAAGTGGCTCATGATTTGGGTCCCTGTGTAAGCCTGTGGGATGACGTCAGGTGCATTAGCAAAATTCTCAGTCAAATTCAGCAAAGCGCTTAAGCTTGTGCTTTGCTGAATAGTGATTGATTTAAGCACAGTGCTTAATGCAGAACAGGTGTGAGGGGTCAGCAACTGTTAAATTGGTTACTGAATACTGAATTTCTGCTATTTCAGCAGGCACACAGATGCTACAGCAGTTAGGAACATAGTAAAGCTAGTGCAGCCTTCCAAGTAACCACGCAGTTCTTCCCTATCATGGGTTGGCTTGCTACTCTACTGCCATATTTACACAACTTCTCTCATAAAACCACCAACACATTGCTCTTCTGGGACAGACCCTGACTCAGGTGGCGTTGGGACTTGTTTTAGCAGCTTTCTGCTTGAGGAATTCATTTTTGTGGTCAGATTCTGTTCTGCTGGCCCCAAGAAACCCTTGGAGATTTTTTGTTTTCTCAGCTCTGCAGGGCAGGAGAGGTAAAGAAGATGCTCTACTTGTTTTCTGTCTGTTCCTCAGTTGCTGTCTAGTGCTGTTTAAGAAGGAGATGCAAGGTCCAGGAAGCTCTCAAGCACGTGCTGGACCTTTTGCACAACTCTGTAGTTGCAGCAAAGCTTGCAGGATAATTATTTGTGCTATGCCTATACAAATCTTGAAGAGTAGGTAGGGTCTGGTTTCACCACTTAGATGGCTCAGTGTGGGCACAGACCATTGCCACCATCAAACAAGAGCTGTGTGTGTGTCTGGGCTCTTGGCTGGGGCTGTCCCCAGCTCTGTGCCAGCCCCAAAGTGAAAGTGAGCCTGCTTGCAGGGCATCACAATGAGGAGGAAGGTGATGGCACATCTGACATGCTGTGCTTTGTAGCAGCGTGGAGTGCAGAATGTGATTATTGTGCTCAAATTGTCTGGAATCTGCAGAAAATGGTTATTTTCAGTTAAAACACTTACCATTTATTTTCCCAGTGCCTTATCTTAATTTAATTCTAGGAGATATTAAATATTTGTCATACTTTGGCTATTTATATACTTGCAGCTTATTGGATTGTGAGGCAGGTAATTAAAAAGACCAGGCTGTGAGCTTGGTCTTTGGCTGTTTTAAAACTTTGCAGTTTCTGATCCACAGCCTGACATTTCAATTATTGTGGGTGGCACCTCTTGGGCCAGAGATGTTATGAACTAAGAGTGGAGAAGTCTTATCAGATCATGCAGCTCCAAGCCCTGCTAAAGTCCCTTGTTTCCAAAAGGTGTAATTTATGGCCTTGCTTTGCATAGTCTAGACACTCTCCCCGAAGCACTTTGCCTCTTGCAAAACTTGTAATTTCTTCTGCTGAATGGTGAGTCACTTGTTTGCCGTTCACCTAAGTGGAAAGTGGTTGGCAAGTCATCTCCCTATGCAATTTTTTGTTAGCTGGAGAAATATTTAATTTGTCTTAGCTTGTTCAACAGTAGCAGCCCAGCCATCACAACTCTGCTACTAGCAGTGTATGTATACAAACCCCAGAGCTACTGCCAGTGCTGTAGTTCAGGGCGGTACAAGGTAAACATCCTATTTCTATTTCATTATGTAAACTTGATCAGTATGTTAAGACCAATCAATATAGTATGATCAATAAAGCTGTTGCTTAGGTGGTGTTGATGTGAATCCAGCTAGTGGCTTCAGCAGGGCCAGGGGTTCACCCACAAAGTGATGTCTAGAAATCACATATTTTAGTGTGTATTTGAGAATTAAGACTAATTAAAACAGTAGAGTTCCCTTAAAATAGCAGATAAGGAGATGTTCCCTGGTGGTGAGCAGCTCCTCTCTGTTTGTCACCCAGGAGGATGGGTGGGACTTGATGGGTAGCCCCTCAAAGGTCTTCCCTTTCTGGAAATAGAACAGGGTGAGGTCCAAGGGAAGGTGGCACCTAACAGCCCAGCTATTTTAGAGTGTGCTGCAGGCATGGCAGGACTAGCAGAATTGTCTCCTTACCTTGGATGCTCCTTATGCAGGTGGCACCACCAGCTCCCCGTGGGTCAGAATTGGGCCATCCTTCTTGAAGGGCATGATCCAAAGTCCAGCAATAGGCTCCAGCTGCCTCTTCATGAGAGTGGGAGAGGGAATATGCAAGAGATGGGAGTTCCCCAGAGTCATTACCTTGTAGGTACTGACAACAATACGTAGAGCATCCTAACCTGACACTTGCTTAGGAAGAAGTTATTTGTGGATACAGGATATTTGGGTTGCCTCGACCGGATTTTTCTCTGAATTGCGTGGGCTTCATGTTTAAAACTGGACATAAAGTGCAGTTGCTGAGTGTTTGATGTTAACCTTTTGAAACTGTTGTTTCAAAAGGTGCTTTTAGTGATAATATTTGGTATTGTTTGTCTGTGATTCGGGCTGATAAAGTCAGACGTTTCCTAGAATTTAAACACCTGAGTCAAAATGTCATGCAAATATTTATTCAGCTTGGGGTAAGTGATGCTGTGTTTGTAGTTGTTGTAGTTCAAAACCTGTCTGTCTACTTCACAGTACGGTTGGGAGCTTAGACTTTAAGTAGTGTCAGGTGTGTACTGATCCTCATGGGCGTCTCCCCATACCCAAATGTTAATATTTGATGAAGAAACTTAATGAAATCTAGATTTAGTAATGTTTTTCCTGGCCAAAAGGGTGGAAATTTTTTTTTTTTTTGGTGACGGTGCTGCAGTGTGTTTATCTTTGGGGACTGGCAGTGCAATGTGCATATCTCAGAAGAGCCCCATTGACTTTGGTAGGACTTCGGGCTGATGCCACAATGCATTTGTACAAATACCCTGGCAAACAAGGCTGATGGTCCAGCAGTGGCCTTTTGTGATCTGGTGTACTAAATTAGGGTGACATTCACACAAGGGCAGGGTGCTTTTTGGCTTTATAAAATGAAGAGTTTTCAAATCCAGCTTTGTCTGCAGACCTCCTGCAGACCACCTCCTGCTCCCTTTTGGGGTGGGATTTAGATCCACACTTGATGATTTGGGATTAGCATTTATGAAATGGATCTGATCCTTTACAAGCATGGAGCAGTGACCCTGTCCCTGCAAGTCTATCACTCGCTGTTTGTCTTCAGCCAGGTGAAGAATCTTCAGGGAAAAGAATCTTCAGGGAAAAAAACTCAATAAACTTTTTGGCAGTGGAAAAGAAGTACCTGTTTTGGATGTTGTCGTTGCCTGATGCACTTCTGCAGGAGAAAGAAGCCTTGTATCCAGCGCAGCTGCAGCACTGTGGTGTGCACAGTCTCAGTTCAGTCCCTTGGAGCAGGGATAAAAGGGGGTGGTTTAGCTCCCAGTTACTTGTCTGGTACAGGGGAGGAAAGTCACAGTGAGGAAAGGCTGTTTTCCAGGCACACACGTTGAGGAGCTCCTGATAGAAGAACCTATTTGTTAAGAAATGTCTTGTTGAAAAAGTCTCACAGGCTGCCTTGTAAAGATCATCAGCCGTGCCTGTTGCAACATTTGAATTTCATCCTGAGCACCTACGGAGCTGGAGAGGATGGTGCTGGGAACTTGCAGATTCTGAAAGTTTGTAGCAACCACTGATGTCTGTTGTTGCAGTGTGTGTTTTCAATCGATGGAGGTGCATGGGGCTCACAGACTCCAGTAGGATGCCATTCTCCCTTTCCTGGGCAGTTCGTGAAGTTACCAGAGCAGATGATGCTAAGTTGGTGTTGCCCTGCAGTGCAGAAAGCTTCATCCTGTGGAAGGATTTTACAACTTTAGGCACCCCTAAAGCCACAACCCACAAGTTTTCCCTCCCCTCTACATCACAGGGGAGCAGCCCCTTGCTTTCCTTGGAGCCCCTCAGAGAGAGGCAGTGATTTGCCTTTGTTGGTAGGGATGTGGGTGTGTGCTTGAGGGTCATTTCAGAGCCCAGGGTGTCATAGCTGACATACAGACTCTGGCTGGGACAGGAGAGGACAAGGCACCTGGCTGGTGGCATCCTAATGACATAAAGAGTTTTGGGTTGATACTTGGCTGTCAGAGGGAAAATAGACCAGTGCTCCCAAATACAGCTCCATGTTCACTGATGTTGGTTGAACAAAAAGGCACCCACCAATCTGATTTCCAGCTGGTGCTTTGCTTGGAAACAAACTCTTACCCCAAGGAGTGATTTGGAGGAGCCCTATCCAGCCAGTTGGCCAAGTGAACCTAAATACTGCAAAGACACTTTGGGAAGAAATTTCTGGGCTTGCTCTGGCCAGCCTTAATTTGTGGCTGGTGTGGTGTCCCTCAGGTCTCCCTGTCTCTGTTTGATGGGTGTGGGCTGGGAAGGAGCATTCAGGTGTGATGTTTTAGGCACAGAAAATACTGGATGATTTGGAAACAATTAGGTTCAGCCATCCAAAAGTTCTGTTGGACTGCTGCTGGTGCTGCCAGGGGCTGTAGCTTTTGCAAGGAGGCGGTTTTGCTTTGCCTGGTGTGCTGTTGCAGGGGGTCAGCTCCTCCCACACCTCAGCAGCAGAGGATTTAGGCAGCTGGAAGGTGATATGGGTATCACATAAGCAGAACATCAAGCAAAAGGCAGTTTTCTTCTGAGATGACAACTACCTTTTCCTGATTCAGCAAGAGGGCACAAACGCTTTGCATGTTGCATGTGACGAGTGTGCTTTTACTGTCTCCACCCCTAGACTTCCCTCCTTCCTAGCACACTGCTCCCATTCTTTTTGCAACCAGAGATGACAGCCTTGTCCCTGCCTCGGAAGGAAGCTAATGGGGTGACGCAGCAGGAGCCAGCTGCCTTGCTACCTGCATGGTGACAGTGCAAGGAGGAAGGAAGGACATTGCCAGCACTTCTTCAGCCACGGGCAAGGCTGCGTGACCCGAGAGCGGTGCACGCTGCAAAAACCAGCACTGTGCCTCCCACCCCAGCTCCAGAGACCCTCTGCCAGCGAGACCTCTAGGCAGAAGCCATCTGCTGCTGTTATCTGGGGACATGCAGCTGTCTGAGCTTCACGGGGCTGGTTTTTGGTGCATAGCCAAGAGCTAGCTGGAGTTAGGACTGCAGAGACTTGGTGTGTGCTCAGTCATTTGTGAGGGCAGAGCAGCTCCTGAGCATGGATTGATGCCTATGCTCTGCAGTGGGAAGGAACAGGGAGCTGGGAAGGGCACCAGGCCTGGCTGAGGGAGTTTAGAGTTGGGAAGTGTCAGCTTTGCTCCCTCCCTTTATCAGGTGTTTGGTGCTTCAGTCTGCAAACTTTCCTCCTCTGGAAGGGTGGCTGTGAAGGAGCTGGGGCAGGGAGGAGGGATTGCTGACAGTTCTCAGGTCTGGCTGTGTTTTCTTTTTCCATCTCCCATTTCCTCTGCATCAGGCATGCCCAGGGCTATACAGGGATGGTGGAGGATAATACTTTTCTAGCCTCTAGCCATCTCAAGAGAGAGCTGGTGTCCTCAAAAGACTTGAGTTGGTCATGCAGTGGTGCATTATGTTGGCCAAGTCTCTGATTGGTATGATTTCTGCTTGTTTAGGCTCCTGGACTTCAGTGGTGCCTTCTACTCTGAAAGTTGTTGGCTGTAATTCTGCAAAGACCCTACCTCTGCCTTCAGCTGGGGTCTCATGGGTTTTATCTACTCCAAGGGCTACTTCTTTCCCCAGATCTCTCATGACACATTCCTGCACAGCCTGAGCCACATGCCACGGGAATGATGGAGGATGTGGGATGTGAATTTGGCACATGAATTACACTTTTAAACTTTTGATTTTGCTTGTTTTTAAGTGCTGTTACAAGTGCATGTGCTTGTGCAAGGATTATGAACTGAGCAGGATGGGGTCTCCATGGGTATTGTTAGATTTGTCCATCAATAGTGAAAGCCACTGGAGTGCATGGACTCCAGTGCCATACACATTGCTGGCTGATGTAAAATGGGTGTTTCTTCCTAAGGCTGCATTGCATCCCTGCTGCTGAACTTTTATTTGGATTTCCTCAAACTATGACCTCTGAAGCTCTGTGGCAAAGCTCCTGCTTGGTGCATATTTCATGCAGCAGGACGTGAGTGATAGAAATTCTTCCTGTAATTTCATCTCTCTATAAACTCCCTTCTCTCAGCTTCTGTCACACACCAAAATATTCCTTTCTGCACAGAAGTCACCCCAAAAGTGAATCAGATCCTGCTGAGCAGGACAGTCTTCCCACCACCTATTTATAGTGCATGCAATTACCCTCCATGCATCTCGGAATTCTAATTGCCTTTTTATTGCTGTTTAGTAGTGTGTTAAAGGTTTTTGAATGCTCATGCCTTGTTTTCTCATTAGCTCTATTTATCCCTCCTTTGGCTCCCTTCCTCAACCTCATCAAATTTAGCATCTTCATGCCTCCAGGGCCTTGGGCAGCTCTGCCACTTCTGACTTCTCCCGAGTCCTCGCTTGCGTTGCTGCTCCAGATGCTTTGTGTTCCCCAGTCTCGCTCTGACGTGCTCTTGGGACCTGTCTCCTGGAAGGGGCTCTGAGCCAGCTATCCCTTTGGGCAGAGTGGCTCAGGGAAGGTGCCTTGGTGTCTCTAAGGCAGCTGCCTTGCATCAGACAGGGCTGTTTAGTGTGATGAGGCTGCCCAGGCAGTTAGGGGCAAGGACATGATTTCCAAATGGGGAGCAACGGTCAAGAGTCTGGGTAGCAGCTGGTGGTAGGGACTGGTGTTGGTAAGCCAGGTGGGAGGCTGGTGCTGTGGCCTGAGGTCCCCTGCATAGATTTGTTTTGTCAGGGTGACCCTGGAGCTGCTGTGTCACCAGTGCTCCCCTTGTGACACGGCCCTTTTTTAAAGCCACAATCTCGTGGGCTGGAGGCACATACAGCTGGCATCACTGGGCTTGCTTTTTTTAGTGCTTTATGTGTACCCTGTACCAGTTTTCATCTGATGGGGTTGTACAGCACCTGGAACTCTTCTGGGTCACTGGGGGCAAGCAGGACCTGTGTTTTTCTCATATATTCTCTTGAGTGCAAAGTCCTTTGCAATGTTGTTGGCTTATGTTTTAGCCTTGTTGTGTGGCATTTCCATAGCTCAGATTAATTTAATTATCCCTTGAGGTGCTTGCTTGCTCACAGTTGTCCAGGACTTTATTGCCCTCCTCTCGTGTATTGAGGAGCCCACACAAATCTGAATCATCAGTAAATGTAATCACGGTGTTTGATGTTTGTTCTTCCAAGTCCCTGATACATACAATGAATGAAAGTAGTCTTAATACCCATCTGTGCCTGCCTTTTCAGCACTTCTTATGTTCCAACATGCATATTTGCTGTGTACAGCTCTGCTGCTTGGTCCTACCAGCATTCGTATTGACCAGAGAAATTAATGTTTTATGTAAAACTGTATCAAAAGCTTTCTCACCCTGTAAGTAATTTATGGCCAGAGCTTGCCCTCAGCAACCTTAGCATGTCTGTTAAGCATGGTGTCTGTTCAGGGAGGGCTCAGTTCAGTAGCCTGCAGTGCTCTGCAGGCTGGGGCTGAGGGTGGGTGAGTGCTCTGTGCTGCCAGCCAGCGTCCAGCATCCCTGCCTGCGGCTGGACTCTGACGTGGTGGCACTTGTGACATGGGCTGTGCAGCGTTACTCTAGGCTGGCATCCTCATCTGTGGGCTCTGGCTGAGTGTGAGGGTTCATTAGTCAACAAGAAAATTACTGAACTGAAACGGCCTGGAGCTCCTTGGTCTCAGTGAGAGTTTGCTGTTTCAGGTTCCTTGTGAAAGGTGAAAGCAAAGGCAGAGCTTGGCATTTCAGGCACTGACTGGGGGCTTGAGCTTGGGCCAGGTTACAGGCTCTGCTCTCTGCTCACTTCTTCCCAAACTCACATAATTATCCAGATCCTTCTCAAGCTGTCATCAATAAGAAGGTGATGAAAATATTTCTCCTTCCCACATACAGCACTGGAAGATGGTGAGAGCTTATGAGATGCAGAGTTAATTGCTTAGTGCAGGATGCAGGGAGCACTGGGGCTGGACCTGGCGAGAGTGGCCGTGCTGGAGCTCAGACACACACAGACTCTGAGCACCAGGGGCTGCCCCTTCCGTGACTTGCTGTGTCCTCCAAGCAGCTTCTACAGCTGCTCCCTCTTAAAATAAGACAGTTAATAGTGTTGCATAATTCATGCTTACAAGTTGTACACATTCGATGATAGAAGGAGCCGATGTTTAATTTACACACATGAGGCTTCATATGGATCTTAACAGCTCTGTGCACAGCAGCCGTGCACCCTTTCCTCCTGTTTACATTTGGGCAGGTGGACAGCAGGCTGCCTGCTGTTTCCATAGGCAGGGCAGTGTCTGGCTTGCCTGCAGCCTGCTCCTCTGACATTTCCTGGGCTTGTCACGGGTGCTGCCCTCCTTCAGCAGGGCACAGGAGGAAGAATTGCGCTGTAATGCAGAAGCAAGACAGGAAAATCTTCATCCTTATTGCTCTCAAAACCCAACTGCTGTATGAAAGGAAGGCAGTCTGGACTCCAGGTTTTGCATTGCTGGGAGCCTGTGGAGCGAGGCTCTGCTCCTGAGGGGGTCTCTCAGGATGCATATGGATGTGCTCTGGCTGCCCTTGCTTGAGGTGCTCTAGGTGCAAACTGCAGCCTTCAGATGTTTGTGATCTGGTGATGGCTCAGGCTTCAGGGACAGCCAAACTGTGACGAACAGGAGATGGGCTTTTAAAGTAGTGTAGCAGCTCAGCTGTCCTCTGTTAAAGCCCACAGGAACAGGAGAAGAGTAAGACCTCTGATTCTTTCCTCTCAGCCAAAGGCATAGGAGCCAGTGGCCAGCCAGAGGCAGCTGCCTTGCTGTTTGGTTGCTGCAGGTTTGGGAGGGAGTTACAGCTGCTCCAGTAGTGTGGCAAATCATCTCCATTTATCTTGTGGTGTTATGCCTCGATGATGTCAGATGGTCTCTTTACATTGCATATATATTCAGACTAAGCAAATCACAGTAGTTTTCCTATTAAAATTTAATGATGAAAGATGACACTTATAAGTGATTTCTTTTCTTTTTTTTCTTTAGCCAGTTGTTTCATTTGCTGTATAACCCTCATGCTAATGGCAATAATCCTTCCTTGCTGTGACTCAGGAGAACAGATGTGCCTTTGAATTTATTTTTTTTTACCTAGACAAAATCTTCATGCTGGTTTGTTTGTTTTTTTTTTTTACAGCTCTGATTACTTGCTTTGCAATGCTGTGACCTATATTCAAGGTGAAACTTGTGATAAATACTTGCTTTGGGGAGAGAGGAACAGCTATGTTTTTTGAGAAGATTAAGGTCTGTCAGGCAGCAATCCTCATTTCAATTAGACATCAAAATGCAAATCATTCAGACTTCAAAGTATGTCAAGGTGAGACTAGAAAGGACTTTAATACATTCTGAGATTAAGTTGAAATCCTTGAGCAGTTTAATTGTTCTTGGTTAGTTATGCTGTCTAGGAATGGTGTGGGGGTAAGTCACAGTTGTGCAAGGAAGCCCTTCAAAGATATTTTTAGTCCCAGGACTTCAGGGGCTATAGAAGGGATTTGTTCACCTGGATGCTTGGGAAGCTTTGCTGGCTTTGGAAGGGGGAATGACAGAGCTTGGGTGGTGGGAAGACTGAAGTATTTTTTTACTTTCTGCTTGAAGAGATTAGCTATGGTTTTATGAAATGTAAATGAAATTTCTACTCTTCCTTCTCTTTTTTTTGTATCTCCTGACTTCTCAAGCAAATATTAATGAAAGAAACTGGGGATGAGAACTAGCAAAAAACCCAACTTGTCCCTGTTGAAACCATGGATACAAGGTCATAACTGTTTATGTAACAAATCTCACAGGATTCAAAATATGTCCTTGGTGTCATTTTGTGCAATTTTTCAGAGGTGTTTATGGAGTCACAGAACTACTTTGCACCAGAAATTGTAACCATACGCTGTAATTGTACATTGTGCACCTCTTTGTACCTTGTTTGGGTGAGCACGATTCGTAGATATGACACAGAAGCTTAATGAAAAAATAGCAAAAATGCAAATTATACATATTTCTTGTTTAAGAAACATTTAATTATGTTAGTATGTAGACTTTGAACTAGAAGAACTTCTGTAGACAGAGAAACTCTCTAATAGTCCATGTTCTAGAGAGCTGGACCTTGTGTGAAGAGCATTTGCAGCCACCTCACATCACCCCCTTCCCAAGGGAGCCAAGCAGACAGTGAGTTCCCCATGGCTGGCAGATCTCCCTGGGCCCCGTGGGGCTGGGGCTCTTTTTGCAAGGCAGGTCTGGGAATTGCTCTTGGGAGTTGCTGGGCCTTGGTAACCAGCAGAGGTGGAAGGGGCTACCAACAGAGAGGCAGAGGCAAAGAAACAACCTCCTGCAGCATGCGGGCTGCTGCTGAATCACTGTTTATGCTGTTTCTGTACCTGCTGACTCGGTGCATGGAAATAGGGTACCTCTATTTTTAGTTCTTACCTTGTGCGTTCATGCACATGCACGCTGAAATTATACTTTTTGTGATGGGAGCAGTTCCTTGCCTACACAGGGAAAGTATTCAGAGTTACAGCACAGTAATGATTCCCGATTTCTTCCCTTCCTAAAATCATCTGTACAAGGAGAGAGTGGGGAAGAGCTGCTTGCTCTGTGTAGTAGTAAAGCAGCATGGGGTGCTCCAGAGCTGCCTCTCCAATTGATGCCATTCAGCCCTGGTCCTGCCCCACTGCCTTTCTGGCAGAAGGATTGCAGCTGCCAAATTTTATTCCCTACCCTGCTGGCTTCCTTTACCCTCTCCTTTAGAGCTTATTTGGTACCTAAATAGGATTTATCAACTGTTGCAGCAGGACCACAGTGTTTTGGTTTGTTGTTGTCAGTTTTTACTAATCTTTAATGTATTTTGCCCATGTTGATGCTAGTGGAGCAATATTGAGCTCCATCAGCAGAGAAAGTCTCAAGATGAAACCAGCACATTTGTGTTGGCAGGAGTTGTGTGTTGGCTACTACCTGCTGCTGCATTAATTGTGCTGTGAAAACAGGCACCACTTCTTCATATGAGCTGGGACGTTGAGGTGAAGCAAAGCAGTGACCTGTTGGTAGCAAAAAATCACTGTTTTTATTGGGGACAAGATCTGGTTTATTTTGTTAATGCTGCAGGAAGCCAGTGGTTACTGGTGGAATATTCCAGTGAAAACAAGGCTTTCTCATTCTAGTGTGTTGGGATTGACAATGGCGTTTTGGGAAGAGAAGAAATAAAAAGTGCTCTGCTTTTAAATGGCTCTGTCACTCTGTCACATGTGGCAGCAGCTTTGTGACACTGTCTGTCCTCAGCTGCTGTGACTTCAGAAGCTGGGATTCCCCAGAGCTGATGAGATTATTTAACTCAGTGATGTTCTTTAGAAGACGCATTATTCTCTCTCTGGTATCCTCCTGGAGCACAGTGGTGCTGGTCCTGCCACCAGAAAGTCTGGAGTGGGTGCTGCTGCTGCTGCTGCAGCTGTAAAGTTGTGCATACAGTGCCAGCAAACTGATCGGAGTGTTCTGTCCCATGTAAGGAAGCATGACAAAAGCCTCATCAGGATTCCTGCCTGAAAATCCTGTGTCCAAAACCTTAATGCTGTACTTGGCATCCATGAGGTTGTTCTAACTGCCCTCTTTGACTGGCTCTCAGGAGAACATGGCAGGGGAGGTGCTGCTGCTCTTGAATACTGTGCAAAGTTTGGCATTGGCTGGGGGAATCGTGACTTTGACCCCAAGGTCTCTGTAGCTTTGATTTCTGGAAAGTCTGACTGCTAAACTGTCATCTCCCAGCAAGTCTCATGTCTTAAACCACTTGCACCAGACCCTGCCACAGCCTTGCTTTCCTTAGCCAGCTTACTCAGAGTCTCAATATCCAGAAATTAGTGTTGCCTCCACATCCAGGTCCATTTCTTAAATAACCACTTACTGTGCTGTGAGGGTTTGGTCTGGCCAGCGAGAATGACTTAGTGATTCTGGTACTCACTGTGGCCCAGTGATGCCTGATGTCTTTTGGCTCCTTTGCTGCCCTTTGTCATTACTGAGCCTTGGCACCCTCACCCAGGGGAGTGTGGTGTCCTTGTGAAACCCTTGCTGGTCCAATTTCTGTCCTTGTGTCAGGGATATCAGGAGTGAAGCAGCCTCTTGCATTGCTGCAGAATAATTTTCTGACTCTAGAGTCACGCACACAGCTGCAGCACATTCACTCCTCGTTGCACACACAGCCCCGGCTCTGCCTGGTGTGAAAAGCCTGCTGAATTGTTTTAAAACGTCACAGCAGGAAAGAGCTTTATTTCTCATACTCCATCATTTATGTCAGCCCAATTTGTGAGCTGTTTGCCTGAAGTACACGATGGATGTGAATGCACTGACTTTACATGGACCTGTTTCCTGCGTGTTTGTGGCTGCCCTGTGGAGGAGCATCACCAGCCAGTGCTGGAAAGCTCCTGTGGCAAAAGGGGGGAGAAAGAGAAAAGGAGATCCAAGGAGAGGTGGAGGAAGGTGCTCATCTTGAGGTAGAAACACCATTTGTTCTGGTTCACCTCTCTACAAAGAGACAAGGAGTGCCTTTGGACTGTGCAAGAACCCTTTCCCCAGGAGGTGGGAATAAGGTAGAGCCCGGGCTACCCAAGAGTAGCTGTTTAGAAACAGATCCATGGTACCTCTCGGTTTGGGGGGAGAAATGCTGAAGGTTTGGGTGCTTAATGTCCATTTTTTCTGGACCCCAAACTGAAATGCAAATCTTTTCTCCCCAAAGATGTTTAAAGCTAAGCCTCACGAGGCTGAAACGGTGTGCAAGGAGCCCCAGCTCTTCCTGAGGCTTTGATTTTCAGGATTATTCAAAGATTTGCAAATTAGAAGGGTGCTGAAACCAGTTGCCTTGAGCTTCAGTGGAAAAACATTTGATAGTATGTGGCATCTTGCAGCTTAGTTCTCAGGCACCATCCCCTGTCAGTGGTATTTTTCCATAACTGATGCTGTTGGTGGCCAGAGCTCTCTGCTTGGCTTATAGCCACGCTCTTATTTAAGGCACAGAGAAACCAAGGCAAGGGGAAGAGAGGCCGAGCACAGCCTGTGCAGAGAAGGTGCTCCCAAATCAGTGCTGGCTGCCAGCCCTTTCCCTGCTGTGCCCAGGGAGATGCCAGTAGCTGTGCCAGGGATGCTCCAGTGCTCAGCGTGGGGTATGGGATGTCTTGTCAGACACCTGAGCAGAGGGCTTGTGGGTCAATACCTCGTTAGAGCAAAGCCATGTGCCTGCCTTGCCTCTCTGCTCTCTAATTGCTGCCTCGTTGCTTCCTATCTGCATCCAGTGAGCAAGCTGCCCGATAGTTAATTACTCCTCTGGTCTGAGTGCTGTATTATAGTCCATTCTGTCAATACAAATTGTTTTATAGAAATATGAAGTACCTCTTCCCCTTTCCTCCAAGGACTTAGAGACGCAATGTGGGCTTTAATGATATCATTCTCCCTTCTGTCCAGTTCAAGCAGGAAAACATCTCCCATTTTCAATAGGCACTTAGGGTTATCTGTTGGAGAGCCACGAGCACTCTGCTTTTGGGGTCTGTTCCTGTGCCTTTCCAAAAAAGCACTTTCCTTGCCCTAGTACCTTTGGTGCTGTGTATTTATAACTAATCAATTGCAACCCAAGATTAGAGCAATGGTTGTCATTTGTCCTGATGAATCCAGGCAATCCTTCCTTACATTGTTCCCTTCCTGGGTAGGGTTTCTTCTCCTTGCTTTTGAACCTTTGGTTTAATAAATAGGTGCAAAAGACTAAGTAACTTAAGCAGGGGTTTTAGGTGGGCATCTACTGAGACTGCACACAGAAGAATGTAAGGATAGAACATAAGGAAGATTCCTCCTTTCAGGCATGAAAATTGTCAGCTCTTGGCATTCGGTTGTATCTCCACGAACTTGCACTGAACCAGGTGGTCAAGGTGGGCAGCCACTGGTGGTGGCTCTTTGCAGAGGATTTATAATTTTGAATGTGTTTTTATAGCCCTGAAGTAAACACAGAAAAACCCACATTCATTCCTAATTAAAGTAAATATAAATATGCCCGACGTGTGATGAGCTTCAGGTGAAGCAGTGTGTTTGTAGTGACTAATGTTTTGGGGTTGTGCTCTGGTTCTCTTTGCTTCACTGGAGGCTTTGCTGTTAGCTTTTGTCATTAGTGGCATTGCACAGAGCAGGATGAATTCCCAGGCGAGCACCTGGGATCTGTGCTATCTGTCATGCAGAGATGAAAGAGGAGAGCAGGGAAGAAGAGCTCGCTGCCTGGCTGTGGGAAAGGCCCTGCCACCAGGATGCTCCTTCCAGACCTGATCTTGACTGCTTTGTGTACCTACAACTTCCTCAAAAATGACATAGGGGTGAGCCTGAGGGTGCTGGTGTGATTTTAACAGAGATGGGGAGGGTTTGGTGACAGAAGGATGGATGGCAGAGTCCTCTTCCCCAGTGGGGTGTGGGGGATGAGAAGTGTTTTAGCCCCTCACTACACAGCACCTTCTGCTTGGCACATACCTCTGTGTGCTCAATAGGACTGCAGGTGCATATCCTGGCTCTCACATCAGAGCTTCGTCTGCTCTCAGCTGGCTACACTGGGCAAAAGGAGGATGGTTGCTTGCAAGGGTTGATGGTATTCCTCTGTCCTCCCAGGGGATTCACAGAGCAGACCATACTTAATTAGACTTGCTTTCATACTTAATTAGAGTCGCTTTCAGAAAACAGTGCAACCTCTGTTTCTGATTCTGGTGCTATCAATGCTTTTCAATGGCAAACATGGGAGGGCAAGCAGCATGGAGGTATTGCAGAGCCACAGGGCCAAAAATACTCAGACTGAGAGGCAGGAGTGCTGATCCATGAATTGAATGGTGCAGAATGACTGCTGGCTACTCCCACAGGCATGGCACAGTGCTGGACTGCTGGACATGCTCAGTGCATCCTTGTCAGGCTGAGGAATCCTTGTTGAAGGTCTGAAACTGCTGTACACAGGGTGAGATTACATGGCTGTCAGTGCAAGCTGTGAACTGGGAGGTGACACAGCTTTTTCTCTGGAAAGTTTTTTTAGGAGAATTTTTTTGCATATGTGTGGTATTTGTGGGATTTATAAACACATCTTACTCCAATACAGGCTGGATCTTTCCAGAGAAAAAGCTGTGTCCTCTTCTTCTCTTAATTTCTGTCCTCTTCATCTGTGTTGAGCTCTGTGGGTGTTTGTGATCAGAGATTTGTTGTTTGGCTTGGAGTTCTGTACAAGGACTCTCCATCCTAGCTGAGTACTCTCAGTACTTCCTCTGCTGTTTTGCTCTGCAAATATTCAGCAAGGTTTGATGTGCTGCTGATGTCATCTACAGAAATTTCTATAGCTTTAAAATGCATCCCAATTTCAAACTTGCTCCTTGAGAGAGCCTGTGCTGGTGCCCTTGCTGCTGTGTCACCCAGGCTTATGGAAGGCTGCATGTTAACTGGTCTCTGAAAACAGTTTCCAGGTTCTGAGCCACAAATGTGATTATGGTTTCGCTGGGGAATGGAAGCATGAGAAGCCACGATGTTGCATAAAAGGTCAAGTTCAGTTGATTTTTAATCCCTTGACAGCAGCAACCTCCTGTTTTGTACACCTGCAACTTCATGGGTGTCTGCCAAAGCATAGGCAGGAGCTTAGAGACTAAGCTTAGGGTACCAGCGGGGCCCAATGCTGCTGGTTTGTGCCTGCCATCAGTGGGAACTGGGGAGCCCCAGTGCTGTGTGCAGCTGGACTCTGGGTGGGAGCCGTGGCTCCTTGCTGTGTGAAATCAGCACATGGAAACACACAGGCTTCAGTGGCAGTTTCCAGGCTGTGCCTGCTCAGGGGTTGTGGCAGGAGATGTGTGTTTTGGGAGGGTGTGGGATGGCGTGTTCCAGGGTGAGAGCTCCCACACATACCTGGGGATGTGCAGCAGCTTAGGATGTCACCAATGATGTTGCCTTAGTATTCATCTCCTGTGTTTGCAAATCTAGGTGTGAGCTGCAGATTCTTCTGTTAGTATTTGGGGGCAATTTCCTTCAGTTCCTGATTAAAATGCATGTGTTTTTCCTCATTTAAAAATATCATCTGTATCAAAAAGCTAATGATCACAATACCTGGCTTCCTTTTCCCCAACAAAGATGACAGCAGTGATATAAATCATTATGTTGCTGATTGTAAAATTGCTACCTTCAGGCACGTCTTTATTTTAGGGTTGGATTTTTTGGCTGCCACAATTTACAAGAGAAAGACAGTCAGAAATTTTCTCCTTTTAATATGTAGTTTTCACAACTCTCAAGTCTTTTTATCGTGTCAAGCTGCTTTGGCTGGAAAAAGCAGAAGATTAAAGTGCCTGTTTTTTTTTTCCCCAAGCATGCAGCTGTGCATATAAGTCTATGGTGTCTTTCCTGACGTAAGATAAAGTCATAAAGATTTCCTGGTGGTCTTTTGCATTGCTCTGCTTTTGTGGACCTTGATGCAGTAGACAGTGAATATCCTTTCCTCAGGACTTTTTTCTTGTCTGATTTGAGCCTCAGTTTCCTTCCTCTGGTTCCTCACATGGTTGTGGGACCACAAACCTTCCTAGCACTAAGGTGCAGCAGCTCCAACAGGGCTGGCATGTGCAGAGTCCTGCTGAGAATTTGGTTTTTAGTTGCTAGTTTTTGAAATGAAATCTAAAAGGGATTTTAATTCAGCATCATATGGAAACACCAAGGACTGTTTATTTTGCTGTTGGGTTGAGGGTTTTTTTTTTCTTTTAGGTGGTTTTTTTCCTCCCACCTCTGTGGGGAGATGTAAATGCTTGTCTAGAAAAATCAGGAGCTGCAGAGAGTATCAGAAATGCCACTACCATCTGACCACCTCCCAGACGGCCGAGCTCTGTGCTCGGTGAATGACGACAGCAAACCCTATGAAGGGTATGACTTGTATTTAATTCTGTGTTACAATCCCTTTAATCTAGGATTATATTCAGTTGTTTTCTTCATGCAGGGTGTATGCTGTCAGATAAAAGCAATAGCAGCTGGGAGGAGAAAAATTGCTTCAAACAGGGGCTGAAAACCTTGAGTATCTGCAGGTGCTTTTATCAGAGGCATAAACCTATCTCACAAAAACTGTCCAGGCAGGTGCAGGGGCTGACAGGACCCTCCAGCTCTGATAGATTAAGACCCTAGGAAGGCAACTGGTTGCAAATGAAACAGTAATTGCTTTCCCCTCACTGAATGAAATCTTCTCTGAGGCGATTACACAGATTAAAGCTTCCCACTGCAATGTACCAGAATAAATATAGCCTGTGCCTCTTGCGGGGGCTGCTGCAGAGCAGCATCGGCTGCGGGATGCCTCCTGCGAGGTATGGCGGGGCAGCTGGAGTCAAGGGCTGAAATCCTGTAAAATGAGGGCTGGAAGGACCTCAGGCTATCTGAACATCTTTCTCCCTTAAAGCTGGATTGAGCATGTCCAGGTTGTTCCTAGTGGCACTTGTCCAGCTGGTCCCGCCGGGGATGTGGGGACTTGAGTTCCTGGACCAGCTCCTCCTGTGCATCTGCATCCTTACAGGGACAGGGCATTTTGTCTAGTATCCAGCCTGGCTTCCTTGCTGTAACACATACCTTTAGTTTCTCATCGTGAACATGAGCGGGAATGAGTTATCTTCTTTTTTCAGCAGATTTTTACATACTTTGAGGAGTCTTCTCTTCAAAGCCTTCCTGAGGGAGCTCTGTGTTTCTTACAGCCCTGCCCTGGGCTCACATATGTTGCTGTGTTCCTGCTCCCCTTCTCAGGGGCTCCCTGGATGATCAGTGTCACCAAGGTGCCCCTTCCCTGCACTGTGTGAGTACTTAGTGCAGCCCCAGCCACGCACTTTACATGTTAAGTCATTACCCTAAATAACAGATGCATTTTACCAACCTGGTAATTGTTGGTAGGTGCCACTTTGACCAAGGTGCAAGGGAGAATTTGCCATGCCTACACAACATAATTTTCCTTGCTTATCACAGCAGGATTTAACTACCTGGTGCTGTTAGTGGTGTTTGATTAGGTCTCATGCTATATAATTTCAAGTACAGTGTGTTTGTGGTAGTTGCATAACACAAAAATCTCTGAAATACAGGAGTCGTACATGTGAGAGTTGTAGAGATCCTTTTCCACTCTAATTAGCTCCTTTCCAGAAGAAAAGAAAAAAGCATCAAAAAACGCAGTTCACTTCAGTGTGTAGTAGAAGATAAAGCCTTGTGTGGGCTGGGGCAGTGCCACATGACAGAGCATCATTCTGAGTTGTACAGAGCTGTGTCTCTTCCCTGCAGCAGTGTGCTCCTGTGAAGAATCTGGCTTTTCCTAACGTTTTTGGCAGACCTGAGGGAAGCAAGTGCAGGTAGGGTGGGAGGGGTTGCCGTCTCTCTCCTCTGTGCCCAGTTTGTCCTGACCCTCTTGGCACAAGCTTAGGCTCCCCTTCCAGAGCTCAGCATCAGTCCCTGCCCAAGGGCCACACACTTGTGTCCTTGGCACAGCCCTGTGAAGAGGACTGCTCCTGGCTCTCATGGCTTACCATGTGAAATTATTCGAGTTACGAGTACCTTGGGGCTAGGGCTGGTAGGGTTTTTTGTTATTTTCATTCTGCACCAAATGGTACAGAGAGGCCACGAGACTCAGGTTATCAGCACAGAAATAGACCCTGGAGCTGAGCTGGGTGCAAACAGGACAAGGCAGGTGCCTGGGTAGCACAGGTTTCTTCAAAGGCATTTGCAACCAAAGGGATTTGAGTGAACTGTGGGCGAGTACTCAGAAGTGCTTTGAATTGTGAGGGTGATCTCGGCACCATCACCTCCTATCAAATGAATCAGCAGGAAAGAAGTCTTTCTCTGGCCCAGGGCTAGTTAGTTTAATGAAAGGTCTGTTGCTCTTGCCACCAGTTCAGGCAGAATTTGATGTAGTCAGCTAAGTTGGTTGCTTAAATGATGTAATGTTGTTGTGCCTATTTTTCCTCGAGTCTAAATTTCTGTGGCGTAAGTAACAGGATGAAATGATCTGTTGCTGTCTGCGGAGAGCTGATGAGAAATGAGTGGTGGAGGTGGTGGGTAGGCACTTCAAACTGGCAGGGGATCTGCTGTGAGACCTGATGGTTTTGCTGCAAATTGTAAGGGCCAAGGCTGTGCCAGCGACTCGCCTCGTGTGGCACACTCGGGAGATGGCCACCACTGGCTCAGCACCTGCTTATTAAACTGTTTGGAAGAAAATAACCTTGACATCTAGTTTATCCATTCTCAGAGGACTGTGATTTGTATCTGGCTTTTTCTCTAATGAATAAAAATCTATTTTTGTATCTTGGGGATGAATTTTCTCTAGGTCTTTGCTGATCAAAAAAATCCTCAATGACTTGAAGTGATGGTTTTAATGATGGACTTTACCCTCTGTCTGAACTGCTGGACCCTAATGGGGGCCAAAACAACACCTTTAAATTTCAAACCCTGTTCTTCCATACATGTAGTTTTTTCATGGAACACCTTTTGTTTCTTGTTATATAAACTTCTGGTCCCAAGCCCTTGCTTTTCCAAACCTATACTTTCTTGTGAACTATCTTATGTTTGCACTGGGGATAGAAATGCTTCTCTGTTCTCCATCCCAGGGACCTTCGTGGTTATTGGTAGTAGCTGTTCATGGAGTAGCTGCAAGAAATGCTGCAGTGGCCACCTGATTCCTTCAAGCTTGCCCCTGAGGACTGTGACCAAGTGCCCCGTGGACTCTGGACTGGAGTTTGGCTTATGCCATTGCTGGCATTTCCCTGGCCATTTGTGCTCCAATGCCCCATCCCAGCTGGGATCCAGCCCTTCTTAGGAGCCTGAGCCCTGGCCCTTTTCTCATGCTCACAGCCATGATCATTTGCCTGGTACAGCTGCTGGGACTGACTTAATGCAGTTCTGTACTCATCAAAGGCAGTCATCAGGACTGGAGGCTTTTTGGTTTCTTGGCTGCTGCTTCTGTCAGTAGTTCCTATTAACACTAATGGAAATCACACTCTGGCATCAGCAGCACAGCACCCCCTGCGCTGTGCTCTGCTGTCTGACAGGAGTGGAATTGTGGAGGCAATTCCTTCTGCATCACACAGAGATTTTACTGCAAGGGGTCTTGCTGTCACTTCATACATACCGTGCCAGCTTAATGTTCTGTTATTTTCTTTCTTGAGAAGAGCCTGTAAAGCTGAGCAGCGTGGTGGGGGTTAATGCTGGTTCTCAGGCACCAAGAATAAGGGAAGAGAAATCTTCTTTTGAATTCCAGCCTTTGACACGGTGCTTCAGAGGCTTTCCCTGTGGCCCTCCATAGCTACAGGGTATGTTGCTCTCTCTCCAGCAGCCCCTGAGCAGGGAATGCAGCCTCTGTCACCCACCCAAATGTCAGCCCATAGGCAAAGAGGATTTGTGCTCAGCTTAGCAGAGGGCTCGGCTAACAGCGCCATTCAGAAATCTCCTTGGTCTACCAAACAGTCTGGTGGGTGCCTTGTTCTTACTGACTCATATTGGGCAGGCTCTGGGTTGCTCAAGATAAGCATATCATGTTCTTGCTGCATGAGTCTGTTTGCTGTTAGCCTGCAATGTGGCAAAGGCTTCTGTCTTTCTTTGTTGTTTTTTTTTCGGATGCTATCTTCAGTTTCTCTGCTTCTCCATTGTATCAGGATGAATCGGGATTTGTTTTGCTTGTTTAAATCTCATTTCTGTAAAAATTGTCTAAGGAATTAATCACTAAGCTCAAAAATAGTACATGGCTTGTAAAGAAGTAGTCACAGTTCAAAAGATTAAAGGAAATAAAAATTTCTGTTTGCCACCTAAATTTAAGGGCAGCTTTAGTGTATCCTGGGCAATAGCATCAGAGAGAAAAGTGAGATTGCAAAGACAGATGTCAACCAGAAGGAGTGACTTGTGCCCAGCAGTTCTGCATTCAGGCTTGGGGAACTTTGCTGCTGATAAAGATGAGCTTTTGAGTCAGTGAAGGCAAAAGTATCTTCTCCAGGACTGCAGCTGATGGGCAGGGATGCTGACGTTCTCAAGTGACTTCTGTTGCCACTTCCCTGACATTTTTTTCCCAAGATTTCCCGGGGGAGAAGATTTTATTGCTGATTTTGTTTGCCACAGCATGCATGTCCGACGTTCCGAGCCCACAGCCAGGGTCTCAGCTGGAGCCTGGCAGCTTTCTCTGCTGCGTGGGTCAAGCCAAGTGCTGAAGCCTGGCTGAAAACAAGTTGGAGGTGGAATAGAGTTTCCCACCAGTTTGTCCTTCTCTTGTCAGTGTGGGCAGGATACTTGCCCACTCAAGAAACTGTTTTGTGTAGGTCCCTGGAGTTTGGAAACTGCAGACAAAGAGGGGCTGAATGGCAAAGTAATGTTGGGATCACTGGAGAAAGCCCTGCCAGTGTGGAACCAAGGGGAAAGGGCTTGTTCTTGGTGCCTTCTATAATTTCCCCTTTGTGCACATCCCATCCTGGCCCAGCTTTCTGGACAAAGCCTGCTTGCTCACAGTTCAGTCTGGTCCCTTCTTCTTCATGAGGTTTTGGGGCCAGAGGAGCTGCACGAGCACGCAGCTGGTGCTGTGTGTTTTGGCATCTCCTGGACACCCCACGGGCTCCCTGCCCATCTCCCAGGTGCCTACACTCCCTCATCCAGCTGCCAGGGAAGCTCATTGCTGATATCCCAGAGGGCTGGGATGCATTTGTCTCTGAGACAGCCATCAGTCAGGGCTGCCTCTTCCCTGTGTGGGCCCTTCTGCAGTGTGTGTCGTGCCAATGGAGAGGCCATTGCTGGCTCTGCTAGTGCTGGCCCAGTAAGTAGCACCAGCAGTGAAACTCCAGGCTCCTTTAATTCAAATATTTTGGGGCATTTTCAGGTAAGAGACTGGATTCCCACATCCTCAGTTGTGCAGTTTTTATCTAAGCAATATTTAAGATTGGTGGTTTTCCTTCCAATTTCTGTGGGTACCAGTTATCTCTAATTTTTCAGCGTAGGCTGAGGCTTCTAATAGGAATGTTTGAGTTTTAAAAAAAAAAAAAAGGCAATCCATGCTGTAGGCTGAGGTGAGTTGGAGTCACTGGGATTGTCTGTGCATGTACAGCATAGCGTGGGATCTGTTTTATGGGATCAGAGTAACGTGGAATCCTGTGGTCCAGCTGCCACCAAGCTCTGGCATCTGCCACCTGCACAGACCTGCTTCCAGGACATAGCCTGCTCCTCATACTTATTGGGAGGAGGAAAATGAGAGTAGTGATTCAATGCATTGTGCTGATTTCAGGAGCTTATTTTTCTCCTTTTTGTGGTTTTGATTGTTATGGTTTCAATGATCTCTTCCAGGGCTCCTAGAAGCAGAAGGGAAGCTCCGGGATAGAGAATGCTGTAGGCAAATGCTAGCACAGCTGCCTTTTATGAAGAATAATTTCATTCTGTCTTTTCCTCTTTCTGTGTGCCCACGTGTTTTTCTGCTCCTACAAACACTCCTCTATATGCTTCAATTCTACAGTAGCTGTGCTTCTTTTTGTGGGAGTTTCAACTTGTACTCCTAATGTGCAGACTCATTACCAGATGTAGCAAGAGGTAATTCTTCCCTCCTGCCCTTTGGGACTGTGTTCTGCTCCCTCTCTGCACAGCCTGGTCTGCTCCTACTCCTGGGCTTTTTCAGCCAGTGTAAGGTAGCATAAGACACAAAGAAAATCTGGATTTTGAGCTTGGACAACATATTCTGGGGGTGTGTTGAAGAGGATATTTACTCCATCTGTTACATCCACTTCTGCTTCAGGTTGGTGTCCTTGTAACTTCAGCTTGCAATTCTTCTGCATGATCCACAGCAAGCATGGAGCAGAGACAGCTCTTCTGATGGGAAGAGGATGGCAGGGGGCTCTGACCCTCCCAGCAGAAATGCACAGAGCTCATCGCTCACTCAAAGCCTTTAAAATTATTCTGCCTCAAGCCCAAAGAAGAAAAATGTATCTTTCTTCTTTTGAGACAGCCTGCAATATACTACATTTCACAGGAATCCTTAAAACAGCTTTCCTGGCTTAAATGAGAGAGTTTTTAATGTGTAGGCATGTGTTTTTGGAAAGGATTTTTACACAGGACCATATACAACTGCTGCGTTGAAGATTGCCAGACTTTGGAGGGTTAATGTGCAATAGTGGTACCACACTTACTCTTTTGGGTTTGTAAGGAAAGCTGGATGTTTCCAACTACTATCTATAACCTTCAGCCAAAAAAAGTCCCACAGGCCATCAGAGACACAAAGGCTTTTTTTAGGTGGGTTTTTATTTTAACATCCAGCTTACCAGTACTGTCTGTGGGTTTTTATTTTAACATCCAGCTTACCAGTACTCCAGGCTGATGGGAAGGTGGGTGGGACCAGACCAGATCTGGGTGCTCAGGAGCCAACAGGAGAGATTTGTGCAGTTGAGTGCTGCTGCTGGGACTGGGTGACTGGTGTGGGGTCACAGCAAGCAGCTTTGGGGGATGTTCTTTAGCTCTAATTAAACTTGACAGGAGGTGAAAGGCAAAAGCCAGCCAGCATGCTGGCCAGAGGCACCAAGGGCAGAGAGCTCATCGCTCAGGGAGTCAGGATGTCCATCCTGCCCCTGCCAGGTGCTCCCAGGGATGATTCAATAATTTGTCGGTTGTGGCATTGCTTCTTCCACTCTGCCAGTGGGGTTTGCTTGGGGAAGATCCTGGTGCCGAGCTGTGCTCAGCCCAGATGCCTCACCCTGGACATCCCTGTCCTTCCAAGATTCCCCAGGAGATCTCCCTGGGTTGCAAGGCTCAAACTGATCACTGCAGACTCCACAGCCTGTCAGTCAGTAAATGGCCTTTCTCTTATCTTGAAAACCATTATTGAACTCCTCGCCTAATTTCATGCAAGCAGCTAATTGTCCCTTTGCAGATGCCCTGCTCACACTGCACACAGGCTGTGTGTACCCTGACTGCCTTGGCTGGGTTTCATTTATGCTTACAGCCCAAAGCTGAGAAAAGATCACTGCTTCCTCCAGCCTCCCCTGCCAAAAGAATGTGCTCCAAGCCTGAAAATCCAGGCACTTGCTTGAGCAGACCTACCCTTAGGGGTATGTCCCCTTGGGGCTCTCGTCCCATCTCTGTGACGCCTCAGATAATTTGCAGGATTTGCCCCTCTTGTCTTCAGCCTGTTGACAGAAACTGAGTCCAAAGACCAGGGCTGAGGGAAACAAATTGGATAATTTTAACAGTGCCTTAAATACATTCCTTAAATAATTATAAATCACCCCAATGGAATGATGTAATTGCAGATGATGTTCCCTGATGTCTTTGAAGGAGCAGACAGACATTCTCAGCTATTTCACATACATACCAGCCACCCTGTGAAGGTTTATTCCCATGTCTCTGCCTGGTGGTGGGTGTGGAAAGTTGAAATGTTGTTTTCTTGCAGTAGTTTGTTGCCTCAGAACAAACTACTTTTTACTAAACTTTCTCTTCCAGCTCCGAACAACATGCCCTTGTAAAATCTGATATTACTCACTTTAGCAGGAAATGTGAGGTGGAGGAGGAGGTGCACTACAGTTTCACACCTTTTCTCTTGTTTTTCTATGTAGAAGCAAATTCTGTTCTGGCTTGACTGATTGATTGAACTTTTTTCAAGTGCTGTCTGAAGGAGACAGCTTCTCTTTTACTGAATCAGAGATGCATTTGGCTCTTAAACAAACTTTCTTAAAATCTGGAGTGTTTTCTTTCTTTTTGTTTGTTTCCTGGAAATCATGGCACATGCACAGAATAAGGGAAAATTTCACACACGACAAGTTGTACTTAGCTAGAGCCATTGTGTGCAACAGGTCACGTCTCTTAGTGGGCTGCTTTGAAAATGTGCTTTCTTTGGAAAAGAAATATTGCTCAGACCTGCATCTGCTTCCTCTTCTGCTCCAGCAGCCCAGTTTCATGTTGATTCAGATTGGTTTGGGGGCTGGTGGTTTCCCCAGCTCTTGGCAGGGGCAGTGGGAGCACACGGGATGCCCACAGCAGGGCTCACCATTTCAGCCTTGTCTGCCTGGAAGCTCCTCTCCATTTCTTGCCATCTTGTTCATTCCCATCAAACACATTCCCTCCCCTGCTAACTGATACCAGCATTTTCACAGAGGCTGGGACACACCAGGAGTCCTTGAGTCTCCTTTCATTTGTCTGCCACTTCTGCTCCGTAAGAACTGCTTTTAAAATAGCTTGTGACATGGAGGAGAGGCAGAGCTTAATGATGAAAATGATGCAAAAATAACACCAGTGATGGTAGATGTGCTTTTTTTTTTTGCTTTAAAAAAAATAGATACGAGCCTGAGTTTCTTGTTTGGACATCTGAAGTGTCAGTAGGAGATCTTTAGCTCTGATTGTTTAATGTTTTTAAGTCAGCATGAGCTGCTGTATATATTAACCGGGAAGCATGATTGGCTTCTACAATCTGTAAGGTCTGCCTGGAGTAGGAACACAGAGATGGAAATAGTTCAAATAGAGATTTTAAAGTGTCTTTAAAAGTAGCTGGCTTTTCTTCTTGGATACCCACCATCCTAGCCTTTGAGAGGCTCTCAGTCTTTTCATGCATATAGCCACTTCTGAGGAGAAGCAAAGTGCTGTTAATTCTCCTTCACAAATGGAAAATGCAGCACAGAGGGAGCAGACAAATGGGCTGTTGGAAAGCAAGGACTTGCCTGAATCCCAGGACCCCCCAGCATAGACCACCTTGTGTTTCTACCTGTTCCTCACCCATATTTGAGGATCATTACTTTTTGGATATTTAACTGTCCTTAGGTTGTGCCTAGGATCTCCAAAACCACAATATACCGGGCCATCCTAGCCCCTAAAGTAGCCCAAGAATTGAGATGCTTGGATAGTATCAGCAACAATATTGGTTACTGATTTTCAGAGTGCTGAACTGTCCAAATAACCCTGGCCCAGGTAGTGGAAAGAGGTTAGTTACCCCTCAGGAGGGGTGGCAGAGTGTTCCTGTTCAAAGGGGCTCTGGCCACATTGATCAGCAGTGTAAAACTATCACTTCTATACAATTCTTTCTTTTGGGCACTTGGGAATTGTGAATGCTCCTTTGTAGTACTTGTAGTAGATTTTGCACTTTTTTTTTTTTTTTAAATTATTAAATAAATAGTGTCAGCTATCTTTTGCAGATGACTGAATGAGAGGTTTTGCATGCCTGTCATGGTGACAGAGCAGGAGGCTTAGGGTTTTGCAGCCACTGGGCAATAGATGTGTAAAAACCATACCCAAAACTGGCTTTTTACCGCCTTTCAGTCAGGCTCTGAACATCCAAGTTCTGGAAGGTGTCCTTAAAATGTTCTGAAATAAATTTAAATTCCAGTAGGTTCATAGCCCAGCCTGTTCCTGACTTTTCCAAGGGTCCTGACATGGGTGTCTCATGGAGAAGGAGCTGTGATGTTCTCCAGCTTCCCACTTCCCTCCTCTGCTGCAGCACACCAAGGCCTTGAGGCATGAAAGGATGCAAGGTAATGTCTCAGAAGCTGTGTCACATCAACACTACAGGCTTCAACAGACCATGTGTTGTTTTCCATCCAGTAGAAAAAGAGAAGGAGTGAAAATGTTACTTTCCAAGGCTGCCTATAATGCTCCAGAGGAGAAGGAAGATCTTCCCTTGATCCTTTTTCCTGGGTTAAGTGTTTTTTGAGGTCTCAGTGCAGCAATGGACTGCTTGTACCACATGTACAGCACTGTTGGAGTGAAAGGGCAGGCTAAGCCATTTCTGTTGCATTTACAGAGAGTTCCTACACCAGTCAGAGCAGACATGTCTCAAAGTGCCTCTCTGGCCAGACTCTTGTTAGCAGGGTTTGCTGGAGCAGGCTGTGTAAGGAGTTGTGTTAGTGGCCTTCAAGACTTGAGGTTAATCAGATGGGAGCTGGGACTGAATAAGGAAGGTGTTTGAGCCAGAGAGGGGAGCAGGAGATAATCCAGCTGCAGAGTCCAGCCTGGGAGTAAAGGGATTTGTTTCCTGCCTTTGGACACCCAAAGGGGCACCCAGTGTTGGGGGGGCTTTGCTTGTCACTCTGCCTATTCTAGACACCCTCCATTCTATCAGTCTCCTTGATTTATTTCCTAGCTGTATTTCTGCTAGTATTTTTATGGGTTTGTTTTTTCTGTTTTATTAACAGAGCAGCTGCACTTTTACCACAGGCAGGATGACGCTGGGCTTTCTGCTGAAAGCTGCCACATCACGATGATGTGTTTTACCCAGCAGAGCTCACCAGGCAAGGTTCCCGGCACAGCAGAAGTCACCAGGGAGGTTTCTTAGAGCAGCAATCACCCCTCAGCCCATCCTCAGTCACTGGCCTAGTATTTCATCATTGCTATTTCTTGCTTCTATTTTGTGCTGGCTTCTCTATTCTTCTAAGATCAAAGTCATATTTTTATTAATCAGTGAAAAACAGGGGCCTGTATCTGTTTGATCATACACAGAAAGATACCCAGCAGGGCTAGCTTAGTCTGGTGGATCTGTCACAAACTCGCTCTGCTAATGGCTTTCTTAGGTAAAATAAGATCAAAGGTGGGAGAAGTTCCAAGTTTTCTGTGCTCTTGTCAGGTGGCTCCATCTTGGGGTTACTTGCCTGCACATCAGCTGCAGAGCAGGGACCAGCCAGGAGGAGACATGCAGGAGAAAGAAACTGGCAGGCAGGAGCAGAAGTTCCTGATTGGAATCACAGCTGAGCAACCTGGCCTAGTGGGGGATGTACCTGCCCATGACAGAGGGCTTGGAACTGGGTGATGTTTGAGGACACTTCCAACCCAAAAAAAAGTGGAAAAGGGGACCCTTTGCAGGGGGGAGATGCTAGGGTGGTATCTGAGTGTTGGATAGATACCCCTGGTACAAACAAAGGTAGCAAATGAAGCAGACTGTGGCAAGGTATCTTTTGATGTATCTGCATCTAGGCTTGCTCTGTGGTGGCAGGTTGCAAAAGGAAGGTGTAACTTGGAAAGCACAAGGGGAAAGTCATCATGGCATGGTCCAGTCCCAAATCCTGGCTTTGCTTTCCTTTTCTAGCATTGTGCACCACAGTGTTTCAGAAAGTAGAAGCAGCCATAATAACTTTTTAGGTCTTTCATGTATGTCAGAGAAGTGTGCCTAGCTGGCAGAGTGAATCATAGAAAAGAAATATACTCAGGGTTTGAGAGGATAAAAAAGAACATCCATGTATTTCAGAGAGAGCAACTCAGAGCCTGTGCTTTGTCTCTCCCATAAATCTGCTGCTGGATGTAGTCTGGGACAATAGAAAGAGATCTGCACTGCTTGATCTAGAGCCTCTGTGCCTGCAGCTGGCTTAACCAAAGGGATGGATGTTTTGTCTTCCCATACTTATCCAGCAATACTTGAGCCTCTTTACAGAAGAAATGTTCCAGCAAGTGCCAAAATCATTTAACACTCCACTGCTTGTGTTGCAAAGCTGCTGGAGTTTGCTTGTAATAGCAGAGGTAGCAAGAGGTCCTGGAGCTGGTGCTGTGGGGAGGCATGGCTGGCTGGTAGCTCTGTGGCTGGGTAGAGGAAGGGTCTTTCTTCCTCTGCAGGCTCTAGTGGTTTTTCTCACCCCTTTGGTCACATTGCTGAAGCAACTATGTACCCTTAGGTCAGGAAATACTATTCTTGTGTTCTTGGGCTGCTTGAGTGAGGGGCTGGTTCAGTCTCTGACCTCCAAAGTGGTGCTGTGCTGGTGTGTAAGGACCCAGGAGCTGTTTGCATTGTTTGTGCTCAAACCCAGCCTGATCTCTGAGCACAGGACAGGTGGGCATGTAGGAATTTCTCCTGGAGGATCCCCATTGCTGATCCCCAACATCACAGCTGGGCTGAGCAGACAGAAGGGGTTGTGTGTGCTCTTCACTGCCCATGTGTGTAAAGCCAGGCACGGTGATGGTGCAGTCATTTTCTCTGCCACAAATCAACTGGACACCTCTTCTGAGACAGGAGTAGGTGGCACTGGGGTGGCTTGCCAGGGCCATGTCTTTTTCTTGTTTGCCACTCAGAAAGGATGAGTGTGGCTGGAGAGTGGGTGGGCAGTGTGCATGCAGCAGGGCCTGTAAATCCTCTAAATCATGGACTGAGGGGAGAGGCAACAAATCAAGCACACACAAAAAGGGAATTGTACAGGCAACAGTAGAACAGTGGGTGTGTCACAGCGATCCACATATAGTCAGACTGTAAGGGTATCCCTGGAAAGATTTATGGTGGCTATCAGGAACCACAGCACAAGAAGCTTTTTCAGGTAACAAGTATTAAATTTCTCTGAAACAACCAGAAAAGGCACTGTCAGGTGGCTGGGGACAGTTGCCTGAGATTGGCAGTTAATGCTGGTTGTGTATATGAGCAGTGAAAAGCCAGCAGTGCTCAGCTGCTCGCAGAGCAGCCACATCTGCCCAGGAGAGTTTGCAATTAAAACCCCAAATGCTGCGGCTGTGAGTCACCCCACCTGTGGTCCTCTCTTGTAGCAGGGAAATCAGCAGAGGGACAACCTGATGCATTTTCCCAGTGCAAAATAACCTGATGGGGTTTTTTCTAGTCTCATGCCCATTGCTGGGGCCTCTGGCTTGTGAATGCTCAGGCTGCTCAGCAGCTCTGGCACCCCCCACACCTTCACTCCCACACTGTTCATGTCGTGACTGCTTTTCTAGCTGTGGAAGCAGCAATGATGAGAGATGCTCATTCGGTTGGTTTAGATTTTTCCTAAATCACTTGGTGCTGAGGAGTAATAAAATATTTATTAGATGTTACAAAACCAAACCCAGAACAACAGCACAGTGAGCAGTTAAATATTCCTCCTTTCCTCCCTGCAGTGGTCCCTGAGCAGCAGGTGCCCTAAGGAGGAAGAGCTCAGTGCTGCTTGTGGTTGACTGCTGCTGGGCTTTCTGGACAAAAGGCAAAGGTGCTTCCCCTGGGAATTACCTGCAGTCCTCAGCTGAAAGGATTCCTTTGGGACAGGGGTGATGCTGATGGGCTGAGCCACCAGGGACCAATGTTCAGTGCTGCAAAGCATCCTCATGTCCTGCCTGCAGGAAAGAGCCTTCCAGGGGGGTGTACAGTGTGCAAGGGCTCTGAAAGGCATCCGTGCCCTGAAGCATTCAGTCCCTGATCAAAAGTGTTCAAGTGTGGCCAGTAAAGGCATCACCTCTCAACCACAGGGGTGCCTTTCTAAACATTCTTCCACAGACCCCAAAGCTGACTGTGATTCCAGCAGCTGTCATATTGATGGACAGGCCTTTATTAGCAGGCTTGAGTACCTGTACAGGTGTGGATTTGTTATGCTGCAGCCTGCAGATTCAGCAATCTACTGTCTAGGATGGCCTCTCCTTCCAAATCTTCTGTTGGATGTGGTGCTGCTGTAGCATAATGTAGGTTGCAAGGGAGTTCTTGAGGTCTCTGGCCCAATTTCCCTGTTCAAAGCAGGACTCCCTCCCATAATAATTTTCATGCAGTCATGTTGTGGAAATTTGCAAGGCTGGAGATGCCACAGCCTCTCTGGGCCCATTTTGGTGCTGTACTTATTCCTGCATGCTCAAACTCAGCAAAGCATTCTGGAGAGAGGATGGCTCAGTAAGGTACATTGCTGTGTATAACTTTTTTCAGGGAAGTTTTCTGTGGCAAACAGCTCCTCTTTGCAGTGCTTTTGCTTCCCTGGTGTAGGTGAAAGAGATGATGCACAGGGATGGTGCCAGCTGTTCACTGGCTGGAACATTCTGGAGAAGGTGCCATGGCTCCCTGAATCCAGGTTTGCATTTGGCTCTGAGTCAGATTGAGTGTGTGCAAAAATAACACAGGGCAAGAAAGCTGCTGGTGAGCATTTGTCCCAAGGAGGCTGATATGCTGTTTGCTGGGATCTGCATCCAGCAAATTCACTTGGTTGCCTCTGTGATTTGCTTGAGACCAGCAGTTCTCCAGTCAGTTTCTGAGGTCACTAGACTGTGCTGGGCATATGGTTTCTCTTAACAAAGAGAAGACCAAGAAGGTAGGAATCATTTGGGTGCCCATGTCTAGTCACTGGAGAGCCCTTCCCCATAATTTAGTCGGTTATGGAGAAGACATTTGCCAAGCTTATTATAAAAAGCCACACAGTCCACAAGAGATGCCAGCCCAAAAGCTCCGTGGGTGCCATGCCTGATACCTGTGCCAGGAGTTTTCATCACTGCCTCAGTTGATTACAGTTTTTAATATGCCTGTGTATATCTAGCAACTTAAATACTCCCATGCTTTAGACAGGTAAAAGGCTGGGAAACACTGTGCTGCATAAGCACACCACAGTATTAACTTGGGAGAATTCTCTTGGGTCCAGAGTGCTGTGTTCTGGAATGCAGAAATGACTGTTCATTCTTTAAGGGCTCACACGTGGGAAGCAGTTATGGGGAACATCAGAGAAGTCTGGAAAAGCAAGGGAAGGTAAATAGAATGAACCTCTTCCATCCACCACAGTTTTTCTGCTTATTCCCAGCTCTCCTGTGTGATGGCACTTGGGTTTGTGTTTGCATGGGAGGCAGGGAGGCTCTGCCCCCACCATCCTCACACCTGCTGGGCTTGCAGCCTAACAGAGTTTCACCTCCTGCCACAGCTGGTGTGAAGGTTGTGATGTTGTTCTGATGTGCTTCCAAGTGGAAGTAATTCTGTTGTTTTCTGCTATTTGTGAGCACCCTGTGGAACGTAACTGAGAAGAGGTTTGTATTGGCCCCTTAGTGGCTTTACTGGATCTGCAGAAGCTGTTGGCTTGCTTTATGTGGATTTCTAGCTGATCACTGGTGCCTCTAATAGCAAGAGATAAAATAACAGCCCTGTCTTTAAAGCACTTAAGCTTCCAGCTGAGTGTTCAGGGCACGTGCTCTTTTAAGCCTGTGCCTCAGTTAGTGGCATCACTTGGCACTGCTTCAAGGAGTGCTTCTGGGATTCAGCAGCAATGCCTCTGGGGCCTGATGGGGAAGGGAAGAGGCATGAAATGGGAGGTGGAGTGTGTTTGGCATATTTTGTTGACCTGCAGGTCTGGTCTCCTCTGCTCCCTTGTGGCTTTCTGCACCAGGTGTCTGCTGTGCTGCAGAAGCTAAGTTTAATATGAAAGCAGTTAAATTGTGGCTCAGATTGATTGCTTCCCTGATAACATCCCTATAACAGTGGCACAGACATGGATCAATATCCTGGTGTTGTCTCACCATCTGGTGGGGATGGCAGACTGAGGGTCCTGTGAGCTGAGGACTGGGCTGTGCTGCAGCCTGGTGTGATCAGAGAGGATCTCCTTTTCCCTGGATGGGGAAAATGCTGGCGGAGAGCTTGGCCAAGGAGGAGGCAACTGACACTCTGGGAGAGACAAATCTGATGATTCATTTCCACAGCCCCCAGGAGCTTGCGTGTGAGCTGCGTATTGGGAATTTCTAGGAATTTCAAGGAGCATCATTTGTTCTGAAGGTAGCCCATTCAGTACTGAGGAAGGAGCATAAAATACTGCTGCTAGATGGCATTGTAGGAATTGAGCAAGCAAGGACTTTTGGAGGTTGTCCTAAGAAATAATCTGGATGCAAAAACATAATAAATATGCCATGCATGTTGTTAAAATCCCAAATGAAAAGCCTCTTGGCTGACAGTGTCTGTGCTCTTTGTATGTTTTTTCTTGTGCCTCACCACCCTGATTTCAAGGTTACCTGTAGTTTTTCTGTTTCTTTCCTTAGTTTTTATGGCATCTGTTGCCCTGTCATTTCTGCCTGACGTTCACAATGTTTGCTAATAAAAAATTGTCAATACATTTAATTAACATCTTGCCTTTCTCTTCTTCCAGATAATTAAATGATTAATAAAAACAGACCTAGCACCTTCCCACAGGTGTCTCCCACTCAATCACTGCATTGTCTCTGGCTCCTCTTATCACTGACCCAGTTTTGAACTCCATCAGCTCAGATAGGTTTGGAGCCTGTTTTACATCTGGTGTGGTGTGTGTTGCCCAAGGGTTCGTGGTGTCTAGGGTGCTGTTGGCAAACATCACAAAGGAGTTTTGGTGCCTGACATGGCAGATAGGATTTAATTTTTGGTCCTAAGAGTCTGCCAGCCTAAAAGCTGTAAGTTTTTGGCAGTGCTTTTCCTCTGGGCTCACAGCCCAAGGCTGAGGTGGGTAAGGTTAAGGGATGGTCATTACTCCAGCCCTGTAATGCTAAACTTTGTTGCATGTATCAAACCTGTGAAGTCTGGGCTGCTGTTTTGGGGGTGGGAATGACCCACCTTTCCAGCACCCACAGGGTGGTGAAGGCTGTTCCACGTTTTCTAAAGCAGAGCAGATTTAGTCTCGCTTTATGTCACTTTGATGAACACCTCTCCATTAGCAGTAGGATATACTAATCCCAGATTATCACATCAAATTGCTATTGCTCACTAACCCCCCTCAGCGTGGTGTTGTGGAATTAATTAGCAGTGTACCATGATGTTCGTTACTGCAGTCCCTAAACACCCCACGTAGCACATTGTGATTGTAGCTCTAGTGATATTTATCACTGCATTTTCCAAGTGGTCCCTCTCCTGCTTTTTATCACTGGTGGTGTTTACCAGGCTTCATTATGCTTTAGTTATTTGAATCTCTGCAGTTTTTGATACTTTATTCAAAGCCATTTAGACACTTAGAACCATTAATTTTATCTTTCTCTTCCAGTGGTCTGGTTTCTTCTGTTAGCATGCAAATGAGAAGTAAAGACTCTTCTCTAGACCTTTTGGTCACTAATAGATATCTATCCTAATTCTTACTGCTATCCTTTTCTTTGAAGTTGCCATATATACATATTGTTTGCTTCCTTCTGTCAAAATTAATTCTTACCCTCAAATGTGAAGTAACCCCATGGTAAACCAGGCTCAGCTACATTTCAGTCCCTGCAGCTTTTCAGCATGAGTGTTGTCTACATCTTAAGATGTTAGGCTGGCATTGCTGGTACATGACTTATGTCCCTGCTGTGACTTTGTCTGCATTGTAAGCTGAAGAGGTGTGTTTTTAGCTATGTCTGGTTTTAAACTGACAGATAAATTGGAAAAATAATGGCATGTTATCTTACAAGGCTAGAATAAACCCTTGTAGACTTTCTATTGATGTCATTGTGACAAAATTAGAATTGTCTTGTAAGTTATACCAGCTGTATGCTGGACAGAAACTGTTCTGAGCAGCAAAGGGGCAGCAGAGAAAGTCCTTGATAGGATAAAGAGAACAGGTTTGCTCTCATAGGATTTCTTGACATTAAATTCTTTCAACACTGGTTTTGACTGAAGTTTTATGTGTGAAAAGCCAAAAGAAATGAGCAACGACAAAAAATCCCCAAAAACCAACAGCCAGCTTGCAAGGCTTTCCATTTGATATGAAACCTCAGCTTCCTAATGGCAGGAGAGGCTGAGTGGGGAAGGGGTTGCACCAAAACAGACTCTTCCAAACACTCACACAGCAGTTTCCTTTTGAATTGAGTATACCTGTAGTGGAAAAAGTTTTGTGCGCATTTTGTGGAGGCAGAGTTGTTTAGAAGTGATGTTCAGGGTGACTTCAGGTGCTCATGATACCTATATGAACTTGCTGGGGTGCAGAGTGCATGTGTATGTGTTGTGTCTCCATGTGTGGCTGGTTCCTCATTTATTGCTGCTGTCCCCAAAAGGGAGTCAGAAGGACCCTAATAATATACTGCAGAACAATTAATAGGGTTTTTTCCTCATACATAAACCTTTTTGACTAATTTTCTCCTTTTGGCATGTTTTACAGATAAGTAAGCAGCAGCTCCAGACAATCAAAGATCGTTTCCAGGCCTTTCTCAACGGAGAAACCCAGATTGTGGCAGATGAAGCATTTATAAATGCTGTCCAGAGCTACTATGAGGTAAGGAGAGACAATGCAACACTCTTACAAATACCTGTCCTCAGTGTTATCCACTGATGGGGTTGAATTCTGAATTAATGGATTATCCATTATCACACAGTACAAAGCAAAGGCAAGTGCAAGGTGGCTTCTGTCTGATGTCTGCTACACCACAATGCTTGGGAGGTTCAGGGTTTAAATGTAAACCATGGAACAGCCATAGCAACCCTCATACCATGGTGTTTCCTATAGCTTAATTATGGGGAAGACCACCCTTCCTTTGAGCTGAAAAATTCTCCTGATACCTTTAAACAGTGTTCTCAAAAGCAGGGAAGATGGCACAGTACAAAATCAATGTCATGTGCTCCCTGTGAAAAATACCAAGGGAAATCTGGGCAGCACATTCAGTTCTTGCGGAAGCTTTTGCATTGTGTCCAATTGACTTTGGGATTTATAGCAAGAGTCTTGTCTTTTCTCTTTGGCATGACAAGTGCTGCAAAGCAGAGGGGGAGGGAGGAGGATGTGCATCTAGAAAACTAGATGATACCAGAGAACATGAAGCATCATTCATAATTGTGCAAAAGAATAATTATGCATGTCTGTCTTTTTGCACCTCTTTGTATGCAGCCCATAATGCTGCCTTTTATATCTCTGCTCAGAAGGAAAGAGCTTCTGGTTTTGAAGGAAATCGGTGCTTGTGATTTGTATGAGGAGTGTTGTTTATTTTTTTTGCTAGCCTTGCTGCAAACCATTTCTCTTTCTCCCTAGAGCTATTCTGTCATAAAAGGTGAATATTTTGAATTGCCTACATAAAATATTTCTCTACAAGTGCAATGTAAGAGGGGACCAAAATCAGATACTAAAATTGAAGAGAATTTTAACTCTATAGGATATGACAGCAGCTGTTTCTGTGTAAGGAAAGCACAAATTATCTCTGGATTAACTCTGTTAAACCAGCCTAGTAGTTCCTGCTCCATCGTTCTCTGTACAGGAAGGAAGCTGAGAGTCATTTACATCTTTTATCAGAAAAGAAATTGCCAAGGGATCATCACAGCTTCATTGAACAGATGCTCTCAAAGAAAGTTTTCAAGATGGAGTGAGCTGTGCTTTAGGATGCAAGAGCAGCATAATCTGTTCAGATAAGATTATTGGGCAGGAAAAGGAGACTGCTTAAAACCAGGCAAAATACATCCCTGTTTCACTGCTGGGTCTGGCTGAGCGTGGTCAGCTCCAGAAGTCCTGTGCTGCATAAATGCCCCAAGTTATCAAAGTGAAAAAGAGCAGTAGGTTAGCACTAGATGTACACAAACCCATGTCGTCAAGTGGATCCTCCACTGGCTCTGTCCTGCCTCAAACAGGCCACACAAAATGTAATGCATCACTCTGTGCTCTTTAGCACAGCTTTCTTTTTCTTCTTTTTAGCTGTTGGTCTCCTTTAATTGACGGCCGTGTGCTTTCAGCCTCTGTGCAGCTGGAGCTTGGCTGCATGGCTCTTCCTTGGCACCAGCTGCAGTGGCACAAGGCAAAGCCTTGCTACAGAAAGCCTCTGCCCCTCAGTGCCTGAGCAGTGTTCCCTGCTGAGAGTGTTCTCCCTTCTCTGCAGAGACATGACCCTCCTTTGTTGATCCATTGTGCAAATCACGGCAGACCCTGCTTATCTCAGCTCCTGCAAATCTGTTTAGTTCAATTAACTGTCCTTCTGCTGGGTGCTATCTAGACATCAGCATTTAGTGATTTATAAATCTGCATGATGGCTTGAAAACACACAGCTGAAACTGGCCATGCCTGTGCAGGACATGGCTGAGGTTTCTAAAAGGTCCACATAATAATGGGGCAGAATAAGTTCATTTCCTAGGAATGACTGCTTTTTTGCAGAGGAAGAGAAAGGTAGAGGTGACATTGTAGGTCTCAAATGCATTTGCTGTTGCCCTGAATGTGTTTGTATGGCCACATTTTGCTGTTAATTCTGGCTGTCAGGAGCTAAGTATGTGGTTGTCAGTCTTAGACTAGTTCACAGGCTGCTATCAAATTAAAAAATTGAGTGATCTGCTGTTGCTCTGCAAAGCACCGCTGTGCCTGCAGGAATGCTGCAGACCCATGTGTGCAGACAGGCCCAGCACACTGCAGGGGAGCTTTTCTCAGGTCCTTTTACTTCTAACGAGTAAAGCTTTGTCTTTAGTGCTTTAGCAGGTTTTGCAGCAGTCACTTCAGTGGGTGTGATGGAAATGCTTCATTAGACCCATTTCCACTCTGCTGTGGGCAGACAGAACCACAGTGGCATGGTGAGCTCATCTGTGGATGTGGCAGGAGATGCCTGACCCAGCTCCTGGGGGTCAGTTCTCTTCTGCAAGGTTCAGTGTGTGCGCCCATGCTAGGATTTTGTTCTAGCAATTCATGACTCCTGGCAGCCCGACTAAGCAGTCCTGCAGCCAGGTGATTCACCTGGTATTTTCTAAAGGAAGCAGCCTGTTCTACAGGACAAAAAAACCTTTTAAATCTTTTTTTATCTTCCTATTTCATGGTCATTTTCTGCTGGTTTGTGCCTGACTGGTGCTCCCCCGTGCCTGCCTCCTCCCTACCACCTGCAGCCTTCCTTTCCTTTGCTGTCTGCTGCTCCATGCCCAGGGAGGATAACTCAGGGCTGAGGGGATATGGGGAGCCAGATCCCACTGCTCGCAGTGCTGGAGGTCAGAACCATGGGTAACAACAGCCACTGGTGCTGGCAGGTATGGGAGGGAAGTCATTAGCACTGTGACACAGGGTCAGGCCTGGGCACCTGGCATGGATGAGGGGACATGGGAGCCCAGGATGTTGCAGTGAGGCTTCTCACTGTGACCTCCCACTATCTCCTGCAGTCAGTGTGTTGATAATTTCCTTGCCTGCATCAAGAGCTTGACTCTTGATAGCCCTCACCTATACTTGAAAGCACCTGCACACACCTGGGGTGTTATCACTCATATTTGATGTCTACAAGGAAATGAAGCACACGCTGGTGTTGTTTCAGCACAGACTGAAGAGGTTACTGGTGGCATCCTGCTTGTCTCGTCTGCAGGGAGTGAGTGCTCCCATGGTGATGTTGAAAGGAAAGAGCCCAGCTCTTCCTCAGCAGCATTTTTGGGCTGGTCCTTGAACAAAACCCACTACCATTGCCAACAGATGCCTGTGCCATCAAGCATCTGGGAACGTGGAGTACCATGTTGCTGAATGGTATATATAAAAAAAATTATCGTCCTTAGGTCATCCTCAAGCTCTTTAATTATTGAGATCTGACAGATACACTGCTATGAGGGCACAACTTCTTCCCAAGCTGCTGTGTTCATCAGTTCTCAGCATTATTAATAAAACAGCAGTTTTCTTACTGGATATTGATTGCTCTTCTGTGTTCAGGGCTTGGGAGAGGAGAGCCAACACAATATCCCTTTGTTCCTCTAACCATTCAGCTCTGTATTGCTCCCAGGACATCTGTGGTCCATGGGAATCTGTTATATTTTGACCCTTTTGCTGCTCTTGCAGTGGGAAAAACATCTTTATCAAAGGCCTTCTCCCTCCCTTTCTGCTTCTGTCAGTGCCCTGCACCTCTGCAAAGGTTCAGCTGTGCTGAACCTTCCTGCACTTCCCCTTCCTGTGACAGCAGGGCAGCTTGCAAGGATCTTCTCGAGAATTAAGGTGTAAGCCTGGTCCTTGCACTGGTCAGAGGTTTCCCAGGGGCCTGGCTACCAGGATAAATCCATGCAGTGCTGTTGGCTTGAGTAAAATTACTCTGCTCCCTCTAACAGGGCAGAATGTGCTTAGGTGCATATAGTTGTGCAAAAACTTCCTTATTAAAACATCAGATAGAACAAAATATAATCTTGCTTTCCCAAAGGGCATTTATGTATCTGGTGAGGTGCGACCATAACATCACATCAAGTCCTAATTGCATCAAAATGTTTCATTTTAGTGGAGGCAAAGCAGAAGCTTCACCTGATTTCATTATGCTTCCCAAAGCACAGCTGAAACCTCTGTCCATCTGGCAACGTGGCAGTTGAATGAGGAGTTGGAGAATGTCCTGGCAGTCAATAAGCAGCTTCCCAGCAGTAAAACCACTTTTTCTGGTACTTAAGGGGGATTTGGTTTTTTTTTTTTTTTATCTGCCACGATTTGACATCACCCTTCTGTTTGCAGGTATTCCTGAAAAGTGACCGTGTTGCCAGGATGGTGCAGAGTGGAGGGTGCTCAGCAAACGACTCCCGGGAGGTCTTCAAGAAGCACATTGAGAAGAGAGTGCGCAGCCTGCCAGAAATAGATGGCCTCAGCAAGGAGACAGTCCTGAGCTCTTGGATGGCAAAATTTGATGCTATTTACCGTGGGGAGGAGGATCCCCGGAAGCAACAGGCCAGGATGACAGCGAGTGCTGCCTCGGAGCTCATCCTCAGCAAGGAGCAGCTCTACGAGATGTTCCAGAACATTTTGGGGATCAAGAAATTTGAGCATCAGCTTCTGTACAACGCATGTCAGGTGGGAATGTGGTGGGAATGGAAGAGGGTTTTTTGGGGAAGGCTTGCCAATGGGAAATACTGCTGTTAGGAACTGGAAACTTTGGGTCTGACAAGACTCTTTTGGAGAGAACTTCTACCAAGAAAGTGGGGGTTGGTTTATGGTGGAACTTCTGTACTGCTGGTTTTGTTCTGGCTATCCAAGTGGGCCTCCTTCTCTTGCTCATTTTATTGTAAAATCCCATAGGATTGCTGAGATGGGAAAATTTTATTCCTTAGCTCTGTGTCTGGGTGAGCAGGTTTTTGAGGTGGTTAAGTGGGCTGTTTGGCTGCGCCTTGTTGGCCCTTCCTGTGTCACATTACCAGGCTAAATGACAGAGATTCTTGCAGCCTGTGGTATCAGTAGTCAGATCCCAGGAGTCCCTGGGGCAGGTGGCTTATGCAAGCTTGTTCAGTGAGCTTATACAGGTTCTCCTGAAGCAGAGGGAGCTCTGTAATCCCTGCATGCCTGTGGTGGAAGGAAAGAGCATCCCAAACCCCCATGACCTCACGGGAGCTCTGCTTGCACTCGAAAACCTTTCCCATTCCTTTATTTGTGCCCCACTAAGAGCCAGTGCTCCAGAGTTGCGTAGCTGTGACTCTGCAGTGCTGCTTGTGTTTCCAGCAGCTCTTGCTGAGGGCTGTCAGTGGCTGTCCAGGCTGTTGGTGACCCAGATTATGGTCCCCTGCTATTGGATATAAATATCTCAGGCGGGATAAAGGATGCCAGAGTCACGGAGAGAGTAAGGTGTGGAAAGTTTTCAGAGGAGGAGCAGACCTCGATCTCTTCCCTGTAATTCAGGGCTTCAGCTTCTTATTGAAATGAATACATTTGAGACCAATTCTGTCTGTCTTCTGTCTAGACATTTCCAATTCTTTTTAAGACATGGAGAATTATGTTTGATCTGTTTCTACCCCTGTAAAAAGCTTAGTTATCTTGCATTTGTTCTCCTTCATCTCAGACCTTAATGGCACAGTGGAGAGAGGATTATAAATGTCCCTGAGTAATGTGTCTTCATAGCAAAAGCTGCAATGGACCTCATAAATTGTGTTTACACAGATTTTGTGCCTCCATCCTCTGTTGGAAGAATTCTTTAAAATCAAAACCATGATGTTTTCAGTGATGTGTCAATTCTGCAGTCAGATCTGCAGAGTTTTGGTTTATTTTTTGGCTTAAACCAACTCCAGCCCTGTGTCTCTCATCCTCCCTTGACCTGTGCTCAGCTAAGGACCAGGGTAGCTTTGCGTGAGCATGTGTGTGATCCTTCCCTCCTGCTTTGTGGTTCCCACTGATGCAGAAAACAGTGTTTGATCACAGCTGCCCTGCTTTGTGGTTGATCTCTGCTTGTGAGAGCCTTTCTGGCTGACACCATGAACCCAGAGGCTGCTCCCTGCAAATTGCCCTGTTGCATCAAGCAGCCTTTTTCCTGCGTGGGTCCTGGTTTTACTCTGGAAGTGAAGGATTTAATTCTGGGTCTTTTCTAATACTTGGAGACAGTAAACCTGTAATTTAAGCTTTTACAGAAAGACATAATTTCTGATGAAAGCGAGAATTAGCATGGGAGTTACTCTGTTTTTAATACCTGGATAGTGAGGATTAACTTTGCAGAAAGGAAAGCCCTTTGTACAAGGCATGGCTCAGAAAGCTGCAAGTCATTGAGCAGCTTGGTGTTTTCCTGGGATACAGTGGGAGTTGACACAATGCTGTGGTGCCACTGTGGTGGGGTTGGGACCCTGTCCTGCAGGGAACAGGTTACTGCTGCTCCTTCACTGCAGTGAGCACCCAGGCAAACTGCTGGCTTTGCTGTGGGACCCTTTTTTTGATGCTACCTGTGGCCATGTCATCTGGGCTATACCAGTGGGGTCTTTAGAGGTCTCTGGCCACCAGCAGCAGCAGCTACTCTGTACTTCTCTCTTGCCATGAAGCACCAAAATTGCTATTGACCATTACTCTTTCCCACAGGGTCTCAGCCATTGCTTGCAGCCAGTTTGTTGAGGGTAATCACGAGCTTCTCAGTGGTACTCTGGCATGGGATAAGCTACACTTTTTTTTTTTACCTACGCTTGTCTGTCGTGCCTGGGAGGAATTGGGAAGCACAGCTTTTTCCCTGGCAGGCTGTCTGAATGCCATCACTCTTTCCAGAGTGGCAGCACTATGCAGTTCATGCAGTTTATCAGTCAGCCACCTCTGCTTAGAAAAGCAAAGCCCATTATCTGCTCTGGAGGGGCTGGCTGGCCTGTACTCTCCCTTGCCTTGGTGTGCAAGGTGAAACTGCCCAGGGGCTGTGCAAGGAGGCAAGGTTTTGCCTTGTTGTCCTCTGAAAGCATGAGCAGGAATGGTGCTGAGAGCCCCAAACGCTGCTGGTACTTCTGTGGTCTGAAAGTAGATGTTTTTCTCTACGCAGCCTTCTGTTACATCACATTAATTGCATAATGATTGCATCACTGGGACTGCATTTCCATTCACTTCTGAGATAATATTTTGTTTGTGCAGAAGGAAGATGATTTCTAAAGAGATTTTTTTAATACAATATCCCCAGGTGGCATGAGATAAGTGTATTAATGTGATAGCAGTGATTTAAAAGGATCTGAGATAGCAACAGACCAAAAGGTATTGATGCAGTTGGAAAGGCTTTTAGGAAACAAAGATGGGAAGTGGCGTTGTAGCAGAATGGTTGTGAAGATTACAGTGTTGTTAAGCACAAGCTCTGACTAGAACATTTTAAATAATACACAGTCTTGCACTTTTTGCATAACACAAGCCACGTGGCTTGGTGTTTCTGCTCCACTGGAGTCAGCATGGGAATTGAGCATCTCTGGCTCCAGCAGCGAGCTCCTCTGCTGTGTGAGAGGTGTGGTGGAGGGAGAAGTGTGTTTCAGTCTTGGGTTTCTGGTCCAGAACCTGTTGGAGAGACTTAAATTTAGCTCTTCTGCTTTGTAATTAACCTGTAGCCAGGGAAGAGTCATAGAGGAGCTGTTTTCTGTAAGCGCTGGGCAATTCCCAGCTTGGGTTGTTGCTGCAGTTGGCATTTCCTTGGGTACTCTGTTTCCTGCTGACCTTCATGAGGGCTGAATTCAGCAGCATCTCTGAAAATCAGGCTGTGGTGTTCTCCCTGTCTTGTTCTTTCCCAGCCGTAGGGCAGTGATTTACTTTTCTATCTCAAGCTGTGTTTGAAAGTCATTTTTAGCTACAGTGAGAAGAGCCGGAGCTGGTACAGTGCTGTTCAGTTAATCCAGCAGCAGGAGCAGATGTCCAGATCAAGTCTGTGATGAGCTGTGCAATCCATCCTCCTGCTTCAGAGGAAGACTGGGCTCTCCCTGCAGAACTGCCTGAACTCTCAGGCTTCACAGTCAGGATTTCTCTTCTTCCCTGGGCCTGAAGCGTCCCATATACTGTGGCAAAATAACCTGTGCTGAGCATAATTCCCTTAGATGTAAGATTTGAAAGCTAATAACTAAATATAGGCATGTCCAACCTGCTGAGTGATGGTCGTGTTTTTTCACATCTATTTCTGTCCATCCATGTAGAAGGCAAAACATCAGAGAAGTGTGCAAGTGTGGGTGGGCTGCAACACACCAGGTCTCAAGGCTGTCTGGTGGCTATTTCATGTAAAGGCATAAAGACCTCTCACCAGTGCAGTCAGAATTGTTTCATAAGTTTTGGGGCCCTGCGATTTTAACTCGGAAACATTTCAACCCAAATTTACTCGAACGGAGTTGGCTTAAAACTAGAATTCACTGTTTTGACATTTATTTTCGCAGCTGAATTAGGACACTGTGTCCAAAGGCTGACATTTCTCACAAAGCAGAAAGTTCCCCTGCCAAAAAAAACTGACTCAAATGTTTGATTTTAGCTCAAGTCAGTACTAGAAATTATTTGCTGAGGTGGTATCTTGCCTTCTGCCCCTCTCTCATCTCTGCAGTTCGTGTGGTTCTACCAGACTTGGTTTCTTCACTCACTCTGGTGTGTTGAGCCCCTCACATGCCTGTCACATGCCCAACATGTATCAATCATGTGCCTGGCACACGTTGGTCACACGGCCATGGTGTACCCAGCATGTGCCAAACACGTGGCATGGGCTGACTTTGCTGACTTAGCTGGAAGTTGCAGACATCTCCTTAAAAATATTTCATAAATCCTTTCTGTTTGCAGAGAAGACAGAATGATACTTGGAAGCTGCAGCCCAAGTAGGGGCAGAAACTTATGTGAGGCACTGTGACAGCTCAGACAGTGAGATGAAAGCTAAGGTCATCTCTGAATAAATGTTTGGTTTGTCTGTATCATCCCCAAACGAAGTATTTCGTTTAGTTTGTTGTGATCAAGAATTCCCAGGCATGCCTTGATATGGGCATTGAGCCCAGGATTGTTGTGCACAGAGTTACCTGTCTGTGCACATCTCTGTTCCTTCAATTCAGGGACTCAGGGGTTTAGGATCAGATCCCTCCCTTCTGCTCCCCATTTGAAGAACGCAAAGCAATTCCTTTTTATTCTCCAAGCTTCATCTTGGAGCTCCATGTCTATGAAATGTGTTTCTACAGTTCTGAGCATTCAAGCACTAACTCTGGCTGTAATGACCCCTCTGAAAGGGCAGGAGATTTGCTTGGACCACAGAGCCCCCCACAAACAGCCTGTCCTGGGGATGGTGGTGGTGAGCTGGGACTGCTATGGGGCTGCAGGCAAGAACCAATGAGCCTCCCTGGGCCTCTCTCTCCAGCACTGGATACATGTGCCATGGACAATCAGCTTTGTCCAGCACTTGCAAATCCCCAGGGCATCAGCCTTATTTTGTGGCTTTTTTCCCCCTCTTTCACTATTTAAAACTCTTTTTGGTCACTCTGCCTATTTTCACACTGTGAGCAGCATCCCCACCCCACCTTCCCCCTCCCCACTTAAAACAAAGCCATGACCAATAAAAATGGGTTAAAGTGGTTTAGAGATGATCAAAAGCCTCAAAATCCATCAAGCATCATGGTCTGTTTTCAGTAATTCTGTATTTATTTCCATGGAAACGGAAATGGCAGCCCAGAGCCTTCTGCAGGGCTGTAATTACTCCTGTAGCAGCCAGCGGCAGACACAGCATCCTGTCAGGGCCTGAGCATCTCCCAGAGCCTGCTGTGATTTAGCACCCAGTGGGAAATTGGAAAAGGAAAAAGCGTTGGGAAGTGAATGAAATTTTCCCTGTCACAACAATACGACGTAGATCTGCGTGCTCCTTTGGGGAGGAGGGGCAATTGAGCTTCTCCATCAGCGCAGGGCACAATGTTTTGAAGAATGATGTTGGCATGGGAGGGCAGAGAAACTGAGAGGGACAATGCAATGTCAGGGAAAGGGTGAGGGTGGTGTCTGGCTCTGCTGGACCCTTGGCTGCCAGACACATCCTTCGGGAGGGGTTTGCTGGTAGAGGTTACCCAGCAGGTAAAGAGAGGTCCCACAGCTGTCCCTGCTGGTCCCAGATGGTGCAGAAACAGTGGTCCTACATGTGATGCATCATTTAGTGTTTGTAGTTTGGAGCTGGAGAGGTGCTTGAGATGGGACATGTGTCAGCTCCAGCATCCAGTGAGAGCTGCAGGGAGGGGCTCAGCCAGTTGGAGGGACAGGACAGGACAGCAAGCACGGTGGCCCTTCCAGCCCAGCAGTGTGCCACAGTGCTGCTGCCTTTTGGGGAGGACAATGCAGAGATCACTCTCTGCCAGGGTGGCACCCAAGCCAGCATCACCCAGTGTCTGATTTGCACAGACACATGTGCACCTACGTGTGCACCCATTAGCTGTAGGATCAGCTTATGTTCCATGCTGTTATGGACTTAGAGAGCAATCTTGGCCCCTGTAATTAAATTTAAAGCAAATTAGCTCTTCTATTAAACAAAATAAATCTGATGTAGCCTAATGCTGTATTCTCCAGCTATGGCTGATCAATCGCTCTTGCAAAGAGCAAGCAAATGCTGCTGAGCAGATGGTCTTGGCTGAGGCATGGTCAATTAAACTAATTAAAGATGCTTTCATTTAATCAGAGGGTGTTTTAACCCTGTTAGCTGCCAGTTGGGGATGTATGTTTTCGTGTACTCGGAACTTCCAGTTCTGGCCCTTCCATGGACTTTTTCTGGTTTTCAGACCCTTTACAGAAACCAGGCTAGAGTGTGCATCCAAGGAGCATATATTTAGCAGAGAAATTATAATGTCATGCAACAATAGTGAAGACTTGCAGAGGAAAGCTCAGTTGTTTTCTTCTAACACTAACCAGAGATGTTTATTAGCCTGAAGAACTCTTCTGCAATGAATCCTTCCCACGCTACCTCCTGCCAGCCTTCCCACCAGGTTTAGGGGTGTGGATGCCTCTCCACAGCCTAGCCAAATGTCACTTGTTCCACCAAAACAAGCAGTGGATTGTCATGGTGTATTATTTAATGGACAGAAAATGTTTTCAGCATCCAGACAGGTTCTGGAGTGGAGCAGCAGCCTCTTGTTTCAGCTCTCTGTTGCCATGCAAAACATCTTGGCTGCTGGGAGCTTCTCTTCCTAGGGTTTCTGGAGATGGGTTCAATTCATTATTTGCTGCAGGAGTCCACGAGGGTTCCTCTGAACTGAAGCCATCTTTTCAGATTCTGTGATTTGTCCCAACTGGGCACTCTCACCGTTTCCTGTCCCCCACTTCTGATCTGCTCCCCTGCCCTTGCTGTAGGGGTGACACCACCTGCCAGCGAGGTAAGAGCCACTAAGAGATTGTTAGTCTAATGGAAGATCGATGCCAAACATTCTCAAGAAGCAGCAGTAGAGCAGGCTGGTGCCTCCAGACCACAAGTGACCCTCCCTGGGCTGCACAAAGGGCTGCAGCACACCAGGACCCCTGTCCTCTGCCTTTCCAGCAGCTTGTACAGGTTAAATTAGAAACAGTTGTGCTTTATCCAGAGGCCATGTGGACAACTTCTGCTCAGAAATATGGATCCCTGCAGGTACATTAGGGCTAAAATCAGAATGATTTTCAAGATGTTCTTTCTTTGTGGAATGATAAAACCCTTTTTTTTACCCTCATCTAATTAGTGAGGTGTTTTTGTGGTGCAGCATCAGCTGAACGCTCTTTGTTGTCTGTGTGGACTGATTAATTTCTGCAGTTTAAGGTTTAAATTACCATCAAGATATCTCTTCTGTTTATTCATGGACCAGTTGAAACTAAAATACTTTTGATCATCTGCATTCATGCAGCAAAGGAATGGATAAAAAATAACATGATTACCTTATAAAACATCATATCAATGACTTGATATTTCCAATCTACTTTAGCCCCTTTATTTAAGGACTGCTATTTCTCTTCTTTCACTGAAAATATAGTTGTTGGCATGACTTTTGTGCTGCTTAGCCAGATGTTTGGGGTTTTTTTCACCAGATAAGGAGCCTCATTTCAAATGGATGTTATTAATACAATTTTGTTTCCATGCCACAACCTTGCACTCTGGAAAGAATAAGTTGAGTTGTGAATTCCTGGCTCTAGGTAGGAGCAATTGGGGAAAGTCTGAAGGATTTAACTAGCTGGTGTATTGATCTGCTGCTGTTTGCAGACTAGCAGAGGTCTCTGGGAAAGGAAATACTTTAATCCTGAGATGTTAACTGGGAGAGCTCTTCTGGTGTCTGCTGCCACCTCTGAGCTTTATTAAGGGAATAGATCAGAGCAGAGGGAGGGTTGGGAAGATGGACCATTCCTGGCATCATTGTGCAGGGCAATGCTCAAGCAGTGGGGAAGGTTTTGCTGAAGCTTGAGAAATAGGAGAGTCCTTGAGCATCACTAAATGTGATGACATTGGGCAATTACAGCTTGAAACTATTTCAGTGGAGAGGAGATTTGGGATGGCACAAAATACAGACTCCAGAGGTGTTACCTGTATTGGTTGTGGTGGAGAGGAGACTGAAAAATGGGGGAGCAAGTGGAGAAGTTGCTGATTTACAAAAAAACACTAGCTAAAGTTGCTGCATAAAAATTAGATGTTTACTGCTGATCTCCCCCAAAAAACAAATCAACAGAAAATGCAACTGAGATGGGCCAGAGTGCAGATTGTAAATTGACTTCTATGGGGTCTGGTTCCAAGGTTTCCAGAGGTGGTACTTGGTTCTCAAAATGCCATGTTTATTTTGAGCAGTCTCTCTTGCTTCCCTAACTTTGAATTCAATGCCAGCCACTGTACATAAAAACCAGTTTCTCACTGTGGAGGAACACTGTGGCCTGTGTCTTATTAGGAAATGAAAATGTCACTCCTCCTGTTTGTCTTCCTCTCAACCAGAGATGATGAGCAGAAGACATGACAAAGAAATGACCCCCACTGGCCCCTTTTGGAGAAAGTAATCTTGTTTTTTCTCTGAGCAGCATTTGTTCCCTGCGGTACATGTTCTTGTCAATCAGCCCAGGAGGCCTTGGGAGACAGAAGGGGTGTTATCCAGACCTCTCTCTCTTTAAGCAAGGAACTGCTAGCTGCAAAAGAACCCATATGTGATGCTTATCTTAAGGAAGGCTGGAATACTTAATAAGACATAACTGGTGCATGACCCTGCACTATGTTAATGCCTCTCTTTCTCTTCCTTTTAACTGGAAATACAATGCAGCTGCTAGAATTTAATTCTGCACGTAGGTCTTTAAATCTAATTTGAATTCCACATGAAAATCTCAATGCTTTGCAGCACTTCAACCCTTGCTCATGTATTTTATCAGTGATTGCCTTCCTGGGGAGCTTTCAATGCCTATCTCAAGAGCAAAATGGAAAGATGCAGTCATAGTTGCACATAGTAGGGGTTATGCATGGTCATGCTGGCTTGTGCCAGAGCTCCAGGGTCTTCATTTCAGCACGCAATGTCTTGTCAGAGAGCCTGGACTGGTTCCCACTGAGCTGTGCTAGCCTAAGGTTACACACTATTCTTTCAGTTTGCTTTTTATCATATTAAATGGAGAGATCATTCTTCTGACATACATCATCCACTAAGGGAATATTTTGAAAGTTCTATATTAATATTTTACTAGGTTTTCTCTAATCTTATTTCTGTAAGATGTGGTTTCCTCAAGGCTGCTTCTTTGCAATCCATATTGTGTTCAGATTTCCAGAAAAGGGAATTATTAAAAAAGTTATTCACAGGTCCTTTCCTCCACTCATTGCATTTCATTCTTCAGGCCACCAGTGTTCCATGCAACTTGACAAATGCTTTATGTGACAGCTTGGGATGTGATAGACAGTGTAATTCTAATTCAGAAAAAACTTTGGGAGTTGGATGGATCAGGCCATAGAAAGTACTTCATGAATATAAAATACAGCTGGGTTAATCTTCCAGTTTTCATTTTAAAAGTACCAAATTAAAAAGAGAATAGGTATATTTCTTAACAGAAATGAGATGCCAAGAATTTTCTTCAAAAGGATATCAAAGTAGGCATATATTTGTTCCCACTGAGCAGACTATAAATTGGGAAATGATCAACAAAGTAGAATTCATGCATTTCAAAGGCTCAGCTTCAATATCCCTAACTTACGTAAGCTGCTCCTTACCTCTATTTCAGTGCTGAGTTTTCATATTCAGTATACTACATATTTTCTGGAACATCTGATTCTACTCATGTTTTGTGAGAAATTAGAGTGCAAATTCAATAGGGAATTGGATGCAACACAACTTCAAATACAGCTTCTCATGTATTTAAAAGGCAGCTATAGTAGCCTAAAATCATGTAAAAACTGCACTGGCCTCCATAGCACAGACTTTGTTGTATAATGCAGGGCAGCAGTGATGTTTCCTAACAGGAGTGATCTGTGCATGTGTTCTTCAAGTGTTGTATCCAGACTTTGGTCCAGTTCTTTTGTCTCTGACAGAACAGTCAGAAGAGGTGATGGCACAATATTATGTGTCCTGCATTTGTCTTCCTTGCAGAAACATCATTGCAAAAAACAAGGGGAAATGATTGCAAAGCCCTTTACCAAAGAGAATGGTTTAAAATCCAGAGCACATTGAGATTTAGGGCAATATTGAGCTGAAATACCCCACTGAACGTGAAAATACTTAGCATGGGAGAGAGGCATAAACCTCTGAAGCAGCCAGCTCAGAACAGATTTCAGGGCCATGGGTGTTCTGCTGTAGAGTTGGCGACTGTCGGTGTTAAACATTGATAGCTGTGACAGGGAAGTGAGCAAAGTTTCCCAAGAGCTCTGTAGGTGAGCCCTGAGTGCTGATGGCCCAGGAGAGCATGGTGTGGGGTGGAGGCTGCATCTGAACCTACTGTGGCCAAACCTCAGCCAGCTTCCAACACCTTGGGGGCTCCTGGGCATTGGTGGAACCAGGCTGCCTGCTTGTGTGTTCAGGCTTGAGCCTGAAGCATTCCTCAGATGTGCAGAAGAAGGGTCAGCTAAAATTACAGGCATTTCCCACAATAAATGAGAACAAAGAGCAAATGCATAATTTTGCTGTCCTCTTCTGAATGTGCTGCCCGGGGAATGATGTTTGCAATGAGAAAAGGTGCTGGGGAGGAAGCAGCCACAATGACAGACAGTGACCACAGGGAAGGAATGCAGACTTTGCCCAACACCCTGTTGAGTTTTGGTTAAGTTCCTGCTCATTCCCATGGGTTCTGGGATGTGTCCCAGGCTCATTTCTGCATCTTGCCTGACTGCTGCCTGGGTGTGCAGCTGTCCTGGCATTAGTCCACAGGAAGGGAGACTGGGCAAAGTCTACATTGATGGTATTTTGCTCCAGGTATCAACATAAAAATGTGAAAGATAGGGCACAGAAAGCAAAATATTGAGTCACCAACAAAAGTGGGAGATCTTGGAAGCTAACACAGATTGCAGTGGGATGCTGGAGGGAGCATAAGGCTTTAGTCCTTAGTTGTTCCTCAGCAGAAGGAGAATAAGTGAAGAGTTCCCTTTTTCCCAGGCTGAGGACCATGAATTGCTATCTTCTGTGGAGAGTTTCCCTAATCAAAACTGTCTTCTTCTGTGACCCAGTTAAATCCAAAATTGACAAGAAGAAAGCCTTTTGGGTGTTTTAAATGATAACTTTGTAATAGTAGAGTAATTAAATGGTCTCATATTTGTTCTCGACACAAGTCATTTATCCTGCTGATATTTCTGCCAGTTTGTTGGAGAGCTCATGTTGTGCAACATTGGTGGAATGAGCTGCAGGCATGTGTTTGGCTGCCATTGCCAGGAGTCTTGTGCACCCGCATGCAGAACTGAGACTGGAACTGACAAAATAGCTGCAAAACAGAGATGTTCTTGGAAAAATTATCGACACAGTAATTTTATTAAGTCCTATGATGCTTGTTAGGTCTGATGAGAATGTCATTTGCCAAGTGTAGCATTTTATTTTGTATTTTAAAATCACATTAAAACCCTTTATTTCTGGTGCAGGATGTAATATCAGCAACAGTTCCTCATCCCTGTATTCACTGTGCCCTCATGGCTTGAAGTCTTACTCCCTACCCATGCATATCCAAATTCTCACTATTTACACAGGCAGATAGTGATAAGACAAGGGGGGGACAATTTCAAAGTAAAAGAGGAGAGCTTTAGACTAGATATCAGGAAGAAATTCTTCACTGTGAGGGTGGTGAGGCACTGGCACAAGTTGCCCAGAGAAGCTGTGGATGCCCCATCCCTCAGGTTTTCAAGGCCAGGTTAGATGGAGCTTGGAGCAACCTGATCTAGTGGAAGGTATCCCTGCCCGTGGCAGGAAGGGGTGGAAAAAGATGATCTTTAAGGTCCCTTTCAACCCAAACCATTCTATGATTCTGTATTTCTATGAAAAATATAAAATATCAAGCAATCATTTTCATTCACCTTCTAACTCTGCTCTTCACTGACCTTTCTGCGTGTGGATTTTCTCTTTATTTGCCCTTTTTCTCCATAACATTGGATTTTGGCTGGGAACAGTTGTGCTCAGATAGTTAAGTATCAGTTGAGTGTAAATTAGCTGAAGGAGCTGTGGCTGCCACTGTCAAAATGATTCCAAAATAACTTCATGTGGGAGAGTGATGGTCAGGTCAGACAAGAGAAGCGTGGTTTGGGTTTGCTTGTGGGGAATGGAGTTAGAGAGGATAATGCCTGTTAGATTAATAGAAGAGCAATGCACTCTTACATACTGGTTTATGTGCTGTCAGAGATCCTTCATGTTACAACAGCCCCTTGTGAGTGTGCAGCAGCAGCAGTATTTGGGAAAGGGTCTGTTTCCTGAACATCTGCATTACTTGGGATGAGGAGCATGTGGTTTCTTTGAGGCTGGTACTACAGCAGCTTTCCCCTGGGAAGTCCCTGCTGACAGCATGGTCCTTAGCAAAGCAAGAGGAGAAAACTGGACGTGGCTTTTGCCACTGCTTTGGCTCATTGATGGGCTGCTGTTCTCCCCAGGGGCAGCAGCTGCAGCACTGCTGCTCCCCCAGCCCTGCCTGGTCAGCACCAGGAGGTGACTCTGCTCCTTTCACGTGCACTCCTTTGCCCAGCTGTGTAACTCCTGATCCCCTTTATTACCACTTAACGTAGGCAATTACTCTGGGTCACTGCTTGGCCAATTAGTTCTGGCTTTATGTATGGCGACTGCAAAACAGCTGAGGATGTCTGGCAGTCAGTAGAAGTTTTATTTCTGCCAGTTGAAATGGCCAAATATATGTTCAATGAGATAATTTGGATCATTACACTTTCCTATCATAATGCCAGTTGCAGTTTCACCCATTGTATGGATAAAAACATAAGCAGCATCAATGAACAAAAAATAATAATTTCTGTTTCTATCCTAAATGTACCAGCAGGAGTGCTGACATTGTAACATCAGAGTATGAGCCTGATCTGAGCTTTGTCATTAGTGATCTTGGGAAAACCTGGTGTGTTTCAAAATAAGAGTGATTTTCTGGATGACGACAATCAAAATACATTTTGTTTACCCAGATCAGTGGCTATCACCATCACGTGAAGCACCACGTGAACCACTGCAAGTCAGGAACTCCCCCTGGTATCTCTATCTCACATTTTGTCTGGTTTGCAGTTGGGACAGCAATAGAGCAGGGATGATGGAGGGAAGGGCAGCACAGTGTGCAAGGGCAGGAGAGCAGCCACATCTGTCTCCCTAAGGCTTCACGCCATACCAGCATGCCACAGCAGAAGGGAATCTCTCTCTCCACTGTTGCATGAAATTACTCGATGCCAGATATCAGTCAAAAGTAAATCTCTCCTGTTCAAAGACAAAGAGTTCATAAGAATCATTAATAACAAGACTCCCCCTCTGCGGAGGCTGCCAGAAAGGGCAGAGGAGAAGAAAAATGGGTCAAATAAAGGCCTGCTGAAAAAAGGGGTAAATGCTCATTGACAGCATGAAATTGGATGTAACTGAAATCATCCAGGACAAACTCTGCTGGACATTAATTGGCCTGTGCCAATGTGATCCCTGGAGAAGGGAAGGGCAGCTGACAGCAAGTAACAGGAAGGAATGGTCTCAGAAAAATTCACCAAGCAAACCAGGGTTCAGCTTGGAACAGGAGCATTTCCTTTCAAAAACGTCATTAGCTGTCTGCTGCAGACTACAATGATTCCTGCCTTAAGATGAAACCAAACCCATCCCTCTTGTCTGATGGTAGTGATCTGTGTGGAAAGCTGTCCCAGCTGCTCTGGGATGCTCTGGAAAACCCTAGGGTGGGTGTGTGGACACAGCTGAACTGGATATGGTGCCAGTCCCACCTTGCTGCAGCAGTTTGCCTGCGCTGTTTTCCAGCGTCTGCAACCACTGTGTTACCCTTGCTTTTCTCAGGATGCAAGCCTGTAACCTTCAAGAGAACCTCTAGCAAAATTAGAGGAAGATCAGCTCCTTTTTTTATCCATACTCCCCCTTTTCTCTTTCTTTTTTTTTTTTTTTTCTGCTTCAAAAGAGGCTCTGGAGAGGATTTAAAGGTAAAACAAGCAATGAGGAAGTACAAGCTGTCATAAATAATGTTAAAGCAAGAGTCAGACTTGCAGCAAGGTAACAAGGTGCCTGAGAAGGTGGTGACAGAGCTGTGAAAGCTTTTCAAAGCTTGTGTCTGACTGGTGCCTTGTGGGCATCAGCTAAGGATTCTCAGGACATTGGTGGGCAAGGAGAACAGGATGCAGCCACAGCCTCAGTGGCTGTGCTGACGTTTCCAGCCATGGTGCCAAGCTTTTGGCACATGGGAAGGTACCCCAGGAAACATGGTGAGAAACTGTTGTCCTTCTATAGGGCACCAAAAAAACCTCCCCTATATCCCAGTCTGGGATTTGTGCTACAAAAATACATTGGAAAGGTCTTGAGAGTCTCCTATGAGCAGGGATAAGGAAGAATTAAAAGTTAGACTCACCTGGGGAAATGGTCCAAGTAATTTGTCTGTTTGCAGACATATTGGAGCAATGTTTAACTGTGCGTGTACAGGAGCAGTAAAACCAGGATCAAAGCAGCCACTCTTAGCTGCCACTCATAGTCAGGGTTGGAAGAGCTGGGCAAAGGTTGTGACAGCCTTTCTCTCACCTGGAGGATACACCAGATGTTTTTCTATCCGATATGCTTGAGTTTGAATGGAGGGTTGGGCCTTAACATAGCAACTGCAGGCTGAATTTTTACTAGGTGTGTACAGGAGACTGCACAGGAAGGGGCAAGTGGTAATTTTGGTCTGGGATCCCATCCCATGGCTGGGCAGGTTTTGGACACCATGAAAATGTTATTGCTGCATATACAATCAGTTAGTTAACTGAACTTTGTCTAGGCTGGTTATTTCATTTTAGTTTGCAATGGAAGTTGTGGTGGGCTCTTTTTCAGAGCCTTGCAGCCAGGCAGATTGGAGCTCTTCCCTGGCCACCTGCAGCCAGAAGCCTCTGCTGTGGAAATGCCCTGTTAGGAAGCAAGGCTGGCATGCACTGAGCACTTGGTGCTGCATGGCAGTGAGGATGAGGTGATGGCAGATGAGGGGACACTGCTCTGCCAGATGAAGTTTGTTACAACTTCCCATCTGCTCAGAAGCAGAAGCTATAAGGTTTGTGCTGTACAAGTAATTATTTGTTATACATTTTTAAACATGAAATCTAGTCCAAACGGCAAATATTTTTAGCGTGTGTCATTGTGCAGTTAAGAAAGCTGCCAGCAGCATAAACCAGAATAACTCTGCGTGGTGATGGGGCTGGGATGGGATTTTCTGCTTTGCCCATTTTCTCCTCCCCACGCTTGGGTACTCATTCTCTCAGCTGGGCTCCTGCTTGCATGAGCCAGCATCTTGCAGAGCTGGCTGCTTTGTCACCCCCTCCATTCATTTTACCTGTGATGGAAAGCACATCTGGCACAGCTGGGAGGTGTTTGGCTGGGTGTGAAAATGGCTCTGGAAAAAACAGAACAGTATTGCTGGTTTTTTCTCCCAGTGGAATACGGAAGAGACAATTTCACATCTCTTAATTTTCAGCAAATGCACGCTCTGGAGTGAGCCTGCACATGGTTTATAACGTAGGCACACTCGTGATGAATGAAGCATTTTTTCAGGTTTTTAGGGAACTGGCTGAATTGTTTCAGCAATGTTTTACCCTCCACTGTAAATTCCACTAAAAAAAGTGGGAGAATGGATTTAAGATGGATCTGAGCATTTTAGAAAAAGAACAGCTTAGGTTTTTAAGGTTGTGGGGAAATGTAGTGAGGAAAACTGTCTGAAAATTAATGGTTTTTGACAGGTTGGGATCTGTTGTGGATTTTACTCAGACTGTGAGCCAAATGATTTCGTTATTCCCTCAGCTGTCATGCAAGGTCACAGCATGATCCTCAGTTGATTCCTTTGCACCTCTAAAGTAGCACAGGCAGGTACCAGACCATTTCGGAGCTGTTCTGGTTCCCAGCAAGACCTCCCTTATTTTCTTCCACCTTTCTTAACAACTCTCTCAGCATTTGGGCCATCAGTCCCATTGCAGCCTGCTTTTCTCTGTCGTTTTTCCCTATTACTCCTCTGGAGAAGGAGAGGGATGCCAGAGAATATGCAGCAGGCACAGCAATCTGACCCCATGGGTTATTTTTTTCTAGTGCCCTTTTTTTCCTCCTGCCCTTGATTTCCACAGATCTCTTAGATTATTAATAAGAAACAGAGGAAGGGTTTCAGCTGTAGGTCACAAATGTTCCTGAGGGTTTATAGCTGGTAACACCTGGTGGTACCTTCATTTGAAGTAAGAGGGTGGTTCTAGCAGTGTAATTCTGACCAGGTTACAGAGCAGAATGCAAAAAAAGCTGAATTCTATGAGAATACTTCAAGCGTGGCTTTTCTCTTTAATCTCTTCATTGATTTTTCTCCTAATTTCCAAAAAGAACTGCAGCAGTTGGCTGAGATGAGCAGGTACTGGTGCTGCAGACCTGCAGTCATGGTTGCACTCTGGCTCACATCTGGATTCCAGCTATATATTTTGCACTATTCTCTTAACATGTCTACTCTGCATATAAAATGCATTGTCCTCAGTGAAAACTTAAAGGGAAGATTGAGGGTAGACTCAGATGAAATGGGATCAGAGAGCAGGTTATCACCTTATTTTTACAGTGTGCTGCCACTCAGAAAGCACCACAGGACTTCAGCAATAGCAGAGACTGTAATGCCATACTCTCTGAGTGTCCAGTATATTTTACCTAACTCTCTAAGCAAAAGCCTCCTGCCCTGCTAACTATTTCAAAGGAAAGAGGTCATGCCTTGCTGAAAGTAGTTCAAAATAAACCACATTTCCTCAGAAAGCAGGAGATGACAAAGTTTCTGGCAGAGCAGCTGTCTAGAAGAGTCACTGTGCAGCTACACTGAGGCCTGACCCACCACTCAGCACATATCCCATCCTTAAATCAATAATCTTTTGTTCGTGGGACTCTGCTGCAGAGGACTGTGCCATCTCCCCTGGCATTCCAGGCTCTCCTTCAGGCTAGTCCTGGGGTTCAGGGGTGGTGGCTCCTGCTCCCTCTTCTCCAATTGTGTTGCATCCTGGCGTGTGCCAAGGCTGAGGTAGTCCAGCTTGGGTTGGGATGAAGGTGCCGGGCAGTTAGTGTTTTACTTGGCTTTAAATACAAAGAATAATTAGTAAAACAGTGTGAGAAAGAGCTCTCCACCCTATGGGGATGGAAGTGCTCTGCCTGGAGGCTCCATCCCTGCTGAGGGATCTAGGGAAAGATAATTGAGAGGCAGTGTGTGAAGCCCAGAGTGGGACTGGGGGAAAGCTGGTGCTCGTGTTGCTGTGAACACAGTGCAAGACCCTCAGGATGACACTGATCTGTTTTCTGCCCTGGTCCCCCCATGCACAGTTGGTGTCCTTGTCACACAGCCCCTGCAGAGAGCCTGGGGCTGCAGGCACTGCTCCGAAATGCTCCCCAGCAGCCTGGCTCCATTCGCCATCTCGTGGTGATGCCTGGTGGGGCTCAGGTGTGGCGGGTGGGGGGCTGGGGCAGCCTGGGCTGTGGGGAGTGGACAGATGGACACCTGGGGCTGGTGGACAGAGGGACACCTCATCCCTGCCCTCCGGCTGGAGCAGGCTGTAGGCAAACAGCTCTCCTGCACACACTGGGACAGCAGAGCAGCTTGAAAGCTTCACATAATAATATTTCACATGGAGAAGGCTGTTAATGACAGGGGATGTGATTGACTGCCTTTTTCTGCTGCTGCCGTATTAGCTGTATTTAAATCAGCTTACATTAACTGCAGTTATATTTAATGCTTTCTGTCTACATGGCTGAATTTTTAGATTGTTAATTTTCAATTGCAAATTGCTTAATTATGTCTGAACTTTTCATAAATATTTGGAACGGGAATTAATATTTTCTATTACATGTGATACACGGTCTGGAAAAAACTAATTGTTCCTAGTGCTGTGCACTGGGTCTGGCAGTGCCCTCAAAGCCTGATGCTCTCTTATCTGCAGGTTCTTGCCTTCACAGCTGATGTGTCAGAAATTGAGGTCTGTAGCCGGTGCTCTGTGTGTGTTATGGTCAGGAGAGCCATTTAGGATTCATTTGGCTCCCTGACAATAAGAAAAGGAAATGTTTATTGTCTGCAGTGTGTTAACGTGGTGAAGACTGGAGGCTCGTGACACTTTGTGTGTGTGTTATTGCTGTGCTCCTGGAGCCTGCTATGAGCATCAGTTATGAGATGTGGAAAGTTCTAAGACTAGGAGGAATTTTAAATTGTACCAGTTTTAGGGTCTTCGAACTCCAGGGCCCCAAAGGCTCATCCCTGTTCTCCCACTGCCCATCCTCCCCTCCCCAGGCAGGGCTGCATGGCTTTGAGCTGCTCAGAGTAAAGCCAGTGCAAGCCTGGGAGCAGCAGTGCTGTGCTCTGTGCAGGGGCAGCTGGGCTGTCCAGCCATGTGGCAGGAGCTGCTGCTGCCAGGCTGAAACATTTTATTCTGTAGTTGTTATAATATCTGTATGCAGAAATTATTTATCGTACATTTAATACGGACAAATAACAGCATTTTCCATATTGTGTAGATGGTTTGCTGGGCTGACTGTCCCACCAGTAAAGGGATGAAGATGGTGCACCCCGTGGCAGGACTTGTCCCACCTGCTAAGATCTCCCCACACACAGTACCTTGTGTTGTGTTCCTCCTCCTCTCATCTTACAGACTCACTGCTTTTGAAAAGCATCACATTTTTGCTCCCTGTGTTTGTTTCTTCGTAGCTATGCCTCTCGCTGCTTTTCTGTGTCTCCTTCAATTCTTCTCACATCCTTGATCCTTAATGCAGGTGCCAGAGCATCTCACAAGGGTATTATGTGAGGTTAGATCCCACATGACAGCTCGCAGCTCCACATGGCCCTTCTCAGGGATGCCAGACATCCATTTTGTGCCACTGGTTCTTCAGGGGCAGAATAGGTCCTGTTGGAGGGGATCAGGCGGTAAAAGAGGTGGTGCATGTTACCAATTAGTGAAGCTAGGATTCCAATCCATATTTTTTTCATGTTGTTGAATGCTAACTATTTGAAAAAGAAGTGGCTTTTCTGAAATTCAATAATAGGTTAGATTGGTTTGATATGGCTAAGGATATTGTTTCTGTTCAAAACCAGGAGACTTCCCCTGAGGTAAGCCTCTCTGAAACTGTCAAATGACTCAGAGCACAGATGTTTGGGCACTGCTCTAAGAAAAGCAAGGAATTGACCTTTTAATTAGCATAATATAGTAATTCAGCATAGCAATACTGATTGCTTATTAATCATTAATAGTTGTTGTTATGTATTGATCAAAGAGCCTTAGAGATGTGATGTTTCTGCTCCAGATTTTGATAAGCTGATACCAATTAGTGAGCAGCATATTAGGTGCAAATCAGAGGGACTAAAATAGCTGGATCTGCAGTGGAAGGCAGCTCCCTTGCAGTTCGCTGTTGCTGTAGGAAGGGTGTCTGATGGTGACCTATACAGAGACTTCTGGAGAAGTGTGATCCTAGTCACAGATGAGACCAGCAGTTTCAGCTCCCACCTCCACCAGAGGATGCCATCCACTGAGAACATGTAGCAACCTCTTTATGTGATGGAAATTTGCTGCCTGGAGGCTTAATTCTCCTGACTGCTTTCTCCCTGACCTCATGGGCAAGTTTGCTGCATCAAACCAGTGTGAAAGACATCAGCCTCTTCAGAAGGTCTGTCTCTTTAGATCTCTGACTGTGATAAATCTAAACTTCACAAATACAAAAATAAACTCTAATGAGCAGGACTGCAGCTTTTGCTATCTTAGTCCTTGAAAAAGTGGGAGCCATGACCTTTCCTTTACATTCCCTCTCCATGTTTTCTGCTGATTTAGCACATAATAGAACCAAAACCTTGCTCTTTATGGCCAGTTCCTTTTTTGCCAGTTTTTTCCTCAGAGCTTTCTGCAGAAAAGTAGTTATTGCATAGACACCATTGGAGATGTTCCACATTTTATTCCATCACGTTTAATCCTGCTGAGTGTCAGGGTACTGCTGCTTTGCTGGACTAGGTCCTCATGCAATTTGCTTTAGCTCCAAAAGCCAAAGCCCATTTTGAATTAAGAGATGAATGTGTCTACCATTAAGCTTTTAATCAAAGATGAGGATTTGAGGGTATATAGATCCTTCTTCCTTGATGATTGAGATGAATTAATTACAGCTAATTCTAGCTGTAAAACTTGCTTCAAACTCAATAGTAGTTTATTGTCCTGTTTTGGAAATTCAGGTGATATTCTTTGAATTAACTGATATGAAATCCAGCATATGAGAAGCTGTAAGGAAACACAAGCAAGCTGAATGTAGTGATGTACCTCAGGCAGCATCAAACAGCCAGTGCTCCAGTTTCTTTTGTGGTGCCATAGCTCGGCGTATGCTGCCAGCACGCCTTCAAGCATCCTTATGCAATGCCATAAGAAGAGGTATTAAGGCATGCTCAGAGGTCAGAGCCTCTGGACAGCTTTAGTTTTCAATCCCTTTCAGTGTCGTACACCTCACACGGATGATCTTGCAGAGGGATTTCCAGGGTTCAAAAGTTCTCTGGCCACAGATGGAAAGGACATGCGTTCCGAGTGGATGTGCTCTGCCATCCCTGTTCTTAACAGCTTGCAAAACATTTGCAAAGGCAGGCAGCACTTTTTCTTCCCCTTCCCGTTTTGCTGAATCTGGCTTCTTGTTTCCTTTGATTTATCATTGCACATAAATCTAGAGGTATCTTTGCACAACCTGCTGGAAAGATGCATGCTGGGTTTGCTTGTCTCAGCTTTCCTCAGCCCCACGGCGCAGCCTCACAAAGTTGTGCAGGAGTGTGGTGATAGGCAGGCTGGGAGCTGAGAGGGCATGGAGAGATATCTTCTTTTTCTGCACAGGATCCATGCCTGGCACCTGCCTGCCCCTGCCATGGCACCAACACGTGCTGGGCGATCCATCAGCACTCTGCAGATGAGCAGTGGGGTACCTGTGGGTGCTGCTGCCAGCAGCAAGGAGGGCATGAGAAACCTCTGCCTGCATGTGCCACCAGAGCTGGTCTGGTGGAAAATCATCTCAGTTCATGGAATAAACAACTAGCTAAGCACTTAGACCACAATGAATTCAAGGGTGGATCTTTTTACCCCACCTGGTGAAGCCGGCATGGTCGCAGCATCCACAGGCAGATGTGATGGGGGAGAGCCTGGGCAGCCCCAGTGGCACTGAGATTTATTGCAGCACTGAGATTCACACTGAGGCAAGGAGAGGCTGCTCTACTTTGCTCTACTTCCTGGGAAGTGTTTTCACCGACGAATCTACTGCAACCCTAAAGTTTGTGAAGCATGAAATAGGATTTCACTTGAAGAGAGAAGCATCAGCCCTTGCTGAATTATCCAAGTCCTTTCTATTGTTTTAAATCACCCTCCCAGGACCCCCTGAGTGCTCTGTCATGCATAAGTTGTTCATTAGATAACCCAGGAGTTTGCTGGGATAGCAGGAGCCAGCACCTAACCACAGCAAACAGCAACTGTGCAGCCCTTACTGAATTATTACGGAAACGACTGAATCCCTGTAGCGTGGCCTATTTTACCTACACATGAGCAAAATAGGTAGGCTCCTCCCCAGGGGAGGGGGTATGCCACCTTTTGGCATGCTGGAACCCTGGGGTTATGTGTGGAGCCAAGGCTGATGGGAGGGAAAAAGGAAATTTTGGTGAGGTAATAGGCACAGATTGTAATACTTTCAATTAAGGGGAACTTTACATTGTACTAGAAAGATTCTGCATGACTGAACCTAAAAGACTGATTTGGGGAACTCTGACTGCCAGAGGAGAGGTAACTTTAAACATCTCTGTTATGCAGTGGCCCTGGGAGATCAGTCCCCTGAGATGTCAGGGGATCATACAGCACTGCAGTCCTGAGAGCTGGTGGAGAAGACAAGTTCTGCTGGTCCCTCCAGGTCTTCCAAAATCCCCTCTTGAGCCACAGGAGTGACAGCTGTTGAATCCATAGTTGGGCTGTGCTGATGCTGCCGAGGTTGCTGATGCAGGGAAGTGCCTAACATGGGAAAGTTGTCCTTGCTTCCTTTTCCTTGCTGCTGTTTCAGGTCCCAAGGCAGCTGGTGGTCTGTGGGTTGCAGTTTGCTGCTCAGAGGGTGAGCACGTTGCCCAGGACATTAGTGACTTACCATTCTGAGGCAGCTTAGCATCATTCGTGTTCCTAATTTAAAGGGAAGTCAGAATCCCACCTGCAGCTGAAGAGGGAATGTTCAGATCCTCCTCTGCTTTCTGCTTCAGACTTTTGGGAGGAGGTCAGGGGCCTTGAGCACCAGACTGCTGCCCTCCCACTGCCCTTGGCCACTCATAGAGATGAATGTTTACCATTAGTGAGAAAAGGATGCTACAGAGCAGTCTGTGACATTAACATGGAGCATATCTTAGGGACCTTAGTGCCACATGGTGTCACTCTGTCCTGCCTCATTCCACTTTATCTCCTAAAACAGCAGCTTTGTGGTAAGAAACCAAGGGCATCCCTGCAATGAGTCACTATGGGGGCCATGTTTCTTTCAGCTGGAGCACTCCATGGTGCTGATACCACAAGTTGTGAGTACTCCTGGACTGACAGATTAATTATTAATTGATGTGGCTTATGAATTTTTCAGTATTTTCTCACACTGTGCATCACAAAGTGAAACCACCTTTTATGAGACAAAGATCTCTCCTAGAGCCCTACATCAAAGCTACAAAATTGTCACCCATATTGTGATCTTGTTCAGCCTTCACCATGAGCATGTTTGCTTTGAAATACTTAATCAACCATTTGCTGAGCTACAGAGCTCCCAGCATGTTAAAGGATGAGCGCCTTGAAACTTTCTCTTTGAGGCATTTGACACCTGTAATTGTGCACAGCATATGGATTTGGCTGCACTAATTATTTTGGGAGGACTTAAGCCAGGCTTAGGAAGGACATGAGTGGGTCACAGCTTTTGTCTTTGTCCTGCAGCCACAGAAAATTATTCACAAAGTGGTATTTTCAGACCCCCCCATGCATGGTGATGTGCTGGACACAGGGATAGAGAAAGTTAATGTTGGGTATTGCTGAGAGTGCCCCCAGCCTGGGCAGTCCCTGCTCAGCAGCAGCCCACCTGATCACCCATTCCCAATGCCAGTGCAGCCGTGGAGGAAAACCAACACAGGCAGTAGCTGAGGATTTCATGGAGACCTGGACTAAATGCTTTATTTTCCAGAAGGGTAAAAGCCAGGTGTGTTTGCATTCCCAATGCAGCATAAGCAGGTTGCTGCAGCTCAGCATTTGCACTGCCAGAGCATTTAAAATGTATTTTTCCAGAACACCATTGCAAACGGATAGTCCTCTGCAGGAGCATGTCAAGGGAGGGCCACTGCATCCTCCACCACGTTAAAACCTTTCTCAAGGGAGGGGAGATGCCCTGGGACAGCCCCAGTTATGCTTCAGGGATGGGGATGTTGTGACACCTGCTGCCTTTGCTGGGAAGCAGAGATCGGCATTAGCAGTGACTGGCAGGGAGGAATTAAACTGTTAAATGGTCCCGGTGGTTTCTGGCTGGGTTGATGGCAATTACACCAACAATACCTGTCATGTCCACAGCGTAAATGCCAGGCGTTGAAGGTTGTATCTGTGTGTTGCATCCTATCATTATAAACCCTCCTAGCTTTCAACGATGTTATTTCATTAGAAAGCCTTGTAGTTTACAACATCGTTATTCCCAGCAGTGCTGAGCTCAGAGCGTGGGCTCAGCTCCTGTGTTGTGTTGTGTTTCCCTCGCCTGTGTCTGTTGGGACTGAGCCCCATCAATCCGTGTTTGGTGGAACAGCTGGATCCACTGTGCTCTTACCAGCCAGCCCAGGGCTGTGTACAGCGTGGCACTTGTGCCACCAGCATTGTCCCCAGGCCAGGTTGGTCCCATCTGCAGCCCTCTTGCTGTGGTTGATGGCATGAGGGTTGTGCCCTGCTCAGCCCCCGGGCAGGTGGGTGGATCTGAGGTGTGAATCTGAGCCAAACTGCTTTGGACATAACAAAGGAAAGAGGAGAACAGCCTGTGCTGCTCCGGTGGCTCATCTGGAGCCGTGGCAGCGATTGTAAATGGTTTGGCTTTAAGCTGTGGTAAACCTAAGTTGGACGTTTAAATATAAACACTTTAAATAAAACACTTGGACTCCAAAACCACAGGGGTTGAAAATCCCCTAACACCATTCATGTCCTTGCACTGCCTTTGGCATTTCCTGGGATGAGTAGAAGTGAGCCTGGGCTCTTGGCTTTAAAAACTACAAGTCTCAGACTCGGTGATGTGCAGCAGTTCTCTGACACAGCAAACACTTTAGACGTGGGTTTGGTAGGTGCCTGTGCATTTTGTTGAAGATCTTACAGCCTAATTAGGCTAGTTGGTTTGTGTCTGCTTCTGCCTTTCAAAGGTGTAGAGGGATTATCTCCCATCCCTTTGGGATAACAGGAAGAAAATTCTCTTAGTGAGTTTGCTTCAGGAGGATGGAAGCAAAGGATTGCTTCTGCAGGCCACCAAGTGGTTCTTACTGGTGGTCAAAACTGTCAAACTCACACGAGGACCATTTTAATCCTATTTCTGTCATTTACTAATGCCCACTAAAAATAATTCCTTATTGACAGTTTATATGTAAAAAATCTGTCTTCTTGCAAGGTCTTCTTCTTGCAGTTGAACCCTCACCAGGGGTTAGAGTAGACACTTGCCCTGCAGTGCCTGCAGTGCTGGGCTGCCTGCAGTGCTAGTCAGTTTTGGGTTCCACTTAAAACCTAATCTACATATGGTTTTCAGATTTTATTCTTTCACTTTAGCGACTGTTATACCAACGTAGATAATCTCTGCAGGGCAGGCAGAGAGAGCTAATGTGGTTGTGGGTAGACATATGAAAACATCTAATTTACCAGCAGGCAGTTGGGTAATGATCAGTTGAGAATTGCAAATTATGTACATCATGTATTTGTGGCATGGTGCTGAAGAAAAGCCCAGTGCATATGACAAATTATATATATACTGAAATTTATAATACTTTTCACATTTAATTGACTGGGGCAACCTTATGATTTATATCTTTGCTTTATTCACAGCATACCCATAACATAGTCATAATGCAGAACGAAACTAATTCAGTTTCTCTTTGACTTTGTAAATCATTTATTTATTTGGCTGTCAAGTACTTGAATATAAAGTGGGCATGCATGTGGCAGATAATAAATAGCTGATTCTCTAGTTAAGAAATTGAGTTTTAATGATATTAAGGTCTGTGTTGCCTTACTTGGTCTTGCTTAGATGGTATGCCTCACATTTGCACTTTGCCTTATTTCACAAGCAAAGTACATTTTATGGGCACCAGCACTACTCTTTTAATGGCCCTATATAGTGTTATGACTGTGTAAAATGTACTCAGGTTGCTTTGGTGGCAGCAGGAACCTTTCCCAGGCACAGGAGGAGGCAGTGGCTGAGCTGTTGGGCTGCTGCTCTTAGTCACAAGAGGTCTGCTGGAAGGTGCTGGCAGGACAGGCAGGGGCTGCCTCATTAGTACCATTCCATAGACAACAAGAAGGAAATGTTACTTTGGCTACTAGAGACTGTGATTGCTTTCCCAAAGATCAGTTTTTGTCATGGAGCTGTCATGCAGAGTCATTGAAAATGCAGTGTGGAAATATTTTTTTTTGTTTCTTTTAAATACCTGGTTACTTGGCTTGGCATCAGTGCTTAATCTTGGGAAGCACAACTCTGGAAAGCAATACCTTACCCACTCAACCACAGCCACAGACACTGCCTAGGCCACTTCTTGGCTCCTAAGGAAAATAATCTTCTGCAGTCAGATCTGTCCTTGACACCTGTAGCATCATTGGAAAACATCTGCACAACCAAGATAGTGCAGAAAGCTCATTATCATACTGTTTGTTGGCTCATTATCATACTGCAAAATCAACCCTCCTCCACAGCAGCATCCTTGATTTCTAAATTTAGCTCCTGAGTTATTTTGGGTAGTGTGTGATTAACCTCAATTACTGTAGCTCAGATAGAATTCAAATAATACCCCTCTTTCAGAGTTGCAAAGAAATGGAAATCTGGGTCTGTACACTTCCTACACTTAATGAAGCAGCTCTGAGAGGTGCTTGCATACTGGTGCAGGAAGTTGTGAGGTGCATTTGTTCACGGAGAAATTAACAGGGGAAGCTGATTCTGAAAGCTGCTGGTAAACTGTGGCTCTGTACTGGTGCTGGGATCAGGACTATAAAGACAGCAGGTTACGTGGTGCAGCTGGTGGGAATGAAACCACTGAAGCTTCTTCAGTGGATTTGGATCACAGTCAGGACACTTTGTCATTTTCCTGAATTAAATCAGTAACAAAGGCTTTCAAAAGCTAATAAAAAATACATTTTGCTTCAATCTCAGCCACAGTCGGTGTTGGCTCTCTGGAAAATTAGCAGCGGGAAGCAGTGTGCAAAAGTAACACCTGCACCCGTGCAGATCTGCAGCAGCGTGTGTGTGAGAGGGGAGGTGTAGGATGTGCAGACAAACGGACAAGGAAGTGCTGTGGAAACTGGTGGCTTGGGGAAAAGTGGTGTTTCAGCTGATCCGGGGAGCACCAACAGATGAGCTCACCATTCATCAGGCTGGGAATCGAAACTTTTGTTGTCACTGTAGCTTTCTCAGACTTTCCAGACTACACTGTACCAGATGACCTCAGGATGAGGATGCTCAACCCCAGGAGGCAGCTGGGCAAGCATCAAAACTGACTGTCTTGGGTTGGTGAACATCATGTGTGTCCTTTGTGGGGGCTTTTGTTCCAGAACATGGCCCCTCACCACTCCCTCTATCAACAGTGCAGCACAGGTGATCAGCCTGAGGAACTGAGCTGCTCCTGAAGGTGATGCATTGGCTAATTTTTCACCTTGATTTGCGTTTTGTTTTTATACAGCTGGACAACCCCGATGAGCAAGCAGCGCAGATCAGACGTGAGTTAGATGGACGTCTCCAAATGGCAGAACAAATTGCTAAGGTAAAAAAAAAAAAAGTCTACTGTTATTAATAACCTTTTAATTTAGGAGTATACAAGTAGTTTGTTGCAGCTCCTGGGTCTTGTCGTTCTCTTATGAGTTTCTTGTCCCAATAATTGCCAGTTTAAAATGATCAGATTTTTAGCTGCAAATGAAACAAGATGAAGCTGTTGTGATGTGCGTTTCTTGGAATGTCCTGATGAGATGGGATAATCTAGGTTCCTGCAAAATCCCTTATGAATCCTCAGAGGTGTCAGATTTTTATGCTAGGCAATAGGGTGGATGATAGCATGTAAAAAAAGGAGCCAGGAATTGCCCTGATGGGATTTGTGCTGTTTGCATGGCTTCTGGGAGCCTGTAGTTAGATGCTGCCTCAATAAAGGTACTTCAGATGTGTTGTCCCAAACAAGTTCACACTTTGCATGGGATCAGTCAGGCCAGCACTGCCTCCTGTGGACGTCGCTGCTCTCTGGAGCAAGAGGCACAGGTCATCCAAAGAGCTTTGATAACCAAGCACTCAGCTAATCTCCCTAGAGACCCTTCTGTAAGGAGCTATCTCCCTAGGAGCAAATCACACCCTCCCACAGTGCACATTTACATGGCCTCTGATGGACCATAGATGATGGAGAGGATCCTGTTGACATCAGTATGGCTGAGTTTTATCCTTGCCTCTAATCAGATGCTCTGAGTCACTGATAAAGCCCTAATGGGGCTGAAGTCATTGGCAATGATCTATCTGACTGTTCTTGATAATCAAGAAACCATTACTACAAGGCAAAGAAAAATATCTAATCAGAAAGACAAGCTCACTCTGGGGGCGTGCCTTTCAGCAGCAGTCCTCCCAGCACTGAGCTGGGCCCAAATTGGGATTTTTCTAAGGAAGGTAATATCAGAGCTGTTTGCAACCACACTGATATGCCTGGGTGTGAAAAGCAGAGCACACTGATTTATAGTCAGGCTTTAGCAATGGTGCTGGTGGAGCCTGCACAGCTCCTCCTCACTAACACCTCTGTTAAACAGCTGCTGCTGTTGTGTCTTTGGGGACGTAGGCTCTGGTTTTCTCCACTTCACTGATAAAATTAGTGAGGTGGCCAAGGACCACGTGGCCAGTCAATGGTGCAGCAAAACAGCAAACTGACTGCAGCTCTTTTGTTGAGCATTTGGCCCTTTGCCACTTTATTCTTGTCAAAAAAACCTACAGTATTTATTTGCAGTGAAATGTAAGCCCCTGTGCTGAGCACTGCTACTCTGGTTCTGAGATGGGTAGCTAGGCCCTGGCTGCCAGAAAAAGATTGCCTGGTTTTGTTATTTCATTTTCTCTTTATGGCATGTAGAACAACAATATGCATGATTCAGTAGCAGGCAGCAGAAGTTGCAGCTTCATGAATTATTTTTTGCCAACGAGAATTTGCCATTTCTGTTCTTCCCCCAAGGATGCTGGAAACAAACCGTGACACTGCTGGCCGTGCAAGAGACAGTCAGGGGGAAACTCCTCAACATAACCTGACATATCCCTGTGCAGAATTCAACCTTCAAAATACAACTGTGCACCTTGGAGGGTGGTTTAGAGTAAAGGGACTTACCTGTGTTCCAGTTGGCAGCTATGGATATTTAATCTCTCCATCATGGTACTGCTGCAGGCCTTCTCTCCAGAATGTCAGGTTCCACCAGCATCTGCCTATGAGAAACCTTGTTCTTTCAGATCCACGAATACCATATTTTGGAGGCATCCAAATGACCTTTAGAATCCATTTCTGTATGCTTCTTTCTGGACAAGCCTGCTTTTCCTGTAACAGAGGACAGGTTCACAATTCAGCTCAGTGAAAGGATAGCATTTCCATTTTTATCTCCAATTTGCAGCTTTTAATACAGATTTGCTGCACACAGAGGCTTACAGCGCTTGTGAAACTGGCCCTGAGGTGACTGTCTTGGCGATTCTATGCTCAAGGCAAATTAATGCCTTGTTAATAAATTAAGAAATCACACTAGGACATTTGCACTTCAGAGGCAGCAAAGGCTGCAGAGTCTTATGGGACCAGTGGCTCTGCAAGGCTTCATCTGACCTGTTGTGTGACCTTGAACAAGTCACTGTGCATGCCAGCTTTCCTGCCTCTGGATGCCAGGACATGGCTCTGGGTCTTTTTGTCTTCCAGGGTGCCCAGGAGAGTGCAGCTCAGTGCAGCACTAGGGCAGTACTAGGGCAGTACTAGGCAGGGTCTCCCACTGAGCCCAACTCCATCAAAGCACATCAGCCCAGCCTGGGAGCCAGGCAGCTTGAGGATCACCCTCGAAGTCAGGCAGATGTTTTAAAGCTGAATCTGGACAGGCTTTTCAGTCTGCATGTTGTACTTTTCCAGCAGCTAAATAGAGCAGCGTTACAGCTGAGAGCTTAGAGATGCCAAGGCAGACGTGTGTTTTTCTCTGCAGCAGCGAGTGCTCTGCTGTCCTGTGGTGCCTCTTCCCCCACCTGGCCTCAAGGACAATGAGGAGCATGTGTAGGAAGATAAATGAGACCTTGTGGTAACACTGGAGTGATATGTCTGTCTGGGGCTGGACCTGCTCTGCTCCAACCTGCTGGACAGGTCATTCCTCAGTATCTTAACTGCCTCTCTCCGTGCTTGTCCCCATTCCTGATCCTCTCTCTGCTCCTAGTACATGGGGAGGTGGCTAATGCCCTTCCTTGCTGTTGTCTGCATCTCTTGATAGTGTCTATCTCCAGAGTACCCCCATCTTTATCTCCAATCTGATGGATAACTTGAGACCAGACCTGCATCTCTGCATTTCCACCATCAGTTAAATAGCCTCAGTCAAACTGTTACGCATCACTTCTAACTACATTTTTAGCCTTAATATGAGAAGCTGCTGGTGGCACACAGTGAAATATCTCAGTCCTTGCTGCACTTCTGAAGAGGTTTGTGGGGGCAGTGCCAAAATTGCAGTCCCTGGAGAGATGGATGGCAGCAGGGTAAAAAAGCAATAATGTCAGAACATCATTGCTTTTGCAGTAGTTCTCAAAATCTACAAAACAGTTGTTTGGTTTTTTTTTTTCCTAGGGGTGACTTTCAACTTATATAATGCACAGACAATGCAGCAGGCTGATTAGGTAGTTTATCTTACCCCAGGTCTAATTTACATGAGGGAATTGCTTCCCAAGATTGAGACTGGAAACAGATGACTATACTTAAACTGCTTGGTGTGAGTACTGCTGTGAGCTCTGCTTGTAGTGGGTAAGCTATTTAGGACTGATGCAAAAACTAGTGCAGAGGATAACTTTTTCAGCAGCCTGATGACAGTCTTCTAGAAGAAACATGACCTCATTTTCTTTTCTAGCATACATTTTACAAACGGCTTTTTACAATGTTGTGAATTGGCACCAAGATTCTTTGCACATCAGCCTTGCATTCCCTGGCTGCAGCTGCTGTCTCACTGTCTTACGCCTTGCACAGTCTCTCGTAACCCACTGAGAGACATTTGAATCCTGAGCAGATTCAGGGCATGGGAAGAGTTGTCAGAAGATGTAGGGCTCAGGCTGGTGATGGGCAGCAGTTCAAAGCTGAGAACATGCATTGGGGAACATCGTATTTTGCTCTCACTGTCACCTTTGGTTCTAAAGTATAAGTTTCCTGTTGACAGCGAGCAGCACTGGAGGGTCTCACAGTGAGAGGTTGTCTTCTTGGAGGAAGACTGAGGCCTTGGCAAGTAGTGAAAAGGAGTTTTACCCCTTCTTCCAGTTAGGATCAAACATTCCTGCCCACACTGGCTGATTTTCCTTCTTTCCCTCCTTTCACACCTAGAAACCTGATGGAGCAACTGTTCAGAAGTGTTTTTAAAAGAGCTGGCACAATTGGGAGACTGGAAAACAAATTTCTTACTGTCAGCATCCTCTAAATCCTTGATAAATTGCTGTCAGTCACAAAGATCAGCTGAGATGTGGCCGGAGTGTTTGTAATTGCAAATACATGCACAGGAAAAAGTCCATTTGCAGATAGAAAAATCAGTGAAATGCATGTGCATGCAAGACACAGGAAAGTTGGACAAGTACCAAGTAGTAATTCTATGAGAAGTTAGCAATAATGTTTCTACATTACCCGAGGGGAAGCTGTAATTTGTCATCTGGTTTGTAGGATTTCCCTGCTCACAAACCTCTGCAGGTGCTCCTGGGGGATTCTCCCACTGCAACAAGTGCTTGCTGATTGTCACAGACATTTTTTTTGTTGTATTTGTTTCTAAATCCAAGGAGCGCAAGTTTCCCAAGTTTGTGTCCAAAGAAATGGAGAACATGTACATTGAGGAGCTGAAGTCATCTGTCAATCTCCTGATGGCAAACTTGGAGAGCATGCCTGTGTCTAAAGGAGGCTCCGAGTTCAAGCTGCAGAAGCTGAAACGTAGCCACAACACCTCAATAATTGACATGGGAGAGGAAAACGAGAACCAGCTTTCCAAGTCAGATGTCGTGTTGTCATTCTCCCTGGAGGTAAGCTACATGCACACAACAGTGTGCAGAGTTCATGGCAGTAAAAAGCACACCAGCCAACTTCTGCTCAGTTCACATTTAGGTTAGGTGGAGAGAGGTGAGTAGAAATCACTCTCTTGTTTACTGGAAGCTTTGCTTGTGATTAAACACTGTGTCCTTTCTGGCATCTCACCACCTTGTTGGAAAAATCTCTGTGATACACACTGTCTGGCATTTCCTGGTGATGTATAACTAATGGCTCAGAAATCTGCATCATTAACTGACCTCTTCATGCAGTTTGTTCCTAAGTGTAGCCCAGTAACCCTCAGCCTGTATTGTCCCCAAAACCAGTACAATAATGCAACACCATAAATGTCACCATGTTTAGCTATTGCCAGTTAGAGATGTTGCTGTACTTCCCTGCAAGAAGTCTTTCCTCTTTGAAGAACTGTTAAAAATTGCTGGGGTTTGAATGCACCCAACAGATTGGTTTGCAGTTTGTGTGGAAATACTGTGCTGTGTTGGGTTGCTCTTTGCTCTCTGTTGCACACTGACTTTCTGCTCAGCGCTCTGTCGAGCAGTTTGTCTGTGCAGCCCAGGGGAATGCAGGGTGCTGCTGCTGCCTCTGGCACAGGCTGCCTCAGTCCTGGAACAGTGTTGCTCAGTAGCCCTTTTCAGCCAACTCAGTTGTTTTGTGGAAACACATTTGTGGTCTATTTGTGAGCATATTTACTTCAAGGAGTCATCAGCTCACCCGTACAGAATTGTTGTTGTCTCTCAATGAGTGGGTTTATGTTACATTGTCAAAACAACTACCAGGATGGAGTCAAAAAATGTAGGATGCAGAAAAATCAGAAAATTCTATTTTTGTTTAGTTTTCTGTTTTTTTCTCTTCTTAGGGGGTCTCTTGTTATACATATGCTAATGCAAAACTTAACAACTCTGGTTGTCCAGTCTCAGGATTTAACTTACTAAGTGTCTGAAACCATCTTGATAGTATTCAGTTCAGTCTTATTTAAAATTAGGGCTGTGAACCAAGAGATGCCTTCAAGAGCAGCATCAAATAAGCCTGACTTCCCGGCATTCCCCTATGGAGGAGCAGGGAACTATCACAAAGCAGCAGCCTCCCTGTTGCAGAAGGTGTGCAGTGTGTGCAGCTGTGTGTGAAGGGACACCCTTTCCAGGGGGTGTCACAAATGCTTTGCTCCAGCTGAACCCCATCTGGTCGAAGCCAAAGCCCAGTGAAGCACTGACTTTAGGAGCTGGCAGGTCTGGGCTGCTCAGTGCACACAACTCCTGCTGCAAGAAAGCTTTTACCAAAAATGTTCACTCATCAGAGGGTTTGTGGAGCTCTGTGTGCCAGGGAGAGGATCGTCAGCTCCAGCCAGATCAGAAGACCTGAGGAAAGGAATTTTAAACCCCTGTGTATGTACTGCATAGATAGCTGTAATGAAACATGAGCAGAAACTCCCACAGTGCTTCTTGTGGAAGTATTTAAGGTGTGTGGTTAATGGGATTAATCACCTTTAAAGAAAGAAAAAAGGTTAATTACCTGCAAGAAACTTAGGTGGTGATTCCTTAATAAGGAAGATTTCCTATAAGCAAGATGAAGAAAGATTTTCTTTTTTTTACCAGAGCTGTAGAGTGACAGGACAAGGGGCATCAGTTTTAAACTGGAGGAGGGTAGATCTAGATTGAGTATAAGAAAGAAAATATTTTTTATGTGAGTGGCAGAACACAGGAACAGGGAACAATTGGGACATAGGTGTTCCATCTTTGGAACTGTTGAAGGTCAGGTTGGATGGGGCTCTGAGCAACCTGATCTATTGAAAGATATCCCTGCCACAGCATAGGGGTTAGACTAGACTAGATGGTCTTCAAATGTCAACCCCAAACCATTGTATGATTAATATTGAAAATATGCTTTTGGCACAAGGTGAGTAGTTGTGTACTATTTTTTTCTGGATTTTGCATATTAAGGCAAATAGATGGGAACAGGACCATGTCTCTGAAGCCCATCTCCTGAGGCTTGGTGCAGCCCTGGACAGCTGAGGGCTTCAGAGAGCCCATGTGCAGTCAGAGGGAATCCTGGTCTCCATACACGCCTGGCTGGCTGCCGTGGTCCCCACTCAGCCCAGGCAGTGCCACCATCCCTGCCCAGCTGCCACCATGAACATCCAGTAGCACGTGAAGGACCCCAGCACTGGCTGATCCTGTGCATTCAGCAGCCACAGCAGGGCCTGAAGGATGCTGTTCCTCTCACATCTCTCCTTCTCTGCCCTCAGGTTGTCATCATGGAGGTGCAAGGTCTGAAGTCTCTGGCCCCCAACCGCATCGTGTACTGCACCATGGAAGTTGAAGGTGGGGAGAAACTGCAGACAGACCAGGCTGAAGCCTCAAAGCCAACGTAAGCCTTGCTTTGCTTTTTGTTTTTTCCACCACACTCTCCTCTGCCCCATCTCTGCTCTGCCCCTGCACTATGAGGCTGGAGAGGACTCACAGAAGCAGAGGACAAACATGGCTTTCCACACGTGCAGAGTGTTGTCCTGCAGCTAAGAATGGCACATAAGCCCTGACTGAGGGAAAAAAAAGTGTTAATGAGAGGCTTATGTCTCGTGTAGCTACAGAGAGATAAATCTGTGCCTGTACGTAAGGGCTTTGCTAAATAGGGATGGAGTTAAGTATGTGCTTAGATAAGTACTTGTCTGAGTGTCCATCTGAACTGGTGCCATCAGGTACAGGTACATTGTCTTGTCCTCACTGTCAGGGTTTTGGCAGTCCTATGAGAAAGGAAACAGCTGGCAGGGACACAGTCTGGCAGCCACAGCCAGAGATGGGAGAGAGGAGCTGGGAAAAGCTTCAAATGACTCAGTTAAAGCTTTATCTGAGGCCTCTCTGGCTCAGTCCTATTCAAGGTCACAGTTTTGTTCTGTCTTTTTTGACCTCATCCCCAAATCCCCAGTTTTGACCCCATACTCAGCTTCCTTTTGTCTTTCCCCGATGTTGTTAAGTGCCTACCAGTGGTGATTGATCTTTGTAATTTGGAAGGAGAAAATGATGAATGGCTTATTTCCTTTCCAATTTGTGGGATTAGTTGACTTGAAACACTATGGATTTGAGGCAGTTTTTCTCTGGATCATTGCAGAGATTTCACGCTTAAATTAAACTCTCAGTGCTCCTCGTCACAGGGGAGAATTGCTAAAGTGGGATGAAGCCTCCAGGACCAGGGAGCAGTGCAGGAGGAGCTGCTGTTGGGATATTCCCTCTCTGTGCACATATCCCATTCCCAGTGGCCAATCCTCAGCAGCATTTTGCCAGGAGCTTCCCAAGTTCATGGAAGGAAATCCAGAACCACCCAGCTACAGGACCTGGGAGTGCACAAGCACTGCAGGCAGCTCAGGAGCAGTGACTGCAGGCAGGACAGAGCAGAGCTGAGGACAGGCTGCCTTCCCTCCGTCACTGTCCTCTCATAGAGGCACAGAAATTGCTGATGCCTCGTGCCCTGCGCTGCACCAGAGCAGCAGGAATCTGCAGTAAGTGGTTCAAAAACAATATTCCCAATCAGGGAAAGTGCTGCAGCCTGGCTTACTTTTCAAAATGCTTTGAAATCTGCTTCAGAGAAGGAAGGAAGAGAGCTGTGGTTAGAACAAAATTTCCATGAGAACCTACAATTGTCACTATTTTAGGTATTCTTACTGCTTCAGTGGAGAAAGTTGGGCTCTATTTAGGGGAAATTACTACTATTCATACTGAAAAAGCACACTTCTCCTGGGTTACATGTACTTGTTCAGATTGGTCTGTTCATCGTATTTTTGCTCAAAGGGTCTGTCCTTCCATACACAGGTCATTTTACTGCCAGATGTAGGGCCATTTCTACAAGAATTGTTTTGAAAATAAGACGTACAGGAGTGAGCTCTTTAATTGAGTGGGTCTTGTTATTATAATGAAATGTACAGTGTCTGGGCATGAAGCCATCAGCCCTCAAGAAAATGCAGCCAACACTGAATGCTGCGGTGTGATTAGAGTTATGCAAGTCCATCACACTCATCCTCTCTCTGCACTGGCTTCTTGTAGAAATGTGAGCCAGGCTTGAAGCCTTCTGGATTGCTCCAGCATTTGGGCTAATACCTGTGGAAATGGCTTAGGAGGGGAGTAGGTTTGACAGTTGCATTCCTAGAGGGTTCTAGAACCTTTTAATTCCAGAACCAAAGACCAGCCAAGCTGAGGCTCTAGAATAACCTTCACAGAAACCAGAGGCCATCACAAAAATGTCCTTTTCTCCTCTCTGCATTAGAGGTGTTTTTTTCACCTTGCTTCCCCTCCCAGCACAGCAGCACAGACACAGGAAACCAAAGTCCTGTGAAAACAATTTACTGTACCTAAGTTCTCCTCTTGAGAAGGAAAGAGAATGAACCAGATGTGACATGTTTGTCATCTTGCTTAATACAAGACTTGAAGGCCCTCAGGTACTCTGGTCATGAGGGCAGTGATAGAAACAGCTGAGAGAAATTTTTGCTGCATTTTTGGGCAGTGCTGCCTTAGAAACAAAAGAATTATGACCAGGCAAAACAGCCTTCTGAGGTGTCAGTTTATATGCCAACATCAATCTCACTGAGGTCATTCACACTATATTTTCTTCTGTACTTTTTGTAAAAAGCAAACCAGCCCTAAAGAAAGGAAGCAGCCCTGTGAAGGCATGAGGGACTGCCTGCTGCCCAGCATCCCAGATTGGTGTGCTTTGGCAGGGGATGCTGCCTGGCCTGGGGTGAGGAACACATGGAGTTTTGAGTCTCAGCACTGTGAAACTGTAAATACTGAAGCAAGTTACCTCTGTACGTCCCAGAAGTTTTATATCTTAGAGGCTCAAAAAATGCAGGTTAAGCACTCATGCTCAGAATATCCAGAATATATACAATTCTGGAAACAGGCAGCATTTTTTAACTGTCAGCCTTGAAACTATTTGAAATTCAGCTTTGCCATTGTTTGGAGGCTCTACAGGCTACAAAAGATTAAATTTCTCATAAGCGTCAGGGGAGGAAAATTACACTTGAACAGTAAGATTCACTGGAAGACTTCACTTTTCTATGACAACCTTCTGTCCTGGGGTGGAGAGTGTTGCAGGGCCACTCAACCTTGTAGGACATCTTTTCACCTAACTCACGGAGTTGTTCACTGTATTCTCATGTGTCCTTGAAATACCAACCCTCAGCTAAAGCACCTAAGTCACAGCAAACTAGTGACTGTGGCTGCTCTCCAGCTCAATGCCAGACTGGGGATTCCAGCCTGGGTTCCACATTTCTAGTGGCAAAAGGCAGTTCACCAGCCAGGGAAGGATTTCCTAGAGCTCTGGTCTAGGTCTGAGAGAGATTCTTCTTTCATCTTTCTGGTGTAAAACCAGCAGTTTTTGAGAAGAAAGCATCTTAGTGACTTTGAAGCCTGAATCCTGTTTGCAGATCTTGAGAGAGGCAGGGCAGCAGCAAGGTTAGCAGCCATACATACCAAGTGATCAGATGAGTTGTGTGCAAGGAGTGTGGTTTTTGGGACAACAGTAAATACTGCCCTTCTATTTCTTCTCAGGCTCCCTGTTGGATTCCTGACATTTTAAGCCCAATCCCTTCATGTGAGGATTATCTGCCTCAGCACTGATGCTGGTGATGGCACAGTTCTAGAGAAAGCCAGACCTGAAATAGCAAGGTTCATTTCAGATCAGGCTTGCAGTGTTTTAATAGTGGTGCTTTTAATAAGTTGTGTAAGAAAAAGCCTTTGTGTATTATGACCTACACACAGATGCCTCTAAAAGATATCCCAAATCCCAGCGTGAGAAGGATTTTACTGCTTTTTGTGCTGGAACTGTATTCTTGCAGATGGTTGAGGGGTTTATGTACCCCCTTCCCTGCATTCTGGCCTGAGGTCTGCCCTCTGCACGTCTCCAAAATGCCCTTCCAGGAGCTGTGGTAGTAGTGCTGCTGTTTGTGCAGCCTGGGAACAGGGTTGTCAAGGGGTTTGGGAATAGCACAAAAGGTCCAACCACAGCACCTCTGTCCTAAAGTCTCTAGAGAAGCTGCTGGATATTTTTAAACCATGACCTGTGCTCATAGCAGTGCTGATGGTCAGCATCTTACATCACCTTTCTCTGATGTGAGCAGAACAAAAGAAAAGTGACCCAAACAACAGCAAGCACCTGTGTGCTTTGTGAAAAAATGCTATAGATTCACCTGGACTTATTTTGGCAGCAAGATAAGTCTCCTTCTCCCCTGACTCACAGCAGTGAAACTCAGCTGTCTCTGCATTGAACTGAGCTGAACCATTTAGAGTAAAAGCAGTAAATACTGGTGGGAGAAGAATCTGGCCAACCTATCTGTGCATTTTGATGTGCCCAAGAAGGGATGGAGGTGTGGGCTGCTCCTCTGACTCTGGAAGTGTTTTCATTTGAGGTTATATATCCCCCTTGCAGAGCAGCCTCCTCAGTCCTAGTGCCAGGGTTGTGCAGTAGCTCACAGAATGTGAAGTGAGGATGGAGCTTGTTGTTTTCTGAAGGAGAAAGGACCTCTCTTCATTGCTGGGGTTTTTTTTCCATGTAGTTTTCTTCAGCATTCGGTGTCAGGCAGTGCTGGAGAAAGGACACTCAGTGGGTCTCATCTGACTCCATGTCACGTCTTGTGTTTGTTGTGACCAAGGGCTTGAGCCTTGTGCCCTTTCCAGAAGCTCACTCTTGATAAAGTAATGTCTTTGGTAAACTTCTACACCTCTCCCATCTCCTTTCCCTTAGCCACCTCCCTAGGAGACAGGGGTGTCTGGTTTTATCTTTGTGCTTGCTCTGATGCTGCTCCCTGATTTGTTTCAAGGTGCTCTGACAGCTCTGCTGCTTATCTCTGCTGTGACAGGCTGTCCTTGTTCAGTTCCCTGCACCAAACCTCCAAGCTTATCACTCAGCCAGAGTTTTTGTTTCAGATTGGTGTGCCACATCCATCAGAGCCTACTGACCATGAAAAGGGACAGCAGCTGCTCAGCATCCTTCCTCAGTGCCATGCAGTCACCCTGTCCTTGTGGGAGACAGGCACCGAGCAGCAAAGGAAGAAGCCCTGCAGGAAGGGAGGCTGGCAGGCAGCGATGCTTTCTCTGTCTGCAGAAGGGGAAAATCTGGTCTTTTCATTCAGGAACCCCCTGCCTCAGGCCCTGGAGTTTGAAGTGATGCCCAGTGGCTTTGCACAGAGAGGAGCATGATAAGAGCATTTTGTCACAGTCAGTGTTCTGCTGCACGGTTTGTTGGGAGATGCTGTGAACACTCCCTGTGGTAAAATGAGAAAAGTCCTTCTGAGATGCATAAATTCCAAATGAATATTCCATATTCCATATAACTAATTTGACTCTGTTAAACTGGAGGGGTTTATGTTGATGCAAGTGAAAGTAGAGTTCAGTTCATGTTGTGAATCCCTCAGTACAGCTGTTATTGCCAGGCCTGCTAGGTCTCTTCCAGACATGGCAAAGCTCAGGCACAAGTCCTGCGTGGCTACACAGTTTTAAGCAAATGTTCATATTAGGTTTGCATGCTTAGCTAAGCTCTGTGTAAGCAAAATTCATGAGGCTGGGTAAAAAACAAAGCAAAAGGAAATTTTAGGAAATAGCTGCTTTTTCTTGCTTCACCCCCCCTCATCTAATTGGCTTCAGCATTAAATAGAAGCTATCTTAATTACCCACACTGATTGGATTGCCTTTTCAGTCACATGATTTCATTTCACAGCTGTGCAGATGTTTGCAACTCTTTCTCCTTAGGAAACCTCTGGGAGCCTTAGGAATATGTTAAAGCAGGTGCCTGGGTACAGCTAACATCAGACACCATTGCTTGTGAGGTCCAGCCCTTGTTCCTGGGGTGAGGCTCTGAGCAGAGGGTCAGTCTTCCCCAAGGCATCTGTTGGGGAAATGTCTTCCAGAAGTCTTCAGCTTTGGTCTCTGTGAGCATGGTACAGATGCCCTGAGCCCGTGATGCTGCTGGCCTAAGAGGTGACAATGACAGGGACAGGAACTTCAGGGCAGTTGCTTCTAACCCCTCTGTCTAAGGCCGAAGGGTACAGAGTGGTGTCCAAATCCCTGACACAAGTTTTCTTCACTTACAGCTATTTAGCATGCCTAGGAGGCAGCTTTCTGACGAGACTGTGCTTGACTTTGCACCTGAAGAGTTCTGCTGATAGCTTGGTTTGACCTGCTCTTCAAATCCCCTTTTGTGCATGTGACAGTATTTCCATAATGCCTCTGAGATTTATGCTGTGACGTTCCCATTTCTGAAAGTGGAGGCTGTGGACAAGTCATTAAGCACAGCAAAAACTGCACTAAAAAGTTATTACCCGAGTGCAAGCGTGTGATCTATTATGGGAAGTCTTCGTGCAAGTGATTTACTATCCTTTTTAATTAGGAATTCAGAACCTCTTCTGATGCTCCCTCGTAGCTGTTCTGCAGGATTAGTTCTTACCCAGCTCAGCCGCTATGGGACAAAAATTCTGCTTTAGATTAGGCAGCTGAGTTTTTCCCCAGAATAAAGGCAAGATCCCATAGGGATTCCCTTACCCTGAGTGTCACCCAGACAGCCACACTGCTGTGAAGCAGTCTGCTAGGCCATGGAATACTCTGCTGGGACTGTGAATGGTGATCCCAGGTGAGGCCCTGTTCCCAAAGGTCTCATGTCCCTCCTGCCTGTACTACAACTGTTACGCTAGAAACTGTGTTGAAGAATAATGCTTATTTCTTTACACTTACCTCTTGTACTTGGTTTCTTCCAGTATCAAGTAAGTGCAAGCTCTGACTGTGTTTTCCCTGACTTTTAGAGCACACATAGCACTGCTTTCACATGGATTCTCTGGTGTCTAGTAGGGGTTGAGCTCATGCACCTTCTCTTTCACAGATTAATGTCTTGCTTTTCTCGCCAGCTGTCTAATTTCTTGAGTGTTCCTATGCACTTGGGAATTATGTATTCCTGTGATAGCACATACATTCAAATTTAAGTATTCCAGAAGGCGTGATGATGCCCAAGGCGATTTTCATCGACACCCGTCTGCTTCATCACTCCTATGCTTGCAACCTTAAGATGGGGATAGGAAAAACCAAAAGGATGTTGAAGTGAGACTCAGATTCAGTGATCTGAAATAGTGCTTAATTAAGAAGAAGACTGCAAAATGCAAGTTCTGGGATACATTCAGTCTTGCTGTTTATTGCTCATAGTTGGTGTTTAAAAAAAAAATAATTAAGCCATGCCTTAGTGTAAGTTCTGCACGTCATTTGCCAAGGAAAAGGCAGGGGATGAGACATGTGAAAGGGCCCAGTTGCTGGTTTATTTAGTAAGTGCTGTGTACAAGTAGTGCACATTATTATTTAATGAGGGGCACTGCTATTGCTGCAAAGCAGTGTAGGGAGATAGAGAACATGCTTTAAAAAATTGGTACTGTGCCTGCTCCTGTCTGGACAGAGCCCTGGAATGATGTCATGAGAAGACCAACCCTGATAGTGATTTTTCAACATTTTAGGTGTTCTTACTGTGAAATGAAGGTAGTGAGTGTTGGCTTTGTGAATGTGCTGTGTCTCCCAACAAACCACAGAACTGAGTGTAAAAGCACCTAAAGGCAGTAATATCCTGTTGTCACTACATGGACAAGGAGGACAAGGCATGCTCATGGAAAGAGGAGCTTGCAGATGGCTGGCTGGGCACCACCTGCTGGAATTGTCCACTCATCCCCACTGACCTAGGAGATGTTAGTGTGACTTTGCTCCTAGCTGTCAGAAGTTAGGCAAGGCAAACCCAGGCATCTGGCTGGATTTGGGCTTCCTGTCCTGGATCCTGGCTTAGAAAAAGTAGGACAGCAAAAATGTGAGTGGTGTCACAATAAGACATGGTCTCACACTTCTTGGTCCTCCTTTTAGCTGATTTTGGAAGGGTACCTTGTGCTGTTTTCTGCTGTTTACATTTAGAAAATATTCCATGGCTCTCCTCTACTGAGTTACATAAGGGAGGGTCTAGACTGTGTTGGCACAAACCAGTAACCTGTATTTTCAGGCAGAGGATTTGTGTCTCCTTTCCCATGGTCTGTGCTTGTGAGATACTATGTTTCAGTAAATTTGTCAGGGTATTATGGCCTTATTAAGTCCAAAATCATGACCAGGCCTTAACCAACAGCAGTCCTCTGCAGTTGTGTTTTCTTCCACGGGGACAGGATTTGATAGAAGTGATTAATCATATTTGAATTTAATTGTTCTGTGAAGTGAGCAGCTCTGTGGCTGGTGCAGTGGAGCATCTTTGGCCAAAGGAAACTTTGATTAGCATGTGTGTGGCATTGAAGTCACCCTGTTCGAGAAGTGGTCACAGCCACAGACAGTAAATGCACACAGGTATTTAATGAATGAAACTGTAAACTCATGCTGTATCCAAAGCAGATACACTGATGGAGCACATACAGTAGGCAGCCCTTGTAAAAGCACTTTTTCTTTCAGTTCAGACCTCCCAGCAAAACAGTGCTGGGCTTTCATTTCCATTTCTGCCTGCTGAGTTTTTCTCCATTAATTGGGATAGCATTAAGCAAGAGCACAGGGTGTTTGAAAAGCAGTCATTTAAATCACAGAAAGTAATCATGCAACTTTTTTTTTCTTTTTTTTTTTAATTTCCCCTGGTAATACCCAAAAGATTGTGATTAGCACTGCCATGATTTTGTGCCCAAACCAGCTGAGGGATTTCTGCAGCCAAGTCCAGCCTGGGTGCAGCAGTCTGGGAGGGGTGTGTGGTCCTGAGCTGGGTGCAGGCATGGCAGAGGGACATCTCTGGGGCAGGAATGCCATCTCGTGGCCATAAACAGCTATTATGTGATTAAATCCACCTCCCATCCCTTCTTCCTTCCTCATGACACTTCCCTAGCGTATCAGTCATTCTCAGGAAACCCAAATCAAGCTGTATTTTCTGCATAGCAAAGATCATCCCTTTTTGGGTTCCTAAAGCTGTGCTGTCGGCCTCAGCAGCTCCTCTTGGCTGCAGTGCCCTGTGCTGGCACTGGAACGGGATCCGTGGGGACTGTGTGTGAGCCACGAGCAGATCAAGAGCAGACCTTTGCAGGCTTTGCTTTGCTGCAGTCTCTGTCAGCTTTACCCTGTTCCTTCTGCACCTTGCACACTCAGGCACAGATGTGATGCTCCCCAAGACATATTTCTCTCTCAGCCGGCAGCGTAGTGCTGCCGTAGCCAGTTTGAGGATGTGGGAGTTGCAGCTCCTGGAGGGAGGGATGGTGCCTTTTATCAGCTGTCTGGTACTGCTGTCTGCATGATGTTAAGCAAGATGGTGTCTGCGTGTGTGACACATGCATTGTGTCTCAGAGCCGTGGAAACAGGAAATGGACAGGCCATGAGATGCTGGACGTTGGAATACTTCCTTAGCTGCTGTCCTTAGGGATGTACTGTCTCTGCTCACCTTTTAAATAACACCATAGTGCTTTCTGCAGTGGTGTTTTGGGGAAAATAAACACCTTTTTTGTAAGCAAAATATTTGCCAGTGGTGTTCAACTTTAGGAGAGGGAGTGTTACATGCTTGGCAGGAATTAGGGTGCCACAGGAAATGATGGATTCCCTCAGAGCACCCTTGGGTTATCCCATCAGAGCAGGCATCAGTGCTCCATGCAGAGACATGGCCTTGCTTGGTGTGCCATGGCTCCAGGGAAGGCAGATGCAGCCACCTCTGCTGTCCAATGCCTGCAGGAATGCTGACTTGCCAACACCTGCACAGGAACTGCATCAGTGGAAGCAGCTTTTAAATCACTGCAAAGTCTGTGCGCGAAAGTCTAGTAGGAGAAATCAAATCTGTTTGTGCTGTCACTCCCACTTCAGCTCAGCTTGTTCCGAGGGGATGGGACTGAAAGGCTGTTCTGGCAGAAGAAAGGGAGGAGAGGAAACAAATGTAAACAAAAATAGGCTGCGTTGTCAATCTGTGTCTGATGTCTTTGGTTATCCTGTTCTGAAGGTGAGTAAACACATCAAAGTTTTATCGTGGGAGGAATCCCAGAGGAGGCTCAGCAGCCCTTGGGAATCAAGATGCATTATGGATGTAAACCATTCTCAGTGCATTTCTACAGGCAGAATGGAAAAGGTGCCTTTCTTAGCACCTGAGTGGTATTTCCTAGCCCAGGATGTTTTTGCACGAGCAATAAGTATGCATCTGTATGTGTTCTTTGAGATTTTCATGTCAAATCTTTCTTGTGAACCTGCAGCAGTCACCTCCAGCACCCCTTTCTAGCAGTGGAAAGACAGGGGCCCTTTATGTCAGGCATCATTTCATTTGCTTGCTGCCTCTAAATTGGGATGAGGCAAATTATGGCCTAACTCTACTGACTTAATTAGATCTCTCCTTATTGCAATAGCAGAAGCCCAGAGCAGGTGACTGGGGCACATGTACATGGTGGCATGGTCCCCTAAATGTGTGGGTTTTCAACCGAGGTTTGTAGTCCTACTGCAGTAAGTCACAAACCAGTTTCTAGCTGTCCCCAGCACAGCATCCCCAAACTGGCAGTTGTTTGTGACATTCTCCTGCTGAAACAGAGCTGTATGTGGAGCTGCATCCCACAGGTCTCCAGCTGTGTGACCCAGCCTGCAGGTTTTCTTGGAGTGCCTAAAAAAAGCCTGAATTCTTCTGTGCCTTTGGGTTTTTTCAGATCCCAGAGACACAAACGAAAAACCTATTATCCATTGCCATTACCCACAAGAGCTGTAAAGAGTACATATTTTCCCAAAGGCTTTGGGATGCCCTACTTCTGTTTATTATGGCTTTGTGACCCAACCAGTGCAGGTGTGAGCACCTGCCTCTGCCACGTGCTGCCACATCACTGCTAGTTCAGTGCCTCAGCTCTCCCAGCCTCTGCTTGGGAAGGGCTCACCATTGTCTAGTTTATGATTTTCCTAGAAGTTCCCAAGCACTCTTTTCATTTTAAAAAATGGGTGTTTTCATCCCTGTGGGATTAATGCCATTCCTGCATCAGGTTTTGCTGTTGAGCTGAGTAAGTCTGTGTGTGCTCAGTTATAACGAGCTACAGCCTCAGTGGATGGGGAAGGGAAGTTCAGAAAGATCACTGATAATTGTGGTCATCAACCTCTTGTTCAGGTTTTTGAATGGTTGGTATAGATAAAGCATTAGAGAATATAGTAAATATAGTAAATATAGTAAAAAGCTCTCCTGTGTGCTTCTTCATATACAGTTAACTGTTAAACATACTTTAAACCTGTTTGTTTTCCTCCTTGCTTGTGTCTCTAGAATTATGTAAAAAAGAATCACAGCTTAGCATTGCATTAGAGGAAAAGGTGCACTACTCCATCAGCTGCATGAAGGTAGGTTAGCTCAGTGCCTGGTGTGCTTCTGCTCTAGCTCTGGTTTTCCCAGAGCTCAAGCATGGACATACATGATTTATGGCCCAAGATTTAAAGGTCTCTGCTGGGAGGGGAGGAGTGCGCTAAAGTAATAAAACCATCATTTGTTAGTCAGGATTTCTGGAAGAACTAAATCAAGGCTGTATGTAGCATTCCAGTCTCCAGCAATAAAGTGGGATCTGAACTCTCCATGCTCAGACCAGGATCTAGATCCAGCAGGCACCATGGCTGGGCACCACAGAAAGCTGAGAAACCAGGGCTGGATTAAAAACATCGCACCACACAAGGTGAAGCAGTCACCCAGCCCAGGAAGTGTCTGTCAGGCTTCTGTCTGTGCTGCCCTCTTGATGAGCTTCTCTTCACCAGATGGGTCACTTTGGAGACCAAGCTGCAAGTGCACCAGGAGGGACACAGACATGCCAGAAGAGTAGAGATGAGGGTTGTGAATGAAGAGAAGTTAATGAAGCACAACCTTCTCCACCAGCACTGTACAAGGAGGGGAGGCAGCCAAACTGGCCAGTCATTGCATCCTCACCAGATCCTACTCTGGCTGCAGGGGACAGCAGGAGAGGCTAAGATGGCCTTGCAAGTGTTGTCCCAGATATGGTCACATATATTTAAGGCCTTTCAGCTGGACATGTGTGCTCTTGTGCACAACCAGCTAGCTGTGCAGGAGGGCAGGTGATGCTGCTGCTGGTTTTGGTGACCCTGCAGGGATGGAAGCAGCTGCCTGCCATGTCCTGCCTTCCCAAGGACATGTTCCTGGCTTGGGAGGGGACAGGCACTGCTGCTGAATTTTCCTGGGTATTAAATGTGAATGTTCACTATTAGGAAGGTCCTGGGTGCTAAAATTGCCTTTAGAGGAACTTACATACTAGAGTTGAACACAAATGGCTAAATGAGTGTTTCTCATGGACAGCTGAGAAAATTGTGCATTAGGTCACATAAGTGGGATATTGTGAAGAAAAGCAGCTGGAGTCAGAGACCCTCCAGTTTGGTTTATGTGATATATGAGTGCAGTAAGGACAGGGATCCTTACAGGGTTTTGTTGGCCATTCACACCCTCTGGATATGTGTTATTTTATGTTCCATTCAGGATAAAATCTCTGCACTTTAGGCTGTTTGGTCAGTAACTGTGACCAAACAGTCACCTCAAGGTGAATCTGTAGACACAAAGTCTACTGTGATAATCTCCTTATTTTGCTTGTAAAAGATGAAACAAGGGACAGCATCTGTCACGTTAGCACTTGGGGGGTTTCTCATCCTCTGGCACTTTGCAGCCAGAAGAGTTTAGCTGCTCATCCCAGGTTTGATGCCTAAGTAGAAACCCTGGAGACAAAAGTAGATCCTGGTGATAGCAATGATTCAGCACAGATGCCAAAAATACGGTGATGATTCTAGTAAATTCTCTATGCCCGGCAGCATTTCTTTATCAGTTCCTGACATTGGGATGCACTGGGCAATAGGGAATGCTGGGCTGAGGGGTTCAGGCAGGATTCAGATAGTTAGTATGGTCCTGATTGAGAAAGTACTCTCAGGATTTTTCTGCTTGTGTAGCTTTCTTGTGGTGTATGTACACACATATGTATCCATCTATATGTATGTATCCTTTTGGGCAGAATGACATTTATTTGCCCTCATTTGCAGATGTTTTATTGCTTTCAAGTGTCAGCATGAGCTCTGTTGTAGGGGGACAAGATAGCATGGCTACTTCATGGTATTTGTCCACAATGGGTCCCAATGCACTTTCCCAACAAATGAACTCCTGCAGTGATAACCTGCTTAATGATTAAATATGGAAATGAAACCATCACACTGTTTGTCCCCCAGAAGATCCTAATACCTAGCTACTGTCCAGAGCTAATTTTCTGAACAATAATTTAATACACAGCCCAGATAAGCTGGGCACTCAGATTGAATACAAATGATGTTTCAGTGACATGAATTATGGCCTTATGCTGAGCATCACTATGGCAACTAATGACATCACCACGGGTTCCAACCAGCACAAAACTCAACTTTTGATGGTCTCCATTTGTTGGCGCAGAGCTTTTCAGGGCTTTTGGGGGTATGAATATGTAAGCACCAGTTTTGTCAAGGGTTTGCTATGTATGTTTGCTGTCATTTGAAGCATTTATTCTCTTTGTGGTTAATGTTGTTCCCATGAAGGAAACCTAATGAAAATTACTGTTTGTATTTGGTTAGTAACATTTGTTGATAACATATGGTCTGGGAATGCTTCAGCAAATAAGAGCTTTTTAATAGTAAACAGAGATATGAGTTCTATAAAGCAGATGCTGTCAAAATACACACTGTAAGGTTGGATATTTCCTTACTTTTGCCTCTTACCCAAAGCAAGATAACTTTCCTACTTTCCCTCCTGGTGACAACACAGTTTTTTTGAGAGAAAACATAGCCTGCAACCTGAAACCCTGATTAGAACATAAAGTCATTTCTTGGTTCTTACACTTAAAACATTTATAAGGTAGCTGATGCCTCACACATGAAGAAGATATAATATAAAGGACCTGACTGGACCTATAGTGCTGCAAATAATTTTCTCTGGCACTGGTGGCAGTTTGATGCATCGTCATAAAAAATGAAACATGAAACAGTGACACCAGGAGAGGAAGCTTCAGAGCTAAGCTGATGAGGAACCCGAATTAGTTAATCAGCTCTGCACTGAACATGCTCATCTGCCAAGCTCGGTTGGACAAGATTTGCTCAGTGGGGAGCAAAGCATAAACCCATACTCCTAGAGCACAAGGGGGAGTGAATTATTTTTTCTGATAACTTTCCAAATGCCAAACCTGCTGCTTGGTGTTTGTCTTTGAGGAACATCTTTTCACTGGATTACATCTTCTGAGCCTTTTCAAAGGAGCTGCCTTTTTTCAGCAGAGGATCTAGTTTGAGGACAGCCTATAGTGAGAAAGTGTCATTAGCAGAATGAGGGTGAATAGAGGTGGTTAGTGAGATATGGAATAATCTCTGACTTGCAGCATTCTTGGTTGCAGTGTGTGTTCCACCACATCACTCAGAGGTGTTGCTCTTGGCAGGGTCCCACACTGAATGAGTTCATGTTCTCTGCACACTTGGGCAATTTGTGGTTGCAGAAACCTGTAGATGTGCTCTAGAGACATGCATGTCTAGAGGCTGTGGATAATTGAGCCTCCATAGCACACCTTTCCAAGCCATGGAATGACTCAAGGAGTACAAAAGGTAGACAGTGGTTCATTGTTTAGTTGGAAAGGTGGCATCTTCCTGGCCATGGCAGTCCCACCCACAAGGAGCTGGTGTCCTGCTCTGCCATCCCAGCAAACTTAAGATTACTCCAGACATAATGGCTTGAACTTAAACTTGGGTTGGGCTGAGACTTGAAAGACAACCCAGGTTAAAATGCAGTTTCTTCAGAAAAAGCAAACCTAATTCTCAGCAGGAAAGGAGAGGTTAATTGGCCAAGAGAGGAGCAGAGGTATGAGTGATTACAGATGTCCTGGGTGCAGATGTCTTCAATCCTCTACTTCTCTTGTGACTACACAGGCTGGCGCTGCAGGAGACATATTGTTCTTTCTAAATAAAAAAGTTCTCTTAAACTTGGTTTCATGCTGCTCCCAAATGCTCTCTTTTTTCCCCCAAGAATCATCATGGGTTTTCCAAACATCTGTCCCACATTTCCCAAAGAAGATAATTAATGCCCTTGTCACTCACACAACCCAACCACTTTGGCTTGTGTCAGACACATTTTGGGTTAACTATTTCATGGCCAAGCAGTGTTGCTGCTGACCTGCCAGCTGAGCTGAGCACCCTCTGTCCTTCTTTTCACAGCTGGGGCACCCAAGGAGACTTCACGACAACCCACGCGCTTCCTGCAGTGAAGGTGAAGCTGTTCACGGAGAGCACAGGAGTGCTGGCTCTGGAGGACAAAGAGCTTGGGAGGGTAAGGAGATTTTGAGTTTAATAATGTTTCCTTCTGGCCCTGCTTTTCTAGAGAAATCTCTCCTGTACAGAAATATCTTTGGAGCACAACATGCTCTGCTTTTTTGCCAAGCTTCAGGAGAGGGAAAGAAAGCAAGCTCTGCACTGCTGGAAAGGAGTGCATCTCGCATGCTGTCTTTGTTGTGAGTTTTTAATGGCAGCATTTCAGCTGGCTGTGCCTGCTCTGAGCAAAGGCAGAGGATCTTGTGTGCAGTATTGGCAGTCCGGAAAGCCTTAGAAGTTGCTTGCGGAAATGGACATTCCTGAGGCAGAAAAGGGGATTATGCTGAAGCAAAAAGAGGAGATTTATTTGGCAAGGGTGCGCTAAGCTTCTCTCATATCTGCTGAGCAGTCGGTGCACAGTTTGAGCTTTTGAAAGCACTGACTGGAGTACTCCCTGCTTGGAGTCCTGGCTTCCCTGGGGACAGATAGTGGCTGAGCTGGTTGCTTCAGTGGGGCTGCACTGAGGGTTCATTGCTCCCATCAATGGTGTTAATAGCAAAGAGCTCAGATTCCTGGGGTATTGGCCACAGAGCACGTATTTCCACCCCATCACTGCCCCTCACCTGTGGTCCCTGAAACAGTGCCCTGGGACTGGTGGTCCTTGATCACTGCAGCCCACAGCTCCAGAATATATGTGGATGGCACTTTTCTGTGGCCTTGGGACAACTGACTTGTCTCCATGGATTTTGTGTAGCTGTATAATTTGTGCTGGCCCTAGGCATAAGTGGCAGCAAACTCCCTGCCATGCCTTACACAGCTCCTCAGGGTGAGATCAGTATGATGAAGACTCCATGAAAATCAGTTCAGGGTAAGAGGACTTGGCACCTCCTGTGTCACAGCTCATGGCTATGGCCAAGAAACCCATGGTCAGGAAAGCCACTGATCCTGTTGCAAGCCCAAGTACAGTATTTCCAGTTCTGGACTAACCTGCTGGGATGTTTCTTGCAAACTCTATGGCTGTTTGTGCCTTGGCAAGGAAGAGTCTGTGTCCATTCAACATTTTTCCTAATTACCGTGGGTTTGTGTTAATCTCATTCATGCTAGTGCTGAACATTCTTCCAGGTCCTAGTGAGCTGTTGATTTAATCTATAACTTTATGGTGGAGAGTGCTGTATGCAATTTTGTCTCATGTAATTCATGTTCATTTTAATTGTGTTTTCATGTTCATGAAGCATACTTTGTTCTTGCACTTGAGACAGAGAAAAGCAAAGCTACCCCTTCTTTTCTCCTCTCAATCTACTCTTCAAAGAGAGTCACAGCCCCTTCAGACTCGCCTCATCTGCACCTTGATCTTTCCTTTCTCTGTGTCCTCCTTCTTTGACAAAGAGGATGACCCCTCTAGGCTGCAGTAGTACATCTGAAGATCCACAATTGTTTTGCTGCACAGCATCATAATATTGTCAGGATTATTTTCAAAACCTCCTACTTCAAACAGCCTGGCACCCTGCCTTTATCCGCTGTGGCATGCTGAGCAGAGCTTTTCACCCAGCCAGCCACGCTGCCATTCAGGGATTTTCCCCTGAGTGGTTACACTCAGTGCAGCCCCTCTTGCTTTGTAAGTCTTGTTTCCACTGGCAGCCATGAGCAGTGCTGACTTTGCTGGTCTTGGGAAGCAATTAGCTGTGCATGTTGTTCTGAGAAAGATGTCAGCACCCAAAGCAACCCCTCTTGCCCTGAAATGCTGATGAGCCAGCCCTACCAATGTGCTTTAATTCCCAGTCCAGCGGGAAACCATCCCTCAGCCCTGAGTTTCTGCAGGCTGAAGGACAGGGGCCAGCAGTGGCAAGTGTGGGGAGCTGGCAGAGATTCCCCCTGGCCTGTGGCCACCAGCGCTTTCAGTCGGCCGAACTTCAAAGGGATGCTCGGTGTGCCCAGAGCGGCCGAGAGATGACGCGTGTCTGCCCAGGCTGCATCAAGATTTCTTCTTTAATGTAATAATGAAACCGGGAGTGTGTTAAGCCCCTGGTTTAGCTGTTGGAGTGGGCAGGAACCTGCCTGCACGGAGAGAGGAGGGAAGCAGGTTTTATACACAAAACACCCCTGCTCAGCTGCCCTTTGAGCAGTGGCTTTGTGCTCTGCCAGGCGGGTACAAAGCCCACTTTCTATTGCTAGTGTTAAGTTGGCACCCAGCCGCCTCTCCTCAGCTCGCCACTTTTATCCAAGGGAGAGCTGGAAAATGCTCCCAAGCCCTACACTGCTGGATGGGCAGCTGAAGGCATGGGAATACATCCTGACCCTATTGAAGCCAGTGGCAGGGCTCCCGTGGGTTTCAGCTATGCCAGTACTTCATCTACTGAGGGCAAGGAGGGGAAGAGCTGTGAATTGCAACACCGCTGAGAAAAGGTTGTGTCTTTTGATGAAAAAAGAGTTAGAAATCAAAGTAGAGAGCATCCCAAACAGCCTGAGTGGCTGCTGACCCTCTAAGAGATGCAGTTTAGCACAAGTATATGTGCTTGCATGAACTGCCAAGCAGTTCCTTGGATACTGCTCAGAGTTTGGGTCCATCATGTTTCTAACACCCCCTGCCTCATGTGGAGAACTTGCTTCTCATCTTCAGGATTTACTTAAATGTGTTTTTTTCCAAGTGATGCAGTACTACTCAGTTATCTGTGTGACTAATAACAGCTTCAGATTCCTGCCAGAGAAAGCAATTTGATAAAAGAAGTGATAAATAATGTTAATGGATAAGGGTAAAGTTGAGAATCTACTGATGTTTACCTCAGGCTTTAGAGGAGGCAATAAAATCCATTTTAGAGTCATTCATCAGAGGGTAATAGCATCAATGATATTTTGGTGGAAAACAGCCCCTAGGTTGTTGACTCAGCAGCAAAGTTGAAGAGCAGAGGAATACAAGATTATAGTCTGGGCTGGAGTTTGGCAGGACCACAGACTAAGCATGAGCAAGAAATGAGTGATGGCAGCATGTAAATTAATGAGGGTGAATGCTGCCATTTGTAAAAATTGTGAAACAATTTGCTTGCCTAAAGGTTAATGGATTTAAAGGAGATTCATCTCACTACAGCAAAGTGGAAACTCCAGGCAAAGTCACCTCTGAGAGGGAAAGCATCAGAAGGGGAACAGGTGTAGGAGGAAGGGGGTTGGGTCACCTCAGAGGTCACATAAGGAAATACCAGGAGAAGACGGTGGGTGTGGTGTAGTTTTATATCTTACTCCCTGGGGGAGCTGCTCTGCTTTGAAATGGTAATGGATAAGTGGGAAAAGCACAGCTATGATCAGGAAAGGCTATTCACCTCTTGGAGCTTTCAGTTTCTGTGAGCCAAGTGCTTGCACTGGTGTTCATCTGCAGTCACTGGTGTTGTGTGGATGTGCCCCAGGAGACCCTCCCAGCATTTCCTGCTGCATGAAATGGAAGCAGAGTCCTGCAGCCACTCATGTCATGAGGTGGGATGCAGATTTCATCTGCTGTTGTAGCTCAGTGAGACATACCATCCTGGAATGATAGGAGCTGATGATGCAGTTCTGTCTGCACAGCCCCATGAGCTGATAGAGGAGCCGAAGAATCCTAATCTCAAAATAATAAGTTGTACTTTAATAAAAGAGCAATAAAAAGCCCTCCTCACTGATGTGACTATTCACATAGACTGACTTCTAGGACAAAACTAGGCCATCTGATGTATTTCTGTTGCACATTAAACCCCATTTTGTGAATAACTTTTCCCTTTAACATTGTTTGTTTTAATTCGTACAGGTTGTTCTCCACCCTACTCCTAATAGCCCAAAGCAGTCAGAGTGGCACAAAATGACTGTTTCCAAAAACTGCCCGGATCAAGACCTGAAAATTAAGCTTGCTGTGAGAATGGATAAGCCTCAGAACATGAAGCACTCTGGGTAAACACTTGTCTCAACCTGAACTTACTTTGTTTTGAATGTGCATTAGGAAATTTCGCTTTTTAAAGATTCTGAAAGAGAAACTCTTTTTCTCAAGTTCACAGGAGGTGAAGCAGAAAGATAAATATAAAAATGGCATTAGTTTAGTCATTTAAAGTGCACTTTCCATATTCTTAGCATAGTCTTTTTTAATGCATATGAGCCAAATGGTTTAAATTTTAAACAGTTTTCCTCAGGAAGTTCCTAGTTATGTTTTTTCTGTGAGGAAATAATAGGTCGACTGCCAGACTCTCTTACTGAGAATAATACAATTTTCTGATTTATCTGTGTCTCCTATATTGATTTCTCAAAGCCAAAATCACAGTGCACCTTCCACTTGAAATGAGCCCCAGTGTGACTGGTATTATTTATACTGAGATAGACAACATAATTAAACAGCACTTGCCTGGAGTAGGACTAGTGATTTGGAAGGTAAAAAGGGACATCTCTCCCCTCCCGGAGTGAGTGTCAGAGGATCTGGGGCCAGAGGGATCACTGACCACTTGTACCTTCATACAGTTAAAATTTAGATCATCTGTGGAAAGATCTAGCTAAGGCCATTGGCAAGGCTTCCCTCTGATTGCTCTTCAGAGCTGAGGATGTGCTAAAAAATTGAAACTGTCCAGGAAACTGACTGTTTGAAATGACTCTCCTCCAGTCTGTTTTTGGTGCTAAAAAAAGTGACTTTGTTTCCCTTTTATTTTTATAATGTTTTGTTAAGTTCTGTCCATTATTAGGTGATTTAGATCAGTCAGCTTTTCTAATCCCTTCTCCTCCTGTCTTCTCTGCTGATGAGATCAGAGCCAGGAGTCTTACATGAAGTTTAATTTTTTCACCACGATCACAAGCACCAAAGCCAGAGAGGACAGATTCCCCTGTCCTGTTTATTTCCTTGATCTCAGCTGATAGCAGGGCTGTGCTCAAGCTTTCTTCAACTAACATTTGATTCACATGATGCTGCTTAAAACTCTGAGATTTATACTTCTTGCTACCAGAACTGAGATTATCTTTCTGTGGATGTTAGCAGCAATAGCTAAAGGGACACTTATTACCCTTTTCTTGGCCTAGCCAAGGACTCAAAGTACACATCAGCATGACTTGGACTTTTGTGGCTTAAACATTCACCAAGAATATGCTGGATCTCTTCTGGCATAAGGAACCCCTTACATAACCAAAAGTGAAGTCTTTTTTCTGTTTATTGAGCCAGAACTAAAGTAATTATAATGATACATAAAACATATTAATGCTGAATAATATCCTTATGTTTATTACTAGCCTGGTGCTGCCACTAGTTTTACCAGTGTTTGTGTTACAGTATCACAGTGGCCAATTCATCACAGAGATTAAATGCTTATTTTGACATTAATTTTAAAAGTTAATTCTTCCTTTGTAGAAAAACAGTAAATTCATTCCTCCTCAGAAATTATCCCGTTTGCTTGAATTATCTATAGCCAAGCAGTTTCTCGGATTTTATCTTAGAGATGCTCAGTGAAATGTCCTGGTTTAGTCAGTCCAGTGGATATTGAGATCCTAGGTACTGGGTTTGATGTAGGAAGTGTCCCTCTGACAGCTTCCCTCAGCCAAATGGTGTTATGAAGGCTAAAGCAGATTTAGGGTTTCTCTCCCTTAATTCTTCCATTGCAAATGAATTCTTTGCTTATCCAACCATGTTGTAGCTATTCACTGGTGCTAAAGGGCTTCAAATTCTGAGCAAGTTGTGAAAGACAAAGGGAAAGAGAGAATTAATACTGTGTAACATTAGGACTCTGTAAGGTTTTTATGTCTCTTTCTTCGCATGTAATTCGTTAAGGCTAGAAATGAACCCATTCATGAATGCTGCTGAGCTTGAGAGTCTTGTAATTATTCCTGCTTATGCATTAACTTCAGTTACTAAGTGTAAAGAAAGTACACTGAAAAGCAAGAGAACAACCAATGAACATTTGTGTACTGAATTCACCTGTTCTTTTCTCCTAGGTATTTATGGGCCATTGGTAAAAATGTTTGGAAGAGATGGAAGAAACGATTCTTTGTCCTAGTCCAGGTAACAGATGTAACTAGAAGTGATCTTGAATCACAACATGAAATATTTAAGTCTGTCCTCTGGCCATTTTCAGTGCCGTGTGATTGATGCTGAGCTGTGGTTCTGCATAGGATGTCTGTTAATCATGGTTTTTTTTCTAAATGTATGCATGTTCTCAAGGATATCCCAGTTGCAGACTTCTATCTGTACTTGAATGCTTGATAAAATAGAGAATCAATTTTAGTTAGGAATTAATGAGTAAAGGAGGAAGCTCAATCTGTCTTGGCTGGAGGTTGCTGGGCTCCCTTTTGAGCCTCCAGGTTAAATTTGGAGCCCATTTGAATCTAGAGAAGTTTCATCACTGACTATATCAGAGTCAGCATCAAATCATTATTGACATTTATCTCGCCTTCACATTGCTTACTGCTTCTCATTGTCTACAAGTCTCACTGATCATTTTGCAATCATCATTTTGCAATATCTTCCTTTTTCCCTTTTTCCTTTTTTTCACTTTCTGCCCTCCCAGTTTCAGTAGACTGTTAAGAATTTCAAGGGAGCAGGCAGATGTCTTCTGTAACCTAAAAGGATCTGGTTAGTTCTTGCTGTGTTAGATCTTCCCTCACTTTCCAAGTGCAGGTGAAGCCACTGCACTGGACACAGAGGTGTGTGGCCCCAGTGTGTATGATCCATCTTCACACCAACCTGAGAAAGTCACAGAGTCCTCTTGGGATCACCTCTCTCTCCCTTCTCTCTGGACTCTCCTCCAAGAGTGGGAATAAAACTTTTATTCAGGGTTTTCTGTGAAAGCAACACAGAGATGCCCTGATGGAATAACATGGGATCCAACTGAGATCTTGTGCCAGCACAGATCCAAAGTGATCCCTGGTCAGAGGGTAAAATCCTCCTGCTGATGAAGCAGATGGCAGGTCTGCTGTAGAGGGGAAAAGTGTAAGAAAAGAGATGGTATAAACCAGGTGCACCAGATTCCACATCTGGAGCGTGCTTGTGTGCTGTCTGTCCTGTGCTGGTAAGGGCAGGAGTCCAGGCAGTCCATCTTCCACCTTGACACCTGATTTCTCTGGTCTTAAATCACCTGGTGTAAGCTGCTTCCTTTGTTTTGTGTTAATTATTGCTCCAAGTTCAACTGTCTTAGCAGGTAGCTTAATTGTATTCATTCCCCATTTATCCATCATTGCTGGCTTCCATAGCATGAAACTATGGGGCAGATAAGAAAATCCGTCCTTGGGAAGTAAAGGGGATTTGTGATATGTGGGAATCATGTGAGTAGGAGGCTATTTGGAGAGACCCATTGAGCACCTAGTCCAACAACCAGGCATGATCAGCAGAGACAGTTTAGGTGCTCATTTTGTACTCCACGTGGGGTAAAAATGGCCACAGAGAGCGGGAATGTGGTGTAGAGCAGCCACAGGGCATGCCTTTATCTGCCTTTCCCTTTTGGGAACATTGTGTACTAACCCTGTTCTTGGGCAGAGATTGAAGGATTGCTTTTCTCTGTATGTTTCCTTTATTCTGTTCTGAAATGAAGTTAAAAGTGCTGTGGCAGTCCATGATCACCTGTAGAGCAACTGGTATTGCTTTTCCCTGAGAGACAGTTCAGTCCTATTAGACCAAGTTCTCAGTTCTTTTTTCCCCTGTGAACAGGGATTCTCCAAAGGAGAGAGTAATTTTTCCTAACCTCATTTCTCCCATAAATAACTCCATTGATACTCCTCTGTGTAAGGGTTTGCAGGTTTGGGCATGGATTCCCTTGTCATGCTCAGGGAGCCTTCTGGCCGTTCAGTGTGGTTGCAGTTGCTTCTCTGGTTTTCAGCTGCTATATATTCTTCAGCTTGCTGTGGAATTGAAGCTCTGAGAGTTATTCCATGTTTTCTCATGTTACTAGGTCTGTATTCGTCAGTTGGCATATCAGAGCAGAATTTGGCCAGAAAAGCAATTCATTTGAATAAGATGAGCAGACTTTTGCCCCCAGAGAGTCTCTGTAGCCCACCTCAGAAATTCCAGCTGCCACTGCAGCTTCTCTGTTATGTTACCGTTTGCTCAACATTTGGTGCAATGTAAAGTGTTCTGCCGTACATCAAATATAAACAAGAAACACTCTCTATGCAGTCCCTCAGATGTAGTTTGAGCATATTGAACATGTCAGCAGGCAATAAAGATGGAATAAAAATACTTTGCTGTCCGTATGTTTGTCATTTGCTTTTCATGCAATGCAAAGGATGGGTGCTGATACGAACAGGGATTGGCAGTAAAGGTGTTGATGTCCAGGATGCTCTGAACTCTGCTGAACCACAGGCAGAAAATAACCCCCACAGGAAGGTGAGCTGGCTCTGTTACAGAGAATGGACAAGGAGCAGCCCCTCTTTCAGGAGCTTCCTCCACACCAGGCTCCTGCCTGCACCAGAGCTGAGAGATGGAGCCCAAAGCATAAAGTCCATTTGGGATTTAGTGGTCTGGTCAGTCCGTGACACTGCCAGGAGGGCAAGGTTGTTTGGAGGAATAACTAAACATTTCTTTTCTGATCCCTTGTCTCTGCCCCTTACCTGTAGCATCTTCTATTGCAGCTCTGTCTCCTCTCCTGTTGTTTGCAGACCAGCCTCCTCCTCATGGTCTTATGCTCTCTCCTGCCCCTCTTTCCCCATTTCAGATGGACACAGCCTTGGATCCTTCAGTGCTATCGGGTGGTACCCCTCCGCCTTCTGGTACCAGTAGTTAAGAAATTCGTGGTAATAAATACTCAGACTCTTCATAACTATTTAAACAAGGCACAAAGGTGCCAAACTGCATGGGCGGCACCAAGGAGGAAGGTGTTGATGGCAGTTTGTCTCTTTTGTGTCAGCGATGCCTCGCCGCCATGAACGGAGGCTTTGCGCGCGTATGGAGAAAAAGCAGCTCTGCTGGAAGCGCTTCCACTGCTACTTGGCTTGTGTAAGCCCTGGAGAGAAGGGGAAAGGAGCAATAGCTGCCTTGTAATTTGGGTGGAATAATCCCTCGCACCTTCTGTGTCTGTGTAACTGCAAGGGTTATACAGGAGTGAAGTGATTTGTTTGGGTGTAGTGGGTGTGAGCAGTTCCTTTGTGTCATTTCTAGACCTGAGCCTCAACTCTCCAGCACCTGCCTTGCTGGGTGGACTTGGCCCAACCCCTTGGGGAAGGTTTATGGCATGACATGGCTGGCAGAGCCGGTGTGTGTGCTGCTCCAGCACGGATCCATGCATTAAGAGGGGTTAGTTTTCCCTTCCGAATGAATCGCAGTCCTCTCTGCACACTGCCCACCCTTCTCGTAGACACCCTTTGAGATGAGCAGCAGAAGAGCAGAATACTGATTAGATGTAAATTACATGGCAGAGACTCGTTACTTGCCTAATTTTAAATCCTGAGATATGCAGTGTGAAAATGATGGCAGAATATGGCCCTGAGCTTGGATGGAAATGGTCCGCAGCATCACAAGCGAGGAAAATGCTTCGTAAAGGCAGCAGTAATGCCAGTGGCAGTGGTAAGCAAAAGCAATTGAGCTATTTAGGGCAAAGTTCTCTGTGACTGGTTAGGAAAGAAAATGTACATCCATTGCAGATGTTGTAAATGTTTCCTGAGTTGCTGTAGCAGCTGCTTGAGCACAGCATACAAATTTCAGCCAGTTTGCCAATTAGACCCTCATGCAAAAACTGGGATTTTTGATAGCTGACAGAGCTTGTATTAATTCTTTGCAAGGTCTAATGTGCTGTAGTGGCAACAACACCATGGTTGGTTCTGGTGGGTTTGCTGGCTTTGCAATAGGAAATTTCTTATAATGATTCTTAAAGGCAAATGAATTAATTACACTGAGATTTCAGACTGAATCTGCTCATCTCTTGTCATAACCCCATTTCTGTGCTCTGGCAGCATATGGGAAGTAACACTCCATAGTACCTGGATGACATGTCTGCTGAGTAGCTTGAAGCAGTTTTCAGCTGATTGTGTCTGATGGTGTTTGCAGAATGTTGTTGGAACCAGATCAACTCTCTGCAGATTAAAACCAGTTGCAGTGTCTACGCCTGGATCTATTGTTCTAGTGACAGACTCCCTAAACTCAGTATAATTTAGACTAACAGTGACAGTTCCTGCTTTTAGCAAAACTCAGCTGACTCGGGATAAAATGAAATTAAGTGTTCAGCAACTCTGCATAGCACCCAGAATTTGAAAATAATTCAGCAGAATTGCAGTGTGGTACACCAGCAGTCCTAGACTGTGGTCTTCAAGCTGAGGTAAATGACCCATAGTTGATCCCCAAAATCATATTAAAAAATGTTTTCTCTTAGACCCTTGCTGAGAACTAGGCATAGGTGGTGATTCTTGAGAAACATGGTGTGTGATGATACATGCAAAATGCCTGGAAGCTGTTGGATAAACTGATACAGCCTGTTACACCTGGCTGCAGTAGGTCCTGCAAGTCCTGTCCATACTCACACAGGATGAATTCCCACCACACAGCCCTGGCCCAGGAGAGCACACACACCTGCTTGAGGAGAGAAGCTGAGACAACTGCTATATGTGCAGATTTTTAGAGCTGAATGGATGTGCTGAGATGTGAAAACTGTTGTTTTCGCATTTTGTTTCTCTAACCTAGATCATTTCCTCTGCTCATTTGTGTCAGGATAGGGCTCGGGAGGCAACATACAGCTGCAACCAGAGGACAAGAGTCTCCCATCAAAGTGGAAAGCTGTATTACAGCTGGCAGTATCTTCGCACGGTTTCTCTCCCTTGGGACAAAATGCATGCTGTTAATCTGGGAAAGGTCCATTTAAGAATTTAACCCAAGTAGGGCGGTGTTGTGTCAACAGTGAGAAAGGGGGAGCGAATGACTGAGCTCAGAGTGTGAGGCATGACAATTAACAGGTTTGAGCAGGATCCTGGGGAAAGCAGTGCTTGCTAGAGCAGGAGTCTCTGGTGGAGAAACAAGGACAAAGTCAGGACTGGTTAATGCATATCTGCTGTATTTATTAATCAGATGGATTATATAGCTGGTGACAGAATATGGTCAAGTGCCAAGAAAGTCAGATTTAATTTAGCAGCTTGGGAATAGTGAACTTTGGCATTTGTCTCCTGCTGTCTGCCTCCCCTTTCCTGAATTTCTTTGTCTTTTTCTCTTTTCCCCCCACTTTCTTTTCCTTATGTTCTTTTGTCTCAAATTATTTCTCAAAGCGTTTTCCCTTTTTTGTAATGAACCAGCCAGGGCTGCCTTGGATTAGTTCCTTTCTTTTAGTTTCTCTCAGTTCAGCTTCCTTAGATGCTCCTTTCTTGGCCCTCATCGAGTCCCTGGATGAAATCCCAGCTGCTTTGAGAGTTTGTCCCTCACTGGGCAGAGATTTCTCCTCTGTCTTCCTTCAGTTTCCTCTCTGTAGCTGTGTTTTTTCCAATTACTCAAACCATTCATCTTGCCCATCCCATCTGCTCGCTCGCTCTCATACTCAGCTATGGTTCAGTGTGAACTCAGCAGGCTGTAAGATTAATTTCTGCTATTAACTGTTTCACTTGTCTGGCCACTTCTGAGCTTTACAGAAAGCAGGCTCTGTAAAGCACAATATTTTGGAGGACTGATGAAAGGCAAGTGCAATCTCCTCTTGACCCTACAGTGCTGTTCAGCAGCAAAGCACAACTGTGACATACTGAGCTTTCTGGAATCTTATTTTCTTGAGCTTGGCTTTACCACTGCTTGTAAACGGAAGGAGCCACATTGGTAGCCATGGCACCAGCTTCTCTCTGACCCCAAGCAGTAAATGCTCTCGGCAGCAGGCACAAGGCTGGTCTGCCAGTCCTTGAAGTCAGTAGCTTTGAGTTGTTTAGGTGCAGGCACTCTGCATGGCACAGTTGGCACCTCTTTCAGAGGCCATCAATAGCTTTGTCCTCTGTCCAACCTGATCCTTACTTCTGCCAGCAGGCTTTGTGGCCCTTCTGAGCTTGGGCTTCTCCTTTGAGATGTGTAAGTAGAGAAGAAGTGGGATGTGAACCTGGATGAGCCCAGGCTCACTGCGTGTTACAGACCCACCTGTTTCTCTTAAAGGTCTCTTCAGATGACAGTGTAAAGCAGCTTCTTTCAAGGAAATCCTGTGCATCCTAACAGGAGAGACCAGTTTGCTTTGCCTCTGTCCCAGGATGGCTCCACTAGAGCCTACTGTCTATACCTGTCTTTTATAACCTTTAACATGAGAAATACGAGCTCTGAAATGCCTTTTTCTGTACGTTACCACTGTATTGCTGTGGTTGTCTTATTGACAGGGCAGAAGAATATTTTCTGGGTCTAAAGAGGAGTGGAATTACTTGTATATAAAGAAAAGCCCGAAATTCAGACCTCATGTTTAGGATCAGAGAACAGCAGTTCTGACAACTGCATGAATTTTACCTGATGCTGTAGACCATACAGGAGAAGCAAAAAGGCATTAGTGGTATTAAGGTTTTCAACCAGTGTCAGCATAGGTTAGCACTGACTCATTTCAGAAATTGAATTTATCATGCAGTCCCTGAAGTTCAGGCTGCCTAACACAGAGAAATCAAATCCTTACTTCTTAGACAAGATCTCCAGGATTTTCCCATAAATAAAGCACATTCCAGAGTTTCTCCAGGAGATGGCAGCAATATACTGCAAGTATGACTGAATGAACACCACAGGAGTCTGAATGTTGTGCTGTGGGGCACTGGGTTATTTTTAGATTTCTTCGTGTTAATCTTTTTAATTTTTGTGTTGCCGGTACGATGGTAGGCATGCAAAGTTCAGAGCAGGGAATATGCACTGGTGTGCTCCTGCTATTGGTCTGCTACTTGTCAATCTTCCGTCAGCGCTGGTAGTTTTAAGGAGGATGCAAGATGCTTAAAGCATCGCTTTTAGTCTTACTCCCACAAATGTGTTAATGATAGGGTTTATTCTTAGGTGGCTTTTGGAGCTGTTCCTGGAGGAAGGCTCGGTGCAGGCAGGGCTGCTGGAGCAGGCTGGCAGCGAGCAAAGCCCATAGAGGGCAGCAATAAACCGAGCGGCGGCTGGGAGACGCTGTGCCAATAGACGGGTCCCCCGACTTCAATAAATGACATTTTATTAGTGAGAGATGCCACCAAAATAAGTGCTGCATGTGTCTTTGTCACCGAGCAGTTTGGCTGGAGCTTGAAGGCAAAAACCTCTCAGCCCAGCCATGCTCCCATCTTTCAGGATCTCTCCCAACTTCCAAAAAATGACGTGCACGATTCATTGCCACCCACCAGAGTTTTAAAGTTTCCTCCAGAGGTCAAGAAAATGTCCAGACGAATAAAATTACGTCAGGCGTCCAGGATGTGACACAACCTTAACAAAGTCATTTGAAATCATTTGACAGTAAATTTCCCTGTGAGTTCCTAGCCTGGGGCTCGGAGAATCCTCTCCTCCCTGGATGAGCTTCTCGCCGACCATCCAGATCGCAGCACGCCGAGTACTGCGGGGTCTTGATGTGGCCTGATGGGCTCCTGAAGGCGATTCGGGAGCCTGGCAGAGCCCCGCAGCTGAGTCGGCTTCCGTCAAGAGCTTGACATTGAATGTATCGTGTCATGCAGATGGTACCTCAGAGGAGTGAGAGCTGCCATTTACAGCACTGATGACAACAACTGCCGAGATCAGTGGGATCTTAAGATTGCTTTAATATGACTGGCACCTAGCAATTTAGCTCACATTGTTTGTGACAGGGTGTCACTCTTGCACTTGTCTGGGGATGAATGATAGAGGGTTTTAAGCCGTGGAGCTTCCTCTTTTGGAGGAAATTAAACCGCTGTATGTACTGATGCGGAGAATTAGATGCGTGCCGCAGCAGGGTGTGCTAAGAGAGGGCTTTGCAAAAGCCTGGTAAAAAGTTTATTCTGTCTCTAATGGGCAATGACCATCACAATTACCCCACCACCCTTGGCCCCTGCAAACACGCCGTCGGCATGCGGCGTTCGTAAGCGCTTTGGATTGCCTTGTGGTGGTCACCCGGTGCCATCTTAGCTTTGTGATTCTCCTCAGGTTAGTCAATATACATTTGCTATGTGCAGCTACCGGGAGAAAAAAGCTGAACCTCAAGAGCTGCTGCAGCTCGACGGATACACTGTGGACTACACCGACCCGCAGCCAGGTACGGGGCTAGCGGCTCCTGGGGGTGCTGCACTTGCCACTCCCAAAGGGAGTCCTCCCTCTCCTCCTCCCTGCCTGCAGCTGAACTGTGATCAGCATTATTCTAAATATGTTTGTGTTTATACTGATCATTAGCTATGCATGACTTTACTATAAATAGATCTGAGGAACTGAGCTAGGAGTTGCACCAGAGGAGGGAAAGACTCATCTCTTCTGGGGAGTCTAAGTGAATTCAACACTTAAATCCCAATGAAATTTGATTGTGAGCTGAATGCTCAAATTGAGTAATGGTCCTAACCTGTGCCTTCAGATTATAGTCCCTAAATAAAAGGTTAGCAGCTATGCTTGTCTTTATTGTAGAAAATATTTATGGGACCAAGCTAGCATTTTTGCCTGCCCCATTCTCTCTGTGATGGATGTCAGTACATGGAAGGGGCAGGGACAGAAAGACTCTGGTAGCAGGAGGTACCTGTTGGTGATGAGACCATTCTTCAAGTGGAGGAGCACCACTTTTATTTCAGTGGGGCAACATGCTGAGCAGGGTGATCCCCACCATGCCCTGGGTAATGGTATCCACAGAGGAGATGAGAAAAGACACAGCAGGCTGGTTGTCAAGACCTTTATTCCAGTTTAATTCTCATATCAGGGAGATGAGAAGATGGGTGCCAAATCAGGGCAAAGACAGAAATAAGGATATCACCCAAGGACCTTTTTCTGCAGTGTGAGCACTGATGCTTGCAGTCTAATGGGCAACCTCCCACTCAAAACCCATTTTTAATTGGGCTCCAGTGGTGCAACTCACATGGGACTTGTACAGATGGAGCTGTAGGTGAGAGAAGCAATTAATCCGAGTGTGTTAGGGCATGCTTTGGTAATTGGGGTGCAGGGTGCTCCCTGGGGACCTGTGGGCTGTCTTGCAGCTGAGTTTGGTGCAGGGGAGGGGACTGAGCTGAGAGCAGCATGGGACTAGGTGAAGAGACACCTGAGCGGTGGCGGGGTGGGAAGCCGGGGGAGATCTCCTGGCTGGCCTCAAAGTCTGTGAAACTGCATTGTCACTTCCTTTCCTGCCAGGTTTGGATGGCGGCAGAACATTCTTCAACGCTGTGAAGGAAGGAGACACGGTGATTTTTGCAAGTGACGATGAGCAGGACCGTATCCTGTGGGTCCAAGCCATGTACCGAGCCACCGGCCAGTCCCACAAGCCTGTGCCGCCTACCCAAGTGCAAAAGCTAAATGCTAAAGGAGGAAATGTACCCCAGATAGACGCCCCAATCTCTCAATTTTGTAAGTAAATAAGTTCTCCTAGAAAGCAGGAGTCTTTGATGGAAAGATTTTCTGCACTGATGTAAATCAATATTTGCGCACATGTTTCTGATTTCAAAACGAAACCTTTTTCCATTATCATAAAGCTTCTTTTTACATCAGTAGATCCAGAAGCAGTTAACCTGTGTGTTTGACACAACCAAACCCAAGAAACAAAATTCCTTGGGGAACTTGTCAATGGGTGTTTTAAAGTGCAATACTTGATGGAGGAGAGAGACTGGGATCTGAGAGCCTGAGACCCAGCTTGCTTTCCGCAGACACACGTTTTACCCCCACACAATAAATTGCACACCCAGATCAGAGTGATTCATTAGCACCATTAGCTGTCTATCAAATGCATCACGTGCTCAGAACTACAGGTGCAAATCTTGCAAGTATGAAATGCACACACAAAAAGAGGTCTCCTGTTGAATATTCAACTGTAGGAAAACATATGGTATTTTTAACAGGTTGCTTTGCAGGCCAGTTAGATGTGAATTTAAAGCAATCATCTCTTAAGTCGTAGCTATGCTGCATGTCCTGTGCAGTTATACCCACTTTGCTTAATTTGAAATTTAGAGCAATTTCTTTTGTCTTGCAAATGTAATTTGATTATAAACCACACAAATGCCTCTTCGCTCATTTTTCTTGAAGGTCTCAATCATCTGCAGCCCCTTTGTTATGTAACATACAGGAGTTCTTGATAGTTTCAGCAGAATTTAAGAAGCAATATCATTAAATATAAGTAAAATAAGGAAAAGTGATGAATATTAAAGAATTCTTCTGATTAAAGCAGATTTTAACTTTTTTTAATAGTCTCTGTAAAGCAGTTGTGGAGTATATTGTTGTAAGGAATTCAGAAAACCTGCCCTTTGCTTATCAATAGCATTTGAACATCTTTTATATTTGTTAACTTCTTCATGTCAGTATTTATGGAAAAGAACAGTACAAGACATACAGCTATGCAACTAGTGTTACAGCAGAAAACCTCTGCTTGCTGCTTTTTAATTTTTTTGTATCTTCCACATGCCTGTGTGTTTTGGCCTCCCTTCTTTCCCTGCACTGCTGCTGCTGCAAGTGAAATAGTGTGGTAACCTATAGTCAGTGTTTTAATTTCAGTGATCCTCATCCTCTTCATTCCTGTCAGGTCACTGACTTTGGGAGTGCAAGGTGTAAAGAATGGGGGTTGGGAAGGAAGGACACTTCTCAGAAAGCCAAACTGGGAGGTGGGAATTGGCCTCTTGTAAATGGGGTGTTTACTGGCTGTGATAAGCCTCTAGGCCTGGCTGAGTTGTGGTAACCCGAGAGCACTCCCAGGGATTTATGTCCCTGTGTTTAATCAAAGAGTTCTTGGAAATAGCAGGCAGAGGTCCTTCTGCTGGCTTTTTAAATGCTAAAAGCCTTCAAAGTATAGCAAGGGAGAGCAACAGAAGGACTCTGCTTGTGGCTCCCTCTCCTAACAAGTGATGCTGAAGGGTGCTCTTAGTTGTGGGGTTGGTGTGCAGAAGATGCATTCCTGCTCATCCCAGCATGATCCCTGCAGAGTAGGATGAGAGCAGAGAATGTCAAACTGAGGAAACACCTTTCCCTCCAGACTTCTCTCATCCCTGCAGACATCAAGCTTGTAGAATTTTTCTGCTGGGTAAATTCCTGGTATTTACAGAGTTTTCATTTTGCCAGACCAATATGCAGGGTCAGGTGGAGTGTTGCTTTCCAAGACACGTCATAGCAGCTGTAGCAAAATATGCCAGGATTTTGAGGAGGGAAAAGAATTGCCCAGGCCTGTGGACACTTGGGTGTGTGGTTTCCATATGCACAAGCACTCTGTGTGTGGGAGAGCTGAACCTCTCTGCTTAGGGTACCTGGGGTGGAGAAGGGGCAGCTGGCTTGTCCTAGCCCTTGCCAGGGATCAGGCAAGTCAGTGGCTGAGCCCAGGAGTCAACCCTGCATCTACACAGCCCAGCACATCCATCAGAGCTTTGTGCTGCTCATGGTCCTGCAGACTATCAGCCTGACTGTGCTCAGAGCTAGAGAGATGCCACAGGCTTGACCTTGTTTTTGCATCTTGCTCACTTGCCAGGAGGCAGGGCTCCCTCATCCTTGCTTGTGGTGAAAACAGCCAAGATTTCACCCCCTGGGCCCTTCAGGGCATTTGAGGGGGTCAGGAACTGACCTCAGTTTCTCTCACTTGTTCTCATGCCAATACCAGCTCCAAATCTGGATCATTTTGCTTTTTATAACACCACCACCCTCTTTGCATCCACAATGTATTCTTCTGTAAGTTGCACAGCATCAGGCTTCCTTTTTGCTGCAAGCACTGGGAAACCCTATTGGTTGTGTTGTGCCAAAGCCTGGAAGAGAGAAACTAGCTGGCTCATCAGTCCATCAGTGTGATGCTTACTACCTGAGCATCTTCTGGGCTAGTGTGTTTCGTCCTTGGTTTTCCTTCCTCCTCCTCTTTTGGATCTAGATCCCTCTGAAGGTCTTTGTGCACATCCTACAAGAGGAGGGCAACATGTCATCATACACTTTCATCTCAATAGGAAAGGCTGCTCATTTTTCATATTTCAGCATCTATACATGGCAGTGTTCATTGCAAAAGTCATGGGGCGCAGCAGTTTAATGATCTGAAGCAGCAGTGAGTCATGCATGCCACACATGGGGAGTAAAATGCACAAATACATATCTCAGCTCCTTCAGTCTTGAAATCCAAACATATCAAGTATTGCATTTTTAAAAGGGTCTTGGTTTGTTATTGGGTTTTTTTGGCTTGGGTGTTTTGGTTTGGGGTATTGGGGTTGGTTTGGTTTGGTTTTTTTTTTGCCTGCAGAAAGGTAAGGACTTTTGCGAGACATTTTATTCTTATACGTTTATACCTATCATTTATTTTTTTTTGTGCTTATTAGAGGCTATGGTGAATGAGGATGTGCAAAGAAGTAAATGTTAAGCCATTTGACGAGTAACTGTTGTTACAGCTTCCATGTCGTAGCAGTCTAAGACGGCTCATGCGCATGCATGCACACGCACAGAAAATCCAGCCCTCCACGCCTGGCACGGAGCTGTCTGTCACACACAAACTTGGGAAGCACATATCTTGCTGTTTGGGAAACTTGGGAGAGATGGTGAATTCCATTTGGTTCCCCACCTCTTTTGACTTAGTAAATATAAAGTTTGAGCAGCGCTCAAATTCTCATCCACAGTTCGAAGGCAGCACTTGACTTAGAAGTAAACAGACAGCTCTGAACCAGGGTGGAGTTTATTTTATTTGCAATTTAAGTACTGAAAAAAATAGATCCTGCTATTCATTAATTTTTGTATGACTCTACAATGCCTTTTATGTGGGTGAACAATACCTGTTAGAGTGAAAAGTTTTTGCTTTTTTTGTTTTGCTACTATTTCAAAGAAAAACTCCATTCACGCAAAGCTGTGCTTTTCTCCAGTGTTCGCATTATAAAAGAAAAAACCCAAAACTGTTCTTGTTTACTGTTGAAATCATTCACAGTATTATAGTCAATAATGCTGCCAATACATATTACACCTTTTGGCAATATTTAAGCTTCATAAAAGTGGTCACTTGTCTGAAAGCACCAATCTTTGTTCGTTCTGTGTTAGTGATGCATCAAAGAAAATTCCCAAACGTGCTCAACGTTCTTTTTTTTTCTTGAAGCCCTTTTTTTAACATGAAAGATTGGTCTGTACTTGTTTTACGTATCATTTGTGGTTATATTTAATTTTTTAATGTCTGTTTATATTTAATAACTGTTAATCACACCATATACAATAAGTTGGTTGTTTTGAGAATTTGTGATGATTTGTTCCCCCATAATAAGTAGCGAGGTTTATTGAGCTGCTTGAGAAATTTTCAGCTGTAAGTGGTTTTCTTTTTGGTTGGTTTGATTTTCTTTAAGTTTCTTTTTCATTTTTTGCTTGAACCCAAATATTTAGCTGCTAGGTTAGGGCTCCTGTCTGCTTTCCTGAGCCTTGTTGCTAGTCTTTATGTTATTCTGGTTTGTTCCTTCTTACCCTGCTAACTTCTAGCTGGACTCAAGGGTAAGTGCTTCCCTGTAGCTAGCACAGCTCAGATAATCAGACTAGATTATCTGACATATGCAATGTGCTTTTTTTTTCTCTTAAATCTTTCTCATGTTTAGATTTTGTAGTACAAACTTTCCATGTTATTTTCCTGAATTGAGATTTGAAATGTAAGTTTCCATACTGAAATTGGGATGCATGTGATGTTTGCATAATTGCCTTCTCTCCCTGGCTTTCACATTGGCATCAAGTGATCCTCTTAGTAAAGCCAATCATTAACATTTCTATTTTTCATTCCAAGATGTAAATATTAATTAACATCACAATAAAACTGTAAATAATACCTTCTTTTGTTTCATGGAATTTACATCTAGTTGACTGCTTCCTGCCTGAAAACAGATCATTTTGCACTCTGACAATATCCTTTCTCTCCGTGCCGATGATTAGCTTGGTGCAGCGCACCAGAGTGCGGGGCTAACCGTGGACACCTCAAAGCATAGAAAGGTAGGGCAGGAGACCCCAAGAGACCCAGACAAGGTGCAGGGCTCCAGAGGAGACCCCCAGAAACCCCTCCACACATGCCCTGTGAAAAGAGCCCTGAGTCACTGAGGTTTGATAGTTCCCTCTCCCGTTAACTCGGTATGATTTCAGCAGCAAGCGGCAGCTCTCTGGGTCACCCTGCGTTTGGAGATGCTAGCCTGCTCTGACTTAAATGCATTTGTCATGGAGGGGTGCTGCTGTTCCCCAAAATTATCATAAATTAATATTTTAGCTTGGGTCTCAGTCACCAATCAAGGCAATACTAGTCAAAGGATAAGCCAGGGGATTTGCTATTTTACTTTTTCCCACTGGAATACCTACTTTGCAAAAGATAAAAGCCCAGACTTGTGCTGCAAGAGAGATTCTCGTTAGTTTGTTCAGTCCTGAGCACACCCAGTACAAATCCTTTATTGGTGTTAAAATCTTCTGTGATATCTGATGAGTGCCTGCTTTCCTTAGGAGGGAATAGCATCAGTGGGTCATGAGAGCTGGCAAATATGTATCCGGAGTATCTGAATGCAATTATGAGAAGGAACAGGCGGTGTCATCCCTCTTGGCCATCAAACAAGACTCCTTTTTTCCTTCCTCCTACTTTTATTTCTTTTTTCTTCTTTTTTTCCTATGTGTGAGTATGTGCGTGTGTGTACAAATATCCCCCTGGGTAGCAGGCAGAATTCCTTCTCAGCAGACACTTTCTTTTTTCTTTCTTTATTTTGTTTTCTAAATGTTTGGATTTTCAAAGAGAATTCTTATCAGATTTTACAGCCAAAAAAAAAAAAAAAAGAAAAAGAAAAAAACTACAAAAGTTTAATTTGAATGAAATACATATTTTTGCCACTTTGAAAGAAAGAAAGAAAGAGTGAATGAATGAATGAATGAACCTGGGTTTGGCAACATTACATGTATTTGCACTACAATGCATCGCTATCCTATTAGATTATTAGTTTTGTGCTTTAATTGCTTTACTTTTTTTAGATAGTTAGAGATGAGAGCGCTGCTGTGTCTTCTGTATTGTCAACTTGCAGATGCTTCATTGCAGGAATGCAGAATTAAAATGTTAAATCAGTCTCACATAACTTGCATGAATTTAAAACTAGCCTGTAAATCTCTTCTACATGCTTTAAGAAGCCTGGGACTCTAACTTATGAAATACAAATTCACAGGTTTCTGCAGCCATCCAATTCAAAATATTTTTAAATAGTTATAAAAATGCCGTGAAACAATGTTTTATATTATAAATAGCTGTTCTAAAACTGTGTTTTTAACTTGCCACACAAGGAATTATGTAAGTGTATACTACAAATTCTTATTCATCTAACTACCAATCTTTAGATAACTGAGATTGCAATTCAGTGCCTGGTATATCTAGTGATTTACAGGAACATTCATAATAATTTATTAAAATTCTAACTGAAGTGGAAAAGAATTTGTTTGCAGCAGGGGAAAAGCCATCAGCCACGGGAATAAGCAGCCAATTAAATGTAAAACTGTCTTCCAACATGCAATAGAAAAGAAAGAGCTCTTGGCTTTGCAGCTGAGAGGCGAGTTGAGGCTCCTGCAGCAGCCACAGCTCTGCACAGGGTGGAGGTTTGGGAAGGAGGTTTAGGAAGCAGGTTTGGGAAGGAGGTTTGGGAAGAAGGAGGTTTAGGAAGCAGGTTTGGGAAGGAGGTTTGGGGAGGAGGTTTGCAGAGCCCTGAGCACACACACATCACTTCTCAGAGGTGGCAGTGCCCCAGTGCACAGTGAGGAGGGGACATGGTAAGTCACCAGCTAGCACTGCCAGCAGCTCACTCACAATCCACCTGGCATTTATTTAAGACTCCAGGTACAGGGTTTAGTGTTTTCCCCTCCAGAACACCAGTATTTGCCTGTGGAGCCTCTCGCTCCACATGAGCAAACAAAAGGAGGTTTTTGGGCACTTCCCTGGGCGTTTCTTTAAGGAGGCACAGCCCAAATGTGTCCATGAGCAGGAGGTGACCCACTGCCCCTCAGGGCAGGCAGTGGTTGCAGTGGACACTCGGTGAGCCTCCCACCACAGTGCATTGCTGGCCAAGCTGGAAAACTTCTGCTTTGCCCGGCCAGGCCAGCAAAGACTTTTCTAGAAATATCTGTAAATGAATAGCTGCCATCAATCATTGTCATTCCTTTATTTCATGTCTCCTGATGAGGTTGACTAGTGTCATTGTTTGTTACTGTCCAAACCACATCTTCATTCTTGTAATGTCAAGCAGATATGACAAGCACACATTTTCCAGATGAGTAAGATACAAAGTCACCTTTTAATTTACAGTTGTTTGGTTTTTTGTTTGTTTGGTGGATTTTTATTGTTTTTTAATAGGCAAATGTGTTTTAAAATTTACTGGATTTTCAGTTGCCTTTGGTACTAAAACAAAGTCCTTCATTAATGAAAAGAAATAAATCTGGAGTAAGAAATTCTTACAATAAAATGGCTACCTAAAGCCTTTTATAACAAGAATTCTTTTATGGAGCTTGTCCCCCACTATTAACTTCACAGCTCTCAGAGCAAAATCTGCCAAAATTATTGCTTGAGCAAAACAAATGCAGAGAGCAGGGAAATACATTTAAGAAAAAAAAAAAAGAATGAGAGATTTGACTGGTTTGTCTCTTCCTTTTTAAATAATAGTTAGATAAAGAGAAACACAACCCTCAGAGAACCAAACAGTGGGACAGTCCTTTGGTTTTCATTATTCTTGTTATTGTTGAAATCTTTGTATTCCTGACACTGACAGATTTTTAAGACTCTGATTTCAAACACACGTAGTGAGGGTGTGTGTGACAGAGGTCCAGTTAATGGAGTCAGCACAAAATGCAAACTGGATAAAAATGAACAAAATAAACCTGGCAGTATTTAAAAAAAGGCAGTAATGTAGGGGACCAAGTGTGATATAAAAGGCCAGAGTCTGCAGTTTTGCAGAAGAAAGGTTTGTGGAGCCTGTGCTGGCCATGTCCCTCCGCTGGCAGCCTCCCTCCTGAGACCACCATCGAACACCTTTCAGCTGCAGTTGTGTGCAGCTTGTCTAAATATGTAAGATAACTTTTGTGGGCCTGCAGCAGCATTTCGGCTGGGGCTCTGAACAAAGAAACACCAGCAAGCTTGGCACAGCACCTTGGGAAGGGATTGCAAATTACTGGAGCATCATATAACTTTCTTTCTTTGGTTTCTCCTTCCTTTTTAGCTAGAATAACAGAGCAGGGTCAAAAAAGCAGCTGTATTTGACTGAAACAATTAATTTAAAGTACTTACAAATTGGCTGTACAGTTTGGGTGTGAATATTAGCCATTCTCATTTTGTACTTTGTTGAAAAATCACATTCAAACTGTATAGGCCATTTTGAAAGGAGGTGGATTATATGTAAAACTTATTTCATATGCAGATGTTTGCATTATTTTAAATTGGAGATACTTGTCTGAAGCAGAGTAATAATATATTTAGATCTGTTCTTTTTGTGTTGCCTATAGAGTTTAGTGGTTTTGTTATAATTTGATTAATGAATTTCATTTTTAAAAGTGAATCTGTTGGGAAAATCAAAATGCAAAAATAAATTGTGAAGTGCATGCTGTGTTTCTTTAGAATAATTAAGGGAAAGTGAGTTTAGTATAGGATGGACTTCATTAACCTGCTCCTTATTATTTTTGAGAATTTTGGCCCAGAACAGCATCTGGCCCAGAGCTGCTATTCCATTTAAAAGAAATACACATTTGTATTACCATTCTCCACAGACATCTCCAGTTCACATCACAGCAGCTGTATCCCTGAGTGGGTGAGGGTGATGTGCACCCACCTGGCCCTGCATCTCTGCTGGTGCAAAATGGTTTGGCCATGCAAGAGCTGCAGCGCTGCGCTGTGCAGGGAGAGCTGCAGCTGCTCATCCTCCTTCCCGTGGCACAAATCCACATTTTAAACCACTGACTGAGCAGAAGTCATGTGGATCATGCTTTTCCGGTCACTTGCGCTCGCACAGTGCCACATCTGATGTCTCTCTCTCTTCATGTGGTTCTTCCAAGGTGGAGAGATTTGGGGAAAATGGGCTTTCCAGCAGGCACCCAACAGGATGCTCAGTAAGATGTGGCTTCAAAGTGTTTAATGAAAGTAAAATTGCCCCTGATTATGGACAGTTGTGAAGGACATTTAATCACTGTGTCTGTTCTCACGCTTGGCAGGGAACTGTCTGTGCCCCTGCCTTGGGCAGGGAGATTGTAAAAAGCCCAGCCAGACCCACAGCTCTGTGGAAGCCAGAGGCACTTCAGTCACTTCCCACCAGCAGAAGGTCTGCTCTGTGCCCACCTTGCTCAGAGAACCTAATATGGGGAAAAGCTTATGAGTCTGGAATAAAAAATACTCATTTCAAACATGCTTTCTAGCACATATGCTCAAAAAAGTTCACCAGCTAAAGGGCTAGAGGACTCTTCAAATTTCCAGCTGATTTACTCGGCTCTCAGAGCCTCGTTGGCTGAGCGGGAGGATTGACAGTGTATCAGGGCTCCTAATTGAAAAGTAATAAAATCTCTGAGCAAAGCTGGCAAATGAAGGCCTCCAGCCAATTTGTCAGCTTGCAGTCAACTCTGAGGAGCCGGGCAGAGCAGCAAGCCATTAAAAATAGTCTGATAATAGCTGTTAAAACATTTTGCGGGCACTGGGGATGGAATCGAAAACAGCACAGCCGAACTCTCTGGGAGCAAATGCAATCAAATCCATCTTGGCCCAAAGGGACAGAGACAATGGGGCAAAAAGCTGTCAAAACAGACAGGAGCCAGCCCGTGCTGCAGGCCCCAGGGCTGGGTGGGCTTCACATCCCATGGCCAGGGATGCTGGAGAGGTGCCATGGAGGTGACGCGCTCCCCAGGGAGGTTGTCCCTGTGACCTGAGCCACCCTTGTGCTGCCACCTCACTCAGCACCATCAGCAGCTTCTTCTGTCCCAGTGCTGAATGCACAGAGCTGCCAGCAGAGGCACAGGGGGAATTTGGGACCTGGGAGGGAGGTAGGTGTAGGGGGGCAGCAAGACTCAGCACATGACATGAAATAAGGGAGCAGACCCTCAAGAATTAACCTGCTGTAGGAAAAACGTTAGTGTTTATTCAGCGGGGTTGTAGTGAGGAAAATTGCCAGCTACAGCTGAATTAAGTATTGCTAGCAGCTAATTGAAATGTTACATGTTTTAATTTGTCTGATTTCTTTCCAGTGGGTGATGTTATTTATACAGTTTGTATATAGATAACGACAGACTATACAGAAAATGTAAAGATTGCTACCAGTGATCAGTACTATGTGAGAGCACTGACACAAATGAGGTATTTGGAAAGACATGCCATCCTTCACAGCTAAATATTGAATAGAAAAACATATATAAAAGAACATTCTCACTCTCATTTAAAGCTTTTTTTCTTTTTAATTAAGGATTTTTGGTTTTTTTCTGCTAAAGAGGGATTTTGTTTTAAAACAAATACAGTTACCATATACTCCTACTGCGGAAAACTGCATTTTTGTGTCCTTTCAGCCACATTGTTTCAAGGCCACCCAGTTCCCCTAAGAGGCTATAAACAGGGGAAGGATTTAAATCCTATTTTCTTTGTCGAGGATTTGGCAAGAACCCATATAGTAGGAAGCTGAGCACAGACAAAACCGAGTGAAAGGTGTCCTTTAATTCCCCAGCCGCTGCTAGAACAAAACCTGCTCCCAGCGGGGTCCCGGCTGGCCGCACCCAGGCTGGCTTGGCGGCTTCATTTCAACTGCTGAATTCGGTGTATTTTTAGTTAACCATGTTGAGATTAATTAATTAGCCCCTAGGAGTTAGTGCCCATAAACGTCACCCAAAGCAGAGAAGTGTGAATACGTTGAGGCTGTTAATTCACCCAAAAATGGCAGCTCGTAATCCAGGCAGAGGAAATTCAGTCTCTCCGTCGGGATGACTGGCAGCTCCGGCGCACTGTCGGGTTACTGCCTCTGTGACAACAAACTACATATCAATTTAACTTCCTAGCAATGCTTAAAAGAGCATCTTTTTATTTCAGTGAGGTAGCATTTAAAGTTGCTGTTAGGAAAAAAAATTGCCGTGGGGAAGACAAACATTGGCATTTGGAGAAAGAACAACGTAACTGGTGTGATACCTAGAAAACCTAGTAAATGTAGAGGAAAAAAGCTGTAACTTCATTAGAATGGCAGAATCTATTACAATTAACCACAACTATCTAAATAGGAGCTAATTTACTTATGTGAGCCAAAATTCTGTTAACTCGTAGCCTATTGTAAGATGCAGAGTGAATTCTTGCGTTTGTGTTCTGGTTTTAAGTACAGAATAAATGCACTATAATGAGCAGTTGACAAGATGTTAATTCTAAAATCTTTTGCCTGAATGCAATAATATAGTCCATGATGCAAGTTGACAATGGGAGGTGAAGTGTACTGTATAGCCTGCAAAGAGAAAACTTAATGGCAATGGAGGGAAGAGGAGATACTTCGCTTTCATGCTTCATACTGTATATTTTTTTTCTGTTGTATTTGTCAACTAAAATGTCTTATATCTCTCTAAATGGTGTCTTTCTCTATATGTATAAATGAACAGATGCAGATAGAGCTCAAAAGCATGGCATGGATGAATTTATCTCTTCCAATCCCTGTAACTTTGACCACGCTTCACTCTTTGAGATGGTTCAGCGCCTCACTTTGGACCACAGACTTAATGATTCCTATTCTTGTCTGGCAAGTATATTCTTTGGTCTCTAGTGATATAAACATCAAGCAGCAAAGTCAAAGCTAGTGCGAGTGGGGGCTAATCCCCCTGTTGCTGGAAGATTGACTTCTGTTTACACCAGGTTTGAATTTGGCCCAGAGGTGTTTTCTTTTGAGAGGCTGCCTGCAGTGAACTGACTGCTGTTCTTCTCCAGTCGCACTGTCTTTATCATTTCTGTTTGCAATGCTTAAAATGTTTCTTCCTGCAAAGAAAAACTCCAGTGTGGGGATGTGAAATAGAGAGCAGTGTTTTGCAGCCTCCTGCACTGCCTTCCAGAGTCTTCTGGATGAAAGAACAGGGAAAAGATGACTGTCTAGTACCACCTTCCATGTCAGTGGAGTCCCACCAGGAATAACTGTAGCCCAGCTTTGTGTCTCTTTATGGGCAGGGGTCCCAGGCAGGTAACAGGTGGGACTGTGTGGATAACTGCAGAGCTGCTGCAGTCTGTCCATGCTCACATAGTTGCATGCCCATCCTGACTACTCCCATGAGCAGCAGGTGCAGCTCTTTGCCCAGTGTAGGACAGTGGCACTGAAGAACTCCAGGACAGCTTGTAGCCTTTGGCTGGGGTGCAGTGCTTGGAGGCTCTTATGTACTATAAGGGCTTAAATAACAAATAACCTATAATAATGCAACTTGAGCAATTAGTTTTTAGCAGTTTCAGTGAGGAGGATGAAGAGGCTCTTAGTTTTTGAGAGAATGACAGATTGAATCCTTTCTAGAGCATCCTGAAACAAGCCATATCCTGAGCAACTTGGTACAGTTGACAACCTGCTGCTCTCCTATTGTTGCACAGGGTTGCACACTGGGGTGTCATGGTGGGCTCCTTCAGCTGAAAGACCACACCATTCCAAGAGCCTTTGCCAGCTGTGCAGTCCCTGGAGCTGCTAAAAGCAGCTGCCTGGGAACACAACTGAGCAGTTGGCAAGGAAGCTGTCAGTCTCAAATCCTGCCCTCCACATCCCCCTCCACCATGGTGCTCCTCTCACTGCCCTTCTCCTTGCACTCCTCTGAAGGGCTGAGATCCAGTAAATGCCACTAGCAGTAGTGAGTTGTCACCTTCCTGAGGAGAGGCAGGGCTAGGAGGAACGGTTGTGGACATACCCTGAGGTAAGGACGGGGTGGGGGAAGGCTGCACTTTACCTGCAGATACCCAAGTGGTACAAGTAGGCTTGGTGGGAGCATTGTCAGACCTGCAGCAGGTTCCTCACTGGTTCCATCAAGGTCCTTGCTCTGGCAGGCAGTGACTTTGGCATGCAGCTTCTGCTCCCCACGCATGGCTGACCCTAGGAAGATCATCCCCATCCATGCATGTCTGAGAGGTTGGCTTGCTGCTGGTTTGTCTCTGTGCAGTCTTGGGCCTGGTGAGAGAGCTGTGGCCGTTGAATTAAACTCATGGAGAGATGTGAGGCCATCACTGAAAATGATTAACAATGTTTTTCTTCAAGAAACCCACCAGCCGCACTTCTGCTTGTTATGGAGATGTTTAGGCCCTTGCTAGAAGCTACCAGAGCAGTGGAGCTCCCCTCAGCACCAAGACTCATCCTCTTCGGAGTGGAGCATCACCAATTAACCATCTTCTTTCAAATCACCCATTGCAGTGTTGTAAGGAACAGAATAATGGCCTGTGTTCACCTACGCTTGGTTTCACGTGCTTCTTTACTTACTTAACCAAGGTTTTGTCCTGATCGTGGTGTAAAAACAGACTGACCTCAAATTCTGATTTTAACTGCAAAGAGCCCCCACTGTTCTTGCAGTGTCTTTGGGATGTTGGTGATAGCACTGTGCTGAGGTGGCTGGAGGGGCTGTGAGCCCATGGTAAGCCTACTCTGTCCGCTGTTGCCACTGGGCAATTCTTATTCTCCCTACAGGACATTCCATGCAAGGTCCCACAGAGTTTTGCCTCGTTACACCTCTTGTTGTTTTCAAACGTGGACGTGGAGGTGCCAGGGAAGACTTGCCCTGGCACAGAGGATAACTCAGCATCACTTCCTTTCTGTGGAACCAGGTTAAACAGCACTGTTGTGAGCCCAGACAGGGGCTGAGCCAGGCATCCCTAGGAAAACAAACAGCCTGGCTGACTCATCCCAGCCATGGCAGAAGTGCTGTTTACTGGCAGAGAGCTCCTTGCTGGGGAAGGGGAAGAACACTTTCTGCAGTGCTTGCAGAGGGGTCTTGCCCATCATCTGCAAATTGATAATACAGTCACAGTCAGAGTATTTCCTGGACTTTTGGGAAGACTATTCAGCTGTTCCAACTCAATATGGAGCCCACACATGTGTGGGTCTTCGTTCTTTTCAGTTGGACAAGTGTGTTGTTTCTGAAACTGCCCTCCAGCTCTTCCCAGGACTTCCCCACCCACTGCCAGCATCCAGCTCACACAGCCATCTCTCTGCTGGAGCTGTATTGCCCATCATGTGTCAGCTTTCGTGGAATTTGCATTATACAGCACAGCATGTACTGGGGGAAGGACTTCAGAGTAGCCAGCCTACCAAGATGATGTGAAGGAGTCGGGTTAAGAGGTCCATGAAGCAGGCCACCGAGATTAAATTCTCTTGGATTTCCTGTGATAAAATGGGAATATTCAGCTACTGAAATGTGAAAAGTTTCCCTCAAAATCTCTGGTTTTCTCAAACATTGCATTTGCCCTTAGAAAACTGGCCTATGTGTCACCAGCCCTGACCAAGCCTTGCTTTTCCCATCTCCAAAGCTGCCCTGGCACTCCCTGCTGGTGCCTGGGATGTATCTCCTTATCAGAGCAATTCAGCTCATTGAACAGTCAGTGGAGCTTCTTGTGCTCTGCACCCTTCCTCCATTGTCCCCTCCAGGTTTCCTCATGTCATTGGAGACCATCTGTGAGGCCATGCTGAGCTGCACCTATCTGCACTGGGGACAGACACCCTGTGTGTCATCGCTGTCAGCTGCGTTTGTCAGGCTGGCTGGGTGTCAGCTGGTTGGGCCAGGCAAACCTTCATTGGAGCCAGGATCTGCCTGAAGATGTTGGGGAGCTGTCTGAATACTGCCTTTCATCAAACCTTAGGGTTTTTCCTGGGGCTGTGGGGAGCAGCACTTGCTGCTCCATTGGAGCCCTATTCAGCAGCAGGTGTTTTATTTCCTACCTCTGCTGTGTGAAGGAAGACCTCCTGGTCCTCCTGGGCTCTGGATCTGCTGCCTGTGCTCTCATGAGGTCTGGGGCTCATCTTTGAACCTCTGAGCTCTGCTCACACTTCCCCTCATTGCACCATGGCAACAATTTTGGGTGTTTGCCCCCATCCCTTCTGTCCTCCCGAGGACCAGCACGTCCCAAACCCCAGTTCAGAGGAGCAATGTGGGATTCTCTGGATCACTGGGTTCAGCCTCTGCTTCCTTTGCCTCAGACTCTTGACTCCAGTGAAATCAGTGCCAGCCTTCCCATCACTGTCAGTGCAGCCAAGATTTCACCCCATAGGGAGAAATGAGTCCTTTGTTTGTACTAGGTGAATATATTAATTTCAACTGCACTTCTACGCCTGTAGCCAAAAGCAGAGCAATCACGGCATTTCCATATTTTTACCATGCCTGATCACCAAAGACTTACGTGAAGAAAGACAAGAGATGGTCCAAGGATGTAACAAACAGGCAACATAAAGAACTTCCAGAATCAAGCATAATACCACCAACCAAAAAGCAGACAAAAATACCATTAAAAGTGGTGAAGGCAAATATACCCCTCCCAAAAAATAGCCTTCCAGAGGGCCATCCCATCTGCATTGTTCTCTGTCTTCATTTTGAAATGTGCACTTCTAGTGATCCCAGCACTGTAGCTACTCCCTATATCTATCATTTTCCCCTCATTATTTTAATTCTTTTCTCAATCTGTTTTGGAGTTGGCCCAATAAGGATGAGCAAATCCTTCTCTATGTCTTTGAGCTCTTAATTGATATTTCTTCAACTCTTTTCAAAGCAGCTATTTTGGCATCTAGAAAAGATTTGGTGTCATCTGAGTGGTAGAAAATATATTTTAATCTTTCACAGCAGTGTTGTTTCTAAGATGTAGCATTTGGGGTAACAGATGGGGTGGCAAAGAAGTTGCCTATAGGGGCAGTGCTCTGCCTCAACTACTCTCCCGCCCGCTGCAGGAACTTTTCAATTAAACGATGAAAGATTTTGCAGCTTGATGCATTCCAGAGCTGCGTCTTAGCAATTGTTTAGCACCCAAATTTCCATGTAAATATTGACGATTTTGCAGCGTTTTGAAAAGCAATCTACGAGATTATTCTTGTTCTCGTTAGCGCCTTTCCCGAAGGCAGAGGCACTCCACTTCGGCTGTCCCAGGACCTTCACCAGAGCCATCCCCTCGCAGGGAAGGGCGTCCTTGGGAGTCTGGACGTTGCGCCACAAGCCGTGTGTCACCAGCCCCTCAGGACTGATAGGAATGGTCTGAGGTTCCTGGATGTGTAAAGGAACCTTCTCTTGAGCAGAGCTCCCCTTGTTTCGGTGCCGAGGAGCTGGGCGATGTCAGAGCGTGTCGCCAGCAGCGCGCAATAAGGACAATGGGAAACGTCCCTTTCTGATACTGCAGAATTGCCTTTCTCCATCTGCAGGACGTTCCTACCTGCCAGATGCAAGAGAAGTAATTTTTCAGTGTAATCCTCTGTCCTCTTCCCTCAGATCAATCTTCCTGCTCCTGGCCAAATGTACAATCCCATCCCCAGAATGAGACTATGTTTCACGCTGTTTAAATAACCAAACCTTTGTCATCTCTTAAAGGTGTCTTTTATTTTTCTTTCTTTTTTTTTTTTTTTGCTAGGCACTGACATTAACTGGCCTAACTTTTCAGCATTTTAAATGACATTTCCCTTTAATGGTAGCATAATATGTTTTTGTTAACAGTTGCACTGAGTATATGCTGTGTTTGAGTGGTGTACAGACTGTATTGTTTGAGTGACCTCTCTCCTTTTTCCTTAACGTAGCCTTAGGTTTGTATTTCTTTTACTAGAACAGTTGACCACTACACCTCCAAATCTGATAGCCTTTGTATTTAATAACTTATATTTAAAATCAAGTCTCTTTATTTCTAAACAGGGCTGGTTTAGTCCTGGCCAGGTCTTTGTGCTAGATGAGTATTGTGCACGTAATGGAGTGAGAGGCTGTCACAGACATCTCTGCTACCTCAGAGATTTGCTAGAGCGCGCAGAAAACGGAGCTATGATTGACCCCACCTTACTTCACTACAGCTTTGCCTTTTGTGCATCACATGTTCATGGCAACAGGTAAGGAATTCTTCTTGGCTAGCAGCGCCCTGCCAACAAGGGATGACTTTGTCAAATATAGGTTTCCTTGGATAATGCACAACAGTCCCCAATTTGTTTTCACAGTGGATGTTTGGCAGCAGCACTTCTAGTGGCATAGTCGGTTTGTTTGTTTGTTTCATTGCTTGTTTAATGTAAGCAGTAAAAATGCACATAGAGGATCCAGAAATGAAGGTTTTTAACTTACTTGCTCAGGCACCTGCTAAGATGCAGTTCGGAACAAAATAAGGTTGAAATCCCTGTGACTGTCATGGATTGAATAAATAGAAGTAAATGATACACTGTGCTGATTTAATTGCTGTGTGAGGGGATCTGACAAGTTGTAGCAGTGAAATTTTCAGCAGTATCAAACTTCAGTGCTCAGAAGGGCTTTAAGCCCTTGGGCACCCATGTCTCATTTAAAGTCCACGTGACATCAGTTCAGAAATTGCTTAGACATAACTGAAAATTTTATCTTGCTCTGTTACAAAGCAATTTCAGTTTCAGAAGAAGACAGTTCCTTTCTCTCAAATGTGACAAACCTTTGATGGGAGGAACTGGAGCTGTGCTTTTCCCACTCTGTTTATTTTGTTGACAGCTGTAGCATCTATTGCAGCTTCTTTTTCTGCTTTTTTCTGTTAAATTATATTATGTACTTCGAGATATAATTTTGTATCCTACATATGCTGCTGAAGAAAGGAATGTTACAAAATAATTAGGTGTTTTCATAAACCCTCTGGTAAATACCACGCCGAATTACAACACGCATTGTCCAGGTTTCACATTGCAAGGCTGCTGCTTGCTTTTGCAGTTACTTTCATACATCTTGTCATGGAAACCAAGTTTTGCTTCCTTAGTTTCCTTTTTAGTTCTGACTTTCCGTTGCTCATTCGTTCTTTCTTTGCCAATTGTTGTATGATTTTAGTTGTTTCCTTTCAGCTTAGTTTCTTTTGTTTTATTTTGAGGTTTTTCATGCTTTCTTCTTGTTTCTTTCACTTTTGCTGCCGGCCTTGCCCCCCGCATTTCAATCACTCCCCCAAGCCAACTCATGGCAGAATTACTTGGTGGGTCACAGCCAAGTGCAGACGGCGAGGGGGGCAAAGCCTCTGCCGCTGAAACGGAGACAAAAAAGGATTCCAAAAAGGAGTCCAAAAAAAAGAAAGAGCCCAAAACCCAGCCGAATCCAGAGCCGAAAAGGTAAGTGAAAGTGTGCAGTGCACAGGAGTGTGTTGCAGAGGGCTCCTCAGTCACTGAGCACACTGGGCAGTTGCATCCCCACAGCTCAGGGAGATCTGGCTCCGGCATTCAGGTCGTGTGCTCTCCTGGGAGCTGGATAACATTTGGGCACCCAAGTCCCCCAGGGGAGCAGGGACTTAGGTTTTTAAGTGTGGGTTTAGGAGGTGGCTCACATGGCCTTTAGGGGATGGACCAGGCAGTGAAAGTGGCTGCTTCATTGCCCTTTGTCCTAGGTAGGACTCATCTCGGCAGACAGCTAGTGTGGGAACAGGACCTGGCTCAAAGCCCAGCTGGCCCATAACAGAGAGGGTGTGGGATGCTTGTCACAGCTACCCCATGTACCTCTGCACAGGGTCCAGCACAGCCAGGGCTGAAGCCTCCCCTTCATCAGGGTTGGTGGCAGGAGGTATCTGATGGTACAGCCAGGGTGACAACCTCCCATTCCCTTCCCATGGGGCTGGAGAGTTGTAAGCTCAGCAAAATGTCATGCTTTGAAACCAGCCCCCTGTACAGCTGTCCAGGGCTGTGTGTGGCTGCTGGGCACTGCCAGAGGGGCAGTTTGGCCACGGACAGGCTATTCCAGTCACTCATTTAAAATATTCCAAGAAAGGAAGGAGGTGTCTTGCTATGACTTAGCTGTCTTCAGCTGACAGTTGACTTCACATCCGAAGGCTGAAGGTTCATGTTCCTTCTTGGTCTGTGCCGTCTCTCTGCTGCCTGGGGATTGCAGGAGGCTCTGTGTGGGAGCTGCAAGGCTGCAGCATTGGGTGTTCCCACCAAGGGCAGGCTCTGGTTAACACCCAACAGTTTGCTATGGAGTCTGCGGGGTGCAGCGTCTGCCTTTTGCTACCAGAAGGTCACAAAACGGGACCACAGGGGGTCTCGGAGAGAAACGCGACTCCGTATCTTTCGTGTCTACTCTAAGAAATCTGAATATCTGAGCGGAAAAGTCACGATTTCTTTTCAGAAAGCTGTTGAGGCCACATGCATCGTGCATTTGCGAGCTGGCTGGCAGAGAGCGATGGAAAGCCAGTATTTACCCATGCAGTCCTTACTGGCAGTTGCGATGTGCGTAAAGCCGAGCTCGCTTTAGCTCCATCCCTCCCTCCCACCTGCTGGGTCCATACATTTCTCGTTGCCTTATGACTGGCCCTGCCCTCCCCAGGAAATTTATAGCTCATGGCAGAGCTGAAACTTTTCTTTTAAAATTTGTCAAGGTGGCACCAAGATGGCACAGCATCCAACAGAACATCTTGGAGTGGCCATGCATTGCATTGCTGTTGGGATGCACAGTGGTCTGGGAAAGATTGAGTTACAAGACATTTTTGTGTTTAACTAAGGCTTCTTTTTCCATCGAATCTGAAAAAAGTGTTGATTTTATTCACAAAAAAGAGTTCCTTCACTTTTAGACAGTAAAACCCCCTGAACGGGTGGTTTAGCTTTCCCCAGGATGAGGTTGGCTGTCAGTCAGAATATGCCACCCAGTAATGAAGGTCGAGCAGGGAGATAATTTCATGTGGCTATCAATCTCTCCTGTATTAGCAGCAGACAGTGATGGAGCTGAGGTGGGCTGTCTGTTTGTATCGTGTTTGCATAAGGTCAGGCAGCGAGACAACAGTCGCTCGCAGTCAGCGGGAAGTGCAGGCAGGCTGCGGTGCGGATGCTGAGGACAGCCTGAAGGTCAAGGCTGACAGGATGACAGGCGTCAGCGCGGGGACGATGCCTCCTCGCCCGTCCGGCTCCCGCCTCGGCAGCGCGGCCGCACCGCAGCCAGGACGGGAGCAGGGTGGCTGCTGGAGGAAATGCACCTCCAGCTTGGGGCTGACCCTGTGGCCGCAGCAGGTGAAATGGTCACAATGGGATTTTGGGGACATTTTGGAGCCCTGTTGCTTTATATGTCAGAGTTTGATCTCCCCCTTCCTTTGGGCTCATGTAGCTTGTTCAGACCCCTGACATGAGCGCTCCATACCAAGGCTGTAAATCACTGCTATTTGCATGACAGTCCCCATATTTTTTTTCAAAATTTCATCTTTTTTACAAGTAGGAATTGAATTAATTGTAAATTACTTGCCCTAAGTTTCACCTCCTGAGACACCTGACTATGCAAGTTCAGGGTGTGAGGAAAACCGGGACCAAGCAAGAGAAATATCCACATAGTTTACTGTCCTCAGGTACTTGCTCTTCACTGAGACTGAGGAACTCGGTAATTTTTAATTGTCACGGCCACTCATTAGTTGGTAATGGAGTTTTGCCCACTTGGTATCACAGGATGCCTTTTGTAAAAACCTATGAAAAATGGGACTTCAGATGTCTTTACATAGGTGACAGGTAATGAAGGCACAGCATTATCCAGACACCGGATCACACACATTGTGTGTTTATTGATGTCTCTTTGCTTTTGGTTCCACCACTATTTTGCTTTTCTTTATCAATAGTCCTGCAGAGAACTAGCAATGACAAGGGCAGGAATGGTTTTGAAAATACACTGTAATTTGGGATCAAATTGCAAAAGGATTTACATGTCCACCAAGGTCTTTCCTTGCCTTCTCTCTCCGTGTTTTCACTGTCCTCATATCTGAGGGCTGTGACAGTACTGCCAGTGTGTTTGACACGCAGAAAAGTGATGTGCTAGAGGAGCCTCGCTGCTTCCCTTTCTGTACATGAAAGAGGCATTGTGGAACAGAAAGTTGAGCTCAGCTTTTCTAGGTCCAACGTTATTGTCTAAATCTTGAGCACTGGTTCCTGCACCTTGCAAAGAAGTGGCTTTCAGGAATGGTCTTGGTTTCACTTGTACATTTTTTTGATTTAGGCATAGAATAGCATTATTTTTAAATTTTAAAGTTCTTACCATGGAAAACTCTTTGTGCTTGTTAATCCCAAACTTCTAAGAATCAGACTTAAATATTGATTGTGTGCATGTTAAATATTAGCAGACTGAGCTTATCAAAATCAGGATGCTGGACTGAATCCCCTCCAGTCTAATAACAACCAAACACCATAATATTCTGCAAGTTGTTCAATGACTATTTATTTACCCAGGGTCCAGGCAGCTACCAGTCTCTGTGTTAATTAATTGGGTATATAGTGACTTCCCTTTCTTCCGTAAACTGTATTTTATGGCCTCAAACTTGTTTTCAAGAAGTAGCTGTTTCGTTTGCTAATGTTACCATTAGCTTTCATTACTGTTTTTACAACAGTAACCCAGCAGAAATAATGCTATTGTCACAAACCTCAAGGAATTGAAAACTGTACATGACATACCTGCAATTTTTTCCATTGTATTGTAATTACATATCTGACCTGTTTCACATAAAGATTGCCACACAGCTAGTTGAAACTAAAGAAATACAGGATTATTTTGGTCCCCTAAGTAGTAAACACATGAATACTTTCTAATGATATCTCCGTGTGCTTCCCTAGAGCTTTGTGTTGAGTTTGCACGCCTCGCTCAGGCGCGCTGCCCTGGCTGCAGTCAGGCAGGTTCAATCTGGCAGGGTGTAATGCCATACCCTGTCATGAAGCTCCATGTCCCATCCAGCCCCGCCATCAGCCCGTGGTGACACAGCAGGTGCTCCCACTGTCTGTCGGATGGGATGTGCTGCCTGTGCTGAAGGGCTGGGTTGCCAGCCACCAGCAGGTCACCAGCTCTGCGTGAGAGGCTGACGTGATTCATCACAATGGGTGTAGGATGGCAGGGCTCAGAAACCATCCGGTGCATCAGGGCGAGCATCGCGCGCGAGGAGCGATGAGCCGTGACTTGGCTCAGCGCTCGGCGTGGAGGAGAGCCCGAGAGAGAGGAAGGCAGGAGTTGGGAGATGAAATGGTTCCCATGCTCAGCAGCACCTCAAGGGTGAACAAAGGGCTTCTCACCGATGTTTCCCGCACAGTGGGAGTCCCCAGAAGAAAGGGGAGTTGGGCAAAACTGACATTTGGTGAAAACGCTTTTTTCCAGGGTTTCCAGGGCGGTGGCCTCTTTCAGGTCTGGTCTGCTGGGGAGATGTAGGAGGCAGCAGGCAGCCGTGATGCTGCCCACAACCCAGAGCTCATCCCCGTGCAACCGGTGGGACTGCGCAGGCAACTCTTCCTTTGAGGGATCCTGCGAAAGCCTCTCCTGACACATGCCGTCCAAGGCACTAATCATCGATGTTTACTGTATAGCTCATATGTGCTGCACCTGGCAACCAGCAAGGGAGCTGAAGGCAGCACGTGTTTTATATTTGAGTTGTTACTTAAAAAATCAAATTATTTGCATCAGTTTTTGACATTGTTTTTTTTCCCTTGGCTCTGCATGCCAGGGCTCACAGTGCGTGCAAAGATCTGTTTGCTACGTGTAAGCAATATTTTCCCCAGTAAAAAAAAAAGTGTAGACAAGTTAAACATAAAAGGTGTAAAAGATGATATGTCTTTTCATTTAGAAGCCGACGTGGTATTTCATGGAGGCTTATGTCAAAGAGATTAACGCGCTGGAGCTATACTGTATATTTATAATTGCATACAAATGCATGCTATTGCTTCGTATATTAGTCTTTGTTAAAAAATCATTTTGATATATTTGTTTTAGCAGCATAACTAGCCCTGGGGGCACCGGGTATAATTAGAAAAGGGCATGGGGGGAGGCGGGACTTGTAGAATAAAGCAGTGGCCTTAGGATCACAGGTCCTAATTATAATTTATAATTAACCCCAGAATTTGCACAAACCATCTAAGCTAAACAAGGACTATCATTTTTGCTGTTTAAATTGCAACCCTTTTTTTTTAATTTCACCACCTGCTTTGTTGATGTTGTTGTTTTTGTGGCTTAAAACTTAAAAACATGGGGGGATTAGGAAAGTGGCATTTAAAACTTTTCATATGAAATATTTACAGTGGGAATTTACTAGTTTAGAGCCAACACAGTGAATCTGCAGCAGAAGGAGTGATCTGAAACTTGTTTACTTATAATTAAAAATCTCGTTAGTTATTTTTCTTGCCTTTTTTGCCCTTCTGCTTCCCTCTCTGCCCACAACTTCTGCCATACACCTCAAGTACCCGTGAGCAGGAGCTACAGCGAATTGGACGGAATTGTGTCTTCACACAGATGGAGACATTAATGCTGTTTGTCAAACTGCATTCGTAGACCCAAACCCATTTCGTCCCTCATGCATTTGTATATACCATGCACGTCCAAAACTTCTTTTTCACCCTTTTGCTCCCCTCTCACTTCTCATCACTGCTTCAGTGCAATAGTGATGTGGTTGTGGATTGTGTGTGAGAACATCAGTTCCTGCAGCTGCGAGAGATGCTGCTTGCTGGAGGAGTTGGTGCTTCTGTCCATGAGATCAAATAACAAATATCAAAGTTGAGCTGGAGACCTTTGCTGAAAACAAAATTGCCAATAAGCATCAGAATGAGCTGTGTGACTTGAGCTTCTCCTGGGGATTTTTTTCAGCCCCATCAGCCATGTACTGAAATTGTCTCGAGCACAGAAGTGAATCTTAAATTATAGTGATGCTAAGCTATATACCCTTTGTGTTCTTGCAAAAGGGAAAATAAATATGTTCCCTCAGAAAGATTATATTTTCAAAGTATATTTGACTTGAATATTTAATTAGGTTTCAAAATTACCGAGCTAATAAATTAAGTGGAGGCTTTGGGTAGTGTTTTTCCAGTTCTATCTATATCCTGCATTTGTCACTAATTAATGAGTTTCTAATGCTTCAGCTTCTGGGAAGATGAGCAACAAAGATTAACATAACTAGTAATTCTAAAGATGTGCAAGTGGGTTATAGTATTTGAAATTTGACAAAAACATCGGAAGTATTATTATTTGTGACATGGCTCAAGATGGGGGATTGTGAGGAAAGCAAAGATGACAGAACTGGTGCTAACCACTGTGACAACAACTTGAAAAGCAGCCGACATGACATCTTTCCTATCATGCTGCCGAAAATGTCAACTTTGTGAAGGACAGTGAGAAAATGGTTTGCCGAAAATTTGAAAGGTAGATTCAAGAGATGCTCATCATGTCAGATGCGATATAGTCCACAGCTGGGTGAGAAAGGGAGTCCTTGCCGTGGTGATGGCTCTCGCTTGGCAGGCCCTTCCAGACATCCATGCTGCTCCAAAAATGGCTACAGCTGACCTGTAGATTGTCTCAAGTTTGCATGAGACACGAGACCAGCGTGTGCTTACAGCTGGCGTGGAGGGAGAGGTGGCCAGAGCCACTGGGTTTGTGTCTTCCTGGCTCAACGCAGATCCCAAGAAAGGGAAAGACCAAAGGATTAAGCTTTCGTTGTGTGTGTGTGACTCAGGGGTTTGGTTGGCATCCCTTCAGGTGTTGTGACTTGGGCAAAAGTCACATTGGCCAGAGGTTTTCTCTCCAGAGCCAAGGCTTTGTATTTGTGTGGGTCAGTGATGCTTCCAGAGCTGCCACCGCCCGGCCAGTACCCGAGTGATGCTGTCAGGTCAGCCTGTGCTGGGTGTCCACCACGAGCTGTTGCATGGTCAGTGCTTTCAGTACAGTGAGAAGCTGAGATTCATGTGAGAGGGCTGCGACCAGCCCGAGCTGTCAGATCCTGCCATTAAATCTCACCACTTGAGGTTATTGACCCAGCAAAGGGTAACACAATTTTCAGACCATTTCCAGTCCCTCAGCAAATCACTGCCAGGGCAGGCAGCTTTTCCTCCCTCGTTTGTCAGTGCTGATGCAATTAACCCAGTGACACTCTGAGCTGTTGTGGGTACAGGGGGAGGACCGAACGCCAAAAGTCAAATGAGGGCTTCAACCCTGCACCTTAATGCATGGCATTTGTTGTGATCTGCCTCGAATTATCTCTTTCTGCCTGGGAGCAAACCAGGCACTGTGAGGTGCACAGCATCACAAAAGGCATGGACATCTCTTTCTGAATATTAAATATTTTATGGAACTTTGGAATAAATTATATTAAGCATGTTAAGACATTAATTTTTGCTCAATATCTAATTTGGTTCTTTTGTGGCTTGCTCATTTCTTCAAAATAACTAGTACTAATTAGTTACTAATGAGACCAGATCCATACTTCCAAAATTGTTTATGAAATGTGTTCCCCAGCTGAGACATTTTATCCAAGTTTCAGCCTAAATCTTTTTTCCTATTTTTTTCCTTAATGCACAACTGAATTTGGCAAATAATCAAATAAAGATTCTGATTAAATGCTGTTTAACTTTAAATACATGCCCTGGTATTCAAGTCTTTTTCTGTGTCCATGTTGCAAGTTTTATTTAATGTATATTTAGCTTTAAAATTTTGCAGTAAATATCATGTACAGTTTGCAAGTTCCTCTTCCCAAATGTTTTAATGGTTTATTCACCTGTGTTGGAATATCAGAGTTCATATTTATGATATTAAGAGCTTACTAAATGTAGGGTCGAGGAGAAGTGATTGCACAGATTTTATAGCTTTTAATTTTTTTATAGATTTTTTTTTTTTTTAAATTTAGGGCCTTTGATTCTTTAAGAGGAAAATAAAGCCAACCAATTAACCCCTGACAGGAGGTTCATTAGAAGCTTTGTAATCCCTTGCCAAGTCTTTTGTAAAGCCAAACCAGTCTAGTACTGCGGATTTATGCAGCTTAAGCTGAACACTGGAGGAGGCCTTTAAGTAAGAACATTTGTTCAATTTTAAGACGTCTTACATTACCTAAAGAGTGCCTGTGCCAGCAGAGTTGCCCAGGAGTACACAAATCCTTAGAGTTTGCTGTCCAGCCATGGAAGTGATGCGATGACAGTGTGCCTGGCCGATCCCTTGGGTGGATGGATGGATGGATGGATCAGAGTCGCTCTCTCCTCTTGCCTGGGATGCTGCTGCGCGGCAGGTTTTGCCGTGTGGGTGTGGGGGAGAAGGAGGGGATTGCTGCTCTCGCCTCTCGGGTGGGTTGGCATCAGCAGAGGTATGGGATGGAAGAGCACAGGGACCACAGCATCATCCAGCCCCAGGAAGAGCCCCGGCAGGGATTGTCTGCACACTGTGCTCTGTGAAAGAGGAGAAATACCCCAAGGCAGCAGGACCTGGGTGTCTCACAACACACTCCTGTGCACTCCTCAAATGCAGGAGTGTCAAGTAGTCTGAGAAAATTCGTGATAAATTGCGTAATGTATTCGTTTTTATAAATTAAAATTAAACTACCAAAAAGGCATTGCATTTTCAATGCAAAATGCATGTCACTCTTTAGGCACATTTTGGCAGAATATATTGAAGATGGTTCACTTCGAGAAATCTCTATAATGGGGTGATTCAGTGGTTAGGAAGGAGTGCAGAATTTTATATTCTGTTTATATATATGTCTGTTGTTGATATTCTTTTACACTGTGAATTGTGTTAAATTAGCAGCTGAATTTTTCCGCAGAAATTCAGTACCTACTTTGCCAGCAACGGGCTCAATCCTGACGTGAGAGCTGGCATTGCACTCTCTGCATATACCTGTATTTAGAGAGAAATCTGCTTTTCCCAACTTCTTTAATAAGGAAAATAAGGGGGTGAGTGGTGGGGGGGTGTCCACATGTAGATTATCACTGTGGGAGAGGATTCCCGTTTGTTTATTTTTGATACCTTGGCAGCTGTGCTGCTGCATCCACCCCTGTCTCAGCATGGCACGCCCTCTGTCCCAGGTCTCACAGTTGGTGAGGTTCCCTTTGGAAGGGGCAGTGTGCTGTGGGATGAGGTGCCAGGGTGCCCAGGTGGAGCCTGAGTCATTGTGGCATTTCTCCTGCAGGCCTGATGGCATAGGAACTGTGACCGTGGACGAGAAAGAGCGTTTCGAAGAGATCAAGGAGCGGCTCCGTGTGCTGCTGGAGAATCAGATCACACATTTCAGGTAAAGGCACAGAGCCCAGGCTGAATGTGAGAGGAATGATTTCCTCACAGCTCCCTCCTGTAAGCAGCAAAGCCAAAAGGCAGGTTTTGAATGCATACAGGAATTTTGCATAAGTGACACAGACCTACACAGGGCAGTGAAGCATGTTTATAGCTTGCGTGTGATTTTAAATATATATCCTTTAAAGGATATTTCAAACCATCTTGCTCCCATAAACATGGTAAAGCTGTGGATTTTTTCTAAAATATAACAACAAAAAATCCCTTATCCTCTTGTTTCTCTGTTCCTCTGTGCTCAGTTATTACGCATACATTTTACCTTCTCCCTAGTACTGACAGGCAGGACTTTCTGCAGGGATGTCACAGTATGGAAAGGATGAATATCACCCCCAGAAAGGAATTAATGGCCCCCAGCACACTGATCAAGTTGGGCAGGTTGTGCACATTCACACACAGAAGGGTGATATGCATTAATGCATTGCCTACACCCTGGTGCATCGCCAGGTTCTCCAGCTGACAGTAAATGTCCTTTCCAGAGGATCTTTTCCCCCCATTTTTAGAAGAAGATGATATTATCTCTCTCCAAGGAGATCTAAAAACTCTCCAGGTGACACCCAGAAACTGCTAAAACCATCAGCTTATTGCTAACCCATATTCTGTTTGCTGCCTTAGTGTCTACACCCTTTCAGCAAACCCTTTCAGCGAGTTACCCATGGAAAGACTGCTCATTCCAAGCAGAGGCACTAGAGAATTGCTTGGACGTATTTAGGAAAGCATCCCTATGGCTCAGGAAAGGCTTATTCATGTGCACTTGGTGTAAGGCTAAGGTGATGTGCTTTTTCCAGGTACTGCTTTCCATTTGGCCGTCCAGAGGGTGCACTGAAAGCCACTCTATCACTGCTGGAAAGGGTAAGCACAGAAAGAGCAGAGAGTCACTAAAATTACCTGTACTTGTGTATCCTTCCATCTAGAAGAGCTTGAGGAGCTGTTGGGATTGCACAGGACATGTAATTAATGATAGCTAACACTGAAGTGTGGGGGTTTAGGGGGGATTGGTGTCTCCTGCCTCAGCTGGGAGGAAGCTGTGTAGCCTGAGCACTAAAGGCAGCACAGGTTGTGCCTGTGGTGATAGGGAAGGGTGAAGGATCTGCCTGGGACCCACACCACAGACCCTTGTCAGCAATGCCTGGTGAAATTCCCATCTTGAGGCAGACTTGTTCCCTCTGGTTGTATGAAACCTGCTCACCACGATCCTTCCCATTGCTATTCCAGCATTCCTGCTGCTCCAACGTCCTTCCCACCTCTGCTAACCCACAGTATGGCCAAGCCCAGACCCAAACCCAAGTCAGTCAGCAGAGCCTGGGAAGGGCAAAACATAGCCTGGCACTAGGCAAGTAGTGACCGATCTTAATGTCATACCCTAAAAAATCACCACAGATTTCAGGACATGCCATAGGGTGTAGATACAGAAGGGGAATGATAGAGCAGGGGTAGGTCCCACATCTTAGGCTGGCCAAGGTGACCTTGTAGTGAGTCCTGTGGGTTGTACACATGCCCCGAGAGCCACACAGCACTAGCATAGGAATGGATGTTTGTGCTGGGCTTGGAGAAAAGCAGTTCTGTGTGCCCGATGCCACAACAAATCAGATTTTCTTGTGTCAAGGTTCTGATGAAAGACATAGTTACTCCGGTCCCTCAAGAGGAGGTAAAAACAGTCATCCGTAAATGCTTGGAGCAAGCAGCTCTAGTCAATTATACTCGACTATCAGAGTATGCCAAAATTGAAGGTAAGGCTTTTTCTTTGTGAAATTACAATTTTTCTTATGTTTCTAGGCGGCAACTGTGGCTGGGAGCTATTTAAAAGAAGCTCATTTGCTATTTATTCTCTTGTCAATAAAACTGTTGTGATTCAGAATCCTTTTTGTGGTGTTGGCTTCGGAAGCAGTTAAGAATGGAAGCTATGCAAAATGTTTCTTTTTCTGGAAAAGAGGGAGGAAACAGTTAAAAAGAACTGTAGGTTTTTTTTCCTTTGATCGTTAGTGCATTTGGCCAGTGGTGTAGTATTCAGACTCACGTCGTGGTTTTTAAAAAACAAATTGAGAAATACTTGGATGTCATCTTTGCAGCTGAAGGTATAGTGCAGCTAATTGCTTGTGACACTTCAGGAGACAAATGAAAAATAAAAAGCTGAAAAAGTGTTTAATCTATGTTTAATCATTTGTAGCCAATTTAAAATGTCTTTTTTTCTGGGAGTGTTTCATTGTCTTTGCAGTTTGCATTGCAGTCATTGATCAGTGATCCCATACTTGCATCACATTTCTTTCTTGTCACTCTAAATCTGGCAGAGCTGATATTATTGACCTTTTAAGTTATGGGAGAATAATAACCAGTGACCAGAGACACATGTAGCCATCAAAAAGACATTTTAAAGTTTGCTGGAGGATATGTGTTACTGAAGCTCTATGATCCAGTCGTTCTTTATATGTTATCAGTTTACGTTGGTACTTTGTTGGCTGCTATTCCCAACTTGAAACTTCCACCCAACTTTTTCCAAGTTCCCAATTACTTAAACCTGTGTGTTCCAGATAAATGGTATGTTCTGCTCTAGACTCTGGGTTTCTGTCATGTGTGATGTGAAGCTTTCCCACAGCCAAGATTATTGTTGTATGCCTATAGGACAATATTGAGAGGAGAAAAAAAAATCAAACTAAAACTCCCTCTGATTTGTTCATAGTTCTTGTTTACATGAAAAAATTGGGTTGTTATTATATGGCAAATTGTCCAGGTTCTGTACATGACATGTCCTCTCTTTTTCCATTTTTTTTCTGTCTAATGATGCAAATTGTGTACCAGTGGTAATGAATTCATTGTTATGCATCCAGTGAGAAACACTTAAGAATTGGGCACTAAAAGGATGTTTATCAACTCTTGACTTGGTAATGAGTGACAAAAATAGAGAAGGAGCGAAGGTTTCATAAGCACTGTATTATCAGGCAATTTATTGAAGTACTCAACTTCAGAGGATATTTTAATTGGTGTATTCTGTAAAATGCAATGTTTAAATATACTTGACAAGGATGGAGAAGGACTGAGAATCAAAAACAGCTTTTCTGTTGATGGATGCTTCTACCCAGGGCTGGCTCCCTTAGGTTCTCTGTGTAAATATCACTAACTCGTTGGTAAGATTTGCTCTCTTCTTTCAGATAAATCTATGCAAAAACAAACTTTATGATCTGTAAGTAAAAATGCATTCATTTCCAAAGTAGAACAGTTAGTGTGTACTTTTCCTTTTGTGCCTCAATTCTTCTTGGTTGTGTTAATTATCTACCCTCTCTTTTTGCACTGTGACTTTTAGGTCTGGGAATACTTTGAAGCAACAAACCTATTTTTTTTCCAGCTGCCTTTTCAGAGAAATAGTTCATTCCACACTATCTGCTCTCTTCTGCTTTTCTCCTCCTTTATCTGTGATTGGCCACAGCCACTTTTTGATGCTGTTTCTACAAAAGTGGTTGTAACACCAATTTCCAAGCATGCTGGGATTGTTAATTTGAACAACCCAACATCCGCCAGCTGCATGCATCAGGTTTTCTCTCATGAGCATAGTCCACTATATATTAAAATGCTTCCTTAGAAGAGCAAATGGCAAGTTTAACTTGGTGAGATGCGTTCCTGTGCATCAGACATGGCTTTGAAATCTTTCTTTTGAATGACATTTGAATAGCCACATGTTTAAGGCACTTTTGTCAGAAATGCAGAACCAAATCAGTGGCAGCAGTGCTTGAGGCTATGCTTATGAAGAAATACCTGTGAAAGCCTTAGATACTGAAGGCTGAAATCCTTAGTATCTCGGAGCCTTAAACCAATGAAGTTCTATTTCCCTCTATTCATGATGTTTTGATCATTGTATTCTTGCAAACAGTTCAAAGCAAACCTTTAGAGTCATGGTCACAACCTCTCTTGTGACTCATGGGCATGCTGAATGGTTAATCCAGTAGATCTCAAATTTTAACCCTCTTTTTTTTTAATTTCTTTTTTTTTTTGTTCTTTTTATCCTGTGTGTATCCCAAAATACTCTCTGGCTTTCCTTTTAACCTGATATGACGTTTTCCTCTGACCTATAGCCTGTAACCTCTTACCTCTGACCTAAGCCTCTTGCATGCCCAAATCCTCTTTTATAGGGAAAAAGAGAGAAATGTATGAGCATCCTGTCTTCTGCTTGGCCTCTCAAGTGATGGATTTAACCATTCGTGAGTACCTACCACCCTCCTCTCCATGCTGTCCTCACTCTCTCTGTTCTCATTACCTCAAGAAAGTCCAGATCCAAACCAACTCACTCTCCTTGCTTCAAGTCTTTTAGCATTGGCTTGTCTGTTGCTTCTGTCTGTGAAACCCAGTGTGAGAAGTCCAGTCACTTTCTATCAGCCTAAACCAGGTTAGACAATTAACCCATCTGTTTGTGACAAACTCAGACTGTCTGTAAGTTTTTTCAGTTCTTCTTTATGTCCGTGACCTGAATGCATTTTTACTTTGCTTCTGTGTAACCCCAATTTGTAAAGTGCTTGTCACTGGTACACAATCAAAAGGTAGCAGCTACATCGTGAAGTGAGCTAGAGGTCAGAAAAAGGACACTTGGAAAAAGCCATCCCTTTGCCTGCGTATAAGATCTTTATCCAATCCTGTGTATAAGATCGTATAAGGCTGTCCTTTCTCTGTACATCAGATCTTAATGTCTCCTGTCTGTTAGCTCTCAGCGAAAGGATGCACTTTACTTGCTCTCCTCCTCGATTTTTTTACTTACTCCTTTGCACCGAGCTCTGGAGGGGACACCCCGACCCCGCTGTCACTCGGAGACCCCCTCTGTGTCCTCAGAGCTCTCCCTCTCTGGTTTTCTATTTGTGCAGCGTTTTCTCTCACCTCCGTGAAAGGAGCTTCCTTTGGTAACCCCACGCTCGGGGGGGCGGGGGGCGAGACGGGGCGACTTTTCTTCTTTTCAAATGTCATATATCACGCATAACTGGGGGGCTGTGCGGTCCACTTGCTCATTAATCCTGCATATCTGTTCTTGTTTCTCTCTTTTCTCTCCTTGTTGCTTTCTCTCTTTCATATAGAGAATCAAAAGGACGCAGGTGAACAATTGTATATGCATTATAAATTGTTAGGACTGTTGAGTTATATTTATTTTGTTTTCTATTTTCATAGCTCCTTAAGATATGTACTCCTTCAGGCTGAAAATGGAGATGCATTGATACTTAAGGAGTTAATTTGTGCTGTCTACATAATCTCCTTTTCCTCCTTCCATAGAGTAGAGTGTAGATTAGAAATACCCTGTAGAGATGTAGTGCCTTCTTAGGAGACAGTTGTAGAGGAGAATCTAGTCTTTGTAAAGAGAAAGTTTCTTGTTTTTCAAAAGAACTCCAGCTCATTTTGGGTGAAAAAATGTTGGTGATTTGGCCATTAACTTTCCACACCTAACAAGCACATTTATAAGTAAACTAACGTTCATTTTTGGTTTTCATACCTTCTGTTTTCTGCCCTGATGGAAGGACTGGGTTTTTCTTTATTTCTTTATTTCTATTTATTTGTTAATGTGTAACAAACAATCTGGTGGGACAGAAGTCATGTTTGTCTCTCGTTTATGACCTGTGGTGACATGTAACAAGGCAAAGGCTCAGCTCAAGTGCACATCTCTGCAGAAGGGATGGTGGAGCTCTGCAGCCCCTCTTCTTGTTTCTGTTGTATCCCAGAGTCCTAGTTCAAAAGTCCTTGAAACCTGAACTGTTCATTTCTTTTTGTGAGTAGATTGTTCTGTTTTGTGGGGTGGAAAAAAGGATCAGGTTGGTTTCAGCTCTGTTTGCACAGGGAAATTGCTTTAGACGAGCAGTACAAGAGATTGGACCAGGTTCTGGCTTCCCCAGACGTCCTCAGCTCAAATTTGCCCATAATCTATTGCATCATATTAAAATTAATTGTAAATAGCAATCAATCTTTAGAAAATGGAAAGCAATTTCTCCTTTCAGCTGTGAAAGGTGCAAATAAACAAAAGCAAATAGAACAGTCCCAATTACTATCATTGACTGTAACAATTAGAATGATCACAGGCTGTTGTGCATTAATCACAATAACTGCATGAAGCATCGTGCTTGCTTCAGCAACCTGTCACGTGCCTACAGTTTAGAAATTCAAAAGGACATTCCTATGGCCCAGCTTGTTTAAAAATAACCTGCTTCTTCCCAGTGCTTGGAGCGAGTGAAAGGGCATGGGGAGTTGTGACTCTGCTGCTTTTTGCCCACAAATCTCCCTTTATCTTAAATGAAAAATTTTCAGGCAAGGTCAGCAGGACTCAACTTGAAACCAGTTCCTCAGCTTAAGTGGAGTCAAAAGTGACTGGGGTTTGGCCTGACTTTTTATTTTGCCAGAAGCAAGAATAAAAATAAGATGCTGAAAGCAACTTCTTCTTAAATACACAAATGTTACCCTTTGATTGTCCTTTCTCCTGAGAAGTGTGTAGTCTCTTGCCTTGCATTAAAATATTGGAATAGAACATTAAACAGGAAACTGTGCTAAAAAATTAAAAATTAATTACTTTAATTATTAATCAGACAAAACTACTCACACTCAGATTAATAACTGTAACCTTTTAATAAATGTTCATCTGTTTATTTATGTAAGTCAGGAATACATAATTCCTTTAGAAAGTAATTTCTCCATCTCTTATGCACGGAGATCCCATGAACACATATACCACCTTGCACTGCTGGAGTTGGGTACAGGCAGCTTCAAAGGTGGTGCCAGCCAAGGCAATCAGTTTGACAACTGATTGTGTTTGGTATAAGACTGAGGGATTTGGGTTTTTTCAGTTTTCAGACTGAGTAATTTTCATATTGGAATTTGGGTTTGGTCTCTGTAAGGAGAGGCTTCCTGTGGTGATGCTGAGCTGGTGCACAGAGATGAGCAGTGAAGGAGACAAGGGGACAGACACAGATCTCACCTGGGTGCTTAGTGCCAGGGTGGGGGTGGCAGAGCAGTAGGACATCTTGTGGAAAGTAGCTGGAGAGCAAAAGGACCTACTGAATTCTGATTGCTCTGCTACTCTTGGGCTGTCTAAAAATGTCAGGTTTTTGCTTGTCCAGCAGCTGCTCCACCCCCTGTGCAGGGAGGGAGGCTCCCAAGGCACCGCATCTCACCGTGCTGCACTGCTGGCATGCACTCTCCTCCCTGGATGAGCTGCTGGGGAAGCTTGACCTCACCTGGAAACACAGCCAGTGGCGATGCTGGGTGGGTGTGAAGCTGAAAACCACTCATTGCACGGGTCAGTGCTGCCCATGGCGCAGCGAGGGGCAGCTGCAGTGCCTGTGCAGAGGCACACATCTCCCTGATGCCTGTGTCAGGCTGGGGACCTGGCTGCACCCACAGGAGAGGGACTGAGCACGGCAGCTCGGGCTGCGTCAGCCCCGGCTGGCAGCAGCCCTGGAGCATCTTGCTCGTACGCTCGCCCAGCAGGCGTGGAAGGCATCCTCCGCCGAGGCAGCGGGTGCAGGAGAGCTTGGTTTTAGACTAGAGCAATACAGCAGGTTGTTAAGAAGCAGTGGCATTTTCCAAGGCACTCATACTGGCCCTTGTCACAGTCCCATGCTCACTTTACGTCACTTGCCTTCCCTATTTCTGGATCTCAGCCTGGGAAGCTCTGTGCACATATCCGTAACCCTCGGCTGAGGAGCTGAGTTGCCTGTCAATTAACCAGGTCCGAGGCAGGGAGAGGTCCTGTGTGATTTGTCAGCCCAACCCCTGCTGGGCAATCACTCCAGCATTTGTGATCAACCACAAAGCTTAAAAAGAAAAGAAAATTGCATTTTTTTAGTAAATACAAATACAAAATATATGAAAACATCCATCTTTGTATGCAGGAGTGGAGGCTGAAGTCATTAATAAATCCTACACTTTCAGTCAGACATGACTATAACCTGTATCCCTGTGCTGCTGAAATGCTGCTTTATTTGTTTCATTCCTTGAAGCGGCACTCAGTTGTGTTTAACAAAGAATCGTTATGCAGCTTTCAAGATTTCCTCTTGCCCTTTCAAAGGCAGTGTCTAAAGCAGTACAAAGTTATTGCAAGAGCTTCAGAAATCTGAAGATCTGCACTCTGACAGTATCTTCCTACAGGTCTCTCACCAGCTGCAGAGCAACTCGCTGCCTGAGGCAGGAGACACAATTAAGATATGCACAAATTCTTCACTAGGCTCAATAATCATCAGAATATCAGGAGAGCAGTTCTCTTTTAAGTATGTTGAGGTTTTGAGGTGAATTGGGGGCTCTGAGTTGAAAAAAAAAATTCTATTTTTTTTTCTTTCGTTCAAGATAACACATCTTATTTTGAAAGAAGAAATATCATCACTGAAATCCCTTTCAGATACACGCAAATTAATTTCATGAGTATAGTAAAAGGCTGCTCTGCCTTGTCCTCAGGCTAAGTCTATTATTCTTTATAGCTGTCTTGAGAACAGCAGCTTTTCGTATTGTTTTGATGATTGGCTCACAAATGAATGCACACATAACACTTGGATACTAAAGCCTTTGGCCAGGCTCATATATTTTTAATTATTATGAGGAAATCATTGAATCAGTGGCTACGCTTTTGAAAAATATGAAAAGCCGATAGTATTCTCCTCCTATTGCGAGTATAATTTTTAATGTTGCTGATGTCTTAGTAACCTGTGTAGCAGAAATCATGGTGCTAGGGAGAAATACGTAGTTTGAAAATCTTCCAGTCTGTAAAGAGTCACACACAAGGAATTGTGTGCACTATCTATACACAAAGTACACAGATTAATGTACCTGTTATTGCATGCTGAAGATCATTGCAAGCACAAACCCAGAATTTTCCAAGTAATTTGAGCTTCTGCAAGGATTTTATGTGCCAGTATCATGCAGAAGCATAAAAACCTTTAGAAGAAGTTTGTCCAGGAAAGCACTTTGTCAGACAGCAAGAAGCTGCTCCTGGCTCTGATTCCAGTGATGAAGGTGTTTAAATCCTACCCATCTGACACACATGAGCAGCAAGTACAAGATCATTCCTGATACTAAACTGGCTGTAGCAAAGGATTAGAGAGGAAAAGGACAGGGAAAAAAGAAAAGCCAAAGCAAAACAAAACCTACCACATGCAGCAGCTGATCTCTAGCATGTGCCATAAAACCTGCCCAGCCTCACACATCTCCCTCGCTCCAAGCAGGAGCTGAGCCACCCCTGAAAGGGAGCTCGGGTGTCATCTCCAAGACCTGGACTCAGAGAAGCACATAAACTCTAGTGCCTCATAGGGCATGACTGTTGCAACCCCGTTTTCATTTAAATTTACAGAGGAAATTAAACCGTTTCCTTAGGCAGACCTTAGTCTTTTAAATAGACAACAAAGAAAAGCATAGGTTGGGCTCACGGGGTGTTCAGAGTCCCCAGGAACAGAGAGAACTCTTCTGTTCCTTCAGCTCCAGGTGGTTTTGCAGCCATCATGCAAGAGCCTCGAATTTGGGTCTGGAAAACTGAAATGTGCGAAAGAGCTGAATATTTGCGCAGATTGGGCCAGATCAGAATTATATCAAGAGTTTGCTGCTTAGCCTGCTCCAATGCCTTGGGGGAGCTTGTTTCCAAGAGCGGGTGGTGGTGGGGGGATGCCAGGAGCAGGGTAAGGTGCTGGAGGGGTCTCTCACAGGCCCCCCAGAGAAGTGAGAGCCACCCCGGGGCACTGTGCTGACAACTGCACAGCGGGAGCCTCCTCCAAGCTGTTCTGTACGCGCTGCACTAGCGACTCGTGAAGATGCTGCTGCGTCTCTTGCCTTTTCCTCCTCCTCCTCCTTCTCTGGTAATGACTTTTTCCTAGGACAGGAAACACTTGAACTAGTCAGGCCTGTTCAACACTCTGGAGTCTGGATGTCTGTGAAGTCTGAGATCTATTTTTGGGTGGGTAGCTGTTAGAGATGCAGGGGCTGGACTCAGATTTAAGGATGCTTGAGGGCTGCAGTGCTGAGGTGTGCAGTGGGATGCAACTCAGATTTGTTTTCACCCTGGCTTTGGCACTCTTAGGAAGAGCTCTGTGCCTTTGACACCCCCAACTTTGCCACCCAACAGATTCGCCTGGGTGGCGAGGGGTTCCCACCCTGTGGTTGTCAGATGTGGGTGGGAGGAGATGTGCAATTCCCTCTCCCCACCATCCCTTCCCATCCAGAGACCTTGGCACAGACTGCTCTCCTTAGTTATGGGCAGTAAAATATTCTTCCCACATCTACATGTCAAGCTCAGGAGCCATCAGTGAGTAGCCAAATTGAATTCTTGCTTATGTTTTAAAGTAGAGTGAAAGTCATTAGGCCAATGCCCAAAAAGCAGTTATTTTTGTCACTTCAGGCTGAGAGGTTTGTTTCTGGGGACAAAGTCCCCCTTGGTAAACATTGAGCAAAGATCAGGATTACTCCAGAGATGAATGAATAGATTTGCTTTTCCTGTTGTAAGAAAACAGGGAAGAGAAAAAAAAGCCAGTAGCTTGAATCTGAGAGTCTGAATTAATCATTACACAGCTTAAAAGATTAAAAATGTGTGCACGTGTGCACTGTGTGTGTGTTTATGTATGTATGTATATCTATCCCTGTGTATGGAGAGGGGCACCAACCTAACTCACGCTCCTTAATGGTTTACTTGAATATTCTTTATTATACTTTGATAAGTGTTATAGTTCTGTGAGAAATAAAAGCAATCAGAAATCTCCTTTGCACAAGCCAACTGATTTTTTTCCCCCCGCTGGAAAATGCAAGCAAAATGGCAAGGACTTTTGGCAATAGAATGTCCAGATAAATATGCCAGATTCCTTGCAAATGACATGATTAAAAATAGTCACAATGCTGCTAAAAACTGTTATTAAAAGGAATAGAAACTATTGTGTTAATATATTCACAGTATAAAATTTATTCTCTGGGTGTATGTAAAAGGAAAGGCTATTTTCTTTGAATTTTTCCTATGCTGATATTGTAAACTATATGACAGATGGGTCAAGTCCTGATTGCAGTATTCTAACATTTGGAATAGCAAGTAACATATTTGATAGAGCTGGCAAGTTTTTATATATGATTCAACCCAGAATATAAAAGCCACTAGAATTCCAAGTTGAAAATAATTAAATGAGCTGGAAACGATCAGGAACCACACATTTTTAAGTGACAGATTTTTTTACATGTTTAAATTGCACAAGAATATTTTATAGCTCCCTTTAACCAACAGTGACGTTTAATTCTAAAATGTGTAATTGATATTTGCAAAGCAATTAATTCCTGTGGCTCATTATTCCACTGCTAAACATACCTAAGCATTGGGGCGCTGACTTCAAGTCATCTTTTTTAGTTCACCTTTTCTGAATTTGAGAGTTTTAACTGAATTAACCTGTCTTAGTCTCCTCATGTGACTGCACAAAGTGCAGTTTCATGCTTGTGTTGAATCTTTAGCTTTCTGATTGCACGGTACCGTAGGATGTTCGAATCTGCTGACTCTTAGAATACGTGTTGTCAAATGGTGTCATTACCGTTTAATACCTCAAATACCAGTAAGAAAAAGCCCAGCAGCTTATTCCATTTGTATTTGATCATTTCTGCTTATGTTCCTTTCGAAGTTTCCATCTTTTTGTCACTGTTTATGAAGTCATTTGTCTCTTTACTTTTGGCGTCTCTCTCCGTCATGCACAAGCAGCCCGTCCGCCCAAGCCTAAGCCGCCGGCTGGGCCACCATCATCTCCTCAAACGCAGACTAACATGATAGATCATATGCTCAAAGGCATGGCCAAACAGCCGCCAAGTACTGTAATAGTCTTCCTTTCTTTTATTCAGTGGTTTTCTAGTCTAGCAGCCGCTTGTGTAGCTGTAGAAAGCTAGTCCTCATGTGCAGCTTTATACAAAACACCTAGCGCGACGTGGTAGGTTTTAGAGATTTAGAGGTAGCATTTATTTCAAAATGTCCACATTTTTTTGTCTAGCAATGTCTGACATATGCAACATTTTCAAATATCAACGTCAGCACAAAATAACATTGTTGTTGCATAACATTTTGCATGGAAACTATAAATATGTATGAGCTTTACATGATGTTGGATGAAATGTTTGATAAGTATATCGTATACGTTTCATGTAACTGTCAGTGCTCCAGCTATCTTAGCAGAATATTCTGATGTATAGTAACTTAACCAGGGAAATATTTAAAATAAGAAGGAAAAAAATTAAGATTGACATCTGCTGGCTGCCAAAGTTGTATAAGCATCAATATTTTCTTTAAAGACAGCATCTTTGAGCAGTTGTTCTTATTAACACTTTTGTCTTTTAGTTATATTTGAGAGCAGATCAATGTTGCAAATGAGAATGGGCCTGATGCTGCTCTGATCAATGGAAAAGCTTCCCCTTAGCTTCAGAGGTGCAGAAACAACCAGATCTTACTGAAGAACCTGTCTTTGGGCTCCTTTTGCAAAAGGAAGCGCTTTCTACTTCTTGTAGCCATTGAGGTGCTGGATAGAATAGGACAAAGACTGAGGAGGTAACCAGGAGCTCTCCAATTTCAGTATTTGCCCAATAAATTATATTAAGGGGAACCTTGATATTTTTTTTTTGTTTCCAGTGGTACAAGTAACAGCAGGAAAACTGGAGAAGAAACACCCAAGGCCTTCATCTGTGCCATAAATCAGTAAAACTGTAGAGTTCATTTGCATGGGACTTTACCATCCCTCAGCCAAGCTGAGCCCCTACAGTGCCAGACTCCAACTTGCCAAGCCTCTCCAAAAACTAGACACATTTGGGACTGCCCAAATGTGACTGTCCTGAACCATATGGCTTTCCTTTTCATGTGAAATGTGTTACCTGTAAACAGGTATTCAGGGAAAACTAGGGGCGGGAAAGATTTTGAGAATAAAGTCCTAGAAGCTTCCTGAGCCTTCAGCAAGGCAGCGATTTCTCCCTGGGTGACCCAGTCAAGCAGAACAGGCCACCTTGTGCAGCCACAAGTTTCTGTAGCCACCAGTAAAAAAGACCTAAACATTAGGAAAAAAAGAGAATGTGTGGAAGGCTGGAGGGAGATGCCCAATCAGCCCCTGGCCTGTTGGCATGTGGATACCAAGGCAGCAGGTCTCACACTCCATTCCTGCTCCAGGCAACCATGACAGGGAAATTTTGCACACCCCGGGGCAGTGAGCTGCAGGTTTGATACCTGTGCGTGCAGAGGAATGAACTGGCTGTGTTGTGCAATGCACTTCTTTGCTCTCGCTACTCTAGAGAGCTGGGAGTGGGACCTGGGTGAGAACCAGAGGGACATGTCTGTGGTCAGCTCTGCAGAGGCTGTTGTTCAAAGAAAATGTGACTCTTTTCTTTTCCTCTAGGTCATTTCTAGTGAAATGCTCTAAATGTCCTGTATTGTTAGCACCTCATATTTTTAATGTGTTATTAATAATATAAATTACCTGGAAGAATATGATTTAATTATTTTTTAGAGTTTTCAGAAAACACTGCAAAATAACATAGCTAAATACCAAGCTCCAGGATTTAAACTCTTTGGTTTGTTTTGCGGGGTTTTTGTTGTAAAGTTGCATCTCTTTTCCCATATAAATCTTACCTATGAGCGTGGGATTTACCACTTTCCACTCCCTCCAGCATGCATAACTCCTGACCCTAGTGGAGTTAAATCCTGGAGCAAGGCAGACCTGCGAGCTTTGCTTTTAGTAGCAGGTGACATTTAAATTGCTCGAGTCTGACAATTTATTACAAGTGCAGACAGATTTGTTTGAATTGATCTTCTTAAAAGAATTTTAAAATAATATAGACATGATTCCTATAATAGCATCATCTACGTCGAAGGATACATATTGTTCATACATTAGTGGCCAGATGCTGTCTTTAGGGAATGTGATGTTCTTATTTGAGCTAATAAAGTGCTACCATAAAGCAAAACAACTCTGTCAGTATTGTGAAATTTGGAGCTGGAGCACTGTATTTTCATAGTATAATAACGAATGTGGCTTTCTGGTTTGCTCAGTACTAATTATATAAGCATTTAACATATGCATGAAAAGATCTTTAAAGCTGTAGAATATTATGGGATTTTTTTTTTTAACCTCTAAAATAACTTACTGTACGTCTAGCTTTTCACCCTGCCTCCCTTTTAACTTGAGTTCTTGTACTACAGAGAATGTAGGCCGGTTAGTCACACCAGCTAAAAAGTTAGAAGATACAATACGTCTGGCAGAGTTGGTAATTGAAGTCCTACAGCAAAACGAAGAGCACCATGCAGAGGTGAGCAGCGTCCCCGGCGAGGTTGTGTCCCCCAGGTTTTCCACAGGATCCGGTGGGAGCTTTGTGTTTTTGTGTGATGTCTTCCCAGCTGGTGCTGGGTTATCTTCTGTAGGAGTCAAAAGTGTTGGTAAATAGTGACACTCAAGTATGATGAAGGCTTCAGGAGGAATGTGTTTTCAGAGGGGAGGGAGGGCTGAAGGAGGGATTGATTGAGTTGTGCTCTCCTCGATGTCAGTCTGCAGCCTTTCCGACAGCGCCAGCAGGAGCCGAATCTGGCCAAAATATTCACCACCAACTACATGCAAGAGCAAGTCTGTCCACTTTCCAGAAAGGTTGTATTTCCAAATCATGACCTGTTTGTGTGCCTCCAACCAGCATGAGCGGCGTCCCTGCCGCAGCTACCACTCCTGCTGTCAGGAGGGGAACAAGGAAAACCACCACAAAACAGAACAATTCTCCTTTCTGCCCCTTTCTGAGTGTTCAGGTTGTTTCCAGGGGTTTTCCTGGGCCCCTCCAGTATGTGATTAGCTCACCTGGTTTCCTGTTGGCCTCTTCTGCCATGGCTTATTGGGAATACCTCAATTACTAGTCACAGAGGTTAGGATGAACTCACTGTTCCCTGTTACTCATTGTTTGGGTTGTCTAAGGCCTCATACAACCACTCTTAACTCGTCAAAGTACTTTAACAGAAAGATTCATGTTTTAAAACCACTGAAACCATGTCATAGTCAAAGATGGACCAGAAAATTGTGAGGCTTGATCCTGGAAACACTTGATCCCACAGGCAGCTGGCATGACTGGCTGTAGTCCTGCTCTCAGCACATCAGGACATTTCTGCCCAAGCATTTGATGTTGCCTACCATGTAAGTATTTGCAGGATTGAGCCCTGAGTTCTCTGTAAATCTGGTGCTCTTGAATGCATATTGAGAAGTTAATAATTTTAAAATTCAGAGTGAACAGTTACTGTTTATGACTGTAGGTATTGTAGCACTCATTCACTATTTTCTCTTTTCCTTCCCATTGATATATATATATATATATACTCACAATATTTTGCATTAAGAGCATTTGATAAATAATTTCACGATCACCTAAAAATCATTCCGGTGTGTATTAAATTTGCAGTACAGTTTTACTTATTGATAATACACAGCAATCCGCAAAACCCAACTAATGCCTGATTGCATATTTAAATTTCCTCCCTGTTTTTCTACTGTTCATTCAATCTTGGATGATCCTGGCAGGGGAAAGAGGTATGTGACTAAACCGAATGACACGAGTCACTCCTGTCATATTCCGTGCATGCCCTCTCAGTGCCATGTTTCCTACTGGGATTTTACCCTGGTTGCCCTCGCTTCCGTAACTTTGACCGAGGAATGTAACAGCAACTTTGGGTCGGCTGCTTGCAGAGCTGGTAGCCTGACACAGGAGGGTAAATGTGGCATAGCAGTCCGGTCCATGCATGCAGCAATGGGTATATTTTACGAGCGCTGCAGTTACATCCCAACACAACCCTACCTGCCTGGACTCGCTCCTCAGCCTGTTGTTACTGTCGTTTGCATTCACCCGACCTCTAGTACACTGTGGTGGAGATGGACTAAGTACTACACGAGTGCCTAGAATGGTAGTGGGCTTCCTCTGGTTTTGTCTGTATGTGCCTTGTACTGGATATACAGTATTTATATGTAGAGAGAGAATATATGGGGTGAAGAGTGAAATAAACCTCCTTTCTAATGGAGCAAGGGGTGCTTGAGAGCCCTGTGCTTGTGCACAAACTCTTTTATTCCACTCTTCACCAGCGCAGGCTGGATGTACAACCAGCTGGGAAGGAGCTGTTTTTTTAAAACACAGGTTATTTTGAAAAGAGGAAGCAGTTGCAGGACCGGTCACAGTCAGCCAGCCACGCTGCTGAGATCCTCACCAGGAGGAAGGCTCAGAACTGTTCTCCAGCATCTTTTGTGTCACAAGGTTTTGATTAGAGACAGAAGGTTAATGCCAACACAGATAGGAGGCATCCTGGTCCCTGTTGTGAATGGTGACCTGGAAGGGTGAAATCCATCTCTCTCCAGAAGCCCGGCACACTGTTGGTGTGTTATCAAATCCCTGTCCTGAGGGTGGCTGTGGCATTTCAGCAGTGCACAGGCAGTGGGCCAGCTCTCTGCGCACTTTGAATTGCACCCAAGGAAGAGAGAGAAGAGGCTGGGTGGTTTATCACTGACTTTTATTATGCGTTGTAGCTGCATTATGCTGTCACAGTGCAATGAGAATTGCTGAGGTATTGCCTTTTTTTTTTTGTTTCCCCAAATAATTCCAGGTGACTTTTATTGAGATGTTGTCAATCACCTGGAAAATGCTTGACCTGCAAGGTGTGATTCTTTGGCCTCCTTTGGTTATTCAGCGGAAAATTAAACTGCACTGCTTCCGAAGAAATGCCTTATTTTACTGAAAAACAATAGTTTTTGCAATTAACATGCCCCCTTTCTCCCCATGTGGACATCCAGGCAGAGTCCCTAAAGAGAATGTAGAAAATAATACTCCGAGCATGTTGAAAAACCATCACAAGAGGAGTACTGTGTCTAGTCAGTTGGGTTTGTCTTGCCCATTAGAAGGAAGCAACCCAGCACAGGCAGAAACAGCAGAATCTGTGTGCCTACGTCTGGAATCTGGGAGCAGGAGGTCTCTGTCGTTGTGTCATCTCTCTCATCAGATGTCTCCTAGCTTCCTTTCCTTTCCTCTGGATGACTGATGACAAATGCCAGAGACAATGCCATTAACCTATTTTTAAACTTGTGTTTTCTCTCTCTATGTATACATATGTGTATATGTATATATGTATCTTAACTCCTTGAGATCATACATATATACATGTGTATCCATGTGTAAAATATACAATAATAGGTGTGTTTGGCTAGAAAGCACACTTTTTTTTTTCTCCTTTACATTATTATTTAAGCAAAGCAGGTAAGTAGATGGTAAATAAATGAAATATTACCATCTTGAAAGAGGTTTTTTAAGTATGGTCTTACCAATCTTGCTTACCAAAATCGGGGAGGAGGTTGAGGATCCTGACATAAGTAAGAGAATTATGGAGCTAAAATTTGACTTTTCCAGCAAAAGGGAAACTGTTACTGGTTTGGGCTTTTTTTTTTTCCACCAATGATCACATGCTTTTCTTTTTTTAAAATAGCTCTTTTTTTCCCCTTTTCATGGAAGCAGGTTTTTATTGCAGGACTCTGAAGTGTTTGTGTTGGGATTTGTCACAGAAGACATTCTTTGCCCTCCCCTCCTTTCCCTCCCCCCAAAATGTCAGTCCTTCATAGCAATCTCTCTGTTCCCACAGACCTGTGGGCAGTGTCTGGTGGGTGCCAGGGTGGCACTTGGCAGGCAGAGGCACAGCCAGAGAAACCACGTCAGAGCAATGACAGCCCCAGCACCCTCCCTGAAAACTCCCTGAAAATCACAGCCAGGCACTGCTAGCTCCAGAGGACCTTGCACAGCCCCAGTGCTCAGCAGCACTCCTGTCCCAGCCACGCTTTGGGAGCAGCTCAGAGCAGGCACTGGGAGCTCACCTCTGCCTTGATGGTTTTGGTTCCTCTGGTCTCCCAGCAGTTTGATGCCTCCCAGAGTGGAGCTCACAGCCCTGTGCCTGGCTGGACACCAGCACCAAGTGTGGAGAAGAGCTGAAGAGCATTGCCCCACGTCTCAGCCCCACAGGCTCTCTCGCCTCAGTTTTGGCTTTCCCAGAGTGACAACTCTGCAGATGCCCAGGGCAACTGTCCCCAGTGCCACTGAACCCCTGAGCATCCCCTGCAGGAGCTGCTGCAGCAGAGCTGGGCAGCTTCCTCCATGGGCCTGGAGCTGAGCACAGTTTGCAGACAAAGGACTCTGCTGTAACCACCTTGTCCCCATGCCATGACCACTGGGACACTCACCTGCTGGTGTTGCCGCTTTAGGCACAGGCAGACACTGATGCTGTGCCTTTGTGGCACAGCCCACCTCGTCCACATATTCAGCCCCATGACAGGGCAGGCAAAAAACTAAGATCAGTTTGGTAGTCGTGTGGTTATTTTCGTTATTTTACATTTTGGATGTGCTCTGGGAGCAGAATGCCAAGTGCAATGCCCAGTCTATCTATGCCTTCACATCAATTTTATATCAGCTCATGGAATAATAGCAGGGCAGTACCAGTCTGCTTTACATTTTGAAGGAATGAAGGAGTAGGAATAGTTCCAAAGACTCCCAGCCAGTATGACTGGCAGCTGAGAATTTGGGCCAAAACAGGAAAAATGAAAGGGGTCCATGGCAGTAGCCTGTTTTGGGGGTGCTGTTCCCTCTCCATGACCAAGTGAACCAGCAGCTGGAGTTGTGCTGTGCACATCACTGCAGTTCTTCACCAGTGACTCAAAACGGAACCCTGAGAGAGTGAAAGCCCATTCTGCTTATTCATGCCTGTTAAAACCTGCAAAAAATGCCCCTCCCTGACTGGCAATTCCTCTTCAAACTGATTCCTCCATCCCCAGTCTCTTCCGTTTCATCTCCGCTCTCGTGCCTATGCTAGAGGTTTCTTTTTCTCAAAAATGCTGCAAAGCTCTTCCTTAGCTCCTTTCAGCCACTGAGTAACTTCCTATCACTTCAAAAAGACCGCACATGGTCCTTTGGGCAGCTCTTCTCATATTGCATGCTCCCAGCCAGAAGTGACTCCTGAACACGCATGCATGCGTTCGCAGCATTCACATCTGAGCCATGTATGATGTGAATGTCACCTCAGAGAGCCCGCTCAGCCAATTTTAAGGACCCATGTGCATGAGAATGAGTTACCTCACTGATATTTTTTGGTTTTCAAGTTTAGACATATTTTTTTCTTGCCTCTGTGAAAATATAGGCTTGCTGTAGATTTTTTTTTTTTTTTTTGACCTTGGCATGTGGATAGTAGAGCTTTGTAATGGGTTCTTAATCAGTAGCATCATGAAGGTGGTAGTGTGTTAGCTAACCATGTAAAATGAACAGTGCTGTAATAATTCTTACTGGTGATGTTTGAAATATCTTTAAAGCAGAGTGTGAGTGATTTAGGACGGATTTAATGTCTCAGGCTTCTGGTTTTTCAAGATGAATGGAAGTAGCGAATCCAAGTAAAATTTAAGCTGTTGAAAAACACATCAGAAAACCCACGAGCATAGTGAAGAAACTCCCAAATTTCTATACTTTAGAAATAAGAATTAGTTGATTTTTCTCCTGATGATTAGCAGCATTAAAGATGAATGAAGTCATTTATTGTAAATTGAACAGATGAAACCTTCTCTGCCACGTTACACTGCATGCCTTTATGGTGGAGCTCTGAACAGATTCTCCACAAGAAACCTTTGCGTTAGAACAGCAGTGCCTAATTCTGTGATTAGCACTGCCCATGCAGGCTAGCACTCCAAAGCACTGTTCTCTTTACAATAAAGGTAGTTTCCATGGGATGCTTCTTTTCTTTTCTTTTTTTTTTTTTTTTTTCCCTTGAGATATGTGGCCTAACATCTTTCCCCTGTGCTTTATTACAACTAATACACTTCTTTGTTATCTTTTTCTACCAACTCTGAAGGCCTTTGCTTGGTGGTCAGACCTCATGGTTGAGCACGCGGAGACCTTCCTGTCCCTGTTTGCAGTGGATATGGATGCAGCGTTAGAGGTGCAGCCCCCAGACACCTGGGACAGCTTCCCGCTCTTCCAGCTCATAAATGATTCCCTCCGTAGTGACTGTATGTATTGTATTTTGATCATTTCCTTTTCAGTGGGCAGCTCAGGTTACTGATAATGCTTTCAGCCTCTCCTCACTGCGCAGAGAACTGAGATGGGTAGTGGTTTGCAGATTTACACGCTCTTTTAGCATCAGCTTGATTTTGCTCCATTGCCACTAGAAAAAAGCACACCCCTTAAATCACCTCAGTCAGAGGTGGGAAGTTGAACTTTTATTTTGCTTCATCTTCTCAAGTCTCTTGGTAATGGCTGCCTGATAAGCAGGGAATTAGGTACTCTATCTCCTTGTCATTAAATGTGTGTATCGTTTTATGTGTGTGTACTGCATTTATTTAGCATGGAGTAAAACAGTCCCTGCTTTAAGATTTTAATGAAGGGAAGAAAATAATAAAGTAAATGGAAGCAGGAGTAGTTCAGAATGACAGTGCTTTGTGAAATAAGACTATTCTCCGAAGCACTTTGGCCCATGCTTTCAAAACACATGTGAGGATTTGGCATTTTCCTGGGTAGTCTGAGCCCTCCCTGGGGAGCTGGTGGCAAAATTGGCATTGCCTTAGCTAGGTCCCAGACCAGGGCCCCAGTTGGCTTTCTAAGACCACATGAAAAAAGCCAGGGATTCATCCTCAGAAAGTAAGTTCCAGCATCATGGTAGTGAGCAATCAAAGAAGAAATTATTCTCCCACCTGCTAAAGCCATAATGTTTGCCATGCTGTATTTCTTTCACCTGTTTTATTCACAGGAAGTGATAATGTATTTGTAAGTTCGACATTAGTGGAAAAGAAGGTTCATTGTCTGTTTATTTGTTTGGAGTAAGAAGTCATTCCTGCTGTCTGTGTTGTGAACACTGGTGCCTGATGCCAGCTCCTGTTATGTTCTTGAAGTTTTCCTGTTCACTGACAAATTCGTTGTGTGATGAAGTGCCACGCTGTGGTTTGTTACAGAGGTTGTAGTAACCGTAGTGTCTTACTATACTTTTATTTATCTATTCTAGATAATTTGTGCAATGGAAAATTCCACAAACACCTCCAAGACCTGTTTGCTCCACTTGTTGTTAGATATGTCGATCTGATGGAGTCCTCAATTGCACAGTCAATTCACAGGGGCTTTGAGCGGGAGTCATGGGAGCCAGTAAAGTAAGGAAACCTCCTTTGATACAATCGGAATTTGGGTGCAAATGGATGGAGATTCATATAGAGATGAAAACGTTAGACTGGACATGCAGAAAGTGCTTTAAGTTTTCTAGTTTAATGCTAAAAATAGGAGGCCTGATCTCTTCAGGGTTTTCAGGTTAATGAGGGAAATGGTATTGGCTTTTTGAAATGCATTGCTGCCTCCGTTTGAACCGTGTGCCTTTGGACAGGGAAGCATGAAAATGGGAAAACCTTCTTAACTGCCTTGGCTTTTTGGAACCCATTCTAAAAGGCCTTTTCTAATGCTGCTTTTGAACTCACATAGCTCCTTTTCAGAACAAAAAAATCTCGCTTCACTGTGTTCAGTTCCAGCCCTATAACCCCTGTGAGTCATTGCTGTACTTAGTCTTCCCAATACTCATTTTTTCCACCCACCCTGTGGGGGGATAGTGCAGTGTGTGCCTCTGGCATCAGCCCCACGGCTGGTGGCTGCACATGTCCCCATGTCCAGGGCAGCTCTGCCAGTCCCAGCTCCCTTGCTTCTAGGATTAGACGTGCAGAAAACAAAGTGAAACACGGGCAAGATGATGCAAGCATAATCATTTCTTACATTTGGAAAGCTAGGAGTTCACCAGGAAGAAACTGGGAGCCTGAGAAAAACCCAAATTGAACTCAAGAGCTGGTGAATGATAAAAATGTAACGTGCTTTGGATTACTGTTGTTATTTCACAGGTTTTGAAGCATTGCTGAACCCTGTCGTGCTTGCTCTGTAAAGCCAAGTCAGATCCTACGAAGGGAAATAACTGAATTTTCCTTCTAATAAAGATATTAAAAGAGAAAGATCGACCCTTTGCAAGCAACATGAGTCTGGCAGTGCTTCAGACCTGGACCAGGCAGTGCTTTAGACCAGGTCTTCAGAACTGGGACCAGGTGACCTCTGGAGAGACTCTTTTCCTTGCTTTTTTTGTCGTTCCCTAGGCAAAGTGAAATGGCACTGCACTCTCAGAGGTTGCTGTATAAAAGAACGTGTGGTCTTTCAGGGCTTTTCACACCAAATATGTTCCGTTTACAAGGAAAAGAGATTTTGTTCAGCAGCCAGCCTCCCATATGCAACCTGGAGTCTGAGTACCCAGGTTTTTTCCTTTCTTTCTTGTGCATCCTCAGCATCCGTAAGGATTCTGCCTGCCAAATCTCAGGCTTTTTCTTGACACCTGATCATCCCCTCTGTTTTGAGTGGGGTTAAGTGGCTGGCATTCAGGAGCCTCTCTCACTTTCCATTTGCTGTCTTTGGTCTGCAGGCTAACAGGATTAAAAATCCTAAAAAATCTTGTTTCAAATAAGCAGATGTGACCCAGAAAACATACAAGAAATAGATCTTTCGAGTAGGAGAATGCCATTTTTACAGCCACTCCTTCAAGCAGAATTGCACTTCGAAGTTAGCATTAACTTCAGTTTCAGAGCTCTGCTTTAGTAATGAATATGTTTGTATTTCCTTGTCTGTTATGAAACAGAGGCTGTTAACTCTGTGTACCTGTCCACCTGGGTCAAGCACTCAATAAGCAATTCATGCTGCTTTTTTTTCTTTTATCAGAAGCTGTCATCTTTTTGCTTTTTTATGACTTTAGGGGTTTAACATAGATGTCCATGAGTACTTAAATGTGCTACTTGCCTGTCAAAATGCTTTGTCCCTGGGTATGCCAGCATCTATCATTTCCAAGTTATCTCTGATAGTTATAAAAGATCTTTTCTTAGTTCTCCTGTGTTGGTTATTCCCTTCTGGAGTTCCAGTTACAGCATGCTTTGAGCATTGCATCTCCAAGCAAAAGCCCAGGATGGACTCTTTCTCTTACAGACTTGGGTATTTAAAAGATTTCTTCCAGCAGGAAAGTGGGTGCTTTCCACAAGAAGCTTCTGTCCATCTGGTGAAAAGATGCACCATGGGTTTTTTTTCACTAGTTGATATTTTGTTCTTGTGTCTCGCACACAAAAGTGTCAGTTGCAAACGCTGGCTCAATGTGATGTGACCTGGTGAAGGGAGGCACCAGCGAGTGCCAGAGGGTGGCACATACAGTGCAAGGGAGAAGGAGTGTCATTCCTAGGATCTTATGACATTTTTGATGTGCTGTTCAGAACTAAATGTTAAGGCATCTTCATCTTTTGCCTCCTGGGCAGGCCACCTGCTCCTTTTTGTCTGATCGACAGGGAACTTGCAGAGAAACTCAGGTTAGAGACTTATTTTGTTTGATTTGCCCCCTGTATCTACCCTCTTTCACCCCACATGTCCAGACTGCCGCACAGTTGAATTTTTGGCCATGGATTCTCAAATAGTTTGGACCACCCAATTCCCAAACAAACAATGACCTTCTATTGCTACCTCTTCCAGCAGAGCTTTTTTGGAAATCAGGAATGCTGCAGAATGTTCTTCCACAGTTTTTCCACACTAGGAAAAGATCTTTCCTCTGCTTTGGAAATAGACCTTCAAGTTGGCCAGCAAAGGCAGATCATCATAGCTGACCATTCCACCAAGCTTGTTGTTGCCCTGGATCTCTACAGTGCATTGTGAGAAGTAAATCTCATTATTTCCTGTTAACCAAGAAATTATTCCACAACACAGAGTCTTTTGAAAGGGTTTCTCTGTACTCGTGCTTGCAGTCAAGGCTGAAATATGTAGCCCTCTATAACCTGACCAGATGGCAGTTTGCAAGCATGTATTTCTTCTATTTTCATTGCCGAATACTCTGCACCTTATGCTCCGAGGAGTTAGGTACAAAAATCACAAACAGTGAGAGAGATACTGTTAAGTATTGAAAAAATGGGGGGAAAAAGCATGGATGTAATGTGCTCATGAGGGCTCTGTAATCTGCCTCTGCAGAGCTGCTGAATTTGCAGGGGGTCCGTGCCCTATAGCTAGAGCAGCTGGTGCGCTCGTATGAATCCACGCAGAGAAATGTGGAACACTTGTCCTTCGCACAGTCATCCAAGTATGCAGGATACAGAGTAGGTCTGTTCTCTGGTGAGTTGAGAGGTCTTGGAAAAGTAGGGTTTGCAATGGGTTTTTTTCATGCTAGCTTCTCGGAGAGCGCTGATTTATCTCGCAGCCAGCTGACACGTATGTGTGTGTGTCTCTGTGTGTGTGTCTGTGTTGAAAGATCTTTCTGAGCAAATGCTAAAGCTGGTGCAATGACAACCAGTTTCAATGGCTTGACTAGGACGTTACTCATTGACCCAGGGCTGTCTCTATCTCTCTGTAATCCTGGCTTTAGCATCTATTAATTGCTCACTAACCCTTTGCAAACTATTTATGAATGTATCATTAATATAAATGTCAGAAGTTGAACAATATGATTGTACTAATCATTTTATAAGGTTGTACAGCTACAAAATGATAGTGAAAAATGTTTCCCCTTAAAAGAAGCACCGTTGTAGTGAAAGTGAGTATTTTTGTTACTATTCTGGGTGTCAGTCACAGGAAGAGCACAGATTTGACTGCCTACTTCACTATCAAGCTCTTTGCTTCACATCAAGGCTTTTGTGAAAAGATTTGCTCTTGAGCATTTGCTCAGCCTCGACAGTGAGGTTGCAAGTGTTTATAGTGATGGAAGAGACAGGCATTTGCGTCTTCCATCACTAAATCATTTCAGGCATCCCACAGGAACTGATTTAAGTATGACCAAGGGTCTCGTTCAGCTCTATTCTGAACCCAGGAGACAGCTCAGTAAAAATGCTGTGATTTTTCTGCCCTCCTTTCATTGCTAGGGCAGCTCTACAGGAGCAGCCGCGGTGCAACTGGACGTGTTCTGTGTGATCGGTGCTGCGGCACAGTGTGAGCGTTGGCAGGTTGTGCAGGGGTACTTTGCCAGTCTGTTTGCACTGAGAATTTCCCAGCAGACAGTCCAGGTGAAAGCCATTTCCACAGCTCACAGACGCAAAAATCAGGGCTGAAGCACAGGACGCCAGGAAAACAAGCAGTGCAGCTCCAGAGTGTGCGTCTCTTATCAAAAGTATCAGGATCCAGTCCTGAAGCTGAGTCGTCTTAACTCAGACAGCCCTCATCTTGTTGATGCAAATGCCCACATTCCCTGCCTGATGGCTGAGGTTATATTTAGCCATCTATATTAAATAGGCATGGCTGGCTTCTAGAAACAGTTTCTTGTCTTGGACCTGTAGTTTTATGGTCTGAGCAATTGCAGGCTTTATGGAACATTTGTTGGTAATATTAATCATTTTTTACAGGTCTCACTGCAACTGTTAGTCAGATAATTAGATCAGTTGAACCTGAAAAACTGTGCATGTCAATTCAGGAGAATATTTTTTTTACATTAGTTACTGTATGTTAACATAATATACTCCATTATTTTGCTGTTTTGTTTTGTTTTAAGAGTACTAACTTATTCTTGCAACATATTCTTGCATCAGCAAAATAATGTGTTGTATAAAAGAAATATGTTTCCGTGTGAATATAGTATACTGTTTACTCTAGAAGTCATATTTTATTAATACAGTGTTTTTATTAATATAACACTGTCACTTCTTGAATTTTAATATTAAAACCAAAGGTCCTCTGATTTATGTATTTACCATCTGGCTAAGTTATTTAAGTTGCTTTTCCTTATACATTTATATGTTGTCCACCTCTTGCTATTTCTTTATTTATTCCATATCAGTATCTAACCACATGCACTGCCATTTCTGAAGATTTAACACTCTCTCAATCACTATGGAGTCTATGTCTCATTCAACAGTCATATCATCTTAACAGCAGATACAGTATGAATGGAAACAATGGACAGCTTTGTGAATTCTCCTGTTTACTTGAAAAAGAGAACACACAGATAGCAGGAAGTTAAATCTACTAAGAATCATAGAAATAAATAGAAATAAGAGCATATTTGTGGTTTTTTTCACTAGAGAAAACTTTGATTTGTGATTTTCCTCCCCAACACGGGGTTTTATTCACAAAGAATGAAGTCTGTTCCCTAAGATTCACCACCAATGACAAGCTGAGCTCTTGCAGAGATGTGGTTCACATCGTCTGTTGCGTTAGGAAACATTTATTCAGTACAGGCATCTCAAATCCATTACTTTAGCGATTGATACATAAAACTTGCAGGAAGAAATGAAATGCAAAATACATCTCAAGGAAGTTACCAAGATTTTAATATGCCTTGAAAGACATAGTGTATAATTTGGTAGTTTCACAAGAATCCAGATAGTGGTGTCTGTACAGTAACTAATTTAATCCAAGGAGATGGGAGAGACCTCAAAAGGTGGCATATCCTGGTGCAGTCACTGAGAGCAGGGACGTTTGGATGCTGAAGCAGTGCCCATGTGCATCAATAAAAAAGCTTTCAGTAGATTCAGGAGTGCAGGATGAAGCCAAAATCCTGAACTCCTGGTTCCATTTTCACTGAGCCCAAGTAACAATCTGGTGAAAACGAAGTCAAAGCATCTGGTTTTGTTCCTCTCATGGGACTGTGAAACCACAGGTGGGTTGTGTACCTGTGGCTCAGTGTTCCTGGCAGAGGGCAGAAATGAGGCATTCCTCTGAAACTGGCCTCTCGTCTGTGAGCCAGGAAATATGGGAGCTGGGGAATTGAGTTCTGTCTTTTGCTGATTCCCAGATCTCCTGATGTTTTTATTTTGCATGTAGAGTATAACTGCGATGAGATAACGCATTAAAACAGAATTAGACCAATTGCAACATCTAGACCTAACACACTGAAACATGTCAGGGTGAATTCCAAACTTTGGGTGTGCAGTGCTGTTACAGGCACCTTATTTCAGGAGGGAATGTTGCATTAAATCAATACAGCTGCCCACTTTTTAAAGATCTCTATTTGCGTAACAGTTGCACATCTGAAAATATGGGTTGAAGCCATGATGCCCAAGTACACCTGCTTCATATTAACCTTTGAGTATCTTAATCACCTCATGGCCCACTTCCAACCAAGAAAGAGTCACATACCAGTCCTGGATTTATTTACCAAGTGCAGTTCATTCGCAGTGCACAAGTAGGGCTGGACAACCCTTTTCTCTGCTCCCGGGAATGCAAGGGAGGATCAGGGCACAGTCCTCACTGAACATTGTAGTTCACTGTTTCATCACTCCAGATTAGTCCATCTTTATTTGTAGGGTCTAAAACAAATCCCAGTTCCTTAGCAGATCTCTTAGTTTAGCTCTTTCATTCAGCCTGTGTGTGTGAGAACTGAGACTCTTCCTTAAAAGAGAATTTTTTTGGAGGAAAAGCTGCTCTCTGCACTTTGAAATGGTATGAGGACTTGAAGGTGCAGTTATTTTCATGGATGTTTGAGTTCTCTGTTAATTTGCTACTTTGTGATTATTTTCATTCTAGGTTGCCTTTTATTTTTTTTAAGGAATTTGAATTTTATAGCAGACTGCAAACACAGTACATTTAAGCTTCCATACTCATGCTTCTTTCTGAAATGTTTTGCTTTAGTTTTTTAACTGTCCTCATGCTGTGAACTTTGCAGATTTGTTTCTGAGTGTCATGTGCTTCTGCTACATCGGCATTGTCACTGTTATGGTATTTTTTCTTTCTGTCTGTTTCTTCCACAGGAGTTTAACAAGTAATCTGCCCAATGTGAATCTACCAAATGTGAATCTCCCTAAAGTACCAAATCTACCAGTTAACATCCCACTAGGCATCCCACAAATGCCTAGCTTTTCTGCACCGTCATGGATGGCTGCTATTTATGATTCTGAGTGTGTATTCAGTTCAAATTAGATCTCATTTAAATTTAAAGTAATCTTGGCATGGATATGTATTGTTTGTTTCTGTGCATTACATAAAACTTTAAAGAGTGATACAGTTAATTAGATGTTTTCTGAATGAGACACTAGTGGATTTCTGGCATGTGTCTTTTGAGGGTTTTTTTTGTATAAACCTTGAAAATTTGTCTCAACTCCCACTAAGAGTTTGAGCAAGTATCTTGCTTTACAAAATAGCTGTCAACAATGGGGCATGGTCTGAATAACATACAAACCACAGAATTTACAATGTGACATTATGTGTCTCAGCAAAGAGTTTTGTCCAAAAGAGAAGATGAACCAATTTCAATGCCAGTCAACCAATTTCTGTGGACCAGATGTAGATCTAAAAGTGAATTTTATTTAATGGAAGCTCTGCATTTCCCAGGTAATTTTTGTCTTGATCTTGATGAAGCAGTCTATGAAAGAGGAGCACCCTGTAACAGTTTTCATTCATGTTGGGGGATTCCCCAGAGAGGATTAAAGCTCTGTAGCAGCATTACTGCCTAAATAATGACATGACCAACTGAAAAAAGATATTTTCAATGTGAGTTTTAGATTATGGCTTGCAAAATCGGGCACAGCATCAAAGCAATCTCTCTGTAGGAACCTTGTGCTCTGTGTTCCCAGCTCCCTGCAGGCTGCATGTGCGGAGCTCAGGGGGAAGAGACCACAGATCCTCAGCACAGATTAGGCAAGTTCTTTCATAGCAGAATTCCCAGTGAGCAGTGTGGAGGGTGGTACACAGTGGGCTCAACCCAAATTTCATGAGCTCATCTCCCAAGATGTCCTAGCACGGGAACTGTTATTTGTCCATTCCCCTTCTAAAATCCTAGAGTTATTAAGGGTTGCTCTAGGGTGGTCTCAATCAGCACTATGGTGCTTTTCCTCTACCCTCTCACTTAGGAGATAAAACTGAAGAACTCCCCCAAGAATCCCCTGTTCACTGTTAGTGAAACACCCTCAATTACATCTACACCTGGAGTCCACCAGAATGCCTCTGCCATTAGTCTGGCACAGGCGGGATTGCAGAGCACTGGTAACAAACCAAAGTAAATAAAACACTGATGCGACATCTTTTAAAATAGATTTTAAAACCTTTTAAAATACTAGCATGGTTGTTTATGTTTCAAAGCCATACAACTCATATTCATGCTAAGATAGTTATATTAAAGGCTAGCTTAGGCAGTTGTCTGTAAAGAGTACTTGAAAGTTTTAATCTTTCTCTGTGCATGCTTTGTGGTATTGCCCTTGAAAAGATAAGAATCATGTAATGACAGAAAATTGGATAATTCCTCTGAAAATGCTTGAGCATCAATGGTATATTGCAAGCTGCCTGCGTGATTAGAGTAATTGTGGTGCTCACAAGCAAAATACGAACAGTGCGTTTTGGAAATGAATATACTATATTGTTTACTTGGATGGAGCCCTAATCAAAAGTGAGAAAAAGACTGAGAATAATTCTTTTAAAATTTTGCAACCAAATGGATGTCATAATATTGCTGTAGTAAATACCAATTATTGTATTTGTACGCATGCAATCACTTAAAATGTAAATTCATGCAGTTCCAAAACTGGGTTTAGACTGTTAAAGCTTGCTTACACCCAAGCACAGGTTTGAACTAAAAACTGGCCGTAGATGAACACGTGAGACTGTTGTCCAAACTAGTCCCCTGGCTAAACCAAATGCCTGATTCTTTATCTTTTCATCTCCCTGGTTTCCTTTTACTCACCCTTCCCCTCCATCAAGGACATGTTACCTGTTCCTTAGTGTCAGATACGTTTCTCCTACAACCAAGACGATTCATTCTTTATCTCGTTGACTCTGCTAGCCCAGGATCCCGCAGGACCCCTCTGGCATGTTGGGACTACAGTTCTCACCTGGGAGTAGCCCTGTTTGCATTAGCTCCGAGCTCCTCTAGCATTAACTCAATGCAGCTGGCATCTGTCACAATAGAAACACCCTCCCTCATCTGTTTCTATAGATGATGTCAGCACAAGTGGTAATGCATGGTGTGTTAAATATCTTATAAATTACTGTGTTAGCATTAGTGGTATGCGAGGAGGGGGTTGAAACTCTTGAAGCTCCCTTGGTAATTGTTCTGGAAAAAAAAAAAAGTGAGGGAGAAGAAGAGAGGGAGATAAAAGGGTTATGGATGCATAAATTTTTCTGCACAAACAAAGTGCAATCCAGTCCTGTATTTTTATTCTGTAAGTGGAGGTTTGAGATATAATTATACTGTGAAAAGAGCCGATGTAGCTACACACTGCAGGACCAAAGACTTCCATCTGGGCAGGGGTGTGGGTACAAGAATATATGCTTGGGAAAGAAATTCAGAGTTTTGTGGCAGACCAAAGTTGTTGCAAAATAAATTTTAAAACCTGGAAATTTGTTGTCCTGTAATTGCCTTTGCAAAGAAAAAGGTGCAGCGGTAAATCCTGCCAAAACTCCTGGATATGAGATGTACCCTTAGCTCAATTGACTTACCCCAATTTTTTTTCAGCTGTTCAAGAGATAAAGCGTGTCCTCGCTCACCACTTGTTAGCACTGTCCCTTACCTGGAAACGGGGCCGCACTGGGGGGACAAGGCAAACTCAAGATATAATTTGGAGGGGGGAGAATTGCATGAAACCCTAAATCTTAATAACTGCATACAGCCTAGTATGGCAGTTATTATTGATCGAGGATTTTCTCCCACAATTTCTGGCCTTAATTCTTAATAATCACATACGTTAATGTGGTTATTAACTAAGGCTGATTTTTACCATACACACGTTCTTCCCGTTAATATGTGTAACTCATGATGTTGTCTTACTCATCTGGTCTGGAAAGTTTTGTGGGTGATGACAGCAAGGTAGATTAGGCAACTGTATGGTAAAACTCAAAATCCTGATGGTGGAGATGGCCAGCGTTGTCCTGTGTATGAAACTGCTGTCTGCCTTACCCTTGTTGCAGGAGTGGTCTCCACATCAGGTTGCAAAGACCCTGATGCCACTTCTGACTTTTGTTCTCGTTTTGCCCTGCCAGCAATGGATCAGGCACCTCAGAAGATATGTTCTGGAAACTTGATGCCCTACAGACCTTCATTCGGGATTTGCACTGGCCTGAGGAGGAGTTTGGGAAACACTTAGAGCAGCGCTTGAAGCTTATGGCGAGTGACATGATCGAGTCCTGTGTGAAAAGGTTGGTGTCCACCAGTGAGACAGGTGTGTTTCTCACAGGAGCTCATAGGATGCAAAGCCTATTCCACCCTAAAAACTGGAATTCACCCATTCCTTTGGGTTTTGTAGGAAAAGAATTGTTTTCAGTGCTGCACGTGAGGTCAGTTCTTGGTAAATGCAAGTTGGTGTGATGATGCTGACTGCTGAAGGCATAGCCATAAGAAAGATCCCAGCACCCACCTAAAAATCACAGACACATGAAAAAAAAACCCAAAAAATGATTTAAAAAATGATTTAAAAAATGATTTAAAAAATGAGATAGTCTGTTGCTTGGCACACAGGTTTCACGTCTGCCGTTGATTGGGAAAAGCTGTTGTATCATCAGCCACATTATAGGATAGTTACCTGCAGATCTTCCAAAACAGAGATGTCTTTAAGCAACTTTTAGACATACTGGCAACTGTCATTTTGAAAGCAAAACATTGAAGCTGAGTTTCCAACTTTTCCACAGCAATTTAAGTCCATTTGCATCAGAGGTAATGAGGCAAAAAGAAAAAATAAACTTTGTATTTCACTGTGCAAAAATTCATAGACAAAGAGATGAACCGGAGGAAAAATGGGTGCCAAATACAGCTGATACACGTTAATATTAACTGCAGTGTGTGATGTGGCTGTTCTGTACCACAGTTTCCTGGCCACTCTGCAAGTGTGAGTGTGGCATTTATTTTCAGTGGGATCCTCACAGCGTGGATTGCAGTGTCAGCACAGGGGAAGGCACGTTCAGTCCCTGGGATGCAGGCAGGAAGGCACACAGCTCACGGCGTGTTCTCCCACTAGTCTGGAATGAACCCCAGTGCATTTTAAGTGCAATGAAATGCATTGCACTTGATGTCTTTGACATCGAGCTAGTCCCCCTTTATTGCAGCAGTTTTATCCCAGTTTTCAGGCTGTCCTTTAGGAGAAAACTCAGTGCTGGAGCTCTGCTCTCTGCTCTGCCCCAGCACCACCAGCAAAACTTACTTTCTCTGGGTTTATTCTTTGGGGTTTTTTTTTCCCTTGGAACTAAGGTTCCTTTGCTGTCCTTGCAGCACCGTTATAGCTGCAATGATCTGTAGAAATCAGACCAAGTTAGCTCAGCCGAGTTAACTAGGAAAAATAAGCAAATTTCCAGGTACTTATGATGAAGGACTTGTGTGCCTGGAAGCCGGGTGGTTATTTTCCCTTATTTGCCTCAACCTTTCTACAAATGTGTTGTCCCTCGGTAAAAACCTGGCCCAGCTCATACTGGTACAACTATATATAATGGTTGTGAGCATAAGTAAGTAGGAACATGCTCCTTTCCATGAGGAGATGGAAAATCCCAGTCTCCTTGGGTCCTTTCAGTAATTATCAAGATTCTAGTCCCCGAGTCCAGGCTAAATCTGGCACTGGTAATTAAATCAGTTCAAATGCCACTGCTGATGTAAACCAATATGCTGCCTTCCCTATTTATATCACCTGCAAACAGGGCCTGGCTAAGGTTTCTTTAGCAATTTCAGTTTGACACAACATTTTTCCTCGCGTCTGTCTCTGAACTGTTGAATCCATGGAGGAGCCACCCCGCCTTCTGCACTGGGTTGTATTTCAGGGCTGTCAGGAAAGCAGCCCTTGCAAGGAAGGCCTGTTAACTAATAAATCCAGGCAGAAGGACCTATATACCAACTCAGATCTGATCCCAAGAACGGGAGCTTCACGTTTGTAAATGAGTTTTCATTTGCATAACCCTTGGGGGATCGTTCAAGTTCAGAGTTAGTCCTGAGCTGCAGCTGATATTATTTGTTATTTCTAAATTGAAGCTTCTATGTTAATTTGTTGGCAGATTCTGTCTGATGTGATAATTGTTCTGTGTTAGGTTAGATTAGTGAAGTACCTCTGGAATATGCAAAGGGGCTCCAAAGAAAGGCAAGGCAATGCCCACCACACTGGAAAGCATTCCCGTGTTAGACTCACAAATGCCTTGGTATTTAAAATATGACACAGGGTCAGATTTTGTAGGTTTTGGCCTGACAAAGCTTTTGGTGTGTCATGGTTTGTGACTGCCAGGAATGTCAAATTTTATCTCAGAGAAACCTCAGGAGAGCAGGGAGGTGTGAGATGCATGTTCATACATGCATAACTGTGCCCCTGCACACTTTGCAGACGTATTCTGGTGAATTTGTGTGGTGCAGGGAAACCACTTCTGTGAACTTATAAGACAATTAAGAACTTCCAGCAAGCAAGTACTATCATACTACAAAAAATGCAATGATCTGGCAGTGTCCTTTCAGTCAAGCAATGAAGGAGTTTCTGTTATTTGTAGATGATATCAGGGAGCAATAGGAATTTCCTTTAGTGCAGCAGGTTGTGATTATCAATCAGCTAATGCAACCAAATTAAAGGTGTACATTGACACTACTGTTTGAAACATCATCACACTGTTTATCAAGCATGAGAGAATCACAGGTTCCCTAAAACTGTTGAACACTTCATAAATACTGTGTTTTCTGGAAAGGGGGTTTCTTTTTAAACTGGAAAATAATTTTTAGAAAAAACACATTTGTAACAATTGCCCTATGGCACTCCCAATAGCATTCAACTTTCTGGCTTCTCAAACTCTTCTCAGTATTGTTTCACATTATTATTATTATTATTATTATTATTATTATTATTATTGGCTTCAGTGTGTTCAAAAGCAACTGAAACATCTTTTTCTACTTTCCTTCACAGAACAAGGATTGCATTTGAAGTAAAACTGCAGAAAACCAGCCGATCAACAGATTTCCGAGTCCCTCAATCAATATGCACCATGTTTAATGTCATGGTGGATGCCAAAGCTCAGTCTACAAAGCTTTGCAGTATGGAAATGGGCCAAGAGGTAAAAATGCAGGTTCTTCCTTCCACAGCTTTTAAAGGCAATGTCATGAAATTTCCTGTCTCCTGTTGTGCTCGTTTCAGAGACGTTGTATCGTTTGTGGATTTAGCCTTCCATAGAGAGTGTGCAGATGAATGTACAGGGGGTTGCTCTCAAATCTAATGAATAGAAACATTCGGAATCCCTGTCACTTAGGAGTGGCTTTTTGCAAGGACTGTGGTATGCATACGGTATCTCTCAAGCTTGGTTGTTGCATGATGACCATATAAATTGAGTCATTAACTGCACCTTGGAGCCAGGTGTCGGCAACACACTTTCTGTGTATGGCTATTTTCTGTAGACAAACAGAAGGAAAACAGAACTGCCAAGTTGTTGCTGTGATGCATGTAAGGAAAAAAAAAACAAAACCACAAAAATAAATAACTTCCAAAAGTAGATTGAAATTCCGGCTGCTTTGCCTTCCTAGAGTACTGGCTATAATCAGCACACTTGATCATTCTGGATTTCCAGGTTCATAATGACTCAAGTTTCCAAACAACAAACTTGTTTTAATTAATTGCTGATTTTTATTTTCTTCTGAAGCCGTAGTTGCAGGTTGAAGTTTCTGTGAATTGATCTATGAATTAGAAAGACATGGCAAATTGGAATGAATTAAATGCATCAGAATGCTCATTTTGCTCCAGTGACTTCAAGCCAAATTGAATATTCATATACCAGTCTAGAATAAATTCACAAATACTGTTTGGCTCACCTATTCTGCTGCTTGTCAGCATTTCCTAAATAAGCCTTTTCACTACAGCTTTCCATGGTCAGATTTTGCAGTGAATCATTGCTAGTTGTCCCTGTGTTTTTTTCAGTTGTTCACCTCAATTTGTTCCTCTGAAAGAACTTGCTCCAAAGGCCGCTGGATGCAGCAGGGCTCTCTGCCCTGATGTCAGTGGTGTTTGGATCAGATCCAGCTGTTCTTTTTATTTTTCTTATACATATTTCAGTTATGACATTTTATTTGTGACACTCACCTTGTAAGACATTTCATACTACCCACCATCAGGTCTTCCCTTGTCCTCCAGGTCAGCTGGAGCAGATCTTGAGTGGGCTTTTGTTGTCCAAGCCTGGACATGAACTTCTCTACCACTTTCTGTTCCATATTCATATCCATTTGTCTCCCCAAATCCCTCAGCCTGCAGCTGCTGCAGCATCCACCCTGGCAGTGCCCCATCAGCTGGGAAGGTCCATGTTTGCGATGCTCCCCACTGCAAACCAGGATCAAACTCTTATACTGGCACAGTCCCTGGGGGCAGGGAGATTTTGGAGATCATGCAGACTCTGATATCATGACAGAGGAGGCTCATTGCATTCATGAAACTGTCAGGTTAAGTATTCAGATGGCACAAGACTGATAATCAGCCGTGCCCAAGTATCGCGTGACCAGGCACTCACTGCATCTTCCCATGCTGACTTGTGATGCTCTCTGCTAGCCACAGTTCCCTCCAAATTCACTGCAGGTTCAGCTTGACTCAGACTGCAGGTGACAGGGGAGCAGGCTGTTGCTCCTGGGCTGCAGCTGGGATCAGCTGCAAATCTGCCTGTGCCACTTCCAGGAGGTGTTTGATGCGGCAGCTCAGAGACAGCTGAACTCCTGTGGCAAGCAGCAGTTGCTGGGATGTGAGGTTTTTAACAGATAGCTAGACTAATAGACCTGTAAAGCAGACAAATTATTGGTGCATAAGTTACCATTTAGGGCTGCAGTATTTTATATACCCTCCCTTTTTCTTTTCTTTCTTTTACTGAGTGTTAAAACCTCCCCCTCCATCCACTCGTGCCATTCTGTTTCGGCTATCTCCATCTCCTCTTCTTGAAGCTGTCTAAACCTGTGTGCCAAAATGGTCAGGCTGAGGAGGGTAAAAGTTCTCAGATAGATCTGTCATTACCACCTGGGAGGGGAGGACAAAATGCCACCGTGCCTCTTTCAGTCCCATTAGAAATGATGAAGGAGTCAGATTGGCAGCAGAGGCATGGCAACCCGGGTTTCCAGCCTTTGTCTTCCTCAGTAATATGGGGAGCTGAGTCTGTGCCTCACTGAGCTCCTCTGTCCCCCCATCTCTGGTGTGTAGCAGCTGCACAGGTCAGCAGGGGGAGGAGTGAACAGGCAGAGAGGGACAGAAACTCGCTGATGGGACCATCCATCAGTGCCACAGCCAGCATGTGGCTCCTCCAGCCTCTGTCCCTGTTCAATAGCAGCAAAAAGGGCTCACACTGCCCACCACGGCATTCAGGCAGGGCCTTTGGCCCAGACCTAACCAGAGAAGACATTTTTGTTAGAAACAACCCACTGATTTTTCTGACAGTTCAATCTGTACGTGGGCAGAGACTCTCTCGACACCTTCCTTGACCTTGCTCCATGGGTTCCCTCCCACCCCAAAGGCCTTCCCTTTCACACTACCTTCAGCCACACTCACTTTAGCAGATACTTGAATGCATTTTGCGAGCATTACCCTGTGAAACAAACACCCATCATTTCATTCCATTTCCTTGTCTCTAAAGGCAGCTGTTAAAACATTTGGTAAACATACTTTACCATCTTAAATATTTATTTTTCCTCTGAATTTTTAATACATCTAAGGGGATAAATGTATGTATTAAATGTTTCTCAGTTGGTCTAGTATGTTTCTATTTAATATCTAAGGTCAGATGGTCCTTAGAGAAATACAACGTACACACAATCTGTTACATGACAAGGCAAGATACTCATCACATAAAGTCAAGTTGAATCATTGTAGTGCACTGATTATGGATTGTAATAATTGAGCTAATAGAAAGCTGTGATGAACTCGATCGAGAGCGGGGGCTGCGCTGGGTAAAGCAAACCAGCTCTGCGATCTTTAACCTTGAGTGTTTTCGTGAGGAATGTGGAAGGAGCTGTTGGAATTGCTGGTTTTGCGAGCCAGGCGTCTGTAGCAGCACCGGGCGCTCGCTTTCCAAACCGCCGCCGCCTCTGACCCCATCCTGGCCCAGGCTCCCCTTACCAAGGTGGAGCTGGGGCTGTGGTGGCACTGGGTGCACATGGCTGTGGCTGCCTGGGGCAGGACCCTCGGCACACAGGCCCTGTCCTGCATGGTCACTGCCGGGACACCGGGGCTCACTCCGCCCTGGGGATTGCGGCTGCGACGGGAATGAGCGCTCAGGGTGCTGCTACACCGCCTTGGTGCATGCACAGGCTCCTCTCCTGCTCTCAGAGCTGTGGTTTTATTCCATTGGGGCTCTTGTTTGCTTTTGAAACAAGCTTGTAATTGAACATGCATCAGTCAGTGCATTTCACGGTGGATTGCTTTGCATATAGCTAGTCATGTTTGAGTTCAAACTCATGACTTACTTGATGAAAGCAGTTAGCTAAATGCTTGTTTGCAAAGTTTTACACACACAGAAAATGCAGTTGCAGAAGGAAAACGTCATGGGAGAGACACCCCAATATATGCACAACTCCTTCTCCATTTTCCTTAGGAAGTCCTGGCTGTGTCTGCCAAGCACATCAGCAGCTTCTACCTGTACCAAGCTGTTACAGGTCCCTGTCACCCCACAGCTGCATTCCAGCTGTGCTGGGAAAGGCCAGGTCAATCCTGGGAGCTGATAAGGCCTAGCTGTGCATTAAAGATTAATCATAACTGTGATTCTCTAAGGGACTTGTGTATGTCTTGACCTGCAAAGCAGGACATGGGAATGGGAGCTGCCAATGCAAGTGTCACCCGCTTGTTCGTGTATGTTTTCCCCCGCGTGGGCCCAGCAGATCGCAGCCTGTGGCGTGGCGGTGCCGCTTTGTCCTCGTGCCCAGGTGAGGCTCTGAGTGCCCCCAGCCAGGCCTTGGGCTGGGACGTGCTGTGCCATTGCCCCTGCCCTGGCCCTGCTGCCCTGGTGAGGGCTGAACCCACGGCTGAACCCTGCCTTTCAACAGCCGGTTCCCTTCCTCTTCGGAGCCGAATCAAACCGTAAGAGAGTGCCAGGTGTCAGCTACAATCCGGTCCCTTCCCACTGTTTTACTGCCTGCAAATCCTACAGGTAGCGATCTCTGGTATTTCAGCGAAAGGAGGTTTTGACCCCATTTCATTTTCCATCGCTTATTGTTTCTGTGCATGATGCTGCTGTTCTCATACGTCTCTTTTTTTAAAAGATTTTGGTTTATTTATTGTTTATCTTCATTTGTTCTTTTTCCTGTCTTTTGCACTTTCCTCTTTATTTCTGTCCCCAATCATCTGAAAAGTTTGCAAAAGAGTGGGTAAGTGTGTCCTACTTTTATTTTCTTTTTCCTGAATTCCTATATTAATATTACTGCCGTAGAAAAAAATCCCCAAACTGTAGAGCAGTTCAGAATAGTGATCAGACACTGAGACCAGCAGCTAGCATTTGTAAAGCCCTCACAGTCTTCCTTCCCAAAGTCTGATTAGTATTTAAAGCAGATTTGTCTCTTTCAATGTGATTTGATGTTAACATTTTAAAACAATATTAATGCCAAGTGGTAATGAATATAGTGACTAGCACCAGTGCTTGAAATGTTTGACTGAAAAATCAAATGTTTTGTGTTGGAAAGCAGTCATAATCAGTATTTTCTCAGTCCATTGAAAATAAGAATATACTGTATGTTTTCACTAATTAAATCTTGTATTGGAAACAGGTCTTTTCTAAATTAGTAGAAGACTGTATTTTAGTACCTATTCTAGCCATATTGCAGCTGATTGCATCAGAGCTCCCAAGCTAAGCAAGGTTTGGCATGTGCAGAAATTGGGTTGAACACTCAGAAATGCTGGTGCTGCAGGCACAGGTCTTGGTCAGCCAGTGCTGAGCTGCTGCCACAGGATCTGCCATTACCCAGGGCTCGGGGCTGCACTGCCTGCTGGCTTTTGCATGGGACAAAGAGGTTCCTCGTGGTTTGTTGGGTGGTTTTTAGATCTATCTACCAGCACAAAACAGCAAAGCCTTTAAATGAGTGCTTAACTTGAGCCGTGTGCCTGCTGAGCCCAGGGTAACACGGGAGAAGGTGGGAAGGCTGCAGCACCATTCCCGGTGGCTGAGGCTCTGGAGCAGCACATCCTCCTCATTCCCACGCCCAGGGCTGGATGGTTTGTGGAGAGGAGAATGCCCACAGAAGTGGAGCTAAGGGAATTCAGGGTCTCTGGGAGCACTAGGTGCTGGTTCTCACAGGGATGGCAGAGCCTCCCCTCCGACATCCACGCGTGGCTCCCGGAGCTGCGGGCACACAGAAGAGGGCAGGGTTTGCCCATGCTTCAGAACTGATGTAGGATTCTCCTGAATTCAAGGTTTCTCCTACAAGTGTAAGTAGTCACTGGCCACTGCAGTGGGGCCCAGGGTAATAAGCTGCATAATTCATTGTTTTAATACTACGTATTGTGGCTTACCAAGGGAAGAGGCTGACAAGTGTAGAGCTGTTGGCTGTGATCAATGCTAATATTTTCCTCCCCCTCTCCTTTTATTTTTCTTTAGCACCAGTACCATTCAAAAATAGATGAACTAATTGAGGAAACCGTCAAAGAAATGATAACACTCCTAGTGGCAAAGGTAACCCTCGGCTTCAGGTGAAGTGATTCTCTGTTAACATTGCATCTTTAATATGTGCGTTTCCATTAAAATGTGACACATTAGGATGTTGAATTGGCTTCTTGTTTCTCACAGGCAAGATCATACATCTCCCAGTCCTTTCATGGTGACTCTGTTGATTAGGAACTGCGTGAGATGTAATACTCTGCTAGCAGGATTGCCATACTGGGCCAGAAGTGGTTTTAAGGAATGGGTGTTACATTAATGGGGTAACACCCCGTGGTCAGCATCACCCCACAGCACTGGGGGAGCTGCAGTTGGGGTGTCACTGCTAAATGCTGCTGCAGAGCCATTGGGGTGGCACGCAGACGTGGTCACCACTCCTACACACGAGGTTGTATGGACGAAATAGCTCATCTTGTGCAAGATCACCATATGCTCTCCTAAGAAATTAATTTAGAGGTGACAGTAGTGGGAAACACATTCCAAAATGTCAGGTTTAATTGTTTGGAAATTGTTTTGCATCAGAGTCAGCTCGTGTAGCTCAGCTGCCAGCATTCCCCTTGGGTGGTTGTGTAGGTCTGGTGTGCTGTGCTAACACGGAGGGGAATTGGTATGTAAGGAGAAAGATGGTGGGGTGTGTTTTCCTCTAGTTTCAAACTTTCTGAGAACAAGTCATCCCTATTATACAGTGGAGACCTTTAAACATAATCCGCCAACATATGCCAGTTCAATTCTTCTGCAAGAATACCCAGCTAGCTGCGTGCTTGCCACTGCATACTGGGAGCAGGAACCACAGCCTTCCCCACCCAGAGAGGCTCTGCTGGATTCCCCCACGCTGCACCCACCTCCTGTCCCCTGCACCACCCAGGGCACTGAGGGGTGATTCCCACTCAGCAAGAGATGCATCACAGCACCCAAAAGGAAGTGCTCCTTTCTCCCCACTCCCCACCCACTGTGCTCAGGGACAGGTGGTCCATTCCTTTGACAATGCTGAGGGCTCCACTGGTTTTTTTTTAGTGTCACAGAAATTTTTACATCCTTGTCCAATTATTAAAAATAATTGCATTATTTTTTGTCTTTGTAGTTTGTCACCATTTTGGAAGGAGTCTTGGCCAAACTGTCTAGATACGATGAAGGAACTTTGTTTTCTTCTTTCCTGTCATTTACTGTAAGTACAGACTACAATTTCCTTTCTTTTTCTTTTCTTTTTTTTCCTGAGTTGTAACCTCCTGGTCTCCCAGGACTAGATCAGCTACATAACAATCCTTCCTTTCTATGATGTTTGATCATTGTACCCCCCATGTGAATAGACAAACAACCTGTATGCAGATATACAGTACATAAACAGAGTAAAGCCATCTCCAGCCATCGTTCAGCTTAGTGGAGTTTATTCTGTAGAGGGTACAAATGAAGGTGAAAAAAGCCATTGCACTGTACATGCAATTTGCTTCATTGTCACTTCACATGACAGGTGTGTTCCTGTTAGTATTCTGGTCTTAACAGTGAATATCTTAAGTAGTAAACAGCAAAATAAGGGAGATCTAGGGAGTGCCTATGTGTTTCTAAAAGAGAACAAGGTAGAGGGGATGCCATGAGGTCACAAAGCACAAGGTGCCTCTAATGCCATATTTCTCCGTAACACTGCAGAACCAATTCACAGCTCACCCCATATTTCCTAGCAAGGTATGGGACCAGACCAATATCTGTACAAAACTGGCCTCACTATCCAGCAATGGTTTAACAATCTGAGCTGTATTCCAGAAAAGTGTTGTGACAGCTTCTTAGGACGAACACATGGCAGCTGATTTCCAAAGGTCTTCTGAAAATGCACGTGCCAGAAAGTTTACAAGAGTGTCTCTGTGCAAGCAGGGCTTCACTTCTCCTGGCTCACAGACAGCTGTGCACCTGAATGCCTGTGGCTGGGCTGGTTGGAAAGTTGTGTTCATGTCCCACTCCCCCAGCCCTGTTGCCTTTATGTGCAGCCTCTCCTGCACTCACTTGTTCACAGAGACTGGGCGAGAGGCAGAAGGCAGTGCTCTGCAAACTGAGAAATCTTTCCAAAGTCTCATTTTGGAGTTGTCTTAGTTACTTGCAAATGTCTGCTGTTTGGGCCCTTTTGCAGGGTTTGAGGCAGTTTGTAGGATCCGTTTGGAAATGGAGATGGATGTGGGAAGGCTTACCAGCAGAGGCAAGAAACTGCTCTTGGCAGCTTTGTGCCCACAGTCTGGCAGCTTATCTGAACCGCCGTGGGGTTCAAACTAAGCATTCTGCCTTTTCAGGTGTGCTGGAGGCACTTTGTTCTTGGGAGAAGAGAGGAAGGGAGGGTGTCCCATTCACTGCCCACAGTGCAGCTCTTCTCCCAGGATAAATCCTGGTGATTACAGCCCCAGGGCTGTGCTCACCCCTGCTCGAGGGGATGCAGGGCATGGCTTGGGCTGGATACCTGGATACCTTCCCTCATTCCAGTGCTGTGGAGGGTTAGGCAATGCTTGTGTGCCAGCAGCAGAGGATGTGGAGGCGGCAGCTTTCCAGGCATCGGAAGTACCAGCATCAGCCCGTTAGACAGTGTAGTGTGCAGCCCTTCCTTCCCCGTGAATCCAAGCTGTTCCTCGGTTGATGCTGCGCCGCTCCCACCACATCCTACTGTTTACACTGCCGAGTGCTGCTCCCTTTGATTGCTGAGCAAAACCCTGGCTGCACCTGGGCTCTGGGCACCCGACAGGACCAGCACAAGGGTGAAAGGGGCTCAGGCATCCTCTGCTGCTCCTCAGACACTTACTCACTGCCCCAGCAGCCACAAAACAGTCTGTCTCATTGCAACAGCCCCACAGCCTTCAAACATGGTCCCAAAGCCTCAATTTCCTGAGTTTTCAGTCAGGAAGGGATGTGTATCCAAATAGCTGCTGTGCGTGGTGTGTGCATGTCTCCAGGAAAGTGTTGGTCCCTCGCCCACAGCGAGTGGGCTGGGCACACGGCAGAGGAGCAGGATTGCTCCTTCCTGGCAAAGGGACGTCTCTCGCTTTGGCCCTCATGTTTGCTGGGGGCCACCAGGAGAGGAGGCTGAGGAGCAGCCCTGACCCCTTTGGCACTGGGCTTAGCAAGTCTCCTCTCCCTGCAGTAGTAATGTGACTTGCTGTGTTTAGTCTTTGCAGTGATAAATACAGAATCTCTCTCTTGTTACAGCATGCTTGCACCACCTCCCACGTTTTCCCTGTCTGAACAAATACAACAAAGTGTGATGGTCCAAGCCGCTGAGCTCCAGAAAGCATTAGTCTCCCACCCCCTTCCACCGACTTCTTTCATCGCGTGTTTTCCAGGCGCTCTGCAAGTGACATGTACTCGGGGGTCTTGTGACAGACAGTTTTATCACCTAGTAGGATATCCTCATTTCCAATTCTTGCCTCGAAATTCAAGATAAAATTAATGCATCTGTTGTCCTAATAAATTCTCACTAGCCACTTCTCCTTGCAGAGCACTTTGAGAGGAAAACACCCTTCTAAATTTGGCCAGACTTTTTTTTTTTCTGTTTGTTGCTACATTTCAGTGCATCTTGGCGGCAGCAGCCCAGGCCCTGGCTGGGCGTCTGCATGTGCAGATCCACTGACTCTCAGGAATGCCAGTTGCTAAAATTCCCTGTAATCTGGATGGCCTCTGTAGGCAGAGCATTACACCTGTGGTAATTATAACCAAAGATCCCATGGTACCCAAGGGAGACAGAAGTAAAAGATCTTATTTTTGTTCTGCGCAAAATTTGTATGGTAAACTGAGACGTTCCATGGCAAAGTCACATACTTTGTGAAAAACGGCAGCCTAGCAAAAATCACACAACATCCGGCAGTTTGGAAATTTCACTAAATGTAGCCAAATCTGAGTTTAAAGAAAAACAAGTAATTATTCTGATTAAAGGAGAGTGGGCAGGAGAAGCAGCTCAGTTTTTTTGTGGGTGGAGGGAGGAGATCGCAGGAAGCTGAGTTATTCTTGTCGCCTCTTGGTTTTGGAGAAAGTAGTTTGAAAGTGGCGCTAAGCTGGACCCAAGAGTGCTAAATCCACACTGGCAGGTTTGCCTCTGCCTGGCTTCATGCTCTGTGTGATATTTGAAGGTACAGGTGCAGCTCTGAGCAAGGACCCCAGCTCGAGTTCTGCAGGCTGTTGAGCCACATCGTTTTCCAGGCTTTTCTCCTGGTTGGTGGGCTTTGCTGCTCAGAAAAACTGCTGGTTTGGTGCTTGCATGGGCACCCTGCCTGCGTGGGTGTGCCGTGGCTGCCTGCTCTCCTGGAGCTGCAGCCGCTGCATGAGCTCCAGCTGCCTTCTGCACAGAGGCTGGGGCTGCTCTGTTCCCCTTCTGCAGGAGCAAGGGATAGCGCTTCCCTACCTCCCAAGAAAGTTGTGAGGATAAATGCAGAGAAAGGGCAAGGTGTCCAGACAGCTGGCTGGAAACACGAATACCTGGAGACAAGACAAGTGTTTCCTCTGGCACAGGTTTTGCTGCCTCCTTCACAAACTCCTGTGCTGGGACGAGCCCTGTCCCCCTGCAGCCCCTCTGGCAGCCAGACCCGGGGTCACACTGCAGCAGCAGGCGCTCCGTGCCCTCCTCCTGCCCTTCCCTCTGTTCTTGCCCCCCGGCTCGGCAGCCCTGGCGCTGCCAATACTCGCCGCATTCACCTCGGCAATTACCACCAGTCTGGTCTTTTGTATCGCCTCATTGTGCTTAATTATGCACCCCCCACACACACCATATGAGTGCTTCCACCCACTCTCACATTCTGTCTCACACATACATTCATTCTCTCATTCGGGACACATAATTTATTCATCCCAAGATGCAACTGTGTGCGTGTTATATTTAGGCTGTTTTAATGGTAGCTTTAGAAATATTTAAAAGCAGGTGAGCTTTTACACCCAAACAAAGATGGCCGGCAACGCTTACCCTAATTAAAAGCAGAAGCGTTGTGGAAAATCCCAGCCATACTCTTTCTAGACACTGTGCCTTATGCTACAGTGGGAAAAAGGTCTCTGTGGCCAGCTGGGCACTGCTCAGTTGGAAGAGTTGGCCCTGACGTCAGGGGCCACCCCGCCTCCTGCGCCAGGCACTGTGCACCCTGCTGCATGGAAAACCACAGACAGAGTCACTTTGGGGTCTTGCAGATCCCACCAGCTTGTGAGGGCACCACAGAGTGCAGTGTCCATCCCTGAAACCCTGCCTCCAATAGCATCTTCTAAAAATGGAGGAAAATAAGGGAAAAATTATGTAGCTGTTTGGTCTGGGAAGCTTCAGAGCACTTTTGTGTGGCATGGCATGAGCACACTGGCTCAACATGGTGTGCAAGCTCCTGCCAGCAGCAGAGCCAGCAGAAAGGGGGAAAATAATAATTTTTGTTTAGAATTGACTGATGTAGTGGAGGAACTGCAAAACCTCTCAGAAAACCCTGAGCCTAACAGAGCATCACAGAATGGTTTGGGTTGGAAGGGACCTTAAAAATCATCTCATTCCAACCCTCCTGCCACAGGCAAAGACACCTTCCATTATCCAGGTTACTCCAAGCCCCACCCAACCTGGTCTTGCTAATGTCCCAGGCTGCAGCCTGCACAACTGGGGGAAGCACACCATGGGCAGGACGATGGGAAGGGAGCAAAATTATTGTCCTTCGGGTGCTTTCTTGTGTCTGGCTTGGTGCAGGCCCAGCCTCACCATGCCATCATGCCCCCACTCCCAGGGGAGCTGCCATCGCTCCTGGGATGTAGCTCCCAACAGGAGAGACATGCAGTGCCTTGGGAGACACGTGGCATCAGGTGGAGAGCGAGGCCTCCGAAGAAAATAACGATGTCTTCTTACGAACCCCATCTTCCCCCGCTCGCTGAAGTAGAAGAGGGAGAAGCACAACTCCCACACTATCATCTGTTGCTATTAGAGCTTCAGCAGCAGTAAAGTTACCTCTCAAAAAAAAAAAAAAACAACAACAAAAATACCACCCTTTTAGACAGGAAAGTGAGTTTCATCACCCTTTTCAACCTACTCAGCATTATGTTGTCCCAAGTCTTGGCTGGAGTTGGTCTTACAGAGTTTAAAGACAAAAACAAAGACCTGAAAAGGTACTGGTGGTGTTAACTCTTTTCTTGTTCCTTTTACAGGTGAAGGCTGCTTCCAAATACGTGGATGTACCCGTAAGCACAATTTAAACAACTTCTGTCATAGTAATTTGCATCGTGCTTTGGTTTATGGCATGTATAGCAACCCACATTATGCATTAACAGCCAGGATTGAACCATGGGCCTTCATACTTCTAACATTCAAACTGGAAAGAATATCTCCATTATGTTAATAATGAGCAGTTACCCTCTTATGGAGACCTATGAGGCTGTTTAGGCAACAATTTGCAGATGGTGTCAAAAAGGTACCATATTTATGCAATTGGCTTGAATCACATTTGGAAAAAAAAAATGGGAGCAGTGCATTCTGTTAATTCTTCATTTGGACTTGTACAAATACAGTATAATTTCCAAACAAAAAGGTCCAGACATGTTAGAACTGAGCCAACACACATCTAACACATTAGCTAATCTATTTTATTTTTGTTCTTCTAATTGTTGGTTTATTTTACTCTTTTGGAAAATGACTTTTTTATTACTTTTGGGGAAATGGTGATGAGCTAGCAACATGTGTTTGGGAAATTGTTAATGAAAATAATTTTTTCCATTTTTCTGTAATTGGTGTAGGAAAACTGTACATCGTCTCCTCTAATTAGACCTTGATTCATAAGGAAAAGAGCCCTTAATGTTCTTAGACAGAGTACTTAACTTGCCAGAAGTTTACATTTAAATTAAGTTGAAGTGCAATATATGAATATTGGCTGGAATAAGGGGTTACTGTAACATTTACAGGCAGAAAGATCCCGAGAAATTGCAAATGAAAAAAGAGTAGATCTTAATATACCACACCAGCTCCTGCACCCAGTTAGAATGGGCAGTGAAAATCAAGAGTAACTCAGTTGAGTTTGATGATGTGTATGTATAATGTGTGTATATTTAATGCAGCTGGATTGTTCTGCATGCTCTCATGTGACAATGTGATAAATTTATCAGACATCTTGGACTGCATCATCTGCATTTGGTGTTTCCATCCCTTTAGCTCAGCCTAAGCGTTGCCTACAAAATTACTGTATCTTGAGCCCAGCATGGAAAAGACAAACTCTTGAACAGTAAGAGGTGTTGCTTGGTTTAAAATACCCCAGTGCAGATCTTGGCATCCTGTTCTCTTGGAGTAGTAGAAAAAAGATATTGAGAGCACTGGGAAGAAAAACTCAGAATTTATTTCTTGCCCTGAAAATGTGGAGATCCTTCAGTTGAAATTCCTAGTTGTTTCAGTGCATCTTAAATATTTAGTCATCAGAAATTTGGGCACAAAACAGTTATTTTAAGTAACTTCTAGGGCAAAGCATGGCCTTCTCTGAGGCCTCTGTGCTCCTGGAAAGTAAAGCATCTCCAGGGAAGTGGTCTCAGTAAAATGCTGTGTAGCTCTTTCAAGCTTTTCCAAAAGCATTGCACCTGGGACACCCTTGGGAGGTCTGCAGCAGGGTCTGCTCCCCTTCTGGAAGCCAGACAGATGCTGCAGAGCAGAAATCATTCACCTCTGTCTGTTTTCAGTTGTTTCCCCACCTTCCCCTGGAAACAAAGCTGTGTTACAATGACAGCCTCGACATTTTTAATGAACTCAACCTCCAGCCCCACTCAGCTCCCAGAGCTGTGCAGAAGCCACCCCATGGTCCCTGAGCCTCTGCCTTTCCAGGGGAAGGAGAAAGGAAAACCTGTTTGACTAGAGGACAGAGGGGAAATCCTGGTGTTGAGCAGAAACCATCACTTAAATCTAATTCTGCAAATGTTAGTTAAATCTAATTCCATAATTCCGTTGCAATTGTCTGGGTACAAACCAATCCATCTAATCCTGCCTTGGAATGGGCACGATCAGCAGACTGAAAATTGCTTGAAAGTGTAACACTTGACTACTGCCACATTTGTGCTGTCCTCATTGTTTTTCAAATTAATACCTTGTCATTGTTGCAGTAGGTGTTGAGAAATGTCACTGCCTTCCCAAGGGCCAAGCACTGGCCCTTTGCTTGATAATTGTTTGCTTTGTATTAAAAAACTCCGTTCCTACTGCTTTCCAAACTGTCCTCATTTTCACCCTGGAAATTACACGGATGTGTTAACTAACTTCAATTTACAGCGGCTGACAATCGTATCTTGCAGAGAAATGATACTCTGTGATCTGAGGTAAATCACAGTAATGGAAACTAATGACACTAGTTATTAACAAACTTACAATGTGCCACACAAATTTAAGGATTTGTGGCAGCTCTTGTAATGACTCGTGTTACTGTATTTTAATGGGTTTTGTTTGAGGTAAGTTTGAAACCAATATATCAAGCAATGTGAACTCAAACAAGATTTTTTTTAAAAGTATTTTCCCATCCAGCTGCTTCAGTTCCCAATTGCTTTAAAGCAATGCCTTTATCCCCAAAATCTTGTGCACTTGTAGGCTACTCTTTAAAAATCAGTTAAATTCTGCAGAGAGCTGTAGAAATGTGACATCAGGTAAGTGTCCAGCAGGTAAGGAAAGGGCAAACTGCAGGAGGACAGCAGGAGATGGAAGAGAAGGAAAAGCAGTGATGAGGCTGCACAGAGGAGCTGCTCCCTGCGTTGCTATTCATGTTTTTCTCTCTCTCTCTCTTCTCTCCTCCATGCAGAAGCCAGGAATGGATGTTGCTGATGCCTATGTGACATTTGTCCGCCACTCTCAGGATGTCCTGCGTGATAAGGTCAATGAGGAGATGTATATAGAAAGGTTATTTGATGTAAGTAAATGCCTTCTCCTCCTTGGACACCAAGCAGGAGAGACCCAAAATGTGACAAAATAAGACAGGAGGATAAGTCACATTTTGAGAAAAATTATTGGTTATAGCTTTAAAAAATAAATAAATCTTTCCTTTCTTTCTGACTAAGGCTCGTATCTGCTCTCTGCCTGCTTTAAATCTGTACTCTAGTCTACTGTGTCTTAGTCTGTCTGTCTGGATCTTAAAGAAATAGTAACTTCTAAGAGAGCTCTTTAATATGTTTAAGCTTGTGTAAATTTCTCTGTAGCAGAACATCTCAGTCATTGTTCTCACTGTTAAAGTCTGAGCCAGGTTTTTGGCAGATGCGTTTGCTAAGAGCCATTTCTTCTGCACATTTTGCATTGTTTCATTGACAAGCACTCAAAATCTGACAGGAAATTAAACATTCTAAACTTTAATTTTAAAAGCTAATCAAAACAGAGCTGATTATGAATGGGCTTTGGTATAAAGGAGGACCATGTTGTGGTGCCTGACACAAGAGGTAAATTTGAGACGTGGTCTCCTTGATGAAGATGGCCTGGTAGGAGCTAACCCAGATGTTCACAGCTAATTTTCAGTTGCACAAGATCAATTTGTTGGACTGTAAGAGAACAGTGACCTGTGATGCCTGATTTTTTTGGGTTTGGATGCATGTCAAAAATATCTCTGTTTCTGTTGCTCTTGTTTTGTTACAGCCTTTCTGTCCTCGTAGCTGTTCTATAGTGAAGGTTTTCTGTTGATGACCAGCCTGTAGCATTAGTGTTTCACTCTCTCTAGGGTATTTGTCCGTATCTCAGTTTCTGTTTGAAGCAGCTTCTGTCCCTACTTTCCTTCCTTCCTTCCTTCCTTCCTTCCTTCCTTCCTTCCTTCCTTCCTTCCTTCCTTCCTTCCTTCCTTCCTTCCATCCACCCATCCATCTCTCAGCAGTGCCATTTCTCAATCTCCTGGTTCTGGAACTCTAACAGCCTTCCTTGCTTTCTTTACTCAACCTTTTGCTTCCTCAGTGTGCAGGGAAAGCAGCTTTTTCCCCAGCCAACCTCCTCCTTCACTCAATACCTCTCTTTCTGTCCCTCAGAAACCTCTTCCTCCTCTACAATTCCCACTCTTTCTTTCCCCCATAACTTACCAGATTAAAATGGAACTTATCTCTCATGTCAAATGTTTTATCACATTATATCAAGTGGCATGAATTAAGAGTCAAATAATCTTACTGTGTACATCTACTAGCATGACCCATATCCACTGAGAATGCCTCATTCATGCACAGAGCACAGCAGTGCCTCCTCCGGGCTCAGCTCGTGCTCTCTCCAGGGAGAGTTTGCAGCGCAAGCACCAGACACAAATCACCCATCAAGCAGGCATGGGGAGAAAAAACAAAACATAAAACAAAAGACTGTCGCTTCCATCTGCAGCGGGCCTGCGAGTGCATTGCTCGTTTGTGTTGAAATTTATTCCATGAGCAGTTAAATTTCCAGAGCTCATCTGGACTGTTCTTTTTAATGCCCACACTGCCTTTTCCCTCATCCTTTCCCTATGATTCACAGTTGGTGTGTTTCTACCCTTTTGGGCCATTATTTCCAATTTTCAAAAGGCTGTAATTAGCACAAATATTGATTTCGGTTTGATCCACTCATACTTGGTTTTACCAAGCCGTATTTTAAACAAATTAACAGTTGACATGAACAAAAAAAAAAGAACAGCTACCTTGGTGGAAAGCAAAAAGTGCAAAACCCTTCTTTCCCTCCCTGGCTTCCTCAAGTCTCCCTGGTCCATATGGAATTAAATAATCAAGGGCAAGCTTTTTACATTGCCCTGCCTGTTCTGACCTACACGGGCTGCAGGTGGGAATTGCAGCATGTGGGAGCTGTTCCCATTCCTGTTCCCATTCATGTTCCCATTCCTGTTCCCGTTCCTGTTCCCATTCCAGTGGGATGGCATTGGGATCTGATGCCCCTGGCATGTTTGCATGTGTCTCATGTGTGTGAGTGCCTGCCCATGAACGGGGCAGATGCTTTGCAAGGAGGGAGTGGGATGTGCCAAGCCCTTGTAACCCAAGAATTCAAATAATGTTTTGAGCAGTTCTGTATCGTCTTTGAAAGGTTGTAGCTCAAGGAGCTGCTTGTGGTCAGCTCCCATCATGGCTCAGGTGCTCCTGGTGGGTCAATACCAGCACAGGGTTCACATGAGGGTCACCAGACCCCATTTGAATTGGTGCTGTGTTCACCCGTGTTTGGGTAAAGGCAGGAGCAAGTGCTTAGCTCCATTATTGAGCTGAGACACAGCCCTGCAGCCCTGCAGCCCCTCTCTCCTAACCCAGCCAAGCAGCACAGCCATGGGGTCTTTAAGCTCCTTTGGTCTTATTTTCCAAGGACATTTTAGATACTAACTACCTCTTTAATAAGAAAGGGAAGAGGAATAATCAAAAATGGTATTTATGATGCTGAGTTAGAGTTGGACCTGATTTTGTTCCCTCTTCCCCCAGCATGGCAGGGGAGCAATCCTCTTAGCTGCAGTTTGTCCAGGGAATGAGATTATTAACACTTTCAAGGCCAGCTCCTCAGCTGTTTCAGTGCAGCAGAGCTGGCTTGCCCTGGCCAAAGCTCTGTGCAGTTTAGGGTGTTGTATGGCAATAGGGGCAGCAGCAGCAGCAAACAGCTTAAACCTGGCTGCAGGCAGGTGCTGTGCACCTAGTGGGTGAGGCACTCACAGTGTGGGTAAATCCCCTTTCTGCAGTCCTGAGCAGTGCAGGAGCACAGTGCCAGGTTGTCTAGTGCACGTTCTGTGTGGTTTGAACTCCTGGGATATTCCTAATCCCCACACATCTCTGCAATTCTGCCCTGTGCTCCCATTTATTCCCTCTTTGTTTCCTCCCAGGGGTAGAGGCTGCAGAGTGTGTTAGGCCATGTCCCCAGAGAAGCTGGGTTAATATGTCTTTTCTTGGCATTTGCCATGATTTCTTAGCTCAGAAAGCATCTCTCTTCACCTGCATTGCCTGACTTGCTCATGCCTGAGAAAAGGGCTCTGCTCTTTGGGAGATACTCATGTTTGCAGCAGATTATTGTTATATTTTGGTGTGGTCTCTGTGTTAGTCTTCTTAATTCTGCAAATTAGTCAGGATGGGTTTTCCCCCCTCCCCAAAATAGAGTCATCTTAATTTTAAAAATCTGTATTCTTGGGATCATTGAATGAACAGATTGATCGTGGAGTTTTGCTGGTAATCAAAACCTAACTAGCTTTTTGGCAGTGCTGCTTACTGCAGAGTAACATGACTTATTTACTTGGCCTGGCTCACTAATTTGGTAACATTTAAAGCTAAAACACTGTAATAAGGCCATTCATGGAGAGCAGTGGTAACAGAAGAGTTTCAGAATTGCATTGTAGCATCCACTCCCTGTGCTCCTGTGCCTGGCTGGGTGCTTTGGGATTTAAACCCTCTGGTACTTTGCACACAACACAGAAGGGTCACAAACTCTGTGTACTGCCTTTCTGTACGCTGTGTTCCTTTGATAGGAAGCAAAATTTTAACACTTTTTTCCCAGAGAGGGGGCAGAGTTGACATGCAGAATGGAACTGTTTATAGGAACAATGAGGCAGAAGCAGGTGGGTGTATCTTAAACATGGGAAAATATCTTCAAAGTGATCTTGACTCTTCAGACCAATCCTGCAAAATTTGTGTCCCCTTTGGCTCAGGTCACTGAGACTTTCATAGGATCAGAGTTTATACATCCGCCTTTTTGTCTGAAGGCAGTGGGAGTTTTACTTGTGAGGGTTGTGCCCTTTGGCAGAAGTTATTTCTAGATCCATGTATGTGTGTATATCTTTACAAACACCCTTAGATACTCACAGCATAGGTTTCAACCCGTCACAACATATGCGATCCAGAAAGTCTATGATTGACTAGTAGATAGTGTGAAAGCCAACCTCTCCTCCTCATAAATTGGTAAACACTAATGTAAAACATAGGGTGACTATTTCCTCCCCAGCCACAGCGAGTAGCACATACACAAAAGGCTACTGAACGTCGGGTGAGCTCCCCGAGATCCTGCGAATTCCAGCATCCTGATGCAGTCCCTGAATAGCGCAGATGGCATTTTTCTCTCCGATGATTAATTCAATATCTTACCGAAAAAAACAAAAACATGCTTTTGATATGAGAGATCAAAACACCAAGAGAAGCTCCTAAGATTGCGAGGACCTAAAAAAAAAAACTAATTTATTTTTTTCCTCCTTGTACTTCTTGAAGACACCAGCCTGAGTAGAAGATAAGGATTAAAACAGATGTGCTTAGTGCTAGTTCATCTGCTTAAATCTAGCAGTCTCTGAGATCAGTGATTAAAAAGCCATCTCTAACTTTGATGAAATCCACTGCAGTGGTAATTCTGTGTCTCTGATCGCTGTCTTATGGGCCTCATGTCTGCCTAAACCGGACATAGAAAACATTTCACTGGAGATGATACATGGATTATATGGGTCAATTATACACTTAATCTGCCTTCTGGGGATTAAGTGTGCATGGATTGACCCTGCGTATTTGGCTTGTCCTTGGCAGTTATCAGATCAGGAAGGTTGCCTTTACCAAAAAGTCTGGTAAGAACTTAATCACACAGTGATACAGCCTGCTGAGGTGGCAGCAGCCACTGTGCTCTCTGCAGAAGGCAGTTTTACCACTTCACTGTCACTGCGAGTGCTCAGCTCCCTTGCTCTGTGTCACAGCCGGGATAGCAGACGGAGAATTTGCTCCTGAAACGAGGAACGAGCCTGTTCTTCTCTGCAAGACGGAGATGGCTCTTAGTCTTGGTGGCAGGGTGGGATCAGCAGGGTAGCAGCAAGGGCAGGGGGGAGACCAGGGTCTGCTCTGCCCTGGGCTGTCATCGGTGCAGAGGAACAGTCACTCCAGCTCCTCTCCCAGCAGCAAAGGAGAATCCATGGCTTAACAGCTAGAGACAGCATCTCCTTCCCACCACCTTCAGGGAGGCAAAAGCCCCTGGCTGAGGTTCCAGCATCAAGTTCTGTCCCTCAGGCTCAGCTGGCTTGGGCTTTTAGGAAGCTCCAGTGATATCCCAAGGCTGATGTTGTATCTGGTGGATTTTGATGGATTTTGGTTTTCTTTCCTAAGCCAGGAGCCCAGCAGGAATGCTGAGCCTGGAGACACGGTGCAGGACTGTCCTCATGTTTCCAAAGCTGGCTGCCCTTGCTGGTATCTGATTTCTGGATGTCAGAGATAATAAGTTAGAAGGATGCAGGGCACTGTGTGAGTCTCAAGAGTTCAGCAAAATCCTTGTACACATTTCCAGGAGCCTGAGGGAGCACTTGTTGCTGGAGGATCCACAGGCAGCTCAGCATATGTTTCAGTACCTACACATTCGGAGCCTGAGAACACACCTGAGTATATCGAAAAAATACAAACCACAGCTAGATCAGTTAATTTAGCAAGTCCTCTGCAGACACCGAGGCATTAGCTTATTCTTAAAATCAAAGCTTTTGCCCTCAGCAGGGTTACTCACTTGAATTTTGGCAGCTCCTTCAAGGCGTGCTTGCAGGATCGTGGCATTTCTTGCTAGCCCGTAAGCCTTGCGCAGCACAATCAAATGCCAAAACAGAGCCCTTCTCACCCTCCCTTCTCCTTCCCCTCTTCGATCTCAAAAGCCTGGTTGTGAGTCAGTGGAGCTACTCACTGTGAGTTGGAATTACTCACAGGAGGCCGGGTTGCAGGATCAGGGGAAGAACGGATATCAGGCTGCGCGCTGGGCTCCCATCTCGTATCTGCTTGTAGCCACACTCACCGCTTTCCCTTAGACAGACAACAACCTGTTTCCCTCCTACGCAGCTAGACTGCTCATTAGGGCACTAACTCTCTCCCACTCCCATCCTGATATGGCCTCCACGGAGCTATTTCTTCTGCGTTGCTTTTTGCTTTTTTTTTTCCCCCTCTCCCCCCTTCCTGAGTGAGTTGTGAGATGAAGACAATTAGGCACACTGATCTCAAGGGAGTGCAGCTTACTTTTCCCTCCCTGTGCATCTTTGGAGGAGCTGGAGCCACACAGCTTTTGCTGCCCTTTGCAGGCTTGGCAAGGCTCAGACCTGGACCTGATCTCACTGCAGGACCTTTTCTGGGAAAAAAAAATAAAATTGTGGCGGCAGTTGTCAGTATATCTCCTGTGGGACAAATTATCTTTGTCCTGAGGGTGCATGGAGTACACTGTCCTTCTGCAGCCTCTTTTTCTCCCCATGTGCCCTCTTGGAGCCACACAGGCGTGGGCAGAGGAGCTTAGCACTGACACCACTCCTCAGAGCCAGCCCTTGTCCTGTGATATTCCCATCCATGAGCTTCACACAGCCCAGGCATGCACTGGCGCGTGGCCTCCCAGCTTCCCCTCAGCAAGGCTTCTTTCCTGAAGTGCTCATTTAAGTAGGCTCCATTTAATTTATTTTAGGGAGAGTCTTAATAAAATAAGTCCTAGATCTGTCACTGGATTTTACATGCTTGTAAGGGGTTTTTTCCCCTCCTAAATGTCTTTATCAGAACAGCTTTTCGTGTTCCAGTAGACATTTGGTTGAAGACAGTTAATTTGATTTCTTTTCCAGAGGAGATTTTCCATTAATCATTCTAAGAAGGCAGACTGATTGCTCCGTTACGTTAAGGTCAGCATAGGCTTGCTAACATCATCCGCACCGCGCTTTTGAGCGTCAGAGATTTGTGTTGTGGGGCTGGCACTGACTGAAAGATCATTTATTTCCTGGTAGATGTGAGTAGCCAAGGTTTTTGAGAAGCAGGAGCATGGATTAGTCCGTCTAGAAAGAACCTTTTTCTGAGCCACCTGTCTGCTCCCTGACCAGGAGCTCTCTGCACATTTATAACTGCACAGAGTTACACAGTGCTCTCTGAACTGTTGCTGCCTTCCAGCTTCGTTTAAGAGGCTGTGGCTAATTGGAGCTCCAGTCCTGTGGGTCATCAGGGAGGAGAGCCTGGAGGTGCTGGTCAGGCACAGCCCATGTGAGTCCCAGCTGTGTCCAAGGGTGTGAGGAGCGTGGGAAGGGCAGGAACGCCCCGGTGTCCGCAGGTGTGCAGGGCTGACCCCCAGGCTTTGCTGCCTCCCTCCGGGCTGTGCAAAGAGCCTTTGCCCAAAGGAACTCTCGGTGCACACAGGGGAGAGCCAACGGCCCTGCAAGGACAATGACAAACTGTCTGATTTCCAGCAGCGCCTTCAATCCCTCTTTTCCTTTTCTCCCCCTGCATCCCAGCCCCACACAATCGCTGCTCTGCCCGCGCCAGCCAGCGGTGCGTGCCAGATTAGCCGTCCCAGGTCACTTCGTTCCTCTTGATCTGCGGCTGTTTCCTTTCCTGGTGCTCCCTTAAGCCTCACCCTGGATGTATGATATCAGCATTCAAAAATGCCTGGTGGGACTGGGGCAGGGAGCGTGCTGTGTCCAGTGTGTAACCCCAGGAACGATACCGGGGGAGCTGCTGCAGTCAGGGCCGAGACATCCAGGCAGCCTCCAGCTACTTTTTTGGAATTTTCAGGCTATAAAAGAAGCAGATAAAGTTTATCAAGTCCCACTTCATGACAGCTTCCAATCTAAGCTGATAACAAGTATAATGAAAGTATTCCATAGCATGCATTGCTGCGCATCTTACTGAGCAACTCTGCAGCCAGTTTTACCATCACTGCCTCGCACTAACAGGGCTCTGGAATCGGGACAGAAAAATAGCAGTTGTGTGGATATTGTGTTTTACTAGGCTGCTTTATATAGAAACTCAGATTTTAACATGTCAACTTCATTTCTTTTTTGAAAAATGGAAATAAGCAGAGAATATTTTATAGGTTAAAAATGTATTTGAGAACAAGCATCCATACAGGAGTGGTTTTGTGTGTGTGTGTGTGCCTTTATAGGTTTTTATGCAGAAGCTCTTTCATTTAGGAAAAGGGAGGTCTGCAAATTCCTGCAAAGCAGCAGGTTTTTGGGGATTTAATTTGGCAGTTCCTAGTGAGCGCTGTGCACTTTGCAGAGCTGTATCTGCAGGGAAGGAGAGAGAGCTCAGCACCCAGAGCCCACGTGGCGGTGTGCCCATTCCCCCACTCGGTGTGCAGGGATATGGGATGCTCCATGCCAGCACAGCCTGGAAAGGCAGGGCCTTCCAGTTCAGGGGTTCATGTAGCCAGGACAGGCTTTACCTGTTTACCTGTTAAAGGCAGCATTTTCTGGAGGTGTGTAACTCGGTCTGTAAATAGGACTAGGACTGTCTAGTCTCAGAGAGGAAATGAGGCACCCGCTGAGGTTCTCAGCCTGCAAACCTGACAGGTTTAAGCATAGGATGTCCCTGGTTTGGGGACATTGTGGATGGGAGGGAAGTTGGGGGTGGCAGCAGACTTCCTTCCCAGATCACTGTGAGCACCAGTTCCTACACCCCCTGCCATGGACCAGTCACTGTTAGCACAGGGGTCTCCCCTGCAGTTTTCTCTGCTCTGATCAGCACATGGCCTGGTGGGTCTGCCCTTCTCAGAGTGAGTGTAGCAGCATTTGGTTAGGATGGTTTCAGAGATGTGTGGGGGCTGACGTTGGTGTTTGCTCACAGCAATCCCCATCAGGTTGAGATGGGGACATCCTTGGCTGTAGGAAAAGAGGAACCAGCACTGCGGTTGCTTTTTCCATGAGATTCTTCCCAGGGTGGAATGCTCAGGGAGTCATTGGCACTTTCACCCATCACCTCTGCTGGGGATGTGAGTGTGTGGCTCTTGGCTCGGCAGAGACTTTGGTGTCTGGCTAGCAGAGCAGACCACCTTGACATACAGCTCGGGAGCACCTGAAGGAGCACAAGGCATCACATCCCCAGCAGCAGAGTTGTTCCTCCCCCGTGAAGGAGCAGTAGTGCTGCAGATCCCTTTCTGGTTTTGTCCCTGCTGTGGGAAGCCTTTGCCTGTGTGCTGAGAGTGCACAGATCACCTGCAAAGCCACAGAGGGTCAGCGCAAACCAACCTGCATCCCCCGTGGTGTGTGGAGTCGCAGCTGCACTCCACACACAAGACATGTGTGGGTGTTACTGGTTTGTGCAGCACTGAGAGCAGGAGGTGTTAGAGATTAACTTCTCGGGCACATGTGTTTGCTGGGGACCTCAGCCCCACTGACACAAAAGATGTCGATCCTCCTTGTCCTCTCTGAAAAGGACTAAAATCATTTTGGCTTAGGAGCAGGGGGAAATGTGCAGCGAGGAGTTTGCAGGACAGGCTGTGCCCCTTTAGAGAGCAGGGAATCTGTGTGATCCCACCAGCACAGGCGGCACCCCCGGGAGCCCCAGCCTCCCTCCCATCAACACCTGTGGCTCCAACCTGCCGAGCCCCGCAGGGTCCAACCTCCAGCCAGTTAAGGGTGAGGCAGCAGCCTGAGCACACCCTGGAGCCGAGATCCCCAAACAGTGGGTGCTCTCAGGTGCCATATGTACTGCAAAAAGCGTGCGGCACTTCCACGCGCCGGGGTCTGCGCTCTGCGCTCGTTCAGAATGCTCTTCCCTGTTGGAAGGCAGAGCTCTTATGCGATTCAAAGTTGTTTTGTGGTTTATTTTTGGGAAAGGGGGGAAAAAATAATGTAATTCGGTGATGCCATTTGCATCCTAGACAGATGATGAGTCGCTCTGGCTAGCAGCTTAACCCTATTAGGCAACGTTAGGGACCGTGACTTTATTAAATAATAATACAAATTATTTTCATATCAAGACCCTTTGACTTTGTAACTTCCTCCTATCGCTATGTTGTCAACGAGAATGAAATTTCGTAGTTAAGGAATATAAAATAGAGTAAAAGGCATCCAGAATTCACAGCTCTGGGGTGGATGTTGAAGAACACGCTGTGTGTACTTGCAACGATAGCATTATAGTGAGGAAATACAAGGAAGAGAAAACTACAGACATTTACTTCAGTAATAGCTCAGTGTGAGTGTGACCTGGGAGACTCCAGACTTATTCACAAGGCTTTGGTAGAACAAAACCATAAATTTTATTTTGAAAAAAAAGACCTTGAGGTATATGGGGATTTTTATGAATTTGCTAGCACTTTGCCAGATCTCTAGAATTTAATGTGGAGTTTTATAGAGAGGTTAAGTTCAGAAAATGAGGGTCATGTTGCCTGCTGTGAGGACCACTTGCCCAGAGCCCTGCTGAGCATGGCTGGTGGAGGATTCACCCACAGGGGTGAGGTGCAGACGTGGGGTGCACAGTTTGGCAAAGGGGTCACAAATCCCAAACACGGACGGTTTGTGCACGTGGCTCCTGAGTATACCAAGGCAAAGACCCTGCAGAGAAGTTAAATTAACACACTGCAATCTGTCACCAAAACTTGGATTTATTTTCTGAAATATACTTTCCAAAGGGTGTGAATTTGGGGGCGAATCACCTTTCTAACAGCAAGCCGAGGGCTGCCTGAAGCCCTCCCGGTGCTCTGCCGTGTACTCCTTGGAGCTAAACAGACAGACCTACTTTTGATGTTGGCTTTTCATAAGAATGACTTAAAGAATTCATAACTTAAAGAATTATGTGCCACAGAAAAGCTGCCTAATGACTGGACAGCGTTATTATCTGGTGTGCGATGGCATAGCAGGACGATAACTATTTATTTACTCTTTGTGGATAATGTTCTGTTATTTTCTAGTCTTTGGCAATAGCAAGAGAGCATCTGATATATACAATATTGGTGTGTATCCAATTGTTTGTGAACATCCCAAGTTTTGAAACATGGTTGTGAGAGAGGAATATAAGCTTAAGCTTGAAAGGCTAAAAAGCAGAAAGCCCCACACGTAAATGCTATTATACACTTAATGAGGCAGGGTTTAAAAAAAAAAATCAGCCACACAAGTTGGTTTTATCAAAGAAAATGTATAAATAACAACCAGTGATTCAAAGTGCCTCACAAAGGGAAAAGCAGGGACGGGAAGCTAGCACTTCACTTGTGGCATTCAGATAATAGTATTTACTACACTAATCTTTTGGGCTTAGCAATTGACAATCAATATATTATTATCAACAAGCGTTAACGCAAACAAAAAGCTTCTATTTCTTTTTTTAACTGTGTTCCCCTAAGTCCCCTAAATTTAATTAAAACCGGACAGCTCTCCTTCTAGTACAAATTAGAGTTAAAATCATATTAAATATTTGTTCTACAAGAAAACAAAAGTGTCAGCTTGTGCTACCAGGTTTGGCTGCTTCTTTTTTTCTCCTTTTTTTTTTTTTTTACACACAGAGGAGAAAAAAAAAATACCAGCTACTCAAAGTTAAAATAAAGTCTCTCTCCCTCCCTCCCCGTCTCCCAAGACTACTGTCTATAACATGTTGTTCCTTATAGAAAGTGGGATATGGTGGCATTTGCTTGATTAACTTGCTCGACAAAAGTGACAGCTGCTGTGGGTGCATGTAGCTAAGCTGCACAGCGCAGTTCCGCCTTTGTACATCTGTCAGCAAAAAAGGAGGAATAAAGAGTGAAAAGAGACAAATTGGTCCCAAAAGGCAATCCATTCAACTCAGGAGGTTTGCTCTATTCAAGCACTCGCTGGGAATCTCAAGTGCTAGGTAGCTTATTCAATTTCATTCATTCTTTAGAATGAGCCCACAAGTGTTTAATTTCTTATTCTGTTGAATAAAAGGGGGAGCTTTTTTTTTTATTGGAAGCATTAATTGTAAGACTAGCTGATCAATGCCTGCGATATTAACTCATTGCTTATTTTATGGTTAGCTGTGTGCTCCAAGAGCCACAGCCGCTAAACTTATTTCTGTAACGTGGGCAATGTCACACCAATTTTCTCTGCTTCTGGAAAACCTGGGCACTCACAGCAATGTTGTTGTCAGTGCCCTGAGCCTTGTCCCCTGCCCGGCTTGGGGGAATGGTCCAAATCCTTGGCAGGTGTAAATCCAAAGAGTCGCTGGGTCATTATTGGTGCCACCCATGACTGCGGCCGGGACGCGACCAAGCCAGATGCTCTTTGCCTGGGGGTTCAGCCCTGAGCCCACTGCAGGTTTGGCCCTTCATGCTGGAGGAGTTTTTGTAGCTCCAAATGCTGAGCTGCCTTTGGGTGACTCTTTGGTCCCCAGCGAAGGGCAGGGCAGGGGAGCCCATCAGCAGGGCTCTGTGCAGTAATACCCAGAGCAGAGTATGGATTTTGCTGAGTGGCAAAGAAAGCTGATGAACGGATGGGATGGGGTTTGCTGCATGGACAGCTCTCTGCTTGCCATCCAGAAAACATATGCTTGCAGGGGAGAGATGTTCCTCTTCCTTCTTCATTGTGTGGCAGCAGGTCCATCTCAGTCTCCTCACTGACTCTGGAGACCAGAATGATGTGGCTCTTCACCAACTCAACTCTGCCACCTCCTCCCCCAGGGCCACTGCCACATATCTTAGCTCAGGAGTTTCAGACACACTTGTGTCACCAAGGCCCTGACCCTGCTCTCCCCCCTGGGACAAGGCACATCTTCTGCAGCAAGACAAAACCCAGGTGTCCAGAACAGCCTGAGAAGTAGCTGGGCTCAGCTCTGGCAGCCTGGCTGAGACCTTGCTAGACTTGGAAGCACGGCAAGAGTGACACTCCATCCCACCACCGCCTTCATCCACATCCAGCATCCTGGCAGAGCTGGCCTTTGGAAAAGGGATTGCCTAAGCTGCTGTGTATGTTCATTTGGGAACATCTCTTTATTTCTGATAGATAAGAGTAGGAACTGCATTGGCTGTGAGACTCTGTGCTTCAGGCTTGCCATCTTTACCAAGTTTTTGGAACAGCAATGACTGCCTGGGATCCACAGCAAAAGAAACATTGAGGGAAAGTGGAGAGGAACACTTTGGTGGCCACGGAAGACTGAAGGGACAAGAAGGATCCTTCCATGGCTGCTATCAGGCAGTCTGGGCTTTGGGTTGCAGGGCTGCAGGCAGTTCTGGTGTTCAAACCTGGCTACTGGGCACCCCAGGAGCAAAGGAAGGAGTGCAGTGCCTGGGGCTGCCAGGCTGCTCCTGAAGAGTTCCTGCTCTCCAAGCAAGTCCTCCTCCAACACTGGCAGCTGTGTGCACAGGGCTGCTCCCCAGACAGCCTGTCCCTGCACTGCTGTGGCTGCACCCCTACCTTCCCTGTGGAGACAACACCTGCCAAGGGGAGGTGGCTGCCGTGAATGCATGTGACAACGCCGAATACCCAATTTGATCTCAGGGCTGCCCAGGACGGGGATGGACACGGCTCTGTCGGCTGTCACCTACTGTCAGCAGTTGTAAATCAGCACAGCCCCGCTGTGCCTTCCACCAGCTGAGCTTCTGGCCCATTGGACAGGGATGCAAATGCCAGAAACAAAGAGTTGGTAATTTTATATTTTTTTTTTCTGACTGATCAAATCGCTTTGAGCTGTTGCCTGAGAGCAGGTTCAGTTTTCCTTTGGGAAATATGAATCACAGTCAGCTCTTCCTCTCTCCCTTCCCACCTCTGTGGTCCCTTCACTCTGTGCTGGCCAGCTCGGGGAGGCTGCAGAGGCAGCCGCCCAGCATCCACTCCCTCATCTTTGCAACACCTTGAATTCAAGGGTTCATTTCAAAGCTGCCTTTCAGCCTTTCAAAACAATCCCATGTCCTGGACAAAGAGAGGGAGCCAGCCGGCGTTCGGAGCCTCCTTGTGCAGTGTGTGTCACAGTTTTAAATAGATTTGCCCTGCTTGGATTGGTTCTGGTTGGAAAGCGAGTACTGAAATGAGAGGTCATAGGGGAGAGTTACTATGGTAATTGAGTAGTATCACCAGTAGTTTTGCTCTTATGAGCATTAAAGCACATAATAATAGACAAACAACAGTGGTTAAAGCAAGCAGGTAGGATTACTATGTTCTTTTGTCAGAAGTATATAATGTCTTGTAGTCAGTTTTAAAGACTTCTCAACCCCCAAATCCACCCAGCAGTCACCTGCTGAGTAATTTTGTATGCCTAATCTCTAGCCCTTAACTACAAGCTTTCTGCTAATTTGAGGCAAATGGGTATTTTTGACACTAAATAGGGCAGTAAAGAATCCCTGACCTAGAAAAACTCCATTCCAAGGCACTGAGAGCAGAAAAATATTCTTTCAGCATCCTTGTGAGACCTTTGGAATGACATAAAATAGCTTTGACTAAACTGTGCTGCAGCCTTCGATTAATGGTTTGCAGAAACTTGCCGAACATCCCTACTACAACTTCCCCCATAAAACTTGTCACTTCAGATTGCCATCAGCCACCACAACAATAATCATTTCATGCCTATTGCTAATTGCAAGCACAGCTGAGGCTCAGCGGGGTGCTCTTGCACAGTCCCAGGCCTTTATACCAGCCTCAATCTGTTGTATGGCACTTGTTCACACACAAAAAAACTACCAGTAAAGGCAGAAAGAGGCAGAGTCACAGGTTCCTTGTAATCCCTCTGCTACCCTGCTGACAACCCAGCCCTATAAGCATTCCTGGTTTTGTCCCACTCTTTACAAAAGCTGAAGTGACCTTAAGCTACTAGTATGTAAGCTTTTGAATGAAGAATACAGCTCCTTCAGGTGCCTTAAGAAGCAGTGTTGCATCTGGCTTACGAGATTCTGTTTGCAGCACCCCTGGGGTGAGCTGTGGCTTCCTGTAACATGTAAAATATGAGTGTGAACTCAAGGTTCATGGCAAGGAACAGGAGGTCATGCTTCCATTCAGCTCACACCGAAGAAGACGGGGGTTTGCAGATGTTCCTGGGTATGTGTAATGACACCACCTCCCGGAAAGCACAGGAACCCAGCACAGGGCTGGGTTTTGATAAAATGTGCCGCATTCAGTGTGCTACTTGCAGATTTATTCATACCAATTTTTACAATTTATGTATTCAGAGACAAACTTGCTATTTCAGGAACTTATTGATCATGTTTTTGCATTCAAAAAAAAAAGAAAAGGCAGCGGGCCGGGGAACAAGGAAGCTTATTGCTGAAACTGGTTGGGGCGTTGGATGGGCAGCCATGGAAGTGCACATCTTGTAATGCTCCAGCTCCTCTAATACCCATCCTGGAGCATCCCAGCTAGCCCATGGCCCACCTCATCTACCCAGCCTGGCACCCAGCAATGAGGGTTGCTGTTGAAAGACGGAAGGAGAACAGGAAAACTAATATGAAAGAGGGATTGAAATCCTGTTTGTGCAAAACCAGTATCTGCTTGCAGTGACTGGGCTCTGAGAGCACCCAAAGAGTGTCTGCATTTCCTCTGCTGGGGGTTGGGTCATGGTGTGCAGCAGCAGGGGCTGTGGTTTGCCTCTGACAGAGCCCTGCTCCCTTCCCTGCTGACATCCTGCTGGGTGAGTGGTACCCACCATGCATCCACAAGGATGCAGCCTCCACAGCCTGTGCTCACCCTGTGCCCCCAGCCTGAGTGCAAATTGTCCCCCAGGTGAGGGACAGGGATGCCAGTAGCAGCAGTAATGTGTGTGTACCACAGTGAGTTGTATGTGTGGTTTTGCCCATGGGCCTAGACCTTCAGTGGGGTTTACTCGTTCTTTACAACCAGATGTGAGGAGTTTTTTTTGGAAAATATATTTATGGTACTTGCTTTGGTGTGCCCATGCCACAGCTGTATTGCAACTCTGGAAACGTGCCTGAGATGTGTTACAGTCCCTTAGCAAAGCCCCAGAGTTCAGTATTTGTGACCTTGCACCTTGTCTTTGGGGACAAGCCACAAGGCTGGAGCTGGATCCCCAAGGGGTCCCCAGCATGAGCCCCACTGCCCTTGAGGGAATGGCAGACTCCCCTGAGGAAAGCCAGGTCACCAATGTCCCTACAGGACCACTCTGTGCTCTTTTGTCTGAGATGATCACGTTTCTGTTTAGGAGCATTTGGCTTTGTTGTTGTTTTTTTAATAATATAATCATATGCAAATGTTATCTTCTTTGGTAGGTTAGTCATGAATCAGAGGGCTTGTGCGTCTTATAGCACATCAACACTAGTGATAGCTAAAGGGAACATTTAATTTATGGGCTAACTTATTTTTATGAATATGCAGGGCTTAAATTCAGCAGTTGGTGTGTGCTCTATGAAGTGACGTGACGGTTTTGTGTATCAAGATCAATGAATTAGACTTTGTCTTTTTCTCGTAAAGCAGAAAGTCTTTGGAGTAAGTTGGCTTTGAGAAAGAGAGTTCCTTTCATGCAGCCCAGCACTACGCCTGGCTGAGCTGGTGCTTGAGAGGAGAGGGATTCACATTTTCTTCCGAGGAGTTTGCATATCCCCAGAACCCAGCATGTTGAAGTGCCCTCCAGAAAAAGAGAAAAACATTTCATTCTGCTGACTCTGAAGGTCTCGCAGCAGCAAAGTCACCTTGCCAATAACCTCTGGGCAGAGGTTATAATTTCTGTTTGGGATCACACAGCCATGTGGGCGTGTGTGGCGTGGGACAGACAGAGATGGCAGGACCTGCCCCCACCAGGGACTTCTCAGCTCATGTAGAGTTGACACAAACACCCAGCAGATCGTTCTGTGGAAGGCAGGAGGCAGCAGGGGAAGGGAGAGGGCGGCATGTGTAATGCTCAGTCGTGCCCTTCCTCTGGGGGTTCTGATTTGAAGAGGTGGCAGAAGAAGGGGAAGGAGGTGTTGGCTGACCTGGGCATCCATGTGCCAGCACAGCCCTGGATCACAGCTAATGTCACCCGAGAGCATGACTCAGTTAAGCTCGGATTTCTGATTGCAGAAAAGCAGCATTATGAACATTAATGATTTCTTTGTTTTGCCTATGTGGGTCTGCAGCATTTCACAGGAACCCAGGCAGATCCCTCAGTGGCAACAGTCGCTCTGTGCCACTCCACCACCAGCTGGCTGCTGGCTGTCCTGGGTCAAGGCACCTGGGATCCTCAGGGGCTATCCAGGGATGCTCTGACTGCTCAGACTAGTCTGAGGGATTGGAAGGTATGAAGCCCCACCAGAATTTCACGTCTCCTATGCTTATCAGATCCACACCAACTGACCACGGTGCTTCACTCACTGTTCAACCCCAGTCTGATGTCAGGAGCTCAGGTGACAGCTGAGAGCTCCTGCTTGCCAGTCTCAATTAGTCTCATCCAAGCTCTTGCCAGCTTTCCATCCTGGAGACGAAGGGTCAGTGGAATCTCTCTCACCAGGTACACAAGGTGTAAGCACTGAGCATGAGGTCACCACATGCCATTTCTTCAGTGACTCTTCCATCTCCTTATTTCCTCCATTTTATAAAGAGGTGCTGTAGAAATTAAAGTAGAGGAATATCACTGGAGTTGGGGGTAAAACCCTTCTCCCTGCAGCTGCTGGGTGTGCTGCCATACGGTTCAGAGATGTGTGTTGAGCACACATGTTTGTGGTGCAGGGCTGGTTTAGCTTAGAGTCATTTGTTTGCTTTGGTGAGCCTCATGCCAGCTTGTGGGTGCCAGTGTCAAAGGATGGAGAGTAACAAATCACCAGCCTCAGTTTTGCACTTAGAGAATGCTGAGGTGTCTCCATTCCCCTGCTGTGCCAGCAGCTTCCACAGCCAGCAGGAAAAAGGTATGTTCTGTGTCAGAGACCCCCACCCAAGAGGGCAGTCTGGGGGGCAGCAAGACCTGAGTTGGACTGGTGAGAGGTTTCAGGCTTGTTGGGGGGGAGCTTCATCCCAGACTAACCTGGGTGGTGTTCAGTCAGGATTTTCATAAACTGATCTGGTGGGGTTTCTCTAGTATTTTAACTGGTTCTAGATTAGTTGCAGCTGGTCTGCAGTACAGAATTTGATCTCTGTGTATAAGAGACATCACGAGTAGGGTGCAACTGTGCCTACAGAGATGTGATGGCTTTCTGCCTGCTTTGTAACCACCCCTTGTGCTGAGCACCGTGGGGAGGTTTTGTGATTCCCCACCCACCCCCCAGCCCCTGCTATTCCCCCTCTCGAGGGCTCTCTGCTCGTCTGTGTGGCGTCAGACGTGCCATGGCAGCCCTGCGTGAGCAGGGCGCTGATCCACAGCCCACCAGAGCCTTCCGGCACCGCGGCAGTGGCAGGCTGCTGCCACACTGCTGCGAGCCTTTTTCACAGACAGGCAGCACCATTTCGGCCCCTGGAGGGGCCCTGTGAGTTCAGCAGCTTGAAATAAGCTGGTTTCTTTGCTGCTTTTCCATCTTTCATAATTGTGAGGGTGAAACCAGAGCATTTCCCACACAGCCTGGGCAGGCACCCGTCAGTGCTTACAGCAGCATCCTTACCCCAGCTGAACCTTGCCCCCCACCAGCCTCCCCTCTGCTCATCCCCAGGGAACCAGACTCGTCCTGTGGCTGTTTATGATTGAATTTGAAGATGGTAAGTAACCTGAGTGGGGGACTGACATCCTTAAAGGCAGGACTGTGCTCTCACTGTGGGGGAAACAGGTTGAAACATGGCTCGAGCCAAACTCACACCACTGCTAGCAAGTGCTATCAACGGCAAAACCAAATTACAAAACCTTGTGGCTTTACTGGTGGCTGTTACCCTCCTAATCAGTTTTTGTTGCTGTTATTAAAATTTAAAAGCTCATGCGTGGAAATCCTGTGTAAGAGCAGACACCTGTCAGTCTGTGGCCCCCATGAGCAGGCTGGCAGGTGGGAAGGGTGGGTGTGACAGGGTGCTGGGGACACCAGTGTGGCCCCGGCGGGGTTGCTGGAGAAGTCGTGTCTCTCTTGCAGCAATGGTACACCAGCTCCATGAGTGTCGTGTGCACCTGGCTGACAGACCGCATGGACCTGCAGCTCCACATCTACCAACTGAAAACTCTCATTAGGATAGTAAAGGTGAGCACCCCAAGTGTTCTCAGCACCCCTCACTGTGTGTGTACTGCATGTGTGGCACGTGCTCTTAGGCAAACTGTTGCTGGCAGATAAATTAAGGATTCATTAAAATTCTTTAAAATAATTCAGATAGCTGTGTCTATGGCAGGTAGCACAGGATAAACAGGAACTTGAAATGCATAAAGATGTTAAATACAGGTGTGCAAATAAGAATAAAGTAATTCATTGCATTTAAAAAAAAACTCTCTTGCTATTTGACCTTACTTGTACAGTAAGTGCACCAAAGTTAGCCTTTTTGTGGACAAATTTGCTGATCACACCTGTGAACTCCAGTGTTAAAATGGGTTAAATCAACCCAAAAGTTTTTAACACTATTTTGCCAGAAATATTTAAGGCCAGCTATGGCTTGTGATTATTGTCAGAATGTAAATGAGATTGTTCTCATAGTTAATTGAAGTTGTTACTTTTACAATGGGTGTATATAATCAACTGTAAGAGATCACAAAGGTGAGATAACATACCCTGAAAGTAGCATTTTTTTCCTTAAGTGCACGTGTATGTGTATATGTGTGTGTGCGTGCCTTGGACTAATGATAATTATTTCAGTGTGAAATCACAGTGGTTTACATGAAATAATAAGATCACAGAAGGGGGTAAATATATTTTTGATCATTTTAGGTTCTATCTAATGCTTTTTGGTCTAGTATTTTATAATGTTTATGGTCTTGTGTGCAGTGAACACATTGAAGGCATGAATAAATTAAAACTGAAATGTATTAAATGTGCTTTTCATAACTGAAAACAACAGGCACAGACAGATTATTCCTACTTGTCAGCTCACTGAGGAAAGCTTTTTTCCTTGTGCTTTATTTATACCAATATTACATTCAGAAGCAGCTATAACAAACTCAAGGACTTTCTGAAATAGCAGAACAGTAAATAGTTTCTATGCAGAGCACAGAGCAGAATTAAATGAACAACGAGACCCGAGTTTTATCTCACAGAGTCGAGAAGTCTTTAAACATAAATTCAAATAAGAGATGTTAATTGTAATAACAAGGGAAATATGGGAACCATGGAAATGCAACTGCAGTGTGAGGTGAAGAAAGGGAGATTTAAGAAACATGTGCCCTGTGCTTGTATTTATACCTCAATAATTTCCTCCAGTATCCCAGACTTAGTTTATTTAATCCCCATACTGTAGGTAGGATTGTTTAATATGGAGCATTCCGGGAATGTGTAATCACGTCTGTGGGTATGGGCGATAAGCATCCTGCTGCTTGAAGAGAAATAACTAACATCAGAGGCAGGATGAACACATCCAGGAGCAAGGGAAGTTAGTTGGAGCAGAGCCCCTATATTGCTTTGATGTCTTTTTAGACCCCAGCCCACCCGATGCAAACCTCCCCTGAGCAGCCTGAAGCACCCAGCCAGGCCACCCCATGGGCCTGCAAAGGTAGGGCTGGTGTCACAAAGCTGTAATTTGTTGCCCAAGGCACCCTAAAGGGATTTCTGCCACGCCAGAGTGGTGGCCAGCAGAGATGCCCCTGTGGCCTCTGCCCTTCCTAGGTGCAAAACATCCCCAGTGCAGGATTTCCCTGGTATCCCTGCCTCTCCCAACCCCTAGCACAGGAGCACAGGTTGATTCCTGCAGCAAAGCAGGAGAGCTGGTATCACCCTGACCTCTCCATGGCCGTCCGTTCCAGAAAACGTACCGGGATTTCCGATTGCAAGGCGTGCTGGACTCCACCTTGAACAGCAAAACCTACGAGACCATCCGGAACCGGCTGACGGTAGAGGAGGCCACGGCGTCGGTCAGCGAGGGCGGGGGGCTGCAGGGGATCACCATGAAGGACAGCGATGAGGAGGATGAAGAGGACGATTAGGGAAGCTGGAGCACCGGCTGGGGGTCGCCTGGTATCCGTGCATGTACCTCGTCTGTAACTCAGTTAGCCACATTAGGAATTTTTATGTCAGCTCTAAATGCCCATGAGAAGTTTACCAATACAAATGCCATGTTAGCTGTGTGGTAATAAGATTAGCACCTCTCTTTGATTCATCAGTTTCCTAATTTCATATCTATACGTTCATAAGCAATATGGAGCACCATTGTTTAATACTGTTAATGGAAAAACTACATAGAGAACATGCTAGGTGTGTCCCTGTTATTAAAGTTTAAACAATGCTTCATTAATGTACTGTATATACATTGATGGTAAATTGTTGTGAAGATGAGTGACTCGAGTCCTTTCATTTCTTTGTTTCTCTTCTGTGGATGCCAACTGCTTAAAATTAATAAAAAAACAGCTTTGTTTTTAAAAGAAAAACCAGGCAATTACAAATGATTTTTTTGTTCTCTGTTCATTTAAAAACCAGAAAACAAACAAACCCAGACAGCCGTTTGAATCATTCTGCATCCTTGTTAATGTACCAGGCTCTTCCCTTCAATATGCAGTTAACTCCATAGAGACTACATCCCAAAGGATTAGTCATTCTAATTGCCACACCAGATTAATCCTATCATTATGGATATATCATGCCACATTACAAGTCCAAAGCAGTTGTTTTATGTTGACGTTTGCTCCTCTAAATGTTACATTTTTGTTTAAATTTCAAATAACCGTGTATGTACAAAGACAACTTTAATTACAATCTTAGACTCTACAAATGTGTTTATAATAATATATTGAATATTTATTTCGGTAGATTGTAACCATAATTTACAATTCCTCTGTTTCACAATGGTTTTTATATATGTCATGTACATTGCATTTTGACCAGTAACTGCATGTCCATCAGTTCCTTCTCCAGAGCTTTTACTTTCTGTGTAAAATAGTGATCCATCTTGCTTTTTTTGCCTTATACAAGCCGACAGTTGTAAAAGTGTGAGAACTGTGGCTTCTCAATAAATAACTATTCAGATGTCCTAATAATAAATTATGGAGTCTTTTTATGTCTGCCTTAGAAAAAAAACCAAACCAAGCTGAGATGTAAGAGCCCCCACCTCTCAGAATAAAGGCATTTTCTTTTCTCATGGGTGTTCTTTAGTTTATTAATTAAGAAGATGGTTTCCTGATTTGCTCCCCAGGGTCAGGATTGGGAGCACACTGTTCCCCAGGTAAAGCGTATTTCTGCTATGACCTCTGCAATTGTTTCCACCATTATCTGCACTCTATTTCCTATGATTTGTCCGTGAACATTATGTCTGCTCTGGTTCAGCCCCTGTTATTATATGGCCATCAGCCTTACCCAACACTTACCTTCCTTCAAAAGGCCTCAGTTTGTATTTTAACTTCTCCCAAAGCAGCCACCTGCAGCAGCACTTGGACACACAGGGCAGGGACAAACCCTGAGCTGAAATTAAATAAAAGTCTGGTTTGATGGAAGATGTATAATGGAAACACACTTGAACTGGTTGCCCAGGGAGGGCAAGGATGCCCCATCCCTGAAAGGGTTCAAGGGTACACTGGATGGGGCTCTGAACAACCTGGTCTAGTGGAAGGTGTCCCTGCCCATGGCAATTGGAACTAAATTGTCTCTAAGGCCCTTTCCAACCCAATCCATTCTGTAATTCTGTTAGGCAGAGTTTTCTGAGAGGTTTTGAAATCCTCCCTCCCATCAGCCCATTCACACCAGAAGTGATTCCTGCTAGCAGTCTCAGTCATTTGGGAGAGGAGCAGAAGAACTGATGTCCTTTAGCCCCAAACACAACAACCTGATGCCAGCCTGCGGAACCAGGACAAATGTTCATCCCTCACAAATAAAATGGGCAAATGGCAAAACATCCTGCCTGGATGAGCCTGCCTGACATAATGAATTTAAACAAAACCATCTTCCAGAGCCCAAAAGACGTGAGACCCTCCCTGGACATATGGGAGGAGATTGGGACCTCTGGGACTGCATGTGAAGGGGGTGTTGAGTCCCAGACTGGGCTGGGATAATTAAGGAGCCTGAAGCATATTCACCTGCAATGCTGGATTTTTGGGCTCCTCCCTTCTGTGTCAGAGTTTAGCATCTGGCTGTGGAGGTGCTGTGCAGGTGCATCCAGGTGCAGAAACCTGGATGGCCACAGCCTACACATTCAGCATCCACCTTCCCAGGTGCCCTGCATACACCACCCCCTTGGAACAGGGGATTAGCAGGGGCATCACTTCAGGAGTGGGCAGTGGACTTGCACATTCAGCACCATTTACATGTTGAGGAGCCATCTGATGCACCAGAATAGACAAATTTTGAACCCTGACCGTAGCCCAGCAAACCACTTCTTTATTTTTATCTTGCTCTGTGCTACTGTTAGAGGGAAGCATTGCCAGAAAAAGCTACTTCTGAGGACTTAAGCAGAAATGTGGCTTTGTCCACTGTCAGAGGAAGTTTTCCCTCTTCTTACCCACCCTTCATCTGTGCAACTACTTGGCCCTGAGTCCTCAGAGGAACTGGGGCAGTAATTGAGTGTTTAAGTCAGAGTCTGTCAAAACCAGTTCAGATGCCTCTGCAGGTCTGTCACTGGGATGTGCACAAAACCCATCTATTCCTTGACCTCATTATGCTTGGAGCCTTCAATCCCACCCTGAAGCCCTCCCAGGACCTCCCTGACAAAGCAAGTCTCACAGGGCATAAAGCAAGGACCAAACCTAGTCCCTTCTTTCTAGGTGGTTGAGACCCACTTGAGACCCAGTTACATACTGATGCACACAAGTGCTCATGCCTTCTCTATCCTCTCCCTCAGCTGCCCCAAATATTTATGTGAGCCTCAACAGCTCCAAGAGAAAGCCCTGGGAAAGCCTTACTGCAGTGGTCATTAGGCTGGTAGCAAAGAGCACTGAAGGACACCCAAATTTATAGCTCTGCTTTCAGTCAGGCAGAGCAGAGCTGGAGAAACAGCTTGATTCTGCTCTGGAAATGGCTCCTTTTTTTTTTTTTTTTTTAAACACAAAATATTTATTGGGTAAAAACACAGCCCACTTCCACCTGCCACCTTTCAAAATAGTGAGCCCTGCTCAGTTTTTTGAATGAGAGAGTGTGGGCGCAGCCTTCAGGAGATGCTCCTTGGCTGTGCATCGCTAACGCACGTCGGTACCTCCCTGAGACAGCAGCGATTGGACACCCTCTGCTGAGTGCCTCTGTCATGGGCAGTGACCCTGTGGCACCCCAAAACCCAGTAAAGCACCCCAGAAATTCCACAACCCTGAGGCTTGACAAGCTAGCTGACTATTTTTAGAGTGTTTGGACCCAAAAGGTGAGCTTCAGGTTATGTACTTTAGTGTAAGCAGGGAGAGGATCTCATGTACAAGCATTGCTTCAAAGCAAGATTTAACCTCCTACTCCAGAGCCTGCAGCCTGTGGCTGAGCAAAGGAGTGCACTGCACCCTGATCCCCAGTGCCTTTAACCCTGCATGTGGCTGGGGGTGCTGGCAGCCCAGCTCTCTCCTAAATGGGTGCTGCACTGAGGTACCAGAAGAGCCACCTTGGGTTAATCCTGCAGAAATGTCAAACTCAAAATGGTTTGGTTTTGCCTGAAAAATATCAATCTGGGTTCAAATCCCTCCTGGCCACAGACTACAGTTTGGACAGGGCTCAGCTCCTGCAGAGCACAGCTACAGCTTGGGCATAACACAAAATGGCTTGTGGATAGATGGGAGCACTGGCAAACCTGGCTGAGGAATGCAAAGATCTGCTGCTGGTTCACTTCAACCCATTGCTGTGATGGAATGAGCTCCAACAAAGGACTTTCTGCCAGTACAACTGCACCTAGATGAAGAATCTGCCAGTACAGTTATGTCAATCAGTTTTGGAAAAAGAGGAAAATTTCATTCTTCTGCCAGCAAAATTTTAAATGATAGATCAGGCCAAAACTTCTCTCATATTTACAGGGAAGTCCAGCGAAAATATCCTTTTTTTGACAGACTTACTTAAAGCATGTGGCATGGAGACTGAAAATGCTATCAACTATTTGACTGACAAGTGTCAGCAGCTGTTCATCCAATTTGTTTTATATTTCAGCAACTAACAGATTCTTTCCCCTCTGCTGTAATGCATGTCTTCTGGCCCATAGGCATCTTAGAAATTGCTTTTCTGCCTTTCTAGTGACCAAAACGTCAAAAATATTAGAAGACAATTTGTGTTCAGAAGCATAAACAGGCACGCAACAAAGCAAAGATGATTTTGTCAATGTTCAGGCTATGTTCTTTTTAAAAAAGTCACAGCAAACCTAAGGCAAAAATTATTTCCCTTCACTTTAAAAGAAAAAGCTAATGCAAACAAAGCACATGATAAATCAGCACAGGTTAAACCATCAACTACCAAGGGGCAAAGCTGTCATCTAATGGCCAACCAAAATGCAGCTGAGCTTTATGTCAACCTCTGCACTTTGGCTGTGAAGTTCACAACTCTGCACTCCCATCACCAGTGTTTGTTCAAAAACCTGCTCCATGTTGCCAGGATTCAACAGAGCCACTGTTGTATCAAACCCAGCTCAGCTAGGAGAGCCCTTTGAGCCATCAACAAAACCCAGCCTTCTTCATCTTAGGTCTAGCGCTGCTTTCAGAACTCTTTGATCCCAACTGCATATAATATAACTTACAATTATTGCAGTTTTCACCCATCATGAACTTAGTGGACTAAAAAAAGCCTGTGTGACACCTCTCTCTGGTGAGCTGTATTCCACGGTATTTCCATTAATCAAACATGTTTAGGCTCTCAAGCTAAACCTGAAGTGATATTTTCCTCATGCTTTCTAAAAGATACATATTCCATTTCAAGTTGTAAATCCGCATTTGTTGTAACTATGCAAAATATGGGAGAAAAAAAGTGCAGAGATTATATGCAATCTGCCAGCAGAGTTGTGTGCCATGAGGAAAATGCCTCACAGGTCAAAACAAAGAAAAACACTGAGCAACAAATTAGTTGCAGGCAGTAGCTAATATGGAGATCAAAAGATTAAAATCAACATACAACGATGAAATCACTGGAATAATAGGAGCACTTAAGAAGATTAAGTCAATAACAGAGTCCAGTACTACAAAAATAAGATTTTGATTATACTGTAAAATTTTATATTGGGAGAGCAAAAGCAATTACAACCATGACATGCTTCGCTCTCCCCGCCTTAGACCATCTTGGCTCATTTCCTATGCAAGGAATACAGTTGTTGAAATAAACAGAAATGTTATGACTCAAGTGCTCGATTCAAAAACAAACCAGGTGGTCAGATCAGATTGGGGACTGTCAAGATGGGGTCTGTAAAATGAGGACTTGTTGCAGATCCCGGAGGATACGACAGCTGGGGGGAACAAAGGCCACACCATTTAGGACTGGCTTTCTGCACAGAGAGCTCCACTAGCAGCTGATCTCAGGGCTGTCCCAGGCTGTCAGCTGGAAATGAGAAGCACGCACTGGAAGGGAGGTAGGAGGAGATAAATAGCTCAAAGACTAGAAGTGAATGTGGTGGCGAACTCTGAAAACAGGGAAGGTATTTTTCTATCCATCTAAACAAGCAAAGATCGCGGGTTTGGTTTTACATCAGAGGCAGAGCACGTGGCAGCATCCAAGCCCATCTGGACCCTCACATCAGGGACAAGAACATGTCCCAGAGCCTTACTCACTGGTTCTGGGGATCAGTTAGTAGCACAGCCCAATATGGATGGTTAGGATGACCCACCAGGAGCAGCTAATGATCACTATGACAGAACTACCCTTGGTCATCTGCTTGGTGTGTAAGCAGGAATTGATGAGCCAATCCCTTCAACACTCCCTGGCCATGGCCATGGGACACCAGCCTCATCCATGGACTGTGGGACCAAAGCCCTAGAGCTTCCCAGAGAGAAATAGTTACCCTGGTGAGGTCCTCCACACCCAAGAAATCTCAGAGCTCTTGATGGGTTCTGCAGTGCCCAGCGTTTTGTGAGGAAGAGCTGAAGCACCTCCTCTGTTCCCCTGAGCTGATGACTTGATTGGGCTTTTCTCACAATTGGTTTTCCAATACCACTATCTCCAGCCCCATCCCCACCCCAAGGTCACAAGCTAGGCTCATAATTGAATCAAATAAATAAATTATCGTCTATTTTTACATAATTTTTAGGTGTTCTTGAACATTCAGGAAATACTTGGGTTGTGCGTTGGAGTTTTTCCTCCAATAACAAGGTCTGGGTTTTTAGTTTGGGCTCTTATTGTTGGGGTATTTTTTGTGGTTCTTCTAGATCATGTCTTGTGGGGTGAAATCAGTCCTTTTCTTGTGCCCAAGCAGCACAGCAGCCCTTTCACTCATCAATCTGGGAGTCTTGCCAGGCTGTCTCTGACTGAGCCACCACAAGGGACAGGGATGCTGCATTCCAGCCTGTCCCACAGACCCCAGAGGAAGGGGACAAGGTGCTGCCATCCGCTGCCACCTCCGTACCACACAGCCTGTGGAGTTCAGCTCTGCAGCAAATGGGGACACCTGTGACCTGTTCAAACAATGGCAAATACAAATCTCAAACAACCTAATGTGGCATAGCCAGAAAGACTGGACAACACCAAATGAGAGGTGAGTGGCAAAAAGACAGTGGAAAGATTGGTTTTGGAAAGATTTCTCGGTTTGGTTTTCTTCATGAAAAAGCAAGTTAGTTTGAAAATGAGATGTTTTTCTATCTCATTAAGGGAAGAATAATTCAAAACACGTGGAGTTTGTCCCACTTACTTTTTTGGCCGTCCTTCTTTCAAGCAAAAAAAGGGAAGGAATAGGAACGCGAAACTGAAGTGGGCTTCTACCCATTTTCACTGTTTTTTGCTCCTTTTCCTGAAACGTTTTCAGTAGGAAAGTGAGAACAAGGCCATCCCCCCATTATATTCTCCTTCTCTACTTCCTCCCACCTTTTCTCCTAAATAGAAAATAGGGGGAAAAAACCCCTACAAACCCAGAAAAACTTCAAATCTCCCACTCTTTCAAAACAAAAAAGTACAACATTTCAAAACATTAGGAAGGAACATCTTTCAGTTTCAGAGTTCAGAAACGAAACTCGGCATTGCTCCATTACTGCAACGCAAAGGATGACTATTTCCGACAATGAGGATGGAGAATAGCAGCTCACCCTTTCAACAATTTCTTCCTTGCCTGACTGGCCAGGTTGGCTTTGGACGTGGTGTGGATTCCACCGACTCCTTGCCTGCCTCCTGGGCCAGACCAGTCTCGCACCAGGAACTAGACTTCCCTCATGATGTCTCTCTCCGCTCCGCACAGGCAGGCAGGCAGCGTTTTTGGGGCATAAAGCCTGGCTGGGATCGAGCCGTTAGTTACCATTCCTGTTGACAGGCAAACTAGAATAGGCTCTGGCTCACTTTCTCCGAGCTGCGGAAGGAGGAATGAGCCGGGAAAAGAGTTCATTCAATTGCTTCTGTTTGGCAGCTCTGCAGGACTCTCCGCATAGACAGAAAGAGATGTGGCAAGTAAGGAGTTGCCATTTTTAGAATTACATAAGCCCGTTTGATTGCCATCAAGGCACTCTGTGCAGCTCCTGCCACGGTGCCCTGCCGGTTGCTCTGCAGTGGGGCTGGATTTCGAACAGCTTTAGAAGCAGGTCAGATACCAGCTTTTAAAATTGGATTCAGGTTGAAAATGTCGATGTTACTCCTGCCATCACTGACAAAGTAGACTATGCAAGGACTCTGAGCCAGCTTGCTTCCAAAACCCCACTAACCACACTTCCTCTTGGACCTGTACAGGGCTCGAAAAACTTAGCTACCCAATTAAAAAAAAATCTAAAAATATAAAGTAAAATAAAATTATCTGTCTATAGATAGGCAGTAACATATATAATTCAGTAAAAGAAGTGAAAAAATACTCTAGAGGGACTCAAAGCCTCTGCTCCATCCAAGGTGGCCTTGCAGGCGCTACCCCTGCCCCAGTGTGGCAGTCTCTGTTGGGTGACAGGGCAACAGGGTCACCCCACCAATGCTATGGGCCCTGCAGGATGAGATGGACTGCCTGGGGGGACTGAGGCATTGATACTGCCTCTGTTGTACGAAGTATCATGCTTTCAAAGGAGTAACGGGAAAAATTCAGATGGGTAACAACCCTCAGTTCACCCCTGCCCCAAACTTTGCTATCCTGACTTCTCCATTCGTTGGTCATTAATTTGTCCAAACAGTGTCTCTCTCTTACCACTGCAAACCGACCTGTGGCCAAACACCTTAGGAGCACCATTGGGCTGACCCTTCGAGGTTTTAATTGCTGCCTTGCACAGAGACAGACCCAAACCCAGCACGGTGGGGCCAGGACTGGGAAGCACTGCAGCCCAGCCCTCCTCCCAGCCAGACCATGGGCCCCTCCAGTGCACCTTGCCCCAGCCACAAAGATGCAAAGCCACAGAAAAAGCTGCTCCCCCACCCGGGCTCACAAAGACAGCCCTATCCTAATTGCCTGGGCTGTTGGCTCACCCGGCAGTCCATCACCTTCCATTTAAAAAATAGGGAAAAATGGGGGGAAAATGTATTTTAAAAAATACCTATAAAAAGCAAAGCAGCATGGAAATCAAAGCCACCATTTCGGGGAGATTGAAGCATAATGCTAATAACTTTCGGCAGCTTCCACTGTGGAGTTTAAGCAGCTGCCAAGTTAAATAACTAGGAGGATCCTAAGTTATCTTCCAGTGGACCAGAAACGCCCAGTGCCGACTGCCCTGGCGGAGGCGGCCCGACGGACGCAGGGAGCAGAGCCAGGCCTGCGGGGTCCTGTGCTCCGCCCGGCCCGGACCCACCTGGGACACTGCCCCGGGAGCCCCTGACCCAGCGGGTCAGGCTGTCGAGCAGCGAAAGGGGAACCCCCGCCAGTTTTCGATGTCAGCGGCCGGGGAGCGTTTGGGGCTGGGGCTGCCGGCCGCGTACGGGACTCCCGAGGGGAGCGGGAGCTAGAGAAGCTCCGGGTGACCCGATGGATCCCGCATGGGGCCGGCCCGGCCCGCCCGGGCACCGCACTCGTTTTCCTGGGGAGGCAGCGGCGTAAAAATAACCGTAGGAGCGATCGCGTCCGCATTGGGAACGGCTTTGCGGCGTGCGCCTTCCTGGGAAAAATCCGCAAACCATTTCTCCCTCCAAATGCCGGGGGTGAAGGATTAAAACCCCACGGGAGAACTGCCTCCACGGGAGAGGCGGAACGCGGGGCCGAGCGGGGAGCCCGCTGCGCACCCGACGTGCAGACACTCCTGCCTCCCAGAGCCGGGCTGGGCCGCTCGGCCCCCCCAGAGCCAGCCGCCCCGCTCGGCACTCCGGGAGCAGAGGGGCTCGGGCTCGGCCTCGGTGGTGGGCAGGCGGCGGGGCTGGGGCAGCTGTCTCAAAGTCAGTCACTTGTAATATGCTCGCCGGAACAGCAGAAGTCGAATCGATAGAGACGGCCTCCAGCTGTGCCTAAACCTGCGATTTCAATTAAAATACTGAGCTCTGATGCCCGGGTCTTAGCTGGGATCTCAACGCCCTGATGCATAAGGCGTGCGGCACCCGGCTCCGAGCCGGCCGGGAGGCAGCGGTACGGCCCCAGCCGGTGCCCGGCCTCGGGATGTACGGGAGCTTCTCCGGGCTGCAGGGAGGAGGCACCCCCGGCGCTCCGCAAGAGCCCCCGCGCCTCTCCTCGCCCCCGAGAGCCCCGAGGCCTGCGGGACCCGCTGCCCCGAGCAGGGCGCTGGGTGCGAAGCAGGGAGCCGGCAGCTGTCCCCTGGGCCGGGGAGGGAGGGAAAGAGGGAGAGAACCTCTTCCAGCAAACACCCCGGCAAGGACGAGGGCGGCTCGGGGAAGCTGGCAGCGAGCTCCCGGCCCCGGCTCCGCAGCCCTTCTTTTATCCTGCCCGAAATCATCTCGTTTACAGAAAATATTTGTTTGCACTATTAGTTGGTACTGGAGTTAATTACTCAACGTGTGAGCGGGGAGTAATATGGATAAAAGCAGCCCCAGTGTTTATTGTGTGGGTGAGCTGTTTGAGCGGTGCTTGAATAAACTGCAATTAGGGTTAGATAGAGATTAATTAACATGTGAGTGGCAAGGTGTAAAATAGTTCCCAACCCTCCACTCAGTATAATCTGCAGGCGAGGAAAAGAAGTTTGTGGAGGCTAATTAAATACTTCGCTAAAGCCGCCGAGCCACGGGAGCGAGCGGAGCCCAGCCCAGCCCAGCCCAGCCGCCTGCCCGCTCCCGCTGCCCGGAGGAGGCGCGGGCTGGGCGGGCAGCGCGGCTCGGCTCGGCGCGGCTCCCCGGGGCTCAGCCGGGCTCTCCCGCAGCCCAGACACCGGGCTTGGCTTCTGTGGTTCTCCGCGGTCCTGTCCCAGCCTCTCCTCCAGCAGCGGGACGGTTCCCTCGCTCCCTTGCACGCTGACCCGTGAGATCCGGGCGGGCAGGGCTGGGGGCACGCCAACACCTGATGCTCCCTCCAGGCGGGGTGTCCCCTCAGGGCTGGGCGCTCCCCTCCGCCCGCAGGCAGCCCGGGGCGGCCGCCGCTTTTAAAGTTTGTTTCTGGAGCGTGTTGTGGTTCGCAGGTGAAAAAGCCTGTCTGCAAACAGCCGCCGGCGAGCTGCCCCGGCGGGGAGAGGAGGCGCGGCTTTGTCAGCGCCGCACAAAACCCCCGAATTCCTCTAAACTTTCTTAGGCGTGCGAGGGAGGCGGAAAAAAAATATATATAGGGGCCTTTTCATTGCTTGCTTTACCTCTGGCCAGGCTCAATCTAAACCCTTCGCTCCCCCCCTCTCCCCCGGATAATCCTCCCCTTTATTTTAGAAACACACAAAACCAGGTTCCACGCAGCGCTATAGTGGCTACAAGTGAAAGAGAATTGAGCGCCCTGAATCGCCGGGGGAAAATTGGTTCGGCTGAATAGCCCCGGCGAGGGACGGGGCGGCTAATCAGAGCCCGGGGGGTGCTGCCCTGCAGCCGGGCCCCCCCAAACAGGTGGACGCGGGACTCTCTCAATTACCGCGTCCTCGCATCTGAGGTTTCTGCAAATCCTCCCCTCCCGCATCACAGCGTTTTAATTAGAGAGAGGAAGGGAAGAAACCCCGGCATCCAGGCGCTATAATGTAGCGTCGCCTATTGGGGTGGGGGGGGAAGGGGGAAGAAGCAAGCCTGGGGGGGTGGAGGGGCAGGACAAGGGCTAGAAGGGCAAGGGAGAGTCGCCGGGTGCCCCCCGGGGCAGCGGGCACATTTAGGGGGTGACAACTTGCAGAACTTCCCTTCGCTAAACACGGGTCTTTTTTTTTTTTTTTTTAATTTTTTTTTCAGCAGCGAAATCCAGTCCTGGACACGACTCCCTCTGCATTTATTTAAGGCTAATCACCAGCTACCCTGAGAGGGGAGAGGGCTGGAATTAAACTTAGTTTAATTAACATTAATACACTGTCCTAATTAATGGGTTGGCTATTAATTTATACATGCTGGGGAGGCTCGCAGATAAGTGACAATTTATTAATTATCTTCCAGCTCGGTTGCAACGGAGCTGATTGCAGATGGGTTGCCAAAATAACTCGAGCATGGTTGCGTGGTAGTTGCTTTAGAAAAAAAAAAATCATTCTCCCCCTTCTTAAAAAAAAAAAAAAAGGAAGAAGAAGAAAAAAAAAATCCTCACGCTCACTCGGAGTGGCTCTTCTAACCCCAGCAAGAACTGGAGCACTCTTTTCCACCCAACTTGTGAATCGCACTTGCCTTCTAATTTGCCACATGCAAAACGATTCCTCTGCTTTGCAAGTTGCTTTTTAAGAAGGGAGAGAGAGAGGAAAAAACCCAGCTCGCACACGAGCGATTTGTGCGTCTTAAACTGGAAGGAAATTGTGCGTGGAGAGGGGGGGCTCTTCTTCCTCTCTCTCCCCCAACCCACCGCGCTCCAGCCCGGCGCCTCGGCTTGGGGAAGATCCATGGTGGCATCCCCATGTCATTCTGCTCAAAGTGACTTCATATGATGTCAGCTTTAAATGTACGAGACCGTGATCTGACGCTCAGGAAGATGTTTGCTATCAAAATGTGACTGTGGCCACACTGCGCTGCTTGGATGAGTCTCGCCGGCGCTGGGCAAAGGTAAGTGGTCCCAAGGCGAGCCCCGCCGCCCCTCGCCGTGCCCCCCACCCCTGGCTCCCGCATTTCCCGGACCGTGGCCATCGGTGGGGCTGGGCTGGGTGGCATTGGGCTGGGGGAGGTTTTTCTTTTTCTTTCCCTTTTTTTTTTAAAATACTAACAAGGTCTAGCTTGCATGTTACTTTAGCGTGTTCCGCTTAATGAGCAGTAATCTGGTACCCTACGTGCCATTGTTCTTGAATATGTTCATTTGAATGTAAATAGGGAGGGGGTGCCGGTGGGGGGTGGGGTGGGGGGAGAACAAGGTGCTTATTAAATTGATTTGTCTCCTGGCTTTTCTGGAATGCAGAGCCGAGAGCGGGAGCGAGTCGCTGCTCACACCAAGTTCCCGCACGGCGGAGCGACATGGCGAGCCCGGGGTCGCTGGAGACGGTCATGCCTTCCTCCTGCCCCCGGCACGACGGCAGGGCCGCCACCGCTAACCCCTCCAAGACCCTGGCCTTCTCCATCGAGCGGATCATGGCAAAGACGTCGGAGCCCAAGCCGGCCTTCGAGGAGCGGCACGGCGGGCCGGGGCCGGAGCCGGGCAAGAAGCCGCTGAGCCTGTGCTCGCCCCTGCCCTGCGTGATCCCCATCCCGCCTCTGGGCTACGAGCTGCCCTCCAAGACTCTCAACTATTCGGACCTGTGGAAGAGCAGCCTGCGGGGCGGTGCGGGGCTCTGCAAAGCCAACTGCGGCGTCTGCTGCAAGGCAGAGCTCGCCCTGGGCCAGCCCAGCGGCCGGCTCATCAAGCCGCAGGTCATCCACCAGGCAGGGGCCGTGCCGGCCGCCCCCCGCTCCCTCTACTACTTCAACTACCTGGATGCCGCGTACCACCCGGCCGACCTCCTGCACGGACAGCTCTTCCCCGCCGGCCTGCTGGGCGCCCCGCCACCGGGGGGGCTCTCGGCCCACCAGAAGCTTTTCCTGCTGGAGAACGCCAAGCTGGCGGGGCTGGCGGCCGAGAAACTGCCGCCGCCGCCTCCCTTCGCCCACAAGGAGCGGCTGCCGGGACACCTGGACCAGGTGATGAAGGAGGCGGCGGCGGCGGAGCGCGGCGGCCCCCCCAAGGGCCACGCCAAGATGGGGGGCAGCGGCGGCGGGGCGGCGGAGGGCAAGCCCAAGAACTTTACCTGCGAGGTCTGCGGCAAGGTAAGGGGGGCGCCGGCATCGGGTGAGGGGGCCGGGGGCGGCGGCGGCGGCGGCGGGGCCGTGCCTGACCTCGCCTTCCCGGCGCTTCCCCGCAGGTGTTCAACGCGCACTACAACCTCACCCGCCACATGCCGGTGCACACGGGGGCCCGGCCTTTCGTCTGCAAGGTCTGCGGGAAGGGCTTCCGCCAGGCCAGCACCCTGTGCCGGCACAAAATCATCCACACCCAGGTAGGTGGGGGGCGGCCGGGGTGCGGGAGGCGGCGGCCGCCCCTGCTCTCCGCGTAGCCCCCGCTGACGGGCCTCTCGCACCCCGGTGCAGGAGAAACCCCACAAGTGCAACCAGTGCGGAAAGGCGTTCAACAGGAGCTCCACGCTCAACACCCACATCCGCATCCACGCCGGCTACAAGCCCTTCGTCTGCGAGTTCTGCGGCAAGGGCTTCCACCAGAAAGGTGAGCTGAGCCGGGACGCGCCTGGGCCCTCGCCCATCATTAGGGGGGATTAAATGCGGCGAGCCCTGCCCGGCTGGGGGAAGCGAGGGGCGCAGGCAGAGCAGCCGCCGCTCCCAATTACTTTCCCTCTAAGCCGGGCCGCATCGCCGGGCACTGCTGACGGTTCCCCCTAAATGCTTTTTAAATGAAAGGTGCCGGGCCTTGGTCCTAATCCAGAGCCCTCCGTTTGCCGCGGGTCACCGGGCTGACCCTGCCTCTCATTTGTGCCATGCCAGTTGCGCGCTGCTCCGCGCTGACGCGGACCGAGTTTGACAAGTGGGACGGGGGTGTGGGGGCAGACACTTCCTAATGCCCCCCTTACCTGTGCACAGTGAGGCCCGGGCACCCTCGGGTAACCCCCTTTTCCATCTCTTTCCTTTTCCGCAGGCAACTACAAGAACCACAAGCTGACCCACAGCGGAGAGAAGCAGTACAAGTGCACCATTTGCAACAAAGCCTTCCACCAGATCTATAACTTGACTTTCCACATGCACACCCACAATGACAAGAAGCCCTTTACGTGTGTCACTTGCGGGAAAGGATTTTGCAGAAACTTTGATTTAAAGAAGCACGTCCGAAAGTTGCACGACAGCGTCTCGAGCGCTCCTCCGCCGCGGGACCCTGGGCGCAGCGGGCAGAGCTAAGGGCCCGGCGCGCCGCCACACTCGGACCTGCTCCACCAGGCCAGCACTATTTATCCGAACCAGCCTTCGCTTCTCTGTCTTTTCCCCAGCGAGCTCAGCTGCCGGTAGCAAGCGACCCCGAGCCGCAGTTGTATATAAGAGGAATCTTATTTAACGGCGCGTTGCGCCGCCGGAGCGGGCCAGGACGGGCCGGGCTGGCAGCCCCCCGCCCGGTGCCAGGACAGCGCTCTTTATACGTGTCTGTAAATCTCCATTTTAAATGTACGCTCGAATAAGTGAGGAATATATATATATATATATCTATATCTATCATGGGACAATAAACCGGCCCTTCGCAGGTGTCTCATTTCCCACCTGGGCCCTGGCCCGAGCGGGGACCGGGCTGCACGGCGCTATCCCCTTGTGAACGCGGCTTGCGGGAGTTGCGGGAGCCGGGCCCTGCCGCTTCAGGGCCCGCCGAGAGCCGCGGGCATCAGAAGAGCAAAACGAGGGCGGGAGGGAGCCGGGCGGCTTCAGAGGGCTGCTGCCGCCCCCCGGAACGGGGGCAGAGCCCGTGCAGGACCCCCGGAGGGACTGCGCGGCCCCGAGCGGCAGCGCGAAGGGCGGCTCGGAGTTTCCCAGCGCCGCTTTTCGGGGTCGGTTCATTACGGCGTGTTTAAGCTGCTCCTGAATGACTATCTTTCCTTGCATGCAGATAAAATGATCTCACGCTTGCTTTCCGAGTAATGACCCAAATTAAGAGAGAAAACACAGACCCTTCAAACCGCATTACATTAATCTAATCACTCCCAGCAGGCCTCAGAAACTCTTTTTGATCAGAATATGGATAATCAAGCACTTGGATTACACTAAATATTCCCTTCTCATCTCCCCCCCTCCCTCACTTTTAATACGCAAGTGTCTATTCCGGCCACGTCGTTAGGAACAATATTATTCTAGCGGAGAAAGGAGATTGAGGCGGCCGGGCGTGTGCGTGCTGCTCGGGCCGGGCTTGCCAATGAAGAGGGGAACGAGAGAGGCACCGAAATGCCTAGGGACGGCGTAATGGGGAGCTCACCTTTCTCCGCTTAATTGAGTGGTTAAATAGAGGGAGGCGAGGACGAGCACAGCTCGCCGCCGAGTACAGGAACGGGAGTCGACCCCTTGCTCCGGGTTTCTGGATTCATTATTAAGCTACGATGTTCCGCGCTCTCCACAGAGTGGGCTGGGGACTGGGGCCAGGGCTGCGGGCCCCGCGCTCCGGCTGGAGGAAAGGGGTGATTTCAGAGTTTCTCGGGGTTTGCATTTTCCAGTGTCTGAAATAGCGCTTTGACGCTTTGAGGAGCGGAAAAGAATGTCCAAAGATCCTGGCAGAGGGGAAAGATGAAGACAGAATTTGTAAAAAAAATTTGGGCGAGTTTTAGGTAAAAAGGAAATTTAAAAAAAATTAAAAACAAGATAAGAAAAAAAGAAAAAAAAATAATAAAAAAGAAAAAAGAAAAATGCAAACCCTGTCACCGATAAATCACCGCTCCGGAAACCCTGTCGGGGGAAACGGTCCCACAAGTGAAGGGGCTGCGCCTCAACTCCCGGCAGGCGGGAGCCGAGCCCGGCTCTCCCGCTGCCGCGACAGACGGGGCGGGACAACCCACGGGCCGGGGACAGCGGGAGGGACCCCTCTCTCCGTGAGGACACCGTGCCGGGGGAGGCCAGGGCAGGACGAGGTCCCGGAGGAGGGGAGAGGGGCGTGGGCATCCCGAGGGGTGCCTATGGAGCCGGTCCCTCTGCCAGGTCCGGGGGAAGCGCCGCTTTCTCCGCACCTCGGGCGCCGGGAAGAGGTCTGGGCTGCCAGCCGGGAGCCGAAAGCGGGAGCCAGGCGCCGCTGCGGGCCCCGCAGACAGCGTGCAGGCTGCTACCTCAGCTCTCCTGATGGGCGAGAGCAGTGAGAAACCCACTCGCGGGAAAGGAATTAAAGAAGCGCGTTCTTATAGCATTTTTATAAAAAGCGGCGTTGTTTACAGAGCCGTCTGGGGGGGAGGGCGGCATCCCCGTCATGGCTACGGGCATGTTCGGGGCACCCTGAAGTGCCGTGTCGGCCGCCGCTGGTGGGCTTGGTCACCTGGCCCCTCCTGGGGGGCGGTGGGCAGCCCTCCCCGGACCGGCTGTCGCTCCGGCTTCCCCCCGATCTCGGACGCACTGGGAAGGGGCAGCGGCAGCGCGCTCGCCACCGGCCGGCCCCGGACCCCCCCGGATCTCGCCCGGATCCCGGCACACACAAGCCGCAGATCGCGGGGGAGGGGCGGCTCTGTCAGACACACACACGCCAGAGACTCCAATTATCTTCTCCCTCACAAGATGTTTCTGCTGTCCACGACTGCTCACACTTCGGCACTCTTGCCAGCAAGCCTCAATAACACAAAACCCGCACAAAAACCCCTCTCCCGGCGCCGCAGCCGCGCACACAACAGATTGAGCGGTGCCGGTGCCTCGGGGGGAGGGTTAGAGGTGCCTCCGCGCAGAGAGCGACATGCCAGCGCCGCCGTGCTTCCCCCCTCGGCCCGCCCGGCCCGGCCCGGCGCTTTCCCGGGCCCGGGCGGCTCCCAGGTGCGTCTCGGCACCGCGCCGGGCACCGGGAAGCGACCAACCTACAGGCAGCTGCGTTGCCCTTTTCCCTGCACTCCGCTCTCCAAACGTCTGAGCAACCAGTTTGCTGCTAGAAACATGTTAATTGCCAACGGAGCTCATTAAGGCATGCACATGCAAAACACAGCGAGGGAGATTAAATGGACAAAAGCGCAATAATGAACTGTCAAAAATCGGACCCATCTACACGACCAGGAGCACTCAAGAATGAGGCATTTAGAGGCAACAAAGGATTGTCTGGGACAGGAAGAAAGGACGACCTAGACTTTTGTTTAGTCAACACAATTGATTACAAATGAGAGATTAACAGGATAGCTTCAGAGTTTTTTTGAAGGAGGCAGAAGAGAAAAGTCCAATTAAGTGCACCGAATGTTAACTACATTGATTTCCACGGCCAGCGCTGGAGAAATTCTCATTAAACCATCCCTGGCGATCCCTTTTGGAAAGTAATTTGTCTCCCTGATGGAGCAGAGAAAGGGAGCCGTGTAAAGAGAAAGAAGCGCTAGTTCTTGGCACAATGAGCTTAGGAGACACACTGGAAAGAGCCAAAGGGGGAGTTAATGAGCATCTGACAAGCCGCTTGGACCCGGGCCTGGAGAGCAGCGATGAAAAGATGGAATTGGCCAACAACTATTCTTTATATCAAACATAAAAAGGCCAATCTGAAACAGGGCTGCTCAAAGCTGGTGGGGAAGAAAAGAAAGGCCCCCAGTGAGGGGTGGAGTGGAGGGCTCAACTGCCCCATTGGGACGGGGGAAAAAATGTACTGGCATGTCCCTCTCCGAGCAAGCGGAGCTGCTGGCCCTCGGCACTACTCCCCGGGCGGGCACAGCACAGGGGGCTCGGTAGCCCCGAACCCCGCTACAGCCACCCCCGGCCTGGAGGCGCTTGCGTAGACCCGAATTGCCCCAGGGCAGCCGAGCTGGGTCCAGCTTTACCAAGTTATCCCGCGGAAGGAGATCACTGGCCATCCCAAATCACTGCGGCCCGGCTCTCCCCGAAACCAGCCTTCCTCCTCCCGGGGGTGGCATTCGCCCGACCCCTCCCGTTGCCCCGGCTGCGGTTCCCCTCCCGGGGCACCGAGCACCGCGGAGCGCAGCGCAAGGCAACGCGCGTCGTGTAGACACGGCTCACTCGGAGGCTCTTAAATCAGATTAGAGCTCGTTAATAACAATTTTGGCTTAAGTCTGTATTGACTTAGGTTTAGGAATGGCTTAGCACTTTCGCTTAAGTCAACACCAGGGCTAAACTGACACATGCCTTTCCCAAACCGCCGTGTCCCCAGGGACGCCCAGGTGCCCGCAGGACTTGTCCTTCTGCCACTATAAGCCGTTTTATGGAAGTATTTGCATTATTTTTAAGTAAGCCCGCTGGGCCTCGACTGTGCCAGCCCAGCCCTGCGTGCCATCCACGAGGGTCCCCTCCAGGGACGGGCTGCATGGGTCTCACCCTCCCAGGGCTGGGATTGGGGCATTTCTGTTCTTTGGGCGCTTGCTGTTCTCACTGCCAGCCCTTTCGGTCCTTCCCCAGCCCTCACGGTGTGGCTCCTGCCCACTTCCTAACACCTCCTGCCTGTCTCCTCAGGTGCCCTCTAACCCCTTCAAATTTGGACTCTGGATATCCCCAGAGAGCCAGGGCTGCATTGTCATCCACATCCGAGTTCTGTGAAGAGAGTAAGGGGCCAGAGGCAGCTGCCCCTGCAACCGAGGGAGAAGATGGGACAATGAGTCCCAGCAGAGGCATTGCCCTTCAGCCAGCACCGACAGCAGCCACAGCGGGGGCTACAGGCTGCCTGCCCGACTACTTTAGTCCCGTTGAGAGCCACAAGCAGACGAGATGGCAAGGGTCATGTAGACCTTGGGGCTGTCCAGGCAGACGGGGCCACCAGCAGGCCATGGCCATGGGGAAAGGCACCCATCCCTCAGACTGCGGTGTTGGGGGGGACTGCTTGGTGATACGGTCACCCCCTGCCCTTCCTCTCCTGAAGATTCCTGCACACAGACCCCACACCGTGGCCAGCTTTGCCCTAACTAATCGCCCTCCCACTTCCCCCTTGCTGCCATCCTCCCCACCTCCCCTCTCACAGGTACGGTGCTGTGCTGACCAACACCATCACCATGGGGCCTTTGTAAAGACATGGAAGGGGGAGGGAGGAAAAGCTCTTACCAGTTGGTTTCTACCACCTACCCTGATTCTCCAGGTGACTTTGTCCCAGCTTTTAGCCCCACTCCTACTCAAATAGCTAACCCTGCCTAGCCCAAAGCCGTAGCCTCGTGCTATTTGTATTTATCCCACTGATTTATTGCTATTGCTTAATTGATTAAATCATGGGCAACACGTGCCCTCAATTAAAAATTAAAAAAAAAAGGTGCATTTAGACTTCTGTGCTCTCTGTTTTACGGGCTGCCTCTCCTCGTCAGGTGATGAAGCTGCAGCTGGGCCATGTGGCTCAGCCCGTAGGGAGCCTCGGGCGTGCTCCCCTGGGAGCACAAACAGCCGTTCAGTGTGGGAGCTTCAAGTCACCAGTGACCCTAAACCCTGCCTTAAAGTGACTCCGGCAGGAGCGTGCTGAGTCACCGAAGCACCTTATCGTCCCCAGTGGGGACAAAATGCTGTCAGACATAGACCACGGAAAAGGTCCGCTCCCAGAATTCTGGATGTGTAAGCCCGAAACAACACAAAACTTGACTTCTACAAATACTTGCATCTCTGCTGTCTTCTGCGTTTGCAGAAGAAGCAGACTGATGACAAACTTCAAAAGAGATCTGATCCGGGGGCAGAAGTACTCTCAGCCGATGGGACAAGGACTGGGGACCTCGCTGGACCCGCTTTGCCTCTCCCGTGCCTCGCCGAGACTCTCGGAGCATCCCCGGCCCATTCCGGGCCGCCCCAGCCGCGGGCAATGCGCACAAACGGCGCAGTGGTGGCGGGGGCGGCGGTAGCCTCTGTCCCAGCCCGCGGGGCTGCTCTGCCAGCGGCGGCCGGCAGCAAAACCCTCGCCCAAACACAACGGGGAGGGTCGCTTTGAACCACTTGGGAGACCGAGGCCACAGGAGACAGGTATTTTCCCACATCAGCGCCGCTGCCCCGCTGCAATGGACGCGATTGTCCTGTGAAGGGCTCAGGCGTTTAAACCGCAGAGAGCACCTGAGAACTCCTGCAGCCGCGCTCCGGGGTCCCGTTAACTGTCTGATACTCCTTCTACTGTCTTCCTCACTGCTGCCAGTTGCCAAGCTATTTCACATAAATAGAAGCTTTCTGATTTATAATCAGCCTCTTCCTTCTGATTCATTATGTTAATGAATTGAGATATTACCAACATTGGATTATCGTATCTATCAATGAATCCAGCAAAAGAAAGCTGATTATAGAGGAAAAAGCCAAGAGTACCCAGAAACTTAATACAAAGAAACGTCCGAGAAATAGAGCAAAGCGCCTGCAATAGTTTAAGTGCCCTCTAAACACCGCTTCCAATTGACTGCGGACTGCGACACTTTGGGTCACACAGACAAACCTTTTCCCTAGGGATTTCTGGATACGTTTTTTACCGTTACCATTATTACTACGAGCGTTTCCACGGAATCATACCCGCTGCCCAGAGCTTTCCTGGGAATCTCAGCGCCGTTGAGAGAGGGAGGACACACACACAATGCGCTTCCCGTTCCCTCTCCCAGCTCACCGTTCCCGGCGACGCGCAGCCCCCGCGCCCCGATCAGCACCGACCGCCACCCCTCTGTCCTCCCCCGCGCCACAGCGAGTTCATTTCACACCGGGCAACCACCGCGAAATGGGCTTTGGTTTGTTTGCGGTTTTTTTTGTCCCCTCCTTTCTCCCGTTCCCGCCGTCGTTTGGCTCGCCGTTTCCCCGGCTCGGAGCAGCGCTGCCCCTCGGGCACAGCCCGTACCGGCGGGGCGAGCGCGGCCGCGGAGCGCAGCGCGCAGGTTCGCCCGCGCTGAACAAAGCTGCCGGCATGTGCTTCACTCGAGCACATTATCCTCCGGAAGCTTTTATTGAGCAACACTCAGAGCTCCGTGAATGAAGCTATTGGGAACACATACGAACTAAATGGGTAAAGAAAGACAAGTCTGGATACCAAAATTACATTTCCCATTTCCCATTCACCGCAGTGAGGCAGGTACTTATTTACTGCGGCTTCAAGCTACGTAATTAGTCAATGAGACTGTAATTTACCTAAAGGAAGGCAATTTCTTCTTTTATTAATTTGCAATAGATTTGTAAAATAATCTTACAGCAGCTGGTTCTGCTTGAATCTGTTTCAAAAGTGTGATGTAAATACTGTCTCACACTATTTTGTTGCCTATTAGGGTTTTCTGGTAGGTGATACGACTGAGAGTGAGGGGAAAGAACACCACACATTTATTTTTAAGATCATCATCACAGCGATAAAACTTATGAAAGAAGTGAGCATACTTTCTATCTGTATGCGTTAAAAGCAGACGTATCCAAAGTAAGTCAAATGTAAAAGCTACAACTGGAAGGCTACATACACAGCGGGTACAACTTAGCGCATTTTCAAGAGCTGTTTTAACTGTGTTTAAAAGGAGTAGCAAATTCCCAAATTAAATCACCCTATTTATAGCAAAGACAAAGAGTTTCACACAGCAGGAGGATGTACTAAAGCACCATTTTCCCCCACCTGTTTCCTTAGCAAGCGTTTAAGTGTCTCTATCTACATTTTCCTAGTAATCGCATATCTGAAGTAATTTAGCTCAGAGTTATTATGAAACAATAGGAAGAGTGCAAATAATCGATCTGGGATTCATTACAATTGGATTTTTCAGCCAGTATCAGTAAACTTCTGATATTTTAATCTTCACTCAGCAGACAAATATTTCATATCAGAGTCAGAGGAAAATAAACACCATACCTAAGCAAAGTTTTTATCACTGGCCTACTCGCTGTTTACACTTGGCTGCAGCAGGTACCAACTTATATCCAACTCATACATGCAATGCAACACTGAGATCCAAGAGGCAGTTACTACAGGATCAAAGCTTTATTTCAACTATAACACAGTATATCCATGGATTATAATCCTTGAGCAAACAGAATATCACAGTAATGAAGACCTTAGCATTACAAATATGTTAAAACAGCTTGCATTTGGGGTGATATTTAAGGTCAAGTTGTATCTGAACACAACTATTAAAATATTATGAAAATTACCATTATGGAGTAGATAATGTTTTCTTTCAGACATAACCTCTAAAAGTACATTCCATTTTAAATTTGGTTTTCTTATTTTTCAGTATCAAGCTTAAACTGAGCATCTACATCCCCAACCTGTTCTGTGTGAATGAAAAAGGGAGAAATGAAGAACTATAAGCTCAGCCTAAAAATTAGCTTCCAACTTCTATGAAAACATGACCCTGAATAAATACAATCAAGAGGATACCACAGTGTCAAATATCATGTGTTTAAACCAACTTACTATTTCAAATGTACTCTCGAATTAAATTAATAGGCTTGTGAAAGATTCTGCAGAGTAAGAAATTTCTTTTCCTAGGGAAAAGTAACATGCCTTCTGCTCCTGCCCCCACAGCCAGAATAACTGAGAAAGTAAAAAGCTTGGGAATGTGATGGTAGAGGTGACAAGATGGGTGAACAGGCTGTGCTCCTGGGTTAGTATTGGGGTTACTCATCTGTGCATTAACCTAGAAAAGTATGATTAATTATTTCTTCTTGCAAGATACTCCAGGATTAACTTTCAATCAGGCAAAACCTTTGGGCTTCCTCACTGCTCATCATTCAATTGTTGTCCCCCACCCACCAGAAAAGCACAAGAAGCAACAGGCTTCTAAGACCACTGCAGCTTATTTATAAATACATTGTAACACAAATGGGAAAGCAGCAAGTCCAGACTATAGAGTAACAACTTTGGTTTGTTTGTTGGGTTTTTTTGTGTTTGTTTTCTTCTTGTTTAGTTTTCTTTTTTTTGTTTGTTTTTTTTTGGGGGGGTTGTGGTGGGTTTTTTGAGAGAAAAACCATTTACTCAGGATGGGTAGGAAATTACAGAAGATATATATGATGTAATATCTATATTTTATATTTTTATATATATAAAAGCTTGGGATAAGATGGGGTATAACTACATAGAATTGATATGTTTGAGGTAACTGACTTGACTCGGTGAAGAATACCCATTCAAGATCTCACAGGAGACCAATATTAAATCATATCAGTATAAATTAGTTTGGGGGATTATTAATTTTTTTAAGGTCACTAAAGTTTAATATCTGCTGATCAGTTTCTACAAAAGGGCAAGTAACAAGGTAGCCTGGCCATGGTACATTAAACTCAGCAAACCTAAGCAGAACAAGAGATACCATATAATTACGTTCCCTGCCACTGTGTGCCCCAACTCAGGAGACACTTGTTCCTGTACCTTGGTGGCCCTGCTGTGTCACCCCTGCCCTTATTGCTGTGCTGTTTCACAGTCACAGGCAATTGCACTTATTTGTTTCAAACCACAGGCCAACATGAAGGCCCTTGCCTCTGAGCGCAGTCACCTACACACATTCCTGCTTTAAATGTTTCTCTTCATTCAGTTTTTCCTTTTCTGAACATGTTCCTATACAGTTTTCCTTGCACTAGTTGTCCTACTGCTTCTAAAGTTATGCTGTAGGAAAAATAATTAAATTCCTTTTTTGAAGATAATTTCATTTTACTCTCAGGCACACTATGCGAGCACCCAACTGCAGCATGGTTAACTACTCTAACCCTGCTTGCAGGTGCCTTTCATGCACATTGCCAAACCCTCAGCCATTGAGCTGCCATGCCCTCAGTGTCCACACTTAGATCTCCTTCCAGGGGAAATCACAAGGGCAAGGAGATAGTGAGCATCTGCATTGTGTCCCAGTGGTTAGGCGGAGTCGAAAGAGATAAAGACCCTGATTATTCGCACGTATAAAGAACTTAGGGGCCCAAATTTTAGTTTAAGTGATTTCCCTTTGGATGCAAAGAACGGGATGAATCCCAGTCTTTGTTAGCAACTAACTGCTCATGCATCCCTTCATTCTGAGCATCATGTGTAATAGGTTTTCCCTTCTTGTCTGCTCAACCGGTTCCAATTATTTGCTGTTTAAATGTGAGCTCTACAACTGTAAGATCCATACACATTCCCGCTAAATCAGACTGAGAATCACATTGTGAGTTTACAGAAGAAAATATTACCAAGTTGTCTTTGTGACAGAACACTGAGTAGGTATAAAATTGCAATGGTCTCTATGCCAGGTTTTTTTTAAGCTCTCAGCTTGTAAGATGAAAGCCTAATTTGATATTTTTGTAGTTATATAACAGTTCTAATATTTTGTGACATTTTGTATTGTGACACTATAGATGAAATTGTCATCGGACTGACACCCTTTACTGTTTATTCCTTAATTACAACTGTTAACAACACTGCAGAGAAGCGTGCTAATCTGCCATCACATATTATGAAAACAACGTTATTGTTACAAACACCAACACCCACTCAACAGGATAATTCTAAGATGGCAGTTTCTGTAAAAACTTATCAGTTTAATGGACACTTCAATAGAAAAAGTTTTAAATGAACTCTTAATATTCCTGAGGAAAAAAAAAAAAAAATTTTATATTGCACCTAAAGTTCTGATTTTATTGTGTCAGTGATTCTTCATGCTACATAAGGATATAATTTTTTTCAATAGTGGGGTCTCTATAGTACGAAGATGCATAGCTCAGATAACTAGTAACCTAGCAATATTTGCAATCATTACATTTTCATATCCTCAGACACTGGCAGAGGTAAATATTTTTTTCTACTACTTCCAGGTTGGGGGTGGAATTATGTTTTGCAGGAGATTAAATTTTAACAGTATATTGACTCAAGTCCAGGTTCTCAATAATAGAAGAAATTAATATTTTCTAGGCTGCTTTTGCTTAGGAGATTAATTTTCTGCAGGCCATGTCACGCATCAGGGAGGATATTCCACTGAACTGACACTTTTAGAAGTTCTGTACCAGTGAATTTTTCATACCCAGTTAGCCCAGTACAATTAAAACTCACTGATACTGCACCTCTGTAGGAGGATGCTGAAAAGCTGTTCAATGTCTGAAAATGAAAATATTATGTCCTCAGCTTTTGTATATGCTTTGGTTTTGGACAGCCACTGCCAGTTACCTTTCAGTTTGCTTCTTTCAAACTTTTCATGTCTCAGAAAAAGTTTTCACTTGTAGATTATATCAGCAGAAAGAAAATAGCATTAAGAGCAGCCCAGAAGTAGCAAAAAAGCCCTAGAGATTTGTTTGCCCACCCATTAGACAGGAAATACAGTGTAGGCAGAAGGAGGTTGGGAAAAGCAGCCTGAAGTGAGGTGTAGAAGTGATGAAAGTGGCAATGACAAAAATCAGGGAAAACATGAAGCAGAAATTCAAGTTTGTTCCTTCTACAACTGCTCTCATGAAGGTTTTTACACAGATTCCTGGTGCTAAACCAAGGCTACTCTGATGCACAGTCTGCCTTTCCTGCTAACAGTAAATTCCTCCTTTCTCCCTCATCCACGAGCAGGCATGCAGCACAGATGACTGAAGTGAAGAAAGATAATGCAAGAATCTGTCTTTACTTATCGCACTTATATGTAGAAGCAGAGGATTAAAAATAACATAAAACTCTTCTCATACTGAAAACCCAATTGCCTTGGTGGAAATCTATACACCAACATTTCTCAATCTTGATCCTAAAAGCCTGTTTGAGGATTGCTTCTCTAATACAGAACAAAAATAAGGAATTGCACACAATGCAACAATGGAATAAAATTATCCAATGTAATTAATTTTCATTTAAATTATTTACATTTCAGTTTAATGGCATGATATTGTTTTGCCCCATCTGGATGATCTTCTCTGCTTAAGTGATAAATTTCAAAACAAAATGAAACTAGAATGTTTATTTTTGTGAATCTTCTTCTGGGTAGTTTATATTCTGCTTTGTAGCTTTCGTTTTCTTAAAGCCAATAGGAACTTCTGCTCTTCCTAAAAGAAACTCTTCCCACTTGGGAAGAGATTCTTTTATTGATGCCAAATAGAGAGTCTGAGAAAGATATAAGAACAAATAAACTTAATTTCAAAACCTGTGTCAGCCAGTTTAAAACAATACAGATATGCAATGCATTATCCAATCTTATTTTAAGAGTAAAGCAATTCAGAAAAGAACAATGTACTTATATATGAAATTTCAAATCTCTTGTATGATACAAAATATCAGCATGGAGATATTTCATTCTGCAGGATGAACTGTGAAGTGACTGAATATGCCCTCTTGTGGTAAGCAACACATCAGTTTAGACCCTACAGTACCTTTAATAAACTATGTTCCGTGATAACACACTTTTCCAAAAGTAGCTTTTATATTAAGTATGTATGCTATTGGAATTTAATTCTGCAGTGGAAAAAAAATGTTAGAAAAGAAAGGTGCACATTTCCCAATGCAAATTGATTAACCTAGAAAAGTTTACAGTACTATAGTTCACAATACTTGAGTAAAATTTTAGACTTAACTCACTGACAAAATAATCATGTGCAGTATTTGGATCACAAATAAAAAGAATTTTTTTAAGTGCTGTGTATTTAGCCTGTGGTCTAGGAGAATCACTGTGGATCATCTTAACCTTCCTCTTTACACTGTGCCTCTGAGTAATAAACTAACATATTATTTATCTGTGTTATTCAGAATTCATTGTTTTTGTTTTGATATCCTAAGAATAGCTTTGTTCATAGGATTTTCAGGAAAATTTTAAGTGCCAGGTATCATTCTTTCCCCACAAAATAATGTTATCTTAAGAACTGTGTTAAGATAACACTTTGATCTATCCACCAATGTAAGTATATTTTGCCATTGAGGTCCTGTCAGAAAAATGTGATTTTGCAATAGACAACAGTTATGATACATATGTAATGTGCCTTTTTCCTTTACTTAAGTATACAATGAAGGAGAAATGTAGCATAAAACTGAAGATCTCCCTGCAGAGTACTAGATTCCTGGCTAATCATTTTGATCCTTACATGTAACTCAGATATAACTATGGCTCTTGCAGATTTACAAAAATATTTTCTTCAACAGATTTACTCAAAGAATCTTTTTTGACAAGCATATGTGCTGTCACACAAAACTACTCCGACTCAGCAAGCTGGGGATCCATTATAGCCATAACTTTCAGAGTATATTAATACAGACACATATATGGCTGAGTGAAATATGCTCAGAAGTGTTTTGGAACAAAGCACGCACAAGAATTTTGTACCATGAAAGAAAGTTTTCTTTTTCCACTATTTATAGCACTCTTCTCTAGAAGCATAAAAAAAAAAAAAAAAGCTGAAATAGGTTCTTCTCCTTCAAATAGTAACTCTGCTCTCTCCAAAATTTCACCGCTGCTGCAGTGTGCAGACATTCTGCAGCCACGAGGAATCACTCTGCAGCCTCCAATTTGTGCAGAGTTCACTCGACATGCCACAAGCAGCTTAACACCTACCACAGGACTAACTGACCCAAAGAACTCTAGAGGTATCTCAAAAGTCCTTGAAGAGTCTAAAACTACTTCTGAACACAGTCAAAACAGGTTTAATATTAGTAGGTTGGCATCTGCCTTAGCATCATTCAAAATGTACAAGTATTCAGGAAAAAATGTACCCTTTTGCCTAAAATGTCTAAAAATAATGAAAAAAGCCACTGAAGGAGCTTTCAGTGTACACCCTGTCACAGTCACAGTAGGCTATTTACAAAATGCAATGACAGATGAAAACTTTGAACAGTAACCAGAACAAGAAGTGATGTCTCTCCTTTAAGTACTAGCCTAAGCACGACAACACTTGCCCAGCAGGTGTGAAGCTGAGGTACAATACAGCTCTCCTCACAGCTGACAGTGCTGAAACCTGGCCCTTCGCCCTGCTCTGACAGGGCCCCAGCACCCAAACCAGCCTGGGACACTCTGCTCCCAAGGCACCACACAGCACAGAACCCACTGGGGCAAGAGGCAAATGGGAATCTGACTGCTCAATATTTTTAAGTAATGATTTAGGAACAGCAGGTTGAAAAGGAAAAAACAACCATCGAGTGTTCCTGCTGCAGTACTTTTCATTACGCTTCCATACAACTCTAACTGATGTGAAATTTTCTCTGTTCATGCTGATAAACTGTTGACCCTGAAATGTAAAGATGACAATCTGTGGCAAACTGAGAACGGGCTGACCATACAAAACAAACTAAGCAGCTCTAACATAGTAAACACAGTAATCCTCTGATATTCACTATATTATTTTTTTATATTTGACTTCATTTTTAAATAGAAGTGTGTATAGATCTGGAAGCTGCTAAATATTTCCACCAGAATGCTCCAGAATCTAGGGACCTTGCCCCAGAATTTAGGTTCAGCTTGCTACACAGTACACAGGCCTTTGGCTATACCAGTCACTGGATTTTAAAATCAATTATTTTCACTTTAAGAACATGCTTCAGGGAAAAAAAAAAGCAAAATATTTGGTAAACAGCAAATGAAAAGACAGAGTTCTAGGACTTACTTCTAACTTAACAGTATCGGGATGTGGAAGTAAATGTGCTCTTTCTTGCAGCCTTTTTTGTGATGCTTCTATATCCTAAAACACAGGCAAAGTACATTTTAAAAACACGCATTGGGAATTTTAGAAGGAAAACACACACATAAAGACACTTAAATTAACTAAATAAACCCATTACAGCTAAACAGCATTCAAATAATAACACTGAAGTTCAAATCTTTGTTTAGTCATTCTGAAATACAACTTGTATTACTTAGACTAACACCCTACAGCTGCTAAATACGTTTGCTGCACCTTTTTCCTACAAGAGTATGTTTCACAACCAAGACTTCTGCTGTAAAACACTGCTATTCTTTCTGGACACTGGGGCAAATCAGTTAAATTCTGTTCTAGAAAACTTAAGGAAATAGAGGGCAACAGAACATCCTTTTCTGTGCTGCATGAGACTGAAGTATGTATTATAGCTACTGTAACTGTAAAGTAACTAGGCAAATTATGTGCAAGATCTTTACTTCTCAAGACAAAGATGACTTGCTAATATGCATGCATAACATGTGCACAAAAATGTAGAGCTGCAGCAAGCTGTTCACCAGACAAACTTGGATGACAATGCACCTCACATAGTTTTCTTAAAAAAAAAACCCAACAGTATTTGGGTTTCTGCTTGTCCAGTGGATGTGTGCTGGATTCACAGAGGCCCAAATAAATATTTTAAAAAAGAAACAACCAAAAAAACCAACAGCAACAAACAAATCAAAGCATGCCCCCAAACTAACCACCCTCCCCCTCTAAAGTTCTGACCCGTTCTTGTGGGCTTAGTTCCATACCCAAACATTGAAGAGATTGAGTGGTGGGCAGATGAAGAGAGACAGAAAGGGACGTGGGAGTGGGGTGTGAAGAAGCCAAAGCTGAACAGAGTGGAGGGGGAAAGAAAGTATAGCAGATGGCAGAGTTGGGAGCAGAGAGCGGGTGTGAAGAGTACAACAGAAAAACTAAATGAGAGAGGAAATTCCCCAAAGGGACTTCCCAAATATTCACCACCACTGCTGCTGAAAAGAAGAGTGAGATTCTGGAGGAGCATATCCACAAGAGAGACCAAACATGATTACTCGTATTGAATAATAGCCAGTCTGAATACATCAATAAGTAAACAGTGCTCAACTCAAGTTTAGTTTAGTAGAGTATGATTAATAAAAGCAAAAAAACATCCTTACTGTCAGCTGAAGTTCAACTTAGTGACACAAATAGAGTCAGTTTGTTCAATTCAGTGTTCTTATTTTATTTCAATAATTCCTTTTACAGTATTCTCTTGTATGTAATTACAAACCTAATCCAAGCACAACTGTTCCTCCCTTTTCTATAGCAAAATCCATACTGCTGTTGGAAGCTAAAGGATATCTGAGAAAGAGTAAACTAAGTCTCAGATTTATCCAAATTTTCAGAAGTAGCAAATAGCTGCCCCTTCTCAGGTAAGAAAAGACCAATGTGATAAACATAAAGAGGGAACATGAGAAAGGACAGAAGCCATTTGAAATCAGGATGTCAAAATAACAGAGGTCAACACAGATTTAAGTGACTTAAGCAAGGAATTTCTCTGTTGCACATACTTAAAACAGATACACACAAACAGCACCAAAGCTCATATCAGAATGGCTCAGGCCAAGTCTGGAGAAGTTACCACCATAATGAACCATACTAAATAAAGGATCATTCAGTAATGTTCATCTCATATTCACCCACAGGATTTTCCTGCTTTCTGATTCCTTCTTCCTAATTACTGTAGGAATTGTAAGAGGAAGGAAGAATATCAATCATTATTTCTTTATAGACCTAGCCAAGTCATTGGAATGTTTATGGTGATAGGAAATGAGTGTCTTTCAGGCAAGAAAGGAGACAGCAGTTGTGCATATATGTTTAGTAGAGAAGGTCACTTTGGCATAGCCTAGATATTGGACGTGTCTTTTCGTTGCTCACTCCAGTTTGTGTTGTGCAGTCTATTGTCATTCAGAATACTGATTTAATGACAGACAGTGAAAGAAATTTTTGCTGGAAGGTGTAGCATGCTTTAGAAAATAACTGGAACTACTGAAAGATTAGATGGCACTTCTTATGTGTCTACACAACTGGTAAGCTTTGTAGGAAAAATAAATCCTTGTCATCAATATAAAAATAAAAACATCAGCAGTATAAACTTCTTTGGAAAAAAACCCAGCTAATCTGATATGTCACAGTACTGAAAAAAAGAGAGCATCTTACTGTGCTTCCCCTAAAACCACAAGGACTGGAACACAAACAATTCAAGACCCTTCCCCAGAGGTAAAATGGAATGCATGACACATGCATTGCTTTTAGGGGACCAAATTCAGCTGTCACTTATATTGATATCAGTCTGGCAGAATCCCACTTAAATAATTCTGGAATTGCAAGCCTGGGAAGGAAAGCAAATTTGTTCTAAATTACCTTTCCAGTACTAATTACTATATAGCATATTCTTTCTTTTCTATTTCATGTTACAAGCTGTTGCACAGTAATACATATTTCTAAACACAAGAAATATCACTGAGAAACAAATGTCATAAATTAGATTACAAATACTAGTCTAATTTCTGCTTTTATTACGACAACATTATATAAGCACCAAATGATACAGATTTCCCTAATCTGCAGTCTCCCTCTAAAGACATCGAGGAAAATACTCTGATAATTATGCTAAAATGCTGAACAAATGCTTATAATGTCAAAATTTCAATTAAAAAAAAAAAAAGGTTAGCTCCTTGCTTCCTACTGATTAGAATTTAAATTAATTTTGAAATATTTCCTGCGCATAAATACCAACTAGCACAGAGAAAGAAAAATGTCTTTTGCTACGATCTATTACTGAAAACAACTGATTTTGCTTACATGCAGAAAACCAGAAATGCAAATAAAAAAATAACACTTCGTCATGTCCATGTATTTTTGAGTAGGCCAAATCAACAACTCTCCACATGGTAACTGTGAAATGTACAGTGCCTGGTATCAGGAACAATATTCTGAAGCTGGCACATTAATCAGTCTTGTTTTCAAGCTTCTCATATATTATGCTGCATAGATATTCTTTCCTGTTTTCTTCTGTTATCAAAAAGCATCTGCAGGAGTGCACGCTTGTTAAAACTAGGATAAAATTAATAGATTTAAATTGATTTATGCTACTTTATCCTGCAACAGAATTTGTTTTGATACATATGTTTTTGCTTTTTTTCTGTACAAACACCAACATTTTTGACACTTGAAAGGAACAATTTTGAGGAAGTGACAGAAGATAGCAAATATCTGTTTAACTGCAGAAATATTTACACTCTGTATATGTCTGAGCTATTGTTAACATTTCCAATACAATAAAGCCTTCAGGATGAAGAAATATACACTGCATTTATTGTGTTTGCCTGCACATGTAAAGTGAGAATGCATTCATAAACGCAAATAATTTATAAAGCCCTATATTTATGAAGTAAAAATCTAACTTAAAATTCATATGGAAAATGAGAGTCATAATGGCTGAAATTTCTAAATCAATGGATTAGGGGCTACAGAAAAAATAACCAAACCACCCACTTGTCCCTAGCCTTTCACTGAAGCACCTACACTTACTATACCCAGTAAAAGGGGGGTTTATTGCCCCAGAGCAGAATGCCCCAGTTTACTAGTTGAAGTTGAAAAATCTTCCTTGTCACAGAACAGTTAAAAAGGCATTCCTGACTAACTGTTCTGCCTTGTATGCCCCTCTCTAAATATTGCTCCCATTTGAATACAAACTCTAATGCAATAGAATTATATCCACCCAAAAAGTAAAAAATTTAAATCTGAACTAGGCTCTGCATGATAAAAACCTAAGAAATCCTGGTGACACAAATTAATCTTGTAATTTTCTATAGTAAAATTCACTTTTTCAATAAACACAATTCATGCATTATGGACCCTTTATATGTAGGAGGCTAAAGAAAAGGCACAGGAGGTTCAGTTTTCTGCTGTCTCCTGAAAAACTGACAAACACTTTTCAAATGCATCATGTCAGTGGTCAAGTGCATCTCTTCAAACACAGATGCCTGAGCTAGGGGGTCCAGAGGAGCCTTTTAGTATTCCAGTCCCTGCTATCAGACAGAGATCTTTTTAATTGCCCATTGTCCAATGTCAGCTGAATTTACCTAGGAAAAAATCTTACCTAAATATAACAACAGATATGTAAAACAGCTACGAACATTTTTAATGGTGCCACCCCTATGAAAAGCCAGAAACACCAAACACTGCTTTTGCAGACTTGCAAGGAAAATGATGGAAGTCACTCTACACTTCTTTAGAGAAAAATTGTAAACTGAGAACCTCTTCCACAACTTAACACAGCCACAGTGGGAGAACAGCTCCTACCCTTGGCCCAAAAACACTGCACCCTGGTCAGCCCATTTCCAAACACAGCCCCATGTCTTGAATCAAAGCGTAGAGGGGCTGTGAGTGCTGACAGACCCCTAAGTTTTCTCAGGCAGACATGTACTACCATGTGTTACATCTCTACATGTACTTAAAAAAAAAAAATACATAGTAGCAGCTGCCACCAGGAGGCTTTTGTAAGAAGGGCACGGGAAATAGGTAGTGATGCCATCGAATAATAAAGACTTGTCATTTAATACTTTTTGGTAAAGTTCCAGAAGAGTAAACCATATAGAAGAGAATTCAAATGACAACTATAGAGCAAACACTTCTCTTTTTTTCTTATAATTATCTAAGCTACATAACCATGACATTTCGATGCGGTCCCTGGTAGTTGCAGAAACTTACATTTAAAAGTGCTGCATTCCTTTTATGAGCTGCATCAGCTGCTTGAGTTTGCCATGTCTTTTTAGTCTTTTTGTCTCTTAGATAAGTCTCCATCTGCTGTAGCAGCTCTGATCTCTGAGACAGTCTACAAAGGAAAACATTTTGCTAAGTGGGTAGAACATTTTGCTCAGGAGCTAGAAAATAACCTTTTTACCTTACCCAGTTTTCTCAAAACTATGGGGCTAATTAAGCCGGCTGCAGGGTGGGTGTGCTGGGGGAGGGAAAAGGTACAGGCAGGCATCACCTGCTGTGCTTATATGAAGCTATAATGTTGCAACTAGCAGTCCTCAAATTCTGAGGTGCTTGGAAACACTGAATCTCCCAGAACAGGAAAGACAGGGTGAGTCGGGGTGACTTGATCAGCACTACATTTGCTCATTGGCTAGTGCTAGTTGTTACAAGAAAAGCAAATTTTTCTGAATCATTACTGTATTTGCCTCACAATTTGAGTTTACAGGGCAACAAAGAAGCAATTCTATAATTGAGGCATTGAGTGAGAGAATCCAATTACCTTCCCCAAATAGGAATTTAATGGTGACAGGTCAACAATGGAGCTCTTAAACCAGTACCACCATTGGAAGTCAAAAAACCTCATCAACCTAAATACCGTTAACGGCAGGCAAGGATGCTAATTCCCATGGTTCCTGAAGGAAGAGTGCCACCTCCTGGAACTCCAGCCCCTTGCTGAAGCACCACTGTGCTGTGCAGAGCTCGGACTCACTGACACCAAGGGTAGTGTGCAGGGAGGGAGATCTCACAAGACCAACACAAACTGCTGCAAAGCAAAGCACAGTTACTCACATCTCCTCATGTCTTCTAGCAAGGCGAACTTCCTGAGCCAAATGGGATGACATCTTCAGTTGTCTGCCCTGGTTTTGGGACTCTATGAAAGGAAAACAAAGTGAAGTTAAAATCTTCTGAAGATGCACATTAACATACACTTTCCAGTATTAAACAATTCTGGTTATAAAGTTGCACACATTATATTTATATGTCAGCTATCTACACAAAACCTGCCATAAGACATTGCTATATTATGCTTTGAATACATTCACACTACTAATGTTCACAATATGTTTTAGGAAAATCCTACTGTATTCTAATAATTTATGAAAGAAGCATTTTTTTTTTCAGTTTCAGATTTAGCATTAAGTTTTCTTGAGTTTCAGATGCTTACAACCACACACACTCTTTGTGCTTGCATAAATTGTCTACTACTGTTTAAATTACTGATTTCTGGCTTTTATCTTTGTTGCCCTGAACACAAAGTTATACTTGTAAACTACTTCTCACAGATACAGGGACCTGCTCATGGGAAAATATGTTTAAGTACAGGCATGATTAAAATAAGTAACTTGATTAAACTAAATAACTTAAGATACTACAGGAAACTTAAGCTACTTAAAGCTTAATGTCCAAATGCTGGAAAAATTACCTTCCTGAGTTCAGCTTTTCAGCACCATAACTGAGTACATAAGGGAGTACACAGTTTAAATTGTTTAGAACTTACTGGTTTTTTCCTGAGCTGTTAAGGAGATCAACTGCCCATTGACGCAAATAAAGATCCCACAGCACCTTTCAGAAGGCTGAAAACGTTTTGCCTATTTTTTTTCACCTCAGAGGTGCCTGCGTTGCTGTCACATTAAGTAAAATTAAATAACTTATCACACGTTCATAATGTCAAAGGGAGGGAGAGCTGAAAGATCTCATCCATATAACATTAGTTAAGGTCTCATCCCTGTCACAAGTCACACCTAACTCTGAAACCAGTGATTTACACGTGGCCTCTGCTGAGGGTGGGGCACATCTTCTAGGGACGCATGTTTTACCACACTCTGAACATACTTCTATCCACCTGGGCTGCTGCTAATGCTGCACCTTGTTTAACACGGAGCACATCCCTTCAGTGCTCCTTCCCTCAGCCGGCGCACTTCATGCCCTTTGCGACACACCTTTACTGGCGACAGGAGAAGCCAGAGCACCCCGCCGCACGCACCTCTTGTCTTTAGGAGTGCCTAAAGCTTACAACGGGAGCAATAAACTAGCACCAGCGTGAGTGACAAACCGGCACCGGCCTGACCATCCTCCGCCCGCTGTATCGTGGGGCAACCGCTCCACTCACTGCTGCCCTGGGCAGCGAGCCAAGGCTTGAAGCAGCCCGGGATGAGCCTCCGCGGGCGGCCCGCAGATCTCCAGCAGCCCCAGGGAGGCTCCTGGGGCCGAGAGCGGCACCCCCAGCTCAGAACCCGCGGCCGCTCCGCCTCACGCCGCGGCCCTGACAGGGCGGGAGCGCCACGGCCGCAGCGGGGCCGCGCACCGCTTGAGCCCTACCATTGGGAATGGGGAGGGGGTGGATTTATGATCTCGTTGTTATGCTCCATCCCGTATGATTGCAGGACAATAAGTCAGGAAATAAAAATAAAATACCAAATACACTAGCTGGTTTACCTTTAGCCTCACCGGCTCCGAAAAGAAAAGCAACACCCGCCATGGTCTCCCGGACGCCTTAAAACACCCCCCGCCCCCCGCTGCCATGGAGACGGCCGGAAAGGTGGAGCCGAGCCGCCGGCTCGGTGGGCGGGACCGGGCGGGGGCGGGATCGGCCGCGCCCCTGCGATTGGAGGAGCGGGAGGGCTCGGGGCCAATCAGGGCCCGGGGCGGGAGCGCGGGAGCGCTGAGGGGAGGGGGGGGCGCGTGCCCGCGCTCGCCCTCACAGAGCCCGCGCGGCCCGGAGCACTCATGGGTTCTGCTGGGGTTTGCGTTTAAAACAAAAATTCCTTGCCCTGTGCAAGGCACAACCTTCCATGTCCGGCCTGGAAGACCGCCCGGTTCTGGAAAAGCGCCAGCCCGGTTCTCCACATGGTTTCCAAACCCTCTGGTGTGGTCCTGCCCGTATGCCAGAGCGAAATTCCTCCCTGGCCTCAAAGCCGAAGAGTTCCTGGGGCAACTGGTCTTTAATAAGCAAACTTACATCACAATGTACTTCAAATAAAAAGCACAATTAATCCACTTCTTTATTTCCCATGAACGTTTTGTCCTTCACAGAAAACATAAACCAAAAAAATTCCAAGTCAGATAAAGGTGAAAAGTATTTTTTCTTCATTTTATTGGTGCCCAACACATCTATGCACACGTGCAGCTGCAGATTTCTAAAAGCTGCTCTGAAAGTCCTTGTCTTCCCTAAATGTTTTCTATTTAATCATTCTCTGATCCTTGTTCAAGACACCTCATCTCAAGCCTTTCTTACTGCTGATCAGAAGCTGTTTCTTGTGATTTTTCGTGTCTTTATATTTTCTATTTTTCCCATTTTCTGATTTTATATTTCTGCAGCAAAGTCACATTAATTCACTACGTGACATAAGTAGAAGTTCTTTAATGTACTTGTCAACTTATCCTTCCTCATTGTAGCAGTCAGGATAAATAGTACTTAAAATCTTATTTTAATTTTTTTTTTATCATTGTGATTTAAAGACTTGCCAATAAATGTCACAGAGGCATAGGTGTCAGTCCTCATTTCTAATGGTGAGAAAAGCTAATGATTACGGTCTCACTAAATTTAACAGAAAGCCCAAGTTTTTTGCATATTCTACTTTGAGCTACACCAGCTCTCTCTAATGGCTGCAATCTTTCTTTCTTTGTAGCATTTAATGAATTTCAGGAAGAAAAGAGACAAATTGAAGTTTGGTTTACGTGGACCATTATAGATGCCATTTGTGATCAAAAGGCAAAAAGCATTTTAGTTAAGTTACAGATACTATCAATTGTTCAGTGTTGCGGAAACAGAGACAGGATGGGAGCCATAATTTCCTAATGGCTGCCTTATGTGACAGTGGGTGAAGTTCGTAGCTAATGAGCTATAAACTCTTATTTCATCCTAAATTGTTTTGAAGTTGTCAAGAATATAAGCTTTAAACTTAGTGAAAAAAGAATTAGTGCTGGTAACAGCCAGAAATTCCCATGTGCTGGTTTGGGCTGGGGTCATGTGTGTCACGTGAAGTGTGCCCCTACCTCAGCTTCCAGTTATGTGGTACATCTTCCAGAAAAAGAACCCCACCTTTAATAATTTTTATAAAAAGCCTTTTCCCCACACATTCTGTTTTCATTAGATACCTCTATCTTTATATGAGTTTACTGTTGGATCACTGCTATAAAATTTTGAAAAACTAGATATCTGCCAGTGAGACCCTGAGCTTTGCATTTACTGCCCATATGAATTAAGGATTTAATGTTAGCACTGAAATGGGAGCATTGGGACCCCAGGTCTTTTTTAACCCCGCAATTTATTTTGCTCTGGAAATTTAGGTTTTCTGAGCGAAATTGGTGGATTGTGACACTAGGTGGCACTTAAATACAGCTAACAAAGATTTTTGTCTCTTTCAACACACGACCAGTCAAACACATTCTGTTGTAACATGCAGTTAATTATATCCTCAAAATGATGTCTTGGATTGATATTACTAAACAAACATGTATAAAATGTAATTACAGACAAGTGAAATAAATACTGTGGGCTTATAATTGCAAGATATGTTTTTTGCTTGTAATATGCTACACACCTGTGCATAGTTTATATAGATAGTATTTTATTTTGTCACTTTTACTAACATTTAGGATGGCACGATTTAGCTTTATGTGCGCTTATTTACTGCTACCAATTTTTGCCATATGTCAGTTTTTAAAAAAGGAAATGTTTTTATATATTGGGATTGCGAGACACCAGTATTTCAAAGGGAAAACATGTAAGAAAGGAGTTTTCTTATATGAAATCACTTCAAAACTTTTTTAAAGAAATGCACATATTTTAGGGGTTTTTCTGCTTTTGCTTTCCAGTTCTTCTTTCCCTTACCTTTTGGAAGCACACCTCTGTTGGTACAGTAGCTAAATATCCACTTTGAGGTCTGAGGTCTATCTGTTCATAAACATTTGTTGAGTGATATCATTGGTAAAATGCAGCAGGCCTACGGGGTAGTCTGAGAGCCATGAAATCCCATCAGAGCAGCTTGTGGCCATCACCTTGGCTCCTGGCAGTTCTTCCTATCAGCTGTAGAGGTTGTCTGCAGGATTTCAGTCAACTGCACAGGCCCTCTGTGAAGCTTCTTAAGTTTCACAAGCTAAAAGGCAAAGGCATGCAAGGAAATGCCCTCTCAGAGCAGGAGTGAGCTAATCAAGTATCAAACTTAGGAGGGTAAAAAATGGACTTCTAATTCCTCTTTCCCTTCACATTCTGATAGTCAGAGACTTGCTCTCAGCCTTTCTGTTGGCAGGTCCCCTACCATTCCCTGTTCTGCATTACAAATTGTTGTCTCCTCTGTGGTAGTGATATCAGAGCTGAGATGAGGCTCATAAATGGTAGGACAGCTCAACAACACAATCCTGTATTTGCGTTTGGGTTTTTTGGTAGCTAAAGGTGTGTATTTGGTGTGGGAAACACCGGGACACATGTGGAAGTCACATGTTGTTGGAATTGCCCCCAGACATCAAGAGACCTGTTTCAGGTAAACCAGAACTCAAACAGCAGGCCAGGATGGGCTCAGCACCCATCAGCTGGTGCAAAAGTTCTTGTCGTAACTAGAGACAGCTGGGCCAAGTTCAGGAAAAAAATTGGAAGACGTGTGTGAAGAGGACGAACTGAGAGGTGTGTTTGTGAGGGCACAGAAGTGGAACTCCAGCTGGTTTGTGTGTCAGTCAGAGTGTGGTATAAAACTGTGCACCAGGCCAGGGTCAAAGAAAAAAATAATGTTCTTGTTAAAAAGATGCTAGCAAGACAATATTTTCTTCATGCTTCAAGTAAGGATAGAAACCTGATAAATAGAACAAAGCTGAGAAAATCAGTATTCAGCTGCAATTTTTTTTCTTTTTTTTTTTTCTTTTGAGAAAAATCCTTTAAGGTTCTATAAATATAAACTAGCCTAGACAATTCTACAGACAGTTTACTGATACACCCACTCAGTCTTCTCAAGGGGATACATGCCCCAACAAGTACTCTCCATCAGTAGTGTCTATTGTAGAGCTACTTCTTTTTTGAAGAGTTCAAGAAAATAGTTTGGCCCTTAAGTAATAATATTAAGCCTTCTCCTTAACAACAACAACAAACAAAAAAAAAAGTACAGGTCTTGACTCACTTTAACAGATGTACAGGTAGTTGAGTATTTTACAAGTAATTATAATAACTATTTACAGTAATTAGCTTGAATGTAATTGCTTCTCAGCATGTTAGGATAGTAAATTGCTGCTTTATTTCAAACAACCCCTGTTGTCTGTTTTCCCTAAATTGCACACAGGAAACCCAATAAAAAAAACCTTTTGGAGAACCACCGTTCTCTGTTCCTGTTTGGAGTACTTTGAAAGGAGGTGCTTAGCCTTGATCTTACAACCAGCACTTAACTTACCTGTGTAGACTGGATCTTTCTTCCCCAGCACAGAGATCAAGCTCCTCCTGAGAGCAAAAGAGGTGCATGAGAACAAGACGGACAGAAATACACTTTTTGGCTCCTAAGTAAGAGAGTAATGTCAGATGTTTTATACAAGGAGGAGCTGATTTTCCTAGGCTCCCTCCTTAATCACTGCAGAGAGCTCAGCTCTTCTTGACCATGATGTAGGCACAAGGCTGAGCATTTGGAATCTCTCTGAAGGACCAGAGGTATCGTTCTTTACGGGCTGTATAGGGAGCTTTGAGAAACTGCTTTCTTCGGGTTGGTGCCTCTAATTATGTACCTGATCAGTGTCTGACCATCTGCTTCAAAACCATCCACAGCTTATGTCTTTCACACCCTGGTGGAGGTTCATTGGAGTTCCTCAAAACTGACCTTGTCTACTGCACAGACAGAAAGTCTGTCAGCTTTGGCCTGCTTTGAGATTCCTGTTTGAAAGCATTGTAATTTTACTGAGGAGCAGGTCAGTGCCTGCTAATTTCACATGAATTCAATCACATGCAGGTGCTGCTGGTTGTTTAAACACTCTTCCAACAGCGTTCACACAATACTTTGAAGGCACTAGACTATTCAGCTTTGTGCTCTGGGATGATGATAGACACCATCTTCAGTTCCAGGCTGTTTGCATTGGGTGTACAAGTCACCCTGTAACTTTCAGCCACTGTAAGTAATGCTATTGCCATCTGGTCATACATTAAAATTGTCTTATTCTGTAATGATGATACATCTACAGCAGCAAAAAGTACTTTGAATTTTAATACGCGCATTTATACGACTGTCAAGATGCCTGATATTAATAGCTTGACTTTTACTGTAAGCAGAGGTAGAAGAAATAACACCACCTTCACAGTTCTGGCACAGTTGCCTTATCAGCTGAATTCTCAGACCATTGTTTCTGGCTTTTGCTCTACAAATCTGAGCAACAGTGTTTTATTTTTTTTATTTCAGTTTGGATTTTGAATGCTTTTATTATGAGTTTCTTCAATTCCAGAGAAAAATTAGAGAGGCAACAATGCTTCTCTTATTGCGTAACACCAACATTTACTGACAATAAAAATAACTGAATTTACACAAGAAGCCAGTTTCTAATAAACCCTTTTACTGGGTTGTTGTTATGAAGCTTGAGCTTTTCATTTTTTACAAAAAAGCCCCACTTTTTAAAGAAAGGTCAGTCAATCTTTTTAGAAAGATTTAATAAATGACTTTTCCCCCTTACAGAATTTAGTCTTTTGTTGAATTGTTTCCGTTCCTATTAAACCTTCACAAAAATGTACCTTCTATTATATTTCTTCTAATAGGTTTCTCAGCCTTATAACTATAATAAATTTGTCAGTCTAGCTTCACTGAACACTGGAGTTGAAAATCCTACCACAACAGATTAGAAATATAACCATTTCTAAACCCTTTCAAGAAGTTTTACCCTTTCTTTCAACACATTTTATGTACTCAGCAATTCAACGAAAATAACCTTTCAGAGTCATTCTTTAAACTCTCTTTCTTGGTGATAGCACAGTCGAGCCATTTGATCAGTCAGTCAGAAAACCCTAGTTCTGTTCCATCTCTGCCAGAGTGGATTCATAGTCTGAACCAGCTCTCTGAAAGCCAACGTTTCCTTAAGTGTTCATTCAGAGGAAATGACCAATTTGACCCACACAGGACCTGATTTTTAGAGCAGCTGAGTGCTCAGACCTGCAATTTCAATAATTTTGAGCAGTACCCTTAGCACTGCTAAAAAGGTGAAAAAAGTCTAATAGTATCTTGTTTGTTAGCCAGACATGAAAAGCCTCAAAAGACGCTTTTATAGAAGGTTTTAAAAGATATGCAAATACCTTTTTTTGCCTAATCACTTTCCTCTATTTTGTTTCTATGAAATTTGGTTGTTGGTTTTGGTTTTCCTTTATCTTTTTAGGAGAGAAATTACATTTTTTAGAAACACAAAATACTGGTCTGATAAACAGTTCTCTTCAGGAAATGTCTTAGAGTGTGAGAGAATGTAACAAAACCTTTAGAGCATTAATAACAATCCTAAAAGCAGAGAAGCAAGGAGCATGATGACATAAATCTAAGAAAAGCAAACAGAATCTATATAGCTCAAGCCCTGTGTTATAAAAAGAATCAACTTTGCTTTATAACACTGTGTAAAGTATAAATGTCAGTGTATCATATTTTCTTTGTATGAATGACTGGGAAGCAGAAAGAGGCAAGGGTTATCCAAGTAACATAAAAGTATAATTAATGAATACTTCCAAGGTACACAAATAATCCCCACTGATCCCAAATTACAGTTTATACTCTATCCTTCAATTTACCCCTCTCCCCTCAGATTCACCTATAATCAGGTAATTGAGGAAAAGATGAATTATCTTACCCCTCTTTACCTTTGAGAGAATTGTTCAGCTGAGCTTCTTGAAAGCCTGTTATGGGTCATTCTCCTTATTTGACCAGCTGTGATGGTTTTGGTGTGTTTCTGGTCACCTGAGTTCAAGAGAAATGAAGAGGTGCAGAAAAAGCTTTTAGGTTGATCAAGAGAGTGACATAAACTTGTTTTGTGAGAAAAGATTAAAATATTTTGTTTCTTGATCAAACAGAGGCAGGAAGAGTATCTGATTGTTTTCTACTAACAATAGAATGGTAATATTAATATTGGTGAAAAAGGGCTTTTTAAACAATATGATAGTGCTAGCAGAAGAAAAATGGCTGTAATCCATTTGTGTGCCTGCCCATGGCCAGAAGGGTGGAACTAGATGATCTTTGAGGTCCCTTCCAACCCAAATCACTCTATGATTGTATAATGAATAAACTTTCTATTGAATAGAGAAGTTTTAGGGAAGTGCTTAAGCATCAGACTGGTGAACTTCTAGACAGAATAGAGAGGGGGTGAGAATGGGGTCATTTTTACATGGAATTTCACCCACCTGTGACTGGGAGTTTGAGCTGTGGCTTTCTTGTGACTTTCAGAGGGAAGCCTGACTTGCAGAGCCTTTCCAATGGCAAGTTTTTTGTAACAGACCATGTTCAGCTGAGCAGTGCTGGTGAAATACCAGAATCCCATCACCAGCATCAATATTGTTATCAGCTGCTGGTCTTCATTGAGAAAAAACTTGGAAATTAAAGCTCCAAGTCACCTGCTGCTCTGTGCCTCTGGCTATGGATAGCACTGCAGAGGGAAAACCTGCAATAAACCACACAATGCACAGCTTGTGCAGTTGGCTTGGCTCTGCCTGCCAAGCCAGCCTGCTTGTGTTGACACTGGTGCTATGTAGGTGTGCAGAGCATTGCTGCTCCATTCAGGCATTGGGAGGAGAATGTTTTGAAAACAGCATCTCCGTGTTGTGAAGATCTTCCTGTCTGCATAGGCTTGCTAATGTAACCTTCTATTTGCTGTGATCTCACTATGAGCTTTACATTACAAAGTCCTACATGATGTTATTTGTAGTTGGCTGTTTGTCTGAACTTATTTCATAGCCTAAGGCACAGGAAGGCAGGTGAATTTAAATTTTAGCTTTCAAGTTGGTTTTCAAATGCTGTCAGTTTAAAATATTTAAATAACAGCAAGTTCTAACAGCATTCTCAGATTTTCTTGCACAGTTGACTGTCTTTGGCCTTACTGAACCAGACTCTATTTATGATAAGAGTTATGGACAGCACTGTGGAGTCCAGGCTTTGAAATAACTGGGTAAAAATGTCAGTGCTGCCATTGATGTGAAAAGGGTCAATGCTTGCTTTTCTGTCATTTATGTTTCAGCTTAGCAATAATGTAGAAAAGGAGATTTTTTTTTTTTGAAAGATGAAGCAGTAAGAAATATGAGAAAATAAATACATTCCAAGGAATGAGAAAATTCCTTAGGGAATTCCATTTATTGTCTTCATTAAACCTTATCAAAGAATGATATTGGTTGATGTTTGGTGGTTTAGTTTCTGCAAATGGACATGATGGGCAAAAGCTGTAGTGTTACAGCAGTTTATATCAGTTTTTAAAAGGGAATGCCCTTTTATTTAAATGAGGCATATGTGTTCATACTCTTTGTGTGCATGTACGTGGCTGTGCACACATGCATGCACACATCTCTGTTTTCGGTAATTTTTGAAGCTGACCAATTGCAGCCGAATTTAACACCAAGTTAAATAGTTTACTAGTCCCAAAGACATCAAAGTTCTAAAACTTTTTTGAAAATAGATGGCTATTCAGAGGAAAAAAAGTAGTAAAGAGAGCTTACCATTTGTAAGATTTTTGAAGGTTCATGTAGGTTTTTTCCCTACCAACTCAAATCTAAAGAAAACCAGGCTCCTTAGTTCTGTTATTCATAGAGCTACTTATCTACTTAGTATTTTTCTGTATTTAAAGCAAGTGGAATGAAACCAGTTTATATAAGCAATCAAACGATCTGTTGCTGAAATATGACTGGTGTATAAATCAAGCTGTTACTGAGATGCTCTAAATTTCCTCTCTGGAAATGGCTCTCTGTAATTGGCTAATCTCTCAAAATAATTTGTGATACCTTTTTACACATTGTGCCAACTGGAATAATCAAACAGGGCTGATTAAAATTATGCTTCCCCAGTTATATTTGAAAAACATGGTCTGTATGTTTTATATAATTTGAATTGTCTTAGACTGTAACAGAGTCTGAGAAGGGACTGTTTTCTCTGCACTAAAAGATACACAATCAAGTGTAGAAATGGTTATTAATCTCTCTTCATGTGTGAGAAAATGTGTGTTACTTGTAGGAAAGATCATGAAAGTATGTTTGGGATCCATGGCTAAACTCCATGGGATCCATGGCCAAATCCCACACTGCATACTGAAGGTAGCAAGGTACATCACCACAAGGTAATCTCTGCCAGTAAAGGATCATTTTCCATTGATTGCTGGTGTTTAGAATAGACCAGAAAGGAAATAACCACCTAAGAAAAAAGGGAGTTTTTCTTTTCCCTTATAGTTTATTGAGCTCTCATTACATATGGTTGCAGGACTATGAGGAAATACAACTCTTGCAAGGCTGGAAAGTTATGATAACATATGCCTTCCTTCTCATCATCTACCTGGTGTAGTCTATGTTTAGATTTCATTCAATTTAGATTTCATTCATTGCTCATAGAAAAGCAACTGGATTAATCTTAGAAAATGACTCAGCATGATAAGGGGGTGAGGAGGAAAAGAGATGGGAAAGATCTCACAGCCACAAGACTGACTGTTACAATAAATGTGGCTTAGGAAAATTGCTTACATTGAGTAAGATTTTTAAAAGGCAGTTAGATTACTGGCTACTTCATGGGCCAAAATATATGTTGAAAATCAGATTAATCTCAGTGGAAACAATAAGTTAGAAATGGTATAATTCATTGTGAACTGTAAAAATATTCTGCAAAGCCCCATTTATGGAAAAACAGGGCGACATCATAGGAGTTCTTTAAAAAGAACCATCCATTTGCAGTCAGGGTGCAGGACTGTGATCTGCTTGCCACTACACCAGTGATGTTCCAGACAGATTTTCCCAACATAACACAGGCTAAAATTCAGTATTGCTGAGAGTGTAGGAATATTCAACTATCCTGTTTTTAAGAAGGAACAATAGAGGATACCCAGGGAAGGTGACAAGGAGCAGCAGCCATTAATTCTTACCGGGCTTTGACAGTCTTGTAGACCAAGCATGTGCTGAACCAGAGGTTGTATCCACGTCTTTGTGTTTACTTCTCAGTTTAAACTCCCTCATGTAAATATCTAAGGAAAAGGTAAAGAGCACCATACATAAATAAAGAGCCAACTTGTCTATTTATTATGCATCCACACACTGCTGCTGTGGATGCACATGGGTCCACAGCTAAGGTCCCAGGATACTACTACAACAGAATAATTACTATGCATCGTAAATATATTTGTCAGAAGACTCAAATAGGTCTGCCTAAAATTACTCAGGAAAATATGCAGTAATATTGAAAGCCAAGAAATTCAGTGATAAAGTGACAGAAAAATCTTGGCTCTGCTAAAGTCAAAATGAACTTTGCCCATGGCTTCAGTAAAGCCCAGATTTTTGCCGTGAGAGTCTGCCCAGACCAGCTGCTCTTCCTGGATGTCCTGAGAGCGTCTCTTGCCCAAAGGGGCTCCAAGGAAAGGTGTGCTGTCATGAATTCAAAACAATGGATTTTAACAAGCATGTGTGCACCATGGATGACTGTACTACTCTTTTTGTGAAGAACCTACTCTTTCAAGGTTTGCCATTCATTTTCACAAAGCCAGATCCTGCAGCTGAGCACTCGCAGCTGTCAGCGTGCTCATGTCACCTTGTGAGGGAGGACTGGCAGAAAACATTCAAGTGCAGAGGATTTTGTAAAAAAGAAGGTTGACTTGTTATTTAGATAGCACTGGAAACTGACTGTTGTGAAATATTGAAGACTTGAACATACACCACTTTTTTCCTCCAAGCTTTTCCCTCTCCTGTACACACAATTCTGGAAAAGAACCATTCCCAATCCTTTGGGAATTTCTCCATCCATTTTACAGCCAGTGCTTCTGCTTGTGGGTTTAGTACTTTGTGTTGTGACCATTTTAGTGAAATAAATCTACAAAGAGCATGGCCCAGATGGGAAGCACGGTTTAGTGCACTGGTGAAGCTGTATCCTCAGACACTAGCCAGAACTCCTGTGAAAGGAAGATTGAAGGAACCAAGTCAGAGATGGGCATTGTCATGGCCTCACTGCTGAACTCAGAACCTACACGAGCATGTGTAGAGCTCTGCTCACTCTGAAGATTTTTAACAAACTCTTGGTCCTGTTCCCAAACCTGTCTGTACCAATACAACAGCAAGAGCTGAGCTTCTGCTACAGGCATCAGTTGTCATGTGGGAAAACACAGCACATGGATTATTGATAACCACGTTCTAGGAAGGAGCAGAGCTCTCCAAAATATCAAGAACATATGATAAAATTCAAACGAGGAATGCATAATGAAGCCAGGATTAGCTGCAGAAGAAACTTTTTAGTGCCTGTGCCCTGCCAGGTTTTGCTGTAATCTGTTGCAGTTGATGCCACAGCCTTATGAGGTTAGTTTATAAATTATTAACAGATAATATGAGCATCTAACAGATAAGGATAACATGGCTTACAAGCTCATCAGCAGATAATGCTCTATTGCAGTAATAATCAACCTGCTGAACTCTGTAATCACCTATAACAATTGAGACCTATTTGTGAAAATACCTATTAATTCCTATTAAATATAAAAAGAAGTTTAATACAAAACATGGCCATAATGGGCATATAATACGAGATCCCTTTTTTTAGTACCTTTTTGGCTTTAAGCACTTGCTTATGGCTGCCAAGGTCCTTCTGTAAATAGGAAAAGTGTCAGCTGGAACTCACCTGTGAGGAGAGTGAGGTGTGTTTCTCCTCTGGTGTTGCATTTCTGGGAAGCTCAGGTTTTGAGCTGCGCAGATGCAATGATGGTTTCAGGGAGAAAGGGTTTGTTACCTCAGAGCATGGAACAGTTGTGCAAGCCAGTTGAGTCACCTGAAGTGACATCCTCTGAAGTCACCCCCTGCAGCAGCTATTCCATGTCAATCAAGTGACATCACCAACTGTAGGTACAGAGCTGGACATCTCAGGGGGACAATGTCCTCCTGTGCCAGCCTGGCCACTTAAGTACCTTGTACCCACCTTGGATCTCAGGTGCATGTGGGTGTCTCAGAAAGACTTTAGGATTTGTGTGATTAACACAAATATCATAATTGCAGGAAGGCTAAAATTCCGCTCTCCCGAACCCATTACTTTCTGAATTGCCTCAAGTCTAGGACTCAAAATAGTGCTTTTGGACTACAGTGTGAGCTGTAATAGTTGTAATGACATGGTGTGAAACCAGTCCTCATCCTGCTTTACACCAGGTGAGAAGAATTTTTTAAAATCCAGTAAGTAGTTAGGAGTAAAAATAAAAGATCTGAGGATCCTTGATTTGGAGGTCTGCTGCCATTCTGGTCAGGAAGACTGTGATGTCCCTGGTGCTGCAGAGCTGCCACCCTAGAGGGGATGTGGATTTAGTGACACAATTTTCCAAACCCAGTGTGGAGGTCCTGACGATATAAATTTACATTTATTCCTCTCCTATGAGAAACTGAACGACAAAGATAATTCCTGCTCTGTACTATGGCTGGGACAGACCCTTAGCTGTGTGGATGCATCCTACCTGGAATAACTGCAGATCTTTCTCCATATTGCTTTGCAAAAGTACCTTGTATCCTTCTCTGGAAACTGAAGTCAACAAAGCAATAGATAGGGAGGATGTTAGTGAATAAATTGGCTTATCTTCTGGTATTATAGTAGTAGATAAAATTAAACAGAGAAATCCCTGAACCCACAAAAACCAGAACAAACCCTTTCCCCTAAGCAATAGCATTTTCAGTCATTATACCAGGAATAACATGCAACAATAGGATTATGATGCCTTCCTATGCACCATACTAAAATAAAATTAGTTTAAAAGGCAGGAACAATATCATGATCAGGTAGCTTTCTTGCAGGAAAGTAGCTTTAATAACTTTATTGTTGGAACTAGTATAAAAATGTAAAGGCTCTCCTTCCCCCCAATACAGCAGTGATTGTGTTAAAAGCAAGACCTCTGGGTTTAGAGGGCCTTTTTGGTGTTCCCAGCCTATGAAAAATGAGGGCTATGGCATGCAGCTGAAAATCAGCAATGCAGAGTGTTGAAATCTCATTCAGAGATGGGTGTATTTCAGAGTACAGAACCAAATGGGAAAATTCATTATATGGAAAGTTAATGCATCATGCTGCCTAGGAAGGATGCTGAGAGGTGGCACAGGAAAATCAATAAAAATTGAAGTGCAGGCAAAAAGTGGAATAAGAGCTCCAAAAGGCAAAGAATCCAATTGCCAAAGTTAATATTACCTTTTTAGGACACACTTTTTGGACTTACTCAGAAGGAAATGACATAATGGGACTTTGCCCTCTATTTTGGGTAGGGGCCACTCTATGGTCTGAGGAAGAAAGGAGGGTGAGATGATTCAGGCAGAAAATTTGGGCAGGGTGGCTGTATGCTGAGAAGACACCAGCCCTGCTCAGGGCTGTTCATTGCTGAGGCTGTCATTAAATGCCTGGCAATAACAAATATCTGCTCAAAGCACCCAAAGTGGTGGATTCTAGGCCATTTGTGCAAGGATGGACTTTTCTGATGTGGCTCAAAGTCTATGGGGACACAGCTGCCCCAAAACAATTTTGTGAACAAACAGGAAACCACCAGGAGGGCATTGGACTGGGTCAGAATTTTTTGCCATGTGTCTGTGACTTTTTGGCCATTTGCAAAATTTGCTTTATCATCTTGTGCACTGGTTTTTTACCCATCTACATACAGTGACAGGGGCATCAAACCAGAAAGAAATAAGGACATAAAAGGTGGGGGTGTACCAGTATTCCTTATTTGAGAACTTGGATGTAATTTGAGCGACTTTATGTCATTTATATTAAATCACCATGTTCTTTTTGCTTTTCATTTTAGACCTTATTCTATTTCTTTTTTTCCCTACCTTTTATGTGACAAAATTCCAGCTTAATATCTTTTTTTTTGGCAGTTACATACCTTATCTTCGTGGTGGATACCAGCACAACAAGGTGTTTCAGAAACTATTGAATCTGATGAATCAAAGACAAAAATTGATCTTCACTGGGGACTGGGAGGTGCTGAGCCCTGGCTGATCAGGCACCCATGGCTCAGGCTGGAGAAATTGGAGGAGAATTTTGACAAGTAGAGGAAACTGTTGTGGCAGGGCTCTGCTCATCTGCCCAGGTTAGCTTGAATCAGTTATTCTTCCTAACACACACTGCTAGGAGGTCAATAGTGCTTCTGAAGTCCATATAGGATCTATAGCCTGAGAGTAAACAAGCCGCCTGCATCGTTTTTATTTCAGAAAATACAGGAGAAAAAAAAGGTGCAAAGATTTACTTATGGCCAGTTTCACAGGCTGCAATCAATTTACAGGTCACTGGGAGACTTTCAGGCAAAGGCATAACATATGTCTAAGATGCTCAGAGTGAGAGGCTATCCTAGAAAATTGGATTTAAGTTATAAGGAAGCTTATTTAAAGCACTAAAATTCAGAAGGCAGAACCTTTCATAACCTAAGGTACTGGACCTTTAAGAGTTTTTATGATTCCACCCCAGTCCAATAATGGTGTTTTTCAGCTTGAAGTCTAGCATTAAGCAGCACTAAGGACATTCCTTGCTAGTTGCAAAGTGTGATAACCTTTCTGTACCTAGATAAATAAAGTGTCACCTTTTATTCTGTATCACCATTTTTATACATCTACAGATAATACAGCTACAAGCCAACAGCCAGTTTTGGTCACAGTCATGGTGTGCTCAGATTATGAATAAAATTATATTTAATTTAAATGACATTAAATAATATTTTAAATTAAAATATTCATCTGATGATCAGACTTAGAGTTTGTCCAACAGTTCTGACACTGAGCCAATACCACTGAAGATAATCCCAAGACAAAAGGCACATAACTTCTGCCTTTCTTCTGATGTTGACCCAGAAACTCTCTCTCTTTCAACAGCTTCTTAGACAAAGGAACGAAGTGCTTATGATCAGATCTAGTGCAAGGATATCCTGTGATATCAGACACAGGACCAACAGGGCTTGAATTTGGGAGTGACAGAAATGATGAGCTGTGCAGAAAGCATGGCTCACAGACACAGAGACAGGGAAATGTGAAATATTGGATACGGCTCCCATAAGAGACATGGAACTGAAATGCAGAATCTTTTCAAAATTCAAAACCATAGCATAAAATGCCAGTGAAGCAGGCGTCAGCTCCTAAACAAGGATTTCAAGACATAAGGAAGATAACAACTTTAGAAAAGAAAAGCAAGCCTAGTGACTGTCAGATTAATTGAACACAATGTCAGGAAAGATTGCTTTGTGAAGTGTTGCTTCATAAAGCATTACAAAGTCAGAAAGACATCAAAAACATTGATTGGCAGCAAAGGGGAGCAGAAATCACCAGTGATCAATAAGGCAGCTGCCAGCAGGTGGGGGTGACACGTCAGTGCAGGAAGCACTTCATGGAGCTTCAAGTGGCTAAGTAATAGGACTGGGACCAAGCCATTGATCAAAATTATTTTTATGTTGTAAAAGGCCTTGAAAATACACCTTCTGGCATTTGAATCCGTTTAATAAAAATGCTGCTATTATTTGTGCCTGCTTAACATGACTGCTAGCAGCCTCTGGAAGCCTTAAAGGCTAAACTCGTTAGCTATTTATTACAGAAGAAGTTGGGATCTCCTGATACCACCAATTAATTCAGGCATATTGTTAGAAGTGGGAAGTGCTGGTAAATCATATCTCTGTTGCCAAAGTATTAATGAACTACTTACTACATCTTTCCACTTGATATAGGTCTCAGCCAGGCCTCTTCCCTGTGCATTCCCAAGCATGGAATCTAAGTACTTTCTCCAAGGCTTTGCCTTTTCTTGAGTGCTCCACTCCTGTCTCTGTTGCTCACCAGGAGGGCTCAGGAGGACCAGGGCCTCCTGGAACAAATGCTGCAGGACCTTGGCAGTGCAGGGAGCTCTGCCCCTTTTGTTGTCTGTGCAGTGACAACCTGGCTGGCAGCAGCTGGGGGCTCACCTCAGAGCTGCTGCTGTCAAGTGAAAATGCTGTTTTTTCATTTAAGGGGCTGCCTTGGGGTGTCCTGATTTCTGTAGCTGCTACAGAGAAATCTTTTTCATGTTCCATCACTGCCCCAGGTCATCTTCCAACTGCCTGATCCCTACCTTCCTTGTGGCTTGTCAAACTCTGGTTTTTGTCATGTCTTGTCAAAGATGTAGGAAGAGAGTTACACCTTTTCTTCAGGAGTGGCGATTAAGTACCAGGAGACAAGCCCCACAGCCTCTCTGCTCCTGCCTCTTCCAGGCCCTCTCTCTCCAGCATTTCACTAGGCACTGTCCCAGTTCATCCTGTCTTTGCTCAGGGGACTTTCACTGACCATTCCAGTTGCTCTCCTTTTGCCTATCTTCAGTGTAGCTTTCCCTTCCCGAAACAAGATGGTTTTAACCCCAGGGAGGTGTCCTTACCTGGTCCCATGGTAGGCCTGCCAGACCTGCACTTGTCTACCCTGCAGCAGGTGGGGTTGGCTTGTGTTCAGCTTGCCCTCAGCTCTATCCTTCAGGCACTTCCCAGACAAGCAGGATTTATGCAACTCTTTTCCCATATTGTTGCTATGAAGTGCTGTGTGCCCACCTACCTGTGCGTTCAGGGGCTGCTGTCTTCTCCACGGAGGTGAGGCAGCCAAGCTGGGCAGAGGAACCTTCCCTGGGTGCCTGCTGCTGGCCTGGAAGGCTTACAGAGCACTGGGCTCTGCTGGCTGCTGGAGTATCCCCCAGAGCAGGTGAGGCAGGCTGGGAAGCAGCTCCCTGCCACTCATCCATGAGGCAGCAGGACCTGCTGGTGGGATCATGCTGGGCTGTTACTGGGGTGCAACATGAGTTAGCCTGCAGAGTAGGGGCTGGACAGAACATGCTATGAGGAGGGGGCTTGGCAGGGGTCATCAGGCTGTGCTGCAGTGTCCCACTGATCACAGTCCCCATCCAGTGTCCCAGCTCCCTCTTCCTCCCAGTCAACTGGAACACAGACCCTACAGGTGAGAATGCAGCAAACAAAAGGCAGCAGATACAGCGTATTGATTTGAACCAGCAATTTTACATCAACAAGCCGTTTGAGTTATTGATGGTTTTTGTCCCTGTGCAGGTGCTGCTCTGGAGGCTGAGTGCTGCCAGTTTCTGAAGGTTCTGCCAGCTTGGGCAGCTGCTGTGCCAGCAGCAGATTGCAACAAGAATCTGTCCACAAACCTGAGTGGTTTCCCCCCAAGAACAACAAAAAGGTAACACAGCCCTGAGCACAGAACCAGAACGGGAGGCAGCGTGTGGAGCTGCCGAGGTTTTGTTGCAGAACACCGAGAGCATCAACATCGTGTGTGCCCACCTAGTGCCAGCTCCTGGCTAGAGCAGCAGGGAGGTGTGACTACTAATGCACTCCATGGGGAATACTTGCTGCCTTGTCTCTCGATTTGGAACATCTGTACATATGAGACACGAGTGAGTACTTTTGCTTTTCCTGCCACAGTGCTGGGGTTAGTGAGCAGATGCCATTTATCACAGTAAATCGGGTGTTAGTGGCTTGGTAGAAGCCCCTGCTCCTCCAGGGCAGAACTAGATCGAAGGAAGGGCACCTCAAAGGAGCTGGCTAGGAAGCTCAGGATCTGAGGTCCTGTTCAGAAGGGAGACAGCCCCCTTCCAAAAGGTATTTTGATGGGTCACAATTGTCTGGGCAGGAACACTGGTGGAGAGAGAAGGGGTTATTTACAGGCAGCTCTCTAATAGTTGGAGACAATTAAGAAAGGAACAGTGAACTCCACTGTCACTGACAGTTCCCAGCTGAGTACTGCTTGGAAATTTGAGATCTAATTAAAGCAGGCCTTGGATCTCATCATTCTTCCTGCACGCCTGGGACAATGAAATACTGACTCCTGCATCTGTTCCTTATGTGTATCCGATGCAAATAAGGAAGAAGTCTGTAAATACATCAAAAACCATACTTTATTTTATGTATAGCAATACAATTTACATATTAAATAACACTATAATAGAATGATTTGATATAGTTTAACATAACAAAAAGAAGATTCTTCAAGTTACAAAAAACCCCCAAACAAAACCAAAAAATGAACAAAAAATCTCCCTCAAAATACTCCCTCCCACCCTTTCCCCAAACCAAACACCACATTTTTATTTTTTTTTTCTGAATGGATCAATGAGACAAACGTATCCAGTGACTGGCTAAGTCTAATTCCTATTGCACACACTGACAATGGAATAAAAAAAAATATCCAACTTTCACAATCACTGCCCCAAAGAAATGGCATGTGTGGAAATCTTTTTTGGAGTGTGATGATGGTGTCTCACTACCTTGAAACACAGAAGGTTTGTATTCACATAGCCACCACAGAACTAGGAAGGAGGTGAAACTAGAAAAAAATTAGCTTTATATGAAAATATAAAATTCTATGATTATATACCATAGATACAAAGTTCCCAGAAGATGCTTATCCAAGCAACAAAATATTTACAGTTTTAATGACTTTGCTATTTTAAAAATGAAGGAAAAGAAAACAGGAGTACACATGAATGCTTCGGTCTTTAGAAACAATGGCTGCTTGCTAGTCTCAAGTGTTCTAACAAAACAAAAAAAGTCACTACCCCAAATGTTGGAGAGTTGTGACATTGTATAAAATTGACTATCTCCTCTTTTGGAGACGTTTATTCTTAAAACTCAAGACATTTTTCTTGAAATTAATTATCCTCTGTAGAAAATGCTTCCCTTTGCAAAGAGTTAACAAAAACACTAAAAACAGTTTAACAGCTAAGACAAAGTAGAGGCCAAATCTCTTTATTACAGTTCCTCTCTTTCCTTATTTTTGCATTCCTTCTCCTTTGATAAGTAAAGCCAATGTAGTTCACATTGTTAGAATGGCAACAAAGAGAAGAATAGCAAAGGGGTAACAGTGAATTACGTCTGAAAAAAAGAAAAAGAGAAAAAGAAGAAAAGCAATGCAAAAAAATAGGCATTTTCCCTTCATATAAAAATTCACTGGCACAATTTGAACATAAACTTCAGAACACAAGATCTGATGTCGAAAGACATGAATTTGAGAAAGACTGCTAAATCTTTAAGACAACTACATTTTAATTTTTTTTAAAATTAAGTTGGTTTTGTTTTGCTGAGAATTAGTAGCATGTATCTTTGGTAGAATCGATATCTATATTTTTTAGCTTTTAAATAAAATACATCAGCTTTAAAAAAGATTAATGAGAAGGCAGTTGTGCTGTATCATAAAGATTCTTCTCCTAATGTTCCAATGTATCACTCTGTATTCAAGCAATTCAAGCAGTCAGAAACTGGAAAAACAACTGAAATTTTGCAGATCCTGTAAATGACTCCTAGAACTTAACCTAGAAGGGACCCACAGTACAGAAACAGTCACTTACAAGAAATAGTTTAAGGGGTTTGGATTTTTCTTTTTCCCTGTTTCTAAATTAGTGTTTGGAAACAGACACTGAACTACTATGGACAAATGCTGTTTAAAATGAATGTTCTTTAGACCTTGATCCTGCAGAAGACTTGGTGCTTAGCCTGCACCCCTGAGAGGTCCCACTGCTCTCCCAGACCTTCCTACCAAAGCCAGGCTCACATACAGGAGTGTTAGGAGGATGGGATATTCCAATCCTGCACCTATTTTAGATGTTAAGATGACACAGAAGCTTTCCAAGCATTCCCACTTGGAATGCTTGGCTGCTCTTATGGGCTCAACACACAGTTCACATCTTTCACACAGTCTGCAGCTGCAGCACACGTGAAAGACATGGAGAAATGGTATTTTCTAAATGCAGACACAGGTGTGCTTCAGTCCTTCCATTCCTTATTTCTCAGGGCTGGTGCAGTGATATAGGAATGTTCTCAGGTTCTCTTAATTTGCAGCCCTGCACATTGCTTGGGAACCTTTGATGCTTGAAAGACATCCCCTACCAAATGCCAGGAAGTGGGTACAGTTGGGGTGCCAAAAGCAAGGTGGTGATTTGCAGGGCAGGACTTGGGCCAGACCCTCATGGGAGCACCAGCAGAGCTCATCAGTGCCCATCTCTGAGCAGACATTGCTCCTTCTGCCACTCACTCAGGCCCAAGGAAAGGGTGCAAACCTGTGAAGAAGAGCAGAACTGCAGCTGCCTACAGGAGGATAGATTTGGCTCTTCTGCATACTTAATCCTCACCTTCCCAAACAATTTCCAGCTTCACCCCTTCAAGCCTTGTGCACCACTACCATCTATTGGCTACCTGACTGTCAGCACAATATCGAACACACAGCTCAAGTCCCCTCACAAAAGAATCCATGGAGAACTCACAGAACATCAGTGTACATTATTTCCCCATGGATTAAACCCCAAGCAAGTATTTCAGACGTTGGAAAATGCCAATGCAAATGCGTGGATTTCCAAAGCACCTAACCAAAGTTCAACCCCCGCAGCCTTCATTCATTGATGTTTAAAACTTGTGAGAAGGTAAGGGATTAAACCACGGTATTCAGGCAGTGTGTCACGACCCACAGTTATCTTCCATCATGCCAGTGAAATGAAAAGTAATCACCTGAAAGTACTGAACAAATCCAACCCTCTTAATGCCTGCAGTAATCTTTGTGTCATTTAGTTGTCAGGGTTTGAATTCCTAACTTCTCCCTACACCTCCCCAGGAACTTAAACACTTTAGATCAGACTGATCTAACTGATCAGTCCCTTTGTGCCCCCAGCTGGCATTGCCTGGGGCCAGGTTCAGGACTGGGGGCACAGGCAGCCTCTGAGGCTGATGCATGCTGGCCAGAAAACCACTCAGCAAAACCTTCCAGCCCTTGCAGGCAGCAGCACTTGAAAACTTACTTAAACCTTCCGTTACTGGGGTGTAGTGACTGGAGAACCAGTCCTAACTCCTACCAGACATCAACTGACTCCCACCTCCATGCAGTGCAAAGGGGATGCAAATGGCAATCTTTTGAAACATTCTGCACATTTTTTATTTGGACTAGCTGTTGCTGGACATGGGATTTCCCTACTGAAACCATGGGCTTATTATATTGTTTGGCATTAGCAATTATTGGGATTGCTTGTATAGAGGGATTCAACAAACTGAGAAGTAAAAGGCGACTGTGTAAAGGGTTGCTGATGAATCCTTGAATCCTTTGAATCTTTCTCTTGTTAAGATAAAAGGCCAAATGTTAGCACATCCCAGTTTGCACAGCTCCTCTGCTCTCAGCAAGGCCGTATCAGTCTGCACCTTGAGAGGTTCTGAACCAAAATACCTACTCTCAATATCCTTTTAAGCAGTTTGCATTCAGCTTCCTTGTGAGTGAAAATATACAGAACCCTGCTAAATGCCTGTTATTTCAGCAAGACTGGACTGGCAGAAATTAATAGATTTATATTTAAATAAAAAAACAATGCTGTAATATTTTGACAAGTCCTGAAAAATTACAGTGCATGTTTTCTGCAGCTGAAATTTAAAAGTGAAGAAACTAATGCCACATATAAGGGATAGTGCTTTTAACTGTACACCAAGGGTCAGGATGGCTGAAATCCATATTTCCTTTTCCAGGCAGATTCAATAACCCCTCCCTACTCAGCCAAGCTATGAAGGACACAATTAACTTTAATTTTCAGGAGAATTAAGCATGTGCTTACTTCTTTTGTTAAAAAGGGATGGACCTTGCTGAATTGCAACCAAATATAAAGGGAGAGGGAGCCAGCGAGGATGTAAACTTAAATGCTCCAAACAATAATTCAATTATTTATATAAACTGGGGGAAACGATTTTATTGGTGTGGGAGGGAAAACACAATAAGCTAGGTTTGTGCTAAAGAATTAGTCTGGCAAAAAAAAGAGGGAGAATGTAACTTTATAGGTAGTTTTTTTATTAGTTTGCTTCACCAGTAAATATGGATCAGTACTTTATGTTTTAGCACTAAAGTATGAAAATTACACACCTGTAAAAATGGCATTTAACAGTTATGAAATTAAGAAACGCCTGTCATCATGTAACATACCATTAGGTGTGAGGTCATATTCAAGAAAGAGTAAGGAAATTAGATGTGTTTAAAATATTGAATAGCTTAGTAATGTAAAATATTGCTACCTTCAATATATCTGAAAACAGGTCTGAATTTGGGTTGTAGTAGATTTCTCACTGTATTGGCTCTGATGTAAATAAAACCAAAATACTTTCCCATCACAGGGCAGGTTAAAAGCCAAAATCAACATTTTCCTGAATACATGGGGAAACTTTGAAATTTTAAGTTCAAAACCTATCACTGTGTCCCATATATGAATTGCAACTAATTTATAATTATACTGTATGTAATTTATATGTTCCATGTGAAGCACGTCTCAGGCCTGTAACTGTACAACACAGCAATTTGAAACAATACAGAAATAATTGTTTCAGCTCCACAAGGCTGTTACACCTTCACCGTAGCTAATAATCACCTGCCACATTTTGTCAAGAAAGGATGAACACTGCTCATCCACCTCACTGGAATGCAGAACACCGTTATCAAAACTGTGACATGATCATTAAATAATAAATATGGTATGAAGGGGTACAGTATCTGTTGTAGAAAGAATCCATCTGGCCTAGCATTCAGGATTTAAGATTCGAGGGTCACTGTAGTTAGCAAAACTTCACTGCATTAAAAAAAAACAAAAACAAAAACAGCATATGTTTGTTGTCATGGAATGTCACATCAGGGCTTGTCTTGTATTAGGATATTATAGGCAGTAACACTGATCATATAGTGCAAACTAGATAAAATTGCGTTTCACTGTGTGAAATAAACAGAGGTGCAAATGCTCAGTAGGATACCATTAAGACATAAAATGGCAAAAAATAAATATCAAAACTTTTATCAGTGTAAAAAAGTAATTGGGTTATTGTATAACCTAGAGTCTGGCAAAAAAGGCCTCAAAAAAGTTCACTCAGTCTTCAGAAGTTCTACAAATTAAGTGCCTTTTCAGGTTTCCAATTAGACAAGAGACTCCATGCTTTCTGCGGGATCGGATTCGTCACTGGCCATCACAGCACCGTTTTTGTCCAGTGTCATGGGACCATTTCCATTCTCCTTAGTGCTGACCAAGCTTAGCATTGCCTTATAAAGGAACTGGTACTGCTCCTGGAAAAGAAAGAACAACTTATTTCAATCATTTAAGTGTATGTAAATGAGTGGCACTTTAATTTGGCATTTCTAAGGAAGGTCATGGGTATTCATTTCCAGAAGCATATACACAGCTAAGAAATAGACTTAGAGCAAGTACCTCTGTTCATTCAGTTTAACCTTGCCAACCCAAACTCCAGTTTTGAGTAGAGTATTTCTGATACACTATTAAATATTACAGGAGGGCAGGACAAAACCTGAAGCTACAGACCCTCCAAAGTATGAGAAGTAAGTTTAAGTGCAAATCAGAGACTTACAGTGTGGCTTTGAGGTTAATAAAAAAATGACAACTGCACAAAAAGAAGTTCAAATGCAAATTCTGCTCAGCAGCAGATGCTGTAGGGCTTGATAACATACACAATGCATGTTTTAGTTCATGCTTTTGGTCTCAGATGAAAACCTTGTAAACTGTCTATTTATATACCATTTAAAGACTTACAATGTCTGTAAATACTCCAGGCCGCATAAGATTTATCATCTTTGCCACCTGGAAAACATCGACAGCATTTTCATTCTCCAGCTGCTGGGACAGAGTGGTAAGGGCACATAGAGTTCCCGCTGACACAGCTCCATACCTGGAAAACCACACCAAAATGAGGAGTTACTCATTGGAGAAACACACCCAGGCACTAACAGAGTCATGAAAATGTTGTTATGGTCTTATTTGATTACTGTAGTTCATCTTTGTATCTATTAAATGCTTGTTTTTTAGTGGCTAGTATTTTGTCATCTTAATTTATAGAAGAAATTTGATGGTTCACCAGTCATCTCAGGTTATCTGCACTGCTCAACACAAAGAACTGCATCAGCAGCAGAACATGATCCACTTTAAAATACCCAGCCTGGAGACTGTAACACTGAAATCAGTTCTCCCACACCACGCAGGCTGAGAGCATCTGCATTACAGTGGAGCGTATTTTAAATTCATTAGTGGGAGCTCAAGCAAAACATGAGCGATTAGAAAGAAATGAGACTTTGCCTCTTCCTCCACATCTGACAATTGCACAAAACTAACACGGCTGTGTGGTGCTCACAGGTAAATGGGACACATCTCAAAGTCTTCCCTAGGTCTGATTCATTGGTAAAGGAAACCTCAGTGCTGCAAACATGGAGGTGTGCTTGAGCTGAATGTGCAGGCACAGCACAAAGGATCCTACACAACAGCTTCTGAGGAGCCTCCACTCTCCTCTGTCCTCCTGGTATACAGGAGGTATACAGACTGAAATTCTGTCCTGGCTGTGTTATGGGTCTGCTCTGTCACTTTGAGAAAATCTGTGTCTAAATGCTCCCACTGGTTAACAGGGACATTGGTGCTGACCTGCTCTCTAAGCCATTTCAAGAGCTTTATGTGAAAACTGAAATAATCAGGAAGAGCTGCAATACCATCCTGTATCGCAAGATTACCACCAGGATTTGTACAGCATTCCTGTGGAAATCAAGACATATGCTGATCTAATTTTACATGATTTTTGCAAACTCAAACTCAGTTTACCTGGAAGGGGAAACAGAACTCAGATCACAAAAGATCTGCTCTATTGGATGTTAAGTCTACAGGAGAAGCAGCAGCACCATACAGATGGCTGTATCTACATCATCTACAGGGACCATGGACAAAGTGCCCAGTGCATGTACCTGACAGGACACAACTAAATGCCTCTGAGGGTCTAATGGCCTCATTTTCACTTGGGCTGGTAATTTCCAGTTCCCAACAATCTGAAGACTTTTCTCGCAAAAAATTATGCAGCAGATCTTTATGTAGTTGCCAACACATGGGCAGTTATATTTAAAAATCTTGACAACTGTCTCAAGTTGGAATTTCTGAACTTTTTAAAATGTTATCAAGTTCATCCCACCATGTACTTCCTAAATACCACATGAATTTAGTTATCTACAAATTCATATATTTGGAATTAATCTGCAGTTGTAATTATTAGTGGATTATGTGATATAGTTGTTGCATGTAGCAAAGGGAGATTTTCATTTTCAGCTACATTTGCTTAGACTCCAATGAAAAGCAGAATCTACATTATGTATTAGGCATAAAAATAAAATCATTGAATATGACAAATAAACGAAAAAAGCAATTTACAGAAAGAATGACTCAGCACCGCTAGGACTGCGATTTTGATTTTCTTTTTTTTTTCCATCTAGGAATGAAATGCCCAAATCAATAATGGTTCTAATTTTGTAAAACATAATCTTAAATACTGCAAGAGTAGCAAAACCTCACTTCAGACTACCCAAAGCATGAATATTAAAACCAGCCTGGAATTAATCAGTGCTGGTGAAAGGCAACAGAGCTTAAACTCTGCATAAGAGAGGCAGAAGGAGGTGGTGGGAGAAAAACTGCTTGCTGTAGCCCAAGGCACCATTTGTGGGATCAGTTGGGAAAAACCTGTTGCAGCAGTGACATGTGGATGTGGAGGGAAAGCACTGGTGGATAGGAGTGTCCTCCTGGGACACCAACACAGCACCTGCCCTGACCACTGACACACCAGAGCATGGCACTGAGGCTTTTGCAAAGATTCCCAAGACCTTCCCACTGATTCTGTTTTGAGCAGTGAGGAAGTCTACTGGGCTGCAGAGCAGGGGGCTGCAGGTAGAGCAGGTGCTTGTGCTGGCTCAGTGCTCGCTCTAAGCACAACATAAGCACTGACAGAAACTGGGCCTCCTTGGGATTTTAAGGACAGAATGACTCCAGGAAGTGCTCTGCCCACCAGGGAACAGTCCCTCTGAAGAGATCATGTCAGACTCAGGCTCCAGCCTCACTGTAATGGTATTTTGCAGCTCCATAATATGTGCAAGTAATAATATGCAATGCAGTATTTAGTGCCCTTTATAATTGGGTGTTCAAGCATAGCTGGTGGGACAATGCTCACCACTGTGCTACAAAAGAGGCAAGGGCTGGGGCATGCTGGCCCTGTGTTAGTGGCTCCCTCCCTCCCACTTGGCACCATATGGGCCCCTTGGAGTGTTTTTGGGGAAGCAGAAGGAGGAAAAATAAATCTGCTCTCAGAAGACCTGGGCCCTTTGTCACAAGATAGTTCTGCTGTTCATAGTGAGACACAGCTGAGCTTGTTCTTTTGTGGCACATTAAACCTGAGCTGTTAGACAGGAGCTTGGGCTCCTTTGAAACTTGTTTCCATCAGCTTATATTAGGCTTCTTAGAGCCTTACCTAAACCAAAGCTCTGCTGGGTTCTGAAACAGGTTGTAGGATTTACTTGGGATACTTCCAGGAGCAGAACCCAAAATGCTTCCAAAGCAAACAGCCTCACCTCCTGAGTCCATCTAAGACTATAACCAACATAAAAACTACACTAAGCAAAATGTACTTGGCCTCAGGTGCCAACTGAAAACTCATCCTTGGAAGTTTAAATATTTTTATCCTGTTCCCTGGATCACTAAACCCTATGTACTCCATTCAGGAATGGACATCAGTCCTAACAAGTGCCTTTTATCTGAATGTACAATCTGCACATAAATGGGAAAAAATTGACGACATACTCATCATGAACTATGGTGGGGCCATCCCTTGTTAAGGCCTCTTCCTTGATTACATTGATAAGTTCAAAGGTACTGCTTATGGGAGCGTCGGGGTTTGGCCATTTGGGACACTGAAAGTGGCGAACTTCCAGAACGTAGTCATCCTGCAATGACAAACCAGCCTGACATTAGCTTCCTCCTCTTCAGGAAGAGAGGGAAGAGCCTCACTGCAAGCTGAAGGGAAACTTTCTTCTTCCAAACAGTTTACATAGAAAGAGGACAGACACACAGTTCCAGCATCTCTGTAATAGCGAACACCCTAAAATAATGCAAGTTTATCACAATGTTTAATCAAGAAAAGATTTTGTATTTGAGTTCAGGGCTCATATCAAACCTCTCTCAGCCCTTATGGCTCAGAAGTTAAACAAGAGCAACCAAGTCAAATTTAAAAAGGCTTGCAAAGTCCAGCTGCAATCCAGACAGCAAACTAGAAGCAGATTTGTAGTTCAAAAGAATCCTGGTTACATTTAGTTAAGACCCCCAAACAGTTGAACTATAAATGCTGAATTTTGGAAGCAGAAATAAGACAATATACCTTGGTAAATACATGTCTTCACTTTCAAGCAAGGCAGACAGTTAATACTACAGCCTTACTAGCTAGAGCAATCTACCTGGAAATAGAAGATGTGAGAGGGAGAAGGAGCCAATGAGAATCCCTTTCCCAAGAGCAACATGCATCCATATGCATTTACAATTAAATCCTTTTCAGAACTTTTTCTGAACTCTTCTTCTTCTTCTGTCTTTAAACAGCATCAATATAATTTTGGTGATAAGCAAAGACCCACATTTGAAGGTTTACTTTACCTGGGTAGCTTCAAGGATAAAGTCATGGATGATAATTTGCTCTTCGTTAGAGAGGCACAGTCTGTCTTTGCTGATAAGGGTCACAGTAAAGGCCTCACAGTTCATGGATTCCTCACGACTTGGCCAGTACACAAACTCATCTTCTGCCTGGAGAAATGAAACAACACACTACTGCAGCCTTTCAGATACCTTGTGTGCAACTGAAAAATCCAGTGGATCAAAAAATTGGTTTGATAAACAGAGATGATCAGGAGCTGACCTTTAAAACCCACTTCTGTCTAAAACAAATTTATTACAGTATGCAGTAAACCTGCCAGATCCTCCCTTTGGGTGTCCAAACAGGTAACACCTGCATTTTAATTGGTTTCATAGGGAAATGGTTATCTTAGCTCACTCATACTTAACCTTTGTATTGTATCCCAGGCTTTATGACCTCCTGCCTATACAGTTTTGTTTAAAAGTCAGATATTTGTTCAGAAAAAACTCATTGACCTTTAAAAATTAATGACTTGTTATTTTTCATTTGTGTTTATTGTGGTCTAATCTAAAACTCAAGGTCTGTGGATCAGGCCCAGGTAGAAGATTGATGGATACAAATGTAGGGCTTGAATATTTAGGAGCAAGTGGAGGAGTGAAGAGGAAGAGAGAAACCCAAATATTCTTAGCCTTGAAAAAAACACTGGCTAAACTTAATGCAAGTTCTCCAGCAAAACACCTCTACTGAAGGGACACTGCAAAATCTCACTGAGACTGTGAAGCCTGGAAGAAGCTCAGTGCTGAAGTAGCCTGACTGACAGGATGTAGGTAACATCCTGTCAAAGCTGTTCTTTAAAAAATAACTGTGAACTCCTAATGTGCTGCAGAGAAAGGAAATTATGGTCTGTCACCACACACATGCAAAGTCTGTTTCTTCTCCTGGCTTCAGAGGTCTTTGTCCCTGCAGCATAAGCACAGAGGTTGCCCTGGCTACATGCACAGAGCAAACCTGTGTCTCTGAACATCCCATCTTTCACTTATGAACAAACATGAGCTATGAACCAACGCCATCCTGCTGTGGCTATGCACATCCCTCTAACACCAGGTGTATTTCTGTGCATCTGCAGCTTTGATGCACAAGACATGCAAGATACTGTTGAGATTTGGGCTGTCAATGTTCACTCTGAAAATGTAACTTAAGGTCCTAAGTCCTTACAATTCTACCCTCAATTAGCAGAGGCACTGGGAAGCAGAGTAATACCAGAGTGCCAGGGAAGGGACCTGTCCTGCCACCCAGCAGGTCCTCATGCAGCAGGAACCTTGCATTATTGTCTTGTCTTTTGGCATTGCACATCCAGCACCCTGCCTGGTGCTGCCTGGGTGCTGTGCCACCCCTCCTTGCCCCAACACCTCCCACACTGACCACTGAGCTGAGGCCAGGACACCACTGCCTCGCTGGCCACTCTCCACCCTGGCAATAGTGAAGGTGAAAGCAGGGATGTGGCCAAGCCCTGTGCTCCTCCTTTACCCTTTAATCACTATTGTTCTGCAGGGGTATTTCATGTACTTGTGAAGACAAGATCAGCCTCTTCATTTCCACCTGACACACTTTCATTTCATTAGTGCTTTCTGATTCGATCGAATGTCTCTGAGCACTCTTTGCAGTGCTGCAATCCCTTTCATCCCCACACACAAGCAGCATATTGACTGCTGCCTCTTTAGTAGCCCCTCATGACTGCTATTTTCCTGCTGTAATGAAGGTGGTTTCTCTTCCACTTTCAGCTACAATTGTCTATTCACCTCAGTGATGCGTGCATGAAAAAACGAGCCGTTTAGTTCTTAATCCTTTTCAACACACCCTCTTGAGACATGCTAGTAAATCTCGAAGTAGTGATTACCACTTCACCTGTGTCTCCTTATTCTTTCTCTCTGTCTGACTCATTATTTCCACTTAAATTAACATACTTGTTTGCTTTTTACTTTCATTAAAAATGGCACATGTAGCCTTGCACAGCCATAGCCTCGCACAGCCTGAGGCTTAAGCTCGCGGGCAAACAAGCAATTATCCTCGTGTCCCTGCCTTGCATTTCTGCTCCTCTCCAAGTCCTTAGCCATAACCCCAGCCTCTCTGTACCCTCAGTGCTTGCATGCTGCCAGGCAGCCCTCAGGAGCCTTGCAGATGCTGTCAGCACGAGCATGGTCCATCCAGCCATGGATGTCCAGGGGTGAGAGCAAAAGAACAGCCCCCACATCATTATGGTTTTGTAACCAGCTTATGGCAAAGGTTGAGAAGGTGGCTCAAAAATTGGCTTTGCTTTCAGCCAGAAAACAGCCCCAGCAGGCAGCTGAGTGACCCTTGTGCTGTGCCCAGCTGGGCTGTGACAGTGGCACCACACAGGGAGGGACACAGGCAACTCACCAGGCTCTGGTTGTCCGGCAGCATGACGATGATCTGTGCATTGTGATCCCAGATCATTCGCCAGAAATCTTTAGTTGTATGTGGCAGTGGATGTTGGGTTATGATGAACTCGTTGCTCCTGTAGTAGCCCTTTTGCAGCAAAACAAACACACAGTTACTTACTTCCTTCCATACTTTTAAAGCATTAATTTAATCTCTGGGGACACATAATGACCCTATTTAATTTTATTCCACAATATTTTCACACAGACTATATTTTTTGAATATATTGAAACTCCATTTCAATTCTAAAGAGTCCCTACTGCTTTAATTTACTTTAAATCCCAGTATTTATCTGACTATATCTCACAGAAATACACATTCCATCTAAATGCATCTTGTAATTAATTTTTTTAGGCAAGAATCTTTAATAAAACACGGTTAATAGCTTTACATTATGGGGAAGGTGTTAAAATCTCATCTGTTAATACACAGCCATTACATACAGAATTAAGACAATTATAGGCATCTGGTATTTAGCACCTTAGAATTGATTTTACTTTGTAATTAGGTGTTGGCTTCCTCACCATGATATAAGAGGCATTAATGTAATCTGTTCCCTTCATTCCAGGCAGTGGTGCCAAGCCCACTCTAGCACGCTCAGCTATAACATTTAAAAAAAAAAAACAAAACACAGAGAAAAAAAAGGATCAAAGTCTGGTCATGGCACAATGCAGAAAGTAAGAATTTCTCAGCCGTTAACAAAGCAAACAGTGTGCAGCTCCCATCTCCCACAGGAGCAGGCCAGCACTTTAACTGTGTTAAAGCACTGCCTGCTAACACAGGATATAAAAGAGAATGTTGCACAATATTCCCACAAGGACAAAGTAATTTCAGGAATCAAATTTTACTATAGCAAAGATTTTCACAGCAGGCTGAATTACCAAATAACAGTATATGCAGTGATAACAGGGGATTTCGGGTAATTCTTGTCTGTAGTGTTCCATTTGTCTCCAGCAGCACACAAACCCAGCTGATTTATTTTGTTTTCCTTACCACTCTGTAGCACTGCCATCTCTCACAGGGTGAGAGAACCTCCAGAGACAAACCCTTTCCCTAATGGGGAGCCTCGCAGAAGTGTGTGTGCTCTTCTGCAGATCCACGCTTCTCTGTGTTGGAGGGCTGGGTTCAACATCATCCTCAAAGCCTCTGACAGGCCCCAAAAGCCAAAGTGAAATCACTGCAGCTGCATGACACAAAGGGCCGAATCATACAGACTATTTCTAGCCTGTTCCCATCTGTTTTTAGGCTGTATCCTGATGACTTCCCTTTTTATTAACAAACTTCATGACAGACTGTATCTGTGCCACTATTGCTTGGTGCCAGCTTGGCTATCATCTGTCCTGTGTCCTGTACTCTGGGGTGTGATGGGGATGATGTTGTGGCCGTGCTTGGCCTGGTGCAAGTTCATACTGCTTGATAGCCACGCACAGATTCCATATTAATGATTGTGGAACTGTGTCCTCAGGCACTAAATACCCTCAAATCTGGGACGGCTCACACACAGAAATGGAGTGCAGTAGCTGAATTACAAACAACTAGTGCCAATCACTCTGGGAGATCTCACCAGGGCTGGGACCTGCTATCAAAGTAATCTCTCGGTATTCCATAGATTTATCCCCTACCTAGTTATTCAAATTCTTAAGCACTTCAAATTAACATTTCACTTGGACAGCATATCTAGCTGACACTGCAACTATTTCCTTTTGTTCTGTTTCATCAGGGTAATACTCAAAGACAAGACAGCTTGGGCTGAACAAAAGATTACATTTCCCCTTCCTAGTGGCTATGCCTTTTCATGCATAACACCATAACACCGGGAGAATTCGGTACAAAAAGTTATGCTAGGCAGTAATCAAACCGAAGATGTGATCTTACACGGCACGACTGATGAGTTCCTGTTCTTCTCTTTGTTGCAGTCTTTCTGAGCACTGAAGCATTCCACGTATTTTGCATTACACTGTGTAACCAGCTGAAAGAGAATAAAGTAGTAAGTCAGTCATCAGAGCACTCTAAATGAAGAGAGGAGGTTTCTTTGCCAACTCCTGCGAAGATGCATTAGTAGAAGAATAAACTGCATTGTTAAACTTGTTTAAAGTACTCAAGTTTCCAGTGGAAATCATCCTTTTCATACAACATGTTTAATAGATAAAAAGATCTCTGCAGCTCTCAGCTTTGGAACAACCAGAAAGTGAAGTTCCATCAAAATGTATTTTCACAGAACACTACATTTTGTTATCTTTGAGAATATATTTCACAGACTTTCAGATACGTTTAGTCAGAAGCAGATCTTGAGGAATAAAAGCTAGCAAAATAGAACAACAAAACTTTAATTTTTTTCCCCCCAATATAAAAGTCAGATCATTCCAGCAGAATGTCTTTTTCTGCCAGGCCTTTAGGGAACCACCACACTGGCATCTGAGATCTGAGGCCATGGGCTACATTCTCTGGTCTGCCGTATTCATTCTTGCCTGCTTAGAGGCACAAAGGTAGATTTGTATTTGAATATTCCCCCAGTGCATGGGGAAACTCTGCCAGAGCAAAGAGAGTAAAGGTGGCTTTCACATCTCCTGCACTCACACCTCGTCACTCAGTGTCATTTCACTCTAAGATGGTTGAATGTAAATTGCTGTACTGGGCATGAGCACAAGTTATTTTCTGCCAGCTCTGTGGCAGCAGCAGAAACAAGAGAAAGATCTAATAATTGTTGCTGGTCACATCCCAGTTAGAAATGCACTCTAAACAAGACAGCACTCAACTCATCTATGCACTGGCATAAACCCATTAGAAGTTATGGGGTTTCTAAATAACTGTGCAATGTTGTCACAAAGAGTCATTTCTGAAAATGGCACTTAGTGTTTTCAAACTTTGTCACAAGTAATCAGAAAACATATAATTTATATATATAATTTAGAATTGTTTGTAAAAGTGCAACATTTTTTAAAACAAGAAATCTTTTTTTTCCCAGACATTTTGAGTGTGTGTGCATGAGCTTGTGCTTGTTTTTTTAATTTAGTAATTAAGCATCTGGAATGTCTTGAGTGATGGAGAAATCCTGAGATTCCTACAAGTGAATTCAGAGAAGAGCCTGTTCATTCTTTGAATAGCTTGGCACCTGGTGTAATTTAACAGCTTCAGTTCCTTGGGTAGTTATTGAGTAGTTATTAACTGAGTGAGTTTAGCTGTGAAAACAGATGTAACATATCATCTCCTTATGATACAAACTCTCATGAAATATTTTATATATATTCAAATAAAGTGCAATCAGAAAATCTTAGGTTTCAAATAAGAGATCTGGGCAAAAAAAAAAAAATTACTTGGGCCAGGAAGAAAGCAGCTATGACATAGGAGGAAAGGCAGCAAGTGTCGTGATTGGCAATGAGAAAGGCATACTGTGTTTCCTGGTCTTAAAACGTCTGTAATTCTTTATCTACAGTGATGAAATAGTAGGTGGTGCAAAGAACCTCATCTCCTCTCTTTCTCTGTATCTGTGTGCATGAGAGCCACAGTTTGCAGGAAGACTTCCAGCCAAGCTACCCACAGACTTGGGAACATCCAAGCCTCCTTGGGAACAGGGAGACCAGCAGCACAATCCAAACTAGCATCCATGTCCCTCTTCTCACCTCTGCCTGAAGAGCACAAGGACTGATTTCCAGCAGTGTAGCTAAGACTGTAGAGGACTGAACTTCTCAAGATGTTGTGCTGTGCTAATCAAGTGTTCTGGTTTGATTCCTTAGCCATGACAACTGACAGTGATGACAGGCCAGATAAAAGAGTGTAGGAAAATTAAGTCCCTCTGGATGGCAGTGAGTAAGACTTACCTTGAACTGTTTTTCTAGTCGTGTCTTCCCTCCTATGCCAGGTATGAGGATGCTGTTAACATAACTATGCAGCTGGTTGGCAGATACTTCAGTCTCCTTTCCAAGGATGGCTTCCAACAAGGCATCATGAATAAAAATGTACTGCTCCTAGAAAAACATCAGCATGTCAGGCAGACACTTGGAATAACCTAAACAGCTGGCTTTGTCTGAGGGATAGTGCACAGCGAAGGAAAGGGTGTGCAAAACAAACCACCCATGCAAACACTGCCTAATTCAGAATAAACATTTTTAAATGTAGCACATACAACTCTGAACGAGTCAAAATCTGAAGTTTCTGGTCTAGAAAAAGAGAGACATTCCAGTGCAGAAACATATCAGTAATATATTTGATTTTAACAGAGATGTAGTTGGAAAAATCTATTATCTTCTTGATTACAACACAAAAATGAATAAGGCTTTAAATTCAACTCCACTTCAATTTTTACCTCTGTCTGGACGAGGTAGTTGCGCTGTGTCCTGATATGTTTCAGGAAACCCAGGACATTAACTGTGCTTTTGTCTTTTATCTGCTGCAGCATACTGTCTATCACAATGTAGGTACCAGTTCTGCCAACACCAGCACTACAGAGAACATAAGAGAAACCCATGAAATACAGCCAGATGAAAGCAAATGCAGAAGTAACAGCAGAACAAAACTAAGCAAATACTCCTGTTCACAGGCTTTCATTTTCCTCCTACCTTCAACCATTAAAATTTCCCAGCAAAATATCTTGGTTTTCTGGAAATATCACCAGGTACATATTACCTCTCTTTGATGGGTATTTCTGTGCTTCAACATGAGGCTGAACACAATACCTGTGCCAGCAGCATGAGGGTGAGGCTGCCATGGTCTTGGATTTTACACTCTGGCTCTTCACACTTGGCTCCTGTTTCCCCTGCTGCTGTTACTGGTGTTGGCTGGATGAAGCCATACAAAGATCCACCCTTTGCCAAGCTGTTGCTATCCTGGATTGCCAAGGTCACTCCAGGCTGTGTGGCTGTCCTGGCTGGCTTGAGCCTTGAGGTAAAGCTTAAGATGCACAGTGGAGCTGGAAATGCAAGTGGTACCAGCAGTGTGGGAAGGTACGAGAGTGGGCTAATCATGTGGAGGCACAACTCCTTGCAGAGAAGGAGCAGTCCAGGGCCCAAGAGAGAGGGGAGCCCTTCAGAGATTCTCAACTTCAGCTGAGGAAGGAGCTGTAACCCCCATCATCCTCTCCTCTTTGCTATGGTGCTGTGCAGCCCCTCACACACAGTGATGAAGACCACATCCCTGAACTGGCTTATCTATTGGATCTATTGCTCTGACTGCTAATGCTGGTGGACTGTGAGTGTGGTTCAGTGGCATTTGCATGCCCAGGTGTCCATGTATCCACACTGCTGGTTCCCAGCAGAGGTGATCCTGCCCTGTCCACACACTGAACAGGCAGGCTACAAACAAGCTTTGACCAAGGAGCTTCCCAACCACATCAGTGCAATGTTCAGCAGCTCAGTATCATGGCATTAGCAAATATGTGTCAATGTGTCACTTTCCCTGTGTCAACTGGGAAGCTTCTGCATTGCAGCTGTCTTAAGGTGTAGGCAAAGCAAGCTCATGTCTACCAGCACTCCATGGGCCTGGCACACTCCTCCTGTGTTAGTAACCTACAGTGTCTGTCTGAGCTGGCATGGAGGAGCACACACTGTGCTCTAGCTGTGCTTGCTAGGGGTGGTTTGTCACAGCTGTCATACCTGCAGTGCACCACCACTGGTCCCATGTCCGAGGTTCTGGCTGCTGAGGATCTCCTGACGAAGGTGAGCACAGGCAGAGCATACTCAGGCACCCCCATGTCTGGCCACTGTGTGTAGTGGTACTGAATGACTGTCCTCTCATTCTGCCGCCCTTTGGGGTTCCCTTTCTGACCCTGTGTGAGAAGGGTGCACATAGAAAAGAAAGGAGGGAAAAGGAGCATAGAAATATCATCAGTTCTTCTGGCTTGATCAGCTGAGAAAGTGCTGGACTCTGACAGAAGAAACCTGCAGCTCTGCCTCCTGCTAGGTGGAGACAGAGTTCGAGGAAAAATACATGTGGGAACAGGTAATAACAGCAATAACAAGGACTCCAAAGCAGCAGTGCACTTGAGAAAAAGAAATACAGGCTAAACCTTAACAACAGGTTCTTTGTAATCCTGGCTTTGCTTACTTATTTCCCACCCACCTGCCCCTCCAGGTTGCCTGTGCAAACACTGATATTTGCTCTGGTGTGCCTTGTGTCCTACACAAGCCAGAAGGCACCTGGGTGGGGACAGCAGAAGCTTAGCTCACCTTTTTCATCTTGGTGTTCCTGACAGTGAAGCGGCGCACAGTGTAGCAGGCGTGGACGTTTGTGCTCTTCAGCGTGACGATGATGTTGCCATACTCCTCGCTGTTCTCCGTCGGCCAGTACTGATCGCATTTCCTCTGAACACAGACACAGTTGGGTGAGTTGGCTAAGGGCCTGAGATGCTGCTTTGTATTTGTGTTTAGAGCTTTTTCAAAAAAATCATGGCTAGGTATGTATCCCTCTGTTCTGGTAGTTATGTATTATGCATCAATACATGTCACCCCAAGCCATTTTAGAACAAATTCTGCCCAGGTGATTTGGGGAACTGTTAAGGAGCAACTGCTAACAAATGAGAAAATCTCTTACTCTTCCTTTTTCAACAAGGTTTGTGATCATGACAATGATTCCAGTATTTTGTTCCCAAATCATCCTCCAGAAATCTTCAAAGGTAGACTTTAAAGGTCCCTGGGTAGCAATGTAGGCTTTTGCTTTGTTGTAACCCTTCAAAGAAAACCATAATGCCAAGTGAGATGAAAGCAGTATCATGGCAGAAAAATTAATATTTTAGAGGTAACAAGAAAGGTACTTTTCTCATTCAGAATAGCAAGGAATTCGTAGCAAAATTATCAGGTGAAGTTGGAAAATACAATTATTTCACAAGTGACAATACTTCCTCCTTGTGGAAGGATTCAAAGGTAGAGCAGATAAAAACCATTAAAACAACTTACATCGACATAATTAGCATTAATGTAGTCACTGTGCTTAGAATCTTTCCCCGGTAAAGGCCTTAGCTTGACCCTGCTGTGATCATCTGCAGGATAAAAAACACAGCAGGGAAACATTAGGGAAATACAGTGCAGAACTGCAGGCAAACATCCTACTTCCTGAGTATCAGGGTTGCCTACTAATACTCAGAAGAGATTGGCCTTGCACTGGAGACAAGAGGGAGATGAGAGTATCTGTTCTTGGTCATCTGCTCATGTGCAGGTCATCAGTCTTCACATCCCTTAAAGAACGCGGCTCATGCTGGGACAGCTTCTCTTTAAAGGGCACTGGAGCCTCAGGAGCACAATTTCTAGGATCATCTACATCACTTGAAGTAGTGAGATTCAGAGAGCCAGGGCACCCCACAGAGCTGTGCTACACTGCCTGTGCTTGGCTCAGCTCATTATCCTCCCCTCAGTGCTGGGCTCAGACAGCTCTGTTGGCTCTGGGAGCTCAGTCAATGTCCTCACTCCTTCACCACCATGATCACACCACGAGGACACACTTGAGGTTGTGATCTTTAGCTCCTCCTTTTGTTTCACCCAAATGCTTGACTCCATCTTAAAGCAGAAAAAAATAAGCAGTCCTTCTGCTCCTAGGCAGAAGCCTGGGCTGGGTGGTCCTTCCAACTCATGCAGGGATGAGACACGTGAGCCAACTTGTAGCATAAAGACTGGTTTCATTTGCTTTCCTTGAGGGCCACTGGAGAGAGAGGTTCCTCCAATGACAGTTGGGAGGACTGAAGTGCCTGCATCAATTCTCCTTCAATGTCACATCTCTGCGCCTAGAGGGACCAGACATCTGTGGCTAAAATGAAGCTCAATGAATGCCTTTGCCCAAGGCCACATAGCAAGTCTTTCACAGGTCTGGGAATTGGTCCTCAGCCAGTACCTTCATTACTTCTGAAATTCTGTTAGAGACATGCATTTCCTTCCTATGCCATCAAAAGGATTCAAGATTTATTGTAATGTTTATGAACATTATGAACTTTTTACCAGTGGGCTCTCCATGTCTGTTCCTAAACCACAGTGACTACTACATCTGCCATTCATTCCACATCAGAGAACAATAGGGGAAAAGTTACTGCACTTCCATCCCAGATAATTTGCATTCTAGAGCAGAGTCCAGATTTGCAGTTCTCAGAGGGATACAGGCAAAGCCTGCTCTGTGCTACAAAGATCACTATTTGTCCAAATCCTACACACAGCTAAAGCAGTTTGAAATACAGCAGATACACTCTGTAAGATTTAGCACCTTTGGGATTGTAAAGTAATCCCAGGAATCATCAGTAAAACTCTTTGCTCCACCATGCACTTCCCTCAGGCCAGTTTTCAGGCATTAGCAGGCAGAAGATCTCTGATCATCAATTTATCCCAGTTATTCCTCCGCAAAATTTCATACCAAACTTATACTTCTAAAACTATGCTTGGACTGCCAAACTGTGAAACATTTCAAAACAAAAGCTGGAGTGAAATTCTGGTCCTGGAGGAGTCAAAACATTCACTGCCTTTAGTGGGAAAAGGATCTCCCAGCCACACTTTCGCATGTTTATTACTCACTGTGTAATAACATAACTTGGGGCCGCCTGCCTGTCCCAGTCACACATACAGAGCAAGAGGAGAGTGCCTTTTTGGGCTGATTCACTGTGCTTAGGCCAGTGTTTACTTACAGGCTAGGATGTTGATGTATCTGTTCTTGTGCTTGTTGTCAGGATGGTTGGAATGCTCTGCAGTGATGTTCATGTCGGCCGTACAGCGCTGCACTTCCTAGGCAGAAAAATTATTCAAAAGGAAAACCTGTCAGTCAAAAAAACCTGAGCTTTCTCTCCTTTTGCAACAGCTCATGGAAACCATGTTTAAAGTACCAGTGTCATAATTCGTGGGTTAAACACAAAGTGTTTCATTATTGTCCTGTATGTTGTGGTCTCTCACACCGAGCTGTGTCAGCTGTCCCTGGAGCATGGTCACACTCCTCTCCACAGGCTTGGGGACAGATGAGCACCCTGAGGGCCAACTGTCCCCTCTGACCACCAGTCCATCACCTTCTGCACTGCATCTCCTGCCATGACCCACTCTGTCCCTCCTTAAGGAGCTAAGATAGAGTCCCTTAGAAGCAAGAGTGGCCAGTGCAGTGTAAGGAACTAAGAACAAAAAAATATTTCAACAGAATACTTCTGACTGCTGGACAACTTATCTGCTTATAACCTCTCAAAAGGGGGTTTCTGACATTTAAGTTTGGCACTGACCTTTTGTTAGTTCTCTGCAGAGAGATGCCTTTTGTAAAATATAAATAAAATAGATCTCTGAAGATAACAGTGAGTCCTTTAAATACCAAGGCTTGGACACTGATTAACAGCCCCTGATACAGTGAAGAAAAGGTTGCATCCATGTATATGTATATATATATTTACAAAGCAGAGAGATGCCAAGCTTGCCAGGGTGTTCATAAAGCCAGGGATGCAGATTTCTGTCTAGTTGGGGCTGTAGGTTAGATACTTAATTCTCATGAAATTTTTTTATTCTCAACCTACCCCTTACTCTATTCAACACCAGAATACAGGGCTATTGAAATGGGGCAATGGAGAGCCTTTTTTTTGACCCTAAAGAGATGCAGCCATTCCCCTGGAGAGTTACACACTTCAGCTACAGCCCTACAAACTGAATCACTCACGAGTGTTTCCATCTCCAAGATACACCTTTTTAGTATTTGTTTAACCATAATCTTCCTGAAAAAGAGAACCCCCTTTTTATCACTAGCATAAATATTCTTCACTTAAAGACACATTTTTGAAACAAAAAGAAGTAAAGTAAAATTTGGAGCTTACAAAGTTGTGGAAGAAATTATGTTTATTCAAATCTTTTCTGACTCCCAGAAATTGCACCAAACAGAACCGACTTTCCCCCAGGATATGTGAGGAAGTGCCAAATTACTTTGTACTTCAGACTTTAAAAATAACAGTACAGAACCTAAGAGGGAAAGTCATTAGGAGCTCACAGCTGCTACAAAGATCACGAGCTAAGTGACAGAGAAAAATTATCACGAGAAATGCTATACAAACAGCAGATGTATGAGTTCAGTATTATGCAGACATTTCACAAAGGACTTGCATAGCAATTTTGATATCTTCCCCAGCATTTACATTTTAAAAGTGCAAAGTATACCAAAACCTTGAACGTTTTATAGCTTTTATATCCATGTGACACTCCCAAATAACAATTGCTTCTCTCTCTCTTCCTAGCCCTCCACAGGGAGAAACACACTGTGCTCAAGGAGATGAGCTGAGCAAAGACAAAGATGAATCAAGTGAAACTCTCAGCTGGCCCTAATAGAATTTTCATAGTTCCACTTCTATCAAATAAAAAAAAAACATATTAAAGTGTGCTGTTCCCCTAATTCAGCCTGCCAGCTCCAGTGAGGAGGGGACTTCACATTACACAATGGGCAGGATCAGTTCAGCCTAAGTCGTAGTTGGAAAAGCAGAAATATTTACATGTTAGGTTGACTGAATGTAACCTTATTTTACCTATTTTTGCATTTAGAAATCATACAACATCACTGCTGGGCTGTTTCAGGTCACTCCTAAAAAACACCCTCCCTATTTCTGAAAAGCCTCATGTCAAACCCTACATCCCTGCATCACTGTAAAATTCTTTTTATAAGTTATTGGCATTGAAAAATTTATGCCAAATGCTGTAGAATTTAATACAGATTAATCCAATAAGGTTCTGTGGAGAATACTCTGAGAAGTTATAGAATTTAATAGGGAATTACCTCCCTGCTAAGGAATTTTCTCTGACAGTTTAAATACTACATAGTAAATGTATCATTTTCTATTAAATTCTATAGGATTTTTCCATAAGGGAATTGTTGGTGAGGTTAATCATTTTAATTAACCTTTTTATGTTGATGGTGACTCTTTCCTCGGCTGTACATGTTCCCAGCTGGCCAATATAAAGTTAATAGAAGAGGAAGATTAAGCTAAGATGGTGAAAAACACAGCAATGGAAAAGGATGTCTGACGCTGTGAGAGCTGATGATCTGAAAATGGCTTTTCTTAACACATTGCATTCTAAATGGTTTTTAATATTCTGGAAAGCTGCTGTAATGGTGGATTCCTATGTCTGCACAATGCAAAAGCACAGCAAAAGGAGACTATTACTGAAAAGCGTTCCCCTTGCCATTTTTGTCTTTTTAAAGTCTTCAGCCCTCCCCTGCAGTCCAGGACAGAGCCATGGCTTTGGGACATTGAAGCTGTCAATGAGAAGGGCACTGAGGACATCCTCCAGCTCCACACTGGCCTGGGTTTGGCTGTGCTGCATGGACAGATGAGGTTGGGAGCACAGGTTGGTTATCCACGATCTCCTACACTCCAAGGCTCATCTCTCCAAATTCTAACAGCAAATAACTAAACCACAGGCTCCCACCAGCCAGTAAGGCATAAGTTAACATTCCTCTGTTATTAAAGCTGAGGTGGTTGCCTTTCATCAATGCACAAAAGGCTGCAAGGAGACAAGACTAGTTGCAGCCTGTTATCTGTGCCTCTGTTCAGAGTATTATTTACCCCTTGGCAGAAGAGGACACCCTGGTGTTAATAAATAACACCCTGGAGAAAGTCCCCAAAAGTCCCCATTTGAATGATGGTGTTTTACCACATTTATGTATATCACATATTTACTTTCCCAGCATTTTCTGTTGCTTATGCAATGAACACTGTGGGATTTCTAAACCTTACTGGCTACCAAGTCCTTCAGTTACACTTCAAACATCACCACGATTGCATTATTATTACAACCTATGTTTGCAGGCAGGTCACCAGGTCAGGGCTGACCCCAGGCTGCTCACTGCAGCTCAGCCTAAACAAAATCCTCTCCCAGCAGGCACAAAACTGCTACTGGCACCTTGGAGTAGGACAGACAGTGTTTGTATCACCACATCCATAATTCATCCATAAACTTTTCAGATCTAGAATATTTCCTTTGGCTTTGCTTAATCCTGCTTAGTCTCCTCCACTGATTTTAACGGCGGCTGGCTTGCACACGGCTGCTCCTCATGTTTAACTTCCCAGAACACATTACTGTCCCAGGATGAATGGATACAGCCTTTATTCCGTCCTTTCAGCTTATCATCGACAACCCAAGAAACCAAAGTACATGGTTTCAATTGACCGTTAGTTACTGTAAGAAGTGTTCTAGTCTGTGCTATTATGGCTAATTTACCTTTTAATTATATTGTCCATGCTAATGCTAATTGGAATTTGATACACCCAGGTTTAACGACCCATTTTAATTGCCTTTCTGAAACAAGTTACAGATTAGTTTCTTCTAAACTTCAAAGAATTTCCATTTAAGTGTAAAATCAAACTGCTCCAGTGTCTTGCTGGCAGAGTAAGGTTCTGAGCAGGAATTTTTGCTACAGTGGCTGAGCAGAACTTGGTTACTTGATTTGGCCTTACAAAGTGCTACTGCTGTTGTTTCCCATTACTTCAGGCTGACGTCCTGGCAGGGGCTGAACTGTGAAAGCCTATGAATAGCAATGAGGAAAAGTCACAACAAAGAAAGGATCCTAATCTGAGCAACTAAACCTGAGAAGATCCATGGCTATGTTTTGATATTAACGTTGATATTTTTCAGCATGGAAGCAGGTAGCTCATCAACCCCCAGTATCAGTTTTGATCTGTTATTTTAATCCCATATTACAAGAATTCTGTGGTAGTGCTCTTGCTGTTTGTTTTATCACAGCAAACATGAAGACAGCATACCAACAGAGACTGCAGATAATATCTGAAGATATCCCACAGGAACAGTGTAGATTTCTATGATAATTTAGCAGTGGTATAAACTCTCCAATGGCACTCGAGGGAGAGGTGAGCTGGGGACAGCATAGAAAGAGGTGAAAAGAAACAAACCAAAAGGACTCAATGCAGGAGTAACATCAACAGATAGCTAAAAACTCCTGTAAATGCATGAGAGAGGAAAGGATGGTGGGGAGAAGGTGTCAGAGTCTGACCAAAACCTTGCACTGCCCAACCAATTGCTCATCCAAGCAGGGCTTCATGCAGAAACCTTGGGAATTGCTGTGGTACAGTGGTGAGTAATAGAAACCCCAGATATCTAAACTTCCTTTATTGCTTCTCTTCATCTCTTAATTCAGAATGCCAATTTCTGAGGGTAGGTGAAGCACTGAGATAAGAATTGAGAACTCCAGGAAGGCCCTGTTCTGCAGCAATCATTCCTCCTCCAGCTCCACAGTGCCGCTTCCCTCTGCTTTCAGTACAGCAATGCACAGGCTGAGAGTACCTCTAATTAAGACAATTTTGGGGCAGGGTTATAAAACATTTCCAATGCAGTATTTACTGCTAGCAGCATGCTTTGAAATGGCATCTTTCTACTGCCAAATGCCTTGGTGTAGATGCAGCTATAAGCATGTGTCTGGTGTGAGCTGTGTCTAATCCGTGAGGGATGCCAGTATAACTACACTGGGTTTTTAAAATCTCCAGAAGTGTGCAAAGTGCAGCATTATCTGTTTTCAATGCAGCCCTTTGCTAGAGAATGACGTTCTGAGGCCCTCGGTTAAAAAGAGCCAGTGACCCCTGCCCTGAGCAGTAGCAACCACGAGAATAACATTAGCAAATCCCTGCCACATCGCTGGAAATACAGATTTATGTTATTTTCTTACATTTCAGGACATTTAGAAGAAGGTGCCACTGGAGTATAAAGATATTTTCAATTTATGTGATGAGGGAGCTAGACAGCCTGCCTCCAAGTTCAGTGAGCCTGTTCAGACTCCAAATTGGCAATGAATCATTACACTCACACGGCCACAGGCAGGAGAGGTCTGCAGAGATTGCATTCCCCCTCTCTAATCGCTCCCGCAGCAGCACTGACCAGCCCACTCCACAACTGTGGAGGAGGGAAATAAAATTGTCTGATCTCAAAAATCCGAATGCTGCATTAAACTGTAAAAATTCACAGTTAGCTTTGGGGATGGAAGGTGATTTCTTGGCTTAGTGTACCTTTCTTAGAGCAAAAGGACATGATTACTCAAAAAAGCCCTGACTGTGTTATTCCAGTAACCGGCCAGGGGGAGGGAGTGAAAAGCTCTACTGTGGGAGGTGGCACTTCACACTCTTTTTGATACAGGAATTTGGAGGGCACATGTCCTATATAGTCAGGCTATCAGGGGAATAGAGGATGACAAATGTGACATCAGTTTTTAAAATGAGATCCAGAAGGGGTTTTAGGCACTGCAGCCCACTACATCTGACTTCTCTGCGGGGCAAACTGCGAGACTCTGCAGTAGAGGAGCAGAGCTACTGAATGCCTCAAACACACTGGGGAGAGGTCCCTGAAGAAGTCTACAGACTGTCTAGAAGAGAGCAGCATATCAATTTCCAAAATGTGTGAAAAGGACTCAGAAAATATTACTAAAAAACCTGTTCTGGTTTTGGAGCAAAAAGAAAACTCGCCTTGTGCATTTAGAGCAGCAGGTTAGAGGTGGGACTCACCTGCCCAGGAATTGCCAGTGTTCAGCTTTCACTGGTGGAATCTTACAGGGACCTAACCTATTCATAAATGGACTGCAGAGGAGACAAAGTGTGTTTACAATACAAAATTATTCAGCATAATTAGAACAAAAGCTATTTGTGAAGGGAAGCTGAACAATCTCGCAGCACTGAGTGGCCAAGTGACAAAATGGCAAATGAAATTCAAAGTTGATAAATGAAAAGTGATGTACTTGGGAAAAAAAACAACCCTAACTATACATACATACTGACAGGTTCCCAATTTGCTATTGCCATTCAGTGATGAGACCTTGGGGTCACAGTCAATAGTTTTCTGGAGGTGTCAGCTGAGTGCTCAGTGGTTGTTAGAAACCAAATAGTATGTTAGGAGGGAAGAAAGTAATAGGAAACTGAAAACTGAACTCTGCAGTAAAATCACCCATCATATACTGTGCACAGCTGTGGTCTTCCCATCTTAACAAGGTTATGGTAAAGAAAGAAGAAAAGGTACAGAGGGAAAAAGTAATAGTAAATCTAGAGTGGCCTCCTCCGAAAAACAAAGTGAATAATTTAGACTTCTTCAGATTTGAAAATGGATTATTAAGGGCGAATAAGAAGGCAGACAAAATCATGAGTGGCATTTAAGTAAACAGGGATGCACTTTATAATGCAAAAACTAGGAGGCATCAAGAGAAGTTATTAGACATGAATTAACAGCAAAAGGAAGTCTGTTCTTGTGGAACAAATTGTAGAATTCATTGCCATGGGATGCTTTGGACACCAGAAGCCTAAAAGGGTTCAAGAGACAATTAGAACTTTACAGAAGAAAGGTCTTTCAAAGACTTCTAAACACAATGATGCCAAGAAAATCTCTGGCTAGACAAGGGGTAGATCTAATCTCTGGCACAGGAAGCCTTTCAATCTCTGTTCAGTCTTGCCCTCAAACCCTGCCCCAGTGCCCCTGTAAGAGTGTGGTACCTCATCCTGTACACCACAGCAAGACAGTGCTGGAGCTACCTGAGAGCAAGCCAAAAATCTTCCCTGAACTTTTTTTAGTTTAGTACTGAACAAACTGCAAGGTTGAATAAAAAGAATTATGTCAGAGACCAGCACTAGCGATGCAGGATCTTTATTTTAAAAAAGCTATTTGTTGTTCAGTATTAAATTGGATCCTGTATTTCCAATTTATATCAAAAATTGAAAATTCACAGGACTCAAAGGAAATCTTAACAATTCTGTATATACAAGAAAGCCCAGCTATCATCAGACAATAAAGCTGACTACTCGCACTGTGATTACCCAAAGGGAATAAGGATTCATTTTAGATGTACTTTCCAAGGGAAGATTTGTGAGTTCAAAGTCCTCTTTTCCTCTGCACATAAAATGCTTCCTAAGCACATTCACAAAATATTTAGCTGTAATTACAGCTCAATTTAAGAGGAGGAGGGAGTATTCACACAATTTACTTTCAAAGGAATCTTCTTCATGTAAAAACCAACTCAACACAGCCCTCGACATCCTGCCAAGAAAACCAGGAAGAGACACCAAAATCTAGCAACAAACAAATGGAGGATGTTCACCTTCCACACTGGGCAGTGTATGTGTGTGCCTAGCTTAGTCTTCCCTTCTGCAGCTTCTACCTTAAACCTCTTACCACAAAAATTTCTGAAGAGATTTTTGATCCTTTTTTCTCTTAGAAAATATCATGCACTGGCTACTTTTGGGGAGATGTATTTATTCTCCAGTATTGATCAAATTATTCCAGCATCTCCTTGCCATCCTTTTAGACATAAAAAGCTGTATTTTTTTTGTGTGTGACTGCAGAATCCATTACCTCTTTTCAGAAGTTCCACAGGTATAAAATGGCTGGGGTACTTTCCACCTAGGAAAGCAGCCCTGTAACAGTGGATTTTTTGTTTAGGTGGAATCTTATTATTTCTCCATAAAACATTAGTGAAATCTTTCCCACTGCTGGCAGATGCAACTCCACACATAGACCATGGCTGGATCTGACTGGATGTGAGAAATTGCACTGCAGCCACTCCCAACAGCTACTGCATAAATGTGACCTTGGGCTCCACTATCCCTCAGCCACTCTCCAAACTGGGATTTGAGTCAGTTTGGGCACTTGAGAAACATTTTACCTGCAGGCTCTGTGAAAAATCCTGGGTTTCAAATCAGGCCCACGAGGCCTCAGCAGGGCAGAAGACCAGCAATGAAAGAGAGCTGGGTGGTTTATCCCAGACAGACATCACCTTGTTCCTGTTCCTACTCCTTACTCTAGCAGGAGATTTCATTTACATTAAGGAAGCTGAGACCTCAGCTATGGAGAAATACATCTGGAGTAGCTATCCTGACTTCAAAGCAGATGCTCCAAGTTTTAAGCCAGCACGGAGAATAGAATTTGGCACACGCAGTGCAGTCGGAGGAGTTTAACTTCCCTTTGGAGGAGACCCTGTGCTCCCCAGAATGGGACTAATTGGCCAAAGCTCTCTCCAACTGGCTGCCACAGCACAGCACTCACAGCAGGGAACTCCAGGAGGAAGGGAAAAAATAAGGCTATTAGAGCAGTGGTTTTCTTTGCTAAAACACAGGCGGAAGGTGTCCAACATTTGTTAATAGCAGTGATTTTGCGACAGCTGAAGCAAAGCCTGCTTAAAGCCAGACCAAGTTTACAGATGTGTTGTTGATTATTTTGAATAATTAAATGGTGTAAAACCCAGCTGTGATGAATAGCACTGAGGTCGCAATTCATAAATAATTGAGAAGAGTGAGTCGCATTTGATCATCCTGATCAAATTCTACTCTCTGAGGAATAAATGTTTGTCCTGAATACCATCAACATTGTTAAATGCCTCAATATTCCTGCTCAGCCATCCAGCCAGCAGTCAATTGAACTAAATCACTTTAACACCTTACACATTTGCCTTCCTCATGAATACAAAATGTTTCTAACTTACACAATGCTTTTTGGGCATCAGACAAAGCAGACACTCTTTATAGACAGTAACCAAACAGCAACAATAAACGTTTTAAATGATCCCATTAAAAACAATTCCTGCATACAATCTTGTCTTTACAGTGCAGTAAGCAAAGAAACTGTAGATATAAGGCCACCTATTTTGGTTCAGTGCCTTGTTTGTAGCAGAGCTGCTGCTCTGAGTCACAGGCAGCAGGCAAACACACTTCCTTTTGCTGGTGGAGAAGCCAGCAGTGCAACTCCATGGGATTTCCTGGGATTTCTTCTGCTTCTCAGCACTTTCTAAAGTTCAGCAGTGACTGTGATTAGACTGAGTGAAGGAAAAGCCTGACTCTGCTGTCTTATGCTGCATGATGTTTACCATGCTTGCATAATATGGGTTTGGTAACCCAGAGGTAGAGAACTACTTTCACTCCATTGGAATTATCCCCAAATGACAGCACATTTATAGGTCAGAATCTGGTCTACACAAGTAACAAGATGCAAATTTTAAAACAGTCACATTAGGCAAATACCACCAACTAAACCCCAAATCCTTTCTCTTTGGTTTTACTGGAACAAAATAATCAATGACTTCAATAGCAATCTCCTGTCTGAACATGGAGCATGAACAAGGACTCAAGGAACTGACCTTCAGTTTGGATTTTCATCAAAGACCAAATTCTGCTATTTTTACTATTACAAGCACTGTTTGTCTTCTTTTGGATTACTCGGGGTATGTGGCTTTTCAGATGACTAAGAGGAACAAATTCTGGACCGAGAAGAGTAAAATAACTGCAAGAAAACCCTGGAGTTAAGAACAATTGTTTGTATCTTCATGTTGTTCCTGGGGCCTTGCAGGCAGCTTTTCCTATTTAATAAAAACCTAGGAGGGTTCCCCCTTCAAGGCACCAAATCTGAGGTGGTTAGAAATAATCTGTAAATGCCCAGTCTCACATTGCTCATGGCTGGTAGCAAATTGGTATCATCCTGTTTCTCCTGATACATTTGAGCACTGCATTTACCTGACATGACAGCCTCACACAGATGTCACATGGTCCCCAATTATTAATACACAATTAACTTTAGGAAAACAACATTTTATTGGTGGGTCATTAAATCGTACCTCAAAGTCTTCTGAGAACCCATGCTGGTTATTAGAATACAGCTCACTGATGTGTTTAACAAACTGCTTGACTGGAATTGCTTCCATATCATCTGTAGGGAAAAAAAAGAGATATTTAGAGTTGTTCTTTGTCTTACACATTAAACTTCAGGAGAGGAAGTCTTCACTTGATATCGTTTAGATCTGAGCTCCCAGGGCAGAGCTAGTTCAATATGCAGTAGTAAGAAATCTTGATAAATCTGGCCAGTGTTGAGGCAAACATTTCATTGCATTTCCAATTCTAAGCACTGCAGTTATAAATACTGACAGCCTGTTCCCTGGGATGCTAATTTACAAAGTCCAATTGAAGCTCAAGGATCATTTAGCTCTTGCTCAGTTTGAAGATGGCTGTGGAGAGGATGAAGAGGCTTCCTCTCCTTCCACATTGTATAGAAAGAACAGAAGAGACCCCAAATGTGAAAATACAGTTGACAATTACTCCCAGGAAGTTTTACCAGACTGAGCAGACACACAGGCCTTTCTTATTAGTTATCAACTTTTTCCCTTTCACGCAATGATGTAGAATCCAAATGGACTTATGAAACTGCTTCTGAGTAAAAGAGCAGGCAAACACAACAGCCATGCTAATTTGAGCTCTCTCTCATGCCAGACATTATTCATAACATTGAATATGTATTCCACTGGACCATTTGCTCTTGCTCAGCACAGTGCAGACTTCACCCAATATATCAGTAAATCAGCCTTAGACGTCTTCCTACAAGAAAGAAGTTGAAGACTAGAATTGAAGACAAACAAGACTGTTTTGAGCACCTGGGACTCCAGGCAGATTCTAATAAAGCTGGGGTGTAGGATGGCTGCCTTATTGCTCTCTTTTTCTCTCAAAAAGGCCTGGTATTGTTATAACCACCACTGCAGTTGGTAGAAAAACTGTGCTTGCCAAGATTCACCAGTTAATATTTTCAGTCTGGCATTTAGAAAATGCAAATTGCTATACAACTGTGATTACTTTCAGCATGTGAAATAATCTATTGCCTGATGGCTACTATTGTCTGATTGCATGATTTTATGGCAATACCCTGTATTTATATATTCCATTTAATATTCTTCTGAAGATAGCATCTAGTTTATGTTTACTCCCAGTAATTCAGTGGTGTATTTTTGCTCCCATTTAGCAGCCATATGGTTTGGTGCTACAGCTGCATTATAATCTGGATTCTTTTCCCTTTAAACATCTACATTATGATAGAAAAAATCCAAATATTTCTACAGATACTTAGCAAAATTTAACGATAAATAAATAGATGTGACATTTACTGTATTCAGAGTGAAAGATCTTTGGCAGCTAAAACCTCTAAGCTGTCACATACGCTTTTCTTAGCAAAGGGTATGAAGATCTGTATGTGTAAATGAGGTTCTACTTTGGCAAGAATTTTATAGATCCCTGACAATCTGATTTCTTTCCAGCTGATGGCAGTTAATATTGACCATGTCATTACTTCTTTTATTTTATAAGGTAATGCTCTAAGGTGGCTTTTTGCATCTATTGACATTTTCAGATCTCAATCAGCTCTCTTCTCTTTTATTTACAAGGGCCAATTGTTAAAGATACGTTTGCAATCTGGTCACCTCACAGTATAGTAATGCTACTTTAATTAACCACATGCTCATTTACTGAATAATACAGAATTCAAAACATTTGACAAGTGTATGCTCTTCATAGCAAAAAGCTGCAGCCTGCAGAAATGCTGGCATTTAAAAATATTTAAGTGATAACATTTATTCTATGTAATATTGGGAATATCATCATCTCATAACAACATTTGTATCAATATTTTCACAGCCAAGACATTGGAATGGAATGATCCATAGGAACAGCAAGAACCTGTAAAAGAATATTTCCTCTTCTGAGAAGTAACCCATACATCCTAGATTTCCTTGAAAATAGCTTGTGCTATGATAGCAATTGCATATAGTCTGCAAGAAAAGTTCCATAGTTATCATTTGGGTTTTTCCCTTGCATAGTTTTAGCTCAACTGAGACCAACCAAGATCAAGGATTGGTTGTAGCAGACCAATGTGTCCAAGTTAATTTTGCAGAAGGCAGAATTTAATTTTAATTGTGATCTGTGAGCCAAAAAATACATTAGAGATAACATGCTCTCCAGTCCATTGAATTCCCACCAATTTCAAGGATGGGTCTGCACCAGAAATCCATGGCAAAGCGTGGTTAGTTTTCTTTTTGTCATCATCACTGCATGGTGGCAGTATGTCTCCACCTTTATAGCCACTGCAACTTCACTCCTCTCTTGTTAACTCTCCTGTAGTGTTTCTCCTCCCTTTTTCTTCTTCTGCATTTTCATTCTAATTCCCTCTAGAAGCCTTAACCCAATGCAGTTTCTTACCCTATTTGATAACATGGGTAACAATTGCACATCAAATAATTAAACAGGAAGCATTGTTGACATATGAGCTCACTGGGTGAGAGGGAAATGAAGTTGCCCATCAACTCAGGAAAATCATGTCGGAGCAAGTGTAATTATTACACATTAGGAAGATTAAAATCAGAACCAGGAACATTAGAAACTTAAAAAACAGTTTATGTTTTTCAGCTTTCCAGCTGGTGGGATAACATGGTCCAACATGGCCTGTGACTAGGACAGGCACAGCCCTGAGGGGACAGGCAACCTGCAGTGTGGTAGGATGAGGCTGATCCTCCCTGCACACCCACCTGGCCCCAGCTGATGGCCCCAGGAAAGCAGCTGTACAGGAGACAGAGCCATCACATTAACCAGTGAGCCAGGAAAATGCTGAAGGAATCTGGGCTGGAGTTTTTCTACTCATGACCTCCAACTCTAAACTGCTGCCCAGGAACACAGATCACTTTAGCTGGATGCAGGCACACTTAGCCATGGGCAGCTTGCCAGGCCTCTGTAAAACGTGTGCTAACACCCTCAGCACTCTGGAACGGTCTGAGCTGATGTTATCTGGAGATGGCTGTGACCTTCTCCAGGAAACCCAACAGGTGTAGCTAGAAGCACAGAATCTGCCTTTCCTTGAGCTATCATCAGCCCAAAGGCTTTGCTTAAGCCTTCCTTCCATCTTAAAGCAAATAGACTTCAATGACTGTAATTCTTTTAGTCGATTGAAGAGATTAATAGAATCCTACAATGGCTAATTAGCAGCTCTCCATCTTCCTGTGCATATTCCCTTTTGCACCATATACTTTTTCCCATCAAGACACTGGAGTGACATTTGATATTGTCAGTGTGATCCTTACATTTTGCAAGGCCTACCCATTATTCCAAGAGGAGAGGGAGATGTTTTAATAACATACCTTCACCTCTAACACTGCAGATATAATTACATTTCTGTCTAGCTTGGGTTTAGCCATCTGTTTTATCAGTGTCAATAAAATGATTCTGGATTTACTTCACTATGAAATATGAGCTGAATCTGGCACCATAATAATGTACTAACCCTTTGTGTCACACAGAGAAAAAAGTATACTTAGATGGACAATATTTTAGTAATACTTTTTATAATCAGATACTACTGAAGCTGACAGATGGGGGGAGGGGGGCTATGTTTAATTTCTGTGCTAAATATTGAACATATTGGTGAAGTTCCCATCTTGGCTTGCTGGCCCAAGCCAAGCACCTGAGAGGAGTATCAAATAAACCCAAAGGGGAGCATAAAGCAGCTCATTTCCTGCCACAGAGAGACAAGGCCAAGAAGAAAGTCACGTTTGTTTAAAAAAAATGACCGTGGAGGAAAACCTTCACTCACTTCCTTTATAAAGAAATGGCAATTGCCAATGCAGAATGCTTAATACATTCCTTCATATGAAAAGACCTTCAAAAGAAGCCCAAAGCGTATAGAAGCAATAAAGTTCGAACAGGGTTACATTTTAAGTTCAGATAATTAGTAATCCTACCAGGAAGGATTTTCCCATAGCTCCCACTTAATAAGCTGCCTTTGTAATGTTAAAGCAATAGGGGCCAATTTCAAAAGAAAAATAGGATATCCTATCATAAATGACATTTCCACATAATAGGGTCTTGGATTCATTTTGATTCATTTATAGCCTGAGAGCTCACCAGATAGTTTAGTGGCATTGTATTGGAATAGATGGGTTTGGGTCAGGAATTAATCCAGAAGGTCAAAACCAAAGTGCTTCCTCATATTACCTTTATTTAGTTTGGAGTTTTGGTGTTTCTGAAGACTAGATATTTGACACATGAAATAGTCTTGGTAAGAAAATTTTCCATGTCTTTCATTCTGTCTGCAAATGCTTTCTGTTTTTCAGCTATTACCTTACCCAGCCTCCTAAATCCAATATACTCCCTGCATCTTTATGCCTTACTCTTAATGTGAAAGCTTATTTGGTTGGTTTGTGAGTGCCTGCACTTGGGTCTCTCATTTGCAAAGCCACCTGGATCCATGTGCCTTGGCCCATCTGCTCCCACAGCAGCCTCTCAGTGCTCTGTGCCATCCCTGCACCCCAGGAGCAGCTCCATCAATTCTCAGCGTGCTCTTCACAGCTGGCTTCAGCCAAAGGACGAGGGGATTCTCCCACTGCCCTCTCCCTGCCTGGGGGGCTGAGCACTGAACTGAATCTGCCTGCTGATCTGGCTGATGACTGTAAGAAATGATTAATTGATTTGTGGGGAAGGGGAAGGGCAAGGATTAGTAGTCAGTGGGGTAGATGGGCTGATCCTGCTCATTAGGGTGAAGAGTAGTGAAGTGACAGGGAAACTTCTTCTGAAGGCAGCACAAAACTAACTTGGCTTATGATGATCATTAAGCCAGTGACATAGTTAGGGACATTAATCCTTGAGAATCCACTTTCAACAGTGTATCCTCAGAGTTCTCATTTTCTGCAAAAAGGTCTTCCCAAAATATCTACCAGTAGGATTGTAACAGGACTGGATTTGACCTCTTAACTCACTGAAAAATAATGTATCTGAAAAATGCTTTCCCATATCCATAGCAAAAAAGCACCTTTCTGTTCTCAGCAACACTCAACCCTGGGATGTTATTTCATCTTTCAATCTCTCACTCTCCACTGCTGAAGAGAACACTAAATGCAATCACACGGTTTTAAAAAATGAGAACACTAAATGCAATCACATAATTTTAAAAAATATTTATTTCTAACCACATTCAGGGAAGTTTCATGGGTTTTTAATTTTTTACAAAGAGGGATGGAAAAATTCCACAAGCAGCTGGAATACCTAGCACCAATATTTAGGATGCATTTCACTTCAAATGGAGTCTCACAGCCATTGCATAAACTACAATGCAGACCAGAGTGAAAGCTGCAGAGCTATGGCAGCAGAAATAACCATGTGGAGTGTGATATTGTGTCTCTACAAGAGTGTCTGATCATATAGAATACTGCAAGGATGAACAGCACACTCTTGGGCAAAATTCTGCCCCAGCAGAAGTTATTAAAAAAACCCCATCAATTCCACCAAGGTCAAGTGTCCACCTCTAGAAAAAAACTTAGACAAAATGACATAAACCTACAGACTGAGAGTCCACTCCAAAATGCACATACTTAAAGGGCCAGGAACTTCACATGCTGCTCAAATTTTGGCACTGATTGAATCTGAAATGTCTCAGCAGACATAGCCAGCTCCTGCCCTAAGTCACACAAATACTGGACTCTACGAGTAACTCCACACGTAAAACAGGGTGGTGCCCAGCTTTCTTCAAACCATTTTAGATTTCATGAATTTGAATTATACACATTTAATATTGTCAGAGCCTTTAATTCTGCAGTATACTGGCTTTTCTTGCATAACTATTTAAAATAAGAATGCAATGGAAGCCATTGTGTTTCAATTGGAATAATTTTTCCTTCTGACTGATCACATAGCTTGCTGCATTAAAAAATCACCAGAAATATAAGAACATTTGTACAACATGAGTATCAATTAATTTACGATAAAACAAAGTCATTAAAAAACCTTAGTATTGAGAAGGTCCCTTCTTTCTGTGGAAATCATATCCATAAATGCTATAAAGGCTATGCACTAGGTTTCGTTCTAGGACATCAAAATACCTTCTGAAGATCTCTTAAGGCTGGCATCCTCCTGAAGTCACTGACCTCAATAATTAACACAAATTATAAATTAATATAAATTATGATGAATAAAAAGTCATTAAGAGTTGATTACTGGGGGCACTATTCCTCATTAATGCTCACTTTTTTTGTAATCATGTGTTTATGAAGTACCATTTTTAATAAAAAACACCTTTCAAAGTGAGAAGGCATGGAAAACACTTTGAATACATTTAAAAGTCCTGGAAAGATGGGCACGCTGAAAGAAAAAAAAAGGAGCCCTTTCAGCAAGATAATTGCTATCTATTTGTTATAATCAAGTCAAGTGAACACAAGGGCAGGTTTCTAATAAAGGGGAGACATATGAAAAAGCAGAATATGAAAAATCACCTGTGTAATTCTGTAGCTACATTCATCTCTCTTGCTTCCAGACTTAATCTACTACAATGCTATTAGCCATGTGTCAGTCAGGAATATAAAGATGTTAATGATAAAATTTTATATGTGTCAAAATAAGAGCTCAGTTTAAATCTGCTTGTACAAATCTTAGATTAGGTTATCATTAATTATAAATGTAATAGCAATACACTTCTTCCCTTTAAGCAAAAAGCCAATTTCAGTCCAAGAGAATGAAATAATATGAATTTTCCCTTAGCCCAGACATAAAACATGATCTTATTTGGTACTGTCAGCTAAAGAACACAATTTTAATCTCACACATTTCCATCCTCAGGTCCCAGTCCTGCCATCAATTATACACAAGCCTTACATTTGGGCACATGAAGATCCAACCCCAGGGCTCTGCCTCCCAGTGTGGCAGCCTTCAGAAAAGGATTGATCTGCATATCCAGTGGCCACCACAATTTTTTTGTGATATAGCCAACTTCTGAGGCCTCCACTAGAAGTACAACTACATATCATACCACAGATTCTTCCATGGAGTGCAGGAGCGGGTTGGTACCAGAGTAAAAGGAAGGTGGATGTTCTCTAAAATACCTTGATATTTTCTTGGCTTCAGAGCACAGCTGTGTTTGCAATATTGCGTTCATGAATTTAATTGAAGCTGAAGATAGGTACAATTCACAATATGGTGCTGGAACATAAATCCACAGGGAGCAGAGAGCAGAAATAAAGTCTTAAACAGCTGAAGAGCACCACCTCTGTGCTCAGTGAAGAGCTTCATGCCCTTGAGAAAGAAGCCCTCGGCTGCAGTTAGCGCAGTTCCTGTGCCTCGCAAGGCTCACTGTGCTCAGTGCATTGTCACTGTCACAGCCACAGACATGTCCTAGGCTCTGCTCTTTAGCTCTGGGGATGCTACTTTAGACAGCCACACCTTAGCAAAAACACTAAGATACCAAACCTGTGTTGGGAACCTGCAGTTTCCTTGTCAAATGAGATATTCATTACTGTCCCTTAATAGCAGCAGTTTGTCAGAGGGTGGATGCTGCCAGAACACAGCAGCTGAGCCTGTAAAAAACACATCAAGTCTGACCATTGACATTTGTCAGGAAAGGTTCAAGGCAGTATTCAAGTTATTGAAGAGCTAAGAATTAATAAGATGGATTCATGATGGGACTCCTCATAACCATGAGGAGACAGAAATGAAAGAGGGTCATGGGTGCCCTGGCCTTCACCCCCTGGTGTGGCTGCATGAGGTGGTCAAAGCACTTTTTCATTGCTATTCCTCTATTTCCTGGGCTTGTGCACCCACACTGAGACATTATTGAAGAAGCATGAGAGTGTTTCTCCATCAGATTCTGCTCCCAGTTTTTTAAAATGCATTATTAGTAAAGTCCAGGACTAGTTAAAAAATTAATTTACTGCCATTTAAACCTAAAACTGAATATACAGTGATCTGACAACAGGGCAGTGTTTCTTAGTCTTGTAGTCTAGACACAGCTGAAATGATTGGCATCACCTCTGAGAAATTTTACATATACTAAAAATATAAGATGTGAAGTACTTCTAGAAAAATATGGTAAATAAATCAGCTGCATTGGCCAGCTGTTTTGTTCTTTATGATCTGTGCTCCTCTGGACTGTGATCAAAACTACAGAGAGTTTTGAGCTTTCTTATCAGGTCAAGCCTCAGCTACCTCTGTACTGATCTCACCCCAAGTCCTACTGACATCAGTGCCACAGCATCCGCTGTGCCCATGGGTTGGGCAAGGAACCAGTGAAGTCACAGCAAGACCTGGAACAATGCTCTATCCAAGAGCAGGAAAACTGTGAGACAAAGGAAAGGAGGTGGCTAGAAGTGGAATTTGTGCTAATTTCACTGTTTGATATAATCTAATTTGCACAGAGCTGCGCTTCTGCATTGCTGTTGGGGAACAGCTCTTGCTATAAGAAAGGAGAACTGCTAAGGGATGCATTTTGGTTTCACTGTTGCAAAACACAAAGTTCTGCAGCTGTGATGCTACTGAAAAGGATCGAGTCCAGAAAGATCCAGAAAGTCAGTCAGATATTGAGCAGCAACAGAGAAGACCAAAGAAAGAGGAGCAGGTTTGGTGAGTGAGATCTTGCCAAGACCAAATGCCTTAGTGAAGAGATCCAGGCAAATGAGGCCAAAATTAACTGAGTGTGAAGGCACAGAAAGAAGATATGGAGAAATAATTTTGTTGGGCAGAATGGCAGGGGAATTTTCAGAATTCTGCCATTGATTACAGATGCATTACTGTCAGGTGCAAAGCTTATGAGATTTATACCTCAGATGTAATATCCAGTGGGTGACTCAGTTAATGATAACTCCTTTGTCCTGTGTTTCTCTAGATTAAGCAGTGCAGATAATTATGAATAATGATAATGATTTGGATCTCAGAGAGAATTTGCACAGATAGGCACACACCTATGGGTGATGTGGCTTCATGCACAATAATTAAGGACGTATGCCAAGGGAAGTGAAACAGAAAATGGATAAAATAATTCCTTCGCAAAAAGATTTTTTTAGATCTCACACCTCAAAATTTATACTGTGTGCCTACAGTGGGTAGCTGGCAGACTGATTTAGAGCTCACAGACCTGAGAAAACAGAGGGTTTGCATAAACAAGAGCAGGACACGCTGCAGAAATAAACACAAACACTACCTCTGATTGTGCCAACACATCACGGAACAGAGTAGTGGCACACAGAGACACCAGTACTCCTCTGAAACCTCGAGCTGTGTGAGGACCTAGCTGTGCCTGGCTCCCAAACACCTGGCACAGCCACCTCACACCTGTGCCAGGACCAGCCAACTCAAACCCACTCAGTTTTCTCTGCCCAGAAGCTCACTGTGTGCTGTAGATGAGTCTGGGCAAACCTGCTGAACATCTTAGCCACACTGCTCTGAATTGCCATCAGTGTGGCTGCTTGCTCTTAACCAAGAGTGGAAGTTGGTCCACTGAACTGTAGGAGGTAGAGGAAGGGTCCCACAGGGATCTAGTCAAATTCCTCTTGTAAAAATGGGGTTTCACAACCTAACAAGGTTACTTGAAAAAACTTGTTTCTGTGAAATTACCACTTAACATTTTGCTTCTAGTATCAACATGGTAAGTAGGACTTTCTCACACCCTGCGGCAGCTTCCAGAGGAAAAGTTCGGAGGCTTATCATTTCATCAGTTGCCATCAGTTCAAAGGAGAATTTTGTCATTTCATGTTCTTAAGGCATTTCAGTGGGCTGTCTATGTGGGAGCAGCAGCTGACGTCAGGGAAGACTGTCATCTAGCAACAGGTATATGGGGGAAAGCAGGCCTCTTCTACATCTCCAAACAAGGAAAATGCCTCAGAGAGCTTCAAGATCTTTCAAGGCAGTATCTCCCATCTTTGGAAAAAGCCAACATAGCTGGAATTTTTCTCTATTAACTTGAGCCTCATTACAGCTGAAAGTATCTGTGTATTAACCATTATCCCCATACAGGTAATAGGTAATGCACACAGAATGAGGCACTTCCAGAGAGAGATGTGGCGTTTGGCGGCCTAAATAGCTTTAATGTCAGTGTCAAGATCTTCAAATTCACCAGTTCATTCTCTCTTGAGATTGTCTGGGCATGACTCAGCTTCAGATTAAGGCCCCACCATTTGGATGTCTGTATGTCCATTATATCCACAAAAATGTTACCATTAGATTGGGTATTCAAGGGTTGGATTCACCTTTGCATCCAACTAAACTAAACCCCTTTGTAAGGCCCAGTTGTTGATGTGCCTTAAGGCTCATCAGCAATCCTTGCAGATTTTTAACTACAAAGATGCTTAAGATGTCCTGCAGCGTTTGCTCAGGGGTGCCTTAATCTGCAGTGCCCCTTATCAGGGGTGAGCAGCTCTTTCTCAGCATTACTGAGTCTAAGCACACCACAGTGAGCACTGCAGTGACAGTAACATCATGTCCCTCACAAAGCTGCTGTGCTCCCACAGCCTGGCTCACCCTACTCATGGGAAATGTCCCCAAAAGACAAGGTTCTGTTCCCAGTCACTTTCTGCTGTGTGCTGGAGAAGCACTGGTGCACGTGCTGCTCTGACACGTTTCTAATGGAACTTCTTCAGCCTCAGCTACAATTCATAGGAATGCACTCCATTTTTAATGGACTGACCATCAAAACATCTCTGCACAACAGGGAACTGCTGTCGCAACATCACACACTGCAGCAGGAGAAGATGAAGCTTTCTGCTGGTTTCTTTTATCTAAGAAAAAATTGTCTCAATTACAGTAAAAATACTACACATTGGCCAAAGAGGCTTCTCTCTGAAAGAAGAATTTCTCTCCTCCCAGTGCCTTGTAGTCACACAAACCCCTGGGTTTTGACAGTGTTGTGCACGGAGTCCAGTTTAGCCCAGCTTCCCCTTCCCCACAAGCTCCAAGGAGGTCCCACACGAGAGCAGGCATGGTGGGATCACTGAACTGACTACCACAAGCAGTTCCAACAGCATTTATTCCTCCTGGTTTCAGAGCAGGAAGAATGTAGTTCTACACCTATATAAGTACTTCTGTGAAAACGAATCACCAGTGGTCTCAGATTAAAACCTGACACTTGCCGTTACCCCGAAGGAGAAGGATGACTTCTTGCTAAGGATGCGAGGTGACCAGGACATACATTTTAGTGCCCAACAGAAAGGAGAGGGGACAATAGCAGGTTTTCTTTATTTTCAGCAGCACAGCATCTGACTGCAAGGCAAACTGCCTAATGCTTTCTGCAGGAATGTAATAGTTGACCTTTCCTACTAGTTCCCATGGGTACTTTGAAAGACTCTTTCTAGAAATAAGTCACACATGTCTACTGAATAAAATCAAGGAAAATATAACTGGACTCTTTCACTTTTCTAGGAAGCAAGTTTCTTCAGTGTCTCAGAAAATGCTCTAAATATTTTTTGGTAAAATGAACCTAATTAGCTGCAGATTGAATCCCACATCAATGACGCAAATACAGAGTATGACAAGGAAACTTAAAACACCTTCAAGGAACAAGCACAAGCCTTTGACAGCCTGAGGTCAATACAACATTTTCTGGTATCTTAATTCTGCCTGTGAGACTGACTGTCATTAAACAAGGCAGTGGCTGCAAAGGCCACAGCAACACCAAGCTCCTCTCTGTCATCACAGCTCCAAGGCAGCTGCATCCTGCACTTAATTCCCAGGGGAAATGCCTTATGAAGAGAGAATAGCACTATACTCTCCTTCCAGCATCCCTCTCAGTATAGCTGAGAGGAGAATTTGACCTTTGGTATCTTTATTAATACCAAGTTAACAGATGGCTTTGGACTGTACTTGAGATTGTTTGCTTATCCCTGTGTCTCACTGTCCTTTCTGAGAGCCCCAGACTCCACCTCTACACATGGTGAAAGAGGGGGCAAGGCCCCCAGTCTCGGGAGAGCAGTGGCGCTGAATATCCCTCCTCTGCAATCTGCCCTGATGGAGCAGCTGCTTTCACCCTGAATGCAATGCCTCAGTGTTTTCAAGACTTGTTACTCATGTTTTTGACATTTTGCAAAGGTTATTCTGAAATTTCTATTAAAACAAAGTGGGAGAGGTGCCTATGGAAAAATACAGCATTGGCACTCGGAGCCCCATTACAAAACACATTAAATTAAATGAAGCAGCACCAATACAACAAATTTCTACCCAAACCCCATGATTTATCACAAACATAACCTTCTCTTCTTTATGTAATTAAACCAGACTCCAAGTAGTACAAACACAGGAGATTAAGCCCGTCTTACCTGGAATAGGTATAATGGGAATACTTTCATTGGGGACCACACGGGGGGAACTGCTGTCCTCCACATAGAAATGAGCAGTCTGAAAACACTTTCTGTTAAAGAAAGAAGAAAAAAAATAGATTCAGGGTGTAAAAAACCGCTCTCTAAAAAAAACCAGACAAAAACTTTTACACATGTTCTGTTTCTCCATTTCTGTTCCATACTTTCAGATGTTATAATTTTAAAACATCGATACACAAAAACATATGTGCTTTTTCTACAGTTACAATCCTAATCCCAGATTCTGGTGTGCTCTAATTCATTGATATCTGACATCCACCCATCACAAGTGCCTCTATACATTATTGCTAAGTACTATTGAATATGAAATTGTACTCATAAAAGTTAGTGGCTGCAAAACAGGTTTCAAATACATCACTCAGAAAGAAACTCTGCACATAAGAAACATATTCAGCATACATTTCAAGTCCAAATCCACTTAAGACACTCGCATTTCCAGGGAAAATACACTTACTGTAAAAGTTTCTGCTGTGTAACCAGCAGACAGTAATAAAGCATCTGTAACTGCTGCATATCATGATGTTCTGATACGAAAGTTATCCTTCAAACATTAGGTTTTTTTGTTTGTTTGCTTTTGAACACTAAAGCCATATAACCTTCATCCCATCCTCCTCCTGCAAACTTGTACTACATATGCTGATACAGAAAAATCCAACAGACACTTCTCTTGGGCCCCAGGACTCCTCTATGAAAAGGCCTATAAAGAAGAGCAGAACTTAAATGCACCTGACTCTTTTTTACCTGTATTTAATGCAAAGCAGAGAGCACAAGCTGGTCATCACAGAAAAGGTACTGAGCAGAATAACATCAAGAGATCCGGGGAGACTCTGCATGGTGATGTTAACTGAGGCAGGGTTTTCCAACACCAGCGTCACTGCTCATTGCTGACTTAATGAGCTGCTTGAGGCTGGAACTGAATATTTAATGAGTCTTGCTTGGTGTGAGCAGCTATTGTGGCAGGAGAAGGGTCTGCTCTCATCTGTCGGGGCACTAAACAATAGCTCCCCACTGCAGAGAAAGATCCCCCCCACTGCCACCCTTCAACTGCTCCTCAACACCTGGGCAAAGTTTGTGGGGCCTGGTGAGCTGTGCCTTTGTCAAGTTGCAGATTCCCTTGCTCAAACATATTTGCACATGTGGTTTCCGAGCTGCTGCCTTGCAGTTTCTGCAGTTTGCTGCTCTGCAACTCTGGCATTGTGCTCTCCATGCAGAGCCATCGGCAGAGCCGCCCTGCACACTTGGGCAAACTCATTTGTGGAGGCTCCCTTTGTTTCCAGCATCCATATGTGCCAGGGAGAAAAAAAGTCACTGAAAACCAAACCACTCTCTTTAGTGAAACTAGGATCTTAAATTATCATGGGTGCTTGCTTTCCATGCATCTGTACTTTCTGCTGCACGGGCACTGTGCTTTGTAACACAAGCACAAGCTATGGCAGCACAAGTACAACTTAAGACAATACAGAAGCAGGAGAGAGTGGATTTCACAGCATGGAGTCACTGTCTGGGAGCAGCTTTCTATTTTCAGGCGTGATGGCTTGCATTCTGCTGAAGTTATTTATTTAGTGAGTATACTTTTGTTAAGAAACACCATAAGGTGAATTCACACATGAGGATGCAAGATGTGCAATAGTCTCACAGCATTTAAAAACATGGGTTGAACTCTCCCCGCCTCACCACTTGCTCCCTGTTCTCATTTTTTTTTTGGCAGCCTTTATTTTGGACAATGCACACCCTGGGGGCACGCAGCAGAATAAATCAGTCACACATAAAGAAGAAACTATGAATATGAAACAGGCAAAATGTTCCTGATTTTGATGTATTTGGGGCTCTTTCCCTTGAGTCAATACTACAGAAATCCTTGTATGGCTTCTCCTGGTAATGAAGGCCTTAAAAAGGTGTTTGATAAAAAGACAGACCTTTATGCAGGGATTTACAGGATTTTTTTTAAGCTGATGATATTGAAGAAAAGCAATTATTTTTTGTTAATTTGTTATTTTATACTCTGAGAGGCTCTGAGAGGCTGGCATTATGGTTTTATACACAGTTATAAGATGGCTTTTTCTTAATAGCCTCAAAACATGTAATTGTGTCAGATAATCCCACTGTGCAATATTTTAAGGCCCAGGATGGTGATAGTAGAACACCCAGCCCAGCACAACTCTGCTGAGCACAATGTTGGATTAACAATGTATTAAATGAATATTTCACATAAAGTTTGTTACAACCATTAATGTCATTAAAAATTCTGTGGTTTAGTCCTGGAAGACTTTCTGCAGCTGTTTTGCACAGGCAGACACCATAGACTTTGACTAAAGGTTTTCTCAAGTCACAAACATCACAATCTTGTCTAATGCAACACATATATAATGCAGCACTTTTGTTACTTTACAATACCAGATACTGGCACATTAGGTGAAGACATGCCTCTCAAACTCTTTTTTTCCCCTCTAGTTGCTCATAATAGCTGTAAATATTCTAAGTTTAGCCTCTACAGCTGAGCTTGCTGTCCTGGTGACTCCTTCCATGTCTCAGATCTTTAAAAGATCTTTTATGGGTTTTAAAAGCTTGCTGGATGAATTTTCCCGCAAGTTCTGCTTACTGGGTCTGTTTCCCACTCTTGCACTCTTTCCTCTGTGCAGCTCCAGGAGGGAACACACATCTCAGGGTGCCAGGCAGATGACTCCAGTTTGGATAATGTCCATTTTTCCTGAGTGAGGAAACACCTGGCCCCAAGAAGAGCCTTCTGGAAACTCATGTCTGGTTTGTAGTAATAAATACTGATAGCTGCCATCAAGGCTACTGAGAGGCATTTCAGACAATTCAGTATCTGCCTCCTCCCCCAGTTTAGGATGCTCCTTTCTATCCCTTGGCATTTCCCCTACCCATTACCTTTTCCTCCAGATGCAAACCTTAAGTGGCAGCAGTTGCTAAGGCTACAAGAGGCTGCAGTAAATCTGAGTGTGTATATGGGGAGGGCTGGATAAAGGAAAAGGATGAGAGCAGGAAATTGCTTGTTTCGAGCCACCAGAGAGAGGAGAGAGGGGAGTGGATGCAGGGCTAGACAAAGTGCAAATCTACACCTACTTTCACATGAGCACTTCAGTATGTAACTTTTAACCCCCGTGTGTTAAAAGTTAAAACACATGGGCAGGTGTTTGCATGTGCCCATTTGCTCAGGAAACCAACACTGTCAGCAGAAAAAAAAGCAAGCTTTTTTCCCTAATAGGAGCAGTCCTTAGTGAATGCACAATTGGGATTTGTCGTGGCATAAATGATTATTAAAATCTTAACAAGTGAAACACTAATTTTAGAATAATTCTTGTATTTCTGCAGCACTGGTTCAGGAAAAGCAAATCACAACCTTGATTTCACTTCCAAAAGGTTTTGGGGAGGCACATCTTTTCTGTGAAATAGCAGAGTCTGTTGTCTCTGAAATGTGCCCGTGAGCAGTGAAGCACACCGTTTTCTCTAGCCCCATATGTTTTTGTGGCTCCCTTTCCCTGGGGTACAATAACTGCGCGAGATTGTGGTGATCAGACACACAGTTGTCACATATGGACCCAAATGCAGAAGTAAAACACTGCAAGATTAGCATCTCCCCAGAGAAGAAGCAGAGGCAGGGTCTGGAATGTAAAGACAGTGTGAGGAAGAGCATCCCCCTGCCCAGAATCTTTTTGCAGAGATACTGGCTGTGAGTTAGTAATGCAAACTAACAGGATGCAAAGTCCAGAGCAGCAGCACCTTACTATTAAGAAAAAAGCATAAAAATATACAAAGAGCTGGTATATCTGGATTAGGTAGCTTAAATGCTTGTTCCAACTCTGCTGAGCAAAATACCAGATTAACTTTTGTATAAGAAAAGATGCCTTGTGAGATTTTGATACTCCAAACAGGTTTCCTTGGTTATTAGTTAGTAAAGCTCAAGCAGCTTCTCCTTTATACTCCTCTAAAAGCAAGAGGGAGAACTAGCTGCCATAATGGCCTGAAAGCATGGATGCATTTTATTTTTGTGTAGAAGGTAGTGCCTCAGTGTTAATACTGCCTCCAATACAAACACAGCTCGGCTGCAGCTGATGGGAGTGCTGGGAATTGCTCCAAGGGCACTGCCTGGCCTTTACTCCTCTGTTTTTGGTCCAGCACAGGCAGCAGCCTCTGATGTGCCATGACAGGCAGGATCTGTGTGCTCTGGAGCAGCCTGGCAGGGAGAGGAGAAGCCAGGATAATAGAGGGACAAGTGATCACCTCTGCAGAGCCTGGCTGGAACCACCAGGGCAGTGGCTGAACACAGGAAAAACCAAAGGGGAATGTTTCCCATTCTGGGGACACCCAAAAGCCATGCCCTGCCTCACGCTGAAGCAACCAGGACATTCATTGCTCCTTGTTCACTTGTCCTTCTTCCAGGTGTTGTTGTTGGCTGAAGCAATGTGTATTCCCTCTCCAAGGCCAGCCAGATTTATATTACATTATTTCTGTAATAGCATCCAGGAGCTCTAAACTCTCTTCCTGGGTCATTACCTGCTAAAGCATGACCAATTCAGGGGCAGATGGCTTGAAAGGGTCCTGCAGGCCTATTCACTACTGTCAGAGCAGGGCAAATCTTGTCCTTCAGGCACCCTTCCTCCAGAAACAGCCTCCCACAGACAGAACTTCTGCAGAATGGCCATTTGTTAACAAAGAGGCCTGTAGTCCCTGCAGCCATCCTACTTTTACAGGTTTTTAGCTGCTGGGAAGAACAGGAAAGATGAAATAAGAGTCAGACCAGGATCTGTAAGGGACCTCTAAACCAGGCTGCACGGGACATGGCTTAGTCTTTATCAAATGCAACTTGGATACAGGCATTCATTCCCCATGCTCCTCCATCATGGGGGTGTCTACAAGTAACTCCCAAACAAGGGTGCAAAGACAGGAAACGATCCCCTTTCACTACCTCTGTACATTCATTCTCACTTTCAATAGAAGAAAAGCTGCTTCAGATTCCCGTTGAACTGTTTTGCATGTTTTTCAGGAGACACAATTAAGATTGGTTTCTGCTGGCACCAAAAACAGAGTATGTAAGCAGTCAAGTGTACTAGTAACACATGGCTCTGCACTTTAAACTAGCTTCACTATTCCTTGGCAAGCATTTGTCACTGTCAGAATTGGCAATGACTCCTCAGAAAAGAGCACAGACTTCGGAACAACAGAAGCGCTGCAAATCATGACCATGTCACCAGCAGAGCAGTGGATGGGAGCCTGGACAACAGCTGTCTGCAGTCTGCACTGCTCTAGCTGGGGTCATCAGTCACTGATTTTTATGAGCAATAAAACTGACTCAAGCGTTAAGAAGAAAAAGAGGAGAGAAAACCGCACGAAAAAAGCCGATCTTATGAATATGAATAAGTGACCAGCATGGAACAGTGATATTACATTCATTGTATCAGAGGGGCATCTGCATTTACTCATTTTTAGCCAGAAAATGGCTTATATTGCCCTAATTTTCTACAATTATTTTCCTACCCAGGCCTTAACACTTAATAACCAGAATTCAAAAGCCAAGTTATAAAAGAGCCTGTGCCATGCTAGAGCAGTAAGGGAGTGAATGCTGACTGAACTGGAGCAACTGGAGGATGAACAAAGCAGAAATGCACAAAAACCAGGAGAATAAAGGAAAGCTGATAAAGGAGGAAAATTTTCCTACAATAATGCTGATTTTCCAGCAGATCCCTCCTGAAGACCATTTGCCTTCTCCCCACAAAGCAATTTCTGCCTGAAATCTTCTTGAGCAGCAGTGTTAAGCACCATACATATATGGTACCTGGAAAAGTCTGGATGCTACATAGGTAGATTTCAGAAGTGCATGGCATGCCAAGCCCTTGGCATGTTATCCTAGACAGAATGGTGACAAGTAATCTGTCCCTCTCAGAGGACTTCCTCTGGGCAAGGAGAAGTGCTTTTTCACATTAGGGAGTTTTCACACACCCACACAGATCCACAAAAGGCTCCAAATACTAATCACCAGTCCAACCACAACATTCTCCAGTATCACAGTGAAATAAAGACAGGAAAAAGGCTGGGAGACGGCATATGAAAAAAAAAAAGAAGGTGGACAAACCTTTGAGACAGTATTTGTGCTGAAGTACACACCACTAGTAAAATTGTTCAGCTGAAAAACTAATCTGCAAACAAGACTAGAGATTTCTGACACAGAACAACAGCTAGTTTAATATTTATGGCCTAAATTTGCCAGCTGACTACACAGCTCTCCACAAAATTAAAAATCCTCTTCTCCCAATCCTCTGAGATCCTATCCTGCACCAGATCCCAGACACCCATTTGTATCACATACGGTATTGAACTCAGGCATTATACAAGACAGAATAATTTTTAGAAGGGTATTCAAATAATTAAACAGTTAAGAAATGACAGCACCCCCAAATGAGCTGCCTTCAAGTCCTCCCCCTTCATCAGCTGTGCAACCAGAGAGCACCCAGGTGGCCAGTGCAGAAATGCACTTAGAAAGCTCTTTAATTGCAAATCATAAGTGGATAAGTCTTAGTTTAACTCAGCACAAATGTTTTCCACGCTTCCTTGTCCCATCATCCTGGTGTCCCTGGAGAACAGTGAAGGTGGTGGTGAAACCTTATTTGTGATGACTCTTCATCCTGTGACACTTGGTAGCTAATTACTCTCCTGGTGACCTCTGACAGGGCCAGAGGCACCAGAGCTTCCCCTCCTGCTTTAATCAATACTCACAACAGCTGTCTTGGATACACTCAGCAATTTTACAGCTGACTGAATGGGTTTACCCATCAGTATTTTGTACTGCAAGAGAAAAAGCTCCTTGGTTATATGTATTACCACTCAAAACTTTAATGTCTTCAGGCAAAAATAGGGTAGACATACCTCTAGGTGGTATCTTAAAATGGTTTAAAAATTAGGCACAGCTTTAAAAACCAAAGGAAAGCCTGACATATTCATTTTCTTCTCCCTGAGCCAACTATTTATGTAATGCAACATTCATAACAAAGGCTAGAAATAACACAGAGGAAAACAAAGCCTTTTCCAATCAAATAATACCTCAGGCACTTCTTATAAAATGTGTACTTCCAATGCCCAAAATATAATGTAATATTAAAAAGGAGCCTTAAAACTTTCTCACAAAAGAAAGCTGGATTTAAGCAAGTGAAGAGCTGTTCCATAATCACAAGAACTACAGCAATCAATGAAGATTGCCTCTTACTAGAGAGGAACTTTTAGAAGCACCTCCAAGATCTCAAAATTTGGCATACTTGATATTATGATTTCAGGACATGAATTCACTTTGGATAGATGAATCTTAGGAAAAGAATGAATAAAAACAGGGTGACACACTGGGAGGTTAAAATACAGGTAATTTTAAATGCAAAGTGTAATTCCTCTGGATTGGACACAGTGTTATAAGAAAACCAAAACAGAGATTATCCAACCTATGAGAGGACAGCAGTCTCTCTTTGGAATATTCACATAAATGTCCCTAATTACTCACAAAACAGAAGAGCTCTGCTGTTGCCTTCACAAAAAATATTCTTTCCTTCCTCCAGATAGGACATCAGGACATTCAATTGACAGATATTTTAGGTATCCCAAGCCACAGCCTGGAATCTAACATAAAAGTCTCCTAAAAATTCAGGCACAGCTTGTTCCTCAGTTTTTCCAGCCCTGCCCATCTTCAGGCAGAAATGCCAGTTTGTTAAATGTAATGAAATACTCAATGGGAAGCTTCATCTTTCTCAACACAGTCCACAGTCCACCTGGACTAAAGCTGCATGGGAGAACTAGGAAGAATTCCGAACACTGCTGGACATAATTCATGTGTAGTTTATTTGGGGCCAAGACAAATATTAAAAGAGTGATTATTTCCTTTATTAAGCACTGAGTATTTGGAGGGTGGTCTTTTTTCACTGGCCACTTCAACAAGAAATAGCTACTTTTAAAATTTCATGGTCTCTCTGTTAACTCTTTAAAACACAATTAGAAATGGCATTACACCTTTGGAAGCACAGCACAAAGGAAAAAAGAGCAGCTGGCACCAAGAGCAGAAGAGCAAATCATTTAGTACCTGGTAGATAATAGGTACACTGAAAATACACTACTTAATGCTGCTGCTCTAACAAGGCTATGTCCATCACCTCAGCATGCTAATATAGACAGACTGGGTGGCAGCCAGCTGGTCCTTCCTCTCCACCCATCTCCCTGAAAGCAAAGATTTGTAAGCCTCCCAACAATAAACCTGGACAGAAATCTTGAGGATCATTAATCTCACTATCAATCAACCCATTTGGAGATTTGCTTCTTGCTGTCGCTGATGCTAATCTGGGCCTGACTCAAGAGCTCTGGGGAAGCCTGGAGTGTGTGTCTGAGGAATTGCTTTAATGAGTTTCCTGCATTCAAAGGTTAACAAATGTGACAGGGAAACACAAACATTGGGACAATACACTGCCAGCCACTGCACCAGACCACTGAGAATTACCATGCTGTGTACTGTGCTGCAGTATGAAGAATACATCCCTACCTAGCTCTGGAGAGACACTGCAGTCAGACCCAGGGATATCTCTGCCATGCCAGGGAGACACGCAGGTATTCAGGGCTTGGACTGCTCCAGCACTCCCTGTCTGCTGGGCTTCCTTCCTCAGGCACAGCTCTGCACTAACAGAGCTGTGCTGCACAGTTGTATTTGCTCAAGTGGTTTCTGGTTAAATCAGGCAGCCAGTGTGGTGTGAACATCCCCACTGGGCTCCCTCTGCCAGCCACCACAGCCACACATCAATTAATGTATCACAGTGAAGAGTCCCCACATCAGCAGGACCCTTCCTGTAGCATCTGCATTAAACTGCTGTATTTTCTGTGAGAATGTTTCTACTAAATAAATGGCATCAACAGCAGCAACAACATAAACAAATCCCAAGATAATTAAACTGCAAGAAAAATCTTATTAATACCAAAAAAGCAGACAGCAGCATTAAGCATACATAGGCATAATAAAGAAGCACAGGAAACAAAAACAATGTATGTTTTAAACTACCATCTCCACAGACCAAATAAACCATAAGGAAAATTCTAGAAATATTATAAGCAAGTAACAGAGGCAGAAGCCACTACACCATGAGGCAGAGGGGACTAGAAGGATAATCCTGACAATGCATGAAGAGAGGAAGATTTCCCTTTTAAAAATATTTATTAAAAAAAGGACATATTGGAAATTTCAGGCCTATAACCCATTCAAAGCTTCTGGAATTTTAGTGCCAAGGAAATACACATTTATTACACAGAAAGGATTCAAAGTATGAGGCATATCAGAACAGTTACCACAATGTCTATTAGCAGGTTTCTAATTACACAGAAGAGTGAAGAATTGAAAAATCATAAAGCAACAGACATAGAAGAGATTTTGCATTTGAAAAATCAGTTGAAATTATTTTGAAAATTAGAAACAGAAAACTAGAAACTGCTTTCATTCTCATTACAAACTTTTGCACTAAGCACACACTCAGGCAAATAAAACATTGCTTTCTGTCATCTTAATCCCTGTTTAGAAACAGCTACTAATCACAGGAGCAGAACATTTTGATTCAAGACAGAGGTTCATTGCAGACAAACAGAACAGGAGAAATTCAGTCAACATATGTTAATTATTAGAGCCCTTAACACCAGATACAGTTTAATATATTTTCTATTTATGGACTGTTCTCTTTATTTGCACTACTTCTAAAGCTTAAACCTGTGGCTAGCACAGTTTTTCCCATGAGAAGTTTTCTTGTGTTTTGTAAATAAAGATAAAGTTTGGATGTTTTTGGAACAGTGTCCCAGAACTTGGGCAGTGCAGGCCTGGCCAATCAGGCCTGGGGGAAGGCTTCTGACTGACCAATCTGGATGACTTTTGAGAACTCTATATATGTGATGAAATCAAAACAATAAAGGTCATTCCTTCTTGCCACTGAGAACCGATGCATTCATTACTCTGCTAGCTGCTCAACAGCGACATAAACGTACCTCTTATTAAGTCAATAAATGTGGGACTGGGTAAAAGGAGAAAAAAAGCACACAAGAACTGCAGTTCTCGTATTAGGAAAAATATCTGAATGCTTCTTAATGTATGAAGAAATGTGCCTGGATGCACGAGGCACTTGCTCAGAAGCAGACATGTAATTAAACACAAGCCCTTGGCTCTGCATTTCCTTTCTCAGAAGCTCATGAAGGGCCGTGGCTGCTCTGGCAGACACAGTGTCCTGGAGGAACATAGCTGTCTGCTCCCAGGTGAGCTGTTCAGCCCTGGCACCGCTAGCAATCCACATCCATTTTCCTCCTCCTGTACTCATGCATTTAATTTCCATGTTCTGATGTGAACTTTGGTGGTGCTTTGGCTGCCATCAGACCGTGAGCTTGGGAGCAGAAAAGACAGGAGCCATCACCATGGCCAGCCAGACACATCCAGGTGTGCAGCAAAGGGAGATTCCAGTGGGGACTGAGGTCCTGCTGTTAGACCCACCCCAAATACTTTCATCTCTGCTCGTATCTGGGAACTGTAGTAACAAGTTCCTGCTTTATTCTAGTGCTTTAATTCAAGGACTTTTGTGAGCTAAAAATGTTTAAAATGCAGACTAAACAGCAGAGTATTTTGCCACTATTTCTGGTAGTTTTGTCCCAGACATTTGGTTTCAGATCTGTGATTTCCTGTCGAGAACACACAAGTGTGAAATACTTGTTGATCCGTTTATTCATTTGCCTCCTGGCTGATCGTAGCCATTTTGACAGAATGGATAAATTGACTTGCTCCTTGCTGCTTTTTTTTTTTCCACATGCTTCTCTATCAGCCTGGAAGCACTGCCCCAGCTATCACTCCTACACCCTCACTTTACATTCTGCTCCCTCCTTTTAGAAGCTTGCTAAACCAATTTCACACAATACCCAGGTTGTCTGAAATGCCACAAACAAACTCTTGCTATAGCAGCTTCTGTAACTCCATCTGCCAGATGAAAACAATACATAATATTTAGAGAAATTATTTTTGAACAATTCAAACCCAATGAACACTTTATATCACTCCTTCTAACACGAGACAGATCTCTGACAACTGCACGTGGTTTCTTGAGGCAGGACTTAACTATTTATCTACAACACATCTCAGCAAATCTTCTATTTTTCCAAATCATGAACAAACACTGCAGTTTGGAAAGGGGACAACTCTTGATCATTCTCACTGGGGAAATGGCAAAGGTAACAGCTTCAAGTGATCAGGCAAAAGCCTGTAACATCAGTAGAAGACTTTCAGTGCAAAGTAATTTCAGCAGGCTAACAAATGAGTCCCTTTTTTCTGACAGACGTGTAGCAGAATAGTGCATTAATTGATGTGTCCTTTTGTTGCAAAACATACTGTCTCCCTCAGGTTTGACTGCAGCAATGGGATGCAGCATTGCCAGGAAAAAGCTGAATAATGCAAACTTGGCACCACATAGTAGCTAAATGTTGATTCATGGAAATTAGGAGACATTCAAGGGGACAGGTCCCAAGCTCCAAATTAAGCTCCACTCTTGTATTGCCCCTGTGTGATTTTAGGAAGTTTGCTTAGAATTTGCTGCTCACTCTTCTAGTTGGATTCCTGCAAAGGGCACTTTGCTGTGCCATGAGCTTGTCACTTTATATCCTGCTTTAACTCCAAACCACTCAATTAATATTAAATTCCATTTATTATAAAAACATTTGTTTCTACCCACACAATGCTATCAGCAGCCATCTCATTAATATTTATTTCCCAAAATGGCCCACTGATGTTAAGATCTCAGATACAGCTAGTAACTATAAAAGGGGAAAATATGTAAAACCAAGACGGTCAAGGCAGAACATGAGTTGTAACAGAAAGCATTCAACCCATATGTATTTATGTATTTAACTCATTCTTTGCAGAAAGCTCAGTAAATACAATAAGGTTGGTGGAGAACAATGACAATGTTAAAGTTAATCCAGCCATCAGAACAAAATAAGGAGTGAGGTTGCCAATACATGTCTCTCTGGAAAGGGAAGTTGCTGCATCTGGCACACCAAGGGAAAAAACGCTGGAAAGAGGATGGAAGGGGAATGCTTATCCCCTGCCTCATTTCCCTGAAGAGCTGAGCTGCCTACTTTCCAGGTTTATAAAAGACAAACAAAACCCAAGCCAGAGAACTGAGAACTGTGGATAACCTTAAACCTTGGACTAAGGTTAAAGTCCCTTTTCCTCAGAATCCTCTTCTGTGCTCATCACGTAGGAAATCAGCCTGTTGCAGCTTTACACTGCAGAAGCCCTGCTGGACTCAACACTCTCTGTCCAGGGAGTGAAGGAGGAGAGGGCTGCAGATGGATTAAGTGTTTCAAAAATGCTAGTGTAAAGCTCCAGGGATTCCCTTGCACAGTTTCAGCATGAGGAAACATTGGTAAGAGAGAATCCAAGAGCAAGCTCAGACTCTTACAGACAGCACTGCAACTCACTGAAATCACAGTCTCACTAACACACAGACTTTTCATTTCCCCATGGTCCCAGCTGCAGTTTGGGCTATCTCAAAGGCTGGTGAAATGGGATCATTTCTTCTGTGCTCAGCAGTGCCCAGCTGTTTCTCATGCAGAAAGCTCCTGAGAGTGGGATTACACAGCCAGACACGGGGAGATGAAGCAGCTGCTGAGAAGGTGTATCAAATGCAGTGATCTCTTCTGCTCTCTTACTCTGTGCATCTTGAATAAAATTAAGCTGCAGGGACAACAGGTCTCTTTCCAGCAGTCTCCACCTATACCTTTAAGCTATACAACTGGGAATTTGTTCTCCATAGCTCTGTGGCTAACAAAACCAGGGATGTTGAACTCTTAACCTTCTGCTATCACAAAGAGCTCAACTAATTCCCTGCAGCACATCAGCAGTGCTTTTGAAAAGGTCCAGGCTCTGCAAAAAAACAGATGGAAACTAAACTTATGGGCTTTTAAAGATGTCAAGCATTTCCTCACAGCGATGCCATATGAATCTTTCTTCTACCCATCAATTTTTTTATTAAGCAGAGCACACATGGCAACTCCCTGTGTGGCACCACTCAGGGCTCACCCCATCAACATAAAACCTTCCAAAATTATCACCTTGGGTTTGCCACTGCGATAACAATGCTTTTATACCTAAAATAAAAGAGATGAATTGACATAGCCTTGGCAAATCAATATGCAACAGCAGATACCTAACTCCAAGGCTATTTCACTGCCCTTTTCTTCCCACAGGTTCTTCCCACATTCACTACACAGTCTGGCTCAGAAAACCTCAGAAAGGAGTAAAGCCTCCTGTTGTACTGCTGTCACCTTCATGCTTTTGCTTTCAGGGCTCTCTTCTTCCAGATTTTGAAGCACAAGCATATTTTGGAAGCACAGCAAAGCCAAACCTGCAGGCTCCAGCTCTGACAGCCAAATACACTTCAGAGAGTGCAGAGCTCATCTGTGTTCCCCCATCCTAGTCTCCACCATCACGGTATATGGAACAGAAGATTCCTGATCACCCATTTTCTTGAAGCTGTTTGTGTGAGGACCTGAGTCAAATGATTCCCCCAAAGAGCTGAACTGGCATTTTTACCATCAAGGCTGTGGAGCAGTTATGAAGTGCCCAACCATTCCTGAAGAGCCACTGGGGACCTGATGCCAGCTCCTTATTCACAGATGACAATCATTACCATAAGCAGAAGAAAAAAAGCTTCTGCCCTCCTGACTGCAGCCAAGTGCTCTGCAGGAGTTGGCTTTGCAGTGATAAATGTCACATTTACAATGGGTTTTGCAACACGAAAGTCCATAATTTGCTTTCCAGGGACCTGGGCTTGATTATCAGGAGAGTTAGAAGCATTCACTGAAGTCTAATGAATAGAATTAACACATCATTTAAACAGGGACTAATATGTATGCAAATGAGAAAAAGTTAAAAATAAGAGTTCAAGCCATAATTTCAGAAAACGTAGACTGCATCCTTATGAAATATGAATGTTTCAATTCACCTCATATCTTTACATCTATGTTAACTGCTTTGCATATGAACAATAGGGTGCATCAAGCCCATTTTGATTTTTATATTTGAACTTGGACTTATAAAATGGATTATATTGAAACATGAATAATATATATGCTAATTAAAGACTGCATTTAATGATATAAATAAAGACAAAGACCAACACAGGCTAATTTCCATTTGCAAATTTCCTAATTACTGTATTTTACTTTAGAAAGCAGAAACTTTTTTTCCCTAGTCTCAGGAAAAAGAAGATAATCCTTTCTTTGCTCAAATTGTTTTAAAAATCTTTTCATCTCTTTTATTCTTTAGGATTGATTTCCACACAGATACAATTGCTTTACCTAGACAGATTTAGTATTAAATAGCACTCAAGTAAAATTATGGTGATTTGTGCATGCAAATGGTGTGCTTTAATTATTTATTATTAATGTTATTAAATTAAAAATAAGGAATTATTGCTAATAAATATGAAGTTCATAAGACTCTGGAGAGTAAATGATCATAATTTTGAGTGATGATGTGTTTCCTAAAAAATGTGAGGAATTTTACCAGCACTCACTGGAAACTTTCTGATGGTGGTTAAAAAATGGCTGTGGATAGTGAATCACTGTGCAGAAATCTATCCATTTAACTATAATTTGATCAGAAGGAAAACATAAAACAAATTTAAGCCTTCAGGGAATAGAACATTTGTCATTAGTGAGAAATGTTTTGATTTATTTTATCTATTTTTTTTTAAACATTAACAATATTTTTACAATTAAAATTTGGCTTATTTCTTCTACTTTATAAATGTCAATTTGGAGGACATTTTAAAAGGGTTTTGTTCTCTTTTGGAAAAGACAGGGTTTTCAAAACATGAAACAACCCACCAATCAAGACCCAGGCACGCCGCCTATGCCTGTTTCAGCTTAAAAGTTGGAACTCAAATGGATTTTAACCTGTAAGTCAATAGAGTAAAACACACGCTGTTTATAGCAATAGAGGAACTGTTTTCTTGTAAACCAACCAACTCAGCATTCTACAATAAACTGAATGAATTCATGCACTTGCAACATTTGTAATAGCAGCACAACGTGTTGTGCATTCCAAGGCCTTGTTTTTTCCCAAATTGCAGAGGTTTTAAGAACAGCAAAATGAAGTCCACCCCTGCTTGTTATTGTTTTACTAGTTTGCTGATTCCCAGTATTTATCCAAGCAGCTAAGATTACCGAATTGATATAATATTCTTACCCTATAATTTTACACTCAGACTCCATCCTGCTGTGAAATAGCTGGGGCTAATGTTAGTCCAAATGCTGCTGTGGGACTTAGGACAGGACAGGGCCTTTCAATAGCTGTATTTTATGGTTACAAGGAGAGAGAAAAAATATAATTTATCTGGTTGCTGTGGTTAATTCGCAGTTTCACAGCAGAGGTATACTGTTCCCTCAGGGTACATCTAGCTGTATTATAGAATATTTCATTCACAGTTTGTCTGAGACATTGCTCTAGCTCTGAACCTACCAATTTTTGAGAGTCAGTCTACTCCAGTGATACCTGTATACACTTTAACACAATACTCTTACATACTGAGAATAATATAGAAAAGATATAAATTAGCAACAGATCAAATGACAATGAGTAAGCAAATTGTTTCTTTGAGCTGGGAAGGGGAACAGAAAAAGAATGCATCCATTTTCTTAACAGAGTCTTCTTTTCATAAAGTGATTTAATTTCGCAAAAAGCATTTGTGAAATTTGTTTCTCTTTTAAAATATCTCAGAGCTTTAAAAGTCAGAGTTCAAAAATTTTGAAGTTGTATAAGAGTTTCCTGTAAGAAATTTACAAGAGACCTAACAGATGAGTAGGAGATGCCAGTGGTACCTGGCATCCTCTACCACTGTAGTTACAAAAAACCCACACTCCTCATGGCATATTATTTCTGAGCACTTACAAATTAATGGAGCTTAATTAGAATATTTTGATATTTAAAAAACATTTGTTCAAACTTACGTATTGCAAACTATTAAGCCAGTAACTGCACAGATAAAATCTTGCTCTTTTTTTCCCAGACCTCACCATTACAGCAGCACTGGGGAAGGCATTTCCAGAGAAAAAAATATGTCTGCAATTAATCCATTTAATTATTTCCACAGAAACAAAACAGAAAGATCGATTGCAGCTGTGCAGATCCCTCCTCGCCTGACCTCAGCTGCCCTTGCCCGTTCTCCTTTGCTCTCTCTGCAGAAGGTACTTTTGGAAATGTTGGGGAAAATCTGCTATACCTCTAAACAAAGCACCGAGGAGGGGTGTCAAGAGCAGTTTCCCAACTTGCTGCCAAGACTTTTGCATAAAATTCACCCCCTTAGGATGGCCTGTGGGAAATGTATAGCATAAACATCTCAGCTCTGGTGGGACACATCATACAGCAATTAAAAAAAAGGGGATACTTTTTGTGTTTGGGAATTTTCAAGGTCACCAACATGGTATTTTGAATTCTGGTCTTCCACACCCAAGGTGCATATTGTCCTGTTGTTTGACTCATGATTGCATGCTCGACATTATTTTTCAAAATAAAGGTGATGCATATCTAGGCTCCCACTGAGTTCAGTGACCACATCCATAGAAGTGCCTGCAGAAAGATGCTCACACAACTGACCCACATGCTACAGTTTCAGAGTGACAGTTCTCACTTAAAGGTACTGTTAAAAACAGTCACAACCCAGCAGGCACCAGCATTGCCAGCACTGGGACAGGTGGTTTCACCATTCCCTACTTCCTTTGCATGAAAATTCTTCCATCTAACAGTCCCTGCAGGGATGTCTCCATTCAGCCACCCTGGGTGCTTTCTCCCAGGGTCTTTGCCCTTGGCACCAGGGCTGGTCTCAGGCTGGCACTCAGTGCTGCTAACAGGACAGCACTGACATGTGCAGTACAGATGGTGCTGTGGGTGACACAAAACAGGGCAACAAACCCCCAGCTACACCAAGCCCTTCTCCTCTGTTTTGTTTTTAAACTCCAAATTACTGTTGTACTCTTAGCTCTCCCCTACTCTTGGGCTCCCTGCTGTAGGAGAACAGATGGACCAAAACTCCAAACAGATTTTTTTCCACCAACCTGTGGGTCTCCTGACGCAGTCATCCTCTGCAAGCTGCCTTTGCATTTTCTTTCCTGCCCATTTGTATCTCCCTTTCACTCTCCCTCTAAAGCCAGCTCCCTCCCTCGCTCCTCCTCCCAGCTCTTAGATGTGCTCTTTTATCAGCTTCACATTATTCACTTTAAACATGATGCATTTACACTGTGTCTTTCAGGCTTCTAGCCTGTGATTTACAGGGCAATTTATCACACTGCACCATCCCTCCTCTTTTCTCATGCTTCCATGTGTTCTTTAAAGCTGGCACTGCAAAGCTGTGGAGAACAGGCCTGGAAGCTCCTTTGCAGGATCAGACTCCTGTGGTGCTCCTGACTGGAGCTGCTTAACCTTGTCTGAAACTTGGAAATGATGGAAATTCTATAGACCACCACTTTATTGTCTTTCCTATCATGAGGCTGTTTCTAATGTCCAACTGAAATTCCCCTGTTGCTGTAATTTAAGCTAAAGAGCCCTCACATCCCCAGCACAATGGGGACAGAAGATCATGTATTCCTTTCAGACCTCTTCACATACTTGAGTGCTTGTTTCCCTTCTCTGCTAACAGCCCTGCCTGCCCACCCGATGCAACAATCTTCCTCGCAGAAAAGGTGTATCACATAAAAAATCCCAGAGTCCTCTCTTATTTACACCTGGAGATACATCAGCCTGCTATAAACCTGTATTTGCTTTTTATTTACAGGACAGCTGAGAGGAGAACACCGATTCATGAAATTCAGACGAAGGCTTAGCCGTGTGGGGCACAGGAAGAAACTGGCTTCAAGTATCTGGCAAGAAGAAACTTGACATTTCAATTACATATTCTTGAGAACCCATTTAAGATGATACAGGTTCTTCAGTCATGTGGACTCAGATTTACAACAGCAAAGTCTGTTGTAGCTGGCAGAAGTTATTCAGGACTCACTCTGTTAACACCAATGGGATGGCTCAGGCTTAAACCTGAGGCAAAATCTAAATAGTCCTATTTCCTTGAAATGGGACATTCCTGGGTCAGAATGTGCTTATTGATTTTGGTCCTGATGCTCTATAATTAGAATTTAAAGTACTATTTTCTGAGCTTTGTCAATATCCTGATAGTTCTGGAAATCAACACTGATCTGCATTTAAGCTCGGTAAATACATTTCCTTTCTCAAGACAAAATATTTTGGTTTGTAAAGTGGCAGCTCACTATTGGCCTCACCAGAAAGGAAATGGGATCTTGCAGAATTCTGTTTTGTGACAAAAAATTAAACATAGTGTTAATTAAAAAAGAGTTAAAGTAACAGGCATATAATGAGAGAACATGCCCCTTTCCACAGTCAAGCTCTTAACAGATCATCCAGCATGCTTAAAAAGCAACTTTCCATCTGCAAATCTGTCTCTCTCTCTTTTTTTGTCTAATGAGCCTGAGTTCGTCTGTTCAAAAGCCCAAATGGGCATCTCGAGGCCAATTCAGCAGCAGGGGTCTGTTACTATAACAACTGACAACTCCTGTGATTTCTGAAAGGCCCTGAAGTAGCCATTTGGGAAATGGTTATGGAGCAGGAAGGTGGGGAGGGATGGCTGCAGGTGCAGGTCCTGGGCTTCCCTGCCTCAGCCCTGCCAGCCCTGTGTCCCACCAGCCTTGGAGCAGCCAGGCTCAGCTCCCTGCAGGAGGAGCTGATAAAAGCCCTTCAAGCCACACTGGGAAGCACAGCAGCGGCACACTCTAGTTTGGTCATGGGGATCTATCTACCTGTGGGCTCTGCCCCTTGCCCCAGGCTATGTCCTGCTGGATGAAAGAGCAGAGATGCTGCCTGAGAAGTTTGCATATTGATTTTTCCTCATAAAGGAAGAATGATGAGTGCTGAAAGTATGGTACCAAAACAAGCAACCAGAGCCGCTGCCCCGAGCATCCGGCTTGAAAGCGTGGGCCTGACATTGGCACAAAGGATGAGTTTGGTTCCCAGAGTGGCATAAGAGGGACCTCATCACAGGCCTGCTCCCTTTTAATGAAAATGAGCAGCATTTTGAGATACAGAACACAGAAGGGCCCAAGATTCAGTACCTTTACCTCCGGCACTGGCAAAATCACACACAAACCTGGATCTTCTCCAGTTAGAGCTGAAATGTTTTTCCTGCCTTGCCTGGGTTGAGAGCGGGAGATCAGAGGACTCCAAATCAGGCTAGGCTGCATCCCATTTGCCAGGCAGTGATCTGCCCTGTCCCCATCCCTCATCATATGAGACTACATGTGGCCATTCCCAGAGGGAAACAAAGGCATGCCTTGCTCAATATGAGCAGGGCACAGCTGGGCACTAAAAAGGAGATGGAAGCTGCAAGAATTTTCAGGTAAGCCACTCACCTCCATGTTTTCCCTTGTCTCCCTTGGGTGTTGCCTGTGTCCAGGCTTAGGGAAGTCTCTTGCCCTTGTCAATTCTCACTGTCTGTGGTGACACAAGCTCTAGGGCACTGCCATCCCCAAGATGAGCACAAGCACCTGGATGTGGTCCTCAGGCATTGCTGAGGGCAGTGTTGGAGCAAACATTCCCATCCATCCTCCTCATTCCTGCCCCATGCTGCTCCCTCGGTTATGCTGGTACAGCTCTGTCCTGTTACTACATGAACAAGACTAGGAGCTAATCTGGTTTAAATCAGGACACGAAAACCCCTCTCTTTTTTTTTTTTCTAACATGGATTATTTCGCAATCCAGCTCCTCACATGGTTGTACAAACATTTGCAATGGGGTCACAGAGGGCAGAACAAGGGCAGGAACAGAGGACCCTGCCTGAACTGCTGCTGCTGAAATAAATACTCATGCAACTGAACCCGAGGCATTCTTAAAATTAACACCCAGGGTCTCAGAAAGTGTTACCACTCAACATCCTCCATGGGTGAGAAAATGAGCAGAATCACAAACATTTTAGAGTAAGCTGAAAGAAGCTTTTATCATTGTAAGCAAACAATTTTACAATCGTCTGTAAATTTGCAATGTTCCTTTTCCAATCAGTACAGTAGATGAACAACACATTGTGTACTCATAAAATAAAACCTAGAGATAGGTTCAAATAACAATTTCAGCACTTTTTACAACCTGCCACAGGCAGAAGTTATTTTTTTTTCTCCCAATTAAGTTTGAGCACTCTCTTAGCTATGGAACTGCGCTAGCTCCCCGGAATTTACCGCCAAAAGGTAGTTTTCTGAAGCATGGTTATTTGACATGATAAATACAAGGGCTCTTTATCTTGCAGCTTTCATTTCTGCATTACAAGTTGATTTACAAATACAGCTGACCAACCTTCTTCAGTGCTGTTTCACCAATGTCAGAACTCAGATGCTGAGATATTGAACACCTGAGCTTGCTCCTGGTGAGGTTCTTTGCCACTGAGTTCAACAACAATACTCTCAACCCGTAAGTGACTTGGCCTGAGGTCACACAGAAATCAATGACTGAGTCAGAAGAAAGAACACATCTCATGGTGCTCAGTGTAATTTCTTCTGCAAGAAAGGCATGGAAGTACAACACTCTGTCACAGGACTTGTCCCAAGGATTCTGTTCAATTCGACAGGATGCTTAACAAAAGCCCAAGAAAACTCTCACTGTCTACGAAATTCTATAGGGTTTTGCCTAAGGAAAATTAAAGACATCTTTTTCCCAAGCTGTCTCATATACACATATGACTATAAAACAAGCAACGCAAGCTTGCTTGCTCTTTGAAAGGCAGCAGCTGTGTTGTTCCAAAAATCCCCCCGAATGTAAACATATTAGCACTGTATAAACAGCTTGATTTAATAAGAAATGCAATACAATATTCCCACTTTGTCTTTGGGATCACGATGTTGATGGTGGCAATAATTCAAGGTGAATTATGGTATCTGCTCAAAAGAAAGAAAAAGAAAACTCTCCAGCTATAGTCGTGAATTAATTTCTTCCTCTTAGCTGAAAATGAGAAATGGCTATAATTTAGTTCCCATTTAAAAGTTGCTGTTGGCTAAACTCTAAAATCTTAATTGCTTCTTAATATTCTCTGCTTATTTTTTCCCTTTGAAACCACAGTCTATAGGACTGTAGTGTTTAGATTAAAAATCAGAATGAAAAACAAACAGTAGAAGGTCACCATTCCTTCCTAAAATACGTTATTTCCCCCCAACATGACAGAAATATCAAAGTATTTCAGTTGATTTCCCGACTCTAGTCACCCTCCTGCACCTCTGTGAAGAGGGAAGTTACACTGACCCTGGGTTTACCCTAAGTGTCAATACTCAGGTCTCATTCAATTTGCAACAGAATGTAGTGGAAGTTCTAGAAAAGACATGCTTCAAGCCGTATTACAGCTCAGCACACTATAGGAACTCATCTTGCTGCAAAAAACCTGAAGTCACACTCAATCCTTAAATAGTTTGGAGGTCACTACCAAACACACTCGGCAGTTCTAGGAGCTTGTAGAAAAGGCTGTGAGAGTAACAGTGGCAAAGACTGCAGACAATCCAAGTCAGATTTGAAACTGACCTTGAAGATCTGCAGATGGATCTCATGATACTGAGTCTGGGTATAAAATCACAGATGCAAAACAAATGCCCAGAAATGCAAAAATAATGTGTTTGGGAAAGAGCACCTCACCGTGCCCACACTTTAACAGGCTCTAGACAAGCTAGCAGTGCTCCAGTGAAGATCCTAAAATCCCAGTGAACAGTTCTCAGAAATATTCAGTAGTTGTCCCTACAGCACAGAGTTTCAGGAACCAGTATGAAAGGAAAGAAAAGCAGGAAAAGAAGCACCATTGTACCACTGCAGAAGTGAATGGTCAATCCACACGGAGAGTAAAACAGGGATCTGGTCTCCTCACCTTTGCTCTCTGCTAAGACTCAAATTCTCAACTTGATGCTAAAAGATCAGTTTAAGCAGTAGCCATCCTGGGAGCAACAGTGCCCTTCATCACGCCCATGACAGCTCAAGGATCAGCCAGGCCAGTATTTCCTCAAGAGGAATCAAAGGTGCACAGAAGCTACAGCATCATTGTCCCTCCTGCCCAGGGAGCCCAACTACCAACCCGCCCCAGCGGATGTTGTGGTCGTGGTCACCCTGTGATTGTGCTCTCCTCACTTCTCTGGGATAAAAGGCAGCATGATTTTTGCAGCTTCATTATGCTGACCTAGTTTATCTTCCACTCTACCAACTTAAAATCACACAGCCTTCTTTGTGCAGCAGTGCCATTAAAAGTACTGAAACCAGGAAACTTTAGTAGAAAGGTAATTCAGAGCTCTGCTTGCCTGCAAGTTCCCATCCCTTTTCGTTATTGAGATGGCCACCACACAAAAAAATGGAAGTGACCCTTTCCCTTCAACATTAGTCATATTCTTTCACCATTTGTCCAGGATCCACATGAAAAAGGAACTGAGAGCAGCAAATTACCTCTGCAAATAAGTGATTCTCATTCAGAAATGGCACAGATCATTTCCAAATATATTCAATTACAAGGAGTCTCTAATGAACACAGCATGGAAGCTCGACAGATGAAAAAAGGAAATCTTCATCAAACAATGACTGTTGCTATCACTCTCCTTTTCAAATAAAGGGAACAGAAAATGAAGCTTCCTTACAACAAGTCTTCTTCACAAAACTTATTTCATTGCTGTATCACGGAATGAGCCACAAAGAGACCAAACAAAGATAAATGCTTTGCCAAACCTTCACAAGCAACTTCTCTAACTCCTTATTTTGGTCCCTGGATAATAGGGCACTGATGCGATGGAAAAAAGCAGAAGGCTTCTCTCTGCTTTGTTGTTCCACTTATGTCACCTCTGCTCTCAAATCATCTAATCCCGCAAATGCTCAAAAATGCAAAAGCGAAAATATCATTTGTTTTACCCTCAAAATGCATTGCCAAAGGGCAACTATGTCTCTTCTGCTTTTTCTAGTTCTCTGGCTTTTGTTTTGTAATGCTTTTTCTCACACCAAAACAAAGTACTGCTGTGCAACAGAAGACCCCTTGGTCCAGCATGCCTGTCCCCTCGAGGGTTATCCTTTCATCACAAGTGTTTCTCTGCTGTGCACTTCAATACCATGTTTCCCTTTCTGAAATATGTGTCTCAAACTCGTTTTCATGCCATTTCCTTTGATGGTGTTATTTAGCAAATTATTCCATATGTTGCCCATTACATCCTAAGCTAAGTATTTTTTCCTGAAAATCCAAATTACTGTTCCTTGCAAACTTCTGAGTTCGAGTCTGCAGTGCTTCAAAATCTCTTTTTTCCTTACTTTAAAACACTCACAGAGATAAACATTTTATTTTTTCCTGAGGAAAGGCCATCACACTGCAAAGGGCACATGAAATGCTGTGCTGCTGCCTCAGTGACATGTCTGCAAAATGTGAAATGTTAGTGGTGATGATTTGTGTTCTAGTTGCTTGTTGATTTATCCTAAAACACACGTTTGCTTTTTTAATACGCTCTCTGTATTTGTTAAATAGCCTCAGAACTAGACACAGATTATTTTGAAGCTAGTACACGTTTGTTCCTCTATTTCTTGCTTCATATTTATCAAAAAACTTTGACTGCTACATGACATAATTTCCATGGCTATATTAATTTTTAATCTCCACCAGATTTAATATCTTCTCAGGGGTGATACTGTTACTCTTTGAGCAAATTAAACACAAATTTTGCAATTATTTTTCTTGATCCATTATTGAAATTGCAAAGAAATGGAAATGTTTTGCAAACAATGAGAGGTATTAACATTCTTCTAGATAATAGCTGTTAGCATTGTATTTCAAAACCTTTCCTCCTCAGAAGAACATTTTGTATCAGCACTAGATAAGTACTACTAACTCTTCATGCCAGTGTTTTGAGATATACCATACCCTTCCAGGACTTGCCTGGTGTGAATGTGACCAAGTTTAGTACTTCAAATAAGGACAATGTATATTGAAAAACAGACAATAGGAGCTTTAGAACCCTTCCAATTTCAGCTTTTGTGCATGTATCCCTGCAATTTTATTCACTGTCTTACTGCAATGATGTTATTTGCTTGCAAATAACACTAGAAATGATTTTCACAAGACTTTTGTCACCTACTTATTAATTCTTTCAAATGTTCTCAGACTCAACAATGGGCCAATTAATTGTCAGCAAAATGGATGTACTGAAAAATAGCTTGGTACTTTTTTAATGGATTCTGCAAATATAATGATCAATGGGCTAGTATTTCTCATCAAAGCTACTTTCCTCTGTCCCATCTAATCAGATTTTGAAATAATTCCTAAATACCTTGTATGTGGCCAATCCCTGGTTAATTTTAACTTCCAGACAAATTAGGTGGTTTTGGGTTCTGGTTCTGACACAAGCAGGTGCTGCAGGTTTTAGTTTGCTCTAAATCAAAGGAGAAGGAATTTCTGATGGTAATCCTGGTGGTCTCCACCACTGAACCAATGTCCTTTGATGTGAATGACAGTGTCTCCTTGTAAGAGGCAACCTTTACTTTCAAGACCTTGCAGGATGCACTTCTCAACTCTTCACTAATGCTAAAGAACCCTGACTCAGAGCATTGGGTGGAATGTGAAACAAGCTTACTCCACTTTCATGAAGTACAGTCAACGGAAGGACAGAACTGCTTAAGATAACATAGGAGGTTTGTGGCAAGGACACCCATGACACTAGGGCCAATCTCACTGGGATTTTGTCCCACAATCACCTTTCCTGAAGGCCAAGACAAAGACAACTTTTTATAGCCCTTTCAGAGGGACTAATTGTGAAAATACTTGTCGCCATTACAGCTGGCTGTACCATTGGTAGAGCTCTACACCAAGCTCATTTTCATGACACAAAAATCAGTATTTAAGACAGCTGCATAGTTAAACCAGCAAAGCTGTTCTAGCATCCAGAGAGTTACATATCTCACCATAACGTCTTATAAAAAAAACCACAAGACCACATTACAAACACCACCTAGAATGTGTTTTAAATCATAATCACTCTCCAGTGCTAAGTAAACAGGCTCACCTCCAGTAGACAAGCACAGCGATGAGAAGAATGAGGCACACGAAGGTCAGTGCTGAGACCACAATGAGTGGGATGATCCATTCCATTTTACCAGGAGAAGGTCTCGTGGCCATGCTGGAGCTGTTCTTGCCAGCTGCGTGTTAAACACATAACAAAATCAATCACGGGGCGGAAAAAAGAATTACTGTAAGGAAAAATGTGCAAACAAAACAAATAGCTTATCCCTTTTACATGGTATGAGTAAACAGAGCAGAGATCCTCTAACGGCAGGGTGGGACTCCATTTGTCTTCAGTCTGAGACATGAGAGCACAGAAGTATGGTGTTTATTGCCACATATGGCTTGGATTTTACTACTGCCTGTAATTACGGTCTCATAGACACTTTCAGGACTCTTTCGTGCAAGCACCTGTTATCAGAGGTGGAGTACCCCACTGAGCCATTTCACCAGGGTAACTGAGTAAACGCTGTGCTCCGTCATCAGTGTTTGCAGATAAATGCACTCTGTTTCTCAACAGTGCAGGACAGCCCTGTTTGCAAAGCTCAGTGTAATACTTTGCTTCAGAAATAAATTTCTTGGTAACTATCTCAAAATAAAAAAATCCTCAACATGTTGGGTGTCATGTCACATCATTTGCAGAATTGTCACAATCTGGTGGGTTACTGCATACGAAAGCACTTTTTAGCATATGGATTGTCAAGATGGGTGGATGAATGAATGGATAGGATGTGTTGTAACCGACAGAAGAAATCATTATGCCACAGCTTTTGAACAAAATTAAAGTTCATCAATACCCTGAGATCTGGCTGAGTTAACTCTGCTTCACTTTTTGCATGACATCTCATTAAAATTATTGTATCATATATAAGAAGAATATCTAGAGGTTCTGTAAGTCCTGAGCCAATGAGCATAGACACTGCACCAATGCATTTCGAAAGACACCTAATTTGTGCAAATTCATGTAGACTTGATGAATAAATTGGTTTAGACAGAATGATAAAAGAAAAATGCAGCAAGCGGATTCCATATCTTATTCATGTTTCCTAACAAACAGGCAGTAGTTGATCAATACCTGTCAATAGGACGTAATGGGAAAGGATTAGTATAAACAGTTTCAGATTTCAAGGAGGATTGAAACATGCACACTTGACTTCTACTTTTAAGCCTATGTGAGTCTCTCCTTACCAACATGCTTCCTTGCCCTCGTTCAGTATTGTATTATCATGTCTTCTGAAACTGCTGCAAATCCTACCAGAAGAACTTAATTGCCTTTTCACCATAGGCAGGCAAAACACAGATAATTGGAAGTCACCAGATGTCACATAATATGAAGTCATCCTCTATTTTAATAGCATTTAGATTATACTCCTCTGTAGGCAGGAGTAAAATTCAACTAACGTGGAAGTAAAGGTTAATTGTAAATGCTTTTGCCTGACTGCTGAAAACAGAGCAAGGCTGCAGGCTGCTGCAAGCCCAGCAAGAAATCTTCCTAGTTTTAAGAACTAGGCTGATAGAGGTAATGCCCTTTAGCAAGCAGCCTAAATGAGGTGCTAATCAGAGGGATGTTTGGGGGAAGTGAACGTGCACTTTGATTGAACATCTTTGATTTCCTTGACTAGCAAAGAAGAAGGAAAACTAGAAACCCCCAAATTAGAGCAAAGGCTTATTCTCTGTGTTTGCCAAATGTACAAAATTCTAAGTCTTGAGGCATCAGTTATTACTGGTGCATTTCAAATCATTTAATAGCATAAAAAAAGTAAGCCTGTGAGGTGTTACTAATCAGAATGGTAAAAGGGACAAAGCAAAAAACCACGTGATGTAATAAAACTTTTAAGAGAGCCAAATAGTCCCAGCACCTCTATCCATTAGGGTGTTGCTTTAGTTCTCCTCAAGGACAGTATTCTGTTTAGTTTCACATCCACGTCTTTCAACACAAAAACATATGTTTCTGTTTGCATGGGAAGAAAATTAAATTCCATTGTAAGCACAGCATGGGCTGGAGTCCCAATGCACACTATTAAACTCTGCAGTGCTCACGATGCTCCTCTTACTCACTCTGCTGTGGAGAACACACTTAGCTGCCCCTGCCAACTCCCTGTACCACAGATATGAGGAGAAGAAAGTGCTCAGTATGCTGAGTGCCAGAATAGCAAATGTCATTCCCTAATGCTGATGGTTGGCCCCAAATTCCACTTGGGAACGCTCAAGCAGTGATGTGCTTCAGAAGAAAAGACATAGTTCCTGCACTGGCTTTGAAGAAAAGTCTGAGGTGTTTTCCACTATTTAAGTAACGTATTTGAGAGCTTAAACAAACCAGTGCCAATAAAAATTGTACAAAAAAGGCAGCTGGGGCCAGAGGTAGAGCAGTGCAGCTGGAGAGCTGGTGTCTGTCTTGAGTGCTGTGGCAGAAAAGCCTAAGAAAAGCCTAAGAAAAGCCAGCATGCTGGATAACTTGGAAAAAGAGTTAATGAAAACACACACACAAAAAAGACAGATCTGGGCCTCTACAGTTTCCTGTTCTCCTATATAACAAAATAGTATGAAATTAAAAAAAAATAGTCACCATTTCATTCTTTTCCAAAGCAAGAATGTCAAGCCCTGGTAGTGTCAACAGCATATCCTTGTAACAGTGCCCATCATAAGCTGTATTTGGCGGGGGATGGGGGAAGCTGAAAAAAATGGACTAGGAAACTCCATTTTTGCTAAGAAATGTAAACAGTTTCCAGTGGCATATGCCTTCGTTGAATTAATTCAGTTTGCCTTTTACTGGCTTGGAATTCATCCCAGTAGGAAGGAATAAAAATTATTACAGCATATCTGTTTCAGGAGGTCCCACATGATACAAGCCCTGGCACTGCTAAATCTACTCCTGTGTCTGGAAAAATCCCTAACTTCTGTGAACCACCCATTCAGCAGTTCCACCCAGGCACTGGGTGGATGAGCCCTGGCACAGGGAGTATTGGATGCCATCGGGCAGCCAGGGAGGCTCTTGCAGTGCAATTCTTCCACAAAGGTCAAGGTAAGAAAGAGGTATTCCACAGTTTGTGAAATCTGCTTTTTTTTCTGTGTATTCTTGGTAATTGGTTCCTGAGGAAAAAAACATGTTTATTTCCCTTAAGTGACACTGCTTGCTATAATAAGCAACCATAGCTGTACTATATAACCTATCTACTTTTATCATTCCTTGCCATTGCACAAACTGCCAGGACAAAGTTCTGTTTGTTGTACCTTTTCAGATACTATTAACCAAAGAAAAACCCTGCTGCTGAACTGCCTCACACCACCTGGTCTCCCAAGAGAAGGTCAACTTGCTCACCTTCCCTTTGAGTAAATGAAGTTATGGACTTATATAAAAGCATCAATTAATTCTGGAAAATAGTATTTGTCATATTGTTAAATGATGAAAAGGCAAACCCGTGTTTTTTAAAGAACTATTACCTTCAATACAAACGTCTGTCATTGTGCAGCTATTACCCCCTATTTCTTTAAGGCACTCCTGCAGTAGTCACAGGCTGTGCACTACTAAGCACAGCTTTTCACTGCTATGTAACAGATGCCAATCATATTTAATCCTATATCTGAAATTCATAGTTTGCAGGCATCAAATAATTCAATTCCTTTATTTTCAAGCCATTCTGCTGTTTGCTCCTGTAAGTTGCCATGTACATCTTTGAAGATGTTTAAAAGCTGTCTGGACACAGTCCTGAGTAAAGTGCTCTAGGGAACTGTTCCAGAGCAAGGAGGCTGGACTAGCTGATTCCTGTGGTCCTTCCCAACCTTATCCACTCTGTGACTCTGTGTGAAAATGGCTGAAGTGCCACACGAAATACAGCTTAATAATCCTTGCTGCATATGGAGAAGAATTACACAGATGTTTAATTATGCTAATGAGGTTATCCCCAAAGGGCTTTTGTAACCTCAGACCTGGCAAAGACTGCTCTAAAAACCAATATTCAGTCTTTGTTAAAAGCACACACCAGGCTTGAAATTTAACCCTGCACATCACGATCTCTCTGTCTCTACAAAGCCCTCTTGTGGGAGGAACTCAGCAGAGGTGGGTGAGCACTGAGGGATTGGAGGACCTGGCTGAAATTTGGATGAAGGGCCAAACCCACCTCTCTCTCCTCAGTCCCAGCTCACCAAACTCAGGCAGCATCCCCAACCCCACAGCTATAACTTTGCTCACAACAGCCCAGTTATCTCCTGTAAAAACAAAGGATCTGTTTAACTGTCTGGCACAACCAATCAAAATTCTCTGGGATAGTATCTGCTTTAGCCTGATTAAATGGAATCATCCTGGGTTTCATCTTTTTCCCTTGCTTTTATTCCGCACATCCCCCACCCCTGGCCCTTTTTTTTTGGTAGAGTATAATTTTAATCGCTGTTTTTCTAATTTTCAGGTTTCAGAGTCACGGACAATGCTGAACAGCTGTGTGTGTAACAGTTGCAGATCAAAGGTACAATTAGTCTAATGTGGGCACCAAAACAGAGAGAAGGATGATCAGGAAAATGAAAGAGGAGAATGCAAGCAAGCGTTCGGTGACAGAAGAAAATCATTAGTGTTGGCCAATACCACAGACAAGAAGAGGCCAATGCCATTTGGAAAATAATGACATGGCCTCAGGAGAGGTGTGTGTGTATGTGCGTGTGAAATAAGCACTAAAAGAAAATGAGCCTTGCTGTACTAATTGGCCTCGCACTTTCCCTGTAATTTCTCATGAGTTCCCTGTTCTCCTCTAATCATCCACACTCATGAGTACTTCCCCATTCAGTTATCTCCTTACAACTGCTAATTTGATGCTATATAATTAATTTTACAAGTGTACATTGTTATGAAACAATTTTCTACTCTTTAAAATGATTAAACTTTCTACTCACAAAAACATTTTTGAAACCTTGACAGCTTTTTAAAACCTGCTTTTAAAAGACGGAGAAAAGAGAAAAAATGCATCCAAAAATGTTTCTGCCCTCACATTTGGACACATTAAACCACAGGGGTGCTTTCTGCTCACTTTGGAAGGGGCCTTAATAGTCTTAGCTGTCCTGATGCTCAGGAATGCTTTCAGACCCTTCTGGCAATGCCCTCTTGGCTTCACTTGTCTTGATTTCAGGCTTACCTTGTTATGGAAAACCTTTAAGGCTCTTTCTCACAGGAAGAGGTCTTGCTATGGCTGGAGTTTCACTGAACTCAACTCCTGGCATGAGCTAGGTCAGGTCTGTCTGTATGAATTGTGAATTTCCATGTTACTGGGGAAAACAATTAAACTGAAGTAACTAGTCTCAGGCTTTTCCTAATTCACCAGCCTGTGTCTTTGTTAACCTAGATCCAGCCTGAAGGAAAGCTCCTTCTCCTGTGTTCCCAAGTATCTTCTCATAGGGGTAGCACTCCCAACAGGCCTCCCTCCTGACATAAAGGTGATCAGGGCAAGTGGCATCTCAAACCACATTCAGTGGGAGCACTGGCCTTTGAGGATTTCCACTTGAAGAGTAAGAAAAACAGCAGCATATTTAAAAAAAAAAAAAGTCCGCACAACCTGTTAATCTGATCACTAACAGAACAGTTGTGATTCACAGCATTACAGACTGGTCAGCATTTCTGTAACAAATGTTATTAAAGATTGGATTTAGCTCTGTCTTTTAAATTGGTTTTGAGCTATAACTGAATGCACAATATCTGCATTTTTGTGTTTTTCAATGGAGGAAAAAAAATGTATGTAAGGCTTTTTCACAGTACTCTAGAGCAGCTTTGATGGAAAAAGAAAATTATGAAACACTCTATAGATTAGCAAAACAAACAATAGTAGTAAAAAAACCTAACAAACAAGGAAGTGCACTATCTCATAAATGCTGTGGTAATACACATAATCGCTCAAATAAACTCGTCTAATAAATCAATCTAAATCTAAATCAATAAATCTAAAATAAATCCACATGCATGTACTCCATTTGCTCCTTGCAGTTTTCCTCACCAGTGCCCGGAGCTCCCCAAGCAGGAACACGTGTGGCCATTCTGCACGGCGCACTGGGAGCACCATGAGGGAGAAGCTTGCACAGGCTGTGCAGCAAACCCTGACCACAGCAGCCTTGGTGCACTTGCAGATCACCTGGGCAGGCTTCCAAGAGGTTGTATTTGCTGGGTACACATTGTGGAGCTGGGACATGCATCCAGAGTTGGAGTGTACAGGAGCACTGGCAATTCTCATCAGGACAAATAGAAAATATGTGAATTCTGCCTGCTTAAGATTTTTTTTTTCCACAGAAAAGACAGAAGGTAATCCTAGTGCAGAAAGTGACTTGTTTTGGAAGATCACAGCATGTAGGTTTTGTGTTGATAGAAAAACTAGCAATGATCCTGTATTTGGGAGAATATCTGAAAGCCCAGCCAGGGAGAATCCTGCAGATAAACTAAATTAGCTAGAAGCACATATAGCAAACTTCCCATGAAATGCCAGTTCGGCACAGCAGCCGCTCTCCCAAATTAATTTCACAGTTACAGTTCATGGCATTCCCCTCCCTTTTTATTTTCAAGAAATTTCTTGATGTAGCATGTTGGAGGTTAACATTTTTCTAGATTTTCTCTTCCAGTAAGCTACAAGGACCATGAATCTGTCCTAGTAAAAGGATATTCCTTTCCACTCTGCTCCCCCCAGTAACAGTTTGTGGGTTGGTTCTTGTGACAATCTGCCCATCAGATGTAACCAAACACCACAAAAACATTGTATCTACTGGAAATCAGTAAGGAATTTGGATTGTGTTATTTTCCAACACTTACGCTGGTAAAAACGGTTTCCCCGCAGATCACTCACCTGGGTTAATGGTGATGAATTTGTTATCTGAGGGATATTCCTCTGGAAACCTGTCCTCCTTTGGAGGAGGTTTTCTTGTTGTCTCTGGTCTCCTTGGGATCTTGCCCAGGTACAGTTCGTCGGTGAACGCTGGTGGCACTTGGGTGGAAGGGAGCGGCTGGGGCTGAGTGTCGGCTTCGGCAAAGCTCTCCTTCTCGGCACCTCCAGCCGTGGGGGCAACGTTTTGGTCTGGCTCTTCTCCCGATATGGTTTTATTTCCTTCTTCCTCAGCAGTCCTGTTGGGGGAAGCCACGGCCAGGCCGGGCTCCGTGCTATTGCGCGCCTCCGCGGCTGCCGTTGCCCTGCTTTTCTCCTTCTTTTCAGCGTCCTTTTCTTCCTCTTCCTCGTGCTCCCGCTCCCCGTCCTCGCTTTCACTCTTTTCATCCTTCTCGCCCTCCTCGGCTCCCTCGCCATCCTTGGTCAGTGCCGAGTCCCGCTCGGGCCCCGGGGAGGCGGCGGGGGCCTCAGTGGTGGTCACCACGGCCCGGCCAGCCTGTTTGCTGGGGGCGGCGGCGGCAGGCGGCCTGGTGGGCCACACGCTGCTGGGGAAGGATGAGATGCCCCCGCCGCTGAAGCCCAGCCCTGCCAGCAAGGTGCTGGTCACCACGGAGGCTACGGTGGCCTGGCTGCCGCTGGAGGAAGGGCCCATGCCTGTGGCCATGGACACAAAGGAGAAGGGGAGCCCCGAGGAGGTCCAGGTGGAGGAGCCGGAGCTGATGGGAGCCATGTCTGCTGAGGAGGCAGGAGATGCTGTGGGCTTGAGGAGGTCACCGGCAACAGAGGGGAAGAAAACACAGCAGAAAGCATCAGCAGGGGCCCAGCATGCTACCTTGGGTCATTCTCTTGCTTTTCCCTCCCTTTTCACACACATGCCATTCTCCTAAAACCAGAGACTCAACAGCAGCTGGATGAAAGGCTGAGCCAGGACAGAACACACCACAGAGCTACCAGCAAGCCACAAAAAGAGAGGAAATCTCCCTGCATTCACCACATCATCATCATCAAAACCCTTTTTTTTATCCTTATCTTTATTTTACATCGGGACCTTCTCCACCCACGTCACCACTGACTTGTGAGTAACGTTTCCTCTCAGGGTGAGATGAATGTAAAGGAGTTTAATGAGTTCAGCTGCATTACTCACAGTGCTTTAATCCTTAGAATACAGGCATTTAAAAATACAGTGTTACATAAGGGGTGTCCCAAAATAATGGCTGTGCTGCCAATGTGAGCATCCGTGGCTGGTGGGTCTGCTCTGACAAGGAACTCTGGCTCTTCCCACACACATTGTGAGGGCCTCAAAGGATACTATTTTTATTTCTTTCATTTACCCATCAGGATTATTCTCATAAGGAATGGTGCTGCTGTGAGGCATTGCTCTTGTTAGAAAAGAACTGCAGCATGGCCAGCTGGGCACTCCTGAAGGACTTGGAGAGCACCAGGAGCCCTTCAGCAAGCCACCACCATGTCTGCCAGGACCACCAGGCTGTGACATCCATGTATAGACTCAGTTTTCCACATCCACAGGACTCTCCCTGGCCACCACCAGTGAATGAAAGGCAGGACTGGCACTGCCTGCCTCCCTTAGGGAGCTGAGGAAGTAGAGAATGAACTATGGACTTTGCATCCTCTGCACCCTGCCAATATTATTCTAATATCAACCCATTGCAGACATGCAGGTCTCTGCACACATGTGTGTGCTCTGCTGTAAATAAAACCCCTTGGTGTACACAGGAAAAACTAAACCTTGGTCTATCCATAAAGAACTAGTCCTGAATTACATGTGGAAAAAGAGACTGAAATGAATTGTCTAAACACAAGGAATAATTCTGTGGAAGAGCTGAGTCAGCAGTTCCTCTGGACAACCTGACCATTCTCCCTCTCTGAGTTACTGAAAAATGTCTTACGTTACTGAATTCATCAGCAGGAGGCCCATTAGCTGGAGAAGTATGCACCAGATAAGAACAAAAAAGGGTTAAACAGGTGCTACTGAACATTGAAAAAAAGTAAAATGTTTAATTTGGAAACTAAAATTTTTAACTTAACAGTATTTCTGCATCTCTCTGCAATTCCTGGGTTCAGTCAAGCCGTGTAGTTGAAATGCTGCAGTAAACCAAGAAAGGCTGCTTTCTCACATTATTTTTGACCAGCTGCAATCACAGAGAACTTGAGATCTCAGATGAAAACCTGTACTTTAGAGATTTCAAGCCAAAACTTTAAATAAGCATCTAAACTTTCAGATACTTATCAATCTGAATCCCTGAGGCACTGTGAGATTTGCTTTTAGCTGGCATGAACAGTCTCAAAGCTGGACTGAATATTAAAATTTGACAGGAGATTTTATATATCTAGAATACCTCTATACATCATTAAACAAATATTAATCATTCAAATGCAAGCTTTGTATATGTTATTTGCTTACTAGGGAGTATATTGAACTGGATCAGAGTAAAACCAGAAGCAATGTACTTAGAGTAAATTCAATAGTATGAATCCAGCCCATAAATTTGACTGAACAACTGAGTACACTGAATGCCAAGAAATTTAGGTTATGGATAGCTTATATTAAATAAACTAATAAGACGCTTTCAAAAATGAAACAGTGTATTCTATTTTTACTGTAAATGTACCAACATTTCTGATTCTGGAATACAAAAGTTGGCTTCAGTGACTTGTTACAGTCTCAACTGAATTAAAATAAAACAAAGAGATTGTACAGGCTTCATCCACACCATAACAGGTATCCTTAAAGCACTGGAAAAGCAAAAATGCCCTGTGTGAGGCCTTATGCCTGTTGCATATACTTCTGGTCATACAGTTAATAAAAGAAATTCAATCTATTTCCACAGTAATCATTAAGATTTTACAAATCCCCTCTAAATGGGTTGAATAAAGATTGGACAAAAATTTTTAACACTCGATTCTCCAGTGGCCAAAGCCTCTCAGAGCACAAAGCTAGAAAGCCATTTCATACTGGAACTATATTTTATGCTGTAAAATATATAGCATTTTATACTGGACACCCTTTCCCCTGGAAAGCTGGGTCCTGCTGCAGATTTCCAACACCGTGCTGCCACCTGGTGGGAATGTCCCCAAATCCCTGCTCCCCAAACCCACGACTTACCACTCCTGTCTTCACAATTCTGGTCCCCTCGAAAATTCGAGTGGTGTTAGCTGGGGAGGGAAGAAGAGCAGCGTGTCAGGGCAGGGGAGGAGGCAGAGGAACAACTGCTAAACATCTGCTCAACATGTGGCTACAAAATACAGGTGAAGGTCTCAGTCTGGAGCAAAGGCAACTCAGCTCTTTGGGCATTACTCACCTCACTTTGCACTTGTGTCTAAACACAGATTTGCTTGTCCTCAATTACTCAGACCTGGCAATGCTGGCTTATGTGAACTGTCAGAAAACAAATTCTCTCCTTCAACCCCAAGCTGGATGAAACATCCTGCCTTACACAGGAAGCAAGAGTACCTTGATAATGATAATAGTTTTTTTTCCTGTCCTTATAATATTATCATTATTTATTGCTATATATCTTAACTACAACTATAATCAAGATCTCAATAATGTTTTGAAAGCTCAAGTGGATTAATTTGCTAGGTTAGATGTTGGGCACAGCCAGAGATTAGAAAAGCAGCTCCTTTTTGGGGACGTGGAAGGAATCACATCATCTACTCCACTGCAGATGTATGTATCACTTCCACTGCACTGAATACTGGGCTAGAACTGGGCTAGAGTACTCAAAAGATACCCTTCAAAGCTGTCAGTAATGATTTACTCCTAACAGTGATCAAACAATTATTGTAGTCAAACTTCAAAGAATTTTTCCATTCCATCATCTGGTAAAAGAGGTCATAATAAGCAATACACCAGTTTCTGACTTCTGCCTGGAACTTAAAGTGAAGTCTAAAAACACTGTGCTGAGGTACCACGAACAGAGCTGCACAGGAGTTGTGGCTCGGACAGGACACTTGTCTGATCCCTGCTCTCTCTGCAATTCTGCCAACACTGTGGTGACACCACAACAGAACTAAACCATGTCCATAGGTTGATATCCTTCAGACACTAAGTGCTAACAGAGCAGGATCAAAACCCTCCCGCTTTCTGAAAATGACACTGAAAAATGCCCCTATTATTTTGTTCCATATGCAGCATCAGATCCAAGTGACAACTCTTTGCTTCATCCTAACAATTTAAACTTTTAACTCCCTGCTTGTTTGATTCTTACATTACCCATTTTGAGGTTTATGCATCTATAAGCTGGAGTGGGAGGGAATGCTCTCATCAGAGGCAAAATTTTCCCTATTTAATAAAAAAATGTCATAATAAGTTCCCAGGAAGGAGCAAAACTTCAGCACTTAAAAACCTCAAAAAACATCAAGTTCTTCTACCAAATATCAGCTTTACCAGATTTCTCCAATAAACTTAAAAGGAAACCCATGACAAAGGACAGCTTATCATCTAGTTCTTTTGATTTTTCTTTAAATATGTATGTTTTGGAAATCACTGAGGTTGCATGCATGGTAAAACCTGAATGTCTCCACATGTGGTTGTCAAGGTAGGACTGATCTCCTTTCCTCTTTACATAAAACAGACACCGATCAGACTCACATTCTGTTACAGCTGTGCCTCTGATGCATAAGCAGTCTCTGATGAATTTGTTTCAGAAAACTAGTACCAAGACAAGCTCTACATTCTCCTAAAACCTGACAAACCCTGCCAGTGAGAGGTGTAGGCAAACCCTCCTTGCTGGAAATGTGATTCAGATCAAGTCACCAGCCACAATATGAAATTAGCATTGTCTACATGCATTCAAACGTCTTCTGAAATAACTTCACACCATATTGCACTCTGCAAAGAAAATATTAAACAAAACAAAGAGTAGTTCAATGTAAAAATATGTATGTGGATTTTTTACCTTGAAAGAGCATAGTCTGGCTAAAGTCACTACGCATTTCATTTCGGCAAACTGCTTGAACTCTGAACAGATAAAGGATGTCAGGTGAGACATGGCTAATGATGGCCTTCTGTTTAAAAAAAATAGATATTATTCAGTTTTTTACCCCCACAGTACTGTCCACGATCAGTTTGAAATATATACAGTATTGTGCTAAGACAGGACATTTATGCCATGTAAGACAAGCTACGTTTCTACACAGAAATACTCAGTGGTTCCCTGGAGAGGGCAAGGTTGAAGGGGTGCACCCAGACACTGCTGACTCTGCCCATGAGACAGAAATGAACACATCCCACACCTGTTCTCATGACAGTCTTCATGCCTGAATGTCCCTGCTCTCCCTAGAAAAACTTAAAACTCAAGTCATTTGCCTTTACAGCAATTAGAGTAAGACTTTTTTTAGGTGGAGATCCATGTCCTAAACACAAGATAAGCCCAGGAAAGGCAATGCATATGCTAACAGACTATTTATTTTGCAACAAACTGGCTAGGGCAATTCAATGGTGGTGTAGTGTGCAACATGATGGCTTAGCATCCTGGGCTGGGATATCCCTGCTTCCTCCTAGACCTTAGCCTTAGTCCACAACCGCATCAGTTCACAGGAGGAGCTGAGTGAGTCACTTGAAATACCTGTGATCTTTCTAGCAAAACACTGTCTAGCTCTGATTCAAGGTGGGACAGCCCAACGGTATCTGCCGGAGCACTGAATACAAACTGCACTCTTGTCTGAAAACAGGTTTCCTTCCTCTTGCCCCTAAAATAGACTAAGTTGTCATTGCTTTCTTAACCTCCAAGCTCTGCTGAACAGCACAGGGTCTCACTGCAATTTATTTCCAAGCTATCACTCCATCATATCCCTTGCACTTGTAATTATTTCTTTTACATAAAACAGGATGCTTTCATGATGCCCACCTCATTTTTGCTGATTAAGGCTCTTTTCCTTATACCTGATTAAAAAATCTCCCTTAAGAGTGTGAAATTATGACAAGAGAGAGGTTACAATACATCATAACCTTGGGTGCCTTTCAATGGATTCCTTTCTGATTTCATAAGGCAGATTGTTCCCTAATGTGACCCAGATAACAATGTCTAGTGGGGAAATTGAAAATATAAATGGAAATGAAGTAAAAGAATCTTCATCTAAGGGAATAAGAGAAGTATTATTGTATAACTGATTGAATGGGCCCAGAGGACTGTGTATTTGAAAAAAAATATGGTAACAGTCATTAGGAATAACACTGTGCTGCTGCATTTTTCATGTGCATATACAATTACTGATTTCATTATTCTAGAGGCTTTCTTTGATTAACAATAAATGGAGGCCTTTCAAACCTGAATATGTCACTTTGATTTTATATGCAGAGAATGTTAAGGACCAGTACAATACTTGCTTCCACTTAGACAAGAATGACAAGCAGATGAAATCCTAAATGGAGGAGATAGAGCAGTGTTTCCATCTGTGCTGGAACCATCTTGCTCTCCTCTCTTTTTCTCACACTGCCAGATGTAGGCAGTGCTTATACAGGGCCACTCCAAAATAATCTTCAAGCCCTGACTATGCAACTCCTGCCTCTGGCAGCACTTACTGCCAGAAACTGCTCCAAAGTCTGCAAGGGGCTGTGCACAGTGAAAAGCCTGAGCCCAGGAACAGATTTTGGGGGATCGGACTTTTCATGTGAAAATCTGTAAGTTGAACACAAGCCAAAAGGTATTCAGAGCCTCACCATTTCCTGAGCCAGCTGCTTCTCAGCAACACTACATGAAAAAGTGTCTGCAGATTCAGTCCTTTATGCACTCACATAAACTATAAATTCACACTCCAGTGTTTGGCTAGCCTGTTAGGCAACGTTCAATTAATGTTGAACATTTAAATAGCAATTCATTGTGAGCCTAACATTAGCCTGTCTATAAGGTAACAACTGCTTTCCTCCTCTACCTCCTTCTACCAAGAAAATAACAATTTAAGTATAACTTGATACATATGTCTGGGGTTGATGCTGTGCTTTTACCAGGTCCTTGTCACTATCCTTGGTGAAAGTCTTCTCCTTTTCATCTTCATTTTTAGTCCAGCTATATGAGATCATGTAGTTCATGATCGGAGGGTGGTAGATGGTTTCTGGTTGGTTCCAGGTTACCAGTAGCGCTGTCCTGTTCACAGGCTGCACTTTCATGTTGACTGGAGGAGTGCTGCAAGCTGAAAAACAGAAGGAAAAAAGATGAAGCTCTTCAAAATAACCGAGACAAAACAAACAGGAAGAAAGGTGCCTCACTCTAAGAGCTAGGTTTTTTTCTTTAATGCCCTGGCCTACAGTAACAGCTTCAACTGCAATCCACTGAGACCAATGGGATTTAATACCACCTGCAGCTGCTTTCTGCTCTCCTGAGTAAAGTCAATGAGAGAATCTATTCTCTGCAGGCAGGTTGCTTAGTTCTCAGCTTAATTCTCAGTCCTGACATTTGCATGTATACTTTAATTTGGTGACTTAAGAGCTCTGCACTGGAACATTATGAAATCCAGTGGATCTGATCCACAGCTTCCCTCATCCACACCCTCCTGTGTAAGGGGTAAATACCCCAGTGTGCTCTGCTGGCCCTGGAAGGAGTTGAAACCTCCGAAAATGTGACACAATTGGGTCAGTAAGTAGTTTCCTCTTTGCCTAGTACATTTTTAAATGAGAGAAGTTGTTTTATACTCCTCTTTCTATGTATCTTCCTTCAGAGATGCTCAACTATTTGTCAGTAATTATCACCAGCACAAGGACAAGTGGTTCTTGATGGCCTTGGCCATCTGCTCTGAGCAGGCAGAGGAACCCCCAGCCAGCCCTGCCTTCCTAACCCTGCCTGCAGCGTGGGGGCACAAGTCACTTCTCAGCCATGCTTGTCTGTGGGGACATCAGCACAGGGACATCTTAACCACCGGGAAAAGCTCCTGCTTCTGCTTCCAGCACTACCAAACCCAAAATTCTGCAGGGCAGACCGTGTCCAGGCATAAATCCAGCCCAGCCCCTCGAGGAGTGGGGTGTGCAGAACCCCTCAGCGCTGAAGAAACACATTTCAAGGAGTTGCCATGGAAAGGTCCGGGTGGGGATGCACAACACTAGATGGCACTCACATGCTGTGGGAAAACTGCATCATCCCCTTCCCAGCTATGAAGAGTTCAGATTTTTTTCAAGCTTTAAAAATCACGTTTAAAATACCCAATTCAGGGCAGATTCTCATATTCTCTTTCTCAATATAAACTCTGAACCAAGGAAAATCACTTGCAATGATACCTAAATGCACGTGCTGTGGCAAAGGAGCTGGTCTCTTCTGCCAGGGAAAAGCAAAGTGTCACCCAGCCTATCAGGGTTTGCAGAATTATTTTTCCCAGTACGACTTTTCCTTTTAAAGCCAACACACTGAGCTTGTTTGTGCTCTGCAGGTATGTGACTGCATGTACATCTGGCCATTATTTCACTTCTAAAGAGTCCTGGCAGCACTGAAGGAGAGAAATGTCTATTCCTGTGCCTGGACTTGCAGGTTGGCCATGCAGCTCTGCTGTTACATTAGTGAAACAGCTACAGTTCTTAAATAAAAATGATTAAATGCTTTAAACACCAATATTACCAGTACAATAGAAAAATACCTGTCAAATGCATTCGTGCAGTTATAACTCACATTTTGTAGCTAGCTGAACAAGAAAGACAACATAAATTGCAGAAATATGCTTGGGCAGGAAAGATCTTTGAGGTTTGCTTTTGCCATGAGGGGTGACAATCCTGCAGTTTTGCAGTAGATCCCTCTGCTCGAGCCAGAAGGATGATCCAGCAAAACAAACAAACAAAGAAACCCTACAGGACTTCAAACCATTGGATAAATCTATGTGAGTTCCTATTCACACTGAGTTGAAGGGATCAAAACAGCATTCTGCTGTCAGTGCCACAGAGCCAGAGGCCACACCACGGTCTGCTGCCTGCAGATCCCCTCCCTCTGGTTCCCTCCTGGTTCCCCTAAGCACAGCTTGAAGGTGGCCAGGACCTGGATGAGAGCGGACAGCTGCAAACCATTGCTGTTATCACTATTTACAGAGCTTCCCAATCCTTGGTATGCCTCTCCATGCTCACCTCTTTCCGCTGAGATGGTCAGATCAATTCTCCCTGACATCACTGTTTATTGATAACTGCACCAATAAATCACAACTGCCCTCTTTGACGCCCTTTGTCATCACAGAATTACACTTCAAAATGCCAGGCCAGCCTTTATTGCTCCACCTAATCAAATCCCATCAGAGATAGGAGCCCAGGGTGAAGGACTACCCAGACCTAAAACTCTTATCCAGGCCTTGTCCTCCAAGAGGACATGCTGAGATTTATATATTTAAAGTAATCATGCATCAAATTGTTTTAGAAATAATTCAAGCAGGTAACCTTCCTGAGAGACAGAGAGATCTACCTTAATTACACCAGCTCTGAACAAATGCTGGCCAGCTGCTTTTCCCACAAGGACCCCAAGCCACCCCAGGAGGGGGACTGCCACATCCCCCATTCCGTGCCACTCTCTGGAACAGCTCATGCCAGCCAGAGCAGTGGGTATTTCCCAAGGGTAAATACTCACAGGAGTCAGGAAGCTCTCCCCAACCCTGTGCCTTGATCCAAGAAGGTCATGAGCACTTCTAAGCACCTGAGTGACTCCAGTGACTTCACAGCTAAAATGAGGCTGAATTTACAATACTTCTATTTCTCAGTAAATATTAGAAAATTTTCATGACTTAGTATGACTTGGTTCAATTTACTCCAAGGCACAGAGCAGCACCTAAAGTAATTTAGTATTAACCAACCTTTTCTGTTCAGCCACATGTTTTTTAACAGCTTATGAATGGGCAAAAAAGAAATCTTTTTTTATAAAATGAAACATATGGTTTTATTAATTTAACTAAACCTGCTTAGGACACAATGGAATAAAGAAACATTTGATCCAACAATTCAATTTGATGATTTAATTAAAGTGATACATAATAACATAGTGAATGTCTGAAAGGCAAAGAAAAAAGTGCAATTATTTGACCATCTATAAAACAACTGGCATTTCCCGGAGATCTAATTTTTGTTTCAATACTCTCTGTGCCTTGGATTTTTCAAAGAAGATTAAAAGAATCACAGGCTAAAGGACCTCTACTGCTTTTGCAAAATGTGCAGCTGAAGAAGAGACAGAAATGCAGGAAGAGGTTGGGACAGGGAGGGAGACATTTAATCAGGACACACTAAAGAGAAACACCAACTTTTTTTCTCTTTTGTTTTTTTTTAATGAAAGCAGGCTTAATAAGAAAAAAAAAAAAGCCTGTGAATTCAAAATTTCTTGAGGAAAAAAAGACCCAAAACCAACAACCAGCATCATTCTACACTGAAATAGCATCTCAGCTAATTTTAGAGGAAAATATTACTAATGCTCTCTTTAAAATTCAGATCCTGAGGGATATTAAAATATTGCGGGGGCTTTCAGGATGTCTTCCTGTGGTGTGTGCAATCCTGAGCAGATACCTGAACTGGCCCTGCACAGGCCTGGCAGGACACAAAAGCCACTGTGTCCTGGGCTAGCAGCCCCTGTGCCAAGACTTGTGGGGGCAGAAACCCCTGGCTGGGGTAACCAGGCCATATCTCGGAGGCACTGAACAGGCAAGAGCCTTTGCAGTACCATGGACATGCCTCACTGCAGCAAAGACATGCCCTGCACCTCTGGGAGGGAAAAAACCACCCTCACCTTCCTGTCAGGGATGACCTGATCTGGGAGAAGCTGGCAAACAAGCTGGCTCCTGCCTTCTGGAAAAGTGCTGTGGAGTCAGGAGCATTGCTTGGGTGCATCTGAAGGAAGCCCCTCTGACCCAGCTCAGGGCAGCCTCGGTTGCTCTCCCAGCTGCTGCCCATGAGTGGGGCTGCCCAGTAGCTCAAGCCAGGCTTTTCTCTGCAGATTGGCCTGCTGGGGAAGGCAGGGAGAATCCTGCATCTTGGCCAACCTCATCTTCCAGGGCTCACTCAAGCCTGGAGAAAACCTGTTTGCCACTGGCAGACGAATGCAGCATGCTGATACAGTCCTAAGCACTGGGCAGGCCAGCCATACAGCAGAGAATTATTTTCTTCATGTTAAAAACATTCCAATGGGCTGGAACAAACAAAATTAATTTAACAACTCTGCATTCATCTCTCCCATAATTTGATTTGTATGTTGTATTTGGCTACGTAACCTCCACGAGGCTTTCCTAACTGAAAGCCTGATAAAGCTTAATCCAAAAGCTCCTGGCAGCTCCATTTCAGAGAGCTGAAAGACAAAAAAAAAGGCCTTATTGTTTTGCAAAAATTAATTGTTGATATTAAGACACACCCATGAATGCAGAAAGGGCATGTAAGAGAATATTACAGTTTTTTTTTAATTATTATTGTTCCTTAAAAGCAGCCCACATTTCTCTTTCAAAGACAGAAATGCAACACCAGCCAAACTTTCTGGGTTTCATCATGCTTTTTGCATATGCTACCTGTGGTTATGAAAAGAGCTATTTAGGGAAACTTTGAGAGAGTGCAAGAACTGTATATTCAGTTATGGCTTGTATACCTTCTCCCTGTAAAACAGGTCCTCATATGATGAATCCAGTTGCACCAGGCTCAGTGGGATTTATAAAATCCTCTAAAAATGTTCTAAGTTAGCTCGTCCATGCATAAAAATGTCACCACTTTAAAGGCAGTTATTTCTAGCTGTGCTGTGCCCTCCTTTGAAAAATCCCACTCTCTCCCTCCTGCTGAATGTCTCAGCAATGCAAAACTGCTGTTCCTCTCCTTGGTGCCGTGGGATACACGTTGTGTGCTGAAGCCCTGACAATTTTCAGCACAGAAAAACAACATGACAGTGAGATCCTGAATCCCTTGTGGCGACATGGGCAGGGATCTTCTAAGGCAATTCATACATGGAAAGGATAACATCAGCATCAGGATGTGCCCATAGCATGGTAGTGGCTCACAGCTGCTCAGTGGTAACTAAAAGACAGGGACAAGGGTCTTGTCTTGCTCTGGGAGGCAGCTTGTGGCTGAAAGGTGAGAGAGGCTTCACTTCTTTTTTGTACTAGTCTCGATATGCAGAACAATGCATTCAACAGGATGAGTGGCAGGGAATAGTATTCCTCCCTTAAAAGCAGAAGCATAAAGGAAGGTAGTTGGAGCATTTCTTCCCCCATGGTCAGTAGGAGAGAAACTTGAGAGGTCAATATGGGGGTTTGATGTCTTTCTTCCCCATAAGGGCAAACAACTTGGTGGACAAGCTTTTGGGGGAGAGAGGGTGTTTCGTTCCCCTCCGCCCCAGCCCTGGGAAGGAGCTGATAGGCCATTCCTGCAGGATATATGCACCACTTGCTGCTGTACTGACACTGAACTCAGCCACAGGCATCCCAGCTGACTTCAGAGAGCCTGAAAGCTGTGACCAATGCCTGCGCTATTGCCAAAACACTGCACCAAGTTCAGTCAGCCCTGTCACCCCCAGGACTCCAACCGCAGACAAGAAAAAAGCAATGCCACCAACAGAGAAGGGAAGAAAAATACTTTCAACTGCATCTATACCTATATACACACACACATATATATTCCTTCTCATTATTAGATCCTCAAAACATCAAATAAACACTGAAATGCAAAAATATGGGTTATGCTGCAATGAGAAAACTCACATTTGCTTTCAGTGCCATGGTAAGAGAAGTGATCTAGGGCCAGATTCAGCTACATTGAACTGGTGTGGCTCAGTGGAGGTGCTTGGGAAGAGACTCCAATCTATAATAAACAAGAGCATGCTTTGGGCTGTCGGATTCAATCCCAGAGTTCAGCAAGGGCTGTGCTCCCAAAGGATAACAAATAGACTACGAAGATCATATGCAGAGACAACACAGGCTTTAATATATCAGAAAGTGCTAAGAGGCATACTTGCAACATTTTCCCCCTTCTCCTTTTACTAAATGTTTGCAGTTTTTTTGCTTTGCTTTACTGTACATTGTTGACTTCTCAGAGTGCTTATAAATGACATTATTAATATATAAAGATAATTGCTTTAAAGAGCAGCACACATTTTTCCTTTACCTTTGCCTGTACTTTGCCAGCAGGCATTGGCAGGCTCCGGAGCATGCTGTACACACAAATATTTGTGTTGATCTACTTCAATCCACAGGCAGAATGTAGCTAGGAGACAGACTATTTATCTTCCCTGCTCTTACCTTCCACTATGCTTCAAAAAGACAGGGCTTTTTCTTGAGGTGTAAGGGACACCAACAGACCCCACACTTGTTTTATGAGCCCTACGAAATAATCTCATGAGCAAATGGGCACGTGGGTCTCTCTGTCAGAAGGGCTCTGGACAAGCTGGGGTTTGCCCCTCTGTTGCTGGCCCATTTCCCAAGGTGGACACACAACCAGGATTTGGATTAATACCTGTATGGCTTTGTAGCTCCATGGCATCACTGATCCTGTTTTACTGAAACCCAGGGACCGTGTGTTTTACTACATTGTCTTTGCACCTAAGTATTTCACATATTTCACAGAAAGTGTTTCTACAGTTGTGGTCTGAATCCCCAGCAGCTGCAGATCAGCCTTGCACCATCAGATGCCACGCTGTGCTAAACTGATGTCTGACAAGGACCTGCCCTGCAAGTTTTGTGTTTGTATTGCACACATCCACGTGTGCACACAGAGGGTGATTCGTGTTTAGAATGTACACCTGTGCCCTTATGTACACAGTGCACCTGTGCCACATGTGTGATCACATTCTGTGGCACAAACAGCACCAGCAGGGAGGAAGGAGGATTTCCTGCCAGGAGGACACAGATTTGCCATGTTAGCCAAGCTGACCTTTCTGGTGAGGATTGTTTGGATGAGGGAGCATAGCAAGGACAAGCCAATAGGGCTGGTAGAGCCTCCAAATACTTGCCTGTGGGATGCCCAAAATCAGATCAGGAAAGCAGCTTTCCTTTTATAGATTCTGGAGGCTTTTTCCAACACAAAGGCTGAGCTGCAGGCACTCATGGCCCAAATTAAAATTAGTACTTCTGTGGGCTGAACAGCTGGGCCAGCAGGTAGGCAGAGCAGAAAGGAATTCCCTCCAGGTGTAAATGGAATAAATCATCAAGCTCAGCTCTTCCAGCTTTAGTGGCAGCTGTGAACCCAAACCACGCCTACACTTTCACACTAAATTCCTCTTGCTCTGTTAGTTTGGACCCTTTATAATCTCTGAAGAAGTGTAAGCAGTGACTTAGTGCTTATTAATAAATCTATTGATAAGTTGTTAACCACATTCAGGCCTGGACACACATGCTGCTCACATTACAACCACAAGAAGTTACTACAGTTGCAAACAGAACCCTGCAGAACAGAGCCACTGCAAGGTGAAGCATGAGACCTATGTCAGGTATAAGTACCACATCTTTTTGCATCTGAGTCCCCCTCAAAACAGGTTGTGTTCTACCCAACCTGAAACTCTCTGGAAGGCAGCAGCCTATCTTTTCGTGCTTTTGCACAACACTCTCCAAGACAGCTGCACACACAAGGACCAGCCGGTGCTCAGAGCCAGATGTGGCTGAGGTGGAAGGGGTGAAATAGGCAGAAGAAGCACACCAATTTCTGCCTAAAATGTGCTTTCAGCAGCTACTAGAGGTGCTTCTCTCTCTCAAAAGAGACTCTTGCAGCTGCAGGTGAGGAGCTTTACTTGGAGCACTGAGGCAGTGGCAGCCAGGCAGGTCTGTAGTGTGAAGGTGAAGGGCAGGCAATGAGCAGGACAGTGTCAGCATCCTCAAGTGTGACCTTTTGCTCCAAGCCAGGCTGCTACACCAACAGAAATCCTAATGATGAGACAATGATTCATTTGCACCACACCTAGTAGGGTGCTGACCTGATTAAAGGGCAATGGAATTGGGAAAGGATAGCTTCCAAAACAAAATGAAATAAAAAAAGCAAAGAGGAAAAGCTCCGTTATCCAAGGAATGTGGGAAGGAGTTGTTAATCTATGAAGAAATCTTCCAAGATTCTTCCAAAGGACAGAAAGAATCAATGCCCATGGTAGACATACCATAAATTAACTAAAAAAAACCCCAAAGTTCTCGTTTATTTTCTTTCTCCCTGAAATATTTAAAGAAAATACACAGCTAAATTTTCCTTTAGCCGTCCTGAGTAAAATTTCCAATAATGAATAACTTTAAATTTACATTCATGATGTTGTTTTGGATATGTTACACATACTACTATGGAGTATTTTTTAGTAATTTAGGTTTGACTAAACCATAAAAATGACATTCTGCAAGAGCAGAACTTTTCTGCCTAACACCCTTTTTGGACTCCCAGAGAGAACCCGAGGGCATGAAGAGACTGCAAAGTTGTTTTGCGAGAGTTTTCATAAAACATGGGCATTTAGAAAGCAAAAACAAATTACTGGGAGTAATAACAGAGGCTATAAATGAGACAAACAACTTGTTCTCATTCAGAAACACTGCTGCCAATGCACTAAACTATCTGCTTCAAAGTGTTGATGTCAGTGCACTGAATCTCTGGACCTTTGGATGCTGCTGTGCAGAAAGGCAATACCTTTACAGAAGCCTGTAGTCTCTTTTTTGACATCAGGAGCCATGAAATAGTGGATAAGAACTAAACTGCTTTGCTTGAGCAGTGCAGGACCTTTAGCTGCAGGTCAATGGCCTGAGCCATGCCTCCAGCACAGGGCATGCAGGAAGGAAAATCAAAGTATCTTCTATCCATGTTTTAGTGGCATTAAGTGAAAAGGACTTCCAAACTGTGCATTACTACCACATAACAAGAAACAGTTACAAAAACAATCATCTGTACAGTACTAGAGAAATGTCCCAGATGTTAATTTGGAGTCCAAAGCTAAGTTTTACTGGAGTGAATTTATGACTGCTCATTATTTAACTTAGTCTAGGATCATAATTACAGATGGTACTCTAAGGCGAAATCCCACTGATGGGAAACAGCATCATTTGAGACTCCAGCAAAGAGTAATCAGACACCTTTGGGGAAGTAATCAGGCATCTGTGAAAGAAAACTCTGATGTCAAGGGCCCCTCACATGGGATGCTTGTTTAAGTGTTGTAAGGCTTGCAGCACGTTTAATGAGATAGAAAGGTTAAAGGGTTTTTTTGAGTGTTAAAAAAACATAAAGAAAAAGAAACAACATGTGATGTAATCAGCAGCAAAATAAAATAGGCAAGTATTGTTGCACATGGGGTACTTCCTGAAACAAGGAAATGAAACACCTTTTCCTCTTGAGTTTCCATGCCTACACCTTTACTTAAGCAGGTAATGTTTTGTAAATACAGCTCTGCTTGATGGGACAACATGTGAAAGTAGCAAGGACCCTGCAGGCCCAGATCCTCAAACTGGATGCACTTTTATGTAAGAATTCTATTTGTCTCTGAAGAGCCATGTACACTATTAAACCAATAAATAATTAGCTCTACCAGAGTGCAGGAGCACAATATATGATGTGACAGAGCAACACAGTTCTGAGCCACAGAGGACAGGCCAGAGAAGAAAGGAGGCAATTTTAACAGAGATGGTTTTGTCCAAAAAGTCAAACACTGCCACAGTCACTGATAATTACAGTATCTAATTAATGTTTTACACATGCACCATGGCTTAGAATATCTGTACAGAGAACCTCTAACTATTCAAAACTTTACATAAATTAGTATTGCAACATGGGTGAGCCCTCTTGGTAAATGATGATCTGCCTGATTTAGCAGTATGATCCACTGTGTAGCTTGCATCTCTGAAAATTTCATCTTCTTAAAAATATCATTGTACAAGGCTTTATTATCAACCCACCACTTGCTACAATTACATAGCTGAACAGTATTTAACCTGAACGGTGTATTTCAGAAATAAGATCTTTAAACATCATCTGTATGGTTTTTTGAAATAGCTCCAGGGTCAACAAAAATTAAGCTCAGCTCATGGGCTCTGATTCAGCAAAGGTCTTATGCATATGCTTTTATTCCAGGCATACAAGCAGTCCTCAAGAGAACTGTTTTAAATCAGCTTTTGCCAATAGGAGGAAGGAATGAGATAATGGAATAAAGAAAAACTCTTCTTGTTAGACTCTGACACAAAAGAAAATCTGGAATTTTCACTTCTAAGTGAAAAATTAGTTCCATTTCAAATTAGCTAAAGTATTTCACCATCTTGTATTCTGATGATTGAAAACAATGCCCCTCTCTTCATTGCCTCTTTAAAATTAAAGAAAGGAGAAGGAGAGGAGAGTAACTGCAAAACAAAAGGCTGGTAACATAACATTCATACTGGTTAACAAACTGGATCCAAATGCACTGACAGTTTTGGTTGACCTAAAATAGCCTTTCCCAGAAGACATTTTGTTTACCAAATGCCACCACTTCGGGGGCTTTGCTAAGGAAATCTCAGAGGACTGGTATAGAGTGAGAAAATTTTTCTCCAGTGTATCTGCAGGTTATGCTACTGGTCACAGTTCTGTGACCTGAGATAGCTTTGCTAGCTGGGAGAAAATACATTCCTGTTTGGTGCCAAACTGTTCAGGATGGCACGTTTGCCAATGGACCACTGCAGAGCTGGATTGCTTTGTGCTGATCTGAAATTCCCTATTCACTGGGGAATTCTGAAAATTATTCTGAACATTATGCAAATTGTTCTGGGCACATTTTCCTCCAAAATAAGAAAGGCTTACATAATGAATGCTACACTGTTTTCCAGATTAGCAATACTGCCCACAGACTTAATAGAGTGTGACAGAGGAAACAAATTGCAAAAATTCACACCGACAAACAAACCCGAACTTCCCCTCCAGAGCTGAAGACCATCACAAACCATATCACCTTGCAGCAAGTAAAAGACACATTTTCATGACCTTGCCTTTTTCTACAACACCCAAATCAGGAACAGGGAGGGAAGACAAGAGCCAACATGTGACAGCCATTGGTCACATTGCCTAATGCAATGTGGAAAGCATTGAGGTGCAACCATGAGGTATACAGAAGAAGCTGCATAAAATAAATTTGTTATGCTAACCCTACACTCTTCTATACTTGTATGCAAGACTGTCTGGCTGGAAAGCACTCCATGCACTTGGTTCCACAGCACCTTTGCATGAATGACACTGTATAAAGAGGTACTGTATTTACTAGCTGAATAAACAATCGGTTTTGCTTTCACTCAAGTATTATGACTTCAACTCATTTTATTTATATGTCAGTAGTTCAGAATGTGCAGTGGACCAGGCACATCATCACTGTTCACCTTTGTCAAAGAAGGGGCCAGAAACATCCATGTTGTTGTATCTCTGGAATAGCTGTATCTCATCCCTGCAACCTTTGGAGGATACGCTACAATCCATTTTCTGTTAGCAACACTGCACCAACCTATTTATTTTTAAGTTAATGAAAAAAATGCACCTATTTTCAGTGTCCCCTGGTGTGCACACAACCCAGAGAGTGACAAGCTGACAGAGCTGGTACAAAACGACCAGCTGCCCAGCCATTAGCCTCCTATAGCAAAAGCTCAGGGGAGAAAGAAATCACCAACTCCAGCAGCATCCCTGCCATTAGAAGGCACGCTGAATGTTATCAGACCTTGGGAAATGCATGTCCCCCACCTGAGGGTCTCTCACCGTATAAACATGGACTAATGGTTGTGCAGCTCCCTTGCTTCTTGTAGACTGGCTTACCTCATGTGTGTTTGATTCTAAAAGATCAAATCATGGTGAATTTTTCCAGTTATTCAAGGTGCTCCTCTGGTCTCGACAGTTCCAAATTCAAGATCAGCCCATTAACTATAGACCTTGGTGTTTGTAATGCTCTGACAAAATTGTGGGTTTCAGTTATTTACTGTGGTAGTGAAAATCACCCAAAGCATCTTTATAATCTTAAAAATGATCCGGCGAGGTGAGGAATATGCAGGCACATGGCCAAAGCAGTTAAATCTTCTTGAATGTTATAGCAGAGGTACCTTGGCTGCACTCAAAATAAAAACCAGTCAGTTTTGTCACTTTTAACATAATGTAACCCATTAACTTTCATCACTGTTCTGGGTAAATAATATGTACACAGGATATAACTGAAGAAACTACTGACACATGTTGCTGTTACAACACTGATTGAAAACTACAGGCCAGAGCATCCGAGCGTAGCAGGGCTTCTTCATTCCCAAGATCTCCTCCTCACTTCTGATGTAAATTCTCTGTCCCAAGGCTGCCTTTAACATACATGAGGTTTGTGTACGTGTATATTATATATATATAAATAAGCACGCTCAGAGAATAATGAGCCCTGAGAAATACACTCTCCCAGCACTCTCTTGGGAGGGTGAGGTTGCTGAATGCAGCTGTTTTCATGATTCACATCCTCTAAAATCTACACTTTCTGTGCCTGGCCAGGTGAAAATGCCAGGTAAAAAAGGGAAGCTTGTAAATCTGCTTAGCTGTTTCCTTCTGGCAAACTGCCCCTCTCTTCTTTACCTCTACTGGTTAAGCACCAAGCACTCTGCAAGACTGAAGACTGGAAAGTACATGTCATTTCTCCTACCTATAAATATCACTAGTCAATAAAATAAAGGCAAATAAAAGTAGTAAATGATATTTATTTCTGGTCTTATTTTATCCAGAACACATTTCTCTCAGAATTTCCGATGTGCTTCTCTAGCCAGGGCTGCCTGTGCCAGTGTGACAACAACCTCCCTCCCACCCCCCTGCATCCAGCTCATTATCCAGTGTCTGACAGAAGCAAGCGCCAGCTGCTCTACAAAAAGGCACATGAAACGCTTCAGCAAGACATTAGAAAATCACCTGCCTAAAAGGAAGAGTTTCTTTTCCTCCTGTCACCATCACCAACAGACTGATACAAACGTTGAATTAAAAGGTCGCCAGCTCTTCAGAAGTCTTGTTACTGGAGAAATGAAACCCACAACGACATCTGGATACTCTATTTCCATTCAAACACCCAATGTGTCAGTGCTAATGGGACTGAATTTTTACCTCTGACCTTGGCCCTTTGGTTTGCCCTTTTGTCAGGCATTGCCATGGCCCTACAGCCAGTTGGCAGAAACAGGGACATTGCAAGTTTGAGACTTGTATTTTGTGGCTTTGAAAGCCTCATATTCTAAGGCTTTACTGTCATGGCACATTGTGACAGCGAGTTCTACAAGTATTTGCAGCATAAGCAGGATTAGTTAATTTATAGACACTTACCAACAAGGAATGCCTGCACAATCTGCATTATTTCTTTGGTAGCTCACAGCTGTTCTTGACACCATTCAATGGCAAAATAGACCAAAAAAATTCTCACATTAGTCAAGTGTAAAATTGTAAAGTATAACCTACCTTTGGAAGCTTCTGTGCCAAGTGGATTGTCCAAGATGTCTGTCATATCTTGGTTCCAAGCATCCTTCACAGCAGACTTGGATACCTTCCTGTTGTTCAGGTGTTGCTGTGGTCGGAAGTTATTCCTCAGGTACTCCACAGACTTGACATGGTCTTGCTGCTCAGTGGTGAAGATGGAGTAAAATGCCTCCAGCTGATTGCAGCCATCATGGCAGGGGAGAGAAGGAACATTAATTAGAAAAACAATGTGGTGAAATCCGGGTGGCTGATAAGACAGTAAAATGGGAGGAAGTAAAATGTTGATGCCAAGACTGATAAACCACAGGGGAAGTCAGACTGCCCACTGAAATCATTGCCAACCACCTTATCTCGGCACAGGGCTTATCCTGCCCAACATGGGAGAAAGCTGCCTAGAACCTGTGGATGTCTGTCATTGGCAAAGAAACATTTGCCCTTAGACCCCTTGTCTGGAAGGATTCTGTGTGTGACATGGCCTTGCCAAACTCTCCTCACTGCTGGCACCGTTTTGTTTCACAATATTGCGTCAAAAAGTGCTTCCAGGTCATTCCACATCAAGAGCTTTCTCCTGGATAAGGCAATGCTTCCTTATCTCCAAATACCTTACGAAGTTTAGCTGCCAGGCTAAGCTTCACAGAGAGCTCGTGCAGCACTCTTAGGCACAGCTAGCATATACTCCTCTGGGAATAAGTTTCTTCTGTTGGATTCAGATCTGAGCTATTTATAAGAAAATGTATTAACCTGTAAGAAAGAACTGTAATTGGAAAACTTTTCTGTTACTTCGTATCTTAGTGTTTCTTAGGAAAAAAAATCTAGCAAACTAAGGTGAAAATATTTTCAGCTAATGTTTTTCTCACAGCTATCAAGGTTGGTACAGCATTTACTGTTACCTTGTTATCATTCAGAACAAGAACTAGAATTAGTTATGTTGCTGCTGGAAAGACTGAGCAGAGAAGGAATTAGTCCTGATACTGTTACCATCACATCAGTTACACATATTGGTAGCACAGATTTTGGGAGCACAGAATCTGGCCCAAGACTTCAAAAAGGAACTTGAGTTACATTCATAGCTTAATGACACATCACTCAAATTTGCACACTTTTCATTAAGTGAGTCTGTTCTAGAAGCTCTGGAGAAACATGTGAGCCTGAAAACTTACAACTGGAAGATTTATCATGGCAGACTCAGTTGATAGTACTGACAAAAATAATCACAGCAAGGTGTAACAGAGCAGTTAACCATCCTCCACTGACTCATGAGGCACACACTACCACTACTTAATTTCCCTTCAAACCAATAATCTGAGCACCCTTCAGCAGAGGGACAGCAGGGCATGAGCAGGGCAGGGTGACCACCAGTGACCAGTTCCCATTGCAGACAGGGAGCTCAGGTGCCACTTCCAGGCTTGCAGGTACTGACGGTGGGATTTGATTTGTCCTTTTTTTCTGCATCTTATATGAATGCCTTATACCCAGGGTCTCAACATAATTCTGTTTCTGATTCTTTCAGAGAAACATCTTGAAAAATCTTGAAAACCATTTCCTAATTATTAGCAGGACCCCCTCAAAAGCAGAGGAGAATGGATTAAAAAAGGGGTAAAGGGATTGATTAACACTTTTGTGTTAAGAAACCCAACAGATGATCCTGCTACACCCTTCTATAAAAGCACAGATCAAAACTCTTGTGCTTATTTACATACCTTTTGCACTTCATGCACTGGAAGCATGAAGTGATGAAGCATTTTGATGAAGCCAGCTAACAGGGCTTAAGGTGACTTTATAAAAGCTCAAGAACCTGGGTAGTAACTGCTTCTCGGAAGTCAAGTCTCTAGGCTTAGACATCTATGACATTAATTGAATTTTTAGACTTTCAGAGAGAACTTTTAAAATATTTTCTTCTGCCATGCTACCTTGGGGAGATATAATTGCATTTTAACAACTGCCAATTCAAACATGATTTTTAACCTTCCGCTTTTTATGTGTTGAAGTATATATAAGCCATTTCAACCTCACTTTCACTATAAAAATATTATCTACGACAAATGAGAAATTAATTTATCTGTAGCTGCCAGAAAAAAAAATAACTCTAGGATCTGCAGTCAAGGAGCTACATTCATGCTCTTCAAGGAGTACAAGAGCTCCTGTTCAGAAGAAGAAATTAAAAGCACTTGTAAGACTATTGTAGATACAGGGAAACCTGATCTAAAACTCAGAGTCATGCAATTACAAACCATTAAAGCCTGATGTGCAGTTTTCTAAGGGTTGGATATACAAATGGGAATTAAAAATACTGAAACTGTTATAAGCACAATGAGCTACTCCAAGGTATGCATTATGAGAGATAATGCCATGCTTTGGGTCATTGAACGCACTTAGCTTTACAATGCATCCGCAGGGTGACACAGCTTGTCCTGGTTTGTTGTCTAATTATCAGGAAAGATGATGATGATGGAGGACTGAGAATAAAAGAGAGAAGCCTCCACAAATGGACCACTTCAGTACTGTCCTTTTTCCAGGAAGGTATTTTGCACAAAGGCAAGAATTTAATTGGAACAGCAACAAAGCTTAAACAATATCACTGTCGTCCCCTGGGATTACAGGCTGCTTCGCGGGGTTTGTGATAAAGAAGGTTAAACTATGGCAATGGATTATGTTACACTGTTTCTGTTAGAGGAACAAATAATAATCATAGCAGTGGCAGGATGGCAGGCTCTTAAAACACACATCTAGAGCTGCCAGGGAGGGGGGAATACTATTATTTATTCCACATGTGTTGTAGTATCAATGAAAGTCTGTCTACACACAGAATTCCCAGCCCTTCAACCACACACACATGCACAGAGCAGCACAACGCCAAATTTTAAGGGCTTGATTTGGCACAGTTACCACTGTACAGCACAGGAAAGGAGCTGTACCAGGATAAAGTACCTTTATACCTACAGCCAAAATTGATATTTACTGGTTTATTTGCATTTGTTAAAAAAAAAAAAAAAGTCGTGACCCACCTGATTCACACACAGGGTATAAAACTGAGCGTGGGCCAGGCCTTGCAGCCACCAAATAATAAACAGTAAACTTATTGATGTAGTGAAAAGCTACAAGGGATTGCAAGTATCCTGCAGGCAAGGACAGAATTCAAAATGATCTCGACAATCAGAGAAATAGCCTGAAAAAAACAAAGGGTCTGATTCAAACGGGACCATGTGCAGAGTCCCAGGCTGCAGCCAGAACCAGGGGCTGCCTCGGGGCACAATGTGCTCAGCACTGCCAGAGAGCTCTAGGGAAAGCCTCCAGCAAAAGGGTTCCTGCTGACCAGGAGCTGAACACCATCACACTTTTGTGAAACAGGCAAAATGACACCAGGATGGGTGGCTGGAGCCATGAATCCTGACATGTCCCTCAGCCTCTGGAGGGCCCCAGCTGAAGCGCTGCGACTGATTTTGAACACAGACTGTCAAAACAAGATGAAAGAGTCTATGGAGAAGCAATGAGATCTAGAAAGCAAGATAAAAAGCCTAGTGCAGGGGTATGGCAAGTGCCTTCTCTACATCTGAAACATTTGAGCACAGCATCTGTCAGTCAGGATCACCCAGTGAACTGTTCATGTGCACTTCACAGAATTACTGTATGTAAAAAGCGTGTTTTCAGTGGCTTATGACAGATGAATGAAAAGTAAAACTAAGTCCAGCAGGTTGGTTTTCTAAAGACAACAGTCTTACAATGACAAAATACACTGAATTGGCAAACATTTGACTTCATCTAGACAGTGCTTTATCAGGTTAATTCTTCAAATCCCAGACATTGTGTCTATTTGCATTAAAAGCTGCTATGTGCTAATTTTAAAGATTTGTGCACTAGCTCTCTCAGCGCATAATGGCAGCGTTACTGTGTTATAAAAACAGTTAAGCATGGAGAATTAATGGAAAGATGTCTTTTCTAATGTAATTAGTTCAAATTACTAAATCTGAGCAGAACTGAAATCACTCACTTTACTTTGAAAAGAAAGTTTCAATTAAAAAGAATAAAAAGGAACTCCATGTAACTATTTACACCACAGCTTAATTTAATCTTAACAAAAACAATACCAAATAAATCACTGAAAGGAAACTGGGTTTCATGTTGTACTGTCTTCTCAAGACTGATGGCTCATGTTCAGAAACAATATTACTTAAGAGAATAAAAAAATCACCGACACTTCCTTTTTTGTCAACAGAAACATTTGTGTTCTCCACATCAAGCCAGCAGGTCTTGAAAACACCATCTCAAGGAGGGCAAAGCAAGAGATGGGCTTTGCTGACAAAACAAACACACCTGATGGTAGGAAATGGGCACAGGCTTCCGAAAAACAATCCACTCCACGATCTCACTGCAGGGAGGAGTAGTCAGGGAACCTGTGTAGCGGTAGTAGCTCCCCAGAGACGTTGGCAGAAGTTCCCTCAGCACAAAGGGATCCAGAAAGGTCTCCTTCTCTGTGGGGAAGATTGACAAGCAGGATTACACTTTTTTTTAATGTGTCTTTAAAACAGACATCACATTGCTAGGCAGCCTAACAAGGTGTAATGGCAACAACATATTTTATCATATATGTAATGAAAGATGGAAACCTCCTCCCAGGGAAGGCTCTGTTGACGTGTGGTTTATTAAAAGAGCAGCCAAAATGCTAGTCAGCCCCATCCCAAACACACACCCTCCTATTTTGAGCGTGTGCAGGTGTGAAATGCACTTGCTACCCCACTGTTTTATGTCAGCACAGAAATAAGCTGTACTCAATGGTTCTCAGTCCATGGCCCTCCCAGCTGGATGGCAGCAAGACCAAACCCAGTGGGACACTGCCAGGCCCCAGTGCTCCTGTTTGCTGCTGCCTGACCTAAGAGCCTCAGGCAGTGTATCCATCCCATCTCTGCCAGAGGTGCAAAGGGATGCAGGAGCAGAGTCAAACCCTCAGTGGATTGCTGAGCTGGAGGAGGCAGAGCCATGCTGCTCAGCCAAACTTCTCTGGGAGCTGCCAGGCAACTGGGCTGAGGACAGGGACACAGGGCAGCAGGGCACTGCTGAAGCTCAGTGTGGTGCTCAAAGCAATGTCCAGTCAGTGGTCAGACCTGCCTGCCCCTGTCCATGCTGGCACTGCCAGGAGCTGCCAGACACATCCTGCCCTGCACCACAAATAGGTGTCATAGGTAGAACTGCTTCCTTTTCTCCCAAATTCAAGAAAGTCTTTCCCAGGGTCTAACAGTCCAGGGACAAACCTTTTTCTCTGAGAAGCTCCCTGGACAGCCTGAAATGCAGACCCAAGCACTAGAAGCATTTACCTTCAAGTAACAGTGACAAGCTGGTAATATTTAACACTGTAAAGAAAAATAAATAAACAAAAGGAGGGAACAGCTACAGGCAAAGCAATTTCCCTGCCATCCCTGAGCATTTATCTTCTGCAATTCATGTTGACTCAGAGGCTGAAGTGCCCTCAGCCTGTGCAAAGGTGCTCACTGCCTCCGGGCAGGCTGACATGTGGGGCTCTCCTGAACATCTCTGTTCCTGACTTTCTATATCCTGTGTGCCTCAAACAGGAGTCCACACTTGGGCAGAGAGAACTCTTCTCTCTGTCTCACCAGAGCTGCTGAGCAAACCCACTGCCACCCCCTCCCCACCCCAACAGAAGGGAGAAGCAGGTGGGCTGATGATTGACACACACGTCTTCCCAAATAGGATGAAGTCTGCAGAATTCACTTCCACAGCATCCCACAGTCTTCTAAAAGTCTTGATCAAATCAGGAGTTGCCTAAACCTCTTAGCAGCAGTCTGATAATTGGGGGATTTTTTTAACTCCACTGCTGCTGCAAGGTGCCAGTGATACATACACTTCAGATATCTTCTATTTTCTGCACAATATCAACAGGTTTGCGATGTTTTCATAGCTTTTAGCATTCCACAGTGTGAGTAATTCTATGAAAGTCAAGGCAATACTGCAACCTATTAATGAAGAATTCCTTTCCTTCTAATCCAAGTAGATTTCAACCACTTCTGCATCGTCAAAAAGGAAACATACAAATAACAAACCACATTTTTTTCTCACCATAGCGTACCTCTGTGAGAAAAAGTGTGCTTAAATAAATACTAAAACATATATGATTGGCAAAGTTCAAAGAGATTCTAATCAAGAAGTCATCATCACAGCAAAAGGTCACATTTAATTTGATTGGCTCATTTTTATGCAGAAAAACTTGGTTAGAAAAACTAGAAACTCAGGCACAGGACTTGATTTCCAAATGCAGCACACAAGGCTCGGCACTGGATTTCTATTTCAGAGCTGTCTCTCTCTGTATGAGCATTCAGCACACAGTGGGCCACGATGAATCCCAAAGAGTGTTGGAGTACGCCAACATCCCTGCATTAACAGGCAATGACTGCACATGAAAGAGATGGGAGGCAGAGGCACATCTTGAAAAGTGCATTCCTCTGGAATTTGAGAAAAAATGTTACACTTAAAATTAACATTTTAACTATTTCTAACTTTTGTAACCTTTTAATTAGAATGATGGAATCACTTAAGATGCTGGATAAATGCTCTGTGCAAAACCATAAATATGGTATCCCTTTATCAAAGGATGGCAGGAGAAGGAAGCTCATTTTACACTTTCAAGGATTTTTGTGCCATATGCTGACAATATTATATTTTAATAATTAATTGTTCATCAAAGGAAAAGATGAAGAACAGGGATGCTAAATTCAAAGTTATTCAAATTGCAAAAATGAATAATGCATGACTTTTATATTAAATACACACTGTATTAAGTAGTCTACATTTCATCCAACTCTGTCTTTCATTTTTAAACATTTTGAACTACAATATGAATAATCAAGTAAAGGAAGCTTATTTAGACAGAGAAATACCTTATTTGAATGCAAACTGGAAGTATCTGACTATGATTAATTTTCGGTTATCAGTTAGGGAGGGTTTTTTCCTAAGCACTTGGGAAGTCATAGTTAGCAGTGAAAAAAGAGTATTTCTTAAGGAAAAAGTAGCTTTGCTAATACACAGTTTAAGTAGGGCAGGGTGTACTCGATCTAATTTTTCATGGCTACAAGCAATGCTCTAAGTTTTCATTAATGAATGCCAAAGATTAAAATTAAAAAATACACATAATTGGATTAAAATTATGACTAAAATAGATTATAATCAATTGATTATGCTTTAATAACATAACACTTTTGAAAACATATCATTCTTTTGTATCACTTGCCATCCAGATGCACGGTGCAGAGTTTTAGAAATCAGAGTCACAAAGATCTTCACGTGAAGCTTAAAGAAAAAGGGACTTAAAGACTCCGGTGTCTGCCTGCCATATCCTTCAAGAGCATATTGAAACAGTAAATGCCATGAAATTAAAGTTCCTAAGAGCTTGAGACAGTTTTGAAAATGGCATTTTGAAGTCATATCACTTTAAAAATTTCAAATTTAAGTCAGTTATTGTTGTTGGTAAAACTGTAAGGAGAATAATTTCCAGGCTAAGCAAGAGTATTCGTTGATTACCATAGAAATATTTTATATATCTATACATACACACATGTGTGTATTTCTAGGAGGGAGAAAGTGGCTCAGGGTGGAAACTACATGATTGATGAGACAGCATTTGCTGACAGGTACTAGGAAATAACTGGCAGACAAAAGCAATAAAAGACAGCAAAGCAAATGTGTTCACCTGCAAACATGTGTGAACCACTGCAATCGATGCTGCAAAACCAACCCGTGAGCCACCTACTCGTTCTCACTCATAAACCAGAGCCCTGCAATGGCCTCTTCTGCAGCTCCTTGTCCTCCTCTCATCTCAGCACCTGAGCACCCAGGTAGAAATATGAAGAACCAGGAAAGCAGAGCCCTAGAGATGGCAATCCTGAAGACAGACCCTGGAGCTACAGAGCATTCCTCTGGGAAAGTACAGTAACCTGCTGCTGCTATCAGTGCTCCCAGGTGATGCAGCAAAGAGCAACATCCAAAACTTCCACTGAGATGCCCCACTAATGCAGACAGTTTCATCCACAGGTAACAAACAGCAATGCATTATTTACAGCACCAATGCTCAGAAAAACATGCTCACTCTAATACCCCAAAGGTAAAAATAGCAAGCACCACAGATTCATTGTTGACCATTAAGACAATGAATGTGGCATTTAAAATACTGAGTGTTCCGCAGCATAAAAGGACAATATTGTATTTCAACTCTTACATTCACAAAAAAACAATAAACCAAACCAGCTGGTAACACATTTGACCTTCTGATACAACATTCACATCTACCTCTTGGTCTGTCTCCCACAGCTGCAACGTGAAAAGTCACACCCAGCATATTGTTTGGGCTGAGAAATCTCCCTGGCCTTTTGCATGGGACAAAGGGCTATTTTCTGTACAACCTGACCCAAAGGCAAAGCAACTGCAGACGTGCTTTAAAAGTGTGACCTATTTACACCCTTTGTCAAGTCATCACCATTAGGTCTGAACTAATACTAAATTGTGCACAACAATTTATTGAGCAGAGGAAAAAATCAGATCTTAAACCAGATATCAGCAGTGGATCTCCACCAATTACTGCCTTTTTCACATGCTGGTGACAACAAATATTATATTGAAAGAGCCATCAGTTGAATGTTTTGCCTTCACGGACCAACTTGCTAAAAATATATTCTGTAAATCCCTGGATAAAGATAGACCTGAATTTTAACCAAATCACTGTAGACTAAGAGGCTTCTTGAGATATGCAGGTAAACAGCACACAATTATCTGTGATCAAAACTCTTTTAAATCTAACAGGAACTTGGATTGGACATCACAAGAAAATAACTATATGCCAAGTCCATTTATATCTCATGGAATGCTTTGGGACTTTCATCGTGATTTTCTGTAAGAAAACAGGAACTTGGCTGCATTGAAAACAATATCTTAAAATGAGCTTATTTCCAAAATTAATGTATGTGCAGTGCCTGATAGGTACCCAGCTACACTTTGAATAACTGAAATCTGCAATACCACTATGAAGAGCTTTGAAAGTCTCCCAAATTTGTTAAACAATGTTATTGCCAATTTCATTTTCACAATGAGCCAAGACATTCTAAAGCTTCTGCGTTCAAACATTTAAAAAGCAAACACACAAAAATAATCAAAAGGACACCATGTCGCACACCCACTGAGCCAGAACTCCCCATATAAAGCAGGCTGCAAAGCACAGCCAAGGACCAGACTCATGGGGGTGATAATAAAGATGAGATTACAAATATTATATATTACTTTAACTGAGAGGATCATCAGATGAGCACTTGCAGTGTAAATCCTGCAGGAAGAGCAGTATCTGACAGTCCTCTGTTCTCAGGGTAATTCTTGTCATTTATTGTGCAATTATTTTTCTCACTTTTATTTAGGTTTTTTTTTTTAAAAAAAAGAGCCTCTGCTGAGCAATGTAAGGAGCTGTAAGGACACAGAAAGCACAGCATGGCAGGGAGGAGGGGAGTGAGATAATAACACAGTCCTGCAGACTAATTTAATCTCAGACAACCAGTGAGTGGTACAAAAAAACAGGGGGAATGAATAAAAAAGGCAAGTCTCTTATTCACAAAAAAACCATTTCCATGCCAGGTGTTGGGCTCTGGCTTAATTTTTCTCACTCCCTTTCTTAAAACAGCTTAGGAGAAAATGGTTTAGCTGCAGACAAGAGGTCTTAACACTTTAGAGAAGGAAAATGTTATTCTGAACCTTTCATGCTTAAGCAGTGCTGATGCACAGCTGTTCTAGACTGGGATGAGACTTCTGGTTTCACAAAACCTAACCTGAGGCAGAGGTACATGAGGCTGGACAGGCAAGGAAACTAAGAAGTACAGAATAACCACTAAGGATATGAGGAAAAAGAGACTACGACAAAGAGTTTAGAGGAGGGAGGATCCCTGGAAAAAGCTGGACTCTGGCAGAAGCTGAAGTGAAGCAGAAGAGCCCAGAGGAGCATGGATTGTTCACATCTGCTCCAGCAGAGCCAGAGCAAAACTACATCTTCTCAGAGTTCCCCACCCCTCTTTTCTAAGCAAACATCCCCAAAACCCATCAGCATAGCATCCAGATTCTGCTCCCTACAGATGCTTTGTCCACATCCAACATCAGCTTTAATTCTTAACTTTTAACAACTGCAATAATTTTTTGTTAGCTTGACTTAGTTTTCCTGAGCAATCTATTAATTCTCTGGTCTTTACTCAGCTGTGGCCAGCACTGCTTTCTGCAGAGCAGACAGGTGAAGGACCAGAGATTTCCAACACTTCCACCATTGATTCCTTTAAATAATACAGACCCCTGCAGCTATGCACAGAGCTGCCCTATATAAAGGTGTGAACTTATCACCTCTGCTCTCATCTTCATTTCCCACTTCCCTCCTCCTCCCCTTTGCTCCATAGCAGTCATGTCCTGGCCCCTTTCACAGGGCTACTCTGACTGTGAACACAAGAACAGATCTGAAAACAAAGCAATATATCCAGATCATCCCTGAAGAAAAAGAAATGCTCCTCCATGTTTCCTTCTCAGTTTAAAGCATCGTGCTGCTCTCCCTTTCATGCCCTGCCCTTGTTCCAAATTGAGCTGCTGCTTTCTTCAAAGTTTTACTTTCAAAGATGAGGTCCCACTGTATCACATCTCACTCTCACCCCTCTCCCCCACCTTTCTTCTCTACAGCCCCATGTTATTTAGTGTAGAAGGCAAACAGCTTGTCAGGTGGTGTTATGGTTAGAGTTAAAAACAAAAGAAAAAACCTGTCATGGTGCTAATGGTGTTTTCTTGTTATTATGCCTTCTGGTGTGATAGATCCACAGGGTAACTAACACCATCTAGATTGCTTCCTTTTTAGTGCTGATTTATTTTAACAGGTTATTCACTGATTTTTCACCTAGAACAACTGGAGAGATGTGCAACATATTTATTCTCTATCCTTTTTCATTATTAAAGCAGTTGTTTCCACTGTGTTTTGGTAGCTTCTCCCCAGCAAGCCCAGACACTTTCATGGTCTCCTGCCTGACCCCTTCTGGCCCATCTCAAGGGAGATCCAAGACTACACTCTGCTCCATGCTGAGTTCCAGTTACAGCTTTTTAAGACTTTTCCAAGCTCCCTTTTAAATAAACAAAGGTTTCTCCCCTCCCCTCACCCCACCTCATGTTCACAAAGAAGCAACAGATGCCATTGATTCACTTTGTACCTAAGCTTTTGATCTGGTAGCACTTTGATTTTCAGTGCTCACTTTTGACAAGGAAGGGAATAAGAGCCCCATTTTTGTGACATTAATAGAACCTTTTCTGCTGTGGTAATTTATTTGTGCTCTGCTAATAATTTTCTGCTGATCTGTGTAGATTCTTGGTGACAGCCACAGAGAACAGGACAGAGTGACAAAAACATGGTTTCCATAACCCTGAAATCTTTTCCAGAGGCCTGGGGTAGTGTGGGCTGCTCTACCCTCTGACAACACTTTGTCTGCACAGTAAAACTGTGGTCCTGTGCAGAGCACCTGTGCCAGGCTGGGAAAAGGTGAATTTCACAGAGCCTCCAGCACTGGGTGCTGCCCCAGGACTGATACTGGGGAAGACCAATTTAATGCTTTGCAGGCAGCTGGTAAAAACAAGGAAAGGGCATCTCTAAGAGGCTTACAGACAAAATGGTACCAAAAAGGGCAAATCAAAGACAGCAAAGGTGGGAAAAGCAATGTTTCTGTGCAATTGCTCCATCCTGCCAGGTGCTCCTCTGAGACCTTGCTGGAGACTGTGGCAGACAAAAGCTTTTGTAGCCATTTTAATGCAAATCAACTGCATAACACATAACCTGGTATTTCACAGTCCCCTATTCCCACAAGGGCACAATCACTCTCTCTGAGGCCTCGCCAGCCTCCTCAGCCCTTGCACAAGAACAGCTCTTTGCTGCCCTGTGATCCTCAGCATCACCAGGAAGGACGAGGAGCAGAGAGGGGCTCAGAGCACCCAGCCAAGCACATCAGCAGCAAAACAGGGGCAGAAGAATCAGATCTGCAGCACCAAGACTGCCCCATGTGCTGTGCAAGCACAGCCAAGCACAAGTGACTTTTTAACCTATGATCCAACTTCAATTAACAACATGCATCACCCATCCCACCAGCTTTCATGATGAGAAGAGCATTTGCAAAGGAGCCAAAATAGACCCCCAGCAATCAGAGCTGAAAGACACTGGCAAGTCAGCACCAGAAGATCCAAATCCCACCTGCCTGTAGCCCATCCCTTCTCCAGGGAGGGCTGCCTGCTCGCAGCTGTCAGTCCCTGGTGGCTCCGTGGCAGACGCGCTCACCACGCGCCCTGCGGCAGGGAAAGCAGCAGTGAGAAGAGCAGGCACCTGGCGGGCGGGAGGTGTGACAAATCCTTGGCAGAGCACAAAACCAAAAGCAATTTTAAAATCAGCAACAAGCATTTGACAGCTCCTGTAAGAGCCTCCTCGGTGTTCCCATGCCGTGGATGTGGGATTTGGGGAGTGGTGAGGGAACATCCTGTTCAGCAGCAAGAACATGGGGCAAACCTCAAACCTCAAATAATCTGTATTATCACAGATCCAGACATCATTAGGCAGCTTGGTACACCATGATTTTCCTCCCAGCTAAGAAACTTTGTATGGTTGCTCATGTAAAATTAAGTTTAATGTGGCATTAAGATTCTATAAAATGATGCCTGAAGATGAGGAAACAAAGTCAACTAAGTAGCGAGTAAGCCTGTATTGATTTTTATGTGTATGTTTTCCTATCATTGTTACTAAGCTGGTGACACTGTGAAGGGCACAATTATTTATGTTCCATCAAATTAGTAAGTGATTCGAATCCCTGATGAAATATCAAGCAAAAATTGCTTTCACTTCTACAGAAAGTACTTCTGACTTTGGAAATGTTCGCATACCCCTGGAAGGGCAGTATAAGAATACAAGGACTTCGCAGAAAAAAAAAGAAAAGGATGCAAAAAAATTTAAAAAACCCCAGCTCATGACTCATGAGTACCATCTTTATATCTACCTGAGTGTCACCAGATCTGTCACCATTATGTGGGAGCACTATACAGTGGGGTGCAGAGCAGAGTCCCCATTCAGGACCATTCCAGTAAATGACAAAATGAGGACAACGAGGGTTTGTGTGAGTGTGCAATTCCATACTGAAAAGTGAAGGACTGCAAGGAAGGAGTGACTGCTCAGCACAACCCAGGAAGGATGCTCTGCCAGATGGAGAGAGAAGGACACAAAAACCTCAACATTTGTATGTATTCTTAATTTTTACATTATATGTATGTGCCTCTGTATTGTGACAACTGCCTAAAATCAACATGGTAGTGGAAATGTTATAAAATGCAAAGAAACTTAAGGTTTCAATTTTGCCTCCTTTTGTTGGATCCCTGCTTGATCCAACCACTCTGTTCAAAAGCCACAAGAGTTTTCCACTGTATTTCAGCCAAAAAGTCCATGTTGCCTTAGGGTCCCAGTTGAATGCAGCCAAATGGAAGGCAGGAAGAAGCTTTTCAGATAAATTCATAAAAATGTGCTCATGTAAGATGTAAGTAAATCACAACAAGAAAAGAAATGCAAGCATCTGGAATGAAACCCTCACATCTTTACTATTATTCTACATAATAACATTAAAAGCAAGATATGATACGAGAATTCTTCGCTGAAGCGTTCTATCAATATTTAAGTTAAAGAGAACGATCTCTTTGAACAACTGCTTTGCAGGAGGAAATTCCTTTACTCCAACCACCAAAAGAGCCTTAGAAAAGGCCTTTAATCAGGGCCTTTGAAACAGGAAGGAAAGCATGATTTTCCTCTTTTTCTTCCTTAATGTTTTGAAAAGGAAACAAGCTATTGAAATATATCAAGTGATTTCCTTCACTTGAAACACTAGCAGACTTCTGTGCATTGTGCGCCAAACAAAAATAAACGCCTTTTATCCACCCAGATTTTGCCGTGGGTAAGACAGCAGGGAGATGGACTGATCATTGTGTGGTCAGGGAATCACAGCCTCGGCACCGAGTCACATCCTACCCAAACAATTATTTTTGGGAATGGAATAATCCCCTAAGGAGACACCAGTGTGATTACCCATGAGTGGCTGTTTTGACTGCAAGGAGCAAGAGAGGGAGCAGAAAAACCTGAGGAGGTGGCTAAAGCACTGTGTGCTTGCAAGGGGTTGGGAGTCTTGGAATAGAAAGCAGGTAAAGAACAAAACTAAAAAGAGATCCCAGTCCAGTTAAATGGCAACTTGGCTGCAGTGTCAAATTACACAGACGTTGAAAAAAGCTTTGCAGCCTAACTCATCCCAGCTTTGCTTTTCCTGGCCTGTTTTGTTACCCAGTGGGAGCGAGGTAATAACTTCTATTTTTGTAGAAAACAACACCACTTTTTCAGCCTGGTGTGTTGTTTTTATTTCACGGCAGAACACTGCAATTTATAAGCAGCAAAACCTAAGGAAAATGCTCTAAATGAAGGACTTTATGGCATGTTACCATTTAACCCGTTTTTCACTGTGTTTGGATTTATTGGCCTTCCCAGTTGCAATGTTAAATGATTCTGAAAGTAGAACAATTAATCCAAAATCCTATTTGTTTTAATCTAACACTGTCAACTAGTTTTAGGTTTGCAGTCAAGAGAAAAAAAATGTCTGTTAAGCTCTACAGCACTAGCTAATGTCTAAAGACAATCCTCAGAAAAGGTGCTAAGATGTTTTATCACAGCGCTATAGATGGGACGGAGATTTATTATTGTACTGAGCACCATTCCAGCAGATGCCTCTTGAATTACAATGAGATTATTAAAACTTTACAAATCATTATATTAAAACCTGACAAGAGTACTTTGGGAACCGGAGCATCTTGATGTCATTGCTGGTGATGCATTACCTGTGGTAAGGCTTCAGGAAAATTCCTAAGTAAAAAATTGGTTATAAAAGTATAAAATATATTAATATTTATTTCAGTACCTGCTATAAGTTCAAGGATAATAGGTATATGCATCAGAACAGCTGAATGATCGTATTTATGTCAGCATTAGAAAGATGTTCATCTGCTGCAAAGTTTAATTAATTTTCATAGATAGTTAATTTTCTGTTTCATTATCAGCTCCCTAAATTTGAAAGACAAATAATTTATAAACAAATAGAAACTTCAGAGAGGTGTATTTTTAGAGCAAACAGAAGATAAATAACAGAGTGAAGCATCCACGCTGCCTTCGAAGTTCTAATATGAATGATAGATTGCAGCAGGTTGTGATTGATAACTTAAGCATTCTGGAACACTGACTGAAAAGAAACAAATTGTTTACTGCTCACCCCAAACCATTCTCAGGTAACAAATGACTCTGATATTTACCAATCAAATAATGGCTGTGATGCCCTTAAACATCAGTGAATGAGGAATGTGTGGGCTCACCGAGTCCTTCCAGGGGTGACCTGATCCCTTAAGGACAACATTCCTGCCCTTCTCCCCTTCCCAACACGTAGAAAGTTTAAGCAGCTACTTACCATGATGTACAACGCCCTTCAACCCATGGATAATGGGATCCAGTGCTGAATTGTCCCTCTGACTGACCTACATGCAAAGGATACAGAATTGGTTACATCTACTCTGGCATCAGGCAGAACAGTCTCAGATTAATCTTCTAAAGAGAAAAAAATAAAAGATGTTATCTAACAAGCTGCTTAGTTCTCACATTTACAATGGATCTTCACCAAATGCCAAAGGTACACGGCGTAACAAAATAAAGTGAGGAAGGTTAAATCAAAGAAAAGGTAACCTCTGAATTCTTTAAAACATTAGCCCCATTATTGGCCCTGCAAAGCCTAAAAACACAGAGCTGATTTTTCTCCATCTATTTCTGCTTTCATAGAGGAAAACTGCAATGATAAGCAGAAGTTATCTCAGACCAGTTCATTCCTTACTGACACAGCCATAAATCTGGTGCTGCCACTGCAGTCAGTGAATTGGACCCCTTTCAGCCCTAATGGAGTTAGACCTTGGCATCTCATTGCTATTTGTATTTTTAAGTTTATTTAATTTAGCGTCACTTGGACAAAGGAAAGGGAAAAAAGCTATGTGAGATGATCTAGAAAAACATCACCAATTTTTGACAGTGTAATTGCCTGCACTGCCAGACCAAAACCTGCAACATTCCTTCTATCACCCAGAAATTGCCCACGTCCTTCACAACAGTGAGATCCAGCACCAGAGAGAGGAGGGAGAGGCTGCAGGAAGGATTAACCCTGTTGAGCTCCATGACTTCCAAATTAAACCTATCACGTCAGTCACTTGCACACAGCCAAGGTATTTACAACCAATAATGAATTTTTTTTAACCTTTTGCCTCTTCAGAGGTATTGTAGGAATAATTCACAATTTCTGTGAACACGTTCCATTATTTGAAATACTTGCCAATTTACTTTTGGGAGATAAATACTGCCATGTATCTTATTCATGGGGTACATTCCTTTTTTTTTTGCCCACCAGTCAGGTTCAGAACCTGAGTAGTGTTGATAATTTCTGGATGGGCTGCTCCCAATGGGCAACACATCAGATGGAAAAGAGTTCTTCTGGATTTTACTGCCTGCTGATGACCTCAATGTCATGAGGAAAAACAGAGTTTAATCACATTAGGGCAGTGTATTAACATATTTGGAAAGGAGTGGAGACAAAAGAAGAAAACCCTGAGAAAGGACCTTGTGCCCAACAGGGAACAAACTGATATGTGAAGGGCAGAACCAGCTTGGAGCTGTTCCTGGGAGAGGACATCATTGACCACAGCACATCCAAAAAATGTATTGTAAAAATATCACAAATTTTACTGGCCTGACAAGAAAACTGAAATCCACTGCCCAAGTTTCACAAGCACAAGCTCCTCTTATCTTCTCCTTCCTCCCCTTAACTAATTAGGAATCTTAGAACCCTCATTATCTTCTCAGCCAACTGCACTGAGATAAACCACAACAAACCACCTTTCTGTTTTTTGTTTATTTGCCCTTTGAACCACTCTGCTGTGCTCAGGACACATTCTCCTGCACTTCTCTAGAGACAAAATGGTTTGGTGTTGTAAATGGAAATTGAAAATCCTTTCCTCATCACAGTACTCCAGAACTTGCAATGATCATCTAGGGCAAGAAATGCAATAAAATTATCAAAGTAGCAAAAGCGCTTTGAAATATATACAGCTTAGATGTTACTGGACATAACACCATTACCCCTGAAGGCTGCAAGCTCTTTGAAGCATGAACTTTTATGTGCCCAAAGGGGTGCTCTGTACACTCTGGATCCTGTATAAATAATAATCACAGTACAGTGGACCCAATGACCCACTTTGCGGGTTCTGCCTGGCAGCTGACAAATCAAAAAGAAACACTAAAAATACAGAGCCTGTTGTGAGACACATTCCTGCATCTTTTCCATTTATCCAGGTTTCTCCAACCATTTTTTCATTGGCACCATTGAAAAAACAAATCATTAAAATGCTACCAGCATTTAAGTACAAGAATGTAAGAAAATCTTGCTCTGGATTTAAACAATGTTTTATTTATTGCTGCCTAACCATAAGTGGTAAAGACTTTCATTTTGTTTACTTTGGTTTTATTTCTGGTGACAGCAGCAATCAGTTTGAAGAAAGCAAATAGACAGAAAGAATCATAAAGGTTAGAACTCTTCCTTTTGGGATTTTGTGTCAAAGTAGATCAATCCTTAACCTCAGCCCTGGCAGCGCCCCTTTAATCTGCTGAGGTGGTGTGACTGTATAGATCCAGCCATGCAGCCTCTTTGATAACACATTCTGCAAATGTGCTGTGTTCTTCAACAGCACAAAACCAACAGGAACAGGATTTCTTTGGAGGCTGGAAAGCAAATGCTCCATGCATCTGTAATCTTGTTTTCTCCGGGGGTATGGGGAGTGGGATCTCATGTTTCTTTAGAAATCACATTCAAACAAGTACCACTTGCAGAGATGTCAGTTCAGACCTGCATGAGATATAGCTTTATTTTCCTTCCACATGCTTTCCCTGTTTTTACCTTAAATTCACACACAGTTCTCTCACACTTCAGTACAACTGTTTCAGGATCTTGGCAAGACCATTAGAAAAGTGACCAAAAGTTTTCTCATTTTGTGGAAGGGTTCAGACTTCAGAACAGAAGTTTTCTTACATCTTTTTCTTCTTCAAATTCTTTTAAAAATCCAAACCCCCACCTTGAATTTCATCTCTCCCCCCCCAACTTCTATATATCCTTTTTCTGCCTGTGTTCACAGAGAAAAGGAGGTTTCTGAAACCCAAAATGTCAAGTTCTATCCCCATTGCTGCACATATCTGGTTTAACTGGCCTGCAGCTACCATGCTGGTTGAGATCAGAGGTTCACCCACATAAGAATCCTGTCTCTGATAACAGCTGATACTTAAAAGAAAGGAAGGGGGGGAGAAGGACAGAAAAAGGACAAAAATCTCCAGAATAAGAATTGTCCTTCTGACCTGCTTTATGATTCCATGTCATGAAGCTTGAGCTTATATCCTCCTACAAACTGTTTTTAACTTTTTTTGTTATATAATATGTGTTACAGCAACACATTTTTTATTATCTTATGGACATATCCTGAAGGAAAACAGCAATTAATTATTCAGATTGACTTTACATTCCACATTTCTGCTGATAGCTTGGAGAATTAGAGAAAGATCACACACCTATAACTGGGTTTGAGCACTTTGGCTTCACCCAACACGTGCCTGTCTAATCTGGGTAAAGCTTTTCTTTTCCTGTGAGTGAAGAGCCATGAGCTTCCCCCTACTCCTTCAACACCTTATCAGAAAAAACACCAAGAATGACAATTTCTCAAGCACAGGAATTCCAGGCACAAACACAAGCCTGTGATGCTGCTGAGTGAGTATTAACAGACAGATGGAAAAGCATCCTGAAATTGCCCTAAAATACCCACAGTACCACTACTACAAATGTTGTTTCCTGCACAAGATGTTTTTGCTCAAGACTGACTAACACTCTATAGGTCTGCAGTAAACAGATTAAATAATGCTTGCGTGCATCATTTATAATTGAAAAATGCCTGTAATCCTCTTCAGCAGAAATAAATAGGTAACTACCATGCGAAGCGCAATGGAAAAACAAACACTGAGATATCATTAAGCAGTTTCCTGTGCTAACAGAGCTCTCACCATAGGGTAAATATGGGATGAACATGACACGAAGAAGCAAAATCTCTTTGTTTATCATACCCTTTGGGTGACTTCAATACCTGGTGCACATGCCATTCTGAATAGAAAGAATGGCTTGATGTTAATGCAATGAACAAAACAAATATTTGCAGTATGGGAAAAGCCAAGGCACAAGTGACCCCATTCTGCAGTCATAAACCAGATATGGTCTTCACATGAAGTCATGGAAATCATTACTCTAGACAGGTCAGATTTACTTACAGCTCCTGCATCTGATGCAGGGACTGAGAAATTATTCCTTTTTCAGTGAACAAGGCTGATCAGTCATGAACTCTATTGACAGCCGTGTTAACACCTCTCAGCAGCACCATGTGTTGTCCCCCTGCTTGAAACTGCTGTTTCTACAGCTGTATCCTCAGAGGCAGGCCAGGCAGCTCAGCCCCTCCTCAGGATAACACTAATACTCCAAAGAGGACAGTTCTAGTGACTGAGCAGAGCAGGAGTGTGACCAGAGGACAGACCAGAGCACCTCAGCCAGGATGACCATGCTAGTCCAGCCACTAAGCCACAGCATGTGACAATAGACATTACTGGAAAGGTTCCCCTGTGGTGCAGCAGTACTCAGCTCAGCACATCCTCATGAGTTAAAAAACCCCAACCTGCTCTCATTCTCTATCACTTGCTGTAGAGCAGCCAAAGCTCTCTGTTCATCTGATTATTTTACAAGACAAACTCAGAGCCTCCTGAAGACCCTGATTTCTCAAAACTCAGCAGACTTGCAAAGTGTTAAAATTTATACCACATGCTATATAATTTAAGCCATATGCTAAAGTCATGTAAGTAATCCATGACCCGTCTTTCTGCTGCTTTCTGTAAAGCTGGAAAAAAATTATCTCAGGCAAAAATACTGAGCTTACCATGCTTATTTTAGAAACAGTAACAAATAAAAACAGGAAACCCCCAAATGCATACAGAAATAGTTAGAGAGGCCCCTAGGCAACACCAGACCTTAAATCTAAGACCTCTGCCCAAAGGGCCAGACATCCCCTACTGCCCAAAGCTCCAGGCAGCCTCTCTGAAACTCAGATTACCCTCCCACCAACCAAGGATGTCTGGAGGGAGCACCACAAAGCTCTCTAATGATCACTTGTAGCAGCCACCTTGTGAGAAGTAGGCGAATATTAATTGTTTGAAAAGCTCAGGAGTAAGGAATGCTCCTTCCTTTTAAAAATATGTTTAAATAGATGCCGTGTGGAGGAAAAGGGTGTGGGGGAAAAAGCATTGAAGAAAACCCACCTATTTGGGTTGATACAAAATATAAATTTCTCTTTCATTTCCACCTTAAAAAAAATCTGGCATTTAGACATTAAACTGTCATAAATTTGCAGCAACTGCTTTCAAGCTCATTAAATGGGCTTACAGACAGTATTGCAAAGCATCTCAAAGTGAAGGAGAACGCCACAGTCGGCTATATTGAAAGGTGAAATGACATGCATTTTGTGCAAGGCAGAGGAAAATGAATGGCAACAATTTTGTGATACAGTACCTGAGCCTTTCCCCTCCAAATAGTGATATAATTTACTTTTCTCTCCCACTGCAACATTTGGCCCTTGACTTGGAAACTAAATCTTCAATCTATCAAGCCTTACCCATCTGCTAAGTAAAATGGCCAAGACAATCTGCATGCCTTGAATTCGATATAGCCAGCTGCTCCCACAGTGCTGAGCATTAACATCCAGAGACCATCCTCTCGTGCTGCAAAGGACGGTGTCTGCCAAGGATGAATGACTACATACTTAACCGTGGCAGCTGAAGCCACTGACAATGGCTGACACAGAAAGATGCCAATGTGTCAAACTCTACTTTCAATTACAACAGTGAAAGTCAGGGGTAATATTCCCCCAACTGTGTGCCTTCAGCTCCCATTCAGCCTGCAGTTAAGATATACAACTCACCAGCCAAAAACCTAAGTCTCCAAACACTCTGTACAAACAGCTAAGAAGAAAAAGAAAACTATTATAAATTAACTAGGTTGCAGAGATTAAATTGTCCTGTAGGGTTTCAGGACAATCAACATGGTTAAACAATTTATTCTCTTATCAGCTCAGTGGTGTTGGACAGATGCCAGTCCCCAATCTCTACGGGGAAGGACCTGATTTTCAGTGGTTTAGAACAGAAATTAGAAGAATCCCATTAATGTGAACACTGTGCCACACAATATGTATTTTAACATCACAGCAACAGGATTTAAAGAATCCAAGATAATCACCATCAAAAGGAACATTCTTTCCTCAGTAAAGGGAAAGCACTAGGGATATTGCCTGTGAAACTCTTAACATTCATGTCTTCAGGGCCAAATAATTTCAGGCTATCAGTTTGGGTAGGTCCTACTCCTATCCTTCTAAACAATCATGCACCTGCATCAGTCTGCAGCACTTGAGAAGGACATCCTGGCTTTGTGGTCCACACCCTTCTGCTCTGCACTAACTCTATTGTCCCACCTCTCGTTTCTCTCCCTTTTGAAGTCCACATTGTAAAATCTGCTTGTGGATAAATATCTTGTTTCTTAAACATTACTGAATAAAAGGAAGTGAAAGATTTCAGCCAGATCTGGAATGTGGATGAACAGATATGAAAAGTTTACACGTGCTTTGCTTTGAAATAAAGTAGGAAATGTTTATCTGGGGCTTTCCAGGAGAACTGACGGGTGAGAGGGGATACTGGTCGACACTACAGCACACTGAGCTATCTGTGAAGCCAAGAAAATGCCTACAGAGCTCCCGACATAATGATAAGCTAGATTTGGTGCTCTAAGTTTTTCACCTTCACAAGCACTAAATGATCCAAGAATGATATATTCCTGCTCCTCCACAGATGATATTTTCTTCCATCTCCCCCATATAAGCTATAATTGCACATCTCCCATATGAGCTGATGCAAAAGGACAAATCTGGCCAAGAGCCTGCAGCCTGACAGAGGTGAGCTGGGAGGCAGAAGGCATTTGCTGTGTAATGAATGGACTGCCCAAAGTAAGTATCCTGCAGAATATATTTGTAAGGGAAAACAAGAAATGGAAACAGCCCCCCTAATACTTCAAGTTTCTACTCATGTGTAAAATCTGAGAGAATAGCAGGTACCCAGGCAAGATGTGACATTGAACCTTATGCTGGCACATGCACTATTTCACACAGATACTACCATGACCTTTGATTTTTTTAAAAATGTGCTTTAGAGATGCTTCTGACTTTGCCTACAGCAACTGGTTTCAGGTTCACTGATTTGAAGGCAAACTATGTTGAGTTAAATTTGGGTTTTGGCCTTCAGGTGTTAATAATCTGCTATGAATAAAAATATGCTGAAGTCATAGAGGTGCATATGCTAGAGGAGGGGGTGTTCCTAAATGTCTCATTCACTATGTTGCTTGAAGAGAAAGGGGAAAAAAAAGTTAATGAGTCTTCCAATGATTATTTTAAATAGAGTAATGGGTTTGCATTGATCCTTCTAGCTAATTCCACTTTGAATAATACATCACTCTGACTGAAAGCTTGCTTGTGATGTATTAACTTCATATTTCACTACAGCTTCAGAGGATATCTACTAGCAGGTTATATTAACTACCAGTGCCAAAGAGGAAGCTGCATTTTTTCCTTTACTTTTTTTGAAGTCCAAAATGGTTTTAAAAGCTATTGAACTGGCTTTGGGTGTTCTGGCTGCCCCTCATCTTTGGTTGAGTGCAATGAAGCTGTTTGCAACCACTGCTCCTCACAGCCTTTAACTCAGCCCCTGCATCACTTTGTACCTGCTGCCTCTGGACCTGAGTTAGTTACAGACATCCTGGGACAGGGATGGGCCAAACTAGGTTATAGATCAGCAGCTTCCCCTGTCATGATGTCCAGGAGGGATGCTTAAAAACACAAGCAGCATAAATAGCACTTTTACACCGCAGGTTGGCTGAAACACCAGTGTCATAAAGAGAGCAAAGCTCTGGCTACCACAGAAGAACACTGAACAGAACCTGCGTGTTGGTGCAACGTCCTGACTCCAGAGACTGTCTCAAAAAAAAAGCAAGACCGTGAAACCCTGAGGTAGAGTTAAGTCTGCTTAATAACTCAGCTCAGAGTGCTCTGTGTTTGCACCCACTGAGTTCCTTTGTTAGCAGAGAGGAGCATTGATCGTGCATTGTAACCTGCTGGCAGCGGCTGATTGGAACACCAGCCTGAGGAAGACTCTGCAGCTCCCCCTCTGCAGCATTTCCTCCATTCACTATCTCAACATTTGCAACCAGCAGCATGGTAAGAAACAACAGACAATGGTTTTTCCTTTCTTTTTGCAAGGCACTCTTTTGCCCGAACTTCAACTTATTCCATTGCTAAATTAATTAATCTCCCCAAAGCATTCTTGGACGAATGCAGCTGATTTACTGCAAGCAAATAGCACATTCAATTAACAAATTACTGGAAGACCTTAATACACATATCTCTCAAGAAAAACAAAAGTTATGTCCAGCCCAAAAAGCACAATCTGATTAATGACAATAGAATACCTCAGATACAAAGTTCTGTAAAAGGCAAAAATGTGATTGCAACACAGAGGAGAGGCAGCTTCGGTGGCAGCTTCTCAAAGCTGGGAAAACTTGATTGATAGACTCTACCATCTGCAGCTGCACAAAAAAGGGCTACAGTAGCTGCAAGTTTATTTAAAGCAATTTCAGTGCACTGAGCCTACTTGTTCTCCTTTGAGAAAATAATATGATTTCTTCATAGAGCATGTAGTCTACTTATTTAAGCAGCAGTGTGCAAGATCTCTCAATCCTACCAGCAGTTCAGCTGGAAAAATGACACACCAGGGGGTAACATTTTATCAGGATGGAGGCTATTTTATAAAAACTGCCATCAGGTATAAACTGTTCTCATCATCTGAGTTAAAAAAAAATAAAAAAGGGGGCCAAAAAAAAAAAGAGTTGGTCTCTTTTAGAGTTTTAGCAATTTGCTCAATTTACAGTTTTTAGGTAAAAATAACCATTTTGACCTAAGTAGGGAGGAAAATGAAATGGTGTAATGAAAAAATGTAACAAGCACTACAGCCAGATCATCCTATAACACCCACTCCTTGATGTAGAGCTTCACACATTTCGAGAGGCTAAACTCTAAACTGTGAAACCACGAATGGAAGTTAGCTCTCATTTTCTTCTGCTCCTGGCTTGAATTTCGTACAAAATCCTGCAAGTGAGAAAAAAATATCTCCAGCTATTTTTTTTTTAAATGAAAATAAAGCAGTGAAGTCTGATGGCTAAACAGTAAAACTTCCTGGACAAGATGCAAGGGCTGGAAAGGAACAGCTCAGATGGACATCTGGAACTCCAGCATTTTGCAGGGGTTTAATTTAATTGCTCCAGCTAAGCTGGCCTAGGATGCAGCAGAGATTTCCAGCCTTTTCCTCCTTTCCAGCCAACACAAAGGATTTTGGTGAGAGAGGTCACATCAATCACTCCCTTCAAATGAAGAAATGGATTTGTCTCAGCTTCCCAACATCTTTCATTCATTCTACAAGAAAAGTCCTGTCTTTTTCTCTCCCAGCCCAGCCCTGGGCTCCCTCCAGCCGGACAGTCCAGATGACTCAAGCCAGCATCTATGAGTCACAAACACAAAGGATGCAGAAATGTCAATTAAGTTACACAGTCACTTCCCTAATGACAACCACACCTCAGTTCACAATTAAATTAGAAATCCAGTGAAAACAAATTATTTTAGGGCAGTTTTTTTTTAATCTCATGCTTTGAAAAATCAAATTCCAACACAGTTTGTTTAATGTTCCTTTTACCTCATTTCTAAGGAGGTTGGTGTGAGCTGACCTCCCAAAACTGCAGCAGGACTTTTTGCTACACCAAATTCCCCATGTCTAATGCAGCAGTCATGGGCTGGGAGAACTCTTGGGCTTCCAGGCATCTTTGTGGTACAATGACACAATGTTAAACCAGTGGTTTTTGTTCATATTTTCCAGCACAAAAGGACAACTATGACACAGTCTTGTATTTATAAATTTCTTTCAAGCAAGTTCTCCCACCTTTACTTATCTTTTTGTCAATTTTTAGCATCATATAGTTCTTGCACATATGTGCAGCTTTGCAAAATGCTATGATCATGCACAGTTCATTGCTCGTAGTACCTATGGCAGAAAGCACCTACTAATCCTCAGTTTCCTCACTTCTGCCTCCACTTTCATGTCTGAATTGCCTCCCTCTTCCATCACCCGCCTGCCACATCCTCCTTGCTGTCTCTTTCCACCCCATGAGCTGTTTCTGCCTCCTCAAATGTTACAGCATCCTTCCTTCCCAAACTCTTCCACATTGCCCCCCGAGCATCCTTCCACAACTCTCCCACCTTTTCCTCCTCTCCAAGAAGTTCCTCTGCTCTTCCAACCCCCGAGATGTTCTTCATGGAGACAGGAGAAAGAAATAGCTTTGGCTACTGAGGATGGTGAGTGGGTTTGTCCAAGGGAAACCTGGATGCCAGCAGACAGGGGGCCAAGGGTAGCAGCTGCTGGGCTGCCAAGGGCTCCAGAGCCAGGGGGAATGAACTGTGGGTGCACCAAGAGCCAGTCACAGGGCTGTCACAGGGCTGTCATGGCACGAGAACTCCGAGAAGCAGTGGGGCAAATGAGGCAGTCCATGTCAATCTCCTTCAAGCCACTGAATTAAGAGTGGCGAATGTGGCCTGTGTTTTTTTTCTCAGCTGTTTCTGAGCTGTTCAGGTTCCTGCAGCAACAGAACAGCTTAACCCCCCCTGTTTCACCTGGTGTAACACTAAACACAAACAGTGAGGATCACGTGTCAAGATGTTTATTTTTCACTTGGTTAGCATAACCCAACAACTCACTCAGTTCCTTATAAAAACATTTCAACAAGTATCATGGCTCACGTTTAGAGGGAATGGGGAAATTTTGTGCAGAAAAACAGCACTTAGAACACAGGTGCATTTAAAGCCTGGGAAACATTCAGTTTGTGGCAGCAGTTTCTTCCTCTTGAAACACAAAGAAATACAAAAACTAACATGACATGTGTGCTTGTTTCAAGATGTTCTACATTTCAGCAGTGGCAAAGTGAACGCTATTCAATCACTGCGAGTAGGTGATAGTCTTAAAGCCACAGAACTCCTCAGGATGCTCTAGCCTTCATGCCTCTGCTCCACAGGCTTGTTACAGCTTTCCTGTGCTCCTGTGGAGCATGACCCATCTATGGAAGGCACTTTCAAGCTCTGTCTCTGGTCAGGAAGCCCTCCTCCTACACAGGATATAACTTCAAAATTGCCAGAATCTCAAAATCTCAGGGAAAGTTATGAGAGGAGAAATAAAATACAATTGAACAAGATTTAAACCAAAACTTTAAACAGGGTTAGAACAAAAGGTGCTCTTTGAACAAGTCTAGCCTGAACCAGAACAGTGAAGATGTTTCCTGCAGGTGGGTGTACACAGGAATGCTCTCAGGAAGAGTCTTCCATCCCCTCTCCTCCTCTCTGAATCTGCTCATCAGAAAACCTGGCTATTAATCTAAGGTGTTTCCTTATGTTGCCTTATTCTTTTTCTTTCTTCTCTCACCCAACACTGTAACTCCTGGGTGTCCACAGCTCAAGAGCACTGGTTACGATCCAACCACCAACACTGTGGTAGGTCAGCTGGACCATCCAGGCTTCTAGCATATGCTTTGCCATGACCCCACTTTTGCTATTGACCTCTAGAAAAGTCTTTTATATTTCTTAAAACCTGTCAGGCTGCACAATCTCTTGATGTCACCACCCTCATTCCACCACCTGCCACTGACACCACAACCTGCATTAGGCTTTTTCCCTGCCAAAAGCCTGACTAGCATGAAGTGAGCTAAAAAGCCAATGCTCTGTGAGGGCAATCCACAGAGGGCTGGCACTGAGGGACATCTTCACTGCCAGGCTGCACAGCCAATCCTGCCCAAAATGCCCGAGACCCAACACAGTCTGAATTCCAGCCCAGCTGTAACAAGCACGCAAGGAGCACTGCACTGCTGGCTGCTGTGAGGGTGAGAGGCTTTCCAGAGAAGCACTGCTGCCCAAAAGCTCCATGCTGGAGCATCCCATGGTCCCTGGAGTCTGGTCTGTACCCTCAGCACACTGGTAGGATGCACCTGCACTTGCAGCTCTCTCTACATTTAGATGTCAGGGGGACAGTAAATATTTTAATATATGCCATGATAATGAAGGCATTAAAAAATCTCCTATTTTTAGAGGCAAGACACTGTATGTCTCATGTCTCAGATGCAATGCAAGCAGCAATGAAGGAAGGAAGAGGGCACTTTCTAAAAGGCAAACATAGGCTGGGCACTTAGGACACAAATGCAGCATTTAAAAGAATTGCTTCTGACACAAGAACAGCTGACAGAGATAATCTCCACAGCTCAGCATGAATTTATACAGTCTTTCAACAACTCTATTAGACAGGTGTGGTAGCAGCCAGCTGTCCTGCATGCACAGCCCAGGTTTCTCTAAAACCTGAGTGCCCATATGGCCCTGTAGCACACTGAGGTGGTGCCACCTGCCCAGGCATCATCCTCCTCTCCCACCACCATCTGTGCACAGAGAGGGATCAGTATCAGCCTGAGGGTAGTGCAGAGCTGGGCTAGTTAATGAGTGAGTTCAGTCTCCAAAATGAGGGATGTTCCCATTCACAACACAGGGACCTCCAAACAGACAGGTTTAAAAGCCAGCTTTACTTCTGGCCTTTAATTCTCTGCCCAAGTTGTGAGCAGAGACAAGTCAAGCCATAAGGCAGGGTGGGCTGCATGCTATTAGGAAGGTAAGCTTATTAGCTGAAAGGTAATAAATCTCTGTAGATATCTGGAATAGCAGAAGGCAACAGTTTGCTTCGCCATATCACTGGTAATGAGTTGGCAAGAGGAGAGCATTCCAAAACGTTAACCTAAAGCTTAATTTGACTGGTATGCACTTTGGGAGAGTACTTAATAAGAGTGGTTTACCCAAGATGGGGAACTATATGTCTGCTCATGCCTCCCATGAAATGCAGCAGGATATAAAAGTGTGATTTTAGCAGTTTAGAATACAAAATGATGGGGGGAAAAAAAACTTTGAAAAGTGATTGATGCAGTCTAATCGTGTTTCACACAAGAGCATTTCAAATTATGTTAGATATTTTTATAGGATCTAGATATGATAAAGTAGGTTTGCCAGGTAGCAAGGCAGGCAGGAGGGAGAAGGAGTAAGAAAATAATAAAATTATTTTCTTACTTCTTACACAGGCATATGGATAATGCCATACAAACCACTGATAAAATGCACCCAAAAAATTGCTAGCTTAGCTGTTAAGGTTATGGAGCTTTGCTTTCTAATCAACACTTACCCATATAGCTGTTTTTAAATATTGATCTGATAGCATGATCCCAAGGGAAAATAAATATCAAAAGGGGTGATTTAATTCAATCTTCCTGATTCCTGCATAACATGATCCTATTTCTTCAAAAACCCAGAAAGCAGTAACTTAAGTGAAGCTTACAGATCAGCTAATATATTTACAGCCTTAAAGTAACATGAGACACACTATAAAATACACTGAGATCCAAAGTTAATCTCTTTTAGCAATATTCTTGCAGCAAGTAAAGATGAATTTTACGGTGAAAAAAATCCATTTTATCAGGAGCAAGACTGAGCTTTCTAATAACCAAGCTCCTTTCTAATGTGGTACATCATTTTATTTTACTCATAAAGAACACTTTGCCAAATCTCCAGTTAGGCTTCATTTGATACAGCAGAGATGTTGCAAAACCAATACCCTCTTTCAGAAAGTCTCTTTAGTCTTGATAATGACCACATTACAATGCATATTTGATGCACAGAAACAGTACAGTTACAAGCAGCAGCTAAATACTGTTCTGATGGTGTCAGCCAGGCAGCTTTTCCTTGGCTCCTCAGAGCTGTGAAGCAGTTGCAAACACCATAAGCTCATAGGAAGAATCCTGCTCCATCAAAACTCACTATTCAGAGGTGCTGAACAGATTTAAGCACTCTTTATTTAACACACATTTCACTTTTCTGCATAGAATAAGATGGTGATTGGCATTCTTGACTCTCTCCTCTCTCCAGCAGAGCATAAGGGCACATCCCAGTTCTGTGCTGGTTTTGTTCTGGAAACTCTGATACCAGCACACCTGAGCTTTAAACAAAGGGATGTTTAAATTACTCAAACCAGAACCACTGAGCTAATTTGGAACTCTTCACCTTAGTCAAATTAGTGTGCTTTTCAGTGAATCCCAGATGTAGAAGGTACGCTTGAAAGCTCCTATAAAGTTATGCTGTAAAAGGGTTCCCAGGTTTACACATCCTCACTCCACCCCCATAAACGTGAAGATTTCTGATTTAGATTCACAGGAGGTAAAACATCAGATACAAGGATTGCTCTGGGCAAGCCGCCATCTCGGCTGCAGAATTATTTTGGGGGTGATATGCCATCAGCATTATCAGCTAAACCATCAGTTATACATACAAATGTCTACCTCTGTACAAAGACATCAAGAAAGGACCAGACTAGAGTATGATTTACTTTCATTGCCTTTCTTTGACCTCTGGAAAGAAAACCATGGGCTCAGAAAGCCCTCAGTAATCATCTCTCCCACAGTTGTCCTGCAGCACAGAAAATACAGATGACAAAAACCAGCAACAGCTCAACCCTCTGGCAGTAACCTGTAGCACTGGATTTACAGCAATTTAGGACAGATGCTAATTAAATTACTAAGGGATATTTTCCTACATGCTTGCTCTGCATCATGTGTAATGTTTAGGAATTGCACAAGAAACCACACATATCATTGGTAATAACACCAATGCATGTGACCCCAAAAGGGGTGGGCAGCACCCTCTGCTCCCAGCCACCCTCTTCCCTCCCTTGCATGCTTTCCTGCTTTCCCGCTTTCCCATCACTTCTGAAAAATACTGACATTTCAGCCAGATCTGCTCTGTGACTTGACTCAGGCTGGACAGTGTGGGCAGCACAAAGACACAGTCAGGATGACTCTGTAACCACCTCCCTGACTGTACAAAAATGACACGTTCCATTTATTTGGACAAAGAGAGCCCTAAGTGATTCTTACATTGCACGGCAACCTATTAACAAAAGGAGACTTTGTGAATGGAGAATCTGGGTAAACACTTCAAACAAATACATCAATTATGCATAGTCCGTACATTTTTTCCACCTTAGGGATCAAACTGAAACGAGACTAAAGAATTATGTTTTATTTGTATTAAAAATGTATTAGCTGCTGTCCGAGAAGGTTTTCTAGAACATTTGGTATGCTACCCAGGAAATTCTGTCTGCAACTTGTATTGTTTATTATTGCCAATACAAGGAGAAACGTGGCACTGTTAGAGCTGAGAACTACAGTAATAACTCTTCAGGCTGAACAGCTTATATTTAATAAGAATAACTTTTTCATCTGAGCCAGAAGATCTAAAGGGAAAGGAAGCCCCAATTTTTCCGATCTATTTTATATATTCAGACTTTACAACCAATCTCTCTTTTATGGCACAAAGTGAAACTAGGCAATCATTTATGAATAGATCCTGTGCTCACCTTCGCTTAAAGTGTGCCATAACACTAACTGGTAACCAGAGACATATGAAGACTCTGCAGTTTCATGTAAGATACAGAGGGTGAAAACAGGTGTGATTTTTCTAAGAGTTACACAAATCCTGTGCAGAATCCTGCAGAACTGGGCAATATGTGGACTGGAGAACTGGAGTTTCCTGGCTGAGATGTTAGATTTCTCCATCTACGTCCCATGAATGTAAACCACATGTAATAAACTTGATTAATTCTCTGAGAGACAAATGGCTAGGAGAACTGGATGAATACAGAGCCTGCTAAAAAAAAAATTAAAAAATCAAATTAAGTTTTAAAGAGAGGTGGGCAGACAGGCATAAAAAACTACCTTCCTGGAATCCAGGCTGGATGTCTAAACACCAGGAGAAAACAGGGACTTCCCAGAGGTAGCAACTGTGTTTGGGAGAGAGGAGAGCAAAGGAGATGATTGTGTAGCTTTACATCTCCTGTGATGCTGAAGCAGATTAATTGTAGCAACTCTCCTAAAACTTAGACAGCAAAAAATAGATTCTTTATTCACAGCTTCTCTCTCTCTCTCTTTTAAAGAAAAGGTCAAGTCAAAATGCACCAGATTTGGAACATGTAAGGACAGGGATGAAGCAATCATTGCTATCACAGAGAAAAGTCACTTGCAGCAAACAAGCCACATTTGTGGCCTCTCAATGCTCAGAGTCACAAAGAGGGGCTGCTGTCGCTTCCCCAAAGCAGTGATGGAGCCTGCAGGAAAGCTGGGGCTCCCTCCACTTTGTCCCAGCTCTAGGTTTGCTTTGTGATGTTTGACAAAGTGACCAAGTGATGCATCAATAATGCACAACAGAGAGAAAATGCAAAAAGCAATTCTGTTGTTAGGGATCTAATTTGTTTTTTAGTTTAATGGTTATAATCAGTAGACTTCCTGAGTCTCAATCTTCCTAAACCACAGAAGGGGTGAGATTACAGACTGACAACTGTAATTTTTACATATTAGATATCTAAGTGTCATTTTCAGGAGTCTGGTAATGAAAGCTCCACAAGACATATTTCTATAAATTTAGAAATTTTCATGGCATGGTTACAAAAGTGGTTTGTTTTGTTTTTGTTTGTTTTTAAACAGGATATTTTTAAATCACAGGGAAGTAAACTACTGTGTTTAAGAAGCTGGCATTAGAAACTATAAATATTCCTAAACTGATTCCACTTCTGAACATCAAGGGTGAGAGAAAGGAAAGGGAAGCAAAAGAATACACAAATGCATGCTGATCAAGTTCTTGAGGTAAGTTATTCAAATAAAAACACTAAAGTGTATGGGGACAATTATGAGAATTAATGCTAACAGGTTGGTATGTAATGTAATGAAGCAAGTTAATAATGGCATCCCGCTTGGGATTAATCACAATACATTAATCAATTAAGAAACACTGAGAAAATGAAAAAACTGCAGGTCAAAAACATTTACAGTGCTGTAAACTGAAAGATAGTGAACCTGACATTCAAATGAACATTAAACTAGAAGAGCACAGAGATCTATTCCCCATGCAAGGCACACAACCAGCTCTCATTAATGGTTATGACTGATAGCTCAAGACATTGAGGACAGACCCCATAAAATATGCAGAGCATTTTTCATATTTGCAGCATTGCAGAACTTTGGAGTCCAAGTCCTCTAAACAGCAAGAAAGTTTGCAGTTCCTTCCTAACATCAATAATTGTGATTTTTCCATTAAATAAATCGGAGCAAAGGACTGTGATTTATCACAAAAAGCAGAAGTCATTCAATAACCCATCCCCATATTTATCCCCTCTCCTGCTGCTGCCTCCAAACCAGAGACAGCACAGATTGTGAGTTGTGGTCTCAGACTTAGCAGTTAAGAAAGCATTGACAGTGCATTTGGGAAAAAAAAAAAGGATCTCATTCTAATTTTTACCCTCAATTAGTTTTTTTAGACCCTTTGGAAGTTCATTTCCCTAGATATATCTGAGATTAAGAACAAAATAAAAGCCTAAGACTCTCTGTGCATTCTGGTATTTCACTCTGCATTGTAAAAGGAACTGCATGGCACCGCTTTCAGTACAGCCCATATCCTTTAAAACTCAATCTAACAAAAAGGCTTTAATTGAAAGTATTGCATTTTGAAGGTCATCAGACTTTTTGCCTTAGTGGAAAATACCATGAACAAGTTCACAGAGTGAAGAGAAGAAGGGAATGGAAGACGATTGCTTGGGCACAGAAGAAGATAAGTGCACATAAGGTAAATTATCCTTCTACACTGCACAGTCAGCCTGTGGATAGAAAAGTTTCAACACAGCAGGTTGCAGCCATCATGATCTAGAGACTGCAAATGCCTCTTGGCAGAACACAGGCAAGCAGAAGCAGAACGATGTGTTTGCTTCCAAGAACGATCTGTTTCAGCCGCCCTGTCAGTCTGTGCCTCCGAATGCAGCCCCCCTTTCGCTCACACATTTGTACCTCATTCCTCCAAGCAGGCTTGCTCAGGATGTTCAGGCTGCTGTGTGAACACCTCTGCTCTTCACACTCTCAGATTTAGCCACACGAGCTCCTTCTCATGGTAAGGCATGACAAATGTGCAGCCATGTGAGTGAGAGCCCAAACCCACAGCGCTCTGCACACAGAAACTTTGCTCGTGTTTGGATGGGATGTGACACGAGGGAATCCCAGAAGCCCAGGCTCTGCACAGTGACACAGCAGCAAAGGTGTGCATCAGCACTGCTGTCAGTGCTCAGGAAGTTTGGAGAACTGAAACATATCTGGTAAAAGAAACCCCACAGGTGAAAGGGCCAGTGTTCCTTCAGCACAGTTCAGCTCACTTACAAAGCCCTTGTTTCTTGAGCCCATCAGCACTGAGGGATAAACTGGGCTCACAGACCCATTCCAGCTACCTGTGTTCCCCAAACTGCTTACAGTGAGGTCCCAGGGATCAGCCCTGCAGTCTGCCCCTTCCTCACCCTCTTATGTGCCCATCTTTTTGAGAAAGGGATGCAGCTCTGCCCTTCTCACAACTGCATTGCCCTCCACAACAAAAAACCCTTTGAAGCTTCTCTAGTAAACTCAAGACTTCATCAGGGATTGTTTGCCTAGTGCTCTCGAGAGCCAGCCTGCTCATTTACGTACCAAAACAAAGGAAGAAGAAAGTTATTACAAGAAACCTTAATTTTCTTTAAAAAAATCTGCCGTAACCAGCAGTTTTACTATTTAACATCATTTGAAACATCACCAATCTGGGCAGAGATATGGATCAGAATAAAGTTAAAGTCTCATTGTTAAGCACTGGAAACTCAATAAGCACCAAAATTGGAGATATATAGATATATATTTTACTCTCAGAGCCATTCCCCATCTGTTCTCCCATTCCTTTCTCATTTTACATAAAATATTCAAAAATATTCATATTTCCCAAAGAAACTTTCAACATAAGTTGAAATAAAAATCAGAATTTTGGGCTTAGTTTAAAAAATTATTTTTGTTTTCTTTAATGGAAAGGGTAGAATAGATTTTTTAGAAACAGTTTCCATGAATTTTTATCTTCTACCCGAACCCTCCTCCAATCAAAATGGTTTCAGAGCAAGTTGTTTGATCAGCATGAACACTTGTTGTTAGGCACCCAAACTCGCATGTTTTGGCTAAAAAAAACACCTCTGGAGGCTGGTCTGTGCCATTCACATACTGAACTCTACTCAAATCTAACAGAACTTAAAAAACTCTCAAGATTTTGTATTTAAATCCTCCATGATGCAAAATCACAGACAATTTTAGCTCCACTTATTTGCTGGAAAATTAGGAGAATCCTTTTCTGCTCCAGAGATACTTTGTATGTTACTATACCCCATTACATGTGTTGTACAAGGTGTTTCTCAGAAAAATTTTAAAAAAAATTCTTTTTTTAAAGGCCCTAGTAGTCCTGCTTTTATTAGTAACAACGAATGTTTTCAAACAACTGAAACATTTCAAAATGTTGAAATGAGGAACTGGACTTTGTAAAGAACACATTTCAAATTGTTTTGTTTGCCTTCACTTACATGGAGAGTTATTGGTATATAGGTACTGAATAAGCAGCTTTTGCCCATACACATCTTCATGGGATGAAGATAATAAAAATATACCTGTACTAATACTAAATAACTCTGCTAATCAATAATAACAGTTTTATTATTCATAAGCTACTATTAATAAAACCCCATGGGTTCTAATGTAACCACTAAAAGAATTAATATTGTAATTCAATTTTAAGGTCTTTACGTCGATCTTTAAGTCTATTAAAATAAATGAGAAGTCTTTCAATGACTCTGGATGATGCCCTGCATGTTAATAATGCCACGTGTTATTTTCACTACGGCAAATCACCTCTAAGATCTTGCATAAACACTGGAGTACTGATTATGCTTCACGTAGGTGGATATAATGTTCCAAAAGAAGTGCACACCTCTCTCCATTCTCATTGTCAAAATCAAGCTAGTTTTGCTCAGACTTTCCAAGTGTTAGAATTAGGGAGAGGCAGAATTAGGGAATTGCCAGGAATTGAGATGGGAACATGAGACCCTGGATGGTCTCCTACTGGATGTGGTTTTCTCAACAGTCACTGTATTTAAAGCACTAACTCACTGAATTTATTTGGCTATGGTGGAAAACACATGAAGCAGTTAATGAAAGTGAAGAACAGGGAACAAAAATGCTTCTGAGGGAGGTTAAAAGCTAAATTCTATTGTTTGAGAAATACACATTAAAAAAGCATATTTTTGGCAAATATTCAATAGCTTTGATGGTGTTCCACCAATTTATTCTGTGTTCAGCTCATTTAGGCCCCTGTGAAAAGTGAGTTATTGATCTTATTGATGAAGCAGACCAAGAACTACCACCAAAAAGACCCACAAAAAGCAAGGCCACAAATACTCATTTTACTGAAGAAAAAAATCTCTGGATACATGAGGAAGCAGTAAATATAAAGACATTTATATGCAAATAATACACACATAGATCTAAAAGTTAAAAGGGCTACAGAGTATTTTTTCAACAACCTTACAATGCTTACAAAACTGTGTCAGCATTGTAAAAGAAAATTAAGAATGGCAACCCAGAAAAAGACCTGTAAACCCCTTGATTTTTATTCCATGTACTTTTTAAAATACTGCTAGCTGCACATTTGCTGCCAAGTACCTAATTACCTTTAAAAATCTAGCTCTGCACTGCTGAAGCTCTTGAGTGATCGAGGTATCAACATCACTCATCATTATGGAGCTAATTTTAATGATGAAAGCATTGCTAAAAGTTATTTTAAAATTCATTTTTACTTAACTTCTTTAGAGATGATTTGTTTGAGTACCTGAGACACAGTAACTAATCACTGATGGTTTCCTTTGCAAATATAAAATAGATTTATATGCCCTCCCTGTAGGAACAAGAATTCCACCACCTCCTCCTGAATTTCTGAGCTATCGAATATTTGATGAGTGCTTAGGGAATCAGTATTGTGTCTTTTCACAGCAGTAATCAAGGAATGAAGTATTCTCTGCCATAATGAATCTACCACAGGACTAAAAGATGAATATTTCAAATGCAAAAGCAATATGTTTGTTTTGAACACATTTAAGTTTGGCTTTAATAAAGCAAGTAGTGAAGTGTGCAATGAATTATATTGTTAGATGGTTAAAACAGAGCTGTGCAATATGTCTGAATGCATTTAATCCAAGTAACTACTCATTTTAAATGTGACTTATAAATATGTATTACATGTATGATGAACGGATGACTCAGGAACCATGACAGACCTGGGCCTTGCCTTCCACTCCTGGCTTGCTTCAGAGCCAGCTCAGCCTGACAATTAACCAAGGCCCAGAGCCAGAACATCATTAACCACAAGCTGAATCTTACGTGGGCTGAAATTAAACATGTGCACCAACTATTCAAGTTAGGATCATTCAAATCGAGCCTGAGGTGCCTGGCTGGACTGGGACCTGCTCCGTGTGCTCCAGCAGCTGGTGGTCCCGATGTGCAGCCAGAGGCTCATTTGAAATTCCCCAAAACCAGGGCCCCTCAGCTGGGTCCATCACTGCCAGCCAAGAGGATGCTGTCAGCAGAAGGTGATGGGCTCATCAACTCAAATATCCCTCACCAGCACCAGCTTCACTCTGAGGAACACCAAATCACTGCAATAAGGAATGGCCAAAATGTGCTCTCCTGAAAAACTTGTCAGAGGGCAAGGTCTCGTTTGTCATGGCATTCTCTCATTCGTCTCCAAGGGATTTTGGTTTTTGTTAAAATAACAAGTGGGTTCTCTTTAGCAGCAAAGAAAATCCAGCTAGAGATTTCAGGCCAGCTCATCTCATTTGCAAGTTGAGAATACCTGCCATGGAGTCCCCACAGTGTTATTTTGTGTGAGACCCTCTCAGTCTCTATCCAAAATGAGACACAGAGATGAGCAGTTATAACAGTTTGTATTTGCAATAATTGTTTCTCAGTTTAGTAATTTGTTTTGTCAGATCAACTAACCTGCCACACACAAACAGAAATAGCATTTATCAACAGAGCTTAAAATGAAAGCAATGAGAAAAGCATAGATTTAATTACAACAATGTTCCAAGTGCTTCAATTATCCAAGTTCAGAACCAATGTACTTTACCTGGAAATTGCCCCTGAAATAATGAATTCAATAAGGAAAATTCTTATATAGTCCAAGTTAAATTATTTAAAAAGGAAGAAAGAGAGTTCTTAATTATTTAATGTTTCACCAATAATTATATAGTTCAGTATAATGTTCACTCACTGGAGAACCTGATTTTCAAAGGAACATTTGTGAACATCAGTCAAACAAAAAACACCTGCCAGACTATAAACTCAGCCAGTGTTGTACACATTCATGCCAACACAGCATTACCACATTAGCAAAAATCCAAGTCTTGACTTAATGGCAAACATATCCAATAATTTATGTTAAAATATTTACACAGAAAAGCATTCATGATTCAGTTTTCTAATGCATTTGTAAAAAACAGTATGACCTTTCTGGCTACAATTTTTTAAAGCTTTGCTCTAGGTAAATGAGTTCAAGATGGGACTACAGCTCTGAAAAACAGAAAGCTGTTGTACTTGAACAATCTAAGCTGCCAATCAAAACGTGACCATGGACATCTTAGGGACATTTCATTCAAAAGTCACTAAGGATCGGTTTTAAAAGACAGCTTTAAATCAGCTGCATTAAATACTAGCCATGGCAAGCTTCTTGTCACAGAGTCCTAGGGAGCAAGGTTCAGGGAACACCAAGTATTTTCAATAAAAAGGTTTTCCCAAATCATGGATCACCACGCCCAGCAAATGATATACAGCCGAGGGAGTTAAACAGCGCCTTGGTCAAACACAGCATGGATCTGCAAAGGATTATCATCATCCATTAACAACCCTATGCTAACCCTATGTACAACAACTCAATCCCTATCATAGGACTAGTTCTGGAAAACCTCATGATGGCAAAAATAGCATTTGTCACACTGGTATCCTTGGAGTTTACTTACAGGGGCCACAATTCAGCACATGCCGTTCCAGACTGCGGATTCTTGGCTCTACAGATCTTCCTCAACTGTTCTCTGTCTTGGAGCAGAGCTGCCCAGAGGAAAAACCTGGTGCACTCAACTCACAAGTTTAACAGCACAGCACTGATTTCTCACTTTGACCCAAAGGCAAAGGAAAAAAATGTCAAAAAACCCACAGCCATTTCCTTACAGCTGCAAATCAGGTTGTCCCTGGGTCATTTTGCCGAAGAATTACCTTACCCCCACTCTCTGGAAGAGATTAGAGAGTGTTTATCAGTAATGGGCTCAGATTTCACAGCTCCCAGAGCAGAGGAACCCAGCTGCACCACCATCCAGACTTTACAGCCTCATGTCCTGCGGCTGGCAGGGCTGGAAATGATGAAAAGTGTAGATTTCTGCTTCCCTGAGGGGACTACAACACTCAATTGTGGTCTTGAAAAGCCTGAGGTCTCTTACAATCAAAGATGGGTTTTTTAACAGCATAACAGAGTATTTTAAGTTATTTTTAGTGAGTTTAATGGCTCCCTTGGAATTGTGCAATGAGGGGTTTGCTGTAAGTGCAGCACCTGGCTTTGCATGTGGGGAATACCAAACACAGTACCAAATACAATTTTAAGATCCTTTAAAAAAAAGGGATTTAGGGAATAGGTGTCACATACAGACTAGGAAGTGGTGTGGCATGGGGCAATGCTTCACATGGCTGATGTGAAGCCCATCAGGGTAACTCAGCAGTTAAATTCCAGACAGATGATGCCACAACGTGTTTTGCACACCATGGCACAAACCCATGCTCCTTCTGACACAGCACACACACCAAACCCACAGCACTTCACTGTGCTATAAACCAGTCTTTGGTTATTCTGTCTCTAAACTTCTGTCTCATAAGGCCAAATTCAATTTGCCCAAAGGCTCCTGCAGCACATCGAGATTAAGAAGTCTGGGGAACCATCATCATGCCATGCCACTGTAAATTATCACAGCTCCACCAACTTTGCCCTAATATGAAACGCCACAGAAGTGCTCAGAATCCAGCAGTGATGAATTTAACATGTCTCTTTCCACTATCCTGATGTCAGCAGAGTTACAGCAATTTATGCAATACAAGGATCTGTCCTTTTCTCCTTATCAAAGCATTTGATCAAAATCAGTGACATGCAAAAAGACAACCTTACTTAATTTGAGCAGCAGAGTCAGGCTTGTCACTCTAACATCATAAGAAAAAGGGAGGTATTTACATATGGGTACTTGCATATTCCTTTTTATCTGGCTTTGCAAAGATAACAGCAAGATCACTTTCTTCCTCAGTAAAAACTAGTGTGAAACCTCACAAAGGATCAGCATTTTCCCTTGCTCTTCCCTCCCTCCTTTCCTCTCTTTTGAAAAGCAAGACCTCAAGATACTTCAAATCTTCATTACCCACTTCTCTGCCTGTGACAGCCTGGTGGTGTGGAGCAGCTCCAACCCCCTCCCTTCCAGTCACCCTCGAGTCAGACAGGTAAGACCCCATTTCTGACGCGAGGTGACAAAGAGCCCACACTGCTGAATGCCACTGCCACAGGTGACACTGTCATCACCAGCAGCAGTCCCTGCCCCATGCAGATCTGGAGAATGCAGAGCCACAAATGAGCTCACCCAGCAGTCCCAGGTCTGCATCTCTCAGGATACATTTCAAACAAGCAGATGCATAAATTCGCTCATTCGGAAACCTGGTCTGCTCAAGAACTTGTTACTATGACAATTTAGAAGAAGCTGCTACAGATAAGATTGATGAAACTTATTGATTAATTTTCTCTCAAGCTACGTTTGAATTTTAACTTGTCCCTAAACAGAACCAGTTGGTGCTGGTTTTTTAGTATTCCAGGGACTGCAGCAGTGTGCTTCAGCAGCGAAGGAAGTTCCATGATAAATGTGTTCTCCAATCTGCATCTGTAGAGCAGCTATAAAGTCAGAACAATCCAGGCAAAATTTTTCATTATGTTTTTAAATATACTTATTTACATTTTAAATCATACATAGACAATATGAAATATCTTTCACTTAGACAGGTGGGAACAACAAAACAGATGCATCCATTAAGCTTGAAACAATTCAATGAATTAAATAGTACTTGGTGAACACTTTGGTTTATGGATATAGCCTTTGTTTAAACTTACTTGAAAAAACACAGCCATGGCTCCTACCACCCTGTTTTCTAGAACTGCTGTTCCAAAACTGTCAAAGTCATCAGGATTGTAGAAGTAAATCTGCATCTGCAAAAATTAAAACCAACAACAGAATCACATTAGTGTTGATTCATACAGCTCTCACATGAGGTAATGCATACACGTTGTTCTTAAACCCAGTATTATGAACCCAAGATAAAGGAATTCTGCTGAACAATACTGTTTAACTAGCATCTTGATTAATAGCATGACTGCCCTGCTGGGACAGTAAGCAGGGAAGAGAGTCAATGCAATGCATTTTAATACCAAACCCAAGGATAAACAGCATGGTCAGTCTGTTCAGATGATAAACTTTGTGCTTTCTGCCAGCATCTCTTCATTTCTTTGCACATTGAAGGCTCATCTCCTGCTCTGCTAAATGTGTTAAACATATTTATCTCAAAAAACACAGAGAATTTTGAAAATGATTTCAATGTTTAGAGTTATTCCTTTACTCCTAAAGTAATTTGTAAGATAAAAGTCTGTCTCCATAGCAATGCATTTTTAGGAGTCTCTGATATTCAGGTCTATCAGTTAAGGTCACACTTCTCCCTGTCTTCAGTTACATTTCATGACTTTTATTTCCAAAGCATTAGCACTCTGCAAAAAGTATGCGAAAAAACCAGATATTTGATATAATTTTGTAATGAATAATAAATAATAATAATTACACAAACCCCAAGTAAGAGCACGTGAGAACAATGATTATCCCACACTAGCAAGTGTTGGAGCTACACAAATAGAGGAGGACCAAGAACAGCTTCCTCCACACACTCTACTGGTGAACACAGCCCAGAGTTTGAGGGAGAAGGAAGATCTAGCTGAGACTGTCCATGCCTCCCAGCACACTGCCGGTCTGACCATGGCTACCTCCAGCAAGTCTGTCTGCTGGACCCAAACACTTGTTTGGGATTTTCCAAAATAGTGCTGCATGACACATCCTTCTATAATCACAAATGCACCGTTTTCCCCATATTTTGTAAATGCCAGCAGAGATTATACCCTTCTATCTTGCTCGGATACCTTGCTATTCACGTTTAGTGATTCCCCAGCTTCTGACTGTATATGTTGGCTGTAGTGGACAGGTGATTTGCCAGAATAATAGAGTTAAGAAAACATCACCACGTAGGGAAAAGGCCAATATGAAGATCAGAGTATTCAGAGGTAGAGGTTCCTTTTTGAGCAGGAGGAAGACCACGCTCCAAATTGCCCACAAAAAAAAAGAAAAAAATTGGCACTCACAGTAGCTTTATAAAATTGGAAAGCAATTTTCTTCCCCCTACTTTGGCCTTCCTTTTCCCAGCACATTCACAGCACACTCACAGATACGGACAATATCTCACAAAGGTGGTGGGGCCTCCAGATTCTGACAACTTGTGCTCTGAGCAAATGCAGAGCAAGGTACAGCTATTCATTGATGTAGAAATTAGAAACAGTTTGTTTCAGGTAGAATTGCTTAAACTTCAGTTTAGCCAGCACAGACCAAAGCTGACAAAACACTCACAAATTACATTTTGCTCCTCTTTAAAATAAAGTCTAAAATTATCTATACCTTACATAAAACATTTCACTATATGGTCCTCACAGGAGTTTATGAAGAAAAGCATCACTGAGTGAGTTCAGCATATGCCAGAATCATTTTGGATCAATTTTGCTCACGGCATTTTAAGGAAATTAATTTTTACAATACACTTTTGGATAGCAGTGCAAAGGGCTTTGGTAGAAGAGTTTTTCATTCAGATCCCTCATCTCAGCAGTGCAATCTCACAGCCTAATCAAGAACCACACTCTGCCTTGATTACCATACCCATTGGAGCATTTTACCACTGCTCCCTGGTGTTTTTCCAGAGAGCGTGGTTCCTCTCCCCACATCCATCACGTCAAGGGGAACTGTCTCGTATGAAAAATTATCATCATCTGTCATACAGTAGCTTCCTTATGTGCTCATACAGCTAGAAGGAACATTTTGGAGTAGAATATCTGAGGAATTGCTGTTATATAATTTACACACACATACACTGCAAAAATAATGTTAAAAAGACAGTAAAGTTACACTCTCAAAGCCTCATGGTTCAGGCTGCTCATAAAACCACACCTGGACACCGCTGAGCATTAGTATTATGACAATTTTCTAATTATGTGATCACATATTGTTCTCTTCCATAATACAGCCTCATCTGTTTTCCCCAATTCACAATAAAATGCAAATGTATCCAATGTATTTTTGTTCTTTTATACATAATATACATAATATTGAATGCATTTATCAGTAGATAGTTAATTTAATATTTTCTATGGGTGGGATAAGGTTCTTTATGTACAAAGCGGGAATAAGACAGTTAACCGTAAAATTAATTTCACCACATACTTAAGTGGCCTAAACATGCTAGAAAATTTTCATTATTACTCCTTATTATATAATTAGTATATACAATATATGGGGCACTTTGCATATAAATGACTTCTACTGTCTCTGCCTGGGACGTACAAAGCAGCAGTACAGAATGCAACAAAGAGGCTTTTAAGCTAAAGAAAATTTGGATCTTATTATAATATGCTATTTGTGAAACACAGAATGGAGAATCGCCCAGGCTTACACATTCAACCTGAATTGTGGCACTGCTTGATTTCACCCCCATAAAACAGCTTTTTTGTACGTGATTTCACAACAGCTTCTATTTTCCAAAATTCAAAAATTTGAAGGCTGTAAATTCCGCACTAATGGGAAAGCCTGAAGCGTCCTTCGTAGTGTGACACTGCCTGTCTGCAGTCAGAATGCTCTGTTCCACACATCCCTGCTGACTGTGCTCCAAATGGCCTTCCCTGTGGCACAGGGCCAGGAGGGCACGAGTGTCCTGTTCTCTATGGCACAATATATGAGATTTACAAGACTTTCACATCTAGCCCCATTACAACTAACAAGGCTGGGAAGGGCTTACATGGCCTTCCTTAATCTCAGATGTGCAGCACAGCAGTGTGCTTGCATTTACCTTGTAAAGATCTATTATAAAAACCATGTAGTGTCCAAGCAACTTGAAATTTCCAGCATTTTGGTAAAACTAAGCTGAGACAAACCATCCCTAGTGTCTTCCTTTCTTGAACGAAGACACTCTCCATCCTAAAATGCTACTACTGTAGCTCCAGAGCTTTACCAAGGCAGGGAGAGGGCAAGAATTTGCTTTTAATGGAAAAACTTCATGCTTTGACACTCTTCACACTATAAAAGAATTGTTTTCAAACTTGAGAGAGATTTGCTGTACAGCACAGATTTAAGCCTGAAAAAATATCACTGAGGGCAAAATCGTCAGACTGTTACAAGTGCTTTAAAACAGAGGATTAGAGAGAAAGTCCTCACTCTGCCATAACCCAGGAGATAATCACCAGTCACCCTAAGGAAACATGTCATATTTTCTAGTCTCTGCTGTCCAGGAAGATCCAGTGGCCAACCATTACAGTTTCCAAACATTCCAGGTCTATTCCCAGCTGACAACACTTGCACAAGTGAATACACCACAGACATTCAATATGTGGGTGATTTTCCAAAGCCTGGAGAGACTTTTGTCTCCAAGCTCCTACCCCTCCACCATGCCCTGGGGCAAGAAATCACCTCCTCCTCGGGACAATCCACTCCCTGCAGAAACACCTTTCTTCAACCCTATTCTTTCAACCTCTACAGAAATCTGGTGTTCCCCAGACCTGGCAAAATGTCAGGCCCTGCTCTGTGCTTAGATTTTAATGCCAAACTGGGCTGCCACCATGCTGATGTTGTAAGGACAGGCTGTCCAAAACGTGCATATTACTGAGAAATACTGCCCACCAGAGACCAGTTCTGATTTTATTAAGTGCAATTGCCTCTGAATGACTAAACCCTCATTATGAAATGTCACTGGCTTGCAAAAACTGAGCCGGCTTCCAGTGAATGGCTTCTCCCCGCCACCCATCCACAAATAAAAGGCTCCGTCTCTCTGCTTGGCACGACAGGCATCCAGACAGAAATCACCATTCCCGTGCATGACATCTCTTTGCTCTCATTACCCCACTACAAAGACAGAAAGTTTACATCCAATACAGGCTATCATGGCCAAACTCATTCAGCACTTATGAGAGAAAAGCCACAATGAGCGTTTGATAGATCCCAGAAGATGTGAGCGAGTTCAAAGCAATTCTAAGAGACTGGAAACCAAGCAAGTACATTTTCCATAGACAGATGCCAAGTATTTTAAAAATAAATAATTGAGACTTTTAAATTGGGCTGCTATCACCCTGTGCAACCTCCTACAGCAGATTTCTCTTTAGATTAAAAAATGAACAAAGGCTCATTGTGCTGTCACAGATGTGGAGTACAGAATATTCAATAGTATCAGGAATTCTGGTGTGAGGGAAAAGATCATCGGAATTAGCTTTCTGCTCATTTCCTTCCAGCAATCCAAGGACTACCATGCAATTTAAAGCATGGTAAAAAGGCACAAAAAATAAAAAGTTTTATAGGCCAGCCAATTTTTTGATGAATCAGGCAGCAAGACGCAGAGGCAGCAGCAATGTGGTTTATTATGTACTGCTTTAGAGACTGAGAGTATTTTCAGAAGAGCAGAACACCCAGGCTGTGCAGGTAGACTGCAAATCTTTGCAGAGTGGTGAAACAAAAATTTTGAAATGTTTGCTTTAAATGATGGAATTAAGCACTGAATATACTAATTCTTAATTAGTGACTTTGCTGTTTACATTGTAAGAATAAATTATTCTCAGCCATTTTTACAACTGGATTCAAAACCTCTTGCACAAAAATAAATTCTCTGGTAAGATTATGAATCATACATGGTTTTTCTTAATTGAAAGCTCACATGTAACTTTCTTTTGCTTTAAATATGTGCATAGATTTCCAGTGAACTGGATGATGTGATCCATTTGGCTGGAATAAAAATTTTCTACAGACATAATGTAATCTTCACTGCAGCACTAAAAATTCAGAATAACTGTCCTGCAGTCTGTGTGTTTACTGGAGTGTGAGATGTACACTGGGGCAATAAAGTCTGATGTTTGACTTCTCATTATATTCTCTTTAAAAAATCCATGAAACTTATCATTTATAACATATTCAAAATCTGCTCAGGAAAGGCGGGGGGAAGAGCAAATCGTGATGTTTTCCAGTTCTCCTACTAGAGCTTGATGTAATAACACAGAGTATATTGCATTCTTTTGAAAAGATAAAGTTGAACAGGAGCAGATAATGGCATGTTTTTCCTGCCTAGTCTATTATTCATCAGTGAATTTTTAACTATAGTTAGGCAGGTAGAGAGATGTATTTTGAATGTCATAACTTAGTATTCTACAGTGCCTAAAAGTGTGCTGGGTAAAACTGCAAAACAAAGAGTCAGACAGGGACTTTGCCCTAATGTAATTGCAACTTGATAATGAATACAATACTAGACTGAAAAAAAATGAAAGGAGCTGAAACAACAGGAAGAGCTAAGATCATGCAAGTGAAATACCACACTTTAACTCAATTTAGACGTTCTATCACTTAGAAGTATGGTAAATTTCCCTTTCATCTTCTTTAACAGTAAGCATTAATTCTTTCTTTGTTGTCTCCAAACAATGCACTAACTGTACCTATGCTATAAATTGAGACTAAGCAATTTCATAGTCTTTTTCAACCTGAAAGGTGGCAGTTGTTGTACGTTCTGCCTTTAAGTTTGCACAGCATTTAAACCTGTGAGTGATCCAACGACATCTCAGTAGAACAGGGAGGAAACCCAGTGCTCATGGGATCACCCTGGGCTCCCATGTGTTGTTGGATCACACAGCCACATCACTCAGCATCTTTAGCTATAAGTCCTGAATGTTAAGAGAGAAGAACCTTGGCAAGCCAGAAACTTCCCTGATTTCTGCTGCCAGAAATGAATACCCCTTAGGCCTGCTCCCATCCCTAATAAGAAAATCCATCTCGTGTGTACACAGTGAGTCATTACACAAGGAAGGCACATTTGATGCTAAAAAGCTGCATGTTGCATTCATTTGTATTACCGTAATATGAAAATAACGGTGTCAGTGTTTATGCTTTCCGTAACATGAAACTTTTTTGCAATTGCTTTGTACTCCGAGTAACAGCCATATGATTCACCATGAAATGAAGTCTGGAAAATCGTTTTGGATAAATGGAACTATAAATTCAATAGAATTTCCATGACAACATAGATTGCAACACTCCACCACAAGTGAAATGTTATAAATCATTCAAAACCAACAAAAAATCAGCAGTAAGTCTTCTCTTTCACAATGCACAAGACCCTTGAATTATAGAGCTGTGGTTATTACCTCCCAGCGCAATGCCTCTTGTTTCTGATCCTCCTTCCTCTGTTACAAGTGTTGTTTCATATTTGACCTCCTTCCAAACACAGGAAATTATAATACTAACACTTTAATACTAAGATGTAAACAAGAACTGAAGCATAACGAGCAGGAGGCTTTTTTGAACCTTTCCTTCTCATCTCCTAAAAATGTTTAAAATATCTTCATCCTGTGGTAATTATACCTGGGTATCCAGATACATCACAACATCTTGTTAGACACACAAATTTAGGAGGCTCTTTTTCTGGAAACGTGGGTGGTAAGTGTACAATAGGGTGCTCAGTCAGCTCGTAAAAGGGATGTGAACCACATGTCCAAGCAATGGAAGAGATCCAAGGAAAGGAGGTAAAAATAAAAAAGGATAAAAGATTGCACCACACATTATTGCTCATTTATACCCCTCCATCAGAGGATTCCTGACATATGGTATTTCACTTCAAGTCCAAGGAACCGGAATGATGTGATTCCAGGAGAACCTTCACTGCAATTTTAAAATCACTGTGGCTGTTGCCTTCATGCCTTTAAAAAAAACCTTGAAAATGCAAAGCTCTTTCTTTCCTGAAGAGATTAAGAAGCCTAAAGGAGAGAGAAATAGTTCAGTATTCTGGTTTTTGTGTAAAAGTAGGAATATTTCTTAAAAATCAAGTCTTTTGGTAACTTGAGAAGTGGCAACCTATTAGTCCTTGGACTGCAAAGGCTACTAGAGAGTTTCTGCTATCCTGCATTGATCACTGCCCATTTCTGGGCCACAGTTCCTCATCTGGTCATTGCCTATCCCTTCTTTAGCTGGACGTTTTATGAAAAAAATTTGAAAAATTTGAAATTAATGGGAAGAATGACACACAGTTGAAAACCAGGAGAAATTAAGTACCATATGGAGTGTTGTTGGAGGAAAAAAAAAATGTGGCTGCTGTTCATTTTGTTGGTATTGCAACAAGGAAAAGTCACACAGGTACCTCATGGAGAGGGTCTGTTGCCTCCTTCATACAAATTTCAACCAGCTCATAACTGACAGGAGAAGATGTCACGAGAAGTTGCTTGTGCTCCATCCCTCAGGTGTTCAAGGCCAGGCTGGACAGGGCTCAGGATAAGCTGATCTAGTGGTTAGAAGGTATTCCTGCCCACGGCAGGGGGTTGGTTTCAGGTGATCTTTAAGGTCCCTTCCACCCCAAACTCTTCTATGCCATGTGGCTCACATCCCTTCTACGAGCTGATGCCACAACTACTACTTGGTGCACACAACTACTGCAGGGCACTGGATCCACACACCCCAGGGCATCTTCCCAGGCTCTGGGAGGCCAGCTGGTGTCTCTCTTTACCTCCTCTACCAGAGAATTTTTGTTTATTTATTGAGTAGCTCTGAGTCTCACTCACAGTGGCTTTGTCTAATGGTGGCATATTCCAAGTAAGACAGCGGAAACACGCTGAGGGCAAACTTAGCTTCCTAAAACTGTCCAAAGGGGAAAATTAGAGGCAATACTTAGCTGCTGGCATGGCTGAAAAGCTGAAACAGGCAATTTAGAAAGTGGCCAAGCACCAAATGACACAACAACTAAAAACAAGCCGGATGGACTAACTGTATGAACAGAATAGTTCTGAACTCCACCCAAAAGGGGCTGTTTCAGATGTCTTCTTCATCTGTTTCCCATGGCCTTCCTAAAAGGAAAACAACACCGCTGAAGAGTTTTAAACTTCAAAATACCCAAAATGTCCATACTTCAGCTCTTCTTTCAAAAATCCATTTACTTCCTTAAACATCAAGAAGTGCTGCCAGAATGGAGAGAACTGGTATTTCCCACCAAAAATACCCCAGTGCTTTTCAGGAAAAAGAAAGGACCTGCACTTGAAGAATAAACCCCACAAAAGCATACTTCTCCTAGCATGTTTGATTAATACAATTTCATATCCCATTCACTTTAAAGACGCACTAGCACAAGTACTCATTCCTCTGAGAGCTCATATCTTAGCGCAAATTCCTCTTTTTGCTCTGTGGAATTCAGAATGTCCTCTGTGTGTGGTCTTATTTGTTGTTGATAATGGCTTTTTTCCTCTTCATCTTTTTGGGTTTTTTTCAGTGGGAGAAGGCAAGATCTTCCAAGAGGTTTAATAAACTTCCAAATGCCTCAGAACAAATTTTGAGGTATTTATAGTTTCACTGCATCTCTGGATTCAAAGCTATGCAGCAGATGGGGCACGTTTTCAGCAGCATTTTGCTGGGCGAAAGGCCATTCCTATCTCTGAGGGGATGTGAAATCCTCCAGGCTGTACACTTGCAGAGTTATTTTTATTTATGAACTGTGAAGTAGATGGACAGTTACAGCAGAACCAGTCCAGGACAAGAGCTTACTTGGAGGGTAAAAATAATATGGGCTTTCTCCTATTTTGCAGAATACACCCCTATCTACAGCCTCATCATAATGCCAAAGGCAGAGTGCTCAGCACCATTCTCAATAACTACTTGCAGATTACTGGAGGGACTTGTGGCAGCCTGTGCTGCAGGGACAGTGCTAGTTCTGTCACAGCTGGCCCACCTGAACATTAGGGATTTTTGCAATGCAGCTGCTTAATGTGGGTGTTTTACTTCAAGATTCTCAAAAGAGTTTAATATGCATGGAGTGAGTACACTATATCCTTTCTAAAACTCAGGATCTCCTGAAAATACCTCAAATTGAAATCCTTCCCCACCATGGGCTGCCTACCCAAATTCCCCAGTCTTGGAAAACCTTACATGTAATATCTCTGCATTCAGTCTTTAATTTTCTAGGTTTCTCTGCCCTTATCCTCTCACTGTTTTACCAAGCAGAAAGTGAAGTCTGCACACATCTCAAGTGCAGTGTTAAGAAACCTGGAAACTTTTTGTCTTAAGTGACTCTGTGTACAGTCACACACACAGACTGGCTGAATACACCATCTTAATGGCAGCAGTGTGTTAAGGACATGATTCTGTATTTGCACTAACAAATGAGAAAGAACTAGACTTCAGCACAGCAAGAAGTAAAATACTTAGGCAAGCAGCAAAATTGACAGAAAAGTTAAAGTGCTGGAAATTGTGTAGCCTTGTAAAGTTAAACCCTTGTCCACTGTCACATCTGCAAAGCCCTTTGCAAACACATTCTGTAATGGTCCTTTGCTAAATGTCAGAGTTATTCTTCCATGCCTATGAAACAGAAACACAGCTCTGATTCTCACCCTTTCCCTTGCTCATACCTGCCTGCAGATGCAATGTTGAGATTCCCCTGGTGCATCTGACTCTGCTGCTCGCTTGTGGCATCACCTTAGCCAATGTGACTAAAACAACCTCTCTGCTGTAACACTTCCAATTTCTTATGACCTCATTGATGTTGAAAGAAAAGAATGTTGCACTTCTTTGGAGTCCTGATGAACACAAGAGTGCCACCAGATTGGCATTTGTGTCCAAATCCCACAGGCTTTGGTTCAGTACAGCTTTCAGAACACGCTCCTGGTGGGAGGCAATCCCAGTTGTGTCCCTGCTCAGCCAGGCTCTGTGCCAGTTTTGTCCCTTCCCTCAACTCTGCATTTTAATAACAGAAGTGATTCTAATGCCCAAGAGTCACATTTCCAGTCTGCCTCACACCTGCGTATTTCTGAAAGCATCTCTCCTGCCTCAGCATCTCACGCTCAAACAATTCACCTGTGTAATGCACACCAGAGAAGTTCTGGTTTTCAGTGTGACAGCTGCTGGCTTCTCTGCAGACTCCTGGTGTCTCTGGCTCTAGAGGTGCCCAACCAATTTCATTCTTGCTCATGCCACTCCTGACACCACCAGCACCAGACACTTGGACTGTGCCAGCCACCACAAATGGGAACTGTGAACACTCCAAGCTGGTGCAGGTGCCACTTGCCACACAAACCCACACCAGTATGTGCTGCTGGTGCATTCACCTCTCTTGGTGTTGTTTTGTGACAGCACGAAATGCCTCAATGGAACTTTTGAAATATGGGAATTGCACAAGTAAAGTTTTTATCATAAATCTGATAATTAACCTGCATAACTAACTTCCCTCCTGGCAGCAGGCATAGGTTGGAAAAAATAGTCTATTCAATACCTACTGAGAGAAGATTTCTATATTTCATGTTTACTTTAGACAAGTATAAAAACCTTGGGACAAAGGGCCTCAAAGAGTCAAATTCCTTGCAGTTTCAACAGAGCGCCCTGAATAATACATAAAGCAGCTATGCTCTTATCCCTAAAACCACAGGTGTGAACCAGATGTCATGCTTATCTTCTCTTGAGATTACAGCAAACAATCGCATGCCTTCAGAATATAAAGTAAGCTTTGGATCAAGGAACCTGAAATATATTAAAAGTGTGGCACTGAAGTTAAAAATTCAAATATTAACCTAGAAATCACGGATTCATTTAAGAGTCTGTTTATAGCCTATGTTCTGTAAAAGTTGTATTTCTTTTATTTAACCTTTTTATAACAAGATATATTATGAATCACAAATCTGAGATAAAACTATTTGCATAAGTCTCAGTATTGGTAAGCAAGGTTTTGCCAAGCAGATATTTTGAATATACCACTACCTATTAAACATGCATCATGGCTCAAGAAATGGAATTAAAGTGAAAGCCTTGATTTAAATTTTAAACTTTCGTCTTATTGTAATAAAGGTTTAGAGAAAGGTGAGCATATGCTGCACTCAAATATTGAAAGAAGATTAAACCCAGAAAGATATCTCAAAGAGAATTTTAAAGTTAACAATACCTAGTAACAAGAAATGGTGCAAATGTGCTCTAACCACACAGCCTTGAACATAACCAGGCACCTAAGAGTGCATAGCCAGAGGATATTCCAAAATGTTCTGTTTTAAGAAAAATAACAATTTCCTCACTCAACAAGTGAACGTCACTAATATGTGTGTTTGTCACTGGGGGGCATTTCAGGCAAAGAACCACATGGTCCTCCTTGCCAGATGCACAAAACATCCTGACCCAGCATATTTCAAAGGTCATACTCCCATTGCAGTATTTCTTCTCAAACTAGGTCCAGGCCCCACCTCCCAGCTCCCATGTTGATGCCTCAGGAGCAGCAGTGATTGCTGCAAGGGTGAGGGGCTGTTATTCCTGAAAGAGGGTTCATGTCCTGCTTCAGTTTTTGCTCAGCTTTCCTCCTCCACCTTGGCTAGCTTCATTCTTTAACCCAGCATTCTGGTTTCCTTGCACAGCATCCCCTGTCAAACACACACACACACTCCAAAGGCTGTCAGTAGCTAATGCTAACACTTCAATGAGAGAAGTCTGCCAGGTCAATTTATGATAGAAATATTGCAGGTTTGTAATTACAGCCCTACATAAGAAAGCCTGTGTTTACTCAATAATCTCCACATCCACTTAACAGAATCATGCATCTCCCTCTCTAGCTACAGAGAAGGTGGTGAATGTGACCTGAATCCAACAGCTGTAATGTCATCTGCTTGATTTTGAGGGAGTTGAACTACCTTGCTCACATACCAGTATTCACCAGTGACCCAGAGCCTCAGCCTGCCCTCCAGCAGCAGGGCCTGTGACTCCAGGGGAAAAAGCATCCAACATCTTGGCTCCCTCATGTCAATAAAACAGAGTATGAAGAGTCATAGGTTAAGGTGTTAACATGACCCTGTCTGTAAGCCTGAACAGTCAAACTTGGTTTGAGTTGAAAGCACAGACCCAGGCTGCTCAGCTCCATGGCAACACTAATGATTTAAACATCTTTATAACTTTTTATTGAAGATACAGGGGAGAAGTTGAGAACAGCACAAAAAAATAAAAAATTTCAAATATAAACAACTGAGTCTTCTGGCTTCACCTATGCTTTATGCCCATCTCTGTTAGCAAATTGTTCTTCTAAGAAAAACCCATCTATGGATGGTATTAAATATGACGAAAAACATTCTCCTTCAGAAAAACAGGTGAGATAGGCTACATCTAGTTCTGGAGTCCAGTCCTAATTTCTTTAGAAAAAACCCCCAAAAAAACCACATGTAACAGCAAAAAGAAGTGCACAGCCAGATAACTCAGCTTCTGCGACTGATACTTGCAACTTCATTACTGTGGAAAGCAGGCAATGAAAGTGGCTGTTATCAGCCCCTTCAACACCTGGTAAGTCCTGTCAGGTGGCACAGGACACAGCTTTTCCCTACCTTGCCAGGCATGGCTCACAGCAGCACTGTGAAAGGGAGTGTGTCTGGGCTCACTGTGCCAGGCTTGTACTGAACAGACGGAGGAAAGAGATAGGAAGGAAAACAACAGAGATGAGGGAACGAAAAGGACAAACAAAGAGAAGAAAGCATCCCTATCTCTCACACCAAAGGGCTGTTAAGACTTTGATGAAGTCGGTGGCAGCTCTGGTAGCTTCTGGTAGTACTGCTACTCTGAGCTGTTCAAAACACATTCAGGATCATGACTGGCTTCCCCGAACACCCAGTGGTTGCTGGGTTGGCATTACAGGGTCCTGACATCCCAGGAGATTGTAAAATTCTAGTATTTCAGTTTCTGTCCTTCCCTTCACCAATCGTCATCTGGCCCTTTCACTCCCAAGACTTCCCATCACGCAGCCTAGCAGCCAAGGGCTATGGGTGGCATCAATTGTGCTCTCCAATCTTTTACAAAAAAAACACCCTGATCTGCTAATTTCCAGCTCCACTCCCTTCTCATTTAAGCACCACATAGCTCAGAAGGTATTTTGATGGGTTTTAGATTATTTCAAGCTGCCATCTTTCCGCTGAGTTTCTTAACAATCCTCCACACAGATCTTGTGTAGAGCAGTGTGGCCTTGGATGTTGTGTGATACTCCAGGCTGCAGCAATACAGCTCTGGAGAGCCCTCATAAAACACTTGATTACGGCTACAGGTGCATCAGGCTCTGTATCCTGTCTCAAGTACCAGGCACTAATGGAAAGTAAATCAAGACATGGACAAACAGCAAGTGTTCCCTTCGCTGTAACCCTGCAGCTTCCAGCAAGCCTCAGAGGCCTTTCTGACCTGGAAGCTGCACAAGGACCAACCCTGACTGGTGTGCCCAGAACTCTGTTAAATCCTCTTTTTGACCTGTATTTACTGCTGGCTGCTAGAAAATAATTTCCCAAGGGGTTCCACAACTCATGCACCTCGATACGCTGCAGGAAAACTGTTCCTTTCCATGGAATGTGCACCTTCTGTCTTTCTGGACTCAGAACCTTAGCTATACTGTGAAGCATAACAAGTTACATTTATTTAACTTCCTTGAAATTTCACAGCCCTGTGTAATCACGCACCCAGAGCCACCTTGTTCAAGCTGAGATGTCACAACAACTATTTAGCTTTTTTTCTTGTCACTGAAGGTCCTCTATTATTTTGGACATACCCAGCATTTTTTAGGATGGACAGTCAGAACCACTCAAATCATTTGTGCAATGGATTAAAGATTTTTCCTGTTGATTGCACTAATTTCCTGGTAATTTCTAATCTTCCTCTTTGCCTTTTTGCTACTGCTGAGCACTGAGCTCACATGTTCAGACAGCTCTCTGCAAGGACTCCAGGAACACTTCCTTGAGTGGCAACAACTAATTTAATGCTCATTTCTCTATGTGCAAAGTCAGAGTCTTCTTTCTAACCTAGTTAACTAGCAAATGAGATTTTTATGATCCTGCTTTGTGTGTGTGCCTGCATATGACATGTCAGACTTCTGTAATAATTACAGAGCGCATTGACCAATTTGATCAAAACCCGACTGCTCACTTGGGTTCTCAAAGACTCAGAGACACCCATTCAAGTGCCTTCACAGTTAAGGGGCAAAGTTAAACAAAGACCCAATTAGGTTCACAAGTATGGATCAAATATTGAAGACACTGCCTGTCCTCCTTCACAAAACACTTCATCATCATGCCCAGCATGGGCAGCAGGCACTGCAGTGCCTGTCATGTCCCCTCCAAACTCAGCAGTGCTGCAACACAGGTAACCTGGGGGTTTTTTGACTTGAGAGCACTCATTTCTGCACCTGGGCATGTAACAGGTCACACAATGTACCCACTTCCTTCTGCTCAGTGGGAATGCCATCAGTAGGTGCAGATTCCCCTGAGTCACTGAGAGAACACCAGCGTTTGAATTTAAGCACACATAATATTAATAGAAATCCACCATTCTGTTAAATATTGTAATATGGTAACTTTAATCATAAAGCCTCTCAGTATTTAAATACTTCAGGCACTGTAGACATTTATACAACTAGCAGTAGATGAATTTTCAAATAGATACTTCTGAGTAATTATCCTCTTGAGACAGCACCAATTGCTAAATAATGCCTCAGTTTAATAGCACGTAGCTCTTAAGAAATGAACAATTCTGGGCACTATTAAATCTCTCAGAAACGTAACAAAGATGGTGATAAATATCTTACACTCCCTTTTAGTCTTCATGTGGATGAGGAATAGGACATATTTCCTCACCTGCTGGTTGGACTTCAAAGAGAATTCCTTAGCAAATTAGGAGGTAGCCCCTCCTGATTGCTCTAATAAAGCAGGGTATGCAAATTTGTTCTAGACATCAGCAAAGATTCCTTATGTGCAAAATTAGCACTCAGGCTCACAGGGCAAGCTGTCTTAGCAAAACATATCAGAGGAAGAATAACTGGATGGGATAGCTGAGTGGGAATTCCTGAGAATGCCAAAATCCTTACAGATTAGCTGGCAAGGAACAATTGTTCTGTCCCCCCAGAACATCCCTCTGTCATTCCAGGGAAGAATTACTTGAGCAAAAAACAGAAATAGTACTCAGTCCAAACTTCAGTGAATCAAGGCATGACTACAGAGAAAGTTTTCAAACGAGCCTGCTTTTATGTAACACAAAAAGCTCTAGAATATCAGGAAAATGCAGACCTCTTGTTCATGTAAGCCGTTGGCCTTTATTCGTGCTCCCTTAAGATGCTTTTCCTAAAACTCTGCCTGCTTGCATATTACTTACACTAATAAAAGAGCCTGAGGAAAGAAATTTGCATCCCCTGATCACCAGAGGTCTGTGAATAGAGGGATTCAGCATGCTGCTCCATAGAAAAGGTTCCCTTTTCATGGTAAAGAGGAAAAACATGGAAGCAAAATGCATAAAAATACTTGTCTGCTCATGCTGACACCCTTTCACCTCTCAGGGGTGTTCCAAAGCCGTTAAGAGGTGATGAGATCTCCAAAGCAAACCATGTCAGATTGTGTTTACCTTCATGCTAGTGCACAACATCTTGACTTAATTTCAAATGCCACCATCAACAGTAGAGGCCATCTCAGACACAGAAAGCAGAAGTTAAAATTACTGAAATAAAGCAAATTTGTAGCCACCGACTAGCAAGTAGTTTCATCGTCACTTATCAGTGCATCATGAAATAAATGCTCTTTTTCTTAATTCCACTTTGAATGATGACTGAAATCAAGATGAAGGATTTGATAACTTGCTGACCAAAAATTTCCATTGTACTTTCCTCCTCATTAGAAAAAGTTGCCATTAAGAGAAAGACTAATATGGAAGTGCCAGATTTTAAGCCATGATTGAGAGCTTTACATAAAAAAAAGCTCCAAAAGTTAGGACAGTGAAGTATTTTTAGGCGTGCAATAATACACAGCATTTTAACATATATACATATATATGTGTCACTTTGGGTTCAGTATGTGATAAATTTCCATTAGTATCTCACTGACAACTGAAGCACAGCTGAATACTAAATAAAGCCATGTGGCTGTTCTGCTAAACCCTGTTGTGGAAAAGCAGGAAGGTCTGAAAAATTAGGAAAAGAAAGCATGTGTGTGAGGTCCAACTACGAACACTTCTGTGGCCACTACAGGGAGAGAACCAGAGGGATGTGGTCACTCTGGAGCACACAGTCACCACATGATGGAATCATGTGTCCTGGACCTGAATGTGGCCATCACTTTGACCTGTGAATGGTCGCTCTCTGAACAGCTGTATTACGCCTTGCTTCACTCTCTGTGGACCAGTAGTCATCAAGAGAAACAGAAGCAGCAACTTCTTCTGTCTTCTCATCCCAAAATTAACTGAGATTTAATAAATGCATAAGGTAATTTTCAGAATTTTACACGGAAGAGGCATCTAGACCTGCTGGCACAAAGCTCTGCTGTATTCTGCTGTGAGTTTGTACAGATGAAGCCTCCTTTGATGCTATCTTGGGATTCAGTTAGGGATGGTTCTGTGGGAGAGGATATGAAGGAAGTCCATGTCCTCAATAAATATAGTGACTTTATTATTCTGAATTCAGGACCCCCTGTGAAGTTTCAGATGTGGGATTTCTGTACCTACAGGTCATTCCTCAGGAAGCCACACTCCCATCTATAGAAGTTCAAAACCTGGTAATAGTAACAGTCTCCACACCAAAAAATCATGCTATCTATAACTATGTGATACCAAATTTAATCTTCTAGACAAATGCAGGAGTATTCATGGATACATATACTGAGTTCTGCCTCTATTAAATTACCTTTTCAGAATGTAAAGCATTTGACCAGTGCAACCTGACAAGTGCCAGATGAATGCAATAAATTACAAGAAGAGTAATACATCCCAATCGATAAGTTTAGGTACATTGTCTTAATTGTATCACGTAGATTCTCCTTTTTTACCCACACAGAGATAAAACAAGTTATAACAGTTCTGTGCCAGACAGGGAAAAATCTTAGCAGCGGGATGCTGAGAATAAAATCAAAGGTCAGTGAGAGGGAGTGCTCACTGCAGGAGGCTCACTTTGAAGCCACCTATGTGTAAACTGCTCAGACCTGGAGCAGCCTCCTTGCTTGGTGTCTGTGCAGGATCCAACCTGACAAACATGAAGCCTGGTCCAAAAGATGCTACAATCACAGAAGCCAGCAAACCACAGGACTTCTGCACCGTATTTTGAGCTCAAAGAACCTTAACAAAGAGCCAAGAGTTACTTGGATTTTCTCTGGGCTATCTAGGCATGCAAACATTTCTGGGGGAAGGTGGTTTTAAGATCTAATGTATTGCATAACATAAACTACTGGAGCCAACTTGGGGGAGATGTCCTCCTCTTTCCTTCCACATCACAACCTGATTACAGTCACATACAAATCTGAGTCTGTAATCACTGTTATCTTGCTCTTTTCCCTGTTAATAAAAGAAAGGCATAAACAAGGAAGAACTTTCCTCCATGGCAATAATGTCAGGCATGTTACTAAATCCATAAAATAAAAAAAATTTCTCCCACTGTTAGATCCCCTTCATCACATGCATGTTGCATCTCACCAAGAAATAGTTATATGCACGTGTTTTTAAAAGATTCAGGGCTTCCACATAAATAAACACACACATACACCCACAAGCTTAGGGAAACAACAGATTCCTTTTTAGCAGGATGCTGTGAAAAACAAAGTTTATTTCCCTTAAAATGCATGAAATTGCACTAACTGATTGTCAGATCACTACAGTCTACTTACAAAACTCTAAGAAATTTTAGCTGATTGCAAACTAGTCTTGAATGACTTCCAAAGACCTTTGTTAATGCCTGTCCCCATAGAGGATGGAGATTATGCAGGAATCCCACCCGCCACAAGAACAAATCAATATTTTAACATTCTTACTGCGATACTGTTGATCCAGACTTCACAAAGAGCTACCAGGAAAGTTAGCCACAGCATTTTCTGTAATTTTAAACCCATTACAGACACAGATAAAGCTCTATACTTGACATTTTGGTTATTTTTCTCTGTATTTTCCTAGTACATTTCACAGATTGGCTTCCTTGTCAGTCCAGGCTTTGAAAAAAGCAGTGATTTGTTTGACCAGACCTTAACTCATCAGATTCCACAATTTGGCTTTTCTAGGAGTTATAATTATTGGGGGCAAGGACTGAAATGAAGTTGTCAAGTGACAGTAATGGGCTCTCTTTCTCCCTTCCCCAAGACTGATGCTATTCATTTAGAGCAGGTCTATACACAAGCCCATCTAATCTAATCTGCTGAAACCTCGGTGAGACCTGGCAGTACCTCAACTGGAAAACAGTTCTAAAATTAATAATAAGCCGACCTTTCAGTTTAATGCCTTGGCTATAACAGATATCTAATGGTGCACTTTCCCCAAGTCTCACATGGGCATTGGCAGCAGGAGAGGAACAAAGACAAAAATTACAGCAGATTCTTCGCTGCCACACAAGTATGGCCATTTTCAATGCAGAGTTATGGACCAAGCAGACAATTTTATTTCATAGTATATTCTGTTTCTGTAAGGTTTGATCTCAATCTCTGCTCATTCAAAAAAAGTCTTAAGACAATTGTGTGGGAGCAAAGGCTTCTTCTTTGCTTTAGGTATACAGATTAAAATGGGCTGAGGCTTGTCCAATGACTGCAACACTGAGGTGACAGGGGACTACTGAATTCCATTGTTTCCTACTAAGTAGGAAGAAAAACATGAATATAATATCCTTATTTCTTAAATTTCAATTAATTATAGTTCAATTTGGCAAGGCCTAACACAGGAAAATATCTTTACTTTCCCATCTTGTATATTTTTAAATTAATTTGAGACTGTATGATTGATGGAAGCTTTCAAGCTTTTAAGTAGTGGATACTATAACGCCTTCCTTAGATAAATGATTTCCCCAATGTGAAAACGTTAGTTTTAATGAAATGAAATAGTCTTAATTGGTTGTGATGGGAAGTAAACCCTGAGATAAACATTGCATAAATAATTCACATCCTTCCATCTGGGGAACTTCTTCCTGAACTGCTAAGTGTCTCCAATCTGAAATGCAATACACATTATTTTAGCAGCAACCAAAAAAAATTCAGACTTCTTCCCATACACTGCATCTGGAGTGTAGAGCATCTGTTATTCCGGAGCTGAGTACATATTTTAAGACATAGTTTTAAAAAGGTTTTTGATTCTGGACTAGAACATTTTCTCCTAACACATGGTCTTCCACAGAACTGGTGTCCGCTGTAACCGGATCTAACTTTAACTGGATCTGGGGAAATTCACATTTCCCATGATGAACCAACTGGAATATGTAAAGCCTTTTCCACTATTTTCATTTACACCATACTGTGGCCAAGGCAGCATCTAAAATATATTTGAAGATAGAGCTGTAGCATATTTCATACTGGTTTATGCTATATGACCCTAATGTTCTTTTTCTGCATTTACTGCTTACTTATTTTAAAAGTTGGTCTCCTGTATAGGAACACCTTCAGGAACAACTTTTCCCATAGGACTTGCTACCAACATCTATTGCTGGCAAAGGCACTCAAGGTGGGTCCCCTGGTTGTAACACAAAATATATCTGATCACAAATTCTGTGCAGAATTTGTGGCAATTACTGCACCCTACACAAAAACCAGGGAGAGAACACAGAAGCAGTGAAACCACAAAACCTACATTTATGTAATTTGATATGATCCTATAAAATTCACCAGGGAAAGCATAAGCAACCATAGCTTCTATGTGTTGATCTTTTGTGTGTTGTGCAAATGAAATGTAATAGCACATCACAAATTATTTTGTTCTGATCACATCTCTTGTTCAGCACAGCTACCAACTTTCCCTGGGTGCCTGAAGGAAACTCAGAAAAAATAAAGTTTTTCTTCGATGGTATTATTCAGAAAAGACCACAACCTTTGTTGAAAATAATGTTGATTTAAAACACGAATACGTAAAACAAAAGCCTCTGAAGTGAAAATGTGGAATCTATACATAGCTTTTAAAAGGTTTCAATCAACAATAATGTTGATTCAAAATGTTGTTTAAAATGTTGCAATCAACAATAATATTCTTAAAAAGGGCAACTGCTAGTGACATACTTATTTTTCTGCCTATTACACAAAATAAATATAGAAGCATAATGAAAGAATATATTATGCTTGCTTGTGTTCATTGTCACGATTTTTATAGGATCAAATCAAACAGACAATGGAAATGAGTTTTGCAGTTTCACTATGCCTTCTGGTTATCAAGTGATAAGTTCCTCGCTGTTGACCATTTTTATTCCCTTTCAATGCAGACTCCAAAATAAACAATTCCAACACACAGAGTGAAACTTTTAGAAATAATTTTCTTCCCTCTCTGCAAAAGCTTACTGAGGTTCTCACAAAACAGGGTTGGATATAATTTTTCAGACGATTCAGTCAGAGCATTTCCTTTTTTTCAAGCAAAGCACAAGACACCCTGGGACTGGACTCAAAAGGCAGAGCTTACTAAGGCTGCCTCCGTTCTCTCTGAAGTTTGCTACGCTTAGAAGGTTTCTCCTGGCTTGGGTAACTCTTAAATACGGAGAAGTGCTACTGGATGAGTCACAAATCATTTAACAGGATTCTGTTCTGCTTCCAGAGAGGCACGAGCAATGCTCGCAGCTTTTTATACCTATCAAAGAGCATCAGAAAGGTGCTGAGATTTTCCACCCATGGAACGACTAAGAAAGGAAAGAAGGATTTGACATGCCAGGATTTTTGTTGTTTCCTCTTGCTGGAGAAAGGCACCTGAAACACCTGAACCTTTTGCATGTCACTCCATGTAATTAGCAGCTTGAATTAATTGGTTTTCTCCATTATTTTCACGCAACAGGGGAACGCAACAGGGGAAAGGGGGAAAGAGAGGGGGGGAAAAAAAAGTGATTTTCAAACCACAACAGCGAGTCAGGGTGACTCAGAACAGGTACCAATTAGGAACAGAGAGTAAATGTTTTGAAACCGCCTCGATTCCGCTTGGTGACATCTGCGTTAGAACAGCTTGCTCAGAGAGGATGTGCATGAAGCCTCCTTTAAGTTTCTTCATTCTCAAAAGCTACATCTTTGACACTCAGAGCGGCTCAACAGTTTCAAAAGATAAGGGAAAAAAGAAAAGGGGGAAAAAAATAAAAAAGGAGGCCTTATGCTCAGAGTAATTTTGCAGAAAATCCCCAAACCACAGAAAAACAATTGCTTAGAACTTACATTTAATGTTAAGGGCTATTCAGGAAATACAAAATGGTTCTTTTAAATGTTTAAACATATAAACAGCAACTGAGAAAGCATTTCTTATTAAGCATTTTTATGGTTACAGCTACTTTGCTGCTGAAAAAGCAACTACTTATAAAAATAAAGCTAATATTTATGGGCACTATAGCTCAGGAAGGGACCTCTTTTATAAGACATTTACTGCAGCAGCCATCGCAGCTGAATCATGTTATTGCACAAAAATGAGGGGTTTTTTTAAACTCAGGCTAGCATTTAACAACTTTAAGTAAATGATAGCATATGAAATTAACTTTCAGCAGCAGTGAAAAACAGAATAGCAAGGACCAAATCTGTGAGTTGCTGATCATCCTCCCACCATGTAAGGGCCTGCAGTGGGGCCAGGAACTGGGGAACACTGTGACCACCACAAAAGGAGATGATTTACAGAGCTGTGCAGGTAATTAACAAATTACATGCACAGGTCCCCTCTCCTTGAGTGGCTGCAACCCCTGCAAGTTCAAAACTCCCCTTTGCATTACTCTCCCTCAGCATTAAGAGGTGAATACAACACATCTTCTTTTACAACCACTGCAGGAGAAAACACCCCACGGTCCCTGTTCTCTAGGAGTTATGTCCTGATGTTTTTCTCCTCTCCTTGGTAACTGCTACCAGCCTCATTTGTGAAAACTTCTGTTCTACAGCACTCATTACCACAAGACCTAATTACAGCAGTACAGAGTTACCCTTCCAGACCTCGACGGCATGACCTTTAAAGTACAAGCTCAAGGTCATACTTCAATTCACCCGAAGTCTCCAAGATTATTATTTTACAATGTATGCAATAATCAAAGCCATGCTTTAGGATTTGGCAGACAAGCTGTTCTGTCTATCAGAATAACTCACAGATGGTATGTATGTGACACAACATATTCATCATGTTATATTCTTAGTATATGCAATTTTCCCCCTTGCTAAATTTTCCAGCATTCAGCAAGGGCTCTTAAGAAACTGCCGGTGCCTTGGAAGAGATACCCTTCCAGCCTTGTTGTCTTTAAATTAACTGAATAAAGAAAGAATCTAAAGGTTGAAGAAACTCATTCTCCTGTGTAATTGTAAAACATATTGAATTTGATTTTTTACCTTAGGTACTATTTTTTTAACTTCTATTTTGTAGCTCATGTTTATTTTCTGCACTTCACATATTGTACTTTCTTTTTACTTGATGTGTGCCATATTGTTTTAGCTTTTGCTCTTACTTCTGCTTATTTATGATCCTTTTTTGACCAAAATCTCAGTAAGATTTGCTTTAGGGGCATTTTTTTATCTTTTTTTCCAGGTAGTTGCATGCATAAGTGAACCATTAAAATTGAATCAGTTCAGTGAATCAAACTGAATGACAACAAACTAAAATGAGCAGAAACATGCCTAAAGCAACAAGCAGATTACTTATTTTACTTATTTGTAATGTTGCTTTTTCCTCTCCTTGAGTTCTTTTGATGAAATAAAAAAACACTTAAAAAAAAAAATACTGGGATGAGTTTTCCATCCCGAATGCCACATAGTTTTTAAGCAGGAAAACGCACAGAGGGAAAATGCACCCACACAAGGTCAGGTTTCGGATGCTGCCCCAGCAGCCTATTTTAAAGCTCATCATCTGGAGGAGTGAACCACCAGGCACAGGCAAGAGTTCATGAAAATAAACTTCCTGCTCCCAGTTTCTCCTGCTTCTGTTACATCTGCCTGTCATTTACTCCCACTTTGCTTGTGCTTTAGAGCTTCAAGAACAAAAGTCACCTCTACTGCTGATCTTTGCTTTGCACAGCGTGGCGGCTTGGGTTAGTCCTTGTTAAACGAGGACAAGAGTTGAGAGAAAAATAACTGAAAATTGGGTTCTCTGCTTTGGAAAGAGCAAACCAACACAGTCAGCAAACAAGCCACCACACTTTTTGTTACAGAATGATGATAAATGTCATTGCCATGATCAGGATTTTACAGTGGTTTTCGATGTTCTAGCTTTTATGCTGAAAGCCAAAATATTAATAAAGCAATTGGAATAGCAGACATGAAACTCCACGAGTGTCAGTAGCAAGGCTTCACATATGTCACTGTGCAGTAATAAAAGGCTTCATAGATAGTGCTAGCACTGGATGTTACTATTTTTTTTTTTATATGAGGAACTAAGGACAGTAATACAGGCAAATGGAGGAAAAAAATGAAGGCAATTCCAATTAATCATTTCCCCTAGTGACATTTTAATGCATTATTACATTATTCTAAAATGTCCTCAAAGGATCATCACACCAGCTTTTTCAGACTTCATTTTTCACCAAGTAAAAATTTAACAAGCAACCTTTCTGAAAAGTTTGGATCTCTGAAGGGGCAATACCTGTTCATCTCTCTGACTTTGTGGGAAACAAGGCTACTACACACACTGCAATATCAGCTGTGTTATGTTACAAGGGCCTCTTTTCATTTCCTTGTACCTTCACTGGCTTGAGCTTTTCCCTTTGGTTTCTTTCTTATTCCCTCTCCAATGACCTTCTTCAATTCTGCATTTTCAGAAACTGACTGAAAATATGGCAAGACAAAATGTATCAGCCAGGCTGTGGGGGGATGGAAGAGAGGTGCTGTGGGAATTTTTTCAAGCTATAAAGTTACTTTAATATTTTTTCCATTTTACAGCATATGAGTAAAATAACCTCTTCTGTCTCAGCATAATTAGTTCCCCAGTCCTGGCATGCCTAAGAGCCTCGTGTTGTTTGGGGTGCTGTTTGCCAGGGAACACTTAATATTCTCATCTATCACATGAATCAATAAAACGCAACCCTGTTTTTCACAAGGTGGCAGTGTATTAGGAAGAGTCATATGGGCTGAGTTAATTTAAAAGTAATAGACTGAAATTGTCCACATTACTTTTATTGAACTGACAGAGCAGGTCCACTGCTGCTAAGAAATTAATCCCATTTCATGGAATCACAGAGCAAAGCCGTAAAAGTTACTGGTTTATCTTAAAATATAATAAAAAAAAATATTAAACTCAAGCTCTGGTTTTTACTTCCAGAATATGGGGATTTTTAAAAGACATTACTCAGGAAATGAATAGGAGAATTAGAGCTCTGCCAGGTTGATCATATAGCCATTGGGAAAAGTTTATGTTCATCAGGGAATAAGCATCTCTCTGCTGACTGCCAAAAGGTCAAAGCCTGAAAATAAACTTCAGGCACCTCTGACATGTATGAAAGTGAGGAGTGCAGTTCCCATAAATTCCCTTACTCCTCTGTGGAAGGACAGGGTCCCTTCAGAGGGCAAATGATCCCAATGGCTTGGTGACCCTTGGGACAGTGCAAGCCATTACTGAGTAAAGAGAAAAAGTAGGGTGAAGAGTCCAAAGCAGGGACTGTGGTTTGCATCTACCCAAGCTGATCCTAAGAGCACAAAACCCCATGAAAGCAATGAATTCACCCCAGTTGAGAATAGGGAGGATGCTCAGTGCTGGATCATCCTGGGGGTCTTTGGCCTGCACCACTCACTCAGTCCCCCACCCCAGCTATGTTTGGGTTTGTTAACACTCTGTACTTTAAAATGTTCTAGTTAATCTGTCCTGGACACATTTGTACAGCACAGGAGACAGGAGAGGCACAGTGCCAGAGGGGAGCATGGTGAGCATAGCAGGACAGGAGCATTAGCAGGATCTGTGTCAGCAAAGCAGATTTCACCTTCCATAATACCTGTTTTATCATTACTGGACCCACTACAGGAGGTTACCAGGCAGAAACCTTCCCTGCAGGAGACAGTGATGCACTTGCCATAGCATCTCCACACCACGCCTGGAAATTCTGACCTTTGTTTTCCTAAAAGTTTCATCCTCAAATTGATACATTTCCTCCGACATGAAATTAAAATCTTCAGGACCAAAAATATATTTGCATCCAAGGATACATGTCATTTCTCATATTCGGCTATTTAAATCATTTGACTTTGAGTGAGATATGGGAGAAATTTAGGTTTCAGTACATTTTAGTCTCCATCATGTCAAATTTACAACCCTGGAGTAAATCACACTGCCAAGACAAATGTCTTCACTTAAATCAGATTTGTTGCTTCCTTCCATACTTCAGAATATTAATAAAAATTGAATTCTAGTTCATAATAATAGTTTCATCCTCACTGTGCCAGGGAAACCACAAGAAGTTCACAGGAACCTTAATTCACCCTCCCCATGCTCACTTCTCTAGGCCCTGTTTTTTATTAGCTGTGTGAACGTGCGTGCATCTGACTCAGATTGTTACCAGTGCACCAGCATGCACATAGTCGGCTCAGATACACCAAGATTTGCTTTAAATGCCTTCTCTAAATGCTGTTCTTATCTTCAGACTTCCCGAAGATTGGAGTCATTAAAATCAACAAAACAGCTCTCTGGGAAAGGGGCAAAAGCACCTGAAAGCAAGCAGAAATGGCAGGGATGTTTACAGCTCACTGAAATTACTTGAGATTTCTCCCCTAGGTAAAAGAAATTTCTAACAATTGTTTTTCTTTGTCATCTTTCCAACACCTCTTACATCTATGCTCTCAAGAGAATCACGACCCTCTTTCACTTCTGGATCTGACGCCCAATTACAGGAGCTGCTACTGAAGGGGATTACAGATCCAGTCCTTCCAGCAGATGCAAAGGAGATGATCCCTTGATGTTCGCCCATTGCAGTACCACCCTTGACCCCAGTCAGAGGCCAAGGCACATTGCTTTAGTCTTTATGCAAAGTTGAAAAGCAGACCCCCACCAAAGCACACAGCACTGAGCCAGGGTGGCACAGGAGTATAAAGTGCACTCGTGCATCAGCAGTTCACAGCGCAGAGACCTCGGCGTGCTAAAAAGGGGGCATCACTTGAAGCTGCCTTTTTGACCCAATGCTTGGCTCATCATTATTCCTAAACCTAGACACTACATAGATGGGGTGAGTGACACCAGCCTGGATTTCTGGCACAGAACAAGGAACATGAATGCATCTTTCTAATCACCACCCATGGAAACCCCTCTGAGACGTGTGGCTCCAGCGTTACCTCCAGCTTGTCAGGAGCTCTCCGTATTGGGAGGAACACGTCAGTGGAATGTTGCTGGGAACTCTGTGTGATTCAAAACGCTTACTGCTGCATTATTACAGTAATCTTTCAGAATGCTTTTACTCCCCAACCTCTCCCCATTTTAACAAAACAATCCTAAGCCTGTATTAACAACAGGGTTTAATGAAAACCATACATTTCATGATGAGTGTTTGGTCATGCATGGGAGATTTGTTTGGAATCAGGATCACTTCTCTCTAGGAATATGACAGGAGATTAAATCATTAAAAATGTATAGTCTGTAATTAGTTTATCATTGCCAGAATTGAAGGAATATTTTCCAACATAAAACTGATGCCACCAGCAAGAGATCATTTTGAAAGATCAATGTTGCTGAGATATCAAAAAGCAAAGTAATTAGGAGACAGCAGGCACACTGTTCTCCCCTGTATTTCTTTTTTTTTTTTTTGTATACACAGACACATGCATGCACATATAGATTTCTATAAAAACTGTGTAACTCCCTCCTTATAAATCCAACCAGTGATGGGACAGACTCTGTGAGCCACACAAATACTATTAGTGATTGTCTTAACTGACATGGTGATGTAAGATTATTCTGAAGCATCACCATCTCCTAAGCCTTGAGGATTTATACTAACTGCATAATTCTGAGGAAAGCAGAGAAAGCGCCACAAACAGGATCTTGCTATTAGTTAATTATGGCACTGCAATATTTTCACCGGAGGCATTTTAGAAATAAACTGCAGTACAGTGGTGCTGTTTGTATTGCAATAGTTAAGGTGGTTTCAGACCATAAATTATAAACCTCATTTTTCAGAGTTTATGACAGAGCTATAAAAAAGAAACCAGCCCTAGCCAGTTTTCTTTTATGACATAAAAAAATTAGCTATTTGAAAGCTATACATTTATGCATGAGTTCAATGGTTTCAAATGGTTTTTCCCCTCCCACACTCTCCTGTTTCCAGCATGGACAAAGCCATGGTCACATTTGATGGTCACTTTCCTCTTCCTCCATACTGTGCTCCAGCCCCTCAGAGGTATTGCCACTTAAAATCAGATTCTTTTGTTTTCCAGGGGAATTAACAATCTTATGTGAGTCAGCATCCCTGGACAACTCTTTGTATGTATTTAGTAAGGAAATATTAAAGCTGTCATTTTCAATATGAGGTTCACAGACCCCTGGGGGACTAATTTAAAGGGGTCTGGAGAAGATAATTAAGGAAAGTCAGTCTACTGTCAGTAGGCTTAAACTCATTGAAAAAGGGCCGACACTTCACCAGGAAAATGTCTCAGAGATTCACAAATTAAAAAAAAAATCCAACCATAAAAAAAAAATCAAACCTTCACTGAAATACTAGATTATTTTTTTCCAAGGAGAATAAGAATTTAAAGCAGCACAGAGGGCTGATGTCAGCTTCCAGTGCAGAGTTTCACTGCAAAGCAGATGTCAGCCCTAGAGCTCAGAGCTCACACTCAGCACTCAAAGCAGAGAACACTCTGTCTGCAAATGGAGCAGGGAATTCCAGCATAGCCAAGGCTCCACAGCAAGGCCACCACCTCACCGAGTGTCACTGAGCCTCCACCTCCTGTATGCAGGGACAGGGGGAGGCAAACACCTCAGCTCAATATCCTTTTGAATTGAAACAGAGTTACTTTCTGGATCTTGGTTTCTTTGGAATAGCGTATCAGAGGAAGAAAATGTCCACCATTTTTAATAGAAAAAACATACTGTTGTTGCCTCAGCTTACCAGTCCTTGGTTTCTTTGGGCTGTGGTGGGACAGGCTGCCTGGCAGGCATCCCCCTCTTTTAGAGACCTCTTTGCAGAAGACAGTAGGGTATGAACACAGACACATACCAATGGGGCCGGGAGTGGAGGTCAAGCTCTTCCTGGACTAATGATTGCCTTGATGCTTGTGGGCTTGACTTTCAAGAACTGAGGAAGACACCATGTATTGACCTGAAATTATCCAGAGCCATGTGCCAGGTCCCTTTCCAAATGGGACACAGGATTCCAAGTCACTTAATACAACTTTTTTTTCATATACTTCCCTCTGCTCATTATTATTGCCAAAGAGCTTTATGCAAGCAAGTTTTTCAGCATTCAGTTTGGTTTTATACATGCTTTTCAGGTAGCAGTGAAAATATAATAATGTTACATGACCATTCACATGGCACCGACACTTTCTAGGTATGCAAATACCCTTATTTTATAAATTATATATGTGTATGTACACATAAACAGGAGAGAATGTGGAGCAAAATCACTTATCAGATATTAGTCACAACTTCTTGAAAGGGATATGATATTTCTGTTTGAAGCGCACTTTAAGTACTTTAAATTGAGATACTGAAACCTCTTCATCATTAACCTGGATTGAAAATAATCAATAAATAATCATTTTGCGTGTAAGTATGAAAGGCAAATGTCTGATACATTAATTGTGAAACCCCTTCTGTACTAATGCTTGCCATAACCTAGGGGATCGATTCCATTATGGATATTTACACTGTGACCTATTAGAAATACACGGAAGTATCATTTTTTACATTGATTATCCATCCTTAAAACAGATAGTAATGTATACTTAAACGCTTGGATTGCAAAAATAATTTTTAACCTTTGTTACGTACTCTTCGTTGAAGAGGAAATCGTTTGAGCATCATGGTATGAAGGACACAAATTCAATTTATGTCTTAAGAAGAGAGGACAACTATGAATGCACCTAAGAAAAAAAATCTCCGATTTGTAATAGTTGAGTTACCTAGACCACAAATGGTTTTAATCTGAACACAAGCAAACAATACAGACATTGCTGGGGAACCATAAAATAAATCTATATTGAACTTTCACAAATTCTATCGCCTTCTGAAAATGCCTGAAGCAAAATTCCCCTTCTGAATAGCTCCAGTATAAACCAACATGAACTCTAATCCATATGCCTGATGCTGGAGGCAGAATGTTCTAATTTGACAAACCTATCCTGTGTCAAGTTGCCACAGTAAATAGCAGAACTAATGGGGAGACAACTGCAAATCCAGCCATGAGCTCACAAAGAGCCCAAAGGTTACACCTGAGGGAGATCACCTCCAGCCACTGCAGTCTGCACTCCAGGGCAGGTGTGGGGCACAGCCACCGTGCCACCAAGGAAAGGAATAACCTCCTCTTTGTGCTCCAAAAGAGAAAGTCCATGGGTTACCATGCTAGCTGGGAATGAGCAGCTGGAAATGAGGGCAAGGCAGTTATAAAGGCTCTGAGCAAGTCAAAAGCTGCTGCAAAGCTGACACTCTCTGTCTAGGGAAGGCAATGGTGGTGAAATGCTGTAGCCACATTGAGAAGATGAACACTTGTGGCTGATGATGGTCACTGCTCTCTGGGCTTATCTGGAGAAAATGGAGAGCTTAACCTGGGACAGCAGCTTCTGTGTAAAAGAGAGCTCTGGTCATCTTCAGTTGGTTTTACAGCCAAAGATGGGAAATGGCTTCTTTTATTTGCCTTTATGTGGGGCTCTTACCAGAAAAGAAAGGTAAAAATAAACTACAGCATCGTAGTACATTTAAAACAAGCTGTCACTAAGTTAACCAAGCCCCAAAGAAGGCACATAGTACCTACTCTTAGCAAATTCACTTACTGATTATCAAATCAATTTAGCAATTCAGTGAAGTGCCCATCATCCCTCAAAGCTGTCGCCACACCTGTCAACAAAACCAGGCACCGACTCCTCTCTTAAGGACATAACATGTGTCAAATTGAAGGTCCTATTCAAATCACAGCTTCCTGCCAGTTCTGATCTCCTCCTCCATCTTTCATGCCATAATCTTCTTAAAATGAACAAAACCCACTGGTTTTGAAAGTGCTGGATTTTCCACCTGCATGCCAGGCCAGTGGTGGCACAGCAGGGACAGCAACAGCCCTGCAGTGAAGTGCCCGTCAATAACAAGAGGCAGAGGTACAAATAATTCCCTCAGGCACTCAGAGGGCAGCCACTGATCTTTACAGTCTTTATCATAAAAAGGATGTTTTGTTGAAGTTTTTAGATATAGAGGTTTCTTTCAACATGAGCTTCTCCCTTGCTAGCGATTGCACATATATGTGGTGCAGTTGAGGAAGAGATATTGTCCTGTTGAATGTGTCCTGCCCTTCACAACAGACATCATTAAAAATAAAACTTCCAGACCATTTAAATTCATCCAACACACATGCAGTTGGTGAAATCTGGTGAGCATACTCAGAGGATCAGATCTAAATCTCTTGCCATACTTACCTACAGGTTACTCACCCGCATGAACATTATTAGAACCATGCACACACTATTTGTGGGCTCTGGGATGTGTATCGCAATCCCACAAATACTTCTTCACGATGCAAAGAGATGTGGACCAGCAAGACACATTAAAAGAAACAATCATGTTTCACGCAGCGACAATTTGGCATTATTAGAGCCTGGGCACAATCTCAGTCTACAAAAGCAAAATCTCAGCTGTGCCCAGCTCCCCCTCCTCCCCTCTCCATGAGGTCAGCAGAGCCAGCATCAGGGAAGCTCTAAATTTGAAATAACTCTTGCACAAAATACCGTGCCATTGTGAGCACTACAAACTCTTGAACCTGTTCAGTATGAGGCCTCATTTTAATCTTCTGAGCATCCTTTCTTTTTAAAGCATAAGCAGATTAAGCTCACTAGGCATCTTTCTTCAGCAATCACCGTAGATGCATTAAAATACAGCAAATGAAGAAGGTCCGATAAGGCTGTAATGAATGCATTATCTCAAATCCCAGATTGCTATAATTTTACAGAAGTAAAGAAATGAACCTAAGAACAGACTTTAAATACTGTTTCAAGGATAAAGTATCGATGTATTGATCTTATGAGTGCTATTATCAGATGGCTATCTCTGGTGTCAGGTGAATCCATTCACTGCTAGAAAGACACACCAGGTTGTCAAGGCCTGACAATTATCCTTACTAATTATTTCTCTCCAACTGCCCTTTTTCAGTTCCAGCTTTTGGCTGCTGCCAAATTATTCCTTGTAGTGTTACCAGAATGTTTTCCACTGCTATCTTACTTAGTACGATGGGAAAATATCTTAACTAACTCTGCTAATAACGCAGCAATATTATGTCAAAGGTCATGTGTGGATGTATTACTACCTCAAGTGTTAAGCAAACCAAACTGGTTTGCTAGGAAGCTTTCTTTGAAATGAGAACTTGCTCATCTTCTAAAGAAAACATTAATTTCCTCTGACATGGTCTCACCTTCAAACTCCTCAGAGTTGAGAGCTGCATCAGAGCTTTCATATGGTTCATGCATATTTCATATTTCTTTGCTTTAAAATGGACCAACACAACAGCTGTTGTTTCTGAATCCAGAAATTGATGTTTTCAGTTTCTTGAAAGACTAACTTGTAACTCTGTAATCCTGTACCCTGGAAATACTGCAATTCTCTTCCAGGGGACACACAGCTCAACGTACACATTCACAATGCTACAAAAGGAATAGAACAGGAACACTGTATCAAAAGCAGCACCAGGAACATCCATTTTCAGTCTTGACCAACTTGGGTCTTTGTCTTAGTACTACTAAACTATCTGATAAATCACCATAAGGTTCAGTGGGAGGGCTACCAGGCTTTTAGAAATGATATTAGAGCAAAAACAGCCTGCAGCTTCTAGCATCACTGAGTAAAGAGCTCATGCTCTAACATCAGTGACTGATGTTCAGAGGACTCCACCTCTGGCATTTGCATTTTTCCTACTTAAACAGGGAGCAAGGGGAATATTAGATGAGGTTGAAGAGAAAGACACGACTGTGGACTTGAGGATGGGTGACTCTATTTATGTTCAGGAAATACTGGGTTTTACTTTTACTCTCTTGAAATTTCTTCTTTTGAATGCAGCTCATTAAGTGAGTGCTCACATTCCTGCCTCCCAAACAGAATGAGAGCTCTCAAGCAAAGAATTTCAAATCAACCTTCTTCAAAATCGTTCTATTATTGCCAATCTCCTATTTTGAACTGGATGTAATGACCATTCTTTTTCTTAAGAGATATTATGGTCCTGTCTGGAACATGCCACCTCAAGATCAAATGTGACACTCAACTCCCAGCAAGCCACCTTCTCCCTCAAGAGCAGAAGATACAGACCACAGAGAAAGGAGCAAAGAATTCTCCACTCAACCACAATTGACGAGAAATTAAGCAAAAGAGGCTTTCTTCTTTTCAAATGAATTTTGTGATTTTGACTACTCATCTGAGGGTAGTTTTGCATTTTGAAAAGCTAAACCAGCTACTCTTTGAAAACTCCTTGAGCACTGCATGGAGGCATTGAGTATTGAATTTGTTATCTTATTTGTAGGCACCACCACCCTGAAGGAATTCTCAAATTACATTCACCATGTGCGGTGAGCAAGTTTGCCTCTCCATCCTGCATTTGGTGCCCAAGAGTCTGTAAAAAGAGTCAAATTTTCCCCCAGACCCAGAGAAGAATGATTCATCCCTAATTTATTAGGGAGACACTATCAATCTTCTTTTCCTGGACAATTAACAGTTCCCTCTGGAGAAACTAATGCTCTTTTGGCAGACCAGGTGCCATTTTCTGTGCTTGAATAAACCATTAACAAACTGTTAGCCCACTGCAGGAGGAAAAGCTCTTTCCTACCTGGTAATGCTATTCCTAGCTCCGGTGGGAAGCCTAAATTTGTATTTCTTACACATGTGTTGCTCACAGCTATGGTTTATTAAAGAAACCTACTGAATGGTCAATGGCCAACAATAGCCAAGTGTCTTTGTGGGATGTGCTAACAAAGGCAGGGGACACTGAAGGCAGTTGCAGGCATTTCCTGGAAATACCATCCCACTTTGCCTCCTCTCTGAAACCAGAGGATAAAGGAAAACCCCCTCTGTGGACAGCCAGCCTAGATGGGACAGTGATAGAAAAGGGTATTATTGGCCTTCTGGGGAATGTGCTGAAAAGCCCAACTATTTAGGGAATACAGAATTTTTCTTATTAAGCCACACAGAGAAACAGGAACCAAGAGGACACATATCCAGGGATACAGCTGCTTTCACCAAATTGTTTTTTTTCTTTACAGAAAGATAAGAGTCTCAAAGCATGAGCAAACACATACATTTTTTTCTTGTTTCCAACTACTTGATTTTTATTTCATTTCTACCAGACAGTAAACTCTTGCTGTGTTTTAGATCCTCTTTCAACTTTAGTTAACCTTCCCATCCTGTCTGGAAATACAATGCCTGCGAACTGGGGAAATAACAAGGGCTATGCTCATATTGCTGCCTGATCTCTTACATCATGTAAAGCTTTATCATAGAAAAAATAAAGCAATTCATCCCTGCAAAGCCTGCAGTTACAGCAGCAGCAGCAGCACTGCTGCACCCCAGAGCAGGATCTCTGGGGCAGGTGCTGCACAAACCCAGCAAAGAGATATTTTTTGTCCTAAAGAGCTTTTAGATTCAATATAAGGAACTGCACAGGGATTCAGGTGGAAGAACAAGAAGGTAAATATGATACTCCTGACCAGCACAGTCCACTGTGAATATATTTCATAGCCTGTTCCCCCTTAGAATTAAAAAGCCTTTTGGTGACCTGCAGTGGAAAATCAATTCTAATGAAAACCGTTTTTGGACACACAAATAACCAGACAAGATGCGTCTTTCTTTCTGGTTTACACAAGGTTTTGGTCGTCATCCCTTACAATGCAGTTCTTTAACATGTGATAAAAAGAAAAAAAAAAGTGTCTGAATAAGTGTACTGAATTTTCTCACAGCAAAAAACATGTCTGACGTAATTTATTCTCTTGGCACAAAATTATAGGAACTGTTTAGAATTCTTCAGGGAAAAAAAAACCAAACAAAAACCAAAAGAAGTAAAATGCAATCAGTAAAGTACCAGTATAATAGACAATTTAAATAATTTCCTGCTTGCTGCCTTAAATCATGATTAACAATCAGAATAGATTTCACTAATGTTAGAGTCCCAGTGAAATGACTTCCATGGGAAATACTGGCCAACAGCTACCAACCAGCCCATTAACCACATTAAGGTTTTGTTTTGATCTCTTTGTGTGCCAAGGAAACATTATCGCTTCTTAGCACATTTGTGCAACGTTTCTTTTATCCCCCACGCCCTTAAATATTATCTCTCTTTGTTATTTCCAGAGGGCCTATAGGGATAATCATGACGTTTAAACATCTCCAGGGGAAGACATCCCAAAGACTGTTGGATTTGCCCCATGGAAAGGGGCTGTGCTGAGCACTTATCAAGCTTCACATGTTTCTAACCAACATGCCAGGACCCTTGTGTGCAGCCAGCCTGCCACAGCATGGAGAGTGTACCCATCCTTGTGCTCAGAGCCCACAGCCCAGACACACTTGAGGGATCTGCAACTCCCCTCCCTGCAGGCTTCACATGCTTCATGGCTGTGCATTAGAACCTGAAAAAAATTGCCTTCTGGCATCTAAGCTCCCAAACTTCAAAAGCTATAAGCAATTCCAGAAAACCTGACCCCCTGTTTAAGATTGAAGTGGCCATTTCTACCAAGAGTAATCAAGGAGCCCCTTTATAGCTGCAGGAACAAGTTTCTTTTGCAGCATTGCTGAGGCCCCCTTACCTAGCCACGAGTGATGCAGTGATTCTGTCTAAGATGTGTTTGAACAGAGGGATGCTGAGGTTCAGCTGACTTCTCACCTGACCTCCAACCCAGGCTAGAAAGCCTCCATGCACAGCTGCCCTAGCTGCACTCACCTCTCACCATCACTGCTGAGGAAAGGAGGCTGACATGAACGTGTCAGAGAACAGTTCATGATAAACATCCTTCAAAGTCCATCAAAGTTCTGGCCTGTTCCATGCAGCCATGACCCAATGAACTCACCTCCTCATAAGGAACCCCATTCCCTTGCAGGAGACTTCCAGACACTCTCACATGGTCAGCTACCTAACATGCTAAAGCAGCAGAAATAGCTATCACCTGCTGTCCTCTTCCTTCTCCTCCCACAGTGAAGTAACTTTTCCAGAAGAATGGAATTTAGCAAGCTCCCCTACATATTTTCCCCCCTTTTTTTGTCACACTGAGTGCCCAGAGCAAATGCCAGTAAATCCAGTGGCCTAAGTACTCAGGAAGCTCAGCACACAGAGCTCACCTTTACAGCTGGGGAGAGACAGTCCCATTTTTCTAACTCAGACAATCCTACATTTCAAGTAACAATCCTATTGAATCTGCTACCTTTCATTAAAGCAGCTCTTACAACTCTGTCAAATTCTCCAACCTTTGTATTGACTTTTTTCTCCTATTCAAAATAACTCTCCTTTACAACAAGAGCTGGCTGTCAGCCTCTTATCTCTTATTTTCACCCCATCTGATCCTCCTTCTCCTTGTCAGTCTTTCCAGATTCCAATTAATCATGTAGAAAATCAGGGACTTTGTTAAGAAGAATGTACAACTCTTAGCTCATCATTAACATACTGTAATTGCAGTGTAGTGCTACTGCCTCTGACCTTTTCAACAAGTCAGTCGAAATCCTTTGAGGAAAGCAGGACATTCCCAGCCACCATGAAAAGAGTTCTCGCTGATTCACGCTACTGGATAGTTATTTCAAAATAAAACTCTGGATGCATTGCAACATTTGTAATTCACTCCAGAAATTACTGGGGCCTGGCAGGCAGCAGGAAGATGCAGCCATAAAACCAAACTGCTGTTCCATCCCTGAATTCTATCTGGGTCTCTACAGAAAGAGTCCCAGGATACACTAACCCCTCCACTAAACATATTTAATTTCAGACCATCCTCTCCTGTTTCTTCTTAATTATCATGGGACATTCACAGAAAAGATCAGCCAGATGGAGACTAAATATTTCACTACTACAAGATGGAGCATTCTGCACTAAAATGGAACCTTGATTACAATAAAGTCATTAATTAAAGTCTCAACTGATTCTCCTGTCAGTATATGGGAGGCACTAAAGACAACTGAGAGGAGGCAGTGTACTAGCTACACTAAGGAAAATAAAACAGTAAACTAGACAGGATAAGATGATGTTTAATTTGCACCACTCACAGTGAAACAAGATGGAAACTCAGCCATGTGTTCAATATATCCATCCATTTTATGTTTTTAAAATTGTGACACACTGCTTTCCTGACAATGAGCGACTTGAGCAAGATTTAAAAGCAGTGAAGAGCAAAAAGGAGTAAAGCCTAGAGACTCCTGGAATAAAATCTTACTTTACTGGAGATAAGACAGAAATGTAGATTTGGCTTTTTAGATAAGACAGAGATGCAGATTTGGCTTTTTAGCATACAGTATGTTTAGAGTATTTTATGGCTATCTGAACCCTTGAAGACTGTGGGGAAAGGGGACAGAGAAGACTGTAAGAAAACAAAAAAAAACCAACCCCAAAAACATGCTAAGTGTCATTTTGAAGGAAAAAAAATTAAATGTGAAAATTCCCAAGCTATCTCCTTGTCTGAATGATTAAGTCAGAGGTGCTGTAAGAAATGCAGATGGAATAAGCAGAGCATGCTAAATTCCCTGGACACTCTACAGCAGAGACAGCATGAGTATGTAGCCAAACCCAGAGTTTCACCAGCACATTTCCCATCAAAGTCACTGGGAGCTCTAAGTATCCCTTTATAAGTGTGGATTTGGTCCTTGGAGAGAGTATTACACTAAAATTACTTCAGACAGTCATAGTCTCTCACTGTGATATATTCCCAATGGTCCTCTTTAGGTCCCTCTATCATTTTTTGACTTCTACTTTGCTACAACCTGCCAGATGGAGGTAGGGAGATTTGAACAGCAACAAGTAAACAAAATATAAGGAAATAAATCCAACACTGGCTCCCTGCTTCACCATTAGTCTTCACTTCTGCTTGAAGTCAGCACCAGAGATCTTTGCAAAATTACAGTCACCAGATATGCTGAATGCCAGAAATAATAAACCCAGCTGCAATACAGGGTGCTCTCTCCTGTATAGCAAGAGAACATGGTGATATGTTCATCATTTAATGTCATGAAGTGTGTCAAATCTAAACAGACTCAACTGCACCAAGAGTAAAACTACAGAACAGAAATGGTCCCATTTCTAACATTAAGAAATAAATATTCCCTCCCATTCACAGGTGGACAGAAGGCTGCATGTATACTGTAGGTGATTCTAGATGTGATAGAAAGTCTTCATATTCAGGATAAAACAACAACAACAAAAAACACCCATAGTAAACTGAGTAACTAGTCTCACTTTATTCCCTGTAGTAAAGATTTTTGTGCACTGAATACCACTCTTTTTTCTACATTTACGACACTGATTGTCATCTGCCTGTGATAATATAAACCATCAGAATTTAAGTGGTACAATGAGAGGTAGCACACAGTGATAAACTTTGGCAAGGTTATCTGAGCATTCAAATTACAGCAACTAACTGTAGATCTAGACCACACAGATGCCAGTGTGTAGATTCAAAGAGAAAAGGAAGAAAATCAAAGAAGTAGCAAGAACAAAGACACCATTAGAACCTGGAAAGTCTTCTAAGAAACACACAAAGAAGAGCAAGAATTGTTAATGCAAATGATTGTTTTGCAATAATTATCTAGTAAAGTGAATATATCAACATAATGTAAGAACTTGCTAATTGACATAAGAAGATGTCAGCTCTTAATTTTCTGCTGGGATGGTTTGTGAGGTTTTGTCAGGTTGGGGTTTTTTTTTGGGGTTTTTTTTTTGTTTGTTTTTTTTCCATGGAAAAGAACTTGAGATTTCCAAAAATATGCATGTTGGTACCTGTGGGTAAGGAATGACATTGCTCTTTCAGAAGCAATTTAGACAAAACAGTGCAAGTTTGTTCATGTAAGAGTAAAAAGATGAGGTCTCTACGGCATATTGCAGTATGGTCCTTGGAATAAGATTCTCATTTACTAAATAAATTACTGTACAGTACTGTATAATGGTGTTCACATTATAACTGACAATTAGCACCATTAAAGAGAACTCTCATAAACAGCCAAAGCTCACATCAAATTAACACAGCCATGATTAAAATCACTCTTCTGATTTCTGCTCTTCACAGAAATAATCAGCATTTTGCATAAAAATTACTATGAGGCAGCTAAGAAAAAATTTAACAAATAACCCCACGGTTATGCTGGGGTGGTGGTACCTCACTCCAGCAGCACACAGAGCACTGCCATGTCAGCTCCTCACTTGCTATGAAATATGAAGTGTTGGGTTTCCCTCTGAGCAGGCAGGCAGCACAGTGAGCCCTGCCTGCTGCTGGGAACCAGTGCATGGCACAGGAGATTAAAGTGCTGCAATTACTCCTCTTGGCTCTAATGAGGGGAACCCGGGTTCTCTCCTGGCCTGAGGGAAGCTCATCTTCTTTATTTTAATTTTGTCACTTTTCCATTTAAGTGGTTTCTAACATTTGCATGTTCGTTTATATTGCTGTGGCTTCAGAAAGACAAAGAAAAAGCTGAGGAATTAAATGGAGAAGAACAATAACAAAATACAAAGGAGTCAGCAATTCATTAAAACTTAGAAAACGCAACATTAAAAACTTTCCTTAACTTACAAAAAAGAAAAAAAGAGAGAATTTTTCTAAACTGGCACAGAGCCCACGTCCTCATTAGGATTCACACTCCACTCACACAGCAATACACTAATGGTATCACTTAAATATTCAGCATCACAGCACTGCTTCCTGGCCTCACCCAGATATTGCTTGTAAAGTGGCAAGAAAGAGGGAAAAAGAAGCTTCTAGTGAATGCTGACCAGGCCTGGTATCAATCTGGATGTAGATGGAAGTTTGAAGCACATGGACGTCTCTGTTCATGAATGCTGCTTCAGAGACAGCCAAGCTCATAATGGCTTCATAAGGATCAAGTATCACTAAGAAAAATCTAATCAATAAATAAGCAATCAAGACCAAATAATGAAAGAACACCATTACATGTGCCACGGTTTAAAAAGGAATCACAATATGCTACATAAAAGTACTGCAAGATAATACGCCTTTGATCCAACATGCCTTTAAAGCAGGAAACAAAAGGATGTTCTCATGTATCTTACCAACTAATTTAACATATAAATCATAAAAAAATATGATCCAGATGGGCTTCAATGAAGGAAACCAATTAATGTAGACAGCCTTACCATCTGACACATTAGTTGTAATAATAAAAACCAAACAACATGGTCAAACAATAATGCTCTGTATTATATCTGACATTTCTAATTAGTTTCTGTATCCTCTTCAAGAAAAAAGGACTACCAGCAAGCACTTTGTTTCCCAGAGGAATAAACTTCTCAACTTAATGTGCACAGAGCTCATTCTATGGATGAGGCTGATCTATCTGTGCTCCCCTGGGATGTGCTTTGGAACTAATGGGTTTTGCATAGTCCACATCTGGTTGCAAAATTAGACTTAGAAAAAACTTCTTTTCACTTGCATTACCACTGTAACTGCTGCAGACCCTGAATGCCAATACCTGCACACTTCTGTAAGCTTTTCCTGTGTCCATAGGCTCAGAATAATCAGCATGATTTAGGCTTTGCTTCCTGTAGTATAGAATTTTGGTTTATCCTTTCTACAGCCTCCCTAGAAATGCTACTTCTCAAATAAGTAGAGTATTTTTGGCACAGACCTCCCAGCATCAGGCAGTTGGGGTTGCATCAGACAGTTGCAAGCTGCACTACAATTAGCATTACAAATTAAAAGCCCCACTGTGAATACATGTACAGTTACTGTTTGAGAAGTCTAATCCCAACTATTTAGACTGGTTTTGCATCTATCAGCAATGAAGATTCAACTTTATCACCTTAGACCTATTGGACCCTCCAAAATCCACATGCAGAAATCCTTTGCAGCACATGACTGAAAGTCAGAATTCTTGTGTAGGAGGTAGATAGCATCACAATAGGGAAAGGCTTGATTTGGAAACTATTCTTCCTTTACAGAAAACAGTAAAGGAATGGCTTTGGGAATTCTGCTAATGTCATCATACCAAGGAAGGCAAGAGGCCAGAGGTCCATGTCATTGCAACAAACACAAATCACTTGGAAATTATTAGGATTAACACTAAACTTATCTGATAGAGCAATTTATTTTGCTCAGCATTCATAAACAAGCAATGTAAATTCCTAAAGGCAGCCAAGGCAGTCTCACATCAATTTTCAAGTTAACATTCCAAACAACTGAAATGAAGAATATTTAAACCATAGGAAAATTATTTCTTAGGAATTTGCTTATTTCCAAAGTCCAAGAGCTTCCATTCATCAAGCCACCATCAAATATCCCAGGGATCATAAGAAAGGGTTTGTGAAATGGAAATACTATTTTTGACACAAACAAAAAGGCCCAAGCTTTTACACCACTTTCACTCCTTGAAATTTCAGAAGAGGAATTGACTGGCTCTGTAGACTTCCTGAGGTCTATAAATACCAGTGTTGCCAACTGAGAGACAGGGCAGCACGACAATGTTTGGGCCTTTGCTCCATCTGCTCAGGGGTGGCCCCTTGTGAGAAACCACAGCTACATCAAGGGGATGATAATGGCAATGCTCATTAAAAAGAAGACAAAAATAAAATCTCTGCCTCTCAGAAAATCCAACATATAGGTACACAGTTGAGAGACAAAAACCAGCTTCTAATTCTTGTGTGATGGGACAGCTTGAGCAGGCAGGTGAAAATCAGAGGTTTTGGTAATGCTCCAGTCTATTGCAACCTTCCTTTGAGCTTGGAAGCCTCTTGCCACATCCTGAAAACATGACTTGGCTGAAGCCAGACGCGATGAGTTATGGCAAGCTGGGGGCTGAATCAAGTCCCAAGACCACCATTTCTGCTCACCCATGAATTTAATGGGAAAGCAAACGCAGTTCCCCACAACGTGCTCAGGAACCACATGCCACACTTGGGAACTGCAGATCTGCTCACCCACAGGCAAAGGTAATCCCAGATAACATCTGGTTTATCTCACCACGCAAAACCTTTACTATTGAGTGAAAAGTATCAACAAACTCTGTTGACACAGAAAACACTGCAGTGACGACAGAGCGACCTGGGGCTATGAGTCACAAGCCAAGACCCAACCGCACCAGGCTCCCTGAGAGCGCTGGCACTCTCAGGCCATCTAAAGGCACATCCCTGCAGCCAGCTGCACATAGGTGCTAGTCCTTGTGCTCTGCCCTGGGCCATCTGAAGCCATGTCCCCACAGTTACCTGCATGCAGGTGCCAGGCCGTGTGCTCCCACTCAGGCCATGTGAAGCCATGTCCCTGCAGTCAGCTGGCCCTGTGCTCCCATTCAGGCCATCAGAAGCCATGTCCCCCAGCCAGCTGCACACAGGTGCTAGTCCTTGTGCTCTGCCTCATGTCAGTGGAAGCCATGTCCCCTCAGCCAGCTGCACACAGGTGCCAGGCCTTCTGCTCTACCTTGGGCCATCCGAAGCCATGTCCCTGCAGTCAGCTGTCCCTGTGCTCCGACTCAGGCCATCTGAAGCCATGTCCCCACAGTCACTTGCACACAGGTGCCAGGCCCTGTGCTCTGCCTCAGGCCATCTGAAGCCATGTCCCTGCAGTCAGCTGGCCCTGTGCTCCCATTCGGGCCATCAAAAGCCATGTCTCCTCAGCCAGCTGCACACAAGTGCCAGGCCCTGTCTCCAAACAAGGCCGCGTTCCCAGGGCGCTGTGCCCAAGGCTGTACCTCGTTCCTGGGATAGCTGGGCCACTGTGGGCTGGGGCTGGCTTGGGCCCGGCAGGCTCCAGCACAGGCAGAGCAAACAGAGCTGTCTGCACAGATCTGTGGGGAGATCTGTTAGTGCCAGGCGAGGGGTGGCAGCTGAACCCAGGTGGAGGTCAGGCCATGAGCGTGCCAATGCCAATGGCAGACAGCGGTCTCAGCACGATGGCTCCCAAACCGCTGCTGTTTGTTTGTAAGCATCACGGGAAAGGAAAGGCTTGGAGGACAACGAGGTCACTCGGCGGATATTTGTAAGGAGATCCTCCCACACATGGAAAGCTTATGGGAGAAATGAGAAAAGTGGCTGTTTGCAACTTAACCCACGGGACATGAGAGCTGGCAAGGCCAGCAGAGCAGAGCTCGGAGCTGACATTGCAGAAGCACATGGGAGATGATGGATAGAGTGCCGCGAGGGCCGGAAGGGCCTGAAACGTGATATGTGCACTGAAAGAAACATTGCCCTGTTTCACAGTCACCTCAGACTGCAGCGATACATTCTGGTTTTGTTTTCTCTGAGAACACAAGCATATGTCTTTCCACTCACCTCAACGGGGAACCTCCTGCCGTTGATGCTGTGTTCAGAGCCAGCTGATCCATTGCTTTGACCCCAGTGAAACTCCACTTTCTCTGCCTTGAATCTGCCCGGTAAGCCAGCACCACTGACAAAATAATCATCCTTCAGCAGGATAGCAACTGCACACACAGAACAATAAGAAAGAAACTCTTAGTACAGTTTTTTCTGAAGCAGTTTTTGCTCATTATATCAGAACTTCTTCTAATGCAAGTAAAATGTCGGGTCATCATTTTCCTCTTAACAGGGATTGGTTAAAAAAAAGGTCTGCAAGTAATGTTGGCTAATTCTGGAAGTCATTAAAAAGTTACATGGACTACAGAAAATCCCAGAGTCCAAATTTCTCAAGGACATTTTGCCCTCCTTATTGGACTTTGATTAAAATTTAAATGGAAACTACATCAAAACCTGTTTAATGTGGTTCCAGAGAGTAATGGCTGACCACAGTCCCTGCCCTTATAAACCCCTCAAGGTCTGCAGATCACAAGTTAAGAAAAGAATGGGTCTCCTGTTTCTTGGATTTCCTCTTTTTGTTGGTGGGGACCCCTGTGCCCTGTCCCACCTCTACTGCTGGACATGCTGGGTGCTTTCCTTAGCCTCCCTGCTCCTCCTCTCTGTAAAATGGGGAGAGTCACAATAGCATTTTTGAGACCCACTCATGAGACATCCTCCATAAGAACTGGGTTTTATTACAGTTAACTCTGACATTATTATTAGATGATTCAATGGGGGTCAGAAAGATCTTCTTTGTATTTTCTTTTCACTTCCAAAAGCCTTCGTATTTTATGTAACAATAAAAGCCATAGGTCCAAACAGAGGGCAGAATCATATAGTGGAAGCTGGTACATGTTACAGGGGAGGCCTGTAGTCCAACTAAGAACTGAAACCAGCTTTCAAAAAATTCCTTTCTGCTACTCTCACTACAAGATTGCCTTCCTTTCCGGCATCTCCTGTTTTTAATACACACCATTCCTAAAAATTACTCCCTACAAAATTCTTTCTTCTCATCCCTCACAAAACCGTTGCTTAAAAACAGAACTAAAATTTGAATTTTGTTTCTGTACAAGTCATTGCAGACCAGTGCTTGCTGTGCCTAGAATCCTGTGATTAAAGTTGTGGGGTTGGTTTTGAGATTTTTTTTCTTTTCTTTTTTAATGGAAATAGCAAAACCCACAAGGATTTCTCTGTGTTCTTAAGCCAACTGTGTCATTGCAACGGGAACATTAATATAAATCCAATTTTCTTATGTAAGAGGGAGGATTTTATTCACTGCTGAAAAAAACAAAATAAACAAGCTACTTGTGAAATAAAAGTTATTTCTTTGTTGGTGATTCAGTGCAGGCTCTGCTGCAGGCCAGACTTTGTGCCCTTCCCTGAGGACAGGCAGTGAGCAACAGCAGCCTCATCTCAGGTGCAATTTTTCCACAGAGCTCAACTTTAAACGGTTTGTGTCAAAACCATCTAAATGTTAAATTGCATGAAATGTTCAGATGTTTCTAAATTGCGCTAGCAAAATCACAGGGCTGTTTTCTTCCATGATTTCTGCTTCTTACAACACTCTCTTTGCATCCAAGTGCTTGTGTAGGAGGATGGGTGGTGCAGAACTGGCTATTTGGTACTGTCTGTGCCAGCCAGGTTACTGCTGGTAGTCACTGTCTGCTCACACCAAATCTGTGACTGAAAGCACCACGGCTCTCTACATCCCTTAAAAAAATTCTCAATGAGCTCAGCAGTATTTTAAATAGTGAAAAATCTCATTCAATTAGTTACAAATTCCATAGATGATACTGCAGGAGATGAGGAATACAGCAAAGCAGATTCGCATGCATCTGTTAAAAACCTCTGTGGAGATTCAGTTGCATCTAATAAATATTTGATAGTTCCTAAATAATTTATGGCTCTGTCAGGGGTCATTTTACTTGTTTTAGATGAATAATTAAAAGGATAATTAGGAGGATGTACAATCTGAAATGTTCATCTAATTGTTCATTTTACAGTATTTCTTGCACTGCTGAGCTGTATGACACATGTTCCCATCACCTTCCCAGCTTAGCAGCATCCCCTTACTGCCTGGAGCTTCCCTCCTTGTGACCCCTGGTATTCAGGACTGGAACAACCAAACATCACCTCACTGGGCTTTGGGAGCCACTGCTTCTATCCCAGGATTTCTGTAGAGTGCAAGGAAAAAGCCCACTAATTTAAAATACTATATAATTGAGGTTACAAACCCAAAGGAAGTGGTGTGCAGCCACCAGGACCACAATTGTATGATGCCATTTTCAGGCTCAGGGTTGGCGTTGGACACCCATCACCCCTGTGAGAGCCGGAATAAACCTGGACTCAAAGCAGCTCTGATGGTCAGGACCAGCCAGAGTGATGCACATCACATAGGGAAAATATTTAACAAAAACACGTCTGGTTGAAATTTTAGTAAGTTTCTCTAAGCAGAAGGAGATTTTTGGAAGTTCTTGATATGAACACAATTTAGTGCAAATACAGCTATGAAATGTGTGTATATCCTCCCAGTGATCTCTAGCACTCAATACTAGGGCCAGCTATTCCAGTGATGAAATCAAGCCCACATTAGTGCCTTTGCCAATGTAATTGTGCACAAAAGCATTTTTAGTCAAGAAAGAGGCTTAAAAAATCCATTTCCGTTTTCTGAATGAAACGCTGTTTTCTGTACATTGTCTGCCCTTTACCTGATAGAGGGGGGACACAAACAAGAAAGACCAAAACAAATCTGAACAGGATTACCTTTCAGAGCCTAAAAATAACTCGTTCTATCGTAAAAAAAAAATTACTAGGTCCTATAGCAATAACAATAACCCAAGCAACACACTTCCTGCTAGTTAATGAGCATTAAGGTTAAGGGCCTTTGGCTTTCCCAGGGACCCCTGTCTCTCTTAACCAGTCATTAATTGCTGAGAAATGCCCTCTACATCCATCACCATTTCTTGAACAGTTATTTAGTTTACTGTCTCTGTCAGTCTGCAATACGAAGGTCTCGTGTGGCCATCTGCTCCAAGACTCTGCTGCCAAAATGCATCGCGATTTATGGCACAGCCGGCCTCTATCTTCTACCCACAAGCCAAAACATCCTACTTGGTTTGCTGCTCTACCACTTACCACCTTAAGTAATTTTACCACCTGAAAAATTAATGCCAAGCAAGTTTCTTCAAAAGGTCAGAAAGCCAAGGAAAGGAATGGGACTTGATAAAACAAGGGAGGAGTTAGGAGCTCAGCAGAAGAAATCAGGGCTGACAGCAAGGCAAAAAGAGTCTTCACGTTACCAGTAAAAGGCCGTAAGTTACCAAGAAAAGTGACAGTTACTGTTGCTCTGAGAAGCAATAACTTGTCAGCAAAAATCCATACCCCAATGGGTGAGGAAATCAAATATAGCAGCAGTGCTAAAATCACCCAGCAGAGAAGACTGAAGGTTCAGCTTTCATTGCCAACTGCACCGAGACCGGAAAATCTGCTGGCACTTTTTAGTTCCACAGAACATGGTTCTGGCTTGCACCAGCAGTAGTGTGGCCAGCAGGACTTGGGCAGTGACTGTCCCCTTGTACTTGGCACTAGTGAGGTCACACCTCAAATCCTGGGTTTAGTTTTGGGCCCCTCACTACAAGAAGGACATTCAAGGGCTGGAGTGTCACCAGAGAAGGGAATGGAGCTGGCAGGGCTCAGACTGGAGAAAAAAAGGCTCAGGGGGGACCTTCTCACTCTCTCTCACTCTGTGAAAAGAGGGTGAAGGCAGGTGGGGGTCAGGCTCTTCTCCCAGGCAACAAGTGACAGGACAAGAAGAAATGGCCTCAAGTGTTACCTGGGGAGGTTTAGACTGAATATTAGAAAAAAATTCAAAAGGGTTGCCAAGCATTGGAAGAGGCTGCCCAGAGAAGTGGTGGAGTCACCATCCCTGTAGGTTTTTAAGAGACGTGCAGATGTGGCACTTGGTGACATGGTTTAGTGGTGGCCTTGGCAGCACTAGGTTAATGGTTGGACTCAATGTTCTAAAGGTCTTTTTCAACCTAAGTTATTCTATGATTCTAACATGGTTTCCTAGTCTATGTGCAGCAATGTAACTATTACATGTACAGGACAGCATTAACATCCTTCTAAGAAGAACAGCACCATCACTTTTTCATGGTCTTTCTAATTACATTTATTGCTGATTACCACAAACAGCCTCTGTGACCATAAAGGGCAGGGTGCATAACATGAATAGATTAATTAAGCACCAAATTTCCATAGCATTCAACCTCGCCTGAACCTCATGCGGCTACCAAGGGCAACAAAGTCAGGATTTCAAAGCAGACAGGAGCATTTCTTAGTGAAGCTGGGAAAAAAAACCCCAGTTATGCATCAAAACCCCCACCTATGCTTGGTAGTGGTTTATGTTAACTGGATTTGCTTTGCAGTGAACAAAAACAGGCTCACAGCCTGCCACTCCTTTTCATCTGAGGGGCAATAACTCCTGCTAAGATCCTGAACTGCTGGAGCTGGATCTGAGGCACTTCCTGGACTCCAGGTCACGGCTCAGATCCAAAGTGCCCTGGAGGTGATGGGTGTATCTGAGAGGTCACACTGTGTGCACAGCTGTGTCACCAACTCCAGAGCAGGTACATGCCCTGGGTCCTGCCAGCAGACCTCTGACAGGGGACACGGTACAGAGAGCACTATAGAGATGCGTGTCAGATGTTAATAAAGATAAAAATATACTTCCAATAAATAAAATTGAATTAATTAGTGGTTTAATCCAATTCCCTAAAAATACTTGACCTTGTCAAATGAAGAGGGTGGCCTTATAATTTCTGCTTTTTACGTTTTTAGAATTAAAGAGTAATCAAATGCATGCGGCTTTGCATATAAATCAACCTTGACCTTCCAGTGAACTGTTTTGGTAAAAATAAGCAGTACTCATGCCTGCTCTTTTTTCTCTAAAAGCTAGAACAGACAGAGCAGAAAAGGATTCAGTTCAGTGAAGAACACTGTGCTATAATCATATCAGAAACACATTAATAAGCCCCCACTACTCTGAGCAGTTACTGCTCTTTCTTCTCTAAAATCTTCCAATTTCTAAGACTTCCCCTTTCCTTCCCCCTGAGCCCTGCATCTCAGCATTCTTTTGGATTAGATGTTACAGCCTCCCAAAGCTGATAAGTCAAGGTTACACCTTGAAACTCTTACACCGCCTTTTATTCTGAGGAGCAACTGACTACCAAGAGAATTAGTTTAGATTGAAAACACAAAAAAAAAAAAAAAAAGAAAAAAAAAAGCAGCCCTTAAAAAAAAACACCCTTAAAATCAATCTGCAGAACTAGCTCTGCACAGAATGCAAAGGCAGAGGTAGGTGGCTCCTACTAAAAAATTACATTAAAAAAAAAAAGCCACAAAACCCAAACAACAGAACAATGAAAAAGGAGGAGGGTGGAACATGGCTTGAATTTCTAATTGACTGCAGGCAGGCTATGGAGACAAGCAGAAGAGAACATACCCGTTTTTCCTGTGTTTTTCATCCAAGTCTTGTTTGAAGATTCGTTGTCAAAACCATCCAGCTGCAGCTCTTGATACTCATCTCCCACTTGGGCCTCGTGGTCTACAATGTCTATGGGAGACTGGTGAGACCCCCCACACTTCTCACTGGCAGCCACCCAGTGCTCGGGACCATAGGTACCTGTGAAAAAACACCACAGTCAACATCCCAGTGGCTCAGCAGCGCTGGATAACTTTTAAGGGTGAGGATGAAGCACTTGAGCTACCCAGGTAACTCCACCACAGTCACAATTCCCACAACTGAAAGAGGTTAAGACTTGTAAACTTATGAGGAGACTGAAATCCTTTGGCTGTGTGCCGTGTTCCAGCTTTGCCTCCAGCAGTAATGAACAATGGCCTTTTTTAAAAACTACTATTCTATAAAACTCTCTGCAGTTCCCAAGCTCCTCTTGTGCATATGTTATCAATTACCATGTTGCTACGGGAACTTCCCTAAAGCTCCAGCCTTAATATATTACTGTATAGTTTATCTTTTCACCATGGACAAATAACAGCCACACATTAACTTGTGTTCTTGCAATAATACGCTTAGATAATATGATCTTTATTAATGACCTCATTTCTTTCAGAGGTTTTGAAGCCAGAAAACATTAAAAGAAAGGATTAAACTAAATGTATGTTAGTAAATATGAAGAAAACAACAAAGGAAAAAATACTCTACATGAGGTAAACAGGACAATGACCTGTCAGGAATACACTATAACTTTCTTTTGTTGCTATTCTTACACGAGTTTTCTGGTTTTAATGAACAATCAATTAAAATAATATGGAAAAATAAAAGGTCTGAGGCAAAGACCTTGTCATCCACACCCCATACTAGCCCTAGATGCACCAGAACACTGGGGACCCTCAGCACCACACTTAGGAGGATCTAAAATTAATTTCAAATTTTTCTTATGACCTCCCTCTCCAACTCTTAAGTTGCATTAATACAGAGGTTATTTTCCTAAGAGTGCAAAAAGTGGTTTAAGCTCATGAAATAACAGCACAGCTTTCTGTGAAGCACTTGTTGCTCACAGCTCTTGAAGGGCTTTATAGCAGGGATCAGCTCCGTTATTCTCATGGAAAGACAGGGAAATTGATGGCTGAGAAGGGAAGCAATTTGCCCCAGCCCAACTACCAAAACCAAGTTACAACCCAGAGCTGAACTCTGATCTCCTGAGAGCCCTGATGTCACACCTGTGTCACACCTCTGAACGACAGTCAGCAGGTCTGGTCGGTAGGCAGCCAGCAGGAAATGATGCACCAATGTGCATTTATTACCCTTGCATCTGAGAAGCATATGGAAATTCAATTAGTGCCACCCAAACCCAGCAGTTGGGAAGGCCAGTTTCTTTGGCCCCTGGGTTTTTAATCTATCTAGTTGCAAAGTGCATTCGTGCTCTCTTCTCAGGAGCTGATGCAGGACACTTAATCAATAGCAAGATTTTGCTATACTCATCACACACAAATGCTGTCTGGGACCCAAATGACAACAAGAAAATTTAACTTTCAAGTACAATTAGGCAAAATTGCAGTATCCTTTAAAAATCATTTACGTCACCTGCCCAGGTTAAAAATCAGTTTCATTTATCTCATGGTTCAACTTATATTGTCAGCAAGAGCTGCTTTTACTTATCTCCCAATGTATCACAACCAAGGAAAACAGAATTATTAAAACCCCTACATGGAGGAAACCAAATGTGTTCTGCTCAAACACAGCTATTTTTCCCCAATCAGGATGCTCTTATTAATTGGTTTGTACTGAGTTAATTGGAAATTCAGATTTACTTTCCATATAACCTTGCATCTACCCCATGAAATTTGGGAATTTGCTTTAAAATATTTAGCACTACACATAATCAAACCTGCCAGCTCTCGTTTTTTGGCTTTATTATAAACAAGGGGTGAGCTTTTCAAAAGCACTCTGCCCACAGAGGCTATCGCAGTGGTTTCAGCTGTGCATTCAAAAGGAGCTGTGCACTCCAATTTTTCTTTTTTAAGTATTCTGGTGTCAATGAGGAATTTTTCTTTTTCTTTTTAAGTAGGCGGATTTATTTTAACAGGGACTGTAGAGTTTCTTCCCTGCATCTTGTCACAATTATTTATTTATTTATTTATTTTAAGTATAGCCAGCTCTCAACCTATTTGCAGTGAAAACTGCCTTGTCAAAATGAATAAAATAAGCCATAAGGGTAAACAAACAAACCACCATGTTGAATTAAAACCTCAAGTGACTTAGGTACCTCAACTGACTCTTGCTGAAATGTTGTTTTCCATAGACCTTTGAAGGCTTTGTATCATCTTAAAAAATGAGCTTGCTTTTTTAAAAATTAATTTAACTTGCTTGAATTAATTTAATAGCAATAAATCTCCTTCTATAAACACAGTAGCTTCACTTGCTTGTAAATCTATAATCTAACAACATAAAGCCTGGCAGTATCTGCTTTCCTCAGTTGACAGCATGTTTCCATGCATAAAATGTTTCCATACTGGTGCTGAATTATTAAAGAAAAAAAAAATCGAATGCAATGAGACTCTCTCAGCAATTCAAAACCCCAACTAAGTGCTGGTGCTGTGACTCCAAGTCCTGACATCCCAAATTACAGTCATAAGGCTAAGCTCCGATTTAGAGGTTCAAGACCTGTTAGTTAAAATCAGCCCAGGATTTTATAAACGGCTAGGCTTGCCATTAATTTCTTTCACAAGTTTTTGATATGGAAATGACTACATGCAGTATGACCTACACCATTATGGCAGCAGCTCGAGACAGAAATAGAGGTCGCAACCCCAACATCTCCATTCCCAGCAGCATGGAATTGGGGCTGCCCAGCTTTAACAATGAGCACAGAGAGGGGAAGGCGGGCCAGGGAGGGGAGAGGAAAACTTTTGAGTTTGAAACCAAACTAAATAAATTATAACCCTGAAGCAGGAAAAGAATAAAAAGCTCAACAAGCTATAAAAATGTAATTGAGAATAGCACAGCGGCATTCACGAATTCCCAGGTAGCCATCAGAAAGTTCAGGCCCAACTGCCTGGTTTTTTCCATGGACATTCAAGTGCAGTTTTAATTGAAACTGATCTTCCACTACAGATTTCAAATTAATTCTTCTTCCAAGTGTCTCATGCTCCAGACATCCTTGCTTTGCAAAAAAACCCCTATATCATTAGAGGAGGAAATGGAACACTTTTTCCAAGCTTGCAGATATTGATTACCTATTCCTTCCATCAAAGCACAATTGCCATTCTGCACTGTATAAATCTCTTCAGCGTTAGACACTTTATAAAGTACTGAGAATTATATCATTAATCATTTGCAGTTACACCTGTCTTGCTTTATTGAATTCTTTGTTTTTAAGAACTTTAAATAAATGCTTTTAAATAAAAACATGACACTAAATAAAGACTCTGTTTCACTTAAACCTAGTTAAAAAAAAGAAATCCTGTAATTCCGTGTGTGACATTTACCCATCTGAAACAGAGGAACTTATGGCTGTTTGTATTCCATTTTTCCAACTGTAAGCATAGTGGCTTTAATCAAATAAAATTTGGAATGACTTTGAGTTGGCCTTTTAAGGCTGATAAATAATTTGGTTTTCAGAAGCCAAGGTAAGAGCCCTCACCTGTGTTTATAAATAATACACATTTTCACTGAGATGGTGGGACAACCTGCAGGCAGAGGCAAACATCAGGCCAGAGATGTTATCACCCATCCTTGTCTGGAATTACCTGATGCTTCCTAGATTCTTTTCTCATGCAAAACCTTTCCGTCAATGACTGCAGTATCTTTAATAGTTTTTTAATACACTGTCTGCTCCTTAAATAGAATCTGAGATTACTTTTTTCTTCTTTTTACTGTACAAAGCAATGAGCAGTCTTCATTAATGAGAAACCATTAAAGTAATGTATTCTGCCAAAATCTAATTAAAGCTTGTATAAAAACTTCTACTTCAAAAAAAAAAATCAAATATATTTGTTTTTCTCCCACAGTCTTTTGCATAAAACATCTGTTATTAAAAACACTGGCATTTCCTTGATTTTACATAACTTTTTAATTAATGGATCATCTACTCTGACATAAATTGGTGTGTAACACATACACCTTTACACAGATATGGTTTAACAGACATTAGCAATTTTTGAGTAACGTGATTTTTATCATTCATTCATAAGTTGGGAAAGAGGTAGAAATCTCAACTTTTAAAAAAAATTTCACTTGTTTTCTAAACATTTTTACAAAATTGTGACTTTTAATCTCAGGCCTGACACGGAAAGAACTGGTTTAGGGGTTTTAATGTTGTTCTTCTTGGTTCTTTTTTTAAAATTACCTCAGACAAATCTTTGTCTGGAGGTGATGTCTCTTTACTTTTCATTTTTGATTGCAAAGCAATCAAAACCGTCATTTATGCAATTAAAGCAAATTAGCTTGGTCACTTCATGGAGACATCCTATCCCATCATCTTAATACAGGAAAAAAATCCATGTTTCTCTTAGGACAAAATCCAACCAGTTACTAGGAGTGGATGGAACGAATTAGTCTTTCCTCTTCAAATAAAAACAAAGGTCCCAACCTTTGCTAGCACAGGTCTGGAGGAGCAGCCTACAGACTTCAAGGACCCTGTCAGGTAAGAACCTCTGCAGGTTTCCCAGGCTCTGGATAAATGAGGATGCTTCCCTTTTCATGGTCTGGCAGCTATGAGCTGCTCGAGCATTTCAGCATTTAGATGAGCAACACCACACATCTGAATCTCTGCCTCCAAGTTTCTGTCCTGCTTGAACTGCACCATCACGAGCCAAATCTCAGGAAACACTGAAATATCACCACCAGTAAACAAAACCAGTTCCTTTCTTCCACACAGAGAAAGAACAAGGAAGAGGTGCCCTTGTTCAGCTACAAAGCAATGAACTTCAATAACAGGCTGGATTTTCAAACAGGAAAATATTGCTTTAAACAAACAAGTATCAGTGAAATTCACTACAGATCTGAATGCATTTTAAGATCCTTCAGAAATCTCAGTCCTGGGGCTCCTTCTCTTATCTGGGACCAAAAACCCTGAAGCTGTTACTTGATGCCACAAGATCTTGTCATCACTGTTTGCCATGTAAAAGGAGCAGTATCAGTAAGTCCAGGAAGGCACCAGAGAAAGTGCATAAACCACTTGAGTAGTGACAGGAGCCAAGGCGTGTACTGCAGATCCAGACTAGCTGAAAAATTAGCCTCCCTTTACCCTCTCCTCTCACCTCCAGTCCTCTCCTGGGAAGCAGAAATAATGTGAAACCTCTAGGATGAAGCCTGAACACTGCATTTAGATACAAGGCCGAAAATAATTGATTTGAATGACATATCTCTTGCTGATTGATTTAGCATGAGGCTGCAGAGCATAAAAATCCCTGAAAGCCTTGATAAAAATCAGTAGCATCTTTCAGGGGTCTTCCCATTGCAGAGAAAGCAACCAGGTTGTTAAATTATTATATTAGGGGAAAAAGTTGCTGAAATTATACTGTCTTGCTCTAAAGTGATGGCATACCAAAATCAAAGGGATGGAGAAGGAGAGCCTGTAGTTAAGAGTTCACAGTGCTGCTTTGAACAAAGATTTCCTGCCCTGAGGGAAAAGGGCTTTTCATTTTATTATTCTCTGTCATCACTCTGTTTAACATGAGACACCCGTGCTTGCAGAAAATTCCAATTACTGCTTGAAAAATGAGACTGAATACCAAGAGCAAGATCCTGAAGAGCTTGCTGGGACCCCAACAGGTCTCAGCATTACCCAGTCTGCGAGCTCAGAACAGAGAAGGTGTGCAAAGAGAGAGAGTCATAAACAGCCAGTGACATTTTTTCGAGAAGTCAAAAAATCGGAAAGAACCTTTCCCCAAGAACAATCTCTGATAAGAGATATCTTAACCGGCAGTTGTTGGAACAAACACAGAATACAGGAAGACAGAACAAAAAAGGGGTTGGATTGAGATAACCTTGGAGCCACCAGCAGCAGCAGCAGCACAGAAACACTGATGCCACCAGAGCTACAGCAGTGCCCAGCCATGGGGCTGGGGAAGGAAAGCTGATCTTCAAAACTGATTGTGTCAGTGACGCTGTCATGCTGCCAAAAAGTGGCAGATGCAAAGAAAGGCTTTAAATCACGCTCCTAAATATAAACTATCCTATAATGTCTGCAGCTTTTAAACCGAAAGACAGTGACGTGCATGTTCTCCTTAAACTTTCATATCCACAGATGCTACACTTATTGCTGGATTCTTTAATTAAACTTTCTAACCTTCAGTTACCTTTCTCAAAGTTTTTAGCGTATGTTTTCAACCTTTGTATTCCTTAGTGAACACCTCTATTACACAGTCACAAGCACGGCGGTTTTTTAATATATATCCCCCCACACACATATACAGACTTCCTGCATCCCAATTTTGTTCCTCAAAAAAGTATGAAGCTGCCATGAATCTTGTATGAAGCTCCCACTGTACCTATCAACCTGCCTGCGGCACAAATGTATGATAAATATCCAACATTAGGAAACACCAGGACCTTAGGACTAATGTTGCAGGAAGCTCACAAAAAATAGGGAAGCGTAATTACTAAAACAAGCTTTTTCCATAAACATTTCAAGTCTTAGCATTTGTGAGCTGAATAATTTACCACCACAAAAGTGAAAATGGTACTAAGTTTAGCTGTGCTGGCAAAATAGTTTGGGGGTTTTTCAGGGGTGTCTCACACAATAAACTCTAGATAGACTTGCCTAATGACCTGTTGAGTTTTATAAGTAATATTTCAAAATTATTTATATTGAGCACAGAGCACAACAATATCAATGAAATTATCATGCAGAACTCACTGAGTGGGAGGATAAATTGTGATATTGAAAATGCCTGCTGGTGGCAAGTGACTGAGACAATGTACATCTACAGCCTCTGTTTTTTAAAATTTTCTACATTTTTAATAAATGTATCTGACATCTCACACCATTCATTTCATAACTGTCAGAGGCCTTTTAAAAACTGCTCACCCCGAGCTGCATATAATAAACGAGGTGATAACTTACAATATAAGGAAAAAACAGGAGATTAATTTATATGAAGACATCATAAATTAACTTTCTTCTATTGCTATACTAGATGAGTAAAACCCCATGAAGACTAGGGACAGACATAAAAATAGATTTTCTCCTAAATATAATTTTCAAAAGTATAAATCCTAATGGAAATTACAGAATGAAGATGTATTATGAATCAATGCAGTAGCTCAGTGAGAGCACTTTGTGCTGCTGGGAGGAAGACATACATTTCAGTAATGGGTGCCTGGACAGGGAAAGGGTGCCTTGGACAGGTCACATCCAGGACAAGTCTCTCTGCAGAAGGGTCTCCCTTTTCCACTATCCTTTTTTCATTTACAGGGCAATATCTGTATAATGATGGACCTTGACAGGAGGGATATTTATATTGCTGTAGAGCCCCAGTGCAGCAGAAGGAAGAAGGGCTCCATTCTTCCAACCCTCACCAGCAAACAGCTGCTGCCTCAAAAAGCCTAAACGGAGCAATGTGAGACAAACACATGCAGAAACCAAGCATTTCAAACTTGAACAGATGCAGCCCCCCTGGGCTAACCTCCCCTTCTCTGTAACACCTTGCTTCATGCGCTCTTCTCCAAGGCCATCTTCCAGAGCTGGCACTAACACACCAGAAAGGTGATCAACCTTCCCCGCAGAAAAAAGAAACGCCATTTCTTCCAGAGAGCAAAGATGAAAGAAGAAATTAGTCTGGTGTTTCATAGAATTAAACATACGAAAAAGCACAAGCTCGTATAATGTAGATGTAAACCACAGTTCCATCTGGGCTACTTCAAGGAGAAAACACAGTGTGAATAAAGCTCTCAGAAAATAAATCTTAGCAAACAAGAGGAAGAAATTGGGCAGGAAACTTTCTCACCTAGGAGTTTTTGGATGCAGATGGAGGCTCTGGGGGCTTCAAGGAGACTTTGTTGAAAAAAAAAAAGGGAAGGAAGAGGACCTTAATTTGGCTTGGTGCTAATTACAGCCACCCTTGCCAACACCCAGAGCAGGCAAAAGCCAGGGAGACAAGCAGCCAGCTCTGTGCTCTTGTGCCTGTGACCTGACCACCACACTGCAGGTGAAAGTCCCCACAGGATCTGGAGTTGAAACTGGGCAGCAGCCTGGGAGCATCTGCTGAGCTGAAACCACAGGAGACACACCTCAGGCTGCAGGAGTAGTGAGGCAAGAAGAAAACGTGCAAGAACAGACGCGATGGGCTCAGGAACCCTTTTGTGGCTTTAAAACCAGAGATCATGGGTTGTTTGAGGGCTTGACTGAGACCCTGCTGAAGCATCAATGCTCCCATGCTGCTGAACCTGCCCAGGGGCTCAGAGATGAACACTGAATGACAGTGACAGTGACAAGCCATGACATTTACGTCAGGAAATCTAAAATTCCCATCTTGCTTCTCTGTCTCCTCCCTACCACCAGGAGCTACACGCTCCATTTCACTCCCTTCCTTCATAAAGGGAGAAGTTCACCTGTCTCATCAGAGCATCTGCAAGGATTGCACAGAACTTGAGGAGAGCCATGGAGATAAAAAGCTGTCCCACTACAGACCCTGGTGCCAGGATACCTGCAAACACATTTAGAGACAACACAGTTCTGGTTATTTCTCAAAGCACTGAGGACTTGAATCCTATTACTTCTCACATGTACCCTTAATAGGCTTGATCTCACCAAAGAAACTGCTAACGTAAATGATGCCTCACTGTAACTTAATTACCTCCAATTTGGGTGGGTACAGGAACAGAAAGTACCTTTTCTTGATTCCCATCTGTTCCTTGTAACTAACCAAAGAAGCCCTCCCCAGAGCTCTGTCTCTGAAAGCCAGCATGAAAATAAAAAGAAAAGGACGGAGGAAAGACAGGAAAAAATTGTATATTTTTATTGAATTTTTCCAGGATGCAAGTTAATAAAACACCCACAGAGAGCACAGAGCAATATAGAAAGGGAATAAAGGGAGGGAGGGCTGATATCAATAAAGCCTATCCAGAGGCACTGCTGAAAAGTACTCATGATTTCAAAAGAAACTACTACAAAAATGATTTTCACTTGTTGCTTTGGCTCAGGTTTAACATTTACAAAAACCAGAACTGTCCTAAGGAGAGGGTGCATTTAAAAAATAAAGCCGGGAAGATAAAATTATCTGTTGTTGAAACGTCACCCTCAGCTTTTCAAAACCCCTTGCTGATCCTAACCTGACCAGTGACAGCCACCAGATTAAGACCTTACAGTTTAATTACATCACAGACAACACTGCAGTCCCCAAAATCACCCATCAAATCTTGACAAATACTGGCTTTGCCATGATATTGCCTTTTTAGGTGAAATTCAACTTTTGCCCAACTAAGTTCTTAATGGCATCTCTGTTCCAGCAGCCTTCTCAATCCAGCTGTCCCTTTCACTAATATGCACCAGTAAAATAGCTCCCGGGAAAGCTTGTGGCACACTGCCAGCTTTTACTTAATGACACATCGTGAACCCTGCCCTCAGCTTCTATTAACATTCAGTCTATGTTTCTACCATTAATTTAAGAGGAATGAATAGGAAGACAATAAGCAGCCATAGTGTCCAGCCTGAGGTACTCCATCAGAAGGCACTGCTCCTGTGGCTGACAGACAACATTTACAACCGGTTTTCTCATTTTTGTTCTATATCTCTCATTTCCAGTATGCTGCACGAAATGGCTTAAATTGCTCCAAACCAGCTTCAGCTTTCCAAATAGGAAAATCCAGAGTTAGTAAAAAACAAATAAACAAACCCACCAAAAAAAAAAAAAACAAAGCCAAAAAAACCCAACAAACCAAACTCACTAAAAGGACCCAGTGTTCCTAAGGTGGATCTTATTCACTTGTACTCCTGTCTGGATGAGTTTTAGGTAGTAGCCTGTCAGTGCTGGAGGAGGGCACTGGCAGCAGCCCCTCTTCCTGCCCCAAAGCCTTGCCCAGCCAGGACAGGCAGAGCCCCTTCCCTCCTCCCAGCACTACCCTCTGGCAGGGAAATGCACACTAACACCTGAGCAGCTGCTGAGGGCAAAAGCAGCTGCTGCAGAGAGCTGGCAGCACAGAAGTGCTGTGATGGATGGAGTCAGGGTGAGCGCTGCAGGAGATTCACTCCCACAGTACCTGTGGTGCACATTCAAACACTGAGTTAAATAAAAAAACCCAAAAACACCCCAGCTGGGATAAAAGTTCTTTCCTCCAGCACTGCATGAACCGTTTGTTTAGGGACAGAGTGCAGCTTGAAGGCTTTGGGATGCAGCTGCTCCCGGGATGAATTTTGCCCAGGGCAATGTAAGGGCATCACCTCTCCCTCCACCTCCCTGCCTGCAGCTCCCACAGCCTCCCGGTGCCTCCTGTGAGAGCATCTTCCCTTGCTGCCACCAAGGATGCTCAGGAGCAAGGCAGGTGCTTCCACAGCCCTTCCTGCCCAGTGTGGGGAAGGTGGCAGCCAGCTCTGAACACACCTCCCTGTGCTCTTCAGTCACAGCAGCGTTTGGGCAGCCCATGGTGACATATACTATAACATGAGTCTGGAGTGTATCACTTAACTGTGAAATCTGTAAGATACTGGATTTATATGGTGTCTGCAGAGCACATTAGAAGATCATCATCATCATGATGATGTCTTTTCGAGACAGCCATAATTATTCAGGCTGTTACTTTACCTCACCGGTGCTTTTGAAAAACTATTCAGTATTAGCAAACTCTCACTAAAAACAATGTTTTGGTTGAGGGACTAATCTTCCTATCAGTACACAGCCATACCTGAGCTTATCTACATTACCAATTCCCTGCTGATTGAGCGGATTCATTAACAACACAATCTCTGGTGACTGAAATGAAGTCTCATTCTTCGTATCACCGGTGCCTTGCTGTTTGCTTTTCCTTCACAGTATGCACACAAGTAATTAACTTACTATGCTCCGCTAGCTCCTGACACATTACTTGGCATAGAAAAATTCACCGGCAGGTAGTTAAGCATGCAAAATATTTTCAGTCAAATGAACTTCATAACAAAGCTCCACTTAGGAAAAATGCAGCTTTTTCCGGATACGACGCTAACAGACAGCACACTGCCCATCCCAGCAGGAGCTTCTTGAGAGGTAACCAAAAAACACATCATTTTCACCACTTTTCCTCAATTTGAAGGAAATTTCTTTAGGGGGAAAAACTGGTAAGCAGTAGATGCTCACTGAAAGGATGAGCTTGGAGATCAACCTGAGCAGCCCTTGTGAAAGTCTGACGTAACAAGGACAGACACAGGATTCACATAGTGTAAAAGAAAAAGGGGCAAAAAGCCCAAACAATGCAAATAGGAGATTCACGTCAATGCAGTATAGCTGAGATTACCGGTGTCTGGAAATACAGAAGAACAGCACATTTTGACTTTTATAGCAAATTAAAAAAAAAAAAAAGGTAAATTGCTATTTAAAGCACGAGTGCTTTTAAGCCTAGAGTAATGGAAGTGAAAACTCCCTAAATAAAAATACGAAATTTATTGTATGCCTCACCTAATGACACCAGCCAGGAACAGGACTTGAAATATTTAAGTGATCTCAGTAACATGAAGAAGTAAAACTGGAGCATAATTAGTGCTGTAGTTAAGGTACAAAGAGCTGGTGACTTAGGACAGAAGTGTGGGGTACTGGGCTGAGCCCAGTGCAGACTGGTGTCACTGAAGTGACAAGACTGGCACTGAGTTTGATAACATCAGGACTTTCACTGGAGCATATAAAGATGCCACAGCCTTGCAGGGCTCTCCTCTGATTTGAACATGCCCTAAACTATGATTTTAATCACCACAATGTTTTTCCAGTACCAGAGACTGGGCAGCACATGATCTTCACACCACGCTGGTGCAATCCAGCCGGTGCTGTACAAAACCACTCACTCTACACTCTCCTGGTCCTTCCTTTAAGCCAATAGTAGCTGAAACTCCAAACTAAATGCAAAAATACTTGAAAAAAAACCCAGAAACTTGGTCGGATAAAGACTCATTCACAGTATTTTTCATCCCAACTTTGACCTTTCATGACAAATTCTTGTTCAGAATTTCTATGACTGTATTGACCTAAAACACTGGATATTGTGACCTCGAAGTTTCCTTCTACATAAGGAAAAAAAAATCCTTAAAAATCCTTCTGAACTCCTGGGAAATGAAACCATTCTTTTGCTGAGTTTTTTCCAGAAGATATTTGCTTCTTTCCCCTTCACATGCCACAAGGCATGTACCTTTGCCAAACTCAGACTGTTGTTTCGACTCATTCGGTCACAAAAGTTAGTTCCTCATGTTCCATCACAGCAATTTTTCACTTGTGACAAAAGAAATAGATCTGCGGAGGACAGAATTCAGTGTGATTTGTGTATATCATTTTCCTCTATTCTTGCACCGCTTTCAACTCGGCTCATTTAAATATAGCTCCTGTCATACCCATCATTTTCAGTTCACCTGTTATGCAAAACCACACACTCCAACAGAGCAGCCTTTGCTGCATAGTTTGTACAGATTCTCCACTCCAGGCCTGAAATCCTTATTCATTTACAAACTAGATGTTCCTTGAACGGTATTTCCAGTTGCTTAACTGGCATATTAATGCACAGAATAGAAAACACATTTTGTTATTTTTGATTTTCATCAAAAATTGTCTCACTTAACCCCTGGTATCCTTGACAGTTACTCAGGTTTGTAAACAGTTCACTTAATCAAGGAAACCTTGTTATATTTCCAAAATACTGTTGAAGCTTGCTCTGTTCCAGGTGAAGGAATATCAGGTTTTGGTTGGTTTTCCACGCTTTTTCAGTATCAGTAAAAAGTAACAGGTTTTCATGCCAAAAGAAACAGTTGGATAACACATACTGACATGACAAGCATGAGTCACTACACTTCATAAAGTCACCTCTCAGAGCCTTAAAAACAGTTTTCACCTTGCTCAGAAAGGTATTGAGCGCTGAGGAAATCAAACCTGGAGTAGTCATTGTGGGTGGCTTTTTGGTTTTGTTCTGTTTTTCAAAGGTTGTTCCCATGTTTAATAGCTCTCCCAGTCTCAATCTGCAGTTTACTTCTTACACCAGCTCACCAGGTGTCCAACCCAGTCCTTCTTTGCCTTCTTGGGGGCAAATTGCAAGTTATCTTCAAGACACTGCATTTTCCCTTGATGGAGATGCAGATTTCTCAATCCACACATTTGCACAGAGTCTTGATCAGTAAAGGCAATGATGCTGGACAACTTTTCTCCCGAGGGAAGGTCACAACTGCCCAGAACTTTTGTGCACAGAAATCAGCCAGGCTGGAGATTCGATGAGAACACTGGATAGATCCAAACAGAGCCCTCCACTGCCTTCATTAGAGGATTGTCCTTGGATCAGAGATGAGTAAAGGAATCCTGTCTCTCCAAAATCACAGATATCCTCCAAGAGCCTAGATTTCTTCTTTCAGCTCTGATGGAATGTGTCAATCCAAAAAGCAATGCAGAGGGGGAAACAGATCAACAGATCCAGCCTAAGTACCAAACACAAATATTCCAGAAAGTTCTTTTTTTCCTTCAGGTCAACCCTTAATAGTTTGATCTACAAAAATCCAGATACCAACTGGTCACTGTGGGGACAAGATCAATTCCTACTGTGCTGAGCAATGCCATCCCACTGCACTTGTCTGTATTCCTGTGCTATCTAACTTTCCTGTGCTAACTGACTTTCTGGTTTTATGTTGCTCAAAGTAAAATGCAAAGCAGATTTCAATCCATTACTGGAATTTCTTTCCAGTACAAACATACAGGAATAAGTTAAGATTATTCTGAGTATTTTAAGGCAATTGCAGAAGCACCATTTGGGAACAAGGACCAAAATATATAATTAAACAAAACCCTCCTGATTATAGAGAATGTCTTCAGTAATTTAATGACTGTATTAAAGCCATAGTTGGTGGACTCAAGAGACTGAAGCCTTGGTCTCATGAGGATGAATTATGTCCAGCATTTTTAACTAGAAACTTTCCAGTCTCTGTGGTTTCAGAGGAAAATTTGGAAACACACACATTAAAAAAAAAAAATTACCCAGGAGCCAGAAGGTAAACGAGAACCTTAAAATGACTATCTCTTTTCAATCTCCCCTGATTTGTTTTGGTCAGTCTCATTACCTTTGAGAACTGATCCTGGCAGTTCTCCAGAGTACCTGACTTCATTGACAAACACGAAACAGAATCTAATGCCAGGGGAAATAACAAAAGAACCCAAAGCCATCAATACCAAGAGCTGGGCTAATACACATGGATCCACTCTGGTGTCCAAGGGCCAAACACCCTTCAATGCTTGGCTCAGAGACACTTCCATTGTCTTTGAAAGCAAAACAATGAAAATCCATGGATTGCTATTTCTCTCAGAATGGGGGTGACACACTGTAGATGACACCTATATACTTCCTATTTTATTGCTATCTAGCAATAAAAAAGGTGGTGGGTTTTCTTCTGGTAAAATAGAATTTATCTGGATCTTTTCCAGGCCTATTTTAATGACTGCTTTAGAAGCACATACAGCACTCCTGGTTCTTCCTCAGCTGTGATGTGTCCTGTACAAACTCCTGCTCTCACAAACACAACCTGGTGCACGCCTTTGCAAGGAAATTATTTTCTGAAGGACAGAAGCTCATGCAAATAGCAAAACTTTGTAGGAGTTGTTGCATCAATGCTTATATGTCTCTTTTTAACTATCAGTGATTGACACAAGCTGACTTTTACTTCTGGTCTTGCTGGTCTTGTCAGGTTTTCACAGCAGCAAAAAAGCAAGCAGGGCTTCTTCTGAAGTAAATTCTGGATGTAACCACTTAGAACTCCACTAACACAGAGAAGCTAGTAAATCAGTAGTAGAAGTTTATTAATTTAAGAGTTACTGAGACAAATCTTATTGATCTTTACTCACACTCAGCCTCCAGAGTTTACCTCACAGCTCCAGTTTATGCCTCAATTAAGTGGTTCAGAGAAGGCTTGCATTTTATAGCATGCATATCATGTAGCATAATGCTCCTGGTATGATGACTTGCAAACTAAGCAGTGGATTTACTGTCCTAGACTTCAGTTTTACTCACCCCAGGCAGACAGCACAAACACTCCTGAGCAAAGCTCACAGCCTGGAGCTCAGATGTGAGACACACAGAGCTAACCCAGCCAGCAGTGGCCTCACACCCAGCTCCAGCTCTCTTGTGTAGCCACACAATATCAGTTAACTAGAGATTAGTTTCCATTTTCAGCATTCACATGTTTTTGTGAACATTTCTTTTTATAGGCTCTGATTCAGCAAAGTACTTAAGCACATGCTTTACTTTAAATAGCTGAATAATCCAATGTCTTTTCAGCAAATGTTTAACTTTAATTGTGTGAATAGTTCCAGTTCAAGGGCTCCTCATATCTTGGACACTGAGCACTCGTGTGCTCCATTCATTGCACAGATATAATATCATTCATTGGCTTCACATTATGTATTTAAGTGCTTTGCTAAACAAGGTCCTAAAGCAAACATGCCACAGCCAGAGTTTATTTAATAACGCTTCTACAAATTCAGTTCTAAACTGTTAAGAATGTTTAAAAGGAAAACTAACTAACCATAGGATTTACTTCAACTTCTCTCATATCCACACCTTGATTTAGCCCTGAAGACAGTAATAAAACTCCCAGACCTGGTAGTGCTGCCTCACCCTTTTGGGCCATTTCTGTTCCAAGCGGCTCCCCACTGAACCACACAATGCAGGGATCCTTTCTAGTTTGGTAGCTACTGCTTCAGATGTCTCCAAATATGGTAGTTCAAATTATTAGAAAAGGGAATGCCAAAAAAAACAACCTGCCAAAAGCCAGTTCTCGAAATTTGTTAGATTAAAAGGCAAAGAACAAAATTCGCACTTTACAGGCATCTATCCTCAGAGCAGGACATCTCCCTTGTCTGGCATTAAGGCATTATTCCAGATGAAAGTCCCAGCTCCAGCCCTGCAGGTAAAGCAAGTTGATGTTCTAAGGTGTCCAGAAAAGACAAATTAAAGAGGGTAAAAAATGTAAACAGAACCAGATGCACCTGAGAACAGAAACTAAAATTGTTTTAAAAGATAAAAGGATTAAGCTCTTCTGACCAATAGCTGTAAAACGTGTAATGAATTTAGACACTTCTTTTCCAAAGGAAGAAAGCCATTTGATGAGATAAGTGTTATTAAGATAGAGCATAATAACTATAGTGTAGAAAACTGCTCATTAGTTGGGGCTTAATTGCTCTTACAGTTGGTGAAGAAGCAGTAATTACTATGCCAAAAAAAAAAAAAAAGTCTATATTTAGAGATTATTTGCTTTTATGCATGGAACAAGAATACTACCTTGATATTAAACCAAAATTTAGCCAGAACATATCCAGTGTCATCCCACTGGAACTGAATACTGACAACTGTATAACTCTCTGTGAAAGTAAAAAGGAAGTATTGATTGTAGCAAGGAATGTAGCTGTACATTATTCTGAAACAGGACTCAGTATTATAGTTATTTATTCGCTCTGGTCTCACTGTTTGCCTGTTTTGTTTACAAATATTTACCATGTACTATCTTCATAAAATAATTACTATTCAATGTGCACAGTAAAGAGAAGGCATTAGAGACCTGGCTGTGTGTTTTTCCATTCTAATCTGTGTGACAATACAATAATTCAGTTTATAACACACGAGGTCCTTACAGCTGAAGGTCCCCAGCTCTCTTTGCCAGGTTACACTGCAAACATTTACAGAGCAGCAGTGTCTCTGCTCCTGTGGCTGCCCATCCAACACAGGATCCCCACTGCCTGCAGGACTTCTAGGACATTTTGGTGACATTACAGAGGATTACCAGAGACTGCAACACTTTCACCCTCATGGACAGTCAGTACTTCTTCATAGGAGTATTTACAGGGCCGCTTAAAAGCTTCTTACTTGATACAAAAATTAAATCTGAATGGAAGGGCTGAGCTAGGAAAGGCTTCACCCCAAAATACTCCCATGAGCAGCTCCACCAAAGCTCAGGATGAAGTGGGCCATGTTCCCATGCTAACAGGGCTTTTTTGCCAGATTCACAGTCTGCAAGGCACAAGGCAGGCCCAGTCAGTCCTCCCCTGCAGACTCCCAAAGGTGTGGGTGATCCCTGCAGCCTCATCTCAGAGCTGAGAACTTCCTTCACCAACATCACAGGGACATAAAGCTTTAACAGAGTACCCCAACCACTCCTGTCCCAAACAGCACCTAGGTGCACCAATGACAAAAAAAGATAAAAGGAAAATTTCTTTGGATTTATCGTCAGCATCTGGCTGGGATGTGCATTGCCCACATGAAGTGCAGCCGATTTGGTGATATGTGTATCACCTCATTCTCTCATAAATCGTGGCTGTAAAACAAACAATGACAGGACAGCCAAGGTTAGAAACAATAGAAGACTTTTAGGCCAGTTGTTATTTAATTCGATTGTATTTCAAGATAATGATACCCCTTTAACTATGGGAAACATGCTCCATCTGTTCTCCAGAGCCTCTATGGGTTTGCAATTTCCTTCCATGTGCAATTCCAGATGTTAACCAGGACCCTGGAAAGCCTCTCTGACCCAGGATCCTTGTTCTCGCTCCCTCAACAGCACAGGAGAAGCCTACAACAGCAGCGCAGGCTGCATCCAACCCCAAGCACCACACAAAGAGATTTAAGTGAGATTTTAGCAGCACAGAGGGTCTTTTGCAAATCCTCACTTTGTGTGAGCAGGTGAGACTCGCAGCATTCTGGCATTCTGAGCCCAAGGGACCAGGGAGAGTCCTCCAAGTGCCAGAGCACCAAGCCCAGATCTACAGCACTCTTGTTTTTCTGCAGCATCTGCAACCAGAATAACCTCACATGGCCCAAGGCTCAGCCCTACCTGGAAGTACATAAATATGTTTTTTGGAACTCTGAAACTCAAGTGAACAAGATCTCTCTGAGCAGTTTTTGCTCACTGACACCACACAAGTAGTTGACTTTTCTGTTTTATAAACCTTGCACATATTTTTTATCAATTAAATGCAATTTTTGAAGGAAAATGAAATGTTGGTGATTTCCTCTGTGATGATCTATGAACAGGCATAAATATATACGCCATAAACATCATTAAAATATTTTTAATGTAGATTTTGAAATCCCTTCAATGAAAAAAACCCAAACCTCTGATGTACAGAACTATGAATTTTAAATCCTGGAAGATCATTCTGTGATAATTACTAATCCCTTTCTATCACCCTGATAAACTTAAGGGAAGAGTATTCCAAAGGAAGAGATAAATGTAGGATAATGTGCTATTCTGCTTTTACAAACTAGGAAGCTTTTCTAGCTAGATTCAGCATCTAAGCTTGCACAGAAGTAAATTCCAGTCCAAACAGATTATACTGCTTTCAACTTCATATTGCTTGCATTAATCACACTTACTGCTTTATATTTATAGAGGTTTGTTTTTTTTTTTTTTTAACAGGATCACTGTTAATAGCACAGCAGATCAAATATTATTCCAAATTTAAATAAAATCTGTTCATCATTATGGTCATTAGCTAATGGTTTTATATACCTTTGGGACCACAGTAAACATTAAAATTCAATTTATTTAACATTTACTGCTCATAAAAAAAAAAAGGAGCATCATTTCCTTGCTACAATAACAAACTCTTGGGGTCACAAAACTCTTGAGAACCAGGTTTAAAAAAAATCCAAAACAAACAAAAACCACCACAGTTTGAAGACTAATGAGGAACTGAAGAAAGGATGTAAACATACACAGGATCTCCTATATGGGCTGCATACCTAATCCTCCAGCTTCTCATTTTCCTGCTGCTGCAAAGCCTGTAAGGCTGTGAGGATTCAGCCTTTTTGAGCTGCACACTGCAAACAGCTCCCAAGGGGGTGCAGAGCCCAGTAATTGTGGATTTAAACTGACTGATAATGGTTTTTCTTTTCTTAGATACCATTCATGGGCTCCTTATGAAAACCCTTGGATCCCCAAGGGTGCACCACCCCACACCTGGCCAGGTGACAGAGGATGTGCTCTGCATGTCCTGTGTCACAGGAGAGACCCTGGCACACCCAGCTGTCCTGGGGACAGCCAGCACTCTGCAACAGCTGGGTGAAAACCTTTGTTTTCCCAGCCATAGATCTGCATCATTAATCAAGCTCTGATAAATGCGTTCTTTTCACCTAAATTGATTTTCTTTTCAAAGCTCCCTTTGTCAGCTGATTTGCTAAGTGCTAGAGGACTGCACATCTCGCTGACTGGTGCTCCCCTGTGCATTCATTCTCCTCACGGGTTCCCCTGCAGAACTACCACAATTTCACTGATTATTTTTCAGTAGACACTTTGTTAGGCTACTTATAAACATACTGACCTAATTGCTTTTAATTATTGCAGCGGAGTCTGCTCTTACAGTGGCTATTTCCTCCCACACAAAAGGAGAAATACTACTGTGGGAAGCATTGAAAAATCCATAGCCCAGGCTTCTCTCTGCAGCCTAAATCAATCAGAAGTTTAATGCACACTGTAAATGTTTATGTGCATGTGTAGCTATTGTGCATGTATGCATGCATTATATAGGCCTCTTTTACATCTATATACATCCATATATCACATAAGCCAAATGGGGCTAAGCAGACAGCAAATCCATTTAATTCTCAGTTTTGGAGACAAAGTGTTTTGTTAACAGCTCTGGGAAGGATCCAGGCAAATTTGGTGTTTTCACATTCATTCCTGGCACATGTTTAGAAAATTGTTTACATTTTAGGTATCTACCAAGCCACATATATAGTCACATATATACTTCTGCAGGCTGCCCATATTAGCAAAGCTGCAGGAAAGAAATGCAAGGTAAAAATACACAGAAAGTCATTTACTCTGCATCTACCCTTTAGCAGACAAACTATCTTCAACCACCATAAACCCTGCAGAATATCTCCAGTGAACATCAGGATGGGTTAGACTGTTAATCTAAGTGAATGACTTTACGAGAAACAGTTCACCAGCAAAGTGAAAAAGATGTGCAGTTCAACAGGGAAATCCACGAGGGACAAAAGCAGGAAGAGACGATATATGGAAGTCTGTCCCACACACTCCAGAGTTAACAGCAAGGAGAACTCTCTGTATGTTTGGAATTACCCATTAAAAATTTCTTTTTCTCTTGGTTGACATTTTTAAACCCAAATATTAAAAAAAAAAAAAGAAAAAAAGAAATAAAAGAGGGGGAAACAAGCAGAAAAGTGAAAATCAGAGCAGATGGCAGAGGCATCACATAACTTTCTGCTAACCCCTCATTTTACTCTCCAAGGACTGCACAGAACACGCAAGACCACAAGATCTAAGAAGGAAATACCTATGCTGATAACAGCTTGCTGCCCAGAAGACAGCAATATGCTGAAAGTGAGCCTTAAGCTTCCTTCAGATTTTATATTCAAATACCAAAGGAAAATTGGTATTTTCCACAAATAGAAATAAGCTCACTTTTGAGAATCTTTTTCAGCCACAGAGTTTTGTGAAATGAGCAGCTTGTGTGTTATTCTTAACATTCAGTTTAATATTTTTCAGCAAGGAAAACAACAAAAAAGAGGCAGTATGTAGAATTTCAATTAAAACAAACACATCAAAACAGAATAACACCCACAAGATGTCTGTGAAATTGTCCCTCCTAGTACAGAGTAAGATAAAGTTGAAACAACCTGCTAGCTAAGGTGTTCCAAATATTTTTCAAAAATGTTTTACAAAATCATTTGCCTGCAACAAAGGAAATTCTTATATTGACAATTACTTAAACATTTTCATAGCACTTAATTTTTTTAATAACTTTCTTCTGGTAAGAATCTTTTATTAAAGTTGCAAGTAAATATTTCAGCACAAGACAGCATTCAAAACCTGACTATTCCATCAGTTATGTGGTTGGATATCCCTGGCAGACAACCTGACATCTTGGAAGAAATTTCCCAAAATTCAACCAATTCCATTCCACATACATGTTGTTGCTGTTCAGAAAAGAGGCAAGTCCTGTCAAAAGGGTTTTCCCTATTGGTACACAAGGAGAGTTTGGATCTAACCCCAGCTAGACAACACTGCTCAAAGATCACAGATGAAGTTTCCTACCTTCAAGTACCTGTAGTGAAGGGATTTTTTGGAAAGCCAGCTTCCAAAAGTTTTGCAAAACACTCAGACTGGGGACTGGACATGGCCTGACCCAAATCCACCCACTCACAGTACAACCCCACAACACTGAAAACATCCTCAAAAGCAGTTTTTCATCATTTTTCAGTGAAGCCCTCAGTTCTTGTGCCTGACATGATTCAAGAACAACCAAATAGAAAAGTTCCCCTTCTCCAGCACTCAGGCTGCAGGAGAATAATTCATATTCAAGATGCAAAATGTGCTCTCTCATTAGTGCATCTTTTGGTTCTTAAGCCTTTTGTGAGTGCTGTTACTGTACTATTGATCTCTGCCCAGCACTGTAATATATAGTGATCCTTCAGGTTGGAGGAAAGGGATGTGCCAGTCAGGTTTATGAAGCCTATTAAACTTTTACTGTGCTTGTAGCATAACCAAAAAGAAAGGGAAAAAAAAGTTAACGATAAATTTAATTATTCCTGGCTTCTGTTCTTGGAGACACCTCTCCAGGGCACCCAGCTTCCTGGATCAAGGTGATACAGGTTTTTTAAAACCTCAGTGGCAATTAATAGAACTATTTCCTGCTGTACATGAGCCTTTCCTAAGCCTGGTGCTGTTACTCCTGACCTCAGTGTAAAGAGGCAGATTCAGAGGTGGAAGAAATGCCAACAAATTCTGCAGGGCTGCTCTGCCAGGGCTGTTCTCATCACCGACCACTGCCTCCATCACCCACTGGCAGACAGTGACTGATGCCTTATTTTGGGTATTTCTTGCAACCCTCCTGCTAAAAGGGGAACAGATGGCTCCCTTTGACTGTAATATTTCCACCCTGCTACCAAAACCACCTCCTCCTGGTCTGCAATTAGAAACATGGGATTGCTGAATCCCTCTATCCCACACTGTACCATTCACTTGGAACTTATCTCTTCTATTTTAAATGTTATGTTATTTGCCTCAGAAGACAAAGGTATCAGGATTTGCCATGGATACACACAAATTAGTCTGTGGGGTTTTTTTAAAAAGGCCAGTCTGAATCTGACTCAATCTAGTCTAATATGTGGAGTATTTTCACCTAAAAAAAATAATTTGAAAAGTTAACATGTTCACTTTGATCAGCCTTAAAATAAATATTTTATTTTCCTGTTCTGAATAAACACTTAATTTTGCAGTGGATCTATATTTTCAAATAAGAATTAAGAACATGCTTCAAAGAAATGTTTTGTTTAGCTAAAAATTTTTTGGCTTGTTTACATTTCAGCATGAATAAATGCTATTCTTCTTTCAGGGCTGATCCAATGCTTTTCCCATCTCCAACCTCCTCTCCCTTATTTTGCTGTTTGGCCACTGTCTCAAAAAAGAACTGTGACACAGCTACCCAGGGAGGAGATAATCCCAGCTATAAAAATTTATTCTAAAGGCAGAGACAGATAACAGATTAGGGATCTTCATTCAAAAAACAACCCAACAGGCATTATGAGGAACTTGCACAGCTTTGCTACATGGATTACAACGGATTCATTTTAAACAGCATTAGTGTTAAGAAAAAAAAGGGGGAAAAATCACAGGGAAAACATCCATTAGAGTCAGGGATTATGGAAGGAAAGCAGAGCAGGAGATCACACGTGCTGCACTCTCAGGATGCTGCACTCCTCATTCCCTGACCTCAGCCTTCTCCAACGAGCTACAAAGGACCCAGAGCCTTTCCCTTCATCCCAAAATGTGAGTCCCAGCACAAAAAATGCACAGGTTTCTACTGTGGCAACTCAATATCAATGAAGGCATCAAGCAACACACAGATCTACATTAACTAAAATCTACATTAATTAAAAAGTGCAAAATTATCACTAGCTGCAAAGTTCCCTGCATGCTTTACAGTGAAACATAAAACATGGTTTCCAATTAAAAAAAAAAACAGAAAGAAATTACTCTGGAGCACTGTCTTTCTGCTCCCCACCAACATCACCAATAGTCTGATCTCATTTCCTTAGAAATAATCACCAGGCTATTTAAATATTAACTAGAGGAAAATGTTAACACACTGTTGGGGAAACAAGATGTAACTGATCCCACACCCAAAGCTTCCTGTCCTTAAACAATCCTACTCTATTGCACCCAAATCAGGATTCTGAATTCTCAGAAATATACTCAGAGAGTAGTGAAGTAACCCAGAGGAGCTCATATGACATCTGGGTATTGCCAGAGAAGGTGACTCCATTTCTCCCTCCTCTCAGCCCTGGACATGAATGACAGAACCACTGTGAACATCTCCTGCCCTTCCAGGTTCACACAGGCATCTGCATTCCTTAGTAACAGGGAGGATTTCTGACATTTTATTGCATCAAGAGTCTCATCATGTGAAATCCTTTTACAACATCACATTCTGATTCTCACATAAGCTCCTAAGGTATTTTCGCAGATTAATTGAAACTGAATAAATTTCCTTGACATTTTGAGCCCAGGTAATTCACGTGGCAGTTTGCCATAGCAGCCCAGCCAGCAGAGCACCACTAAAGCTCCTTGCCAGCGGTCAGCCAAGGTCTCCAGCCTGGCTGAAGACTCCTATTTAAGATTCCCTATACAGGGAGAGGCTGCAGGAGCAGTTTTGCTCTTAAGGCAGCAATGATGTCCTTCTCTTTAAAGGAAAAAGAAAGAAAACGTCTGGGGTGCAGGACCAGCAAGGCAGACTGCACAGCTGGTAGACAACCAGGAACAGAGCCAGAAGATTGTGGCAGAAAGGGAGCCTTCCAAAGCTGGGAAGGAACACCTGGAAATGTGACACAGGAATGCAGAAGATGGTGGGTAATTCCAGAATAGAGGTCTGAGGGGTTGGAGTCTGTTTTGGTGGGGAAGGAGGCACCATCAGGAATGGGGGAGATGCTGAAGTTCAGGAGGAATGAATCTGTGACCCTCTGGGGATCCTTCTCTGCCCTTTGAGTTATGCAGGGTAAAGCAGCACACCCCAAGTCCTGCTTTGACCTCCCTGCTTTACCCCCAAACACATCTACCCCAGACAAGGAGCCAAGGAGGTTTTGTCATTCCTTTGGGAGCTGCATTTTCAGCTCAGCTTTCCAACCTTTCTGCTTATTCTTCAGTGATGACTGTCTCACTCGTATTAGTGCTTGTATTTTTCAGTCTCACAGAGATAGCACAATACTCTCAAGTGACTTTGAAGATGGGCAATAAGGCCCTTTTTCACAACATAAATGTCACAAGGAATCCTCCCCGAGAAGCTTCTGAGATGAATTCTCTGTGGTCCAAAGGAAAAAAAGGTTACCTGAAAACAATACAGCTCATGCTTGCACACATTGGTAGGAAAAGGGAAAGAAATCCTCATCCAGAAACAAGTGATATCTATTTTTAGCCTGCATTTTTCCAAACAATAACTGCTCATGCCCACAATTCCAGTGCATACTGGTATGAACAACTGCTGCCTCCACCCCTGGCAGCAGCATAGTGGAAGAAAAGCACACAGTCCAGTGTGTCAGGATGGCATTTCAGAGGTTCAAAGGTTCACATAAAACATTCCCACAAATTTACACCAGCAGTCCCCCTCAATAGCTAGGTTTCTTTTTTTTCTCATTGAAGATAATTTCTGCCTTACTGTCAGTGTCCTACCAGACCAAAGGCTGCACCATTACATAGTATCAAACCTCAGATCTTCAGAAAACCTCCTAGCCTTAGTGCTGGGAAGCAAATACACCCCAAGCTTGCACATGTACACACTTGTGTGCTTGGAGGAGTTACTAAAACAACTACAGCACCTCCCAAAATGCTCAAGATGCAGGGAAGGAGGGAGAGATGGGGACAGGAGCGCTGGGGTTTGTGGCACTGACTCCACCTTGCTCATCAGACACATTCAAGCCAGCTCATCTTTCTCTCCCGAGTGAAATCTGTTTCTACAATTTTGCCAAAACTTTTATATATGGCAGTGGCCAGCTGGCTGCTTGGAGAGCCATGTGTCAGCGGTCCTGGCGAATGCTTAATGTGTGAGATGGATCTGCGCAAACTGCAAGCACTTGGTTTGCAAACATTCCTGTTTTATGCATTTAGAAAGCAGCTAGAAAAAGGAGAGGCTTCTGAAACAAAGTCACACAACATGGCAGACAGATTATATATTAAGACAGTTCCTCAGTATACAAATATATTGTGGTAACTCATCCCTTCTCCCTGGCATGCTCTCTCCCCATGGCTGTAGTGAACCTGTTCTGTCTCTTCCTAAAAAACACCATCACCTCCACCTTTGCTTCTGCAGAGGCAGGAATTCAACATCACCAAGGATTCTCCAACAAGACAAGATGTGGGAAACCTCAGCATCCTCCATCCAGCCCTGCTGCACGGCTGGGTCCCAGGAGGGGCAATGCCAGCAGATGTGACCTCAGGGGAGGCTCAGATGTCACCTCAGCTGGTGACACGGTGGCTTCTGGGCTGCTGGCACAGATCTCTGTGATGAAGCCAACACACACCCATACAGACCAAGTCAGCCCACACAGCTCTGGGAATCCAAGGGGGAGGCAGCAAAGCAGGACTGAGGCACACTTTGAGTCAATGTATTTTTGGGCTGCACTGCTTCTGACTGTACCATCCCAGAGCAGATGTGAGAAGTGAATCATGTGGGGTTTACAGAAAGAGCAGCAGAAACTGACTACACTGAAAGAGGTCTGTGGCTACATTCCCCATGTATATAAAAAGTGCTGGTGAAGTTTAAGGCAAGGATTATTTAGGGATTTGTAAATGCATTACCCATGTGGGCTGTAGGCCTGTGTACAAGAATATATACGGCTTATTGAGCAATGTCAGGGAAAATAGACTTCCCACCCTAGATTAAGTTTATCACAATCTCTGCAATCAGCCCAGTGAGCAACAGCACAGGTGATAGATGAGCCTGCCATGGTCTCCCAAATGCCAGCAGACACCAGCTGACAAGGCACCAGGGGAGGGTAATTCCCAGCTAAGGCTGCCTGAGTGAACAGACCCACTCCTAATGTAAAACAAAGAGTGTTTTACATTCCCCTCCATCCTGGCAGCTCTTGGACCCCAAACAGTCTCATCAGGAAGGCCTCAAACTACAAAGACCACCACACATCAATATCAGCACCACGACTTGTCCCTGGAGATGAAGGGGAAGCAGGGCTGGTCTCCTCCCCAGTGCCAGGACAGGCTCTGCACAGCTGCAAACAGCTGGCTGCTGCACTTCTGCCCAGACGTCACGTCTAGGGGCTAAGGGGTCACCATCTGAGATGAGTTTGGCAGATGTCTTCACTGGAAGCAGTCAAGGGAAACCTGGAGTGGAATAAAGCTTCTCTTTCTCTGCACAAGTACAATCAATTGATTTTAACATTTTGAATCAAGGCATTTCAATGCTTCAGGTTAAAATTATATATCAATTACAGAAGCAAAAGAAAACCACAATGCAAAACTGAAGTCAAAAGTTTGTTCCAATCATTGCAGCTCCAAGTCAAAGATTCCACAATCTGTGCACTACAGTGATGCTCATTTCTTCTCCTCAATATTTGCAAAATAAGAATTATGATGACACTCCCAGTGAAATTCATAGTTGTCTCCAAATCCCCCATAAAAATCAAGTCAAATTTAAAACATAAGAACCTAACACTAACTGTAAGGACATGGATAAGTAGTTCATATAAACTTAACTGTCCAGAGAAGGAAACAGAACACTGTAATAGACATTGCATCAAAATTAATCTTGATTTAAACAGGAAACCAGCATGGGATAGTGAGTAGGACAAAATGCTGGTGTCCTCCGGGTTATCATTAAGTACTTGCTGCAAAGAATCTGCTCTTCCTCAAATTGCAATAAAGGATTCCTTTTTCTTTCATTACACTGCCTGAAAGCTTCTTAGGAGCACCAGCAGTTTGTAAAGATGAAAAACGTGTTTAATCAGTAATTGCAATGGGTTTAGGAACTGCTAATAAATACACAAGGAGGCTCAGAGGGGGAACACTCACTCATTCAAAGCCACTAGTGCCACAAAAGTCAATTCCACACACAGTTGTCAGCCACATGACCAAATTTGTTTCAAATCAATTATTAAACAGAAAATGCTATCAGTTCAATTTTTCTTTAAAAAAATCATGGCACTGATGCAGACTTGCAAGGCAAGATTGTCTAGTGCCAAGATGGGATTTAAGTCTCAAAACTAAATATTTCATTGTTCCTACATAAAATTTTGGCCAATGCTGCTACAAAAGCCAATCTGATAAACACATTCAGCACTAAATCCAGCTGTTGTCTTGTGGGGAGCTGTAATTCACAATGTTTATGAGTTGTATCTATTATACAACATTCTCAAAGCTGAAAAGTGGAAATACAGAAAGCCCAAAAGGCAGCTCTTGCAGATTAAAAATGACATTCAGCAACACAGAAGATGGGTCGTTAGAACTGTGAAAAGTACAAGAATGAGCTACACAATAAAAGGGATCAGCAGTGGTGACAGAGCAGTGGGGATTACAGCTCTCTGCTCAGCCTCTCTACTGCATCTGGTTACTTTCTGTGCCCCATGGAAGGAGAAGAAAAGAAAAAAGGCTACATCTGATATGACTGCTTTGCCTGTTTAAGATTCCAAAGCTCTGCTGAAAGCTTTCAGAGAGCTGAAGGGAGCATGATTTATACAAAAAGCTACAAGCCTTTTACAGTCCATTTCAAGCAGAATGGACATCACTGCTACCTGCCCTTGGAGAATAGTGTTTCCGATTTTATTTACATTTGCTCTTCATTATGCTTTTAGAGTAACTTACCAATCCAGCCAATCAATTCAAACTATTTTGCAAGCATTTCAAGTCATTTCTTAGCATCACCCCGCAGGCACTTGCTTCTATGTAATTACAATCATTTTTCTGCAGAGATTTGCCTCATTCAAGTGGCTTTGCCAAGCAACAAGAAACAAAAGAATAACCATGTCTAAAAATAAGTAGAAAAAAATGTAGGAATCCCACAACTATATTGAATAGGGTCATCAAGAAGAGAGGAGAGGATAAATGTGTGCCCTCATGTCCTTCATGTCTGTGCTGACAGCCCAAAAATAGTGCTGTTTAATGTTTGATAGTTACATCTCCATATTATAGTTTAAACTTATTAAAAGAAAATCTGTCTTAAAATACAGCATTTTCAGTTCTTCTTGGGAGACCAGAAATAATCTAGCTGGTTGGTGCTTTTTATCATCTTTCTGTTGCAGGAGCAAATTTAACTATTTCTTTTAAGAATAAAAGAACATCCCATCACAAAAAGTGCCTCACACAGAAAAGTATTATAATTGTCTGGATCAAGTACCAGACAAGTGTGAGCTCTTTCCTTCATTTTAGCAGATAGGATGGCATTTGACTGGAATTATCCTGCCTGTTGAGAGGGACACTACTCCAGACCTGCTGCTCTCACACCTGACCAAGACTCTGAAGAACAAACCCAGGGATTTTAAAAATGTAACCCCAGAAAAAGTGGACTTGGAAGAAAGGTGCAAGCCTTGAATGCCAACCATCCACCAATGGAAGCAAAAGATACAAGCAAAAGTTCCCAGCTGCCCTGAGATAATTTCAATCCAGTGTTTCTCTTAGAAGTAAGAGGCACCATTTCCTCACTGGCAGCTCCCCTCTTTTCACTCCTTCCATACTTTTTTTGAGACCCAAGTCAAAACCTCATCAGCAATTGGCAGCACCAAGTATCACACAGCATCAGCCTTGTCACTAGTTTTAGGGCTGCCTTAAAATAAAAGCAATCAGAAAACTTCTTAAAACTAAATATCCTCCCCCTACCCTACATGTTGACGTGGCCACTAAATCCCACTGGGTAATCTCCAGAATCCATCTGTTCCTTCTCATTCTCATCCTGTGAAGCCTCCCATAGCCCCTGATTATTTCTCAACTTGTCTGAAGAAATATCCTGGCTTCTGGCTTCCCAGACGCTTGCTTCACCCCTTTCTCCCCAGAGGTTTGCTGGAAAAGGCAGCTGCAAAGATTATCCACTCCAATGTCATGCCCAGGCTCTCTGTAAATCCCTTGATGGAGGAGACATTTGGTCTAACAGGGAAAATGTTTCAGAGAGGAGAACAAGTGTCTTTCAGAACTGAGTTTCTTGTCTGTTACATCCTGGAAACAAGATCCACCTACAGAGATACCTTTTAAGCAAGCATCTCCTAAAGTGTGGTTGGTTAAGAGAAGCAGGAATTGGAGTCCTGCAGTGACCACATGCAGACTCCACCAACACCAAGGAGATGGACCATGCCTGGGCCAGGCTGCAGCAAAGCCCTGCCTTACCCAGCAACACAAATTTATGGGCTGAGGGGGACTGGGAGCATTCACCAAAGGTCATCTCCAAATAGCAGCTGTAAGCATAAAAACAATGACATCTTCCTAATGACCACGAAGCAACTAAAATTACAGGAATGCATAGCTTCTCCTTTTTCAGGTCAAAACAGCCAGCATGTCTGTGCATTTAATGTACAAAACACAGCTGCACAAAACACTCTAAACTCTTTTCATTTAACTCAAGGGCTGTTAAAAGTGGTGGAGGAAAAACACACCTCTCTATTACTTGTGCTGTTGCATAAAATCAAAACACAAGAACTAAAGCCACAGAGGCCCTGAGATTTAATTGTTCAGTTGTATTCTGTTATTGCTTTATTTGTAACCTGAAGCCCCCCAGGATTACACCTCTCATATACTTTATAGGTTCCCACCAGCCCTCTACGTGCTCCAGCACCAGTCAAAGGTACCAAAAATCCAAACAGCAAACAGTAGTTCACTGCAGGGCTTTTGTTTCCCTACAAATTCAACATTACTGCTGCTCAAGTCCAATTCCAAGATTTATGGGGATGCCAAAGGGTTAAGTTTGCTTGAAATTTTCCTATTTATCGTCATTCGCTTCAAAAAAAGCAAGTACTGCAGGAATTTATGATGCCTGAACCTGACAGTCACTGACTGGCTAACAAATCTTTCCTTCTGTTTTCAAAACAGTTTTGTGTTAATCTCTCAGGTCACTATCAAAGACAGTTTAGCATCTAATTTATCACCTTTTGGGCAGAGATCCATGCTGAAAAATTCACATCCAAACTGTAATTTAGTTCAGTTAATGGTCTTTTCTCAGAGGAACTGGACAATTAAAAACATATGGAAATGGAATAAGCTACTCACTTTTCAACTAAATGTTTGCTCTATGTCTTGGGAAATAAATTTAGGATGAACAAGTGAATTCAATGAATGGATTTAAAAAGAGGAATGGACTGTTGTTATAAATCAGTGGTCCTTCTTTCACAAGCTATGCAGCAGTGTTTCATATTCTTTTTTTTTTAACAGAGCATTATGTCTTACAATGGAGAAAAACCTTCAAGAAATTGCAGGTTCACTTGGAATTAGTGCTTTAAAAAAAAAAGGCGGGGGATCTCTTCATGCTCTATAAACATCTGACATATTTAGGCACCTAGATAAAGTAATCAGAAATGTCAGGTTAAACAAGAAAAGCATAAAGGCAAAAATAGTTTAAAATGTGTACATGGATATACACTGGCTTTCATTATAGTGGCAATCAATCATACATTTTTGGTATAACTATGACATTCTATTATGTCTGGAAAATACCATGGTACACTTGACACCTTTACAGAAACACAAAGCTTGGAAACATATATGGCATTTTAGCAGTGTTTCTTTCTCTTTTTTTATTTTTTTCTCCTTGAGAAGTGCCAGTGCCTGTGTAACAATTCACAAGTGACACAAGCCCCTGTCCTGCTGAATGTTTCCCATGGGGTTTAGTGGGTGCTGGATGAGACAGAAGGAGAATATCAACACCACTGACATTCCTTCACCAGTCAGTTCCTTGGCTGTCTCCAGCCATTAGGAAAAATCATTTGTGGAATTTAGCATGCATTTGTTTCTACATTATGCATCTCAAAGTGAGGTACCAGATTTAATCCTAGTCTCCTTCCCAACCTCAGCAGCATTCCAAAGTGGGAATATCATCCACTATATTCCAAAGGCTGCTGGGTCACACACCTGCTCTGAGCCACCACACCTTGTGCTTTGCCAGCCTCATTGGCAATTAAACCTCCTGAGCACAGCTCTCTCCACCAGCAGGAGACAGCCCTGGGACCTCCCACGTGAGGAGGACATGCTGACAGTGCCAGCCTGGAGGTCACACCTCGTTACAACTGATCACAGTCACTAACATAAAGAAAAATAAACTGGATAAAAAATGGCATGATCAAACCGTTCTGCTTCTAACACCGCTGGGCACAAAACAAGGGACAGAACTGGTGACTTGCAGGAGTAAAAGGATGACAGGTTTGTATCCTGACCCAAAGCCCCAACACTGCTGAAGCACAGCTATGGCAGGCCACTGTTCTCCAGGGGCATGGCAATGGGAATACACCAGTGCAGAGCTTGCACTGAATTTTTCAATTAAAAAAGGAAAATGTAGTCCTTAGCAACAACGGGATAAAAATAAATAATAAAAGAAAGCCCACACAGGAAGACAGAGGAAGCTACACCCTTGAAATGCCTTTTGATGTTAATGCACTGCAATGAGACTTAGTGCAATCTGCTTCACAAAACACTGAAAGTAAATAAAAAAAAGGAACACAAGCTTATCAACCTCTCCACCTTTCGAAACTACCTAATGCCTTCAGTCTTCCTTACCATGACGTGGTTTTGGTTTTTTTTTTAATTTTAGCCAGTGCAAAAAGGCCCTCAAAATACCCCTTTCAGTTCTCTTCTTTAATAAAGAGTTGCCTTAAGATCAATTAACTGAGATGAGAAACAAAACCCAGGCTGTTGGTTCAGGACGTCCTCTGCTTACTGCGTATTTCATAAAAGACCAAACGTTTGATGTTAATTTTCTGTGATGCATTTTCCAATAATCCATGAGCAAGAGCTTGAGCACTGACAGAAAGAAGCGTTGCATTTCACAGCCACACAGGGGCAGACAGTTTTAGGATCATTTATTTAATTATGCAAATGCTACTCTTGTGACAACAAGAGACAGACTCAAGCTGAAGCCATACATTGGATAATAAAGTTCATATCCAATTGAAGATTCATTACCTGCTGCGTCAACTTCAACTACTACCACATTATTATGGCTTACACTACTGTTTAGCTAAAGCTGAGATAACGCTTCCAATCTAAACCTCTATTTTTAGGGCTGTTAAAAATAAGTGTTCTTTTTGTGTGTTTTCATTAATTGGCCATTCTGCAAGAAACTTCGCACGTACAAGTTAAAAACAAAACCCAGCCACTGCTCTGAAGCTAATCACCACTGAATAAACAAAGAGGCTTTTTAATCAACCTAAACTTCACTTCTTTCCTGCATTTTACAGCAATGTATGCCCAGAAGACATGCAGTGTTTTCCCTTCTCAACAATAGGTGTATTAAAAGCAACCACAAAGCACCACCTCAGCAGAAGCCTCCTGCACCCCCAGCACTGACAGGATGGAACCAACACTGGTGAGCAGGGAAGAGAGCAGCAGGTGCTAAATTTATTTTGAAACTACTGTTCATCCAATCCAACACAGCTTTCACCACCTCTCCTGGAACTGTGCTGCAGTCAGGAGAGCAGCAAAGGCCATGCTACAGAAATGCTGCTCCTTGGTCCTGCCTGCTCCTCTCAAAGCATTATTCTGACTCAAACACAAAGCAAATATTCACACTGTGAACTCTGACTTTCAACTCTGCAGGGTTCCCAGCACAGTGGTGAAACATCAGCCAGGACAAAATACCCAGACATGAGGCAGTAATGAACCATGAGAGTGAGACAGAGCCCTGTGGTGGAGCCATCCCAAGCAGGGACTACTCCTCAAAGGACAGGACCTTCCTCCCTTGTGCATCTGCCACCCCTCAATTGCTCTGGCTGCTGGGCTGATCCCACGGGCACTGAAGCTACTCATCCTTTTCCTGGGGTGAATTCTCCCTAAAGAGACTACAAAGGGGTCAGATGAGCAGAGCCCCAGGAGAGGCAGCTGGGAGCAAGGACAGAGCTGTGCTTTCCAGGGGTAACACAATCCTGAGCTGGCTCAGGCGCACCACAGCACTGTGACTCTCAGGTAATTATATTTTAAAATCTTCTGACTGAACAAAAAAGCTTTTGCATGTAACAGAACATTCCCTTGCAACTGATGGACCAACAGAGGATAGGAGGGATGTTTCAGCCACACTTAGGCATTTAAGGTTTAAAAGCTAACACATTTCATCTCAGGTACCACATATAGCATGAGACTGGGCAAGAAAACAAGTCCAGCTTCTGCAGCAAAATTAGTTTGTCCATATTAACCAGCTATCTCAGGCCATGAATCTTAAGCTGCTTAAATTACAAGATTCAGGGGTAATCTAACATGTTGAGTTGGCCTCTTTTTAATTAGAATATTAAAACACTCCTTTTCAATATGTCACAGTATATAAGTATCTTGCATAAATACTTAAAACATTTGGCTTTTTTTTTTTCTTTTTAATAGAAGAATTTTATTATCAAAGTGGTTTTGGTAATGTGCAGCTATTGCATGCCAAACACTGTGCACGAAATACCTTCTTGGGTAGAAGATTAATGTGCTTACTGTTATTCTGTGGACAAATTAATGTCACCAAGGAAAAAAGGCAAAGACTTAAATACAAAGCACCACAAAAATCCATCCCACTCTACATCTTTCAGGGCTGAGAAAGTGTTATATGCATGCATGTTTACATACACAGCCAGATCTGAGGCACGTAAATAAAAACCTTTCAACAAGATGAACGATAGGCAGAGCACACATCTGATCTCCCAGCTTGAAAAATGCTCTCAGTGCCCATCTCCCTTCCCTGCCTCTCTGCATGCTTGTGGCCCTGCACAGCTGTATTCAACGGCTGCTCAGGATGCAAGCACCCGATTTCGTGAAATCCAAAGGTAAGCAGATCCAAATCTCACCAGAGCTAATGGATTTGGCCCTTATCTCCCCTTGCTAAAGCATTCAGAGTGCTGAGAGACTTATCTAAGCATTAGGAACCAATATTAGTATTAAAATGTAATATTCATGTATTATTCTCTTGTCAGTCTTTTAGCTTATATACAACACTTGAGCATAGGCACTTGCTCTTATTCGGTTTTCCATCTACCTTATTACAGGTTTTTATACTGAATACAAGCAAAAATATCTGAATGCGTTAGCTACATCAGCTTCTGCTGAAGTTTGATGAAGAAAAGAGTTATTTTTAACCTGGGACAGCTCCCAAATCAGCTCATTGTATAGCTCAAAAACTGGCACAAAAGGAATGCATGTGACTGGGTAAAAGCCGGGGGAAGAGAGTAAAAGCCATTTATACCAAATTTGTCACCAATAAATACAACAAAACCCCATGTCCTAAAGCAGAGGGATGCTAAAGGCCCAGCACAGAACCCAAAGGCACAAACATATCTAGTTGGGACATCAAGTTCACCCCTGTAGCTCGGGTGCTGTTTCCAACTAGTCCATGGGATTTAAATGCCTAAATAATTTTGGGTGTTTTTGTGAATTCCCATACACACTTCACTGCATCTCTTTCAAACTTGGCCTTTGTTGACTTCCAGAGTCTGAGCAAAAGGTCAACAGCAAAATTCACAGCAGAACATGTGGCTTCCTGAGTCTGGCATGGGAAACTCAGCCCAGGCCAGCAGCCACACCAAATTCCACCCACCGTACAGACTCATCTCACGGCGTCAGCATTTTAATTTGTCTGCCTTGACAAAAAGAAAAACGCTTAGAAAGTATTATGTATGAACAGACAAAAAGATGAAGCACCTCGGGTCCTTTTTGAGACTGCAGGTTTCTAATACATCTTCAGATGAAAGCACAGCTTGTGAGCAAGGGCTGAGCAGGAGCATCCCTTGTCAGTGCCAGCACCACCTCAGCTCAGCACACAGCCCTGCGAGGCTGGGGAGCCACGGGAAGCGCAGGCGGCTCATCGCTTAAACACTATTTCATCCCAAGGTTCCAAAATGATAATAGACTTTATTCTAATTGGATTGTCTGCAATGAGCCAATTTAAGTGCTAAATGCTGCGAATTATTCAGCATGACATAGCAATGCAATGATCTGAGCCACTGCAGGGCAGGAGGCTTCTTGAAAGCTGCAGCTCCTGAAGCATAATAAGGAGACGCAAGTCTTGCTTGGCATGTCTCCACCAACCAAATTCACATTGTTTCAACAGCTGCAGTGTGCCCACTGAGCATTAACTAATGCTCTGACCTAGAAGCAACCACTGCCAGCCAGCACACCTGATTAGAAGATGATTTTTCTGAGCACACCTTTAAAGTCCATATCACTCTAATTGCTGCCTTTCAAAGAGACTAAGTACCGACGACATCCTATGTACACTGCACAGCGCTGTGAAATATTGATCTAACCACAAGCTTTAAAATATTTAACCAACTTGAGTCGGTACTTTTGTCATCAGGGTAAGAATGTCACATCTATTCACAAAGATTTAAGGGACAGGAAGAGACAGACATTTAAAGCTTTGGATTTTATTCTGGTGCAATTACAGCAGCATGAATTACGAATGCAAATGAAGGATTCCTGTGTTAACGCTTAGCTCTGCACACAGTGCACAGTTCAAAAGACAATTATTTTTAGTAATTATGTATAAAGTGGTTTTCTACATACATATCACTGTAAAATGTATTAAAATTGGATCACTGTATTAGCAAGGAAGAGGAAGTAAAGCATACGGTTCACTTCTGAATTAAGTCTCAGACTACCCCAACAATTTGCTAAGTAGAAAAAAAGAAAAAAAATAAGTAATCAATGAATCCAATTCATAACTTTTAATATAACATTATTATTCTCCTGCACAATCACCACAAGAGGCTCATACAAATTCCCCTGAGAGTAGAGAGTTTTACAGGACTTGAGATAAGTTGCAAGTTAAGTCAACTCAAGCAGCCATGCCTACATTGTGGTACTTAAAAGGTAAGAAGTTTTATACCTTAGTTCTGGTCACCAAACTCTGACCCTGAAAAACTGGACCTCCAGTCCCATAGAGCTGGAGAGAGAAAAGCCTTAGAAAGAGTCTCACATCTTGCTTCTCAGCTGGGTCTGCATCTCCTTCAAAACAGTTTAGCAGCGTTCATCCTTGGAGGAAATCAACTCCTCTGCTCTGCAAGAATGCTTGTATCCAAGTTATCTGTCCCCACTGATATAAAAATGACAGATTTTAATACCTTCTGTCCAATATCATGCCTACTTGTCAGCGTGATGGTACGTAGTTAAATCACCAACATCTCCTATGAATACATCATCTGATTTACTGAACAGAAATATTTATTAAAAACTTCTGCCCTAACTTGACTTTGCTTCTTGGCTTCTAGATTTATTAGAATTAACTCCAGTAGATGAGCAGTTTACTGTATTTTATTTTCCCACATATTTTCTAATCCACAGAGGCACAGGAACATTAATTCAGGAATTGGCTGCAATTATTTTTTGCTATTCAGCTAGGGGCAGTAAATGCAAACAGAATTGGCTGCAGTTCAATGTCATTGCATAAGATTTCCTCTATTGTTCCCTTAGATGCAGATGTTAGGGTATAGAATGCTAAATTAAAATAGTGACAGTGTCATCCCATGCACTTTCTAATGGGTTCCTGATAGGTTCAGTTTTCTTGCTGAAAATTAATTTTCTTTTGCCTAAAAACAATCACAGAATTACAGAATTAAAGACCACTTCTTCCTTCACCATGATATAAAAAGCAAAGAATGCCTCCTCAGCTGCTTATTTTTCACATAAAGCTCAGACTACACTGCAAATCGAGGACTGCAAGCTTCAAGCATTCACCTTAATCATGAAGGCAGTGAAAATAAGATAAATAAGAAATTTGACATTGCTATTTAAACAATGATTCTTTCTCTTGCAAATGCCAATTCCTTTCACACTGAAAGCACTAGAGAGGCTTGAAAAACCTGTGCATTAATCAGGATTTCAGCACAATTCTCCAGGTTCTCAAACCAATCATCAAGAAATTCTCTTGCTCTTTGGAAACGCTGAGGGCAACAAAAAATAAGGGGAGGCAGCCTCTCCTTTTCAGCTGTGTTTGTTCAAGATCATTGTTTTGTCTTTTAAAAGAAATGCAGATGACATGCAGCTACTGCTGCTTTTTTTTTTCCTCAGGGAGGAACACAGCAAAGGGGGCTAGATTATCTACAGATTGATATTATTGCTATTTATCACACAAAAGCCTCCACTCCAAGGAACAAGCTGCATGGGACAGCATAGGGACTGAACAGATATTATAGGTCCTCACTGCTGTAGATGTAACCACAAGTGAAAATACTCATTATCTTCCCAAACAGAGCTCCTCTGTAGCTGCAGCAGCCCGATGAGGGACATTAACACAGCACCCCTGAGGACAGCCAGCCATCTTTCACTTATTTCTGTTTGCTCGTTTTAAATGCTGGGGGAAAATTAAAGGAGGAAATGATGATATTAAAGAAAGCATTCACTGCTTGCCCCTCCCCACAGAAATAAAGAAACAAACAGAATCCATCTCTCTTCCCTCTGCTGGGATGCTCCTGACAACAGTTATTACAGCTCCCAGCTGGGAGCTCGCTCTCCACTGCCGTCTGAAGACTGTCACAGCCACAGGTTCCTGTAAGATTAGCAGGAGTAAGAAAAGATGCTGCCAAAATTGTGTGCAGCACGCTGTCCGTGCAGCCCTTCACACGCCGGCTGAGCGCGGAGAGGCAACAGCCCCACATGGTCCCCAGGGTCAGAAAGCAGCCCATGGAAAGATGAGCACACTCGAGAGATAATGAGCTCCCCAGGGAGGAATCCAACATCCCAGCTTGAAAGAGGTCCGCCAAGAACACGTTTTGATTTACACTTGTTTTAAATGTCCACAGCGTTGCTGCAGCAAGCTGTAATCTCCACGTTCTCAGGAGTTTGCTCCCACCCTCCCTAGCCTTTCACCACTGACCTTCAGTGGCTCTTTAATTGCAACTAGCACTCTTGATAGAATTAAAATGTACATTTTAATGGATCAATCTACCTTTTTAAAATGAAGATGAAAAGCCAAGCATTGCAATTAAGAGTCATGGCCTGGCTGCCTGGTCCCATCTTCTTGGTAGCTGTTTTCCACTGTGGTAATGCAAAAAAGCTAACACTTTCAGTAACATTTCATTGCTGCTCTTTACTTAAGAAAAATCAAGAATGGGATTTGAAGGTGTCTACAGCCAAAGCAGAGGGGAAGGCACCAAGTTCCCTGCCCTGTGTCGGGCTCTGGAGATGCTCTCTACACACAGGATGCTAGGACAGGCACAACACACCACCTTGAATTTGGCCATAAGGACTAGACACCTCTGTGCTGAAAAAAAACCAACAACAAAAAAATCTTATCTTGTATGTCATTAGAAGGTAACAGGTCACAGCCCATTTCAGGAATCTTGAATTCCTCATGCAGAATTTTGCAGCTCTGAATTATGCAGAAAGGGGCTACAGCTGTTCAGAATCTTCTACCTTAGGTTTAAGCACAGGGGAGGTTATTGCAGATGATGCACAGAACAGGAGGAAGAAGAGCATCCAAGAGGAAATGATCAAATTCAGTGATTATGAAGCTAGATAAAACCCACACTAACAAGATTAACTTGTTACACTATATGAATAAGCTACCTCTAGGACTCTGCTTATTATCAGACCATTAGAGGACAGTCAGTTTTTTGCATGCAACATATTCCATTCTGGAAGTAATTCAGCAGACAGTAACATAAAGCTGTTAGGTTGAAGCTGCCCTGTACATTTCCATGCTCTCCTCTTCCCTGTAAGCTACAAGGGGGGTTATTTGTTAACTCAATTATTAAGTCTCCAAAAGAAAGTGTTCCCCAGGTAACAGCAGGAGCATCCAGCAAAGCAGTAGCAGTGCTTCAACTGGGAAACTACTCTGCAGTATGTGCTTGAATTAGCCATGGCAGAACCAAGGGATGGCAACAGGTCAGGCAACAGCTCACTCAAAGGACATCCTGGGCTGGAACACAAAGTGAAGAAGCTGTGACTGCCCCTGGATCCCTGAAAGTGTCCAAGGCCAGGCTGGACAGGGCTTGGAGCAACCTGGGATAGTGGAAGGTGTCCCTGCCCATGGCAGGGATTGGAATGAGATGAGCTTTAAGGTCCCTTCCAACCCAGGCCATTTGATGATTTGATTCTATGAAAGCACTAAAACAAAAAGTGAGTCAGTGATGAAAACATCAGCTGCTAGACTTACAACCTTTTCAGAGGCCAAGTGAGATGCAAAGAAGATCTCCTTCACTGCTTCCCAAAGATACCCCAAGCTTACTCTAAGGGCAGAAAATGAAGCCATAAAGCAGATAATTTTGGCTAGGCTTTCCTAACGCCCTTTTCCTCACGAGTTCCCAAGAATCCTTTCTGTTAAATGTTGGTGGGGATCAAATGTGCTAAGGGCATCTTTTATGAAGATGACTATGCAGATACTAAGAAAAATTTAACACCAGAGAAACTGTAACAGCAGAGATAGAGTAACTGAAAAACCAACGATAATAAACAATGTTTATTGAATAAATGATAAAGTGACTGAGAGCTTAGCTAAACATAACTCTTCAGAAAAATCAGATCAACGTGTGACTCCCACATCTTTATGCATTTTGTTTAAGAATCTCTGTTATGTTCTGCATTGCAGAAGTGATTCTGACTGTGTGCTCTGCCAGCTTCTGTAGTGATTCAGAATTTCACAGAGCTAGGATGATTTGTTAAGTAGAAAAAAAGAATGTTTATTTGTCTTTAAAGCTTCTAGTCTTGATTTAATGGTAAGGGTATGAACAAAAGAATGAAAATTGTCTTTACTCTTTTATGCATTGTTTTACAAGAAAATAAAAACATCCAAGTGTCTTCATATCTCATATATACTCAAATATTGAATATTCATGTCAATCATAATGACAAAAATCCATCATCTGAAATTAAAGGGCAATAAAAGGGCAAAAAATTAATGTGACATTTGTGGTTATGGTTTAATAAAGGAAAACCAGTGCAAAAAGATGACAGACTCCTAAATGTGAATTGGTAATTGCATTTTAATTAAAAAATGGAAGCAAGAAAAAAAAAATCTATAAAGTACCCATTTGCTTAACAGACAAATAATTTAAAAAAAAACCAACCAAACAAAAAAACAAAATTAAACACTTTTGTCAGTAGTGCAAGAGCCCCAATAAATTTAATCACTAGCTGGTAGGCAGTCAGAAGCAGCATGAAATTCTGCACTAAACCTTTATTCTCACTAAAGATGAAAACATCCACAAATTCATCCCCTGAACACATCGCTTTCCAGTACCAAAGGAAACCACTCGAAGAACATTAATACATAAATATTGGAGAGTTAAATGCCCCTGGGTCAAAGGGTTAGTGTAATACAATATTTCTGTTACACTTTGCATTATTATCGTTATGCTTGGTTTGCATTTTTACAGCACACGAAATCAAATTAGTTTGCTCTTCTGCTAAGTGCACAGTTCCTGGTGGCCATTAGTGTGACTCACAGGTCAGGAGGAACCTGGAATTTGGCAAACACGTGTCTTCCTTCCACAGGCTCCTATCACCTATAAATCTGATTGAAAAGAGTGGAAGGGAGCATAGCAGGGCATATTTTAGATTTAAGCTCCTGCCACCTAAAAAACTTGGAGCCATAAAGTTACTTGAAGATGTTGGATGAAAAATAAAATGTATTCAAAGCATCTGAATCCTTACAGAACGAGTGACTCTTACTTACCAGAGCAATGAAATTATCTGGCACATTTCCTTGTGAGCTTTCTTTGCACATCATCTCGAGGATAGAAATGTTGCAGAAATCACAGAAACCTTGCTACAAAAATGTTGTGCATTTCCTGCTGAGGTCCCTAATGAATAAGCCCATAAATACAAAAATTCTTATCAGACTTTGTGAATACACCACACAACTATTCCATCCATGCCCGAGCTGAGCAGATACAATGGTATGACCTCAAAAGCAATTTAGTATTCCAGTCACACTGACATTGTTATCATTATTTTTATATCAGTATCATTCATTTTTAGGTAGATTAATTATAATAAATATATGCTATATCAACAGACTTTTCATTATGGTCCATTTAACCTCATAAAACATAATTGATTCCTATTTGCTCCATGTGATCGATGCTTAGCACTCATTGCTGAGCTGTGTTAGTAAAGGAGAAGTCAGGGAAGGGCCATCTCTGTAGGATAAATAGCCAGCTTGATATCCCATGTAGCTCTGATTGTCTGCATAAATATATGTCTATGCACTTCTGGAGAGCACAAAAATTAATATTGATGCTTTATTAACTCAAAAATCACATCCAAGAAACCTATAATTTATAAATCTCTACTATTTACTGGCTTGTGTTTCCAGGTACATGCACTAGAAGACCTAGACCTCCTATGCTACATAAATAAAAGGAATATTGGTACAACATTCAGCTTTAAAAGCTCCCATTTTTAGCTCACACTTTCCCTGGTGCTTTGGAAGATTGGTCTAAAAGTAGTTATGACCTTCTGGACTTTAGAATATGTCACAAAATGCAAGGAGGGAAAGGGAGAGGAAGGGAGCTGCGTCTGAGCTGTGCCCCTTGCCACAGCCTGCTGTGTTCTCAGGAACTGGAAAGCTCCAGATTTAATTGCTGAATAAAAGAATGGTGACCACTGCTTTCCAGAGACCTTCAATGCACAGACCCACACTGGGATGATCCCATGAGAGGATGAACTATGGGATGAAACCCCCAAATGCTGAATTAATGGAGTCCTGCCTTCCTCACTTGGGTATTTCTGACAGATATTTAGATTCTGGGAAATCAACTCAGTGCCACAAGATGAGCAATGTAGGAGCTGGTAGATGTGAAACAACTCTGATTCAGGCAAGGCTGAAAAACATTATTTGCATTACTGGGATCACAGTCTGACTTTGATCTGTCATAACAAGATATATGGAAACATGTACAAAATTTATGTGCTTTTACTGAAGGAAAATAACAATGGCACATGTCTTGATACCTCAATTACTCAAAACCATGCACAGAATTCATAACTTTTCTAAGTATTAGCAAATAGGATAATTGTAATGTATATTAATGCAATCTGTTGAAAATGGAACTTTCCAAAAATTTCACCTCTAAGAAATGAAGTATTAATACTTCACATCACTGAAGCTACTGGATATTCAGCTCACTTCTTTGAAAAAAGAAAGCAAGTTTGACAAACAACTTTTAAAAACCCCAAAACCCAAAGATGTTAGTATGGTGCTGGTAATAGTGGGCAAATATTTCACAGCCAAGTTCTTAACATTCAAATTTAACTATGGAAGAAACTTATTCAGTATTTTGAGAAAGAAATAACCTTTAGCAGAACCAGCTGATTTACTACTTGTTGTATTGAGTTTTAGTGTGATGGATAGGAACAAAATAACAGATACATAAAAGGAAAATTTCAGCACTGTATTTCTAACTGTTGCTTTCCAGAATTCCTTAACTATGAAAAGAGAGGAGGATGTATATTCTTTGAGCAAACATTTGGAGTGTAGCTTTGCCCTTTGGGCCAGTTAAAACCCACTTAGTTCAAATCTGAAATAATTTTAAACTTCAACTTAAGTGAAGATACAGTATTAACATTCACAGTCAGTTCTGCCATGTGAAAACCAGTCTCCTCTATATATAAAAATATATTTAATGTTTCTGAGAAACCATTATTCCAAAGCTCACCTGCCCTGCATTTCTCTTAACGAGTTTATCAATTTTTAGAACACCCAGGGTACAGTAATATTTAATACTACACACTAAATGTTAACCAGGATTTCAAAGCCTTAAAAGAAATGCCAAGACACAGTTTCAGATTTCAAGATGCCAAGCTTGTCCAGGCAACTAATCATCTCCCAACAAGAAAAACAACAGGAGAGCAGCTACAGCACCAGGACTTGGTGATTAATTTAACTCTTCCAGGTAAGTGCTTCAGGAGGAAATTCTAAAGGCTCAATTAAGGGATGCTGAAGCAGGATTTCTGAATTCTTGCTGTGAGATGATGCTAGACCCAAAAGCTTTTACTTTCCACTCCACTAAGGCAGAAGCAATTTCCTTTCATTAGGGACTCCTACAGCCCCTTAGGTCAAGATGAAAGATCTATTTTTTTCCTGTGTGAATCTGACATGCCAATCACCCAGCCAACCTCAGTGCAGTAACATTTGGCAACTAAGGCACAAATAAGGAGGCACAGCTGGCCAGCAGCTCTTCAAGGGCAGCCTGGGCAGAGTCTCCAGCCAATTCACTCCTGCACACCTCCCCAGCAAACCCACACTGCATTTCACAAGGGTTATGGGCAGGGAATTCAGGGAATTAGCCCAAACCTTGCTATTTGGAAAGCCTGGGCAGGATTCACTCTCCCAAATTGGGAACTTAATATTAACTGTAGCAGGATGTGAACATTAAACTAAAGTCTAGACATCAGAAGAAGAAAAATATTAATTCAATATTTGCTTTAATAGCACACTGGCTCTTTATGAATGAGAAACAGCCGTCCACAGTGCCCCTCTGTTGAAGCAGTCACAGCTCCTGTAGGGCACTGGGGCTGAAGGCTCACTTAGGTCTGGACACTGAATTACTCTCCCATGTGAGAGAGGCCAAGAACACACATTTTATGTGCTGCAGCCTCAGACAGCTGCATGAACTCTGCAGGAATGCACCACACATCTGCACGTACACTTTGCCCTGAACAACTGAAACATGGATTTTACTGTTTCACTTGAAAATTTGCAGCCTGAAGAGAGTGGTGTTTCATCAGCATAATGTCTGTGGGTTGTGAAAGGCAACCTCAGAGGTTATAAAGGGGTTGAAATTGTAGGTGTTAGACAAGTCAAAAAAAAAAAGGAATGACTCCTCCTGTCCTCACTGCTCATCTGCTCTTGTCCTTCAAGAAAGTATTTCCTGTCTGGTTCTCAAATCACACCTACAGAAAATTCAATACTGTTATTACTGAGATCTCCCCCCACTCCGATTTCTCAGGCACAGAAGCATGTAAGGCACCCAGACTTGGGCACCAAAGGAAAAGGAGACCAAAGCCAATGGTAATTTGGGCAATTCCTTCCATTTCCCTCTGCCCTCACTGTCATCTCCCAACAAAGACAGCCAGCAGGAGAACTTGCATCCATCACACAAAAGTATTCACAAATTGGGTCCAAGCAGGGTCCCAGCCCAAGGGAGCCCCAGGGAGCCTCTGTGCAGCCCCAGCCAGGGCACAGCAGGGCTCAAGGGAACTCTGCCCAGCCCACGACAGCTCAGCCCTCGCCTGGCTGTGCACAGGCTGGGGCTGAAGTTTCCCACATCCCACATCCAGTGGGTGTGGGAAGCAGAGCCACAGCAGCAGAACTCATCTTCCGGAGTCATTTTCCATCTGCACAAGGTCAGAAAGTTGCACACCAGTATTTGGGGTCATAAAACTGGATTTTCTCTGAATCTGCAGAGATTTACATCTCTTTCCGCACAGTCTATTTGCCCTAATTGCTGCTTTGACTCGGAGATATTCAAACATTTATCAGTTTAAACAAAACTTTAAACATTGTTTGAATGTATCTAAATGCATTCAGAAATGTAATGAAGTCCCACTTCCCCCAAAAGGCTGCGTCTATCGCCCCTAAATAGTTCAGTTGAGGATTTATAGGCATCAACCCAGTCATATATTGCTTTTTTAAATGCCTTATACAAGCAAAAACACATAACTAAGACATGAGGAGTTCAGCATAATAGCAAACCAATGCTTCATAAACGGCAATAATTTTATAAAGCTCCCTTTTTTAAAAGGAGTTTTAAAAATAAAATACACTTTTTCTTCAATAACTGAAGATGATCAAAACCAACCTAATGAATTCCCTGAGCTACAGCATTTCTCATGGAGCATTGCTTTACTTCCTTTACTTTGCTGCATATCCCAACATCCATTACAGACCTGACATTAGCAAGAACTGTAAATGTCAAAGAGTCCAAAACTGAAATTGCAGCAAAGTGCTGTGTGTGATTTTTCTACCAACAAAACAACATGTTAACACTCTACCAAAGCCAAGTCAGCTCCTGAAATACAGTCTAGGTTTTCTAGGCCAAAGGCTTTCATTGAGAAAATGCAAGGTCACGCACTGGGGTTCAATTTACAAAATTAGTCACTAATCATTATTTATTTGCACTGCATCAAAATTAAGAAAACATGTGATGAGTCACATCCCTGCATCGGAAATCAAGAAAAAGCCATTGAAAATGCTTTAAAGTTAACATCTACAAAAAGGAACAAAATATACAACAAAATTTTGATTATTTTCCAAGTCCATGATAATTTGCAAATATAAAAGACTTGGGGACGGTGTGGGAAGTTAAATGGAACATTTCATTTTACCAAACTTGCCAAGATCAGCTGACTGTGTAACATTTTCCAGTGCTGGTAATTCTTCCAAATGAACACACATACTTTTTCTGGGAAGAAAAATAAAGAAGGGGGGAGAGGGGCAAGAGAAAGGAGGAAAAAAAGAACAACAAAAAAGGAAGAACACAGTCCTAATAACTCAGATAACAGCTTTTAAATTTTAAGCACACAGAGAAGTGTGTTCCAGTGAAGACTTCTTCACCTCTACATCATCATGTCCCTATGGTATTAAATGCTCTTAATCAACAGTTGTTGATAATGATTTGTCACCTATCAAGATTAAAGTCTGAATGTGAAAACATCTGTTACACTCCTTTGTTAGGAAGCTGGCAACATACTTTTAAAACGCATAAAATTTGACTTTTAATTACCCTCTTGCACCTTCTGTTCAGTTATTAACCAGCATTAACCCATAAGAACTTTTAACACATTATGAGCTATAAAACTAAGTCCTATAATGTTTCTGTATGAACAAAACAGACTTCAATACAGAGAATGCCATCTATTTTTGTAGTTTTGAATCAAGTTAACGTTTCTGTCTTTAGGTTGGAGAAAAGTAAATTGTGCTACCTTAAACAAAACAGCTAAGAACATTGGACACAGATATTGTAATAAACTTTAATTGACACAGGTTAAGCAGCAGCACATCCCAGTAACTTAAACAGCACAGAATAATTTGTCATAGTTTTCTTTAACAATAATGAAACAATTTAGAATGATATTCAGCAAGCAGGAAACTAAACCACTACGTACACAAATTAAGAAGTGTATGCTATAATCATGGCCCGTGTTATTCCCTTTCTCTTTAATTGGGCTGAGTTCTCTGTTCATAATTACAGTGATAACAGACAGATAACCACACTAAACACTGCTCTTCCCAGCACCTGCTTGCACAGAGTAATGCTTCAGAGAGGTCAGGAAAGTGCAATGCCTTAAAAAATAAATTTAAAGCCACAAACGTGTATTAGAACAACATGAGGTCTTAGAGCAGTACAAGTAAAATTATTTGCTTTGCCATTTGCTTCACATGCCTGCCAGGACAGAACCACTCATGTCCCAAACAATATGATTTTTCCAAAGACTCATGACTTGGGTTTGCTGTAACCCAGGACACACTAGCTGCTCTCAGAACATGACACAGTACAACATTTTTCCATCACATCACCATATGCAACAGCCTTTCTGGAACAAACACATATATGGACACAACCCATCTGGACCACAGAGGCACAATAATGTTTAGAATTAAATGATAAAAATGTTCAAGAAAAAAAAAATTGCAACTAATACTTCACACAAATGTAGTATTTTCCATGTTGAAGTGCCAGCTATTCCCAGTCCTGTTAGTGCTGTAGGAATTAGGCAGCAGTTACTCCAGACTGTCAAGGGGAAAACTGCTCACCCAATCTCTGCTTGTCTAGCCCAGGCAGGGAGGATGCTCCAAGCCAAATTTGACCAAACTGCCTCAGCCTCATTTCCCAGAGAGAAAACTGGGTCCAGCCTCACCTGAGATACCTCAGAGACATCCATGTCAAGCCTTCTTGCAAAACCAAGGGAGTGAAACAAGAACCTACAAAAAGCATCTACATCTATGCCTTAGAAAAAAAGCTATATGCAAAAATGTTCTTCTTTTATGGTAACACTCAACCAAAATACAGTCAGCTGCAGTTACTGTAGCTGGCTATTTCAAACTCTGATGTGTTCAAGACATTGCATGGAAGAGATATAACCTTGATCTGTCCTAAGCACACAGACATGTACAAAGAACAGAAATAAAAATTTATGTCATTGATAATGGCATTAATCTGCTCAGTTCTATCTGCTGGCAGCTCCTTGCTGCTTGACACACAGCACAGTCCCCTGCAATTTCCAAACACCCAATTCCCCAGGGATTTCACAAGAGAAAAACTACCACAATCCACCATTACTTGGTGCCATCCAGGGAATGCACAAGGGAATTATCTTGTGCAAAAGCTGCTCTGAAAGGATTGTGACACTTCAGGGAACACAGAGCCCAGAACAACCCAAAGGATCTGCCACAAGCTGTGCAGCAAGAAAACCTGCAGCATGACAAGTAGGAAATATCTTGAACATATATATAACAGCATTTGTTAGTAACACAAAAAAACATTAAAGCCATTTTTGTGAGCCTTCTCTTCCAGAAACTCAGCAGAAGAAATGACCATTTTTAAATGCTGGAGTATTACTGTTAAAATTCTCCCACTAACTACAGCAAGAGTCTAATGCCTGTAGAACTACACAGACTTTTCATCAAAGCTAAACCAAAAAATATTATTGTGAGACTACCAAAAGACAATTTAAAATTATAGTGCACTTGTATTACCAAGCCAAAGACCAAGAAACTACTTTTGTATGAAAAAGGAAAGCTACATTCCTGTACAGTCATTTGGAAATTCAGAAATGGGAGGCTGCAAAAACAAGGATCAAGATCTTCACATGAGGGCACTGCTTTGACTGAAAGAGATGAAAATACTTATCCAGTAAATCTAGACAAGGGGCAGGAGTCAGGTGCCAGACTTCCAGATACAGAACAAAACAAATAAAAAAACCCCAAAAAACCCCAAAACCTCACCAAAAATTACTGTGAAGAATTTGGACATAACTAGGCAGAGGATAAAAAGTTAATGGAATTTTTAAATGGTAGTTTTTTCTAATTTTAATACTGTCTGGGATAATCAGGAAGAAGACAAAAAGGCTTTGTATTTAATGTCACATTAGCTCTTACAGGACACATCCATAGCAAAGCAGTCTGTGGCTGTTTCCCATGTCTCTCCAAGACTGCAGCCTTAAGAATTCACAATTTCTTTGCTGGAAACGAAATGATTAAAAAGTGTCAGAAAGGAGCAGTGAAGAGGTCTCCAATTTCTGCTGTTACCTTCTCTGTCAAGCTCTCTGCAGACTCCAGTTCCTCTATAAATCTCTGCCCTACGCAATCCCTCGCGGAGCTGGGTGGCTCTTGGCCAGCACAGCCCACATCCCCCAGAGAACACAACAGACACATTCTTCACCCCACAATGCACTGAAACTTGGGCGCCCAGTCATTTGGCCAAAGGCAGCCTTGCATTCATCCAACTTCTCAAGCAACTCCTTGTCACTTTGGCACGAGCGCTTTACAACTCAATTTACAAGAAAAGTGGCGGTTTAGCTCCAGCTGCAAAGCTCCAAGAGTAATATTAGGAAAATAGGAACCATATTTCACCTTTTATTGGCAGGGCATGCACAGAGCTTCATTAGTTTACTCAGCACCCAGGAACTGCATGTGGGGATGGATCAGAGCTTTGATCAGCTTTCACTTATTTAAAAGAGGTCAGACCCTCCACAGATCACTCTTCTAGCACAGACCAAAGGCGGACATGTAAATAAAGAAATAAAAGCCCAGAAAACTCAAAGCAAAAAAAAAAAAAGAAACAGTCAATCACTTATTTACACTTAATTAAGCATAAACTAACTCCCCTCCTCCTATGGGAAGGCTATAGATAAAATATGAATGGAAATAAAAGAGTGGATGAGTAATCACTGCAGTTCAAACAATATTTCACAAGCAAAACAAGTGTGATAAGATTCAGTAGCCTGTGGCAGACGTTTGTTTGAGTGAACAACAAGATCGTATTTTCATACTTTTGGCCATCTCTGTAGTCTGAGGCAAACTGCCAATTCCTACTCTACTGTCAACCCCCAGACCTAATGGAGATGAAAGGCAAAATATAGCTCCATTCCAACTGCATTATTAATTCCAGCAGGGCCACATTCGGGCTGACAGGGCTGAGGTCATAATTTAGCCATTAGCACTAGGAACAGCAGGATTTGTCTGCCCAGAACTGCAGGACTATGGGCCATGCTTTCCCTTTTATGCCCAATCAATATTATATTTTGCCTTGTCTCGCTGGGCTAATGGAGGAACAGCCACAGCACTGGTTTGAGGAACACTTCTAAGAAAAGACAAAATTCTCCTCACAGACTTTCAGCAGTCCCACCTCTGTTTTTCTGCTCGAATCCCCATGTCCCATTAAACTCTGTTTTCTTTCTACAAAGATGCAAAAGGAACATACCATATGATAAAATACCCTGTGCTGGCAAGAGCAGCTCTGCACCTTGGGGGTTTCATACCTCTGCAGTGCTCCTAACTAAACATGAAAAACCTCAAATATAAAATACCTATAACCCCAAATAAGCCCTACTGCAATATAACACACCAACATTTATGGCACAGGCACAATTTATTGCATAATCCTGCAGTTTTTTACTTGCCTGTAGGCAGCCAGATCTCCATGTTTCCCACAAGGAGCTGAGGAGCAGAAGGACTGCAAACCCAACCTCATTGATTGCCTCCTGGAGGTACATTTACCTTCTCATGTACATTTACCTTCTCTTTAAGGTGCCCATTAAAAATATGTCTAAATCCAAGCTACTGCAAAAGAACTTCCCTCCCTGCTTAAATGAGTCCTCCTTGGCAGGATGTCCTCTGGAGATGGGGACATGGGACAGTCACTCCTTGCATCCACACACTCTTTGCTCTCACCCTGGGGCATCACTGCAGGATGGCAGATGGAGGGATGAAAGCTGTGTCTTCTTCACACTCAACTCACAAACACTTCAGACTTAGCAGTTTTCTTCTGGGATTTCCCTGAGGACCTTTTGTTTCCCTCAACAACCTCTAGATCCATCAGCTTTCACCAGCTTAGTCAGAGCCTGCAAGCAGGAAGAGCTGATGATTTTAAGCATCTCTGTATCACTGGTTATTTTAATTTGGCTTTGGTTTTAAAATAAAAATATAGAATGACCATCATTCTCCTGACTTTAAAATTGGCTCTTGTAGTTCAATGTTTTTAATTATTTGATGAAGAGAAAGAGATCCCTAAATGACAGCTTCTGATATATGGTAGGGCTTTATTAAATGTTGAAATATTTAGCTGAATTCAGTGACTCAGAAAAATTCAGAGAATATAAATTCAGAGCAGTAATTTTATAGATTAAACAGCAGCCTTAAGGCCCCAAATTATTTTAAAACAAATTTTATTGACTTTTCTGTAACATTTTGAATTTAAATGTTACTGTCAGCTCCACATAAACTCATTTCTGCAAAGGTTTCTCATGTACTATGGTACCAACTTAAATTAAATTCTAATCCCTTTGCATTAAACCAGTACATACCCTGATAGGTTATAAACGAGGGTGAATGAACTTAAATGTGTTCCCACTTTACTTAATTTGCAACAATACAACTTACTTTTCCCCTAAAATAGGTGGTGCAGCACTAACATATCAAAATATACAGGTTCCCATAGCATGTTTAGTTGATTCAACTCTATTTCAAAAAAGGAAAGAAACAGTGGCAATAATTGGACAGGTTTTCCCATAGAAGGAAGTTGACACTGAAGGGATTTCCACTCAAGACAGATACTCATATCTTAATTTATCTGCAAAAAGGAATTTAAAAATTATCTGTGGTTAAGTTAAAAATAAAGTCTGGTAACCAGAGGCTCTTGACTCCTGTACTGCACCAAAAATGACTTCAAAGAGGTATATAAGGATCTCACAGCACTGCTCAATAAATAGCAGATGAAATTCAATGACAATCAATGCAGAATCAAAGCTAATTATATATACAACGATGGACTTGAAATTAGCTGTTAATATTCAGGGAAGACTTCAGCATAATCACTTAGGCTAGTAGTTCTCTCTGTGTCACCTCCATGCTCACAGCAGTTTGAAGGCAAACAGAACCCAAGGAATTAAAGAGTTAGAGAAGAGTGAAATACCATCACAGCCATCTTATGAACTCTCCTTCTGAGCACTGAGAGCAGCTCTGCTCCCTCCTCTCCAAAAGGATGGAAAAGTGTGATCAGGAAAGGCATAAAGGACCAGCATGGGCATGCAATGGCTTCTGATTCAAAAAGGGAAAACAAAAAATCCGAGCCTGGAGATGATTCAGGGTAAACAGAGAGGAAAACAGCAGTGTCTTTAAAAGTCAGAAATGGCCTGGAGGAGATGAACACCAAGCCAGCATTCACACTTCATGCAACACAAGAGCTCCAGAGCATCAGGTGGATGCTCCTGCCTTTGCTAACACACAAGTTACCACAGGACATTGCAGAGGCCAGGAATATTTAAATGGAGCAAGAAATCAATTAGATAAAGGCATGAGAGTAAATCCAGTCAAGGGCTATGAAAAACAATTATGCAGACACAAGCTCTGGCTGAAGAGATCTATCAGCCCCAGAGCATCACTGCCTGGCAGGTCCCACACACTTTGCCTTCCCCTCTTGCCCTCAGCAGCAGCTCAGCTTACTGAGCTACCAAAACCCACAAAATATTGGGATAAACAGACCTCCAATGACCTCTACAACCATTTCAGTATTTTCCTATGAAAAGCTATGAAGCTGAGACACATTTAATTGTGTTGCAATGGGATCACACACTAAAAATAGTGATATCCAAAGCTCTATCACCTGCACAGGAATAAGGAGAAAATGTAAAGAGCCACTCTGAGGCAATGTATAATTCATGTAAATTTTGCCATCTAAGCTCTTTAGGGTTTTCTTAAATAAACAAATAATTCATCCTCCACATCATCTGCAGTCTGAAGCTTGTACTGATTATGTTGATATCCTGGTAGAATTTAGAGCCCAGCTGAGCCCAGGGTCCCATCGTGTCCTCTGCAAACAGAGGAAGTGAGAGTTCTTGCCTCACAGAGCCAGCAATATTAAAAAAACATAACACAAGGATCATAGGAGACTAGAAACAGAGATGAGGCAGCTTTTCCTTCTCCAAACCAGAGCCTAAGGAACAGAATTCAATTTTTTTAAGTTAATGTCTGTGTACTTTTCCCAGACTCTCTCAAAAAAAGACAAGAGTGGATCTTTCCAGATGGGCAAACTAAGTACTGTGGAAAAGCATTTGAGAATCTCATGCAGATAACGTGCCACAGCTGAAGAAACATGATCCACAGGAACATTTTTATTTATTTCACATATGCATAAACCATGATGGACCCCAAGAGTAACCTCACTGTATGTTTCAGGTAATTTAAATGGAAACCATGCCCGGTAGTTTTGGGTTAGTGATTGAAACCTCAGGGATAGGGAGCACAAGTCACTACAAACAGTACAACATAGGTACATAAAGACATCTGGTACAGCCTTCTCAAATTTCAGGCTTCAGCACTGTCAGTAATGAACTGTCAATAAAGAAACCTTTTCTTAAGGGGTCTGATTCTTCACTGGTTTTTTTTTGTCATAGAATTTCTACTGTCCCAAGTCTATCACAAAGCATGACAAAGAAACACTGCCTGCTCTGTAAGTCAAAAAGAGATCAGACTTCTGAAAGAACAAAATAGCCAAACTCAGAGAAAAACAACAGGGCCCACAGATATGTCAGCTGGTTTTTGAGAGGCTTTTTTCTTCACATCAGCTTGTATTTACATAGCTATCTTATCCTTAAGCAACAGGCAACACAGACAAGGTCCCAAAGGTGTAAACCAGAGTGTGAATTCTGCACAGAATCACCTCCAACTCCACAAACACCAGCTGGCTTTTGATATTTTTCAAAAAGTTTTGGTACAGCTTTTGACATCCAGTTTCAAACAGTCTAAAGGTGACATGAAGTAGCACTGTTAGCATTCTAATGTAAAAAAACCCTGGAATATGAGATCCATCAGGATGATGCAGTCTAGCAGTGCTGTAATTTGGGTGACAGTATGAATGAGTCACAGGTAATTGTCAGGTAACAGGAGGAACACAATTGCCTTCAGTCAGCAGCAGAGTCCCACTGCAGGCATCGGAAATAGTTTTTTTGCAGTGGGAAAACAACTCAAGGAAGCAGAACAGAGACAATCAGAGTCAAGGAAAATACAATTGAAAATATTTGATGAAAGAATTTCATTATTACTAACAAATCACAGTAATAGTCACTGTGAGGGTTCCTGTTCTCCAAATTAGGAAGAACCTTTATTTTGCAATTAACACAAGCAAAAATGGATATATACTTCTCCTTAGAAAAATATTCTCCTTCCCTGCTCAAGGCAGTGCTGATTGCACGCTGGTTCTGCCCCAGTTTGCTCTGAAAAATCTGCTAGAATAGATCCATTTCTGTGCAAGGTGTGAAGTCCAACTTCTGGCATCTGGTAGAGAGATACAGCAGTATCTCTTTAAATATTTAGTTTCCTGCCTAAAATTAATACTGGAATATCAAAAAGAACCCTGTGACATCTCCAGTGAAAATTCTCTCATATGAGAATCCCAATTTTAACAACAGAGATCTCAGGAACTACTTCTCTCACTTAATGAGCCTTGGCAGCCATTCAAATTAAACACTCTATTGTGCAAGGAGCTAATTATGCTGAGATTAAACCCAGAGAATGATAGGGACATTTACTGTACTTCTGGCAATTATAAGAGCTCTCAGTATTGGAGAATACAGCTTGTATTTCATAATTCTGAAATATGTCCCTGCTAATCCAATAAAAAAATGCATGTGCATGCTCACACATACAATATTAATTAAATTTTAAAAACATTTTTCAACTATTTATGACACATATAAATCCACAAATTATTATTATTATTTGTTTTGCCCTATTTCTCCCCTATCTGAATGTTCATCCTGTATCCCATATATCCATTTGTCATAATCCTCCACCATTTCTCTGATAGGCAATTAATGTTAAGTTATCTCTTTCCCTGGGAAGGCTGAAGTAATGACAGTAAAATATTTGCTCATTTAGTATTCTAATTAATTTTTCCAGTATCTTCCCTGATAGTGCCCCTTTCTTTCCCAGAAATCCCACTGGTCAGTTATCTCTGTCACTGCTGCCCAAAGACAATGCATGTAAATATTGGGAGTTTTCCTTATTTGCCACACACAGGCAGGAGCACTCCTCAAATTTCATGAGTAAAACTTATCACAGGATGATTTCCCACCTCCTCCCCACTAATGTCTACTTGGAGGAGGTTTGATTATGTGGCATAAAACCCTTTAAATCCCCATAAGGACCTGGGGAGACCAAAGGCAAGTGATCAGCCTCTCCTGCAGCAAAATGTTTTCAGCACCTCACAGGAACAGACTCTCTTGCACACACGATGGGAAGCTGGTAGCAAAGTAATGAAAGTTGGATTTGCAATGGATTTTGCATCCTGTGGATATCTCCACCAGTGTCTAGCAGTGTGTGTGATTTGATTTCAGGTTCCCACATCCTGCAGTCCAGGCACTGACAGCAGCTGCTTCCCCAGGGGATTTGCTGGTGTCTAATGAAAGCACAGTCCCTGCAGCACCATGCCTTTGAGGGAGAGGCATCAGCAGAGCTGTGCTTCTCCATCCTGCCTTTGGTTTTCAGGCAACTTGGCAAACTGCAGTGCACTGAGCACTCCTAACCCTGCTTTCCCCATCCCGTGGCATTCAGGAGCCATGCCAGCAGGTGTAAAGATTCTTGTGAGGACAGACAGCTGGACAGAATCATCAGCCTGAGAAATTAAGCAACCTGATCTGTGCTTCAGGTTGTAAAATTGGTCAAAAGCAGCTGTTCAAGTTTTCAGCCAAACTCGATCACCTTGCAGAAGGAAGGCAGTCCCTGTTACCTTGAGGCACCAGTGTTCCCTTGAGGAAAACTCTCCAGAAGCTGAGAGGCAAAGCCCTTGCTCCCATGGGCATCCTCCACACACAAATCCTGCAGTATTTCATTTTTGTATTCTCTATCAACATATTGTTTTGCTTAAAATGGAAAAAAACAAATGTGAAAGGCCTGCCCTCTCTGGGGCTGATGGGTGTGAATCAGGGCACAAATGAGCTGTATCTGCAAGTAATGATTACTGAAACAAGTCTCCAGAGGACAGGAGGCAGAGCAAGGTTGATATTATTAAATGTAGCTTACCGTAAAACAAGATAAATCAGAAAGAGTTACAGGTAATTATCCATATGTTGTCATTGGTCAATCAACAAACTGCATTTAAGAATCTGAGATAAAGTGATTTCATAATTAACTGCTCATCACCAGCACTTTCGGAGAGAACAGTGGGGCTGAGCTAATTGTTTCAGTAAAACCAAAAGATAAACAAATTATAAGTGCCAAGAGAGAGGCAGCAGAGCAATGCACTGAAGGAATGCACTTTCTAAGGCTGCACTTTGCTCTGTTCTCTCTATATTTTCGTTTCTGCTGCAGAGCAAGCACACACAGCACACCCACTGAATGTCATCCCATTTAGGAGAAACATCCAATCTCAGCAGCGTTCCGGAAGCAATCTCTGCTTTCCCCCACGGTGGGATGCTAACATTTCACATTAGCTTGTGCTTCCCCTCACATCACCCCTGCCAGCCCCCCTGGTTCCTGCATTTCTGGTGACACAAGGTGCTGGGAACAGAGCAGGGACAGCTGAGCCAGGCAGCACAACCCCAGCTGTGACCCCACTGCTCCTCCAGGCTGGCTCTGTGCAAGAACATCAGAATTACAGAACCAGCACTGAGCCTGTCACACCATGGCACAACCTCCTATCTTAAACTTGTACCTTTTTAATTCTGGAACAGCCAAATCCAAGTGGGTGCAAAGCCTCTGCAGATATCCCTCCTGCTCCACTAGTCCTCCCACAATGAGCATTTCAGACCCTTTGGCTCCTCTTAAAATCCTAATCTTATCAATATCACCTGGAAAACTCTGCCCACAAATCTCTCTCAGCTGAATACACAGGTTTTGCTAATTTGTCCCCATTAAGGTTTTAAATGACTGCTTTTAAAATAAACGAAAAATGCGTAACTTGATGAAGACAAGTATCTTAACAGCTTGGTTTCCTAAAATCTTTGTTATATTTTTAAAAAGGCAAAGATTGCATAACACCACCACTCTGGAAAACTTTCCTCTCAATTATGTAGTCAAAAGCCTTCAAAAAAGTAATGAATTTAGTTAATTAAAAATTTATCTAACTCTTTACATGTCACCATTCCCAACAGTTGTTTTTCCTGCCGGGATGCAATATCTGTGTTTGAAAACCTTTATGTAACTTCTGAATTTTTCCATCTAGCTCCAGCAAGCCGATATAATCTAGCAACACAGTCTTCTGTGTCCCTGTGCACATACTGGCAGTGAAGTGTGAATGCTGCAAGGGAATAGCTTAAAATATTTCTTTAATATTTTATCATAACTTTAGCTGATGTTCATTTGTGTTCCCTCCAATCTCAGGTGTTGGCAGATGGAGTTTTTTCCTTTTTAACTATCAGGAGATGGAATTTTCTGGTTTGTTTTCCCCTACAGCAGATGTATTCATATCTCAATATATTTCAGTAATTTTTTCTATTCCTCACCTCTTCCTTGGAGATTGACTGCTTACTTGCATAGTATTTTTTAAATAATGGTGTTTTATTTTTTTTTCTCCCTGGATAGACAGCCAGGTTCTAACATTTTTTATTTAACTATTACATGTAAATGGATAATTCCTACTAAAAATGGCTAATTCTCCTTATATGTATATGGATTGTCAAATTTTATTTTTTAAGAAGTCAAATACATGAGGAAAAAAACCCCCAAGTTTAGGTAAAGAACCAATATTCTATCAAGGCCATATGCCAATAAAACTCATCTCCATTTATTCTCCAGTCTGCTGCAATTGAAGCACAGTTTCCCAGATTAATAGATCCAGTATCACTATTTAATCCTCTCCTCAGTGACAGGGTATAATGATCTGATGAACATGCTATTTAATGGACTACCCAAAACTGTTCAAAAACCATGGTGATGAGCACAGCCTAGAAAACTACAGAAAATTCCCTAGAATAGAATGAGAACTGAGAAATAAATCAGCCTGTAATGGACAAGATTTATTCAGGGATGTATGGGGCCTTTCCTTTCCCATAAGCATTTCCATTTTTAATTCCTTTATTAGTATTTTTATTGTTTCCCCAGCTCCATGTGAATCATACAAGGTCTAATCTAAATTATCCTACAGAGCAAGGTTGATAACCTCCCACAAATTAACATTAGCTCAGTAACTTGGCAGTTTGTGTATATAAATTACCAAAGATACACGGCGCCTCCCTGCTTCCGTATAAATATCATTTACCATGGATTTATTGCTAATATTACAATGCACAGCCACCCTGTAGCAATTATTTATTTGTTTTTAATTCCAATAGGGCAGAAGTCAATTTGTCAGCCATGCAGACTCCTTGCTCAAGGGCTGACCAGGGGACTGGGAGAGTTTCTGGAGCTCATCCAGCCAGGGTGGTGACAGCTCAGCTCACCTGAAGCCAGGGAGTTACCAACCTGCTCTCAGCTCAGCCTCTGCTCATGCCAAGGACAAACACCAGCAAGGACTCCTTGGCACTGCAAATACTGGAGAGATTTCTGTGCCTGTCCTCCACAGGGACTCAGACTATACAGCACTTCCAGCATCTCTGGAATTTATATGAACAGAACGATATTGGCACCCAGTCCCTTATGCAACAATGCAGTTCTGCAGAATTCACTCCACAGCCACTCAGAGCCATCTACTCCAGAATGCCAAGCCCCTCCAAACAGCTTAAAAAAGTTACACAGCTTCCTGCATATCTTACAGTAAACACAGTCAGACCTATGTGGATCTTGTCACTTGTCTGCATAAATCAAAACCAGTTTATCCAAAGGGAAAAAAACAACTAATTAAAAAAAAAACAAACCAAAACCAACAACCCATAGACATAAGACTCAACTTCTTGGAATGACTGTGAAATGCTGACATAAACCAAACATCCAAAACTTTACTGTTCTGGAGAGGGAAACATTGAATTACCAACATCTTTACATCTCAATCAAGTACCAAGTTAACTTTGTTTTTAATTACTGATCAGATTAAGACCATCAGGCAGTCCTGCATCAGGCAGTTTATTATACAAACAGTGCAGAATTCTTTTAGGTTTTGGTTGTTTCTATATAAAATTATAAAAGGACATATAAAATAAAGTCTTTACATCCACACACTAATCAAAAGCAGAAAAGAATTTATGTAATAAACATTTTGTAAACAGCAGCTCACATAAAAAGCCATTCTTTTAACACATTCCCAATTAGATTGTCAGTATACATACACACACACACACTGTATTGTGCAGAACTCCTACCCAAGGACTGTTGTATGTCTTAGCTTCCTTTTCAACCTCTTTTTAACCACATCCCATGTGGCTTGCCCGCTCCCTTAATTTGAACCTCATCCTTTCCTGCTAAGTAGAATGTATTTTAAAAAATCTGCATTTTAACAGAGTTTGTTAATAGAATAAAAACATGTTTTGCAATTAGGTTTTTTTTTTTGTAACTATACACATAATTATACTAATTCACTTGAAAAAAAAAAAGGAAATCATAGTGGTTTTCAAATACTTCGCTTATTAAAAATACCATAATCACTTCACTGCTTTACTTAAAAAGTAATTTTGTTACAAATAACCACGTTTAATTTATTTTGTATATATATAGCCAATGATAAGCCACTCAAACATAGCCCAGGGTATAAGCTTATAAGAAACCTAATGTCAATAAAATATCCATAATATGACTCAATATGCACAGTCATGCTATTTGCAAACAGACAGAGGGCAGAAATTAAACTGTACAGCTGGCCTGGCATACAATTCCCCAATGATTAACAGCAAATGCATGATGTTGAGCAGGAGTGTGACTACACACATCTCCTCACATGTTCTGTGTCTGCAGGCGAAGGTGCAGCAACAGGGATGTGTCCTAATGCAGAAACAGAAGATGCATCACTGTGGAAACGTTTAGAGACACGAGCATTGCTTTTTGTCAGCTCATACATTTTGACAAGTGGCAATAATGATAACCCCAAGTTTTATTTCCAATAACAGATGCAGCCTGAGGGCAACAGTACAAGTTGTGTCTTATGTCTTTCCATACCCTTCACCAGTCCCCACACTGATCTCCATCTGCTTGGCCCTTCCTGGAAGGCTCTCTCTAGATTTTAATTTGTGCCTTTCAGTCAAGCTTGTGACCAGCTGGCAAACTGGGAATGAAAATCCCAGATACTCCCATTGGTTCAGGACCTAAGCATTCATTCCCAGCAGCAAGCAGCTCGTGTGTCCAGGCTGGACAATGCTGGTTCATAAGGAGGCTCAATGGCTCAGGGGATCCACAAACAAATGGTCCTGAACAGCAACTTGCCTCCTGAGCCTGAAGGTGCTGGGAAGGGACACTTGGCTCTGTTGTACATTGAATTAGCTGAGGTAACTTTGCAAAGTGCTCCTCAGTTCCTCCATGCCAGGTTCTCTTGGCACACAGCCATCCTTGGGTGCATCCATCAGCACAGAGAGCATCCAGAGCCATGACACAGCTGCTCCTGGAGAGACGACATCACAACTCAGGAACACGACAAATGCTCAGGCCAATGGTCCATGACTTTGCATATTTTTTATTTGTGAGGCTTAAGCATGCTGGTTTTCATTCCTCCTTTCATGGATCAAAAGGCCTGAGGTGTTTCCTCCCTGAAGAGCTGTGTTCATGGAAGGTATTGCCTGCTGCTTTGGAAAGGGGACTAAATCATCACCCTGGTTCACACAAGTCACTGAAAACATCAGAGTGCCACAGCTGTTGTCAAGGCCAGAATTAAACCAGTGAGAAAAAGACAGGAAATAAGTGACTCCTATACAAAGAAAAAAAAAACCCGAACAACCCTATCATTATAGCCTACTGTAGGATCACATTCCATTCTGAAAAGTTTGAAAACAAAAAATCAATACATAAAAAATGACATTAAGAAAGCACATTTCATACAACTCACATTTCCCATCTCATAAAAAACAACAATCTCTATCACAAACTCCTTTTGATCAAAGAACAATGGCTTGAACAGAAACAGCTTCCAGGGATGCTTGTCCATGCAATTAGAAGACCTATCTCCATTTTCAGTCAGCTGCATTTAATGACAAAAGTTATGTCCCTGTTCAGCCATTTAATAACTCTTATTATCTTCACAAAAATATTCTGAATAAAGGTTGCTAATACGTTAACCCACTCTGCAATATTTTGTATAATTGGTAACCCTGGTGGCTTTAGGTATGGCATGAGACCATCCTTTGAAATCAGTTGCAGAGACATAGAGATAATTGGGATTGATTACAGACTCAAAGCAGGAGGAACAAAGACTGACAAATTGTAGTCCAAGAGAAAGAAATGGAAATTTTTTTAGACTAAACCATGAAGTCACACAGAAATGGGAAAAACATATTCCACATTGTCAAAGATCAGGATTTTGTTTAAGAAGCATTTTCTGTTGTACAGCTGCATGACTGAGGTGCAGCAGTATCATTTTGTGCCTGTATCAGGGATGCTATTTATTATATTTTATTGACTTGAATTTTACTTCTCTTTACTCACACTGACTTTAAGCACAGCCAAGTCATTGCAATGAGAAAATAAAAGTATATGCTGCTCTAAGTGATTCTGCAGGGCGTGGAGCTGGTAACTCTGAGGCAGACAAGCCATGCCCAATGGCCAAAGGTAATGAAATTCTGAACAATTTAAAATTTAATCAATTTTGAAGAAAGAGGGGGCCAGGACAGACTCCTATATCTACTCTCTAATTTCAGCAGCATTTTTAGAATAACAATCTACTCTGGAACATCAACCAGAGGATTTGTTCCACTGCATTAGAATTTAACTACATGCACAGGCTTTTCTCATCCCTCAAGAGTGGGCTAAGCTCAGTTTGACCTGTGTTTGGTTAGGTGAAGAGAGTACCTTGTCTGCCTCGAGTGCAAGGCGAGGATAATTATTTCTCACAAACACTGCTCTATCCATATTCCCAAGTACCTGCTCGTTTGTTAAGCATTCCTGATCCCTTCTCAACTTCTTACAGGAACAGGTTCAGCTGTAGAGCAAAACCAAGCCCACAAATAAGCAGAAGGAAGAATAAATCCATCTCTAGCCAGCTTCAGCAGTCATCCTCCAGAGCAACTCAGCAAGAGCTGTCAGTGGGAGGCCAACACTCCTTCCACACAGGTACATCTTCCTCCTGCCAAATTAAATTCTCCAGTAGTAACACTTCAGCCAAGCTGCAAAAAGGAGGATATTCTGAATTGTGAGAGGTTTGCAGCAGTTTGACTGCAGTGGGATGATTAAGACCAATAAACCTGCTGGCATTTTCCTAAATGTGCTGGGCAGCTCCTGTTGTGTGAGCCACGCTACAGGAGTGACACCATGATCAGAGAACTGCAGCAACAACCCAAGACTGAGGGAGAAACAACTTCCCAGGTTCTGCCAGCAAACCTGGGAGAAATTCCTGTTTTCAAGGACTGTTTCAGCAGCAACAAGGCAGAAATTTCAAGAAGGCACACAATCAGCCTAAGGATTTCTTAAGTTGGGTAAGTCTATCAGCAGATATCAGCCCTCCCCCTCTCTGGCTGCTGAACTGAGTACTTTGCCTTCAAGAATCAAACATCAGTGACCTACTTCTGACTTTAGAGATCAAAGATATCAGGCACAGTTCATCCACACTACATTGCACTGAACATGGCCTGAAATGAGAGAGTCTGGGAGAGCAAAAGGAACTTAGGTTTCTAATGCTGGATCAAACCAATCAACTTACTCCGGATTTACAGCAGCGTAACTACAAATGGAATTGTGCTGTTCCCTCTGGTTTTTCAGCCCAGGAATGCCCTAGCAGACACCAGGCCAGCTGCCACAGACCATACTTGTTAGGGAGGGTTCCTTTTCTTCACAACCCATATGAACCAATTTCCCTAGTCAGAAAATAATTATATGGTTTTGCATACTTCAAAAGCCTGTGGAAAATTACACGTCGGCTGTCAATTTGGAATTTGGGTCTATTGTTTTACTTTATTTTGCTCAGAGTATAAAGCCATTACATGACTAAAATTAAATAAAACTGTTTCCTTGAGAGCTGTTTAAAATATTCTGATGTATTTGTCTTAGAGCTTCATTAATCCATTTCTAATTCATTCTGCAGGTTTACTCAACAGCTGTGCCTGATGTAAACTACAAATCTGGATAAAATTAAAGCTGCTATGCCACTAAATCAGTTTATTTTCAAAGACTTAACAAAAATCTTCTGCTGCTTCATGTCACAATGCCTTACAGGTTTTTCTACCTATAGGCTAAAAAGTATCTTTGCTGTAACGTAAGAACAAATAAATGCAAATACTAAAGGTTAAGAGTGAAATTCATTTAGATATCAAGCACAGAAAGTATTCTATCCTACAATCTACACTTTTTTTACATTAGAGATCAGTTTTCATTTTTAAGCTTCCATGTGCAGTATTGAAACAAATCTGGAACTACCACTTTATTGTTATTTATAGCATTGTTGCAGCTCTCACAACCTGCAGTTTTTCTTAAAAGAGACTGGATTTCAAAGAACAGTGAAAAGCAGCTGTAGCTAAGTATTGTTTATGTCAGAGATGATTTACTGTAACAAACATCCAGTCCTCTTTCTGTTTAAATAAAAATATAATTAAGGAGCCTAGTTATATAACATCATCTAAATAAAAGGAAATGCTGCCTTTCCAGCATTTTCGGCTATTCCCAGCACTGCAGCAGCTACCACAGAAAATCACTGTGTGCTCAGCACTCAGGGGTGTCTTGGGGTGCACAAATTCAGGTAAAGAGTCAAGGTGTTCATCATGAATTGTATCCCTGCACCCTTCAGGCTTTGCTATAGCATCACTGTACGGCAGAGCTCCGTTCCAATTTAGGAAATGTTACACTAATTGAGTATGCAGGCACACGCTCTCCCCATCTCTGATTAATTAGCACCACTCTAGCTCTTCACATCAATCTTGTGAAAACCACTGTGACTGATCTTGTCTCACTTGGAGCTGAAAATTACTTTGCCAATAGCATAACATAATACTTTGGTATAAACAACAACAAAAAATGGGACTCTTTAGTGGCCTCAGGATCATTCCTTTCATTCTGCACATCTCTCCGGTGCTTTTGAAGACAAAGGACAGGACTTTATTACCAGCAGACAAATGCAAGCCAGAAAAATCAAGACAGCACACTGGAAGCTGTGTATTTTTACAGTGATGTCTCTGATCAACAGCAATGTATTTTCTGCAACCCCAACACCACTTCAAAGGTCACTCTTGTCTCCACACCCTTCCTTGCGATGAGGAAAAGGCCCATTTAGGAAAACATTCAGGAGCTTCAGGCATTCCAGAGCAACTCCTGGAGGATCACTGCTAAGGCTGAGCACAGCCAGACTACACAGCATGACCCAGGGCCACTCTGCTGTGCTTCCCTTTCTTAAACTTTGGAAAAAGACTTTCTCTCCCTTGCCCAGCAGCCATGTTGAACGAACGCAAAGGAACAACATGAATTGCAAAATGTTTTTTCTCACATTGTCTTTTGCTACTGACAAGTCAAACCGTTGAGCCAAGAAATGTCAGCAATACAGAGATGAAGGCTGATGATTTCAGGGCAGAAATGAAGTTTTCAGGCAGATTCCCTGCTGGACCAGGCTGCTTTCATCACGTGTATCTCAACTCGCAGGCTCGCCCAAGGCTGCGCAGCTGGCTCTGTGCTCCCAGCCTGCTTCCAGCCCCATTGTTTTACACATTCTGCTTCCTCACCGTCCTCAGCCCACATTTCACAGGCCATATTGTCTGCCTCTGAATTCACTCACCAGTTTTAACTCCGACTTTACTGAGCTCCCCAAGCTTTACGCTCCTGACAAAAACGTAGGGAAGGTTTTGCAGCAAATCCCAGCCTTTCCCTGATCTCCTGAGAGCTGCAGCCTTCCAGCTGAATGTCCTTCTGTTATGGGCTTGTGCTCCAACACGCAAAACATAACACATCAAGGGAAATGAGATCTATCCCTGTTCTTCCACCACCACCATATCTTAGCAAGACCACCAGGAATTTCTGCACGGGGAGATGGGGAGGAGCAGCACAGCAATGGGAAGCACAGCAGTGGGAACCACAGCAATGGGAACCACAGCCCTCCTCACTGGGCAACCTCTGTGCCTCCAAGCCCTCTCCCTCCTCCCCTCAGTCCGCTGGGAAGCAGCTCATGTCGAGGAGAGGATGTGCACTCTGCCCCAAGGGCTGCAAAAGCAAACACAGCTCCCTCCCAAAGAGGCGTCAGCATCTCACTGTGATCCTATTTCTGCTTGCTTTGGCTGCCTCCCTTGCCCAGTGCTCCAAGGAAAAGCCCTAAAAGTTCCATTTATAGCTGTAGAAACTGGGTGAGAAACAGATTTGCCACTAAGTTGAAACTGAAAAGGTTTTAAAACCAGCCATTTCCAGAAGGTTTACAAAGGCTGAGATTCTGAAAGTGTCCCGAGGGAAGGAAAGAACCTCTCAGAAATTAATGGGAATTAAATGTCCAAAACCCATAGGCAATTCTGAAAATCCTATCAAAGTATCTAATACTTCTATCTGTCAAAGGCACTAACATTTAAAACAAAAGTGATTTTATCACCAGCTAAGAATCAGTTTTCAAGTGAAAGAATTGCAAAATATTAAACCAATTAGTCTGTTTGACAAGTTGACATGGCTCTTCCCAGATGATGAGAAAGCTGCAGCAATGGCAGGAAATAGTAAGATCATGACATAAAATGAAAGGTAACTTCCAGAACTCTCAGAAATCTATAGGTCAGAGTTCAGACCTATGCATGAAGAAATAAGCATTTCTTTGTATTTGGTGAATGTAATGTGAGTATTTACTATCTAGGCTTAAGATTTATGATCCCCTTAACTATCTGTTAACCTGCTTTGAAGTGTTTAGGGTTTATAAATTCCTGGTAGCTATTCACTTTTTTTGTGCTTCCATCTTCTTGCTTTGTTACCTAAACCAAAGATCTTGTATACGCAATATGGATATTTGAATGTATCATGTACTAACCTTTCTCAGAGCCTTTTCTCATCTAACCAGCTTTAGCAGATTACTCATTCGAGACAGGGATACTTGTTCAGCTTGTGAAGACAAAACCATGCCAATGTGAGTGGTAAAGGAAATTTAAATTTAAGCTTCATTTTACGTGGGGGAAAAAAACCCACCACATTTGAAAGCTATAAAAGGTCACATCAGTAAACAACAGGGATTCAGAGACACAACTGCTAAATGTTCCTTGTGCAATATAACAGTTTCTAAAAAAAGGGGAAAATGGTGACATTAAGAAACACATTTCCTGCGACTGCAGACAGTATGGTTAAATTCAACCTCACATCCTTATTTGACCTATGAAATTAAGCTATGTGCCTCCCAACTCACACACACACATTTTCACACAGTAAAGGTTTATATGAAAATGCCTCATTTGCTGTTAGGAGTGACTTGTCTTCAATTGGTTTCATGGGGACACAAAACAGGATCATCATCAGCCCAGCTCACCAATGAGAAAATGCCAAAGCAGCTTTTTACCACAATTCCCCAGACCTCTATTTTCGACTACTCTGACATTGTAAGAAAGAAGATTCAATTAAACAGATTCTTTAGGCTTACTCATCCAGCATTTTATGAACCATCTCACCTCTTATCAGGCTAAACCAGATATTTATTATAACAATAAGGAGATTTCATACTAATGTTTCACATTCACTGAAGCTAGAGATATTAAACAAGATCATTTACCGCTGTCTGCTGCCATTTAAAAAACTGCATGCAGAAAACGTGAGGTGTTCAAAGGTTAATTTGGATTAATGTCAATGGATTTTGCTAACTTCTCCCAGTCCTTGACTCCTGTGCTTTCTTGAGGACACAGAAGCCCTTCCAGTTCATGGGGAACAGAGCTGGGATGCTTGGAGATAGGAATGGGTCTGCCCTCACCCCTTGCTCTGATGCTCTCCTTCAACCCAACCCTTACAAGCAGATTCTAAATAACACCTGATTTTCAAGACATTCAGGTGCAATAAAGCAGAGTAGACTTCTGGATTTTTTAAAAAGCTCTCATCACCTGGATCAACCCGAAGTGCTCAGTCCAGGACTCATCCCACCTGCTCTGAAGGGTTTAAATCACAGCCACTGTGATGTCTGCAGCTGCTGAACCTGTGCACAAGCCACAGGGAAAGTACATGTGTCCCTGCTGCACAAAGGGTTAAAAACACCCAAGTTTGGCCAGCAAGCAAAAATCAACACCCCAGAATTTCCTCCACACTTAGCCAACAACCATCCCCAGGCACTAATGCAGTACAACCAGGCAGGACCAAGAAACATGTAAAGGAACACAAATTAAACTAAAATCTAACTCCAAACAGAGAACGAATAACTACGCAAAATTTAATAATTAATTTCTTTGTCTCCCCTTCTTTAGAGGAGAGTAGACTAACAATATACAATGGGCCAGATAATGAGAAAGCCAGATGGCTGGATCTTGTGGAATTTGGAAAGGAGATATGAGAGAAGCACACAGAGAGGGAAGAGCAATAGTATTTTAAAACCATTATGCTGCCGAAGACACATTTTAACATATTAAAACCATATGCCTTTTCTTCCTAAAACAGTACCAGTCACAGGCCCCAGAATATAAATCATGCTATCCATGCTCTAAGTACTAGCTTGGCACCTCTTGCTATAAAATAGCGAGTATCCATGCAATAAGAAGACACTGTTTCCACGTAAACCAAATGTAACCTTTGCATTTATTTTCCTTTTGCTAAATCTTCTGTTTTTCTCCTATCAAACAAAACAAATTACAGTAGAAGCATCCACATTATTGTTTGCCCCACTGTATCTTGGTCCCCAGCAGTGCTCCTGTTGGCACTACAGTTACTTATGGGAAACACCACGTTCTTTTTTCCTCCAGCTGATGTGGGAAGGACGTTCTTCACCAAAGTCAGTTTCAGGTTAAAAATAAGCTGCATTTCAGTCCCAGAACACAGAACAAGTTTGCAGTGGCATTAGCTATGTATTTAGTAACAAAGAGATGTTGAGCTTCTAAGTTGACACTTGAAATTAAGTACAAGATTCTTCCATGGGAAACGTTCTGGGTCAGGGTGCCTGTGTGGGAGTGCAAGGTCATCCCCAGCACCATTTTACAGCTCCCAGTGTGCACTGAACTGATCATGACAGAGAGGGACTGAATGCTCTCCCTGCTCCCCACACCCCCACAGCCCCCAGGACAGGGAATTCCTGCAGGAGGAACAAAGGGCACTGCTGCAGACAGCTCTGGGCTGAAAGCTGCTTTCACAGACAATAAGGGTAGCTGGGAAGGAGGCTGAGGGAGGAAGGTGGGGCAGTGCACAGGATTCCTGCTTTGCAGGGAGATCTGCACAGCAGGGCACAGGAAAGCGCACTTGGCTGCCCAGTGCATAAATTGCTTTGGTGGCTCCTGAAGTGCTTAAACCATGGAAGTGTCCTCAGACAGCAATGCAAATTACACTGCTATGAGAGGGCTGTCCCACTGTGGCAATTGCAGGAGAAATTCATGTTCAAAGCCTCTCCCTGAGCTAGTGAGCAGTGAAACGAATCTCACTTTTGCAGGGAATGGGAAGTGGGAAGCAGGCACTTATCTGGCTAAGAGGGTAATTCCACAGCACAGGGAACATAACGCAGATGTGGTAGCTTGGCATTAATATTATTAATGTACTGTGGCCTATATGGCTCCATTAGCACTGGGCTTTTGTGGGCCAGATGCTCTCCAAATAGGCAAGAGGAAAGCTCAGGTACAGCAGCGAGCTCTGCAGGAGGAAGTGCCATGCAAGGCAATTTGTAAGGTGTCAATCCTTCACTCAGTGGTGGTGTCTTTTAGAAAGCAAGAAATGAATGATGATTTCAGAAAGCATCTAAAACCCAAAGCAAAAACAGCTTCTCTTTTTCAAAGCCTTTCCCTTCCCCGTTTACAAAGAGTATTTTCTTCCCCCTTCTGCAGAAATGCCACAGTATAAATCTATGGCAGCAATCACGTCTGGCCATCCGGGAAGGTGCCCAGCCAGCAGAGCAGCTCAACCACCACATATTCCAACCCCATATTTTTCATTCTTAACTTAACCATCAAATACTTTCCAATGCCAGAGAGCATTTACTGCCAGAAAGCTATTTTCTGCTTTGCACTCATCGTTCAAATAAACAAGAGGAGAAAAGGAAAGGAAAAGGAGGTTGGCATAAGGTTCTGGAAATCCAGAAATCAGAAAAAGGATTATATGCTCTTTTTAAAAACACGTGTATCTGAACATCATATAGCACATTTTAGTAGCGGTGGTGCTGGGATGTTTTATTTTCTTTTTTAAATTAACAGAAAGCAGGATCTTGATGAATCATCCATGGAATATGATGAACCAAGAACATGCTGGAGGCGAAGCTCACTTCCCTCCAGAACTAGTTCTTAATAAGAAGTTTCAGGCTGCCTTGGGCCCATATAGCTAACAGTCTCTTTTTATTAAAAACAAAACCATTTCTTCTAAATCTGAAATCCTGAAAATTTTCAGTAATAGCACTTTCATTTTCAAATCATTCTCGGCATGTCTTGCCATCCTCACCTCATGCTTCATGACTGTGATTAAAATTGCCAGACTGGCAGATACTGGGAATTTGGTCAAGTGCTGAATCACATTATTCTACAACAGGACTGTGGAAAAGGTGTCACAAAATAATTTATCATCCTGTTGAGCAAAAATAGAAGTTTCAATCTCTGTCCCTGTCTAGTCATCCACAGTCCTGAACACCCAGAACAGCAAGCAGAAGTACAAGGTCCTCTGCCCTTGCAGTACCACGTGGATGTCCCTGTGTATCACTGTGCCCTACGTGCACTTAGTACTTATTGCTCCACAAACTGAAGGGTTTAGAAATTAGGCAGGCATTTATATCCTTCTCCAGACCACACTGCATGATTCCATGTGCAAAAACGCTTTGATATTTTGTAAAGCTGTGGTCATATTCAGTTTGTAAAGTTGTGGTTATGTTTAGTTTGCGTTCCTGAAATAGCTTTATGACCCACACTCATCAGCAGATACAAAATTAAAATACTCAGGAGTAAGTTCAGAACATTTCGGTGCAGCACAACTAAATCTCTGTCCCTTTAATTCCATCACTTCCTTCCTTAAGGGCCCAGACAATCATCTCCCTTACTGAAGATCTGGCCTTCTTTTAACCTATGCTTAAATCCATTATTTTCAACACTGACTTAACACTGGGTCTGCTCCCAGGCCCATTCCTTCAAATGTTTTTACATGAGGAGTTGGTGTCTTTGCCCTTCTTTGTTATAAAAACCCCTTTCAAGTTCAAATACCAAATGTTCAATGGAGAACTTCAAGTGGGACAGTGCACTGAACTCATTCATATAAAAAGGTAAAAGGGTAAAACAACTTACACATTACTATCATCATCCCAAACCACTAATTGTGGTAAGTAATTTAAACCAGGAAGGTTATCTGTCTTCATCTTGAAGAAATTTAGGAGAATCCATGCTTTCCTGTTAAAGGGTGTTGTCCAAAACTGCTCAACAGAAGTCTGCAAAAATAATCTTTCTCCTTCTGTTTGAAAAGCAGTGCTTGGAGCTTTTCCCATTAAAAAAGGAAATGGGCTTGTCTGAAGTGCAAAACCTTCGTATTCTTCAAAGAATACAAACAACCAAACAACCTAAACCTTTTCTGGGGGAGTTGAGGGAAGCGAAGGGAAGTGCTTATAACGTGGGATGACTGGATTTTTATCTTGATGCCATAAGGAGACTCAAATATGCAGTCTGACTAATAATTGTTTAACTTAGCCTCACTAAAGTAATTAGTTTAATACATAAAACAGTTCGATGACAAAGAGGCAGGAATGTTCTGGTTTAAATACAACAATGAAATGAAACTTTCCCAAATAACTCCTAATCTTTAAAGATAAATCTGCTATCTAGGTTTACACTAGCAGAATACAAAATGGTTTCCTGAGATATTCTGGACAGTAACTGTGTGTTATAAAGGAGCTGCTAGACAAGAGCCATTTTTTATTTTAAATTACCTCAGCCAGTCACCTCTCTGCATTCTGAGGTTCCTCTTGTGGCTATTCATTCTCTGCTTTTAAATGCTCTGGGTGGTTTTCATCCTCCTGGGTCCTGGGCTCTTCAGAAACACAGGGTGCTGCAGCCAGGAATGGAAGATGACCCCAAGTCTGGAAAGAACCCAGCACCCATATGGTCCTAGAGAAATCTGCTGGTTAAGCACAAAAGGCTGGCTCTGTGTGCATGGGTGACACAGCCCTGACTCCCACAGCAGCAGGCAGAGCTGAGGGTTCATGTGGTGCAAAGGAAGACTCCTGACACATATCAGATTCCTCCTGAGCTGCTCTCCCCAGCTCACACCTCCCTCTTTGCTAATAATAAATGCACTCGTTTTCTGCCAGCCACCCTTCCAGCCAAAGGGAACCCCAACACATTCACACCACCACACAGGAGAGATCGTTTCTTCTGCAATTAAAAAAAACCCCAAAAAACCGGGAAAATCTCAGCAGAAGGAGACTACCTCTGTAGGGTGTAAAATGACTAAAAGAAAAGCTAATGAGTGCCCAGGAAGAGGGCCAGCCATAGCTGAGAAGTGTAATCTGGAACTTGGAATCAGGGGTACTTTTGCTGCCAAACATATGTCACGAGCTGTTCCAGTGACTGTCTGTCTGTTCTCCTCCAGGAGCCAGCTCAAGAAGGCAGGCAGGTCCCTGCAAACATTCTTCCAGTTTTGACCTAGAGACTGCAAAGCGAAGGGATTATTCCATTTGCATGAAGATTGTGCTTGAGGCAGTTAGGGAAAAACTGCAGCACTGAAATTCTAATCTGCCGATGAATTTATAGCTGAAACATGGCTTGCAAATAAGAATTCCAAAACATTTTAAGAGAGTCTTGCAAACAAGGACAATTTCATACATTTCATATGATTTCATAAAGACACAGCACCGTAAAAAATGAATCATGAAACGGGTGACAAAGACAACTGATTAGTTCATCTTCTTCATTTCCTGCCATGGCAAAATTTTTCTCCAGAGTATATTTAAAAGCATATTCTAGATCTTAACAAAATTAGTTAACCCTACAACTATGTGCAACATAGCAAGAATAAGTGGCTTCTTGCATTGAAATGGTCTAAAAATTAAGACAGAAAGAAAAAAGGAAATTAAGATCCTTCTTGCCATGGATCTCTTTTTGCTACAAAATCCCAAAATGCACAGTTCTGGGGTACTGCAGCTGCCAGAAAGTCTGTTCAGGTTGCAGAGCCAGCCCATTTCACAAGGTTATGAGAAGCATGACAGAGGACACTGAAACAGCAAAGGACTTTAAAGGACTCCAGTGAATCGGAAGTCTAAAATTTTTAGAGAGCAATATATTGGAAATTACTTAGTTTAATCAACTGCTTTGACTTCTGCACTTAACTTTAACCCCTTACTCCTACTGCTCACCAAATAACTCTTTAAACAACTTGTAAAAATCCCTGCATTGTGTAGTGGTTCTTCCTGACCCCTGGTCCACAGACATTACAGTTTACAAGTCTACCTTTTCCACCCTTTGTATGTCACTGTCTTCTTTTTGGGAATGGGACAAGGGTCTAACTCTTGGTGCATTTAATTACTTCACCAGCACCCATCTTACTCATATTCTATGATTTGTTTCAAACTCCTCTGCACCACTGTGCATGAAAACATCCTCTGACAAATGGACTGAACAAGGTCTCTGCTCATGAGGGTGGTGCACTGCAGGTCTCCCCACTTTGCCTCCAAATCCATCCCTGGGTGCCCCTGCCCTTTCAGCAGGACCCATAAGGTGAGTGAAACACAGTCTGAACTCCATGGCTCCTTCCTTGGGCAAAAGCTGTAATGGAAAGGGCCAGGTTTTGCCTGATTTCAAGTCAATAGCAATGCAACTCCTTCACTTAGAGAGAAAAACCCACAGTGCCAGATCTCCTCTCCTCAGTGCATATTTGACAGCACTCTCATACATCTTTACTGAGTTTCCACCAGGCACAGAAATGATTTGGAGTACCCTGGAAATCCTGTAAACAAAGTAGCTCTAAGATTTTGGCTTTTGTTGTGACAAAGCAAAGCCAGAAGACAGGCAGCTAAAAGAAGTTAGAGGTATTTAAAAAAGAGGTATGTCTAGGATATTTCTGTTGTCAGCTTTCATTTAAATCCCTAGACACTGCTAAATAGCAGGCATTCCAGTATGTGAAAAATACATACAGGATATGAATGTTTTTCCTAAGCATGTAAGGGGTTCACACTCTCTTTCTTAAAAAGAACATTCTTGCTGTCTTTGATGTTGTAAATCTTATTATGTAAAACAGACTGTTGTGTAAAATAAATGATGGCACATGATCCTGCAAGAAGCTTAGTACCCATAAGTCGTTTTAAAGCCAACAGGAGGAAAGGGCACTCAGCATCAAGCAAATTTCTGCTGTGAACTTGTGCTAGACAGTTGCTGAATGAAAAACCTCCTGAGAGAATAAAATTTAATGTAAACACAACTTGCCCAAATCACAAGTTGGCATGCTTGAGAGAAAGCGTGAGTGCAGGAAAAATTGCACACATCTTTCAATTGCTCAGGAAAGGGCTGAGCTACAAGAAGACTGTTCACCTTCAAAACCAATGCAGTAAGAAACTAGCTCACCATCAGCTTTGTAATCCTTAGAGACCCAAGGAGAAGACAGGGACCTCACAGACATGGGCAATATATGAAGTCATTGTCATGAGGGGCTCACAAGGTGATTTCATTCAGCAATATCAGCAGCTGTGTGACAACTAAAATGAAAGCTCTTTAACTCCAGAATCACGGATGCTAGTGGCAAAGCTTCCACTGGTGTATGGAGGAGCAGGTTTAGGGAGAATGCTGTGTTGCCTATGAAAACCAATGCCCTGATTTCACTCTCAGCTGATGCTGAGCTTGGAAGACAAGCTGTCACACAGCAGCCTTGCCTCCAACAGGCTCATCGTGCTCTCCTCAGAGTCAGGGATTTTCAGTGGCATAATAGTAGTTAATCCTCTGTGTTCTGCCAAACATCTCTCCTCTGTAGAGTCTACAAAGAGGCACAATTAGAACAAGTTGCTCTATTAAGAACTGGAGTAGAGCCATCAATTCATTTTTACTGTCCTCACAGGGCCAGCACTGATCACTGCTGTCCCCCTTCTGCTGCAGCTGGCCCAATGTGGGGAGATGACTTGAACAACCTACCAAATTGTCCATCTTTTTCTCTTTCCTCTAACAGGACCCCAGACACTTTCTGCAAGGATAAATATTGCGAATCCTCACCTTTCAATCTGGGCCACAGCAGGAGACCATGACCCTGCCACAAGCAGTGAACTGGTATTTACCCTGCTCCGTGGAAACACCTTATGCCAAGCAGATATTTATTTCTAGCTGGCCACTTGGCATAAAAATGGTCACATCGTGTTTATTTGCATTTTTAGCTTAATTACCTCTAGCCTCCTGTTATACTTGAGGGAGTTCTAATAAGATGTTAAGAGAGAAGCCTTTCCCTACGTACATTGCCTCAGGTTAGCTCGATGCCCCATTAGCCCATCTAATGGCTTCTCATCTGAAAGCTGCATGTGGGTGTCCTGAAGCCACTGCAAAGAAAAGCACAGAGGCTGAGGGAATAGAACTCTGTCTTCCTGGACTTTACGTGTTCAGTCAGGCATTTTTAGCTAATAACAATATCAGAGTTAAAACCTCACCCAATTAAAATATTAAAAGATACCACCTACTCAGATAAAGAATTTTTTTAATCGTAGCTTTAGAGAAAAGTAGAAAACCCAAACATATTACATTACTTATTTTAGGAAACTACGTTCTTCCATGGTGTTTTTACTAGGTGGTAGAAACTATCATGTTTTGTTATTTGAACTTTTACACAGCAGCTCTCAGATACAACAAAGGTACATTTTTTTTCTCTGCTTTCAGAAACAGAATCTCTCTGGTTCGACTGTGGTAACAGATCCCATTCAATGGTGCTTACAACCAAGACTAAGCTGCTTATAACTGGCATTTCCCACAGAGAACCACAGCAGGAATCGACTTTGTTCCTCATCTGTTCTCCTGGCTCTGTGAAATAACTAACCATCCCCACCACCTCCTCACCTTTCACTGTACAGACCAAGTGGGAATAGCAGAAAACACTACATGTTTAATGTTCACCGTCCTATTGTTGAGCAATGAATAACTGAACTTGTGAGCTCAGCTCAGGATGGAGCGAGGAGGAGGTTCTTTGATCTGCACCAGGCAGAGCACTGAACATCCCCTCTACCAACCACCACAGCACCAAATTCAGAGCTGTGCTCCCACTGCTGTCCTTCTGCAAGGCTTAGGATGTTATTGCAGTGTCCCTCAGCTTGGTGCAGGAGGAAATGGCAAGATGGGCCAGGAGCCCAGTGCTCTGGTTCGTGACTTGGCTGGTGAATGCAAACATGAGCTGCTGCTGCCAGCCAGAGCTCTCACACTCAGCAGCCAAGGACCAGTGCTGCTCCCTTCCTCCAGCACTGATGGTCTCTGAGAGAGCAGAAGGAGCCACCATGCCTTCAGCTGTCACCTCCACATTTAGGGAGGGCATCTGGGCAATAGTCCACAAGCCAGAACAGCGACTGATGTGGTTTCCATCCTCTGCAAACAATCCAAAACTTCTCCTCTACCACCCAGCTGTGAGAAAGGAGAGAGAGGAATGTGGCAGTGAGCAGGGGACAACTTTCTGAGGACAAGATCCAGTAGTACATAGATTCTCTGTATTCTGACAAGGGTGGAAACACCACCCTGCTTCCTAAATTACAACATGAATATAAGGTAATTTTCTTATTTGAAAGCTCCCTTGATTTCAAACTATTTGTAAAATAACTATGATCAAGAATGTGAAAGTACAGTTCTAAACCTACTGAGGTGCTTGCTTTGCATACAATACACATGGTCTTTCCAGAGAATTCAGCTTATTTACTAAGGTTTTACAAAGAAAAAAAACCAAAACACCAATAAGGGACGTGGCAGCCCCATGTTCTTCAATTCATTTGAAACAAACCCACTTTCAGAGTTACATATTTAAGCATCACTTGTAGGACAACCCAATTCATCCACATAAAACACTTATTAACTGCTGTTAAGTCAACAGATTTATAGATTACCAGTTCATTATTTATGGAGTAGGAGAAAAATAACAATCAAGGTGCATTTAACAATCAAGATACATTATTCAAAGTATAATTGCACACATAGGGTGTGACCTTCACAATAAGAGGCACCTCTAGCACCAAGTGGTTTGGGTGTGAACAGGCAACAAAATCACTAAAACCCAAACATTCCAATAAGCCAAAGCACCAGCAGCATGGCTCCCTCCTGGCAAATAAGTATTTTTCCTGTTATAATTACTTATGGGGAAAGAAATAAAGCATTCGCTCCAATCACACTGAGGGGTTGGAAAATAAATTTGTCATCTTTATCACTCCAAATTACCTCTCCATCCTCCCACACCCTCAGATCCATCAATATAATGCTTTATGTTCTTCCACAAATCTTGCATGCTACTTTCTCTTGAGTAATTTCTGATGGAATCTAAGAACCATACAGAACATTTTGCTTCATGCAAACCACCTCACATACCCTGAGTAATGTTTTGATAAACTGCTACATGTACAATATGTCTGAGACAAAACCTAGGAATACAAATATATTCCTGTTTATTTTTAATTCTTTATTTCTTTTGACTCAGAATTAAATGGAATGGTGTAGTATGAGGAAACACTTCTTAGACATCAATTCATAATGTCATTGAACCATTTTGCAGTGTTTTTGAAAACACAAACATAGCAATGATGAAAATAGAGACTAGTAACATTATCCAATGCTTTTACTGAAAAACAATGCAAAAATTAATTTCAAAGAACAGTGACTCAAAGGAAAAGTAAGATGAACATTTAAAATGCACTCCAAAAAAACAAATACTTTCAAGTTTCTCTTTCTTATCCAGCTTTCCTGGATATTTCTGCAATATTAGCAGTCATACAATTTATATACTGTAAATGGAAATTAATCAGGGGTTTTTTTGACACATGAATTAAAAACAGCTAACTGGTGGATGGCATGAAAATTCAAGTGGGGACATTATAACACTATGATCTTCTGCAATACATCACACAGTGTAGCCATAAGTATAACACAAAAATCACCAGTTTAAATGGATGACTACAAAGCAGCAGAGGTGTTGGGATTGGCAGAAATACATGTAAATGTAATGAGAGCCAAAATCTGCCTGTTTAGTTTCTGGGAGCTGGTCAGATATTTATGCTAATGCAGAACAACCTTGGGTATGTGAATGTCACAGAGACACAGGATGTGTGTGGAGAGTTGAGGTTTTGGATAACCGAGGTAATTTTCAGAGTAATTAACTAATGTCAAGGGACATGACCGTGTTCCAAATAACAGGGAAGGTTAAATAATCGAATGCTGCTGTCTTACCACTTATCTTACTGAATACTGTAAAGGTTTTTATTGAAAAGCTTTTACTGAAAAGGAGTTCAAGACCAAATGAGAAGAGAGACCATTAATTTCACATGCGAAAAGCACTGCTACAAGGTATTTTGTGCCAAACCACAGAGTGCTCGTCTGCCAGACAACAGAAAAGTGGTTTGTACCTTGAAAAGTGAATTCCTCCCTCTGAAGAATTTCCCATACACGTCCTCTCTTCAGCAGCAGGAGCTACAGCAGCAGCTCCCCAAACCCCAAAACAAGACCCAAGGGTAAGAGCCCAGCAGCTTTGCTTTGCATCTCCAAAACCAAGGCTCCCTGCATCACCTCAAGTGCTGAATTTGCTGGTCTCAGCCTCATGCTGTCCTTCAGGAACACCCTGCAGAGTCTGGAATTTGCTAGAGCAAGGCTGTAAAGGTTATTTAGTGTAACAAAAGGTGATCAGGAACAAGCTGGGTGATAGAGCTTTGCCAGCAGGCAGGTAGGACAAAGTTAATATCTGCTCTGAAAGTGCACCAATTCAGCCTGGACCAAGCATGATGCTGCAACTGCAAGCCTAGCCTTGAGGCCAGAATTCTCTCAGTATCTCTCCAATCCAAAGTCTGTGTTACAAGAAGTGTGTGTGTCTCCTGGGCCATGTTCCTGCACTGGAGAACACATTCCCACCCGTGGCTTTACACGTGTGAAATGTTTTCTGCAGTTTTCAGTTCACATCACAGGGTGAGTGCTGCAGCCTTCCTTCTCTCTCCCTTTTTGTTCAGCTACCTCTCTTGCTCAGTATTCCTGAAACATTTGCAGTAATAGCAGCAGAACAGCACCTACACCATTGTGCCTATTTTAAAAGGCAATAATCCACTTCCCTCCTTGAGATAAACTACAAGGGGGAACAAGAGCTGGGTTATTGGCTTGTAAAGCAGTGTGATGATAGTATTATTGTCTAAATTAATGTCATTTAACGCTTTATACCACAGTTGCAGAGGTCCCACCTCAAGCATTAATAATGCATTTTGCTTTTTAACGTGCCACATGGGAAAAGACTGACTTCTGACATCGAAGGATTGCATCAGTAAAACACAACTAATTGGAGCAATCTGCAAGAACAAAATAGGAGACCCCAATTGTTCCTAAGAACAGTTCAGTCACTTCACCCTCCCACCCCATCTTAACCTCTCCCCTGCCCTCCCAAACAATGTCTTTTTTGTTCTTTACATTATTAATTTCTGAACAGTACGAGGAGCTAAAAATGTAACTTTCTCACGTACCTTTTCTGTGCTAAAATGTCTATGCATTATCTCTCCTGAGCTACCTAGTTCCCATTAATACATTCTACCCTGTTTGTCAATGTAAGAAATGGAAGCTTTACAAAGAAATTTAAAAAAGAAGACATCAAATCAGGCCCTGCACTACTAAGACACAGTAAACAAGTCCTTGGCTGATAAATTTGCTTATGACAATATTGGCACTAATTTGATTCAAATTCCAGCAAAGTTAATTTTGTATTATAGCAGCCAGGGACACAAAGAAGCTGCTTTTCTTAGCTGTTAACCCCATGAAAGCTACTTTTTTGAACCATAACGTAAGTCCAGCACATTTCCCTGGTGGTGCAGCTTAAACCAGTGATCAGTATAAGTGAAGCATGATAAATAGCTGCTGCACTACACCCCCATCAGCTGAAGTCTGCACAGGTCTAGCTGTGGAAACAGAAAGGTCATTCATTACTCTGTGTGAACAAACAGACGGCACATTTGTGATAAATAATAGCTATTACAGAGCTACAATACACACTGAGCCTTTCTGCTCCGTGGCTGTGCATGACTTCCCCTGTGTTACTCTTTAAATATAATTATTTAAAATTGGCTTCTGTGATAAAGGCCCCCACACCTCTCTGGATTAAACCTATAAACCCAAGTATGGATATATATGTGTGTGTGTGTGTGTGTGTGCATGTATCTACCCACACATGTATTTTTAAAACCATTTGTTTAGCTATGGCAAGCAGAGCACAAACTCATTTGTCTCATCTACTAGAAAACAAACAGGATCCAAGTGGCATATTTGCTTTTATTTTTACTTCACTCATCACTCACAATGTGGATCTCAGGATTGTAATAGAAACAGTAATTAGTCAGCTAACCTCTGGTCAGGCATCTCCTAAGATGTCAGTTCTCACTGATTGCTTTGAAAACCATTTTAAACAAGCAAACAATATCCACACATTGCATGGAGGTTTTCTTTCCCTCCCACCTCTTCCAGAAGGGCAGGTTGTGCCAGTACAGTTTTCACTGGCTGGTTGATCTTTGAAATAAAATATAATTTCTTTTGAGTATGAAAGGCTTTACTGTAAGTTCAAGCTGAGAGTCATTCTGACGTGGGGAATGGACAGATCATCCTCACTCTCACAACATGAGCAACTGCAAAAGCCATATAACACTGAGACTTCTCATCCCACTGAGAAACATTGTACTTCCCAAGTGCTCCCAGCAAAATAAAGGGATTATTTGAGACCTTGTTTGTGAAATAAATCACAGCCACAGAAAGTTAATATACTAAAATACGTTTTCTATTTATCAACCTTTGTCCAGCATCAACCACTGGGAAGCATCTGCAGAGCCTTCTGCCTGCTCTCTCTTGCAGGGGCACAAAGGGGGAAGCTCCCCTGTAATTATACCAATTTAATTTACAAATCCACCAGTTGTACTGACCTCAGAACACCCCACCTTGCTGGGCTGCTGCTACCTGTGCCACAATCTGAGCCTTTTGTGGCATTGCAGGAGTACAGTGTTGGTGGGCAGTAACTTTTTTCAAACCATGCTAAAAACCCGCAGGGTTTTCATAAGTGTTGGGTATGAAATTATTTTCTCTCACCACCACACCTAGCTGCATGTGCTCAGTCTCACCATACTGCTTGTACTTGGGGCAGCAGTGAGTGTGATGCTACAGGCTCTGTTTGCTCCCAGGGACAGCTCACCCTGCTCAGAGGAGCAGCCACAGCCACCCAGCCACGGGAAATTACCTGCTCACCCCATGAATGCAAGGACAGGAATGCCTGAGTGCATGAATTGATCACAGGAAGAGAGTCCAAGCAGCGATGTGCTCCCATATTCAGCAGGAAATTAACTCTCCTGCATTTCCATCCCAGCTCCCTGCTGAATATGCAGCAGCAGCGGCAATTAACTTTTACAGAGGTGGGGAGGGAGGGAGGGAGGAAGGAAGGAAAAGGGTGAAAGTTCTGAACTTTCACTAAACTTGGACCACTAATCACAATCTGTAAATTCAGGTGAAGAGACCACAGAAGCAAATGATTCCCTGTAAATTTCAATTCTTCATTTACATGGCAAACAGAAAACACAAGTCGTAACTCACAGCAACTGGAGTGCAAACTATCAAATTAGCCCAATAGAGGATGTCATTGTGCAGCTTCAGAAACAAACAACAGCCAGCCACGAAGCCTCCTGAAAGTCAGAGATATTCAACTGAGCACACTACACAGTGTGCTGGGATGAGTGTGGTGATTACGGGGAGTAATGGCATGAATAGCAAAATGATACAGAGCATTTATTTCAACCATGGAAATCAAGGAAGCCTGCAGCAATTTAAATTTCAGGCTTTGCAGCTAAAGGCAAAGCAAGCTCTGTAAAAAAAATTGCTAACACAAAAAAACCCAGAGCTGCTAATTTTCTGATAGGTTTATATTTTTCTAGTTCTATGTGGAAATGATACAGAAATTTGAAAAACAACGTGCAATTGCACAACCTTCTGATAGCTACATATAACATTTTCTATTTATATGTAGAACATACATGTCAGATGTACTGCTACAGCACCCCTGCATGTATGTGTGTAGGTACACAAGTGTACACAACTGGCTTGGTCTCATAACTAGGTTTTTGGGTTTTTTTTAAGCAAAGCACATGTTATGGAAGTGTAATTGATGGAAAGGCTTTCAATTCTTTTTTCTGCCAGTTTCCCTTCTGCACCTCTCTGCAAATGGTACTGTAACACGAGGTTCAAAGGAACAGGGACATTTGCCCAAAATATGGAAGCTTCCAGCTCCACATTCAGCCCTTAAAACTGGACCTTACAGCCAAGCAGGAAGTGATTGCAAGATCCAACTTTAAAGCAGCAGACTTTCAGGAGTCTGAGTGTCCCCATGCAGTGTGGTTTGTCCTGCACAAAGGGGAGGCTGCATTGGGAACACCTTCTGGGGCAGCTCCACCAGTTTCTACCCCAAAACAATCCCCCAAACCTGTAGGCACTGGGTGGATGATGGGGAGGTACACTGAAAATTCTCCAGTTGAAATTCTGATTCCTTCAACAGGAACTAAATTTCAGGAAGCTTTATTTTTCTGCCTGCCTAGTCCAGGTACTTGTAGCAGGATGTTGCTCCCTCCTCAGCTGGGAAACTTGGCTCTGCATCCACTGGTGAGAAAAGTCAAAACTTGGCATTTTCTAGGACATACATGTTACTGCAGTAAAAGCACAAATTATTTCTTGTTCTAGAAATGCCTCTCCCCTCCTGCCTTTCTTAAATCAAGCTGTACAAACACTGGGGAAAAGGAACAAGCACAAGGGCTAAATTATTTTTCATGTGACCGGTCAGCCAGAAAAGGTTTTACCTGTCAGGAGATTTGAAGACTCAAAAAAAAAAGACCATCAAATCTCCTTGACACCTGAAAGCTACAGACAAGTCAAACAAACAAAACCAAAAACTTTCTAAAGTGTGAAAAATTCCTCCACATTATTTAAGAGTAACAAATCTCTGGGTCCAGCCCTGATGGCACTCAGACAATGCACAGCAGCTTTCAGGGTCTCTCACCTGAACTATCTTCCTTCTTGTAAATGCCTGATTTATACTTCTTGTCTGACTGGGCCCTGGAAAGATTCCTTGGAGGCTACAAAGGATATTCCTTTCACTTGCTTAAAAAAAAATTATTTGCAGAAGTAATGAGATGCTGTTCAGAGAGTTTCTTTTTGGAAAGCTCTCAGAGGTGCAGTTTGGGGGTCAGAGCTGCAGCCCTGATCCACACTCTGCAATCACACTGATTGCAGGAACCTCAGGCAGGAAGATGCAGGGAGCAGCCTGGACCTCAGGGTAGGGCTCTCATTTACATGAAGATCATTTTAAACCACTCCCAAAGGGCAAGGAGCAGCGTAAATGGCTTCTGTGTGGGAGTAAATTACATGTGTACAAAAGACCAAACAATGCCAACAGCATGCATAGAAAGCGACACACTTATGCAGAATTTGAAATTACTTTAACCTGTACCTTGCTTAAAATTCATCATAATAGGTCTTTTTTCTCCTCCCAAAGGAACTGTAGACACGCTCCTGCACGAACTCTTCTTTAATGACTGTATTTACTTGGTTTTCAGATCTTTGCTAAAAGAGGGAAGTTGAAACATCCATACAAATTTTGATGCTTTTTCTGGATCAAAAGAATGCACTTCTAGAAAACTTCAGTTTAATCATCTTTCAGGATATTACTGGGCAGCACAGACAGAGGATGTTTATGGACTCCAAAACACTAATTTCATAGCGAATTTCTACACACTCAAAGTCTTGCAAAGTTTCCGAGCTTTCACACTTCTTTTACAAATCTGTATTTTCAAGAGCTTGAACATCTTGGTCATGTTCTGCTTTAAAATAAACTGTTAAACATGAATCCTAATTGAATTTCATTTATTCATTTAAGTCAGTTTTTAGTTCACAGCATAGGCAAAGCTGAGAGTACTGATTCCTTCGTGCCCCAATGCAGAGAAATCCTTCCAAATATGTGCTTTGACTTAGCACCCCCTTAGTTCAATGGGATTTACAATCACCACAAGTACTCATTTATTCACACCATTTATGGGAGCCAATTTATCCACTTGACAAGCCATGGCCAGAATGCCCAGGTGAGGCACAGATAATACTCTGGGATTAGGTTCAGGGCTGTTTCTCTGATCTGAATGACACAGTCACAGCAACACAAGCGTAGAGAGGAAAAGTTAACAGAGAGACACAAAAAAATCCTGGGTGAAGGTGCATGCCATGAAATTTAAGTGGGTTAGGTTTGCTTATTCCCAAATCCTTTCATTCAACAATCAAATCCTGGAAGAAAGAAGCTTTTTTGTTTGCCATTAGTGGGGCTGGTTTGTTTTAGGAGTAAAATAAATTACACTGAAGAACAGTGCTGGACCACGAGTTGGCATAACACCAGCTTTTAATGGTACTCTGAATGGCTCACACACTTTCCTTTCAGTCCAAGTCTCTTGATACTTCTTTGGAGTTTGTTCACAGATTTCTTTCCTTTCCTTTTTTTTTTTTTTTTTTTTTTAAAGAGGCCTGAGGATTTAAAAAGTTTGCAATTCGAGTCATCTCTACGTGATTTGGGCAAGTGAGTCTTTCATTTCCAGTCCTTTTTAGAAATAAAAACTACCTAACAGAACCTGGTTGAATCTGGAGTGGAATTTGCTGTTTGATCAACTAGAGATGTAGAATAGGGAGGTCTGACAATGGCAAATTGACTTTCTGCTTGGGGAAACTCGAAGTCCAAATTAGCACTGAAAGAAGCTGAAGTAAGGTGCAGAAGTATGGTCTGCTGGTTAAAGCACGGGCTGGGAGACAGCACTGCAACACTCAATTCCCAGCCTTGCCAACGACTCGCTAAACCTGATTCCACAGAGCACTTGCAAATGCTCAGGCTGTGGATAAAAATTATTGCACTCCCTGAAGAACCTCACCGGCTCCAAGCCTGGATGACTTGTGTTTGATTTAACTTCTCTGTACCTCAGCCTGTGGTGTATGCAGTAATTCATTTAATCTGTAATACGATTTGAGATCCCTGAATAAATATGCAATCCCCATAAATATTAATACTTTATTATTAAGTAAGTGCTTCTTGTTTGTAACTGACCTAGTAAGTTCTGAAATATCTGTTGCTGACATCAGTGAGGGAAATTTTTAAATTTATATGAAAACCTGTTAGCAAGTTCAAAAGGTATGAGAAATCTGCCGCTTTGCTCCTTTTACAGCAAATTTTACTCTACCGGTGCAAACCCCTGAAACATCCATTTTCCATGCTGCACTTTTTCTCAAACACTTTCAAACCTAATTCTAAAAACCCAAGACACAGGAACAGTTCTGGCCCTCCAGACCACTGACAAATGTGATGAACAGCCAAATCCGTCATTGCTCTTGCTCTGTCCAACGCCGCGTGATGTCCCAGGAATAAAAGGGCAGATGAAACACACTGACAGTGTCCTTCATTCCCCTCGCTTCACGCAGCTTTCCAGAGCAGCACAACACATTGGAGCAGCAGCTGGAGGGTTGCTGGACACATAACTGCACTTCATAAAATAGCATCTGACCTCCTGCACTCCTAGCGCTAGAATACTCTTAATGAGCTGCAGCCTGGGAATGGCTGGAGATTCCTAAAATAGTCAGTTAATGAAGACTGACAGGCACCAAACCGTGACAGCAAGGGGAGCAGTGGATGTGGCAGCCAGCTTGGGATTAATGCAGCACAAATGGCCAGGGCTGCTGTCAAAGCTCCAGAGCTCTTCCTGAGCTCTAAAGCCTCCATAAAACTAAAACAAACAAACAAGGAACCACCTCCCCGCAATAAAGTTTATTTCCTAAGATACTTTTGTGACATTTGCAGTTCACGTCTAATGACTCAGTGGGTACAAAGAAATCACTTACAGCATCCATGTGTTTACATAACAGCCACTCTCAAAGCATGTTTATTGCCAGAGGTAACCAAGAACCTTTATCTCAGTATCTCTTACAAGAGGCAGCGGATTTAAACAGCATCAGTGTGGTCCTCAATCATAAAGGCAAAAGTAAATAAATAAATGAAAATAATTTTAAAAAATAAAACCAAGGGTCACACAGACATATGCTGCTCAAAACTTCCCACTGAGATGATTACAATTCAAGACATGATAATGCATAAAAAGAAATACATAATTTCAAAGTACTGCAGCTGCAAAGTGTGTTAGTTACAGGCACAGTAGATGAGGGAAAAAGATCTCTGTTATTAATCAGAATTCATATTTAAGAAACAGTGGTTGTTAAGTAACTCCCCTGAATCTTAATCACAACCAGGAGGGTACCAATTATTCTGACTCTGTTACTATTCATTAATATCATGCTGAAATCTTGTTTGTTTTTACAAGCTGGGGTGGGAGATGAAGGAGATCAACTTTGAGGGGACTGCTGTTCTATTTTTTTGAAGTGCATCTGTACCTGAACCAGCTGAACCCACAGAGATCAGGCAGTCAGGACACAAACAAGAATTCACATTCGACTAATTGGAAGGTCAGGTAAACAAAGCTCCATTACCATAACAAGAAGATATGTTCTTCCTTGCAGCCTTGCCATTAGTTTTATGCATCTCTTGCCCTGACAACAAATGAAACCTCTGCTGAAATGAAAGAAATATTATTATATCATTCCCTACATATTACTTTCTGAAAGGCTTTGCCCCCTTCAAGATTGACCTAAGGCTTAATTAAAGCTACACGGAGCAGCAGAGAAAGATCTAAAGCTCCAAGCCTGCAATGACTAGAAAGTGCTAGATCTGATTTTCAGTATAATGATATTCTCTTATCAGCACAAGCAAAACAACAACAAACATGAGCTGCAATAATGGTCAAAATGTGTTAACACATTGTGGAGAAGGCATTTGAATTTTGCTTTTAAGCCTCTGCCATTTTGGAAGGTAACCAACGTATAATTCCGCTTCCCTTGACTGACAAAGCCTGCTATACCTTTAATTAAATCTGTGACTGTACGCCACCTTTTCAGTAAGAATAAGGAATTAAAAATTGATTTTCTAGAGGAAGAACCCCTTCTCCCTACTGACAAACAGTATAATTTTTTTATAAATATATATAGCGTGATTAGCTGAGATCATGTGTATGGCATTTCCAGAATAAAACTAATCAGTGTTACATGCACTCCATCACTGCTCTATTTGCATTTTCTCCTGGAAGGCTTCCAAAGAAAGATGAAAATCTGCTTAGAAAGAGGCAAAACGCCCTGAATGTCTACCCCTGAGTGGGGCATCTAGCAGCAAACCTAGGCAGAGCCTGCTAGACCTCAATTCCCTATTTTCACTGGAGCATCACTGGGCACCATGACCTGCAGAGCACAGGCAGGGAGGGCAGGTCCAGCCACTCTCCTGCTGCCATGCAGGCAGAAACTCAGATTGACAGCTCCCTGCAGCTCTCAGTTCACACACCTGACCCTCTCCCTCCTGGGGCTGCATCTGTGCAGGAGAGCACCCAGATTATTGCACAGTGGAGCTTCCCCACGAGATGTGGTCTGAGGACACTGTGTGCCCAAACGCATGAGAGCAGCCACAGCCATGCCCTGACCCCACTTTAGAAGAGACCTGGGCTTTTGGGAACTCCTCTCCCAGCTTGTGACAGTCAAATAAGAGCTTGGAAGGTAATTAATTAAGAAGGTAATTGTGGAAATGCAGTTGCCATGTATGTGCCAGCATCTGGGATCTTATGGTTATGGGAGGATCTTATCAACTTCCAGTCAGAAAATGGGGCAGAGGAAATAAACATCAATCCTTCCAGGTTTCACAGAAAAGCTAAATAAACGCCACCCAAAAAGAATCAGAGAACAACTCAGGAGAAAAAAGCAGAGGAATATTTCCCTTCCTTCCTCTCAATAGTGTGGTTTTAATACCAGTCTCCTGACAGACTGGGCTTTTCAAGGATTAGGGTTGAGAGAAATGCCTGAATCTGAATACTTCCAGCCTCACTGGAGAGATGAGCAAGATGGCATGAGGAGGGAAAGTTTTCAGGCATCTTTCACCTTCATTATGGGATTATCAGGTCTGCAAAGATCCTTCTATTTCCATAAGCACCCAAGGGAATAGACAAGCCAAGGACAGGGCAGGAGACTCCAGTGCTATCTAAATTGTCTCAGAAGAGGAGAACACAAAAGACTTTGTCCCAGGCAGCAGTGAATGCTGCTAAGGACACAGAGTGAGGGCTCATTGTGCCTCTGCTTCCACTGGTCCTCCAAAAAACTACACTGCAGCCTCCAAGTGAGCATCTCTGGGGGCAGAATTGCAGGGTTTAGGGAAAAATACTCATCTGCAGGCCCATTACAGAGAAGAGTGGGACAAAGTTTGGTGCTTCAGCCATGTCCTGACAGAAAACATTTCCTCCTACAAGCAATGACAAGCAGTTGTCAAGTGACAAATATGTCATGAGTATCAAATGTCAGATTCAAAGGGTGTGAAACAACCCTGACATCAGCTTTAAGTATGAAGTTCCCTAAGGCATGTTCTGGGGGATCTTGTAAGCATTATTTGCTGAATTCTGAACAAACAAAATGCTCTGGAAAGCTTTAGAGGGTGCATAGAAGGCAACTTGTACATGCAAAACTGTTCCCATTGAACAGCAACTACATTTCTGCATAACACAGAAGGCAGGATTCAAAATCAAGCTCATACAAAGTGAACCTTTGTGATTTAAACATTAAGTGCCATTCCTCTTTGTCAAAAGAGGCAGAATAAAGTAACATTTATTAACCTATCCCTGTCATGAACTTTGCTATTGCAGTTCATCACTGTGGGATCTGGGAGCTTTTCCACAGAACCAAATTGCTGCAGAGAAGTGGACAGGAGACTTCAAAAGCTTTTTCCCTGTTCAAGTTTCAGCTCTGCCTGAAGTAGAATCATCTTGACCAGGGAAGAAGGAAAGGTCTGATGCAACTTTCTTGCTAATGGCAAAAATATTTGGAAAATGAGCTTTACAGAAGATGCTGAGCATGGCTGGACTTCAGGTTTTCCAACCTCCTCAAGGTTATAAATAACAAGGTACATATTGAGCTGCTATAACCAAGAGGCTCTCTGGATAGCTGCAGGGACCTAAACACATCAAGCTCTAGACTAGTTAAATAAAAATATGGTTTATCTGAGAAACTTAGTACTTGGCAGCTGAACAGAAAAAGCATCCTCACACCATTTTTGAGGTAGACAGGAAAGGGGATAGATCGGAGGGAGGAGGATCACACACTGTATATATTATAATATGTGAATCATGATCCAAAAATATTAAAAGAGAGTTGAATTCTTCCTAATTTTAAGATCTTGGTGATCTTTAAAAAACTTCACTCATGAACTACAATGACCCTCAAAACTCACCATGATATAATCCTTTCTATGTCCTCAGGTATTACTTTTTTTTCTTCCCTTAACAGATTGTCAAATTCTTTATTTCCAGATATTATGCTAAATATGCTATTTCCAGATATTATTCTTTTAATTCCTTGAGACACTTTTATTTTGATCTCCAGTGTAAAGCAAAGTCAATATTTGTACCACAGTAGAAGTGACACAAGCACACATGAATGAAGAAGTTAGAAAGAGGCAACCAAAATTAAAACTTAAGCTGCACAAAGGATGCTCTCTAACACATCCTTACTGATATCCACTGAGCCTGCCCTGTTCATAAGCTAAGCCCAGCTGTGCTGATCCCACTGAATTCCACAGCATCCTTTTGCCACAGTTTGCCAGTGAATCCTAAATGTGGCTTATTCACATCCCAGCAAGTCCAATTACCTGACTCCCTCTCACAGGGTTCTGCCATGGCACTCCAGGAGAGCCCTTTGGCATTTAGGACAATCTCAAAGCAGCAAGAAGCTTTATTCACATCATTCTCAAATCAAATGTATGTCAGATGTTGCCTAAAAACTAATAATCTGGATTTGCACATCTCCCTTTCCTGCTCGAGGAACCAGCCACCACATTTTCCAAACGATCCGACAGTCCACTTTAATATTCAATCCAATATGCATAACATAATTAAATTCCCAATCTACTCCCTGGGGTGTCTAAGCTCATCTACTGGAGCCTGCAATGATTTACAAACAGGACGTACCGAATGCAGAAAGGCTACTAACAGAGCAGTTCTGGCAAGTGTTTTTTCCTGAAGATAAGGAGGTTGAGACCCCAGTTTCTAGCCCTTCTCTGTGCTGGCAGCTGTCACCCTCGAGCACTGCCTCCAAAAGGAGGCAAGGTACTGTCTAGATAGATAATACATCAATCTAATAAGCAGCAGTGACAAATACTAACTTGTTTCATTACCAAATTAATATGCACATTTGTGCAGCTTAGCACACGTCCTGTCACCATGTCAAAGCTATTTCTGTCAAGCTCAAAATAGTCAGAGCAGAGGCTCCTCTGGTCAGAAGGACACACAGGAGAGAGACAACCAGCTCCAACACTCAGACTCCCCTGTTACCACTGAACTTAAAGAAGTTTATGTCAGGGCAATAAAGGAAACTGATTCAGATTTCCTGTGCCTCGTTTTTCAAATAGGTGGATGTGCATAATGCCCTCAACACAACTGACACCAGCCAGTTGTACAGACATTTGAGCAACTCCAGGATCAACCTCTTAGTTAGCAACCTGACAAGATGAGATTTTATGTACTCATTCTGCTTCTTCTGCAAGCTGCAGTGTTTAATGAACAAAAGTATCTCTTCTTTCACTCTGCAGCTCATCACTATAATGACCTGCTATAAGCAGTGAGATTCTTCAAACGGCTAAAACTGCCTTTTTTCAAGGGGTTGGCAGGTTTTGATTTTTGAAATCAAACAATTAGGTTTCTACCAGAAGTTCTCTGAGCACAGGAAGGCAGCCAGCAGGTCATTTAATTATTTATCTGCCAGAGGTCTTTTAAGGTGACTCTTGAAATATCTGAGCATCTCCATTCGAGAAAGTATTGATTAAGACAAAGTCATTAACAAGTGAATGTGTAACTGCAGGAAGAATCTTGGCAGGTCTGTAATGCACACTCAGACATTCAAAAGAGCTCTAAAGAGTATTTTAAAATAAGTAAACAAATCTATTTTTTTAAAGTATTAGACATCTAAAATACAATGAAGTGGTGGATGGGGTTTTTTATACCTAAAATTTGTGACATAAAACTCCTTAAAGTCAGTCTAGACTAATTGCCAAGTATTACACATTATATGATTAATCACACTGAATGTTCTGAAATTTTCCTATGTGTATATGATTAGGTAATGATATTTTTTTCTGTAATTAACCAAGAGCAGTCTCCTATCTATTTCCTTAAAGGTATTGATGAATTACATCAAGGAGATCTTCAAAGATAGATCTGAAATACAAGCTAGGATACTGTTTTTCAGATTGAAAGATGTGATTTCTCTAAAGCTGAAAAATTTCTTTAATGTGGCACCACTTAAAACCAAACCTCAGAGCTGAACCAAGGAATAGGAAAATGTTCCAAAACAGGAAAAACACCAGTTACATTCATGAAGGTATTTAAACACCTAATTCTTATTTGCACGTTAGTTGTTCAAATACAAAATGAACTTATATTTCAGAGCCTGGGGAGGGGCTACTAGCTGCCTCCAATGAAAACAACATTTTTCTAACATTGAAGAAAATGTTCCACTGAGTTTTGTACAGCTATTGGGCTGCTTTCTATAAATCATGAGCCTATTCTCATTTCTCAAGCTATCAAGTAAATGGTGTAACAGTGCTCTTTCACTGGTGACAGCACAGCCTTGACCATGAAAAGCCAAGAGAAAACGCAGGACTTCTTAAAAATGTTGTGGAAACTTGACAACAGGCCAGCTTGAGGCAGAAGGGGAGGTCATGTAAAGGAGAAGCAACTTTTCTGCCCAGATTTCCATCTGCATGTGAGAAGCACACGAGGACGTGCTCAAAAGCACAAGTGCTTTGGGAAAATAATGGCCCAGCTCCTCACAAAGACTTTGGAGGATACTGCAAAGGTGGAAACTCAGAGTTTATTGAGGCAAAACAAATATTTAATATGATGTTGTCTCTATCTTTCACATCTCAAGCTCAGCTCGTTCGCTTCTTTCGTGCCAAGTTCACCTCAGCTGGCACATGACCTCCACCAGAAGAAACCTGCTAAACTCCCTCCAGCTTGCCCCAGCAGCATCCTCAGATGAAGGACTTGGGTTCTGTGCTGTGACCTGTAACTCTCTGCAGCTCAGGTCAGGAAGGGAGGCCTTTTTGTCACAGAACTTTCTTCTGCCGTTCCTTCGTTTTGTGCTGCAATTTCCTGGCAATCAGTGCTCTTCCCTTCTTTGTTTTAAGCCTTTCCTATTTTGAAACAGGGACAGGTAGTGGGTGTGCTGTGCATAGGAACCATGCAGGGTACCCACCCAGCAGTGGAGAGGCTTTTCATCAAGAACAAATCATAATTACTGTCATATTTTGAAAGATCCTCCCTTTCCACCCTAACAGCTTCCTTTGCAGACAATGGACATTTCTGAAAAAGAAGTTACATCTCTGAAATTCACTGAAAATTGCCAGAGTCTTAACTGCCCATACAGATGCTCCAGGACAGGGTGCAGGACACTGCTTGCAACCATGTGCCTCTTGATGATTTTACTCCTGTTGTCAGTCAACCAATTTACCAGCACATCCTGCAGCCATCTATTTTAGGAAGATGTATTACTGTCTCTTGACACACAGAGGCAGCATATATAAAGGTTAGAGAAGGAGACAGAAAGTCACCACTGCTGGGCTCCACTGGCAGCTTTCTGCTGCCTCTTTAGTGGTGGCTGGGTCAGGTATTTAAATCTGTGGTTTTCAATTCTGCTCGGTGGAACACCAATTGCAGAAGGAACATTTGCTGGTTGATGTCCTGAGAAATTGGCTGGCCAAGTACTGCTGGCTCTCCTTGTTCCCACACATGTACATGGGATTTACTGCCAAGGAAGAAGCAAAAAGGCATCAGATACTTTCCTAATTATCCTCTGCATAAAGAGATACTACTGCTGTTTGAAAGTGTCATGATATGGCAAATGGCTAACGCCTGGAATATGGGAATTGTGAACTAATACATTCAGTCATTGGGGAAAAGATTACAATTCTTCCTCTTAAATATTCCAAGCTTCAATTTATTTGTACATCAAAGAAAAGGATACATTTCTGACATGCCTAATGGAAAGCTATCATTCTTAATTGAGCTCTGTTTGCTGTATGCTTTGAAAACCACAGGATTTGCAGAAAGAAAACAAGTGTTTTGTGACCATAAATGCCTTCCAAAAGCTGAACTGGGAAATAAAGCAAAGGTTTGAGAAGCATTCTGCTGAGCTGATGTTACACAAGGGTTCATCTGTGCTGATGTGCATCAGCAGTGCTCTATTGATCACATTGATTTTACCCAGCTAAGGGTTTGACCCACAGTCTCTGAGGAAGACCTAAAGCTAAACAACCTCTAACTAACTAACACCAAACAATAACTATCAAAGCAATAACTTTAAGAAAATAAGAGGGATCAAAACCAATGACCATTCAATAACAGCAGCACAGGAATAAATGGTGCACATGCTAAGGCAGACAGACAGGGCCAAACCAGAATAGCTGCAAGTGGGAACAAAATACAATATACTGAGAAAACACCAGAACTCTGAGGGACTAGAGGAGGCAAGAAAAAACAGTAAGGAGAAGTAAATGGCCAACCCTGATCCTGAACCAACACAATTTCATCAAATACTGAAGTACAACATACATCTTCATTATGTTTCTCATCCAAACCAGGAAATCAAGACTAAGGACCACAGTCTTCAAAATCCCTTTTGATACATATTTTAAATCCCCAAATTACTTTCCATCTATCAAACCTTCTGCCAGTAAGAGCAGCAGCCCTCTGAGTTTACAGACATGTCCATGCCCTGGCAGGGCTCTGGGCTGAGCAGCACTGCCTGTGCCCCACACAGCTCCTGCTGATGCTCAGGACTTGTCCAGGGCAGGTTCAACACTCCCATCTTGCAAAAACAGCTTTGAGGTTTGCTGTTACTGCACTGCCAGTGACTAACTGTGGCCTGAGGAGCTGTTGAATATGCAGCAGTTTGGGGAGTTTTTCCTGATACATACACAGGCCAGTTTACATACACCTACAGCAGATATAATGCAATCGCAGCTTTGCAATTTGCATGTAAATTATTCTCCTTGCTCCTGCTAACACAGAAATGCTACAATCCATGCTGCTATCCAGGAAAAAAGCCACACACAAAAAAACCCCAAAAATAACCCCAAACAACGCCCCTCAAATATATCTATATTCACATTTAATCTCTCTGTAATGTAATAGAATTCCTTACACATCTCTCCACAGAACCATTTTCTATTAGAGACAGTGCCATATATCTTTGTTCTGAGCTGAATAACTGATTGTACCCACATTCTGTCACACCTCTTCACCAAAAAAGGCCTCTCAGTAGAATCAGCCTGGATTCTATGCTCTGTCAGCATGAAATGACACTGCCAGACACATTTGCTGACCATACAACTGTATCTTCAAAAATACTGAGATGAAATAGATGATCACAGCAGCCTAATGTTCAAATATAAGTTACTCCCTGCTGTTTGGTCTCCTTTGGCTTTGTTCACATTTTACTGTGACCAGGTTGCAGCACAACCCTGTTCAAGGGGCTGTAGGGACAGAGGGGTGTCCTGGTGGGTCAGAGAGATGCCCAGCCAGCCTGCTCTTCTCTCCTGCAGCAGCAGCTGAAGGAGCTGTTTAGGAAGTGCACAGAAGTGTGTTGTGAGGAATGTTAAAAGGTGCATTCCCTTCAGCACTTGTTCCCAGGTGGGTTCCCTTAGTTAGTGCCATGCTGTTCTTGAGGTGCAAATACCAGAACTGCACAGAGCACCCAAGATGCAGAAAAACAAAGGTTCTGTGTGGCAGCAGTATAAAGTAAACATACAGCTAAGCCCTTCAGAGAACTCCTAGTTTAGCCATACTTCACTGTCAGGAGATTATAATTATGTGTACAGCATTACTATGCTACAAAAACATCTATCAGCTCATGGCTCTATTGCCATCTGATGATTATTTCTGGTAAAAAGAACATTAACCAATTTAAGCCCATTGTATCAATCATCCTAATCTTAAAGAGGCTCCAAGAGCAGTGTTTAGCAATCCCCCAGGACAGAAGTGGTGGAGTTCTGCCCGTCAGCAGACAGGGAGGCATTACCATGAAGGATGGCAGGAGCTCCAAAGGTGCTCAGTGGTCCATGGTCTCAGTGATCTGGCTTTAGAGAGCTCCCAGACAGCCTCAATATGAGCCTTTAATGAGCAAGTCTCAGGTTGTTGTGTCATCTCCTACTTGGGGACACTTCAGTTCACGGATCACTGAAGTGAAAGGCAGTAAAGGCAAACTCTCCAGAACTTCTGCTAACCAGCCATGCATGCCCAAATGTCAGCTCCTTTAACCCTTACAGAAAAATTTAAACTCCTCCTTTTTCTCACTACGCTTTTCCTGCTGGTAGAAAGGAACCTGTATTACAAATGTAGCACCCCTTCCCCCCATCCTCCTTTAGCCACCAATAGATGACAAGAATGTAAAAATACCATTAATAACTAGTTTGCTCACTGTAATTAACACCTTTGCAGTCTTCTTTCCAGAGAGAAATTGGCATACTTAAAGGAGGCTCAGCAAGGTGTTATTTACTTTAGGAAAAAGAAAACATTAAAGCTTTATGTGAAAGAAAATTATCTTTTCTCTCTCATGGCTCTCAAATACATTTTATAGCAGTGACTTTCCAGCCTGTGTTTAAAAAACCAGAAAGAACTTTCTTAAAAATCCATTAGGAACTTAAAAGTATTATCTACCACTTTGCTACACTCTCCCTAATGCAGCTACCAACAATAAATTCACAAGATTGTTTTTGAGTTGCTTATTTATTAATTTATTCACTCCTGCGTTGGTGACAGAGAGGAAAGGCATCATCCCTACGGGATGTTTTTAACATGTCACATGCAGTGTCACAGCCTGGGGGAGTTCACAGCTGCCCACAGGGACAGCAGCCCAGGGACAGGGACAGGACACAGCCTGCCCTGCAGCCAGGGGTGGCATTTGGGATGTGAGGAGTGGTGGTGGGTGGGATGTGTTCCTGTGCTGCTGGGACAGGAGAGTGAGTCTCCAGAGCTGTGGGGATCCCTCGGGAGCATCCTCAGCCTGGGCACACAGGGAGGACACCACTGACCTCATCCAGCACAGCCACATCACACAGATCCCACTGGGGCATGGACCTTGAACCCTCATCCTCACAGCAAGTGGGAAAATTCATGTCCTTATCCTAAGGGTTTCTTTCTTCCAGTGAACTCTTCCCTCTTGGGCTGGAATTAGCATCTTGTGCTGTCACAGGGCAGAGAGCTGCCACCTCTGGGACCCATCCTGCCTCACCACCAGGATGATGAGCCTCCAGTTTTAGTTATTTGTACAACTTGCCCAAGCCCTGGATGGACATCTGTGAACCATGTAAGACCACATGGACAAACAGAGAGATGCCAATGGCTTCAGTCTGAGCTTCCAACCAAGGCAAACAGAACATCCAAATCACATCTGCAGCTTTCCCCTGGCTTGGAGCAAAAACATGGACAGGCTACACTGGCAAACCAGGGAGCCTGGGGGAAGAGTCTGGTTTCTACCCTCTCTATTGGCCACCAGAATTCAAAAAGGACATTTTAATAAATCTACTGTTCTTCTTTTTAATTCTGTATTTGCTATATAAGAAACATGCTTTTTAAGACAGAAGTCTGTTTATATAAATCCAGAAGATGAACATCCAGAGATTATTATAATTTCAAATGTTGTTTTTTAAGTAGCTGACTATAACCTTTTGGAAAAGAAAGCACCATCTTACTCTCGTTGTACCTAAAATACAGGACATTAAAATAATTTTTTTCCAAAATATTCATACAAATAATGCAATTCCATAGTAGTCTTGGTAATGGCATGAAAGCATAGCCCCCCTCCCCTTGACTGCTGCACTATCACAAGTGACAGGCATTTGATCATTATTGCAACCACCTGTCAAGTATCACAATGAGTTTTCTCCCATTTCATGAGTTAAAAGGGTCTATAAACTGCAAAACTGTGCAAAATACAAAGTGCATTAAAAAAAATCAATATCTATTTAGATATCCTCTTAAGGAAGCTTACTTTTGATTAATTTTCTTGACTCTTGAGAAATCTGGTAACAGGAACAGAGGAAGAACACTTGTATTTATAAATTGGTTTGTCTAACAAGTTTGAAGATTTTTTTTTTCAGCTCACATTTTGCATATAACTGCTTCTCCTTCTTTGCAGAAGATCCTCTGTCATATGTTCATGTAAAAAGTGTTCTTTTGAAAGCCAGGAAAAATAAATCATCTCCTATTCAGGCAGTGGATTAGCCTGTACAGACTAACCTTTTTTGTCAAGATAGCACAGAGGTTTTATGGTTTTAGCTTGGCAATGACCACACTGTGGTTGGCAATACAGCTGTAAGAATGGTACAGAAATGTGGGATTTTAAAGGAAACTCAAGTCATCTCAAGTTCACTAAAAACAAACAAATCCCCCAAAATCCAACACCCAATAAAGAAAACTTACCGCACAAGTTCAACTTTTTCCCTGAATATTTAGAAGCACACCAAGACAGGGATACCAAATCCTGATCCCACCATATCCAACTCAGCAAAGCACTACATTTGTCTCCCAACAGATTTTGACTCTGCAGTTCAGACCTTTGCCAGTGATACTGAGTAAAGGACCATGTGCTCTTTTTGGATCAGGACAGTGTCAATGCACACAGAGGGCTCATCTGACCAGCTGCAGGCTGAGTGTTTATCATTAAATCAGGGGCTAAGTCTACTCAGTCAGCAATTCACTGGAGTTGGTAGATAAATGCTGATTTTTTTATATTCTTCTCCAAGTAAATGCAGTCCCTCCTCATTCTTTATCTGGAAATCATGGGATCCAAACTGACCCTGTCCTGTAGTCTCATCTTATGCCTCTTTAGGGCAAGTCATGCTCCTTTCTTAAAACCAAGGAGGCAGATCATCTTCATTTAAACAATGGGTAACAACCGATGAAATGTATCACATCCCTTACACTAGGATGACAAAGGATAATCAAGATTTTGAACACATTGAAAAATTCAACAACACAGCTCTGAGATGACAGGGAGAGACAGCAGCCAATGAAGCAGTGTCCAAGAAATCCTTGCCAGCACAAACCCTGTAAAACTTGAAAATGTCAAAAATTAAAAAAGACATCCCTGCATGAATTTTTGCTTCTCAGACCTGGGACAGATTGAATGCTGACCTGTAGTAGGATGGTTAGTGTATCCATATCTCATGCATCCTGTTTGATTTTGTCCATCCATATTGGAGAGGCAGGAATAATTTTCAGTTCTTAGGCCACATTTTTTTATTTGAGAACTAAGCCTCAGAACAAATCAGGTATATTTCCCCTTCCCAGTTTAGTGCTTTTTAAAAAAACCAAGTCATTAATCTGGAGCATAGAACCAGCTGAAGAGTGGTCCAGGTAATTCTGCTGCGGCAAGGATTGACAGTGGTTAATGCTTAAACAATACAGTTTGCTTTAGTCAGAGGAGACAAATGGTTTGTGGCCCATGAATTCTTCCAGGAGTCTCACTCAGTCCTGAATTTTCCTGTACACTGTTGGAATAATACCCTGTCTCTTTCTCCCTTAGATATTTGTCAGTGCACAAATGTATTTCTACCCTAGATAATCATGGAAGACAGGGACAACATATTGATATACAGCACTATTTTAGACCAAGGTATGAATATTACATTAGCTGAGTTATCACTGTAAGTTCTGACCTTCAACTATCCAATTTTAAATTCATTCATTTTCAAACTATTAAACTCTTCTCTGTCACATCACAGAAATAGACACAGTGATGGTAAGTTTTCCTGACAATGTTTTAGTCAAAACAAACGATGATGTATTAGTAGAATTTGTAAAAACGTGTTTGTGCTATTAAAAATCTGGAAGGACTCTGTAGCCTTTGGTCACAGCTTGACCCTGAGTAGGCAAGCAGAGAGAAGTGTCAGGTGAGTGATCAGTTCCTGTGCTGCCTACCTCCTTCTCATCCCTGATTGTGGGTCAAAAAGCTCAGCTGTGCTGCCAAACACAGAAATATGGGCTCCATTTCCATTCCCTGCTCCTTGCTGAAAAACCTCTAACACATGGATACTCCTGTTCCCAGCAGTGAGTCCCAAACAAAACAACAAACTCGATTAAGAAGAGCACAAAGGGGAAAGGTTAAATGAAACTTTTTCCCAACAAGTTACTGGCAATCTGAGGGAGGAGCAGGGAGCTGAGAAAAGCCTTCTTCCTCAGTTTGCTGTCCTCAAATCTTCCAGCAAGTTCCCAGCCTGGTAATGTAACTCAACATTCTCACTTCTCACCTCGGGCAAATTAAAAGGCAGAGAAGTTATTTCTTACAGAGAGTAACGCACTCTTTTGGCAGTTAGCTAGAACTGGATATTTTATCTTTCTAAAACTACAACACATGAATTTAAAGTGAAAAAGCCAAACCAACGTCAGAGCTCCCCTGGAGCAACACCAACTGCTTGCAAAGAGCAGCAGGGAAGTGTTCAGCTCCACTGCCTGGAACTGGAACGGGAGGGTTAAAGGGGAAAGGAGCAGCAGCATCACCACTTCATACAGGGGATCTGACAATAGAGCACTTAAATACAGATGCACACCCCCTTGGCTTCCCAAGCCCTCCTAGCTGTGCAGGCCACTGCAGAGCATTGTACAAAACCAGCAGGCTGTCACGGCAGTGTGGAGACATCCCTAACAGGCTATGCAGGAGGTGTGCATGAACAGTTAGGTGTCAATTAGACACACTTTTTACCAGGTTTTAAAACATGCTGAATCCAGCCAGCACCTACATCTGTCAGGAGTTTAAACAGTGAAAGCTTAGTAAAAAAACTAAAATAAAATTGTATGCCATTGGATTGAATTGAAACATGTGGTATAAAATGCTCTGGTGAGCATCAGTAGTGAGAGATTTACACAAAATTTTTGCTTCTGTTTCATTTCCAGAACGAAAAGGATTCAAAGATGCAAACTACAGGGAACAAACCACAACTGCTTTCAACACCTTCTGCTGACCATAATCTGATGACCATTTCCCTCCATTCAACAAACAGTGCCTGAAAAGACAGAAATATCTCCACATGGGAACAGAAGCCATTATTTTATCAAATCGATTACTGCTGAAACCTTTGAGCTCTAAACAAGCCTTTGCTAAAGTCCTATTGGCATTTAGGTTAACAATTATCTTTTTACAAGTTCTGAAGACGTGCTGAAAGTAACAGCACCCCCTGGTTAGCAGAGAGAGCTAATTGATGCCATGAGGATAGGGGATGGGATTCTGAGATGATCCTATTAAAAACAAATCAGTCAATCAGTCTAACTTTGCTCTGAATGACAGCCTAAGAAAAGAGATTTTGAGGATTGTCTTGTAAAGAAGGTGCTGCATATGACAGCAGTGGGAAACCTCTTGAAATCCCAGACAGCCCACTGAAGAGGGGAACCAAAACCAATGGAAACAGCAGTCAATTATAACTATAAAAATAGAGAACATGAACTCAAGAAAGGGATTTCCCTTTAAGAATTCAGGCTCTAGGCACAACAGAGCTCTAGCTGTCACGTTCATGTGGGTAGCCACTTTAATCAACCTCTTTAGCATATATTTTGAGTGTCTGTGTAAGAAATAGGAATTCTTCCTACCTGCTTTCTAAAAGCTCTTTTAACTGAGACACTGCCTCCTCTGCAATGTCTTCTCTCAAGAGTCAAAAGTCAACGCCCTAGAATTACAGGAATCTAGATTAAAGATCCTCTTGTATTTAATGCCTCTCCATAAACAAAGGAACTTCATCTCAACTGAGAAAATAGCAATTCTTGAACTTCAGTGTATGGCAACATAAATTTCTTACTCAGCCGAAGATTTATCAGCTCTTAAAACTAAAAAACTGTCTTCCTCAATCCGCTGCTTTGTTTCATCATCCTCAGACAACACAGCTTCTTCCATTTTTTATAACCTTTTTCTGAGGGGTCTTAATTTATGCCAAGAAAAACACTGTCTGTTAAATGGCATCATTAGACTCACATGATTTCTTGTGGTGCGTGTGAAGTTTTTGGTTTCCTGCATACTAAATGATCCTTACAGTGTGAAAGAAATTGGTATAAACAGCTGCTTTACTTTGTGCTCTGATAACTGAGGAAAAACAGCCCTCAGTGAAGAAGTCATCCTTCGCTTGGGGGAAAGTAAATGGGCAAATAAGTACATGACTAAAATTAGCAGATCAGGCACTGATTTCTTGACCAAGGCACGTGTGAGCTGGAGCAAAAGTTTTCATAAGCAGAGCTCTGCCTTTTCTCATGGATGAATGCAAAATAAGGCTCTTCACCTGCTTTATTTCATTGCCACAAATACTTTGTAGATTGAGAAATGGGCAGCAGCATAAAGAAACACAGGTTCAGATTTCTTTTTGGTTTCTGAATTCAGATACAGGATGTGTTGACAGCAAGCCCACAACTTCCATCCAGCCACAAAGTCACAGAAAATGGGACAAGAGCCAGGTATCAACCATCTAGCAAACAGCCTGGTGATGACATCCACTTGCAGCCTGATAAATAGGTTCATAAAGACCTGCAGGAAGTTTCCAGGCTTGGAATAAAAATACTGGGGAATCACTTCCATGTCTCACTACACTCTCTCTACAGTGCCAGCGAGAAAACTGGGAAAGGAAAAAAAGTGAAAAGTGGGAACACAAAGGACGAAGTCAAACCATTACTGTCCTAGGAGACCAAAGGTGACAGGCAAGGGAGAAAAAGCAGTGTTCTTTTTCCATCTCTTTTGAGCAAAGGGGCACACAAGAAATTAGGGGAATGGACCCAAACTGACCTGAGCACATACAAGAATCACAGGAAATTAGGGGGATAGACCCAAGCATAGCTCCAACACCCTGTTGCCAAGGAAAAATGTTTCTCATACACATCTGAACCTTTTTTTTTGGCATGCTTTGGGTCTGATCCAAAATCCTGACACAGCCAACTAGAAATGGTTATTGGATTAAATTCTTAGACAGCACAGAAAAAAAGCAGGCTAAAGAATCTTAGCAGACTTTCCAAGAGTATTCATTCATCTCTGGCTTGGGAAAAGCTTGTGAAGTGTCAGACTGAAAGAGAATTTTGTGAGGAAAATCTGGGTTTGCACCACAAGAGCAGCTGCCTATAATAGCATTGCCCAGAGAGGTATTGAACAGGTGCTAGAACCAAAAAAAAAAAAAAAAAAGACAAGTAAACAAAACAATAAACCAAAACTGCCTAGTGCCCTCTAAGTAAGTTTCTCCATCTTGTGTGTAACAAAGCAACAACTCAGAGGAACTTCTGAAAGACATAAATGTCAATCCAGCACCCTGCTCAGGCTGACCTTTACAAAAGAGTTTTTCATTTTCACATTCTCCTATTTCTACAGCAATAGAGAGCTCCTTTGAAAACCTCCTGGAGAAGCACAGACCCTGGGAAAGGATCAGAACTGCCCAATAACCCCAGTAATCGTGAATTTCCAAATCTGCCCTGTTACTTGTGAGCTCTGCCAGTGGTTTGGGTAGGGAAAAGGAAGCATGCACCTCTTCTCATGCACCTCTGCAGCTGTCCACATCTGCCAGGCATCTGGGCACAGCTGAGCAGTTCCACCCCTGGAAGAGTCTGCTCTGCTCAGTCCTGCTTCTCCACAATTGCTGGCAAAGGGGGAAACAACGGCAGCTTTCACAATTCCCATGGCAACAGCTCCTTGTCTCTGCAAACTCTGACTCCAGCGGCAGCCCCAGCACTGCACAGAGCAGCACACAGAGGGCATTTGCAGCCAGGTAGCAAGTGCTTGTGTTTCATCAAAAATTCACAAGCACAAAGCACTGGCCATGGCTGGACAGTAACACTGAACTCAGGCATATAATCAGTGCTCCACTATGGATCCTTCTGTGTTCCTATCTCTGCAATAATGGGCTTATCTAAAATGTTGGAAATTAGGTTTTTAAGGTCAGTGGGAGACCTTTAAAAGCCCTCAAATAGAACCAAGGTCATGACTACTTGTGGTCATTGACATTACAGCAATTTTTGTAAGTACAGAGGTATTAATCCCAGGAGCCTGACAATTTCAATTTTAGTAATGACATTCTGTGCACCTAAAACTTTTAGTGAAGTTTAATATTCTTCACTCCATGTACTCATCTGTTCTGTGCTGTTCTTAAGCGTTGTTAAATGGTTCTTTCATTCCACTGTGGAGCTGGCTGACCACATTTCAGCTGTGCATGGAGTGAACTCTGTATATTGCAGCATCATTACTCTCAGGGGATCCTAGGTAGTTGGAAAATGTTCTAATTTGATTTTTTTTTCTTTAAAGCAACTGCATCTTGCAAAAGCAGCCAATTGTTTCTGTCCCCGAAATGAATACAATAAAAAAATTAATTACACCATGCTGTGATAATCTGAATTTTAAAATGGAAAAGGTCCACTAGAAAAACACCTACTGTATCAGTAATGATGTTACTTGGGTTGAATTAATAATATTTAAACAAGCTTGAAGAAGATTACAACAGTATTTATACTTATTTATTTCATGCACAGTGTGACGTCAGTGCCCTGACATTATTAAGAGCATATATGCAGTGTAATTCACAGGAATAGTTCCACAGAATTACTGATATAAATTAAATTTCTCAAGTGTTGAAGTGACTGCAAAAATTGAGCTCTAGAATTTATTCCATGTAGGTAGGATTTAAACCAAAATCTGTAGAAATTTTTTCCAAATTTAAATGCTTCTAGTCGGTAGCAAGAAACATCTCCTCTGGGACACATATTTGGCTGAAAAAAAGGTGTCCTCAGCACAGTTAACAGCATCAGCATGGGCATCTAATCTCTATATCATGCTAAATATTTTCTTCTTTGAAGTGATAAAAATCCAACTGCCAAGCATTGCTTGATCTGACCCAATGCCTGGGGAAAGCTAATCAGAAGGAAGCCTTATAGGTTCCCCCTGCTTAAATCCACCCACCCAAATAAGCACAAGTTAGAATTTTTATGAGGTAAAAGAGACTCTGCTGTCACAGCCCAGTGTTAATTGGCACAAAGGTTTGAGAATACCTTCGTTTTACTGAACTGCTTTGATTTCAAGACTTCTGAGCTGAATTTTCCTGCTTCTTCATAATCCTGTCTTAACTATCACTGAGTTTGAAGTGAGAAAGGAGCTTAGACAGATCTATATCGGTGTTCATTCACGCCAGACTGTTGCATTTTCATCTGAAACACGGTTTGGAAAAAATTCCAATTGAGGGCAGGAGTAGCAGGGGGAGCACAGGGAATGCTAATCCCCTGCTCAGCTCCCCTGGAAGCAACAGGTGATAATTAGTCATTGGCCACCATGAAAACAGACTTATTGCTTCTCTGCCTGGAAAAAAGAAGAAAGAAAAACCCATAAAAGTAATTGTCACCATTTTCCCCTCCATCTCTGCTGGGGGAAGGAGGCACATTCAAAACTCAGCAGAGAGAGAAACCACAGATGGTCAAAGAAGATGCAGTTTGGGTTTATCTCCATCCCCCAGTGTTACTCCACATCAGTTCAAAAGCCTGGATGTCCTCTGTTTTCACCAGGTGAAAACATGATCATCAAGACAGTAGAATGAGAGCCACCTCTACTGAAAAACAAAGCCCAGGATGTAGAAACACAGCAATCCCCAAATTCAAACTGCACTACAGCATGGACAGGAGGAAACATTGCTGAGAACCAACAGATGATTTGCAGATTACCTGGAAACTGTCAGAGATGGATAAAGCAGCACATTTCACAGGTAGCACTCAGTTTCAAGAGTTATCTTGTTTTTCTCTTCCACACTTTCAGTCGCATACAGACATTTTATGTTATAAAATTCCCTCTGCAATTAAAACCAAGTTAATGACACTTCACCTGATCCTCACACCTATGACTAATCAATGCAAGACTGAAACCATCTCCAGGACTAAGAATAGAATTTCTAATTTTCATAAAATTACTTCCAGTGGGATTTCAATAGTATTTTTTTAAACTTGAAGTATCTGATGAAAGGATTTTAGGGTTTCACACTTCATACCATTTACCATCTAGCTTTCAGTTAGTTCCACTTTTTATTTATGTGCTGAAAGGGATAGATTTTCTTCCTCCTTCTTTTATAGAACTGCCTTTACTGATAAAAATGTGAGATTCCCCACTCTGCTAGCCTTGCTTATCAAATTAGAGCCAAATGTAATAAAATGGCTGTTTGAGAAAGATTTTAACAAGGTATCCAAACACAGTCATTTTCAGAATCTTATATTCCACTAGTACCTTTCTCCCAATATTTTCTCAAAAACTTATTTAAGCCATAAAGCCTTGCAAAGATCACCCACATTTTACAACACACAGTACACAGACTTGAATCTTATTTTACGTTTTTCTTTGTAAGTATTCATGCAGCTTGCAGTGTCTAGTAAATATTATGTCTTGTCACAGATAACCAGCCACTCAACTAATTGGAGATTTCTATTAAGATTTCTCCCAGATTCCCCCTTCCAGTAGCATCTTTTCATCCTAATTCATCTCCCTGAAAATGAAGTCCATTTTCTCTGTATTATCAATTTCTGTAGGAGATACTGGTATCATTTTGAATTGAACAAGCAAAAAAAAGCTTTAAGCCTGCAGAATTTATTTATACTGCAGGGTCTTGAAAGTGCCTTCTAAAGCCATTAAAGACAAAACTCTCAATCTGTTTTAATGCTGTGGAATACATATTCCTCTTTTCCATCAGTTGGCTTTGCTTTAAGATACATATTCACTAAAAAAACCCCCATAGTCAGGACTGAATATTGGGAGAGAAATGGACTATCAAAGGAGGAACTTAATTTAAATTCAATGATAATGCATTTCCTATATATATATTTATATAATAGGTATTTAGTTCTTGATCAGAGCATTAAAGACAGAAAACCTCATTTCCCATTCACAGAGGTTTGTTCATGAGTCACCTGTAGCACAAGAAATGAGATAAGGTGAGCACACAACTCACCAAATGTGCTTCCCCTGGCTCTCTACCCAGTGATTCCATCCACTGCAGCACTGCCACATTATACCTCTGTCAGTTCTATCAACACTAATTAATCTAACAGCAACCTTCTCCTGAATCCATCCACTATTTTAATGGTAACCATCATCTCATGAATCAAAATCCTTGTCTGATTGTCCTGGAGGTCTGCACGTAATAAAATCCCACTTAGAGGAGTTGCCTGCTGGAGGTGCTTTTTCCTTTATCTGTGCTTTCTGTAAGAGGATATGGACCCAGTTTCTGACAGTTCAATCTCTGTGCTGTGTAAGTCTACAGCCTTAACAGTTTCACACGAACCACGTGGAGTTTCAACTCAGGGCTTTGGGTTTTTGCCACCTCCACGTAGAGCAGGCAGTGAAATACTCCTAGAGCACATCTTGACACGGTCCTGCAGCCCAGCCTACCGTAAAGCAATCTCTATCAGCACACCGTGGCAGATTGCACAGGTTTAAATCACACCAGGAAGCAGTCAGGACAGGTGGCTGCAAAAATACAGGCTTCCAGGGAGCCAAAACCTGACTTTTTGGAACTGGTTTATTTTAAGAAGCAAGCTTTTCCTGTCAGCCCCAGGGCACACAGCTTGCTAGAGAAACACCTCTCAGAGGCACTGGCTGGCACGACATGGTCAGATTGTTTCCAGCACTTTGGGTTTAAAACCATACAGCAATGGCATTTATATTTTGATTGATTAAAAATAATTTCCCTTTCATTTAGGGAGACAGCGTGTATGCATCAGGATAATGTGATCTAGAGTCTAAAAAAGCCAGCGATAGATCCTTTTGTGAAAGCGAGTCCTGTGGAGACAGGAGACAATTATTCAGAAAGTGTTTGTGGCAGAGACTGAACAGTGTGACTGGGTGGAGATCTCTGTCTTGCTGTGGATGTTCAAGAAAGAAAGATGCGTGAAGACAAGAAAATTGAAGATTGACAAAAGCAGATAAGGACACCAAAGTCTATCCCCTCCAGCTTCAGCTGGACTGACCTGGGCTGAAGAGAAGCATAAAGCAGAACTGCCCCAAGTTGGGAAACAGAAGTGATTCCCCAAAACACTGTTTTTCTTCTTCTAGATTTGGCAAAATCTGCTTCTTTTACCAAGTGCAGGAGCCTGAATGGCTGCTCCCTGCTCCACACCATCCCTGCTCCCCCAGCCTGGGTAAGTTCTGCCAGCAGAAAATTATCATAGGATTTGTTCAGGCAAACACTCCCCCAGCAAGAGGTCACAGAAGTCACAATCCCACAGAAATAATCGAGGCTGTGTCCCTACATGGCCATTGGCATGAGGGGGTGTATTTGCTTTCCCCAGACAAGCCAGAGGATGTTGATAAGGGTACAAGGCTTTTCCAGGGACAATAGAAGATTGTTATTTTTATTTTTTAGAGGCCTGAACTATACAAAACCTCAAGAGTGATTTAACAGCAGGTCTCTAAGAGCCAAGCAGTGCCCCAAGAATATTTTTAGATAAAGGTATTAAAGTTCAGTGATTTGCAAAATATGGATAGATTATTTAACCTCCACTTCTACAGCAGAGGTACAAAGTATTTTTGAGCGTAAAACTGAAAACATATTAAACCAACAAACACACTCCAAAGACATTGAAACATCTTATTAAAAAGCTAAGAGAGCTGTGAAAGCAAAAGCATCCTGCCTTGCCTGCAGAACCACCCCAACTCTCACACTTGCACAGACCCAACACTCAGGCAGGTAGCAAGAATAACCTGCTACAGAGAGCTGGAGCCTTCCAGTCAGAAAAGAACCCACCTGCTGCCCTGGGTGTCCCAGACAGGTGTGCTGCCACAGCCAGAGCAGGCTGGGGCTGGAAAGGGATGAGGCACATCTACAAACCCTGCTTGGGATCCTGGTCTCTGCTTCTTCAGCCTCCTGGATGGCTCAGGACAGATAATGGCTTTCTTTTCTCCCTTACAGTGGTGGAGGAAGAAAAAACCTCTGGCCTTACAAATAAGGACATATTGGACATTATCTCAATGAAGACAATGGCAAACATAACAAGCCACTGTCAGCTCAGTGTGATTTTCATGGCTCAGACACTACTTCAAAATGCAATGGTAAGAAACAAGGGCTTTTTTCTAGTGAAAAAGCAGACTGGAAACAGAAGTAATGGATGCACTAAAGATCTTTAAAACAGCATTATTGCTGTGTTCTGGGTTAATCAGGCCCATACGGTTTGGTACAAAATTAATCATCTACGACTGAAGTAATAAAGTCTCACTTGGAGGCCACATCTCTGCTTGGCATGGGCCCAGGAATGCACACTATGTCAGACTGCTGAAAAACCACGGGGAAGGAACAGAAATAGTCATCTTCCCTACCCAAGTGCCTCAGGCATTCTCTCCATCACACCAAACAAGGAGGTTGAACATCTCCCATCAAAACTTTGCTGGATTCACTGCAGGTACAAGACAGTCCCTGTGCTCTTTCAGTCATGTGGCAACCAAGAGTTTCATTACAGGAATATATACACCATTGGTAATAATATATCAAATTTTTACCATGATTAGCTTTACTTGCTCTGAATTCTTGTTCCCCAAAGACACATTAGATACTAAAACACGACTGGTCTAAAATAAATGGTTAACTCTTAATGATTGGATAATTTTCTCATTGACAGTGAAACAGATGCAAACTACATAAAGTTAAACAGTAATGACTCTTCTGTAAAACTTCTAGTGGATGAATATAGATGCTGTTAATTGCTATTAATTCCAGCTTTGTTTTAATTTGAGGTATGGGCAGCTGTAGTACTTTTCACCAAAAATGCATGAAACTCAAGACATGCTCTGTTTCCTGTTAATGCCATCTCTGGCAGAGCTGGGGGCACACGGACTGGAGGCATCTGTCACACACTGCACAGGGCACTGTGTGCTCCTCCCCTCAGCAGCCAGGGCACAGGGCTGGGCTGCCGAGGGAGGAAAAACAGGTTTTGGTCCCACTGTGCCTCTTATCCCCTTTCAGCTCCACTGAGGATGCTGGAACACCTTTGTTTTGCCTGATGGCAAAATCCATCGGGGAAAACAAAGGGAATGCCAGGAGGACAAGGTTATCAGATTTTCATACTGGTAACAAAACATTTGGAAGCAGAGGGGAGAGTGTTCATGCCTTTTTCCTTTCTTCTTCTCATCACGAGCAGGACTAGACATAGGCTAGTCCCAGCTCTACACAGTAATTTAAAATCAATATAATCACAGTGAACTTTGTCACCTCTGCTTCAGCTGAGTAGGTTTTTCATTTGGGTCCCTTGCCATTTTTCTCCCTCAAAATAAGTTCTTCAGTTTTTGGTCTGCCTTGAAATGAAATAAAGCCATCCTTGGCCTCCACACAGCACGTGAGCAGTCTCTCAAGACATGCAAGACACAGAGCAAACTTCCATCATCTGCACATCGTTACATTCAAACACAACGATTTCTATTAAATATTTAGGACTCAAATATTTATATCCAGTCAATTACACTGAGCATTACTTTTTCTCCAGGGAATTCTTGCTCTCCCTCAGCACAGAAGAGAGGACCAAAGTGCATTTCCTGAACTTACTAATAACACAGCAACACCTAAGGCTATTAAGAAATCCTTCCCACTAGATGCAAAGACCTTGGAAGCAAAACTACATGCCTAGTATAGAAGAAAACAGAATTATCTTTCTGGGAGCCAATATAAACAAATGCTGATCTCTGCCCCAAGAAGCTTAAAGTGTTGGCTCCAAGAGAGTAAAATGTGTGTGTGAGGGGGAAAAGGTCAATGATGTTGGAGACCTTTTCCACAGCTGTACCTCCACTCTGGAACACAGGCAACTGGCAAGGCTGCCAGGCTGCAGAGTAATGCCCCAGGAATGGAGCAGTCATTAGCACCACCAGTTCCCACCAGCAGACCAGTGCTGTAGGTCCTAGTGGGAGGATTTACAGTTTGCATTTTGTACCGAAGAAACCACCAGCTAGACTTTGCTAATCGTGTTATCATGCTCAGTAATTCATACAGCTCTCCCACAGCAAAACCTTTTTATTACAGAATTTCAAAAACCAATACTTGAATTTTAAACTTTAATATGAACTTACATTTTAAAACATTAAATTATCCAGCGAAGCGGACGTGAATGTGAAAAAAGGCCATTTCCTCCATCATTTCATTAAATTTGAAAGTACTTATTTATTTTAATAAGTTGAGATGTCCATATGCCAGGAAATTAACATCAAAGAATGTTAAATATGCCCAGTATCACTTAAAAGCCTATGGAGCATTATGCATTTTCAGAAATAGCATAACTCAGCAAAACTACTTTCCCAGCAGTTACTTTTTATTACGGTTTCCAACAGTTCTTTGGGGGAAAAAAGCTGAAAATGTTTACCATACTCTGCACTCCTGTTCATACTGAAATAGTAAGGTGCAATGCTGAATGATGTGTTCAGGTGCCACACCACACCACCTTCCCTCATTTAGGGCCTTCTGCTAATGCCAAACAGATGGTTGCCTACAACTCTCTCTTCCAAGGGCTCCTATGCAGACCTCCTTCACTGGTATGACCAGGAGTGTGGATGGCCTCAAATTGGAAAGGCTGGACTTGGACTGTTTCCTCTGAACAGTTATACTTCACTTAGCACAACAGGATAGAATTATGACTAATATTTTGATCACTTGAACCACCCAGACACTTTTCAGCCGTCAGAACCCATGTGCCGAACTCACAGGGGTTTCCCTGCAGAAGCAGAACTTCACTGGCACATGTTCTGAAAAGCTCCTTGTGAGCACTTGCCATTTTGAACAGGGGCCCATCATGGATTAGCCTAATTTCCTAAGGAAATAGGCTTATGTATCTGAGCCTTCTACTGCATCTGGGCCACCAATTCCCCTTCCCTCCCACCACAACTTTCAAACTTGCTGGGTAACTCTGACCCAATCTGAGAGAAAGGGGTGAACTTACATCCCAGCCACTGGTTTAGTGATGCACAAGCATCAGCACAGGGAGCAGTGGCACAGAGCACAACTGGGGGCCAGGAAATAAGCTAGAGCTTCTTAGGCACTGGAGACTTTTCACAGGAATATGAAGCACTTAGCTGTTCATAGAGCTGCACGGCTCTGGTGTTTTAGCAGCAGAGAAAAGGAAGCTCTTAGTAGCTTCTCCAGCTCAGTCTTCACCTCATTACACTCTGCTTCAGCCACTGATGCATTTAACACTGAACCACCTCTCAGATGACTTGCACAAATGTAAGGTAGAGGTAACTTTTCTATGTTTGCACTGAGAGCAATTAAGTCCAGCAGGCATCTGGGGAGCCCTTGTGCAACACAAGCAGTAATTGATCTACATACACTGAGCCCTTCTTTACAAAAGTCACATCCAATTCTCAGCCAACTTACCTTCACAGAGCAAATCCCCTTCCTCAGAGATCAGCATATGCTAATAGTCTATCATGCAGATAAGTGTCTCAGTTTCACGTCTCCAGCAACAGAAATATAAATTAAAAACACGATCTGAAGTGCCACAGAAGCTTCCAAGCTGGAATATATCTGAAAAGTTCACGTCACCTCTGGTTAGGAGCAGACTAGCATCTGGCATGGAAAATGGCTTTTCATAGCCCAAGGGGCCAGAAGGCTCCAGCAGCAGCCTGAGCTCAGCAGCCTGAGACACACCACCACACCTCAGGAGCAAAAGACAGCATGTAAAACTGAACAAGAAGTGATCTAAACTCCCCATGACTTCACTGCTGTGCTACCTCAGGGTAAATCTTATTTCTGTACTTGGGAAAATACATTCACACAAACACAAAGCAAACCCCGTAACATTCAATTCTTTATTCTGAGCTTGTCCATTTAAGTGTTTTGTTCATTCAGGAGCTCGACACAGGGAATGGACCCCAGTGCTCAAGGACCAGATGATGTGAAATACAGCAGAGGGGCCATGTGAGGTCCCAACCCAGCATGGTGCAAAAGCAAATGATCAACATTTAAGGGACCTTTGTCACCTCAGCTCTAGCTGTGAGTGCATTATGGGGAGTTGGGACAGAGACAGGAAACATTTGTTTCACTATTCCACATAAGGAAAGCAACAGGAACTGCAGTCACACGCCAATACTCATCCCCTTCAGGCATTCAACTGCAGGGACTTTTCCTCTTTTGTTCTTTTCTGAGGAAATTTATACACCAAGACAGCTGAGAAAACCTTGCAAGAGTCAGAAATCAAGAACCCCACGTGGAACAGCTCCTCCTGAGCTTTCTGGCAGCTGCACAACTTAGCTCTTGGCCTGAATGCTTTAATTTACATCAAGGTAAGAAAAGCAGCATGGGCCAGCCTCAGAGCTCCCCTTCAGCCCCACTGGGGTGATGTAAGACACAACACCCAGCCCCTCTGTGCCCTCCTGGTCCTTCCAGCTGTGAGCACAGCAGGAGCTCACCTCACAGCAGCTGTGCTGAGGAGAGATCTGCAGCTGAGCATGTGCCTGCAAGGCTGGAATGCTACAGCAGCATGGAGCAAACATGCATGCAATGAGACTGCATTCCAACAGGAACAATGGGCAGAGGGTGCACTTCAGCCAGGTCCACAGCAGGCTGGCTTAGGTTAACCTCAGCAAGCACTGTTTGGAAGGAAGCAGGCAGGATGGGGATGGAGGAAGATAGAAGGCCTAATATTCATGGCAGCAAAGACTCCTTAGGTGGAAGAGTTGCTTGCTGGTCAAGTCTTAAGTATTTTTAAAGGTGTTATTTGTTTTAAAGGTATCTCACCCTACTGAGGGTTCAACCAGCAATACCCACCAGCCCTTCATATGGCAGCTCAAATTCCCATCTCCATACTTCTCCTACAGGGACAAAGGGCTCCTGATTCTTCACAAATGAAATTGCTCATCTCACTAATTATCCTGAAAACATTACCAACCCACAGTCCCACTCACCTCACAACTGGGCAGTGTAAAGATGGGAGTGGGTGGAAACACACACAGGAAATATTCATTCAGCGTTCAGTTGAATTAAACCCACTTGCTTTCCCAGCTTTACAAAAACAGAAGCTTGATACTCGGGTTCTCAGTAAGGCTTGACATTATTTTTACACTGCAGAGCAACACACCTCTTCAATAAATCATTCCAGTGCCAATAGCCTCCCTCAGATAGAAAGGCTACAGAGATGACCCTTAAGAGTTCAGAGGAGAGTTGAAAACATTTCCAGAAAATCACTGAAGTGCTGTTTAAAGATGTAATTTATATGCACAGCTCTGCACTCCATTGCAGGATTTCATATTTATTTTATTTGACAAGTTAAAAGTGTCCAACTCGCCATCCAACTCTTTGGGCACATGAAGCCTTTAACAAAAATCTCTTTAACTTAAAGCACGTGTGTTGAATAGAAAAAAAAAAATGTGTTCTTCAAACCCACTGGAAAAAACTGAAAGCATCAAACAGACCAAGAGCTTCAACAAAGCCCCAGCACAGGGAGAAACTGAGTTTGCTGCAGAAGGAAGAATTAAGCTCCATAGCCTGATCACCTCCAGAGGACCTTCTGTTAGCTCAGGAGTTTCACAACACCTCTGCTACCAACATGGGCTCCCCCAAAGGAGACAGTCTCCAAGGCAACCAAGGTCTCTTCAATTAGCATCTGATAAGTTGGGATGTGTGGCCTCAGAGGCAGAGCACAGCACTGGGGACTGGATTTCCCAGTCTGCTGTACCTGGCATGGGATGTACCCAAGAGTTGCTTACCCTGCCCTGTCCCTCAGGATCCACCACAAACACATCCACCCCAGACACTGTGAGAATCACAACTCCTCCAGCTGCTAAGAACTCATTCTGAAGGACCAAAGGCTCTGCAGGAGACTCTTTGATTCTTCCTTTCTCCAGCAGACACGAGATGTCTGACACAGAACAAACCCAGGGCACCTCCATCCCATGGCAGCTCTGCCCAGGCTGGGGGGATGCCCAGCCCTGCCCCACTCACTGCCCCCCCAGAGTGGCAGATGTGCTCCTTGTGCAGGCAGGGGCTGCTTTCAAAGCTCATGATGATTAAAAACTGTAAACCTGCAATGCCACGTTCTGGCAAGATGGAGACACTTTTTGGGAAAGGGGAGAGATGGGGCAATTTCTGGGGCAGAGATACTGAAAAACAGATTATCTTCTGAACAGTGACTGCAAAGACATGAAGAAACCATCTAACATCACAAAAATAATGGAAATAATTCTACTGCATCAACTGCAGTACTGCCCTGGCTCAGCCATTTCATACAAAGACTCTGCTTATATCCTGCAACTAGAATTCTGATTCATTCCTTGATTATTTCATGCTTGGACTATTGCAATAATGTTTGTGCCAAGCTACTTTTTTTTTTTTTATTCACACACTACAAGACTATTCAGAGCTTTCCTGCTGCTTTGTTTCTCACTGAAGTATCCTTACTGTTCACATACCTTTTTCCTCACTGTTATTCTCCTATATGTATTCAGTTACATATGAAATCAAGATTGGAACTTCAATGTATCACTGCAATCATTCAAGAACCTCGAAAAGCAACAGCAGCCTTCAACCTTCTGAGTATTCTCCAGTCCATTTGCTGAGCTTGTATCACAGCTGCTACCCAAATATTCCATCTTTCTTTTGCATGCTTAAAATATAGGCATTTTCATGGTTTTATGTCTTAAGAACTTCCGATATTTTATCCTGTTACTTATTTCAATGCCTAGAGATCAACTAAATTGACAACTTTTTGCTGCACTTCAGCACATTCTCAGCCTTTTGAAACAGTGCACTGGTTGTTGTAATTCCAGAGGTTTTCCACAAATGTCCCAGTGTTCACACTGAAAGAAAATGCAACAAAAAGCACAGTACATTTAAAGAAGTGAGAGGTCTCCCCTCCCCAGCTAAAGCAGCTCTTTGTGCTCCCTCATGTGAGGGGAGATTGCCACAGCTGTGACTGCAGCAGTGCAGAGTAAAAATACTTTTGATGGACTATTGGAACAACTGTATCTGAAGCTCTGAAGATTTCATCAAGCATCTGTTGCAGTTATTTTATACTTTTGTGCTGTGCTAGGGACAAAAATTCATTAAAGAGTCAAAGTTGAGGGGACTGGTTCCTTGCACATCTTATATTTCAGCCTCTCAAAGCTGTTCACCTGTCAGTGGCATATCTGCTCAAAAACAGTAAAGAAAAAACTCAGATCATTCAAAAATCAGAGATTTGCTTTAACGTACTTAAGCATGAAAACCAATCAAATTCCAGTGAGAATCTTGCCAAAAAAAAAAAAAAAAAAGGGGATTTCACTATATCTGCATCCAACTTTTAAAAATCCAGTCAAGCATTTCATTATAGACTGGATACCAGGATTGACTATGGCAGTACTTGGAATAAACTGTTAGTGTGGCAGACAAGAAAAGGTGGCAAGAAGAGAGAGTAAACAGTATTAATGGTATTCAATAACGAAATCGTGTCTGTGTCTAAGTAGAAACTAAATTACTATCTGAGGTTTCCTTAGCAGATTATTTAGAAACTTGCCAATAGACAAACAAAGTAAATGACAAGACTCTCAATCAGAGCTGTGTTCCCCAGCAATATGGCTTAGTAAAAATGATACAGACTACTTGGGCTGCTTCTGGCAAGGCTGGCTCTCCTCAGGGAACTGCTAATGGTAAATACTCAAAACAAGTGTGATTGTGAATTCCTTATTCATGCTAGCTTATGGGTAGGAAGATATAGCCTGTTCTCTAGGACAGGAATGTGAAAACTCATTTTTTCACTCTCAGAACAAAAACAAAAGATAATATTTTGTACTGCTTCCTTCACAGGGGCAGAATAGCTAAAATAAAAAGCATTCTCCTTGACATCCTCCAAGTACATCACATTTAGCTGCAGATCCTGCAGACACAGATGTGTCTCGTGCACATCTGTACAGTGTCTTGCTCTTGGACATGAAGACTCATGACCCAGTACCATCAGAATACAAACAATCAAAATATACAGATGGTAATTCCTGTTTACTTGAGAAAACACACAGCAGTTGCTTTAGCTGTGCACATTAAAAATCAGGGTTCATGCTCAGACAGTAGCAGCAAACTCTCAAGCTAAGGCTTCCTGTGTTCCCCTTATGAAAGAGTGTAGCATTGATTTCTGGAACAACTGTTCCTCTAATAAGATTGCATATGGAAACGAATGCCTCGCAGCTGGTTCCAGCAGGGTTCACTGAAGACTACCATTCATCTCTGATGAATGCAGATAAAAATATTCAAAGCTCAGTTTACTGATCAGATCAGATATTAATGGGAATGTTTTTCCTACTTGTCTCGGCTTAGCTCCTCTTTAGAAAGTCAGCTCAAAAGAGTGAGAAAGCAAGAGAGCCAGAACCTGCTCATTTTGACCATCCTGCATTTAAGGGAGATGAGTACTTTTACAGGGGAGTGATAACTGAGCACATGGTGTGCCAGAGTTTTGGTCAATATCAAGATTTATTATTCTGAGGGACTGAGAGAGTGAAATACTGACCACGGCAAATAGCCCATTAGTTACCTCTCAGTTCAATAAGTCTTGATGCTTTCCTTACTATGTGCTGATTATTTCCTGTCCAATTCACATTAGCAGCTTATTTAATGAGAACAATCTAAGCAAAGAGAGAAATTCACACATTTACAAAGGATATCAGCAAGTTACATTCCATCACAGTTAACACCATTTGCTGTTCTTTCAGGAAATAACCATTACCCATCATTCCTGTTTTAATGCCAGCAATTGCTTTTGAGAAGAACACTCAATTCTTACACTCACCACCGGTTATATTTTAAATAATAGCATCTTAAAGGACAGCAATAACTGCCTAAGTGTTGTAGCACAAAGCATTCACACCCTGATAGTGTCCACTAGCTTGACAGCACGGCCAAAGTTCCTGTTCTTAATGGACACTTTTCCCCACTCACAGGGTCATCTCGACTCCTGTAAAGCCTATTTTTCTTCTATTAACTTCTCTTAATGTCCACGGCAGTTGCACAGAATCTTGAAGAGAAAGGATTCAACGTTTTAGACAGAAAAAAATACCAGTAAGGACATGCACAAAGAACAGAAGCAACATAAGCAGTGCTAATAATTGCACATAGAATATGAGAGACTAAAGGTACAAAGGGGAAAGAGGTGCCTTGACTGCACCACGAGATTAAAGATAAAAAACAACTGTATGAGTTTTTAACACAGGATTCTCTTTAAAAAGCCATAGTTAGATAAACATCTAAAAAGAACACATCTACATCCTTGGCCAACATCTGCTTTTTTGTTCTCTGAGAAGCCAAAATGGTTTTGATTACTTAAAAGAATATTTCTTGAATGAGTCAGCTCATAACACTGAAGCTGATCAGCAGAACAGTGATGAAGGGAGGAGGGCACACCAGCCCTGCCAGTGCCAGCACCCCAGTTCAACTGGGAAACTCCAGTGACAAAAGCATCACTGCCTACAACATCCTGCCCCACAACAGTGCAGACCCATTCCATACCTGCTGATCACACAAATTAACACTGGGAATAATTAGACATCATGTCTTCTACCTGAAGACTGAAAAGGGAGTTACCTGATTTGGGTCAGCCCCTTGCTACTTCTGGTTCTCCACAATCTCAGGCAATGACTGTCCCTTAATTTTACACACCAGCTTTTCAGAAGAAGAGGTATGAGCAAATAAAGGTTCTCCAGAGCTACCATCACTTAAGGTACAAACACCTGCAGCAGCATCTCACACTGTAAGCTCCTCCTAAAGCCCTGACCCTCGAGCTACTCATTTTTGGGGCTACTGGAAGGCAAATTAGGGTCTGCTCAGATCACCAGCAAAGTGTTCTCAGCACTGACAGACGTAACATTTGGCATCTTCAGATGCCTGAAATATTATGCTCTCAGAATAAGCATACATGACATGAGGGATAGCCAGTGAGAAAGCCCTGGATCCAGTAAATGTTCTAACTGCATACTTCTGTAGGCTTTTGTTTCAAGCATTGTTTTGTGGTTTTTGTTTAGAAAACAGCTTACATATTTACAAAAACATTTCCACACAAATGAAAAGGCACCTGAACTGCTACTGTCTGTCACTGTGATGGGTTCTAGAAAGATATAGAGCTCTGTGGCAATTATAAGGATGTGCTAAAAATAATTTCAAACCTGTCCATTCAGTGGTTAGCCTAACAGAAAAGACAACTTGGAAAAGCAAAGACTGCAGTGAAATACATTTAGGATCCACACCTACTTCTTGTGACTGTGCTCTGCCTATTCCACATTACTGCTGCACTGCAAGTAATGTGGCCAGTCCCAGTTTAGGAAGTGTCTGGCAAACTGTAAGACACAATCATGGAATAAATACTTTGCCAAAACATACATAAATACACATGCGCAGAGAATTCCCTCTAGAAATGTCATTTGAGCTTCCTAAAAATCCTAAAAAGAACATCTAGGAGATCTCAGTCTCTGTTCAGTCTTGCAGTTCCTATTTAAAGACAAGCTAGTCTTCTGTTTTCTGTGTTTGCTCACTTCTGAATTTGGTTTAAAGAGCTGCTAGCACAGACTTAACGAAGTTTCTTCTAAAGGCTGATTGTGTTTCCTGCTGTCTTTCTGACAGAACCCATCCAAAATGGGCCTTCTTCATTTAATTATCCAGTCTTTATTTTTGCAAGTTTTATTTCTGAACTAGAATAAATGTTACAGTCAGAATTGTGTCTGTAGACAACAGGGTTATTTTACAAGGCTTAAAAATCCTATCCTTTCCCACCAGTGAGAGAAGAAGTGTGGTGCAGCTTTGTGCAGGGAACATGGGGTATGAGCACAGGGTGGAGTTCACAGGTTCCTGTCCCATGGACCTCTAGGGATTGGGTTCTTTATACAAATGCTACAGCTCCTGATCAATGACTGAAGTCTCTCCTCTCTAAACTCGTGTGCCTGAGAGGATCAATATGACCAGGCAGCACAGGGTAATGCAATAGATCACTCATGAAACCAGGAAAATTACTGATCTCCAGAGTCTGAACCAGCATTCACCCTCTGCAAGAGCTCAGAGCAGCAGAAGGGTTTCCTACAGGATACTGAGGAATTACTCTGAAAGCACAGTACAGGACAGATATATCCTGTGGAAGATGGATATCTGAGGGCTCTCTGCAACACTGCTGTGCCCTTTTTCCACCCCCAAGCATGAAAACCACAACTGGCTGCCTGCTTTTGGACCTCTCCACCCCCACCTCAGGATTTATTACAGAACTCTTAAGCCCAAAAATACAACAGCTCTGCAAGCAGGCAGGCACAGCCACAAACAGAGAGAAGCCTGTGCTGCTGTAAATCAGTTCTGCTCAATTGCAATCAATACAAAGCCATAGCTCAGCCTAACACACATGGTCAGTGCTGGGCTCAGCAGAGGCTGTCCACTGACTGTCAGGAGCTATCCTGCTCTTGTTTACTCCCGTTGGCAAATTCCCTTAGAAGAAACTCCAGCCTCACCAGCCCTGAGCCCAGCAGAGCCTCCTGCCCTGCCCATGATTGCTGGGGCTGGTCCAGCAGCTGTTGTACAAATAACTGGAGGGGAGCTGGCCTGACCATCTGAGGATAGGGAAGGGAAGCAGCCTACCAGATAATGTCTGTAAAAGAGCTTGGAAACCACTGACACAGGCTAATTGCTTACTGCAGAGTGAAGTTTCCCCTCTCTGTAGGCTCATTTGATGTAAACTTCCCAGTCATGTCCAAAACCCTACCCACAGGACAAACGTTAGTACATCAGCTGCTTAGCCAAGCCCTGCTCAGGGTTCCTGGGAAATATTCTGGGGAATGAGGAAGCAAGGAGAAAGAAACAGAGAACATGATCATCCTCCTCACTGTGCTCAGCTAGAAACAAACATCTGTCTGGCATCTGGGCTCTGCCACCCACCATTTATTCCCACTTTCAACCTAAAGCTCAGCGTTTTCATTACCTCTGGTGCACTCAGCGAGCAAATATGTACAAAAGGCATCAGAAAAGGGAGGCTGAACTGGCTGAAAATCACAAGTGGTCATTTGTCCTACATTACTAAAATGTTTAGATTCATTTTACTTGCCTGACCCCATTTGCAAATGAGACAGCTTGTATTTTGAGATCTAATAGAGATAACTTGCGTATATGGATGGAAAAAAACCTCTACACTTACCTATAATCATTCATGCCCAATGAAATAAATGGTTTGGATAAAAGAGGGGTGTTGGCAGTCAAAAAGTAACATTTGCATATTTATCTGGTATCAGCATTCAGACCTCTTAGAAAGTCATATTTTTCCATCAGCTAAACCTGCACAACAACCCTCTTGGACAAGTAACAAGCGTCAAAAATGTATCTCAGATCTTCCAGAAAAGCATACACAAGGTCAATATAGTGCTTGAAACCTTCATAAAAACTTTTCTGATATTGGGTATCTTCCACAGAGGCAACATAGCTATTAACACCATTTCAAGCTGAACCAGTTTTTAACAATTTCAACTACTGACACAGAATTTTCTGGAACACAACAACCAGCAAATCAAAGTCATCATTCTGAAATGTATTTTTATTTGTGCTATTTCAAAACTGTGCAGACACATGAGGTCTGCCATAAGACTTTACAAAAGCAGTGGGACAAACAATAAAACACCCTCCCAGTATCCTACCTTTTCAGCACCACACATCCTGGCTTGATGCACTGACAAGTCCCATTGCTGTCATTATACACTACCACCAAAAATACATGCACAGAAACAAATAATTGTAAAACTTCTGGGTTGTTAGTTTTTTAATCTGGATATACATATATAGGGATGCTTAAAACCCTTCTAGAAGGCCCAAAATAGTAGGCAAATAGTGAGCTTGGGAATGTACTGATTGGACCAGAAGAACAAAGAGAAGTTTGGGAGTATGCCTGACCAAGGGTAGGTCAAGAAAGTAAAATAAGACTGAAAGAGTGGAATGAGAAGGCAAATCCTGCAGGTAAATGGCAGAAATGCAGGAAAGGAGGCAATGTGCACAGGGGGAGTTTGCAAGGAAGGTAGAAGAAGAAAATACCCAATAAAATTAATTTAAACCGAGCACAGTAGTAATAAAAGCAAGTAAGCAGTTTGATTATGGAGCCATTTTGTGTTCCAGTGCTCTGAAGGAGACAAGTCACTCACCCGAGTATGCCCAGTAAGGATCCCCTGAAGCTTTTCTCCTGCGGATCTGCACAGAACTGCCATGCCTGTTCTCATGCAGAGAGCCAACATAACCTTCAGTCAGAGCTGCAGAGAGAAGAAACACCAATTGTTAACAAAGTGCTATTGGCTCCCTGGAGTTTACACAGCACAGCTTAAATCTTTGCTGAGCGGGGACTACAAATTAGGTATTGCTTAAAAAACATTTAACAAGCATGTTCCTGGAACCTTCCCCCATCCAAAGGAGAAGGCAGGGCTTGCTGTGCCATTTTGCTGGTCTGGATGCTTGTGCAACTCCAGTAATTTCCATAAGGAAATTCTGATGTACGCAAACAAGCAATATTTAGCCTTGATGTATGACCAAACTCTCTCTGTTCAGTCACAGAAGATAAGTTTACTTTGCCAGTGACTCCCAAACTATGTCAGGCAATGGAGAAATCTCTGTAAAACTCCACACGCTAGAAGGTACTACATTCAACAAAGCCAGAAAAAAAATCCACATCCTACATGCCATCCCAGGATTTTTCTTTTATACCTCCAATAATTTTTATTTTTTCTTTTGTAAAGGAATGAATTGCTTCCATGAGGATGTGGGGTATTTGGGCTTTTTATGTGAAAATTTTGCTTATTGTTTCTATTCATCTGACTAAATCAAACTGGAGGTGTGTAAATGCACAAATGTCAGTAGAAAGTCTATAATCAATTCAACTACATTCCTCAGCTCACTGAAAACTTTTGTGCTATAATAAATGCACACAAACAAAAACCACCTTAGAACCACAGACATGGAATGCAAGGAACAAGAACACACCAAATGGCTTTATGGAAATTTAAGTCCAACTTCTCCCAAACCACTTATTTGATCAGTAAGAAACTAGCTGAATAATTCAAATTAGAACTTCAGAAAACCATGTAAAGCACTGCTTTATGCCATGTGCAGTCACCAAGCACTGCAGTCCCTGCTATTCCCAGACCCATTACAGCTGGGCTGGAACGAATCCTAAACAGGACTTTATTGAACATCATGCACCAGTAACTCAGAATTTGCCTTTCCTTCCCTTTGGAAAAGCTTCTGGGAGGCACCACCCTTGCACCACAGTAGCAGAGCTGTGCCTGAGGTTATCCCTGAGTGCCACACAGCTCTGTGGATAACCATCCCTCTGCAATGAGGATTTCTGCAGATTTTGGAATCCTGAAGCAGTAGGAAAAGTCGTGCAATTTCAGGAAAGGCAGTACAGGTTTGGCCCTGCCAAATTTTCTCTTGTGTGAGCAAAGGTACTAATTGTGCTGTTTGAATGAGTTTTCCAGACTCCTTGGCAACTTTCTAAATGTTAATTCACTTCAGGCTGCGAACTAGAAACACTGGAATACATCATGCTACCAGGACTTGCAGGCAACATGACCTCACACAACTTGTTTTCTTCTTTAAAAATACTAAATTAAACATCTTAGTAATTTTTTTTTCTTTTTATTTACTTTTGTATGTCTACATGGTTGGGAGGCAACAGGCACTCATTTCAACAGGAAAGAACAGGTGTGGGATGTGGAGACCCAAACATTCTTGGCAAAAAAACCCAAAACTGAACAAAGATAAGAGACCATGAAAATCCCAAGGAAGAGAACAATGAAATAGCCTCAGCAGATGGCTGGAAAGGCTATCACAAAAAAATGGCACAACCACTCATTTAAAAATCACATTTGCTGAGAAATACACCTAAAGCCTCTCCTTGCTACAAAATGAAAGACAGCAGCTTTCTCCTGAGCATCCTCTACAGAGAAGGCAAGCAATTGTGGGATTTTTGTTGCTGAGAAAGTTTGAACCCTTCAGGCAGGAGGAAGATTGGACACTGCCTCCTCCAAAGAACAAGGTGCTCCTGCAGGTATCTGCTCCTGTGTGCCTCTCCATCCAGAGAAAGTCAAAATAATCCAAATTTTTGGAAGGTGCAGGGGCTCCGAGCCAGTGCAAAGCATCTCAGGTTGCAAACACCTTTGTACTTCTAGCTAGAACCATCAAAAAGCCTCATGGTAACCATGGTATGGCCATGAATCATACCACTGATTTTCAGTGTCCTCTGTGAAGAAAATTAAATTATGCAAATCCAAGCCTTTATGAATGCCTAACTTTAATGTGAAATTGAACATTTGCTTCAGTCAGCATCTTATTTATGCAATTATAAACCCGACATTCTTATGAAAATATGCAGTTTTAGTTTTCTGCATAGATACTTAATAGATTTGAGCACTTATCTATATTTATAAAAGGTGAAGGGACATGCTGTACACAAATTTATTTCCAGCATAAAGGATGTTACAAACCAGGAGGGAGCTCAAGTACTTTGCAAGAGAACTATGGGAAGGGACTCGCTAGTTGCTATATAGCTTCTGTAAGACTGAAAAAGAAACAAGTTGGAACATCCTGCTCTAAATAAAATCCTGCATCACTGCTAGATAGCCCAGCATTAATGTCAATAATCCCCTTACAAACATGCAGTAATTCAGCAGTCATCAGCAATTTAGAGAAGATATACATTTATTGGATAGCTGCAGAAACTCTGGGGAAAGGATGATGGGGAAGATCTCTGGCCATGTTGTGAACTGGAAAGGGAATGGTCTGGCTCCTGCAAAAAGCATGATACAACCCCACCTTCCTCCCTCAGCCTGTTCACAGTACAGCCAGGCATTTCTTCAGGAGGCCACAAAAACACTCCAAGAAAACACTGTGGGAACAAACAGCTATTGTTGGCAATATCTCACACTGGCAGAGTCATCAGAAAACCAGACTCAATCTCATGGTGCTTTTGTTCTTTGGTGTTAACTGGGGTCAGAGGACTCTCTCATCCTCAAGAGGTGCAAGGCACAGAGCAGAGCATGCAGTGGCTTTCCAAATAAAAGTCTGGAAGAGCCAAAGCACTCAAATCAAGTTATTTCAAAAAAGGAAGTGCTTCATACATCAAAACTCTCTTGCATTTCAGGTAGAATCACTACTTTTTCCAGATTTTGGTGAGGGGAAATGGGGATGTACCAAAACACCACCAATGAAAAATTAAGTTTTGGAGAAAATATTTAAGTTATGTTAGCACCAATCACTACAGGATTCCAAAAGTCTGTTTTCAGCTGTGAGACAGCTAACGGCTCCAGAGCAGGGAGCAGCCAAGTGGTTTCCTGCAGAGCTGGATGCTGGAGAAAAGCCAGCAATTAGACAGGCAGGTCCCACAGGCAGCAAATGGGGGAGGCTCCTCTCTTCTGGGAACCCTGCAAAACTGGGGGAAGTGGAAATGGGGACAATAGGAGGGGCAGGAACATGGTCCAGGAAGGCTCAGCAAGGAGCAGCCAAATCAGAGGGGTGGAATAGAGACACACAGAGCAGGAGGGAGAGAGGATGAGAAGACACAGCAGAAGCCCTTGCCCTGCAAAGCTTCCTGTGATCCATCATGCCAGTGCTGATGGCAGAGGAGAAATGAACACCATAATACCCAGTCTGAGGCTTGCAGATGCACAATTAAAAGGGAAAGGGAGCGATTCCACACTCAGATACACAAATTAAATCCTGAGCAACTCTCCTGGCTGCTGGTCAGTGTGGGTGTGAGCCGAGTGACTCCACAGCCTTGGGCAGACCTGCTGCTGCCAGGAGGAGAGAGGATCCTCCAAAGCCATGTGGAGAAACCTCTCACACACAATTCCATATAATTTTAGTGGCATTGAACGCTCCGAGATTTCCCATGATGTGCTAAATGAATCAGCCCAGGCTGCAGGTCTGCGGATGGAGAAAGCAATGCTGGCTGTGCCTCGGCATCCTGAGCAGCTCTCCATTGCTCTGTCTCAACGTATTAACTTTACAATAAAAATTATTTGATAAGTGCTCTCAAAGGTACGATAAGGTAATTCCTGCCTGAATACCTTACTGGTATTCATAGCTCACATGAAAACACAAAATTTTATCCCCAATCTACCTTAAATATAAAGCTATTACACTATTCAGAGAGATTATACCCTCGGCATTAGTGTTTAAAAGGTATCAAGCCATCAGCTATGTAAGAAAAATCCTTTAAGGTCGATATGTTATGTCTGAATGGTGAAATCATTAGTTATGATGGTAGATTAACTAGATTGTGTGCCAAACTTGGATTCTTTTAAGCCTTCTTTGAAGACAAGGGTTGCACACCAATCTGTTTTCAGCTGTTGCGATTAAAATGGGGAAAATTCAAAGGTGCACACATTGCCCAGTCAGACATTCACATTGCCCAGTCAGAATAATCATTCTGACTCACCACTGTGGACTATAGTAGCAGCTGAATCACAGTTTTATTCCTAGTCCCTAATGTGCACCAACTTCTTAACTGAGTAGTTCAAGGTGGAGCTACATGCCAGCCTTTGGAGACAGAGCCTTGGCTACTGGAGTCTGGAGTAGTGTCACACTGTGAGAACACTTAAACCTTAAACACATAAAAAATCTTGTTAGTGTGTAGCAAAAAAGCACTAAATCATAAGGAATTCTAGCAATTAGTTCTGTATCTAATCAATGCCTGCAAAAAGAAACTTTTCAAAATGAAGAAAACCCTTATTTTCTTGAAGACTGCAGAGCTTTGCATTTTAAAAAGAGGAGGGGGCACAAGACATTACTTGAAGGGCTTTTATACCATCTCTTAAATGGAGATAAAGAGATGAGTGATCCAAGACACCCATCTGCAAGCCTAAAGCTTCATGCAAACCTCACCAGAAGAAAGCAGCATTTTTATTTAGGTGCATTCACTGTATTTTTAATTGGACTATACTAATGAGAAGCAGGTAAGCTGGAGACATTGCAATGCTACACTCTGTAACACACTCTCTGCTGAAATGAGTTCAGGCTTCCGGGCAATTTCTTAGAATAAATGTTGCCAAATGAGCCAGAAGGAAAAAGAAAGGAGCAGGAGGAAAAAGTGATAGATAATAAATTTATAATATTGAACAAATAAAATATTTTGCACAATTAGTATAAATAATACTTAAATTCATCTCCCTAGGCTCTTTCATGGTCGAATTTCTAAACACAAATAGGCTATTTGCCTTAAATATTTTACCACCCTTTGACAGCAAATAAATCTAGAAATATTTCAGGCACAGCTAATCCATTTTGATACTGCATTACTTTTAAACAGACTCTTCAGACATGGATCTCCATATTTTGCAGATTATTTTATATCTTGCCAAAGAAGGATGAAAGTTATAACAACATATGGTGGTCAGACAGCATCAACAAATTATATTCTGAATGAGACTTCGTCCTTTGATAATGCTGCAGAGATTTCTTCTGATTATCAGATAAAAGCCAGAGTCTATTCTCCTATGAATACACAGGCAATTTTCACAGCTTTCCATTAATGAAATATGGGAGCTAAAAATGACGAGTTTCTCGCAAGTTAAGTGAAGTAACAGATATCCAGATGCTACATCTGCCAAGAGACATATATCCGTTTCCCAGATGACAGTCACCCAGACAGCCCCTAAATTCCTGTGCCAGTGGAATCCACAGGTCTGTTCGTAAAACTGACACGGAGACTTTCCACACCATTCATCCTCTGTTATTCACGTGTCTGATAGATGATGTGGTAACAGCACAAATCCTAAGAACAAGAACATAAATGCAGAGCACAGCAGGCCTCTACAGGAGCTAACCAGCAGAATGCAATTTGAAGATGAAAAATAGTCCAGGGAGCACGCTGTCAAACTGTGGGATTAAATTAACTTGCAGAATTAAAAGCCCTTATCCCAAACATGAATACAGCAGTCACTAGGTGTGACCCTTGCTAACCTGTTGTGTTCCAAGCCATGGAGTTAAGTGCAGTGCAATTTTGTATTGCTCCAACGTATCAACATAATGTGAGTGCCAGAGCAACAGAGCTTTGTGGACAAGCAATGGGAAAGAGATTTTCAGCACAGTCTTTTCCTGTGTTACAAGGGATGGAGTTTAAGGAGGAGAAGAAAGTCTCCTGCATCAGAGCCAGCCTGATGCCAAAGCTTGGGCACACAGTGTACTGTGGTGCCCAGTGCCATCAGCCACTCTCCCCCAGAGCAGATGTCCTCCCAGGGAAAAGCAAACCAGCCACGAGTTCCCACGGATCCTCTCTCAGCCTGCCTGGCTTTACAAGCGAGATGAGCAAAGCTCATTAGCAAGACAGTAAGGCAACTTCAAGTTGCATTAATGATGCTCCATTAAGGGGACTCGGAGAAAGAAGCTTGGGAGGCCAGGGAGAGACAGATGCTGCTGGATGATTAGCAAGGGCTTGATTTTGCCTTTTCATGGCTTCACTTTGCTGGCATCAGCTGTGCAAGATGTGACATAGCTGGTAAGTTTGGACCACTGATGCCAACCGGCATCACCTGCAGCACTTGTGCTTGGAATAAGCACTCAGGCAGATGACAAACAGCACCAACATCTTCCACCTCAAGATAAAACCACACAAATTAACCCAAATGCAAAATCACCCTTTCCAAGAGGATGATGCTCTGTAGGCAAAGCTTCTGCCAGAGAACTTGCAGAATACTCTGAGACTAAGGTTCCCAGACTGTGGTACATGAGCTCCCATCTACCCATGTGTGAGCGACATGTAATGAGAAAAAAAAACCCAAACAAACCAGTCTGCTATTTTTCACTCTAAAGAAAGTGTAGAAAAAATAGCCCAGACAACTGCACCACTCCTCCTGCAGGAAGCAGGGGAGCTGCTGTTCATGCCACACAGCAACAGCTGAAAAAATGAAGTCTGTGCACCCCAGAAAGATTCAGAAACAATCATCCCCCCCTGCCTGGGAACTGCAGACACACCAAAACCAGCTGTGTGTAAACCCCTTACTACACCAAACTGTTCTCTGACACTTCCCTGCACACAGAAATACACTCCATTTACCTTTAAGACAAAGTTTTTTAACAGACTGCTATTCTAGGCATCTAAGCTGAGATAACTTGAAGAAGACTAAAGCACATTACATTCTAAAAGCTGGAGTCCTTTTAGACACTTCTGATTTTGGTAGTCAGACAGAAAAATAATTGGGAGCACCTTAGAGCTCTGTAACCTTGAAAACTCTTGGTCTGTATCCTTCACAGCCCCTCAGACTTCTGTTAACCATCATTATCTGCATTTCTTGAAAGGAGGAATCCTCATCCTTGTTCATCGTCTCTCCCCAGCGCACTTCACAAAGGTCCTGTCACCTCTGAATTTTATTCGTAGCAATGCATGATGCAAACACAGAAATAAAACTTCAGAGCAGAGGTTCACATGCAAGGCTGACCTCCACGGGGAAGCTGATGCTCTCTCAGCCAGTACTGACAGAATCACAGCAGGTACTTGGGAGAAAACAGATCAACTCAATTCTCCAGTATTTCGGGTAGCCTGGTCAGAGTGAGCCACAACAATGAAAACTGAGATAGGGGGGCAAAATCACTGCTCACACAGCCAGCTCCAACATCTCTGCACTGTCTCCCCAAGGACAAGCTTGAAGCCAAACTTGGACCAAGCTGGAATCCAGAGGCAGCCCAGGATATTTGTGCAGAAGAGACTTGAATCCATCAGCCCAGGCACTCTGAGAAAGGGCTGCTTTGGTCTCTTCATTCATGGCATGGTTTATCTGAGAAATGTATAAATCACACATGTATAATGCAGTTTGTACAATGGATTAACAATGGCAAAAGGGAGCTTTATTTCACTTCTTGCCTTATTGCAAGTACCCAAACTGTAAGGGTTTTGCAACACAAACTGCTGTGGCCAGAACCACCTGTCTCACTCTTATTCTCACATAATCAGGTGCTGCAGCACGCACAGTGTCAGAAGAGCACCCTCTGAATAGCAAACAAACGTGACCTTAATGGAGTATTTTGTACTTCCAATGCCTTGCCTAATGCAGAATCACACCATTATCGTTTCACTAAACCCAGCAGTACTCACAAAAACACACAAACTTATGCAGAATCAGCAGTTCCACCTCTCTGCTCTAGAAATAATTTGCTTGTATCCACTGCCAGCATTTGTGGCAGTACAGCCTTATTACATTTTCAAAATGGGTTCCCTTAAGTACATGAAGTATCTTGGTAAAAATAATATCCCACTCATCCAAATAACCATAGCAAGGGCCATGGGACACAGACCTGCTTTGTGCATGACATGGGGCATGAGATCAAACATGCCCCATTATCAAGTCTTCAGACAGGGGCTCATCATCTAATAAAAATCCCTCATTCTTTATACAAAATCATTTTTTTTAAAACATGTGTCCTTTGGCCCATTTAACAATTTATTGACTGTGGGAAATAAAGTGAGGCCACATCAATCTCTTCCTGGTTATTTGGTTCAGGTTCTCAAATTAATGCAGAAGGTGGAAAGCTCAATAAAGAACTATTTAAGAAAAGAAAGGAGAAACGCTCTAGTCCCACTGTGAGATATCTTCCTCTCAGTTTGCAGTCAGGTCTCGCCACCTGTAGCTGCACAATCTCCTGGAGGAAAGATGGAAGAGCATAAATGTGCATGCTCCCCTGGACTGAGCAGAAATAACTTGAGATTTGTACCATTTTGTGCTGAAACAGATCAGCAGTGCCCAGGTAGCCAGATTTAGTGCCTCTGGCATGTGACAGCAGTTCCAGCCAGATCCACAAAAATTATTTTGGGATCAAACTTAAGAGCTGAGTAGAACCAAGCAAACAAGCATTCATTTTTATTTGTGTAAAAATGTATTTAATTTGGCTTATGATCTACAAAACAAGCTTTTTTATCTTTTTTTTTTTTTATGCTGACAGCTTGCATTACATACAGATTTTGTAGCAAAGGGTTTCATCCACATTTATTTCCCAAAATATAAATCTAAAGTGGAAACTGAGATAAATAGAGATTTTTTTTTTGTGCTGACTGAACAAGTTGTTAGTCTGGGATATATGCCCCAAAAACGTGAGCCACCACTCTGAGAACTCTCTCCCTTCCTTCCAAATAAGTTGCACTGTTCAAAGGGAAAAAACACTATAAATACTACAAAGCTGATCTATAAACTGAATCAAACTTCCATCTTGGCTTTTCAGTTCCCCAATAGTTTTTTCACCCAGGCAAGACTTTTTTTCTGGAAATTTCCCAGCAGGAAGGTCTGATGCTGTTTAGAATCCCAAACTAACACTCAGTTCCTTGGTCATTTGTCTCCAGAGAATTCAATAAAGATCTTGACACAGAACCTCATACTACTGAGAGCAAGAGCATTAAGGCCTTTGGCAACAAGGGAAAAAAACCCCCAAAAAACCAAAACCAGTAACAGAGCTCAGATGAAGTAAATAGACAAAAATGACCAGCAGTGAGCACACTTTGTAATGATGCAGCACAGGCTGAAAGGGCACAGGGTCACTGCTCTTTCCATCCAACCAACTGAACCATCTGGAGGACAAAGCTAACCCCACAATCCATAAATGTAAACGATGCTAAACCAAGAGGAGGAGAAGCAAGAATGCCTCAAAAATATTCAGCTGCCTGGCAAGCTCAGCGAAATGGGCTGATGTAAGTGAGACATTCCACTGAAGATAAATGTAAGGCTATGCAGTGGGGGAGAAATAGTAATCAGTGCAGGAATGAAGTGAGAGAGTGCTGTTTAGAAAGCAGTAATGCAGAAAGACTTGAGTATTAGGGTGGATAATGAATTAGATGAAAGTTCATGCTGCAATACCACTGCAGGAAAAGACAATTGCTATCCTGGGGCACATGCACAGAGATACTGGAAGCAATAACTCAGGTTTAGACAGTTTTTGGCAATGCTGTCACTGCAGTGCCACATGCTGTTTGAAGCCCATTACTCAAAAAAAAGTAAAATTCATTTTTAAGAAAAAAATCTAAGACCTGGGGCAGGGGAGGGAGGGATGACAGGGGATGACACACGACACGTGAAATGAATCAAAGCACCTTTAAGACCAACCTTGTGCCCTGCTCTGCACTGGCCTGGCAGCCTCACCCCAGGCTGCTCAGCCCTGCCTTGGTGTGCTCATCCTCATCCTCTCCAGTCCCCAATGCCTCCCTCCACCCTCCTCTTGTTTCATACATCAATTTTCATAACAAGCCTCATAAAGACCTAGATTTTGGAGCGCTAAGAAGTGTTGATCTTCAGGCAAGAAGTGCTCTCACAGCACAAGAGTGAAAGAGGAGCAGATGAAGAGCTGGGTGAGGATCAAAGGGATGCTTTCACCTTGTGCTGGCCTGGGGGAAGCTCCAATGAACACCAGGATTTTAGCAAGGGGCAGGGGAGAGAAGGAGCTCAGTGCACACCAGTGCTGGAGTGTCACTGCAGATCAGCTGTGGCTGAGAGCAGAGCAGGACCAGCAGGAGAGGCACAGAGCATTCCTGAGCACCCTGAGCAGCTCCCACACTGCCACGAAACAGCTCAGTTCTGGCATGGCTGGATAAAAACAGCCAAGAGCTGCACACTCCTCATCCAAGCTTTGGCTTCCCAGGAAGGCTGAGGCACAGAACCTCACTGCCTTCCCAACCTCAACCCCTCTGCAACACTCCCATTCCCAGTGCTAATAATCCTGCAGTTACTACATGCTCTTAAATTACTAAAAAACACAACAAAAGCACTGTGGACAAATCAGGTGTACAGCCTGCAGCCTGACAAACGTAATTGTTTTCTTTGGGATGGTAAGAATCCTCATGGAGACTTCAGCCCACCTGCAGGAAGCAAGGTTGTTGACTGCTGCAGGTTTCTCACTTCCCAAGCAGATTGCTTGGCTGTTTAATTACAATGCAGCTTTGTACTTAGTCCCCACTTGACTCAGAAAGCCCCAGAATGGTCCTCAATACCCACAGAAAGTTTAATTACTCAAGAAAATAACTCCCCCCAGGGCGAGTTAATTCCAAAGTGTGCACATGTGTTCCACAGTTGTTATTTCTGTATTTTATGCTGCTTCTTTTATGCTTTCACTGTGAACTGTAAGAATATTCCATCTCCCATATTGCCAGTGTCAGTGCTGAAAAACAGATTCACCCTTTTATGCAACACTTAAAAAGATTTCTTCATGGCAATATTCTGTGTTCTAGTTTGTCCACAAAAAGGAAATACTCGTATCAAAGTAGATATCCCGTCTTACTCTAAGCAATTTAAAAATGCATTAAAATAAGGAAATTACTTTTAAAATAACAAATGCATTAAATATTGACAGCATATCAGTGTTTGCTCTGTGACAACCAACATTCCTCCTATCCATGACAGGGATCTGCAAATCTGCATTTTACAACTACAAAGAACTTCTATCAATACTGCACAGACTATCAAAAATGAGTTTTCCTCAAAAAAAACTGCTCACCATTAAATATGCTTTTATTGCTATTCTTTTTTACATTCTCCATACACACCACAATCTTTGCTAGAGAAATCAGAAGTAAGTCTATTCATAAGAAAACCTCTTGTTGTCTTTCATTTTTTAACCCCCAATTCATATTTTGTAAACAAGAAGCTCAAAGCAATCAGTTCCAGTCAGGCTTTTCAGCTTTGGATTTAAATCCTTTCATGACTTCTGCAAAACATGCATCAAAATTTCAGGGAGGGGGAGGAAGAGGACTCTTGACATTGTAATTTCCTCTGATGAACAAACTGATGTATTACAAAGAGGCATCTATATACCCAAGCTACTTGCCAACTGCCAACCAAATCCGATTTGAACACAGGACTTGAAATAGCTATAAAAAAAGTAACCATGATTAGTAAAATATCATCTACTGTATGTGATTAGATTTAAAGCTGCAGGAATATAAAGACTGATGTAGAGCACATTTGGCAACTGATATGATCCATCTTAACACAGCACTCCCAAAGATCATCTTTGCTCACATGGACTGCATGCCTCTGTTTACTGCTCTGCTCTGATAGGAAATAAAAGATACAAACATGAGATAAGAAGTTACTTTAAGAAGATCTGCTGAAATACCAAGAAACTGCAAGAAGCTTAGCTTCCAACTGAGATGGCTCAAGTCATTATCTTATTAAGATGGATGCTAGGACTCACCAGGATTTTGGAAGTCCAAAACAATCACCGAATATCCCAAAATATCCCCAGCAAACAGTCCTCGTTTTCACCCCAAAAAACCACAGCATACACAGAAAAGAGGCACAGAGGCTGAGGTTCCAAACTGAAGAAGGCAAGGGCCCAGAGCCAAATTCAGCTGGAATCAGGGACAGGACTGAGCCACAGGGAAGGTGAAGGAGGTTGGTGCAATGGAGAAACCAGTCCAGACTCAGAGACAGGCTTGAAAACAAGTCATCCCAGCAGCTTTCTAACCAGACACAAACCAGCAAAGATGCTGCTCAGGGACAGAGCCCTGGGAGCTGTGTGGCAGGTGAATGGAGCAGCAGGGCCATTTCTGAGGGATGCTACACAGAAAGGACACAAAATGCTCAGACACAGAGCACATTGAGGTGACAGGTCTGACAGGTCAGCAGGACAGCGGCACTGCTCCCAGCAGTGCTCACAAAAATAAAATGGTTTGGGACAGGAACACAACAGCCTCTCCTGGCTGCAGGCAGCTGGAGCAGGGCAGTGACAGGGAGCCAGGACTGCAGAACAGCTCTGCCAGGGCACAGCAGGGACAGGGCAAGGAGGAGAGCACCAAACAGGGCAATAGGAACATCCCATGGAGTGGTGCCTGTGGCGCCAGGGACCTGTCCTGACTTGAAGGGCACTGACCATTTTCTTATCATTAACCCACTCTTTAAGTCTAAACACTATAATAACAAAAAAACCCCATGGAGCAGGAAGCTCTTTTGCAATTTTTAGCCACTCTTCTGCAGCAGAGTTGTGTTAATGCAGAGGAACCAGACCCTGATTTAGCTGGAAACACTCCACTGGAGAAGTTTATTTTAAGTGTAAATTTATTGGAGCCTATTAAGCAACATGTAATCAATAACTATTCATTATTTTCGGTATAGGTAAGGAAAGGAAAAAGGAAAAAGCTGCTTCTCAGGTCACAGTAAGGAATATATCAAGTTGGGAGGGAAGAAATCCTTGAAAGAGCTGCAAGTTCTTAATTGCCACTGAGGTCTGAGGCAGCTGAGATATTCAGCAGACTCTGCATTTATGCCCCTTAGAATTAGGTAAGTGAGAAGGTGTTACACACACACTATGTCATTCACAGTCAAGGTCCTGGGTTGATGTAAGTTTATTTCTAACATACAAAAGCCAAGTGGCACTCAATTTCAGATTTTAGATAATTTTGTTGGTACTCCTCTTACAGACAATGCAGATCACAGGGGGAAGAGGGACAAAAAAATATTTTATTTATTTTTTAACTTTACATTTGAATAAATATTTGTGCTTTTAAAAAAAAATATATATATTGTGGTGCCAGAATATGCTAATAAAAAACTGGCACTATCGGAAATTTGACTTCTTGAAAATATATCTACTTTAATTTGCTTTTTAAAAGAATGACTATGCCCTAGTAAAAATCTGCAATTTCCAGCCAGCTACATTAATATTTCAACTTGGTAAATTATTCTTTTAAAAAAGTTTCTAATAAAGTAGCACTTGCTGCACGTCTTTTTAATAAGATTACATTTCTATTTATGACGTTATAATACGTTGTATTAAAAACAAAAGAAAGATTACCATGGGAGGAACAGAGATGTCTTTCTTCATTTTAAATTTAATTTAAAATGGAGGAAAAGGATTTTTCTTTTAAATTAATATTTCCCTTGCAGTGTTATGAATCCCAGCTTGTGCTATTGAATGAGAAGCAGGAAACGAAGCTTCATCATTTTTATGCAAACTCCAAGAGAAGTCAAAACTAAACTTCATTAAACCTCAAATATACCTGTAAAGCCAAAACCTGCATCTTCACATAGTCTAAGGGTAAAGGTCCTGAGCCAAGGTGCAAATTCCTCCTGCTGACAGGGAAGGTAACAGGTAGGTGTATTGCTCTGTGTTATTATTAGGCAGGTGAAAAGAAGAGCAAGGGAGCAGAAATCATCCTCAAATGAGTTGTGCCAGGGAGAGAAGCAAGACATCTGCAGTGACTGTCCATCCTTCTCACCTAGAAGGCATGAATATCTTGCCTGCAGTGCCAACAGAGATAAAACTTCCCATACCTGTTAGATGTTTACATTTTCTGCTTCTGGGGAATGAGAGCAACAGGAACACACTGGAGCCTACAGCGGAAGGTCCCATTCCCTTGCTCCCACCACATCATGGAGTTCTCCCAGCTGGGTAAAACTGCTCTTACACAGTCCTGCACAATGTTAGATATCACAGCATTTTGCAAACAAAGCACTGGAATAACAGAGGTGCAGAGAAGGCAAATCATGACTTGCTATTATCTGATGGCCATCAGTCAAACCAGAATTAAAATGCAGGATCAGACCTGAATGCCAGTGGAATATTCCATCCAGGCTGTTGCACCACTTTGTCCTTCAAAGTTAAACCTAATGTGACAAAAGAAGTTCACAGACTGCACTAGTCAGAGAGTGTACCCAGGTATTGGGTGGCAGAGGGATAACCTTATCCTGGAAAAGCATTTCTATGTGTATTTGCCATATTGCAAAAGATGATGCTTTTTTTCTTTTCTTCTAGGTCCTACTATAGTTTGCAGGAATATTCTAGCCCAGACTCAAAATAAAACAAACCTTTTGGGCATTCAAAGGCAAAAGTACCCACTAAAATAATCACCTATAGCCTGAAATGGGACTAAGGGGCAAAATCACTGTCTCTGAATAGAAACTAAACCCGACTCCAAAAGCCTTTCTGAACAACTACGAATTCCCAGAATAAAATGAGCAACTGTGCTCAGGAATTATTTATTCACAGCAATATATTCTTGATAAAAATCAATGCCCATGTTAGACACCATTCCATGGAAATGACCTTTAAATAGCCAGTCTTGGACAGCCAGCCACAACCATGCTGCAGAGGGGCTGGGGAGGGTGGGAGAAGTACAAGACAAAAAAGGATGTTCTTCAGATAGGTCTTTACTGGTCCTTGACAGTCAACAAATTTTTAACAGATGTGCCTTATTCCTAGTGTGGAGAAATGAGTGCTGGTAACTGTTATTGTCAGGACAAATCAATTGGAGCCATATGTCTGCAGCAGCTGACAGCATCATGAAAATCTCAAACAACACACAGACATTAGGATGTTGCAGAAAATAGGAGCTTTCCCATCGTGTAAAGGGCCTTTGGGAGATGCCTCTCTCTTTGAGTAAGGTTTGTGGGAATTAGTTTATGTATTTGGATTCTTTCAAATGCTTGATTGTATGTGGGACTTTGTCCTCTCTTACCTATTCCCCAGACAGCAGGTTATAATTAACAGGAGGCAAAATGCTACAAATTAATCATAGGACACATCTCATTAGGATTCTTGTTTTATCTAGATTAAACAGGAAACTGTCACAATAGAAAACAGGGAAATTTCCTAACCTTCTCCACCACCCTGTGCTCCCCAGCAAAATGTCAGCCATTATTCCCAGTGATAAAACCCAAGGGGAATGCACAACTCACAGCAAAAATTTAACTGATAACAAAAAGGAACAAAATGCTATCAGCCAATTCTAACAAATGAAGTTATGCTTTGAGAGCATTTCCTCCTACAGTGCATCTCCTGGATTTTTCCAGGAATACAAACTAGTTAGTGGTTATCAAGCAGCTGTGCTGTAAAATAGGACTAGACATAGTGGAACAGATCCATGGCCACTCTGCTAGACCAAAGCAGCCTAATATGCATTACAAGAAAAGGAAGCAACTAACACTGTCAAGTCAGCAGGGTCTCATGTAGGTTAAAATGTAATGCAAGATCAGTGCCATAATTATTCACACCAAGCAATTTTTTAGTTTATTGACTACACTGCAGTTCCTGAATTTGTGTCCTTGTACCTAAATTGCAAAATATTATTGCAGCATGGCAGATATTATAATGCAGCTATTGGTAGCTGTGCAGGAATTCTTGCTATTGTTCTGAACAGCCAAATTTCTCCAAAACCACTGCCTTTCTTCTACCAGTACTAATGGGGAGCCTCCCAGAACAGAAGCGTATTTATTTTTGATTAAAACACACAGAAAGCAAAAAGATCAAGGTTATCAAGGAAGAACATATTTTCCAAAGAGCTGTAGCTAGCTCACAGACATTGACACTCCTGATCACTGCACAGTGAGGAAGCTCCAAGAGCTGCACATTCTCAGCTTCCCAAAGCCCCTTCCCCATCCCTTCTCCACACCACAGCTCTGCATGGCTTTCCCATTTAGATCACCATCTCCAACTCAGCCCAGGTCCTCCCTCTGCAACCCTGAGGCAGCAAGATAGTGAAGCTTAGAGTTTCAAACTAGTTTTTCCCTCTTGGAGAAGGAATACCTCCTTTTCCTGAGGAGTAACAGTGCAGGGACTGTCTGCTCCACCTCAAAACCTGGATGTATAATGACAACCCAAAAGCACCAAAGTGAAAGTGCCACAACAGTCAGAAGATCATCCTGAAAGCAACTATAAAGATTTTAAGAACAAAAATCAGCATTTTGTTCTTGACTGTTCCCTGCAAGTAGCAAGCTTGTGCTCACACATCCTCATGGAAGGATGGCTACAGCTGCAGGATGAGGCTTGGTTTGAATGCTTATTGTCTTCTCAGCCTTCCAGATCTCCACCAGGGCAACTGCAACAAAACCTACTGCAGTTTTTTGCCCTATTAAGAAGTGACAGGGTCACAATACTGACGGACACAAGCTGTAAAACAGTCCTGAAACTTGGGGCACCTACAACACACATCTGCTTCAAATGTCAGCCTGGTAATATGGAAGTAACAGGGCAGAATTCTCTGGTCTGTGCTTTGTGGGAGGTCAGACCATCATTTAAATAATGCCTCTAGCCTTAACTTTCAGTTATTTTGTACTCAGGCAGGCATGTGGGAATATATCATGTCTCAATCTTGTAAGGAAAAAAAAAGAGGGAGGAATAATCAGAACATACCCAAGACATTTTGTGAAGAATCCACACAGATAGACATTTGGCAGAGGGAAAAGACCATATTCGTATTAATAAACTCATCCATACATCTGCTACAACTGGATTTTCCTTTCCTTGGACATGGAAGTTTCCATTACTTGTGCTGGGGCTTGGGCTATTTACAAAGTCATTTTTCCTCTGTGTTCTTCTGTTGACATATGGTTTCGATGCTTTACTGCTGTATTAATCCTATTTTGTCTTTCAGATAATAAGGATATTGTTGTTACTAAGTACTATGCTAATTGTTTTTGTCTAGTATTAAAAATACGTTGCACTGCCTTATTCTAATTAACTTGAGATTATTATTGAAATAATGGTTTTATTATTTTACCACTGGCATTTTACTGCCTTGGAGTCTTAGTTGTACTGAAGCTATTATGACTTTGTAGCAATTGACTAACTACAATTATTCCATTATCCAGCTTCTAACATTTAATTGGGTGAGTGAAGAAAATACTTTCCTATTACAAGATCTTTGCTTTCTGATTTATTAGAATTAACCTTCAACATACAGAATCTAGACTCAGTTCATTTTTCCCTCTTCTCAAGAAATATCCTATGAAGATCACCATAAGCTTCACTTGGTTTAATTAGGAGGGGGAAAATTTAAAATATAGTATGAGATTTATATTGATGCCCTCCAGCACACATTCTTCATTTCACACTTTACGTAAGATTTCAATAGCCAACACACTTGCCTCCTCCCCAGAAGAGCACACACCGCAGGGCAGGGCTGTTAAATGTCATTAGCATGAACCATTTTTTATATTGATTTTTGTTGCTCTGTTTCTCCTCCGTCCATTCCATGCGTTGCAGAGCTCAAATTTAAGTTTTAATTGAAATACTTGGAAGCCTCGCCCAGGCTGCATTTTTCTCAGCATTCCAGCTACAGAAATCCATCAGGTTTCCCAGCGCAAAGCTTGGCTCAGCAGCAATTTAGAAGCGTTTGCTGCTGGTTTTACTGATCGGCAGCACAGATATTCTGGGAGGCTCCAGATCAGACCATTCCACTTTGAGTGCTCCTCCTCGCAGTGACAAACCTGTTACTCTCCCTTCAGAGTCAGGACTAAGTGACTGGCGTGTCAGGAGACAGCTCCATCCCCAGTGCCAGCCAGGCTGGGCAGCACAGCTCTTGGCTGAGGCTCTGGTGCAACGAGCACCGTGCACAGAAGGTGCCTAAAGAACTGCACAAATTGGCAAAGGAGAGCAGAATATCAAAACATTTGTGCAGTGGCCAGTCTGAGGACATTTCTCATCCTCTGATGTGTGAATAGCTAGTTTAGAATCTGGGCACAACGTGTGCTTTTGTGGACAGTCTGGTGGCAGTGGCGGGGGGAAGGGAGAGATTTTAAAAATCTAATCAGTAAGCAAACAAATAATCCAACCAGAATGACTGAAGGCTAAAGAGTGCTACACTTTGAACTCCTACACCCTCATTTCCAGCTTTTATTGGCATTAAGTTAGGTCATTAACATTTTATCAATATATTATGTGTATATAATGTTACTGAGATTAATGGACACAGGCAATGCTGCTCTCAAGGCAATCAGAGTTCTGTAATAAGTTATATGCTTGCTCTTCCAACAAGCTGCTCAGTGCTAGGGATGCATGGATTTTTAAACAGCTCAAAGTTTAATATGTTAGAATTAAAAGTGTGACTACACTGCAGAATTAACTTTAAAAGAACAGATAGCTTAACCCAGATTAGTATGCTGCTCCTGACAATCGAAGTTTTGAAACCCAAGTAGTTCAGACTTCAGCATATGCTCTAAGTCAATATGTATTGAACTCCAAGCCTCTGCTGCAGCTGATTAAGGACGAAGAAAGGACATGATACAATGCTACAGGAATCTTTTTTGTGGTCCTGAAGAAAGAACATTGCTCATTTTTATTAAGTCTTAAACTTTCTGTTATCTGGCTACCTAATACTAGGTATGTTTACTGCCCTCAGTCCTGGTCTCAAGCTTGAAGTACATAGCCTTGATTGTCATTCTGCTCATCTACTCTCATTAGAGGCTGCTCTCATTCAGTACATATTCAATTACACAAGTTTTATTAGAAGCCCAGCCAAAACCCCACTGCCATCCTTTTCCTCCTCCTCCTCCCCACTCTCCATCCTGCTGGTGTAGGTACACTCCTATGAAATATCTTGAAAATTTATTATTAGGATAATTTGCATTTACCTGAGGGACACCCTGCAGCTTAACATGTTGACATGGAAGCAGTTAACTATTAAAAGCCCCACAGCAGCACCTGGAATTTCCATTACAGAGATGAGACATAAGCTCCCATCTCCTGGTTAGCTTCCAAGTGCCACTACAAAGGAAGGGAACACCTCTAGTCATGGTGATACAGCATAAAAGGAATCTCACGTCACACTGTAACAGGCGTCAGCACAATGTATTGGCTCTTTCTCAAAAGTCTTACAGATTTCTCTCCTTTGACCACCACACACGTTCTTGGAGAAATTTTAATTCAAAACCCCAGGTGAGGAGACTCACCACGCTACCAGAAATACTTACTTTACATATTCTTTTAAGAGTGCCTTAACAGCAGGAACATTCTCCTCATTCCCACAATCGCTGGTGACAGAAATGCTGAGCAGACTGTGAAACCTCACAGAGAGCTGTTAATCAAAGCTGCCTAAATAACAGACCACAAATACACAGCTCATTTTATCCAAAAGTGCCTGCACACCCCACCTGTGCTCCTCCTCATAACCCATCCAGGCACACTGGTTCATGCTGAAGGAACAGCCTGATCCCATTTTCTTACAATACTTGACAGTTATGCAACTTCACACAACCATTTCCAAAACTATCTCATCACTGTCCAACTTGCCTGCAACTCTGCCAACGAGCTTTTTCATACTTCTCCTCCACTGCTATGTCCCATTATATTAGCAGGGAAGCAGAGAAAAGAACTAGCTTTCAAGTTTAAATTCTTGCTTGGAAGATAAAATAGGATACTACCCCCACCCCCCTTCAACACCCTAGCCCCATTTCTGATTCACAAGCTGCATTCCCTAAAATGAATCATGTTGGATAACAAAGGTTCCCACGCTGACTCAGATAACTTGGAAGAGGTAGTCTTCCCCCTCAATGTTTTTAAAGGCCGAGGTTTAAAATAGCAGTTCTGTTTAACTTATGATTTTCTCAAAGGTTCAAGAAGAGTTTAATTAGGGAATTGACTGATTGTACCAAGTAAGGAACCTAAATCCCATCATCAGCACATCATGTTCTGAGCAGTTTTTCTCTGGAAAAGTGTTGAGAAAAATCAGATTGAGCTTCTGAAAAGTATTCCTTATATTTTAAGAAATTACCTCAAATATATCGAGAAACTACCTCAAAACCCTATCCAGTATAACAGTAATTCGAGGAGATCCACACAGAACTCTGAAATCAGCACTCAGTAGTTTTATCATCACAGTTAACTCCCAGATAAAGTATTGGTACTTCTTCTCCCTTTTCTGAAGGAATGAAACCCCACTGCCTCTCACCATTAATTGTGCATCTGACATCCCAGTGGTGGAGAGAAGGTCACCAGCATCTGAAACCACAGTAAACAGCTACAGAATTTTTTTCTGCCTTGTCCATCATAATCCCTAGACTCATTACTACCACAGAACAAGAGCTGAGCAGAAGCAATCAGTCAATAACAGTGCAAATGTCTCTCCCCTGTGATCATAATGACATAGTATCTAAATCTGCTCATCACAGCATAGGTGCATTAAAAATATGCACAGATGTGTCTTTCACACCACCATTAGAAAGATACTCCCCCCGTATTTGCTACATTATGAGATGATACCAATTTGCATTTATATTTTGATTACATCTGACTGAATTCTATAATGTTCAGCAATTTGTGATGGTTAAACCTGACACCATCAAAAGAAGTGTGAGCTTTGCCATTGACTTCAGCAAGGACGTGATTTTATCCTGAGTGCTCCGATAAGCAAAGCTCTAAAGAAACAGAGGACCAAACCATGGTTTTTTTCTATACTGCACAGTTTTAAATCAGAATAACCCCAAGTGAATCTACAGATTTAGACCAATAAGAGCAGAATTCCCCAAACAATGTTATACCTCAGCTAAAGTTTACTGCATTACAGTTGAATGGTATTTCAGTGCTGTGCCTTCTTATTATGTAAAATGTCACAGACTGCAAGTGCAGCTGGGGGTTCCTTCCATACCTCCAGCCCTTCTGCCTTTGCACCTACCACACTTGCCAGGCCCCTCTTCAAAAATCCTGAAAGATTCTGCATTCAGTGCCAGTGGAGGAAACAGCAGAAGGCAACAACAGTTTTTCATTATCTTAATCTTGAGTCCCTGAGGCCACCAGTATATCACAGCCAGGGCAACACTGCTATGCTGGTACCTGCTTGCAACGCTCCAGGTTAACTGTAACTCACTTTTAGGATGTGTTCAAAGTATACTGCCCTGATATAGTATCAGGCACTTACCACCATGTAGGTCCAGCTTAGTTTTGATTAGCTGCACAGATCCTTTGGGAACATGAGCCCAAGGTCAGGCAGACTAAAAGCACGTTTGAAACACTTCTGTTTAACTAAGAATAAAAAAGATTAAGATGGATATGCAGCATGTCACACATCTTACGCTTCACTACAAGAGAAGGTTGACAGACTTTTTCAGGAGCAAAATCTTCAGAGATATATGGGACCTCACCTTGTATCAGTTTACCTGTTCAAGAGATGACATGTGTTATGTGCTTCCAAGAGCAAAAGGCTTTTAAATTCCCTCTGCCATCCCCTACATAAAAATATTTATATGTGTTTTAGACATATATATATGCATACACACATATATGAGACATTCCCTCATCTTCCTTCACTGTATTTTTTCAGCAGTGCCTTTGGCAAAGGACAAAGACTTGAATGGTTTTAAGTTCTGCTTTTTTTTGTCTTTTCTAACCTCCAAAGAGTTTTTCCCTACTCAAACACACCTTCCAGAAGAGCACCACCCTAATTGCCCCAGCCAGTTAGATCCATTCAAGCTTCAGGTCTTACAATTGCTGGTCTTATGACCAAATCCACTTGTCAGGGGGAGAGCCAAAACTGCTCCTCTCTGACAGCCCAACACATCACCTCTGAAATCCAATATATATGCCAGTTTCTGAGACCTGAATCAATGACTGTCATCAAGCATTCACTGCCACGTTGGACTGAGCAGCTCACCTTGATGTCCAAGTCTTGTGTCCCCACAAGGCTCCTGCTAATTCAGGAGTCAGCAAGGTTGAGTCTAATTCCTGCTGTGCTGAGTGTCCTGTATTGCACCTACCACCCTCCTGCCCTCCCTCCCAGGAACCCCTGACCCTCCTTCCACTGCTCCTCAATACCAACCTAAATAATTCTGCATTGTTTCCTGTTGCCTTTTCCAGCTCACACATAAACATTGGATGCATTTTTGTAAGAAGCACAGGGAACCCTTTCCCAGATCTAAATTTAATGTTCCATTGCTTGGCCAGGTTTCAGCACTGACTTCTGAGGTAAAAAAAGCCATGAAGATTCACCTATCTTGGAATATTTAAGAAGGTGGGAGTTAGTTAATGAGGAAGAGTTTAAAAGGCAATTAGAGAGGCAGAAACTGGACATCTGCTGGCACAGCAGTGCCTAAGTAAAGGGGAAACAACTTTTCAACATAGTTTGGCAACATCATATGGAAATTATTTTCATTAATAAAAACAAAGTCAGAGACTCTGGGCAGCTTTCAGCAATGTTCATGCTGAAGTCACAGAAAGCAGGCAGCACTCTCCTCCAAGTCAATCTCATTCCTAAGAGATTTTTCATAGAAGAAGTCTAGGCAGAAGGGCTACCCTGTACCAGACCAAAAGTTCAGCATCTTCCCAAGAAGCTGTGCTGAATTCATTTCAACAGCTCCTGGAACAGCCATTACAATTGCTGTTACCTCCATGTGGATTCTTGTTCTGGAATAAAACCATTTAAATGGGATACTGGTACAACAGCAGCAACATAAATAAGTCAGTGCAACTGTATGGTTTCATTTCCTTGAGTGGCCTTTAAAATGATAAAAACCTTCTTGTCCTCCAGAAGACAAGAAGCCGGTGTCATTTTTTAATATATTATGTACACAGAATATTTCTGTTTGGACACTCAGACATGCAGAGAATGCCTACTTAAAAAAAAAGCTTCACCAGCTCAGACTCAATACACACAACAGCTGTATTCTATTAAGTATGGAATATAAATATGTTTTTCTATTTACAAAAACACCATGTCAAATACACTCCTCTTGCAGGTAACAAAACACATGGAAACCAAGGTATCTAACTGGGCTGGGACATCTGGGAATAGCCTATCTGGAGAATAAGCTTGTTTACGAGAAAAAAACCCTCACAAGAATATCTCAACTAAGTTGGCGAGAAAATTAGGACAGCGGAAAAAAAACACTGGGATTTTTTTTCCCTAAACAAATGGCTTCATATTTCAAGCAAGAACAGGAGATGCCGGGGGGGTTGGTGACAATCATCACTGATGCGAATGATGGGATATGTCAAGGAGAGAGAAATGTCATGTGGGAAATGTAATTAGCCACTACAGAAGGGGGCTGACACCTCCCCACCACTCACATGCCAAAAAGAAAAAGCCCAAAATAAAAGTACAGCTCCTCTTCACTCGTTTGCTGTTTGATATTCTTGCATCAAATGTAATTATAAACACATCAACATTTCTTGAAGCACCACAGCATTCCAGTTACTTCCAGCCCAGATATTACCTGAAGACAATGGGAAAGGATCAACTGATCAACTGCTCCAAATTCATTTGGGTTACTCCACAATAAATCACTTTCTTTCCTCATCAGGGTAGCTAAAAAGGCAAGATGTGTCCATGACCATGAAATTTAATGGAGTCTTCCTGTGCAATATCTTTTTAGACTTAGCTGATGTTACCCACTCATTAACATTGTCAGATCACATAAGCATCTTTAACAGCAACAACAGAGCGACAGCTCTGTTTGCTGCACTAAAACCCCTGGCTGAATTTTCTGATGTAGATTCAACAGGTTTGCAGAGACAAATTAACCTGGCATCCTTTGCATCTGCTCAAAAATACCCAGTGTTCACAGGACACAGCTGAATGTGACACACCAGTGTTTCCATTCCAGGGTGCAGGGGCAGCAGAGCAAGAAGGGAAAAAATACAGATGCTGACCTTTCAGAGATTAGCTGGAGGTGTGGGGAGAACTCTTCCCCAGGGTGCTTAGGAGGTGTGCTGGAATCAGGGTTTGCACACAAAGCAGATGTGCTGCCTTGACCTTAAGCAGGAGTTGAGGTGAGACGCCCTGGCCGTGCATCGCAGCTCTGCATCTGATAGTTGGTTCAGGCTCTCTAATCCCTTGCCCTAAGCCAGTTTCCAGGCAGACCCGCTGAAACCTAACAGATTTAATAAAGTCATCATCTCCAGCACCACAAGAGGATTAGTTGCCATCATCCTCTCTGCCTTCCTTTCCTGATATACTGCAAAAAAAAGAGTTTGAACAACCTCCTGAAGGCTGGGCAGGTAAACAAGCCCTCAAATCACCATAATATTGGTGAACAAAACACCTCCTGACTTCCTCAGTGTCAGCTTTGTTAACCCACAGTGTCCCCAGTGCTGCACAGGTTTCTGTGAAGAAGATGCAATACATCTTTCCCACATCTCACTTCCTCTGGCAGGACTAAACTCCACCCAAAAAGATATCCTCAGTATTATCTCAGAGGCAGGTAGAAAAAGGTTCCTTTTCACTAGGGACTGTACCATATGCAATAGGGGATATCTTCCACCTTCCACAAGTTTACAGTCTAAATAGTTCTAAAGCAAGAGGCTTATTCAGAGTTGCCCAAAAGCCAAGAACAAGCCCAGGTTCTCAGATTTCCATTAAAGCAATTGAGCCATATTTTCTCCCTGGAAACACCTTCTTCCTCAAGAGCAGCCCAGACCGCAAAAGCACAAGAATGCAATACTTCTCTCCCTGAGCCTTGGTCAGATTCACCTGTCAGACACTTCCTAGATATCCCTACTAAACAAAACCCCCATGGATCAGGTATGGCAGCATTGGTGATCTCCACCACGGAGCAGCTCCAACCCCTGAATGCTGTGGGGCTCTCAGAGCAGAACTGCTCCTGCCGTGATGCACAACGAGGGCGATGAGGAAGGGGAAATCATGCATAGCCACTTTCAAATGTCATGTAAGTAGGCTCCAGGAGCACTGAAGAGATGATTCACACAAAGATTGTTCTTAAAAGGTGCCTGTGGTTTTCATCTCTGAAGAAAAACCTGTGTGGAAAATATCTAAAATATTCTTCAAATGCTTCAGTGCTCATGTAGCTGCGTTAAAGGTGCCACATCAGTACAATACTATGCAATCCCTTTTTCCATTTTTAAAAAGACCTTTGACTATTGTTTCCATAATCTTGCTTCTCCATCCCTGACTACATCTCTACCAATGTTAGTTGACTTCTTCAAGTTTACTTGTTTGAGGTCATATTAATTTTTAAATAATGCAGGGGAAAAAATGAGTATAAACAATGTCCTTGTAAATACATTTGCCAAGAAACTGATTACATGCATCCATGCAACATGCATCCAGCCATAAAAACTAGTTCTTGAATGTGACCTAAGAAACTTGAAACGATAGAGCATCTCTTTTTTGGGTTTTATTTTTTTTATTGTATAAGCCAAATTGCTCTGTTTAAGTTCTACTGTGCTGTCTTTTGGGCAACTTGTTATTCAGTGGACGTAAATGTGAGAAATTGCCTATCGAAATGCTACATGTTCTGACAAGACCACAAGCAAATATGCAGTCCCCAAAGATTCAGGGGCCTTTGCAATCCTATTAATTGCTAGAGCAGAGCAACCATATGGCAAGACAGTAGCATGCTCTATGAGTGCACAGTGGGAAATATGTAGCTTACTGGGAACTTTTTATAAAGGACAAGGGGAAAAAAGACAGAAGCTGCTAAATCTATAGATTATTCATTAGAAATTCAGTTATAGACTAGTGCATTTCTAATTACTGAGGTTCATTAAAGAACAGGGCTTTTTCTAGATAAACTAGAAAACTTTCATCCTTATCATTACAAGAATAATTGAAATCTTGTTTCTATTAAAGTTTAGATGGCTTTAAATACCTTCCTTCAAAACTGTAACAGCATGTAATTTAATGCTTACACAGGCAACAGAATACAAATTACATGCTTGCTACTTGACAGCCACTACACCTGCATGGCACACACAGCCTCTGGGGCACACCTGAAGTCCACAGCTTCCACAGCACTTGGATCTCAGCCATTTGCTCTGGGTGTGGGAGCCTTTGGGCTGTAGCCAGGCATGCTTTCCTGGCACAAGTAAAAGTTGAGGCATTCTTCAAGCTCTCCCATTCCGTTCATTCCTCTCCCTGCTCAAAAACCCCACTTGGGCTGGTGCAGCTGTCTGTGGGTTCAAGCAGGGAACCACGCTTAAGCCCAAAAAAAGCCTTCAGCAAAATAGCAGTTTTCTTTAATGGTTGTGTTTAGCTCAGCTCAGTTCATTGACTGGGGTCACTAAGGGGGCTGTAAACATCCCGTGGTGCCTGAAGTGGTGCCAGCACAAGGGAAGAGGAGGCAGCAGCAGAAGTGAACACGAACTGCCCCGGATCAAAGGGCTGCAAACCATGCTCTGAGAAGGCACCTGATTGACTCCTACAGCCTCCTACAGCTTCCTAGCACCAATCCCAGCCATGACAAGTTCTCAAGACAAAAGCTGACCCTCACAGACACCACAGATGCAAATACAACCCCCAGCACATAGGGGCAGACTCACCATGACATCCCAGCAGCAAATAGACAGGGATTTTATAAAGCCTTTCAACACAGCTGCTTGTATTGGGACTGTACAGAAGTATGGATAGAGATAAATAAAACACATTTGTCCTGTTCTCCTTGAGCTCCCAAGGCTAAGTGAGGGCTTGTCTGGGAGACACATGGCACAGCAAGAGCTGCTAATGGTGCCTTTCCTGCACAGAAAGGCCAGGATTCACACGGCTGAACTGCCACTGTAATCCATAGGAAACAAGGCACCAAAGCTCTCCATAAACCCAACAGACCTCACCTGCCTGCTGCTAAAGGCTGTCAAACAGACCCCATGGCCTCTCAAACTATCTTCCCAAATCCTCCCAGACTTACTGTTTAGCTTTTCCACTTGATTAAATTTAGGTTTCTTGCACCAGGAATAGAGAGAACAGATTTCTCTCTCAAAGTCTATTATCTCGCTCCTGGCAACCTTCTTCAGGGTAACCAGCCTCAAGTCAAGTCCCCTCAGTCACCCCACCTTTTCCCTTGAAGCTCAGTGCCCCAAACCAGGCACAGAGAATTCCCTTGGGTCTCAGGAACAGCATGAAGCAGGAGGATGACACCAGGTGACCTGCAGGCAGCACAGCCACCATTAGGTGACAGCTGTTTCCCACAACAAGGAGTTCTGATTTCTGTGAAAAGTGTTCTCACAGCAATGGCATTGCTGACTCACGTTCAGCTTGTGACACACCACAGCTCCAGGTCTTTTTCTGCAAGCCTTCTGCACAAATCCAAGCCATTGTTCTACATTTGTCTTCAGTGAATCACATCCATTTTTTTTAAGATTATTTATGTGATGTATTTGCAGCCCAGCCCAGCTTCACGTCATCTGCAAGCTTAATAAGGACACTCCCTACTGCATCATCCAAGTCATTAGGAAAACAGAAATAGTGAACTGAACTGGTGCCAGAACAGACCTTTTCCAAGGCAGGCTCAGTACATATTATCCCATACATTTCTGAAAATAAAACACCCATATAATTAACGTCATCCCATCACTCTCATGAGTGTCTAATATCCACCAGTAGATGCACAGCAAGACACTGATGTCAAGATCTGTAAAAATTGCCTCTCCTTTATCTCCAGAAGATATTAACCTCCTGGAGAGCAAATCTGACATATACCTGTACTAGCAATGCACAATAACTGCAGTACAGGTATCAGCTGGTTATGAAGTTACACTGAAAATGTACATGAATGACAAATAGCCAACGTAAAGCTGCTCACACGAGTCTCCCACAAGCAGCCTGGGCCACACAAGCCCTGCAGCTTTTCCTGCAGCCTCTCTGCACCTCATCAATCCCTTTACCTCTGCACTTCACACAGGCAATGGCCAAGGGCAGCATCAGCAGGCTTACCATGACTGCTCTGGAGTGCATGTTAGGAGTACCTTTTCAAGGAAGGAGATAAATTAGTTATTTAAGTCTAAACACAAAGTCCAACCATCCAATCCACCTACCTAGAGCATCACCACTGACTCCATGGGGCTGTGCAGGCAGAAGAGCTTGGGGCCAGCATCAGTCACACACTTGCCATTTTGCTAGTAATTTGTTTATATACATAATTTGCAAACATAAAAATAAAGCAACAAAAAAACCCCACCACAAACATAGCATTTAAAGAGGAGAAGAAGCATGGTTGAGCTCTTTTTAGGCTTTTAAGGCTTTGTACCATATATCCTTTTCCATTCCATAGGGAAAGTGAAGCTCATGGGGTGTTTAATGAAAACTGCAGTACAGTCCTGGCAAGTCTTTCCATATTTCAGCACAATAGTGCAACACACTGATTCATGTCCTATGTTTAAGTCTAAACACACAAATACTCACTACAGGAAGCCTAAACATCTTAGCATATGCAGGATCAGAGCTGAATTTCTGGGAACTAGATTGCTTGTCACATTCCAGTAGACAGGTATGTCTTACAGTCCCAGGAACTCTTCACCTGGTTGATATTCACTCCTTCATCTCACATTCAATAATGAATATTTATAAACAATTTTAGGAATGCAAGCAAAATTGGAAGCCATAGAGGCTGCAAGGGCTAGACAGAAGCTATACATGATGTTTTAAGACTGGTTGTGAGCTCTGGTTTCCTGACAGTGCCAGTGCCTTATAACTGCTTAACTCCAAGGCAAACATCTCCCACTGCCCTACCCAGGCACCATCTCTCAAATCAGCTTTTGGCCTAAGTCACACCTTTGGTACAACTGACAACAGGGCAAGGAAAAGATCAGCCAGGTGTTCCACCAGAGGAACAAGGATGGCGAGAAATTGTCAGCAATTGTTCTGGGCCATGTCTGCATCACTTCACTATTCCTCTCACTTGGGAATTTCTTTCCTTCTCTGCCCAACACGACTTTTGGATGGGCATGTGGCCCTAGGTGATGCTCCTTCAGAGCTCCTCCTTGGAGAGCAGGAGGGTGGCCTTGCTCTGGAGCCCACAAACCTGTTTGCCCACACTTGCCACCACACTATCTTAGCCCTGTTACAGCCTCTGAGGCTGTTCAGAGTATTAACCTAATTTTAGGAACCCCTTTCCAGCTCTTACTTGCAAGGAAATCACTGTGCTCTCCTGTCATCTGCAAGACTCTTTGCTGTTCTCCCCCCTTTGTTCTCCTTTGTTTCACTGAGTTAAGCTTATCTTTTGCTTTTGTTTTCCTACAGTAGTAAAACTCCATTACGATGCTTGGCAGACAATTTAAGCTACTCTGACAATCATCTTTGAAAAGGGAATCTGCTTTCATAAACCCTTTCTACATGACTAAATATTCGTTTCTGAGCTAGAAGTAGGCAAAGATTCCACCCTCCCCACTATCAAGCTCCTGATTTTAAAGCTACTTAAAAATAAAAAGAGGAGCAGCAGCTGTTTGCAGAGGATTGTTCTTTCTAAGATATCCACAATACCCTCCTCAAGAACAATTCCCCCTCAAAGATTCCTTTGTTATTTCTCCCTCATCCTGTTTCTTTTCAGAAAAGGGGTAAAGCAACAAGATACAAATCTGCAGGGTCTCCTCCACCCTCACTTCCCAGAGGGCACCATAGCCCAGACAGTTCACAAACAGCTTAAAAGAGTTGCAGAGGGATTTTTTTCCTTGTTGTGTGTTTTATACAGAAATACTACATTAGTTTTTTAATCTTCCCTTTGGATTTAGAACCTTATTGGGTGACATTTTTCAAGTTTTTCTCTAAGGACCAAGGATTCTGTCTCCACTAACAGGCAAACAACTCACACATGAATACAAAAAACCCAGACAGGCTAGTCACATAATCCCATGTCTCCAGGAACCAGGGCTTTCAGGGAAGCAGCACCAGAGGTTTCTGATTAAATACCACAAAAATCAGAATAACCAGTACAAAGGAGTCAAACCACAGCAGGTCATTAAGCCCTGGAACAGCCTCCTAACTACCCATCCCTCTGTCCTGTTCATCCCCAGTGAATTGCTCTGCTCTAACATCCAGGAAAAGCATGGTGTGGAATCATAAACACCACACCAGGGGCTTCCCAGGAGGACATGTGTCAGTTCTGGCACCAAGGGTGGCCCAAACTTGTCTCCGTGAGTAGAAAGAAGCAGCAGCAGCAACATGCGGTAAATAAAACTGAGCACAGAACCAGCAGAAAATTAGTTGGACCTAGGGGGTGCAGGGAGAAGAGAAGTGTGTGGGATCCCTGCTGGGAGCTAATGCTGGAAAAGATGGAAAGCTTTGCTCAGAGCTGCTCACCAGTGGCTGCTGGCACACCAGGGCTTTGCTCAGACTGGCAGAGAGGAGCATTGATCAGATGGACAGCAGGAGAGGAGCAAAACCAACTCTGGCTTTTACTGAGCCAGAGACCTAGGGCAGCAAACCTAAGCCAGTGATGAGAGGGGAAGGTTCTTTAAATTTGAGAGTCCCTCACAGCATAAGTTAGGTCGCATATGAATTAGAAAAAAACCACCAACACACAACAAACAGCCAAACAGGCCAACCCTACATTAAAATTAAAAAAAAAAAAACCCAAAAAACAAAAACAGAAACATCATTAAAAATTAACACTTCATTATATGGTTGCCAAGAATTTTGCATTATGGGGAAAAACCCCTAAACTGTCTACCATGAAATATTAAATTGGTTGCTCTCCTAGTAGTATTTTGCTAATTCTTTTCCATTTGTTTTCATTCCACCAGGGCTTTTTTTTTTTCCCTATTAGTTATTTCATTAGTGAATAAAGCACGTTCTTAAAAAAATAAATCACAGCTGACACGCCCTGACCATGAGCAGAAATCCACCAGGCTCAGTCTTGCACAGCCACAAAGACACTCTGGTGCCCTCTTCTCAAGGAGCTGCTACTCTGCTTTAGAAGCAAAGGTAAGAGGTGAGGATGCCAGAGGGAGAAGGCACAGAAAACCACATCATGGAATTATATAAGTGCTCTGTTTAGGTCACCAATGCAGTGGAGAAAGTAAAGACTTGAGGGACTTGCTGAAAATGTCTGGCAATATTTGCTGGGGGTTAAGACTGATGACTTAGAAAGGGCAGAGTCATGGGTCACTGAAAAAAAACAAATCCAAAACCAAAAACAAACAAAAAAAAAAACCCCACCAGAAAACCAAGCTCAACAAACTTTGATACAAACCTGTCAGAGGCAACTGACTCTGCAAAACCCCACAATTACAGTGTAGGTTAAATTCCACTAACTTACTAGAGCTGATTTAGAAAATTTCAGTAGACATCACTGGACACTGCAGTCTGATTACTCCAAACCTCAGCACCTTTTAAGTTTCTACATGTTTATTTAGCTGTTCTTTCTCCCTGGAGTGAATATTATCCTGTCTTAAAGGTTTGATGTAAAATCAAACAGCATGTTGTTTGGCAAGGCTTTGGTCTTCCTTTTCAGACTGCTACTTCTCAAAAAGCCATTTCAAAACACAAATATACCAGGGCATCTAAACAGAACTGACCTACCTTGGACACAAGTTCCCCACACATCTGCCATCTCTCCCTCAGATCTTTTTAAATTGTACCTACTGGGTAATAAGCTATGCTCTCCCACAAAGGCACTGCTGCTTCATCCCCAGTTTGGGGAGAGGATCAGCCAGGAGCTGCACAAAGTCTGTCTGCTGAGAGCATCCTGGGTGATTGCTCCAGCAAACCTTGGCTTGCCCAAACAGAGATGTATGTTTAATATTAAATTTATGTTTAAATTCCTTTCAAAACCCCCCCTCAGAGCCATGGTTTCCTGGGCTAATTTAACCAGCAGCACAGAGCACTTGCAGTCAGTGGCACAAAAATCCTAAAGCTGCTGGCTCAGGGAGAAATTAGGAACTGGGAGAAGCTCTGCCCTGGGAGCTGCTGTGCCAGACTGTGCAAAACCTTCATCTCAAGTGCCACGTTTAGCTCAGGATCTTTACCTCCAAAGTGCCCCAGGCTGCTCAGCAAGCAGCTTTCCCCCTCCTGAGCACACCAACCTCCACAGCCCAGAGGCAAAGCACAAACCCATGGATTTTCTGCTGTCGGATGGAGGTCTCTCAAAATAGCAAGGCACGGATTAAAAAAGCAAAGCTGCAAACCTGGGAGCATCAGAATTCAGAGCTGCTCTAGAAAGGTGTTTCTGATGCAGCAAACTATCAAATGGTGATACAAAACTAGGACTAAACCAAGCTGCAGTGTGAAATATCCTGTTCTTGCTCTGTATCACCAGACAGTTCATAGCCCAGTTCCCACACTGACATGGATTTGAGGCAACAACAGCTTCGAGGCTTTTAGCAGAGATGGGCAAGTTAAGCTTTCTTATTTCCAGAGCCATTTTATCAATTAATTTGTGAGATTATATCATACACTGCTGAATATTAATATATCTCAAGACTGTTTCTGTAATACTGTCATCTGTCGTATGAGTGCTAAAGGCATTTTAAAGCAGTCTCAGTGAACTGCTCTTAAAAATTAATAGTAAAACTGTGCAAAACAAGTTTTCCAAAAAGCATTGACCTAAAAAATTCCTCAGACTTTTGTTAATCTAAAAATAAAAGGTTTTTCTTTTTATTTCAAATGAAGCAGCTCTAGCACTTGATTCTAAGTTGCTCCACCTTTTAGAGATGCTCAAAAGTTCTTGACTTTGGTCAAGTTATTAAAAGTTCTCCTTTTAATTCACTCCTTAAGCCCAAGCAACTCTACTAGAGATCCAGAAAAAGAGCTGAAAACAGAAATCCAATGCTTCCCACTTCCACAGGGGAGCCCTCCTGGTTACCCTATGAAGAACTACCATGGTTTATCAACACATAATGGACTACTTATTGGAGAGTCTTAGCTTCTTAACAGGTTTGAATGTTCTGGGTTACTGTTCTGCAGGATGGGCACAAGAGAAAATAAAGGACAAAATCTCCACTCTTTGACCACAGCAGCTGCTCCAGCTCCATACAAACGTGTTATTGGAATTCTGGTTTTGACTGAAGGTGAGGTTTAACTTTGGACAGGGAAATAATTAGCTTTAAAAGAAAATGCTTGGTTAAGCTGGAAAAGACAGTGTTTCAAAACTTGCCAGTCCTGATGTCCCTTTCAGCTTAAACAAACCTACTAAATTAGATACTTTTTTTGGGAAGAGTTTTTGTTGTGTCCTTTTTTTCCCACCCCCATCTTGGCAGAACAATTCAGAATCACTGTTAGGTTCAGCTAAGATAAATAACTGGTCTCCAGAAGGAAAAGGTTTCTTCAAGTCTTTTTGACAAACCAGGAGATACACATCCTGTATCAGCACCTTCCTTCAGTGAGTGATGAGTCTGAGCCACTGATCTCAATTCCATGGTATGCAGTAATATTCCTACTGCTGTGTTTTATTGTTTCCTGAGAATTGTTAGCAAGGTGATTGCCAGACTGGTGTGTTCATGGAGATGTGTGCTTGATTGCTGAGAAATGTCTGTATTGCTTACCATTAACAGCAGGAATTAGCAGACAGTAAAATAACAGGTTTCAATCCTGAAAGTCCAAGACTAGAGTGACAAATACCAGAGGCTCTACCCTATCATTCAATGAAGAATAACTGTGATTGGCAACAAAGACAAGCAACCTTCTTATACAACCAAGTATTTTCCGAGACACGGAGCCCTTGGCAGCATGCTCTGCCATGCACTCTCTCTCACCAGGTTTCTCAGAGTTCTATGAAGGAAAAAGGTAAAACAAAATCACACACATACAAGAACTTTGTTACTTTCTCCTCAGAAGCCTTTTTGTTCACTCTAAGTGAACAGCTCAGCAATAGCCAGAGGTGGTTGCTTGACAAGAAACTGACATTTAAACACACCTACCTACCGGAACATAGAGCAGTAACATAAATTAATTATTACTTTCACATCAGCTGGGAATATAAAACAATAGAAAAAAGATTAGCCACTCCTTTCTCATTTAGTTGCTTGTATTTCCTCTTGCCACTTTTACTTCAGAGAGAAGGGGATTATGGCAAAGAAATCAATGGCTAATATGAGATTTGACTCTGTACAGGTTCTTCTAGCATTTCAGAGATGCCAAGTCCTGAAATAAGCAACATAATTTACATTATCATATATGGTCCATTCTAATTTTCATGTTCTTAAAAATGAGGGCTTGGAGTGTATTGGAGCATTTCAGTGTTAAGGGGTTTTGTGTTAGCACTTCCCTGCTCTTCCAGGCTTGTGTAGAAGTAAGGACAGCCTCAGAATTATAGCTGACTCTTGTAGCATAAGCTGAGATCCAAAATAGTCCTTTTCAGTTAAAAAAAAAATAAAAAAAATATCACTCCTCCTCCCTCCAAGAATGGAAAAAAACCCAAAAATGCAGTTTTAAGGAACCAAAATTGTGCATGAACCTAAATTTAGGTAATTACAACATTCACCTGCAGATGAGCAGGTTGAAACCTCCTTTCAGGCAGATCTGGATCTCCTACTCACCAAATGTCCTTACACTACAGAGCTACAGGATATTCTAAGGGCAGCCCCACATCAAAGCCACTCATTCTGCCTAACAAGTACTTGCAAGAGCATGTGCTGGAGCTCTAGCATCATCCTGCTCTCCCTCCACCAGTAAACTAAACTAGGCATCAGCATATGGAGATATTCTTGTTTGCTCACTTGTTCTCAAATAATATATAGCAAATATTTGCATAAAATATTTAAATATTCATTGGATCAGAAAAAGGCTCAATTGTCTGGTGCTTAGAGAATTAGCCACGGGCAGGAAAATGGGAACAGGGAAGAACTCAATTTCCAGGTTCTGCTAAAATGAGTATTTAAACTAAGCAGAATAGAAGAGCTTCAGTGGAAAGCAAAAGACCTAACCTAGAAGGGCAGAAAACATATTTGATAGGCTTGAAATATTTCATGTCCCTGGAACACTACTGTAGCAATCCATAGATATGCTGACTATTGCCACCTTCATCCAGACAGGCTGACGACTTCATCCCAGAAAGTAAATTAAAACACAAACAACAGACAGCTGTCAAAATACAAAACACATCTTGTCCCTCTGACATAGAGAGACCTGGAAATCATGCATAACTCAGATGGAAATTGTGCCAAATCATCACAACTAGTGAAACCCTGACGATGCTGAAATGCTATTCCATGCAGACTTCCCACAGTCAGATCTCCCACAGGGAACACAAATCTAACAGGGTGCCTGCAATTGACAGAGGGAATGAGACATGAGGGAAAAGGGTGAGTTTTAGTGCCCAAACTGATCTGCAGTGCCCTCTTCAAAAGTGTACAGATGCCCTTCAGATTTCCCAATTTTGACAACAGGTATAAAAGGAGAGCAAGGACAAAGAGAACAAGATGACTAAACAAATTCTGAAATATTTTGGAAAAGAGAACAAAATTACTTGACTTATCAAAACATATGGAGCAGGAGGGAAACTTCCTCTGGGAAGGAGGAAAGGAAATATATATCACTCTTCAAAATACGGCCAAAGCTGCATTCACTTTTCACTTCCATCACTGCATGAATCCCTAGGAGCTATGAGGCTGCTGCATGGTGGAGCAGAACTGATCCTGTGGACAGTGCTTGTGAGTTCTAGAACTGCATTAATGCACAGGCTCTTTATCATCCTTCCATCCCCAGAGCTATGCTCAGAAGACACTTCCCATCCCCAGCTGCTGGAATTCTGTACATCTCCTGTTCCAAATCAGTGGGAGCAGCTGCTCTTCCTGCTTGGTTACTCACAATCTCCCAGATGTACACAGGACAAACCCTGCTGGAAGAGGTCACTGGCACTGCAGACATCAGGGTGGATTTTCCCTTGCTATGAGACAAGACAGCAAGTCCTCAATCCTGGTAAATATTTAGAGGAAAAACAGAGATGTACAAAATCTGGCAGGAGACAAGTTTAGTGTCTCTTTCAGTCTCCAAATCCTTGTTATTCTATCAGGAGAATGCATCCATTAATGTTGCATTGAACAGTCACTGGTGCCCCAAGGAAGACTTTGAAAAAAAATTCTATTTAAAGACAAGCTTGTTAATGTGTCATCCACAATATGCCTCTCTTACTCCTGGGAAATTTGCATGAAAACAGGATTGTTATTGCTCTGACATTGTTGTGTTCCTACTGTTTATTCTCACTGGAAGAGGCATGTTACCTACCCTGCCATCCCTGCACATCCAGGCTCCTATGAAAAAAAAAAAATTTAAAAATTGAAGGGAGTTTTAAGTGCAACCCCACTGCAGTTTCAGCTCACGTTCTTGAAATCCCTGTTTTAGTAGCAGGGAAGCTCACATGCCAAAGGAAACAGATGCTATAAAAGCCAATAAAAAACAAATAAACATAAATAAATAACATTTTGTCACCATTAGTGAAGGTTTGTGATTATGTGAGTATTCAATAGGAGCAAATACAATTCCAGCAAGAAAAAAGTACCAACACAAAATAGATGTGACAAAATTGAATGGAAAAGGCAGATCAGAGCACTGGAACAGGCTGCCCAGAGAAGCTGGGGAGTCTTCTTCTCTGGCTATGCAAAATCCTGGCTGAGATCCTCTGCAACCTGCTCTAGCAGAGGAATTGGGTGGATCATCTCCAGAGGTTCCCCTCCAACCCAAATCATTGTGTGATTCAGTCAGCTCAAACAAGAGAAGACTACAATTTTAAGCTAATATTTCCCAAGTAGGTGATTTTTTACAACAGTGCTACCACACCTAACTAAAGTCCTCCTCTTCAAGGAGGTAAAAGGGGAGTTAGGTTACAGAGACAATGACAATTTACCTGGTGGTTCAACACCAGTGGGAAGCCTCCATGCTTTTTCATTGCATTCCTCATTTTCACTGTTACACATGAATCTCTCTGCATTTTCCAAGACATACATTCACAACAAAAAGGTTCACAGAAGGGTTTATTGTTTAAGACTCCATCTGAAACAGACTGATCTGCAGCGTCAGTGCAGCTGCCTCGTATGAAGCATCGCATTCTAAAAATCCTTTATGACATTTCTCTTTAGACATGAATCAGCAGACTAACAGATGTCTCATTCACACCATGTTTGAATTTCAGCTTTACTAATGAAATTAATTTAGGGCCAAATTGTATCTTGAGTCGCACACAGAACTCTTCTTGGCTTGCATTTCAGCCAAATACGTGCATGGGAGAAAGGAAATCTGACCCTAACTTTAATTTCATCTTTGTAACAGATTGCTAATTTAAGGAGACAGATTGTGATGTCCCTTCCTTGTGTTACACACCACCTTACATCACAAATAATCCCACTGAAGACAGAGAGATTTCTGGAGCTCCATACACTCCTAGGAGGGTCAAGATCTCACAACCTGCCTGTTCCTAGTGCAGACTGGCTCTGAATCTTAAGAGGTGCCAGGATGCAGCTTTCTGAGCTTTTTCTCCTTGCACAATCACGTGTGCTGTCCTGGCAGGACCTGCTGTGCTGTTGCTGAGTTTTGTCACGCAGAGCTCGGCAAGGCAGCAGTTGTCAGAAAAGGAGATGAGGAAGCAGCAGGGAAGTCTGCTCATCCCCACAGGTTGACCACAGAGTCTTCTGCAGGCAGATCCAAGCTTGCCTGGACCAGAGCCTGCGCAGCCAAACTGGATTTTGCCAATAATCTGCTGTGTTAACTCACAGCCACAGCTCCCTGTCAGAGCTCAGAGCTCAGCCACAGCTGCTGGAAGCAGAGCCTGAGTTCACATCTGTCTGCAAACACTCCCAGTCCCTGACTGAGGCAATTCTGAGAAACAGTGCTGCTCCATGGGAAGCAAGCCCTTTGTACCGAGGGTCCTTCTAATCTCCCACTTTTCTCAAAGGAATGTCCTAAGCAGATCTTCTAGTAAGTAATTTTTCTTTAAAAAGGTTAAAATCAATGTGCTGCAGCACTGGTGTAATATCCAGTCTAACATTCCCTCATTCCCTTCACCTCAAACACCTTCTGTAACTTGGAGAAGCAACTTCTGTGCAAGTGACATTATGTTAAAGAAACACGCTGCTGTTGGCAGAATATTCGAGTTTCCACTCGCATGACTTCAATCCCCAATCCCATTCTGTTTCACGCTGCTCCAGGAACACACCCACATTTCTAACTCCCATACATCTCTAGCAGTGACTGATTTTTATTTGGAATCAAGATAGATTTTTATTAACTATTTTTATTTATGAAACTTTTGACTTTACAGTTAAATCAAAGGACTCAGTCATACAACAAGCTTCTCATGTTCCAACAAAGTGAAAACAAGGTTCCTTAACAAGAGCTGAGGACAACTTCCTACTTGAAAAATAAGAACCTGGAGGGCAGTTGGCTGTAACCACTGACAGGGCTAAAGACAGTCAGCAGTTAAAGCACGAGGTCAGTGAACTCCATGCATTCAGCATCTGAAGTCTAACTTTCTCAGGAATATCAGTGGGTTTTTTCACTTAAGCCTGTCAACCAGACATTATTTCTATACTTCCACAGTAGGTCTACTCTTCCTACAATTGCTTCCCATTTAGTTAATGGCCAATGTTTACTAAGAGAAGAGATGTCCAACCCCTGTTCCAATAAACTAGATAAAAACGTGTCCCAAAAATCTAATACTGATATTAGCAACATTCAGAGGGTGATTCTTCCTTCACTTATTCAGCAGCTTAAGCTGGGTCACTAGAATTTCTCTGGCTACTTTCAGTTATTCTCCCCACCTGCAGAGATCACTGAGCCATAACACTATTCCCTTTTCCATAATATTCTGAGGCTGAATTCAACTATGACTTTAAAATAAATAGCAAAAAACAATGCCTCCTTGAATTTGTCATTGGGATATCTGTTTCACAAGCAGACCCATTTCTGCTATGATTACATAGTTAAAGATGCAGAACATATTGTATGGCTTTCACCTTCCAGTTACTTGTGATAGGCTACTGCTGTAAGCATATGGTCTTCAGCATTTTAGAGAATTCTTGATGGTTCATCACAAGATGGGAGTCTCTGCTTTAGTAGACTGTAAGCTGAACCACTGCAGTGTGAAATTCAACAATACTGAACCAGAGGAAGAAAAATATACAAGAAATCCCAGGAATGAAAAGTTTAGACAGGCTGAACCAAGAACTGCTACAGACTCGCCATGTGCCCAGTTTACCTGGTGTTTTTGTTGCATCCCTTCTACCCCAAACTGCCTTTCATGTATTGTAACCTTCACTTGGGTTTCATACCCTATTTCCCATTACATTTTGAATTGTTACATTTATATTTAAAATCAGTCTCAAATACTTCCAACATAGATTAATGACCTCTAAATAATGTAGGAGGCATTCAGAGCAAAAGGTGAGCCTCCACCAGATACTGCAGAGCTCTCTGACAGAAGGTCAAGACTTTGGATGGTCTAAGCAGGTACTACCTCAATGTCTTCTTTTCCCTGGCCTGTGTTAGTTCCTAAGTGGGTCACGAGTTGTCTTTGCTTTTTGTACTTTTAATTACTCTGAAATAGCTTTCATTTAATTTGAACAAAAGGAGCTGAGAGCACTGCTGCTTTCTCAGCTGCACCTGGGCAGGTTCAGAGACACACCATCCCATTCCAAGCTGGCAGCTGGTACTACAGATCTGTAACTTGCTTGGACCTCACAACACCTCAGACATGTGCACATCACAGAAATGAGAAGTTCTAAGTCTTCACGAAAAAAACAGAGTTGTACATGTGTGACATGCCTAGATAAAACAGAAGCCTTTGAGTTTTCACACTGAAGCCTGAGCTCTGTCCACATTAGTGAAGAAAGGATTCCTTTTTAAGACCTTCAACAGTTGTAAAGAATATATTTCAGACTTTAGACATTTTCAGAAACACTGCAGGCAAGTAAACGAATAAATTACGGAAAATATTAACAAGTGATCTATCTGAAACACAACTCCTCACATAAGCTGCACCAAACCTTTATCCAAGCCCATTCTGCCATGGCAAATACACTGTTTGGGGTTAAACACTTAGGGCTAAAAGCTCCTAGCTGGGGGGAAGAGAACTGCAACCAGAGAGCAAAGAGCTCTGAGTCCCAAGCACAGCCCTGTCCAGGGCACAACAGCACAACACAACTGCACAAGATGTGCAACATCAAAGTTCTGCCATGTTATGTAATGACCAATGAACTACTTCTCTCACCAATTCTTAAATATAAGCTGCACACAACTCCAGCTGGCTCTGCCCAATGATCACTGATCATTACTGCTGATTTCTAGCACAGAGTTTGATCCTTATCACCAGCAAGAGAGCAGAGTGACTGGAAGATGGCTTTCTCTCGAAATACACCCACAGTGGTGCTGCTGCAGAGGAGGAGAGAAGTGGCTGTGATGGCAGAGAGCTGGGAATTCCCCCATGGAAGAAGCCAGGTCGTGTGCTACAGGATCTGCTCAGGGATCACAAGCACAGCTTTATGGCCACAGCAAGAGCGAACAGGTTGGCTTGTATTTAATAAATATTTGAGACACAGCTTTGGTTCTTGACGTTGTTCCGTATGTATGAAACCCAAGAGTTTATAAAAAGGCACTGGGATTGCTAGCCACACTGCTTCCCCAAGCCAGCAGCAGGGAACATGTCCCCATTTTCCAATGTATCCATAATGCATGAAAAGCTGTAAAATCCAGAATAGATGTCGCTGCGTTATAAGCTCTGAGCTATAACACACCAGATTTGTCTGGGAAGTTCCATACGTATCCTGTAAACTGCTTCAAAATGCCACAATAAAAGTTAAATTTTCATTTACAGTTTAATTTTGTCAACAAATCGTGATTTACTATACCTATCTGTCTAACACTACACTACTCCCTTTCAAATATTACAGGAACCAAAATGCAAGCTTCTAATTAACTTTGTCATATGAATAAGAGTTGTTCTAAAACTCCTCTCTTCAAAGCACTGAGATTTAAAGTAATAAATATTCCTTCAGAAGTAGGCCAGTTTGAATTTAATATGCACCAAATAAATATTCCCTCAATTAGATGTGAGCAAGTAAAAAGCTTTATGTTATGGCTTATAGCAATTTCAGATAAAGAGCTTGTGTGATGGAGTGAATCCAGCTACAAAATGATTGCAGCAGCGCAACGTATTTTTAGCACAGGATAGCACTCATCTCAAAAAGAATTCTGAGAATTTTTGTGATTTTCAGATCACACTGTTTTCATCAGGGCTACCATGCTTAATAGATTTCACAAATTACGCCTAAAAAATTAATAAGGAAAATTAAGGATCCTTGTAATGAGTCATGTAACTACTTATTTGGCAGAACTACACTCTTTTTTTCTCTTTGTGCAGGAACAAGAATCCAAGTTGTACCAAAGAGAAAAAAATAATAAAATTAGCCATCCTTGGGATAAAACTTCCACATTACCACTACTTAAACAAAATTATCACTTCCAAACAAAATCTCTACTCATCAGTTTGACTGAAATCTACGTCTGTCTTCACAACTAGTGAACTGTTGTTACTAGTGTAGAGCAGCCTTACCACTGAGGGTGGTTTTTTTAATTAAAAAGTTCAAGTTCAAAGAATATTTATGAAACAATCTAGAAAAAAAAAAAAAGTGTATAATCCACAACCGAATCCCAGACTTTTCACATATCAATCACCATAAAACTCCCTTCTGTGATGACATCTCAGAGCTAAACACTGACTACAGTATGTCAGATACCATTTGGGCTACGTTTGCTACTAGCAAACATTACCAGCTATTTTTTCTCTGGAGTGCTGTGGCTCTGTAAATAAGAAAGCACTTGTTCAAGGGGTTACACACACCCTATTTTACATATAGCCCAAAGTCAGCAAAACTGCAATCCCTCAGGGCAACTGCAGGTATTGATACACAACATGGCTAGACTTGGCAGGCTGTGCTACAAGCCACTAATTAAGCAATGGTTCCACTAAGCCTTGTCAACAAATCCAGAGGCATTGCCAAAAATCAGATCTTCCTTGGAAAAAGCATCTACATCAGGAGAAAAGCAGTGACAGAATCCTCCAAAGGTCAGTCATGGTCTCTTCTAGAAAAAGGAATTTTTCAAGAGAACAGTGACTATACTTCAAGCCACAAAAGTCAATATTCAGCTTGCTGACTTCAGTGATGATACACATTTTTATGTGAGAGGAGATCAGGCATCCTCAGCCAGCACAGCCTCTGACAGACAGTTGCTGCAGGGAGCAACTGGGCAGCTATTCCCAGCCAATACCTTAACTGCTGTGGGAGACACAAAACATCTGCACAGACTTGACTGATCAAAAAGACAGGAGAAAACATACTGTACCTCTTTGTTTTCCCCTATTGTTCTCCAAGATGTGTTCTGCTGGCTCAGAGCACCTTTTCCCTGCAAGAGCTGGTACCAGTTCTGCGTTTTGGGAACATGGCACTGAGACAGTGCAGCCTTCAATGCAAACATGCACTGCTGACTGCCAGGGCAGCCCTTCATTTTGATCTTGGTTCTGCTTGCAGAACAATCACAGGAGGACTGAAAGATAATTTGTGCTCAATATATTGATGTATGATACCAAATGAGTACTAATACTCTCTGTTTCCCCCAAAACAGTTTAGAGAGAACCAGCGTTATGTAAACTGGGGTTACACACCACACACCAACCAAAAACACATGACCAAAAGTTTACCTGTAATAAACTCAGGAATAACATCATTTAGTACTTTCAGTCCCTTATTACAACCAGGAAGAGATTTGTAATTTAGAGACTGCAGACCCTTGCACTTGTGTCTTGAAGCAAATGCTGTGATCCTGGACAGTGGGGATTTATCAAAGTCACCCCACATTTACAGAGGTAACACACAGTTAGCAACATGGCCCCTTACCTCTAAAATTCTGAATTTATTCCTCCTGCACTATTTTCCTGAATTCAGTTACTGCTGTTTTTTCAAACATCAAGAAACTTTGTGACACAGCATCTAATGCTGGGTTTGAATATGTCAGTGGAACAGCTGAAGTGAAAATGACAAGTGGCTTCGGCATTACTTTAGACCAGGGCTTGTGGGTAAAGGCAGAAGATAAATTTCTGGCAATGCTTTTCAGTCCCTTCACAGTCCTTTGTTCTGGGGGATCATTGCCTGTTATTAGCCTAAATCAAGAAATTCAGCTTTGTCTCATTTACTCTTGAATGATTTAAAATTCATCTTATAAATGGAGTATAGTCTGCTGTGATTCAGAGCTGCAAGTCTACATCTATGACAGTAAGAAAGATATGACACAAAGTTCAATCTCAGGCCTGCTCATAGCTTCACTTTTCGTAAATTATTTACCATCTGTTCACAGTACTGTCTATTTAGACGAAGATGATTCAGCCATCCATGCCAGGAGTTACAAGTGGAGAGGTTGTACCAAGAAGTCAGACTGATTTCCACTTCAAGTATTATTGCTTTGTGGGTGCTGCCAGCAAATATAGATGCCAAGCATTTTCCTAACACTTCCCTGAGCCTTGACTCAGGGAAGAGTCAGCAATTTGTGTGTCTGTCAGCTCGGTTCACTGAGCAGCATGGCACACACAGGTCTTCAGGAGGGACTGAGAAAGCAACAGGATGGAGAGCTGTGCAGGTGAGAGCAGGCAGGTCACAAATTAACACATAGGGAGTCACAGAGAAGGATGCACAAAGATGCATCTTGAAATATCTGATGAGCAAGGAGCACAGCAGAAGTGACAAGGGACCTCAGCAAGCCCAGCAAGTGACGCTAAACGGAGAGGGTCACAGCTGTGTATAGCTTTCAAGAGTGACAAAAAGGATCCATCAGATGCAATAACTGGATGTGAAGTTTACAGGGGATTTCTCAGACAGAAATTTCATGGACAAGTAGGTTGGTACAAGGGTTTTGGCTGGACCAACAGCAGTTATGACTAGGACTGAGAAGACAGATTTACTTGATACATATTAATCAGAGCAGGTTAGCAGAGAAATGCCTGAACAAGAAAATACCCTGGAGAGATGGAGAAAATTCAGAATAACCTGTCTGGTGTGGTCCTGAGCCAAATGAGATGCTGAGGTTTCTGTAACACTCTACTTGCTCTGAGGAGACGTTTGTAAGGCATTTTACAGAAACAAGCCAATATGCAAGATGGAAAAGCAAAAGTTTAGCAGTGAACATTTGAACTTTTACAAATCATCTGGACAGAAATATGATAGCCTCAGCTACCACTGATTCAGCTGTGAATTGAAGAAATTGCCTGAAGGTCAAGGTGAAAAGCAAAGGGGATAAGAACAAAGCCTTAAGAAACAACCTCTTCCTCCTCAAATCATTGGGGAAAGGAGAAATTGAAAATACAACATCTCACAGAAGTATGAAGGACCAAAAACTTAGCCATTTTAAATGAGTCTACTGTGATTTTTATTACAACTGTCAATGGCAACAGCTGTCCCTTCTGTCCTCAAAAAAATCCCCACACCAACCACAGCCTAAACAGCTGAGCTCTTGCCACTCAGAACAGCTCCTGGAGGCACTCTGCAGCTTTAGAACGTGGCATCTCCCCTCCCTCTGCCTCCTTATAGTATGTCATTACTAATCCCACTATTACTAATCCCATGTAGAGAGCACAACAACAGCAGCTCAGAGGCTGATAAAAGGAGATAACACACATCCCCTCAAACACAGCATCATTTTCTCAGGGATTTGTGCTTATTTACTGGTATCCTCACGCTATTCAGGAGATGGCTACATCTGCTGGGTACTGCAGATCTGACTTGTGTGCTCAAGTCTGGCTATCGATCCTTGCAAGGTTTTACATTTAAATAAACATGGTGTGGAAGTGTTCTTCCATCTACTAATTACTGGGCAGAGACAGAGAACAATGCTCAACAAAGGCACATTATCCTGGCCACACAGGATGGCAGTTGTCACCACCACTCCAGGTTTTCTGCAGATAACAAATTGTACTAATGCAAGGAATCATTCCAATTTCAGATGTGCAAACCAGCCTCTTACAGGTTTTGTGAATTCCGACTGCCAAATGGAAATATAAACACACTTCTCCTCTCAAAATACCAACAAAAAAGTGTATTGGGAATCTACACGCACACAAAAAAACTGACAAGCTGAAAAATTATAATTGCATAGAAAAATAGACATGATTAACTGCTGCATATTCTAAATTCCTTTGGGACACTGAAATAAAACCAGTGAGATATATCCAACAACAAGGAATTCTACCATGGCAGAGAGCAATAAACTCCCTACCAGCAAAAAATAAGCTCACATTTTAACAATCCTGCCAGAAACAAAGTACAAAGAATATTCCTTCCTCAAAAAAAAACCACAACAAAAAAAAAAAGAAGCAAACAAAAAAGTTGAAAGAAACACTGAAAGTACAGATACTGAAGAAAATTCTTAGAGCAGCCTGCCATGGGCAAGAAACAAGCGCCCATGTAAACAGAAAAGGCCAGTAAAAACATGTGTATATTGACAGTACTTCCTGAATTAGGGAAAATTATGTCTTGAGTTAGTGGCCTGCTGCCACCCAGATCCCATCAACTGAGCAGCAAAAAAAGAAAGCTGGCTTGATATGAGATGCTGTTCTCATTTATGAAATGCTGCTATCAGTACCAAAGTTAATAAAAATGAGCTATGGATGATGAGATTCAATTTTGCTTATGTGGTACCCAAGCTGTGCCAGGTTCATTCTAACGTACAGATGAAGATATTTCCTGTCTCCATCAGCACACAATCCAGGAACTGCATGTCCACTGTGGGCAAAAACCACATGGAACTATGCAGTTTCTCATGCACACACCATCAAGATGCTCCAAGATAACCACCAGGGCTGCAGAGGCTGCTGCAGAAGGACCTGGGTGACCCACAGGTCCTGTGTCAGGTTTGCTGACCCTCAGGGGTTAATCCCAAATACTCTACAAGATTTCAAGAGGTACCATGTGTTTATGCAGAAGCATTATGCCCAGAATACTGATTAAACTCCATACACATGGGTTAGGACTAACCTTCTAGAGCAGATTAAAATACATTTGAGAGCAGCCACTTTCCTTTTTCCTTCCAATCACAATAAGTCAAATTCCCCTCCTGTAACAGCACCTAAGGAAACCCAGGTGATGGGAAGGTTTCACAGGTCACAGCAAAGACTCCCAGCTGAGACAGGTCCCTCCACAGCTCTTTGGATGCTGAAGGCAGAATTAACCACAGCATCATTCTTCAGAGAGTTTCTCAACTGAACCAGCTCAATCATTGCTCAGCAGTGATGGAGGGTCAGGGCTTTTATCCTATTTTTAGTGTATTTTGGGGGCTTTTTTGTTTGGTTTTGTTTTTCTTTTAAGTTAGAATCATTTTTACAAGAAGAAAAACACACGAGAAGAGCTGGGAAGAACCTTTACCATTGCATCAAAGGAAAGCCTTGGAGTTCACTCCCTAGCTCAGGGTCCTGCAAGGTGCAGGAGGAACAGCAAGAGACACCACTTCCCCTGCAGGAATTCACTGGTTCCTGGCCAAGACAGGTCATAACCCACAAGGAAGACAGGACAAGCTGGAGACTAAACATGCAGAAGGGGTAAGAGGCATTGGGAGGAGGAGGAAACATTAAGGTGAACAGCCCCTAACAAAAGAATAAAATAAATACCAAGAAGAAAAACTCATAGTAGTAACCACTTGAATCTATTTCTGATCCTATTCAAAGAATGACAAATATTCTCAAGGGAAATAACAGTTCCTGGCACCACACCCACACATCATTATGCTTTTGCATTTTCTCACTGCTCAAATAATATTGAGTTTTAAAGAAACACAACCTGGAAGATTCAACACACAAGTTGGAAGATCCTGGCTGTTGCAGCCCCAGCCAGTTCTCAAGTGCCAGGAGACATCTCAGCAGGGAAGACCACCGACCTGGCTGAACAGAGAGCTCTGGCTGGAATCCAGGGTGAAAAGGAAAGCTTATGACCTTTGGAAGTCGGGGCAGGCAACTCAGGATGTATGCAAGGATATCAGGAGGTTATGCAGGGAGAAAATGAGAAGTGCCAAAGCACAGCTAGAACTTAATCATGCTACTGCCATTATAGACAATAAAAGAAGTTTCTATAAATACATTCTACAAATGTATGGTATTCTACAAATACACTCTAAATGGACAGACTACAAAGGACACTAAATTAAACAGAGTACCTAAACTGTAAATAAATAGTGGACTGTTATAAATAAATATAACAGTGTTTTGTAGTGCTATTTTAAACTATAGCAGTGACAATAAAAATAAAACATTTTGTGGCTAAGGAACCATCTAATGTCAGTGGCACCCTCTGGTAGCAAGCCAGACAGCTTTCAAAAGTTCAGCCCATAATCCTCCAAGCTTAACTTTGTTTGCAATAACCAGGCAGCAACCACTTGTACTACAAATTGACCCAGGAGCCCAGCCTATTTCACAGATCACAGGACAGCAGAACTCCTCAGTTACCACATCTCACATCAGCCTGCTGAACTACAGCAATTCCTACAGCAGCAACTGAGGACAGCAAGACCCAGGTCTGTCCACAGCATCTGAACTTCCCATGCATCAAAGCCTCCTTTCCACACAAAAATCAAGCAAACCCACCCTTAACTAGTGCCTCCCTGAAGTGGGAGGCATCACTTGGATCAGAGTTGTGCCCCATTTACATGGAGATAGGAGAGGAGAAGGTGAAAGGCAAGAAAGCACTCATGGGAGGCATATTCCTTGATCCACAGCTGACCAGAATGAGGCCAACGAGTCCCATGGAGAGCAGGGCTTCCCCAGCTCATCTCCACCAGCCACTGCACTGAACACAGCAGGGTCATCTACAGAGCCAGGTTACACAGCATTTGCTAAGTGCTTGCCATTGTATTTCACTTAGATACATGCATTTACAATGAGAAATGTGTAAGAGGACAGCCTGGGGAGAATTCAGAGTGGATATACTGAGAGCTGTTGCTCCAAAAATCAAAATAATTAGCATAACCAGAGGTGCATAACACTGTTTCAGCATTGTTCCATCTGCACAGATGAAGCAGAGCTTGTCTCCAGTTCCATCTATTCTCTGCAATCTGAAAGACAGAAGTAAATTTCCAGCCTAAGGAAACAAAAATACTCTTGCATCCTAAAGAGGATAGCAAGAAGTTAATGCAGAAAAAGAGTATGAATTAACTTGAATCTTATACCCTGGCACTTGGATGTAAATAAATCTAACTTTATTATGGCTCTTGTGCTAGCACTCAGTCTCTGAATACTTCATCATAGATGAAAATGGAAACAACTTAAAAATCCCATGCACATGATAATAAGGCTTTGCAATGTACCCAAAGAATACATATTCACAGATTTACACTCCTTGTTGAAAAACTGGATACAAAGCTGGAACAACTTAGAATTAAGACTCAAGATTTAAGAAGGAAAGAAAATACTCATTCTTGCTGGGCTTTTGGGTTGAGCTTTTTTGCTTGATAAAAGCTAGAACTACACTCAGGAATTTGAATTCTTCTTAATACAGCTATTTACTGATCTGAATTTCTCTATCATCTCTTTCCCCCTAAAATCATGTTGAAGTAGCCTGTTGAGATCCAAAAGCACAACCACAGGAATTACACTTGGGATGGGACAGAATTTCCTTGCTTTTCCTCTATTGCCAAGCCAAGCTCCTTCTCAGATAGGTCAGTTTCTCTCCACTGATCTACAAAATAAAGCTTCCCATTTTACTCAACATTAGAAATAGAAGCAAAACACACAGAAAGAAATTCAACACTAGGTCCTGGAGTGTTTCCCACTCTTGCTACATGCCTTTTTGCAGCAATTAACTATAATCAAACACTATTTATTTTAAAAAACAATTAAAAAGTCAAGGCATGTTTTTTTTCCCCATCACACAGGCACAGTCCAAGATAAACATGATATCTACTCTACATGCAAGATATTGGGGGGATATGCAAGGGGGGGATTTTGTTTGTTTTTCCCCTACATTCTTACTTCCCATGCACACACTGCTTATTATAACAACTTACAAATCTGTGCATATGCTGTCAGTAACTTGGGGAGCAGAAAGATGTTTCTAGCTCCATACTGAACAACTACTTCTAAAGCTAAATGGTCATATTTTTCAAGCGCTCTCCCCTCTCACATTTAATCATTTTTACTTTGGGGAAGCCACCCAAAGTTGTAAGCAGATTCCCAGCTGCGCTAATATATTCCATGTGGAAGCTGTACTACCCAAGTTCATTCTCAGTGGTACAAGCACTCATTATTCCAGAGCTCAGTGCAAATTCCTGCACATTCTGCAATCCAGATTTCAGTGCAGCAAAACCACAGCCTCGCTAAGGAGCTGCAGGGTTCGCAGCACATTTGCAGAGCAGTCCCTGAATGCTGCAGAAAGCATCTCCATTAACATTGCAACGTTTTTGTATTTTTGGACCTAACACAGCTTTTGATTCCAGCTTAAGCAGCAGCTCAAGAACTGAAAGAAAATGACGCTTTTTTTTTTTTTTTTTAAAGTGAGAAATGTGTTGCTGCTGGCACTTATCTGGAATCTCTGCTCGGTGCTGGCTTTAGCCAACGCCAACCGAGATTCCAGATGGGCTGCTGAGTGTTTTTGGTTTTTAAAAAACATGGCAGCCAATGCACCCATCTGGCTGCATATAGAAGTGATGTAGGAAAAGAGATCAAGCTCTACCACTGTAATTGAGGCTGATAAATCAGGCGCTAAAATCGTGCACAGCAGGGAAGAAATATAAATGTATATACAGAGAGAAGAGCAAGCACAATTTGTCTGCATCATTAGAGTAAACGTTGCCATTGAGTGACTGCCACCATGCTCCACACACAAAGAAACTTTGCTGCTGAATCCCTGTGAACTTTTAAAATGCTGCTTCTGTTATTTCAATATAGTCTACAGCAAAGATCATAAGCTTAGATGTGCAAACTTGCCACACAAACAAAAAGCAAAGAGCAAAAATGAACAGCAAAGCAGCAAGTGGTACAGGTTCCAAAATTTATGCTCCAAGGGAAGTCAGAGGTCAAATTACCTTGGCCCCTTGCATTATTTTCAATGGTGCTAAGTTAATAGAAGGTTATATATTTTTTGTTTTGACACAGCTTACATTTACTTGCAGCAATAAGTTCTTTCAAAAAATCACACAACAGTCGAAAGCCCAGCAGGCCAAGCCAAAAGTATGTTAACTCAGTGGCACAACAGATGAAAGCAAAGACTTCAAACTATTTAGCTTTGCATGCACTGCAGCAATTCTCAAGCATGGCCAAATACTTCTCACATGTGGCCACAACAAGAAAAAATAAAGGATGGAGCTTATTTTGTCATTAATACAGCCTCTGTGTGCTCTCTATTGTAAATGTCACTGATCTTTGACCTTCAGTTTTGACAATACTTGGTATCTGAGGGAGGTGAAGTTAAACCCGTTGTTCAGTTTAACAGGAAACATCTATTCTCAGTTGCAAATACCAGAACTGTTATTTTTCAAAAAACTGTGTTAAAAACAAAAGCGACCAAAAATCCACACTTCGGTTTTGTTATATTTATTAGTTTAAAACCAAGAGGCACAAGTCTAAACCTCTTCTCACTTAACACTGATTTAGCTACTCCAACTTCAGCAGAGCAACTTTCTAATTTACAGTGGCAGAAGCAGGAGGGAAGTGAGAATGACAGAGCCCTGGGGAGGAGCACTGCCTGAGCACACTGCTGGAGAGGTCTCTGGGCTCCGTTCACCGTCAAGGTGTGTGAACACCCGAGTGCCACATTCCCCCAGCTGCCATGCAGGATGACTGCCTGGTGACAGCCTAAATTATGTGGAGTTTGCCTGCTTTCCTCCTTTCCTTGAACAGCTCATTGCAACACTGATAGAAGAAAAAAGTCACAGCAACCATGACATGGAAGGAGAAAAGCCCAGGCATACAGAAATCAGTGGGCATTCTGCCATCCAGGATGCTGGAGCCAGGATTTCATGCATTGTCTCATTCTATTAATATTGAAGTAATAATGAGCACAGATTTACCCAAAAGGACATCTCATTCAAGCTCTTGGATCACTGGCATCTTCTGAACAGTCAGCCAGATGTTCCCAGAAGCACATCCTCTGCATCCTGAGGAGCAGAACCATTTCCAGCAGCACCCACTGAAGCATTCACATGAAGGGTCTGGCCATGCTTCTACCAAAAATCAGATGAGTTTGGGTCACTAAATGGCAGCTTCCGTGGAGGCTTTGTGTGCAGCACCACAAGGAGATTTGTGTCTATCAGTAGAGATCTTTCTCTTCTTTACAGATTTTAACAAAGCACCGAGAAAAAAAGCAAATTCTGCATTCACTGAAGGCAGTAACAAACACTCGTTTTTATGTCACAGTTTCCACCTAACACTTAATGACTAAAAATAATATACTACTTTCCTAGAACCACTGAAATTAGAAGCTAAACAAATACTTGAGTGAGAAGGAAAAGTGACAGTATGATCGACTCCAGCTGGGAATCCTGCTTTATCACTCAGGGGCTTTTGCTTGCTATTTCAAATACTGAAACTACAATTACCAGCCCTGACCCTGCTCAGCTGTACCTGCCTCACTCTAGAGCTCAGGAAAGCTCTAAGAGACCAGGACCTATCCTGGGTGTTGAACAGAGCATTTTTCTGGGTTTTTTTTTTTTTTTCCTTTTAAACAGTATTGCTTGCTAACTAGGATTCAAGATCACTAAATATAGACTCCTTGCTATATAAACAGAGACAAAGCCATGTTGAGTCTACTGTCATTCTGACAACTGCAAACATCCTGCTTGGTTTGGACTGTCAGGCCCAAAACTGTGGCAGCAGCAGTATTTAAGTCACATCAGCAGCCTCTGCAGTGCTCCAGGCAAAGAGACAACACTGAAACCTGCAGTACCCAGCCAGCTAATTTCTTCCATGTTAATATGTTAATATACTTCATCTTCTGCTAGGTCAGGGCACTAACAATCTATTGCAGGTAGACATCATTCCTAGGAATTTCAGCAGATCTTTGTAAAACATATTTCAGTATCAATATTTATCCAAGAAGAAAATTGAATCAATCTGGCATCTGCCTGCCTTCTCCACTTTGAGGTCACAAATGGAGATGCAGGATTCTTTTTTAATTGATTTTTAAGTTGCAGTAAGCCTGAGCTGCTCCTTTGTAAAGCCACCAGGCAATGAACAGCAGTTCAAAGATGAACAAGTAACTTCAAATGAAACTGGTCCAGAAATAATGGACTTCTGCCCCAAATAATTCCTTTTACTGAGAGAGTATAGTACTGTTAATGTAACATAGCTAAAGGTATTTTCTCCACAGAGCTCACCCAAGACATCTCTGCTCGCATTAGGAACTCCCTGCAGTGGCTGCAGAGAGCTTTGCTGGCTCTACATAAAACCAAACCACTGGAAAATGTGATGAGGTACAGTAATGACACCTCTTGCCCTGCTCACCTCCCAGACATGGATGGCAGGAGGAGGAGGTCAGGGACCTCTTGAAGGGAAAAACACTTTGCTATCCTCTGTGATCACCTTGTACCACTCAAAACACTACAGTCACATGGGTGACACTGGTAGGAGTTTGTGTCACACGAAAGAAGTGCAATTATCATTGAAAACATGTCTTAAAAGCCTAAGAAATAAAAAAATAAAGACCACAATGTATTTGAGGCCTTTAAGTCTATGTAGGCTTAAATGTTATTAATGCACAGAGTCTGACTCAATTTTGAGAATTTGGAAGTCCTGGACTGTCCTTGGAAGAAGAACCCAGTTTTCACCTATCTGAATGTATAAACTTTTAGAGACGCAAGTGAAACTTCATGAAGTCTTGTTTTTAAGTACATTAATAAGGTTTATTTCTAGGGCTCAGACATAGGGGCATTGATTCAATTTTCATTACACAGCGCTGCTACTAAAACCTAAAATTAAATACAAGGCCCGAGAAGAAAAATCTATTTCTCCACAATATCCTGCAAACTTTAGATGTATATAAATACATGAAAGATGATCAAATGTATCAGCAGTTGGTGGACTACTCAGGCTTTCAACAGAGCTCGATTTAACAATGTTTGTACAGATTGAAGGCTGAAGAGCCAGAGGCAAAACAGGCACATATTAAACAACTGGGTCAACATTAGCCTGATAGCAGGCCATTTCACTGAGAGAATAAATAGAAATAAGGAGGACTGTTTCAAAGGCGAGATCTAGCAATATCTAGTTCCTGCACTCAAAAAGAACAAAATCTATCTGAAATGTGTAAGTGCATAAAACCAGATATATAGAAAAGACAAGACTTAACACACATCAAGTCCTTTATGAGATTTCTCTTCAGCTGAGCCTACTTAAGTCATGTATTAAACCATTCATTCACAATTACCAGGATGTTCCAGTATGAAGGGGACTTGTGGACATGTTAAATGCAGTTACAAGCCAAAAAACCATCAGTTTTGCAGCTTTTGTTTAACGAGTTTATTCGTGCACACTCACAAAACCTGAACAATTAGAGCTACCAAAATCACTTAGAAATTCTGCTATTCATCATCCCAAATGTTACATTTGGGAGCTGGGGGAGGAAGGAGCCTACAACCAGTCAGATCTAATCATAACATCTGCCAAGAACTTCCAACCTTCGATTTCACTCCAACAAGAAGTAACCTTTAAGAAGAACACACAAAAAAAGCTACACTCTGTTCAACAAAACCCACTTGAAATATTTAATGTCAAAGCACTGATAAATTTAAGAGAAAAGGTTGGGATGTTTCAGGAGCTGCACAAGGCAGCTGAAGCAAGTTGGAGATTTACAGTCTGCCCAGAGCTGAGGGATGCAGCATTAAAGAGGCTCAATCCAACATGCTGCTTAAATCCAAGCAAGCTTTGATTTACATAATTTCCTTCTGATTTTAAAGATTCTAGGTCCCTCTAACACCTCTCAGTTCACCACCTGGCTAACTCAGCAGCGAGACACAGCCAGCTGGGAGGATGCCCTGGTGGGGACAGTTATCCTCAACCTCCATAAAACCTGTCAGTAGCTCAGCCCAGATGCAGGTTGGGTGCTATCAAGTACATCAGGGCAGGGGCAGAGAGAACTGAGCCCAGCAGCAGCAGCACAGGACACTGGTGACGCAGGTGCCTTTGGCCCCTGGCTGCACCTCTTGTGCTGAGCTTATCACAGGCTTTCCCATCCCCACCCTGAGCCAAGGGGGAAGAGGAAAAAAAAAAGCCAAAATAAAAAGTTCTGCACTTTGGATTGTTCACGGAGGAAATGGGTTTAAAATTACAGAGGAAGGAAAGGTCTGCAGAGCAAGAAGAACATTTTTTTTCACTTCCAAAAACCACACAAAGCTGAAAGCACACAGTTCAAAAGAGCTGTAACAGCTTGAGCCCCTCAAGCTTCCTTGCACCCCACTGGAAAAGGACATTCCTTCAACTGAAGCCTTTTAACAACAAAGCACCTCCTTAAAGGACTCCAATTTCTATCGGTAATGTATCAGAACACACTGCAAGTATGAATTAACAGATGAACAAGAAAACCCAATACAGTAACTTAGATGGCAACACAGAGTTAGTTCACACCAGCCAAGGTCTCCTGCAGCCCCCACAGGTTAAAGGTCAACACTTCCATGGAAATGCAATGCCACCTGCATCTGGAGGCTGATGGAGAACAGCTAATGAAGCTAATCCAGATTCATCTCCAAACGATTTCACAGGGTTTTTTCCCCCCAACCATCATCACATTACATCTCCAGTTTAATTTTGTTTCAGCAATATGCTGCGCAGACTAAGATATTACACTTAACATTTGACACTAATGTGTTCTAACAAAGTTGACGCATTAAAAGGATTACACATTTACAGACTACTGAGCAGGTTCCTCCTGGACGGCTGCCGAAAAAATCCTGCAAATGTTCTGGCTCTAGGCTCTCTCGGTTACACCCAGCACTCATCTGGCTGGGTTGGTGTAATCGGTTTGCATGCCACCAAAGGATCTGAAGCAATTGGGCTGATTTCACTAGAGCCAGGCAGAGCAAAAGAACCTGAATAAATTAAAAAGGAGGCTCAACGTCAGCTAATTCTTCTCGCAACACATTGCTGTTTATTCTGGTGCTTTGTCAATTTAGTAATCCAGCAAAACCATATATATGGTTGTTATCTTGTATGTGCAAGCACGAGATTATTAGGAGGGAAAGGAATTTAAATTGTCTGTAATAACAAACCTGGAACATTCAGAAAGAAGAGAGAAAGGAGGAAAGGAAAAAAAAGTTACCAAATAAATTGGGGTTGCAAAACTGAAGTAAGCATTTTACGTTTGCCTAGTCTATTTTTAAGCAGCAGAAATTCACATGTTCTGAAAACCATTTAAGTTCCAGGGATATAAGCACTGAAAAAGCAATGAGAGAAAAGTCACCCAAGCAGGAGGGTTGGCACATTTGCCTCCCAGGCTGCCAGAGGAAGGGTCTCAGAGGTAAGGACAGGACTGAAATTCCAAAACAGGTTATAATATATAAGAACTTTCCTGAAGGGCTTTCTGCATTTCTGTACCTGCCATTTCAAACTTACAGTGTTAATTTGAACTTCTGCTTCCTGGGGGGCAAACAGGAGTTTTGAACTTAGTCTTGAATCACTTCAGGATACAACCTCCTGTTCCACCAAGAAGTGTTTCTTTCAACTCCTGTATAAGGCAGGGGGGAAGTAACGTTTTGTGTCATCTGAGAAGGAATTATGAAATAGTTAAACTCACACACACCCTTCCTGCCTCTCTGGGAAAGGAAGAGTGCATTTATTTATATATTCCATTCAGAAAGCTGTATTTGAAAGCTATTTTAAGGCTGCAGACTGAAACATTCAAGAGGCAACATTAAAGCAGTCTGGACAAAAGGGACTTTTTAGCCTGCTCTATCTACATGACACTATAGTCTTTAGATGAATTCTATATATATTTAAAAGATTCATGCCAAAGTCAGTGTGCAAGTGGAACAGGAGCACTGAAGAATGCACCACCACACCATAAAACTACCTATGAGTTTTACACTGTAGAAAAATATTCTAGCATGGCAATCCAATGCTGTTTCAAGTTGTGCTGCAATTTAGAAAGCTCATTCTTGACAGACCTCATGTTTCTGCTTCTTTTCAATTAATTTTTATGACCTTTTCAATTGAATTTTGACATACATACATATTGCTTGAAAAGAAGAAATTTCTAAAGGCACTATCAGGAGGCACGAAGCAGGAACTTAAATCCTTAGAGTTTGATAAAAATGTCATCAGTGGGAAAATGATTCCTTTGTACAATCTGGTGCAATGAATTGCTTTCTTCAAATACTGAGTATTTTCCTTAATGGTACATATTGAGTGATCTTGACAAATCCAATGATCCTCAGTAACCTAAAGTGATTTTGTTTTGGGTACAAAAATACAGGTTCCAATCTGACAACTTACATGCCTTTGGTGTTACCTTCCATTCACAAAAACACCCCAAATCTTGCTTTCCCCTTCCCTCATTCATTCCAGCACTCCTCCTGTCCTGCATCCTTCTATTTTCAGCACACTGCATCAACCAAATTAAAGCAAGTGTGCAGAGCTCAAACTGCTAATCACCTGCTTGTACTATTGATCAGCAGCTTTTATGACCTATTACAGCAGAGTGAGAAACAACCACAGAAATTTAACTCCACTCTTCATTTAGACTTTTGGAAACAAACATCCTCCCATGCCTTTCCAGGAGTTAATTCCCCACTTTTTTAGCACAGCAGTTTGAACAACTGTGCCCCACAGCAGACTGGAACAGAAACATCTGGGGAAAAAGAACTGCATTTCTTAAAATATATGGGTTTTTTATAATAGTCTCAAAAAGCAACAAATATATTTTTACCCAGATTCTCAGAAATGCTATTCTGCACTAAGCACGAATTTGTCAAATTGGTAGCCAAAAGAAGATATAATGCCCTAGGAGGAAACATTCTGTATGAAAGTATTTACAGAGCCTCAACTGCAGAAGTCACATTGTACCTCAGCTATCATGTAGTTGAAAGCAAACACTTTATCAGCGAGGAACAGACTATATGCATTTGTTTCCCTGAACTCACTGCCCTGCCTCTGAAGGAATGCTTGTCAGAGACCAATGACAAATGATGAAAATTGAAACAAAATTAAACCATTTAATTTAAAAAGAAAAAAAATTTTTAAAAACCCCCACTTCCTGCATCTCTCTTTCCTCCAACAATGACAAAAAATGTTGTTTTACATAAAGCAGGTAGAGCACCACCACGTAGTATCAACATCAAGCTAAGCAGTGACCTGCCAACAAGAGGCAGACAGTAATTTCACAAACCATTAAATAATTAAAGCTAAGTGTCCAAAGGGTTCTTGTAACCACCCGCTTTGACAGGTTTCAGGAAGCAGGACTCAATATTTCAGTGCATATTCAAAAACAAGCTGGTGTGCTTTACAAGGTCTCTGCACTCCTGTGAACCTTGTCCATTATAAATACAGGCTCGAAATATATTCTCACTTTGAGATAACTTACACAGTTGACTATTTGCAGGGCAAACGAATGCAATCAAACACCAAAGCTTCAAGGAGATTAGAGAGCTGCCAAGGTCTGAACTATATCAACAGCTTGAAGTCAGCTCATTCAATAAAGCTTTGACAGTATTACACTGGCAAAACAAACAAACCCATGGTGTTCGCATCAGCCCTGGCTTCCTCCTGCACTGACTCCTTCTACTCATGGACAGGGGAAAAGGCACCTGTGAATTCCCATTTCTAGGGAAAGAACCTGATCCTGCTGCCCCAGGAACATCACAGGAGGGCTGCTGGGCCAGCAGCCAAATGTTAGAACTCAGCAGGGATGCATGGACTAAGTGTTCTTGCTTTATTTCAAACTGAATTTGCCCCATTTTAGCTATTGCTCCCCTCCTGTCCTGCCTTCTTTTCCAAGGTATCAGACAGAAGTAAATCAAACGTCTTAGAGAAATCAGAGTGTATCATATCACTGTGTTTCAGTCAAACCTGCAGCTCCATTGCAGAAAGCCTGACTGGGTCCCATAGAACAGCCATGTTCTGCAGAAATTAGATTACTGCCTTTTATTCACACTCTTCATTGCTTCCCACATCCACTTTTCCTTATTTTGCCTGCACTGGATCTCAGGCATCAATTCAAAATATTTCTTCTCAATAAGCATAAATCAGTTGTCTAGTACTTCTTAACTGATAATTACCTTCTCTTATGAGTAGTTTTACTGCTACTCCCTTGTTTCTGTTTTTTTCCTGTAAGTTTCCCATTTTTATTTTTGTTTCCTAGTCCCTCTAACCATGAATTTTCTTTGAAAAAACATACATTCATGTTCCTCTGGAAAAAATGCTTGGTTTTCAAGGGTGTACAACAAGGCATTTGAAGTGGTTTCCATTTATTTCTGTTCGCATTTAGTTTCTTCCCAGTCAGTAAATACTCCATGGCTCTTAGAGTATAGAAATAACAACCACTTCCAAAGCCTTTGTGTATTACTGTATGCATGTGTGTACACAAACACACACTTAGCATCTCTAACATGGGTTAACATTTTATTTGTACATAAACTTACTGGCTCCAAGCTCATGAGACTTGAAATTCATTTACACAAGTGGAGGTACACTTGCCTGATGTCTTTTCAAAGTTCAGCGTTTCATCTCCAGCAGATTCGCAACTGGTGGGGAAAATCTGCATTCTACCTCTTCCTACAGATTTCATAGCTCCTTTCTCCCTAATTTTTGTGCTAAAGCACTAAATAAAAGAAAGCAGACATAGGAGTAAGTACCTCTGTTGTCAAATGCAATACACCACAAAAGGGTTTGATGTACAGCTGTCAGTGTTTAGAAATGCAGTGTTTCCAAGCAAAACTAATTGTCCAGGCTCCATTTTGATTCAGTATCTCTTGGCTTGTTATTTCTATTTGCAAGAATCTGCTTACTAAAGTGCTGAGGATTTACGCATGGATGACAAAGAAACTTCCCAGAGATATTAGAAGAAAACTGCAGGCAGCAACAGCAAAGTTGGGAGCTGATGAAGTTTTGACCCTCTAGAACATAAAAGCAATATATTGAACAGCTTGTATTCTCCACGACCTATAACAAGTCATTCTACCTACTGTGTGGAGAACACTTTCATTCTTGGGAGAAGGCAGAATCTCCATTTCTATAGTTCATTAGTAACCAATTTCCATAGTTCATTAGTAAGCAAAAGGAATGTAAACCGACACCTTGAAAAATTGTCCTGTGCTTAGTAATAAGCTGCTATTCTTTCCCAGGGTTAAGGCAAATATGCACAGTACGTACACTTCAGATTTGCATTTCATGAATTTAACACCAGTGCGGCAGAACAAAAATAGAATGGTTTTATTCATCCATGGAAGATAATACACTAAGTTCTATCCTTCCCTAGAAAACCAAGCACATCTCTATCAGATTTTGGACATTTTAAGCACTTGGGAACTCAGAAAATTGAAAATCTTTCCTCTGGAAATTATAGAGCCTAGCAAAACATATAACCTAGTTAGTACAACGTACTTTTTCAAAAAACTTCCATTAGAGCTCTCTGAGCAATTGCCAGGACAAGTAGATTAAACCTTTGAGCATTCCTGTGAAGGACAGGAGTGCAGAAAAGAGATTTTAGGGTAGTAACAGGCAAGACTATTAGATAATTTCCTATGGTCCATATATCCATAAGAAATAAAAGACAAAACAAACTGAAAAAAAAAAGTTTATAAAAATCCTCCATGTTTATTTCTTACAAACTCCCCTTCTCCATGTAACTATTTCAGAGTCTATGGGTTCACAGAAACCCACGGCGCAATTCAGTGGCATTTCAGCATCAGAGAACAGCAGGAATGTCCCCACTCAGTACAGCTCATAGCTGCACAGCCAAAGCAAACCACCTGCCAGCGACTGAAGTGGTGAAACCAGGTGAAACAACTGCTCTGACTTCAGCAGAAATGTGCTTGTTGTGGCTGATGGTAAACACTGTGCAGGCTCAGTACTCTAACAGCTGCTTATCTCAGCCTATCACCATGTCCATCTAGCAGCCACAGAGTCCACTGCCCTCCCCTGTGGAAGAACATATATAAATACATTTGTCCCTTTGTTCTCCTGAGAAGCACCCAAGCCAACAGGATCATCACTGGAAGCAACACACCAAGCAATCCTGTCACTTTGAGGAAGTGATTCACACCACATTGTGGTTTTAAAGCTGCTCATCTGCACCATCTGAACCAGGCAGTTTTTCTTCTATCACTTCCTAGCAGTATTAATTATTATTTTAACATTTTAATAATAAATACTCCTCTCTCCTTCACTTAGAAAAAAATATTTCTGCTTCTAATGCTCCTCTGAATCCTTAATCTTGTCTTCAAGAACATTATCTCTTCCATTAGGATGATGTGTGCGTGTATACACACAAACAGTCACTCAATCATTCATTACAGTGTTTAGCTGACTGTTCTGGAGGCACTCCAGAAAGGCCCAGAAATAGCTGAAATTTTCAGGTAAAGCTGTTTCTTGACACCATGATACAACATGATCCGTTTGATGAACAGCCAAAAAACTGAAGTCATTTACTTCTGTAACACTGGTTAACACTGGAAGTCTCCCCGAGATCAATTTTAATCTGCCATTTATTACTGCTTCAAGAACCCTACACGCCTCCAAGAGAATCTACAGTAAACCCTTGCCCTTTTTATCTCCTTCATACCCGAGATCACAAAACTAATATAAGTCACAAGCTTTAGGAAGATATTGCTTTCCTGTTGACTCAGATTGCTGCCAAGCAGCTTTGCACACAAAGGTATCATTGCATTACATCACAGGGACCTTTTAAACCTGCACTGAGAGGCAGCAATAATGCATACAAAACAGCTGGAGAACAGGGCTCATTTCAGCAAGACATTTTGGAGATTCTCTTTAGAGGAAAACCTTTGTCTTCCTCTTAATGGATTGCTGCCATAAATGTTTCATGAGCATAATGTTTTATGTGGGTGCTAAGTAAGGAGAAGTCAAAAAATACTTGCTAGTTCCAGTAAAACAACTGAACCCTGGGCCATTGAATAAAAGTATTCAGATCAAACATCTGCACATACATAGATACACTATAAAAATACTCTCATTGATCAACCAAAATGTTACTGGGTTACATTTGACAATTCCATCTTATTGCTACAGCATCACCAAAACACTTCATAATAGAGCTGCAGCAGTGGGAATCTCTACAGAATTGCAAGAGATAGGAGAGAAGACAACCCCACTCAGAACAAACCAGAGACTTCACAGGACTTGGATCCAAGCAAATTTGGTTGCACTGATGCGTCAATTTCCTTCACCTTGCAGTGCATGAAAGGACATTTGAGGTGTACATGCAGCAAATCTAAGAGCAACAGATAAAGATTTTGCAAAATAAAAGGGAAACACCAAGCAGTAAATCACCTACTTGGCTTCAGAAAGCATTTACTTGCAGTTTTTGAAAAAAAAAAAAGCACAAAAACAACAAAAAACAAGAAAAAACAACAACCACCAAAAAAAACCCCAGTAATTTACTTGTTTAGTGAGAAAATTCTCACTTTCACCATTTTGGCTCCAATTCAATAACACATTTAAAGAATTCAGGAGTTAAGTTCATGTTTAAGCATGTTTCTGAGTTAAAGCCAAGAAGCAAAAATGGGCTGTTGAGTCAATGTAGAAAGGACACAGCACTGAACCAAATGTTGAAGGCTGCAACCTCACACACCCAGCTGGGCACTCAGAGTATGAAATTTAACAAGCATGAAGCAAGATCTCTCCTAAGTTAGGTAAGGCTCCTGCTCCAAAGTCAACACCACAGTGGTTCTATCCACGTTTATTTGTCCGTGCCTGGAGCACAAAGCCAAAATGTCACCTAGGCTGCCTGCAGACTGGTTGTACCTGCGAGTTCTCATGGCATCCATCACTGCCTGCAACTCTGCTGCTCCTGAAGGGACCCCAAAAACCCTGTGTCAACTACACTGACAGCTGCAGGCACCTGGCCTTTCACAGCACTCACTGCACAGGGGTGAAACTGCAAAATGACTTTTTAGGGGGTCACCTCCCTCTGAGATTAATTTTGTTGAAGGTGCAGATCTTTCAACCTCACCCACTCTGTGATATCATAGTCCAGGCAGTTTCACACCTCTGCTTCAGAAACATGAATTACTATATCATGGAAAGAAATCACTTTGTTTAGCAGCCAATCCTAAATTACTAAAAAAACCAACAAAAAAAAGGAAGCTGCCATCACTCACAAAGGAAGGGGATAGGGAAAAGTGCTGTCCCTTAATGCTATTTATAGTGCTGCAGCACTCCAGGCTCTGGAGAGGTCTGCAGACACTGACAGGGGAGCAGTCTCTGCCCCAAACTGTTCACCCAAATGGGATGTCCAACCAACCCAGCTTGCTTGGTTCTAAAACAAACCAGCAGCTTCCAAATACTGGTATTTAAACAAACCAAACCCCACCCACAGCCCTCTGAGCTGCCTGGCTCCTTCTGCCCTGAGCTTATCAGGATAGCAAAGCCAATTAAAACAAACAGATTTATGATGCTCACAGCCTTTCTGCATCGGGACCTAAAAAAAATTCTAAAAAAAAAATGACAAAGGCAGCGAGGCCTGTAGCCAAAATAGCTGAAGTTACATAGCAGGAAATACTTGAGGGATCCTGCTCACAATGGGCTGTTTCCTGCAGCTCCAGCCAGCCCCAGTGGCTGCTCTCCCCCAGGATGGCCCCAAAAAGGCTCCAGAGCATTAAACCCAGCTCTTGTGCAGCAAGCTCAGGCTTTCATCAGTGGCACGATGAAAACAGGAGCAATATTAACTACAGGTAAATCAGCACCCTGTTTTCCCCACGTGCTCCCTTTCTGTCCTGTGGAGCTTGAGAGTAGAGTCACACAATGTTCTGCACTGGATCATCAGATTCCATTCCATGGGCATGTGTGCATGGGCATTGCATCTCAACCACTGGCTGTAGTGATTTTAAATGGAAAAAATTTATAAAAAGGGATATATTTATAAAGCCAGAAGCACTTTTTCCCATACTCCATAATTACTTCTATTCATACTTTTAAATTATACAACATTTAACAAGGACTATACTCTGGTTAAAATGGAAGGCAGTTTACAAGTGTGACGTTGGCTGGTCCAAAAAAAGACAGAAAAAATAGAAACGAGATGAAAACAAAGCCAGAAATCCATCCACACCATTAAATTATCATTTTCCTGTCACCACCAGTTTATTCTGACCATATGAACACTGGCATGTCATTCTTTTGCTCTCACAGGAGGAAAGACAGAGCTCCACTGAAATCAGAACAATACAGATGTTATCAAATGGCACACAAAACTGCACCCAAGATACAAAAAAAAAAAACCTGCAGTCCACTGGCAGCCCTAAATTCAGCCTGTAGGCTGGAGGGGATTGTCACACAGGTCCAGCTACAGCTTACAGGAACACAAGTACCTAACCCAGCAGCTCAAGGTAATGCACAGCAGTTTAATCACAGCTGGACTGGAAATTCTCCAGGGCCAGGTCTGTGCTTATCCAGACATGGTGCAAAGTCTCTCACACATTTGAGGTGCTACATAAAGCACTCACTGGGTTGATACTACAAATCTAGACATTTTAAAGAAGTATGTCAAGGTGCGTTTTGCTTTTATTATTTCTTAAATCTCAAAGAATCACTACCACAACCACTTTTTCCCCTCCTAGGAAAATAAATCACAGCATCCCATCCTTCCCCTATTGAAGTCTGTGGGAACAGGCTCGAGCTCAGACTTTGCATACTTATTATTTGCCATTAGCTAGGAACTCCCACACAGAATGAACCTGGGCTACTTTCAGAGTCACCTGCATAAATATGTTTTGTCAAACCACAAAATTGCAAAAAAAAAAAAAAAAAAAAAAAAAAGAAAAGAATGAATGACCATTACAAATCCATTTGGGCTACATCATTATCATTTCAGACTACAACCAAATCCCATTTTCCCTTTGCAAATTCAATTTCCATCAATAGCCCCATACATCAGTGGCTGCTCATGTTTGTGGACTCATTTTTTACATTAAAAAAACTGAAAGATTACTGCCAGCGCATAATAGGCAAACTGCATTTTCAATTCCCAACACATGTGCTTCAGGGGAAAAAAAAGAAACACAAGGTAAGGGGAAGAAATGCAAATAACTGCACTGCTATCAGCTGTATATTACCCTAGTGACATTACCATACTTCATATCTCTGGTTGCACACTTCAGAGGGGGAAAAAAACCCACTACATTGCCATTCAAATAAATTCTTTTATCATTTTACTGAATATTAGTTTACTCTTTAGCTTTCTATTATATTTATCCAAAACCAAGCAGAGATGTGTCTTTCTACATATATAGTTTTTATCTAATTTGGCAATTTGTTCCCCTTGGATAACAAGTTAGATTTCAGGTGCAATGCTGCTTTCCAAGTGACAAAGCAAAAAAAAAATCCACAATTGAAAAAAAAACACCTCCACATATTGAAAAGGTTAGACAACTGCTTGGTGTACCAAACCTTTTCCACCCATTCTGTGGAGCATCACAGAGCAATGAAATCTGCAGGAGTCGAAATTCTAGAATTCTCAGGGAAAAAAAAAATAGTAGTGCATCATTATTACAGCTACCAGTACCCAGCACACTGAGCAACCTGCACTGAATTTCAGCATCTGTGCTGCACGGATAATTCAGGCATGTGTTACCTGGTGGCTTCTGGTAAACACTCATTTCATTTGTGATGTGCTGCAATGCAACAGAACGGCTCTTGAGGGAATTAGAGCAGGCAGGTAGTTCCTGCCAATCATTTCAAGGGTCCATTCTCACACCTACAGACAGAAGATTCAGACACAACGCCAATTAGTGCTAATTGTAGTTTTCTCCAAGTCCCTCTGCAACCAAAGATGACAGAGACTTCATACGTGGTTCTTAACATAAGTGACAACACTAATTTTGTTCACTTCAAAATCTGTTCTGAATACAGAGCTCTAAGCTTGATAAATAAGTTTACCAAGTTTTCAAATGGCAAAAGTACCTCTCTTCCAAGCAATCTACTCAAGTATTTCTCTTTACCTCAGTGTCATAGCTATCTGAATAGGAAATGGTTGTTCTGTAGGTTTTCACACTGCATTTCCCCAAACAGCAGGCTGTAAATTTTCAGAGACCTTGACAAGAAGTGATAAATTGTCACACTCTGGTGCTGCACCCAGGGCCAAGGGACCTTCCAACAGTGGGAGCATCCAGTGCTGCTCAGAACAGACTGAGACACCCTTGGGACACAGCAGAACAGCAGGGCTGCTCCTGCACACACCTTGAGTTCCTTTTCTCCAGCAGCACTACCTCCTTTCCTTCCCTGGCTGCACACACTGCTCTGTGGAGCTGCAGGAACCTCACACACACACACAGGGTTTTTGGTGACAGGAGCTGCTCACTCAGGTTCTCCTTCCCCCCCAGCAGGCTGGGATCTGCTCAGCTGTACCCAGAGCTGCCCACAGCTTCCTGAAGGGCAGGTCAGGTAACCACAGACAGCACAACAGCAACAAAACCTTGTGGAGTTCAGTTCAGGTCAGTGCTGTCATATTCATCAATGGGGAGCTTTAGAGGCAAAGGTTACTGGGGACAAACATGACCTCAATTCTTCCACTGAAGTAGCTGTATCATCTGTGAAACCCATAGGGAAAAATTATTACAGTTTAAAAAGGGCATTTTGGAAATAGTGTTTATACCTCAGTTTCACACCAATCCTACAAACACCAAAATCAGTCTTAACAAGATTCCTGAATGTCCATCCATCCTGACTCTTTCATGCTACACATACAACTTAAGGCTAAAACTGTGTTTGCTGCCAACATTTCATGCCTTAGTCAATGTATGTTTAAATACACACATCTACAAAACAAATGTCATGTCCACAGACCACAAGCCTTTAAAAAAAAACCAAAACAGAAAAATGTTAACAATTAATTAAACCAGTTCTCATTACCTCAATTTCCATCTGCAATTATAATCATTTCCCATTTAAAATATCTACCACATTTTATTCTTAATTAAAAATTACATCCTTGCAATGAAGTGCAATATGAATTAACAATTCAAATGTTATCTATGCAAATTCGTTATTCCTTTGATTTTCCCCCCATTTATGCAAAGTCATGTACAGGTTTATTTTTATTAAGCTTGTATAACTTCACTGAACATCTTCTGCTCTGAACTCTACACATATTTCAATCCAAGGATGCAGAAATAAGTTGTAAATTACATGATTTCTTTTCAAGTTTCATACCGTTTATTTAAGAATCAATACATATGTGAAGAGGTATCTTTCCTAAATAATAAGAAAAAAACTACCATAATTTTAAGACTCAAAGACATGTTAAATTTCCAATGGCTTTGACAACAGCCATTTCTTCAGGCCCTGCTGTGTAAATCCAATGGAGAAATTACTGTAACACAACACAAATCCATCTTTAAATTAGCTTTGCCTACACTCAGAGTTCAGTGACTCCACTCCTCAACACAACTCTCTGCCCTCAGCCCTCCCACAGGCATCTCTTATCCAATTTGGTTTTATCTCCCTCAGCAGTGTTTTGAACTTTTATCCCAGATTTAGAATTTCTCCCTGCTTCATCAGCCAAGAGCAAACTCATCTCAGATTCTCCAGGTGAACAAATCCAACACAGAGCATTTGTTTGCCTACAACCCTCTGTTGCTGAATTCCTTTGAAATCAACAAAGTAGCACTAAAATGCTAACTTTTTTCAAAGTGTGCATATTTTGTATCGAGAAAACCCAAGAGTTTAAAACCCATTTAGTAACAGAGTCATTGGAATAACATATTCATAATTACACACACATCCTCCCAACACCAATCACCACCTTGCCCAAAGCTACTCTTCCACCCTGTTCCAGCAGGAAACCCACCGAGCACAGGTACAGCCATGGGGATTTCTCAGCAAGGACCTGTCAGCTCCAGCAGCATGCCTGAGGCTCCATGCTCTGCCTTCCCCTCCAAGAGAGGGCATTCTGCAGCTGGGAGGAATTAAGGCATCATACAGCAAGTTCACTTCAGCTGTGTGGCCGTAAACAGGTTATTCAGAATGGCAATTAGCTGTGTGTGCTTAGTAAGGGAGCAAGCAAAGGTGGCCAGCTGCTTCACAGATAAGATCCACACACAGATAATCATTGCAGAGCAGAAGATGAATTTTTCAAGGTCCAGAGGGCAGTGCAATGGCTTTAAACAGAGTATATACTTGTGAGGCAATTAGATGCGTCAATGTGAGGCACAAGAAAAATGCAGCAGATTGGAGCAAGATCTGCAGTTCACCAAATTACAAGGACAGATCTTGAAGGCAAATTATACAAACACAATTACACAAATTACACTGTAACCTTCAAAGGAAGAGGTCTTCATTGTATTCCAAAAGCCACATTGTATTTTATTAATAAATTCTGGCAGGACACAGTTTGAAGTCATGCATTTATTTCAGTGGCTAGTTTAAAACCCCCTTTATTCAATGATCTTTTTCTGTCATAATCTCCTTATCTAATTTAAACAGAGTGCATTCTCTTGCTATGAGTGTAATTTTCATTTAAGTTGTTATAACTTGTGGACAAAGGAATATGTCAGTTCAGCTCACCAGCTAATACATTCTCCTGTGCTACATGAGAGCAAAGTAGACTATTTATACATCCCAATATGAGAGTCACTTTTTTATAAAAAAGGCCAGATAGCATCAAGCCCTGCATAGCACACCTGGGAGAAGTCACAGGACACTTTTACACAAATACTTACTCTTGTTCCTTTCTTTCCCAACCTGCAGAGACTGCTTGGGATAAAAGCAACCAGGAAGGACTAAGATCTGAAGGCAGTTCCCTGGCATTGTCTTTTCCCTCTCACTCTTTTAGCAACAAGCACGTATGAAGTCTCTGTCTCCCCCTCCAATTATGTCATTTGTCCTCTGCTCTTATCCACGTTAAAAAAAAAAAAATCTTCTATCCAACACTGTAATTGGAGGAGCTTTAAATAGCTAATTTAACCTTGGGAGGATGTTCATTTTCACTCAGCATATCTCTCCAATCTATGAAACAGACAAACCCTTTCACCTGAGCATGCCATTCTTTAATTGTGACAGCACTGTGAGATAATGCATTTCAAATAGTTGATCAACCCAGGGGGAGTACAAATGCCCAAATATTTAACAGACAATGATGCCTTTCAAAATGAAAATTCAGGCTTGCAAAGACAGTTACTGCATGATCAACAGCATCCCAATACCATCTCACTGAGACAATTCATTTTAGGCACCAAAAAGAACTGCTTTCTCAGAAACTAATCAGCAATTAGCAGCTGTATCATTTTTGATCTGTCTCAGCCACTGCATATCAGTTTACCAGCTCACAGGCTCTCTCAGAAGAGGTTATCTGATTAAAGAGAAATGGGAAGACTACTGCAGTTTGTACTCTTTGAAAAATTCCACCAGCTCCGTATCAATGATGACTTCATGATTATGAAACTCCAGAGCAAAATGGATTTATCCTACAACCAACCTTACAGAAGCTGAAAGGGTGAAGGTGCAGCTGTAGCATCCCCTAGGTCAGAGAACCTCAGATAACACTGAGGAAAGGCTCTTGCATTCTGAAGTGTAGCATGGTCTGATGAGACAGGTGAATCCAAAGGGAATTCAGGCAATTAAAGGAGAAAAAAATAAATTCCCTGGACCTCCTCCTTTGCCACAACAGTGAGAAGCCATCCTGACTTCATGCAGCTGGGTCAGTCAGCCTGGACTGCATTTATCTGGGCATACAACTGCTCGTCCTTGAGCTGCAAGTCTTGAGAGCACCACCAAACACTTTGCCAGCACCAGAGTCTGCGAGGAGAAAGCACAGCCACCTCCTCAGAGCTTCTCATCCAAACATGCATCTTCAGCACCCACATTACCCAAACCAGAACCCTCAAGCCATCCTCACTCAGCTGGGAGAGTGCAATGAGGAATTAATTTCACAAAGTTTCTTTGAACAAAACAATCAATGTCGCTGAATGCAAGGAAACAACTGCATGCCTTCCTTAGTGTCTCCTTCTACTGCCTTGTTTTAAGATTCACACAAGATACAGGAACATAAAGAGCCAGGACACAGCGTGTTTCATGAATATATTGTAATCATCATGGTCCAAATAGTTCAAGCCTAATTAAATTTAAATGCTTCTAAATCAGGAGTGACTTTGGTCAAAAGAGAGCAGAGGAGTCCAGTTTGCCTATCCCAGGTGTGATGTGTTCACACTGCCCTTTGCTGCAAGGAGTGCAGGGTATCACATCCAGCTCTTCTGTAGCTGTCAGATCCAACCCCAGAAACTAAAGCTCGAGCAACTCAACCTGGTTCAATATCCTGGAACTGATGGAAATGCAGACTGTCATCTGAGAAGTGCTGGTTACACACAAGCCAACTTAAGAAGGTATTTTTAGCATGTTTGTTCAGCTTCCTCATCTCAAAAAATAGCTACAGCCCAGTCCATTGGTGTCCTTCTCAGGGAGATGGGAACATCAGGGGACATCGAGGTCTTCAGGGGCAGCACAGCCCATCACTCTTCAAGGACTGCACTTCTTCACAGTAAGGTTCAAACCAGGACACCAGAAACTGTCATGTTTAAGATTCTACAATACACAATCCCCAGAATAATATTAGGGCTCAGGCTTTTTTCCTCAACATTATCATCAGATCCTTTTGACTGCTTTATGCTTGGGCAAATCACTTATGTTATGGTATTTTATACCACACAACTTCCTTATGATGATCGCTTGCAGAATTCTCCCATGTTCCACAGTGAGGATTCTGAGCCTCACAAACACTCCTGGGATGGCACAGAAAAAAGAGGAAGTGGGGATGGCATGGCAAAGAAAAATGCAGCTCAAGTTTAGATTAAAATACACGCTAAATGGATTTTTAGAACACCAGTGTGTATTTTACACAAACTCTGTTGCCACTGTTTCTACTGCTTTTTCTTGAAACACTAAAGAAAATACATAGTTGGCAAAATGGAGCCTAGACAGGAAAAGGGAGAAATCTGGCTGTGAACATGATTGCACAAATAGCTTGTTTCTTCACTGCTTTTCCTCATTGCAGAAAACGTGTCCATAGCCATTAGTGTTTGAAAACAAGCAATCTCCACACATTTCCCTTCCATGCCACAAGCTGCCCAAACTGATGAAGCAACATGTAAACTATAAAACATCAATGCCACTGTAGCTTTTCAGGGAAGAAACTGCAGTGAAATATCATTGTCCTCTATCAACGCAGCCTGCGGTAGATAAGTTTTTCTTGTCAACGTTGCAATAAATCATTCACCAGTCAGATTTTGTCTGATGTTGCGCCATCACACTCAAGCTGGAAATCTTCACTGAACTGAACAGGGACATTTTTCAACACCAAAACCAACAGTCCTGTGTAACCAAATACCTGTTACTATGTAATGTAGCCTTTTCTCCACACCACTTCAACCCTGGTGCAAAATTAACAGGCATTATCAGTCTGCATCTGCATATTTACAATTCTGGCTTCAAAGTCAACAGAAAAGCAATAGCAAAAGGCACTTCAGCCAAAGGAATCACTAGGCTATCTCCCTTCAATATCACCTACCAAAGATGCTTCCTGCACTATAAAGTAGGCTAGTTACTTGCTTGGACAGGACTATTCTTCAAAAGAAAAATTTAAAAAGCCAAACTGATTTTGCAATGGTGTCTCTAATGGTCAATTCAAATACACATTATGAATCCCCAATGAAAAGTCAATTCTACTCTACTACCACAACATCTGCTGAATACTTGTTCTATTCCACCTACTAACTGCTTTAGTAATGGAAGAAACCTATTAAGGTATATAATTCCTAACCTTAATTATTATTATTATGCCAGGATTTAAAAGCAGTTGTATTCATTCATAAATATATATATAGCAATATATAGCAACACATTGCAACTTAGGACCTTAGGAGTGCTCAAGAGACCAGACAGTGATCCAAGAGCAAGAGAACATCCTCCTTACCAGATAAAAAATATCTGAGAAATCAGGTCCCAGAGTCTGGAAAACTGCTCCAGGGGGATGGATGGCACAGCTGCCCTCAGCCATGCATCCAGACACCCAGCACTCCTCCCTGCAGCCCACCTGGACAGCAAACCCTGCCTGAGGGAAAGGGCTCAGCTACACCACAGAGGGATGGGCAAAGCAAGGAGCCCCCAGTTGGACTGGGAGCATCGCTGCAGAGGAGAGGCAATGCCTACAGAGAGCACAGCACAGTGCTCAGCAAGGCAGCACTGCACCTCGGGCTGGATTTTGGTTTTGCAGCCAAGGAGAACTCAGGAACCCACGAGGCAAAGACACCAGAAGAACCACAAAGACTAGTGACTGTCAGAACAGAATGACCAAAGTCATCAGTGGATGACAGACAAGCATGAAAGGGCAAAGGAATAACAAAGCAGCTCTCTGAAGTTATTGATAGTTCTGAATAATACACAATTCTTCAGTCTAAGGTCTTTGTGAGAGATGCTGCAAATACTAAAGACACTAACACTGCATTATCCTTACAGTCCAGCTGAAAGGTCTCTGGAGCTTTTTTCTGTTATATATCCAAACCCACAGCATTAGCTCCTTCACAGTCACCTTGGCACCCCTGCAGTGTCATCCTGGAAGGCAGGACAGAGAGTCACATCATAAAACAAACAGGTGAGCAGGCTTCTCACAGAGCACATGGCTGAGGACAGCAAGGGCAGGCAGAAAGGTCTGATTTTTGCTGATGCTGCTTGTATCAATCACAGCAAAAGTCACTGAAAGGCACCAAGGGAAGCACTGGATAGTTCATCAGCTTTCCAGGGCAGACAGGACATTACCACTGGCTTTGATCTTTTATTTCATGCCTCACACAGCCAGTAGCAACAGAAAATGGTGTTCACCAAAGCCATTTCTGTATTTCAGTATTTCATGCCCAGCTCACCAAGAAAGAACATTCTCAGTAACACCCACAAGCTTCAGCCTCATTTCCAATGAATACAACTGAAAGTAGAAAACTCCACGACTGCCTTCACTTCACAAATAGAAGCAAAAAGGCAAATCAAACTGTAAGGCCTGTGTCTCATGCTCAGTGCAAGTAGTTGAGAAACACCTGGTTTTGCAAAGAAAGAGAGCACTGCTTTATTACATAAATAAAGTGCTCATAGCCTCAGTTCAACTGAAAGCACAACTGTCAGGCACATTAATAATTCTGTTCTGATCTTCAGCTTCTTAGCAAGTGAACTTGTTACTAATAGGGTGCAAATGAGACAAGCTGGAGTTGTGACTCGTTGACAGTGTGCATCTTACAACCCTCATCTGTGTCTGCACCCTGCTTGTGTGCCTGAAAATGCTTGATCATGTCTCCCAAACACAGGAGCCAACAAGGGAATGCAATCTCAAACTCCAGGAATGAAGAGTCATTGATCAAGACAGAAATCAAAACCCCACAGTGTGAAAGTGCAGTGATGACTCCTGGGAAACTAGAAGACTCCTCAGAGCCAATGAAAAAAGTTAAGTTTCTTCCTAAGCTGGTTTTCACCTTGGAAACTAATTGTTAAAATAGAAAAGGTCACACTGCTTAATGGCATGAAATAGGGAAAACAGCACATGCAGATAGTGTTTGACATGAAGTATTAATTACCTTTTTGGCAGAGCATCTGTTTGTGCTGTGATGTATTGCTCCTTACACTGAACCATGGCTTGGGATTCACTTAGGATAGGTGTCACTAGAGTGTGGAAAAGTCCCTTTTACCTTACATCCCTGGATCACTGTACACCAGGTATACTCATATATTTAAATACAGCTGGTTTCTTGCCACAAAAACATTAATTCCTGCATGATTTGAAGTGATTAGTTAAAAAGAAAGGGCTTGCTGCTTTGTTACCAAATTCAAGAAATTCACACACAACTCTTATGTTACCTCCAAGGGTGAAGGAAATTTGCTCTTCATCATGTCATCTAGTTACTAATCATGTTTTGTTCCTACAAAACACTACTTCAACTGCTAACTTAAGAGAACAGCCTCTTGCTTTGATTACCAGGGTAGCCAGGTCTGCCTTTTTTTTGCCCTTGGTTTGCCCTTTTCCTTAATTCATAAACATATCTGAATCAAAGCAAGCGGAAGGAAAAGAAAAGGTGAGAGAAAAATGAACCCAAGAAATTGAAGTAACAGGTATCTCATAACACTCAAGCACTTCAAAGGAAGGTCAAACAGGAAATGAGATTTAGACCAAGCAAAGGTTCTTGCATTCAGAATTAAGAATTCCAAGAATTCTTCAACATTTCTTAAATTACAAGAAGCATTGAGCAAGATCACAGCAACCCAAAGAACCACCTGGTAAAAATACTGGCATTTGTTTTTCCAGCAAACCACCAAGGAAACCTGTGATTCCTGCACCCTATGATCAACTCACAAGAGCAGCAACTCTTCCTCCTTTGGACATTTCATCAGAGTACTGCCTTCAGACATTTACTCTAATACTATGTTATGGCTCACCAGTGCCATACCTGGGCAGCCCCAGCACTGCTGCAGCCTGAATTCCACGCTGAATTGGACTCAGGTTAATTGTTATTGCTGGCAATCTGCTGGCTGTGGGGTAAAAGCCAGCTGACAACACAACAGCTTCTTACATGGATTGGTGTAATACAGAAATATCCAAGCCAAAGACCAAGAGCAGAGAGACCCAGACTCTGCTTTTTCCACTGGAAGTCATCCCTGCAGAACATTGCCCAAATGCACAAGGAAAGCCTGAGCTACCTTGCCAGAGCAGGACTCCAGGGTCTCAACATTCACCACAGCCCCAAAGATATTTTTAAACTGCTTTTAACTGCCAAGTATTTTTTATGGCAATTATTTCTCAGTGATGACTTAGAGTAAGTGCTTATTTTTAAATCATATTTGACATTTTGTTAGGTACACTGGAAAATAAACCAATTCCTACATATGCAAAAATCAGGAATTAATGAGGCCTGGCAATTATCTTGACGGAAAGAACCAATTGACTTAGTTGAACACAGAAAGACTCACTGAAAAAAAAAAGTCTGCTCCAGTAGTTAAAAAACAAATGAAATTGCTTCTTATTGATTTTAATTTAGGTTGAAACACTAGCTGTCTCTCCAACAAAGCCAGAAGTGGAAACAACTATAAATGAGTACAAGATGTGATAAGATAGACAGATTCTTAAGCAATGTAGTATAGAGATGACCTCCAGTTCAGCCCGTAGTTAAAATATGATATCATATGTATGGATCAATAAATAAGTTTGCATTTGTCTCATCTCCAAAAGCTGGAGAGCTACATTCTCTTTTCTTTCACTCCTCTAAAATGTTGTCCAATTAAGCTCTACTGTTTTTTTCCTTACAGATCCTCTAGATTCTAATTTACAAATAAAATCAAGAGAAGCAATTAAATGTTAAGTACTATCAGCATGTTTCCCCAAGTGATGCACATGTGCAACAGAACAGAAGTAGTCCAATCTTGATACAGAAGACCAGGTTACAAATTGAAATACGTTGCTATTACCATCACTCGCAGGCTTCACGCTCCAGCAAGTCCCAGCAGCAGCAGCACCAAGCTGCCCAGCCCTGCTCTGATCCATCTCTCTGCAGCCTCCAGAGCCAGCACAGACACACAGCAGGGGCTCAGTGTGCATGGGAAGAGTGTGTGCAGCACAGAACAACACTGGAAGGGACTTTTGGTGATGGCCATCCAGCCCATCGTGTTAAAGGCTAATTAAAACCTTCCTGGCAGACTGCCTGGTCACTGCTCCCTGCTCTCCAGACAGCATGCACTGCCTGAAGCACACCACAATATCAGGATCGATCAAGCATGATTTATGATCCTTTCAGCAGGCCAGAGCTTGAGCCAGCAGTACCTGGTAGGTATGGATCAGGTCTTTCAGTGGGTTTTGTGAAGGCTGCTGTATTTGGAAGGCAGGTTTCCCTCTCTCCTTTAGCCATGAAGTTCTCTCCACTTTCTCACCTACCTTCACAGACACCAGCCTCTCCCCAGGCAATATTAGCTGGGCGAGAAGGGACTGTTTTTCCCTAGTTTGATACATGATGCTAATCACACACAACCAAGGGTAAAAAGCTCCAAGCATCCCAGGGAGGCCACCCTAATGGAAACAGGGTCACAGGAACAGAGCAGATTAAATTCCTGCAAAAAGCTCAATATCCAGTGCCCCCAGCCACTTCCAGCAGCTGAGGAAAAGAAGCACTTTCTACCAAAACCAGCAGCATGATTAACAGCAACAGGGTGATGGTTTGGATGGCAAACCCTCCCCCACATTCCTAAGAAATCCACTGCCTCCTTGGGATTCCATCCAAATTGCAATCCCCACTCCCAGTTTCTGGTGAAGCTCATCTCTTATCCACACCCGTGTCATCACACAAGGGTGATAACTGTGGCCAGAAGGTCACAGGCAGGTTCTGGGGCTGTGTGACACCTTCGGTGTACAATGCTGGACAGAGCCTGAGTTACCCTCTTTAGCTAACTCCAAATCACCTGCACTGTTACAGGATGCCCTGACTGCTCCCTTAAAAAACTGTTGGGCTTAAAAAGGAAACAAACAAAACCAGAATAAATTATCTGAGACACTAAAACTGCAGAGAACTTAAGCCTTTCTTTCTATTTCTGAAATTGCCATTATAGCAGCATTCAAACCACATTAGGGAAAAAAAGGAAAGAAGATGCATTCAAAGCATTTATTTTAATAAAGCTAGAAATCCTAAGAATTGGTGATCCAGGCCACATCCACTGAACAGCAGAGTATTTTGTTCAGCACTGACTCCAGTAATGATCCAGAAGTCATACTAGGCAAACAATCAACATGAGCTTCCTTGCTGTGGCAGAAAAAATAGGCCACTGAAAATCCCTGGACAAACAGAAAGGGCAATAGCATTGCACATACATAATATGAACAAGACCAGTGTTCAGTTCTGGTGTGCACCCTTTAAAAAAAGAAAAAAAAAAAAAGAAAAACCTGGAGAAAAAAAAAAAAAGACTGCTCGAAAAATTATTCAAGGACTGGATAAAACCTCATGGCAAAGGGCTTGTGGGGCTCAGGTCACTGGGTTAATCAGGACATTGTGACATGTTTTATCCTAATGTGCAAGTACTCTCATGGTAACAAAATACCAGAGGGCTCTTTAAACTAGCAGAGAAAAGTGAAACAGATAAAAGACAGTTGTTAAAGGAGTTGTATATTGGTAGTTTGATCTTCAGTAATTCAAGCACTTTTTTTTTTTTGGTGGCTTATTTATTTTTGTAACTACTTCATTGATAGAAAGAAGTTTGGTATCATTTCAAAATGGGCATCAAACAAAATTGATTTAAAAGAGACAACTGACAGCTGTTGCTCACAAATACCAATGTTTTTGCTCAAAAAACTAGGTAGAACAGAACAATTCCAAGGACTGATACATATAATAAGCATCCTCCAGAAAGCCAGAATTTTAATGGCTGGACTGCACATCTCTGCTTCACCACAGGCAGACTCATACTAAGAGTGGTTTTTCATTTCACCACACAGTAAAAGAAAAACATCCCAAGAAGTACAGAGACAGTATTAAAAGTGCATCCCTTTCACACAAAGCCACCCTGTGGGAATATTGACAATCAAAGGCATGGTTGTGTTTCAGAATAATGTCATGCTGAGGGTTATGGGACAAATCCTCACCTGTGAAAAGCTGCCTCAGTGACAGCAGCATCACTCATGCCATGAGAGTGTGCAGCAGCTGAGGACCTGCCATGGCACCAGGAGAGGAAATTACAGAACTGCACATTTTGCACCCCCAGTTTGCAAATATAACAATGAATTAATTCACAGCAAACAGGAGGGAAGCGCTTTGCAATGCATAAACAATGTAGTAAGGAACAATTTAAAAAGTCACAGTTTCTGCAACTGCTGTCACTGAGCACAAACTTTTAACACTTACTTAAATAGCTAAAACTGCACAAAGGTGTCACTTCAGAACACAAACAGTTATACAGAAATCATATAATCTGATGCAAAACCCTTGGGCAAAGAAGGAAAAATAAACAACTAATTTTAGAACCTGAACACTCCATTAGCAATTCTCACCAATTAAAATATGATGCAACTGCTGTCAACAGGCAAATTTCAGTTGTATTTTAAGCAAGGATTTAAATACAAAATACACAAGCTACTGCACTGTAAGAATAATAAGTTAAATACCTACAAGTAGCATGGAGGCCAACAAGAAATACTCAGCTGGCTCTCTCTGCACCTGAATAGATGCAATGTTTGAGAGGCAGACATACTGCACAATCCCTCATTTCTACTTTGACTGCAGTAAATCTATACTGTAATCTCCAGAAGTCTAAAAACACCTTAGTAATCTAAATGCCAGTGAAAGTGTATCGAAAATTTAATCCTTAAACTCACTTGTGATAGCAATGTAGATCTGTACTTAATTATTTGTAAGCTACCAGGTATCTTTATTGTTTCCAGGGGGTTGGGGATAGGGGAGGGAGGGATGGACACAAGGCTCATGCTGAGGCCACTAAACTGAGGTCTACAAAAAATTTCACTAAACTTGCTCTAAAAAACTTCTTCAAAACCTATTTATTTTGAGATATGTATCCCTAACTTCACTACCTCCTAAGATACAACCCAAATTCTTGTAAAATCCAGAAGGGAAGGTGGGAAAAGATTTCACAGGGAAGTGTTTCTAAGGACACCAAACTGACACAAAGGCGAGAACTGACCCTCAGCAGCGCAGGAGTTACTTCAGGGACACTCTTGTTTCAAAGAAATGTAAAGATGCCAAAAGAAAGTAACTTGTTTGCTGTTGAGGACCATTAGCAAGGGTCAGGACAAAACTATTTCTATTACCTCTGCAGTAAAATCATGGTTTATTCAGCGCATTGGCACAACTGATGCTACCATCATATCCTGCTTGTTCAATGCTCACCTCTGCTTACACTGAAGTCCTCTTCCACTCTGGCACAACCAACACTGGTCATCAACCAGCCTGACAAATTCACTAAGGAACTCCAGGTCTAAGATTTCAGACTGCTAAAAAACAGTAATTCAAACTGTATATCATTTTATAGGAGCAAGAAGAAGGCAAGACACTGCTTTGGTTAAAGTAAGTATTATAGCATTTCCTATGTCTCTTACAAGCCTCCTGCAAGGACAGAAGATGGAAAGTGAGGTGTGGGAAAACTGAACAACTCTTCACTTTGCCTGCGAGGAGTTATCAGATAGCTTTCCTTTCCTGTCAGCAGAATAAACTGACTCCCAACAGAAGAACTTTAACAGCACTCTGTCAGGGAGACAGGCACATTTTATTTCAAAAAAAGAGAACAAAGCAGCTGCCACAAGACCAAATAACATCCCACATTTTGCTCCTAAATACCACTGCAGCTCTTCAAGGCTCAAGGTCTCATTCATTACATTACTGCAAGAAGAGAATAGGATTTTTCAAAGCAGCTTTCCTAAGTTAAGCATCCAAGTCTCAAAGCACCTAGATTTTCTTTAAAAAGGCCCCCATGCTATGAATGCAAAATCCCTCAAAGCAGGCACTGGACAGGATAAACATCTCTCAGGCATCATTGCAGCATTTATGCACAGAAAAACTGCAACACCCACATCAATTGAGATTTTATGTGCCACTACTGCTGGCAGGTGCATGATGCGGTCATGTTTTAAGCTCTAGAAAATGGTTCATCATTATTCAAATGACTTGATAATTAAGAGCAGTAGTACTTCAACTCCCAAGCAAACTTAAGAGATGCATAATAAAACCACATTAAAAGGAAAAAAAAAGGCCATGCACTAACTGATTTTACTTTAACCATAGTTCATTTGAATACTAATTCAAATTGCTGTAAAGTGAGCCATTCAGTGTAGCAAAACACATCTTACAGTGATTGCATGAACTTCTGAGGTGCCTTACAGCCCTGTGCCTTCACTCCTCCTCCTCCAGACAAACAGAGTTTATTCCTACCAGTGTTTCCTCCAGCTTCCCAGCAGCAATACCAGAATAAAGGAAAAATGAGACCAGAACAGCAATATCCATGGAGTCTCTCAGCAGCACCACTGCTGTGCTTGCAATCTGCACCCTCATTCATCTGCTCACTTTCAGGGTGGAAAGAGATTCTGCTTAGGCCACAAATATGTGACAGCTCAAGGCATAAAGCAGAAATCTGCTGTGTCCTGGCAGCTGTGCCTCAAGAAGATGAGTGTACACTGAAAAAAGCATTTGGAGACACAACCAGTGCAGCCCACATTGATTCAAGGGGACACCTGTCCTCACTGAAGTGGGCTGAGATCACTCTGGAGAGCTGGACAACCTCTTAGCACCACTAAAAGAAAAAAGCCAATTTGACTTGCCCTTGGGCAAGTAATCTGTATCCTGCAATACAGATAACAGGATCATCAGCATTAGCACAAGATACTGAGTAAAGGAAAAATTAACAGCACTCCAAGAGCATTTTTTTCTGTGAATTTTTTTTTCCTCTAAAAGTTTTTTGACACACAAATGTGAAAATTAGTTGCTTTCATCAGAAGTTATTCTCTAGTTGGGCACCTCCAGTTGGCCACAGCCCAGGTTCTTCTGCTCAGTGTGAAAAGGTGCATTAATGCACATCTCCCTTCTCTGCTTTGCTTCCAGCCTCTGCATGTCTCCACAGAACTGATACTCCCTGATGGAACTGGGCTGTATATGACAATCTGTGAAGTTACATTCCCATCAACCTGTGCAAGAAAATGCAGATGCACAACCTTCACCTGGAGGAAACACTGGCATTGGTTTACCTCATGAAGAAGGGAAAACTTGGTAAAGACATTTAGGCACCTAAAGCAGCAAGCAGCCCCCAGAAGGAATAAGCATCAACCATAAACTCACCCATGTGATGCATATCTAAATCCTCAGGTGATTCCATTTTTTTAAGAACATTTGTCTGATGAGATTCCACTTCCCAAAATACTTATGAATTGTTGTTCAGAGTTAAATTTTAAGTAGCATGGAACACAAAAATAAATAATTACAATTCCATCAGCACACAGGAGCAACTTGGATTCTTTAAAAATGGAGGCACAGTAACTTGGGCAAACAGAAATTAGGCTAATTTTTTTCATAATTTCTCCGATTAAAGTTATATATTAGCTAAAGTACAGTGTTATTACTAGACCCTTAGGCTTCAGAGCACATCATGCCACATGTTCATTTGGCTGCTAAAAAGCAGCAACCAAATGATTAGCACTTTTTTCCAAGGACAGTTGAGATTAATAGTTTGAAGTCATTTCCTTAATTTAACCATGAAACTTGAACATTTAAATTAGAGTCAACTTTAATAACATTTTATTTCAGAAAACTGTAAGTGTGTTAGTCCTTGAGCACTGATTATAAGATGGATACAGTCCTCACTGTTAGCTGACTTTTCTGTAATTGGAAACAAATCCCAACTATTAAATTTACAGAACTTGGTAACAGCACAGCCAACACTTGTCCCTGCAAAGATCCAGAAACTGAGAGTGAAACTATCACCCTACTGAGATCAATAGGTGATTTCCAGTGATTTTTATGGTACCAAGCAGGATCTATTTGTTCCAAAAAGATTTCCAGTGTGGATGCAGGTTGGACGGGACAGATGGACACATCTCCGTGCTTGACTCATAGAAACTCATCCCTGCTCTAAGACCTCCCTGTTCTGAACAGCATCAGAAACCCTTACATCCTCCTTTCCTAGGCAAAAAAGAGAAAGTATAGGGGACGAGAGAGCAATAAAGGAAATCCTAACTCTTACAGGCAAAAAATTCTCCTTGTTCTTCCAAGCAGAGGAACATCCCCAGCCTGAATACAGACATTGCAATATGGCTGAGGGAATTCCAGTTACTCTCAAATTGTGTTCCCTTCCTTTTTTGGAATGTACTGAAATCCCTTCCTTCTGTGATGCCTCTTCTTCCCTCCCAACTTGAGGAAGCCTCTCCCTCTGGCTGCTAGCACAGACAGCTCCTGTGACTCCTCAAAGACTTTTGCACGCCGGGTCCAGGCCCCATTAACCACAAACCTGCTAGAGGATAGCAAAGCTTTCCCTGGAGTTTCCTCCCCAGAAGGAAATCACAAGCTCAGCTCTTGCAGCCTGGGAAGGCTCACTTGACATTCTTTATCTGCAAGGACTCCATTAGCAACTTCCCGTAACACAGAGTGTATTTTAAAACAGCACTGAAAATAAGGGATAATTAAAATGTACGAAGTGTCATCTTCATAAAAGCCACAGGACTAAATAAAGTCTTGGAGGGCCCCCTCCTGTACATTCCGTATTTCTCTACGTGCACAATGCACCTTGTCTGTAAAATCTTCACTAGACAAAGACACTCTTCTCTGTACCTTTAAAAATATCTGAAGTAGTATTTGATTAGTTCATAAGGCACAGCTCCCAGTATAATTTTTCCTCAAGCAGAAGACAGTTACATGCAAAATTAACTCTCAGCTCAGATCTACGAAGACTCAAAACCCAAAACCCATTTAGACAGTTACTAGGTTAGCAACAATTTGATTCATTACCAAAGAGCTAATCTAGACTCAAGAAAATTACTTTCATTTATGCATCTAGCCTAAGAAAATGGTAGCAATTGTCATTCCTTAGACGACAGGATTGTCAAAGCAACAGCTAAGAATTGCACAAATGTGTACTTTTTCCTTTATCAAAAAATATTTACCCTCTCTTGGCAAAGCACTGAGAAATCAGATAGCAAGGATATCACCGTAATGCTAATATTTATGTCTTACTGATTTTTGGTACTGTGAATTTAGATTAACGAGCAAACAGACCCCATGGAAACAACCTCTCTTACCTTGTCTTGGTTTGATTTATTAACCAATGCAATTACCAGTGACAAGCCCACAGAGAAATGCACTAAACAGTTCAGAAAGAGGAAAACCTTACCCACATATTTTTTGTGCCAGAGTGACTCCTTTCTCTTACTGCACCCAAAGCAACAGCAACAAAAATACCTACTTAAACAGTGGAGCCCTATTACAACACTCCTAACAAAGGAATACTGCAAAGACTTATTTTCTGCATGGTTCATTTATTGTTTTTGAACAAAGAAAAGAATAGCCTTTATGTTTCCTCACAAAGTAAAGTGATTTGCAGGGGAGAAAACAAGTAGTGACCTCTCCTCCATTTAAATGGAGCTGGATATGAAGCAGAGGGCAGAAATACCTTACTTCTTTAATCCTCTCTAGAAAATGCTGTGAAAAGGTACAGAAACGTTTGTGGTAGATACTAAATGGTTAATATCTGGCCGGGATTCCCCGCCAACACAAATCCCGATGATTTGCCATTGGATGTTGTCAGCACCAATGTCCTGTTATAGTCCACAGAGATCCTCCCTGCAGCTCTCCTGCCTCGGGCATCTCTGATGTACGGGATCAGAGTGTGAGGCTCCCCGTTCATCGGGATGTTTCACTCCAGGTACTGCTGCTCTCCAGAGCAGCACACGGCAGCAAGCAAGGCACACGGGTCTAGCATGGCAGCTCTGTGCAAAAACTAAAGGCAGAAAAGCCTTTCTGGAAAATAGTTTGCTTTCCAGGCAAACCGTTAGTGATGAACAGCCCTGAAACATTCCCAAGTATTACACAGCTGTTTTATGGCTTCTGGTGGTAAAGAGTTTACCAACACCCTGCAAGCGTCCTACTACCCTCTGCTTGCATCCATCTTCATACTCAAACCATAATGCAAATATTATCTGGTTCAAACATCGCTGATCTAAATCAGCAAGTCATACAATACTGTCATATTAAACCGACATCAGGGCTTGTTTTCATGCAGCATTCCTGGAGCCTGCCTTCCAGATGTAATTACTGTACAATATATATCAGAACCAGAGAGAAAGGCATCACTGCGAGGGCTGAAATTGAGAAGAAATCAATACAAAGAAGATAAATGTTTCGTCAAAAGCTGCAGAGGTATTAACCCTCTCCCCAACTTAGTTTCTTTTTGCTTCTTGCTTCAAATCATTGTACCATGTGAGAAGCTGCTGGAAGGAATGGGATGGGATGGGTCTATCTGTTTAGCTCTGCATTTGGGGTTAGGGAAAATAGGGTATTTCGGAAAGAAAAATTGGAAAAACAAAAGAAAAAAGAAAGAAAACCTAAGTGGAAGTTCCTATAAAGCCTCCAGAATGTGATTATTTCTGTACACTCTTGCACAGCTGGACGCGGCGAACAGCCAGGGCTGCCCGAGGAGCCCAGCGAAGGACGGGAGCAGCCGCGGGGAGGATGCAGCTCCCCGGGCAGAAGGGCTCGCGCTGCCCCGGGCGCCTCGCACCGCGCAGCCCGCCGCGGACCCGCGCCCCATCCCGCCGGGAGGGCAGCGCAGGGCACAGCGAGCGCGGTGACCCCGCGGGGCTCGGGCCGTGCCCGGGCGGTGCGGCCGCGGCTCCCCACGGACACGCGCGCCGCGGGAGCGCGCCGGGCGGGGCTCGCGCTGCGCGCCGGCGGAGGGGCGCGCGCCCCGCGGGGGCGCCGGCGGCGCCACAGCGCCCCTGGCGGGCGGCCCGGGCACTGCGCGGGCGGCGGGAGCCCGAGCCCCGCGCGGGCGCCGCGAGTTCCCCCGGGCCGGCGGGAGCGGCGCGGCCGCGGCTCGTTCCTAGCGCGGTTCCTAGCGCCGTTCCTAGCTCGGCTCCCAGCGCACACCCGCGCCCGATACACGCGAGCCCCGCGGGTCCATGCGGGCCGAGAAGCGATGTACAGGCACCGGCCGTGGGGTGCGAAGGGGGGAGAACGGCACGGCGTGCGCCGAGTGCCCCCCGCCCGCGGAACCCCTCTCCTGCGGTGCGCGGCGGTGGCTGCACGGATCCAGCCCCGGCGCGGAGCGGGCGCGCAGCCCCTCGGGCCCCCCGCCCCGCCAAGGTCAGCCCGCGGCACGGCGAGACCCCCGCCGCGGACACGAGTGGGGTGGGGAGGGCGCGGAGCCGCGCACCGCGAAGTTTCTGGCGGGGGACCGGGGGGCTGCGACGCCGGGTCGGAGCGCGGAGCCACGCTGCCTTTCGGGGCGCCGAGCGGCGGTCCCGCAGCACAAAGGGAGCTCCGGGCAGCCCCACGGAAGAAGGGCAGCGCACCAGGACCCCCTCCGCCCGCCCCACGCCGCCGGGCGCTGCAATGCACCGGAGACAGGGGACACCGCGCCGCGAGCGCCGAGCCGAGCCCCTGCTCCGCTGCCGGCCCCACTCGCGGGCAGCGCTGCCCGCAGCCGGGAGGGTGCTGCGGAGCGGGAGGAGACCCAATGCCGGGGCCGCCCGGGCAAAGGGGTCCCCGCGGTCCTGGCGCATCCTCCGCGCTCGCGGGGTGCCCCGCCGGCTCCCCACGGGGGTCGCGGACACGTGTGGCGGAGGCACCGGGAGCCCCCCCAGCCGCCGCGCTCACTCACCGGGGAAGCACACCACATCATGGAGCACGGAGCTGGTGATTTTCAAGAAAAAGATCCACCAACACGGTTGCAGTAGCCTCCGCATGTCCAAAGCCGCACATCGAAAGGGGAAAGGGGCTAAAATAATTAACACACAGGGGGAGGGAAAAAAAAAAGGGGGGGGACAAAAAAAAAAAAAAAACTTGTTGAAAATAAGTTTCTCCCCGCACCCCTGTTCCTGCGGGAGAAAGCGGGGGGCTCCTGCTCGCCTCCTCTACGGGGAAAAAAAATCGCTCCAAGCGCGGGGCAGGGGGAGGACAGAGATGAGCGCCGGCGGGGCGCGGGGACCCCCCCGCGCGGCTCGGCGGGCGCGGGGCGGCGCGGCTCAGGCGGGCAGCGGCGGCGGGGCGCGCATGCCGCGGACGGGGCGCTCACAGCCGCCTCCGCGCACGGGCGGGCGGGCGGCGGTCAGCCGGGGCCCCGGCGCGCTCCATCCTGCCGTACAGGAAGTGGCGGGCGAGCCCGGATCCTGGCGGAGACTTTAAAGCGGGGCGAGGGAGAGAGAGAGAGGGAGGGAGAGGGAGCGCGGCGCGGCGGCGAGGCAAGGCGAGGAGAGGAGAGGCGGCGGCGCGCCGGGCGCCCCGGCGGCGCGCCCCCGCCGCCCTTAAAGCGGCCGCGGCGGCGGGGCGGGGGCGCGCTCGTGTGCACGCACCCGCTCGTGTGCACGCTCCCGCCCCCCCGACCGTGTGCGTGTATCTGGGGGGACGCGGTGTAACCGAGCCGCGGATATCCGCCGGCTGGAATTTCGGGTTCCGCGCTCTCGCCCCGGCGGTGTCTGTTTGAAGTTACTTGTGTCATTATGCCGCCCCTCGGTGCGTGCTGCGGGGGGCCCGCGCATTGGCGATGGGTGGCCGTGCCCCCGGTGCTCGCCCCCAGCTGCGTGCATCACCCTGGGTACTGTCAGAGGGGTCCGATCCCCCTCCCCGCCCCGAAATCACACAGTTCTCCATCCTCTTCGATACCCTGCATGACTCTCTGCTCCCCCACAGAATCACAGAGCTCGGTGCTGTGCTGGGTATTTCCAGAAATCCTCATCGAAATCATGCAGATTGTTAGGGTTTTTTTCTCCTCCAGTGGTATGTGTCTTTTTGGGTACTGCAAGAGACACCTCCACCCCCACCCCCACTATCCCTAAAATCACATCGATTTTCCTCCCCCAGTAATACACATCATTCTGGGTATTGCTGGAAGCATCCCACAAAATTGCTGGTTTTCCCCCAATATCGTGCATTACACTATGTATTTCCAGAGAACCACCTCAAAATGAGATTATTGTTTGGTGTTTCTGCAAAGTCAGATGAAGGCTGTCCCAAGCCTGCATCCACAACTCCCCCGGGCAGCAGTTTCTGAGTGAGTGATAATTTTGCACAGGAAACAGAAGCAGAAAATGGTGTGAATTCAGGATGAAGGAATGGTTGCTTGTACTTGATATTTCCTGGCTGTGCTGTGGTCTGCTGATGCTTAAATTTCATTCAGAGGTAGTTTTTGTCTGTTTCATTGTTAATTACAGCCATTCCGGGGATTCTGTTTCAGAAAGGAAAGGGTTTGGCCAGGCTTATCAATGAGTAGTGTGCTCAGCTCTGGCTCTGTCATTTGCTGTGCTCCTCTTTGCTTACCTGCAAACCTTCCACATTTGTGGTGTTTTCAGAGGAGAGGAGATGGTCAGCAGGAGGAGGAACAGAGTAGGAAATTTCAGAAGTTATTTGTGGAATGGCAGTGATTTTCTCTCCCACTTCCTCAGTTTAGGGGTCACTAGAGCAGAGCCCAGTGGATTATGCTGCATCCAAAGGAACCCTCATCAGGAGGCATTCGCAGGCTTTCCTTTGACTTTCTCTCCACATCCCAGGTCATGAGGGCCAAAAATCACAGATGGAAGTTAAAAGTGCAGTCCTTATTGGGCAAAACTGTTTACCCCACTGGGGATTTTGCAAATATAAGGATTTAAGGACCTGATTGGATGTTCTCTGCCCTTGAGGACACCACCCACTGGGGTGTGCAAAAATTAGAGAAGGCACTTGTGTAAGGATTTGTCTAAAGCAAAGCAAAAATTTATAGGCCCTGGAGAAAGGTCTTATCTAATCTGTTTGTTAAATCATTTCCCAGAAGAGGGGGGGATTGAAGATTGGTTTCAACTCTCGTAAAAACAAAGATACAATTTTAAGGCCTGAATTTTCCTGATTTTTTTTTTTTTTGTTCCTATGAAAATCAAAACCAAATCCCCACCTGCCTTGACCTTTTGGATTCTGCCGTGACATCTGGGCTCAGTTACTTATTGGGCTGTTCAGAAAAACCTGCAAAATATTCCCCTTTCAGCAATTGATTCCACCTTTGCTGATCTATTCCAACAGATAAGGAGGCAGGTTCTACACCAATACCGAGACTTGCCTCTTCAAGTGATGTCTCCCTGGTATAAGAGGCAATCTTAAAGAGTTTCAATCTAAAGGTAAGTTTCAACAGGTCTCATTACATGAGAAAAGTTATTACACACTATTGCAATCTCACAAAAGAAGAGTAAAACCAGTGGATTTTTTTCAAAGAGCAGTTTCAATCAGTATTTTTCTCACTAATTCAGAATCCTTCGTAAAAGCTGTTAATTGCATCATTTTATATTTAAAATATATTTTTTAATTAGTTTAGGGTTTCCTATCCTGGAAAATGACGAACCTGAAACTGGACCCATATCTTGGAATTGGAGGAATTCTGCATTTGCCATTCTCGGTGCAAACATGAAAGTAAGTTATAAAGTGCATAATCAGAATACTGTCTCCTGAGGAGCACAGATGACTTCAGATCTCTCTAAGCTGCTAAGGAAGATTTTAGAATGGCACTGCTCCCATCAAAACCCAGAAGTGTTCGGGCTGGATATTCACAGTAGTCGCCTCAGGTCTGAACTTCTTAAAACAAATCTGTAAAACCCCAATGTCAGCACGACCAGCTTGGTTCAGCCTGCTGTGGTACAACATGTACAATGACCCACTTTTCCTGGAGTGGGAAATCAATCATTGCATCGTCACACATCAGTTTAGGAGCTGTGGTGGCGGAAGTGGCTTTGTTTCGCATTAGCAATTTGGGTGGGCAGAGAAATGGAAAGATGGATGATGGAGATGTAGAGAACAAAATTAAACACGGTTAAATGAGAATCCATTTCCTGCACACAGTATCTCTGTGCCCGAGGCACGCTGTCTATCAACAATACACAGGTACAAATTGGCCTGCAGACGGATCCTTAACTACCCAAACACAGCAAACTGCATTAGCAGGATGCTGCTCTGCCGGGCTGGGGCCACCTGACTGCAGAGCTGCACATTAGATAGGATAGCTGATTCCTCCCAGTGACTGAGCTACTGTGGGGTGATTAAAATAACTGCTACTGTATGAAGAGATTGAAAGGAGACATTATAGCCCAGTGCAGTTAGACCAAACCAATGGGTGCTCTGCAAATCTTACAATATTTACAATTAGCAGAGTGGGTGCTGTCAAGGTGAGAGAAACAGGACCAGCAGCTCTGTTTTGCTTGGAACAGTGAATAATAGAGAACTTCTGTCCTTTTTTTTTCCCCTCTTGTTTGAACAGGTAATATTTTTATGTTGCCTTCATCAACATACGGGCATGACTCCTGGGAAAGAAATGAAAGTCTGTTAATTTATTTGATCAGACATGAGAAATAACAGAAAACTGAAACGAAGACTCGTATTTGTCATATGTTTGAATTAGTGAAAAGCTGAAGAAAGCAGAAAAATATTGCAAGGAGTTCAAAGATAAGAGGTTTTATTGAATTAGAAAATTATTAATAGCATTAATCATTTCCAAAACAGGCTTCTTAATATCTATAATGACTATATAAAGGATTGGAGATATAAAAATCAAAGAAAAAATCAGATACAGAAAGTTACACTTCTTTTTGTGTTTAGAAAGAAAGAGATGAATTTTCCCTGATTTACAGCCAGCCTCACTGGAATGGTTAACCTGTGGGGAAAGGACCAGGTGAGGATCTAGCCCTGAAAGGATAATTCAACATGAAGTACCAAGAAGCAGCTACAGTTCAGATTATAACTAATGTGACGTATAAACTTCCAGGTTAATTCAGCAGTCCTAGTTCCTGTTCAGCTTTGCGTGGAAAGGGAAAAAAAGGATGCTGAACTTGTAGTTTCATAAATTACATTATTGCAGAGTTAGTTTCTTGTAGCCTCAGGACAGATGCATTCTTCTCCGAGTATGCTGTGAGGCTTTGAAGGTCTTAACAAGGCATCTGAGAACCTGCTGAGAACCAGAGGTGGAGGGCAAGCAAAGTGCTGTGATAAAAGAGAGGGCTTTATTTCAATATAATCATAGCAATGAGCTGTGTTGTTTGATTTATGAACACATAAAAATAGATGAACTCAGAGATGCAGGTAAAGCGAAAGGTATGAAAAATGTTGACTGGTGATGGAAGCTCTGGGTGAAGACTTAGGCTGTGGGTCAGAGATTGCTGCAAGTTTTACAGGCTGCACATCTACAGCTCAACCAGCATGACAGGAATGAGCACTGACTTGAGAGATACTCCGAGATGTCCTGGCTGGGCAGTGTCCCACAGGGTTTGTACAAGGCTTTTTTGGAAGACCAATACTTTTATTTTCTTTTGTTCTAAAATAGGAACCACCACCTTAGGGTAGCCTTAGGCTAAATCATTCAGAACAGACACTTGGTCACATGCTGAGATGCCTACTTGAAAACTTCGTCTTAACCTTGAAGTCAAATAGTTCTTTTGTCTCCCGAAATGGCCTCAACAGGGCTGTGTTTGTAAAAGTGTGTGGGGAGGGTCGGACTGATCAGCAATGAGTTTCTCTTTCAAAGGAACTGTAGTTCAGAGTGCTGTGGTATGACCTTGCTTGGGCTGTGTGTGTGTGTTTAATTCACAAATCCTCTTCTGTTAGAAGAATAAAAAAATCTGTCTTCAGCGTGGCAGTGAGCAGAGCAAGCATGTTCATGACTAGAGCTGAGGGATGAGATGAAAGCCCCAGTTTTCTGTCCTGCTTGTCTGTGACCATGTCCATGACTCACCGGGAATTACTGTCTTGGCAGAATTTAGGTGGAAACTAATGAAACAGATTTAGGAACTTCCACTGTTGGTGCAAATATTGTTTATAGGTTTCAATAATATTTGGTTTCAATGAAAGCCTTGGGATCCTCAGCTGCAGAAGAGCAGAATTGCTTTGAGTGGGAAGCTCTATCCATGCTCGATGTTTTTCCGCTATCGTGCAGCTTGCCAGGGAGATAACTGCAACTGTCAGGTTTTTTCTGCACAGTAAAGTTGACTCAAGGACAGGCAGGGTTTGCAGGCAGTGTGCACTCAGGCTGAATATAAGCTGCTGTAAGGAGCAGCAGGGGTGTGGTGTGTTGGATCTAGACGTGTTACAGACACAGTTACCATGAGCAATCTTCTTGTCTCTAGTAAACTCCCCTTCCAGCCCCCTTGTCTTCCCCAGGACTCCACAAAGCCAGCATCATATTGAGATACATACTCTTGTAAAGGCCTCATGCATTACAACCAAAACATCAGACTCCATCTTATCTCCTAGAAGTAAATTGGTGGTAATGAATAAATTAATTGAAGGTGGAATTTCTGCTGTTCCTTTCCCCTCTTTCAGTCCTCTGCTGATTTCTGCCAAAGGAGTTAGTGCAATATGCTCCTGCCCTCCTGCATGGATGTCAAAAAGATGTGTCAGAAGCTACTGGTGAAGGGTAAAGTCACAGGTGTTCAGTGATCCCAAGGGGACAGGCAATAATGGCTCTGTAACAAGACATGACCTTCTGCTGTAAACCCATTGCAAATGGTGTCCAAAGCCAGGCCCCTGAAATTGCTCCACAATGAAGACCAATCAAGCAGACTGCAAAAAACACTTTCCTAGTCAATCCCAGGAGAGTACTTTCAAGAAAAAAAATCTGTTCTATAAATGGTAGAAGCAGACTCCCAATCTGTTTAAGGAAAGAAGAGAAAGTTGAAGAGGAACATTTGCCATACCCATATTCATTCAGAGATACACTCTCTTTGAGCACAGGAATAAGATGATGTGCAAACTTGCATGTTCTGGCTATCTTTTTTTAGTTGGTAATGTCTTACAAGAGCTTGTACAGATGTGAATAATTACATTCCAGAAACTAATGCAGCCCCTAGTGGCAGGGGGAGGGGAGGAATGGCCTTGACAGAACAAGGAAAGAAATTAACACTTGTCAGTTACAGGAAAAGTAACTCTTACTTTATTTTGGGTCCCTATGTTGCAACAGAGAAATGAAGATTGCAGATTACAGCATAGTTCTGTCTTTGCTATTCCCCTCTGATTTCAGAGATCTGTGTTTTTGCTGTTTGTGGGGTTTTTTCTTCAAACATTAGCAGTTACTCTAATATAGGCTTGTATAAAGCACTCTAGATTTGAGTGTGGACAGGCAGTACATTAGCTAATATGATTCCATTAAAAAGGGATTCCATAGTCAGTGCCCCAATTAAATGAAGAAGTGTCAATATTAATAAACCTCCCAAAGAGAGGAATAAAATCAGCTGCCCCAGTGACCCCTCAGACATGAGTTACTCAGATCAATACACACCCATAAGCACCGATGGAGATAGATAAACAACAATGTATCCAGGCCACTGAGGTTTGGCAGTACAGCACACCCACAAAGTATCCTTTGTTTTCTCTCCTTTTGCTTTCCATTCCCTTATTCTCCAGTGTCAGGAGCATGAGCTACTTGTCTGCAAACTCCAGTTTCTTGTGTGGAGTTCATCCTGTCTCCTCGTGATGCCTGGTTCTAAAAAGGATTTCTTGGAAGCGTAAAGATGCCGTCCAAAATGTTGAATAAGCAGTAATCCAAATCCCTGACAGCTTACATCCCTAATGCAACCGAAATGATTTTCATTCATCTTTTCAGTTGTCATCAAATACAGATCCACTGCAGCTGGGCACAACTCCACTGGGCATTCACTTTCCTGGAACTGCACCTACTCAGGTCCAAGTCAAAGTTTTGCCAGTGCAAGGAGGGATGTGACCAAACACCACAAAAATGTCGTTGTTACTTTCTACAGTGTTTTGCTACTTTAGGAGTGTGGCAGAGCTGTGCCCTTATCTTTTCTCCCCAGATTTCATGTTCATGATGCATATCTTTGTGCCATCAAGGTCTGGTGGCTACAGTGCGCCCTGCTCACAGCTACAGTGTTGGAGGGTTTAAAACATTGTAGAATTTCACATCTGTTCATGTTGATTTCAGGAGGATGGGAGAAGAGGATGCCAAGTTCCTGAAAACAATAAACACTTTGGGCCCAATTCTACCTTAGTTTGTGCTGGTGTAAGTCTAACCTCTCTTCATGCAGCTGACAGCTAATTCGAGACAGTGTAAAATAGGGTAAAGTCAAACCCTTTAATTTGGAAGAATACAATTGCTTTCCTCTGGCCCATACCCAGGAAAATATATATAAGACATAGAAGAGATAGTAGTAGAAACTGTAAATATTTTTTTTTGGTGGTTTTGGGTAAAAATATTCAATTCTGGACAGAAAACTGGGCTTTCATAACTAAGCCAAAAGGAGGGAATGTTTATCATAAGTGACCTAAAGAGGAGTACAACTAACATGTGTTTAGAACCTTGAACTGTTGTGTTGGCCCGCCTAAACATATAATTCCAGTTTTAAAATAACTAATGATGTCCAAATTGATTTTAGCATCTACTAAAGGTATATTAAAGGTATATTAAAGGTCTTAAGACACACTGATGGGGGAAAAGGAAACTGAGAATTAAGTTAAGACTAATTCATAGCAAAGGAATATGAGACCTCATAATTCTTCCCAAAACATCACAGTTAGTAAAATGTTACTTTTTTTTTTCCCTGCAGCAGAAACACAATAGAACAACATTATTCTCTGGGGGTCGCTATGAAGCGCAGAGCGATGGCCATTTGTGAGCCCGGGAGTGTTCCCGGGCAGCCCCAGCCCGGCGGGCTGAGCCGGCGGCGCTTCGAGCCACACGGGGGAGTCGCAATGCGCGCAGCGCCAAGTTCGCGTCTCATAAATCACTCCGTGGAAACCTGATTTCTCCGTGCTGCCGCCTTGTCAGTCTGTCTGGGAGATAACACGAGATCTGCAACACTTAGCACAGCAAAAAAACAAAGCTGGAAACACGGTGTTTCTGTAACAGAACGGCCTGTAAGTGCGGTGCATCGGGGTTTTTTGGGAGGGAGAAATCTGTGCCAGGCATGATTGTCTCTATTGAACGCCGAGCCACCAGCTTGCCTGGTGTTGCCATGTAGAACACTAAGGGGAGTTAAAGAAATCTCAGCTATCAGTAATAAAATTTTACAGATTTTGTGTAACCATTAGGAAAGCAGAGGGTGTGGCAGGCTCAATGGATCTCACGGCAGCACTGAATCTGGGCACAGTGACAGTGGAACAGCAGTGCTGGAGCAGCACCCAGGCCTGTCTGCTTCACGTTTCTCATTGCAGTGTGTGCCACAGCCTTCTACCATACAGCTGCAGGAATCATGGGCATGGCCTGCAGTGTGGGCAGCCTCTGGTGCTCCTGTCCTGGGGCTTCATGATCCTGGTATCCTGGCAAAACCCACCTTTCAGTAAACCCAGGCCATGAGCAGTGGACAAACAGCCTGAAAATCCTGCAGCAGTGAACCATCCTCCTTCCCCAAGTCCATCCCCAGCAGGAGGACAGAGAAGTGCGGGCAAAGATCTCCCAAGACGGCACAGGTTTTCTCGCAGCACACAGACCATCCTAACGAGCTTTCCCTTGGATTTTTGTACCTCATTCTTATGACCTTACCATATCACACAGGCGACTTACTTTCCCAGCTTATTGTTACCTGCTACTAATCCAGCCGGCTGCTCGCACAATACACCATTATCCAGCAAAACAACATGTACTGACAAACGCTGTTTAGTGAGCACTGGCCACCAATCCGGGAGAGCCAGGGTCACTGCTGAACAATACCAAGAGAGGTCTCACTAGCTTCTTCTCCCTCCTCCATTCAATGAGCTGTTAATAGACAAGCTGTTAGAGAGAAAAAGAACTAAATAGTTTACAAGCTCACATTTGAAGGCCTGTGAATTGCATTAGCTGAGCCAGCTGAGTGAGAGCCAAGGCAATCTCCCCGCGATTGTAGAAAATGTGGCATTGAGGCATGTGGAGGCAAAGAAAGAATGACAGTGACCAGGTTTACAATATGCAAAGCTGAAATAATTACTGCTTTCTGTGGCATAGAATTTTTAGCTATAAATATGGAATCGAAGCATCTTCTTCAAATGCACAAGTGTGTTTGTGTGTTCATATTTTAAAACTTTCTCTTTTCTATGCAAATATTAATTTACAGCCTTAATAAACACCTTTTGAAGTTGATTTTTATTATTTCCTCGTTGGACCTTTCCCCCTCCTACCTGTCATTCTCTACTGCAGAGGCCACTCTCAGAATGAGAAATGACCACAGTATTTTTCATTACTCTCTGGGTTTTTTGGGGCCTAGCAGTTATGAATAGGAATGTGAACCACTCTCAGTACAATTACCTGGACAATAATTTGGGATCTGTGGAGCCAGAATGTGCAACTGAAAATATTTGTAACCCTTTGGTTACCGGCCAAGAGATTGACATATTTATTTTTAATATTTCATTCTGTCCTTTAACTTTACCAGAGGGGAAAAAAAATTAAAGCAGCAGAACAAGACAAATTAATAAAAGTGAAACAGAAAAATTGGAAAGTAAAGAATGGAACCATCAAATCATTCATTTTAAGACTTTCAGTGGCAGAAAAGAATGAAGGAAAGAACAGTTAAAAACCAGCCACTATTGAACAATGATAACTCAAAATTTCGAACTTTGAGAAAAGCTCAGAAACATTCAAGGGGTCATATCTTCAAAGAAAAGGATTGGTTTGGATCAAGTACACTTTCAGGTAAAAGATTTCAACTTGCTTACAAATTTTCTTCTCTATATTGCTGTCCCCATTCTCCATAGCCCTTGGTTAGAAAGCAGCCAGGTGTCTCTAACCAGTGCTGCAATGAGAAGGAGCAAAGGGAGAGCTGAGGGAGCTGTTCAGTGCAGCTTTTACAAACAACCTGAGGGCATCAGGCAATTGCTAATGGGGCTTTCAGCAAAGGACAGTGGTGGCTCTGGCTGTAACCTCCACTCATGGGTGGCTGTCTTTGATAGCTCATTGGAAGTCCAGTTAAAGCAGCAGAGACCAGCTTGACAGCAAACACAACTTTGGTTTTTTAAAACAATTTCTTGGTACATTACTGCATAGATCATTCACAAACTGGACTAACTTAGGTTAGTGATCCAGAGTATTTCCACTCAGACTTGAGCTTTGCCCATTAAACTTTTTCTCCAAATCTGAGTATCTTTACCAAAGAGAAACCTCTTAGAGCACCAACCATCTATTGCTTACATCTGAAAGGAAAGCACTATTCTACACTCAGCAATCCAGCATCCCTCTACCTGAGGCAAGAACTTCTACCACTATTTTAAGACCAATGGCAAAATTAACATTGACCTCAGAATGGACAGGGTGACTTCTGAATTGTTAGATTCTCTCTTTTGCTGCAAGCCCTACAGTGTCAGTGCAGGTGAATCAGCTTCTGGAATTAGTCCCCTGAGATCAGACCGAGTGGAGATTATGCATTTTCAGGTCCTTGATTATGAAAATTTTTCAAGTATGCTGAGAAAAATTCCCTTTAGAGGCTTCAGAGAAACCATCATGTCAAGGGCATTTTGTTTCAGTGAAAGGCTGAGGATTTATCTAATCAAACCTGAGAATCATTCTCTTTTGTTTTGGTAGGTTGATTTTCCTGAGCTGTTCAGTGTGCCTTCCTCTTAGATCCTTTCATTCAAGTTAGTAGTTTCCTCAGGTTGGCTGATCTTTATTTCTGCTCTTAATAATCTCTATCAATTTTATTGTAGTGCACTTACATGCTGTGTAACAGTCCTCTATTACTGTAAATAAAACGAGATAAATAACTTGGCTTTCTTTCTGCATGTGAAAGGTTTGGCAGCAGCCATCCCCACCCCGAACTGAGCATTTGAGTGTCACTGTCAGTATGTGTGAGGGCAGCTCTGAGTGCCCTCCCATGTCAGCAGTGCCCATGCTGGTTAGATAAAGCTAGCTTGGGGCCTGCTGATATGAGTGGCTGGCTTTATCTAGCGAGCAGAGGTACCAGTGGCATCTGTGCATCTGTTGGATGTGCAGATGGAGGCAGCTGCCCCCTCAGACACTGGCAGCAATAGCACTGTTAACACGGGCATCTATGACCAGGCAAGATATTGCTTATCTGCAGAGGATGGGAAAGTCACTGAGGCTCCTGTTTTCAGATCAGGCAGGTGTTATTTCTATCTGTCACTGACAGACTCTGGCTTAACTGGTCACTTAAATAACAACGACAAGATCCAAAACACAGCTTCATCTCTTTTCCCCTTGGGACTTTGCAGACACTCGCTGTCCCTCGGGGAAACAGCCAGCACAGTCAGAGTACACACAGAAGGTGCATTCCTTGGGCCAGCAAGCGTCTGTGTGGCATTCCCAGCACCTACAGTGCCTCCAGACTCCCTGGTGCTGGCTCAGTTGTTAGCTGGAGGTGGAAGGCCCTGCTGGAGGGCTGAGGCAGCTCCCAGGGCAGCTCCTGGCACAGATCTGCAGGCTGTGCCAGGCTGTGCTGTGAGCTTTGCCCGAGCCTCCTGCCTTGCCCTGGGAGCACACATGTTACCACAGCTTATTCTGGCTGCTTTGGGCATGGACAGCAGCTGGCTTGACCGCTTGACTGAATGCCAGGACCTGCTGGAGGCTCTGCAAGCTGCTTAAGGCAGCCCGGGGCCAACTTCATTGTTATTTCCCCTTGCCCCAGACAGATTGGGCTGGGTGCTGCTCCAACAGTGCCCAGGACTGGCTGCACCAGGTCTGAGTGGCTCAGTATTGATGTCCACTGCCTCTGCCAAGGTTACAGATTTCAGTCTTACTGCAGGTGACGCTTACTCCCCGTAAAGTCCTGCAGGTTTATTTCCTGATGTGTCCGTAAGCCAGCTCTGAAGATCAAACCTGGGTGGAGGTTCAGATCAGCACTGCCAATAGTCATCTGTATTTGTTCTCCAGGAATATACAGATGTATCTTCCTGCTGTGCTTTGTGTGGCTGCAGCCCAGATAGCCTCTAAAACCTTTTGCATGGGGTATGTTCACATCCATGCTGAAACAATGCCAACATTTGATCTGATGTCCCAAATTTTAAAGTGTGGAGTTACTGGTTTTGACTCATTTTTACTTAAATACATACTTGAGATCTAAAAAGACTGTATTCTTGTAATTTTGTTATTGCAAAAGCAAATCTATTCCAGTTAGTTAATGCAAACTGCTTTGAAAAGACCTGGGGAATATCCTTTTAAATATATTGTGGAAGCAAGTAATTAAAATAGTCAAAATAAAAAGTAAAAATCACATGACTTTAAGAAAGCACATAAAGGGTAATCAAGCAGAGTAAAACCAAATAAGATTAATTTAAGTTACAGACTCAGTATATGGTGTATTGTATTCTTTGGACTGAACAGAATTGCATGCTGTGCAAGGGTGTTCTGAACTCCATTAAAGAGTAATCTTTGTACACAACAGTAGTGCTGTGCAAATAAATGTTGTGAGGCAAAATAAATAAGTTTTGAGAAATGAATGACTTTAGCAGTAGTTTGCCAATTAATTAGAACAAAGAGGGAAGTCTAGCAGACAACACGAAGAGATAAATAGAGTTCAAGTTGCCATAACAGCTCTTGCTATTTTCTCACTTTACTTTTTGCTAATTCTCCCTCTCAAAAGCTTTGTGGGATTTTCTTTGAAGGGGGAATGGAGCCAAGAGGGCGCAGTGGCAATTTTGCTCACTCATGAAATGCTATCTTTGGGTCTTTCCTCAAAAAAGGTTAATTGTAACTTGATCATTTTGTTTTAACAGGGCAGTGAAGTGTGAACTAGAATAGAGAAAGAATTAGAGAAGATTTAGTTAAGTTGCATGTATTGTAGACTGCAAGACCTGTTCCCCTAAATCAGTTAAGGAATTAACCAGTGCAGTTTCATAATTATTAGTTATCATCTCTCAGAACCTGTGGAGAATAGGTCAAGTCCCAGAAAACCAGAGGAGGGCAAATATAGTACCTGCTTTCAAGAAAATGGAAAAAGGAACTCTCAAGGAACCATGTATTTCTCAGCCTAACTTTAGGCAGGTTATTACTGGAAAGAATGAATTAGATACTATAACATTTGTAAATGACAGTATTTTGGAAGGAACTGGAAATACTAGAGCACCACAATTAGAACTTAGAATAGAACTAGTGCTCTTGGTAAACCAGGGAGATTATTCCAATTTAACAAGGTCACATTCACTCAAGTGAAATAAAAAGAACTATATATAGGCAGGAGAAGCCAAATCTCCACACACCAAAAAGGCAGGAGAAGCCTGGAAGATCTGAAGGTGATAACATCCCCAGTAAATGAGAATTGAGATGTACTCCTAAGAAAGCAAATCTTGTAAAATGTACTATCAGTAGCACTGCTTGTAACATGTCAAACATCATTACTCTGCTGTGCTCAGAACTATTGGAGGTTTCCCAGTTTACCCAGAATGTGGTTTAAGTACCATATTTTTAAATAAAAGGTTCAGTCCCACTGGACAGGAACAGGAATAAATAGAAACCCATAAACTATGAGAAAAGTTTGGAGAAACTGAGTTTGTTTCCTGTACACAATTGAGAAGAGTATGATAACCGACTTCCAGTGTGTAAGAAGCTACTAAAAGGAGATAGTAATCCATTATCCTCTGAGGTTAGTGCAGGAAATATTGCTTTAATTTCCAAGAAAGGAGATTTAGGTTATCTTTCTAACTATAAACCTAGGTAAACACTGGAACAGGCTGCCAGAGCGTCTGTAGAACCTCTATTACTTGGGGTCTTAAAAAACAGATTAGATAAAAGAGCTGTCAGCCTCGTTGGGTATATTTGATCCACCTTCCTCAGCAGAGGTGGACTGCACTGAACATCCTCTAAGCTCCGTGTCAGCCCTACCTTCCTCAGCTCCTGAAATCCTGTAGTTGCAGTTTTGTTGCATTCACCTGAATTTTAATAAAAACAAACATACAAACAATCAACAAAAAATGCGAAAAGAAACTTGAAAAGGTGGATCTTGGCATTGCAAAGATCAGAGGTGAGTAAAACAAGTCGGTATTTTTTTGCTGGTTCTAGTTATTCCAGATACAGCATTGTTTTAACAGAAATACAGGACTTAAACAAAGGAGGATGCTGAAGGCAGGAAAGGCAGAATTGGGAAATAGCAATAACTATTTTGTTACCAATCCTTTAAAAGCCTGTATTGTATCTCCTGGAAGAGAGGGGAAGCTGTGGTTTTGGTTTTTTTTCTCTCTGCTTTTGCAGAGTCCAGGGAGAGATGCATGAGCAAGAACTCCTTTGGAGCTGAAAGGAGCACACCAAGGGGTCTCTCTGAACATCATGGCCAGCATTTCCATGCTCTTCTCCAGCACCACTCAGCCTGTGGATTGACACAGAGGATGCCCAGAATGGAGCCCAGAGGATGTGTAAAGGCAGCAGCAGAGGAAACCAAGAGTGGCTCCTGCAGATTCCTCCCCCGCACTGAGAGAGCTCATTCCCCATACACTGGTGTCCCAACACAGTGAAATTTGCTGGGACAAAAGAGACAGATTCAGCAAACACTGGGGGGTAGTTTAATATTTCTTTAACCATCCTCAGGCACTATTTTTTTCCTGTATGTTCAATTATACTGTGGATTTATTGATAAATAAATCAAGTCTCTGCTTTCAATTTTTGCACTGAGGGAAGCCACAGTTGAGTCGCAGAATTTCAGGAATACATTCATCTAAGCATGTGAAATTCTCTTTGGTCTTTGAAGCCTCTTGCAGATAAACTACTCTTACCATATTTATGGAGTACCAGATTTTCAACACTTACTTTATAATCCACAGTCCTCTGCCCTCTTGCAAATAACTTCTGTTTTGCCCAGGAAGGCAGCCTCTCTCAGCTCACACAGCTTATGTGTTTGTGTCAGTCTGCATTATTTATATCTCCTCTAAAGCCATTCCTCTTTTCCATGTTCTTATAATGGTGCCTATCATGTAGTATTTGGACAGCTACTGGTTGTTGCTGATGAGACTTTGTCCACTGCTTCCCCCTTTATGGTACAAGCTTTCAGTAGAGTTTTGAATTGTTGGGTCTCCAGCAGTCTCAGTAGCAGCAGATGTCCATTTCACAAGTGAGTTATCAGAGGTATCTGGTGATGTTTGGAGTTTGATCTCTGCTTTTCTGAATGATGTTTTTTCATTTTGAAAACTCATGGTGTTGATGTTTGCTTCTAAGCCATCATAGTTTTGTAAGTTCCATCCAGCAAGACATCAAAGTCAGAGCCCACACTGCATTTTTCTTGCTCAATTACACCAAGAGAGGTGTCGATTTTCTCTGGACAAATTGCAAGTAGTTGTTCCTACATATTACTCCCTGTTGGAAAATATCTGTATGTCACAGCTGAGGGATGAAGAGAACAATACTGTCCTCTTTTTCTTCCTGGTGTAACTGCCTTAACAAGGAAAGATCCCAATGCTCCCCATGCTGAGGCTCAGAGAAGTGCCCTGTGACACCACACCAGCACTCACCACCCCTTCCATGGGCACTGCCAGCCCCTCAGCAGCTCTGTGCTGATGGAACCACGAGCTGTCTCACGGGCTGGGCTGGCAGGACATGATAGCTCCAAGTCCTCCCAGAAGAGCTCATTTTGTCATGCCCTGCAGAGGGATTGTAACTGCGTTGAGATTTCCAGCACAGCACCTTCTGCTGAGCTGCTTACACATTAAAAGAATGCCCAATCCCTATAGTGGGATACACCTGGGAAATAGTCTGTTCCCAGGAGTTGCAAAGGAAAGGCTTCTGGATTTTCAGTATCAATATTTTATCAAGCTGTACACCCCCAGAGGAGGTGTTTGCTCCTCAATTCAGTCTGTTGATACTTTTGTCTGAACTAACCAACTCTGTCATTCATAATTACAATCTATAAATATTTTATATTACTTTAAAATCAGGTTTTAAAATATTTAAATTAATTGGGGCTGGTGAATTATATGTTAGCCAGGAATTTGAAACTGAGCTTGTCTAATCCTCTGTGCTTCTCTTTTCAGCTTTTAACTGGAGCCCAAACACTCCCACTTTCTGTAAGACAAACCAGTGGAAGAAAATTTTACTTGCAACATATAAATGGTTTGACTCGGTTATCCATGTTCTGTGTTTTCTTGCAGCTATTTCAGCTCACTGAAACCAGGTTGAGTATCCACACTGCCAAAGTATGCATTTGGATGGATGGGCACCACAGAGGGTCTGCCTGAGCCTTGTAAAATTTCTAGTTACAATTGGGATTGATCTGTAAAACAGGATCCTGTTGTGATCTATCCTGTAGTCATGCTGTGTGCTGTGCCCTGTGCAGCACTCCCTGGATTTCCTAACCTGTGCTTCAGCAACAAAAGGACTCAGGGAATTCTCACAAAATATCCCTTTCCACACTGCATCCAGTGACCCCATCAGGGCCCACAAAGGATGTTTCCAAAATATTATGTGTCATAGATATGTCAGGGTAATTGCCAGTACCTCCCAGAAATGTGCTGAGTCCTACAGCGACTACTGGTAGGAATAGTGCCGCAGACTGCATGCTCAAAATCTAGTTTTTATTTGGCATTTGTGATACATATAAAGGAAAATTCAAGAGCTGAATTTTATTAGTGTAATGCCTCATTTTACAACAGGCTTGGGTAGTGTCCTGTTTGAAGTGAATTACCATTGAAGACAATGTAGAGCCCCTGAGTTTAAGAGGCAAAGGAAGCTATTATGCTTATCAGAGTTGGTTTTTAGGAAAGTTTTCTTATATTAAGAAGCTCAGACATGCTATTATCTTTAAAAACTAGCCACTAGTCTGAATTTCAAACCAAATACTGTCAGTCTTACTTGTCTACCAGCTTGTGCATTGAATGCATCTTTCAGGAGAAGAAGAGAAGGAAGCAATCATGGATAAAGAAACATCCCTGTAAACTCCATTACCAATTATGGAGGTACTCACTTCCTTTTTTTAACCATAAAGCGTGAAATTATATTTAAGAAATTTTTCTGGTATAAAACTCAAGATACTGAAGAGTAAAGCACAAAGTGTTGAAGACAAAGCCGTGTGTATGAAGCTGTGTCAAGGAAGGTTTAGGTTGGATATCAGGCATGGATTTTTCACCCAGAGAGTTGTCAGGCACTGGAACAGGCTCCCCAGGGCAGTGGTCACAGCACAAATCCTGCCAGAGCTCATGGAGCACTTAGACAACACTCTCAAGCCTATGGTGGCATTGTTGGGGTGTCCTGTGTAGTGCCAGGAGTTGTATTTTGCTGATCCTTGTGGGTCCCTTCCAACTCAGGATATTCTATGAGTCTGTGATTAACATACCTTTCAAATCTTACAGTAGAGCTTAGGGAGGTGTGAGGCCAGTGTCTTGCCTCACACACTTGGAACTCCCAGAAAAAGTACTGAATTTTGGAAAAACACATATTTAGGATCTTTAAATCTAGACCTTGCCCTAGATGATTACTTTGTGTATTATCCACAGCCTGAAGCAAACAACATTTTCCTCTATTATCCTACTCAAACCCTAGAAATAGGGTTTATTTCACACACAGTGACTAGGTGGGTGCAGGGAACAGTGTGATTGATTTTTGCTGTGACAAAAGCCACATGGGTCTCCTGGAGAGAGGACGGTGGGGGGAACCAGACACCCTCTGATGAGCTCTTCGTATGTTTCTGCTCTACTAAAGTTTATCTAAGGCCATTTTCCCCACTTTGACTCTTGGCAAAGCCATACTTTGCATTCAAAGGAAATCTGTCCCAGGACTGTAATCATGGAATTAATAGACCTATGCAGGGCTTCCCTGAATCTGCATTCACTGAAAAGCCCTGTACCCAGCACGTCTGTGAGGAACCATTCAAGCCGCTGCCTGAGTGCATAAAGCATTTGAAAACGCTGGCCTTATCTCCTCAAGAGTCGACAGCAAAATGTATGGCCACGTTGAGGTTTCTGGCACTTCTAGAAATAGAGCCTGCTGAGCAAATAAGGTCAGAGTGGGTGGGTGAAAATAGATTGTTCTCAAAATTTGGCACATAAAACTTTGAAAGTGCTTTATGAACAGAAATCATTCTCTCAGGTCTTGATCCTGCGAAAGCTCATGTGGGTAGACTTCTCAAGATCATAAATTTAAAGATCTGTTTATGTTTTTTGCAGGGTGGGGTTTTGGGCTAGATAAAAAAAGGTGACAGATTAGCCACAGGAGGCTTCACCTTGAAAGGAGGATATCTGCGCCTTTCTCTTTATTAGTTTTCCTGTGAGAAAAATACTTGATTAACTAATTTTTTTCCTTTCATTTGCTCACTCTTTCAAAACTTAAGAAGCAGTTCCTCTAAAGCACTTGTTTTGATTTTTTCACTTAGGTATTCTAGGAACTCAAATCATTTGATGTTTGTGTTAATAACATAAAATCTTAGTGATCTGAAATCTTTATGTAATTAAGCCAAATAATACAGCTCCCTACATGGAACTAAAGTAGTTTGGGGAAATTCTCAGTGGAAATAAGGATGACTCATTCCTCAAGCAACACCAACAATTAAGTATATATATGCTGTAAGTTCCCAACTGGAAAAAAATAGGAATATTTATATAATACAGGGCTTTCTTAATCTGCATGGAAAGATGACAAGGTATTTGTACCAGCTGAGACTGTATTCAGGAATATGTTTACCAGTACCCAAGTTTATTCTCAAGAGCAGCATCCAATGAATAAGACTATACTGGTTATAATTTTAAGCCTCACATACTTGTAAAGTCATTATGTTGTCAATCCTTTCTGCTGCCAAAGTCTTCATGCTGTGCATTTAAGGGTTTAAGACGAAGGACTGAAAAAAATGTCTACATTTAGGCATTTGGAACCAAATAAGAGTTGTGATTTGAGAAAAATCCAAAGAAGGAAAGCATTCTAATGACAAAGCAGCCTTAGCTGCTATTAAATCACTATCTTCCTGATAGATATTTTTGATTTTGAAACTCTATCTGCCAATCAGATTCTTCCTTTGGCATCAGCATCCCCACTTCATTTGTGGTCTAATCACAGCCATGTCACTGCGTGACTTGTGCCAGGTGATGGACATTGTAAGCAGCAATACAAGCCCTTGGATGCATTTAGATCATCTCTGCCATTTGGGGTTTTTGCCTGTCTTGCTGACAGAGAGATCCTGGTGTGAGGGAACCCAACAACTTCCAACCTAAAATGTCACCAGGGGTCTGTTCTGAATTAATCATGTATTGGCACCTGTCTCTGCTCCAGCCCAAAGAGGATCAGCCAGTGCCCATGCTGAAGGCTATATGGGCCCTTAATATTCACAGGTAAGAATCAGTGATATTGGCAGCACTGCATGGTGTCCCATAGCCCTGTTTTCCTCACCCCAGCGCAATCTGAAATCTGGTATTTTTTATCTCTTATGGTATTTCCCACTGAAATCTCACGTTCTTGTCACCAGGTGGGGATCAAGGCTGTGAGAAGAGACAGCCAGAGCCACAGGGGAGCCTGTGAGGGCCAGAACAGTCCTTTTCCACAGCTCCCCTGAGCACAGTGTCCCACTGCAGGGCAGTGTAAGGGCAAACAGCACTCAGGGACTCTCAGGTACCACAGGGGTGGCACTGCATAGTGACCAGAGCCAGGAGCTCTTTGTGACTTCCCCTCCAAGTGCTTCCATGAAAGAACCCCTCAGCTGGTAACAACAACTTCACTGAACCTACAGCTTCATGAGCACCAGCACATCATCCCTTCTTTCATCCCTGGACTTCCCAGAGCTTGTCAGCAAGCCCAGTGTCCATTACCCACACACTCCACAGAGGAGTCTCTCCTGACAGTGAGCTCCACTCCCTGGGTGTCTCTGCTTACCCAACACACCCAGGTATCCTGCTTCCTTCCTAAGGAGTGGGATGTTCTTTGAACAGATACAAGATTTGATCCACTGTGTTTATAGCACATATTGGATGAACGCTAATTTGCAGGAAGTCTTTACAAGTGGAAAACCCTGCTAAAACACATATTATTGAATGGATACCTTGCTGTGCCTGGATCAATGAAGCTTATACCGTGGCTTAGGTCTAATCTTACGACAATTCAGCAATTGAATCTCCTTATGTTAGGCTACCGGCAATGTTGCAGGATGCATTTTGTATCTACTGATTAACTGTGTTCAGTTTGTGCTGAAAATGAAAAAGAAATCAATGAAAACACTTAGAAAACTAAAACAGAGAAAGACATGGACATATCAAAAACCAAAAAGAAGAAACAGCCCTGTAAAATCTGTAGTGAAATGGGAGATTTCTCTGAATTACCACATTTTTGTTGGTATCCTGGAACGATTCCTAGGTCATCACACTGAAAACTTAATTTTTAAACATTTAGTGCTTAAACTCTTAAAACAGCAGCAGGTCTTGACATGTGGTGATTTAATGTAGGACCACTGCAAGATGTCCACTGGAAAGCCATTGGCCAGCATGCAGGACTGTGATGTTTAAAACATGGTCAAGAAATGTTTCAGACTGCATTCCTGGAATCATGCAGCTGTGGGATTGGGCACAGGGATGGAGGTCTTTAATGCTCTCCTACACAACTGTAGGCAGTGAGAAGAAAGAGGTGATTCTAATGCTTCTGCTTAGGAGGAACAATTTCTATCCCATCTCATGCCTTATTGGGAACTGCACAGAGGCAATCTGAGCATATTCCACAGAAAACCAGGCAACGTTAGTTTGGGTTGCTCAGGGAGATACTTGTTATGAGTATGGACTTGAGAATTCAATTCTCCCAGTTAAAGTGTTTTGGAAGCGATTTTCACTGTTGGATTAATCTCCAAATGGGAAAAAATGTAGACATAGCAGCCTAGATTTGATCTTGCAAAGCATTGCCAGTGTCTGTCACTTGGTTCTTGCTAAGTGGCTCCATGCAGCAGGGGATACATCTTAGCATGTGTATTTAATGCTTTTGAAAGGTGCTTAGCTGACAGTCTCAGAGGATGACTCCTGGGCACAGTCTGCCTTCAGATATGTGCCAGCTACTCCCCCTGGTATCAGTGAGAACTGCCTTTGCGTATGAGAGATGTAGCCAACTTGCATTTTCCTCCTGTCTCTCCTCTGTTACTTTGACATATTGGCAACCTTGAACCTTCCCCTTTTTAATTAGCACTTTTAATTCTTACGTGATTCTTACATGACTGATCAAAGTGTGCCTACTGGAAGCCAGTGCTGGAACTGCAGCTCTGTGAATGCAGTTTGCTTCATCATGTTAATCCTTAGACTAGTCTCAGCATCCCTTGAGGATTTCTCCCCCAAACACCTCTGCTGAATACATTATTCTGTATTTGTTTATGTTCTTACACCTTGATCTGATGCAGAGTTATCTCACACTGGATTTGTGTTCTGGTGTCTGTTTTTGTATGTGCATCTCTTCCACTGCCTTCCAAATGTGTCTGAATTGCTAAGTTGCTGTTCAGAGATTGCTTCCCCTCTCACAGATCTGAATTTGCTTTCATTTCTTTGATCTTTGGCTTCTATTTTGGCCCACATATCTGGTTGCCAGGTTCTGTTTTATTCTGGTATCCAGTGGTGCTCACAGCACCATCCAGATTAGGCTTCTGCAAAAAAAAAAACCCAAGTACCTCAAGTGGCAGACCATCACTCATGTCAAAATTGCCAGGGCTTGGCTCACCCCAGAGCCCCTTGACAGCTTCTTCTGGTGCCACAGCAGAGCACAGGGCAGGCAGGAAGTGGGGAGAGGCAGCAGCACCATCCTCCTTGTCCTCCCACAAAAGCAGAAGGTGCTGCCTTACTGTCCACAAATCTCCTCTTGCTCTTCACTCCCCGTGATTTCCTTCAGAAGAGCAAGAACTGAATTTACCTGTGCTTCTGAGAAACAAGCAGTTTTTCTTTTGATGCCATGAGATTGAAGCATAGTCTGCTCCACACTTTTTTTAATATTCCCCCCGATACCTTACATTCCCATTGCTTAGGCTTTGTCATGATTTGAATCATCTACTTTCTGAGAGTAATCAGATTAAAATATTAGTTTCCTACATTTGAGATTTCCTTTCCTGACACAGAAAAGAACTGCAAGATGAGGTGGTTCCTCAAAACTGCTATCACAAAGCCCTCTATTTCTCCAACAATGATGAAATTCATGTTGACTGTACTCTAAATATAATTTCCATAGATTATTTTACCATTACCATTAAAAGACAATGCCAAGTTCCTCTTAAGCTGTACTGATTTTCTAATTTCTTTTCTATTTTAATTTAAGCTAAAAGCTAACCATAACCTTCCCACTGTTCAATCTATTGCTTCTCTGCCAGAAAATAATCTTCTGCTAGTGTTATATTTGCAACCTAACAGGACACAAATCAGAAAGGAATTTTTGGTTTTCAGAGTTATGCCCAAAGGTTAATAACTGCAGTTTGTAGTGCCAAATACTTTTCCCTGTGATGTTACTGTAAGCATGCAAGCAAATCCTGCTTTTCTGCGTGGAAAAAAATCAGATAACCCCAAGTGAAATTTGGGGTTATCGTACTAAATTTGAAAAGATGCTAATGTGCAAAGAAGTTGGTGAGGCCTTAGACGAGATTAATAAAGGCCTCTGTTTCCTAAGAAATAAAGATTCAGGTGAAGAAGATGAATAAGGTCCTGTGGATGAAATGGAAAGTAAAGATCTTTGTCTTGTTTCCAATAAAGTGCTGCTAGAGGGTCTCCCAAGAGATTTCTGTGTCTATATATTTCAGATTCCTGAAGTTTAATTGTTTCAGCACAAAAACAATGAAATAACATAAACATAAACAAAATTAAATAACATGTCACGGCATGTCCTTTTGCATTGGTATCACCTATGTGAAGACTTTAATGTTGACCAAGATTCTGCATTTCATTATTTGTAGTTTAGTTTAGGTTCATTTTTCACAGAGCTAATGAATCCTTTGAGGCTTGCAAGCCTGAGTGAGCTGAACAGGTGAGGGCTGGCAGAGATCCATGACATGGGTACAACTCAACAGCTTTCCCATAGTTTGATTTTGTATATCATTAAAGCCCAATTTTTATAACAGATTAGTGCATCATATTCTTAGTGTAATATTATACAGACTCTGATTAATTCATTTACATTTTACCAGTAAATGTAGCCACATATTCACAAACCTCTTCGTACATTAAGCAATGCTGACATGAACATGGTTATGTAATTGTATGTGTCTTTCCTTTGGAGCATAAAGAGTAATTTTTATTGTGTTTAACTGCAAGAGCCCCATTTTTATTAGCTGGTTATAAATTTCCTTAGGACAGGACTTCTCAATTATTATTAATTGTTCTTATCCTCAAAGAAACAAGCCCATTAGTTCGAGTGCTGTCTCCTTACCACTGTACATGGACTGAAGCTTGGAAATGACTCAGCAGCACTCAGACAGGTACAGGCAGCCCGGGCTTCTCCTCCATGGTCATATTTACAACCAAAAAGCCAACAACCAAAAGGTGAAAGGGTAACAGAAGGTCTCCTCCAGGGCTGCATCTAAACCCCAAACCACATCCGTGGTGGAGTCTTCCTCTTCTGCTTCCCGGGCAGCTGTTTCACACATCTTGAGTAGTGTGTGAACGTTTGATGTGGATGGGCTGTGCTAAGGGAGAGCTGGGCTGCAGCCTGGCTTCCTGCCCTGCTGGGGACTGCCCTGGTGCAAAGAGAGGACATTTGTCCCTCCCTGGGGACACAGGAGTTCTTGGGTGCACACTGGGAAACTCTTGCTTGGGCATTGTAAGATTGCAGGTTGCTGACTGCCCTGCTTTTAATTTTTGGAATTAGATTTAGGTGATTTAATGTAATTCTCGTCTTTCAACTATTGGTTTCAACTTTGCCTTTCATTCTTCGGAGTTGTTCCTTGTCGTGTTCTAGTTCAGAAAACATTAAAAGTAACCTTTTCCTAATGTTACAAGATATCAGGAGAGTTGTCTGCCTGAGTAATGGAAGTGTTTAATTTCAAGAGGGGCGCAGTTATCATCTGACTAATACAAAGGAAAGGAATTATGTCCAGAGGCAAGGTCCCTGGACTGGAACTCGGGGACTGTGTTCCCATCTCAACTTTGTGAACTTCTTTCTACTGTTTTCTCTTTTAATCTTTCTATATCTCATTTACTTAGGCTGTAGGTTTTTTAGGGTTGAGGCTCTACCACGTACCATGAAACTAATTTTCACTTAGAATGTCTGGGTACTCTAATAATTGAAAAGAAAAAAAAAAACCAACCACCAGTCATTGGCTTAATGTGGGAAACAGGCAAGTCACACAGCCTCTGATGCAGACTCACTCCTAAAGGCCCCTCTGTTCATCATCTCAACCTTTTACCATAGCCTGAAGTTGGTTCTTTACATGTTTCTGCACCAGGAAAGCGTATGTTGAAATTCTCATCTCCCTCCTAGGGGTGTTATTAGGTTCAACACATTAACATTTATAAGTACTTTTATATGCCTGGGTGAAAGTAGCTATAGATATACAGTAATGCTCTGCATTAATGGTGAGGCTTAGCATTAATGAAGCACAGAGGAGAGGGAAAGAGAGCCTTGCATACGAGATACAGCCCCTCTGAGGGCAGCACAAACCAAAGGGGATCCCAACCCAGGGATTTGATGCTGGGCAAAGCTTGTATTCCTGGAGCTGAACGAGACAGGAGCATGCTGGTGAGCAAGGCACACCATGGTGGGGACTGTGGTGGCACTCAGGAACACCCCCTGACTGTCCTTCTGAAGCACAGAACACAATCCAAGAGCTCCTGAGCTTCTGCAGCAGGAAGTCTGAAGAGATTTAATTGCTCTGGTTTTAGAACTGGGTAATTGTAGCTGGTCAAAGGGTTTCAGCACTGAAGTAATAATTAACCATGTAGTGCACTGGTTCTCCTGACAGCCCTGCTCTTTGGCTCTGCAAAACTGATTTCCTTCTTCTCTATTAATATGCATTTACAGCAAAATCTGTGCCACTGACCTTATGTCTTCATGATCATTTGGGTGTAGGAAAAGATGCAAGGCAGAACCCCAGAGGTTAAATGTATCTAACTGCACAGCAAAAAATACCAGTCAGTCTGGGAACTAATTTCAGTTCCCTATGAAGAAGAAAAACCTTCATTGCATGAGATGATTTTTAAATGCCAAGATGATCTATTTAGAAAACTTATTATAAAGGTTTTGTATGTCTGAGATCCTAGTTCGTGCAGGTGAGCCTTTTTTCTTGCAAAAAACATGTAATATATACACTAAATACATGATATGAATTTATTCAAATTTCAGATTTCTAAAAATATTCTTGAGGCCACTATGTAACTACAAGTCCCTGTGAAGGAATTCCAAGTGTAAAATAAGAGATGTGGACTGGGACTCTAATTCCAAGTGCCAGTTAGAGATGGCATTCACACACCGTTACTGCCATTAGCAGACACAGAATATTACAGTTTGTTTTGTATGCAGTTCTCCAGAACTCAAAGTACTATGAAATATAACAATGAAACAAAAGCTACACAGTTAAAACTTTCTTGAAAAGGCTATATAATGCAAATATATATCCAGAGATTTCACACAAGTTCCATCCCAGCATTGCATACTGCATTTCTGCTTGCAAAATAAAAAAAGATTAATTTGGAAAAAGACAACAGGAAATATCACTATATTCAGAGAATTGTTCTGCTGATGAAAAATAACTTATTTAATTAAAGTGAATTGACTAATTCGAACATGTCTGGAGCTACCTCTGGACAATATTGAGGTGAAGGCCATATGTAAAGTTTATAGGAAACATGGAAAATATTATCTTCTCTGATGATTGACTAAAAGTATTTGATGTGAAACATGACTCTTAATGAAATTGTTCCCCAAAATAATGATTATAAGGTGCTTCAGGAAATATTTAAGTCTAATTTGGCTTTATTGCTTGTGTTCTAGGTTAATGAAAAGCATTCCCTAGGCAGCTGCACATTGCCTGCTGTGTTTTTTCTTAATATGAATCTCGTGACATAAACTATAAGAATATTAAAAAAACCCCTCATGCTACAGGGTCATAATGCACTTACAAGCAGGTGAAACAGGGTTGGCATACAGCAACCTGGCTGCCTGCTCCAGCACTCCTCTCTGATGTCTGTGACATCAGCAGCAGGAAAAAAGTGCAATTATTTGTGAAGCATTATCTGTGTTCTTCATTTAAGAAAGGAAAAAAAAAATAGTGAAACATCCCAATTAAGGTGCTAAAGCACTGGAGAGCCATTTACCACCCTAACTCCTTCCTAGTGGAGACTTTTTTGCTTGAAATATGGCACACTGCATTATGTCTGTGCACTTTTCAAAGAACACCTCCAAAGATATCTGTAATGCAAAGGTATCTGCATGCATTGATATGGTAATCAAATGTAAATGTCATAGTAGGTTACCTGAGATTATGTATTTTACAACACAATTACATTCCCATTAAATTAATACAGGAATCTTGCATTAGCAAGTCACACTTGCTGGCAAATACCTACCAAATGGTTGTCTGTTACAGAGCAGAAAAATGCAAATTTTGACTGATGCTGAAACACATAGCTTCATTGCAATAGACAAACAATAGCAGATCCAGTTCTCAGTGGTTTGTGGGTTTATTTTTTCTTATCCAATTTCTGTGTTCACAACCTAGGTACCTGATACAGTGACCTGGATTTCAATATGTGCTTGGAAAAAACCCCAACCAACCCCCAAAAGCAGTCACTGTGAGAATGGGTAAGTTTTCACGTCCAAAGGGGGAATGTTCAAATGATTTATGTGTCTAATCCTGTACCCTCTTTATCTTCAGCACACGCCTCTAAGTTCCAAACTTAAGTAGTTTCCTGACTTAGTATTTTGTGTTGCAAATTTAAAGGTGGCACAACTGATTGTCCTGTTCACAGCCTTGAGACTACCTCTTGGCTTGTTACAAGGTTTCTACATTAATGATTTCATTCTTCCAGTTGATGGTGTAGAGCTCTGAGTATTTGGCAGTGAACACACCACCTGTGCTGGGTTACTTTGATACCAAGAGCTGGAATCCCTTTTTACTTTTTTCTTGCTGCAGCGATGGAAATCCCTACTTTCAGCTTCCTGACTTGCCAGGAAAGATGGAGAAAACCCTGTATCCTGGTGAAAACTCCAGAAGGAATTAGTGTTCTAAAGAATTCTTCTCAGAAGCTGTGTCCTTTTCCCAGAACTGTCCAGGACAAATTGGTCATTTGTTTAAGCTGAGCTCTTTGATATACTGGGAGACAAATGTCACTGTCTAACCTGAAATGCTTCCATAAGAAATGCTGGATGCTCCAGTGACTGAAGAGAGGCTGCTGAAAGTCATGGAGGCCACTGCAAAATAAAAACAATGTGATGGAAAGTTGGAGCCATTTCCTTGGCTGTGGTAGCTCACAATAACTTTCACAAAGTCAATACTGCTACACTTAATTAGTCTGAGTACAAAATTTTGGTCCATATTTTCATCAGCCTTTCGAAGCAATAGAATCTTTGTCGCCCACAGCTCAGCCTTCATGGTGGCATGGAGCAGAATTAACTCTGGCCATGGAACCAGCCCAGATCGATCGCTGAAGTAAAAAGCCTTGTTACTTACAAAGACAGACTTGCATTAAGTATGCACAAATCATAGGCTGAGACAGAAGAGTCTTTCCTGTAGCTATTGTCAAAGGCAATGAAACAAAGTATTTGTGTAGATTCAGCTCTCATCAGAGATATTAATGCATGCAAAATCTTTCTGGATTCCCTTCTACAGCCACAAACCTTAGCTCAGTCCTTAATCTCATGATTTGGCCTCAAACTTACAAAAAAAAAAAAAAAAAGCCAGTCATGTAGCTTTTACAGCTGTCTGCAGCATAATTCATAGTGGAAAATTCATTTCAGCTTGATTTATTGAGGGTGCTCACTTAAATCTTCTGTAGCACGATAGATTGCATCTCAGTAAAAGGGGCCAAACCAAATGGTATTTGGATGAAGTATAAAGCTTCAGACCCTGACCTGAGCACATTCCTAAGACTCAGTGACTTCATCATCCAGCCATTGCTAAATTAAAGATGAAGAGCGTAGGAAGTTGTGCGTAGCAGATGCAAATGTGTTTTATATAGAATATGCTAACTTCGACTATTTTTTGGTGTTGTTTGCACACTCAAGGAACGTAAGATGAATTTGTACAGATTCTCTGTGGGTGTAGGAAATGCACACTCATCTAAAAAAGGAAACTGTATACATGAAAATTCAGTTTTCTTGGAATGTAACCAAATTCATCTATGTGAAGTAGACAGTATTTTTGTATATATATAGATATATGTATGTAAAAATAATTTTTTCTTCCAACTACAAAAAATTATCCATCCTCATCATGACTACATCTTAAGAGATCCATTATATGATCTAATGCCTAAATTACATGAAAAATTCTGTGGTGAAGTCCTTGTAGGACAAAGACTGAAAGTTTGTAATGACGAAGCTGAATAAGTTATAACAAAGAAAAAGAAGTTTTAATGTCTGTTTTGGAATGGAAAAGAATTGGAAAAAAATCTCCTGTATGCTGAGAAAGAGGTGAAACAGAAAGAAAGCTTGAAAGCTGCCTCATACAACAAGTAACACTATCTGTGACCTGCATTTTAAGACCATCTTCAGAAAGAACCAAATCAAAACAAGGATTATCAATACAAAAGTATCATCAGCAAGGACAGAATTTCATGGGCCTTCTCCATGCTTAGCCAAACAGAAAGAAATGTGCAAGTAGGAGGCTGAGAGAGGATTATGACATTACATGGAGTGATTATGCCTTTATTTCCACAGGTTATCAAATGGAGAAACAATCAAGCCAAACTCAAGATATCCTTGCTTCTTTTTGCCCTTTGTCTGTCACTCTGATGAGGAAATTACAAATTTTCAAGTGATGAAAAATAACAGTTCACAAGGTATTCCTCCATCCAGTGTCAGAACTGCCAACCTGTGCTTATTTGTGTAGGGACTGTTAACAACCAAAGAAAGACCATGAGCATGGTCTGGATTTGTGAACAGACACAAAGGGCCTCCACTCAAAGAAATGAGAACATATAAAGAATGGCTGCTAAAAGGGCAAAACATACAAATCATCATCCATGAAAAGCAACATTCAGTGGTGGAACAGCATTGTAGTTGCTGTGGCAGTGAATGGCACAGCTCTCACCTTTCTTCACAAACTGCTTTATCTTATATCATTTCAAGTGTCATTGTCCAAAAAGCCCTGACCAAATGTTTCAAGGTGACACTGGAGTGTTTGGGACATCTTTTCCACTTTTATTTTTTGATGTATATGTGTTAAATCATTCTTAGCTCTTGCTAACAAAGAGTTAGTATTTTTTTCCTATTTCTGTATGGAGGCCTAGCACTCTCTCTTCTTTTTTTTTTTTTTTTAAATACAAGCACATACACTTTCACTCATTGTATTTGACCTAAACCTTCTATTTTTATTTAACACTCTATTTATGTATAAATTTTACTATATCAAGATATTATAAGTCAATAGGAGAAGCATTTACATTATAATGAGCATGCAGCTATTTCAACCTGATTGACCTTGTTACAGCTTGTCGTTCAATTTCTTAATTAAAGAGATGCAACTTTGTTTCTATGGAGCACCCAAGGAAGATGAAATTCTGAGCCAAAAATAAACCAAACCTCTTCTGGAACTTACAATGAAATCTCGTATCAAATTTCAGTGTGAAAGGTCATTGATTTACTGCCTCTGACAAATTCTTACCCTCGTTAATATTTTTCTTTACTATAGGGATAGAATTCAGAGACTTGGATGAAACAAGAAAGGTTTAAAGCATCATTCTTTCACTCTTTTGAGAATCTGCTTAAGTCTTCAGCAAGGCAAGTTATTTAAGAATGTGCTTAAATATCCCTTGTCAGTAAAGAACGTCAACACATTCTTCTCTTTGCCTGGAGATTTAGGTATCTTTTTACTGTACTTGGTTAAACTGAGGAATCATTCTAAATTCAGAGTTAGAGCACAATTTGTACTGTAAAAATACAGGGAAATATAAACACAAATTCCAATTTCCTCATTAAAAGGAATTTTAGCATTATTTGTTGACTCCATTTAGCAGGAATGAAAATAGACCATTTATACAAAAATACTGCTTTGCAGTGAGGATTTCTCCTTGAGCTTTTCTTTCCAGAATTTGATACTTATGAAGAATCCACCTTTGTGGTGGTAAGTTCTGAAAAGCAGCTGTCAGGGTTCCCATTGGAATGGTTTTGGGATTAGCATTTCAAGGAGCAGAGGATATGCTGCAATTGTTTTACCTAATCCAGCCAAACCCAGCAGTGTTCAGGAGGTGATGCCAAAGAGGTGTTACAGAGGTTGTGACCAGTTTAATTGTTAAGGCTCTATTACCGTCTACTTGATTTTAGAATCACTTTAGAAAAAATTAATGCAAGACACAAAAACTAATTGCAGTTTAAAAATAATCTCAGGACTGTAAATGTTTACATGTGTTAATAATAATGTTGCCAACCCAATCTAAACACAAGTAAGTGAAACATCAGCTGGCAAATCTGACCAGATCTGAGTGAAAGCCCTCAGAAATCGATGGCAGTAAGTCTGTCTGCTGACATCAGCCACCTTGCCAAACACCAAACCAAATCTGGGTCATTCTGAAAGCTGGTTTTGTCTGGTTTCTCCCAGAAAACTGCATTGTGGCACTTTTAATTTTCCCCCCAAGAGTCAATTAAAAAATGAATGCAGGAGGAAGGACTTTTTGCTGAGAGAAGTATCTTCTTGATCTTAGATGATTATAGACTTAATGACTCATTTCATTAGCTGACACTGCTCCGAATGGCTTTAGTTAAGAAGCCATCAATCACTGCTGGAAATTCAGCTTCAAGTATTTGTCTGCAAACAGTTAACAGCCAAGATGGATGGCAGGAGATGGAGAGGAAGGACGTGGCAGGAGGTGCCATGGTTTTGTAGAGTTTGTTGTCTGCAACCATTGCCCTGCCCACTGCACAGGCTGTCCGCAGTGATTTCCTGCAGAGCACAAACCGAGGAAAGGACCTTTGCCTTGGGGCTGCAGAGCTGAGAACTCTCCAACATCGAGCATTCAGCTCCAGCAAAAGGACACCTCGTCAGCCACTGTCACTGAATGACACTGAGTGACGTCCAATTCATCCTTGCCACTAGATGACAGCACAGCAACACACATCCAGGAAGGAACCAGCATTTTGCTACGGGTTAAGAATTCCTGGGGAAACAGGTTCCAGGAATTTTAGGAGTAGCCCCCATGGAGGCAAGAGATGACATGAAATTCCTGTGTCTTTGGACTTTCCCATCCAACGTGGATGATGAGAAGGAACTTGCATGATGTCTGGGGTTCTAAGCAGGACAAAAGCCTCACGTGCACTGGAATGCTCTGCAGCTGGATGGGTTCCTGATGTTTGTGCAGGCACAGCAGAAAGCAGGAGAATGTGGTGGCCAGCAACCCTCAATGCCAAAACACAGACATGGCTACTCAATCCAAATGTCTAAGGAAGGCATTTGGTACAAGAAGAAATTATGGGCATCCTAAGATCAGATGACTTATGACATTTTAGTTTAACAAGTCTTTTCTCAGTGCTGATCTGGGAACTCCAGGGGTAGAGTAGAGCTTTAGTTGACATATTGAACATATTGAAAACTAGAGAATGCTGGCACTGATGAATGCTTTTGGCTGGAAAACACCATTCTACCATTATTTCATGCACACTTCTTGACACACTCAGGATTTCTGGTAAAATACTTAATTTTTGTCAGATGTTCTGATGAGAAATTAAAGATAATTGAGGAAAAAAAATCTATGAGTTCAATTAATGAACATTAATTCTGGAGAGTTGACCCACACAAAATTCTTTCTTTCTTCTTTTTTTCTCTACTCCAAGTTACATTATTCTTCCAAAAAGAGAAAGAAGAGGGCTACTACACAAACAGGTCCCTGCTCCAAACTGCTATAATCCAGTCCACTCCCTGTACCCAGTGCAGGGAGGTGGAATACATGATCTATTGAGATCCTTTTCAATCCCAGCTTTCTTAAGTCATGGAAGTCCTTGAGTTTGAGTTAATATAATATTTAATTATATTAATTTTTCACTCCCAAAGAAGGACGATCAAAGAGTAGGTCAATATTTCTGTGCCACAAGACAGGGCTCTACAGCAGACTCTAAGAAAAAGGGTCTCTCATGGTAGAATAATCTGGAAATAATTAACTGTTCCTTCACATGAAGTCTTGGCCTGGTTTCCCATATTTGTGCATCCTCCCTTCAAGATTTTCTGGGGTCACTCCCAGTCTCTTTACTCTCTTCTTCCCTTTCCCAGAAATTTCTAAACATAAGAATTCTTTTGCTTGTCAAAAAATATGGTACATTCCTGAGAAAACTTGTGCTTTTAAAAACCCTGCTTTTCCAAGAAACAGTCTTGTTTCCAATTTTTTTCCAATCAACAGATGAGGAGAAGGTTTATGGTTCTCTGTGTGGCAAAAAAAACCCCAAAACCAACCAAACCAACCAAACAACAAAAAAAGGATAAACCGTGGATTTAATTTCAGTGTAACATTTAAAACCCCAATAAAAAAAATTGTGCTGCTTATCTGTCCTTTCTTAAAGGCACACATGTCTAATTCTGAATTATTAGAGTGCCTCCCTCCATGTTTGGTCAGTCCCTGATAATTAGTGCTACTGCATATATGAAGGTATTCACCACATACAAGTGGTGATACAACAGGACTGCAATATATCAGCATTTTGTGACCAATTCTTTAACATTACATTAATTGCAATTTTCCTTGTAATTCTTTCTTTCAAAGGGTAAGGAGAAATTACAGCCCACTGAGAAAAGGAGGAGAGAATAGCTGTGTGTGGGCAGAGAATAAGTGTATTCCAGGATTTTGTGACTTTTTCTTTCATCTATTTCTTTCTATTTGATAATAAAGCTGGTTGATTCCATACAGGGACTACTTTATCATTGGCAAAAAATGTGTAGGAGAAAAAACCCCAAGCATGCCATTAATTGCTTATAAATATATGCTCTCAACACTAGCAATCAGCCTTCAGGATTTCTAACCTCTATGTTCTGTTCAATTCCTTCATTTGAATAAAATTATCAACTTGTATCTTTCCTAGCGTGATTAAACACATCGCTTGCAGGCAGGTTATGATTAAATGGGAAAGATTTGCATTTTTTGAAACACACAGTCTGTGTGTCTCTCTGTAGGTGTGTCTGTGCAATCCATGCCCCCATATAAACCTCACATGTGTGGATTCACGAGGGTGTGTTTATGTCTGCATGTAAACAGGGGAGTGGGGAGCAGAAAAGAGAAACCAAAGCTAAGTTAGATGGAACAATCTAGATGTTCAGGCCAGATTCTTCAATCTTCTGCACCCAGTTGCATCCACTGTGACATTCATAAGAATTCAGTACTGGATTTCTCAGGGAAGTTTAAGACCCAAGATGCTGAGCCTTTCTCAATCTTCCAACCACATAGCTTAAGGAGCTCAGCTGGAGGTTGTTATTTCTTTCCTAGAAGACCTGTGTTTTAAAAGCAAGTAGGAATAAAAAAGAAACTCTCTCAGCTTGCTGAAAGCTTTTTCTTTGAGCAGTCATGCCTCGCATACATATGGTTGCACCTGCAAACATTATAGGCATATTTGTGCAGGCCTGTTGAAAAGCTGGCTATAAAAGTAATTTTCCCCAAAGCCATGGCTATAAAAAAAAATTCCTTACCAAAATGTTACATGCTTTTAAATCTGTTTTTATTTTCCTTACTTATTATTTACTGTCATTCCCCCTCCTGCCTGCAGAGTACCAAGTAACCAATCAGGCTGTGCTTGAGAAAGACATAAAGATCCTCTCATGTTATGATCTGATGCTATAATGTGTTCTGATATTGCAATAATAAATGAGAAAAATTAAGTGCCAGTTGTACAGCATATCAGTATACTCAGGAGTTTATCATGTTAACAAGATTATGGTAAGAAGAATGCTAAGCATGACAAAGTCTGATGTCATAGGATCCACACTGTTAGACAGTACAGCTTCTGTCTTCGTTCATGGACTTGCATTACAGCACTGCTGGGAGATTCTACTCTCTACTCCTCAGCAGAGATACTCGCAATGTAAATAGCAGGACAGACAATAGAGAGGAAAGAGAAGAGTCTTCATTCTAGTCAGATCTTCTGGGTCTCCATGAGATTAAATGACCTGTCCAAGGCTGCACAAATAGTCTGTGGCAGTGCCAATTTTCTGTATTTCACAGTCATTTGTAAACCTCTGTGCTACACAATCAACAAGTTTTCAAGTTGCCTTTTGATCTGAATTTCATACCGAGATCTTTTGCCTCGAAACAAGGTCATGACAATTCAACTCTGAGGAAGTTTGATGCCTTTTACAGTAGTTACCACACGTGGGAAATACTGAGCAGTTTCACTTTCTCGTTCATCTCCCTCACAGTTCTGCCCACCTGGACTGCAGCACAGTGATGGGACACCAATTCACCATTCCTGCATTCTCCCTGGCTTTGCAAACTATGGGTGTAAAGGAGATTGTGTCTTTTGTCTTCTGCTATCCATCACTACTCAACAGGAGTCAATGATCCTTAGTAGTAAAAAAAAAAAAAAAAAGAAAAATTAACCTCATTTATAATGGGACTTTAAAAAGATAGGAAGACCGATAAAGTTAAGGACTGAGAGTAGTTTTAAAAATTTATTTGGTAGTCACAAAGCAAAAATATTCTTAAAAAGTCACGTATGCGGCAATACTGCTGATTTCAGGAAAATTGAGCCAAGTATATTTCACCCATTCACTTCTCTCTTATGTGAGGGATAAGAGATGCTCAAAATTGACAAAGTCAGAAAGGACTAAAACAATCACAGATAATTCAGATAAAAGAAGCTTAACTCTACAGTTGATTAGGAAGTAGAAATGACTGTAGTCAGACAAGAAAAATCCAGAATTATTTTGGTACTTGCATGGACTCAATTTAAAATGTTTGGGAATGGCATCCATAAGGTGCTAAAATTCTCTAATAAGCCAAATGTGTATTTGGGTATGTTGGAAAATCAGTTGAAAAGACTAAGAAAAGGTGGTTACACATATGGGGCAATGCTAGCATGACAGATGGTATTTGTTTTATTTATGCCTTCACAACTGTGTTTATGTTCTTTCAAGAAGCCTGTCTGGGTGGAGTCTTGCAGAGAGGTTGAGCAGGCTCCTTCCTGAGGGAAGCTGTTGAGTGTGTTGAGACAGAAACAATTCCAGGCTTCATGGGGCCAGCAAAAGAGATACAGAATGAAGATGATGGCTTGAAGCTCATTCAAAGACACTGCAGAGATGAGGAGGGTGAAGTCAGGCCAATCTCACAAGAGCTGTTCCCTTCCAAGGAGCAAGAGAACAGAATTTACTCAGTGACCTAGGAAGTCATTGAGTTAACTGGGAGCAACCAACCCCCTGCAAGGACAGAGGGACATGGGACAGCTGCGAACAAAACTTTGTAATGCAGTTCTGCCTTCCCCTGCTGTTTTAAATAGTATTTAATTTTAAAGTTTCATTTCTAGTTTTTCTTCAAGTAAATGTTGGCTTTTCTGAATTTAAAACCATTCTTCACTGGGGTGAAGGTCTAGGCACATCAAGTGCAGTGCTTGGTTGACTCATTGTCCTGGCAACAGTCAAAATACAAAAAGCATGAAGACAACCTAATTTAATGCAAACACCTATTAACATGTTTGACTTCTTGGGAAAACAGAAAGCACTGGAAATCCTCTAGTGATAATGAATCCTTGAATTACAATTTTGGTCTTTAAACCTTTCTTTCAAGAACAACAAATTGCATTTAGAAAAATATCTACAGTAAGTAATATGCTTCAGGAAGAGACACACTCTCCTAACAGAAGTTTGTTTTTTGCCAGATGTTCAGCTTTGGCTCAACTGAATTTTCTCTTAGAACACAGTTCCATCTCCAAGTAAGTCTCTGAGCACATCACTAAGATACTGCATTTTCCTTTCAGTTCTTCAGATAACCTAACTGCTTCAGGTGCTTTTTGGCTACTGTAAAATAGAACTCCTCTATGGTGAAAAGAATTTGGTTTTATTTTTCAAGACACTCCCAGGAGAACGGGATCATTCAGCTGTCAGTTCCAGTTAGGTAAACAGCACATCTTGGACCTCAGTGCAGCAGCCTCTCACTGCTACCACTGCATAGAGGATAATGCAAGCAATTTATACTTTCCATTTATGTTAATAGGGGCTTATTAAAAATTCATCTGAACAACTGAAGCTGGTAGAATCCCCCTGAACATTAAATAATTAATAAGTCTTCCACAAAGGTGACCTAGGCTCAGCATGCAATACCTATTTTTTTGGCTTAGCATGGGAGTTTCTTGTTCCCTGCTAGAGGAAATAACCAGTGTCCCTTGCTAGTGGCAGGGAATAACTAGGTATCTTCCAAAGCTACATTACTGAATTGGACACTGCCAAATGCAACTGATGGCAAATGCCAAGGAGAGAAAAAAATATTTCTTAATCTCCATTCTCTTCTGACACTGTCCCCCCTCAGAACATTGCAGATGTTCTGAAGCAGAATCTCTGCTTCAGATCCCTTTGCACAAAATAGAGTGAGAAGCAGCAGTGGTGTTGCCACCACCTTCTATCTGTTGATCGAGGGTTAGAGCAGGAAGGATATGAAAAACAGAGACTCAAATCTCATTTTAGCTTCAGCAGATTTTAAGACATGTCTTCATCCTTCTGTTTTCCTGCAGCCTGGTTGATTTTGAAAGTTGATCTCAGTTTTGACCGTTATAGTTTCTATTTAATTATTATATTTAATTCAAAAATATAAATTCATTGGAGAAAGAGCCCAAGGCTCCTCACTTCCCAAATGAAAAGACAGATTTTATTTGGAGGGACTCTTTTTATCTCTCTCTAAAAATAAATATATTGAATTTTCAATTAATATTAATTTTTTTCCATGCAGTGAGCTATGAGTTCAAGAGATAAGTGTTCTCTCTTAGAATAATCAATAATTAGGTTTTGAGGACAACATGATGGAATTTGCAGGGTCAAGTCACTCAATACAGACCCGTCACATCTCCAATTTGTGCATTCTAACATTTTAGTAAAATTGAGACAAACTCTGAACTCTTCAGCACTGGCAAAAGGCATTTCTGATCATGATCAATTACTTCTTGGCTGTTTATGATCATGATCAATTACTGGTGGACATGTTTTACAGTTATAGACTCCAAGGAGTAACTGAAGAGTGAATCTGAGGATTACATGTGGTGTGAGTGTCTAAACCCTCTCTTAGTCACCTCTAAAGAGGTGTCTAAGGCCAGTGAAAGCACTTTAGAAGATCTTGTTCTCACTGAATTGTTATCAGATGAATACTTAAGTCTGTAAATAGGTGTAATCCTGTGCTTTTCATAAGCCATGTATGAGTAAATCCAGTAATTACACTTGTACCAGTTGACAAAAGAGGGACACCTTCATTTCAGTTCTATAGAATGGGAGTTATAAATTATTTAACTTTTTAATATATTGTAATTAGAACAGTGGTAAAAAATGCAGGAATTTTAATGAGCAATGAAGCTCTGAAATCTGTACAAAACAATACTGACTTTCATAGCTGTGCAAGTTAAATTATTTGTGCAACTGGGATTCTAAGGTATTGATCAACAAATCCAGTCCTCCAGTGTGTTACCTTTTTTCATTCCATAAAACACAAGTATCCATAGTCCTTTCACAGTAATTTCAAAACTGAACATGGAAATGTATTTCCCCTTCAAAGAGACTCCAATTACTAATTCTGTTGGTTTGACATAGCAATGATGATGAAGTAACTCAGGAAGTGCTGAATCTGAGCCTGCCACAACAATCAGAGTGTTTTTGGACTGCCAGACAAATCAGTCTTAACAGCATATGTTCATTCCAGAGTCTCGACAAGTCTACAAGGATGCAATACATATTTTCTTACTGTTACCAACTTCATGTCAATCACCAAACACATGAAATTGCAATGGTTACATATTTGAGAGGACACATGCACATATCAAGGAGGACTGGAATATTAAATAAAACATTTGTTAGCATGGGAAATTTCAGCACAAAAAAAATCTGTTGGGCTGAGGGCTGTTATAAATAGACAAAAAGAAGCAACTGGTGACCTTTTAACATTCAGACTAGCAGACTCCCCTATTATAACCTATTTATTAGGCACTGGAAGAATTTATCTGCTTAGTAGAGGAGAAGAATTCTTATTTGTTCCTCACATGACATGGTTTTTAAATACCTCTGTGACAGTTCTGTCTCCTGGCCTTCCTCCTATATAGCAATCAAAACAAAAGATGATATAAAACTTATAGAGCTCATATATTAACAGTATGCTGTTTCTATAATGGGAATTGTTTCGAGTGACTTTAATGCTACTTAAGAGCTCCCTTCATCAGCAGAGTGGCCAATGGAGCTACATAGCCCAAGGGAGACCCAACAGTAATCTGGATCCCCAAAACAGAGGGACAGCTCCTGTGGAAATGAGTAGGTTGTTCTCCTGAGTAAGTCTTTTCCCCCTTCAGCCCCTCTTTTAAACTGTGATCTTTAGCTGTGTGCTTCTCAGAGAAGTCTGGTTCTCTCTAGCTGAGTACAAAGGTAACTTTAATATGTCTGTCTCACCTTGAATTCTATCCTATTACAGTGTCCTTGAAATCTATCAGGGAAAACAAGCCTAATTCCTCATAATTGCTCTGCATCAAAGACTTTCTCATAAGCTGGAATTACCCTGACTTTCTGCACTGCACCTTCCAGGACTGATATTGTCCCATAACTGATAAGGTAATCAAAGCTGACTGCAATACTGCAGGTGGAACTAGATTTTATACACTACATCTTTTCATTAGTATTCTCTGTGTTGGCATTTTCCTCTTTCTATGGATGCATTTCAGCAAGTGTGGCTTTTTTTCCAAATCACTGGGATGATGACTTCAAGTAGTTATTGAAAATAACCCTTATCCATTATTTTTCTGGTCAGTATTCTGCACAACTTTTCTTTTTAATAAGTACTTCCTACTTCCTTATCTAAGTCCAAATTACCTGCATTGTTGGAGACCCTGAATGTCAGTTGCTCCTAATTCAAATACAGTTCATATCCCTTGGTAAAAGCCTGTGAATGCCCTGTGGTTCCCCAGCTAGGCAGCCTTCCATTATATACCCACAGACTCATAAGAGTTGCACATCCTGATACTCCTGGCTGATGAGCAAGGAGACAAAGAGGAAATCATTTTACTTTGTCAGACAATGTCTAGGTCTCGGTGTTATTATTACTGAGCCTGCACTCTTTCTTCCTTGCTGTGAGAGGCAACTCTTTTCTTTAAAGAAACTAACATCTAAACAGATGAGATAAAAGCTGGAGAAAGGAAGAATATATTATCCATTTTACAGATAAGTAACAAAGGTGCAGGGAAAGTAAGATGCACTCCTGTGGTCACACAGGAGGTCTCTGGCACAGGCATGTTCCAAACAAAGCCTTCGCTCTTTGCTGAGGAGTCTATGAACTGTGAGTTGCAAGGATGTTAAAGCTCTTTTGTCAAATCACATTTTCTCTTTAAAGCAACTTACAGCAGGGCTTTTTATGGGAAACTTCTATGATCTAATTAATCATCTCCAGACTCATCACTGCAGATTCAGTACCTGTATTTTTATCAAGCTGGCATTTAGTTTGGGATTTTTTGATTTTGTATACGATGAACCCTACCTGAATTCCTCCAGGTTCTTTGTTTGGTTTTTATTAGACTTCCCCATCTCCCTGTTGCTGGCCAGTGTCCTTGGTTACATTAATACTCTGTTCTCATGTGTGCAGCAGGTACCTGAGCCAGGTAACTGGCTTGTGCACACAGTGAGCACAGTTAATGCTGCTGGTGCAGCCTGGCTGTATCTGCACTAAATCTGGGATGAACTGTGAGTGTGAAGTGGACTGAGCTCCCACTGAGCTCTGTATGGTGTGAAAAGAGTAAAACTTATCTCAGCCTACATTGAGTCTGCACAGTGTGACATTGCCCTTTAATCTGTATTAGGGTCTCTCTGTCCAGCAAATGAATTGGTTTTATCCAGGATGGGGTTAGGCAAGAAATGAGTGTGTACATTCTGGGGACACGGGGAGGCTTTCACTGAGGGAGGAATCTATACAGCAGTGAAGCTAATGCAAATTGAATCCTTCCAGTCAGCACAGGATTACTTTTGGTTGGTTCTAGAATGGCCTTTCCCCTAGATCTCACAGATGTCACCAGAAAGGATTAGGAGAGGACAACTATGAAAATCTGTCTAATGGCATCATTGCTCTTGTATTCCCTTCCTGCTTTGTCCCAGCTCTAGAGCATGGCCTGAAAACAACCATTAGGCAGGACAAACAAATTCCCAAACATCTTCAATAATTTCCATTGTTTGACATGATCTGAGTCTCCAGGGGTTTCTCTGTTCCAGAGGCCAAGGCTACCAGGATGGGTCAGAGGCAAAGCTGGATGGTAACGTGGACCTGCTTCAGAATAGTTTTATTTGGGAATGGTGAGAGTCAGGGATAAATGGCAACATGTGATACGAAGGAGACAAAATCACAACTCTGCTCTTCTCAGGGAATAGCTTCTCTCTTGGATGCATGGTTAAAAATGGGACTAAATTTGCATGTGTGCTTATGATCCCCAGAGTGGGTCAGGGCCTTTCTGTACTGTGGAAGCACAGAATAGAAGAGCAGTCACAAAAAACCTACATCAGAGACAGAAATTACTTTTCTGCTCCAGGATTAAGTGTATTCATCACATCATCTTAGCTAGAATTTTTGTGGCTTGGTTTCCTTTGTTTGGCTGCTTTGCATGAATATTAAAGGATGATTTGGGGAGGAAGAAAAAGTGTCTCTTAAGAAAAAGAAACACAAAGAAAAAACCCTTTTGTTTGCAAGTGCACCAGACCTTATAAAAGTATATAATCCATGGATCATTGGCACGATCAACTGTAATGGCTCCAAAAGAGCCATTGTGTTAATGTGGCCGATGAGCACGAGCACTGCCTCTGCATACTAAAAATCCTCATGAAAATTTAAGAAACATGCAGATAGTGGATAAGTGCACCATATAGTTGTTTTTAAAAACTGAGAACACAGCACTGTAAGTTTCATCAGAATGCAGAATAAACCACCAGCAAAATGTAACTTTAGTAACATCTGATTTTTTTTTTCAGATGAAGTAACTGTTTTTTTGATAAAAGAAATGAAGCAGGTCTCATTCATCTGGATTTCATAAAGGGTTTTGATATAATACCATTTGGGAAATTACTAGTTAAGCAAGAGAAGTTGGGGAATAGTAGAGGAAATCTAAAGTAGCCAAGGAAGAATCAAAAGGAGAGATAACAATTTAAAGGGAAAGCATTGCAATGAAAAGAGCATGCTAATGGAGTTCTTCAAAGACTCATTTAATATTTTCATTAATGAGCATGACACAGAAAGGAAAATGTGGTAATGAAATTTCCTCAAAACAGAAAACTGGGAGAGATAATACAGAAGAGGACTAGAATAACATGTGGGTCAACTTAGATGATTTGATGATCTCAGAAATACAAATAGAAGGGCATTTGATATTGCACACTGCAAAGTCATGGGTTCAGAGATGACAAGGAGGGGTTTTGCCTTTAATTGGTGAAAGTCTACAAAAGGACACTGCAAGACAACTGCAGGGACTAATGTGAAATAGAAGAGAGAAAATTTCATCTTAGGATGCATTAGGAAGGTATGGGAAAGAGTATTGCATTTAGACAGTGATGTAAGACCTGATCTTGAATATGACTAAGAATTACAGGCTGAAAAAGTAGGATTACTAATGCGATTAAAGAAAATGTATAGAATATGACCTGTCTAGCCAAAAAACCAAAGGCTGGGAAAGGTTCTGATTAATGTCTGCCAGCACTGAAGAGAGGTAAACACCTGACATAGAGGATAACCATTTAAATTAAAAGTATTCCTAATGATGGGCAGTTACACATTGGCAATGCATTCATTTTAGCTGGAAATTAGAAGATTTTGGCCATTGAAGGAGTGACATACTGGAACAACTTCCAATAGGAATAAACGTCAAACATCCAGTGGTCTGTAATACAAAGATGTGAACAATTTGTGAATGGGATGAACAGACAGACAGACAGTTACTAACTCAGATTTATGTCACATCTTGTATCACCTTGCATGAGAACTGGTATTGCTTTCCACCCACCAAGTTATACTGGGACTGAACTTTTGCATCCCAGAACTACTGCACTTTAAAACAAATGTGTAATTTTAAGTAATTTTATTTGTGCCCCTCTTGATTGTTTCTTCCTACAGGCTTTGTTCTTTAACTTTTGAGGTCCTACAAATTTGTAGCTAAACATTCTATTATGCAAATAATCTGTTTATATACAAATCTTAATCTGGGTTGATCTGTTTGACAATCATAAACTTTTGATTTTATTCAGCAATGACTAAGACTGAATGACATCAACGAAGTAGATAGACAGAGACACATAATTTAGAGCCTCAAAAGAGTATTCTGATATTGCTGTGCATTAAATGATACGCTATTAGTTACATATTTACTGCCACATTTTCCATGGCAGGAAAAAGTGGGAACTTGCTTGAAATTCTCTGGTTTTCACCTTTTCCTGCTTCCTAAGATTTATCCCTCTTCAATCCTTTGGTACCTAACCTTTTTTCTGTGAGGTCTCAAAGATGTCTGTCAGATCCACCTCAGTCAATTCCTAAAGATCCTTTGGTTGAATATGATTTAGACCTTCTGAATAATAAATATTTAAATTATCTAAATATTCTTTTACTTGCTTTTATTAATTCTGCTGCTAGATATTCCCAAAGCCTCATTAATATTTATCTCACTGAGCTCCATGCTTTCCTTTTCTTTTATATTAAATATAGGGAAAAAATGTAGATGTTGAGCAATTCTTTTTCTCTCTGGCCGGTATCAGTTGACCTTCCTTTTGATTTAGGAGATATTTGTTTTCTTTTATCCATAGTGTATTTATTTTCTTCATATCTTCTCCCAGGTTACTCCATTAACTTGAATTCTATTTTGTCCTCTCCTGTCCTTATTATTTCTATATTTCTGTATTACAGATGTAGCTGCTTGTATTTTTAGCTCTCATCTATTATGAGTTCTTTTCCTCCTGTCAGTTTGCAAACGGACAGTGTTGCCATATTTATGACTAAAGGATTTTCTATGTAGAACTCATAGACTGGCTCATAAAAATATTAAAACGTGTGCTTTATATATTTTTCATACATTCAGCTATATAAGAACAATGCCTGTTCATTTTTGCTAATTTTAAATAATGGAATTTGAAATAGCAATTTAAGGAGGGTTGCTGGATGCAGGTGTTTGAATATGAAAACTGTGATTAAATGCTGGCATCATCATAGCCTATGGGAATACTGCCATTGGCTTCAACTGGGTTAGGATTTTATTCTCATTCTCTGTTTATACATAGCTTTAACTTTAAGCCTAGAACTAGACTGATGGATTTAGTAGAAGTTGCAACACAGTAACATTATTCCTCTGCTTAAGAGCTTCCTGAACTGGGGCAATATTTTTCAGGTAAGAGATGTTTTCATACGGAGAATAAATTAATGTAGAATGAAGATGTCCCTATTTTACAGCTAATGAACAACCTGAGTGAATTCTTCATGTGGACTTGCTCAAAAAGGAGTACAAAAATATTTATGGACAATGTATTATTAAAAATATCTGACATAGCCATAATCTTATTTGCATAAATGTTTTCCTGCATTGCTCCATCCACAAAACTCTTCAAAGAAAAATTGAAACAATATTTTATTAAATATCATTGAGTAATAAAAACATCCTCAAATTGTGACATTATGCAACCCTAACTCAAAACAGGAGGGACTTCAGTTTTTACTGTTGATATGGCTTGATATAGGTTGGTATGTTTGGAGGTTCGGCGTAGTGTCTGACAAAATGCCTAAAATACTGCTGTGCTATGAATACTATCACAGTAAGGGTGTGTATGTACACACGTGTTTTTTAAACAATGATTACTCCAAAGAATCAAAACTTGAATCATGGAGATATTTGGAGTATCATCTAAAAGTAGGGCCTGGAAAGGTTGGCTAATTGTAGGGAATCCTGCAGGACACACAGCTGATTCTGCTGCGTGTTTGCAAGTGTGGCTGAAAGCCATGGTGGGACTATGGCAATTGTGTGGCTATAGGCTTGGCACTTAAGGCTGGTCTATGAATGGAGACACCTTTTCTCATCTGACTTTAATTTACTGGGTGGGAGTAGCTCTTTGAGCAGCATCCCAAGTTTTTAAGGAATTTGCTTTCTTGTGTTGTGCAATTAGAAGTCTATAACTCGATAGCAACAACAGGAAAGCACTCACTCTTTCAAGTTCTTTGTGCAGTTTCTTATTGCCAACTCAATGGATACTGAAATTTTGAATTTCTTAAAAATTAAGGTTTGCATGGAAAAAACAGACACTATATTAACTGCACTAAAGCCAACGTTTGTTGCAAATATCAGTGCTTCAACTGTAGCTTTTTTATGGTAAAGGCTATCTTGACTATTTCATTCATAATCAATAATGATAAATAAAACAAGACCTTCAGACACTACATAAAAGAAAAATATCCAGACTACATTTCAAAAACTCAGTCTACCCTTACAGGTTATTAATATGGATTGAGATTACTGTACTTTTGTAATTCAGATTCCATCTGGTTTTAACTTTTGCTGTAGAAAATGTAAGTTTAGATAGAGGTTTTGAGTATCTGTCTTACCGGCTAGAGCTGCTCCGAGCTGTCGTGCCAAAAGAATGAATGTGAAAACTGACATGCAATGAAGGCTGATAAATAGAGATGCAAGAGCATGAAAATTATAGTTATGAATAAAAGATTTATCCTCAACCCCACAATTTTTTATATCGTTTATATCATCATAGTATACAATTTTCCACTATCACTTACTCCATGCTTCCGAGATTCTTCACCAGAAAGTAACTGATACTTTCAAGTCAGAAACACCAGCAATTGTTCAATAGCTAAAGCAGGCAGTTGCAGGAGAAATGGCCATAACAATGAGCTGGAGCTGCTCATCCGGGATCATTTTGTTTATATTGATCTCTTGCCAGTGTTTGCACGGAATAAAATATCTTAGCCAGTTTGTAGCTGGGAAATAAATACAAATGTCTAAGGATGTATTGTCTGTATCCTTTCCCAAATGTTGGTGTACTAGCAGGACACGTTCCAATTTGTTTGTCTTCTTTCTTAAGTATATAAAAGCCTTTTTAGACCAAGAATAATTAAAGTAATAAACAGACATTACTGGCCCAACAAAATATAAAATGAAGATTTTTAAATATTTACTAAAAGTCTATTGCAAAATGGCAGCGTTATTCAAGTAAATCAACCAATATGGCTCCCACCATTAACAAATAAACACATATGAGAAACGAAACATGAAAACTCAGGTCAAATTTATCCCTCAGACTTGAGTGGTAACGTTTTCACTGGCTTATTTTACTGAAGATGGGGTACAAATACAGGAACTTACTCTAAATCTTGAAATTTCTCATCATATTCTGTTTGATTTAGCAAAATTTGTCCTGCACTGCTTAATTCGATGTCAATGTACAAATATTTACATATCTTAGTATTCTTCAGGTATAATCCTCCATAGCAATCAAGAGGAATGTCTGCAGTTTTTATAATATGGAAAATACCTGCACAGAGATAGGCTTTACATTTTATGCTAAATATATTAGAATTCAAATGACATCTTATGGAAAAGAGACTGAAACCAAGAGCCATTTATTAAACATCACATACAAATTTTAGAGCCGCCAGAGCCAGGTTCTGCTCCCCATGGAGACAGCTCACAGCAAAGGGTAGAATTGAGAACACATGTTTAGGAAAAAACATGGCAACCTTCTTTTTCAGCACAATAAGTAGGTTATAATTTCTCCTCAGTGCCCAAGGATAGGATTCCCCTCCTTCAGACACTGCAGCCGCAAGATGGAATAGTCTTTTACTGAGTTTCTAGATATCCTATTATCTATACCCTATTCCCAAGCTATCCATTGTATTGTGCTATGGTGTTACCAGATCCAACTGCATCCTGCTCCACTTTCAAGAGAGTGCATTTTAGAGTCTGAGTGAGGACTGAGAGGAGACCAGAGAATTCTTTTCCATCTTACAGGAATCATAAAATATATCAGCTAAGTCAAGCCTGTTTGCCTATTCACTGCCTGAGTGCAATGCCAGTCTAGGTTAAAATTCTGCCTACAGCTTATAGTGATTCTCCTCTACCAAATATAAAGTTCTCCTCTACCAAAATTAAGATTTTTTTCCCCCTACCATTGATTTAGGGAAGCATTCCACATTGCATTTAAATGTTCCTATGTGGCCTCAGGTTTGTGAGACTGGAATTTATCTGAACGTTTTTGTTGCCATTCTGTTGGCAACCAGTCCAGGCTCGCTGTCTTGCCAACTAAGGGATCTTAATAGTACTGTTTCTTGAGTAGCACCGTTTTTCTCTGTAATGCTCTACTTGCTTCCCATGCTAATTTTGCTTTGCTTAGAAGTTTCTTGTGGTAGCTATGCAGTTTTGCTTTGTTCTCTAATCTTTCTCACAAAAGAAAAGTATGAAAGCAAAACAACAATTTAAAGACCTGTGAATTTCTCTGCTGAATTACTACGTTCTAGAAGACAAGCAGCTTCATAATGAATCCAGTTGGGAAGCTTATAAAGGACTGATTTTGAAACCTCAAATATCTTGGTCTTCCCCTGAAATTTCGCAATATAGCTTTTGATTCATGCATGCAGCTTGTATTTTTATAAGGTGAGTCTCAGCTGGTTCAGCTCACTTCTGAACACTAGCTAGGGAGCACACAGCAGCCACGGCCACAGAGTACTGATGAAGGAGAAAGCAGAGTGGCAGCCGACAGTTAATTACTGTGAATTGTGAATCACTAAACCCAGATCCCTTTAGATTCTCCCTCTCTCCAACCAGCAGTAGTGGCACTTTACTGATACCCCAGTTCAGAATGTTTTCCTTTCCCCAAAGGAGTGATATAGGTGAGAATAAAGTGACAAGATAGTGCTGAGACTGTGACACCAAGTGCTGTGAATTTTGTCAGTCTTTGCACAGGGCCATGCCTGCTTCTAGTGCTGCCTTCCTACTTGCAGACTACATTCCCAGATTAATGCCAGAGAAAACTGGTCATGGTCTTATGTTAGCCAGGGACACCTATTCAAAACTTCATGGGTTTCCTTGTTGAAAGAAATGTAAGAAAGGGTTTTACGTGCTTTATTAAAACTCCCAAATATAAACAAGAAAACATATTACCCAAACTATTAGTGATACTAAACTAATGTCAGCAAACAAAAAGCATATTGACATCCAGTTAATGCTGAAAGTAACAATTTTGACACATTTTGAACAGGAGTTGAGAAAACTGTTTGGCTACAGCTGCCAAATAAAAAATTTTCCAGGTCATATTTGTGATATATATTGGTTAAGAAATGGCACCAAACCCAAGCTTCTTAATGTCTGAATCGTAATTGTGACAGCTGGTGTGAAGCTTCCTCTTGTAGAAGTCACCCATACTAAGTTTGAATTTTCACTGTGTGTCTGTACTGTGGCACTTCCATTGTGGAGGCTCACTCTGCCCTCACAGCAGTGACAGAGATTCACAGAGACAGCCTGGCAGGTCAGAAGGGGAGGATCACTGTTCCCAGTTGTTCCCAGTGCCTTATCTGACATGGACAGCATGGCATGGCAGCAGGGAGAGCTTGTGCTACTCTGTGCACTCCTTCTTCCTCACCAGCAGCTCCAGAAATCGACTGTCCTTGCAACTGTTCCCAATGATCTTGAGGAACAGTAGTTTGATGATTCCCATTTACCAAAAGTACAGTAATAATGTCAGTTCCTTATGACTTAAAAGGTCAGAATGTGCTGCAATAAAAATTACTATGAGAGAGTATTTTAGAACTGTTTAAAACTTGTTCCTGTGTTTTCTAGCTGCTCTCCTTTGCTGACTGCATAGGTGGTCACAGAGGTATGCGCAGACACACTTTATGAAACCTAGAGTTACTTTCAAACCCCCTCACTCCCTTGAAAAAAGCCATCTAAAAATATCAGAATATGCCCTACCTACTCAAAATATAGCACAAAGAGGAAAACAAGAAACATTTAAGTTATTGGGAGTGTGAAAACTCCAGGTTTCTCAGTTTTCAGTGGTCTAGTCAAGATTGCAACTGCATTGAAGTAGCTGCTGGCACAGCTGTTTCAACCACGAAATGTTTTTCACAAGCACAAGAATTGTCAAAGGATAAGTTATGTTTTCCTCAATACTTCATCATACTGTTCTCAAGGTAAATTTCCTCCAGGTAATCTATGAATTCAAAGGACAAGCTCTAAGTTTGGCCAGTAGAATTAGATAAAAAACAATAACTGATTTAAGTTGGTTTTATGTGATTTAGAGAAAAAGGTCCTTAAATGACATTGAGTCACTGACATATGGAAATTTTAGAAAAATGACTCAATAGCTATACTGAGTCCTTCAACATTAGTCCATCAACCAATTTAAAATACATTTGAGCAAACCTGTGACTGGTTTTGTTACTTCCAGTGAGATGCTTACAAGAGAAATTCAGACCATTTTTGTTTGTAAAACAGAGCTCTAAATCAATTTAACTGATGAAATCTTCAGAAAGAAAAGATAATTTCAAGCTTCTCAAAATGAAACCCCTTCACATAAAAAATTCTGAATTTTATGTAAATTCTGTAAATCCATAAGAACCATATTCCTCACCCAGAGCTTGTCTGTAAGACTAGGCCTAGTTTGCCAAAGACCAAAGACTGTAACCGTCCTTACCTAAGCTGCTTTAAGAGCTGTGCATGTCCTGCAACTTTCCTGCCTTTTGTTTCTTCCTCCCTAGTAAAACACAATACTTTATAAGTAATATGCTCAGTACATCTTGAAAACATTTATAATTTCTTTTGACATGCCATGTCAAACCAAGTGCCAAAACAAAAGCAATTTTCACTTGATTTCGCAAAAATGTACTCCACTTTGATGTATGCCCTTGATAGTATCACAATATGAATATTCTTTGCATTAATATTACCATCTATTGTTTAACAACTTCTGTACATATGTGATGCTCAACGTTTTATATTTAATTATTGTAATATGTGTTTTACTTGCTCTGGTTCCTCACAAAATTGCGTAGCAGATTTTGAAGGTTAAATGAGTTTTCAGTTGAACATGAAAACTTCCTTCCATTTTTTTTTTGTGATAAAGATCCTGTTCTTTTTATATTAAAATGCTCTTGCTTAAGGTTTTTGTTGCTCTTTTAGTTGCTCTTTTAGGCACCATAAACCATCTTTCTTTTCACACAGTGCAGAAAGAATTAAAACCTGAAAAACTTTACTGTTGTTTTTAGAAATAGGTAATGACTGGTGATCATAAATACAGTACAGTAAATACTGAAGTCATTGTGTATAAACCTGTTTGCTTTTATGCCTTTTACTCTTACAGTTTTAACACTCTGTGTCCCTTGTGTAAACTGAATATCTTCAGTTACCAAAAATATTTGGGTTAAAAATACGTTAAGGAATTTCACTGCTCCTTAGTTTCAAACCACAAAATTGATTTATTTGAAAGAGAAGTTTTCCAGCATCAAGAGACAAAGATTGGTCTTTGTTCATTCAAAAGTACAATGTTAACAATCTAAAGAATTACCTAATTTATTTAGTCTGTACTGATTAACTTGGTTCTTGATGGAGACAGCTGCTATTGCATGTGATGACAAATTAAACTCCCTGCTATGCTGCAGTTTTCTGCCTAAACTGGCTCGTTTCCTACTTGTCTCAACGGCCACAGAGAGCATGAAAAAGGAAACAGATGAAAGAAAGACTTGTGGTGGTTTTTAGGTTTTTTTGCTGTTCTTAAAATCTGAATTTAAATTATCAAGCTGTGTTGATTTGAAAATTGGTGTTTATACTTTATTAATTGTATTGTGTGCAATGACACATGTCTATGAACCTACATCAATTAACCAGCTTCTTTCTCCAAGATATGAGTGTTGTTTCAATTATCCTTTTGAAATTTTATTTGTGGCATGCTGTAATTATACCTTGAGCGTACATTTTGTAAAGTTTCCCATTGAACTCAGAAACTGTGCATTGTGCTCACAACCACCAGCTTGTTGTGTTTGCTGTTTTAAGCGTGCTGTGAAAGCTGGTCCCTTGTGCTCCAAATTTAAATTGGACACAGCTAATTGCACCTACTGCTGGTGAGCTCATTCAGTGAGTGATTTCTGGAGGGAAATGTGCCTCCACTCCTTGTGCTTAGCTAGAGCTTTGAGTCCTCCTTCAGATGTGCTTCATTACTGGCAGGGGTAGGCTTCACTGCCAGTGCTTCTGATGGGAAACCAGAACATTTTGTACTTTACTTGTTGATATAAACCCAGAAATATTTTTCTGCTTTGGATGTAGAATATTTCTCATTACTTTCTGTGCAAAACTCACTTCCTGAAACCCAGAGTAATGAAACTTATTCTGAAAGTAAAAGCAATCTTACACTTGTGCTCTTTGCAGCGTCCTTCACTCTAGAGGTACAACACCTAAGGCAAAGAGAGGCTGCACTTCTGTGGTCGGTTGCAGTTGCTGAAGTAGGGAAGAGAAAGGTTAAAAAAAAAAAGGATGTGGTGCTCTTATTGAAAACTTAGAGTCATTTGAGGATCCTTGTGGGTGCAGTCACGGGAAATGCACGGGGTGTAAACTCAGCAGACATCTGGTGGTGACAAGTTACCAGCGAGGAATGAATGACTGGCTGCACAGAAGGGGCTCTTCTGGTTAGAGCAGTATCATCATTACTCTGCCAAAAATATGAATATTGTTCCCAGTTTTGAGGAAAAGAGATACTACTAAAAACAAGTTAGAAGGAACAGCCAGTTGGTCTTAAAGAAGTAGTTGGTGAGTTAACCATTGGAGAACCATCGTGGCTTGAAGAAAATACTTAGTGAGAGCAAACATGCACCACAGTAATAAAGAAGTTGCTGTGAAAGTGAAACTGTGTATGAATGCCTAAAGCCCAGCCTCCTTAGAACAGTGCTAATCCAACACAGTAATCTCTGTATCCCATCCAAATAAAACTAACAAAAGATAGCTTTAGAATTGATTACTAAAGAAAGGAGTAAAAACTTCCTAAAAAACTTCTATGATGCTTTGCTGATTTTCTGATGGCTACGCATCAAGGTCTCACAGAAGCTTGCGGACTGTGCATTATATCATTTCACACAGAAAGAAGAAATAAACACATACTTTAAATTGCAGAACCCAGCAGAAAGAGAGCATGAAAAGAATCACCTTGTTATATGACAAAATGGCAAGACTTTAATTTACTTATACCATTTTTACTTCTTCAGAACTACTATTTTCCTACTTCTTGGATACACAAGTATTAAGGCAAAAGACAGAAGAAAGCTTATTTGAAAATACATGTAACATCACAGCTCTAAGGCTTGTAATTTACTATCATTTAAGATAGTTTCATATTGGAAACCATAGAATTCACTGAAAAATAAATACAATTCCCATGCATCACAGAGGCAGATAGATTCTTATGTATCACTTTGCAGGTAAAACACCTTTTAAAGGACTTGACTTACTGAAACTATGAAATTTGCAAAGTCAAGATATTAAGGGCTTGTGGTCCTCTTATGATTAGAGGGAGAAAACATGTTTTCTGCGTAAGTACAAAGTAGTTCAATATAAAGGAACAAAGTGAACTGTCCCATCGAACAAATAAGCACCAGTGAGCTCAAGGAATATTTTCCTGGGATCTCTACCAGGCTTTTCTTCAAGAGATTTCATGCTCAGCTGAATGTTAGAAGAAGATTATCTGGAAACACACTTCACTTCTGCTTATGTATTATATTTCTCTGTTAATAACAGAATATTAAAGCTGTTTTCTTGGTAAGCCAAGGCTTCTGATGTAGCAGTAGCCCACCTCTTCATGTGCCTCTTACATATTTTAGCAGTTGCAAGTATTTATGTAATACATAATCTTTGGTAACAGGCAGAGGTTGCAGTTAGAAGTGGAGAATTATGTCTAGAGCTATTCAAAGAGATTAGAATTTGCAGTTTGTTTTCAACACTGTTGAATAACATGTTTGTTGGTGGGGGTTTTTAGTTGGTTTTAAAACTTTCTGACATATTTAAGCAGATTTTCTGATGTGCTGCGTTACTGAAGTGTCTGCTTTTTCAGCATATACTTCAGTACAGTGCTTGTTTTCACAGTACCATGACTTTGTGCCCAGGACAACAAAATTGTCTTAAATTTTTATCTTTGCTTGCTGATGTTAGAAGAGGAAATGTTTTTGAATACTATTTTAAAATATGAGTAAACAAGGGACAATACACATAAAAGGATACATAAGTGTATTTTCATCAGGGTGTGATGGACACATCACCTCACACAGTATCAAGTGATTTGGAAATCCATCTGCAAATGGCAATGAAACTGTCCATGGACAAGGCTGATGCTCTTTGCTTTTACTAATGATATGGTCTCCTTAACAATTAATGACAGTAAAGCATGTCAGGAAGGGAAAAGTACGATCATTAAGAAAGAAAGTGACCCTGTGATGGCAAAATACTTCATTTGTACCAGATAAGGGAATTGTTCCCACTGTGTTTGCTTCTGTAAACAACATGAGTGGTCAGGATGCTTCTCAGGATCAAGTGGATATAGGAGAAGCAGCCACTACTGGATTCTCAATTGCATAATCCTAGAAGACAGGTGTACATACCATAAAAGGGACATATCTGGGGTAGCTTTGCAAATGTCTCAAGGGACCTGTTGCTGTGCAGTGTCACAAAGGGATGACAACATGTGTAACAGCAGGGGGAATTGATGCTGTCACTTCAGCATGGAGTGATTTTTGGGATTAGACAAGGGACTTTGCTGTATGGAAGTACAGATACTGAGGCATTAGGCATAGCAGTGGCATCAAAAGGCAATCTTGGCATTCTGTTGGCATTAAGTAATAATGACACTTGATACCACATTCCTGTGGTGGTGACAACAATGTCTTCAATATAAGTGTTAAGGATAAACCATGGTAACTGGAGTATTGCTCATTATTTGTGGCAGTGTTCATGTATACAGCAGTAAGAGTGCCTTGCATTAATTCTTATGGTTCTGGCTCCAGCAAATACATCAAACCTGTCTTTCACACTAATGTTCTTTATTATGTAAAATAAAGTTCAAGGTTTGGGCTTGAGCCCAGCACCTCTGATTGCCTGAAGTACTGGAATAACAGCAATGTTCAGCAACTTCGCTCCCCTACAGTGGATATACTTGAAAGTAACTGTGTAAAAGAGCTTTCTTGGGTATCAAACTGAAAATAAACTCGACAAACCAAAGGCCCATTGGAAAGCTGGCTGTCTGCTCTCACTCCAACTGAACGAAAGCAAGGCACTAACCATGCTTTTTTCCTTTAGGAAAAAGGTGGAAGGAGAAATGCTTAATGGCAGAAGCTGATAGTGGCGCTGGATGTGCTGCTTTGGAAGGAGCTGCTGCAACAGAGGGCCCTGTGTGACTCAATACTGAACTGAAGGAGCTCCAACATCCGTGTCTGTGCCAGGAATTCAACAGCGACATCACCACTGCCTGCACTGGGGCACGGAGTGATAATCTCACTGTTGCTCCATAGAACTAAAAATTAAGGCAACAAGAAAATATGGTAGCACTGCAACTCTTGTCTCCGCTGTGGTCCAAACCAGACACCCGGGGCAGCAGCACAAGCACAGGACACGCACTGCGTGTGACATTATTTCCCCACTTGTAACGACGTGAGCTACTCGTAATGCCAAGGGAAGCGTCCACACAATCGGTGAGATTTTCCTGCGGGCTCACCTCGGGCTCGGCTGGCCCTGGGCACGGTGTCCCTTATCGCCGGGGGTGGCACTTGAGGGGAGAGCCAGGGAGCCTCTTCTCCCCTCGTGATCCTGCTGCGCCCGCCGCACAGGGGAACATCAGCCGCGGCCGGCACGCGTAAGGCGCCCTCAGCACCGCGGCCAGGGAGCCTCTCCCCTCACGATCCTCCTGAAGATCACCCACTGCCCGGCCGGAATAAGGCACCCTCAGCCACCGCGCCGGCAGCCCGATAGAGCGGCACCGCCTCCCGACCCTGCCAGCACGGGCGGGGCGGCGCACGCGTGTCACAGCCGCACTGTAAGTCTCCATTTTGTGTCAATTTCACCTTCCCTCTCCCTGTCCGCGCTGCGGATGGTCCCGGCGGCGGGAGCGGGCGGCGGGGCTGAGGGAGCCGTGCGGGCAGCGCTGCCCCGCTCCCAGAGCCGGGCTCACCGCCGGTCCCGCCGCCCCTCACGGCTCCCCATCCGCCCGGCCCTCCCCGCCGGATGGCGGAAAACCCTCGTGGGGACGTTCGGCGCTAATTAAAAGTGTTTTATTACCCCTGGTGAGCGCTGCTGTGCCCCTCGGTGAGCGGCAGCAATGCCGTGTGGTGCAGCAGATCCATTAATTCCCCAGCAAAACCCAAGGCAGTCATTGCAATAACCAACATGCTTGGATCGCTGGGGCTCTGAGCAATCGCTTGTGTTTACATTGCTGTGTAAGGCAGAAACGCTTAAAGTAATTGTATATGCTTTACGTGATGGATCAAGTGCTTTTATACCGGTTCCTAAATGATTTTGGCTGAACGTGGGTAGGCTGGGTGGCAATGCCATGCACAGGGCAAAGCTAGCTGTGCTTTTCCAAGGATACCATGTATCCAAGGAATAGACTCATACTGCAGATCTCTAATAAGTCATTTAAGAGATTAATAAAATCAAGATGAAGAACAGCAAAAAGCCCCACTCGCTATCCCCTCCCCGAAATAGTCTTCTTGTTGTTGGTTCTAGGCTGGAACTGAAATGTGAGCTTGGGGATTTTCAGCTGGAAGTTGCTTTTGAGGCACAAAACCATCTTAGGTTTAAATTACTTTTGTGGGGTTTGGTGTAATTAAAAATCTTAAATGATTTAACACTCTTAAAAAGAGGAAAAGACAAAGTTCAGTTAAAAGAACAATTGCACAAAATGTCATCTGTAAGCAGTTTTTAAAACGTATTTAATTTTCAAATGTTAGATGTTGCTGATTCAAATAAGAGATTCCAGAGCATGTGCTAAGATCTTAATTTTATATTGAATCACTGAAACGTCTAATGGAAAAATGGCCTTAAATATTTTGCCTTTTTCCTGGGGACAAGATCTCCAATAAATAGCAGGCCCCCTGATTTCATAACTTGCTTTCACATTCCCCTTCAAAAGCACTTTGAGACATTCCAAGTAGTTTTAAATCTTTGAATGACAGCAGAGTACTGTTTCTATCTTTAAAAGTTACATTCTGTGTGCTGGAAAAGAAATTTTATACATACATGCACACAGTTTTTTTCCTGTGTTAGGCAGAGTGCTGGTAAAAGCTGAGTTTAGTTTGCTTGTCAATTCCACCACTTGCTATGAAACCTTTCGTTTATTTCTTTCAGCTTTTTTTTTTCCCCTTGTGAGGCATTTGGGCAGAGATGTTGCTAGTTTCATTCAGTGGGAACTGTTATAAATTTCCAAGCATAGCACTTCTGATGGAAGTTCTAATTCAATCTCTTCAAAATATAATAATGCTAATTTAATTGGTATTGTAGTATTGAGAAAACATAGAATAAATAAGGCAGCAATATGTGAAAGCTGTGGAGCCTACTTGTTTTCATTCATTTATTTATTAAACATTTATTTGATTTGAATCCATTTTTCAGATGCTTTTGTTCAGCTTCTTATAATTTTGTTTTCTTTGTTTTGGTTTATATCTCAGTCCCAGAGCGCAATGAGAAGTGTGTGTTACACAAAGCCTGTAGTAATAATAAAATATTTTAGTTTGACAGCCTTTGAACTCTATGTTTGCAGTTTGCATTGGCTTTGCTAGTGACCGAGTTAACACTTTTACATGCTGGGAAAATTGGAGGATATAGAGATGCTGTAGGAAACAATGGGTCAACTCACATAACCTAATGTTGAACATGGGATTATCCACTTGTCTTGCATATTACAACTGTGTATGTACTTCATAGGATTTGCCCTTTTATAATCCTCTCATATTCATTTTGTCATCTGTCACATGAATCCTTTTGTGAATTTGCAGTAAATTGAATTATTCAGTTTTCTACATGTCATTCTTTCTTCTCCAGTATCTGCAGCTTCAATTATGTCAATTTCATTTATTTCTATTATTTCATATAATTTTGTCTATTTCTGCAAAGGTTGAAAATATTTTCACTTTCCAACTTTGTCAACTGCTCTGTGTATAGAATGTCTATAGTCTTCAGATAAATTGACCACGTTTACTACAGAGGGCCAAATGTTGATATATTAAGTCCCCAAGGAAAATGTTGTTCTAATACAAGAGTAATTCCAAAATGCAAATTGATTACTTTCAAATATTTTGGTGCTGTGTAGACAATGTTTTATTTTGTGCATCAATTTAAGTTGACTGGTATCATCAGTATTTTCTCCTTACTGAAATAATATCTCAGATGTCTGTTTTGCCTTCCTATAGATTTTTTCTCACTTTAAGTTATTCTTAGAGGGTTACATGGTTTTGTTGCTTTGTTATTTCCATAAGCTCTAGGGGGAGATGGACGCTTTAAAGAAAGTCTTAATAAATTACGTTCATTCTTCTTGTCTTTCTCTACTCCACCAGTAATTTATCAAATAAAACTCTTAGATATGTTTGGTGCAATGTGTTCCTTGTGCATCCTTGTAGTTTATAACTCATGTTTTCCAAGTGCAGTGTTCAAATGTGTATATAATTGTATTTTTTTGTTTGCTTGCCTGATTTTTATGTAGTTATTTATTTTAACGGCCTAACCAAATCTTGGCTTGTTACATTTGCTGATAAAATTCCTGCTAGGTTCCTTTGGGAACCAGGGAGGGAAATATGATCATCCCTAAAGCTACAGGACAATTCTGAGTATCCATGGTAAATACTCAATGTCAGAATTTGAAGCCTTTCACTTTTGAGTGTTTTTGTAGTGAAGGAGTTACCCCTCCACATAATAATGTGCACATGAACTATGGAAAATAAAATAAAATTGTGTTGTATGAGAAAAGCAGCTTCATAATCAGTATTTAGAAACTTTACTGATAAAAATGAAATTTGCATTAGTTGGATGTAATTCCCATGGGAAAGGGCTGCATCTGGCCCTGGTTATGACTAACCCATCACCCTCTGTGTCCATACAGTGTTATTGGGACTGTGCAATTAGATTTCACTTGTACTCTCAGAAGCTGATCAGTGACTCAGCTGTTGAAAGAGTTTCTGCACAAGCCCTTAATTAAGACAATTCCTCCTCTCCTCCCTTAAATTCCAAGGCAGTCTGTTAACTGTATTCCTACAAGGAGCAGACTGGAAAGTTGTTGAAAGAGCTCTCCTTCACCAGTGCTTAGATTGTGAGGGGGAATCCCATGCTATAAAAGACCCCTGAGGGGAGGTTCCTCAACTGTAATCCCAGAGGGAGAAATGTCAGAGAAGGAGGGCTGAGGTACCTGCAGAGGGGAGCAGATGTTTGCATAGGTCCCTGCAGATTGTTATGGTAACAGTGCAGAATGTTTCAAATTTATTCAGTGCTTCTAAAGGCTTGCTCCTTTTGGAAGTGGTATGGCTATTCTAGTAGCAGACTTGAAAAATTATAAAGAGGCAAAAAAACCGGTTTTAACCTTTTGGCAATACTAAAAAAAATGTCCTAATTACAAGATGTAAACAAAACTTTTTATTTTATTCAGAATATGTTCTCCTCTCATCAATTTGCACTGCAATACTGAATATTCCCACTGTAACTCATCAGATTTGCATTGTTACACATAACAGCAGCTGCATTTATCTGCTTCACATTTCCAGATACTCCAAAGTACAGATTTTCTGTATTGGCACTGCAGTGATGCCTGTTACTTTATCAAAATAATGCTCTGGCTTACTGCATGAATAGTCAAAAACATTTATATCAATTCTTCCGAACGTAAATGTTTTCTAGCATTAACGTTTGCAGAGATTTAGCAAGGTCTTAAGTCCCTAGAAATCTGGTGTGTCTGGTAGGCATTGGCCTTGGCAGGTGTTTTGTTGTTCAGAAGTCATTGCACACTGACTTGTTGGAACACTTTATATATGTCATTTAATTTGTTTTCAAAATTATTTCTGAAATACTAAAGAATAAGGCTTTAAATTGGCATAGTACTGATGCTTGGCACTAAGTATGCATATTATTTATCCTATTCAGTGTTATTATGCAAATACTGAAAATTAAGTACCTTCCAAACTGTTTTGCTGGATTTGTGCACGAGTCTTAACTGAGAACTAAGGGATAATGAAGGCCTGCTAGAAAGCAGTAGGTAACACACGAGGCTCAAATTTGCATTAAGCTGGCATTAGGACTGAACATCAGTGTTCTGCTAGTAAAAACAATATAATGATTCCCTAAACTGGTAGAAAGTAAAGTATTTCATAGGGATTTTGGATTTTGAAATAACTTTTAAATAGCATTAATGAAATAATATTTTTTCTAAATGGTCACTAAAATAAAAAAGTTCTTGATTTTGTTGTTTCCTGTTGTCAATGTTTTGATGCTTTACCTGACTTTTACTACCTTCCTGATGCTCTCCTTTCAAAAAAAAAAAAAAGAAAAAAAAAAGAAAAAAAAAAAAGGTAAATCATTAATTTTGTATACTTACTCCATGATCTTTTTGGCATTCCCATGAATCAAAACCAGTAGCTTCATTACTTGCTTATTTAATATACAGTAGCAGAGCAGCCAAGCTGACAGTCTTTAGATCCCTCTGTGAAAGGACTTTGAAATTACACTTGCAGAGAAATGTATGTCTGCTTTTTATTTCTTGTGCTGGGACATCTAATGATTTCAGGCTTTCAGTCTCTTTTTAGTGCATGTTGTGTTATTAAATATTTAACAATTATATGGTTGTGATGAATCCTATTTCAGAATAGCAGAATTTGGTTCATTGCAGAGAAGTTTTCAGGTGAAATTTGTCTTTAAAACGTTCAATGTTAGAAGGACAGGGGGAAGGACAGAAGGGAACTTACCTAAATCGAAGCTTTATGAATCTCTAAGTCTTATTTTTGACTGGGCAGATGTTTTGCTGAAGAAAATGTGTAATTTTGTTTAAAATATGGTTAGGTTCACATATTTATGGAAAAAGCAAAACACAGACAAATACAGCTTGAATGAAGAGCTAATGGTCTACCTTACATTTCTCTAGGAAATTTTACCATTCTGGACTTCAGCTTCCATTGCTCTGCAAGCATTTATAGGAGTTGGATTTGAACTGCAGTGATGTTATTATTTGGGGAAGTGTTGATTATCAAACTTCTGTGTCTGTTTGTGGGTTGCTGCAAACTATAGTCAACTAAAGTGTTTGGCACAGTTATCATTACAGACTGGTGTAAGACTGGTTATTAGCCTATTAAAAACTATAATGATTATTTCTGTAATAGCTGTAGTGAAATATTGGTATTATTTATATAAGAATTTATTATAAATATATTTACCATGAGTTGTCCTACTAAGGACTGAATTGGAGATAGGAGAATATGGAGAGTATTGTTGGCTGGCTGAGTGTAGCGATGGAACTATTCCATGTAGGATAGTAAATAGTAGTGGGTGGTGAATAGCTACCTGTCTGCAACTTTGTAACAAAAATCACCATTAGTGTTTGAAGTTATACGAGGCGATACCAGGGGCAGGATTTATATCGGGAAAGATTTAGAGATGGTTGGCTGTTGAAGCAGCAGTGTAAAGGGTCTTACTCAGGATACAGTCTGAGGTACTTGAGGGTTAGACAAAACAGTGCATTTTAGTATAGATATTGTGATAGGAGTAGTCAATTAAAATTACTTTCTGAGGAAGACAAGATTTTTTAAAGATTTTTTTTGCCTAAAGATGTAGAAAATTGCTTTAAAAGTTGAAAAGAAAAGTTCTATTCCATTTGGCAGCTGTTTTTCCTTCATTTATCTAATGTAATGGTAGTTTTTGATCATGTGTGCAAGCATCCATTGTATATTGAAAATAGGAATACGAAGGCAGCATTAGAAAAGATAAAATCATTCTACATTATTTCTTAAATGTTGTATGGTTATTCTAAGACTCACACTGTAACTGGTTCTGTGTTGTGCGTTGAGACTGAATGATGCAACTATCAATAATATTTTCCAATATTGTAAAAACCACCCATTGCACTCGGTGTGATTCACTTGCAAGTGCCAGGGCTGTGTGACTCTGTTTGCAAGGTCAGAATGCTTCACACTGACAGACTGTGCAAGTGTCTGTACACAGTGATCAGCTCCCCTCTCAACCTTCCTGATAAGCTGAATAAATTAAACTCCTTAATAGGAAAAGATGAGGATATCAGATAGCTGTTGCAAAAGACAAGCTGTAAAATTCTCTGTGAGCAAAGGAGAGAGAGAAAGACCAAAACAGTGCAGCAGAAGAGGAATGTGATTGTTGCTCTAATCTGAAAGGGTTGGCTGGCCTACAACAGTTTCAGAGAATGAATCGGTGACACACAAATGGAGGAATGTTGTTCTGGAAAGCTGTCTTGTTCATGATCCCACCTCAACATGTGTTAGCTCTCAGCAAAGCTGGTTTTCAGCACTCTGTTCTCTTGCTTATTGTCTCAGAGGCCATGTCAAATGATACAAGGTTTGCTGACAGTGATCTGAGTGTGGATAAGGTGACCAAATTCTTTAGAAACACATTTGACTCAGCTTGCTGCTCATAAGAATTACAAGGGTAGTGGTGGTTTTACCAGGAAATAGCCAATATAGAAAATTCATTTGTGAGCCATGAATACTTAAAAATTCATATAGTTAATAGTATTTACTTCACATTTCCTTTGTAGCTGTTCTGAGTGGTTTATTAAACTGAACATCTCCTGTAAATACTAAGAAGTGAAGCTTTAAAAGCAGCTAGGCCAGGAGTAATTTGGACTGATGCTGTTAGATAAAGTGCATTATTTGACAAAGCTATGTTGTCCTGTTGCATCCTTCAGTTGGCCAAATACTAAATTAATGAGGATCTCTGTCCTACTCACTGTTGTTTTTTCTCAAAAGTACCAAAGCCAAACTTCAGCTTTTTAGAAGTGTCTTTGTTTAGTCGTATTTTACTCTCATGCTCTTTTCCAGCTTGGGCAGAACCCTCTTGTTGCTGTTGGCATGGAAGGTCTCATTTGATGGAGGTTGAATATCGTGAACCTAAACAGGGCTTTCAGTTCCCCGTGCTAATTACTCTCATTTCATCAGGCACAAGTAATAGAACCACTTGCAGTGAGCTGCTTTGGAGCTTGTACAAAGTAGTTTTTTTCCTTGTTTTTGCCAAGCGTTACAAGCAGTGGTCAGCTTTGGTGGCTGTAAATGCTGTGTAACTCCTGTTGTAACATCTGTCCTTCCACACGGGAAGGTGCTGTCAGCTAGTTCAGCTAAGGCTCATTTGTGTATATTTCTGAGAACTTCTGCTCTTTGTAACTAGAGATTTTTTACTAGTCAGCACTGCCTGTCAGGTTATTTACGCTGCAGATCTTGATACTTTTTAGTCATTATCTCTGAAAAATCTAAGATAATCAATGTAACTGAGAAGCTTTAAGCAGCCACTGCATGCTAGATGATCAAGGAAGCAACTGCAGGCCACTCTTACAAAACCTGATTTTTAAGATGTTTGTGTAAATTACTTTTTTTTTTCTTTTAAGTGTTAGCTCTTCAACTTAATTGAGACAGAAATATGCATAACTGGCAGAAAGGACTTTTCTCTCTAGAGCTGAATTGTGCAGCTTAGCTGGATATTGAGGGAGTAGAATTTCAGAGAAATATTTTCTGAATCTGAGACTCTGAGGGCTATTTAAAAAAATATTTAAAGATGGTTTTATTTTGGTAAAATGCTGCTTTTTTTTCTTTAAGTAGTTTTGTCATCTTTGTGTTACTACAAGGAACCTGAGACAGACTAACATTGTGCAAACCTGATTAAAATTATCTGTGCTGTTTCAAAGGTCAGGTGCACTCAGTGAATTTGCTTTCAAATTATTTTGTTTATTCTGTGTACGTATGCATCTTGAGCTCTATAAAGGTCAGGAAAGGAAATTCATTTTGGAATTTAAACGAAGTTAGGTTTTACTGCTGGTAGCCCTGGTTAGTTTCATTTGTACTAATGAAAGTTGTTTTCCTTTGTTGGTTTTGTTTTGCTGTCAGTTTTATTTTTCTAGTGAAACTTGTTTGTAACTATGAGGTCTATTTGAAGATAAGACAGTATTAGTAATTTTATTTTATTTTTTTCGTGTTTTGCGCGATCTTAAAAACTTAGTACTGTTTGTACAAATTAAATAGTAGTCTTATTCAGGTTTTGGTTTCTTGGTTTCTTTAATTTGTTTGGTAGATTATTTTCCCAGTTAGAATAGTGTATTTAAAGGATACATAGCATTTAACGGTTTCTTGCCACAAATGGTTTAATCAAGTAGGCATGGTGATGCAATTCCTGTAGAATTTATAACAGTCCTGCTTATTAATGTTCAGGTTGAATAATATAACCACAAAAGGATTCGTGTGTGTGTTGTGAAGCATAACTAATTGCAGTTTTCGGTCACAGAACCAGTGACAATTAGTAAGGAAGTGGGCTTCTATCAAATACAAAAGAAACTGCATTGAAGGAGCCTAATTTTTGTCCTAAAAAGGCTGTTATGTAAGTCCCCTTGTGTTCCAGTTCTGTCTCTAGAATGGTTGAAATATTTGTGGTTGTTTGACAAAAGAATTTTTTTTTAATCATCCTTGTAGGAATGAAGAAATTTTCAAAAAAGTAATAATGATTTTTCGCAAAAAAATTAGTATATTTTTCAAAGTTTACATTCACTTGGAAGGTCTTGAGCTGTTTAACCAAATCAGATTTTTCTGTAAAAAAGCATTCTGGCATTTTCTTTTCTGACTTTAGGTCGTGAAATCTGAATGAGGCAGAACATGCTGATTGAATAAACGTAATACTAAAACTTAACAAAACTCTGTTTTAGTGCACAATTTACTGGATGGATGGACAGATTTTGCAGTTATATGAAAGTTTAAGAAAATTGTTCTGAGTCTCTTTTTTGAGTTGTCACAGTCTCTTCTGTGTAGAAGAATATAAATCTCCTGTAGGCAGTTGTGGTGCTTTCAGTAGTAAGTATTAGATGTCGCTGTAAGCAGAGCACTCTGCTGCCTTGCCAAAGATTGGTTCAGTGTGTATTTAACCTGCAGTTGCTTCAGTCTGTGTGGACATAACCAAGCTCGGCCATGAGTAACAAAGGATTGGTCACACAGGTTTCTTTTTAGTTTAAAAAATTGCTTTAGTAAATCAGGTGTTTGCCCAGGCTGGTTGGCTCTAATCTCATGGGGCAAACATATAACTGCTGGGTGCTACTTTGATACACACAGAAGATGGTGAAGCCTGGACTGGGTGCCTTTGCTTGTGGGAGTTTTGCCAAGATGCTGCTCCTGCTTTGAGGCTCTTATTTTTCTTGTCTGCTTCTTACTAATTAGTATAATTTGTAGGCTTCCCTCCACTGATTCATTATTGTTGGTAGCAGGCACTGTCATTTCTCTTCACCTGACTGTTTCCAATGAGAAAGATTTCTGTGTCAGCTTTTCATCGGTTTTGCTGTTTGCATCTTAGTCCATTAATTAACTTTAGTGTATTATACCTGTTGTGAGATGTATCCTGCCCAGTGCTGCAAATGAAGCTGTAGCTGTTAGGCCTTGACAGTGTGATTTAAGAAAAAAAGGAATTAAAATTGGGATACTTTAGGATATTTGAAGTAGAACTTAGAATGTGTTTTATAACAAAAAATTCCAAAAGCCCAAGCATTGTGGGTACTTTGCTAACTTGGAAAAATTTCTGTTAAATCATATGTTACCCTGTTTTTCACTTTCCCAGGTGTCAGGGAAAAAAATTACCTTCTAGTATTGTGATATTAACACTTTTTATGTCCCGTTTATTCTGATTCGTGGCTTGTTTTGAGAAGACTTGCCTAGGTAGGATAAAATCTCAATATGACAAATGCTATAGTAGCACATGTCCGAGCAGTGAGCTTGAGAATCAGAATTAGAGGCTGAGTATCAGGATCTGAATGCAGGGGAATAGAGAAGAATAGCAGGGGAGAAAAGGTGGAAATACTGCTCTTTAGAGATTAATAACACCTTTGGGAGTGATATATAAGGGCTGGTGTTGCACATAATCAGAATTCTGGCTTATATAAATACTTTGGATGCCATCGAAAGCTTCTAAAATTACTTTATTATTTCCTTCCAGAACTGTGTTGCAATATAGAACCAAATTCATATTCATATCTTCCCACATAAAAAAACATTCATGCCATTGAAGATCTTTTAAACTGTGATATGCAAAAGAAACTCTTTTGAAAAGGTTGGGGTTGGTAGTAGATTTCAAGGTATTAGGTACTAAGCATCCTGTGAGATACACTGGGAATCCTAGAATCAGGAATACTTTGTCCATGAACTTTTTTGTTCTTATTTGGTACTGAGACCAGAGCAGTGGCTTTCTGTGTATGGAAATTTAGTGTATGGGTGTGTCTATGCTGTAGTGGGCACTGAGTAATTACGTACTTTGCTGCATTTGCACATTTATTGTCATTAGGAAGCTTATAATGGCTATTTTTCTTGCAGTGTAGGAGTTAACTGCTAATAGAATCTTCTAATGAATGGTTTCAGATTGGTGTAGCTTCATCTGAAAATATATATATATATATTTATTTTAATATGTTGCATTGAATCTGTCTGTTGCCGTGTTGTGATGGATTGTCTCAGCCCCTGAGCTGCCATCAGTTCCCTTGGGTGCTTCTCATTTCTGCCCTGTGTGCAATGCAGGTGACTCTGGGCAGCATTCTGGGACTCTTCCTTTCAGCTTCCTGTGGATGTGGACTGCAAACAGTGGAAACTCCATGTGAACACAGCTGATGTTTTCTGAAGTACAAAGCACACAAGTGCCTCGCTGTTCCTGCATGTTGTGTGTGCACCTGGGGTGGGAAGTAGCAGTGGCTGCTCTTGTCTTGTGGCAACAGCACTGCTGCTTTTGTGTCTGTAAGCTCCTGAGGCTGCAAAGTTGTGGCTGGGTTCTTCCTTGAGCATTGTTCATTCTGTCCATATTTATTACGTGTTTCTGTTGTTATCTGCTTAGTGTTCTATACTCAAAACTGGCTGAATTAGTTTGCATTTGTTGAGTTCCTCTTTATTTTGGAGAATGTGCACCATGTCTTCAGCAAGTTTGAAGAAAAAACTGGAGAATACAAAGAATTAAGTATTGTCAGTGTTGATGAAAAACATAAGTCAGAAAAAAAAATTGATAACATTGTTTAAATAGCTCCTCATAAATGTGTAAGATTCTCATTAGTCCAACATCAGAAGTCTAATGAATATTAATGAATGAGATCAAAGACATTTAGAAATCAAAGCAAGTAAACAACAATTATTTTTAAGAATTATATAAGTTTTTATCTGCACAAAAATATGAATCATCTTAACAGAATGGCTCCATGAGAAGTTTTGCTTGAAAATATTTTTTCTGAAAAATTTTATATTGAACTAGAAAGGCAACTGTGTAATAGAAACCAGAAAAATACATACATCAAAACCTGAAATAGATAAAATGTCTTGAATATGCTGTATTCAAATACCTAAATTCAGCTGTGGAATCTAATAGACTGGGAGTTTGTGCTTGGCCTGAGTCCGTGATCTGAGCTTGACTCTGACTGTCAACACAAATTGATAAATATTGAGAAGGAAATTACTTTTGGTTGTCTCAGACCTTTACTATTTTCTTCTACATTTCTAGTACTTCTGGATTAAAGTTACTTGTGCTGAAACATAAACATAGTGTAATTCTGTTAAAAAAGATAGGTTTACATGTCATTTAATACATGAATGATTTTGATCATCAAATGTCTGAGTATGACCAGAACTATCTCCATCCCATTATCTGCTTTTCCAAATCTTGTCTATAACCAGCATGTGGTGTGAACTGTGTACCACAGTTATTTAATCTTTGAAAAGTATATGCTTGTAATACAGCATGGGCTATTTCAGCATCACAGTATGATGCAAGTGAATCTTCCAAGCTTTAGGGAAATGACTGGAACAGTTTATTAGATACTACTTTTCATTTATCTTTACATTTTTACTAACATTCCTTTAATAATTGTTTTATTCCACTAAAAATAGAAAAAACCCAATTTCTGTTTAAACTGATAATCTAAACAAAGTAATAGGTGTATGAATGAGTTCAGCTATCTTTTATTTTTATTTCTGCTGTTAAAAAACCATTTTATATGTGTATAATCTTTAAAATCCTGTGAGGATTTTAATGTATTTAATCCACAAAGGCCATCATGGTGACATTACTCCAAAGGCTGAGCTCCCCTGGTGCAACACAGAGTGTTGTGCTCATAAAGCACCCACTCGCTCTGGGCAATAGTGACATTATTTGACAGTGTGTGATTCCCACGAACTTTAATGGCAAAGTAGGGCCCGCAAGAGGATCCTTCAAATACTGTCAGAGAAACAGTTCCATTTTCAACCAGGGTATAAAGCTAATGGTATCTAACAGCTTTTAGTGTCACTGCATCAAATTCCTCAAGTAGAAAGAACGGGTGACATTCTGTTCTGAAGTGACCGTATGTTTGACCCAGTTTCGCGATGGTGGTGTCATCGCAATTGTATCTTGCTGCTGTAGGCTCTTGCAGCCTGACAGGCGGAACAAGTTGCTTTAGCTCACAGAGCTCATCTGTCACACTGAGCAGCTTGCAGGTTTCTATTATCTGAATGAAATGTGGAGCGAGGACTTCTCCCTGCTCCCTGCCTATCAGCATAGTCAGCAACCTGCTCACACCCCCAGCAGCAGACTGATAGGAAGTGGTAGAAGAAGAGAGAATAAGAAAACTATTTCCAGAGATGCAAATGTAAGCCGCATTTAATAATTAAAAGGCTTGTGGTTCAAGAATAATAATTAAAAAAACACATGTCCAGGAACTAGATGGAAAGTTAATTTCCAGAGAAGGATTACAATTACCCTATCTGAAAGGAAAGATGGAAAGCTTTTAGTTTTATATTTAAGACGAAAACTAAGAACAGTTTTATAATTCAGTGGAGCAGTGACAGACATCTCTGTTTTCATCATGAGCACTTGCTTAGCATTTAAAATGTTCAACCCTTTATGGAGATTTTACTATATTTTCTAAAAATAGTGTGCCTAGAATTTTGTACCCTTGGCCAAATCTTGCCATAATCTCTACACTCTTTGAAGTTCTGTGATGGGAGCAGTGTTAGGGCACTGAGTTTGTGCAGGTTGCTCTTTGAAGTTCATGTGCAGCTGACTTGGCTGCTTTATTCTTGGAATGACCAATTTTCACATGTTTTCAGAATACTGGCAAAAGATGCACAAACCATAATGCTTAGTAAACACTAATTAGTGTTTTTTTCCTATGTTAAGCATAGGCAGAATTTTTTATAGCCTGTTATGATAGGTGTAGTTTTTAAAATGCTTTTACTAGAGTAAAATTTCCAAGTAAAACTTACCACCAGCTGGTTTCTGTTTGTTATAATAATAATAATGATTGTGGCAATCCACAAGTAAAATGATTCACATGTGGCACATGTCAGGAATGCCCTCTGGTATTTAAGAATGAGATTGAATAAGACATTACTAACAGGTTTCTCCCCCACTATAATCCAAGTGATTCTGTACAACATTATTCAGAAGGAATACACCAGTTCATATTTTCATCATGGAAATGATGAGCTGAACCACCGCAGTCTAATGAAAAATAGGACTATGGAATGTATGGCATATGTATGAATTAGGAAGATATTTATATCTTTGGGCTTCACAGCTTCAGTGGAATAGAAAGGGTCATTCTGTGGTGATCGATGGATATGTGGTGAATTGCACAAGATCTGAGAAAATGAGGATTGCATTTATCACATCTAAGGGGAGTGTCAAAGTGTGTGTCTGCCCATAACCCCATCAGTGGTAAAATGATGACAATGTGCCTTGGGGAGATACCAATCAATATGACTCTTGTAAAGCTCAACAACGGCTGATGCCATTTCATCTGTTGAGTTCTGGATTAGCTTAGAGAGCTACAGAAAAAAAGAACAAAAGAAAGAAAAACATCAGCTTTGTACCCAAGACCGGCTTGGAAAAAGTTTGAAATAAATTTCATAAAAATGAAATGGGACGTAATGTTCTAGGTTTGAAAAATTAGATAGAAATGTTCAGCTGAATTTTGTTCAGATGGTCATTATAGAGAGCACTTACACACTACATAATCATTGAGAGCATGACACAGAACCAGACTGACTTCTGTTGGTCTTGAAGACTTGATATGTAATGAACTTCCAGAGTGCAGTTTGTTGGCCTCCTTAAAAAGAAAAAAAAAAAAAAAGAAAAAAAGAAAAAAGAAAAGAAAAAAAAGTTGATGATAATTCATTCAGAAAGCCCACTGGCTTGCTCAACAGAAATAAATCCTATGATTTCTGACCAGAACAAATCAATGGCAATATCACAGATGAAGAATATCCAAAACAAGCTCAGAAGTAAAATGTGAGTGAACAGGAACATTTTAAACAGCTGAAAGCTGCTGCTTCTGTCACGAAACCCGTAACATATAAAGGCTAAAATATGTTTTATATATTGTTTTCTTTCTCTCAGTAAAAACTCTGAAACCTGAATCAGATTTTCTGTGGACAAGAGAGAGGGATTTCTGAGGGAATAACCCAAATGCATGCTGATAAAAACATGCATATATAATGTATACAGGCACACTTAAAATCCCTCTAAATATTTTCAGTGGTAGTGAAGAAAAAAGCACCTGAAATCTGTGGTCCTATTTCCTAACTCTGAAGTTCCTAGCTACAAGATGTTTAGCTTTGTTCCTTGACTTCACCTGTTTTTGTTGGAATGGGTATCTTCCTCCTTATGTAGCCAGATCTTGCTAGTCTAAGTAATTTGAAAGCCCATTATAATTTAGGTGCAATTCTGAAATCAGAAGAGGAAAGAGGGTAGACATGGGAGTTTTTTTGGGAGCAGTAATGAACTGCAGGCAAGAGGTAATTCTATGTCAGTTTTTCCAGGAAAACTGAAGGAAAGACTCCAAAAATGTTGGTTTTGCCAAAGGTGTTTATAATTGTACTAAACTTATATAAAATTGTACCTAGGGCTATGAGGGTGATATAGGTTCATAGGTTCTGATCTCTAGAGTAAAGATAAGAAGAGATCACTGAAGTGTTTCATTTGATCTCCTGTGTGGGGAATGTAAATGTCACTCATTTCCCTTGATGCAGGCAGGTGATGTGATCGGCTAAAGTGGATCTGCTGGAAAGCTTGTCTTCATTTGCAGACACTGAAAGGCTTGAGCATCCCCTTCCTTTGGTAGTTCTACTTGTTTGTTAATCATCTTCCAGATTAAATTTGGGGTTGTACAAATTGATCTGTTGTCTATGTTGAGTTGTCTCGCTGACATGCAGGGCAGTCCCCCTCAACTTCAGAGGAAATTGGGACTGGCCAAAATTGCTTTAGCCTTGGCTCTCCTCTCCAGGTACAAGACTGCTGGATGAGTTCAGTGTTAGTGACCAAGCAATGGTGCCATTAAAGCAGTAGAGGGAAGCAACATCTATGAGTACAGATTTTTTCATACAGTAGTAGCTGAACAAGATCAACATGATTATTAATGTAAAGGCCAAACATTGATGTATGTATTTATTATCCCTTTGTAGCCTGAAGTTACAGAAAGATGATACTCTAAAGGTAAATGTGTTTCTTGCATTGCAGAGACAAACATTGCCTTACACCCTTTGTATTGCACTCACAGATCTGAGTGCAGAGATTAAAGATTGAGCTGACAGGACAACTTCTTTAGCCACCTGGCTTCCCTATCAGACAAAAGTGCTGAGTGATAGAGGGAAAATATAAAAAAGTTGATGTGCTGAGGGTCTCCGAATCTTAGAGAATAAGTGCTGACTTCTGCTTTGTTCACAGTGGTTAAGTTGTGCTGGTGTAGTTATGTTTGCAAAGATTAATGCCAGTGTATTTAAAAATAAATGCACTGGTCCTGCGTCTGCTCCCTAGATTAATAATGCCAGGTGAGAAAAACAAGAAATTTGAAAATTACTTTTTAATGGTTCTTCTGAATTTGCGTGAGGCTTGTTTATGTAGTAGTATGCATCAAGCATTTCAATGGAAAGCAGGAAATTAAGATACATAAGACTGCATAACTGTGGATTTTTCACTGTATTAAGTGGATAAATACCTAAAATTAGGTCGCAGAGCATAATAGTTTGTGTGTAAAATATCACAATAACTTTAGACTTTGAAGATAGTTCAGCATTCTGTAGTTGCTCATAAATGTGCGACTTAATTGTTCTTTGATTAATAGTTGAAGTAGAAGTAGGGTGGGTTTTTTGCTAAAAAGAGATTGGATAATACATCAGGCAGCCTGACAGAGACCCATTTTCATCAATAAGCTATTTTGCTGAGATTCAGATATACCATAATCTTATATTTGTTTCAACAACTTCATCTTTTCATTTTCAGATTTTTCTGTTGTCACTTTCAGAAAGTTGAACTGTGATAATTAAAGCAGCCTGCAACGTAAATGAAAGATGCAGAAATTCAAGATAGTCACATTATGCGGTGAAATTTTAATTGATATGAATTTGTGTTTTATAAATTGTAAATCACTATGATCAACTGTTTAAAGACCGGTTAATCAACAGATTTGTATAGCCCAGAAGAAGCAAATATATGCTATGCTGTGGTGTGAGTTTGCTTTTTTTCTCTTCATGTTTGCATATTATAACACGGTACATTAATTTTTGATATATATAGGCAGTTCAGCTGTTAATAGGTAGAAGAATAGATAAGAAAAAAGAGATTGGAGCAAGCAAATATTTCTAATGATTAAAATTATTTTCAAAGGAAAACATTTAAGAGAAGCTAGAAAGTGCAGTAATGTATGTGGCAGCAGCACTCTGTAGGTTTACAGCTGTTTGTACCTGTCTAATCTTTTTACCTAAAGTTATCATGTAAGTGTGGTGTTGCCTGCCCTAGGTGACCTTGAACCAAATAACCTCCTTATAATTATCTTTAATTCAGATAGATTTGACTTCCATTTTATACTCACACATGCACACACCCAGTTGTTTCTGCTGTTCTTTATTTGGGAACAGAGGGAAAATGTCTCTTCGATCCCTCGCAGTGCCTGCATCCTTTAGGTGGCACATCTGCACAGCTGCTGTCAGATGCTGTTACCTGCATTAATTGTCAGACTTGCTTTTCCTTGGAGAGATCCTGGCAAGAGGAGAAGTGTGTGGGGACGAGGAGGTGATTAATTCTGCCCTAGTATGAGCACATTTCTTAGATGCTCTAGTCCATGTAGATAGAAGCTCACCACACCTTTGTTGTGAACTGGTGAATACAAGCCAGCTCCGTCCCGAAGCTGCTGTCTCATCCCTTTAGCTCTGTGTTAAACTCAAGCTGCTATGATTTGCCCCTTAGCATCAACTACTGATCTGGGTTTGATGTCAAATTAAGAGGATCATGCAGCTTTTCTTTGGATTGAACAGGCAGTTCAGGTCTGTCCTTAGTATGTTAGTGGGATGTTAAGCACGCAGGCTGGGTGAGCAGAAAATGGCAGTGAAGCATCTCGACTGTGGAACCTTGTCCTTGGCTGTAATGGAATTGCACGTGGTGATCTCTGTGTCTCGTTGTGATCCTGATTGCTTTGCTTTTGAGCCCTGAGCAGCCCTGGTGAACTGAATCAATTTATCTTTTCGTGAGAACATGTGGCTTGAATTCCTGATTCTCTGGGCATGTTTGTGTTGGAGCTTAGCCTGGATCCACATAGAGAAAACAGGAGGACTGAAGGGAACTTGGAGAAGAAAGGAATGAAGGGTCTTTCCTTCTGTAGTTCTGTGCTCAGTTCAAGTATTCAGCAGAGGAGTGAAGAATTGTAACACTTCTCTTTCTTTTTGGAGGCTGGTGGTCATTTTCTTTATAGGAAATGTATACTTAGAATTGTTTAAGTTAGAAAGACATTTAAGATCATTGAGTCCAACCATTAGCCAAGCACTGCCATTAAGCCATGTCCCTACGTGCCACATCTGCACATTCTGTATGTGAATATAGGATGCTGATATACTTAGAGTGTATGAAATGTGGGATGTGCTTATCATGTCATTGAGAATTAAATCTATGTACTGGCAGTTTGAAAATAGTCTCAGATTTCCCAGTATTTAAAGAATGGAGGAGGAGTGAATAAAGTAGGAAAAAAGAATAATAAAATAGTAATCACTGGCACATCACTACCTGGCAATAGCAGTACCATTTATTAGGTGGAAAGATGGAAGTGTTCAGGAAAAGCAGTCCATTTGCAAAGCAGCACACTATGTATTCACATTGTTTTACTGCTTGCACTGCAGTGGACCTAAATTTGATCAAGTATCTTTGTCATTGAGAGGCAATAAATGTTTCCCCACTAATTGTTTTTAATGCATTTCTTTTAATTTATTGTGGACCTGGGAGCTGGAAACACTGAAAGTTGCTCAGATTTCACAAAAGAACTGGAGCAATTTTACCTTGAAACAAAACAGGAGTGTCCAGTTCCTAGGGGAAGAAGTGTGTTCCCTGAATGCATTTGTATTTCAGCAGATTAATTGAGAAATGGTCTGTTTTCCAAACCAGCTCCTTCATACACCTGAGATTTTTAAGACAATTTTCTCTAGTAGTTATTTACTTATAAGACGATTGATTTTAATATTTTTTTCTGGGACAGTTGTATATCAGAGTTTTCAGAGGGTTATAAAGATATGCTTTGAAAATATAGTTGCGTTGAACAGCATAGAGTTAGTTTTTAAAAGTTACCTGAATTTGGAAGTAGCTGACTTTAGAACCCCGATATGTCCTGTAGAAAGCAGCATGGCAGAATGGGAGTGGGTGGTTAATATGTCCTTTCTAAAGAGAGAATATTTGTAGTACCAGAATACCAATTACGTTATTGGCACAACGGAAGAGCAGAAAGGCGATTGCCTGAATTAAGGTGACATTGGGTGTGAGTGTGATCGAATTTAAGTTCCCTCTTACCAAACACAATTGGTAAGCCCTTAGAATCTCCAAATAAATACTTGTGCTTTAAGGTCAGTCCAGACCTCATGGATTGCTTTTCCTTTCCCTGATAAAAGCAGATGCAAGCATGCCAAATTGCTTTGCTCCAGCTTAACCTCAGCACTGTTTGAATTCATAAATGCTACAAAAGGAAAGCTTATTACCGCATATAACGGTGAAGTGGAAAAATGTCATGCCTGCCTAATCTATTTCCTGGGAAGGGGAGAAAAATCTTTTTATTCTTTTACTAAGACCTGGGGAATAAAGTAAGGACTGGATGTGATGCTGATAATCAAGGATTGTCTTTCATATTTTCAGTGGATGTCAACCCTATATTTTCTGTTGTTTCTGATATATTTTCTCAGAAATGAGACAGTAAAGAAACTTTTTTCTGTATTGAAGTAGAACACTATATTTAAATAGTTTTTTTTTTTAAACTTATTTTACTTATTTTTTACTATTAGCAGCTGTTTCTCTGAAGCTCTTGGTTTGAGGATAAATTGTTCAAACACTGGCATATCATTTAGTAGATGAAACAAAGCAATGCTGCGTTTGGGCTTTATATGGTAAGTAGTCTATAGCAGTATTAGAAATGTCATCAGTGGGAGCTTTGCTCTGAATTGATAACAAGTACATAGTTTAAAATAACTTGGACAAGAAGAAAACACTCCTAAAATAGAGTGCTTGAGGGAAAAGTAGGTTTTCACACTGTAAACAGTGTTCTTTGAAAGCTGTGAGAAGGAAAAAAAATACTGTAGCACAGTACAGTAAGTTAAATCATTACATTAATTGAACATTTGTCTATTTGCAGTGGTTTTGTTTCGTGGGTGTCAGTAAGATGACTGGTTGAGAAAGGAAGTAAAAGGCAAGTAGTAGCGAGTAAGGTTCAAAACAAAGCATTTAACATTCATAGGGTGTAATTGTGGGTAATGTGTTAAGTTCACTTTCCTGAATGTGGTTTAGTGGTTTAAACTACTACCTGTAATGAACTTAGTAAATCTACAAACACAATTTTTTGTAACAATATGTTCCTCAGGTTTTAAGTGAGGATGACTAAAATCTTGTGTTGTATCAATGAGTCTTACTTTATTTCATCATAAATGTTATGCAAAATTTTACTTCGCTGTGAAGCTGAAATTCTGCATCTAACAGGTGTTGAATCCTTTTCTTTCAGAGAATGGTGATTAAACCTGAACGCTTCTCATTGTACTTCTTAGCCTGAAGTAGGGCAGGTATTTCTTAAGCCATTTGGTAGACGGTCTGTCAGCCCAATGAAATATTGACAGGATTTTACAGGACGCAGATGGCAGAGGAAAATGTAGTATTTCACTGCTAGCAAGAGTTTTTCATTTTCTTTCTGATGACAATCCAGTTACTAGGTTGCTGGTTCTCTCACAAAACGTAGCGTGTGGCTACCTAATTAGATTGCTTTAAAGCCCGTTGGAAATGCCAATGTATTTCTCATAATCCTTTTGCCTTTGGGTTGCTGTTGTTAAAGGCTAACTTCTCAGTCTTGGGAAAAAGGCTTGTTCACTCGGCTAAACATGAAAAATGCATTATGCTTGATGTTCTGCTTGATGTTCTTGGTTAAAGTATAATGTGCAACAGAATTCTCTCTATACTGTGTCTCTTGAAGCTGTAGCTGCTGGGCAATAATGGCAAAAAGATGTTCAGATTACAGTTATAGGGACTCAATCATAGTTGGTAAGAGATTAAACTTTAATAATTCAATTAAAGCTTTTGGCCCAACTTTTTAAAAAATAAGATCAGTAAAGAAAAAGCTTTGTCTGGGTGAGTGTGCGTTGTTTGACACTGCAAACAGCATTGTCTTTGCATAGCATATTGCATGTACTGCACAGGCAGGGTTTGCATTTAATAAGGTACTTGAAGAAAGTGGAAGTATTTTATTTTTTTAATGTGCCTTAAAATTGTCCAGTAATGAAACCTACATATCCAAGGCTTCACCCAGTGAAAACTGCTTTTAACTGTTGAAAAGGGAACCCACACTTTTGTGTGAGAGCAGTAAGACTGAAGTATGGTTTTAGGGAATTGCTTATTTAAAGATACTCAAAGTCAGTAGCAGAGAACTGAAGTCACCAGGAAGATTTAGCAAAGAGCTTTGAATACTTAACAGGAAAATGTGACACATTCAAGCCCCTCGATTTCATGTAGCCTCAGGGTGAAAACAAAACTAAAGTTTGATGCCATTCAGTTGTTTTGAGAGCAAAAGCACACTCCAAACTGGCATGTATTTATTGTTTTATTGGAAACATTCTGAAGGAAAAGCTACCAAAATGCAGCATCATCCCAGCAAGAAAATTTTGCTAGGACTAGATGCAGGGATCGTACATGTCACCGTAGATATTAGGCACCCTTTAAAATAAGTCAATTAGGAAGACTATCAAAAGGTTAAGGCAAATCCATTTTCAAAAATACATTCTTGATCAAGTGCTTCTGAAATTGCAGTATTGAACTCTTAGTAGAAATTAAATAAACGTTTTACTTTTGTCTTTCATACTGTGTACTGTCAAAAGAAAAAGCTGCCTTAATTCTTCAAGAGTTTCAATTTATAGCTTGAAGTTGTAATTTTCATTAGTGCTGACTAGGTTAGGCATTATTCTTGGTTATTGATAGTAGATGTGTATTTTTATTTGATATTAAAGTGTAATATCAAAATAATCGTAGTACTGCAAATGCCATATTGTATGTTACAGTATTTTGGACTTAAGAATTGAAATTTATAACAATTTTTATCGAAGTTGCAGCATTTTGTTATCACTAAATAGTTCAGTGACTACTCAATTCTACAGTAGTCCAACTGTCTAACAAATTGCTCCTCGTTAAGTGATTTTAATCTTTAAGCCCACACCACATTTTTGTATCTCAATCTATTTTTCTCCATCTCTTCATTTTCAAATTTTTCAAAGAATTTCTTGGAATCTCTGCTAATCTTCTCAAAGAAATCACATGAGCAATGAAGGTAGAAAATAACCTGTTTGTTCCAGCTGCTCTCCTGGGAATACCATGTCTGGCTGAACCAGTCTCAGGTGGACTGAGCTGAGTGATTGCAGGGAGTGTTCAGGAGTGACTCCACCGTGCAGAAACTCAAACTTGGGTTCAGTGCCACAAGGTGAGGATGACTTTTGGCCATGTTCTTGTTAGGAAATGTAGTCTTTCTGGCATTTCAAATGTTGTTATTCATGGTTAGAACAGAGAAGCTGCAATAGCCAATGGACTCATATTTTTCCCAATGTCAGCATTCTGTATTCTGCATGAGGAGCATAAATTCTCACTGTAATTCACAGGAACGGTTTAAAATATAGGCAAAACTGTTAGGTAGGTAAACCTGCTTGTTTTCATTATAATGAAAATAAGATGTTCAGTAAGACAGTGGTAATCTGAACCTATTATGTTTTATGCTATTTAAATCAATACTTTATAAACATTTGTTTTAGTACATTCCTCTAGTTAATGCTATGGTAATGCTCATCCTTGCTGCTGCCACTGTTTAAATAGTTTTACAAGCTGAATTTCTTACAGGAAAAGCTTTGCTGACTTCCAAGCCTGGACAATGCTGAAAAATCCTAAAATGGACTTGCCCATTCCTTATGTATTTAAAGACTCATGAGAAAAATAAAGGTTTAGTGGTGAATACAGAATATTAAGTTGACTGGAGAGTGTTAGAATGTATTTTTTTCCTCTTCTAACTTAGAAACTTAATTATTTTTTTCATTTTTTCCTACTTGACAAAAGCTAATTTAAGCAAACCAGATTGCACATTTGAAACATACAGAAGTTTGGTCCTATTTATTGTGTATTGTTCCCTGGGCAATCTTGACTTCCCCTCATAGGACTGACAGATGCCTAAATGAAGAGATTGTTCTTGTCAAGGGAGGCACTGACACAAATTCAGTTGTCCGTGTTGTTGGCTCTGTCTGATGTTGTCCCTTCTAATGCTGCAGAACAAATCACCTTGCACAGGGTAAGCAACGTGCCCTGGCTGCCTTTTATTGAAATCTGTTTCTTCTGATCTGTCATGTCATGATATCCTGTTTGAACAGTGTTCTTGAACAGCCTTGTGTTCAAGCCAAACTTTCACAGCAGTTTTCTCTTGCAGTGATCTCATAAGCAGCATTTGACTGTGGATGAGTATCAAAGGGCCTATTCACTGCAACATGAAAGGCTTTTACCTGCTGTGACTAAACCATGTTAAATTGTTACAGACATGCAGGTGTATCTGGTGTTTGCAGGAGTGTTTGAGCGTAAATACCTTTGTTCAAGCACCAGCTAATGAAACCAACAAACTTGATTTGTCTCCTGCATGAGAATTAAAGAAACAGATTTATTAAGGAAGATCTTGCTGAAGGAGCACTTGCTTCTAAAGAAGTTCCATCTTTCCTTTAGATTATATTACGTTCACTGTATTTTATGGGTCTTCTAATTGCATGTTGTTCAAAAGAGATTTACTGTAAACACTGCATAGCATGCTCACAGTTGTATTGAAAGAGAATGTGATAAGCTATAGCTTCATTCAATTAATTAAATACCTCCTGGCTTTGTTAGTGATCAGAAAACTTGACAGCAGTTGTATTGTACTTTCACCTGTATATTTTAAAGAAGCTGTATTGTAAATGATACAAGGACTAATCTTTTGCTAGAGGGGTACCTTCTGTTGCGCTGCTGACCCTTATGGTAAAGCTAAAAAAGGCAGCTCTGGTCATCTTTTCTCATTATCAGCTGCCTAATTAAGTATTTCCCTATGCACATTGTACAATAAAGTCATTTTGTAAAAGTGAGGGGAGGAAAAAGATGCTGTTGACATGCTTGGTCTAGGTGAAAAGGTGTTGGGAGAGGAAATCTGCTCTGCAAAGGAGGAAGAAGCATTAGTAGTTTCAAAGAGAACTTTTGGAACAAATACAGATATAGGCTTGGGCACTTTGCTTGGGAGGAGTTGGTGTGAGTGAAAACTTAAAACCCCATAATGATCTACGGAAGCTCTGTCAGCTGTAGTGTTCAGAATACCATATTTTGAACCTAAGTTCTCAGAGCAAGCTGCCATGGGTGGGGAGGAGGTGAGCACTTTTATTAGAATTGCACTCTAATAAAAGCTTTTCCTAGGTTTTTAGAATAAGTAGGATGTACTAGGGATGTGAAAATGCCATGTTTGCTTGGGAATGCAGCTATTCAGAGCATCCTGGAGTTTTTTTATTACAATGACAATGTTTTTAGTATTTTGGTAGACACAAAGAGGTGGAAGAAACAGAGGCAGATAGAGTTATCTTCAGTGAGATGAACTAGAGTTAATAATGTATTACTCTACTGGAAAAACTCTTTTGAGAATTTTTTCAGAAGATATTTTGATGAGTTCAGAGAGAAGTTGGTGGTATCATTAAATAAGTTGACAACTTCTGTAATCAGCTTTTTGGTATTATAGCTCAAGGGAAAGTCAATAAACTTTGATTCCCAGCATTAATGTAATTATTTTGATTTTTTCCCCTTTTTTTCTTTTCTGGCTCCTTCTGCAGAAGACTGCAGTAATATAATATCAGATGGCCAAAAGCAATTCAGAAAGTCAGTGTCCCCTAGGATGACGTACAAATGTAGGAAGACTGGGGGTGGAATAAATCATTTCCTCTGATCTTGTTAGGGATGAAATTATTATAGAGAATCAAATGTAATTTGCTGAATATTCTGTGAGGAAGATAAGTATGAAGCTCCTTTGATTACTAAAGGTACTATTTTTTTTCTTTCTTTCTTCCTCTCACCTACAATATTTTCCTTACACAGTATACAAAAGTGTGTTCTCATTGCCACTTGCTTTGGTAGTTGTAATATACTTGCTTTAAGTCAGCTGCTACTCCTGCATTTTGCTTGATTGGGCTAATTGGACTTAAGTCTTCATCTTCTTCTGACCTTGGCCTAGTGAGAAATTGCTTTAAATGTTTCAGTTAGAAAACTTGCATTTTCATATTATTTAATTATTTTGATATCAATATTTCCAATTTATGCTCCCATAAGAGAATGTAGGACAGGTAAGATGAGTGAATCATTATAATATAAATGCCCTGCTGAACAATATAGACCAAAGGACTTGAAAATTGACCTTAAAACACAAAAGGTTGATCAACGTCCTGTGCAAATACTTTCTTTGCTGAAGAAAATAAAAATTGGAAGAACCTTACCATAGTTTTATCATCCATGTGGTTGTTTGAGGCTGACCAACAACATTCAGGTAGAGGTGTCAGGTGCAGCATTAAAGGTGTGATTTCAGGTGTGATGGAGCAGCTGTGCTGAGGCAGATCTGCTTTCATTCATGTGAGCAGCCAGCAAATAGCAGCCAGCAGAGCAGCTTGGCTTTGGTCTTAGTCTCAGTGCAAGTCTGCCTGGAGGAGTGCAAAACTAAGAACTTCAAATGGGCAAGTACATCTCTCTCTAATTCTTTAACTTTTGTAGTCTGGGATTTAATGTGCATTGCTTTTCAGTTTAAGCCTGAAGTTGTTTAGAATTATCAGTTATTGTTTTGAAGGAATGATGTCCCAAATGCTTCAATTTAAGGGCAAAAAAAGATATATCCAACTGACTGAAGTGTTTCAGTTCCAGTGTGGGGAGAGGCTTGACTCTGAGTAAGGTAAACATTTTTTACCTTATTAATTCAGTGAACGGTAAGAGATACTGAATTTATTGCTTGGTGGTTACTCTGTAGTTATTCCCTGGGTAAATATTTGTAGAGCACAACTAATATAAGATGCTTTTCTCTTCACTTCCTCCCACTTTCCCCTCACTTACAGATATCCAGAGAGTTAGTAGGTTGGGTTATGAGTATTCTCCCCTCTGTCTGCCTTTGTAATTTCCCCAAGAAGACAGTCTTGGAGGCTCATCAGTACAGAGTAACAGGTTTCACAAAGCAATTACAGCTTTGGACAATGCAGTTGAGCATGTCTTATAAATTCCACTATCTGCATTATTAGACATGTGAGAGTTTGGTGACCTGTGGTAATTAGATTGTGTGATCTTTCAAAAGAAGGATCAGGCTCCTTAAAGTGGCTTAGGTGCTTTGGAAAATGGTACTTTGTGATGTTTATCTTATACAACTGATATTTTCTGGCATTTAATAGGGAAAATCTCTTACTACATGAACCTGAACAAAGTAATCTAAATGTTCCTTGCTTGTGATTTCTGCTTGTTTTTTCTTACTTCTCTTTTGGTAGAAACTGGTAATCAGAGTAGCAGACCTCTGGCTGATAAGAGCTGTTTTGAATTGCTGTAAGTAGTGGTACACTTTGAAATGCTGACAGGCCTTGCATAAACCAAGAGCTGATTTTTCTTGCCCCCTGGCAAGAAAGAAAGATCATGATGCTTTCTTATTGAGACAGGTCTTTGAGTAGTGTAGCTAAACCTTAACAAAACCTATCAAAAGAAACTTCATTTCAGCAGGTAGCAAAACTGTGTTGAACTTCTGTTGTGGCGTGTACTTTGTTTTCTGTCTGTCACTTTCTTAGAATGTTTAATTTGCTTCCTTTTTTCTGAAGGCATAATTTCACCTTTCTTAAGCATGCATTTTAAACTTTGAAGTTATCATATATGGAAATATTATTTTTTTGAGCATTAGCAATGCAGTTGAGTCACTGAAAAATATGGGAGCCATGGGCACATGAGGCTTGCCTGGTAGTTTTCTGTTAGTAATAGGTTTTTTTATAGTGGTCTTGAGTAGAGACAACTATCAGTAATATTTAACTTGGCAAAAACAAGGCATTGGGAGTGGAATAAATAATAAAAAGAGTATGTAAGTAATACTGTGAATAATAATAATGGTGCTTATTAGCAGATGACACATTTGCATGTGAAACAGATTGGATACAGAGCTGTCCCATACACTCTACTTCTGGAACAGCCAGTGCCAGTTGATATGTAGGTAATTAATGGGCTTAATGACTTTACACCACTTCTTGAAGAAAGTCTGTGGTTACAGTTAATGATAGCACCACAGGATTATTTTGTACAGTGACTCGTGTTTTATTATTAGGTGTGTGTATATACAGATCATTAAATTTCTATTCATGATGCAAATATTTACATAAGTTCAAAATCCTGAATGACCAAGCAAATTTTATAGTTTGAAGTAATCTTCCACAGGCAGTTGACTGTATGACTAATAGAATTATGTATGCGTAAAATTGCTTTTACTGGAGAAGCCAAAATGCAGAATAATAGCTTGTCAAACTGTCATTTGCCAGTGAGATCATAGATTTCGTAGTCCAAATTAGGTTGTGTTCTTTTTCTTTTTGTCAGGTCACATTCTAATAACCATATTGTGCATTAAACTCTGTGATTATCTGAACACTTGACAGATGGTAGGATGTTAATTTATATGTAAGAGACAGTGATTGCCTGCACAGCAATGGCATTCAACAAAATATGAAATGTCAAAATCCCCTTTTTTTTTGTTATGTTTTTACTTCACTTATTTCACCAAGGTAATTCTAGCAAAGCAATATTTTTCATAGCTAAACATATGTTTCATTTACTAGTGCTAACAGGTTTTGGAGTTTTAAATCTTACATTTTATATTGAGAGGTGTTTACATGTTGGTCTAGCGTACAAGAAGATTGTATAGTAAAAGCGAAAGAAGTTACTACATCTTTGAACCTAAAGTTCTTAATATGCATATTACTCAGTTTTAAAGAAAATGAGATTACTTGTAGGTTCACTTAGGAGTTACTATGATATTCGTCCCTTGGTTTGATGCTAATGCAATTGTCCTAACTTTGAGTTCCATTAATTGTTATCAAAATGAGTAGTTAGTTGTTGCTAATATCTTACTTTGTTTCCCACGACAATTTACATGTGAGTTAAGATTATAACAATGTGTTTGAACTCAAAAGATTTTGTCTTTTGCTGGGTTTGAGACAGTGGGAGCTGTAACATGTAGCTGAGGGAGAAGTGTAGCAAGTGACACAGTTCAGTGCTATACAGTCAATGCTGAAACTTGAAATAACTTTCTGAAGCTGAAATACAAATACCTGACAAAACAGCCTAAAGTAATAGTTTCCTTTAATAGCGCTGTTTTCAGAAAATTCTTTCTACCTTTACCTCTTGTCAAGCCAATCTTTACCTCCTTCAGTTTCTTATGTACAATACCTCTCTACCTGTAGTTCACAGGATTTGCATATATGTTACTGATTGCTTATCATTGTTACTCAAGTTATCTGTGAACCTTCAACTAAATGTGAACACCTTAGAGTTGAAAATCTTTACTTTTTATGAGTCAACATCCCCACAATACCTGGCTTTTGAACAAACACTTGAAATTTGTAGTTTTTTTAATACTGAAGAAAAGGAAAAGAAAAATAGAAGGCCAAGTATTTAATTTGCTTGAAACAGTTTTCCAGCAGAAGGGAGTTACAGTAGAAAATCCCAAGTATTAATGATGTATTTTTGCAGTTCAGTTGTCTTCGGCTGACATATTATTATTATGCATTTATATTTGATTACTGCTGTATTTTGGTGTTCAGTAATTCTTGACTTATAAAAGAATATGTTCCTTATTAATGTTCCTTAATCACTAAGAAAATTAGTTTTCTGTAAACTATTTCAGTAGGCCAAGAAAGGAGTCATCAAGCCCTAGAGAGTGGTAATTGCTTTGCTTGTGCCACAGCATTGTGTTATTGTTTTCAGTGTGTGGGAAGTCTGAAAGGCTGTGAATTGGTACTTCAGGAGTGAAAACAGCAAAGATAATTTCTGAGTATAAGTTATAGGAATTTTTTGTTGGTTTCCATGCTTGGGGAGAAACGTGGTCATCAGTGTAGTTAATATGTATTATGTAAATATTCACTATAGAAATATTAGCTCTGAAGCATAATATTTTTAAGGAAGAACAACAAGTACAAGAATTTCACAAACAAAATAGGTTGTGCTTCTCTTCGTAGGCTGCTGCTTTCAGCTAAATGTTGTAACCTCTCAGGCATTATGAAGCTGTGTTCAGTCATGAATGCTTGTGACATTTTGAATGACTGCAGAACAGGGCAGTGTATGATTACCTGTACCTCACGTTGTAATGATATTTCATGTAAATTTTTCCACAAGTATGGAAAAACATTATTTTTCTGTTTTGATAATAATCCAAGTATGTACTGCTAAGGAGAGAAATTAAAATGTAAGTGCCAGCATTTTTGCAGTCTTTCTATTTGCAGTTTCGCCTGCTGTTTCCTGTAACAGTTCTATTAAAGTGCATTTAAAATTGAAAAAATAATTGCTAAGATGAGCTTTTGTTGTACTAAATAGTAGGGAAAAATCCACCAGACCTGTCTATCAAACTGAGCTGCTGTTTATTCTGTCTTTTTTGGAAATATATTCCTTAACTTTGGAATAATCTAGTAGCTCCTTTATTTTATTTATTAATTTATTGTGGTCTTAAAAATTCAGCTTGAAGATGTTGGCACACGGTCAGACAATTATTTGTATAGCTGCCATTTCTGGATAAAAGTTTTTCAATTGGGCATCAGTGAACTGTTAGAAGAATTTTCTAATGTGTTTGTGGCCTCGGTTAGTTTTTCTCAGGCTTTCTGTCATACTGAAAAGCATGAAGAAAGAGACTGCCCACTGGAGGATAAAGGGTAACTACACTAAACACGTTAGCTAGAGCCTTAGAATGGTGTTACAGTGTTATTTTAATGTCATTGTCGATGTAGATATTCCTATTTGTATTAGAGGTGTTGTGTCTGGTTTGAGTTACTTTTGGTACCTGCTAGCTGCAAGATTGAACACATTTAGGAGCATTATTGAAAGCACACTGCAGTAGCTGTAACCATGGTATTGTAATATTTGACCAATGCATTTGTTTATATACAAGTGACAAAGTATTTCCCTGAGTGTTATTATTGCTGCTTGCTGATGAAACTTTTGATAGATGGAATTGTAATCAGAAGGTTAGAAGTTTTAACAGAGGCCAAACTATGAAGTTCTGCCACAGTCTCCTTTAAAAAGAAAATCTTGAACTAAATTATTTTCATTTAAATAATAATTTTTTTATTTAAATAATGAATCATTCTAGATCCACTCTTTTTTATGTGAAACCCTCTTCCATTAAATTAGCTTCTGTAAGGATGAGAAATGAAGCCTTAAAAATGCACTGAACGATACACATGCAGTATCTGTTTTAGCAAGTCTGGAGGTCTGTGGCATACCTAATGAATTATAGACTTTTTTCCAGACCTAAATATGTTAGAAATTGTGGCTCAGTGCAACACTAGAGTTGTTGATATATAACCTGTTATGCAGCAACAGCTTGTAGTCACACAATAAAGGAGAGAAAAATAATTGTTCTTACTGGTTATATGAAAGAAATTAACTAAACTGTAAACCAGTGTAGGCATTGGTGACTTCAGAAGCAAAAAAGCTTGTTTTAATTAAAGAGCAAAAAGGAATGATGTGTGGCTGTTCAGGTTCCAGGAAAGTCCAGAAGTGCTTTTAAATTTTATATTTTGAAGAACTTTTAGTGACATAAAGCTCATTTCCCTTTGAGACAGCAGCATGCTCGGACTTCGAGTGCTCAGGTATGAATTTGCCAACTGTGATGGCTGGAAGAAAGCATGTTGGTGCTCAGAACTCTTGCTGCATCTTCCATTCATCCTAAATAACTATGGTAACCCTTTGAGATGCCAGTCAACCCCATCCACCTTGGTTTCATCTCTGACCTTGTAGCTTTTGCAATGAACTACTTCCTATTGCAATCTTTTCTTGAAGGCAGACAAGAATCAGGGGGCTAAAAAATAAAAAAAGTACAGCGAAATATTTCAATATTTGCACTACACCTACACTGGAAATGAACTTTACAGCTTTGCAGTCAGAAGTGGATTTTGTATTGAGGATTCTGGTGCACTGTCAGACTCTGAGGAACTCTTCAAAGTTGATTGCAGTGTTTGTAGCTGCTGCTGCTGAGAATCTGAGTTCTACAAATGCATAGTGATAATTCTGTATGTAGCTGAAAGGAGAGAGATATAATATGTGGCCTTTTTTGTTATTTTTTCTAGTGATTTTTGATATGGTGTGGAATGTATTTTCAGTGCACCTAAAGTCACTCAATTGATACTTATGAACTGACATTTTACTTGACAGTGAGGTGTGTTTTCAAATAGGAATTACGTTCCAAAGTACTGTTTGAAATGCTGAGCTTGTTTCTATTTCTACAGTATATCCATCTAAAGATCTCTCAGCATTTCATAAGCATTAATGAAATAAGCCTCACTGCAAGGCAGGTATTATCCCAATTTCACAGATTGCAGGGAGGTTAATTAACTTGCCCAGAGTCATTCAGTGATCTGTGATGAAAATTGGTTTCTATTTAAAAATGGATTTGCAGTCTCATGCTTTAACCATTAGTCTGTGATTCCAAAATAATATTTGTGGTTGAAAATAATGTTTTGCTTATTATCAAGTTACAGTAAGCTTTGTCTATGCCCAAAATAAAGTTGAAGTGACCAAAGCAGTTTTAACTCTACCTTGCTACATTCCAACTGAAGGGAGTTTGGTTTAAGCTGGTTTGATCTAAAAGAAACATAAGCCAGGTGAATAGAGACACAGACTTGGCATTAAGACTATTTTATATGCAAATTTGTGTTAGTTTATCCCAAAGGATTAAGTAAAACTAATGTTCCTTATTGGTCTGAGCTTTTAATAGAAACATTATATTTTCACTTAACCTGGTTTAACAGAAATAACATTATTTGACAAGTGGGGGGGGAAAGATATTTTTCAAATAACTTTAGAAGTCATTCAGGCATGTGCCTGAATAGTTGTATAACCACCACTTCTAATTTTAAAAAATATAAAAAATTGTTTCCTGTTAAGTGTTTTCACTCCTGTTAATGAAACATACAAATTCAGCTGGAGAAATTTATTAGTAAAATTTTATTTCTGGGAGAATCCATCTCTGTAGTTTTGCTGGCTTGGTAGGAAAGAAAGTAATTTAGGAGAGAGGGCTTTATTTTTCTTGATTTATAGCCCCATTTTCCCTGCTCCTTTACCTAAGTATGCAAATCTGGTTGTAAAAGTGATGATGCTTGGGTCTTATGGAACCTGCAGCTTCTTCACACTCCCACTGTTGATTCTTTATGTATCCTCTGACAGGTCATTTCAACTGCTTTGAAGATTCTGGATTTACAAAACTGGCATAATGCTTGTGAAATGCTTTGAAAGTTTGAAATCTGTTATGATCAGGAAAGTATTAATTTTATTATAAAAGTGTAGGAAGCTTTTCAAAATGGAAAAGTCTTTGTTTTAAACTTTAGATTTAATCCCATAAATCCCAGCTAAATGCAATTCTGTTTAATGAACAAGACTGGAATTCATCACTTAACTAACAGCACTTGAATTTATGCAACAAAATGTCTGATTTGAAAATTTTTATTTCATTCAAGTTAAAAAAAAAGTGTTTTGGGGCATAAAGTTGGTTTTTTTGTTTTTTTTTTTTAATGCTGTATGAATTTCTCCTTCATTACCTGTAATGCAGGTAATGTAATTTCTCCTGATTACCTGTAATGCAACAACTATGTCGAACATGTAACTGTAGATTTTTTCTTTGAGCATTGCTGCTTCTAAGGCAATGCAATAATGCATTAAATGACTGCTAAATTTATATTGATCTTTTACAGCTTCAAATGCAGTAAATTTTTAACATCTAGGTTAATACATTCAGAGATGTGTTTTTTAGAAATAATATGCTCAATGAGCCTTTCAGTACTTCCTCCTCTTTTCCCTACTTTCACCTTGCTTGATTTTGTTTGAAGGCCAGCATTTATTTGTAGCTCACCAACTGAAGTTTCTCTAGATTTTTCTTTGCTTTTTTTGTCCAAGCAATGAGAAAACTTCTAAGATTGCTCTGAAGGTAGAGGTCTACGTAGTACTGATGGTGAAAATCTGTCTCTTCACTTGTATCTAATTTCCATAAGCACTCTGTGGCCTGGAAGTGCAATATAATATAAATAATACAATGTGCCAACCAGGAAAAGGAGTTTGATTTAATTAATGTTCCTCCAACACATTAGTCCTTCATTACATATAATTACTTGGGGACTCAAAGTAGGCTCAGCTGTAATATGGCTGGTGTTAAAGTTGAGATTTCTCAATAATGTATCTCATAGGTTGCTTGCTCATGTTTTCTTCAAGTTCCCTTCTCCTTGTGTTGTGCAGAAAATGGCTTCAGTCAGAAGTGGATTGACCTGGGAATGTTTAGTCTTGCTGCCACTCAGGTGTCTGGGAGAGCAGACCAAATTGTTCAGTTAGAGGGATGATAAATTTATAGTAGGTAAAAGCTTTCTGTGTTTGTCAGACAATTCCTCGAACACAAAGTGATTGCACCCTTGAGGCAGAAACCTCAATGACAAGTGGTTGTACATAAATACTAACTAAATTCCCAGTCAAAGAATTCCTAAATTTCAAGAATGTGTTGCAAAAGAAAACAGAATACCAGCCAAAGGCATGTTTCAAGATTTGTCCAATTGTGTGTGTACTATACTAAACAGAATAAAAGTTATTCATTTCACCAGAGTATTTAACTTTGTAGAATTGATAGTCTTGGTCATATACTGCATTGTTGGAAGCACAAATTTATGTCACTTTTGGTACATCTGGATACTTTGGCAAAGAGTTGCACGTTTTGGTAAAAGTTGCACTTGCAAAATTGCATCTAGCAAATGCTTTTCACTGCTAAAGAAACAGTGTCCAGTCAGGTAGAAAATTGTTCAGGCTATTTCTTTAACTCATGGCCATGCTGAGAACTGAACTAGCTGAGAGTAGCACCCAGCTTTTCTGTGAATGGAAGTTTAGTCTCTTCTGTTGATTTATTTTGCAACAGAAAAAATTTTTATGTGGAATTCTCAGAAAAAATAGGTGCAACTGTCCAGGGAATAGATATTGAGGTAACACTGTGCTTCTGTAGGTAGGACAATATTTATTGGTTGTGTGTTGCCTAATAACAGGGTCAGGGTTGTTACAGTCAATATTTTGTCTTAATATAGTCTTAAAATATTTTGAACATTGAGTTGGTGTTGTCTGTACCTCACAAATATGATATCGTATCCCAGGTCAGTTAGGTGCTGTTGAGAATTTACTTCAGGTTTGTGCAGATATGTTTGAATGCCTCTTCAAGGTTGGAAATGAAAGGGTTTATTATTATTAATATTAATATTTTTGGTAGATCTTGGTAACGTTTCATGGTTCTTTATGTTTGCTGGTTAAATACCTTCAGTCACAGTTAGCAGGGATTTCTGGATGACAGTTCTGGGCAGGGGTGTGAGAGTTTCCTTTTTGCCTCAGTCCTCAGGGTTTTCACAGGAATTTGAAATTTTCCATATTTTCCCTCATGTTAAGGCCTTTTGGTTGGTAAATAAGACTTAGTAAAACAGTAATGTAGTTCCTCTGAGCACTTGGGCTTGGGAAAGCTAATACCTGCTGCCAAGACAGTCAGCATCAAAAGAGAGCATGGGTTAATGCTGACTCTGAAAGTTTTTATCTTTGCTCCTGTTAATCTCGTTTCAAACACATGCCCGTGGCATGTCAAGAGCATAAGAATTCTTCCCTTCGAAAATCTTGCATGTAATAAGTAGATTTATTATATTAATATTTGTTGTAGTTCTGTCTAGTGGCTTATAAATGATTTTGTGAGTGACTTATAAAGCATGAAATATCTACTAAGAAGAGGTCTTAAGTGAAAATTTGGGAGGAAAACTGACTTCCTTTTGTCTTTATACGAATAACGAGAAAAATAGCCTAGTTCATACAGTAACTTCAGGGCAGAGCACAATGCTGAAGGTGTGACTGCGCAAATGGCTGTTGAAGATAGTAATTTATGAACAGCAAAAGTGTTCAGAAGATTTTTTTTTTCACTGACTTGCTTTGAGCATAATGTTGTACAGAAATCTATAATATAGGAGGCAGAGCATGTTGTTAGCTGACTCAAGAAAAAAATGAAGTTGTAGCAAAATGTTGATTTCTCTTTTTGTGTCTCTGTGTTCAACCTTTTTTTCACCATAACCCTGCTTTCCTCTTTTCTATTGCACAGTTCCATCAAGTACTGCAGTACTGAGAGCTGAAGACAATAGAAAGTGTGGATTTAGAATGAAATAATGAAAATGAGAGATAAGAAACAGCTGACTCCACTTTATGTTTATAGTTGGAGTATAAGAACCATGTATCAGCAATAGAAACTTGAAAGTAGAAATGAACAAAAAAGGTGTTATTCCTGGGCTTTGGCAGCACATGTAGCTTAACGTGGGAGTTACTTTGTGCTAATAAGATTGTGTTTCATGCCTAAAAGTGATGTTAAACACAAATAAAAACCTTTTCTAACTATTGTAACAACTATGTGCTTCAAATTAATGTTGGTTTATACCAGCTGTTACTGCCTCAACATAACAGCCCTCACAGTGGAATGCCTCACCTGGATCAGGTTGAATACATGCATAAATCTTTACAAGAGCTGGAGCATTTCATTAAACACAAAATGGTAAACTTTTTATGGGTCTACACTTAATGTTTTTGTAAACCAATCTATAATTTCATTATGGCAGGGGAAATTGTATGAGTTTTATGATAAGCTGTCTAAACAATGACATTTTCTAAGTATTTTTGAAGGAAGGAGATATAATAAATCTAGCTTTTTCTACTGCTGAAGTAAATTTGTTTTGCTGTGGTTTTTTTTTTAGCAAAGCTAGGTGTATCACTGCACATCCTGCAATTTGAGTATGTTTGTTTAATGAGGATTTTGTATTCCTTGCTTCTTTCCCCTCTCTTTACCCCTGTCTCAAAAGAGAAAGGGAAAAAGCTTGTGTGCTTATAGGGCCTTGGTAAAAGGCAGTAATTACATTTATCCTATCATTGTTCTTACTTTGCTATATGGCTGTTTTGGTACCCTCATCTATCATGTCATGTTTTTTGATAAAGATTTAACATTTCTGCCTCTTTCTAGGCACAATACTTAGCTTGGGAGAGTTTACTAATTGTCCTTGGCTGCCTTCATATTGAGAAGGGGGAAAAGCTGATGCCAAGTGTGACTTTGAGCACAGCTTGCCAGGCTCTGCTGCCTTTGGGGACTATAAAGGGAGCTGTGCATGACTAAAGACACACAGGTTGCTGTCATAATTTAATGTCCCAGACTTGATTTTTGTCGTAAAGCAAGGAAAATGAGACTTTTAAGACCAGGCTCATAAGAGTATTTTATAATGATTCAACACTTGTTTTGTGAAATATTTTTTGTTCCAGTTAGAGAAACTGCTTATAAACTGCGGTGTTTGAGGTTTCTTTTGCCCAGATTTGCAGCATGTCTCAGCTTAATGTATTCACATAATAAGCATGATATAAAGTTTTGCATACTTGAGAAGGTCAGAACTTGTGACTTGAACTTGAGTTTTGGCAGTTCAGAGGATGTGATGTTCGGACTTGTTCTGAATGTGGTGTGTTGTGGGTGGTTTTTTGATTTGGTTTTTCTTTTTTCTTCTGAAGAGCAGCAGTAAATAGCAAAGCATGACTTTTCAGTGATTGCTGGAGTTGTTGGTCTGAAGCGAAGATGAAACCTCCAAACTTTGAATCAAATAACTGATGTTAATAGCCTTTCTTTTGATTGGCAGGAAATACTTTGGTCTGTCATAGCTTGATTGAAAAACATAAGACTCAAAATTCCATTCTAAATTTTATAGCGTCTTTGTGCACGGAATGAATTACTGGTGATAGACCATACTAATTATTTATTTTGAGAAAAGAAAATTAATTGTTTTTGTTAAATTCTGTTGGGACTAAATTTTACTTGAAGTTGTGATACATGCAATTTTCTAAGACATATGTAAATGAACTCATTAGTGCACAGTCATATTGAAATCTATTTTGGCCCTGGGATAATTTGTCTTTTCAAAGCACAACATGCTATTACTGATTCTTAAGTGGGGTTTTTTTCCTATTTCTTTAAATGTGATATTACTTCTGTTTCTTCCTTCCATCTTACATATCTAGCACCAAATATGAGTGAGCTGTTTTCTTTTGATTCCTCTATATTTTCAAATAGATGTTCAAACAGACTTCAAAGTTACTCTTGCAGTTAGGCCAGTGGAGAGAGCAGAGTAATCAGTGGTGACAGGCGAAGGGATAAGGGTGGAAAGAGTCCTCCTCAGATGCTGGTAGGATAGAATTTATGGCCTTATCCCAAGGGAACTGCTTGGTGTCCAAACCACGTATGAAAGTGCTTGCAGAATTAGCAGCTAAGTGCAAATAGAATATTTTATGTGGTGCTTCAAATATTGTGATAAATTTGCTCAAAATAAATCAAAGCTTTTTACATTCATTTTAGATTTTGTTGTTGCTAAAATAAAATCTCAATGTACTTGTTCTTAGCATGTAACCTGTAAAGTTCATTTCCTACATTTGTGCTAATTCTTTTTCTGATATGGTTTTACAGAAATAGTAAACTTAGTAATAATAATAGTAAATAATAGTAATTTAGAGAAAATGAGAAAAATTTGCTTTTACTGTTACTCTGCTATAGTATTTGGTTGGTAGTTTTGTTCTGTTCTTGGCTTTTTTTTTCCTTAGACGAGTGTCTGAGTGGCTTAAAAAGCCAAACTTGGTGCAAATATCCTGGATAAATGAATTGTTTCACAGCAACTTGTGGTTCCTGCTGCTACCCTGCAGGGCGTTGGGTTTGGAGCTGCTTTGTGAAAAATAACTCCACACCCCTCCCATCCACCCACTCCTCACCCCAAAACAAAAGCAAAATTAATCCAACCCAAACCGACTATTAGCTACTTATTTATTTGGAAAGAAAAGAAACAGTTGCAGTATATACTGCAATGTGTTTTATTTTGCCAGAGATCTTGACCTCTCTGGCATACCCATGATGCTGGATGCAAGATTGTTAATGAAGAGAAAAAAGCAAAAATCAAGTGCATTATATAGCTTGTGGTTTAAGAAATTGTACTGGCAGATGTTAAAAATGTTCCTTGGAGTGTACAACATGATTAATATAAATTATTTTCATGTGTTTAATGATCCATGGTTAGTAAGTAGATCTCATTTGTTACAAATATCCTGTATCAAATCAGGAATAAGCTGCTGTTTCATTTTACTTCATATTAACAAAATTAATTTAGTTCCTTTAACCCTGCTTAAAGAAATTGTGAAGAACAAGTTGCCAACGATGTTCATAAATTGATGGAATTTCTATCTTGTTCTTGAAACTTCTGCTTAAGTCTCCCTTGTTTAAATTGCTTATTAAATTTGTACTAGAAGAACAGCAAGTATGACACAAAGAAACAGAGTCTATCTGATCCTTGTTTTCTTTTCTAAGGTATACAGGGTCAGATTTATAAGTAAAAAGTAAGAAACCTTTGTGCCAAATATAATTTTGGGAAGGAATACAATCAGAAATGGCTTGAAATGCTCTTCTTTTTTGAAAAAAAAAAAAAAAATTAGGCGTGCTTCAGAATACACCATATTTTTATTATTGCAGATGGGATGTGATCTCATGGTCACAATCTCTTCAGAACAGAGTGAGTAGACAGAGCTGGTTCCTGGAAGTAGTTCTGCCATTCTGACCTTAGCACTACTTTTGCTTAATTTTATGAAATACGATTGACTCCTTAAAGGCAACTTGATTAAAAAAACATTGGAATCAAAACTGGGCTATTGAAAATGGAATTTGGTTCCTGGTTGAGGTTCATGTTCCTTGTAACCTTGATGTGGAGGCGCAATTCAATTGTTTCAGTGTCTTTTAATATGTGGTAATAGGTGTTTTAGAATAGTAATTTACAGAAGTATGAATTAAGTGAAAAGTACAGGGGTTTTTCTCTCTTTTATTAAGTACAGCTAAAGTGAAGTGCTGGGAATGAAAGTGCTTTATAAGATGAAATATTCACATAAATGTTTGAATATTTCCCTTTGGCTTAAACCTTTTTATTTCCTTATTTGCAATAGAAATGTGCTGCTGCTGACAGTGATGACTCTGAACCATCCTTATCTGCCCTCTTTGGCAGCTTCACAGTGGAAAGTCTTGCAGCCCTTCCCATTTGGGCAGGGTGACCAGTTTGAGGGAACAAGCTTTTTAGCTCCATTTTGTACTTATCACTCTAGGTCTTGATTGCTTCTGGTTGTTTGATTGCTTCCAGCTCTCTTCAAGGGGACTTTGCCTGTAATCGCACAAAATTGGGCAAAAAAAGTAGCATGTGAATATATTGAGGTGGCATATTGATAAATCAGTGCTGCCTTAGCAACCATTGGTGCTCAAGTCGTTGATATTAAAAAAAAAGTCGTTAAACCTTCAAGTAGCCCTTGGACAACTTATAAGCACTGGTGGAAGAAAAATAAGATGAACAAATTAATTACTTATTCGGCGTTACTTGAAAACTTTTCACTGTTAGAAATCTCACCCAGTGTGACAATGCACTGGAGGACTTTGCTCACCTGGAACAAGGTGACACATGGCTTCTCCCTTTGGGGCCATGCTCACTGCCTAAAGAGTGCCTCTTCATGTGATGAGGTACAGAAAATACAGTCCCAGAATAGTTTGGGTTGGAAGGCATCTCAAAGATCATCTCATTCCACCCCCCCTGCCGTGGGCAGGGACACCTTGCTCTAGACCTGGTTGTTCAGTGCCCATCCAACCTTCCAGGGATGGCACATCCACAACTACTTCACAATATTTTTTGGTTCAGAATTTTTCTGTGGATTTTAAAATGTTTTCCTGATTTACAGACATTTTCCTTACCACTTAAGAGGCAATGAATGATGTGCTTTGCGTCAAGGAGCTGTATACTTTTAATGTCATGGGAATCAGTTTATAATAAAGCTTTTTTCCCCCTCACAGGAGAGCTCCTAGCCTTCACCAAACTTGTACTTAAATGCTGACTTTTTTATAGCGCAATTTAGTTTAAGCTGTTTAAAATGAGGGTTGAAAATAACATTTTTGTTTCTTAATACCTGTCATGGTTTAACCCCAGCTGGTGACTCAGTACTGCACAGCCCCTTGCTCACTTCCCCCCTTCCTTCCCCACAGTGGGGAGGAGAATCAATTGGAGAGAAAACATAGAAGTCCTGGGTTAGGAGTGGTTTAATAATTGAAACAACAACAAAAATATAATAATCGTAATGATGATAACAGCAACAATAATAATAATAGTAATAGTTGTGATGAAAAGGAGAGAGAGTGAGGACTAAAACAGAAGAGAAAAAAGTGGTGCTCAGTACAATGTCTGACCACACACTGGAGCCCAGCCTGTCCCCAAGCAGCCATCAGCAGCTCAGTCTTTACCAAGATGAAGCAGTTTGGGGTTTTTCCTCAAAGGCAGAAGAGCATCTTTGTGTGTGAAGTTTATTGAAGAAGTCATAATAGATTAGAATGTGTGCTAGGGCATTTGGTGTGTAGAATTTCTAAAGCGGTATCACATCTAAACCAGCTATGTTCAGTGCTCAATTACTTGCACTTTAGATTCTCTTATGTGACTCTGTTTTAGAGTTACCTACATTTATTGATTTGGGACATATGCCAGTCCTTAATTGGTTCTTTCAAGTAGCATTTGTTGAGAGTTCTGACTCCATTATACAAATTCAGACTGTACAGTCCTTTGCCATATTGTGACAATCTCCCTGAGCAACTTGAGGCAATGTGTACTTGATCAATCCTAGTCTTTGTCTTGCCAAATTCTGTCTTTCATACTTAAAGCACTTTGAAACTACTTTTCTCTTGCTGGTTGGTGGATTTTTTGTTTTCCACATCTTAGTCTGTGTAGTTCTATTGTGGATATCAGTCAATATTTTCGGCCAGATGGAAGCATTCTGTGTGTCACTTTACCTCTGAATCCTCTTGTGTAGTGTTTTCTTTCCGCAGTCAAGCAGCCCCTCACTCTTTTGGACAGATTTATGCAGCTCTTTTCCCTGGAGGAACTTTCACTTATGTTTTATGCTGCTTGCTTATTTTCACATCCCTGTGCCCCCAGCCCCCAAAATTAAACAAACTGCTCATCCCCCAACCCATCAGTTTTCTTTCAATGCAACTCAGACTTCTCTGTTCTGATTCTTCTTTCATTGCATTATTTGCGAATAGTTGCTTTGCAAATAGTTAGGAAGGAGAAAGTCTTCTTATTTCATATATTTTTATATATATATATACACACACACACATATATGTATATGGCTTGTTAGAAGAAAAAAGTAAGTATTCCCTATTAACATTACTCTTAATGGAAGGATTTTGTGGTAGTGGTTCATTGCCCTTCCCCCCATGCTAAATCTGATAATATTTTTCCTAAACGGTTTTAAATCAGATGCAGAGAAATTTCTTCTTTAGTTAAGTCTAACCTGGATCCTGGAATGCATTTCTCTAATTGAATGTGACAGACACTTACTTGAAAATGAAGATTATTTCTAGTTTTTAAATTAATCCTGGAGCTGCAAATATCACAGTAGTGCTAAAGAATAAAGGATAGTTTGGGGTGAAAGCGGTTGATTTAAGTTCAGCCAATATGAGTTTGGTTCCTGACTCTTGCTCCTTCCTGACGTTAATAAAATAATTTTGATTTTGGCCAGTATTTTGAGGATTTTTCTCATTATTCCTGCTGACTTAGACTGTAAAAGGAATGTAGATGTAGAAGTAAATTATTAAAAAGATTTGATCTTTCTTTGCTCCCATCTGAGGGACAGATGATGATAACTCTGCTCCTTTCTCTTTAACTTACATAGTCTTCACCAAAAAGGGGAACTGGTTTCCTGAATGTGAACAGCCTCTGTCCCTGTAGGACTGGGACATCCTGAGAGTTCCAGAACTCAGAGAAGCCTATAGGGGATTCAGTCATGGAAGTGCACTATGCTGTGTTGAAGAGTAGAAGTTCAATAAAAGTTATTATTGTGTCAACAGGTTTCTTAGCTAGGCTGATGTTCAGCATACCTCTAACAAACACAATGTAGGTTTTGGTGGATGTGGACTCTTTATGCAAAATGTCCAAGCCACTGTAGTCCCTCCATGAAAATTCCAAGGAGGAACATTTTGTTTTAGCTCTCCAGTAGAAAAAAATAAAACAACAAAATGCTAAACATCAACAAGAGTTCAACTTGCCCAGATACAAAAAGTATGAGAAGAGTTTTTGTTAGTATTTGGTTGTCTTAAATGTCTTGTCAAGGAGCTGGCCAGAAAAGGATTTCTGTCCACATTAATGGCAGAACTGATAATAAGAGCTGTCAGCAAGGAGCAATAGGAGTAACTCTGATTTCTTGGCATGTCGAGAATTCCAGGAAGTACTGTGTTTCCCTGAGACAGAGTGACTCCTACAGTTGTGTGGGAATGTATTCAGTGTCTGCAGAAGGCAAATAGGTTCCAATCAAAATGATCCTGGATGATGCATAAAGCACTGGGGACTGAAATAGGCTGTTGTTGATGCTGACTGGAAGGGTGCAATTTCAGCCATGTCCCTGCCCACCAGCCTGTGCTGCTCTGTTTCAAAAGATGCCTTCCCAGCTGCTTTCTTTTTAAGGCAAAATGGAGATGTGCTTTGCTTGTTGACACCTGTGGAATCACTTTTATTTATTTTTCGATGGAAAAGTTGTTAAAGTTAGAGAAGGGATATAAAGTTTTTAATAATAGGTGAAAAGATTTAAAACATGAAGGCTTTTAGCAACAGAGTAAGTAGAAGTTGTATTTATGGTGATGCAGAAGAGTTTTGTATTTGTCTTTTATTGGCTGTTTCTTAGGAAATCTGTAGTTTAGGATGTAGCTGCTGTCTAAATCAAGTTTGTGCAAAAATTAGAAATGCTGCTGGATAATGCTAAAGCCTTTTAGTGAAAAGTCTGAAAACCTTTTAGAGGATTTCAGCATGGGAACCTGTCTAATGTTGTCAGGTAATAGAATTATTCCAATAGTACTTCCCGGAATTGTGTATTGGTAGAATTACTAGAAAACATGCATTCAGTTAATCTAGTTTGAAAGTCTAAAATACCACAGATGTCACAAAAACCTGAAGGTTACAAAGATTTTTGTTTGGAGGGTGAATAGAACAAGATTCTGCTGAATTACTGTGTAGATTCCCTCCCCCCTTAACTGTTATATACAATGGACAGTTAAACAAGTTGTAGTGGCTGTGCAGCTTTGCTGCCTGATTCATTGTGCATTTAATTTAATTCACTAAAGGTGACCTTTTTGTATTTCAGTACAGGGACACAAGCTTTGCTGGCTCTGATTACCCAGGCTTACATTGGAACTCCCATGGTAAAAAGGACATGATAATTGTACCCACATGCCACTATGTGACCTGGCTTTAGAGTGATTTGGCACAATTTACATTTCCTCATCAGAGCTGCTCACTTTTAGGGGCTTGGCTAAAAATGTATTTCAGCCATGTCCTTACCCACCATGTGCAAGCTACCTTAAGCAGCAACTGCTTCAGCACACTGCAAAAACATTTTGGGCTGTTGATTGGTGAGTGTTGAGCTACTGGTGTTTGTTTGGGCCTCCAATCTAGAGAGGAATTACTTTGTCATGTACATACACACACACACTCTCTCTCGTACCTTTGAGGATACTGCATTGCCCATCTCTCATACTTAAGGTTGTAAGAAAACAAATGAATGCCTGATAAGCCTTTCACTGGGACAGATCATCTCCTGTCTAGCTCTAGGTTTTCTTTCTCCTGGAAGTCACAGGTCTTAAGTTAGTTTCATAGGAAAGTCATAATCAGTGAAACTCTGAGTTACTTTTCCTCAGTATTAAATTCCAAGGGTAAATCTAGGCGCTTACTGTGAAATACAGATTTTTACTCTGCCTCTTTTTTTGTTTCTAAATAAAATACCTTAGAGTAGCAGTAATTTTTTTCTGTGTTCAGCTCCAATTTAATGCTAGAATTCAATCTAATTGACATATTTCAGATTTCCAATAGAAGTTTGATTCTAATTTGATGTTTAGACACAGGTTGAATCTTGTGTCTTTGCATATTAATAAGTATTCTAGAAAGGTATCTGATTTTCACAGCAATAAATTTTAACGACTTCTGTTTGTACAGCATTAGGAAACATCTGGTGTTATCAAAACTCAGACAAAATGAACTTGCTGTAGAGAAGACTGTGCTTTTCTGCTCATAATGGCCTCAGCTGTTTATTTAGCCCCTAAATAAAAACAGATTTGTATCTATGGAATAATATTAAGACCCCTGCATTAGTAGATTTTGATATTATATAAAGCTTGGGGAGCTTTTCTTGCTTACATAATGATTTGTAATGCGGCTTTTTTTGGTTTGTGAAAAAGTGCAGTGTAAAAGCTGATTTCTTTGAACTCGTAGAGTATTCTGTGTGTTTTTATAGCTCTGATTCTTCTGTTTGCCTTGTAAAACATACCCAAGGAGCAGAGTAGTTCACTGCATTAAGGTTTTTGAAAATGCTATAGATTTTGGAAAGCTGTGCATGTTTGTACCTGTGCAATCTACCTGTAGGAAGGAGAACTGGTATTCTCTTGACTTTGACATTTTGTTCACACTTCCATGTGCACCAGATTTATGGTATTAGCTCTTCATTAATACAGACACTCTCTAGGTGAACTCACATTTGTTAATCTGGTTTCTACCTCTATTTAACTTTTAAAGTATGTAGTAATATATAAAGGAGCAGTGAATGGAACATTATCTAATTTTGAGGACTATTCAGGATGTGTGCCTGATCCTCAGTGTGTAGAGTATAACTGATTCTTTTTTCCTCTATGAAGAATGAGGATTATAGTGCAAATTCAGATGAAAAGCAGGATAGTTGTAAATAGGGTTTAATCTTCTTGAAATCCATGTGAAATAGAAGTGACTGTAAGGAATCTAAGTGACCCTAAGAGAGAAGTGAAAAATACCCAGTCTGGAGCTACACACCTCTGAAAATGGCACTCCTCATGGTAGTTCTTTCAAACAATCATTGCAGCTTTTCAGGGCAGCAGTGACTTCACTGTTATGGAAATTCCTCAAGCAAAATGATTTCCCAGTTGCTGGATTTTCTTTTCTGATGCAAAACCAAAAATTTTCTTTTTTGTTTTCCCCCTTTTTTTTTTTTTCTTTCTTGTTTTCTTTTTTCTTGTCTAGTACCTTTAGTCTGTTGGTCAAATCTCATCTGTCTTACCTGGGTGTTTATGTGTAATATGTGTGTTTAAGTGTAATACAAAACCAACTGTGGATTGAAAAGGGATCTTGCATCAGTTGCCAAAGCTGGGAATACATGTGGTTGTCTGTGAGGGTATATGTTCTGGAGGGTAATACTGTAATAAGAACAAAATAATGAATCTTGGAGAATTTAAAACAACCAACAACTGTTCTCCAAATTTGCACTCACCTATCCTACCCTTACGTAGGTTTCCAAGTAAATGATCAGAGGGGTGAAATATCTGTGCTGTGAGGACAGGCTGAGAGAGCTGGGGTCATTCAGCCTGGAGGTGAAAAAGCTCCAGGGAGATGTTCATGTCGCCTTTCTCTACTGAAAAGGGGCTTATAATAGAGAACAGGGACAAGCTGTGTCACAGGACTTGTATTAGGACAAGGGGTGATGGTTTTAGACTAAGGGAAGGTAGGTTCAGACTGGATTTAAGGAAGATATTTTTTATGATGAGGGTGGTGAAACACTGGCACAGATTGCTAGGAGGGGCAGAAGATGTTCCATCCCTGAAAACATCCCTGGTCAGGTTGGATGGGGCTCTGAGCAACCTGATTTTGTTGAGGATGTTTCTGCTCACTGAAGGCCAGTTAGTAGATGACTTTCAAAGGTCCCTTCCAACTAAAACTCTGCTTCTATGACTTTCAAATAGAATTTTTTTAGTGTGTGGCACAGAATCCAGACATTTATTTATATGAAAGAAGAAACCACACAGAGTTTGTGATCATTCATATGGATGATGTATGACGTTGGTAAACACTGCCTTAACAGTTATGCCTGAACACAGTTGGTGAAGGCAAATCTCTGCTTCAAAATGCTGCCTCTTGCATTTGTTGATTTCATCAGTTGAATCAGTTAATAACTTCTTTTCTGCAGATGATATTATGCAAGTGGTCAATGGTTAATTACCATAAATCAATAGTTTGCCTGGTTCTTCAAATGTCTACCATAAAACAGCATTAGTCTTGAATCTGTGAACAAGGGGATAAATCCAATTTTGGGAATTTGCACAGAAGCATCATAAAGAACAGGTTCTGTGTGGTGATGAGTGGGGGGAAGGATGCTCCTAACTTGAAACTGAGGTGTCTCCTTTTGACAGAAGTAAGGCAACACCATTGTGCTGTGTTTTGAGGCTGGATGCTGAAAATGACAGCAGGTAGCATGAAAAACTAAGTGGTGAATAATAGTTTTGGTACAATTTACATTGCTACAAGATTTCACTGGACTCTTTCGGGAAAGTGCTGATATTAATTAATTACTAATCTAAGCGAAGTGCTCTTTGAACAATAGTATTTGGTATGTAATTTGTGGAAAAGACAATCTCGTAAGGTTATATTGAGCTTACTGCTGTGACACTTGAAGATTTTCCAAGGTTGAGAAAAACTCATAATTTAGGTCCATCAGATAATCAACATAAAATGGAGTGGCAAGAAAAGAAATCAGTGTTTTCTAGTTTTAGTTTATTAGAAGCAAAAACTCTAGTTACGTTATTTTATGTGATGCTTTGTTTACAAAATTTAAATGTTATGCAACGAACAAAACAATGGCCATTGCAGTTTAGTGTCTTTACTGCCAAAGTTGATTTTTAATTAGAATAAAAATTTTAGAAAGGAAACAAGGAAAAATGGTTTGAGGAAGAATTGAAACATTGCATTATAGAAACTAAAATTTATATTTTGATCTTAATTTTGAGAAGAATTTATTACCTCTTTCAGGACAGGCTTATTAGCTAGACAAAACTATTTTCATTATAGTTGTCGGGGTCTGACTCCCTGCAGAGTTCCTTCTCTTCAGATCTGATTTCTGCTGCTCACCACAGACACTTGTCTTTTGTTAGAAACTAATTATTGGGGTGTTAGAGCAATGAGGACCAGAATAAGAGAAATACCAGACTTTTTCTCTCCTGAACATTTCTTTTTGGCTTCCAGAAGTCCTGAGCTCGGCCCGGAGCTGGGGAGCTCTGAGCTGATGCATTGTCTGCTGGCTCAGGGGTTGACCATGGGCTGCCCTGTGTGCTCTGAGAGGAGAAAATCCTGGTACAAGGCATGGAGTCTTTGCTTCCAGCAAAACACTCCTGCTTCCTTCTTCAGCTCAGAGTGCAAATAGCTTTGGTAAGGAAACCTTGCTCTCTCCTTCCAGCCCTGGCTCCCTGGGTCACGCTCTTGTTTTCTGCTTTCTCAGGATTAAACTCATAATTGCTTCTTGGCCTTTTAAAGTTTTTTCCTTCTGGCACCTCCACCAAGCTGGGATGAGGTCATGGGGGGTTAAATCGGTGGAATGCCCCAGGCTTTGCAAAAACATTTCTACCACTTCAAGCTTGATTATTTCCCGAGTGTAACTTCTAAGAGAGGCCTTTAGGAGTGATCCAGTGACTTAGTAAACAGCTTCTGCTGTTTCTGCTCTGTGAGTGTTTTAAAGAGCTTAAGTGCTTATATCATTTAGCCAAAGAAAGGTGATTTAGCATATTATAATAAAAATAATCAGCTAATTTCACGAGCTACTTTTACAGTCCAGTTAGTAACTGTGTGCTGAATTTCTGCACAATTGAAACAAAGCTGCTGTCATCGGAGAAGTGAATGTGCTCAGACTGTTTGGGCAATTGGTCTACTTCTGGGAAAACAATCAGTACTTTTTACAAAGATATGTGGAAAAATAGAGGAAAATGGTAATTTTCTGAAGCAAGTCCAAATGGTAATTTTCATTACTTATGTATTTTAAAATTTATAATAAGAAGATATTCCCTAGTACTTCTCTCTTTGCAGAGAGGACGATATGAAATTTTATTACTGATGCAACTTATGCTAAAAGCATTTCATTCAAGGAGGCCTTCTTGGTTTTTACTGAGCACTTAGACTAACAACCCTTACCTATTGTTAGTGCTAAATTACATTTCATTTTGACAGTTGACCACAATGTCACTTTTCCAGAGACTATTTTCTTCTTAGAGTGAATGTGACATAAGGAGCCATAAAATGGTTTATCTGTGAATATTGTTCCTTGTAGATTTTTAAAGCAAAGATGCTTTAACAGGCTTCAAGATTCCTGGGAAGAGTGCTTTTTTCATTCTCTTGAGTTTTTTTCAGTGTGAAAGTTGTGAAGTGTTGAAAGCATAGATTTTCCTTGATTAATGTAGCCTTTGAGATTCTCAGCTTCTTGGCACCATATCCCTAAAGATTCTTTTCTTCTTTTCTTTCCCTCCCCTTCCCCTCAAGATACAGAGGAGTAAACAGGTATCTACCTGCTAGGGAAAAAGATGCTTGAGCATAGCTAAGGGAATTAGTCTTATTCCCAGCTTTAAAACTGAAGTTGTTCCTGAGGCATTTTAGTTTCACAGACATAAGGCATACTGGATCTGTGAAGACAATGTGATGTAACTTGATTTAGTGTAGAAACTTGATTGAGTGTAGCAACATGTGAGCCTCTGTTTATGCTTTCCTGATTCCAAATTGTTGTCTGTAGGTCTTTGCATGTAGAATGCCTTTAAAAGAACCGGGCAATAACCGACTCAAAACCATGATGGTTGTCTTTAAATTAGGAAGTAGACCCAGTTATGTGCTCTCTTTGCATTCAGAATAACATGAGTATCATGAAGTAAAATAGTGAAGACAGTGTGCATGGTCTTTTCTAACTGTCTTGAGTTTCTAAAAGACGCTTCAAGTTGTAGTTTTCCCTTTATGTGCTTGACTCTAGGAATGCCTGGTCTTAAGTGAATGTGGGGATGTGAAAATACTTGCAAGTAAAATGGGCTATGTTTGATGTGCTTTTTTAAAAAGATGCAATAATATTTAATCTGTGAGCTGTATCTGAACACTTCTATGTCAGGTGATTTGTGTGTAATGCTGATGAGGAAATGTGAGCACTTGAAAAAGTATTTCTTAAGTCCCTCTAGTGAACTGCTAAGAAAAATAATTCTTAGCTATTGTTGCAGGACTAATTCAGCTTGTTAGACACCATATATCACTTCTGTGTTGAAACAAGCAGGGGTGTTTTCAGTTGAACTGATAGCAATAGGTTTAGTAAACATGACTAAGAATTTAATTGTGTAGGGCACTGAATTTAATTAGCCAATAAATTTATCCTGATAGTGTCTTCCTTCATAAGTTTAAAGATGCTATTTATATATCTGATCAATGTCCTGAGTTTCCTCCCGAATTCCTTGTCCCTGAAAGAAAAATTGTTTTAGCAACAATTGTATACAGAATTAATTTTTCTCCAAGGGTTCTTTGGTAGAAGGTCAGCAGCAGAGTTTGAGCCTAAGCCTGAATTTAGACTTTCCTTGTGGGGACTGTTGTGTAAGAGACCTGCAGGGAGCATCAGATGTCATGTGTACCAAAGCAGATAAAATGTCTATTTTCTTGAGTCTGTTTTCAAAGCAGTTTCATCTTTATATAAAGAGAAGCTTTCAGATTAAAGGCTTTGAATAAGCTTCCCATTTTTGGATTAGGATCTCAGTTCCATAGAACCTGAGCTAATTGCTAGGGGTGTCTGCTTGGCTCCTTTGCACAGATCTGAACTGGATTTGAGTAAGATCTCATTCTTGTTCAGTGCTGCCCAGTTCTGACATGGACAGGTGACAAGTGAATGAGAGACAGATTGTGCCTCACAGATATATTTTTTTGAGGACACTTTTCTGGCGTTCCTTGCTCATTGGGCAAGAGAGGCGGAGCCCTGGGGCAGGGTGGGTTTCTGGTGACTGACTGGTGAGAGGAAAGCTCATCTCCGATACAGGGAGAGGTAACAGCGGCAGGCAGGGCTTTAAGCTGATTTGTGCCCTTCCTTCTCACAGACTGCTGTGCTCTGCTGCTGAGTAGGCAGGGAGCCTGTCAGGGAGAGACCTGTGCTGCAATCCAAGCAGGAGTTCTGTGGGAATAAACATGATCCTGCAGATCCCAGCTACAGTGTGGGAGACAGTTGGACTGCGGGGCTGAACTGGAAGATAAAGTTTAAAGAAGGAAACTGTCTTTTCTCATGATCCTATTCAGGCTATGTGTAGAATGCAATTAGTAGTGTTTTGATCTTTCACTATTTAGTCTTAGGCTTTTAAAACCTTGTGTCAGTCAGGTATTCATGGTTGAGTTTGATTTGCCTTATTCCTGTGTAGGCTTAACCAATGACCATTACTTTTACTATTAGAATGAGCAGTGCAACTGCAGAGGAAAAAGGCACAGCTCTCAGGTTTTTGATGTTCAATTTGTCATGCCTTTTTTCTCATTGGGTCAAAATGTTCCGATTTTGTTCAGAACATTTTGGAAATTGGGCTACATAGCAATGACTCTTAATGCTGAGTGTGGGGGTTCCTAACTGCAGCTGTCCCTGGAGTACAACTCACCAATGACATGAATAAATGAGGACACTTCTCGTCTGTGAGAAGCTTAAAAAGCAGCTTGCACTCTCTGGCAATTGAAGCTTAACTGCTTGAGACTTAACCTTAAGACAACATTTATTCATAACTTTTTTCCTACAGTTTTAATTTTTCTTACCAGACACCTTCCTTGCATTAATATATGGATTTTAAATATAAATAGCACTTCTTAATGAGGAGCATTACACATCCTCAGTTGATTCCATTTTCTGACAGACTATTATGAGGCAAAGACCCTTCTTGGGGACAGGACATTTTGTGTGTTTTGTGTGCACAAATGTGTGTTTAATTCACCTCAAGGTGTAAAATAAAGATTCCTCAACACTTCCCTCTGTTGGAATAGACAGCTACTTCTATGAGAAATTAAATGGACATCAAAAATTGTATTTGGAACTTCTGAAAACTCGTAGATGAAATGAAAAGTAGTAGGCTTTAGAGGATGTTAAATACATCTATTTGTATCTCAAGTTCTTGCAGCTGTAGACAATCAAATAAGTTTCTTACCAAACAGTTCTAGGAAATCAAAAAGTATTGTAAGGTCTTGTATGTAAAATATCAGCTCTGAAACAATGATCTGAATAACCCTGTTTTTCCAAGCTGCATTTATCAAGCTTTGTAGAAGATTGTTGTGGCTGATCAATAGGTTTTCTCTTAGCAGAGAATGGTGAGCCCTCCTCTCTTGGTCCCATTCCAGGGTTGGATAATAAGAACATAACTAATTCATCATTTCTCTACAGTTTTCCAGTAACCTGTTATTAATGCTTGTATTCAAGTAAATAAAACTAAACCTGACAGATGTAAAAACTGTTGCATTCATTTCCCAATGATGCAGTGAGGTGTAAAAAACTGGCTAGGAACTGTAAACTATAGCTTTTCATGAAACCTAATGACAGTGTCTAACTTCGTGATGAAAACACATTATTGTGAATGTCAGTGCACAGAGAATTGTTTAGACAGACTGCAATGATGATTGCTAAAGAAATATTGAAAGCAATAAAATATAGAACAACAATCTTCCACTGGTTTTGTTATAATTCAAATATGTTATCACTTGTATAGTATCAGTTCATACAAAGAATCATATTCAGTATGACAGATGATCCTTGAAAAGGGAAGTCATGGGGAAAAAGGCTTTCTTTTAATATCTTAAAGACTTAATATGGATGCTGTCATATGTTTTGTTTCTAAAACCCAATATTATGGCAATTTGAAATGGAAGAAACTTTGAATTAAACTTTTTTTTTCTTTGTGGATGGTGTTTGAGGCTCCAATTAACTTTCATTAGTAACTAAAAGATCCACTTCTGAAGAGAATTGATTTGGAGAGTAATCATACTCAGTGGAAATACTTCATTAAAGGGAGTGTCTGGTTGCATCCTTTTTGCTTCTGCAAATCAAGCAAACCAAAGGAGGCTGCTCTCTGATAGTTGCCAATACAAAAGATTACATTTAGGAACGGTGATTGTTTCTTCAGGATTGTTTCCGTATTGCATTTATGTTGAAGCACTGCTTATCTAATAATTGCAATACTTAGTGGTATAATTACATTTTTAGAAAGGAAAAGTTTTTATCCTTTTAAAATAATAGGTCACTGTGTACATGAGTTAGTAAAGCCCTTTGAGTTCCCTTGACGTAGAAAATAAATTGCAAATCTTTGATCTCATTCATCTAAATTATGTCTCTGCTAGGAAATCTCAATTAGGGGTTAGCAGGGTGCAGGCAGACAAGCTGCACTGTTTTAGGTTCTTACAGCAGAAGGAAGCCTTGAGGGGAGTCCTGTGTCTGTCTAATCCATGCTCTCCTGAAGCCTGGTATGCAGGGCTGTGCAAAGCCATCTGCTCCATCGGGCATTTGGAGCTCATTTGGCTGTTTTGGGGTAACTCTAATTCCCCCATGATCTGCTTTGACAAGAGGCTCTTGTCCTGTCAGTGGTGTCAGTACCTCCATGGGAGTCAGGGGCACTCTCACTCAAAAACAAAGCAGAACTCTAGGTTCAAATGACTGCTCAGAAGAGAAAAATTGTCCTGAATTTACAATATTTATAACAATATCTTTAATAGCAGCTTGTAAAATCTTCACAAATATTGCCTTAGTACCACACCATGGTTTTTCCTGCCTTAGCTCCATACCCCTGGCCTTTCTGAATGAGTTAGGTCGTTACTTAAAGCAAGTGAAAATATTGCATTCTTAATTTGTCCAGCTACAGAAAATGAAATATTTACGTAATAAGCAAAAAATACTGAAGGATACAAACTTTCACACTACTTTTCCTTTTTATTTTAAAAAAGTTGCTTTTAAACTTTCATTCAGTGTTGGTTTACAGTGTCATGGGAGGGAAACCAAAATGAACTTTGAAAGAATTGAATTTTATTTTCTCTTAAGAGGTTAACATAATGTACCTGTGGATTGTTTTGTTGTAACACTGTTTATCAGAGTAAAGTCGATTTAAGCTTTTGCTCTGTTGCATCTGTGGAGAGACAGATGGCTGAAAAGAATATAAAGAATGTAGTATTTTATCAGTTCTTTCTGTTTTCAGTGAAAGGGCTTGTTGGGTCCCTTGGCTGCCTGAACACAGATGCAGAAAACAGGAAGAGATAGTGCAAGAAAAAGAATTTGTATATGAGATTTCCTCCAGTGAAATACAGAAAAGCTCCCCATCTTCCCCACTCCTTCAAAACCAAATTATTGAAAGCTAAATAACTACAAAATCCTAAAAATTCAGATCTCAACTGCATTTTTACATTGCTCATGTTGTGCACTGTTGGGCTAACTGGGCTGACTTTTTAAAAATGTTAAACTTCTATAACTGATCACGCACAGTACTTTGTTCTGTCACTTTGAATTTCTGTTCATAGCTCCAGTTCAGTGAGCTCTTTCCACTGTTATCAAACATGACTCAGTATTGGGAAATACTGTGAGAATATTAAATTTGAGGTGCTTTGTTTCATTTTCAGGTTTAATTTATTGATAGGACCCATCCCTCTAATATGCATAATTAATGAAACACCTTAAGCCCAGTCCATCTGAATGCTGCTGGCTATCAGCTGGTGGCAGAGGGTTCATCATAAATACCAAGCCCTTTTTTTGCTCTGTCATTTAAAAAAAAGCCCTTTTCTCACTCTAGTATTTTATATTTATATTGAAAAAAAAGCTGACAAACCAACAAGCACAACAACAAACTGTCTCCTGGTGATAAGGTCAGAAGTGATAGCTATCACACAAAGGAAGAGCTTGAATAGGGCTGCAGGGAGACACAAAAAGAGCTCACTTAATGAAAGGACAGATTATGCCTCTAAAGAGGCAGTGAAGGAGACTTGCTGAGGCTTTAGGATCTAAGAAAAGATTTTTTAAATGATAGACATGGCGGAAGAGTAGCTATCCAGGTGATGGGAAGTGTAGAAAATACAAGAAGGATACCTGGGAATAAGAGATGCTAAGGAATGTGGAGGAAGATCTAGGCTAAAGGGATGTATTGGAAGCTCCAGAAGAAATGCATTTGATTTAGGAGACAGGGTAAAATATGGAGTGCAGGGATGAGGAGATAGTATTTCTAATAAGCAGTTTGCGCTTGCATTCATCATTGCATTTCAATCACTGAAAAATCAAAACTTTATTTACGGAAAAAAGTGTTCAGAAATAGCCTTTTATATAGTTAATAGCCTGTCTGGTCAGTGAGCTGCCAAATATATGCTGAGCTTAGTATTCCCACTGTGATTTCTTTTTCCATAATGGAGAGAGCAGGAATGGCTTTCATAAAGACTATTTGTCATCTTTTAAAGGATGTATTGGTTTGGTTTTTTTTTTTTTTTTCATTCTAAAAACATGGCCTTTGGCATTCACAACATGCATTTTTCATAAATGCAATTCCTTGGCAGAGTGAACTGTTCTGATGTTCTGATGTTTGTAAGAAATAGGATTGTATCAGGCAAAAAACTTTTAAGTAGTTGAATGCAGGATACTACAGACTTTTCATAATGCAAAAAAAGTGTTTCCTAGATAAAAACATAATCAGATTTTTTAAAGTTTTAATGAAAATATTTTATTTTGTGCTTTCATCTACGTGAGTTTCCTCCTTAAATTACAATTAGAGTGTTAGTTCAAAGATATAATTCGTAATGAAGCCTCTCACATTATAGATGGGAGGTTGAAATTTAGCTCCTTGGCTCTGATTCAGCCAAACAGCTCTTGTTTGCTTTTAAATGACAGTAACTTGTGTTTGTAACAAACTATTCCACAGATCTAGGTACTTACAGTCTAATTATAAATATCTTTATAAATATTATGGCTTTCTGGAAAATTATTAAATTAATATATGATATTGTCTTAGACAATTCCAGAGAAATCTGTTATAAGCCTGTCCTTTGTTCTGCAATAATATCCAAGAATATCCAAGCAGTAGCAAATCCTGTTGTTTTTCTTTTACATTTGGTTAAAAGGATTTAATTTGAAGTGTAAATTTGCTTAGAAGGACTTGTTGGAGTTTGCAGTGGAATGACATACATAGTTTTCTAAAGAAAGCTTTCATTTCTTGAAATCTTTATAGGAACAAGGGCTTTGGTTTTTTCTGATGACTAAAATCATTGTAGCTTTATGAAAACCAAAAATCAACTCAAAATCTGCTGCTGTATTTTCATTACTTTCAAAGATCCTCCTTTTGCTATGCAGCAACTGTTAACTTCTCAGCACCTTGAGAAACAATCTGAAGTACTGGCAGTCTCTGTTAGGACTCAGGTTGTTCATGTTGGCATTGTTGCTTTTGCCTTTCGAGTACACAAGGTTTGTGTGAAGCTAATCACACCTGCTGAACCTTCACTTCCTTGGAGCAGTGTGGGACTTTCTCAGGGTGAACTTCCTCTGGGGAGGACTGTACAGGAGCTGGGAGAGCTGCTAGAGCTGGGGGAGTGCAGTGACCAGATTTGCCAGGGAGAGGACAGAAATGTGTCTAAGGTGTGCTGAAGAAAAGCAGACAAGAGCTCATGACTTGTTGCCTGCAGGCAATTAATGTTTCTGACTCTAGCCCTGCTGTGCCAATCTCTATGTAATGATTCATAACTGCTTAAGAGGAAAAAATGGGAGGCAAACTGGGATGAAGTTTGTGCAGCAGAGTGCTGTTTTATAAGGAGCCATGCTGTTTTCCAAATACATGTTTCTGTGGCATATATTGCAATAAAATGTAAAAGATTCTCAGCTGCTGAAAACTAATGTAACGTCAATTATGTTTGTAATTTCAACTATTTCTCTAATGCATTTATTAATCCATTTTTCTAATATAATATTCCATGTTTTATTCTGGACAGGTGATAAAATGTGAGAAGAAAATAAACCCCAAATTTTGGGAGATAAATTTTGCTGTAATAAAGCAAAAATGTAATGAAGAATTCTGGATATATTGGTGTCCTGTAAAAGGCTTTCCCTCTCAGTTGTTGTGTGCAGTTTACACTTGTATTTATAAACAAAATACTCTTGCACTTGATGTTTAGAGTAATTGCTCATTAGTCTTACGTTGTTATATCCAGAAATTCTATAGCTCCAAATGTGCAAACCCACCAAGAAATCCAGAGAGAAAAACCCCAAAGCTATTTCATTTATTTCTGAAGTTCTGCTTCTCCTGCGAAATTGTGAAGTTCCCCAGAAGTTCACTTTGAATAGGTTACATTTACATAAAGTGGTACATAGGTGAGATCCCACTGAAGTGTGTGCCATGGTTGCCTAATCTTGGGGAGAACGATGGAGAGGGAGCAGGAGGAAGAGTTTTCAACACTTTCAGAATCTTTCAACTTAGGAATTATTGTGTTTGAATTGGCTTAAAGCAGGTGAACATGATTGTAGCTGTTGTTCTGGAATGTAAGAAATATAAGAATTTTTGTAAAGGCCTTTATTTGTAAGTTCTTTTTTGTACTAATGTTCCCTTATAAACACAAATACAGACTGCTCAATGTCTGAGTTTTCAGAGGAAGAAAATGGATTCAAATGGCTTTAGTCTGGACGGTGCTCATGAACTTTGTTCTATAGCTGTCACTATTCATTTTAGCTTTTGATTACTTCGCATCTTGTCATCACTACAAGGTGCTGCATAATAATTTAACATCACTTGCAAGAGTACATTTGTAGAGGAGTTGTTTTATACTTATTTGATAACATGGGAAGTTGGTTGCAAGTAAAATACAAAATAAAAAAGCATAAAAAAATACTTTGGTAGTTTACTAAAGATAAAGTGAATTAGAGTGAAACCACAATTCTCCTTTTCTTTTCCCCTTCTCCTTCAAAAAACCCCCAAACCCAAACAACCAACCCCAAACTTTACCTGCCCTATTGCTTTCAGACATTATTTATATATAAACCTTTTGGAGTTAGAATGTGAAGTGTTGGATTTCAGTGTAGCAGACAATAGTGCTGACCACCTCTCCTGTTGGCCTTGGTACAATTCTCACCATTTGGCGTGAGACGAATGAATTGGAAAAATGAACAATGACAGCCAGCAGTATGAAAGAGTATTTTTTAAATTACTGCATTAAAGCTGTTTAACTCACTTATATATCTGAGATATCAAATAATTGCCCAATTTCTTTTACTGTAGTTGATAAAATGTACATCTCTTTGCCTTCTCAAAAATCTCCAATGCCTTCTAAAAATCACATTTGCAACAGTTTTTAAATGGCATTCTTAAATCCCCAACTGTTAATTGCAGCAGGAAACTTTAGTGGCTATTGACTACTGAAACTGTATTTGACTTCAGTATTAAATGTTCTGTTTTACAAGGACATTTATGGAGTAAAAAGGATACTCTGCCTCCTTCCCTCCCCATAATTAATAATTTTGTCATGTGCCTTCTCTGTGCCTCTTCAGTAACCATGACTCACCTTAATACCAGTGTTTGACATTAGAAGCCTCTCCAGAGAGGAAGAAAATCATTCAGAAATGAGCTGTATAAAGGTTATTAAACCAACACTTAAGATTCTAGTCCTGCACATTTTCCTTTACCCCTAATTAAATGCCAAGAACAGCAATGTAGAATTTTCAGTATATACATATGCTGACTATATCTTTATCAGAGGAAAAGTATCTATGGGGAACTGAAAGTTTATTCCCAGCAGTCACATGTTCTTGCTTATGTTTGGAAAGCTATTTTTTCAAATATGGGGAAGAAATCTTGGGAGTTGGGTGCCCTAAATATGCACATTGAAGTACATATATAATAGGATTCTTTTCTTACCCCTTCTTGTATGGGTCAGGTTTTTAGCTGAAGTTGTTTTCTTGCCTGCAATGTTACTGTTTCTGTAAGTAAAGGCAAATTGCACAAGAAAGTTTGGAACATTGGGTCAGTGCTGTGTAAATACATCCCTGCTTACAAAATTCTCATTTGTCACCTCGCAGAAAGCTCCAGCTCTAACCTGAATATCAATATCCATGATACATGGAACAGTGTATTCATTTTCTAAATAACTGTGCATTGTTGGCAAAAACCCACTTACCTTAAGTTTTTCTCTTTCTAAAGCTTCTAAAACCCATGCAGACTGGGAAAAAGTGAACTTTTAATCACCAGAGTGTAGCATGTTTAGTTCCATTCCCTTTACAGGTGGCAGACACTGGCAGCTGCAAAGCAGTGATAATTTGCAGTGTTGCCATTCTGACTTGCAGTGCATGACCCTGGCGAGGTTGGGTCCTTTCAATTAGCAGGATGAGGCTGTGAAATCTCCTGCTATTATCTTCTTGTTTCCAGGTTCCACTGCTGATTTACAGAATATTACATAGGTTGGCCATTAAAGTCTAATTCCTTCAATAAAAATTTAACACAAACTTCCTTTCCTAATTTATAAAACTATCTGGGTCTTTTTCTAACCAGTTTTCTCAACCTTGTGCATGTCAAATTAATGCTTTGAGAATATAAAAGGTCTCTAGATCTTTAGTCTCTTGTGATGGCTTTTTGTGGAGTTTGCATAATACTTTATTGAATTATTTTGCTCTCATAAGTGGTAAACAGGTAATTCAACTTAGCTGGGTAAAGGTGCTTTTTTTGATATTTAGTGCTTACTGAAAAAAAAAATCAAATAATGTATCATTTCTAAAATCTTTAGAATCTCCAGAATTTATTATCTGATCAGGTTGATGCTGCTGCTAATAACAACAACAATAATAATATATATGGAATCCCAAAGGTGGGTTTTAGCCAAAATAAGGATTTCCTAAATTGACAGAACTTTTAATAGAGTCTTTTCAAGAAACAGAAAAGGCAGTGAGTGGTAGAAGCAAAAGAAAATCTGGAAATTCGATTTTACCCATAGGCATGTTTTATAAAAATCACATTTAGTTTAGCTTATTTCTCAGTTCTTCAAATTCAGATATTTTTTGACATTAACAAATCGGAAAACTAAGGATGAAATCACTGATCTGATTAGATAAGTCAAAACAAGAGACAGATATTATACCATTATGCTGCATGTACACATAGTAGTGCTATTTTTTGTCTTGTTCATGGTTCAGTTTTCAATTAAATACCCATTTAAAAAGGTAGTTAAACTGGGCATAAACAAGTATAAGGGGTGATGTCTTTAAGTGATGTTTTTCCACTTTAACATCTATGAATACAGATTTTCTTCCCTTAGCAAAATATACAAGTTCTTTTTTAATTTTAAAGCTTTCTCGCTTCCTTCATTTCAGGAATACATCCTCATTTGTTTTGGTTTTGTGAGCATGTTATGGTTGTAATTTGTAAATCAAATCCTCCTGTTTATTTTGAAACACCTTCCCAAGTCTAGTTCTGATGTTGTGGCTCTCTCTCATTATTGACGTTCAGGGCGGTGGGAATGGGGCAGCATTGCTGCTGCTCCTTGGCTCTTAAACTTCTTGTCACTTACTTAAAAATCAGCTTTCATGGTACACAAGGAATGATGGCATCTGTCACAAAACTTCATAATGTTATTTTTACATATTCTTAATTTCAATATGTGTTTCTTTTAATATTCTATTTTGGTCAAATGATGAGGAAACAGCTACACTGCAGTGTTATCATTGTCGATACCTTAGGAGTGTTTCTACTCAATTAAAATATGCAAAATTGAGAAATAACATTTCATTAAAAACTCATTTTATTTAGCTGATGTGAAGTTTGATAAAGGTTTTGAATCTCTGAACTAGTATCCATAGCAAAGATGCTGGTGCATTAATATGTTCCAGATTTCTTCCTGATATTGCCTTCAAAATGAGTATCATGTTCCTTATATTTCTCTGCTTCCTGATGGATATTTTCTGGTTTGCCAGAAGGTGTTTAATTACAGCCTAAATCTTACATAAGTATTTGATTCAAACTCACAAAGATTATTTGAATTTTTGGATCTAATCTTTTGTGCTATTTTTACTTATAAAGACTGTAATGTGCCTATTACAGTAATTTAAAACTGTTTAGATACTTTATATTTGTCTTTCAGGATTGTTTGTTAATTTTTTCAGTAATGCAGTCTGAATTCCTTACTCTTATTGGTGTGGCTTCTCTCTTGCAATGTGTGTGTATTTTTATACTTGTGAGCGTTTCCCTGTGTACCTTTCTCTCATCTGTCTCTGAAGGTAACTTGGGAACATGAAGTTACCAATATGGAGAAAACAATTTTTGTGAATTCAAGAGTCCAGACTGCTGCTTTGTCAGAATCTGTTGATCTGTTTTAAAATGTATAAGCAGATTTAATTAGGGGAGTTGGAAGGAGCATTACTTGAGGAAGCATTCTGATGCGTGATTGATGCTAATGCAGGTATTTTGTGTACAACTTTTGACCAAATGATTCCTGCCTTGACTCCTGGGGAATCTGACACACTGCTTGTGTATTGAGGGGAAGAACTGTAGGGTCATTGTTGATCTGCAGCTGGCCAGGGGGTTGCAGCCATTCATTTCCTGCTGGGGGTTTTATGACCTGGTTGTTTGTAGGTTTCACTGCTCCAATCCTGTCCCATCCTCGGTTGGCAGAAGTGAGGAAAGTTCCTGCTGACAGACAGTCAAAGCATAAATCATGTCATGGCCCACTGGGGTTACGTGGTTCTCAAGCCTCAGTAAGGGTTTTGAGTTCCTTTCTTGATACACTCTTGATTCTTAGTCTGGAACTTCGTTATATAAGAGTCTGACTTTTATCTCAAATCTCTATGAAATGAGATTTGTTGGAAAACATGCACAGCTTGAATTTCAGTCAAAAGCCTACATTTATTGAACACATTTCCTTTCATGGTCACCCACAGAGCAAACATCTAGAAATGCTTTGCAGACAATTGATTTGCGTAATCCTTTAAGTTTTGTTTTGGATCTCAGTTTTTAAGAACTAATATTGTAATGCAATTTTTGTGATAACTGCATTTTTGATACCTGCAGAAATATGTATTCCATTTCTTGTGTTAGCTTAGACTTTTTATGACTGTAGTTAAATTCACTGCATGCTGTATCCCTTCCACAGAAAGTCAGGTGCAAGCAGTTCTGTATTTGCTTTCATTTTTAAGGATTATGACATAGGAGTGAATCAGTTCTACACTTGATCAGTAAATCAGTAACCAGCACTGAATCATTTTCTTGAATAAAATCCTGACCTTTAAAATGTCTCATCAAATGTGATGTGTTTTGTGCATTGAGTGCTTATCTCCCCTCCAAGTATGGCAGTAGGAATGGCAAACTGATGGATATTCTGGACAGGGTACAGATCAGATTGATTTACTTAGTGTACAGTTCTTGGAGGTTTTTTGCAAAGGGAACTTGTGGTACTAATGAAGGTCTTTTTTCAGGGAACATTTTGACTCCCTTAATCCCTTTTCTTTTTTGTTAGTTTTTAGATGCTGCTGTTGCACCATCTTACAGTACAATAAACTCCAAATTTGTTATAAAGCTATAGTATTCCATTAAAACTGTTTGTATTGTGACTGTTTGCTTAATTCCAGTTTTGATAAAGCAGAAAATTAATTTTCTTTCTAAACCAAGTAAATCTCTACCAACCTGTCTCATTTTATCAGAGAGCACTTGTGAGATTTAGTAGGTTCAGGAATCTTGCTCCGTTACTGGTACAGATCAGTGGAGCTGAAGCAACTTAATATTTATGCTTGAATGGGGATGAAGGGAGAGACTTTCCTATGCTAAGCAACAGAGCTGGAGCTGCCTAAGGAACAATTGATTACAAGACATTTTTTGTTGCAGTACTAATAAACCCAGGCTGCACTGCTCTACGGGATGCATGGACACCTCCCTCCTACTTGACTTAGAGCACTGCAGTAATTTTTAGAAAAGGAACTTTTTTTTTCATATTTGTCTTTACCACTCCAATAAGTCACTCTAACGTATCAGTTGGTGTGCTGCCTCATGAGTCTTTAATGATGACTTTCATGCAGTATAAGCTGTCAGTAGGTCAGAGATGCCTCATATCTTGAATGGAGTTATGAAATATCCTGAGTTTATTACCCTATTAAAATTCATTTTAAATGTCAAAGTTTCTAATTTGGACAAGGAAATTTAATTTAGGTGCATCTTCAAAGTAGAACACAATTTTCTCCTTGAGTATCAAGTGAAGTATCAGATGAAAATAAAAGGAACTTTACAGCATATGATATTTAATTCTTTCTGTGTTTTAACTTAAGGTAGTTTGCAGAGGTTGGTATAGAAATAATAATTTTGTGGTCTTTTATGATTTGCTTTTTATGTTAAAAGCAGTTTGGAGAAAAAGCTTCTCTAACTTTAACCAAAGATGCTGACTATTCAAAAAAACCAAGCACCAACATTCTTGGCAAAGCCCACTGCCATTTTTTTCCGTAGAAAATTCTATGCTTTGCCATCCCCTGAATACCTCATTGTTTGTTTTGACCCAGTTTGTTCTCTTTTCTGTTCTGTGATGTTTAATTTTTCTGTACTGCCAAGCTGTGGCCTGTCTGCACCAGGCCTTGGCCTCTGTGCTGGTTGGGGTGTGTTGGTTCCTCTTCTCACTGCAGAGAGTTTTCCCAGTCAGGGAGCTGCAGCTTCAACAACCTGAATGTTCTATAGCAAGGCAAAAAGATGGCAAAGCTAGATGGTAGTGCAAGTCTAAAATTGTCCAGATGAGTAAAAAGATTATCAGATAGTGATAAAAAAAATGTTTTTCTGAGCCTTTTCAGTGTGGTTCTGTTTCTGAAACTGGACCCACAATTGTTCTGTCAGCTGCTTGTAAAACCTGAAGCTTTGTTAAATAGTCCCTTTTCTTGTTAATAAAGAAATGTCATTAATGGTATGATATATCAGAGGTACTGGCTTGTTGCTCTCTGATCAATTCCTTCTGTGGAAGTACAGGATTAACAATGGAGGACAAAAGGCATGATAAATTCATTTAGTGATAAGAACTTAGAGTAATCAGGAAGTACCTTGTTGGTTTGTGAAGCTTAAATGTTAAATTCCCTTGCAAAAAATAATAGTTGTGGTGTTCATTTCAGTATCACTAGATCACTGTTGAGTTTTGAGGATGGCTCATGTGAAGCTCAGTGAGTGTGTAATGTATTTCTCAAATTCTTTCAAATAGTCAGATATCATTTGGTATCACACAGTAATTTTAATTTCAAAAGGAAATTATAGCAGCATGGGAGAAAAATAATGGTAAAATTTTTTTGTAATTGTAATGAATTTTGTTTGAAATAAACCTGTTGGTGGTTGATACCTCCATCATAATGGAGTGTAACACTCTCCAGATTCCCCTCATTCCTGTAACTTTCTCTCCAGGCTTATTTACTCATTTGCATACTCATACTCTGTACATGGAGGTATCATTTTCAGAGATGCTGGGCTGCATCTTGAATTGATCATTGCTGTACTCACGGGGCTGAGTAGCTCTCCCTGAGGTAAATAGTCTGTTTTGAATATTAGAAGTCTGTATTGTATGCCAAAATCTTATTAAAACAGCCTTAAATTGCTTATATATGTACATATATATAAAAATAGATGAAGAGAATTATATTAATGGCAATAAAAACTTAGATTTAATCATCACATTTTCATTACTTGAATTTCAGAAGTTTTGGTGACATCATACATTTATTTAGAATGTAAGTCACAGTTATTCAGCCACTTAAATGTTAGCCTTCTCAGTTGAATCTGTTCCTCTAAAAAACTGTTCCAAAAATACTTGTTTCTTGTGACCCCACAGAAAAGACACTCTTTGTTTTGTTCCACAACATGAACAAGAATGCAAACCATCTTAAATTCAGGTATTGATGTAAGAAGAGTTAATATTGAGAAATTGAATTCCTTTCATGTGCTCTAAATGTAGGTTTCAAGACAGTTAATTTCAGAATGGCATATCTCAGCAGATGTGTGGAATTTATAATAGATCTCATCCTCACTATGAGTCTTAATATACAATTATATAAAAATTCTAGAAATGTCAAGTAGGGAAAAATTCTTAATGCAAATCAATAACAATTTGGCCGTATTGCCAGATCAGTTGTATTCTGTGGTTTGTAATTTTTCAATGAATAGACAATAATGTTTTACATAAGCACTGTAATTTCTTTTTATATTGATTAATCTTGATAGTTCCTTCTAGTTTTTAGTGTGACTGTTATTTGTTTGACACTACCACCTAGCGAATGTGGCTCTTGTCATAAACTGCAGTGCAACTTTCTGCTCACACATAGACAATACCTTGCCAATAATACCAAAAGCAGGACAAAATATTATCTCCCTTTTACAGATGGTCTGCTTAACGTGCGTATTTCCTTTGGCTTCTGGGCAGAATTGTACAATGCATCCTGGAAACTTTGCTGCCACAACCACATTGTCACTGGTTCTTTCAGCAGTAAAATTGAAGCCATTTGGATTATCTGTGTATAAGCTGCAAAAACAGCTCTCGCTTGGAGCTGTAGGGTGTGTAGAGTGCACCTCAATGGGGTGACAGGTTCTGTCATCAGCATTCTGGTTGAAAGAGCTAATAACAAAAGAATCTTCTAAGTTGTGTTTATTTCATCCTCCATTCAAAACAACCCAGTTCCATGGATAGTTAGAGCCTGACTTTAGTGGGAGGATCATGGATCCAGGGTGTCTTGTATTAAGTCCAGAAAAGAGCTGAGTGGAGAAAGCAAGTTGCTGCCCAAGCCTGCGTCCCTGTGGTTGGAGTAGCTCATCCTTTCATCTTCTCATGCGTCTCTCTGTTGTTTCTTTGCCACAGGATTTGTGAATCTCTGCTGCCCTTCATGCAGGCCCAGAGGTCCCTCTTCTGCTGCACATGTGAGTTGGTGGTAGTTTCCAGAGTGACGCAGTGATTGGGTTTGGGTATGGGGGTTGAGCTTGGCAGTGTATTTTCAATGGCTCTCCACTGCCCTTGTGTGTTGCTGGGTTCTTTATTCAAGTGCATTCACACAGATAAACACGGACTACAAAGAATGTTCTGGTCATTCTGACCACTCCTGTGATCTCCTGAATTTTATTGTTGCAAAATGTTGTATCTTGGATTGCGTGCTAGCTCAAACACTAGGTTTAGTTTGGTTTGCTCAATTTGTATATTTCTAATATTGTTTAATAAAGGTACTGTTGAGTAAGCACTGATACTCTTAGGGGTGACATAAATTAATTTCACTTCTACCATGGAATCTCTCCATAGATTTATCACAAATTGCTGGAGCTGTGAGTGATTCCATGCTCTCATGAGATGTGTGAGATTAAATTCTGTCACTACTGTACTGTTTTTAATTAATTTAACCTCCAAACTAATAATTTCCTAGTGTCAGTTTCTCTTTCCTTGGTCAGTAGACAAATTAGTTAATGGCACATTAATAAGTTAATGCAGTCAATGTTTAAAAGCTCCATAAAAGGGATAAGAATGACTTGTGCAGAGTCTGTAAGTGTTGCAAAAGTAGGGGTTCAAGTCTTTAAGAGGAAAAACAGAAGTTACATTTTTGCATTATTGCTTGATTTCTGCTGTTGACTATGGAATTTGCTCAGCTAAAAAGCAAGGGTAGAAGCTGAAATGCTGTAGTGCCAATAGCTAAATCCTGAAGTGATGTTTTTGTAATAATCTGGAGAATAACAAAAGGAAACAGGAATAACTCTGACAGAGTTGAAAAGAATTGAACTGTGCTGGGTGCTGAGGAAGGGGCATTCATTTTTTTTTTCCCCAAACAGCAATTGAGGTATCTCAAAAATAAACATAACTTTTTCGAAAGAGTGAAGTCCTTAACATTATCTCATTGCTGAGTTTAGTCTGTGCATTCTTATTGATCAATTGTCTTTATGTGGTGAATAAAGGGGAAATGAATGCAATAAACAGAGGATTGTTGCACTTTTACTGTTTCAATGTAGAATGCTCATGCATTTGGGTTTCCTGGGAGACAAGCCTTATGAGGAAGGCTTAAACAGGCAGCAGAGCAGTGACCCTTGAAAAGCACCATTACCTGAGTTGGTAATATCTTCTCATCCTCAAATCCTGGCCCTCAGCTTGCTGAAAGTGAGAAGCTGGAGCTCACTGCAGTGTGTGACACTGAAAAAGGGGAGTGCTGGGGTACCACCGGTTACCACAATGCCATTTGGCAATATCTGTCTTCTGAAGAAAGATATTTGTAACTCAGTTCTGGTAGAACACAGGGGGCTAAGACAGAGCTGTGTCTGCCCAGGGACTTGGGGAAACTCCCAACCATAGGTCAGACAGAATTCAAGCCCCTCTGGTTTTGGCAAGTTGAGTATATTTGAAACAAATGGCTTCTTGTCCCTTTCCAAACAGGTGTTACCCTGGTGTCTCATGTATCACTCGGGTTGTTTCTGCCACCTCAGGGTTATTACACAGACAAGTTGGATTTCTGGATCCTTCTAGAAATGCCAAGATTGAGTCTTGAGTGTTTCTGCTGATAACAATGACTACTGAACTGGACTTGGGAAATGTTTGCCTGCAATATTTTCCACTAAATGAGTCAGTGTAATAGTTGGAAAAATTGTATGTTGCTATAGCAAAATTAATTTTAAACTCATTAATTAGTTGAGCTAGTCTGACAATCCAATGTACACCTTGCCCTCCATATTTTGCCCATACTGTCAGTTGCCATGTTGAGAACTTCAACACTAGAATTCAATTAAAAGTTGTTTTGAATTGGATTTACTGTCTTTAATATAACTACTGGCTCAACAGGAAGGATGCAATGCATGTTTTGCAAGTTTAATGAACCATTTCAAATGACACTTTGTTATTAGTTTCAAAAGTGGCATTGTGTTCTGTCATGACTTTTTCTAAATCAAGTGTAAATGGGAAAAACAGTCGAAGTTATCCTGAAGGTGCTCAGATAGGAGAGAGCAAAGCTGTTTAAACAATTAATACATAGCAAATGGAATTATTTAGAGTGAGTGGTTGAATCCTTGCTAGTTAAATGGGTGTCAGAGCAGGTAATGGTGAACATGGTTGCAAAAGAGGTAATTTCTTCAATATACAGTGGCTCAAATGAAACAATTGCATATATAAAAAAGTCAGTAACAATTTTGGAAAACTGTCTCCTGTTATGCTGCATTTAAATGAGCAGGCTTAGTGTTTGTCACTATTTAGAGATACAGACTTGAACTTACTCTCAGAAACCTCCAGTGATGAAATTCCCAAGCTGCTTGGGTAGTCTGTCAGCCTCTAAAAAACGGTGTTGCAGTTCTTGAATGCCCTAATTTTTAGGAAAGACTTTCTAGCTTCAGGAGAGCCCAAGCTGGGGAGAGTCTTCTCTCAGTACATTATTTGTGTGAGTGTTTTGCATGTTCGAGGAGACTTTAGTGAAAATTTATTCCCTGTTGGGTGTATATGAGGCTAATTCTGCTGTACTTTGTGTTTAATACTTCATGGCATGCTCATTGTGTCTCAGGTCTGTGTGTATAATTCAAAGGCTAATATACTTGCTCAGTGCTTGCAGGAATATGTTCTTTGAAACTTGAACTGTTTTTTTTGTACTGTTTTGGGTTTTTTTTAGTGGTTCCCCCTGTCCCCTCCATGTATTGCTGCCTGCTCTTTCAGAAATAATGGTATTTCTCCTGTGATGACTCAGGTGTACTTTGAATTTTATCAGTGTTTCTTGTGTTTCATGCTTAATCTTTTCAAATGCAATTATCCATGTGATGTATTATAAGCTTCTGGGGAGAACAGAACATTATAGTTTCTACATGAATAGCTTGTAAGAAAATGACTAAGTGGACCTGTTTATAGACCTAATGCACCGGGTTTCAACTCTAAAAAGAATGTAGCAACAATGGGCCCTGGTTAACATTCTGTGGAAGTCAGCAGCTTTGATGTATATATTTGTAGATGTCTGCAGAGCACAGATAATCAGTATTTGAGGTGTGCAAATTAAAGATCTACTTGACCAGTCATAAGTACAGCACCGTAAGGGCAGAATGGCACTGAGAAGTAATAAAATGGTCTTTAATCTCTTACACTGTAAATTATAATCTGCTTGTGGTTAAGAGAAAATATTTTGGTGGCTGTAGTATTCCATTCATATTGCTACTGGGTGGAGTTTTCTTAACTAACAGGCTTTACTCTGAGCTAGTAAGCAGGTATTGCTCAGGAATTTCCTCAAAGAGGAAAAGCCACTAAAAATGTGCTTTATTCCTTGATTAAAGGTTTATCTGTCAGTGAGGCAAATTTGACTGTTAGTCTGACTTGCTTTTTTTAGTGTTGAAAGACAGTGGGGGTATTTTTATGATTTTTTTTTTTTTTTTTTTAGCTGCCTGCATTTTATTGAGACACTGTGATATCTTACTTAGCATTTTGAAATTTAACAGATCTGTCTTTTGGTTTGTGGAAAGTATCTCCATTTGATGGTTGTGTCTGTTTTATCCAATTATTAGTCAGGGCTTTTAAGTGTAATATCTTCACTGTATTTTTAAACACTGCTTTTCTATTTAGTTTCTATATATCCCCTCTAAATTTTGATTAATTATACTGAATAGAAATACAAGTGTTTCTCATACTTAGGGTCTCTATTATATCGACAGAAAGCATGAAATGTCAGATTAAATGTTCAGAAGAAAGAACAGGCTGAAGTCCTACCCTGCTGACTGTGCTGCAGAAAATGTCCTCAGGATGCAATGAGTGGGGAAGGTCCTGGTGATCCCAAGGAAGAGCTGGCATTGCTGGGGCAGCTCCCAGGGCTGCTCTGGCTGTTGGTGCATTACAGCAAGGTTGTGCTGAGCATGCTGCACATTCACTGCTTGCACCAATTGTAACTCTTGCTTTGAGCTGGGCTCCAGCCTGGTGAAGCTGTTCTCAGGCCATCTGGAGCACTTCCATAACTCAGCAGTGGTAGTGGGAGCCATAATTTCCACTACAGTGAGTATAAGTAAAGTTAAGTAGAAAAGATGGTTTGTCCAGAAGGCTGCAGGAGTTAATTGCACATGACTGTCAACACAATTCAGTAATTTTGGTCTACTGGGTACTCCAGTTACTGTTAGTATTTTCTCTCTGATTATGAAAATAAATAATTGTTTTGATGACTGTTCTGTAAACACTTGAACAGTAATTTTGTCTTGAAGAATATTCTCAGCAGCTACCTGCATTTATAACAATTGTGGTAATACAGATTACACTATAACACACCAAAAAATTCATTATTTATGAAGAGAATAAAGTTCATGAGATCTTAATAGATGTACTTTATTTGCATTGATAGTAAATAAAGAATATTCTGAGTTTTAGGTTAGAAACTTGGCAAGATTGGGAATTGCTGGTGCATTTTTTTCTTGTCTCACGTGAAGAATGACTTTTCCATCAGTGTGCTTCATTTCTACTTTGGCCAAATACACTGAAAATTGGGATATGGTGGGAAGCATCTTGGTTGTAGGTTTGCAGTTCAGGCTGTTAGTTAAATATAAGCTGTATTTAAAACCTCATATAGTTTTAGTAGCTTTCCCAGTAATGTTAACAGAATTGTGTCAACCTTTGCTGTGTTGTTTAAAGTGCTGACACAAAAGGAAACCCGAACTTGATAATATATAGATTTTTTTTTTCTATAAAAAACTGCTATTCTCTTGTTTCTCTCATACTTTGATCATTATAGCCAAATAGTTTCAAGCGTATTCCTTTCATTGACTTAGTTTTCTTTCAGCTGTAGTTAAACCTTTTGCACCAGTGCCATTCAGGAAAAGATGAACTGCTAGTAACTCTGCTGTGTCTCTCTTGTGACCACACCAAAGTACTTTAGACCTTCCTAATCTTGCACTGTGTGATAAAAGCTTTAACCTCCTTTGCTGTTGCCCTGATACCAGTGCAGCTGCCTCACCCATGGTTCTTGTTATCTCATTACTAACATTGCATTACTTGTATTGGATAACTTGAAAAATCTTCTAAAATAAATTTTCAGAGATATCTGGCAGGAGAGGCAGCACTGCTGCACAGCAAGTGCTTGTGAATCATTTAAAACAAACATGCATCTGTCTTCTTTTCTGTTTAAGTGAGAGTGTGATTTCTGTGATTCTTAGTATCTTTCTTCATCTGAGGCAGGCACCTGAAGAGCCAGGAGTAGTTAAAATGGAATAGATGTTTTAAATTGGAGAGAAGGGTTTACTTGCCTCAAAGTAGAATTTTACAATGTGAGGACAGATATGTTCTCCCAGTTAATTCTCTCCAATGTACATGCTCTATCTGACAGTCTGGATACGTTTTTTGACGTTGGATGATCTTTCTCTGTACACTGAAGCCTCTTGACACTGCCTTGCTGGGAGGTGTAACTCCAGCAGGAAAGCAAGATAGAAAACAAAAAACAGCCAAGAAAATGCAGGATTCCCTTAGGGCAATAACTTCTGCTTTTATGTAGCAGCCATTTTCTGACAGGACACATAACAAGTTCCTTGGATTTTTTTTCCCTGTGTGACTTTCCATGTTCCACACAAGGCATACAGAGATGTTTATGCCTTTTTCTCCTTCATTAAAGCACTTCCTGGAGGAACAGCTCCTTTCCTCTCTATGGCTCTGCGTGGCTTGTTTTGTGTAGAATTACCAAGATGGGGAGAGGTTAATGCCACTACTTTTTTCAACAGGAGAAAAATAAGTCTTTTTTCAAGTAGTGTACTTAAGCAGGCTTGCAGGCAGGATCAGAGAATGCAAGTAAATACAGCTCTTAGAGGCATCTGGTTTATAGACAGTGAGTTTTTGTATTTATCAAGCAAGACAAAAGCCTTGACAAACTTTATATGAATATAAATATCCTGAAATCTGATCACTCATAAATGTATACTGATCTGAAACATGCTTCAAAACTGTGGCAATGATTTATTCTTATCTTTTGTAATGCCCCCTATGTCTTCATCAGAATCTTTGTGAATGAAATTCTCTTCACTTTGGCGTAAGAGTAACATGGAAATCAGGAATGTCACTGGCAGGAGTGATGGACATACAGAGTTTCAAAGATTGATATATGTACATATATTCCATATGTATTTTAAAAACAGACTCCCCTCAAGAGACTATCAGTGAGGATTTGATGAATTTTGTCATTTGGGGGTGGTGTGTTTGAAAAAAATGGCAAAGGGGTGCTTCAAAAGACATTAAAATGTTAGCAATTAGCTCAGAATTTTATGCTAAGAAACCATTTAAACATGGTTTTCTTCAGGCTTTTGTGAGACAGGTAGCTGTTGAATAGCACTGAAAAATGTTGGTCTAAAGAAGATTCTTACGCTGTTTTGTTTTAGATAGAGCAGTGTCAGATGTCCCATATTGCTCTGTCATGTAGAGAGCAGTAGAACGAGCAGAATTAGAAACTTGCCTTTTTTTTCATTCGATGGTTCTCTTTATCTTCCCCAAGGAACATGGAGATTAGGCTAATGTTTCTGTGAAGCTCCTGTTTATGCTGTTTCAGATGGTAAAGATGTCATTCCCATGGATGAGAAATGGATCCAGAGCACTGCTGCTCTTCCTCCCAAAGCAAGATTCCCCTGGACCACAGAGGAGACGTGAGGCACTGATGTGGTGGTTTCAGAGCTGGTTTTCAATTCTGACTTTGCAGCATCAGCTTGAACAGGGTCACCATAGGGATTTGAAAAGCAGACCAATGTTTAAAGAAATTCAAACTGTTTCTGCCACCTGAAACAGCGTGAGATGTGTGCAGGAGCAGCTCTCCAAACCTCAGAGCTCAGTGGTTCTAAAGGCCTAAGAGAAATGCACCTTTGAATTTTGATGCAGTGGTTTTATGTATCACATAAGATTGCTGGCTCAGAGGTTTGATTTTTTTATAATGGATGGAAATAACTTCTCAGCTCTGCCTATGGCTGCTGATATGTTAAAATCCTATATGGCAAATCGATTTCAGTGCTTTGGGTGAAGGTCTGTAAGTGATTCCAAGTTAAGAGTTTTGGCTGATTTCCACTGCCAGGCCCTGGGCTAAGAACTTCTATCATCCTTTAAAATAAACAAACCTATGAGTCCTTTCCCAAAGAAAATAAATGGTAAGTCTGATTTAGATATAATTTGTTTTTCAAATAATTTATTTATCCTTGAATAAAAAGAAGTCTAATAGTTGGTGGAAAGGCTGCCTGGGCATGGTGGCCACTTACAAGAATATTTTTTTTGGGTGGATTTAAATGCCTATCACTGTTAGAAAAATATGAAAAGTGGCAAGTATACCAGGGAGATAACAGAATGTAGACATAATGGCATGTGTAATGAAAATTTACTGAACAATAAAATAGATATTGACAACACAGATTTCTTAGAGAAAGACAAATGACACATGACATAATAGAAACATGAAGTGGAGCGCTTTGTGTTACAAATAAACAACTCCCTGGAGGAACTTGAAGCATCTTGTTAAATGGAGACATTACTTCCGCTGGATTGAAATGCATGTTTTTACTACTTCTGCTTTTCTTATGACAGCATATTTATATTAGGAAAATGCTTTCACTGATTCTTGTGAATGCAGCTGCACCACTGAAAGTTCTCATGTTGGCATAATTATTCTTCCTTAGGAATTACTATCCTGTAACACTGATTTATATCAGCAAAAATACCTGTTCTATGGCTCTTATTGGGGGGATCAAGTGAATACGACAGCACTAGTGAAGGTATTTCAGCCTAGAAACTCTGAAATTGTTCACCATTCTGTTGGTGGGTCTGGATAAAGGAAAGTTTGCTGTAGTACCATCCTTAGGATAAATGCAACCAAGGACTGTACTGTTGCTGCTACATTTTATCCATCATGTAGACAGTGTGTTGTTTGTGAAAAGAGAAATTTCCTCATAAAAGTTGTCTCTGCTCAGAAGTTTGATCAGCAATTGCACCTTATTTCTCCCATGACTGATGTAATTGGGCCAGTGCAGACCTTATCTTATGTAGATACAGATTATATGATTTTGAATTGTGGTCAAACCTGAGCTTTTACATCAATTATCTGTTATTTTTTAAGCTAGACTTCTAAGCCTGGTAATGCCTAGAATGTATCACAGCTTTATCAACTCAAGAAATACATTTAAGATAAAAGAGGGTAGCTGGGAGAAAAGACTTTGGACAAAAAGGTTGATAAATATTAAAATACTCAACATTGGTCTAATTTGATTATTTTGAGAAGATTTGTAAAAGCTTTCTCCCAGTGTCTTCTAAAAAGGTGGAAAAAGATTTTTTGAAAGATTTTTGAAATTATTCTCACTAGTGTGAAATACCTGCTATTTCATTCTTACTCACATTGGCTGTGCCAGACCTGTATGTGCTTTTCCTGCAGTAATACACAGATGCCTAATGCACATTGTGGATTAATATGAAAATTTATTGGAATTTATGGGAACTTATGAAAATGTCTTAGGATAATTTTGCATTTTCTCCAAGTCTCTGGAGGTCAAGATTTTGTCTTTGACTGAATCTTCAAGATTACTAAAGTGTAGGATTACTAAAGCTCTTTGCCAGTGTGTTTCAAAGAAAAGGGAGAGCAACTACATTGATCTCCAAGAACACCTCAGCTGTGACTGTCGGGGTGGTTTGAGCATCCCAGCCATAATCTGTAAAATTATTTGTGCAAATCCTATTTCTGTAGGTGCTTAAATATCTGCTTGAAAAAAATGATGTACTAATTACCTTGGGAACATTTGGACTGAGAGAGATGCTAATAAAAGCAGGGAAAGAGCAAATGAAGGCAGCAGTGTTGGCCTTGCAGCACCTGGTCACACTGCAGAGCAAGGTGTGATGAGCTGGGCAGGTGAGATTGCGGTGCAGTGGCAGAACCACCAGGAGAGGTGATGAGGCTGGCTGGAGATCCTGACAGCAGAGTGCAGGACATGGCAGGGATGGCATAACATAATTCTGAGCATCTGCCATTGTTTGGGGGAGCAGATACCTCCCTGCCAAATGGCTAAGACCTTTTTGTCTCATCTGAATAATAGCACATTTCCTTCTTACCAACCTCAATGAGAAATTTGGAAAGCTGGCTTTCCTTTTCTAAAGGTTGTGTGCTTGCTTTAGGAGTTCATGACAAATGGGTTAGCTTTAAAGAATTATCAGGCGTGTACTTTTTTTCAAGTGACAGGATCATGTTGCAATTTAGAATGTAGAAATTCAGACAGGTGGCTTAGCCATTTGTGTATTTAGGGATGTTGCATAGGATAGAATGTTCTAGGTGTCAGAGTGATCTGGGGGCACTGGCACATACAGGCTTCCAAAGTTCTTGCTAAGAATTTATGCATGAAATATTCTAAAATTCAGGTAAGATTAATCTCTCTTAAAGATGTCATATATTGGTTCTTTTTACTGTCTAATCCTTATTTTTGCAGATCTTGATGCAAAATGGCAATTAATTTGTTTAATTTGTCTTAGTTATTTTGTTGACCTTTAGATTCTTCTTTCCAATCACACCGCTGTAAGTCTTACACAGGTTCAGATTTTTCTTTCTCAGAAAAGCCAATTAAACACTGGTTTAAGCTTACATGACATAAAAACTCTTCAAAGAACTGATTATCAGATTTCTGTGAAAACGCAGTTTGTTTGCATTTGCTGATGCATAAGATCTAGATGAAGATTAATGGAGAACCAGGCTGGCAAGAATTAAAAGTGTCTGGCATTATATTACAAGCACTTTTACCTGCTGTGCTATTCCCACAGAAGATACAGTAGGCATGTTGAACAAGAGAATGATTGAAAAATACATAAACATATTAAAGCCCCTAAATTACTTGGTGATTTTTACAGACAGTAAACACACCAAGTTCCAGTTTTAGACTTGCTGCTGCTGCTTGTGTGTGAACAGCTTCAGCTATTCTTACAGTGGTGTTTGTTTCCTTCAGTTTTGGAATGGACTGAACCTTGTCCCCTTAGTGACAGGCCCTTCAAGCCCTTAGGGAAGGTCCTTCAGACCTTGCAGGAAAGATTCTGAGTGAATTTCCTGACCTCCTCTTGGCTTCAAGGAGCTAGGTCAGGTAAAAGACTTAAAATAGCTACCTCTTCTCATCTCCCTGTTTTCTTACTTCATTATGTTGCTTATGGGAAGTGTAGGTTCTGCACCACCCCTTTTGTTCAATGTTTGTGCAAAATACTTTTAGCTGAAGGGTAAGGTGGTCCTTTACCAGTTTTGGAGGTATTTATGGTAATAGTAAGGTTTTTACATTAAAAAAAAAATCAGGAAATTTGAACTGTTTGCAGTGTCTTGTGTAGAGTGCAGTTCTTAAATGCAGCTTTTGCTTTAACCTGCTCCACTTTGTTAATAATTTCTATTTAAAAAAATGAAGTTGTTTAATCCAGTTCTCCTTCCTTCCTCTCCCTCAGGATGGGCATTTTCTCCAATCTCATCTTTGCTTATCATGTGATCTCTGCATTTTCTCATCCTTGGCATCTCAGATGTGATGGATATGCATGGGGTTCAGAGTTATTGCCAGGCTTTAAGCATTTTTTTGGCTCAGTATAATACTTTCATATACTTTCTTTGTAAATTTTTTTTCACACTACAAGTAACAGCAATAAAAAGGTTCATCAAATAGTTTGAAGTTGTGTAATACCTGATCATACTGACTTGTCACCCACAGGTACTTTAGAAAGGTGAGTGCCACTGCTGCAGCCTGGGAGGAAGAGTGTTGGCTTTAGCTGATATGGAGGGAAAGGGTGTGTGGAGTTACAGCCTCTTACCTGTGTTGAGAAACCAGCCAGGAACCTCTGCTCTGTGAAGAGAATTATGTGATAACCAGTGGGAAACTATGGTACTTCTGAGCTGAGGAGGAGAATATATTTGTGAAGAATCCTGAGAGCTAAATCTTGTTTTCAGTGGCTGTCCATGTACATCATTTATATCTATAAAGACTGTCAAGGTCAGACCTGTTGCCTTGACCCTTAAGATAGATGTGGAAAATCTCTGCTCATTTTTGTTTGGATGGTTGTGGTTGGGGGGTTTTCTTGGAATTTTTTATTAGTTGTGGCAAATTTGTCTCTGTGTGAGGTATTTCTAAAGAGGAAAGTTGGTTCTCAAGCTTATCTTGTACAACACGGTAAATGGATCTGCTCTTCTCTTTGTCTGCGTGTTTTCATATGGCAGAAATATAAGTGGTATGAATTTCTGCTCCAGGTGCTCAAAATGCCAATTTGATGGTATTTTACCACTGGCCAATTCTGAATCTGTTTCCAAAATAAGTGACACAAGTAGGTGGTGCTGATGCAGTTAGAGCAGAGGAGCAGGATGCCTTTTCTATGTGCAAATGTTGTCTTGCTCAGTAGGTGCTAATGCTGTGTTTTGCTCCCTGGTCCTTTTTGCTGGATGTAAACTCCAGTTATTATTGTTATAATGATTACAACACGAGTTATAATGAATTCTTAACACCTTGTATTTGCAATGGATACTCCCTTTGAAGAAATGCATGGTATAATGTCTATAATCTGAGAGTATTCATTTAATGTACTTTACAAATACAAGAAGCTTACAATTACCCAACAGTGATTCACAGCAATGACTATCTTAGATATGCACACAGAAGTTGGATTCAGTTTAAGTTTGTGTTTCCATTTTATCCATGGCCTGCATACCAGCAAATATTTTTTGCATATCTATGCAACTGAGGGATTACTTTCTTTTTCATCTATGAAACTTATTTTAGATTATGGTAGTGAAATATTAAAATTCAGGTTCTAATGTATTGGAATAAAACTGATGCCAGTTCAGTAGATGATAAATGATTTGGATGTTTGTATGGGTTTTTGCTAAATTTTGATATTACAGTTAATAGTACAGATGCATACTTCTTGGTTTATTTTTATGTTGGTATTTGTGGAGGGAGGAAGTTATTTTAGGCTTTTTCTTGTGCAAAGCCCTGGCGGGTCTCAAGTGGGCATTCAAACCTTATTTTTGAAAACCTCTATAGTTGCAGGTATCAATATAACTTTGTGTTTTGTATGCTTTATGAAAAATAGCCATTGCTGACTGGAACTGCAATAATGTTTGCAAACTCCGGGAATATTCACAAGTAGTTAGTGAACTCAGGACACTCTTGGGTTTACCTTTTTTCCTTTATTCCTCATATTCACATCTGAATGCTCCACAGACATCACTGCACTGTCCCTCCTTAAAGCCACAGAAGTTCAAGTGATGTGTGGAAAAACTGTTTTGTGGCAAAGTAGTGAACTTGGCTATCACAAATCTCAATCTGCTGACTACATTACATAAATTTGCTTGTGGAATAAAATTTGGAAAGGAAATTTATGTGAAGTGTAAATTAAAATAAAGGTTCTACTTTTTATTAACAATTAATAAGTAATTTAAACAATGCAAACTTCAGGGTTATCTGTGGTCTAATTGTAACTTACTTCAGGAAAAGGGGCAGTTCAGGAAGCAAACTGCTCCAGGGATACTTTAAAGAAAAACAGGAAGTTTTTGGTGATTTTGTTCCCTCTGTTTTTGGAAAAACTGTATCTTGGAAATTTTTTTTGGTGTTAAATAAGGGGCTTAGAAGACAGGAAAGGCAAAAAGAAAAAGGAAATAATAAAGCCTGCCTTATAGCAGTCACTGGGGACACTATCATTTATATTTAAGATAATTGTGGAAGGTGGTAGAAGAGATTTTTAAAAGATTTGATGTTACTGCCTGTTTTCTCAGACTTCCTGCTGTCTGCTTATGACAGCTGCTTCATTGAGATTATTGGTTGTGGCTTTTATTGTAAGAGTTTGTAAACTGTTTATAAATAATGAATGAATAAACCAAATGGAAGCATATCCCTATCTGCTTCGTTAGCAAACACGCTTACAGCAATATACCAACTTTCTGAACTTGCAATACCTAAAGTCAGGCCTTAATGACAATACGTGCAACAAATTTCTTTCATGCTTTTGTCCCCAAATTACACCTCTGTACTCCTGTGAGTGACTTTTTAATGGGAAGCTTTGCATGAAGATAATGGGAAATAGGTGATGTGGCAAGAATCTCCAAATTCATTGGGTAATTAAAAAAAAATCTTTATCAAGTGAATTTAATTTTATTGCAATTTGTACTTAAACTGGTAATTCTTGTACTTTTTAGTTAGAGGGTGGAGACAAAAACAACATATGGCCTCAAAATAATCATGATGCTGCTTGATTGCTCTGGTTCCATTGCTGTCCTTGCATGTTTATTACTGAATTAGTGTTTGTTTGACTTCATATATTTCTTTCCACTCTTTGTCTATGTATTTTTTGTTGTCTCACTTATTTGTGTCATTCTACACCTTCAGTTTATTCATGCACTTTGTTGGTTTGCTCTTTTACAGCAAATTGCCTGCTATAAGGCTTAGGTCTTTCCTACAGTGGAGTGAACCATCTGAAATCCTTTTTTTTAGATTCAAGTTCCTGGGTGTAGTAGTTTTTGCATCAGTTACAAATCCATTGGATTAATAAAATTTGAACTCTTCATCAGCAATTAACCATGTTGGATCCCTGCAGGATGCTTTGATGTTAGTAGGCTGGGAAGAGTCTATTTAGGAGTAGATTTAGGTCTGTTTGTTAAAGGGTAAGTAACCCTTTGTGCCTTATTTATGTCTTTAATTCCATATCTCTGCTAAATGGAAGGGATGCAATTAGCTGTGATTTTTGTTGTTGTTGCACTACGAAAGGCATATAATTCCCCTTTCTTCTTTCCAGCCCTGGCTCGCCGTGCCCCTCAAAAAAAAACCCCTCAAAAAACCCCATAAAAACATCCCAAACAAAGTCCAAACTCCCAAGAAGGTAAAAGGACCTTGGGTTTTGGGATGACTTTTGGAAAAACTTATTCTCAGTATCTTCTTTTCTGAAGTTATGTGCAATCACCTGTACTGTATCATCTTCTATTTGCCTGCTGCTGCGCAGCTTCACTGATGTGGAAACGTCTCATGGAAAAGAAATTCAAGATTGTTGTCTTTTTACTGCATTGAAAAATATCTAGAGTTTTAGAAAGCTTTCAGTAAATTATTTGCAGTCCATTTAGGGAAGCTGGCTGAGCTATCAATAGATAAGTCAGGTTTTTGCTTGTCTGAGGTATCCTTGAAAGCCTGAATTTTCTACTTGAATTTAACAGCAGCAGTTGTTCCAGAGTGAGCACTGGAAAAAACCACTGCATATTTTTATTCAGCTCTTCTTTGCTGAAATTGTAATGAAGGCTGCTGAGAGCATTTATTTTTGATAATACGAAATTATTTTACTTTTAAAGTCACACTCTGTTTTATAGACCACTTTTAGATCTGAGATTTCCCTAGTTTCTCTGCCACAAAAATAACAGTATTTTCAGCTTCTGAGACTTAAGGTAGGTTAGATCTTGCTTTTCTACTTTTATGGTTTGTAATCTGGTCTTATATTCCCTATGGCTCTGGAGGGAAGTGAGCATCTCAAACTCTGGGTGTACAAGTTTTGTGGATCTTGTGGTTGAGCAAGTGTCTGTGTGGGGCTGAGCTCTGGCTGGGGTTAAACCACAACAGTTAGATCTTTCCCTCCTTCCCACTGGAGGGTCCATTATCCAAATTTGATGGTGTATTTTGAGAAAGGGAAGCTTGAGACTTTTGTGCTACACAAGACAGTTGGACTAGAAGATCTTTTCCAACCTAAATGTTTCTATGATTCTAGGATTTATTGCTTGCATGCATTCTTTTTCATTCCTAGGTATAAAGGGCATAAATGAACAGGTTTGTCTCATGAGTGATTCCTCCCTGGCTATTATATTATTTACTGGGCTGATGGCTTTTTAAAGGCTTTAGATTTTAGTAATGTCCAGAGACTTCTCTGAGGTAGAAGTGCTCCAAACCATTTTGCCTTTCCTGTCCTCTGATCCAAAGAGAATAGCAGAGTGGGTGAAATCTAAATGCAGGTCTGCAAGCAACAGTACTGTCCCCAAGGATTTTACAGAGTTCCAGAAAAAGGAATGATTTTTATAGTGGAAAACTGTGAAAGACTTGGAGTATTCCCCTAACCTGAATCTTTTGAAGTGAATAGGATGGCTTGAAGGATGGAATGTGGCAGATGTAATATTTCTTGTGTTTCCTGTTTCTCAGATGTGATCCTGTCAGTGATGTGCTTAACCTGTTGGCAGTTTGTAATGTTAAAGTAACCAACCAACACTGACATTGCAATTTGGGTGCTTGGTTTATGTTGGTGGAAGGAGAAAGGACCAGGAATATTAAATAAAAGTTGCCTTTTTTGCTCCATGAGATGTCCTTTAACTGTAGGGTCACCTCCATTAATGCAGATTAATCTGATAGTGTATTTCTTGTGCCGTGCTGTTGGTCCTTTTACCTGTTGGACCTTTTACTCATGTTTGTTCTGATTTCTTCCTGGTTTTCATTGTATTATTTTTTCCATCTTACTCTGCTTTCTTTCATACTGTTTTTTCCTAGCTGTAAAATACTTAAAGCTTCTTAAAGTTCAGGGCACCTTTGATTGGCAAAATCAATGTCAAGTGCTAACAGAGTTCAGGCAATAATAAAGACTGTGTGGGTGAACACTCTTCTGTTACGCTTGATGACATTCCCACTGAGAAAATAATTTTAAAGATACAGTGTTAACTCTTTTTAGACATTAAAAGCAATCAGGTGTTTTGGAGCATCTCTGGTGTTAGAATTGTGGGGAGAGAGGGAGGTTCTGCACCAGTTCCCTCTTCCCTTTGTCTGGATAAAGATCACGTAACGACAGCTCTCACTGCTGGGTTTGTGGTCAGGGGTAGAAGATGGTGATGTCCTCTTCACCTAGAAGCCCTCAAGGTGCAGTTTCAGTTCAGCATTCTTGATGATTATTTCAGTGTCTATTCCCTTGTGTTTGTGCTTTTTAAGCTGTGAGTGAGAGTATCATGAACTTTGAGAAACAACACTGATGATTTAAAGAATCATTCATGATAAAGTATGTCTTTCTGGGAATTTAGGTTCCAGTAGATTAGCATTGTTGATCACTCTCACCTCACGTACTCTCCAGATTATTTTAGAAATCTGAAGTTATCATATTTTTCTTGTCTGATGTAATTATCAGTACAAGAAATAACTGAATTAGAAGACAAGGATGCATTCTAATTGTTCTGATAATTGATGTTAATGATTTATGCTTGCAGTCAGATTTAGTGAGAAACTTGTTTGACAAAGTGACAACTTCTCTTATAGTTCAAGTAAATATAATTTCACTTTTCTCTGACTGAAGCTTACTGGTAGTAAGGTCATGCTTATGGCAACCTGAATGAACAATATACATTAAAACCACATGAAACAGAGCAATTGATAGTGAGGTTGGGGTTGGGGAAAGAAGATGCCATGTGGATTTTAAGTGTATTGTACTCAACTCAACCTCTGCCTAACACCTTTGTATCAACAGATTTCCTTTTGCTGACAAAATATTTCTGACCACTTGGGTCTAACAGGTGATCTCTCTCCAGAAAGAGATGAAGTACTCAGTTCTCTCTGAACTGATCTCTGCATTCACTCTTAATTAGATGAAACACTGAAGGTGGCACTATGTTTTGTGTCTCCAGGTCAGGAAAGAGTGCTTGTATGATCTATAATTAATATAATTAATAGGCTATTTTACTTTGAATAGTTGACAACAAAGGGTAACGAACTCAACTATTAATATTTTTTTTTTTATTATGTAACACAGAAGTATTTCCCTAGATTTTCCTCTGCTCATCTAATATTGGTAATTTTTAAAATGAAATACAGGTATAGGTAGAATGATTTGAGCCATGCCTGAGCTGCTTAAGATTGGTAAATGTGCAATAAATAATTAAAGACTAATAGGATCAATTTAGACTGGTAAGAAAATTTAAGATAACTTAAATTTTGTATAAACATTTTGTGTGCAAACTTAAGTTGGAAGGCCTACCCTGCATAATGAACAAAACAAATTTAATTAAACAGACTTTTAGCTATTGAGACACTTTTACACACAGAGGGCATGTGAAAGGGATGTAATTGAAATATTTAAGTACAAAAGATACACCCATCTTTCTCCTGCCTACATGACGTTGCAATGTGTTACTGCCTGTTTTTATAAGCTGTGCTGCATCTGGCTATAAAGTCGACTTTCTACTGTATGTCTGAAGAAATACCTTGCCCTTCATTAGCTTCATCTAAAATTCAAATTCTCATTGCAGTGTGCAACTGCATTAGAAGTATTCAGACAAATTAAATGATTCAGTATGGTAACTTTGAAGAATCTAATTTCCATGCAGGGAATCATTTTTATCATCTGGCAAAAAGACAAAACCATGAATTTTACATCGTCTGCTTTCTTTTGTTACATTTTGTTGCATGGGATTTGCTTTACTGTTAATCCACACTCAAATCAAAACTCGTGAATGCTTATCTAATGTTACAGACTTTAAATGCACATACAGCTTTTAATCTGTCCTTCTCTTTTGCATGTGTTATTGTGGTCTCTGCTGGAGAAATCTTGTTTTGATGTAGTTTTGAATCATGACTTTATTTGGCATTTGTACCTACCTGCCTCTGTAGTACCATTATAATTTGTAACATAATTATGCATGGCTGGCATTTAAAAATATATACATGCTGAATATGATGCCTGGAAGATACCTATGGTGTATTCAGTTTGTCAGCAACTTTTTTGTCATCTTTTTTGCTGTGAGTATTTATAAACCAGATTAATTTATCCCTTGAAAAATTTTAGTCTCCTTTCAGTAGCAAAGCAGGACCATGCTAACTTTTATTAATATTTGTTCTGAAATACTGAAAATTCAGGAACTGAAAAAGAAAATGATAACTGGGCTGCATGTCCACGCATCAATAACTGGTATTGACTTGTTGAGTTGGGTGAAGTTGCTTCCAGGATTGAAGAGAGTTCCATGCCTGGCTGACAGCAGGTCACTGCCTCAGGCTGCCGCAGGGAATGAGCAGAGGTTGTAACAACATTTCAGAAGGAAAGTTGGATAGAGCTCCTGGTGAAAGAACTTTCCCCTGTGCTCATATTTTTTGTCTAACCTTGAGAGCCCCAGATGTCATTCTTCTGGTGCATTCCTTTTGGAGAAGTCTGGGCTGCTTTGAAGTTACTGGAAGTTCACTGACTCTAGGAGTTCTGCAGTTCACAGCTACATATGGTTTAGTTGATGAATTTGGATTGCAGAACACTAGGTTTTCTACCCTTTTTTGGTCAATTTGTTTATTTTTTTTTTTAATTATAAGGTAATAAGGGGAACCTTAAAATTCCTCTGCTTAAGGCAGCTCTCAATGTGAAGATTTTTGCAGACATGCACGAAGGTGATTAGAGCAACTGCATTGCCAACATCCTGTTGCAAATCCTTTAGATGCTCTTAAAGCTTGTGCATAACTAACCTTTGCTTGAAATTGTTCTAACCTGGGAAGAAACCTCCCCAGATAAGCATGAAAAACAGTGGATGTTTCCAGGTGCTTCTTCCCTGAACACTTTGTGGCTTATTCCCAAGTGAAATTGAGAACCATCAGGGCAGCAGCTGCCTGCCCTGGCAGGGAACTGGCTGATCAAAATATTTGAGACCTTGGGGTTTCTGTACAGCCCTAGATTTCACCTACAGGACAAAAGTATGTTTGATACTTTATTATGTGTAGCAAAATATGGTCTGAAGTCTGTGGTTAACCTGGTCATGGATATGCTCTTAGATAGAGAAAAGGAAAAGAAGAAAAAGCAGCATCAATGTCAAAATCCATTAGGTAGTTTCAGGAGTGGGGTTATAGTAGTAAGTGTGGGACCACATGCTGATATAAACTGTGTGTCTGTGAGGCTGTCAGCTCCACATATTGACTTGATACTTCAGTTGTAGCCTTTGGGCATATATTTGTTGAAACTTAAAGGTTTTCTTGACCTTAGCTTGCTTCCTTTTGGCTGATTCTGATCTCTGTTTCTCTTCTGGTGAATTACAAGCCATCAGACTTTCAGGAATTTTTAAAACATGAGTCTGGACTTACTGAAGCTACCCTAACTACAGGAGAAAGTGAATCATTGACGTTTTTGCCTTATTTGCCAAGAATTCTTAGCATTTGTCTTCTTGGAAAATTCCCATTTCTTTCTGCTAGCAGATATTTATTTTTCTTACTGAGGTAGACTCAGCAGGACTCCTGGGAGCTGCAGGTTCAGAGTTCAGCCTGCAAAGTTGTGGTTGGGAAACTTTCTCTTCTGTGTATGCTCAGGGATGTATTGTGTGAGTTTGTTTGTTGGTTTGTTTTCGTGGTGGTGCTTTTTCTCTTTTTCTAAAAATGAGTATAAAGATGGTGAGAGAATAGATAGAGGAACTATTTTAAAGAGGATAAATGGAATTCCATGCCTTTCACATGAGAAGCAAGGCATTCCCCTCAAACTGAGGGAGCCTGAGAAAATGGGTCATGAATGTGTCTCAAGTTGATAAATATTTCATTATTTTTATTTTCCTTCCTTTGGTTTACTCTCTTTTTGGCAATTTTCCTTGGTGCAAATCTGAGGATATGAGTATGTCCATCTCCTTTAGCTATATGTCTACTTTTTGGAGAAAATGTTCTTCCCCAAGTACAGTCTCCCTGTAAATGCTGCAGTTTGATATCCTACCTGTTAGGAAAACAATGGTCTGGGAAGTGCAGGCTAAGTCCTGCCTTGCTATAAAAAAAGAAGTCTTGTTGTTTTCATAGGTCAAGCTTGGCATCATTCTCACAAGTCAATGCTGTGAATAGGGGGGTAAATTCAATGGGCTCTTTTGTGTTGTCAGCATTTCTTTACAGAAGCTTCTGAAATGCAAGAATTTTAGATAATAATGTAAAATAACTGTGCTGTGATCAACACAAGGATCAGACCAGTTCACGGTCCTTCTAATTTTCTATATGAGTTTTTGTCAATTTGCTGCATTATTCAGTATTTGTGCAGAGTTCAGCAAAAACTGAGTACCTTAAGCAGTGCACAGTAATGCAACAAATCCTGTTTGTCTTTTATAATTTCAAGAGATCTTTGTCTTCTCATGAAAGATTTTTTTAAAAATCCTGGGGAAGAAAGAAGCCATTTTCACAAGGGACTAGGGACCAGGTAACAGAACTAGGGGGAATGGCTTCAAAGTGAGAGTAGCTTTGTATTGGGTATAAGGAAGAAATTCCTTATTCCGGAGAAGCTGTGGCTGCCCCATCCCTGGAAGTGTCCAAGGTTGGGCAGGGCTTGGAGCAGCCTGGGGTAGTGGAAGGTATCCCTGCCCATGGCAGGGGGTGGAATGAGATGATCTTTAAGGTCCCTTCGAACCCCAATCATTCCACGTTTCTATGATTGGAAAAATGATTAAGGCTGAAAACATTTTTTTGCTTTTCTCCTGCAGATCTCTAAATTTTGGGTGTTAGGGTTCTGGAGACAAGCTGTCTTCCAAAACTGAAGTGTTTTGATATTCCTCTCTTTTTGGCATTTCCTAAAGATTCAGTTCCTGAAGTTTACATATTTTCTTCAAGAATCAGAATTTTGGGATGGTTTCATAGTGACCATATAGTCATTGTGTTATAAAAAGTCTTATCTCAAAGCAGGCAATAAACTATTATGAAGTTCTTCCAAATGTTTTTTAAATTTCTGTATCTCCCAGCTTTCCAAAATTTTCCCCAGATGTCTGATAAACACAAGATTTCAAGCAGTATAGTAGGCTTGGCAGACACTAAATTCTGCAGAATGTAAATTACATTTAGTGTGCCTATAAATCCTCTTGGTGTTTTTCTCCTGTAGGCTCAGCACAGTGTTGCTCCAGTGAGTCCTATTTACCAGGAGGTTGGAGTTTAACTGCATGAGATACTGGCTAAAAAACCTCAAGCCGGTCACTAAAACTCTCGATATTACAACATTTACTTGCTACTTTAGATCTTTGATTTTCTCACTTGCTTTTGTATTATAGTTGTTCTAATGTCACCAAACTAGCGCTAGGTGTTAAAAAAAGTATCCATCCTAAAGTCTGCTCTAGTGGAAGCTGCTCTTAAATGACTTTTTTTTTTTTAGCAACTGCCACTTAAAGGCTTGTGCATATGGGTTTCGTAAAATTAAGGATTTCAATTTTCAAACAACTTCTCTGTGTTTTCAAACAACTGTTCTGTGTTTTCAAATTGGTCCAAGCTCCTCTCACTCCCACACAATGGTAGAACTTTACAAGTATTTGAATTTCTCAATGTATTTTCTTATTTCATGTTTTATAGGTTTGACAAGCCATGTTCCTATAAATTGAATTACTGTAGTAATGAGTAATCAAACTGCAAATTGGGAGCCCCTTTGAGGGCTGCCTTACAGAAACCTACAGGGAGGAAATTCTCTGATGCAGAGAGCTTAAGGCCTGAAAGTGGAAGCCTGGAAACAGCCAGTATGGGCAAATAGGTAGGAGTGTGGAACTTATTGAGATGACAAATTCAGGAAAAAACTCCCATACACCCTGATAAATAAATGCCTTCTCTCTTCAACATTGTAAATACCAAATCCATCTAAAACCCTCCTGACAGATATACAAAATTCATACCTTCTGCTCTGATCTTTCTGTATTTCTCTTTGAGTTCTCCTCATCCTCAAAGCTACGAGGTAATTTATGATAACAACTAATTTACTGCTTTAGGTTATAATGAAAAGCCCACCAAAATAATCAAGTTTCTTGCTGCTCCTTGTTTAAAACACTGTCCTGTCCTGTCCTGCCCTGTAAACCTGCGCTTACAGTTTTGGGGTTTAGATTCTGTGTGCTTTATTTTAAGGAATCAAAATGGTGGAACTTAGAGTCAAACCACAGAATAAAAATTCATGGAACTGAGAACTGATGGAGTTCTAATATAATGAGCTGAAATCCTGCCTGTAACCTTTGTCAGCTATTTTTAAGTATCTTTCATGTGTCTGTCTGCTTTAGTCTTAAATAATGATACTAAGAGAGATGCTGAGGGGTGAATGTGTGTGATGTCAAGGAAGGTCAAATTACTGAAATATTGGTATAGTTCTAAAACATACCTGAAATATGTTCAAGTATAAAGCTTCTTAATTAGTAGATGTCTGAGCTTTTTGTTAATGCTTGTCTCTGTCAATCTCTTCAAAGTGTTGGCTTGAAAACTCGTGTTTATACACATATGTGTATAAATAAACCTAAATTGGCCTCTAAAGTTACCTTTATGCTGTCTAATTGCTTAGCTTAAAAAATAATATGCTGCTTTTTCAGGCTAAAGAGCAGAAGGTTTTAGCACTAGTGCTAGGGTGACCATCCTAGTGTGGTCACTAACAGTCAAGTTTACCTTTAAGGAGTCCTTATATTTTAAAATCCTGTGTTGCTACCAATCAGAATTTTCCCTTCCTTCAAGCCTTTCTTTCCCATGTTAACTTTTTGTAATACCTAATACTGTGCTTGTTGTTGTGAACTTTTTGTTTTACCATCGAGAATGATGCTTTGGAAGAATAGGAAAGAAAGTATGAATTTCTCCATTCTTCTGATTCAATAATTGATCCCAATTTACAGGATTACATTTCTGAAACAAAATATTTCCTCTTTATAAAGGCTTTTGCTACTTCTATGAAACCAAAAGGGTTTTATTGGATGACAATAATCATATGGTTGGCAACAAAACAATAGATAAGTTGCTGGCAAGCACAGAGTGGGCACCTGGATGTAGAGAGATTTAATAGAATCAACAAATAACTACTTAGAGCACTTTCCAGAGTTTTAAAACTCTCTGTAGACTGAAAAAATGCCACATTAGGTTAGTTCTGTTCATGGTGGCTTTTTACTTATGCTGAGAGAAATCTTCATGTCACTAATGTGCAATAACTGTGGATTGTTGCACATACTTGTCTCCTAAACACTGGCATATTTCTTACCCCAGGCTCATATTTCCTAATAACTCATTATCAAATCACATTTGGAAAAGGGACTGCTGAATTACTTAGCTAGAATGCAGTCACAGGTTTGGCCTTACTCATGACCTTCACCAAATAATAAGAGGCAGCTGCATAGATCTTGTGCATGACAGGAATGTTAATCTCCATTCTCCTATAACACACCAGTATAATTGATGGTGAAATGCATAGGGACATACTGTCCCTTCCTTACACACTGCAAAATCCCTGTAATCATCCTCTGCACTGAGCTACAAGGTATGGACTTTTGTCTTCGGCTTGGAGCTAAAATATTTGGGTAGCTAAAATAGGTCCTAACAAGGAGCTCCTAACAGTGCATAAGAATAAGAAATGCTTTTCTGTTCTCTCCAGACCATGTTGCTTTACTGGATAGGTGCGGGAAGTTCTTGTAAGGTAATGTAACCCTTTCAGAATTCTGATTAGCTCTAGCTTTGTGATTTGCAAGGATAGAGCTGGGACTTGTTCTGATGCAGATCTAATGAAAACCTGGAATTCATAACATTTGGAGTGAGGTTGAAAAGAAAACCTGAATGACAAGATGTAGTGTTGAAGCTTCTCACCAAAGAAATATTAGGTTTGTCAAGGTTTTGCTTTATGGCAGAATTTGTGTTTGGTAATTATCCTAAAATCCATTATATTGGCGGTAATGCTTTCCAATTAAGATACTATTTAATAAACTGGCAGTTTGGTGACTGGTTCTTCAACAGGTAGCAGATGATTGATGCTCTAAATATTAGTGATGACTGAATTGACTTTGATTGTTTTGCGGCAAAAGTATGAAAAAAAAGAAGTCAAATAGCAATTGAGTTCTCCCAAGGTGAACTGTTCTGTTCTGTGGAGTTCAGTAAGGTTCCCCTGGAGAGTACACCTCTTCCCAGACAACAAACACTTATGCTTGAATTTCTCCACTGAATAATTTTGTGACCCTCTCTATTAAGGGCCTCCCAGTTGTGTTTTCTTCTTTCAGGTAGAGATTGAGTAATACATAGAAGAGGCTTCCTGCAACCTCCTAATGTTAATGTGTATTTCTTGAATAAACATTCTGCTCTGGTTGCTGAAACATGAATAAGACCCCTCAGTGATTTATGTGGTCGTGCAGCAATGCACAGAGAAATGAATAACAAAATCCATGTGACATGTATCCATTGGGGCCTTATTTAACCAGTATTTGCAAACATCTTTGGGGAAAAAAACCCCCACCCCAAACCAGGTAAATCATGTATCAGGGACCTCTGTGTGTCTCAATCATTCATGCCTTGTCTTTGAACTAGGAGCACAGTCTTGTTCATTAGAATATTTTGGAAAGAAAAATAAGAATCATGATAGATCCAGTAATGCAAAACAGCTTTAGGTACTCAGAACACAGACTGCATATAAGGCTCTTTGTTTGCATGAGAAATGAGGCTGGACAGTCCAACCCCCAGTAGGCAGAGCTGGGGTAATCGTTATTTCATGATCTCTGATTGAGCTTATTCCTCTGTAGCTCTTGCAAAAGTTTTTTAATTTGATCACAAGAGCCAGTTTTACAAAGCCAAGAGTTTGGCATTGGTAAACAGAGTGCCCAGCTGTACACCCTAACCCCTGGAGAGAGATTGACTTTCTGCTGAAATATGTTGTCTCCTGCTCTCTTCTACTTTCCTGCCTGTAGCCTTCTGCATCTTCTAATTCTTCACTAAGCTAATGTTATTTAATGGGGAGCTGAATTGTGCAGCTGGTGTGCCTGTGAGAATTCTGAAATTAAAGTTTCATCAAGCCAGAGTATCTCCAGACATTGTAGTCTTCAGTCTTTTCCATTCAAATGCATGTGGCAATAATGGAACCCCAAGTGATCACGCAAGTGAGCCGGTAACTTAATAGTAATTCCCCCAAGAAATTATGTAATGAAATCAAAACCTTTCAATACTGAACTGTTAGTTTTGCAGGGAGGAAACCTCACTGGTTTTAAAGCTAAAAGAAAAGTCTTTTTATAAAACTATTTCCACTTCTTATAAGGAACTACCATGATACTTCTGATTTGGGAAGCCAAGAAAGTTCATACATTTAGGCTTCATTGTCTCGTTACGGTGCCCCTCTTTGACAAGGTTGTGGGTTTGTTTTGGTAAATTGCAGAGGAGTGTAATGGAAATTATCCAGAAAAGCATGAGACAGAGGATGTGGGTGGCATATAATATATTGAAGTATCAAAGCCTTGGGTTTACCACAGATTAATCATCTGTGGTCTCAGCTCTGGGAGGTGGGGGGAAGTGTGATCTCTTCCCACTCTGTAAATAAATTTCTTGGCTAACGTGGGGCTGATCTAGTTGAAGAGGAGTCTCACTTGGTTTCTCATTTCTGGAGTACTTTTCAGCCTCCAAGTTTCCAAGAACTGAAGTTGTTTAGCACAAAAATGATCATTGCAAAGAAGGAAAATATTACTTTTTTTTTCTTTCCCCCCTTAGGCCTAAACAGACCAGCTGAAACAGAACAGATTGAAATTTAAACAAACTTTGAGGTTAGATAAGAAATACAAGGCTAGTTGAGCATGCAAATGGATCAGAAACTCAATAATCTTCTCAGTACGAATAGGTTAGGAAAAAACTTGTGTCAGGCTACCTTGCAGCTCCTAGGTTCTTTGATCACCTTTGGAGAGTAAAATGGCTCACCAAGGCTGACCTGGCTTTATCTTGCCAGAGGGGAAAACAGGAATTAGATTATATTTGCTTGCACTTTGACTCCCCGAGTGGCAGAAAATGTTCATGCTGCAGCAAAGTGCATTTATATTTTTATGAAGAGAATTATCATCTGTCCGTTTAAGAACAAACCCATTATTAAATATGTAATGTGAAAGGAAAAACTGTTCATTTGAAAAGCACTGGCTACATTCTGATTGTTAGGCATTCTGTAAGAAAATGTTTTGAAATTGCTACTTATGCAGTAGTTTAGCTCTGGAGTGAACAACTCATGCAATTGATGTATTGGCAGACACATCCCTAGTAAATGAGTTCTGAATTATTCACTGATAACCAGCAGCTATCACATATGTGATATTCATCCCTCTTCTCTTGTATAAAGCTGTGGATGGTCATTATTAACTCTTCATGGAAGTAACTATTGCTTTTTGATGATAGGGAAAAGAAGTTGCTCTTTAATTTTGTGCTTTATTTGAGGAATTTCTACTTTATCTATGCTAGAGAACACTTTTCTTTTGTAAACATGTCATTTGCAATAGGGAAATAAAATTTAAAGTTTTACACTTTTCTTTTAATGTACATCTGTTTTCTTGCCTTCCTGCCATGACCTCTGCTTTTTTCCAGTGCAATGAAGTCTTGTCCAGCAGAGGGATACTCAAAGCTGACCAAATAGCAGGAGACATTTTCATTCTAGTGGCAGAGAGGAACAAATAGATGTGTCTTCCCCTATCCCAGCTTGACAATTAGAGTCGGGAGGAGGCAGAAAAAAAGAGACTGAGTCTGTTAGAGACAGCTTGTTCCTCAAAGGGCAGAAAAAGACAGTAGAGTGCTGAGAATAGTGGAGTTTTTCCCCCCTACAGTTTGTTTTGTTGTGGGTTTTTTTGCCCCCATTCCACTTCTCTCATGGAAAGGGGCTGGGAGGTGATGGAAATACAACTCAGCCACAGCAAGGTGACACTGATGACTGTGAGAAATGTCCTTACACAGGAGGTGGGCAAAGTCAGGGCCTCTCTGTGAGATGAGCAGCAGCAGGTTGTCATGGAGCATCAGTATTGTCTTGATTAAAATACGCAGAAAATTCAAGATAGCCAAGTATGTATATTGGTTTAAGTCTCTGTTTTGGGTATGTAGATATGATAGTTCAAATGCAGTGGCCTCAAGTTTGTAATCCATTGAAATCTCTTCAACCATCTCGATCTTCAAAGCTCTCTTGACAGAAAAGAAATGTGCTGTTCCTTAGAAACAGATCACCAGGGTACACTTGGAGTAGTTGTGGAGTATATATTTTTCTTCCATTTAAATAAATTTAAAAAATGTTACTAATCTACTAGTATTTCTTAAAGTCTGAAAATAGTGATTTTATAATTTTGGAGAGCATACACAGTGAACTGCTTTTGATACAAAGAAGTTATAAATGAACATTAGAGATTTTAATATGTTATGTGCTTGACTTTGCTTTAGTGAATCAGATAAGAGATACTTGTGACTCTGCTTCCTTAGAACAAACCAGCTGGTATTTATTTGGGAAGTATTCAGAAAACACCTTCTTGTTAATGATTCATTGCATGATCTGGCATCTGGTAAACTAACACATTGTCTTTATGGTGAAAGTCACCAAAAATCATTAAAGAACCATTCAGCTTCTTTATGCTTTCTAAAATACAGTAATTATGGTAAAAATTGTTCTTATTAGCTACATTACCGAATGATGGTAAGCCAAGATCAATCTCACAGTAGAACCTCTTAGCACAGACAATAAAAAATGTTAATTCCAGAGGTAGTTTCCCTCTTCAGTAAGCAGGTGGCTGTGGTTAGTAGAGCTTCTTTCCTGTTTGCATATGGTAGAATACAGTGGAGTTAATTTTTAAAGCAATCTTGTCATTTTAGCTATTTTATTGATCCCTTCACTGAAGAACTGAGCATCTGGAGCCATCTTGGCTTGATGATATTTGTTTCAGTGAGATTTTTTGTGATGGGAGTTATTTTTCACTTTTGAAACTGTGTGCCCTTGAATGTGTAATGAAGATGATGTCAAGCTCTTTTTGAACCTTCCTGAGAATACAATCCAAATGCAGCCTGGATTTCCCCAGAGACTTGTTGGCATTATGAAAGTTTCCCTTGTCTATTCTGCAGCTGGTCAGAATTTAAAAAGTAATATTCATCTGTAGTATTCAAAACTAGTATTCAACTTGATATTTCAAAGCTTTTTTTTTTTTTTAAAATGGGGTTTTTTTTCTGAGATATAAAGATGTGGGATTCATGGTGATCTCCAGATGACAGAAGATAAATTTTTAAAGTTTTGTTAGTATCTAACTTCACTATATTTTTAATGGGTAGTCATTCAAGATTATACATTTGGTTTATAAAACACAAATGATTGAATCAAAGCTTGTTAAAGTGGAAGACTCATTACAAGAGAAATGAAGGCTCTGAAATAGATGGGGCAAGATTTATTCCTTCCCTGAAATGAGTAAGTTCAGGCAATAACATTGGTAGATGGAATCTCTAAGACCCATTTCAACTGTCAGGATCTTCTTGTTACATCCTTCAGTTCAGATTGGTGTCAATTTTCCCTTTTAGTGAACTTGGGAGGCAGCAGATAGGGCTGTAATGCTGGTGATTTAAAGACGGATGGATGCAAAATCTATTTCTGAAAAGGCCAGACAGCCCTCTCTCCCTCTTTCTATGTTTGCACAATAACTGTCTCTCCCATGCTTGTCACCCTTTAAAGTTTATATCACTTGTTGCAAAGGTTGTCATAGCGGTTTATTTTCCATCGTAACTACTCACTGTGTAAAGCATTTCTTCCAACATTCCCTTTGAAGATGACCTTTCCTTAGCTTAAGTTCATGCCCTTTGTTGTTATATCTGACACAAGCTTCTACAGCCTTACAAACTGTACCTTTTGTTCTTCTGCAAAATTCGTGTGTAACTTGGCAAGATCTGCTGTTAATTTATTTTTCTAAGGGTTAGATCTCATTCCTCTGAGGAGTTTTTTACAATCACAGATCTTCCAGCACCTACATGATTCAGTGATATCTTTATATCTTTTTTTTGCATTCTTCTCTTAAACCAGTGATTGAAAATGTAAGTTTTGTTCCACATGTGCTTGCAGTCTCATATCTGTACAACACATAATGTTCCTCTGCCTAACAGCATATTCATACATGCCATTTAAAATTGCCATACAACCATTTAAAATTGTATGAATAATATTCGTTGCATTTTAATCCACAGTAGTTTAGGATTAAATGGTTGGTTGGTTGGTTTTTTTTTTTGTCATGGTAGCTTTTACTCAGGAAGTGGTTCTGTATAATTTATGACTAAAGAAATAACCCCATTTATGGGCATAATCTGCACTAGCAAAAGTCAGTTACAGACCAAAAGCAATCTGGCGTTTTTATCAACTGAATTGCTGTACAAGATCAGACACCTGCTTTAAAAGTGTCTGCACAGAATGGCAAGGTAAATCTGTAATTGGTTTAAGCTATTTTGGGTTCTCTAGGAATAAATTCACCATTGAAAGAGAGAACTGAAAAGAGAATAAAAAGAGTCTTCAAGTTCTTTGTTAGAACTCTTGCTACACATCTTTTTAGCATTCCTAAATTGTCTTTTATATTTGAGGGCCCAGTTAGCCCTTGTGATGAGGAGTGTCTCCTATAATAATACATTCAAAGGAACTAGATTTTGGTGTCCGTTGTTCCTTTATGATCAGTACTTTCTGTAATATCCTAATTGTTTATCAAATTCCTGGAAAGCACTTCTCTTTTGAATCTCATGGATATCATGTGATAAAAATATTTTTTCCCTTATTTTTTCCCAAGCTAAGCTGTGGACTAAGAAAGTTGTGTTGTTTACTAGAAGCTAAACTGGTAAAGTCTCTACTTTATGTAGGATGGAGGTCATTTGACACTCCCTGGTTACTGGAACACTTCACTAATTATTTTAATAATACTGTTACCACTCAACCACAATTTGTTAGTAATTGTGTATATTCTGTGCTTTATTACTTCTTTCATATGCCTCAAAATGCTATTTGTAGCTGTACAACTTCACTGTTTATCTCCTGAAATCGACTCAAAATTTAAAATTTTCTTGGTTTTGATTCTGTTTTGCTGCAGGGCTCATTGCAAACATCTGTTGATTTCTTTTGCCTTCCTGTAAGGGAAGGGACCAATTTAATAATTATCACATAAAATTCAGTTTTGCGCTGCACAGTATGACAGAAAACAGGCTTTCTAAGGAAACTGTCTTCAAGGTTGATTAGATAATCATATTTTCTTTAGAATTCTGTAATATTTAAAATTAGCTGCATGGAAGGATTATGAACTTCATTATAAATGATTTTGTATCTTTTCATAGAACAGCATTGTTAATGTCTGATACATGCTGCTTTGTCAGTATTATTAATAATGACCCAGGATTATTAAATACTGTAGGATTGTGGCAGGTTGACCCTGGCTGGATGTCAGGTGCACACCAAAGCCTCTCCATCATTCCCCCTGCTCAGCTGGATAGGGGAGAGAAAATAGAATGAAAGGCTCATGTGTTGAGAGATCACTTACAAATTACCATCCTGGGTGAAAGCGACCTGACTTGGGAAAATTAGTTTAATTTATTACCAATCAAGTCAGAGCAGGGTAACGAGAAATAAAACCAAATGTTAAACCCACCTTCCTCCTTCTCCCTCCCCTTCCAGGGCTCAGCCTCACTCCTGACTTTCATATGGGAAGTATCCCTAAAATTTTGTTTGTTTTCCTGTGTATAATAAACTTCACTAACTTCAACTAAAGCTTTTTAGTTTTCCCTTATGAAAATAAAAATGCTTTCAAGATATGTTAATATTAACACAATTCCACTTTCTAAGTCTGAAACCATACTTACCTGAAATCTGCTCTCTGGCATGGATTGTTTTTGCAGGTGCTCACAAATAGCTGGCAGCACCTTTCTGAGCAGAACAGGCTATGAATGCAAAGTATTAATAAACCAGAAACATGCAGTTCCAAGACAAGGAGTTTTTAAAAATTGCATTATGTATACTTAATGCCTAACTGACCTTTTCTGCTGTTTCTTAAATCTCTTAAAAATTCATCTAATTTCAAAGCCAGAGTATTAGCCCATTTATATGTAAATTGCCTTTAATTCATGCATTGATTTGAAAGACTAATCCGAAAGATCCTTTACCACAGGTGACCTTTTTGACACTGTACTTCTGGGAAGACTGTAAAGTGGTTTCTTATGACCTCACATCCACCTGTAGCATAAAACATGTGCCTACTTCAGTCTGTATAAATCCATCATAAGAGAGTGGTATTCAAGCAACTTTGAATTATTAACACTGTAACTGTCTTGGTTACAGTCATAGTTAAAATAGGTCCTATTTAAACCAATGATTATTTTCTGTTGGAATTCTTGTGTATTTTAGATGTTAAACACAGTTAAGGCATTCACTGATTATGCCCCTTCAATAATAAATAGTAGTATAATGTAGCTTTTAATTATGATCTCCAAAGATTGTGAATTTCAACAAACGTTCAATATTTATTATTTGTCAAAATTTCATTCACCACAAGAGCTGCTAGAAGAAATATGCTAAAGCTGACTTCTAAGCCCTTCCCTTTGGAGAGGAGAATATATAGAACTGGAATGATTAAGTATTAGGATTTATAAATATATATTTTCCTCCATTCATGCACCAAAAAGTGACTCTTGATCTACACCTGCTGCAGAGTACATTTCACTGCAGAGTGAAGGCTCACCTGGCTTGATGGACAGTCTATTATTTACTATTTTCTCACTGTGACAGGTTTTTACTGTGAGGCTCCATAATAATTCTGCTGAATTACTACAATTTTTATTAATAATACATAATGTTGAAGAAAATAAATGCTATATTTGCTTCTGATTTCTTTTTGAAAATAAAATTCCTTTTTTCAATCAGTTAAAGCTTCAGAAGAGAAATGGTAAAAAGAGGTAGCATTAAAGATCATTGCCTACTTGGGTAGTCATCAATAAAACAAGAAATGATCTGATGTTCTGAAAATGCATTTTAGTTCAGAAATGATGAATTTTTTGGACTAAGAAAAGCCAAAATCTACCTTTCAAAATCTATTTAGGCAATGAAGTGTACCAGACAGTGCATGTCTATATTATTATTATACAATAGGTGAAGATTATTTGTGTTGCGTGCTTCATCTGAGAAGACATAAAATACTTTACCATGGTTATAATAAAGGAATAATCCTTTGCCAAGGTACATACAGTCCTGGAAAAAATGCAGTAACTGAAAAAAGTGTGGAGATAATGAGATCCAAATTGGTCTCTGTCTAGAATTATCACACACTTAACTCTGTTTGATCAGGATAAATAAATACTAATGGTCTTTGCGGTGGGACAGGCTTGTCTGCTCTCTGACTAAGGAGATCTTTTCAGAAGAATGAGAACAAGATGAAAGAAGTAGTGTTTTACCATTTGCTGTTAACATGCACACAAAAATATTCCCCAAACTCAGATGCCGTTGTTTGCAGAATAAGATAAATTGGTTTAAGAAGAAGAATGATAACACCCCCTACCCCCAAAAAGAAGTAGCTGCTGTAAACAAGAACATTTCCTGACAGACATTCTTAGTAATGAATCTACTTACCTGTTGTTTTAGCCATAAGTTGTTATTTCTATCCTAATGTGGCTTGTTGAGATTTCCTACCATTAATGAGCTGTCCATAGCTACTGGTTGTAATATTTCTTTTCCCTTCTGAAATAGTGATCAGGTGTAGTTACCACGTTAAATAGTGTTGTCTTGGCATATAAAGATCAAAAGGGACTTTATGCAGGACCACTGGCAGAACACATTTGGTGGAAAGAGAAATTGGTATTTTGATGAGACTTGGAAATGAACAGACACATGTTGAAAATTGAACTGAATTGAACAGACACATGTTGAAAATGTTTCTTTCTTAAAAAACTCCCCCAAAAAACCACCAAAACAACTCCCCCAAGCCCCTGTTGATTGTTGGAGGACCTCCTCATGATCTCCCTTTTTACTGACTGCCTGAATGGCTGCAGCTGTGAAAATCACACACACAAGGGACAGGAATATACTTCAGTATCCTTCTCTGGTCTGCTTACACATGTGATTGATTATCCTTGTTATTTGCTATGGTAATACAGTTGTCTGCTCAAAAATTAGATACAATTAGGAAATTAAAGGAATAGATGTAGGAAAGGCTACCAAAAATTAGCTGCCCCTACCAACAAATGTGATGGTGTTTGTGGCTGAGCCAAGAGCAAGAACTAAGATGTCTAATGTCAGATTGGTAATTCTGGAAACTTTTCTGAGTTTGAAGATGCACATGAATAGCTTGAAATTTAACATTGGATTCAATTACCACACCCAGCAGGCAGTTTCCATATAGAGGCTACTTTGTTTTCTTGTTATCATAGTGTGATATGACAAAGAGTAGGATAGTTTCCTGTTACAGAATTTGTCAGCTTCTAGATGGTTGAGAGGAAAAAAAATTGATTTGTCTTATTCTGGTGTAAATACAGGCACAAATATGTGTATTTGTTTATGCATATGGGCTTATTAACCAGAGAACAAAATGCAAAGGTTATAGTATTAAGAAGTGAAAAAGAGTAAGAGGAGGGGGGAAGAGTTTTAATTAATACTAGTATTTAAATAGTCTCATTATCTGTTTCCTCTGTCTGGCTAACTGTAGCCAATACATTATCATCTTCTGGAGAGTACACAAGAAGGATGGAGGAAAAAAAGCATAGAAAGACACAAACTTTGAAGTGTTTTCTGAATTGGTGAAAAATGTGTTGCACTATGAAGAGTGAGAATGCTCTATAGCATTACTATAGTTTATTACAGCAGTGAATCTGTGCCAGAAACAACAGGGTTTCTGAAAGCTCTGTCCATTATCCTCCTTCTGACCTGGGCCTGGGGTGCTGGTTACTGATATAAAAAATGCTGGGTTCTGATACTGTGTAGTGCAGAGGAAAAATCATTGAATTTTCAGCTGTTTTAAATGGCAAGGATTTAGCTTCATGATGTATGCATGCAAAGGTTTGTGAGCTCTAACTGTTGTGCATACAAATACTTGTCTTATAGGAAGTGTGTGCTAAGGGTATAAAATTAAGAACTATTTTTTTTTCTCCAACTGTTTAATTAGTATTTCTATGTAAGTATAAAGGGGTGTTCCAGTCTGATAAGAGAGGTGATGCTGCACAAAGTATTAAGTTAAATAGCACTTTTTGTGGGTGTGAAAAATTAGCTGGAGATTCCAGGGTCCATGTATTGGACTGCTGTTGTTGCTGAATGTCTCTCTTCACCACAGAATACAACAAACATGTCTCTCAGTAGTGCTGCTTTCAAGTAAAGCCTTGTTGCAGCAAGTAGCATTTAATGGGGTGGGACTTATGACTTTATGGAAGTCAATTCCTGAGAGGTGAATTTATGTACAAACCTGGGAGGATCAGGGAGATTGATAATGATATATTCACAGGGTACCTGTCAGGAAGAACAGGACTGCAGTACCAGGGATAAATGAAGATCTTGACTCAGCAACATAATACTTCACAGAGTGACAGCAAAAATAAGATGACAGAAAAGATTTATATTGATCAAAAGAATTACTGGCCTTGGGCTAAAGGAACAAAGGGATTAACAAAAAGTGATGCAACTGGCATTCAATGTGTAAATTCTGACATGATTCAGTGATCACACCTTGGAAAACCTGTGAATTCATGTGTTGAGGAGAGGCTTTGATGGCTCTATTAGTTCTGAAGTATTCTTCAGCTGGATGCAAACATAACAAAGGGGTAAAGGGGCATGTGCAATGGTACCCCCAGTGTCATGAGTTGAGGAAGGGCTTCATTAACCTCTGAGTGCCACAGAGACCGCTGGGTCTGTGGGTGATGGGCTGACTTACTGCCCACCAAAGGCATAACAGGACTGGCCTTCATAAAAGAAGTTCCAGTTCAGCGGGTTTAATGCGCTGTGTTAGTGTGCTTGTGTTTTATGAGAGTTACACGTGTTACAAGGAGAATTGGGCCCTTTCTGTAAAGACAGATGATGACCATTATTCCCTACTGTGATTTCCATGGCTGGAGTTGCACTTTGTTACAGTGGTGACATACTAATAAAGCAGGAAATTTATTTTCCTCTCAGAGGAGGGGCAGTCCTATCCTGTCACATCCCTGGGTGTTTGGTGGTCTGATGCCTCAGCATAAATGTCAGCTGCTCAGAGATGGGTTCACTGCTCTCTCTGCTCCTCTAGTACATGGAGTAGTACTCTGTGTTCCCTGTGAACTTCTGAAATATAGGGCTCAGGCCTCTGTGAAACATTCTGTCTGACTTCTGTTGTGTCTCAGAGGAGCAGCAGCAGTGTAGTAAATAAGTGCATCACAGATAAGGTTTAGCTGAATGCAGGGAGGGGAGCTGCAGATGAGCAGCCCTGTCAGTGCTGTGGGATAACCAAGCCTCAGCTGTGACAGGGAGGAGGAGCACATCACTGTGGCCGTGAGGAGTAGATGGACAAGTGTGTTTGAAGTAGTCTTATCTTGCTCAGAGTATACTCTGAAGTGGTACTTGGGATGTATAAATTGGAAAATCCAAGCAAAGTGAGATTTGCCTCTAAGCTTCTGTTGCACTGGAATTTAATTATATTTTTAGGGTGCTCTGATTGATATGGAGAATAGCTTAGATTTTTGCCTGGCATTTTCAAAGAAGAAAAGAAACTATGCCTACAAGAATGGCTGCTATGCCTTTTAAGGACTGTACTCCACTAGTTTCTAAACCAGCTTCAAGAGCAGTAAATGAATGAAACCCTGTCAGTATTGCCTGAAGAGATCTCCTTGTGCAGAGAGGAAGTCTCGTGAGATAGCGATCCTCTTCCAAGTCCCTTCTAACCCAAACCATTCTATGATTCTGTGACATTTGCATCTGCAGAATCCATTCTGTTTGTATATCAGGCAGATGAAAATGTGGAATGGAGCTGACTCACAGCTTCTTGAGTCCTATGCAAAAGAATTATGTTTCTGAGGTGAGATAATCCAAAACCATGACAACAAGCTTTACTATGAAATTTTGTTGAGAGAACTGTTTCATGCTTTGACTGCACCTGTCCCGCTTTTGTTTCCTTTTAGAGTATGTAAGTTGAAAATATCTCTGCAAGAATTTTTTTTTTTTTTTTTTTTTTCTTACTTCCTACGGCTTAACAGCTTCCAGACTTCAATACTGATTTGGCTTAATCCAGTTCTTAATTTCTTTAACGTATCTATATTTCTCTTCAAAAGGAACTGCAGATTACAGGGAGGACTTCTAGCAATCCTTTACAGAGCCTTTGTTAGATGCTGATTGATGTTCCTATATTTCTGGTCCTTGCTGCACTCAAATATTCAGCCAAGGACCCATGAAAGGTTGTATTTTTAATTTACAAGAAATAGTCTGAGAACCTTTATATCTTGCATTTCTTTTCCCATTTAATTTTGATACTAGAGCAATTGCATTGTTTTTTTTTTTTGTGAAGTTCAATTTGGAGCCTCTTTTATTGTTCCTCTGAAACTTTCTTTCCATGACAAGTGGATCTGATTTTCAAGATGTTTAATTTTTTTGCCTCTTGATATAATAGATAATCCCAATACCATGCAATATTGGGAGAACACATTTTTTCCTTCTGCAAATAACATTTCCTTGTGTGAATTCTGAAAAGCAAATTGTTTTGCTTGTCCAATTTGTCTTGTGTAATATGCAGTTAAACTAAAGTTTAAGGGTCACTTGTTCTTCCCATCTGCAGACTATTTTATACTTTTGATATGGTAGCTAGTTTGGGGCTAATTCTCAGTATGTGTAGAGCCTTAACCATGAGGCATAGCTTTGTCTGATATTTAATTTTTGTCCTGGAAATGAAACAAAATGGAATATTCACTTGTTTATACCTCCAGTTGATTATTTTTGTGCTGCAACGTCCCTTTGTCATACTTGTATGGTGTGTTGGTTTTGCTGGAGAAGAAAATCTGATCTAATGCAAAAAACTTGATCCTATTTCAATCTCAGCCCAAAGATGTTCAATATTACATTCAGCATTACATCTTGTTAGGAGATCTGGAGTATATTACAAGTGTTAAAGATGTGCTCTGGTTGAGGAGCAGTTTAGCCTTGGATTTGGATTAAAGGCAATGTAACTGTTGCTATCACAAAGTGAATAAAGCTGGCTGGGATTGAGGAAAACACCTGTGTTCCAGCACCTGTTTCTTACAGGGTGAACAGAAATCTGGCTCTCAAGGTCTGGGAGTGGATTTCTATTCTGATTTTTGTGTTTTGCTGTTAATTATTTTTTTGTGTGTGTTATTCATTCACATCTTTCAGCATAAGTTTGTTTAATAGTAAATGTCTAATTTCTCCACTACTTAAATATTTTTTCCTTTTGATATGATGAGAAAAAGAAATGTTCTTTTCTGGTTGCACATTTTTCCTGAAAAATTAACTTAAAAGCTTTTCTTCACCTTAAATAGTAAAGCAGATATCTGCTTATTTGAATTAATTCTCAGTTTTCTTTTCCTGAAGGCAGAAATATATTTATTTCCAAATTAAGTCAGAATTACTTAATCAGAAAAATGAGTTTTATGCATGAACACCTATAATTTACTATCATTACTTTATTATTAATAGTTACAACAAAGCCACAGAGGTCAGTTTGCCAGTGGCACGGAAGTTATAGATTCTGATGGTTTTAGTAATGTTAAAGCTAATTAAACACAACTGTGCTGTTCCAGTGAAAGGTGTAGTTGATCTCAAATGCCTTCATAGTTGGCTGGCGCCAAGTGCAGCTCATTCCTCCTGCCTGCTGCTGCTCCAGCTTCACCTGAGGGGCTCTTCAGTCCTTTCTCTGCCTGCTTGACTGCTGGGGACTCACAGGAGAATGCACTGCAATGTCCATGGGAGCTGAATTGTGCTGATAAATGGGATGTTTTCAGCGAGGAACAAAGTTTCAGCAGGTTTGGTATCACCTCAGAGCGTTACTCCTGTCATGGATTGTCCCTGGCTGTTTGTCTCTGTGTTGGAACTTGGGGTGATGTGCACTGGAACTGGCTGCAGAGCCATTGAAGCTTCCCCAAGCAGAGAAATTGGTACCTTTGCCTATGTTCAGGGCCAAAATAGGGGAAGGATCACAATATTAGGTGTTTTTATTTATCTACAGATATTATTGTTTTACTTATTTGGTATGTTAATACATCACAAAGGACTTGATACAGCTAACATTTTGTATTCTGTTGTAAATAATGTGTTATGAAGAACGAGTGATAGTAAATAAATGATGGGCATTTTTTGTGAAATATCCTTCCATAGAGTTCCCCTCAGGAAAATTTCTTAGTCTCCATAAAAATGGCTGTTCTCAGATCCTGTTTTGTGGAAAGTCCATTGGTATGAACTCCTGTGAATTGGTAGAGCCCAGCATGGTGATAATAAACCAGTAGAACTCTAGTGTGGTTAACTACTAATCACATATTCTAATATCACCCTGGTTGACTTTCTGAAGAGCCAGCCTGACTGCATTGTGATTCTGTGAAGGTTGGGACTTTGGTTTAGGAGGATCAGAGAACTTGCTGTTCTCTTCAAATGGTGAACAAGAATAAACCCACTAGATCATGCAAATACTTGACATTTTTCTTCCTGAACTAGAGGACTCTTATCAAAAAACACATCTGCCTTCATACAGTCTGAAGCATAGGAAGGCTCTCTTCATATTGATTTTGGGTTTTTTCTTCCCTTTTACTGATTGCGGAATTTGTTTTTTGAGGAAGAGAAAATCATAAACTTCCCACTTTATTTACTGCCTGAACATCTAGACTTGTCAGAATTTTCCCTTCCAGAGGATTCTTCAGAGCACTTCTGGAAATAAACAGCTAATCACTTTGGTAGTCCTCTTGCAGTAAGTGTGATGTAAATAATGGCACAGGTAGAAGTTTTATTGACTTCAAAACAAAGACAACAGCAAAGAGAAAATTCAACATTGTCTTACTTTGCAAATATAATTAAAATATTTTAATGGCCTTTGGTTTATTTATTTTGTAATCAGTGAACTTTGGATCAAACAAAAAAATTATTTCCCCTCCATCTCTTCTTTCCACCTGGCTAAAACGTCCTTCTTTCCCCACCCCTGATGATTTTTATGTGATTTTATATGTGTATCTATACCTATATCTATATCTATATCTATCTATCTATCTATCTATATATATATATATATATATTCTACCCTATTTGGACAAAGACCAGAGCAGCTCATAATGCTGCCTAGGGAGATTTTATCAACATTAGGATAATATTAAGAGGAGGAATCAAGCAATTAATTTATTTCAAGGTAAGATCAGCATATCTGACTAGATGTTATATTACTATGTGTAGCAAAATTTCAAAGTTAATTTAGACCATGTGAAGTAAAGTCATCCTTTTTCAAATGCATGAGAAGAGATGATTAAATTCTAGATTCCAGTGTAAATTAGCTTCTAAACATAGAGGTTTGCAGCTTGAATTGAATCAAGGAGTGTTTCAGAGGTTCAGAGTGTTAACTATTTGCTGATGGCTTTGCTCGATTCATTTCTGGAAATGATATCTCACTGGGGTTGTCCAATTCACAGTATATAATGGATTAATGGTTTGGAACTTTATCTATAATTCCTTGGTTTTATGTTTAAACACTTCATAAACTCTTGATATCCTTTTCCCCCCTCTTGAATTCATTAAGAAAATACCATAAAGGAAAGCTGGCCCTTTTCGTTGTATTTTATTATTTAGAAAATGCATGGTTCTATCAATATTCTAAACCCCTGTCATGTAATAATTTAAGCACTTCGGGGAAAGAAGAAAACGGAAGTCAGTTTTTTGTTGAGTCTCTTCTCTTAGGAAGAGCTATAATGAGCAAATTCATCAAATGCCTGATGGCTAGAGTCGTTACTTTTGTAAATCTTAGAAAGCCAATGTGCCTTTTCTGCTCAGCTTTTGCAGACTGTGCTATGGTGACCATGGGCATGGCAGCTGCTTGAACACAAACCGCTGCTTGTATTCTCTGCTTGTTGCATTAACTCTTTAACACAAACTCTTGCTCTAAAATGTGTAATCTGTATTCCTCTGCATCCTCAAGAAACATTCTGAAGCATTTTTGACACTTCATATTTTTGTGTTCCTTTCATTAATGCTCCTTACCTCCTTCCTTAAAAGAAACCAAGTAAAACCAAACCCCAACCAAAAAAAAACAACAACATCCCCCTGCAAAAAAGCACAACCCAAAACCCCCACACCAGTAAAAAACCCCAAACCCACAGGGACCTGACTTTGTCCACCATATACAATATATACCATGTTTCCAGCATCAACAAGCTGGAGGCAAGCCCCACATCTGTGGAAGCTCCTTCAATGTTCAGCTCTTGGTGCCTAAGTAGAGCTGATTCAAGTCAAGGAGGCAAAGGGCCAACTGTGGTTTCTCAGCATTCCCAGAAGCATGAGCTCTTGCAGGGCAATATTTTTTTAGCTTGGTAATGCCAAGTATGAGCTATTCAGTGGCTTTTGTGAATTCAGTTTTCAATTCTGGAAATTATACTTTAGCAAAGAATCTATATTATTAAGAAATAAAGGGAAAGAACCCAAGATAGGTTTGTTTTCCTTGGTTCCAAAGGTATTTAGCCAAATTCTCTGTACAGAGATACTTGCATTTTACCAAATAATTTTTGCTTTTTGCTCAAAAGCAGTACAGGGTGGGTTTTTTTTTTTTCTTCTTGAAATTCTAAATTGCTGGGAAGCAATGTGAATAATTGATACCTTTTATTGCTCACTGCTCATTGCTCTTGCATAAAGAACAAAAAATATCCCTTACAGTTTGCTCTCCTGTGTACTAAACTAGCTTTAGGCATGCAAAAATTAGCAGCTATAGAGACTACCATTTCTGAAGAGGTTTTTCATTTTGTGACTAGCTTGATGGACTTGCACTTTTAATTAACAAATCAACAAGCATTAATGTGGTAGCAGTAGAGCTTAGGTCAAACATAATCAGCCAAACCTGTTCTAATGAGTGAAATTACTCTAGGGATTAATCTGATGATGCAAAATGAAAGGGCTAGGAAAAGAGTTGCTGTTCATCTTCCTTGGAAGATACTTGTTTTCCTTTCCAAAGTATTTTAGAAACACTTAGATTTTTGGATGTTATGCACTCCTGTGCTGGGAGCTAGTCAATAGCTGAGGTTTATATCCTGCTCGTATTTGTTGTCAAATGAAGTATAAAATAGGACATTGCAGTTGTTTTAAAATGTATTAACAGGAGTGCTGGTCCTAGATAAATTCACCTGAAAAGAACAAGAAATTAATTTTACAGGTCAGCTTCAGATGTTTCTCACTGGTGTGTACTAGAAGCTGTTCAGTGAAGGTTTTGCAGGCTGCTGTCACAGTATTTTTAATACATTTTAACTTTCCTTTGGCACAAAGATACTCTAATGCTAGTAGGCTTTGTATTTTCATGTAAATTATAGGATAAACGTGCAGCTCTGTAGCCTTGCAAGGAGGATAAGGAACAGGGTGTCATATCTGAATTCTGTCTCCAGCTTTTTCCCCGTTAAGACATTTGCCATGTTACTTATCCTTTTGTGCCTTGTTCAATAAAAAAGGGATAATGATGCCAGCTTAATATTGTAAAGTGTTTTCAGGATGAGAAAAACTTGCAGTGTGGCAGTATTGCTTTTCTCGGTGTGCTAGTGGTGAACTTCAGCTCTAGAAACAACTTTGATCCCTTGGGAGAGAACATTCTCAAGTCTGTCCCCTGCATGTAAGGTTTGGGGAATGATGGTGCTTTGGGTGTTTTAATGAGAACCCTGTTTAAAAAGTGCTGCTACCACAAGGGCAGAGGGTGATCTCTCACCAAATTGCAGTGAATTACTGATTGTTCTTTTTTTTTCCTAATGCTCTTTAATTGTTAGTGATAGGTTAAAGATTTTGAGAAGCTAATCTTTACATGCCACTATTCGAGGCGGAAAAACTTGGATTAATAAATAAAGCAGAGTTTGGAGTGCTTAATGACTAAATAATTTGAACTGTATCTGAAGGTAGCAATTGGTCTGTAGTTCCAAGCAGTTACAGAAGCTTCTCCTTTTAATGCCAAGTGGGATAGTCTGGAAATGGGAGTGTCCTTTCTTTTCATGTGTATGCTTATAGTTTAGAGAAATGTTCCTGTGAAGGGCATGGATGGATGGCCCTGATCCTCAGCACCTGCTAGCTCCAGTTTGACTGCATGGTTGGATACCATGAAGGAAACACCGAAATGTTTGCTCAGTGCTTTTCTAGATCCTGATATAGATCAGACTGTGATAGTTGATGAGTCTGATTTGAGGTTATGTATTAAAATTCTGGGTGCACTTGAGGTCTTTGAGCCACTCCATATCTTTTTCCATGACTCCTCTTTCCCCCTATACACATTGTTCAGATAGTATTCTCCTAGAGAAGATGGAATAGAAGACTAAAAACTTAAAAGTGTTGAAAGCATGTCTCTGGGTAAGATAAGTACACCTCAAGAAGTGTGCTACTCCTGTTATGTAGTATCCCAAACATTAACAGAAAGCAGAAAAAACAAAAAAGACATAGGCTCTATAAAATTACATCCTTGATTGCAGCAAGGAGTTTGACACAGGACTTTGGTATTCCTGAGTGCTAGAAATGAAATCCAAGCAAGTGTATTGATGTAGTAGTGATTTAAGAAAAAAAAGAACAACTATTTTCTAAGACAGCAAAATTCATGTGGTGACATTTTGTATATGGTATAGTTTGAGTAACCTTTTCTATTTTGTGCCTAATGCTGCCAGCCTCAGTATTGTAACTTGTCTTTCAAACAAGTAATTATCGAATAGCATGGCCATGGGTATCTCCAGAGCTCTCCCTCCCTAGTTCCTTCTGTTCATTTTTGTTGTGAAAATGAAATTGTGGTGAGCTAACAATTCTCTGCAAGCCTGGGTGTTTCACAGTATTTGTACTTGTATTTAGGGCCCACAGGAAAACTGTATAAGACTCAAGTAAAAGAATAGTAGGCAGGAATTCAGGAAAGAACCATTTTGCAGTACAGCTCAGTCTTGTTTTTCCCCAGTTTAAAACTTTGTGGAATGATGAAGTAAAGCACAAATACTCAGCTATGATGCATTGGAAATACAACACATGCACAGAAAGGAGAATGAACAAACTCAATATAGTACAAGCATGATGTTTTCCTTATCACAAAATGAACTTTTTTATGTCCTGTGCTTTCCCAGTTCATTCTTGTCATGGGAACACAATGCTGTTATCGACACAGCATTCCCTAGCCTGCTTTCCAGAACATCTCAAGTTCATTATTCTCTGTTAAGATATTTAGGAGCTAAATTGAGCAATGCCATTTCATTACAAAATATAATGATTGGAAAGAGGGCAAATGGTTGTATCCTGAATCTTGTTTATCAGTTAATTCTTTATTATAGTACAGCAGCAATTGCATATGCAAAGTGGAATTCTAATTACATTCTGCGTAGCAGTGTAGTAGTTTTATCAATGCTATTTAGTTGCATAATGCACACAGCACAAACTATGGCACAGCAATATAAATAATTGGTTTAATTTGCTATTAATAAATCTACAAAATGAAATTATATTAGCATTTCCAGAATAAGTGGTTAATTACAAATGTCATTTGCATATTACCCTCTGTTGCTGCTGGATGTATTTGTTGACATTGGTTATAATTATTTTGTGGAGAATTTCTCATTGTGGGATGTGCCAGGAGGGTTGTGCCAAGCTGTCTAAATTTTGGCCCAGACATCTCCCTTTAGGCTCCTGCACCAAGCTGGTGGTGAAGGTATTTTGGGGGTTTGAATGGTTTTGGTAATGGGCAAATAGTAGAAGGTGGAAGAGACATGACAGGAGGTTGCTTTTTCTCATGCACCACAAGTATTGTTTCATCTATGTTCTAGCTATAAAACAGATTAGGTCTGAAAATGTGATTTATCAAAGTTCATTCTTCCAGTGTCTCTCTTTCAAAGAATTTTGCCATCATAAAATCACAGTGTTTCTGGCAGTGCAGCAGTTCAGCAGTTTACTCATGTAGTCTGGGTTTTATGGCTGCTTTTGCAGGAGGAGCAAAACATAAGTGGGCCTTGCAAACCCAGTCAGTCAGTAATCATAGCAGGAGGTATAATTTCCCAGTCACTGTGTGGTGTTTAGGAAAAAAGCTAAGGGGTAGTTCAATACACCTGAAAGACTGGCCCCAGAAAACTCCCTCCCCCAGTTCAATCAATGCCTTTGTACATAATAAACAATGATAGAGAGGTGAGAATTATGCATTCATGGCCAAGGCTTTGTTCTGCAAAGGTAGCTGGAATCAGATAATCAATATAATTGTTATTGCCAGATGTTATCTTGTTAGGGGAAAGTAGCACTGATTACATCTCCTTTGTGGACAAGGTAATATTTATTGCTAACTGTGGGGAAAAAATATTAAGATTTTAAGACTGAAGTTCACTTGTGTTGACTGCCACTTATTTTCAAGTGTTTGAATGTGTTTTTGTCTGCCTTTGAGCAGACATTCCTTTCACTGTAATCTCAAAATTCCTATTGTTGTCCTGTTTTTAATAAACTTGCTGGCACTCCCTGTTGATCATCATCTTCAGTAAACTCCAGTAAGGTTGAAAGAGCAACAAGCAAGTTTCCTTTTCATCTTTTAGCTCTAAGTGGTTCAGTATCTTACTATTTTAAAACTGCATTTTGTTGACAATAAGCTTCTAACCTAAATAACTTCTCCTGAATTATCCAGCTGCTTGCACGTCTGTCTCTTCATTGATAACTGAATACAAGATGCCTGAAGTTAAATGGTGCATATCTGGGCAACCTGCATTTTTCTCTTTCCTGTTGTCTCTGGACTGAGCAGTTGCACCCTATTAAAATTTCAGTCTCCACCTATCCTGGCTTTCAATAGGTGGTGTTTCTGTGCTATGGCTGCTTCTAGGGATACAGGAATTTTAGTATTAAGCACAGTTGCTTGAGGTATTGCTCCCTGCAGGTCTCTTTTTATAGCTAGAAAAAAGGGGTAAAGAAAAACAACATAACTTGTTAGAGGAACTAAGAAGAGAACAATTCAGTGTGCATCAGCTTCAACTCAAGGGACAAGTCTAACTTGCCTTGGGTACTATTTCCTCTGTTTCAACTATTTGAAAATGCCATCACTTCTTCTCTGATCTAAGGCTTTCCCTTTCCTTTGTTTCCTACCAAGTGATGGTTTTGGTTGGGGATTTAAAAAATAATCAAACAGTTATCTGAAATGTTATACTTTAAACTGCTGCAGGCTATTAGCCAGATGCTCTATTAATGTTTTGCTTAGAGTAATAATATGTGTCCTGCCCCTGCCCATGGTGCCTCACATCTTCCATCTAGACAAGTATGCAGCAGCACTGCTGTGGGCTCATGGTGTCCATGGTCCTTTGCCCAGCATCTCTCATTGGTTTGCTTCTGACAGTAGCCCTCCCTCAATGGAGTTAGCAAGTCATGATGTCAGATACTTACATTCTTTGTCTGTACTCTTGCTCCTTGATCACTTACTAGTAATTTTTCTCCTTGTTTTTCATCTTAAAGAAGAGTTGCAGTAGCCTGGGGATTTTTCAGTTTCTTCACATGAAAAGTATATGTTTGAGGGGGAGCTGAATAAGATGCTGTAACCTCTGCCCCTGCTTTTCTCTTGATTCTTACAGACACTAACATGTAATTGTGCTGAAGTTGTACTTCACTTGTTTCAGAATTTAGTTCACTTGACTGAAATTGCTTTGTTTTTCCACTCGGTTTTTCTACTCTAATAAGCAGAATGAAGATTGTTGCTGTTGAAACATGTACACTTTATGTTAAGCCCCATGAACCTGCAAATCTTTTTGCTAAGATTTGAAGTCAGACATTAAGGGGAATGAGGAAAAGGGTACTGAGTGGTCAACAGCAAGTTTACTCAATTCAGTGTCACTGTTAGACTTATTAGGCTTCATGTCTGCTTCTCTGGAAACAGAACTGCAATTTCTTTTTATCTGCTGTGCCTGTAGACTCCCAGAGTACATGCATTAACCAAGGAAAATGGTCTGTAGTTAGCTTAGGAATTTAATCTAAAACAAAACTAGAGATTTACCCTTCTTTCTTTTTATCATTCTTGTTTCCTGCTGTGTTCACTGTTCTTGGCTTCCCTTCCCAGCTGGGACATTGCTGCTGCTCTGGACAAAAGTTGGGTCAGTTTGTGTTGCACCACTGCCTGCAGTTAGTGCTTGTGGGCATTCCTGGTCAAAGTCCCTGGGAATTCCCTGGCATTCATATCCATGCCTCTGTCTGATCTGCAGGCTCTTCCCTTCCCTCCAGAATAATTTCTCCACCCAGGGTCTTGCCTTTTCTTTTTTTTTTTTTTTCCTGCTTCACTTCTTCTGAGTCCACTGCTTCTCTTTGGGAACTTCAGTCTGGTTTTCCCAAGCTAAACAGTCTATGTACAAAATCACAATATGTCTTCAGGCTCCACAGTGGTGGTTCTCTCTCATATGGCAGGTCAATCCCCTGCTGCATTCTCAATGTAAACTATTTTTTCCACATGCAAAAGTTCTGTTGTTAAATCGGTAGAACCAGATCTTTCCCAAAGCAAGTTAGACTTCGCTCTTACTTTATTGTTTTGTTGTTGGTATTTTTGCTTCCAGAAGAACAGGTTTCCTCATGTTGCATCATTTTCCTAGTTTCCAAACAGATTGTGTTGGAGGGCAAAATTTTCACCTGCACTTTCTGGTGGCTTTGATGAATGAAGGATAAAATATCTATACAGCCCCACTGTGTGAAGAGGGTCTGGGGTGTGACAGGAGGTTTGTTTTTGTTTAACTGAAGTATTAACTGCTTAGGCCCAGGGTGCTTGTACAATATTGATTTTTCACTCTGCAAAAAAGACATCAGCGATTGTATGTAAGAAAAAGGAATTGGGAAGTGCTGTATTAAAACAATGGGACCACAGCTTACATAGGAGAAAGATTAATATTAACTACATCTGACTACTTGTTATTCTATCTCAGCATTTCATTAACACTCTAAGGTTGTTTTGCACTTGGTTTCCTAGGGAATATGAAGCTTAATGTTGAAAGACATCCAGTCTGGCAGTTCTGCCCTCTGGAGAGCTTAGAAAGGGCTTTTTCGGAAGACCTACCCCTTTCAGGGCTTCTGTTGTTGGTCCTCTGCCAATTACTCATACAAAACTTGTTTTTCCTTCAGCAGACATCAAAGGAAATCTTGCCTAATTTATTTTTGAGGATTTGTCCTGGAAATAGAGATGACCACTTGGAAAGTAAGAGCTTTTTGAATTTCATCAAAGCTGTCTTGCATAAGGCTATCCTGAAAAAATGGGTCTTTCAATTAAAGTGGGAAATGGACATACCAGAAATTATCAATATTAAACATTTATTAACTGAAGTATTCCAGTATTGAAATAGTCTGGTATTTCTTCACAGTCTGCTCAGTAGATATGTGAGATTTAACTTCAATTCCAGAGAATGGATTTGACATTATAATGTGGATAAAAGTGACTACCGAAAGTAAATGTCCTGGAATTCTTTTAAATCTTTTAACTTGCTCTTTATTTTCCAAAGTGTTTTACCCTGCAGGTTAACATGCAGCATACATAAAGTTCTCTGAAAGTGCCATAGAATATTCTATTGCATTTTAAAAAAAAATCTCAAAACTATGAAGAATTTGTGACAGACAGGTTCTTGTTCTAATATTCCTATTTGCTGATACTGTTGATGTTTGTGTCCTCACTCCCTATGCTGGGTTTATAATTTATCTTTGCATTAATGCAACTTTTGCATTTCACTATGTGCAGTGGCTAAGTTTTTTGTGTAGTGAAGGCTGCTCACATTGGTAGCACTATTCTATTTCTGAAAACAAGGAATTGGATGATGCAGTAGGTGATCCAGTTCTGGGGGCTGAGCAGAATCATAACTCTCAACTATTTTAGAAGCAGAAGCATTTTCTGAAATCTGTGTTTATCTTCTCTGTTAAATAGAAAGTTTACAGAATTTAATTCACAATTTAAGTAATGACTGTGTTCTTAAATCATTATTTCAGAAAAAAATGAGGGAAGTTGAATAAATCCACTTTATTTGGTAAAACTTGTAGCCCAAGGTGCAAAATACTGGTAATAGGATCCTCAACTTGAATAATTTTATATGTTTAAAAAATTATTTTTTATCAGAATGTTTTGAAAGAATAGCAAGGACTTGCTGCTGGGCTTTTATTTGGTACATGATATTGATGACTTTTGAACCAACAGGGTGTATCCTTTGTCTTCCTTTCACCTGTTACTATAGACAAGGTGGTAGTATTTTTATTTTTCTTCTCAAACAATAATCATGATAGAGAGCTTCCTGGGTCAGGAGTTTATAACAGAAATTCTTCCTCATGTAAGTAAATTCTGATTCCTTTAAAGAATCTCAAGTCTGAGGATAAATCGTTGCTAAGGAGTCACTTCCATCCCTCTCCTGGGAACCTCATTGCCTCCCTCAGTGGAAACAACAGATCAGCTCTGAACAGCTCATCTTGAGCTTCAGTTCCATAGTCAGAAGAGTTGTGCTTTGTGGCAACTTGGATTCAACTTGTAGCTCCTTATTCCCAGCAGTTAAATTTCATTAAAAGACAAGCAAATTATATTGGAGAGTTTGCTAAAATTACTGCCCAGTACAAGCAGTTTTACTTGCAAATGTTTATATACAAGAGCGAGCTGTGTTTACTGTATAAGTAATGGCAATTTTAAAATAAATTGACTATTTGTGTTCTTGATTATTGCTGCTTGCACTAGGCAGCATCAAGCAATTTGTGTCTCAGGTGCTGCCTTATAAAGTACATTCTTTCAAGTAGTGTTCTCCAATAGTCATCAATTGACTGTGACCCCACAAGGTTACAAAATAAGAATCTTTTGATTTGAAAAGTAGTAATGTTTTTCAGCTCAGGAAGTTTGATTTGAATGTCTGAGCAGGTTCCAACTTTAAAGCAGCTGACAATGAGTAAAGAATTTGGATTTGGCATGCTTTTTCTTATTACTGATACATGAAAACACAGCAAAGGGAGCAAACTGGAAAAATTGGAAGTTAGTGCAGAGATGCAGGAGGTGGATCTGGCTGGTAGAGCAAAGATGCAGAGGAGCAGTCTCCTGGCTGGAGTGCTGAAATGTGTGGATCCAGGATTTAGAGACTGGGAATGGGGAGTGTGTCCTACTGAATGCATGGAGCTATGTTTTGAAATAGGAGATGAGTCCGTGGAGAGCTCTTTTGGTAAAGAACATTAAGTAAAATGATCATCAGAAAAAATCTTTCTCCCTTATAGTGTTCTAGTGTGAATACTAAGGACTGGAAATACTTGGCATCCATTATTGTTTCCTAAGAACCTTTTGTCTCAGCCCCTTGGAGACTGGTGAACTTTAAGGAGAGTATATAAATATATTATGAAGTATTTGCATATAATATTGAGCAACCCGCATACTAAAATTTAGAAGGCTAATGTCAGATATTCCTTCCTTGATATTGCTGAAGAAATGGCAAGAAAGACTAAAATGAGATGGGTAAAAGCAGATTCAGTTCTAAGGAGAAATGAGAAAATGTAAGTTGGATTTTTTGGTCTGTGTTTTCTCATTCAAAGATCAGTGCTACCAAGGGGATCATAACATGGTAAATGTGCAGTGATAATACTTGGAAGTCCTCTCGTCCTTTGTGAGCAAATGACACAATTTCCACAGGGAGATTCTTCTCATTTTGAGGCATCCAGAGGCTAATTGGTATCAAAATTAAGTTTTACCTCGTGATGAAAGATCACAGGGTTGATAACGTCTACCACAGTATTCTAGGCATGGAATAAGATGGGTTTGATTGCTTAATACTTTGACTTTGGAGCCAGACTTAAAAAAAAAACCCTAAAAAAAGTCCACAATTAAACTTCCTGTGAGCTGCATGCACTTTTATGAAGTGTTCAGTATCCAATAATTCTCATTAATATTCATACAGGTCTCTTTCAAGAAAACATGTGAAGATAATCTGTACTCTGAAATGCAACAAGCTGGAAATGAAATACTTTTTTAGCATGTTCTTTAGTAATCAGATATACTTGCTTTATCAAAATAAACAAACCAGAAGAATAGAGGTATGGCTAGCATTTAAAAGAAATTGTAGGCCTGCCTGATAATAAAGAACTGTTCAAGAGCAATTCATCCTTGGGAAATTATTACCTCTGTCATCCAGCCAAGGTCAGTGACACATTCTGTTAACAGCTACATCAAAGGCAGAAGCATAAATTAAAAGAATACCATAACTCCAAGTCAGTTTGAGCATAAAATCTAAAAAAACCTGGAGTTTGTAGGGTCTCCCTTAGCCTTTTCAGTTTCTGCATAAGGTTTTGTTGTCCTTTCTCTGGTGTTTTTCATTGTTAATAATTTTCTCCCAAATTGGTTCTGGAAGAGCCCAGGAAAATCAGATCCTGGTTGTGCTCTGGTACTGCCAGGATGCTACAGACAGCAGACAAAGGTGCACACAGTCAGTGTTGTGGTCAGCCTGGAAGTAATCCTACAAAAATGAATTTGACTGCTAATAGTTGTCACTAAGTAAAAGAGGAAATTTCTGTCCTCAAAAGCAGAACATTTCCAGTGCTGGGAGAATGTACATGTGCACAGCCTTGGCACTTGGACTCCACAAGTCGCTCTGTCACAGCCAAGATTTGTATATATGTGAAGGTAGTTATTTTGTGTCAAACACAGACTTTTTAAAAGTGAAAATGTAGATTTAAAGGATTTAAATGATGCTGTCTCCTTTCGTGCCCCACTGCCCCAACAGTCAACCAGAATCCCTTACCAATCCTTTTCCTGCAGCTTGATTTAAAGGTTATAAATCTCCTCAACAGATTTTGATTTGGAGTCCAACTTTTGAACTTTAATATACACCGCTATACTATATTGTTACATTGGCAAACAGTTGACTGAGAGTAGGTAATATGATTATAAAGCTGTTTGCTCTTGCCTACTTTAATAAAAAAAAGAAAAATAACAACAGAAAATGTGACTAAAATAGGCCTGAAGGGTGTTAGGGCAAGATGATTCTGTTAGCACATGAGAAACCTTGTTTGGTGTCACATGGGGCTATTGGGGATGCTCTGTAGCCTTTTAAGGAAAACAAACTGTGGTGTTGAATGATGCTTTGTGTTCCTTTCCACTTCTCTCTGTGTATCTCCTGGTCTGTCTATTACATGTATTCACTCTGGGGATGGTCTGAGGCAGAGATCATCACACTGCTTTTTCTGTCTGGATGTCATGCAGTGACTCTGGATACCTGTTAGAGAATTTAATGTAATGATGTTTATTTGCACAATACAGGCAGAGCCTTCTTCCTAGGTACAGACCCTTCCACTTTATGTAACATGACCTGTAGGGAGTAAGGTTTTAGGTTTGTTTCCTGTTTGCTTTGAATTTACAAACTGGTGTTTTTTTTAGAAGTTTCCTAAACTTTACGAAGAAGGTTTTATTTATTTGTAAAATTACAATGACCGTGATGCAGGAATAGGAAGGAAATGTAGCTATGTTAATCAAAGCTGTCAGCTCTTGTTACTGGAATACTCTTTGTATCAATTTTTAAAGTGTTTAATAAAACATGGGGACTGTTTCTCCTCTTTCTAGTCTGTAGTCATCTGACTGCACTGAAGTCAAAGGAAGGTACTTTTCATGTGCAGTGCAGTAATGAGAAGAGAATGATAGATTGTCTTCTGCTGAAGGTTTCAGCATCTGGTAAGCAGTTTCTTTTTCTAGGTTGAAAAAGAAATCAGCAGTAGGTAATGGCTTCTGTTTAAAACTCTTGATGCACTGTTGGCAGCTTTTCCTGGCTAGCTCTAGTGTACTGTTATCTTCCATATGAATTTTGGGCCAAATTCTGAGTAAATTTACTTCTGTAAATCAAATACAGCTCTAATTCATTTTGCTTGTGTAAGGACTGAGAGGATAATTTTGTCTCTTGTTTTTATTACATATTCTCAGCTTTAAATTCTATACATGCATATTAAAAATAACAGAGAATGCTTGATTTTGCATGAGGCCCAGAAATGCAGTGCCATCTTTTCTGAAGCCTCTGAAGTCTCTGTTGGGTACTGAGTGCATCAGTAGTTCTGCTGGCTTTCCAAGGTGCAATCATTCCTAAGGCAGACTTCAGCAGCCACGTAATTAAGACAGGACAGAGTGCAGCAGTTTAGCTCTGGAAACAAGCAAGAGTATTGCACTGAATTGAAATGGAAATTATGGGGGTGCACCTCAGCCAAATCAGGCTATCCAGCTGCTGTAACTAAAATAGGGAAAGAACTCTGCACTTCTCATTGATGAAAAATAAAACTTGTTTCACTGTGATTCTGTAAGGGAATGCATTGAGTAAAGGCATCTCTGTAAAAGTTAGTGCTGAAAACTTTCCAGAAGGAAATCGAAAAATGTTTGCAAGAAATATTTTAAAACTAATTAGAATGTAAAAGAAAAGTGGTGTGCTGACCTTTCTTTTTTTTTTCTTCTTCTTTTCCCATTTATCAGATTTTCATCATATTTTACATCTGCAGCCCTCAGAACAAATTCTGGCAAGAGTATTCAGTGTCAGGCTTCCTCCCTCCCCCCAAATCTTTTTTCCCAGAGGTCTTACCACTGTAGCTGATGGGCTCAGCCTTGGCCAGTGGTGGATCCATCCTGGAGCTGCTGGCTTTGGCTCCACAGGACATGGGGAAAGCTTCTGGCAGCTTCTCACAGAAGCCACCCCTGTAGCCCCCCAGTACCAAAACCTGGCCACACAAACCCAGTACAGACACCCTAAGGAAGAGATGTTTCTCCAGGACAGAAAAAAGTCAACTTCTATGAATTCCTGTTTCTCATACAGAAAGATGCTTTGAACACTCTATAATGAAATTTTTATATGTGAGAGGGATTGTCAACATCATCCTATATTGTTCTTTGATGTGCCCCAAAAATACTGCAGCAGAAGGTATTAAAGAATAAATCGTGTGCACAGCCCCCCCAGCACAGTTTGTCTCTTTATTCTCAACCAATTTGTGTCAGGGTGAATTTCCTCCTTCGCTGGGCTTATTGAATTTCCCTAAGGTTTTCTGTTCGTGTCACACGTGTGTTAGTATCTTCTTGCTGGTATTCATTATCACATTATTTCATAATTTCAGGGGGGAAGTAAACCAGGAACAATCTTGTGTCAGTCTCCTGTACGCAGTGGAAACAAACCTCCTTTGTGCTTTAGATGCAAAGAAATGCTTTGCACTGAGGTTGTGTTTTAGCATCACTGAGTTGGTACTTGTGTGAAAACCACTAGGTTCAAGTCTTTAGGTATCAGGTCTTGCTGATATCCAGAGAATTTGCTACGCCCTGTGAGTAGATCAGATTAAGAATATCAAGAAATATGTGTGCATCTCAGCACACATCACCCCCCTACCCACACAATCGCATAAAAAATTGAAAGAGCTATTTATTTTCAGTGCTGCTGAGGTTGGTCTGCCTTCCCCTCATATTGGGATGAATACAGAGATCAATAATTTCCGTTATTTTTCACTGGAAAATCCTGAGCTCCAGTTCTGGATCCAAGGCTTAGGTCCAATATATTTAAATTTTAAAATTTGTATAATTAGAATTTTATCCTCTCCCTTAAAGAACATTGTACCTTTATAGTTTTTAGTAATGGGGAAATATAAATTAAACAGAGCTCACTCTTTAGCCTTTCTTGCTGGCTTTTGTTCTTGCCTTTTGATAGATAAGAACAAGGTTCCTGCCTTGCCTAAAGGGCTGCTAATCTATTTGCTCTTGTTCTTTTAAACCTCTTTCCAAGAGGCCACAATACTGACTCTAAGGTTTCTGGGTTGCTCTTTTCTTTGTTTTCCAATCCCTAAAGACTACAGGACCTCTTGCTAAGACAGTTATTTTTATGTTCTTTCCTGTGTAAAAAGTGTGCTGCGTTTCAGCAAGGATTCTGTTTTTAAGCAAATAAAGGGGTGCCCTGAGCAGAGGTATTTGTAGGTATTTGTACAACAGTGTAACCACTATAATGGTTCTCTTCAGGCAAAGTGAGACACAGTAAATATGGTCCTTTCTTATCCTAACTCTGGAATCATTAGAGTGGGAGTGCAATAAAGTACAACTGTAAATTCTGAAGGAGTGTGAGCTTTGTGGGTGTGTTTGTGTTAGTCCTTGCTATTTCACCTGCCAAGCGTGGGCAGCTGTATTGCTCTGAAAATTTTGAACTGTGTTGTATGAATTTCATCAGGAATCTCATCTTGAAAAGAGCACTGGACATGAAAGGCTACTCCTCCACATGCTGGTTCGCAGGACTCTCCAAGGGTTACTTAATTTTTCTGGTACTGGTTAAGAGCCATTGTACCTTGTGGTAATCTGGTAGCTGGAAGCTGATGGAATTCCAGACCATACAGACGTTTAACCATCTGCCTTGATTGTGTTCTCTTGAATAAGCTTTGCCCAGTTCAAACCAAACAATTTTGGAATAAGGGACTACAGAGAAAAAGCCAAATGTTTGTTTACTTATTTGCAAGTGAAAATATTGTGCTTAGTTTTAAGTATTGTTTATACTGTAATTTTAAACTTCAGTTTTCTACCTGATTGCAAATACAAACATATGTGTGATTAGTGAAAAACCAGAACTCCAACAGTCATCCTAAACTCTTTAAGTAATATTTTGAAAGTAAATGTAAATCACTGTTTTTCTTCTTGTGGTGGCAGACATTTTTGGCACTTAGAAAAGAAGCTGCATACCAAGTTTCTAAAAAGGTAAAAAGATAATATTGATTAATGTGGGTTATTATGTAAGTACTGGACCAGCATTCATAAGAGAATGAAAGGTGTAATAGAAATTAAACTTACATTTAATTTTAATTACAAATTACCTCATTTACTCAGTCCCCTACCACACCTATCTGCTCAGTGTTCATTATCATGATACAAAAACCACCAAAACATTTGTGAGCCTGCAATGTGCAGCAGGAAGATTCCTTAAAGGAACAGTTCTTAGTTCTGAATGGCAGCACCAGTGGTCACCTCAGAGTGCCTTCCACAGTCACTGGACAAAGCCACAGGACTTTCCCAAGTAAATTAATGTTTGAATTAAATCCTTCAGATCATCCTATCTTTATTTGTTAAAAAACTACTCTTGATGAAAGATCCTAACCTGGTTAATTTATTCAAATAGTAAGTTATCCTTAAGTGAAATGCACCAAACAAAACATGCACTTCACTTCTGAGCTCATCTCTATTCATAGTTGTCATTTTCCATCAATAGAACCTTTTACACCTTTGTGGGAGTAACATGGGAGTAACTTGTATCATCTTAGGGTTACCTTTGATTGCAGAAATCACTCTTTGCCCTGAGTAGGTGGTTCAAATAAATTGTGCAAACAGACAAGGAGTTAATGGAATAAATTAAAGGGGTTTAGTAGTAGATGTACTTTACTCATCAGAGGAATGTCAGAGTGCTGTATATACCACTTAAAAATACATTTTGCAGTTTCCATATAATTTCATATTATTGTTTTGATATGAAACAATGGGATGAATATTCAGTATATGTTCTTGAACAGGTATATCCATTTATAATCCACTTTTAATTCCTCTTCAAGTTTAGGTACCTTGACCTTATTAAATTCAGTTAAATATGGGCCAAATTTGAGTCTCACATCTGGGAGATCCATACCACTGACTGATGAAATAGGCAAAAAGGCTATAAGTTCTTTCAAATAGTAAAATAAATTACAGAAAATTTACCTAGATTAACTTTCTGTAAGTAAAGGGGCACCAAACAACTGCAGAGAAGACTGGATTTACAATATTGCTGTGATAAGTAACATTTCTGAGAAGATATTTTAAGTCAATTCTAGTGTGATGGAAATTTTTCCTTCCTGTGGAAAGGCTTTGGATTGTGCCTTTAGTAAATTGAACCAAAATAAAATGAGAAATTAATTTAAAACTGTGTTGATTCAGAACTAATTAAATGTGGCAACACTTACATCTAGTACATCCAAGGACTGTAAGTAAATACATATTGCACTTAGGCTGTCCTGAGTGTTTACATATTATATGCATTGCAGTATAATAGTTTTAAATGTCTTTAAATGCAAACTGCTGCTGTAGTTTGATTGCTGATTCGATATAATACTTCACTTGTGTTTAGAAAATAAATTCCTCTGGGGAAATCAATATTTGTCATGTCAGATTCCATACCTTGGTTTGCTGGGGGACAGGGTGGCCTCTGGGGAAGAGCTGATCGTTCATATGCTACTGTATTAGCAAGATCTATTTGTGGAATAAAGGATTGCTCAGTCCAGATCCATCTATCATCCTGCTCTCCCCTGTCTCTTCCCTGAACACCCTGCACTGGGCTGGATAAATTCTCCCTTCTGCACTTGAGAAAGTAAAAGCTCTGCCTCCCGATGCCTTGGCTTGTTTCCTCTGTAGCCAATAATGTTTGACTGTGTGTGCTCAGTAGGGATGGGGAATACCAGTGTATTATGGGAAAGATAAAGGGCACTGTAAATACCTAGAGATGTGCTTGCTGAGGTTCTTCTCCAGCACAGAAATAATGACAAACTGTGCAATGGAACTGCCTTGTTTCCCTTTGTTGTGGAGTGGGTGTAGGCAAATCCATACATGTGTGTGCACCACACGTTCATGAAATAAATGACATACTAATATGCTCTGATTTGTCTTCAGAATTCTCCCATGGAGTATGATGCTTCAGATAATTCATCATACACATTTCTTTTCAGTATAAAAACCTTTGTTTCAAATTTAGCAAGCTGTTCTCTATGGACACGTAGAAATTGCAGGATTAATAAAAGCACCCTGCCTCACTATCCACCTGAGCAGGCAAAAGATGGGCACAAGCAGGGTTCCCTCCTTCCAGAAGGTGAATCTCCTCCAAAACAGGTCATTGCACTGTTCACCTCTTGCACAGTGCTGCAGGTGCTCACTGGGGGGAATGTGGCTGCACATTGCAAGGTGTGCAGTTGCTTCAGGGACTTCTTGTGAGATCACACAGTTTTTTCATCTGAGATTCATCATCCCAAATTGCTAATTCCACAGAGCAGCTGTTTTCAGGAATACAGGGAGCCCCCAAAGCCCCCTTGCCTGCTTTAATAGTGCAAATGTCCAGGTCACAGGCAAAACCGAGGCAAAACTGAGGAAATCTAGAGCTGCAGTATCCTGTGCTGTACATTCTGAAGAGATGCAAATCAAAGTCCTTTGTAAAAGTAATAATTTTGAGTAAAATATTGAGCTGTAGAAATGTGGATTAGCCATTGCTATAGCAACCTGTATACATTCTGCAGTTAAACAATGAATTACAGATTATTAGTCCTACGCCTTAAAAGAGCAAGGCCCAAAATTTCATTCTTTAAGGTTAATAAATATGTGAATCACAGCTTGGAATATATGTGCTGCATATGGAACTGGAACATTTTGCTGTTTAATAGTTGAATTTTTCTTTCCATCTAACAAGTTGAAGGGGTTATACATATATAAGAACTGCTGCCCCATAAGGCTTGTGATGTTTTTGGTGGAAACCTCAGGATTTTTTTCTTTAGTTCTCATTCATAATCTATGTTTTTCCCCCCCCTCCATATTGAAGAATCTTGTTTCTGGGATTGGTTGTGGAACGTCCATCCCTGCAGATTCAGCTGGCCAAAGCCATGGTTGAAATGATCAAGTATTTGCCACACTGTTGTCCCAAGGTTGGAAATAACACTTGTAGATCTCCCTTCAAGCCAAAATTTCTAGACTGCATAGGAGTTCTAATCGATTTAGATACTCCTTCTCTCTTGACCCTCAACTTTCTGATCTATAATTTGCTAAGTCAAATTTGAAGGTGAGGGGTTTTTGTTTATTTTGGCACTGTTTTCTTTAAATTTTTTTTTAAATTATTATTTATGAAAGTTTTTAATTTCATACCACTTTGTCTTTGGAAAAGGCAAATCTTCTGGCAGGCAATGAAGAATCTGTGTGTGAAATTTTAAACTTTCTACAAGCTAGAAGCTTGAAAGATGTGAAGATTTCCATAGGGCTTTTGAAATCAGTGTTTGCATGCTTGTGTATTTGTTGCTGTTTATTGAAATTTGGTTTCTTGGCAATAAAGTACTTCTTCAATGGAGAGAAAAAGTGAGAAAGCTTTCTTTGGAATTATTTTTCCTTTTTCTTTTCCCCAAAAGCTCATGAAGTGAGAAATGTGTGTCCATTTTATTAGTTATGTGATTAAATTATAGGTTTTATTTATTTTTCCTTCTCCTTTTGCTAGGAAATGTTTGATCATTTAAAAGGCTTCTGGTTTCTGGATAAATCTTTGCCATTTCAAGAAGCCAGGCTTAGGTTTCTCAGCTACATGTTCCCTTAACTTCGTATGACTGGATATTATATGACTCAGTACTTCAGTACGTTCTAGCAGATTTTAAATAAACCTTTTCTAAATTAGTGAAAGAAAATTAGAAAATTTCCAGGGAAATCCCTTGCTAGGTATTGCATCTGTCAATTTATTTCAAGCTGGAGTAATTTTCATCAGCCTCAATCAGCAGTTTTGTTCAAAACTCAAATGTAGTATTTGCTAAAGATAAATACAATTATTTTAGGATATATCTCAAACTTTGATCAAGTACCAAATATTTTGCTGTTGGAACTGTAATGTCCCAACTTATATCAACAATGAACTAGTTAAATAAAAAGCCAAAAGAAACATCTAAAATGATGCACAACAGTGTGAAAATCTCTGGAGACCTTCTGTAAGCAAAGTGAAACAGAAATCACTACCCTTGCAAGTGCTGATAACACACAGAGATGTTTGCCTTCATCACTAACAGGGAATGTGGAATATCACTATGCAAATTTGATTTGAGTCCTAATTAAATATTTAAAATATATTGGCTTTCTGTTGCCTTTTTGAGATGATGGCCTATTCTTGGTAGAAAATCTTCTGGCCTCATATTCCAATATATTTGTTATATTATGAAAAATTTGTTCACAAAGTATAATGAATTTGGTGTTGATTTGAACAAAAAATGCTGATTACTCTCTGAAGACAGATATTTTAGCTGGAATATAACAAGTTTTACTTCTCTTGGGGATGTTTAAGAGCATTGATAATGTTACATAGATTATATTAATTAAATTGGAATATAATTTTCTGAAGTGTTTGTCAAGTAGTGTCTGGGAAACCTATTTTTTCATATTAGTTTGTACTAACAAAATTAATTTTAATTTGAATACATTATGCTATATTAGTACTTGAGCTCTACAAAACTTCTTGAGCTGAACCTTGCAGGATCTGGTTCTGATCATTGTTGCTGGGTGTAACTCCTCTGGCTTTTAAGGAGCAACTTAGATGTCATCCAAATGAAGTCAGGCCTGGGAACTGTCTGTGTTCCTGGAGTCTCCTGGCTTGGCCAGGTGGCAGAGCTGTTGGGGAGAGCATGTTGGGGAGATACTGTTTCTCCTTGATTCCCAAGTGCATTTCTAGCTCTATTTCTGCCTGATTTACTTCCGCAGGAACTAGCAGTGGGAACATGTCAGCTGCTGTTGTTGTTGGGAATTAAAATTTAATGCCTTGGATTAAACTTGAAAGGACAGTGCCTGGTATGTTTTCCCTTCCCAAGTTTCTTATGGCAATACACAGTAAGTGTGAACAGAAGTGGCACTTGGACCATTTCAGGCAATTGAAGAGGAAATTCTGTAGAAGCCCTGCTGAGTGAACCAAGCCTAGGCAAACTTGGTATTTTATTTTCCTAATGATTTTTTTTTTTAACCAAGATTTGTTCATTGCCACTTGTGGATGGAAATCAGAGATTCACAATGAGATCATTATTCATGCTCTTTTATATAAATGTTACATGTACAAACTTCATGGAGAGAACATTATTAAGAATGCAGAAGCAAGTGGTTGAGAGGAGAGTGTTAACTTAACTGCCTTTGCAACAGAAATTCAACTTCCCTTTTGCATATGCACTCTGATGAAGTAAGCAGAATTATGTAAGAACACATAATACTTTTCCAGCAAACTTCTTCCTTACTCAGTGCACAAGATGGACAGTGCTCAATTAATGAGCAGCTATTCGAGATGTTGTTTCATCCTCAGTGTTTGACATGTGGCCCTAAGCCTTATTTACAGCACCTTGTTCAGACCCTGCTCAGACGTCAGAATTATTAATTTCCTCGTAGGCTTCTCTGTGCTGCTCATCATCACTGTATCCAAGTGCTACACAGGTTTTAAATTAAATTTATCTCCACAAAGCCCCAGTGAGGGATGTGCTATTATCTCTGTTTTACAGATGGGGAACTGACAGAGATTAAGGTCAGAAAAATTCACCAAATTTGGATGTACATTTTAAGAAGGGAGATTGGATTTTAGCGCCGCTCAGATCCTACAGGACGTTCTGTGTTCAGAAAGCACCACTTGCTAGTTCAGCGTCAGGTGTGTTTTTCTTGTGTCTGGATAACTTCCTCAGCACCTCAGGGCTGTGAACTGAACATTTACATGGCTCTATTGATTGCTGAGGAAAACTTTGTATTTGATACCTTGGGTATTATCACACAGGAACTCAGAGCTTTCTCTGGAACTGGCAGGACTTGAGTGAATCACCTGCAGAAATGAGGCAGTGAAGCTTGCTGAAAACTCTGATATGATTTTATTATTAAAGACTGCTCCTTAATGCTTGCACATAAATTGGCATTACACAAGCCATCTGAATTCTCATCCTTGTCAATTTGGTCGTTTGATTTTTGCAGTGGAGAAAGATTAGTTGGGGATATTGAAATTCGTGATCCAGTTAATTTGGGGAATGAATATTAATTGAGAAACCATATTGCCTCAAAGATAGTGCTATCTTCTCTGTGATAAACATGAAGAGGATCTTTCCAAATGCAATTTCATTTATTTTTGCAGTATATTCAGATTTCTTTCCTCTGTGAAGGCACTCTAAATACCAGAAGATTTGTGAGCAAATATAGCAAAGTACTGTTTCTCTGTTTGGGAAAACTTTAATTGGTGATTTTTATGTGTTGTGTCCACATTTTGTATACTAAGTACACTTAGATGTACATGATTTTTCCTTGCATTTTCTCCACTGGCACTTTATTTTATGCTAGTTTTTGTTTTAGGCCTGCTGATTGGTTATAGAGTAGCATAGAGAATTCAAGCCCTTAGTTCTTAGTCCTTTAAAAGTAGCAGTGTGGATTTGCACCAATGCTAAACACTGTGATTTGTGAGGCTTTCTGTTAATTTCTGAGAATTTTGGTTGGATTAATTTGACCAAGGAAAAAAGATTTTACTGTATCATTTTGGGGAAATTCGTGCTCCTCAAAGTCTATCTCTGCCTTGTTTTCTTATCTGTTAGATACATGTTTCTATGTATTTTCCTAAAGCTCTTGGAAATCTTTGGCTGACAATGATTAGAGAAGTGAAATGTTTTTCATTCAGCAAGAAAGGCACCAGAACAGTGGCTGGTATGTTAGAATTATGTCGATAGAGAAGCTCTTTCTTTAAAAACATTTTAAAATTTAACCTACATTTAGCTTCTTAATAACTGCATTGCTCATATTGTGCCAAGTTCATATCTTTTGTGGAACTGGGAGGCTACTCTGTGTGTATGAAGTTGGATGGTTTTCTCCTGGCTATGAAGTGCACTCAGGGAAGCCAAAATGTCTCTTATAACAACATGAGAAAATGAATTTTTCAGTAGTTTCAAAGTCTCTTTTGTTTACAGTTGTAACCATTTCCAGACTGCTGAGAACCAGCTATTCCCAGAGCTGTATGGTATTGCTGTGGCATTACTTACAGAACAACTGCTTGCTGTCGAGGAAAATATGAACGTTAGTGAGAACTTTGCTGACTGACTATGGTTTCCTACTGGGCAGCTTGGGTAGTATATATGTATTGTGCAAATGACCTTTTAAATAATATATTAAATCCATTATTTAAGAAGTGCAATGATAGTCCAAAGTTTTCATTGGAAATAACCCATTTCTGCCCACCTTTGGTACAGTGTGCTGGTGCTGGGCAGTCAGGGCTGTAGGTGCAGAGCTGTGGCACTGAGCTGGCAGCCCAACTGATGAGTTTCCTGCCCAGTGGGGTCAGAGAGATTCACAAATAAATCAGAGCTTCAGCTTTGGCAAATGCCAGCCAAATTCTTGAAGCTACAGGGGCGTCCCCAGTTGAGTTCTCTGCCAGTTTGCTGTACCCCAGCCTAAAAATTCATCCTGCAGATTGCAGATTAAGATTTAATCATGTCTATAGATTTCTAATTACTCATGAGTATTTCCTTAGAAAACCTGGCTGGCAAGGAGCTCCAAAGACCTTTCAGTAGATTATACAAAAATTTGTTCCCCAATTAGTTGCAGAACAGTCATCTGGCACCCAATTCTTGTTTAAAATGTTAGCAAGTTTACAGAAAAATGAGAACATAATACTCTCAGTTATTCCAATCCACTGTGTGACCATAAATGTTTTCTAATCTTGAAAAGTTAGAAGCAGGAACACTAAAACATTTTTTGTTGATGCCTGAAGTGATGCAGTGTAGGAAAGAAAGCCAGAAATACAGCAAAACCATACAGAATTATTTGCTTGGTTTATGGCATGATTATGTGACTCATGCAGTTCTGTATGGTGAGTGTAGGTTAAAAAATAATCATATAGACTGTTTTCTAAAAGGAAAAAACCATCAGGAATCTTACGGTAGTTAGAGATAGATGAAAGTGCATATGGCATTTGGCAATCATGAAGTAAAAAGCAACCAGGAGAATGATGTGCAGATAAAGTTAAATATGTAAATAGTACATGTGTAAGAAAATTAAAATAATACACTTGTAAAAACAGTGAGGACTCAAAAATTTTCCTCTTTATATAATTTTTCTAAGCAGCCCTTTACGTTTTCCCATGGAAGAGGCAGGCCATTTTGGAGCACAAGCACATATATAAAATGATAAAATGAGAGCTAATGGGTTTTGTCTTAGAGATTCCAACATCTAGAAATAAACATCAATGCAATGTACATAAGTGTAAGGAGCCCATTATCTAGTATTATTAGCTATGTATAAATGTAAATCTGACAATAAATTTTCATTAAATGACTATTTTCATCTATATGCCTGAGGAATTGTTAGACTAAGTACGATGTCTGCATTTTCCTCTAAATGTTTGTGTTCCATTTATTAATTCTGCAAGCTGAAATGCTTGTGGAGATACTCGGGTATCACAGGAATTGCTCTAAATAGAATAAATTCAAATTCATAGTATTACTAAATAGCCATGGTCTAATAATAAAACTTTGCATTCAGAATGAAATTCTGGGCAAAAGGACAACAGAACAAAACCCAGGAAATCCATCTTTAAAAGTATTTATTGGTTCAAGAGGGTTTTTGTAAGTGGTTTAGCTGGTTTCTCAGTGAAGAAATTATAAAATTCTGGGCTGTATCTGGAAACTCATCACCCAACACCTCTGGCTCATCCCACACTTTTTTTTGTCTGCTCTTGTGCTGGCCCTGAGTTGTGTGGACCATCCTTTTGCCATAGCACACCCTGTGCTTGCTCTCTCTCCCTCTCTCTGATTGTGCTTTGGTTTATATCACCATAAAGGTTTGGGAAGAGCCATTTCTCTCTTCTCCCAGTGGACTTTTTTTACTCCTTGAATCTTTTCGCTTAACTCCCTGCAACTTGTCTTCTGCAGCTCTCTTTACCCCATCTCTGCTGTCCAACACTACAGATGTCCAAATTGCATTCACTCAGAGGAAATAGGAAGCCACTTCAGGGGAAAGGCTTAGTCTTGGTGCATATTTCTAGAGCCTATAAAGTGACTTTATGTATTGCTATATAAGTAATAATAATAAAAAAGATAAAATAAAACAACATTTTCTTGACTCCCCATTTTAAAGCCACCTCTTTTTCCCACTGAAAGGTACAGCAAAAGAACATTCCTGGTTGTTCCATCATGTCAGCTCTCTTAGTCTGTAGCTTCCAAAGCAATGAGCTTAAGCACGAGTGTTGGAATGTGCAGTGTGCTGGTCTCTATAGCGACCTTCTTCTCCCATCCCTCCTTTTGCTGGGGTAGAGTTTTCCTTACACTTACATATCTCAAGAGATGTCACAATTTTTTATTGCTCCTCTACCATGAAATGTAGCCCTAGGTAACCACACTAGGAAAAAGGATTTTCACGGTATAATTTTTGCCATTTACTGCATGCTGTAGAACATTTCCCTAATTTTTTTCCTTTTCTGCCTTTCACCTCTCTGCTTTAAAAAATGGCATGATTGATATTAATATTTTTCCCTAATAAAAATGTATTTTCCCTTGATCTTAGTGTTGGTAATACATTATTCAGTGTTCCTTCTTAATAAAAGCCATTGGTTGTTCCATTACTCACAGCAGTTATTACAACACTAAAGGTCTCGTTCATCAGAATGACTTGCAGTGGCAAAATCAAACCCCTGAGTTCTCCATGCATCAGGATAATAGCTGTGGTGCATGCAAGTTATTAAAGAATTGAGAATATAATGTGTGTTTCTTTGTTTTCTTTTGCTGCTTCTTTTTTTCCCCCCTTTTTTTCCCCCTCCCTAGGAGATTAACACTAAAGAAGGATCTCTGAACATAATTTATTTTAGTATATGGATGTGTTTTTTTACATTTTTTTTTTTTTTATAGAAGCCATTGAGGAGGTGAACCTGTTGATATTATCCCATTTGACAAAATATCCTCCTTAAAATCACAGATGTAGTATATGGATTTTGAGTTGTTCTTAATTATGACTTTCCTTTGGATTCTTGCCTTTTTGTTGGATGATGATAGAAGGAGATATCATCTTAGATAACCTCTGCTAATATGAGGAAAAATGGGCAGCTTTCAAGCAGAGAAGATTGGGAGAAGCTCCAGATCAATTCTTGGGATTGGGGTTCTGTTTGAAAGATAACTTCTGCAATACTGTGGTGTGTTGAGTTCATGCATTCTGGTATAAAATGAACATAAACCTACTGCAGGATAATGCAAGACAGTAATTTTATTTCATGCTTCTCATGATAGAAGTTTCTTTAAAAAAGCAAAGTTGCAGGTCTGGCTTGAGTGTCAAAAGAACAATAACAAAAAAGTGATGTTTGGAAACAAATCCTCCTATATGCAGAAGCTGGGCTGTTACCTCAGCACAGAGGCAAACAAGGGCTTCCCCTGCCAGAATTATTTTCTCAGCATGGTTAAATGGTGCATGAGTCATCTTCTGAGGAACACAGTGTACACATGGACACTTGAAGGATGTTGAGCCTGTTTAGCGCTTTCATGACTCTTCTAAACCCTCATTTTTCTACAAATTTAATATATAATACAACTCTTTTGCCTCTACAAACCTTTTCATTTATTGTTTATAACTTTGCACTCTGCACCTGAAATATAAGACAAAACCAAGTTGGCCTAATTTGTATTCCAAAACGCTTGCTACAGAAATGAATTTGACAACTACTTCTACATCATTTAAAAATATTTATGCCCTCTCCATGTATTATGGATGTTATATCGCTTTTGATGTCTAGCTTGATTCTGAATTTGTTGATTAACTTGTCAAAGTTGTGATTGCTTTACAGTGTTGTTACAGGGTTGTTCACTTGCTTTTAGGTGTCTGCATCCTTCTTGGTCAACAAAGTTCCAGGTGTCTCAAGCTTGAGCTGTTTTTTTGGGGTGGTTGTAGGGATTTTGTGAGCAGGGAAAGACCTTTTAAAAATTTGTTTTGTTATTTGTTTGTTTGCGGGTGTCGGTTGGTTGGTTTTTATTTTTTCAGTTTTGTTGTTGGTTGGTTGGGATTTTTGTTTTTTTAATGAAGACTGTAAATGTCACAGCAATGACCAAACGATTAGGAAAGAGGAAACTGAGGACAGACTCGTGTACCTGTTACCTGTGTGTGCACATTACCTGACCAGGTACAGTAGACAAGCAAGTAGACAATGCTAGAAGAGGGATAATTTTGAAAAGAAAAATGTGTAAAGTTTATTTTAAAAATAAACAATACAACTACAGAATGCTAGTATTATATTTGACCAGTAGTTTTTAAATAGGCTACAGTGCTTTGTTTGAATTTTGTGCATTTTCAGCTTTAAATATGTTGATAGAACAGCTGGACTGGTTGCACAAAGTATGTTGAGACAGGTTTGGGGTCAATGCAGCTTTTCTGTCAGGAGCCAAAGATGAAGGTGCACATCAGCTCACTGGTGATGGGCAGAATGGAGAAAAAGCCTTGTACAGCAATAGCCAAAATATTGGTGTCTTGTCAGCACTGGTTTGATTACAAAGCCAAACCACAGGACCATAGTGGCTTCTGTGAACAAAAGGCCATCCCAGTGAGACCCAGTTCAGCTACTAACTATCTGGGTTCCATCAGGACCTCAGAGCTCCCTCAGGTCTCTGTTCATCATGCTGTCACTGTTACCTGGTGCTGTGCTCAGGGGCTTTGTGGGCTCCTTCTTGCACCTACTGGTGCAACCCAAAGGCCACAGCCAGGCAGGGAAAGGGACAGTTCTCGTGGTGGTGACAGTCATGCCCTAGGAAAATGCTCAGAAACAGCAATGCTGGGATTTCCAGGGGTGAGACTGTGAGATGGAATGGAAAATGCTGTCCCAGGTGGGCTGAGTGGTGCTGCTGCAGCTCAGGTGAAAGGGAAGGGAGCTGCAAGGCCATGGCTGGGGAGTGCAGGTGGCTCTGCCATCACAGTGAAGGTGCTTTGGTGCTGTGCAACAGACCACAGTCTATTCTCATTGTAAGTGCAGATAATTTAGCTTGATTGACCATGCTAAGAAAATGGCTATATATTTAAACAGTAATAATTTTGATGTTCTGTTCCCTGCTAGATTAAGCAGGGGAAGCCACATGTAGTGGATTTGAGTCCATCATAATCTGTCTATGATGGGAGAAATCGGTCCTTGTCAACACCACAGGATTGGTTGCATGCATCACATTTAATGGGCTTGCTGTTCAGAAGCTTCTGTGGGTGGTGAAAATGGAAAATAATCCACACAAGCTTTTCCCTTCAACCTCGTGTAGAGCATTAAATACCATCCCCATGGAGAGAATCTAGGCTGTGGCTGTCAAAGATACAGGAGCACCTTTTCTAGTTTTGTAATTCTTCTTGGCTTTTTCAGAACAGAAATAGCATAGCATGTGATGTTTTGGCTCACTGAGAGGGAGAGGGGTTTTTAATTAGGGGCCATTTTCTGGAACTGGAAGAACACAAAATATGTAGTTAAATCTTGTGCAAGGGAGGATGTTGAGAGATAAAGCTGTTCTAGGGACATAGGGCTAGTAGAAAAACTAAGTGATTTTAAAATAAAATTACTTCTTTTTATTAGCGTTTTTAGGTGTTCCTTGATGAAAATGTAAAATCCTGGCTGCTAGCAACAAAGACGTTCATTGCTAGGTGCTTGAGTTAAATAAGTAGTATTCTGACTTGACTGGATTTCATCCTCACAAAGTGGCAGTGAGGGGAGGGAATAAGTAAAAAATTCCAAAGCATGAAAAGAAGGAAGGTAGCCTGTAGGGCAGGTCTTCACTGTACATTACTTCTTGAATATGGTGCAGAATTCAGATATCTGAGTAGGAATATCACTTTCCCCATAATAAAACCTTTGAGAGGGAATAATCACAAATACTAATTTGAGGATATATATACTTTGTTCCCTCAAATACAGTGTGTAACTCAAATTCTCTTATCTTGGTGAATTAAAGAAAACCCAAATTTGTAAGACCTTAAAATTTTTTTTTAAAAAGAACTCTTTATTTTGCCACATAAATTTGCAGTGTTTTTACAGTGAAATTGAATATTGGAATCAGGACTGTCAACATTCATGAACAGGTGATGTTAATATGGTAAAATAAACTTTAAAATTTAAGAATACTCCTGGGATTGTTTCTAAAACAGTCCTTTCTATTAGCACAGAGAGATAATGGTATTGTAATTGGTTTCCTTTAATACACACATTTGAAGTTAGTAGCCCATTTTGCATTATCTCGTCTTCTCCCATTACAACCAGATGTAGCTTTCCTAGAACAGTTCTCAGGGGATTGCTCAGCAAAAGCCTTGAGCTTGGTTCCCAGCAGGTGCTGATCTCAACACCTTGTTCTAAGGAGGAGTAATTGTATATGGAAATAAAGAGGCATTTTGGAGTGCTAACACCATCTCAATTAAACACCCAATGGGGACATCTATGGCAGCAGGAAGAGAACCTTAAAGAGCTGCTGCCATCCCTCCTTGTAATCAGCACAGGGAAGGTAACTTTCAACAGTTTTCCAGGTCTCTGACTCTAGAGATGACATGTAACAAGCAGACACCCATTGTGATGTCCTATGGACCTGAACATATCTTCTGTTCGGAGTTTTCACTGTGTATTCAACACCAGTGATTCTACAGCATATGCTGTTTAATAACTGAAGCACAAAACAAAGCCCTTAACCTCCAAAACTGCATAAATCTGGAAAATGGAGACGTGCTTAGATTTCCTCTCAAAAACACATTTAATATGGGAGCAGGATTTATATAGACTGAGGAAATGTGACGTGCTTATTGGAATTTTACAAAACTAAAAAACATTTAGAAGTATTTCAGTGTTTCAGTGTATCTCAAGATTTTCCTTAATTTTAGTATTCTTATTTTTCAGGATGTAATGTAGATTGCCAGTGTCTTTTTTTTTCTTTTCCTAGTATGGGTTATACAGGTTTGAGGTCTGTTGTGGCTGTAAAATTAGTCTACTTGCTGTGTTAGCCTTTAATACTGTATTCCCACCTACAACTGCAGTAACACAGCTTGAAGGGAATTTAATTAGGAAAATGAGGCAGATGAAATAGGCAATGTAATGTATATCTGCAATATGAAGAAGAGTAAATACACTTTTCATCTGAATAGTCAGAACAGAAACCGTGTTAAACTGGGCTGAAATTTAATCAGAAATGGATTTCTTCCATTTTCTAACATTACTATGTAATTGTCCTCCTTATTACTGGGGATTAGAAAGGCTACCATCATTAAAGAGGAAACATCTTTAACCAATTATTTTTAGTTTCTGGTTTATCTGGCACTTACCTCCTCTTTATGTGAAAAACAGAAATCCCTGGAGGAGCAGACTTAGCACAGTCATTCCAATCTGCGATTTGGGAAGCCTTGTGCACACAGGATTTGCATCTCATGACCTGCATGCACACACCTGTGCTCTGTTGATCCCTGCTGGTTTACAGGCCATCCAAGCAATAAGCAGGTAGAGTTCAGATGACTAAAAACTCTCTCTGCCAGTTGCAGTTTCCTGCCTGGCTGCACTCTGGAATATTCCAGCCTTGCTGCAGTGTATTGCTGCACAGTCGTGGATATTTCACTCGTACCCATTACTTATTTCCCTAATGCATTTTTTAGCATTTGTGTTGGTTCTGAGCACAGATGATCGTGCTTTGCAGAAAAACACAAAGGATCACTAGGGCAGAAGGCAGCTGAAGTAATATATAATAGATCATGAATAATTGTTTAAGAAAGTCTCCCATAATCCCTTTGCAGAATTGGAGAGTAGCACTGTGAAGTCTGCAGTATTACACAGCACAACCAGTACCACTGACACATTAGTTTGAAACACATGCCAAGTTTATTTAGTCTAAATCAAGAGTTAGAAAGACATTATTCAGATACATTTTTGCATAGTAAACAAATAGGAAATGTTTTAACACATGCTTTAATTCTATGAATGAGATCTTTTAATGTTCTAATAATTCTGGATCAACCCATATGGGCTATAATGTGATTCTTCAAACTATTGCATGCAAAGGTATGAGATTAATGCTTTTCCTTTACTGATTTTTGTAGGCCTTTTTTTAGCAAGACAGACAGTGAGGTAATTAAAGATGCATGTGGAGGTGCATGATGAATACACAGTACAGGCAACCTGTAGTCACCAACTTTATTTTGATACTCTTTGCAGGTTTTTGCTTATGACAGCAATCAGCTGGAGGACTTCTCCTGGCGATTACCAAAATCTCAGGTTCTCTCCCTCCTTAAGTCAAACTTTAAATCATCAGATTTTACAATCACCATCTGTTGTTTTGATGACTTGTTTCTGTGCTTGAGTCTGTCCCGTGCCTCTGGACAGTGCCTTTATTTATCAGTGTTCTGGAAGACAGAACAAGAAATTATTGGCAGTACTTTGATTTCTGTCCATAGCATGGCCAGGTGCGAGGGCAGGTGGTACATTTAATTTTGCAGCTGTTGGGGACACCAGCTTACAGTTTCATCACTGGAGGGTAGTCCTGTCTGTGGAATGCGTTTCTCTCCTTTATCAGAAGCATTTCCTTCACTGCAAACAGAACCATGTCTCTTTACTAAATTGTGTAAAAACATTCTTGCATGCTTTAATCAGAGTGAAAAACCCCCACAGGGGGTTGCTGATGGACTGCTTAAGAGAAATGAGGAAGATTGATTGAAGTTCCTAATAGTTATTTTTTTCAAGCATCAGCACAAGATAGCAGGTGTTTTCTCTGCTAAGCAATTCTTCTAGTAGCTAAAGAGACTTGATTTTTGTATGTTGTCAAGTTTCAAGTTTAATATATGCTAAGGGACACATCTCAGACACTTAATCTTCTGTTGACTTTATGTGGAAAAAAATGTAGAATCTTTTAAAAATCTTTGAAACAGGCACAGTTAAAATCTCCACTCTTCCATGGTCTGTTCAAGCATGTCCTTTCATCTGTGATTTTCAAAAATAAAGTAAGACATGGTGTCTGCTTAGAAAATGTTTGTTACATGGAAATGTAGTAATCTGATTTGTTACTGTGTCCTATACTAAGATTTATACATGTTTTTCTGGTGTAAACCCCGACTAGATGCATCTGCTGTCCTAAATTTAATTAAGTTCTTCTGGGGAATCGGATCACTACAAAGCCAGAAGTTCCTTTAGAAGAACAAGTGTTTCACAAAGACATTTGCAAAGTGTGTGCACTTAGAGGGGGTTGTTATGTGTCCTTTGTTCATGGGAGCAGGTACAAGTGGGATGTTAAATTAGAATAACTCTCCTAGATTAAGAACCAAGTTTAGGTCTTACTGGACACAGTAAGCTTGTAAGAAAATAACTGCAACAAAAGACCCTCCATGACTGTAGCAGTGCATTTCCCCTTCTGAAGCAGGATATAAAACTGAATTTCCTGATTAGTCACTTGGTTCAAGCCGGGTAATGTGAGCATAATGCTTCCGATGTGTCTGAAGTATTGTCACATGAAATTCGTCATTTTTTCACATTTTACCCTGCAGTACCTTGGATATTTCTGATTGAATTAAATACTTTAAATACTCTAGGGCTTAAAGACCTAAAATAGACACTGTTAGGATTGTGCCGTAGCTGTTTAAGAGGGATTTTCATTCTTGTCACGAAGAGAGACAATTTTAGTGAATGAAAGTGGAATTCTTTGAGTTTCTGTAAGAGAAAATGTGGCATTGATCGTCTTCACATCCCAGTTACTCAGGCTAGAAAGTGTGGATGGAAAATGGCTAAACACACTTTTCTTAATTTGCAAGTATTTCTTCAGTTGAGGTATTTAATGGAGAGATTAAGAAAATGTGGTTTACTTTGTAAGTCCTGTGTGCACTGATTTGCATTGTGGCAGAAAGAATGTGAAATCCTGTTTGTGCTTTTCGAAGAACATATGACTCAAATGTTTACAATGCAGGACAAATGAAAATGGGAGGAAGAAATTACATTCTCTAGAATTCTGTAGCCCTGCCAAGATGATGAGAGAAGGGTTTAAGAAATTATATGTAAAATTTTTGCTTTGGAAAGAAGCCTTTCCCACAATTTTTTTGAAGAAGCGATCATTTTAGGAAAGATACAACAACCATTCCGGGACACCCAATGCCTTGATGAGCCCAGGAGGCACTTTCTGTTGGAAGCTGCCTAGGCAGTTTGGTTCTTTCACTCGTGTTGTTTGGAAAGGCAGAGTCAACCCCTTAATTATGTTAACTGTTGCTTTTTTCAGACCCCGAAGATCACCGCTCGCCATGCTGCGATTCGGGCAGCACCTCATCAAGCCCTCGGTGGTGTTCCTGAGGACAGAGCTGTCCTTTGCTCTGGTGAACCGCAGGCCCGTGGTGCCAGGCCGTATCCTTTCTGTGGCTACCTGTGCCAGCTCTCCATGGCCCTCTGGAAAAGCAGGAGACACTCGGGATGCTTGGAAGGCCAGGTAGGATGCGACTCGGGTTTATTGTGCACGCAGGCGGCGCAACAGGAGGTGCTTGATCGGTGTTGCAGAACTGCCGAAAACAGTTGCTTAGCAACTGTGACCTCAGAGGTGAATTTCTATTGACCTTTTCACCACTGAAGATGTATAAACAACCAGGTGCTACTAAAAGCATTTTAAAGTCTATCTGAGGTGGTACTGTTTAAATTTCGTATTATGCTAAATAACACATCATCCTGCTTCACTTTTAATAATGTCACTTATTTTTAGAGGTGGTAACTTCTTTATGGTGGATTTTCAACTTTTCCAGGCTAAATGTACACCATTTGTCAAATGCCAGTAGAATCTTTTATGAAGACTTTGAAGACTTTTTTTTTTTTGGGACAGATTGCTTTGATTAATTTAGGTGGGAATAGATTAAATAAGCCATCTGTATAGTGTGCACATTTCATGGGGAAAATATGAAGCCCCATGTTGTAAGTAAAATTCTCAAGTTATAAACTGGATTGGAACTTGATTACAGAAGATGCTAAATGTACGTATTTAGTATGTTTTGTAGTGTAGTGTGTTATTTTCCAGTCAAAATTCTGCTACTCTGTAACTTGTGCTGATTTCAGTGGCTTCAAGTGCAATTTTTCAGAAATAATCAAGACTGATCACTTTTTCCAGAGAGGTCCATGGTAGAATTTTATTAGGAACTTAGGCGGTGACTGACTGTGTTTGGGGGAAAAAAGAAACTTGCCTGGAATTTATTGGAAGTTTTCTGGTTAGTTTCTTGAAAGTTTTCTTGCTTTTTGTAGTTCTATGATGTGTCTTTCATAATTTAAAATCTAGTAAACTTTAATACCTATTTTTTAAATCAACAAATGTATCTCTTCTGAAATATGGAACCTTCCTTTCCTCCCATCACTTCTGTAGATTATAACTGTGCAATATTGAATTTTCTCTCCACCTGCTTTGAATGGTGTTTGTGTTTATCAGAAGTCAGATCATGGCAAATGTGCATAGACTTCAGAGAAACTTAAAAGGCATTGCTGCCTCACCACTATATTTTAATGAATAAAATTAACAGGTTTTTCTGAACTTTGAGTTTCTGAACTACCTGATGAAAATCCAGTGTGATTTACAGATTGGTCACAACAGAAATCACTTTCAAAGGCAGTGTCACATTGGTCACTGTGCACTGCAGAGCCTGTAAGTGCCTGAGCAGTGTGCTATATGCATTGTCTGGATCAGAGAGTAAATAAACTGTTATCTGTTCTGTGTGTGCAGGTTTTAAAAACAATATTTAATTATTTTTTTGAATTAATCAGTTACGTGAGCAATTGCATCTGTTGTTAAAAATTGAGTATTTCAGATGAAAGATTCTTGTTTTAAAGTTTTGTGAGCACCTAGTAATGACAAGTTAAGGAGCCTATAAAACTTAATTATTACAAGCTTCTTTCCTTCTTAAATAATTAAACATTATAAACTCTAGTTGTATAGTTATTGCTGACTTTTGGCAGATACATTTATTTGCTCAGGGTTTAGCTTTGTTATCCTGTAATGAGTATTGCAGCGTATTTTATAGTGTCACGTTGTTTTAATAGCTTGTGTTGTAATATATAATGTAGTCTTTGTTTCTTCATTGACTAAATGTTCAGGTAATAAAAACCCAACCTTTTTCCTTTCTCATTACAATAAGAAGAAATTAGAAGAGATCTTGATGTAAAGGCTGGAATACTGTATGTAAAATAGAGCAATTTGCAGTTGTAAGCCTTTAAAGTGTCTGTATAATGCAGCATTCATCTTGAGACCTGGCAGTAACAAGTATATTTTCTTTGCTTTATTGCAATAATTTTATCTGCCTTGTCTTTGGCACGTGTGACATTTTTTTTTCCAGCAGAAAATAAAATATTAATGTATTTGAATTAGAGAGACAAAGGAAATCAGTTTGAAAGCCAGCTCACTCCAGGTGGTGGCTTTAATTAACTAGTAAGGTTGAAATTCCATCTTGAAACAGAACATAGGATTGGAATTATGAATTAGCTGTAATAATTTTAAAATAAAACTATACTGTGGAAAAAAGTCAGTCACAATGGCATTGTGGACTTCAGTGCTCGTGATTTGAGCAATGCAAAAGCATGCTTGTTGGTTTAACACATTGCAAAGTTTTGTTTTGTTTATTTCAAGCTGTCAGTCCTGTGAATTTAGCTTGACATCTGAAAGGCAAATTGTGCTAATATTAACCAAAAATAGGTAGAGTAAGAATATAGTATTTATGTCAAGGAAAGAGTTCTCTTGTTCCTGGAGAGAGCTGCCTCATTTTTCCCAGCATTAGACTTCTGCCCAGTGGGAGCACAGAGTTCATGGACTTAGGAACCTGTTTGTGTTGGATCCCTTTGAGGGATTATTGCAGAGCCTTGGATAGGAAGGTGCTGGGTTCTTATTATTGAGTAAGGGATATGTGACATTAAACTGGAGCCTTCAGTGTGCAAGCTATAATATGCATGTGTGTGACAAGAGGAAGCATTCTCCTCTTTTGGCACAAGGAGATGGAGGAGAGCTGCAGGTGGTCAGGGGGCAGGATTAGTGCCTCTTCTCCTCAGGACATCCAGGCCCTTTGCTGTCACCTAACAGGCAAATGCTTGAGGCTCAGAGGTGGCTGACCACAGGCTGTCTGAGGACATTATCACTTAACACCTGTGACAAATAAAGGGTCTGTGCCTGCTCTGCTCTTGCCTTCCACTTGTCTGATTCCAGAGCAGAGAGGCACGTGGTACTGGGGACAGTCTTGATTAATGAGATACTGTTTTGGGGTGTACTTTTATGGTGACTTTCTATTTTATACAGAAACGGTATGATTTTTTTCTGCTACGGCCTGCAAGTTGTTGAGGAGCCAAGAGTCTGGATGGGATCAGGAATACTGAATTCAGTGCACATCTGGGCCAGAAGTTTGGGAGTGGAGAGGAGATGAGCTGGGTGTTCTGGAGGCTTGCTGGGATACCCTTATGCAGATACCCATCCCCTTTTTTACAAGAGTCTTATTTCCTCTCGGTTCTGTCAGCTTGCTGCTCTGCACAGAGCGATTGTGAAAAGCAGTCGCTTGTGTCTCCCGTGGTTGTTTTGGAGGAGGCAGCTATTCAATAGCTGGAGCAGTGCAGGATGTGTCTGTAGTCAGCAAATGCATTGTTTCTGTCACACAAAAGGCACAAGACCAACTGAATCAGCTCATGCAAACAGCATGAGCTCAGCTTCTCCTTGGCTTCTTACTTGAATTACTTCATTCAGAGCCTTGGTATTTCCATAGTTCCATAGAGCAGAACTGTGGTGTTGTTTGAAAGAAATTCCATTGCTCTTTGACATGGACTTTCTGTGCTTTAATATGTTAAAAAATACCTTGTGAATGACCTACCATTTTATTAATGTTTTCCTAGCCCTGCACCAGTACATGGTTTTGCTCACATCTTCAATAAATATGAACTGGTTTTTATCAATGCATTTCCCATGGTGTTGTGCAGGGTACTTGTTTTCATCTTGTGTTAAATATGAAAAATGAATTTGAACATTAGCAGAATCCATTTGGGGACCAGGACTTTTTATTATAAATAAAATTATTCATTAGTTATGTCCAATTTTTTTTTTCAGTAGACAAGATATTGATCTTTAGATTTGTGTTCAGGATGGCATAAGAACTAGTACAAAAGGAACACAGCAACATTTGTAAATTGATTGAATGCAATATGTAATGACAGAGACAAACAGCAGATCTATGGCAATACTATATTATACAAAGCATTTTTCAGTAGTTTATTGAATTGGTTATTAAAAGGAGCAGCATTTCCAGCTGGGAACAGCAAGCTGAGGGTTATTGGGACCAAGTAGTATTATAGAAATTTGTGGTGGACACTTTGGCAGCCTTACTAAGGGCACATGTATGTCTGTGTAATAAATTAGAATAAACACTTTGCAACAGCTTTTCATATGGGATTGATTATGAAAAGGTTTTTCCATTAAAAAAATAAAAAGGTAACCAAAAAAGTAGACTGTTTAACTCTGTTATAGACTGAATTTCACTGGACTGTTTTGTATTGCTTTTTTCATAGAGATCTAAGTTTTCCCACCAGAAAGCATTGTGATTGTGGGGGATAGACCATGTATAAAACCCCAAAGCATATGATATTTTCTGGCAACTTCATCACTACGTGGAGCTAATGGTCATTATTTGTAGCCATGGCCGTGTGCTGTTCTGTGAGTTCCTGCAGCTTGTTCCTTTTATTAATGAGCAGAGCAAACATTAGTTGAACCAGATGCTCCCTTCAAAGGCTTGCTGACACCCCGAGCTGCAGTGTAATTGTTGTGGCTCTGCTGCATGGGTGGGACAGGATCCAGGGTCAGGCAATGTGAGAACAGCATCTGCTCTGCTGCACAGGCTGGCTGGCTGGGAGCTCCCTGTCATCTGCTGTCAGAATTGCTGGATTGCTTCAGACTGATGGATCCTGTAGTGCCACAAATATTTTCATAATGCTTTCCTTAAAAGTTTTGAAGTTTAAAAGAAATAATCCTTTAGATTAGTGTAGTTTCTTAATATATTTTCAAAATAGGTTTTCATTTAGTTACAGTCCTGGCAGAGTTTCCATTGAAGATAGCACACTGGAAAGAACAGCAGTATTCCCTCACAAGTTTGGTTGAAATCCATGGTATTTATCTTGCACATGAAATTTTAATTTTTCATAAAGTTGCAGAGCTGCTATTCTGATTTTATTTGTACACATTTTATTTGTACACATTTATCATATCTGTATTTATGCTCCATAATTATTAATTTTATGGGTTTCAGCCGAAATAAGTGTTAATATTTGCCATAAAACTGAGATTTAGAAAATGAAATTCTGTTATATTGCAGAATATATGTTTATATCTACATATTGCAATAATGTACACTGCACGTTTGCAGCAACCTGTTAGATGTATCTAATCCTGTGGGAAAGTATCTTTAGAGCTCATTACAGAAGCTTCTTATGCATTACTGTTATTATTGGTTTGTTTGGCACAATGTTAAGGAGCAGTCATGTTCCTTTTGGCTCTTTAGCAAAGAGCTAAAAATAAAGGGGTTTGGTAAAGGCTTTGTAATTCAAATGTGAGGCTGGAGATGCAAGGGAATCACAACGGAGACACAAAATGTTGTTTGGTACAATAAGGCCTGGACTACTTACATAAATTTTTCAAAATGTGTAATAATTCTAGAAGGAGAGGGTACTAGGAAGGGGATGCAATTCCTTTGCTGCTGCAGAAAAGACCTCCTGAATGAGAAGAACAGTTATAAATGATGAATCTTATTTGGTAATTGGGGGAAGTATAGAATATATTTGTTCATCAGGAATGCAGAGGGAATTCAGACTTATGTACTCTCAGTATTTGATAAATTCTTTTTGAGCTAGCAGACTGAAGCTGTTGAGAATCAGTAAAAACTCCCAACGTTTTTTACCTCAGATCCCAAATAAAGCTGTTCCATGGCTCTTACATGAGCACTCCTTATCCCTCAAGTAGGACTTATTAATGCCTTATAATGTTTACTTGCATAAATGAGAGTAAGAAAAACAGCTCCTGTGCTTAATAACTTTTAGCAAAATTAAGCTGTGTTGTGCAGAGGGCAAGGAGTGGGACTGTGCCCTTGGCAGCTCCGAGGCAGCAGAGCAGCTTTGCTGTACTCTCAAGTTCCCTTGTGGGAAAAGGGCTCTTCTCAAACAGCCCAAAGAATGACTGATCCGCTCTGTGTATGCAAACCACTTGAACTTCCCGGTGATAGAGAGGCCAGTTAATTATCTCAGGGCTGGAGTCATTTTGTTTGCAGTCTACAAACAAAGGGATGGTGTTTGACTCGCATTAAGAAATGCTGCTTCTGAAGATAACAGATTCAGGGCTCTGTGCACAAAAGCTTGTCTGTCTGACTTATTTGTGGGGATGGAGTTCAACTGTCTAATTTGGTCTGATAAAAATGCTTTCTCTCCTTTCAAATCGTGTCTTGCTTGAAAGGTGCTCACTGTTGAAAGAGGATGTCCTTCACCATAAGGATATGCAATTCTGTTTGCATTGTTACAGTTGCGTTAATATACTGGTATTGATGAAAATCCCATTCTATAACTTCTGTGCCAGTATTGCAAATAGAAAGGAAAAAAATGAAAGTAACGAAGTCAAAAGTATTTCTTGCCAATTTGCAAATGGAGTAAATTACCAATTAAATTACTCATTTACATGTATTCAGCAGATTAGTGGTAAGAATTTCTCTGATTGTAAGACAATCTACACTGGAAGAGGTGTTAGAATAGCTGTTTAAGGCCACATAAGGGAGAGGCAGTAGCTCCTAGGTTGGAGGCTGTGGAGGGACAAGCAATCTCTTATTAGTCATGTGTTGAGCCAACCTTCAACCCTGACTGTGTGGAGAGTAATGAGATCTCTGAAAAATGGGCTTGTAAGCGATGTCATAGTAGGTTGGATCTATGTGATTAAATTTCTTGACTGCAGTGCTAACACATACTAAAATTCAGCTAAAAAATTCCAATTCTATTTTTGTCTAATCACTTTTATTCACCTGTTTGTCACCATCATTGTTTGGAACTTATAAATGGCTTAAACCACATTATGTATGAACCTCTCTACCGCTTTGTGTGTTTCAGGAGCACTCACTATCCAGTTCTGAAGGTGTGTCACTAATGTATGTCTTCTAAAATTGGAACTGCTTGTCCTTACGAGCTCCAGGGACATGCAAAAGGGCTCCCATTTTGTCATGTTTACCCTCTTTATCAATTTTCAAAGCATGTTGCAACTGTAGTTTTAAAGTAACTGACTGAAGTGAATTTACTTTGAGGTTTCTGTCATTGAGGTGACAGATACCTGGTAAAAAGGATTTTTTTTAGTGCAGCAAGACACCTGGCCATATGTTTAGTGAGAAAAGTCTCAATCTAAGGAGCTGGAAGAAGTTGAGATTAAAAGACAGAAAAGCAAAACAATGTAGAAGGATATGAAATTAAGAGGTAGCAAACCTTTGTATAAAAAATGGCAGGGAAACTGAGGCAGGATTCAGAAAAGGTCAAGTGAGTGTTTCCTTTGAGGTTTAACACAATACTGGGCATTCCTGTTTAAAAAAACTGTGAAGTCCTGTTCATCTTATCCCTCTCCACAACTACTGGAAAGGAGGTTGTGGAGAGGTGGAGATCACTGTCTTCTCCCAAAAACAGGCAGTAGGACAGATGAAGTTGTGCTGAGGGGGGTTAGATTGGACTTGAGGAGTAACATGTTTGTCAAAAGGGTTGTCAAGCACTGGCACAGGCTGCCCAGGGCAGTGGGGGAGTTGCCATCCCTGGAGGGATTTAAATGACTGTAGATGTGGCACTTGGGGACATGGGTGAGTGGTGGCCTTGGCAGGGTTGGGTTAAGGGTTGGACTCAGTGAGGTGAAAGGTCTTTCCCAACCTAAACAGTCCTATGACTGTATAAATAATGAATACTTTTCGTCCAGCAGTTACTTTCTAGTCTAGTAGAGAGCAAATTTGTAATTAGTGTGGTTATTGAACAAACCTGCAATTTTACCTTTTTTTTTTCACATCAATAAAACCCAAACAAATAAATGGACAGTAGATAGCAAATATGAAAGAGGTGTTTGCTGCTGTTGCACTTTTGACACTATAGAAAATTTAAATACCTGCATCAGTAGCAGATAACCACAGGCTTTGCATTCAGGTACCAATTACCATGAACTTTAAAAAGAAAGGAGTAGAAAGAAATTTTTTTCCTCTGTGCCTAACTGGATTTAAGTTCAGGTTTTTTTAATTCTTCTAAGTAGTTTCTGGCTAATGAAGGAGATGGCAGTTACAAGCCATTCCTGTTACAGTTTGTGCACCTTTTGTCCTCAATATAGCCATTAGAAAGTGATATGCAGCACACACACAGTTAACCAAGTCTGGGCAAGGTATTGCATGACTTGCTCTTACAGCAGAATATAATTAAAAGAGATGATTGGAATACATGGTTATTCATAATAGATGTCGCACAATTACCATAAGTAATGCAATACATGCAAAATCTCCATTTGTAATGAGAATAGATTTGCTGGAAAGTCAATTGGAAATTTCATTTATTGCTTATTGTTTCCAGCATATTGGGATATTTTGTGCTATTCAGTGTAATACAACTATGTGTTTTCTGCAAGAACATATTTTTGAGAGGCATCTGGCATGAATTTCCTATTGCAACTCCTGAGGAGATCTAGTGATCCAATGTCAATCTGTCATCTCTTCGCTGTGAAGAGCCTAATGTATAGTAATTTTCTGTTTAAACATACATTAATATTCCTTGGCATACCATAATTATAATCTAAAAAATATATTTCATAATTTCAAAAGTAACCATCTAGTACTCCTTATATTTAAAGGACCTCTATTGTGGTTTAACCCTGGTCGACAACTGATCACCACACAGCCACTTGTTTGTTCTCTTCCAGCAGCAAGAGATAGAGAGAATTGGAAGGAAAGGAAAAAAATAGGAAAACTTGGTGGTTGATATAAAGACAGTTTAACAGGTAGAGCAAAAGCTGCTCACATGAGCAAAACAAACCACAAAATTTGCTGTATTCCCTCAGCGAGCACAGGTGCAGAGATCTGGAGAGAGTCCAGTCACCAACAGACCTCTTCAGATGTAACTTCAGAAAAAAGCACAATTGTTTACTCTGAAGTGATACTAGACTTCTGGATACCTGTGTATCTCAAAACTAGCTTGAGTTTTGAGATGCAAGACCTCAGCTCTGTTGGGCTTCACCTCTTCTGGCCTCTATTGTTTTTCGGTCAGACAAAGTCCTTCTCTCCCTGTTTTGCTCCTCTCCACCATGCAGCACAGGTAACTCATGCCCAGTGAGGAGCTTTCCCCCACTGGCTGCTCAGGGGGGGAGCACTTACAGCATCTCCCAGTTTCTGTGTCCAACACTGCTCACCTGTGCTCCTTCTTTTGTTCAGGGAGTGTTTTCTGTGGTTTGAAGTGGTGAGACTACCAAGTACAGTGATTCCAAAAGGCCCCATAATTGCCTTGCAGCGCTTCAGCTGAGGGTCAAGCACCTTCTCTGAGCAGGTAATTGGGTAAATTATGTTTTAGTGAGTTGTCGTGTGTGAAGTTAGATGCCAACATAGCAGACAATGGAGGCTTTGTTGTAAAATGAGGCTACAGTAGGAAGTGGAGTGCATAATTCATGGATACAGATGCATTTCGCTTTATCACTCATACCACATCTAGGTTTCTAAAGCTGCACAAGTGTGCAGAGTCTGCTATTCATTTGCTAATGCTATTTTACTTGTTGCTGTTCCTTGGAACCTGCTGACTCCTGCTGTTTCTAATCAAAACATGAACCTCAGCATCTCGGTGATCTCTCTGGTACAAATCTTCGTATTGTACCAAAAAAGTTGAATATTCCCCTTCTGGTGCTCCAGTGTAACATTGCACTGCATTCAGATGAGTGACCTCTCTACAGAAGCTGCCTAGGAGCAGTTACTTTTAGTTCAGGATTGAATGATCTTTTCCTGTCAATAGCTGGGAATGTATTGAGATGGCCTTGTTGCTGTTTGTTTCATAATATTAGAAACTGTGTGCAATGAGTATGAGTTGAAATAGGGGAATTTTGAAATTCTGCTTTTTATGCAGCCTGGTCTGATGAAATTTGTGTATCAGAATACAAGATTTTGCTCTGTTTTGTATGTGAAAATGTGACTATTTATGAACGTATTTTAAAAATGTGTCATTTCATTCAATATTTCTTCTTCTGTCATTCTCAGGTAGAATTTCCTGGTTGTAGGGAAAGAATATATGATATATATTAGGGAAAGAATATATGATACAGATTATATATTTAAATGATGCCCTAGAAATGAACATTGCCCAAGTTTAGACATTGCAGGTGAGGGACTGTGAGCACACACTGCAGGAACACTTTCTTAGGCTCACTTTAGGTAATGATTTAGTTGGATAAAGCCGAACTCATTTGGGATTTAATTCACTTTACTACATTCATACACCAAGAATAAAGGTGAGAAAAAAAGTACTAAGGACATGACTCAGTAAATGAGCTGCATTCCAGGCTGAGAAGAATCCCAGAATCCAACTGTGAAAACATTACATTTCTGGTGACACTTGAGTTCAAAATAATGTGTGATTTGGGGAGCAAGAGGAAGAAGGGAGACATAGAGAAAGGGGAGGAGACACAGATTTATTTATATGGGAACAAAATTTCCTGGAATAAAAGGCTTAGACCAACAGTGGCATTAATAAGAGCTACAGCTGTAAATCCAAAGCTGGAGATTCCTGAACTATGAGCAGTGATTTTTTTTTTTTTCCTAATATTGAGAGTAAACTTTGTGACTGAAACAAATTGCTGGAGATGAGGAGCATTTTTTATTATCTGGTACTTTGAAATCAAGACCAAACTTCTCTTTAAGGTTAATAAGAAGCTATTATTTGTATGGAGGAATGGTAATGATGGAATCTGGGTTGACATGGAGGAATCCAGAATAATTTCTTTTTCTCTCACTCACTGACTGATGTGGACTGTTAGTGGAACAGCAATGAGCTGTGACATTTTTTGCCATTCTCAAGCTTTCAAACTGGAATTTCATCTTCTTTAGAAGGAAGATTGATATAAAAAGGAAGGGAAAGAGGTGCATTAGGAAGTGAAGATAATTGGATAACCTTTCAGAGAAGAGGTGGGTCCTATTTTGGAAGTGGTATCATTTAACTTCAAACATAGTAATTGAGAATTTCTAATAAAGCGGCATTATTGACCTCTTAACCTCATATTCCTGACAGGAGCTTGAAAGGGAACAAAAAGTTACTCTATTTCTAAATATCCCTTAATAGCTAATTTAGAATTTGTTAAAATTCTGCTTCACTCACATATTACTGATGCTATTTCTCTACGTTTAAAACTTCTGTGAATTTCATTCATTGTATGGCAAAATTAAATTAATTTGAACTGCATCTGAAAGAAGGTCTGATGTTTTGGGATTTTAGCTCTGCCTGTCCATGAGGACATAGCAGAGGATCTCTGCCAAGCATTACCTACCCGTTGAATGTTTGCTGAAAGGACCACCAGCAAGGCTGCAAACAATCCAAAGCTTTCTTGTTAGAGCCAATTGCCTCGTGTTTCAAGGTTCTGTAGAAACTTTTGGCACATTTGCAAAATGAAATTGCATGTTCTTCCCCCTGCCAATTACTTTAGCTCCAGGTAGTGCAAATTAAAGACAAAAAGTAGGCAAACTTTTAAATTCAATTTGCATAGCTCTGTTGTGGTGCAGAGAAATTACGTTGGGAGTGAAAACTCTGCAAATGCTTTGAAATAAGATAAATGTATTTTTCAAATTACTCTCCTTAAGAAAATTTAGTAAGAGACTTGAGACTTGGCTTACACTGAGATGTAGAGAGGAACTAGCAGAGTATTGCAAGAAAGTTTTTTTTTGGCTGTGTTTTTTTTTTTTTCTGCAGTCATTTTGAATGAATGCAAAACATGGATTTGCCACCCTCCACAGGTAGTGGGAAGACTTTCAGGATAAAAAAAAGAAAGCCACTTAATTAGTATCCAGTCATGTGGAAGGATGCTAATGACATTTCTGCTCAATTAATGTTTCCTTACTATGACCCTATCAATATTAATAAAATAAGTTATACTTGCTTGTCTTTAAAAAAAAAATCTGAATTTGACCTGGAGAAAGTTCATCACAAAAATATTGCGGAGTTGTACAATTCTATTTTTATCAGTGATGTTACTGAAGCACTGCTGACTTAACATAATATTTTGCTGAGGATATTTTCATTTAGGAAACAGTTAAAGTTTTCCCTTTTTCTTTCCGGTTCCTTAACAAAATAAAATTAAATTAATCTAATATTAATTATGACTTGCTTAGAAATACCTGTGATATTGAATATTTTTTTATAGTGTAAAGACATCCTTCTTACATGAAGTTTGGGTGTTAACTGAAAGGATCAGATTTTTTTTATTACATTTATTACGTCTTGATATAAAAACATTAAGCTTGTTTGACCCATTTTTAAATTGCAGGGGCTCAAAATGCCAAAATGAGATTATTGTTCTTCTGTGTATATGAATGATAATCTTAATCCAAACCTCCAGTGAGAGTCCAGGTCAGGCTTTATTCATCCTTCAACAAGAAAAATCGGATCCATTTATCTGGCATTCACAGCAGCATTGCTTGTTTTACTGTAACCCTGATGTGTGGTGTGGATTCTTTATTCCAGTCAAGGACTGGTTTTTAACATTCCTTGGTGTTTTAGAAGCCCATGGATTTATCTGCTCAGTTGTATCTGTTCCAGTGCTTGCAGTGTAGCAGACAGTCTGTAAAACTGACTGCTAAAACCAGGGGTGTTTTTGTGTGCAAATTAAATGGATGATTTTATGTACCTGACACAGTTAAGAATTGAGAGAATTATATGTGGGATCTATTTGGAAATGTAATGGGGTTTGATCCTCCTTAATTTGAATATCAGGATGTATAATAATGAATATTTTGATATGAAATGAATATAAAGAATCTGGCACCACTACATGAAAGTGTAAAAAAATTAATATTTTAACTAAGTAGTAGAAATGCAAGGTCCTCTGCTGTGCAATGCTTGATGGCTTTTGTACCTATGTATTCCAAAAATCTACTGCTTTTGAGATATTCCTCCATTTTTTCCACATGGGGGCAGGGGAAGGGAAATGATGTGCAATCCAGCTTTGAGCCTTTTCTCAGATCCCCCTTGATCTTTAACCATCACACTGATGGTACCTGAATGAATTTAACTTTGTACCTCAGCTAAAGTGTTGTCCATAGGGGATCATCTTGTATTGCCTACAAGATATCAGAGTAAAGGAAATAATGTGATTTGATAACTGTGTTTTGTCACGATTGAAAAGGCACAGAGAGATGCTCTATTTGTCTTTTTAAATAATGAAAGTTGAATCAAGATTGTCATCTGATCTGTCAGAGGATTCAGCAGCAATAACTATCTTCCATCTCATTACTTCTCCTTCCCTTTTGAAACTTTTTAATCTTTGCAAGAAAAATTGTCAGCTGTGTATATCTCCAGTGTTTGTTGTGCCCATTTACTGCACAATGTAAGGATATATTCTTACTTCTAAAGCCTATTCCCCGAGCTGGTGACTTTGTGAGGAGATGACAGTGTTCTCACCTGTCAGACACCTCCTGTGTTCCTCATCCCTGCAGGTTTGAAGAGAAAAAACAGTAATTTACCTAATCTGTGCTCTTTATCCCTGCAGATTTGAAGAGAGAAAAATAATGATTTACCTAATCTAATTCTGATTTTAATTCCTATTTTGGTCTAAAATGGTGGTTGAGGTTTTTTTCTACCAAATATATTTGGTGGCCTAAATTTTTGAAAACCATTGCTGAGATGATGTTGAGGATCTCCTGTGATAATTGATTCTACCTGTGGACAGGGGCAATTTCGTTAACTTTGAAAAGGTCAGTATTTTTCCTTCTTAGCAAGATATGCATATTTGTTTTTCTTAACACTCTACTGGTTGGTCAGTAGTCACAGACCCTTCTACAGGGGGTAGACGATAGCTTTGAGTAAGATACTCTGAAACATAGAGAATTTGAGAATATATTCAGGTTGTAATTCACATATTTTGGAACATGTGACCATTAAAAACATGTGATTTGTTTAATAACTAAAAATGTCACTACAAATTCTGAACAGAAAAGGAAGAGAAACAGTGAGGAGGTGTAAAATGTGTTCTGTGCTTGCCACGGGAGACAGTGGACCTTTGACTATCCCACTATTGCAGGACTGAGGAGGTTCCATGTGAGTTCCTTGTCCCATTTTCCTTGTTCCTTGTATTGGAGTGCAGGGAAAGCCAGCAGACTCATCTAAAACTAATGTTATTCCAACTCGAATCTAATTTTTGTTGGTTGTCAGCTGAGCTGCTGCACTCCGCAAAGCCTGTGCTGTCAGAGCCACAGAATTTCTGAATATCTGTGTAAGAAGCTCCTTTGTGACCTCCTAATTATATTTCATGACAGTCTTGCTTTGCTCAGTATAATAATGAAACTGAAAACTTCCAAAATTAGTTTTAATATAAACATATATTATATGCAACACAGAGATAAACCTCGTAAAACTGCCAGTCCCACTGAGTAATTAAATATCATTACCTGTAGTGACTGCTGGGTTGTCTGTCGTTTGTTAAAGAAAGGGAAGCATAAGTGTGCTGCATATACTGAAAGCAATTCAATTTGCCCACTTAGCAGCAAGGTTTAAGATTGATTTCAGTTGCATGATTCATCTTATGATATTAGCAATTTTGTGCCTTTTGTTGTAAAAAATATTAGCCCTAAAATGCTTTTCATTTTATATTGTTGTGGCTTAATTTAACTCTAAAACTTTCAATGCAGATTCAGTTGAAAATTAAATTTAAAATCTCCATGCCATATGAAAGAAAAAAAAAGGCAGTCACCATCTCTTTGCCCTCCTGCTTGGGGTGCTGAGCACACTGAATCCCGAGGATGTGACACAATCTGCTGTTTCCTTTAGGGCTTTAAATCTGCTCTGTTAGACACTGATGCCCAGGCCTGGCCTTCACCACTGTGCAGTGTTTGGCAATAAGGATGTGATGGTGCATTTGGCACTGACAAAAGGAAGTAGAGAAGTAATTAATTAGGTTTGACTCTGCAGATGACAGTGCAGCTCAGATCGCTTCAGAATATAAAAATACCACAAATGATAGACATTTGGAAGTAGTTTCCAATAAGTGGAAAATGTCCTTTTACTGGAAAATAATTTTACTGAAGCTGGAGAAATAGTAAGGAATAACTCAGAAACTGGTAGACTCTTTATTCCGAGTTCCCTCCAGTACCTTTTGGCAGATATCAGAGATTTACAGCACTGAAGAATAGGTAATGTGAAGGAAAATAATTTTTTCCCCAGCTCTTCAGAAAGCAAAAAAAGAGAATTAAACCTAAATAAACTCTTTAGATAGTTATATATGATGGCAGTTATTTACTCAATTAAAATATCTCAATATATTCTCCAAAGCTCTATTGGTGTGGTTTTTTCAGCTATATTTCTGTAAATTAGGGATGCCAACAGACATGCATTGCTCTGTGAACGAGGCTGGACTAATATAGAGAAGGGAACCTGATAATTTACTCAGGTCATGTTCAACAGGATTATCGAAATTTTGCTAAACTTTTTCTCCAGTTTCATACATGACTGAGTTAATTTTGATTACTTAAAAGCACATTACCTATCAGTCATTCAAGCTAAAGAACTGAAGAACATAACTGCTGTAATCTAATGAATTTTCTTCTTTCCCCATACATAAAATACTGTAATAAATTAAAGACAATCTGATAAAAAGGCTGATTTGGTCTTTTAATATTAGACACAGAGACTAATTTAGGAAGCAGCCAATTTGTAGCTAAGAGGAAAGTTGGATTTTAATAAGCCTTTTGTAATGTGGTAAACTACACTAATCAAAAAAAGGTCTTGTTACTACTTGAATGTTTTGTAGATTTTAAACATATTTTTCCTCGTATTAATCTTTCAGTTTCTCTGCCCATAGAGTACATGTCTCATTTGGAAGACTGTGGTGGAGTGAGGATGCTTAGTAAAGTCATAAGGACTAGGATTTCTTAAAGAGTCCTCTTAAATCAATACATAGCTACTGATGGCTGCTTAATGGCTAAGAACATCTTAGTGTTTTTCTAGACAATAAAAAGAGTTTTGATGGGAGAAAAAAAAGCTGTGTTTATGCAAAATCAGTCTTTTAGATTACTTCCTGCAGTAGCTTGGTAGTAACTATTTACACTTATAACCTGGGTTGAGCTTAGTGTTTTTGAATGTTAGCTATCAATAAAATAGAACTCTTTTAATGCCATAGCTGAATGTGCCTCTTTCATTTTTCTTATGTTGGTTTTGATCCAATGCAGCAGATTTTGAGTTATGTTGAGATGTACTTTAAATCAGTGCTTTCAAGAAGAAGAAAATATTACTGACAACAAATTTGCTCTTCTTTTTTTCCTGCCTGTTTCCTTGCATCAATGCTGCATTCTCATTTTGCATCCAGATAGCTTTAGTCAGCAATCAGTTTCCCGTGGCAGTTATGTCTCAGTGTTTGAGCCCTTGTTAGGATCAGTGAGTAACCCATAGTAACAGCAGAAAATATGATAAACTTACTTGGTGTCTGAAGAATGTGGTGGTTTTAGGTGCATCAAATGAACTCATCTTCACATCAGGATTTGCTAGAGCTGAAGAGCTACTGTTTGAAGTTTCAATATATTTGTCACGAGCGAATATTCAAAATCATGATCCTGCTTTTAAATGGAGATGCATTGCACAGACTCTAAAATCTAAATGATATGTGCTAGTTTCATTTGGAAGTATAATTAAGGTGTATAATGTCATTTAACTGTTTAATGAACTCTGCATAAGGTAATGGAATACAAATATTTGACCTTCCTGACAGTGACTGATGGATTGAAGTTGCACAGCATGATATCATTAGAATGTCAAATAACATCATTATTCATGATTATCAGGAATTATTCAGGTGAAATAGCAAATGTAATGGAAAGCTATTATTTTTGTGGGGGCCCCAGATTGACTTTCTTTGTCAGTATCAGTCTTTTGATGATACAGGGGGAAGATACTCAGATTTATTGAGCTACAAAGAATTAATGTTATAGGTTAAACAAATGTCAGTAATATCAGAAAGTATTTTCAGTAGGTCATGTCATGTATTAAGTGTCTAAGAGCAACTACTAGAGGTAATGTTTTAACTTTTACTTCTGCTAAATATTAAAGCCATCTTTAGATTACAGGGTTTTGCAGCAGATAAATCTATCAATAACCACTATTTTCTGGCTGACATTTTGATCAGCAGAAAGTAAAGATACCATACAGAGTCTTTACAGCAGAACTGCAATTTCACCCTCTGTTCTCAGAGGCCTAAATTCAGAGCCCAGACTTTTGTTCTGAGAGAATTTAAACTGAAATCACAACGAGGTGTTTTGCCTTCACTTAAACCCTCAAGAAGTTGATGGTCTCAGTCAGGAAGTACCATATATTTTGGAAAAGGCCACTCAGGTGCCTAAAGCTGAGCAAACACTTCTGCAGTTTGCTGGATTATAGAAATAAATGCTGAGTAACCTCTGCTGATTTTGGATAATTGACATCTTACACCTGAGACATGAATGAACTGTGAAAGTGTGTTTTGCCTGTTGGGAAAAAAACTGTGACAATATTTTATCTTGTGCTTCCTGCTGCGCCTGAGTCATGCCAAAAGTTACGTTTTTACCCTGACCTGCAGATACCAACCATGCTGTTCCCTCCAGTGGGAAGTGGCAGTGCTTAAGAAGGGGCTGAAGGAGCAGCTGCTGTTCACAGTGAAAACAGGATGAAACTGTGAATTATTTAACTGACTGCACAGAACAGACAATTTTCTCAGGACTCCTGGGACTTCCATAGAGTTTAGGTGGTGATGGTGATGTCTATAATGGATATTTTGCAAAGAAATTGGCTTTTATTACTGAGAGATGGTCTAGAGACAGCTCAGTGGCTGCAACATGGTATGGCAAGGGCAGAACTAACTCCCAGTGGTCAGGAAAGCTGTGTGGTGGTGGTTGCATGATGTGCTGTAAGAACTCATTAATGACATTTTAGTGTTGAGCCAGGATTGTGCCTTGGCTTTGGGTTATCTGGTAGGTGTTGGTAGATTTAGTCAGGGATAGATGTCCCTTCTCAGCTCCTAGCACAAGCACTTCTGTGCTTTGAAGCTTTAAAAATCCATGGCAGACCATGGTAGATGGCTCAGACTAACCACCCTCCTAGTTCCTGCAGCTGCCCAGGTGAACACAGGCTGTCTGAAGGTATCAAAACTACTGCCTTGGTGAGGTACCCCTGCAGATTAACCACATACAGCATGGAATTTAGTACAACTGGCTTTTGTTGGACTTCACTGTTGAATTTTGCAGTTTCTGTTGAGCTCTATACAGCCTCAGAGGAAGTGTCTCTTCTTTTCAGCTTCATTTTTTCCCTCCTGTAGATATATTGACAGTAATTGGGATTGCTTCTTGATTTGTATATTAAACCTGAGTCCCAATCCTAATGCTCTAATTTACATTTCGTTCATGATGTGCAAGTCTTAAAACCAGGCTGAAGTTGGCAGCTTGGGAATTTATGAGGAAGGATATTTTCTCTTAAGTGCCTGTACAATGTGGATGTGTTTGAATGGGCTGACAGAAGGCCAGGTGATTTCCAGTACCTATTTTCAGGGTGTTAAAACCTTCGAATATTCTTTTGCTCCTTGCTGCTCTGGGCTTCTACCTCAGTCAACAGGTTTTCAATCTCACCAGAACTCCCACTTCACAAGTTGTCAAATGACTGCTCAAGCAGGAAATGGGAACCTTGAGCTCGGCATGTATGATTTGAAGTGTGTGTTATTACCAGGGAGCTGAAAAGTAGCCTATCCTTGGATATGCAAAAGATGGGGAGACATAACCCTGTACTGATTAGGAAGGTCTGGCAATGAGAGAGGTTATTGTTGCCATTTTTTTTTTTTCTTTTTAAAGTGCAGGACTACAGTTAGAAAACTTTGGGGCTTGCCAGCTGTTCCTCTCCCCAGCAGCTGGGTGGGCAGTGCCCTGCATGCCAGGGGGCTGCAGCTGTGGTGTGGCTTGGTGGCAGAATGGGGACAGAGTTCATCAGATGCTTCCAAGCTGAACACTGTGCATATGCAGAGTGTGTTGCTCCTCTGAATACAGAGGGTCTTGGCTTGCAAAGCAGATCCAGAAGAAAAATCCCTGTGCCAGCAAGCTGCAGGCCAGAGCCAAGGGCACTGCCTGAGTCATGTGTACAACATAAACAAATTCCTATGTGATTTTCAACATCATGTTCTGTTATCTTAGTGCACTTAGCTTACAGAACAGAATAAAACAAACACAGAAGACCAGTCAAGGTGGTGCTGGTTTGACCTCTGTGTACTGCTGTGACTAGTTCTTATTAATTTAAGGTCTTTATACTTACTCAAATGAGGTCACTTAATAAATCTACCTTTGAGTAGGACTTTCTAGGAGCAGATGCTGTATTTATATAGCAAAAATATAATATTAAAGTTTTATGAAATCATAATAAAATATATTATTACATACTACTGTCATTGATTACACATTTGTAATTTATTCTAAATAAAAGAAATGATGTGTGTGGGTTCACTACATTATTTTTTTCATGGATTCAACTGTCTTTCTAAATGGAGGTTGCCAGTTTGGTATAAATTTGCAAGGAAACAAGTATAAAGAATTTTGGATGTGAACATTTATCATGTGTGTATCACGTTAACATTTACATTTTATACTTTAGGCTGGAACAGTTAATCCCCTGCCAGGTTTGGCAGAGGGGCAGATTGTATGTCAAAAGTAAGTAGGCAGCAGAGTGGAGGAGAGATACTAATGGTGACCCAAAAGGAAGATTTTACAGGGTTTTGCCTTTTATTAGACAGTAGAGAAACTACATTAAACCAATTCCCTGAGGCATAGATCCATATGAAAACAGTTTGAGTTTTGGTGAGTTCTTAAATTATTTTCACTGCTTATGAAACCCTTTGTTTATTGTATCATTAGTAACACAGAAATGAAGAATGTCTTCCTATTTAAGAATCATATTTCTCTTGAAGCCTTTGAAATATTTTAATAAGCATATAATATTGTAATCACACTATAGCTTAAAATACATCTGTATGAGAATGTAATTCATACATTCAGATACTTCTGGTATTGTTGATCAGGCATGTGTTTTATTTTGAAAAATCTGCAGCACTAGTACAATATAATTTAATTTAGCTGATTCCATTCTCAGGTTAGTTTGTTGCTTTAGTCCAATGCTTGTGCATATGTTATCTTGCTTGATGACACGGGAAAAATTGAAATGGATTAAAATGCATTTTAATGAATTATAATTACCTGGATTCATAAGATACATTGAAGTAGAAATAGCTTTGTGAGCCATTAGAGTTATAGGAGCAGATCTAAATTCTGTAAGGGTTATATTTATCTCAAACTGAATGATAAGAGAAACTGAGTTATGATATGGAAAATAACCATGAGATTTAGATGTCTTTAGTCTTTTACCCTTTCCAGTGCAGGTGACTCAGGTTTTCCTTCGGAGGATACATTTGCTGTAGACTTTACTTGAAAGAGGATTAATTATGCCCAAGTGTCCTCAGTGGTATCCTTTATCTCCTTGTGCAGAGTGTGTCATCTCCTTTTCCCTTGGCTACACATGCCAAACGAACAGCTAACAAAGAAAACCCCTAATTCAGTGATTACTTGTTGCCTCAAAAAATAGTAGGGTGCAAATTGCATCTCATCAACCTTTTAATATCTGTTATTGGAGTCAGGGCCTGTGTTCAGCACGTACTTTGCACTTCAATTGTTAACAACTGCTGTGCTCCATCTTGGAGTCTCAATCTTTTCTGCTGGCTTGTGGGGATTGTCAGGTCTCTTATAGTGAATTTAATGGAACAACAATTAGCTTTGATCTAAAAGATACTGTTTTCCTGTGTAATAAAGAAAATCTCCAGTCTCCTAGGACTTGCTTTCTTTAATTTTCCACCCTGCTCTACCATAGATCCAAGTAGAAGTTCCACATACTTGTTATAAGGCTATTTATATTCATGATTATTTCTATATAGAAGCAACAAAATGAACTTTTGAATAATACATTCATAAAATTAAAAATGAGGTTTTAACAAGTCTGTTGTTTTGATGTAAATATAGAGTGAGGACAACACTGCTTCATCTTAAGGATACTGGTATTTGAATTCAACCTTTTTTCTTCATCTTCAGGAAATGCTGATTTTCCAGTAATGTAGGGCTGTGTACTGTAACCATAAAGAGATATTAGAATGATTACACATAGAGTATGTCTCATAAACATCTTTTTAGTCTGGTTTGGGCATTAGAACAAGTACTGTTGTAATGGCACATGTAGTTCTGTTCCTGATGTAGTAAATTTTAAAGGATCAATAACAGCTTAAAGACAGAATTAGTAGCTACCTCACATGTCTCCATATGAATGTAATGGCTGTCTTATCTGTGAGGAGCTGATGGCTATAAAATGAAATGCATTTAAATAAATGCCTAAAGATGATTAAAATATCATACAGAACCAAAGCACTTCAGCTGTAGATAGTCATTAAATTGACCATTAATAACTTACAATATAAGGGAATATTACTGTATTCATAAATTTTGTATGCAGATTTTATTAAGCTGGCATATTATATGAATTGATTCCCTGACACCTTCTGGCTGTGGCTGTATAGATAATAGTGTCTTGTAGGAGTTTTCTATAATCCGGGAATTCTGATTGACTGTTTCTAGCTAGAAATTAGAGTTTTGTTCAGGGTGGCAATTCTTTCAACCAGCTGGCAATGAAAGAATGTAATTATAGTGTTGTGTTTAGATTGGCCATAATGTTTTGTCAGCATTTCTGTCACAAACTGCTTTTCTTCCAGTGCTTATAACCACGTCATAGGCATAAGATGCTCTCTGAAATGTAAAGACATTGCTAGCACCAACTTCCTTGCCTGATTTGGCTGTGGGATGCAGGCTTTTTCTCCAAGCTTCTTCAGCCTAAACCAGACTCCTTATCTGCTAAATTTGCCCAATGCAGAATTTCCTGACACCCAAGCACACACAGAGGAACACTCATAGACAAATTTCCATGGCAACTTTGAAGTCACCTCTCAACAGACTTTATGCTGCTTTTCTGTCCAGTTCTTTTGCAGTGCTATTACCAAAAAATAAACTGAGAATTAAAAGTTTCATTCAAAGCACATGTTTGGCAGGTGTTTGCATGTCACACAGTGACCCTGTAAGAATCTGCTGCACACTGAATTATCTAACTTCTTATTTTTAAGTACATTGAAGTGTAGTTGTTTAGTGAGAGTAAACTAAGAGAACTTAATGAGAAACTGAGAACATTTGAGTTCATATTCCAATAAACAAAAATTTACTTGAAATTCAGTTAAGAGTACTTGAAGTAAAAAAATGAAAACATAAATCCCAAACACTCTCATTACAATTCATAAAAGGAAGTAAATCACAAATGATTGGGAACCTTCACCACCCTAACATACCTCCATATATTTTTCATCTCTCTGATGGATACTGCCTCACCTTGCTAAGGTTAAAGTATTTATTGTCGATTATATGTGCATTGCTGCATATAGTCCTGGTGGGAAACTGAATGAGGTTTGAAAACACGGATGCTGGAACATTGGCAGTATTGCCAGGCTTGTGTAGGGGAATGGGGGGGTTGGATATGGGGTTCTACAGGAAGGGACTTGAAAAATTAGCCTAAGAATATTTCTTGCTTGTTGATGAAGGCTTGTTACTTGTACTGTTCTAAACAGAAGTTAAAGTAGCAAACTTCTTTACAGTTAGAGAATCTATGTAGGCAGGGATATATGATAAAAATAAAATATAAGGTACTCATAAAAAGGTTTTGGGTGTAACTGAATGTAGAAAAAGCTGCCTTGGCCTAATAAACTTTGGTTTGGTGTTACAGAGTTTTCCCCTCAGCTGTATTCTTACTTTGATACATTTCCTCTTGCTTCTCTTTCCTGTAAGAAACATTTCCCCACCTGACAGACAGTAACAAACCAATCCCACTGAGCCCAGCAGGGTTAGTCAGGGCTTGAGAGTTAGATGGTGAGTGTTATGTATTACACTGGGTGCAATATATATATTTTTTTTACCTGGGGTTGAGGTGGATGCTTGTTGTGTAGCAGCTCCAGTGGAAAGATTAGATTGTGCTACCTTGGAACTGGTGAAACCTGCAGCTCTGTGAGCTGGTTGGGTTTGCCTTCTCCCTTGGATGCTGAGAGAACCAAGCAGAGCAGCCCTGGAGGGTTTCACTGAGCAGTGCAGGAACAGTGCAGGGGGACAAACCAGGAGCTGGTGTGGCTGGGGGCTCAATCCCATGTGCTCCCCTTTCTGCACTGCTGAATAATAATCAAGGAAAGGATAGATTATGAAGATTTCCCAATCATGCAAGAGATACATGTGTATGAAGTATATTAGATTGAGAAGTTGATAAATATTACAAAATATGTCTGTAACTTATTTCTCTTTGATGTGCCAGAATGCTTCCTGCCATACATGCTATCTTTGATATATTGAACTGATATTAGAAAATCTCATGTCTAATCCTTTCATTCATGTTGAGCTTTGCAACTGGAAACACTGAATTTTAATTTAAAGGAGCTCTTTATGTTCTTTAAAAAAACCACACTTAACTAGCTGAGCAGAAATGGCATTTTTGCCAATCAAGTTTATGTTTACCTTCGAAAAATTTTTTCTTGTCAACAAACCATATTGGTGTCAGAAAGTAAAAGTTTGCAATTGTTTGATGATCTTTTTTTGTTCAATATGTTTGATTGAAATTGTGGAAACATAAGCATAAAAATGCTGGGGAACCTGTCATGTAGGGTGTTGCCATCTCTTGCTTGCTGATTTTTGGTGCGTCAGCTATTCCTTTGATGCTCTGTATCACTGCTTGCAAAGCTGAGGCTGAAAAGCCAGGAGATGTTGGACATGAAAAGAGACCTAGTAAAATATCTAGATAGAGAAATCTGCTGACTGAAAAAATCAGAAATTAAGACAAAACTAGCAAGAATCCTGGTCAAACCTTAGAAAGTAAAGTTGGATGGTGAGCTTAACAACAGTAGGGTGTGTGCTGCTTAAACCAGTTGAGTAGAAACAACATTTTCCTTCTTATATTTTTCTTTGCTGAGGACAGAATGAAAACTTTCCAAACAGTTTTGTTTTGATTCAATCAAAAGGGTTTGTTTTTTTCTTGAACATAAAAGAATATTTGTATTATTAACACAAATATAATTTCAATTTAGGAGCCCAGAGTTATTAAAACACTAATTTCTGAAAAATCAGAAATATTATGTTAATAAACACTATTTTAGTATATCTTTTTAAGGGATGCCTAAACCAAATTTTTCTTGAACTTTTTCTTCTTCAAGGGCAAGCATTCACCTCCTTCCATTGCTGACAGGCTTCTCCAGTTAGCCATCTGCACTGAATTTCTGTTCCTATGTCCTTGTGCTCTTCCACTTTAGCATTCAAGTCTGTAAACAAATGTCTTATTGCTGTTGCATCTCTTCTGGAGGGGCTGTAAGAACCTTGCCCCATGTGCTCTGTAAATACTGATTGGGAAGGGGAGAAAAACACATTTTGCACCACTCTTTTTGCAGTGGGAGTAAAGGAAGAGATTTGTTTTCCCATGCAGCATCCTTGTTTTCCCTTCTCTTTCTTCAAGCCCATTAATGAAAGACAGATGCACTTTCTAGACGTTGGAAGGGCAGTGAGTCTCCAGAAGGGCAGAAGCCAGAAGAATGAGAATTTCCAAGTTGTTTTCAGCCTTCCCAAACAATTCATAATGCTCGGAGTGTGTCTTTGAGCATTCCAGCTGGAAGAGCATGTTTTAGTATCATTAAGCTGAATTGTGCTAAATCTGTTGTTGCCTCCCGGCAGATAGCAAAAGGCTTTGAGGAAAATTTGTCCAACATTGCTGTCTATGCTTCCAGCAGGTTGTTACATGGCTTTGATGGATAGGATACAGGCAGGAAAAATCACCATAACATCTGGGGAAGCAAGAATACAGGCAGAGATGTTCTTCTGGAAGAAGGTGACCACCTAGAGGTGCTGACAGATGGTGAATAAACAAACTTCTCATATGATTTGATCAACTAATTACGGTTTTGGACCATGTAGCACAGTGATATCAGGCCAAAACCAACCTAGATGGAGAGTAGCTGGCACTTTGACTCAACTTAATCTCTGGTGTGTAACTTCTTGCACCTCAGCAATCATGCTGGAGGAGGATGTTGTTCTGTCCCTGACACTTTGTTGTGGTAAATACTGTCACGATGGTATCAAAGTGAAAGTCACTATCAAAGGAGGCACTGGGGTTATTCTTTGAGGAGAGGATATAACTTACACCCATTCTGCCTTAGACAATGATGGATTGCTATGGAATCTTCAAATAGAAAAAAACTGTTATCAAGTCATGAAAAGCAATGTGCTGGAGAGTAGTAAGACACAGTGGGGAGGGAGAAAAATCATCAGCAGGAACCTTGACTGTCAGAAAGTTTCTGAGAGTAAGGTGTGCAATCAATGTATTTCTAGTCTGCTTTGTATTTTTAAGATTTAGGGGTTAAAACCAACACTGCATTATAGAAGAGTTCTATGCTTGTGGAAAATTACTATGAGATGATTTAATAACCATTATTGAAATCCCTGAGAGTCTTTGACATCTGGGAAATTAAGGCCTGAGGGACTTCATCCCTGAGCTTTGCAATTCTAAAAAGTAAGCAGCATTTTTTACTTGTCTTATTGACGGTAACAAATTAGACTTAATCCTCATTTATCTACTTTTCCTGAAAAATCAAGACTTAACTGAGTTTTTTAATAATATGCACATATTATTAATGAAACTTGATCTACTTAATTTAACATGAAGAATAAAAGAAGACTTTCCTCTTGGCTGTTTTAGCATTCAATGAGGCAAATGGTAGATGCCAGTTTTTGGGGAGAAGCAAGTAATGTTTATTCAAGCCACTTGATTTTCCTCAATTTATGGGATATGATAATTGCTGCGATTTTAAGATCAAAAAGCCATTTCTGTTCATTTGAACACTAATATCTAGGGGTTTGGCATTTTCCATTAATCCAAAATGTACGTAGGCTTAAAAAAAGAAATCCCAGAATTTAGCAATGAGTTTGAAGGAGTGCATGAAGTATGATGGTTCTCTGTGTGAAATGAATATTATGGAGAGTTTTGTCAGTAGGGGTGAATTAACCACACTGGAAATCCATAAATTGCCAATATTGGAATAAAGAAATGTGTGTCCTGTGCTTCAACAAAATTGATTGGAAATAGAGGGAATGTGTGTACATGTATACAAATATGCAGTTAGAGAATTTAAAAAGCTATTATTGAGAAAAAGCTATTACAGTATTATAAGAAAGTTTCTAATTCTAATGAATGAACTCTTTAACATGCTGGTAATGCTGCTTCATTTAAATTGAAAATAAAAGATGATATGAAAAGAATATTCCCCATGTGGTATCCACGGACTAGAAACAAATGCAATTGGCAGAAGCGCTGTACTTTAATCTTTGTGTTTTCAAGAATCTGTGCTATAAAATGTCTCATCAGTTTTGGGTGTCACACCAAGTGTCTGCAGTCTGTTCCTGGGTGTGGCTGTGCCCAGTGAGCCCACACTGGGGGACAGGACAAGGGCAGGCTGGTCACACTTGCACTCTCTGTTTGGTGGCAGGAGCTGTGAAAAATGCTTTCTCCTCTGGATGGTTCTGAAGTTTTGTCAAGCTGTGGTTTGTGCTCAGGACAGCCTGCACATCCTTCTTGGAAAACTGTTGTTATGCTGTGGTTGATCCAATTCTCCTTTCCATAGCGGTTTGCTGTGTGATCTGTTTGCTGTTAGCCTAGGGCAAACAGACTCTTCAGGGTGCAAATTCAGTCATATTTTGCCACTCCCTGTGTCAAGGCCACTGACAGACCTGCCAAGGTGATGTGGTTGGGATTGGAGTCCCTGCTGCAGGTGCTGGGGACCATAAATATTGTGTTTTGTCATGAACATAGTTGCATGACAGGGCTTTTATATCTGCAGCCTTTTGTATCTATTTTTAAACAGTCTCTTTTTTGCTATCTAACAAAAAGCACTGGGGTCAAACAATAGAGTATTTCATAGAGTTGATAATATTTCCCCTAGGATGTGCTTTTACTAATGACCATGTCCATAGACTCTTATCCTAAATCCTATACCTGTTAGTGTTTGACTACAATTAAATATCTCAAAAATGGACCTCACTCAGCACAACCAGATTATGGATTAAAACAATGAAATGTAATCAGACAAGTGAAAGCACATGCAGCCAAGTCCTTCTAAGGGGATGTTTCTCTGTGTGATACTGCAGGAGTTCACAAGCTGTGTAAGTTCAAATAGGAGAAATTAGAACCTAAATTTAAAACCAGTTTGTTGAATGCAGTTAACTGCAAATTTTCCACGATATTACCTCATTCCCATCTGCCTATTTGCCAGTATATTAAAATATCAATTGTGTGAAACTTAACTGTAATTTTCTGGTGTCCTTAAGCAGGAAGACTACAGAACTCAAATGCCATTCATGTTTTCTCTGACTTGGTGGTAGTAAACCTGAAAGGGTCCTCTAGGCTGAAGAGCATTAGAAAAATTAGCCAGACCTACTCTGGGATAGAAAATATCACAAAAATTTGCCTCCTATTTTAATGACAGCATAGGACCTCAAGGGTTTAATGAACTGGGTACCTAAATATTTTAATATGCAAATTTTCACATTTTGCAGATAACTGAGGCATCTTTTAATGCCATAAGATTGGGGAAAAAAAAAAAAAGAGAGTGCTAGGAAAAAATCCTGGGAGGAAGAGAAACATGTCTGCTAGGCAATTGGAGAGGCTTCCTACTGAGAAGCAACATCTGGTAGGTGTCCTACTTTTGATAAATTTTCTAGGAAGCTGTGTCTCTACAAAACAATGGCAAATGGGCTTTCCTGGGTATAAGAACTTCCTTTCCAGCTTAAGATAAAGCCTTATAGTCCAAACTGAGGGAAGAAAGAGCAGCTGGCAAAGTTTAAAGCTTGGTTAACATAGAAGGAGAGGAAGGAATGGGTTCACTTCCTGCAGAATGCATCCAAGGGCTGTGGCTGGTGCGTAACACCATTTTTCTGGACCACATGCAATAATTCAGTGAATGCATATTTACATTTTAAAAACTAAAGTTACTAGTCCATGTTTCCTTAGTCACTCTGAATTAAGAAGGTTGCATACAGCTGACTTTTAAAGACAGGGAAGCATGAGAAAAAGCAGATAAACATGTGATTCTGTGGTTCGTGTTAATTTTTATTACAGAACCCAAAATGAGGGACTGGAGCCTAGAAAGAAAGGCAGATAAAATGTCATTTTTATAACTGAATTTTTTCCAAAGGACTGTGCCAGTCACACAATTGGCAAATTGCTATTACTCAAGATGAGTATTCAAGTTCAGTGGTTTGTTGAATTACGTTAGTTGACCGAATGATTAATGATTCCCTGTTTTGTTACCAACAGTAAAGAGAGTATACAAATGAAAAAATCAAATATGCCATAGAGTTGATACATTTCTTCTATTTTTTTGGTGAACTTTATTGTTTAGAGAATCAAGTAATTTTAACTTTGAAATTGTAGTGGAGATTTTTGGGAAGAGTTAGTGGGTTTCACTTGAAGCAAAGGATTTTTATTCTCTGGTAGGAGGCAGCTGTTCTTTAGAAAACCAACACAGAAACTTTACCCACTAGGTTTCTTGCTTTCTCTCCCCCTTTAGCATGCAAAGATGTACAAAAATTAAGTCTAGGAGATATTTTTGTTGCTACTGCCTTCTATATGAAATAATAACACCTTTCCTTAGACTCCTTAGCGAAGTTGTGATCGAGTAGAGGCTGTGCTGCAGGGTGTGAAGAAATGAAGGAGTGCTGAAACCAGGAGCTAAGTCACAGCCCAGATTTCTTGCTGCCTTGTGGTTTCCTTACATGCTTGTTCTCAGCGGATTCCTGCACAGATATTGAACTGAAAAGCTGCAGGTATAGAAGCCATAAAATACTTCATGGGTTTTGAAATTGGAAAACATTTAAGATCAGTTTTATTATGTCCTGTGTTTTACTTCAGAACACATTTCTGTGGTGCCATATAAATATTTGAAAAATATCAAATGGAAATGAAGAACTGCTAGTGCTTGATTTTGAGATTTTTTTTTTTTTCTAGAAGTCGAAAACAACTGAGCACTGGCTGTTCTTGGAATTCTTTTGGGGAGCCAAGATAATAAGAAACACATAAGGAGCAGTCTGGAAATTTTGCCTTTGGATGTTTTGAAAGATACTTCAAGGGAGTTTTTTGATCTTGTGACTGTTGGGAAGATGTGTGGCAATGGTCTTCTGTCTTCTCTAACCTTCCACACCCCTCACAATTTTTAAACAATAAAACACACAGATGGAATTTTCAAGGGCTGACTGACCAAAGAAAAGATGTTTTTTTCTGGATGCATTTTTAAGATGGTGTTTTAAGAAAATAGGATATATCCCTATAAAGATAATTTTGTAAATTGCCAGGAAATGGTCACATTTATCCTTTTTGAATTTGTTCTTTTGTTTTGTATTTTTTTTTAGCTATGGTTCTAGCACAATTCCATGTACTATCACTTAAAAGAGGGACAAATGACTGGAATCTCCAGGGCTGCAACAAAGATGGAGGAATGAATACTTCTACTGTTTGCAAGTAATCTTAAACCTGAACATTTCAGGTAAAATCACATCCTTCAAAATTAAATGTAGAAAGCTTTCATCTCCTTAGGAGCCATGAATCCACACAGAAAACAGTGCCTTTGTGAGCAGCGTTGAAGACATCTGCTCCACACCAGCAGCACAGGCACTGAGTGGGATTACAGATTTATAATGCAATGGCCTAAGAGACCTGTTTTAATATGGCTAAGAAAAAAAGTAAAGTATAATTTCTTTTTATCCTCTCATAGGAGTTTAATTAAAGGTTTTGTTTTCCTGAGGCAATCCTACTACTGGCAATAAGAACAACAGGAATAGAATAAGTTGGTGTGAAACTTGCATGGTAAAAAGGGCAAAATATTTTACATTTGTAAAATGTATAGTTTTTGGGGTTTTTCTCCATTGTTGTTTAAACAAATTTTCCTATTAAATTATCAAGTATTAAAAACTCAGAATCTCCTAAAATCTCCCATTTTTCTTAAAACCAGGTTACAGAAATCTCATTTGGGGGAAGGAAATCTCATCTATTTCAATATTATTTTGATGAGTTGTTTAGATATAAATTGGAATCTGAAAGAAGGAAAATAAAAAATTTTGGTAAAGTAAATAATCTGGCAGCAAATTACACAGCACTTTGTTTTTAGACTGTATTTTTTTTTAATGAGTATTATTGAATTTAGTGTTGAAATTAAAGCAAGAAAACAGTTTGACCATTGTGCAGTGGAGCTGAGCTCTGTATGGAGTGAGCAGGTTCAGGAAAAGGTGTTGTTTTACTGATTGTGTGGAAAGCCACACATTTCTGACCAAAACTCCATTAGTTTACTGCTGTTTCCCAGCAGTAAAAATATATGACAAACACACTTTTTATAGGTTTTTGTTTGATTCTGGGGTGATCTCGCTGTTGGTAGGAAAGTCCTCAAAGCATTATTACCATTCAAGCACAACAGCTGTGTCACTGCAAAGGAGCAGCTCCAGGAGATGGTGAGCAGCTCACTGTGCAGGCTGGCAGTGAGGTCTGCAGGAGGCTGGATTGATTCACTTCCCAGCTCTGCCAGTAATTTTCCTATTCTTTTATCTTTGTCTCAGAAACTCAGGAATGGCAGTGCTGTTCCCACAAGGCTGAGCAGGTATTTTCTGAGCCCAGAATGTCTGGCACTTGACACTGCAAATAGCAGAGGAATGTAAAAGCTTGTAAGATGCTCTGAGATGCTCATTGCTACTTACGACATCATCCTCATAAGCATTGGTAAATACTGGGAAAAGTCATGATGCATTTAAAAATAGCATGGCAGACAGGACACTCATTCTCCCAGCCCAAACAAGATCAGAGAGATGCAGATCGTGAACTACCTTATGATTCATCCGCAAAGCCTAATGTTAATATTCCTGATATTTTGTAATTTGTTCAAACTTCGCTTTTAAAGAAAATTTATGTGTGGGTGCCAGATAGATTCTGTTGCTCACTGCAAAAGTGGAGTGCTGTGCTTTGTATTGCCCTGGTTAGGTCATTTCTTCTTCTTAGGTCCATATGGTACTCTTTAAAAATTAAAAATCTTCCTGAAAAATAACTTTTAAAGTAAACTTCCACAGATGGGTTTTGGTAAGATGTCAACAAACATGACCTTTCAATCTCTAGTGCAAATGGCAATAAAACCCGAGCCTATCTAATCTGCCTGCAAATAGCTGTAGCTTCACTGATCTAGTCTAATCAAAGGAACAAGCCCACAGGGGTTTAAAGGATTTCTTGCTGTTGCTGCAGCCATTAATTTAATTGCTAGAGTACAGTGAACTCTCAGAGTACAGTAAATGTTTGGATCTGCAGGGAGATAAACAGCTGAACCCTTGGAAATAAAATCTAAAGCAAATAGGGTTTTCTCTGCAATTAGTGTTGTCTTAAAGTATGTTTTAAAAGCAGGCCCCAGTAGAGCTGACATGAGTTATCATCTGCATTTCCATGTGATGTACCAGTGGTTATTCCAACATGTCCTGCAGTAACTCCAGGGAATTGGCTGAAACTGCCAAATGCAAGCTGAGAGATAACGTGTGCCAGTAGTGCACGTGGGGTGGGAACACTCCCTCCATCATCTGCCTGGCTGCTGCCATCCTCCTCCTCTTGAAATTACAGTCTCCATTTTGAGATGCTTTTCCCCCCCCAAGGATGAATTTTCAAGGTGCTACTGCACTTTTAATTACATCTAAAAGTAATTACTATACAGGGCAGTGCTTAAATTATTAGGGCAATGTAAAGAACTGATGATATGGAGGAAAAGGACTTCTCCTTGAATAGACTCTTAACCGTACAGTTCTAAAGTGATTCCAGATTGAGGAAGGTGTCTGAATTTTAATTTTATGTGATACTTCTCAGGGCAGAGTTGCCTTCCTTTCAGTCTTAAAGATATTTTGCTTTTGTAATTAATATTAATAGAGGCATGGCTTTAGCAATTGTTGCATAAGGTGTCTTTTTGTTTTAATCAAGAACAGAAAATGCATGTTGTTTTCAGGAAAAATAGTTTCTCTGTAAAAGTCTGTGAGCAATTTACTGGTCAGCAAAGTTGGGTGCTTTCCCTTTTGGCAATGCACATTCCCACTTATGGAATGATGAATCGATTTCATTTAATAATGAGAATTGGCTTGAGGCAAAGCCAAGCCTAGAATAAAACAAAAAAAGATCCTTATTGGGTTAGAGTTTAAATTGCCCTCTACCTGCTCTCCATCCCAGCTCCAACACGACTCCTTTTGCTGCCCTCTTGCTGGCAGAGGCAGGGCTGGGGAAAGCAGCTGTCCTGTCTGTGGAGGTCATGGGCCAGAGGAGGGTTGTATGAAGATACAAATGTTCATCATCAAAAGGAGTAGAATTTAAAATCATTTGTAGCTGGAAATGCAGAATCCCAAGTACAGTTGTAGATTCTTAAGCTGTTTGTGTGAGATTTTCAGATGTTTAGATGAGCAAGGACTTATATTCCTGACTCTGAATTCTAATTAATTGGTGAGTAATAAATACTGAGGGTTTGACTTCCAGTGCTGCCAAATATTTAGGAGAAACAAAACTTTTCATGATATCTTTTTAGTGAGGAGCATAAGAGTGCAGATGTATTGAGGAATTCATGTGTATTCTTTCTTTTTAATGGAAAATTGAAGACCCCCTTTTGTTTCCCATTGTCAACCACAATTTCCACATAATGAAGCACAAGCAGTTTAGTGCTTCCTCCCAGCTTCACAATGTCATGTGGGTCATCCTTTGTCATCCCTTGCTGTGTACCTTAGGCAATTTTATGAAATGTGTTTCTCCCTGGGCTTGGCTAATCCAGCAGAAGTATTAATGAGAAGGTTAAAAAAAACACCCTCTAAAAATTGTCAAGTTTATTTATAGATCAAATGTGACCACTGAAATGCAGGAAATCTCTGGGGAAAACTGTTATTACCTGACTGTAACAGCAGGATCCAAATTAGAGTCTTTTACAAATGTACACTTGAAACAACCCCTGCCTTGCCAGCAGAACCTCCCCTGTGTGGAGCCCTCCATTCATTCAGGCACGTTTTTCTTTAATGCAAATGACTTCCCAGTGTAGTTATTCAATGAGCAGCATTGCATCAGCAGGTCCCAAAATGGGGCTTGGCAGCTTTTTTTGCAGTACTGTGCATTTCTCAGGGGAACACACTTGGTGCATCAAATGTGTCACACTTTCTGTAAGCAATGTTAGAGCTAAGGATAGGCTTTAAGCAGTGTTTAGGCACTAAAGATGCAGCTGACTATCCAATAATTTCAAATTACTTTGGTGAATATTAATTTTTAATGAAGACCTTTCGTAGTTCTGTCTGATCACAGCCAATATTTCTAAGAAGAGAAAGAAACACAAAGTTTCATTTAATGCCAATTGGTGACTTTTAATCCGTGGTGTGTACTTGCTTTTTGTTTGTGTTGTGCTGCTCCAGAAGGGAATGAATTTCTGTATGCTGACATTGTAATCTAGGCCTGCACTATCAATGCACTCAGAATCAGCCAAGTATAGAAGTAAAAAAGTTCCAAGAGTGCCCTCAATTTTTTTAAAAAAGGTTTGCTCAGGCATGCAGTAATTAAACTGTTCATGACTGCATGTAATTACATCAGTATGTACACAGTCCTGTTTCTGTAATTTGGATCATTGGAGGGCAAAGTGTCAAAATATCTGTAATGATGTTTAATTCCATTTTAACATTTGCTAGAGGAATTGCTTTGAGTTTGCTTTCAAACCACAAAATTTAGGAAATCCCTTGAAGTTTGTGGGAATTATGTAAGTTACAGCTACTTTTCTGGATTGGTTTGATCATGCAATCATTAGTTGTCATACCTTCTGCTCTGTCTCTATGATTCTTACAAACAGACAGGACTCGGAGTAACCTAGTTCTTCCAGATTTTCTCAGTACTTTTAGGAGCCTAAATATGAGTTGAAGTGATTTCATTTTAAAACAAATACATACTTGCATTCTTCTAATTTTTAATCACTCTGCAGAAATTTTATGTGTTGGTGTGGCTTTTTTGCAGTGAAATACAGTATAGGAATTTCCATTGGACTCTTTATTGAAATAAGTAAAATAATCTAGTGTAAATTTTATTGTTCATGCTGTGTTCTAGTTTGTCCTGATTAAAAAATGAGTGGTGTATTTAAAAAAAAATGTATCTTGAGAGCTATAAATACACATGTGGGTTTTTCCTGCTCAGTTAAGATTTTTTCACTTTGCAGAAATGTTTCTAAAAGTAATTATATCCCTAGAATAATAATTCAGAAGTCTTGAGATTAATTACTACTGTACTGCCATTAAATCTAAGGATATTTAAAGACACTCTTTCTTATAGTTGGATTCATCATAGGAAATAAGTAACTGCAAGGTTTTTTAATAGAAGGTTTAATCTTGGTTGCTCATAAGAGTCTGACCATTGAATTCAGTGTGCTTTGAATCAAGGTGTAAAATAGGATAAAGAGCTGCACTGAATCTTTGGACACGATGTCGAGTCTCTGGTCTTTCAGTGACCATCTTTGGTGCTGGAAAGATTTTTGCTCTTGCTCCCTCATTTTCAGTGTTTCAGCAATAGTGCCACTATAATCACAGTCACTGAAAGCTCCAAGAACTCAGATTAGGTTCTGAAATGACGCTGTGGAAGAAGTGGCAGTTTCTCCATGGATGATAGAGTGTGCCTAAAGCAGCAGGAGGGCTAATTAGGCAGAATCTCTGTCTCTGTTTCTCCATATACCAGGGCAGAATAATTGTTCCGCTTCCCGCCCATGTTTTTAAAAATGTACTCATTAAAATGTAACCTTTTTGAGACAGACTCTCCCTTATTATGCATGAAGCATAATAAGGAGCTATTTTTAGTATAAATTAATAGAGAAATTAATAAATAGTTTGGGTGTAAAAGATGAATAAAATTTGTTAATTTTTTTAAGCGGATGCGTGCTGACTCTGGAAGCCATATTTTGGAAGGGATATATTTTGAAATTTGAATACAAAGCTTTTGGATTTAAAAGTGCATGAAACACCAGTTGCGATTCTCATCGAGAAGAAAAGTTATCTAATACCAGGTAGTTTGATTCCTTCAAGAGCACTGGTAGCTCTCCAGAGCTCTGTGTGTAATTGGCCTCTTGGGATGTCTGTTTTGTTTTTTGTGTAGTGGACAGGGTGAACATGATGCCCAATTATTAACTAGCACAAGCCAACAGACTAATCGCATTTTAAAAAAAATCTTGATGCTTTTCCCAGGCTTAATAGTGGTATCTGTTTGTTGTATGTTGGCTCCTAGGGACACAGCCTGGAACTCAGGAGTGCTATTAAACTAATTACAACACAGACCAAAACAGGTTCTTGGCCCAAAAGGATAAGAGTGCAAAATATACAAAAATTGCATATAGTTCCTTTAATAGTGGTGTGTATGAACAGTAAATGCCATTTGTCCCTGCCCTTTCTATTTATGGAGCTTTGCACATATAACGACAAGAATGGAAAGAAAATTACTTTCCCCTACCGGATTTGAAAGGTAGGAACAAAACAGTGCTTATGAAAAGACAATTTATTGTCTAAGTGCCAGGAAGATGTTTACTGTTCATTTACTAGAACTCAGCGTCAAAGTGGACAAGAGACACTGCTGGACAAACAAGGCTTCCCAGATTCCTTGTAAACATACTGTAAAATGTCCTAGCAACTTGTTAGATGAGACAGGATGGCAGGTTTCAAATGCCAAGAAATCACTGAAATGCCTATTGGCTACAGGAAGGAAAATGAGATAGCATGGGCTTTTAAAACTTGGAAAGGTTTCGACTGCCAGGCTTGGAATAATCAAAGAGTTTATTTCTTAGTAACATACTAGACATACAAGAAGGCAAGAAAGCTTATGAAGACTTTATAAGGAATATTTAGCACAAAATGAGGAGTAGATAAGCCAAGTATCCCAGGAAGAGAATAATTAGGAGAAAGCCAGCAGTCTAAAGACAAACAATTTGAAACTGGCATACATCCAGCTGCTATAAAGTCAGATTATTCTAGGGCAAGAAATATACCACTGTATTCTGAAATTACAGTCAGCTTATCTTAAGCAGCAGCTTGTATCCAGGCAGTGTGTGGTATTCTGTTCTGAACAAATAGAAACCATATCTCATTGGCAGAAGAATCAAAGATAAATTCATGTGCAGAGGTGCCACTCATCAGGAATTATGTATTTCAACAGACAAATTCTTCAGGATGCTGATACTGTATGTATTGGGGGGACAGTGAGAGGGAATTTTGGGGTTAGACAAACACCATACAGCTACTTCAAGAGTGCATTTTGTAAAAATCTTAAAATGCCGTCTGAGAGAAGATCTTGTTTTCAGCAGTATTTCTGGCCCAGAGTGAGGACTTGGGGAGGTTTTGGGGGAACTAGCAGCAAATTCATACTCTTTCAAACTCTGCCTAATGAAATACATACTCTTAGTGCTCTCAGAGAGAAGTTCATTATTCACTTGAAGAACAGGTTCAGCAACATGAAAGCACCTCTGCTCCCCCTCTGCTGCTTCCAAAGAGAGCTTCTGGTGTGATGCTTCCAAATATATTTGGCCTTTGACCTCAAAGTAAGATTGACATTGCTCTTCATATTGTCAAGAACCTTCTTGTATGGCTGTGGGGAAGGTGAGATGAGTTATAAGCATGTGGTTTCAGCTGTGTGTTACATGTAATAAAGGCTAACATTCTGCTCTGGTAGTGTCTCATAAGCTTTTTCAAGATTTTTATTATTTCAATTCTCAAAATACAAACATCAATATATAATATAAAGAAGGGTGGCTGAAACAATCAGTATGGTTCAAGAGCTGCCTAGCAGTGATGGTTGAAAAAGGATGGGACATGGCATTATGGATAGGAGGAGGCTGAAGAGAACATGATGATTTGCAAACTTCGTAAGAGGCATGGCAGGTTTTAAAAAAAGTTAAAAGCACATATTTTCCTCTCTTCACTTCATGCTGAATATCCCCATGCACAGCCTTTCCTCTAGACTTTGACCTGAATGCTGCATATGGTGTTCCTGGAATTTCTCCTCACACAGCATTTCAGAGCATTAATAAATCCACACTATGCATTCCCTGTTCCCTCCACCCTCCCCCTTGTCCTTCTGTTTCTGCTCTTTGAAGTAACACCAATGACAACATTTTTAAACAAAAGGTCTAAAATAAAGTTGTTCCAGTGGTACATGCTCTCTCTCTCCCCCACCACCTGCTCCTCTAAAAGGCAGTTGCTTCCTACAAAGCATGTCAGGAGCAGCAAGCTTGCTGTCAGGTACCAACATTCCTTGGCTTTGCTAGTCCTGCAGCCACAGACAGCACATGTTGGAAAAGCCACATCACCAAACTGCCTTCCCTCAGGGGCAGCTGCAAGCCACTTTTACATGTCTGAGCTTGTTTGCAAATTGTTTTCCTTTCTTGCCATGGTTATTTCTATTTAATGTGGTATCCTTACCAGGCAATACTTTAATATCTAATAGACAAATGGCCCATTCTCAGAAATTATTCCTGTATTTAAGGACATATTATTTAAATATGACAATCCTATCATTGTTTTCTCACAATGACAGCTCTGTAGAGTCCTTCTTTCTCCCATGTCAACTTTGAAAGCTTTAATTGTAATCTCAGCAGCAGGAAACTTGTTCCAATGCAGTCAATGTAAGAATATCTGTCATTCTGTAAATCACTTTAATAACAGGCACTTTTTCATTTACAGCAAGTAAAGCTATTATTATTACCAGAAAAATAACACATGTCTTATTTGCTGGACACAGCTTGTCATACTGTGTGAAGTCCAAACACAACTAATGAAGACTGCAAGGAAGAGGAGTGCCATCCTTCCAAGATAACTCAATCTTGCCTTTCTCTCTGCAAATACAGAAAACCTAGAGCAAGATGCATATTGCAAAGTCAGTCAGGAGTTAGGAAAGATCAGAATTAAAATAATTTTTACAGTATTTTTGATTCCTGTGTATACATGCCAACTCCAATTACATCATCAAACTATTTCTTGCTTTCAGATCTCTGCATCTCTCAGTATGCAGAAGCAGCCGTGGAAGCTTCAGGAGCAGCTGTTGAGAATTTTGCTTCCTTGCATGACTGAGTATATGGCCCTAGTTTTTATACACTGTACCAGGACTATCTGCAGTACTATTTGCTTTATAGACTTTCCTGTGACACTCATCACATTTGCCTGCATGTACTTCACAAAAGTAATGAACTTCTGCTCACGCTATCTCTGCTGAGAAATGATGTGATGGTTTATATGCTCATTTATCTTCATAGGTGGAGAAACAGTGAGCATAAACATCAGCTAATTTGGGGAGCCCAATCTGAATCATTATTTTTCAGAGCTCTGTTTTATGTAACCTGGTAACATACAAAGTTCATCTCTTCCTTTATTTGCAGCTATGAGAAATCAGGACGACATCAAACTAAGGAATATTCAAGAAACAAAAATCTGAAATAAATTACTTTGCACCACACCATGCAGGGCTTATTTCTGTTGCCCTTTTCTAGGCAGGACACAATCCTCCTGTGCCATTCACTTTAGGTGGTCTCTGTCCTTTTCTCTCATGTCCCTTGGCTATCTGACCAGATTTTTCTTCACTCAATCTTTTTCTAGGTCTTCACACTTAATTAATCTGTTTTCCTTTCTCCATCACTAATTCTTTTGGTCTCTGAGCTCTTAACTGGATGAAGAAGTTTAACTGTTTATATTTTTGTGCTGCAAGGTGTACTTTTACCACTTGGTTTAATTCTCCCCTCTGGTTTGGGCCAGTTTTTAACAGCAGCAGAACCTAAGAGTTCTTCCAGCCATGAGAGGTGTGGTGAGGGTAATTTACAAGCAGTTGCACCTTGTGAGCGATGTGTGGGGAAAAGAAATTCATGGATGATTTTTAAGAGCAGAGCTGGTCCTTTCATTTAACACTGAGAGCTGTGAAAGCATCAAACCTCAGCAGAGTGGTGTGGTGATGTAGTTATTTGACTGACAGTGTTGGAATGGCAATTTTCCAGCTGGCTTTATTGCACATCCGAATGGAGAGGGATTTTTGACAAAGATGACCACTGAGCTCCTTCTTCCCACTGCTCACGCCTAAAGTGCAGGAGGGTAATCAAGGAAAAGGTCACCAAACCTTTATAATAGGTGAAAAGAAGTTATTCACCATAAAGCCTACTGACCAAAATAGCCCCAAAGGTTGGTTAAATGCCATCTGCTTGGAAACAGTGGCACTCGGCATTCAAAGAGGATTTAGCTGGAAAATGATCCACAGTCAGAAGTGCAGCACATTTCTAACAGCTCTTTACAGAAAAGCAAATGTTCCAATGCTTTTAAAATCTTTTTTTGCAATGGGGTTGGTGGGCAGTGCAAGGCCCTTTGGGTTTGATGCTGGAAAGGTCTGGATCCATTAATTCAGGGACTACTGTATAAAGAATGCCTGCACTTCCAGTGAGGTATCAGGACTGTAAAGTTAAATATTTTATTATGGTGTAAAATCTAGAAATTGGTAGTTTGAGGAACATGACTGAGTCGAGCATTTTAATATAGGCTTAATGTCATAACCATTAATTTCTTAAAAAGTGATAGATCTTTGTAAGCACAGTTGTGCTGGATGTGTTGTGTAGTACTGTAATTGTACATGCTTCCCTAGAATTGGGATGTGAATCATATTTACCTGTAGAATAAAATAATTGGATTAGTGAATGTATACAAATAGTCCATTTTGCAAAACGGTCTATACAACAATAAAGCTTGGATTTAATCTCTTTTTTGCAGAAAGCATATGCTGGTTTGTCGGTACATATTGGACAGTAAATCAATCTTCAGCAAAGATCTGCTGAGGATTTTTATTCCTTAGTAAATCCTGCAGCCGCTGAGATATTTAACACCAGGATGGGCAGAGCAGGCAGGCAGAGTCACCTGCAGGGCTTCTGCCAACTTTCTCTGTAGCCCTTTGTGAGCTTCACTGCAAACATCTGTGTTCATGTGTGTGCCTGTGGGAAGGAGGGAAAAGAATTCCAGAGTGTATGTGTATGTGCATGGCAAAGTGTCAAAATGCCATGCAGAAAATTGGCAGCATTATTTTGATAGGAAAAAAGTTTCTGGAGAAATGCCAGTATGGTGCTTGATTTCTAGGGTGCACTTCATAACCCTGGGTTATGTCACTTAGGGTTTTGGTGCTTGGTTTTCTCTATTTCTAAATGGAGATTAGTTCTAACACACTTGTTGCTTTGCGTATTAGTTACTTAACTCATCCTGATATATGGAAAAATCTAAAATTTAAAATTTTGATTTTATTTTCTGATTCCATAATTCCAGGAAACAAATCATACTGGGCATTTAAAAAGTAAGGCACTATTTAAAATAATTTTAAAATAAAATTGCTGATCTTGAGTGTCATAAAAATACCTGGTCACGTTACAGGATGATCCTCTGTAACTGAGATGTAAAATTCATGGCTTTGGGAATGATGGGAAGTAATTGACAGTCAGACCCAAAGTTCTGCACTTCCCTCTGTCCTTTTCTCAGTGTTGTTGCCTAATTTTAAAGTGAGGGGCCAGAAAGCTCATCTAGGGACCATTTTGTTAGACTGTAACCAGGAGATTGCTCTCTGTGTTGTATTTATTTGCTAAGAAAAATGGAACATTAATCAAATACTTTTTGCAAATGACTGTTCTCTATAGTCAGAATACTGAAGAAATAACTGAGTTTGGGAGGAAATTCAGATGATAAATTTGCTGAATGCTCATATTTTTTTTAATCTTAAATGAGGTAGGATTGTTTTTACTCTCTCTGCAGATGTGATTGTCTTTGAGAAGAGCATCTTCACTTATTTCTTACAAATTGCCAGTCACAAATTTTATCTGCTTCTCTAGTTTTGCATATAAACAACTTTGGGTTTTCTTCCTATAAAAACACAAGAATGTGATGCAACTTTTTGAGCTGTATTGTACAAAGAAACAGATCTATGCAAGGTTTAAACAGGATAAGCTAAATAAAATAACTCTGTCATGAGGAATATTTGGACAGCCTTAATTGTATTTGCAAAAAATGTCAGAAGCATTTTTAAGTTCTCATGTTTTAAGTGCCCAAAATGCTGAACTGCCACACCCAAAACTTTACTTTTAAAAATAGCTAGTTATTAAATTTGCCTTCATTTGAACAAATGAATAGATGTAACACAGAAATTAATTTCCTAGTTCTAGAACTTGATTTAATATTTTAAAAAAGTCAATACCTTTAGTAGATACGTGCTGTAACATTTTCCTTCTGTGTGTTTTCTGAGTTAGAGCTTCTCAGTGTATGTTAATATGTATGTTTATCTCATTACTTGTTTTTCAGTGTATGAATATACATATTTATAAACTCTTGTAGCTTTTCAACTTCTTCAATAACTTCAGAAAAAACATTGCTAGGAAGTAAATCTCTAGAAAGCAATGTTTTGCTTGCTTCTTTTGCTTTAATAAGATTGTGTACACTCTTATTGAAAATCCCTACAGGATAAGTTTGGAGCTTTGTGTAACTGCAAGCCCTTCAGAGCATTTCAGGGAGGAGCTCTGCAAGAGCTCTGCAAGTGGAACCCAAGTTTCTTCCTTGGACTGAGTGCAATAATGATTAAGCTGCAATCCTGCTTAGGTAGACGCTGTAACTATTTCAGCACCTTTGTTCCCTGTTGGAGGTGTTTTCTGTGGCTGAACACAGTGAAATAATCCTTTAAGGAGAGGGAAGGAGTGAGTTTTGCTCTGTGGAGTGTTCTGGAGGGTCAGTGTGGCTCCAGAGAAGGCAGCAGAGCAGCATTGCCTGTGAGACTGACAGGACCCCACCAGCCCAGTGCTCTGTGATTCATCTGCAGGGAGTAAGGGGAGGCAGATGAACATGGGGTTTTGGGCTCGTGGAAGGGCATTTGAAGTTTGGAACTGTACCATTGAAAGGGAACTGGCTCTACCTTCAACTTTTTTGAAGCAGGCTCTTGTTTTCTCTTTGCCTTTCTTATAGATACCCACAATAAATATTTGATGTCATATTGAATTAACCATGTTGTGCTGAACTGAGAAAAAGTGCCATTTCATTGTGGTCTGATGGGGAAAAACAAGATAAATAATGGAATAACTTAATCAAAAGCAGTTTGGGATTCTTTAGTGTGTTGTTTGCTTGTTTTTTTGTTGGTTTTTTTTATTTATTTTTTATTTTTTAGCTTCTAGTTTCAACATTCAGCCAGAAAACCAGTTACTGACACTGTTCCTCTTTTGATGGAGCCAGGAACTGATTGGTGACCCAGCTCACTGGCAAGGAGTCTGTTCATGGTGCAGCACTGCACAGCAGCCTCCTGTGCATTGCTTGTGTCAAAAGCGTGGTGAGAAGGCAGGCTGCACAGAACTCTTGGGTTTAATGTGGTGCCAGTGTACTCTGGGATGGGAAACATGGGATATTCCCTTTTTTATTTATTTTCCAAGTAACTCTACCCTGTGCATTCTTATTCAGGCCTGTGAGCTGCAATACTGAAATCCAGGATGGTTTCAGAAGCGGTGCTGAACTGTTTTTCAATGCTGTCTACCAGATAGTATCCAAACCATTAAAAAAAAAAGAAAAAGATGAAACTTGTGTATTTTGTATATTGACCATTATAAAATCTGTTGCTATCAGGAAAAAGGAAAACATAATTACTTCAATCTACGAGGATGTGCAGTCACTTAGTGTACTTCAAAAACATTCTCTGTATCTTCATTTATCATCATTAGAATGCATTTCCAAAAGAGTGAATTTACCTTTATCAAATTGTGAAAGGCATTTGCCTTCATGCATCCTTACCCATGTAAATTAAAATGTTTTACTTTGATATTTTTGATAAATGCACACGTGCATTACTCTTCATAAAAGTTTAAGTGATAAAATATGGATTTGGGAGTTGGCAGTTTGGGAGTTGGAGTTGGCAGTTTTTTAAACTAAAAATAAAATAAGCAAAATTGAAACTTTTATATGAAAAGACTAGGGACAAAGGGAAAAGAATAAAATATTGGACATGGAACATTAAATACAGAATAACAGTTTGTTCTATGCACTAGAGTTCAGCAGTAGGAAATGATGCATTGTATCTTTTAAATAATTTGCATAGTTTAAGACTATATTTTAAGTAAAATCAGTATTCAGAGTCCCAGCAGGTATAAATAATTGTGCTTCCATTTACCTTGAGATATTTTTGTCATCTGACAAAAGGTTTATGGAAGAGGAGAGCTGATCACAAGTAAAAAGTTTTCCAATGCAAGGCTGGATGTGTTGGAGATAATCTCCAGAGCTGTGCAGCATCTGATGTGTGGCTGCATCCTGGAATTGTTTAATCTACCAGTTTACCCTAAAATCCATCAAAATGTGAGGAAAGGGTTTTCAATTCTTGTAGACACATTTCTGTATTTTGTATGTTAAGTTTGGTGTTGAGCAGCAGAAGGTGTTTGTGCTTTGCATGTCAGTCTCTCGTGGGCCTGGCAAGAAGCCACATGCAAGCTGATGCATCCTGAGCCTCAACAGAAGTGATAAACAATCAAAATAAACCCAAAATGCCTCTGTCTGCACAAGCAGCTTCTTCCTGCAGAAGGCAACTGACGAGTGGTGACATTTCTCCTCCTCACGTTTTTGCAGAACTGCCATTGGTTAAATCCAGGCACACAGGCTGGGGTAGGTATTGAGTACATTCTTTGTTTTCATGTCCTGGGGATGCCTGTGGGCAAAAGAGAATATTTTCTATTTTTGAGCGTGATTGCTCTTTTGCTGCTTTGGGAATGTGAATTGCAATTGCAAAATGAGGATGCTGTTAAGATGAGCAGGTACATCTTTGAAAAAATGCTAAAAGTTTACAGTGAGCAGGGTGGGTTCTGTGAATTAGCTGACAATTTTGGTTGTCTTTTGTAGGTAACTGCAATGGGTTAACCATATTCTGCTGGGGTTTTCTCATGCCTTTGTAATTAGTTTTCCTTTTTTAATCTTCCCAGACATCTTTGTCCCCTTTGCTCTCAGTCTGTGACTTTTCTAACTCTATGATCCATTCAGTAAAATCCCTATTTTCCCTGACAGATTTTGATCCCATTTAGAATTTATCTATCTTCCATAGAAAGGAGAAATACCCTTTGTTTTCTGTAACACACGTGCATCTAACAAATGGTACGTTTATTTTATCTTGTCCTGTGACATTTGGTGCTCCAGTGACGTTCAAGGCAGGTTGTGCCTGCTCTGAAGTTAGTTACTTGTAACTGCTGCTTCTGCCTCATGGAGCACTTCTATTTCATTACCTGTTTTCAGCACTGAGACAGAGTTGGTTTTTGGTTTTGTTATTTTTTTTTAATAACTCTTTTGTTTGCCACTTCTTATTCATAGCCACTTCTTATTCAGGTTTATGCCTTGTGTGTTTTCTGTGCCTGATATTCACATGATTTTCACTCAAGTAAAATAAACGTATTTGATTTTCCTTTAGCTTGCAGTTCCTCTCCTGTTGGGTCCTCTGAAACCTGAGCTTTGAAAAAATGACATGAAGGACACACAGTTCCAGTGGTATCTGTGTCTTTTCAAAGATTGAGACTGATGCCAGGGAGCACCAGGTCATCTTCTTCACTGCTCATTTTTGTTCTTTCTTTTTTATTTTTCTCCCTCAACAATGTTTGCAGCCCATTTTATTCGATTTTTCTACCACTTTTTCTTCATTCTGTTTCCTGTAAGGCTAAATCAGCCTTTCCTGCAGGTTACAGTAGAGCTTCAGAGTTCCCATCACATTGCAAAGCTGCTGTGAGATGAACTGTGAACAGCTTCCAGCATTCCCCTGGCTGCCAGAAAGAGTTAGGTAGCTCTGATACTCCATAAATGATGACTTTAAAAATTGTGAAGGGGAATGAAGATTTTTTTTAATGAAAATTCAAAAAATTGGCCACATGAAACTGTATTTCAAACCATCGTTGTCATTTTTTCTTACTTCATGAATATATGTATTTACTAATGAACTGTGTTTTTTCTGCTAGTTCTGTCCTCCAACCAAATCAGCATGGTCCCTATTAGTCTTTGCTTTCGTTGAAAGCAACATCTATATTCTGTTTTTTGCCATTTTCCCTTTGTTGTGTCACATCTACAAGTGCATAAACTTGTCATGCTCCTTAATCAAAAACAAATTTTAAAACCTTTTCATTTAGTGGAATATATAAATTTATTTTTCTCTGTTTTAAAAAAATTCAAAATATGTCTATTTCAGGTAATGTGGAAAGATGAAATGCAGGATTAAAAGACAGCTTTTCTGGCATGACCAATTCTTGCTTGTTTCTGATATGGATGCAAGTTAAATATTGCCCATAAAATTGCTGCCTTGTGTTTCTCTTACAGATGCACAATAATGATGAAAAAGAGCTTTATTTCTGTGTTACCACCGTGGACTCTTTCATATGTCTGTGTATTTATAGTGACACACATGCTGTGCAACAATTAATATTTTTATAAACATGGGAATAAAAAGAAGAGTTTGTCATGGTTCTGAGTCAGGGATAATGAGTGAATGCTTGGCAGCTTTTTTAAAGAAGCAAATGAAGAAAACAAGGCCTGTGCTGACCCCTTGGTCAGGCTGCCTCCTGGCAGGAGGTGAAATAAAGATGACGTTTGGAATGATGACATGATAATTCCACTCTTTCCACTAGAGCTTGAAATTGCATCTTTTTATGTTTCTGTGATCCATTATTTCCGAATGGAACACATGTCTGGGAGCATCCTGCACTGTCACAGAGATCTTGCTGGAGGTGTGAAATGAATCTGTGCAATGGCTGTGTTTACAGACAATCTATAAAATATTTCTTCCCTTTTCTAACTACAAGCTGTAAGCATGGGGAAAAGTGCCCAGGTTTTGAAGGCACAACAAATCTTCTATAATTGAGATAGCTAATATAATAATAATAATAATATAATTTTAAATCACAGTGCTACATCTTGATGTGATACAAGAAAGGGAAAATTAGAAATATGCCGGAGAAAAGAAGTTGGCTGTATGGGAAGAGAATGATAACAAGTACAGTGCTGATATAGCTGAGGGACAGAAGTGATTTCAGAGTTGTTAGTAAATATGTGGAAATATAATGTACTATGGAAAGGGGAAAATAGAAATATTAAGCTGAAAATGATAGTCTGAAGAAAAGAAAAATATTTTAATGACTTTAATATTGGCTGCATTTAGGAAGTCTAGAAGAAATACAAATACATATGGCTTTGTGATAGTAGTGTGATTTATTTTGTTTCCTGTGTTATATCCTTGCATATGCAGTTCTTCCAGAAAAAAAGATCTAATACATGGGATGGTTTTGAATTTATAGAAGAAATTAATTTTCTTTAAATGTCTTCAGTTTAGCTGGTTTAAAAAAATGTATAATTTCAGAAAATTAGAAAATTGTTTTCTTTAATAAGGCAAAATTAACTATGACTGTAGCCAATTTATTCTTTTATCCTTCCTTATAGTCTCTTTTGACCAGTTATTTCATGGCCTGAAAAAGGCATGAAGAAAGGAAGAACAGACAGTCCTGATTATAGCTGGGTCAATTCCAGTGGTATCAAGGGGATGGAATACATAAATGGAGTACGAAGAGATAAAAATGATTGGATATGACATTTAGGAGACTAAAGACATAGCAGAATAATTATAAGCAATATAATGGTTGCAAGAAGTGAAGTCTTTCATTAGATCAACTTATATTGCTGGGAAAAGGAAAACATATTTTGAGACAGAAGCATGTTTTCAGTTCTTTAGTTGTGTCCTGATATACTTTGTATGCCCTTCTCCCTTATTTTTTGCACAGAATCATTCAACTTTTAGTTTTGTTCTGAACTCATCTTCAGTTACAGGCTTAAGAAATATAGTGGCTGGTTGGAATAAATATCTCATTACAAGGTGAACTGGCTGCTTGATACCTGATCTGGTAGATATTTATTTATTTATTTATTTATTTATTTTCATAGATATTGCATGTGTTGTCTTCAAGTTAACATGAACGGTTTGAGAAATTTCTTGTCAAACGCAGAAATTTGTTCTTTCATTAGGATGAAACAAGAAGTGGCCCACCAACCCTAAATGTTACCAGTGATGTAGTTCTGAATCTCTCCTTGCCCTGTGAGATGCAGTTGTATAACATGCTGCTGGAACATCATGATTGTATTCTTATTTAGGTGATTTTAGTGCATAGTGTCCTACAGTTTGTGAAGAATACAGCTATGATAGACTTGTGTGTGAAATTAGGCACATGGTACCCCAGGAACTTCTTTTGCATTTTGGATCTGCACAAAATCCCTTTTCTTAGTTCATGGACTATGGGGGTTACTGGTAGCAAAGTGTAACATAAGATTGTTTATAGATCTAGAGCACTACTAAAACTGGTGTGAAAACTGTTAGTCTAAATAGTGAGAGGGTCAAGTTTACCTTGCTAACAGCAGAATTTCTATCATATATCTCTATTGCACTCAGCACTGGGAAATATCACTTCTTTTGGTTTATGTTTGGGAAATCATGCTTGCCAAAGCACAGAATTTTGAATTTGAAATTAGAACATTTTTTGTTTGACTGCCATGACATCTGTTTCAGCTGCTTCAGTGCACATGGCTCTAGTTTATTGCACATTCTCTGGAAACTGTTTTAAATTGCAGGGCAGGTGTGTATTTTGAGCATTTCAAGTCCTGTTGAAAGGCTTTCCCTGCACACATCTGACATATAAAAATATGAAAATATGACCTATCAAATAGGTCATATACAGGTGGCACTGGTATTCTGGATAAAAGGTTTAGGCATTTTTTTCCTGGAAGGCATTTTTTGGTGATGCTTAACTGAGACCTTGTGAGAGGAGACAAACATGTAAATGAAGTCAACTCCTCAGACCTCTGGGATCTGTTACAGCATGAGTTACTCTTAACAGATCATTAGCTGGGGCTGTTAATCAAGTTTAACAGGTGTTGAGTAATGAACCGAGACAGGGCATCTGCTGTGACCCTCCTCTTGCTCTAATCTGGTTAGGGAGCCCAATGCCAGTTGGAGCCCAGAATGCTTTGTAGTGACATCCAGCATTGCATTTTCCTGGTGTTTCCATCAGTCTTGTGATTGTTGAAGAACTGTGACATTTGCAATAGGAATACATAAAGAATCAGTCCAAACTTCCCAAAGTGGAAGCTGTTAATGAATAGCTTCATTTTCTTCTCTACTTTGAAGTATTTCTTTGCTGAAGTTGAATGAGCAGTTGAACTTTAGTCCATGTTTATATGTTTGCCTTCCAAAATGTAATGAAATCCATTTCTGAGTGCTGCTTAGCTAGGATCATGCAGAGCACTGTTGTCAAAGTGGTAGGAAATGATAATTTCAGCATGTCATTTCCAAGACCTCTTGGCGATAAGAACTTTGCAACTTCCTGTTATTATTACGTTAAGTGATTTTGCACATTTAAGAGATCCAGGCTTTGCAATGCATTGTCATTGAATAGCAACTTCAACACTTTGACATTTGTGTAAACTTCTCCCTTGACCATTAGGCTGCCTGGATTTCCCAGCATGGTGTCCACAAAGTGGGCAGTGTCAGCTTGGAGTGTGAGGCCACGTTTGGAGTTGGCTGACAGGATTGATTGTCAGAGCAGCCTTGGGCCTCACTTTGGGTCAATCAAATGGTTATGGGGCGGTTCAGGTTCAGTGCTGCTGAGTGTGTTTTGTGTGTCATGTCTGAATACAGAGTAATTTCCCATGTTTTCATATTTTTTTAATATCATCTTGCCTCAATTTATTTGCTGTACCCTTTACATCTCCAACTTTTGCACCAAAGGAAAAAGTAACCCAAACTTTCATTTCCTTCCTCTTTCTAGATTAATCAGAGATGCTTCAAGCAGAAATTAACGCTGGGTCACGTTGTGAATATTGCAATTCTATGATTCTAATCAAGTCTGAGGCTTTTAGAGCTGTTTTGCCATTAAATGAGGTTGTACCTGTGGCTATTTTGCTCCTGAGCTCTTTTATAATCCACTTGTGCTGGTCATTCTGTATCTCTGTGATCAAATTCAAAGCAGTATTTCCAGCTATTCACTCTTTCAGCACAGCATGGACTTGTGTATCCAATAATAATTAGCATAATGCAAAGAGCAAGTGTGTTTATTGCAAGTGGATGATTCCAAATTGTAACCAATGTTCCTGGCAGAAGAAACAGCAACATTTCTACTATTGGCAGTGTTTGACATGTGTCCTTTGACTGGTGTGAGAGATTATGGTGCTCTCATTTATATAGGACTTAATGTCTGAGATTTTGATTACAGATCCCTGAAGTGATCATGGGAATTAGAAAACCCTCTGCAATATTTCCTTGCATGTAAAGTAAAATTCTGATCCAGGGGACTTGGCAGGCAGCTCCTGCTGAGCTCAGGAGATTTAGGTTATCGCCCAGGAAGTCAGGAAAAGCTCAGTAGAATTGATATAATATAAAGCAAAAAGTGAGGTGAGAAACAAGCCCAGAATAACTACATGAGAATTCAGAATGAGGGAGATGGAGATATCACACAGCTACAGAGAGAGCAGGAGGAAAATTGAATACAATCAGAATTTGTGCTAGGAAGGGAAGGAGGATCACACAGATTGCAAATTTTATGTGAGTGGAGTCTGGAGAAAATCAGGGGAGGAATATGAACCAGTTGGTTACCTGGGGATGGGGAGAAAACATCCCCAGTGTAGCAATGAAGGACCAGAATCAGAGGCAGCAGGCAAGAGAACCTGTGGCTTGCTGCTCTCTGTTCAGGAACAGCTGTGTATATTGTCTGATGTAATTTTGTCTTCTGAAAAGTTGTCAGTATGGAGTTGTGCTTGGCTGTTTTATTAGAGAGATATCCTTTCTGTACATTTTTACTCAGGATATATAGTTTTTCTTAATGGGAGCCATTCCTCTCTATTATGTGCGTTAAAAAGTATGGTAAAATTCCTTGGGAAAGCTCTTAATATTCATGCAAAATAGCCACAATCCAAAGTAGCCATATTTCAAACACGGATATTTGATATTTCTTTTCCCCTATCCTCAAAAGTATGAAAAGTGATTAGAGCCTATTACAGACTTATCCAATTTAATTTAAAAAATTCGGGTTTGTAGTGCTGTGATCCTCAGGACCCTCTGGGCAATTGCATGGAGTCTCATGACATGTGTGATATTAACCTGTGCCATTTTTGCAAGTAACAATTTGTAGAGCTGCTGGATGTATTTTTCCCTTTCTCTTATTCATCTTGAGACCTTGTTCATCTCTTCTGCATTGCCCTGTGTAACCTTAGGGAGGATTTTGGTTCTGCTTAACTGTTTGCCAACTTAAGCTAGCTGGATAACCATGCCTTCCTTTGATTGTGCTCCTAAGACACCTTTAACTTTCAGAAAGAGCAGAATTAAATTTTAGCACTTTGTCTCTCCTCTGGATTAAAAAAAAAAAAAAGGAGTAGATGTCAAAACTTGGGATCTCCTCCTTGATGTTATTTTTGCCAACCTATATAGTACTGGCTCTTTGGACTCCTTTCCTGCATTCAAAATTAACCTGTCTGCTCTCTGAGCCCCTAACCTTTGCTCCAATAGATAAATCACTTCCTGGAAATGTCTGAAAACTGTTTGAATGGTTTTCTCCCCTCAGCAATGTCTTTTCTACAAATGCTTTTGTTAAGTAAAATAGGTTTTAGCTATTCATAGGTCTGTGACTCTTTAGCAAGTTTTAAATGATTAGTCCCCAGTGCCATTTTCTTTCCCTTTTTAGTTTTTTTGTACTTCAAATTTTTGTTGTTCTCAGAGTGCTTTAATAACAGGCAGTATTGTGTGATTTTTTTTTTCTGTGACTGCACAGTGAAATTGCTTTTGAAAGTAGTCAAGAGTATTCTATTTATCTCATTTAATACATGAAAACAAATGGTCTCTTTCAAGTTAGGTGGTCTGTGTGTTACATCACTGGAAGCCATGTAAGCTGCAGAACGTAGTTTTTGTTGTCCAGTCCTTGCTGCTAATTAATTTGCAGATAGAATAGAATATTTAATGCTGTATTTTTTATTCATAAAGCAGGAGGCACTTATAGCTGTGGTCTATCACCTTCAAATTCTTTTTAGAGGCAAAGACAGCTCTGCAGACTTTTGCAAGTTCCTCCAGAAGGACTTTGCCTTTATTAATTTGGCTTTGATCTCTTTCTGAGAAGTATATAATGGACACAGCAGAAATTCTTGGGATATGTGGTAGCAGGTTGTCATCCTCTGATCCCAAAATGCACACTGCAGTGTACATTAGGATAATGTCTTGGTCTGTCAATTCTAGGAGAAGAAATTGAAGTTCTTTTGTGTTTCCCCTGGATTTCTGCAACGTGCATTTTTGATTATGCCAGTTCTATCAGGGAATCAGAACAATCACAAGAAACTCCATGTCAAAAGTGTTTCTGTAGAAACTTTTCAAATATTATTCAAATAATCTTAGGAGCCTTTCACTATTCCCACTCTGGTTTGGAGGTGCAGAGCTGCCCAGTACTATTAATGAACCAAAGGAGCAACAAAGTAGAAATGATATTAGGATTAATTTAAAGCACAAGTTAATTTATATAAAAGTATAATTTGGCTATTGATTCATTCAACAGTTGCAAAACTGTATAACCATGTATAACTTTATCTGTATTAATTACTCTATCTATATATATATAGATATGAGTACAGAGATCAACTGTCCAAAAATCACTTTTTTCTTTCCTACCAGGGCCTGTTGCTGAAAATAATAAATTTTGATCTCTAAACTTGGTCTTTTTGAATCATCTGCCTGTGAAGATTCAAATTTTTTTTCTAAAAGTAACAGTTTCTGTGCAAACTGAGACCCAGTCACTCCACCATTTATGGTAGGAGCTGAATTGTATGGCCCAATCTAAAACTTCTGCATTGCCTTGATTATATTGAGTATCTGACAGACAATTGGAAGCAGTGAAAACCCCAGGCTTAGTTACCAACAAGTGTTCTGCCTTCTGGTGTAGAGAAGGAAAGTGCAATGGATGTATCTTGGTTAGGTTGCTGCTTCTGAGACTCTGGGAAGGAACTCTCTTCCATTAAACCAGGGCTGAGCAAAAGGATGTTGTTTTCTGTCTGTATGTTTGTGTGCATCTGACAGGTGTCAGCTTCAAAGCCAAGACAAAGACATATAGGCTTATTTTGGAAAGTCTTTAGGGAGAGGAATTCTTGCAATAAATATTGGATAGGGAAAATAGTTGTGGTGCTTCAGCCAGACAAGAATTCAGGGAGCTTGATGGGGGAATTGAGAGGTAGCTCAGGCTGTGTTACTGAGCTGCTTGGAAGTCACTGTGCTTGGTAGAGAGGCACAGGATGCTGACTGCTGCTGCTGCAGGTATCAAGAAGCTGCCACCACTCTTTTACTATCTGCCACTTAGTGTTTATATCACTCATGGTCTTTGACACTGTAGGATTTGTTTCAGACTGGTTTTTGGAACTGCCTTGAGCTCAGTTTTTTGCACTCTTTCCTACATAGCTGTATCTGAGTGTAGCCTTTTGCTGTAGTTAGTAGATGCTCACAGCAACATTCTCCCCACATCATGTTCTACTTATCTGTACTCAAAAAATGAGTTTATAGTATTTTTACTTCTTGCCTTCCTATTCCATTCCCATGCATCCACCAAATCACTTTTAAGTGATTTGCGTTTGAAGCCAAGCAGAATCATAAATATTTTAAAACAATATTTTAGTGTTTTGAGACTTTGTTCAGGTTATGAGAAGAGCAAGTGAAATTTGGAATGGAGGAACTACTGTTAATGACTGTGACGGTAGCGTAGGTTTGTTTGGGTTTTTTTTAAACAGCAGACTTTGTTTGTTTTAGTGAAGTGAACCATATTATATTTTCCAACAGGAAGGAAGCTTCCATGGATCTTGGTTTTTATAATTCTTATAATAGCATCAAACTGAACATTCTTACAGCAGAGACATCTGTTTTCACAGTCGCCTTCTGTAGGAAGAGACTTTGTTTTGTTTTGAAATTCATAGTTCATGTATTTTAGCAGATGATCATATTTAAGCCAGATTCTGATTGTCATCAGTACAAATTGGGAATTAACACAGTGTATTTCACTTCATCTCTCCCAATTTATGTTAGTGTAAAGGAAAACTGAATCTAATGAATCGGCTGTTCTATTTCTGTGTTTAATTGTGCTGACAAGCATTATTTTAAGAGAAATGAGACAATGCAATTGCAGATAGCTCAGAAAGCTCCAGTATTCTGGCAGCTTATCGCCTTTATTTTGCTGTCCAACAGAGTGATTAGACGACTTCATTTGGGTTTGACAAACAGTATGTGGTACTCCAGCCTTCCCTGTGAAGCTTTGAGCATGCTGACATGTTCTTCCAATCCCAGAAGGTTTTAAAAAATATATTAGAAAATTATGTATTTCTTCTCTCAGATGCTCCATTTCATATGGACTTTATAAAACCTTTAGATTTTGGTATTGGGTGGAAAAAGTTCATTTTCCAGCATGTTGCAGCTACTGCAGTACATTTCCTAAAATGCATGAATATCAGTTGTGCTCCAAAGGTGACAGCATGGAGCAATGTGTGAACTCTTTCAAATTATACTCCTAAATCTGTGCAAGCAAATGTTCTGACTTTTGAACTCATTCAAGGCTAATTTGAGAGTCATACTTGGTTTCAGTGTGTGGAAATTCAACTATAAGCCCAAGTATGTTGGGCTCAAATTGATCTATTTTTCTTTCTGATTTTATTTAGCTCTTGGAATGGAAATAGATGTCCTTAGTAAATCCTGAAGCTTTTATAGCTCTAGTTTTATCTCAGACAAATTATTGGAAAATGCATAATGCCATTGATCTGACTAGAACTAATAGGAGTTTTAAATAGCAAAGAAAATAAGACCTTTAATGCTAAAAACCTCTTCCTCTCTTTTCTTTCTTCCTTCCTTCCCCAAAACATCAGCAAAAGGAGCTAATAAATGCAATTGATTTATTTTGAAGTGCTGTCTGTCTTTTTCACTTTTCTTCTGAATAGCAGAGTCTGTGGCAGCCCTGGCTCCAGATGTCTGCGAGACAAGCTGTAATATGTTTCAGAAAGTCCCTGCTTGATGGCAATTGTCTGGGGAGAAAAATGAAATAAGCTTTGTCTTTGCTACAGTAACACTTGGCTCCGGAGAGCAGCCTCACAAGGAGAGAGGGCATTTCTGATCTAGGATTAACAAATCTCTCTTTGCAGTTGTTTTGGCATATTTGTAGGAAGCACAAGCAGTGGTTTTCCTGCAGCACATGCAGATTAACATCCTTTAGTTGTACCTTTCTACTGCGAATGCTGGGGCAATGCAGCAGAATGCAGTGAGCCACCCTGAAGTCTGGGGCTCAAAAGAGTCCTGTCCAAACATGGTACATTAGAGCTGGGATGTTTTGTTCATATAGTGCCAATATTCTAAGCATGAAATATTTACCTGGTGGGCTTCACACTTCTGTGAACTTGGAAAACTGCACCCATCTTTCTTGGAGTTAGCCTCAAACATTTCATTGCAGCAGAAAAGACCAGAAGTCAAGGTGCTGCCATGCTGTGTTTGCTTTCCAGTTTGTGTAACACTTTGCTGGAACCACAAGATTTTCTTTGCCACCTGCACTGGTTAGTGGTCAGTTCAAACTCAGCGTGTGCCCTGCTGAGAAAATTCCAGGCATGTAGTTTCCACGTTGAGAAATTTGAGCAGCATGACCTCTGTGCTTCTTTTTGGCAACATCCTTCAAAGCATTTAGAATGGAAAGAAACTGTAAGGGATTCCACCTGTGACCAATTTTTAAGGAAAGGACATTCACAGCAGAAATTATCTAACCTCCCCATTCTTGACTTTGCAAAGGGATAATTCATATTAATGTTTTTTAAGGTTAAGCTTGTTCATGTGTGTCAGATATAATCTAACTAATTTGGTGTTCTTGGCTTATGTGCCACATTTAATTGCAGTAATTGCAATGGATTTCAGGAAACCATATTCCCAGTGTCAAGTGGGTCACGTTTTCTTGTTTGTTAAAAAAGAAAAAATCTGGGAGCTGGATCTTGGCTTTAAGAGAATCAGCTATATTTCTGTGTGAGTTTTCTCCTAATTTGGCTCATTTTATTTGTCCTTTATTCAATTTTCCGTGGAAACGTAGTCAACTATAGCCAGAAAAATAAAGCTAGAAGTTCCTTAGGAGATTTTATGGATATTGATAAGATTCTAGAAGATATGTCTGTGTGGATTTGCTTTAGTGAAGAACAATTACTGCGAACTAAGTCTCCGAATGGGTTGGAAAAATAAGATGCAAGATTTGCTAGACTTGCTTTCCTAGAAGCATTTATCTTGACAAGTTTGCTCATGAATGTGGCTTTTCTCATTGGTATTTTTTTGTACATGTATTAGGTGAAGAGATGCATCACCTTTGTTGCTGGAATGCCTAGATAATGCTTAGACAATGATAGGAATGTAATCATGTTCTACTCCTGAGCTCTATCATAGGAATAGTACAAGAGAATTAAGTCTTATGTTTGCTACAAGTGTTATTTACTACTCTATTTACCTATTAAAATCTGTTTGGTTTTTTATTTTTTTAATTTCTCTATATTGACATTCTTTTCCAGTTTAGAAATAACATTATTAATATGGTTTTGAACCATATTAAACACTGGGGCTCAGCCTGTGCTCAGTTGAATCTAGTTTCCTAAATAAAAGTCTGCATGAGTTTTGTTCTTAATTTAAGAAGAAACATTCTCTTTGCTCTTGATGCAAGGCTGGTCAAGGAGTCTTGTTTGAGTAATTACTCCTAATTGGCAGCTTTTCCTCTTCAGATTGTCTGTCCTGGTCTGTTCTTTATTGAAGGAAGCTTGCTGCCCACCCTTCTGGATCCTGAAGCCTTGGAGAACCCATTTTCCTGATATTTCTTCTTTTTCTCTCTAAATAATGCCTTGTATTAAATGTAGGTTCAGAGGAGAAATAAAATTGTTGTAAAAGAAAGCTAGACTGTTACAGCCCCTGATTGTTGCTGGAAGTGAAATATTGCAGAATAGACCAAATCAAAACTTTGGGAGGTGAGATATGGAGAGAAGACCTTTCCTGGCATATAAAATATCAAGGGAAGTAAACAAATGCACTCTATTTTCCTTGCTATTGAAAGCCAGAATGTCCTTTTTCCATTAAGGGTGTTTTGCTATTCTTTTGGAAATCTCTTTTAATTAAGGCTGTATAATATGTTTCCAAGGATATGAAAGAAATAATTCACCATGGCTCCAGCAGCCACTGTTCCTTTCTGATGAAGAAAAGCAAATATTTCTTATCTCTTGGAGAGGCAGCACTGATTAGAAATAGGCTATAGTCAGGAACCAATGCATCTTTCTCTGGACAGTTTCAAAATATTGTTGGCCATTTTACTGTGTAATTCTGTGGTGTGATGATACTGCAGCAAGGTGTTGTGCTCCTCGCTGTGCTGGGGCATTGCTGGCAGCAGCTCCCCAGCACATGAACTAATAGAGGCTTGGCTGAACCCATTTAAAAGTTACTGGAATTCTACAGAATGTTTGCAGTATCCTCACAGAAGCCACTACAGTGGATTTGACACAAAGTGTGTGCAAACAGGACCAGAATTACTCTGAACTCCCCAGCTCATAAAGCTGCCTGCCAGCCTGGAGGTGTTGTCAGGGCGCTTTTATCCAGAATGAACACAGTCCAGGTTCTGCAGTATCAGATGGACAAAGAAGAATGTTTTATTAGCTTCCTGTTCTAACACAGGACTTGCTCAGAGTAATTCTTGCTTGTCCCAAAAAGAGCAGGAGGTGAAGTGGGAGCACTGACCACTGCCCCAGTGACCCTGGAACTGAAGAAGAATCTCCTGTGACTCCTCAGAAGTACAGCAGGGATTCAGCTCCTGCCCGTGCTGCTCCAGGACCTGTTCATGCCAGCTCAGGCACAGTCTGCCCCTTCCCTCACCTTCACAACCCGACCTGAATTCCTCTGTCTGCTGTTTGATTAGCTTAGTCTCCTTCATGATGTGGGTTCATCGTAGGGAAAAACTGCCCGAGAAGAGGGAAGGTGAGCTGCTAAATATGACAGGGCAGGAAAGTCAAACAAAGAGAATCTTTTTGCATTGCAAAAGGTGACGTCCTTGTAAAAGGCTTCAGTCTGCTTTTTGTCCAGCATTTTGCTGAAGAACTGTCCGTCTCATTCATTTCCTCACTGCTAACAAAGAGGAGCACTGACAGCTCTGGCTCCAGGTGTCTGTCAGGAGAGCAATAAAAGTTTCAGCCATTCCCAGTGTGATTGTGTTTGATAGGGAAAAACAGACAGATGCTAATTTCAAAACTTGACTTTCAAGCAGACAATTCTCTATATGTCAGGTTAAGGAAATGAGAAGTATATGTGGCTTATAGAGACAAGTCACTGAGATTTTTTGTGATTAAAAATATTAAATTAATCTTTTATTTTATAATGCTGATCAGAATTTTTATCAATAAGGCATGTGCATTCATTTTCTGCAGACACCGCAGTTTTACTGTCTCCCTTCAGAACAGAGATGTTGGAAAGGAATCAAATGTGATTCACTGGACATATGATGACTACCTTTGAACAGCACTAATGCTCCAAGAGCCGGATGTATCTGCTATCATCTCTGATGTACAAATCCTGTAGTCAGTGGGGTTAAAGTAGACAAAAGCCAGGCCACTGTATCTTTTCCTTGCTTTTCCTTTGCTTTCTCCTGCTATTCCCCCCTTTACGTTTTATTTTTATCTTCTATTTTAGATGTGTCATGAAAGTGCTTTTGTTGAATTTTTGCTTTATTTATATAAAGGTTAGAGGTTTGGCACGGGACTGAACAGCACTCCCCAGCTATTGCTTTCCCTGCAGGGCTTCAGGAAAGCATCTCTGAGGAATTGGTGAAGGACTGCTGGACCTGTGGATTCAACAATTGCTTGGTGTGGATATGGCATCTACTTGAACATTTAAGATACCTTATTTGTATTACAAGTAGTAAACATTTTATGAGCATGCTCAAGAGACAGAATTAACTGGCTTTCAAGTTCTTGATGGAACAGTTTTAATGGTGATAAACAATATAAATAACATGTCTCAACATACAAGTAAGTAGCTTCTATATAACTAGAGAAAGTTGTTTACTTTTAAGGGTGTTAAGACCTACATACGAAAGAGGGCAGTATTCATTTCCAGAATGCACTCTTTCCCCCCTCTGCTAGGTGAATTTATTCTCAATATGCTATTCCATGCCATGTAATTGAATGAAAATTTAAAGTTTTTATCTGGAAATTGCATTGATTTCCTTTTTGTTCCTTGGATATTCTTCAAAGTGATGGTGCTTGTGGCAAATGTCACTTTATCAACAGTCACACAGTACCTTATTTCCAGCTACAAAGCACTATGAAAGTATTCAGAGAAGCAAATAAAAGCTCTGAAGGCTTGTTAGGATAGACAACTGCAACATCATCACCATCAGAATTACCCTAAATTCATTGCATAGTCTGGGTATTTTAATTAGTTTGTTGGTGAAATAAATGGGGACATATGTTACCACAGGAAAGTAGCAGGAGATGACAATCCATTAAGCCCTGACAGGTATTGTGGGCTTGAGAATGAATAATGAAAAAAGTGACAGTAATTAAAACATGTTTACTTAAGATGACAATTACTTGAAATACGGTTGCATAGTAAAGACCTCATTATGAGCCAGACTCTGTACATAAAAATTATACTTATGCCAAGGGGTAATTAATTTGTTCAGGTAGGTGAGTGATAGGTCACTTGTGGTTCTGTCTCACCTTGTTTACATTTGCTGGTTCTAGTAATGGAGATGGCATTGTACTTTGATCTCTCATATACTTTAAGGTTCAACATAAAAGTGCTATTTCTGCTTTTAAATAAAAGTATCTTTCAGGATTCTGAGTGAAGATATGGCCAAGTCTTGCAAAGTATGTAGACTTTCAAACAATGTGCTCTCCTGCATAACAAGATTTGCTGTTGCTGGAATAGTCATTGCAGCCTATTTGCATCTTGTATCTTTCAGTTTTTACTTTGGCAGTGTGGAACTAAGAACTGTGATTGAACTATTACATTTTCAGGAGAGCAAGGCTTTGAGAGATGTAAAAATAATCCAAGAAAAGCAGTTGATAGGTTTTATCCTCCCTTGATAGATAGTTTGAATTATGTTTGCACTCAGACAGGAGTTTCCAGGAAGTCTCAACGCTTTGAGGTTTGTCCAGGGCTCATGGAGTCACTAGACATTAACATTTACAATGTTCTAAGAGTCCCAAGGATGGTTAATTTTTTTAGAGCTCAAACATCAGGTGCTGCTGGGGTGGCTGTCAGGTTTTAACATTTTCAGAGCCTTGTCTAAAGATGGATACAGATTTATATTTGTGAGTAACCTCAGAAGAAGAGCTGAAGATTTTTTAACTGCTTTTACATTCTCTTTTTGGATGTAATTTTGTTTTATTTTCCCCTTTTTAGTAGGTGCTTAAAAAAATTAAGAAAAAAAAGACAGATGGCCACTTCTTTTCTCCTCTTTTCCTTCCCCTGCTTGCCATCCTGTGTAATAATCTTCTGCTGGAGTTCAGCTCTTTCTGACTACAAAAGTTTGGTGATGGGAAAAAATTGAAGCTCATTGAGAATCCCTAAAGGATTTTTATTTGTCATTGCATTTGAAATACACTGTGTATAATGTAACACAGTAAAATAATGGTAATATACATTACAAAGTGCATCACAATACAGAACAATAATGGTCAAATGCTCATGTGTTCAGAATTTTGGGGACCCTGCAAAGATTGGTTGGTGTTCCATTGCAATGCACTGATTTAGTTTGACAGATGTGCCTATGTGACCAGGAGTTACATCATCTCAGTGATAAATCCTGACCAAAAAAAAAAAAAAATCATTCCTGTTGGGGAAATAATCTCAATAAAACCTCTTTTTTTATAGCGTTTAAATGTAAGCATTGTTAAAAAGAGCATTTGGTGTTAAAATGTCCTCCATTCCAAATGATTAATATCTTATTTCTCACTGCCTCTTAGGAATGAAAGATACTGAGTTGCCAAAGTGGTATCAGAAACATCTCCCCTGCTCAGTGTGTAGTGTTGTCTCATTTCTCTTGTATGTATTAATTGTTAATCAGTCATGGCAGTGTGAAGTCTGATAAACAAATTGTGCTTTCACTGCTTCAGTGAAGAACTAACAGATCCTTTTAATGTATCTTGGGAGTGCAGGAATTGCTTTACAGCACTGTGCTACTGGTGTGTCGTGTCCATTACCCTGTTTCTCTAACAGTGCTGAAAATCAAATGCTGCAAGGAAAATGAAACAATTCACTTACTAAAGCATTATGGATTGAGGTGGTGCTTGGGAGGTCAGGAAGAAAAATTCCTTCACTGAGGTTGTCTTATAGTCCTTAAAATGTGGGCACATCCAGTTCTCCCTCTCTGTACTGTGAGCTTCTCTGCATGTGAGCTTCAGAAATATCTAATCTGTTTTTTGTTTCTACCAAGCTGCTCTACCAAAATTCTGAGACCATCTCTTCTACAGGCTTCTTATGCCATGGGTGAGGGGAGAGGGATTGAGGAAAGTTTTCTTCTAACTATTGTCTTTTAACAGGAAGAATGTATTAGGCATATCTTTGCTGCATTTTATGACCTCTCACTTTTGCCTTAATTAGTATTATCTGAATTAATGTCTGAACAATCTTAGATAAATTGTGACCAAAGATCATACTTTACTTCTCATCTCTCAGTATTTATTTTCCATAATAGTCTTTTGCATGGGAATTTGAGGAAAAAATTGTTTTAAAACCATTATTTCAAGCATGTTCCTTCATGCTAGAGTTCATGTTTCAGAGACATAGCAGGTACATCTACACAAGCTTTGTGCTGACATGGAAACAACTTGATAAACAGATGCAATTGCCTCCATATCATGACTTCCATAAATACAAATGTTAAGTTCTGGCTTTTTCTGTTCAGGCTATTGTTTGCTGGTTTCCTGCTGTACTGTTCACTTGTTGCAGAGAAAAACAGACTTTTCCTTTAAACTCTGGCCATCTGAAGAAACCTCTGACTTCTAAATGGAAAGGCAAAAACTGATCCCAGCATACAAGATAATACTTTGGGTTTCCAGGTGTCCAAGGTTGACTGTAGAAAAGAAACAGTTTTCTTACTAAATTTTTACTCATTTGAAAGAATTCTACCTTTGAAGTGTAAGATTTAATATAGACAAATCTAACTGTACTACTATAGACAACGAGGCAATAATCTTGATCTTGATATAATGACAGATGTTCTGAGAAGGTTGGTGCTGGTATAGCTCACATTGATCAAACTCACAGTGAATTTTCTTCCACTTTGTGTAATTTAGAGTTAATATTTAGTAGAGCTCAGTCTTAGAGCTGGGAGTGAGCCCACTGTGGTCAGAACTTACCCTCTTTCTGCATGCACTCCTATTGATTCCAGTAATTCAGTTCAGAGATTTTGAATTCCCACAACTACTCCTTGACCTGCTATTGAAGAATAGGGTGGATTTATCTTGGCAACTCAGAGCTGGAGTTCCTTAAATACCCATTAGCTTTAAGTTTATCCTTGTTTTACTTAGACACACATATGCACATGGAGTCATTTGTTCACTCTTAGCTTACATTTTCTGGATCACATCTACTTATAAAGACATCCTTGCAGAGAGCAAATACTCATTACTATCTCAGTAATTCCCCACTAAGGTCTAATTGATTGGCTTGTAGTCCCCAAGTCTACATTGGGAGAAGGTTTTATCCTATTAGAATAGCTGGGAAATTGCTTAACTCCCATTGCATGACAGGAAAAACTGTCCTTGATGAAAGTAAAATTATTCTGTGACATGCAGAACTGACTTTAATAGGAGATTTATCTCCTGTGGTTCTGTGATTCCTTTTGTGTTGGTTTATCTTGGGTTTTTTGGCGTTGGTTATTTTGGGTTTCCCCCACCGGAGGGTAAATTCTTCATGACAATCCTAAGAATTGATAAAATTTAGTGAGCTTGATTTGATATGAAAAAGAGCCAAATCTGTCATTGAACATTTTTCTTAGTGTTAAATAAGTAAAATTCGACTGCAGGCAAAACAGACACTTGGCCCAAAGTAAAATTTTGCTTTTCTCAAGGGGATTCTTCATCATTTCCACAGTCAGAGTGTGGCTTCTGAGAGGGAGAAAGGAAAGTTGGAAACATTAATCCTATGTTTTCATGAAATCAGAAAGGAAATTTGAGATAAAATTGGCACAAGCCATGATTTTCATTTACCGTTTTTGAAGGCAGTTGGAGTTGGTTTTGATGTTTTTTCCTATAGCTTTACCAGTCATTTAAATTTCTCATTTGAATAAAGGCTCTCGGGGGCATATCGGGATGGCAGCCTGTGCCTGAGATTCCCACTGACAGCGGTGGGAGATCTGTGTGTGAGCCAGCGGTGCTTTGTGCCTCCTAGTTATTCTGTGCCTTAAAGGCACAATGCACTTCTGCCACTAAAAATTTCATTTACATATTCACTGTACATGGGGTTACCCAATTCTTTCCCACAATAGTTGTACAAAACATGCAAGCAAGGAGCTTTGCTGCTGTTACAGTGCCCTATTGACCAAATCTGCGGAGTGACTTGGACCTCGGATGCTGAGTTGTCACAGGGCAGAATTGGCCTTTGGAGCTGATGCTGAGTTAATGTTTGGGCTCCTGCAGTGAAATGTGAGGGAGAGTGGGATGTGACAGCCCCTGCCTCTGTGACCTGAGCTTAGTCACACTGAACATGGAAGAATAAGTGTTTAAATCCTGCTCTGGGAAGGAACCTCCACGTTATCTCAGGTGTGGGGTACAGTACTTCTGACAGAGACCACAACCTCTGGAAGGTGGGCACCTCTGTCGTCAAAAGCTGGCCCAGGAATGTCCCTTTCTTAGAAAGCAGACTGGAAAGGGGATAGTGATGGTGCCTTCTCCACAAAGTAGATGGGGAAGGACTCCCTTGGTCAGGATAGTCTATCCTCAGCTCTTGTGAGTCAGGACAGACCCCAGGCTCTGTGCTGGGCAGAGGGATGGTTCATCTTCTCAGGGTAGTTCATGCCTCTTGCAAAGGAAAAAAGAAGTGAGGATGTGTTTATACATTTATGAATAATTTCAAGCTTCAGTCAACCAGAGAGATAGAAGGGGGAGACTGATTCAATGATCTAGAGATTGGGGAACTTAGGGGAAATTAGTTATAGCCAGGAATCCCAGGATCCAGTCTCTGCTCCAAGGACTTCCTGTGCATTTTACCTTAACTGAGCACTGCAGAAAATGAAACTTCAGGTGATATTGCCTGTAACAGTTAGCAGCATCTGCTTTTGCTGATTCACAGGGATTTGATTGATGTGTTTTAAAATTGCTTTGAGGTAGCAAAATCCACATGGAGTAGGAATTCAATATTTATTAAACAGAAACTTGCGGCCAGCTTCACATGATGGCTCCTAGCTCTGCAAATAGCATTCAAAACTGTTCTGAAATTACAAATTGCCTTTTTTATACATGGCACTGATGTAGAGATATCCAAACCCATGATAACCCATTCAAACATCTTGTTTTCATTTGGCTTTAGGTCTTCAAGATATTGTTTTCAGGGTTAAGCTCTGATACAAACACATTTTAGATCTTAGGCTGAATGGTTTCATCATGTTTGCCCTTTTTTGTTGATTATATTGCAAAATTTAGGTGAAGTTATTAATCTATTTAACCAAAAAGAAAATTAAGGAAAATGTTGCTTTTGAAAATGATCTTGTGGTGTTCCTTTTGGAAAAGTTTTCTAGGCTCCATGGAATTCTGGCCTTGCGCTGTGTCAGCATTTCCTAAGGGGCAGAGTGTTGGAGAACAGTCTGTACTTTCAGCATTCACACTCCTCATTCTGTTTGGAAATAAAGGTGCAAAAACAGGGAGAGAAAGAGAAAGCACTGAAATTAAGGGCAAGAGGAGTTGAAGACCCAAATCATGCTTCACTCCATGCCTTTGGACTGATGCATGAGAAGAGCTTTTCTCACTGATGGAAGTGCTAGAGTAGCAAAAAGTATATCATGAAGTTGGTTTAGGTTTTATCCAGGCCTGGCTTTATCTATTATATTTTTCTGCAATTTCTGTGTGTTTTCAGCTTCGCCTAATAAAATAACTTTCAGACCCCAAGTGATGTTTCTATGTACAGCATTTGGGAAAAAAAACCTTCAAACTGGTTAATGGATTTGGCTGTGAAAGTCACAGAATTATAGAAAACAGGAACATTCATAGACAGACCTGCCAGAGAGTTTGTTAAATAATAATGGAAAATTACAGACAGCAAGGTGGTCACATTATCTTTGCTACAGAATTAAATCAAGCATCCAGCAGAATTTGTTTAACCTTTCTGTGAAATTGTACTGAATTACATCAGACAGCAACAACAACTCTGCAGACCCTGTGTTCTTTGAGGTTTTTTTTTGGTTTTTTTTAACATAGTTCTAAAAGTTAATGCTGAAGTTTCCTGCAGACAAATAGTGGAAATTCTGCCCTTTAAACAAATGACCATCCTGTTTAAAAAAAACTGCTATAAATTTTCTCCCTCTATTTTAATTACCCAAGCCCTACTGGTACATCCTTAGCACTACAAATGAGCAGGAATTCCTTTTGCAGAGAAAATGAGAAGAGGGACCTTCTCATTTGAAATAGCAAGTGGAGAATTGGGAAGGTCGGAAGGAAGTCCTACCAGTTAGTGACTGATTTTTTTGAAGCAGCAAAACTTTTATAAGCCCCTTCCCAGTTCATGGGGGAATCATTAGCTGTTAGTACAATTTCCCCATGCCTGGTTGGAGCCCAGCTTTGCTGTTTCCCTGGAGAAAGAAGGGGAAATACCCTGAGCAGAAAGCTATGCAGCCATTCTGTCTGTTCTTTGGGAGATGCGGCCAGGGGCGGAATTCTCTGGACTTCTGTTGCTTTTAAGCTGGAGCAGGGAATGCTGCAGGCCCTCTGAGAAGTTCTGGGGAGCTTTTGAGAGCTCTCAGATCTGTATCATTCTTTCCTTAAAATCTTGCGCTCTGCAGTTTATCTGAGCACCACTTTGAAACAACCATTTGAGAACAGCGTCAATGTTTGAGATCTGTCTGCAAGTTTTTGTGGTACTCCTGCCCTTCTTGGCACTGCTTGTTTACCTCTGATGATCATCTTCTGGAGCTTGGGAACAGCAGGTCCCGAGACCTCCAGGTCAGTGGTGAAGCTCAGAGAGCCCTAAGGAGAGCTCCACCACAGGTAAAATGTACCTGAAAAGGTAAAAACCCAAAACTGAGGTGGAATCAAAGGGTGGGAATTGTAGAATGGGCTGGAAGGGCATTAAGGATGATCAGGTTCCAACCCCACTTCTGTGACCAGGGATGTCTTTTCTACACCAAATTGCTCAAAGCCCCAGCCAACCCAGCCTTGAACACATCCAGAGATGGGACATCCATCTGGGACATCCCCCAGCTTCTCTGGGGAACCTGTTCAGTGTCTCACCACCCTCAATGGAAAGAATCTGTTCCTTAGATCTAATCTAAATCTTCGTATTTGAATTTAAAACTGTTATTCCTTGTCCAATCACTACAAACCCTGGTCAAAAATCTCTATCTTTCTTGTAACCACCCTTCAAGTTCTGAAAGGACTTGATAAGGTCTCCCTTCTTCTGACAAAAAACCCAACTCTGTCAGCCTGTAGCTCTGTCTGATGCATTTCTTGAGCTTCTGGGGAACTGAGACTTTTAGTACACATTAATCCTTTGCCTCTCATAAACACCCAATCTACTGCTGGGGTGTGATTTTTATCTGCTGCTTGGCTGCCTTTCAGGAGATGCACATGGCAGCCTAAAGATGTGTCTGTTCCGATAAACCATTTGTTTTTCTCTGACTGTGACACATCCAGCCTCTTCCAGCCTGTAGACGAGGGAATATGAGTTGTTAGCCTTCCACTCTATGGCCCAGAGCAGAGTGCACTGTGTGGCATCCAGCACAGCCCAGGTGAAACACAGGAACAGTGAGAGTGTTTTGAAACAAATGTGTTTACAACCAGCATTATTTGAAGTGTAAGTTATCATTGATGTAATATAAAGCTTGGCCCTGAGATGTCTTTTTATACAACTCTCATCATGTTAAAGAGAGTTCAGGATTAACTTTTTGTGTGGTGGGCAGTTGATTGCATTAATTTAAAGCACAATGTTTGGCACACCAGACATGCAAATGGAGCAAGAGATGGAGATAAAGCAGGGTCTGTTAGAAGAACTTGATTTTGTCTGTTCCAAACACTCAATGTTATTCACAAGTGTTGTGTCTTGCAGTCACTTTTATATGACTGTGCTCAGAGATGGTTGGAGTTGTGCTGTGTAATGAATGAGAGTCTTCAGTGCTTTAAAAATATATTATTTAGGGAAGCTAGAAAGTTTTCAACTTACATTTATTCTCTGCAATCACTGCCTGAATGAGTTCAGTTTAATGAGAAATTGATATTGTACTTGTCCAAATATATTTTAAAAAACCCTGAAGTCATCCTGAGTTCAAGTCAACTCTAATTTTTCCCTGTAGAAGACTGATGAAAGGCAATGACATCAGCCTTGCTAATAGCCCTTCCTTTAGCTTATTGTTAATGATCACCATCAAATCAAACGCAGACTTGGTGGAATTCCAAGGACTTAAATGGAGCTGCACCAGAGATAAATTTTGCCCAGTTTAGATACCAGGAATACAAACACCAAGGCCCATGGCATGCCCAGTGAGCCACTTACTGCACTTGCTCTTGTTACAGCAATGGGAATTTAGTAACTCTGTCTTTCCCTCGTAGAAACAATTGCACAAATTTACACATTTTATTAATTTCCCTCAGCAGAGACAGTCCATCTATATCATGCTTTTTTTTACCTCTTTTTCACTGTTTTTCCTGTGTCAAGAGAAATCCACATTTTTCAGGAATTATCACCATGCTAAATATATATTGTAGAAGGAACTTCCTGCTGGGTCACATCTGTTGTCTTGATAAGAAAGCTGATACACAACAATACCTATTCTACTGCAGCATGCTGCAAGGAGCTGACACAATTAACAAAGGCTAATTAGTTGTATTTTACTCATGATATTTTATCATAAACATAAAACTGCCTAAAATTGTGGAAAGCTTTCTACAGGAGAATACTTGGAACAAAGAACACTCATTTTTCTGATTTATCTTCCTCCTTCTCCTGTTTTACAGTGCAGGGAGGAGATACTTCCTTGGCTGTTTAAGAGCATGGTTAGGTTCATCAGCTGCAATTGGTTTTTATGGTGTTATTGTTCTAGTTCCACCAGTTATTATCTCCTGAATATACTCCCTTGTAGTCACTGTAGTATTTGCTAGAAACTGAAGATCAATCAGATGAACTCCACAAGCAGCTATTATTTGCAGTTTGAAATTGGGAGGAATTGTTTGGGAGAAAGGTTGTTCTGTAGCTGTCTGTATTGCAAGGCAGGAATGGAACGTGTAGAGTTAAGGGATCCTGAAGTCTGGAATTTCCTCATCTAAGAATGCTTCACTTTGTGATATTCACATTTTGAGGTAGATTTCTGCAAAATCCTAGAAGTTATGGGTGGGGAGGGAAAGTTTTTTCAGCTCATACTGGTGAATTGGGATTGAAGTGTTTTATTGCTTTGATGTAAAATGTCATTTACAATCCTCTGAGCTCTTAGTTCATTTCTGTGTAATTTTTTTTGCTGTAGTGCTCAGCTCTTTAAGTCTTTGTGTCTATTGGATGGCAATGCACTGATTAAACAAACAAATCATAAAAATTACAATGATAAAGCAAAACTTCCTGTAAATTGAGGTGCTTACATAATTACCACAACTTACAATTAGATTTCAAGCAGCAGACCTGAGTCACACCTGTATATTAAATAATTATCTACATGGCTTAGCAATTACTGCAGTTATTTGCCAGTTGTACTTTGGAGAAGGAAAAGCAATGCTGACAACTACAGTAAATAGGTTCTTTATGTATCTTAATTGACAAACATTTTTGAAGTTCAATAACCTTTCAGAAAAACCTTCTTTCAGTTGATTTCATGCTCTGCTTTGTAAGCTGTTTAAGTTTACAACTTATTAATATTTTGTTTCTTGCTAAGTTTTTTTTTTTTGAACAAATGACATAGATTTCATATTTGACAAAATAAATGTGTAGCTGTTGGAGTATTTTTGAGAATTAAATGTCATTATTATGCTTTTCCCTTTACTTTTTTTTGTAACACCATCTGTTTAGCAAACATCAAAATGGATTGATATGAAACTTTAAAAGTTCATAATGACAACAAAATAATGCATGACAGATTATATAAGAACAAGTCATTAAAATGGCCTATAAAGGGACAACCATCTGTAGCACTAAAATAATCTTTCTATTGATGACAGTAATAACTTTCTAAGTTGACAATTTTGGATTTACAGCATAAATAGTAATCATGTGAACCAAATAATTGGAATATATTTTTTGTAAGTAATGAACTCAATCCCCCCCCATTACTGTTGTGAAGAAGCAGAATTCATACAAAATGCATGTGTATGCTTAATAATGATTTGTATATTTTCTCCCAAGCTCACAAAAAGCAATTATAAGTTCATTAAATATATTATATGTAACTCTAAGTCCGAAGAAAATAACTTTGTGTTTATGGAAAAGTTTCTAATGTCCTCTGTCACTCTGAAAATCTTGGCAGTAGGCGAAAGAGTGGAAAATGCTGAGGATGCAACTTCAGTTAAAGATTCAGATGCACACAGATCTCCTCTTGGAGAGGCCACTGGGTGTTTTCTGAACAGAGAACAGCCAGCAGATGTCCCAAGAGGAGAATATCTGTGAATTATTTTAATTAAAAAGGTACCTGTTCATAATGGTTTGATTTTTTGACCTGTTCAAGGGCATGTTATAGGGAAGTGTCTGCTTTTAGTTGCACACAACCTCTGCCTGGGAACCAGCAGTGGCCTCTCTCACACCAGGATGCCATGGTCACCTCTGATGATTTGTGTCTTGCTGGAGGTCTCCACCCTCGAACAGATTGATCCTGTTGGGAGTTGATTTAATTCCTTGTACATGAAAATTTATGTTCTTGGACTTAAAGCAACCCTTGTAATTCACTTTCAATGCAAAAAGGAATTCACTGAATAGAAAGTATTACCTTTACTTCTTTTATTAGGCATATAGTTAAAGCTTTTAATCTCCAAAGTACTTTAAAAATGCTAATTAACCTTCACAAAATTTCCCTCCCCTTAATGGTAGGTGGCACATGAATGACTCCCTGCAACATTATAATCCAGCCATTTCAGTAATTAGTTTTGAAGTACAGCACATGAACTAATTAGAAAATTGTGCAACTACCAGGCACCTGTTGGCCACAAATGCCTGGGAACTATCCAAAAATGTCACGTACTTTCAAGTGATGCTGTAGCTGTGTACCTCATGGAGTAATTAATTCTTTGTATGCCTTGAGAAGGGTCTCTGGGAGTCAGAAATGGGAGCTTTTCTCCTTCCCAGCCCCACACCATGGCCTGCTGGGCTCTTTTTTGGTGTTGAAAAGCTCTGAGGATCCTGGAGGGCTGTGCTAGGGAGCCTCAGGTTTTATTAACCATGGGCATTGTGCACAAGCAGAGCTGTGGCCAGGAGCCTGGCCTGGCTGGGGCACAGCAGGTTGGGTCACAGCTGGGTGTCACTGAGAGGATCTGGGTCACATCACCCCCCAGTTTCCAATAAGAACCCAAATCCACCACAAGAAAAAGTAAGCTTGGCTACACAATTCAGCTTCCTCTCCTGGGAGGGAAGTTTTACATTTTTGGTAAAGGAGAGGCATGTCGGTCCACGTTGAGTACTTTTTGCCTATATAATTCTTTTCCTTCTTTATTCTCAACTGTAAAGCAGAAGTAAAACTTGCAAGAAATTCCAAGTGCTTGGAGTGTGCATTACCTGTGTATGTTTGTGTTTGCTATGAAAAATACTTCACCCTGTCTGTTCTTGCTGCTGGCCGTATTCTTTACTTCTGAAATAAATTTCCTTGGTGTTTCTCAAAGACTGCTTTGCTGCCAAACAACAGAGCTCCAATTTCAGCTCAGAAGTAGGAATTGAATAAGCAATACCCCTGTTTATGTGACATAAATTTAATTAAAGAAAACCATCTCCAATCAAGTAGTTCTTGCCCTAGAAGATACAGCAAGCAAACCTGGATTCATTTGGGGGTTAGAGCCCTCAAGGGCAATCATCTGCAGCTTTGTGCTGTTCATGTTTTCTGTTCAATGCACAGCCAAGCAAAACAGCCTGAAACTGGAAACAGAGTGTTTCGCTCCTGGTTTGCTGCCGTGGCTCAATCCTCTTGTCTTACTGACACTTGCAGAGTCAGTGATGCTCTGATAGTTTTACTTTTATGTATCAGACTTTTAATAGTGTATAAGACAAATTCTGTTGTTCACATAAGCACAGGTGAATTCCAGTTACTTCCCATGGTAAGGGTAGTGAAATTGGTTGCCTTTTTCCATGTTGTATTGTGGACAGCCTAGGATAAATCTATTTATAGCACTAAGAAGTGCATGGATTGCAATATATGAGAACATCATATCTCTGGTTTTGTCTGAGTTTAAGAAATTTAATAAGTTCTTCTGATATTCTATCCTTTGAAGATATATCTGATTTCCTCAATTTAATATTCAAACAGGTTTGTGTAGTCATGATTGTAATTGCTGTGTCAATTTTCCATAAGTCAACATCCAGCTGCACACAGTGTACAATGATCACTTCCACCATTTCGCATTTCCCTTTTCTCTGCTGCCCAAACATCTCTCCAAAACTCAGTGACAATACCCCATAAACAATATTATTGCACACTAAACCCAAAATCCTTGCTTCTATTGAAGACAGAGGATTGAACTGTTTAGGACTTTTTTCCAGAAATTTTCACGTCAACTTTCAACAAATTTGTTCATTTGTTTTCCAAGATAAAGAAATTTGACTAGTTTTGTGTCCACTAGCTGTGGACTTTGTATTCTTTCAGGTGTGCACTGAATCTGTTACTCAGTTTTGGAAGGCTTTGGAAACTTTGTTAGTTTTTTTTCAGCGAGAGAAGAGAATCCTCATTCTTCTATCCTGACAGAATTATGTTGGTGACAGTTTGTGTAGAAAGATTTTGTTGTCCTGAAATTCTCTGTTCCACATACCAGTCAGGCCATTCCTTTGCCTTCCAGCATCTCTTCAGCTCAGGTGAATGTGTTTCAGGAGCTTCCCAAACGGATCAAATCATGCTGCCTGGAGCAGTCCTTTACCCTCAGGGTAGAAGGGTTTGCTGGTTTTGTCTGGTGTGGGTTTTTCTCAATTACAGTCATTTTCTTTTCTTAAGATGGTGATTTTTCTGTCTGTGAGGATTGAGGTTTCCTGTAGCTGTTACATAAACTAGATACAAAATTAAGCCTTTGAAACTTAATATTTCTGTGCTTTTGCTTTCCACACCTTCAAAGGAAAGAACAATTTTTTGCTAGAAAATCACAGAGACTCTCATGAGCATTCCCTTTAATCATTTGCTCTCAACCTTCTTCCTCCAACTAATCCTGTCCTCATCCCCAAGAACTAAGAATTAAAATAAATATTGAAGATAGATTTTTTAAAAACTTGAAATTGTATTTACTCCTATACAGCTGTGCTTACCCAAACATTTAGTTTTTTTATATAATGTTGAGTGCCTCCATGGTTTTGTTGACCTCAATGTGAGAGTTCTTGTTGGTCAGTACTTTTGAAAATATGATCTTTTCCTTAAGTAGGCATTAGATTTATACATTAGACTAGCATACACTAAAATAACTAATTTTTTTCATCTTTTCAATACCAATAATCAGCTATCAAGCATATTAAAAATGTGCCACAACAATAAAAGCTCAGTTGTTTTATTTTTTTCTTTTTTAGTAACCATAATTTTTAATTCTCACCTGCTGTGGCTGCACTAATTTAATGTTGTTGAATTGTGGTTGATTGAAAGTGTAAACTTTAGCACAGAATTTAGTGCTTTAATATTATTAATGAATTCAGTATTGGATTTTCTAAGCACTCACTGGATGAGTGAAGCAATAAATTAGGAGCTGTTTAGTTGAGCTCTTCAGCGCTGGCTTTGCAGGGGGTTCACTGGAGGTTATTTTGTGGAAAAGGGCTCAAAGCACCTAAGGTGGATTCTCTCCCTTTCTTGTTTCCCCTTTTCCTTAGACAAGCTGAATTATTTAGGGTGTTGGTCGAAGAGGGCAGGATGATAGCAGTAGCTATTCCTTAGGAAAGTAAAAGAATCTGAGAAGCTGTAAAAGGTGCTGGAACTACTGTTAATTCAGGATGTAAATTATCATAGTCTCCTTACTCCCTCTATGTCCCCATTTTGGTTGCCCAGGGGAAGTTGGGGGTTTTTGGTCATGCCTGAGTTTCAGTAATGGTTGTGACAGGAAAGACTTTGAAATTTGTTTCATAATATTTCTAGGCTTGATCCCTGTAGTATTTAATGGATATTTGCCTGTTTAATGAGTTTTTCCAGGTGACCACTGCATTTAAAAAATAGTGCATTTGATTTTGTGAGAATCTGCCTCCTGTCAAAGTGATGTACACCTTCCTTGATAAACTCATCTGATTTCTAAATTCACATGATCCATAGAATTTATATAATACTGGTGGGTTACAGCACATTTTTTTTTAACAATACTTGCTAAAACCCTTCTCTAGGCATTCACAGCACAAAACCAGAGGTAGTACTTGCTGGTACCTACAGACAGTACTAATCTGTCATCTCAGGGCAACTCAGAAGTTTCTAATGCTTTGTGTGATGTATTATTGCCACCAGATTCTCCTCATGGCTTCCTGGGTAACAGAATTGTAGGTACTTAAAATAAGGAAGATCTTGAAAGAGCAAAAGTTGGCTAATTTTTGTGCGATGAGTAATTCTCTAGCATTTGTCATCACAAGCAAAGGTTATAGGTATGTCTTTCTAATTCACAGTCTGTAGTATATTTGCAATATGAAGCTTATTAAATTTTAGCTTATTGTTTAGGTAAATTAATGTAAAAATATGAGTTTGTTCACCTGCAATAACCCTGTAGCTAATCAACCAATTTATGACTCTCCTGATGTGTTTTTCATGGTGTTTTGCAGTCTGAGAGTTCCTTTGTCAGATGTGTGCAGCCCTTGCTTTGGCAGAGATGAGCACGGAGGTCACTGTGCCATGTGTCACACACTGGCCTGCATTTGCTTTCTCCACAAGCTGACATTTGTGCAAATATGCAGGTGCTGACACTCCACACATTCTGAAAACTTTATTTATTTTCTTTTATGACGATATTAATCAGAGAAAAAGATTAATCTGCATTAGCCTGAGGGCAGGCTCAGTGAAAATGACATGACTGAACTGGGTCACTCACTCGTTTTAGCTCCTTCATGGTGTATTTATGCAGAGAGCCAGGGGTATTCCTGCACAGGCTGGGGCTCCAGTTGCACCCAGGAGTTGTCCTGAGATGAGGAACAGCAGCTCTGAGGCCTCAGCAGCTGCACACAAAGCTGGGTGTGCTGAGCAGGGCTTTCCTGGCCCCAGGCAGGAGCTGCCCTCACCCACAGCATCTCCTGGCCAACACTTGTATCATGCATTTCTTCTCTTGGCTAAGACATGTAAATCATGGCTAATTTTTTTTTCCTTATATTTTAATACTCAACACCCAAACAAATAACTACTCACTAATTTATTCTCACTTATCTCTTTTTCCTGTCCTTTAGCTTAGTTCTTGCCTCCTTTTGTCATTTTCTATCCCATCACAATCCCTTATGGTAGGGATATTACAACAACTGAGATTTCTTTGGCAGCTTCTATTTTGGTACACTAAACAAGTCTGAGTTTTCCAATAGTGAGGTATATTAAATAAACACTTAAGGATATGGCAATAAATTAAAAAATTAGCATTGCTTTCCTCTAGTCCAGTTAATATTATCTAGTATATATGTTGGTAAGTCACTTAAATTTACTTAGATGCGATGTAAAATGCTATAACCTCTTCCCTTGCTGCTTCTCTTTAAAAAATAGATGCAACATTTCTTATATGATTAAGTAGACATTTTAGCGTAACATATAAATTGAAACACAACTTCCCAAGCTGTGGAAGTTTTTTAGGTTTCTACAGTAGTTTAAAAAGCTGGTGATAGAAGATAACTTGGGCTCAACCTACTTTGTTTTTACCTTAGAAAAAACAAGTTCTTAGAAGTTTTTTGTATCTTAGAAGAAAGAGAATTGATTAGGGAATTCATCTCTCAGAAGAACAACTTTTCTTTCTGGGTGACTGTGCACTGGAACAGGCTGCTTGAGAGGCTGCAATGTCTCCATCCTTGGAGATATTAAAAAACCTCCTGGACATGCAGAGTTCTGGGGAATCTACTCTAGATGACCTTGCTTGACCAGCAGGGTTCAGCAGGAGTGGATAAGATAACCTCTGGAGATCCATTCCAGCCTGAACTGCTCTGTGGTTCCCTGGTGGATCTGCCTGTGCATCTGAATTGTCCTGAGCAGTACCTGGCACTGTCTGATGGTGTCCCTGTATCTGCCCTGAAAACCTTGACTCATTTCAAATCACTGCAATATGTTGTTTCTGGCCACAAAAGTGCTTGTCTGGTGTCAATGCCAGTGTTTGATCTGCTGGGCTGGGACAAGTTCATACACAACTATTACAAGTACCATGAAAGTTTTTAAAAGGGAAAAGTTTCTGCATCTTAAACTCAGGCTACATCTGTGTACAGAACATTTTCTTGTTGCCTAAATTCAAGCTCTCCAGTTTGGAGATCTCTTGTTTAGACCTAAAAACATCCATTCTGTGAACTCTTGCAATGTTTCTGGTTTTGGAATTTTAAGTGTATCCGTATTCTACTACTTACAGAAAACCTGTCCCTTAACCCCTTCTGCCAGCACACAGCTGAGTTTCAGGAACACTTATGCTTCCTCTCCAGACAGATTTCTGTGTTCACACTGTGGGGACATCTCTGTCAGTATTAAAAGTGTTTTTCTGGTTTGTGAGGTTGGGTTCCTTTTCCCCTTCTTTTTTCCTCATTTTTCTCTTTTTATTACTTTTCACAAGCTAATGTTTAGTCATGCATGCAGAAAATCTCACCAAAGTTAGTGGCGAGGCTCCCAGATATCTCAGATATGATTCAAACATCCACAGCACAAATACAGAGACATCCTGTTAACTGCTTATGATGTATAATGAGTGCTCACCTCCCAAGGAGTGCTAAGGACTGTGTCAGGCTGCAAGATTCAGGGGTGCTGGAGAAAGGTTTTGGTTTATTTTACTTTTTTAAGAGAGAATAGAACTAAGGAATGAGATAGGTATCTTTGAAACGTGACAATATTTTAACAGGCTAGAACTGAAGCTTCTGCTTTTGCATAAATCTCATAATATTTGATCTGAGCACCTTTTCCAATCTAGTTCTGATTATAAAGCTACTTAAAGAGAGCTTTGTAATAGGAATTGATTGCAGCTTTAACTCAGGAGCTATTACTTCCTTTCCATAATGTTCTTTGCTCCCTCCTTCAGTTCACTCTCTGTTAAATCATTCTCTCATGCTGTTTGTTTGATGCAGCACAGTTGTGGAACTGCTGGCCCAGAACAAAACATTTGTGGCACAGGTGGTTTGGGGAGCACAGGAGCTCCTCTCAGACTGTCAGCTGCTCGGTGCTTTAATGTCTGGCAGACAGCTTTCTTAATTTCATGAGATAGAAGGTGGTCCAGAAAATTCAAGGTGCTGACAATTCTAAGCAACTGATTATAGGCTGGTTATTAGTCCTTGTAGTTTCCTGACAGCAACAATTCTTTATGTTTTTTTAAAAAATTAAAGATTCAGAAAAACAATGAAAATCATATGAAGCATTTAATATGTAATGAAATGAGGACAGCTTTTATGCTAATACTCTTTATTTCTAGTTAGGCTAACTTTAGTTTAAAAAGCATCACCATCACTGCCCCTATTTAGCGAGAATAAGAACATATTAAAAATGGAGTGGTTTTCACTCTTTTGTGCTTTGTCCTTCTCTAAAATTTTTCTGATGTAGCTCTGCTCTGGCTGCATTTGTCCAGTATGATTTCAGTATTGGTCTTTCACCTTTATGCTTCAACAAGTCTATTTCCCCCCAGATCTGTTTTCTGCTTTTGGGCTAATACCTGTTTCAGTAAGTAAGTATCAGGCTCAAGAACCTTCACTCATGTTTCTATGACTGAATTTACTGTAAGGCAAACTTAGGATTCCCCTGCTGTCACAGCAGCATAGACCTTACAACCTTTGCCTGATGTGCTGGAAATGCTTTTATTCACCACGGAAGCCTGTGAGCATAAGGATGCTCTTTGATTCTGCAACAGTATGGGGGGATCTTTTTTGATTGTGGTGTTTTTGTTGTTGTTGTTTTTGTTAGTGGTTTTTTAATACACAGTAGGGGGTGACAATGTCTGTAGTTTTCTTTGTTCTAAGGAACTCTTATTCATAACCTTACCTTTACTGTGCTTTATGAACTTCTACATTCCCTATGTTCAGGCTCATTCTCCTTAGCACAGCATGCTGACCACAGGTCTGAGAGCCTTGATTCAAAACTAGTGACCACTTTTGTTTTGTGTAATAAATTGCATGAACAGCAGTCTCTAAGCTTTGTGCCCTGCTTTCTTTATGGTGCACAATATTTGTAAACATGTTTCTTAACTTACTTCAAAACATGTTTGTTCTGCCTCATTTATTTGCAGATAACTTACTGTCTCTTGGATCTTTAGCTTCTTGTTCTAATGATTGCTTTGAAATATTATTTTAATGAACCTATGTAACACATCATTGTATTCTTTTTTTTGTGCTTGGACTGCTAATGATACCCATCCATTAAGTAAATGGTTTTGTAAGCAGTACAAATGTAATAAATAAAGTTAGTCGGCTCTTTTTTCCCACTTTTGTGCTGATAGGCACACCACATGCGGGGGAGGTAATGTTTCATGACCAGAATACTTCAGGCTCTAGGCAGACTGAGAATCTTTGTATTTAGGTTCAGTCAAAGAGCTGCAGAGAACTTTCTGAGCTGTGATTTATATACACTAGAGTTTATAATTTTGAATGTGGTTCCAGTGTCCCTTGGGAGGTATTCCTGAAGGGCAGAGAAGTCTGGGAAGGTTGGACATTCCTCAGGAAGGAAATCTTGGGTGCACAGGAACAAGCTGTTCCCATGGGCCGAAAGAGGAACCAGCAGGGAATAAGACCAGCCTGGCTGAATGGAGAACTTTGGCTGGAACTCAGGAAAAAAAGGAGAGTTTATGACTGTTGGAAAAAGGAGCAGGCAATGCAGGAGGTATACAAGGATGTCAGGAGGTTATACAGGGAGAAAATTTGAAGGGTCAAAGGCCAGCTAGAACTTAATTAGGTTACTGCCTTAAAGGGCAATAAAAATGTTTCTATAAATATGTTAGCAACTAAAGGAGGGCTGAGGAGAATCTCCATTTTTTATTGGATGTGAGGCAAAACGTGGTGACAAAGGGAGAGGAAAAGCTGAAATACTTAATGCCTTCTTTGCTGCGGTCTTTAATAGTGAGACCAATAGTTCTGTGGGTACTTAGCCCCCAGAGCTGCAGGGCTGGAATGGGGAGTAGAATGAAGCCCCCTTAACCCAAGGTCAGTGACTGCTGCAGCACTTGGACACCCACAGGTCTGTGGGGTCGGATGAGATCCACCCAAAGGTACTGAGGTACCTGCTGGAAGTGCTCATTGAGCCACTTTCCATCGTTTACCAGCAGTCCAGCCTAACTGGGGAGCTCCCAGTCAACTGGAAGTTGACAAATGTCACACCCATCTCCAAGAAGGGCTGGAAGGAGGATCCAGGGAGCTGTCAGCCTGGCTTTGATGCTGGGCAAAGTCATGGAGAAGATCATTTTGGTAATGTGGCATGTGCAGGACAGCCAGAGATCCAGCCCAGCCAGAGTGGATTTAGGAAAGGCAGGAACTGGTTGACCCACCTGATCTCCTTCTGTGCCAGGGTGATCTGCTCAGTGGGTAAGGGCAAGTGGCTCTGTCTACCTAGACTTTAGTGATTATACTTTTATAAATGGCTAGAAATAACATAATTTCTTTGACCTGTAAGGGTTAGCATTGTGACAAGCTACTTCTGTTAGAGAAAGGTAGTATCCAGGTTACGAGAAGTTAAAAATTGTTTTGGTTTTCCATGGCTTTATTTTGGTATTTCTAAGATGGGCACTTACAGTGATAACTCAAGGTGGATAGTAAGGGGTGGATGATTAGGATAAAGCCATTGCCCCTGCCATCCTAAATGAGGAATTTTCTAAATGAAAAGAGGCGTTTCCTTTGAATTCTTGAGAGATCAATAACAAATGTCACTGCAAAACTTCTAGGGTAGTGCCAACAGCATAAAAAAAATCAAGCTGGTTATAAGTTATAAATGAGACATTTGCTTGAACTACTAGAGATGATTCCCTAATGAGATTTACATCGCTTGATTTATTTTTTAATATATTTTAATTCTCTAAGGATATCAAAAATCTGTAAATTACAGCTCTGGAATGTAAGCACACTTAGTCATGAGAAGGCAAGTTTTAACCACACATATGGAAATGACATAATATTTTACCAGGTAATTATAACTGAATAATTTAGGTTGAAAGGATGGGTCAGAAGTCCTCTTTGAAATGTTATTAATTCACTGAAGAAATGAGAGTTACTATAAAAATTATTATTTTATCTCCGTTGGAAAAAAATAGTGCCTTCGCACTACTTTCAGTGGTTCAGTAAGACTTAAGGCAGACAGCACAAGCAAGAGTTCACTTCCCCTAAGATTTTGAAGTCACCTGTCACTAAAGACGAAAACTGATTTTATTAATGTTTTATAAGGTCTTCTACAATCACTACTAATTTTGAAGCAGGTATAGGGCAAGCATTGTCAGCAAGAATGCTTCTACTACCCCTGCTTCTTTTTTTCTTTTTCTTTTTTTCTTTTTTTTTTAAAGTAGCATTTTAACGTGATTGCCTCAGGCATTCATTTGGGGAAAGCACAGAGGTGATGGTAAAGGGTGATTTTCGTGTCTTCCACACATTAGGATGATTTGGGAAAATTATCCCATTTTCTAAATGTCCCACCATCATGAATTGTACAAAAGATTAGGGTTTGCTTTGATTGAATGGTATTTTTCTTAAGTTTTGTCTGTTCTGAACTCTAAAGTCTTGATGAGGTATTGAAATACAGGGCAGGCTGCAAATGTTGAATTAAAGTTTTTGACCTGTGGAATTTTTTTTTTCCAAACATCCTTTTTCTTCTACAATGCACTTAATAAAGCCAAATACAAATTCAGGTGGCATTTCAGGTTGATGCAAATTAGATTGATATGTTATCCTAAAAATTCTGCATTTTGGTACAGAGAGAAATTAAGGTGCAGTTGAGAAGTTAAAAGAGATGTGATGATTTCAGGATGTCCTGGGCACGTCCTGAAGAAAGAAATCAGTCAGGATCTTATCCATGATACACAGACACAGATTAAGCACACAATGCAGAAGTTTTGGGTTGGTTAGGAGGTGCTTGTTGCTCTCTGAATTGACTCTTCTGAACCTCTGAATCACTAAGTTGTTTTGTTGCAATCCATGAAACTCAGATTTTTATTCATTTATATCTAAACACAGTACATCCTGCTGTTTCAAAGATACTGTCCCTGGAGATGCATTAATAATGGAGATATGTCCTACTCTGCAGACACCAGATTCAAACATCTCAGGAAGGAAAAAACCCCACCAGACAATTGGGGAATATTAAGGTGCTTCTGAAGACTTTTTGCTTTGAGTTTTACAATGACCATATTTTTCTGATTTGGTTCAAAGCTAGTAAATTAGAATTGCCATCGGTATAGGGATGTGTGCAGAGAAATTTGGTGTTTGCTGATAGACTGGAATGTATGATTAAAAGACAATAAATGCCCTTAGTTGAGGACTTTTCCTAAATTATGATTAATTACTCTTTTAAGGTTTTGTTTTTTGGTTTTCTGTGTTTGATTTTTTCCCCAGAGAAATGCTGAAATACTTTACAGTAATTTGAAGTTGGCAGACCATGGACACTTTCCTGTCTGCCCTCCTTCTGCTGGCCAGCTTTTGTTGGAACACTACAGTTTTCCCATTTGGAAGTGGAGTGGGAAATGTCCTTTAAATTTTAGCTGTCGTGTCAAATTAGGTCAGACTTTACAGCGTGCCATAGCACAGAGTGCTGCAGCGTGTTATAAACAGAGCCTGCTAAACGTGTGTGCCTTCTCTTGCCAGTTGTACATTATTTGAGAATGAACTGACTTTCCGCTTATAAATCTTCATTGGATTCATAGCTCTCCTGAAAAGATGAATAGTGGGAATTACTGGGTGCTGCAATGTTGCAAATCACTTGTGTTGTTTGACTGTTCTGTTGAAAAATCTATTGCAGTCAACAGCTCCAGTTTTCTAGAGGGTTGAGGTCTGTGCAGGGCACTGAATCACTTAATAAAATAATTTCTGTGCAGGAGAGTTGACCATAACACAGTTTGAAGCCCCAGAGATATTGCAGGTGGCTTTACTGATTTACTGATCTACAGAAATGATTGAATTGCTATCAAAAAGGTGAAGAAAAGGTAGGCTTTGTTCTTGCATGTAAGCAAAAGATTGTGAAGGAGAACTCCCCCCATTAGAAAAACTGAGGTATACTATTACCAGTCCATTCAATCAATCTGTTAAACATGCTGGCAGGAGAAATCCATGATATTGCACTTTTTAAGCTGCTGGTTCTCTTACTGGAAAAGTCATTCTCTGTGTCAAACCTGGACAAATGAATTAACGAGGAAAAAAAAATCCTGTTCCACCTTCCCTTAAGCATTTATAAGATGAGAAAAACTGATTGATGTGCATTATCTAGAACTGTTTTGCCCAGATTCCCCACTAACCCGAATGTGAATTGAAGAGTGAAACCTATACCCAGAAAAAGTACCAAATGGAATAATGTACCTCAGGCACAATGTCCTGGTGGAGATCCTCTGTTAGATATGGAAAATCAGTCAGATATCACAGTTCTGGCTGTATTGTCTGGGATTCTTTTTCTTTCCTCCACATCATGCCAGGTGTGATATTGTCACAGGTATTTCCTGCCCCCACTGTCTGATCAGGAATTGCACAATGCAGGAGACAACAACTCAACACAGGAATTGCAAAGAATCACCGAGGCCAATGGAAGAGTATTGGTCAGCCTTCTTCCTGGTGCTGTGCTCAAAATAGGGAGTGTGTAACAACAGGTGTCATGGAAAATGTGACGAAGGAGTGATTGTGCTTCAGCATTCCTGCCGTGGGGAGCTGGGAGATGCTGACCCAGCCACAGGCACTCCTTATCTTGTGTCTGGCAAAAACACTGCAGAGCTCTGCGCTAAGCTCCTTGAGGTGCGAGTGAAAACTGAGAGCTTGTCTGCTTGTTTGTCGTGGTAGTTTAGATAAATTTGGAAGATAGTGTGACAGGATTCAGAATAAGAGCAGATAAAGAAGTTCTGGCTAACAGCCTCTCTATCACTTAATGCTCTGATAAACCAGCAACACTGACTTTCACGGCTGTAGGGGAGGCTGCTGAGTGCATAATGGCTGCTGTGTTTATTTGGCAACAAGAAGCACTTTGCTCTCCTTTAGCAAGCCACCTGCTGCTAAAGGCTTAGCTATCTCTTTCTCTAATACATCCATGGCAATTCTATACCTCAAAAAGGCTATTATTACTGTTCAAGAGAAATGGAAATGTGTGTGTATGAACCAGACAAGCCTGTGTGTGCACCACACATTGTAGATGTTTATTATTCTACACCATGGACTAAGGAATGGTATAATATGCTGCCTTTTTGTTTTTCCATAATTTGGACTTATTTTCCCTGCATCCCTCTTTAGCCCAGTTACAAAAGCTAACCATGGAAATTTATATTGTTATTTATAAAATGATGAAATTTAATGGTCCAAACCAAGTATTTGAATTTCATCACATTTAAGTATGTGGAAGGAGATTATCTCATGCTCTGAAAATCATCCCATCTGAAAGGGCAAAATCCATGAATGACTGTGAGAGCAGAAGACAGATCTAAAGGGTGAACAGATTGGTCAAGGTTAAAGATCAGCTTCAAGACCTCAATGGTTTAAGTGAAAAGAAAATTATTCTCCCAATTATAGTGAACTTCTTTGGTTTGCATGCAAATCAAGAGAATTAGAAGGAGCATTTGGTTGAACTTGATTCATTTGGCTCAAGATATGCTTGGTTCCCAGTTGCTGTTTCCTTTGAATTTTCAGCTGCTTCCACAGAGTGAAGAGCCTCCAGGGCAGTCCTCAGAGCTCCCTTCTGCCAGGAAACCACTGACTGCTGGGCTGTTCCCTGACAGAAACCATGAGTTTCCTTTGGCAGCTTTGTGACTTTAGCCTTTAGCACCTCGTGTGTGCAGGTGATACTGGTATTAGATGTGTTTTCTCTGTTTGTGCGAAATGTGTGGCAGGGAATCCAACAACACTGCTCAGCAAACTCACCACAAACAATTCCCCGGAGCTGTTCTTTGACAAGACCTGACAGGTAGGGAGGATCAACAGGGGAAGGTAACAGCAGGTCAGCTCAGCCTGCAAGGGGCTTCTCCATTTATTTTCTTGGCCAAAGAGAAATGGCTAAAGATTCCCACCATTCCTCCCTCTGACACTTCCAAGGAGACTCACACCATTTTGTAATTTTAGATACTAATGTATTCTTTACCAGATTCACTGATGAACAAGTAAATAATTCAGTATTATGTTGTGTTTGTGGAACCACAGCTGCTTAAGAGTGATGTTTCTAAGTCCAGGAAGTCAAAACCAAAAGATTTTGAAATAATAGCTATGCTTGACCTGAAATTAAAATATTTGCATGACAAATCACCCCAAGGAGCATAATCCATCTGTTTAGATCATGCTTGCTGTGACTGATTGGCAGTGCACTGCTCTGCCTTTTTTTTTTAGTTAGGAGTGAGTCCACTAACCACAATGAAATCCCTGTTTTCAGACGTTCCAAACAGTGTAGCAACTTGAAGTTAAGAACAATAATGAATACTAAAGAGATGAGAATATAGAACATGTCCCTGTTCATGGGTAAGTTGCCAGTGGATGAAAGCAAAGATCTTGAAGCCTTTCTGGGAATATCTGTCTGGCAACATAGTGCAGATAATTTCAGCTGTTCGTGTGATTTACTGCTATTAAGAAACAAAGAATCATCCATTGCTGTGTTGGGTACAGATAGGTGGTTTTTTTCGTTGTGGTGTTTTGTTGCTTTGTTTTTAAATTTAATTCTGGAAGGATTTTTTCCTCTTATTGTGAACCATAAAGACAGAAGAGCATTATAAGTTTCTGTGGGGAAATGGTGTGGAGTTTGTGATGTTAGAGAACACAGATAGAGCAGCAGACCTAGTAGGGCTTGAAATCTGGGGTCTTGAGTGCCTGACAGGGAGATCTCAACTGTTCTGTTCTCTCCAAATAAAGGATAGGGACATTGGAACCCACTGGCTTTAAACACATCTTGATTCAATTTTCTGTCTAAATACGATGACCCAGTAGAGCTTTTGCTTTAACATTTTTGTGAATGTTATACTGTCTTAGTGTCTTAGATTTTCTGATTTTCTAGTGAGGTGGCAGATATGTAAGTGGACTATTTACTTGTCTTGCTGTCCCTAAGCAATGTGATTTTATCAATGTGATCAAACCTTTTATGAGCCATATTCCTCACAAGCTGGAGTTGTTTGCCCTACGTGGAGATGCAGCACCAAGCCAAACCTATGCTCACTTTTTTTCTTGCTTTATAACCTTTCTATAGAGAGCATTTTATGCATGTTTTAACCCCAGAATTGGTGTCATAGTCTGAATCAGATATTTCCATGTAATTATTGCATTTTTAAGCTATTCCATTTATCACATTATGGGGTCACAGACCAGTTCAAAACATCATCATTTCCAAAGGCTGTTGCCCTGGAGAATTCATAGCTCACCACATCTAAAATATGTACCCAGAAAAATGACTGTGTTTCCTTTTCATTTCCTCAGGATCTGAGATACAGTGATGATGTTGGATTCTGAGACTGAAATGAACACAACAGAGTATTAGAGGTGTTTCATAAGCCCATATGAACTCCACAGAGGAGGACAGACTTTAGGCAGAAGACTGTTTTTGTCTTGCAGCATCTGATGTAGGATGACATTATCCAATTGCAAAGCTGCCAGGAAAGGCTATTCTTGAATCTTGTAATACTCAAGATTGGCTGAATCATAGAATGTTTTGGCTTGGAATAGACCTTAAAGATCATCCAATTTCAACCCCCTGCCACAGGCAGGGACACCTTCTACTGTCCCATGTTGCTCCAAGCCCTGTCCAACCTGGTCTTGAGCACTTGCAGTGATGGGGCAACCTGCTCCAGTGCCTCAGCACCCTCACAGGAAAGAATTTCCTCTTCCTGTTTAACATAAATCCGCCCTCTTTCAGTTTAAAGCCATTAAACTGAAATTTAACCCTTGTCCTATGACTCTGTGCCCATGTAAAAAGTCCCTCTCCATCTCCCTTGTGGTCTCTTTAAAGTACTGTAAGGTGCTGTAAGGTCTCCCCAGAGCCTTCTCTGCTCCAGGGTGAACAACTGCAGCTCTCCCAGCCAGACTCTGGGGCAGAGGTGCTCCAGCCTTCTCTGAATAGTCTCCAACAGGTCCATGTCCCTCTCATGTTGGGGAGTTTCATAAGGGGAATGACACCCTTTGTCATGCATTTGATATGAACAATTTTTCCCTGATGTTGATGAGGAATCCAAGGCTTCCGTAATAAAATAATGGGAAGGATGAAACCAAAGATTTAATCATTCCTGTAGCTGCTCAAGTTATTTGGTTAGTGAAATTTTGTGGGGGTGTGTCACATTTAACTTGGAACTTAGATTAAAACTGAGCTACATCCCAATAAACATTGCAGTAGATACCCCAGTCATAGTCTCTATCAATAAAATTAGAGTTTTCAGCTGGAAGACATTCCTGGTTTTTACCATGTTTTTAGTGCAGATAGAAATGCACAGATTGCTGCTGATTTAAAGCATGTGGAAAAAGCCCATGGAGATTTATATTTCTTTCGTGATTGAATGCTGGTACTTGGTGTTATATGGAAAAGCAGTCACTTGGTTTAATAGTTGCACAGCTGGTGTTATCCGAAAAATAATCATTATGATAGAAGGCACACATTTTTCATGGCTTTTGTCAGGTCTGTCAGAATATGTTCTCTGCTAAGTCTACACACTTCATCTGACATTCCTTAAATTAATATATTAACATATAATACTTTTAAGAATGTCAGTTATAAAATGTGACTGTAATTGAAACATAACAGAGTATGGCTGTGTAAAACAAAGCAATTTGCAGGACCCATAAAGTGAGAAAGTCACTATGATCCGTGTTTAGAAACAACATAACATTATTGTCTGGAAAGCAAGTGACAAATTGCAAGAATTAACATTATGCATAACCAATTCAGCTTGGTAATATGTGCTGATTTGAACATCTTTAAATTACAGCAAATACGAAAATATTAATTTGAAGTACAAACCAGCTTGATTACAAAATCTGGATTTCTCTTTGTTCCTCTGTACCTTTTCAGGGCTTTTAAGCAAGCGAGGAGAGGCAGATCAATGCTGACTTTAAATGAGCACAGGATGTCACTTCTGAGGAGCTGGGGACTTGCTGGATGTCCATTATTTCTATCTGTGGTAACTGGACAGTAGATCTTTTTATCTTTTGCTGCCAGAGGCAGGGGTCAGGCTGGGAAAAAGAAATTATTTTCCCAGTCTTCTCTCTTTTTGATATGTTAACAGACAACCCACTAACATATAATTTTGTCCCCTGTGGAGTCCCAGCAAAAGGAGAAAGGATAAGGAGAGGGTAGAGTGTGAATGCAAAATGATCTGCAGTGACTCAAGTAAGTTATAGGGAATTCCTCCTCTTGTCGCTTTGTCAAATGACAGAGGTTTAATCTCCCAAATAAGGGGATTTTGTGATCTCCAGAAGGAAATGGTTCTATTTCTGCATTTGAATTATCTCCTTTTAAACCCATGAACTGCAATGTGAGGGGCCCCATGCTGAATTGGAACTCCTCACTGTTCCAGATGATTCTGTGTCAGGAAGGGAAGCTGAGTTAAGTTCCATGTGCTGGGTCTGGTGCCTTTTCCTTGGCCATTTCCCTTGTGCAGCTCCTACAGGAAACTGAAGATCCTGTGGAGGAAGAGTTTCTGTGATGGAAGAAGTAGCAGGCTAATTCTGTACTCAGAAAGACCTGTAGAATTTACCTGAAGCATAAACTTAATGTGTAAATGATATTGAATGTAATCTGTTACTATCAGAAAATCCAAAGATTTGACTTAGGAAAACTCATAATATTTATATTGCTTGCTTTTACATTGCCGTGACATTTTAAAACCCTTCCCAGTGTTTAAAAGCTTAACCCCACACTAAAGAGGTTTCTCTTTTTGCCATGAATATTTCATTCCAAAGAAGAGTACAGTAAGCTCAATTCAAATAGAAAAATTCAGGATTTACATGGACGTGTTCCAGCATATGTTATTGTTCTAGTTAGCTGCTTCAGTAAAAATCCTATAGAAAATTCACCTTTCCTGACATTAGTAGAACTTGCCAGGCACTCATAACCAGGGTTCATTTGATGAAGCAGCAATGACTGCCCACTTTTCATTTTCATATAGGCAGCAAATATAAGGATAATAGCAGAAAATATAACCAGCAAGTCACAAGAGTGTCAGCAATCCTCAGTTCCCCACAGTGCAGGCAGAAAAGAAAAAGTGTTTATGGTCCAAAATGGAAGAACTCTTGAATATGTCCTTAATACTGAAGACAAATGCACTTATTCAAACATTGTCTTTAAGAAGTCCATTTCACAGAGATGGCTCTTTTATTTTAGTGATTGTTTGTAAAGATAAAAAGTGTTCTGCTCTACTGAAAAAATGAGGTTCAGTTGCCACGGTGGCTTTAATTTTGAGATGGGGAGTAAAAGGCTGTTTGTTTGCAAATGGGTCTATCTGTTCTCCCTCTGCCCTTGCTCCAATACTTGGCAATTTCCAAAGTGAATCTTGTTCTTGACCTAATTGCTGATTTTGCCTTAGTGTTTTCTTCATCATGTCTAGTTCACCCTCAGAAATGCAATGGACCCAAAAGGAAATTGTTTGAAAGAGAAGGAGAGTCCATCAGAAAGAATTCTGATCTGTTTAAGCAGCACTTGTCAGCAATCTTCACCCCTACTGGGCTGTTTTCATTAATTCATATACCTTTCTATGGCATTTTTCAGTGCCTTCACACCCATTTTTGTAAAAGTCTTAATTGCAGACACCAAGTCATGCTGAACCTGTGTAACTGTGCTGTCAGAAGGAGCTGCTCTGGTGCCACAAGGGAAATTGTGGTTGTGCTCATCACTAATTGTGGTCTCTGCTTGTTGGAGAAAGGGATGAATTGGTGTCACCACTGAAGTGCTCTGCACTGTGCCAAGTCCTCCTGTAGCACAGGACTGTTGCTGTAAACTCCAAAAAAGAGCCTGAAGGAGCTGATCCCAAACAAAATATGTATTACAATAGTGTTGAGTTGTAGTCGACACTAAGGTTACAGACCTCATGTTTAAATAAATGGATGGTTTCAAACAGCTGCCTCATTCTAGTATTAATTTTAGTGCTCATGCTTTAGAATATTTTTATTTTTGTTATGTTTTTGCAACACAGCAATATCCTGCAATGTGTAGAACAATCAAAAATATTGTAATTAGTCGAGAGAAATGTAACTTATTTATGAAAAGACTCTTGTGAATATAATGTGCTGTTTTTCTTTGCAGTTATAAATTTACTAAATACTCCTTTGGTGACACAATGAAATGCATGTTCATTCTTAGTTTTTCAGTAAAATCTCAAGCAAGCACATTTTGTTCCTTTATTTTCAGGATATTGGGAAGTCAAATACATGGAAAATAAAGACTCATTGTTTCATATCATTAACAATAGGAAAAACCCAGGGTAGAAAAAGACTTTGTCATTTTAGAATGAGGTAATCCCTACTACATATCTTCTGGCTGTGGTTTCACATACAGAACTCTCCTAGAATTTTCCAGGAGTATTAAGGATGAGCCTGTGCTTTCCACCTTCCCGGCTGTTCACAGATGTGTTCAGCCATTTTTTTGCTTTTATCTGTAAGAATTCTGATGAGCACATGAGTACACAGGTGAAGCAGGAGTGAGGATGTCCCCTTGTCCCTCCTTGTACCTGCTGCAGCAGCAGGGATTGCCTTCCCTCTCCCCATCCCATCCAGGACCTCAGGCCTCCCTTTGATGCTAACCCTGGGCTTTGCACTAAAGCCTTTAATTCTTTTGAAGTGAAAGCTCTTCTCTCCCTCTGTGTTTGGGGCCTTGTGTGCACTAAAGAAAGAGCAGAATGTTGCCCTTTTATGTTTATATGATGGATTTTGTCTTTATAGATCCCAAATCACTTCACAAAATTTGTAGGCTGGAAGAGACCTTGAGAGTTTATCCAGTTTATCCCTCTGCCAAAGGATTGCTCAGCTGAGCCCAAATTATACCTGATTGATGCTTGGCCAACTTAAACTTTTGCAACATTTCTAGGATTCTTATCAATGGACAATTACAGCTCTTTTCAAATCCTGAGTGCTTTTTTGTTTGATTGCTTTTAGTTTCTTCTGCATTTTGGTGGAGATATTTCTTATAAGGGTAATATTTCTCCTCCTCCCTGTACTGGTTTAGGAATTGAAACTCCAGGCTAGAATCAAAGAAAACTACATGCTTAGATTTACTCTTATAAATAGTTGTTTTTGAGTAAGTTAAGTTACTCAAATGTGGTGTCAGTCCAAACTTTTTATATTTGGCTGGACAAGACTTTATATCCAATATTGTAATTTTTTTTCAATGCTAATAAATTTTTAGCAGTGTATGATTAACTATATGTTATTTTCCAAGCTTTCTGGTGTGGTCACTATGTATATAACATTATTATCTATTTATTAAATAAGGTCACTGAATCTGTTCAAGCTAATCTGTCTTGAGTATTGTAGAAAGGTTTCAGATTGCTTTGGGGTTATGTGTTTCTTGTTTCACATGCAATAGTTTATTTCTTTTTCATAAAATATGGGGGATTGAAAACACAGATTGATTTCCAGGCCTATTTAGTTATGGGCATTGATTGGATTCAAAGTTTTTGAAGAAAAATGTCAAGAAGTTTTGGATAAAGAACCTTATATAATAACAACCATGGCCATGGGAGCCTCATTTCTCTTTATTGTGATGCTGTATTAGTGCTGAAAACTGAGTACAAGAAGCTTGTAAACCCCCATTATTGAAATACAGCTTCTGCTTTGGTTTATCCTGCTAAATACTATGATTTGTGCTTTAATATTTTGGAATACAGTCACAAGATTTTCAACTTAAAACAGTTTTACATTAATAGAATATATTTTATCCACCTGCTACGTAGAAATGTATTTTCTATATTCCTGAATTGTTTAATAAATATGCATTGTGAGAGGAGTTTGGTTTGGAAGCGATGTGATAGGAATAACTTGCCTGTTTCCAAAGGATGAAACCTCTGAGGGATGTGTGTGTGTGTGAAAGGGACTGGTGGGTGCTAAACACAGCTCTCTGATGTGAAAGCAGTTTTGGGCTCGTGGGACTGTCAGCCATCCCTCAGTGGGCCAGGCAGCAATGATGGTTTTCTGTAGGAAACACAGCTGGAGGCAGAGCTGCACCATGGAGCTGCCAGAGCAGCTCACTGCAGAGGGCTGGGGCTGGGCAGGGGAAATGAGCACCCCAGAGGTGCAGAGGCAGAGCTGCCTGGGTTATTGGTTTGCACCACTGTGTCCCTGGGTGTGTTTGCTCTGGAATTCCCCAGGAAACCAAGAGGAAACTCTCATAAGTGAGAGAAGTGTGTTGCACAGCAGAGCAGAGATGGGGATCGTGTTGGGACCAGAACCAGCTGGAATGGCAAGGCTGGAAACCACTTTGGATTTTTGCCTTTTTCAGTAGGTTATTTACATTGTCGCAGAACAGCACTTGATTGCTATCACTGGGTTTTTCTCCTCATGGGACCATGACATCAGTGTTACATTGGCTGACTCCTTTGCTGAGGAAAAAGATCCAGTTTTAAATGCACACCTTTGTGTGTGCAGCTAAATGAGCGAGGAGTTCATTCTGCATGCTACAGCAACCCAAGAAATAAATTATCATGTGTTCAGCCTGACTCCAAAACATGATCTGAACATAAAAGCCCTAGCTGTTTATAGCAGTGAAGAGATTTTGGGCTAGATTAACTTTGGATCTGTATGAGTGTGAAATTGTGTGGTTGGAAGATGGTGTAGAGAATGGGAGCAGACCTTGTGTGGAAGGTTTTGTTAAGTTAGTCAAGTCTAATGTTAGATTATCACAAATCTTTTCTAGTGCATAACAGTGGTGGTTTTTTTCCTCCTTTTTTTTTTTTTTTGCATAAGAGCATAATTAGATGTGAAAACAGTACAAGAAAAACATTGTGTCCCAAGCTGCCAGGATTCTGTTAGGTTTTCATTTCAAGCTCGTAGTTTATTGTAGCTGCCTTGGTTATATGCCAGGTTATCTGAACTGTTGCAAAAGCAAATGTTTTGAGCTATTCTGAGCATTTTAAGATGTTTGAAGATCAGTTTCCTTTTTGTGTGCTTAAAATTTGGGCATGGATCCCTGACCTGAGTTTTGAATGAAAGATCTCCAGCATTCAGGAGTGCTCTGCCACACTCCCAGTTCCCATGCTCAGGCTTACTCTGGCACCCCTTTCTTCTCAGTTCATTTGTCTTTAAGAGCTCAAACCCAAATGGCAGTGCCTAACTTCAACACCCAGGTTTGGAACTCTGAGTCTACATTAAAAAGCAGTCATAGTATAAAGACCACCAGCAGAGTTTTGAGAGTGTCTTAAATTACCATCACGGCAGTTATGATTAATATATTTGTCTCTTTAGGGCTTTTGTGGCACTGATAATATTTGCTGTTCTCACTAAGTCTCGATTAAATGAGTGCCTAAGACTGACGGGCAGTTTGTCTGTAATGACAAGTGCTTTAGTGTAGCAGGAAAGGATGAGCTGCCCCAGGGAGACATCACCACCCACTTGAGCGAGATCCATGAAGGGTTTATGACCCGTTTGAATCCTGATTGAGCATCACTGTCTTGACCCTCGGGGAGCCAATTGTCTGGAATACTTGCTCTGTCAGTCTGAGCGATGTGCTCAGAATCCCTCTGAAAGCTGTATGTCTTGATTGTGTGTAATACACACAGTGAGTTATCAAAATGCTATAAAGATAGGGAAATATTTTGTCACTGGGTATCGGGGTGTCATGTTTATGGAGCACACTGTTTTACTTGCCAAGTAAAATGTACTGTGAGCTTAACCCTTTCAGGAATAAATGATTTCAGATCTGACATTTAATATGGGAAGGAGTTTCTTTGAAGCAAATGTGTCTGATAGGTGATTACTGAGTGAAATTAAACTCCTCGTGGCAGAAAGTCTGTGCCCAGAGCTCTGGGGAAGCCTGAAGGCAAATCCAGCTGGGGGGTGGTCAGTGCCCCTCGATGGGAGCCCGAGGAGGGGTGGGCACAGGCTGGTCACAGCTCTGGCCAGTGCAGCAGCTCCGAGTTAAAGCCAGGCTGATGGGGGAGGCAGCACTTAGCACAGCATGGCCTTTGTGCTTCTTCTGGTCATAAAGAAGGTTTTGTAAGTCCACAGCAGGACTGGAGCTGGAATCCTGTGTGTGCAGTGGGGAATGTTGGGAAGGGGCAGTTCAGGAGGGTGTTGCAGGTCTTTCTCTTACTGGTGTCATTGCCCTTTTAAATCTGAAGTGCTCATGTTGTACCAAACTGGATGTTCAAGTCTTAACCCCCTGTGGAATAGGCAGGAGGTGCTCCTAGCAATAAATAAACTGTGCTTCAGCTCCTGGACAGCCTTTAGACTCTGTATATGTTGCAAGGAAGAAGGAGAGAGTTGACTGTTGCTACAAAATTTTTAGAAGGAAAAAGCCCCACAAAAAAATCAAACCCAAAACCCAAACAATAAGATCAGAAAAACAATTCTTCCTCCATTCTACCCTCATCCTGCAAAATCAGAAAACAACATCCAGTACCAGAAATGGAAAAAAAAATCCTCCTTTGTTTTATAGTTAAGTGTTTCACAGCCAGCTAATCTTTATTATTATGGCTATTGAAGCAATTAAACAGATTAAACAGAATTAACTGTTGTTTTTCTGCTACCATAAAGATGGCCTCTTAATTCCAAATGCCCTTTTTTCTAAGTAAATTGTACTTTCATCTCTAATTCCAAGAAGATTGTGGTGGAGTATGCATTTTTGTCTATTCAGGTACTGTTGCTGTTAGCAACGTTTTTTAAAATGACCAACTAGCATATGTAACTAAAACCGTGTTAAAAAACTCATTAAATCTTAAAAAGGGTTAGATAAATTAAAGGAAGTCGTAGCAGACTCTGGTATAACTCAGTACAAGAGAACATCAATATTGCTCATTGAACAGTCTATTCTTCTAATTTTAAAAGAACAACTATTTGTCATGGTTCCTGTCCTTGGGCTGGCAGTTATCTAATTAAATGCATATGAAATTCAAAAGCCTTTACTGAGGGACAGTAATTTTCCTTGGTTGTTTTTAAAGTCACCAAGATGAAAGAAGAATTACATTGAACAGATAATGGATAAATTTCTCCATTGTGCATTAAGGTCTTGGATTGACTAATCATCCCATGGTTATTAATCAATGTGTTATCTTCCAGTTTGAAATTAGAGGTTCCGTTCTCATTATTGCTGACTCTAGGTAATAATACTTCCAGTCCTTGATTACCATGACTCTCCAATGTACTGCCTTGCAAAATACCACCAAACTCATCCAAACCAGATCAGATCTATAAAGAGCATCCCCTGTGCATTATGTTTACATGACTCCCCAGCAGGGTATTTTTCAGTCTAGGATTTCCCCAGTGCCCTCTGTGCTGTTTGTCACATTGATGTGTGTCTGCCCTGTTCCCTTATCACCATCCACACCTGACCTGCTGATTTACATGTGATGTTAATGGAAGATAGAGACACTGCTTGGGATTTTTGCTTTAAGGATGTGATTCGCTTGGTCATGCCAGAAAAGTTCCAAGGGGTGGATTGTTCCAGATGCTCAGTAAGTATATGTGCAACTTAGACAGAAAATGGCATTTGAAGGTTATAATTTCTGTACTAATTCAGTGTTCAAAGGGAGTTTGTAGACACGAGTTAGCTCTTATTGTACCTTGTGAAGGTAGCCTGGCAAATCAGATGGCACAGCAGTATGTAAATATATATATTTCAGCACAATTAGGTACATATTCTGGTGTTTCTGAAGACCTGTTTTTGACCTCTGATTGTGTATAAAGATGAAAAAACATTGAAGCAGCAGATATGAGGATGGATTAATGGCAGGAATTTGGTACTTTCACCCCCATAGTGGCTTCCTATTTCTTTACATGTGCCCTAGGGTCAGAAATCCTGTGAAACTCCAGGCTTAGTGCACTTGAAGACCTTCTCTCATATGACTCAAACTGAAGTTATATTATTTAGAGAGAAAAATAGTCCCTGATTCTGTAATTGAAGCTTATAAGGGCATGATACAGATGCAGAAATCTGACTATTCATGTGCAGCTGTGGAATTGGGATATTAAAACTAGATATTAGAATTGGAACAATCAAGTTAAACAAGTCTTGATCTGTACCACAATTACAGTGAACAACCCAGAGGGTGATGTTGGTTTCTTAACAGATCTGTGATATTATGTAGTTTGAATTCAGCATTAAAAAATACACTGTAAAATGTTTCTCATCAACTTCAAAGACAGTGCACTGTTTAAGGAGCAGAATGCTGCTTCTAACCCAAATTATCATTTAGTGAACTGCCAATAATGATCTCTGCTCAGGAATTTCCAGTATTGAACCCTTTTGATGGCAGAATAATGATGCTGTGAACAGCCTCCTACTCCTATTTCCAGTTTTGTCTACATCAGTGTCATGTTCAAAAGCAGTTAAATAATTCTAATTTCTGGGCTTGTTGGTGTGTGAATACACACTTCTGTTCCTTTTTTAAATACTAGAAAAAGGCACTAAAAATCATTTCATGAATAGTGCATGTGGTTTAAAGCTAAATATTTTAGAGGTCTAGCATTCAGCAGAGGTGAATAATGGCAGACTTCACTTCTCATTTAAACAGAGGTGAATAATGATAGACTTCACATTTAAAAAGTAAGGTGTGCATTGTATTGGAGGAAGCCTTAGAAAGAGCAAGTCATTATGCACAATCAAATGAAGCAACCTTTATGTGGTGTGTTGGGATTCATATCATCTACTTTAGCAGATAAGCTAAGACATAGCAGAGATTAATCAGTTATTTGCTGTAATTAAATCACAAAAGTGCTTCATCAGCTTCCTGTTTTCGGTGCTCTTTCACTTGCTTATATCCTGACTGTGCTTGAGCCAACACAAACACAGGGAAAAAAAATGAACTCTTTGAAAGAAATTATATCCCAACATGTCAGAGCTAAAACCCCCATGGTATTAAAGTTATACCCTGCTGAAACTTATAATGTCCTGGAGAGATTTCATTATGCTACGTACACTGAAGTTTGTGCTGAACTCCAACACACAGTTCACACATCTGATAAAATATTAAAGAAGGACAAATGTAGGGCTTGCCAAGCTGAGGTGCTGTAAACTCGTCCGTGCATATTTGGCCTTTCATGACTTCTCGTGCATCTTTATTTATTGTTTCCAAACCAAGTGTATTGTCACGAAAATGACATTGTACTTGGAAAAATCCTATCAGGCAAAGTCAACCCCTAAAATAAGTGTTATAATAAATATGCAGAAATGTCATTCTTTACATTAGCCCAAAGGTTTTGTATAGCTTAAGGATATGTGCAGTAAGCTAACTATAAAAATAGAAGCTTGACAGTGGGGATGAATGTGTGTGTCAAAATAATATTACTCTTTCTGGGAGGATGGCAGAAAAAATGACACTACATCCACCAGCATGATTTTTATAGATCTGCCTCTTTGCCAGATGTCACCTTTTATAAACTACTTTATAAAAACATGACAGCATAGTGAAGTAGTGTGTTTATAGCTTGATAAACTTTTGTAATAAAGTTAGGATTGGCTGAAAATTAAAGCCTTAGAGCCTACTCATTAAGCATTTGGGAAGCTTGCTCAGATTTAAAAAGGAAAATATTAAAGAAATATGCAGAATGAGTCACAGGCAGTAAGTGGCCTTTTTCAAGAGAGAATGGCTTATGGTTGTGTTTACCAGTATGCCATGCAATAACCTATCCAGATATATTACTGGGATTTTAGAGAATAAAGTTTGCATTACTTTAAATGTAAACACACAGACAAAATATACAGTGTGTATTAAATTATATGTTTCCAAAGAGTGCTATGAGGACATACAGGATTATGCCATAAATATCACCCCAGCACACAATTGTTTTATTACATAATAAAGGTCTGTATATTACCCTCTGCTGCACCATGCGACACATAATTCAGATTTTTCATGACATGTCTAATTTATACAAGTCTCTGGCTCTGGAAATCATACAGGAATAATATCTTAAACTGTTTCTAGCCTGAAAGACCTTGACACTGTAATTACTATCCCAGAACAAACACTGGTGTGTCAGGGCTGGGGTCACCTCTCTGTGTGCCCCACTAACTGCAGTGCAGGAGAAAAGTCCTCTCTGGTCTCTGGGAAGCTTTGACAGACACCTTGAGGGCAGAGATGCAAAGACCTCCTGTATACTCTGCCTCTTAGAGAATTCCTGTCATACCTCCCTCCTTGCTTCTTCACTCTGAGAAACTTTTCAAACTCTTCCACCAGACTTTATTCCATCCATATTAATACTGGTGAGGAGAGGCCATGGGCAGTACTTGCAGGGCTCTGGGCATCAGCTGCCATCCTAGAGAGGATCTCCTGGACAATATGAGGTGAAAACCTCTCTGCGCACATGGTTTGCTCATAACTGGAAGTGCTGATCCACTGAGAAATAGAAATGCCACCACTTGAAGGAACCCATATTTATTTGTTCAGCCACATTCTACTGACAGACACAACCTGAAGTCAAAATCATCCTCTAACACACAGGATCTTCTGTACAGGATGAACCATAAACAAGCTGCTTTTTCACAAATCATTTCTGTATCTGAGGGTTTTGTAGCAATGTGAAACATATTCAAGCCAACGTTGAAAATATGACTATCCTTTTGGCTGTGTTTGAAGTTCTTAACCTTTCCCACTTCCACCCCCCTAGAGATGCACTTTCTTGTATAACTTCAAACTAAACACAGTCTTTCTCTTGGGCTATGTAGGTTTGCCTTTTGTGGGGAAAAACACACATAAACACAATTTAGAATCATAGGAAAATAGGCTTGGAGGTCTCCCAAGAGGTTGTCAGTACACTCTGCCATCCCAGGGCAGTACCAGCCTGTGTTGCTTTATGCTGATGCTCTGCCTCTCAAATATTTGTTTAACCCATTTTCCCCCCAGATCTTTGGTGATGGAGGCTCCACAATATCTCCAGGAAAATCCATTCCATTATTATACTATTAATTTGGGGTCATACTGGGGGAAGGATTTTTTTTTTTTTTCAGATGTGTAACCCAGCTCTGTCAAATTTCCAGAAGCAAACCATTTGGGAGTTTTTTTGGGTTTTCTCAGGGGGTTGGGTTTTGTTTTTTTTGTGGTTTTTAAAATTTTTTTAATTTTTTGGGGGGCTTTTTTGTTTTTATTTTTGTTGACTGCACAGATTTTGACAATGGTAATAGATTTTGGGGGAAGACACCTGGCTGTTTGGGCCCAGTGTCCCTCACGTGTCCCTGAAAACATCCTGTTATTTATGCAGTGCTCTAACTGCTCATGGTCCTTATCAGTCAGTCAAACAGCACAGTCCTTGCCTTAGAGAGGCAAGTGAATGCTCTAATGGAGGAATATGAGGTGCTCTGGTAAATATCTAAGTAGTCATTAATGGCTGAAATGGAAATCGAGGAGAATTACATTATGGTGTTAGAGTGGGTATATTTTTTCTGTGGTGAGGGTTAGTTTTGTTCCTCTAAGACTTCATGTAGCTTCAAGCATGGGCTCTTAGAAAACACTGCTTTTAACTGCTGATTCTGCTCTCTGTGGTCTAAGTAAACAAGTTTCACTGAGTTCCCTGTGCTGAGCTTCGTGCTACTGCAGCCAAATGCAGCTATCCTGAAACTAAATAGTTCAAACGTTGGTTCTTTGGCTTGACCAGTTTTCTGCTGATTTTGTAGACTGAATGGACTCCCCAAGGAGTCACATGAGCAGTGGGGTCAAGTGCACTGTAGTTTCTCAAGACAATTTTTTTACTGTGCAGTTATTTGCAAGTTCCAAAACACCTCTAAATTTCTATATTCAGGTGCTGACATTTGTAAATGAAGGAATTTCCAGATGCATGTTATCTACTGATAGAGGGAACTTGTGCTGCAAATGGACCACTTGAACAGCACTGGCTATTTGTTTCTTGATCTTTCTCCTTTCATATTGCTTGTTGTGTTTTTTTTAGAGTCTTGGCAAAATGAAATCCTTTGTGGCAAATGTCATGTTTCTATGCATGATTCCAAAGCGATGGGATTGTTTAAAATTTGCTCTTTGCTTAGTTCTAAAATGAAAATAGGGTGGCAAAATCTCCTTGTTATATTTGTGAAAACAAATCAAACTTGCTGTAAAAGCACCAGGATTATACTGTGAGTTCTGTAGCCATTTCATGCATTCTGTGTGTATATTTGCATGAAAGTCACACTGAGTGGAAATACACATGAAAGGTGCAGTTCTCTCATGAGCATGAGGTGTAACTGTGGCTCTGTGTGTTTCATGGGCTCTCAGCTCAAACCATGCAAGTCTTTCACAGACTGCCCCAGGATGGGGCTTGACCTAGGGGGTTTGTATCCAAAGCTGGATGTAAAGCCCAGAGGAATCCAGCAGTGTTTTGTTTGGCTCCTTTCTGTGGAAGATGCTCGCTCCCTGCCAGCACTGAATGTCAGCTGTAAAGGTGTGGGGTGATTCTGCATCACACACAATGCACTGCCTTGCTCCATTCAATTTATTCAATACTTTGTCCTTTATGTTTTCACTCTCTGGTCCTTGATGGTTCCTGAGAAAGCACAAAGTGAAGTTTAGTAGCTGATTTGGGAATGGAATTATGAAAAGTTCTGTCAGTTATGTGATATGGTGATTTTTACTATACCTGCTGCTTCATTTCTCCGTGTTATTTTTGAAAAAAAAAAAAAGGATGAGATTTCTTCAAATTCTACTTGAAAGTTATTTTTAAATTGCTTATACCCAAAACATGGAATAATTATAAAATGAAGTGAAATAAAGTGAAAGGATTACAGAGCCTTCCATTGTATCCCTAAGCATTAGGCATGGAAGATTTCAGCCAAACTAAATATGTAGGTGGCCATTTCCTTGTTTGAATGCTGATTTTTTTAAATGGAATTTTATTGCCTGTTTCTTGAAGTAATTTTTGGAAACAGTAGTTTTCCATGACTTGTAGCCAGTGAGACCCATCTGGATCATTGTCAGATATTCAGGCTCCTCTGGTGGGATTTCTTATGCTAAGTTCCTTCTGAAAATTAATGGCACAGTCTAGCTTCTTCTGTTAGTTTTGGAAAGACAGATTGAATTCTGTTTCATTTTAACCCACAAGCCTCACTTCTTTCCCTCAGAAGAAGATCTCTCACCCTCTTCATCTTCTCTTGGTTTTGGAGATTTTACAGAGGGAGGTTGAACATGAAAGTGTGGAAGCAAGGCAGCAGTGAGGAAATGTAACCAAAGATCTCAGTTCTTAGAGGGAGGAAGATGCTAGAAAAATTGTACTTTATGTAGAAGAAAGGTGTTTTTGATTAAGTTTATTGGACTTAGCATCTGACTCGAAGTAGGTCAGCAGTGAAATACTGTGTGGAGGTGTGATGAGATTGGAGAGAATTATTCCAAAAGCAGGATAATCTCTGAATTAGAAAAAGCTCATGGAGGAATGGATTATGAAGGGGTGTAAGTAGAATGTTTTCCAGAATATTGACAATAAAACTTTTAGAATAATGTTTCTGATAAAACAGACAATGTTCTCAAAACTGAATATAGTTTTGCTGGATGAGTATTTAGTACTTTGTGTCAATAAATCACTACTTAGTTGAGAAAACCCTGTCAGAAAAAAAGAGGGATACTGTGATAGAAGGAAAGCTTTTACAATTGATTATTTCACCTTTTTAACTCCAAATTGGATAGTTATGAAACTGATCCCAGGGATGCTGTTTTCTGGCATTGTCATTTTGGGAAATACCTGAGTGAGGCTTACAGAGATGACCACAGGACTATGCAGGTACCATTTAGTCTCCATCATTTTTTCTTACTAGTTTGGTAAATACTATTTATTTATATTTATAAATGAAAAATACAAACAGCAAAATACTTCATCTTAACATTAACTGAAATAAATAATTTTGTTTGTGTGTTACAAAGATTTAGGCCTTTCTGTTTCTGCAGTCTTTGGCAGATGCAAAGTGGCCTTCTTTTAAATAAAACTGCTTAAAACATACAAAAAAATGTCCAGAAAGTAAAAGAGGCCCTGTAAATCATGGCCACTTCCAATTTCAGAGTCTGAGGATCTTGGTAAATTACTTATTCAGACTTTTAGATTTTTGCTTGTGCATGTGGTTGTTTTCTTTTACAAAGAAAATAAAGTGAAAAGATCAAAGCACCAATTTTCATTACTCTGTTTTCCTGACAGCCTGCAAATGATGATGACTGATGTATGTATTTTAACAGCTTCAGCTGAAGGGTGCACTTAACTGCATCTGTTTTCTATTTTATGATGGGCCAAGGTAAATCATCTTTTTCTTGTATGTGTAGTCTACCTCTGTTGGTTTGGGGTATGTTTTGGGGTTTTTTTTTGGTGTGGTTTTTTTTTTTTTTTGGTGGGCAGAGGAAATCTACTTAAAATTCCATTGGTTCCTAAGAGTCAGTTCCTGAGGCCATATAAAACCTGTCTAAAAATGTGAACCATGAACATACCAGAGCTCTTCACCACAGCTGTCAGAGGAATAAATGTTATTCCTCTGTGTTCCATGGTTTAAAATAAATAGCTGGTGGTTTCCACTCCTGCAGTGTCTGGCTAACTTGGAAGTGTTGTTGATCTTGGCCACATGATGTGAAGGTCATAATTGTTTTCCACTAGGTAATAATTATTTGCTGTTAATGTTATTGAAGTTGATGAAGAAATATTTTACTCGTAGAACTCCGCTTTCCCAAGTACAGTAACTGTTCCTTTGGATATATAATATTTCAAAATTGTGTAGTAGAAATAGCAAACTATTTCAGTATAGGTGATTCCAATTTTTTGATGGGCCCTAAAAGAGTGCAACAGGGTTCACTTTCCAGAGGTGTAATTTGAGGAATGTCAGTTACTGAAATTAATTTTCAGATAAACCCAAAAGAAATATAGACAGGGGGAAACTTTGTGACTGATTAAAAGAGTTTGTAGTTCATCCCAGTTACAGGAAACTAGGCTGCCAGCTAGTTTGAACTTTTAAGAAGAAATTTAAGTTCAGATTTTGATTAAGGGACTTCTTGGTCTGCAATTTAAGGACCTGTTCATATAAGAGCCCTGGAAATCCATTGCAAACAGATTTGAAAGGGAGAGTTAAACCACCTCAACTTCAACCTCAGACAGAATGGATCTTCTTAATCACTATGAACCCCTGCCACTAGTGCTGAGGTGGGTGATAAATAACCTGTCTGATGGCTCCATCCAGCCATCCTCCTTTATAGCTGTGCAATTGCAACACTTTAAACTTCTTTCTGGTGAGCTAGAAGACCATAGATAATCACTTAAGTGGAGTTCATATTAATTATATTGACAGCAAAATGAAGTATCTTAATTTCCCACAATCGACCAGAGGATTCTCTGGGAGGCTGCAGGGCTTGGGCAGCTGTCTGTTGGACCTGCTCTTCGTGCTGGAGGTCTGCAGAGTGTCTCACATACAGCCTTTTGCTGTCCTCCATAACAGCCTGATTTCTCATTTGATAGATGTTTTGTGTACTAACCAACACTGGGATATGACTTTGTGCATTTAAGGGGTCAGTCTATAAGGCACAAAATAAAAAATAACCCATTTATATCAACCTGGAATGTCAGCTAAAATCTCCTGAGAAAGCAGCACAGCTGAATGTGTGTGAAATGCTGCAGATGGAGCTCTGGAAAACATCCTGGCCATGTGAGCAGCAGAATTTCTTTTCCTGAAGGTGGGAGGCTTTGAAACAGCCCATTGTTAGCAAAGTTCTTGGTTTGTTTGTAATTAATCATGGGCTGTTGTTTGACAGTACATAATAGAACTAGAAAGCAACCACTTACAACAGGAAGCAACTGTCAATTAATACACTAATACACTAATGAATCAAGTTTACCAAAGGTGAAGCGGTGGGAGAAATGAAATACTGAATTTCTGTGCTCAGAAATTCACCCTTTAGTGTTTCAGATCTGTTTTGGTTTGTTTTCAAACAGTGGTTCCTCGTTGTTCTTGCAGTGTTCACATTGGTTCACAGGTTTAAACTTCAAATGTGATTAAATCTCACCTCTATAGCTCAGCAAGCCTGTGTGTTTAATTTAGTCAAAACATGAGAAGAGTCTGAAACCAGGGCTCAGTTGGATTCAGCAGTGTTTTTATTGTTATTCAGGTAGTCATTGTTTTCATAAGGGTGAGTCACATAATAAATGTAGTGTTGTACCAGACATTACCTGTAGTAGGTATTCCTAATATTTGACAGCCAGACAGATTTATTGGTTTAGGTTTTGTCTTTTTTTTTTTTTTTCTTTCCAAATCTGGCATACCACTGGTACTTGCACACAGATCCAAAATGTGCTGGGATATTTCTGTTTGCAGTTCTGTGTACTCTGCCACAGGTAGGGGAAAACAAAAGCCTGAGACATTTCCATTTAAGAAACAGACTCCTGGCAATTTGGTATTCTGCCTCAAGGTTTCTGTAACCCACATTTCAGATTTCATTACACTGTGCTCTGTGATGTTGTTTTACATTATTTTTGTTTCCCGTTTAAAAAAAAAAAAAAATTGCAGCGTTTTTGTGAGCCTCAAGCTGTCTTTGCAATAAGAGTTGGCAAATCTCAGCACCCTCCCCTGGAATCTAGGCATGGATACCTATCTTTTGGAAATAAATCCTACAGAACTGGCATGAGATGCACTGTGAAAGGGATGCAAACAATGAATCTATGGAAGTTGTCAGCACTGTGCATTGCCTTGTGGGCTGGAGTGTCCAGCAGTGCACAGTTCTTTCCATCTCCATGGAGGAGCAAGGCTGTGAAATGCCATATATATGGATTAATCTCAAACATGCAATTCATGGAGGTGAAAGCTGTTGTAAATTCACCCCAGTGTTTTGCATTTAGGTGATTTGTATCTTCAAGCAGGAAACTGTGTGCATTTCCTAGGCAAATCATTGTCATATTTTAAGCACCCTGGAAGCAGTCTGGCATATAGGAATGCAGCAGGAGTTATGCTAATGGTGTTTGCCAGCTGTGGGCATTGTGGTCAGCAGTGAAACCCTGGGTGTGGTGTAATTATGGCTTTGGGTTTATTTTGCTGATTTTAATTCATAGAGGTATCTGTGGTACTTGGGTTTGGGTTTTTTATTCTCTTGATACAAATTAAATTTCAATGACATGTAATTATGTTAGAGGTAAAATGGACACAGCCTTTTAAATTGGTTTGAAATGTTATTTCAGGAAGGGGCTTTCCTGGGGAAGATGACATGTAGTTTGATAATGTCAGTAAACTGGCTTTTTTTTCCCAGCCTGCTGTTGTGTGTTGTGTATGTTAAAATATTTGGAATTAGCTTTCAATTTATGTAAAAAATCAAGTGAGGTTTGAATCTATATTGTATATTTTTGAGTAGTGCCTTTCAAATATTATGCTTTGCACCTGTTTAAAAGAGCAAAGACAGCAAAAAACTATTTTACTATAAAAGTTTGTTTAATTATCTATGCTGAACAAGTCGGCAACACAGCATAAATAGGAAATAATATTGCTTTTATACTTTAAAATATATATAAGTAGCCTTGTAAGTTGTTCTCCTGCTTAAGGCATTTGGCAGTTTATTTCTTATTTCCTGAATATTTCAAGATGTAAGCTTTTTTAATGTTCAAAAGAAGCAGGGCCATAAAGCAAATTGTTTTGAAACTCCAAGATGAATGGACGATTGGAGACATCGTTCCTCTAAAGCACCAGCTGGGAGACTCCATTAAGCTGTGGCAGCAGCACACAGAGCCACAGAGAGCACGGCTGCAGAGGAGATTTCTGCAGCCTGAAATATTGTTATTGGCAGGTTTCTGAATAATTTCACAAAGGCACTTCAGGCCAGGAATCTTGTTAGTGGAACCCAGTCTCACTTCAGTCTTTATATCTCCAGCATGTAAAACTCAGCTGTATCCTCCGAAGACTCCGAGTATTATTTTTTTATTCAATTCACTGGCTGTGATTGACAAGGACCTCTTCATGAATATGTTAAGAAAGAACTGTTTCCTGGATATTATGTCCTTTCATATCTGTCATAACTAGAATATTCATGATGCTGTTTTTAACAGGCCTCCTATTGTAAAAGAAATATCACGGAAACATGTTCTAGTTTTTATAAAGTCCAGGGAAAAATGAATGCCTTTGGGGCCGATAGGTAAGGGTTTTTTTAACAATTTAGAAATACAATGTGACAGCTAGCAGAATATATATCAGTGAGCAGAAAGCTCTTAAATATCGCAGTCACAGGCTTAGAACTGATAAACTGGTAGGGGTTGCATATATATTTCTGTATTTTCTGATGGCTGTAGTTACATAATAATTTCTTGTACATATCTCCCTTTAAAAATACAATTATGAAATCAGATTTTCTTTATAATTTTTATTTCTGGATGCTTAGAGTCTTTTTTTCTGCCAAAACTTTGACATGCACAGCCATATGTCTTTGTTGTACAGGAACACTGGGCTGGTGAATGCCAGCTGCCCTTTGAGGGTTCAGTGCTGGCATCTCCAGCAGTGGCTTTCTGTGACACAAGAGAGAGCCACCACCCTACCTGAGGCTGGAATTATTAGAATTCAGCTCATTATTTCATAGGAAAAGATTGGTCTAAATACTGCATACATGCAAGTAACTCTTCCCTAACTGCTGGATGCCATCAGTTTATTCAAAATACATTGTTATCCTTCTATTGGGGAAAAAAAAAAGCTTAATGTTCGCAGAAGGCCCTGAATTGTGCTATTGAAGAGCCACTCTGTCTTCTCTGTGGTTGTTCACAGGGAGCATCCTCTTGGCTGGATGTGCCCTGGGCTGTGTGGGGCTGCAGAAGGGATCAGAGCCCTGTGCATGCCTGGTGAAAGTGCGTCTGTCACCACAATTCCATGCAGCAAACGGGCAGCCCCAGTGTTTTCTTGTATTACTGTAAGAGGAGCAGAGCTGACAAGAGCACGGTGTTTCACCTGGGTCTCTGTGCAGCACAATCGACTTTCCATCAGCAGGAGCTGCTGCTCCCAGGAGCTGAGTGCTCCCAGCCCTGCCAAGAGCCAGGAGCATCTCCTGGGTCCCTGCAGAGCTCACAGCGTGCTGTGAGACTAACCTGCATAAACTGGGCTAAAACTGAACACACTGACCTGCAGGTGAAAGGCTCTGTATCCTATTAGACACCTCAGTATCGTACAATCCCCTGAAGTAAATAATTCTTGATCAAAAAGCAGGAAAACAGCCCTGCTTAGACACAAGTGCAAACTTACTGTGTGGATCAGTGTGCTTAGGAAGGTCGTGCCTGCCTGTCTGTGGTAGTGAGTGCAGCTGGGTATTTTCTCTGCCAGAAGGAAAAAGATGTCTTTTGCAAAGAAGAGTGAGATGTATGTTCCTGGCTCTTTTGGTTTCTCTTCAGATGTTTTCTCAGGGCTTTTGTTTTCTTAGGAGAGCTGTGTGGCAGTGAGAGCAGCTCCCATTCACTTTGAATGAGCAGTGATCTTAGGGTGATGGAAACTACTGTAGGAGGTGAAAGGCACTGGATTTTGCTTTGTCAACAAAGAGGTTTCAGCTGGCACTGTTCTTACACCTGCCCATAAAATAAATAAAACACAAGTTGTGGGGGCTTCACTTTGCTTAATGCAAGTGATCCAAGCAACACAAGGGAAATTACAGGTGCTCATTTTTATTGTAGTCCCTCTGTGGATGGGTTTTCCACCTTTATGTTCAGTGGGATCTGTAGTGGCATAAACTGGATGAGATTGATCCAGGGCCTGCAATTCACTCTTCATGTCTTAAGGATGCTCATATTAGAGATATTAATATTTTATTTCTAATAGCTAATGGAGTCCTAAAGACTTTATGGATATTTTACCCCTTTATGTCACTGGTTTTGCATCATAAGTCACTGGTGATTCATTGATATCTCAGCACAGGTTCCCAAGACTCTTCCACAGGCGTCATTGAGGTAAATTTTAAATTACCTTTTCCTTGCTCTTTGTAACCTCTGTCTGTAACTCTTATGGCTAAGGGGAAAAAGGGAAAATGGAGCTGGGATGAGTTAAACCTGGATGCTGTCTGTCTGAAACATGATTAAGTAGAAAAAAAGAAAAGCAATCAAAGTGGTGTTTTTATGCCAAAAGCCGTGAATAACGAACGCTGCTGGCTTCTGTCTTAATCCATAAAAATCCCACAGCCGGAATGTCTATGGAATAATCCTGTAAGAAAGAAACACAGGGAGAGAGAGAATCCACGTTGGCTTATAACAATCCATGGGTGTTAAACTCTGCTCATCAGCACAATGAAACAAATAAGAGACCACAAAACCAACCAAACAAAACCCCAAGCCAGACAGGTTGGCATCCTAAGTGCTTGTGGTACTTAGTGCAAATGTGGGTTTCTCTTCAGGTGTGCTGCAGCTGCATTTCTGGTTCTTGACTGACGTGGCAAAATGATGATAAATGAGAGGAATTATGATCTCATGTACTTTGCTTCTTGTCACATTTGGGTTATAAATTTTTTCATGCTTTGAATAATTAATACAAGCTAGTATTTACTGAGGTGCACAGTGATGAAAGAAACAAGAATGATGAGGAACTGTACGTTTTCTGTGAAGAGATTCTCAGTTTCTCTATAGGTTCCATCATTTGGGCATTGATTGGTTATAGACGTGGGGATAAAACAATCTAACCAGTTTCACAATGCTTATAACAGATAATTCACATCCCAGCTAACACAGGCAAATAGCCCTCTGTTGTGTTGGTAACACACAACATCTCTATGGAATGTCAACATTCTGAGATGTGTATTTATTTCTTCCTGGAGCCCTGGTCTTGTGAAGCTGCAGACACCTGATGCAGTATCTATATAAAGACTTGTGAGGTAATTAGAAGTCTGCTTGACAAGCAAGTCTGTGTTGAAAGTATGCACAGCCTGGGTGGTTGGGAAGTGCTGACACAAAGGGGGAAGGGGGAGCAGATGAAACAGCAGAGAAAGAGTGAACTCATTGAGATAGTGAAATGGTGGGAACAGGAAAACTGGGAGCTGGGAAGAAAGGAAATGGCATTGAGAGCTTTTGGGCAGAGAGTGATGAAATGGAAAACACACTCAAATGATCTTGAAAGATAAAGCTTGAAAGGTTTCTTGGGTGGGAACTGTTTTACCACATAGTGGTTTTTACTGCACCTCGCAGACCCCGTGAGGTCATGTCCCTCTCCTGTTCCCGTGGTGTCCCCTGCCTGCAGTGTGGATGCTGTTGGAGAGATGCTGGATGCATTACAGCTGATGTCCCTCTCTGTTTTGGGGCTGAAGGACTGACCCAGAGTGATGGCAGAGTGTTCATGTGGGATAGAAACCAAATTGGGAATGACAGTGCCTTGCATCCAGGTCAGCTGGACACCAGTTCCCAGTAGTGTCTGATGTCCATCCTGAGCTTGACTCAGGAAGTATTCTCGTGGTACATTTCTGAAAAGAGATGGTAACCTTTATTTTATTTTAACATACTGTAGCATTTTCCTAAAAATAATGATGTGAGATTTTTGGGGCAGAATGGGAGTGGAATATAGCACAAAGTGATATCTCCCAATGTCTCTGAAGAGAAAACAGGAAAACAAATCCCCAAGGAGCTTTTATATTGAATGATGCAGCTCATCCACAGTAACAGCCATCCCATAAAATGTTCACCCAAATATTTTCCTGGCCACCATTTTAGGTGATGTTCAACAAAGAACTTCGAGTATCTTTTGTACAGCACCTCCAATACTGAATAATTAGAATAGGAAGACTTTCAAGTTGGCTTCAAGTTTTAGGTTGTTATATAAATAAGTTCACAGGAATCTCAAATGCTTTACATAAATCTGACAGCAACTATAAAAGGCTTTTGAACATTTTTGTTGCCAAAGTCCCAGGGATTGCTGGAATCTTAAATAGCCTGTTTTAAGCTTCAATTCAGAAGCTTTTTGTCATGTTTAATAATGTGGTGAATAATTCCTTTTCTGTTCTTAGTTTCCCCATTTATAATCCACAAGGATCTTTGAGGCATGGAATAGATGCTTTCCAGATCCATAAGTGTGAGGGGTCTTTCCTACCCCAAATTCCAAACTTGCTTTCAAGCTTTGTATTAGTCTCTGTCTATGTCTGGCTTCTTCTAAAGGGCTGTCATTAGAAGATGCTAAAATCAAAAGTTGTTAGCAGTCCGCGGAATTACATTTGAAATATCAAAGTGCGAGACTAACCTGCTGATAAATCCTTTGTAAAAGCAGATGTGCAACACACAGCTGTGTTAGGGAGAGGTCTGAACAGGGAAAGGGTGGATCTGTGGCTCAGGCTCAGTCCAGGGAGTTCAGCTCCACTCAGCTGCACCAATGCATTTTCAGGGTGAATTGTACTGCAGCGCTACAAGACAATTAAAAGCCAAACGTGCTGGAAACACGAAGCACAGACATTCACAGAGGCTCAGAAATGCCACTGCCTGTCATCCCTGGATGACATGGCCTGTTGTTGCTGCTGTCACTGTCAGGCTGGGAGCTCCTAAAGCTGCAGGGTCAGAATTTCATTTCAGTAGTAGAAATGAGTGGAGCTTTGCCTGGTTTCGGTGTGTTTCATGACATTCTGAATATGAATTATTCTCTTCCCATGCCCCAGCCAGGTCAAGTTTTAAAAGTGGCCTCATGCTAACTGTTGTGGTTCCTTCAGCTTCTGAGCAGCCTCTTAAATGTTGCACCAATGTATTTTTTGCATTCCTAAAGCAGGTTGCTAGCTTCAGGAGTAAGCAGGTAGGTTGTCTATATAATTTTCCTTTTGAAATCTGGTTTCAAAAGATAGAATGCACTCGAATATGTTTGAATATGCCTGATTTTGTGCCTTGTGAATAAGTCTTGGGAATATTAGGTTTTAAGACAGTAGTTATGAAAATACATCTGTGTTTGAGCTAAACAGTTTTCTTTGAAGTTCCACTTCTTCCCCTTCATCATCACCATGAGGAAACACTATTTCTCAATGTGCTGTGAAGGAATCGTTATTTAGCAAAACAATTTCAGAAAGTATTTTGCTATATAAATATGTGAAATGGTAAATGTTCTTAAAGGCATGTCTTTTTAGGGTTGAACATAGCAATTGGTGGGTTATTTGTGATAGCTGAAGTTCACACTAAAACTGTCTATAAACTTTAGAAGTATTCTAGCACACATGAATATTCTGAAAAGGCTTTTAATCCAAAACCATGGAATTTGTCACAGGCATTCATTTTGTAATCAAAAACATCAAGAAATTTTAGAAAAATGAAACATACATTTTAAAATTGCTCTAAAATGAAACTTATTTAATTAGAGAGCATGGTATGAATTGGATTTTAATTTTGTGATAGAATTAAAAAGGTTTATCTGCTTGTTTTCATACCTCTTACTGATTCTGCCTCAGTGATATTAATGCCCCACATTGCTGAGCTTTCATCAAAAGACACAATAAAATGGTTTTCTTTTCATGAATAGCTCTGCTGTTTTGCAATCAAACATCTCTCTGCCATTTGTCATTGTATTCACCACCCTCCAGTTTCACTCTTTAATAAGGTTCTTATATTTGCTGTTGCACACTTTCTGAGAACAATTTTTCTGTTTCAGAGCAGAGGTTTAGTTTACTGTAGTTTTTCTAATCTCATTTGATTTTACAGACTCGTAGAGTGAGATCGTCTTTCTTTTCTCCCCATTTTATTGTATGGCCTTCTTATTACATGGTTCCTACTATTTTATGAGACACTCTCCTACTTCACTTTGCAGTTATTTCCAACAGATTTAGCATTTAGCTGTCCACATCCACTTTATGGCTATGTATAATGTATGGATGGCAGTACAGTGCCATTAATTTTTAATGAATTGGCTCTTTATCTAGTGCTATCTAATAAAGATGATCATCAGAGTGCATTGTCATACTGCAGGGCCCAAGAAACTTTTTAATATTCCTTATTGCATATGCATATTCCCAGATTCTCTCTTGCTCTCATTTGGTTTACCATGGCTCAATCACATTTCCATTATTTAGTTGAAAATCTGCACGTTTCACTCCTAATACCTTGCAGCTCATGTTGAGCAGTAAATTGGCAGAGGGATGTGAAGAAATATTAAAAGTTCCAGTGAGCACTGACTTCTCAATATAGTTTTATTCTCTGCTTTTCTGGAACTGACAATTACTAACTTAAACTGAAAATTAAACCAAATGAGTGCATCTGTGCTGATTCATTAAAGACTTGGTGTTTCCAATTGCTTGGCTTTCTTACTGAAATTTCTCTGATGTCTCTCAGGTAACTAAAATCGGACACTGTGGTGAGGCTGGGTAGTGGAGGAGGCAGAGTTACATCTGCTGAGTTAATCGTGGTTCTGCAGATGCACTGGCAGAGAAACCCTGAGCTCAGAGTAAATAAGTATTTATTCACAAAATTATTTGATTCTGTCTGAAAGCTCGCTACATCTGCCAGCAGTGAATGAGCTGAATTTTTTCCCTTCAATAAGTGATATTTCAAGTTCTCCAAGTACATAACCTATTCTTTGTGCCATACAGAAGGATATTTCCCACTCCCTCTTTACCTGTGCCTGTGCAGGTTGGGGTTTAGCACTTTTAGAGGTGTGAATGAGCAGTTCCAGAGGAGGAGCTCAGTGCAGCCAAACCCAGCCTGCACAACAGCCAGCTCATTACAACCCACATTATTCTCTTTCCAGACCCAGTTTCCATGAATTTTGCTTAGCCATGGACCTGCCAAACTGGCAAGAGATTGGAACTGTGCTGTGACAGCTGTCCATGAAAACATGGAGTGAAGCAGGGAGTTAATTTAACAGGGATCCTGCAAATGCCCCAGGATGGTCACAACCTTCAGTCACTCCTGGATTGGAACCAAAGATGGGAATGGAAGCTTTTATGTTACAAATGTTTGATTTCTGCCAGTGGACAGGTGCATACAGTACATGTAAATACTGCAGTCAGGTTTCATGTTGAGGTTAGGTTGCCTTTTATAATTGACAAAGAGTATTTAGTATTAAAATGTAATGGGCTGCTTTTAAAGTCCCTGAAGTCAATCTTACATCATCTCTCACCATTCTGGTGTTGGTGAGAATAGTAAAAGACTTCAGATCTAAGGCTTTAGTGTACATAGTTAAATGTGAGCCAACCTGTTCTGCTGATCACTCCATCATTTCTCAGTCCTTTTTCCGTGGCTGATCCCAAGGCAAGCTCCCCTTGCTGCTGTGTCCTGGGGAGCCATGTCTCACCTCTTCCCTGCACATTGCTGAGGCACCCTGCACCTCTGACTAGCAAAAGTAAGTGAGACTGGACTTGAAGCATGCCCAGAGTGTCATCACCCCCTCTCTGTGCTGATGGCAGCACCTCAGTGTCCCAGTGGAGGTGCAGGGCCACAGGACACAGTGCTGCCATCTGAAACCCTCCTCTGGCCTGTACTGAACATTTCAAAGCACCAGTTTTATTTTATTACTGTAAATTATAGATGTTATCATAGTTCTGATAGTCACGTAATTTAATAATTGATCTTCAGATACAGACAATTCTCTTGGGAATATACTAAAATTACCAGTTGGGCTCTGAGTGTTTCTGTAAAGTAGTTGAGTTTGTTTCTTTTTCAAGAACTAAAGTGCCATCTGTGTGTCAGTGCATATATAAAGTCCCTTCCTGTTAAGTAAGTGGCTCTTAAAACCCAGGAGATAATATTATTTTAATTGCTGCCTTGAATGGATGCTGACTGTCATAATTATTAATGTTGACTGGATTCGTAGTGTTATTTGAAACACCGGAGAACAGGTTTTGTTGCTTAAACAAAGGCATTTCAGTTCTAATTTGCTAAAACACTTTTTAACATTTAGCTTTCTTTATAAAGAAAATAATAAGACAATTACTCTACTGGTATATTTTCTATAAGCATATCCATACCAGATCTAGCTAGAATTGGAAACCAAGGTAGCTGTGTTCTTCTACACACATGGAATGTGGGGAAGCCCTTTGGAAGCTGCTCAGGCTGTAAGATTTTGCAATAATTCTGGTTTGCTCTTGTGTTCAGAGGGCTCTGTGCTTTTTCAAGACATTGCAAGATGCTGTGAAATGTTGCTGACTTTTTGGTATCTGCTTTTAAAATAGATGTTGTGGAATAGCATTTGGCTACAAAGAAGTGCTTTGTAAGTGAATCTTGACTGCAGGAACGAGACAATGGCAGCTGAAGAAAGAAAAACACAGAAGTAGTTCATGGATTTCTGGCCTTAAAGAAACACAGCCTCTCTGGGTGCATCTGTATTGCAGCCACTTCTGTAGCTTGCAGCAGAGCTCTGTTAGCTTTAGGCTGTTTAAAGAGACCTGTGGCTGGCACGGCTGGGACAAGAGTGCCATAAATCCCAGGAGCACTGCTGGGCAGCCCACGCTGGGCACCAGGGCACTGCAGCACCCAGCCCAGGCAGGGCTGAGCAAACTGCAATTCCTGCTGGTGATTCACAGCATCTCCCTTTACATTTGTACTTTCACAGCTCCTGAGCATGTGGCCTGTGTGGTTTTATCTGGCATCTGCTGTTTCTCATCCTGCTCTCTGCTCCTGCATATAAATCATTTAGGGGGCAGTCAGAGGGAGTGGGGAACTCCTGCAGTGGTGTTGAATTACAGCTGTGTCTAAAAGCACAGCCAGCCCAACAACTGGAATTGAAAAGCAAATCTGAAATCTTCCTTTTTATCTATAGTTTGTCTTAGTTGTTTTAGAATGAAAAAGAACAACCACAGTTATTGAATATTGGCTGTTTCACAAAGATACAGTTCTTTCCAGCAAAGCAGATAAAAGAAAACTCCCCAAACCGACTGGAATACATTTTCCCCTCCTAAGCAGCATTGTTATGCTATGATTATCCTCCCTGTCTTTCCCATTTTGCCTAGTAAGGCATCTGCTGTTTTTATATGACCAAAAAATGAACGTCAGGTCTGTCATAATAGTAAAAACTTACTTGGTATGTGCCTGTATATTTGAGTGAATAAAGATGCTTTGAAATAGCATGCTTTCTTTGAAATCTTGTTTCAATGGCCGAGGAACTGGCAGTCATAATAACTGAGGTGATAGTGAAGCTCTGATAATGCAGCTATTGATTTCAATAGGGCTAGGAGTCCACTCTGGGAAAGAATTATTTGGCTGTCCTTCTCCAAAATGGGATGAACACATGATATTCTCCTGCTGCTGAGTATAAAATATGTTCATTTTCAGTAAATATAACCTTGTCTTGAGGTTTATATTGCTGTATGTTATATTAATTATCTGAACATTTTCCACAGAAAATCCAAAGCAGCATGCTCTTAGATCTCATGGATTCTCTGCAATCTCTGTTTTCAGGCTAAAACTTTTTTAGGGACTTGGGACTTAGTTAGTTTTGTTGGTACTTTGGATGTAAGCTTCTGGTGTTCTGGGAAATACATGGCATTATTTCTGTTGCAGAGCAATCTGCTTGGTAAGTCCATGCTGTCTGGTTCGTGTCGAATTCTTGCTTCCTAGGGTTATCCCATTAGCTTAACTGTTATCCCATCAGAAGGAAAAGGGCAGTTATTGTAAGGAGCTATGTGGAGGCTTTATCTCTCTTTAGCAAAGAAAAAGCAGTGAGTGAGAAAGGGGAGAAATTCCTGAGAATGCATAGGAGCCATTTCTGACTGTGCACTGGCCCCATGGGCAAAACCTTGATCCAATCCAAATCCTTTTCAACTCTCTCCCAGAAGGCACATCTACCTTCCTAAAAAATGAAATTAAAAGGGATAATTGTGTCACCAGCTGGACAGTTTTCAAATTGGAGATAGATGATTTCACAAGAGATGTAAAAATCTCAGTTGTATGTGCTTATTTGTGTGCCTGATGCCTTCTGTCTTATCTTCCCCATTTCCTGATCTCCAACAGCAGTGACATTAGCCCAGCCAGCACTAGTCTGACATTTACAAATTAGTATAAGGAACAACCTACTTTATTGTTTTCTTAAGCTTTCTTTTTAATATGCCCCCTCATCCTAAAAGCAATGGCATGGTATACACATTCCTTTTAAAAAGGAGAAATAAAATTCCTTTTCTCTGGGGTCAAGTTTCCCAAACCTGGATACTGAGGATTTTATGTGTAATTTGCACTCACAGAGGCCACTTGTACATGAAGATATGCCATTAGTCCCCTTACACTTGCAGTCAGTGATGGCCAGCCAACTTTTCACTCAAATATGTTCTTTTTGAAAAGAATGGCAAATCTCCCATTTGCTGTCTTGAGGACATGAGCTCGGCTGTGTAAGACTCAGCCAAGGTTTGTCCACCTGGCTGCCAGCAGGTTCTTGGGATGGGAGCTTTGTTCTGGGCTCTAGGGGGGCTGGAAATGTCTGCCTGCACACAACTTCTGCTGGTTCAGTCTGAATTAGTACAGTTTTCAAATGAGCTGGCAGCGTATTTGATCAGAACAGCTGTGATTTTTCTTTTTTCTATTTTTCTGTCACATATACAGACATTTCTCTTTGCTTTAGAACTTTGTCTTAGTTTGTAAATTCTCAGGAGACAAGCAAACCCAGAAACTTCTAGAGCAAGGATGTGTTGAACCAGAAAAAAAACAGGACCTGCAGCTTTGAGAAACTGAATCTCTCTCTTGATAAGAGCTGAAGCCCTGGGGCATACATATATATAGCCAAACCTACAATAAATATCAATGCACAAAATGTGTCACCAGGAAAGGAGCTGAGAATTCACTCTGGGAACAAAGATCTGCAAATCAATAAAAAAGGGGAAAAGAGAGATTTAAAAAGAAAACATACTGTGTTTCAACAATACCACCACCTGCCCCACCCAACTGACCAAGAACAGGATTTTGCCTTAAAAGCTCTGCAGAGATAAGTTGTGCTGTGATTTGCTCACGCTACTGCTATTTTTCAAGCTGTTTAAATACCATGAATATAAAATGATCCTGATGAAAGATAATTATATTTGAGCTTGGATATACTGCAAAGCAAGCACAGTGGCAGAAATAATGTTGTATTTCTCTTACAGATAGGTACCTTCAGCACTACAGTGAGCTTTCATTCAGTGGCACTGCCTGTTGTGGAAATCATGGCACATTTGCTGTCAGGATCTCCAATGGCATTTTAATGGTCTTATTTATAACTTGGATGCAGTTGAAGGCTTGACAGATACTTCACACACAAGTATGTTGAGATGATTGCAGCCACGTGTAGCTTATCACACTGAAAGCAAAGGGAGATGGTGAAGCCACAGCAAGCAAATTCAGTATTTGCCTGCTGGTCTTAGTCCCAAATTGTTGGGTTTATTAGTTGGAACAAGAAAGGGGTCCAACTAGATGCCTTTGAAGAGAGGAAAATAACATGGGAAAAATTGGGAGTATCTGTACATATATATCTATCTATATCTATATCTAAAAAGTTAGGCATGTGTGGGAGAAAGTAGAGACCTTTGTGAGTATGGAGCTGAATTATTTGGGCTCAGGAGGATGGGAGTGTGAGAGGAGATGTGTGAAGCAGGGAGGTAATATTTGAGGAAGCAGAGTGACCCATCCCACTGAGCAAATGCAAGTGTGGAAATGCAGTGGAGGGAAGGCAAGTATGTGTGGGGAATTCATCAGGTCTGGTGGGGAGCTCAGAGATCAAAACATGCAGTGTTTCTTACAGACAGTCTAAAATTAGGCATAACATTAAACAGAGGAAAAGAGCTGGGGCCAATACAGACAAAAACCAAGTCATTTTGCTGTTAGGTCTCCTAGAGGAGGTATTGCAAATGTCTGTAACCTGGTCTCCTGCCCATGCAGAGTTTCCTTCCAGCTAACAAAGTGTCAGCTCGGGATTTGGGATCAGGAATGCACTGGCTGGGCTTACAGACCAGGTTCCTGACTCCAAGGCAGTCTGGTTTTCTTACGGGTGATGAGCTTGCAGTTTGTGAATGCTCTTGTAAATGTCCTGGCTTTGTCAGTGGGAGTAGTGACCACACAGTGTTAGATAAGTGAGCTTGGCATCTTCCCCCTCTCCTGTGGCTGTCTTTAAAAAAAGAGAAAAGAAAAGCTTTGAATTTGCATGCTATTTTAGATATACGCTTTTTAAAAATCAGATATGCCAACATGTTAAACTAATTAGAAAGAACTCCTGTGCTGGGATCTCTTATCAGGTTGTTCTTCTCTAACCACTGCCTATGTGACCTGAATTTGTGTGCAGCCTGGGCACCTCCTGGGTGTGCCAACTCTGCACATTTCTGTAACACTGACTTTACAAAGGAAACCAGGGTTCTGCTTTATTTAAGCACTTTCCAATATCAATAAAGTACTATCAGAGATCTAATATAACCTGATTCAGGATTTCTTCTGGTCATTGTAACCCTAGATTAAAGCTAATTACTTGATATTATCAGTCAGTCAATCAAACAAGCCTTGTAAAAATCAATATAGCTCGTAACATAATAATATCCTTTGTCCAGGCTCTTTATACATCATCTGCCACCTTAATTGGTACTGATGTCGAGCCACACAATGGTTCAAATCTGGACTGATTTGTTTTAGCAGTGACACTTTACCCAGCTAATGCAGGATCATTAACATCATTTTTCCAGTTACTGACCTTGCAGCAGCTGTTCCTAGTTTGCTTATGAAAATTGTCATTGCCCTTTACTTGTTTTTATTCTTCTACTTCTTTCTGGATTACTCTTGACAAGAAGAGTCCAGAGCTAAGTTTCAACTGATTGCTGAGCTTATTTTTCTAGCTGATCTGAATTATTTTGCAGCAATGAAGTTCTTATGATAACTAAGCAAAATTAAATCTCTTCAGTGTGTGTCCTCCAAAATGATGATACTACACATCCTAAGGCTTATGGATCAGCAGCAGGAGCCTGGAAGAAGACTATTGCTTAACTTATTCACATCTTTGCCCCTATAATGCATATTAATATAGAATCTGACAGTAGTTGTATGGCCATTTAGAAGGGTGGAGGAGAAATTGTTTAAAAAAATTTGTATGAAGTCCTTTGGATTAACCAGTTTCCTGTCACCCAGTGTGCCAGATGACTGCTCAGACTATAGAAATTGCATCCTCCAAACTTTTCTGTGCTTGAGAAATTTATCAACTCTGTCACATTTAAGAAATTTCTTTCCCTGCGATATGAACATGACTCCAGGGATTTACAAACTTAGCAAAAGCTTTGCAAATAAATGGGATAAATTCCCTAGGCCAAATCCAAGTCTTGCTGAAATCAAAGGAAATTGTGACAATAATTTTTAGAGACCAAAATGAGGTTTAGTATATAGCTGTACATGCACTGGAAGCTGATGGCTACTGGGAGAGGTAAATAAGATTACCAAGGAAAATGAACATAGGTGTAATTTATGTTGCTGCATGAAGATTACATGATATCTGCCAAATGGTGATAAGGGTGAGCAGCAATCAAAATATGCACTGTAGGATATGACCTGAAATAAGGTACTTCATGGTCAGTGAAAACTCTCTGCTAGTTGTCACCTGACAGGGTGCCATGATAGCAGGCAACAAGTTTTGAAATAAATGTATTATTATTATTATTATTATTATTATTATATACATTAGCTGGTCATATTTGCTTCAGTTCTGTTAGATGATCCTCCAGACAGAACCACCCATTATGACTCATACCTTTTGGTAGTGTTTCAGTTTTTGTTGTCTTAATTTTCTAAATAAATAGGTATACATTGTATTAAAATGACAGACAAAGTCTGACAGAATCTGGTGAGGGCTGAAGTAGTCTGCTTGTTGTTAATAGGGATGGGGTGAAACAGGATTTAAATATAGATATACATGAAGAAATTTTCCCTTTAGATTTTTTAAAATATCCATGCCTGCCAGGTAAACAGTAATAATATAAAAAATAATAAAACAGTAACAATGGCTGTACTGGGGACATGTGACCCTCAGGTCCATTCTGGTCTGAAGTGAATGTGGCACTCATGGACCTCACTGCCAGCACTTCTTACAGCACCTTGTTCCATGCCCTCAGGCAGAAGAGCTCCCAACATACTCCCATAAAATGATGTTGATTTTCCTTCAAAACACTCCTTAAATATCTCATTTTCCATGGTATATGCACCACAAATACACTGGTTATTGGCAGAGGTTTTTAAGAATGAGAGACTGCTGTAAACCTGCTGGACTGCAGGGTTTTTTCCTGTGTTTCTATTAGGGTTCCTTGTCTTCTGCTGGATTTAAAGGTTTCCAAAGAAGAGGGCTTTATATCCTGCCTGAACTGCTCTTACTCTGGGGATTGTGGTCCATGCTGTGTTTCCCATGTTCCATGTTCATGTAAATGATGAGGATGATGACAATCCTGGTCCATCCCTGCAGTGCCTCACCTGCCCCAGCCTTTGCAAAGGGTTGGGTAGGAAACCTGCTGGGCTCCTGGTGAGGATTATGAGCCATGAATCCTGCAGAACGTGGGGAGCTCCTCCTGCTGCTCTCTGCAAGTGCTGCCAGGTTGCATTAGGACCTCCCTCAGCCTCAGAGAGTCACAGTGAGGAGGTTTTGCTGCTTGCAGTGAAAAGATTAAAAATTACAGCTCTGGCAGGGTGGCGATCCTCAGTCCTTCACACTTGGTGGAAGAAACCAAGGGAATTTGTTTAGATATGCACAACACACTCCCAGGATTTAATCATGACATGTAATGGAAAAATTCCATTAGTTCCAAATCTGTAGGAATACAGGTATCGTACTTCATCAGGGTCTATTAATTAGATGCAATTTACAGGCTTTAAAGGAAAAGTAAATATAGCTGGTATTAGTTTAGCATTTTGCTATCATAAGTAAAGAAAAACAACCTCAAAATAACCTTCCTTTAAGTCTCCCCAGGCTTGTCTACCACATTTCATTCTCATATTTACACGGGATGAAAAAAAAAATAAAAGAAGGCTGAAACAGAATATTGCAGTGATTCAAACCCCTTTCATCTGAGCGTCTCCCAGCATGTGATTCACCATATCACAACAGAAATAATCACACCCCTCAGATTTAATTGGCAAATCCCATTGTTATGAGGCCTCAACATATACTAAAGTGTCTGTTTTGCAGTGAGCTTGCAATGTGCTATTCTCCGCTGAACACAATGAATATTTATATTCCTCCACTCTGGGAGATTCAGAATTGTTTTGTGGTAGCTGCATCCTTCAGGACTCTTTCATTTTGTTTCCCATTTCAAGCCTTAGTATTTTCAGTGATTGTGAAATTGTCTTGCCAGTTCCTTCTGTCACTGTCAGGTCTTGGTTCTTAGACTGATACTTATGGTATCTTTCTGGAAAAAAACCTTTTTCTTTGATATTGTTATTTAGCATAATGAGAAACTGGAAGATGAGTGGTGACAACAGTAAAAGCCATCTTAAAAAAAAGTTTTGTTCTGTGCAAAGGATATTGTTTCCTCCTCCCTGTGGTCCTACAGTGAATTTCAGAGCTGCTCCCTATCATAAGGATCATTTCAAATCTCACCATCTCTGCGTGATTTGTGAAGTCACTTTGGTAGAGTAGGTGCAAACAGAAGATAAACGTTTTACCTTAAACTAATCCCCAATTTTTTTAAACTTTCCTTTGATAATGGAAAAAAAAAAGTGCCATGTATATGATAACATACAGAAAATATTCACACTTATAAATTACAGCATTAAAGACCTTCTATATTGTTATTCGCAATATAAGATTATCTCTGAAGTCATGTTAAACACTGTACAAGTGCTGGAATAATCCCAAAGCTACCTGCTACGGACAATTCCAATTTTATTTAAATTCCTATTTTCACATGGATATCATTGTCCTTTCGAGGGATACAAGGTTTTACTATTGATTTTACGGGTGGGGTTGTCAAGAGTATCTGTAAAGCTTGAATTGATTTAATGTCAAAATCCAAATACCACATTACTCCTCTGGAAATCTAATTAATTGTAATATAGGCTGTTCTAACATATTTTTAGTGAGTCTTGTTCACCAACACTTGTAACAAATAGTTTAGCTTCATTTCCCAGGGTAATAGAAATGAGGTTTTCTTGATAATGATAAAGAACTCTTTCTAATTTGCCTCAGGATTTGCAGTAAATAGAAGTTTTATTCTTGTGACTGCCCGTGGATGGAACTACATCAGGATACTGCATATCCACAGTGTCCTTTTCACATGGATTGTCCAGTTTGTCTTGCTAGGCTGGTTACAAGATATTATCTCCATGTGCTAAACCCACTCTCCAAATAACTAAAATGGAAGCAGGAAGATAATTAGTGAATGTTTTTGATAAAGTCAGTTCTGGAAGAAAACTGTCAAAACTGAAGGAAAATAAAGATAGTTGGCAGGCATCAGTGTGTCTGCATTGCTGTTGTGGAATCTGGTGCTACTGGACTGGACCCTTGTTTGTATGTCAAACTACACTATATGTTATTGCATACATCTAACAAAAACCATTGATTTTTGAGGCTTATTAGAGGAAAAAAATGCAGTGAGACTTAATTTATGTCAGAATCCTTGCTTCATAGTGAAGCCCTGAAATTAGTGCCTTAGTAGAAATGTTTCGCTCAATAATTTTGGTGGTGGCAGTTGTCTGTGGACTTTTGATGTGTAATAATAACACAGCTGGAAACTGAAATGGAAATTTTTGAGATCCCTGTTCCTGGAACTCTTCTGCACTCTAGACTGTGTGTCACTGTACTTTCTGAGGTATCAAAGTTGATCTTTCAAATTATCTCTTTTTAGTCATCAAGATTTCTTTTCTGCCAGAAAGTTAATTGTGAGTAGATTTTTAATTGCACTGAACGATATAATTTGAAATACTCTGAGGCAGAATGTACCATGCTTTAAAAAAATTATAAGACATTTAGAAGATTTAGACATGTTTTTTTCAGGCTGTTGCATCTAAATGGCAATCCCACAGGCAATTATTGGTATTGTCTGTCTACTTCTCATGGGATGCTTTGGAAAGATACACCTCTGGCATAATGATGCAGAGATACAATAGCATGCTGTCATCATCAATAATACTTATTTTTCCTTCAGAGCTGATCATCCATACTGACAATTTAATGATTTTTCTTGGAGACTTCAGACTGGTGGAAACTATGTATGTATTGTTTAGTTCCCTTATTTGGAAGATGGCTACAAACATCAATATTCACTTCCCTGAATGCAGCAGACACCCAACATCAGTTTTAGCTGGGAAAAGTGGAAAGTTCCCTTTTCTGACCAACATAAATTACACCAGTTGGAGTGGGCAGCCAAGAGAGAGGAATGCTTGGTTGCAGTGTGGTTATTTTGGTCTTGCTCAGATGTGGCTGCACTCTGCAATGCTCAGCTCTGTTCCACAGCTCTCAGCAGGAATTGCTGCTGCCCAAGGTGTGCTGGTGAGGCTGGAGCTGCACTGCTGCTCACCAGGGCTCTGCACGGGGCTGGTGCACTCATGGCTTCAACAGCAGCTTTGACTTCTTGGCCAATGGGAACTTTGTCAACCAACTTTTCTCTTTCTAGTAACAAATAATGAAGTAAAAACAGCTGAAGCAGCTTTTTTTCTTTTTGTGATATACAGGAGACTTTATATTACCATGACTGCACATGCTACGTCCTTTTGTTTCTCTGTGGTTTTAATCTCTCTTTTTCCAAATAACATCATCAGACCCATCAAAATCTTTTTATTTTCTCCATATTGAAATAAGGTGGCTTTAAAATAGTGCATATGGAATTTCAAATGAAATGTAGATCTCATTTCCATATCACTGTTTTCTTTACACTTTTTTTTTTTTCTTCAGAAAACAGTCAAGGAGTCATTATATTTTCCAGCAAGCTGTCTTGTACACCCTGAAGGGAATATTATAAGATTAAATGCAGAGTAGCATTCCTCTAGCAAGGTGAATGTTTCTCATTACAGAGATCCCTAGTTGATCTCCTAAATATAATTCCCTATAATAATGTGAAACTTCTGAATTATTTATTTTTTCATATTAGATCAGGAGTATAATTTCTGCAAATAAATTTATTGTCATGAGCAAATCAGCTTATGAAGGTTATCCATAACCATGGAATGAAAGAGAACAGATGCAGCGTTTTGCAAGACTATCTATTGTAGCTACTTTTTGGCTTTTAGGAGGAAGCTCTAAATGTGGATTTAAAAATTGATGAACCATGGTTCTGTTAATGTGTGGGCTCAGAGTCATAACACTTTGTGTCTTTACTATTATATTCAATTGAATAAAACCATCTCTGGATGGAGGTCTGTGCGTGGCTGTGATCTCCTCTGCCTGCCCAGCTCCAGGGACTGCCTGGGCACAGGAGGTGTCAGTGGCAGTGCAGACAATTCACTGAGCCCTGACTCCAGGGGACAAACCACAGGGGACTCAGCAATGCCACCAGTCAGGGGCCCATGAACTTCTAAATGAGTCCTTTCAGGAGTTACAGGCATCTTTTATTCCCACAGTCCCCACTCCAGAAGCAGAATGGGGTGGATCAATGCATCCCAAGCTTCCAGCTCCATCAGATGTTTCCTTGCCTTGCAGGTTGCCTTTTGCCAGGTCCTTGAAGTGATCTTTGTCTGTGGCTGTTCCTCATGGCAGTTCCTGGCAGTGCTGGAGCTCTGCCAGGTGCAGTGAAAATAGCAAAGGGGAAATGCTGCTGAGTGTCAGGGCATGGCCATGGCCACCTAGAGCCCTGCTTGTGGTGAAGATAGACCTTGGTTCACACTGAGCTTCTCCTGGATATCCTTTTTATCCTCCAAGTGCTTGGGGAAAATGAAGCATTGGAGGGAGTATCTTTGTGATGGGTGAAAATTTTTCTCCTGTTTTCCCAATGTCTCTGGGGTTTTTTCCAACACGTTCACCCTCTGTTTTCATTTAGGTGTACATTTTCAGTCTTCCTGTACTTGAGGAAGGAAACTCTGTGACTCCTGCTTACTGGGGGACAGAATAGGACAAATTTTGGGTTCTCCTGGCAGAAACAGAGCCCTCTTTCTGTACAGATCTCACTACTGGCAGCTCATATGGGATTTTCTCTTCTCAGGGCATCTCTTGGAAGGGGTTAAAAAGCTGTTTATTGACAAATCACAAGTACAACCATATGTCACATCATTAGTAAAATAAACAGTGGTGTGCAAAATCAAACTGGTTTTTGGTCTGACAGACAGCACTGAGAAGCCTATAAAAACTCTCCCACAGAATGATTCCTTCTACAAATCCTGGCCTATTTTGCAGATTAGGCATTTACTGTTCTATATCTGATCAGACACTTAGAAAAAATGTTGCCCGTGTTAGGCTGAAGGACTCAGCAGGTGAAGTGTCTGTCTCCTGTCTGGGACAGAGGTTTAAGTCACAGCTGAAGTTTCAATTAACAGGACCTCATGGTTTCCTGCTGTGACTCTAATGGATAATGGTTCACATTAAAAAGAACTAAACATAATTTAGCACATTTTGGTGCAGATGGCTGTCGATGTTGAAGAGATGGCCACCTGGTGACTTGTATTATTTTTCACCCCTGAAGAATGGCTGCTGAGGTCAAGTTTTCAATCATTGGCAGGGACGTGGGGAGGAACTTGTGCTGTGACTCTGTGTGCCACCTGGCCTCTCTAATTAAGGACTACCATTGTCTGCTTTGATATCCCCTCTGCCTTGGCTGCACGAAATTCAGAATGATTACAAGCATCCCAAACTAATGAGTGCTCTCTGGATCCGAGGAGCAAAACATGGTGATTTTTAGCTTTGTTAATTCTGTTTGGTAATTAAAAATATAGAAGTGAAGAAAAAATGTTTTGTTCTGTGCCTGCCTTGAAGTATCCTTCTGGGAATTGATATAAAGTTGAAATCATGCCTGAATCATTGCAGCTGAGCTAGAGCAGGCAACTGTGGACCTCCTGTGTGCAGCAGTTTCCTTAGCTGACTTTTACTTTGCAGAAAATTCTTCCAGGCCATTTGTGCAAGAATTTTGTTACAAAGTGTTTTAATTATGAACAATTAAGTAGTTAGCTAAGAGTCAAAAATTGCATCTCTTCTATCCTTGTGCATCTATTTTCTCACTCTGGTGAAGCTTTGAATACAAATTCCAGCAGAGGAGTTTACATAATGCATGTGAAAGACCTTTCTTTTTAATATGAAAATACAAAATTATAATTTCAGCACCAAGCTGGGAAATGATTCATTATTTGGATAATCAGAGAAACAAAGATGCGCTGGCTCAGATGTATTATGATCCCTTTTGTGAGATTCATTAAATGGAGCCCCTGACTTCTAGAATCCATATCAGTGTTCTCTGTCTTAGGGGGATTAAACTCTGTTATAGATTATATTTCATTCAACCATAGTGGATTAGTTGCAGTTTCTACCTTTTAATTAAACAGCTGCTGTAACTAAACACAAATCTGAATTATTTAAAAGTCCACAGAATTTTAGTCAACTTACAGTGCTTGGATTTTTTAATTATATGAAGCTATACATTTTTTATGATGAAGGCTTTAGTCAGATCAATCGACAGCCACTAATAACTTATCCTTTCTGGAAGGCTACAGCATTTTCCCAGTGCATGAAAATATTTCAAGTAAATTAAAGAATAAAGATATCTAAGAAAAGGCCTGTGTCACCTAAATTTTCATTGTGGCTTTTGATGAGATGTTTGTGGTGTTTTTGTTGTTTTTAAAACTATTCTATTGTCCTAGTGTGTAGCATAATTTACAATGTCTGTCTCATTATATCCACATGTAAACACTGCAGCAAAGTTTACAAGGTGGTCATTGTGTTAGATTAATGAGCATCGTGCTCAGAACAAAACATCATCATACTGGGACAGTAAATGTCAAAATGAATGTACATTTGGTAGTTTTGTTTGTTTTAATAGCTGCTGGGAATGCACAGACCACTTCTTTAGGACATACTTAAAGCAAATCAATCAGTCAAGTATCTGTTATCAACAAGAAATTCTTTGTACAACTGAAATAATTTATTACACATCATTAAGGTTTATATCTAAGCCACTGCTTAGTTTTTCCTTTCTTGGAATAAAAATGGCTGAATAATTCAGACTATCCATGAACCCTATATATCCTGAGAAGATTTTTGGAGCAACTGTAGAAAAACTCGCTTAAGGCAAGAATGTCAAACTTCTGGGTAGCAACGATGCCAAGGGCAGATGTGAATCCCTTTGACCATATGAGGTGCATGAGTTAGAGGAAAAATCTGAAAACTCCCTGCTGAAGTGGCCTGATATGTAAATACTGATATGGACATATTTGGAATGAATGTGAAGCTTTTTGTCTCCAAAGGAATTTCTTTAAGAGAAAACCTCTTATTTGATATTTCATTATATTGATATTCTCAAATGGTCCAGATGTTTTTCCATGTTAGTTTGTTGATAGATCAGAAAGTAAATGCAGAGTTTTGTTAAATCAACATTAGAAAATTTTTAAATTTAAACTATCTTAAATTAATTCATGTTAAGAATAATAAATCTCATTGAAATTGAATATTTGGATGAAAATTATAATAATTTTAACTTGAGATTACTTTGTGGTTGGGATGAGAGAACCTGGAGGGTGAGAGTTAAGTAATCTATAGAATTTCCTGGCAGTTCCTACTCGTAACTGTAGGCAGATGAAACCCAGGCTCAGTTCAGATATATCAATTCACATTGCCCTTTGGGGTGACTCTGCACTCCTGGAAGTTTCTGACTTCCAAGCTCAAGAACCTCGGCATGTGGGTGGCTTATTACAGAAAGGTGAAGTTCAGTGCTTGGATTTTAGTGTTTTTCTCATGTTGAAAAATTAACACAACTGGGAATACAGGGAGCAGGATAGTCACTCACTCCCTTTTTATCTACCAAAAGGGTTTCCACTTTCCATAGACCTCAAGGGAAGGAATTGGCTTTCCACTTGAAACATGTCTTCCTCTGAAACTAGAAAGGTCATTATTGAAGGATAACAATACAGAGAATTGGGAAAAAAAAAAAAAAAGTTGCATTGGTAAGGATAAGTACAAATTCAACCAGACTCTCTGTGTCTCCTTGAAAGTGCATTGTCCTCTGACCCTCTGACACAGAGGTTGCACAGAACAGATGCATCAACTGTGACCAAGAAAAATAATTTCTGTGATCTTCTCCTTGCAAGATTTCCTGCATTTCTTCTAATTGAACCTAACACAATGTATGTGCACTTCTATGAAATGCCCTTTGCAGCAGGACAAACTAGTGGTTTAAGTCTTCAGGAGGTCACAGGCTGCTATCTCATCCTGCTTTTTTCAGGGACATGCTGCACTGAGGTGCTTGTGTCCTGAACGAGGATTTGTCCTGTCCTGTAGCCAAATCCTTGTGGATTTTAATTGCCCAAACTCTGAGCGTTCCCACAACAAAAATGTCAATGTGCTGTGGTTGTTGTGGAAAGCAGAATAATCCTGAAGCTGTGTTAACTGTAGCTTGGAAAGTGTGGCAGTGTTTTGCTCTCCAGCTTTTTCTGCTGGGTATGATCAAGTCCTGTTTACATTTATTGACTGCAGTTTTTGACTGAACTGGGCTGATTTTCACTCCAGTGGGGTCACTGGTGTTGGTGGGGCTGTGTGGTTTGGAATAGCTGCACCTCTTGTCCTTCAGCTTTGGCAGTTCCATCAGAGAGAGCAGTTTGTCAAGTGAACTTTTGATGTTTGTTTATTGAGTCTTTGCCTGGGAATGTGTGCCTCAGTTACCTCGTTGGAATCCAGCTTGGGAAGCTGCTCTTGTGCAATAAAAAGGGTGTTTGGGGCAGCAGTGACCTTCAGAGCCTGGGGTCTGTGTATGATCTTGGTGTGTGTTTTGGCTGAGCAGGTTATTTAGCCTTTAGGAAGGTAGAGTTTCTCTGAATGTAGTGTTTTTTCTCGGTACTAAAACCCAGCAAGAGTGTTTGTGTCTGCACTTTTGGATAAAAATCCCCATAGAGTACAATCAATGCGCATTGTATGGATTATTATTTGTGTATTTTTCTTGAAAACCTACGTGCTGAGGCTCCTCAGGGCTGTAAGACTGCAGTGCTAATATTCAAGTTACCTGTTCAGCAGCTGTTTGGTTAGGGCTAACCTAATGCATCACCACAACAAGTGTTTTCTGAAAGGAAGGCAAGAAAGAAAAACAAGAGAGAAAGATGACTAAATATTGTTGGCACTTGAATAAAACAAAAAGCATAGAGTAATAATTTGCTCAGTCCCTGCAGTCATTCCTGAATTTTTAATATTGCTCTGTTTATTGTACCTTTACGTTGCAGTCATGTTGTTTACCAAATAATTTCAGGTCATTGTAGCTGGAGAATTATGGCTTCCCAGAGTCACATTTTCTAGATGTCAGTATGTGGTAGAAGCTCCTGGCTGGGTTCTGTTCCTATTTGATTCATTTGATTGCAGGCTGTCAAGTTTGGGGGATTTTTAAATAATTTTTTCAGTTGTGAGGTTACAAATGAGTCATTCTGAAGTGTTTCCCTTTCGGTGTTTTTAATGTTTGGGAAAAATAAATCTAAAAAGGTCTTTATGTTTTTTCCTCACTCCTTTATTACCAGATCTTAGAAGTGAAAGCCCTTTTACAATTACTTTCAAGGTATAATTACAGCCCTGTAGATATATTTAATAAAAAATTTTAGAATTCACATAAAGTGCAAACTGCACAGACTTTTCAAATGCAATATTATTGCATTAGGATTAAACTCCTTTATTTTGGCAATGGGGCCCAGAGAAGCTCGTTTTAGGCTCTCTTCTGCCTGAACGAGCACAGATGAGCCTGGTACAGCAATCACAGGTTCCAAAAGGGAGCTGGGCAGGTAAATAGACACTGTCCCCACAGTACCTTCCAGTTTCCAACATGGGTCTGTTTTTAGGATAGTGGCTGAGTTATTTATGTTGTTGAAGGAGCAAACAGCAAGGGCCATGCACAACACCTCTGGAAAAAAAGGTGTTCACAGTAGGAGAAGTCACCTAGCCAAAGGCACTGACTGCACTTTTAATTTGGCTCCATTGCCTTGGTGGGACACACAGGATTTCCACTTCTCGATGTCACACAGTGTTTTCCCTCAGTTGCTTTTGACACTCCCTGCTGTATTTCAGCAGCACAGGGTGTGCAGGCTGTGTTTGATGCTCCTGCTGCTGTGTCCTTTGCTAACAGGGATCTGAGCACAGTGCAGATGGAGAGCTAAACAGTGCAATCTCCCAGTGGCATCCTGCTCCTTGTGTACCTTGTGTACCTTGTGTACCTTCTGTACCAGCTCCTCTGTTCCTTGCTCAATTTTCACAGTCTTTACAAAAGCAATTTTCCTTTGACCTATATAGGTGTTTGCTAGAGTGAAAAAGGAGTTCAGATGCCAGATTCAGCTCACTTGTGGCTGAGATGACAAATAGACTGAGAAGGCTGTTACATTTGGGGTTACCATGTAAGAAAGGGTGGGTCTGGTTTTGCTTACATATTTAATTTGCTTACACTCACATCTAATTTTTGGAGAAATGGATACATATTAACCATAAGGAAAATGAGGATTGATACCCTTTCTTTTCCCAGGGTATCGTAGGCCTGTGAAAATTATTCTACTCCAGTGAGTCTTCTGTTGCCTCCACAGATCAGGATAATTTGCTGGAATGTTTTTGACCAGCTATGTCAAGAACCTCTGGACTCTTGTGTCTCAGCTAAGCATCCTTTTATAGTGGTGACAATATAAAGGGGCTATGCTATGATCATAGCTGATTCTTGGATTTTCAGACTAGAAAGAACCTTTAAGATAATATAGCCTGTTCTTTCTGCCCCGTGTAACACAGGCAGTGGATGGATCACAGAATATCCTAAGCTGGAATGGACCCACAAGGATCATTGACTCCAACTCTTTAATACCCATGGTACCTCCTTCAGACAGAAACTGCTTGGTCTGAGCTTGTTTTCTAGGCTGGAGCATGGTACAAGCATCTCTCCAAAGAAGACTTTGGGCAATTTGTATTTAAGCTTCTGTGAAAGAAATTATGCATGCAAGTAGAAATCTATACCCTAGGCCTATGTAATTGGAACAGTAACATAAAATTACACTAAAGGAGGAAATTCATTATCATGCAATGTAATCAGGTACTGCAAGCTCCTGGTCATTAGTTTTAACATTTAAGAAGGAGAAATCATAGTTCAGGAAGTTGCACAGAAAGAGTAATCTCAAAAAGAGCTTAATTGTACTTGTAACTAATCTAGCACAAAGAATTAAGTATTTCTCAAAAGATAATGTATATAAAGAAATGAGCACTGCAGAGGAGTGGTGGACAACAACCAGGCATGAAAGTCCATGATGAATCCGCATGATAGCAGAGAATCAACCCCAAAAGAACCTGAAAGGTCATTGATAAAAATCTTAAAAATCAATTTTTTAAGCGTCATGGAATAACTGAAGGAAAATCAAAGTGTACTTAATATGCTGAGGTTGCTTAACACAAGATACAGCTGTTGCACCTGAATATAAAGTATGCTGAAGTCTGACAGAGGAATATTCCTGTAAACCTGCAAATGCATATTTAATAATCAAGACATGGTGTTATACATTTACTGTATGAACAAACAGCTGCCACATAATGTCCTCACACTGCTGAAGGGAGCCTATGAATTCTTCTTCATCTTTCTGATTAAAGTGAAGCCAGACATAGCCATTAGAACTGTCTGCAATGCAAGCTTTTAAATATACCTGCTCTTTCCCTGGCTCAAATCTTCCTTGGCTTATTTTAATTTTTATCCACATCTTGGTCAGACAGAATAAGGATTTTTTTTTTTTTTTTCTATGATAGTTCACAGGTACTTGGGAACCTTTCAGCTTAAGGATGAAGTACTGACCTAGTTTGTAGGATGTTATTTATCTCTAAAGGATTTCTCCTTATTTGGTATCTGCCACATAATGAAGAATTTTGCTATACATGCTATACTTTGATCAGAAGTCAAAAAAGGAGCCTAAAACTTGCCATCTTTCAGGGAGATGTTAGAACTTTGGTTTTTGTGAATAATGTAGGTAGTTAATGCTACAATAACCAATACTGGGTACAGCAAGAAACTAATGCAGATTATGGGAAAAATCATCTGGAAGGAAGGAATAAAAGGAAGAATCATCTTTCTCTTAGCATCTCTAGGCATTTTTAAGCCTCAGTTCATCATTTCAAATGGCTTAAATAAAGGTGATTTCCAGTTAGAACAGGGCCAGCCATTAAAAAAGCATAAGCAATATCTTGTTTTATCTCCTTTGTAATATTTTATGTACTTTCCCTGTGACAGTAGAAGATACCTTGTATAAAATCTCTTGTTTGGCCCTAAACATGATCACTTTTAAAACTTAAAATAGGAGAGATTCAAGTGCTACCTTATAGTTACAGTTGAATTCCAGCTGGAAATGCAAAGAGGAACAGGTACAATCACATATTGTCCTTACGATTTTCAAACTTATATTTCAGAACTTGCTCTCCCTTGTTTTATTTGAGCCAACTCTCTCAACACTCCAGATAACCCACTCTTTTTTTTTTTACAGAACTATCAGAACAAATAGCTTCAGGTCTAGGTGTTTCAGGGAATGGTGCAGTAAGCAATTGTTTTGATGTAATTCCGAATGGGCTCCATTCATAATCCTGAGCTGAGCCTCCTGCCTGGTGATGGGGAGACAAATCCCTGGAGAAACATATGAGTGGATGTTGTGCCACTGACAATTTTCCCTCATACTGTATGTGCTGGGGAAGGGATATGTCTGGGTAGGAAGCTTCCTTTTTTGCTAAACATGTTAGCTGGATGTTTGAACCACACATAAATGCAAAGTTTGCTCCTGGGAGAATGTGTTACTTTTTCTTTGCCCAAGCACCAAAGCTGTTGAGAAGTTAATGGAATGCAGTGTCAGCAGCACCTTTAGGAATGGGGAGTTCAGGAACAACAGTGACTCTACTGATGCATGTTCTCCTTCTCCCTTCAGCTAAATCATGCTTCAAATGAATAATTGCTATAGGGGAATGAAGAAAGGCTATTTTTTTACCCACCAGTGCATTTAAATTAGATCTAACTGGTCAAAGATGTGGGAGGTTTCCATAAAATTTATAACCACAGAAATGCCATGTGTATCAGGAACCAGTTAATACTAAAATGGTTGACTCAGTCTTTGATGTGCCTCATACCATACAAGTCCTCTAATAAGTGAGATATGGAAAGAATTGAAAGAAAGCAAAATAAAACCACTACTCCATTAGAACATGTAACAGAGGGGGAAAGTTATACTTTTGTATTCACCTGTAACCTTATCAGGGGATGCCAGACAGCAATTCCTCTCTAGCTGCCACATAAAAATATCTTCAACAAACATAGTCATAGCTTCCCGGGAAAAGACAAATCTTTAATACAACAACAAAAAGGGCAAGGAAGAGAGAAAGGATGGGTGATGTATGACTAATATGAAATATATTGTACCTGCTCGATTTTGAAACCAGTTAGATCACAAAAGGCACATGTACCCCATACCTAGAGCAGCTGGTGAGGGAGGAGATTCTGCCCCTCTGCCCCACTCAGGTGAGACCCACCTGCAGAGCTGCTTCCAGCACAGGAAGGACATGGAGCTGCTGGAGAAAGTCCAGAGGAGACCACCAAGGTGATCAGAGGGATGGAGCACCTCTGCCATGAGTGTGGGAATTGGGATTGTTCAGTCTGGAAAAGACACCTGATTGTGGCTCTCCTGTACCTGAAGGGAACTTACAGGGAAAATGGAGAGAGACTATTTACATAGGCAAGAGGGGATGGTTTGAAACTGAGAGTGGGTTTAGACTAGATATTAGGAAGAAATTCTTCCCTGTGAGGGTGCCACAAAGTGCCTAAGTCTTCCCAGTGTGACTGACCAAGCTACGTCTCTTGGCACCCTAACATTTTTCTAGCAGCCAAAACTATAGTAACCATCAGTGCTCTTCCTGGACATATTCTGTGCTAACAACAGTGCCCACAAGTGGAGGGTGGAGAAAACTCTGATTCATAGTGGGTTGATTTGCGCTGTTTCCTCATCTGTGCATTAGAATCCAAACATTTCTCCCTACCTATTTCCCTGTGAGCATGGAAGCAGAAGTGTTGACCAGAGCAGGGTAAGAGAGGCCATGGTGCAGGTGTTGCATTTATGCTTTTATCTATCTAGACTCTTCCATGGCTTCTCAGTCGTGTGCTTTTACCACTGATATTAAAAATGCTGTTATTGATGTGCCCAAGATTGCACTCAGAGCAACGTGACACCTTTTTAGTTGTGTGGTGTGACCCAGAATCCAGTGCAGAGGCTGTGGAAGAGCCTGACTGCTCTCTCATCCCTGCACAAAACCAGCCGAGGTGTCACTGGAGCTGCCTCTCCACAAACTTTAACAGATTTTTCCAGAACTAATGTTCTATTTTAAGGTTTTGAAAGTGCATTAACTTGAGGATTTGTGCCTAACACTGCTTTCTTTTTCACTAAGCACCTGTAGAAATGCTTTTCTGAAGGAGAAATCTAATGATCTTATTGCAGAACTTTGAAAGATAATTGAGTTGTCTCCCGTAAACTAATGTCTCTTATTCACTCCTGTTGAAAGATCACAAATCTTTCTTTGGTGTGAGCTAGTTCTTATGTAAATGGTAGTAAATAATATATGTATGCACAGGCCAGCTAATGTAGGAATATACAGTGTTTGGTTTTGAAGAATTGTACACACTTGGCAGTGCAAAGGCAGAGAGGAGGGAGGAGGAGCAGTTAGTATTTCATATCCGTGCATTGCAGGAAATAAAAGTTAACAGCTCTAGTAAAATTCATATGCTAGACAACTGTAGAGCTGAAGAGACAGCGAATCCCAGAGGGTTAACTCCTCCTCACCTAAGCAAAGTAAATTATTTGACTTTTTGAAATGTCTTCTGAAATGTAATAAAATCTGAAGGGGGTAAGGATCTTCATCTCATTAATACAGGGTCCCAGCAAATGTCATTTTCTAAGCTGCTTTGGGAAATGGGATTCTTTTCAGATTTCAGCGAATAGTTCACAGTCACAGTGTATTACTTTAGCAGCACATTTCTCTTCCTTACACATTACATGCAGCACAGTTTAAACAGTAGAGTGAGCTTATTTTGGCTTCATTCCTTTATATGAACAGAGAGAATTTTGATTTGCTATATATTTCACTGCTACTGTAGATTCCCTCTCCATCTTAAATGGTAGTTTATTAAGATTAAGTGCTTTCTTATGTAGATGTATTGAAAGGACCTTTGATTTGGTTTAAATTAAATTTGATTCAATTAAAATGTAAGATAGATAGAAGCACTTTTGTGAGGAGAAAATGAAAAAGGCTCCATTAAAGAGAACCAAACCTACAATAGACATGGAATCAGGAGATTGCTATCAGGTAGGCAGGTTGTGAAAATTGGATATCAGAGCATCACTTTCAGTGAGGAGTCCAACCTTGTATCTGGGTATCTGGTATCTGGGTTGGTACACAAAGTGCAAATCACATGGCTCATATATGCCCTAAAGAATTATCCAAAGTGACTAACTGGCTGGGTCAGGTCTTGTTAGCATTCAGCACCACTGCTTGGGCATGAAGGGAGGAAGAAAAGAAACATGAAAGGAGACATTAAAGGAGTGGAATGAGACAGGAAAAAAAGAAGGATTTGTGGAGGCATTATGAACCCAATCCTCTTCTTTGTACTCTCCTCGACCCACATTAAATCCAGGCTCTAGGATGTCCTCTGGACAGGACAAAAGAGGATTGTGTGTAGCTCATCTGCACTCAGTTCACTTCTGGAGACCTCTAAAAGTCTGCCTTGGTGCTGAACCCTTGAGTGGTCTTTCACCCACACAAGGATGGGTTTATGAGGTGCTGCAAGAGTTCAGAGCCGCGGTGAGCAGTGGGTTTGGAGCCCAAGCACTTCTGTAAAACACTTGTTCACTCAAACAGCAGTGTCAGGCACTCCAGCTGTGCCAGGGAGGGCTCTCAGCCTGGGGAGGGAGCTGAGCCTCTCCTGGGAGCTGCCCTGACATCCTGCCTGCTGAGGAAACTTTCCAAGGTGAAGACCTTATCCACTCCTGCAAAGCCACGGATTTTTTCCACACAGACCATGTCACATTTAAGCGGCTTTTGGTCATCTCTGACACAGACCGAATTTAAATCAGAAGTCTTGAAGTAGGAAGTATTTTATTTTATTGTGAGCAACCAGAGCTGCTTAGCCCTATGCATAAAGTTTAGAAAAGCTTTCTTTTTATCCCCTTTTTTTCTTTGCATATGTATGCTTCACATCAGACCTGGAAATGCGTAAAGGCTTTTGCATTCAGTAGCATTATATGTAGATAAGATATTTTACCATTAAATCATTGTATGATTATAAGTCACTATGATCAATGTAGCAGAGATGTTGGTTTAGCCATTTCAATACTAATAGGCCACCAAAGAAACAGTTCATTTTGTCAGTTATGTATAAACTCTCTTCTCATTTACATAATTGAAATTCTTTAAAATGGTTGAATATTTTTTTCACACTGTCAAAGTTAAATATTTAAATTCTCAGCACTGCTTTGAAGATTTTATTTTTTGCTTTCTGAGGCAGTCACAAATATAAAGTTTAATGTTAGAATATTGATTTTAGAAACAGTGATCTGTAAGAAAGCCAATTTCAACATTTTGTCATGATTTAGTGAACTGTATTTAGATATTTTTCAGTCTGTTTGTTGAGTAATATTACACATCAGATATACTTCACTTATCATGTTGACCTAGATCTGATATTTTTCAGATGTATAAACTTATTTAAACTTGCAAAAGTTTTTTCTCTGAGCTGTTTGGGACCATTTAATGAGGGTTTGTCCCTAACTTGGCATTGGGGACAAAGCATCAATTTAATATCCTATTTTTAAAAATATGTATTTTAAAAGTAACACAGTGGGATTTTGACACTGCAAAAGGAAAGAAAACAGTGAATTTCATTTTTAAAAAGGAGTTACTGGGTTCAGATAAATATATATGCATATATATATATATGCACACTGTTCTTGGAGTAGGTGCACAGATACATGACTTTCTTAGGAAAACTAACTCATAGTGTATTTTCTGAGTGCACATTAGGAAGAATAAATAGACTGTGGAAAAATGTATTAGGTATTAAATAGGTCGATAATATATAATGTGCATTTCTGTTAATTGATGTAGCCAATGTACAGTATAATAGCTGCAAAGGAACTGTTGTGGTGCATGCTGTGAAGACATATTAAAACAATACACAATAGTAATTTAAATTCTAATAAGTCCTTTAACATACAGCAGTATTGGATCCCAGAGTATCTCTATGATTTTCCTGTCTCAAAGGGACAAGCTGTATGGTTTCATTTCTGCAATATTAGTAGAAAAGAAGTTATGAGCCAAACTACTTCTAGTTTATGGACTAAACTACATGTATAAATCATGTTTTGGTGTCAGGTAACCTGAGTTTATTTTAGGTTAAAGAAGATTGGATAATCTTTGTGCTTTTAGGAGGAGCATCTAAATAGCAGTTCCTGATAGTACAGTGCTGTGAACTACTTTGAAGGGCCTTTGCTGATTAAAAAGCAGTTGTGCATGATTCTTTTAAACAACTCTATACTTACTTACCCATATAATCCAATGCATTTCAAAAATGTGAGATGTCCAGAGTTTTTGGCCTCAGAAAATGTAATAGCAATGGATAAAGAATTTTTCAATTACCAGAGACCAAAGCTTTGTGGCTAGGAAAATACAGTGATCCAGTAAGATATAGTATTTGTGGCACACAAGGAAAAATGGACACTGAACAAGGAGAAAGGATGATAAACAAAGGTAAACACAAATGATGTTATTTGCCATGTATAATCCTCTGGACAATACTGTATCTTAAAGAACATGATGCCCAGAAGCAGTGATCACAAATTAATCAAATATCACCTGAACTAGGGCTGGAAAGGACCAAGCTAATAAAGCAGAGGGTGAGCTAAAAGGAAGGATTGCATGGGAAGTGTTGTTTGTGTACTGGAATACAGCAATAAAGATAAAGATGAGTGTTTTAAAAATTGCAGTAAGTTCATATCTCACAAAGAAGTACTATGATATGTTTTGTACTTCATATATTAAAAAAAAGAGGGAAAAAAAATCTGCCTTTAGGGATTTATACTGTAAAACCAAAGAACTAATCCTTTTATAGTAGCACCATAAAGGAAACCTCCTAATCCTTGTCAATGACTGTGTATCCAGTTATTGCATCACTTCAGAATTTTTTGACAAATTCCCCTGCAGCCAGACTTGTCTTGGAGCAAGATAGTCTTGGATGTCTGGAAAGCAGGCTGTGGAAAAGCTGCTCTTTCAGTATGAAACAGTGTATAGACCCTTTGAAAGTTCATCTAATGACTTTCATTTTATACTAAAGAACTGTTGCTACTTAGCTGTCACCTCCCATTTGTCTTGATAGCACCACTGCAAGACTGAAAGTTCAAAGGTGTGTATCAGAATTTAGAGCAGAGGCAATTCTTGGAGTTGAGTTTAAGGTAGACCTCCTGGCAACATTTACAAACATGGCCTGAAGCTCACTACTCACACCCTTCAAATCATTAATAATTAGATATGTTGTCTGGGAAAATCTTAATTTAAGAATAATTTGTGCAGCGGATGATCTTTCCTGCATTTGACCCCATTTGCTTTTACTTAGTGGGAAGAGTTCAGCTGGCTGTATCAGTTTTAAGGAGACAAAAGATAATTTGTGCTGGAGCCAGTCCCAGGTGACAGTTTCAGAGTCCTACTCCAAAACTAAAATCTATGTTTGATTTCACAGGCAAAGTGGCCCACATCTGCTGGAAACATGCCCTGCTAACAACAAGCCTGGACAAGAATTTTCTAGCTTGCACAAGCTAATTTTTGAGCTATGATACTTCTGTTTGGAAGAAAGGGAAAAGGCTTTACTGGTCTCTGACAGTGCCTGTCTCTTACAGCCCAACAGTGTTTTCCTTCTTTCTACAGCCCTGCTGATCAGCAAGCTGCCAAACATTATCACCTCTGCCTCTTTTTAAAAAAGAGCTGATATCACATGTGAAGGGGAACAGGCAAGTGCTTTCTACCCAGAGAGAAGCAGAATGGAAGAGATCACCATGGCAGCAGTGTTATTAAGTGCAAAGCCACTTTTCAATCATTTTCATTATATACCAGCTCCCCAACAGGATTCCTTTCCCCTAAAGGTGGCAACTCTATTGCAGGCTGGCTGCCAGGCACCGATGCCTGGCTCAGAAATGCAGCACTGAGGTGGCTTTGAACCCAATAAGAACACTGCCTTGTAAGATCTCTGCCATGGGCTCCAGGTTGTGCAGGGACAGATGTGGACATGGTTTGGGGGAGTGGTGTCAGTTCACATGACTGATGTGTTGCCTTCCTCTTTTTGGTAACAGTTTGGGATTTCTTTTCCCTTTGCCTCTTCTTTGTAGTGAGACGCAGCAGGGAATAAGCTCATGAGTGAGACACCTTAGGAGCTCGCTACATGAAATGCACTTAGATTCCTCATAAAGTCCTGGAACTGCAATAGGTTTGAGATAATTACACCACTATTATGCTTGATTGCTTAAATATACTTTAAGAATTCATAAACAAGCATAGACTACTCATGAAATAATAATGAAATAAACATGGCAGATGCAAATTTCCATTTCAAATTTAGATGAGGTGCCTCTGAGTTCAGTTTGCCATTAATTTTACAGAAATACAGTATATGTAATTTGGCCATTTAGATGCAACATGCTTCACTGTACCCTCTGGCCTGCTCTGTATACGTTGGCTGAATGTTACACTGAACAACCCTCTGTGTCTCATGGTATATTTCAGGAAGATTCTGCTGCATCTGTATCTGTTACGTTGCTGTTTCTTAGTTACTCTTGAGTGTTTTATTGGTTCCTTCATACAGATGTGGCTGTGATAGCTGAGGGCATAGTGGTGGCTGCCCCTCCATCTCTGGAAGTGTCCAAGGCCGGGCTGGACAGGGCTTGGAGCAGCCTGGGATGGTGGAAGGTGTCCCTACCCATGGGATTGGAATGAGATGAGCTTTAAGGTCCCTTCCAACTCAAATGTTCTGTGATTCTATGAGGTGTTACCAAATCTACAGGAAAGTGCTGGGTCTCATTCTGCCCATATCGCTATACTTCCAAAGGCTGTGCCAAAACACAAAGCCATGGGCTGTTTGTCTCTATCCCTCAGTGTGGCCTTTGCTCCTTAATGATCTTTTAATTTCAGCTCAAATAATAATGGAATAATGCGAGCTCAGCAGTCGCCTGTGTTGTTTTATCTCCTCAACAGGTTCTGCCTGTCTCTACCTCCTGATTTCTTCTGTGGCAGTGAGTGCAATGAGCTGGCACTGGAATTTAATTTTTTCCTGCTCCCTGGACAGCAGGACTAAGTCTCTTGAGGGCTATAAAAGGGATATAAAATGCCCTCTCTGTTGTGCTAGGAGTGCCATGTCTGCTACTGGCTAGGGTGCACCTTACACCTTTAAACGTCTTTAAAGATGGCACCATCTTGAGCAAAAAAGGCAGCAAATTGCCCCGTAACAATACCAGAGGGAAAGCAACACTGATCAAAGAAAACTCAAATTTGGAATTTCCATATGAGTCTCCTTAATATCTGAATTGAAGCAGACAGAAAGAGAAAATGCACTGTTCTTTCTATTTAAAAATGAGCAGTACTGTAACTATTCCCTTTTATTTCAAGGAGGGAATAATTACAGTGACCTAGTGTTTGAGAGCCCTTGGCAAAAGCTGTTTTCTTAGAACAGTAACTATTGCCCAAGGAAAATAAAAAGGTTAAGTTTCTCTAAAAAACCTGACCGGAATGTGCCTTTACTCTAACAAGCTTTCTGCATATTGGTGAGCAGAACAGAAAAACTTACTGGTTGAAATTTCCTGTAAAAGACACTGATGGGATAAGCAGGTATCCATCACCAGTGCACTATTTAAGGAGCTCAGTCTGCTTTGCCTCTGCCAGAATCACGAGACATGGAGCTCACCTAGGGATTCTTTAAATTTACCAGTGGTTGAGAACAAAAATTACAGGTAATTTTCCTTTCATCTCTTCTTTCCCATTTATATTTCAAGGTCATCATCATCCCCTTAATATCAGGACCCCTCCCTGGAGCAATATACGAAGATTACTCTTATTTTCTTGGAGGTAATGCTATGAAATTATCTATAGTCTTTGAGTAATTTGCACAGTCATGTGGATGAAATCATATTTTTCCTAGAGAGATTGCCATCTGCCAGTAGGCTGCTTTGCTGCCATATTTCACGAGGATTACTGAAAACCCTCTATAAAAATCTTTTAATCTGTGATACATTAGGCATTTTTAATGTATTTTCATGTTGCCTTTATGTGTAGTGGTAAGCTGTTTAATTGTGAAGTATAAGGACTGATTCATCCCATGAGGATTGTGAGATCTTTAAAAAAGTTATAGTAGGTTTAAAAAAGGAGGAAAAAAGAAAACTGCTATAGTTTTTAGTAAAATTTGCCAACTCTAGTTTCACATTTTAATAGAACAATTATATCTGGTTTTTTACTCTCTCAGTCAAAACAAGGTGGTGCCAGTATTCACTTGGCAAATATTTATATAGCAATTAGAAACTGATAGAGAAAACTCTCCCTTTGCTAGTTGAAGAACAAGGAGTGCTATTACAATATGGAAAATATCTTGTGTGCAGTACATTTTGCATCTGTTTACTTTCAGAATTTTTTTTCCATTTTATTATTACTGATTTCCTGTGCTGATTTCGGAAAAAGTATGTATAACCTCATGAATAAAATAAGTATTCATGTTTAATAATGGTTCTGAGGCTATGTATAGCCCCAGCAGTGTGAAATGCTGTTAGCAGGAAAGGTTAATGAAGACACAGAGAAATGAAGTTATTTGCTAATGTTGCACTGCTAAATTTAGGGCAGAAGAGAGAAGTTGAATTAAGATTGCTTCACTGTCAAATATCTTAATAACGGGATTCTCTCTTTTCTTTGGAGATGGAACATAGGACACGTTGCATTAACATTTTTAGGTATTGACTTTAGGTCATTGAACACTACACAGTCCATATTTTTGAAAGGGCAGAACTAAAAGCACTCAGTGAGACACAGCCTAATACCAATATTTGTGATTGGAACAGGACTTGTTTAGACACAGAGAAATGTGCAAACCAAATAACACTGATTTTCTGTCCATCAGGAATTGGACATCTGCCTCCATTCAAAAAATTCTGAAAAACTGGACAAAGACACTTTATTGAGTTGCATCTTATTGTGGGCCTTGAAAGCTGAAATAGAGCCTTACTAGTGAATGCCAAGGGCCTCTTTCCATTTTCAAGGTGCTTTGAAATCTCTGAAAAGGACCAACTGAGAAAGGTCCATAGTGGTTCAAGTTAAAAGAAGTAAAGATTGTAGTTGCTTTGCCCTTACTACTTTAGATAACCTTTTATTTAAATAGATTTAGGTGTTAACAGGCTTGTGTGATACCCTTTCAGATTTTGAATTTCACTCTAGGCTCATATTAAATTCTTAAAAGTGAATTTACAAATAAAGTTGTGTGATTCCAGGGCATCTTTGGCTCACTTCACAATGGGCAAGGCATCAAAAGAAATTGGTCAGGTTTCCAGCAATGGCACACATTTATGTGACTGTCCCTATAAGAATGTGATTAAAATAATAATAATGGGGTTTTGCCCAAGGCACTCTGAATTTCTTTGGTTTAGCGTATCTTCACAGTGACATATTTGGCTTTCTCATCATGTCTTTTATGCAGATTAAAGGTAAATACGTCCTGAATGATTGATCAGATGGAATCTATGCTCTCTGAATGTATAATTTTAGCAGCTGCAATTCAGCAGCCTGAGCACGTGTGTGTTGATATACATACAGGTATTTATGGAGAGCACACACCTCTGCTTTTCTGCAGCCCTGCTGATGCCCACATGGCACATTCTGTATATATCCTGTCTCACTGGGCACTCTCCAGCTTTCTGTCTGCTACCAGGCTGTGTCAGGTTGCTCTTTAAAATATCTGCATGCCACAGAGATTTCATCACTGCCAGCCAAGTGAGGGATTTCACTGCTCCAAGGTAGCACTGAAACCCAGGTCAGGGAGCAATTTAAGGTACAGTGTTTTTCAACACACCAAATCTTAGCTTGAGCCTTTCAGCACTTGAGCAGAAATTTCAGACAGTCTTTTTGGACCTGACAGGTGTGGAGAAAAGGTGCTTTAAATTGTGACATTTCCATGTAAAGAGATTACTTTGTGTCCTTCCTTCACAGCCAGTCATGTTGAGATGGAAATAGTCACAAAGAACCTCCTTTGGATGAAGTAATGCCAGCTTAAAACTTCAGGGGCTTTGTGTGCTAACACTACTCTCCTCCTTATTTGGAAAATGGAATATTTTAAAAACACACACTGTAGAGATATAGTGGATTTTTATTTACTCTCCTCAAGTTGCTAATGAACCCACAGTCAGAACAGTGCAGGTTTCTGGTGGTAAACAAGGCCTAATGGTACAATGCAGTTGTTTGAAACTTTTTGGGATGAAGCATCATCCTTTCATTTTTCTTTATTTGCTCCCTGAATCTCTGTGATTTACAATGTATTTACAGAAGAATTGGGGTTACATAGCATGGTTGGAAGCTCTGAAAATTAATTCTGCTGAGCAATCTCTCTATTTGTTTTCCTTTTGAGCCTCTAATACAATATTTTATTCGGGTCCTCTGAACACTGCTTCAGTTAACTTTTTAAAACATGACTGCTGCCCCTCTTATCACTGCAACACATAACTGCTCAAAAGGAAGCTGACAGAACTGATTTGGGCTTTTTCCCCTAAAAGATGTCAGCTGGAAATCTTTGTTTAAACACTGTGAATGTTATTAAACTTGGTCTTTATTTCATTTTTAATCTTCAAATTAGGCAGTCCAGCTTTGAATCTATGCCTGTTGAGAAGTGAAGATTAGGTCTATGTCTTGAACAGTCAAACAGGTTTGTAATCTGCTGTGTGGCTTGTAAGGCAGTCCAGGTTCTGTGTCATTATTAACCATCTGGATCATGAATTAATAACTCAGAACATAAATGTACAGAATATATGCTATATGTGTAATTTGTACTTGGTAGATAAAATTCAGTCAATGAAGATAACACTTGTTCTGCTGTAGCCTCCTTGCTAACAGTTTTAGGAGGTTATATTGTCAATTGTCATAGAAATATCTGACTCTTGCACATCAGATTCATGGCAGCAATGGGGCCATGGTCTCACTTAACACTTACCATGGAAATTCAGTATTGCAGAGGTCTTGCAGTGTCGTTTCACAGAGGCATGAATTTTCATCCTGTGTCTAGTTCACGTAATGGTGTAAGCAAAGATTAATTTGACATGTCAGAAGTTGAAAGGATAGCTACATTTAGGACTATAATCTTCCCTTATAACATATTAATGACAGTTTTATGTCTCTCTCAAAAGGAAAATGTACCTCTTAATACCCTTAGTAGTAGGGTATATTTTATTTATTTTATTGGTAAGACAAAGGACATCAGATGTGAATTGGTATTTCAGCCAATTGTCTTAAAATTACATAGTGTAAGGGTATAATTGCTACCTTCCAAAATGCTGGCTGGGTTTCTTAATGATGCCTAAAGGTTGTGGTGCTGCTTGGAGCAATTACTGTTGTGTCTCTCACTGCTGCCCTTTAGCATGAATGCAGCAAGAGGCCTAACTGCTAAAGTCGGGGAAAAAATACCAATGCATTCAATTGACTATTCAGTTGTAACTACTGGGGATTTAACTGCTGTCTTTCCGAGACAATCAGCCTCCAAGGCCAGTCAGGATAACAACAGGCTCTCACTTCTTTGTTGAAAATCACTGCTTTTCTGTAGTAGCTCAACTTCTTGCAGTAGGTGATAAAGGCAGAATGCTGAGATAAGTTCAGTTATTAAAGAAATATTAACACCTTAATGAATCAAACTATATTTGAGTATTTCAGATCAAGGCTATTGAGAAAATTAATCCCAAATTACTTTCAAGTTTTTTGAGAAGATTGAAGGTAATTTCACTTATTTTTGAATAAAGCCTTGTAGAATGCTAATATGGCTGGCTGGAAGACTCCAATTCCAAGGTGCACAAAAACATGATACTGTGAAATCAGCTTCATTTTCACTGGAATGAAAAGATCTTTTGAAAGATTTTACAAAATACAAGTGCAAGTAATCTGCTGCACATCAAAGTTACTGAGTGCTTAGGGCGTTCCTTTGGCATGAACCAGATTCAAGCCACTGAGAGAAACAGCAAAGGGATTTGAATTTAGGTTTTCTGCATCCTAAATTAGTGTTCTGGTCTTTTTTTTAAATTTATTTTTATTTCCCTTTCTTTTAGTATGTTGACTGCTTAATACATTTGTTCTACATGGGGAGCATAGACTTTAAAAGATGTGGTGGTTTCCTGTTGTCCTTTGGTAATGGTCAGACAAGTTTACCAAAATGAACTGGGATCAGATGACCAGTTTTGCCCATCCCTTGAGGTCTTTCCAAGCTGACTTTTTTTAGCTGTCCAAGCTGACTTTAATTGCCACCCTGCCATGTTCCAGCCATGGGTGCAATATTGTGCAGCTCCAGAACAATGCAGGGGCTTTGGTGGGGAGGAACTGCTTCCCTTTATCTCATCAGCTTCCTCAGAAAGCTCCTCTGGGATAGTTTTTCTGACATATCAAGCTGCAAATCCATGGAATTATCTGGAACACTGCCTCTTTGCTTTTTTGGCCTTGAACCTGTGTTTCCAAGGTGTTGAGGAAAAGAGCACCAGCGATGGGATTTTTTGGAAGCTGTCAGAGGGCAAAAAACACCTCTTGGGTCTCATGCTCACTCTGGAGCTGATCTGTGTTTTTGTGGGGCATGAGGAGCTTCTGCAGTGATAGTGCTGGCAGCTGGGAAGACCTTTAGTGGGCAGGCAGTGGTATTGAGTAAGCTGGAGAAAAGTTACGTATTAGAAATGCTTTTGCTTTCTGCTAACTCAGAAAGGTGAGGATACCCTGATGTGAGCTAGTTTTGTTTCCCCCTTTCTTTGTGCTACTGGTGCATTTGAAAGGAGATGGCTTCAGAAATGTCCCTTGTAAATACATCTTCTAAAATTCTGTCCCTGCTTTGTTCTCTTTAAAAAATGAATGGAAAACAGTTAGTAGAACAATTGATAAAATTTTAGGTTTTCTATTCTAAAAGCTTTCTTCAGGCTGCCTTATGATTTCTTAAGTGGCACATTTCAGTGTCTGATTATTCTGCTAGTTTTGCAGTACATAACTTGCAACAGAAAAGATCTATTATATGGCTGTAAAAATGCACATGGGCACTGCCCTTAGCTGCCATATCCATCTCCCAGCCATGCCACATCAGTTAATGTTAAAATCCTAGTAGTTTTATATTTTGTGGATTAGGTGCTGATAGTATAGAAATGCTGAGCTTACCAAGATTTTCGACCAAGATTTTTATTTTGCTTTATGAGCATCATATAATCTGTGAGGAAGGAAAAATAATAGGTCAGTAAGACACAGTAAAACTTGCCAAAGCATATTGTTGAAGTGGGCAGTGTCCAGTTGGCTGAGGGGCAGGGACAATGTGGGACAATGTGGGCCAGGACAAGAGCATCACCCCCTCCATCAGAGCTGTGACTGCGCTCTCTGATCTGAATCAAAGCCGGAACTGCACCAAGCTACAGGCTGCACAAACACAAAAGAAGGGATTTAGAAAAGACTGAAAGCTAAGTAAGTATAAGAAGCGAATATAGCAGGAGAAGAGGATGCAGAGGTAAAGATGTAGTTTGGAAAAGACAGCAAATGAATGGCAGAACTCAAATAGTCTGAAGCATCCTGACATCCACACTAACATCCTGTCCCCTTCACTGCATGGCTTATGAAAACATCCTGCCCTGAAAAATGGCAGTAGCTGTATACTGAAGTAACCTGTGTCAAGCTAGATGTTTCATTTTATTTTCATTTATAATTCAGGAAACACATTTTGCAGAAAAATGTCTCAATGGTTATAGTCATTACAAGCAGTGTGTGCTGTGGGAGACTCATTCTGGGCAGAGAAATACTGTGCTTGCCCTCTGCATCTTTATTACAGCAAACAACTGACTTAAGCTCTGAACTGAATATTTGTGATTAAAGATATGTTTAAAACTGGAAGAGGCCAGGTAAATAGATAAATATTTCCTTTTAGCAGGACAGGTGGTGCCAGTGCCATCTAAATATTCAACATTCTTTTTCTGGTATGTTCTTCTGACTGCAGTGACACCTACTGAGATGATATTGGATTCTTGTTTTACAATATCCTTTTTCCAAATTAATTGCCTATCTGTAATCAGTCAACCATGGCTGCTGTTTGTAAACAACATCTTCTGCACAACTCTGAACAAGCGAATTAATGCCAATTAATTTCCAGTGATATTATTTCAGAAACAGAATGATCGTTGGGTCAGTAGTATCTCTTGCTGTCTTTATGAATAGTCTCTTGAGATCCTAAAGTCCCATGATGTATAAAGAAGCAGATAGGAGGAAAACAGCATCATCTGCTTTATGAAAAATGGTGACTGGGTGCTCTTGTCATGAAGGGGAACTGGAGAGCTGGGTGTCAAGAGGAGAGTTTAAAGCAATAATCTCATGGGCTGGAAAAGGAGCACAACATTGCTCAACAGGCAAAGGCTCCCCTTTGGAAATAGAATCGTATTAATAGTAGCATAATGATGTTGTCTCTTGCCTCCAAAAGAAAGGTGGCCTTTTCTTTTTAGGAAGGTGTTTGGGTATTCTGAACTTTCACGTATAGATTTAAAAAAAATATTACTCACAGGGATTTTTATTCCTACCAGAGTTGGTCCAGTTTGCAGAGGGTTTTATTTGTTGCTGCATCAGACTAGAGATGGAGTTTTAAATAAAGCAATTTTTATCTAATATGTCCAAAATGTAACCTGTTTGGACATTGCTGGATGGTGGAAAAGAGTGTATTTCAGCCAGGCCAGCCAAAAAATGAGGCTGTGAGAGGATGGCTCCACCTGGGATCAAACCAGGATGACAAAGGCAGGAGAAGCATTGGGCTGTGATGTGTTGGGAGCACTGCTAAGAGGAGATAGAGCAGGCTTGGGATGGGGAGGAAAATCAGTGAGGAACAAAGTCATCCTGTTGAGGATACAGAAATAGTGGAAAGTGACAATATAAGGTGATGAAAATGAATATATATACATATGAATATATAATTGCAAAAAGCCTTGTTAATATATTGGAATTTATTCTCATGCTGCCACTAAAAAGCACACTTAGAATTCAGAACAGTCCTCTTGCCAGCAGAGACAAACTGGGCTCTGGAACAATTAAACTATGCTTTTGTCTTTAGTATTTACAAGGCTGAATTAAGCTGCAAAATTAAAGCCGCTAAAATCGTTGCTGGGTCTATACTTTTTTAATTTATTTTTTTTTTCTGTCTGGGTGAAAAATAAACGAGAGATTTACTTTGTAAATGCTGATGTCCCTATATTCATCTCACTTTCATTATTGCCCATCAAGGGGTCTAAGACTGGACAAACATCAGTATCACCCTTTGAGACCAGTGGTAAGTGAGGTAGGGTTGGTTCCTTTGGATGAATCTTCCTTTCCTTCCTTTCCTGGCTTTAGAGTCATTCTTCATTTACCTCTTCTCACATACATTAAACATCCTGCTGGTTCTCTGTAACTTGTGGAATGTCTTAAAAAGGCTCCAGAAATATGATTATCTGAATAGAAACCATCTACAGAATTATGCAAACCTGTGCAGAAAGTTGGGTTTATTTCCTGTGACTCACTTTAGCTTGATATTAAGTGGATTCTTATTTATTATTTAAGTCAAGAATAAAAGAGGGATATAAGTCTTTCCCTGGGGAAGATGAGATGTAAGGTGAACTTATCCAAACAAACTGAGAATAAGGCTAATATTCTTTCTGCTTTTTACTTAAATTAAAAGTAATACTTGCGAAACAAATTTTGAACTGCACCATTTTGTATCTATTGAGTTAGAGACAGAATTCTGTGCTATTTGTTTTTCTCAAAGATAATAAATTATTCCTGTAAATTTTATAATTTTAATGTAATACCTACACTCATATAAAATTACTTAAAGAAAATGTTTTAGGCAAGTTTTGAGTTACGAGCAGCTTTTGCAAGGGGTGTGTTTATATTTGTGTGTGTATTTTCCTAGACAGGCTTATTTCCTAGTATATTGACAAGGTATTCTTTTTCACCAGGCTTTAATATGCTGACACATATGTATCTCTCGCTCTATGCAGCAGCTGAGTGGTTCTATCTAAATGTAAAGAGTTTTCCTGGCTTGGATGCAGTGTACAGCATGAGCCAAGTCTCTGGGGTTTTGCTCACAATCATAAGCTGACACTGATAGCATTTTGCAGATGGTGCTTGGGTGGACAAAAGAAGTGAACATATACAGATCTAATGAACGCGCTGAATTGGTTTCTGTTCAACATTTCTCACTGGACTACCAGAGAAAGGAAATTAAATCAACTCACGACAGCTATCTTGCACATCTCACCTGGGAAGGTATGCATGAGGTAGGACAGGCACTGCTTAACATTAATCAGTCTCCTGAAGTCATTACATTCATGAGGAAATGTAATTCACATGTGATTACTTTTTAATTTACTCTGTAATCACATTCCAAGTGAACAGGGCAAGCTTAAAATGAAATTTAAAAGTCAAATACTGCTTTGTATTAAGAATTCACAATTTTTATATGCACTTAGGTTAATAAAGATTTTACAATAACCATTTGTGACTGAACATATAATTTTTTGATGGAAGCTGGTGCCATACTTAGGATAAAATGTATTTGAATTTTGTCCAAGCATTGTAGTGGACCCTAGGAGTTTCAGGATTATGTTTCATACCAAATTTTCATCTTGTTTAAACTTTCTTATTTAATAATAGAACAAAACAAAACTGATATATCCCAGATCTCAGTTTGCATGAATTAATGCATTTTTAATTTCTGCTTTGCCTCTAAGGCAACTTACATGTTTGTTATATCTATCACCAGGAAAGGCAGGCAGCATTTCCTAGTAAACAGAACTGATTTTTTAGAATGACAAACATGGATGTACAGTCACTTCATGCTTCCTCAGGAGTTCCTTACACTTTTGTTTTGGTCCTAATTTCAGTGAATTTGTGATGAAATTCCTGTATATCATAAATGGAGCTGGGAGCTTTTCAGAATAACAAACCCCTTTGAAATCATCTAAAGTTTTGATCACTCTTAGCTCTATGCTCATCACTTCCATTCCCAAGGAATTGTTGTTTAAAGTGAAGTGGTCAGAAGACAGTTCAGTGTTACTGCACTGAGCATTGCAAGGAAGGATGAGTATTGCAAGGATGTCTGGGAATGTTGGATTTTTGTTTGGTTGGTGCAAATGCAGCCCTGCCTGTGGGCTGTGAGTGACCTTGCTGTGCTCTCACAGACTGTGCAGAGTAGAGTGCAATGGTGTCCCAGAGAGCTCTGATTCCAGTTTCCCTTGCCTGGGATAGGAGTTTTGTCAGCAGTACAGGGAGGATAGAACTGTGAATTCAACTCTATATACTTACCAAGCTGAGGGTGGAGAGCCAGAGGTTACACAGACTGTCACTGTGGATTTGCTCCTCTGAGTTTTTGGGTCCAGAAATTTAAGAGGGACACTCTCCTGTTAGCTGGATTGCCCAATCTGTGGATGAGGAGGGGGTTGGAAGAGTGCTTAGTGCTGGAAAAGGATTGCAATTATTTTATTCTGGTTGTGTCCCAAAAGGAATGAGAAAAAAGTTAAAAGTTCTTCTTTTTTTTTTTTTTTCCTTCCTTTTCCCCCTCACAGTTGGCTCTGTGAAAGTGTTGATTTGATACATATGTTGTAAATGATCTCCTGGCAAAGAAACACTGTGATTAAAAAAGGTAGCAGCCACCTACATACAAATACATGTGGTTCAGGATTTTGGTTCAATTTCCGCTGCTTATGGCAGAATACTCCTTGCACTCTTTCTTTCTGCACAGAGGGAAAGGGACATTATGAATTAAGATGGAGGATTCCTGTTGCCTCCACCCTTCATTAAGCAAGAAAGGAAATTCTGCCACTGAAACTCACAGATTGACTCTCCCAAAGGTCTTGTGCCCTTCAGTTTGCTTTGCAGCATCCTCCACAGTGGGAAGGCAAACAGGTGAACCTCACCCTGTGGATCTCAGCAGGTTTGGTGTATTCCTTGTCTTCAGAGCTCTCTGTCTCTCTCAGAATGTCCCTTGCTTCCCTGAGCAGTTTGCTTCACTTATGATTTGTGTCCCTCTGCCTTCCCATGTGTCACTCGTGAGGGAATCAGAGGAGTTGGGGATATTGCTTGTCACAGAGACCTTTTAACGGGGGGGAGTCTCATTTGAATCTCATGTTCCCTCTGCTGTTTTGCTGGTTGCTCACTAGTGGTTTTGGGGATTTCTCATCCCAGAGGCTGGAACGCATCTGCAGAAAGGAGACCATGCTGCTGACATGTGAAACGTGAACACAGATTTTTGTCTGGTGAAGTATTTTTGTCTTTGCCAACATCAATATAAAATAGATGTTTTGGTAGCATTTCTTAGTTGGCTACCAAAAGCCTGGTTTTTCATTTTGAAGGACTATGGTGTAATGTGGTCAAACAGGTGGTTAAAAACAGGTTTAAACAAAATCCTCAGTCTCCTAAAATGCAAAATAAACCTTAAAAAATCCTGTTTAAAAAAGAGACCTGACACCATGGTTGCATGATCCTTCCTGGACTCTTCAAGTCTTTGACTCCTTCATGTTTAACACCAGAAAGTGTTGTTAGATGAGCCTTCAGGTCAACTTCTGGGTCTAAGCTCCTTGGGAAGTTTTACCTTCAAAGCAGAGATTGTCAGTTAAATCAGGCTTTGTTGTATCCCTTGCTGGCTGTTTGTGTGACTTATGCTATCATGATGTGTTTCAAGCTTCAGTAGTGAAAAACTTCTGTAAAAGGACAAGCAGAGGCTTTATATATTTCTAAGGCAGATAACCTTCATAAATAAGGGCACCGAGCATGCTGTTGCTAAATTACACCTAAAATATGGTGAGATAGTTGGAATTAGGTTTCCCATGTGCTTGATCTGTGCCCAGCTCTTTGTATGGGTTTATGGAGCATGAATAATGAAAGAGACTTTGTACACTAACATCTGGAAAGTCATAAAAATATATTTATCACCACCCAAGATAGCAAAGCTGGAAAGTGCTGCAGACCTTGTATGAGTTGCAAGAGTAACTGAAGAGGTGAGTTTAATTGATAAAGCTCTCCGGAGTATTTTCTGAGCTATGTCTCTTGTCAGATTATTTGAATTGCAATTATGATGAAGGTAATTATTGTCTTTTATTGTCAAGGACTGGGTGAAACACAGGTCATGTTCTGCTAGCCTCAGTCAGGAGAGCATCTCAACAGCTGAAGGTGGGCTGTGAGGTGTGCCAGAGGTTGTGCTGGAGTTGCTTTGCTCATCCTTTCTAGGGAAAGAGATGGAAACCTTTTAGCAGTGCCAAGTAATATGTAAGACCTGGAAAAAAAATCCATCTTTTAGGCTTCAAAATTAAAGGAGTTGTGGTCAAAATGTAACTGAAAATCACCTGCAGTGGCAAGTTCCCTGTTCCTGGGATTATAGAAATCATGATAGAAATTAAGAACACCAAATCTTCAGGTCAGATCTTTTTGTGCCAAATCTTGGTCCTCAGACTGACTCCTCAGCACATGCCTGTCTTTGCAGTGAGGTCCTCCACCTGTAATATTTCAGGGGGATGGGGGAACAATCACATACTCAGTCACCAGGGCTGCATCACATCCCTGGGCTTCACCTGGTACTGCTGTGCTGGACACCTGCCAAGGGATTTCTCCTGGTCCTACATGTGCATTTCACTTAAAGAGAGATGGGCTTATTATTTTTTTCAATCAGTTTTCTGGGGAATCGGTATCTAAAATTCTGTTTGAAAATATGAATCTGTTAATTGCAGGGGACAAAGAGCTGTTTTTAGGACCACAGCACGTTATGTTTTGATGAATTTGAAGCAGTCTTTGCTCTCAGTGGAGCTGATGAAATGATCTTCTCCAAAGCCTTTTGCTTTCTCACCCATCCCATCAGCGAGGTCAGCGCTGATTCCATGCACAGCTCTGGTGCTCACAGGATGCTGAAAACCAGTGAGAAGTAGAGTTGCTCATGTCTCAAGCTGAGAGAAACAAAAGCCAAAACTTTGTCCCACAATTAGTTAAGAGACAAAAACATCAACAAAGCAGTTTCATGCCACTTCAAGCAAAGATACCCTGGCAACTGAATTTGTGTTTTGTTTTTTTTTCTTCACACAAAGAACTTATCTGTTGCTTAAAATGGTCTATGAAAAAAATTTTCTATAGTTAGCATGCACAGCTGTAGGAAAATACTCCTTAGATCTGACATGTTAAAAATAAATCATTTGGATCTTTGTTCCAGAATAACATTTTCTTCTGAAATCGGTCTGATTTAATTAAGCAAGTTCCATCATCACACATGCATCCTAACCTGGAAAGGGACAGCTCTGGTTAACCTGGAATAAAAATGTGGTTTTATATCAGATAATTTTTTCCTTTTTTTTTAATTAAAAAAAATCAAACTAACATTTTTTATGTTTTGAAATTGTGAAGTTATAGGTTTTCTGCTTGTTTATATTTTTTCTCCTCTTTAGCCAATGATCTCAAGAAGAAGTCATTTAATAGGTCCAGACCTCCTTTTCCTGTTTATTTTAATCATACAAAAAATTAGCAGAGTAGCAGATGAGCATGAATATCAGCATTTTCCTAACCTTTCCCAGTCTTTGAAAATGCTGCTTTCCTGTTTCCTTTGGCCTGCCCAGGCTGCACCAGCCGGGTTTTGCTCTTTGCAGTGAGCTTCAATAACTGCATTTCTTTTGGGGGCAGAACACAGCATTCTCTAATAAAACACATCTGGTAGAGCTGGAGGATCAGTCATGAGCTGACCTAAATGTGGGTTGGAAGTGCTCCTGAGGGGACACTTCTTTCTTCAGTCCTTTTAATCTTTTCTAAGCCCTTAGAAGTGGCAGCCCAGCTACATAAATAGTTCCCACTCCTAATTAACAGCTCTACCTTGCGGATGTAGTGGTATATAGACTTTGCTAAGTCAGTCTGAAATGAGACTGGTTTGTGTTTACCTTTCCTTAGGTCAGTGGAGTTTCCTTCCACTGAAACTCTTCTCTTGGAGGGAGTAGTCACAGGTAAATGTCACACCGTTTTTAAAGGAGACTCTCTTGATGCAGTTAAGTTTAATTAACCCAAATCTGCTTTGAAAGAGTGTTTTCAGTGATTGCTCTGTAGCTTGGCAAGGTGTCCCCAGCAATAGGTCTCTCCCAGCAGTGTGACTTTGCTGAATCCTAACAGATTTATATGCAACCTTGTTATATAGGTGTTGGAACAGAGAGGGGAGCAAAGTTGTGCTGCTCAGCAGAACTGTCCAGAACTAGGAAACAAAAGCTGAAGTGATTGATTGGGTGAGGATTTCTGCAAATGATACCAAAATTAAAACATTAAGCTAATGACTTTAAAGAAAATTGCGTTGCCATGTGCAATTTATTCAGTAGAGAGAAAGCAAACGTGGTTTTACTTTTGCAAAAAAAGAGAGAAATAAAATTGAGCAAAGGAGCCTTATTTCTCTCCTTCTTTCTCTGTCTGCTTCTCCCTGGAGCTTCAAAACTGAGCGGCTGTCAGAATTTTTCATCTGTTTGACCTGTCACAGGAGAGGTCAGCACTGATCAGTGACTATACTTTTTAACAGATGGAGGGCTGTAATTGAGAATAATTCCTCTGCAATTTGGTAGGCAGGGGTTGTTTCAAACTGTCTTTCAAAGGCAGTGCCAGAATGGAAATGTTAGAAACTCTGTAAGTGAATCAGTTTTTATTTGTGGGGCTGCAAATTTCTTTTTCACTTTGTTTCTGTTTTTTTTTATCCCTAATGAAAAAAACTGCAGAATAAAAGCACTCACGTTTTAGACAACCATGTATTTTCCAGAAATTTCTTGAAGTGTAATTAATTTTTACCATCTCCTGGGGTGCCCTGCAGCTAAGATGAGAAGGAGCCCAGAAATGCAGTGACAAAGTGCTGCTGGTGAGGCTCAGATGCCCTGGGTTGGACATGTGGCACAGACAGCTGATGCACAAATGCCCAAGCAGCTGCTCTGCCGTGGGTTCCTGCTTGGCAAGAGGAGACATGGCTGCCAAAGAAGCGTTCTAGAGCTTCTCTGAAGAAGTACTTGGAATAAATGAGTTCATCAGTTGAGCACTGTCAGTCTTTGGTGAGAAGCAGGGAGACCAGGTAAAGCTTCTCGAGCACAAAAATGGCCTAAAATCTGCAGTGTGTGCACAGGATGGAGGGGATGTGACACTTCTGTGCTGGCCTTTGTCCAAGGGGGAGGCAGTGAGCACAGGCAGAAGTGTCCTAACCCAAGAATTACAGGAGCTGCAAGTCAAGTGCACAGCTCAGTGCTGGGGCAATGTCCAAACCCAGCAGGTCGATGTCAGCTGTGCCACAGTTCTGTGGGGGCTGAAAAAAGCCCAGGCTGTGCTCACTCCATCCATCTCCTCAGGCAGAACAGCCTGGAATCTGAGCCTGTCCCCCTGCCACTCCTGCAGGCAAGGGCACCCAGCTGTAGTGGCCTGAATATTGATGTGATTTTTTGGGTGGCTTTTTAGATGATGAGGTTGCAGTATCTTGAACAGTGCTAAAGGACTAATTCTGCTAAATGCCAATCTATGGCTTTCTCACTTTCTGAAAGAAAATGTTGTCTCTACTTAGAAATCTGTGAAGCTTTGATGGGTATAAACATTTGGGTGGCTCAATACTGCAACATTTCTAAAGCCCTTTCCTGTTTTTTTTTTTTTTTTTTTTTTTTACTTGAAGAACTGCAATATGTTTGTGGGTTTTGTGTTTGGGGTTTCCACAGCAGCTTGGTTCCTTGTGAGAATCCTGTTTGGAATTGTCACAAATGCTGAGGTACATATTAATGAATTTAAAAATATAAAATTTGGAAGGTTATTTCTCTTTAATCTTTCTCCCAACCCCACCTTATTCAGCCAAGTAAATCCCTTTCTTTGCCATGTTAACAGTGTATAGAAATTTTAAAAACTTCAAGTCATTTGAATACTACTAATAGACTGCAAATCTTGAATTAGAAATCTGTTAGTGCTGCAGTTCCATACCTTTGCTGTACTTGATTATGTAAATTAATACGTTCAACTTGGTTATGTAAATTGAGTTGATTTAGATCACAGCCTAGGCTGAGTACAATGACTATTTGGGGTTATTTGGCACGATACAATATTATTCCCTTCCTCTCCACTGGATATGACTGCATACTCCCAACAGGCCACAGCACAATTAATTTAGAAACATGATCAAATTCTGCAATCATTACTGGATGTTGTCCACAGTCTCCAGAGACCACTGATAAGAACAACAATAGACTAAGACATGATAGTCCTCTCATCCAAAGTCTAATTACAAAGTTATACACTTCAGTTCTCAAAGGACAGCCTTTTAGCACAACTTCAGCGTCTTTTGATTCTCTTTTTGCATTATAGCTATAATTTTATCCATCTTTCTTTATTTCACAAATCACAAGAAACAGGGGCTAAATGTGCAATAATGTGAGTCTGGTGTGACAGAATTAAGGGCTTTGTCACTGATGGATTCGCTGGTGTGATTTCTGTGTCTGTGTGACAGAGAAATCTTTATTTTATCATTTGTAAACAGGCACAGAGAGAACAGGGAAGTGGTTCAGAATTCTCACCACTTCATTTCTGGTGGTGCCCCAGGGACAGCAAAATATTTCTTTGACCTTGTCTTGGATTTACTTGCTTCCCGCAGACTCTAATTATGATCACTTTCATTTTTTTATTGAATTAGAATAATAATAATAAAAATGGCATCCAGAGCTCTGGGGCAGTTATAGACCAAAATGATCACATAGTTGAATAAAGGGAAAAGTTTTACTCTTAGAAATTGAGAAATTAGATGAAATCACAATTTAAAAATCAACCATCTCTGAATCATTAAGTCTCAGGAAGCCTTTATTTATGTTAGCAAGTTTTTTGGTTTAAAGACATCTTATTGATGTGTATAAATTTTGTTTTCCTTAAATGTTAGTGTTCTGAATATTACATACCATTTCTAATCTTTGTTATCTCCAAATTCCCAAATACTAATTTGTCACAAATTTCTTCCCCATCTTTCTCACCACTAGGTTTGCCATCCTTCATCCAGATGGAGCAAGGACTTGAAAAACAAGCATACACATATACCTACATTTTAGATGCCTCTGATTTTTTGAAAACAATTGTAGTGGTTCCTGCGTTCAGAATTTACATGTTTTTTCTGGAATTGCATGGTTAATATGTGCAAATCCAGTCACACAGCAAAGGCATCTAACAAATATTGACTCTGACTGGAGCTCCAGCTGCCCCTGTTGGCACTTTGGACTCAGAGTTTCACATGTGCTTTTCCATGGGGTGATTCCAGAAGTCCTTTCCAAAGGAATGGGATAGCCTAGGAAACCTGAGTTCCCAAGGAAGTACCTGAGTTACAGCAAATGGACATAGAGGATAAATACAGCAAATCTTGACTCACACTTCCATCAGTATAGAAGCAGAAGAATCCTTATCTGTATTGGAATAGTTACTCTTATATTGAAACTGTTTTAGGCTTCAAAATATACAATTAAAAAAAAATTAATGTCAGTGAATATAATTATTGGATTTTTTTTCAGTGAGAAAGTAAAATTGACTCTTTTTTCTTTTTTTTTTGCTGTTTTTTTAAAGGTTTTCAGAGAGGATTAGTTGGAATTACTGTGCTTTATAATGACACATCCCAGCTAATTCTCTGTGCATTCATAGCAGGGAGTTCTGCTCTAATGCAGACTCTTAGCACAGTTTTGATTGATGTGAATATAAAACAATTGGGTTACCTGAAACAGATGTAGTGGAGCAGAGCTTCATTTGGCACAAACAGCAATTAGTGAATGTTTCACTTTTGGCAAGTAAAAAGAAAAGAATTTTAAAGATTAACTATGTCAGTTTCTAAAATAAAATATTTTCCTTTCTAAGAATAAGATTTCTTTCAAGCCATGTCCTTCAGTTAGCCCTTTTTTACTTAATTTTTTAAGTTCCAGACTGAAATGTAACATTTAAATTTTGTTATAGAGAAATCTTTTCCCCCCTATTTCTGATCTGTCAGTTTTAATAATTGTTTTCATTTTCTTCTTTTTTTCCCCCCAATTTTGTATGATCTAAATATCTGGCTTGATTTTCCCTCTGACTTCCAATGTGTCAGAGTTTATTTTAGAATCCATGGAAAGGATATTAATTCTAATCAAGTTTTTCTCAATAGCTTTATACAGAGAAAAAAAATTTCTCTGGGGATTATGAAAACACAAACACCATGAAAACCTGGTTCTGAGGTCCTGCTGTCATGGCAAAAATATTGGTAAATATAAAACATACCATTTGGCCCATCAATATCTCCAGAAGGTGGAGAGACAAATGCGTGGGATGTCAAATCATCCTTGGGATTTTGCGCTGCAACTTCATCTAAAGCTCTGTTACTTGTTCTAAGTATTTTTATTGGTAAAGCTGTACACAGAAGTTTTATTTATAGTTTCATCGTCTTTATGCTGAAGTGCTAAGGGACACAGACTCAAAGATGTCATGTTAATCTTCATAAAAATCCTAGCCTGCGTGGCCATAGCCCTGATCTGGGTTTTTAAAAGGGCTTTGGTTTGATTATTCAATTTTCCTTTCCCCAAAAAGAGGCACGAGTAAGAAATGACAGCTTTTTTTTGTTCGTTTGTTTCTCTTGTTTTTGTAAACATAAATTTTAGGGGTAAAAAAATGCTGAAGTCTCATTGCCACTAAACTGACTTTACAAGTTAAGCTGGAAAAGAGCTCAAGATACCACTTGAGCCATAAATGCAGTCACTGCTTTAATGCTATTAAAAAATCTCTGCCTAAAGAAATCCATTGATGCACTATATTCTAATTTACAGTTCTGTGACTCACATTTGTAGCTATCAACACCAGCTGCCAACACAGTCAGGTAAATTCCAGCAATTCAGAGTACACTGATTTATGATAAGATTCCCCTGGAAAGAAGCTCAGAAAAACAGGTACTGAAAAAAATAAACCCGATTGTATGTTGCAAAATGATCTTGTGTTCATTCCGTCTTCCAAATAAGATTACCAAACAGGCAGGAAAATCATGTCAAGATCATCTGATTAAAATGACAATTAAAAGTTAAAGGTGCCAAAGTACCTTCTGTAATTTTTCCCTGCTGTTTGCAATAGCACCCTGTGAGGCTTGAAATTGGAATTGGATTGTCATCTGCACCGTTAGTGTCTTCTCGGCGTCGTGCCTGGGAGTGCTGGTGCTGGGAAATGTGCTGAGAGAGACACATTGCATCCAAACTGCTGCTCTGCCAGGCAAAGGCACAGGCTGTGATGGCTCTTCCTGTTGAGGTTCCTCACAAAGGTCTCCATCAGGACCTCTTGCTAAACTCGAAGAACAAATCTTTACAAGCATCTTTTTTACAGCCCGAGCACCATTTTGGAGATTTGTGAGTACAGTGGTTATAAATTCTTTTTCTACATACATGAGGAGAGAAGAGTGATGTCGCTGTTGAACCGCTAGCAGAGAGAAGAAGACCAGTCTTCAGTGTGGCAGGAAAAATCTAATTTTATTAATTAATTTCAACTTGTATAGACTTTCAAAGATCACTCAGATTGGTTGGTTCAAAACCTCCCCCCCAGGCCGATTGGCCAGCTTGACCTGTCCATATTTTGAGACACTGTTCCAACAACATCCAAACTTTATCTTTGTTTATAAAACACAGGACGAAGAAGAGAGAAAGGTCTGTGCTTGCCACAGAGTGGGGATGGGAAGGTCAGGTGAGCAGAGCCCCATGTCCTGAGCAGGGAATGCACAGCAGCAATCAGGAGCTCAAGGCACCTCAGCCCTGCACTTGAAAGAATTCCTTCTAGAACAGCCTTCATTTCTCTTAACTGAGGCACTTGTAGCAGTGAGATACCCTGAAATATTGCAAGGTTTGTACACTCAGGAGTGGAGACAAAGTGAACTAGGACCTTCCAGTGTGGCCATTGCTCATGGCTGTCAGTGGCCAGCGTGACAAGGAGGTGCACATTCCAGATCTTTTCATTTTGGGATGAACTGCTGTAGCAATCTCAAGTGAAACTAAGGCTGGTGTTGTCCTCTGCTTCCCACTCCATACCCCCAATGAACCTGTTCTCATGATGCTGCCTGAAATTATTCAAAAGATGTTATTCTAGATTTCAAAAGGATTATTCCATTTTTGCTCATTCTGATACCTTTCTTCCAGTTTAAATCTGTTTTCTGATGACTTGTTTTCATGAGCCTTTCTTAAATCATGCTTACTGACAGAACATGAATCTGTTGGGCAAGATTTGTCTTTTCCTCTTATTTCCTGCTACAGGGTAATTTCATATATCTCCCTTAGTCATATCCAGCCTATTGTACTGGGGGACTTATTTCCTTTTCCCACATTTTATGCTAAAAAGTTGCTATATTCATGTATGGGATTAAAGGCTCTGTGTGTGGCAAAGGCTTTTCAGCAGAGCTCTGGTTTGGACTAAGTGCTATCTGCTGCTGTCCCTGTGAAGAGGGAATTCAACACTGTCCCTGTTCAACAGTGAATAACAGCTCTGTTATAGACCCGTGTTTGTGGGTCTAATTCTGCAGAAATTGAGATAAACACTCCAACTCAGTGGTGTGGCAGTGCCAGTGCTCCCCACCTTTGACTCACTGCTGGCTGGATCCACGCCAGAAGTCATTTGAGAGCAAACCTCCATCAGAGAGGTAACTCGTGTGGGAGCACTTGCAGGATCAGATTTTGTGTTTGTGCTCTGAAGCAATAAATCTCCCAGGGAAGAGTGTAATTTTTTACATGGTATTTTAGACATAAAATCTGTTTGATGTTTAGGGTAGAAAATTTGATTAAAAATCAAAATTAAAAATTTTAGTACCTCATCATTTGATGGTACCTGTCAACTTCCAGCCCGAGCTATGCATTTCAAATTCATGGGATATTTACTTGGAAATAAATTACAAAATTATGTAGCGTGGGTGGGTTTTTTAACTTCAGAATGTAGCTTTTGTATCTCATTATAGAATATTTTTACCATCTCCTGTTAACCATCAAAAATGGATTTGTGTGTAATTGGTTTAACTGGAAAATAATATGCTAAGATGGAGATGTAAGTTGTTGTTTTTTGCTGTAATAGCTCAGTTAAATCGCTTTGGGTTATTCCTGCTGTTTACAGAGTACTTCAAACCCCCTGCCTGACTCTGGTTTCTGAACTTATTTTTTTCTTTTTATGCTATGTGCATAATTTAAATTCTGTTTTGTGCTTTGTAAGCTGACACTAATATTTTGTATTTTGCAAAAGATAGCTGTGAGGCTCCTTATTTTTCTCTTTAAAGCCTTTTACAGTTTCTTTACATATATAGTGTTAGAATACTTGCCTTGTCTTCTTCACCACTGAAATAATTCTGCTCCCAGTCTGATGATTTTAAGATCAGCTCGGCTGTTTTCCCTTGCATCAATTCATTTGTCAGGAAAACCTGTTTGTTTCCCACCACACTTCCTGAGATATTGGTGAAATTACTGGCCAGAAATAAAAACTGACAGATTTTTGTACATTTAGTGACTCTAGAACATCCCTGCACTCCATCATTAGCCACACTGATCTTAGTATCACACAACAAATGGCATCACAACAGGGTCCAGGTGGAGTAATTTCAGCTGAGACACTGCCCTTGAGCTTGCCTGAAGAGAAGCCAGTTGTCTCAATCTTTCTGTGTTACAGCTGAGAAAGGATTTGCATCCTTCTCTGAAAAAGTGAAATCGTGAAAATACACATTGGGGCAGATCACAGCCACATCTGGGAACTGCTGCTCTGCTCATAGAGGGAAAAATGAGCATGGCTGGGCTCTTCCAGTGCAAATCACAGCAAGGTGGCCTTAAATAACTGCAGATGATTTAAGCAGAAGTGTTTTGCTTTGCTCTGAGTTAGAACTGTTTATCTACATGCCCGGTCAGAGTCTTAGGTGAAGGGACTCAAGGCTGAGCTGCAGCTTCTCCAGCTCTACCTGCACAGGGCTGTTGCTCCAAAAGAGGCTGCTGCAGGGACTCAGGGGAAAGGGGAGCCTGCTGAGGAAAAAGGGTCAGCAGCACTGAGGTGCTGGAGATGTGACTTAGCAAGTACTGGTAGTTTAAAAGGTCCTGTATTAAGGTGGTTATAAGTAGAGTAACCTGGTGCTCGCAGTGCTGATTTACAAAGTAGCAGAAGCTCTTATAGCCCTGGTCAGTCTTTGCTCTAACTTGGAGCACTTGGCAGTTCTTTCTCCTACATTTTCTTAAGTCACACAATGGTGAGGAAAGGAGGAAAGGAGAGAATGTGTCCTTAACTTGGGCAAACCAAAAGCTCTGATGTCATTTCATGATGAGTGCACTGAAGTGACGGGAAGGAGGTTGTGTTTTTTAAAATTTACTTTATTAAAAGCTCCCCATGCATCTTTCTTTTATGCATCATTTTCCTTCACTGGGTCTGAACTGGTGTCACAATATTTCCTACCTTTAAATAAAAATGAAAATTAGTATTTTTTTAATTAGGCCTTTTAACTGATCACAGTGTAACACAACTGCAGCTAAGCTTCTCCTGCTGCTTTTGGCTTGTGCTTGTTTTAAAAAAGTCTTGTTACAGAGTGATTTAATTTATATGTACCTGAGTGCATGGTCTATCAAGAGAGGCCTTGTAATTTGATTTGGTCACTGCATTTCTGGTATGACCCTTTTTATCACCTCTGTAAATTCCACTGAAAGGCTTTGCTTTGGTCATATATCTATATTTATTTGAATACATTACACACTGTGGCATTTCTCTCTATTCTGTCAACTAAGAACAATTAAATTGTACCCTGAAAACAGACCAAATAATCTTAAAAATATGAATATACCTCATGTCTCAAATTTGAGTGCTGTTGCTCTCCTTCTTGTATACTTATGGCATAATCTGAGTACTCTTTTGGCTTTTCATCCTATTTTTAGAGTGCTGTTTGTTTTGCATTTATCTACATAGCAAGTGTGGGAGAGTATACAGAAGAGAGGAATGGAGTGTCTTGACCTACATTAACTCACAGCTGGGTAGCAGCAGCATTTCTGATTTGATCTGACAACACCTGGTTGGGTTGATGCATTATCTGTCCTCGCTGGTACTTTTTGAGATCATGCTCTGTGATCTTCCCTGTCTCTCTGTGCTCTCACCAGCCTCAGCTGCTCAGGGCATTTTTGTTCTGTGGCAGATAGTGGATGACTGTGCAGCCCCATGACCCTTCCCCAAGCTGTGCAGAAAGGGATTTTGGAGGGTGGTGAGCAGAAGTAATTTCCTTTCTCAAGCAGCAGTGGTGGCTAGTTGAGAGCCTCTGTTCTGTATGAACTGTTCTGGAGCTTAAGACAAAGAGAGCTGAGGAAAGACACAGAGCTCTGACTGCAGTCCTCATCCTCTCAGCAGAGACCCTTTGTGGTCAATAGGATGGATGTGCACCTCCCTCTGGATTCTTCCTGGATCTTTAACCCTTTCTGAGAAGAGTTACTTGCTAGCCCTTTTTGAAATAATTAGCTGATGTCCCTTAATGTTCCTATCTATTCGCCAGCTGTTCTTTGGCCAGCTTTACCTTTGGTCATGCCAGTCACCCACAACCTGCTTTGGAGGACTGAGGATGTCCATATTAGCTCGGAGAACCCTGGCAGAGTGAGGCTTACCACTGGCTTTATTGACAGAAAAGAGAAATTTACTTCACTGCCTGTGCTGGATGGGCTGTGGTCTCAGCCAAGGGTGAGATACAGGCAGACAGCTGAGACTTACAGAGATGGATTGTATCAATGGCTTCTTTCAAGTGGGGAAAAAATACAGGATTGCAGTTCTGATGAGTGCTCAGGGTGTAAGCACTGCCCTTTGAGAATGAAGCTCAGCATTTCTTCTGCAAGTGCTTAAATAGGCAGTGTATCAATCTTAATCTTGGCCTAGTTTAGCTTTATTTTCCTTAACCGCATTTGATCTGTGTGAATGTGGTTTTTCTGCTCTTAGAAAAAATCTGAGTAGGATTTGTCTTGTGTTGGCACATTCATGTACCTTTGACTTTTAAGATGTCCACAGTTAGTTTAATAAAGCATCTGTCTACACTGTTGGCACTCTTGGAAATGCAAACACCATACAGTGCATCCCAGCAGACCAACACCCTCCCACATGGTGTAAAATACTGCTCCATCTTAGAGAACAGCTCTTCTCCTTCCACAGCCTTCACCTGAAACTACAGCACAGCCTTACAGCATGGCTTAGATGTCAATTGATGTGGACCAAGGGATTGGAGTGAGATTTTGGCTGCAGCATTCAGTCATTTGCTGCAGACCTTCATGTATGCTCATGAACCCTCTTCACCCTCCAGAAAAAGTGTGCAAACACTTCTTCCTCTTCCAGCCCCTCTTTTCTCTTTGTGTCTCTGCTATATGCCTCATTGCCTGCTCTTTTATTCCAGATGAATGCTGCCTCCTCAGCTCTTTGTGTGTTTCTCCTCTTTCTACTTGTGTGACAGCCTCAGGCTCCTTTGAACACCTGTCTTTGTAATTCCTCCTTTTCCCTACAAAACTCTCCTTCCACTGATGTTCTGCTCCTATCTGTTGCCCATCATTCTCCACCTCTCTCCACATATTTATCTTTGTGCTGTACGCTTTTGTGTGTCTCTTCTCTCATCTGTGCAGGGAAAAATCCAGTGCTTCTATCCTATTGATAACTGTGGAAAGAGGTCAAAGTTGTGGAGAGATGTGATGGTAAGTTTGGGGATCCTTCTTGCCAGACTTGATCTATTGCTTCTTGCTGGTCATATGGGCATTTCCTGGGTTGATGGCTTTGGCACTGACCTAGCTAATTCCAATTCCTGTAGTACACCTCCTGTTGCCCTAGTTTAGGCTCTGTCATGGTGCACTGCTCTGGTTAGTAGAATTTCTGCCCAGCCAACGCCTTTGTGTGGATGTAAATTACAGCATTTGTCTTGTCACACATCCACACCCTCTACCCACTGCACAGTCCCCATCTCTTGCCCACAAACCCACATTTTCCTGAATGGCATCTGCCTTCCCAGATGTTTCTTCTTTTTTGAATGCAACTGCTGGTTTTCTGCCTGGGCCTTGGGAATTCAGATTAAGTCAGCATTGTTTTGTGTTCAGTTATTTTGCTTCAGGCAATTTCCAGTGCTCTGTTCTTTGTAGGCTGGTTTTGTCAAAGGTCATCTTTGGATTCTCCAATAATTTATATCTCAGACTAGTTCTTATGTCTTCAAGACAGTCTGCTCAGAGTGCCTGTGAATATGGTAATCCCTGTCCTGGACAGTTGTGTATTGTATTTAAACTGTTGTGTAATTGCTACCACCTTAAGGCTGTATTAGTTTGTGCCTTGCTGCTGCAGCTTCTTGAGAGATTTGTTGCTGAGAATATCAGCTGCTCTCAAACTTTTAATGAAACTGTACAGTGTGTGTTTTTTCAACCTGCAAATTTCCAGCCCAATGTTCCTTACCATATTATCCTCAGTGCAGCCTATGAAAGGGTTTCTGTATATTAAATCCAGTCCCCCTGATCTGAGCTATGCTGTGTAATTTCACTAATGTTGCAGTCAGATTCTCTAACGTACACTTAAGGTGATTAGAAAGAGTTTAGTGTTCTTTCTCTGTCTCTTACCCACTTTATTTTTTCTGTCACTTTTACCCGAAGGAATTAAGAGCAGAAACTGTATGGAAACACTTCCCTTGTTACATCATTGCTTCACGTTGTCAAATTCCCTCTATAACGTATTCAATACCCTGTAATTATTCCCACTGTAACACTGGGAACACACTTCTGGTAATTCCGATGCTCCGTTTCACCACTAAAGTAACATTAGTTTTGTATTTAATAGGACACTATATCCAAGTTTAGTGTATCTCACAGTTTTACAGCATTGGCATTCAGTGTACTGAGATTATCCATTTTCAACTGCTGCATATTAATGTTGGCTTTGTGTGTATGAACTTCTGTTTTATGAACATGCTGCAATGCACTGGGCTGAAATTTGCAGATAGGCCTAACAGAGCATTTTGGCTATGCAAGATAAAATTTGAGAGTGTGGTAATAGCACAGCTTTCTGACAAGTGTAAATGCTGCTTGGAGAGAGTGCAGCAGAAAAGCTGAGGAGACAACTAGGAAGATTTTTTCCAACCATTAGGGGAGGTCGGAAAGAGAAATCTTAATCCTTGTGTCACACACTGGCATTCTTGCTAGTTAAAAGAATTGCTGAGAACTCATATGTCTGTGAAGGCTCCTGCTCAGGCTGTGGTTTCAAAGTGCAGGTAAATGTTTAACCCAAATCCAGTGGAACAACAATTATCCTGTGATATTGCTGTTCAAATGAATGTTGTAAATCCTTTTCAGCAGCAACCTAGAGGAGCCCAGTCTATGGGATGCATGGATGTCATTAGAGACAGCAGGGTGTAAAGGGAATAAATGTCCCTTGGGATTCATGTTCACTTCTATACACCACTAGGGTTCCCACAATTTCTTTTCTCATGAATTTCTCAAGCCCTTTTGGTGTTTCACAGGTGACAACTGTTTTAGAATGCTAAGGAATCAAAGCTTGTCCAGGACATTCAGTTTTGTAGAGTAAATGAGGACCTCCTGGGTTCCACTAATTCCTGACAATTGCATTGTTCTTCTTAAGCCTACTGAACATTAGGTATTAAATCTGACATCCTGGGCAAATTACAAGTTTCAGGATTAAATTCAATTTTATCTATATTCCTCCTCCTGCACCATAATTACCATATTTTTCTTTGCTTCCCACACAAGAATATACCCAGTGAAGATTATACACAGTGGGTTTTTTGGTCCTTATCCTGAAGATCTGCAGCACTGCTCAGTGAGGTTTGGAAGCTCTGTAAGAGTTACTGTCAGTGACCTGAGAATTGGCTGCACTTTAGCTGAGGGTATCCTGAGTTTTCTGTGCATTTTCTGAATGGCACTTGAAATTAGAGGCATTATGAAGATGCAATTTGCTACTCAGAAATCTAAGCATGTCTATAAAATCAATACAATTTTATTTTTCAATCCATTGATAGTGTATCCTTCTGGCTGTCTTTATTCCACCTGTATTTCTCACTAATGGCTCTTTTGGGACTCTACTGCTGGAAAAAAAAAAAAGGATGAAAAAGCAGCATCCATGCCATCATCCACCTCGTATTGATGCTGCCCTGACTACCAGCTTAATGGCACACACTAGACATGTTCCTTACCTTTCTTGTACCAAAGTGGTCTTTGACATTTCTGAAGGTTTTCAGGCACTTTTCCTGCTGAGGTGAATTGCATTGCTTTGGGGTGAAAATAAACCATTGAAGAAATAATTGTAAAATTTGATTGACAGAGCTTCCTTTCACAATCCCCACATTTCCAACTTCTCCTCAGCAGGAAGCAATTGTAAAGAACAATCTCTACCTGGTACTTAAAGACCTAGAAGCTATGTTTTTACCCTCACTGCAATTTCCAGTCCAGGTCGCTTTGTGGGATTTTCAAATCACATTGTGAAGGCTTAGATCACATTGGCTAAACTCAAGGATGTTCAGCTGCCACAACAGTTGATTTAACAATTTTTCAAACGTTTCCCTGATGCCAGTCTCCTACTAGAGAGAAAATGACATCTGTTCCTTATTAAATCTGTGCATTCCTCTTCCCTTTCTGTCGAAAGGTAATGTCTAGCATTGGCATGGTCAATGGATTAAGCTGTTTTTCTCTGTTTAGGTCACACACACACTTTTACCTGGTGTTACAGAATGTTCTGGCACAGTTTCAAGCAGTACCTGAGGGCTTGACATCTGATAAAGTTTGCTTGATGATTCCCAGCATGTCAAGACGGTCTCCCTAATTTGATTTCTTCAGAGTTTGTGGTGCTTTTCCTTAGAAGCTTCAAAACAGAATTCAGTTTTCATTTTTTAAAGGAATGAAAGAACATAACTGTTCAAACTCAAGTGTTTTCTTAGAGAAAAGTAACAGTTGTTAAACAAGCACCCTCTGACTTTTAAACTTCAAATGTCTTTTTGTCCAATTCTGCTGACAAGCTGAAGAGTATAAATGTACAGAAGATGAACACAAATACTTCTTTCATTGGGAACATAATGATGTGTGAATCATTTTGCTTTTTTCTTTTTTATTCTGGCCTTCTTTTTTTTTTTTTTAATTTTTTTTTTTACTTAATAGACAGTAGTTACAACTCCTACTAGAACAGAATCTTTTATTGGCAAAATTAGCTGGGCCTGCAAAACATTCCAAGTGGTATGGCTAACCCAGTGATCAGCTGTAACTCCTAAGAAGACAGACAAGAGGATGCCCCTCTGTTCTGGATAGAAAGTATTGCCGGATTGATGAGTGGCACTGGAATGGATTTGGAGCAGAAAATACAGTGTAATACAGGTCAGCTTGGAATCTGTGTGCTTGGAAAACGTTTGATGCCTGGAATTGTGTAGAATGAATGAAACCCTTGAATGGTGACTGGACAGTCTCTCACTGGGTATTTGAGAAACATCAATTTCTCATCAGTCCTTGTATGTTGTATAAAGCAAAGATCATGGCTTGTGAAAAGTTCTCAAAGTTTGATGATGTCCGGACAGCTTGAAAAAAGACATTTTGAAACATGTAAACTCAAAGGGGAAAGCATGATTTCCTAATGCATATAAATAGCTGTAAACATTAATTTTTTAAGACTCTTGGCAGTAAGGTCAAACAGGGTTTCTTACTCGGTGTTTTGATTGTCCTCTAAGTTGTCAGTTCTGACAAAGGAAAAAGGCAGCTGGAAATGGGAGGAAACAAAAGCAGATCTTGTCTCAGCTCACAGTCATCAAAATGAAAGGCATGTATCCTGCAAGGGAAAGCAGAGCTCTGCTCTTGCCTCGCAGGCTGCTGAGGTAGGGTGGGAGCAAACAGCACTAAAGAATGTTTATTCACTGCTGGCTGCAGGTAGCTCTCTGGAGGACTCTCCCTACAAGGTGTAAAATTCCAAGCAATATGACCTTTCCTGAGACATCTTCACAGAGAGCTCTTCAGAAGAAGCCTCCAAAGGCAAAATAAATAAATTCAAGGACTCTCCTAACACAAGCATTTCTATACCTGTTAAATCATCCACTAAGTCCCTCCAGGGCACAAGGGTTGGTGTACATTATTGTGTCTATCAAATTGGAGTATCTAAGGATTTTATATGGTTTCTTCTTAAAGTAAAGCTAGCTGAGTCATGTCATCATATGTGTTTATATCATCTTTGAAAGATATTTGTAGTTGTATTGAACATTTAATGCTTACAGAGGCTGCTTAGTATCTAAAGGCTGTATATTCAAGTCTTTTTGCAATTCCTTTGTATTAAATGGGCCCTTGTGGCACAGTCTAGTGGAAACTGGGAAATCCAGTAGAGTAAATGCTTTTTAGCTTTGCATTTATTGTTATTCAGATACGTTTGCAGATAAAAATAGAGTGCATTGCTCTGAACTTTCAAATCTCCTTTCAGCCATGCAAGTACCTGCAGTACCACACCGTGTTCCCCTGAAGGTGGCCTCTGTTTTAAAGTTAACAGAGGAGCTCTGGGTTCATGAACTCACAAGCAGTTTTTTGTACTTGCTAATGTCTGATTTCTCTGGCGTGTGGGACAGGATCAGGGTTGTAAGAGAACTGGGTTTGGGTCCTAGAAAAATCTTTGGAGGAGACTGCAGCTATGAGCACCTTCACTTTGTGCCCCTTAACAGCAAAGCTTTTGTCCTTTACAGTTCATGCCAGATACCTGTGTTGTGCCTGAGGGCAGAGAGAAGCAATCATTTGAACCAGAGGCAGTTTCAAAAGGTCTACACAGGACATGCCTGAGGCTCCAGGCTCTCTGAGGACACAGGGAGCAAGAGAGGTCCTGCCCAGAGAAGCAGAACAAAAATTAGCAAAAGAAGTTCAAATATGTGTTGAGACTGGAATTGTTTAAATTACTGTCTGGTTCTCATCAGAAAAGGGCATTCTGGGCAGCATTTCCATGTGTGCTCACACACAGATCACAGTGAGAGAAGCACTGTCTGAGCACTCCTGAAAATGCAGCTCTTAGTCATGTTTTGAAGTGTTTTCTAGGGCTGTGGGAATAGATGGATGAAGAGTGTTTGAATCTCTTAAACAATGGAGTAGAGAAAGAAAAGGTTAAAAGCTAGACAGTCTTCCACCCCACTCTTCAGACAGCTGAAGCTCTAAGAGGGCTGCACAACCAATAAAAAGATAGTAAGATTTTTCCTCAGTAGACAGTTCATGTCTCTGTTTTAGTTTGTAGTTACCATTGACCTGTTTTTTTCTGGTCTTTGCATGTTGATTGCAAACTCTAAAGCAGGATTTGTGTTTTTCTGTCATTCAGTGCCTGGCATGGTTTCAGCAGAGGGATGGCAAGGAAGAACGGCAATGAGCACTAATTTAAATGTGGGATACAACAGGTTTTATTTGCTTCTGACCTGCACTAGATGGTGTCCCACAAGTGAAGGGCTGACAACTAATTAAGTGGTTTCCAGAAATTTTGGCTGTTTTGCATTGATGTTTTCTGACAGGTCTAAGGGTTGAAATAATCCATACAAGTAAATCTAGAAAGCCATAAAACCATGAAATCTTTCTCCTTCCCTAACACAAATAACAATATCGACAACTGCATTAAAATCAAACTTGAGATTTTAGAGTTGAGAAAAACAAAAAAAGGACTTGTGTGGTGGCTATGTGTACCAAGTCCCAGCTTAGAGCCATTTTGTATAATTTAAATATAAATCCTTGCAAACTGGGAGCCTGAAATGTGTAACAGGAGCACAAACAGTTTCTTTATCGTAGCTAAGAGCAGCCGAGCTGAGGGAGCAAGCTCAGAGTAGACTCCTTCACTGGGTCTTTCCTTCTGACTGCTGAAAACCCCCCAAGTCCAGATGGGATGCAATCTATGTGGCTGAAAGTACCTGTATCCTAAATAATTAATGTGACATTTACAAGCCTGTTTGCTTACTCTTTTCCTCTCTTTTCCTACTTTTTTCTTTTTACCAATTACTTCCAATAATGGTAGCAAGTAGGTTTCTACTCCTGACTGAGTTAGTGATTATAATGTCAAAGGGGCTTGTGTAATGTCTTCTGTGTCTTAATAAACCTGTCAGCTGAGGTTACATTGCTTTCTAATTTTCACCAGTGTAACATGCTGCTGCACAGCTGGGGAGAAATGGCAGACTCGGGAGCATTGTAGCCTGCTGTTGTATTTTATTATTAGATTGTGTCCTGATAAAACCATACAAAGTGGTTAAGATTTAAGTTTACAGATTAATCCTACACTTTAGAAATCAGTCTGCTGCTGTCTTTGTGTCTTTGGTTTTTAGTGTTTGAACTGTATTTTCAGCCTTTTGCATCATTTTTTTTTAGTTTCCTGGGCAGTGCCTCATTTCAACATGCAGAATATAAATTCTATTTGCAGCAGGGATGAACAATTAGTAAACAATAATAATAGCAACTAAAAAATCCTAATGAATGGCTATGGAATATGTATATCTTGATTTGTCTGTGTGAGTGTGTGATGTTTTGGAGCAAACTAAAGCAAGTTGTGGGAGGAGAATCCATAGCTCTGCAGATGGCTGGAAGGAAAAGCATCTTATTACTTAGGTGGCTGCAGTGGGAGCATTAGATTAATGGCTGCACTGTGTGAGCTCAGTCCCTTATATTTACTGTACATAATGATTTGCTTATAAGTAAGTGAGGCCTTGCAAACAGGTCTGCAGAGACACTGCACTCAGATAATTGTGGTTTCTACCAGGCAACTCACCCTTTTACTGAAATTTCCAGATCAGCAGGGACTGTTTGAAGGGGAATCCAAGGCAACTGTTTTCTGGGCTTCTGTGCTGTTGCAAGAGTTGTTTTCCTTCCCTCAGCATCATCCACTGCTGCTGGATATTTATTTCTTGTTTTAGTCTGTCTCCTTCTTTCCTCTAGCAGAATCTTTGTTATTCCATGGCATGTTTTTCCCCTCACTCTTGCCACTTATGGCTTTCCTCTTTCTTTGTTTCCTGAAGTAGGATCAACTTGCCTGAAGGTGTCTCCTCTCCTGGGCACCAAGGGGAGAGGACCAGTTCCACCTCACCTTCTACAGCATGCATCATTCCCAAATTAGGATTTAATCAGCCGTAGGAAAGAGCAGTGGTACCTACAGCAGGGGAAGTGCAACTCTGAGTATCTGACAAAGGTTGAAATGACCTGGTCCAGCATGTTGGACATGATTCAGCCTTCAAAGGGGGTTGGATTCAATGCTTCAGTTCATTTTGACAAATGTGAGAAATTTCTTTGCTCTTCTTCTCATTACATTTTCAAATTTGCATTTCACAGAGCTAATCAATTATTAAAAGTGCCTCAAAATCTTCTCAAGACATATGGGGATTATTGGCATCTGTGTGTTTAAGGAAGCAGGTATTTTACAGCTTGAAAATAGCATATGCCTAAGGTTCTAATGTAACAATTTAGTTTTCAAGAGCTGCAGCAGCAACACAAGTGTCTGTAACTCACCTACCATATGCTGTGGTGTGAGGGGACAGCAACAAACACTTATGTTACATATCCTGTTTCTTTGCTGGAGCTGGCTAAAAAATGTGTATTGAAATGTGTTTGGGTGTTCAAAATGGAAAATAACATTAATTTTAAATTGTTTTAATAAAAATCAGTGTTTTAGTGGGCTGAGTTTAATATAAAAATAAAAATTGCCATGATGTGTCCTGAACAAGCTGGGTTTATGCTCGAAAGCATGGAGTCCAATGGATGTCACCAGATTTCTGCACCTTGGTCACTTCAGCACTACTGGCAATTCCATCTGGAAGCCATGATTCCAGTTTCCATGTTTTTCAAGGGCTGCGAGTTTGCAAGCATCGATCATGATTTAAAGCATTTGTCCTTTATTTAGTTAACGAGAAGGCACAGCTGTTTCCCTCCTTCTCCCGCCGATCCCTTTAGCAGCACTGATGTCTCAGAGGACTGAGCTTACCTGGAGTTTCTCTACTCATGTAAATCTCCGTATGTTTTGGGAAGGCATTTTCCCCAACACTTCCCAAACATCTTTCTCATAATTAAAAAATCCAGGGTATACCCTTAAATAAGGAGTGCACCAACCAGCATTTAGGATTTTATTTTATCTTATCGTAACAGGTTGCTTAAGACACTGAAAGCAAATTTGTCCACTTTTGATTAGAGCCTGACTTTAAGGTAGAAACAATGCCATTTGTATTTTTTAATTTATTTTATTGCTTCTTTCCTTCCAAGTCATATTTTAGAGAACATTAAAGCCATTGGCCCAAACACACAAAGACTGTAATCTTCCCCTTCGACGAACACTGGCTGACAAGGCTGCTAATGTGTCACCTTCTAATAATCTGATAATTATAAATGATGCAAACAGGAGCGTGGGGTAGTGGAGCAGCAGCACACACCAGGCAGTGCCAGCCTGATGATTGCAGCACAAAAGGGCGGGGGATTTGTAAGCTGCAAGTCCAGAGGCCACCGTACTTGAACCACCAGAGGCACGTTTAATTACCCTGCAAGGCACAGCCTGTCATGTTCTATTGCTATTACGGGTGTATTATGGGAATAAGGTGTTATTTATACATCAGAGAACTTATTGTAAATTATATTCTGCCTTTCATGAATTTAGAAAAGAGGTTGAGTTTTGTCAGCAAATCTGGTGTTCTGTTCTTTCAGGGGAAAAAAAAGTATAATTTGTACTTTAATTAACATTTTTTTTTCTAGATTGCAGCCTGTTTTGCAACTAAGAGAGTGTTATTGGTTTGGAATTGATTTTGGTGTCATATGTTGTCATTTGACAAAAAACAGTTTTACTAAGCTGTTTGACATTCGAACAGCTGGTAATGTCACTTTTGTTAATGTCTTTAACCACATTTTTAACAAAACAGCAGATGCTCATCACAAAAGCCATTTTCCTCTTCCATCCAAATGTGTAAAATCAGCTAACTTACTGCTTCAATTAAAGCTGAACCTTCTATACAAGGGAACTGACCTGAAAACAGACAGCCCTTTAAGGAATGCCCTTTAGGTGTATATCTGGTTAACCTTTAAACCTAGGACATACCTTTGTTTTGAGAAATATGTTCTTCCATATGTATGACTGCTGCAAATGTTCCCCAGATTTGTTACCTCTGACTGTTGAAGGATCTGTTTCAGTGCTGAAATACTCAGCAGCCATGGAAAGAATTTTTAACTATGTGCATAGAGCTATATGTTTTAACATTGTAGAATCTTCACAACTGAATAGAACTAAGAGGAGCTGTAGTCCAGGATTTTGTAGAAGGCAGATTCTAACATATGTAAAATTGTTTATGCTTATAAAAATGTGACTGCATTTTGTTTGGTCACACAAAAGAGGATTTCCAGGCAGAGTTGCATGTCAGGGATGATTCTGACAAGTAAGAACTTCCCAGGACCTGCTCATTTCTTTTGGTGAGTGCAAATTTTATACATATTTAATTTACAGTGAAAACAAATCTTAATATGCATTTAGCAAATACAGCACACATAGGTAATTCTTTATGCTGTTTTTGAAGTTTCTCAGACATCAAAAGTTCACTTACTTTAGATTTCAATTTGGCTTTTTGCTGGGGTTTAAGCTGGCAGGCAGCTCAAAATCACCCAGCCTCCCTGACAATGAGATAGGGAAGAGAACTGGAAGAAAAAAGGTAAAGTCTGTGGGTTGAGATAAAGACAGTTTAATAGGACAGGAAAGAGAAATGATGATGATAATAATAATACTGCTAATAATAATTAATGATGATGATAAAATAATTAGACTGTACAAAACAAGTGATGCACAGTTCAATTGCTCACCGCCCACTGACTGATGGCCAGTGAGCTCCCAGCAGCAGCCCCAGCCAGCTCCCCCAGCTCTATGTGCTGAGCATGCAGCTGTGTGCTCTGGAACATCCCTTGGATCAGTTGGGAAGTTGGGATCAGCTGTCCAGGCTGTGTCCCCTCCCAGCTGCCTGACCCCTCCAGCTTCCTTGCTGCTGGGATGGGATGAGGAGCAAAAGCCTCGAGTGTGTGCAGACACTGCCCAGCAATACCAAAAACATCCCTGAGTTACCAACATTATCCTCATCTTAAATCCAAAACACAGCACTGTACAAGCTACTAGCAAGAAAATTAACTTTATCCCAGCTGAAACCAGGGCACTTTTGCTGTCAAGGTGACAGACTCATCCTCTGTGTCGTATTTTAGCAACACTTCATAAAATCTGAGCTTGGATGGTGAACTGGGAAATGGCTTAACAAGGGAATTATTTAACTCTTCCAGGCATTTTATAGGAAGAAGTTAAAATGAGCCTTTAGAAATGGTATCACAACAGTTTTAAAATAATTTTATATTTTTAATAAAGCAACACTGTCTTCTCGTCTTTTTTCTTTTTGCAATATTTTCATTATTTTTAGCTGAAGGTCAGTTCCAAAACTGTAACTGTTACTAGGCAACAATTAAAAATGCTATCTCTACATCCTATAAATTCTGTTTATTACACAGAATATATTAGGCCTGCACATGCTTACTATAAAAAAGAAATTAGTTGGTTCTTCTTGTATGTGAAAGACACATACATGCTGACCAAGAAACATTTAGTTCACATTCTGAAACTGACCTTAAAAAAAGAATCTATATCTGTAACAATCCATGATAACACAAATTTGTGAAACTTTCTTACTAATTGTTATTGACATAAAATAGTGAAATTACCAGAGTTTCAAGTGAAAGCCTTTTTCTGATTTATCATTTTTATGATACTAGTGATTTAACAGTACTGCCTTTGGAGCTAGTTATATTGTGCTCCAGAATTTCTGCTACTGTTTTCTTCCATGTGTAGCCAAGTGAAATACCTATTTGCCTGTTTACTCTGTGATTATTTGAACAAATTCATGCACTAGGCAGACTAACAGTAGGAAAAACAAATATTTACCAGATAAGGCACAATACTTACGGAGAGAGGAATTTATATTCCTAACTGACCATTCATGCTTTGTGCTGGATTACAATAGGTACATGTTTCAGTTAAAGAAAGAAGATTTTCAGGTGGCCTCCATTTAGGGACAAATTAAAATAAACTGATCCCAAATCTCAGGTTCTGAACACTTACTATGAACTGCATCCAAGCAATCTACTCTCTTACACTCTAATTCCCTGAAAAATTATATGTGTTCCACCCTTTCAAGGAGTCTCATTGACCAGCTAGAGCTATAAAGTTAAATGATAAATGGTTGATTTAATAACATCCCAGGCAAAATTCAAATTGATTTACTGTGTTTAGAGTTTCACCCACTTGGACAAATGAAAAGTAGAAAGTTTTTGGCTCTATTCTTTGTTTGTACATTACTGTCTCATGGATTTTCAAGGTGTAGAAAATACTTCAGCAGAGTAGCCTGTTTTAGTTGTTAGAGAGAATGGCAGAGCAGGTGAAACTTGAATATTTGCTGGCTGTGTTTGGCTGCGCTCTGAGTTTGTCAAAGGATGGTCCTTCTAGAAAGGGTCTTAGGCCCTTTTATTTTCACATTTACCTGACAAGTCTCTCAGTATTTCCCTTCCTTACTGAGTAGAGTTTATTCCACTTCTGCCCAAACCATCATGGCTCAGTTCCTCTTCTCTTGCTTCTTTGACCCAAATAATAGCTCTGAATGCTGACTCATATTTTCTGCTCAGTGATCACAAGTTGTTCATTCTTTTCTTTTTTACACAGAATGACATTCCCCTAAATAGAGGAGGTTTAGTTGTTCAGTGATTTTGGAGCTGACTTTTCTGAGTAGGTTTTTCTATCAGGTTTTAGGTGCACAGAAATCAGTTTCTCTTGGTCACGTCCATGACTGTTTTCCTCTTCTGCTTTATTTAATTTGAAGTATTGGGACAACCTATGAGTTTTCTGTCAGTCTCCAAGAAGTGCTTCTTGTTCTTGCTCTGAAATACAATCTGCCCTAAACCTTTTAGATGATGCTCTGGTGTTTGTGGTAGCTCACTGCTCCCAGCTGCTGCTCCTTCCTTTCTGCATAATGGATAATGGAAGTCTCTGTTGGGGCAGAAAAATGTTTCATGGAACCTTTTTATGTTTCCTCCAATGATTTAAGGCTTCACACACTTCAAATATGTAAAATGTGTACTGTAGACCTCTACAGAGAAGTTGACACACTGTAGTTATTTTACAGTAATTTTGTTAAGGATCCCTTGCACTCTCTAGAGAGGATGACCTAAAAGCTAATAACCAGCCTTCCCCTGACTTCAGCTTGTATCAGATCAATTCTTGATCACTATCTATATGCTGCAGAATGATCTGATTGAGTTTACAGATGGGTTTTAATTTCAATATCAATATTTTCCTTTAAACCTACAAATAAATTATATTTGAAAGTGGGAAATGAAATCCCTAAAATACATCCTCCAAAAGAGTATCTATCTATCTTTTGGTAATAATAGCAACTTAGATGTCATGAAACACTGAAGATTAGCAAGCCTAAGACAACCCTGAATAATGTGTTAGTTCTATTCAAGGTGGTTATCGAATGTAAGCTGACGAGGAGTCAAGGGGAAATTTGCCATAAATTATTGCCAGCTGATACTGTTGTTTTCAGAAAGTGGATCTTTCTCTTGGAAGTCAAAATTAATTGAAGTTGCTTCACTGAATTTTGATGATAATTCCTTTTTAAAAGGTGGTTGAGGTAATTTGGGTAAATAGCTGTTAAGTATCTCGAAAAAAGCAGTGGATTTCTGTAAATGATGATGTGCATGCAGTGTGTTGGTGGTTGTCAGCAACCACCTGTGCCTGAGTATAGCTAAATTGCTGAAATATTAAAATTTGTCAAACATCAAAAGCCTGAACTTAGTTTTAAAAATAAATATGTAACTTACGTAGTGCCTAAAATGATTTTAGAAGCACATACCGAAGTGGAGTTAGGAAATTCTGAAATTAAGATTGCATGTGCAATACATTGGGAAAAGCTTCTTTTGCCACTTGGATCCAATCACAGAGTAGAACCAAGGGAGAGTGTGGGGTGTCTGGTTTTAATTGCATTTGGACACAAACCTTGCGTGGCCCATCAAAGTGGGATGTTGCTTGTGAAAGTGATGTCCAACACCAACAGGTCCCTGCTGCAGGGTTTGTAATGGACAGAGCCACAAAACTCCAGGAAGAGTCTACTCAGTCTACAGAGCATCAGGGAACAAACAGTTTTAATCTTAATCTTGTTTCTCAATGTGCTACTGGGAGAAGCTGGTCTGTTATGGGACTAACCATTACATAAAAATGGGGTGTGTGTGTATATATATATTTTCTGCATTTACAACTTTGAATGTATCAGAACTTGCTAATGTGGGTCTTTGGTGAACAACACAACAAATCCCTTCTCTAGCAGCTTGCACAGCTAGTCTGTATTTACTGTCTGAGTCCTCAGCACTGCATTTGAAGTATTTGGATTTAACTGATAACTCAGCCCACAAATGCTCTTCCCTGGAAAGACAGATTCCCTTTACCTGCTCTATTATTAGCACCACCAACAACCTGCTATCCTTCTGATCTTCAGGAAAGTCACTGTAATTGCACACAATTTTTTTACCTGAAGATTTCCTTGATCTGTGTGACTTTAGAGTTATGTTGTGAAATGACAAAGTCGAACCAGAAAATACTGGTTCATTCAGCTGAGTGTGTTTTAGCTGAAATTTGAAATAAACTTTTCTGTGTATGCAATAATGCTGGAACTGTCTGATTTGGCAGAAAAAACCAAATGTTAACATCACTTTTTTAACCACAGCTGCCTGTGAGCCACAACTTTACCTTTTTGCCAGCTCCAGTGCTGATCAAATTCACATAGAATCACAGAATAATTCAGGTTGTAAGGGACTTCACAACTTCAATGGGATCTTCAATTTGACTAAACTTCAATCTCTTACTAGACTGCAGAGATCCAGGAGTAAAAGCAAAGGAAGTTTTTCATTTGTCCTGCAGTTCGTGACTCAGTTTGGGGATTTGTGGTTTTCCTTTTGTCTTTATCCAAGAACTGTGAGAATAAAAGATAAATGGAATAAAAGATGTGTGACACCACACAGGAACAGGAGATAACAAGCATCCTGAAGAAGGAGGAAGTACATTTGTACCCAGAGATGGAGTGAAGGGCTGAGAGATGCTGGGATGGGCAGGAAGGTGGTGTGCATTGGAGAATTAATGCTGGCTTTGGCATAGGGGAGAGAATAAGAAACTCTTGCTGGTGGCAGAGAGAAATATGAAGGTGAAAAGGAGGGATAGGAAGGAGAAGAGGAATACAGAGAGGAAGGCAGAAGGGATGTGAGGGTGTTTGGGACATGGTGAGCTGTCTCTGTCCTGGGAAGGAGAGAAGGAGGGGCAAGGTGTTCCCCAGCCAGGGAGGAGGGTTTGTGGACTCAGGCAGCTCTGATGGTGTGGGGAAGGAGGAGCTGACCAGCCAGGAGATCAGTGTGGAGCAAAGGATAGAAGCATGGAGGAAGCTCTGGACTTTTGCAGAGCCAGACCCACTGCTATCCCATATTCCTTATGATAACTTTACTAACAAAGCCAACCCCTCAGTACTCTGAGGGGAACCCTAATATTTCATATTTATTATATTGAATGAAGATCTTTGGATCAGTGCATAATGAGTTTATTACTTGTTGCACCCAAAACCGATGTCACATTTTGCTTGAATAGCACATGAGACATTTTGACATAATGCAGCTTTCCTGTTCCAACCTTTCAGCTAAATACTGCGAAATAATGACAACAAGAAAATAGTTTCTGCGAAGAAGCAGAAGTATTTTATGACAAAAGCAGCATTTGGAGTAACATTCTAGAAGAGCAGAGACACTTTTTTTTTCCCCTTTGTCACTCTCATTAAGGCTCTGAGAGATTTTTTTGTACTGTCTCTCGCTGTTGGAATACCTGTCTCCAAACAGCTTTCTGTAGTGGAAAATCCAATTTAATCTCAAACAGTTTTATCAGTTCCGCACTACTTTTTTCTCCTATTGGAAAATAAAATAAAAAGATCATATGTCAACTTGACTACAAGGTGTAAAGCTTCTGAGCTTACATTAATAAATGTATGCATCAATTATATGTTTGCACATTCATATATGTATAGCTGAAGGCAGTCTCTTTGTAGGCTAAGGTTTATTTATGCTGCATAGAATATATTTTTCCAATTTATGGCATTCTTGAAAGGCAGATATTTTCCAGAGATTGTCCAGCTTTCAAGTCTTCATGAGATGAAACTTAATTTCTTTTTTAGGGATAAGGAACATGGGAAATTAAATAAACTCTCGGTCTGAGAATGCTACATGCATTTAATTACTCTAATTCAAATGTTAACTCATTTTTTTACTGTGTGCTCCAGAGAGGCAGAGAGGTTTGCATGTGCTCACTTATGTTGTGCTTTCTACAAACTGAGGTGGGTTTGGAGATCTCAAAGGAAGGGCTTACAGAAGCCTTTTGTTTTACCTCTGCAATTGACAATATATTTAAACAGAGGGATCTAAAAATTGCCACCTCCTTTTTTTTTTTTCTGAGTTGAAGGCACAGACATGCCTACCAAGGCCCCTGTGCCGGTGTGCAGCCCTTCTCCAGGGCTCTGAGTGTCCTGATTGCCCTGGGATCTCCCACACCCCTCAGCTTCCTGCCCTGAGCTGTGCTCTGCCTGTGCCTGGCTCCAGCCCTGGGTGGATTCTGGTTTATGGTTTGCTGTTTCTGGGGTGGTTGATGGACTCTGGAAGAAGTATCTTTCCTCCCTTGCTGCCTTAAAGCAGCATCGTGGCAGCTCTGAATTTCCTATCCCTCTCTGCTTCCTGGGTCAGGTGTGTCCATCAGCTCCAAGGGTTTCCCTGCAGCTGTGCTCACTTCTGTGTGCAGGGAATGTGCTGCAGGAGGCTGCAGGGGCTGCCTGGAGGAAAAGCCCTTTGTGGCTGCTCCTGGCCTGCTTTGGGGGCAGCCCTGTTACCTCCAGGGCTGGAAGATCAATTCTCATTAATGTGAGTTTAAGAAGGGGAGCTAGACTGGAAACAGAAGCCCACTTTCCTTTCTAAACAGCAGCTGTGTAGTTGTACCCCTAGGAGAGAGTGCTTACCTTGGCTGTGAAATAATGCCCGTAGCTAAAAAGCTTTCGGCATTGTAAATGATCACACATTTCATTTCAAGGTATTTTCCCTTTCCTTTGGGCAGTGTTGTACAACTCTATTCCTCAAAACATGATGCTAGTTAATACTGCATCAAACACTTGGAAAAAAACACTAATGCAACACTAGGAATGAAAAGTACCCGAAAGTCAGGGAATATCAAGGGTCTCACTGCTTCTGGAGCCATTTGCTTTGCTATCCTGTACCTCTTCCATATTTTATGATATACGAGGTATCCCACTGCTAACACATTTGATAAAGTCTGGGTTTATGAAGGAAAAAGCAATAGACACGAGCAGGTGAGGTTTCTGTTGAAATGTTGAACCTGCTGGAATTTGTCAGTTCTTGTAGTAAGCCTGGCCTCAAGACCAAATTGTTTTACCTTTAATCACCTGCCTGAGGTGAATACAAAGCTGTACCTGGATGACTGGAAGATCTCAGTGTTGTAGGGCTGTCCTGGTGCCTGGCTGGGCTCGTTGGCCCTGACTATCTCACTGCAGCTGTACCTGGAGGCTTGGCTTCCCCAGACATTCCAGGTGTGTGGTAGAGCTGGAGCAGCCTCAGGGACAAAGGGGTGGCTGTGGAGAGATGCCAGCCCTGCTCAGAGCTACGGGGAGTGCAGGAGGGATGAACACTGAAAGGGGACATAGAATAGAAGCCATCCTTGTGGCTCTCCTTTGGACACTCTCTAATAGCTGCCTGTCTCTGCTCTCAGGGAGATTTTCGGGGGTTGTAGCTCGAGTTGGTACCTGAGGTAGGTGATCCCATTGGAGCAGCTGTCAGGAATCACAACCTTCAGCTGGGCAAAGGTTTTATGTTCTTTTCCCTTGGTTATTAACTGATAGTTGGCATTCTGTGGGACCATGTTTGCAACGCAGCCTGTACAGCATTTACTGAGCCTGACAACATCAGTGGTCTTTCACTTCGTCATCTCAGCCATTCTTCAGGTAAAGTTGTCTTTGCTTATGTTGTGAATGTTTATTTCTTGCCTCTACTGTTTGTAAATATAATTTATAATGATCTGCTGCTAGTTATTATCAAGCATAATGTACTCCTTTGTAGAAAATAATTAGTATAATGTATTAGGGTTAGTAGTGAGTCTTCTCGATAATGTGTATGTGGGCGTGCAGTTTGTCATTGGTTTTGGTACAAAGGAAAAAAAAGGGAGATTAAAACAGTAATGGAGATGATATAGACAAAAATACTCAACAAGGCTTAGTTGGTGGTATTTTCACATTATTTTTTTAAACAGGGCTGTAAAGCATGATAGGTGTTAGATCTGTGCTATTACATATAATTCTGGAATCTGTGCTGTGCCTGATTGGAGAAATTTTTATACAAGCCTAAGTTGCAGAAAAAGCTGTTTGAAATAAGTGCTGATGATGGATAGACTTGCAGTAGTAACATCCTTGATTTTCACAGCTTAAGTGGTAAATCTACTTAATTTATTGCTGTAGGTACTATGTATGTTAAATGATCAGTGTTAGGGGACTTGGATGTAAGAGCACTTTGCTATTCTTTAAGGGTGATCTGAGCCCATGAGCTTTTTGAAGAAATGATTTAATATGTTTTGTGTGATTGAAAGGGGCTAAGCAAAACAACATTGTGTATAGTCCCTGAATATAGTAGAATTTTCATGCTGATAATCTGCCTGATTGCTGGGGTGTCACTGGAATATGTTTATTTTCTTTGACATGTACAGCAGAAGTGGAAAGCAGCCACTGATGTGGACAATATCAGTGTTTAGCTGTCACATCTGACAAACACCAGCTGAGCCAAATGAGGAGCCTTAGTTCAATGAAATGCATCTCTGGCCAAATGTGTGTCCAAGTCAGCTTCTCTTTGCTCCTTTAGCCTTTGGGGTCACCTGCAAACTTGGGCCATAACCCTGCACCCTGCTCTGCACAGGTAGGTTAGAGAGGGGGATTTTACAGGAGTGGAGCAGAAGCCACAGTGAGGACTTTTGGGATATCACTGGTATACAGTACAGCTTATTACCCTCTTGCTTCCTGTCTCCTGGTAATGTTTACTTGATTGACTGAAATCTTACTTAAGTAAAACTTGCTGTAACGGGAAAAACAATCACAGGGCAAATGACACCTAGTTTGGGTTTTCCTGAGCTCTAAGTGTCTGATATGTTTATTTAAATAAAACCACAGTTTCCTCTGCCCTTTCTCTGTCCAAAGGGTTGATATCTTTCTCTCTTTTAGCCTTATAAACATTTGGTGTGTTGGGAGATGTGTACACATCAGTGTTTAGGAACATCAAAAGAGATGTTGTGTTCGCATCAGTGATCAGCACTGAGTATCAAGTAGTGTTTGGGAAAGAATCTGGCATATCCCTCAGTGACTTATCTGGGAAGTGTGAATGGCATTTAATAAAACAGATTTTCCAGCAAACGACAGGCCAGAGCCTTGAAGCAAAAAGTGCTTCTGCCCTGTGCCAATCATTCACTTTCTTCCAGCTCAGTGATTTTTCCCTTGTAAAATGTTCTTGTATTTAAACTGGTCCACACTGCTCCAATAGTTAGGTGTCAAATCCCTCACTGAAGGCATATAATAAAATATGAAAACCTAAACACTAACCAGAGTTAGGTTACTTATCACTGCATGGTCTGCCTGCACCCTGTGCCAGTGCCTCACCATCCTCACAGGAAAGAATTTCTTCCCAATACTGATCTAAATCTAACCTTCTTCTATTTAAGGCAATATCCTCTTGTCCTATCACTACATGCCTTTGTGGAAAGTCCCTCTCCAGGTCTTCTGGAGTCCCTTGAGGCACTAGAAGGGACCTCAAGGTTTCCCCAAAGCCTTCTCCAGGCTGAACAGCCCCAACTCTCTCAGCCTGTCTCCACAGCAGAAGTGCTCCAGCCCTGTGATCAGCTTAGTTGTTCTTCTCTGGACTCTTTCTGACAGGTCCATGTCATTCTTGTGTTGGGAACCCCAGATGTGGACAATCCAAAGACATCTCTTTACCTTCCCTGCTCCCCTGTGCTTACCCTGGTTTAAGCTTTTGTGTTTTATTTTCATTCCACTTAACCCATTCTTCCTTGTATTGTTCCCAGTAACAAAAGGCTTGTTGCCTAGTACACCTTCCAAGCTTGAAATTGTAGTGTAGACAAGATGCTTTTGAATTTTAATATGCACTGTGCATGCTAAGAAAGCATTAGTATTCTGTGTCCTGTCTGCTTCAACTAATAAAATTATAATGAAACTATAGTTTGCCTTATCTAACCTGATTTTTAACACATTAGATACCTATTAACCAATGTGTTCCTTTCTTTTTTCCCCAAGAAATTGTTGTTCATGGGAGATACCATAAACTACCACTTAGCTAAGTGGGAAACCATGCTTCCCATTTTAGCTTTCTTTTTGACATAACCCTCAATGTAAACGTTGCTCTAACCACCTTTTCAGAGTTTAAATCATACTGCAAGTTACATCAGCATTCTCCATGGCAGCAAATAAAGCCCTGTTGTTCCAAGGTCCTGTGCCCTTTTTCACAGATCATATTCATTTTCCATGAAAAAGTAATGCATTGCAGAATATTGTGACATTAAGCAAGTTCAGTTGTGTTTTGCAGTTGTTAATTACCCTTACAAGGTGGATAAGAATTCTGTGGGGAATCTCTTAAAAGAGAAGTGCTTTGCCCTTGGGATGTGTATTACCATATGGAAAGCAGGCTTATGTTCTTAGTTAATTATCTTTGTTGTTTCAGTTCATTTAAAGGAAATGTAATAATTTGTTGGTTGTTAGTACCTGTGTATTTTAAAATGGGAAATTGTTAGAATAATAAAGACCCCAAGGGGGTGCTTACACTGCTCCAGAAAGACACTTTCAATTATTTTTTCCCAAGGCATTAATTTTTTTAAGTGGAACTGACAAAAATATTAAACAAAGGTGATATATGGCATCTTTGGGAAAGCTTGTTTCATTATTATTGCTATTTTTTGCAGATGGTTCAAAACTTTTCTCCCAGTGATAATCACATTCTTACTACTTTCTATGAGAGTGGAATCACACTGAATTTGACAGCTTTGAGCAACAAAATATCAGAGCAATAATTGAAATTGGATAGGACGATAGTACTTAGTCTTGTCTCATGGAAATGTGAAGGTCATGGAAATAGGTGAGGGAAAAGCTCAGCATTATAATAAACAGATGGATATGGGAGTGATCCTATTGAATGGAGAGCCTGGGATTATTCCACCTGGCTGGTAACAGGATACTGCTTCTGTCATGGAAAATAGAATTCTTTGCTCTATAAGGTGTTAGGAAGCTCTCTGTTATTTGGGGAGCAGTGTGCATCCTGCAGAGCTATGTGGGATAATGGTGATTTGACTTTTCTAAAAGGCTCATGATTGTGCCCAGGGCTGAGGCCACACCTGCTTTGCTGCTCCTACTGCAACTGTTGCTGCACAGTTCCGTCAACTTTTGGCATTATTTGGAAAAGCTTAATTTTTTATTCTTTAAGGTCAAATTAAGGTAGCTTTTTCCTCTCATTCAAACTAAAATTGTAGTTTATTGTTATTTATAATTTGTAGCTTTTGATAGTCAAGTATTTTTATATAAGCTTATGAAAACAAAGGGTCAAACTGAAGAGGTTATTCCACTGATTTCAAGTAGTTGCTTTGGATTTACCTCCCTGCAACTGAGAGCAAGAAGCATCATCTAAACAAAAGAGCAATTATTTCCAAAGCACTCAGAAATTAGTAGGTTTTACTGCATTTCATTCCCTAGAAGAAAACAAAATCGGGTCTAAGCATTTCTTTCCTAAGCTAATGCTTAGGAAATCATCATTATTCTCCCAAGCTGAAACCAAAAATGGTTGGCAACTTGCTATACAGGTTGCAGATTTGGTGTACCCATTCCACCTGACACTGGGTTGCAGTAGGATGGATCGAACTAATTTAGGAGGAAATAAATTGAACAATTGGCATCCGTTGCTCCCATGAACACTACGAGTCTTATGACTAAGATGTTCTGCAATGGAAATAAAGCCTGAGGGGCAATTAAAGCACCCCATTCATTCCTTGTGTCCCTGAGCAGGGAGATCAGTTCTGTGCACTCTTTAGGGCATAGTCAGCTCCCCAGTGCTGGGCTGGAAAAACTGATAGACCCTGTTATCAGTGTTCACAGGCATGAGCAAACGTGTTCAAATGTGTTCCCAGAGGAGTTTCTGGCAGCTTGGAATGGACTTCATCTAAAAATCCTTACTTAGACTCTTCAAATTGCAGCAGTTTTTCCCTCCGCTTGCTACAAATAGCTGGTGAAAGAATTGCTTTAAAGCTAGGGTAGAGCAGAAAAATCACCTGAGAATGTCTTTGCCAGCACACCAAACCATCTTGTGTACATGCAGAGCCATGTGTGCTGCCTTTCTCACATTTGTGTTTGCTTTGTGTTCCAGCTAAACACCCAGAGCTGGGATGGCCCAGGTGTAATTGAGGGCAGGATTTGGTCAGGAGTGTCTTGCTGCTGCTGCTGCCTCTGCAGCGTGAGCCAGAGAGAGCACAACTTGACTTTCATAGGCCTGAGGTTGAGTTTGCAGAAAGATGAGCAAATTTGCTCTGGAAATACCAGTCAGTCCAGAGCAGATCTGTGTTTTAATTTGGTGGAATGGCTAGTTCTGACTAGCCTGGGTCTGACAGTGTCTAAAGGCAGCATCTCCTTGCAGAAACTGTTACCATTAGACAACTCTGTCCTGTGCCAAGGCCAGAAATGTTATCATGTAATTTTAACTGACTTTTTTGTGGGGATGCTTCCTTTCAGCATTGGTTTGGTCCTTCCTTAATCAGAGCATTTTAGGGTAGTAACACATCTTTAGCAAAGCAAGGTTTGTTTTGTGTCTCTCCCCTCTGATAATTTGTCACGTCGGGTTATTAATATCTTTCAGAAGAAAAGAATGCAAAAGCATATTACGTGGAACAGAGGTAATTCTGCTGTCTTTGGGGAAATGCTTTGGATGTGTGTGGGAGTATAGATTGCATTTATGAATTTCACATTCTCAAATCCTAGACTGCCTTATCAAATGGAGGTTCTGCCAGGCTCGTGGGGCAGGCATGTGAACTCTCTATCTGAAAATAGACGCATTTGGTTCTGAACTGTAGTTCTCATCTAGTCTTTTAATTAAGTGTCTTTACACACCAAGAAGCACCCAGGCTTACGTTGTGAAGCTGTTACCTGCCTGATTATATTCCTGTTTGATTTCTGTAAAATCTACTTTTTAAAAAATCAATGGAATGTAAAATTATGCTGGTAATACAGACATGATTTTCACTTGTCATGAGCTCTGATTTGAGATTGACGGGTGGTCATTTTACAGTGCTTTCCAGATAAGGTGGTAAAAGATAAATATATCTTCTGAACTGCTATTTTAAATGTCACAGCCACAAACGAGAGTGACAGTAGCTTGTAGTTTAGGTTACTTGGTACATCCCAGCTTATTATAAAACAAGCACACAGGCTGAGGTTAAACACTGCCTTTCTAATTTGGAGAGAGCAGCCCATCTTGGTGTATAAAGACTAGGAGATCCTGTCTTAACTTGTCTAAATAGCTACTAGCCACTGGTTTGGTCTTTATATAATCATTTCTTCTCCATTAGCAGAATATAAATTTATTTTCAAAAAATTCTTTGTTTTCTGTCTGGTGTTTTTTACTTTCACTAAGATGATCTCATTTGATCAATAGAAATGTAACTTACGGAGAAGGGCAGGAAGGAGAAAATGTAAACAGCATGTTCATTTGAATGTCACCCCCGCATGGTTAAATGAAAGATTGGTTGGGTTTACAGCCAGGATTAGTGAATAGGGAATCTATTTGCTGTACTAATTCATATTTCTCTCAGGTAATGTGAAGGGCTGCTGTGTAACTCTGGTCAGGAGTCAGCAAGTTGCCAAACAATGCCCAAGCAGCACTTATGTACTATAATGCTTCTCTGTGGCAGCCTCCTTCTCCCCAGCATGGCTGTTGCTGGTAGGTCTGTCTGGTTCAGTAGTGCTGAATGAAACGTTTGCCAAGTATCCTGTTGGGGTTCCAACCCTTGGTCCAGCTGTGGGCAGCTCAGGCTGCTGCTTCAGGGTAGGAGAGGTCAGTCTGGGCTGAGCTGAGTAGGTATCTCACGGGTCTTTGCCTGAACAGATGGAGGGCATCTGCATGTGTGGACAACCTCAACACATTAAATTGGCCAGAAATAGCAAATAAGCAATGTATAAGCTTTGTTCTAGCCCTCCCAAAGAGATAAGGTTTGATTAGAGGTTAAATGACGTTGTCTGGACTGGCATCACCTGGAATCTTTGTCTGATGTTGGAGGCAGCAGACAGAGGAACAGGCAATGCAGCCACCGTCAGCTTTGCCCAGAGGAGAGTTCAAAGAGCAATATGGAGAATAGAACTCATTCAAAGACATCTGGCCATTTATCTGTGTGGACTGAGACAGTGGGAGGATGTCCTGCTGTGTGCTCAGCAGCCTGCAGGGTTTTCAGTGTAGAGCAAAAAGCACAGCAGCTCCAGGAATTAGCACTTGAGAAGTTGGTTCTGCTCACTGCTCCTTGAAGAATTGTCTATAGGAGAGGGAGGATTTAGGACAAAAGATTTATTTGAGATATTAAGCTGTATCACTGAAAAATGGGCAGGAAAACACCTCAACAAACTGTGTGAGGAACTCAAAGGCCATTTAGCTGGAGAGAAGCTGCAGGGTGTTCTGAGCATGGAGCACAGAGGAGCTGAAGAAATACAGTGCATTAGACTTTAATGGGCATTACACACGATCTTCCTAAAGTATTGATTAGCTAGACATCAGGGACTTTTGAACCTTAAATGCCTGCAAAAGCATGCAGGGTTTAAAAGACTCATCACCACTCCACAGAATAAGAATCAGGTTCTGGGTAAAAGGACTGAATACGGCAAAGTCTTTGGTACAGCTATTTTGGGCTACAAAGAGCCTTTGAGTGCTCAACAATAGCATCGGTGTTCGGAGCCCAAGAAGAAAAAAGAACAGACAAGCCATATATTGTGAAAGTCATCTACATGGCATTTAAGCTTGGCTGGGAGAGAATGAAAAGATCCAGATAAAACATGGTGCTGCACAAAAAGGGCTTTCTCTCATTTACATCCTCTCAGCTCCTATTTGGAGGGACTTTTCAGAAGCTAGGGCTATGAGGAGGAATAGGCATAATTAACAATATGTATGTCTAGTGTTTTCATGTTCTTGGGGCTGTGATCATTTTCATAGTCTGGTAGTACTTTACAGTGGTGCAAATGGGCTCAACTCTTCACCCAAAATGACAGCCCTGAGTAACCTTAGAAACAATACTGTGATAAATCTAGGGTGCTTGTGGCTGCTCAGGACTGGCTGTGCCAGGAGGTTAAGGTAGCCCCACTGAGGAGACTATAGAAGAAAGCAGTTGTCAGAATTATGGATTTGATATTTGATATGTTCAGCCACTAACTGGTTTGAGTTGTTTTCATTCTCAAAAACTCACAAAAACAATGGAAATAATTAAAAGTGAGTTATGAATGTTGTAATTTTTATATTCATACGAATATCTATCTAGATATATATTAAATAGATATAGATAAAGATATATGCCATACCAAGAAGTAGGAAAAAGTTACAGTGTATGTAAAAGAACAGAATTTTAATTAAGAAGTCTATGATAACTTGGCCGAAGAAGATGAGCAGCAGAGATAGATTAACATTATTTGAATTTCCAAACACTGTAATCAACCAGTCTTTTTCACTTCAAATATTCACATGACACCTGTTTCATTTAGTGATGCTTAAAGAGATGGAATAAGACAGAAGTTGAAAGGATAAAATTCTGGAATTATATATTCTTTTCATATAAAGAAAGAAAAAAAAGGCAAGTATATTGAATCAACTTTACTAAAGGCAATAAAAAACCTGAAGAGAATGAAGTAAAATAAGCAGAAGGTGAAGCTGTATTTGAAAGGGTGGATCTGTCCAGTGAAACACTGAAAGTCTTGCAGAACATGCTTTTTTAACAAAGACATGCTGGTACAGATATAATAACCTGGGCTTGGTCCAGTACTGGAAGGAATGATGCTGGGACACAGTGTGCTTCAAGCACAGTTTGAATAATTACTATCTTTTTGATCTTTATATAAGCAACAACTTGCCATTTAATGCAAATCTTGTGGTTTTGTTAACTATTTTTATACACTTAGAAAAATACTGCTATTTAGATCTGGCTGATCTGCCATTTCACTACTGGTTAATCTACCCCAACATGGATATGTTTGATTAAAATGTAATATTTTTCCAAATACGTGCTAAGTTATTATGAGAAGAGACATAATTTTGATTAATTTCAAACTAAGCAAAAGCAATTAAAGATTTTTTTTTCCTTAATTCTGTCTCCTCAGCACTTCACTGAATATTCAGAGATTTACCTTTGGACAGTTTATTCACCTGTGAGAAACAGCACTGCGTGAGAATCAATGAATGGCTAGTCCAGCAAAGAATTAGCAAAACATGTCCATGGCTCTATGTGGACATGCAATGGGCATGAGAAGGACATGCAAAGGGCATGAGAAGGACATGCAATGGGCATGAGAAGGACATGCAAAGGTCCTTTCTCAGGAGTGATGTGTTGAGGAGAGTGGAAGAGGGACACTGCTGCTAATCCTGGAGTACATTTGCAATTAACATCTTTCACAGCTAACTTACATCCTTATCTTTCTGTGACATTCAGTCACCTGCAGAAGGCACTTTTTCACTGGTTTATTCTAATATGAATGTTATCCTTTAATTGTAAACAAGCAGAAGTCAATTACCAGCAGCAGAGAAAGTCACTGCAGCCAACAAGAAAGAGAACATATAGTCAAAAGATTTCACTTAACAACCATTGCTCATTTTTGTTCCAGACCTCCTACATTTCAGCATGCTCACTTTCTCCTGGGAGCTTTTGAATCCATTGTCAGTCTGTAAAATTAGAAAGAAGAGTGAGTTAAAACCTATGTAGAGACTAGAATTTTCCTATTACAAATCATCTCTGCCTCAGTAGACTATCTGCATATCCATCCATTGCCAACTGTTCTGAAACCTTTTCATCCTGTCACAATTTTCTTCTCATACTACTTTAGTGCATTTAGCAACCAGGAAGTTTGCCTGGGTAGTGCTTCAGGAGTGAAAGTAAATTCTCACAAGAGATGGAGAAAAGGTGAGGCAGGCAAAGTATGACAAGTCTGAGGTGTATGTAAAAATGATGTGCAGAGAAAATTCCTACCTAAATAAACAAATGGCTGAGTGGAGATAGCAAATGGGGCATTTTAGCAGATGATTACATTAATATAATATTCAAAGAATAAAGATTCTATTACTCTGTTATTGTTCTGAACATTCAAGTCTGTCACATATCACTTAAATGAGATTGTACTTGGGAAGATTTATGCACAGGAAATAAGTCAGATCCTGCTTCAGTGTGGGGCTTGTAGTTAGAACAGGACAAAGCCTTTTCTTTGGGCACGTAAAGTGTTTCATCGAAAGGGGAAACAGAGCAGCTCAGCAATCCTTTTCTTTTAAGTACAGGGCTGGATTAGCCTATGACAGAGTGTAGAAACAAGTAAAAGTCTGAAGAGGTGAGAAATTAAAGCATGAGACCTTCACTGGAGTCTGTTTATGAGGATGATTTCCAAGCAGGACCCTGATAGTCTAATCCTTGCTGCAATAGCAGCAGCACAAGTCCCAGCAGTATGGTTCTCTGGAATGTTTAGTGTTCTGGACTGTCACAATAGGGTGATGAATGAATAAATATATTAATATATCCTGTTAGTGCTGCATCTCAGGGGAGAGGAACAGTGAGGGGGTGAGGTATTGATTCAATTATTTTCCTAATTAAACAAAAAATATTGCAGATAACTACAGGCAAAGAAAGAGGCAATAGAAGTGCCCTCTGTGGAAAATGCACATGACATAGATGTTAGATGTTCCAAGGACATGGCATTCATTCAGTCTCATCTGTGCCCTGTTCATTTGGGGGCAGAGTAGAGGAGAAGACATTTAGATTGCTCTTGAGTCACTGCAAAATAATGATGGATCTACAGAAGGAATTTTCAGAAGTCCTTGTGGTCAGGATTGCTAAGCAGGAACACCACCCTGACACAGAACTTTGTGACCCCACATTTAATTTGGATAATAGTTCTTTCAGAGAGCTATTTTCTGAGCATGCATCAGGGCTTGATTTAGCAGAATTACTGTTCCCTCATTTAAGATGTTTTGTTTCTTAAATGTGTATTTTAATTTGATAGGGTATTTGAAGCAGTAATATTTCTTACATGATCAGGCAATTAATTGTCCAGTTTATCTGATTTTATGTGAATAAATAGTGTCAACAGGGTAAAAAAATTCTGTTGCTCAGCATTGGCATGGCATTTGTATTATTTGAATTGTGCAGATGTTCTAACTTGGAAACAAACAGTCCTATCTCAGAGCTTCTGCTCAGTACATGCCAATTACTTAAAGATAACTCTTGAATGGGGTTTAAACATGTTTTTAGGGAATCTTGGGGGGTTTGTTACTTCACTTGGAAGCCTTGCCCCTGTTCACAATCCGATGTGCTTTGCCTCGGTCTGTTGATCAGGTAAAAGCAATATTTGGCAGCATGCACAGCACAAATGGGACTGTGGGTCTGGGAGTTTGCAAAAGGGGGAGACATTTTCTGCTCTTTTTCAGTTCTCCCCTGCCAGGGCACACTGGAGGTGTTGTTTGTGTCTACAGGTGTGTGTTTTCTGTACCTCTGGCACAGAGCTCTGCCACAACCTGCCTGATTTGTCTGAGGACATGGTAGTTATTTTCTTATCAAAGATAATTCATGAGCATTATCAAGACAATGGATTTGACTTTTCAATGAGTTTATGTCTTTAAGAATAGTTTTCAGAGAATGAGTCAGCCATATGTTAAATCAAATTTAACATCCATTATGAAACACTGAATCATACTTTATATCTCTGTAATGATAATAAATGATCATCTCTCCCATGTTCCCCTCATTTGTACTACTGCTCATCAATCTTGCTAATATCACAAAGATTTATTAAATGAATAATCTTCAAAGTATAGCTGTTTTAATATTAATAGCCCCATTTTATGTTGTTTCTCTTACGATAATTCCATTTGTGTTTAAGCATGCTGACTTTAAAAGTAATAATCCTTTTTACAATGAAATTTAATGAATAGAAAACCAGTAAATCAATAATAAAGTCCTCCTTAATGAGATTTTGTAATTATACCAATACATTACAAAATACAGAAAACTTCTGAATGCCCTTCACATGTAGGAGAATCACAGAATTAACAAACTGCACAATGAAAGCTGAGGTAGTACTTAAAGGGAAGAGATATTGAGATACCATTGTGAATACGTGCAGATGAATAATATATTTAGTCCATGTTTCAAAGTATCCCAAGGATGTAGTGTGATGCTCAGTGAGTTATGACTCAAATCACTTCCATGTAAAATCTCTGTTAAAGATACATTCTGGATGACTTAGCTATCATGATTCTGTTAACATACAAGTCCTAGTTGTAGTCATGGTTGGACTGTCTTGAATTTTGTTCTCCAAGACTCTTTGGTATCAGTTGTATTTCCAGGCTGGAGGGAAGAATCACTGCAGCCCTCTGCCAATACAGCAAATGATGTGCTCTGTCCTTTAACCCCACAGCTGAGTAATGTGTTAAGCATCTTGTTAGTAAAGTTTCTCACTTAAATTGAAAAAATGTTCTGTTTAATGTCAAGGTGGTAAAATTTATTTTTTTAAAAAAAGTATTCAGGTTCAAAATTAGAGAATTGGGATTTACATGACTGAATTGGGTGATGTCTAGGAGAATTGAGAAAGCCTGGGTGGTCTGGAATATTTTGCTTTTGGCAAAATAAATAGGTTTGAGCAAATGAAGAGCGGGTCTAATGGCTTAATTTGACAGGAGCATCCCTGGGCTCTGGGAGGGTGTGAAGGCAAATCTGCTTTTTCCCAGGGTAGGGGAAATCAATGCTCTGATGTGGAGAGCACCACGCAGTGCTCAACAAGTCCTGAACCTCTCTCTGCCCTGTCATTAATAACCAAATAACACCCACAGGGGCTAAATCTATGTCTTGGGCTCGCTGCTGGTGCAGGTGTGGAGAACTCTTATTAGAGGTGGGGTTGGGAGACAAGAACTGCAGTTTGCTGCCTTGCCTGAGGTTCTTGTTAAGCTCTCAGCATGGGTGCAGTGGGTTGTGCTCACTGACAGCTACTTATCCCTCCAGCTCCAATAGTTTTGCTGTGTTGCAGTTTGTGAAGTGCCTGCTCTGGAAGGCATGTGAACAATGTGTTTCGATAATCCAGCTGAGATGTAACGAAAGCATGAATGACAGCCCAGCACCCTCCTGAGACAGCCTTGGCTGGAGCTTTACTTACTATCCTCTGCAGATGTAGAAGTTTTTGTTATGTAGCTAAACTGATAATCAAAAGATGGGCTGATATCAAAGATGACCTCCAGGTCATGAACCTTCAAACCAGACACTCTAAAACTTCCTTGAAAGGGAGCTGCAAAGGATGAAGTGAAATTCAAAAGGCATCAGGCACCAGCCAAAATAAGCTCAACATTTTTCAAATCTAATTGCAGGGCATGTTTTTCTGATACCCACAGCTAAATGTCATTTAGGTGTCTCATCAAACAGGAAATTACTTCCCTTGGGTCACCTGTTGCAGGAAAATAAACCTGGCTTTATCAGCATAACAATAGTTTCAAATTATACCTCTCAGTCATAGTTCCTAATAAAATCCTAGGAATGCATGGCACACACCTGTGAATTTTGGTCCAAGAGTCTCCATAGCACATTTCTGGAGAGAAAAAAAAAAAAAAAAATCATCTTATTCTGCCTGTGTCAGTGAAAACACCAGGAAGGCAGCTTGGAATGGGGCAGTGCTCTAGTGCATGGAGTTAGAAGGGAGTGGTGAGGTTAATAAACCAGGCAGGGAACTTGAGGCTGAGGATCAATTCCCTGATCTGTAATAGGCTGTGTGTGTCTTAAAGCCTGTGCCACGATTTGCTTTTGCTGTTCCTTTTCAATTCAGATTTTAATGAGCAGGTAACATTAACTGCAGTGTAGTTTTTGTCAGAGCTGAGGTCTTTCAGATATTCTGCTGTACAAATGAGAAAAAAAATTCCTCTCTGTGTTAGTATTGTTGTTTTAACTTCATGCACTTTGCAGATAAAAATGTCCTCGTAAAGGTAGGCATTTTTCCCTTTAAAATGCTTTTACCTTAGTTCTACTGTCATTTTCCTCTAAGTTTTAACTGAAAAACTGAATTCCTGAGAACTGAGGTGATCAGATTATGGTATCATAAGAGCAAATGTTATGGGGCTTTTTGGTTGGTTTTTTCCCTTTTTTCTCTTTTGGTTGTTCTTGGTTTTATTGCTTGTTTTTGTGAAGTTTTGTTTGTTTGTTTGTTTTTTGGATTGGTTTGGGTTTCAGGGATTTTTTTAGGTAAAATCTAACAGACCATTTTGTGTATAATTGACCTTGTAGAAAACATAGCTAACAATTACTCCCAATTTCTAAAAGCAGAAAAGTTGCTTCCTTCTTACCAAAAGGAATTTAGCAGCACACAAGTTCCCTGGAGCTGCTGCACTCTAGTGTCACAGCTCCTCACTTTGCCCTTCCCCTAGTCTCCCAAGCTGCTCTAACTTCCTGAAATCAGACATTTTAGATGACTTGGGTCTCTAGGGCTCTCACATTTTAAGAAATAATCTTCCCCTTCTGGACCTCAGAACTACCTACTGGAAATCTTATCATCCATTTAGTTCAGCATGTATTAAAATGTGGCAATTAATTATCTGCAGTTCTAATCCAGTGAGTCTGTGCAATTAACATCTGGGATTCAGCACATCCTTCTGCTGACTTTTTAATTTTAGGACTTGGAGACAGTAGATCCCCTCTAGGAGAGCTGAAATAAGTGAAAAGTAACATATACCTGGAATTTTTAATCCTGTCTTAGAACCCATCCTCTTACTCACTGGGTCTCTAGTACCTGGTTACTTCTGAGCAGCTCATTTAACAAGTAGTGTAGAAACAAGTAAAACTGCAGAGTTGTGTGACCTGAAGTGATCTAATGGATAGAGAATGTGGAAAAGGGGATTGCTCCTTTCTCCTCTCCATAGCCAGCAGGTGACATTGGCTTTTCTGTCCTTTTGTAAAATAGAATCACAGAATCATAGAATGGTTTAGAATGGAAGGGGCCTCAAAGACCCTGTAGTTGCTCAGGACACAGTCCTGTTTTTGCATTTTCAAAGAATCACATTCTACCTTAAATGCATCAAAGGAAAAATGGACATTTGTCCTTTGGTCTCTGGGTGTCTCAATGCAAATTGCACCTGTGAGACCTAAAATCCTGCTGACAATTCTGCTGATACTTAAAATCCTGCTGACAAATCCTGCTTAAAATCCTGCCCACAATTCATAAATCCCTTATTATTCAGCTGTGGTGAAATGCAGTGACAACAAAGTGTCATTTACAAACTGATGCAGGGATGTCCTGGTGGAAGCCATCACCAGGGATGACTCAGATTTCTCAGGGTAAGGTCTTCTAGCAATTTACCTAGTTAATATAGTATAATGTGCTTTTCTTTTAGGAAAGATGTTGTTTAATTTCAGATATGTATTTGTAGTGATGCAAAAATTTTTGTTTGGGGGGAAAAAACCCACTTTTGTTTTTTCTTTCTTCTTATCTATATCTCTCTTGCACTGTCGCATCCTGCATCTGTTTTTCTGAAGGGTTTAGCATTTAGGATGGATTTGAGGTAGATTATCTGTGAGGGTGAGAATTGGCAGATCTCTGTGTTTCAGTGCTGTTTCTTTCCCTTGCCTGAAATATTCCTGAGCACTGTTGGAAGACCTTGTCAGAATATGTAAAGGCATAACTTAATCAGCCTTCACATCATCTGTGGATGTGCCACTCAAGGAAATATAAAAAATCTAGAATAGTGTAACTTCTTACAGACGTTCAGTGATTTACAGGATTGTATCTAGAAGCTAGAATATCGTGTAGAAGGTGTGGATTAAATATTTAAGAGCTAAGAGACAAACTGTATCTTTAGTCTCTCTGCTTGGCTGCAGGCATGTGGGTAACACGAGGGAAGATGAACTCAGTGTTTGTAACTGAGGTTTTATTGTGCAGTGCTGGCTGTGAGTCACCTACAGGGGCAGAAAGCCTGAGCTTCCCTCAGCCAGTGTGGAGGGAGCAGGAGGTGCCTGGCTGAGCTCCCTGCCCACCCTACAGACCCCAGCTGGGCTTTGGGCTCCCTGTGCTCAGAGCAGACATGGCTGTGGGCTGGAAGGGGCTGCTGCAGTGACCCTGTGGGAAAGAGAACACAGAGTACCAGCCTCCTGAGGCACCTCCTGTGCAATTTGTAATTCCTGAGCAGAATCCTAGAGATAACAGAGAACATATGCAGTACATTGGAGTTGTTTGAAACTCAAGTAGAGAAATGTCCTGTGTTGGTCACAAAAATTCCTTAGCTCAGAACACAAAAATTCCTTAGCAAAAAGGGAGCTCCCTTAAGCCATTATGAAATGGGCTTAGTAGTGGGAATGACCACCTTCAGGTTCTAGAAGCATGGGTTTGCCTTTGAAAACTGTAAAATTGACTTACAGAGATTTAGAGGAAAGAGAAGGACTAACCTTGGACTTATCATTTTTTATGTCTTAGTTTCTGGACATTTTGCATGCGTTGAGATACATTTTCAAGCTTTTCTTGTCAATCAAGAAGATTAAAAAAATAAAAAGGTTTGTGTTTTCAGACAAAGCAGGAGTGTTCCTGAAAGCAATTTACCCCAACAACCAGAGGGAAAATCCAACTGTTGCAACCATGAGCAGCACTCCTGGAAGATAAAGCATCAGATCATTCTAGATTTTCTGCTCATAACATTCACTGAGACAAGCTGTATGAGTGCTCCAAAATGGATTTGACTCATGTGTTGTCCATCTGAAAAGTGAGATTACTGCCAATGAAAGCAAGAGCCTTTACAGAGCACAAGAGAAATCTCTCTGTCAGAGATGGGTGCTTCTACCAAACACAATGGAGAAACAGCCTCCTTGTGATGACCTAAAGAGTGCTGTCATCTGGCTCATTGCTTGCTCTGTTTATTTTGTCTTTCACCTTTGTGTTTTAATTAGCTCCTTTTTTCCCTCCTGTTGTAGTGATTTAGTTTACATGCCATGGAACATGCATTTGATTTCAATGCAGCATGGCATGCATGCAAATAATACTCAGGTAGGTACTGTCTATTCAGAAATTGGAGGTGTGTGACCTATTTCCTCATAATCTGTTTGGAGTGAACAGATATATGTAAAACAATTAAGAAACTAGCAGCAGATCCATTATCCAATTAGAAAGGCAGGTGTATTTCAAAACTAGAGGCTAAAACTGGAGGACCCCTGCTCCTTTTGCTGTTACACATCTTTGAAGTGTCCTGCATTAAATACCTGGTTTTGAGACAGGACTCAGTGATTGAGTGGCAACACCTTCTGGTTTTGCATAGCTGTGTGTTATCAAGGACTAAGGATGAGGTGCAGTTGGTAAAGGCTGGAAAGAGAAGGGTTGGCTGAACAGCATTTGCCTTGGGATTTAAAACTGGGACTTCCAGATTTATAACATGCTAAGTGCAGCATCTAACCTAGTCCCTTGCTTTAACTGTTTATGGAGTAGCAGTGTGATAATATAAGCATTTTTCCTCACTCTTTCCCCAGACCTCAGTGTTTTGTAAGCCACCCTGAGCATTTACCTCTTTGTTTGGGATTAATAGAAAAACACAGGGAGCTTGAACTGAGGTCAAGAGCAAAGCCCGTCAGCATCCATTTTCCTAATGGTCCTAACACTGAAAGAACGAAAGTTGGTAAAAGAACATATTTAATGCAGCTTTGAGTCTCTGTAGAGGAGAGCAATGGTTTCCATAGCATCACCAGAAACATCTCTCTGAATATGGAAGAGGATGTTTAGGCTCAGGGTTCATCTGGCTTGGCAGCGGGCATGGAGTTAAGGCACCTCAGTCCAAATGCTTTTTCCAGCGCCAATGGGCCAAAAATGCACTTCCACAGGATGAAAGCATTTCCTAATAGACTATTGAGGTCACCTAGTATGAGGAGGCTTCTCTTAAGATTGATTTTAGAGGTGAAAAGAAGTGAGCAGTTTTATAAACATATAAACCAACCCAGATACACATATAATGCTACAGTGCCTTTGACTCCTGCTCTTTCCTCTTGGCAGCTTGGCTGCTGAACTCTTTTGCTTCATGGTTTTACAGAAAATATGCCCCATTTATTTCATCTGGGCTGTGGTTTCACATTTAGTCTCAGCTTTATGGTTTTTGTCCTTGATGTTGCCCTGGTTCCTGCTCTCCACTCCATGCCACCCATTGTGCTGTGGTGGCACAGCATGGTGACCTGGATCAAGGGACTTTCCTGGCGGATTACAACCCATCATGGATCCCCAGCCTCACAAAGACAGGCTCAAAACGCTCAGGAGATTTTAAAGTACTTTTTGAAAAAGGAAATCCACGGGAGCAGAGAGGGGGAGATGAGGAATGGGAGATGAGGGAGGTGCAGATGGAGGAATTGTTTTCCAGGGTTAGCTGGGAGGCTGAGGCAGAATCTTTGTTCCTCTAGAATTGGAATACACAACTTTGTATTTTCATCATCTTTGACATTAGCAGTCTGTATGAATAGTTCTGGCTTTGTCTGCTCATGTTCTGCAGAACTTTTGAGAACGGATTGGAATATCTTTCAGTTTAAAATGACTTTTTCTCTATAAATCTCTGTTCAAAGACATGTTGTGGATGGTAGCTAATCTAATATTTCCTTCTGCCCAGCATGTTATAAAGTGCAGAGCACGGGAAGATGATTTTTAAGATAACTCTGATTAAAGGATATTTCTGTGTGTCGCAGCTCCCATTAGACAAGCAGCAGGGCACAGCTTTGGAGTGTCATAGACTTTGTGTCTGTGCACATCCAGCATAATGAGATTTTTTTTTTTTAATTTATTTTTTTAGCTGTTCAGAAATTGTGAGTAAAATAAAAAGTAAATAGCAATATTTATTTTGTGGCTGGTCTCTCCAGTCCTGCAAATATCACAGACATGAAGAGCTTCAGGGAAATGACCACTGTTGCTAACTTTGTCCCTTTCAAATTGCTTGTGGTAAAGGTCAGGCCTGAGGCCCAGAATCTCATCTTCTGAGCCCCCTGAAGGATGCTGAGCCCAGCTGCTGGTTCTTCTGGCAAGGGAGGAGGTGGCAGGTCAGTGAACCACCTGCAGGGGAGGGAGGAAAAGGCAGGAGACATGTATATACATTGATATATGTGATGTGCCTCCATGGGTACTAACAAATAATAAATTGGTCTCATGTTGGGTGTTGCTCTGTGGCCTTTCATATAAAAGTAGTCATTTAATATTTTCCTCTCTGGAGAACCTTACAGTTGTTTTATTAGTATGTATTTTTTAATTTATCAAGTAAATATATAAATAACTGGAGCAGATATATTATTAATGCAGAACACTTGTGTAAGTCACTGAAAGTCACAGATGTGTCATAAAAATAGATGGCAATCAATAGTCACAGGAAAATGTTATTTGTTTCTTGCAAAGCTGCAGCTATAAACTCCCCTTCCTGCCAGTAGGAGTGTTATTGCCAAAGCTCTGCCTAGGTAGCTCAGAACAGACCGTATCATTCACAGTTTTAAAGAAATCAGCTTCAAGAAGCAGACTTTCAAGCAAATGCAGCACTGTCCTATATTGCAGAGTAGGGCTATTTAAAAATAAACCAGAAAAAGCTGCCCAGGCTCTGAAAGGAAAGACATCTTTGCATGGAGATGAATATTGCCTCCCCTTGATGTGTGCATAGTTTTGGCCACTGTTTTCGCTAGTTTTCTCATATCAGTGTAGGTAATGTAAGAGGGAAGAGGGGATTTACTGAAGGTTGCTCATTGCTGTAAACTAGAACTTGTTAAAGCGGGCTTGCAAGTTCAGAGGTGTGCATGGCACCTAAGTTATTGAGTGACTGCATCATTTGATAACTTGAGTAACATTCAGACAGCCCATCTGCATGAAAGTCTTCACTTTAATAACCAAGAACACATACTGGAAAAGTCCCTTTTTACAAAAAGGAGCCAGTGCTACACACCTGCATGTATTCCCTTCCTGTGCTCATGGGCCCATCTGCAGATTTGAAACTGTCCATCTTTTTGTGATTGTTCCATTTTCCTGAGTCCTTTTGATAGGTCTGCTATAAGTGCTTTAGCTAAAGATGTTTTTGAGCGTGTTGGTGTGGCTCAGTTTGGATGGGTTTGATTTTCCTGAAATGATTTCATTTTTGGTGTCAGTGTGTCTGACACTCACTGGGTTTTTGTAAAGGAAAGGGAGCTTGGATTTCTGGTATGTGGCCATGGAAAATAGGTGTGCAGGAGACCCCACAGAGAATCTGCAGGCACAGCAGGTATGGGGTATTGATTTAGCCACACTCCAGCCACCTCTGCTCCTCTGCCAGCTCTGCCAGATGAAGCACAAATTTGCCATTTCCCACTGCCCTGTGTAAATTATTCCCGTGGGTGGGATCACACAGCCTTTCTTAAGCATGGCTGGGCAGGACTTTAGGGTTTGACCCAGTCTAATTTTCTGCTAAACAAGAAGTGTTGGCATGTAGCTGCCACCTTCTTTTCATAGGTGTACAGTTTCTGTGACTTATGAATCATGATGTATGAAAATGGAAAAAACCTGTTGTGATGTGCTTTTGGCATCTTATTTCTTTTCACAGATTTCTTATTACATTTTGACAGGTGTCTGACACAAGAAACTGTCACTATTGTGATTTAACCTTGGTTTACCACCTCCAATTTCAGTGCCTAGGACTGTGAAACAATAGAACTCATCTGAGCCATTGAAACTTCAATAAAATCACAATTAATTTTATGTTTTTAGGAGCTTCTCTGTATGTAGCAGATTTTTTTTAAATCCTGGTGCTCAGGATAGAAGCCAAATCTGTACACGTTTTCTTGATTTTTAGATTATCTTTTATGGGAATTTTTTCTCAGAGAGGTCAGCTTGGACCAGCCTGATATCTTGCAAAGAGCTTAGTAAAACAGAGACATTTGTTTTGCTACTTCCTTATATGATGGTAATTTAATTCATTATAAATATCTAAGCTGTTAATACCAAAACAGTGTTACATGGATAAATGCAAAGCAATTTTTTAATATAATTTATTCCCTCAGAAATCTGCAGTGAGCCAACTCCAGTCTACTTGGGCACTACAATTTTGTTTAATTTTCCAATTCCCAGAATTTGTGACTAACAGAAAAATGCATCTTGGTGTGTTTCTGACACGCTGGGGGCCATGGCAGTCCTGCCTGCTGCTCTGCCCTGCCTTGTGGCACCGCCAGAGCTGCTGTCCTGTGTGGTGCCACAGGTGATGTCTCTGAAGTGCTGCACACAGAGCCCCCAACAGCCACCAAACGGGGTCCTGCGGCTTCTCTGCAGCAGAAACCTGATTTTACGAGGCTGAGCCCACACCCAGCAAGTGTCTGGTTCAATTTCCAGCCCAGCTTTATTCCCCACAAAGCGGGAGGCTCTCGGTGCTGACGGAGGAGCACCTAATCCGAGTCATTAGCGATCCTGGCAGTGTGATTCCTGCCAAACGGGAGGCTGGCACTTCAAAAATGCGTTGCCCTGTGTCAGCCGTGAGGTATCAAAGATGACGTTGTTGTCACCCAGCAGTGCTGGTAGGTGCTGTGGAACAGGCTGTCATCTGGGCTTCATTGATCACACTAAGCAGCTTCTTTACTTTCAATTACTCATGGATGTCAGGAGGAGAAAGAGAACACTGGAGAGGTATTATATGTAGTGGCACTTCAAAGGTGATTACTCTTTCTTCCTATCAATCATGTTAAGGAAATTCTCCTAGTGCACTTGATAATCCTATTTTCCTTTGAAGAAAAGAAAAAGTCTTGATTCCAAGCTAGCCACAGAATTAACAGTGTCATTACACATTTTTGAACTCATTAGAGTGTGCTTAGTATGCCCGAGATGTAATAGATTTGAAAAGCAATTTCTCCAATGATGGCTTGAAGTGGATAACAATTTTTTCCCAAAACAAATTGCAAATCAACTCATCAGTATTTTTCTTAGATTTTTGTGTACAAATGCTTCACAGTTATTTAGTTGTGTGACTCGTGAGGGGTTAAAATTAATTTACAGAAATAATATAAGGACACAATATAGCAAATAACATACATAGCATACATTTTGATTGAATGCAAGTTCTTCTACATGATTTCCTAGCCTGTTGTGATGGTTCAATTTTCTATTGCTTAAATCATGGTACCTGCACACTTAGATTAAATTCAAGATTCACGTGCAGCCAATCTATACAGAGGGTTTTGTTTACTTTGAAATCAATAGATTGGATAAGTGTGGGGTGGAGCAAGATTTGAATCTTAATAAAGATAAGGGATTTATTGTCAGCTCTTCCTATTAGGTTGTGCCTGTTCTCCTGGCGCTTTGCAGAGAAACTGTTTGTTGAGAAAATGACACCGAGTTGTCTGCAGCTGGAACATTGAGGTGATGCATGTGGTGCAGATTGGAAAAACTTTGCAAAGGACTAAAAGTTCACATCTGATGGCTCTTGTCTTACAACAAATCTCAGCAGAGACTGCTGGGTTTGCTGCAAAAAGTGGGGTGCCTCCAGTAGACCTTTTCAATCAAATCTTCCAACTTTTTTCCAGTCTCTGTTTTCTTTATTTTACAACCCTTTCCCAATTTATCTTACAAACTTTAGAAAGCATGAGCCCCTTGAGCTTTGCAGGGCCCACTAATGACTGTGTAAGCGAGCCCATTTGATTTCCCCTTGGGCTTGATTACATACCTGACAGAGCAGAAGCTTCCCAAGGGGTCAAAGAGTCTGAGGGGAGAAAAAAATTCAGAGAAATCAAGAGAACTTCAAACAAATCCCCCTGCTTCATCCCCCAGGCAACACATGTGAGTCCAGCCGTGTTCTGAGATGGAAAAGGAACAGCTCACTTTGAGAGATTTCATTTGTTGTTAGCTCCTCTCCAGACTCAGTGTGGTTTGGACACTACAGTCAGGATCTTTTACTAAGAACGTTTGCTTCTCTGTCTGAGTGCAGCTGCTGGGAAACATTTTCTTTTTATTCATGCCTCAAGGCATTAGTAAGCTGATGGAAAGTACAGCTGACTGTTCTGTAGTATGACCAGGATCATGAAGATCGTTAGGTTTCCTGGAATACTTAATCTGTCATAAATCGACCTGATTTACATAATTAATTTCTCTGTTAAGAGGTGCCACCCACCTGGTCCTTCATTTCCAAAGCCTTATGATCCCTTGCCCTAGTGAGCAGGGCACTGTGTGCCAGACTGACAGCTAAGGATGCTGAGACACAGATGAGATGGTTTTCCCAGTGCCACAGTAAGGAATCAGGCTGTGAATAGCACAAACTATCCATCCCCTACTCACTGCTAGAAATAAAGACCTAAACAAAGGACAGTGTTTGGAGAGAAATCATTTGAACCAGCATTCTTGACAGCTTTTGGTTACAACACGCTGAACTGTTATAACACAAGCACATCACACCAGTTGGGCAGAAGTGTGAGTGTGAGATCTGCAGAAGGCTGCAAACATTCTCAGTGTATCACAATTATAGCCATCGCAGCACCCAACCACACTGTGAAAACACAGGGTTGTGTAACCTGCAAGTTCTCACATCTTCCCTGTGCTGGGGTAGATTCTGGGTAAAAATAGGACAGCACAGGATAAATTGAAGGGATTTGGATTGCTTCTCTCCTTGACAACCCTCTGTTTTTGCTTTGGTCACCTCGTGACAGTCAGAAGTGAGACTCAAACTCTGCCTTTGACTCAATGGTGAAATAACTTAATCACTCTCCAGTGTACTGAATTTCTAAAACCCATTGTTTTTCAGGCTGTTTTGGCTGCCTGGAACTGCTGGGAGCAGCTGTTCCTCCAGGGCTGGGGACAAGAACCTGCACCCAGTGATTAGTGGCTGCAGCAGCAAAGACTCATTCTCTGTCCCTGAGAGCTCTGCCAGCAGTGGTTAATGTCAGTGCTTTGTGATCCTTTTGAAACCTTCTGCCTCTCTCTGGGGGCAACCATTGTTTTTCCATGGTTTGATAAACACTGAGTGAATCTGTTTGGGCTTTGTTAACAAGTAGTTGGCACTGAAGGTGTGTGGAGTTCAGCAGAGAGATTATTCTGCCAATCTGCAGCAGATCAGTGCTCCCACAGCTGCCTCTGCAGGAAGCAGAGGAAGATGCTGAAGATCTCGGACTTCATTCATTTCTGTTGTTGGCATATCCTGTACTAGCAGACCGCTCTGTTACTCAGGGTGGTCTTTCTTGATGTCATGACTGTTACAGAAGAAAAAGTCAGACTCTTGGCATTATACTAATGTCTAGAGGGCCATTCAAACACCTAGATTTTTAACAGGTTTTGTTTGTTTGTTTCTTTGCAGTGATTTTCAAGCATGTTAAAAGCTTAAATCTTATATACATTTTTTAAACTTCTTTAAGAGAGATATGTGGATATTAACCAGGAATGCAGAAGACCAAGGCAGGTAAAACTACTTGCCTGAAGAAAATGTGATTCCAATAATCAGGCTAATAAACACTTCCTCTTGTCCGTGAAAAATTGGTGAAACACTTGGTGGCCAGGAAGGGCACAGATGGCTCCTTGCTTCTGCATTCATCCAGGGATACCTGACAATGAGGTATAAAGTAGTAAATACCTGTGTGAGCTGTCCTTCACGGCCAGGGTTGGGTTGGAGTCATTGCCTCAATATGTAAGAAAATACCTGTCTCTTGATTCAGGTGGAATTTCAGAGATAATGATTATTGCTAATTGCAGGCTAATAGGCTAAGGGGGGAAAATGCTGTTTGAATTATGGATTGACTTATACTGCTTAAAATGCTGTGGAACACGAATGATTAGAATTATGTATTTTGGTTCTGCTTTGTTACACTTTGATATCCTCATACCTTTGAGACAGGCATATATCTATTTTCTCCTTCTGTGCCAGTGCTAAATACACTGCTGACTGTTTGCTCTCTCTCAGCAAAAGCTGAGAAATGCCTTAAAAGAAAGCACTTAATTATGGGTCTTACTATACAAAATTCTGGTTTTATCTTTTGGGGTTTTTTCCCCTCTACTGAAATAAGAGAAATGACAATTGGCTTGTGACAACTGTTTCCATAATAATTATAGTTGCTACCTTTGCTGGTAAATGAATGCTTTCCCTGGAGCTGGGACTGTCATAGTTTCTGGTTTAGGGTTAACAAGAAATTGCATTTAAAAAATATCAGAATAGCATTTTCTCCCTAGATTTCGCTTTTGGGAATTAACCTAGATTGTGTTATCAACATAATATGTCATTAAAATAATGACACTAAATGATAGTTTACAATGTTCAGTACACACTGAAGTGGAAAAATATAATTAACATATCTCTCTTGCAAGTCTTTATTAGTTGGTTTAACACCAGTGTAGGTTCTGGTAAGGACCCTAAATCACAGACTCTGTCACTGCAGTCCTGCTGCCAATAGGTAGTTGTAACCCTTAGATGAGAATTACCAAGTTTTCTGTGCCATTTGCTTTTCTCACCCCATAATTAGGGGTTGTATTTTACTGTGACTCCTTGGGGGCTAGAAAATGTTGCAGGAATCAGGGGAAGCCATAGAAATGAGTTATAAACTGCAGCAGCAGCAATCTTCAGCTTCATTCCATGTCTTTTCTTCATTCTTGTCTTTTCACCCTTGAATTAGTTCATAAAAGTGTCTCTCTGAAAGAAGAGACAGCGAAATAAGAGGGTGGGACAAGAAAATACTGACAGATGAGAGCAGAGAAATAGATGGGGGAGAATGCAGAATGAATGTACAGAAAGGTTCTGGGCAGATAGAAAAAGAAAGGAAGCAGAAAGAGGTAGACAGGATGATGCCTTTAGAAATGAAATGAAATGAAGTAAAGCCTTCTGCCCCCATCGGCCTCGTGGTGCCCCTGAGCTGCCAGCCCTGTGTTGTTATTTTGCAAAGCTTATTTGTGTGATGGGATTCACAAGCACAGGTCTGACCCAGAGCCTACAGGAAGCAGCAGATTTGCCAGTGAGCTCAGTGGGACCAGAGCTTGCCTGGTCCTGGTAGATAAACATTTTAAACATTTTACATTTTAAAAGACACCATCACCTCATAGCTTGCATTTGTGCACAAAGGGGACATTCTGCACTAGCATCAATAACAACTTGCAACAAAACAGAAGGAAATTACTTGTAAAAATATAGTTTTCTCCTTTATCTCGTGCAGTTGTCATTATGCAGTGAGGTACTTAAACACAATGCCTGGGCTTAAAATTAACTAGAGACATAAATCAGTAGAATTGCTGAGGAGGTAGCCAGCATCTGGGGTCTAGCAGACTGTTTCCTCAGGGAGGAGAAGCTGATGAGCCAGACTGGATTTCTTTGCAGCCATCAAGTTTATTCACAAAGAAAGCACCCTGTGACCCATTTCTTCAGATGCATTAGACAGCAGATAACAAGACTACTTTTCTGTGAAGCCAAGCCTTTATTGGTTAGGGCTTTAGTCAAAGGCTCTGTTTCTGGTCTCACAGGGCAAATTTTCCACATCTGTTTTTAATGCATAACTTTTGGGATGTTTCTCTCTGTTGGTACTTAAAAGGTTTAAGGTGTTTCTGTTCTTTCTGCTTTCTACATGCATACATGTCTTGACAGTAATATCTAGAAAAACATTCCTGTCCACATAGGCTGATTCCTAGTTTTCCCCAAGGTTTGTGTTTGGGTGGATGAATCAGTACTGCTTCAGTTATTCTACTTTATAACTGCTTCCTTCATTTAGTCCAAATGAAGTGGAGCTACCAAATGTCTTTGCTTCAGATCTTACTCATAATAGTGCCTTGTTCACTCAGTTCCTAAGTTTCTTTTTTAGGGCAGGCACTTTCTTTCTACCAAAACACCAAACAAGAAGGAAATCCATTAAAACAAAAAGGAATATAAAAATGATAATTTTGAAGTGTGTTGCTTAAAAAGAATCCTCCAAATGGCTCTGCTTTTGTAATGAATCCAGGAAAAACAGAAGCATTGAGAGGATACACTGTTTGGTTGGACATTATTTCTGTCACTGGGGATCCTGCCTACATCCCCTTAGCACAGAATTTGGGATACGTGTGTGTGTTGGTTCAGATCTGCCCACCTATACCCTGATTTTCCTTGATGCGCCATTGAACTGGCCCAAAACTCCAGGTTTGGCAACACCTGTGCTGCCACCTTTTATTTGTTTTTGGACAATGCAGAAGGAGATGAGACAAATTACATGGAGGTGTCAGGTTTGGGTTGTGCCTCTGCTGAGCATTTCGCTGCAGCCAATCAATCCTGGTGTTCCCAGGATTTAGCTGAGGTTCCTTTCATGGCTCATTAGGACAGCACAGGAAAAGAGGGACCCTAAACCCAAGCATAAACACTTATATTCAAATCAATAATGCTTCTTCAGGTTCACAGTAAATACGTTGTTCCTAATAAGATGACCCTGAACCTTCAGAAATGAACTGGAATTGTACAGCCTCATTTTCTGTGTATAATGATGGATGAGAAACCCAATATATTACTCAGGTCTCTTTCTGTATCATGATCACATCAGATGATCTTTCTTATTTCCCCTTTTGCATTGCAGAAAACTAATTTGAAATATAATTATGTTGCTGCTGGAGATCAGCGTGGCTGTTGGGCTGCACAGCACTCACCGTTTGCTGGGTGACATTGTGTGATATTATCTCCTCATCTATCACAGTCCCTTCCTCTCTCATCCTTGCCCAATTCCAGCTAATAGCCCAGATTCTGCCTGGCGAGCCTACGTGGATAATCACAATCATGGGTTTATGCTTGTGTGTTTTTGTGTTGTTTCTTTTCATCCCAGGTCAGCAAGGATGGCACAATGCTACCTTAATACAGGAAGAAACACAAAAGGTTTGTAATCAACCCCTGGTTTCATCAGCACAGAAATTGGAGTGGTTGTACTCAACAATGCTTTTAATATTTTTTAGGAAGGATTTTTTAAAAAGGTCACTTCAAAATGAAAACTGATTTTTTTTTCCTTTTTTAAAAAAAACCTCTAATGTTAGCATTGGCAGAGGGAGGGTGTTTTAATGAGAATGGTTCAGTGAGGGTGCCTGCTTTTCTACAATGTATTGCCTGAGGATTTGATCCCATTTCAGTCTGTGAAAGCATTGCTTACTTGTCAGGCTAAAAAATAGAGGTTTTTTGTTTTAAGACTGCGACTTTCTGACATCTGTCTATGCTTTGCTATTTCCTTTTCTTACTTTGTTGCATGTAAACCTTTTTTTTTTTTTTTTTTTTTTTTTTTTTTTTTGTTCCCTGAATGAGCTTGCATGAGGAACACTTGCACTGCTGGTTCTGTGGTGCACAAAAAAGCAGCTGGATGGTGCAGAATGTGGAACACTGGAGCAGGGAAGAGTGGCCTGTGAATCTGGGGGGTTTCAAACCCTGGAATATATCAATGTATGGAGCTGTCCAATTTTTTAGGGTTTCTTGAGAAAAACAGGAGACATTTTCACTTAAAATATTGCTTGTTGTGTGTCCATGCTTCTGTTTGAAGAGATTCTTTCTGGATGATTCTTAGGAGTAATTGGCACTGGGATTAGGATCTTTAAATGGAGACAACTCTTTCTTCTCCTCCTCGGGAGATGAAAGCCATGCTGAAAGCTATGTCTTTGAAAATGAGTTTCTGCTGTTGATGGGTCAGTTGATGTGGTTATCCTAAGAACCAGCCAACCCTGTTCTGAAGACTGAAATGACACCTTTTTGAAGTTGGAAAAACATGTCAATGTGTGTACTAAATCTTGCAGTTGGAAGAAAACAGTCTGCTGCTTTAAGCCTTTCTGGGTCTCTGTGGGGAAAAGAAAATAGAAGACCAAAATCCTAAATAAAATCTTGGGGAAGTCTCAGGAGCACTGGACTGTAGTTTATCCTCTGTACTTGGCACAACATTACTGGCTCTCTTGGCAGCTCTGTGTGCACAAAGTGGCCAATGATGAGACCAATTGGACCTTGTTGCCACAAATGTATGTTTTATAGCCAATGGCTCTAAATTGTTCTAATTGTTCAATGCAAAATTGAACATGTTTTCTTTGCATTCTGCTTCTCCTTAGCATCTGCTGTAATCTAGAACTCATGCACTCCCCAGCTTGGTATAGGAGCCAATTGCTACAGCATTATCAAATCTCACAGCTTCCCCATCATGATGACTGCAATGTGTGCCAGAATTACATAGAAACATTCCAAAGAGACTTTCAGGTGGTGTTTAATCTGCCCTCTGTCCCAGAACATGTCTCCTATACCTTTATCACCAGTGCAAGATCCCACAGTCTCTTTGAAGACATCTGCCCTTGAGCCCTACCTGGTATCCTTCAAAAGAAATATTTTCTTTTCTGTAGTGGTCCTTTTTTGCTACAGTTTAAGTTCATTATATCTTCTGGCCAGACACACTGAGGATAGTGTCTCCTCTTTGCAACAGATCTATATATATCTCAAGATTGTTCTGTTCACATATTTCCTTCTTTAGGTCCCTGTAGCCCATTACCAGTGATGTCATTTAAGATTTTTATCTAAAGCCTTCAGCACCCTCCCTAGGCAGAAGAAATTTCAAAGAGCTCAGTGGTCACTGATGTGTGACTGCTCATTGTAAATGAACATCATCAGTATAGGTGTTGTACATGCTGACCAAAGCCTAATAAACAGAAGTGAAATTCCTCTATTCTCAGTTTTATTCTATCCTTCCCATTACAGGTTTAAATGCTCACATCTTCTAGATGTTCTTTCATATGGCATGAAAGAAATAGCTGCCCTCATTGTGATTTCTTTGCCAAGGTGTGCAAGATCTCTTTAATTTTGCAATAAATTCTCTCCAAGCTCATTATGTCCTCCTGTGGACAGTTGATATGGGTTGGTTGCTTCAGCTGTGCCAGGATTCTTTGCCTGCATTAGCAGACATTGAGTTGAGAGCCATTTTGCTTTCATAAGAGTGTGTCTTCTACCCTCCTGCTTACAGGATATCATGCTTATTTGCTGTAATGCCACTGAAAATCTTTGCTGAAAAAAAATAAAAAAACCCCAAGAACAGCAGGCTACTGTACGCAACTCCCTGGAATTTTTGCTGCTTCAGTAACTGAGTACCTTAATATTTTAACTTGCACAACATTATCTGCTGCATTTCCCAATACTGGCATCACTGTGTTTTTCATGGTTTGGTTTTTTTGTTGGTTTTTTTTCTTCTCCCTGGGTGCCAGCAGAGGATAATGTGCTGTCCTTGCTGTTTTTGCCTTCAGCAGAGTAATTTCAATATGCCATTCTTCCTTTGGCAGAACAGGAACAGATGACACTCATAAAACAGATCTTTGCATTAGTCCTGAGCCCTTCTCCCACATCCCTGGCACCAGTAAGATTTATTATTCTTCTAAATATCTCCTGGCAGGCTACTCAGAATGTTGGAAAAATTGTAATAAAGGATTTTAGTCTGAGCACAGACAGCATGCTGAGCTGCTCAAAAAGTGTGGTAAACTATTCTTCTGCCTGTTAGGCAGACACTCAGAGATGTATCATAAAATTGTGGATAAGTAAGGTGTTGTGTGGACCCTTGGGATGATCTACAGTCCTGGCTGAAATGGAGAGGAAACCTATTGTCTGAAGCAGTGCAGATCTCCAGACTGCCCAGTTATTCTGGAGGTTCTGTTGTCCCATCCCTATGGAGTTGAGAGTTGCCCACAGAGCCCAAGGGAAGCTCTGGGATGAGATGGTCTGAAGTGCTCTCTAGTGCTTATCTCCACTTAGAGATAAGTGAAGATAAGTGTCTCTGCTCAGCACTTTAGCCAAGACACCTCTCTCTTCCCTCTGCCTGTCCCATGGTGCTCTATTACTAAGGCTGGATAATTATTGACAAGATTTTTTTATATAGGTTTTAAGAAGGTAATAACCTGGAAGCATCTGGATTTCCTATAGAGTAAAAGCAACTGAAAATATTATTGGAGATTCTAGAACTTACAAATACAGAATCTAGAGTATCCAAAGCAAAATTTAAAGTTTTTATTGCCAGTTACTTCTGCCAATAGGACAATTCTGCCAATAAATGTAGTGCTCTGGAGTTGCTGTATAAACAGATTGTATAAGCAAAGCAGTTTTGTAGTTTCAAAACAAACTTTTTTTCAAAATTTAGAATCTCCAGGGGTTACCTCTGTTAGAAGCTACATTTGGTGCTTGATCCACTGGATGCTTTGATCCAGTGCATGTTATTCAGAGGGGAAAAAAACATGCCAACCTGCACTGAAGAAATCAGCCAGAAAAAAATTAGCTGCTCATGCCACCATTGCCCCAAAGTTTTTGTTGCAGGATCACCAAAGCTGGGTTGGGTTGTACTTTCCATTTAATTTGTTTCTGACCTCTCTCTTTCACATGTGTGACCACACACTTAACTCAAATGATATTCAGAAAACTTGTTTTTATTTTTGTGGAGGCATAGCTGTGTCCCAGGGCTGGAGCCTGTTGCTGTGTTTTCTTCCTGAGTCTGTAAGTAGCTCAGTGATCTCCCCACAACTACCCCAAATGAAGGGCAGCTTTTCTGGGCATCACTCTCAGCAAGGTTTCCTGCAATGCACCTAACATTAATAGGTTGTACTCACAGGTTATTTCCAATAGCACTGACACAACGTTGGGTTAATATATTAATTTAATGGGAGCCCAGAGGGAAATGAGATAGGGGATGAGAAAAGCCTCTGCAAATACGACAAGATGTTGATTCCCACTAGTAAACCTCTTTTGGGTAATAGTATTAGAGAGTGCAATATCCTCCCTGCTGAAATAAAACAGTTTTCCTGTTCCCAACCGCTGTGGGTTGAAGAGCTGCTGTGGCTGGGAGAGCTGCTCTGACCAGAGAGGCCAGAGAGTGTCTGCTCTGCTCACAGATATTTATTCAATATTGCTGCAAAATGCAGGGTGCTCTCTTTTGGCAGTGAGCAGGAAGGTAGGAGATACAGTGCGGTGTGAAATCCAGGAGTGATAAAACAAGGTTTCAAGAGCCATGCAAATATTGTCCCCTTTGTAAAGCAGCCTTCAAAACAAGCCAGCGTCAGTGAGCATAAAGGCAGCAGTTTGCTGCACACTGAGGGGCCCTGGCAAATGGGGTAATGGTCTCAGTTTTAGAAATTTCTTTCAGTTATGTGACATTTCAAGGGAAAAATAGAGGGAATGAGAATTGTCTGTTCCTTTTCTAACAGTCCTAATTAGGGAGCTACTGTAGCTTTGAGTGCTTGGGGGAAGATGCATCCCTTTCTCAGAAGAGGACTATTGCAGCACTTTGCCTACTCACACACCTGTTTTCTCAGAAAATCTGAATGTTTCTGTTCTCCAGGGGTGTTGGGTATTTCTCTGAAGATCTTCAGACTTTCCAGGTTAGTCATAGCCCTCTAGGCACTTGTGTTGGCTTCTCCCAAAACCACAGCTTGTGTGATGGGGGAGTTTGGAAAGATCCTTCTCTGATCTGCATTTTGTATCTCCCCTTACTCCTGTTTGCAGTCTGAACCCTAAAATGCATATTTCTCAGAGCAGCTGTCTGATCATAAATGGAATAATACATGATGCACACATCCTGTCCTACGTCTCTGACATTACAAATGTGCCAAGTGGCCCCAGCAGCTCTCAGAGGCTGCAGCTGCTGAATGTCCCCAGCCCTTCTCTCAGTGTGATGTTATCCCCAGCACTCTCCTCTCCTCCTGCCAATTTCCATGAAATATCTATGAATTTTTATGTTGAGACTGTTCCTTGCTGAGGTGTGTCAGACCCCCCTGCTCAAGGTCAGGACATTTGGGGATGGGAAAGGCAGGGAAGAGATGCTGGTCCTGGAGCAAGGGACAGAGAGCAGGCTTATTGCCTGGGCTTCTTCCTCGGAGGAGATCAGGAGACTACAGCTCCTCCAGAGCACACACTTAGTAGTTAGATCACATAAAAAATTCAGATAAGACTTGCAGTCTAAGGGAAAGACCTTGTTCTTTTCCTTTACTATCAGGCAGAGGAAATGGACCAAATACTTTGGGAAAAAAATGGAATTCTAATGAGATGCAAGATTTCATTCATGTTTCTCTTGAGAGCCTTGTAATACTAATAGGCAGTGTTCAACTCTTCTACTAAACTTTTTCAGGGAAAAAAAAGTTTCAGTTATTAGTAAGCAGTGCATGATTTGTAGACATCTGTTAGAGTTTTCCCAGTTTATTTTGTTGGAAGTGGTAAATGTCACACTACCCAAGGTGGAGAAGACAGTGAGAATTTATCCTTTGGAATTCAATTCTTCATTAAAACGTATTCACAGCATATTAAAAGCATTAACTATTTAATCATATTTCTTCATGTTGTGACTCATTTAAAGGAAATTCAGCTTTGTAATAATATAGAGAAAAATCTGGGATTTTGTTGTTTTGGAATTTAACAGCATTTAAGGTGAGTGCTTGGAAAGTAAACATTTCAATGGCCAGATCATTATGAAAATATTTTTAGTCTGCCTTGAAACACAGTGTATTTAATACTTTCGAATTTAAGAAATGTTTATTTAGTAAGATACATTCTCAGTTGATTTCAGTGAAAAGATGGAGCTAACTTATAAAGTGGTCCTGAACTAGGGATTGCTTTCCAACTGTGTGGGGGAAAAAAATGTTCTTAGTTAAGGGGCTCTTCTTTCTGTGGTAAGAGAAACTCAAGTATTGCTGTAATTTCACTTCCTTTAGCCAGCCCTTTATGAGGAGGGCTCATTTGGCATGATAATGTATGATTAAATTTATAAATTTTTCCCAGTGTACCCTGCTGGCACCAATATGGAGAAATCTCCAGAAGGAACCCAACAGAAATAACTTATGTGCTGTGATTTGCTACACTCGCCTTCTGTAGTAAAGAAATATAGATTACAGGGATAATTCAGATATTGAAGAGGACCTTCTGTTGGAATACACTGGCACAGGTTTCCAAGTTTCTGCATTTTCACTCTGTTAAGGATTCAGCCCTTCACCTCCCCAGAAAATTGACTTGGAAAATGTTATACCTTTTGTGATACATTAAAGATGCATTATGGATAAAAATGGAAAAGCAATATAAAAGAAAAATAGGTGAAGCTAACAGCTCTAGTGGCCCATCCCTGCACTGTGCCTGCAGTTTCTCCTCTCTCAGAGGCAGTGGCTTTCCCAGGACTGCAGCACAACCCATTTTCCTTGGCCAATATCATTGCAGCTTGTTTACAGCAGGGCAGAGCTCAGTGGCACGGTGGTACAGGGAGTGTGCTGAAAGGCCTCAGTGTGTTCTGTTCAAATGCAGGGCAGATCTTCCCATTCAGGATGGAAGGAAATGACAGAACAGAGCAAAGCAAGTGTGGCACATTAGTCATAGTTACACTCCTTCATTACTGCTTCAAATTGAAAAATGCCAACCACTGCTCAGCTCGCTGGAGTAAGTTCAAAGAGAGCTGCACACCTCCAAAGGTCAGGAAAAGGAAAATTATAAACTATATTGTTTTAGTGCCTCCACAAAATGATTTATTTTTCCTTTGTCTTTCTTTCGAAGTGGAAAAGAGAGAGGGATTGTGCTAGGGAATGAAATTTTAGAAATTAAATTTACTTGCAATGCAACAGCTTTTTTATTTGAGTAGAAAGCTTGTCAAGCAGGGCTGTATTTATAGGCATCCTTTGGGAACTGAGCCTTGCAAGGTGAGATTTGAGAAGCTTTGGAGGCTGATTTCTGGATATAAGGCATGATAATTTAGCAGGATAGTGGGAGTATTTGCCTCTCCTAACTGCCTAATTTAATTTACCATTTTTTATAATTAGCTATAAAGAACTTTCATTTTATATTTTATGATTTCCATGTTGTGGGATGATATTATTCTTCACACTCGGAACATTCCTAATTCTTTTTATTCTAACAAATAAAGTGTTAGAAAATTCCATTGTACAAAAAGTGTTCTGACTTCTTGGACTTTGTTTTCACTCTCTCTTTTTTTTTAAGCTTTTTTTTTGTTGTTTTTTTAGGTTTCCCTTTTTCTCTCTTTTTTTCCAGCACATTCTGTTGTTTGACTGACTGCATGCCCTGGAATTGCATATATTTGTAAACCTAAAACCCATATCTATGACTGTGCTAAGAATATTTATGGGATAAACATTCCTGTGTTGTTTGGGGTTTTTTTTCATTAGGTACCTCTGGTGCAAATGTTTTTGTTTGCACAAACTTCACAGCTAATGGGTCTCAATGCAATTTTGTCTGAATTTTGTTGAATATCAACAGATTTCTGTCATTCTTTTTGAAAACACACAAATATAAAATAGACATAAAAAGTGTTCTCTATTGCTGGTTGAGGCTATTCTGTTAACAGTAACTGTAGTATGGTCTTGACTTCCACTGATCTCACTGATGCAAAAATGGGAGATGAAAACATCCCTGTGAGATTCTGATATGAATAAAATAGCAATAATTATGATTTCAGATATAGATAACAAACAATTTAGGCATTCTGAGAGATTCCTGTTCAAAACCAGTTGGTTATATCTTTATAAGGAACTTGGTTTTCCTGTATGAGTGGTAGATTTTTAGATTAATATCTTCTATTAAAATTTTCTCAAAGTGTGGTTAATTAATGATTTGAAAGGTTTGAAAGGTTGATGATTTGAAAGGTTTTAGGTGCATTTAACTCATCTGTGACCAGGGTTTTCCAGCCAGGACATTGGAGGCCTGAATGCAAGACCAGAACTTCCTTTGGCACTGCAAAGTTGTGTGCTCTGTGGAGATGGAGATTATAGATGGGGGACAACATTTGTTTAATGCTGTTGTCAAAAAAATAACCTTCTCATGTACCTGTTGTACCCCATTAAATATTTTCTGAGGGTGAGGTGCAAAACTGAGAGACAAAACCATATTCTAGCGTGATATAATTTATTAGCAAAACAATTTGAGTGGCAGTGTTCTTTGTATGTAATGCAGTGAGTCAGTGATAAAATAAGAGATTGAACTACACAAATACAGTGTAGTCTGTTTAGGGGGTTTTAGCAGAAAACAGTCCAGCCAGTTGCCTTTATAAAATAGAAAAATAAAGTGAATATTTTTTCATCGAGTTTATTTGAGTAATTTTCATTTTAAAGTCTCCTTCTATGTTAGGAGAAGATGTAGAGGTCCAATTAGCATCAAGCTCCCAGGAAGACTGAAATGACAAGGAAGCAAGCATGCATTTCATATCTCCAGTTAAGAGCATGAAGCCTATGAATTTTGTAACATGCTCTCATTTTTGAGATGACTTTAATTCTTTATGTAATATATTCAGTACTGAATTTTAATCAGTGCACAGTTTGTTGATTCTTATTGTGTGAATTTGTAAAAATAACAAGTAATTGTGTGCTGCATAGTAAAAGGATGATATTTTTGTGGATCAATAATGAAGGATTCAGTGATCCTTAGTTAATCCCTAGATATCGATTCCATGATCTAAATTCATTTTAAGTTGATTTTTCTCTGGCTGTACTGTAGTGCTGTCCTCTAAAATCTCACTTGTACTCCTCATTTGTTTTATTAATATGCATTACACAGTAAAGATATGTCAAATGATTCAAGCAATTTAAGTGACATTTGATTGCTGAGGTAGTTGTTTAGCTTGGGGTGGTTATTATTTCCTTCTAATCATAATAACCAATTTGCTATGAAACTTCATCCTTTTATTGTTCAAACAAGGTATAGAGCTTTCTGAGAGTTATTGTGCAATTTCTTGTTGCCAGTGTCTGTCAACCATAAATAATTGTGACTGTCTTGATTTTTCTTTACACATCTAGATAGATTGTCCAGTGGAGCAGAGAATACCAATTTAACACTGTTTAGGACAGCATTGTGAAGTATATCTCGAGCTATGAATTATCACTCAGGAGATGCCAGTGGGAAGCTAACTTCAAAAAGGATGTTCCTGGGAATGTGAATTCCTTAAACACAGTTTCTGTGTGTTGATTAGTTGGGTGCCAAAGGAAAAGGTTGCAATTTTTTGTGGCCTTTTAACAGAGCAGAGGTTTTCCATCTGTGAGAGATTGTTAGATCCTGAACTCCTTCTAAAGTCTGCCTGAAAGCAATTAAGTAAGAATGAAACAGTTTAAAACCACCAAAGTATAGGATCCCAAGAGGTGGAATAATCAAACTGGTTTTTATAATGGAAAAAATACTGTCTCAGATTAAACCAAAACTGATTAAATTTGGGGGAACCTTGAAGAAGAAAGGTTGGACACTGACAAAACTCAGGCACAGCACTTTACAAAATGTAGGAGTCTGACATGTCTTGAAATGAGCCCCATAAGTTATATAAGTGTTTCTCAAAATAGCTTTCACGGTATAAGTTTGACTCACAATGCTGCCATAGTCAAGTTTGCTGAAGCCAATGATTTTAATTCCTAACAGGGAGTTACCAGATTCCATAAGTTAATGGTGAGTGCAGTTGAACGAATGACTCATTTGCTTTTGGTCCCTATAAGTGGCAATTTAAAAAAAATCTAAAAAATTATATTCTATAACTGTATTTCATACAAAGTTCCTCCTTCCAGAAATGTACCAGTTTGCAGCTATGTAAAATTCGACCTCTGTAGCATTTAGACAAAGGTTTGATTTTGCTTGTTTAGTCAATTGAAGTGGTCAGCTACTGGTGCCCAACCTGGCTGGAGTTTTTCTTGGAAATATCTATCCTGTAAATATAATCAGTCTCGTTTGTGCTGCTGCTATTACAGTGAAGTGTTAAGTACATAGGAGGAAAGAAATTACTTAGATACACCTTTGAAATGTGAAATGTACTTTTTAAAAATAGTTTGTCTCATTTATATTTTACATGATATGCACAACTTTGTTATTCAGATTTCACTGTCTTATTTCAGGGAGAAATTATGAACAGCTGAGTTGTTGTTTGTTTTATGCATATTATTTATACTCCCATTTTGTGACACATTATCTGCTTGATCATCTAAAGTCACACGATTTCAGGAACTATTTAATATATTCTCTCCCCTGCCCCTAAAATCAGGAGGTACAACTCCCTAGAGGAAATCCATCACTGTCTGTTCTTTATCTGCTGCTTGGAGCTGTGCTATGCTTTAGGCAAAAAAGCTCCATAGGACCTGGCCTGAAACTCAGGCAATTCACTGAAAACCTTTCCAGTGACTTTGGAGAACTCTCAGAAAATGGTGAGAATGGTTGAAAATATCCAATTTTGCAAAAAAAAATCACAAACAAACAAACCCCAACCCAAAACAAACAAACAAAAAGCAAAAAAACCCCCAACAACCAAAAACCACCCCAAACCCCAACAAAGCAAACCCAAACCCATCATCAAGCACCAATTAGAAAGCTCAGTCTGGGCTGTCAGAATCCAGCAGCAGTTGAGACACCTGTGCCCATGTTGGTTTGCAGGGATTCCACTGCTGGGAATACAAGTGTGGTAAGAGAAATCAAATTTTCTGGGGCAGTCAGGAAAGCCACAGTCCAAAACATGACTTTTCATTGACTGCTGCCCACTAGACATCTGCTGAGCAGTGCTTGTTTAGCCTGATTAAAGAGAACCTTGGAATGATATTTGGCTGTGTATTTCCATGTATGTGTAAATATAATGAAATGGTAGAACAAAAATTAATTGCTTTTTGGCCCTCTTCCCATTTTTGTGTAGTCATTCCGTAGCTCTGTGAAGTCAGCCTTGAGACCCAATATTCCTACCAGGGAAGCACAGTAAGCTCTGGGTTATTATTGCTGAAAGAGAGCCCCAAAATATGAAGAGAAATTAAATTCCATTGAGATTGGTTCTAGAAATTCATCATCTCAGGCTTTCAGTTCAGAACTGTGTCATGTGTTATCAGTTTGCATTCTGTTGACTCAGCTGCTTTTCACCAAATTGGATTTTGAAAAGAGAATTTTAAAAAATGTTTAGATAATTTGTGTGCTGTACTGAGAAACCCACATCTTGAGTGTGAGAGAAAATGTGTTGTTGCTTCTTCTTGACTGGAAGAGCATCCCTTTTACTTTAGTCCTGGATCTGAAGTCTTGGCACAAAAGGTATTCACTGCTATGCCAAGGAGAATAGCAACGGAATAAATTTCATTTTAAATCATACCTGTATTTGAACAGATGGAGATCACACTGGTTTTAGATGTTATGCTGCAGACCTCTATTGCTCTGGCAGTCTCACTGCCTTACCAAGTAGAATTCTTTGCAAATTCTATGTACCTGCTCAAATCCATTACTGAAATATCTTGCTTTGCTCTCCCACCTCGAGCCAAACATCCTTCAACACTTCATGAAGCTGCAGAGGTATTTATATGGACATAAGTACAACATTCTGTATTTAGAATTAGGATACTCACCACCACCAGGGAGATGCCAAAGCCTTTCTGGTGGCCAGGCAGGAGGGGAGGGGAAGTGCTGACCTTTGTTCTCTCTTCAAAGAGGCTGATCCTCAGTCTTTTTTTTTTATTTTATTTTTATTTCTTATAGTTTTATGTATTTTCAAGTCAATACTTTTGTCTGTGTGGCTAATGATCATCAACTCAACAATTACACTTTAATCTTTTTATTCTTCTTATCTTGCAGGGCTTTAGCTCACGTTCTCTCTCCCAGTTCAAGCAACAGCTTTCTCAGTACAGCTGGACCAAGGTCACCCAGCAGGGTAGCTCCAAACTAGTCCTTGGGCTACAGGTGTTCAAAACCTGGCCTTAGGATGTCTTTTGGCAGAAAGAAATACCTGGCTTGTTCAGCTGCCTGGCCAGGTGGGTGCTGTGCTGCTCTGGGCTGGGCAGAGCACCTTTCTGGCAGCTCTGGTTAGCTGAGGTTCTGTTCTCGAGTATTTTATTCTGGAATAAACAAACTACCTGGAAATGAGCCTCTGAGTGCTGAGGAGTTGCAGACGTGTTACTGAGAAGGCTGTGCAGATACAGGCAGTGCAGAGGGGGCATAAAGCTGGGTCAAGAGTGGAATTAGAAAGTCTTAAGCATAAATGGCAGCTTTGCTTGTGGTCGACCTGCCTGGCTGCTCAGTTTCTCGCTTTGAGAAATTTTTTTCTGATATGTATTACAGAGCAGACAGTGAAGATTATGTGATTAATGCTTTGCATGGTATTTTGTGAATACAAAGTGCCATCTATCTTCTAGCTGTAACTGTTAGGAGCAATATATAAACCTGCAGAGTGAAGATTCTGTTACAAATTTAGTATTATCCCTTACCTAAACATTTTAATTCAAAAAACGTGAACTTGACTGTGTACAGATTTGTCTTCAGACCACAGTATTTAAAAAGCACATCTTTTAACCATGTCATGCTGCAAATAATTTATGTTTAAAAATGAGGTTCCAATCATGCAGCATCTGGCTTGATTACATTTTCCAGACTTTCCATCAGGTTTTTGTTTTTATTTTTATTTTAAAATGTAGAAACTATCCCACTTAATGTCAAACTCTCAATATTGGGGGGGCAGGGAACTTTTGGTTTTGTCTGTTCAAGGTGAAAAAAATGGTGACCTTCCAGAATTTCCCCTTAAAAGAAAATTTCATTTTCCATTTCCTTAAAACATTTAAATAATTGCCATGCCAGAACTGTGCTGTCTTCCCATGACTGCCAGCTGTCTGTACATGTAGGCAGAGCATGTCCATAGGGATTGTTTTCCAGGAGGCAAGGTGGGTCACTCTCAACATTGCTCAGTGTGGCAATAAGCCCAGCTGGTGCTGGAAGCAGCTTCTTGTTTGGTTATGTTCTGGCTGTAACATATTTTAAAGCCAAAAGAATTGATTGAGCAACATAAGTTGTCTTTGTACCAGAGGGAAGGATATTCAATAAACAAATAACTGCTGATTTTTGTACACTAAGAATTAGGGAACTGGAAGCTTATTCAGTGGCCATAGGGATGGATTTCCTGGGTGTTGTGGACATCACCAATGTGTAATTCCACTCTTGAGGACCTTCACAAAGTTTTATTTCTTCATAAATATTCTAGTTACTCTGTTGGTAGATTTCTTTATACTTAAGCAGCTACTCTAGGTATTTGCATGGAAGAAAGGAAACCTTCAGAGTAATGCCACTGGGCTGAAGATTCATAATCAGTGTGGAATATTTAACTGTGCATTGCTCCCCACGTTTCTCATTGCCTTTTCTGGGTAGAGGATTCCATTTTAAAATACTCTTTTCCATCTAGAGACTCATGTGTCTAGAAGAGTGTTTGACAGGAATTTTTTTTCCTTTTGTGCTAAGGAAGGGTAAAGTGACAAGGAGATGCACACTAGAGATGTCAGTTCATAGCATCCTGGATCTGGAATTGCTAATGAATTCTCTTCTGTGCCTCATAGAGGATGTGCCAGTGCATTTCAGCTTCAAGAGGATAGAAGTACAAAGCAGTCAAGGGTACCTTCCTTATCACATAAGAAGAGAGGTTAAAAATACAAAAGAATGCGACTGTAATTCTGAATGGGAATGTTCTATTATTCATAAAGTATTTTGTTTCTGTAGAGAATCATATTATGAGATGACATTCAGATCTTATTACTCCTTTTGTTACTGTTGTGCTATGCAGCTGTTCCACATTAGGGGGCTTCTCCTCCATTTGCTTTGCAGAACAATCCTTTTTCAGCATTTATTTGTATTTTTTAGGGTGTGGTAAGGCAAGAAAACTTGTGCTTTCTTGGATTTTTGGCTATTTTAAAAACTATGTATTATTTCTTCCTAAGCAATGTCATTGGATACAAGAAATTAATACCAGAATTGAAGATCAGAAACACTAGTAAGAGATGTAAAAAGAAAAAAAAAAATTCTTCAAAGCGCTGATGTGCTATGCATTTATAACATTCTTCATGTGTTATACCACCATTCTGCATTTTAATTGTGTCACTTCATGAGTAATACAAATGTTTTCCACAACTAATTTGTATGCAGTGTAATAATTCTCCCTAACTTTGTGGGGCTTGTGTTCCAAGTGGGGAACAGGAACTGCCTCTGTACACTTGTAAGATGTCAGATGTGGCTTACAATTAGTAAGGATAGTTTTCTTCTGCAGAAAATTCTATTTTCCATTTCATCTTGATGTTACTTTTTTCTTCTCAATCTTACACGGTGATTACCCACTGTATACCTCAGTAGAAATCTGGATAAACACTTCTGAAATATAGCACACTGCAAATCAGTACAAAATATAGATAATAGGTGGGTGACTGATTTAGATTTTCTGTTCAGGTTTTAAGGGGGAAAGACATACCTCAGATTTTTCTCTCTAGTGCTTGCCATCAGCATTTGGAGTAGTGCTATTTCCAACAAACTCCCTGTTTAATGCTGGGTAGAAAACAGCACCACACTTCAATTCTGAGCAGCGCTGGTGAATAAAAAATTTGTAGTCTCAGACATGATTTCCTTCCCTGGAAAGGAAAATGCCACTGTCTTCACAGTGCATCAGTTTAACAAATTCACTGTGAAGGGCCAAAGGCTGCAGTGCTTGGGGTTGGGAAAGGCTGGCTCAGGAGGAGGCAGGAGCTCCAGCTTCTTCATGCCACTTAGTTTTTCAGCAGCAGCAGCTTCACTTGTGGTCCCCCCAGTAAGCTGTTTGGATACAAGCAAAGCAAATCATGCATAAATGCATGATTGTGGTGCAAAGTGGTGTAGACTATCTGAATTAGGAGGAATAAAAAAGGCACTCAAGATGCTGGAAAACACAAAGCTCCTGGAAGTTTTCTCTTACATTTGCAAGCAAATTTATTTTTTTGTCCCACAACAGCATGTAATCTACCAACTGTGATCTCCATGTGCCATTAAATAGCCAATATTTACAATTTATCAAGTTAATGAAACAGGGTATGATCTGACACATGGGCTGTGGAACCAACAGGTTTGAAGAGTAAGAATTTCCGTGCTTTAGTACAAATGTCTGAAGTAAGAAATTAAAAACCAGTTTTGTGAGTAGGTGAGATGTAAGGTAGGAAATGCAGCCTGCATTTTGGCATGGACACCTGGAAATTTAAGGTACTGCAAGTTTGTGTTTGTTGGGGTTTTTTTCAATGTGCACTAGTGTTTAGAAATTCAAAGTCAAAAGTAGTACAGGAAGAGAAATATGCAATTTTTTCAGTCTTTGTGATCTCTATTAATAGCTTTCATCCCTGATGAGTGCTGGGATTTACATAACAGAGACAAACATACAAGGATCTCTGAATAAGAGCACAATATTCTCAATCTCCAGCCCTTTGAGAACCCCATTCCAAAATAATAGGCACTAGACGAAACAAGATCTTCCTGTTTGCAGTGGGCCACAAGACCCTTGTTGTTTGCCACAATGTTTAATTTGTTTCTTTCTATCTCCTTGGCTGATAATTGGAATACTCAACCTATGACTTTTAATAAGCTGCCAGTCCCAAGGTTAATAGACTGAAGTTTTGTAGATGCTTTGACTTCTTGTGTTCGGAATAAATCGCCTGCAATAGGAAATGTAGATCAAGACCTCAGAAATCAAATTGACTAATTTCAGAAAGAAACGAGAGCAAGAGAGACTGTTATTTACAATTACCGTTTCTCTTTGCACATTTTATCTCTGTTTCTTTTTGTTAGATAAATGCCTATGCAGACAGATATATTTATCAATTTAGACGTGTCTATGTGGTTCCTGCACATATATCTGCCATTCTACTTCCTTGCTTTTGCTCTCTTGCTCTCCCCAAAGCTTTGTATCCCAGTGATTAAAAACATAGCTGGGTGTCTATGGAAAATTTTTAACTTTACTATGGGGGGGAAGCTTTAAATTTAATTATTTTCTAAAATTTATATTATGATTTATGACAAAATAATTAGGACAAGTCACAACCTGTTTCAAAGTTTCATGGAAATTTAAACACTCGATATTTTGTTGTTAATCAAAATGCAGACAGGTAGAAATGTGATGTGGAAAGGATAAGGACAGATTTTCCTGGTGCTGTTATTCTCCCACTTCTACATGATAATAATTGAACAGGAATTACAAGCTATGAACTTGAAATATTTCAAAATAATTTGGTACTGAGGAAAAAGGCGTTATTTTCTTCGCTTGTTTGTTTTCAGTTGTTACATTTAACATATAGCTTCCATTGTTAAATATTTTAGGAGTTGACCATTAATGTTGACTGTTAATAAGACTCTGAAGGCTTTGATTTCTAGAAGACTAGAACAAATCTAATGTTGTGGCACTATTTAGAAGTTGTAAGCTTGGCTTCTAAGACAAAATAACAGAGAGATTGATTTAAGTTTTAATAATACTGATGAAATGAAAAGAAGATGATGCTTATCACTGTACATTTGGAGCAAATGGTTGTTATGGGACTGGCTGGGCAGACTTGAATTAGATTTCAGGTTGTGCTGATAAAGCTGATAATACAGCTTTCCATGTATCTTTCAACTTGGCATCACTTGTCACTTCTGGTATTTCTGTTGGTGGGGACGAAGCACTGGATTGACTCTCATACTCAGCTTTGCAGTTTATACAGACCAGGGTAAGACAAATAACAGAGAGAATGATTTGCTAACACTGAACACACCAGGACACAGTACCTGGTGTAAGTATTAGAAAGTAGGACCTACTCCCAGACTTTTTGGTATCTCTGTAGCCCACACTGCCTGTCTGGCTGCAGTCCTGATACACTGAACTGTAATTCATCACAAGTTCCTGTCACTACCACCAATTCTGCTTTCTGTTGTCAGCTGTTGCTCCACTAAAGTTTGTGGAAGACAGGAATCAATGACTTTTCCATTTGCCTGGAGTCTGTCAGCTCTGGAGCTGTGGGTCTGTAGAAGCCAGGGGCAGCCTTTCCTTCCTTGAACAGAAAGCAGTCCTAGGGATAAAGCCAGGAACCAGGCAGAATCCCCTCAAACCTTGCTCTTCCTGTGGCAAGCTCAAATCTCCACCCTTGTTTGCTGGGCACCATATTCCCTCACACACCTCATAGTTACTCATCACTTTCTTTCACATGGGTCAGCCCTGGTCTCTGGCAGCCATCTAGGCTGAAAAGAATCAGATCATTCTGGGAGACAATTTATCCTGGTTGCCTGAGACAGCTGCCATAGGACAGGAAAATTGCATTCTAAAAAAGTCTTGCTTTTCCCCCTGAGGGCTGGCTATAAACTGGATTTATACACATTTAAACTATCCTAATATTTAGATGGCTAAAGTTAGGTGAAGTGAGAAAAAGGTGTAGTATGAAATGAGTGGGGGAGTTTAAGTCTCTCATATTTTCGTATTTAAGACCCAGAGAAAATTTTCTCTTGATTCACCTCACAGCATCTATTGGATTCAAGAGCAGAAGAAATTTTCCTTTCTTAGCATCTTGAGAACTTTTGTCTGCAGGAAGCTGCCTGGACTAGAAAGATTTCTAAACCTCTGCTCTCAGGTCCTTCCCCTGCCCTCACTAACAGAAATAGCTTTGCCATTGCAAGTGCTGCTGGGCAGCACTTGCAGCAGCTCTTGACTGTCTCACTGACTGCAAGAACAACATTATCTGAGAGGAACCTACATTGCCCAGATCCTCAGATGCCCATAACAATTTGTAGAGAATATCACTCAACAGGGACACCTAAATAAGACATAAAAGATAGTTTACCTACTCCTGAAGTTGTGAGTTGCTTTCAAGTAGAGTCTAAAATTCAGTGTCAGGTCACAGGCTTTAGGATTAACTATTAGGACCCTGAAGGAATGGCAAGGAAACCTGGTTTTATTCTATTCACTGTTAGGCACCTGGCTACTTGAAATGCTGCCCACACCTATGTGGCTTTACTCCAGAGTAACCCTCCATTGTGGAAAAGGCACTGCACACGTTTGTGTATCATCAGGAACACGGGGAGAATGATCCAAATAAGGGAGGAACTAAGAAGCCTTTGACGGGGAACTGTACTTGCAAGTTATAATTTTCCCTCTGTTCTGATCCCCATGCAATTTATTCTGAAGTCATTATGTAAAGAAACTGCAGGCTTTCCGTCACAAAGGCGGCTGTGAGGAGTGTTCATTAGAAAGGCAGAGAGAGTGACACTGAGGGTATTTGCCTGTCCTCCTCCTTTCCTCCCACAGAGAACAGGAGCAAACGTGCCTGTGGCTGGCTGCTACCTTACACCTCTTCAAAGAAGTTTCTTTGAAAGTCTCTTGCACAAGTCTGCTGTAGACAGCTAAATATGCAGATAGAAGTTAACTGAGTGCACTGTGTACCACAGGATGCTGGACTTTGGTGTTTATTCTATAAACACAGAAGCCCCTGGGAAGTAGCAGCTGATTTATGTGGAGCACTGGCAGCCAAACTCGAAAAGCCCTGGCTGCTCTTATGGACAGCATTGGGCCATGTTTGATGGTGCAGGTTTGGGGTACTTTTGTGACAAACCACAGCCTCTCTGCACAGGCAGTTTAGAGTCATACACGGTGGTTTGGAGTGGTGTTTTATTTCCCTTCATCCTCAGCTCTCTGCTGGTCTCACGTGAGCAGCATTTCTTGCACGAGTGGGGAGCTGCAGGTGTGAGCTGCTGCTGTGGTACAGCAAGTGATCTGCACATCTGTGTGACAGGAGAGAAACAAGGGCAACAGGGTGGTTCATGGGTGTACAAAACTGTGGCAAGGTGAACACACATCAGCATGTGGGGGCTTTCTAGACCTCATAAACAGGAATAGTCCTTCCTTGAGCACAAGCTAAGTCCCTTGTATTCATTGAGAGCTGCTAGAATGTGTTTGTATGGCTGTTGTGATTCAGGTGATGTGTGGTAGCTTTTTGTCCCCAGCAGTTTTGTAATTATTTGCTGTTTACATGTTGTAAAAACTCAGATAATGAGCAAACATTGTATGGGTCAGGATTTAAACATTTTTTAAAAGCCACGTTTAGTCAGCCCTTGATGCTTGGTAGTCAGGCAAGTAGCAGTCAGGTAGAGAGGTGGCAAGTTATGCTGCCCTAAAGCCATGTAGACTTATGTGAAAATGTCCTACTTATGCAAATGGATCATAAAAAAGGACAGAGTCTGGCCTCCGGCACATTTAATAGCATTCTTAGACTTTGCCAGGCAAGTGTTGCTTCCTGCCTCATGGTTTTGATAGATGGAAAGTTACTGCTAATGCATTTTTAACTCTGAGTATTGTAGTGAAAATGTCACTGACTGAAATGCATTCTCTCTTCTGCATGTGCTGGCTCCCTTATCGTGTCAAACACTGCTAAGTAGTTAAAAGGTGTGTCTGCCATAAGATGAATCTACTTGTTCCGCCCAGCTGATGGACTCCATTCTTTCTGTGTCCTGCATTTCCCAAACTGATCCATCGTAATTTGGATCCTCAGTGGTGCCAGAGCTCAGCTGGACTCTTTGAGGGCTGGAGGTGGCCAAGGTTGAGGAGTGCACAACTGCAGGCTGTGGTGCTGTCAGGACGTGGGGATGGTGAGGCGATGGTGTGACATGGCCTGTGCTCAGCAGCTGCCTTTGGAGACAGAACTCCCCTGCCCTGGCAGCTCTGAGCTTCCCTGGCACTGCCCAGGCTGGGATGGAGCTGCAGCTGCCAGCCCAGCCATGGCACAGCTCAGCCAGCCAGTGTGACCTGTGCCTGTGACCTGTGCCTGTGTGCTGGGGGTGCTCTGCTTGCTGTGCCTGACTTCAGAAGAACATGGGCTTTCTTATTCAAAGCACACAAACGTTTCTAACTGCATTGCCTGCTAAAACACTCCATGGGGATTATTAAGAATTTGCCAATGTTTATCTCCTTTCTTGGGCAAATGGTACATTTGAGTTTCCTGCATACCTATGATGGAGTATATTTTCTGCAGTCCATCTTTTTTCTGCTCAAGTCCTCACTTGTGTATCAGTTATGAGAATGTTTCATTTATAAAGACCTTTACATCCCAGTTTAGAGCAGACATTGCAGATATTCATGATTTCCAGTGCTGCCTGCTTTTTATTTAGCTGGAGTAGAGCCTGCTAGGTTGTCATGCAGGGGGCTCATGGGGAGCAACTGTGGGCAAAGGCAGCTGATATGAAACTATCCAAACTTAAGTATTCACTGAAGCATTTGCTTGTCTGAGAGCTCTCAAATCTCGGGTATGTGATCTGTGTGCTGAAGCTGTGCCAACCAAATATTTACTATTAGCCTACCGCTTCCTGAAAAATTTAGAGAATTCACACATATTACAAAAAGTAGCATTTCTCTGAGCAGACATCCCTGAAAGATGTGTTCTATTAGCAAAGTGGTTTGTTTTGCACTGTTATAATTAGGGTTTAGCTCAGACAATGTTTTCTCAGTAGCCACATATTGTTTGAATAATTCAACTATGAAGAATATTCTGAGCTGAGCTCCACTTTAATTCCAGCCAATTTATTAACCTTCATTCGAACACTCTTCAAACACATTCGAACACATCGAAGATGTCACTGTTTTAAAATTAAAATAATTTGCCTTTCTAGTTACTGATTTCAAATATCTTCCTTCTGCTCATCCAGCATCCTTTGTTTAAGCATAAAATACAAAGTGATATAAGATGATTTTGGCATTTTTATCTGATGTAAATAGCTAAACATTGGTACTGATTTGCTTTTTTGCTCTCTTAAAATGAGTCCACATAGATAGGAGGTTTCACATTGCAAACACTACTGGGTTCTTTAGTGGTCTGCAGCTGTGTTCTGCTGAGCTAGATTATGAAAGATTTTTAGCACAGTTTCTTTAGGAAATGATGTTGATATGCTTGTGCTGCATATCTCTGTTTTGAACATGTTCCTTATTTCTTCTCCTTCTGATTTCCTGTCCCCAGCCTCTCCTGCATGGTTTCTGAGCAGAGACTATGCTTTACTTCACCTGTGCAGGACCTCACACCTTGCCTCCAGTTTAGCTTTTCAGGCCTGAAGGGATTGGTGTTATATAGTGCAGACAAAAAAAACCTCAATAAACTGATGTGGATAACAAACCATCTGCCTTGTCTGCCTTCAAACCAAGAGAAAACCTGGATTCAGATCCAAGCATTCCCTGGAGTGTTGAACCCATTGACCAGCTTTGACAGGGAAGGGGTTTCAGTGGTGGGAAGGGAAGGGGGATATGTTCAGAGGTTCCATGGTGACCAGGTGGGATGTTTGGGTGCAGGAGGCAGACTCTGAGCATCCTGTCTCATCTCCCTTGTTCTCTCAGGGAGGGCTGGAAGCATGAACTGACAGCAATAAACCCCAGGTCCTTCTAAATGGGAACCAGCAGAGAGAAGACTCGAGTCGCAGTTTGCATCCTGCTGCACAGCAAGGGCCAGGAGTCTTTGAAATGCAACCCAGAGCCAGACTGCTCCTCTTTAAGCCTTCCTTGAATTTGCTAATAAACCAAATTTGGAGGAATTCTTTCTCACTATGAGGAAAAAGATAATTTTAGTAATCTTTAAAGAAAGTCCTTGTTCCTTGACCTCTAATTCCACAATAACTGTACTTTGGAGGAGGGTCTAACCTTTAAGTGAAACCGAGCCTGTAGTAATTTTTAGGAGCAGTGCCTACCCACTGAATTGTGAAAAATACAGGGATTACTATATGGGTCTTAAACCTTAGGGAAACACTTTGGACTTCTATAGGCAGCTTAATCTAATCTAAAGGGTGAGCATGGTTCTAAATGTATTTTCTAGTGAGCTCTGTACTCCTAGAAGCAGTAGAGAAAATTGCTTGACCAGCTAATGGGATTAGCCAACCACATTCAAAGGTTTACAGTCCACTATGGAGTATCTAATTGAGTAAGATGGATATTTCTAATATTCATTGCTTTAATTTTTATGTTTTATTAAAGTATGAAAGGCTCAGTGGCTGCTTGAAGATAGCTGGAAGCTCTCCTGAGGGAAGGATTGTTTAGGGTAAAATAAACCAGAAAGATACTAAAAAGAGGCAGAGAAAAAAAAATGTTCTGAGAGCTTCTGTTGTGCTAGGGGTGTTTGTGCTTCTATACAAATTGCTCAACTGGACAGAGTTACCTTACTGTGATGGTGTCATTGATGTGGGAGGAAACTGTGACTTATTTAAGAAACTAGAATAAAGGCTTATGGAAATAATTGTTGTTAGAATTATCTGAAAATGCAGCTGCTTTTCCCTGTTTTCAGCTGTTGTAGTGCTTGGGAGAAGACAAAATGCAAGGACCACAGGCTGAATCTTCCTGTACAGGACTGCAGCAGCTGTAGGAGTAGAAGGATGGCTCTCCCTGTCCTTTCTTCCTTCCCACCATGTCTTCTCTATGGCCTTGGTGTCTGAACAAAATGAGGGTGTAAATGCACCCCATGTCCTCATTGTCCCTGCCCCAGTGCCAGCAGGTGACAATTTCAGTTCCTCTGCAGGGTGTGGGACTGAGGGTGCTGTGCTGCCTGAAGGAGCCTGGAGTGCAGGCACCCAGCAAAGCTGGCCAGCTCCTGGCCTCAGCCAGACTGTATGACATTGATAGCAGACTGGTATCAAGCCCTGAACTGTCAGACCTCCAGTCTGAGTTATTTTAAGTTTTTTCCAGCTCAGTAAGCTGTCAAGGGTAACACCCGTTTGGACAGGGCCAGCTGTGAGTAGAGAGCAGCAAACCCCACAGACAAACAGTTTCTCAGTCCTGAGAGCAGCATCCAGAGGGGAATCAGGCATTCCCACGTGTGCAGTGGGGATGACCAGAGCTGTGGGCCGTCATGGCAGGCCTGCAGGGCAAGAGGAGTGCCTTGCAATTAGCAATTGCATTGCCAGATCTTCAGGGTGGGAGAGCTGTGTGTGCACTGAGGCACTGCTTGCTCAGCTCTGAATAAGGGAGGCTCCCAGAGAGGAGAGAGCACAGAAATGTACATTTGACAGCATCTCCAGTGGTGCATTATCCAAGTGAGGATGGAAACAAGCATGCTGCAGGCCTTAGGAAAGAAAGAAACAGATTTGAACAAAATCTGTAAGATACTGCCAGCCATAAAGGCATAAGAAGTCATCCTGATAATGAACATCCAGAAGGTTGCAAAGATAGTGGGGAATTAACCCCATTAACTTGAAAGGGGAAACAAAAGCATGTGTCAATAAATATTTACTCTCCTTCTGGTATTTGAAAGTATTCTTATTTGAACAGCAAACAAATCTTTTCTGTGGGATTTTGTAGAAGTAATATTAATATTAACTTTGTGTCTTTGTTGCTTTATTTTATTTCTTTGAAACAAGTAGTAAATTTACCATTGCAAAATTGAGATTTTTTTTTTCAGTTGTAAAATTTATCTCAGCTCATTTGTCATGAAAATTTGCCCCTTAGGACTAGTTTGAACAGTATCCCAGGTGTTTAATGTTGTTCACCTAATGAAGGCACAACTCATGAAAACAACTATTGAACTGTGGTACACTTCATGAATACTGAGGAGGCATTCAAATTTAAAATGCATGTAGTGGTAACAGGGTCTATAAACTGCTGCTCCTGAAGCCTCGATGCTGGATACATATTTCTCCAAATGAATGTTTTTCACGTGCATGTTTTTCTATTTACAAAGGCACTTTGTAGATCTCCATTTAGCTTCATCAAGCTGCAGAGAGTACCGTTGTAATTAGTTTGGCCATGGAGGGCTTGGCAGATTTTTTTTTCTGAAATACTCTAGTTCATAACATGCCTTAGTAGTCACATTTCTGTCCTCTTAAATAAGAGGAAATGAATCGTGGTTGGATGCAAATAATGTAGGAAAAGAGGTAAAGAGCAAAGAAGGAAGGCTTTTCTATCCAGGTGTGAGGGCCTGCTGTGCATCACGCTTTGTTAAAGGAGCACGTTGTGTGAAGAGGAGGCAGGAATATGGGTGGATTAGGAGAAACCTGCTGAAATGTGTCCAAAAGGAGTTTTAAAAAAAGAAAAAGCCTGACCCAGTTGCACCCCTGGGAGAGGAAGGGAACCAAAATAAGGGATCTGTGTAGACACTGAGCACCACAGGAAGAGCTTCTGCCAAGGCAGAACAGGAGATCTCCTGCCCAGATGTGCCATTGAGATGCTCCTGCAAAGCTGCAGGTTCTGGGAAGAGACTCTGCCTGGTGTGCCTAGCCCAGAGGATGCCTTGGGGTGAAGCTGCTGTTGGAATGAGATGTCACCCTTACTACAGGGGAGCTGCAGCTCTGTCAGTCATAGCCTGAAAAAGCAAAGTCTGTATTCCAGGTAGCTAAAGTGAAATAGTTGGCATTGTCTGCCACCCTGATGACAAACCCACTTTCCTTTCTTTCTTTTTTCTTTTTTTTTTTAAGCTTCATTTTGCAGTGCCTGGCCCACAGGCAGGGGGATTTTGCTCTCTTCTCTGAGCTGATGTTGCTTAGCTCTGCTGAAAATGCGTATCAGCATTTGCCAGACGCAAATCATTGTTCTTGACAGATTATGCAGCTTGGATTATAAAAATCCAACATTTTTCCCTTTCTGTCTGAAAATTTGCAACTTGCCAACATAGTGGGAGGCATTAGTGTTCTCATTTAATTCTCAAAATTAAGCATATTTGCAAATTTAGACTGGTCAAAAATAAGAGTTCTGTTCTGAGAAAAAATGGTTGATGGGCTCCTATCTGTTGTTGCTGAAATGGCTGTTGAATTTCTCATTAAAAATCAATGTGAGTGTGTAACAGCACAGAACAGTGAGGATACTCATAACAGGAGACAGATCTCTCTGCAGAGTTACCAGGCTCCAAAAAAATGCTCAAATGCCCATATTGTTGACTGATCTGAGATCACTCAGAATCTGGAATATTTTCACTTTTATTTTGTTTTTAACTAGTAATTGTTTTGTAACCCTGAAAAATACTTATTTGTGAGCCGACACTAACTGCAGCAGGAAAATAAAAAAGAATGCCAGATAGCTCTGCTCTTCAACTTTTACTGTATCCCAAAATAGCTGTAGACCTCATTCTGTTCTGAGATCTGCAGTGCACATCTCTGCTCTGATGTGCTGCTCTCTGTCCTGTATTTTTAGTGAAACCAGTAGGAGCTCAGAGTATGTGGAACTGCAGAATCCTCGATCTTCCTTGCTGACCTGAGACTAGATTTTCTTTCTGTGTTTGAAATGGATGTGCTGCTGTGATATTAAAATGACTGTGAAAAATTCCATTCTTGTTGCAGCCAGGTGGTCAGTGTTTGGCATTTAGCCCTTTGTGTTTCCACTTGAAGAGCAAAGATGAACTCCTGATTCTGGGGATTTATTTTACTTTTGTTTTTATATTGAGGCTGCCTGGTATGAACACTGTAGATTCACTCTATGGTGTCACCTCTGCCATGGTCCCTGTGGCTGAGATAAGCAGATTTTTATTTAAAGAGCCTAAACTACCAGATTTGGTAAAAGATGTGCCTTAGGTGTTGACATGGTGAAAAGTGAAATTGTGAGTTTGTGAAGTCTTACTTGCAGGTCAAATTTCCTAGCTGTTGTGCTCGAAAGCCAGACAGTTAACATCATTTTAATGCAGTTTTTGTGTTTGAATTAATATAATAAATGTCAATGTTGAATAGCATAAGGTCATATTTTAGTACTTTGACCACAAGTGCAATCTTCCAGGATTCAGTTTTATTACTATTATAACAGTCACGCTGGAGAAGGTCACCAATATATCTTTCAATACGAGGTAACATATGAATGAATAGATTATACCAACTTTATTCTCTGCAATGTGCTGTGAGCTGTATTGACAAAGATCTGCCTGGAATATATTCCATGTAACTCCGGAGCTGCTGTAATCGTGTGTTGCTTATGCTCATTAGGGCCTTAGTCTTTGCAAAGAAATGAACCTTTGAGGTTTGTACTCTGCTACTTCAAAAGAAAAAGGGCATTTTCTTCAGCAGTATAGATGTTTAGCCTGAAAAGCACAGCTATACACCACACAGCACGATGAAAATGATCCAGCTTTTGCATACATACACTTTGGTTGAACAACAACAGTCCCCAGCAGCGCCAGATTTCAAAGGTAAATACATCAAGAGTGTGTATCAAAACTTGTGTGCACCCTGTCTGCTTAGAAAGAGAGAGACTACACTGATCTTTAAAGCTGAAGTAATTGGACACCTACCTGCATATTTACATTGCCTGACATGGTGTTACAATTACTTTTTTTTTTTTTTTTGGTGGCTTCCAAGGTGCATTTGTACAAGATGCAATAGATATTCTTGATTTTTCTTTTGATTGAAGGGCTGTGCTCCAAGTGAGGATATTTCTGTTTCCCTCTGTAGAAGCCCTAGCACTACCGATTTTCTTCTGTTTGGGATTTATCCTGGTTTGTTTTTTAAAGAATTTTAATGAATTTTTATCATGTGAGGATGAAATGCTGCTCAGCTTATTAGCTTGTATATCTTACTTCCTTAGAGAAAAGTCTCCAGTTTTTGTGGAAACTGAGAGTGGAAAAAAAATGCAGGGGTTAAAAGGTTTAGCAACATCCAGTGCTGTACTGAATTATGTAAGGCAAAAATATTAAGTAATAATATATTTCTTATTGCACATAGCCTGTTTGGGGATTATGTGTGGCAGGATGTATGGATCCCAGGCTCCTTTCTTTACTTTTTTAGGGGGATTTAAAACATTCTTGTAGCTAAAAAAGTTGTTACCCTGGAAAACTTTTTTGCCTTTCTTTTTTGGGTTTTTTTTTGGTGGTTTTTTTTGGGTTTTTTTTGGTTGTATCTCAAGGGTTAGCATTACCAAACAGCAAAACTATTTTGTAAAGCTCAAGTCTCCAAACTGTTCCTGCTTTGTGTGGTTTTGGAGTCCACAAAACAATATCAGAGTGCTGCTCCTGCTGTCAGTCAAGATCTCCTGTAGCTGCTGCAGAAGATTTGTGCATCCCATGCCAGAGGAGCTGGGTTTCAAATCCTGTTTGACAGCTCTGGAGGAGCCTGTGCTGTGCATGCAGGTATTTTTGCAGTGAAAGCTCCAAAATGTAGAAGGTTAGATATTTCAGGTGTGTTTTCCTGAGGGCAGGCTTTGTGCTGAGAGCTCCCTGAGCACCGTGAGGATGCACAAGGTGAGACACACAAGGTGAGGGTTGAGTCCCACCCTGCTGCATCCTCCTGCCCCTGGCTCTGCTGCCCCAGGAGTCAGCAGCACACCCTGCCACGCCTGGGCTTTACTTGCCTGTGCCCAAGGCAGGGGAGCAATCCCAGTGTGCTTCCACCTACACTGGAGTTATGGGAGGAGAGGGCTGCAAACACCTCAGCTTTCAGCCCAGCCTCTGGCCCATCAGTGTTAAGCCATGTTGCAGAAAAACATCTTGAAATCCTTCTCCTTGAGGAATCTGAGTCAAGGTAAATAATATTCTTGACATCTGCTTCCACAGTGTTTTGCTTGCCATTATGTGCAGATGTATTCTGTTGCTTTGCACTTGGCAGCGTGGGAACATTTTGTTCTCTGATGTATTCAAAATTATGTTTAATGACTCTAGCCTTTACCTATTAGGACTTTTATTTCTGGAAAATCTTTATAGCATGCAAACAGAGGAAGCAGGTGTGTATGTGCATAAGCACATAAGCTAAACCTCCAAGAGAGCTTTTTATTTGTTGGTAAGTTTGGGGGTTTTTTTGATAGATCAGTGGCAGTCTCAGAAATGTCATCCTCTAAAGCATAACTGTGTGGCTACCTGAGTTAAGGCAAGAAAATAATTTTTAAAATTGTATGTTAAGGTGTTTGTTACTCTAGCAATCTCTCCTGCTTTGTCAAAACTGATTTCCTTTTGTCCTGTAGGTTGTCCTAGAGCACCCCTGGGGAGATTGGAGATGTTTTGATATCGGAGTTCTGAACAAGGAAACACACTTTGAGCTTCAATGCACGTACACATCTATATATCTATAGCTTACACAAGTTTAAAGGAAATCAATTAGCAATTGACTATTGCAGAGCAATGGCGATAGCATCTGGAACTGGGGATAGTTTCCTAAGTCTGAGCAAGGCTTTTGAATGTTCCAGAACTTTTTGAGGGCAAAATCTCGGGGGAGGAGGAAGCTCCTCCTTGCAGGATTTCATTATTTTAGAATTTCTGTAAGTGCAGGTAAAAATTTGTCAGAGATGTGATTTGTCACCGAATGTTTCCAAGTCAAAAATCTGTAAGCCAGAGTTGCTCTCAAGGTATGCTCTAAGTGGCCCCCATGGCTTCGAGCTCTGTCTGCTCCTGTTGACCTTTCAAGTGAGCTGGAAGGCTTTTCCCTTCTCTGGGGCTTGAGGGAGGCCTGGCTACCAAATCTAATTCATGATGCTTCTTTCCTGCTCAGTCCTTGCTGGCTGGGAGGTCCAGGTGAAACTGTCCAGGATGCCCAAGGGCAAACACACTCTTCTGAACAAACGGAAAGAAAATTAAAGTGTGTAAAACAAAACGAGTCAGACCATTCTTTCTCAGCAGCAGAGTTTGCTTTTAGCTTTATTCAAACATTGGTTTCCCAATCCTCCTCCCACTGGAAAACATTAAATTATTATAAGTAATACTGAGTGTTTCATGCATTTTGTAGTACCTCAGGTCATAGAGGTTGCCAGTAAGTGCAGTGTTTTACTTCCAGTGTGGATCTCTTGATGTCTTGGCTGCTGCCACTGGAGGTTTAGGTGTCACACTTGTGCTACATGGGTGGTGTCAGCTCTGCCTGTGAGCACAAGCTACAGCTCCATTTCCCAGCCTCCTAATTGCTATTAAAGGAGACAGCAGCAACCTCGCAGCTGGCATCTCATTTCATCAAAGCAGTGATAAACTATATTCAAAAAAACCTCCTTTCACTTCAAAATCCTTTGGTTTTGATGACAAATGTTGGGGTATATTTGCATACAAATCACTTTCTTCTAGAAAAAGGCTGATTTTTTTTGTTGTTGTTTTTATAATGCTTTCTAAACATAGTTTGTCTGAAAGTTTTATGAGCCAGTCCTCTTTTTTTTTTTCATACACAGCCTGATGAGCTGCTTCTGGAACAGAAGATACGGAAACGACATTAAATTGCTTGTTGGTTCTTCTTTTGAGTACAGCCTAAGCATGTTTTGCTATAGAACAATTTCCCTTGCCTCTTACAATTCTTTGGCTTTTCATCTCCATTCATAACTTTGCTTATCTTGCACATATTAATTAGTAGTACAAATATAATTGGATCTGGCATCATGGCTGCAAGGGGTTTTTTAAATAGTTCACTGTTGGTTTAACTTTTTTTTAAAGTTTGGTTTAAAAGTTGGTGGTTTTAGTCATTAACCTCCCGTTCTAATCAACTGTCTTAAGAAAGTGGCAGTCAAATGGAAATTTTATTTACTCCTTCTGATGGGAAATGTGGTTTAAGAAAGTTTAATTGTCTCATACTGAAAATCTACCCTGTAGAAGCACTTTTATCTCTCGATGACTGGTTGCATGGCAAAAATATCTCAGCCTAATCTATCCTCTTCTTGGACACCATTTTATCTCCTCTGCAATCGAATTTGTCTGTAGTGGAACCAACATTCTTTTTATCACCCAAGGTCTGATCTTCAAGCTTTCACCTTCAAAAGCACAGCCATCCTTAGGCAGACTGGTAGCTCAGAATGATTTATAACTGAGGAGAACTTTGAAGTTCCTATAAATAACCAAAAAAAGCAGTGTTTTCTGCCTTTTTTAGTTATACTGCTGTTTGCTTGCTTATGCTTGGGCATCTCTGGTGCCTTCCATCCTGTATCAGTGACATTCAGCCAGGAATGACTGTGCCACCAGTTTCTGAGTGGTCTGATAAGAATCCTAAGATAGTAATGTAAAGCCCAGGGAAAAATGATTCTCAAGTGTTTTTCACACCACTGGTAAGGATCAGCATGGGGCTGCATGTGAAATGCAGACAGGCACATTCAAGGGGACTCTGTAGAGAACATGTTTAATTTCCAGAGCAGCAAGTCTGCACATCACTTTTGCAAGACTGAGCTCTGTAACTGCACAGAGCCATCACTGACATGTTGGGAGGTCGCTGAGTGATTCACATCCAGCAGCTTAGCAAGAGGAAGCTGAACAAATGACAGTGGAGATGCTTTCATTTGGAGGAATACCAAATGTTGCTGCTCTTTCAGCCCCTAGATATGGGATATCTACTTTGTGACCTTCAGAAAGAGAAAGAAATTTACATTTCTCAGCAAGATGGCTTTGAGGGTGGTCATAAACCCCCAAGATATGCCATGTGCTTGTAATTTAAGGAATAAACACAGAATTCTGGAAATTCATTTGCAGATGCCAAATTCAACATCAATTTTCTCCCTCACATCCAGGATGCAGTTGGAATACTGTCATCTTTCTTTGTTGGATTTTTGTTCATTTGTTTGTTTTGGCATATATTTACTTTCTCTTTTAGCACTGATAGCATGTCAGATTTAAACCATTTTTTTCTTCCCTCCAGGGAGCTGTCTACTGGCAATAAGTGCAGTGACATATTGTTATCAGCTTGTATTATGGTAACACAGAGAGTTCTAAACCAAAGATCACAGCCCAAGTCTTTGGGGATATGTAGACATGCTGTGAAGTTCTAACAGCTATTCAGATCCTGCTCCAGTGAGACTTTTAGGCCTGTGATTAATTTGGAGTGCACAGGGACCTTGCAGATTGCCCCACTGGTTCCAGCAGTGGAAAGGGAAATACCTACTATTGAGGGTGAGGCAGGATGGAGGTGTTGAAGGGCCGTAAACTCAGATGCTTGCCTTAGTGGATCTCAGCCTAAAGTATCTGAAAACCTCAAATCCAGTCCTCACAGTGTACAAGACCTATATGGATCTACAGCAGGTATTGAGGTTCATCTGGATGTTTCCATCTGGACCCATGCAATAAATCAGAGAAGGGAGTGGAAGGGAGGAGAGCAGGTTTAAGTCTTTATGAAGCAGAAAACCACAGATTTCACCTCTGCAAGCATCCTTTCATACCCCTTGTACAGCTGACTTTTTGTTGATCTCACTGTTACAATACATCCAGGGTCTTGTCATAACTTGCTAGTTATGTGACACTCCCATTTGCTTTGGAGCATTTGTTTTTCTCAGAGGCGACTCTGTACTAGGCATGAACATACTTGGCTGCTTCCAGTAGTACCAACAGAGGCAGAAAACATCAGTGGCTTTTACAATCAACTGATGCTATGCAGGAGACCATTTTTAGGCTAAGCTTCTCAAGAATGTGTGCTTTTCTGTGCCTCACTGCCAAGACTGGCACAGGAGGATTTGCATCCAGCTGGTTTCATGGAGGTGATGCCCTGGTGTGGAAATGCTCCTGTGGGCAGAAAGCCAACCCAGCCCCTGCTGCACACAGCCCTGCAGGGACTCTGTGGTGCTGCATGTGATGGGGTTTGGCCCTTACAGAGTGGGAGAGGGCAGAGGAGAGGGGGAGATGCCTTCTCCCCCCTCTCCTCCTTGAGCACCTGTTAAGGAGCTAAGCGTACACTGGTTCTGGATTTGCAAATCATTATAATGACAGACTGTGACAATAAAAAGAGCCATGAAAATAGATCATGTAAAGAAGTCCTGGATTAAAAATCCCCTGGTACACTGGGACATGATAAAACTCCACTAAGTCAATAATCTGTGCATTAAGAACTCCTCTGGTTATGTAAAGGAACTAAAACAGTCTGTTTTTCTCAGTGAGCCAGAGGAAGCAGTAGCTTGGGTATGTAATGGGATGATAAAGAGTGCTTGCTTTTCAGTAGCCCTTACAGTCTAACTTGATTTACAGATCAGATCTCTGCTGCTGACAGTAGAAAGACTGTAATGATGCCAATGACCGTGTCTAAGAGAGTCTCAGTTGTGTCTTTATTCCAAGTCCACAGAAAGGAAATAATAAAAACAGATAATCACATTAAAGTAATGGTTTCAGATGACACTCACACAAAATAAGGTTATTCAGAGTTAAGCTGCTAGTTTGTCTTCTTCATTCCCCTGTTCTTGAATATTGCAGGAGTCCTGGATGAGGGTATGAATTTATGTACCGTGCATCGCCCAGCACTTCAGCAGAGCTGGGAACAATGCGCATTAATGACAATAATGGCATTAGAACAGCATCTACAGCAGCAGTCATGACACAGGGCCCTGTTGTCCTTATCCAAGAGAGCTTATTATGCAAGTGAAAAACAGGCAGGAGACCTACTTTCTGATTCCCTTCTCCTTTATAGCTTTTATTGTCTCGGGTGCTTTGTAAGCTGTGTTTTACCATCTCTGCTTGAGTTTTATTCTGTGTTAAAAGAAGTGCTTTGTACAGATAGTTTCATGTCAAAGATGTACTCCACATCTGTTTTACATTTTCTCAGCCCTTAAGTATGACTTTCCCAAAACTGACTCCCCTGGCAGGTGAGGAAAAATGCACCTTTGGGAGCATTTTGTCCTGACACACACACTCTCTGTGAACCTTCTCATCAACACCAAGCTTTTTGTGTTAAAGCAGATATGAAACAAGTTGTCAAAATTAAGTAGCTAAAGAACAGTGATTTAAAATAATTTCTTTTTATGTTGAACTGCCTCTTAGTCTCTGCTTAAATGCTACACAGGGTCTTTGATATTTCCACCCCACCTTTCTCTCTACTGCAGCTGAGAGCTGATTCCCTGCTTAGCAGCTCTCGTTGTTTTAATCCCCAGAGACGTAAACTGCAGAAGAGACTATTGCTCTATCCCTTTTCCTTTTGAAGTACCTCTGTCAGCCCCCCTTGCCTGTCCCTCCTTTACCCTTTCAGTGTCCTTGTCACCCAACTATTACTGTTTGTAAGGGTCACAGCCTGTCTCCTGACACCAAGGGGTGTGTTTCACCCTGGGCTTCACTGGTGAGTGCTGCAGAACTCCCCAGGATGTTAAACAGGGCAGCTTTCAGGAGTCCTGCTAACAGCAAAGAAATTTGCATTTACAAAACCGGTAATCAACTCTCTTACTTGCAAAGTCATCTCTCTGCACCATCCAGTTCAACAGTGCATTGGCCAGTGCAGTAGAGATGCACATCCATTTGCATGGACTTTGCAATTTTAAGCATTCAAGGGAACTGATGAAAATACACTGGGGCATTTATCACATCAAAGATGTAATATTGCAGGGCAGAGATATTATGATTTTCCTGTCTGTCATGCGACTGTGCTGAATGTCTCTTTCACAAGGGAGACAGAAGATTCTGGTTTTTTGGACTGTTCCAAAGGATTCTGATACTTTTACAGAGGGTTAAGCCATTCCTGCAAGGAGTGTAGTAATTTAGGTTCATCCTACTCTCATGGAATAGTTTCCTGGAACAGCATAGCCTATCCTGTTGCTTTAGAAGCAATTTCAGTAACTAACTATGCAAAATATGCCATGAGCACTTCCAGTTTAAGACAAACAGAGCTGTGCATTGACTTTCATTGGAGCAGTTTTCTGAATGCCCTAACAGAACCAGGTAGAAAAACAATCCTGAGAAGTTAATGGGAATCAGGTGGTTTATTTCATTTAAAAACTTTGAAAAGCCCAGCGTACATTACAATATTCTTTGAGGAATACGCTTAGAGTAAGATAGCCTGAATTATCCAAATTCAGTTTTCCAAAACTCCCTGTTATTCATGTTTCTCATTATCTATAAATTACATTCAAAATTACCTTAATTACCTGAAACCTTGGTTATCCAAACATTTTCATTGTCCCCTGTGATACTCAGGTAATTGATCTTGTACTGCATTGCTCCAGCTGATGCTTCACTGGTTACGGAATGAAGGCACACTTGGTCTGCCACGTGCTACTCCAGCTTTGGTTTTTTCTGTGCTGCTCAGCATAACTGAGTGCAGAGTTACAGAGAGTACATAGAAAGCTCTTGATCATCTGCATTGATAGGTATTTGGAGAAAGGAGAGCTGTTACCAGCTTGTCCAGCAGCAGGTCCAACACAACCTCCCCTGACATAATTTAATTCTGGGGACAACAGAATAGGATGAAATGAAACTTCCTAAGCAGCAAAGAACAGCCATGAAGATGTGGCTTTCCCACTTCCTAATCCACTGATTTACCCTGGTCAAACCAATTTGCCTTCAAAATTAGGTGAGAGAAATCCCAGGGAGATTCACCAAATATTAATCTGATTCATTTATTACTGTTACCCACCATAGATGCCCAGAGCAGAAAAAAGACTTTACTTCCAAGTAGCATAGACAGCAATGGCAATAATGCTTATGGTTTGTTCAGAACCTTAATTCCCAGCACATTCTGTGGTATCTTTCTACCAAGTAAAATCTTGTTTCCAGTAAAACTTACTGCCTGGAATATGGCACCCAATAAATTTCAAGAAAGTAAATTTGTCATAACTAATATTTAGTAATTAATTATTCCCTCATTATAGCTCCTGAATCATGAGCTAGAATATAGCTTCATAATGATCACATTAGTTTTTGAATATGATGGTGCTGCAGCCTTAATTAAGACCAAATGCTGAAGCATTTTCTCACAAGTTATTTTTTATTCTCAGGTGGAGGTCTTGGATCATGAGCTCGCTTTCTGTGTTTGAAATGAGGCGTTGCAATGGCATGTTGCAATTCCAGCAGGGTTATTTTGGAAAATTGACTCCAGTGCAGTTTTCTGGTGGTGCAGGTCATTTGGACAAGACTTGTAGCTGCTGAGCAGCTTTGCATGCACATATGAGTTGCTATGATGAATGCCATCACTCCCATGTTTTGGCCAAAACCCCACTCTTTGGGTGTTGCACCCCAAATGTTGTTTGGTCTCTGCTGTCAGCTTCAGGTGTGGCTGTTTATTTCAGTGGTTTTGTACATTCAGAGTGCATCAAAAACTTAATGTAATTATGACCAGTTTTCTATTTAGGAAAAGGATATATAAACTAGAGCAGTAAAGATGTAGCTCTTAGATGGAATGGGGTGCTGTGCAGCAGGATTTCTTTACAGGATCTCAGAGCATTGCAGCAGTTGTAGATGAAGTCCTTCTCTATTGGGAGTTCTGCATTTCTATTTTGGTCACTGGTTATTGCTTTTGGGCCTTCCGAGGTCAAATTGTGACTTTTGTGACGCTAATAATGTGCTCATGATTCCTGATACAAATGTAGACTTAGACCTTGAGTAGATTTCCACCAAACGAGACTTGGCTCAGAGGTGTTTCTGAGGCACAAACTCTCCCAGCTGCTCTCCCTGTGGTTCCACTCAGGCACCTGCTGCTGCCCGAGGCTGCCCCAAGGCCAGCAGCCAGCAGAAAAGGATGAATCCTGCAGTAAAACACCACTTGCTATCAGGAACTGAGCTTTTAGTTGACCTACTTGACATACCCTAAAGGCATTTAAAGGGAATATCAAATATACAAAAGACTTGTTTAAATGAAAAGTGAGCAGTTCTGAATGTCGCATTTCCCTGCGGTGGCCCTGTGTCTTGTGGAGTCACTGTGCTTTGTGTGGCAGTGCTTTGTACTGTGCTTGTGCCATCTAGCAAGATTTAGACTGTAAGCCATATCTATATTTAAATTAGATTTATTGACTTTTAAAGGTAAAATAATGTTTATTGTTCGTTTCTTGGAACTATTGGATGTTTCACTGACATGAAAAGCTATTTTAAGTAGTTACAGTGGGGTGAGGAGATCAAGTAGGATAAAAGCCCCTCTGTATAAAAGCTGCAATGTGGTCTTCAAAGAGTGCACTTATCATAGTGTGGAGAGATCCATGTCAAAGATATGCAGTGATTGCTCTTAGTTCTAGTGGAACCACTAATGCTCTGATTTATTGCATAAATCTGGTCTTATGCATTAGTGTAAACATGTACTGAGCTGCCTTATCAAGATCAAATTATTTAGATAATTTGTCTTATCTTAATTACTTTTTTTATTAATGCTAAGATGTGGCAGAGCAATATTAAAAAAATGCATTGTGCAGGGGTTTATTAGTCTGAAGCAATTTTTAAGTTTTTATTGTAATTTTATTGCTTTTGCATTGGTTCTTAATCATCTTTATTGTTCAGAGCTATGTTTTTTCCCAAACTAGCAAACTTTATGATGTACTATTTCCCGTATTGTACCAAAGCAGTCCTCTAAAATGTATTTAAATGCAGTTCTACATGTAAAATCCACTAAAGAGTTCTCCTCCACGTTTTCCTATTATTAGATGCTCACTCTTAATCCAAAGAGCCTCTGCAGATTTCCTTCCTAAGGTCAGTCACTCCATTTTATTGAATAAGACTTGTTCTGGGCCAGGGGAAACATCAGGTTTTGCATTGCTACAGTTTTATGGATGTCCTAATTCTGTGGCTTTACTGGGAACTGAATGGGTGCCTTGACATATTGTTGTTGTAATGAAGCAGAATATGCATTTGATTAATTTTTAAAGGCTTTTTGATGCCCTCTGTGTGTATGTGCGTTTGCTATTTCAGTATTCACTTCCTTTTTAACTCCTCCTACAGGCAGCATCTGTGGAACCATTATTGTTTTCCTCACATAAAGAAATTGCTCCCATAGCCTTCAAAATGTGAAGAATTGTTCAAGGGCAGAAAAAAGATAAATGACTGGCAGTTGTTTTTCAGTTATATTAATTTTATTAGTCATGCATTCTCCTGTGTTTTTTTCAGAGCCCTGGGACTTCTTTCTCTTAGCAATTAGAGCTTTTGAACAAAGAAAACTTCTGCTTAGATGCAATGATGAATTTAATACCCCTGCCCACACTCCTCAGCTGAATCTGGGGACGTTGTGGTGAGTTTTAATACCTGAAGCTTTGTCTGAGTGATTCTCTCGGCTTGGGGCACTTGATGCAAATTCATGTAAAACAGTGTAAGAAAAGAATAATCCCTCCCCTTGCCCCCACAGCACATAATTTCTGCATTCCCCTCAGCTTAGGAATGTGCAGAAGGGTTCTTTCATACAGACACATGAAATAGTTGGAAATAATAATTTATTACAGTTTTCTGCAGCTGGTTCTTCTGCCCCCTGAGCTCCCAGCATCCACCCCAAGGCACTGTCCACCCTCTCAGGGAGGGCTGAGCAGCCTCCTGCTCCAGGGACACCATCTCTCCATGCCCATCAAGTTCCTCCTGCTGTTACCAAGAGCTGGTGGCAGCATCTAATCTGTATTAATCCTAAAATGAGCACAGCCCTGATTTCCAAGGCAGGAGTCCCTGGTGAGAGCTGCTCTGTGAGTGGTTGGGGTGTTCTCAGTGTGGAGGGAGAGCTGAGGCTGCTGTGCTTTAAGTTACTCACGTGCAGGAATATGAAGTCTCTAGAGGTATTATAGTTTGGGACAGTTTTGTAATGAAAACCAATTAGTCAAAATCAAAATATTAATGAATAAGTTGGTTTTGAGCTGTTTTCCAAAATTAAATTATTAAGGAAAGTTTTCATTATTAACTGAACTACTTTTTATGTAGAAAACTAGAATGCTAAAAATAGGTATTTAAGACTTCTTAAAGTTTTGGAGATTTTATTAACTTCTACTTGCCATCATTAAAATATGTTTTTGCTTTGGTTGTTTGTGTGTGGGATTTTGGGTTTGTTGTTGTTGTTTCAGATGTTGACTCTTGCACTCCTTCTTGTGAGAGGGAAGATTTTTTAAAGAACAGTGTTTCCATCCTGATGTGAGCTATGGATTCCTGACTATGTTACACATTGAAAATAAATAATTTTCCTAAGTTAAAAAATTTTGTAACAAATGGTATAGAAAGCCAATAATATTGGTGAAACCCAGGAGCTTCATGAAGTGGCAATTACCCTTTCACTTTTAGATATTTTGCCTTTTTCCCCTTGTATTTTGTTCTTTTAAAGCCTCACATATTAAGAAAACCTGCCAATTTTAATGTTTTTAAGTGGTTCCTCAAAAAGACAAAGGAAAAAAAAAGAACTTTATTCCTATTGTTAGAGTGTCAGTACCTGGAGAGCCTTTAATTTTTTCCTTTATAAAGCTTTGAATTGTTCTGTTTGAAGTTCAAATTCAGGCATAAAACAAGAGTCAAAACTGAAAGTATGTTTCTATATAGCAAATTAATGGACTTAACCAGGAAAAACCTGTGTTCAGTTCTAAAGCTTGTCACATAAAAGGAATTGTAACCTCTTTGGGGTTTCTTTTTTTGGTTTTCTTTCTTTTTTTGACCCCCCAAAGGCCGTGTTTCCAACATTTCAGAACTACAGAACGTGTGTACCTTGATAGTTATGTGTGAAAACGTATAATAGGCGCTTTGTGGGGTTGAGTGGAGTCCCATTGAAGGGAACACAGAGCCTGGCCTGGGCCTTAAATACACAATTACAATAATTTAAGCTTCAAAGTCAAAGTTTGTATAAAGCAAATAAAAAATACTACTGAGCCTTTGAATTTCAGCCTCCACTCTGTGTGTACTAGCGGAAGGAAAATTACATTTGAAGTCCGTCACCACTCAGATGCTGGCCAGGAGTTTTGCTTTTCTTGTAGAATCAGAGTCCTCTCTGTCTGGCTGACTCAAAGTCAGGATGCAGTTAAATGCTCACCTTTCAGTCGTGCCCTGAAATCCCCAGGGTGAGCACATCCTTCCATCCACACGCCCATGGGGAATTTGTGTTGGTGTTTGAACAGAGCTTTGACAATCCCCAGGTGCTGAACCATGGCAGGGAGTGTCCCTGTCTGCCCACCTCTAAGGGCTCCAGTTGCTGTGGCTTAAAAGGGCAATGGGAAAAAACAGAGATTTACAAGGTGTGTGCAAAGAGGCTGCTGAGGGCTGAGGTGGCACATGTGTGGTTGAGCATCCTTGTGCTGCAGCTGTTCAGGAACTTGAGTCCTGCTAGCTTGGAAACAACTTTCCCAAACAGCTTACAATCTGAATAGACCAACAGGCTGATTTGAATTGTGGAGGAGGCTGATGGTCTTTGGTGCATTGAACAACCAACATTATGCAGGGAGTGGTTTACTGTGCCCAATATAAAAGTACAGGTGATTCTGTGGAAAACATAGGTCAGCCTTAGGTTTTAGCTCAGTTTGAGGGAAATGGGTCTGATCCACTCTTGCCTCACTGCTTCTTTGTGGTTTTGCACTTCCACTGAAATACCTGGAGGTTTAGGCTACTATCTGCTGCTAGTCTGAAAAATACTGACATTCCTAGTTGTTTAATGAATCTTTAATGGAGCTTTTAGTGTGTGTGAGGGTTTGCATATTGATTTATATATGCATATTTAGGTATTAGGGAGACAAGTAAGGCCGTTGAGAGACTTCTGTGAGATTTAGAGAATGTATCCTTACAGATTATAATAAGGTGTAAAGGTTTTTCACTCCTTAAAATGGAGAAGTTGACAAATTGCATGTGCTCTAGTGATGTGGACTGACTCAGAGAATTTGAAGGAAATAACAGCTGTGCACATCAAAGCTTAAAAATAGAAACTTCATCAGTCAGTAGCAGTTTAGAATGAATGAAGAAATCACAAAATTATTAATTATAGTGTTTAGAGAAAGGAAACATAAAGTTCAAACTTTCTGAAGGCAGAATGCTGTCATGAATCTTGCAGTGCCTTGTCCTGCTGCTCCACTCTGTCAAGTGGGGCTCTTGTCCAAGCAGAAGCACTTCAGAGATGGTTCAGCTTTCCCACCTGACTGGCAGTTCTGACACAGGGCATATGGGAGACTCCTGCCCTCCTAGAGTGGCAGCTGGATGCCCTGAGGCACGTCAGATGGCAGTAAATGCTTCAGTCTGAGGAGTAATTGCATACAAGCATAAGTACAGACTCACTTTCTCTTGCAATTTTAATACATAGTCACCTGAAGTGGTTTCACAGCAGGGTTTGCAGTGGGTTATTGTAGAAAGTAATGAGCAGTTTATCTAATTTTAAAGTTAGGATGAATTCTAAGGTGAATAGAGCAGGTATACAGCTTAAAATCTGACCAGATATGAAGTTAAAAACTATGATAGTGTCAAAAACTGTAGTTAAAAACTATGATTTAAAGTTGCAGTGGATGGTTGTTTTCTTAATGACCTCAAATCCATGAATTCATTCTACCATTTTGCTTTTAATATATTCATAGTTAAATATAACTTGAATGTTGTCCTAATTACATTCTCATGTTAATTTAGCTCTGATTCAGAATTTCTATCATTATTCTTTGCAGAATTATTTTGAAATGATGGAAAGTTCAGCAAAGATGCTCCAGTGTGTGATTGTGCCTTTGAATTATTTATCAAATTCAAAGACAGAAATATAGCTAAAATCTAGTTTGAGTTGTAAATGAGTTCTGGTAGTGTAGGGATGCAGTGCAAGTCCTTTTTGCAGGATGCCATAGTTTGTGGTTGCAGCATGAGGTACTGCACATGGTGGCCCCACATGAGCAGAGAGGATCACAGCTCATTAGAAGCCTCCACTGCACCAACTGGCAAAGGCTGTCTAAGCAGATAAGGCTGATAAAGTGTGGAAGAGGAGAGACAGAGAGAGACACAGAGATATCTTACAAAATGACAGTGCAGATTAGTGACAAAATCAAGAGCAAAGCTGTGCTGTCTTGGTCAGAAGCAGCCCTCGCTCTGTCTACGATGAGCCAGGGAAACAAAAGCTTCCCCAAGCACTGTTTAGCTCATGTTTCCACAACCCATCGCAGAGGCAACTGGTCCAGTGCTAACATCAGGTTGCAGAAACCATCATTAATGCAAAAATTGTGGCTGTGGCCCTGAGCTAGGGAGAGAACAAACAGTTGCTGCTGAGGCGTGTGCGAGTCTGAGAGGGTGAGAAACTGCTGGGGAAAATTCCAAGGGGGAAAAGGAAACTTGTCTTAATGTAAGCAGCAGTTTTGCTAGAGGTAAGTGAGGGGAAATTCTTCATTTATAAGTGGTTCATTGAGCCATGATAATAAAGCAGTGCTGCAGAAGAAGGATAATTATCTACTTAAGTATCAGATGCCCTAAGGGTACAAGCTTCCCTTCTCTCCTTTTGAAAAATGAACTCAGATTAAATGAATGTCCTTTTTCCTGTTTTAGTGTTGACATGGATTTCCTTTTTATGAGTAAAATTAATTAGTTTTTCCATTCCTTTATTCCTGGTATGGAAATCAGGTCTGCCAAGCAACTTTCCAGCTCTTCCCTTGAGCCCCAAGTTCAGCCAACAGCATCCTTTGTGGATGTGTTTTGTATAAAGCACTGGGAAGGCACAAGTGAATTACAAGGGGTTTACTATGCCCAGTAACTTACCAGGGGACACAGCATTTTGGAACTAAAACCCCACAAAACTAGGCTTTTTGTCCCCACGCAGGATTGTTTCATTTCCAAGTACCTGCTTTCTAAATGTGTTTTTCTAAATATGTAACAACCATAAGTTGTGACAAGAGAAAAGGAGCATGGTGGTGGCATAGCTGATTCTGTACAAAAATCCCTGAGAGGCAGATTTTCAAAGCAGATTAACACCCACAGCTGGGACCAGCCTTCTCCATTTCTGGTGGGAGCTGCCACAGGTGGAGTTTGCTCAGTTCTGCTCCCACTCTAGCAAATATCCATTACAGATTTGTCTGTCATCATTTGGATTTTGAAAAATGATCAAAACCTGCCACTACATCTTTACTTCAAGAAAATGTCTGGTTTTCTCTCCTATCAGAATTATAAGTGTGATTCCAACAATGTAAACTGGGTGGATGTAAATATGTTTTCTCTGTGCTTATGGAAATAATTGATCTTTCACATGTATTAATCTCTCCTTGTTTCAAATGTCTTATGTGGTTCTTGACAATCAGGCTGATGTAACCTTTTTGTGAACCTGTTAACTGCAGAGCAGCTCCTAGTTTCCTTTCCTGGATTATAGAGAATATTCTTGAATACCTGCAGGCTTCAAGATGCAGTAAAAATAAAGATGACTGTAATACAATGGCATGGAACTTAATTTTCTTCAAATAGTCCTTTGAAAACTCGTTTTAATACTGGTAAAAATAATTTTCCTAGCCTTTGGTCATGAAAGTTCAAGTGGTGTTAAAGGTTACTTTAAGGTCTTCATTCTGCAAATACTATTCTGTAAGTCAGCAAAGAATTCTGTCTGCAGGGAATTGAAATGAGAATCAAGTACTTGCTTGTTGGATCTACACAACTGAGGCTGTGCTAAGAATTCTGGACCATATTAATATCGTTACAAAATTGACTTTCAAGTGAGGAATCGTAGCAATTATTAATTACTGTGAACACAGCAGATCAGATGACTGTGAACAGCGTCTGTGTACTTCCATTATTTACTTTATAGCTTCATTTCACTGACTCACAAAGCACAGTCGCCAAGGTAGAATTAAATCAAAGTATATTTACAGGGCTGTGAACACTGTGCTTAAAAGGAAATAATCTTAATTATCTTAATGTATTTTTAAAAACATATAATATTTACAACAGTTGATCATTTCTTGTGAATTGTAATTAATGTGGAAATGTAGAAATAAGTGATCTGCTACAATCAGCATAGTGTCAGCTCATCACACTTAGCTGCCTAAAATTAGAGGTGTAAGATCAAGATTTTCAAAAATACATATCACATATGGAGAAAAGCATTGTAAAACTGCTGTCTCAGACCACACATCCAAAGCCCTCTTAAGTTTCTTTGGCTTTCTTCTATTTTAAAACACAAAAGGAAATGTCTCTGACTTTCAGAGGTATTAAATGTGAGCATTTCTCCACAGAGATGGTAAATTGTATTCTGTGAAAACTTTGCTTTCCCTTAGATGCCTCAGTAGTAGCACAAGAGCCTTAGTTTAGTCATTGTACCCATATCAGAGGGATTGGAGGAAAAGAATTCTGAACAAAGCATCACCTGATTCCCTGTATTTAGCCCTATGGTTTTGCTGTACCATCAGGAGGGAAGAGCTCAGGCAATTTGAGGGTGAGCAGAACCAGCTTGTGGGCTGGGAGCTGAGAAACTTCTCCCTCTGGAGCACTCAGACTGTGTTTGTGCCTTGACACTGCCACCTTCAGATGTCCTCGTTTGTCCCCTGCGGCCGGTGGAGCGATTCCGTGACCTGTGTCCCGAGGAAGTGGCTGATCTGTTTCGTGTAGCACAGAAGGTTGGGAATGTGGTGGAGAAACATTTCTGCGGCACCTCGCTCACCTTTTCCATCCAGGTTTGTAGACCAGCCAGCTAAGAAAGGTTTAATGGTTTGTTTTATCAAGCTGTCAGCCTCTTTCCCTAGCCCAGTCACAAAGGGACATTGGAACTTCAAGGGGCAATAAATGCAAAATTACTAATTTAAAAAAAAAAAAAAAACTAATAAAAAAAAAGAAGCCAAATAACTGCAGTCTTCCAGGTTTGCCACTGAAAAATCTAAAAAGGAAACCAGCAGGAAAGTGTGGTGAATTAATAACTGCAAAACTTTGGACAAAGCCAGCAAACACTCTCAAACACAATGCTTGTTTGTGAGTGTTTCAGGAAATATTCTTCCTTCGAAGAAGTGTTTGCAGGGTTGACCTAGAGAAGGCAGCCACGTCTCCCATTCCACACCTAACCCACTGCTTCTGCTGGAGATGGGTGGTCCCTCCTCACAGCTGTTGATACACAGGCACAGAGATATAGCCATGTAAATATGTTATAAATTCTGACCTTTCCATTGTTTGTGCTGGGTGTTTTTATACCAAAAATGAACTCTGTTTAAAGCAAACCAGGAGCCTAAGCCTATTCATTAGAATCAGAATTTAAGGAAGCGTACTTTGATTAAATTCTCACTTCCACGTGTGATTTTATGTTCACAAGGATCAGAAATTTATTGCTAGCTATTGAAAAATATTGTCTGAAAGAATGAAAAAGAGAAACTGTTGTTTTTGTGATGTGAGACAGTTTCTCACTTTGCTGTGGTCTGATGTGGAAAGGAGCCTTGTCCAAAAACTTAATGTTGAAAGGTCCTCAGGAAAAATACACTAATTTAACACACAGTGTAATTGATGTAAATTATTATTGAGTAAGACTTCTGAATTCCTGTGTGATCCTTGTTAAATCCTCTAATCTGAAACTTTCCCTTTGCTTACAGGATGGCCCTGAAGCTGGACAAACAGTGAAGGTAAGTGCTTATTATGCAGAACACTAATTAAAAGACAGTTATTAAAACTAATAACATATCAATGCTCATCATCTGCAGTCCACTGCTGTATTCTTATTTTATCCTTGAGATCAAAAAATCCCAAGTGTACAATAGCAGTAAATACCTTTTATTGAAATTGCACAAGATAGTGTTTACAGGTTTTCTTCCTAGATACAAATTTTCAATCAAGAAAATATCTATTCTAAGCTGCTGGGTGTATTTATGCAAGGAAAGCTTCGTGAAAGAGGCATCTGGTTTTGGGTTTTGTTTGTTTTATGGAGAAAAAATTGCCCTTCCATTCATGATATCTTTTTTTTTTTTCCTGTTTATTGCCTAATGAGTTGTAGCTAATTATAGGAGCAGTTAAACTGAACCACATGATGAAAACATACCTTTTGTCTCTGCTTTCTCACAAAGTATTCATATCACATTCTTGTTACTAAAGTTCAAATGTAATGGGCCCAGTGAAGCTGAAAACCAGATTTTAAGTGTACTTCTGAAAAAAAAAAGGTGGGAGGGTGGAAGGGAAGAGAAGGATTTATGATTATATTCTCCACTTGAGTAATAACACAGATAACATCCAAGATGTCTCTGCAGCCGTGTTTCACTGCCTCCTAATGCAAATGCAATTGCATGTGGAGTGAGATGATATGCCTCAACATTAGATAAAGGCTATTTTTTACGTTTGGAATCAAAGGAAAGTCAAATATGGCTATGGCTTAGCACTTTGGAAAATCAAATTAGATGTCTCAGAGAACCTGTTCGGGTTGATTAAGATAACTGTAACAACCAGGCGATGGTGGATAGCAACATTTTACCTTTTTTCCAATTTGCTGTGTTGACCTTATTTTTCCTTCTTCCTATTGTTGTCTGCTTTGAATATTTAACAGAGAAGTAATGGGGAGAGAGAAGAAGAAATTAAAATATTGTGAGGCTTGGGAAGTGATGAAGGAATGTGGTGCAATTTATTTCTTTACTGTGACAAAACAGATTCTTAGCTCATGACTTGTAGTGCATTGGGTGGGTTTCACTGGCAATGTCTGTTGATAGGTGAAATAATAAGTTTAAATACTTTCAAAGAAAATTTTGTTATTATCACCAATGTGATTTAAGAAGAAAATCAAAGATTTTTTTTTAATATCTTAGACAAATGTTTTTCTCTCTGTAGAGGAAAAGTTTATAGGAACAACTATATAAGAGAAAAAATTACGTTTATGAAGGAGCAAAGGCAGAAGTAAAAATTCCCATCTTCTGTGACTGTGAACAGTAACAAATGCTCATGTAGGCCTTAAAAAGGCAGGAAGTTCTGTATTGCTTTGTGTTTGTACTGGAAACAAAGAGCATTAGGCGTTAATCCATTGCAAAATGGCAGCCACCCTTCATGCCTCCTTCTCACTCTTTTAATAAGCACTGGGATGAAAATGACCTGCTCTTACAGCTGTGAACCCCTAGACTTTGCAATAATGAGTGTGTATTCATAAATCAGAGGTTATCAGTTTGCATTTCTCTACTTTTCTGCATCATTGGGCAACACTGTAATTTATCATCATCGCTTTGGGATGTTTATCATCCAAAAATGCCAACAACTATTTTCTTCAGAGAATTTAGAGCTTTCAAAACTTCAATCAGGAAAGAAATTACTGTGATCAAGATCTCCTTTTAAGTGAACAATAGGGTGGATACATAAATAGCTGGTTTCATTTAAACTGTTCTGAATCACAAAGTTTGAAAAAACACCTCTGTGACCTACAAATAATTTATGAACCTTAAATTCAATGTGTTGTGTTTCTGCATGTGGATTTATTTGGGGGTTTTTCATGTATGAGAATCCACAATAATCCAGTCTCCTCTGAGGGAGCTTTTAATTAAAATTTCTGGAACAGACTGAACATTAGAAAAACATTCTAATAGTAAAAATAGCAAAACATCACAATAAATATCCAAGGGAGTTTGTGGAGACTGTTTAAGTAGGGTAGGCAAGCGTATCTCAGGAGCTAATTAGGTGTAGCTGATTTTGCTTTGAATGGGGTCACATACCAGATGGCTTCCAGAGTCCTTTCCCTTTGTATTTTGTATAATTCTGCAGACCTGTGTAAATGCAGGCTCATGGATGTGCTGGATAGGAACAGAAATACAGGAAGCAGCAGAAGAGTCCTGACTTTCCAATTGCTCAGTGCAAAATTTTGCTACAAAATGGGAAGAGCTATCAGTACTCTGTTCCTCCTGTGCATCTAAGGAAGCAGAGCCTGCAGGACAATGTTCTAGGGAAGCTTTCAAATTCCCCCTTTGCTGTGTGTTTGCACTGGATGGGTCTTTGGAAGTAATTATACCTGATCCTCCCCAATTATTTATTAGTATAGATGAGTCTTTTTTCACCCTTTAGCAGCTGGAAATGCACACTTGGTAAGGAATTCTGAACCATATCCCAAGTCTCAGATCATAAAATAATCCAATATATTGCTTCACAATATTTTTCATAGCTCTCCACGTATTGTACCCATTCCGGCCCTGTCACCTATTTATGAGAGAAACAAATGTCCTTCTCCAAAGGTGGTCACAGACTTGCACACTGTTTTATTGTGAGAGGTTCTTGAACCACTCACAATGGAGAGCTTGAGCATCTCTGGCACCTGAGCAGTGTGTCAGCAAGAAAACCATCCTTTAGCATTCAAGAGATTTTGAATACTTATTTCTTATTATTTGAGAAAGGAAGGAAATTGTGTTTAGGTCCTCCCTTAAAGACTATTAATCTCTGCAATTTTGAGCTCTCTTTTTATTGGAGAACACAAAACCCATGGTGTCCTTGTGCCAGGAATGGAGGGTGAGCTTCATGCTGGTTCTGTTTGAGAATGCCTTAAATATCCAGGCAATTTCATGGATCAGGGAAATCAGCTCTGCATCTTAATGCAGGGCTCTTATTGCTATGTCAAGTGAGCGACATTTCAAGATTTCCCTAGTATATTTTATAGCCTTCTTTTCATCACCAAGTCAGCAAATGCTCTGGCTGCCTTGGTGGATGTATAGCTTAGTGTAGAATAAGCTCTCAGGTTTACCTTTTACGTGAGATTCAATCACAAGAAACTCCATGGATTCTGTACTCTGTAAAGGCTAAACAAATCAAGCTGGCAGGAGCATGAGGCAACTAATTTATCTGTAGAGACAAGATAATATTGCACAGCAAGTGGCCATTGCACAAACACGTATGAACACATCCTCTATCTTGCAGCAGTGTTGAAGTCTCCAGCAGCTCAGCACCTCCTCTGTTATCCATGAGAAGGGCCTGTTTGCCAATTACAGGTTCCCCTGGATAAATGAGAAGGCAAAGCTGATGGTGGCAGTGTGGGTATGTGTGCAGAAATTTATTTTATATGTCGCACATTCCACTAATTATTTTACACTGAGAAGATTGTCTCATGATTATTTTTTGATGTACATGTTTTTCTTTTCCAGATGTTTTTTAATGCTGTGTTAAATCAATCCACCTGGCTTGCATTTCTCAGAAATCTGAACCTGAGCTGTGGAGCCCAGGGCTCATTTAAGCCCACAGCAGACTTCTCTTTCATCCTCTTTGTCTATTTATGTCTTGACCCAAAGTACTGGACTTCAGGTTTCAGTCTTTAAATTTAATCAGATCGCATTGCAGACTGATCGCATCGGAAGCATTAAATTCACTAACTGCAATGCTTTTGATGCCTCAGCCTGCTTTCCCTGCAGACCAGCAGACGTGAGTCCTGGTTTAGTGGAGTACTGGAAACCCTCTTTTGCTCTCTTAGAAGAGCAAAAAAAGCTGGTGTTTCAGAAATGCAGAGATTTTTCTTACCTTTAAACAAATCTAAAAATTCAGATACATAAAGATGTGGAAGAAACAAAATTTTGAAAACCAGATTGTACTGAAACATGTGAACAAATCTCCTATGCTTTATCCTTAATGATGATTCTCGTGAAAGCTTGTGGGATGTCCAAAAATGATTTGATGAAGTGTAGCAGTGTCTTTGAATTGCTCTGAGAACCACACTAATAGTATTTGGTTGGAGACTATGTAATATTGTGGACAGGTAATTGGTACAGCCAATTCAGTATTCTCAGGGCTGCTATGTCTGTTTTGAGCTCAAAATTTTCTTTCTATTTCAGTCCTATATTTAGTTTGGGGTGGTTTGGGGTTAGTGATGTATATTTTCAAAGCTAGGATTATACTGCCCCTTACAGAGATAGAGAAGCAGCAGGATCATCCAGATAGTTTCTTCCCCCTCCCATAAAGCCTTTTGCCAGCTCTTTGTTTTTTTCTCACTCTAAATAATAATTCTTGCCCTTTCCTTCAGGGCTCTTTTCAAAATCTGTCTTTTGCTGGTCTCAATCTCCTTTCAGTCGTTTGGCAAGCCCTGTGTTTTCCATGATGCAAAAATCCTAATCACTCTTTGCTTTGTGAGGTCCTTACTTCTGTTCATAACATGTAACATTTAGTTTTTGACTGAACAGTAGCTTTTCAGGAAAGACACATTGCTATTTGGTTTGCCAGGCTTATAGACTAAAGAGGCACTGGTAAATCTGTAAACCCTCCCCTAAAACAGATGATAATACACAAATCCTAGAATGAAAACAGTTCTTTTGGCCCCCATGATTTGTACAGATCAGTTCATGTACTTCAAACATGGTAATAGTTGACAGAAGAGGTGTCTGTGTCCAGAATACACCCATGGAAAGTTATAGAGGTTGTTTTGAAGACTGAAGGAGATGAAAGAAAAGTGAGAATGTGGAAATAGCCCAGTGATTGATGGACATAACACCATCCCCAAAGGCCCCAAGGCACTGATAAATTGAAATGATGACCTGGATAATGAAGTCTGATCTAGAAATACTGGGTTGTGAAGTTCCCTGAAGGGATGGGGACTGAAATTTTTGAAAGATTCTCTTTAGCAGTAAATTATGATAGTTTCAAATCTAGATTATTTTGAATTTCCAGTAGTGAATGTCATGACATGCTGTACTTCTGACTTGTAAAGCAACATAATCCTCTGTCACTGCACAAACACAGAACAGTCTGTATGGACTATAAATATAAAAAAAAGCCAAACCAAACAAACAAAACAGGGTTAAAAATAGGCAAGTATAGATGAGGATAGTAAATGAAATTGCCAAAGAATTAAGTTGGAGAATGATGAGGAAAAGGAAGATTTTACTATTCCATGCTAGCAGTTCTACCCTTCTTTCCTGCCATATGGATTTCTGAGATGAATGTTCTCTTTAGGTAGTTTAATTCCAAAAATATCCCCAGAGCTAGTCCCAGATATTGACACTGTCTAAATTAAACTATAATAAGCAAGTAAGTGGGCTCAAATGCTTGTAGAAATTGCCTTGGCGTGCAGATATTAAAAGTCACTCAGCTCTGCTGGCCACATGCAGCCCCATCCTGGCTGGGCAGGTTCTCCTTCAGCCCAGAGCTGCTGCTGGGGTTCTGCTCTCCCCAGGCTGGTGGGTGGGAGCTGCAGCACAGAATCTGCCAGGCACCAGCAGCTGTGTGCCAGGGGACTGAGCCCTTCCAGGAGTGTCCATGGATGTGGCTGTGCCTGTCCAGTCCCCAGCAGCCTCACCCTGTGCCAGCAGAGCCCACAGAGCCACGGCTGTGCCAGCAGCTGCTCCAAGAAGGACCAAATCATAGCCTTTGGTGTCCTGGCTGATTCCCACAGGGAAGGGTTAAACACTGCCAGGGCTCCCCATGCTCTGCCCTCGGCAGCTCCAGGACAGCCTGCTCCTTCTTTGACAAAAGATTTTTAAATATCCTTTTTATTTTTTTTCCTGGTATATGTTCAGATATTTACAATTTTCATGACTGAAGAATCTTGAACAAATCAGTCATTCAGAAGGGTTTATTTGTGAGGTTGAAAGCTCTTCAATTTTTTTTCTTTCTTTTTTTTTTTTCTTCAATAAACAGTTACATTTCAAAATGAAAAAGTATTTCTAGCAGAATGGTAGAAAATTTTTCCTCTGACAATGTTATAACAGAGTATTTGACAACAAAAAATTTTCTTTGTGAAAACAAAACCTCCTTTGGAAATACTCTTTTATTGAATTGGCATGTTTTGACCAAAAAAACAATGTGGGGAGGGGTGTTGAGAAATCCATGACATGGCTGCTCTTTATTTGCCCCACAACGGCTGAGATTAGGATCAAAAATCCTATATTTTAATTAGAAAGTATCTTTCACTTCTTTGTTCCCCTGTTACAGCAATATGTTTTGCATTTAAAGCATTCTCTGTCTCAGAGTATGTACAATCAATCAAATGCCACTCTCGAGTACAGGTCCTAGAAATACCGTATTGTACTTGAAATGTAAAACCTTTTGAAATCCCAGACAATGCATGAGGTCTAAAATCATTAATAGCAGAGTCAAGGCTGTCTGATTAATTTTTGTGTGGTTAGTGTATGAATTCCTTTCCAAGCTCCATCTCATCCATAACACTTCTTCTCTTTGTCAATCTCATATTTTACAAAACTCTTCATCTGAGAGGGAATGCTTGGGTTTGTTTTGTTTCTTTTTTTTTTTTTTAATTTTGCTGCAAATCATTGTTTTCAACTACAATATACCTCACCAAGAAAAGTGCAAAAGTATTCCCATTTAATTCAGATGTGTAACTTGATGGTTTTCTGTGTTTTGTGGTAGGTGAAAATTGTTTATAGCAAGTGTTGCAAAGCTAGATCTCAGTTTAATAGGGTTCTGACTAACTCTCTATAAAAATGAATACAATGCTTTAAAATGAAACATGATGTGCCTGTGCTCTGATCTCATGTGATTTTACATGTTTGTCTTTGCATTCTTACCTACCAGCTACTGCTTATCCCAAGATCCACATAAAATTATTCCTGTGCTGACCACAGATTAGAAAGGATGTCAAAAGGTCACGTGCAAAAGAGATTTCTCTGCTTCACAACAATGTGTGCCTCCCATAAGCAGCATTAACCCACACTCAAACTGGTTTGTGGTCGGGTTTATTGGGTGTTGTTGCCCAAGGGCATTTTCAGTTGACTGGTCTGTGTTCAACTTTGGTGCCTCGGCTGTCTGCTGGATGCTGTGACATGCAGAGTCTCCCAGGGAAGGACAGGAGCACCGTGCTTTGCTCATGGTGATGACCCAGTTTCAGCCAGACAAAGGCAACTCACTTATTAGAGCCCTGCATGCCTTATCAATGCAATAATGAAGGAAAAGTTCAGTTGGGTCCGTATTTTTTCTGCCTAAGGTCACCTCACCTCCTGAAAATGAAGGAACTGTATATTTAAATCTGTCCCTGCAGATCCCCAGTGAGCCTGCACAGCTTGGATGAGTTTGCTTGTTAAAAATGTCAGCAAGGAAAGAGTGTATGTAGTGGTTTTGCATGTGATATCAAGGGAATGGAGGCCTTTCCTGGCCTCTATCACCTGAAAGAGTTGGTGGTTTCACTGCCCTGTGATCTGTGGAAAGCACATCTGAAACACAGGGATAGCTGACCTTGGCCATTTTAGTCTGTTCTGGCAGCACCATGTTAGCCCATGCAGGGCTTTCTTTCTTAGAAAAAGTCTCTGCCTGAAGTGATTTAGAAATGTAAAACTGAGGTTAAAATAATAGAATAAAACTTGTTCAGCAAGCTCCAGACAGGATGACAGGGTGAAAAGTATGTAATATTTTTACTGTTAAAAAAAAAAAAAAGTCAATAATTTAGGATACTGCAGTGTGTTTCAGTTCATGCTCAGGTTGGACAAGCCAAAACCTTCCTGCAAAACAGCAAACCTCTCTCTCAAGCCTCACTTGCCCCATCTCTCCAGAAATCTGCTCAGGTGCCCTCTGGCAAGGCCACTTACCTGCTGGGTTTCTGCTCACTCCCTAAAGCTAAGCTGTCCTTTGAAAGAATTTGAAATATACCCTTAAAATCCAGTTTCAGGAGCTTTATCAAATTACCCCCCCTCATTTGCTTGTCCATAGGCAAAGTTCTCACTACGTGGTGCTGGAGATCTTGCTGGAGTAGCAGTGTGTGAGGCTGAGCAAGAACAGAGGCAGTGCACTCTTGTGTGCACTCACACTTGTCATTGTCCTTTCCCTTGCGTGCAGCGGTGGAGGTGACACCCTGCCCTGTGCAGGGCAGCTCAGCTGGGCACTCCCCAGGGCAGTGTCTCAGCCAGGGCTGTGCTTTGGAGCTCTGGACTCCCCTCTGCTCGGCTGGTTTGCAGTTTCAGGGATTCCTACTGAGAAATGCTCTGCTGCTGGCACTGTGCTGCTTTCCCAGGCAAGGGAGGTGCAGCACTCCCTGAAGGGAGAAACACTCACACCTCCCCTTGTGCAGAAATCTGAGGGTGTCTGGATGGATTGCACACACACACACATGTACCAAGTGTTAGGAGATGTGCCTTTAAAAGGAGAAAGGAATAAGCATGAAAAAACCCTGATTCTGCCTTAAATGTAGGCAGTTACCTGGTAAAATCAGGTTGAGAGGTTTGGCTGCTTCTCAGCTTTAGATCACATAAAAGAAATTGACATCTATGGGTGTAGTTCAGCACAGCTGCCAGGCATTTTCTGGAGAGAAATTCCCTGTTTGACTGGTAGGTAACTTGCCAGTTCAGGATTAGGATTTTTAAAATATATTATTCTGTGTCTGAGTTAGCTGTTGTTGCTTGTGCTTTTCTTTCAATACATAACTGCTGTTCAGTCTCTTGCTTTTGAAGGAAAAAAAACTATCACTGAAACTTCTGCATAGCAAGTTCTGTAAATAAAAACATTTCTGGGTATTTTAGTAGTGATGCCACTATTGACATAAATTGGAGAAAAACCAAATTAATCTATCAACAATTATGCTGTTTTCTTAATTTGGATTACAGACAGAAAATTTGAGGAGAAACTTTAATTCCCTGTAATAAATCACAGTTACCTATTTTGGAGATAAAGTGTTCATTTTCAGAGAGGTAAATTCACCTGTAATAATTGGCCAGCTAAGTAAAATTGAAACAATTTTTTTTACCATTATGTATCCATACACATTTTCTTTTCCATCACAGATTGCCTTTTCTGGATTCTAAGATGTCTTAGTTCTTCTCCCAAGTTCTGTCTTGCAGCTAGCTGCAACAGTCTGGTAATTCTATTTTACCAACCAAATTGTTGTGGCAAAAGTGATTTAAAGAAGGGCCCAGTCGTTGTTCCTCTTTTGTTGGGCAGATGTGGAAGCTGGGTTTGGTAAGAGCTTTGCCCTTCAGAGGCAGTGCAGGGTCACTCTGCCTTATTCTTGCTCTGAGTTTTTCCTTTGCACTATTGATTCTGCCCTGGCCTTTCCTGGCTCCCCTGCCTTGTTCCATCACCTGGAGCTTTGTGCAGGGTGTTGGGGATGCCAGGGAGGAGGGCAGCATGCCCAGGTGGGAGAGACCTGAGAAACTGTTTGCATCATGGATGGAACCCCTCAGGGTGATGTTGGGGTTGGGGTTGTTGGCTCAGCTCTGGGCTAAGAGCTTTTCCCAGGGCATTCAGAGCAAGGCTGAATTGGAAATGTAGAGCCCATGGGAAAGGCAGAAGATTGGAAACACATCCTGTGTTTGCTAGATTGCTCTGGTCTTTGGAAGGAGAAAAATGGTTTCTCCCTTGGTAATCTCCCACATTATTGTCTCTGACAAACCAAACCATTTTCTTTTTTCTTCCATTTACACTTTTTGTGAGTTACCACCTTCATTGCTACCATGAAATCTTCAGTTCTTGTTGTCTGCCTGGCATCACTGATCCGAATTCTCACTATGAGAGGCTGAAAGAAAATAAACTAGACCAGATGGAAAGTGCTCATGTGAATGATTGTCTTGATCTTATTTGTAAAGATATTAAAATCAGTAATGGTGAATAATTCCTTTATCTGATTTCATGAATGTTGAATTTCTCCAATTTCAATTACAGGTTTTAGTATTTGAAGTAAAGATAATGCCCAGAGGTAGCTTTTTTTTTTAATGGATCTGTGAAAGAGCTTTATTAATTCTCCATTGAGAAGGTAAAGAAAAGGTAATATCACTGTGGTATTTCCTCACCCTGCCTTCCAGCACCTCAGGTGGAGGGGAGTTATCTTTAGGGAGTGGTCAGTCTGCCCAGACTGAGGTGTGGATCAGTTCACACTGCATTTAATGAATCCTAATTTTCCTGCAAATAAGTCATCTCTGCACTCAATAAAAAACATTCTTTCAGTTGTGCCTTTTGGTTAGGCCATCCTGTGTTGCATTCAGAATTATGATCCAGCAGAATATGAATTTAAAGCCTGTCTTGGACTGTCTGAGTCGCAAGTAAGTAGCAAACCTTGGTGTCTGGGGCAAGATTTTTCTCTCTATAAATGGTTTAGATCACATGTGAAAACTTGTGAACTAAATCAGTGGAGCTTTTTCCATTTCTTTATGAACATTTTTGATACTTCTATTGCAAGTAACCTTTTGATTTCATATAGTTTAGAATTTAAGCCTACAATTATTAGTCATATGTGTAAATCTAATAATTCTGAATGCAAAATCGCATTTTGAGAAAATAACCTATGAAGCATAATTCGATATAATATTTTTATTTTTTCTTTAAATGTCTTTCACTTCACCTGGCGAAGTTCAGTTATAATAACTATAAAGTTAAAAAAAAAAGGAAAATACCAGCATTTATTAAGTTTTAATAAACTCCCCTCAGTGTATATCCATTTAGTATCTTTCATTATCATTAATGAGAATTATGCATGGATCCTGGGGAGAATAGGCCCTGTTGTTTTATTTCTCTTCCTTGTTTTCAGTATTAAATCTTGTCCTGCAGTCAGTTCTATGGGGCAGACAGGCATACCTGCTGCTCAGTTGTTTGCTCTGCTTAGTATGTAGTTTGAGCACCTCCTTTTGCATAGTGAAGGTAGGAAGTTCATAAATTGTTTAAAAAAAAAAAAGCTAACAGAATTTGTGGACACACATAAAAACAAGGGATATGCAAATTAATGAATTAATAGATTGCTATTGATTACCAGTAAGGCCTAATTAAATAATAAATTTTTCCCCACACAATTACTTGTTTCATGTTATTAAATGATCAAATCCATAACTAGTTTGGAAGCTCAGCTTCGCAGAATTAAATGAGGTGCTCAAGAGAGGAAAGCTGTGTTTTGGAGCAAGAGACAGAGGCAGGGTCTACTTACATGGATTTATGATTTAATTTTCTATGTAATCTAATTTAGTGTAACTATTGAGTTTCTAAAAAAAATGAACTTTGATTAGATTTTGTTGACAAAAATAAATACAAAATATAGGGTAGTTTATTCATTATCTGTTGCATATTGAGAGAAGTGGCTCATGGGTATTTCTGTACCTTAAGGGGCCTTTTTCCCCATTTCCTACACTTTTAGCTGTATTCCACTGCAGTCACTCATCCTTCAGAGCCCATCCAGGTGCAATACATTCCAAAGGTACAAAATCCAGAGGATACAAAACTCATTTCTGTGGGAAACCTAATTCATTTTGTATAACTAACAGCTTCATCACTCCTCATTTCTGGATAGACATCAATATTTCATAGCATTAAGTGTGTGTGAGTCCAGAGAAAAGCTGCATTGGAGAAGGAGAGTAAGCAAATAAAGCTCTTCCGTTTGACATACTTTCACTTAATTGGGAGCTTTAAGAGCAGATCATGGGAGCAGGAAATGAGTCTTTCAGCTAATTCCCTTCTGCATAAAAAATGCTTCGTGCCAAAGCAGAGCTGTCCTGGAGAGAAAACTCCTGGGGTGCAATTGCTCAGCTTGGCACGGTGACACCAGTGACACTGCTGTGCCTGAGGCTCCTGAGCTCAGGTGGTGCCTTGCTGGTTGCCTCTGTGATTAACAGGCACTGCCATCTCCTTCATTGGCTCTAGAGCTGTGCATTGCTGGGGTTTGCTGGCCTTGCCTGGCAGCAGGCTGGGCTGGGGGGACAAGTTCTTGTTCTGCTGTAGGACTGTGCACATCTGTGCAGCCCTGGTGTGTGTTTGATCAGCACTGTGCTGGCAATGTGCTGTTCCTGGGCTGGGGAAGGGCTTGGGAGAGCACACAGCCTTGGGTAGGGAGCTGTGCCAGCTTGGCTGTGTTGGTGCCATGCCATGGAGACTGTGGCTGGCAGTTGCCCATCTGGCCTTTCCCACTGTGGAGCAGGGGCAGGACCATGGCTTTCCTCATGGTGATGGTCCTGGAGAGAGGAGGGATGGCTTAGGGGTACCTGGATTCACTCAGAGCTCTCAGGGCTCAGCACAGGGATTCAGAACCCAGGGCTTTTTGACACAACTGTGCATTAGAAGAGCCAACATTGTCCGTCCTTGAGAGCTGGAAGGGTTTGCTTTGCTTGTTCATTACACAAAACACATGGACCCATTTTTTAAACCCTTCTTCCATGGCTATTTTCTTATGATTAGCATGCTGAATTTCCATATGAATCTTTCTGTTTGTTGAACACCTGGATACATAAGCAAAAAAAGTCTTTCTGTAGTGGCCTGCCTGGGTGACTCCATAATTAGCAGCAGATTGCAATGGATGACATCCTGTTCCTTAACGGTCAGGGCTGCGTTTTGCTTAGGTTGGGTTGACTTGACCTCAGGAGGTCTGGGCTGGCAAACAGATGTCAGCTCTATTCAGCAGAACGTCTTCTGGTTACTTCAGTAAAACGGGGAATATCTGTGCAGAAGTGAGAGGCAGAATATTTGCAGTAACTGTTGAGTGAAACATGCAAACAAATTTCAATAAGCAGGCAAAGACAGGTTGCAAACCCTATTGGGAAATGATAAATTGCTGTTAAATGTTGTAATTATCCCATGACATTCAGGACTGAAACTTAACTAAATTCTGCTGAAAACTTAAAAAATAATGGTGAGAGGTAATATGATTTAATAAATTAGCCACAGAGTGAGTAAAAAAATTAGAACACAACAGAAAATTAATATTTATCTTTTGCCGGGATGTAGCAGACTTTGTTAAAAATTGTCTGAAAGTGAAGAAGAGTTTGTTAGACAAATTATAATTTTAATTGCAGACGTAATTGATTATACACAGCATGCTCATTAGGTTAAGGGAGAATATGAGGCAACTCTCAAGGTCATTACAGTAATAGATATTGTAGGCATGTAATTTGCGATAAGCTGGTTCGTGAACATCTAATTGCTCATTCATGGCAGTGTGTCTGGCACTTTTACTCCCCAAACACCTCTTTGTCCAATTTATTTAACACCCCTTAATATTCCAGGGTCAAATTTACTACAGGAGGCATCAAGCAGTGAATTTTCAACCTCCGAATTATTACACCACTTCACCCTTTTTGTGCCTCAAAGACAGAGCCTGCATTACTAAAAGTTAGTGGTCTGGCACTAAGCAGGGTACATACAAATAGAAATACTCACCCACAGAGACGAGCTAGGATTTCTCATGGAAAACAGCTGTTCCCTGCCCTCCCCAATGGCAGTCTTACATTGCAGTAGGGTGCCAAAAGAGATGTTCTTTTTTAAAATATGCACTAATTAATCAGAACTTTGTCTTTGTATTGTTCCCTGGAAGAACAAACACTAACAATGCTTTGTTAACTCTTTCGATATTATTTTGTTTCAGTGCTTTGACACAAAGTCATTAATATTAACTGTCTCCTTGGCTGAACATCAGTGGAATGTCACTCCTCAGTTCTTGCAGGCAGACAAAATAGAACCACTTACAATGTCTATCAACTATGAGTCACTTTGATATAATGCTTTATATGCTTAGAGAGAATGAATCACTGTCCTAATTGTTGACATGCAAATAGTTGAATCCAGGCAACAGCACCAGGATAGGACTGGAAATTGAAGCCAGGCATCCTGAGGTGCAGGTTGACTGATTTTCTACCTCCTCTCTCTAGCCATTGCATCTTAACACAGGATCAAGCAGTCCCAATGAATTAATCAGTGCCATCAGGTTATGGAGCATTGCAGAGTGGTGGCTGACATAAGACAACCAAAGTCGTTCCCCTTAGACTAAGAAGTAAGGGGGAAATGCAACTTTTTATTTAAATATCTGTGGCTGTATTACAGGAATCAAGGATTTGGAGTTTTGGTTAGGATTTGGTTTTTGATTTTTAGTAAATAAACAACATGGCTCTCAGAGCAGCACAGCTTTCATTTATAATAATTACTTTACTAGCAATATATTATTTTCACTTGACATGACATAGTATGTAATTATCTATTGTTTAATACTAAAGAATGCAATAGATACAGTTAGAGATATTTATTCATACACCAAATGAATTCCAGTATGATTCTGTAGTCATTCTTTATTAATAATATTTCTAAGATTCAAAGGTTTGAAGTCCCTCTGGAAAAGAAGTCTATCTGGAAGCATCATTTTCCACCTACTGGCTCTACTCTTGGTATTATGGTTTTGCTCTTTAAAGAATTGTCCATAATGATATATATTTGCTAAACCTCTCCTTTGCAATATAGAAATTACTGTGTTGACTGACTGACTGTCTGATTGATAGTGCAAAAATAATCCCCATGTTCACCAATATATATCAATCCTTATAACTACCTTGTAGATTGACCTGCCCAAAAAAATTGTTATGCAAACACACTGCCATCTGTTGTGTAGTTATTCCTCAGTAACAGAACATAAACTGGAGAAATGTCAAAGTAATTTAGTAACTCCACAAATGTAAAATGAGACTTGGTGAATATAGTGTGTTACACTGAGTTTTATAAACCCTTGTCATATGCAGCCATATAACAGGGATACCCAACTTCTGCCAGTCTGGTTTGGTTTTTTTTCATCCATCAAATGCTGATGTCAGATCTAGTTATGAGGAACATGATGTGAATTACAATAATTAATTTTAAAATAAGGATTTAAAGAATTCTGTGGTTGGTACAAAGACGGTTAAAAATTCTGGGAAGACCAGAGCAATTTATAAGACTGTCAGTAAGTTCTAAGCATCTTCATTTAATGACTTCAGAGTGTACATTCACATTTATACTGGTGGTTGTGCTACCTGTTCAAGAAAATATATGTGGATTTCTCATTCACTTTAGCAGTGAAGCCAACAGTACCCAAATAAAACAGATATCTCCTATAAGTAGATGCTGTTTTTTAATTAGAGAATTAAAGTAAACTCAACAGAATAATGGAAAAAATATTAGTTGGGTTCTTGTTCTGCAAGTGCAGTTTTCAAAATGGTCTTTAGACATAGTGATAATTAATGAAGAGGTTTCAAATGAAGCATTTCCCAGTATCCCTTCTCTTTGCTAATTTCCATTTTTTTAATTAAGAAAAGATAAATTGTACCCAATTATTGAAAATTATGTAGGTCATTATCATGAATGAAACTGCAATTAAACTGGGTTTTCACAGAGAAAGAAGAGGTTATCTTGTCACAGTGTGACCATCAGTGTCCCTGCTTGGCCATCAGCCCTGCCTTGGGGCCAAGGTGGCTGTAGGGTCAGGTCAGGAGCTCTGTTTGACTGGGGTTGTGCTGAGAGACTCTTCAGTGCCCTCAAGACCTGGAGCCTGAATCCCACTGGGCACAGCCCAAGTGCATGGTCACTGTCTCACAGCAGTTTTTGCTGAAACAACCAGCAAGGGATAAATCTCTGTTCTCCTAAGCAGAGATTCCCTTTTCCAGAGGAGAACAAACACTGTCACTGCGGGGTGGATGTGGGGTGATCTGTTCCCCTACCCCAGCTGCTCCCCAGAGTGCTGTGGGATCCAGAGCAGCCTCCCTTGTCTGAGCCTGGGCACCAGGACACAGGCTTTGTCCCAAAGGATGGTCATTTCCCTGCAAATGGGAGGTGACAGAGTGGTGAGGCAGCCCTGCTGGATCCTACCCCTCCTGCTGCTGGGAGTCCCTCTGGCATCTCTCCCTCCTTGGCCAGCAGCCTGCCAGGCAATGGGCAGCTTGGTGGGAAGGTCCTGGGCTTGAAAGAGGAGGAGAAACCCTGCAGTGATCTGTGAGAGCAGAGAGAAAACATCCCTGAGGAGCAAAACTGAGAGAAAAGGATAGGGAGGGACAGTGACCCCAAGGAGCAAGCTGAGCAAGAGTCTCCTGCATTTACCAGGTCTCCAATTCGACCCCAAATAATCTTTTTCCTTTTAAAACAAACAAGCAAAACCAACCAAGCATAAAACCAGGTGAATTTTATTGAGAGAATTAAGGTGAGCTATGGGGACAAGGTTATTTAACTGCTCACATTACTCCAAATGCTGTACCTGAGCAAATGTAAAGAAACTAAATTTATTCTGTTTTCTGGCCAACCCTAATAAACTAATTTAACCCTCTACTTATGTTAAACTGCTTTCCACTTTTCATATTAGCTTCACCTTAGATGTCACTCTGATTACTACAGGCTTGGCTACAATCACTGGTAATTACAGCTTCCCATCCTTTTCCAGAAATATAGAATGTGAAGTGCTTTGCACTTTAAACTTTTTTTCTATTTATTGTTCACATCCAGTTGGATGTACTAATAAGCATTTACATGCAAATAATTATCACCAATATTTGATATTCATAGAGAACGAATGATAATACAGTTAATATATCAAATATAAAAGAGGCTTTTATTTCAAAAAAGAAAAAAGATTAAAAATATTAGCTTTTTATATAAAAAGCATTTGCAATGATTACAAATTCTATTCAGCTTGCAGAAAACTTGAGCTTTGAGTTTGCAATATCTCTCATTAATGTTTAGCCTCAAGAAAGAGTTTATAATAAAGGGACTTACACAGACAACAGATAAATAGCAATGATACAGCCAAGAGGGTTGAAGAGCCCTGGGTGTGTTTGTTGTCATTCTACCATGCTGATTTCCATCAGAGGTGCTGAATATGCCAAGAGTTATGTAGAAGATGAAGTGAAATGCAATATGCATTGATAACAGCTAAGGCTGGAACGCCAGGAAATTATTTTCTTTTGATTCTCCTCTAAATTTCTTTTTCTTGTTATAACTTCCTGTGGGATGGAAGAGGTTAGCCCTGTTCTTGCAAAGTCAGCTGGCTGGCCTAAACCTGCAGATCTCAGTGGAATGGTAATTGGGAGGAATCTAATGTGCCGTAAAACAGAGGTCAGGGTGGGTAATCTGGTGTCCCCTGCTGGTTTTAAAAACTGTGAGTATCTCCTGCAGATGGGAGGGAAATGTTCTCTGTGTAGGCACTGTGTGCCTCAAGTGCCTTTGCTGCTCCTGTGCACTGCTCTCCAGGTTGCTGGATGTGACTGGGGCTTTAGTGAGGAAGAGGGATAAAAGCAAATCATCTTTGTTTCTGCAGGAAGGATGAGCTGAGTAATTTGCTCCAAGGTGGTAAAGCCCAAAAAAAAAGGGCTCTAACATTTATTGCAGAGTGTAATTTATGCTGGGAGGCAGTAGATATGAGGCTGGGCAGGAAGGATGCTCAGGGGGCAGTGAAGAGGGACACGGGGCTGAGATGAGGTGGGGAAGGCTGGCAGGATCTCGTCTGCAGGTAGGGTTGATGTGGCAAGAGCTCAGCAGGGAGCAGAGGAGAGGGAGCAATACTTGGGCATACTTGGGCAAGGGGCACCACCATTTTAAACCAGATCCTTGAAGGTCTGGGATCAGCCCAACTTGGAAATTCTGTGTGCATCTGTTGAGTTGAGTAAGTGTCCCTAAATAACATCTGCTAAAAGCAATCCTAAATGAAAAATGAAAATGCACCAAAGTATGAGCAATATCAGCACTTTGTTTTCACAGTGTTTGCAATAAATGCTTTCGGTGTTCTGAGGCTGAACTAGGAAAGTTCTTTTTCTGAATAGAATTTTTTTTTATTACCCAGTCAATAAATGCTAGGAACCTTAATCTCTTTCCCTAAGTGTCATTATGTTTTATGAATTTTTAATAGAAATTAATCGTTGAAATATTTAAGTCTTAATTAATTAATTACACCAGAAATTTACAGCCAATGCAGTGTGTTGTCTATTAGAAAAAATGATTTAATAGGCTTTCAGTCCTGCCATTGTTCTGCCTTGTCAATGCATTACTTAAGTGTCGTTTGTTAAACGAGCTAGGTCAATAAAGTTCTTTAGCTGTTTTTCAGAGAGTGAGCATTATTTCCAGATAATGTATATCTAATTCCCTTTTTACTTTAGTCTATCTGTATTGGCTAGTGTGGGTTACTATTAATTAGCCCTTCATAGCAGATTAGGCAGGAAAGATCATAACACAGTCCTACGTAAAGGTTCACAGTGACAGAATTCTTTAATTAGGATGCGTGGGTTGGTGGTGAGCAGTGTCCTCAAATGGATTGCCATCTGTTAAATTAAAGCTGATTTCCTTCATTTGCTTATGTAACATTTCTAAAGAAAGTGGCTCTTTTTATTTATGGAAATTATATATTCCCTTTCATTATTTTCTCTTAATTGATTCTGCATTCCTGTAATTAGTAGGCAATGAAAACACACAGTGCAGGAGAAGAGCCACAGTAATGGATAATATGACCCTGTAGTAATTGTCATATGAACTGTAGAACATCATTCTGCTTTAAGATGTTCCTTTTGAAGTGTTCGGATTAAATGAATGTAAATTCAAATTCCTGTTTCCAGGGGAATAAGCTGCATCAGTTTGTGTCCTTTTTTATTAGGTTACAGCAAACTCTGGAGTGTGCCTAGATATGCAGCTTTTTACTTTTTTAGGTGAAAAGACAAAGATTATTGCTTTCACATTCTTTCTCGACTTACTGATTTGGTTTGTAAATGAATGAAATGATTAATCCTGGGTTACTTAAATAATCATAGTGTGTTGGGGCCAACATAAATATGAAAATTCTCATAAGAGAAATTGATCTTTGTGAAAATTTCAAGGGCTTCCTAGAAATCTTGGAGTTCTATTGACAGCTTTGGAGTCCATAGTTTTGTGGGTTTGCTCCTTTGCACAGCAATTTTATTGAAACATGTATCTAGAAAAACAAAACCTCCTTGAGCTGAAACTCTCTTTTCCGTCTTTCTCTGATGTCTTTTATAGAAGGAGCTATTTGGTCCTGCAGTAATGGCAGTGGAGGGAGGACAATTAGCACTCAGCATTAGATAGACTGCACTGGTGGCTGTGTGGACACACCCTTTATCACCAGGGAAGGAAAACCCTGCTCTTGTTGTCGATGGCTGCAGTAATGATCTCAGAAGTTTGTGTCTAATGCTGGGCAGCTTCTGTTTGAAGAGTGACATCTGTGGTGGCACAAGTTACAAATTATGGGAAAGTCAAGGATTGTATCCCCAAATTGCACTGCTATCAATTGCCATGTGGAGATATAAAGAGCTCTCCTTTCCCCCCCTGGATAATATAGATAATTAGATGTGCTGTTAAGAAATACTCAGCTTCTGCTGCAGCATCTGGCAATTGCCAGTCCCTCAGCAAGAGATTGGCCCCGATGGATTTCTTGGCTGGTTTGGGTGGCTGGTGGCATTTTTGGGGTGAAGGGTGTCACAGGGTGGTGCCCTCCAGGGGGCTGGGGTTAAATTGGGATCTGCTGGATGCCTTTTAGAAAGGAGCAAGGAAGGGGACAGAACTTAGTCAAAGCTTACCTTGGGCTAAAAATTCCCCAAAGTCTCTTCCACTGCATATCCTGGTGTTTCATGTGGGCTTTCCTTCATTTGTGCAATGTAGATATGGTAATTTGTGCATTATGTATTGAGAAATGGATCAATTAAAAGCATAGAAACAGAATTAATCAGATGTTCACTTTGTTTATGAACATATGTTCTGTATTATATTTCCACTGGGATATCTAATGAAAGTAAGTCAGAAAAAGAGCAGTTCCTAACATGCTCCTTATATGTTCTCCCATCTCTGTTTTTAGTTAGAAACAAAGTTGTTTCTAGTTTCTTTGAATTTCTTTTTAATGTGGTACTTGATGTAGCTGTAACATGCAAGAAGTACAACAGAAGTCTCTGCAAACTCACAAACATCTCCTTCAGCTACAAGTTTGAAAGTAACAGAAGGAAAAGACTCACAGAGTTTAATTTAAAAACTCAATATACAATCCCTGAAGATACCCCCGAGAGGATAAAGGAATCACGGAGGAGAACAAGTGCAAGATTGCAATATAAAAATATTCCACTTTTAAGTCATCTTGCCACAAGAGGGTCTTTAAATTGGAACAGAGAAGTTGGGCCTGTGTCAAGCTGTGGACAAGGCATTAATGGCAGCTTTTTGGTTTGGTTTGGTTTTTGTCCTCTTGTGTGTTAAGATCTGAGCGGGGAGAAAATACAGAGACCTGATATAGAACAGAGAAAACATATGAAAAGGCAGAAAAAGGCCTTTATGCTGCTTGTGGAAAGAATGCATAAAGATATGTGTATAGGTAATACCTTCTCTAGCACTTATTTTCTCAATTCCAAGCCCTTCCTTGCCTTTGAACTTGACAGGTGAACCACAGAGAGAGAGATATATTGTAATTTTCTTCTAATAGTCCCAAACTCTTCCTGAAAATGCAACAAAGCAATTCAGCAATTTTAGTGCCAGATGGATGAAAAAAATCGCATATTAAGCTTTCTTTGTTAATTAAAAACTGAGTACCAAGGTTTAAGTTTACAAATGTCTCCAAACAGGGTAGTGTCTTGGGACAGGGTGCTGCTAAAGCACTCAGTATTGGCCTTGGATGTTGTTTTGTTTGAATATTAACGAGGTAGGAATCAGTGAGGTTATACAGGAGTGAGCAAAGGTACACCAGGAGCAGCTAAAACACAGTTTGCACATCCCAGGAAGCAGTCCTGCAGGGGTAGGGGGCCAGACAAGATGGTTTAAGAATTCTGTTCTAGGCTGAATGCTTATCTTCCTATTCAAAGTCTATTGCTTTTATGTCAATTTAATGATGCTGAAGTTTGGCACCCCGAGCGAGAGGAACGCTGGAAAATGCTCACACATACTCACAGCAAAATTCAATTAGGCTGCTGTCTACAGTCCACAGCCCAACACACCCTGCAAGGCAAAGTCCCTGCTGAATTTGCATGTGCTCATCCCTGTAAAAATGATTTAGTTGAGGCATGGTATGGGTTACAGTGTTTAACTGATGCTCCTCATCTTTCTCCTCTAGGCCCAGAAGTGTTCAAGGTGAGAGAAGTCAGAGCTGCCTGTTTGCTGTATCTCAGATTAAAAGGGGAAGCTGTTTGATCAAAAGGAAAATTCTTATAATGATGCACTGCTTGGTCTATTTGTCTTGTATCTCTTGAAAATCACTTAATGGCTTGGTTAATATGACTGGGTATGCATGGCAAGGTTTTGGTAACAGGGTGGGGGTGCTGCAGGGGTAATTTTGGAGAGAAGCTTCCAGAAACTTCCCCTGTGTTGGATGGAGCCAATGCCAGCCGGGTCTGAGAGGGACTCTCCAAAGCTGAGCCCAGTGGCACCTGGGGACACCTGGCATCCAGTCAGGGTCACCCCACCACACTCTGAGGCACTCAGGTTTCTCATTCAACTGCACTCAGTTCCATCTGCTGAGTTGGCTACTCTGCAGTCTCCTGTTCAGTGTAGCAGTGAGAGAGCATGACAGGAGACCATCAGGTTTTATACACCAAATGTAGTGATGAATGTTAAAGTAATATCTGGTAATTATGGCATCAGGCAGTACCAGTTCAGTGTTGGCTTTTTTTTTTCCTACACAGCAGCTGAATGTAAAGAGATGAGTGGTTTTGCTTACGTTGCAGCTGCTCCCAGGTGACAGCTCTGTTACCACCCAGCAGGTCTGACAGAGACCTGACTGCAACAGATTGCCTGTTCCCACACTCCTCAACTGCTAGAGAGCAGTGGATTACTGTATTTTTAGAATACATGAGGATAAAAGCCACACTGCCGTTTTAGAGGGCAAATTGTGGGGTTAAATTCTGCTGCTCAATGAAATGTGTGGTATTTTGCAGTAAGTTATACTCTAAAACAAGAATGAGGAATGAACATCTGTCATTTGTAAAGGAAGTAATGCAGAGTTACCCTCTATGCACACAATAAGTATATTCCATAATACAAATTCAGTGGATGAAGATGGATGATATTTCAGCTTCTGCCTATCAGAACTCTCTCTATGCCTGGCTCATGTAATTTTGTCTGTTGAAAATGTTGGCAGAAATGAATTCTTTACTAAGAAGCATAAGTACATCCATTTGCTTTACTTAAAAAGCAAAACAAAATTATTGCCAGGCATTGCCTCTGTCATAGCAGAAGTCTTATAATCATGCTTGCAATTATACAAATGTTGTCTTTATCTTAAAATAAAATATTTGACAGCAGAAGAGAATATGATAGGGAAGTGATGGAGATGTCTCTCACAAGAGAACAATCTTTAATGTTTGGTGAAATCAAGAGGAGACAGCAAACTCATGCAGAGATGAAAAGAGAGAAGCTGTTAAAAATAACAGGCAAAAGGAAGAATATTACAGGATTTTGGGGGTAGGTATAAGTGGAGGAGATTAAATTTGCTGTGATCTCGGGCAATGCCCTGACCCACCAAGGCAGGCAGTGGTTGTGGTCTGGGGCAGCAATGTGTGCTCCTGTCTGTCCTGTGGGAGAGTGGGGATGGGGTCTGCATGGGGGATTGCCTGGGGAAGGGAAGGAGCCAGAGCTCCAGCAGAGCTGTGGAGAAGGAATGACAGGGAAAACGAAAGTTTTTCTAAAGATATACTAAGAGAAAATCGAAGAGTAGAAAGTGACCCAAGAGAAGACTGAATTTTACTGGCAAGAGAAGGGCAGGATTTAAAGGAGAGTTCATTAGGAAAAGACAGCTGGAAATACAACGGCCAAGAACTCCTCACATTATCATATTTATGTTACAATAAACCATGTTTATGGCCAGAAGGGCTTATTAGAAATCCTGTTGCTCTGTAGGTTTGCTGAGATCTGATTTTTGCAGATAGCTGAACAGGAATCTGTCCCTGAAAGTTGCATTTCTCTCCTAGTGTCTCAAAGGGTTTTTGTAGAGAAACTGTCATGATGCATGTCAGAAAACCAACCACACCAGAATGGTTTTAGTTTTACAGGAGAAAATATGCTTTTTGTTTTTGCTAAACATAAAACCAGGAACCATAAGCCTGTTAGCAAAAGAAGGAGCTGAAAAAGAACATGAATTATTTAAAAAAAAAATCGTAGCAAAAAACTTATTTGACAACAGAGAAAACTTCATTTGCTAGCATACAGAAATAATCCAGCCTTTCACTCTGCTTCCTCTAGATATTGCCTTGCAAAGAGTTTCTGTTTATTTATTTATTTTTAACATTGCCCCTTTGTTATAATACTATGTCAGAACTTTGCAGGCATTTTTATTTTTATATTACCAATACTGAAATTTACAATTCTAGTGCAATAAATTATATTCTGTATGTTGTCTAGCAAAAGGTATTCCTTGATATTCTCACAGAATACTGATATTTCCAAGGCAAATGAGAGAAGAGAGATTTGTCTGAATAGTGAATTTATTGTTTCATCTTGCCACTAAAAGGATCAGCCTTGAGTATATCTCTGGTCCTAAGTGCTGTCTGTTCTCAGAGGACTCCATGTCAACTGATTTTTAATAATAGAGTAATCAATAACTTTTTCTAGTTTTGCTGATCCTGCAGTTAGTTCACACTCTTGAACAGGTATCTACAGTCCCAATGGGTTATTAATGTGTGCCAAGGTAAAGTGGTTTTTGACCTCAATAACAACATCTTTCTGTAAGGCCTTCGTGTGTTCCTCTGTTTTTTTACTTTATGGATTTTTGGGTTAATGTCATCTACTTAATGTCCATTTGAATCATTTATTTCACACGTGCTTTATCCAAGTATCTGATTTCTGGTGATTTGCTGACTTCACCAAACAGTTTATACTTAATTTCTCTTCTAAGGTAGTTTAAAAAATTAAGATGCTAAAAATTTTCTGTCGTTTTCTTTGTTCAGCAAAAAAAAAATTGCCAGACTACACTTGTCTTTCCTGAGTTGTGAAGCTGCTTTGTCAGTGCTGTGGGGATGAGGTGAAGTCTCCACTGTGAGGTTCTGTCATCTGATTCATCTGCCTTGATAGAACTGCTCTATCTGATGCAGGTGTTATTTTGGTTTAGCAGTGTCCAGCAGAGGTTTGGGTGCTGAGCTGGTGCCAAACAGCTACAGGGCAGAATTACTGAATTTGTTTTGCCCTCAGTCAGTCCCAGCCCAAAGATCCTGGCATCCAGCAAGCACTGCACTCTCTGCTGCATCCTGGGGAAGCAGGAAGGTATGAGTGATGCTCAAGTGAACATTATGTTGCGGTGATGTAGTTGTTCTATAAACCTTTTCATCTGTCCTGTGTTTTAATTACGCTGCAGAGCTCCCTGGTGGAGCAGGTAAAATGATATATTAAAATTATTCCATCTGTCAGAAAACAGAGCCACATCTCTGCAAAAATACACTGCTATCATTTGAAAGCAGCCCATGAAAAGGTCATAAGATAAATCTGATGGCTGGTTAAAAGGTGGGAGAGTGGAGTGTAAAATAGGAAAGATGTTGCTACTTCACTTGCAATCTGCCCAGGATGTTGGTGCCAGCCTGTGTGCTTACACAGATCTGAGGGCTGGGATCTCATCTGGGAGGAGCAGGAGACAGCACTTCAGCCTCATGGCTTTGGTGAGCATTTCCTTTGTCTCTCTACCCTTTTAGCTGTAGCTATTCAGTCCCACATCTTTCACCTAGTTGATATTATTGTGCATATAAATCTCTGGGTGGAGAGTTGGTTAATAAATGAGCTTTCTGCTTCTCTGGAAAGCTGGATGTGACAGATGTTTCACCTCCAGCCACACTGCGATCCCAAGCCCTTTTCCACTCATTTCCACTTTGGGGGTTTTTGTCTCTTGTAGCTTATCAGTGCCATATGTAAGCTCTGGGGACATGTAGCAACCTTTCACCTCTCCTACCATCCTTTTTTGGGTGAATTAACATTGTTCTGCATGAGCAGATGAGCCTAATGAGGCTGAGCGTTTCAGGAGTGGTGAAGGTGATCGAGCTGTTCTCCATGCTCTGTTCTTTAATCACTGCAGACCTCCTCATTCAATCCCCATAAGCAGTAATTGCTCCTTATGCCATTGAGACAGGCATGAATAAATGTATTTTTGGCACTCTTCAGGCAAACTTGCAGCAGTAACTCTGTGGGGGATCCCAAGAGGGATCCCACATGGTTATCGTGTGACATATAGGAAGGCTGGAGGAGCTGAGCCTGTCTCAGGGTGGACCTGTGCTGCTGATCCCCAGCTGTGCCAGCACAGCCTCCATCAGTCCTGAGCTGTAGCTCCTGAATCCTGAACTTCTCTGCAGGGTTGCAGTGCAAAAGCCTTTGAGGTGGGAAGGGTTGTAGAGGTGCCAGGTAAGAGCACTCAGGGCTCTGTCTGTGCAAGGCTGATGGAATCAAAGCTCTCTCCTCTGGGCAGGCAGGGCAGTGCCACTCTTTGCAGCATCCCCATGGAGCAGGGCTCTTTTCCTGGACTTCACTCTGACTTGCTGCTGGTCCTCATGAAGTCAGTGGTTAGTGGTGTGAGTGTGGACAAGCCATTTCACCTTATTATTTCCTCTCCCACCCTTTGACTGTCTTGTCTGTTTAGGCTGAAAATAAAAGGTTTCTTCAGGACAGTTTTTTGTCTCTTAGGATGTATTTGTTCAGCAAGTACAAATAAGATCAAGGCCCCATGGCTGGGGTTTCTATGTGCTCCCACAACATGAATAATAAATTATAGCAGAGGTAAACTGATTGTGTTAGTACCATTTATGTGCAGAGGTATTATTGAATGAGACAACAAAGGAATACAGTGGGAACATTCCTAAGCATTGCAGTAGAAAATGATGATTTCAAAATAATGGGGGGGGATTTACAGAACAGATGTCTGCTTGCAACTGATGCAGAGATTGCACTGCACTTGTGTGGTAACAGCAGTGCTTTTAATCTTATATATGGAAATTCTCTTGTTACTATTTTAGGAACAGAAAAAAAATTTAAAATGCTGCTGTTCTTGAGATTAACACAAAAGGGCTCCTCACCATCCAGGAGGGTTTGACAGTAGCTGAGATTTAAACCTTTGAGTATTGTGAGTGTTATCTGCTTCCACAGCAAGGCTGCCTCATTTCCCTCTGGGACTTCTGATCCCAGCCACACACTAGAACTATGCATGGCTGGATGCTAATGTTGCTATCTATAGGCTTTGAAGTGATTGAACTCCCACCAGAACTTAGATTTTAATCATCACTTTGATCTGAGGCTCTGCTACAGGACCAGTTACAAATGTGTCTTGAATCTGTAAACCTCAAATGGTGCAGGACTACGACTAAGTGTCACCTATTTCAGAAACAGTGCAAACGATGGTATTTGTGAATCAAAGTAGAATCCGAGGGGAAAGGCATGGAAAATTACTAGAATCTTAAATAATCTCTATATCTTTGTCCTGTTCTGTTTCTTTAGCTAGAAATAAGAAAACTGTCACTGTCAACTTTCTAAGTGTTTACTTCCATAGTAGGAGAAAAAAACTAAGTTTCTCTTAGAACAGTGGTCAAAGCATTGATGTTGTTGCATGTATTTATTTTTTAGTAAAAGGATATTTTTTGAGTGTTTATCATCAGCCTATGTCCACCTGTCTGACTTCTGCAATTAAACTTCCAGCATTTACAGCACAAGCTGAATTAATCCAGTGCTGATTATTTCCATAAAAGTTGCCATAGAGTTCATTCTTGTCTCCATAGAAATAACTTCCAAAAATCCATTTGATGACTTCAAGTAAGTCAGTATTTTACTATTTTCATTCGACACTATGGCTAATGAGCCAAGTGGAAATTTCATATCTGATCAGCTACAGAGGTAAAAAGGGAAGGATTATGTGCTCAGGGTATTGTATCTACACAAATAAAGCCAGGGCAAATACATATTTTCAGAAAACTTTTCTTAGTTATAGAAGCATGGAGATTACTTAGCACTACAGTGGGAAGAAATATTTGAAACAGACTTTCCAAATTAATTCTTTCCTTGGAAAATTAATTTTGTTGTTGCTGAGCATATTTGTGTTACAAAGAAAAATATCATTATTGCATGAAGGACCTTTCATGTTGTAGTTGAAACAAGGCAGAGGGACATGAAGGACATGCTCAGCAAAGCAGTAATGTTATTTGTTTGGGGATGTTCCTTGAAGCATAGACAGAAACCATTCTGGGTGGTAGACAGGCGTGTAGCTCACCATTTTAAAGAGGCTTATTTCTGCTTTCACAAGTTTGCATTCAAAAGCCATCAAATGGAGACACATGCTTTTATATGTATATATATATATATATATATTTTTTTTAACTTTTCCATAAGCGTTTTCCTGTATCAGTTGCATTAAACAAATAAATGAGGGTGGGGATCAGAAGTGGAGGCTGGATACTCAAACACACCTGACTCAGACTTGAGAGAAGCTGAGTGGCTGTGGTTTGAAATCAATATCAGAATCCCAAATGGCTGTGGATGAGATATTGGCTCACCAGTTTGTTTCAAGATAAGAAGTCTGAAGTGGTATCTGCATGGTTTTGGTTCATTTTTTCTGATTCAAGCTGCTTTTCTGAGAGAGAGAAGTAAGAGTGTGAGGCATTCAGAACATCTGTGGTGTGAGCATAGACCTCTGCTGTGAGAAGTCCTTTCTGTCTTATTTAAAACTAAACACTGAAGTTGAAAGGGAAAGGAACAACTGGTGCCAGTGTACTCTGAAAAACACCAGAGTAAAGGCTGACTAATTCTGTTCCTTTGTGGAATTATTCTGGATTTTCAGTACCCAAGAGGCAAGATCAAATTCTGGGTCAGTCACTTAGGGTTTCAACTGAAGTACTGACCATAGCAAAAAAGGTAGAATGAGTGTTTCAGCTGGCATCAAATAAACCTCCCTATTGTATAATACATATTACAGTTCCTTTGTCTTCATCTTAATGGATTTGGCATTCCTCTAGTTACAGCTTTCATGTTCTATTTTGCCAAATCCCAGTTTAAGGTTAGCCATATCATCCTTGTTGCCCAAGGGAAGAGAAAGACAGTTTGGAGCATATTCATTCATCTAATTTTGAAGAGAATGCAGAATTGCTGTTATGTAGCTGAGTCCCTGTGCACTAAAAAAGAGGAGAAACAAAAATAAGACATTACCATATAATGGAATATTTAGATTTGGCAGGTGCTCCCTCTCAGCTGTGGCATTATCTGTCACTATATTCCTTATAGACTTTATTTCTTTAATCAATATATTAATCACTAATTTTTTTTTCAATCATCATCACTAAGTGACTTTAAAATAAATGCTTCACTTTCCATTATATTAGAAATAATAAGTGGGAACCTGATCAGTATTCAAATTTCTGTTAGCATCTTCAAATACAACTTGCTTTATTATTAAATTATTAAAATATTTTCATATTAATATTGCAGTGACATTTGAAATCTCTGTATGTGCTATGCAGCACAACCTCAGTTCTTCTGAATGCTCCACTCCTGTATCAGGAAGAATTTTGATGAAATAGCTAATTATAGTTGGTGTTATAATTGAGCTTAGACAGAGGAGGCACTGCTATGTTGCTTTATGGAGGGACACTGGGAGAGAAGGGACATGCTGAAATTTAAAGAAGGAGCCTGAGGCAGAACTTGAAATAAATTGATATCCCAAAGTCCTGGTCCAGTGCTGTGCACATCCTGTCGTCCTGTCCTGTATCAATGCCTCTTGCACTTGGAAAACCCAATATGAGTTGCCAAACCCTGTCATATGGACTTGAGCAGAACTGATTGTTCTTCAGGTGTCTGAGAGCCTCCAGCCTGAGGACATGGGGGAGCTGTGGGAGTGGGAGCAGCCCTTGGTGCCTCTCCCTCCTCACACCAGAGAGGATCTCACTGCCCTTGGTTAGCCCTGCTGTATCTGTACCATTGCCAACAAAGCTGTGTTTCCTGGGCAGGGCATGCAGCTCCAAGCTGTGCTCACTTTCCCTCTGGATGAACATGAGTCCTGCTTGAGGCAGCACTGCCAAGTGTGGAATTTCATTTGTGCCACTGCTCCCATTGCAAACAGAGAATTGGGAAAGAAGGTATTAATATTCACATAAATTTGCTCTTTTCCACAGAGCCACAGGGAGGACCTTAGGGCTTATCTCTGGTGAAAGTTTCACCTTTCTCATTAGAGTGAATAAAGGAAAAGAGTGCTACTTTGGCTCAAATGGTTTTCAAAAAAAGTTATACCTAACAGGAAACTGTCAGTAGAAATAAGAATTCAGAGTGCCTTTGTCTTCAATAATTTTATTTTATTGTATTTGTAGACTTGGAAGTGAATTCTGGCTGTTGAGAATTGAAAGGCATCGCCCTAAACTTCAGATAGGGAGCTCAATGAGCCTTTCAAAAAAAAACAAACCCATGTGCACACAAAAAGCAATAAAGTTTAAAGGTCAGGATTTCTTCTCAATTTCAAGGTTTCTTTGTATCTTTTCCTGGTATAATTGTGTTTGCCAGCTAACAGTGTTTACTCCCCAAATACTCTACTCCTGTGAAAGTCATGCAGCCCCTCGAAGCTGAGCTGGCCTTTCATAGATTTAGGTCTGATGAACATGGTAAATGAGCCTATTAAATATGAAAGAAGAGAAGCTTCTTAATGAAAACAAACAAAAACCCTGAAAGACTTCTCCGTCCCAGTTGTTTCTGTGTTGCACTCCGCATTAGATGACCCAGGCAACATGGACAAAATTGCAGGATCTCTGCAAAAATGTGGAAAACAACAAATATCAGGAGGTGTCTCAGAGGTTTTTAAAAAAAAAAGCATATTTCTCATTTGGACTGTGGCTTGGTAAAATCTCTCCACATCTGCTGTCAAATAGCAGCAGGCTCAGTGGAAAGCATGCTGGACACAAGAGGTTGCTGCCAGGTGTTGAGGTACAAATGAGCCCTTCAGGTAGGAATGCAGCTGTGTTTGACAGAGTGAATTTGTCCACTTGTCATAGAGGAGGGAGCTGTTGTGTTACAACTTCCCATCCTCTGCTAATAATACTTAAACAATAGCTCCTCACATTTGTATTCAGTCAAATACAATCAATAGACATCTGTTGGTACATGAATGACTGTACACTGGTACCTGTTTACTGCTAATTAAGCTTCATTAGTGATTAGTTTGTCTTCGGAAGGGGAAAGAAACAGCCGTAATTAAGGGCTAGCATATTATGTGGTCCCATATTTTCCCTTTTCAGAACTTGCATTCTAACAGGACCATTAGTCTGCAGTGCATTTGTCTGTATTTAAGTGTAACTACATTTCCTTGAAAAGACCATCTGTTCATAAAGACCATCTTTTTCATGCTCCCTGCAGTAAACTTTAGAGGATGGTAGAATTAGCAAAGGACTGTATTTAAATGAAAATATATGTGGATTGAAACTAGGTAAAGCTGTTCTGTACACAGAAGAATAGTTCTGTGCTGTAAAGATTGTAATTATCTTCCTCCTTTACTTTTACAGAATTTTTAATCTGCACTGCATTTTGCCACCTTTGACTGAGTAATTTTTTTCTTTCTACCTACACCTGAATGGAAAGTATCAAGTGGCAAATTATTTGAGCAGTGATTGTGGTGAAGGTGGTTTTACTTTGTAGAAAATGAAGCACTTATATTTTCATTTTGCTTGGATTGATCATAAATAGTCACATTGTAAACCTGTAAAGGTCTGGATTTCACCCTACCTCAGTTACACTGAGCCCTGCTTTATTCTACAAATTGTCCTGTTGCAGAGTTAGGTGGTATTCAGTTTTGGAGTGGCCTGGATGAACAGCAGGTTGGTCTCCTTTAAATAAACAATTCAATTTAAGTTAATTTTATGCGTAAACTGGAAGAGTAGATTAAACTGAATGTTAGTGAGGCAGAACTCACCACCAGAGAGGTTTCTATGAAAGAACTTGAAATACCCAGCAGTATTAAAAAAAAATACATGGAAAGGTTGTAAACGTAAATGTTTTCATATTGCACAAAACAGATTAAGTATTCCTGCTACTTCAGTGTAGATTATTCAAATACAGCACTTGAAGACCTGCACAAACAGAAGAATGACAATAGAGAGCAAACAAGATAACATTCTTATCCAGAAAGCAGACAAGAGGATAAATGTTAACTCCACGCAAAAGTTATGATAAACTTTTTTGGGTTTGTTCAACGGTTTATTTCTTACACCAACTAAAGTGTGTATCCTTGGCTTTCTTAGAAACCTAAGCAAAACACACAATAACTTCAACCAGAAATAATGCACTGAGCAATGCTGAAGTCCTTAAAATGTGATTAATTTTTTCCCCCAAAGATGAAGGCAAGATTAAAAAGGAAAATCTTCTCATCAGCTAAAAGAGTGCTAATGAGTACTCAAGCAGTAATATCAGTGTAACCAGCAGTGAGGGAATCCTCTGGTCATGAGTCTCACAGAAATAAATTTCTGTTTATCAGACAAAACCGGGTCTGTTTTATGGTGCAACCAAGTGACACCTCTGCACCGTGGGAGTTATCAAACCTTCAATATCAACACGACCTTCTGTGTACTCTTATCAGAAGCATGTGCATCTCTTCCATGACAAGATAACGCTGCATGGCAGGGAGGTTGCCAAACAAATGCATTGTCTGTGTTCTCCGCATGCTGTTATCTAGAGGAACGTCACACAACAGATGAGTTATGTATAAATGTAAAAAGAGTTTCCATTTTATTAGGAATTGTTTCTTCCAGTGGAAAAAGATGTGGGACTCTGCTTGAGATACAGCTCAGGAGATGCAAGGCAGCAATGGTCCAAAAGCCCTGAGGCTGTGTTAGCCCTGTGGTGAACACCAGTTAATGAAGCTGGAAACATGGGCTGGGTACTCTGAATTTTGGTCAGATCCACCCTTGGCCTGCACCCCACTGTCTGGACAGGTGAACACTGAGCTTCTGTTTGGCATTAAAACTTTGTAGACAGACACAAAACTGGAGGATGAGGAGTTTTCTGGTGAGAGAAGCTCTGATTTGTCCTGAATGACAGGAGGTATTTTCCCCTTTTAAACCTCAAAGCATTTTCTAAGGCTTATTTTCTGTCAGTGGGTTGATAAGCTATGGTAACAAAGTGTATTTTAATGAGATGCTATGTTACTACATATATTGTGCAAGAGAGAAAACTTTAATCAGCATTCAGATTTCCTCCAATATCCTCTACCTGTCTGTCAGTACTATGCCAAGAATGCAGCAATCCTAACATTGAAGAAACTGTATTAGAATCCTTGGATTTGTCCAGATTTTACATTTATGTTTTGAAGATACATAAAATAGGCCCAAAAATTGAAAATTATTAGGGTTTCATTGGTTTGTTTGATTGTTTCTCTTTAAGGATGGCATAGCTGGATCAAAAGAGGAGAGCACAGGGTAATAGTCCCTCAGAAGTGCAGATGGATCTACTGAAATTACAAATGCCTGTATCTGAGCATGCAATTTCAACACTGTGGAAAAGCTCAGAAAGTGCTGAAGTCAATTTTGCATTACAAAGATAGTAGGCCTGACTGTGGATGCTGCTGTTCAGCCTGTGCCTGCAAGGAGTGTATAAACAAGTGAGCTTTAGCAGGAATATGTCCTTGAGCTTGCTTTCAATTGCTCAGCATTACTAAAAGCAACATTCTTTCTCTGACATGAATTACAAAAATCTAAATCAGCATAAAACAAACTCAAAAGCTTTTATTTCAGTTACAAAACTGTCTATTTATTTCTCTTTATGACGCTCTTCTGCTCCCATTGTGCTGGTGATGATCTTGAGAGTGTTTTCTGTTGTGACTCTTGCTGCTGTTTGATGCCTTCTTGGTGCTTCAGACTTGGAGATAACATTTGTTTAATGTCTCTGAAGTTCTCTGTCAAGTGTCTCTGCCTGCAACTACAAACAGGATTCAGTCAAAGATTTCTTCACACTTGGCTTATTGCAATTCCCTTTTCCAAAGACCCCCTGTTTGTCCCTGTCTTGCCCCAGTGTGTTGCTCAGCTCACACTGCTTGTTTTCATGCTGCTCAGGTGGTCCAGTGCTATTCAGTTACACTGATTGTCCATTAAACTCAAGTCTAATTTCTACAGTCTGCAGATGCCTTTTAAACTCCCCTAGACAGTGGAAACTGCTTCTGTGTTCTCATTTCTGGATATTTCCAGTTTGTTCTGTTTGTGTGACCATTTGTTGCAGGTCTTGGCATCCTTTTTTTTCTAAAAACTGTTTTTCATGGAGGGTGGACAGCTGTTGAACTTTCACAAATGAGAAGCAAGAGCTTGTCAGAGTTGTTGAAGGAGTTCCCCTCACTAATTAATTGCACATGTTTATTTAGCAGTGTTTTAGAGAGGTGAGAAACATCGAGGTTGTTTTGTAGAAATGTGCAAAATTGGAGCCTCTGTCTAGAGCAGTTTTGCACATAGGTGAGAATTGCAATTACATGCCTCAGAAACATCTCTGCAAAATTAATCCTGTGCTCTACATATAAGCCCTCCATCATAAGCAGACCCCTTTGCAATGAAATAAATCCTGCCCACCATTTCTGTTTTCTTTGGATTAATAGTGGTGTTGCTCAGAAAATGTGTAACAGGAATAGAAATCAATGTGATATCAATGCAATCATTATTAGACTCAACTTCTTGAAGCTAGCATGAGATTAACTGAAACAAATCTGAAAACTGTAAGTTTGATGTTGGCGTCCTAAATCAAATTAAAATTGAGCTAGAATCAAGCACAGCATAAAATCTTGTTTATATAACTTACATATTCTATTAAATCTTATCTCATTAGTTTAATTTCACTTGATAGCACCTCAAAATTTCTAATTTTAAAAAGATCCAATGTTCTTATTTAATGAATATAGCAATTAAATGTAGTGCTATGCTATGATTCAGGGGATCATTCCATTAGGATTTACTGTGCTAGTATACTGGAAGTAAATAATTCTCGCCAGAGATGGGTGAATTATTACTGATGTGCAAAAAGTACTCTGTTTAAAGAAAGTTAGAACTGTAAAATTAAACTCTGAAGGATTAGGAAAAGGCAGAATTAAGGCTGCCTGTGTAGCTTTAATTTGGAAGATGAATGCAATACAGCCTTAAAGACTCGATCACAAGCTGCTACTTTATTCTGTGCACAGGGTGGACAAGATCAAGTGTTTATTTTTATCTGCATCGTTCAGTGAGAAGTTCCAGATGCCATCCCAACTCTGCCCTGAATACAAGGCTATTAATGTCCTCTGAGCTTTCACACAGAGCCTCTCAGCAGAGTATCTGAATGTCTCTGAAGCATTAATACATATATTTTATACTTTAAGTAATGCTCATTCTCTTTGGGTGACAGCTTTAGAGCTTGATTTCTTTTGCATACTTAGCAGCTTAAATGACAGATTCAGCTCATGGCTCTTAGAGGCTACAGTTAAACTTGTCATTGCTCAGGATTTCTGCAGACCAGTCCAGCATGTTTCATGTGGATGCCCAGAAGGTGACTAACTGTGAGATGTTCTGGCTGAGCTGACTTTCTAAGCAGTTCAAAACTGTGGCAGAGAAACAGATAGGCTCACTTCTGTAAAGTGCTGTTTGATTACCTTATCCATGAGCTTATCCTCAACCTTTTTCTTGTAGCAGCCTTATGCACAATTTGTTGTTCTTTCTGAAATGTCTCTATCAGGTAGAGCAAGGACCATATCACAGAAAGCTTCACTAAACCTCAATCTGCTGCTAGAACTCTCTCTTGGGCTTTGCATGATACCACACTTTTCTGGAAACAGTATTTTCCCTATTCTTGCTTTTGATTAAATGTTTTAACCCATAGTTAAGCATCTATACTGTATTGCATCATATAGACTGATGTAAATTTAATTTTCCAAAGTGAAAATTTGCAGTGCAGAGCCAGTGGGTGTCCTGGTAGAAAAAGTCTCCTTAGAAGAGCCCCATTATGAAAACCTCTGCACTGCAGCTGTTGAACTGGATCTGAATGGCTCACAAGGCTTTCTGGAAATCCTGCTCATCCCTGGTGTGAGCACCTTGAGTCCCTAATACTCTGTAGGATCATCTGCACCAGTGTCCCCTCTCTAGAGGTGTCTCTAAGCATGTTGTGGCCCCTGGAAATGCTCTTTACAGGTTTTTGTTCCAGGGCTGCTGGACCCTGGATCTCTGTGAAAATATTCTCTGCTCTTTGGGAGGTCAGGATCCCTTTGGCTTACTTTCCTGCCTAGCTGTGGTGCAGAGCTGGTTTTGGCTAATTTGATCTATTATGCAGCTCAGGGGGAGCTTAACTGAGCGGCACATTTTTGCTGTATTTCAACGGTCAGGAGAAGCACAGTTAAAATTTCCCTCTGCACTCTGTGTAATGACTGAGGATAGGAAAACTCCAGCATTGTATTTGAGAAGCATTGGGATTAAATTATGTCATTTAAGAACTCATTAGCCTGTCTTTCAAGTGTATGCACTTTGGGGAATAATCATCTTTCTTCTCCTGCTTTGCCTTTGAGTAGTTCGTGTGTCATATCTCTCATGCCTGGGAACTGCAGCTTTATGGCACTTTGGATTGGATAAACCCCCTTAGCTTTGAAATGTTAAATCCTTCAATTAGTTCGACTTGAAGACTAAAGGCCAAACATTTCAAATGTGGGCACCTGAAGTCGACAGGAGCTGCAGGCGTTCATCACCTTGGAAAATCAAACCACATCATTTAGGGAGCTAAATTTAGATGCAGATACCTTGCTTTTGCCAGTGCAGTTTAATCACTGAGTCCTACAGTATTACTCTGGATCATATGTTTTTTTTTTCCTCTACCCTTTGGAGTTCTGTTTTCCTTCTCCTGGAAGGAAAAGGCTGGGATTTATGTTTAGATATTCATGTTATAATGTCCTTTTGACTCTCTCAGCGAGCTACTCCCAGAGAACAGTTCCATCCCATTCCGTGTGCTAAAAGCACCTCTTGGATTCAGCAGTCTAAAGCCAAAGTAGGGCCTAGAAAATTGCTTAGAAAGGTCTACATTAATGTGCCAAAGACAAATGTTAGTTTACATTGTCTGGGTGAACCTGTGGCCTGTTTTGCTGTCATCAGCCACTATCCCTCCCAGATGTGCTTTCTGGCTATCCTCTGGTCAGGATGGTCCAAAAAAATCTGCCTTTCTAAATCTTCCCTTTGAAATGTATTTGGTCACTATGAAAGCTGTTACCTCACTCATAAGTTTTGACTTACTCCATACTTTTGAAGGAAAAAAGGGATCAATCAAGGGTTGTGTAATTTGGACACCTGCTTTTAACTGTACACAGGAAAGGAACTGATTTCTTAACTGATTTCTTAACTGAGTGAAGTGACAGAACAAGTATGGACAACTGAGCAACTGTGGCTTGTGCAGATTTAGGTGTTTCCTGATGCAACTGCCCAAAGAAGTAAATCCACAAGCAAAGAGAGTTTTTTAGAGATTTGTATTCATAAGATGAAAAGCTTCTGAAAGAATGTAACAACTCTGGGACTGAAGTGCCTTTCCATTGCCATGATCTTCTGCTTCTGCTGATTGTGAATGCTGAAAGTCTGCTCTGCTTCCCCAGAGTCCTGATAGGAGATTCATTGTCAGAACTGGAAAGGCAGAAAACTAGCAGAGACAAAACCCCAAACAAACAAAATTCTCAAACCCCCAAACAAGGAAAGGAGATTTCTTAATTATAGTTTACCCTAAGCAGATGTTAACAAGTCTATTTAAACCTGTAATCTGCTGCTGGCCTCCTGTCCTCATCTATCGTGGTGTTTCCCTGATCAGCTAATTCTGCCCTGATTAGCATTGCAGAAATGGAGAGGTTTTGTCAAACACAGCTTCAGGAGCTGTTTTGGAATACCCCCTTGGGTGGTTGGTTTTTGTGAGCTGCAGATTACAAAGGATGATTTCCCAGCCTACTCCATTTTATTTATTCTTGCTTTGATTAGACATGAGAAATGATTCATGACATTGAGATGCTCCTCACTGCTGGACCTCACACAGTTTCTCTGCCCCTGCTTGGGTGGTCTCAGCCTTGTTTATTTTCCTGCTGCTGTCCCAGCATCAGCCCCTTGCTCCGTGTCCTCCCTCCTTGGCAGGGCAGTCCCTGCTTCTCTGGGTGAAAAACCTCTCTAAGGAGGCAAGGAAGAGGTTTGTCTGTCCTGTATCTCCCCACCTTTTCCCTCTTGTGGGAACCAGGGATTTGGTTCTGTGCTTGGAGAAGTACAAAATGGAGAGTTTGTTTCCTCATAGAAATAGGGGAGGGAATTCTATTTTCAAGCTGTTAAACTGTTGTTTCCCATTAAAATTTGGGGAAAAAACTACTCCCTGAAAATTCGTGTTCAACTGAGGATTTTGGTGTAATTTAATTCAGTGCAGTGTTTATTTTTTTTTTTGTGGAGAAAGAGGGTCCTTTTTTATCCCCAGCCATATTTTGTGTGGTGCTTCCCCAAAGGCATCTTCTTTACTTGGACTTGCAAATATGGACTTCTGCCTTTCTCATGCCTAAGAATATGGAATACTTCATCTCTGTCTTCATCTTCTTATGCTCTCCTTGTGCCAATATAAGAATATTTTATGTCCCTGGTAGTACCATGTGGTGCTTTCCCACACCTCCTGCTAAGAGTAGCTTGTGGCAGTTCTCCTTGGAAAATATATTCTTATCACCCAAGAAGAACTTATTTTCCCATAGTTATCAAGATTCTTTTCTCTCTCTCTCCAGCAGTAGCAAGAGGGGGTTTATTTGCTCAACTCAGTTTGGAACAATATAGAGGTAAATGTTCCCAGCAGCCAAGTTACCAACATAGCAGTGTGTAGTGCTATTTTTAACTTGAAGTTTGTCTTCATTTCACTTATCTGAGATGAAGGTCCTGTGATGATAGAAGATTTTTGATAAATAGGCACAGTGGGATTGATCCCAGTTTCTTTACAATTTTGGATGGATTGAGCTAGAAAATAATTCCCTGTGAAAAGGGCCTTGACGTGTCTCTAAAATATTCAAAGAATAGCTTCTGAAGTGCCTAAACACCGTTTGGAAAAGACTTATAGGTAGAAGTTTTCATGAGAGCTTAACATAGATGAAACAGGGTTTTCAGAACTGATTGGCAATAATGCAAGTGGCTAATTTCTTTGAAGTGTGCTGAACGTTGAAATGCTTTGAAAATCTGACAAGACGTGTTGCTGTCAGTTGCTGCTCGTTGCTGAGTGAGTTTAGAAATTTGGCTTTAAATTTGGATGTTTGATGATTTGGCTTAAGAGCAACCGATACCTAAGAAGCAAATAAACAACTTATTTTGGCTTTCTTTTCAGATGAGATGGCCAAAGGAAAGCTCTTAAGTGAGCATTTCTAATGTCGTCATTTGTGATTTGATTTTTAGAATATCACCTTGCTTGCTGTCACTTTGCACACCCTAACTTCTAAAATAGAGGCTAGTTCTGTTCATGTCGTTTAGCAAATTCTGATATAAGAGGAATGCCAATGGCATCCACTCTCTGTGAGCATGGCTTTCACCTCAGGTTCCTCCACTGATTAAATTTTAAGCTGAAATTCAGTTTTATTTTTTATGTTTACAACCTGAACTTACGAGGTTTTGTATTTATTGCATCCTGAATCTGCTGAGATGCCAAAAGAGTGCCGTGATATGATTCACACAACTGGGATTTTGCTTACTTGACCATGTCAAAATAATAGCAACAAAGATCAAGCTCATCCCTGACACACCTCCTGGGAGTGAGGACCATCCTGCTGAGGAGTAAATAGAGCTCATTAGGATATCCCTATGTAGCTGCTGCTGGTTATTAGAGAGTCAGAACTGCTGCATCCAGAGCAGCACCCCAGGAGCATTACCCTTCACCTTGTAGAGGTGCCTTCAGGTAAAAATGCTCATCTGCAGGTGGTATTCTGGCAGCTGGCTGTGGGGAAGAGCTGAGCTTCTGATGCTGGAGAGAGGAACAAGTAGTTGGCACCTCTTAAATTCAGGCCTTTGCTCCTGGTGAGCTGAAAGAAAACCAGAGACTGCAGACTGATGTGGGGAGCTTCAGACTCTCGGAGATAACAGAAGGTTTGAGGGGAGCTTTGGATCAAGTCCAGTCTTAGCTGACCTGATTTGCTTATTCCTAGGCAGCACATATTGCTCTCTGAACATCCCTTGTTAGGAGTGCAGGCTGCATTTCTGGAGCAGCAGCTTCACACTGTACAACTAGCACCTTTTTTTTTAATGTGTAACTGGCCTGAAAGTTGGAGTGCCCAACTCTGCTAATTACATGAAACTCTTTAATGTGATGCTGGAGGTGTTAAACAATCGTACCTGCATTAAATATTCTGTGCTTATGCAAACGTGGCACACAGATTGCGAGTTCTAAAATTTATCAGGCAGACTAATTATTTAAATGTGAGCTATAGGTTACATAAATAAATAGCTCTCCCTCAGTAAATGGTAAGGTGTCACGGTGTTAACCACGTGGCTTGTAGCAGAGTAGAATTAATGTTAACACTTCTGTAGCTTTCTTTCTCTGATTACTAATTCTTTCGATGTTGGTAGATGAACTGAATTTATGAAAGTTTTGCCTGCCCTCTAGGTCCCTATTTTGTATTCCTTGTGCATTGCAGCCTGCTTTTGACTCTGGCAGCAATGCTGGATACTAAAACCATGGGTAGCTCAGGCTGCCTGCTCAGCCTGTGGGGTGAGGCAGATCCAGACCAGCCCGGGAGCTTTACTGGGGCAAGGTCTCCACTGCCCCAGCTCCTGTACCCTGATCCTCCAGCTACAGAAGCAGCCCAATTGCAATTAGCAGCATTTATATATTAGAGCAATGACATCGCATTGCAAATACCAAGAAAACAGAGATCACTCTGGTAATGAATGGAGGGTTTGCCACGGTGGGCTCCCCACATTTTTCTGTTATCCGTTTGCTGCAGGAAAGGTGCAATTGTGTTCACAGAGGCACAAAGTGATAATATGCTGCCTGCAACTTTTGAGAGTGGTTTTTGAGTGCAGAGTTATGAAAGCTCCAGAAAATCCTATATGAGAAAAGCAGCTCTAGCTAGTCAGAGAGAGTTTCATTAAAGTTTCTTGCTGTTATTAGTTTTAAATTCACTTATGTCTCCTTCAGTTTCATTTCCGGAGGCACCTGCTCTGGTGGTTTTCTGGCAGAAACACTGCAGAGGGTGGGGAGTGTTAAGTGACAGGTTGCATATTCCTCCTTGGACTCCTAGAATTGGCTTTTTTTTTCCCTCCAGTCATGCTAATTTATGCACAGCTTTCATAATGAAACTTGAACAGGCATCCTTCCCCATCTGCCCCAATTCCCAGTCCTTTTCTGCTGCACCAGCCGAGTTCCTTGATTTCACAGAAGTGGAAACCAGTGAGTGTTTCACACTTCACCTCTGGGGAGTCTGTGGGTCTGATCCTGACATTTTCCTTAGCTGTTCTGGCAAAGCACAGGGAAGGAGCTGAGCAATGTGCTCAGCCATTTGCAGGCTCTCCTGCACCTCCTGCATTGCTGTACTCTCCTGCATGGCAGGGAGCCTCTTGCCCATCCATTTCATGGTGGATTTAGGAGGAGGATCACGGTTTCATGGCAGTCATTCAGCAGCAGTGCCTGTGTTGCAATGTCTCTGGAGGAAGCAATCGGATCAACTCCGCGAGTGCAAGGGATTAAAAGGAGCCAGATGCTCTCTTAATGGACAAGCAGAAGGCGAAGTTGCAAACTTGGCCTTTTGGGGAAATTGAAAGCAGTTTAGTTCAGGTTCAGCTTAAAGGGTTGGGAAAGAAACTGTCTATTAGTGTCAAACCAGGCTGACAGTGCACCCACACCGAGCTCGCAGATGCTCCGGAGCCGCCAGGCAGAGCCTCCCGTTACCCTGCTGGGACACGGGGCTGCGCTTCCTTGCAGCTTCCTTGCAGCTTCCTCAGCCTTGGAGCCACCATCCAGAGGGTTCTGAGCAGCTTCTCCTGACACTGCCTTCAGACTGATGCAGTCAGGGCACATCTGTCCGGTGTGAGGTCTCTGCAGTCCGAGCCAAACTCTGCAGTGCTGCTGTTTGCACCTCATCCCGCCAGCATCGGGCTGGAGTGGAGTAGGGCAGGATTTGGTCACCTTAGCAACCTCCTGCCATCCCTTCTGGAGAACACACTGCACCAGGTTTAGGCCAACCAAATCCTTTCCCAGCCCCCGGAGGAAAGGAAAGAGGGAGGCAGGTTGTGAGTCCGAGTTATAAGCTGCTCTCAGCTCTGATCCCAGGGCAGCAGATCAGCATTCAAGCTGGAGGTGGAACTGTGCTGTGACCCCTCACAGGTAACCTTTGTGTTCAGGGGAAACCCAGGGTGCTCTGCTGGTCTTTTCCTAGGCCATGGAAAGGGAACAGGCATTAACAGAGACTTCAGCTCCTTCTGTTTTCATTTTATTCTGTGAACAGCCAATGGTGTATCATGAGACTGCTGTTAAGGTACAGTTTCAAGCCTTCCATACAAGTTACACCTTTAAAATTTACTTGAATTCCTTCACTACTAAATATTTCCTTCCTTCCTTCCTTCCTTCCTTCCTTCCTTCCTTCCTTCCTTCCTTCCTTCCTTCCTTCCTTCCTTCCTTCCTTCCTTCCTTCCTTCCTTTCCTGAGCAGTTTGTATATCATCAAGGTGTTAAGCTGCAAGCACAGAAGGCCATGCAAATAAGACCAAGCCAGCTGCACAGGTTTTGCACACTTTAATTAAGTTGTAGGGCTTCAAAGGAATTTGGCTCCAGTTTCTGATGCTTCCATGCCCTGTCTTCTGTTCCAGTGTGGATGCTAAATTGTGCAGAAATGGAGCGTGACCTAACTTTCATGTCAGTTGATCTGGCTGGAGCTGTTTTTGTGTAACTAATTTAAAAAGATTGATTGTTGGTTAATTACATTAATGAACTGAACCAACATGGGCACAGACCAGAGCTCAGCAGTCTCCTAAACAGTCATTAAGAATAGACATCTATCTTTTCACCTGCTTGTGCAGCCTCCTGTTGGGCTGCAGAGTGTGTGGGATCGTAATTCTGAAGGTTAAACGACTTAGGGACGTAATCACAGCCTGCTCACCTCTGCTCCCCCTCTGCCCATATGGCCCTGCTCGTCACAGTCAAAGTCCATTTGGACAAAGTGGCTGCTGAAAGGTCTCCAGGACAGCCAGTCTGGTGCTTTCAGCTGGGTTCCTGGCAAAAGCCAGCGTGCATTACGAATCCACCAAAGTTCCCTGTTGAAAGGATTCTGGGGATTTAAACAATTTTGAAATAACTTCTTCCCCAATTAGGGTAATTCATGTTTATCAAGGTGAAAGTGTACTAAGCAGAGCTGTTCACTCTCCTCTCTAGCCAGCTCATGAATATGAAGAAAGATTGAATCAATAGTACATTTCTGTAATTAAATTGGTAAGTTAAAATGATCGGGTTCTTGTTTTAGCAAGCAGTCAATGGAAGATACATTTCTGTGTGTTTATCAGTGTTGGCCTTGCAGCCATTCACCACATTTAGGTGGGAGCTGTGCAAATGGTGCCTGCCACACAAGGACTTACAAAAGTACTTTAAAAAGTTAATAAAATGTTTGAGAGAGGGATGTTGGTACATTTTCTAACCTGACTTGAAAATATTATGCAGTGAATAAAGGCAATGGAATGCATTTTATTTTATGGAGAAATTTTTGGACATACTATTATATATCCTTCGCCATTGTTAGCACATCTGCTTGCCAGATTTAGTCAAACCAAGGAGGACTTCAGCTAAAGTTAATAAGTTTGTTGCCACGGGTTTGAGCAGAAAGAGAACTGGACCAGGGCTGGGTGTTATGGTGAGAAAAATCCTAGTTATTTGGGAAGTCAGGAATGATGGTACTTTTGCACTGGTAGCCTGGGAGAAGCTATTACTCTCTATAGGCTGTTGTCAAAATCTTCAAAGGTGTCAGTGCTGCTCCCATGGTATTCTGCAAAGCCTGATCCAACAGCTGCTGGAACCAAGGGGTTGTCGCAGGGATTTCAGTTCCCTTTGGGTGATGTTGCAGGTGCCCTATAAAGTCTGATTTTCAAGGAGGCTGTTTACTTTCATGAAACCATTTTGTATCCCAAATTCAGCACTGAGTGGGGGAAGTAAGTCAAAGAAAAATGGGATTGACCTGCAGCCATATGCTACATGCTGAAAACCTGCTTTCTTCATTTTCAGTTCCCTCACTGATATGTCATTGAAATGGTTTGAGGTGACAAGGGAGGAAACTTAATGCTGAGGAGGTTTTGGAGACTGGTGCTGCTTCCCCATTGTCCCAGAGACTTCTGTGAACTGTTAGGGTGAACAGCTGAGTGGCTGCAAAAGGGATTTCAGGCATTGGTTCATGATACCTTAAAAACACTTTAAATGAGAGGCAAAGAAGTTGTGAAATTACACAGATGCAAATGGAGTTAAATTATGGTTTTATGTAAGATCTTCTGTTTCAAGCTAATTGAAAGACAGAGGCCACTGCTGCAGGAGGAAAATATGAAAAGAAAACTATACTGAAACATAAAAGTGTTTCTGATCAAGAAAAATTCTGTTTCTGTTGAATGTTTTATTTTGTTCCAGTCACATAAATTACCATCTTTGAAATACTGAAACTCCCACAATCAGCTTTTTATAACAGAAAATAATTTACATTTAAAAGGTTTAACTGAAGCAGCTAAACCTTAGTGATGAATGTGCACATTCGGCAATAAAACAGGGAAACAGCCCATGTTTTGGAACCCATAGCTGCTATATATAATTTTAATATTATAAAGAACCAAGTACAGTCTAGTGAGTGCTACAGGTATGCGCTGAGATATTTGCTAGTTCCTGGGAAATGTATTCTTAAGGGTATAAAATGCCTCAGTACTGACACAGAGCCTTGGAAATCTCCTTTAGCACTGATGGATTCTGTGATGAGAAGCAGCGTGGCTTGAATGCATTTCATCCTCCACAGAAACTTATGAGCTTGGTCACATTGCCATCATCAGAAACCATTTCTTTCTCAGTGCAGTAGCACCTCTCTTTCATCTCGTGGTGGGTTGACCCTGGCTGGACACCAAGTACCCACCAAAGTCACACTATCAATCCCCTCTTCAACTGGACAGGAGAGAGAAAATATACCAAAAAGCTCATGGGTGGGCAGAATCCACCTCTGAAGCCACCCACCCCCCCCCAACCTGGCCACACTAACCCAATACACATTTTAAATAATGAAAGAGGAGACAGAGAGAGTATTTTCATTCTGAAGGAACCTTGTCATCATCCTGGAAGAGATTGCAGCAGTTGTCTAAAAGGGCCACAAAATAGCCACAAAAATTAGAGATAATGATTTCCCTCTCAGAGTAACTGGTATGTAAGGCTTGTCTTCCCCCTGTCACATACATCCCTGATTTATCTCCTCGTCTTCTCCCCTGCTCCCTGCATTAAAGGGGGAGTGGGCCATTGCTGCTATAATGCTCTTATTCCCTGCTAGAGCAGAGAAGATATATTTCAATTTTATGCTCTCCTCAAATGTACTCAGACATATGGAAGAAATATCTTACAGGTGTTTGTATTCTTGCAGATACTCCAGGGAATTGACAACCCTCTGCATTCCAACAATAATCTTTCCCTCGACCTCAGTGTGCTTTATATCTCACGTGGGAGACTGAGTCCTGCCATTAGCAGAGTCAGTGAGAAAGTGGGTGGAAGTTTCAGCAAAATGGGGATGAGACCCTGGGTGTTCATGGTGGGGCTGCAGAGCCCATCAGGGGAGAGCTGTGCTCAGCTTTGTGCAGAGCAGCACTCAGCCTGCTCTGACACAGCCTGATGTTTCCTGACATCTGCAAGATTTGCCTGGGGGATTTGATCCTTCCTCTTATTAATATCAGAAAGTAAATTAGCTTTATATTGCCCTTCATAGCAGACCTTTCAGGGGTCTCCCATCCTTTTCATTCAGCCTGGGTCTCTGAGGGAAAAACCCAGTAATAACACACTGGTGTGATGATTAGTAAGCACATTTTACATAATTACAGTGTTGGCATCTCAGGGGGGAAATGAAAGTTTGTGCTGTCCCTTTAACAGGACAATTTGATAATCCTCTTAGCATTTTCTCTTTTGGCTGATAATATTTCACACAGTTTTACTTTGTAAAATATTCCTAAAGGGAGGCTTAAGCAATAATGCACAGATTATGGAAATTACTCTCATTAAATATAGGGAGAGACTTCAGCAAAGCCATGAACTCCTTCAAAACGTGTAACCCCCATTAGGAGCTTCATTTAAATGTTTATTCACAGAGCACTAAATGTTTATTATAGAACATTTTATTGAAACATAAATTAAAGAACCCTAATTACACATATCACAAGTGTTCAAACAATATGCATTTATCAAGACTTAACTAAAGATCAGAGGTGAGGGGAAATGCAGTTGTGCTTTCATTTGCATCTCAGCAACACCAAATTTGCACAAAAATACCTGGACTAAGTGACTCTGAGAGTAGGCCACAGCACAGGCTCAAGGCAGGTGCTCTCCAGCTATCCCTGAGCATGTATCACCTTCAGAGGCCCCTTCATTGGTCATTCCCTTCTGTAAAAAAGGCTGAGGACTGCCAGGGTTTTGGGTTGTTTCTGCAGAGTAATGGTTGCTGCTCCTGCAGGTCTGCCCATCCTGCCCACTGTGAGTGCTGGGAGGGGATGGACAATGGAGAATGGCAGGTGAGTGCATGAACCCTCATTCCTAGCATTGCAGACCAGGTTAGAGGTCAGGAAATGGCAGTTCAAAAGCACCATCCAACCTTTATTTCCATTTAGTTTATTCATTTGCTGCCTTTCAGAGGATCTCTTAAGAGATATACATTCAAATCACCACTTCCAACAAACAGGCTTATTACCCTTATTATGGTGCCAGTTTTCTTGGGTTTGGGGCTGAAGGGGAGGGATTGGCACTTCTCTTGAAAATGCTTAAGTTGCCTTCAGCCATGGAAATTATAACTGCAGATATCAAGTAGGTTTAAAAATCCTTCTGTGCTTGTTTTCATTAGGTCTACATCCCTTTTCTAGCTCATCCACACCTAATTTCTTTCAAACTTCATAGCAGTTGACATATGCATTATTTATTGAGAATGCTGAATCTGCACATTTCCACATCTACATGTTTGAAGATTTACTCTGCTGCAAGTCCCCCACTTGGTTTGGCTTCTGATATGTTTGCAAATTCTCTTCGTTTTTTTGCTTTCCAAAGTATGTGATTTCTGTACTGAACAAGTATCTTGATACTTACACTTCCAGAGGCAAGTCCATGGCATAAATGTTGGTAGGGATCAAGGCAAACCTTGATTTTTCCTCCTGAGGGTGTGTGTGCAGCACAGTGCAATGCAGATTTACACAAGTGTCTGCTGAAAGGGCACAGCTTGGTGGCACATGGACAGCCTGTGTGACCTTCTCTCTCAAGACTTGTTCCAGTGTCTTGTTTTCTCTCTTTCCATTCTCTTTCTGCACATTTTTGATTCACAGAATTTCGACCTCTTTTTCATTCTATCAGGAGCTTCAACCCTCACTGCTCTCCAGTGGCTCTTCTAGTCCATCCAAACATCTGTCTCTGCTCTTTCCTCTGCTGCTGGCCTGGGCTTTCTGACACAGATGTGGATCCCCTGTCCTCTTCCAAGCATCAATCTGTTCCCCTGCACAGCCTGCTCTCAAGCCTGGCAGTCTGAGCCACTCCTTTCCATCTGTGTCATGTCCTCATGTTTCTCATGATGGCAGAAAAGCAAACCTCAGCTTTGTGTTTTAACAAACAGAGCCAAAGGTGTTACAAGAGTGGGTCAGTCCATGCATCCTCCCTGGGTTTGGAGCAATCCTCACCCCCAGCATGGCAGAGCTGCCAGCAGGGAAGGTGACACTCAGGGTCTGCATCTGGGCAGCCTTGTGCACAAGGTTTTAGTGAAGCTGGAAAGGAAAGTGCTGATTCCTAGAAATGGGGCATTTTTGTAGGAAAGGAATGGTTTCAAGTAGTTTCCTGTCATGTTTTACTATTTTACAAAAATTAGTTCCTTTAAAGTGGTCTGTCTTTGACTAATTTATAACTCCTGGAAATGGGGGGAAAATAATCAGTACTAATGCTGGCAATAATTTTGAGGGCTGTGAAAACTGAGTGTTTTAATTGTCCACAACTCTTTTCCTAATGTTGAATACTACTTTTAAAATTTTTTTTAATTTGTTTCTCCATCTCAAACCAAAACAGGACTCAGAAAAACGTCAATAACTCATAAATACTCACTGGAAAGGAACTGTTTTCCCACAAAGATGTCTTTGCCAGTGCTTGCAGGTCAAGGGCCCTGGAAATGGGCTTTCAGTGCCTAGAAAGAGCAGTTGTACCAAGTGTGCCTGTGGCTGGTGACACACCGGATTTTTGGGGACAGCAGAGGGAGTGCTTTCTGTTAATGAGCTGTGGATATACAGGCAGGGCTTTCCATGGAATAACTTTGTAACAGGGATAATTGAGCAGTTAATCAAGAATAGCAAACAAGGGCTCCATGGAAGCCCAGTTTACAGAGAGGACAAAATTACTCTATTTTTCATGTGGCTATCTCTGTATTATGGTTGATTTTCTTTATCGCCCACTAACAGTCTTACTTGGAGAATGGTTATTAGTTTGAAATTCCTTCAGTTAATCTGGTAGTTTAGAAGAAGCATTATCACAGCCTCCCAGAGGAAGCCCCTGTCTCTGTAATGGACAGGACACTTTGCAGCAAGTGAGGTCTCATCTGAAAACCACCATCCTTTTTCCCAGCAGAGTGGATGATGGGGATCTCCAGGCCAGTTGGTCTTGCTGCCTGGAGCTGCTGATTCCCTTCCTGCTCTTCCTCCTGCCTGGCCACAAGCACAGCAGGGACAGATCACAGCCTTTCCTGACCTCGCTGCACCATGAGACTGGAAACCCTCAACTGCCACGCTTTGACTGTAGAAAGAATGAAGAGTAACAAGGGAAAGAAAGGATTAGCTGCTGGAAGACATCTGGTTTTGCTGCATGAAGGCACAGCTCAGCCATGTTCTGCTTTTGCAGATGTAGGGGGAGCAGCACTTGCTCTGCCAGCGTTTTGGCAGCACCACCATCAGGGTTGTACAACCCTTTGCCAGCTTTCATGTATTCACCCTGCAGGAACATTTATTGGTAATAGACCCTGGGTGCTGAGGAGCTCATCTACAGACTATTATCTCCCTTTCCACTGGAAGCTGAGCTTTGTTGCTCTGCTAACCAGCACAGCAGCTGAGTGAACACAACATAATGTTCATGAGTTATTGCAGGCAATGTCCATGTCCTCCCCATTGGTGTGTGGCAGGGTCATCTGCTCTTCACTATTCCAGTCTACCTGGGAGATCTCTTTCAGTGTCTATTTTTGTCTAGTATTTTCACTTTAAATCCAGGGCAGTGGTGACACATTGGTCATTTGACCGTAATTCAGTGTATAAAACCAGCCATAACCAGGAACATTGCTTTCTGCATGGCCTTGAGCGCTGAAGTAAAACTCACCTGACCTGAATGCTTGTTTCTCCAACAACACATGCTCCAGGTCTTTTGGCTGAGGCTATCTGGGCGTTTTGCAGCCCTGGTTCACTGGAGAGGGACTTTAGTTGTGTAATCCCACAAATACCTGTGCTGCAGCTGGATTTCAGCAGTGGTTGGATGAGTGTGCTCCAGAGTGCCCATGAGCAGCTCTGTGCTCCCACAGTCCTGATTGGAATGCCATGGAGTTCATCAGAGCATACTCTTCCTGCAGTGGGAGGTCAGAGGCATCACACTCTGGCTCTGGCTCACGAGTTCCCTGTGGCACTACAGATTTGTTCCTTGCAGTACATTTTCTGATGCTCTTGTCTTCCTGGGTATAAAAGTCTTGGAGAAACTTCCCTTATGAGTTATTTTGCATCACCTGATAATTCTCACCATTAGGGGTTTCTCAGCCTGAGATGTTATTTTGAATGTGAAGCAGTGGGAACTGCAGTCCCAGCCCTAGAAAACTGTCAGTCTAATAATTTTAATTTTGAAGATCCTATAAAATCCAGCTCCCACAGCCTCCTTCCAGCTACTGCTGTTCTGGACACCCTTGGAAATCTTGCCCCCAGTATCAGAAGCAACTGGTGGGGCTCAGGCATCTTTAACTCACACGTTGTCACTGTTGTCACACCCAGCATGTCAGTGTCCTGCTTCCCCCATCGGTGCCTGACGAGCAGGGAATGGAGCTAAGCAATGCAAACGTGTGCCTGCATTTTTCTACCCTGATGTGGGTGATATTGATTGGTCCATTAATGTAAATATCTTGGCTGTTGTGTGTTGCTTTCCTTGCTTATTCATCAAAATAATGCAAAATGAGGGGAAAGCAATTTTTTTGGAAAAAAATGAAATACCATCAACAGTGATTGAATACAGCCTGCTGGAGTGTGGTGGTGCTGTCTGCCACCCACCAGTCATGAGGATCCCCACAATAACTGGGAAAAAAAAATTGGAAAGCTTTATTTTGACAATTTTAGTCAATGCTTAGATGTTTTCTGTTCAAGCAGTGTTTTGATGGAAGATTTGCCTAAATCTGTTTGTTTGGTTGAAAAAAAAAAAAGCATCCCAATGTTTTCCTTGCATCTGACACATTTCAGTCAATTGCAAATGGGTTTTTTGGATGGGCATGTTTTTGTTTTGCTTGGAAAACAAATGGAAGGAAGCAACTTTAATTTGCAGGCACCTTGAAGTTATTTTTGCCACTGCCAGTCAGGGAGACCTCCCTGTAGCCAGCAGTGGATGCAAAACACTGAGACATAAACAAAACATCTGGGATGTGAATATTCCCACTGAACCAATTCACAGGTTGGAAATTGAGCTGGTGCTTAAGTGCCTTGGTGGATTGAGGCTTTAGCAGTAACAAATAGTACTAAGGAGTAAATATGATCAATTAAAGATCTCCTAATGAATCAAAATATCAGCCTCTCCGAGCTGAGAAGGCCAGAAGCTGAAAGGCAGATTAGAGAAGGTGGAAAATCTCCCTGTTCAGTGTTTTTGACTACGTGGTAGCCACAGCTCTGTGCTGCCTGTATTTCTTGGTAAAACTGAAGAGAAGGAAAATACGTGAGACACTGTTGCTGATCCTGTTTGTTTCTGTTACACAAACAGTGGGGAGGATCCAGATATTTATTTATGTTCCATGCACAGAGGTTAAAAAAAAAAAAAAAAAAGGATGGCTGGAAAAAATTACTTTCTTTTATTGATTGTTGTTACCTCAAATCTCAAATGTTGGAAATGTTCATTTGTTTTGTGATACAGTTGATGAATTCTGCTCTCCAGCCTGACAGTGAGAACATACATGTAGGAAAGGTGACTAACCCCTGGGAATGTCCCCACTGATGCCAAGTGGCCCATATGCTATCATAAAAGCCTTTTCTTCTTTTTTTCCCCCTCTGATCATAAGAGCCCATATTGGGTGGAAGATCACATTGGGCTCATTCATTACCTGCTGTGCTGCTCTGTGCATCTGCAGTGCAGCATCTCTGCACTGAGCTTTGCACTACATCCCTGCGTGATTTCTCATATTGCACATCGTCTGCCACGGCTATACACATCTTCTGTGTGTGTCCTGGAACATCCTGCACCAGAGATAAAAATTACTCTTAAAGGTGGCTAACCTTCTGGGGAATGGTTGTTGATAGCTGGTATTAGATTTTATATATATCATCAAGAGAAATTCCTGCAAATTGATACTTGTAGCAAAACTCCCATTCCTTGTAGCAGAAGAGAAAGAAACTGACTGGCAGATGAACCGACTCCATTCTTATGAATAAATTTAAAATCTAATGAGAACCACAGGTGTGAGACAGTAGTGAAATTTTACAGTACCCCTGCAAACTTTATTCTACACTTTTATTTTTCTTGAAAGTCTGTCCAAAAGCGAAATTTCAGGCCTAGGGCTACTGAAAACCATCTTTAAAGTTGCTTTGTGATTTTGAGCAATACATCATACGAGCAGTGATGTTCAGATGATACATTGCACTAATACATCACTGGAGCACTTTCGCTCTTATGATATATTAGTATAATACACTATCAGAACACTATCACTGATATATTACTCAAAAACACAGTTTTTGACCCTCAAGATTCACCCTCGTCTCTAGTCTGAATACAGTGAAAGCTGTGGATAATGATAAGAAAAAGAAATCACATATTCAATATCTCTAGGGTAAAGCTGAGAAAAAAAAGTGTGGTATTTGAAATATTTCATTAACTGAAACATCCTTGTGATTTCATTTTATTCACTGAGCAAATGTTTTTATGGATAGAAGCTAACACAATATAGGTATGTTTGAATTTTCTTACAAATAGCCTAAGAAAATCTTTTTTGATTTCATATTTCATTATAGACTTAAGCCCTGTGTTGAGAATGTTTCAATGAGGTGCAGGAGTTTCAGCTGATTTCTACCTCATCAAATTGAATCAGGTGCAAGCTATATAAATTCTATGCTAAGCATTTGGTGCTGTTTCTGATGCAGTCCTTTTTTTTTTTTTTAAAGGATTTAGGCACCATCTAAAAAGATCTGAAGATGCATAAATGTGATCTGTCACTCAGATTATTTGCTGCCTCTCCTCACTGAGGTGTTGGGGTTTTTTTCCTGAAGAATTATTCTCAGTTGTTGTTTTTCTTTACTCAAAAGAGTGAAAGACAAAGGGGAAAAGAGAAAAGAATGCTTTGCAATATTGTTAGTAGCTGGACTTACTGCAGAAAAGTACTTTTTCCAGTAGAGTTTGGGTCTTGAGGATCTTGAATGGCCCTTCCTTTATGGTATGAAGAGAGTGTAAGAAAAAAATTGTAATAGTAATAACAAAACATCAAGATGCCAAGTGTGTTCTTGCCCATAGTTTTGGTTGTTTTCCCCAAATCACTTCAGCACCTTTGATGAAAATGCATCACCCTTCACCTCCCTCCAGAACCAGGTAACCCAAAGCTGCCTGTGCACTCAGACCCCAGCTCTGCTGCCCCGTGGGCAATGGCCTGTGCCAGGAGAGGGACAGGGGTACACTCCTGCTTCAGGCTCTGCCAAACTGGGCTCCTAATCCTTGTGCCTCACAGGTTTTGGGCCACCTGGCACTCTATCCCTGCAGAGGTGTCCCCAGCATGAGCCTTGCACCCCTGGGGGCTTCAGCTTGTTGTATTCGGGCTACAGCCTCTGGGGAGGAAAGGAAACAATAAATTTTATTTAACCTTGTGAGAGGCATTGTCCTCTTCTGTCAGCCTTTCTCTGCAATGTGGCAGCAGCTCCTCTGTCGCCAGGCATTGAGCCCTGAGCCAGGCTGCCCACACGAGCTCTCCACCCCATCCCATCTCTGACACCTTCCAATTCCCATCTGTCCCAAAGACACAATGCTCAGGGACATCATTATTTCAAAGCTGTGGCTAAAAACATCTCTGACTGACAACTATGAATAATTCCACAGAGCCCCTAAACTTCCAGGCATTTCACTCTGGAGCTCATATAATACACCAGGGCTGCTCTCTCATGTTTTTCATCTTTTGTATTCTCCAAAGAGTGGAGATACAGTTATGGAACAGGTTAATGTATTTTCCTCTGAAAGTAATGCTGTGGGAGCCGGTGCATCGTTACATGTGTGTGTTGAGAATAATGCTGACAGTTCAGAAAAGAAAGTCATGAACTTGATAATCACCATTATTTTGTTTCGTATTTTTAGCATGTTCATGTCCATGTCCTTCCAAGGAGGGCTGGAGACTTCAGCAGGAATGATGATGTCTACGAGGAGGTAAGAGTTACACTCCATTTCTTCTTCAGAGTTGGCTTTTCTGTTAGTAAATCACATTAATGGTCCAGGCTTTGCTGTGGGTGGAGGTAGTCAATGGCATCTCTGCTTTTTCATTGCTTGCAAAGACCCTGTGATAGTACGAGGAGCTCTACTGGGATTTCCTTGTGAGCTCCCTCTCTGAGGGAGGGCACAGTTGACACCTTTGGTGCTTCAGTCTGTCACTGCATGCAAGGCAAGGTGACATCTCTACCAAGAGCTGTGCTCTCTTGTTTTGAGGGCACAGGGAAAAAGGGTGACCACATGGACAGCCTGGCATGCAGGGAGTGTGTCCTTTGCCGGCTGCTCGCCTGGGGTGCCAAACCTCCCCTTTCCAACCAGAGAAAACACAGGCAGCTTGCTACAACTCAATCACAAATTGCCTTCTGGCCTCATTTTTGTAGGGCTCTGCTCAGCTCTGGACAAATCCCATTGTAGCCCCAAAGGTGGAAATTAAAGAGCAACTCTGCATATAGATGGAATATCTGCATGTGTGCAGATTGTGCGGCAGAGCTCAGCTCATGAGCTGTTCCAGTGTGACTGAATTACTGCCTTTTGTTTAAATGAACAATTGTACTGGCATTAACAAAAAGTTTCCCCCAGCTTGACAGCTGTCTCAACGATTCTATGAGAAAATCTCACTATTGTTAAATTTACGGCTTGTTCTTAGTGGGTTTGGTAGGATCCTCTATCTGAAATATGACATCTCCTTCTCTTTCTGAAAGTAATTAATATAAACTTGTTCAGTGCTACTGCAATACCATCTGCTTGAAAGAGAATTCATGGCATTTTCTGCTTTTGTATTTTTTCCTTTGTGATAGCTACATGATGACAAGTCCCCACTCACAAAAAAATGATAGTGTGTTTTAAAGTTTCTCAATTACTTAAATATGCAAAAATGGTGAAGAAAGTGTTTTACTGACAAGTTATATGAAGTGTAGTGCCTGAAAACCCCACTAATGAGGGTAAAACCTTAATGAGACTGCTGAGCAAGGAGATCCAATGGAAATAAATGATGGCAATCTTTGCTGGGGTGGTGGTTAAAAGCAGTTGTGTGAGGTAAAAATTAACACAGAAAGGGTTGTCAGGTATTGGAAAAGGCTGTTCAGGGAAGTGGTGGAGTCATCATCCCTTGGAGGTGTTAAAAGATGTGTAGATGTGGCTCTCAGGGTCATAGGTTAGTGGTGGCCTTGGCAGTGCTGGGTTAGTGGTTGGATTCAGTGACCTTACAGGTGTTTTCCACATAAATGGTTGTATAGTTCTGTCATTTTTTTTTTCCTTTTCACATGTGTTAAGTGGTTTCAGAAGCTGCATCAACCCACAAAATCTCTTTTCATTTCTGTCATATTTACAATTCCATTTGCTTCTTTTTTAACACATTTATTTCTCCCTTGTTATAGCTAAACAGAAACAGGCAAAACTCTGTTAATGAACTAGACTATATATTTAGTGTTGTTAAATGAAAAGGGGTGGCAAATTGCTGAAAAATTTCTTTTTTATTTTGTCATTCTCAATTATAGCAATTGTAGGTGTTGCTTTTAGCAAACATAGGAAGCATAAATATTTAGACATAGATGTGATAATGTATCATTTAGCAGAAGAATGTATAGCCTCAGAGTCTAACTAGCTATTCCTGAGCACAGCAGAGCTAACATGCTTTTGTACAGACTGTAGCTGAAGAAAGATTTCATCTTTTTAGGATGCCAGGGAAACAAAAACACATTTGCTGCTATAAAAAGTTTGGTGCAAAATTCTATTGCTGTCTGGATTGAGGATGGAGGGACTTAAGCAATTTGATATCATAAGTGAAAAAGGCTATTTTGAAAAATGAAGAAGGGACAAATTATTGAAAATTCAGCTGACTTTGGAAGTCATTTGGAGCTTATGTCAGTACAGTAAAAATGTTTTGATATAATGCATCTCTGTGTGATGTCAACAAGTCATATCCCTTTGACAAGCAGATACTTTAAAAGATTTAGGAAGATATGTAGATCATGGTGGGGCAACAGGCTGGAAATCTGTGAGGGATAAAGTACCATTAGGTGAGATGTGGGTGCTGAAGAGAGCTTTAAATCTATTTTTCATGAAATTTGTACTTCAAAAATCCAAAACCTGTTCATAAACGACACTTCATTTCCATGTATTTGAGTGATGGATGGAGTTGCAGTTTAGGCAGCAAAGACCACCTTCCAAAATCATCCCAACAGCCTTTTCCTTGTACTATGTGACATGGAGGCTGATCATCCTCCCTCAAACAGTGTGTGCAGTTGTAAAGCACACCCAGGATAAGTTGTGCATATTGCAGTGCCTGCTTTAACTACCACAGCTAAAGGTTTAACAGCAATTGGGAGCAATTTTCACAGACTCTGGATCTCAGTCCTGGCTCCATGTGTCTTCCACAAACCCTTTCTTTCTATCTGTAAATGCCTTTGAGCTCTCCCGGCTCTGCAGTTGTCATCTGTACATGCTCAGCAGATTGCTGATAAATCCCATTGCTCTGAGTGTCTGACAGTGAGAGGAATGCCCAGATGCTGAGACATCAGTCCTTTCAGGAGACTTCTAGAGTTGAGACAGCCAGAAAGTGCTTGCAGTCTCTTCCTGTGTGCTTAATTTCTCCCATTTGGTTTCGGAGTGACCACTCATCTGATGGAAAAGGCAGAAGAAAGCAGATCAGGCTGTTCCCTGCTTAGTCTGTTTACTGGGCTCTGAGATTTTCAGGCTTTTGGCTGTGAAGCTCTGACACAGCCCTGTCTAAAGCAGCTTTTAAGTGTAAAGAGTACAATTAAAGGTAAGGTATTTCTTAGCACTTGTATTTTAATCAGGTTTCTGATGGACAAAATTGTTGCTGATTTCTGGATATATTTTTAGAACTGTAGTACTGGGACATTAATTGTAGAAGGGATAAAAGAGAGGTTGACACTTTTTTCACAGCACTGTCTCTAAGGCATTTCTTGGTAGAATGTGACACTTAATATTTTAGGTTTTTGTACCTCAGTGCATACGAAAGAAGTCACTGTGCGATTTTTCCAAGATACAAAGAGAATCATTAATAGTAAAAAAAAAAATTTGCATTTAATGTTTTAGATGTATTTCCTCTGTATCTAGTGCTATTCCTTGGGAGGTTATTTCCTTGGAAGTGTTACCTATCCACTCTCTGGCACACTGTTGTGGAAAGCTAAAGCTATAGTTTATCAGTTCTTACATTTCTCTGCAATTATTTGAAGCCTAATCCTGCAAGTGTGCACATGCCAAAGTTAAATTGGTCTTACAGAATTTTTATAGGATCTGCCCCTTCATGTTTTACTATTGCTAGATTACTTTTCTCATCTTCATCTTGAGTAGTTCTTACTCATTGATTCACTTTCTTTTTTGGACAGTAGAACAATCACAGCTAAATATTAGGAAAACTTTCCATTGGAATAGCTCTTCATACCTCTGTGTTTTCTGTTTGGTTTGAAATAGATTATATTTTACATTTATTAATCAAAGAACATAAAAGCGTCTTATCAAGTAGTTGCTTGCTTTGAAATAGATGAGTTCTTTGCTTTTATAAGGGAATGTCACAGTGACTGATAAGAATTTGGTATATAAGAATGAACACCTTTACTGTAGAACAGCCCCCTGTGTTGTTGCAGTCAGCACAAGCACTGCAGTTGTTGGAGGTCATCGTGTCCAAGACATTCAAGAGCATTATCCTGAAATGTCTCAGCACTCTCAGGCGTCTGTGGGCAGCCCTCATTCAGTGGGTGTTTGAGAAGTCCATAGCACAGCCTGTCCCTGGTCTCCACTGAGTGGTTAGCCATTACAGCAATATAAATAACATTCATCATCCTTTAGGCTGGCAGGTAATAGCTGCACTGGGCCACAGAGTATGGGGCTTTCTCAGAAAGGAAGACTCAATCAAAGCTGCGCACTCCTGTTATGAGTGCTGACCTCAATAAGTTAATTTTGAGGCTGACAGTCTCAGATGGGTAAGGGCAGCCTGGCCTCTCAGTGAAACCCTGAGCATCCCTGGCAGGCAGAGGTGTGTTTTGTGGTGCACTCTCCTGTTACTCCCCAAATTCTGGGTTTCTCTTGGTGCCTGGAGTCTGCTCTAACAGATGCAGCTGCTAATCCAGGGCTGTGCATGCAGGACATAAAGTGCCCAGCTCCTCTCCAGCCTTGCTCTCATGCCCACCTCATTTCACTGCCTGTCTTCAGTTCCAGTCCACCCTGGAGAGCACTGGAAAAGGGGAAAGTGTGAAAGAGAGAGGTTAACCCAAACCCCTGTGTCTCCATCCCCCTCTGGCTGCCAGACCTGCATCACGGACCTCTTGTAATGAACCTGAGTGAAACTTCCTAGTGTGAATTCTTCAGTAATTTATGAGATTTTGTAAAAAGCCAGCAAAAGAATTCACTTCATGCTGTCCTTCTTCCCCTCTGGCATTCAGGCAAGCAGCGAGAGAGTCACTTAGGAAAAGATATTTTGACTTAGTGATCTCATTCAGCACGGTATGTTAAATCATTTCAGCAAGAATACCTATTAGTAATCATTTCCAGTTCCAGGGAGGATGAAGGAGGCATTTTGGCATATGAGTCAAGAACCTGCTGGGCTGTTTCTTCAGGCTGGCAAAACAGGGGAACTGTGGTGAATTCAGAAGTTTAGTCAAACAAGCCTGAAGTTTAATTCTCCCTGAATGGCTTTGACTGTGACATGCCATCACTCCGACCTGCCGACAGCATCCTGCCTGCTGCTGGGCACAGAGCCTGGCAGAGGGCTGGGAACTTGCACAGCTGCACTGAACTGCTTGGGCTTCAAGGTAAGGCATGAAAGGAAAAGATAACTAAGCCCTCATCCAGGTCCTGCGAGACAAAATGGAAAGGTGCCCAACAGCTTCTGTGAGCATCGGATTGAACTATTCATGAAAATTAATGGCATGCAGAGCTAATAGGCTGTTCCTTGGCCTCGAAATTATATTGTACCTTCTGGGAGCATATTGTAGCCTGCTGGGAGATCAGTCTGCTGCATCTGAACTCCCTTGGGGCCAGATTTTGCTCTCTCTCTCTGTGCCCTGCATGGGTAAACCCATGGAAAAGGACAGAAGCAGGACAGAAACTAAGTAGTTTTGGGGTGGGTTATTTAAAAGCTCTGGTTTTCCCAGGTACAAGTTTATTTCCCACTCTTTTGATGCAGCATGAAAATAAATTCTTCCCAGTAGGTTCTGGATTTTGTCCTGGTCTTGCCAATGTCGCTTCTTCTGACTGCAAACATCAGAGGAGGTTCTCCTAGCCAAGCAGTATGAGCCTTTCCCAGTTGCTTTCCTGAGTCTTGTGATATTTTAGTGACTCCAGCAGGACAGGTCAGATGAACTGTATGTGAATATTTCCAGCTGAGAGTATTGCAGTAGAAGCTAGAACTGTGCAAATGATTATGGTTTGGATGTCATAGCTGGATGGACAAAAAAACATTTTTAGTTAACCTGAAACAATTTCTTTTTCCCAATCAAATGAATTTCCTTTTTGTTTTAAACAGGATAATTTATTTTCTGGATCATAAAATTTCATCTGATTAGGATTTGAAACCCTCTGGATAATGCTGGCATGCTCTGCAAGCTTATTCCATGTCCTCAACCTACATAAGGCAAAACTGACAAATTTGTCAGTAAGGCCCAGCAGCAATACTGGGAGACATCCTATGGTTACGTTTATCTCCCTAGATTAAAACCCCATTGTTTGTGGTATTTTCTGCCCTTCCCAACCCTGTTAGGTGTTTCTTAATTGGACACCTGAAATCTCTGAGACCTTCTTGTACGCTGTGTGCATTGCTGCACTTATTTCAAGATAGCAGGATATCATATTCAGATTTGATTAAGAGCCATTTCATTCACTGTGATATCTTCCCCAGGATCTAGAGAAACAGAAACAGCTCAGCTATAGAATCGAATTAGAAGTGGTTGAAGGTTTCCCGCTAAGGCAGCCATCCCTCATCACACCCATGCCCTTTCCACCTAGGCTTTGTCTGGAAGGCAATGTACATTTGGCATTTTACATACCATCCAGTAGCCTCATTGCCCTCTACTCTGGCTGTCTCTCTGCATTCCATCACTGCTCTTGATGCTTCTTACCCTTGTCTGCCTCAAGGTTTTTACAATCGTTTTCCTCACAGGTTAAAAGATATCAGCTTCCAAGAATCGCTTACATGCCATCTATAATATAGTAGATGCAAATTTTTGTGACCATTGCAAAGGATCTCTTGGCTCCTTGTGTAGGATGTTTATTGTGTTTAGCTCATGGAGTATTTGCTCTTTTGTGTCCTTGATGGTACTTCATTGGCAAGTGACTTCGTGACAAAGAGCCTCCAACCAAGGACAAGTTGCTGATAAGAGGATTAAAGTGAACATGGTCTCTGAGGTCTGTTCATGCTGTCAGTGCTTGGACTTGCTCAGCTGCTCAGATGCTTCCTGTGAATTCCCAGTCCTGAGGTAAAACTGTCTCCAGATCTCTGCTTATCCTTTGAGGCAGTGTAAGCTGAATTCATGCTGGTGGGGAGAACATGCCCCATTAGCATCCTAGGTACTCAGCTTTTTGGAATTGATGATATGGAAAGCAAACAAACCTATCAGGGAGTTGCCATTTTCCAGTGAGATTTTTCTTCTTCGAATTCAAACGTTGTCTTAAACTTCAAATGAAATGCTCCTCTGGGTTCTCTTTAAGGTTCAGGACATTGGAGCAGGTAGTTGGTAAGCACAAACCAAATCACACCAAAATGCAGTGCAGACCTGGCAAGAGATTGAGCCCATATGATGTCAGGAGAAGTTGATGGTAAAGGATGGGAGTGGATGTTAGCTTTTACTGGAACGTTTTTGCTAGGAAAGCAATGCAAAGGGCACTGTTGCCACACTGGGGAAGTAAAATACTTCAGTTTCAGAAAGGAAATTTTTACAAAACATTGCAGCAGAGTGAGAATGTAGTTTAACAGAGTGTTAGCATAATTGTGCACAATTTGGTTTTATTTAAATATGTTAAGCACCATTGTTTCTTTTCCTGTTAAGGATTGACTCTGGTGCTAGGTTGCAGCAGTTTTCCTTAATTGCTTTAATCCTTGGCCTTAAGAAAATGAATACTTTAAATTTACACTTGTTAAGTACACTGCTAATGAAAAAAAGGCTTTAGCAATCTTTGGCAGACCAAAAACTATATGTAAAAAAAAAAAAAAAAAAAAGAGAAAGCGAAGAAGAAAAAAAAAAGAGAGAGGGAGAAGCTAATCACCAAACCATTCTGTTAATGCTTATTTTAATCATCTTGCCTGCCCTTGCTGGCAGACAGAGCCATTCGGCTGCAGAGGCAGGAGGCAGCGATCGCCGTCAAATGGCACTGATGTTGAGAATTGGGCCCAGGAGAACAATTTGACTTGTCAGTTTATATAGACATAAAGCTTCATTGTTGTGCACAGACACAACTGGCTTTTTAAAAGCCTATTTCCCTCCTGATGATGCGAGAATCTGCTCCCCTCTCTCCTACTGTTCTCCAGCCCTCAAATTTATTAGGCAGCGTTTGCAGCCCTGCTCAGTGTTTCTGTGGTGCTGCAGGGGCAGGTGGGGTCCAGCAGTGCCATGAGCAGAGCACAGTGACCAAATGGCCAGCTTTGAACCACAGGTGCTGTCAGGGCTGGGGGAGTAAAGAGCTTTGACTGCACGCTGGGTGATGTCTCCTCAGAGAGTTTTAACATACCGATATTCCTGATGGAATATTCTCTGTGGAATTCAGTGTGTGTTTTAAAACGCACAGGATGCTCAGAAGAGAGGAGCTAACAGCATTTCCTTGGGGGGCAAAAATGAAACATCTCCAAAATTCAATTAATTACCAGAAATGTATGATCTGTTTTCAAAAACAGCTCATGCTGCTATTTTCCATGTGCAGGAAACTTTTATCTTTCTGACAACTAAGAGTTTGCAGTTAGCAAAGTGTGCTTACAACTTCTTTTGGCTGCCTGTGCCTCCCCATGCTGCAGGGAGCCCCTGAGAGGGTTTAAAGTAGTGCAGTGCAGTATTTTTCCCATTTCAGCTTTTGCATCCTGCAAATTGGAGAAAGTGACAACAGGTGCCCACATTGAGCAGTGGCATTTCCTGCGCCAAGGAAAAGAAAGCTTCAAAATCCTGCTTGGCTGAGTTACTGCCTAATTATAGCTATCCAAGCACAGGTATTCCGAAAAAACAGGGAAACAGTGAAATAAGGCAGCCTTTGTCCCACTTTGCCTGCATAGCTGCAGCATTGTGTATGAGGCTGGCGAAGAATCCCTTCCTGCATTTAATTGCAAAAATTGATCATAAGTTTGTGGTAAACATATAAGCAAATCCTACTAAACATTTGTGTCTCCCTTTTGCCTCTGTAAATCACTTCTGTGTACTGGTGTCTTGCTTCTAGGGATTGTAATCTCTGTGGAAGTGGGAAGGTATTGCAATAATAGAGTTTTAATGGAAGGCCTCTTTCAGAATTTCTTTTTTCCTTGAACGATCACTTTTTTCTTTCTTTTTGTAAGGAAAAAGTCTATTCTCATTCATTACATGGGTGTCTGCGAAGGGGCAAACGCACACAACTGCCAGGTCATGTACAGCACGGGCTCTGTGCAGGGTTTTCTTCAGCTGAAGCATGATTGGGAGCAGTAATTGAGATTAGCTCCCCAGGAGATGGGCCTGTGCTCTCCTCCTGTTTTTTTTTCTCAGTAAAATAGTTGCACTTAATACATTTAGGAGTAGACTACAAGTGCTAACATACTTTCTTCCCAGACCCCTGCCATTTCGTGGCGGGCTTACTGAAGAAATAACAATACATAAAGCTGCATAAACATTTAAGGTCTTCGGTGTCTGCTGCCACTGCCACTTGCAGGTCTTCTGTTTGAAGATAATTTCATTTCACACTTTTACATCTAGAGTGCCTGTTTTTGAAGACCTCAGAGTATTTTTTTTTACATATAAAATGAAGTTTCCTCTTGCCTCTGTGAGTGCATTAAGAAACAGCACTTGCAGGTCTGATGCAGGGAGGTGAAGGGACCTCATGAAGTTCTGGAGTGAGTCATGGCAAGACTGCTGAGTGCAGATACATCCATGAATCCTTGAACCAGCAAAAGGTGGATTGATGATCCATCTACAGCTACATGGAGTAATCCAACACATAAAGCTCATGCTTCTCTGCAGGAAAGGGTGGCCCTAAGGCAGCTGGTAGACATTCCAGGATGTGCTCCCCACCTTTGAGCAACACTGAAAACATGAATGACTCTCAAGAACTTTGCTTTCATGTTAAGGGTTTTTCCTGAAGAGTAATACTACTGGCATTTACAAAGTCAGATTGTCACCTGGTAGTGCACTGGCTGAATTCAGCCAAGGCCTGTGAGCAGCAGCAATTGCTGCTCTCTGAAGGTGAACACCTCAGGTATTTTAACAAGGGCTGACATGTTCACCCAGCTGTAGAAAAGGGGGTCTGTCTTCACTGGTGTGGTGTCTCCTGGCAAATGCTCAGGGAAAAAGTTAGAAGAATGAGCATATGTATGAAATGTGCCAGCTTTTTGTCTCCAGAAAGGCAGATTCAGGGAGTCCTTATCCATAAGTGAATTCTCCGGTGGTTTTCTAAAAAAAGATAAGCAAAACAGCCATTGACTTTCAACAAGAGGCAGATGTCTAAATGCCATCAAGACTTTGGAAAAGCCAGCCCTTCATCCTCTGTATTAGGTTGCAGTGGCAATATTGACACTCAGTAAGATGTTATTGGCATGTGATTTTCTCTTTTCATCTTGCACAAGGGCATGAGGCAGAATTGCCCTCTGCTGCTGTGTGAGCAGAGGAGCTGTGGATTGATGTGTCAGCACTTCGTGTTTCTGGGTTGTTTTCAGGAACATGTGCAAAAGGGAAATAACAGCAGAACAAGGACATGGTGCTGGTTAGATAACGTGCTCCACTGACATCCTTTACTTTGCTTTTAAGAGTGATAAGCATAATGAAGCTGAGAACAATCTGGTGTTTTTCCACCACTTTTAGCAACCTCTTGTCATTTTAAGCTGCTGATGTTTCTTCTCAGGTGCTACCTGGTGATCCTTTTTTACATGTTTATTACTGTTGCTTCTTCTCAAGAAATAAATTTGCTGAAAGTAAAGAAAGTTGCTCATTAGGGCAATGTAATTAAGGGAAAAGTAGACATCATGCCAAGTTCCGTTTTCTCTACAAAGCGCCACCTTGGAGATTGCCTGAAACTCAATTACTCATTGCTATGCTTATTAGGGAGAACAATATGCTGAAATGATCCCTACTTCTAATAACCTTGTTTTCTACATGTGAATCATGTTAATGCTTTTTGCTTTAGTGCCTTAATCACCATGTATAAAATGGGTCTTTTTCTAGAGGGGGAATGGGGAAGGTGGGCCACGTGGTGGGTGTTCTCGGAATTGCCACTCTCTGTGGAGAGTTTCTTGTTTCCTGCTGGTCCACAGTCATTTTTGATGGCTTTTGTGGATGGAAGTGCCTGTGTGTTGAAAATATCTAAGGGAGAGAGAGGGAAGTAATTTGTTCCTAAGCAAAAGAGATTGACTGGCAAAGCTTCACTCTCAGAGTGGAAAAGAACTGAAGAAATGTGAGGCTCTTCTCTCCTTGGTGCCAGTCTCCATCCCTGGAATTGTTCAAAGCCACATTGGATGAGACTTGGAACAACCTGTTCCAGTGGAAGGTGGCCCTGACCATGATAGAGGAGTTGAACTAGATTATTTTTAAGGTCCCTTCCAAATCAAACCGTTCTATGATTTTACGATAGGAAGGGGTGACTAGTCCAGGAGATTAGTTCAAGTACTGTTAGTGTCTTATATCCCATGTGAATTACCATCTATATATCATAGGAATACTCAGAAATCCCTGTACCTATGAAATGTTGTGCATTCATCTCAGAAGGAAATGCATGGCTGTGTAGTTAACCATTCCTTCTCCTTCTTTCCTGTCAGAATATTTCAGTCCCTTTATGCAGAGCACAAGCAGACATGATTGAAAAGAGAAGCCTTACCCTTTGATGTTTATTTGTTGCATTATCCACTTTTCATGGCTCTATTATTCCAGAATCCTATTGAGCCATTCATTGCCAAGTGGAAATTTACACTGCTGTCAGTAGGGTATTTCTGCCTCTAAATCACTTAATTTGGCCCCTGATACTTAACTTGGGGCCAGATTATCAAGAGTGTTGAGCATCAGCTTTCTGAAGGTTTAGCACCTCCCACTGAGGACAGATTTTCAAACCGCTCTACACAGAGCAGCTCCTGTTGTGACCCTTTAAGGACAGATTTGCAAAAGAACTCAGCAGTTCCCTCTCACCGAGCAGCTGAGCCCTTTCCAAAATCGGTCCAGCTTTGCTTAGTGCCAGGCTGGAAGATAAGGACTTTTGAAAACACAGCTTTTAGCAAGCTGTCTGATATGGAAAAACACTAAGTTCCAAACATTGGGAAGGACTTGAAACAAATCTTTGAAAAGAGACAAAACTCCACGTTTCAAGATGTGCCAATTTTTACTGACCGATAGAGGGGCTGGAAGAAAATTTTGGGTCTGAACAGGTTTTCCCATAATTGCCCACTAGGAGGTTTCCTGCACATTCTCCTGCAGCAGCTGCCAGGCAGGATGCTGGAGCAGAGCACTGCTGTGCTGAGGCAGCACGGCAATTCCTGTGTTCTCAGAAATGCATTCACTTAGCAAAATGTGATTTGTAAGCAAAGTAGCACAAAGCAGCCATTCTTCTTCTACCAGCCTTTCTGGGGAATAAAAAACCAACACCAACCCCCCCCCCCAAAAAAAAACCCCCAAAACAAAACAAAAAAAACCAAAAAAAACCCCACAAACTACCAGAAAAAACCCAACAAAACAAGCAAAAAAAAAAAAGAAAAGGAACATATTGATTTGCACCTTATAAAAATAGATTGAATTTTCCTTTTGAAATTTTAAACCCAGGATTCAATTCTCTTGCTTGCACTACACTGCCTTCTTCTCCAGAGAGCCTTTTCTGGTGTGGCTAGCAAGAAAAATCTCCATAGAACAGTCTGTGTAAGCTTGGAAGCTTCTGGGTTTATAGGTGAATGTTCTTCATGTGAAGTTACTGTAGGCAGGTGGCAATGGAGGCTGTGATGGGGAGAGAGTGTTTCAGTATATAAAATTCAAGACTTTAGGCTTTAACCCTAGGCTCCCAGGAAGATAGTTCTGTTAGAATTCTGTGTTTCAGAAAACTGAAGCTGCACATCCTGCATGTGTGCTCTGGAAGGTGGGTGTTTCCCTCCCACATGGGATCAGGCAAAGAAACACTAAAGCCTCAGCAGCCACTTTGGGACCTGGCACAGCCCAGTGCTAACCAGACTTTTGGTTTAGGTCTCCTGTGCTGCAGAAAATACCTAGAGAGCCTTGGCACATACAGCCTTCAGTCCTCTGAGACCCCTTGTGAACTTAGGATGGGCTTTTCCTTTGCTTATCCAGCCCCACTTGGACATCAAGTACATTTTAAAATAATGAAATACATGTAAAAGAAATAAAGCAAAGGAGGAGGTGCAGGCTTGCTAAAAGGCTTTACTGCTGTCACAGGACTGTGCTGGTTCTGTGATTATCCCTTGCCTTGTTCAGCAGTGTATAATTTAATGATTGCATCCAGGGCATGCTATTAACTTTCTTTTCTACTTCTGCGACCCCAAAGCTCATTAATTCTTTCTCCTATTCCCCACTTGACGCGTGTGTATGTGCATGGGGAGGGCAGTGGCTAAAGAAGTGTTATGGATTTAATATCTTTGCTTCATCTGCCACATTATAGCAAATGACAGTTGATTAGGTCTTTCTATAGATCATTACCAATTGTTTTCTACCTTGCAGATACTGCTATTACGACAAATCTATCATATCCTAGAGATCCTATGCAGCTTGTTATTTCTGTGTGATTTATTACACTCGCAGTAGAAATGTTGTTAGCGAACATTGGGGAAGCAGTGAATATATTGAGAAATATCAATGTATCCTCATGTTCTGGCTTGCAGTGACAGTCAGTGATCCATCTCACTGACACTTACCTTGTTAACATTTTGATCAGATGGCAAATTTGTCATTTTTCCTGGTAACAAGTATAAGTTTGTACAAGAATTGCAGAAACATAGGGAAGATAAAGGGCCCCTCTCGAAGTTTTTTCCAATGTGATGTAATCAGTAATCTTTCTGGAAAATGAAATAATTACTCTGTGAGAAAGCTTATCCACTAGAAAATGTGCTGGTGTTAGAAAGCTCAGATTTCTCTTCATTTGAGGATTGAATGAGTTCTCTTTGCAGCCATTACTGACACATTGATTAACACACCAAACCAACATGAAATGATAATATAGAACAAAAAGGTTTACAGTCAGATTTCCTAGCCTTGATTGTAGTGAGGAACACAAAGATCTTGCAAGTAAAAGTGAAGGCATTATCTCTGGGAATAACGGAGTACAAAATACTACAAACACACCTGCAAATTTCTTCTAATCTTCACACTCAAAGCTTTTTCTCAGCTGGGCTGTCGGCTCCACAGCTCTCCTGCTCCAAAGCGTGGGCATGAAAAGTGTGCTCAAAACACAAGTGGGCTACACAGGGGGAAATTACCTCCCCTAATGTAATACAGTCATCTCAAAGAGCCAGTGACTCATCTGACAGCCCACAAACAGGGGGAAGGGGGCAAGAGAAAGAGTGGGATGTTGCCTTTGGAGAAATAGAGCTGTTTGCCATCTCTGTGCATGGCGTTAATAAGGGCTTGTCCGTGCAAGGGATTGCACATGGCAGCACTGACACAAAATCAGAAAATCAAAGAACCATTTAGGTTGGAAAAGACTTCTAAGATCATAAAATCCAACCATGAACCCAGCACTGCCAAGCGACCACTAAATCACATCCCTAAATGCCACATCTACACATCTTTCAGGTACTCCAGGGACAGTGACTCAACCATTTCCTTGGGCAGCCTGGTCAGTGCTTAACAAACCTTTCAGTGGAGAAATTTTTCTTAATATCCAATCTAAATAAGCCTGGACAGAGGATGTGTGTTTGACTCAAGCTCCAATTCAGACCAAACCAGACTAAACCCAACAGAAATAGCCCTTATTTCAGGACTTGCATGAAAGTTTCTTTCAATTATTTTTTCTCACTTTTCTCCAATGAAAACTTGGCTGCATTATTTCAAATGGCAAGTTTGAATGTGCCAAATGTAAGCTCTCAGTCAGTATGATGAAAAAAAGCAGGGGTCAAGCAGTTCTTCATTTTAACCTGATAGATTAAAAAATACAGGCTTGGTAGATCTTGAGAGCACTTGGGTGAGAGTTTAATTGAAATGATACAGCTTTTCATTCTCATCTTCACCTAAATGACTTGGGAGATCTGATCCTCAGCTGGTTTTGGTTTTATCTTGTTGCTGCTTTTCTGACTTTCTTTATAGTGTCAGGGTGTAAATGTTCTGAACAAAGGCTCAGATTGTATTCAGAGAGCACACACAGAAACTGAACACTGCTTCAGCTGTGTCATTTTGGGCATAACAGTATAGCTTGGAATTGTTTAATTCTTCTAATGTTATGCACAGCAATGCAATAGTTCAGGCACCACAGAACTCGAGGAGCAAGTCTCAGTGTTCTGCATCAATTTGAGAAAGCACAATGTCATCTTCTACAAAGTCTAATTGTTATGATTAATATTTAGCATAGGGAAGTCTATGTGGAAGGGCACAAGTTACATCTGCTTGCTGAATTGAATGAGTTACTGATTTTTCATTTCCTTTTATTTTCAGCATAACACTGAATAGCAGAAAATGTACAAGAGCGTATTTGATATAGCAATATCTCTTGGACTAAAGGCTGTGCCTCTTACAAAGCCACTCCAGCTGCCTGGCCTGGAGGAGCAGGTGGGCAGCAGCACGTTTGCTGTTTGCTGAATTGTGAGCTGAGGACTTTTAACGAGGAGACATTGAGGTGCATCAGAGGTGCAGCTGCACCAAACTGCAGAGAGCAGGCAGATGATGCAGGAATGGGGCTGATGAGGTGATGGGAGGCAGGAGTAAGTTCTGGAGAGGGGTAAGGGGTGGCTTTGCTTCTTGAAACCAACTGTGGAAAGGGCATCTCACAGATCTATTGGACCTGATGGCACAGTCTTTCTGTTTAACAGTGCAACAGCATAATTGCAACTGCCTGAAAACTCTGCCTGAAAACCTGCACTTAGTAAGTGCTTCTTCTCACTGAAAACAAAGGAGCTTAATTAAAAAGGAAGAAAAATACCAAAATTCCAGCAAGTATTGCTGAAGAAGCTTGGGCAGAACATTTTCTGAGAGAAAAGCTAATAGTGATACAGGTGCAAGGAGAATACACAGTGAAGTAAGTTTAACAGAGCTGGTTGACAAGATATTGCTGCAATTTGTCTTTGGGATCACACAGAAAGCTGACAGATTTCTCTAGGTCTTGGTGACATTCATATAAAAAAGGTTTCCTGAATCACCAGCTGAAATTTCAGACAATGGCTTCTGATAAAGGGATGTCGGAAAGCTTCACCTTCTGAAATTGGTGACTCATTTACCATTATCCTCATTGAACAGCTGAGATCTTTCCTTTAGGAAGAGAGATGAAAAATTATCTTTGAATGTACCATATTGCTTCCGATTCCAGAGAGGAGCAGGGAATTAATATTGAGGATGGTGTTGCAGTAATTAGTTTCAGATGCAAAGGGCTGAAAGTAAATCCCAACAAGCAGCAAGAAGGGGATTCACCAGCAGAGCAGCTGGAGGGTGGTACTTTTTTTTTTTAGAATATGCAATCAGTGTTGTTCATCAGTGTTTTGCTCCTTAATAATTAGAGCAAGATTAAAAAAAAAGTAGGCAGTGCAGATTATTGCTGGGAACTCATTTATGGCTGTATCAGGAGTTAATGCTGAACTCTGAAGGTGGTTAACACTTTTGACTGACATAGCATATGGGGGTGTTTAGTGCTTGATGGTGGCAATGCAGACCACCAGCTCCTGTTTAGTGGCTGGGAGCACATGTGCCCACTCAGGCTGCTTGGAGTCCAATCCCATTCCTATTTAATGCAGTGTGAAGATATATTAAGCTTGATTAGCATTAAGCTGGGTTCTTGAATTAAAAATTCTCCATGGAGTACATGTAGCATAGCAGAACCCTCTCTTTCCTCTTTATCTAAGTGGCAGAGCTCCTACTCTTGGGCTATTGGCATCTCTCTTTTGCTGTCAATGACACAAAAAATGAGGAATTTCCTGAGACTGAGGACCTTGTTTTATCAGGTTCTGGGGTTTGCTGGTTCTTGGCAGAAGAGTGATTTATCAGACTGCATGTTATGAGCTGGCAAATTGCAACTTGTGACTCTCTTAGGAGTTTTGTTCAGTCATTTAGGTTTTACCCATTTCTGAAATAGATTTTTTTAGTCAGCCCAGCTTGTTGGATTTGCAAGGAACAAACATGTTCATCCTCCAATTTCCATTAAGGCAGGCTTTCGTTGCCTTGCATTTCATTTCAGTACCATAAAAAACAAAACCCAAACCAAAATAAACCAGCACCACTGATGCACCAAGAAAGAAAGTGTCATTTTGTAAACATCTGTGGCTTTTGATGGCTTTGCTGGTGGCCTGGAAAACCTGGCAACAGACTTAGAGTGAGGGCTCCATCCTGTGATGATCCAAAATAGCAGTTGCACAGCCTGGCAGTTTTGATATGCATAAAGCTGAGCCACAGCCCACCTTGGGAAGCAGAGATCAAAATCTCAGAGACTTAAGAGAACCAGTAAGGAGGCTCCTCACTGGGACCTCTGCATTTGCAAGGAGTTTTCTTTAGATTAAACACTATTCTTATAAGAAATCCGGCTGGGTGCCCCTCAGTTTCTCAGTTCAGGTCCATGTCTGCAGTGCTGGTGTTTCTCCTCACCCTCCCATCTTGAGGGTGTGCAGAGGATAAAAGGGAGAGAGAGCTGGGGGTTCTGGCAGAGTAGCCCTGCTGGCATTTCCAGGCAGCAAAGTGAGATCAGCCACGACAGTTCCTTGCCTTGAGCTCTCAGTTTGCTGGGGTCCCTGGCTGGCAGCACTCCCTCCCTGCTGATGCTACTCAAACATTTATTTCACACTAAAGGCTGGTTTCATTTAATCATCAGCATGCTAGGACTGCTATGACCTCCTTTATAATTTATTTGTTTTACCAAGAGTTGAAAGATAAATATCATTTCAGTACAAAGCTGTAAGTAGCAAGATTTCTGTGATTTCTCCTCCTTCACACATCCTCAGCCTTATCCATAGATACCTGACAAGGAAGCAGCAGCAGGTGCTAAAACAGTGCATCTTGCCAACAGTAAGATAGGCCATCATCAAAACAATGTTTTTGTTTTGTGTGGGTTTGTATTTCTTATTTCTGGCATCCAGTCTCAGTAGGGAGGTTTTAATCTGAAGCAGAAAAGGCCTGGACAGGGTGTCTGAAAGCCAGACTTTTACCTAGGTGGGTCAGGAGAACTCTGCACACAAATGAGGTTTTAGACAAATATTGAGTTTTGCTCATTGCAAGCTCGACAGCCCACTTAGCACAGTTCACTGGCCCTTGCTAATGGACGTGTGGTAATGTCCTGTATCTCTCATAGCCATGAGTTCGGTTTTAATGGATTTGAGGTCACTTGGGCTGAGAAGTCCATACTTTGACTTCTTGCTAATAGTGCTTAACATTTCTATGAAACTTCATTGTGTTTCTTAATTTCTTAGTTACGGGAATATCACAGTCGTGGCCCTGCTGAAATGAGGATGTAATGGATTCCCCTGTCTGCCCCCAGTTTCCACTCCTGAGAAAACCTTCCCTTGGGAGGGATGGACTGAGGTTGTTGTGGGCGTGAGATACATAACTTAGCCAGGATTCACAAAGAACCAAAAATGTTTTTGTGGAACTGCTGTGGATTTTATGGTTGGTTTTTGCTCTGTGGTGGGCTGGCAGCTCTGTAGCATGAGCTGAGTGGCTGCCCATGTCTGTGTGGTGTTAGTTGTCTGCAAATGCCAGATTGTCTTGTCAGGAAATCAAACCCACAGAATATACTTTCATTGCCAAGAATTATGTAAAGTTGCTTTTGCTTTGGCGTTTGTTTTTGGGATTTGTTTTGGTTTGTTTGTCTTTGATTTTTAGTGGGCAATTTTTTGGGGTTTTTTTCTGGGTTTTGGGTTTTTGTTCATCAGAATAGGAGTTCTACTTCTATCTTTGCCTTGCCAGGATCTCTTGCTTTCATTTCTATCCTGGCAGAGCCAGCCTGACTTCATTTTGCCAGAAATCTGACAGCACTTCTTTATTGCAGAGTTGTTATCAAAGTATTTTTTACAGCAGGCAGGGGACACTGGTGGATCTCAGGTGCCCAGAGCATAAACTGTGAGTGCCACAGAGAACCTGCAGGTCCTTTCATGTAAAAATTCAAGTTGGTTTGCACAGCAATTCAAGCAGGGGTTTGCTTAGGGTGGAAATGCACAAATTTGTCGCATTTGAAATTATTTATTTGATGTGGTGCTTGTTTCTTTGGTGTGGTGGCCCTTGGCTGGTGTCCTGGTGTGGTACAAAGAGAAGTAAATCTTCTCTGCCACCATTTTTCAAAATATTTACCACTAGAAGACAGTACTCAATTTTAAAAAGCAGTGAGGGCTTTGCATACCAGGGCATGTTGGATTCAAAGGATATGCAGTGTGCACATGGAAATAAGGGGTTAAGTCAGGTTGTTCACTTTTGCTGCAATTACCAGGATGGCTGCCTGCATACCCAATGAATACCCCCAGCTGGAAAGATTTTAAATAGACTGGGCTAGATACATGGGAAAAGGAAAAAAAAAAAAAAGATGAACTGATGGGAGCATTTTGTCAGGATGATGGACTGGAAAATACAGCAGGTATTTTCTGTCTTTTAATGTACAAGGCTGTGTAATGCAGTTGGGCTCTCCCACCTGAGGGACGAGTGTGCCAGTTGGCACCAGGCTCCCCTCTGGCTTGGCATGGCTGCCTTTCTGGGCCAGCCCTACTGAAGGAATGTGATTTGCTATGAAAAATGTGTTGATCAGGCTTGGTTTTGTGCCACCAGGCAGATTAGTGAATTGCCTTGTCTGCCTCCCATTGCTTTATTCCAGCCAGCAACATCTAAGCCTTTATGATTTTGCAGGTCTTCATTAAAAATAGCTGTTTCTATATCTGATTACTGAGCCCCATCTGGGGGGAAATGAGCCTTTCATCTGTGTATTATGAGGCCATATCCAAGCACTTTGATTCCATAACAGAGTAAAACCAGACAAACTTTCTGTTCAATTGCTTTTCCAGCTCATCTCCAAGTTCTCTATGAGCCCTCTCCTGTCCCCAGTATATAACGTCTGGGGTTAGGGCATTTTTTTTTGTTTTAATTGCTCTTTTACTGCTAAATGCAATTTTTGTAATTGCTTACATAACTCCAGGGTTTTATTTTAAATTAATCTAACTTTGCAGTCATTCTACATATGTTACCCTTAACATTTGCCTATTATTTGGATTAATTCCACTAATTTATCACCACTGTTTAGATATGCATTGTTTTTATAATCCTCACAACTGAATTAAGGCACACTTGTTGGGCTAAAGGCGAAGTTTGCTTCACTAAATCAAGTGGATTTCTTTTCCCTCTCTGTTACTATATATTTACTTGGACAGAGCTTTTTTTGTGTGCGTGCTCTGGTAGTTGGCTGCAAAATTGGCAAATATTCTAGTAAATAAATTCAGATTATTTTGATTATAGAGTAAAATTAATGGGTAGTGCTGGCATTTATTTTTCTTTTTGTCAAGTTCTAAAATATTTCTCAGTATTTAAACACCTAATTAGCAGCCAACCTCTTTTACCTAAGGTTAGCTCTAAAGTTTGGTGGTGGCAGTAGTGAAAGGAGCACAACTCATGATTAGCTCGTGTTTGTAGTTGGTGCCTGGCTATTCATCTCTTGAGTATAATTTCAAATGGTTGGGTAGGGATAACCCAAAAGGCAGCACAGTCTGTCCTTGTGAGCAAGAGCTGAGCCACCAGGTGCTTTCTTTATGCCCAGAGCAAATGGAGACATTTAATGGTGGTGCTCATCTCTCATCTTCCCATTTTCCCCACCAGTGCATTGTACAGAGACCAAGCAAATACATAATGTGGGAGTTATGGGCAAATTACTTTCTTAAAGGAACATTTCCTTTGAAAATGGAATTCCACTGTGAACAGGCTGTACTTCCATGGGTACAAATACAGAACCAGAAATGCTGAAATGTTTCACTGGCTCTGTATTAAAGCTGTCTTTAGGGACATGGAAGAAAGGCTTTTTTCTGAATGTTCACGAAGGGAAGAGCACACAGTTTATTGTTCCACAGCCGCAGCCAAACTCTTTTTAGATGAATACATGCATACATTTCTGGGCTTTGGAATGGGAAAAACCATTGTGGGATACCTCTTTGGGTATGATATAGCATTAAAATATAACAGGTACCAAGTCCAACCTTTTCTCAGCTGAAAAACTCCTCTATTGATGGTCACACTGCGAACAACAGAAATGTGAGCCAAGGATTTCTCAGATGTGCAGTAGAGAAGGTAGATCAGCTTTCCCATCGACTGTGAGCAGACAAGGAGGATTCATATAGTTACAAAAGGATGCAGGCTGGATTAGGAAAGGGCAACTCACATTTTGTCTAAAATGAGGAACAGTCAGGAGGTTTCTCCTAACTGATCAATTCAGTACATGTGAAAAGATCTTTTTAAACAGAAACAAACCAATTCCCTTAGATTCCACTGTTAATTGCATGTAATACACGGTGTATTTATTTTGCTGTAGTGTTAACAGAGATTGCACACAGTTATTTTTCTTCCAGCGTGTGGTGCTTTGATGATTTCTCACAAATTGCAATTTTTAATCTTAAACTGAAAATGTGTCCAGAAATTTAACTAGGCCCAGACTTGCATTGTAGAAAATAAAGAAAAGGATTGCAGCTCTCATAAACCCTTATCCATGAGTAATTATCTTGTTATGTTAAAGTGGTTCTCCTGAATATTAAAATAATTAGGACCAACGATCTCAGCAATACTTTCCTCAGATGTTGTAATTGGCAGGGGGTGTTAACTAATTAAATGTATTTCTATTGCTGGCTGGCTAAAGAAAAGGATGAAGCACTTGTAATTGCTGAGATTTAGCAAGAGCACTTGTTTACTACAGTACAAACATATAGATTACGGTGTTTGTGATGGGCTAATAGCTGGAGACAGGAATCCAAACGCTTCCTGAGGGCAGTTCTCGTTGCTCAAGGGGAGCTGAAATAAGGGGCTTTGGCAGAGGGATGGGGCTCTTCCCATGAGCTCAGCAGTGGCTGCTGAGCAGTGGATCTTGCAGGATGGATCCCCAAGCGTGGTTACTTGCTCTTATTTCAAAAGTGGCTCTTTCTCTCTCTCTCTCTCTTTTTTTTCTTTTTTTTTTTTTTTTAAAAGTTCATAGGAAAGACTTAAAAAAAAATCACTCTAAAACAGGCTATTGTCTGATCTCTGAAGTAATCAATTGTGGATTCAGCCCCTTTAACAGTTTGACATTTCAGGGTCAGCAGCACAACTTTCTGGCAGATTGAAAATCTGTGTTTCTGGCCCCAGGGTAGATTAGAGTAAAACTGGGCCAAATAAAATGAGGCTTCAAAGCATCTCACTTCCATTTCACCGCTGCTGGAAAAAGCAGCGAGGGCTGATTTTAGGGAGCACAGAAGACAGAAACCTTTCCTCTTTCCATGCTTCCATCTCCCTTTCCCCACACGTGCTTCCTCCTCTTCTTTTGGAGCAATCCCAGGCACAGACATCACTGGGCTGGAGTAAGCCAGCACAGGCTGGATCAGTCACAGCTCCTCTCCAAAGCATCCCTAAAATGCAGACGAGGGACAGTCCTCTTGGAGAGGTGGGACATGAGAGCAGGGTGAGGCATCCCCCATTTCCAGCACTTTGCAGCTTCCTCTCCTCCTCCTTCATCCTCCTTTACTTCCTTTGCTCCTCCTCTCCCCTACCCCTCCAGCTTTGCTCCTCTCTGTTTTTTCATTCTCCTGCCATTTCTTCTTGTTTTCTCTGCCATCCCTCAGTCCACACTCCCATGACAGCACGGAACAACAGCAGTCTTTTCCCTTGCTGGGGGGAAGCTGGAGCCCGTTAGCTGCCTCAGCCAAAATCCACCTCCTCTGCTCGCTCCTTGCTTTTAGCCTCCTCATAAATGAAAATTCAGTTCACTAGAAAGGACATATGTTTACAATCCCACAGCTGGTAGGTACATGTGTAGCAGGAGTGTGTGCCAAGGTTATAGAGACACATGTCACTTTTATCCCAGAATCCCATTTGGCGCCTGGGAACATCTTCATGCCGTAATGCTGTGGAGGTCATTACTGCTCCCTGTAATCCTCCATGAAGGTTTTCCGTTTTCATTTATACACAGTAATAAAATACACATCTCAGCATCAGGCATTAGGATTAGTACTGACAAGGCTTAAGCTGAAATGTTTTAAGGATGCATTTCCGATGTGGATAGAATAGCTAGCACGCAGCGTGCAATTATGCTGGCTTCGTGGAGGGAAGGATTTATGCTTCAGCACTGTTCATATCACAGTGACACCAACAGCATAAAAGGAATTAATAAAAAAAAGATTGAATTAATTTTTCCATTGTAGTACTAATCTAGTGTTATTAATTTATTTTAAGTTTCTAATGTTGATAAGCCACCAGAAGTGTGAACAGAAATGTCCTTTCTAATTTCATCATCTCTTCTTTATTTCTTTGAGGAAGTTGCAGTCCCAGGAAGCTGTGATGTGGGGTTGGCTGTCTGGGCTCAGAGCAGGCATGCTGTGTTTGATGGCTCTGGACAGAGCTGGCTGGGGGCAGAGTGGGTGCCTGGGCAAGAGCCTGAGCCTGCCTTGCTTTGCTCATGCAGCTCTGAGCTCTTTGGCTCCAGGCCATTCCTAAATGTGTGTGAGCAGCAGCAGCATGTGCCTCACTGACCCAGTTAATGCATTCAGAGCCCAGCTTTGCCTGCTGCAGGCAGCCAGGGTGTGAACCCCAGAGCAGCTCCCAGACCCTGAGGCACAGCAGCACAGAGCAGGGACAGCACTGTGGGCTGGCAGAGCTGACCTCCTGCCTGTCTGCCATCTCCCCTAAATGTCACAGCCCTGTTTTAGCAGATCTCCCTGTCTCTGTTCTCTCCCTGTCTTCTTCTGCCTTATGCTTCTCCTCTTCCTCAGCTGGAAGGGATACTATAACAATCCTCTGGAGCATCCTTGGAGCATGAATGGGGGACGGGTGAGCTGGAAAAGGAGGGGAGATCCTTCTGGTGGAGAGCCTTCAGTCACAGCTGATGGATGTGACATCCCTCATGCTGCTGTCCCATGGCCAAAACGTGGGGTAAAAAAGAGTCAACCCAGTGCAGAGGGAGTCCTGCCTCCCGAAAATTCTCCTCACACACCCCAGTCCTTAGCAACAGGAGGCTTTAGACCTCTCCTCCCACATCACTGCATGGTGGAGGAGCAGCTGGCCTCACAACAAAACATAAATTCCTGGTGCAGAATGGATGAAAAGGAGCAAATGTATCCATTACAGGCAATCATCTTTTACCCAAATTTTTTTGAGTCCCAGTTACTTGAAGTGGAGGAGCCTGGCACGAGCATGGTCACTAGGTTATATATTCACTTCTGCTTTCTGGCCATTCCACACTACAATAAGCACAACTGGAGCCCAGCAGGTTCAGACTGCTTTTACATTGCTAGATTTACAGTTGCTGGCATACTGGAGATATGAAGAATTGAGAAGCAATTTCATATATTGCTGTTGACTCTGCTGGCAGTTCCCTGCCCTTCAAGATATTTGTTGTGATAGTATGGAACCACCCTCTCCAAAGGATATATATTTAAAAAGCCCAAGCTGCTGAAGGCACGCTGTAGTGCAGTGTTTTTGCCTAGGTTTTAGTATGTATGTCATTCTTTTATATTTGCTTTTCTAATTCATATTAGAAACCTTATTGCAACCTTAACTCCCTCTTTATTTTAGCGGAAATAGAAAAAAAATCACTCAGCGTGTCATAAGAAGGAAAACAGATATGACCTGAGGAAACCTGTGTTTGTGGTATTAATCCTTCCTTCCAGACTTCCCCATCTTTTGGGTGAAAAGATGCAATTCGCTGCCTTGCAAAAAACCTAAAACTTAAAGACCTTCTAGTGGCAGCTGCACAGTGCCTTCTGCAAAGCACCAGGCAGTAGTGTAATATTTTATGGCTGGTGGAAATTCAGCCACTGGAAAGCCAAATAAATGTTTTTCAGATGCTGTGAGACACCTAAACAGTGCAAAGCCTTGTTGCAGTTGGTGGATCAGGTCTCTGAGTAACTCATTTAGCCCTTAAGCCCAGTTTCCCTGGGATATCAGTAGTGTTATTACCCTGTGATGTAATTAGTACACGTTGTGTTGTTTGTGGTGGGGCAGCTCCCAGCTTCTGGAGGGGCTGAGAATGGCAGTGTCCCTAGGAAGGGCCGGGAGGCTGAGGCAGCCTGGCTCTGCAGGAGGTGCTGGCACTGCCCCATCACAGCTCTGCATGCTGTCCCCTGGCCGTGCTGCTGCTGTCCTGGGCATTTCTCTGCTGTTCTTGTCCATTTGGTGGCTGAGATGCAACATCTCCCTGGGTTAGATGAACAAATTCTACACACAATTTCTCTGTGTGTGCAGAAATGGTGGCACACACACACATCCCCTGATCCTGAACAGTGTTTGTGCTCACAGGTCTGACATCCCATAGGAGCTGCCAGCAGCCTGCTGCTTCCCTCAGACACAATTTCTGTGGATTTCAGGGGGCCATTCCTCCAAGGACCAAGTACCCAGACCCCAGGGCCTCTGCTCTCTTGAGACCTCCCTATATAAACTCAAGCACAGAGCACTGTTGATCATGCATCTTCTGAAATTTAAGAATCAAAAAGCGCATTATTATTGCAATTCATACTAGTGCCCTACATGTCAGCTTGTGGGACAAAGGAAATCTCTGAAAAATACTGTATAGTAGGTCCCTAGCACAAGGAATATTTTCCTGGTATAAAAACTTTTCATGATGAAATGGCCTCATCTCTGAGCAAAATCATTGTATTGCCCAAGCTGTTGTCAAAAACTTTTATGCATTGACTGCTTTTTCCACTAGACAATATTTACACTTCTCCATTCACCCCATTGATCTTCATTTTTGCAGGAAATTTTTTTGGGGTAAAATATAACCATTTTTTTTAAAACAGGTAAACATCCCAGAATTGTACTCAAGGGAAGATATACAGTGTAGACGTAGTGACAACTTAATAGCCTGTAGTATATCAGATGTCTTCTATGCTGCCATCTTCTTGGGGAAAGTATTTCTATGCTGTGCATAAAACTACGCGTATAGAAAGCTGTATACACTCCCTCATTTTTTTCTCTTTCAGGAATAAGTATTCTTGGCACTGGCAGGACGTGTGTGGTGTACAGGAGCTGCACAGCTCCTCTGCTGCAGGAAATAGAATAAAACATTAATTCCATTGCTCAAACATTCACAACAAGCCTGTAGATTAACTGTCCCTTCACTGAATACTATTTACTCGTTTCATAGAAAATACATTATTTCGTTGATTTAGCTTCTGTTTGGTATGCTAAAGAAATCAAATTTCCATATAGAAAAGTATACACAAAGGATATGACCTTTTAAGTTTAGCAGAGAAAATAACTGAGTGAATGTAATTAATATGCCATATAAATGCCAACAACAACATTAATGCACCATGAAATCAGGACAGTTAAAATGATATAGTCTAGAAATGAAAAAGTTAAGTTTCTGGTATCTTCATTAATTTGCTTACATGGTATTTCAGTGAAAGAAGCAAAATCGCCTTATCTGAACCAGGAGAATAGACATGCAATGAGAAAATGTATTTGTGTTAGGAGAAGCTGGATCTTGCATAGGGCTTGACCAAACTCCTGAGTTGGCAGCCCTGCTTATGCAATAGTTTCATTTTTCCAGTGCTTATATCCTTTAATTTTCCCCTAAAGTCTCATGCATGTCTCAGATCCAAAGCCTGTCCACACCTGTATGTCTGTCAGCAGTAGTGTTGTAAAATACTTGCACTGCCATAGTTATACCATTACAGTGTCTTTTTCTAGACTAAATATTTTTCCTGAAGTTGTCTTCTCTTACAGCAATTTTCCCTGTCATATTCATAGTCCAATTTCCTTCTGTGGGTAAAGTCTTCACAGGGGATAAATTCTTCCTAAGGTTCAGATGGGCAGCTTGTACCTAACTCTAACAAAGAGGTCTCCAGGGGAAAAAGCCTGGGGTGCTTTTTTTTTTGTGGTTCTAGAATGCAAAACCAACTAAATTAAGACCTAAACTTTCCAGCAAGGGGTACATAGTGGGGCAGGGGTCAGCCAGCCAAAATGATCCCCAAAGTACATGAGGATGTTACTCAAGAGCTGAAACTTCAGTGGAAGTCATTCTGCCACCTCTCTACTGGGGTCTGGCAAATGCTTCCCATCCTTGCAAGGTGTGTTGTTGCTGTCACCATGACTAAGGCATCTGTCCAGCTGTTCAGACCTTGGGTTAGTTATTAGAGGTGAAAGAAATGGTGGAGAAAAGAGGCAAAGCTTTAGCTTAAAATAAGAGGGGATCTATTCTTCTCAGCATGTATTTCCCAGCTCCCATTAATAATAAAATGTTAATGATAGCTATGTGTTCACATCAAAGGCAGAGCACAGCCTTTCATCTCACTTAAATCTTATACAAATAATTAATGGAAGTAGTTGTCTACGAAAATAAAGATATTAAGAAATTCCTTTGTAGAGCATTGCAAACTTTGCTGCCCCTGGGGAGCAGCTCCTAGAATGGAGGATGCTAACAAATTGTGTTTAAGTGGGTCTGTCCCTGCTTTCCACCAGCCTTGACTGCATTGCATCCTAAAAACTGTGAAAGGTTATTGGCATTGCAATAGATAAACCAACCAAAATCAAATCAAAAATCCCTGACAAGGCCTATGTTATGAAAATAATCATAAATCTTATGCTGTGGTAGCTGTGTGTACCAGCATTAAGCATTCTGCTCAGGCCTGTGTCAACATAAAAAAATGGGGGAAAAGATGTCATTTGAAGTTCTCAGATCAGCCCTGCATCTGTCATTATCTTGTCCTGCCAAGCACTGCCACTGCCCCTTGCTTTGGTCACAAGCACAGGTCTGGAACAACTCCCCTGGTGAGGCAAAGAGAGATAAGCAAAATCCCCAGCTCTCATGAGCTGATATTATAGCCAGCCTCATTTCTGGTGGCTTTTAGACTTCCTGCAAAGGTTGCTGTGGCCCCCTGAAACTCCCCTCTCTGGGAGTGCAATGGTTTTTGTTGTGGGGTTGTTTTAGGTGGTGCTGCCTGAGGGAATCAAGGTGGGAATGTGCAGCCCAGCTGAGCTGAGGCTTCATCCCTGGAGGGCTCCACACTGCTAATCCATGGTGCTCCAGCCTTGGGAGTCAGGAAAAGCTTCTTCATGGGCACCAGGACTGCAGGGCTGAGAGAAGGGGCTTGAAGGCATCTCCTGCCAGAAGGAGCTGCCTGCTCCTGACAGCTCTGACAATACCCACATAATTTCTGCTTCTCCAGCTCCACTCTGCCTTGCATGATCCGCAGTCCAAGAGAAACTCCTGAGACCTAGCACAAATATTGATTTCAGGAAGTTTGCTCAGTGTTTTGGTTGATGTCTGGAGCTCTCCCCACCGTGGGTCACTGCTGTGTGTACAAAGCTGGAGCAAACAGGGTTTGCTGGAGATGCAGAGACACAGTCTGCCAGGAAATGCTTCCTGAGATATTAAAGGAATAATTAATCTGAAAATGATGCTGGTGTGGACAATGTCTGTAACAGAATGTGGTGTCCAGAGGCAGCAGTTTGGTACTTGGGCATTAATTTATCCACGTCATATGGATCCCTGCCATTTGCAAACCATGACTTCTTTAATCTGTGGCTTCCTCAAAAAAGACCTTGAAAGTAGAGGACAGTAATATATTTTAGAACTTTAGAGATCAGAAAGTTTTTTTATACATAGATGTGCACCATAGAAGTGCCTATAAATAGATATTAAAACATGCAATTTATAGCCTATCATTTCATGGCCTTTCAAGGCTAGAAATAAAGCCATATTCCACTGGGAAAATGAGATTTGTAGTTTTCCATGGCTTAAAGCTCCTGTTACTAACCCTGATGGGCTGCAAGATATTGGACAAGATATCTGTCACAGGTCTGGAATATATATATAATATATATGGCTGTATATAAATTAGGGGAAAATGATGAAGTTTCTACCAGTAAATGAACACGTTAGGAGATTGTAAGATAACTAGGTGGTGCCTGGGGGAAATACTCCCAGTGAGAGTAATTTTTTTTTTTCCTCAGTAATGATAACTTAACAAAGGCAATTAATCCACTCTCCCCAGCAAGCGAAGTCAATGGCATGGTAACCTCCTAGTAGTGCTCCAAGGTAAAACGAGCTCTCCTAATGCACTTCTGAAATAATTTTGAAGCTGCAGCAGTTCCTGTGGTGGGGGGAGAGAGTCCTGCCTGGAGGATCTGGCTCTGAGCTTGGCTCACTCCAGTTTCCCTGGAGCACAGTGTGGGATGAGCTCACTCCAAGCTCTCACACTTCCTGTGGGAAGGAAGAGCTGGCACCACTGCAAAGCAAAAGATTAATTAACAAAATGAGGGACCAAATAAGCAAGGGCTCAGTTTCATCCTAATACTTGTTTCTCATTTATTTGTCTCTGAGTGTTTCACGGGGCTCAGTGATGTGTTATATTTATATTAATCCATGCAAATCTGTCCAAGGTGGGTTGAATGCCCTCCTCAGTCACAGGGACCTCAGCTTGTCCTGATGGCAGGGGAATGGGTGCTGGGTCATGTCACTTGAATTAGATGCCTAAAATCAGACTTGCTGTCCTCAAACCTCCTCCTCTCCCTGAGTTTTATGTGGATGTCTCCAGAATCTTTAGACCCAGTTTTACTTATAAAAGATTGGGATGTGAAAGAATGTGTGAGCAAGATATAGCTGAGCTGTGAAAAATTTAAGTAAATAATTTAAATAGCTTATTGAGTATGTATAAAGATTACATGCCCAGCAACAGTATCCCTCTTTTAGCATTACATATTTATTAAAACAATTTAGAGGTGTAAATTATAATCAGTCATAGGTATGTGCCTAACCCTGAATTTTAATCTTAGCTGTTCCATCCCTCCAAATTAATTTTAAAAATGTATGATTTTTTCATCATCTAAATCTAGCAAGAACTTTTAATCAGAAGTGGTTTAAAATATAACTGCTCTGTCCCAAACCAGGATTACAAATGAGATTCTGTCTTTAGCTGAAGCGTAGTTTCTGGTCAAAGCATTTATTTTGCTGAGACGATAGTTGCACAAGTGTTAATTTCACTGTAACCTTGTAAGATGTAATAGTTTTTGAAAAAAAATATTCTTGCTAATTAAAAAAGGCCTGTGGAGATATTAATTTGAACTGTAGAAGAACTGAAAATTACTATGCTGCGGTTGGGACACACAACAAAGATGGGAAATTGCAGGAGAAACCAGAAACATTTTGATATATTGAAGTGCAGCATCCATTGTAATCTTCTTTCCCTTTACTTCCCAGAACTCACAGCTTTCTTTGAACAAAACTGCCTCTTGGGCATATGACATTTATTATATTTGGGTTCAGTACAGCATTGAATTTTTTGAATTTAGGCAAATTTCAGTGAAATCCATCAGACCACACAGCTTCAGGAGAATCTGCATGACTTCCCTGGGAAGGCTGAACAGGTTAAGGTCCTTTGGTGGAAAAGAGAAAAAGAAAGAAACAGATCTCTAAAAATCATAGGACAATGTTGGGAGGGTGAGTAGGAAATGGTTATTTGCTGTTCCTCTGAAGAAAGGGCAGGACAGGAGGTGTGGTGAAATTCTGAAGCAATTTATTTGATGCAAGTGATAGAGTTAGGTGATCCATTATTGAGCTGTGCAGGGTGAGAGCAGTTTGGGAGTTGTGCTGGACCTCCTGGCTTTGCAAGTGGCAGTGCTGACTGCTGTGGCTCCCAGGGTGGTGAGGACTCACATTTGTCTCCCTGTGGAGCTGAGCACCTTGGCAGAGCGCTGGGAACAGCCCTGCTGGGGTCTCACTGTCCTTCAGCTTTGGAGAGTGAGAAACCGAGCCCCCAAATTTACAGACTGACCCCCAAAATGCTGTCTGCTGGTTTAGGATTGTTCTGTAGCACAGACTTTGTGACTGGGCTTGGGGCAAACTCCCTGACCCTTGGATAGCGAGTGTTGTCAGGGAAGCAAAGGGTTAAAAAAGCCACAAAAAGCACTTTTTGTTAATAACCTTCATTAAGCCTGGGAGAAGAAGCAAAGCAGCCTCCCAAGGGAACTTTTCAGTCAGACATTTGTCAACACTGGCAAGGACAGTCACTGTTTTTTCAAGAACGTGTCTGCAGTTGAGTTTTTCCCAGATCCAGGTTTCCCTGCCACGCTGGCATGGACCTGCTCATGTACAACAGAGGTGCCACATGTTCGTCCTCTGAGGGGATCAAAGTGCCCTGATCTGCAAGGGATATGTGAGGGAGGGGTTTTAATTGAAACATTAAATTAAAAACTTTGCAAATTACAGGCACATTTTCAATTTCTGACCTCTTAGGTTAGGGTACTTGCTCTGAGACTGCCTCATTAACTGCAATAACTCAGCCTCTAGGATCTCTGTGCTGTTTGATGAGGCAGATATCCTATCTTTTCTGTAATTTAGAAGATATGAGCTTTTTTTTTTTTTTTCCTGAGGGCTGAGGTCCTCTAGTGTTAGACTGCATCTGAATTTCACTGTAATGTGGGAGCTCAGCAAAGTCACAGGACTCTGCTCACTGGATGATTGGTATCCCATGGCTTCAGAAGATCTATTAATGAAGCTGGACATTATGAACAAAGGTGGACATTGGTAAAGGGATGTATTTGTTTGGAAACTTCCTAGCAAAATCTTCACATTTAGAAGTATGTCTCTAGATGATGAAGGCTGGCAGTTTTCTCTCATTTGGATGCTAATGGTTGTTCTTCCTCATCATAATTTGCATGGAAATCCTGACAGCTTTGTCTTAACAGTTACTGTTACTTTTTTTTCTCTGAAGCAGGACTTCTTCTGTCAAAGAGAATTTAGTTCAGAAAACTTCATCCTTACACACTATGAGTGCAGCTCATTTCCTCACTTCCAGATGTATTTCTGTATGTACACACACATATCCTTCAACAGAGAAACACAGTTGGTGATTGAGGCGTGTGGGGAGTGTTTCTGTAATTTTCACATCTTGGGAAGAAAGTCAGGTACTAAAGAGATGAAATATGCTTTAAAACTGGCAGAGCAGTGTCTAAAAACTTTCCATAGTCATGTGTTTTCAAAACTTGTGGGAATAAAAGTACTGAAAGCAGAGGATGAAAAATTAATGTCTGAAAGTGCAGCAGTACCAGTAGTGGGTGAAGCAGGACTGGGAGACAAAAGCTTTTACAGTTCACCAAGGAGGGCTTACTTTGTACTGAAGAACACAACTCACAAGTCCACAGAAACGTCTTAAATGTACAAAGATTTAAAAAAAACACAACAAAACAACCTGCATGTATTTCTGTAAGCTGTGAGAGAAGCTGCTTCCACAGGGGGAAAATTTGCAGGATTGACTGCAAAGAGGAAAATAGGAAATGGGCTTGAGCCTCCCAGAGCCAGAGTCCCACCTGGAGGGGGATCAGAAAGGACCTGGTGCAGCTGAGCCAACATGGAAATGTGAAATGAATCCAGGTCTAGGTGGTGTCTGCTGGGATGCAGGGTCAGGCTAGTGCCTCACTGGCTGAGCCACGAACATCAGAGACACTCAACATCCCCACTGGCACAGCTCAGGGGGTCACTCCCAGCAGCTGCTGGCCTTTCTGAGGGTGGCAGGGCCAGTTGTGCCCATCCATGACCCTGCTGAGGTGCTCCATCATCCTCAGGTGTCCCCAGACCTCGCTGGTCCCTTGGGATGCCACATCACTGTCCTGCAGTGCATGGCTGGAGCTCCCAGGAGGTGACATTGCAGTGACACAGCCAGTGCCCCATGCTCAACTTTCTAGCCATAAGAAGAGCAGGGCTGCTCTCAACTTTCCTTATTGAATCATGCCTGTGGCTCTTTCAAAACATAACATTTGTGCATTTGGATTTAAATTAATGCCCTCTCCACCTTCAAATAAAACTCAAAGCTGAATAAGGGCCCATTAGAAATATGGGATATGTAAATAAAGGAAGGTCCCCTGTGAGCAGCTAAGGCATCTGTTATTGGTCAGAAAGCAAAGAAGGAGCATGGGACTGTTGGGTTGTGTTTGTGAAGGCAGAGGAAGTAACTTTCAAAACACTTTTCCCATTTTTAGTTCAGTGCCTTTTTTCCATTATCGTTATTTCCCCAGTGTTGTTGAACCTGGGGTCCTTCTGATTCAGCTGTATTGTTTTGCCCCAGACTATTTCCTCACAGCCAGTTCCATGGCAGTAAATCTTTACTTTATTTACTCAGAGTATGTTTCACAGTGAAAAGTCCCAAGCATGTCCAAAAGCTGTTACTAGTAAAATTCTGATTTTCTTCAAAAGTTCTTTTTGTTCTTTCCTGGTTTTTGCCTATAAGAGAAAATAACAACCAAATATCAAATATGCACAGTGAATAGGGTACCTAAACACCCCAAACACACCAACAATAAATTTTCACTTGGTACTAAGAGCTGAAAAGGCAAATAATAAATTTACATGTTCTAATCAACGTATTTTTACTTTGCAGATATACTAAAGACTAATTAAGATCTGATGCTAGCTGAGCAACTTAATAAATTATTAACACTTCTGTTTAGATGCATAATTTATATATAAATGGAAAAAGTAATCTTGTAATGCAGTTTCAATTTTAAGTGCAGTCTGTGTGTATATGCTTTGTTGCTATCCATTTTAATAAGGAGCTTTGATAACCATGATTAATCCGTGGCCCTGCATTAAAGCTTTTCTCCAATCTCATGTTTTTGCAAACAGTTAATAAACAGTACAAATCTCGAGAGAGACAGAGAATCACACAAGGTGCAATACAACCTCACCATCCCAGAGAGACAGATTAGGATTTATAAACTCAACAACTGTAAGGATAAGAGTGAAGGTTCTGAATGTAAAATGTATGAAGGCAATGCCAAAACAGAGCTGAAGGTTTAAAGTCTGCAACATATAAATCAAGCTTTTCTCTTGGTGGATAAATCCCACTGCAAGAACACCCAAATGCTGGATGTTCCAACTATGTTTGCTGCAATATTGTATGTAAATAGGTGATGGGCAGCGTGGTGGCAATGGTGTCAGACCAAGCTGTGACTCCAGGAGCAGGAAAGGAAGGCTCTGAGAGAAGAAATGAATCAGTTTGAATGAAAAGCACAATGAAAGCACTGATAGCAGGAGCAGTGCTTGCAGAACATGTCGATTTGCAAATGAATTCCTGAAATTTTTAAGGAGTTTCAGGATCCTCAGCAGCTGAGAACTGCTGAAAATATGCATTGGGAATTCTTTGCCAGGTGGCAGAGCCATGTGGAGAGCTGAAGTTCTGATAGAATGAAGCATCATCCCCTGCATGCAGAGCTGTGGCTGGAGTGTCCCAGGGAGGAAGCAGCATCACGTGAAGCTGAGTTTAGGGCTAGTGAAAAACTTACCTTAGGAGGAATATGGGATGTTGTAAGGGTGGAAGTGGGGTTACTTGGAGCTGCAATGTTTCATCAGTGCCAGAGCAGAGGGGCACTGACCCAGGGCTTTTGGCCCAAAAGGCAGAGTTTCAGCAGCAGCTGAATTCAAAGCTACACCCAATGCCATGCTGAGGTTTGCAGAAACTATGGCAAGTTCCTGTGCAGGTTTAGAAGTATGAAATAAAAGAGATTATAGGAACATTTCTTTTAGAAAGAGGCAAGGTCTGAGAGGGAAATGAATGGTGAAACTGAGCCTGGTGTGAAGGGCAGTGGAGCTGCCTGCATGCAGACCTGCAGGAGGATAACTGCTAAACAGTGTAGATTTTTAAAGAAAAAACAGAAGCAAATGCAGTGAGAAACTGAGTTTTAAGAAGTGCTGCAGCTGACTGGGAAAGCTGGATTTGAGCTGTACAGGGACAGTTCTGGGGCTTTCTGTGCTGCAGAAGTGTGGAAATGCACTTTAGCTGCACCTGCAGCAAGTTCTGAAAGCTTACAGTAAAGTTTGGACTGATCTCCTCTGTAAATCAGATTATAGCCACAGCGCTGTATCCTTAAGGAAACACTCTTGTTTCTGTGATGAGGAGGCAAGGGAGATTATTCCTTCTGATGCAGGCTTGCTATTCGAAGAGCAGCTAAAGATGGTAATTTTTTAATCCCCTTCCTAAAAAACCTCAGTGAAAGCAGACCTTTTATTGTTTTCTGATGTGGTATTGTTGTATCAAAGAGATTATCTTGAGCAACACAGATTTGTTTTGAATAGATCTGCCCCAATACTGCAAAGTTTGGGGATTCAGAAACTGACAGATTCTGAAAATTGTGTAGAAAATACAGGATTTTGGGGATTGCTTGTTAATTGGTCTTCTGCAAGGACCAGATGTTCTGCCTTGTAGGAAACTTAATCACCTTTATCTGGTCTTTTGGGCATTTACATCATTGTCCTCACTTTGGAGTAGACATGGATACTGACTCCATTAGTTGTTAATTGGGAGGAGGAGGGAGAGATCTTATTTCAAGTTTTTCCAGGGTGCTTGGGGATGTATTTTCAACCAATGTCAGGCAAGCTTCCATCTTGCACTAACTCATGGTTTTCTCTTAATTATTTTGCCTCAATTTTATCAGAAAGTAGCTGCTCTTTCATTACAATTATTTAGTAGTAACAGTAAAAGATGAGATGAAGGCATTAACTGCATTACTCTGTGAAATAAGAAAACACATTTCCTCTCTCAGAAAGGCTCCACCCAAGCACCCTGCACACTCTGTGGTTTAAATAAGCAGGTTGCCCATGTCAGTCCACCTCACTGAATCAGAAAATGGATTTCAAGCAAATAAAATGTCACTCTAGTTTCTAGCAAGTCTTGAAAGCTACAATTTTATTTAGCTGTAAATTTACTGAAGAAAGATTCCTTTAATATTTTATGACTCTAGTGGATTAAACCTTGTATAAATCAACAAATTAGCAGTCACACTATATTTGCGTTCAGAAGAGGGCTGGGGAAGGTGAAGGCAAGATTACTCCTTCCTGGCAGGCTGACCAAACTGGAGAGCTAAATTGAATGACTTCAGCATGCTTAGAGCAATGCAGAAGTGAGGTGAGAATGATAAATAATACACACAGGCTGCAGCTAAAGCAGGTGCAAAGTAGGAGGATTTTCATTCTTCTTTGAAGTTTTCTTTTACTCCCCCTTGGGTGTGGATCAAAGGCATCTCAGTTTTGGGGGGTTCTTTGGGAACTCAAAATCCATGGCACAGTGGCCTTCATGCCACTTTATCTGCCCTGATATATGTACACCTCTAGTCAAATTTTCAATAGTGTTGCTTGCAACAGCTGGCCAGAAAGAAGAATTCAGTCCCTTTAAAATATTCAGAGCCACTATGCCTTCTTATAATTCCTCAATTTGTTGTTGTTGTTGGTTGGTTTTTTGGTTTTGGGTTTGTTGTTTTTTTCGTTTGTTTGGATAAATAATTTAACTCAGGAAAGAAATGCAGATAGATGAAAACAGGTGCTCCAAGTGTGGAGTGGGCTTTGGGGACTGATTTGAAACAGAAGCAAATGGTCCTTGGCATCTTGCGAGAATGTTGAATGGTTTTATTGTACTTTCCACCCACCAGTTTGGTTTCCTTCCTTGCTAGCAGGAAAGTGCTGCGATGGCAGAGAAAATAGCTCTGTGTCCAGACAGAGTGGAGCAAATGCCCTGCAGGGAGATGCTGCTGTCATGTTCCATGGTTTGTTCCAAACGTGGTGTGAACCTGCATGTCTGAGCCTGTTGCCAATTCAGGTTTTTGAGATCCAAAATCAGAACAGCACCTCTGGGAGAAAGAACCTGAGAAAGAGGTGTGCTTACAACACATGAAAACATTTGAAATACTTTTAAAAATTCAAGCCTTAAGGCAACTGGTTTTCTGAAAACAGAGTATCCTACAGTTGGTAGTTTGGAAAATTAATGCAAAAACACCATCTGCTAAACTTCAGATGTATGAATACTATTTGGTCTATAGAGAGTACAGACTGTACAGGAAACTATTGATCCCCCATCTGCTTCAAAATGATCTTTTAAGAATTTCTCTCACTGAATCAAGTACTACATTAGTAACATAACATTATACAGAGCACAGCTTCCCAGTTGCTCTTAGAGGTGCAGAAAGTAGAAATGTTCTTCTGTCATCCTTCAGCCACCATAGTACAGAAACATGCTCTTGGCTTTCTGCATGTTTATTTTCCGTGCAGCCAAGAAAATGTGGTGTAAATCTCAAGTAGATGCCCTTGTCTGCTAACATCATGAGGTTGGAAGTGTGCATTGTCAGATATTCCTGTGGGGACACCACACCTTGTGGACAGCAAGCTTCCTTCACGTCCTCTGCCTCCTAATTAATAATTAGATAATATCCAGATGGTGAACCAGTAGGAAGTCTGGTTTTTGTTGCTGTACTTCATGCAGTTCTTGTCCCTGAGTGCATTGGGGCTGAGGATTTTATTCTAAACCTTCATCACTAAGACAAATATTCCAACTTTAACTTTTGCCAATGGAATTGAAGGCCAACTGAGGGAAGTGCCTCCCTGAGCACAATGTGCCTTTTCAAAATCCAGCCCTAATCCAGCCTTTTCAAAATCCAGCCTTTCTTTAAATGTAAATCCCTTCATATTTCTAGACACTTTTGCTGACCCTTTCATGGGTAGAATCATGCTCAGAAAAGGAGAAAATATGTCATTTGTACCTCACTGTAACAGACTGCATATAATTAAGGATAGTCAGTGTAAAATAAAGAAAAAATAAATTACAGAGGTATGCCCCCACAGAGGATGCTCTGTGTGTGTCTGTGTGTATTCACAAGATAAACAGATACTTAACTTTTTAAACTTAAGGGAATACTATTTTACTACATACATTACAACATACACATGTTGTAAAATGCATGTGTTTAAAAATGTTAGGTATTTATTTCTGTTGTTTTACTTCTCCTGGAATAAGATCTGTGCAGAAATAAAAGTATCAGATTTTTACCATAACTTCAGTTTAATTCTGCTTTTGAATTTCCAAGGTGTTGGATTTGAATGTTGCCTTGGCATGGTCTGCAATGCCAACATAAACCCACAGTTCTTGCTTTCCAGCCTTTCAGCCAGCATCCGTTTGTCAGTCCCCATAATTTCTAGGGATAGCATGCAGACTCATCAAGGAGCACTAAATTTAAAATACCCAAAGGGTGTTATGTCTCTGTGGGCCAGATCAGGTTTCCAGCAAGGGCTGCACAGGCTGTCAGTAACCTGTGAACCTCAACTCAGGAAATGGTGACACAGAATATCAGTCATTCCTTGTAAGATTCACAGCCCCTTTTGCAGATCAAATTGGCTACACTCCATACGGAGTTCCATTTATAAATTAAAGGTTAATATGTTAGTGTTTGCAGTGATATATCTGTTCGTCAGGGAGCCAATTGTTATACAGCCCCACAGCTTCAAAAAACAATTATCACCTTCATCTCTGAGGCTTTCTCTTATTGTATTTAGGACCATGTCTAATGCATTGTATTTGTGTCTGCAGCATACATATAATAACTGTTAACTGTTTCTAGGCTTTTATGAGTAACTTATAAAAGCAGCCTGATGCAGGAAATTCAGGGTGGGAGAAGAGTTTGGGGAAGTATCAACATGTGCTCAGCCTGTTCTTTTATGCTTTCCTTGGGACCCAATGCCACTGCCTCATGGAGACAGTCCTGGGCTGCAAGGACTTGTGGTTCAGACCATTCCTCTGTGTATTTGCCCAAATTCAGCACAGCCAGTGAGAGTTTGGTTTTCTTAGAGCACACAGATATAAACTAAATAATTTCATTTAAATTCTTTGGTTCTTGTACCCTCCAACCCCCTGAAAACATCAAAAGGCAGTTTGTTATCCCAGCCATTGGCTAGCCAGTGTCTGTTTTAATTAATCCCAAAAGGGAGCTGGTACATATTTTTGTAAGAATAGTTCAGTACATTATATATTTCAAAATTTTGCGCATTGTATTCAATCTCCCCAAATTCAAGGTGTGTGGATCCCAGATGCCACACTGGCACATTTCTCCCCACAGTCATTGTAGGATCAAGCCAGGTTTTCTACAAGCAGATCACATCTTCACTGTGTCTGCCCAGCTTTGCATCTCCCTGAGCTGCTCCCACTGAATCCCAGGCAGCACAGCTCCTGCAGGCAGAGCTGCAGCTCTCCTGCCCATCACACCTGTGTCCCTCTGAAGGCACCACAGTGCTCCTTCCAGCCATTCCCTGTGCTGCCAAACCACAGGTGGATGAACCCAGACCTGCTGAGATGGTGGAAAATTAAGATCTACAATTTCAGTGACAACAAAGTGAGAGGAAAGAGACCTGGATTAACTAATTTTACCTTCCAGGTATCTCTGTCTCTCCTGCTGCACACCTGAGGCATTTGTGTCCCTAATGAAACACTAATCAGGACTCTGAGCCATTCATCTGAACAGTGTAAGCAGGGGAGAAAAGACCTGAAGTGCTGCACCACACCAAAGTGTTCAAAGGGAGCTGGGCTGATGCTTCCTCTGAAACAGAAACTGCGAGAAATTAAATGTGTTGTGAAATGCATATAAGCGTAGGGACTGGGGTGCTCAAAGACAATTAGCAACTAAACATTTCATTAATGAATAATGATTAATTATAATTACTAATTAAAATTCAGGATTATGGTGTTGGTTTTGAGCATTAACAGGAGTAATGACATTACCATTTTTAATGAAATTCCAACAAAGAAAATTATAATACAAGTTAAAAAATTAGGTACAGGCAACAGCAAGATTAGGAGTTATTGTTAAGCCCAGAGGCATAGAATTTTCCCAGCTGGTGAACTTAAGTTAAGTAAATTTAATGCACTGTAATTTAATTACTAATCACAGTTTTTCTTCACAATGGGAATTGATACTAGGTTTATATTTTACAAGAACAAAAATCAGAGTTTGAATACCTTCTCTGTGATGGGTGATGACATTCTGCTACGGGCTACAAATAAAACAATATTTTGCAGACTTCTGTATAACATTTGGATTTAGATATATTAGGGTATGATTTATATATTATTTAATTACTGATTACTGGATTAGAAATTAAGTAGTCCCTATAGGTTTTGTAATACAAATATAATGCAGCCTTTGTGAAGAGCATACTCAATACAATTTTGTATATATATTAAATATATCTTTGAATAATTCATAGAGAGGCATATTAGTAAATGTCAAATTCCCACAAGAAGATGGAATTTGACCTACATTAATAAAGCTATTTAGGATTCATTAATTGTAGACAGATTTCTTAAACTATTTGCTATTACTCACCTTTTCATGCATAATGCAATATGTTGGCTTAAATACAATTCCTAATTTACATACTGTTGGATCTGTTGCCCTTCTTGCTATTCACTATTTGACTTCTCTTAACCTGGCTGACTTCTAGGTCCTCTTAGTAATTTGCAATCTTGTGAAGTTCTCAAATATCAAGGTCAATCAGAAGTTGTGTCACAGTTAGTTGAAGCCAAGAAATGGAGGCAATTTCACTTTTTTCCTGAATTTTCTGGGAGAATAAGGAAGGATTTAATGAAACAATTCTAATAAGAGACCTGACTCATCTTTCCCTTGATGGTGAGGAAGACAGATCCCACAAAAGGAGATTTCATTTTGTTGCATGTGCATGTAAGGAATATAAACAAATTGAAGAGTTTTGCCAGTGCTCAGTAAATACATTTGTAATTCTTCAAGCTGAGATACAGAAACCACATATATGCTAAATGTATGTAGGTTCAAAGAAAATTTGCCTTGAGAGAGAAAAGGCTTTTTATTGTTATTTATAATCATAATGAGGTCTTTGTGCTCCAAAGAGATACTGCATGCAAGACAGTGAGGAAATCAGCACAGAACGTGCCTGAGTATGCACAAGTAGATATAGAAATGGCTCTGTAGGGAACGTGTGAATACAGTCCAGTGAAAAGGTTGATGTCATGGCAGCTCAGGAATATTAAAATCTGTTCATTGAATTAGTAATTAGCTCTCTGGGCCGTTTGGGTCAGACTCAGGCAGCAGGGAAACAGAGATGAGCCATTCTCTAAATGAAGTTGGATATGAAGTTGCCGTGGGACAGGCTGTGTTGAGAGTTTCTACCCTAAATTAATGGTGATGTGAAAGCCCCAGGTATACTGTGGAAGACAGGTTTTTGAGGAATGATGCTTCCTTCTTGTGTTTGGAAAGTAATCAAATCTTCCTGAGAGCAATGGGCTTTCAATCACAGCCATGTGTGTTTGTGCAGGAGTGCTAGAGAGAGATCCTGTCTCGAGAGATGACAACCACACCTCGAGTTCACCATCACTGCTCTTTGCTTTTCTAATCTTTTCTTCTTTTTCTGTTTGTATCGTGGGTAAAATTCAAATCAACAAACTAATTGTTGTTGTGATTTCAGCAGGTAATTAATTTGAGGAAAGGTTAGCACCTTGCCAGCTTTTCCTCCTGCTGGTGCTGCTGGCACTGGCCTGTTTTGAAGAGACCCAGAAACTGAGCATATCTGTTATCGTAATAAAACAACCCCATACTGTTAAGATACATAAAATAGCATGGATAGGCAGCAAAGGAAGCCCAGTTTTGCAAACTAGGCTCCTAGGTTTTGTAATTAGTCTGCTGCAAAGATGAAGTTTGACAGTCTTGCTCTTATATTGCTCTCTGGGGTACAAGTGTATGTGTAGCTTTCTGAGAAGAGCTGAAAATCAACTAGTACCTGGAATACTAATCTGTTATCTGTACCCTTCCGAATGAGAAAAATGTGCCTTCTGGCAGACTGAGAAATGCCTTGGTTTTGTGCCTCTCCTTCGCTCAGAGGCTGTGGACAGTGATCACCATGGAGAACCTGATAGCTCAGGAGTTTCTCCTCTCATTAGCATTTCTCCATGAAAAAAATTGCACACAGGCATAAAGTAGTATCTGTGACATTAAATATCAGCTCATTTGTATTATTCTTCTTCTGTCCCAAGAGTCCTGGTCAGGCTGCAGACACTGGGGGTAAACTTCCAGGCAAAAGGAGATCTTTGCCTGAGAAAATAGCACATAATGGTGACACCCCATTGTCCCCAGTGAGCTGAAACAATCCATTAAAAACTGCAGTTGGGTGGTGTGTGCACGTGTGTTTGGCAGGGTAAATAAATACAAAAGGATCTTGTTAGTTCTTAGAATGTAAAACTTACAATATGTGCTAATTGCAAAAACTTCTAATTAGATATAATTATAATCTTCAAAGCATGTTGAACAGGGTAGTGTTTGATCGTGGTGTTGACCTTTTCACTGCACTTTCAGGAGAAACCCTTAGAAATGAGGTGTTGTAAAATTCATCAGAGAGCAATTAATTTGTGCAATTAGAGGGATATAATCTGAATTAACGCCTATGTACATATCAGAACATAAATGGACTTTAATGTGGCTGCACAGGCTTCAGCTGGTAATGAGAATTCATTATATGACAACTAAGAGAATACATGAATAGGACCTTGCTCATGCGAGACAGGCTCGGTGGTAGTCCAGGCATAAATGGAGAACCAATACAAATTGTCATTGGCTATTTGAAACTTTTTATCTGATATGAAAAGGCAAAGCAATCTATTTTCTTAAGCCCAAATTCTTGTCAAAAGAAATAAACCTTTAATATTTGTTTAAAAATGGGAATTTTCTGTCTGATTTTACATTTTCCAGAGAGTAAGATGTCCTATTTTCCTTTGGCCTGTGTGAATTGAGTCCACCACAGTCCTCCCTTTAAAACAGGGCAAGAAAGAGCTTCCTAAGCCCACTGCTGCTGGTCCTGTGTCTTTGTCTCACGATGTCATTAACAGATAGCAGAGAGCACAGCAAAACTAGAACACTGCATCATTCATGTGACTCTGTTCACTTTAGAGACTCAAATCCAATCTGCAGGCACCATCTCTCATTGCACTGTTGCTCTTAGGTATAAATTTTGCTTTTCAATTAAAGGACAGGAAGAAGGATATGAGATAAAAATTGCATAAAGCTATAAATAAGAAGTAGAGGCTCTCATGAATCTGTTTTTCTTTTGCATCTCTCTGGGAAAATGTTTTCTATTACTGGTAACTGGATCAAAGACAAAGATTGGATGGGGCTCTTTTCTGACACATGTAGTCCAGAAGCACAATTTTAAAAATATGTATTAGTTTTAATTCAAACTTGATGCTTCCAGATTTTTTTATATATAACTACTTCAGTTATCAAAAATTCCTTTCATATTATATTTTTAGATAACCTTTTCAACCCACTACACCACTTATTTTTAATTTTACTTCATTAGCTCTCAGTTTTCTGTAAAGTGTGATCATTGCCCAAAACTGGGTGCAAATCTTTGATATCAGCCTGGTGTGATTTCAGACTCATCAGCTGCAACGAGTGCTCATTGGAGCTGCCCCTGTGTGAGCATCCAATGCTTCTCTTGTTCCCATTCTGTATTTTGCAAATTACTGAAGCACAGCTCCAATAAATAAGCCTACCTTAAAATCTGTGCCAGTCAAAATATTTTTCACAGTTTTATGTGAAGGCATACATTGTTTTTATGCAGCTGTCTCTTTCTGAACTAATTTTATTGCCATACATCAAGCTTTAAAGACCATCTCATGTGAAACTTTGCCAATGCTTTAATGGGCTTAAAGTGCTAAGTATTCTTATTTATTTCTCTGTATTTACTTATAGGCACTGTAATGACAAGCAAATGTATGATCAGTGGTACAGAAAGCAGTATATTCAGGCTGAACATGCTGCACATGAGCATGTGCATACTGAGTGTAAGGAAATCCCCAACCAGTGTAGCCTGTGGCTGTCTGCTCTTCCCTCCTGCAGGTTCTCATCTCCAGGGGGGAGAAGGAGCTGCTGGACCCCTATACTGCTCCCAGCTCTCTGTGAACTGTGAGGCAGGCCTGATGCCCAGCTCAGCCCACAGAGTCCCACAGAGCTGACTTGGCCTGACAGGGGCAGAGGCTGTTCCCGTTGCAGGGGAGTGGTGGGACCCAAGGGCAGTTGTGCACAGCTGGGGAGCACCAGCCCTGGGACACACCACAGCTGGAGTGATGGGGATAATCTGCTTTGCTGCCTCACAACAGACCTGCTGCCAGAGGGTAGCGTTTGTACTCAGACTGGTGACTCCAGCAGGATCACAGCTGCATCCTGAGACTGCTGTTGAGCTCCTCCTTTGGCAGCTTCAGGTTTTGCTGCTGCTCTCCTGCTGTCTGGGGCTTGTTTCTCTCAGCCATGGCTGGGTCAGTGGCTTCTCTCCTTCCCTCAGCAGCTGAGGGCTGCATCTGAAAGTCTCTGCTCAAGGTGCAGGTGATCCCTGTGGCTCCTGCCCTGAGCCTCACCCCCAGGATTCAGCTGGCACTCCAAGGGGTGCTGTCCTGGTGGAAGTTGCCATGTTGTAAATGGGCATTTCAAATAAGAACACATGTGGGAGTAAAATTAAGTTGTTGAGACATTTTAACTGAAGGAGGAGAAGGGAGACTTCAGGCTGATAGAGCTGCAAAAAACTGTTCTGTGCATCTCTTGGAAAGCTGAAGCTCACGGTCATGCTGCAGAGGTGTCCCTGATGACCTGAGTGACCCCAGGGAGGCAGGCTGAGATATGTGTACAGCAGTATTCCCTCCGTGGATAAGGAGCTCCTGTCCCCTGGGGAATGCCATTGTACTGACCTCGGTATAATGGATGAGGGCAATTGCATACATCGGGTGTCATTGATATCTGGGCCAGGGAAATAAAATGTCTGGAGGGTTTGATAGGCAGAAAACATGGTCAGAACTATGGTTAAAAAGCAGCTGGTTTCATCTGCTAGGTAGCAGGATTTAAAGCTTTGCTGGGGGTTGGCCAGCATGCTTGTGCAGGAAGCAGCCACAGGGACCTGCTGAGATTCTCCTGGGCTGACTTCACCTGTAACTCTCCATGCCAGAGTCAAAGGTTTCTCTGCTTGTTTCTGTTTTCCCTTGTACCTTTATAATATCTGTGTCCATTTTCTCCTCACCCTTAAACAACTTCCAACATTTTCATTGCATGTCTAACTTAATGAGAAACTTCAGATGTGCCTGGAGCTGTATCCAAGGCTGTGCTCAGATGTTGAAACCACTGCCTGAAAATTGGCTTCCTATGTAATAACCCAGAGCTCAGTGTGTGAAGTGTACTGTGTTGTAGATGTTCTCTCGGTGCAATTTCTTTGAAGAAATAAATTACCACTGTGTTTTGTGTTGGGAGAAAGAGTGTTGTGTTGTTATAAGTGACCCATAAAGATAACAGTTCCAGAAGTTGGCACTTTGCCTTTGTGGGTCTTATTCAATAGATTTAAATGATGATAAAGGATTTCTTATTATAAAGGTCTCTGGATTACTTATCAAAATTATGAGTGAGGTGGATGTTATCCTTCAAAGGATAAGCTTTCTGCATGCTGTGTTCTCCAGCACAGTATTTTCCAAAAACGTGGTCTTCAGTGTTTGCTCATTTTTGCACTGCAATGAGATGTATGCCAGTACAAAACTGCATTAAAGGACTTTTTAATGCAGTCGGGAGCCACAGCTAACAGGCCTTCTATCAATGCAAGTGCCATAGCTCAAACTGATAAAGAGCTAAATCCCTAACAAGCTCTGAGTTACAGCATGGAAATAGAAAGTAGACTTTCTCCATACACGTTTTAAGTACCTCATTAGTTCTCAATACATCTACATGAGCTGAAAGTAATTGATCTCATTACTGTGTATGTAAATGTGGCAAATTTCTTAGATTTTGCGACTTAGCTGTGTTCAATTAACCGTTTTGTTAAAATATATGACTCTTCATTTAATTGCAGGGTGAGAGCGTGAAAGGGAATGTATGCATATGTTAGGGTCTGGAGGACAGAGATTCTGAGTCTCATCCAAATCTCAGCTATGGAATTTTTGGATTTTGAAAAAGCCACCGTCTGTGGAACAGAGTGCACAGTGTTTGCTGTTTGCTGCCTTTGGCTTCTATGGAAGCCACTCCAGTGATGGGCCTCTGGGCTGTGAACTTACATCTGGAAAGATCGAGGTACCTAGGAAAAAGGCATGCCAGGAAAAAAAAATTGGGTTAGAACAAAGTAAAACAGTTTAAGGGAAAAATGTATGGTAGTGCAATTTCTGAGATACTGAAATAAATATGAAAAGGCTGGAGAGTCCACAGTGGAGCCTGTTTAATACACTTTTGTAGCAGATCTGTAAGTAAAATTGTAGTAGCTGTGACCAAGGAGGGTGATTTCTAATAGTCCTTGAGGCCTTATTTGTTATGTGGTGCTCACTGATGAAAAAATGAGCCATAAGGGTGGAACAACTGATGTGGAGGTTTTGTTTTCACCTTCAGAAGTTCTTGAGCTTGCCTGGACATCACATGTTATTGGCTAAGGCTGCCCTTAGGCAAAGCTCTCCTTGGCTGCAATGAAAGCTTTGCCATGCTCAGAATTATGAGATTTGGTTCTGCCATTGCTTCCTCCTCCAGTGTTCCTGACAAACTGTTTTCCCTCCCTAGAGCTTGTGACTTCTAAGAATTTTTTGAACAAAGTGATTTGTTCAGTTAGTTGCACTACATAAACCATACCTATAAATGTTTGCAGCATGCCCTGCTACTTCTTCTTCAGTAATAAAAGAACATGTTCTTGTTCTATTAATTCTAGCTTTTGGAGGGCAGGGGGTTATTTGTTTTGTGAGTAGTTTTGTGTGCAACTCTACCCATAAACCAGATGTTAACACGAGGCTCCACATGTTTGTGATCATTAGACAATATTAAAAGCTATCACTCAATCACCATTTGGGAACAAGAACATTGGGGGTTCTGCTACCTACAAAGCAATAAAATTATTGTCTGACACATTTACAATCCCAGAACTAGCAGTCTGCTTTTACGTGGAATAAGGTGTGTTGATACAACACAGTGTCTTGCTGAGCTGTTCATATATAACATTTGCATTAGATAATTTAATTTAAATACACAGAGAGAGCACAGTTGTGGGTCTTATAAATAAGAAAATGAGATAATGTTCAGATAGGTACTTCTGTAAATGATTGTGTCATTCTGAATTAATTCTTAATTATTTTTTTTAACTTGTTTGCTGTTAACCTTTGCCATTTTTGCCAAAGAAATTAGAAAAGGCTGGGTATTGGCAAACACTGGAGAACTATATTTCTCTTTTATTTAACCATTCTTTTTAACATGGAAACAGTATCAGCATATTTTCCAGTTTCCAGAGGGTTTTGAAAAGAATGATAGGAAACCATAAAACTCCTGAAAGGACTTTACCTTGGCTGAAGACTTTATATATAAAGAGATCAATTTTCTGATAAGATTCTCTGGAATGAAAGGACATTTTGTAATTTTAGCAAACATGAATACCAAAACTAGGGAAGGCTGATTGGGACCTGGAGCCTGATACAAACCTCATTATAGACTACAAAAAGTTTCCTGGAACTTTTATGGCCTTTGGATCTGGTCCTTTAATGTGCCTGGTAAGGTAATGGTTGAAATAGCTTCAATGTTCTGGCCTGTTCTCTGAATGTCACAATGCTGCCAATTTCTGTGGAAGGGCTTTAAATCTCTGGTGAGTCATTTCAGGGGGGGAAAAATGTTCCAGTGTTAGGAGCAATTACAATGTGATATTACACCTCCTAGCCATGTCCATTGCAGCCCAACATCGATAACGAGAGGCAAAGTCTGGTTATCTCTACTGATTACACAGTGACAAATAACTTCTATCCAATGCACTGTTTTCATGGCAGTCAGTCAGTGCTCAGATGACACAGCTTGCACAAAGGAGGTGTGCTCTTGTTAAAAATGTCCAGTGCTGGTGCCCAGTGGAGCTGTGTGGCTCTGGTGCAGGCTGTGCTCTCATGGTGACCTCCCTGGCCCTGGCTGATGGGAAGGGGAGGAAGGTGTGGGTGGGACATGAATTTTGGCTCTCTTTGGAAAGCCCATGTGTGTGCTACCCTGGTGTCCAAAAGTGGTGCTGGTCATGCCTTTTATCATCAACTCTGGCATGTCAGGAAAATGGACTCTTCTAACCCAAGACCAGTGATAATGTTCATAGGTGAATAGAACTCCAGAAACATTAATTTCAATTGCCTGTGTACAGTATTTGGATATTAGATGTAGTGATTTCATCAGAAATTCGTAAGTTGATTCATTTAGGAACAGAACTGGAAACCTACTGAGTTCAGTAGGAAGGTAAATTTGCTTCAGTACCCTTCTCTCAGGTCAGGACTTTCCTTTTCTCCATGAACTCCCTGAGAAATACCTGCATGAGTTCAAAGCAAAATTTTTTTGTGCTTCTGTGGATTTTTGTTCTATGCATTGGCTGAATGGCTGCTTTTGGTCACAGTAGCTATATCATAATTAATACTTTCTGCTCACCACCAAGAGTTCAGGATGGTGACCAGACCAGCTTTGCCCCTGAGGCTGGGTTTCCTCCAGCTGTACAAGGTGCACAGCACTTCCTGCACCAACCCTTTGCCAAAAACTTGCCCCAGTGCTGGGCTTGGTTTTGTGGGATGTGTCACTCCCAGCACCATGGATGCTGCCCTTAGACCCCAACAACCCTCTGAGGCTCTCACAGCTCATCTGCATTGCCTGGGGGATGTTTTAACCCTTTTAGCAGGTAGTAAGTGCAATTGAAATAGGAAGATTTCCTTCAGCTGAAAATGTGCACAGACCTTCAATAAGCAGGCAGCCCTGAAATAAGGAACACAGGATAACCTGGGATAAACCAAAAGGATAATTGGAAGTGGTGAAAAGCCCAGGGAAACAAGGAATGAGCAGATAATTGATGCAATAACTTTCTTAGTAATTTGCCTTGCATGTTACCCAGGTTTCTATATTTTTTTAATGACTATTTTTTTGTTGCTTGGTTGCTGGGTGAGTTTAACACTTTCCAACAAGAAAGGTTCTTGACAGGGAGGTGGATTGCATTGCAGGTCGAGGCTCTGGCTGGCTGCCATGCAAAGTGGTTTAGACAGAGTGGCTCCGAGTAAGTGCTACAGGAGTTGCAAATTGGCAGATCTTCTGTGTGTGGATGCCAAATAGCCAATTCCCACTTCACAATGTTGAATAATGAGCATTGTTTCTAAATGCTTTCAAGAATAAATTCCATTAAGATGCTTGGGATGTAAATACTTCCTCTTAGAGAAAGTAATGATTTTAATTTGTTTTAATTCTATTATTAGGTCTGTTAATAAAAATGTCTATTTAAACTATTTAAGACATCCACTGAAATTCTACAATATTAATTTTATGGAAAACTTCCAAAAGAACTCTATTAGTTTTCCTCCATTAAGATAACATTATGGACTTTTAATAGAGCTCTTGGCTACAGCAATTTTTATTGACCTAGTTAGTAAATTAATTAATTTTAGTCCCAGTGTCTTCAAAATATGTGATATATTTTTAAAAAATAAAGTTTTAAGAAAGTGTTTAATAATTTATCCATTACAACAACTTCTACCACCCCTTGGTAACATATATACATGCACTGGGTGAATTTTAGGTATGATTTAGTTTTGCTTAAAACTTTCTGGACACCTCAGATAATGATTTTTTGTCTCTCCATAACCTTATTTTTTAAGTCAGGCAGAAAAATCAATTCTTACATGATCTCACCCACAAGTTGGTTCCATACAAATAAATCTCAGGATGGGATGTGTTAATTCTTTTAATAATGCTTTTTCTGCTCAATCAGATTGAATAAATGCAGCTAGGTTACCTACAGAAGTGGTTGATTTCTTTTTACCAAATTGTGCATGCACTTAGCCATGGTTGCTTGCATCTTGCTTCTATTTTTGACAGGCATTGTTTTTTCTGTAGTCTTGGGCAGAGGTTGCTCTGGTTTCCTAAGGGACTCTGCTGTGTTCCTGCCCGTGACTCTGAGGAAGACCTCATCCTTTTCAAAGAGTTCAGATCTGCTCTGCTCTGACAGCCCAAACCCCTGCTTGGTCTGGGGATCTCAGCTGGCATCTCAGCATGGTGTTCCAAGCAAAGGATTGTGACTGACAGTATCCCAAATTCATTATGAAAACATACAATTCTGGTCCTGGGGATGTTCTGTGTTTCTCTTGCACAGGCGTTGGACACGCATGACATTTGCATGCTCTTTAAAACAGTGGGCCATTAATTAGTCCATCTAGTGGTCCACTAATGAGAATTCTACTTGAAAATTAAAAGCAAAACAAATTAGTCACATCTGAATGTTAAGTGAAGCTTGTTTAAATGTTATGTTAGATAGGTTATAGATGAACAATGTAATTTTTTCCAAGGGCTATTTCTTATAAAACAGCACTGTCTTGTCTTTGACATGAAGACTGATTATTTAGGTTTGATTTGTTGTTTTTCAGTAATCCATCCACATTGCATTTCACATTCTGGACTGTCATATTCATGTGAGTATGAGCCAGTAGCACATCATAGATTATTTGTGTAATTCAAGTTCTTCGTAATGACCCATCATCCTTGAATCTGAGCATAAAACAAGAGGTAGCCAGAAAAGTGAATCTATATTGCTCCCAATTCTTCGCATGCTGTTTTGTTTGGGTACTTTGGATAGATTACATTTACTGCCTTCCACAGCTGACACCAGGGAGATGGATGTTTAGCCAACGTACAGAGTCCCACCAGTAATTCAGTAAGTGACTTGGGCTTTTTCTGAGTGCCCTCTTGAGGGCTTTTAAATTACCTGTAGGTTATTTACTGGGTTTCTGCATAAGAATCAAGCTCATTTCTGGCCACTGAATGCCCAGATGTGCCACAGTGACTGATTCCATGTTGTAGGAACTAGTGGTTTAGGTCTTGATCTCTTAAACACTTGCTACTTAATTTAACTTTATTCCTGGGCACAAAGTTGCTTCAATTTCTTTTCATTTACAGCTTTATTGGATCTGTCTGATGAATGTTAAGCACAGCATTCATACTTTTGGGTGTTCTGAGGTGAGCAAGACTACATGTACAAGCACTGTAGCTAAATCCTGTTTTGATATCCCAGCATCTTCTTGGGAGTGGGCTGGCAGAGACTGCAGCGGATGGGCAAGGAAACAAAGCTGGATATGGAAAAGAACAAGGTTTAAATGTGTCACTGCTGTCGTTCTCTGCTTGAAAATGCCACTGTGGGAGCTATGTGTGAGCACCAGACCTTGCTAGTCTGAAAGCCTAAAGGTTGTGGAGACTTGTTAGTGGAGGTCGAGGGAGGGATGTTTATTTTCAGCACTGTTCTCACACTGACAACTTGAGAGTGAAAGGGATCCGGATGCGTATGCTTGGTGATTTCATGTAGCACTCTTGCCACTTAGTTAGAGCTGAGTAATTCCTGGCCAACACATCTATGCCACTTTGCCACTCATGTTTCATAGCTTCAGGCCTAAGAGCTAAATTTGAGATTGTTTAGTGTTTGTTTATTAATATTTTTAAAACAGTGTAGCATAGCGCAGTCATGTTTGACTTTTCAAAATATGAAACAATATGGTTATACTCATGCATCACTTCAGTCTGTGCTAAAAACTCCTCAGGTAGCAGGGTGTTTTTAGGGATTGACTTCTCTACTCTGTATGTAAAATATATGGAGACATAGATGTGTAGTGTGCACTGTAGAGAGGGCAGGTCAGCTGTACATTTGGGCAAACTTTTGGTACAGTGTTTGTGTGGAAGCTAAGTGATTCCTTGTGTGCTTGTGTACTCCTTGTGTGGTTCATGGAGCTGTCTGTGTGTCCCAACTGTTAATCAGGGCTTGTCAGACTGTGTGATAACATGTTCCCTTCCCTGACAGGGCAAGAGAGCTCAAGCCCCAGAGCTAAAAGATCCTTTCACATCCATAGAATCAAGCACATTTCAGCAATCTGACCGTGCTGAGAACAAAATCTGCAGTCTTTTCAAAAGATTTCCAAAAGCAGTGATTCATCTCAGCAATGCACGAAGCCTTTGCTTGTCTTTTTGCAGACTCTGCAACCACCCCATGCTCCTTTGCACATAGTCTTGCCACACTAGTTTAGGAACCTTTGCTGTTGTTTCTACCATCTGGAGCAGCCTCTCTGTATCTTTCTGCCTCATCAACTCTCCATCTTTTCAACTTTTGTCTTTTTTTTTAAAGTTGATTTTCTCATCTGCATATGCCTCTGTTTTCATTTTTTTTCTCTCACTCTTTTATTGGCCTTGTTGCTTGCTCAATGCCTTAATTTATTCATCAAGCAGTGTTTTAACAACACTTTACATCACTGTATCACAATACACACATCTACTGTGCATTGCCTGAATTCACTTCTTCCTTGTATTTAGTGCTGTCCATCTGGGAATGCAGTTGGTATGAAAAGCAGTATAAGTTATAAAGTTGTATTACACTGTGAGAGAGACAGCAGCATCTGCTGCTATACATACAAATACTCTAACTTTGCAATACTTCAACAAAGCAAATCATTTGGGCTAGTTTTAAACAGAAAAATTATTAAGTGATAAGATGTATAAAATTAATTTCAAAAGAGAACTTGAGACTTTTAAGAGTAGGGGTAAAGCACAAATTTTGTTTTGTTTTTCGTGTGTATAATATGTACTAATATGTATTTATATATAACATATTTAAGTTTATATTTGTACATGTGCTTGTGTGTACATATATATTTTGTATGTAATGAAGCATTGTTAAAAATCTCTGTTCTTGGAGCTCTGGGATCAAAGGAAGCCACTGCTTTCTTCTTTTTGCCTTTGGTTCATTTTTTTGACAATTTTGAAAATTGAAGCTTTCAACAGGGGAGCTCTGAGTCTGACTGTCCTGACTCCCAGGAGTGCAGGCTGCCTTTTACAGCTGCACCTCTGTGCCACAGTTTGCTGTGGGCACAACACCTGAGCTGCTCTGAACCTGCTCGCCTCTCTTTGCAGGTAATCTGAATTCCTCAGGTTAGAAGACAGATTTGAGAAATGTGCCTCATAAAACAAATACCTGTGGCTTTGTTTGTCCAAGTGAGAATTAAATTCAAAATTTGATTTTCAGAAATCTCATCAGTCAAATAACAGCACTAATGCTGTTCTCACCTCCCAGTTGTGCATTGCTGGGGCTGAAAGTCTCCACATCCTCAAACCCCTGAGAGTTCCGAGGTTTTCCAGCACTCGCAGGATTAAACAACTTGTGGATGCCTGACTGTGATCTACTGAGCTCCTTCTGCTGGCAGGGAGCCCTGCAGGTTTGCTGGTATCAATCCATGCCCCAGAGTTAAAGAAATCAGCATTGAAGTGTTTGGGGGACAAAAGCAGCTGAGCATGGTTTATGCTCAGAAAATCCCACTGCTGGTCCTCCCAGGACTGTCCCCCAGTGGCAATCCCAAAGGCTTGTGGGTATGACTAAACATATCTGTTTTAATGAAGTAACCAATATCTGTTGATTCTGGGGCTTTTTTTCACTTATTTAATTTCACATCCTTTGTCCAAGCTGTTGTTTGTCAGAACTTCATAAGCTGAACTAGAATAACAAGAGACAACTATTTAAAGAAAATAATTTAAACATGAGAGTGTTGGTAATAAAAAGAGTTCATCTGTGCAACAATATTACATTTGCCAGTGTATTTGATTACTAATGAATACAGAGTATTCATCTTAGCAACAAGCAGAAAAGGGGAGGAAAAAGCTTTTGTATTAAATCAACTAAACAATGAAGTGAGTCAGCGGAGGCTGTTTTAGTGCTCAGAATGCAAAATGTGCAGCTCATAACCATGACATTTACTGTACCTTTTATAAGCATATTTTGATTGTAAATGTGTGGGAGATAAAAGTGTTTAATTTTTAAGGCAAGATGGACGGCTAATTTTTTAAAATCATGACATAAATGGCTGGAACTGTAATGCCCTTGTTATTCAATCTTGAAAAAGTTTGCTTACAGTTCACTTCTAATGGCTCTTTCATACCATTATCAAATGACTGATAGTCATTGCAAGTATCTTAGCAGCTTTCAGATCTGTTATATTTTTAATTAAATTGGCTGTGAATTGTGTAAGTAGCAAAGGTTGACAAACTAGCACTCAGCACAGCATCACTGCTTCTCAGTGAAGCTGTGACAAGACGTGCATGGTCTTGATTTCTTTAAACACTTTATGGTTCTTTTAATCTGTATCAGATGTTGACTTGGAACAGTAAGCAAACAGCTCTGGAGAGCAGGATGGGATGTTGCAGAAATCTCCCTGAGGTGCTTGGATGGAAGCAGCCTGGCTCAGAGTGCATGGAGCAGCCTGACCTGTGAGATGGCTGTGGATTTGTGAGGAGTGTGGTCTCTGTGCTTCAGGCCAAAGGACTTGGCTGTGGTGTACATGTGCAGGCTGCTAACACCATGCCCTACTTTCCAGCTGCAAAATGTCAGTAAGGTCTCTGGAGCTTACTGTTATTGGAACAACAGCCACGTCCCTCCCCAGGGAATTGCAGATGTACCTTAGCCACCTGTGGGTTGGTGCTCTGGCAGCTGCTCGCTTGCAGGAAGAAGGATGAAAAATCAGAGGCTTTCCCTGTGTTGATGTGCCATTTATTTTAAAGTACAGTTCTGTGAGCATTGCCTTTGCTGCCTTTGCCTCTTTCTGCTAAGCACCATTTCAAACCATTTCAAACAGCAACACTGCAAACATAAGAAAATGTGGCTCTTCTTGTGTTTGGCTGATTTGCAATGTCTCATTCCAAACTCTCTTAGATCAAACTACTTCAGCCCACCCAAAACCACAGGTACCATCAACGGGAAGTAATGCTGTGATTCTTAAGGTATTAGCAAATGCTAAAGAAAATAAACTAATATTTAATACTTTGCATTCAAATATATGGGCCAAATCTTGAAGACTTTTTAGTCTGTCTTTACTTGGGCAAAACCATATCAGAGAAAAAAGGTTTGAGAAAAAAGATTCAGTCTGGATTCAGGTTTTTATTCAAAAGTTTACAGTTTTATTCCAAGTTCTTTTTTTTGCTGTGTCCCTTTCTGTGTTGTACAATACATCTCACTTTCTAAGAATATCATGACATCTTCTAGATTAGACAGAAACCTTCAATTTTTAGAAAAAAAGCACAAAAAATATTCATTTTAATTGCTCTCTGAGTTTCTGCTCTTACCTTATATTTGGTGTCAGTGGGCAGCCACAGTTTGCTTGGGGCTTTGATCCAAAAAATGTGATATTTTCATGCTTAGCAGGGACCTGGTCAAATTCTCTGCTTGCTATGGGGCAGGTGGTGAGGTAAAAGGCACTTGTTCCCCATCAAAATGCTCAGCAGTGATTCAGCCAGGCAAAAACAGCACGGGGAGAAAGTTCTTCAGGGAGTTACTGTGTCTCAGTTTAGAAAATCACCTGACAGCCTCAGGCCTGGCTCAAAATAGCAATGAAAATTCACCCATATACAAATAGGGGGTTGTTTTATTTTTTTAAGAACAGAGACATTTGAATTTAAATTCAGCCTCCACAGAGGTTGGGTTCTGCCAATGGGGTGAGATCCCTCCCTGTTTCACTAGGGTGGTAGTTTGTGCCTAAATGGATTAGCAGTTATCCATATCCTCTTGTTAGCATTGCAATTACAAATTAGTATAGCATAAAAGCTTGGTATAATTGTGCTGGAAATGAAAAATATCTCTTTATGTTGCACATTTCACAGCCACATTAGACTTGCAGAGTATTGTGGCAATGATTACTTTTTGCTGAGGGGGAGAGAAAAAGATAAATGACTTCTAAATCACCACATGACTCAGCCTGCAAGCTCTGAGTTTATTTGTAAGACATTTATCTCCTTGTATACTCACCAGGAAAAAAAATTATCATTTAATTAATAAACTTAATAGCCTGGGGTATTCTGATCAATAAAAAATAGTATGAGCACAGGGCTGATGCAATGAAATATCGAGTTGTCTGAAGACAAACCCGTGATTTTCTTTAAAGCTGACCATGTTCCTGCCCAGTTAGTTGGGGGACCCTGCATGGTAAGGCACAGTGCTCTGCTGAAAATCAAACTGATAGACCAGCTTGGACAAAAAATATTGAAGCAGCTCCTTGTGCCTCGAAACAATCTCCCCCTTTATGTTTTCTCTGCTTGACCTTTTGAGCTTTGTTTCCCTGCTGGCGCTGAAGCGCTGCGCAAGCTCCCGGGGAAGCCAATGGATGTTTTTCCACTGAATGCAGCAAACCCTGGTTGGGTCGAATTCTGCTGCCAAAGGGGCCTGGCTGTGCTGCTGTGACATGAGGTCAGAGCCCCATTAGAGCTCTGCAAATCCAGAGTCACCAGGCTGGCTGCAGGGCCGATCCTGGCTAACGCAGAATAACCACCAGCAAGACGTGCCCTGCTCTCCCCATTGCAGCAGCTCAGATGGGAGCAGAGCAGCTGCCTGGCAGGATGGGTTTTGTTTGCCTCCTCTCAGCCCCGTTCTGATTGCACTCCTTGCCAAGGCAGCCAAGGGCTGAGCTAATGCTTGCTGGGGGAAATACACAAATGTGTCATTTCTTTCCTTCAATCCGTGCTAGAAATGTGTCCTTAAAGAAAAGAACTATGGATATTGGGCATTTTGTAGGCATGCAGGAACAGCAGGAATTTTTCATCTAGGTTTGCAAGGCAGCTTTGCAGTGGCAGATAGAAATGGAAGCAATACACCTTTTCTCCCAGACAAATGCACCGAATTAGCTCTCTGTGTCATTCTGACATCATTGTTGAATGGTGTGTGGGGTTTAACTTGGACATGCTTTTTGAAACAGTGCTGTGGACACTGTAACTTGATTGGGAATTGGTGGTTCTCAGTTCTTGCTTGCTGCACTGAAAATCCCAGAGCCCCTCATGGTTGTCCACTCATCATTGCTGGGTAAGGTACCTTGTGCTGGGTGCTGCACAGCATCTGCTTGGGCATCAGATGAAACTGAAAGTGAGAGAAAAACATTGCAGAAGATGGAAAAATATCCAAAGGAAGGGAATGATGGCCAGGATGGTGGTGGATCTCCTTCAAGCAGCTTATAGTCCTGCCAAGTGTGCTGGCCTCGGTGTAGATGTGACTGACACTGAGTATTTGGAGCAGAAAGGAACACTCTCCTCACTGCCTCTGGAGCCTGCTTCACCCCTTTTGTTCTCACACTGCCTCTTTGAAGCTCCAAAGTGAGCTGGAAATATTAGAGTCACTATTATTCGCCTTAATTTTCACAAAATTAATGTAATTGTTAAGGGCCAATTACGATCCACTAATTTATCCTGTGTTAATCACAATACTGAGTTTATTTACAAAGCTGTCTTACTTGGATGAATGCAGGCTACTCCCTTCCTGTGCTGTTTTGATCAGCAGTGATTGTTACAGTTTTCCAGATTGTTGTGTTAAACCTCACATTTCCCTGTGCTGAAGGAAACCATTATGGAAGACCTGCAGACCCCAATTATCCTGCAGGTCAAAGAGCATGCTATTGAAATGCTTATGAGTAAACACTGCAGGATGTGGTCCGTCCTTGCTGGGGCTCTTACCCCTTAAGCACCAGGCATATTTCCTATATTTTTTAAAGAAAAGATCAAATGTTCATTAGCAATAACAGAAACATGACAGGGGTGAAGTGTGATAATGAGAGAAGCTTCTGAAGATGCCAGAAAGGAGAAACTAAGAATGAAGCAAATGTTGTTTTTCTAAAATTTGTCAGAATGTTTGGGTTTGAATTAGCAAAAAACATTTTCATGAAGAATTTAATCTAATTTCTCATATTTTTTCCCTAGTGTTAACCCAGCTCTACATGCAGTGTTCTGACTCACATGATGACTTAATTTCTTTCTCTGTGAGCATTCAGATGTCTTCACTCAATCACTTTAATTAAAGCAGGAGTCCTTACCTTCAAATGTGGACAATAAGTAACACAGCCAGCTATGCTTGTTAGGCTCAGAAGGTTTTTTTTTAATTATAGATGTGCCCACTGGTATTCAATGCAATCCCATTTTAGCATTTAAGCAAGTGATCAGCTTAAGTGAGTTCAAACAGCTCTTAAGCATTGAGAGAGAATTTAAATGCTCTGCTGAATGGGGTGAATCAGCTTCAGATTTACTGACAAATTTGTCTAAAGAGAATGTCCTTCCTTCCTAGGATCGTATTAGATGAGTTGGAGATAATAGCCTTTTCCTACTGGTGCCAAAATCAGCACAAGATCTGTCTTCACATCACAAGCAGCAAATTGGCACACACTATTTTGCTTTTTTAGCTTATTGTCAGCCTTTCCCACTGCCTTTATTAAAGAATGAAGATGAGATATTTCTCAATGTTAATTTTTGGGAGGCTTTTTAGGTGTGAACTGGGATTTTTTTTTTTCCACAATAGCAGATTTATCCAAATTTTAACTGATGTTCCAAAACCCCAGAGATGAGTTGAAAGGGTCAAACAGATCTTGGCTTGATCTGTGCCACAGGAATAATCCTTAACAGAGAATTTATAGCTTTGCTAATGTTCTCAAGGCTATCTCATATAATGTCTCCAGTTGCTGGGCACTGTCATCTGCAGCAAACTTTGAAGGAAATAAATATTAAATGATCAGCTCAGGTAGTGGCAGTAAGCTGTGATAGGAGGCAGTGAGTTGCTGCCCTGTGGGCTCTCTCTGGCTCTGAGGCAGCTGAGTCCTACCAGTGCTTTCCTGGAAGCCAGGATGGTCCTGGCTGGGCACCAAACCATGAGAAAGTGTGGAGAGGAGTCTGGAGGATGCATTGGCTCAGGTGGAGCATCACACAGAGGTTTGGTCCTGGACACTTTCTCAGGGATAAAAGTGCTCCCTTCATGTCAAGAATTTCTCCCCAGAGGGAGAAGGATGCCCTTTGGCTGAGGGGATCAGAGCCACTCCAGGAGTCCAGAAACATTTGACAAAAAGTATGAGTAAAATCAGGCTTGAAACAGGTTTTGACATAAGAACAGATTCATGCATAAATGCAGTGTGGTGTTGGTTATAAATGGAAGTAGTGGAAATAGGATGTTAGCAGAGAGTTTATTTTTAAATGCTGTTTAGACTTTCCAAAGTGTTGTATGTGATAAAAACCAAGGGCTGGTAAAAATTCAGGTAAGGGCAAAATGTTACAATATTCAGTATTCTCTGAGAGTAGACAAAATACCAGAGAAAAAAAGGTGTGATAAGAAAAAAACTTAGTCCATCTAAAAATGTAAGTTTATAATGTTAGCTAAATTAAGAAGTTACTGATTTTTAATATATGTTCCCCTCTTACTGGCTTATTTAATTTTTTTTTTAAGCTTTCTGGATTCTTTATGGGGTGCTCTCAATTTGAGTGGCAGAGGGAAAGATATATGCTCTGCAGCATGCTGGCTGTTCTGCCAGCAAAGTAAACAGCACTTTAGATAAGATTTGGCCTTGCAGCTTCTCTTAATGAGAACATCATCTTCCAGGGCACGGATTTGCTCATGTAACCAAATAGGCCATGCATGCCCCTATTTATTATAAAAATTAATATACAAAACAAACTCTATGTATCTATATGGGCGAGCTATATTATGGCTGTGTGCTATCTGCATAACTCAATTATAGCAGTGCTCAGCAGCTCGGAGAAGGAATGGCAGTGAAGCTCACGTGGGTGCTTTAGCTGGAGAAGGGAAATCCAACAGTCCTGAAATGAGAAGGAGCCATGTACTGTATCCCCACATGTCTCTCTGCTGGTAATGCTGCTCTTCACAGGGAGCTCTAGGAGATATGCACAGCACAAAGTGCTCAGCTCTACACAGAGGTTAAAATCAGTACATAGGAATTGGTGCTGTGTGGTATTTGATGATAAAATTAAATTGGATGCCTGTAAGAAGAATAACAGCTATGCCATATTGCTGCGTGGATGCTGTTATCTTACACGTGCGTTCATTTTTCTTAATGCTAAAATAATGCTACAAACATGGAGTGAGAAGGAAAATAACATCAGATTTATAATCTGTTCACAAATGCTGCTCCTTTTACCACAACTGTGCTGCAGAGCAGGAGCTTCCTCACCATGTTCCCCATTAAGGTGGGAATGATAGTAAATGACATTCTGTCTTTTTATAAAATTCACCAGGAAAAACAAGGGAAGTAGAGGGAAAGAGCATGAGGCCCAGCAGTTGCCCTGCAATTGAGGCTGTTCAGTGGCTTCCCTATCTCAGAGGCATTTGATAACTGTGAGATCTCAGTTAGAGATCTCTCCTCCTATCAGTTCTACACAATGCACAAGCTGTACTATACAAAAGCTTTCTCTATTTTGCAATAGCTATTTGCATCACTGTAGTTCCATAGTGGCCTAAAAGGAAGTGTCTTCTCCTTCCAGGCCTATCCATAAATCTGCACTTTTTCCATTTTTTTTCTTTTTAAATTAAAATAATTTAGTTGTGCTGAATGAGTTTTCTTTCCTAATATGAAACCTTCAACAAAAAAAAAATGCTCTTTAAAAACTCTAGAGATGAAAAATGTAAACTAAATTTTATAATTTGCTAATTGTAAATCCCTTTGTCTTTGGAGCTCTGCACAGCAGATCAATTCCAAGTAATTATTATGTGAAAAATGTAGGACTTTTTGGTTCAAATATGTATCGAAGAGATGCAAAGCCAATATTAAAAGAATTTTAATTGGTTTGAGATAGTAGCAGGAAATGATTTTCCTTCATTTGTAGAATCAAAAAAAATGAAAGTATCTCAGCTATTAAATTTGGGAAAGGAGTGCATATTTCAGCACCGCAGTTACTGATGTGTGAAATACAGAAAAATGTTAATTGAGGTAGGCCTGTGAAGTGAAATTAGTTGCAAGTGGACTGTAGATGAGCAAAGGGATTCTTAGGGTGTTGCACCTCAGCCATACTTTGAGGTTAATTCATTAAAGATAATTGGAATGTTAAATAGTTTTCTATAAGGAATCGCTGCTACAGTGGTCTAACACTTTTAATCTGATTAAATCAAATGCTAATTACCAATATTCAGATTTATGCTATGCTTATTTATGTACTTGCCACCCTGATTACTTCCTTGACTGCTGATAATATTTTCTGTCAAGGGTGACAGCACTTCAATCATCTGAAAATAAGGGCTTGAATGAGGGGAACTTCAGCCAGAGCTGCTTGTCCCCATCTCTATCCATGAAGTTGGTTGAAATACAGGAGCAGCTGAGCAGCCTTTCAGTGTTTCATAGCTGGTTAAATCCTCACCAATAACTCCAGAGTAAATGCAATGCCTTTGCTTGGTTCTCTGTGTGGGCTTGCCAGCACTTCTGCACCCAAAATTCCAACCAATGGGCTCTTGGCATAGGCATGAGTGGTTTGCAGCCTCAGTACCCAAAGTGTGGTCTGGGTGCCTTTGGGACCTAACAGGACTTGTTGCACTCCAGTCAACAAGACAGATCCATGGGCTCTGGAGGCAGGGAGAGCAGCTCTGCCCTTCCTGGCTCTGTCCCAGCCAGCTGAGGCCATTGGGTGTGCTGGGACACAGTGGCCATGCCCTCGTCCAGCAGGAAGGCAAATGAAACCATGCAGGATACATTCTCCACAGTAAAAGCAGAACACCAAGGTGAGTTGTCAGGAGTGAACAGAAACAGCTGATTTACACCAGAAAGCCAAATAAAAATCCATGGCCTGTCACAGATTCTCTTTCTTCTTTCTTTTATTTATGACTGTGACATAAGTGTCCTCTGCATCTATTTACTCTTACCTGGGGTCTCAGGCTTGCATATTTCATTGGCCCAGCTGGGCTGCATGGCTGTGTGAAGGATGATCTCTCTGTGCTGCAGAGGTGTGTGTGCCAGGGCCCATGCATGTTATCTCTTATTTATTGCCTCCCTGGCGACAGGCTGTCGCCAACAGGCGGATAATTAGAAAGGCTCAGGCTGGAGACCTGTGGAAAATCTGAGTACTTTCATAATTGGCCCATAAATGCTGTCGGTTTGTGCTAGAATCCTCTACAATTTCTGCTATCAGAAGCTCGAGTTTCTTTCTTCAGTGAAATATTTATCTTTTACTCTTATAAAAAGAGGAAATCCTTGCATTATGGATCTAGTCTCATTTGTGTTGACTTACTTTTGATGGTTTGTTATTTAAAACAGCCAGCTTTTGCTTTTGGAGAACCTTGGAGTCATTTAAAGAGAAAAACAGTCCCTCTTTCTGCTTGTGCTCCCACCCCATACAGAAAGAGAAAAAGCAAAAGGAAAAAGTAAGAATAGGAGAAAAGTGTTATCAGAAACAGCTAAACCAACAGCATAATCTGCAAGTTCTGTGCATGCTGTTATGATATCTGGAACATAATTATCAAGCTTAAGTTAATTAGACTAATGCTTAGAAAATCTGGCATGGCAGATTGTGGTAAGTAATTATATATACCGATTAAAAGATGTAATATGCAGTGAGCAAAAGCAAAAAGAAAACTCCATTTGATACAGCCAGTGAACACAGACAATTAAGAAGTCAAGTAGATGAGCACCGACAAAGATACTGAACTTTGTGGAAGATGATGGGCAAGATGCCAATTTTTCAGTGGAACAGATTTTGCACAGTATCAGTCAAACTTTTGTTTTCTGAAAATCCCTGCTACTGTTTCCTAACTGAAATGCATGAAGGGCCACTTGCTTTTGCATTAGGACTAGCTGACATGAATGCAAGGGTATGTGCAAACAAGAATGTGACATTAGAGTACTAGTTTACATATATATAGAAGTTGTGTAAATGGCTTTTCTTAAAAGCAATTCACAAGATGTCATATGAGAAATAAAGCTGTGAAGACAGTGTCTTCTGCAATTAAGTGTAATAATGATTATGGGTCAGGATGAATGGGGAGAGCTTGTGTGCCTTTGTACCACACAGTATGTGCACAGGAAAACCCTGAAATACACTGAGAACATGATTTTTCTTTTCTTTCACTATTTTTTTTTTGCAACTTTTGCTTGAAGAATAGTTTAAAGAAAAAAAAAAAAAAAGACCTAAAGAAAGGAGAGAAATGTAGCAGCAGACCTGTAAAAGAAGTTCTGATTGCAACTTCAGAATGTGTCTAAATAAGTAAAATTATTTTGCAAGTTCTCCACAAAGTGTGTGACTGTACAACTGATTCCCCAATCAACTCCCTCCTGAAGGAGCAGCGAGAAACCTGCAAATTCCTAGTCAGGTAAATTCCAATGAAGCAAGTCCATGCGTGATCCATTCTCACAGCATTTAATCCACAAGTCTTTGACTGAGCTTCTGGAATAACGTGCGAGTTCTTCTCAGCAGAGCCACGTGTTTTATTCATATCTGCTGGAAATTGCTTTCATTTCCGTTGATCTCATTGTTTCCTAAGGCATGAACAAACTGATTGAACTGAAAGCATACAAAATTACTTTTTGTCTCTGAAAATTGGGAATGTTTGGGTTGCTTTAGGTTGTCTTTGTACCTTTCCTACCCTCCATCCTGCATGCTCATGTGCTCCCTCCCTCCAAGCAGTGTGGGATTTTCCGTAGCTCTGGAGCATTTCCTCTGGATTATGCAAAGAGGAGGTGGTGATCTGCTGCCAGGGTATCATCACTGGGACAGAACTTGCGAAAATATTGCAAAACAAAAAAGTTCCTGTGACTTTTTCAGATCAGTATTTCTAAAATATCTGCTCTCAAAGGTTTTAATATTAATTCTGTCCAAAAGCAATGATACTGAAGTTTACATATTAAATAATAATTCTTATGCAAATGCTATCAGTTCATGATTTCTATATAGAAACATGGGATGTCTGGAAGGTTTTAGCATGGGAAATAGCAACTGTTTTTTCCTAGGAAGTTTAATAATATTTTCAATATATTTTCATCAAAAACACCTTTTTACTAGTAGAAGCTATCAGCCTTAATTAACTGCCACGTCTATCCAGTTAAAATTAATTCTCCCCAAATTCACAGTCCCTTCACTTAAATTAATTTCAGAATATTCTATTCCATGGCTCTTATGCCATCCTTGTTTTTCTGCCTGGGCATTATGTGGGTAGAACTGTGGTCTTCCCCAGAAAAAGGATATTTCAACTGAAGGCCAACACTGCAATTTGGAAAAGGAACAAATAGATTCCTCCTCCTTAAAGTGAAGGCAGCCAATGCCATTCCACCCTCTGAAAAACCAGTCATCCCATTCTGAGTTTCACTGAGTAAATCAGGGGTCCTGTATTGGGTCCCTTATCTATGACTTTTTTTTTATTATTTGATTTCATGTATGAGTTCAGAGGTTCACCTGAGGGGTGAAGGAGTCTGCTTGAACAATACCAAAGTGTTTTCCCTCATACACCCTCTGCATCTATCCATACCAAGCAGAATCTAGGACCATATTTGCCATGGGTAGCATATCTTAGTGAAGTTTGTACAATAGTGGAAAAAATTATTTTGGCAACCTCATGTGATGTCTATTAAGAGAACTTCCTGCTTAAGGTTTACAGCAATATTAATGGGCTGGAAAAACTGGAAGAGGTGATGGACCATCTGAAATCTCCAATTCAGCTCCCATATATGGGTCTGGTCCCATCCTCTGCCACTGGACCATCAAGACATGTGAGACTATATTGGGTTTAAACACTTTTCTAGACATTGCAGATTTTCTTTCTTGTTACTGCTAATACTTCAAGAGATGAATTTATAGACTCTAGGGCATTTGCCCTTGACAAAACTTGTTTGGTTCTTATCCCACTAGGTCAGTGGAATATCAATAGATTGTTAATGCAGTCTGTCTTTTAGAGTTTCTTTCATTTCTCAGAGCAAAAGTAAATGTCATTCATATTGGCAGGTTGTAATGGGAACATTGAGATAGTAATTTTTAAAAATATACACAACTTCTTTTAAATTGTCTTTGTCTCTCTCTTACTTTTCCTTGGTGTGTCTATACCAATTACAAGGTTAGCTATCCCTTAAGATGGTAGAAAAGGTCATTTTGTTGTCTTTTCTACCTCATGCCTCAGTGAAATATTCATGGTACAGCTCAGGTATTGGGCTCAGGTTTAATGTTTCGTTGCATCGCCATCTGTTTTGTTGTTGCAGTTGTTGTTGTTTTTTCCCTTGGAGGGGGCTGAGGGAGCATGGAGGCAGCAGTGAGGGATGCTGGCATATGGGTCCAGACCTGATGGAAAAGAAGAGCAGTGAGTCTGCAGGAGCAGAGTAGCTCCTTTGATCCACACTCTTTTCTTTTTTAACATTGAAAGCCCTTCTGGTGAAAATCTGTCATTGTGCACGTGGCTCATCACTGGTAGATGTGGTAGGCCCTGTGTCTCCTCAAAGGCTAGGAAGCCACACTAAAGTAGCCTTTTATATTATTTATAAATTTCATTTCTATGACTTAGCACAGATTCTGAAGCCCAGCTCCTCCCTGAGCCACATGGCACTCCCAAGTTCCAAAGGTGTGTGCAGAGCTTTCCCGAGCATTGCAGTGGCTCTGTGACAAAGGACAGCATGAGAAAGGATGGACCTGCAAGGGGGTGCAGAGAACCAGCAGGGCTTTGCTGCAGGTGCCCAAGTGTCTTGCCACAGTCAGCCCCCAAGCCAGCTGGTGGTGACAGCCAGTCCTCTGCCACAGCCCTGGGGACACAACGGCGACACAGAGACATGGGCAGGGAGATTTTCTCTACACTGGGTTTCTCACAGATGAGTTTTAAGCTCTTTTGTGACTTTATTTTTACTATAATGAGAGTGTTTGGCCCATAATCTCTCACCAGGATTTTTCAAATTCTTTTTGATCATCTTGCTCTTTTTCAGCTTTTCCCTCTTACTGCTGTTGATTTAAATGTCATGACATTTTAAACATGACTTATTATAACAAAACAGTATATAAAACAATATGCTGCATAATAAATGCAGCCATATTTTTTTGAGTGAATGTTAAATGAGAACAATTTATTCTTCAACCTATTTTAGTACCTACTTACTGGAGGGTATTGGCTGCTTAAATCCCAGGGAGGCAATCTCGGTGGTGAAGTAGCCTTGCATGTGCAATGCCGAAAGCTAAAGGAGTATTTGAGGGATGCCTGGGGGAAAAGGCTGTCCAGGGGATGTAGCTTTATCCAGGAGTGCTGTGATCCTGAGCACAGTGGGGAAATCAGACAGGATCATCCTGGGAAGGTCTGTTGGCAGGTGAGGGGTCCCCTGAGGAACACACACAAAAGCAGGCTTTGAAGCCCCTGTGGTTCACCTCAAATATGTGGAGTGTGTCATTTCAGACACTGAAGTCTCCTTGAAATCCTCCTACAGTAGTGGAGGGAGTGACTCAGAGTATGAATTACTCCAGAACACATTGATGGAATGTTTTCATCTTAATTTCAGGAAGTGTTGCTGAGCATGACGATCTTTTTTAATAGGAATAAGCTAATTCCCCAGAGAAGAAGCAATCTGTTCTGGCCACTGTGGGCTCTTCCTGCACATCCCAGAGATGTGGTGAGAGAGGTGGAACTTCCCCTGGGAGGTGGGGACATGCTCCTATCCCCCTGTGTGGTGAGCTGGCTCTGTGCCGAGGCGGTAGGACCTGCAGCTGATATCCTTTGTGCTGTCAGAAAAAGACAAAGCAAGCAAATAAACCAAATCAACCTCCTTAACACACATGTGTTTTCCTTGGCATGCCATGAATCTTACTGCGTGTGCTCAGGGTATGGCAAATATTTGTCTAAAGTTAAGAAGATTAGTAGGGGAAGTTCTGACTTTGAAACTCACTGCGGCAGGAGCCTGAATACATCAGCCTGATACAGGCACCTCGAGGTTATCTCTCTCTTGGAGTGGGACATGCACATCTCTCTGCAGCTCTGACCTTTTGGGAAGAGGCTTTCAGTCAAGTAATACATGCACCTGCATGAAATTTTTGAATCACTGACTCTATCCTTGATTAAAGTGCTTTTCCCTGATTAAAAATAGCCTTTTTCCAAATGAGTAATGTTGCATGGCAGGCTGTGCACGCAGGATAAGGTTTCCTCCAACATTATCACGCTGATGACATTGCCATTTCTTAACCAGGTCTCTGTGCAACACATTTCTCTTGTGCAGACAGCCCTCTGTGGCCATTAGGAAGTTCCCCACAAAAATCCACCTATTCTTCCCAGGTGAGGGAGAATACAGAGGTGTTTCTAACATTATCTGCTAGCTCGGAGGATAATGGGCATGGTGAAAATGTATCTAAACACTTTTATAGATTCTTGCCTGGATTCAAATTGGGTTGTAAATAGCAGTTCCCCAAGTCTTTGGCAGGACTTCTTACCCCAGTGGATATTCCTTCAAGTATCTCCTTTATAATGCACTCACTTTCCAAGAATTTTATCTCAGTTGGAGCCAAACTGGAAGTCTGTCAAGATCTGAGCTCTTCAGAGTGCAATCTACATATTTCACCGAATGGCAAACATGTTTTCTATACAACTGTCATTCTGCTTGTGGGCTTACTTGTCTTTTATATTTTCAAAAGCAAATTTCTTAAGATGCCTTTCATATTCATTCTTTTTTCTTATCAGAATTGTTAGAAACTAGGGTTTGCAGAATTAATTTAAGCAAAGCACTTAAACACATATGCTTAAGGGTTTTACTTAACCTTTCTGTGTTTTCACAAAATTCTCTTCATCTAAGTGCTTTGCTAAAAAGGGTGCAGTTATTCATATGTCCGTGTGAAGTGTGAGGTTCAAGTCTTTCCCCAAAGCACAACAATAAAACTGAAAAAATATTTGCAGTCACTATGACAAAGAGTCGACAGGAGGGGTGAAAACCACCACTCTCTAAAACACAGCTTTGATAAACTGAGGTTTCCACTGGAATATATGCTTTGCAGCAATAATATCAGCAGCTGGGAGGTAGCAGCATATTTCATGCAGAAGCAGTAAAACAATTGGAGAAGGATTTTCCAGTAGATAGTTTAAAAATTGTCTGATATAAAATGCAGATAATTTAGGCTTTTTTCCCATCTCCTTAAATAATTCAGTTTTAATGCAGCAAGTAAAACCCACCCCAAAATCAGGGATTTTTGATTCATGCAAACGCAGATATCTGTATGATATAGAATCATAAGCAAAGTCAGCAGATGAGAAAATTATAGGATGTGGGTTTTCTCTGCAGTGTTCACTGTAAATTAGAGCAATTAAATTACAGCAGTTTTGTAGCTGTAATTAAATATGGAGACGGGCCCAGAGATGTGAGAAGCACTGAACTGCCTGAGCTGCTCGGGCTGGGAGGGGGAGCAGTGGCAAAAGGGGCTTGGAAAGGGCTCCTGATCCCCCAGCAGCTGCTGGGGCAGAGAGACCTCCAGCCCTGCATGAAAATATCTGGCAGGGCTCTTGTGTGGTCAAGGGGGAGCCTGCTGTGCTTCTTCCCTGCCTGTGTTTTTGCCTTTCCTGGCCCTGAGCAGAGCAGGGGTGATGCTCAGCTGGGACAAGCCCAGGGCTGGGAGCTGCTGCAATGATTTCCTCCAGGCAGGAGGAACAGGATGTGTAAGGATCCATGTGATTCCAGCATCCTGAGAAGCTACTTTGTGAAACTGCTGTGTTTCATCTATTATTCTTTCATTTTACATTGCAAGTCAAGTCGAGACTTGAGCTACAGCTGAAGGCAAATGGGATGGAGGCAGGAGGATTGGACTGGCAGAGGAGGACACCTACCAAAAAGCTCACACTGCTTTCAGCAAGACAGCAGAGAGTGAGGAAAGGCTGGAGCATAGCAGGGGGTACAGAAAATAACAGTAAATGCTGCATTTAATCACATTGTGGGGTGGGGTGGAAATGAAGTCTTGCTAGGAGGTGATGAGTGGAATACAAAGAGAAGTGAAAGGCAAGAAAGCACTGGAGGAAGACAGCAAGGAGGACAAGACTGGGGGAAACAGGGCAAAAGAAGCAGCTCAGGAGTAAATTTGGTGTAAAAGCAGTACCAGAGGAGGCTTAGATGGCTGGAAGTCATCACCAGGACCAGGAGGCCCTTAGGACCACCAGAAGCCACAGCCAGCAGAGCTCTGGAGTTTTTTCCCATGGGGTGAGATGCTCAGGGTGAAGCCTCACCATACCTGCAGGGATGTTCTGAGCAGTGTGTTGGTCACACAACTCTGCTGCCATAAGGGGACTGGGGGAAGCAATGTGTGGCAGCCCTGGGATCAAGTTTGTCTCCAGGCTATGGAAAAGGGTTGCTACTGGTGAGAAGAAATTAGATTTTCAGCCTCCTCATGGTTCATGTGTTAATCTGATGTTGAGATATCACTCTGAATATTTCACCACAGTGTAGGATTTAAGTATAGAAAAGATGCCTGGGTATCCCAAGGTGTATTGGTAATAGTGAACATCAGCAGCTGGGTAATACCTAGTCTCTGATTCAAGCCACTGGCAAAAATTCTTTTTTTTTTTTTTTTGTTAGCTGCTGGTTTTGATAATACTATATTTTATAATTGCTGAAGCAGCTGAGTTTTGTTATGTTGCTGCAGTTTTGTGTAATTACTCTCCATCACTATAATTTTTCTTTTAGTTAAATGCATTGGAGGTTATAAACTCTTAACTATCAACTATAAATATTCATGGGGAGTGAGAATAGTTCTAACTACCATAAAAGCTTTTTCCCAATAGTTTTGGCTAGTGCTCTATATTTACACAGGTTGCTTTTCTGGTGGTGTTATGGCATAAACAGAAAAAAACATAATATACATATCAGTACAAACAACAGCCAGTCACAGACCCAGGTCCCCTATAGTCTGCTGTGTTGAGAATTCTGGGCTGCTCCACAAAGGGCAAGAAGGAGAGGTCCCCCAATGTGAATGTGCTATAAAACAATATTGTGTTTCCCTTAAGAATTGCAGCGATAAAAACATAGACCATTCTGCAGCACTAGCAACTTTAATAGAATAACATAAAGCACAGCTGTCAGGTCTGCCAGCATCTCACACTGGGAGACATGAGTGAGAAAATGAGCACTTTTCACAAGCAGAAATATTCAAAGAGCTGCACTGTTTACATGTAATCAAGACTGACAGTCATAGATTATCGGTGGAAGAGCATTTTCTGCTTGAGGTGAAAGAAGAGGATAATTTATCAAGAAGCCCAAGAAGTCAGGCATCAGTAATGATCTGCTTGAAGAAGGGCATATCTTAGAAATAGTGCATTTATTTGTACTGCAAGGCAAGAAGATGTTGGGAGTTATAAACAAGAGTCTTGGTGCTTGAAGAATGTTGAGCAGATACAGTGTGTAATTTGCTGGGCAACTGCGATTAGAGAATTGACTAATGTGTGTCTCGGTGCTTGTTCAGAATATTAAAAGAAGAATTTAGCATAATAGAGATTGTCTAAAAGAGCTGCTCATGCTCTCTCATTCTGTTCTCTCCTGTTGGAGTTATCCAAGCTAAGCTGAGGGGTTTGCTCACCTTCCTGTTGATGCTCAGGGTTTGGAGACATGCCTGTAGTACATACAACAGACAATTTGGGGCTTTCTGAGTTTTGCAGTAAAACATCTTGTCCACCTGGTGTGATGGTTTTGCATCACCTTTCTCTTATGAAAACAGACCAAACAACAGCTGCTTTGAAATGGTAACTAGTTTGGAGCCCTACAGAAACGGTTTTATAGACTCACTTCACCTTGGTGTGCCCTGAGTTTGCAGAAGTAGAATTGTTCTACAGAAAGTATCACAGAATTCAAGCTAGCCTGTGTTTGGATATATCTGAGTAAGGATGTCAGCTCGAGTTGTCCAGCTGTTACTGTCTGACAAGGGTGGAAAAGATAGTAACAGCTGGATATATTTACCAGATATCCATCATTTTTTACAGATGGATATCTGGTAAATAGAGGCACTTTTTTCCCTTTAGTTTGAGCAGAACCTTGGAGAGTTCTCTAGGTGCAAGAGAGCGTTGCTTTCCCAGTTTAATCCAAACTTTCAATAGCAAGTCAGATGTTTGCAAAGATTCACGGCTGGGATTTGGATGTGTGTGGGAATATGAATACACTCCGAGGCACAGAAATCCCTAAGAAACAAGTATCAGCTGTTACGTTTGTTTCCCATTTGAATTCTAAATCAGTACATTTATAACTGAAATATTTGTGTTCTTCTCTCCTGAAAGTAGCTTTACAATTTAGCCAAAAGATTATGGAGAGTCTCTTAGCCTCTCTTTATTAAAACAAACAAAACATGTTTCCATAAAGTAACTTAAGCTTACAGAGGCACTCACAGGGAGAGCTGAACCCTGTCGGAAAGTACTTTACATAAGAACACATTAAACAACCAGGTGAGACCAAACCCATCCATGATCACAATGCCTTGTCACCACTGGGGATCCACAGCAGATGCCAGGAGATTTGAAGAACCAGGAAGGTGCACAGATGTACCTGCATTGTGCTTTTCAGCTTCCATGGATTTGTAGCATGTGAAATCCCTGAGCAAGTGTTGGTATCAGCAACCTTTATGTTATTTGTCTTCTGTTTGTTGGCACTGTTGGATCTTGAACCTGCAGAATGTCTAGCATCCAGAACACCACAGAATGTTAAGGGGTTGGAATGGACCTTAAAGATCTTCTAGTCCCAAACCCTTTCTGCCATGGGCAGGGACACCTCCCACCACATCAGGTTGCTCAAGGCCTTATCCAAGCTGGCTTTGAACACTGCCAGGGTTGGGACATCCACAACCTCCCTGGGCAACCTGTGCCAGTGTCTCACCACCCTCTCAGTAAAAATTTTCATCCTAATATTCGACGTAAATTTCCCCTATTTCAATATGTACCCATTACTTCTTGTCCTATTCACTACAACTCCTAATGAAGAGACCCTCTCCTTCAGACACCAAAAGGTGCTGTCAGGTCTCCATGCAACCTTCTCTTCTCCAGGCTGAGCAGCCCAAATTTTCTCAGTTCATAGGACAGCTGCTCCAGTCTTTGAGACTCCTTTGCTGAGCTGAGCCCTCCCATCCTGCCTGGGGCTGCTGTGGGTCCTGGGGCTGTGTACTGGAGTCAGGGCTGCTGGGCTTCCAGGCAACTTTCAGGATTCATTGCTGCTCCCCACACATCTGGTTTAACCTCAAGTCAAAGATTGCTTATTTTTAAAGGTTAGCTGTTATGTAGCAGAAGAATCGCTAGCCTTTGCCAGCTTTGAGAAGTCACTGTGGTCTGCAACTGCACAGTTTTAATTTAGACAACACCCACTGCAGGTTAACCCTCCTTATTGCTATTCACTTCAGTTTCTTTGAACAGGAAAAAAACCTCACAACCTACATGTCACACCCCCACTCTACCAGGCTCCACATGGAGCCAGCTCTCACCTAGATTGTGCAGAAAGGAAATAGCAAGGGAGAACAGCAGCCAAATCATGTCACTAAAAGCAATTCTTGCAGGTTAAATGAGGAGACCTTGAGGAACAGGGGTTGCTCTCCCTTGCCTTCCAGCTTTTGCCTGCTGTACCTCCTGGCAGACTTAGGTCAAATGAGCAAGACACTGCTTTTTTCAGAAAGCAGCTCACACCTCAGCCAGATTTACCACCACTTGCCTGGTGCTGGTGCATCCTCTTGTGAAATGTGAGCATTCCCAGTCCACGGGAAGTCGAGGATGATGGATGCTCTTTCCAATAACCCATTGCCAGGTCAGCTGTGGTAGCTGCACACCCAAAGGTGTGTGCAGAGGGTGAGAGCAGGCACGTGGACACAGGGCATGTGCTGATTGTGTGTACACTGTGCCAGTCCCTGGTTTGTGATCTTTCTCTCTAATTCTGTGGCATTATTACAAGATGGATTTACAACACACTTAGTACTAACGTAACAATGAAGATTAGTCTGCTCTGAGTCGAACAGTAATACACTTTAATTTGCCCACAGCTACTGTGTTGTATTGGCATGAAAGGAAATGGCTTTCTAATGTAGCTTCATCTGCTGAGCAGGGAGAAATCTGTGCTGCAGAATGTGAAACTACATAGGACTATAGCTGGCAGCAAAATTCAGAGTAGGAGAAACATAGCACAAATAAAAGTATTTGTGAGTTGGAGGTATGCTAACAATCCTAGTTTATTGCTAAACATGCCATGTACAGTAAATGCACTTTGCTTGGCAGGTTCATGATGGCTTCATCTTTGTTTTTTCACCACTTCATCTTCTATACAAAAATGTGTCCTGGAATAAAAGGTGTAAATTCACCAGTTTCCAACTTTGTGACATTAACAAAAAGTTGATGTTATGAAGTTCCTTAGAAGCACTGGTGCTGTTAATGCAGTCTGTGATGTGCTGTTCCTAGAGAATCTGGAATCTCAATACTTAATCCGTTAAGTAAATGTTTCTGCTGTCTGGGGTAAATGCTGCCTTCACTTGACAAGTGTCAGGTGTTCTTTGAATGGACAAATAGTCCCTCAAGTGCCACTATTTGCCATGATATGGAGCTCCTCTGTTCAGAGAGGCAGCAAAGCCATCAGCTTCCTCCTTCTTGAGTGGCAAAGGAAGAAATTATCACATCTGGGACAATATCATATAATACTTACTGCATATGGGATAGAACAAGTTTTTTGTGGTCATATCTTGCAAGCTGGACACAAAAATTATATGTTTCATTTACTTTTTATTTTTCCCCCAAGAAATGAATGAAATATAATTATGCTTAAAGTAACAGGTTTTGTTTCTAGATCAGGGATGTGTCTTGCTTTCAACAATGGCAGGGAAGGACTAATAACTTGCATGCAGAGACAGAATAAAAAAAAAATTTATATACTTTTTGCTGGTGGGAAACAGTTGCAACAGGGCCTAAATTTGACATTAAATCAAGATTTTTTTTCTTCTTTCTCTCTCAAAAAGTTGCAACGGCACGACAAAGAGGATTCCCCTGACAAGTGGAGGACAGAAGAAGAAATGGCAGCTGAAGCAGAAATTCTGAAGAAGTATTTCCAGGAAAATTAGAGGTAATGATTTGAACATTGACTTACTCTACAACACCCTATGCTCTGCTCAAACCTCCAGAGGCTTCTTGAGGACAATGGGGAAGATATCTAGAATGGAACAAAAGAAACCAAAGCTCTGAGGTTTGTGTTGTTTCCCAAAGAACACAGCACTCCAAGAGTGGCTGAAATAATATCCTCCATCTTAAACAAATCAGCATCATCCTAGAGCATTTTGTTTCCAGACAACAAAGAAAAGTGTATCTGGAAATGAGAATCATCAGCATTTACTGAAGAGGAGTCTTTAACCTAACATATCCTCCCTCTGTTCTTAGGACAGAAAATAGCCCTGGTACCTCTACAAAGAGCTAAAAACTGGTGTGTCTGTGTACAACCACACATGCATAGGCACCTGTACATACAAAATTGCATCAGAATTCAGAATATAGAGTGCACAAGCAAATACTAATTTCACCTGTCAAGAATTAAATGATCTGATCAGTTCAGCTTCCAAAGCTACGCCTGCTGGAAAACTGACTGTTCTGCTGGAAAACTGACGGTTCTGCTGAATTTTTCCACTGGTCCTAAAAGAAAAAAAAAAAAAAAAAAAAGATTTGCAGGGAAGAATAGAAAAGAGAAAACACTTGGCAAACACTAACATTGGTGCTCTAGAAATTGAGAGTTTTTCATTTTGTACCTGGAGTCCCAGGAGCCAGATTCTTCCAGCAGAAATGAATTGGCCCCCGGAGATCAATGTGAGTTAGGCTGGGATGTAACACTGCAGCAAGGATGCCAAAAGCTCCCTCTCCCCTGCTCCCTACATGCTGTTTGCCACCATCCAGCACTCTCACTTCTCTGTCATTTCTGACTGTTTCATGTTTTTCCTCTGAAGAGCCCAAATCCCATAAATAGCCCTCCTCTCTGTGTGTGACTCACTGCTGGCAGCCCAGCTTGAGAAATCTTGAGCTGAGCTGTGTGTTGGACTCGTGGCACACTTACGTGGCAGCTCTCAGCTCCTGTGCCACTCTGCCATTTGGATGGCATTTTGGATGACTCCATTTGGAGTTCATCAGACTCCCTCTTCCATTTTTTCTTGCATCATGACCATGCTCTTGGCTTCTCCAGCCAAAGTAGCTGTGCCAACCCTTCTGTGGACATGTAATTCCCATCTGTGAAGGCAATTTCTCCCCAGCAGCTGGGAGCTGCAGGGTTTGGAGCAGCAGGCTTTGGGCTACACAGTCACATTTCTGCAGAGGCTGCTGGAGATGCATTTAGACACCCACTTTTCACCTTCTCAGAAATATGCTGCTCAAAAATGAATTACTCAGGCAGGAAGAGCATATCCTTGGTAATGCATGTGTAAGCACTCTCCTCTAACAGAGGCATTATGTGGTGCTTCATCTATGGCACAGCAACAAATGAACAGTACTTAGGAGAAAATGGCACATCCCCCTTCCAGTGGGATATTGTTTCCCATTATTCATTTGGTAGGTTTTGGGGATATTTCCTTTTTTTGTCTGGTCAGAAATGAACTGGAAATGCTTTTTTTCTAGAGATTCTCAAAGGGGTTGGAATTAAATCCCCACATATCAATAAAATGTTCTTTATATTTTCTGATACTGAAGACAAAGCTGAATAGATGGTGTAAATTCATTCCTGCAAGCAAATTTATGTGGCTGGACATGTATTTCCATTTATTATGAAAATGAATCAGCATGTGTCTGCATGGACGACCTCTTGATACGTTTCCTGTGATGCTAAGGTCATTACCTTTCCTAGAACAAACTGGTAAATTAAATCTTCCTGGCATCATTATCATGAGAGTGCCTAGCACAGGCAGTCCTTCCAGCCCTTGCTTCCCAACACAAGGCATCACTGTCAATCTCTTCTCCCTGACATTATTTTTCTTCTGAGGTTTAAGGCTCTGAACCTGAGATAAAGGTACATCTCAGCACCTTCTGCATTTCTCAGCCTTTATCTACTCTCTTAACCTTGCTTCTAAAGTGATGAAGATTGAAAACTTTTGGCAAATTAACAAGGTTATATGCATCTTTCTTTGAAGCTATTTTTGTGTTTCACCTACAAAGGATTTATTTTGCCATTTATAGGTTTACCTGAATGACACTTGACTTGAGGTTTTTTCATGCGGCACAGGGGAAGTCAGAAAGAGCTGAATGTGGGTGTTCTGCAGCCAATAAACAGCAATTTTTAAGGCCTCATGCATTATTTTTCTAATTCGCTGTTTTGCTCAAAGAAGCCCAGCTTAACTAGATCAGCCTGGGCAGCCCAGCTGTGTTTTAAAGTTTTCCAGCTACCCTTGCATTTATCACAAGTCCTTCACCACCTGCCACAACTCCTGTATGACTGGAATAGGTACAATAGCACCTTTTACCTCTATTTAGAGACTGTCTGATCAAAAAGGACTTGCAGGAGACTTTTCTTTTTCCTAAGAAATACTTGCATGAGGCAAGAAGATCTTGGTTCTCTCCCTGCTTCATTTGCTGGTTCTGATCCCTCTTGGCTGCCTGACTAACTGCAGTTAAGTGCTTCTGTATCAGTCCCCAGATGACCCAAAATATCCACCCACTTGCTTGAAGAAATGAACCCATTTAGCCTTGCTAAGTTTAGAGCCTGGAGGAAATGCTTATCTTTAAATATTTCATTTGTGTGTGCAATTGCCTGGGGTGGATGAAACTGAAATCAGTGGGTGAATTTGTGTTTTGCATGTGTTTTTGATCTTCCCCTGGTTGTCCCCATGCCACTGTAACCCACCTCATGAGAAGGGCTTGTCACTTCTTGAACAGCCCCAGCATGGGCAGCCTCTGCTCACAGAACTGTGTCTGCAGAGCTGAAGTTCTTCACATTACTTCACATTACTCTGGAACAGAGAAAGAAAAGGAAAGAAAAACTTTCTGGGGAAAGATATTTAATACAGAATTTCTCCAGTTAGTCACTCTCTTGCTTAGTAGCACTAAGATTTTACCTCTTTAGAAGTTGTTTCTCATGCAGTGTTGGCTGTCCTGTGGTCAGCTGTGTTTGATAAGTTGGTTGTTTTTTGAGATGGATCCACAGGGGAAAAGTCCTTACTCAAGTCCTTACTCTTGATGCAGCACCCCAGTTTCCAAGCCTATTTTCAGATGTGCCTTTTGAATTTTCTAACTATGTAGAGCTGGGTGTTTTGATAGTCTGTTTTGTGCATTTTAAATTGCACATGCCAGCAAAAAGGCTAAAGATTAAAAGAGTTACTAACCTTCAGATAGTATGTGAAAACTGTTTCTCTTCAAAGGCAGTTTCACTCTGTGTTGTTATTTCTGAAGAAAGAACCAGGCTGCACAAGTTTCAGGAGAAGTTTTCCTATTTTATGCATAACTGAAGTAATACTTTTATGCCATTAGAAAAGTAGTCAGTTTAAGTACAGTGTCAAAATGTCCCTTTGCATAGAGAAGTTGTCAGTGATATTCTGTTGCAAATGCTTGGAGTTACAAATATGCAATAGCATTTAATTGCTTAACCACCTGAATATTTTGTGTCGTGCAACTTGCCAAATTCTTGTAAAAATCCTTCCAAATAATGTGTCCTGTACAGTCTTGCAGGATCTCTGGTGTCAATTTCCCCTCCTTGTCCCCAGTCTGGAAATGTTTCTGCATAATATAGTCATTCCAACTTTTCCAGAGAGTATGGATTTTATTCTTTTTTTTTCCCCACCTTCTTTGAGAGCACTCATCCTCCTCACAGCTGCTTGTTCTGCACCAAGATCTCTGCCTGTGTGGAAAAATGCTGTTCTATTGCCTTCAACAGGGAAATTACCACTGATAGCAGCAGCTGGCCAGGGAGAATTTAAACTGGCAATTTGACTTGCATCTGATTTTGCTCCAGCACCTCTGGAGTGTGACAATCCATGCTGCATGCATGAGAGTGAACACCAGAGCAATCCCATCACTTCCCTTAAATTTAGGCAAGGATGACAAAATGACTTGCAACACCCATCTTTGCTTGTTTTACTGTAAGAAAAACCCTCCTATTATTTCTGGTACTTTAAACTGCATAAAGCCACAAAATGATGGCTATGCCTGTGATCCACAGAGTGGATCTGGGATGCAGTGAGGACAAGGTCTGCCCCAGAAGATGCTGTACCTGCCCTGGGAGGGCACCCCAGTGACAACACAGGCACTGTCAGGGGTATTTTCTGCAAAGCAGAGTCACCAGGCAGTGGTGAAAATCCCAATGTGCTGTAGTGTGGGGAATGGGAGAAGGGACAAGGACTGCAGCAAGCAGAGACCCTCAGCAGTTTCTGAGCCTTGCTTTATGAGCAGGGCAACTTTTTGGGTGCTTACACAGGAGTTAGAGCCAGGGTGGTGCCAGGGCCTGGGGAATTCCCAGAGGACATGGCCTAGGAGCTGTTTGTGTACAATCCTGAAGTAAATACACATCCTAGCAATCTGCTATAGATTTCTCTGCCCTCCAGACTTAAGTGCTATTAATTATATCCCCCCGCTAGAAGCCTCCAAGAAGCATTAATTAGAAAACAGGAGCTAACAGTTTGCTTGTCTGTGTGAAACTATTATGACCCCAGAAGGAAGTATAAGCTTCAAAAGAAACATGTTTTATGAAGGTCACCTTGAAAAACATAACAATCTGTCAGAAGAGAATGCAGCACTCCAAGTGTGCATTTCAGTGTGACATTATGCTTTAAGTAGTTAGAAATAGCAAAGAGAAGATGGATCAGATCTCAGGGTCTGTGCTTTTCCACCCAAAATTCTCTTTTTTCTGCAGAAATTACGTATAAAGTAATCTTTTTGTCATTTCAATGGTATGCAAGGAAAGTTAATTATCAACACAAATCCAGCAAACATAATCTGGCCCTTGCTGGTATTTTTTTAGTGTAAAATATGCAGACCCTCCAACTCTGCAGCGGGGAGAAGGTTTATACACAGGAATTACACTGCCTCTTCAAGAAAGGGTGTAAACAGCCACGAGTGGGGCTGTGACTGTGCACAGCAGTGACACCCAGGCCAGAAAGCTCAGGGCAAAAGGCTTCCCCAAATAAATGTTCTGTGCTAATGCACTGCAGCCTCAGTGTCGAGGTTGATGATTTTTCTGGTTGAAGCATATGATTATTTCTTATGAAAACAAAAAGCTTCAGGAGAGCTAGCTAGAGTTATAAATGAAATGTCATCCTCTTGTGGGAGGCAATAATGTCCCACTCACACCCATTCCAGGGCTCTGTTTTGAGGCTGGGAGTAGTACTGTGCTGAAAGCTATACACCTCGTTCTCTGGACTTTCATTTCCCTATAGGTGGCCATTTAATTCAGCTGTCCAGTACATGAATTCCATACAGCACTGCTTGGATCCTGTAATTATAGCTGCAGTGGAAACATCAGGGCCAGAGACACAGGCAAGATTGTACAGCATAAAGGCAAAGCAGCAAATGCATTACTGTTGTGAAGAAAGCAGACAGAGCCAAATGTTCTCTTCACCTGCACATCCAGCGGCCTGAATGCCTACCTGGGCTGCCTGTCAAAACCAGATATTGTCAGTGTGATCAGCTCTTGATTCATCGCTGGCTTTGTGTGCCACACTGTATGAGAGGAAATGGGGAAAGCCAATCACAACTGATGGACATTTGTCCCAGGAGCTGGGGTAAAAGAGCTGAGCTGCAGGACAATGCAGTGCTTCAAATAAGGATGATATCAGCTGTGGCTGGGTATTTTTAAACCCAAACCTGTGCTAAAATGGCACTAATCTCTTGCCCCCGAAGCTGCCAAAGGATGCTCTCAGTGAGCAGCCAGACCCTCCTTGAAGCAGATTCCCAAAACACGTGCCAAGTGATTCACATGCTGCCATCGAGCTGTCAGTCAGGAGGGGCTTACAATGGAAACTGTTGCTCAAAATGCCGTGGGAATGGGAAACATATGTTTCAGTGAGAAAAGACAATCAAACAAAGAAGTGGGCGGCTGGGGAATTGCAGCCACAACAGCAGCGAGATGCGAGCCTTGAGCGCAGCCCCGGGGAGCGAGTTCGGGGGCTGTGCCCTCATCTAACACTTGGGTAACAGCTTTGTGTTTAATAAGCTGAAATAATTTTCCCAGCATTGAAGCCAGCTCTAAGCATGTTCTGAAGTGAGGGCACAAAACTGAAGATGCCAAGCCAAAAGCCCATTTCATGCTCAGTTATTAGCTAAGGTTTGTACCATGGTGTCCTGTTGCTGTAGCTGCTGCATAATAGAACTGCCCAGAGAGACATTCGAAGCAGCAACTCGAACATGACCTCAGAGCTTGAGCACTGCCTTTGTGTTAGTGTCGGTATCGAGGCTGTGTAGGTGGAAAGGCATTAATAACTCCTGCAGTAACTAGTTATTTGAGAAAGGAAGGGGGTGATGGATGATGGAAATATGTTGGACCGAGCATACTTGAGGCTCTGTTGTTTGCCAGGATGTCAGGCTCCTCACAACAGCAGAGGTATTGCAGGGATAAACCCAAATGCCCCATTTGTGTCAGCACCTGGGGCTGCTGCAAGCCTCCAGCTACCACTGCAGCAGCAGCTGTGCTGTGAGTTTGTGCAGAGATATCACACACAGCTTCCACAGCTGTCAGGCTCTCAGCATTTCTATTCCTCTGCTTCAGGAACACCTTCCAGGTCTGTCATGACACCTATTACAGATCTTTCACTGAGATAAACCACCAAGAGATGCACAAAATTGGAGCAGACATGGCAAGAAATGCCCCATTCATTCTCCAGCATGTGAGGCTGGGAGCCTTTTCAGGGTGATGGTCCCAAATCACTGTTGTGTAATTCCTTGGCATTAGGCAGAGTCCCAGCACAGGGTCGGGATGGATGAGGATATACAAGAGATGATAGTCTTGAAAGATGATTTTTAGGCACTTATATAACAGATCATGAGCCCCAAAGAGTCTCGCATGAGGTTATTGTAGCAAAATAGATTTGAAGAGTAAGGAGCTGGATTTGATGACACAAGATGCCCTTTCTAATCCTTTGTTCCAATGAGGACCGGTCAACAGAGCTGGGGACTGTGCTGTCTTACTCAGGGACATCAGAGAGGTGGCCTCACTTCATATTTGTTTTTTGTGAAATGATCCTGACCTCTGTCCAAGGGTGCTTTGTGAGTTCGGAATGAAAAGCACTATGTGAAAGGCAGGCATTAGTATTATTTGGAAGTGCAGTTTATTGAAAAAGCAGATAATAAATCAAACAAATCTCTTTCTTGCTCTGGTAAATAATTTTAAAACAGTTGTGTGCAAGGCTTTTCTCCTTTCTGTGTTGCACAGTGTAATAGGAGCTGCAATGTGCTGTGGGGGTTTAACACTGAATATTTCCTTTTGCCTATTGCTGTCAGTGACTCCTGTCAGAACACACTAATGAGCACCCAAGTCGTTAGTAATAAACAGCCTCACATTTTGTCTTACTAACTAAGATCAAAGCTGCTATTATATGTAACGATCTGTTATGTTTGATATTTCTCAGGTAACAAAGTGTTTGGAACACATCCCATGACATCAGAAAGTCCCCAGAAAGAAAAACCTCATTCTCCAGTTCTCAGTGGCCCTGGAGCTGCAGCTCAACAATTTTATTATGTTCTACAAATATGGGATTCTTCTGTGAAAAATTTTATTGGACCTTTGGATATCATCAAGGTTGAATTTCAGTTAAGACAACTAAACAGCACTGGTTGAAAAATATTGCCCTGAATTGTAACTCATATTTTTCTGAACTGTGTACTTAGAAATGAATCTTTTTAAATTGTCCCTTGGCCTAAATTGAAATAAAGTGCTAGGAAAATCAGGTGGCTACTGTGTTTAGGTGCATTATAAAGTGTTTATCCATGATGTGCTCTTTGATTCAGTTATTGTATGTAAGCTATTTTATCACAGAATAATTTGATCTTTTAGCAATATGGCAATTCACACAAACCAAGGCTTTGTTACAGACTAACCAAGAGAAACTTGGAGAGCTGTTTCTTCTTCAGATGAGTTCTATAACAAGAAATATTAAACTGCCTGAGATATTTCTTTTCCCTGTACTTTTAATGCATTATGACAAGGCTTCTGGAGCTTACGGTGATACAAAACACTTCTGTAAAACAATTAATATGTGAAGCTGCTCACGGGGCAGTAATCACATTAGGGTTAGTCTGGCACTAATGGCTGCTCCCAGCAACAAACAACGAGTGGGAGCCACTGACAGGGAGCAATCTCTTGGCAAGGAATGCTGTGTGCAGAACCTTGCACAGGAAGGATCCCACCGTGGGTTAGCTGTTGATTGCTAACACAGAATGCAGGAAAAGAAGTCAAACAACAGATGGAAGAGAGAAGAAATGATTCTGCAAGATTTACATGAAAAGAGCACCCATAACCCTTCTGTGGAACTGCAGGGAAGCAAACAACCAAAGCTTTCTGTGCCCCCCAAACTCAGGGGGAGAAAAAAATGCTCCCAAGTCTTTCAGTAAGAGTCATGCTGAGGGAGGCCATAGGGTGCAGAGTCTACCTGAGGGCTTGAGGAGGTCAGGGTGAGGTCTGAACCAGAGCCTGGCAGAGCTTTGCCCATCTGGCAGCACAGTGGGATCATGGTCCAGAGCAAATTAAGCTGCTCCATTATGGTCTGTCCTGGAGGGTCACAACCTGACCTGAAAAGTTTGAAAAGCCACAGTGGACGAAATCTCATAATTTTCCCCAGGTCTCTCTCTGCTCTGGCCTGCAGAGCAATTCAGAGCATTGGCTTGAAGTCTTTATGCTTGACAAATATAAATAGAAATACAAGAGAAAGATCACTGACGTTTAATTCCAGTTTTTTACTCTGGTTCTATTTAAATATTGCTCCTAAAAACCAGTTTGAAGCAAAGATTTACCATGACCCAATGTGGGCCCCAGTGTCTTCCATTAGCCCTTTAAAAAACTGCACAGATTGTAACACTATTTCTTTTTCCGTGCAGAGTAAATGAAAAGTGTCTGCACTTTTTAGACCCTGAGCAAGGGCTGAATAAACAGGAAATGAAGGTCAGGGAGCAAGAAGTGACAGAGAAGGTAAGGTGAGCAGACAGAATGGTCAAAGATGCTGGCAAATGGGCCAACACAAATGGTTGTCCTTTTGCACTTTAGCATTTCAGGTAGCTGTGGTTTCACATAGAAGGAAGACAACAGTTGTGCTGCTGGGGAACGCTAAAAGAAAAACCTCAGCATCAGTTACATTTGCAAGGTATTTTCAAACCTGGTGCTCAATGGCTTCCTATTTAGTATGGAATATTCTGTATTAATTCCGTAGCCTGTGATGAGCGGGCGCTGCGCCAGCCATTCTGCACGGGGGCTGCAGAGCAGATGAGTGCTGAGCTCCATGGAAGATTTCATTTGTGTAAATGAGGAGGCCGTTATCACAGCACTAAAGGTCCTGTTTTTAAAAAAAGCCTCCTGTGACATTATGCACAAAACAACCTATTTATGCAGCATGAAAATATTTATGTGCTTCGCTCCGGCTTAAAAAGGGAATTTGCAATAGATGAGGGACATGAGAAAGGATTGGAGTGAGAGATAAGGAGCGATTAGAAAAGGCAGATCATGAAGTACATGACATCTGCAGGAGTATGTGGAGTAAACCCTCACCTTTTTTAAGACCTGGGCATTGAGGATGGTGTCTGGATCATTTATATGCTTCTTACAGACCTAATTTTCCACAGGCAGGGAGCTGTATGCAGAGATGGAGTTACTGGAAATGTGAGGAGATGCTGTGCTCAAGGTGCCAATGGCTTTGTAATCTTCTTTGTCCTTTTCAACCTTCCTCTCTCGCCCTCCTGGGGATCATGCCCAGGGTTTGCCTTTGGCCTGGGGGATGCTGCAGTGCTGAGCTCCCTCTCCCAAAGCAGCAAACACAGAAGAATCACCTGTGCAGGAGCTCAGAGGGACATGGCTCAAGAGGAGTGGTTCCTGTGGGATGGCTTCAGAACAGGATGGAGCTCAGAGCCTCATTCCTGCCCTTACACACAAGCGAGTTTCCCAGGCTTTTTCCATTCCTCAGAGTTTTTCCTGAAGCAGCAGTTCCCCTGAAGGGCTGCAAGGGCTGTGCCTGTGTGCCTCAGTTTCCATGAGCAATCCAGCTGTGCTTCAGCCACAGTGCTCCTCAGTGAACCCAGGAGCAGGCTGGGAGCAGGATGTGGCTCCATGTGTCCTCTGTGTCCTGCCTGCCCTGGAGGAATTGCAGAGGAGGTGTCTCAGGAATGGTTATTTCCACACACAGCAGAACGGGCAGGTTATTGGGAGTACACATCTGATGGGGACACAGCAGCCCAGCATCCACTTCCTGCCCTGCCAGGCAGCTCAAGTGCTTTCAGCAAAGCCTCTGAGTGCAGCATGAGGATATTTGTTACTTGTCTTTCAGCAATTCAGCATTGTTCTTGCTCCAGGTCCTCCACAGGACAGCTGATGCCACCCCAGGCAGCTCAGAATGGTTGTGTGCCGACAGATCAATAGGCTGGGGAAGGGCCACGTCAGCTCCTTGAAGAATTTGTGTATTAATTCAGAAATCTATGCTGCTTCTAACCACCCCCAGCACACATTCACCTCCCCCCAACCTCAGGTATCAGGCTCTCTTTTGATTCTGTGTTCAAATAACCCAGTATTTTGTTTTTAATTAATGTTGGAGAGAAGGGAAAATGTTCTGTTGGTCTCTGTGGGAGCCTGAGTTGGCTGCAGACTCAGGACAATGCTAAGACAGAGAGTCCTGGCTGCAATGGGGAGTCAAGGTAAGCTCCTGGCATATGACAGTACCCTGAAATGTGGCCAGGGACTGAGCATTCCTGAAATAAAAATACCTGGATCCATGTGGGATCTGGGGTGATCTCATATCCAGCTGTAAAGCAATAAAAATCTTAATGCCCCAGTACCCACAGAGCTAATGAAAAACTTTCAAGCCCAAATACACACATAGTGACAGCCATGAAAGTACCAAAATAATTTCTATGTCAGCTTTCTATGTCCTCCCATCCACTCCCCACCTCTCACTGTCACTGTGGTGGATGGCTGCTGAAAAGCCTTGTCCATTCCCACCTCTGGTTCCTGACGTGCAGGCCAGCAAGGCTGTGAAGGAGAAAATGCTGCTGCTCATGTAAGCTGTCCTGTGTGTTGGCAGGGCTGTGAGTTTCAGAACAGAGTGATATATTTCAGCTCTTGTGAAATTTCTGAATAATCAGCTCATCAAAAAATATCATGCAGAGTTCCCTTGTAGTCCTCTCCAACTTGCCACCTCTCCTGCCAATAGCTCTGTAGGGTGACCACAGCTTGGCAGAGCCCATTAGCAGAGCTCTGCACAATCACTCATGAGTAGAGCTGGCTGGAAAATACAGTTTTCCCTCCAGGAAAAAAAGAAAAAAGATGTGGTGGGGAAGAGGGTGTGTTTGTCTTGGCATTTCAGGATGAAGATTTTCCCCACTTCTCCCTCCAGAACCCTCTTCTGCTCCCCCACTGCACCTTACACTTCTTCCTCCTTTAGAAGGTGACTCCAAGAAAATATAAACTCCAAGTGACAAAGACTTTTGGATGCTGTTCAATCTGCTGGTGACTCCTCCTGAAAGTCCTGTACTACCAGGATTATTGTATTTTTCGGGTCTGTGGTAGCTGCACTGACTGTGGCCCCTGGTGCAACATGGGTTTAGGACCTGTGTCACATTGCAAACCCCTGTGTGGGACACAACTGCTTCCATCAGTGAGCAGTGGCTCCAGCACAGGTTTCCTGCACTGCCTGTCCCCCCTTGGATCTGCCTCGACCTGGCTGCAGCTGCTGAGCATTTGCTCTGTCCCTCTCCACTTGTGTCACCATATCTTTCTGCTCAGGTTTTTGTCATTTCTTTTGTCACCATAGTGACAGGAAAAGAGTGATGATTGCTGGAGTAATTTCCCATATTAGCTAGCACTGCCTTTTCAGTCTAAATCAGCACTTCATTTTCCCCAGTGCTCCGTCAGTGGAGCATCATTACAGAGTGGGGGCAGAGGGTCCTTGGTGTGTGCTGGTGCTGCCACTGCTCCTCAGGGACAGCTGAGGCAGGGACAGCACCTTCAAGTCACCACATGTCCCACCAGGAATGCACAGAGAGAAGGGAAAACAAAAAAAAACCACATTTGTAAAGGTTTGTTTCTCCTTGAGTGCGTTTGCCGTAAGTCTTGTGGTCAGTGAAAAACCAGGAACGAGGGCACTGTCACTGTCCTGGGACACATGCATGTCTGCAGGGGGCATGGGAAGAGCTATCCAGAAGTAACTGCTGGCTCTGACTGATGTAAAGTGGGCAAAGACCACCCTGTGCCCCCAGCCTGTGCCCTCTGCTCTGCACAGCCCAAACCAGGGCTGGGGCCAAACCTGGGCACACAAGGGAGTGCAAAATCCTGCTCTCTGCAGCCCTTGTTAACCATACAGAGACAGCCAGGACACACACACACACAAATACATACTGAAAAATCAAGATCATTAGGTAAGCAAATGTGTTTAAATAGCAAACAAGCTACTGAAAAGCAGAGAAAGGTCACAAAATGTGAAATGAAAGCTGCTCTTCTGATCCCCGTGCCGGCAGCACCAGCTCCTGCCTCAGAGGATATATTAAGAAGAGTCAACCTTCATTTCAAGCACGCTGCCTTTTGTCCTTCTATCACAACATTAACATTATCCCCACATAATTTTATGTATTTAATTTTACAATAGACTGTGTCAGTGAGCACTGCCTGTAAATATTTGATCACCACCATTCCTCTAGGATTATCTTATCAAGAGTAAAGATATTAAAATAGAAATCTTGTCATGTTGCTGCCTTTATACTTCCAGCCTAAGAGTTGATTGACAGAAAATGAACTGCCCGAACTAGCTCTAAAGTGTCTTTTCACTGAGAGTTTTAATGCCAGAGGCTATAGAAAAAAAGGTTAGCTAGTCATCGGAAACTAATGCCTTGCTGTAGTTATGGAGCTTTTGTACTGAAGATTAAAAAATATGAATCTACTAGGGGTATTTTTACAAGTGTAAAATGGCGTTGGTCTTTTTGTATCTTTTTGCCATCACTAATGAGCCTTAAAAAGAGCCTTTCCTTTTCTTCCTGCACTTGAATATTAGATGCAGTTTCACTGCGGCTCACAGGCATGGGCTGAAGTTTTGCAAGAATAAGCTCTTGACTTATCTAACCTACAAAATTTCTTTTTGGTGATAAAATGGCTTGCAAGTGAGGACTAAATGTTCTTGCCTAGCTTGGAATATCAAACCACTCTAGACAAGTCAAGGTTTGTATTTATGGCCAGTTAAAGACACACGGTAATGCTGTTTTAATGTTAGAAAATTGCACTGAAATTGTCATGTGTCTGAAGAGCACCACGCTGCAAATATACAGCTGGTCCCCGAGGGCTTACTCAGCCTGTGCTCCAGCAGATCAATGCGAGTTTTTGCTGGAGTAAGGACCCAAGTGCCAATTCAGGAAGGTACAGCACGAGCAAACTTTAATCACAAGCTCAGAAATCAATAAAGGCAGAAGCTGGCTGGGCGAGGGGACAGGGAGGGCTGTGGGTGCCACATCCCTGCAACTCCTGCACACACCTGGGCTTTGGGGCAGCAATCCTGCCTGCATCCTGGCACCCTGAATAAATCTGGTTTTGTCTTGTCCTGCTCCTGGAGGGCACGAGAGGGTGGCTCATTCACAGATCTGTCCCGTTGCAATGACAAACTGCAGCCACTGGCATTAAATCACCCAAGGTCTTCCAGGCATTAACAAAAGTGCTATTATGGGATGGCTGAGGCTGGAGTGGCCAGAGACAGAGCAACCTGGAGCACTCTGCTTTAGCCAGAGCACCCCTCCTACTTTTTTCCCCTCCAACATGAACAATAACTGTATGAAATGAAACTAATTGCACGTTAAGCAGCCCATTGTTGAGCTGTCATAAAGGGATTCACATGGGTGGCTCCATTAACAGCAATGGGTGGTCGCCTCCATGCTCTCCAGGGGCTCAGAACGTAGAGAGGCTTGTTCTAACATTTCACTCATGAGAAAGGTCAAGAGCTGTACTTTTTGTTCAGCGTGCTCAATATATTCAATTAAAATATACTGCTGTGTTCATCAGCTATTAACTGTCTTTGCAATAGCTGTAATTAAACAGGTACTTCCCTGTGAAAGGAAATCTTTCAAGACAAATTCTGACATAGGGAGAGAGGAGATAGGGAATTTCCCAGGTCTCCAGTGTGGGTTTGCTCTTGCCTCCACATGAATCCCTCAGCCATTGGGTGTTTCCCTGTTGCTGGAACAAGGATGGCTTGGAGATGAGGGGCTGGTCAGATCCAGGTCCTGGCATGTCCCTTCCCTGGGCACGCTGGGGGTGAGCTGGACACCAGCAGTGCTGGATGCTTGGCAACCATGGGGGAATAAAACCAGTCAGGTAATTTCCTCAACCAGGCGATTCACTAGCAGAAACATCATTTACAAAGTTCCACTTAGAGCCTCGGGGATAAGAAATGGGGAATGAGAGAGGTCGGCTGCTCAAGAGAGTTTAACAAACTCAGAGATTTTAGAAGCTTTAGCAGCTGGTGGCCTCCAATTCAATGGGTGGGGGAGTTAAAAGCCACACACCCTGCTTTGAAAACTTCCTCCAAAAACCCTGAAATGAAGAAAAACCCCGAAAGGCAGACCAGAGGAAAGCAGAGGAAGGAACTTAAGGAAGCAAAAAGAAATTACCTGAGCCAACTGTTCTAATTATATACACACAGCAGTCAAACAGTGATAACAATTGTTGGCACTCTTGAGAAGGATAGCAGGGAAATGGAGATACAGTGGAAAATAACACATATTAAGGAATTAGTATTCATTATGCTAAAGAAGGGGGTGTGTATTTACATTAGTCAGAAATCAGGCATGCAGAGAGATGGGTGACAGCAGGGAGAAGTATAGCAAGGAAACCAGAGAGTGGTTGTGACAGGTTTCCCTGGTAGCTGTGAGCAAGGGGGTGCTGAGCCAGGCATGACACCACCAGCATTGCTTGATTGTGTCACAGCTTTTCACATCTGACAGCATCTAATGTGCAGCTGCAGAAGGCTCCAGGCTCAGGGATGGAGCAGGGCACGAGGAAACTCAGAGCCTTGGTGCAGCAGGTGTGATAAACTGAGTGTACTTCCTATTGCCATGGGGCTTTGGGGGACAGTCAGTCCTCTTACCATGCTGTACTTGTTGGTTTTGACCTCCTGTGTGTTGATGATCTTCCAGGTCATTTCACTAAAATGTCCCAAAGCTCCTTGTGTGTTTGCCATCCTCCCCACCAGGGTCTCTCAGCAAAGCCCCTGCTCCTCTGCTGAGGCTTTTAGTGCAGATAGACAGTGATCAAAGGCAGCTGCAGCCCAGTCCTTGACAAAGCTCTCTTTCCATTACTGGGGCCTATTAACCAATTCCTCACCTATTTCTGAGTTATTTAATTAATCCCCACTTTCTGCAGCACAACTTACACTGTTAGATATTCAGAGCACAAAGGCAGGGGATTCACTGAAATCCTGGAGGAGGAGAACTGTTGGATTTCCTTTATCTGCAAGATCAGTTAGGGATTTCAGGTTAATCTTGCTTGATAAATCATGTTGCATTTTATCCCATTTGCCTTCATGTCCCTGTAAATGGTCTTTCTCTCTGAAAAACGTGACCAAGCTCTGAGTACTGGATCCTGATCATTCAGCAAGCCCTTCTAAAATACCTGCATGACATCAGACACACTCCTCATGCACAATCCCACTCCTGAGCTGCTAAGATGGTCAAGCATCCACCTTCAAAACTGCAAGAGAAAAAATGCCCACTCTCTGCTCTTGGGAACCCAAGCCTGCTCCTTAGTGCCCAACAAACCCAGCAAAATACGTAAATACCCCAAAAATGTCCTATTGCAAGTTCCTGCTGGTTGATCAGAAGCTGTGAAACCTAGGTCAACATGGGCTCATGAACTTGGGATTTTATTTCTGCATATCTTTCTTAACCTCCTATTTTGCATTCAGTCTCTTTCCCATTCTGCATTTAGCCCATGCTCCAAATCTTCCTCCTCAACCAAAAGGCAGGTATCTCTCCCCTTTCAGGAAGAGGACCTGTCCATATTCTCCTGCCCTCTGCTTTCAGCCAGCAGCCCTCCTGTCTGCTCTCCTTGGTCTTTCTCATGCCCTGTGTTTGTAGAAGTTGTGCAACTGAATAATTTTTCCAAGGTCTAAATCAAAGCAAGCGTCTCTTCCTCCTTCCCTTCCTGACCTATTCACACAGATTGCTTTGTGGTCAAAGTTTCCTTCATTGTGCCACTTCAATTCTGCTAATTCTTGGTCTTTTTGAGAAGATATTTTCCATCCAATTCTGCTTCCAGTTCCTTCCTAGAAGTTTTTTCTCTTTAAACTGATCTGAAGCAGGTGGAGACCTGCTTGCTGTATGAAGATGCAGATGGTGGAGTTGCAAAGCTCCTTGGGTGGTCAAGCGCTTTATAAATTTCGAGCCAGAGCCACAAAAAAAATGGCCAAAAAATAAGTCTTTCCAGGGAGCACAAAATCCACACAACAGCTTTGGCTGGCTGCATGTAGGCAGGAGCATTGCACTGCCTTGAGTCTGCCCAGCTGTGTTTTCCAGGTCCTGCCTCATCCTCAGCCTTCTCCAGCAGCACTTGCAGCCCCACTGAGCCCCATAACCAGAAGGAAGGGAGCACTGAAACCCAAGCCTCTCCTGATGTAAATTAGGCTGCAGATGATAAACAAACCATCAGGATTTGTGCCACAGACACTAAACAGAAGTTTTTAGTCAAACCCAGCAGGTGAGAAGCAAAGCATCCCTTTCCACCCGTGGTTCTCCTCTCCGAAGACCCAGCCATGGCTGCTGGCCCTGCAGCAGGGCTGTGGCTCTGCCCTGTCCTCAGCCACTCTCCAGAGTCACTTTTGGACTCGACTGAGACTGACTGTCAGTAAAACAAGAGGACAAATTAAGGGTGGCGAGGCAGCGAGCGGCGGGTGTGAGCACACCTGTGCATCCCCCGCAGGACACACTGCAGCACACGCCGAGTTTATCAGCTCTAAACACAGACAGATGCCAGGAGATGCTCAGAGACGAGGCAGAGGGGGAATGGAAATCTCATTGTTTATAGAGTGACGAGAAGGGACAGAGAAACAAATACAAATGTTCAGGCACAAGCTCAGCCAGAGGAGCTCTGGGCACTCAGTCACAGTTCCCTGCACAGGAGGGGCAGCAGCAGCAGCAGCAGCAGCAGCACAGCCCACGGAGATGGGAACTTCCCCCAGACCTGCTGGGCAGGTGAGGTAGGCAGGCTGAGCCAAGCACCAGAGCCAGAGCCCTCTGCAAAATGTTCATGTTCACTAGATATAGACATAGATGATATAGATATCTTGATATAGAAAGTTTTCTGGTATTTATATATATCTTTATATATCTAACCCCCAATATTTTTTATTGGTTAAAATGTGTGTATATATGTGTATTTATATGTATATATATGCTGGTTCTATATATACATAAAAAGATCTTTTAAAAGATCTTTATATACACACACATACATATGCGTGTGTAACATCTTTCTAAAATATACATACACGCATATATATTATATTTTATATTATATTAACCTTAAATATGTATTAACTATCTCATATTCAAATAAATATATAAAGTTATTCTAGAGGACTGTATGTGGAGATACATATATTTATATGCATATATAAATATACCATATAAAATTATTATAAGCAATAAATATAATTATATATACATACACCATGAAATTATTTAAATATTATCAAGCATCCCCGAGGTTGAGGAGTCAGTGCTGGGGTGTGATGGGGGAGAAGAAAAGTGACCAGGATGCATCTGGCTTCACCCCACCTTCTGCCAGGACAAACCCCCCAAGTGCAGACACCAAATTTGCACATTTTGCTTTTAAATCTACTGGCTGCTGGTTTGGGGTGTGACAGGTGCTCTGACACCTCTCTGTTCCTGCTGCCCCATCAGGAGCTGTGCTGTCTGTCTGTCTGTCTGTCTGTCCAGATGCTGTGTGCTGCCAGAGCCCCCCACTCACACAGTGTGCAGCTGGGACAGAGGAGCTGTCATGCCATGACATTTCTCTCCTTCTCTGGCAAAGGGAACTTACTGAAAGAAGTGAGGGAATAACATGAAAACCCCAGCCAGAGGCTGACAAGCAAACTGACATTTAGCAAAAAAAAGAAAAAAAAAGTAGATGAGGTAGGAAGAAAAGCCTGGGTGGGTCGTTCAGTTTTTCTCTGCAGCTGTAAATCTTTTTGGTGAGCCTTTCTGACTCCACAAATTTACTTCCAGTCCTACAATGCTAGGACATGTGAAGTTTTTCCCCCTCTTTTCCCTCTTCTTGAACTGCAGCATTTCTCTTGCACCCAGAAGAGCAGCAGTGTTGAGGGAAGTTTGTCACCACCTTCAGCTCCAGGAGCAGAAGGAGGTGGGCAGGCAATGGTTAAGCAACAACTTATTTACGAGTGACAAGGGCATGCAGAGGCCTGGAAGATTTTTTTACCAATTTTCATTAGGTGACAGACACTTTACAGGCAGTTCTGCTGTCCCTGGGAACGTCAGTGTGAAATGGAGAACCAGTGGCATTTACAGGCTGAAGTTTCTCCTTGTCCTCAATGACAAAATAAAGGGGAAAAATTTAAAAACTAACCCACAAATGTTTTTAACCAGGAGCACCTTCAGCTTGTGTTTATGCCAGCTCTAAGTCTGGCTGGTTAAACTCACTGCTCTCTGCAGAGAGACATGGGTTGAGCTGCTGCTGGACAATGCTGCTTTCCACTCAAACTATTTCTCACTCCCTTAATTATATCCTGCACTTACACTTTTACAGAGAGCAGATGTGAAGGCTTACCTTGGGACAGATACATTATGTACACAGCATTAACTTCACACCCATACAGTCCCCATTTTAATTACACAGCCAGTGGGGGACCCAGAAGAGTTTGCTGGCAGAGCAGTTGGTTTCATTAGCAATTCCCAAGACCTCTGCTGTCTGCAGCAACCTCACTCATGCAGGCTGAGCTGCACTGGAGATCCAGCCCATGGCAGCAAGGATGAGCCATGCACTGCCTGACCCCTGGGCAAACCCCCCAAAATCACTGGAAGGCCAAGTGCCAGTGCACACCTCTGGGCTGGCACAAGCTCCAGCCTGAGTTTCATCTTAAACTCAAGTATTTTGGGAAAACCTTAATGTGACATGAAATGTGAGGCCAAAGGAGATTGAAAGACAACTTGGATGTACATCACTGTGGAAGTTTCTCCGATCTCTGACCCCTGTCAGGGAAACATCAGTGTGACAGGTCCCCACAGGCTGCATCTCACTGCTAATAAAAGCCTTTTAGCAACTCTCAGAGAAGGGGTTTGAGCACAGCCTCTTGCTGGGTTTAATAGGTGGCACAGCACAAGGCAGCTTTGGTTTGTCACTGCATTACAAGCTCAGTGTGAGTGAACAGGGCATGGCTGCAGCAAAGGGACACTGCAGGGGCTGGGTGGCATCAACAAGGGCATGCCCAGCAGAGACAAAGGCCATTGTCCCACTGCCCTCAGCACTGCTCAGCCCACGCCTGGAATACTGTGCTCAGCTCTGGGCCTGCCACACAAAAAGGACGTGAACAGGCAGAGAGTGTCCAGAGAAAGGCTGCAAAGATCACCCAAGCACTGGGAAGGGCTGTTGTGGGAAGAACGGCTGAGAGAACTGGGTTTGTTCAGCCTTGAGAAAAGAACTCTTAGGCAAGGCCTTTTTAGCCATGCTCCACTATTTAGAGGGTGGCTACAAAGGTGGAGGCTCCCTTTTCGCAGAACTCACATGGAAAAGGAAAGGGTAATGCATACAAGCTACTTCTGGGAAGATTCCATCTAGACACAAGAAGAAAACTTTTCACAGTGGGAACAATCAGCCATTGGAATAATCTCCCCAGGGAAGTGGTGGATTCCCTGCCAATGGACACTTTTAAGATTCAGCATGACAGGGTGATGGACTGTCTTGTCTGACAGGGCTTTTGCCAAAAAATGTTGGACCAGGTGGTCCTTGAGGTCACTTCCAGCCTGGTGCTCTGTGATTTGACACATCTCCCATTTGAAGTGACATAAGAAAAGCCCTTTTGCTCATGCTACAATAAAGCAGGGAAAACTCTAAAAGAGCAATATTCAATCCATCAAACCCACTGCATCACACCCAGGCAGTTGTTCCTGCAGTTGTCCCTTCACAAGGTGAACCGAAATCAGGGCCATTTTCCAGCTTTCTCCTTTAAATTTTTTCCAGGTGACAAGTGGCTTTCCTGAACCCTTCTCTACAGCCACCTCTCGTTAGCAGGGCTGCCCTTCTCCCTGCCTAGTGTGCAGCCACACCATCCTCTGGTTCCAGCCCAGGAGAGAAACCATCAATATACACATCAGGTGAAATTAAAATTGTCCCTGGGAGTTATTCTATGACACAAGCTAGCACTGGCTATATTAAATCCTATTAATTGATATTAAATTAATTATTTTCCTTGCCTGTAAACACAGAGCATTCCAGTAGAGCACAGAAGCAATTATTATCTGGGATGCTTCAAGGTACAAGTCTCAGAGTCATAAAAGATGTGCATTTGTTAGAAACAAAATGACAAATCTGTCACTGTTAGAGCCACTCTACCAGGACAAGAAAAATCTTCAATAAACTGCAATAGGTCAACAATTTGCCAGAAATATCAGCTGAATCAGGAGCCTGAGGTTTCATCTCACTGGAACACTACTTACTATGTGCACAAAGAGCCCTACCTCAGCAGAACACTGTGTTACTTACCAAAGGGCCAGCACGGCGTGGCTCATGTCCCACTACCTTCCACTCATTCAACCCAAATTCTTTGCTTAGTTACCCTTCCTCTGCCTTGTGAATGGATGAGGAAGGGCACAGGGGACACTTTGAGAATGGTGGGACAGGCAAACTCTGCCTCTTGCAGCACAGAAGCCTCTAGCAATGGCAGCTGCTGGAGCACAGCAGTGGGCAAGACTCAGCGAAGTGGCCAAGTTTGAGCCAACACGGTGCTGGCTGCTCCTCACTGCCTAGGAGGTGATACAAACAGTAAGAGAGCATGTCTCCCTCTGTCTCTGCTTGCTGGGAAAATGTTCTTCCAGCCAGCAGTGCTTTTGCAGGCCTTGCACTGCCCTCTTGGCTGGCATAGACAAGAGGGTGGCTGCCTTATTCCCACAAGATCCAGCACCCTTGGGCATGTGTGCTTTGAATGGGTCTATCAGACACCTCACCACCTCTCTGCCAGCTCACCATGGCTCTGCTCCTTCCAGAGGCAGCAATGCTCTTGGTCTCTGTCCCTCCCAGAGAGACTGCTGATGACATTTATTCAGGTCGTGACTTTCTCAGTGGTCTTAGGAGACCTGGGAGGCAAAGCTCTCAAACAAAAGCCTTGGTGGCCTTTTGAAAAACACATCCCTCTGTTTCTCTGCTCAAAGTAGAAGAGGGAAAAAAAATAGCCCTTTGCTGAGGTTGTTGTGCAGTGAGTCATTTGCGGTGCAGAGGAGATGGGCCAGCTTCCCTCTCTGCGCCGCAGTGATTTGACTAATTACTTCTATCTGCTCCAGCAGAAGAGCAGCCTCTTCCAGCCTTTCTGCTGGGTGAGCTCTGTCTGTCAGCAGCAGAGAAGTGGGAAGTGATGGGAAACAGCATCCTTCTGCTTTGAGCGATGGCATTTTGTCTGTTCCTTACCCCTGCTGGGTGGCAGGTCCCAAAACTGAGCTCAGTGAAACACAGGAGCCTCAGAAGAGGAGACTGAGTAGCCTGGTTATTCTGGGGCTGTCACACAGGTGTTCACACCCTCCCAATGGTCACAGTGGCTCATTTGGCACAAGCCTGTGTCTCTGTGTGCCCCTGGGCTCTGTGGGTGCTGGGGGACAGTGCAAGGAGGATGCACAGCACATCCCTTGGTGCTGCTCCCAGCCACCAGAGCCTCCCTGGGATTTAGGCATGGAGCAGCCAGCAGGCTTCAAGGGAACCACTACTGAGTTTTAAGGCAGTATTTTGTTTCAGCTCACATCTGATGAGTTCTCCTAGAGGATTTGGGGACTGAAGGGCCACAGGTCCCACTCCAAAACGTCACCCAGTGTGGCTGGACAGAGGGTGAGGACAGGGACACATGTGGGGCTCCTTCCAGTGTTTCCAAAACCCTGCAGTCCCCTCTGAGCTGCTAAACAGGGCCCAGGGCTTCCACAGCTGTTAATTGGAGGTGAATGTTATTAAAGTATATTAGAAGAAAAAGGCAGCTGCATATGCAAACTGATTATATTTTTACACTTGTTTAAAATCGCAACTCTGATTTTTAATTACAGTGGATCAAAGAAAAGAACCACATTAATCCAGTGTAATCACGTGCGAGCTGAGTTGATAACAACATGGTATTTAATTGGCAGTAAGCTCAGGCAACGTTAAATACAAATGAAAAGCACTGACACATTCTGAAGACTAATTAATATGACAGACTGGTAGCAAATGCATTGTTTATTACTACTAATTTCCAGTGGCTGGTTCAACACCATTTTGTTGCCACAATCCCCAGTGCTGTGTCCATCAATGCATGATATTTAAAAGGAAAATTAAATATGATTTATTTTAAGAAGGAACAAAGAAGTTCAAAGATAATTAAATTACGCATTTCAAATACCAAGTTGCAGATAAAGAGCTTTAAAATACAGGATTTTTCTCTTTGCAACTGTAAGTCCCCTTGATATGTGCATATAATTCACATTAATGTGCTACATCAGTGACAGAAGACACTTCTTTCCTGCACATTTTAATGCAGTTAACAAATGGTGATTTTTTTCAGCTGACACAACTCTCAGTGAAGTAAACAGAAGGATTACCCTCAGGACTCTGCCAAAGCCCAGCAACTCATTGGAAGAATTTCCCTTGGCTCCCATGGACTCTCAATCATATTCTAAGCTTTTCAGTTCAGGACCTGTTATCTTCTTTTTTCATCCTTAGAAAGCACCTAGCAGAAATGAAGACCATTCATTCAGGTAACATCTTTTAAATACAGTGTCCTGAAAGTTTGCTAAGGCTTCCCAGAGAGTCATGTGCATTAAAATTCTCCTACCTGACTGCACCACCTTCCACAGCTGGTTATGGACTGTAATGGCACATATTTGTCACACCTTGTTACAGCCTTGGTCAATAGAATAATGGAATAATCAATCATCTATATTTTAGTGGGAGACAAAATAAATACAGTGCATAATAGTCAATCAGGTCTTCACCAAGGAAAAGTTGAACAATTACAGTGGTTGTCAGTGGTAAACTGCCTATGATAAGTATGCAAACATTGACCCCAAGTGTTACACTGAGAACATGGAAATTAAAACCATCTATCTTACTTGATTCAAAGTCTCCCAGATAACAAGGATGGTATTTAAGGAAAACCTCAGCTGGACTCGGATTGCTTCTTTCTGTTAGATTAGAATTAAATTAAGTCAAAATTTAGAAAATACTGGTTTAATTAAAGATACTTCACTAGCTCATAAATTATACATTCTCTGTCCTGTTGCAAAGTCTAAGTTTGATATTAGGTGTCAGAGCTGCAGAGGATTCCTAAAGGTTAGTTCACATTTATGTGCTGTATAAGCAGACTTTTGGGAACGAAGGACTAATTATTGAAGTTCCCAAATTGCTACCCCAGTCTGCTCAGCAAGTACAGATTTCAGCAAAAGCAGTGTTTTCTTCAGAAGTTTAGTAATAATATGCAAAATTAGATGGTCAAAAGAGACCTTGGCCAAAAGCAGACATTGGCATGGAATCAAGCATGAAATATTAATAGATAATCATCTAGAAACTAATTACAAAATGTAAAAAGTCCAGCTATCTTGCACAGACCACTGCAAGGAAGAGTGTTTCAGTTTCATTAGCACTGCAGCAGAAGGAGAATCCTTGCAAAGCAGTTTTCTGAGCTTCCTACTGCTCATACCAATGTACATCTATGCTCAATAAAGCAACATTCATTTAAATTAGCAGGGTAAAAAAATAACCTAACAATGAAGGCAATAACTCACTGAAACACACTTGTCCTGGTTTCAGCAGCTATAGAGGCAATTTTCTCCTCAGTAGCTGGTGCAGGGCTGTGTTTTTGATTTAGGAGGAGAATATTGTCAATAACACACCAATGTTTAATTGTTGCTAGGCAGTGCTTGCTCTAAATCAAGGACTTTTCAGTGTCCCATGCTCTGGCACTGAGCAGGTGCCCAAGGAGCTGGGAGAGAGCATGGCTGGGGCAGCTGTCCTGCCCTGGCCAAAGGGATATTCCATATGCTCAGTGCATTAACTGGGGGGAGCTGCTGATTGCTGCCTGGGGACATGCTGAGCATCCATCAGTGGTGAGAAACTGTGCTGTGAATCACTTGGAATAAAAGCCTCCTGGTTTTTATTCCACTCTCTCTTTTCTTTTCATTACAATAACAGCAAAACAGCTATATGTTGTTGTTGTTGTTATTGTTAATATTGCTATTATACTTTATTTCCATTATTAAACTCTTCTTATCTCAACACATGAGTTTTGCCTTTGTTTCCAGTTGTCCTCCCCATCACACCTGGGGGGGGCAGGGAGTGAAAAAGTGGTTGTGTGGTACTTGGTTGCCAGCTGGGATTAAACTATGCCAATACTGTAGACACAAATAAGAAAACAAAACAAAACAAAACACAGAAATATTGAGAGCAATGCCTTACCAGAAATTCTGGGTTTCAGTGCACACTATTGGTTCATCTCTAGGAAAACAGGCCAAAATGAAATGGCTCCTGATATAAAGGTGGGAGATTGGTGACTACTTTTGAACTCAACATTTCCTCTTAAAATGCACTTAGTCCAAACAAATTAAAATTAAATGTAGTGGTATTTAGTCTGACTCAGATTTAAGCATGAGTCAAAAAGCCATCCCTGAACTCTCCATCCTTGCATTGCTCTGTCAGCAGTAGTGCTAAAGTCTCCTGCCAACATCTCCACACCAGGAATTGGTTTGTGCCAGCACACATGGCCATGGCAGTCCTTCCCCTTCCTACCTGCAAAGACAGGTTACAAAAGGCAGCCTTACCCCACGTGGAATTTACTGATGCATTTAATGTAAGGCTTATGACCACCTGGGCCCTGCCCATATCCACAGTGGTGAGCAAAGGGGCACAGCCATCCCTATCCACCATCAATGGTGACTGCTGAATCCACTGCCACGCTGCAAAAGCTGCCCTTGCAGCCCAAAAGTAGCCTGACAAATGCTGCCTTTGGGAGTGGGGCTGCCCTGGGGAACACAGACCCTCAGCACCTTGTGACCCAGAACAGCAGCATTTTCAATCAAGGTGCCTCCAACACACACTGGCAAAAGCTTGGCACTGAGACTGTGGGTAACATGCTGAGGAATACTGCTGTGGATGAAGATGGGAGAGGTAAACTCCCAGGCTCCAGGGAATTTGGAGGAGAGCTCGTGGCATTATTGATTTGCAGCATTGCTGAAAGGCTCCCTTGCTGCTAGGCAGTGCTGGCACTCGGCAAGATGAGATCCTCCATCCAAGGAGTTCTGATTGCCTGAACCCTGTTGAATATGCACACCAGTGCACCCTGAAATGATTAGGAAAGCTCCTTGTATATTGACCTAGCAATCAGCAGGGTGCTGGTGGCAGAACAGGGACCAAAGCCCTCTGTACAGCTCTCGTCTGCCTCGTACCACATTGCGGAGCTTCGCAGAGCCATGAAGAATCCCTCTGAGATGGTTCCAAAAACCCAGAGCTGATTATTCAGATAAGCCATGATGAGATAAGCTCTGATATCATCAGCAAGGGTGCAAGGCACTGTCACACGAGGGAGAGGGATGGGAAGGGTGTGAACTCTATTTAAGTGGTCCCACAGTGAGTTTGCAGCCAGTGCACAACTTCCTGTCAGCTCTCTGCAAGAGGCTCCTTTGATTGCACTGCTCTGTGAAGGAGCACTTGTCACTTCTTATTGAAGGAGAGGGGAAGAAAGCAAAGCAGCCTGTTGCCAGGAGAAAGGATGCCACTCACTTTAAGTTAAAATATAGACATTTGCAATGCCCTGGCTGCTGGTGATGGAGGACCAGCGGAAGTGTGAAGGAAGTATCAATGCAGGGCAAGAAAAAGAAAACAGCAAGAGACTAAAGCGAGCACAGAGCAGGGAGGGATGAGGCTCAGACTCCCTGTTTGTAGCTGGGAATGCCTGACCATGCATGAAGGGAAAACAGCAGCTGTGTGCCCTTCAAAACCAACAGCTCCCATCAGGCTGAGTCAGGATGCTCTTCCCACGAATATTGTACCCAAACACCTGTGAGACACCCGGACTGGCATAAAACCCAGACTCAGAATGACCCACTGCAGAGGAGCTTTTAAATCCTCTCTAACAAAAGTGCAATTGGTTGTCTGGCATTGCCATAGTGTGGGCTGGTCATTCTTACAGCAGGTTATCCTCACTCAGCTCGTGATGAGCTCTAATCGAGACAGGGAAGAGCTGTAGCACTGTGCAGCCTGTCCTGCAGCCTCTGCCTTCCCACATCATCAAGCTCAGTGAAATCCACCTTGCAGAGCTAGAAATCCCTCACCCCAAAGCAAGAGTATTAAAGCTTTGTGACTGTATCTCTGTAACCCAGCAAGCAGAGGAAAACAACCTGGGAAAGGTACAAAAGCTCAACGGGAGCAGCCCCTTCCCCCCCTTCATTTGTCAGGATTCTGCTTGTTGAAGATAATGATCAGCAAACAGAAAACCCTGCACAAAGAGGCTCTGGTGGAGAAAGCCCAATTTCCCCTCAGCCTCTGGTGCTTCTGCTAAGAGCTACTGTGGAATATTAAAAGGCACCAGAGAAGACAGAAGTAACTGCAAAGATGGAGGAAATGACTCTGCAGACATCGAAGAGAACAAAAATGCAAGGCAATATTACAGTATCCAGAGTACCACAAGGCAAAGCATTTCCCATTGGAACTGGGAAAGCTGATATTTAACAGCTGGATCCTGCAGACTAACCAATTTACTTCCATGGTTTTGCTGCTTATAGCAAAGCAGAAAATATTTATAGCTACAGTTTTCCTGAATTCAGCTTCATCCTTGCCCAATTTGTCGACACAACTAGTACAATTTCTGGCAAGACTCTCAGACTGTACTTCCTCACCCACACTTTGCAAACTGCTTTGCAATTCCTAGTCCTGGTTCAATGGCAGAGAGGCTCCAACACCTTGTCCCAGCTACCAGGTTTTAAGGATCATATTCCAGTGCAATATAAGATGTAAAGGGTCTGGAACACAAGTCTGATCAGGAGCAGCTGAGGGAAGTGGGGGTCTTTAGCCTGGAGAAAAGGAGGCTCAGGGGAGACTTTATCCTTCTCTGAAAGGAGATTGTAATCAGGTAGGAGCTGACCCCTTCTCCCAAGTAAAAAGCAACTGGACAAGATGAAGTGGCCTCAAGTTGTGCTGGGTGGGGGTTAGGCGGGTTATCTGGAGTTTGGGAATCTCTGCTCTGGTGCCTGAAGCACCTCTTCCCCCTTCTTCTTCCCTGACCTTGCTGCCTGCAGAGCTGTTTCTCTCACAGATGCTCACTCCTTGCTCCAGCTGCAATCATGCAGGAGTTTGGTTTTATCTGCCCTTGTTAAACTCGTTATCCCAGAGGCACTGCTGCCATCCAGCACCACTGATAGGCTCAGCCTTGGCCACTGGCAGCTCTGTCTTGGCTCTATCAGACCCTGGGGAATCTTCTGGCAGCTTCTCACAGAAGCCACCCCTGTAGCCCCACCACCACCAAAACCTTGCCACACAAACCTGGTACAATGATAGTATGATTGTAGGATTCTAAGTGTAGAAATCACAATTGGTGTATCTGTCCTGAACTGATGATGGATAAAGTCACTAAAATCCATCATCCACTCACTTTAGAGGCGTTAAAACACAATTAACTGTGTGTGCTGCAATGGGTGGAAAAGCAGAAGGGCTGATTTTTCAGTTGGTTCTGGTCATACTGTGTTTTTTCTTTTCCTGTGAGCACAGGGGCTCCCCCACAGATTGCACAGTGCTGCTGCTAATGCCAGTGTGTGTCTCATGGCAGCACACAGCCCTCCATCCCACAGTGGAGAGCAACTGCTAAGGAATCACACATTTGGCAACAGGCAGGACCAATGTAACCTTCCAAACAGGCAACAAGAGATGCAGGAGCAAACAGAACAGCCTTTTCCCTGGGAGCAGAGGAAGGCAGTGGCTCCAAGTCCTGCAGTACTGGGCTATCATCTGGACCTGGCTGCATTTCCCTGAGACTCACTCCTCTCCATCTCAGCCTCTACCTGGGACAGGTGACATATGGATGTCTTCATGCTCCTGTCTGCCTTGCCAGAGGTCACAGCTTTCCATCCCCCCGGCAGGCTGGGGGTGTTCCTGGAAGCATTGTGGACTCTTCCCATCCTATCTGCCTTCTGAGCTCATTAGCTCTCTGCTGTGCACTGACTTTGTGTGGAAGGACTTCAGGTGTAACCCTGCCAACTCCAAAGCCATGGGATATTCTCCTTCAGTAAAACCCCAATTTCTGTGCAGTTACAACACACCACAGGCACTAACCTCAGGGACATCCCTCAGGCCAGCAATGAATATGGGATAAGGCAACCTCAGACATGTCAAACACAGCAAGGCAGCAATGCCACGGTCTGTGGGGACAGGCCAGCATGTGGGGACAGCCAGGACATGGGGACAGCCAGGACATGGGGACAGCCAGGACATGGGGACAGGCCACACAGAGCCCCTGGGGACACACAGCCAGAGCCAGCACTGTCCTCTGGCACTTGGGGAGCACACCGGGTGTGCCTGAGCTGAGACAGCATCTCTGCTGTGTAAGAAAATGAAAAGGCTTTTTTGCTGTCTTTTGAGGTTGTCTTTTTTCTTTTGTTTTTGAGAGAGAAGACTGCAGATCTTGTCTGTCCCGGGAAATATGTTATAAAACTGCAATTTGCCTGTCTTAGCTCTTTCACCCTAGCATTGACCCTAAAGATGAACTCCCACGAACAAGTCTAATCCTGTTTTTCATGTTTCCCCAGGCTAATGAATATTTATGAATTGTTTCTCCAGAGCCAAAGCATGGCCCTTACAACCGGCCATGATAGTTCAATTTGTTTGCTTGCCAATTCTTCGAATTGTTTTTTTGTTGTTGTTTTTTTTTGAAACTTAGAGGAAAAAAAGAATCTCATTCCCAGTTGGCTCTTATCAAAGTGTGTGGGGTTTTTGTTTAGTTGTTGGTTTTGTTTTTTTTTAACTCAGCTGGTGCTTGGAGACTTTCCAATCGGCTTGAATGATTAATGTGGTGCCACTGACTTGTTTTGTGTTTGTATTAAAAAAAAAAAAAAAGCACAATTCATGTTTTCCAAAGAGCCAGTTAGGTGTCTCTGATTGACCATGCCATGTACGTTTTAAATTGTTCTTTGTGTGCACAAAATGTATAGTAAAAAGGAAGCATTTCCACAGAGATGAATGGAAAATTCAAGGTTAGAGACACAGGCAAAATACCGCCTCTCAGCAAGCTGTGTATTAGAATATAATCATTGCAAAGCCAGGTCTTAATATCTTACATTTATTTAAGGGAAAAGATTTGTTCTTTTGCCTGCTATTTATTTAGCTAGTCTAAATTCAGTTTGAATAGCAAAACAGCTTTCCCAGTTTAGCTGCATTATCAAGTCAAGGTCATTCCCCTCAGAGAAAGATCAAGATCCTCTATAAGCAAGAAAAAAAAATAAATTACTCTCTCCCCTGATTGATCTACTGAACATCATTAGCGAAGGGTAAGAGATATCTAAACATGCTCTGCAGTCCATTGATGTGCATGGTGCATTTTTAGTGTGAAACAGAAGGAAGTTATGCAATTACCTTGAGGGAAAAAGACTGTTCCTTTAGTGGTGTTTGGAAATAAAGCAGAGTTGTGAACAGGGGGGTATCCTGAAGGACTCCTACGAGCTGCATGTTTGTGAGCCAATAAAGCAGTAAAGAAATGCAGCTCTGTTGATTTGCATTATGTGCCTCTACCCAGGTGAGAGTTCAGCCTTTTCTAATGCTTTTCATCCAATGTTATAATAATAACTGTAGAAGTTTGATAGCACTTAATGGCATGTATTTCTTTAGAAATTATTAGTTTGTGCTTAAACTCATTAGACTAAGACATGCCATTGTAACAGTATTGCTCAGAGAGTGCTTGGCAAAGCACACAGGGGCTACACCCAGCAAGAGGAAATTTCACACCAGCCAATATATATTGCATCATAAATCCCCAAACAACAAAAGCTATCACACTAATTTTTGTGATTTTATCCTTCTGTCAGAGAAAAAAAAAGGGTCATTTGAAAGCCTGAAAGTGAAGGGCAGCCTTTCCCAAATCGTTTTGCTACAAGGAGACAGACCATAACCAGGAATCCAGAAATTGTTCCAAGGGTTGAAATCACTCTCAACATATTAAGGGGAGGTTTGTCCCTGTGCTGAGCACTCCCCAGGGAGAGGAGGTGGGCGAGTGGTCTCAGCTGCAGCAGCATGGCCAGGGGACAATGCTCCCCATCCAGAGCACTGGGGGATCTCCAGGGCAGGAGCTGCTTCCTCTGATTTATTTGAGCAAGAGCAAATACAGCTGAACCCCATAGAGGCAAGTGAACATGAGCTGTGGTTAGGGCAGCACTGCAAAATCAGCACTGGGCAAGAATGCCCAGGAGGCTTTAGCTGGGGTGCCCTGAGGAGGTGACACTGCTGGGGTGATCATCCATGGGACCCCCAGCCCAGCCCAGTCTGTGCAAGAGCCCTGGGCTGCCTTCCCTGAGCACCCAGAGAGAGCTCAGGGCCTCCACAGCATCTCCCTGCCCATGCAAGCACACGTGTGTGTACAGATATAAAAGAGACATACACACCCCCCTCAGTCCCTGACAGCTTCATCAGCCAGAGCTCAAAACTCTCTGTCGAGGGAATACCTAGAAAAAGTCTGGGAGGGCTCAGTTACTTTTGAATCGTAACTCCTGTTTAACAAGTGAAAGTGTAAATAGTGATTGCTGTGAAAAGAGCTTTTTTTTACCCAGAGAAAGCTCGGAGATCCAGGTGGATCAGCACCTCTGGAGGACTGAAGGTGCTCTTGGTGTCTCCAGCACGCTCCCAGGGGTGTTGGTGAGGCAGGGGACTGGTCTCAGAGTGGCTCAGGGCTTTGAGGAAGGGCCAGCATAGCTCCAGCTTGTCTGCTGGCAGTGTCCTGCAGAGACCACAGCACAGAGGCAAAATGGGCTAAAACTCTCTCCTCTGCCTCCCTGCCAGGCCACTGCCAAGACCAAGGAGGGAACAGCCCACTGTGGCTTGCAATTAAAGAAATCAGCAGTTTTTTGCCAGCACACCTGGACCACTGATAGCCCATTGCATAGGGTGCAGCTCCCCACAGCCACATTCTCCCCACTAGTCAGTGAGCTCACACTGCCCACAGCAGGAGGAGATCCCCAAAGGGGGAGTTATGCTAACCAGAGCCCAAATCTTAACGAACCATTAAGGAAAAGCGTTGCAGAAAGCCCCATGAGATCCACCCAGGCTCCTCGGGCACTCCCATCAGGCAGCTCTGGCAGCACAGTGCTGGTTATCATTGCTGTAAATCAAAGAGGAATTAGCATAATTGTTCAGGTCTGGGGTTTGTTTTTACTGAGGTCATAAACAAGCTGATGACATTGGGGTTTTTTACACCACACTGTAATTGTGTTGGCAGCCTAATTCTCAACGCTCTGCTCACCTATGCTCAGTCACAACTGCATTAATGCCAACTTTCTTAGAAAGAAAAGCAAATTGTTCCAGGAGCAAATCTTACTTCAGTGATATTTCTGTCAATCCAGTGGGCTGCCTTTCCCTCTGCCTTCCTCGGGAGACAATCATTGCCTGCTGGGTCTTTATGCATAGATTGCTAACTTGCTGTGCATATGCTGATGCAAAGAATGAGCTTTGTAATTTAAATAACAGACTGTGGAATTGATGACAGACACACACGGTCATTCACCCAGCTGCAGGAAACTGACAGCGAAGGCTCCAGCAGGAAGGTGGAGAAATATATTGCTTTTTCAGGGAAGAGACACACAGCCTGCAGCCATGGACATCACTTGGAGGACACCATATGCAAAATAAAGCAGAACCCCCCAAACCAGAAGGGCTTACACAGTATCCTGCCCAGAGCAGAAAGGCCTTCTGCCCTTTCCTGCTTCCTCCCATCCAGCCTGGCTGGATCTTCAGTCCAACTCTGATGCAAAGTGGATGCAAAGTTCCTTCTTTCTAGGAGATTGGAGAAATAAAGTGGGCTTTGGTAAAATCCTGGAGGAGGCTCTGTGGTGCCTGGGAAGGGCAGGTGGGGAAGACCCATCAGCTCAGGGGTGACAGCACCTCTCTGCCAGGAGTGTCACACCCACCAACACTTCCTGCATCATCAAGAGGCTCCCTCAGCCTCCAAAGTGGGCCTTTTGCCCCTGGACACACTGATTTACCTCCAGGCATGGGCTGACCCACTGCTGGTGTGTCCCACAGTCCCTCTGTACCTGCATGGAGCACCCCGGGGACCCACAGCTGCCCCAGGCATTGGGAGCACCCCTGAGAAATAGAACTGTGCAGGAAGGTCGACTTGCAGAAGCCCTGAGAGACCCCATTAGCAGGCACAGAGTCAGGGAGAGCCCTCCTGGGGATGGATGGGGCTCACAGCTAAAGCAGAAGAGGGTGTGAGTGGACAAGAGCATGGGCCATGGCTGGGCAGAGCCACAGGCTGCATGACAGAGCTGGGCCTGGTGAGAATTCATCTTGCAGAGCAAGTCAAGGGCTCTGCAGACAATAAAAATGACAGCAAGAATACAGAAAATAACTATAAATACCTGTTCAGGTAAAATAAGCCTCCCTAATCTGGTATGTCTCATTTGCATAACAACAAAGTCTTTGTTGGTTTTTTTTTTAAGGTTGATAAATACCTTTTCTTTTTGAAAAGAAACAAAGTCTCTGACAAGGCCTTTAATCATCAAATCAGTATAAACAACATTATAATACATTAGACTTGGAAATTATAATCTGTGATTATGCATCAGCTAATTAAATTAGTACTGACAGCTTTCAAAGAGTAGGGGAAAAAGGCAAAATATATCCCTTGCTTTCAGGGATGATTTTTCCTAGAAGTGAAGACAAACAAGCTGTTAGTGCTTTCCAACTGGGAATGAGGATCCACACAGGAAACTCCCACACCTGAAACACAACCTTTCCTAATGCTTGCCAGGAAACCCATTTCACAAGGGGGACCTAAGCCTGGTCAGCTGTGAGGAATAAGCAACAAGTTAAAGTCCTCCCTACAGTGAAACCCAAGGGAAAGCAGCTCTTTTTGCCCTGGAAAAGAGCAGGTAGAGCTGCTGTGCCCTCAAGCAAGAGCCACCAGCCTTCTGGAAATAAATTGAATTTCATTGTTCAGGAAGATGAAAGCTTCACTTGGCTGAGGAACAGCATAAAAACAATTCATAAACTGGAGCAAGACAAACTGTATTTATGCATAAGTAGCATTAATAGCCTTTTGAGGGTTCTTCTAATAATTTAGGGTTGCTATGCAACACACAGGTCTAAACATGATTTCAGTAGCAGCCACTGAGCAGATCCTCTGGTGGCTTTTGTAGGACCTGACAGACACTGCTGGCTGCACCCAGCTGCACAGTGCCAAGGGAATGGGGCTAAAATGCAGTATTAGCATCCCAAACACTGCTGCACATCTCTAGCTTTCCATTCCGGGGAATAATAGAGACTCTGGAAACAGAAACACCCCTCAGTCCAAACTCGTGTCACATGCAACACTTGTCAACATGTTACTTTATATAAATGAGCTTAATTTACATGCTAATAACACTAAAAACCATGGTGTGAGAGGGAGAGAGCAGAGTGAGGAGAAAGCAGGGAGGTGACTTCCATTTGAAACCTTGTCAGAAATGGAAAATTTGAAATATTTCAATTCGCTCAAAATAAAATCCTGGATGGATATTAGGCTTGCTTGCATTTCATGTCTCTCTAGTTGAACACCAGCTTTTCATCTTCTGGAAACTCTTGCAGATGGCAAGATTTTGAAAGCTTCAAGTGAGTGGTTGTATGCAGGCACATTCTCATGATAACTGGGCTTGGGGTGAATATATGGTGAAAATCAGGAGGAACAAAGCTAGTCAGCTCTGTGTGTTTACCTGAGAGCTGTAGAAGGAGGGGAATCTAATTGCAAATATCCATTCAAAAACTAAAAAGATGAAAAATCAGTTTGCAGTGCAAGTGGCAGCAGCCAACAATCTCAGCCATCCCACAGTCATAGGTCATTTTGCTTTAGCTGCCCATCCATGGCACAGCAAAACCAGCCAAGCTTGCAGGATCAGTCCAACAATTCATCTTAGGAGACAGCAGAAAACAATATTTTATGTATTTAATTACTTTGTAATAATGGCCTGTGTCATCATTTCAGCATTTGTATTTGCCAGAGTGTTTCAGGACTGAAGTAAAATTCAGGTTTTCTTCTGATCTTTTGTAATTGGCCATATCACATCCTTGCAAAGATGCCTCATCAATTCATTTCTGCATGAAAGGACAGATAGAGCTCCTTCCCAAAGGGCCCTTCCTAGCACAGAGGTGACTCACAAAGTGGAAATTAAAAGAGAGCTTACCCAGGACTTGTAGCCCCTGCACAGTTGCACAAATTCAGACAACTGTGGGCAGAAGTCCCTCTTCTTCCCTCTCCCCTTTCCCAGGGCTCATGGTTGGGCATTTCAGCCCAGAATGGATCTCCAGAGGTGCTGCTGAGCAGAGCCAGGGATGTGGTCCAGAGGCCCCTTTCCTCCCCACAGAGCTCTCACCTGGGCTATGCGGAGATGTAGATCCATCAGGTGTAAAACACTCAACTTTTAGAGCCACTGAAGGCAACTTTCTGTCCTCTGATAAACAAACTCATTGTAGAATAAGTGCAACCAGTACCAGGAAAAGTCCTGCAGCCAGCAACTATCTCCTGCATATTTTATCCTATAATCCACTGCACTAATACTTAACCACCACACCAAGCAGGTGGAAGTTTGAGGGCCATTGAGCACTGTGAATTTTCCCAATGCATCACAATTACCAAAACACCTGTGCTAAATAACTTTGCGCTGAGCCACTGTGAAAATTCACAGAGTGCTCAATAGCCCTTGAAATTTCTCATTTCTAACTGGCAGCAGAGTGGCTGAGTGCTCACACATCACACAGCAGCACAGCACACACGGACACAGGATCAGGACCTCGGAAAGGCCTTTTTCTCCTCGGCAGGATGTTTTGCCATCCCTGTGATTTTCAGGCTGCTCCTACTTTGTCTCTGCAATTACACTCACTCAGAGCTGGTGAACTTCTGTGTGAGCAGACTCCAAACACAGCCCAGCTCCCCTGGCCCTCCTCTCCAGCCTGGCACAGCTGCCTGTCTCAGGACTTCCCTTTTCTTCTTGCAGAGCCAGGGCAGATACCAAGTTAGAGGCACAAAAAGCCCATGGCCAAAGCCATGGCCTCTCCATGCTTCCCATCCCCTTCTATTGTGAGCACCAGAGAGGGATTAAGGGCTCAGCTGCACTCTGGACACAGCAGCACCTGAGGCCAAGCTCAGCCCTGGCAGGCACAGAGCAGGGCAAGGCTCAGTGGATGGCCAGAAGCTCTTTAGCTGTGGTAGAAGACATGAAACACTGCACCATCCCCTGCTGCACCCAGCTGGAAAAGAGGACAAGAACAAATTGGAGAGGTTTCTGCAGGCAAAAGCAAGAAGAATGGGAGGCTGACAAACCTTCCCTACAGTGGGGAACTGCAGACATTCAATCCATTTAGTCTGTCTCTGGGAAGGTTAAGAGGTGACTCGAGAGTGGTCAGCAAATGCCTTTGCAGGGAGAGAAGTAATAAGAAGAGGCTCTGATCTGGCAGACAAAGGCATCTTGAGATCCAGTGGCTGGAAACCAAATGCATTTCTACAGAGAAATAAAGATGTTCTGGGTGCAGACAATTAAGTTAATTAATTATCAATGTAACAATTTACCTGAGGATGAGAGATTCTCTGCCACTTCATCTCTTTAGATTGGACCTTTGTGGGACATTTGAACTCCACCAGAGCATCTGAGTTTTGAATACTGGAGGGGGAAGGGGAAGTCTTGCAGGAAAAATTGTTGGTGTGGGCTCTTGGGGGCTCCTTCTGCATAGCTAGTCCAGAACTGGAGATCTTTGGAAGACAGAGAGCAGTAGCAGCCAGATGCTGTTGTATTAGACACAAATACAGAAGTGATAGCTCAGAGAAGTGAGAATGATTTGGAGAATATAAATGCATCTCCTCAGATGTCCCCTAACCCTGCAGCACAGGGCTGTGTCCTGCAAAAAGAGCAGGGCAGCAGAAGAGATCTGCTCATGGATGGAGGCTGAGCATGGTCCTCTGTGCCAGTCCTGCCATTCCCACCAAGGGCTGGGAACAACCCAAACCACAGCCTGTCCTGCTGGGCTGGGCTTTCCATATCCTGGCTGCTCACCAGCCACTTCCAGCTCATCTGTGGCACTGCACAACCTCAGCTCCCCCACTTACTTGTAAAATGTTGCCATGAACTTCTATAGCAAATCTGTTGATACAAGTACTATAAACCTAATTTTCAGGGTTGCTTAGCTCATTGCTAAAAGGTTTCCCGCATCTATACCAACCTCCAGCTGAAATCCAGATTATTTTTCAAGAAAGGACTTTTTAGAAGCCTTAGGCTTTTATTTTACTTCTTGTATTTTAGAAAAGGCATGTTTTGGAGCCCTTGACACAAATAGGAGGTGAATTTCAATGGTCCCAGTTTAGATGTGTTTTAGAGTTAGTGATATTTAAATACAATTATTTTTGCTGCATTAACATAAGGATGTTGGGACAAAAGCCCAATTTTCTCATGCGGTTTTCTAGTAATTAATACTCTAGACACTTCTGATTATAAAATTATATAAATACGTCAATTCAATTAAAAAAACCAAACCAAAGAGGAGCATACCACATACACAAAAACAGACAGGGAGGATTAAAACCTGGCTGGACAGGCACAACATTCCCCCACCTTTCCCCAAGAGATCCATCACACACAGACTCATCCAAACAAGGGGCAAAAGAACCACAAACACCAAGCTCTGGAAAAGTAACTGCTTAATCCACAATTAATGAGGCTGCCTGGCAGATTCCCATCTCCACAGAAGCAACTGGAAAACCCCAAGGCCCAGGGCTGTGCACTCACAGCCAGCACTGAGGCCAGTGAGCTCCAGCTGACCCCAGGTCCTGCTGCTGAGCCCCTGCTCCATGCTGGGATTCTGCAGGGCAACACAAGCTCCTCCTCAGGGCACTCACAGCCTGCATGGCTCCAGCAGCATCCCCACGAGCTGGGCTTTTCGCTGCCTCACTCTCCTGTGGCCACAGAGTCCTGGTGAATGTGCTCTTGCTCTCTGCCACTGCCCATCTGCAGGCTGAGTGACCTCAGTGCAGCTTCACAAGCTGCCCAACAACTGCCTGGGCAACAAACAATTTACATTTTCCATGTATTTTGGTATATTAGTTGTTAGGTAATAACAAAAAACAAACTTTAGCTTGCTCTGAGTACATGAAAGGTTTATTTCACCGATGCCCCAGGCTATAATTTTCTTTAAGCAACTCTAAATGGGTGGTATTGCAAATGACAATGCAATAATCACAGTATTGCAGCCAAGGACCATTGTAGGATGTCCAGAATTCTCATGACTTCACTATGATGCACTGAGAAGGACTATTCAAAGTTCCATTATAATTATAACAAATCAAATGACCTGAGTCATTAGGTCAATGTCAACAAAAGTGACTCTCAAATGTCTGATTGGAAGGTTTACAGAGAGACTACCTCTGCAGCAGCAAGAGGCCACTCCAAATGTCACTGGAAGGTTGTTTGCTTTTTAATAGGCACCTGAGTTTTATTTGGCTGACTTCTAAATTATTCCCCCCTCCTTTCTGATTAGGAGAGCTTTCAGATCTTCCACAGAGGACTCTCAGGCTCTTTGTTCTTCAGGAATTCTTTTCTAATTAAAAAAAATAAAACCACACAAAAAAATCCCTCACATCTGCAAACAGAAATGCAGGAAGACAGCCAAAAATCAGCTCCTGAGCATTAACATTTAACTGTGGCTGTATTTCACTGTGTGCCTGTACACATCTTGTATAAAGGCAGACACCCTTATGCTCCGTGTCCCCTGGAAGTAGGAAGTACACATGCTCCATTCATAATTAATGGCCCAGCCTTTCCAAAAGCACTAACAACTGCATCTGCTCCTGTCTGCTGAGGGCTTGACCCTCAAGGTTTAGCTTCACCAGGCTGATGCTCTGCCTGCAAAGCAGCCACCTAGGACATGCTGGAGCCAGGCTTTATCACCTAGATCCCAGCTGGATCTAAGCCAGCAGCAAACATAACCACACTTGTCCTCTGAAAGCAATGCTGCCTTTGGCACCCATTTCGAGGGCACTGAGCTTGGCCTCCACCATGCAGGTTTCCAAGTGCTTAGGACTGGGACTAAGACCTCCTGAAGCCTCCAGCAAGCTGAGAGCCCTCAGCAGCCCTGCCAGGCTGAATTACTACACGATTGCAAGTCTTTGTGCTGCCCAGAGGACACACACACCACAGCACTGAGCTGTGCCTGCACCAGGCAGTCACACTTCAGCTCTCAGCAGGGCAGCAGTGATGCTCCTGGCAGGCAGGTTGCTGCTAAAAGGCATCAAAAGCCACCTGGAAATGGGCTGAATTGTTTTATTGGCTTGTTACCTGGTCTGTGGAGTGAGAGATGCCCTAAGTATATTTGTTCTGCTAAGGTGACCAGAAAGAAAGCCTCACCAAAGCAGGCTCTCTACTGCCAGAGAACTGACTCCAGTGAGGTTTTGATTTTCAAGAGAACACAAATATGTTGGCTAGTGCAGACTTGACCTGAAAACAACTCTCCATTCCTTTTTCTCATGGTTTTTATCTGTGTTTGTCTCCACACAGCAAGACAGTCCTCTCCAGCACCCCCTTGGGAGGCTTCTCAAGAAGAAAAATAAAAGCTTGGGCCCACCAGAAGGCATTGGAGGCTCTGGATGTGCCCTAGGAGAGCCCTCATGCCAGGGCCTTCCATAGGCCCAGGAGTTACATGGCAATATTCTTCAGTCACAACAAAGCATTCTGCAGAGAGGAAACCCCTGAAAATAACACCCACAACTGTAGGAATTAAACTTCTTTGTCAAGAAGACCCTAAATGAGTCCAAAAGACATTGGTTGGAAGAATACACCCTGATATGCCTGGTCTGTTTTCACCTCAGTGTTGTCTGTTTCTCTCTTATTTCATGTGATTCCTCTGTGCTTTGGAGTGATCTGTGTAAAACTAAAGGGATAACACGAAGAGAACAAAGCTGGATAAAAACCTTAGAGTACTTGCCAAACTCAAGAAAAAAAAGAAAAAGAAAAAAAGAAAGACAACATCAAGCCAAGGCATGGCAATCCAAATATTCCTCTACTTTTTGTGCTTTGTTACATTAAAGTAAATCATAATTTTACTTTATGGTTCATTTGTAACAAAGTGGGGTGGATAATGAGGACTTGCTTCACAAATCTCTGTGCACATAAGAAATCACTCATGTTCCACAAAGCAGGATTGGATAACAAAAGCAGAATCTTCTCATTTCCAAAAGTGTTCAGTTGTCTAAGCCTGAGTGGAGATCTCCAAGCAGTGCTGAACTCGTGGCTCTAGCAATGAAGTGGTCATGTCCTCAGCAGAGCATTCCAGCCCTGTGGGGACAGCCCAGCCCATGGCATTCAAGGGTGTCAGGATGTCTTGAGAGCACACCTTGGAGCACAGGATGGATTTGGGGCAGCTGCCTGCAGGTGGATGGCCCAGGAGACTCCTGGGCCAAGAGGTCTCTCAGAAAATGCTGCCAACCCTGTCTTAAAAGTCACAGCAAATATTTGAGATTGCTGAGGTCTAAGCATCTGACTCATTCAGCTCAGGGATAATCCTTCAGGGTCAGCTCCAGCTCCAGCAGATCACCCAGGCTCCTTTGGATGTCACAGCCCAAGATCTCCAGGCTTTGCAAACACTAAGGAAAACATCCCCTGTCCAAGCTGCTCGTATTTCTGAATGCATTGAGTGGACAAACAAAAAGGGGAAGCAAGCAGAGGGTGATATCACACTAAAACAAAACAGGCTTTGCAGATGAGTTTATTGCCCTTTCAACACTCACCCTTCACACTACAAAATTCCAGCATCTTTCTGGTTTTTTTAACAGTCTTAATAATTCACTCACAATTCTGTGAGGAGTTGGGTCACTGTGAAGATATTAGGCTTTCCTAAAATTCAAGATTTCTACATACTAATGCCTGGCTGTGCCTGTCACTTGTGTCCTTCAGCCAGGATCATGAAATGCCCCAGGGAGGCAGGGAGCAATCCCAGCTCCCTGCCTGCTGCCCACCCTGCTCCCAGAAGCTGCTCCAGCAATGATAACTGCAGAGCTGGAGAGGGTATCTCCCAGGTGACAGGCAGCTGGAAATGAGCTGAGCAAGCAGGAATAAAGCACCTAGGGTTGAATTGCAGGAAAGCTGCAGGTGTTACGATAATTGTAGGAGTTTGGCAAACCCTGGGAACAGCACATGTTTCTGAAATGACAGCACATGCATTTATACTTTCATTGCACATCTGTGCATCAGTGTCTAAGCCATCTCCCAGGCATCCTGAAAGTACACCAGAGCCACACAAAACCTTGGAGTGAAGTTCCAAACACTCAACGAAGTGATAAACATTATCGAAAGTGATAACCAGGATCACATCCTGCTCTGCTCCCTCACACCAACCAGACCAGCTGCTCAGGATGGGAATGTGTGGCACAGTTCAGGGATAAGGCATCAGGGTGATGCTTCATGGTGCTGTGGCCATTTCAGAGATGGGAACCTGTCCCTGCTGGACACTTTCAGCCATTTGGTTTGGTGAATCCCTCCTAGCTATGCAGGAAATAACAGCAGAGCATGCATTTCATGCCTTTTGCAAATTAGCCCTGAGGGAAGAAGTAGCCAACAGGAAAAGTTTACACTTCTGCCAACTCCAACTCCTCATCACCCTTTTTTATTGTTTCACCTCACATTTTAAAAAAATTTCCAGTTTTCCCAAAACATCTGTCTAAGAATATAGATTCTTTTCTGCTCTAAGACCCCAGCAATAAAGCAACATTTATTAGAGCAAGTTTTTCCCCATCTCTGTGGAAGGGCAATCCAAGCAAGTTGACCAGTGTTTGCTTTTCTGTGCATCCTGTTAACACACATTACCATTTCCTGCTCATTAATCTTGCAAAGGAGCACTTACAGTGTATTTTAAATGGTTTTCCTCCTTTACCAGCTCCCCGTGGTGCCATCCAGCTTCTGATCTGAAGGGCAATCAATAAATAAGCCCTGTCACTGGTTGAGGCTCCTGGCTGCCCAATTAGAGCAGCAAAGCCCAACATGCTGGTTTATTACCGACGGCAGCAGCCTTGGCAGTGCCAGTGCTGGGTTTAGATGTTTGTGTTTGAGTAACAAAGCAGTGTGGGCCTGGGAAGTCAGCAGGGCTGTTCTGTGCCAAACTACACACAAATTCACTCACTGAGCACTGGAGTTCCCACCACAGAGTGCTTTTGCCAACTGGTTACAGGGGGGAGGATGTCCTTGTCATCATTTTAATTGCCCAAAACAGCAAATGGGTGGATTTCTGGCTTGTCAGGGACATTGCACAGAAAAGAGACATTATTAATCTTTCCAAACCCTAGCTGGTGAGCAGGGTCTTAAAACAGCTGAACAACAAGGCAAACACTTGGCAAGAGGGCAGCCTGCCACGGTGAGGGACAGCATGGACCAGGGCTCTTAGGGAAGGTGCTGCTGGCTGGTGAGCTCTTCTCCAGCTGCTAACAAATAATGCTAAATGGCCTGGCAGGAGACAGCATAAACAGAAGGTGCTGCTCCATTTCATATAGTTTTCAGAAACAGGGGCACCACATTTTCTTGAGGCACCACAAATGTACTTTATGCACCCCTGAACTGGCAGTGCCAGACACTGCTCATGCCAGTGGGGTGTCACCAGTGCCTGGGCTGCAGGAGACAAAGGCATCCTCTGATGCTACCAGGGAAAAGAGCTGCTTGCCTGGCCCAGAGCTGGCCTGGAAAGACTGTGGAGAGAGCAAGGGCTGTGTAGACAGGCTCTGTGTGCCTCTCCCACAGCCATGGGATTTGTGCTCTGCAGCATACCTGTGCTGACAAGCTGACATGGGAAAGGAGAAGGATGTGATAGGAAGAGCTAGTTTGCAGGTGGCTGGGAAGAGGAATTCCATCTCACAACACTGAGGTTTCTAAATGCATTTTAAGTGAAAACCAAGCTAACCCTCCAAAGGTTTTGACAGGAGGTGGCTGTCTGTACTTGCAGGGAAGCACCACCCACTGCCCCAGGACTTATTCCTCTGTTACCTCTCTCCTTTGGTCACTGAGCTTTGGTCACTGCAGAGAGCAAACCCTCACAGGAGAGCAGTTCAGTCCAGTGTTCCTCAGCACACCAAGGAAGGCACCAGGTTGGAAGAATCAGTTTACCCAACACACCAGCTGGTGAAGGAAGAGATGGGAGTCCCTGAGAAACACGGTGTCCCTTTTTTCTCCACCTGCCCTCATGTCACCCTTTGCCATGCCTTTAACTCGCTTAGCTCATCCAGAGAATCTGAGCCCAGGTTTGCCTTGCTGCACATCCACAGCTGAACCCCAGCTGCTCTCCTGCACCCCTTGTCCATCACAAAACCACCCAGTCAGTCACACCACTCCCCCAAACCATTTTGAACTTAAAATCTGATGCACAGCAAAAACAGCAGTGTGTTCAGGCTCCAGCCAGCATAGAACCTCAGAGGCTTGACAGACAAGTAGACTCGTCTCCAGCAGACAGCAAAGCCAAATAGCTGCCAAATTCAGAGTCCTTTCCCACAGATGTTCTCAAACGTGTGTTTGGGTATTTCAGGAGCACAGAGCTCAGAGCAGTGCCCAAAAGGAAGTGCACCACAGTGCCAAACCTCTCCCAGACAGCACACTGCCTTTTGCTTAATGGTCTTAAATCCTTCTTAACCACACGAGTGCAAGAAGCGGATTTGGAAATAAAGGATGATAGTGGTCACTCAGCAGGAGATGGCATTATCCTAGGTGAGCCTCCCCCAGGAGGGCAGCAGAGATCATTAGAGAAATTGCTTGTCCTTATTTAAGTCTTCCCCAGCTCCACCAGGAGCCCAGTTGACCTGCTGTTATCTGGTGGGTAAGCACAGATACAAGAGACTCATTACGCTAAGCTAAGGCAATGCAGGTCACTGTGCCTCCTCAGAAGTAAAAAAGATAAAAGATCCCCAATTTTCCTGCTTCCTGAGAGCAGCAGCCATTTTGCACATCCATAAAGCAGGTCTCATCTGAGCAATTTGGCCTATACAATAAGTAGCCAGCACTAACTAGCTGCCAGCTTAACACTAGCAAAAGTGTTATATTCCTTCTTCAGTCCTATTTTTAAACACTGACATTAAAAGAAAAGACACAAGGGAATTAAATCTGTGGGTAGTCTTTACAAGAGAACGCATTTCTTCCACCTGCACTTTGCAGATAACACTCTACGTTTCCAGCTTTTCTGATTTATTCCCACTCATTTTTCTGTTCACCTACCCACCCAATAAGTGGGATATTAGCAGACTAGGCAGAGCTGCAGACACCTCTCACAGGTAGACAGAGCATCCTCCAGATAACGATCTCTTTTCCACAGCTGCCTTCCAGCTCACCACCACAGTTTTACATCCCTCTCTTAAGTAGTAAAGTTCTGAGCCCTCAGGTGATGCACTCCCCACCTGATCTGTCTGTATAAACAACTTGGCTACTTCTAATAGGGGTTTGGTTTGGTTTGGTTTGGTTTGGTTTGGTTTGGTTTGGCTTGGCTTGGCTTTTCAAGTGAGCATTCAGATTGGCAGCTGCAGCCAAGACACAGTCCAGAAAGTTTGGTGGTAAATGGGCACAGAGGATGTAACTAAACTAAAGGGTGGCCTGGCAGACTAGAGCCAGGCAAGAGAGCCAGGCAGTCCCATCAAAGCCGCTGCTGTCAGACAAAGACCAGTCTGGAGGAGGAAGGAGATGGCTCCATCTCTCTTGCAGGAAAGTCAGCTGAAAGTAAGAGCAGCTGGTCTCCTCAGGTAGTGCTTTAAACAGGAAAACCTACTCAAGACCTTCTTGCAATTTCTGTGCTCTCTGACATTGCTTTACTGTATTTTTGCACAAGACAAGGCTGATGCTCCAGGCCAAACACTGCTGCCAGGAAGTGACAGCTCCTCAGGGATTTCATTCCGCTGTTTGCCAGGGCTGTTCCACACCTCCCTCTCTCAGAGCCTGAGAATTACTGGCTTGATTAAGCCTGGCAATTCCTACCAAGCTGGACCAGGACAGACAAGTGCTCTGGATCCAGATGGTCCATAGCAAAGCCTGGACATGGAGGCTGGGCTACATCACACTACAGGTTTGCAGGGTGGCTCAGCTTGGTCTCTGTCCGAGTTAGTGCTGGGGCATGCTAACAGGCATTTCACAAGAAAGGTCTCCCAAATATCTAAGTTGGTTATGGTCACAGGCAAGGTGGCCCCAGGGTCTCCCTACTCCCAGGATGCTCCTTCTTATTCAGAAAGCCCACGACACAACTCTTCTTCAATGCTTCAGTGCCTTGCAGCAAAAGTTGAAGCATAGCTGAGAAGACGCTGCAGTGAGGGGCTGTATCTGCCCAGCAGTGCTGCTGTAAGACTTGGGCTGAGAGCAGAGCCTCCAAACCTGCCCTTCCCAGACTCCTCTCCATGTAGCACCAGGAGCTGTCGTGGTGGCTGAACCTGGTGGCAGGACAAAGGGCTCCCTGCTGGCAGCAGGGATGGCCCCACTGCTTGAAGCAGGTTAAATAAATGCCTCAGTGCAATGCTGTGAAATGCCTGAAGCACTGGTGGCTTCCTCTGCTGCTGTAATAGCCTCATCTCCCCAACTCTTTTTAAGCCCAAGCTCCACAGATCCAAATCTTTGCTGAACAGAGCCCTAAATAAGTGAATCAATCATTCTCCAGCAGACGATCTGTCACTGCCCGCTGTGCCGCCATCCACGCTCTCTCGGCCTCTCTCTAACAGGCTCACACTGACATTCAGCGAGCAGTGCAGACAGGAGCTGCTGCCTGGGGTGTCCCAGAGGGTCTGCAGGCCCTGCAGGCAGCACCCCACAGTGCCACACCCCAGTGGGAACCCGTGGCTGCAGAGCCTCACGCTGCGCTAATGACCACAACAAATCGCCGCCAATGCTCGAGCGGTTTGCACCAAGCTGCTCCACGGTCCTGCCTGATGCAAGTGGGGATGTGTTAGTGACAGGGAAGCATTAGTCATCCTTAGTCCACAAATGCCAGCCAAATCCCTCATCCCCTCGATTCTCTGCCTGCAGTGCAGCTGTGAGAGGGAAGATTACTCTGCACTGCCAGGACCAGCTACCTGTGCTGAGCTGAGAGACAAAACCCACAGTGCTGGTGCTCAACACCCTGCACCTCCACTGCAAAGGTAGCTCTGTAGAGACCAGGCTGCCTTGTAGGAATACTTCATCCAAGATTCATGGATTGCAGAAAACCACTGTAAAGAACTAAGCTACATGCATGAAAATGCCAGTGTTCCTCCTCCTTTCCCATATATGAATTTCAAATACCTCTGTGGAGCCCTCAGCATCCAAACAGGCTGGAGTAAGGGCTGTCTGGTGGGAGCAGCAGGGACTTGTCTGTGCTGGGGAAGCTGATAGGCATTGGAAGCAAAGATAGGACATTGCCATCTGCAAAATCCATCGCACTCTTGGTGCAACCCAAACTTATGCTCTGAAGGGCACCAGGATTGCTGGGAGAGGGGGAATTGTGCCAGGAGTTATCCCAGACTATGAGCTGGAAGCCTGCAACTGTGCATTGGCAGTGCATTAACTTCCCTATACTAATATTAGTATCCAGCCCTAACTCTTACAGATTCTCCTGATAAGACACTGTATATGGCCTGCTCATTTGCCTTACTCCCTCACCCTACACACCCAGTATCAGCTTTCATCATTGTGGCCACAATCACTTTTACTCTGTGCATTAATTAGAAAGTTTTAAGTTTTCCTCTTCATGAGCTTATAGGAGTTCAATTTGGGTCTACTAGTGTTTCCCAAGCAGAGAGGAAAATGCAGTACTCTGCAGGAGAAGGAGAAATACCTGGCTGGTTGGCTGAGCTCCCACTATTTCACTGGACACAGCAAGGAAACAATCCAGGGAGATGTGTTTTGTGACTTTTTTGTAATGAGGTCAGGCATCGTGGTATTTTAGCTGGATTAAGGGTCTGCAATCACATGCATAGTCTTTGGTTTCCATGAGCTGCTCTCTGCTGTGTAGGGCCTGAGGCTGAATCAATCGTTGCTGTACTGGAGCTTCACCTTTCATGCAATTAGCTCAGCATTTCTGGAGCAGCACAGCGGCCTCAGCAGCGTGAGGTCTTTACACACATCATTAGCAGGACTCAGCTGTGAAGGGCTCAGTGACACAAGCCCACCACTTTGGGCTGCCCAGGGTCCTGAGCACTTGGCAGGGGAGTGCAGAACTCCTGCTGCCTTTGGAGAGAGGGGCTGCACCTCAGCCAGAATCTCCAGGAGGGTTTCAGTGCCAGTGGCTGAAAGACCACCCTGATTTTTGGGAAATCTTACCCAAAAATGAGGAGAGGCTGCTTTGGGAGGGCTGGGAGCACTCTCACACTGCAAAATAGAAAGTTCTGTTTCTCCCTGCCCCACAAAGATTTCTGTCCCAGGGTGAACCTTGGTCACAAGCACAAAAGAAACATAAATCCTGCACATTCAAGAGGAGAAAGGTAACAGGACCCCTCAGCTTCAATGTAAGGTGGGAGATGGTGCAAGCAGCATCCTCCAAGGAGAGATTTAAGAGCAAACTGCAAACACCCAAGAGTAACTTGAGCTCCCTCTCCCACACAGCTCAGTCCAAGACGGCACTGGCCATTTCTTAAAATCCCTGGGAGAAGCAAACTTGGGAGTGGCACAAGGAAAACTGCTGATGAAAAAGGCATGACACACTCAAGGGGTGAAGGCAGGCATAGCCCCAAAAGCAGCTCTCATCTGCTCACCCTCCCCACCCCTCCCCAGGCAAAACTCTGTGGCAAAGCACTGTGAAATGCGGCATTCTGTGTAAGGTTTTTGGAGTCAAGACCAAAACAGCTTTCATGGAGGAAAGCTGCGTTAAAAGTAAGAGATAACTCAAAGGATGACACATCCTTAGTGCCTGCTGAGGAACTCCAAGGGGAGCCCAGCCCAGGAGCTCTCTGCATACGGAATTGTGCTGAGCTGCTCTCGCGGCAGTGCCTGGGCACAAACACACTCCATATCACAGCATCACCTCAAGGCAAGAGCTTTGAAAATCCAGAATTAGACGTTGCTATTAGACATTACAAGAGAAGAAATGCTGGCTTTTCATGTTGTTTCCATCCTGAGACTGGTTTGCACAGGTAGGAAGAAATGTGTTTGTCTGCATTACTCACTAGGAGTAAAGATATCAGGAGCATCCATTGATAGCACATTTCTGCCTTTCATGGACATGTAGCATTCACTGTTGAATTCCACCAGCGAAACTGCTAATGACACAGGCAGCAGCTGGCCAGAGCCAGTGCATGTTGCATGTAACCATAAGAGGTTGATCCAGTTCCTTTTCAGAGGAAGACATAAAGAATCCGAGTTGTAGTGCAAGTTGTGTCAGTAGTCAACAACCAACTGTACATCTCTAGCTGGAGCTGTGCTGTCTGTGCACCTCTGTCCCATGCAGGAGAGCTTCCATAGCTGCTGGTCATGGCAGAAAACAGAGCTCTGTTCCAGGAGATAAATCCATGTTTATTCCATGAAAATGGGACATGGAAACGATTTTAAATCCCAATATTGTTTTAAAATACATGACCTGCTGTCAGATGACTTCACAGTCATCGGGCAGTGCCCTTCTCCATAAATGATCATGAAAGAAAAAAGGCTGAAACAAAGGTAGTGATCAACCCAAAATCAAAGTGTCCATACAGTTACACATCACACTAGAGGCAAAAGCTGTGCCTTTTAGCACAATGTCAGGAAAAGAAAGTTAGACAGTAGAAAGGAAAAAGACTGACTGCTATGTCAAATTATCAGACTGCCAGGGAACAAAACCTTGTCATATATCATTCATGCACTAAATACAGCTGTCTCACTTCTGCAGCCTCTTCCTTCCTTCCTTGGATCTCAACACTGTTTGCAAACATAAATGAATAAAACCTCTCACCTCCCATGAAGCAGGTAATTTGTTTTTATTAATACATAAATGATAGAAGAAATTAATTAAGGAACAGAAAGGGCAAGAGGCCCAAGATCACACAGCAAGAGCACTTTAATCACCACATTCTGGCCACTTAAGAGTAGTGCTTGCATGTTAATGTTTTCCTGTAGGAAGCAAGCACTTCCAAAAGACCACTTTTCCTCAGACTAACGACTCCCCAGTCCTGGCTACCTGTCCAGCTTTGCAACATCAGGGACATGGAGTTTTTCTTCACATTCACACCACAGCTCTGTCCCCTGGTTTAATTATTATTTATGCTGAATATAAATAGCACAGGAGATGATCCTAAGATGAATAATGTAAAGGCAACAAGAGACAGAAAAACTGCTCCAGTCAGCTCATATCCTACCTGCTTTATATTAAACACATCCTAGCAGTGGGTCTCTGCATACTAGAGGAGGACGGGTGAGTTTTAGGGCCATTGCACAATATGAACTTTCCCAATGTATCACACTTACAGAACCTCCCGTGCCAAATAACTTTGTGCTGATCCACAGTGGAAATTCACAGTGTTCAACAGCCCTTGAAATTTCTAATTTGTACGTCCCCTCAGAGGACTGGTGCAGTGGGTGCATTTCTTGCTGTGTACCCTGCCTGGGACAAGGGATCAGGTACTCCTTGGAGCCTGACCACACTCCCCGAAATTTGTGCTCCTATTTTAATTAATAAGCAATGCATATCTATCTGCTTCCCCATTTGCATCCAGTGCTGTTAATGACAAGAAAATACATCTTTTTAAAATGCTAACCTAGTAAGAGGTATTAGGAAAAGCGAAAGCTATTACATGTGCAAATTTCAGAGCAATTAGTCACAGAGGCAGAAGCACAGACAGGAGATTAGTTCTCAAGTCCTCACTCCCATCTGCTTCCCCACTGGAGCCAGCAGTTTTGTGCAGACCCAGGAGGTGAAGGCCACACTCAGCACCACCAGCACGTGTCAAACCAATTTCCCTGCACCCACCTTGCTATTAGCAAGTGCAATGCCCTTCAGTCAACATCTCCACAGCTTTGTGAGGCTCAGCACTGGGTGCAGTCAGAGACTGGCCAAGGGGAGAACTCAGAGCAGCTTTATATCTAAAGAAACACTTTTCTTTCTCCATTTCCCTGCAGCCCACATGATCCCACTGAAGAAAAGGCACTAAGTGCATGCAGAAAGAGAACACAAATAGCTAAATTCTGCTCATGTGAAGATTTCTTCCCCTGACAGTGCTATTCTAGATGCATCACTGCATATTTGCAGTGGAAGATGGAAATACTTCTAACATTAAAGATAGTGACATTCTCAATTTATCTCACTTGTGGAAAGGTGCGTGTGGGAGGAGTGTGAGTGACTCTTAGGAATATGTCCTAAGTAGTTTGATAGAGAATAGTACATATTTCTCCTAGGATTTTTTTAATAAAGCTCAAAATTTTAATAGAAGATTCTTGGCAAGAGTTTAGAAAAAAACAACTTAGGGAAATAAATCTCATATTGTGCTCCATCTTGTAGGATTTTTGAGGCCTCTATGTCTCTATATAAAAAGGCATTAAATTATTAAAAAAAGTGGAATCTAAATTATTCTGCTTCTACAACACTCTTGAGCGATTGATTGTTCTCACTTTTAACAAAGCTGTGGCTACACTTGTGTTGTGGCAAAGAAAACCTGTGCCTGAACAGTCTGCTGTGTTTATCATAGGTTTGGTCATCTGTGCTGGGTACAGCAAAAGCCTGTACTGTTAAACTGCTCAAAAAAAAAAAAAAAAAAAAAAAGTGGGGAATTTTCCCTGTTTGAGCAGAAGCAGCCACCCCTGCTTGGGCACTTCAGCCCTGACCCTCAGCTTCCCCCCAGGCCTGGGACATCTCAGCCCAGCCCTCTCCATCGCCCATCCAGGGCTGGCAGGAGCACCTGGAGAGCAGGGCAGCTCCCAGCTGAGGCTCAGCACATACAGAAGTGCCTCCCCAGAGCCCAGGAGCTGCTCCAATTCCTCACAGGAAATTGCAGAGTAAAAGTGCCACAGGGCACAGACGGGGCTCCAGATCCACCCCCCAATACAAGAGCTACAAATAGTCTATTTTCCTCTGGCTGACAATATATTAGCAGACACATTTTTGTTGTTCATGGGTATTCACAGAAGGCCTAAAGATAGCCTAGTATTGTCAACAGAAAATGCAATTCAATTCCCTAAAAATATCAGGAACACAGGCTATGAAGAGTTTGTTTTTCCCCAGTAATGCACTTTTTCATTATTGCCCTGGATTAAAATTAAATTGCTAACATAAGGACAAGCAGATGAATCCATGGTTATGATAGCATAGACAAATGTCAATACAATGCTTGTACACTGTAGGCTCCTTCAGTATTTAAAGATTCTTATCTCCAGAATAATATAAACCGAAACACATTGTGAGGATCTCTATTAAATGAAGCAATGCTGCTCATATTGCTTCACTTCTGGGCGCTGTCATCAGCCACGCAGTGCATCACATTTGGAAAGAAAGTTTCAAGACTGCTTTCTGGTTCTCCTGCACAGGGAGCCAGCATAGTCATTACTCAAAAAAATAATAAGACTGTTTTCATGCAAATCCAATCGTAACATTGGCATAATACTGATAAAAACCATAAAATCTGATATCACCCCTAATCAAAACAAGCCCATACCAAGCTCTGGCTCACAGCATCTTTGTAGTGGGGCAGTGAGCTGGCAAATTTTGGTGACAAGCAAAGTAGCCACTCAGATTCTGAAATAATAATATAATGACCTAAGGAGTCAAAGGAAATGTATCATTTCTAATTCCACAAAAGAATATAACAGCAATTGCAAAACAAACTGCAATTTCAGAAAAGGACACATTCATATCTTCTTCCAAGGTGCTTTACAAAGACAACCTTTGCTGTGAAAAAAATTTTTCTCTTCCCAGGGAAGCAGCACACCGAGGTGGAAGCTTCAGCCAAACTCCACAAAATTGGATTGAATCTCAATGCCTCACACATTCCCCCAAGAACAGGAGTTGGTCCTGACAGCTCCAGCTTCACCCTGGAAAAGTTTCTTTACAGACCCTGCTTCTCTCAGTGTCAGCTTTCTCCTTGGTTTTCCTTTTTAGCTGGTGAAGGGTGATTTAAGTTGCAAAATACATCATTTCACACATGTTTCCAAGTAGTTTCATCACTAAGCCCTATGTAAATACATGGGACCAGTGATTGACAGAAGAAGGTTACCAACAACAATCATTTTGAACCAACTAATGGGAAAACACTTTTAACTGCTAATTTCATTTTTTCTTAGCAGCCATTTTTCCCAGAGGTTATTCCCAGGATTCTGCACAGATGGACTTTCCCCATGAGAGCTGTGGCTGGTATGGACACTTGGCAGTCCCAGAAAGAGAACTACCATGGATTAAAGCATGTGAAGCTGCATGAAATCCGGCTGTGGAGTGTCTGAACTCAGTGCAAACTGCATATTGCACATGCTGCAAGCAGCCCTGCTGGCTCCTGGACTCTCTTAGGAGATCAGACAGGAAACCACTGCTTTGTTCTAGGAAAGGCATAAAGGGCTTCAGAAGTCACATTACCAAAGGGCTCTGCAGGCACAGGCCAGAGTGCAGCATTTTGTTATGTAGTCTCACCTTGCTGGAAACACGCTGTCGGCTTCTAAGGAAAAAGAATAGGGATTAGATTTATTTCTGTAAACCAAATCCTTTCTTGCTTTTCTTGCTGGCCAACTGTTGAGGCTCATGCTTCTATATATTGCAGTTTGGAAAACATTAATATAAAATAATATGGACAAAAAAACCCTCGCTGGGTTTTGTTGGAATCTCAGGGGAACACAAAAAGGGAAAAAAATAATTCTGGACAATTTCTGCTTTCCTATAATGAAAAAGGTAAATGGAAGTATCAAAGTGACACCTCCATCTACTAGAATTAAGGAATTGACTTTTCCTATATTGAGTCAGAACACTGCAAAAAAATTCTGACAACCTCAGTTTAGAAAACTGTCATAGGGAAAGCAGGTAATTCGTTCCTCAGTGCAGCCCTTTAATGTATAAGAAACAGTATACTTTGCAAAGTAATATATCTACTGAATTTTACTCTACATGATTTTTGTCTTACTTTTCACTTCCATGCTTTCACTAATTGAGCTTCTGTCTTTTGTTATTTGTACAAAAATATCTCAGGGGATCCTCTTGTTGTCTATAAAAATCTAACTAAAGTGCTCCCGTAATATAACCATGTTTTTGTATTAACTTGTATTAGTGGGTCTACTACATAGCCAGAACATTTAAACATACTGCAGAGGATGCACAGAGTATATAGAAAGCTTGGATGGTGTTTACATAGCCTTCCCACACATTTTGCCAAAACTCTATTGCTCCAAGTCCCGTGACATGCTAAACAAAAATTTGAGCACCAACAAGGGCAAACCTCAAGAGCAGAAACACATAATATGCGAATGCAAGTGTTATTTACCATAAATCATATGGCTGAGATCTTTAAAAGAAGCTCTTTTCCTATAGGATCTTGATGTTACTGAAAGGAGTCACCCTTCAGGATGTGATACTCCCCGCAGGAGAGCTGAACATTAGTGCTCCACAATTATGTTTCATGAGACCTCACCATATGCCACACACAAAACTCATGTAGTGTAGCAATCAAGGCTCTATCCTGCAAGCAGCTATGCAAAGCTCAGCCATATTCATGCAAGTCCTGACAAGGAGAGGGAAAAAAAAGGAGATAAAACTAATTATTGAAATTTATGGGCTCAGGTATTTACATAATGATTGCAATTAACAAGGTGTTTATCTCCATTTTTATTCTTCATCTATGTGCTTGACATTTATATCAGTCATAGAAATTATGTATTTAAAAAAGGAAAAGCTAATTCAGGTCAGCCAGGGGAAGCTCTTTGGGATCAAACTGCAGCAAAAGCTGCACAGAATGGAAGCAGCCCTTCATGCCTGTCTGCATTTAGGCTCCAGCATGGCAAACATCAGACCTATGAGCAGCCAGAGGTCTGGTCCTCAGCCCCCTCAGCCTGGCTGGAAATGCAGAGGTGGCAGCAGACTCGTGTTCCCAGCAGGTGAGGATGCAGATTGAGCTCGTGCCTCAGAGCAAAGGTGACAATGATGACAAAGGGCTCCTAGGTACACAAACAAATTTACCCACTCAAAAGGAAACCTGTCCTATGAGTTCAATCCATCCGGAGCAGCCCTCAGTGCTCTGTGCTGGGGACAGCTCTGAGACAGTTTGTGTGCAGAAATGACCTCCTGAGCACACACCACACTGTCTGCTCCTGCAGGGCTCAGCTGATACCCAGCTCCTCGCCAGCTGAGAGTGAAACCCTGCAGGGGTGGGACAGAAAAACCTGTGATGATGAAATCTGGAGACACAAGATCCCACAGAAAAGCATCCATGTCCAAAAATACCATCAGAGGGCCGCTGACTCCCAAGAGCCACCAGAAAGCACAAGATGTGTGCCATCCTCATTCCTGCTCCCTCCATACCCACCTGAATCTGACACACTCCTTGCAAATGGAGACAGAGATGCAGTGACAGTGAGGACTGCAGAGTTGTGCTGTGGAAAGTGCACTCTATTTACAGCTGCTGCTGTTGGATTTTAAACTGAGTCAGAGACTCAGCCTCTTCTAAAGCAATTGTGAGAAAATACCTTTGCTCTTCCTGCCCCTCCAGGGCAGATCCCAAGGAATTCCTGCCAGGACCATAGTGAGGAAGCCATGCTGGTGCAAATGGGTCACAGAAGTCCCTTGTGCTGTGTCACAGCTGGCCCTGGCACAGGCATTCACAGCCCCTTGTGCTCCACTTAGGTGTCCTCTCTGGGACATTTTCTGGGACATTCCTCAGGCTGCATTCAGCTTTATACTGCAAATGAGCATATTTTCCTCAACAATCAGTTATTTACACATTTTGGCACCTGACCTACACATGGCACACCCAGTCAAGCTGCATGATACATTACATTAGCACTGCAAGGGAAGATATATATATTATATCTATATATACATATACACTGCATTGTTTTTCCAAAGTCTGTCAGATCACTACATTAAAACAGAGAGGCTATTACAGACAGGTTTAGTTAGCTGTGCATCATTTCACACCTTCATTACAATCTTTACTGGGAAAATGGATTGCTTTGGAGCCTCTCTCCATTCTCATTAAACTTCCACTCTTGCGAGGTGTCAGAACTGTAAAATGCCTAATACAGCCAGTTAATTATAACACCACTCACTGCTTCAGCCTTTTCAATTACCTGTGTTTCCACCAGCTGGAGCAGCCAAGCTCCCACCCAGGGTGTGTCAGAGCACCTAACAAGGGAGAGCAAGGGGTGGCCAGAGGACAGCATGCTCTGCCAGACCATGCAGGACTTGGGAAACCATCAGAAAGCTTTCCACCAGCAGGAAACAGCATTTCTTGGAAGGTGGAATGGGAAGTTTGTGATCATGATAGGTGGTGATGCAGGGTTGTTTTCAACTTCCTTTGCTAATACTGGTAACTAAAAGTCCAACAATATAAACATTATTAAGGAAGCTGTCCTCGGAGTTGCTCAGGGTAATAGTAGCACTTTGTCAGAAGAAAAATTGGCAGAAATTAGCCTGAAATCACATAAACAACTTTGATTTCTGCTTCAGGACACAAGCTGCCAGATAGGAGTTACCTCTCTCCTTGTCACATTCGTGCACATATGGCAAGAGCTGCAGAAACCTCAGCTGACTGCAGCTGCCAGGCAGGGATCAGACATTGGAAATCTCCTCTTGGTCCAACCGGGCAGCTTCCACTCCCTTCTGCACATGGGAAGAGCAAGACTTCAGACAGAGTCTCTGACACTTAGGCAGAGCAAACCACATCTATTCCCCTGGAGTTTCTGGTGACATTGGGGGTGCCTGGTATTCTGGGGGTGACGTGGAGCTTTCTGGAGTTTCTGAACAGCACAAATACTGTGGTGACTGTAAAATCTGACGTGTATTCAATAACTGCTTCACAATGGAATGAAATCCCTCCAACCACCCCCTCCAACTCTCCTCCCAGAGCCACCCGACCTGCTCCCCCTGAGCTGGCTGCAGCCTCCCAAAGATATCTCAGCTTCAGGTTTCTCATAGAGCAAACCCACTAGGATGCAAACCAAGATTCTCCAAGGATAAATGACCCTCCGAGACTGCAGGCACAACTCATGGCCACACAAAGGACACTGCTCTTCTTAGCTTCTTTCTCTTTTTACAAAAACAAAGCAACTGAGGGTTGTCCAAATCACACCTTGCTACACAACTGAGTATTTAATTTTTAACAGATATTTATGAAGAGAGCATCCTGGCTGTAAAGGAACACCATGTTCCAGCAGAGACATCCCAAACACAGCTGAGAAAGCCATCTCCCTTATGAGGGATCAGAAGATCAGAGCTGTGTTTTATTAGTTGTATAAAAAGTATCTTTAGCTTTCAGTTGAAGGGAAAAATTTGCATTTAAATAGAAAGATTAATAACTGTAATACACAGAGCCTACACTGAATAATTTTTTTGTAACAGAAAATAATTCATATTTTTATATAAATTGTTCACCTTAAGTCAAGCTACAAAAAATGATAATCATAATATTTTATGGAACAATTTTAATCTAATACAGCTTTGTTACATTATTATTCTCCAGTGTAAATAATGCATGTCTGGAGTTTTGGAAAAGGCTGGATTTAAAATACTTGTCTCTGAAAATTCAATAAGGTGTGTGCTTTTCCATGTGTTTACACTGTGCATGAGTTTTACCTATTAAAAATCTGTCAGAAGGATAGTAGCAAAGCATTCCTTCTACTGCGAGGACAGGTCAGGAGGTGATGCCTCTGGAGAGCATACTGAATTTTTTTAGAAAGAAGCTTTTTCTCTAGAATGCACAGATTTGGATTCACTCAAGAATTTCAAAATTATACTGAAGTGTTGAGTTGTTTCAATCAGGTTTAAAATGGTCTTTAAACCTAAAAAAATTTCTTTTTGGCATTCCTTTGGCATTGAGAAACAGATTTTAATTTTATTTTGCAATTATTTTTCACTTGAAACAACATTTTTTAAAATACTGACTCCAAGCTGCAGGAAAACAACCTCCCTTTTCCCTTTCAGACTAGCAAGGCCTTTAAAATATATATATAAAAACATTGATGTTTCAGAGAAAACTTCCTAAAAATCCCTTAGGACCACCTTGAAGCATTTAATTTTTTGTCTGTGTGCATTTTGCTTTAGTGCATTTGTTATTTTCACAGTGCTCAGGAGGACAGCTGGGAGCAGAGGGTGATATCTCCTGGTTATAGCCCCTGGATGGTCGCCTGGAGCTGTCCTAGCATGGATGTCATACCCGGGGGGGCTGATGGATGCAATTTCTTCCTGCTCCATCCCTCTGGGCTGCCAGTCTCCTCCACGAGGGATGTGTGGGGAAAGCTCCAGGAAGAAGCCAGAGCTGCTGCAGCTCAGCAGAGCAGCTGCATTTTCCACTCTGTGTCCTGGGTGAGAGGCAAGTGCAGCTCAGAGGCTGCAGCAACTGCTTAAAGCAGCTCTGCCATTGCTCTTTCACCACTGGAAGGAGGCAATTCCTTTGCTTTCCCCTCCTGGACTCATGCCAGCAGAGCTCTACCACATTCAGAGCACTTGTTTTGCCTTTACTCCGGGGATGGCTGCTACATCCCATGGCCAGGTGGCTCGCACTGGCCACTGACCCCAGGCCCAGCAAACCCACCTGGCTGCCTGCAGGTTGAAAGTGCCACAAACTCCTGTTTGCAATGGGAAAGGAACAGTTTCTTCACTGGCCTTGCTGTGAGATGCAGAACCTATTTCCTGCTGCAGCACGAGCACAGAGTGGGGAACTCATGACGTTTAATTTATCACTTCCTCATATATTCCAGTCCTTACACAGAAAAACCTTTTAATTAGAGAAGAAGAATCAGGAGGGAGTTGCTTGGCGTTTCCCCAGTGCCACACAGATAATAGCAGAAAGCAAACCCCCTTATTCTGCTTGGAGCCACTGGCACCACTAATTACTCTCCCAAAATTCAGCTCAGGTTCCTCTCGCTGCTCATTTAATCTTTGTCACTCTTGCTGCCTTCCATTTCATCACTCAAGCACCGAGCAACAGGCACAGACACAATCAAGGAAGTTTGGAAGAGGCACTGCTGGCGTGCAGCAGAAAGCCCAGCACTGCTGGAAACGAGGGCTCGACAGCAGACAATCAGCAGAAGATGCAGGATGCTCGAAAACACGGCGTGTGTCCATTAGGGAGCTCAGCTCTCTTTAGGCTCTAATGCATCTGGATACAGGGGCTGCAGGCTTCCCTGACACTGGGCTATGTGCAACTTGCCAGCCTGCTTTTAGGATGGATGGTAGGGCAGGGATTGAAGTATTCATCGTCACCTTCCAGCTCTCAGCCCCTGTATCACTATGTGCCCAGGGCCCACGGTCTGGTGCCACCAGCAGGGACACACCGGCAAGGCTGGCAGGTCCTGGAAAATCCTTCTCCTTGACCATGATTACAGAATTAAAACAAAAACCAAAGGGGTGCAGGAAACCACCATGACTTGTGAAATGCTCTACAGGCACAAGTGTATCAGAAAACTAATTACAAAAGACCCTTTAAACTGTCAAAATGAAAAGGCAAAGCCCTTGATGACAACCAGTAAAGAGCACACGGGAGCTAATGAGGACAAGCCCCAGAATTAGCAGCAGCCCACCTGGACAGCAGGTGAAGCTTGGGTGACCAAAAACCTGACCTGCCACTGCTGGCTGGACTCCTCCTGCCCATCTGCTCCCTTTGGTTTGGCAGCTCAGCCACTCAGTGGGACACAGAAGGATGGCAGGGGGTCAGGAGCAGCCCTTTCCCAGTGAGTGAGCAGGGCTTGAATTTGGTTAAAGAGGTGCTTTGTCTCGGGAGGTTTGGTACCAGGGAGGTGAGGTGGATGGATAGCAGCAGATCACACAGGTGGAATTACAGCTTTCATTGTCTGCCTCAGGACCTAATAACACAAACAAGTACAAGCCAAAGCATATACCACTTCGTTCCAAAAAAAAAAACCAACCCAAAAAAAAAATTAAATAAAGTGATGCTCAATTAGGAATTTATGTTAAAAATTTTCACTTGTAAAAAAAGGCTTTTGGAGAATCTGCACCACAGCAGGGCTGGTTTAGGAGCCATCAGGGCAGTGCTGGGGTCTAGGAGGTTGAGCTGAGCTGAAGGACAAGTCACCCACACACAGACAGGGCTTGGGCCTGTCCCTTCACAGGTCCCTTCACCCCAGGTCCCAGCCAGGTCCAGCTCTTGCTCCTCCCTCTGCTCCCAGGAGGTGACACAGCTTTTGGAGCTCCATGGGTGTTTGCCAGAGAGGGACAGGGGGACAAGGGAGCCATGGGTAGGGGATTTCTGCTCCAGGGATGATGCCAACACTGGACTGGCAAGGACGATGGGCAGCTGGTCTAACCCCAGTTCTTACAGCATGGTCCCAAATGCTGCTGTTACACATTGCCCTCCTGGGGCAGAGATACCTCTGCCAGTATGAAAGAGCAACCCTTTCTCCAGCAGCTGTCATGCCTTCAGGCAGATTCACAGGAATTAGTGGTCTAGTCATCTTTTTTTGCCTATTGAGAGGACCAAGACTGATCAAATCTTTTCTATTTAAAAGAGCAATAAAAGGAAACTAATTTTCTTGTGCACAATGTCAGTTAGCTTTACAATATTTTGTCATATATTTCTTAGCTACTCAATGTTACTTCTGGAGCTTCTGAATGCAAATATTGCCTGACAAGAAGAAGGATGAAACCAGATGATTTTTTTATCTCAGTTATACATTCACATATCACATATCCAAAGTTAACAAGTGACTCTCTTGTGTAAAGCCATTTTCTACTTTCCATGCATCCCAAATAACAGCTATGAAAATCCTTCTCTATTATATAGTAAGATAGTTTTCTGCCTTTATTTTTCTGACCACTTGTGTATTGTACAAGCAGAGGACAGAGGCTTTCATGTTATCATCCTGCTCTCTGGTAATCTCATTCTGCAATCTCTGCTTTTTCATTGCTGTTTTCAGATGTTTAATGAAGCAACACATGGATATGAGATACCCCTGGTATTTCTTTGGCCCAGTATCTATCATTTTCAATCTCAGAACTGCTCAATAAATGGAAATGTGTTTACCAGGCCTGCTTTGCACTTCCTGAACAAAACTCTCATTGAAGACAATGAGAAATATGGCTAACGTGGACAATGCAAGTTTAAGTCTCCTTTTTTTCCCCACATTGCCTGTGGGGAAAAACATAAAAAGAACACATTCACAGTCAATAGGCCTTGTCTGCTCTTTAGCCAAATATTACCAATAGGAAAGAGTGTTCCCTAAATGAACAATCTCTGTGTACACTCCACCACAGCCACTCCCTTACCTGGTTGCCTTCCTTGTGCAGCTACCAGCAAAAGTCTGAGACATAACTATGCCACACTTCACACAGGTGGGGATTTGCCCACGAAAGCCATGCAAAAGCTGGTTTCTCACCATTTCCAGCTCAGAGCTGCTCCACTGACCTTTTCTTCCCACACAACCATCTCAAACCACAGGAATGATCAGGCTTCCACACTGAAGGTCAGCAACATCAGCCTTGTCCAATTTTTCCTTGCACACAAGTTCCACACATCCTTCCGCTGCCCAGGATCACGCTCAGCCCACTGGTCTGCGAGAGCATACATTAGAGGGAATTTTAATGACTTGAACTTGTGCTGAACTTCCTCTTTTAGCTGCTATTTTAGTGATTTGTTGACTCTCCAAGGCTCATTCAGGACTTTTTTTTCTTAGCCTTGACAGAGTAGATAGAGTAGACATGGATTTTATGTGCCAACTCTTCTGTATTTTTGGCACTCCACTCGTCACATAGCAGGTCAGTGAAATACAAGTTCAAGCAACAGAGGATGCCTCCCACATATATCTGTGATGTCTCAAAGTAGCCTAAACTAATCTCTCCCTCTCTTCACCATTAGCAGGGATGCTAAGCTGGAAGCAATGGCTGAGGATGCTCCAGCAGCCACACAGAATCTTAATAAGATCTACTTACATTTATATTCTCCATTTCAGACCGGCTGGCTCAGTTTCCTTAGCCACAGCCTCACAAAAGGAGCTGAGTACACTGTTCTATTTTTTGTGGGATTTTTAATTATTTTAGCATTGTCTCTGAATTTTCTATCAGCCATCTGCAAAGTGTGGCAAGATGTATGTAATCTTCTATGGCACATGTTGTACTTTCTCCCTTATTATCAGATGGGAAAGAAAACCAAAGTTAAGGAAGATTAAGGTCAGCGTACTCTCAACATCCAATCGCTGTATAATCCACTGCGTTATCGCCAGGGAAGATTATCAGCCTTGATAGGAGCCACTCTTTGAGCCATTCAGCTCTGCTGAGGCCCACTTCTCTGACAGAATGGTATTTCTGTTTGATCTGAGAAATCGCACATAAATTTTCCACATCCCACTGATGTGCAGCAAGTGACTGTGCAGGACATGGACAAGGCACAGCTGTGCTCTGTGCTGCCCTGGGCCAGGGCAGAAGGGATGCCAGTGCTGCCCCAGTGGCCATTTGGAGACAGTCTCTGCCCTCCCAAACTGCTAAAACACCTCAAAGATGAAAGAGAGAGAAGAAGCTGCACTGACCCAGGGGCTTTCTACCAGCCAGGAAGGTGCTGCTAGGCACGTCACAAGGCAGAAATCCCGTGCTGTTTCTTGCAAAGGGCTCACAGGCATGACTTTTTTGATGTTAAATGGTCCAAAGAATTATTTGGGGAGGGTGAGGCACAAAACGCAGAGCGCTTGGGATGAGTGACTCCATGCCCTGCCTCCCCTCTCCCAGCAGAGATGTGTGACATTCCAAAAAATACCCTGAAACGCATTATCTCCTAGCAGCAGCGATGAATCTCTCTCTAGTAGGACTATAACTCAGCAGACACACTTCATCTAGCAGAGTTCAGTAAGGCTGGGCCCCACACTGCTTCTGAGCAGCACCACATTGACCTGTTAATGGTCTCGGCGTGTCTCAGTGTGACGGGTGGAGAGCAGAGACAGGACCCAGCAGATGCTGGGCTCTGCCACATTTTGCATGGCTTAAACGCCTCCATGGCCCACAAGCAACCAGAATATCCCAGATTTCAGCATAATTTCCCTCTGTTTGTAGTTAGTGTGTAGAAGTATCTTCAAACTACCTTAACTCACCGTTTGTTATGCACTCCCAACAAACTGATGACTGTTGCTCTTCAGGAGTTGTTTCTTAGCAACAAAAAGGCTCATCAGCTCCGAGGAGTCCCTCCAACTCCCCACTGCAAGTTCATGTGGGATGACAAAGGAAGGCAAGATAGAAGAGCAGCTGCTGACCCTGGGCAGGCAGCATTCAGCTCCAGGAAACTCCCTCTCAATTATCACATTGTGCACAAATGAATGGGGGATCTTCCGCTCGGGTGCCTGGAGGGGACAGAGGAACAGGCATGACCTCTTTCCCACAGGAAGATCCACCATGTGCTCCAGGAGCCAAGGTCTCATTGCATCCCTCAGCCTCAGAATCTGCTCCTTAAAACTTCCTGCAGGCCAGCAGCAGGCAATGACTGCAGTTCAGCCGGTAGAAAAATGCCAATTTTTGCAAATTACAAAAACTTGTAATTCAGTCAGAGGTACGAAATCAACACCTTAATTTGCTCATGGGGCTTTTCAATCACTTGCAAGTTACTTGTGTCACACTTACCTGTTTAATAGTCCAAATTCCACATCTCCTTTTCATGGAATTCCACTTAATTTTTTTTGTTTCAATGACTTGAGATTGCAATCCTCATCTTCTGTGTCCATATCTTAAATATAGTGGATAACAAATGGGGCAGGAATGGAAAACTCAAAATTGATTTATCTGGAACTGTGCAAATGAGCAACCAAAGCTAATACTGCAGAAGGAATCAAAATAAACAATTACAGCAAGCTACAAGCAAATGTGGGATAAAAATTCATAAAATACTTCCACTGTTGGAAAACACAAGGCAAATAATCCAAACACATCAAAATGCTTCATTTTCAAAAAGTCAAAATATTTCATTTTGGCATCATCCAAATGAAGCTTGTAGCTTTTTCTCTCCAAAGCCTTTGTGGTATGTAATTCAGTTTTAAATGGAAGAATGCAAGGGGGGTTTTTAAGGGTCAGATTGCATACAAAGTAGCTACAGCTACTGGTTAATTCAGAAATTATTCAAAAATTGCAACCATGGTTATCCTCTTAGAAAAGTGAGGATAACTGGGGAGAGATGGGATCCACCTCACAAAATGAGGCAAGAAGAAGCCAATATCCTGCTGAGGAGGGCAGTCAGTGATATCCACAGGGACTGCATACTGAAGCCCACAGGAGAGCAGGAGGACTGATAGGGAGGAAGCAGGTGAGCACAGGGCAAGGGGGAGACCCTGACAAGGACCTGAGCTTCTAAATTGTATAAAAATCAATTAAAACCACAGATAACATTTTGCTACATTGCTTTCTTGGCAATAAATTACTGTAGCTGTCATGAGGAAGGCAAATGAGGATGATGGGAGGGGAGGCAGTGAAGTGACTGAAACAGAGGTTTTTCCCAGGAGCAGAAAAGATTAGGAGGGCTGAGAGGTTCTCACCATGGTCCTGCAAAAGTTCTGCTTTTTATTCTAGGGTTTCCTACAAGATAAGAGATTACCATTAATCCCATAGAACCTTTTGCATCTCTACCCAGAAAGCTGAAAGGAAGCAGTCAAGGCTGAGAGGTGTGCAGACCTCCCATGCAAACAGGACCTGTTGCAAGCAAGGTCCAGGATGGGTTTCTGCTGAGACATTCCTTAGCAGAGAGGGACCATCTCAGACCCAGTGTGGGAAACCTTCCCGGTGCCTAATTGACTTTCCAGCTAGGGTAAGGTCTTCATTCTGATATACTTTTAGTTATTTGCTTATATCTTTAGCACTGCTGTATCATATATAACTGTACTTTCACACTTGGGTAGCAGCAGGAATAGATCAGCAAGGCTTCTTGCATCTAATCTCAGGAGGAAAGGTTTTATTAAATCATTAAATAAAATCATCACATGGTCTGCCTTTACAAAATAATTTTTAAAAAAGCTCAGCTTTAGAACTGAAACACCAGTGGGAGAGAGTGGGAAAGCAGTCATGAGAACTGTCCCAAAGTAGCTGAAGTAGATGCTGCCTATCAGGGAGGAAACAGAGTATACAAATTCAAGACAAAAAGAGAGAAAAAGAAAAGCAAAAAGAAGATCCTTTTCTCACCTCTAACAAGACTCTAGAAACAGCACTAATCAATCCAAATGACACTTTAGTGTAGAGATCTATTATATTCCTCAATGATCATATGGCTTTATATGTTATAATTTGGTTCTGAATTATGGCCTACATCAATTATAATTGAACGCTGCTTCCCACTCTACAATCAGACTGTGATGAGAACAGAAAGGCAGTGGACATTAGAGGATTACTATCAGAACAACCTAATTTAATTAAGGAGGAGATTTATTAAAATGGTAACATTAACAGGTGTTTTATGAGACTAATAATTAATAAGGTTTTTGTAGAACATTTGTAAGAGAAACAGACAATATGCACTGGCAGCAGAACTCCCTGTAATGGGATAACAATAAAGCATTAGGAACTGTAGATAAGATATTATGATAATAATCTGATACTGTAAATTATGGTTTGAAGAGGATTAAATATCATTACTGCAAATTAGTATTTATTTTAACTCCAGCAGGCCTTTGCACACTGCCTGGAGGAAAGGTGGGCTGCAGACAAGCTCTCCAGCATGGACACCTGATGTTCTCCTGAATCCCAGTGCAGTGAGCTGGGATCTGCCAACACAGCAATAACACTGCCAGTGCATACCTAAGAAACCACACTGGGGCTACGAGGGAGGATTTCTTGACAGGGAAATTCAGCAATGCATTTATGACCTTTCTGAAGTTACCTTCAAGCACAGGACCCAGGCAGTCCCAAGCTGCTTCCCAAGCTGCAGGCTCAGATGTGGCCCCACGGGCAGAGGTGTCCCCTGGGGCTCCAGCTCTCTCCCAGCACACAGGACAGCCAAGCATAGGAATGGCAGTGCTGCTTTCTCCCTTCCCATCGCAAAACCTGCAGGCACAGCAAGAGGTGAATCTCACGAGCATGAGGAGGAAAAGGGGGGAGTGGGGGAGAAAAGCAAGAGGGAAGAGTGTGCTTTCACAGCAGGGAGCAGAACCCCAGCTCACTAAGGAGCAGAGAGAAAACAGCCTGAGGATCTTTTCTGGAAATGAAGGCTGAGGGGTTTTGCCAGGGTTACTTAGCAATTTACAGCTCGTGTTAACACCTGGCCCTTTCTTAGCTCTAGGCTTAAGAAAGTTTTATCCCAGCCCTGGTCCCAGTGGCCCCCAGGTAGGAGGGGGGAGAAAGCTGCAGAGCACAGAGTGCTTTCTCTAAACAGCTCCAATCCCTGACACAGTGATGGAAGAGGATATTAGCAGTGGGAAATTTTTTCAAGGCCAGTACTTTAATGAGCTCCTAAATAATGACTTTATCTTAGAGGCACACTCAATATTCGTTCAGCATCGCACAAGAACAAAACCACTGCCTGACTTCAGCTGACAGAAAACAAGTCCAGAGGAAACAGCCCTCCACTTTGGGAAGCAGTGATGGGACAGGGCACTCCTCCCTCACTGAGCCCAGGGTGAGAGACTTCCCTGGTGTGGTAGAAGGTGGAATGGGCTGTGCCCCTCCGTTTGCTGAGCCTGTGGCACTGCTCACTCCACTGCCACCCCCCCTGCAGCCATGCAAAGATGCCCATGTTCCTGCACAGCTCAAGGGGATGTTCGTGCCACTCAGTCAAGGTCTGAGCTGTGTTTTTTCCACTCTTAATTGGTATCTGATATCAACAACAAGCACAGTTTGCAGAGCAATGAAACTGCCAGTTAGTGTCCAAGCAGGTGTTACTTTCCCTCTTGGGGGCAGAGATGCTGAGTTTGGACCAGACCTCAGCTTCTTGTTTGCTCAGGGGAGGGTTTGATTTGCTTTTTAATCAGGCTGAGCCAAGGGAGAAGGCCTTTGGCTTTGCCCCTAGCTCCCAGTCGAGCAAAGGCTTTGTCAGTCTTCTTTCACAAATGGCCACAAATGTATTTGGGTTATTTCCAACACACCCATTGATCAGTTTTGCTTCTGTGAATCATTCGGGTTAGCACATCTCAGCTGGGACAGTTTTGATCAAACTTTCACTATTTTTTTGTTTCCAAGTTGTGGACCACAAACATCTTGAAGATTTATGCCTACCCCAATATGAAATATTGTCTCTGCCAGACCTTGGGGATCTCCTGCAGGAGACTATTTCCATTACAATTTTCCCAGTCCAAAAACAGACTCTGGGCACATCATTTATATGGTTCTGGGACACTTATGAGAGCAGATTGGTAACTAACCTGTCTTGACAGAGAAACCAACCAGCAGCCTCTGGAGCTCCCATAGATCTACTTTCAAGTTTTATTTCATTTTTAGCAGTCTCCTATTTTTGTGCATGCCCACAGGAAGCAGCAACCCAAGTCAGAGTGCTGGGAATACCTTGCTTCCCTCAGCAAGTGCCTCATGGGCAGCAGAGACTGAGTGAGACATGCCTCTCACCAGTGCAGTGTTGCAGACCTTGGAGGTTCACAGCAAGTGACAAAATCTCCATCCCATTTTCCACGGGCAAGCAAGGACTCCCAGGTATTTTGAAGGACTCATGTCCAGCTCCCACTTCACCAACTGTCTCTGTGAATCCAAACCTCATGAGGTCCTTTAAAATTCCCACGTGTAAGAGGCACACTTTTTGTGAGTATTAATTAGCCAAATGCCTTCAATTTGGCTAACAGGAATGCTCTTTTCATTTGCTTTGTATCATGGATTACGTGAAGAATAGGCTGGGGCTTGTTTGAACAGACAGCAGCTCTGTTTCCCACACAAATAACCTGTTCCCAAATACTCATAACTGCTTTCAAAGGCTGCACCCAGCAGTGCCAACAGCAGGTATCCTGTTGGCTTCACAGGCATAGTGCAGGGCTGGGAGAAATTCAGATGACATATTTCAAAAGGGGAAAAGGTGCTCAGTCTATTTCCCCCATCCAAGGGAGTTCCCCTGAGCCAGTTAGTGCAAAATTTTTGCAAAAGCAAAGCCTGCTTTCTTCCCTGGTATGAATATTTAAATTACTTCTATGGGATGCCAATGTCAGTCACTGAGTTTTAATATTACCACGGCAACATTACAGGAGAATGAGTGCTGAATCAATAAAAAAATTAAGGAAATACAGTTTTTATTACAGAGTGATATTTGGAATTGATCCCTCAGGCTTTCCAGTCACCTCAGTTTTGTTTTATATGCCCATGGATGGAACGTTGTTCAAAGCAGTTTGAATGCAGGAACCAATCAGTCGTAATCTAATTTTAAATGGACCACAAGCAAGCTGAGAAAATAAAGACAGGCAGGGGCATCATGTTGACAGATGTGCCCATGGTATATTGGAACTCTGCTCTGCCTAACTAGGAGAAATACTCTCTGAAATTGCTTTATCTATGTATAATGCCAATAACAAGAACAATAGGGGGTAAACTTGGTTTCTGCAGGGACATGAAGAATAAATTGATAGAAAAAAATGTGAAAAGAAAAAATAATGTCATCTCTTCTTGGCTTCACTTGTAAAATGCTAAACTAACAGCCAGCAAGCATAGAATAAGCAGCATGGATGTTTTACTTGCTCAAGTTAACAAGAATTTCTCTCTGAGGCCAAAATACAATTGTTCCTCCATCTCCTCAAGTGCAGGGGCTATGACTTGCCTTGAGGAATTGTGGAGGAACAAAGAGATTGTGATAACCAGCAGGTAGTTACACACAGCACTGTGTGCAGCTTTCTGCAACTTCACCTCACGCTGCAGCACTAATTAATTTCGGCTGCTTTCACCTGCTATTTGCAATTATGATTTCCTCTCTCATTTCTACCTCTTTGAGCTCTTACAGCTGACCCATCCCTCCCCTGCTCAGTCCAGCCTGCAGAGCTCCATGGGGCAGGTCAATCATTGCCTCCTGGCTGCTCCCAGGGCAGTGGGACAGCAGCCCTGAGCTGCCAGCTCTGCTCCCACAGCCAAAACCTGACCCCTCTGAACCCCCACATCCTCAGTCTCAGCTTAATGTTTGAAGCTTCAGCCTCTGCTCATTCCTCCAGGAGGGCTGATGGTCTCTGGGATGTCCATCTTCCACCTGCCAACCCATGAGGGTGATTTGCCCACATATCAGATATCAGCTAAATTTGAGCTAATTCAGATGGATTACCCAGGTAATTTATTTATCCGGATAATCCAGCCAATTTCAGCTGCTGGCCCTTCCTGAGTCAGCAGCTTTCATTGGTCCTTTACTGAATTTGCACCTTTTATGTCTTTATCACCCGTGGCTGTAATTCCTACTCTGTTCTGACTCAAACAGCTGTATTTGCTTGCTAAACACAAAGAAAACAGAATTAGATGCTTGTCTTTAAATTTAAGACTCAGTTACTATAGGACCCTACCGTGGTGCATTAAGAGGTGTCCCTCTGAGACCCCTCCAGACCTACAGAAATACATCTGCCATGGAAAGAGGAAGAACTTACATTACCACAGGGGCTCAGCTTCAGGAAACACTTTTGAAACTGATAGCTTTCCAACAGGAAAAAAAATATAGCAGTTGCATGAGGTGGTTCAGCAGTCAATCTCCCTGGATAAAAAAATAGATGAAGAGAACAAATCACCGACCGAAATATTCATCATGGATTCACCACTAGTAATTATGGCCACATTTCATTCTGCTCTGCAGATACCAGCTTGACCATTAATGCAGACTGCTGGTACTCTAGAAAACCAACAAAGCAAAATAGAAACTGAAAATGCTTTTCAGGCAAATAAACTCTGAGGGAATAATAATCAGGAGGCAAGAAAATAAACAAAAAACCCTTTCAACCATGAAAGAAGGCTTCTTTAGTTAAAAAGGAAAATATCCAATTAAAATGAAAGCTGTAAAAATAATTTTAAAATTCAATTAAATAAGGAAAAGTCATGGCTATGGTCTCAAGATGCATATATCAGCAGCAAAGAAGAGCAGACAATACGAAAAGGAACCTAAAGGTATCAATGTAAATTCTAAAACTTGTAGAATATTAAAAATATGGAAATTTAATATAATAGCATGATATTAAACCCTAGCCAAGGTGCAAATGTCATAACAGTCGAGGATGGAGAAATTTTCAGACATCATGCAGGAAATGCAGAAATAAACAGAAAACATTTCTGTTCTGTATTTAAAATGGTGGAAAATTTGTTCATCTTTTACAGAAACATGGCAACAAGTTCTATTTCAACAGTAACAGATTTTAAATAGACATTGGAAGTAAACATTAAAGTATGAGATTGAATAATTTGCTTTGTAGACAATCAAAATCATTGACAAAGATCCCCCTGGAACTGCCACTTTTTTTTTTAATCATCTGCATTCAATGAGGAAGCCTCAAAGGAGCCTTAAGAAATTCAGGACCACCCCAATATTGAGCAGGTCTTACAGGGTGACCACAGCACTTACCAATCCTACACCCACAGGTTGTGTTCTCATCCCTACCTCTCCCCAGATCCATGGGAAAAGGCACTGCAACATTATTTCTTGGCTTTGAAAACTCTTTGCTGTCAATTTGTTTGGTTTCCCTGTTCTCCAGCCCACCTTGGAGAATTCTATTTGTTAAACTGATCCTACCTGAGAGACTGTGAATAGATTTTGATGGAAATTGTCTGTCACGTTTAAACCTCAGAGTCCTTGGGCTGGCCAGAAACAAATATAATTAGTGGCAGTAAAAAAAATTTTGCACTGCCCTGACTCAATGCAAAATGCACTTCAAGCAAACTTGCCAAACAACTGCCTTCACTTAGCTTTCCTGCCCACTCTGTACAGCAGATGCTCTGCGGAGGAAAAGCTGTATCACCTTCACCCAGAGTCCAAGTTTGACTTTTCTCCACATTTGCCCTCTTGCTTAAGTTATGCCAACCCATCTGCAGGCGAATCTAATCCTCTCGTTAGCCAGCAACTGGTAGCTCAGCTCTGCTCTGCTGTGCTTCGCATTACACAGATCAGCCAAGTATTGATGCAACATCACTGAGGAGAATCTAGATTTTTTTTTTTTTCCCTGTGCTTTCTTCTTTGGAAACTTAAAATACATGCTGGAAATAATTTCAAGGGCTGCTGAGCATTGCCACTGGGGGAATGCAAGGGGCTTTCAATACTAAGACTAAAAGACAGTTGGAAATTTGCAAGCAGTTGCCTTTGAAATTAGATTTTGAGGCTAAATTCAAAGAAGCTCGTGTAGCTTTTCCCAATCCCTCAAATACACAGAGAGCTTCTGGCAGAAGGTAACAAAAGCTCTTCCCTCTTGCTGGGTCCAGCCCACTGGGTCTCAACGCAGAGCCTTGGCCCAGCTGACCATCTCTGTGTGGGGCCAGCAGCAGCACCAGCCAGGGGAGGCAAAATCTCCTCTGCAAACTCACAGCAGTGATAGCAGAGCCATTCCAAGAGCAAGGTGCAGTTCAGCCCATGTTTGCTCCATGTGCAAACCAAACTCCAAATTTCTTCCAAGCCAACTCACCAGCAGAGGCAGGATGGTGAGGGCTCACCTAGGACATCTCCATCCCACCAGGTCCTGGATCACCAGAGACAACCTCCAGGCACCAGATGCTGGTGCAGATTTTGTGGTGTTATTTGCCCTCCCTGTTTCAAAAGCTCCAAAGGAAGCCAGACCTGTGTCTGTTACACCCTTTTAATGATTAATCCTTTCACAAAGCATTGACGCTCAAACTAGGCAATGTAGACCAAAAATATTATACATGCAACACTACAGCAGGAAAAAAACCCAAGAAACTTGCTTTCGTATAACAGAGTTTTACATTACAAATTTCCACATTTCATCTTCCTGTAATGTGAACATAGTCACATTTGCTTCCATGCCTTCTCCACTTCCATGCAATGAGTGAAGGACATGTGCCAAGTCATCCTCATGGAGAGGTCACTTAATTTTGGTTTGTAATGCCTAATCTCCTGCAATCTCCATAATTATCAATCAATACATAAATAGCAAAATTAAGCCCCATTATTGTAATTTACCACAAAATTAAATGTATTAATTAAACATGGGAAAAGTGCTGATGTCTGCCAAATTGTTATCTCCAGCAGATAAAAACAAATTGAGGAATGATATGCAGACAGGAGAAGAAAATTAGCTTTCCATCCAGCAATGCAGTGAACTATTGCAAGGAAGACTGTAAATAACAATCAGTGGGCCAGACTTCTGCATCTGAACACTGGGACTAGACAAACACATTCTTTGTTATGGAGGAAAAAAACACTCTGAAACAATCCCCTTGTTTTTGTTTTTGCAGAACAGAAGAGGCCCTGGGGACTGGTTACAACAGGCTTCAGCAAGAATGGTTCTTTCAAACTCTGATTTGCAGAAGGACTGCTGCTCTGTAATTATCATGAATGGTTTTCGCTAAACATCTCAGAGAAACAAAAGAGGGTGCAAACACTTGGAGACAAGTTGTGGCCATTGGAAGTTTTTGCAGGTGGCTGAATAATAGCAGGGAGAGAGACTTTCCAGGAGTCATGGTTGGAAAAATAGGGGGAAATTGAATCAGAGCATTGAAGAATTTCAAAACTTCAGCATCTTCTCCTGTCCTAATGAAGATGCATCAACAAGCTGGTTGTGAAGTTACAGTCGTAAGACAAATGCATCACTGCAAGCAGTGTTTGAAAGACACTTGCAATTACAGCTGCTCTGGAACAATGAAATATATACTGTTCCTTAAATAAACTGAAAAAATGATAACCTCTTTTAACTGTCGGGGTGTAGTAGAGAGATCTTCATATCTTCCTTAATGAGATTTTTATTGCCAGTGTAAATTTGTCTTGAACTGAATTTTTGTCTTGGGAACTCTGAATTATGTTATACCAAGTTGTTCCTGGTAAGCATGCAGGCTTGCACACATTTTTTGCTGTGAAAATGGCTCCTTCTGGCAAACTGAAAGCAATTGAAGCTTAATTTAATTAGCTGCCTTCTGTAAATATGCCATTATTCTTCTAGCTCAACGCTGGAGTTATATTTACAAAGGGAACAGATAGCAATAATTATTTTGGGCTGTAGTTAGTCAGTATTAGTTAATGCCTGAGAGTAATTGAGAGGAAATTAAGACAAGTGTAGTCTTTGGAGGGGAAAAAAAAACGTATATATCAGTCTACAGCAGTATAGACAGTGCACCTGTGTGTTCCTTCTTGGGCTGGAATACAGAGAAAGTTTTGGCTAAAAAAAGCAAACATTTACTCTGTGCTCTGGAACCAGAGAAGGGTAATTTACATTTTCAGTCATTCAAAATTTGGTGAAGGTTTGAAACCACTCTTACCAACCTTCTCTGAGTTTCTATTTGCTTCTGAAGCTACATCCCCATGATCAGCCACTGCTGTATTCTGTTTACTGAAGAAAAGAGCTCAGAGCCAAGCAGCTCAGAGAGCTGCAGAGGATCCACAGCTGGAGGGGCACAGGCTGCTTGGAAAGGTTTTGCAGATGCTGTTCAAGAATCCTTACATGGCTCAAGACAGGGGGAACCTCTTTCAAGGATATTTTCCAGCATCTCTGAAATGAGCTAATACTTTCCAGTGCCCACATTAATAGGATTCTTCAAACTAAGCAACTGCCCCATAGCCCTTTTCATCAGTCTGGATCTGTTATTCAAATTAACCCCCAGAACATATTAGTTTAATTGCATCACTATGTAGATGCTTCTATTTAAAATTAAAGAGGCCTTAATTCAATTTACCTTAATCCACTTTCAAAGTAAATTATAGCAAATGAAGAGCTTGCTAATTCTGAATGATTGTTCACACTCAGGTTAAATGCAGTTTAACTAACTCTCTTTAAATATATGCATCTACTTAATTTTCATTACTTCCTCTTTATGTCACCACAACACATTCCCTTTCTTTAGGCTTGCAAGTGTCAAACTATACATGCCATACTAAAAAATAATTATTCAGATATTGCATTCCTTTTTGTGGCAAAAACTGTTGAATAAATTTATGGGAACTTTTTTTTTCACATGGGTTAACAAATTGGGCCCACTGTTTCCATGCTGGAAGGAGTTGTTAATGCAAGTTGCAGGGTAAGGATGGCTTTGTGATTAGCCTATTGCACTGAGCAAGAGAAGACAGTGTTTTGAGATTCACATTTCCAACAAAAGCTCTCCCTGTCATAGCGGACAGCCCCAGTGGGTATGTGAGAGCTGAGGAACGTGCCCAGGCCATCAACATCATCCTCACTGGGATCTTGCACTGACAGCTGCTGTGCTAAATGGCTCCTGGCTCCAGGGCTCACTCACTCGCTGTGCTGCCTAGCATGATGGAGAAACTCCCTCCTGCTCCTCAGTTTGCTCTAAGGCAGGGCAGGAAACACTTCATTTCACCTGCTGAACACCCATGCAGTTTGTGGGCTCAGGGCTCACAGCACCCTGCTCCCTAACGCACAGCTGTCCACAGCCCTCCTTGAAACTCACCTTGAAATCAGGGGTTTCTCCCTGCACCTCATGGTTGGCTAATCAGCAACTCTGTAAGAAAATCCATAAAGCCACCTCCTCTCAGGGGGAAAGTTAGTGGGGTTTGAGTGGCAAGACACTGACAAGCCAGAAAGTACCCAAACTCCACCAGTGCTACTGACTCCTGCACTATTTCCATGCCACACAGAGCTCCACAGCAAATCAGAGGACCCCAGGGTACCTATTCAACAGGTAACAAATTCAGACATTATGCAAATGAAATGCTAAAACTGTTCTTTTGTTCCTCCGAGGTATTAGTACTACTAATGCAAGGTGCACAAACTTCATAATCAAGTAAAATATTATCCTGTGGCACTTGCAAAGTGAGGCGCACAAACTTCATAATCAAGTAAAATATTATCCTGTGGTACTTGCAAAGTGCCAGAAGTTTATTGACTTCTGTGTGTCTGGGAGACCAGCAATACTCATAGAGTTTTAGATGTCCTTTAGCCAAAGTTCAGACGAAAAATGTTTTCATAATTTAAAATTCTGTTGCAAGGTGGGATAGGAAATGGCAGGCACCTGGCATGCAGCTACTTAGAAATGAAGAGTTAGTACAATAACAATAAAAAAAGATCTAGTGTATCTGAGCACACATGGTTTCTCCTTTGTGTAACTTATGATTTCAGAGCACCCTGCCAAAGCTAAGCTGAACTATGAATACCAACTATTTTAGTCTTCAAGAGTTATAGTGCAGGAAATTCACATCTCTGTATTCTTTCCCGTAGCTGTCACTCAGGCTGCTCCTTGTGAAAGACCTGAATTCAAAAGGCAGCTTTGGACATTAATTTGACAGCAGATGGATCAGATAGATTGGCCCCCCATCTTAGCAGCACAAAGCTGGAATACATTGCTGCCATGCATGCTGAATTGCTGCAGTGCCTGACTGCACAACTTTGCCCAGCATAGTGGCACCACTGCTCCATGGGCTGGGGATCCATGGGTCTATGACAGGCTACTGCAGACCCACAGGCTCTAACGGGCAGATTCATTCTGATGGGCACGACAGCAGAGCCAGGGGAAACCAGGGAGAAGCACTGCTTTCACATAAGCCCACATCAGACTACAGAGAACTGCTCTGAACCAAGCCTCATCTGCTCTCATGGCTTCCAACTGCTGGTCAAGTTCATAAAATATCCAAGACAGACACTCAGAGAAACATACTCTGATTGGACCATTTTGCACAGAAAATACATCCATCACACCCAGAATTCCACTAATTTAAGTTCTTTTCCTGTACCCAGTTTCAAACAGAGCACTCAATAATGAAATTGAGGCTAGGGCTATACTCAGCAAAGCAGCTCTGAGCAAGTGTCATCAACACTGACCCAAGCACACACAATGTCAAAACGCTCCAGTCCACCAGGCATATTTGGAACTTTGGCTCTAACATCAGCAAAACCCTGTCGAGAGCAGGGGTAAGATATTGTAGCACTGGGACAGGAGATGCAGAGACAGGCCCCGAGTGCAGGAGGAGGAAGGCAGTCAAGTCATTCCAGATGTGCAGCGTGTGCTCAGACTGGGTGAGGCTCTTAGGGGGAGCCAGTGCTAAAGAATGGAGCTCTGGATCCAAATGAGACCCCTGAAGATGGCTTTCAAAGTCAGAAGCATTGGCCTGATGGAAAGGCAAAAAAGGGTTCAGAGCAGGCAGTGGGTTGAACCAGATGCAGCAGAAACATGAGCACAACCTCTGCCCAGAGCCTTGAAACAGCAGCAGCCAGAAATCCTTGGGAGTTGCTGGTTACTCATCCCAGGTCAGCAGTAGCTCTCCACAGGCAAGGCAACCACAAGAAATGCTTTTTTCTATACCTCAGCATAATTCCAAATGGAGCATTAAATATTTTTAACACAGGAATAAGCAGGAGTGGACTGTGAAGGACTCCTTGGGTAGTGAGTCTGGGCTTCTGCAGGACTCACCCTCATAATCTCATTCACACCCTGAGGATGTTCCTTTGAAAAGCCAGCTTTGGTTTATGCCTGATGCTCCTACTGAGCCATTGTCCCAGAATTGCCCTGACCAGACATGAAGGAGCTTCTAGCATCCTAAATTAATTCAGGACAAATCTATGCCTCTTTGTTCTCCTGCTAGTATTATCCTCAGCTGAAGCAGCTCTTCCCCACCCGCTTGGGCTTTTGCCCCTTGATGTGCTCACAGACAGAAAACGAATCCCTTCTCAGCTTTTGTTTTTCTCAGCTAAGGAGGTCAAACTGAAGTTTAAATCTATTTGTTAGCTAAAATTTTGTAGCAGTTCCCATTAGTTTTTAAAGGGAGTTGGAATTATGTGACAGGGACCACTGTTTTTTCCTGCTACAGGCATAAAACTAGAAATATAGACACCAGGCAAATGAAATGCACACAGGATGGTTAGCACAACTATCCAAAGCTCAATTCGACTGTTTACCTTGGGTAACCAGGTAGGGTGGTTGAAAAGAAGCCAAATTTAGCCCTCCTGAAATGGAGGGAAGCCTGCCAAACAGGCATACCTCGCTAATGTAAAATACCTGTGTTCAGAGGAAGCTATTTACATTCCTGTTAGGTCTGCTTTGCAGCTAAAAACTTATAATGCCTTTGAAATGCAGCAGAATCAGCATTGAACACTGGGTGTCTTGTACTCAGAGACAGACAAACTGACAGCAAGATGCTGTAGAGGGAGATCACAGCAGTGCAGTCTCAGAGGGGAAAATTAAGAGAAGTCCAAAGGAAATACCCTGCAGCAAGGAAGCCTGGAGGTGAGGAGGTGCACAGCCCCAGCAAGGCACAGTGTCCAGAGGCAATGGGAAGATGATGCTATTGCCCCACCAGGGAAGTTAAGAGAGAGACGAGAAAACCTACAAAGGGCTAGATTCCCTTCAGCCTGCAGGGGCCAAATACTGCCCTCTTTTATTCCAAACTTACCTGGGTGCAACAACCATTCTGACGAGCAGCAGGTCATTCAGGGCAGGCACAGCCATGAGTACATAATTGGAGCAGGGCTGTGCTTTGCGTGGCAGGAGAGCTGTCTCAGTAGCACAGATGAAAATATGCCATTAGACGTGTTACACCGCTCAGCACTGCCATATAGAAAAATATTTTTTGAGGATACAATTCACCTCAAAAAGAGCTGAGTGCATTTCTCTATCACAGCAAGGAAAAAAATATGGGTAGTTAGGTTTAAAGGAGAAGAAAGCATGTGCCCTGCATTCTGACCCTGGTTTTTGTTTATTGTTTGGATCCTACACCATATTTTTCTCGTTTTCTCCTTCAATTATTTATTAAGAAAAAAAGAGATGGAGAAGGGCTCTCTGTTCTTGTTTGTGCCAGCGTTCATGGCTGCTGCTGTGGGAATACTGCTAACAGCAGCTACTAGTGTTTTATTAAAAATAATAAAGTATATGGTTATCATAAAATAGCAATGTGATCAAAAGGATTATTCCGTTAAGCCCTTGTCTAAGTTTCAACTATAAATTAGAGCTCAGGTAAAAACAATCTACAGTAGAGTGTATAAAGTTTGGAAAATATAATGTATTTCTATACCAATTTTTCTGTTAATCAGGTACATATATTAGAAAGCACTCCCCTCACAGAAAATGGGACTCTCACATATATTTTTTTTTTATACCGAAGGTTTTATTCCGTATTTTATAGCTGCACAGGGGCCGATCAGCTCAACTCCATTGACTTTCATAGCGCCGCTCCGGATGCAGCCTCGCTCCCCCCGAACTGACACAAAGCCACCCCCGGCAGCATCCCTCAGCACAGCATCACTGCTCCATCTGCTGGGCTCCCGCACCAGGACAGGGACACGGTGGGGGCTGAAGGAACACTCAGTGTGAGCGACAAATCCGAGGCATATTGACATTGGCATTGGGGCTTTAAACCCGTCGAGCCAGGCACAGCAAAGTGTTTGCTTTCCCGAAACAAGAGGCTCCTTTCCCTTTTGCTGGGATGCAAACCACGGCTGCACAGACTGAAGGGACTGCAAACTCTCCCTTACACACATCGTCCTTCCCAACTCCTACACGGTGCCCCGTGAGTGCACACACCTTTGGGGATGCTCCCGAGGCACATTCCAGGTTCCCACAACTGCTGAGAATCACAACCCCTCTGCCACACCCCTGCTCTGAGCATCCCCTTTGGCTAAAGCATCGTTTCTTGGTGGCACATAAATCTTGTTTTTATTTTCAGCCCACAGCACCAATAGTTCTCAACTATTACTAGTGACTCTCTTCCACTGCCTGCTCTCTTTGATGGCTTCTCATATAAACACACAGTAAACTGTACAGTCAAAACAGACCTGAGGCACATCTAAACACATCTTCCAGCACTTTGTCTTCCAAATGCAGGAGGGAAGTATCTCTCCCTGCCCCCTACACACTCATACTCCTTCAGAAGCAAGTGTAAGTTAGATGAATAAGATGGTGTCTTTCCCCTGCAACATAACATGGCTTTGCATTGAAACAATCCGTTTAAAACCTCTTATTAAAAAAAAAAAAAGTCCTGGTCTTGATTATTATTCAGAGCATATTCAATGATTCAAGTAAAAAAAAAAGACATTTGCATTTAACTTCTCTTTTTATTGTGCTTTATTCCCTTCCTGCATTTCTAAGAGCTCTGCCAGTGCAAAATACAGGAACTGTCTTTCTGGCTTGGTTTTCACTTTTTAACATATCATCACCTTATAGTCAATTCACTTCAGGGTCCTTTTTCATTAACAGAAAGCACCAACATAGGGATTGCAAATGCTGAAAGGTGATGTTCATTTATGCAAAAAAGGTTGTACTGAAAATAAGGAAGCAAAAGACTGTAATTTATGGAGGTGTTTTGATTAACCCAGCAGCCAGCAGAGGTTGAGAACAGTACCAAAACAGAGGGACTGTGTGACCTGGTAACCGATCTGTAACACTCAATGGATGCTTTTAAATTCAGAAGTTTGCAATATGAGTATTGCCAGACAAATTTTTGGGGAGAACCTCTTGCAGCAGGAAGCACTTGCAGAAGCCTCTGCTGCTCACCTTAAGCCAGGTCAGGCTGCAGGTGAGCACTGAGCACTGCCCAGCACACCACCAGGAAACAGAGAGAATCTGGGAACACACAGATCCACAGGAGCAGGGTAACAGGTGGCAAGTGAAGGGAGCTCCGAGATGATGAAGTGAACTGGGTTTATGCATCCAGGATGCATAGTAAAGCAGCAGTCTTATCCCCTAGCAGTAAGCATTATACTGATGGAGTGACTTTTTGGTCAGAAGCCATCTGCTGTTTCCAGGGGTAGGAGTCTAAAAGAATTTGCAAAGCTGGCTATCAAAAAGGGAAAAGTTTTATACGGCTGTGGATGTTTTCATGATGCACCAGGCCAGCAACAACATGGAGGTATAAAATAAAACCATTTCTGAAACAAAAGCACAAGGCACCCTGCAGCTGAGGCCCCAGGGTGACAGGGAGTGACATTGGCCAGTGTCAGCTGCCCTTTGAGGTGCAGAAGGCTCCTGACCATGCAGCGGTAGCTGGACTTTCCAGCATCCCTGTTGTATCACAGTCCATTTAAATGCCACAAGAAGTGCTCAGCCATGGATGGACAGTCAGGACCAAGGCACACCCTGGAGCAATTGCCCTGACCACATGCTCAGGGCATTTATTTGTTCCTCTCCCCACTCTCTTTCCCACCTGCTCAGAATAAACAGCAACATTTAAAGGTGAAATGGAGCCTTGAAGAGCTGACAGTGTAAGGTAAAAACCCAAGTCACTGGTAAGAAGATGGGCAGCCTTTCAAATTTTCAAGCAGGTCAAGGCAGGGGCAGAGGGAGGGACAGGACAGGATGGCAGGAGCAGCCAGGACTGCTCCTCTGCTGTCACTCCTCTGGCACAAAGCAGCCAAATCCCTTCAGTTGTCAAATGTGCACTATGCTATTGTTAATGATGCTATTACTTACCATATGTTTAGCAGTATGGCTGGATTTATTCAGCTTATTCAAATGTGGGATTGAACATTTTGGTGTAGCAAGCGGCCTCAGGCTCAGGGGGGGTTGAACTGGGGGAGAAAGCAAAAGCTAATGCAGAGGAGGAAAAATGTTAGTTACTTAACAAGGTCAATAGCATAAATTCTTATTTTGTTTACTTCAGAGTGCACAGAAGCCAGTGTTTACACCCTGTTTCTGTTAATTACTTTCAGAGAAGGCTTTGAAATCATTTGCTCTCCACGTAAAATTGTGCTTTATGCTGCTAAAAAGAACTTCCAGCCATTTCACCCAGGAATGACTACAGTCTGTGAAAAGATAAACTGATTCTTTTCCATCATGGTAGATGGGGTCAAGCTGTGATATTCAAAGCCAGTGCTTGCAGGACCTGGAATATTGGCTCAGCCACTTGAAAAAGTAAAAGGTTATTGTGAAATTTAGGTTCAGATCCAGCTTTCAAACTTGTCCAAGGATTTGGGTTAACCAAAGAGAAGACTGTTAAGAGTTGGCTTGCCTGGGTTTATCTCTTAATCACAAGTGCTTCCATCAATTTCATATAAACCTGTTTTCTGTGTGTTCAAAAAGCAAGGCTTGATGATCACTGAAAGTTCTATAATGTTCCAGAAGGTGTGGAAATAAAGTCTTAGGAAAAATCATTTAAAAGATGAATAAACCCACTTCCTGTCTTACTTCCCTTTGCCTTGCTCCCATGAAACAGATACCCCAGCAGATATTCCCACCATGTATCTTACCCATATAATATATACATTGGATTCTCACCCAGTGCAACCAGTTTAATTACGAAGATCTTCCTATTACCAGAACTTATTCTGGTACTCCCACCTTAGAATACCCTGCTGATTTGGCTGCTTTCAAAATTCAGCACAGTGACCTTTTTTATACCCCTGCTAGTGCCATATTCTGGCTCTTCTTTGATATAACCAAGCACAGTTCTAAATCCATCACCAGCTCAAATTCATATTTTTATTCTGGCAGGCCTGCTGACAAGAGCTGACAGAAAGGAAACACCATCCAAAATTATCTTAAAAATCCCATTTTATTGGAAGTCCTGAATAAAACTAGTAAAACATAGAGCTGGTGTAGAATACAAATGGTACCAGCTGATTTGCAGTTTGATTGGATCATGTAGTGAAGAGGAAAGAAGCAGCAAAGTTGCAGAATAGTAACTGCAACCATATTATTTTCCAAAGTAGCAAGCAACCTTGCAAGACCTCTTCAGCTATTTAAAATCAAATATTCTTCCAGATATTAACTTATCTCAATATAAACTGTACTAGTTCAACGCCCATGAATTGCACCTTCACTGCCCATGGTTTCCAAGGAACAGATATGGCAGTAATTAGTGGGCATAAAAATTAATTCTGATGACTCAAAAGACAATCTGTGATTGTGGAAGTGACTGTGCCTGGAATAACAAGGAATACACTTTGCATTCAGAACAAGACAGGTTCTTCCTTGGATCACAACTTATGTGACACTGCCATTCAAGCCAAACAAGAGGTAGCTCCAAACCTGGCCACTGGAGGAACTACCATGTGAAACCCCATTCTTGAAGAAGTAAAAATGCTAGCTGAAATCACTGCTGCAACACCAACTCCTTGCTTGGCTTTCATGAAACTACAGAGCTCTGCCTTAGCATCCAACCTGCCCCAAGTAGCACGTTCCTGCAGTGTCTGACACAGTGCTCTTGGAGCAGGCTATATTTCTGCAGGAGCAAGGAGATGAAAATATGGCCCTCAATCCATCTAATCCTCTGTTTGCTTCTGCTGAAAGAATGTAAGAGGTCCTTACTTGCCTACTGACAAAACAGGGCACTGAACACTCATCCAGTGCAGAGTACAAATCTAAACCCATTCCAGTTACAGCACTGGAAACATGATGTCCCAACACACACTGGATAATAGAGGGGTATTTCATACCTCATTTTAGTGCATCTTCAAAACAGAAAGCCCATCAGCTTCAAAACTAAAAGGTACTTTGGCAGAGATGAGTAGCCATAAAAAAAATTTGCAACAAAAAGCGTGAACAAAACCAGCAAGTTTCTCCTGCAAACAGCATCATGTGCTCCCCGTAGATAGCACTGTAATTTACCCAAAGCATCACCAGCCTGGATGAGAGGCTCCTATTTTACAAGAACACACTACACAGGCAACCCCAAGGGGCACCTAATCAATGGATAATACAAGGATGATTCTTGCAGTGCCAGGTCTTGGTTAAAACAGAAAATGTGCCTTTTCCAGAATGGCTGCAAGGCCAAGGTGCTTTGTAGCACATACAAAACAGTAACTAACTGGATGTCCTTAATGCTATGAGCAAATACAGCTCAATCATTTGCAAAAAAACAGCTCATCAGTAGCTGCCTTCATTACTTTTACCTTTGCACACAATGCTACAGATGTGGGGTCACAAGCATGATGCCAAATAACAGAGAAGGAAAAACCTCAGCCCAGTTGTAATTCTATTTGCAACAGCAAAACCTCCTCCAGGGGACTGTGACAGGAGCTGGCAGCCTGTTTTCAGTGCCCCAGTGCTGCTGGCACTGCTGCCACACCACTCCTGGGCCAGGCAGGGTCAGTCCCTGCTGTGCAGCCCAGCCTGTGACCACACCACTGCCCACATTGCTCCAAGCACAGCCCCCCTTCCATTACAGCTGGGGTGTAAAGGATCAACGGCACAAAAAAAAACCTCAGGCCAAGGCTATCAAAATAAGCAGAGAAAAAGAAAACTTCCGGTCATACAGAACATGGAAAGTACAATGCTACATGTAAAAAGAAATTTTGACAAGACATTTCCTTTAGGTCAAGATCTAGGGCCTGGCTTAGTGAAGTAAAAGCCACAAGGAAAGAACAGTAACAGATGCAAAAGCATCTGGGACTGAAAAGGAAAAAAAAGTAAGAAAAAAAAAATATTTCAGCCCTTAAAGTAGAAACTTAATAGTAGCAGGCTGTTCTTTAGCACAAATACTGCTTTGATCTGTCATAGCTCTGCCTACGGGTGTGCTATCTCAGGCATTTCAAAGAAATCTCTTATCATTGTGTACCTGCCTCAGAGAAATCATACCACTGAAGGAACAAAAAGGTTGATTGTTATTTTAATTGAATTTGTTTTCAATTTATTTTCAAGCTGTCTGGGGGAAACCTTTTACACATGCATTGTTTGATTTGTTTTTAACTTTGGTTCCATTATCCTAATAATGAAGCTTTTAAGGCATTTTAAGAAGCCTGTTTGTCCAAAAAGTTACTCGCATTGATCAGATCAATACCTACGTAAGCGCCTGAAAGCAGAAAATAATTATGGATTTAAAAAAGCCAGCATTATTTTACAGAACTTGGGTTTTGTTGTGAATTCAGACGCTCAGCATGAACCGCTGGCTTGATCTCTGCCAACACACACATCCATGAGCTAATGTGCCAGGGGATTATTTTCCAGCATCCCTTAATGCACGCTACCTGCATGTGGTCTTTTTCTCAAAGGTGCTGAACACTTCCAGCTCATGCTGCTCCCAGTGTTAAGCTCCAGGCCAAACCAGGACAGAAGGAATCCTTGAATGAGATTAACAGTAAAGCCAGGATTTGTGCTACAATAGGTTAATTAGTTTTCCAGGTAGTTAGCTATTAGTTCTTTTCAATTTTATAACAAACCAGAGTGGCAGTAGCTGTCAGGCAGCTCTGCCCTTCTTCTGCAGCTCCCACTGACACCATGGGCTTTGGGATGAGGCCCTGAACTGCACCAGCTCTTCTTCCCACACAAGCCCCTTATGCTGCCCTGAGAGCATAAAAGGATCCTGTAATCCCCTGCTCAGGGCAGCAGCATCCTCCCCACTGCCCTTCACACTCCAGCCTGTGGATCTGCACTCTGCCATCCTGGACCTCTTTGCAAACCCACGAGCCCAGCTGGAGCTGTGGTGTGATGGCAGCTCCCACTGCCCACCTCCCTACCACCCTAATGTATCAATCAGGCAAAACACCCTATTGCACAACAAATTGAGAGGGTTTTGTGTTAAGACAAAAAGGTTTTAAAGTTACCTTTTCAGTTGTGAGCTTTCTTCTCCAAGAGACACATGCTTCAATTTGTAATGATTTTCGGAGTCTTTTAACACTTAGAACTAGTTTTCATTAATAATGAAGGAGTCGCAGCCAATCTTCTAATGATCCCTTCCTTTAGTGCAGCTTTATCTCAGTTAATAGCTGAGTTTGCCTGTGCTGCTTGATGCAACAGCAGTGGCTTATCCCAAGCACTTACATTTACTTTTTACATTTATGAATGAAATTCATTATTTCTTTTCCACGGTAGTAAAACAGTGGGGTGGCATTAGACAGTCAGGCCTCATTTTATGTTATTATTCCAGTGGAGATCTATTAATTTTTCTGAATACGAAATTTCTTGAAGAGCAGAAATGAAAGGACAAAAAAGACTTGTAATGAGTTGTTTCTGTCACTTTCTTCCCTTTTGTCTAGCCCCAAAAAGGAAACAAACTGTCAGCACCATTAATTTTTAAAATGCCATTTTAAAATTAAATATTGAGCTAGGTTTTTAAATGACAGGACAGTTTTAAAAATTAAAGCCCTAGAACTAGACTAAGTACCTTTTCAGAGTACGGAATATTTATTTTTGGCCACTAAAACTATGGCTGCTCATTCCACCTACCCAATTTTTCATTTTTACTACAGATCCAAAACATCTGCTATTTACTCAGCTCTATCTTCACCTAGAGCAGCAAACCAGAAGTTTTAATAATCTGAAGAGGAATGTATTTAATGTAAGGTCCTTAGGGAAGGACCTAGCCATTAGTCACATGTTTGTTCAGCATAAAGTTCAGGTCTCAGTTCCCTGTGAGCTCACATTGCAGTGTGTGTAAGGAGAACCCCTTATGGCTGTGGGATTCATCAAACAGGCTGTGCACTGAAGCAGGGATGCTAATGTGGGGACCCCAGGACAAATTTAAACCCAGGGAGTGACCACAGTTCATGTTTTGCATGCAGTGGGATGGGTGAAAGCCACAGCTGCCTGCCTGGCTCCCAGGGCAGGTCTCACATGTCTGCCCTGGGTATGGTACATGAAAAACAGCTCCAGCCTCAGTTGTTAAAGGTTCTTCATATCTCCTCATGAAAGCAGCAAGCTGAGGGGTGCTACTACTGTGTCCTTAGCTTGCACCACCCCTGTCTGTATCAAGGAGCACGTTGCTGTTCAGGCAGTCCCACTGAGACAGATAAACTCCTCAAGAAGTATTAGATATGCAGGAGGGAGCAGCTTGGCCCAGAGTAAACACCACTGTCACAAGTGAGCCTTTTGAAGAGGAAACTCTATCAGAGAGTAACTCCATCACCCAGCACCTGCTCTGTGCCAGCCTGTTCCTGGCAAGGCAAGTCTCTGCTGGGGTGTCAGTGGGGCTGGTGACAGCACCAGGCAGGGGATGGAGCCCTGCCATCCTCACACACACCTGGGGCACAGGGCTGTGCACTGCAGCTCTCTGGGGACCTGATCCTACACCCCAAGGCATTGGTGGATCCCAGACCGAGGGCCTGGCCAGCCACAACAGCCACGGATAGCCAGGAGCTCTGGCACTTATTCCACTGGGTAGTGTCCGTGCTCCTCCAGCTGGAAAACCTTCACAACTCCACTCCTCCCTCACTGTTAGCAGCCAACAAAGCAGGAGGGACATGCACTGGAGCAGGAGGGAGCAGCACAGCTGCATGCCAGCCTCCCCACTGTCCTCATGGACTGCTGATTTAGATGCCACCACATTGCCCTCCCACTTCAGCTTTAATTTCTGTTCCCTGCCGCTCTCAGTAGTGAACAATGATGCATTACAATTTTCAGGTGCCTAAGGCTCACAGAGCTTTCTCGATATAATCAGCAGAAAAGAAGGATTTTGCATCGAAAGCCAGTGCCAACATCCCTGCAGTGATAACCATCCCTGTATAATTAAAATGAACATTTCACAAAATGTCATCTCTTAGCAGCATATTTTAGATTAAAAAAAAAAATAAAAAAACATTTCCAAGATCAAAAGAAGAGAATTATAATTGGGAAAGGGTGGAGGTGGGGGAGGACAGTGTGACAGCCCCAAGAAGTATTACTATTATTATGAGGAAAAGTTTGCTAAAATGCCAACTGCTCGCCCACAGTCAAAGGAAGCACCAGTTTACTTGTTAATCGCCTTAATTAATTAACTGGCATTGTCCTGGATTTCCTGAAGCTGGGCTTACTGTGGGAATCAATTTTAAAGAGCTTCCAGAAAGAAAATTTAAATTTCTGCTTAAAGACTTTACAGATTAGTAAACAAGAGCCTGCTTCCAAACCATTTGGACAAAACCACAGCCATGATTTATGGAGACAAAGTCTTTTTTCCCATAGAGTCTGTTGTGATCAGCTATATTGACCTACTGCACAGCACAAACTTGCCTGAATTAATCCCTCTTTGAACTACAGCAGCTCTTTTAGAAAAACACCCCATCCTGATTATAAAACTGGCAGTGAATCAGAAGTCAGTGTCATCAGGGTGTGCTGTACCAGGAGCTCCTACTGAAAGCCCTGCTCCTTTCCACCACTGATCTGTGCAGTTCCATACTCCACCCACCGCTGGCCTTCCCTTCTGCTGTAACAAGGGCAATTTGGCAAGCCCTTGTTCCCTGTACAAGAACTTACAGATGGTGAGTGAGTTTTCATTACTAGGGCTGTGATCTTCCAGACTTTCTCAATTAAATGGGAATGAAAACAGGCCATGAGCTTCCTCCTGGTCCTCTGAGGCTATTCCAGTTCTTATCATGCTTTTCAAGCTCAGGATGTAGTTGCACCCAGTGACAGATATTAGGGCAACAGCATCTTCCTGAGTCCTTGCACACAATTATCTGCTCTGTAACTTCTGACCACAACACTGCATTAGACTTTCTCCCAGCCCACAGATTATCCAACTCGTGCTCTAAATATTACTTTAATCACTGTTTCCAGGGCTAGCAATTCTCACTCTATAAACCTGACTAGTGATCCCTCTTTGGCTGTGGAAAAACAGATCCTAAGGTTATCTGTTACATGAAACAGCAACTAAGAAAACACACACACAAGAGTTTCCACATATTGAACTCAAGTTTTCTCTTCCTCAGTTCACCAGAGCCCTTTCCTGGAGTTCTACAGAGGACTCTGCTGTGGGATATTACTCACCTTACTGCAGGCTTAACCCATCGAGGCCCAGAATGCAAAATCACCTTTAGTGACCAATGGAGAGAAAAAGGTGTGTTTAGGATTCATTCCATTTCACCTCTCTTACACGTCTATTTTTTGGATGATAAATGACATGTCCAAAGTACCAGTTTCCTTTCACTGACTGTAGTAGAAACTACATGTGTCCAAACTAAGATAAACACATCTACATCAGGTTAGGTGAGCCTCAGCCTTTGAGTCTAAATAAAACACTGCAGATAAAAAAAAAAAGATAATATGCATGACCTTATTAAAGTGTTCCAGTAGTAAAACACCCATCACATAAATATGGAAGTGCATACTTCTTTAAATAATGTATTTTAAGTGCTAATTTTGATGTCAGATTCTGCTCTTGCATGCCTCTAACAAGACAAGAGGGAGCAAGGAGTTCTCCCAGCTCAGCCCATGTAAAGAATAGCTGGGTGGAATCTGCCCTGCCCAAGAAGAGGCACACAGAGATGGCTTTTGTTCTGCAACAGGGTCAGCAGCACAAAATGGGGTGGAGAAAGTATCCCTCTACCTGTATATTAACATCACAGTCATTTTTTGCCTAGAGGGGCAGGAGAAGATCACAGCCTAGCAACATTTCTCTGTTTTGTGGAATGGCTCATTTAGCAATGACAAAATTTTCCTTGAGAAAACTATATTCTGTGGAGGAAGTGCTCAACAAATCTTCAAAAAGTTGTAAAGAGAAAGCTGAATGGAAGGCACACACAGCCATTTTTCATCTGTTTTTCCTAATGTGCAAATACAACAGTTCCCCACTCCTCCTGGCAGGAGGAGAGGAGCAACTAATGGAGCAATGCTGATCTCCTAAAAACAGAGAACATCTCAGAAAAATGAAATGGAAGAGGTGTGCTGCAGCCTGCCTGCCATGCTGATGGATTACACCAGGCATTTGGGTGCTTACCCTGCCAGGCAGCTACAGGAACTGCAAAGGCAGTGGTGAGAGCTGCTGTGAGGGAGAGGTAGAATTTGCATAAATTCATGTATGTCTCAGCCCCTGAACATGCACTTCCTTGTAGGACTGAGAGCAAGAGTCGTCCAGGTAGTGGTGTCAGGTTTGGTGACATGTGTCTTCTGACATTGAATAGGGGCATTTACATAAGGAAAAAAGTGTTGGAGCTTCTGTTGCATTGCTCATCAGCTGCAGAGAAATTTGGTGAGACCTGAGGAGGGACAACAGACACAGTGGGAAATGGAGAGAAGGGAAGAAGGAAATGGCCAGTAGAGGGTTGGTCTATATTTTAAATCAGCTTGTCATACAACTGCTTCACTCACCTTAGAAAAGACTCCTTTCTTAGCACAGCTCTGCTACACTTGTCTGACTGTGACATCCTCTCGAGGAACCTCTCTAAGCTGGAGCTGGTCTCATGGCAGTGGGGAGAACCTGGAACATGGCATTATGGATGGAGGGCAGGGGCTGTGTGCTGCCAGGGGCTACCAATGCACTGGCAGTGGGGCAAGGCTGTGAAACACTGTACTACTACATGGTGTCCTTGGCCCATCTGGAGCTGCAGCAGTCCTGGAAGAGCTGGACAGGCTTCAATTTGCACCCACCCAACCTCACAGCAACCTCAACCCCCAAGCAGACACACTGGAGCTTATCTACCGTGGCCACTTCTCTGAATATCCAGCATTGGCCATTTCCAGAAGAAAACCTTCCCATTCACTTTTTGAAAGATGTGTCTGAAGCTGTTCAGTGAATCCTGTATTACAGGGGACATTTTTGATAATCCCTAGCAGTCACAATTCAGTACCTGTCACTCAACCAGGTGACCAATGGGAAGCCAGAAAAGGAGCTTAAGAGGCAGAAGGGAAAGAAAAACAAGGGGGACTGACAGATGTCAGGTAAATCCTGGGATCCCTGGCAGAAATATCAAAGCAGCCCACACCCAGAGTGCACTTAGGAAGGATACATCTGCATAGATTGAAACAGAAAAGTTCGTTTTTTGCTGTAGGAAATCAAGTTGCACTGATGGGTGCTGGTTAAACTGTCCCCAGTCAGTGCATAAGACACACCATGAGCAGTTCCCACCCTCTCTCCACTCTGAGTTATCTCCACCTTTTCTGGGGACAGGAAAGGCACACAGAGACCTTCTTCACCACTGAAAGCTCTTCCACTCATAACTGAGCTTTTGGGCCAGATGACACCTGAATAATGCTGCACAGAAGAGTAAATTGCTACTGGACAATTAGCAGAGCAGCCCAGCATTATGGGGCTTTGCTTGACTTCATCTCCCACAATATGAAAATTCACCTGACAATTTGGTCTTCTTCTGCAAAAATACTCCAGTACCGACACAGAGGCACGGATAAGTCATGTACTGGCCCATTGCCCAGCTTAGTGCTTGGCTTGGCTTCAGCAGTTCAGCTGACACACACATCTTTCTTTCATTTCCTTTCCCCAGCCCTCCATTTCCCCAGAGTCCCTTCTCCTCCTGCCCCACCACTTTCCATCACCACTCATCCCTGAGCACACACTCTCCATTCACAGGCAGGGCTGCTTGTAATGCCCTTCTCTGCTCACACAGGCCTCTGTTCTGTGCCTTATTCTGCAATTTATTACACAAAAAGAGTCAAATTAAAATCAATACAACTATTGAGTAGAATACACCAGACCGGACTGAAAAAGAGCAAAACTGCCCAGAGAGGAAAGTGGGAGATGATCTTGTCATGTCACATCCAGCTTTTCCACACAGCCATGTGCTGCCTGTGCAGCAGCAGCCCAGCCCATTAGACACACTCAGCCCTTCTCTCACCTCTTTAGACACCAGTCATTGATAATCTGTGCAATTAGTGTAAGGCTTACAGTTGGACTCAATGATCTTAAAGGTCTTTTCCAACCTAAATGATTCTATGATTAATCCTGCCTGTCAGTAAAGCTACAGCATCTCTGCACACTGCAATACCCTACAACAGCTGAATATATTGCATAAGAGCAAGAATCTTCTTAATGGATTTCTGCAGCAAGAGTGGAAAATGGGGGTGTTCCCAGCTACATATATCCTAGTGAGAGGTAATGAACGGCACACCCATAGCATTTTGCTAATAACCTCAAATAGAGTGAAGAGTTCAGCTGGGAGGGGAGAATTTTTTTTTCTGGTAAAAGTTTGATGAGCTTTCAGAATCAAATATTTCAGAGCTTGCTCATTGCTAATTAAGGGTTAGTATACTAAATTAGCAGTAAATTAACATTCATTTCTCTGCTAGTACACTAGAGCTGCAGGAAATTACCCAAATTATTCAGGTAGTGACATTCATCACTGGGTGGAATTACTGTAGCTTAAACAAGATTTAGTGCTACTCTGTAGCTAATATTCACAGCTGCAGGAAAAGAGAGGCAGGCTCCCTCATTCACAGCAATTTTGACAGCAGAGGTGCCAAGATAGGGGAGAATGTTCATCTGAGCTGTTGATTATTGAGGTAAGAGGACAGAACAGGCCATGCTTTGCTGAGAGATCACTGCATGCTTGGAGTGCAAATGGCAAGGTGGCACCTGGCTGGTGGCTGCAAGTGACCAAGTGCTGCTGTAAAATGAAAATATCACCCTAAAAATATCTTTGTGCAGTTGCTGGGGATAATTGATGCTGGTGCAGCATTACTTCAAACCACTCGTAAAGCTCCATCTGTAGCTGCAGCTCTATAGACATTTCATAATTATGTTTAATATTGCAATCCCCTATTTCTAGGGAGGATTTGAAGATCTCGGCGCATTTGTCTAAGTGATGAGCATTTTATCTAGGGCTTAGGAGCTTTCCTTCCTCCCTGGGGAATAGTTGGCTCTGGAAGCTGCTGACTGCCTTCAGAGCCCTCCCTCACCTCTTTTTAGGTCAAACACAACTCAACCACAGCAGACTGAAGAAACCAGACAAGTTTTGATGGTCTAGGTAAGAGGTAGTGAGCATCTTACTGGAACCATGTGCCCAAATCCAAGGCAATCTTTCCTGATACACTCATCTCCAAAGAAAAGAGTACACTTGATGTGCTGAAGCTTGGAGCTTGCTGTATTCCCAGGCCAGGTGGCTCCCAATCACTTTTGCATCATGAAGAATGTAAAACATGCACACTGGGGCTTTCCTAGGCACTCTGTTGCTTTGGGCAGGCAGCATGAAAGGTGTGCAGACAGGGAAAGTCCTCTTGGGAAGGACAAGGATGGCTTGTTCCCTAGTGCAAGTCAGCCAGAGGGAAGGAACCAGAGTGCCTGAGAGAGAAGGAAGAAAGGGGAAGAGCCAAAGGGGAAGAGGGAGACTAAGAACCAAGCACTGCTGCTCTCTCATTCTCTAAAACTGTATGTCAAGAACTAAACACCCTTAATACTTGAGAAGAAACTCCTCAGGATACCATTTTACCCTTGACTATTAAGAACAGGGCCACTTTGTAGAATGTATATGCCTGAATAGACACAGTTACATAGAAAACAGGACATGTCCCTTTTGATCACAAAGAAGTCCACGTGCTGTCTGAAGCCTTGTGCAGAATGGCAGCAGGGGTCTTCACACTCTATTTTTAAATTTTCCAGCACTCAGACTATGGGAATGAGCTGTTGCCCCCTGCAAATAAAGGCCCAATCTAAAGCAAGCATGCTTTTAAGCTCACGGATGGAGATTTCAGATGCCACCACTATTAATTTTCACTCTTCTGGCTCTGTTCCTTGTCTGCTGCTGGCAATCACAGTGGGATCAAGAATGAGTCTCAAAACAGGAGGAAAAGACAGTTGTCTAGTTGTGCTTTTTACATTCTCTCCCAAGCAGCTCAAAGCAGAGATGATAATGCATATCTTAATTAACTAAGGCCCTCCACAAACTGCCTGGGGCAGGTTTTAATAGATACTGGCTTCTAGCTGGACAACTGGCAAGTAGACTTTTACTGCCTGGAAATAAAGGCATTGCAAAAACCCAGTAAGTTAAATCAATGTTCTGTTAATTCATTTTTAAAGTCTCACAGGAACATTGTGCTCTTTGTCCAAAAATGTTCCAGAGCTTTAACAGCTGCACTGCTAGCATGGGAAGCAGAACAACAGGGTCTTTAGATGTCAGTGTGTGCAGGGACACTGCTCTCTTCTGCTTAAAATCCACCAGGTTTCATACAAAGCTGGTATTAGCCCACTTTTGTCATCCAGCTTGCCCTTGAGATGATCACCATACTGCTGTTCTAGGAAGAGCTAGAGCTATAATTTCTGTCCTAGGAAGAAGCAAATCTCTCATCTGTGGGGCAGGGACAACCCCCCAAGAGATTTTTCCCCCTTCCTTATCCTTCACGGCACAGGGTCCCCACATATGTGCCCTGATGTTAAGCAGTGGAGGAGGAACAAATCCACTGTCACCACTTTTCAGCCACTCCTGGGGGAGAATAATAGAGGAATCTATTTACTTGCTTCTTTGTGACCTGCAGTGGAGAATGAGTTTTGCACAGTGCTCTCAGGAGGAGCAGCTGCTGCCTCCTCTCCCAAAGGGATGAAGTTTGCTCTCCAGGCAATGTGGAGAGGATAGTATGGGAACTGAAGTCCTCTAGATCTTTTTTTAGGGACAGGACTGTTTCTCTCATTAGCCATAGCCTCATCTGAGCCCCTCAGTATCAGCTGTCTCACAAAGCCCTTCCTGCAGAACCTCATTACAGAGAGCTTGACTGGAAAACAGCACTTCCAAATGTCAGTGACTGTTGAAAGGAACATGGGATGAAATCTGAGACTACAGGAACAACAGATGAACAGAGAAACCCAGATGTGTTATTTGGTACTGAAGCTGCATTATGATGCCATGAGGGGCAGGGAAGCCTGCAGCCCACAGCACTGGGGGTTCGTGGGGGGTGACTGTACCCCAGCCTGGCCCCATGCACAGCCCCATCCTCGGGAGCAGCAGGAACCAGCTCTCCCCAAATTTAGTGCCACTGCTCCCCAGCAGCTCACAAAGCCCTTTTATGGGACTGGAGGTTCACAGTACCCATTCTGGAGAGAACTGAGGCTGCTGCAGTGACTTCCCTAAGCTCACCCAGGAGGCCTGAGCAGAGCCAAGAGCAGACACAGGACTCCTGCATGCCAAGTTACCAGCTCTACATTATGCTTGTAGGACAGTTTAGCCTAAAGTGCCTCAGAGCACAATTTTTGGGCACAGAGTAGGAAGTGCACAGAGCAGAGCATCTGTGCCGGCGCTGTACCCCAGGCACAGCCTGCTCTCACTTTGTCCATCCATCTGTACCCTCCCCTTTTCCCAAAGGGCTCTCCCCAACCAAACCCCAACGTACATTTGAAGGATTTCCATCCTGTGGATATTTCATGTGTGTTTTTAACTTTCTACATTTTCAAAAGAAAACCAAAAAAAGCAATGAATTTCCTGCAATAGCAAAGAATGTATGCTGCGACATTGGAAAACATGCAGCATGTGATTAACAAAAGCTGTAGAACTGGTCTGTTACAGGAACAAAGTCAAAGTGCCAATTTTTTAATGCTGTTTACCAAATCAAACAGGCATTCTGCAGCCCACCTGTTCCTACTGCCTCTGACTTCATGATAGCCATTTTCTGAAGCCAGAGAAATAATTACTGGACCAGTTTATTGATGGCAGCTGGTTTGGAGTGAAAAAGTCCAAAACATGCAATAATTAAAGACTGTAAGGGATGCAAGCTATTAAGAGGACAAAGAAAGCAAAATAAATCTATCCAGAATGAGCAAATGGACACCTTCTACAGGAAGCCAAAACCTCTCCTCCAAGCTGATGTACTCACAGTCAGCTCACAGGGAAGTCCAAAAAGGCAGGGTGATGGGAAATCACAATAATCTAAACTTCTGCAGTTATTTTGTTTTATCCAGGAATTATTACACAATCCTTGTCCCTAACAGAAAATTCAAAGTTCTGGAGTGAAGCAACAGCCTAGAGACCAACCTGTGCCAGCTGCTTCAAAAGGCCCTGTAAAATCTCATAAAGGAGAATTGTACCCCAGTAGGCCTGAGGGATAAGCTGTGTTTAGCATATGGCCCAAAGTGCAAAGGATGAGTCTGCATCCCACCCAACTGCAGATGATATTGCTAATCATACAAACGATGCCAATCTGTCAGTCTCAATATCCTACCTTGTGGCAATGAGTCCCAGAGGCTAATTAAAACTTAGGTTAAAAGTGCTTCCTATTAAAGCTGTTCAATGCATTGACTTCAAATTTAATTTTATGTTTCTCTTTCTTATCCAAAAGAGGAAAATGTATTGGTGTTTTATTTATATCCATCACAGCCTGTCTCTCAATGGCACTTCCCATGTATTGTTCTCCCTAAAATAAACAGACCTAACCTTTGCAGTCTCTGCTGCATGCAAATCTTCCCTCTAAAGTATTTTCTATGCTTCTGATTAGGTTTGTTGCCCTTCACTGAACCTCTTCTATTTCCTGCTCTATCATTTTTTAATTAGGGTAACCAAACCAAACACGCTTCTCAAGGTGAGGCCACATCACCATCTCTAGAACAGCACTGTCATATTTTCAGTGTTGTCCTCTATTCAAGAAATTAATGTCATGCCATTTCATATTTATGCTTTCCTGATCACTGCTCAGACCTCAGCAGATGTTTTCCATTGAGCTATTTGAGATATTTTTTTGTTTTGAAGCTCACCCCATTAGACAGTCAACCGTTCCATCCAATTAATAGTAACATCCTTTTACTCACATTGCATTTTATTATCAGTATTTTGATTAATAAAGCTCTGGTAAATTCAAAGGAAATTCTTAGTCACATTTAGATTTGATTAAGTTTTGGAGCATCAAATTTCAGCAATTTGCTACTTACTGTCTTTTTCAAATTATCATAAAATACTAAGTACAGGCTCAAGGGGTGCCTGCCATCCAAATGTCTGTACATGTAATTACTGAAGCTCTCCACAGAGACATGATTTTCAAAGAAAATATTTATCATAACATAAATAAAAGCCTAATTTATTTTTAAAGCATTTTCAAAGCTCAAACCTCAACTTTCTGCACCTGCACTGGAAGTCTACAAAGAGGGAAGTAGCAAAGTGGCCTCTGTTACTTCCCAGTATGCATTCACATGCACATCACCAAGCCAAACAAACCCTCCTCCCCTGGCTGCTGTAACACAATTTTCAAGAAAGGTGAACATGACAGTCTTCAAAGGGATTTTAAACAAAACAATGTCAGTAAAGGTTTCACCACCCTATGTACCACACACTTCTATAGCCTGTAAAAAGAAATACCCCTCTCAGTGAAATTCAGACCACATAAGGTTTTTGAATTCAGAATGTCTTTTTATAATGATATATTCATGCTCACTGCCATCCATCAGAAACTTTCTATAGAGTGGATGCTTTGCTTATCTGTAAAAAAAAAAAAAAAGCTGAATTACTTTAGAGGGAATCAAGTTTCTGAACATCTACAGGGGGAAGAAGAGACTTGAAGGGAATCTTCAGTAGTTTCTCATCTAGATGGATGTCCCTTCCCAAGGATTTCACCATAGAACGGTTTGGGTTGGAAGGGAGCTTAAAGAGCACCTAGTTCCAAACTAGGTGATGGGACTATGCCATGGGCAGGGACACCTTTCACCTATCTGGTCTGGTCTTGAACACTTCCAGGGATGGGCATGCACACTTTCTCTGAGCAATCTGTGCCAATGCCTTGCCACTCTCACAGTAAAGAACTCCCCAATGTCTAATATAAACCTACTCTCAGTTTAGCTCACCTTCCTCTTGTCCTATCACTACACATCCTTGTAAGAAGTCCCTCTCCATTGTATCAGAGCCCCTTTGGGTACTGGAAGGTGCTATAAAATCTTCCCAAAACCTTCTCTTCTCCAGGCTGAACAACACCAGCTCTCTCAGCCTGCCTTTTAGGAGAGGTAGAGCCAACAAGAATATTAAATAGCAGTGGTCCATATACTGACCTCCAAGGAATTCCATTTGTCACTGGTCTCCACTTGGGTATCAAGCCAGTGACCAAAAACATGGAAGTAAATATATACACCTCTTCCTCCTAGAGAAATATTCCCAAGTTCTTGGCAGCAGCCTCCTGCAGGAGGCATCTTGCTGTTCAGACAGCTGGAGAGCTCACCACAAATCACCACTTAGAGCTGTGGTTGTTGGCAATGGCTTCTGGGATATTATTAATTACAGGAATTGATTTTTTTAAAAAAATTTCCCAGCATATGACATACTAAGTTGTCACAAGTTACTTTTTTCTAATGAGAACTTCTGTATCTTATCTAAGAGTCCAAGAGCATAGCTGGGTGTTATTTGAAAAAGCTGTGTTTCTGCTGGAAAAAAAAAATGTCATCACATTTTCCAGGGATAAGTTTTCTAGAAAGGAAAAACAGCAACTTTCTTTTTAGGACAAAAGCAATAGTTTCTACCTCAGCTAAAGAATCCCATCTGCTGCAAGCTCTGAGTCATCGGCTTATTAGCAAAATTGTCTGAACGAAGCATAAATTTGATTTGCTCAGAAACCAAATCTGCACTTAGACAAAAATCACAGTCTGCCACTTGCCTATAAATCAGGCTCCTTCCCTGTCCTCAGTTCCTTCCCACAGATGAAGGGTGGCACCTGCTGCTGGACAGACACTCTCCCAAACTCCTGCAGTACTTTCCCTTTATCCAGGAGGCTTTTGGCCAGGGCCAGTCCCCAAAGGCTGGTGCTTCCCTCCCCGACAGGCAGCCCTTCCACACACTGGCATTTCTGGCTTATGCTGCAATTCCTTTTTGGCCATATGTACAGAGACACCCCTTTTGTTTTTCTTTTTCCTCACTCTGCCTCTCTGTCTTCTGAACACAATACACTGTCAGAACCCCACATTGGTTTTTTCACAGCTCTCACTCCTCAGCAGCTAAGTCCCTGTTTCCCTTTCAATGGTGCATTTCTCCTCTGCTTTACACAAAGCCATCCATTACCAGTCATGTGACCAGCACGGTGCACTTTTGGGGTCAGGTGTGAGATTGTAAGTTTGCTGGGGTTAATTTCTGAGCTGGTTTTCTGCTGTTACTTAGACATACACTCTTAGTAAATCATCAGAACTAATGGGGGAGGGAGTCCAAGGAGGACAATGGAGGCACAATTTACAGACGATGTTCATAGCTCTTTTTTCTTTCCTCCATCCAAGCCTGTCATGTGGGGAGGCAGCACATCCTGATCTCTACCAACGCAAGATCAAAGCTTTCCAGGTCTGTCAGAACTCTGAGCCTGTCGCTATCCCTATTTACACATGTTTATTTTTATTATTGTTACCATTAATAGTAATTCGTCTTGACAGTTGCCGAGCAGCCACATGGGTAAGGACCTTATCCCACTAAATGCTGTAGAAATGCTAACCAAAATGACAAGAGCTTACAGCCTTAGGACAGGCTTGCAACAGAGAAGCTGTTTAAATGCTGGCCTTCATTCAGGCTGATTTGGCGTAGGCAGAGCCGCGCTGCACAGGCTGGCTCATCACAGGGGTTTAGGGCCTCACTTCTGTTACATTGAGACAGAATTAGGCACCCAGTCCCTGTGTACCTCATTTTCACCAGCAGTCAAATTATTGGACTGTTGGGTCGCTCATGACAAGCTGCTCCAGGAACTTGATTGCTCAGTTCATCAGTCACCCCACTCCCCCACAAGCAGCGAAGTGCTCTAGTACCTGAGGGGAGCTTGTTTCATTTTGACAGAGTAATTCCCAAGGTGTGAGATGCCAGGAGCACAAAATCATCATGCTTACAAACGTAGAGGCTCACTTCCAACCACTTCTGTGATAAACAGCACCAAAGGAGACATGTGCCAACTGCAGTTGGAGTTTTATGGTTGTTCCTTTAGCACCTCTTCGGATTTTGTTTAGTTCACTTCTGCAACAACAGCTGGGAGTAGTATTTCCTTCAAATTACAGAAAGATTTAGTGTTATCTTAATGTGTGATACAAGTGTAGCCTGAATTATATTTAGGAGGAAGTACAATATGTGCTAATGAATAATAAAGACTGTCTACAAGGGTATTAGCCTGTCTCTGGCTGCTCCTGCTGCTTCAGCCAGTTCTCACCCTCTTAATAGTGCTAGCAAGTCACAATGGCTCTGCCACTCAACAGCCTACTCTCAAGGGACCATACTGGAAACATTCTCCATTTTCTAAGGTTTCAGCTGGAAAGAGGCTCCTATTTCTAAACATAAAAGTTGAGCTGGAAAACAGACTTTCCTTTCTGGTGAAGATGCCCTGCAGGATTGCAAAACCAACACCTGTAAACCAGGGCTGTCCAAATCCACCACAGGAAAACTGACAAGCACAGAAAGAGCTCAGGAAGAGGCTGGGCCCCTGACTCACTCCAGAAACTGGCAGCAAGTCCCAGATGCAGTCCTTATTTCGCCCTTCTCTGTTTGTCCGTGTGCATTTGGCAGGACATTAATGTCTGAATCACTGCTACGGACGTGTGGCTGGTGGAAAACAGAAGTTCAGCGTAGTCAACAGTAAACTGACAGCTGCGATCAAGAATAGCACCAATATGGTTCACTGATTATCTGAATTACTTCAGGGTATCTTAGCAAATCCCTGCAATGTATCACAGCCACCAAAGGAACACATGATTTTATGCAAAGAACATTTTTGAAAGATGGAACAAAAAACCCACTGATACAAATAGCTGAGAAAATGTAGTGCTAATGGATGTTCCCTTCTTTCTGCATTATTTATCTTTCATAAAATACTACATAAACACACTTGCTCCTACAGAGAGTCAGAAATAACATATTTGACTTATCTGTTTTGGAAATAGTGACATGTGTCAACCAAAACGTTTCAACATGGGATTTTTCAGTTTCAACAACTGTCATAGGGCTCCTCTATTGAAAATAATCAATGCCTTTGACAGATAAAGGGAGGTAATACAGTGACTTATTTTGATACAACTTGACAGCTTTTTTTTGACAGTATTTTTCACTGTCACTCTATTGGATTTGAATTTTAGCTGGGGCCCATGAGAAATATGCTTTTGGTCTTCAGCACTGAATCTCTGCAAATCAAAAGGGCAGTGAGAGTGCAGTACTTACCTGATTTTTATTTGCCATTATCTATCAGTCTCCAGTTTTAATTATTCATTTTTAATACCCTTCCCAATTTTTATACTCATGAGATGTCATAATAAGGCACATTTAAACTATACTTTGCTGCTCCCTTGGCAAGGAAGGACATTTCACACAGCTAGACTTGGAAATGGAGCTATTTCCTAATGTCACAGTGTTCGGACTGACAGTTCAGTTCCATCAAGAGCTCATCCGTTCTGCTCTTACGAGACTGCAGCAGCTTAAAAGAAGTTATTAATATTGATTATTAAATATTCAAACACTTGCCCATGCAGGAGATTGTGAGGCTAAGGATCTCTTCATTAAAATTCTTCATGCAAAACACATCTTTCAATTAAAATATTTTTTTTTTTTACAAAATTCAACAATGGATCCAGATCTGAATTCTTGTAGAACAAAATCAAGGCATTTGAAAGAATCATTAAAATCACAAGCCAGTCCTTCATTGCTGCAAAGCTCCACCAAACAGGTGAGGAGTTCTAGACTTGCCTCTGGCAGACATTGCCCTTGGACAAAGAGAAGGCAGGTGCAGGGTGATGAGGATAAAGGGAAACTCCTCATTACTCTGTATTTTGATAATAGCCTCATTCAATAACTAGCATTTGGAACAACTTCTCCCACTGAGCAGTCAGTCAGAGTCCACTTATTCTGATCCAAATTGTTTGTTCCTGGCTGCAATTTCCACTAATATTGTCATAATGTAATTTATTTTGTCTTTGATATAAATATGTGACCTTGTAGGGTTCAGTATCTAAATATTTATTTGTTTCCAAGCCTAAATTCACAGCATGATATGTGAAAATCCCCTTTGGTATAACAATGCTCAAAGAGACAAGGCTGTGAGATGACTGAAGGTACAAAGGTGCAGGAAATAAAAGGACTTGTATTCCCAACTCATCATTCCATATACTGCTCGAGACAAGAATCGCATCCTGGGTTTTGATGTATTGTTGTTGTATATGTTGAGAGCTCAGTTATGTTTAAATGTAGTACTTCAGCTCCTTTGCTTAACAACACCTGCTAACTTGCTTGACATCTCAAAGAGTTTCTTAAAATATTCTTAAACCTTTGGCATCCCTTCCTGCCCTGGGCTTCATGAATAAAACATTTATCCAGTCAGCAGCTTTAGCAAAGAGGAACAGCCAAGTTCCATCCATCAACGTCAGCAGCTGAATTACTGAGTGATTTCAGATCCTTTAATAACTCTGTTTCTTTATGACTGTGTTGGTAAACAATCAAACAGTGCTGGCACCTGGCTTTCAGTGAACATTAACTTTTTTTGCATTATCAAATAATACTAACAGAGTTCATTGCTGTTATTGTTATTTCAATTAAAAAAATGTCTGCAATGCTGTCCACCTTTGTGAGAATGCACTGAGGCTTAGTCTTGATTTGTTATGAAGGTCATCGAACGCTACTTACATTAAACCTGCTGGGACTTTGGAAAAAAAAAAAAAGAGCAAGGATAAATAGAGCCTTTACTTCACATATAATGTGCTTCATTTATCATTGGGATCACCACATAGTAATACACTGCCCTTTTGTAAGGTTGTTAATAGAAACTAAGCATTTTGGGGTGAAAAACCAATGATATAAAGCTTCTGTTGTTGTAGAACTCCAATGAAGCTTGGAGGTCCAACCACTACAAGGAAATTGCCTACATATATTCAAAAAGAGGTTCCTGGTATGACCCTCTGTGTGGAGGAGGGGGAATGTGAAGAAAAATCAGCTTTCTGAATTGAAAACCTGGCCAGAATATATCTGAGCACATTTGGTTTGAATTAAATAGATATTCAAGATAAAAATCTTTTCCTACATTGGCAGAACAGTAGGAAGAGATTTTCCACACACTGAGATGCAAGCGACGGTTTAGCCTCTAACCAGGATATGCAAATTGAAAGCCCTGGTATTCAATCCTCTAACCTCTCACGCAGGAAAACTATTCTTAGGCATGCAGGAATAACACACTGAAGTCAAAAGGGGCATCTAAATAAGGATGAGTGGCCAAGGTAGAGCCCCTGGTCTACCTCTATTCACCAGGGATGTGTGCCTGGAATATAAACAGCAAATACCCACAGACACACTAACACAAGAATTACTTTGAATATCTAATCCTGCAAAAAGGATCCTTCTCAGCTCTGGGACAGAAAAAAATTCCAGCATTGAATTTGCAGAGGATGAAAACTATGTGGAATCACAACAAACAAGAGAAGAGCATGAGACTCCCTAAGCCCACCTAGAGTCTTGCTCTAAGACCTTGGGGCTCAGATGAAAGGTGCCACTGTGGGTCACTGCAGAGACAGCTCTAGGGGGTTCCAATGTTTTCTCTCCCTTCTAGGGAGCCTCTCTTCCCCAGCACAGCATCAGCAACAGCTCCTGTGCCGGGTGTGAGCAGGGCAATGTGTGCAGAAATATGGGAGGGGTTTGCTCACCTCCCAGTACATATTCCCAGCTTCAGAACCAGAGGAAAACACAGACTGACTACACCAGAGAAAACGTTTTTTACAGGTTTCTACAGGTTTAAATGAGCTCTGTACTACTGAAGTCAAGGGGCATACAGGTAGATACCAGCAACATTTTCATTTAGAGGCATCTCAAAGCCTCTCCATAGGAAAATAAACAGACTCTTCAGTAAAATTACACCCAGTTAAGCCACAGGTAAACAATTAAGCCACAGGCTTCACTATTTAAGCACTTCCCAGTTGCTTGGATAAGTGAAGTGTCACCATTATAGATTAAGCTTCTACACCCTAAGTTTTCTCTGTGGCATCTTAAAAATAAAAAGCAACGCTTAGTTATATCTAACAGAAGACTGTCTCTGTTTCTGTTTCCTTTCTTGAAAAGAAGGCAGGTACTGCTCCTGAGGAGCACAAGTTGGCTCATTCTTTGATTCCCAGGAAGGGCAATGGCAAAGATTATTAACCATGAATGTACTGGCTTGGTCAAACAAAACCCCCTGGCAGAGAAACCCAGCCCCAGCCCACTGCACACAGAGGCCTTGCACAGCCATCCACACCAACTCATGCATGTGCTGATCACAGCTCATCATGCTGACCAAACCCACCATCTCTTTTTCTCATCTGCCCCTGGATATCCAGGGTTCATGCCCTCTCATGTCCTGCATGCACTGCAACTCCCCGGAAGCAGCTCTTGCCCAAAGCCCTGCACACCCAGGCTGGCTCCTGACCCTTTACTGACTCCTTTGGGAACAATGCCACTGGCAAAGGACAGGGAGAAGTTCCCATCAGGATCTTCTCCTACCTGCACAGAGCAGCCCAACAAGGGCAAGAGAGCTGGAGCCAGGCGGACTTTTCAGTGAGATGCTGCATGTCCTGCTTGCAGAGGTAGAGGTTTGGGTACAGCATCTCAGAAATCTGCCTCCCTTGGTGAGCCAGAGACAGGAACTCCCCCTTGACCTGCTACAACACAAGCAGAGCTGGGATTAGCCATGGATTTGAGGCCTGGGGTTATTTTCTAAATTTCTTTTAAAATTTGCAATTCTTCCTATGCATTGTTGAAGGAAAAACATAGGACCCAATGGAGGTCTTTGCACTGGCTTTGGAGTTAGACCTGTGAATATCTATTTTCAGCTTAAAAAAAAAAAGCTCTGAATCTCATTCCATTTTCTTGCTTGATCCCCAGGCTCTAAACCTGTAAATACAAACAGCACCTCACTCATTTGAAATCTGCAACCTCTCCATCATAAATCAATCTCCAGAGAAATTAGTAACTACATTTCTGGGGGGGATTTTTTGTTTTGTTTGTCCATTTTAAAGATTGTGGGTTACATAATCAGATATGTGGGTATCAACAGCAGCTGTAGCTGGAACGCCCAAGGCAAAAAATCCTTTGTCTTGAATTTTAAAAAAATCTGCTTCCACCCCCCATATCCCCACTGAAACACGTTTCACACTTCACTACTGGAAACATACCCTGAAGACATTTACATCACAGGCTTTGTTATTATAAGTTATACCAAAAGACAAAAGGAACAAGGTTTTGTAACCAGAGGGCAAACATCACAACTGCTAATTTGTTAGGGGGTGACATTTCTGATAATGCCGTTTTAGTTGAGCTCCATATTGTAATTTCATCATGACATCATATCCCAACACTTAATAGCAGGGATACACATGAACAGGTCTGTTGCCTAAAACAAACAAAGGTATTAGGAAACTTCTTGGGACTGAGTTGTATATTGACTTCTGGTCAGCATTTTCAGAGAACTTCATTAAATTTATGTCTTCAAAAACATAACTTATGGACCTTCTGAACAGGAACTCGTACCAGCAGGAGTAACAATTGTTTTTCCCCATTTTGTGATTTATCATCCATTCCATTACATGCTACACAGACTGTCATTTTTCTTTAAATGTGTTTGATAAAAGAGTTCTTGTTCTACTGGGTCAGGTATTATTATTCACCGACATTATGTACTAACCAGCACGAATGCCAGCAGCAGCTGCAGAGCTATGGCTGAATATCAGAGTTAGAGCTGGGCTTTTCCCCACCACACACTGGTCCTACAAACTGCGGAGCAGCTCAAGGGAAGCAGCTCCCTATTCCCACCCTGTGCAGAGCAGGACACAGGCACCCTCAGGAGGCTGCAGTGAGAGAACAAAGCTCTGCCTTTCCACAACACAGCCCACCTGCAAGGGTCAGAGCTGCGTTTGCTCCCCGCTGACCCTGCAGCTGTACCTGCTCTCTGGCAATGCCCCTCCTGCACCCACAGCCCAGCTCTGGCATAGCCAATTTCCCACGGATTTGGGAGCACAGGGATGGCAGCGGCACTGCCAGGAGTGAGGTATGAGGGATGAGAGGCGTCCCTGCCACCCATCAGTCCTCACCCAGCTGAGACATCAGCACAGGCAGCACTGGACCTGAGAACCTCCTGCTCATGCTCTGTGCCAGCAAGTGCTCCTGGCCCCACACCAGTGAGATCAGGGTAGCAGACAGCTCAGCAAAGGCAGGAGCCTCTTTTTGCACTGTTTGCCAGCACTCAGATGGTACCTTATCTTCTCCTAATTATCCAGGCTATTTTTACACAGTTTTCCCCCCATTTCCTAATTGCCTGAGCTTATTTTCCTGATCGTTTTCTGCTGAAGATGAATTTCAGGGGTTCAGTATCTCAGGCCATTTCCAGATGTAATTAACACCACCACAACCCTCATTAGGGAGTGGCCTACTTTCTCTCCAGCACTAGCATCCCTCTAAATGTTTGGAAGAAGGACTTATTAGCCCCCTGTAGCTTTTTGGCTAACCTTAACTCCTTGTGCTTCACAGGGCTCTCTCTCCCTGCCTGCAGCTGGGAAATGCCTGCCGGAGTCCTCTCTGCTTGCTGGTTTCATTCTCAAGTCTCTGCACTGGGTAGTTGTAATTCCCACTCTTGGATGGACAGCTGTTCTGCCTGTCCCAGCAAAAGTCCCTTTTTGCCACCCTTCAGCAGTCAAGATACACAGCTGACATGGCTATAGGTGCTGCTCAGACCCATAAGAGTGATCCCATCCCAGAGGGTTTGCAATCAACTCAGAGAAAACAAGGAAAGATCTTGGAAATTCTGGGTTCCAAGGCACAAATACATGCAGCCTACAGCAAGCCTGGCTTTACAGCTCAGTAACAAACCACCTTTTTCACCTCAGTACCCAAGTGTACTTCTTCCTCTCCACTCATGCTGAACTTCTCTTGACTTCAGTAGGTGTTTTCCTCAGGTAAGAGGAGCTGTTTGGGCACAGCATATTGGACTCTTCCATGTTCCCCTTCCCACAGTCCAGCATCCTGGCAGTGGCATGTCCTAAAAACCCATCACTGAGGAAGCAAAACGGAAGGCTTGTTTCTAGAGCTAAACCATCAAGAGCCCACAGAGGAGGCTAAACTTAATTGTCTGTGGCTGTAACAATATCAGATAAGCCCTCCAGAGGTAAACAAGCAGGCTTGAGAGATTAATATTTTCTTTGATATAAACTTTGTAGGATGCTCTGTTGTCAAAAAGTCCACGGAGATTACTTGTGCTGTAGTAGGTGGCACTTCATTTTCCAGAATCTATGACCCAGCAGAAATTACTGTCAACTCCCCGACCAGCCAAGGGGTATCGATTCCCCCGTTACTACAGCAACCCATTAGTTATTCGATTGTGTCTCACATGCAGTGACTAATCTGCCTCAGCGAGGTCTCGGATTTTGACACTCTTTCATTCTAATCTTTAATTAGTTTATTTGATGCGGCCTGCACATTTTATTTTTATACTAAGTAGTTATTGAAAATACAGTCAAACCGAGCAGAGATCAAAGGAGCAAAACCAGTCTGCTGTCAACTAAACTAGTTATGCAAAATAATAATAAGGAAGAAAGAGTAGCATGCTATATCAAACGTGTAAGCCAGCTTCACTCAACACTCCTAAAGTTGCACAGAAATCAGCCGAGGACACTCATCCATCCCTAGACTTCACTTGAAACATAAGTGCCCCTGATATGTCACCTCCTTTGTATCCCCCATTTCAATGATTACGCTAAAAGACTAGAAAGCCTTCACCAGCAACTTCATCAACATCCTTTGATACATGGCTCTTGAGAGGAATAGACTTTAAGAGCTTTCTTCCCAAAATAGCCAGAAACCGGTTATCCTTTTATGGCTTATCCTCTCTTTGATGTCAAGTAGTGAGTGAGGGGCCTGCACAACAACCCAACCCTGGACAGAGGAGCAGCGTACTTGACTAAGACCCACACTCATTCTCACAAAACACTTTACACATAAGACTGCAGGTTTTGGCCACAAAAATAAATTATTTTAACTTTATATCACACTCATTATTAAGCCACTCTTTCAACTGGCAAAAACATAATCCCAGTATTGGAAACAAAAACACCTTCACATTAATTCAGGAAGTTATGCATATTCAAAAAAACCACAAAAAATTGAGACAATGCAGTACCAAAAGCCAGAAAAAAATTAAAATTATTAATTTATGTTTAACAAATGCGCCATAATAACAACCTTTTACATTTCTTTGGCACATAAAAAACCTACCAGATTCTTGTGCACTTCAATGGACAAACGTGTAAAACCAATGTCCCTTCATACGTTTTGTCTCTGTTCCATCTCCACTTGTCAGAGTGTCCACAGGTCTCAGCTGCATGTTTGAACTTATGCAAGCAAGATGCACTTAGTAAAGGTATGAAAAAATTGCTAAATTATTCAATAAGGAGAGGTTTTGCTTTAGTTTAATTTGATAGCAAACTATGGATTCATGCTATGACTTTTCTCCAGCTTGATGAATCGAGTGGCGGCAAAGGATCCTAAAGAAGAAAGGCTTAGGGTAAATATCCAGATATCTAAATGCATGCATTTCCATTGCTTGGTGTTATCACCCGGCTGGAGGGCAGAAAAAGTTGCAATTCAACCTATGGACTCTGTTTCACCAGTATTCCCTGTCCCTACAACTGAAATGTCACAACACTGAAGAGATAGGAAGTGAATATTTAGAGCACTCGCTCCCCAGTCCCAGGTGACTCCTTTTAGCGCAATCTCCAGTGCTTCATTCAATTTCAAAAGTCTCAAATATGGATGAAACGTGAACAGACTAAAACAAAACAAAATTTGGGATTGGTTTTGTCTGCATGATGCAGCATGGGAGTGTACATACACATGTACCAGCATTTTTCCAAAATACGCCCACTTTGATCCATTAGGAAATTGATCCAGTGTGCTCAAGAGAGTAGCTTGAGTTAGCCCAAGTAACTCATTTGTGTTATCATCCATCTTGAACAATTCCCTGGACGTAATTCATGGAACTGCAGACCAGCAATTAAATCACAACACTGCTCTCCAGAAAAATCTGATGCAGACTGAGCGCATAACAGCGAGAAGAATCAAGTGCTCCACCCCTACACAGCCAAGCTGGGCATTCCCTAGTACGTAAAAGGAAACCTATAGAAACACTGGATTTGGTAGTAAATGGCACAGTATTTTATTAAGATATATTTCACTGGAGATGGACAGAAACACTAACAAAATGCAAAAAGGAATTTCTCATCACTGTTGGTGAAGATGCAGTAAAACATTAAGGTAAAGCAAGATACAATTGCAGCAACAAAATAACACTTAAAAAATTCAAGGGCATTGGCAATTGGAAATCGACTCTTAATACAACTGGGCATACAATTAGGGAATGTGATTGACCAATGGAAGCACCCAAAGAGTTAAGTCATTGCTCCTTATGGTCTTCATTAAGAAGAAGAGTCAGAAGTGATCATTACTAATATTCTAACAAAATAGACCAACTTACACTTACTGACAAAACATTTCATATCATCATACATGCCTATTTCACCATAGGTAAGTGAGACTTTCAGCTCAGCCTTTTTTCTATAAGACTAATATTCTACTTAAGAGTAACCCAGCCTCACATGTAAAAAAACTGGCAATTGAGGCATAGAGTGAGATCTTAAATGTGTCCAGTGTATACCTCTTACTCCTGTGTCCCTGGCTGGCGCGGGGAGTAAGTACTGGTACTCCTGTCCTCTGAGATTTCCCTTCCAAGAGCCTCCATTTCATGCCAGAATATGCCAGGAAAAGCACTCCCCCCAGCCCTTTCCTATACTAAATGCCTTTTCAATTTCTTCTGAAGTCAGTAGGAGTTCAGCATGTCCCACAAACTCCTGTGGAGGTTGTAGATCCAATCCCAAAGGCCCAGCCTTATTAACACTATGCAGCTGAACACAAGGCATGTCAGTCATCCCCTTGAAGTCTATTTTATTTAATTACCACTGTCAACTGTGTAAAAGGCTGTTAGCTTAGAAAGAACTTTCTAAGGTGAAGAAGAAGCAGTGCTGGGAGGGGAAGCTTACAAATGATCCCTACACTTTGGCTTTGTGATGAATGAGAAAGCAGAAGAGACATTGCATCTAAGTAGCTGCTCCTGAGTCGTTATACACCATTACATATGCAGTTATCCACAAATAAAGCTCATTCTTTGCTCCTCTCCATCTCATATTTCACTCTAGCATATGAATAATCCGATATGCCTGTAAGCAGAGTCCAGATTCAAGAATATTAAGAAATCGCACAGATACAGTAATAATGAAACAAAATTCCTAAGCCAGAGAAAAACCAGCTGTGTGTAATTCATTATGTCACAAGACTGTCATGTTGCTCAACAGAAAAGCATGCCTTTTGCCTGGCTTTGATCAGACCCTCTGGCTGCCAGGAATCCCACTAAACCTACAGCAAAATATAAATTATGCTTCAGGACATCATATATTTGTCTTGCAAACGTAACCTGACTTTAGGCACTTCCGAGAATAAAGGAATACGCAATGCAAATGTACATCCAGCTGTAGTGACATGACAAAGCTACAGTTCTGCTGGAGCAGAACATCTCTCAAGAACAGGTTCTGGCAGCATCACCAGCAGATATGTCCATGGGCCACATCTTCACACTGGTACTGATTAGTGTAATCCCTTTACCGCAGGGCAGCTCTACATAAAACCCCAGAGGAGCATATGGTTTAACAGTGCCTGTGTGCTAAGTGAGGGCAAGAACCAGTGGAGAGAAAAAGGAACAAGGCTGCAGCAGCCAGTTTATCATACTTGAATCGAAGACTTGCTCCTCTCATATACTGCCCTTCACAGCTGCCATGCCTCGGAGGCATTTTCTCTGCTCAGGCAGAGCTGTGCCCAGGGAGAAGGCACCTCCCCCCCATGGTGGCTGGCTGTGATCCCATCACTGCTGTGTGGAGCATTAAGGTCAATACGCCTGTAACCATAAATACTGAAATACATTTTGCTAATGATCAACCATCGTCACTGAGCAAAGACAAATGTGTTCACCGCACACTCCGAGAGCGCCACAGCATTGCTTTTAGAGGAAAATACACTGAAGAACCCGGACTTCTTGTCCCTGGAAATAAGCCATGTCTTCATGGCCTAGTCACCTCTATAAATACAATGAAGTATGGTAAATACATCTGGGATTACATTAGACACTGAGCAATTTGGGAAGATTGGTCGACTGTGGAAATCCAAAATGGTCTCACTAAAGCAGCTTAAGTGGTACTAGCTAAGCAGGTTTGGAGCCCACATTTCAATGCACAATACCATTTTATATGGGAACTCACTTTGCAAAACTGTCCAGGCTCAATGTTCATTACTAGACTGCTTGATGATTTACTGTGTCATAAATTGGAACTTCTCCTAGTGCCCTTTGTGTTGATGATGTCATTTGAAGATCACTCCTCTTTATGGTTGGTACACTCAGCACAAAGATTTACAGTGTTCAGATGTCTCCACCAATGGCTCTTATGCACGACATTTAAGATCCAAACATAGTCAAAGGGTGTAATTCACCTCACCTAACCAACATCCCAAAGCCAGGCCAGCTTTGCTATAGAGATTCTTCTTCTGTAGAAAACAAAAAGAAGAGGCACGTCCAGATCACAAGTCTTTCCACATAGCTCAAGCATCACCTTGATGAATCCAAGCCAGAAGAAAATCACATACTTATCTGACAAAGCTGTAGACATTCAGCAGGATAAGACAGGACAAAGATGCTAGAGAGACTTCTGCCTTGTAAGCAACATAATTTAGAAGGGGAGGGTGTGTATTAAAATGGCACATGTCCACCTTATGTATATAACTGGTTTAATTCAACTTGCATGATATATTAATGAGATTTTCCCTTCAAGCTTCACTTACCCTGGAAACACAGTGAAACAGGAATAAGTGAAAAGACCTGAACTCAAGACATTTATGAGGCTAAATCACATCACAGTTCTCAGGTTTCTGCAGATGCAAGCCTTGTAACAAGAAGAGAGAAGCAGTGGAGGTGGATTCACCCCAGTATTTTCCAACTCCACAGGTACACCACTCCTGCCTCGCTGAGCTCTGGGGTGGAAGTGCCCCAGGAAGGATTTACCCATTTTCACCAGTAACAGAGAGTTTATCAGAAGCAGGATGAAAATCAAGTCATCACATCCCACAAAAGCCACTGAGCTCAGCTTCAGTCGCAGGGAATATTTACACCTCCCATCTCATGGGAGGAACTTGCAATTTGGGACACATAGCAAGTGGAGATAGCCATATTTGTGGGTTCTGGGGTACCCCTCTTCCCAAATATCTTGTGAGACACCAGCTGGAACACCAGTCAGCATCTCAGCCCTTGAAAGTACAAGTCCAACTTCTGCATCCACAGCAATAATTAAACTAACTGCACAACCATACCCACCTCCTTAGCATCCTGTAGCAAAATTAGTAAAACATGCAGCTACTCTATGTCATTTTTATTGTATATAAAAAGAACCCATTACATTTATTTGTTACTTTTTGTCGCTGTCACGAATGCCTAAATAATCCTTCAGTGTTTAGAAACCAGCCACTAGGGACCAATGAGACACATTTATTGTAATTACATGATTCTTCTAATTAATTTTTGTCAGGAAATTTCAAAGGAAAATCTCCAGCTAAATGGTCCCCCCCCACACTTCCCTCCAGCCAACAGACACGTTCCTGAGCCTTGTTTAAAAAGCTCGTTTTCTTTTTGCCTAGTTGAAATAAAGTGGAATTGTAATTGAGAGTGGGCAGAAAGGAGAGAACATTGTCATTAGACCACATTGTTTAAATCAACCCGTAACAAGCATTTCATTTTGTTTGGGTCATTAACTACATTTGAGTGAAAAATGTAGTTTGCCTGGGAAATTGGTTGGTGGCCAAATGCCTCTAACAGGAGACTTTCCTGGGTGAAACCCAAAGACCACAACACAGGCACACGAATTTTACAGGTGGGAAACTCAACCATGAAGGAAATACGTTTCAAACAAGCATCAAAAAACGTGGATGCTCTAACAAAGATATACACAAAATTTGATATTTACTGATCCATGAGGTTGTATAGCCTGAGGCAGTACTGTCATAATTTATTCTATTCTCCCCTGTAACACAGATCACTGGATGTCGTAGAGTAATTCAGATGAGATAGCATTAATCCCTAATTACAGGCTATCAACTGCTGGACACAGAGCCTTGTGACTTGTGACATATGATACCCAGGTGATTTTACTAAAACAGTTTACCATATCCCTGGATTAGCTTTAAACAAATCCATTTGAACAGTCAACCTCCCTTTCCCAAGCCACACCAGAATCTGGGAATAGTTCACTTACTTTCTCTCTTGCTGCAGTCATTTGCAGAGTTTCAAAGCTACCACCTCATCCTGCTCTGATTCCCATTACCTCACATTAAGCAAGTCCATTTTCCCTATCTCTCCCCACAACAATGCCCACCTGCCCTGCAAGGCTCTCTACAGCTCTCCTTCAGCTTCTCATTGTGCCCACAATCCTGCCAGGGAACTGATCTGCCAGGTGCTCAGCAGCAGCCTCATTCTCCCCACCTCTCTGGTTATCCACAGCCGACGGTCTCTGATAGAATGCCTGTTTCAAAAACCCACACCAGGAGCCTTGCAGCAGACACAACACGACTTCAGTGTGAGTATCAGCCACCCTCCCACAGCCAAGTCCTCCCTGAATAAGCTGTAACTCTTCTATCAGGATTCTCTCCATGGCCATCTTCTACCAAGCCTCTGCTATAGCTTTTAAATTATAACACTGATTACACACAAGACCTCAAGTTCCTCCTCTTTATTCCTGGTGCTGACATATCTAAAACATTTGACTGATTGACCCATTAATTTTCTTCTTGTGACAATTATCCCTCAATCTCTCCCAGTTCTTGCTCACCCCAGTGGTTTGATGCACCACTATCCTCTGCCAATCTGATTTTCAATCCTTCCTCAGCAGTAGCAAATCTCTCCTCATTGTCTGTTTCCTGCACATGTTGTTCCACTGGGACAACACATAACAGGGGGAGAGTGTCTAGTATTGTATTTGGTCCCTACTACTCCTGATCTGTTGCTGCATATCATCTTAACTGCAGGGTTGCTTTTTTGAGACAACCCCAAGCTATTCTCTTCTATCCTCCTGTTTATGGAAAAGCACTGATTAACCAGAAGTATTTTTATTTAAACCTAAAAGCAATTTATATTATGTAAGAAAAAAAAAAGGTCAGGTAGATACTCCATTTATCACTATTACAAAGGGCTGTAACACAGTGATGAAAAGAAAGAGAAATTAATTACAAGTCAGAGGCTGCAATAACTCTCTCTGTAATTGTGACGAAAAATTTAAATTAACATTTCTGTCACCAAGAGAAGTTTGATTAATTTTACAATAGTGGAGATGCTATCACCTTAATATTGGTGGGTAAGGAAGTTTTACTATTTGCAATTTAGATGTAGATCATTTCTTTAAGACTCAAAAAGTGCCTGTGAGGCACCTTCACACTTTATTAACAGCTCAATCAGTGCCATGCTAGAAATAATTAGCCAAGAAACCATGTAGTAAATATATCTAGACTAGCAAACCTGCAGAATAAGAAGTACATTATAAAATCCAGACCCCTGCAAGAGAAACAGCCTCTATCCAGCTCTCCAAAGCGACCGCTGCTACCCAGCTGCCTGCTATGGAACTCTGCCTGCAGGGGAACAACACAAATACCAGGTTTTCTGACAGATTTGTTTTGTTTTCTGGTTTTAAGCCTCTTCTTGGCTGCAAAGCCGGAAGGCAGAGGGGATAGATCCAAGCAAAGGTCACTGACATCACACCCTGCCATGGAAGCAGCCCCATGCCCTGGGTGCCATACGAGGTGCTGGCTTCCCTCGGGGGCTGTGGAGTGCAAGAGGTGGGAGGCTGAAGGGCTGCTGAGGAAAGCTGCTGTGGACAGATGGTGAGTAAAATGCAATAGGAAAGAAACTGAGGCAAGCAGGGATTCCCATGGTGTAGGACCAAGGGCTCACATGCTCTCCAGCAGTCACATGTCAGCACAGCGTGCAGCAGACAGACAGGTCTCCTGCTCCCAGCCCATGGACACAAGCATTTCCTTGTTGGGTCTGTTTTGCTTTCTCCAGCTTTCAGTCCTCACAAGACCCTGACCAGAGTCGGGGTCTGAGACAGGACTTGGACATGCACAACCACTGGTACCCTGGAACACTGGCAGGCTTTGATATTAAACACCCCATACACAGACCCTGGCCAGCCCCTGCTTTCTCTGCAACTTGAGGGTCTCCTGCCCCTTCAGACAATACAGAGCTCCATGCAGGACAAGCCAGGACCCGGCAGCCTCTCCACTCTAGCTGGGAGCAGAGCTTTGATCTCAGCCTTGCAGCTTTGGGCATTGCAGGAAAGAGCAGCACTGCCTTGGGATCCTCTCTGGGATCACTCATGTCAACAGTCCACACATCCCTGTCTGCACTATGCCTGAAAGGGGACAATTCATGTATTTCTGTCCCCTGAAGGCCTTCCCCACCTCCAGCACACACAGGAGCAGAGGTGACACAGAGGAAGCGGGGGAGTCCTGCAGTCAGGTTCTGTGATGGACATCAGCAGTCCCCAAGCTTCCCACAGGAACAATCCATGCAAAAGCCCAAGGATATAATGCAAGAAAGTAAGGATCAGACCAAAGCCCTGGGAAGCTTCCCCAGTTCTTCCCTGCACTATTTAGCAAGGGCCATTAATTTCTTCCTTTCATAAACAACTGTGAATGGCAAAAATCTGAGAAATAAAATGAGGCTAATGAAAATGCATTGGTTCTAAGGCAATCAATGCCATTCGGCTTACAGAGAGAAGGAAACACAGCTCCCATCTGTACTCTGCTCCCTGTAGTCAACAAGGCTGACTGTTTCCAGCATGGATCAATGAACCATTCGTTAGGGGAAGTAAACCCAGACGAACAGCATTCATCTCTCTCCTTCAAGATCAAACAGACCCTCATGGGAAGTTTCAAGAATGCTCCCAAAACTGCAAGTCTAGGGAAAGCTGGAACACTTGAAGTTTCTCTGCACATAATCGTGTCTAATAAACCATAATATCTGCTGCACCCACAGACTGAGCAAGAAGAAGCTGAGACTGTGCGCATGGAAGCTGGATCACCTATGCTGCAGCACAGAGGTAACATGGGTGCAGGGGCTCCTGAAAGTATTGGGGTGAGTAGAGGGAAGGAGCTTTCTAATGCTGTCAGCTTGTAAGCAATATTAAACAGCTGATATAAATTTTTCTGAACTTCTTTAAACAGAGTGAATTTAAAGAAGGGGATAAAAGGAGAAGAAAAGAAAAGGGGGGGTGGAAGGCAGGAAGGAAGGCAACAGTGGGGTAATATAATAAAAGTAGTGTACTCATCGTTCAAAGAACTTTAAAAATGTGACTTTCCCCTAAAACACTGAAGAGGACTTATGAGGAATGCTATGAAAAAATGTTTACTCCAGTGAAGACATCCCCAAAAGCAGGCAGGAACTGGCACTGCCACAGTCTGCTATGGACAGCTCTGGGGCTCTAAAGCATTTGTGCCAGAGGAAGAGACAGAGGCAATTGTTCTGTCAAGAGCCAGGTCCTTTCCTGAGACGCATCACCACAGCCTCTGACAAATGGTACCTCCAGGACGGCTGTCAGAGGCTGTCATTGGGAGTGCACAAGCAGCCAGTGTAATTCACCATGACAGTAGCCAACACGGGGCAGCACAAGGTCCTCAAACCACACTCATTTAAGTAACTAGAGAGCCAAGGGAAACACAGGTTGGCCAAGGAGGTGAACTGCAGCAGGCACTTAACAAATGTTAATGTGCTATAAGCACATGGCTAAGGTAAGGCCACGTTCCTTCCTCCTCTTGAACTGACACAAAATTTAATGGGAGATCTTTGTAAGGATAGGCTATGGAAAGAGGCACTAAAGGCTGTTTCAAATGACATTTGGAAGTAGGCAACAGTAAAAAAAGGAAATTATAAAATACAGATAGCAGACTAGCTGCAAAACATTAAGGTAGAATTTCCTCATGTTCTGAGCATTATTGCAAGCCAAGGAGAACAGCTGCCCTCTGAACAATGTCTGGAAAAGCAAGATATGGAGAGCAGAGTAAGATGATAATGCCACTGTAGCAGGGTATACTGCAGTCTGAGCTGCAGGTGTCAACAGAACTGGACCCTGCATCCCTGAAAGACCAGCACTGGGTACAAAAATACAGCATGGTCCTACCAACTCCAGCCACAAAAAGCATTAACCTAACTATGGGGTCAGTATCATCAGGCAACTAAAACCGGTTTTCCTCAAATTGCTCCAGTAGCTTTATGGCTGAGCTGCATCTTGGGACCAGGCACTGCCAATAAATTCCAAGGAGGAGTTCCTGGCTGGCCAGTGATAATCCTGCTGCCAAGACAATTTCCTGGGGCCTTTCACTTACACTAGAACCTGAAAACGCTCCCTTTTAGGGCTTTGGTAACACACAGCAGAAGTGGACAGGCCCTGGTGACAACATCCCCTCCCCACCTCTGCTCAAGTAATGCATTTTCCCAGTCGCTGGGCACTTGCAGTGTATGACAAACACAAACTACTAGTCCTCCAGTAAGTATTTGACAGATTAAACATTGCCTTGAGCTTTATTTCCTCAGCAGAGTTATGCAAAAAAATAACTTCCACTGGAATTAACATTTTGTGGTAGCTTGCAGAGTGACTGCCTGCCCACGGAGGGGCTGCTTGGGAGCACATCTGCACTTGGCAAGGGATCCCTCTGACCCATCAGGTCTATTCCTGCTCTCACAGCACTGCAAAACCAGGAGCTGAGATCTAGTGCTCCAGCTGCCCTGCAGGGATGACCATCACAGGCACAGTTTGTGTGATACAGAGTTTGGGTTTGATGTTCTGGAAGTAAACATTACAGCACAATTGGAGTTTGTCCCAGGGGCCTGATGGAGTTGTCCCCAAGGGGGAGACTAACAGAGGGCAAGGTACTGTACATCTACCCACACAAATGAAAGAAAAAAAAGTAGGAGAAATCATATGATTCTTGTTTTGAGAGCTAAATACACATTTAGAACTTTATGAATCACACAAAACATCTACACAATTGTGTGACCTGGCAAGATATGAGGCTTCCAAGAACCTAACTGTCTCTGGACAAACAAATGTCACAAAGGACCCAGCTTCTATATTACGTGTTTTCTTCTTCCTCGTGTCTAACAAGAAGTAGTTTCTCAGCTCAGGCAGCAGCCACGGAGAATCAATTGAACCTGCTTATTGAGAAAATACTTTCAAAGAAACAACTGATTCCTTATCATAAAGTATGCACTTGGGAACTATGCACCATCTGTGAATTAGATCCAAAAGCTCTTAAAACTTCATGTCTTTGAATGGTAAAGCCTTTAAGAGGGAAGGGAAAAAAAAAGAAACCTGGGTCCAATAACATTGCTAGCAGCAGTTTACCTTTGACTACTAAGGGGAAAAAAAATAAAATCATTAAATGTATCTCTCTCACAGAATCCATTTTACAAGCTAATGTCACTTTGCTTTGCTTTCAATCAGAGATTAAGGCTAATCTCCAGAACTACTGGCGCACATGCAGACACGGTGAAAAAATGCAAATAGCTCCACTGTGGAGGCACAGAGAAGAAAGCTCTTTCTTCACTAGAAATCTATTATACTACATTAAAATGCATCATCTGATTTACAATCCCTGTTGGATATGAAGTGCAGCTGGGAACAGGCAGAAGATCTGAATGCAGCACCATGAAAGCAAGATACAAATGACTGCTCGTGTAGCTGTGTCCAGAGGGGGGGCAGGGGGCAAATATGGGTACATGCTTTAAGTGCTTGGCAAATACTGACCTAAACACACCTCATTTTCTGCCCATTTTAAGAGCTCTGCCATGAGCCTGTATAAATGCAGAAGGGTCCACTTAGGAAGATGCAACTCTCATGGTGTCCTGCAGCACCAACAAGCAGTGAGCACTTCCCAAGCACTCTGTGGAGTAGTTTGACTCCCTGGGGATGAACAGGAACACCCAGCAAGAGACTAAATGATGCAGACAAAAAATATCACCTCCCAAGATTGCTACATGCTAGACACAGCTCCCCTGCACCAAAGGCAGTTATCAGACCTCATGCTAGCAGGAACTAGGCAGCCAGCATGAAGTCCAGGATTGCATCAGTATGTTTCTCCTGAAAGAGACTGGCAGCTTTATCCCAGGACTGGGATCCACAGCAGCAACCTTAACAAAAGCTACTCAAGAGCAAGGTACTGCTGGGAAGGAAAGAAAAAAAAAAAAAAAGGTAAATGGTAAATTTAAAGTTTTAATTATTCCAATTAGAAAACTGTCCTTAAGTCCTGTAACAGAGACTGGATTACAGTCCTCTCAAATACAAGAGGTATAGGTCTTAAAATGAATGAACTTGAAAGGGATGTGCAACAGGTCAGATATTCATGGTGAAGAATACACTAAGGGACAAGGCACTTCCATCCCTTAATTCCAGGTTTTTTGTCCTGCCTCTCAAAAGGTTTTCAGAGACCATCCTCAAAAACATTCCCCAATGGGTCTGGCTTCAGCTGTGCCCCAAACTATCCCATCACTGGAGTGTGATGCTGCTGCCATTTCCATTCCAAAGCTTTTTTTTCCTCCCTTATTTCTCTTTCTCCTCACTTTTTTTGCCTGATTTTGTCTGTGCTTAACCAGAGCATGACTTTACTGGCCTCAACTGACCTGGCATTTCACTAACATGTTGGTCTATTTACAATTATATTGCTGACAGAACCATGTCTTGCTTCTTCTACTTTCCTTTTAACTTGAATTTGCCCCTTGCAGACCCATTGACAGCCGCAGGAAAGCTGGCAAATAATTGTTTTATACTGTGGAGTAATTCCCTATCCCCAATTTTCTTTAAAGCTGGCTGTACTGCTGCAGCACATCCGCCTGAGTAGATCCACAGAGTGGAGCAAACCCCCTCTGGGGCTGCATGAGAAAGACAATCTGGAAATGTGTCAGCAAGGAAAGCCTGAGGACACTATTTTGTAAAATGTGTCTGAAAGCTGTGGAAGGTCTGTCTTGTAGTCAAGACCTCATCATTAAAATTCAATCAAAAAAGGCAGTATAACCTTCTAAGTTAAAACACTAAATAAAAGGAGATCAAGATAAATAGCAGATATCATCTCAGCCAGTCATAAGAACGGATGTGCATCAATCTCCAAAAAAGTCACTCAAGATTGATAACACCAAAAGACAACATCTTGATAATCAGTTTTACAGTGATGGATTGAGAGAAACCTTAATGAGTCAACTACTGGACTGGAATTTCATTAGAGACTTTACCAGAGCTAGAAAAACCTGTAAAAATATAAGAAAAATCTGCCTTGTAAAATACAGAAGTGCATACATTTCTGTCCACACAGTGAATTCTCACATACATTTGTGTCAGGAGGAGTTTGATTGGAATCCACTGCAGAAAATCCACTGTGTACCACTCTGCAATTTAGCAGTTGTGAGAGCTGATCTAACATAATGTAATTGTATTTTAATGTCTTTTGTGAGACAAAGACTCATTAGTCATCGCCTAAAGAGAAGCACAAGCTGAAGTCACATGTCATTATAGCAAGTTGTTGGGTGTGTGGTGCTCACCACCATCTTCACACTAACCTTCAAGTCAGGCTCTGCTGGCTAATGCGAACTGATGGAAGCACCCTTTAGGATGTGAAGCTGGATTCTAGTTTCAAACTCAAATAAAATGTGTTTATTCTTCCACATTAACAGGTATCACGATTTAACACCTTCCAGGAGCTCAGCCTCACAGAGCTGCTCGCTCACGCCTCCTTAGTGGGACAGGGGGAGAATCAGAAAGTTAAAAGAAAATTCTTACGTTGAAATAAAGACCATTTAATGGGTCAAACAAAAACTGCACAAGAGCAAAGTAAAACAAGGCATTCATCACCCACTTTGCATGGTCAGACAGGTGTTCATCCATCCCCAGGAAAGCAGGGCTCCAACATGGAATATGATTATGGAAGACAACAAACACCATTGCTCTGAACCTCACACCCCCCAGCTCGATAAGCTGAACATGATGCCATGTGGCCTGGAACATCCCTTGGGTTGGTTGGGATCAGCTGTCCCAGCCGTGTCCCCTCCCAGCTCCCTGTACACTCACAGCCTTCTCGCTGGTGGGGTGAGGAGAGGAGCAGCAAAGGCCTCAGCTCTGTGTAAGCACTGCCCAGCAAACACCCCTGAGTTATCACCACTGCTCCCAGCACAAATCCAAAACCTGACTCCATACTGGCCACTAGGAAGAAAACGGACCAACCTAACCCAATTCAACACAGTAGGGCTGGTACAGCTGGTACAAAAAACATGCCATGCTTCTTAGGTCAAATCTTCATTTTATAAAGCAGCAAAGTTACTCTGGATACAGCTGATCTCTAGATGACTTCACAGCCAAGAGCTGTGCTAAGACTGCATCAGTAGAGAAGCATCCATTTTTGTTAAAGCAGGTTTCTCCTCTTCAAAGAATACACTGGTTGCACTCCTGTTCTAGAAGGTCTGCTCCTCCATTTGTTAATCCACCTGGCCATTTGCCATACTTATCTGTGTAGTGTAACTCAAAATACAACATGTCACACATGCTGCTTCAGGAGCTAAAAGGACAACATGGAGCTCAAAAAACTCATAGAATACTGCAACATAACAAGAGGGTCCCAACTTGATTGTTTTAAGTAAAACTCTAAGTTTTTAAACTTTTAGTCTGAGAAAAGATAGTTTTCTCCCTGTTGTTGATCCAACTGCCATAAGCAATGTGAATGCTAATATCACAGACACACAGTGATTATCAAACTCTCCAGGTGCTACATTAAATATGTTGCCAACAGCATGTTTCTCACTGGAAGGCAACTCACTTCATAAGATTTTTTTCTTTTATGGCTGAAAGATTTTTCCTTATTACATTAAAAGTGTATAATAATGATCCAGCAATGTGAGAATCAGGGACAAGAGCATAACCCTGTACACAAGCTATCTGTGCAAATTAATGACATAGGCAAAAACACCAGGAGAAAAGTTCAACTATCAAAATAGTTATATAGCCCCTGAGACTACCTAGGAGTGATAAAATAGCTTATTATCTTTTTTCCCAAATACCTATTTCGGAAAAATTTACATTTTTCATACCCTAAAAATGAATTATTAATAACAACAAGCACATCCTTGCCAACAAAGTCCTGCCTGTGTAATCCATGTGGAGAGACAACACCACAAGGTGTTTCAGCCTGGCATAAGCCCTGACAGCAACAGGGCAGAGCTTGTATCTGAAGCCACACGTGTGCTTCACCAAAGGAAACATCCCAGATTTTTCAGTTTTTAATCCAAGCTCCTACCTCAACGTGTGCTGGGCAGAAGGCAGACAGGGAGCAGCCCAAGAGGCAGGGGAGACACCAAACCCCAGCTTAGCCAGGCAGATAATGTGACGTGGGCACCTTGGCAGATGGCTGGAGGTGCTCCTTGCTCTGAGGACAGAGAGATCCAGCTGCCACGAAAGTCAACCCCTTCCTCCAGGGACATCAGCCACACCATGGTGCCCAGTTCACAAGGGGAGGACCAAGTCCTTTTCCCAAACCGAGTCTAGTCAGAACTAAATGAAAGCAAACTGGGCAAGTGGCCCTTTCTGCACTTTCCATTAAAAAAAGTAATATTTTGGCATGAGAAGATACCTCTGTGCCCTTTTCAGGGTTCCACTGCCACCAGAACTGCCCAGAGGGTGAGTCCCAGCAAAAGTCTGTCAGAGCATTGCTGTGACACTCACCAGCAAGAACAGGGCAGGAAATCTTCTTTTAAACTGTGAAAAAATCAACATATTTAACAGATGTTGAACTGAATACCTCTCTGGAAACCAAACTGGCAGACATTTGGGTCTTCGTAAGTGGATAATTGATCACAAGGCTATGCCAGTGATGTTACTGTAATGAAACAAAGAGGGAACTGGGAGTTAAGGATCTCAAATAAGCCTGTCAAAAACATGTAATAATACTGTCAGATCAATTTGCTGTCAAATACAGGTATGATGTGATAAAACCACAGAGTTTTTAGTAGATTATATTATTGAAGCAGTAATTTAAGAACACCTTCTAGGTAATAAATTACAATAAATCAAACTTTAAAACTTGAAAGCATGCACCAGAAGACACACAGTGCATGATATGAGAAAGATGACTAAATTTAAACCATATTCCCAAGCTGGAATAAAGCAAATTCAATTGCTTTAGAAAGATAATTATCAAAGCCTACTTTTGTATGAAATCAATAAATCTTGCAAAGTTATAAAGAAAAACCTGATAAATACTTCTGCCCTTCACCCTCCTGTGTCTCTTAGTACAGCATAAGCAAAGGTAAAAAAGGAGTTCAAGGGAATGTCCTCAGAAAACACAGTGGTCAGTCAAATACTGCACTAACTCAATGGGTGGCATTATCAAGAGAAAGAGTTTTACATGAGAAAAACACAATTTCTCTGAACAACATCATTTCACCAAAATGAAAAATATTTTAGGATGTGCTAAAATGCCATGTGCTTTCCTAAAGAAAAGCACCTGACTTTCATTTTAAAAGTGTGGGGAGTTTTCATGGAAAGAATGTTAATGTCTTTAAATTTCCCCAAAAGTGCATGTATCTACAGCTCATAGTCCATAATTCACCTGTTTCTGTCCTCTGGCACAACAAAAGGGCAAGAAGAAAAATCTGAAGTCACAGGTTGGACCAGATGGGAAAAATGCCATCGGCCAAGTCTACTGATGAGCACAAAACAATTAGGGCAAGTACAACACATGGTATTGAAATGGCTTAAATAGGATGCAATATCATGTCTGATGTTGCCTTAGTGCCTGTCATGGTTTAACCCCAGCCACTGACTCCTCAACCTCCTAAAGGTGGGGTGAGGAGCAGAAAAGGCCTTGGGTCTGTGTAAGGTCTGTCCAGCAATAACAAAAACCTCCCTGGGTTACCAATACTGCTTCCAGCACTAATGCAAAGCACAGCCCCATACCAGCTGCTATGAAGAAAATTAACTCCACTCCAGGCCAAACTAGCACGGTGAAAAAGAAAGGAAAACAGTGATCAATTTTTGGATTGGCAGCCAGCAGAGGTCAGGGAAGAAAATAAATTAAGTCATATCTAGATCAGTGGAAAGAAGTTCTGGCAGCCTTCAGCAAAGACTGTTCAGCAAGAGATGTTTCCTAAAACCTTATGAGCACATATTATACCCTCATAAGTTATGAGGTTATTGCTCATATGTTTTCCTAGTCAATCCATTTTGCAGTTGGAGTCAATTTTAAATTCCAAAAAGAAAAAAGTTACACACATGTACCCTCTCCTACTTCTTAGCAGATTTAGTATCACATGGCATCTCTGCAACAGCTATTGGAGTTATGTGGAGAAAAAGATTATATAAAGGAGAGTATTTCATGTATTTTTAATGCTTTTCAACACACTTCAGCACCTGGATTCCAGGATCCAGCAGGATATGGCCGACAGCACTCTCATCTGAAAAGGGATCATTTATTGCTTTACTCAAGGGAACATTCTTCCAGCACAGCAGGAGCACATGAGCTGGAGCCTGGCAGCTAATGTTCTGCTGCCCAGGGATCAGAATCAGCAAAACGTTTCCTCTATTATATTATACATAGGTTTTCTTACAGAGAATATTGTATTTCTCTGCCTTTGATGAACCTCATTTCCCAGCAATCATTTGCCTCAGGTTTTCCCTGTAGAATTTGGGTCATAAGAAGCTTTGCTGACTTAACTTTCTGATGCAGTATATTTCCTTCTGAGAAGCAAAGCCCGAGAGCCAGGTCAGTATTATGGCAATGCTCCTCTTTCTGCTCCGAGCTGGAACTGTTCCACAAAGATGTGTGGATACCCAATTTCTGTCAGGGCTTGCACTTAAAATGCGCTGTCAGTTTTCATTTCTCACATTACCCTCTTAAATGGGTAGAAAAGGACAACTAACCTGGCAATCAGCTTCCAAAAAGAGAAGGTCAGACTAGACTATCTCACATGAAGAGCTGTTGGCTGCCACAAGAAGGCCATAATAGCTGCAGGCAGCAGAGCAGCACGTTTAATGTGCTCACTGGAGGAGCTCACACCTGGGCAGACCATCCCAGGGGATGGAGCACAGAAAGCACATCAATGAAGTTGTCCCGCAACACATCCAGCCCCAGCACAGTTCTGCTTTGCTGACTGAAGTGATGCACAGAATTTCACACAAATGCATCACCCAGCTGAAGGATTTCAGCTGTTTTTCTTAAAACTACACCATGGAGCAGAACAACCACACAGAGATAGCTGCTTGGCAGGCACTGAGTCCACCTGTCCTTGAAGCTGCTCACAGGACACTTGCACAGCTGAAGGGCCCCAGAGAACTGCACACAATGGCACTGAACAGCAACAGGCAAAAACCACACCAGAGTACAGGGACCCTGAAGCCAGGTAACAACTCCACCTCATCTGCAGGGAAGACACAGACATGACAGTCCTCCCTTGGCTTGGAGCATGCCCTCCAATGAATAAGGCAGCCCTGTATCAGAGGCTGAGCTTCAACAAAGGCAATTTGACAAGAGCAAGGACAAAATTGAAAATAACCCGTTCCCTGTTCCTGGCTGGAAAGCACCATACAAAACAATGTCTGCTCTGCCCATGTGCTGACCACAGGTTTGGTCAGTGCCCAGTGCTGCACCACACAGCACTTGGTCCAAGCTGAAGGAAGCTGTGCATTGTCATTAGGTTCAACATTTAAAGCTGCTACCTGTATCACTTTCCCCACCCAGAAAGTGAATTGATGCCTTCTGCTGCTGCAACAAAATAAAGGTCAAAAAAACAGGAGCAATGGAAACCATGGTGCTTTTACTGATTGTGATGTTTCTAGTTAAGTAAGTTTTGCCTATGGCCATTCCCCCTGAAGCAGGTGCCAGGCAGGGGAAGCACTGCACTGCTCCAACCAATAACTTGTAGGAAATGGAAAGCTGCACCTGTTTAATAGATGTTTCCAATTTCTTACATCACCATCAGTATCCGTTTGCCACTTGGCAGGTTTTCTATAGCTTCTTAGGTCCAAGCTGATTTCAAACCCATTTGGTAATGTCAATGTGACTTCAAGATTTAATGATTCATTATTTTTTAGACCTGAGAGCAAGAGAATGTGTTAATTTTTTTGCCTGCATGGGCTCAGTGATTTCCTTCTGGTTTATTCACTCTATGTATCATTAAAAACAAGGGCTGTTAAGGAAAAAACTGAGTGACATACCTAAAAGAGACTTCTTTAGTTTAAAAAAATACTATAAGCATTCTGCCTTTTATAACCTGCAGACAATTACAAGGGTAAGGGTTCTCCATGCAAAACACTTAGAGATTCCTGGAGAGGCAGGGATATTAGGCTCATGAAAACTCACCACTCTACCCTTAGATAAAATTCACATGCACACATATGCATTTGACACATACTAGAAAGTTTTGAGCCTTGTTCCTTCTCCCACTTATTAGAAAAGAGCAATAAAAAACCCAAGCCACCCGAAACCACCAACAGACACATTCTGAGATAACCAGTGAGCACTGGGTGAGTTCTGCAATGAACTGTCCAATCAGGTTCTTCTACATTTTGTTATAAATCTGCACATCTCACTGGATTTTAGTATTTGCTGCTTATCCACAATTGCCAGAGCCTGGAGAAAGAATGAGGGTTGGAAGAATTCATCTGAGGTTTCCCTTTTCCCCCAACTTTGCTGTTATAAATGGGAAAAGGAGATGTTATACACAAAAATAAATAAATAAATAAATAAATAAATAAAAATTAAAGGACTGCAGCAGCTCTGGAAGGGTGATGAATTTAGTTGTCAATCAATGCTATCCTCTAAATAGCTGAGGCCTCTCATGTTTCTCCAGGGCCAAGAAATCACCAGAAGCTGCAAAGGGAGAGTTCAGAGGGCTTTAGGTGGGCAGCCTGTCAATGTGGGATCACAGCCAGCACTGCCCACCCTGTGCCATTCACAAGTGACCTCCTGCCTCCTACAAATGGAGAGAGCAGACATGGTGCCGGATGGATCAAAGGCAGAGGGCATAGGTCATGTCAGAGAGATGTTCTTCTTCTAAAGGGATTATTTTCCAAACTGTTAACATTGGCTCCTTCATGATCAATGGCTTTGGGGTCTTGGCAGCAAAAATACAGCCACCATTAAGATGTCTGCAGTTTCCCCCCTCAATATCTCAAATTCTGATGTCTCAGGAGCTAGGAAAGGTTTTTTCCCTGCCACAGGAACCAAGACTGGGAACTGAATGCACCAGAAGCAAGGTGAGATATACACTGGATTGGGGCATATGGAAAGGGAAGAAGGAAAATATTTCAGTCAAACCTTCCTAACTAGAAGGGAATGTAGTAGTTTCAGTGCAGGTAGGGATAGACTTGGAGTTGAGACTGGGCTGATATTTCATTCAGCCATTCATTGCTTATAGGAATTGAGAAAACAGCCAATGTCCAGCCCCAGAGGCACCCACCTGGTGCCAGAAACTGCCACCATTACCAGGGCTGAGAGCAGCGCTGGCTCTGGGGGAAGGAGCCTGCTCACAGAGACATTAACATGCTGAATACACCTCAGCTAAATGGCCTCATTCAGCCCAGAATGAAGAAGCAGTTTCACAGAATTTAATGACTGATTAATATTCATTTAATAATTCTTGCCTAAAACGGCAGCAAATGATTTTAAATTATGCCATTTGGGAGACAGCAGACTCAATTCAGCAGAATCACTGGGCTCAGACTGTCGAAGTCACTCCCTGGATTATTTGCTTCTTCCTTCCCCTGCCAGGTGACTGGCATGTGTCCACCTTGCCTTTCTTTTTCTGCTTATTTCTGCCTTTTACTCCCTTTTTCTTATCCTCTTTTTCTCCATGATTCTTTTAAAACACGTGCAGCTCTAATAGGATTCATGGAGGAATGGCTACCAGAGTGAGGCAAGGGCCCCACTGTTCTCACAAACCTTTGGAGACAGCAGGCTGCTGCAAACCAAGAGGACAGGCCACGCTTGATCTGCTGCCAGCTCACTCCAAAGGGAGCAATAAGAGGAGCATGCAGGATAGAAAACAGATCTGAGCCAGCAAGGAGCACAGCTTGGATCTGCTCCTGCTCTGTAGAAAGAATGGGAATTTAAGGGTGTTTTTTTTAAAAATGCAAAACCAGAACAAAAATTAAAGTCTGATAGATCCCTGAATGCCTACCACTTAGCAGTCATAGCACCAAAGCCTGCACCCACCAGCCCACATGAAAGTCCAGGGAAGAATAATTAAGGGAGAAAAACAAAATCCACATTATATTAGCTTGTCTTAGGGAAGCTGGATCAGTGCATTGTACAAGACAGGAAAGCCAGGCCTTTCACAAGCAGCCCACAAAGCAGTGACCTCCAGCGTCATCCACGTCATCTAAAGCTCACACTGAGCACCAGCCCCACACCAGCTCCAGCACAGGCACAGGGATGTCCAAGGAGTATATCTGGGGCCAAAGGATCCACAGCCCTACAAATGAAGCCTAGGCACAGCAACATGAATTTTTGTAGCTAGAGATGCCCCAAACCCAACCTCACCCTGCCACCCAAGCAAAGCCCAGACAAGAGCCCAGGCACCGAGCAAATGCAGAGCAAACTGCACTGTTCCCACCTCTGCATCCAAGGGGAAGAAGGACATCCAATTACAAAATCGATGGTGCCCCCCAAGTCCCAGAGAACTTAATTCCCTCTCCTATTCTGTCCACAACCCCCTCCAGTGCAGAAAGTATCACCTTTTCCTTGCTGTACTATGCCCTGGCAGTGTTTCCCCCCTTTTTTTCCAGAGCCAATCTCCCTCCTATTCCCAGAGCCTGGAACTCGCCTTGCTGGCACCTTCAGCTGCAACTTCTTTGACATACCTGCATCTGGACAACTACAATCCTTCCCTTTTCAGTTTTTATTGATTTTTGAGGCACTCATTTCTGAGATGTATGGTATCATTGGATTATACTGTTTAGCAATTTATTTGTGTCTCTCTTTATGTTCAGGATTGATTCTTTTTTCCGCCGAGTCTCAAAAAAGGATGCTGCCACTGTTATTTGGCTATCACAACAGCTCACGTAGCCCTGAACTATTAGGCATTGCTGCTCCAAGAAATTTTGTGCTGAGGTAATTTGGAGACTAAATCAAGTTTTATCACTGAATGAGGTTAGTGGATATTAATGGGAAGGCAGGAGTTTGCACTGAATCATCAACGTGGATAAATGGAGTGCGCTTGTTTAATTCTTTATACAGCAAGTGCTAATAATGCCTTAAAATGGTGGGGAAATATTGCAAGTTGTATTTAAACACGGAGAAGGAGGCCTAATTTGACCTGTTCTGGTACATTAGCTGTGACCGTACACTGGGACCCTCTGTTAGCCTCACCCATCTCTCCATGCTGCCCTGCTCTATCTCAGTGTTCACATCCCCACTTCCAGCAATGTTTCCAAACAAAAGAAATATAATTGTGGCTGGGAAAATACGTATTTGAGGGAAATTACTGCAAACAAACATTTCCAGGAACCTGAAATTTAAAATCATTTTTTGATCAAAGAAAATTAACTTACAAAAGAAATAACAGTAAGAGCCACATGTGACTCCCACAACCTGCTCATCAATTAAATGAAATAAGCTTCCCATACAGGCTCATGTGTACATTGATTAGGCTGTTCAGAAGTGCTCAGAACTACTGTGACCTTTGTAGGGTGAGCAAGAAGCATTTGTCTGGAACATATGGCCTGACCTGCAAGTTTATCCAGCACTTTCAGACGCCTGTCTGTGAATGGATGCATAGAAAGAATGGACTTAGAGATGGGCAAAGCCAAAGAACACTTCTACAGCTACTTTAACAGACCAGCACAATGCAGAACACAGAGCATTCATACATTTTACTTGCAGGAAGAAATTCAGTGGCAGTGGAATCATTTGTGCTGCAGCTCTGGTGCTGTCAGAGTTTGCTGAAGGAGTCCTGCAACAACAGGCACTTTCACCACCAAGCAGCTGCCAGGTCAGTTATTCGCAGGTAATTCACACTAAGCAGGCAAAGTGAAGGTACATTATCAGAAGCAGACACGCGGGTCCGAGGTCACCCACTACAGTAAGGAACATGCAGTCTGTGCACACAGAAGACAGGCTGCAAGATGGTGGAATTACAGAGGAACACTGAAGTGTGCTTATGCTTGTGAAAGTAACACAGTATTCTCTGTTTTCCAAGCAAAAGCAACTGCTCAAAGCTTGCACTGACTCCCTGTAACAGTAAGAATGAAGCTCAGCAGTACTCACCAGCTGAAGAGACAGACCACAGCCAGTCATAAAACAGCATCTGCTAGGCTGCTCTCCCACATATAAAAAGCAAGCTATGGAAAAAGCAAACTAGGAAAAAAGACTCCAAGAGAAAGGACGCCCTGCAGGGGGAGAGTTAAAAAAGGACTAGCAAGTCAAAGAGGTGCTGTTTGAATAGGGATGACCCATGCTGTTAGAAGAGCTTAGGTCCCCTTTTAAACAGCTAAATGAAAGAGCTATTACTCTGAATAGAGCCCCTCCTGACCCAGCAGGAGCTGAGCAGAGGGCTGTTTGTAACAATAAAATATTTGCCATAGGTGAGTGGGGTGTGATCTGCCCTTCCCCAAACAGAGCTGATAAATAAGCAGCTGATAATTAGCTGATAAAATGTCTCTCAGCATCACAGACCATTTGTTCCCTTATTGCCAGATGGGTCACAGGGTTGCTGGTCAGTGCAGGTCCCTTTGGGGTTGTCCTGAGTGCTGCACTTTCTTCACGTCCTCAGCACTGCCTTTTCTAGGCTGTGTTTCCAATGGAGTGTAATGTCACAAGTGTTTTAGGGTTTCTAAAATTCTCCAGTGCCTTGGCAGGACACAAGAAGCCTCAGATACCTCCTGAGCACAGCTGGTGCTCTGTTCCTGCAGGCAAGGCAGGTGGATGCTGCACTCAGTTTCCAAGGCACAGTTTCTCAAACCAATCCTCCCAGTGCACCAGGACTGCTTTGCAATATTTAGCATTCATTAGCCTAAGTGGGCATCAGTAAAGCAATTAGTGTGAAGCTGATACGGTGGAAGTTTGGAGGATGCTCTTAAGGACAGGCAGTTTGTCACAGCTGCGGCTCAGGAGAGTTTTCTGAGCTGGGAAATCTACCGAAAAAAGGACACATGATGAGCAGGCTTTCAGAGATGCATAGGCTGATGCTCACTTTTGATCTTTCCTCTAGAAATTCAACTATCTCTTGAGTAGCCCCAGCATTATGAGTTATATTCCTTTACAGGCTCCTCTGACTGCGGGTTTGATTTTGTACTAGAGCTCTACCTGGTCTGTGCCAGGTAGAGCTTTTGAGAGTATTCAGGAGTGTGGAGCAGAGGGCTAAAACTGAGGCACCCTCCCAATGAGGGTGGCATCCTTCTCCAGACAAGGAAGAGGACAAGCACAGAGCTGAGAGCAAGTCTGGCCTGCTCCATGCTCCCAGCTGGTGTGGAAAAAAAATGAGGCTCTCCCAGGGAGACAAATAGGGAAGGAATACATGCAAGCTACTCAATGTACATTGTGGCTGTTAAATCAGCTATGGCTGGACAGCTGCAGTGTGATTGGCAAGGGACATGATGCAAGTCCCTCACTCCCTGCAGGAAATAGAGATCCCAGACATGCTGAGGACTGTGCAGGAAAGGTCCTGGCTGTGAGCACCCTACAGCTGCAGCCTGCTAGACCCCTAGCCTGCTAGGGCTGCTTCCCTTGCAAATTCTTCAATGATCAGAAAATTCAAATTGAGTTTCTCAGAAACTTTCTCAGGAATAAGGGGTTTAACCCAGTTGCAACTCACAGATCAAGCCATGCAGCTGAAAAATTACCACTTCATTGGCTTTTCCAAGTAACAAGCTTCAGATATCATCATATTTTGCTGAATGTGTTTCACAGAGTGAATTCTGAAATGCAAAGTCAAAGCCCTGCTGTCAGTATGCCATCACCAGCCTTGTCTAAGCTGACCCAAGTAATTCCTTCTCTAATTCTGATGGAGCAGAGCACTGTAGCCATCTGAGAGCAATGGTGCTAGTTCAGGAAGAGGTGACTAAGTTAAACCAAATTAAATTGCTCCTGTGAGCTCAGTTGTTCTTTGCAGCTCGAAGTGAAATTGCGATTCATTCAGTATTTGCCAACGAATGCTTTTTGGTATTTCAGAAATTCCAGTCTATTTTCTCTGATATATATTTACTGAAAAAGCACTGGCAAGTGCAGAAAATGAAGAGTTAAAATGATGCTAACAGCTCCAGCAAAGAAAAACACATGGGAAGAGGAACATCACATAGCAACGAGAGAATGATGATGAAGAAATGATTACAGTGTAGAAAGGGCACAAAAGAACAATATAAAAGACTTAGTTGTAAAAAGAATTTTGTGTAAGGGGAAAATATACATAAGTAGGGAAGATGCAGGGAACTAAAGAAAAATGCTATTAAAACTCTGGGAACTTTGGGTTATACAGAATTATAATATTTCACAATATTTTGTTTTACAAAAAGTTTTCACAGTTCTGCAAATTTATGCAGATTGAAGAAGCAGATGTTTGTAGACCTTATAGAGGATCAAGGACAAAAGAGATACTTAATTCTTTTTCTCTGATTTGCTTTCTAGCAGAACAAGGACTGGAATTTCACTTTGTGAGTCTTTAGGAGACATCCCCTATTGATTTAAACAACCCACTGGTGGAAAATCTGCCATGTCCTCCTTTAAGGTGTTTCAATTATTAATTAGACTTGTAATTTAAAAAAGGAATCTTATTTCCAACGCAAACTTTGATGCCTTTTTCTATTCTCTGCTGTGAAATAAGACTCAGTCTACTAACAGGGCAAGTGAAATTTTTTAGGGCACAAGTTATTTTTAATTGTTCTATGAACATCTTTTAAAGAACAAACATTGGAACAATGATCACAGTTTACATTAATTCAATACAATTTTACACATTATGAGATTTTATATATATATTTTATATGATATGCTCTTAGGAGGGCATGGAAGGGCATTGCTCATTTGCACAGCTTTTCAAAGCTTTTAGAACATCCCAACAATCTTTAAAATTCTTGGATTATCCAGTAGCCTGCTGCTTCTCAGGAATACAGGGTGAGACATGGTGAAGAAGAGTCACTTCCTGGCAAACTCTCACCATGTCAATCCCTGCATACGCAGGTAATAGCTGGGGTGATGCTTAATAAAGTATTTTCAATGTGTTTTCCAGCTTTCATAAAAAAGACCTCACTGCAGCTTGGTTATCTGATGAGAAACCTGTTAGGAATCTGTCTTGTGGTTTCCTCTCTCTCTTCTTAAATTTCTTCCCTCTTAGTGCAAGAACTTACGTTTGGAAAGGCAGGGAAGGGGGAGATGGTTGTGGCATTTCTGTTGGAAGATTTCCTGCACTCAGACCCACAGTGCACCAGGGAAACTCTTATTACTGCAGAGAGTAGGGGCTGAAATCTGTCTGGAGACAGGCATCAGCCTCATGCTGGGATCTTCTCCTCAAATCCAAGCTTCAAAGGTTGGGCTGGATGAGTTCCAGAAGCTGAAGGCTTCCTACAGAAGGGGGTGGTGGCACAATGAGCCATAGCAGCTCCATCTCTGCAAAGGACAGAATTTCCCCCCAGAATGTGGGATTGAAAAGTCACAATAATCTCTTTACTCCTAACGGCAAATGTACCAATTTCCAAGGCAATATTCTTAGACCTGAAAAGTCTCTCTCTTTTTCACAGAAAATAAATTCAAGCAGAAATGCTACAGGGAGTGGAGGGTGTGTGGGTGGGTATGTGTGAAAGAAAATAATTGTTTAGAAGTCTTAAAATGAGGGAGAGAAACTTATTTGGAAAATACATGTTTCTTCCAAAGCAAACATTACCCCTCTAACCCTCCAGATCCTTCCCTGAACACGCTCAGTTGCAGAAATACTGTAAACACTGGGGTTGAAGAGTGGCAGAACAAGAAATCACAGAGGGTCTACAGAAGAATACAACCCTAAGATAAAAAAATCACATTTGCTTTTTGTATCCCATTGAAGATGCAAGGGCTTTTTTCAAAGCAGCACAGAACTCTATAAAAAGATGGAAGTCCAAGGTTCACCCCTCTTAAAAAAGCACCATTCCCATCCTCCAGCCACACAACCCACATCACCAGTGTCCATAAAACATTTTCCTATTATGGTCCAGGACATTGCAGCTACAAAAGGGATCCTATCAAACAACCTTTTTTTATGCAACCTGCAGGCAATTTTATCACCATCATCTTAAACCAGAGGCAGTTCCAGGGGTGCAGTGGGACCTGTGCTACTTCTCAGAAACTGGGGGAATGGCAAGCTGGGAGGACTTCCTGCAGGACAGCAGTAGGCATCATGTGTGGGAGCCTAATGAGACCTGGTCTTGGTGGAAAACTGCTATATGAATAGTCCCATTCTACACCTTCCCATGGAAAATCCAATTCTTGCTCCATCATTCCCTATTCTCTGTGTTGCCACAGTTGCACCATTAGAAATCATCCTCAAAGGGATGGTTCTGCTACAGAGGAGATGGAGTAAGAAAGCAGCTGAGGAAGGGGCTGCAGGAGGGGGGATCTGCACTCACCAAGAAGGGAGAAGGCAGGGAGGGACAGACACAGAAACACAGCAGAGCATTAATGTCAGGCCAGCAACAGCCACCACTTGGTTCTTATTTTGTTTCAAAGGCAGGTCTCCACCTCAGGCAACTGCCTACTTAACCTGCGCCTGAAGCCCTAGTGACGCAGACTGTTTCTGAACTGTGGCCCTAAAAAAATCCTACAGGGTGGCTGTTTCCCTTGAGGAATCAGTTGGGGAGCATTTCCAGGAGCTGGCAACTGTGCTGAAATCAATCAAGTTAAATGGTGGTATATGAGAAGAGGAATGAATAAACCTCAAGGGATATCATTTGTCATTTACTGTACTTGTTAAAAGTTACAAAACAGCAGTGCTACTTTACCCAAAAGTTCCAGGCACAGAGAAGTAGGAAAAGAAAGAGAGGCACGGAGGAAGACAAAAGAAGAGAAGGAAGAGAGCTAGAAAAACACATGTAGAGCTCCCACCTCCTAGCATTGCATCAGGGTCAGGACAGGAACTCCATGCAGGCTCCTAGGCTGTAACAATGTGCTGACCTCATACTCTGCCCTAAAAGCTGCAGGGCCTTCGTGTGCTGCTCCTAAGGTGGGACTGCTGGCGGATTGGCAAGTCAGGGAAAAGGGGACCACCTGAGCCAAGCCCAGAGTCCAAGAGGGACACCTCAGCTAGGCATCGGGGCGGCACTGGGGCACAGAAGGTGCATAAAGCCTCACTTTAAGTAAAGCCCAACTGGCCGGCCACTCCCAGCAGGCCAAGGAAGTACCATTAAAACAGGTTCTGAGACAGGAAAATCTCAGACATTGACAGCAGCCTGCCATGAAGGACACCCTAGTAATAGCGAGTCAAGTGCCAGTATCCATAAACCTGTAGGCTCCACAGCTCTCAGAAACACAAGCACAGAACCCAGAACACAGGGCAGCTTGTGGCTGGGGCCAAGGTGCTCACCCCTGTGGGGGTTCCACATCAGAAAGGTGTGGAGCAGCAAGCTCGGCACCTTGCCACATTTGCCTTGGCAGGCCCTTTGCAGCACCAGTGCTCCTGCAGCTCCAGGCCCTTTAGATTTCTCAACCCTAACCCTAGGCGTAACCCTAACCCTAGATAATTACCCCAACACACTACCTGGGTTTCCCAGCTCAGAAAGAGGCAGGAGCAGCAATGTTAAGGCCCTGCCACGATGGCCCTGGCAGGCCCTTTCCAGCCCCACTGTGCCTGCAGCTCCAGGCTCTTTAGATCTTTCCAGCCTGACCCTGGCCCCTGATGGCAGCTCGGCCCTGGGCTGAGGTGCTCACCCCTGTGGCGGGTCCAGATCAGAAAGGTGTGGAGCAGCAAGGTTGGGGCCTTGCCGCGTTTGCCTTGGCAGGCCCTTTGCAGCGCCAGTGCTCCTGCAGCTCCAAGCCCTTTACATTTCTCAACCCTAACCCTAGACCTAACCCTATCCTTACCTCTTACTTAATTCAGCAGAGGTTTTTAAGGGACAACTCAAGAACACAAACTTCCCACCTGTTTCCAATACTCCGTACAGCTCCAGTGTTTTCCAGGAAGTTAAAAAAAAGAAAAGATTTAAAATGAAACCTGTTTAATTTAACTTTATATCGTGTTCTGTCCTTTCAATTGCCAGCAGCCAATTCTTATAAGGTGAGAGATCCTGATCCAGCCATCATGAATTTTTGGAAAATAAAATGTCCATGAACAAACACTTGAAAATATTAATAAAGAAAACTACACAGCCAGAGGTCAAACCTACTTTATAGTAGGAGCTGAACTCTGATAATTCACAGTAGATTAAATTCAGCAGCAGTAGAAGCTTAGTAAGAAATTTGGAATTTAGAAAGATTTAAGCTGGGAATAGGTCTTATTCTTATTTTACCAAAGGCCAGACATAGACTCATACATGTGTATGAAGTAAAAGCAAAAGTGACTGAATTTCGAAGAATGGGCTGCGTAGAAAATAGTTTAGGCATAGCAAGGTCTGTGGAAAATGCTGTCAAAAGTTAGAGGGCAATAACTTACATTTTCATCAGCAACTTTCAACTTTACTTCCAAATGTCAAAAGACAAAAACCATGGCTGGGAATACTAAGTACAAAATCATTTTTGAGCACAGATTTTTCATCTTCCAGTGTGAAACTCAGAATTTGGAAAGAAAGTAAATACTTAAGATCACAAATTTTAATATTCTCAATATCAAGCTTTTGACTTCAAAATATTTTGAGGAATATTTTTCACTTATTATGCTTTTAAGTCCAATCCCATTTCCTTTGGCAACAAGACAATGATTTTGATTGTAGAGGCTGTGAGAATCCTCAGAGCAAAGCAGAAGGCTCAGTAGCTCAGGGGTGCAGTGTGACACCCCTGGGTGGACACCAAGGAAGGCACCAGGCTGGGGGCAAAGAGCAGCATTCTTCTGGATTTGCTGCAAAGCGAGTGTAACTGTGTGTTCACCACTGCCTCCCATCCCCTGCCTTCATCTCTCTGGATTATTTACATTATAGCTCTTCCCTGCACGAAAATTTATTTTGGCAATTGCAGACTTCATGCCAAAGAGTCCGTCTTGACATTTACTTTGAAATAGGGTGATTTTTTGTGGGCCAAGAAGCCCCTTCCACATGGCAGAGCCCTGCAGCCATTTCCCAGTCTTCTTATCGATGGTTCAGGGATTCTGTGGGAGGTTTCTGTGCAGAGGAATTGCAGGCTGAAATTTTCCAGTGACAGCACAGAAGGGAATTTGAAGGGCAGTAGGGCAAATCTGCCTGTCATTATTATTAGCAGGTGACTACTACTGTAGCTGTCTGTCAGAGTTAAATTACAGCCTGCTGAGATCTTTAGCTATTGCTGTCCATAGTCTGTTTTTGAGAGTGAGTTGCTGTTGAGAAGATATAATTTTGATGCCTGCTTAATTTGTGTACCTATATCCTGCCTGACAGAATTATTTCCCTGGCTTTATGAATGGATGCATGTTCCTCTCAATTGGCATCCAGTCCTCTGGCTCCGTGAGCATCCGTCTGTCCAAAATCTTTAGAGAAACAGTTCACAGAGAGAAGTTAACTATGATCTCTCTCAAAAAAATTAGTCCCTGTTTTTCCTCTGACAAATGAAGACATTGTTTCAACAATATTTTCCGTCTCCACTGACAATGCTAAATATTTATAACCTGTGCCTCCTAGAAATGCTGGTCTCCTCATAAATAAACACTAGGCTAACAACAAGCAGTGTCCAAAGGATGCAGGGTGTAGCTGACCTATACACTCTCCTTCCCCTCTTCAGAACCTGGTTCCCCATGACAGCCATTTAAAATCAACACTGATCCTGATACCTGACCCAAGTTTTTTGTGCTTGCCAGAAAACATACTTAAGTAGGCCCATATTGGCAGTATGTAACAAACAAGGCCAAGTCTTGCATTGCAAAATGTTACAATCCAAGCCACATATTAAAAATGCGCACATAGAATGAACACGTTTTCTGTAAGCCTTGGTAAACACATCCCACCTTTGCCAGCTCCCAGATCAGTGTGTGAGCACATTGGTGTGGTTTCCCTCTTTACTCCTGGTCTTTGCAGGTTGATCTCTTCAGTGTGGAGGTTCTGATTTGAAGGGGAAGGTGCCCCTCTAACCACTGTGGCCTGAGCACACATCACTGTCCTAGTGAATGTGAGGTCAAACCCCCTGCACTCTCAGCTTTCCAGGTATTTTTCACTGCTCAGCTTCCCAGAGGAGGCAAAGGTGCCGAGCAGCCCTGGCCAACAATGACCCTTCCTCCCTAAAGCAAAGATTTTACTCTCTTCTACATTTTTATTTCAAGTTTAAAAGAAGGAACGAAGAAAGAAAATAGAATTATGATACCTACTGATGTTATTTTCACCATTTACCATTTTCATTCTTCTGCAGTTTAAGACTATCTCATGCACTGGGAAACAGGTGCATCAGCTCTGCTTCTGTCCAAGCCCCCTGTCTTCCCCAGGACCTCACCTACAGCCATTTGCAAAGATGTCAAAATAATCACACAATTACATTTATAAGGTTCCCTTGTTGTAAAGGGTATCAGAAAAACAGACAGTTTGCAGCAGGGAAAGAGCTTTTTATTCTAATTACTGCAAAGTAGGACTCCAGCAATAATCAAACTAAATAGGTTTTCTCTTCTGGGAGATGAGTATATGAGTTGATGTGGAGATTTTTTCCTTATGTTAAGGGACTGGTTCAGCAACTGGATAAAGCTACAGCACTGCTCCTGAAAGGGGCAGTTCTATACTTTCTACTCATATGGCTATTCAGCGTTATTCCCCATTTTAGGACTGTTTTCCCTTTTGTTTATGAGCCATAGTTGTTCTTGCCTTTATATAATCTCCTCTTTCCCCTTTCCTTCTCAAACCTCCAGTCACTCTCTTCCTGTTATAAGCCATCATGAAGTTCCCAGGTTGTTTTTCTGCTGTTAACATGGCACTGCCCTCTTCTATTTGGCAGGGCTTTTCACTTCTCAATCCCAGTTCCCTCTGGAAGAACCAAGCAGCCTGCAGCAATCTTTCCTTCAGCTTTAGCCCTCTGATTATCATCACACACAACTCCCATCTGAAATTAGCCCATCAATATTTAACTTCCATCATTACATTTGGTATGGAAAATGCACACTCCCATCTTGTTTGCTTGCTCCCATTGAGCACTGCTGAAAATGATGCCTATGATGTTGGGGAACAAGCACAAGTAAGGTAAATAAAGTCCTACATGGCTTCTCCTAGAAAATAACACAAAAATTTCCCATTTTTCTGCACATACATGACTCCAGAGAAGCATGGAGTTTCAGCTGCTAAAGACATTTCTACCCTATTTCCTTTATGGATGAACTAATATATGAGCAAGCCAACCCATCCTAAAAATTTCCCAGCAAACTGCATTGACACAAGTTAAGTAACCCACTGAATGACATGAAGAGTCCAAAGCCCACTTGCACCAAGCCCACAGCAGCTGCTCAATTCCTTAAAGTTCCATTGAGTTCCATTTCTCAGTAATTCAGTACCACCTTCCAGATGGAATAGAAACTTAAAAATTCATATTTAAATGTTTGCTTTATATGATTCCAAGAACACTTACTTAAAAAATAAAAAACCTCTTTTCTCTGGACAGAAAATTTTATCAGCAGTTACCTACTTTGCCAAGATCCCATCTGCACAACATTATTTGGTTCTGAGTAAAGAGGAATCCAGAAGCATCATTCCTAATAGTGTTTAGATCTCAGATAAATATGTTTATTTATTTATTTTCTTCAAGATTAGCTTTTAAATCCTCAGTCTCCTGACTTTCCAAAAGCCTAGTAAGGTTTTTGTTTTATTTAAAGGTCTATCACCACATGGCAGTGCAGCATCAGGAAAACACTGGAATATGCCATCAGTTCAGAGCTTGGGTACGACAGATGAGCTTTTTTAGTAGCTGTACTGTATTAATGCCTTATTAGGGGTTCTTATATGTCTCCTGATAATAGGAATAACCTCTGGAGCAGTAGCAATTTATCCATACATCTAGTTCACACTGCTTGTCACAGATAGTAACAGTTGATAACCCTCTTAGGCTGCTTTTCATCTTCTGTAGAAGCACTCTAATTCTAGAATACATTATTTTAACCTGTCAGGGTATAAACAGGACAATTACTTAGACCAATGCAGGCTGAAAGTGTTGATAACTAAAGTTCAATCCAGCATTGTCACTATAATGTTTTCCTGCTAAATCAAGCCCAATGAGGCAGCATGTCTTCTCAAATGAAAACATTTTTCAAACTCACTAATTCAAAAATCGACCTAGTGCAGACCTCTTGATTTGCACTGCTTGCTGACAAGACCAGGAAAGCAGCAATGGAAGCAGTGAACTGATTATTGGAGCACAGAGCGAAAATTATCAAGCAGGATGAATTAAGCTGGTCTGTCTGTGAAGGAAGGACTCAGCAGACTCCAGGAACAGCATCAGCTGCAACCCCACCATTGCAGTCAGGTTTTGTAAGACTTGCATAAAATCCAGGCCTGCTCCTGCACTCCTGAGTGCAGTGCCATGTCCACAAAACCTGCCCTAGCTGCTCTGCATCCTCCTCCAGCCTGTTTCCTACCAGCACACGCAGCTGCATTAACAGCAACAACATTTTGTTCAACAGACTGCCAGCAGCAAAGCTGCAGCCCACGCACGGCATGCAGCTCACCTGTTCTTGCTGACCAATTCCTGCAAAGCAAAAAGGCAAAAGATGTCAACACCATTTCTTTCCTCACATTCCACCCTTCCTACAGTGCCACTGCATCATTTATCCCATAGGCACATCATTTCCTGCTAAGGAAAGCCAATGGTGATGTTGCTCTCTAACCTTTCTGCTTTCTCCTTCAGGGACTGCCTCAGTGCTCTCTCTCAGATTTGACCTTATCTTCCTCCTCTTCTTATCCAAACCAAACACAAATTCCCCTGAAATCACCCTCTCTGAAGTCTCTGCTGACCAGACCTTTGTTCTCCATCTGCATGTTCCTCAGTCATTTCCCTGTTCTGATGCTATTGCCTGCAGTTGCCTTCTACACAGATATTCTACTTTCCTATTTAACCAGTAGCCCCTGATGCAGCCCTGCTCAGGCTGTGTTGAGACCTTGTTACTTCATCCTTCCTGACAATTTTTACTAAGTCCATAAAGAAATGTAGATCCAAATGCCTCATATCTGCCACATCCTACCTGCTAAAAACAATCCCTGGGTTTGTGTGGTGTTCTCTGACACCAGTGCTCCAGGGAGGAGAAAAGCAACACACTGTCATGGAACCTAGAAGGAACATGAATATAATTTGAGCAAAAACATGATGTTGTGCATGATTTTGCATCAAATCTTCACAAGACAGTCCATATTGGCTAAAGTTTTTATGCAGAAATTCAGAGGAAGAAGAGGGGTGAATTTCTTTGTCTCTCCAGGGTGGACAACTACAAACCAGCAGGATTGCTCACAGCACAGACCTAGGATCAAGTTGAATTTGCTTTACCTTCTATGCTATGCCAAACTTTACATTTAAATATACTGAAATATGGAAATGTAAACAACCCAGATTCAAACATATGAACATCATTGATTAAGTTCCTCCTTTACATTGTTGCCATAACACTTAGCCCAGCTTTCATTTCCCTGCAATTCTGTGAAGACAAATATTTGCTTATAGTGATCTGATAACTACTATGAAGACTTTGAATTGAAAAGAATCTGTGCACTTATTCCTGATTGTGCTCCTTAAAGTATTTAATTCCCATCAATTATGAAAATTTCTATGAAATTATATACCTTTCATTGTTTCCTTTAGGAAACGATTTTTTCTCAATTGTTTTGTTTTAGGTTGGCAGCCAGGCTTTGTAAAACACTCACCATACCCTTCAATCTAAGGTTCAGATGGTAACACATCCTTTAATAATAGTTTGGGCAGGTAATTATGACAATGACCATATGTACAACTTATTGTTTGCACCTCTGTATAAGGCCTTTAATCCATGGTTTCCAGTAAGACTGTTGGAAAAACAAGAGTGGAAACTAATGACCATATAAATGCTGTATGAAGACAACTGGAGACAGGAAATCCCAAATAACCATCCATCAAGGCAGAAGGGCTGGGGTTCAGCACAAAACTGAATGCAATGCTGGTTGGGTCCCATTCGATGTTAATATTATGCATACCCCTTCACTGATGAGACTGATGGAAAATATATGATTTAATAAGCCATGCTCCATTTAAAGTCTCAGGTTTATTAGTTATAGAGGCTAGCAACATAAATGTTTAAAATGCAATCAGAAAAGTTATAGATGATTTCATTGAATATTTCACCTGCAAAAGCCTGTGCCACAGAAAATGAAGAAATCTGTAATTTTACTTACAGTGAAGCTTCTTATTGCAAAGGAAGCCAAACGCTTGACATACAGGTTAATATATCCTTCCAATTTCTATTTTCACTGTTTATTCTGTTAAGATTATTTTTGTGTCATTTCCTTTTCTAGTTTGTAAAAACACTTTCAAGGTCTTATTTTTTTTTTCAGTCTTCATTGACCTATCTATGACTGGTTCTTTAAAACGCCAAAGTCCTTATTCATCTCTCTATTACTCTCTTAATATCTACAGCTGGTTCTTCCCTACTATTTATTTCTTTCTTTTACTAAGGACTAAACCCAAAAGTATCAGTTTGACAGGGGAGAGAATGTATTTTCCACTGTGGCATTTTTCCCACTCCTTTGGGTACCTCTAAAGGTCTCTGTGATCTGTTTGAAATTACAGACAGCAGTTTAGCAAACCAAGGAAATAATCCCCATCCAACCTTTGCAACCTTCCCATCTCCTGAGCTGCAGGCTGTGGGCCCACTGAGAAAAATAAATAACCTATAGACATGTCAAAAAACTCACCAACAAAGCACCACTGTCATTGTACTGGATTACTATATGTAGCACATTCTTCTCTAAAAGAATCCAGTTATTTCCATTTAGTTCACACTATCACAGGATAATTTCAAAGTGACATTTACTTCTTTATTTTCTCCTTTTACTATTGATGATAGAACCAGAGGTACTTATTTGTTTCAAAAAATGGCTAAGGCCCAACAGAGAGAGGCCTGAGACCCAAGCACTACTGAATATTGTGCTGAAGATCAGAAGTCTTGCAACTTTACTTCTCCAGGTTTATCACATGGAGAGCAATGAATAATACAGGGCTGATAATTGCAATAATACCTTGAACAATCTCATTGTGGCATGATGGGGGAGTGAAAGTAGTTCTAAATGGGAAAAATGCCAATAAATGTCAAATGCAAAAGAGAGAAAGTTGGCAGCGACACACTAGAAGCCAGGAATGACACAAAATTAATAAGGGAAGCAAAAGGACAACTGAAGAAATCAATGGTCAATAAAACTAAGGACAATAAAATGAAGTTTATAAACTGTGTTGTAACAAAGAGTATCTAACCAACAGCTACTGGTCCATTACCACTATGGAAACGATAACATTGTCAATAACACTGTAAGAAAGACAACCATGTTCAATAAACACTTCTGTTCTGTGTTTCAGCTAATGCCAGTGATGGAGCCTTACAAAAGATCAATGATGATTAAATACGTCATTTTCCTGTAATAATTAATTGATAAAGATATTAAACACCATCTCTTACAATCATCATCTTTAACTAGCAATACAGACAATTTATATCAAGGAACTTAAAGCCTCTGGCTGAAGGTTTCTTGTGACCTTTTCCAGTTGATCTTGAACATTCCCAAAATTTCAGGCTCCAGTAAAGTCACTCTTGTCATAATATTTAAGCAAAATTAATGAATTGGTTGTGGGTTTCAAAGAAGGAAGCCAAAATGTAAAAAAAAAAAAAAAAAAAAAAGAAAAAAAATTAAATAAGAGCAAGAGGAAGAAAAAGAAATCTGCAATTTAAGTAAAAAAGAATTAACACAAAGTATTTTGAGCTACTCTAAGCAGAAGTTCAAGGAGAGCAGATGCTTTTGGTTTGTGTTGCATAAGATTACAGAGTTATTTAATACAGATCATAGCTCTGATTAAACCAGATTTCTCCTACCCCATTTGGCATGGCCTTCCACAGTGTTTTGGCAGAGAAAACAGAGCAATCCAAATCTACTGAAACAGACATTAAGCATGCATCAAAGATATGTAACCACCGACTAGAGAAACTCTTACACCAACCCAGCCAAGACAAACACTGCCCTGCCAGGACAGGTCACCTTGTCCCATTCTTGCCACACAGACAGCAAAAGCTGGGGATCACATTAAAGGAAATAATTGGATATCCAGTGCAATGCAGTCAAATACAGCAGGGCCGAGAAAACATTCCCTGAGCAACACTGAATCTGTGGACAGGGGCACTGGCAAAGTAAGAACAGAGGCTTTGCTGTAGGACTTTGTGGATCAATGTACGAATTGTTATTCTCATTGTTCAGTAGAACAATTACTAAAATCCATTTGCCGGTAAATGTGCCTTGTCTTGTAAATCATTGGGTCATTAACCTTAACAATGTCAGTGTGTTGTCACTATCCAATTCAATTAAATTACTGACCAAGGTAATACCTAAAAGCACATTTCAGACAAAGGGATCTGCTATTATATCATTATCTATGATGGCACTTAGCAGTATCTTAATTTTGTACCTAGAAATACAAATATGTCCTAAAACTGAGGTTATACACTTTCAAAGCCAGGTGAAGAGATGCACAAACAGCCTGAAGACAAAAAATGGATATGGAAAGGTTAGAAAAAGAGGAAGAGGGGGAGAGGGAGGGAGAAAATGGAAAATTGCACTAATCACCTCCATGGGGTCATGTGTGCATTGTTATTTGCTATATTTCAATGTTCCATGAGGTCAGAAGACAGGGACTCAGGATCTTCTCCTGCCCATCAATTATTAAATCTGGCAATATGCCTTAGCAAATGTCCAGTGATGCAGTTTCTAAAAAGGGGTACTCTCTCCACCATGCCAGAGTGAGTAATACAGCAGCACATGGAAAGGATGAAGAAAGTCTCTCATGACCTTCCCGGACCAGCAGTGAAGCACAAGCCCAGCAGTCTGTTTAACTTGGAGGGGAAAAAGCAGCCACTCAATTCCAGTTTCACACAAAAAAACAAGTGTATGTACAGTGCATGAGGGCTGCTGAGCTGCTCTCATCACACTAAAGAGTCTCATTTCGATGTCTGTGTGTGCTTCCACGCATATATTCTCACATTTCAGGCGGATTCTCAGCCCACACTTCAGGGCAGTAAAATTTTTTTTTAATCTCCCTTCGTTTCCCTCCAGTTTTCTCCTTGCTTCTTAAAAACCCACAAGTTTTATGCTGGAAGGCACGAAGAGGCAGGCCCAGTGGGGTAGTTTATTGCTATGATGGATATGACTCTTGTTCTTCCATGGCCTAAGACTTCACCATGTGAGGTACTGGGGGAAGCACAAGAAGAAAAGATGGCCTGTGCCATCCGAGAGATGCCAGAGGGCTGTAGGCAGATGGCTGGAAAGGATATGGAAGCCATAAGACCACTTTTGCCAGTACATCAGGCAATAAACAGCCTTGCCACTGACAGGCTTTTTGCAAACCAGAGGGCAAACAAGTTTGCCTTGCTCTGGGATCTCTGGTCAAGGCACTGAATTGGAGAATTCAGTCCCATTTGTTAAACCTCAACAGTTCTGTCGAGTGCCCTTGTAGGAGTCTTGCTGGGGTTTATCTGCCAAGGAGGAATGATTTACCCTGAATATGTAATTTCTAGATATCCCAAATTCTAGAGGGCTTCCTCAAGGATGTCCTTGTGAAACAACTCAGTGCCACATTAAACTCAACAAGCTCAGCCAGGAGCAGTGGCCACTGGCTTTAGAAGAACTATTCTTCTGAGGAACTGAAGAACTATTCTTCTGAGGAACTGAGGAACTTAGAAAACTGTGCTCCTGTCTTAGAAATTTTGAGCTAGGTGATAGTTTGTCCGTCTTTTGGAAGAATACACAATTTCAGGCTAAATAAAGAGCTTTATGCACCCCAGATGCACAGGCAGCCATCGGTGCTGTGCACAAATGGCACACAATGCCACATGTGTCCTTCACACTTTACAGAAAAGAGTATCTCAGCCCTCAAAGGGGGAGGGAGGAACAGAGTGAAATAAAGCAGAAAAAACCCTCAACTTCATGCTTTATATAAGTGAAAATTTTGACCAAATAAATGCATTTTACTTCCAGTACAAGTTTTATCTTGAATGGAAAAATGAAAATGATTCTATCGAATATTTTCTGAAAAGTTATTTGGTCTACAAAGAAAGAAAATAGAATAGAGCTAGAAATGAACTGAACTAAATCACCTGCAAAACTTCTATTTTTATGGGAGACACAATGACAGGAATGGGCTTTAAGGATAACAGCACACACAAAAGGTAGAGCGCTCTTTGTTAATGGAATTACACTGTGGATCCTGAGCCAAATGGATGCAATTTTATGTGAACTGCACACACAAAAAATTCCCTCAATAAACATACGGAACACGAGGCTTCTTTTCTCCTTACTTTAACTAGGCAGCAGGGAAACATTATGACCAAAGAGTAGATATCAGTGCTAGAAGACTTACAGGGCTGCTTAAATGGGAGTTCAAAATAAAATAGAAGGCAGACAAAATAATTGCTTGAGCAACATAAGCAATTATTGTTTTCCTTATAGGTTTTTCTCTTCTTTCAGGAAGTACAAACCCAGGTACACATATACACTTTTGAAATTATATTTTTCCTTTAACAGCAGAAGTATCTTCTGTATGTATGAAGAGAATAATGCATTCCATATAATCTGTTACAAGAGCTTAAGGTCTTTGAGAAGGAAAAGATTTTTATAAAAAAGGAGCATCTGAAAACAGAGACACAAAGCAAGGTTTAAACAACGCTTTGTATTTGCTAGTGATTTTGTTCAGGCAGCATATAATTAACTAGAAACCACTGACATTAACAACACTGGACTTACATTACTTTCCTTGCTTTGGAAGCTGGATTTGGCAGCACACTTAAGAGCTTTTCAGAAAGCTCCTGTTGATAAACTATTAGAGTGAAATCCACATCCTATTTGCAGTTAACTATCCTCATCAGATCATCTTTTAGTAGTCCCAGTTTGCATCCCTGCTGGCAGCGACTATTTGTTTTTAATAGAGCATCTCTTTTTAAAACTTAGCTGACACTAAGATGCTCATTATGTTGAAAATTATAGGAAACAAGGACAACAGCTCTGAACCCAGAAAACACTGCCTGTCACTGCCCTCCTGTTCCCCAGTGCCAGGTCTCATAAGGATGATTGCAGTGCAATCTTTAAAACTCGTCTTCATCCCTCCAGCCTTGCAAGGAAAGATCTCAACAACACCCTAAAGCTTGCTAAGAGACAATAACTCATTCAAAGACAACTGCAGCAGCTTTCAGGGACAGATTTTCCTCACAAAAGTTACACAGATACTCCAAGGACTTTATTGCTGTTTGGAAAAAAATCCTCTTAGCTGCTGCAGTTTCCAAACCCTGCTTTTAGAATTCTCTGCAGAATCAGTGTTTTACTGCAAAACTCTTTGCCTTTTCCCTGCTCTGAGCCACAATTTCAAATTATAGTATCTCAGTGGTCTGCCTGAAAGGGCCTTGGGTTTGTTCCTTCCAGTCTGATAGCAAATGTGTGAAAATGTGCAAGACTTCCCAGTAGGGAGTGTGAAGGGTGGTACAAGTATGTAAAATCCAGTGTCCACAGCCTGATAAACTATCCAGATATATAACAACCACATGATCCTGAAGAACAAATCTCATGGTTATATTATGCCTGTTTTCAAACCCTTTGAATTATTTAGAAGGCATTCTGGCTCACCAAGTGCTAAGGCTTAGGGCCAACCAATTGGAAGTTATTGATTATTGCTGAATTCTCCAGGCTGCCAGTAGCTCTGACACACGTGTGCCATGGAGCACAGTGTGAATACCAACACCCAGAACCTGCTGTGCTTATTCAGAGAGCATTAATTGCAACAGACCACACAGACCTCACATACTTCATCATCCTGATAAGTTCTTATCGCATGAATCATCTTATGGATTAGCTTTCACTGCTTGTTCTGATCTTTGATTGCTGCAGAGGCACAGCCACACTCTGCCACTCACTCACCAGCAGATTCCACATCCTGTTCCACATCCTTCCTGAGGGTTTGCAGTTTTCAACAGCATGGGGTTTGCAGGATGATCAATGACTCCAACAATGCTGAAATTACTTCATTTACACCTGTCTCACTTTCTTGTCATACCTGAGAAATTCTGCCACACCCTTACAAAACTGGAATTCTCCAAAAAGTCCAGATCAAGCCAGGGTTTCCTCTGTTCCATGCTCCTGCTTCAGGAGCACAGAGAAACTAGACAGATTTTTTAGTACACCTCAGCTTGTAAAAAAGCTTCAGAAAAACTTCATACTTCACTAACTCGCAGCTGGGCAAGTCTGCTAAATTTTTAATCTTGGATAACCAGAAAAACACCCTGAAAACAATACAGGAAATCCTAACACAACCTTCAAACATCAGCACCTTGATAAGTTGATTTGCTACAGTGAGGGAAGTCTTGAGGTTACTGAAATGCATTATCTTAGCTGAACCACAATTTCAGGGTATTTCTGCAGATCTTCTCTTCCCAGAAAGATGGCTTTTTCTCAAAAAAAAATTTCACTACAAAAAGGTGAGCAGAAAACCCTTCATAATACTATGTAAGGCAGAAGCACAGTGCAACCTCTGTGTCCAATTGCTGCAAAATAAATAACTTTCTCATCATTTTAATGAAAAATTATTCAAATTGAATAAAGATATTGTACAAAAGATGTAATGCAAGCATACACAACCAATTAAGAATGTTGCTCCATTTCCTAAATATATTGTAATTAAACAAATGTCAGCAGCTCAGCCTTATGCAGGGATGATTGACAGTACTTGAGAATCTCAATTGCACAGTTCAAGACAGTTCAGGGACCTTGTTATTGTTTGCAGTAAAATATTTTTTCTTATGCATTTTGCACTAACAACCTTTTAGCCAAATTATATTCATCTTTAATAAACATCAGCTCTAACTAGGCATGGATGCATCATTATAAAGCCTTGCTCTCCATCACAAGCGAAAAAGGTAAGGTAATTTTCAGATTAACAAACTCAGAAAGACCCTATGATTCTGTAGATATTGAAGTCAAGACTGAATCCTTCAGCATTAGCTGGCTCTCAGGCAGCCTTTGTTCAAATACCTTAAATTCTTTAGCTACTTGAAGGTAACAAAGGCAGGAACTCCAACCAGAAGCCACATTCCAGTGCTACCAGACATCAAGTGAGAAATTACTATGGCACTTTTCCACAATGTGACTCTCAGGTGCACTGGAGGACCAGATCTGTGTGACTGCTAATGCAAGACTTCACATGGGCCCATCAGCAGAAAAGTGCCATTCCCAGTGGAGCACACCAACCAGCAGGATGAGCATACACACAGCTGCTGCCTGGGAAACTCAGACTCTGGAGAGGAAAAGGATGAACAGCGAAAGTCCACAAAGCTCTAGTCACATGCTGAGCTTTGCAGGCAGGACCTTCTCCTCTTCCTCTCTCCTGTTCCTGTTCAGAAATCCCTACCCATGGACTGGAGGTAGAAAGATGAGAAAGAAGAGACCGTTTGCTCCATTCCTGTGCCCACTGATTGTTAATTACAGGAAAATGCAAGTGATCCCTAGATATGCCTGACAGGAAAGATGCTGACCAAAGCTCTGTGTTTCCTTTATATCACAGTATTATGAAATCTTTAACAGTGATGAGACATCCAGCAGAGAAAGGAGTTAGTATATAACAGCATCCACTTTTTTCCCAGGAGCAAAAGAGTTAAATCATTCCAAGCAGCTGGCAGCATTTTTTTTCTGAGCAATGGCACAACATAACTATTACAGAGTCTGGATACACAGGTAGAAGCACAGCTCTGAGTGCTGCTATATGGTGCCCATCATATTTGTCTCCTCCTGTGCTCAACTTTCTTGTGTTGATAAATGAACAGTTAGAAGCTCTTTGTTATATAAATGTCAGCAGAGGCAAACAGAGTGGAAATTCGGTGGTCAGGTGTAGGTGGCCAAATACGCATAAAAAAAGATTAGGTAGCTGAAAGGGAATGGTATTTACCAGCTGCATAAAGTGTCAGGTGTTGTGGAGAGGCATTGTTTTCACAAAAAAAATGGCTTGAAATAGGTTCCTTTTGTTTCCCCCGGGCTTTTGAGCTCTGTGGAAAGGAACCCACTTATCTCCACAAGGTAGAGATGATCCTTGAAAATACTTGAATGCTTGGCTGAACCCCCAGATCCTCTTCCACAGTGGTGCTGCATGGTGCCTTTGTGCTGAGATTGAAATCATAGCAATACAGCTTTCTCACAAGAAGTGAAATCAGCCAGCACTGACTCAAACATCTTACCAAGCTTCTCCATTTCTCTGAAGGAGATTTATCAAGTGTTTGTAATTATAAGTTGCCTGTGCTGCCACTCGCTCCAGAGGACAGTGGAGTCAGACGCCTGCTCTCAATGTCACAAGTCTCCAATGAATTGCATGAAACTTCAAGCACTTTCTGTGCAGACCTTCAAGCAGGATAAATTACAACTGTTCTCTCCAGTCAGTGGAGCTGTGCTGATTTACACTGTGGGAAGATCTGCTCCCTTGTGTGGGACAAGTTTAAAGGAGGAAATAGATTGTGTCTTGCTTGTTCCTTATCTTTGTCTCACGTCTCCAGTTAAAAATATATTCCTTGATTATATCAAGATAAATTTTAAATTTGTTTGTGACTCTTCAGTCCTGCCCTGTCCTCTGCCATGGGTGTGGAATGATGGCAGACCCAGCTGCAGCACTACTGCAGTGAGGGAGCAGGTAAGAAATTGCTGAGTGCTTCTGTGTATTGAGGCTTTGCTGAATACTTGTTTTTCAGTATAACGGGACATGTCCTCACCTGTCTGGGGTTCAGACCCACAGCCAGGATAGCCTGGTGGGACAGCATATCTTGATCAATGAGTCACATTTCTTCTTTTCATGACATTTAATTCCTTATTATGACTTGTGACTGCTTGAAATACAATATAAAAAGAATGCATGTGCATAAACATGAACACTCGAATAAGAACCTGAGTAACACCAGGCACCAGCTCCTCACCACGAGGAGAGCAGGTAACTAATTAAAAGCCTGAATGAACAGACGTGAGAGATAAACAAAGCTCCTATTTGGCTGCAGTGTGATGTGCAAATTCTGCTGAGCTGCCACTGACAAAGCTGAAGGTCTGGTCCTACAGCAAGCCCTAACTCCATGGTGAACATATTTTAGCTGCTCTTTGTCACTGTTTTTATTTCAGTGATTCTTAAAGATCATTGAAGTGTGACTCTTACATTCAAGTGGCTGGTTTGGCAGCAGAGGACAGAGCACAGATTTTGGTGCATACCTTATGAGCTTGGGTATCAATACTGCATGGCAGAAACCTGATCTGGTGCAGCTTCATCACTTAATTATAATTAGCAATCTGTGCCCTGTCTATACACACTAAGAATCACATTCCACAGCACAATGCAAACCTAACCCTTCTTAGAGTCCACACAGGGATTTTGTACCAATTTTAATTAAATCAGTCTCCAGAACAATTTGACTACTTTCCTTGTGTAGGCATGACCCAGAAGCAAATGGATTATAAAATTTCTCACTCTCATTTATTATCGATTTCATGTTAACAATTGTTCTTTAGGTCTTAACTTCTGGAATCATGTTATTGTCAAGGAAATTCAACTTATATATTTCTTTTAATCTTGTGTTTCAAAGGATGACATGAAAAGATATCCTTTTGTCCCATAACTACTTAAAAATTTGCATGCAAATTATCCAATATGCATTGTTCTTCCTTTTAAATAGTAGTTATTTATATGCCAGTCCCATGCTGTGCAGGAGCTGTACTCCAGATCTTTGAACCCTTGAGTAAACAATGAAACTAGAATAAAAGGACTTCAGAAAGACTTAACTGAGACAGCTGATCAAGCTGTTAGCTCTATGATCTTCAAAATACCTAAGACTCAGGAACCCCAAGAAATAGTCCTGATCTTGACCATACAGGAACACCCCTTGATGGTACCTCTCTCTCCAGAATCTCCTTGAAAAGCCCAGGAGTGCCCTGTTGAAGGCTGGCCATCAAGCAGGACAAATTCAGCCTCTGTATGCACAGGGGTAGTAGCCCTGCTCTGCTCCCTCTGCCACAGGGGTAGCAATACCAAGGCAGTGCCCACACCCCCAGCATCCCTCACAGGAAGGCTGCAGTCCTTCCCTACTAAATATGGTGAAAAAGACTGTTCTGGGAAGATCTGTGCTGCAATCATAGCCACAAGTGCAGTTTCTCTGCAGCCCCAGGGATACCAGGACTTAGCCTGTAAAAGGCTCCAGCCTGTCCATGAATTCCTGCAATTCCTCCTCCTCCTCCTGTCAGTCTGGCTCTCTCCCTCCATTCAGTGCAAGAATGGAGGGAAAACCACCCTGCCAGACAGTGGTGAATCATCTGCCATCCCACTCCAAAACTGTCAGCACAAAGGAGTTAACAAAATCTGTTTGAGCTGAGAGTATTTATGCTTCAGCAGTTCCATTAATAGGTATTAAATAACACTCCTTTAAGCTACAATGCTGCTGCATAGGGTTTCAGCCTCATCTTTATGGATGCCTTGTCATAATTTCTAGAATTATAGAACTTCCAGCCACATACCTACATATATCTGCAAAGTTACAAAATAGTCAAAGATTATTTTTTCTGCCTACAACTAGCAGAAATGACTTTTCATTAATCAGGATCAGATGGGATGAAATTAAATCAATTCTTCTCCCTAAAGTTTGAGATGCACAAAGAGAGAGAAAACAACTCTTCTCAGCCCTCAGCTCAGGAGCTGTAGTGAAACCCCTACCCATGGGTACATTTTCCCTAGAATTGTCACACCATAGGAGCACTTACAGCTTCTGCTGGTTGTCCCTCTCCACACACACACAAATGCTTCCCAAACTCCTCTTGGCTAGACACTTAGGGGATCCTCCCCTCTTTATGCCCTTGACTTATTCCTAAAAATTCAACCACAGCCTAGCCCACATGTTCTTTGTTTTATCTTGTACATTCTTATCAGGCATCATGTCCTAAAGGACCTTCCAGCAGATACTGCATCCCCCCTTCCTTCAGGCAATTCCAAACATAGTCAGGAGGTAGTGAGGCAATCTCCTACACATGGCAAATTGTTTTGGAGAGCAACAAGAGCTATCAGGTAGGGAAATGTACCTGAGAAGGAGAGAAGTAAATGGACTTCACTGTATAAACACAAAATTCAGTTGCAACTGACTCCAGGACTCCCACTGGTCCAGAATCTGAGTTCAGATCTCACATACATCACTTCTAGCATTTGTATGTGTGAATGCACCCATTGCATAGCAGGAGACTGGAGAAAAAACAGGATTCTGCTATGTTCCTGCTGAAATCCAGGGTGTTTTGGTTAAAACCTCTCTGAGGATCCATGAGCAGATTCGCATTCCTAGAGACAGTCCTCTCCAGGATGCAGCAAGCCTTGCTGAGCACCTGTCCTCACACCCATTTATCTCCACATGACATGGTGGGAGGCTTTTGCTACTGACAGAGCCTATTCTGCCCAGCCCAAAAGCATCCAGTCAAGTTCTTAGAACCTTCCACTTGAAAAACGGGAAACTTAAAAAAACATGGGGGAGGCACATCAAAGCACAATAAAATGAGATGACATCCTCTCCTCTGCAGAGGCCAAGACAGATTTCTGACTAAACTGTAGCAGCAAACCAGCATGATAAAAGAGCTAAAGCAAGAGGTTATGATATGCTTGAATCACTCCAGAGAAAGCAAGTGCTGTGTGTAACTAGGGAGATAAATAATCAGGCAGACAGAGTAGCACTGCCCCCTCACTCACTTAAATCAAAGCAGCTTCTTTTGCCACCTCTCCACCCACTTGGAACTGGCATCAGGGAAGTTTAAAAGTTGTCATTGGCAGGAACAAATAGAGAAGTGCAATTCTGGAACTGAGATATAAACTCAGAGGCACCAGCAATGCCTCTGTAGCAGTGCTAGCAGGGATCCCGCAGGCCTGCTCCCCTCAATGTCAGCACCACAGCCAAAGCCACCCAATGTTTGAAAACATTCACTGCCATCACAAGGAGCTTGGGTATGGGAATAAGCAGAGCTGAACTGCCATACCTTCAGGATATATCCTGGCCAGCACATACAAGCCACAATACAGTAGCAAACTACACTCAGACATGCTTGGCACAAGTCCTTTTTTCCTAGATCCCAGTGGCAGGTTGTCTGATTAGCTGGCAGTATCTGGCCCATGACTGACTGATGCTGCTACTCAGCAGCTTGGATTTGACCCTCAGCAGGATTTACATTCTTCCTGAAGAGCCATGCATTGAAATCAGAGGGCCACGGGTGTATGTCCAAGGTCAGCTTTTACTGTAAGTATTACCCTCCATCTCAAAAGCAGCTGCATTTCTGACAATTATTTGAGAAGGTAATTGAACTCAGCTGTTTCAAATGTGATTTCCATACAATGCACACTGTACTTTGATCCTGAGTTGGAAAAAGGAATAAATAATCCTGTTTTAACCTTGACTTGACACTCACTCTGCAAACACCCTGCTTGCAGATCACACAGCCCAAGGAGGAAAGAATGTGACATTCTAGCATGGAGGAAGAGCTACTATTTGATATCTCTGCCCTTTAGATCATGTTGTCAAAAAGACATCTAAAAGCTCACAAAACAGGTAAAAACTTGAAAAGAAAAATCTGCTTTGGCTTCCCACTGCATTCTTGAAAAGGGAAACTGAAAACTGCACATCTCACAAGGAGCAGGTACTTAATGGTGAAAGGAGATTCTTCCATTCTCTTGCATTATCTTGGTAGTAGGTGGAGCCAGAGTATTGGCTGTGCCTCAGAATAAGAACTTTTTCCTTAATGTAGATAAAATCAAGTTTCCAAAATGCACCTTTCACATTGCAAGCAAGGCTGAGGAAGAGCAGCTGTAAGAGAGAACCATTTACTTCATAGACTCTGGCATGATTTCAGAAAGAACATCAAGGAAGAGAAGTTTCCATGCAAACAGGACTCCAGTGAGCAACCAGCCTGTATGACTGTGCTCATGAGGCTCTCCCCAACATGGGAGCACAAGATTCAGTGAGTTTATTCTTATAACACTCCGAGGAGTTGGAGAAGTGACTTATTCTCCAGCTGGGAGCAAAGTCAGAGAGAGTCCCAAGAAGCTTTTGGTAGATCAGGGAGCTGAGCTCAGCTCTGTGTTAACTTAGCTATCCGAGCATCTGAGAGGAAGTCTGGTAAGTGTAGAAAGAGAGTACCCTGATGAAGTTATGTGTACAGACCCATTCGGCCTTTTGGACCAAGGGATGATTTCACATCTAAGTTACCATGCAAAAATACACACCTCTCTGCATGCAAAAAGTGAGGCCCTGCCTAAGAAGGTCTAACTTTTGGAGGACAGAGTACAACTAGAAAGCACCAGTTTGGAAGAAACACGGAAACAAAAAAATACAACTAAAAGGATGAAAAGAAATCCAACATTATAATTCCAGAAGCGTCTGAGAGGACCAGCAACAAACTGGGGGCACAGCTTCTCTAGGAATAAATATCAAAGGAAAACATACATGCCATGATTGCAGAAAATGAAGTAAGGTACCAGCCTGGCTCAGCAGCATGGAAAATACCAACAGGAGGCACAGAGGCAGTGATGGGACAGTAACTCCCTGATATTTGCATGAAGTTGTATTTAAACATCCAGCAAGCTTTGATCTGCTACTCTTGCAAAGAAGCTGTTCTTAGGAGTCTTTCTGATCTAATTCCTGTAAGCTGCTCTGTTTACCCCACTGATACCTCTGTACAAAAAAAATGCATCAAATACAGTCATGCACATTTGGGTACAGGTTTGCCTATGCATGCACAAGGATATGCATAGGGCACAAGAAAGAAAAAACCTGTACATGCTTTTCAATCTTTGCAACCACACCGCTAACACAGGACAGAAATCATACGTACTTTTCATCCTCTGCTGTGCCTAACTCTGGCTTCAGCAGAACCATTGCAGAATTAAATACTGCTCATGGTGAGGAAGAACAGAAAACTCCATCTTCAAGTATGTAACGATCCACTCAGAATACACCAAGGGATTCAGTGAGTCTCTACATATGCTTCCTCTCAGCATGCAGGTGTAAGATTTAAAAATCCATATTTTTCTCCAATAAACTTAAAAACAGCTATAATACCAAGTACCAAAAGCACCATCTGTGCTTCACATATAGTGATGATGTTTTTTTCAGAGTTGATGCTGTTTCTTAGTATAGCTTGATCTTATTTTGTCAACTGCATCATGAAAAGTGCAAAGAACCCCTGTGGATCCAAATGTCTCTGAACAAGCTGCTTTAACAAGAGCATACAACATATTTCTGCTTCTTTAAGGCAACTATATTGTGGACTCACATACTCAGTAACATTTAAATGTGTAGAAATGTTCAACCTGGACACCAAAGTGCTCCATACACCCTTGCAGTGACTGACTGGAGGTTGCTCTGGCCAGCACAAGACAAGGTTTCTTGCTGAAGAAAAGAAGCTGAAAAATGCAAGTGCTCACAAAGCCTTTCTTTCCTTGCTGTGCAGGCAGCACATCCTCAATGGCAATCTCTCCTTTACTACATATCCACCACTTACACCCCTCCAAGAGAGTCCATCCTAAGCACTACCCTCTTGTACCCCTACCAAGTGCCTAAGCTTTCCTGAAGTCCACTGAGGACCTTACTGTCCAAACATGTCTGGAATAGCCAGCAGTCAGAGGCCTCAGTGATGGACACACATATCAAACTCAAAGACAGAGCCCTGGAATGGAAAGTTTGATAAACTCCTGCCTGGTCTTCCCCTCCTTCACTTTTCCTCAGCTGTAAACTGTAACTTAGCCCTGCATCTGTTGCATCTCCTCAGAGCTGTGTTAATGCTATTCCACTAACCTGCTCTGTGTAGGGCAATGTCAGCACCTACCATCCCTCTCAAAGGTACTGCAAGTATTTCTCACCATATTCAAATGTCAGCCTGATTTCCCTTGCCACCCTTTGGTTTGCTTTTTTCTCTTCCTCACTTTTATCTTCCCGGTGGAGCACAGCTTCATGTTTGCCACTTTCTGTCCAGCAGAAAAGTTGTCTCTCAGCAAGGCCAGTGCCCTGCTCTGTGGCACCACCTCCTCCTCCAATACCTTTAATATTTTATACGAGGGTGAACCAGATGGCTGCCAGCACATAACCTATGACCAGGTAACACACTTAGGGAGCACCTCTCAGGAATGCATCCTGACTGCATTTCACTGTGCCTTCCTACTGACCTCAGCATGTTCAGTGAGTGAAACATCACAGCATTTCATCTATCATCTAACACCATGCATGTCTTTTGAAAGTTCAGATGGACTCATTTTGACCCAAACCCTTTTGCACAAGTTCCCTTGTGCTGTGCTGCAGGGAATGCTCTGGATGGATTCTCCTCCAGGCAAGCAATGCCATGTGAAGCAAGGGTATGATGACAGATATCAAACTGCATTCTCTGCTGGTGTTAATCAGCATACTTTCACCCATAGTTTTGCCAGTTTATAACAACACAAAACACAACCCTGCATTTCTTTTCAGCCTGTCACTTGTTAATCAGTTTGAATGACAATCATCCTATTCACATTTGCTGGAGCTCACAGCCACTACTCAGCACCGTTGCTTGAATGCTGATTTTTCTGGTACCATTCTTAGTAATATGTCTAATTTTTTCATAATTCTTTGCAAACATAAAAAAAAAAAAGAGAATAGAAATGATTTACTAGTGAAGAATATTAACATTTAAAACCAATGACCAATTAGAGATTTGAAAACATCTGAATAGGCCTACTATTGAAAATGCCATCTGGTCTCCTGATTATTCCTTCCATGTACTTCCTCATAACAACACAAAAGAAGATTTGGACCAAAAAAAATTCTTGAACAAAGAAAAAAAGAAAGAAAAAAAAAAATTAAAAATCATTTTTACTGTACTTAGCTGCTGTCAGCATCGGGCAGGGCAAACAAACAGCCTCCAAACAAAAATGCTCAAAGAGAGATTACTGAAACAGACTTTGCTTCCACTACTTTCTTTTTGTACAGTTTTCAACCAACACCTATTGACTTACAGAGCAAAGCAGCAAGCGTACCTAAAGCTGTACTCTAAATTCACCCCCATTATCTTTGCATTGACACTTCCTCCTAGAAGATATATGCTGAGCTCCAGGTAGATCATTTGTAACCTTTATAATGATGATGGCAACAAATATAGCACAGTGCCCTCCAACTGACACGGAATGGATACTCAATGCTTCACCATTTTGCAATGAATAAATTGCTTGTCAACATGTGCGTAGTAGCGTTTTTTCCCCCCATTTAATGATCATGCAGCCATGACACAGCAGATACCCATGTATTATAATGATCAGGAAAGCCTGGTTGAAAAATCTGGAGAATGAATTTCAAGCCAAAGTTGCCGATGCCCCGGAAAGCAGCAATATGGATTGATTTCTGGGTTGGAGAGATGCTGCACAGCAGTTTCACCTTGCATAGGGGTGACCTTCATTAAAATACAGTTCCTTTCTCAGAACAATAAAAGCTCTCTCTTATGAGGCATATTGTCATGGATAGTGAGATGCAATACCTGTGTCTGCCCAAAAACTGGGCATTTGCCCTGGCAGCTGGGGGACTGAACACCTAACTGTGTACATGGTCAATATATTGAGAGCAGAGATGCACTGAGGTGCCCAAAGGCCATGCTGCAAAATAAGCCATTTCCATCCTTCTATACAAATTTGCTACAGGGAAGCAATGTCTACCAGTCTGTATAGGAAGACAGACACCTCCTGCACTGGAAACATTTGTATCTTGGGAGCAGGATTCTTTAATGGACACTGGGAAATACAGAATCTCTATGGAAGAACTGACATGACCTACATCCACATCCCCACTGGACACCAGGACAGCCCTCACTCAAATGCTGAGCTCCCTGCAGTGAGACACTGCTGTCTGTCTCAGCCACACTGCATTTCAGGACATTCAGCAAGAAGTTTTCTTTCAGGAAGTAGGAGGATTTGACATTCAAATTCTCACTGATGGCTCCTCCTTCTTTAATGTATTTGTCTTCATTTTTCTCAGGTATCCAATCACAACTCTGGGGGTTTTGTTTGTTGTATTTTTTTTTCCCCCAGCTGATCTGAGAACACTGAATCTTTGCAGACAAACACCTCCAGATTTCAGACATCTATTCTCAGTTTTGCTTTTCAGCAAAATGTTGAATATTTGGTTTAAAAAAAAAATAGAAATTTCCAAAGGAAAAACTAGACAACACTAATGTGTTCCATTTCCCAGCATGTACAGATCCTTCTGGCACAGAAGCAAATTGCTCATGACCCTCTGGCAACACCTTCAGCATTAGGGGACTCCTTAATCCCAGTCTGCTTTAACTGGAATTACCAGAACAGAGACAGAAGTGGCCCTTTATTGATGTTAACAATTTTCATTATGAATTTATAGTATGACTCCTTTAAAAATTCACAGAAAGCATTATACTTTGAACACCAAAGTCAAAAAATTACATTGCAATGGATTGATAATTATAAATTATATGTTAAATTTAAGACTAATCCCTGCACAAAAGGTGCAATCGTTTGAATTTAGGGGTTTTCCCCACAGAAATATTTGTGATGAAAGTTAAAAACTAAATTATTATCTGGTCCCATTCATCTTGCCAGCTGTTAAAGGGGAGAAAGTGCTTTAAAATTGAGGGGGTTTTTTCGTCATTTTGCTAAACTTTAGGCATTTTTAATGCCTTCCAGCTCTCCAGATTATCCCTACATACACATGCACACACCATATGCTTTAAGCACTGAAAAGCAACACTTGCTTTTACTACTTTCTTTACCTCTTTCTACATTACATTGTTCAAAGTGAGACTTTCACCTCTGAGGTTCTCATTTCTTTGTCTTTCTTAATTATTTCCAAGCAGGAAAAAGTCAAGCAAGTGAAGATAAGTCATTTTCACCATTAGTTCTACCAGTGGGAAAAAAACCCAAGGACTCTAGATGTGCTCTGGAGTATAACAATTAGCATAGCAATTAATTATGGTATCCTGTACCAATGAAAATTTGGTTCAGTGCAACAGCAACACCATGCGACACTGCCTCACTCTTTGCGTGCATTTATTTCTTCCCAAATTACACATGTAGGCCTAGAAATGTCTCACTTTTTTAATTAGTATCATACCAGATGGGATGACTAAGATCATGCATTTAAAATTCATGTGCAAACCTTCTCTTCCTCAGAAGCCTATGACATCATTTAGTGACACAGGCCTCGCCCTGATCATGGGACAGCAGTCACCCCATCAGGGACATAAATGGTCATTACAGAAACAGCTCCTGTGACCTCCAGGCAAGGTTCAGGACCTTCACAGAATCATCATAAAGTCATAGAATGGTTTGGGTTAGAAGGGATTTTTAAAGATCATCCAGTTCCAACTCCCTGCCATGGGCAGGGATGCTATTCACTAGACCAGGTTGCTCAAGGATCTCCCATCCAACCTGGTCTTGAGCACTTCCAGGGATGGGGCATCCACAACTTTCCTGGGCAACCTGTTCCAGCCTCATCACCCTCACAATGAAGTCTTCCTAATATCTAATCCAAATCCTCTAAAGTCATTACCCCTTGCCCTATTACTCTGTATCTTTTTTAAAAGTCCCTCTCCAGCTCTCTTGTAGCCCTTTTAGGTTTTGGAAGGTGCTATAATGTCTCCCTGAAGCGTTCCCTCCTCCATGCTGAACACTCCCAACCCTCTCAGACTGTCTCCACAGGAGCAGTGCTCAAGCCCTGTGATCATCTTCATGGCACTCACCTTCCAGCAGTGGAGCCTTAACTTGGATTGTGCATTCAAAGTGCAACTCAAATGTATTTCACAACTTGAAAAGAATGACTTTGGTTTTAGACCAACTCCTTTACACATCCCTGCATTGAACATAAGCTCTTCAGGCTCCAGGCAATCATGCTGATAAAGGCAGATCAAGACAAGGCAAGACCAGCCACTTGCAAATCTCAGACCAGGGTGTGAATTGACATGGGAAGCTCCAGTCAACCTCCTCTTCCTCCCTCACAGTGTTCCAAGGGGCAGCTCAGCAGCTACTCTTCAGATTTCCTTTCTGCCTTAGCTGTGGCAGCCAGTCTCAGAAACTGCTTGCAGCTGTTATTATATTTCTGCGCTTTTTAAAATTACACATTTCCCTTCAAACACAGTATTTGCTTTAAATATTTGGAGAATGCAAATTTCTTTATTTACACATGCTTGAAAAAAACTGACTGCTGTGTTCCCTGGGTAATTCAGGAATTCTCACCAGCCTCCTTTCAGTTAATTACTCTGTGAGACTGTCTGGTGAAAAATGAATTCTGCCGGATTTCTCTCTTGAAAAACATGCAGCAAGTGGCAAGTCGGACTAATTCTTGCTGCAAGAGAGCTGTGCACAGAGCAAACACAGCATGTGAAACAAATCAATACTGTAATCACCAATGCAACCTATCAAACCCAACTCCAGGGTCAATCAATACTGTATCTTCCCAGATGACAACTGTGGAACAGAAGCTTTTAATACCTTTCCAAGATAAATCTCTTCCTTTATAATGTGAGACACAATTTTTGAGTATGTTCTGTAGTAAGGGGAGGATTTTCCTAGAAATTAGCCAGATCTTAGATTAAAGTAGCCAAAGCTTTTTGAATTTAGGAGACCTTCCAGACACCTCTCCCCTCAGAGACCCCATTTATTTTTAACAGTAACCCTTCCTGTTCCTGTATTACACACCAAAACCTCCAATCTTGCCACTTCAGGAGAGCAGATCATTTCATGACTGAATTGTATCAGCCAAATTAAATACTTAATAGCCCAGAAACTCTCCTATAGCACCATCCAACTGTGATTTCAGGGACCAGTTTATGCAAATCACAGGTAGCAATGTGTTGAGGTTAGCTTTAGATGATCATGGTCTGTATATGTACTTCTTCAGGGAATGAAACCCATCTGTCTCAGCACTGTGCAATGATTAATAGGTTTTTATCCCATACTACCTCCATGATGCAGTGGGCTATTAGACCCCTTTGACAGAACTGAGACACAGGGAGATTAAGGGTCTAGCCTACATGGATAGGTGCAGGCAGACAATGCTCCCCTGCCTGTGCTGGCTGGATGTGGATCTCTTTGGGCCTGGAAGCCATGAACATGCTGCTGTGCTTGGGCCATGCTCAGCAGAGCCCTTTTCCCTGGCACAGCACCATGCCAGTGGCTCCCAGGCAGGAGCAGTCTCCTAAGCAGCCAGCGTGCAGAGGGCACAGGTCTGTCTGCAGCCAGCCATGGGGACAGGTTTGCAGGGACATGGACTGATGGAGGGCACCCAGCCATCAGCAGAGAAGGGGTGAACTAGACTGGAGCCTGAGTAGCCAGCTCACAAGAACGTCAGGACACGAGGGAATGGCCTGAAGTTGTGTCAGGGGAAGTTTAGGTTAGACAAGAGAAAAAGGTTCTTCACCCAGAGGGTGATCAAGCACTGGAACAGCTCTCCAGGGAAGTGGTCACAGCCTGACAGAGTTCAAGAAGCATTTGGACAATGCTCCCAGACACATGGGGGGATTCTTGGGGATGGTGCTATGCAGGGCCAGGAGTTGGACTCAATTCTGGTGAGTGTCTTCCAACTCAGCTGATTGTGCGATTGTTCCTATCCCTCATCTGATAAACTACAAATTAACCACACTAACTGCAAGACAATATGTCAGGGAAGAGGCAGAAAGGAGAACCTTTAAAGGGTGCTCCTTCCATCCCAGAGCTGGGAACAGGGCCCAGGAAATCAAGGGGATCAGCCCATTTGAGCACAGCAAATTATGCACATGTTTGCAGCAGGGGATCTTCCATTTCACTGCTTTTCATTTTAGTAAAAAAGCCCTTCTGAAAGCTCCAGGAACATATCATAGCTGTGAATGACTGCTATTATTGCCCACTTTAAAAACACAGTAAGAAAAAAATAAACAACAACATATTTCTCTCTATTTAGGATGGCTTGGGTTGAGATTAATTTGGTATACATCCTTAAAATGCACCTGCAAATGTCCAGCCATGATTCTGGCACACACACAATGCATTGAAGCTCATGCCTTGTGGAGGTCTCCCCTTTAGAGAGTCAAGAGGCACACAAAGAGCATGAACTACATATTGGATAAAAATCTGTTTATAGCAGCTCTCATTAAAAAAGGAGAAAAGAGCACCCTTGGAAAGAAGTAACTGAAAGATTAGACCTTTGATTAATTGATTTTCAGGCCATTAAGGACCATTCTGGTCCTCTCATTCATTCTCCTGTGTGAAAAGTCAGGGGATTTTCCCAGACACTGCCAGGGCTCTGCTGGAGATGATGAGGTGTCTGTGGGGACAACCATCTGCCCAAGTGCTGCCAGTCTCCAGATCAGTGCCTCAGTCTAGTGAGGGCCAAATTTCACAGCCTGCAGACATTTCATTTTCCATTTGGCATCCTGCTGATTTCATCAGAAGTGTTAACTGAGAAAAGACTGCACATGGACCTTGAACCAGAATCTGGAACAGACAGCAATTCTTTTTTAAAGCATTTCCCTCAGCCTCTTAAAGAGCATGTCAAGTGCTGTGGTTCCCTCTGCCCCTGAGACATTGTACCAAAACTCCTTTTCTTTGGGCAGCCTTTCCAAGCCTCTGATGTGCATATTTTATGGAGAGAATCCTAAAACGAAGATGACAGTCCTGTGCACTACTCTATTTCTTAGCATTTTTTCTCTCTTCTTTAACTTTCCACTTCAGCAAGCAAAGTTTAACAGAATCAATTTCTCTATGTGCTCAGTAAAATCCTCAGCGGGAGCCACTGCTCCATAGGCTTCTTTTAGTTATTTATTGCCTGCCTTCTGAATACTGCATATGTTAAGAGATGTGCTACCAGCTTAGAAAACAATTAATCCTATTACTGTTTGGAACATGCATGCTGCAGAAGCAGTAACAGCACCAAGGTTAACTATGCAGAAGGACTCAAATTAAAAAATTGGTTCCAGGATGTGGAAATAGTTCACCTCATGCACAGCACTGTTGCAGATATTTTGACTTCCCAAAGTTTGGGTGTTTACACAAAACACAACATATTGGGGTTAAGTTCACCTGTCAGACCAGCTACAAGCTGGAGCTTCAACATCCTCTCCCTGGAGAAGCCCTCCCTGAACCAAGCACATTCCTGCTACCCATTCTCATTCTAACATAGCTGCAGTTGTCAACAGCAGTATTTTTTCCTAAACTCAGTAATTTTGAATCCAAGTGTCTCTCACTGTCACTGACCTGTTAACAGAAAAAGGTTGTTCTGTACATGGAAATGAAGACAGGTCTCAGTGGGACAGTTTGGATGACACAGGTCTGCCTGAGCTCACCCTGACCAAGCAGCACTAAGCAGGTTGGTGCTGCCACGGCTACTGCCTTTCAGAAGATATAAACAAGAGCTCAACCCCTGTGGCCAGGAGAGATCCCCAAACACTTTGCACTCAGGCAGCAGCATCAGCAGCATGCCCTGGCTGAGCTCCACACTGCTGTCAGAGAGCTGGCCACTCACCAGCCACACAGCACACAGGGCACCTGCAACCCGAAAGACAGTTTGCTCTGAAAGATAAAATCTGTGTACAAAGCACAAGAGCCATCAAACTCTGAGGAGAGGAAGCTGTTGTACAGCAACACCCAGGACAAGCTGCTGCAGATTCAGTGCAGAGCCCTGAGAGATACCTGTGTGCTACCAGCAGTGTCAGCAAGTGACATCCCTGCCCCAGAGAAAGACAAACATCAAGTGTTTGGTGGACGTGTTAGGCAAAGACCTGGCTCTTGCTCCTCTGTCGTATTGTGCTTTCAAGTTTGCAGAGATGTTGGGACTGTGACCATTTTTAGCTCAGTCTCACTAAATCGATTTATCTGCAGGTTAAATCGATTCATCTGTCATCATTTCTACATCTAAAAAATGGGGATTGAGCCTTTTTCTTCAGTAAAGTATTTTGGGATCATGATGAGCATGATATGAGAACTCAAATTTGTTATACAGTTATCATATACAGTTACATTATGCCATCACTCAAACTCCAAATGAAGGCAGTGGTGCAGTGAAAAATTTCAGAAATCACAATTTTGTACCCAATTAAGAAAAAAAAAAGTATCAAATGTGGGAATCCCCTTCTCCTCTTGGGTTCCACAGCACAGGTTCTGCCTGTGGGTTCCTGTACCACAGGGCAGCAGCAAGTCCCTCAGGCAGTCACAGGAGCAGTAACCTGTCTGGGCAAAGGGACACCCATGGGGCCTCCAGCTCCAGCTGTGGGATCCTGTGACAGCCCATGGTGTGATGGCCAGAAAAAAATTAGATGTCTTTGGGAAATTTACCCCACTTGAAGCCAATTCACATTGAACTTTCTCAGCAGAAAGCCTGATATTCCCCTTTGACCAGTTCCAGTGAGGAATCAATGTACATAACACCTTATACCTGCTCTGGTCCAGGCTGTCACAGCCCCCATTTACATCTGAGCATCCAAATTTCATGTATTTGTCTGCCTTCCTCTAAATTTCAAGACCAGGACATCTGTTTTCTTTCCCCTGCTTGTTGAGGTGGCAATTGCTCCTGCTAGAATTTTATGGGATGAGGCAGATGATGACACCATTCAGCCCTGGTACTTATCAGGCTGACAGAGGCCTTACATCTGAACACCCATCACTGATCTCTTGCAGTTCAGCCACTGCTGGGGTTTATCTGTCAGAGGCTGGTTCTGCGAGGTGGGTGAGGCTGTGGCTCCAGAGATAGCAAGCCAGCCAAGGTTGATGTGCTGCTGTAAATATTTTTGTTCTCAGATAACAAGTTCGCTACTGGTATTTGTATGCCAGGTACAAAAATAAAAAACCTGAAAACCCATCCACACTCCAAATCCTCTTTTTTTGCAAGATAAGTGAGTCATTCCTGCACAAACCAACACATATCTGAGGGAGACTGCGAGGCTGTGGTTACATGGCTAAAAGCTCTCCTCCATCTTCTGATTGCTGCTCTCACATCTGAATTAATTAAAATTTCCTGGACAGACTAGTACCCCTCTTCCAGACTGCACACCCTTCCTGCTCTGGGCAGAATCAGCACAAGTATTCTCTCTGACATTCTTCACCCTCCCTCTCTCTCTATTCCACCAGCCTACCTCCTGCTACTTTTCCCATGTTTGTAAAGAGCTTTTGTCCCCAGCCACAGCTCTCAGTCTCTTGGGAGCAGGGAATTCAGCAGCCCTTCAGTTGTCAGGGACACCAGTGACACAAATTCTGCAACTCACTCACACAGCCCAAAAGAGCCTGGCCCCCCATAGCTGGAGGCTTCCCCTCTCCCTGCACATGGAGCAGGGGCAGGCAGCTTCTCCTTTGCAGCTCAGCCTCCAGGAGAAATGTTTTCAGCACTAAAACCTAATTCTGTCTAAACAGCAGAAGCCAGAAAGCAGTAAAACAGAAATTTAAAAATAATGAAACAGCTTGGTAACACAATTCTCCACCCTGAAGTCCTCCAAAACAGCAATTCACTGCTTGAATTATGGACAGCAGTGATTGCTGAGCAATTCTGACCACTGCAAACAGAAACGGAAATAAAGCCTCTCTCTAGTTTCACCTTCAGCCCCTGACAGTACTAGAAAATTCAGGTGAACAAGGGGAAAAAGCAATAGAGGAGAACAAAGGGAAGGACCCCCAGCTAGGAACATCATTGCCCAAATTCTGCCTTTCAAGCTTCAGTTCTTGGCATTTTTTATTTTATTTGACCCACTTTAATAATTGCTAATATTTACAAGTCTCCTGTCAATTCTGTTTATATACAAGTAAATTCTATACATAGCTCTTATCCTCAGTGAAAAGATTATTAAAGTCAATTGGAGTTTTTCTACGGGCTTTTAATCCCATTCCCTAATTGCAAACAAAAACAATCTGTCCAAGTCAATTTCAATAAAGCACCACCAGAACATTTACAGGACAGTTTTACTTGTGAATTTCTATTGTGTATGTCTCTGCTGTGCTGACAGAACATCAGACATGAAATGAGAGTTTCCCACAGTAAGGGATTGCTCTAGAAAACATTCTAATTCTACTTTGGCAGGACTAGGACCAAACTCTACAACAAACCCTAAAAGTCAGCAGCTGATACAGGCAGTCAACACCATCAACAGACTAGCTCTGACTGCCTGGGGGGTCTGAATTTGGCCAGGCATTTTCACATCCACCAAATGGAGTGTTCTGTCCCTGCTGCTGCTCCCTGTAAAGCTGATTCTCCACCCACAATCATGTACGTCACCTTCTGAGGAATATCTTCCATTTATCAATGGAGCTTTATTAGCTCTGTTACAGGGACTTCTGCCACGCTGTGAAACATGCACCAAGCCTGGTGCCAAGATCCCACTGATGATTTTCTGGGTGGGTTACTACAGATAGAAAAATACTGCCAATACTCCGTGCAATTTTCAAAGCATTATTAAAGCAATATTTTTTATATTATTACCCAAGTCTAATACTGTTTTGAATTTGCAGTTTTGGAGTTCATTTTAAAGCACTTAATTATACTTTGAGAAGAAATAGTCTTATAGTACAAGTCATTTTCTCAAGTACACTTGAAGAAAGGATAGTCCATGGCTCAGTAAATACAACAGTCTGAAAAGTTATGAGCTATCAGACTAAGCTGAATTGACTTACTGATATTACCTGCAATGAATGAGTTTTAGATAGCCTCTCATAAATAGGCAGCTACAGAGCCTACAATTTTATGGATGTCTTGTACTTATCAATATATATGAGAAATGATGCTGTCAGGCTTTCGAGGGGATACTAGGTGAACCACACCACTGTCAATTTAATTTTTATGATTAAATATTTGGTGCTGTTAAAGGTTATTTAACATTTAATATAGCTGCTCTTCTACATAGCTGATAACTGTCATCTTTACATAATGCTGAAGCTGAAAATGGATGGGAAAGGCATATTTTTTAGAAGGTACCTATTTTTTTTTCCAATTTACTGTTAGATTTGTTCCAGTAATAGAATAATATTAGGTGAGTTTAAAAGGTTTTCAATATTCAGATGTACAAAAATTTAGTCTTAATGACAGCTGCAGCTGAGCTCAATGTTTGATACAGAGGCTGCTGAATTTTCCTCTGTGGTAGAAAAACCTCTCCCAGGTTCTACTGGGAGATGGCAGCTCATCCCACAGTGGGCTGTTCAGGGCTCATATCCAAGCTTATCAGTTTTTATATCTTTAAGAGAGATGTCATCAAGTTAACATCACATTCCTGTTTGATTTTTTTTTTTTTTGACTTGTTAAGGTTAGTGTAGCTGAGAGAAATAGAGAATACTATTTTTATGTGTTTTGCAGAAAGCACACTTTGTGCAGTGACAGAATTCTGCCTGGGCAGGCACATGGTCCATGTGCAATCACAACACTTACAGAATTAAGAGAAAAAGGAAACTGTGCCCAGCCTCTATTCAGCTCTTGGTAACACAACTCACACGTGTAAAGGTGGGGACACAGGCATAGTTTTCACAGCTCTTGCACATAACAGCACAAGAAAAAAAAAAGGTGCACAACAAGCAAAAGAGGCCAATTTTTTAAACCAAAGAAATTATCAGTAAACTGCATAGACTTAATGGAAAGATTTGGTGCTTGCATCACTCCCCACTATTTTGTTCTCTTTCAACAGCTGAGCACGTTAGATATGTTTCTTAAGCAGAGTCCAAAGCTATTCTTTGTTTTTTCTGCAACCACACATCAAAAAGATGCAATTTTAAAAACACCTAGAGGCAGAAAATGTTTCTATAATTAAAAATAAAGCCAAAATGTATAAACAAAACCAACCACACAACTAGAGTATAGAACAGGTCACTTCAGGTCCTGATCCCAATTACATTTCCTGTCAAGTGGATCCCTTTGTGGAACTGAGACTGTATTTTCTTCAGTAACACTTGCTATGGTACATTTACAAAGAAATCTTTATTACTTTTCAGTGATGGAATTATATTTTTCTGTAATAAAAGCCTCTGTGTGGACTTCCCTTACTAGAGCACTAAAGTAAAAGTGCAAGCCTTTTTAATCTCCAAAAGGCATTACTCAATTTTGATCCTGTTTAGGATCTTTGAATGCACTGTCCTGTGTCCTGGTTCAGGTCCCACCAGCTGGTTCTGGGCTTCACCAAGGCATCCCAAACACAGACACAAATCATTGGTTTGCATTCTGCAGTGTCTTTCCTGTAACAACACTCCTTAATTGTGATGATGCCCCTACACCATTGAGAAACCAGAGCAAAGCATCACTCATCACTAGTGTCACTTATCAGTGACATCAAAAACGTGCCTTGGGGCTGCTGTAGAAAAACACACAACAAAGCGCCAATGAATGCACTGAGGGTCCAGTGCAGAGAGCCCTGGGCATCAGCTACCCCTGCAGGAACAGGGACAGCCCTGTCCAGCCCTTGTGCTGCCCACACAGCACCTCATGCCTGGCTGCAATGGGATGAGGGTGGATGTGCTTGGCAGGAGCTGCAGCACAGCCCTTCCCGCTCAGCCAGGCACCTGCTCGGTGCAGCTGCAGTCCTGGGCATGTTGATCAGGCTGGTTTCATGCAATTCACACCTCCAAGCTCTATTCCACAGCTATAAGAATTAACTAAAATATCAAGCCAAGAAGGTGGTGCAAGCACATATGAATGAGTTTGGGCCCAAACACCAGCTTTGAGTGGTGCTGTCTCACAGATAGAGGAGTGCTCATTGCTTCACCTCCTTTGATACAAAACACTTAAAGGGAGACCAAATTTTAACTACTCTGAACTGCAATGATCATGTGTAACCTCCTCAGATATAGCTTTAGAGTCAAGCAGTATCTGAACATGTGGATCATCAAATTAAGGATTTTTGGGGGAAGCATTTTTCAAATGAAGCCTCTAATATGCCTAGTGCTCCCACTCAGTGCAGCAGAGCAAATTCAGATATTAAATTAAATAGACACGGTTTCAGATATTCAAATTAAGTTTCTACATCCCCCAGTGAAGTATATTTCATTATTTCAGGTCAAACCTGCAAAATAAATAGGGCAGAAATACAGATTTCCATATTAAAAAAAGAAATGAGAATTTTTTAGCAAAAATTCTCAAACACTTGAAAGGCCTCTTCTATCTCTTTGCAACAGAGGTAGGAAGGGTAGAAAATTATGACACAGTAATTATTATGATGGATGTTGAGCCAGTCCTTTATATTAGATACACTGCTTGTGCAGGAACCAGCACTACAGATTGCATACTTCACTAAGCAGGACACTCGAGATTATAATGGGCAATATAGATTAACAACATTAGGTTAAAGCAGGATAATTCTTCTTATTTCTCATTTCTATTCCTTTCCCATGGAACAGCTTTTGCTTCACATTTCTGTGCTCCTTGCTCCCAAGCGTTAATCTACACATCAAGCAGGCATTTTTCCATTTCAGCTGGTACAAATCTTCAGTAACTGGATGGAAATTTATAAAATTGCACCAGTGTAAAATTCAGCTATGACTAAATCTGTCTGTTCTGAATTAAAGGTGATGATGTGTTTGCTTTTGCCGTCTCATACAAACAGCAGGAAAGATTCATCTTACTCAAAAGCAGCACAAGAATTTAAGAGAAAGACTTGTCTTGGCACAGTATAAATAGGCTTGATGTTATAAAAGGGTCGATTTATAATTTCTGCAATTATTTCAGTGTCTGTGAAACCAGAGCAGTGTAACACTTAACATAAGTAGGGGCTGAGCACTGTCCTACGCTCATCCCTCAGATTTGGGGTTGCCATCAAGAAACAGCCAAACTGTGCTTCAGTAATGATTCTTCCCAGATGTAGCCTCCCTCCTGATATTCAAGGGGAATCAGCTAAATACCTTGGAGAGCTCTGACTCAGATCTTTGCCCCAGCATCACTGTCTCCAGCTCAGCCTGAGTCCTCAGCCTGCATCCAGCCAAGCAGCGCTGCAGAGCTGCAGCAGCCCAGAGTCGAGCAGGGGCTGCCTGCACACAGCACCTACCCAGCCCCTCTTCTCCTTGGCCCTGGGTCAGTACAGCTGCACTGTGAGTATTCTCCAAGCTGGTTAACAAGCTTGAAGATAAATTAGCCTGCAGATTCATGGTGACACCAGGGACAGCAAAGCAGATGTGACTTTCATTCCTTTGGCCCTAATTCATTCCCTGCTCAGGTGACTCAGCATTCAGGTGCTAAACTTTACCCAAGAAAGGTCTAAGATGTCATAGGTGCTGGATGGTTTCAGCTTCTATCCAGTTCCAGCCAGTCACAGGGACACTGAGCAGCATTGCTTCCCTTTCCACAAGATAATGCAGCACATACACTTTGCTTTTAAGCCCCTTGCTACAGCCACTCTCTGTCATGACCAACACATAAAAAAAAGATACAGAAGTCCTCAGCACATCACAAATTCATTCCCAGCCACACAACAGGAGAGCACAAGACCATTCACACAATGGCAGGCTGCTTGCTATTTTATTGTGTTAAGCAAGTGACCATGCCTCTCTCCACAGGTCATCCCAGGCAGAGAGTATGGAAGAAGCCAAAACATGGCTTGGGTTCTTCATGAATTTTTGCACTCTCCTGTGCATCCTCAGGGAGTCCTGTCCATGGGATGCCAAGGCTCCCTTGCTCAGCAGGCTGTAGCTCCTGGCAAGACTTGCAGCCAGTTGCATTCCCACTGCTTGCTCTGCACTCATCCCTGAAGGACCATTTTGGCATGTGTCAGTGACCTCTCCCAGCATGTACAGGACTGGATTCCAGCCTGGCTCATGAGGAGAGCTGTTAAATGTTTAATGTTTGCTGCAGTGGAGAAATGCTGTAAACATTCCTGTAATTGGTCTGCTTTAAAAAATTGATTTTGTGTGAAACAGCAAAGGAAATTCACACTGCACTTTGTCGTCCAGGAGTGCTTGCAAGGCCTGACAGGTAAAATCAGAGGGCAGCCTCTGGCATTGTCTTGGCAGCACTTCTCTTTCAGCATGAGCTGGAGGGCAAATGTGCCTTTCCCCCAGCTGTGTACATGGTGCTGCCCTCAGCCAGTGCCATCGAGTGAGGAAAGAGGGGCTGGGGGCTACACTGAGCTGCAGGAGCAGCTTACAGGTCTTTCCTGTTTCTCCTGTGCTCAGCTCAGTGCTGCAAGGGTGGACAGAAAGGCAGAAAACATCTGCAGAATGGGAAAAGTGAAGCATGAGCATAAAGAAGGGAACTCTGCAACTCAGGTGACAGAGACTGAAAGGACTGGAGATTACTTGTGCTGTGCCTTATCAGTCCTAAGGACTGGCGATAGCAGAGATAATACAAAAGCAGGCTTACTGTGAATTTATGAATTGGTAAGTCACTTTGTTGTAACAGCCCTCAGTAAATCACTGTTTGTTCCTGCATTTCTGTAACGCATTCTGTTATGCATTCCCTACCTGCTCTCTGACTTTATCTCGGTTTGCTCCTTATTTGTCAGACAGAGAATTCAAGATTTCTCTTAAATCAACTTAGCAAAACTGACATTTTCAGTCCTCTCAGTTCTTAGAAAAATGAGGGGGAAAGTGGTTCATTCTTTCAAGTCCTCATTCATCTAGCTGCAATTTCTGCAGAGTTTGGTTAGTCATTTTCTCACACTGAAAACAGGCTGGCACCACTGGATCTCTGGGTCAGAGGTGGGGAATGGCTCAGTAGGCACAGCCTTAATACAGGAATGCATTGCTCAGCTCCTAGCTCTGCTGTTCAGGTTTTGGTAAAGACACAGAGCCTCCTCCCTCTGCTCACAGCTGTTGAGCAGTGAAGGTGTTTCCCTGTATTCAGCCACTCAGTATTTCAGCTCCTGTCCTTCCAGAAAAAGCATTACCTCTTTACAGTAGGATTTTCTACTCCCATGAATATGTACACTGAGTCTTTGATCCTGTTCAGCTTGGAGCATCTCAGTTCTATCAGCCAGAGACTTGAATGTCCCTTAGCTTTCCAGGATATTCCAGGCTAGAGGGGCTATTAACTGATTGTTCTGTTCATTTTGGTTTGCAGGCTTTCCCCATGGTATTATTACCAAGACATGGAAGAGTTTTCTTGCTTATAGGGGCTTATGCTAGATCCCTTTTCTATCCCTTGAACATTGGCACTATCACCTATATCTCGGAAGTAAAAAAAAAAAAAAAAAAAAGAAAAAAATCCCACAAAAACTACCTATCCTCTTCACTAAGGAGTTTGTGCTGTGTTCCCATTCATTCCCTATGTGTGCCTGTCATTTTCTCTTATTACTTACGCAAGAAAATAATTTGTCCTGTCAAAAGTTCTGTTGCTCCTTTAATAAGGAGTAATTATGTATGGAAATAAACAATCTCTCTATTTTCCTCCAGGCACAGAGATTGATTGGCTCATACTTTAGCTGCATGTACTAGACTGTTGTCTGCATGTGTGCAAAGGAGCAGTTGTGTGTGCAAAAGCAAGGGAAAAAAGGAAATTAATGAAGGTAACACAGCTTAAAGAAATCAGATTTGCATTTAGATTGATTTCTGTCCTGAAGCCAGGTTAGTGTAACTTGAATGAGACCAAGGTTGCTGGAAGTGACTTACGAGGTTCAGCACACAGTCTGAGGCAATCCCACGGCTTCCACAGCCACTACCAAAAAACCTAAACGACAGAAAATCCCACATATTTGGCTTTACAGCCCAAAAGACTCTGTTCAAAAGTCATCACTCAAACTTGGTGCTACCAGAGTTTATGAAGTGTGCAAAGAACAACCTCACAAACACAAAGCACTGCCTTGAAAGGAGAGAAATATTTACATGATCAGGCATGTCTGGATAGTCTTAGGTTTTTGTTATCCCAAAATTAAATCAGTCCTGATCTCACAGAGAAGTTAAAAAATTTAAAAATCCTAATTAAAAGGAGTAGGACATTTTGTAAGACAATATTGTGCATGCCATATTACGATATATTACACATCACAAAAGTTCCAACATCCCCTCAATTTCTAAAATGGTATTTTAACTTACACTTCCAAGAAAGTTTCAGAAAGCTTTTCTTTGTACCAAACAGAAAGGAACACGCACGCTGAAATTAAAACATTTTCTGAAAAATAAACTCACAAGATCAATTCACTTCTACTTCCTATATAGTAGTAATTCAATAACAGCCATAGTTCAGTCTTGCCTGGAGTAATATGTCAAAGAAAATGCTCTGGCTTTTAACAATCATTGTCTTCAAGCTGTTTTTCCCCTCGGAGGTTATTAAACCTTCAGGCACTATTAAGTCTCTTACAATGACCCTTTTGGTGTTGGAGGATGGGGCATTCCATAAGGAAATGTAATACTGAGGATGAGTAATCATATTCTTCCACTATAGGTCAAGAATATTCAAGAGATTTTGTAATTTAAGCTGCTGAAGAAAGGAATAATTAAGTGGCCCAAGGATTCTTGTGCTGCTGCAGAAAAAGGCCTTTCTTGTTGGATTTCTTGGTTTTCATCACCACTTGCTGCAGGGATTAGGGTAAGCTCTTTTCATTTACAAGTAGGGTTGCTCAGGAAAAGAGGAGCTTTCTTTCCTTTTCTTAGATAAAAGCCCAAGCTTTGTGTGTTTTTAAATAGAATTCTAAAGAAAACACTATTCCTAACACCTCCCAGATTTCTCCACACAAGAAGCAGCCAGTACACCTTTGTCTCTCCTCTCCAAGACATATTTCAAATGCATTCCCTACTTTTTGGTGAAAGGTTAGTGATAGAAGCACTCTATACATAAGTGATAAATAAATACATCCTGCAGTTGGGTGTGGAAACATCAGCAGACTCTTGAAGGAGAGCTGGTAGTGATGGCCAGCTGGGGTATCAGTAAGACCAAAGAGTGGCAGGAGGGAAGTCCAGGAGGCAAAACTAAACCTAAAAGGGGACAGGATGCTGGAGACTCCAGAAAACCTGCTTGTTCCAGATGTGAGATCAGACAGAGCAAACGAGCAACATGTAATGGAGAAAATACTTGCACTGGAAGTATTTATTCTGGAAAATTCCTCTGAGCTGAAATGGTCAAAGTGCATAGGAGGCTCAGCAGCAATATTCTTTACAAAGTAACTGAGTGATGCCATAAGGAAGATTAGAGCTACATTAATGCTTAACTCTGAAAACAAGAGCTGCCTAAATATTATTATTATGAAACTAGGAAACTGCAGATAAAAGGGCAAGGCTTTTATGGGTGGCATGGGAACTATTTAATAAACCATAGGAGAGGTTCAGAAGAAATGCTTGCTACTTATTCTTTCAAAAAGATCAAATATATTGGTGATGTGGTAAAATAGGATAAAAAAAAAAAGAAAAAGGGTTAATAGGAGGTCTTTGTTTAAAAGTTCAACTCAGACACATGAGATAGGAAGTTTAAGAAATCAGGCAAAGATACATCAAACAAACAAAAACAACATGCCAAAGACATGAGAAGGAAATAGCAAAAATTTTTTCAATCCACAATTCAAAAAGGAATCCCACCAAAGAATCTGCAGGGCTGATAAGAAATTGAGCTATTAAAGAAAGAACTGAAAGAAGATAAAACCATTGCAAAAATAAAAAAATAGAAGAGAGAAAAATCCAGCCATAACTGCATTCTTTGCATCATCTTTCTTGATGGAAGAGATTAAGGATGTTCTGATATCAGAGTGGGTTTTTGTGGGGTTTTGTCAGGGGGTTTTTTTTCCTTTTCTGCACAGGAAATATGTCTGAGAAATTGTGTCAAACTGAAATGTCAGTAAGTGAAGTTTCAGAATAAATGAATAAAATTACTAGTAACAAGTTACCAGCACCAGCATAGTCCTGGATATGAAATTGCCAAAGCACTTACTGTGGCATGTGCCCTATCGCTTATGTTCAGCTCAGTATTAAAGACAGGAAGAAATGAAAAAAATGACAGCAATTTTTAACAGGCTTTTCAGAAGACAGAAAGACCTAGGTCCATTAAATCTGACTGGCTGGCTAAAACTGCAACAAAGAAAAGAATTAGCAGGCACTTAAATAAATACAATACTGTGAGAATGCTCCAACATGCCTATTGAAAGAAATCTTGCCTCATGAATAAAAAGGAGGAATGACCTAGGTGAACTATTTTACTTCCACTTCAGAAAAGCTGACCCAAATATGGGTCATATTCCTCATGAAAAGCTCTTCAAGAGCTTTGGGTGTCCTGGGATAAGGCATGGTGATATTTCTGAGCCTACTAATAGGGTCAGAGGCAGCAAACCAGCACAGGAAGGAACCATCTGTCCCATGGGATCGTCTCACTGCATTCACAGGTGACAGGAAAATTGATGGGAATCCTCAAGCAAAAAATCTCACTGAATATACAAAACTGGTCCAGATACCTCATAGACAATTTGGGTTCTGAGTATCTTGCACATGAAACAATGGGGTGATAAAGTGGCAGATGAAACTCAGAGTACAGAAAGGAAAGTTTTGAAGAGGAAATACAAGTATGTCTATACACACATATTGATTATCTCCAAATCATCATTCTGAAAAGTCTTGTCCTTGCCATGCAGTATGGGAAAATGATAAATAAAATTCTTCTGACTTTGAAAAAAAAAATTCATTGGTATGTGTTTATCACCCAGGTCACACAGCAGAGAAAACATGGAAACAGCCTGTCAAAATGATGGTACAAATTCTTCCTTGCAATTTAAAGGGAACGAGATTCTTCTATGGTCTAGTCCAAATTAAACTTCAAGAATCCACCAACATTGAATTACGACAATCAGGTTCTTCAGCTGCTTCCCACAATATGCACCAACTCTCTCTTCGCTCTGAAGAAATCACACCTGCCATTGTACAGCCTCTTTCAGTCTCAACCCAGGCTCTGTTTTGTATTGTATCACCATGTTTGTTTGAGAGACACAGTCAGCTTTGGTGTCTTCAGTTTGTGGTTTTTCCTTCACCTGGTACAAATCACTTCCAGAGTGACTCTTTCTTACGTGAGCAGGGAGTCAAATAACATAGAACAAAGTCTACTGAGCCCTAAGGACTGGGACAGATGTCACTGGAGGAGCAGTGGTACAGTGCATACCTGCTGGAAAAGCTGCTAATCTTGATGATCTCTAAGGACGATGATCAAATTGCATAGCAAACCTAAAATACACAAGACTAGCTCAGTCTTGAGATTCATATCACAGCCTTTCCCAACAGCACTGGAATTTTAGCACTATTTTGAGTGCCCTAACTCAATTCACTAAAGGGAACTTCAAAATCAGCTTTTCAAAAGGTCCTGACTTCCTTGCAATGGTCTGCAATCCATAGCAAAACCAAGATATATTACCTGAAAAATATCCCCTTAAATAACTTCTCTAATGTCTTTCCCAGTTAGGAAAAATGTGGAGCAGTCCAGATAAACTGATTCGTTTTACTCTCTTCTAGCTGCAAAAGCAGAAGCACAAACCTTTCCATTTGCATTTTCAGGGTTTTCAAGCTATACAAGTCTTGCTATATTACATAAACTTGCTGAAATGTTCCTAACTCAAGTGGCAATTAATAATTAATAATGAATGTATGCTGGCGTTTTAACTCAGTTTGGATTACATATTTCTAAATCTTTTACCATTAATTAAGTTTATCTCTGACTATCTGCTATATGTCAAATTGTTACAGGTATCTACATCATGAGTTGTCTAAAAAGCAAATAAATGCATGGTCTGTGCAATTATATTTGCAAAGAATACTGCATATTTGTCTAATTTAATATTTTGACTCAGTACATTTCATTTAAAAATGGAAAAAAACCTTTGTTTGTTCTGAGATTTCAAAGATTTTTACCCTCCTCCTGTGCACAGGGATTGTTTTGCAAAGAGCAAAATCTGTTCTTAAATAGCAGCTGTAGAAATCACCTCCATTCAGTAAATGAGCATAACCTGTTTGTTCCCTTCCTTCCCAGGACTTCAAGGTACACCTTTTGACCCCAGTCTTGACTTTCACCCTGTGCTGTCTGTGGGAAAGTGATCAATGAAAAACATGTTAAGGAGATGGAAGGGACTTGTCTTGCCCAAGCTGAAATACTTGTTGAGGGATTTCTGCAAAATTCATTTTGGATTGATCCAGAGCATTTCATTTGACAAAAAGAAAATAATCCTGGCTTCACTATATGGATTATTTAATTTTCTTTTCTTTTTTTCTTTTTTTTTTGTTTAACCTTGAAATTCAGGTCACACCTTTTCATGAGAAATGCTTCTTTGGAACCACAGGTTGAAAAGTTTTTCTTGATGCAATGTGGCTGTGCAATGCCAAGTGAAATGTTTCGTTTGATTACTGTGGGGAAGAGTATATGGGGATGCTGCATTGGGATGAGGCTCCTGCTACATCACAGGTCTGAAGCCCCCATTGTGGGCTTGGCAATGCCTGCAGGGGGAGAGAGGACTACAGCCACCTGTGAAAGAGAGCTCTGACATATTCTAAGTTTCTGTCCCTGTTTTAATATGAGTTATTGAGAGAACTGCCTCTAAATTTACAAATTGTGTGCGTCACACCACCAAAATCTCATTTCTTAGCATACACACTCTTCACCAAAATGCCACCAGTTCCTTCTGGACACATGAACAAAATACACCTGAAATGAGTTTTCATGCCATAGTTTTGCACCCCAGTGAACCCCAACTCCTCCCCAGCCACTCTGCTCATCAGCATTTTCCTGGGACACTTCCCTGCTAGACCTTGGAGTGTGCTCCCAGAGGACTTGGGCAGACACAGTTGTCAGCTGCCTGAGCTTGCCCACCTATTCACATCCACAAAACCTTTTGCAAGCTACAACAATTGGAAGTGCTTCATATACACGGTCCCAAAATTTTATATCCCTCATTGTGTATCACCACAATTACAAATCCCTGGAGACAAAGCAGTAGCTCTCACTGACACGCCAAATTGCAGCCAATTCATATAGCATGTTAATAACATTGGAAAATTTAAGTACTACAGGGAAAAACCATCCCTTCCTCCAGCCAAAACACTGTCCTAATTCTTCAGTAGCAAGTCACATTTTGTGGCAATGATCTGAGTTTAAATGTCTCTTTCCACTCATTTATACCCAGGCAACTGTGAATCAAGGAGTTAGAGCCCACTTATTCTCCAAGTATTTTAATAAGTATTTTCAGCCAAGAAAAGGATCTGGGTATGTTTACATTTTTGCTACTCTCAGCTCTGACCCCTCTTTTGAATCTGATTTACAAGAGACAGCCCAGCAGAAAGTGCTTTTAACACAGTGTACTAATAAATTATAAGAAAACAGATTTACAATCTCATCTCCTCATGTGCAGTGATATGTATTAAATAAATTGCTAGCATCAGAAACCACTGCAAATTTGGTGTATGCCAAAGAAACTATAGTCCATATTATCAACAGGAAAAATTGGGCTTTTTTTCCTCAGTCCTGCTAATTAGATAAACTGGGAGCAGTCTTATTGTAAGAAAATATAATTTTCCTAGCATGCTCTTCATTAGTTCAAAGTAGCAACAGTCCACTTAAAAAAAAAAAAAAACTTAATGGTTGAATTTTCTGACTAGTGTCTACTCTTTAGTCATTAGCTGGCAAAATGTTTATTCCTATAAAAATATCCTTTTCCTAGGGATTGTTAATTACATTTTATTGAGAAACAATCAGTTATTTAGTTGAGTTGCCAACCCCTTTAGAAAATTAAAATGCTGAGATAGTCACTTCTGCAATGAATATCTATCCAGTAATTACCATATTTACTTTTCATTTATGGGGGAATAATCTGTTTTAATTAAGCCTAACTGAAGAACTTTTATCAGATGTAATTATCCCTTTCGATAAATATGTCTCTACTAATTACAGTTAACCATGGGATTTATAGCTCTTAAGTCATTTGGTGGGAAACATAATAAATCTTTAGTAATACATGCTAAATTACTATAAATTAATTCAGATCATTAACATAATAAACAAATTAGGATAATTTCACTTAATTAGTTTGGGTGGTTAACTCAAAATCCCTTGTAAAGCTCCATGGTAATCAAAATCTTACCAGTATTTTTAGAGATATAATTTTTGTAACAAACCTGTTTGAATATTTACACAGAAAATTAGATCACTGCTGGAACCCAAAACGCACGTATTCCTTTTGGATCATAGAGCCTTTAGGAATTGATGTAGGGTAACTTTTTAAACACAGTTAATTGTGCCTCACAGGTTTTCAGGTTTGTGCCATTGCATAGTGAAGAACCTGCGTGGTGGTACAGTGAGATCTCAGAAGTATTTCCTCTCTCCCTCCCTTTGCTCATTTTTGCAAGTCTTCAAAAGGCAGGTATAGGGAAAGGTAACAGAGCATTCAGTGACCAGGAATAAGAGATTCCATGGGGAAAATAAAGCAGCTTGAGCAGGCAGTGGTAGAGATACAGCCTGGATTAACCCACTGCCTGCTTCCCCCCTGCATCAGGAGCAATGCACTGCGGGAACAGGACTGAACTGACAACCCACAGGGACAATCCTGCAGCCTCCTGCCAAGGCACACCCCAGAATGCACTGCCCAGCCAGCAAGTGCAGGTGTCTCCTTGCAAATAACTGTTATCCCCTGTTCCATGCCCAGACAGCACAAGAACAGTGGGACAGGGAGCTGCCATCAGGCATGTGAGGCAGCAGCTCTCAGAAATCCCTTTGCCATCTTCTTGAACTGAACTGTCAGTGTACACACCAAAGATTTTCCTGCAGCAGATCCTGTTATACCAGCATTGTTCTCCTCCTCTGCATAGACTGGAGAGACAAACACTACAGAATGTCAGTGTGCTGGCACACAAACAATTTACAACTCCTGCTGACAAACACACCATCCCAGCAGTGTTGCCACCTCCTGCTAGCTGGAGATAAGTCTTGAGCTTAGTTCAGCCAAGTCAAAACCCATCTCTATTTATACCAAAACCACTCATCAGATTACGTGTTCAAGGTGAGGAATACAGATGAACACAGATGAGCTTTTTAGTCATGAACTTTTGGAGCTTAATCTTCTTAGATGAACTCAAACAAGCAAAGAGCTTCCCTGCAGGCAAAATATCCCTCATAAGTACAGAACAAAGCAATCCCCAAAACTTATTACTAAAAGAACATTTTAAATCTGTTTTTCCCCAAAGCATTATTGGACCTTTCTGGTGGGAGTGCCCCGTTTATTCCATGCTGTCCTACTTCGCTGTGGTGATCTGAGAGGGGCAGGGGGTATTTGGCTCAGGTTGGCTGATTTCTTCTGCTCTTTAAGTTGCAGCCTGTATAGGTGAGGGACATAGGAAAGAGACAACTTTCCATGTCCTGCCTTCAGGTTTCAGACAATTCACTGCATATAAAGAAAAAAGAGAAAACCAGTTTGGGGGATCTTGACTCAACTTTTATGTATCAATTTTGGCTGCAGCATTTTCTCCACTCCCTACCTGCCCGGCACCAGTCTTTTGGCTCCCTGTAAGGACCTTTTCTTCTGCCCTCTACAGGCATTTCTGCCCGTAGTTATCCAGTGTCCATAGCCAGAAATTGTCACCCTCTGCCTCTCCTTGCTCCAATCCCAGGAGGCAGGCAGGCAGAAGGGGCAGAAATCACATGCTCTCATGGCAGCTTTCAGGAGCACAGAGCAGCAAAAGAAAAAAGAAAAGCAAAGTCATGAGTTCAAACGGCCTATTTCACCCAGGAGCCCTGGCAGGACTCAGCAGCACCTCTCCACACCAGTCTGGAGGCTGGAGAAACTGTTTGTTTGATAGCCAGTACTGTTTGAGCTGTCCCAAGACAGAAGAGTGCACGACAGACCCACTCAGGGGAGGCAGGACAGATCCTCCCTTCCCTGAAAGCTTTGTCTTTCAGGGCTCAAACTCTTCAGAAAAAATTTCCTCTTACATGCTACATAATACCCAGGACTAGGGCAATAGGAAGCATGCATCACGCACAAAGCTGGAGCTGTCTGCCTGCAAAGGAACAAATTTCACCCTTAACTGAACCTCTTAATACATCAGAAATTGTCCATCTTCATGCTTTATTTTCTAAAGATTGATGGTGCAGATGTTTTATTTGACTTAGTGCTGGGAAACTCAAAATCCTATTTGTATTTCCAAACTGCCATGTTAACTTTCCTCCCATTTTTACTTAACTCATTTTTTACCTTAGTCATATTAATGGTTATGTAATAATATTAGACAACGTTCGCTAACCATTAGCTCCAAAAATAATGGTTGTGCTAAATCAGAGCTAATTAGTGTGTCACAAACTCCAGACCTAGCACAGGGTGATGACTGAATGAAAAGAATGTAATGTCACTTCACCAAGAATTACATATACAATTTTAAGAGGTATTTTAAATATTTTTCTTAATAGCTGTCAGCAGAAACGATGGGATGTGATTCTTTAGAGAGCATTGCTCTTTACTAAGTACAGGCAAGTGAGTCATCACCAGCCTTACAGTGGCTGCAGAAAACAGATTTAATATTAATTTATGAATAGCTGAACTTTTTCTCTTTAACGTCTAACAGTGAATTATGCTCGAAAGCCTTTATATTTCACTGCACATCACCAAGGTTGTCAGGAGCAAAAGATCAGGATAACATAATTCTTATGGCTTGTTCTCACGCACCCCTCATTTACTCTTGAAGCAGCCTGAATCATCCTGAAAGTAAGATGCATGGGGTGGCAAAATTTAAATGTGAAAAGAGTTGCTCTTTAAGGGCCATCAAGTTTTTAAAAGCATAACTTCCAGCTGAAACCATGGGAGTGGGATTCATTCTCTCAGACAGACACTGAGTCATTCACATTCATTTCCAGAGCCTGTGAGCAAAGGAAGGTCAGGCTACTGGCCGTGCCTCTGTACCTGCATCCCAGCACGCAGCAGGGGCAGGAGGAAAATGCAGATGGCAAAGGCTCCTGAGGCTCAGGATTTTCACCTTTTCAAACCTTGTCTCTAATTCACTTAATGGCATGAAGCAATGTGCAGCTACCCCCATTCCTCAGTGCCTCAGGGGTCACAGAGCAGGCTGCCAAAATGGTAACTTTTGCCATTGTGACCAACAGATCATAGCATTTTATGGATTCCATACATTTTTAAACCTCCAGTGTCTTTGCAATGAACTGACACATCAGACCTCCACATACAGTGGAAAACTACATGACAGCTTTGGTAGTCTCCACAAACAGACCTCTAAACCTGAATTTTACAACCGTGTAGGAAAAGACACTTAAAACACGTTCATGGCACACTGCAGAATCACAGTATTAACACTGCGATTCACTTTCAACTTTCTCTTGCTTTTCACATTTATGAAACATTTACAAACATTCATAAGATTGGATACCTCTCTACTGCCAGTGAGAAAATGAAAAAATATTCAGCCTAAAGGATCTATTTATAGAAGAGATCTTGGCAGATTTTTTTCTTTTTTCCTTTCAAATGTAAAATCATCACCAAGGGCTTCACAAGACCAGCAGAAAGTGTGATTCTGTCACCACACAATGCAGTATCTTGGCAAAGCCCAACCCAGTTTCCTTCCAAAGCTTCCTGTGCAACATGGGATGAGGAGCAACAGTACAGGAAAAAAAAAACCCTCCACACAATTCACTGATGTCAGATCAGGCTGATCTTTTTATATTAACTTTCAGAGATGCCAGCCCCATTCCCCTTCTTTTCCTTTCTTGATACTCCATCTTAGAACTCCATGGATGACAGCTCCTACCCTGCCTTAGGATTCCCAGAAAGCACTGAGATAATTGTAGTATTTAGCCCTTCAGTACAAACAGTTAAAAAAACCTGCAAGAGTACATAGCCACAAATTGCCCTTCTGCTCCCTCTATCATGGTATGCTTGGACACAAGCACAAAAGAACTTTGATTTTTTTTCACTACTCAAAGTAAGTTATTAAAATGCAAGAATTCATTATCATTTCTTTTGAAATGAGCAAAAAGCTGTTAATTCCAGGCTCCTGGAAGTCTGGGCATCACTTTGGTATTGCCAGAGACTGTGGAGAGCAGCAGCTTAAAGCTCTAGGGAACAGGCTCCAGTTTAGCTGCAATCAAAAAGCCAACTAAGACCAAGGTGTTAAAACACCAAATACCTGTTCAACTTTCAAAGACACGTGGGCTGCTGCAGCATGACTTTCACCGCTGAGCTTTGACAGATGAACTGCATTTCTCTAACACTTCAGAAACCTGAGATTCTTCGATTAGACCCTGCAAGAGAGACTCTCTAACACCTGATGGAGGAGAAGGCTTCGGTTAAGGATCTGACCTCTGGTATTATGATGATTTAGGAGGACAGCAAGTCCTCTGCAGGAACATCCACGGGGCACTTAGCAGAACAGTATTCCCTTGCCAAGCAGACAATGGAAGAAAGAAGGTGAAAGGCTTTTGTGTAGGAGTCTTTATTATTACCACTACCACCTGGGTGTTCTGTCTACTCGAACTATCTCTGATCTCTCAGGTGTGGTGAAACACTGAGTAATACTGGACATAAAATTGGTTAGCCTCGATGAACTTAGTAACTCACAACATTTCCTGAGCAGTGAAAATTCAACAGGCAGCTTCTCTCTCATCCCCAGGCTATTTTCTCTGTGACAGTAAATACATCCAGCACTAGTGCTGTATCACCCCTTCAAGTGCTGCTGGTACAAACCATCGATTATAATTTTATAATGCCATAGAGGCTGGTTGTTATATTAGGTAATCATGAGACAGTTAGAGAACTACGCAAGGAAAGTGAAGCCTCGGGCTGTTACGGTAGCTAACAAACCTGTCATTAATTACTGAGGAAAAGCTTTCTGCCTTTTAAATAATTTATACAGCTGGATCTACAGCAGCAAAAGATTAAGCCCAATTTAAATGGAATCTTTAAATTCCAAGGGGCAGGATGACCTCTGGACTTGGCCAACACCAGCAGAGCACAGATAAGGACCACAGCTGATGAGGATCCTGCCCCCAGGCTGGCACACAGCACTTCCAACTCTAACTCTGGGCTGGGATTCCCTTTATGAAATAATTTCAGACAAAGATAAAGACCTGCTAATCTCAAACTTGCACATTGGATGCCTTGCTAAGCACTTTATCCCTCTGACCAGCATATCTTTGGAAGAGTTTCTTTGTTTTGGTCTTTGAGGTTTAGTGAAGGGTAATGTAATCTTCCAACACAGTTACTGACCTCCTAGGTTTCAATTTAATTGGGCTGTGCTATAGTTCAATTCCTATGTACATTCAAAAAATTCTTTGGGTGAATTCAATTCATATAAATTATATAGTCCCCCAGTATGCAAAGCAGTGTGCTAATGCACTCCAAACTCAATTTGCATTCTTCTTTCACAGGGAGCAGCTTTTATTATACTGTATTTTAAAATTAAGTAAAATGTGGCAAAATATTAATCTCATCATTATGCTTTCTTATAGCAGTCCTTGCTGTATCTCCTGTTATGTCTGAAAATAGATCAGTAGTGCCCCAGTTTTCTGAACTCCAAAGCTTACTGAGAGGACTCTTTTTACAGTCTGGTGATTCAGGTATTAGGCATCAACAAGTTCTCAGATCAAGTGCCTTTTAAACTTTTGGACACTTTGGCTTTCCAGAGTAATTCCAGAGTTCTAAACATCTTTCCTTCTAGCACGATATGGTAAAAATCTGCATATAGGTATATTTATATAAACATGCAAACATTATGTCCCATCACTGTAATAGGTCACAACAGTGCTAATCCTCAGCCTATGCAGTCCATCCAATGGACATCCCAATCGGTAAAAATAGCTTCCAGCTATGCTGGCCCTTTAGGATTTTTTTATTTATTCATTTTAATAGTACTTCAAAGCATTCTATTACATTATCTCTGGCTAGAAAGTAAGAGGCCTTTTCTTCAGTGCAGATTGTGGTCTTTTTGGATACTTCCAATATCTTATTTTCAAATGAAAATTGTTGCACCACTATTTCCATTTGTCTGCAGGCTCTAGTCAATACCTGTATTGCTTTATCTCTCTGCACAGAGGGACCACATCACACAGTATATATTTCTCACTACAGTTACAGTGTTCTTGCTTAAAACTACCAACCAGTTAAACTTTATTATTACTTTTCAGTGTTAAAGTTATCTGAAAAATGTTATTTGACATTAGCATCCACCCATTATGCTGAGTATTCCCTAAACCACATTGGTTAACCTAGACTAACCTCCACACAGCTAAATTAGCCTTTCATGTCTAATTATGCCCTGTGATGGGATATATTAGTTCCAATCCTCACAGTCACAAGGGACCTGTAGATTCAAGTGACCTCTATACTTGGACAGTAATCCAAATAAAAAGAGACATGAAAGCAGGATCAAGGCCTAGACATGTAGGATTTTGTACCAGTTCCCAAGGTCAGTTTAAAGCTTTGAAGACTCTTTGCTCTGCTCTAGTTGGGAGCTCCTGGAAAATTAACCTGTTTCAAACATGACAGCAGGGAAATAGCAAATAATCTCTCTGTGCATTAATTAACTTTTTATCACATATTTGTATCCTGACAGATTCATGTGCTGTCCTCAGCTCCCTATGCTAGCAATTCACATACTATATTGGAGAGCATACAGAAACATTTTGGCACAAGCTAATGGTTTTACCTGAACAATAAACTGCCTTTATCTAATTGTTATACAACAATCAAAGTGGGGTTTGATGCTCTGTTAATTTATTATTGTACAGGTGATGATCTTCCATCCATTTACTGTTCTCATTTATCTGGCCTAATTCTGATATAATTTGATTGTTTGGTAATTTTGCTAAACCATTCAATTTGCATTTAAAACCCATTCAATGTAAGTTAATAAAACTGTGTCAACTAATCAGTAAGGAAATGTTAAATTGGTACAAAATAAACCCTGCTTAAAGCAGATCTCAAAAGAAAAGGCAATTGCTTCGCATACTGGACAAAGCTGTTCAGACTGAAAAGTTCATGGAGCCAAGGAGAAGAGCTACATGAAATTGAGTCTTAGGTTGTTATTTTGAACAAGTCTTTACTGAAATTTTAAGTATATTAAAATTGAAATAAAAGCATGTGGGTCTTAGTGTTACTGGTTTTCTCACACAGCAACTGTCCCTCACTGCATTACTCTTAAGGCCACATTGCAGTTGTGCAACTGTGAGTGAGCAGGATGAAAGGGATGTGCCAGGAATACTCAGCCAAAAATCAAAACTTCTTGGGTTCTTATGCTCCACATCACCAGCCTGAAACTGGCTGAACATTGCACAGCACCTGAAGCAGCTTCTCTCTAGCAGGCTGCAGACTAAGTGCATGTCAGGTGGAGGAAGATAGCATCAATGCCAGATATTCTTCACAAAATAACTCGTGGCTCCAGCAGAGAACTAAAGCCTGTTCTTTTTTCTGGTTGACATCTAGAGAGACACCTGGGAAAATGCAAATTTTGCCACTGGCTTCACTAAGGTAAGGACACTGCCCTTCAGTCAGAAGTCACTCTGGCCTTCCAGTGAACCCCAAAGAGCATTTGCTCAAGCAGATCAGCAACTTCCCTCTCTTCAAACATTGCTCATGCTGACCTGGCCCTGTGGTAACCACCCTGAAGGGTCACACATCAACTCAGGACATACCTATTGGGTGTCATTACTTTATGTAATCACTATCTCATCCAAGTATTTTATAGTATGTCACTGTAATATGTTTTGTTACTGTTTAGCACAACGTGGGTGTTACATTCATCTCCTCACTCCCTATCTACATCTAGGTTCAGCTGTCAAATACATTAACAGGACATTTGTTTACCAGTTCTGCCTCCCCAATAAAGCACTGAGGGCACAGCAGCATTGCTCTCACAGGTCACCCCTTGCACAGCTGGCAGTCACCATGCTTACACATCCACCCTTCACTCAGTCTCCCCTCTGCATCATACCTTCTTCTCCCACACAGCTGAGAGTCCCTTCCCCTCTCTACAGTTCAAAACCTCTCCCTGCTGGATGGTCACCTAGCTAAGAAAAGCAGAGGTGCCTGTGCCACCATGGAAGGCTGTTACCTGCCCTGCAAGGACACAATCCAACAAAAAATTACAGGGCAGGAAACAGAGTATGCTTGAGTAACCTCAGTCTGTCATGTTGACTTACATCAAGGGACACCTTCCCCCAGGCAGCCCTCTGGGTCACCTTCTGCTATCTCCAGCTCAGGAATGAAAATGCAAAATGACAAATTCTTGCCCTGTGGTATCTTCCCCAGAGTATTAACATTTCCCATATAGTCACTTCTACCACAGACTCCATAGAAATGACAAAACCCACAAAGTTCAATATTTTTTCCAGGTCCAGCTCAATGGCAAGTCTTATATTCTGGCAGCTACTCAACAGGTACAAAGCAACACAGTCCTGCAGGATAGGGAAGATGCTGAAAATCCATGAACTTGCTCTAGTCATGAATGGAGGATCTAGACCACTGTAGTTTATGAGAGCTGGCTAAGGATTAAAGCACTGTGAATATTTAGGGTCTGTAAAGAGCTAAAACTAATAGAACATTCAAATCAGGCAGGAAAAAAAGGAGAGATGTAATTATGTTCTATAATTTCCTAAAGTACTTTCAGCACCCACATCTCAGTGTATGACTTTTATTATTAATGACTTAAATGCGTAAGTAACAAAGGACTGTGCTACCCTTTGCAGTGCATAATTATGCCACATTTGCCTGCCACCACTGATTCACTAATACTAATTTTGTTTAACATACACTGAGTTGAGAACTGTACAATAAATCTTGTGATATAAAGTAACAACCATTTCAGCCTTGTCTGTGTGATTTCTCTCATTTCACCCAGAATAATCTTTTTTCATATTATCTATACACTGTTTTAAGAATTAATAGTAATAAATGCATGTTTGTATTGCATTAAATGTGAATTTTAGCAGAATTGTATTTGTTGAAAAGTCAGTAGTAGGAGCATCTCACTGAACCTGGTATATCAGCTGGGAATCAAAGGTCTAGAAAGTATAAAATGTATTACCAGTGGAGTCAAAATACAGTCTAATTTGACATTATTTTCCAATACACACTGCCACAAAAATATTTTACTTGTCAGTGCCTTTCTCCACTTGACACAGATATCATCTTTAATGTTATGTTGGTACACGCCAAGATAAATTTTACCATTTGTTCTCTTAGCCCTTTAACCAGACTCTTCAGTGCTGTATATCTGAATAATTGGGCTAGATTTTATATTCATTTTTACAACAGCCACCCATATTATTACATTTCAGGTCTTTGTAGCTAAAGTCAATATTCAAAGTTACTTTTATATTCTGCATGAAGTTTATTTTTATTCTGCAACTAGAGAGTGCAGAGTTTGTACTATTCAAAGTTCCTACAGCAACTCTATGAATATTATAGTATTATTCTAAAATTAATTTTTATGCACATTTTGCTTCAGGACAGGTGAACAAAGAATATAAATACAGTTAAGTCCAGACTTAGTAACCTCTTCTGAACATGTTTTGGAGACAGTCAAAATGTTATATACCTGGGAAGTAAAACAATATTTTATTTTTAAATTGTTTTACAAAGTACTTGGCTAATAGAAAGTTTTGATGAATATTCTCAGTAGAGAATTAAAATTCAGTGCTTATCTATTGCAAGACATTGGTGTTTTTTACTGATTTTTCTTAAGTTTTTCAAGAAATTGAGGACTAAATATAATGCAGAATTTGTGAGCCACAACACCCACTACTCTGCAGATGTTATGGATATAGTAATGTTCGCTGCACTTCTACCTACTGCAATTAATTTTGATCTGACCAGGCCTATTCCTTATCAATGGAAGACAAGAGTGCTCCTGGCCAGTTCTGTGGTTGCAAAACTTTACCCATCATTCTTCAAATGTCACCAAAACATCAATCTACACTGAAACATCATCCTGAGCTAGTAGGCAAACCAGTTACAGGAGGTAAAAACTCTTTTTACAGCTTTGTTTTTTCCTTCCTTACCAGTACAATTGTACGTATAAAGCAGGACAGCATGGACAAGTAGGATTTAATGACCCACTAAAATCCCAGAAGAGGAATGTGGCTGACACTTCATCTGCTGTTTATTTACTCTAGTTCAAACCCAGGAAAGCAGTGCAGCAGCATTCAGCTCTGGCTTTGCTCACAGTAATATCATAAGCACATGCTTAACTTTAATCATGTCATTGCTCTCATCCTGGACTTGATTGTCACCTAGTTGCAGATACTTTACAGAATAATGTCTTGATGTCAGTTGTTAGGATTTATATGCACAGACTTAATGGACTAACTCCAGTCCCCTTTCTTAGTAACGGTCACCTGGGACATCTGCATACTGTGGGTAGGACAATGAGCATACTCCTGACAGCCACATCCCAATCCTTCCAAACCCAACTACACTGACAAGTTCCTCCAGGTACAGGCAGCCCCTTCCCTCAGCAGCAGCAGCAAGGGGAAGAATGTCAGTTGTCCTGCAGTCAGTGCCACATCCAAGAGCTTCATCACACTCCGAAATAAAGAACAAGATCATATTTCTTGGTCAAACAGTATCTCTTCTTGTAAATGTATCTTTATCTACTGTTCTGAATAGCTAATGTTTTCTTATGAAAGAGGAAACATACAGCAAAATGAGGGCTTATCTTCTGCCTAAAAGATCTGTGGGCAATCAGCTTTTTGATCAAGGTGTATCATTTCCATAGCCTTTCAGAAAAAAAAAAAAAATAAAACCTTATTATATAAGTGATCTCTTTGATGCCAAAAGTCCAGCCTTAAACCATCTTCTATCTCCCAGGAAGCAGCACCAATTATCCATCCTTCCTCATGGTACAGTGTTTGATCCACGTTGTGAAGAGGAACAACAGCATATTTAGATTGTATCACACAGGTGATACAAAGCTCAACACAAAAAGTACTTTGCAATTAAATCTCTGCCATCACTGCTCACTATCTTTTACAAGGTACCAGAGATGTGCTCTGTGCTGGAGAAAACATAGAATAGGATTTAGCTTGTGTATCAAAGTGTACAAACCCAAATAAGGAATATTTGGAAGTTGACCACATCCTGCATTGATTTCCAGCCACACCAGGACACTGCCTGCCATGTAATGTGTTCTATCTGGAATTTGCTTCTTTATACACTCAGATTTTTTCAGCTACATTATTAAATTCTTAATTCTTAGGGGAGGGAAAAACATATTTGCAGTTACCCATTAAATAATTTTCCAGTATTAAATGGGAAATTAGGAAGAAAGATGAAAGCCTTTATCCTTTACAAAACCAGAAGGGCTTTGACTGCATACCTTGGTGACTTTTGGTACAGTATTTCTGTAAACACACAGCTCACAATAATGAAACACATGCCATTGCACAATCGTGCTGCTCACTTGATATCATTTAGCACTACATGAACTGCAAAATCTAAAATTTTCACAATGATACTATTAACTGCCTATGCAGTGGAAAAGTTATGAAACATTTGTGAAAACTCTCCACGAAGTAAAGAAATCCAAATTTTTATTTAAGCATTTTACCACAAACTCCAAAGTCCAACAAAATAGGAATTCATATCAGTCCTTAGAGAATGGAGAAAGGAAAAATCCAGTTTGGACACAAGGGAATTTCCGATTTCTTCACTAAGAGAGAACTTGGAACAAAGTAAACTCTGCAGTGTCCCAGTTCCTCTCAGACTCCTGAACATAAAGCAAAGTTGCAAAAAAGGCAACTGGAGGATACTCCCCTCCTAGAAAAAGCTGTTTTACTACTTTAGTCACTGACACTATTTTCAGGTATCAACAAACACAGAGACAGCAAAGGAACCCCATTCACTCCTAAGTCACTGACACAAACCTGGTACATGTAAGAGCCACAACAAAGCCACTACTTGGGCAGCCATGGGAGAAACAAAAATTCTGCACTCTGCTCCTAGCAAATGAATTACTGGAGACTGAAAACCATGGCCATAACCTGGGTCCTTTCCCTTCTAGTGACAAGCTGCAGAATGAAATAAATGCCTGTATCCAGTTTCTTGTTCAGCTGTCATGATTTTGGCCCTGGAGACCCTTCGTTCTGTTCCCTGATATGTGTTCACTGCCTAGAAATAGGTGGCTGCACTGTGCTGTAGGTGGATTTTCACTGCAAGGCTTGTCATCCTGGCACTGTTCGCAAAACACCAATGCTTTTCTCCCCTGATGACTGCTTCATTGCTGTGACTGATGATGAATGAGCAGTAAACATACCACAAAATTAATTCAACCCTATGGCAGATTATCGTGAGAAGCTGAAAATTACAAAAATAGACTCATTCTTATTACAGCTTTAAGACTGATAGGTAAATCTCATTCACAAAAGGAAACTATAATGACACAAACATAAATGTTAATGTGAGGTTCAAATGCAATTTTAAATATTTATCTTGCAGAGGTAAACAGCCACAGTGAATATCTGAAGAGTAAACACATATTAAATCAATTCAAGTGCTTGCAAACTAATCTATTCTCAAATGCATTTACTTAAAGGCAAAGACTCTACATTGCCAAGAACCCAGACATTCACTAATGTCAACATACTAGAAAAGCACCAGCTCACAAGACTGAGCAGCCATTTCTGCAGGTCAACTCTCTGCCCAGCAATCATATTTCCTGGACTCTCACATCACAAATTCTGAGGACAGTTTTGCTCTCTTTGAAGTAGAAATAGAACATTTTTCCAAAAAGTGCACATAGGTATCAGAAAAACCCAAATCCAAAACCCTCTAGCATCTCCCTGCTGTCTTTGAGATGGAAGACAGTTTAAAGAGCCAAAATATGGATTCACATGTGTACACCATTTTTATTTCATTATCAAAGCCCTGGATTAGCTCCCAATTGCAGCAGCAGATCTCAAACCCAGGAGACTCCCATGGAAATACTGACTTCTTGATGGTTTTGAGTGAGTTTATTTGGATGGTTGATTTCCTAATATTCCACAGTTTACAGCTTTGGAAAGAAGAAATTTTGCCTTAGCTTCTTCTGAACAATAGTTCTGTCATGAAAATGAACTCTACAACAGGAGGTTTTATGAACTGTGGTTGTCTTCTCTTTTAGCATGGCTGGCAAAGGCAGGGAAAAGCCACCATTGAAAAAGACAGTAAGACCTTCTGAAACCCTCACTTCACCCTTCTTAATAAATGTGATTATATCCTTAGAATGCAATACCAATTGCCAGGTCCAGGGAAATGAGCCATATGGGAAACTAACATCTCTTCATAAGGTAATGATTGAATGATTGTATTTCCATATAACAAAGCCAGCAAGGTAAGCTTGTACCAAGACAAAAAAAAAAAAAAAAGAGGCAGTTAGGAACTGCCAGATTGCTCCCTCCATGTTATCCATAGCATGGTTTATGTATCAGTAATCAAAACTACAGAATAGGAAAGTGAAGTCTTAATAACTCTCTATTTTAAATGAATACTTTGTCTGGACTTTTTAACACATGCACCTTTTAAACTTTTAGAATCTCTCAGGACAGTAATTTTACACATTTCCAGAGCTTGACATTACCTACAAAACAGTAATTATGATATTCAACAAGAAGCAGTTAGAGCTTGATGCTCTAGAGTTGTAGCTTGATGACAGCATGCTGACAAAGATTTGGAAATAAGGATATCTAATTTTTTCTGCATAATGTAACTAATTATGCAACAATTCACAGATAAAACAAATCTTGTATAAACATAATGCCTTCATTTGTAGGAATTCCCTCAGTTTAGTTAAGCAATTGCTTTTCTAATTCTTGAGGTATCATTAAAACCTTCCTAATTTGACTAGACACAGATGTGTACCATAATAGCATTTCCAAATGTAACCCTTGATACTTCCATAAATAAATGAAGGAAGAATTATATTTTTCTCATGTACTACGTAATTACTTGGTGTAAGAGGAAATAACAATTGCTAATGACAAAATTAAGGGTTTCAAGATGTAATTCTATTAGGTTTTGGCATATAGGAACTTTTCTCAAGGTGATTTCCCACTGACATGAGGCCTAATGTATTTTTAAAGGAAAAGAATCAAAACCCCTAGTACATTATTTACACTTGCTCACTTCTGTAAAACAGCAGGAAATTCCTCAGCTATAACATTAAATGTTGTCTGGATATGGAGACCACTGACAGTTTGAGCCAAAGAGGAAGGCAGTTAATGGACCAACATTAGACGTTCTTAGATTATGAAGATGCTGATTTTACAGGATGTTATTATGCTAATATGTTGTAAAAGAGTTTACAAGTACCTGGCTTTAACGTGTTTACCCCTGAAGACCATCCAAAATCTGCTTTGTAGGCAATGCTCATGAATTATTACAAACCTAAAAAACAATTCCTCTGATATCATCTATTTAGCTTTCAGGCTGTACATACAGTAAAAACAGTGAGCAATCTAGTAGAAGACAGATCACTTTCAAACAGAGAATACAGTAATGTAAGATTGATTAGATAAAGTTAGGTAAAATTAAAACCAGATAAATTAGATAAACAGACACTTTCTCAAACACACACACATACACAAAAGAAATGAGGCTTATTAGTCCAGGAATTGTGGAGAATTTCATAAGCATTAGGTTGAACATTAGGCACCAAAGTTCACATCTAATTCAGACAGCCACTTTTCCCCCATTACTGCCAACATCTCACAGCAGCTGCTCCGTACCTGGGAGCCTCTAGCAATGCCACCTCCCTTTTTCCTTCCCAGCTGTTTTCCTTGCATGTGAGAGAAGGAAAACAGACTAAGACAGACAGATCAGCCCAGGCTGGCAGCCATCTCTGGAGAAACCAATCCAAACCAAAGCCTCTTCGCATCTGTTACCAGGTCCCTCGTGGCAATGAATCTCACTTGAAGACACCTGCTTGAGGACACATAGTCTTCACACTGTGACAAGTCCTGGGTCTCCTTAGGCAGGCATATGCTCTCAGTTCTTCTGCCACATTACTCTTAATTTAAGAGGTACAAGTCTCATCAGGCACTGAATCGTGGAGCAGAGAGGTAGCAGGTAACTGTGCTGGTTGAAAATGGTGTGTTTTATTCAAAAACAGTCCAAGGGTGCCTCACAACAGCACTGCAGCAGAAAGAACTGGGTCTGAAAAGCTGCACTTGGCAGTAGTGCGGATCTTGATATAGCATTGTTAGGCACAATTTATGGCTATAATTTAAAAATTAAACTAAGACAAAGCACTGAACTGAAAAGAGCTCAATTAACATGCAGGAGGCCAAACTTCCTGCTGATATAATTTCTCCAACTTCAATGGAACCGGAACAGAAGCGAATCTGGCTCATTATTTCCTATTCTTCTGAAGATATACAGATGATACTATCTGTTATACTGTTATCACAGCATGGAAGGAGTTCTGCAATAGTGACCACTAATGCCGAGTGCTGGGGAGAAGATAAATGCTATTTCTTGCTTCCAAACAATGAGCAGAGAGGTTGAATCTGGTCTCAAATAAGCAAATATTCAGTGTAAGCCCTTATACTGTACCATGATAACTGCCATACTCTGGCTAAACATAAAGAAAACCATGGATGCAGACTTCCGAACAAGCAAATTAAAAATTTTAAATACTGTTCTCAGGCAAAAGTAGGGAAACATAAGGACCTAGTTCAAATTCCAATGCCAATGTGGGTGATCTCACTGCTGGCAACAGATTTTTTTTCCTCAGAGTTTAGACTTTACCCAGTTATGGAGTTATGTCTCAAGCATAATTCTATCTTTTTTGTTTCTAATTTCAAAACTGTAGCCTATTTTGCCTATCCTAGGGTTGGGACTTACACATTTTGGTCTTGGTATGCTGGTATTCGCAAAGCTCCATGTTGGGCTTTCACAACAGAGATTAACTTGCCCATTAGCTGTTTTTATGCAGAGACTTCCAGTCTGCATACAGGTTCACTATACTTAGCCTATAAACTAAGGGTCACAATTAAATAACCACTTCCTGTGGAATGGGACACCAGAAAATTATGAAACCGTGTTACTCTGTACTTTTGCCTTCAAGCATTTTTATTTTTTTACATATGAAACATTGCCACGTAGGGCTAACCTATGAACAAACACTGTATTTAGCCAGGCTTGATGTCCTTCTAACACTTAGTCCTTTTCAGCAGCAGTAACCCGAGAGATTTCATTAGTCTCATTCTACTCTAGTCAAACATTTCCACTGAGGAACAGCAACTAATTAAGCACATCAAGATTAATGAAAAATATAAGAAGCAGAGATACTGCAGTTGTTACATCTAAAATAGCTCCTGTGCCGCTACTTAAAAAAATTATATATCAAATTTCATTACAGCCTCATTTGAAGAAATCGTAGGAATTAATATTAATAGCAAATCTTCATATCTTAGCTAGTCACTAGCAGTTACAAGGCTGGATTCCAGCAGTGAAATACTTTCCTTTATTTCTATGAAATATTAAACACAGTTGCAATGCTGGACAAGAAAGATAAGAGGACCTCTCAAGAAATTCCCTGAGAAAACAGGCACTGATAGAAGATCCCTGTGGGTCAGATTTCACAGGTAGGTCATGTTCTGCCATCTGCTAATACTATCACAGAGTATTATCAATTGAGACAGCGTGCACCGCTGCCTGGTGAGATACTGGACAGCTCTACAGCTGCTTTGGAAGAATTAGCCAGGACACATCAATTTGGTAACCTTACTGTAATGAAATGATAGATGGCCAACTGGTGGGAAAGGCCACAGATTCCTGGATCCATGCAGTATTACCTTCTGAATCAAAGCTGACACTAAGTAAGACAGGGACATCTCTCCTCAGGTGGAACAAGCCTTCAAGGAAGCCGAGGCTCTTGAAAGAAAAGTATAAACTTAAGCTCAGGAGAGACTGAGCTGCAAAGAAAAGCATTGTGTTTAAGGAGTCCAACATGTCCTGAAATTGTTCTTCCTATAGCTTTTTGACAGCTGAAGCAATATCTCTTTCTTGCTAAAACTCTCTTAGAAGAGCAAAGGAGATTTGCTTATGATAAAATGCACCACTGTCCAATGAATAGCAGCACTTACATAAAGAAGTTGCCATTACGATTGTTTTCCTGTCTTGGAGATGAGTCCAATGTATATTTCCATGTGTATTCATGCACAGATTTAAAATGCTTTTGCTGAGGCCAAGGTGCTAAGTGTTGCACTTCATGATTCATCTTCTCCTCAGTTTCCTAATTCCCTAATACTACATTTTTGATGGAAAACTGAAGGTCAGCTTTGGTAAATATTCCGTTAATTTCCAGCCTTCAGATTCCAATGGTCTTGAAGCCAAAAGAAGTTGGGCATTGAATTCTGGATCAGGCTACAGGTTTGCCATGAGATCCAAGATGCAGCTCTAGATTCCATCTCATTTTGCTTGAATCTTTACCAGCATTTGGCATCTAGTGTGGCTGATTACACACCAGCAACAATTCTCTGCTATTCACTATCCCCACCAGATGTATCCCAATGAATTAAGCTGCAATTCTTTTTCTCACACTTTTGGAATATGCTACAACCAACACATGAACAGCTTGTTACCTTGTTTTACACCTCAGCCTAAATATGCTCACATTAAAACCCCTATTTGCTCACTGTGGGGTGGGGGCAATGTCTGACCCCAACTCTCCTGGGAAACAGACGGCTGTCTTGGCAGGTGTAGCCACACAGAAGTGCCACAGACCCTGCTATCATAGAATGTTCAAGGCTGCTGCTCAGATATTTTTTGTAGCAAGCCCATAAAACTGCCCATGATGTTTCTGGCCAAGTGAGTAAGAAAAAAGAATGCTTCCTGCATGAGCTAAAAACGAAATGGGCTAATTAAATCAACTCTGAAATACTACTGAAACAATGCAGTAAAGATTCCTCTCTCTCACGCAAATGCGCAAAGTTCAGCCTGGTCTGACCCGATTACTGCAGCCCAGGATGACAAAAGAAATGACCCGGTGGAAGAAGAAATCTCTCTGGGCACTTGCTGGCACGTGGTTCTGAGCAATGGGAAAATGCTGACATGCTGCAGGCTCAGGGTGTCTGTGGGGTAGGTGCCACATACCCATGAGTCACATCCTATTCAAGGCTCTGAAAACTGTTGCAGTTTCCTTTAGGAGATGACTACTGGGTAATGCTGAGAGGGGATCTGCTTTCAGGGCTGCTGGAACAGCCATAAGAAACCACTGCTCAAAACTGGCCTGAAAGAATAGAATGGCCAAAGACATGTTTTTGTTGTTGTTGTTTTTTGGGTTGTTTTTTTTTTTTAAATGGCAGGCAGAAAGACAGACTCCTAAAGCCATTCATGCACGTGCAAGGGGAACACTGAGCTGCCGTAGTGTTCATCAAACAGTTCTCCATGCTTCAGCTGAGCTTTTCCTCTGCTCAGAAGAATGACAGCAAAAATAGCAGTCTACCTGTTTTGGAACATATTTTACTCTGAGCTCACTGAGGTCAGTAACAAACCTGTCCTTTCAGGAATCTTTCTTTGGCTTCTTGTCATCTCCTCCTTACAGCATAAAGGAGTTTGAATTGTTACTGTCCAAATTCTTAGCTCTCAGTTTTCTTCTGATAAACCAGCAGTACAGCAGAGTCACCTGGCTTTCCAGAACTCCACACTGGCCTTGTCATTCTAGACTCCAGAGGAATAATAGCATTTACACTTGCTGCTGCCAAAGCCAGGACAGAACAGACATAAACCAACCAAAAAACTGTTAATCTTAAACAACTATTTTCCAGAATGAAAGTTTACTCAAAGGTGTTATGCCTCTGCTGCAGAGAGTGTATTATTTCAGGAAATATGACTTGTTTAGGAATATTTTTCTTGTCTCCCACCAAAGTACAGGGGAAAAAAAAAAAAACAAAAAAAGGCAAACAACACATAGAAAAAGAAAAATCAAACCACCTTTCACTACTTTTTCAGCTACACAAGAATTACACTATATTTTTTATCTGTAGCATATTCAGATTTAGCCTTTCTGCCCACAGTGATATAAACATGCTGCTTACTGGTGCTGTTGTTTGCATACAGTCTTATGTTACTTTCCTATGGAGGAAAAAAATTACCAACAAATGTGCACTCCAGCAGACGGTGTACAGCATGTGCTCGTTAGCAAGGTATCTTTATAATAGCAAAGCAGTTAAATATTGACCATGAAGTTGAGCAAGGGCACAAATGCTTTATCTAAATTACCTTGAGGTTTGAGGAGGTTGCTGAAGATAAAGTAGTCTACAGGGCTTACAAGAAATCAACCCACGCAGGCATCTGCTGTGGAACTATCAGCAAAACTGTTCCAAGACAGATTGCAGTCTTATGGCCCAGGCCTTACGTACTCTGTAACTGCTCTATCAAAATACATGCTGAGATATATCACCAAGCAATGCTGCCAATGGCCCATTATTTACAGGAAAAAAGGGTTGTATCCACCTTAGCTTGCTTAATTCTACAAGATAGCTAGAAAGAGCAAAGAGGACAGGAGTGGACACAGGATCCTGAAGTATGTCATAGCAGGAATTCAGCTTTGCTCATTATGAGAGGCAATAAAAGGCAATGCAGAGAGATTCCTTCTGGTTCCAGTAGTGTCTCAAGGATATTGCATGAGCCCAGGGGGTATCCATACCGAGAGATTTCCAGATGCCTGATAAAACAGGGAAATGTCACACTATCCCCATTCAGTAGAAGACTTAAAAACTAAATTAATTAATTTGATTACATTTTTTCCAAATCTGACCTTTTCTGACCTGTGTCCACACATCCTCCCTACACACACATCAGGGCCAGACAAGCCAGAGAGGGAGAGCATAAACAAAGAGGTCTGAGGAGGTTTCACCTACAACAACTTGAAGTTCTAATCCACACAGCACCAGTTTACACACCAGCCTGATTTGCAGATGTGAGATTTAAAAAGAGGGAGCAACAGAGAGCTTTCAATAGGTACACTGAGCTGTGTTGAAAGACCAGACCTCTCCCAGCAGTATCCCCAGAGGAGAAGAGCACCAGATTGGACTGGCCTCTGCCCTGCTCCAGCCCCACAGCTCCCATGAAATGGTGGGGAAAGCACAGAACTCCAGTTACTATGACATCCCTGACAGCAGCCCTCCAAGTCTTACACTAATGAGTCTGGATTCTGCTGTTTACATGCCTAGATTAAAAGTATAATGATTTACGAGTCGGCAGGATTACATCAGAGTGAGTGAGAAGCATTTTGCCTCGAGGCTTTCTTTAGAAATTAGACATACCACTTTCAAACATGCCCAATAGCATTTTAGTATACCTTTGAGATGTTTCTTCTCTGGTATGGCATCTCAAAAGCACAGGAAGATGAAAATGCAGGTCTTCAACATCTAGACTGTAGGAGGAGAGGGGGAGGTTGGTGTCCCCAAGGAAACAGTTCAGGGCTTATGTATGGAATCACTTTGTAATTCAGACTTTCTAATAAGAATCTCAAAAAAAGGCTCCTAAATCTCCATGCATTTTGACTGATAAAAGTAGGAGTACCCCGGGCAGAATGAGGACAGCAGCAAACATGCCTTAAATTAAAGGGAAAGCAAGATGAGCAAGATGTTACCCAAATATCTGTGTTGCTAGTGTACAGCCAGCATTTCTTGTCCAAGCCTCAGGGGAATTCACCAGGCACTGTTCAAACACTTCTGCTCCAGCACTATACAGACACCCCAGAACAAGAGACAAACAGTAATCATAGTCAGATTCTCATGTATTTTTTACTCAGTACCTCTCATTGTAGCACAGAGCCAGACAGACAAAATGGACCAAGCAGAAGAAACTAAAATTGCAGTTAGAGTTGGTGGTGCTTAAATGTCTAATTGTCACTATTATATGGCTTCAACTTTTTAAAAATAAGTTTCCCATAATTATTTAAATATTTTGGCCTAATTCCACTTGAGGGTTTAATGGGACTCATTTTGACAAGATATAGGACATTGTCCCAATGGAGTCTCATTTGGATATGGGCCACCTGCAATTACCAACGAGCAGAGCTGTGCAAGATTAAAAGCACAGGCAGTATAATTTCTACCTTGTGTCCCAGGCTCTGTGGATTTGTTACTCATCCAGCCTGTCCATCTGGGGAGCAAACAGCATGTACTCCTTGATGAGAAACTCTGGCCAACCGACCAGCTGTGAAAAAAATAGATTACTCTTGTCATTTTTTTCTCCTAGGAAATTTGCTGGGAGTAAAAATATAATTTCTTTGAAGGTTTGTAGTTAAAAGAAGATCCAGGGGATGGGTTTTATTTATATTTAAAGTCCACCACACTTTTATTTGCTAAATGCAATATCGAAGATATATTGCTGATTAAACAGTTTTTCCTGTCATTTGGGACACTGGAAAAGTGAATTTCTATTATTCAGAGTAGACCAAAACTAAATGACTGTTAAAGGGAAAAGTTCCTCTTAAAAGCACTACTACACTCTCTGAGAGAAAGAAGACTTTTTTTCCTATCATTTTCTTAATATCTTTGTAATAATCATATGTTCCTGCTGTAGCCAGGAAAATGAAAAGACGTCTTGTCTTATTCAAGAAGGTTTTGTGCAAAATTCCATGGTCATTCTGAAATTGTAAGTTAAGAGCAAGTCAGTGACCTAGAACTGCTCTTAAAAGGCAGATTGCAAGTGACAGACTAAATGGCATTATAATATGAAAATTATTCTTTTTAGCTTAAACTCCATTGTAGTCACTGATCTATCTGATAGCAGCTCACACCTCATGCTCGCTAACAGATTCACTGCTTGAGCTTGAGAGGCAGAAGGTTTTGCTATAGCTTCTACTATTTCCCCCAGAGAGCATTACAAGAGGGTTCCAGAAAACCCACTTTTCCTGCAATAGGGAGTGAGAAGCCAAGCAGGTCCTGGTAGTACTTTGGCTTTTAAATTTATTCAAGCAATTTCTGCTCTGTACTTCTTAGACCTTATATCTGATGAGCCAAGTCTACTTAGACATGCAGGTAAGACTACTGGTTTTAAAATTTTAACATATTTTCCAAACTACCAACTGATTTTAGGAAGTTATTGGTGATTAGCACAACAGCAGGACTTACTACTCAGCACCTGTCCTAAACCAAAGCAAGCAGTTGTAGGTTTAGGTATATCAGTGCAGCAATCACCCTTTCAGGGACAGTAATTCTGTGGGAGTAAATCATGTCATAGAAACTGGAGAGCAGTGAACATAGTATGGCCCCAAACTGCATCATGAGAAGTAAAATGCCTTATATCATCCTGTCTTCCCCTACCACCTGCTAAAGCTCTAAAATTAAAAGAGTAAATACTGTAAGTTTTTTATACCTACAGGAATATAAAAATTGCAGAAAAGTAGTCTGAAGTAGAGAAAATACTGTTCTCCTTTATGATTCCCCCATTATCTCTGTTCCACATGATAGAAATACCTTTCCATGCGTACTGCACTTTCAATATTAGGTAATGGAAAGAGATGGATCTCAGTAATTACGAAGAGAGAAAGTCACAACAGGGGAATCAGTGCTTGCTGTGTGTAATGCAGCAATTGCTAACCTGACCTGACTGGCAGAGGTCATGCACAAGGTACATCTCCAGTGCTGTCTGATGCCTCTGACTTTCCCCACCACACTCCCCCAGAACACTGAGAGTTGGTGAGAGCAGCATCTTCAATGTTAAAAGGAGAGAGAAGAACAGATGTGCTCCCCCAGTTGCGAAAATTCTGTGCTAACAGCTGAGCTGTGGAAAGGAGATGATGGCAGGGAACCTGCACTACCAGTCTTAAGTAAACTTTCAGTAGAGATAACAATGAAAAACACTTGTCAATGACTTAGTAGAAATCAGTGGTAAAAATTTACCGTTTTCAAACAATTTTCACCCTAAACTTATCCCATTCTTCTACTTTTCCATGTAAGTACATATAAAAACAGCATGGATGCAAGTAAAGATATGCATCGAAATAGTCAAATTCAACAAGCCTTTCTTTCTTACATGTTAATAAATAGTCAATCCAATGGAACTCATTCTACATAAGTGTTTATGACAATTCTATAAAAAAAGGCCATATATGTCAAAAAATAGATTTTTTTTTTTTTTGTATACTGAAGCACCAAAATTCACAAGTCTGAACATTTAATTATAAATATATTCCCCAATACACATAGAGGGATAAACATTTGAAATCTATCTGCATACATGACATATGTATTTTCAACCCAATGTTTCAAGTGCATTCTAATTAATGATTTACCATAAATAGAAGACATTCCATTCTCAATATAGACAGCTGTGGCGAACATTATAAAATACTGACTCATTGCACATTTGTTTTCTTTTGACTGCACTGAAATCTATCTAGTAGTGAATATCCCCATTGCAAAGAGGGTCTGACACTGAATTAGGAGCCATTTAAGCCTGAAAAATTAGTCTTTATCAGACCTGTGCACAGAACTAAGTCTCACATAATGAAGGCAACACGATTCAACTGCGCAAGGCTGTGTTTTAAGTAAAATGGACAGAAGGCAACATGCCCAAAACCCACAGTGTTCTGCTGCTACATGAAATGAAAAGATATTTAGCCAAATACTCTGCTGGCATATACCCATGGACTTGGAGTCAAAGCAGTCAGAGGAGGACAGAATCTGCTAACAATTATCCATATTCACAGACACAGAAATGCATTGACATGGATCTACACACAGACAAGCTTATTCCTCATGCAGTTTCCAGATTACTCATCTTGTGGGTACAAAAAGATACATGCTCATATTTTATACAGTACATTTGAAGTTTGAGCTACAAAAAGATTTCTGTATGTGAACGTATGGGTACATCTCCTCCGAGTGGAGAGGTATGTCAGGAGAATATGATTTCACAGCCAGATCTGTAGCAACCACCCCTGAGATAACCCCAGAGGCAGTTCCACGGCCAGCTGTTCTGAGTTCACAAAAAATTCAGGCAGTAAGCCAGAGCCAAGCCCAGATGCTGCTATTGGGAACTTTCCAAAGCTTTACATCTGGATCCTGCTTCTGCCAAATGCCCCATCTGCCTGCAAGGTGATAAATTCCACCTCTCTGAGGACAAGAAGCAAGAGAACACAGCAGGAAAAGAGAGCACCAACGGCATCAAATCAATATGAGGGATACTTAACATTTGGTTAGAATTTAATAAAGAATTTTCTCAATATTCTCCTGCTCCACATTCACACATCAGACTTCCACAGAAGGCTTAAAATACTACTTTTCCATGGTTTTCAGCTACTGGAACACTTCTCATCCAGGAAATCTAAAGCAACAAGGCATATGCCAAATGTGCAAGGGCAATACAAACAGTTTGTGGGGGATTTTTGCTTCCCCAGGATACCAAGAGATGGCTCAGATAATTCTGAAAAGTGCAAGGATTTAAAACAGTCCAAACACAGAAGCATCAATATGAGTCTGCCCAGAGGCAGGACTGTCCTTGAGAAGGGGTATAGTTCTTAAAAAGCTGATCAGGAGACTTAATTAGTACTGCAAGAGTTAAAAACTTACTCCTTTAATGCTCATGAACAGCAGGGAGGAAGACAAAACCGCACAGGAACAAAATATGCATCTACTAGTGGGGCAACATATCTTATTTTTGCAACTGAGGGTAGTATCAGAGCAGTCAAAAAAGAATTCAGTCCAAGGGAATTCACAAAGGATATTCTGTATCCAGAACTGTAAAGCAAGGAGAGATTAAAAAAAAAAACAAAAACCAAAAATCCACCAAACACTGTGGAAGCGGTTTTATGTGCTTTAGGGTTTCTATTGCACCCCTTTTTGGTACTTTCTCTTTCAAAACCAGCAGTAGCTCAAATCCCTCTGAATTTCACAGAACTGCAAGCTCTTCTCTCGCACTGAACTGCAGAAAACTCAGCTTGGGGTGGGACCCTCAGTGAAAAGAACTTCTCTGAAAAAAAATCCATAGCATTATATAGCTCAAAGCCTTTGTAATATCACTATTCTCAACAGCACTGGTTTGTACACCGCCCTAGAAAACTGCAATTATTTTTCAATAGGGCTAAGCATTTGAGGAAAGCTTACATCGCATCCGTGCTTAAAACAGAATTAAGGGCCAAACTAGAAAACTACAGAGCTGTAGCACAGGCAAAGATCCTAAGATCAGTGATAAGGCAGAGAACAGAAGACTGTTCAGAAAGGCTGGGTAGCAAATGGTCCAAGAAGACTTTTAAAGGGGAGGTCATGCTCAGCAAAACTTTTGTGAGCACAGCAATGAAAAGCTGTGGGGACTGAAGCTAGAAATACAAGGTACTGGAAATACAAGGTCCAGGAATGCTTTTCAGACCCTACTATACAACACTAGTATATAAAGATTAATAAGTATAGCAATGATGGCACAATTCATAGACAGGAAACAAGCTCAGTGCTACACCTAAGGTCAGTGATCAGCAATAGATGGGTTCAATCTGGAAAAAGGGAAAAGTAAATTGTGTTGCAATCTCTCTTTGTATGGGACCCAATTAATAGATAGGGCACAACAGCACTATGGAGGAAGCAACTCAGCTTACTTCCTGCCTGTGCATCCACAGTTGGCCAAAGCCTTCATAAATCCTGGAAAAACAACACAAAAAAACTTTTTAAAATTTTAAGACAAAAAGGTAACTTGCAAGCCAATGACTTACACAATGATACTTTAACACTAAATATCACAGGGGACATAATGCTGCTAAGAGGCCTATCAAGCTGGTAACCCTTTGTACAAGATACCTTGTAAACAGAATAAATACCACCCCCCTCTTCAAAGGCCTCACCAAATAGAAAGTACATGATGCAGTGGGTTTGACATTTCAAGAAGATAAAAGCCCAATAGCAAACATGCTAAAGAATCCACAGTGAAAGCAGTCCAGAGAACAAAGACAAACAAAAACTGGAAACCAAACAACGAGGATCTGGCAGTGAGAAGCTTTGGAAGCAACCAAGATTGATAATAAGCAGCCCAAAGAAACCTCCTCAGAACGTGTTGCAAAAAGAATGTAAAAAATGTTCTAAAGACAAGAGCTAGAACATACAAGAAGATATAGGCATGCATAGACATACTCATGTATCTTGACATATATAAACAGACACAAGGGATGAGACTTCCCTGGAGACCGAAGCAGAGCTGTGAGCTCACAGAGGCTGTGGACAAAGACAGCGAAGGGGAGAGAATAGAACTGGACTTTCAGCACGAAATTCTGGCTTTTAATGTTGTTTTTTACTATTTAGTACAGCTAGATTTCCAACAGTCCTTTTGGTTTGGGGGACTACTATAGGAGATTTGGGGTCCTGATAGGTGCTAGAGTGACCCGCACTGTTTTCCAGTGTTGAAAGCCAAAGATTTATGTACATTAGTGAAAAGGCAGAATCTTTTACGAGAAGGCAAGAGCACAGCATGTTGCCAAAAGAGCAGAGCCTCTTACTGGCAGGGGTGGAACGCATTTCTGCAAAGGACTAGGTAGGTTTTGATTTAACAGAAGAGCAATGCTGCATTTCTGTCTATCAGCCAGTGTAAGATTAATGCCTTCTGATGTGAGACTACTGCACACCAGAGAGAACTGACTGACAGAAGCATTAACTAGTGTTTGTAACATGATGGTTTTACAATCACTACCCTCATATCTTTTTAACCAAGGGCTCCTATAAAGCAGGAGGCAACACCACATGTCACTTTAATAAATCTCTAAAAGCTAAATTCAAAATCTAGCTGTTTGTGCGTACAGATATGTATGTGTGCATGTGCACATATATGTCCACTCCATTATATGTCTTTTAAGATTAGTACTTATAATTACTGGTACAGAATTGCACAAGCTGAGAAGAATTGTCCCTTTTTAAAGGAAAAAAACCAGCATTGTCAAATTAGGGGTTTTCTAAATTTTAGGGGGAATATTTTTGGCCCTAAAGGTACTCCTCTGAGAACTCCATTTTATTTATGTCATTTTCTATCAGGGCACATTAAGTTGATACAAAAATCCTACCTCAGTGCCAACCAAGTAGTCAAGTGGATTTACAGCAAACTCAAATATGGCTTACAAGGGGGAAGCCCAAATTCCAGCTTTGAGTTGTCCTTTAGGGCAAAACTGATATTGAGCCATTTTAGGGTTAGAGATGAAAGAAAAAGAAAAGTGCTTGTAGACTCAGGTTCCATTCTAAGCAAAAGCAAAACAAAGAAGAAAATTAGTATTCTGAAGCCTGTGGTGAACTCTACTGAGCTGGAGACTTCTCATTTATCCATTGCTGGTTTGTGAAATTTAAGACATGTCCCCAGCTTCAGTAGCACCAAAATCAAAACTATTTCTACTTTTCCTCATCACTAATGCAGATTAATTCATTAAGAACTAAGCAAAGACCATCAATCTAACTTCCAGGTAATCAATAATAAAGTCCTCTAGGTTCAGGCTGACCCATCTCTATTTTCACTGGGAAACAATTAGCAGGTTGAGTGTTATTAGAGTATATTGGACCAATTCCGATAAAGATGCAATGAATGGAATTAAACTGATTTAATTAACACCTGCATATTGAAAGACGTATGGAACAGGCCTGCTGAGGAACTTACAAGAAATGTGAAATGTGATCCCAATCTGAATCTTCTCTTCAAGTTGTTCTCTGGAAAAAGACAACCCTGCTCTATTGACTAAGGTTTCAGCCAGATTTTTTTAAGTTAATTTCTCATTCCCATCCAGTTGTCCTCTTGTTTTGCATGCACATGAATAATAAAGCAGGGTTAAAAAAATAAAAATAAAGAAAGCTCATTTGACAGTAATGCATTCATTCTTCTTTAACTCAAAGCACTGACAACTCCAGCAGCTACCTCGTATCTCCAGGTTCCAGCAGGCTACTGGAAGGATTGATAACCAGCCTGCAAATAATTTCTATGTCTGTGAACATTAAATACAGGCTGTTTCTCTTCTCTGCAAAAAAATCTCTGTATCATCATTCTGTTTCTTCTTAAGACTTTCCTACTGTTGCTTTTATGTTTCACTTAGGGTGGGGAGAAAAAAAATTAACAGATCTCTGTTCATCTTTTCTTGACAGGCACAGTTTAGAAGTGGCAATAGAACAGGTAACGAGTTTGACCTTGTGGGAGTGGTGGGGGCCTCAGGGTACCCTGCTCTCGTGCTCTCTTTCTTTCTTTGGGACCCTGCAAGTAATGGACAGAAGCTTATGAGGAGTTGAAAAGATTCCTTTTCAGTTGCTGTTGAAATTAACTGATCAGACTGTCATCTGCAGGGTCCTGCTCTTCCTTTTCTTAAATTCTCCCTGCTGTGGAAATGAAACTGCAAAGAGAACAAAAGTGCCACTCAATTCAACTAAAAGGAGTTCTCTGAAATGGCAAGCTGTTAATGTACATACTAAAGATCATCTCCCATTGTGCTTGTCAACCAGTTTGCCCATCATTTAAGATAAAGCAAAAAGATAATGTTAGCTTAAAAGTCCATGAGTTGCCATGACAAGTCTGGAAAAAAATATCTTAAATGCTTCTTTAGATAATTGATGACATGTTAAACTTGGGTCAACAAAGGCTAAGTACCAATTCCTGTCCATTTCAGCAAGGCAGGGATATTTCAGAAAATAGCTCTGTACAATTCACACAAAATCCAGCTACAAAAGAAGAGCAAAGGAAATGTCCAGAAGTTTGCATCAGGGATACTTTCATTGGTGAGCAGTGCCTGTGATGCTACAGCAGTAGAAGAGAAACCTAAGGACATCATTCCCAAATAACTCATTTTGATAGGTAGGATCAAAACCCAAATGATGCATCCACTGCAGAACAAAGTTATACAAGAGGGACAGACTAGTTTACCAGTGTGAAACAGAAGCAGACAAATGTAACAACTGAAGACTGTCAATGTTTTGTATGAGGGTCATCATCTTTATGTGAAACTCCTAAAAGAAGAGTCCTGACCTTGTGTTAGGATATGTAGGCAAAACTCAACACATCCTCAGCCTCCATACTTAATTGTTTGCATTGGAAGACTTTTGGTTAATCAATAGTGACTCAAGGATATTCTTATGATGGAAAAGTAGTTTCAGGGTGGAATAAGAGTGATTTTCTGCAGGAAAAGGGCAGAAAGCAAGAAGGAACAAGAAGAAAAAAAGAGCTAAATCTCTGGGGAAAAAAAAAAAACAAAACATTATTGCTACCTTTTTTTTTTTCTTTAAATCTCAAGATCACCATTAGAAATTAATGCTTGCCATGGAAAGGTACAATACAGCATAAATTTGGTGAAGACTATGGTTAGATCAATATTCCTTTTGATAGTAAAATGGTGTCATGACCTAAAAAGCTCTTGAATACCTGCTATCAATACAGCAAAGTACATTTGCAAATTCTTAGGTTACATTATCTAGTACCTGATGCAAAAATGTTTATAAGAGCACTCTACAATGTTTGGGAATTTCTGCTATCTTTATGTTAAACTTGGCAGTTGAGCTACAATACTTGAACACATGCATGCACATTGTGCAAGCAGCTTTCAAGAGAAGGGAATTTTAGGATACTGAAAATTCTTTGTGTTTCCTTTTTCATATGTGCATACACTGAATTACCTGGAAACCAGATGCTTTGAAAATGCTGGAACTCCTTTGTAGCTAATGCAGAATTTTTCTACTAAGAGTTTCTAGCTTTTTAGAGAACACCTTACTTTAAATTATCTCTTCTTCCTTTCATCAAGATCATTAATTGCATGTGTATTTGCAGTGCTATCTGCGACAGGTGTCACATATCTTTGCCCAACTCATTTGATTAATTGCCTCCAAAGCCTGCCTCTGGCTGGGGGGCATGCCACCTTTTACTAGAATCCCTGCCAGTCACCAGCAATTTATTTGTCACATGTACATACACAGCCCTAGCTTAGAACAGCAAGGATCCATGTTACCATGCCCATCTCATTCAATTAATTGCTTCAGTGGCAAGCCCCTGGCCAGGACAAATTTGGGTAACTGTAGTGCTAAATCACCCATACAAACATTTTCCACATATATACTAAATCTATTTACTGGATTTACCACTCACCCATTTTCTGTCACCATATACCCCAGCCCTTGCCACTCATTTGGAGGTTAAATATCACATGCACAATCTCAGCTCCAGCTGTTGGTCTTGACTCTGCCTGTCCTTTGCTCCGTGTTCTGGAGCTAGAATACACCAGGAGAGATGCTGTTTGCCCCAGATCCAAACACATTTGATTAGGTAGAAAGTGTCAGCAATAAAAGGCAGATGGTGTAAAATTCACATAACATCACATTTGTATTTTGTGGAATTTGCTTATACCCCTTGTTGTTCGACAATGCCCAGAGAGCTGCAGTTTATATCAGGTATGCAATGACCAGGAACTTGCACACCCTGAGGAGGATACAACAGTCAGAATGGGGAGTTCCAGAATCCCCAGCTCACTAAACAGCACGTGTCATTCAGGCCAACAAAAGTATTAGACCAGGATACACACATCCATAGACCTTGATGGAGAAGATTCACATCATAACTGCACTTGTGACAAATGCCTGTGCAATGTGAGTCAGGCACAGGCATGAGGAAAGGGAGGGAATACACTGCTGCAAGTTCACAAATACAGAAAACACTGCAAGAGATCCCTTCAGCAGAGCCCAGACTTCACAAAATCGGGGGGGAGATGCAACTGTCATTACATGCAGCGGAACTCCATCTTAGTCTGGCACTTACAGCTGATTTTACAAAGTCAGAATTGCAACTCGTACACATCACTTCTAATTTCTTCATAATAATTACTGATCACTAAACCCTCCCTCCCTCAAAAGCTACCCAGCAATGAAAAAGCATCGTGAAAACAGGGTTATAAACATGTCTGATAAACAATTCAGCATGACTTCAAGTGATTTTGTCGTGGTTTAACCCCAACCAGCACCCAACCAGCCAAGCACCATGCAGCCACTCACTTTCCCAACAGTAGAACTAGGAGAGAACTGGAAGGGTAAAATTGGAAAACTCATGGGTTAATATAAAGACAGTTTAATAGGGAGAGCAAAAACCATGTACACATGCAAAGCAAAACAAGGAATTAATTCAGTTCTTCACAGGGCCCCATCATGCGTACCAGTGACTTGGGAAGACAAACATCAACACTCCTAATGTCCCCCCCTTCCTCCTTCTTCCCCCACTCTATACATTGAGCAGGATGTCATGAGGTCTGGAATATCCCTGTGGACACCTGGGGTCACCTGTGCCAGCTGTGTCTCCTCCCAGCCTCCCATGCACCCCCAACTTCCTTGTCAGTGCGGCAGTATGGAAAGCAGAAAAAGGCCTTGGCTCTGTGTAAGCTCTGCTCAGCAGTAACAAAAACACCTCTGTTGTCATCATCACCCGTGTTCAGCACAAATCCAAAGCACAACTCCACAGTCACTGGGAAGAAAATTAACCCTACCCCAGCCAACACCAGCATAATATTATTTAACTTTAATCTCTACAATAAAAGTGAGTCAAAACCATCTGAAGTGGAACTAACTTGTGAGGCAGGAAGTAACAATTCAGAAAACAAACAACACTGGGAAAATCTTGCTGGTCTGGCATGGGTGCATTGGTCCTGACAAACAGAGGCAGCTGCTGCCCATGTATGCTTCATATGTGACAGTCACACTGCATCTGATCAGTCATAAAAGCACAAATTCTACCCTCAGAGTGAATCAGAAAGAAGCTACATGACAAGCAGTTATCCTCAAGGTTCACAAAATTACACAAAAGGTCACATCTACCCTGGTCATTCTTCATTTAAGAGTCACCCACACAGCCATGTGTTCACAGCAGATTTATACACCAGTTAAGCAACTGCTGTTCATTCTGGATGCAGGACCATGCTCAGACTAACTACTGCAGTATAGCTGTATGCATTGGGAATGATACTATGATTTCTCTGGATATTGTCCACATTTATGAAGCCTTATTTATTGATCTAGCAAAGGTTTCTGATACAGTTGACCGCACATTTTTGTTACAGCAATTTAAGCGTGACACAGATTTTACTGTAGCTTGGTTTAGCAGCAATATAATTGGTCACTGGGTATTATGGGGAAGCTGGCATTGCAACAACTCTGCTGTGTCTGTGCAACAAAGAAAGGACATTCCATTCCCCCAGGTTGTTGGCAACAACAAAAGTACAGCATATTCACTCACCACTGCATGAGTCCACTGGAAAGTCTGTGACAAACACTCCTCTTCTTCAATGGAACCTGTCCACATCTGGCAGCCTGGACAAATGAAGAGACAACAACAATTTTAAATGCCTTCTCTGCTCCTGTGAGTCAGAGCAACCTCAGAATTCAGAAGCCCCCAGCATCATCTTCCAGGCTTTCCCCAAATTCTGCAATTTAGTATTTAGCATCACTTTCTCTAATGTTCATCCTAGCAGATGTCTAATTCTTAGGCTTGCAGAAGGATATGTAAAATCCCTTACAAGCTGCAGTAAGTGATTTCACTTCAGCTGACAGCAGTTTATGTTAGTATGTATGTTGTTCACAAAATCAGTACAAATGCAAAGAGAAACAGTTAATTCTGTGAAAAGAAGCACTTCCTGCTTTATTCACCATGCTTTTCATCTACCTCCCAAAGCACAGAAATACACAGGAGACTCTCAGCTACAGGAAATCTGCATGGTGTGACATATGAGTTCCTAGGTAACCAGATTCTGGTCTCAGAATCCTGGCAGGATGCAGGCAGAGAGAAGAAGCCACGGCAGGACCAGTACAACTCCAGCATCCAGGGAAGCAATAAAGTCACCATTGCTGACATCATAAAACACCAGAGGTCTTACTGAAGAACAAGGTTTGAAGCCATTACTCAGCCTGGAAATAGAAGGGAAGAGAAGGAGCAAATCCAGGAATGCCTCTGGGCAGGCCCTTTAGCCACAAAGCACAGCAAGGAAGAGCAGCCCTTTATTTTCCTCAGTACTCAGCTCAACTTTTGAAAAATTATTATAATCAGCTCTTCCATTTCAGGGTTTGATCATCTCCCAGAGTTAATGAAGAATCTATTTTCCTCCCAGTTGAGCAGATGTACTTGAGTTCTTCAGATTTCTCCACCTCCAGCCCTAAAGCATCAGAGCACCCATGTGTTCATGGGTGCTGCAGGCACAGGTTGGAGGCATATTCTTACTTCTCTGCCTGTGACACACATCTGGTTTTTCTAAAGGCTAAATATTTCAGTCTAATTAAAAGCACTGAGTTGACAGTGCAGGCATCTGTGAGAGGTAATGATCTCTGTTATACAAAACTTACTTAATATTTAAGATGATACCATGCCCTCATGTCACCTTTAACCCTATGATGACTGTCTCTTACTAAGTACACATAGCAGATTAAACTTCAGGTTCAGCAGGAAATATTATGTCATCTCTAAACTGAACAATTAATTCACTTTTTCTCACAGAATATAAAATAAATTGAACTTTGAATGCTATATAGCACTCAAGTTTATGGCTCATATTGCCTTTCTCAAAATTCCTTAGCTGAGGCAATGAATAGTCCAAAGAGCTGCTCATTGGAGGTAGGAAGGTAGAAGACATTCCCCCCCAAAGCCAAAAATATAGGGAGATGGCCTCTCTTATCCCAGTGGACCCTGGAGTTCCTTGATAGAACTTCAGACATGTAGGAAATACTTAGGTGTTACAACATGAACACATATGGCCAGAAGCTCTCACAACCTTACATGCGTTGTTTCCCTCATGGAAACAGCAGCTTAAATTATCTCATACCCTCAAAGAAATTGTTGCATTTCCACTCTATAGTATGTTTTCTTTCCATTCCAGTTCATCTCAGATGATATTCCCATACCGTGTGTGAAACAGCAAAGCTGATCTCCCTTTGACATTCTGATTAAAGGTACTGGAATGCATTCCCTGTACACTTACACACAAAATGGCTTAGGTCCCATTCCAAATTATATGCACTTACTGAAATGGGATCCAAAAATGGATAGAACTTGAGATCACACATTTATATTAATTTTAATGTTCTCAAGATTAGTCAGAATTTTTTAAGCAAATCATTCATTTACTCGAATCTCTGTTTCACATTAGAGAGTATGGTTGTACAGAGATCTTAAATCAATTTTGGAGTCCTTTTCTACTGAGAATTAAGCTTGATGATTAAAGGGACTTCATGTTAATTTCAATAAAATTTTGCTTCCCCTTTCATTTACTATTTTATCAATTCAGTAAGAGAATTTTGCAGTCTCAGAGCTCATCTCTTGAGGTCTAGCATGACAGTTACTTGGTAGGCTGTTCTTTCTCCCTTTTGCACAGACTGTGATAGAGGACTTTAACAATGGTCTCTCTCCTCTTTGACACTGACCTGCTGGAAGACTCCTAATGTCCTCCTCACACCCCACTCCTCTCACTAAATCTATTTTGACAAAAGATCAGAAAGGTGAATGATCAGCACATCCCTGTGGCTGCTGTTTTGTACCCCCATAGGTTGTAAACAGAACAAATACAAATCACAGTCACGTCCAAAAAGCCAAGAATAACTCACAGGCAGGACTGCTGGTGCCTTTAGAAAGCTTCCCTCCCAGTTATGAAAATCCCAGAAACTGTTAGCATGAGTACAACAAACCAACAGAAAATTTCAGCCCTATCTACATCTGTATCTGAAGCCCCAGGCTAAAAATTACACAAGAAAGAGCAGAAAAACACTCCAGGTTCATCAAACCTATTCTCTCCTTCAAGGCAAAAACAACATGCTGAGCTGTTCCTCTGAAGTATTTGGCTGTTGAACAACTCTGTGCCCCTCTAGACCTGCACAGCAGAAAAAGACTATTCCTGGGGCAGCTCCTGATGATGCCAGTGTGGAACAGCCTTCCAGCACACACATCCCCAGCACTCCATCCTAGGGGTCATGGGCTCAGCTGGGACCTCTGTTCCATATTCTTGTGCAACGAATCTAAACAAAATCAAAATGAGCAGTGATTGCTTTTGACAGAATAGAGGATTTTTCTCCACATTGTGGTAATAATAATTTTCCACTGATTTTCTTGTCAATTTGCTTAAAGATTAGATTTTTCTAATTGTAAGAGAAATATTCACAACCACAAAAAATTCCATTTAATTTTCCCCATTAAAAAAAAATCCTTTCAATAAAAGCTGACAGATTTTCAAGTCCAAAGTCTTTGTCACTGTAAGTTCTGTTTTCACCACACACACCTTCCAAGTGCATAAAATACTGTCCAATTCCAAACCTGATATCAGCTTTGCAGACAAAGTACTCAAGGTCAAGACAGAGGTCAAATAGCTCAACAAATGGTGAGGCTTGAAAACACACTCAGCTTCATGATCACCTCTACAGCATCTTGTTCCTGGGCCATCTTATCCCTCTCAGCTCTGTACTTGTATTAAGAAAAGCTGCATAACTGACATCACCTACATCCTGTCCATGGCTATTTTTAACTTTTCAAATCTGTTGCAAGTCTCTCCCTCATTCCTTTTTAAAGTAAATCTATCAAAGAGGTAAGTCCTCTCTGTAAAACATGGATATTTTTTCCTCCCAGGAGACAGGGTAAATTTAAAACCCAACACCTGATGACTTAGCTGACAGAAGAAGGAAATGTTCAGCAGCAAAAAGGGAAGAATTTCAACTTTTTACTCTGAGAAGCACAGCATTTGCTTCTTTCATAAGTGTTCCCAAGAAAAGTGTGCCCAGAGAAGAGATTTGAAATCATTTCTAAGGGGTTTTTCTTCTCCCACTGAGCCCTGTGCATTTGGACTCACATCAGCACTACTGTAAGATTAGATTCCAGTCATTCATTCTTTACCACACACATTTCAAATGCATCAGACAGGAGAGGTTTGCTCTTCCTGCTTCCAATGGAAATTACCAAGCAACAGCAAAACCTCAATGCTTTTGTTCACAGGATAAGGACAGGTTTTTCCATTGTAAATAGTTTCTTTAGCTCTACTACCTCACAGCATGGATATCTTACCAAATGTTTGTGTTCACCTTTCTCCCAGAGTGTGGTTTTATTTGTATCTCAGAAACAAGGTCACCTGGGCCTTTGGCTTGTTACTCCTCAGGCTTTATCCAAGACCTTCTCAACACTCATTTCTCCTGTCAAGGGAGCAGCTCCCTCCAAGGCCCTGGCACAGGTTGCCCAGAGAATCTGTGGATGTCCCATGCCCGGCAAGCTAGATGGGGCTTTGAGCAAGCTGGTCTAGTGCAAGATGTGCCTGCCCATGGCAGGGGCTTGGAACTAAAAGATCTTCATGGCATTTCTCAACTTAAACCATTCTATGATTCCTCATCCTCACTGACAGCAAACAGGCAGAAGCTGCCAATGGTTAATGACCAAAGTGTACCCTTGGAAAAATCTTCTCCTTACAATTAAATCTGGAGGATTCTGTGTTAAGCTGCTACTCAGTTTTATTTGCCAACTCTCAATCAGGTTGAAAAAGGGTTCAGAAACTGTGTTGCCACATTCTTTAGGTAAGTAATGATTCTTGTATTGCCTTCAGCAGTTTGATTAACAGTTACTGCTCAGTACAGACTCCAGAGCTCCTTTTGGGAGATATTCAGGTAAAAGGTTTGGTTGAGGAACTCACTAGAATCAGTCGGGGTTTAAAAAAGTAGTTTAACATGCCAGTGTGACTATTAAACTCACAGAAGCTTATGGTTTCCTTGCAGCTGTGAATGCAGAGCTGCTAGAGACCATCTTTATTATAACAAATATATAGAAATCCTTTGTGCTCACCTAGGGTTTTGAGCTGAGCCCAAGCTGAAGCCAGCAGTATCTATTTCATGGTACACGGTTCTCAAGATGCCTCTGAAGCTTTTATCAGATATTTCAGCACACAGGTATTGAGCACAGGTGACAAAATACAAGAGTGCTTCCCTCTCTGTCTACACTCCTTGATGGAAGAAAACAGGTTCTCTGATCTGTGCCACTGCTGCCATCCAGAGCCAGTATGAATGGCTGTTTTTTGGAAGTCTGACTCCAGCAGTAGGATATCTGCTAGAATTTCATGCTGCAGCATTTGCAATGCCATCCTTTTTTCCCTTTAAACAAATTGACTGTTAGAGCACATCACAGAGTGAAAACAGCTCTGAGAACGCTGGCACTTTGAGTGTTACGCTGGAGGATGGGAAATTTGTATCTTTTGATGGAACAAAGTCAGTGGCTTTACTTTGCTGTCGCATTTTGTTAAGCATGTGTCCAGTTTCATTTACATGGCTGTTAACATCCCTTTTTCCTTGCTTAGAAGCACTGAGGCCAATACCACAGAGCTTACACTGGAAATGGAAACACAAAAACACATCTCTCTATATTTATACACTCACAGCCCTAATGTCAGAGCCCAGGGCAGCAAGAAGAAAAATACCTGTGCATTTTACCTATGACAGACAGATAAAGTCCACATTTCTGAATTTGATGCCCAAAATATGCAGGTTTAATTTTCTAATTAAACAAAGCTGTATTTGCCATGTGCTGAGAGCCTTTTATTTTTTTTTTCTTGTTGTTCTTCAGACTGACATAGGCGTGTGGAAAAGGGGAGGCATCCTGCATTTTACTGCTAGATGCTTTTACATGAATCTGGTCCACCACATTATGTTCTCTGCTACTTTTCCAATTAAGACAGCATCACAGCAAGCTCTTTGGCATAACATTTCCTGCCAGCTAATGCCAGAAGTACACAGTATGTTACAGTTTTACACATTGGATTTAGTTCCCCAAGATGTCAGAGCTGTACTTGTGACCAGAGTGGACACTGGTCTTGGCATTTGCTACTGTGCCTGTAAGCAAAGGATGATCACCTGAGCAGGATGGTCATCAAACAAACCAGCCCCTTCAGGGAACACTGCATTAGGCACAAAAGGGTTAAGGCAAACCAATGTATGGGATTTAAACTCAACAGAAAGGTCTTTCCACATGCAATATGATGCAAAAACCAGACTGAGAACATGCAAGTAGTACAGGACTGTATCTACCAGCCTAACCTGGATGCTGTCATTGAGGTTACTCAAACATAACCCAGGATGTTCCCTGGGAGCAGGAGCTCATTTCAGCTACACAGACTCACAACAGCACCGTCCTGCATCAGCATCCCATTAAAACAAACAGGAACATTTAAAGTCATATTAATTATTAATAAGGTGGGCAGAATTCAGCCTATAATGGCTTCAAAAAAGTTAAGTGGTTTTAGACAGCATGGGGGCTGTTCTATCAAACTGCTGAATGCAGTGAAGGCATTCACTCACTTCCACAAAATGACTGCCTGTCTCAGTCAGTTTAGACTCATTTGACAGTGTTCTTGGTAGAATCAAATATTTCTAAATTTAGAAATTCAGCAGGGAATCTCTCTTTGTCTGCAACTTGAGAAAACTGGCATCTTCTAGACATGTTACTACTAGCACTGCAATTCAAATTTTTTTTTTTTTTACATCTCAGAACTAATAGTGAAAAATGCATCAGGCCAATTTAACAGCAGACAAACCCATTCTTGGTATAATTTCCAAGGGCTTTGCATTACGATACACTTAATGAAACCAATATTATGCTCCAAAGATGAATATTTAATTAAATATTTTAAACCATGTTGCACCCTGCATTCTACATGAGAAACAGGCAGGGTGTGTGCTTGTGCCTTAATCAAAACCAACTCCATTTCATTAAGACTCACATTCCCTTTGAGAAGAAAGGTGTTAGACTGGGATTCAGCAGGTGGCACTGTTACACATAATTTAACACTTTTTTACAGGACTGGCATACTTTTGGATTTGGAGATGGATTATGCGTTTGTTAGGTTTTTCAGTGAAGTTTCTTTCTGGGGAGCAGGAAAGAAAGAAGGCCAGCTCTTCCAAAGTATAGGAGGCTCTCTCTCCACTTTAACATCTCCCACAGGAGTCAGCAGTTGAAGCATAAATCAAGGTGTGCATTGGAAATGCTGGCACAGACACATTTACCTTTCAGACCATTTGTGTTTCAGGAACAAGTTGAACATTTAAAAAAATCTCACATCACCTTGAAGAGAGCTATCACCCATATTACCAAGATTTCAACAGCAAGGCAACTCAGAAAAATTCCTGAGGGGCAAAACCTTCACATCAAGAATGCTCACAGTATTTAGTAGCAGTTACAAAGAAGAAAAAAAAAAAAAGTTGAGTCCTTAATACTTTTTCTTCTGCTGGTTGTTACTTTATTGTACTGAAATTGGTTGGCTCCTCTATGCGAGCACCAGCAGGACTGATGGAGTTAACAGTGGAAGAAACCTGGGTATAATACTTCAACTCGTCTCTCTTCTCCTGCCCTAGTATTTTTTCTGGGTTAACTGCAGCCCAAGTCCTTGGTTTTGTGCCCTCTGTCATAACTATTTGCACCCTTAGAAGCTCCAAAATGAGACACACTGCCTTGTAGTTCCACACCAAGGAAGAGTTAAGCATTATGAGAAACCTTCTAGCAGCTAGAAAACAAATACTGTTTAGGCATATCCATCACTCTCTAATCTACTCCTTAAGATCACCAAGAACCTCCCAGCAATATACACTGCAGTGTATGAATTGGTCTTGACAGCAGAAGGCTTTTCTCTAGGCTCCAGCCTTCTTTTCCTAGATCTCACTCACTCACCCACTTCCACTGTCAGTCATGACAGAATTAGTTACTGGCCTGCTCCCTCTCTACTTCCCACAACATAGCAAGGTCCACATCTGGCTGTCCATCAGCTCTTCCCAGTAAGTTGCGAAATGGGACTTCAGTTTCAAATAATTGATTCTTTATCACCTTTCCTAGTATTGCAAGGAACAAGACTTTCAATCCCCACCTTCTGGCTGCAAAGCCAATGATGGTAGCCAACACTTGAATCAGATCTAGGGTCTTATCTCCCTTTCAATCTACTTGCATGGAATTCACCAAACATGAAACAAAGCACCTTTATCTTGATGATTTTTAAGGGGTTTTTGGGGTGTTTTGTTTCATTCAGTTTTTTTAAATCATACCATTTAAACCGATTTGTGCCAACATCAAAAGCTTTGAACTTTAATCTAGGAGGCTGAGCTGAGCAAATAACAGATATTGCTGTCTAAGCTTTTGGGGAAAAGCAAGGATGTGGAAGCATCAGGAAAGATTTATGAGAGAGGAGTTTTGTCTCTTTCGAGGCAAATCTGTACTGAGATTACAGCAGCTTTTAAAACAGATGTTTGAGCCAGGAAACCACAGGTGGGAAGAGTCAGATGGCATCTTGTTATGAAGGCTAAAGGAACTCTGGAGAGAAGATCTATAAGAGGCAGACTGGTATCCATTACAGACTCTGAAGCAAGGAGCCTTACTGGCAGATGCCATGCGGGAAAAAAAAGGGAAGGTTGTCAAAGAAAAAGGAAATTATTAGATCATTCCATTTTACTTGTGAGCGTGCTTGTTTCTTTGCCAAGAGGGTGGTCAAACACTGGGACAGGTTTCCAAGAGAGGTGTTTGAAGCCCCAAAGCCTGTCAGTGTTTAAGGAGGATTTGGATAATGGCCTTAGGAATGCTTTAAGTTTTGGTCAGACAAGTTATCAGCCTAGAGTGGGAATGATTTAAATATAATTTGTTCCTGGATACTAGACAAGGAGGCTGTACTTCCAAAGGCGTGCTGCTGCTTTGAATTAGCATTTGCCTTTGAACTCATGTCCATTTGTAGAGTTAAGGCTTTGGCACCAAGAAGAGCATCAATGCTATAGAAAAGCTGCCTATTTGGGAATGAATTTTTCAGTGACCTTCACAGGACATGGCTGATTTCCATGCCTGCAAGTTATTCTGATAGGAAACTAATATATGCAATTTGAAGGCAATGTGTAAGCTAAGGAAACCAGCAGAGAAAAGAACTCAGAGACCAGTATCAGATGGGCTCAAAGAGACTTTTAGTATGGCAGGACATGCTGGGCTATTCTCTCTGTAAAACAATACCATCTGCCTTCCTCCTTTAAAAATTAAAATTCAAATGAAAGCATAATTCTAACTGTTTCAGCCTTTATCAAACTCAACTGTTCAGCACAGCATTAAATAGTATGAAATAAGGACTCTTAGAGGACTGTGCATACTGCATGAAAGCATTCATTAAGTCTAAGTTATGGTTGCTTCTGCTGTCAAGTCAACAATGCACAATCAGTGGTGGCTAAAATTTTAGGCTGGTGTGTTAGACTAACAAATAGCTTTTTGAGTCATATAAATTCTGTTTCCTGCTAATGAGGACAAATTATATGTCACCACAGAATTAATTTCTTTCTTTGCACTAAACAAAATAACAGGAAGAAACTTCTTGCAGATACAACTTTGTAAAAACTTGTGATTTTTGCTAGAAACAGCACTTCTGTTTTCAGCATAAGTGCATACAAAAATGAGACAAAGATTAAAATATTTGAATTCAGACTTTTAAGAGAAAAAACAAAAATAAATCGAAAGTTGCACCTATGCATGATTCTGCAAGTGTCCCATGTGGTCACAAAAATATGGATTCACATGAAAGTGAAGCAGCTCTGAAGCTCAGGCTGTACTGAATCCTAACACAAATTTTATGACCAGGTCCATCACCAGTTAGGACAGCATCCTACTGTGTCACAGAGTGCCAACCTGAGCCACCAGATTTTTTTGAACACCCTTCCTAAAGTTCATAGGCTGCTCCTTGCTGGCTTGATAAATGCTAACTCAGTCCTTCAAATCAGCACTACAAAACAACATCCCAGTCTCATTTCTCTGTGACTGTATCACCACCATTTCCTATAATCCAGTTGGCATAAAGCACAAAACCTCGTCATAGAATTATTGAATGGTTTGGGTTGAAAGGGACCTTAGAGATCATTTATCTAGAAAACACGAAGTACATGGTATTTAGAGTAAGATTTGGGAATATCACCACTGGCCACACCCCTGCGGATCACATTAAGAGCATATAACCCCTCATCAAGGACAAAGCTTGCACCTCAGGACAAAAAAGAAGCATTCTATAGTTACTGTACTTCCTCAGGATCACCAGAACAAAAAAAATTACATGCTTTGCAGTCTAGACTATGCAGTTGAATCAAGACAAAATGGCCCATAGCTCTGTAGAGCTCTATTCTTCCAGTGGGCAAAGAACCCCAGAAAGCAAACTCTATATAGGGGCTACAAGGGGCACAAATTCAACTTGTTTCAAAGAAAAGGACTGGTTTTCCATGTAAAAGATGGCAAAGCCTGCTAGAGATTGTTTAGAAGAAAACACAAATAAAAGGCTAAACCTACCTTAACCTTGTGTTGCTCTGGAACAAAGGAGAAAGCTTGCACAAGGCAGTCTTTTACAACCCCAAATCACCACCAAGAGCTTCAAATTTCACCCCGAGACACAAGAGCCCACCTCTTCTGCAATCACAAAACACCTGCAGGCGTTTGGTTGATATCTGCTCCTGAGCCCAGGTGCTCCTGGGAAGTGCAGTTCAACGTAGTTAAGTCACAAAGACTGTGGATCTGAGGAACTTACAGATTGTGATTTCACCGAATTATTTATTTGTATGCAAGAGAAATCATTAATCCCTTGATTACAGAAGATTAAATCATGTGTTTTCAGGTGAAAAGACCTAAGTTTTTGGGTTATTGGAAGAGGTTAAATTTCTCCTACAAATTCAAATTAGCAGCAGCTTATGTAAGGGAGTTGAGACAGAGTTATTTTAGGAAATGGTTCCATAAACTTTGATGTGCCTATTGTTATATTTGATATGAAGTTCTAAAGACTAAGCTGTGTAGTCATAAATATTTTATATTGTCTGCTAATATTTTTAACTAAAAGAGATCTTTTTAACCATTTTTTCCATTTCTCCAGGAGTAAGCCTGCCAGTCACAATTGATTCCTGCTTTCCCAGTACCTCACCAGGATGTCATCCCTTTCATTTTAAACCAAATCCTTTCTAGCATTTCAGAAGAGAAAAATAAAATCATCTACTCACAGTTTTAGCTATAATAGTTCTGAATAATTTATATGTAGGAAGAGAAGGAGAAGAGATGTACAGCATATGACTGATCATATTAGCATAGTACAGCCAGATAAAATGTTTTCCTGAGGAATGGCAGTTTAGTTGCATTTTTATAAATTATACACTGAAAACTGAACAAGAAGTCACTTCCAAAATGTAAATATTTCTAATGAAAGCATTGCTTGTAAAAGTAGCTTCTCCCATCTTATTGCACACATTTTTATTTTTTCTTATAGAAGCAGATAATTATTTGACTGTTTATCAAATTCCCATTGGATTAGGAGAAGCTGCACTGAGATATGAGCTTGAGAAGCAGGAATTCAGGCCTCATCTATCCAGCTCACTGGTCTTTCAGAGTTAGTGATGGATGGAGCATCATGCTGAAAGGCAGAAGGCAAGTTCTGTTCCCAATTCTGCCAAGTGATCCCAGACAAGACACTTGTCCTGTTACAATAGTATGGTCTTCACAATATAGCAATAGACTTGTATGACCTTTCTTTTAAAATCTACAAGACATAAAAATCTGCTAAGTTTAGTGAGAGCACAAAATAAAAGGACCCTTGGCACTTGTTCTAACATGAAAGAATTAGTGAATTGCCCAAATAATTAGATATAATTACACACTCCGGTTAACAAAATGCACAAACTCACAAGCAAAACCCACAACTCTCAGTCCAACTGGTCTACCTCCATGTGCATTTGTAGGTTGGCATCCACATTAGCACTAGAAATTTCCCAGTATATGCCAACTAAAGACCTTACTAGGAGGTGAGTAGGTCCCTGGGTATGGGAATAATCCTTTGCTCTTCCAGCACAGCCATACAGATTTAATGAAATGGAACATTTAGAGTTTAACAGGCTTGGCAGATGATGCAAATTTCACCCTTTGTCTTTCCACAGTATTCCCTGATTGTATCATTAGCAGAACAGCTCCCACCAGGAAAGAAGGAAAAGTGGGTGTGAGTGAGAAAGACTTCATGTACTATACACATACAGAAAAGTACACAGGAAGAAGCTGATGTGAAAAAATGAGTCAAATGACTGAAACAAGACAAGGAAAATACAAGGAGAACCACTCATAGGTTACTGTGTGCCCCTCTGCTCCCTAATGGGATCAATCATGATGGTCATTGCCATGTACATGGTGGGAACCTATTGGCACACTAAGAAAACCCATCCTACCATTGGGTCAGACAGCTGTGAGAGGAAACAGCAAAAGAGCCACTTGACCAATTCTGTAGGAAGGTTAATGTTTTGCCTTTTAAATTTAGACTAAAGTGACTGCTCTTCCTTTTCTATCTCTCTATTCTGAAGCTGCTTGCTGAGAAGTGACAGCTTCCTCACCCTCATCCCAGGCCCCACTTGCAAAGCAGATTCTGGTAGGAAAGAAAAGAGGAATTCTGCTCCTATTTGGACAAGGCTGCTGTGTGTTAGTAACCCAGTACAGCCACCAAAGCAGGCTGGATCAGTGTCACATCTTAGCCAGTCCCTCCTTAGCACACTGACAATGTGCAATGGAAAACAGCACAACATCCTGCTTTCTCTTGTAATAGCGAAAAACAAGACAAACTTAGAAAGCCACCAGGAAAAGTGCATCTAAAATTGATACTCAACTTTTCAGAGACATTTAACATCGAAGGAGGTAATTTCTAATCATCTCTGATACTTCTGATTTTGCAGATATCCTAGACACTGCCATGAGGAAGCAGGTAATTGATTGAGGCCTCAAGATTTAATGTATTCACTGAACCTTGGTCTACTAACAGCTCATATTCATCTCAATAAGAATTGAATCAGCAGGTCACACCATGCCACCAGGATAATTACAGACAGAATGTATGAGATTTTTAAAATCCACTATTTTTTGTGTAGCTTTAGTTTATATCAAGCATGAATGACAAGGAAGGTCCAGAAGGTTAAAGCAAATGCTTAGCACAAGAAACAGACAGCAGAATACTGCGATATTCAGAACCAATCCTGCTCTTTTTAAGGAGGTAAAACACAGTTATTTTCACTTGGAAGTTTGGGGTTTTTTGGAAGACAAACCCTTGGAAGAAGGGTTTTTTTTTTCTCCCCACATAACATTTGGCCCTGTTAACATCTGAACTTAAAGGCACTTCATTACAATTTATAGTGAAACTCAGAGTGCAAATATGCATTTAAAAGTATTTAGAAAAGCAATCACTTCTACAGCCCACAATTTCCACACTTCAATTTGGATCTTATTTCTTCACATTTTGTTATTTACACAGTAATTTCTGCTTATCCAAGAGTGCACTGCTCAGATGTAATATCTCGTTTTCAGCAAGGCCCTGCTTTTTACCCAATTTTTCACAGCTAAGTTCACTGGAATAGAAGAAGGTCAATAAGCAACTCTCTCAAGAGTCTTAATATATAATCCAATTATTTTATGCATTTTTTTCACTTGACAGTATGAAGGGTTGATAAATTGAGAGTTAGGTAGACACACTGGAAACAGATGTTGGAGGCAAACTCTTCTGGCTCCCTGGTCTCTGGGTCCTGGCCATTGTCCAAATTATAAGACTCTCGCTCATCCATACCAAGAACACTTCATTTAGAAAGCACTTACACCCACCAACTGCATCTCGAGGGTAATGACTCTCAGGCCTGTACCTGTGTCAGAGTTAGGTACCTCCAGGACTTTGCTGAATCATGATCAGCACCAGCTTTGAGGCAAGTCTTGTGGAGCTGCTTGGTAAGCACTGACATTTCCATTATGTGTGTCGTGAGCATACAAGTGGGAGAGATGATGCTATCAGAGCATTAGGAGACAAACAAAGGCTCCTAAAATTTCCAAGTACTCTTAGGTAGTATGGAAAAAGAATTTATCCCTGAAGCAGTGTTTAACATCTCAGACTTTAAACGTAGGAAGGCAAAATGGTGCTTAGCAATGGTCCAGCTGACCAGAGGTAAATCCTACAAGAATGTGAGTGCTGCTGACAGACAAGCTGGTAATTCCTCTTAAGATGGCTAAGGAATGTGTTACTGGTGCCTTGATGGGGGAAGGCAGGTGCAGTAAATGGGACAGTATGGGAGGAATATGGAGATAGACTCAAGGACAGAAGTCACTTGTAATTGCCTCAGATTAGCTGACAGCACTGGCTGTTTCCATCTGAGAACTATGCACCTTCCCATGCCAGTGGAACCTTCCCATACAAGGGCTGTATAATAAAGTGGGATCTATGGTGCTCTGCTTGCCATTAAAAAAAAATGCTATTATAAATAATATCTCATAAATAATTATAATATACAGAAAAATAAAGCAGCAAGGTTTATAACTGGGCAGTCTGAAGTCTTTAGAGTGACTGGAAGAAATTATCACATTTAATTAAAAATAAATTGCCAATAATGCCAATAAATTATTTTCAGACAGGGAAATTTCAGGCTAGCTTGCTGTTTGAAAGATACAGAATGCAAATATGGTTAACTTGGTATCAATAGCCTGGCACAGTTGATCACTGCCAAAGTAACTGAAGTGTTATTGTAATTACCATCATAACACTTAGAACTCACAGTTAAGTATTACAAATCCTGTATATTAAAAAGACAGAAAAGAAGGACAGTACCTGCTGTGAGAAGCTTACGGACTGGTTTGTCACATGAGACAACAGAAGAATGAATACAAACAAGCAGGAGAAAACACACACTGACAATGCATAAAGCTCATGGCAGGATGACCTGCAGAGACCCCCAAAGAGTTCACACCAGAAAATAACAAAATGCTTGAGCACCTGCATTAGTCTGAGCTTGTGCAGGCTGAACTGCATTTTGGTCAGTAGAAGCCAAGGCTCCAGCAGAAGGTAACAGTTTCCATTCCCTGCGGGAAGAGAGGACCTCACTCACGAGCTGAAATTTACCTGAACTGCTGCCAGCAATTCAAACTCAGCCCACCTTCCTTTGATACAAATGCTGCAATTTCTACCACATGCCCTTGGCTGCCACCAGTAAAAGAGCTAAATCTTAATGATTTGTTGCCATAATTTCTTTTTCTGAGACATTTTAAACCATTTTAATCCTAAAGGTTTTCCATTCCCTCCTTATGTTGCAATTTTGGGATGTCTACTCTAAAATTGTCGTGTGGTGGAGCACTACACTGTGTGTTGGTGATTAAAGATAAACAAACTCCATGTATGGTTCAAAAGTTCAGCTCCAATTTGAAGGCTTTGGAATAGAAAGTGATAAAAGAAGAGAGAAAAGAAAGAAAGAAAACACTGGATGAAAAATGCAGTTGAGAAGAGGAAGCAGAAAGTTGTAAATAAGCATAGAAGCAATTTAATTACCATATACAGCACCCTTGTCAAATGCTACATCTCCCTGTTTTGACGCCTGATCTACAAAGAAAAGCTGTTTGCTGCTCCTTCAGAGGCAGTTTGGTTTTGCTTTATTGATTCAGCAGATACCATTGGATCCTCTGCTCTTGACTTCTGCCAAACGTAACCCAGAGAATTTCACCAGTGGATTCCTGCACGAAGCTCAATAACATCTTGTTGAACTGGGGCACAGCTTTTAGGAAGACATCTGCTCCTGACTGGATCCATAGGTGAGTTGTTTCAATTATTAATTTCCCTTGTTGTTAAAAAAATGGACTTTATTTCCCATTTGAATTTGCCAACCTTTGTTCTAACAGTCACAGGTTTGTACCCTGATGACAGCTCATCTATCAGTTCAGCATTAGACAATTCATATGTGCCAACAATTCTGTCTTTGGAAGGACTTTCCTTTAGAGGGGGCAAGAAAAACAACCTTTAATAAAAACTCCTCAGCAAGAAAAACCGCCTTTAATAAAAATTCCTCTGTAACTAAAAAGTGAATCAGAAACTGCAGGGAGAAATGGTACAGGGATCAATCAGCAGCAGCTCTAGAAGCTAGAGTGACAAGCTTGAATGTTCCAGCCTGAAAGCCCTCTGCTGATGCAAAACCAGAACACCCTCTCAATGATTTTTTTAATGATGCAGTGGTTCTGCATTGGACTCTGCAAATCATCCCTAAAATGGAAGGATTGAGGTGCCCAAAATTTGTCTATCTTTATCACCCAGACGAAGGCACTGGAGCAAAAAGTTACCATAGTTACATCTTAATGACAGTAAAGGGAGATTTTAGAGTTGAGTACCATTGCTACTTTTAACTCCTCTCCAATATTTGTTGCTATTGACAAATATCCAAATACCACTACATTACCGCGAGCTGCCCAAAGCAGAGTAGTGCCAGGAGCAGAGAAGGGTCTATTTCCCTGTAGCACCAATGAGTGAAACAGCTGACTGAGAAAGAGAGCTGGGTGATCATGGTGTAGGGTTAACCTAAAAAAGGCAAAAGGGCTTGGCTGAGGAGCTCATTGCTAAGGCTGACTTTGCAAAACATGGAGTTTTGGCTGAAATGCACAGTCTCCAGGGACACAGACTGTTTCTGTATGTGCACCTTCTGCCAAATTCCAAAGAGGGAAGAGAACAGAGAAATAGCCAGAAAATAACTAAAATCACAATTTTTATAAGTAATATTAAGTATGCAGGGGCACAGTAATACTGGCCAGAAGGAAGTTTGTATTAAGGAAATAGAATCTTGCCTATACTATCCAGTATCTCTCCATCTAGATTTTCCAAGTTGTCTGTTAACATGTGTGCTCTGTACTTTCCTAAAACCCAAGCTAAAATCCATGCATCCATCTATTTACTCACTTGCAAGCTCCACACTATTTTTCTCCTTCTATTGCTATATATAGACACATGCATATACAAACATAGATAAATATAGTATGCATGTGTGTATGTGCTAGTTTAATTGTAGTCAACACAGCACTTATATTTCACCACAAGAAAAGTACTTCTTATATTCTGTATCTCACACACATTCCTTTATCTTCTCTCTCCATTTGAGTTATTTCAAGTCCACTTCTTCAGGCTATCATTGTTTTATGCTGCATAGGTGGTCATGTGTGAGGCAAACCAAAGGGCTGGAATTGTATCACCATCTGAATCAATGTCAACCAACATTTCCTACATATTCCCCAATTCTGACATTCTCAATCTGAGAGATGTAAATGCACACGTGAGATGGAAAAACACTCTGACCTTGCACAGAGAGCAGACATGGAAGTGATTTTCAGCCAAAACAGTTTGCTTTTTGCTCTGTGAATCAGGCATGAAATTAAAAATCATCAGAGCCATGTCTCAAGAGCTAAGTTCAAGTTTTCTTGCATGCATCTACAACTTTGTCTATGAGAGACTGGCAGGTAGATCACTGAGCACTGGAAGGGCTTGAATCAATATATGCTTTGACTGACAGGTGGCCAACCACCGTGAAGGAAACTTCCCTGTCTGGCAGTCCAGGAGCAACTCTGGCAGCCACATTCATGCCACCTGAGCTGGGACTGAGGCCCCTTCAGAGCAACCACCCCACACTCACACAGTCAGACAAGTTCTCCTTTACTGCTTGACCCAAGGTTTCCCATAGCAGAGCCTCAGATATCTCAGTCTTTAAAATAATTTAATCACTGTGCAGCAACAGAATAACAGCTTGAGCTCCAGCTGGGTGCCTCCAAGGAGGGACCCCAAACAAAGGAAGCCAAGGGTTTTGTACTCTTACAGTCTAAGCATAAAAACGTCTGGGGTAATGGGCTCCTGTCCTGTCTCTGAGTGTCCAGTCACAGTTCCCATCCTCTTGCCTGAGGCTCCCAACACCCAGAGCTCAAACTGCAGCTGCACACCGAGCTACCTGCATAGAATGTATTCCTCAACACCCCATAGTACAAAAGTACTCCACAAAGAGCCTCCTGGATGCTGTACTGAAGCAGCTAAGCAGCTATCTAGGTTAGCGTGGAAAAACAAAATGGGAAAGTTTAATGTCAAAAACTGTGAATGAGCTGATTAATGCCTCTCTTCTATAGAAACTCTCTCCAGAAGGTATGGTAGGCCACTCAGAACACGTGCTGGATTGCAAGCACACTGTTGACTGTCCCTGTGGGGGACACCAAAGCAGGATGAATGATCATCATGCAGCAATTCAGTTTCTGCTCAGAGCACTGGCTAGGTTGTGCAGGCTCACAAAAGTAGTTGCATTACTATGAATTCATTGTCATTCATAATCACAAAAATTATTATTATTAAAAAAGCAGTACTACAACAGCCTGTCCTGCTGCAATGTGTCCTGATTACAGCTACCACAGGGCATGGAAAGTTACCTAGAAGGCCACCCCAGTTAATAAATAAGAGAAAACACAGTAAGAATTTTTGTCTCTGCATTTTAACCACAGATCTTGTGACTAGAGAAAGACAGGAAAGGTTTCAGCGCAGTAAGATTTTCTTAGCTGCCTGGGAGTGCCAGCAGCAGCCTGGTGGAACAAGCACCGAGGTCTGGGCAGCAAGAATAACTTTATGCCCTTTTTGAAAGTCTTCAGCCAGAACTATTTGCCTCCCCACAGCAGCCAAGAATGTCATCTTGTGTTACTGTCCTTTAGTTCCAGCTCTACACCCCCTTATTTCAGCCCCATCTATCCCTATTTCTATGGCTGGCACTTTAAGAATTAAACCTACTCACACTTTTCTGATGTTAACTTTAATTTCAGTTTCTGCAGAACAGGTGTCATGAGGAATTAGTACCATTGCATTTAGCAATTCAATTAATGAAAGTATATTAAAATTACAGTAGTAATGAGTAAAAAACTATTTAAACCGTTAGCAGTGTCAGAACTCCCAAATTTCAGTAAAAATATGCAACCCTAATGAATTAATATTAACTCTGGAGCCTGAGAACAAAATCTGAACTCCTTGCCATCCAATCACATCTCTGCTCTCAGCCTAACCAGTTATTAATAATTTCTCTGCTGGTGATGAGGGCTATTTTGCAATTTAATTTCATCAATTTCTAGTAGAGCAAAGAGGACATGTAGTTTGGTTCCATTTTTCATCTCTAAAGACACACGTAAATTATCTGTGGAGGCAGAATTTGAGTTTCTGACATTTAAATAAATCATTTTCTCCTGCAGAAATGATAATAAACAAAAGCCAAACTCCTATTGATCTTCACCTTGCATTCACCACACTGAATCATAGAATTGGCATCCAGAACCTGAATGTATAATAGATATTTTTTTAGTATTATGATTGTAGAGCTAAGCCTGAATTTTGACAGGAAAAAAGCATATGTCACTGCTGCCTGTCAGCATGTGTGGACAGCTTAAATAAAGCTCCAGAGGTGTCAGCTGCTCTCCTCTTCTTTTCCCTGACAGGCAGGTAGACCCCACAGCTCTGCAGCTGTACCATATGTCAATTAGCCAACATGCAAAATGCAAAGTTTTTGTTATGAGAATTAGCCTGCCCTGGCAAGATCTGATAAGACTTCCTGCCCTATGACTTCCTTGTAGGCACTTCAGCTTTCCATCTTTCAGAGAGAAAGGCTTGGAACAACTTGAGGATCAGAGGCAATGGAGCAGGCAGGATGATTGCTCATAAAGCAATCTGAAAATTATCACATATGTGAGAAAAAGGAGATTCTGTGTGGGGTTGTCCAAAAAGCAGAATTTTAGGAGACAAATAATGAAGTTCTTCTGCAAACCATTACAGACAACCCAATCTGCAAAAATAATGACTGACAGAAACAATCCTTTACACATTTTATGTCATCTATTCTTTTCAAATATGGAACTTTGGAGTGGCATATTTTGGTGACACCACAAAAAGAGTGAGAATGGCAAACACCTAAGAGGACAATTTAGGGGAGTAAAACATTCTGGAATTACTAATATCTAATATAGGATTGAATTTTGGATAAAGTGATTCAATTTTGCCACAGACTTTCACTGAACATAGAAGTCGCACATGAATGGATTACAGGATCTGATTGATTTATGTATTCACTTAGGATTTTTTAAAAGATAGATAAAAACACATTGAATAAAAATGTAAAATTACAACCCATTACAAAGCCCTATTAGTGGTAAATGAAGGTGATGGAAAGTGTGTTTTGGAATATTTCTCCATATCCTCACTTTTCTTTGGACTAAGTGAAGCAAAAATATCTATTTTCTACAATTAGAAATTAATAGAAGAAATGCAGCCAGGATTTATGAAAATACTTCTCAATAAAGCTCAATATTTCCAGAGTACAGGAAATGTTTCACATACAATCAGCTATATTCCTTTCACTAGGAAATTTCCCACTGATAGTTATGGGAGCAAGACTAGATCCTGAATTATAGAGAACATTTGCGTTCTTTATTTGAGTAATTGCTCAAAGTTCTGTTTGACTAAGTGCCCACAAAGTGCCACAAGAGTGCAGTGACCAAAGAGCCGATGACAGGGAGGACTGGCACAGACACAGGCAATTGCCATTCCTATCATACACAGCCAGCAAAGCTGCCAGTTATGTCAGACTCCCTCCTCTTCCCATCAAAAGCTATCAAGTCTTCTTAAATACTCAAGAAGGGAAGACTGGCTGGTGAGCCAAGCCAGTTGAATAAATGATCTCTGGAACCAGATTTTTAGCTACATAAAACAGCTCTCATGACTAAAAGTCAAGATGTGTCGAGGCAAGACTCCCCCACAGGGACAGTGCATTAAGCAGGGAAGAATGAAAAGCCAATAGAGAAATGCAACAGCATTCCTGAGCTGGGGGGACTGGATTCATCCACATGTACTTTATCAGTCTAAAATGTGAACAAAGCTTTGGCCACCATCAGAGGCATTGTCCTTTCACAGGGCTTATTTTCTGTAATTACTTTGGATCCTCAGTGAGATTTCCAGGACACTATTTCCCTCAAAACTGTTCATAACTTCACTTAGGTATCATCCAGCAATTAGTTTTCTTAAGCAGTTTTATGATGACAGTGCCATGACCTGACTCCAATGAAATTAATTCTATAGCCCTTTTTAACTTAATCCAACAAAAACCTACTCATCTCAGCATAGAGTCATGAATCATTTTAATATATACATTTATACTAGTACAATTAGTGTTATTAATATAAATTAAACAAGAACCCTAACATTATTTTACACAGAGTAGTGATAGAATCATTAATGCCAGTGAGTATTAGAATGCTATTGAATATTAAATATGCTGTAGGTCATAGGTGTTTTTAAAGTACATGATCAGAGAAAATTAGTTGGCATAAAAAGGTAGTTTCTTTTTGTTTCAGTTCATATAGGTGATTTTGTATTTACACAAGTTAAACACATATATAGATAATGGTTTACAAAATATCTCATTGTTATGGAAAATGTGAATCCAGTGAAAATGGAAATCCTTAATAGCAGACATAAGGTTCATTTCCTTAACCTTCTGTACCTGCATGTCTTCACTCAGCCACTCCCTTTTCTGATGGGGACCAGTTTTTATTACTGTGACAGAGACCTCCAGCAGATCACTCTATCTCTATGCCACTAGAATCACGAAAATATGAGAAGAAATATCTTTTCTGTCCTGTATTTAACACCTACTCAATTAGCAGGTTATTATTCAGTTCTTTTTCAGCAGTATCCCTCTTCTCTAGAGAAGCTTTACTTGACTTTTCCAGGGTCTCCACACCACATGTCCACAAAAGACAAACTACTTTTATCTGGACTTTTTTCCCTTATATTTAAGGGACAGCCATGCCTTCTTCACCTGTCTTCCAATTACCACTTCTCATGTAGACTCTTCCTTCTCCAGAACACCAGCTGAGAGCCACCTCCTATTTTAATACCAACAAGAGCAGTAAAATCACCAGTCATAAGGAAAGATGGAGCTTCTTTATAGAAGAGGATATTACAGAATAATATCTTCGACGTCTTTACACTTCAACAAGCACAAGTACAAATCATCTTTCAGCAGGTGGAAAATCATAATTTATTGTAAACAAAAATTCAAATTTATCCAGGAAGTAAAAATTCATTAACTTTATGCAGCTTGAAAAGTTCAGAGTAGTCTGCCTGGCAAAAAGTCTGAAACTAGGCACTAAATTTTATTAAAAATCCATTTTCATTTCATGTTAATTCCCAAAAATGATGGATTCATTTTAGTGGGTATTCAGATAAATTATCACCCTTGAAGATTTACTGCATTTTCTGTTTAAGATAAATGCTGAAGTCTTCATTTAAACTCCAGTGTAGACTTTAACTATAGAATTACCACTAGAGCTTCTGGAAATCCATGTGGACGGCTTTTCTGGTGCGGAAAGACACATAGAAGTACATTAAAATCAGCATGGCCAAGAAAGTTGTTCCGTATTTGAAAGAGCTTTCTGCAAAAAGTGCAACATCTTTGTAAGAGATGTAGGTAGAACAGACCTTTATCTTAAACTTTTTGCTGAGGGAAATGAAGTTTAAGGTGTATGATTTCATTAAACCTAAAAGCAAGTGCAAATATCTAATAAGTTATATACCACACATGCGTGAACAAAATGAAGGTTTTCTTGTCAAGTATTGTAGAAAATGCTATCTATGTTTATATTAGGGACAGATACCTCAGAGGAAAAAAATAAAAATAAAAAAGGGAGCATTTGATTTCATGAGTAGAAAACATCCATCTGACAGATTAATTATCTTTGAAGCAACAGCAGCAATGAACTGATTAATACATGGAGCTCTCTATCTCCATGCTCGTATAACCATCATATTAAGTAAATTCCATTTCCCTGAAAAGATTCTGACTTACTGAAAGGTCTTTATGCACTTATAAATGTGTCAACAAGCGACAAGGAGGTAATAGTTTCCAGGAGGTATTACTGCAATGTGTATTTGATAATGAAATTTGCTGGGCAAATTAGCCAAAGAAAAAGTATAAAGGTCTAACGGGCTTAGTCTACCATCCAAAGAAGCACACACTATGGGATTCTTTCTGCAATGGAGTATCACAACTAGCCAGCACAGAGATGAATTTACCTGTTTGCAAGGGAGATATTTTAACAAATAAATTTGGCCATGAGCACAAACTCTTTTCTTTGACAAACCAATCCTTATTACCATGGTCACCAGTTTACAAAAAAAAAAAAAAATCAGTCTTTTGTCTAGATCATTGCAACTTGCTCACTTCAGGAATCCTTTACTGGATATCCACTGAGGGTCACTGACCACTTAAATCATAAGGTATCACTGCTGTTCTGATCCCTAAATGGATTGTTCAAACTAGAAAGTAATAAACAGCAAATCAACAGGTCCATTCTGAACATTTGGCTACTTTCAATTTTACTAAAATTAATATTTTTAGATTTGCAATCAAGGTGGAGATTCAGAGACTTCTGGGAGCTGTTCAGAGAGCACACATTGGGAATTTTATGCCCAAAAAATTAATATAAATCAAACTCAAAGCTTCTACTCTACCAAAATAATGTAAAATCACTCTCGTTAATGGTTGATTAGCCATACTAGCTAAACGGGGCAATGCAGCACTACTTATTACACAGGAGAGCAGAGCTGCCTAAAAGCAGAAATCAAAATCTCAAGGATTTAAAGATGCAGAGAACTGGGGAATCCATTTGACCAGTACTTAGTCATACACTCAGATTATATGATAAATGGCTTATAAGGAATGATTCATGTGTCAGGAATGTGTCATGTGCTATCATGGGATGCTATTTAACATGTAAATCACTTTTGTCACTTCATCTCTTTGTCTAAGAAAAGGAAAAACCTAGCGAGATGCAGTAAAATGGCAATGGTATATTTACGTAAATGCATCCTTCTTATAAAGCTTCTCCTCAAACAAGATGAATCACAGTTCATCCTCAACTTGAGACAAATTATAAAATATCCAAATATTTTTCAGTTATGCAATTATTTTCACCCGGAAGAACCCAGTCAAAAGGGATGATGTGCACCGGTGGAGAGCTCTGGGACAGGGTTTCCTTAAGTAAATATATCCCATATTTCTGTAGAGAAAAAGTTCACATTGCAAAGTTCGATATTAATATAGAATCATGAAAAAGAAATTGTAAAACTATACTGGTATGTTAATGGACATTCTCAAAATAGGAGCCAGATTTATATTTCCTCTTATGAAATGTAACAAGTCCTTTCAGATTCTTTCTGAAATGAAAAGAATTAATGTTCATTTCTGGAAGTGTGAGAAATTATGCTTTATCTGTAAATACAATATCTTTACAGATTCTAGTGTGAAATTAATACATCACCACTACACAAAATGTATAATTCATGTACTGATACCCAGTCAGATGTAGCAGCCATGAAAACTGAGGCATCTACAAATCATCAGCATACATCTGCAAAACAAGCGATGGCAACAATCCTCTAAAGGTGGACTATGTGGGGTTTTTTTAAGTACAAAATTTTCACTGCATCTAGCTGTTATCTCTCCAAGATTCAAAAATGGAAATAATACTTAGAAATGAAGATAAGTTTGTTAGTTTGTTTGCTTGCTTGCTTGCTTGTTTGTTTAAAATCATTATCATGTATGAATAGGAAGCAAATTAGTTGTTTTGGACTCTAGAAGATAAACACCTATATATCATGAATATAATTATGGCACAAGCTCTAGGAAAATAGCAGGAGCATATATTGAAATGGTGATGTAGCTTGTAATTCGTATTTGTAATTTTGGAAATACAGTAAGCAAATCGGGAGCCAGTGACACACAGAATAGGCAGAGCCTCACAAATTCCCATTTACTTTAAATCCTTCTCTGTTGTGGACCAGAGTGTGAAGGATCTGCCCCTGCACATCCTGAAGGTCACAGACCTCTGATAAAGCCACCATGAGCAGATTGCAGAGGACACCATGGAACATAAAACATGTACCACAGACATGAAGAAAAGTGGCATGTAACATTGTGGTTTAGATTAATTGTCAGTAATTTAAACAATGAAAAGCTAGATATCCTGAATATAAATTTACATACCAAGAAACAAAAAAATCTCCAAGAAGCCAGAATCTGTGCAGCACATTTACTGAGAGACAGAACTGAGTGGATTTGAGAGAGTGCATAATAGATGGTCAGTGTCTGATGTAGTGGATATCACAGCCACAGAGTGAGAATGAGGGAACAAAAATGCCATGCATCTGCCATGGCTGGACTGCCAGAGCATAGGGATCACAGCAGGAAAAGCCAGCACGAAATGCCTCATTTCTGTAGCTCAATATAGGGATCTCTTTCACATTTCAGCTTAGTGCCAATGGCCCCACACAACCAAAAGATGGCCTGAAAGACAATTGACTTTGTTGGCTGAACCTCAGAATATTCCGCCAAAGCATTCCTACCCATCCTTAGGGGAAAATGCTGACAGGATTTGCAGGACTTCACACAGAAACCACAGGAGATAGAGGATTCATTCTCCTCTCAATCCATCCAAGGCTATACAAAAACCCCCTCTCCCCCACTGAGCCTGATCCCACTTTGCTGCCAGCTGCCATTCGTTGTTCTAATGGCTTCAAGCAGCCCTAAAGCCCATTAGCCACTCCCTGGCAAGAAATGGGACATTTCCAAAGCACCCCAAATATGCTGCAGCCCCAAGCTGTCAGCACAGCCTCTACAGACACTGGCAGAAATGGGACATTTCCAAAGCACCCCAAATATGCTGCAGCCCCAAGCTGTCAGCACAGCCTCTACAGACACTGGCAGAGAAATGAGGGAGGTAAGCTTTCCCCAGGAATTGCAGCAGAAGTTGGATGGCTTCAGGGTACTTGTGGCATAAAAGATGGCCTTTATGTCACCTTCACATGCAGCCACAAATGAGGGTCTGACTCTTTGCACGGGACTGAAACGTGAAAAGAATCTTTGAAAAGGGTACAAGAGCAAAGAAGCATTTTGTACTGGCTAGTCCTGTTTTCCCTGCTGTGATCTCTGCACATTGGCATGCTGGCCTTGACAGATGCAAAGCATTTTTTGTTCCTTCACTCTCATTTTGCAGTGGTGGCACAACTACAAGAACCACTGTGAATCCATTAATCAATTACTCTCAAATATCCAACACCTCCTCAGACCAAACAGATGTCCCACAAACTTGTCACTGCATGTCTCAGGATGCCTTTGTGAAAAAAAGTTGTTTAGATGGTTTTACTTATATTAAATAAATAATTAGCAGTAGAAGATACATATAAGCTTTGAGGAATAAGCAAAACTTGGTATCACAGAATCATAGAATGGTTTGGGTTGGAAGGATCTTTAAAATCATCTTGTTTCAAGTCTCCTGCCTTGGGAGCTGGGATACCTTCCGCTGGATCAGGTTGCTCAGGTCTCCATCCAACCTGGTCTTGAACATTTCCAGGGATGGGTAATCCCCAGTTTCTCTGGGCAACCTGTTCCAGTGTCTCACCATCCTCGGAGTAAAGAACATCTTCCTAACATCTTATCTAAATCTCCCCTCTCTTAATTTAATTTTGTTTGCCCCTACACCTCTCATGGGAAAACCGTTCCAGAATTTTACTTCATCGACAACTAAAACTGTCCTTCTAGTTTCCAAATTAAATTGTATTTATGATTGCTTTATACTCATTTGTCTTTTTGCCAACCCTGCTCTTTAGTTTCAGCACTTCTTTTGCTTCCTCAGTCATTTTGCATACACAAGCTTGCAACTTATTAGTCTCCAAATGCATGACCTTGCACCACACAGCAGTGAATTCCATCTGATTTTGACTACTCCAGGCCTTAAGTTCATCCACTTCTTCCTAGCTGACAGGCTGCTTCTATTCAGAGTTCTTTCATCTGTATATTTCACACATATACATCTCCTCTTTGGGAAAATGAACCAACAAAAGTACCAAAAATATTTGTCAGAAGATCTGTCCTTAACAATTGTACTGTAACTTAGTGCTTCAACTAAAATTTTCCAGTGTCTCCTGTAGTTCTCAAACCTTCACATGATTCTTTACTTGCTTTGCAACTTTCTTTCTGATGAGAATTATCCCTAATTTCCTTGGAAGATGCCAGATCACATACACAACTACAGTCCAGCTAGAGGAGTCCAATTGCATTTTCCTATATAGAAAATGAGTTATCTTATCAACGATGTCCCTATGGATTTATCCTCAATGTATTCCATCAAATCAGCACTGAGCAGTGGCCAAAAGGACAAGTTGCTGAAAGACTTTGCAGAAGTGCCAGGTGCTGTATATTTCATCCAGCACAGTTCACCTTCAGTGCTTATAACCCAAACCTCTATTAGTGGCTAATGTGACATCAGTGCCAATGTTTGCACCTCCTGGGCTGAACTAAATTCCATCATCACTTGGACCTGAGTATCCCTATTTATCTTAGCAGCTACCCAGGGGCACAGAACTTCCCCATCTTCCCTGTCTTTAGATTCATGTCGTACCAAGGTGCACCATATTCTGTAGTAGCCTGTGGTAGAAAGTTGCACCTTTATCAGTGAGCACCAAAAAGAACAGAAAGTTTTGTAAGGGAAGGGACAAGGCAAAAATGTGATCTCCCAGCTTCATGACATTCATGAAAAACTGAACCAATAAACACAAAGTTTCACATCATCATGATGACACTGGTGTGCAGAACTCCTGAACTATGACAGTTTGATTTGTATCCCAAACTTCTACAAAAGCTGGCGGTAACACAACCGAAATTGAAGATTGAAAAACCTTTTCTATTTTAGCAACTGCCTAAAGCCTACTAGTCTACAGTTACTATGCATCTGGCTTTATTCATAAGACCTAATGATGAAAGCATTCAAACTACATTAGCAGAGTTCTGTGAAAGCTCAGATCATCAGTGAACACCAAAGCATTGTGTGCTTTCACCTTAGCAATATATACTGCTAAGAAGTAAATAAATGTACCACTCCACCAGCTATCCTCTGTGAGGGTGGCTTCTGCTCCACAGGCAACCCCCAGAACTCGGTTCATTAATTTTAAATGAAAGTTAGAGTAATTCAAGTTTTATCCTTTAAGAGGAATCAGTTAAAGTCATACAGAATTCATGCTTTGGAAGGGAGCAATGTATTTATGTCAGATTGCCTACTACAAAGTCTTTGCAAGTGAACATATAAATGTGTACAAGGAATATCACGTTCATTTTGGTAGGTTTAAATTTGTTCATGCTCCCCTCATGACAGAAGAATTTGTCAGCTGCCTCTCAGAAATATACGGAAACATTAGTTTTAACTTGTTTAAAACAAATCTAGTAAGAAATTATCTAAGGCATGGCTGCCGTCCTTTTCAGTCTGCTTACAACAGAAAATGAAAGCTGACTGTGTCTGAAAGAGGAACACAGCTTTAACCTCTACCAGCATTGGAGGTTATGACAAACAACTACTCAGTCATAACACAGAAAATATTGACTTACATTTCAGATCAAAGATATGAACAATAGACCATAGACAGTCAACTTCCAGAATACACCGATTACATAGAAATGTAAGACATTAGGTCAAGTACTCCGAATCTTCTTCTCAAAATTGGTGACACTTTTTAGTCCAACTTCATATGGAATATCCTAAGATATTAAGCTCCTGAAAGATTTATGAGAATCAACAGCAGAGTGAAGAACAGATGTTATTGATGCTGCCATTAGTGAAAGGTGGGAAGATATAAAGTCACTACTCATTTCCTTTGGCAGCAGCTAGGCTGACAGGCACTCCCTGGCTGTCCACCCAGCACAGCTACTGCTGAACACACCACAGCACAGACTTTCTTTTCTGGCTGCTGAGCAGAAAAGGCACAAGAAAGAACTTTGGACATCTGGGAACTCTGCACTGCAGGAAGAGTTTTAGGAAAACAGAAAATGATCAAGATACAAGATAAATGACCAGGGATGTAGAAATGCGAAAATATTCTAGAAGAAAAACAAGTAGGGTTGTTTTAAGGGAGTCACGAGAGAGAGAAGAAGTTGAGGTTGTTAGACAGGAAGAAGTCAGGGCACAAATATGCATGATATTTGTCTTTGTGAAGACATTTTTTGGTGAACAATTTTGTAAGACCGAAAATGAAGAATGCTGCATGGAATCCAGTGACTCAGTCCAAAGGAATTCATTGAAAACTGCAGATGCTCTTTGTTTCTCAAAATTTTTGTTTGTGTTTGTAGGTTTATTTGTATTCCAAATGTGCAAACAGTTTTATTTCAAAGTACTTGTATTTCTGAAAAAAAATTATTTTAAAAAGATTAATTTAAAAAATAAGACAACAGAACCATTGATATGCAGTGCATACTGTGAGAAACCTTAAACCCTAACAATGTGAACAATAATTGAATGAAAAAACAGTATCAAAACACAAAAAAAAAATCTGACAAGTTGGATGAGCAACATCAAACTATATATTGACTTCTTTTTCTATCTTGCCAGTAAATATAAAATCAAAAGTGGAAAGAAAGGAAAAAAGCCCCACAGTTATCAGAACAAATAAAGGCTCTGTTTATCCTGTCTCAGCACAAAAGAACACAAGATATGTCAGAATAGAAGAGCGCATTTTGACCCATCGCAAGCAATATCTTGCTTTCTGATACTTCATGCTGCTTCAAGGGAAATACTCTACGGCATTCTTGTTCATTGTACAAACTGTGTGATGGAGAGATGAAGAAATTCCTGTGAGTCCAGATAGCCATCTATTTTAATGCCAAATCATGAGGTTGCTGGTGAAATTCCAGTTTTTATTCTTGCCAGTGCAAGTTACTAAAACTTTTTAGGTACTATATTTGCTTAAAGAATGTCCCAATAATAGTAAATTTCAGTGGTTAACTTTTTTGTATATACACATCATAATCAGGGGGATAAAGGGCATTGGTACATTTCAGAGGAAAAACTCTGCAGCTGCAGCACTGGACTGGTGTGGAGGTGGTTTCACTGAGAACAGCATGAAGATGGTTTCATTCCAGACTGAGAACACTCTCCTCCGATTTACAATAGATAATGTGCTGAGTGCATAATACAGAAAAATGTACAACGATTTCTTAAGAAATCATTGGCACCTTAATTGTGTTATAAAAATCAATAGTTTATCATTTAATGGATTTACTGGACAGAGGAGAGTGGTTATGCTATTTAAAGTTTCCACCAGTCATCCAGAGGCTGTTTTTCTTTAATCCTATTCAAAAATTCTCTGAATCAAAGAAGCATGACCAAACTATAAAAGGCATTAGACAAAATCTCCTTCTTAACTGCAAAGCTGAAATGAAACAACCAATAGATGGCATAGTTTGGGGTGTTTGAAGTCTGTAACTCCTGAAAAGCACAAAAGCAGGTGCAAAGAAAATGTTTTTCACTCTAACATAACTTGCCAAACTTAAGCCCAGGTTTCTCCAATACTAAAGCAAACCATGGCAGGTTTTCATTTTTCCTATTATTATTACATAGCTTTAATGAACTATCCTGAAGGAATGAAGGGCATTAGCATATACACTGCATAAAGCTGATGGATCTTACAGTTAAAGAACTTCACTGTCTTTCTTCAGATGTTACCACATTTATTTTTTCTGTAAACAGATTCCAATTGCCTCAAATTAAACCAAACAAAGCAAAAAAAAGAGCAACAAATTAATAATCTTGTTAGCCCTGTGCTGGTTGTCTTTCTACATCCATGAATGCTGCCTAACTAGTTAGGCATCTGCATTAAATACATCTTCATTATTTTAAGGGTTTAAATTCCTGCTCTGAATTGAAAAGTGGCCAGTTGGTCACATGGGTATATTCCTGTAAAGCCTGACAAGACATAAGCAGCCAATTTTCCAGTTTCAAGTATTACTGTACGAGGATTCATGCCTCTGAAATGGTGCAACACATTTGTTTTACAGAAAGACTATGATTTTTTTCATGCTTTGTCAACAGAATTAGTCTGGTGATTGTGGAATTCTTTGCCTTCAACTCACCACTGTCCAGTGTGGTGTAAAGAATAGACAGATGCAGAAGGAATGCTTCCACAGCTTTCCCATCCCTGCTGCAGCTGTGTCTATCCCCTTAATAGACCCTTTGACTATGACCCTCCTGGCGTCCCCTTCCACGTTAGAGCATCAGGACTACATATCAGTGAGAGGAAACTTGGTGAAAGTCTCTTGGAAGTACACACCGCCGAAATTGGCCCAACTCTGTTTTGTCATAACTACCCACAATCCTCAAACAAGGATTCTTATGGAATCTCTGTTGATGAAACCTTTGTGGGGCTTTGGAAAATAGGTTGTGAACCAATTCTCAATTTTACCATATTTACCCAAGAACCTTGATTGTCTCATCATTAGTTTTACAGTGTTTCCCACATCACCATAATTCCAAAGCAGACCATAGACATACGATGTGCTCAGGCTATGCATGGACCAAATTTAATGACATAAGGTTCCTTGTTAGTCTTACATTACCTGCAATTTTTGAGTCACAAATATGGAGTTTTTTCTGTAAAACCTGAAAAAAGACAAAAAATAAATTCCCCTCACAGTATGTCTAAAACCAGTTTCCTGTGGCAGCTGGCAAAGGGGACTTGGGCAGCCCAGTTTTGCCTCAAGCAGGCAGGTAGCTCCTTACACTTTACACTCACAGATGGCTGCTTCATATACCATTACAACTTTAGGTTCTTCAGCCTGACTCTCAATTTTTAACTGGAATTTCTAAACTACTCAGGCCTTAGAACAACTGCTGTCACAAAGGATGCGGGGTATTTAGATACAGTGTTATGTGTAATTAATTTCAAGATGACTTCAGGTTAAACCATATGTAATGAACTGTGTAGCTTCTGTTGGCTACAGAACTCCACAATAGTTTTTTAACCTTTCTTTTGCTATCATCATCTCTCTTCTGTCCTTATTCTATTAACTGTTTTTATTTAATAACCTGTAGCTCTGCTTTAGTTTTATTGTTTTCCTTATCTCCAATACCCAAGAACTCTAATCAGTGTAATCCAGTGTATGATAAAACTACACTGGATTTCTTTGAAAATCCTAAGGTAAAATGAGAAAGCTAAATACATCCTAAAATTGATTTAACTCATTCCCTTCCTCAGCAAAATCAGGATGGAAAAGTGAAGATGAGCAGAGCGATGATGGGCTGAGCACAGCAGGTCCCACTGGTGGCTCAGCCCTTCCAGTTCATGCATTTCATTATGCCGTGATGGGTTACAAGGTTCTTAATAATTGCTCTTCGTAGAAACATTAAGACACACTTTGAGGAAGAAAATGGTATTCCAGTACTTTTCTGTGAAAAGGCTACAAAGTTTCATGAAGAAATGCTGTGATCAAAAAAGCAGTCACTTCAAGGGAAGACCTTCTTTGACTAATATCTCATTAAAATGCCCCAGATCAAATTGGTTCCCCAAAACCTTGTTCCTAGGGGTTTTTGAAGCTGTCGGGAGGTGTTTGCTTGTACTTGCCAGTGATGTTAAACTAATGGGGCTGTCCTTCTCGCTTCCTTCTCGTAGGGAAAAATGCCAGCCCTACGAGGCCATTGTAATTCAGTAAAAACCAAGGACTTTGATGTGGCTTCTGTAGCTCATCCTTCATCCCTCAAAAAAAAAAAAAAAAAAAAAAAAAAGACAGCACGAAACTAAATAAAACACCTTAGAGAATGAAGCCTTAAAGGACAAATGGCTAGTGTATTTCATGAGCTGAGATGTCAGCGACATTTGCACTTGAGGCACCTGCACGGGCCCTGGGTGACACGGCGCCAATTTCACACGCTTGGGGCACCTGTGAGGGGTCAGCTGAGGCTCTGCCACAGCCCCGGCCGGGTGTCAGTGACTCCGTGCGGGGCCGGGGACCGCGGGCAGCTCACCCCACCGTACCCCGGCACCCTGGCCCTCCTGAGGGCCGCCGCGGTGCCCCGAGCTGCCACCGGCCTGAGGGCCACCCCGCCCCGCCCCTAAGCGCCATCTTCAACGGCCCCGCCGCGCTCCCGAAGGTGAGCCCCGGCGGGACGGAGCTCCGCGGGCTCGGCGGCCTCTACCGCCACCCTGACCCTGACCCTAATCCCGATCCCGACCCCGCTCCCAATCCTGATCCCGACCCCGCTCTCGATCACGACCCCGACCCCGCTCCCGCTCCCGGCTCTGGCGGGGGCACCGCGGCCGTGCCGCTGTAGCTCCGCAGGGAAGCCGGGCGGCAGGTGATCGTGGATCTTGTGTCAAAGCGCTTTGCCGTCATATAATGCGCTTTTATAATGCGAAAGTCTCGGTTTTAAGTTATTTTTCTCCCTCGTTGTGCGTGAAGGCTGCGCCGCTTCGCGCGTTGGAGCGCCGGTAGTCTTGCTGTAGCTTATTAATGGTCTTCCTGCCCATTTATTATGCTAACTTGTGTTTTGAGAAAATATATAGCGGTGTTACAAACTCGGCTTTAAATATTTAATATGTGGGATTCATTTGTCTGGGAGATACTAAAACCCTTCATCGGTGATGAACTGCTCTCCCTGGCGTGTCCCTGCGCCGTAAATCAGCGCTGGCTTTGGGCCCGTGACGGTGAGTTATATGTGTGAACAGTCCTGGGGCTGAGCCTGTGTGCCCTGCCAGAAATAGTGCATTCGTGTCGTTTTTCAATGCAAATTAGTAGTATGTGCAGATTCACTTTCTTTTGCTTCACAGTTTGTGCTTTGGGATAAAAAATCTTATATAAATACAGCTTTTTCAATGCTGGGATATTGACCAGGAACATGTATTCATATATTTACTTAAATAGTGCCTGTTAAGACAAGGGGCTAACCATAACTATGAAGGGTTTGAGGTCTGTGTGAGCCTGGCCCTCCCTGCCTCTCCTAGATTTAGAACAGTGCTTAGTACCAATTAGATTAAGAAAGTGTGGTCTGTTTGCATTTGCTGTTTGTGAAATACTCTTTTTCCTTGTCACTTTCAGAGGATCAATTGTTGGAATCCTGGGGCTATGTAAACACCAAATATTATTGAAATATACATAGGAATCTGTCATAGGATGAAGATATTTTTGCAGAGTCCTCAGTGGCTTGTGTGAATGAAAGGAATAAGGGGCGCTTTGGACACTGCTACTTTATTATCAATGTAAGAAACATGGTGAAACTAATGATCAAAGTCATTGTACAAACCAAGGCATTACAAGGTAAATCCTGATAGGAACCTATTCAAAGATAAATATCTGTCATTGTTGCTTAACTTTATAAATTGCATTCTTGATTGTTTGTCATTGACTGACACTTTAAGCCTGAATTTACATTTGGACAGACATGCTAAAATACATGGTTCAGGGCAATAAAAAAATAAGTTTCATCTGTGACTGAAAAATGAGAAAACTACTATTTTATGGCATTCTACAAAGATATCATAAAATACCTATTTATTTGATAACTATGCAAAAAATTGAGGACTTGTATTTCAAATTGCTGTTGATTTTTTTTTAAATAGTCCCTCTGGATTTTAAGTAGTCTTGATTTTTATAATTTCTGGAGAGACTGGGAAGAAGAAAGATGAAAGGGGGGAAAATGCTGCAACTATCAATTTTCCAGACCCTTCTCTCTTCTAAGCATAGCTTGCTATAATAGAAGACAATAATACTTGATGCATAATGAAAGCACTCTTTAACATTGCCTCAGTAATTACATGACAAATATGTCATTCACTTAATGTTTTTAGTAGCTACCAATCTTAATAGCAAAAGTAATTTCTAGTCTTCATTTGTAATAATGAAATTTGGTAAGTTATAATTAAGCAATCTGTGAGCAAAGATGTATTACAATGTCACTTGCAGTATTTTTTCTGCCTTTATGAAAAACAAGCTGACACTTCACTAATTTCACAGAGGTGTTTACCGTGGTCAGCTTTGTAGTGTGAATGGCTTGTCCAAACACAAATGTTTGTAAAGTTTGGGTCTAATTTACCTTTCCCTGAAGTTAGGAAGAGCCACCTGATTATGAATTTGGTACCTACAACAGTCATCAGTTTTCTAAGTCTGCATAAAACATTTTCTGCAAATTTGCAAATAACCTCACTTTCCCCTGTGGTTTAAAACAACTGCATTGATGACAAATTTTAAGCCAGAATATTAGTAGTAGTCCCTGAAAGAGATGAGTTAACTCTTTTGAGTCTTAGAACTTAAAACATTTATACAGTGAGTCTTAGATCAGAATTCCTCACATTTATTTAGTCCTACTATTTTTCCCTGAGATGTAATAAGGCATAACAGAACTACAAAACGTGTGAGGGCTGTGCTAGGTGCATGATGTTGGGCAAATCTGGTACTGATTTTTAAAGCAAAAGTAAGTGAAAGTGCTTTGCCCCAGGGAAAAAGCAGTGTTTTCCTTTGCATCTCCGTCACTTAATAATAAATAAAAACTGGGTGATGGTGAAATCCTCAGTCCTGGAATGACAAGTGTCTCAAAGTGTGAGTTACAGGGATCCACTCATCATAAATATGTCCTGCAGGAGGGCTTGGCTCCTGCCTCTCATTCACTTCAGGTCCTTCAGGTTTTGCTCTGGCAAAGGGAATCAAAACTGTAGGTCACTGAGATTAGTTTCATGGTGCCACTACTTCTCACTAAGACATGAATCATGCAATTTCGAGTAGTTCTGTCTTGTTTGGAGGCTGTAGATAACAACAGAGAGAGGGCTGCAGACAGAACAGTGAACAGAGATTTCAGAAATAAATGATCTTTCTGTTAAGTGAATACAGAGAGAGGAGGAAGAAATAATACACTTGCTTTAGAAGTGCATTCTTTAAAAGGTATTTCTAAAATGTCTAGTTCATAATTAAGTAGTTCAATATAACTAGTAATGTATTTTTTTTAATTATGCCAACAGGTATGCCAAAAAATTGTATAAAAATGGTCTAAAACATAGAATAAAGCAGCTGGTGTTTTAGAAGTGCAGTGACAGTGTTCGTTAAATTTGATCAAAATACTAATTACAAGTTTTGATAGGCCTGCTACAAATGCTGTGGTTCCTAAATTTCATTTTCCTTATAAACAAAAAGTTTAAAATGAACTAATATTTCTGGCGACAGCATGGGATAACTTTATAATATCTGATTGGTTTTCCATTTTTATTTATAGCCAATTTTAAGATTTAATTGTTGCTGATTAAAATAATTGTGGATAAATATCAGTAGATTTCATCATGTTTTCATAAATGAATGATTATTTACTTTTTCAAATAGTGCGCTGCTCTAATCCTTTAAATGGATTAATTCTTCATTAACTCATGCATATTATCTCTGAATTTCTAGTTCACTTGCAGTCATATATATTTTTATAACTTTTTTTAAACTTTGTTACTTTCTGGTGGTGAGAGCTGAACTGTTCATTATGAGAAACAGTATTAGTAATCACCTGGTCAGCATATTGTTTCTATTTGTTAAGAAACTAGTTGCAGTGTCCAGTATATCCAGTAATACAAATAATATAATAGTAATTTAGGAATATTCAGTAATTACAAAGAATTTAATTCTTAAGTTGTTTCTGACTGAGCTGAACAGGAACAGAGCAAAGTATATCAAATAAAAGCAAGGCAGAGCCTCATGATAAGATTTTTCTGTGAGTTGAGGAGCACTTTCAGTTCTCAGAGAAGGTGCTTGTTGTCTCCTGTGGCTGATTCTCCCTGTCTGTGGAGAGTGACAACTTCCTTTTATGTTCAGGGTCTCTTCACTTTCTGTTGACTGCAGGTGAGCTCGCAGACACTCAGCCTGATCAAAGAGGAGTGTGGGAGGCTTCCAGTATCAGTCCCTTCCCTTTCCACTGTTCTGATTCTATAACTGCTGACATCTCCTAATTCACAGTGACTTGAGCAGCCCTTAAATAACTGCAGTGCTTGGTTTGAGTCTCACAGTAATCATCCTCAAAGAAGAATGCTGAATGTGAAAGAAGATAACTTGGCTCAGAAGTCTCTGCCAAATACCTCTAGATGGAGAGGTTTCTATTGCAGCTGTTCCATGTTTCTTTTTTTCTATATTGAATGTTAAGCTCTTCTTTAATGGATTCTAATGTTTCCCAGTGGGCACTTGATAACAAAGAATAATAAAAAATATGTATTGAAGATGAATTTTAAGCACTTTTAAAGAATGACAAAGTCTTCATTGATTAAAAATAAGAACTGAAGTAAAATTACTAGTTTTACTTGGAATATAAGAAAAGACAGCCCTGAGTACTTGATGCACAGAGAGAAGATTTTCCAGGACACTGTCAATATTAATATTATTTTGGTCTTAATTCTTTTTCACTAGCACTCTGATGCAGTTAATGCACATTTATACTCAGAAATGTATTTTATAATAGTATTTACATATTTTAATATATGGCTGGAGTGTCATTATAGGATATTTTTTACATTAAATCCTATCTAAAGTTGTTTGTTTGTTTTTCAGCATAGCTTGCAAGTGTCTTTACTGATTGAGAAGCTAAAATTACTTTCTGCTTATTAAAGCTGGAAAAATGTTCAAAAATCACTATCAGGTAAAACAGAAATAATGTTATATTTTACCCATTTTCATTTCCTCTGAGAGAGCCTAATTAAAATATCTTATTCTGAGAGGCAAAAAGTCCAGCTGCAGGAGTGTTTTGGAGTGTTTCATTATTCAGTATTTCTACAGAAGAATTATGAAGTAGTGGGTAGCTGTTGATGCTGTGAGGTCTAGAATGGGCACCAACATGGGTTTGCCCATTCTAAAAAGTAAAGAACTTTTGTTCTTTACCCTTGTGGGCCAGGGAAGGCACATCTGCTTCCACACAGTCATGGAAGGAGTCCCAGCTCCTAAGGTGTAGTCAGAAAAACGAGTCAGTTTATTCTCTTGGTGCAGTACAAGGTTGTGACAGCAGCAGTCACATCATTTGGAATTTCATTATCCCTTTTACTCTTTCCTGGCCTCCCTTTTCACCAGACTTTGCCTCCCTTTCTCTGCACTACTCCCATTCCAAGAGAATACTCCCCCCTTAACTACTCTTTCCCTGCTGGTCCCAGATGTGCTACTTCTGTACCCAAAAGTGGTATTTCTGATCATCCATTAAAAGTTTAAAAAATATTTTGGATGCAGTTTATGGAATGCAATTCTAAATCTCCTTAGATATTACTAAGGCCAGTCACTGGGATCAGCCATGTGGCTGGAGCTGCCAGGTATATGTGGGCAGAGGAAAATACCTAATTCACATACAGCACAGAGTTGATGTTCTCTGAAAAACTAATCTGACGAGCATTTCTTCTGCTTGCCCCTCTTGCTCATTCTGACTTGCGTGCAATTGCTTGGGTAGCTGAGCATAAAGAGAATTGAGGAGTGCAGGCAGCTAGAAATGAGAAGGGAATGGCAGAGTTGTAATGATTGATTAGGTCAACCATGCTGCTGAAAAATGCTTAGCAAACTGCAGGCTGAGTACATCAGATGTCACAAAGAACACAGCATCAAATGGGAAAAGTATAGAAGCAAATAATTCCCCAAGCAGAAGGGATAAAGCCAACCTCCCCAAGAGCCTGTGTATAGATTCCTTAATGTCTAATTGGGCACATGCCCTGTGGCAGGAGTTTTCTGACAGGGACATCCATAATAATCTTTTTCCAGTAAAAATTCTCTGATGCCTCACAAAGGTTGCAGCCCTTACCTTTTCATGGTGATACTGGCTGGAGCAGATCTACTACCAGGACACTTAAGTTGGCACAGAAAAGACAGTAAATTTTTGTTTGGTCAAATTGGGCTGGAATTTGGTAACTAGTGGAAAAGTTACTGGGAAATATTTAGGCAGAGTCATTCACATAAGTAGACAAAGGGTGTAAATTTCATTTCGATTGGAAATCAGACAAAACATCCAATCTGCAACACCTTTTATTTTTTAGCAATGTGTTTTAAAATTCACTTCATTTGGTGAATTGTAGAAATAAATTGTATCCTAATATAAATTAGTAATCTCCTGCATGGTTTTAGAATATTTACATAATATTGCTTTTTAGATAATGACATTAGAAATAAAACAATTTTAAATACTCCATGGTATTCCCTCAATTTTATCTTTTGATCCTCTAGTAAAGCCAAGTATTGACTACATGAATTGATACGTTATAGTAGACTAGAAGCTGTTATTGATATTCTGCTATCTGACTGCTCAGCAATAGTGACTGTGGTAACAGCATGATACAGAGAGGGCCTCTTATGTTCTCATCTTGACCATTGATAATTTGGTGCTGAGCATTTGGTTGGATGATGTATCCTTAAACCATTTTATCACAGGGTGGCCAGTTTGTTGAAATATTCAGTGCTCAAGGCAAAAACCCAGGAGCAAAATGGAAGATTTTTGGCAATCCATCAGCTATATCAAAAGTAAGTTTTTTAAGAAATCTATAAAACCTAGAGTATAAACCAGAAAAATGTGAATGACGCTTAAAATTAGAAGGTAATGAGGGCTTTGACCTGACAGTGGAGTTGTCACTTGCAGTTCTGTCATTATGACAGACTAAATGACTACTTAAATTAGTTCTATATGCCTCCGTGCAGACTGAGTTGGTCACAGTGTAATTTTACAGTTTTAAATATTTAGAAAGTAATTTTGGTACTCCAGTAACTTATGAATTGAGCTTTTCTCACTGAGTTATGAGTCCTGTTTGTCAGCATTATTTGTTCATAAAACACACAAGTAAAGGACATATTTGTATGGATTGTATTGTTGCCATCAAATTTGAACCAGTCATACTTGCAGTGCCATCTGCATTTTCTGATTAAAAAAAAAACAGCTTTGCATGTTAGTAGCATGGTTGGTTGTCAGGAGGAGAATTCTGTCAGGATGGTTATGTTTATTTGTTTTTCCTTTTTGTAGGCATATGACAAAGAGCTAAAAGGCTTTGTTTTTGTACTTCAAGGAAACAGTCTAACCAACAAAATGAAACTACCAAAGGAATCTAGACAAACTTGTGAGTCAAAGAATTAAATGTTGGTGATGTTGTTCTGATTATTTCATTAGTCATATTGGAATGTAAAACTTACGTTTTTCTTCCTTAGTTCAGCCATAATTCAGAATACGAAAAGTGTTGTATTTCATTAACTTTTTAGCAAGTCAGTTACAAATAAGTAAAACTTACAGAAATGCCATATTAGAGTAGGTGCTGTAGGGAAGATCTTACATGTTGTGCTGGTGCTGCCAGGTTCACTTCTGTACCTGACCCTGCTACAGAGCAGTGTCTGATAAATACCCTCTGACTCCATTCAGCACTTACCAATGTCAGTAATTCTACTGGCATTAATTAATGTGAAATAGGTTCCTGTCCCCTTTTTCATTTTAAATTTTAAAGAGTTTTTACTTTTGTGTATCAAATAAGCACTAGCAGTACAAGTTATACCCAAATTTCAGCTGTGTTTATGTGATCAGTATTTAAGGGTAGAAAGGAGTGTTTTCCCAGGTTGTCTATTGCACCACAATAAACTATAATCCAAGCAGTCTGCAATACAGCAATCACCATATGCCTTAAACTCCATGACAGAGTGTTGTACCTTATAAGGCTTCTAGGAGTGAATTGAGCTGCTTTAGAATTATCTGCTTGCTTTTGAAGAAAAATTCAGATGCTGATTTTTAACAAATGGAATGGGAATCTTCTAGTATATTTCTCATGCACGGTATACAATAAGTTTTTTTCAATTTTAAAAAAAATTGCTTGGGCTGGTCATGCAGTAAGGCCTTGAAGATTAATCTGATTTCCATAAAAGAAATTGGTTATTATCTTCATTAAAATAAATATTAATCCAATGCATATTTTTGAGAAATCAAACTAATTTTTTGTCAATGGTACAATGAACTACTATAGCAAATAACTGTAAACAATTTTTAAAAATTGCTTACTGTTGCTAAACATTAAAATGAGGATTAAGAATTATTGTTGTGGGTAATCACTGCTAAAAATAGTTAAATTTACTTTAGCTGGTGCTGCAGTACTGCAGTTAGATTTCCATCTGTTACCATTCTGTTTCCTTCTGTCTTGGTCTCTTCCTCTCTAGAGGTGTATGTACCTCAAGTATTTAATTTATTAAGTATACCATCTCCCAGTTGCACTGTAACTTTGTATACTCTTCCAAAATAAAAGATACCATATAAAATAAAAGATACTATATATGCAAATGTAATTTGAAGTTTTAAGGTGTCATTTGGCGCTGAAAAGAAGAAAGATCTGATTTGTCATTCTTTAGAAGAGGAGCCAATATTGTTGTTGAGTCTTGTGAAGTCAATGGAAAGCAGCCTGTATCCTCCCTGATGGAATATCTAAGAAAACAACATATGGTTCAATTCAGACAGTTTTGTACTGTTTTCCCTTGATAGGGAGCTACCTGAATTTTTTTGTTTGTTCCCTCAGTCAAGTTCCTTTGCTATTGTTCTAAAAATCAGAAGACTCCACTGAGCAGTGTTGTCATAATCTGAATTGCATTTTTACCCACGAGTTTTTTGAAGTTGTTTAACAAGGTGTACATTGTCACCAACATGAGTGAAAGTTTAATATAAGGTAATCTTGATAAGAAAGTATTACTTTGTTTATAATTCTTAAGGGATATTTTTTGTCTTCATGCTCTTGGAACACAAAAATTGTAAGCTAAAAAAAAAGGTTCTTTTTGCTTTCATGAGAATTCCACTGAAGCCACAGATGGGACTTTTAAAGCAACGCTTTTATTGCAGTTTGAATTGGATTTCTTCAGGTTTTTCCCGTGTTCATATGTTGTGTGAACCTTGGGAAATAGTGTTGCAGGAGCATAGCAGTGTGGTACAAAATTGAAATGCTGGACAGTGAAACATACATCTGCATGCGCACAGCACATATATTTAATTTTTTTTCCTGTTTCTAGTGGGACTGATCCAGCAATTTCTGACACTTCAGATTTTTGTGCCATTGGGAGAAGACTTCTCCACCGAGTTACTGTAAGATGCATAAAATTTTCTTGAATACTTAAAGTGAATTCTTGATTGCAGTCATTAATTGTGGTGGCATATTTTGCATTAAAGCATGGTGACTTGTCAAGCCAATAAAAAGTAATTAAGCTAATGAGATCATTATTTCTTGGATGTTTTAAATACTGACATTCCTTTGAAGACAGAACAAACTCTAAAAGAATGAAGATGGTGAAAAATCTGAAGAAATGGGACGCAAATTTATCAAATACATGAAAATACTGTCGCATGAGAACTGCCTGAAAATTCGTAAGAGATTTATGAATAAGTCATAAGAGAGGGTCCTTTGGTCCAGGGCAAAAATACATATTCTAATAACTGGGGGAGAAAAACATGACCAAACAAATGCTAAAAAGCTGGAATAACAAATGCTTGATTGGTGTAATTATTTCCACACTGTAACGAAAGAGATACACAGAGTTTTTTATTAGTTAGGTGTGAAATTATTTTATAGAGTTTTAAACGTGGGCAATTGTCAGGCTTTGGACATCATTTCTCCTCTAGTGACACCATCTGTTTATATATAACCAGCACAACTCACTCAGGCTTGTAGCCAGTAGAATATCTGAGACTTGGATTAACAAAAGAAATATTAGACCATTAGAAGAAAGATAATATACAAGAAAATATGGGTTTAATGATATGCACCTAGACTGTGTAAAGTCAAAGAAGGATTTTATTTTTGTCTTTTGGTAAGTTTGCATGTAAAGGGACAAAACAAACAGGATATGTCATGTAGTAAACAGAGACCAAATACCAAGTATGAAACCAAAAGCAATATTTGCTTCTCCTGGGCATGCTGTCGGCAGGGGCAGAGACTTAATGACAGATGCAGGAATTCAGATTTTTCCTGTAGCGTCATGTTGAGTTTGATTCTCTTGGGTACTTGCCACCTTCTTAACAAGAACCTCTTTTCCACTTCTACTAATTTTATTTTTCTCATTGCTTCCTTTTTTTTTTAATAAAAAAAATTTCTATCACCTCTCCCACCCTTATTTGCCCTTTTTCTTTCCAGCTTATATTTAGACTTTACATTTTCTTCATCTTTCTCTCTACTTCCTGTACCCATTATTACTATGTTCCTCTTATAAAAGCAAACATAAGTTCTTATAATATTCTTATGTACTTGTATAGATTTAAATACATGTATTTTGTATTTGCTATATATATATTTTATGTAACATATACTATATTGCTATATAATGTATATAATATAAACCATATTAACTATATATTTCCTTTGTAGCTTCAGCTACTTTGAATGAAGGTGTTTATGTCTTAAAAGTACAATCTCAGTTGTTCCCCACTTAGTGCAACTATATGAAAAAGTTAATAAAACTTCTTTAAAAATAGTTTTAATACAAAGTTTTGTATTTGAAATCAACTATAACTTACTGATTTAATCATAAAGTCTTTCAAGACTTGTAGGATAGACAATGCGTTATTTTATCCTAGCAGACTTAAGATAATCCAGTAAATAATAAAGACAAGTCCTTCTTGCTTCATGTGACTGCCACTCAGTTCATTTCAGATGTTTTGAAAGAAATCTCTTGCTTGTTTGCAGACAGAATGTTGATTGTGTTGTTGCCTCCTGAAGTTTAATGTTCAAAGATGGTTTCTTACACAACCTAACTACTTAGTGCTGAATCTTTGAGCAGCTTCAAGTGAAAATTGATAGCATGCCAAGCCATGTCATTTACTTTATGTAAAAAACACTGACAAGTTTTGTAATAGCTGGGCATGATACTTTATGTTACATTTCTTGCTCTCCCATTCTGCAGAGAGATGGAAATAGGAATTTAGTTTGAGCCTCATCCTATTTTGCATTCTGCTCAGTGATTGATCTGGTCAGCAAACAAGAATTTCTTCAAGGCCATCCATCACTGCTGGCATCAGCTGAGCTAAACCTTCTGACTTGCTGCTATCAACCAGTCATGCGAGATTCCTGTCATAAATACTGAAATGTGCAAACTACTGTCTATATTAGCTGCATTATCTTTCCTTTGGATGAAATCTAAGTAGAATTTTAGATACTTTTTTTACATGGCATGATTAGATGAATACCACCACGTTAACAATCAATGTATTGATCTGCATAAAAATGTGTAAAATAGATTGCAGATGAAAAATCTGATGAAGCATAATAAAATCACAACTAAGGTAGAGGGCATGTAATTTATGCAGCTTCTTTGCAGCAAATAATAGCAAAGCTATTAGTAATGCTGAATATAGCTGTCTGCTGTAAATGCAGTAGTCAGTTAAATCTTCGGTATTATGGATTTTGCTACTTTTCTGAAAAAGCAAAGGTGACTCAATGTTTTTAAAAATATTTTCATGTAAAAGAAAACAGCATTTGGCTTGTGTTGTCATTTTTGCTTTGATTCCCAATATATGGACATGTGGGTGGTAGTACTTCTGCTTGGCATTTTCACAAGCACTCAAACATTTTTTCTTAAAGAACTGTAATGCCAGTCATGGTCATACTTTGTTTCTGATATGGTTTTTCTCAGTGTTGCGTATCACATGAAATTAGTACACCTTGTTACAGTAAGTTTTACAGCAAATGAGTAGAGCTGTTGATGTAAGGAAAGAGACTTTGTACCATAGCCTATAAAAAATAAAAATAAAAAGAGTAGACTGCTCTGACATAAGAACAAGAAAGAGATGCTCAATTTCTGGTTATGTACTGAAATATGATAGTCACTGATCCTGCTCCAAAGCCCAGATTTGATGCTCAGTATTAATGTGCCATGGGCTCTGCTGTGCTGCCACTTCTAGAATCACTCAGTACCTTATGGACCATCTTTCCAGCCTGAATGTGCTGAGGATTGCAGCACGATTGCTCATTCACTCTAATGGTACCTGTGTCTCTTAATTTCTTAATTCTTCCTGATGTTTCAACCTTTGCTCAGCTGGCAAAGTGTGTATCAACAGGTTTGCTTAGTTACTGTCTCACTATTCTCTAGTCTCACTAGCCTTCAGAAGGCATCAGCTTTTCTTATATTCTGAATTAATGCAAACTCTGCGAGAGTTTCAAACTCTGGAACACACCTGATAAGGTTTAAGAAGTTTTCTGTTGAAGCTAGTTATGTATAGTGGAATCTGTAGGGAAAAGGGGGTTAAAATCTCTGTATTCCTGAAATAGTTGTGCTTGTTGATAGAAAATCTTATTACAGAGTTTGTTAACAGTACAGTAGAATATATATTTTGGTACCATATTTCCTGTTTTCAAACAGTTGTTTCTATAAATATGAGTTTATTGCTTTGAGATTTTTAATAACCACAACATAGTAGGTTTTACAGGCATAGTTAATTTATTCATAGATACCACAACAGTTTGAATTTATGTGAATTAGATGCTATCATAATCAGTCATCATTTTAGCTTTGCTGACAGAAGTATCATAAATTATTCATGTTAACCTAAACACCCAGCATGTTTTGAGATGCTGAACAATATGCATCTTGGTTAGTCTTGCAAAATTTAGACCAACCTCTTAAAATTCAAAGCAGGACATAGGTGCTGATTCTATCATGTATATCTGAAATTATTGGAAGATTTTAGATAGAGACTGAAGGTAAACTTTATTGAGTAGATTAACCTGAGAGATTATTTGTAATTCTGGTGTTTAGTAGCATGAGACATGTCCCATGATTTCTTTGTGAAGCAGCAGTGAAATACAGAACCATTCTTAGAAGTATTAGGGTATGTTATATTCCATAATTTACAATGCAGATTTTACCTCGTGTGTTTGAAAGTAAAAAAATTTAATAACTCTCACAGTCATCATATCTTATAGAACATTAGATGGAAGAAAAGCACTAATTATGTGTATTTTGGTTGGTGGATTAATGTAAGTAACATGGAGTAAACTGAATCCTGTTTATATCTGGTTGGTAGGGTTTGTTCATCAGGATTTTCATATGCCAAGTAAAGTAAATTCTGTTAGCAAGAATGTTAATTTTGTCTTTTTAAAGGGCAGGCTTCATAGTGGTTCTTAGTAATTAGAATAAATTGTTTGAATATGAGAAATATGGCTGTACTTAAGAGAACCAACACCTGTTACATTAGCAGGTGCACACATCTCCTTTCCTTCATCTGAAAAGGATGGATGAAGGGATGGATTGTCTCTTTAGAACAGAAAATTCATGGAAAGAATAACAAAGTGGAAAAAATAACAGCCAATAAACTTTATTTAAAAAAAGCCAACATAACTTGTTGGAGGCATAAATAACAGCATTATAGAGGTAGCTTGTTTAGATTCTGGAAAATGAATAAGCACTAAATTTTCTACACATTAATACACACTAGAATTCTTTGTACTGAAAAATTGAAAACTATTTTCCAGAATTACTGTTTTCTAAATTATTTGGCAAAGTTAGCCATGCTTCAGAGGAACAAAGCACTGTGCCTTAAAATGGAATTTACTAAATACTTGAAAAAAAGAGAAAGATAAGCTTATTTCTAAACTAAAGATATTAATATATTGATAGAAGTTTCTAAAATACATCAGTATTAGTGAGCATTTCCAGAATAACTTTTGAAATGTGGAGTTGTAAGAGTAATTAAACTTTCATAGTAGGTTATTCTTGGTCAGTGAAAATACCAGGTCATTTTTTTATTTCAAGAATTGCTTGCAAATGTGTCAGTATCTTGTAGGGAGAGATCAGGATTCAGCAGTTCTTCATAACTTCTCATATTTTAAAATTTTTTTTATTCTAACAACCAGATTTAATGTTGTTTGTTTTGTTCCTGCCACCTGTATTACTGCCTGTGTATGGATACTGGTTAAGGGCATTTTGTAGGGTTTTTTTTAATGCTCTCCAGTAAAAACACTATCAACAGGAAATTCTAATAGAGAACACAACTTATTCTCTAGGTCTGGGTGGCATATCAGTCTTGCAGATCTCTTCTTTCGTAGGGATTTGAATTACTTTTTAATATAACTGCATCTGTTCTGTGAGGGTATGATACAGTGCTCTGGATTTCAGGTGATCAGGCAGCCACTTCAGTAACATATTATCTCCTACAAGACCAATTTACAAGTAGTGCATAAAATAAAATGTATCTGAAGTACAGGGTGCTCCCAAAGAAACTTGAGAATCTGAAAGCATGGCAAATCAGCTGACAGTTGTTATTCCCCTGTTTTTGTCTCTAAAAGGGAGATGATGGTGATGACGATGTTACTGTCTAATGTTTAGGAAGCACATGCTTTTTATGGAGAAAATGGCACTACAATTGTTAAGTACTAGTATATTGATGTACTAATAGTGAAGCATTAGCAGAGAATTCTCTCTGGATTTTGACCAGGATGCAAAGAGATTTCTGCTAGTATTACATTGCCTGGGAGTTGCTCTTAGCTTAGCAACATTGATGAAAAACCTGCTTTCATGTTTGGTAAACCTCCAGGTTAAGTCATTTATAAAAACACTTTCATTTGAAGACCAAGTGAACCTGACAAATGAAGCATCCCTTCAACAGTTGAGTGTCATTTTTTCTAAGTTCATTTTTAGCCTTGAATTGAACACTAACAAATGGTTATAAATTTTTATTCATACAGAAGCAAAGTGAATAGGTAATCTGAGCAGATGAGTTGATCTGTACTCTTGGGTAGTTGCTACCATTTGCTTGCAATCTCACTATAGTTACCATTGTGAGGAGAATAGTCAATCAAAGTTGAAGATGTAAAATAAAATTGAAAATTGAATTGGAAGGTAATTTTACTTTCAAATGGTTTGCAAATGTAGATGTTAAGTGTGAAATGAATGCAGTTAATGACCATAGCTGGAAGAGTTATGCACCTGCTGATCACAGGAATATTGTTATAAATGAGGTTGATTTTCTTGTTGACTACCTCATTTTTCTCAACATGGTCTCATTACTTTTCTATCACATGTCTGACCCTTAGATATAAATACTCAAGTACAGACATAATAAAAATACATTAACTCCCATATAGATTTTCTTAATGCGTCTTTAAAAATCAAGATGTGTGCTGCAGATGTTGCTTGCCACTGTAGGTTTAACGTAGGTTTTGCTTTTGTGTAACAGGAAAAAAGAGTTGAGTTTCACCAGAAGCACTCTTCAGTCATTTTTCAGCTGAGAGCTCTAATGTTCTAACTCCCATTGTCTGAATTATTTCAGAAAAGAGTTTCTTCAGACCCTTGCTTTATTTTTATTTTCCAATAAGCAATATGACAGAAAAGTTTGAAAGTTATTCTTCAATAATTATCTTTCTTCTCCTGGGAAATAAATTATTTTACAGAATTTTAAGGTCATCTTTCTTCAAATTTATCTGTTCAAATGTTTCACGTTCTTTTGCCTGTGGAATATAAATATTTTTATTGTTTTAAACGTATTTACTGAAATAAATTACACTTCTTTAGGAGTGATTATATCTGTGTATCTAAGGTTTACTCCTTCCTTATGGCACATCTATCATCATAAAAACAGTCTTACTTTAGACTTATATGACACAGTCTGATATAAATGTATATAAATGATATAAATGTATGTATTTTTATCTAAAAAAATGTGTTCCTTTGGAATTTTGGAACATAACTGAGCTGTACATTTACCAATGGCCTTTCTATAACTGAGTACCTATTTTTTTCATGAGGGAGAGAGATAAACCTAGTCATACAAGAAATAAATAATAAAATTTAAACATATTGAACTGATATTATGAAGTGAACTTACGTGTTTATTGCCAGTTGTTTGGAGATATGCATGACTTAATTCTAGGCTCCTACTGCTCTCTTATAGCACCATTTAAAGCAACATTCTCTGTTGAGAATTATGCAGTTTGAGGTTCAGCAGGGATTGTATTCTTGTTTTTCAGCACTCAGGTTACTGCAACCGCCTGGTTCATCAGCAGAATTACTCAGTTCTACACATAACCAGGAAATCCAGGGAGCTTCAAGCTCCAATACTTTGGAGTTCTTTGGTGCATCAATTTCTTGGCACTTCTGAACATCCAAGATCTAGACTGAAGAGTTTCTGAAAATTCATCCGTAGGTTTTCCACCAAAGACTATATGCAAAGCAAAGTGATGGGTGAAGCTAAGCCTTGATCTGAGACAAAGGCTTGGCTATGTGGCTAAATTGCTGGTGATATTAAGGGAACTATTTCATATCTTGCTTAAATTTTTTCAGAAGTAAGATCAAGCCCAGATACTATTGCTGTAAGACACCTGGGGGTCTTCTGATGAAATCACTTTTCAAAGACTTGGTATAATTTGTCCATTCATAAATATAAGTGCAGCTCATCCTGGAATCTCTCATATCAAACAATACCAATAGGGAGGTTATGTTTTTTCCTCGGCACAGTAGTGAAATTTCTGCTTTTCAAGTGCATTGATTTATAAGAGGAACTGGCAGTCTTTCAAAATTAAGCAAATAGTGTAATCTTCCAATTTTTTTTTATTTGCCCACCCATGTTGTGAGGATGAATAGATTAAAGATCAGGTTATGTGCAAAAGAGAGGAAACAATCAGCAAGTTCTGGAAAGCTAATGAACAGTTTGCTTTGGGTGATAGCCTTAATGACTGTGGGGGAACAAGAAGGTGTTTATGTATTTTTATTGCCTGACCTGGTAGAATCTTTTGATATTTACATCATTGCAGTATATTTTATACTGTCCTTGGTTAAACTCTCAAATTGCCAAAAATAGCTAAAGTATGTAATTTGCCCTAGAGTTAATGCCCTCCTAAGCTGACCTAAGGAAACCTGTGAATGTTTTAGGATGTTTTTCTGCAAATTTTGGGTGATGACTTTTCATTAGTTAAGGTACAAATAGTCTTTAGCTAATGAAAATGTGGCTTCAGTAATAAATAAAAATAAAAAAATAATCTATGGTGCAGTCTCACTATTTTTAAGCAAAACCCAGCATTGAATGATTATGAGTAACTACTTTTAGCAGCACTAAGTAGTGACAAAAAGTTGTCTATTATAATTATTTGTCATCTTCTCAGAGGGGCTGCTAATTACAGAGAAGTACTCATCTGTCAGAAATAGGCTTGTTCAAAAATAATAGGTAAATTAATCATTGTTTCCCCATACGTTAAGTATATTGTCCCAGATTGCAGCCCTTAAAGTAAAGTCTGTGCTCTGGAGCGTTCAGGTAGGACTGCTGGGGAATGTCAAGGTTGTGCTGTTGTTGTGGTTTAACTCCAGGGTGCAGCTGAGCCCCAGCAGCCACTCTCACTCCTCCTGCAGTGGGGCAGGGAAGAGAATACACAATGGTAGAAGCACAAAACTCGTGTGCTGGATAAAGGCAGTTTAATAGGGAGAGCAGAAGCTGTGCATGTGAATCTAAACAAGGCATCAGGTCCTTCCCTTGGGCCTGCAGTTGTTCTGCCATCTGCAGGAGCTCAGGGCTTTGTCCTGTGTGATGGCTATGTGGGAAGACTGCATAATTCTGAACTTCCCCCATCCCTTCTCCTTCCCCACAGTTCTTACTGCTGAGCATGGCACTGTATTGTCTGAAACATCCCTTGGGTCGGTTGGGATGAGATGTCCTGACTGTGTCCCCTCCCAGCTCCTTGTGCATCCCCAGCCTCCTGGCTGGTGGGGTGAGCTGAGGAGCAGAAGAGGCCTCAGCTCTGTGTAAGCACTGCCCAGCAGCCATGGAAACATCCCTGAGTTACCAACACTGCTTCCACTCTCCAAGCTACTCTGAAGAAATTTAACTGCATTCCAGACAAAACCAGTACAGCTGTTCACAAGACTCAAAGGAAACAACATAAAAATGACCCGCTTCATCAGTTTATAGGAAACCTATTTTTTTTTTGTGACCATGGCTGTGGTCTGAATTTACTAGAAACGTTGAAATTTAGTGTCCTTGGTGTCATTGGGAGATGACCTGAATAGTGAGCAATAAACTCCTGTATTATAATTCACACTTGAAGATATGTCCTCATGAAGTAAAACAGACAGACAATGTATTGTGTTTACCTTCAAGCTGAAAAGAATCTATATGAAGTGACAGAGGCATTTTTAGGGAAAGAAAGCAAATAATGTTTTTCTAGTTAGCAGGCCCCAAGATAGCACAAGCTTAAGGGGCCAAAGCATGTGTGATTATTAAAGGCTACTGGCTTCTCAGTTCATACAAATTGAATTCTTTCATAGTCGTAAAGGCTGTGGAAATCTAGCAAAGAGTGTAGACTGTTGAAATAAAATTAGCATGTAAAGTGATTTTATATATGCAGGGATATAGCCACCAGGTTTGAATTGGAGAAAGAAATCTCATTACTCATCTTGTAAAAGAAGTAATTTTTAAATTCCATATTTGCTATCACTGACATAAAAGTTCTGCACATTAATAGTTTTTTTGTGATTTCCCAAAGATACTGGATTATTGAATTGACAAAGATCTGTTCCATTCTCTCCTGCCTTTTCTTTTATAGGATAACTGATTTAGGCAATATTAAAAGAAGATTGTATTTGTCAACGGTCCACAAGGAGTTGTCTGTAACCCCTCTGCATGCAAAAATTCCTCTGTTTATGATCAAGCGCAAAATAGTAAGTACCTTGGGAATATTCCTTGGACTGGGGTTGAGCATGTTTTCTAATCAGAAATGTTTCTTGTATATTACAGACTTTTTGAAATTGCTGTTTGGTTTGGAACTCAGCCCCTACTGATTCAAAATACTTGTGTATGTCCCCTTTACCAGATGGCAGCAGAAATATTTAATGCTTCACCTCTTCTATCCTTCTTCTTATATTAGGAATTAATTCCCATTTTCCAAAATTATTTCTGTTTGTGATGTTTCTTCATCTCTCCTGTTGATCCAGCCTCTATAAAATCCTCTGTCTCTGATACTTCTTTGTGATAGTGCTCCTGCTCACATGTCCCTTCTCCTCTAGTGACATTTGATGAAATACACTGCAGCTGCAGATAGACTGTAGCTGATGGCTGCTTTTACATTCTTCAGGTTCTTCCACATTCTGGCATATCTAAAACAATCTGTATGTCAAACTGATGGAAGTAAAGCAATAACCATTATCTTCTTGTTCCCCTCTCCCATGCCCAGCCACAATATATGGTAATAGCTGACAGGATGCAAAGCCTGATGGTTGCCATATAACCATGTAAGGACTGGACTCTCAAATGCTGCTTTAGAAAATAAATTTGATATGAGAATATTTAATTCAATTATTTTAAAATACACATTGGCACCACAAGAACTAGATAACAGTATACAAAGCAGCTGTGAGTTAAGGGTTAAACATGAGATATAGAGTATTTTAGAAAAACCTCTGAAGTTGTAACTTTTTTTGAGATAAGTTAGGTGAAAGCAGCTGTGATAACTAAAGACTGAGGACTTTTCTGCTTTGTGGGAAGAAGTGGTTGGATTTTTTTAATGACTATGTATCAGACCATACCCCTGAAGTTGCTGTTAATTCAAAATCCACTAAATTTAAATTATTTTTCTTCAGTGTAATTTCAATTAGTTGGTGTCAGACTAGTAAAGTATTGCAGGATTAAAATGTGCATTAATGTACACCAAGTTAAATTCAACCCGAAGATGAACTTCAGTTATGTATTTTAATTTAGATAATAAAGCATGAATCAGAGATCTGTCTAAATGCTCTGATCAGTTATAATGACAAAATATTTTAATAACCTTAATGCTTGACCAACCTTAAAGAGTAGATCTGTATTTCTTAGTGCATCTGAATACATATCTGTCTCCCTTAAATGGTTATCTGCCTTTTTATCATTGCTTTTGCTTAAAGGAGGGAGCATGCTGCTTTTAGTGATTAGATAGATCTTTTACATGACTCTGATAGTTCAACTTACACTGTATACACAAGCTAATCATTATTATCAGCATGATGGGTTGTGAATCAGGATATAATAAGTCGTTTGTTCCATCAGAAGGACATAGTTTGCATTTTCACATGCTAGCTTTCTGTATTTTATTCTTACAAATTATTATATTTTTCAACCTCAGCGCTTGAAATTTCAGTTATAATTAAATACTGAATTTTTCAGTCCATTGCTTGGTGTCTTCAAAACAAGTATTGCTTTCCTTCCAAAATTTCAGATTTAAGAGCTGAATGGTAATGTATGCACCTAATTTTTTTCCAAAAAATATTTGGTATTTGGCAATTAAAAGCTAAGTTTCTACCTTGACTTTATAAGGAAATGAGGCATGTAGAATCATTATGTTTTAGTATTCTTCTCCCTTAAAACTTCAACCATTGGTCAGCTAGATTTTACACATGAGTAGTCATATCAAATATACTACCAATAGATTGCAAATTGAATGAATTTCAAATTGCTGCATTTCTCCTCAAGGCCATTGTGTTTATTTGTATAGAAGGTGTGTTATCCTCAGCTCCTGGGGTTTACTAATGAGTATTGTTTCTTTTTTCTAGTGGTGCAATATGTGCATTGACTTGGTAGCATTCACCAGTGGAATATTCAGAGGAGCTGTGTTCCGGTCTTTGGATGGAATTATTGTTTCAGCTAACTGTAAGCTAAGAAAGATCTTCACTTTAAAATCCAAGCCTCAAGATACAGCTGAGGGAGATGGTGTGTTTTAATTACTATGTAGCCTTAATCATAAACTGTTCGTATTACAAAATCAAAAGCTTCTTATTCGTCAGATTGGCAATTGGAAAGATTACATGATTTCATGAAAATTAAAGTGATAGTACAGCATATTAAGTTTGCTAGTGCTGGACTTAAGGCAACTAATTAAATACACGTGTACTTGTGTGTTTTAAACGCTGAATTTCTTAGAAGTATTTTCTTGAAGAAATTCTGGCAAGATTTACCAAGTAGAGATCTTGTTTTAATAAGACTGTCTTACACTGATAGAAATGAGGTTTTGGTCAAGAACAGAGTATCTGAAAGAAAAGAGAAATACTTAAAGCAGCAACATTTGCTGTTTGTTTTCTTAATTTTGGACATTAGCAGCTGATGAAAGATTTCTTTTTAAAATAATCCAGGCTAAATTGTATCAAAACATTTTATGCAACAGAGCTATGAAACTATCATAAACACCTCAGATCTTATGTCCATTTATCCTAATGTGTCCTTGTTTATTGGGAAAATTATATTGGTGGTGATCTGAAAAATTAGAAGTTTTTTTGTAATAGATCAGTATATTGGTCAAAGTTCACCAGTCTCCAGACTCACATCATATTCCTGAATCATCATTTTCCAAGGGATAGAGCTTCATTTCTCACTGGTATTTGCAGTAATAGAGGAGAAATTTCAAAAGCACAGCTGGCACTTTCTTATTTTAAAGGCACCCTAGGAATAGCTCAGCTTCAGTTTCATTGAAATTTTCATTTTGTGGCTTTTAAGGAATTTACCTGAAAAAAAGACTGGTTTCAGATGGAGTGATCATTAGCAGTATTGTAAGTGTAACAAAATGTATCTTCAATTTGGAAACACTAAACCAGTTGGGGAGAGCAAGCAAACCTTGTGATTACTCCTCTGATTTTTTGTTGGTAAGATTGGGAAAAAAAAATTAATTAAAATATGTCTTCGGAGAGAATATGGTAAATTCTCAGCAGGAATGTGCAGTTAGAGCTCTCACTGGCATTCATTTAATTTAATTCCATTGGTGCATTGTTTTCTCCCTTCCATTCTAAACAGTTTCTGAAATGTGCTTAGATATTCTAAATGAGTTCCAAAATTCTAAAATGTAGTTAACATAATGAGTCGACAGCTTTAATAAACTGTATGCATAGTAAAATATTACACTTTTAATTACTTCATTATCAATTCTATGATTATTACACAGCTGGTGGGCATCAGTACTTTCAGTATGCTTATGAATTTCCTTATCTAGGCAATTCATAGAATCATGGAATTGTTTAGGTTGGAAAAGACCTTTAAGGTCATTGAGTCCAACTGTTAACCCAGCACTGCCAAGGCCACCACTAACCCTAAGAACCACATCCACATGGCTTTTAATACTGCCAGGAATGGTGACTCCACTGCTTCCCTGTTCCAGTGCGTGACAACCCCTTTATGAAGAAATTGTTTCTACAAGTATCTGATCTAAACCTCCTCTGGCACGACTTGCAGCCATTTCCTCTTGTGTTGCTGCTTGTAACCTGGGAGGAGACACTGACACTCACCTCTCCAGGGTCTCCCTTCAGCCTCCTTTTCTCCAGGCTGAACAACCCGAGTTTCCTCAGCTGCTCCTCCAAACTTGCTCTCTAGACTCACCTTAAATTTTCATTCCAGCTGAAGGTTTGGCTGAATTAAAATGTTTCTATACTTCATAACCAATTACAGAAAAACAATAGTAAGGTTTTTTGTTATTATTAATTAAGTTTCAGACAGGGCAGCTTGGAAAACTGAACAACAACTAACACATCAAAATGTTATCAGCACTGTTCTCATCCCAAATCCAAAACACAGCACTCTACCAGCTACTGGGAAGAAAATTAAAGCTTTCTTAAAGCAGAAACCAGGACAAGGGTCAAGTTCTTTGCTTCAACCTCCTTAGTGTGGTGGAAGTAATGATTTCAAAGTGCAATGAGTGTGCTCTCTTTTCAAGTAGCAAGTATACAATATGTTTTGAATTTTTAAAATTATAAGAAATGCAAAGGAGAAACCACTTATACTAAGAAATCATTTCTGTATGAGATCATTGAGATAGAAGAGGAAATAATTCATCTTTTCTGCCCCATGATACTGAGGCATACAAGCTTAAGCTATACCTAGTTTCTTGTTTCCATAGTGATCCAGAAGTTATATATGGGGTTTTATCACTAAGTATTGTCCAACAGTGATAAATAATGTACTGGCTTGGCAAAAAAAAATGGTTGAAAAAATATGTCTATTACTGGAATACAACATGGGACTCTTGAATTTTTTTATTCGAATCTCAATACTTGATCCATTATTTGTGTTTGGGTTTCGGGTTATGTTTTCCTCTTCTTATCTTTGGGAAATAGGTTAATGTTCATTAACTTTCATTATATTCAAGTCTTCTAAAATTTGAAATGATTTTGCATTGTCACATCAGGAATGGTTCTGACATGGATTCCTTTCTTTGTAGAGAGCAGCTTTCATGAACTCAGTTTATACTGATTATCAAAGGGAAAGCAGAGATAATCACCTCACATTCTACTAGTATCTGGTGTCACAACAATACATAGGTTGACAGCTTTTTAGTTTATCATGAAAGGGTAATGGTGTCCAAAGTTTGGAATTAAAGCTTGTAAAATTCTTTATTTGCATATATGGGACTTCTTTGCTACTTAAGTCCCACTGATAAAAATACCATATTTAACTGTTCATTTTAAATTAAAATCACTATATCTGTGTTAGAATTAAAGCTGACATGTAATAAAAATTAACAAAATGTATTTTGTGATTTTTTTGCTTGTTCACTTGCCAAATTAAAGAAGCTGATTTTCTATGGCTATTCCAGCCATTAGTATATATTTCTTTAACTGTATTCAAAATTTTTGACCTAAAAATATACACAATATAATTTTAAAATTTACAATAAAAAGTGACCATTTGCAGCAATTTTTTCAAATTACCATAATCGATTCAATTTTTATAGCCATATGGACTAAAGTATATGTAATCTACCAAATAATGTAAGTCAAATTTAATTCCATCGTGTCATGAGTGAAGTAAAGCCCATGTGTTTTGATTCTAGGTACATGTGTTGTTATTCCTCAAACCTGCCAGCTCAATTCTGATGTTCCACAAGTTACACAATTGCTGAATCTAACTAAAATTCACAAGCCAGAAATAAAATGTGGGGGAAATACAGCACGAGAAACAGGTATTCTGTTGTATTGAAATACTGTGAATACAATCTATACAGTATGTGTACAAACAATTGATTGTTTTGTAAATGTCCATGTTGAGAGTTCCAGTGTCTTAAAATGAAACATGACAACTCCTGCACAGCTGTAGTGCCACAAGCACATAGACACATGTCAGCTCTATAGTTTGAGATCTGTGTGCAGCCTGAATAATTCTAATTCAAGCATGAGATTTGTAACGATATTTGAGATGTCATATGAATGTACACTGAAGCATTTTACAGTGACGTTGTTACACTTCTTTTTGAAGTATGTTCACATCAATGAAACTCTTCTGGAAATATGACCATGCAGTGTCCTCAGCTTATACTCTGAAAAGGAAAATCTTGTCTTACTGGTATCTTGGAGTTATTTGAATGTTTCTGCAAGCTAAAAAATAATAAACCATATAATTTAGACTTTGGCACCATTGCTTAGAAGAGATTTATTTAAGAAGCTGGGCAGTTGTGTGCTACAATACAAGCTATTGCCTTGGATAAAAGCTAAGAGAATGCAAAGAGAGGATTAAATTAAAAATTATTGTTACAGCTGAAGGCTAACAGCAGGAGACTTCAAAAGTTTTTTGTTCTAGTCTCTGTATTGTTTTATAGTTATGAATAATCTCAACAGAGAAATTAATAACAGGGGAGCAAAATTCTGTTATGATACAGATACTAGTTTAATAAAGAGTGGGACTTCAGAGAGTTTTGAGGTTGTGAGATGGGCAATCCCATATTTACTTTTTCCTGAAAAACAGAGCAGGTAACATGCAGGAAACATTATAGTTTTCAAAGCAAGATTTTCAGTTTACTGGTTTTATATCTTATGGCCACTGTGTTGAAAAGTTATGGTCTAGGGACCACTGTACAAGATAAATGTGTAACATGATATCATGTAAAATCTAGTTTTGCTAAATGCAGAGGATTGTACATTGGGGAGGAATGATAACTACAGTTAAGCTTTAAAATATCAAAATTAAATGACTCAGAGAAGGAAGGTTATCATCACCATAGATACAGCCCTGTAGAATTTTCAGATTTTAATATGTTTTTAAAAACTAAGTAGCAGGAAATTCAAATTCATATGAAATGAAAAAAGGTATCAAACCTTTAAATCATTTTTGCATTATTATCTGAAATACTTTATACATTATCAGTTAAACCATCTCAGAAAATAACGTACAGACCAAGAAATCGTTCAGGGAGAAGCAGCATGAATGAAAAACTCTCACATGAGATACGCTGAAAACATAAAAAATTGATATAAGGACATTTATGAAGTAACCAGTGGTACAAAGGAAGTTCAATAAAACCTGCTTTTCTTATCTCATGGCACAAAAACAAGATATGATTTGATGTGATGCAGTTGAAAATTAAAAACTCAGAAAATGCCATGTTACACAGACTATGGTTAAAATATGGAATCTACTGCTAAAAGAAGCTGGCAAAAAATTGGTATCATTCCAAAATCAGTTGGCAATTTGTATGGGTAATGGCAATGTTGTATATAGCAGCAGTAAAAATGTGAAGAGAAAATTTAATCTTATACTTCCAAGGTTTTCCAGCCATACTCTAAGTACTGTGTTGAAGGCAGATGATTCCAAAAATCCGTACTGAATTATCTTGTTCTATTTCTGAAGCACTTGGATTTGGCCTTTGAAACGGAATGTTGGGGAGATTATTGGCCTGTTCTAGACTAGCACTTCATGTGTTGTTATGTTTAAGTTGGCATGTCTGTTTGAATAAGATCTTTAAGCCAAGAATCAGCAGAAACTGAATTGCAGATACAAATGCCAAGATGTGGAATTGCTTAAATAGACTTGGGTCAGACAACTGAGAGCTTTTTACTGAAGCTGCTGTTTGCTTTAAAACTGTGTATTGCTTCCTACCTGCAGTAGAGTCAACAGCAGAATTTTACTAAGGCAAATATATTTACAGCCCTTATTGTCTTGATTCAAAATACTGATTATCTCTTCAAAGCAATTTTGTTAAGAGACAGATCATTATTAAAGAACAGCAGTAGAGAGAGACATAGGTTATTTATGTTCATTATTGGAAATCTGCTGTTGCAAAATTATTCATAAGCAGTAGTGGTTTTCACAGAACCATGTTCTGTGAAATTCATAAAAAGAATGAAATAAAATTTTCAGCTATTGACAAGTTTCTTTGTAGATGAAGAAGATCAGGGGGGTTTAATCAGTTTTTTGTGTTTTGAAGACATCAGCTAAGATTCCAATGAGGAAATAAATCGATGTAGAAAAAAACCCAATATTTTTCACTAGTATGTCACTACATTTCATTGATTAGAATTCTAAACATACCAAAAATGTTATTTCCTTATGCCCAGGATATTACTGGGTTTGTAAATTCAGTTGCATGTACACATAATTGATCTGTACCCCTTCTTAAAAAAAAAAATTATTCTGTGAATCCATTTGCAACAGTAAACATCCTGGAATATGTGCAAGCACTTCTTAAAAATGAGAGTTATAATGAATTTTAAAATGAAGTGCTCTGATTCATGTCCTTCATGGAGAACTGATAATTTCACTCTTCTTAAAATGTTGGTTTAACTGTTATTTTTAGCTTAATCTGGAGAAGTGCATACACTTCTTATTGCTAGAACTTAGGAAAACATGCAGGTGAAATCTCTCTCTTTAGGCACCCTCTTTCCTTTGTTCTTTTGTTCCATTATTGTTGGCTTCTGAAGAAGACACAAAGCTAAAGCTTTGGTTTAACCCATAAAATAGTTGCAATGTCTTCCTGAAGTATGTCATTTTCCCCTTCTTCTGAGTCATATGATCATACTACAACAGGGTGGTAGAACATCTTTGGGGAAAGAAGTAGGACTGAAGTAGTTTCAAAGTGATCTGAGAAAGCAAATTAGATAAAGAACCCATTTCCTACACATCTTCATCGCTGTAGCCAATGTTAGAAGTGGTGCTGTAGGTAAGGAAGATAGATTTTTATTCCACTGGGTTTAGGACTTTGTCAGCCTTGAGGATTCTCATCTTTAGTATTTGAATTCAGTGAATAATCGTTTCCACCATTTCTGTTACAATGCTCTGGAAATCCAGGTGCCAAGTATTGACCTAAGGAACAAGGTTACAGAGAATGATAACTGCTGGTTAAGGTTAAGACTATACCATCTCATGAAGCTCCAAAGAAAAATAAACTTTGAGAACAACCTTGATAATATCCAGAGTTTCTTGAAAATACTTTGTACACTTCATATCTTCTTCTTTTCCCAGAATATGAAAAAACAACTCATAAAGATTTCATCATCTGCACTAAGTGGCCAATGCTGGTGCTCTCTCTCAATATACCTCATTAGCAAAGGCAATCTTTGTCCTACAGCAACTGAAATGAATAGTAGGGGGCTTGAATTTTTGCTTAGAGTAAGACCCTTCATATATATCATTCAGCTTTTTTATTTTGCTAGCAACTACCATTTTTATAAGGGAAAATAATACTGTTAGAGTATTATTGCCCTACAAGTAGTCAAGCCAAAATTCTGTTGTAAAGATGGATTATAAATTTGCCTTTGAAATAGCAGAGGAAACTCTGTGATCCAATTTCTCAGTGACTATATTCAAAAATAAATACTTCTTGGCTGGATTGTCAAAATATGAGTGAGTGTAAAATTTAAATGAGTAAAATAGTGTGAATGATGCATCTAAGCAGAAGAAATTAATGTTCACTTAAAACAAGACTCAGGTTTTACCATCTGGACTACAAAGATATATAGCCCTTAGGAATATATAGTAAAGTAATTAATAATAACATCCCTCACCTGCATGAAGATGAAATGTCTTCAGTTTAAGGCTTAATCTTTTTTTTAATCCCATTTTCTGAACGTAGCATGTGTTTCTCCAGACATGGTTTTCAAATTTAAGAAGTTGGCCTACTGAAAGTTGGAAGTTTTGGTATGTTTAAGTACATTTTAATTGGAAAATGTTCTTTTAATCCACTAAACTTTTTGTTTATTTGATAATCAAAAGCCCAAATTATTTTTAGTATCATCCACTTTTAATTATACATATTATTTCATTATGTTATCAACACACTGTTATGTGTAGATGTAGGTAATTAATTGCAGTCAATTAATGTGGTCATTAAGAGAGATTTTAATGCAAATCAGCTTTTCTAATTGGAGCTAACAACATCCCAAGGTAGCCAGCAAAAAGAAATTGATGTTAAACCAAGACAGGTCATCTGATCTTATGAAATGGCAGCTGTTAGCAGCAACCAAATGTCACATCAGGAAAAAGGGAGGCAGGTAATGGCAGCAAGTAGCATCTTCTGTGCTTATTAGTACAGTAAATTATGATATTGGTGTCTAATGCATGATCTGTTTTTCATTTCCTTGATGACACTGTAAATAAAGCTGATCCTGAAATAAAGTTATGAAAAATGCTTAGGGGAATGGACAAAATGCTTTGTTTCTACTTTATTGCTTTATGAAGGTGTCAAATCTCCAAAGTGAGATAGCAATTTAACACTGAAGTTGTAGCAAGAAAATATCTTTGGACATTGTAAGTATTAAATATAAATTAATGTGAAGATACCATTTTTGTCAGCTCTGAAAAGGAGGATTCACTGACGGTCTTGGAGAATTATAAAAGAGGAAAATAGATAGTACATGAAGCTCTGCAACCCTGTTGGTGAAATTAATGTGTAACCATTTTACTGTCCTTCCTTTTTAATTTTTTCAGAACATTCACCTGCATTCCATGTTTACTTTTTGTTTGTCTTGAAGACTGTTTGGCAATTTCTGTGCTTTAAAAGACTTACAAAAATAAATCTACAGTTTAACCAGTAAAAAAAAAAGAAATAGTGAAAAGGGTAGAACATTTTAGCAGCAATAGTGTGTTTGCAATATTAGGGCTCAGCCAGGTAATACAGTAGATTCAATAATTTCAAAAAGCAAGCTACACGGAAATAATGTGACTGATACCTTGACAGTCTTGCCTCAGGTTTTTTGTGTTATTATTTATTTATTCCGTTATTTATTAATTAGAGTTCTTTTTTCTTCCTGTCAGAAGTTAGGTTTTCATTGAAGTTCTAAAGAAATCCTGCAAACCAATTTTTTTTTTTGTTTATAAATAACCCACTTTTAAATAAATCTCCAAAGCAAGAAGATTAGAAATATGTCTCTATAATAGACCAAACGTTTCTTGCTGATATGTTGACACACTTTCATAAAATGTGCATTTGCTATTCCTATATTTCTAGGAATTGCACTTTAAAGCAGCATAATTTTTATATATGTTTAGTATTCATAGTTCTTTTCATTGATTTAAAAAAAATACTACTTTTTATTGTTTCTAAGTATTGTAATTTTTTTTAACTATTACTTTTCTTAACTTAGGTAGCTTGGTTAATAGAGGCCAAGGCAAGGTGTGGAGCAGTAAAACTCAACATGTATCACATATTGCATTTGGGTCAAAGATCCTTGGGCCACCTCCATCTTCAAACAGAAGAGCCAATACAAAGGTATCTGGAAAGGTAAAAAGGGCTAAATTCCAGCAGCACTGTTGGCACTTTTGCAAAGGAAGAGATTGACAAAGAGGAGTTACACTAAAGGTTTATTTCAGAGGCTGTTTCCAGAGAACTGTGGGAGGTCATGGACCTCCAGTGCGAGATCCTGTAACATCCAGTAGAGGGCAAGGAAAAATCTTGGGTGGCTCCAGCACAGGGCCAGTTTGTTGATCCCACAGGAGAGAAGGCTAAGGGGGAATCTAATGAATGCAGGGCTGTAGAGAAGCCAGGCCTCTTCTAAGAGGTGCCCTGAAAGGCCAAGAGCCGCGAGCCCTGATTGCAGGGAGGCCCTGCCTGAATGTAGCAGTGAAGAGTTTCAGTACTGCAACAGGGTCATGGAGAGATTGGGGGATTTCAAAACTTCTAAAGATGACAAAACTTGATTCAAACAGGCTGATCTAATTTCAGCATCAAACCTAAAGATGCCTCTTTCTACTGAAATTACTCTGTGATTTCTTATCATTCTTATTTTTCTGCATTTTTTGTTTTAGACTGCTGAAATTTCCATGTGTGTGTGTGTAAATATTTTTCCCTACTGTAAGAGCTATAATGAAGAGCAGAAATTACATTTCAGTGTGCTCTGATGCCTTACAATAGCTCATGTGATGCTGTCACTTACAATGCCAGGGAAAACACCTGGTCCCAGTCTGCCAGCAACGAATATGCAGGTTTTTGAAATCTGATCAGGACTACAGTTCTCAGTTTAACACCAAGAAAAATGATACAGCCAAAGGAAGTAGACTGTTGTGTAGGAAGTCAGTTGAAAGTCAAGATGTAAAATGATACTCCTTTCTGCAAAGAAGAAAAGACTCCAGAGGTCTAGAATAACTACAAGTTTTAGGTTTTTTATTCTGCTAGTGAATTTTTTTTCTTTGTCTTGTTCCATTCACTCAGTGAATAAAAAACCTGCCTGTTATTTGGCTGTAAAGATTGAAGATAGCACACTGAATAGAGCCTACAATGAAGTTTCTTGAAAAGATAGTTAAAAATTATTTAGAATTTTGTATTTTAAAAAAGACGTGTAATTCAAAATGTGTGTTTACCTTTGAGCATTTTGAAAGCTGTTACATTTTTGTCTTTCATTAAGAAATAATGTCTTTCAAGGTAACAAAGACCTCAGGTAGCAAAACATCATGCCAACTTCAAAATTCAGGAATGCCAACTGAACCCATGCCAGATATTGAGAGATTGAAGCTATCACTCTTGCCTTGCAGTAGTATTTTAGATCAAGGAGGCAAAAGCAATACTCTCCAAACAACTGCAAATGTATGTCAAAATGGTAAGAGCATAAAGCAAATTATATGTAGAGTTCTCAAACTGCTAAAATTTTTGCATGATTATGCTTTTGGATCTAAGACTTAATTCTTTGTTTTTCTAATCCTTTATCTACTTAATTAATTACTGAAGACAAATTCATTAAATCATGATTTATTCTCCTATATGGGGGTGAATAAATGCTCATTCTCTCTGCAGCTATTTGTATTGTGAATGTTGAGCCAGGGATCAGCACCTGCTGGCAGTAGCCACAATTTATACACATGCTCCTCTTTCCTCATGCTGTGAAAATAACTGAGCTGCTGCAGTGGTTCTTGACTGTTTTGCAGACTTTTGCAAGCCTGTTTTTTATCATTACTATGGTTTGCCCTTCTTTTTACTTCCATGTGGCTGCCATGTTCTGCTGCCCTGCAAGATTCCCGTGCTGTTTGGAAGATATTTGTATCCCAGTACAGTGCTCCACATGCACCCAATATGAGTCTTCACAAGCATTTCATTTCTGCATTGCATTCCAGACCCTGAAATTCAGATTCAGAAAACATCTGTGAGTAGAGGAGCAGATTTTCAGCTCACCTCACTACAAGTACCATCACCAGACAAGAACAGTCATAGAAGATTATCTCTAAAAAATTCAGCTGAACCCACATGGGAGATAACCAGTGGTATGGTTCTCGTTTTGTGTTATTTTACATTTCAGTTCTGTGTGGTGTGAGGGACTATCTGTTGTAAATTTCAAAGGACCCAAAAGCAGTTCACATAAAAAATAAATGTCTGTGTTGTGGGGGATTATGGAAATCAAGCACCCTGCAACAAAATTGCTTTTGAGCATTGATAAAGATTTGCAGGATTAAGCAGAGTACCAGAGCAGTGAATGAATATAAAAAAGGAAAATTCCATGCTCTTATGATTAAAGGAAAAGTACTAAAAATAATTTATTCTTTAAATCCCTAATAAATTTAACACTGAAGACTCCAAATATGAAATGTACAAGAAATTTTACTTGTCCCACATAAGAGTTTAGAATATTAACTACAGTACCAATTTAATATCAAGGGGAGGGGGAGGATGTTTTGTTTATAAAGTTCAGTGGTGAATTATTTCTTTTCTTATTCACAGAAAGACAGCTTACATTTTGGGATTTTTCCCTTTCACACCTGTCTGTCAAAAGGTGTGGATTTTTTTTGTCATACAGTGTCAATCAACTTGCTTTGCATGTGTCTGGGAAGTGCATTATTGTGGCAGAAGTAGCCCTTGTCTCTATGAAAAAGTAGTGCTACCTTCTATAAAAAGGTGTAGCCATCAATTTGAAAAGTGGTTGGACTGCTCAAATGTGCTCAAAATTAACCAACGAGATTTTCCTTCATATTGTGAGTGATTTCCATTCAGGGGATGTTTGGAAATTTTTGTATACTATGGCAGTGTCAGTAATCCATAATTGCTGTTATGGGTTTCGTAATTTGACTGAAAGAGAATTGAGATGTTCAGGCAAATAGAGAATTCTTCAGGAGAATTTTTAGTTCCTTCCTATTTCCCTGGATTTTGAGAACTCTGGGGCAGGAATCACTGTGTTAACTTGCTCTTCATCTAGAACACCAGGGCCTCTTCTAGGCTCTGTTCTAGACTTCTTCCAAAGTGGGACCTGAGAGAAGAAATAAAATGAGTGAACATTGTTTGTGCCAATCTTAGTTATTCACTGCTGAAACCTTCATTAAAATGTTAGGCTGCAATTAGAAGCTTTAGCATAAGTCTGACTGTGTAGAAGAGCTAATTAGATGTTAAGGTGATCATTCTTGCATTTATGTCGTTTGCTGCAATGTTGTGATTACATAGTAGTTTGCATATTTTGCTAAGAATGTACTCCAAATTATTTATTACAGTTGACATGGAAATTATGAGTTAAAAAGAAATTCTAGTGTAGTTTTAGTTGGAGAGGTAATGGCATTTTGTGTGGTCCAAAACTCCCTGTATCTTTCACTCATGCACTATTAAAATAGTGCTACACTGGCTATTGGTTACAGAAGTTGCTGAACTCTGGAACCAGCATAAAGTGTCATCTTCAAGGCTTACAGACTTTTCTGTCTGTAATATGCAGTCTTCTCCCTGCATATTTCATTAAGAATAAGTACTGTGCTATGCAAATGAATATTTGGGTTTGACTTATTCCTAACTCAGGTATGTTTCTTCAGCAACTCTGGAAATGAATGTAGATCTTTACAAGGGAGGCTTAGACTAAAAAGGCAGAATATTCAGGCTAATTTACATAGATACTAAGTATTTTAAAGTAGAGCTTTATATTTCTGAACTCCTGGTCTGCGCAAGACATTACATTTGTGACTAAAGTGTAAGGAATTTTTGGATATCTGAGGCAGAGCCAGGAATAGAAGTCAGGGGTTCAAGGCTCTAATTGCCTAACATTCTCTAAACCCTTAACAAAACTGTCACTTAAAATTTCTTTTCCATGTTTTGATACTTCGTTCCAAATTGACTTAAAATCTTAAAAAGCAAGTGATTCATCACCTTGTTTCCTTCAGAATTCATTACAAAATTGTATCTGTACTGCTCTCTGTGAATTAAACAGCAACAATTGCATTGGAAGTTATTCTAGAATGAGAACAGAACAGGTGAGACTGTGATGTGGGAAGTGGGTTGTTACTAAATCAGTAGACCAGAAAATTAAGCCACTCCTCTCTACTCATTCCCAGTCCTTTGTGCATAAGAATTAGTGAATTCTCCTGAAGTTGGTTGTACATTAAGTGCATAACCATACCCTAGGGGGCTCTTTACAGTGGTCTGAGCTATTAGTGCATATTTGTAAACCATGAAGGCAGCATGAGACATGTCAAATCTAATTTCATGATGGGGAAGAGACCTTCTGAATACTAACAGTATTTTGCCTTCATTTATGGTGATTCAGACTTCCTCCCACCCACCCAAGCTGCTGAATGTGCCTGAAGTGGTAATTCTAACAAAACTAAAACTAAAATATCACAGTAAAGCACAGAATACCGCACTAAACTTACTGTCTTCTGTGATGGCAGGCATTTTATTATTGCAATGCTACTTTATTATTACGTTTTTAGTATTTTTTTATTGAGGTTTTTTTAATATGGTTGATGGGAACTTTGTTTTATGGAGCTGGAAGGTTTCAATATCTAGTGAATAATCCACACCACACTACCTTTAATGAAGATAAGGGAGTATTGCATACTTGAGCAATTCTCCTTTTCTTAGATGCTATTTGAGATTGGGTTTAATCAATCAAATTGACATTTTTTTCTATATCAAGATTCCAAACAGTAAAATATAAGTTAACAATAAAAATATAAAAATGGTCTTTTCATGTGTATCTGGTGCACTCAATCTTTAAATCCATTTCTGTAGTTTATTGTTTGTTTTAAAATTGTCAGATTAGTTGTGGCTGTATTCAGGGGAACTTGGTGAAACAGATATCTTTATACATTTTTCATGTCACACTTTTTTACCAGAACAGTAGTTTGAGATTTAAAACATAAGTTCTGAATGTAAAAGTGTGGGATTTCAGCAATAAAGAAGGAGCAGATTGCAATATTACGAACTTTCCACCAATGTGTGATTATTTTTAAAATGTCAGACACAAAAAATGCCTATAGAAAAAGATCAATGGCCATATTTAATAAAATTATGTTTTCCTAGAATAAAATTCAGTTGCAGGTTTCAAATCTTGACAGCTAAATAGTTTCAGGTTTGCAAATTGCAGGCTTGCATGTCACGTACCAAAGCCTGTATACTTTTTGAGCTGTGATTAGAAATGTTTTGATTAACCTTGCTGCACTTTGAAAGCAGCCTGATCATTTTTGTTGTGTCCTCATCACTCTTATTCTTCTCTGATTAGCAAAACGTTTCTGTACTAGAAAAACTTACTTCGCTCTACAACTTTCTGAGAAAATGAGAACGATCAGAGTAGCTCACAATTTACATGTTTGGCATTGAAATTGTATGTTTCAGATAAAGGGGTGTCTCCACAGAGGTTCACTGAGAGAATTCAGTTGAATAGGGAGGAGCACTTCGGAGCTACTGGAGGTTCACCCTGCCGTAATTTACCCTCAGCCCAGAATGCCTCTGTTGAACATCACAGCAGGGAAACAGCTGATCAGCACAGGAACAATAGAGAGGTTTTCACATTTTCATCAAGACCTCGATCAGCTCCTCATGGAAGGTCTCCAAATATGTCACCAGAAAGTTGTGTTTTCCCTTTGGATTTGGAGCCAGACAGTAACGGCGAGCAAGAGAAAACCGAAACTGAAGATAGCTTTGAAGGAACTGACAGCAGCGAGGAGGTAGGCCACTTTGTACATGTAACTCTTGATAAAGTAGTCTTTATCCTAAAACTCGTAGGATGAGATTCTGTCTTCAAGCCAGACAGAGAGGATAAATCATCTTTTCCCCAAATACCTAGGGGTAGATTTGTCTTTGTCAGGTTGCTGTGTATGACTGGATACAGGACTCAGTGCAGGTGTACCCTATGTAACAAGTTGACAAAAGAAACCCAACTCTGCCAGTCCCTGTGCTAACAGAGAGGTGCCAGAACTGTGCAGCATTACTACAAAAAATATTTTAGGAAAGCCTGCACTGTAGATTTGAGTGAGATCCAAATCCTTTATGGTTGCTTATGAGTTCAGTAAATAAGACTTCATTGTGCCTTTTAAAACTGTAAATGGAGACTGGTTTTGCTCATTGACACTGCTGAAAGTGAATTACAAAACTCCAGCTTTTGAATGTCACTTGATTGTTGGTATTTCTGCTTTATATCCTGTCTGAGCATCACCAACTTTAATTCTTTTGCAATGTGGAAATCTTTCAGCAATTAAATTAATGAAAGAAAAGAAACATTTTTTAGTATATCTATCTAGTATCATCTGATACTATATAGAAATTTGCTGTAATGTCAATGCATGCAATAATTTCATTGTCATTACAGTAGCTGCTAAAGTTCCTACCTTTCTAAAATTCTAGTATATTTCACTTTTAATTATAAAATCTGTTTCTTAGCGTTTGAATCTGTAGCTCATAGCAGAGAAATAATATGTAACTGAGTTGCATAATAGCAAGATTGACTGAATTTAACTGTTCTACAAAATAACTGAGGGAATGAAACTGTAAATTTCCAAAATGTGTACCATTAATAAAACAGAGGGGTTATCTTTTTGAATGTACATTTTGTGGTGTGTATTCCTGGACTCAGTGAAGTCAGTAGCAATCTTGGATCACTTTCATGTGCAGCAGGATTGCACCTCAGCTGTGAGAGGCACACTGCAGGTGATACTGCCTTACATCCTGTGTGGGAACATATGGCAGAGGAGGAGCATGAGGAGATGAAGATGAGGCTCCTCTCATCCTTTCTTCCTTGAGAATAAGAATATTGAGACAAACACTAAATGCACTTCCCCATTATTTCTCTTTCCATCTGCTCAGTCCTGCTGATTGTTGTTGAGATGGTGTATGAGTGAGCATCATACACTTGATTCATGGGATATTTTGCAGAGACTTTGTTAGAAGCATGGATAAAAGGTTAATAAACTAGCCTCTAAAATTCTTAAATTGTATTCAAATGGTAATGAATATGATATTCAGTACCATATGATTACCAGAGCAGAGCAAAGTGATCTCAGCAGGAGTTATTTCTTCTACATTTAAGTTGAAGATGCAATGTGAAAATGTGTAATATTAATAATTCAGAGGAAAGACATCATTGTCATGGATTCTTTGCTTAGTTCTGGTTTACAGTTGTAATAAATTCCATTGAAATTATGATTATCAGGTAAGACACAGGTCTGGGAGGTCACCAGCATTCAAAATTTTTCCTGACATTTTGAAAAGCGTAATCACCTTGAGATGTAAGAATATGTTTATGGTATAGTCAGTATATTTGCCACAAAAAGCAGCTGTTTTTCAGAATCCTTGTAAATTTAGAAACAGAAAGCAGAGATTAAAGAGAGATTTTGAAGTGTTAAGGTTATGTAAAACTGAATTGTGTGATGATGAGAGGGAACCAACCACTCTTGCTTTGTTTCCTAAATTTAGGATAACAGTGAACTCATCCAGAGTACTGAGAGCATTGAGGGCAGCCACAGTAGACAAAGAACGTCTGATTCAGCAGTTTTTAAAGAGATCCCATTAAATAAGATGTCACAGAGAAATGAATACTGGAAGAATAAGGAACACAGCAAACACAACTTCGAAGAGACCGAGTTACCAAAACCACAGAGTTCGACCATGAGAAAACCAGAATCTATTAGCTTTCAGAGAAGTTTAAAACCAATCCTTTCTCTTTCTCCAATTCAAATTAAATCTAAATCCTTTAGAGTAATTAGAAATGTATCTGAAGAAACTGATAGATATGAAGGAGTTTCAGATCAATTAGAAAGATCTGTCAGTAAAACATCTCTCAAGAAAGTCTCAAAAGAAAATTCAAGTCTGATGGCACAGACTTGTGTAAGTGATTTTTACTTTGAAATTAAATTACTAGATTGTGTAGAGAAGCTGTATGAGATATACCCATTTGCATGAAGTGATTAATAGTACATCTTTCATTCAGATATATTTTGGCTTCATTATAAAAGCATTTACTGTGCTCAGTCTGTTGAAAGTTGATTTTGTAGGGTTTTGTGGCACACAAAATAATACTCCAAATAGAAATCACAGTCTTCATTTTTTTGTTTTGAATGCATTGTATCATTCCTTCTGCTTTCTTATTCTTCTGTTTATTATAAAAAGCAATGCATAATCTTTTTTTTTTTTTAATTAATATTCTTACCTGTGCCACTTCCTTCTTGATGACTGTGTATCATATTCCCTTGCAGCTGTCTCTCTTACAGGTCAAGGAATTTTATGGTACTTAGTCCCAAGGGTTTATGTGTCTCACGGTGCTGTGAGGTTGTGTCTCAGACTGGGGGGTCTGGAAATTTCTTCCTGTATTCTGCAAGTAGCTTATCAGATTGGTAAAGGCCCTTCACTTTTCCTGATAAAAACAGAACATCCTTTTCCATGAAGGTTGTGGAGACTGGTTTCCTTTGGGATGAAAGTAGATTGGGGGGAGGAAGGAGGATGAAGTACAACAGTGCAAGTGAAAATCAGAAACAGTGCTGAGATTTTATGATAATGAGAATTATCACTGGCTGGTGATTTTAAAGACTATGAAAAGAAAAAACATTAAAAAGCAGAGAAAATCCTACAAATAGCAGCATATGTTCTATGTATTTATGATCTGGAAAAGACATTAGAATTGCCACTAGTGATGTAGAAAATGTGGAAGAAAGCAATGCATGGGCTCATTTCTACTTGGAAAGAAGATAATGTTTCTGTAATTTTCAGTGATGGGAAAAGCCCCAGCTGATACTGATAATCTGATTCTGTTTTTTTAGGGATGTTAATACACAGTGAATGTGTATGGTAAAATTTGTTTATATTTTGCATTCCCTTTCCCTCCTAGTATCATCTTTAGGAATTTAACTTTTCTGTTTTCCAGCAATTACATATATCTTTGTGATTAAATGTATTCCTTGTTTCCTGATCTTTTCAAGTTTTAGAAAATTGTTCCACTTAAAACTCAAGCATGTTTATTACTTATCATAACTGTAATCTATTTGTCCATAATAAATGAAATTATACATTTATTACTTTCCTGAAAGATATTATCGGTGTTTAATGCAGTCACCAACTTTGTCCTGTAGAACACAGCTAAATGCAGACTCTCTTGGTGGCTTGCAATAGTTGATTACTAATTTAGACAATAATGTTATTAGCATACTGCACTTGTAGCTGTAAACGTATTGCACATGTGATTTGTTGCTTGTAAGTAATTTTTTTCAATAATAAATCCTATTATTAATGTATAAAAACTCATTAGCTACAGAAGTTGTTTTATTGCTACAGAACATAAGAATAAATTATCTGGCAGATTTAGGTCTTATACTTGATCAAGTTTTAAAATTTTCCAGAAGCCCTTCCTTAGAGATCTTTGACACTTCTTTTTGTGCTCATACAGAGGACTAGTAAAGAAAAAAAATGCTTAACCAACTCTTCCTGCAATTGATTTGCCAGCTGCTTAATATGCTTTAAGGACCTGGTTTCTTGCAATGTTTTATTCATGTTTTAATAGAGTTCTCTATTATTAAGTTCAAATATTTTTAATTAAGAAAGAAGTATAGCCCTCTGGGTAATATTGCAAGCATGTAGATAGCTGGTAATTAAAGTTTTCCACACGTATAACTACATTCAAACAATTCTGAATAAATCATTTGAACCTAGAAGAATGCAAATGTCATTATATATGAAAAAAAATCTTTTAAACAACAGGTTTTGTCAATCTAGCAAAAGTTTTAAATGCTTAATAAAAATACTTTATTGTAAGGGAAGGATATGCAATTAGACAAGATAAGCTTTTAATTACTAAATGAAATATTAATTTTAGACAAATTTATGGGTATTGCAAAATTACTTCTTACATCAGAATATTTTCCTAAATTACAAAGTTAATTTCAAATCCGGTTTTCAAATTCTCTCTTTGAAAATCAACAAAGACAATATAAAATTTGTGAAGAGATTTTTTGGTAGTAGCCATCTGAAGCTGAAGAATAAATAGTCCAAACTATTTCCCCTTCATTAGTTTATTTTAGGGGATGTTTAACACAGAAAATGGTCTTAGCATCTCTTCTCCTTCCTGAGTATGGTATTTTCAGAGTGAGACCATTACAGGAAAAGAAAACAGAATGACAATTTGAAATAAGCTGGAGAGGGGGTGGGGGAACAGCAGATGTTTAGAATAATGCTGTAATAATTCCCAAAATCTATGCATCTTTCTTCATAGATTTAAAGGAAAAGGCAAGCAAGTTTGGGCAATTTTTTGCTTTTATTAAAAAGAGAATGGGAAAAAAAATCTTTCAACAGTTAGTGCTTTTATTCTGCAGCGCACCAGTTCATGCTGTCTGTTTAATGACTGTGTGCCAATTACATGAGGGAAGAAAGATAAGCCAAAGCTTCTCTTACAATAATCAAATAACTGCAGAAGGTTTATATATAGGAAAATTAACAGGAAATCAGCATGTTCAATAAGATCAATAAGAGTCACCGCAGCTGCAGATCTGGTGGAATACTGATCCATCTGAGCAAAGCAGGCTCCCCAGGCATGGCAAGGCAAGCTTTAGGTGAGGTGAACGAATGACTAACAGTCACTGAGCTAGTAACAGGCATTCAGAAAGAGTCTAGAGGTAACATCTGTTATTTTAGGATTAAAAATGGTAGTGGTAATCACAATATTCAGGAATGAAGCTTGGTCCTTTTAAGCCAGAGGTAAAAAAGGAATGGTAGCTGTGCAAACTGCTTCTGTCATCTGATACCTTGTATCTTCTGTCATCTTCTTGTACATGGGAAGAAAGCAAGGAGTTGTAATCATAATTTCAGTATGAATTCTGGTGGTAAGGTGACCTTTGTACCCCTAGAAGACACACTAAAACACTACACTCTGCATTTCATAGCAGGAAAAGCTGTCAGTGTTCGTATCACTTGTACTGCTGACTTCTGTGTGTCCTTGAGGTCTTCAGTTACCTGGACCTGTCTCACAGCAAAACAGACTGAGAGATCTTCCCTTCTGCCAGGAACATTATACACTCTTGGTCTAAAAGCTCCGTTCTCTTCTCTAGAATCAAAGCCTGTCCCTCTTTGGGATACTGTTACATACTGTCTCGAAGCCCACTGATCAAAGCAGAGAAACTTTGTAGTTCCATTTAGAACCAAAACTGGAGCCTCAAGTATTAGACCTGTTCCCTTGTGAAAGAGCAATCCATGTGGACCCTTTAAAAAAGGGAAATCTTTTCTTAAAGGAGTTCTTTAAACAAAGATGATGCCAACATCAGGTTGCGTGACTTTATCTTATCTTGAGGTTTTGTGTGAAACTTAAATACCAGCTGCAAAATGGTTAATATGTGTTGGAAGCTTTTGGCCTGTGGATCAATTTTGATATAACAATTAGGGTTACATTAAAAATTCAACCAGTGGATTTGAAGAAAAGTGAAAATACATTGATGTTTACTTGAAAATGCATGCACTAGCAAATTCCCAGAATAATTTTTGAAATTTACTGTTGACGTGGCTTTCCAGAGAAATTTTGTGCTGTGCTTGACCAATAACTGAATGTTATGCTGATGGTGTTGATGATACTGTGATAACTATGGGATTGGGTTTAATTCAAGATTTGCATTTAATAGCTGATGGATTTTTGAACTTCTTAAAGCCTGCTTTTATCTTCTGTTTTTAATTGCAGTGGAACAGCAACTTCACCAAACACCCTGGATCAAAACTGCAGTTCATTACAGCATTTGTGGTGTTCTTCCTTCCTGTAATTATGAGTAAATATGCTTGATCTTCATAGCTGAACAGAAATCTGTTCAATAGTTTTTTTCTAGTAAATATTTTGTTTCTCTTTCAGTATTGTAGCTTCTTGAAGATTCTCTGAGAGATTCTCCAAGGTCTCTGTGGGTTTCATTCATCTGTTCTGTTCTGTGAGCTTGTCTATATTGTTGACTTTTCCATTTTATTTCACAGGAGTATGACAGGAAAAAGTACCAGTCAAATATACTGAGCTCATCTGAACTACAGATGCTGGCCAGCATGAAGAGACAACAAAATGAAGAATTATGGGATGCTGGGATCTCCCATGGGCTGAGCGTGTCACAGATCAATAGCTGCCCTGTCAGCATAAGTACAAGCAGAGATAATGATACAGAAACCAGGAGTTCCTGTTTACCACCAGTAAGTCTAAACCCACAGTATTTTCTCAGGGGTCTTGAATATTAAATTTTGTTTGAGTAGCGTTGAAATTTAAGATATCATTACCAAAGGCTCTTAGAACTTATCAGGTAAAACATGTAACCAAGACACATGCACTTCCAGCAGGTTCTCTAGTACCACCATGGATAAAGAGCAAATCTATTATATATATTCCTTCCTAGAGTCCTGAGTAATCATGTAGGCTGTACAGTTTGTCACAATAGTGGCTGACAACCTGCAGGTGTGTGATATGGTACTTAAAAATAGTTCCAAAATGAATGAATCCCAGATATACCAGTCAGCAGCTGCATTACAGTGTGAGCAATAGAAAATAATTGCTTCTTACAATGATAAAGTCTCATTACTGAAAAGCTAAATGTTTAAAGAACTGAAGCAGGAGAAAGCAGCAAAAAGCTGCAGCAGTTCTGAGCACTTAGTATGTGATCATTATGTATTTTACACCTTGGATCATTATTTGTCCTGGTACAAAATGGTACAAAATCACACACAGCTGCACTATGTGACAGCACTGCTGTAAGAAGCAGACTATTTGTTGCAGTCCACCAAAAAGTATTGAATATATGAAAGCACAGAATAACATTTCAGGAACTATATAAAGGTATTTCAGGAGCTGCTGTAAAACTAGATAACCTCACACTCCATTTATATATCAGCGATATAGCTGTTACTTTATTACAGTTGAAGCAATAATAAACAATGAAGGTGGCTTAAGTAAAGCACACAGCACAACTTGGAGGCAGATCCAACGTTAGAAAAGTAAACACAGCTGTGTTGCCCCAAATAGAAACGATTGCAGAGTAAATGCTCTAAAATGTTAGGTGCAAATTACCTTCAAGGGCCCAGAAGAGAGGTCTGGAGCAGCAGCCTTCCATAGCGAATGCTCAACGCAGTGCTGGAACTTTGGAGTACTCTGTTAAATGGTTCCAGATGAGAAGAGATGTATTGATAAGTGGGTAATTGTACAAATAAGAACTTGGTTTACAGCCTAATATTTTGCAGGACATCAGAGAAGCATTAGTTGGTATTAACTATTTGAGACACGTCTCCATTACACATTTTGTTTATTTAATGATATTTCCAATATGTTTTCTCCGTACTCACTAAATAGGCTCAAATGTGGTACAAATCTGCAAGACCAGAAAAATGGAGCTCAATTAAATATAGAGAATAGCAGTCTCATTTATTTTTTAGTAGTTTAATTATGAGGGAATTGATAAGAATATTTAGACACGTCAGGTTTGGGTAATGCAAACTACATGACTAAAACAAAATGAACTTTTAAAGTAAAATTTACTGCTGCAGTATTCAGTGAAGCACAATGTGATTGCAAAGACAATTCTTTGATCTTACCGCCTTGATCAACTTCTGTAGCTTCAATCTAAAAAAAGTGGTTTGATCTAATAGGTTAGTAATATGGATTGCAATTTAGTGTAGTTCTTTATGGCCATCTTTCTCTACATGATTCAGGTGTAAAAGGCAATGTTTCAGAGGACTTGAGAGTAGAAATGCTGTGCCATTATTCAAATAGTTAGCTGAAATGAAACAGACCAGTCATGGGTTCTTTTCTGTAAGACCTAAAATCATAGAATTATAGAATGGTCTGGTTTGAAAGGGACCTTTAAAGGTCATCTAATCCATCCCTCCTACCACTGGGCAAGGCCACCTTCCACTAGGCCAGGTTGCTCAGGTCCCCATCCAACCTGGCCTTGAACACTTGCAGGGATGGGCAGTCAAAGCTTCTCTGGACAACCTGTTCCAGTGCCTCACCACCCTCATTGTAAAAAAATTCTTTCTTACATCTGGTCTAAATCTACCCTCTTTTAGTTTAAAACTTTCCCTTTGTCATGTCATAACAGGCCCTGCTAAAAACTCTGTCCCCATCTTTCTTGTAAAGCCTCCTTTAGGTACTGAATGGCTGCAATAAGACCTTCCCAGAGCCTTCTCTTCTCCATGCTGAAAACCCAAATTCTGTCTCCATAGGAGAAGTCTTCCATCCCTCTGATAATTTTTGCAACCCCACCCCAGACCCACTCCATCAGGTCTTTCCTGTGCTGAGGACCCCAGAGCTGGGCACAGGACCCCAGGTGAGGTCTGACAAGGGTAAAGGGGCAGAATTCTCTCCCTCAACCTGCTGCCAACACCTCCTTTGGATGCAGCCCAGCATACAACTGGCATTCTGGTCTGACAGGTCATGTCCAGCTTTTCATCCACCGAACTCCCAAGTCCTTTTCCACAGGGCTGCCCTCAATCCCTTCATCCCTCAATACTAGCAAACTAATCATTTCTTCAGCTTCCAGTTTTTATAAAGAAGTATTTCTTATATTTATGTTTATTCCTCATATTGTATGTGTGTAGAATAAAATCAGATTTGTTTTTATGTCCCTGATCTTTAGTACCACCATCATTTGAGTTGAGTCAAGAGAATTTTCAAATGCTCAATCCTTTCAAAATCAGATGTACAAACTGCAGAAAAGTTTATAGAGAGAGATACATATAGATATATATCTGTAGCCATCTTCCAGTTGCACAGGCAAATGATTTGAGCACTGCAGTGTATAGAAAAGAAATGGAAATAATTCACACATTGGAATTTGAGAAATTAAGAACAGCTTGAAATTCTTGTCATGATTAAACTTTCATGCTTACATGTGTTTCCAGGTTATATCCTTCTGATTCTTTAAATCAGTAGTATCAATTGCTTTCTCTTATGTTTTTCAAAGATAAATAAGGAGTATTTTCTTCCACATTTTTCTTCATTTTATACATTTGTGTCCTTTAGTTGGAATCTATGGCAACAGCACCACCAGAAGGCAGCTTTTTGTGTATCTTTAATTTTGAAATACCTTTGATGTTTTGCACGGCAGGGTAGGGTATAATCATGTTAGATAGTGAATTTATGTATCAAAGTAATATTTTATATGTAAACCACATTCTAAGTGAGTTTAATTTTTTTCATCGCTTACCATTTTTAGCCTGATTTCCAGAGTCATTGAAAAGTGTTGTGTTACTGACTTTAATGAATCTGAGAAACCCTTTTGAATGTAAAGGCACATTGATCAATCATATTACTGCAGTTAGATCAGATGTCCTTAAAAAACTATAAAACAGATATACTAAAACTGTGGTTTTATATTCAATGATGGTTTACCATGAACCGAATATATGCTGTCAGGAGAAAATGCTGAAATGTAAGTGGTTTAGCAGCTGCTGTAAACTATGACAGTCAAAAATGAATAAAATCACTTTGAATATTATACACTACCCAGCATAGCTATCAGTTATAAATATGAAAAACTTCTACTTTTAAATGGGTTTACTTTGAAGGAGAATTGTACACCCTTGTAAAATGTGTGTAGGGCACAGTTTTAACTCAAAAATATATGTAGGTAGAGCTATATATTTTAAAATATTTTATTGGCCATGTCTTACCTGAATGTTTTCTTAAATCTTAAGGCCTATGAAAATCCATGCTAGCTTTGCAACACTATGAAAGGCACAGTTCTATATATTGCAGAGTTTAATGTGAAGTTTATACCCACACATATACATGTTATCCAAGAAAATTTGCAAAGCTTACAAAACATTTCTGCTTAAATGCCTTCCTTTATTCTAGAGATCCTGTAAGACTTTCTTGCCCTGTCAGAGAATTGGCTCATTCAGCTTCTTGGATAGTTGTTTCCACACTTCAGATACCAATTCAGATACAACACAAGCAATCTGGAGAAAGATCATCTATGAGAGAATTCAGGATATCTTACTGCATATGGTCCCTGTTTCTCAGAAATACAAAGTCAGAAATGCAGGGGAGGAGGAAGATTCTCCTAGATTGTTCACTGATACATCCTGGAAGCTTGTAGTGGTATAATAATGGTATAATGCTGCATTTGCAGAATCCAACTCATGCCCACCACTAAAATGTGTCTTTTGAGTAAGAAATACTCAGAGGGAAGAAAGCTTACTTGTTCTGCAAGCAATTTCTTAAATAAAAATTCAATCACATAAATCTTGATCTGAAAAATATTTGAAAGAGTATTTCCAGGTTCATACCTAATTTGTGGAAGGTCTTCTGGCCTCCTTTATGAGTTTTCAGAAAAGAAAGCCACTTAACACAAAAATGGTCTGGCAGAACTGAAGTATGACAGACAAGGGGAGTGTTATTTAAACCCAGAATTATTCCAACTGTGAGCTCAGTTTGACAACCCCTGGAGGGATCTGTTCACATCAAGTCAAATTGCAAAACTGAGGCAGAGTATTCTTTACTATGAAATGAGACTAAAAATTATTTAGACAGATATTCTGGTTCATAGACTGACTAATTCACTCTCTGTCTTGTCCTCAATCTTCCACTAGCTATCATCTGGGAATTGCACTATCTACCACCAGGCAGTGAGTCATATTTGGTAGTAATTAGGATGTCATTCATCCTGAACATATATTTTACAGCATCCCTTCCTATTTTCTGAAACCATGAGAACATACTCATTTCTATATTGATTTTTGTAAAAAAAAACCCCTCCTTTCATAACACATTATTTTAGCATTTCATGTACTAAATTGTACAAGCATTGTTAATGTATGTTTGCATTTTCACTTCTTTTGCATTTCCTTCAGTGATTTGTTTAGAACTGGTTTTGAGGTGTGTGATAATAGCAGGGGGAGTCTCTTCTGGGACAACTACATATATTCTGGGAGCAAATGTATTTATGGATTTTAGAATACTTGAATTTTTACATCAGTTTATGAATATTAATCTTTCTCGCAAATAATTTTTTAATATCTTTAACCAAATATAATTTGAAACTTCTGGGGCCTGTATTTACAATGGGTAAGTAAGATTTGAAGACTGTGGAAAATTACCTGGTCTGCCAGCCCTCTTAGCTCTCCCTTGGTTTTTTCTACTCTTTAATAGTTGCTTCTGTACAGATCTTAAGAGTTCCTTCACCGTGCATCCTATACATGTTCAATCCAGACTCTTCTGTCAGACAAGACTTCACCACCCTCCATCTCTGAAGTTTCCTGACTGTCCCAACACTCTGACAGGCAGTAGAGAAATGACTCTGTGATCAACTCCTTAATTCATATGTATTTCCACCCAGACAAGAATCATCTTTAAAGTTGTGCTTTTGCACAGTTAGGACCTCAATATCCATTTTTAATTTAACAGATAAGAAAAAAGACTGTAAAATTCTAATATCAGAAGCGGAAAATGTATATGCTTATACCAGATCTCTGAAATACTTCTAAACAATCTATTATTTTTTGTTTTCCATAGCCTGTCAGTCAACAGCATCACTATCAGAAAGAAATGAGCCCACTTTCTCATTCCAGCCTACGGTAAGATTCCATTTATAGCCCAGGCAGTAAGGATTCAGTTAGAGTGTTCTGAATATTAAATGTGACACTCTTTGATTTAATCTTCAATCCCTTTTCAATTGCAACCTCCTCTCAGAGGGCTTTATTGCTCATTTTAGTCATTGTCTACAGTATGTCTGAGCTGTCCGGGAACACAGAACTGAATTCTGCATGTTTTGGATGTACCACTGTGTATTTAAAGTATCTGACACAGGCCTTGCTCCTGCATCTGCTTTGATGTGTGATTCAGCAAATCGTCCTCATCTCACATACATACACTCTCATCTATTTCTTTCTCCCTCTCTTCCTCTCTGCTTTGAAGGCTTAGAATTAGAATTCTGTATGTGACTGTAGGTGTCAGGGAATCAATTTGTTCCAAAAGATTTTAATGTTGCTTATTAGGAAAGGGGTTTTTTTTCAATAGATAGCCCAGTTAGGAGAGGGGGTTACAACACTGTGGGATAGTGCAAAGGGATCCTGTCTACAGTGTGTTTTGTCTGTCAGGTTTTTAGCTTGATCTGTTTTGTTTGGAATCAGCAACAAAATCCCTGTGACTTTAATGTAAGGTGAGATGACAAGGGGAAAAGGTGGCTAGGGAAAATGAATCAAATTGAGACTATTGAGACAATCAAGATTAATTGTCCAGTTTCAGACCTGCCTTGTACCTGTGAAACCCTAACATCACTTTGTCAATTTTTTAACTGCCTGAACAAGAGGTGTACTAATTTTTAGAAGCAGTCCTATTTCAATTTCACTTGGTGTCATTAATGTGGATTTTGCTTGTCCAAGTTTTAACTGGATGATGTATGTGTGTTGTGGGGCAGGGGTAGGAGGAGAGGACATTTCAGAGACAACTTCTTTATATTTTGCCAGCAGTCTGAAATGTTTCATGCCAGTCAGTTGTGCAGAATAATATGTGTTTCTTCTCACACAGATGTTTTCAGCCACTTGTCTCACTTGCCATCCATATTTTTATGGATTCAAAATCTTCTGATTGGATTTTATGAAGTGAACAATATGAAACTTTCTGTGCAAGTTCACCCAGATGCATCAGTTATTGCAACAACACAGCCATATGTTTCCTAGTGCACACAATACATTACTGGAGTTATAGTGAAATCCTGGATTCCTGTTCCCTTCTCCATGTAAATCAAGGTACTTATGTTTGTCTAGAAGACCTCTCTCCCTGGGGTGATGGTTGTCAAAGGAACCATCTCCTTAGGAGTTCTTGAATGGATGAAGTGGACAGAGACAATTTACTGTAGTCCACAGGGTACAACAGGAGGTACCTTGAAACAGAACTTTGGACTCTATTCCAGAATTGATTTTATAGTTCTGATGACATTAGAATTGCTTATATTTTAAAGCAAGCTGCATTATTTGTCTTCTTTTTGCCCATACATTGGCTAAGTCCAGTTTTATTAAGTAATTTTTATGCATGTGCTAAAGCAATTTGGTGCTTGGTACATTTTATATACTGAAAAAACAAATAAATACCATTATCTGTAAAAATAAAGTGTTTCATCATATCAAGTTAATATGATCAACAATGAAAACTTGTATTTCCATATAATAAAATTTAAAACAAAATAGTATAATTTATTACTTAGTTCTTATGCTATTTTAATCCAGTACACACAGTAGACTTAAATTTCTCTAAAAATCATTTTCGAGAAATGCAGGTGGTATTCATAAAATACCTGACTTGCAAGTGCATCATAAATTCAGTAGCCCTTGTGAACTGCCAGAAAAGCATTATGGGGCTGTAAATACAGAAGATGACAAAATTATGAGGTCAGTTTGCATCATGATATAAACTGGAGAGGATGTGACTTGAATACCATTATTCACATCGTTACCTTTCCTTTATAATGGAAAACTCTGTAATGTTTTTCACAGAGGATGGGTACTTAAATAAGAAGGAAATAAAATTAGTGGTAATTCTATAATTTAATTCCTAAATTTTTTTTAAAGACACTTTTAACAAATCCTGTATAAGCAACTAGAAAATGTCTAAAACTTTGTAATCCTACTGTAGCTCTGTAGGAAACACATAGAATATTTAAAAAATTTATATAGCCCCTTTAGGTGTGTGGGTGTAAATTCTATGGTGTGAAGACCATTCCGTGGTGCATTTACTGAATGAACAAATAGTTTGTTGTAAAGAGTGCTAAAAACCAGGCCTTGAGTAATTTTTAAAAGTGTAGCAGTGATATTTTCTGGGAAATGAAGAGACCAATGTGGAAGCTATTGTCCCGTAAATGTTGGTTCTAATAAGATAAAAGGACAAGCCAGGAAAGAATCCCTGTGAAGATAATGGAAATTCAGTCAATAAGAAGACTCAGCTCGACTCATTGTCCATTGGTTCCACTGGGTAAAGGTCGTAAGTCTGCCAAGAATATTGCTCCTGCCATAAAAATCACCCACTTTGTGTGCTCTGCAAGGTGCAGAACCAGTTAATGAGAGGAGACAGCTGAGGGCAGAGGCTGCAGAGCCAGAGGAGTGAGATGATGTTCCAGCCCTGGCAGTGCAATTCCCACTGACTGATGTGCTCTGTGGTCCTGGCACAACTCGGGAGTTGCTTTCTTCTCTCCAAATAGGAAGCTGGAACTATCTTGCTTCTTCCTCCAGTGCAAGGACTACAATTTGCTGTCCATCCAGCATTTGCTCAGTCAGATTTTGTCCTCCAAATTATTTGTGTGTCATAGAAAGTTTGGAAGTTTTACTTAAGGAAATGCTGAAAGACAGTAAGTGCTCTAGAATTTCAGCCGTACTGAACTGCAAAATGCAGAGCTGTTCTCTGATAAACATCACTTGAACCTAATTTATGAATAGATTTTTATAAAATTCTACAGAATCTCTCCAGAATATTTATTCCTGATAAAAGCTGATTTTTCTGCCTTAGAGAAAGATTTCAACTTATTAGAAAAACCCTATCTTTCTAAACATTGCCTCACTAGATCCTGTCTTGGCATCCTACTCAACTCTTCCCAAACTACCAAATAAAATGTGTTCCTCTTCTTCAAACTGTTGTTCCCCAGGAACTGCACCAAAGCAGGGAACAAATATTTCAGCATTTAATTGAGTATCCTTTCATGAGAAGTGTATTTTACTTAAATAATTTCATGCCAAATGTGCAGAGCCAAACTTTCAATTAGTTTTTACCCAGATGTTTCTTTTTCCAGTTTCTTTTATCTAAACTTGGCTGATAAGGGAGCAGCCTCTGACAAATGACTGAGAGAAAGTGACCTCCTTCACATGGGCTTGGTATGAGCTGACTAAAGCAGGTTGTCTTGTCATTGTAACCTGCATTTTTTATGTTAGACTGATTGGGATGTCATCATTATTCTTTCCTCTACAATCCAAAAAAAACCCAAAAAACTAAACAACAAAATCGACCCAAAGAAAAGCAAATAACATTTCATCCCTTTTTTGGTAAATGTTATAGATTTGAGATTTGTCACCACAGAATGCTTCATTGATGTGGAGAGTGGCATGTTCGAGGAGGACAGACAATAACTTTTTTTAAAAAATTGTTGATCTTGCCTTAAGGAAAAAAAAGCAGAACCAAATCCTCAGTTTCTACTTTATCAAACAATGGTATTTTCTTATTTTTTTAATGATATGCATGCACAGCACTTCAGATATTAATCATGAAATGCAAAAACATATACCATTAACTAAAGGCATTTTTAAATTATATTCAAATTTGATTACAGGTAAAATTATGGTATGTTATTTATAAATATAAATTATATGTAAATATAATGAACACCTCTTTCTGTGCATTCTGACCACTCTGTTGGTTTTAGGAAATAATTTTTTTTTTTCTCTTTCTTTGAAATTTTCTTCTAGAGAAGTCTTTTTTTAGAACCTATTGTTACCATATATATTGCCATTATCATGGCACCTGAAATTTGCATAATTTGCATAATATCACTGATTCCAGCATAAAAACACATCAGCTGTAAACTCTCCAATATTAAAAGTATCTTTAGCTTTGAGACTACCATTCAAGTACTCTCATCCATCCCGGATGAAAACTAAACATTTCAATAGCTGGTGCATGTGTTATTGTACCATTGAGAGATTCTGTAAAATTAGACTCACCTACGAAATGGTGCAATAAAGAAGGATTGTAGCTATAACATTTATTTGCACTACACCAGAACCTCTCCCTCGTGCAGGGTGTGAAATTCAGGCACAAGAGGTCTTCGTCTCCTGCATTTCCAAGCAAAGGTTTGAATGGCAAAATAACTTAGTTAAGAAACACATTTGAAGACTGAGGTTTTCAAGGAAGGAACATATTTATTCTTATGATTTATTACCAGATCAAGGTCATACAATACCATTACTTCTGCAAAACAGACAATATTATACCATGAAGTAGTATAAAATTACACAACAGTTGTCAAAGTAAGTGAAAAACAACCATGTTATCACAAAATGTACTTTGGTTTTTATTTTACTTGTTCAGTTACTTACCCACAAAATAGAGTAATTTGCAGTAGATCTCCCAGTCGTTAATCTGAATTAGCAAAGTTCTGCTGCATTTGTCAGGCAATAATGGGCATGAAAAAGAACATGACAAAAGAAGCAAATGGCACAGGAACCATCTAATTGAACAGGTTACATTTTTTAATCATGATGGTAAAAAGCTTAGCTGCAGAAAGGTTGTGTAGATCCAAGTGACTAACACATAAAAGCCTGTTAAAATAATCCAGAAATGGCTTTCCCTTGTATGGGAATCTGAGAACATGGAAATATGACAGCATGTGCAATAAGGGTCTGAATAAAAAACAGGGCAAATAATTCAAACGTGTTACATCTATGTTAATATAAGGTAGTCTATGTCTTTTTTTTTACTTTTTTTTTCTGTGGGTTTGTTTGTTTGTTTGTTTGTTTGTTTGGTTTTGGTTGGGTTTTTGTGTTTGGTTTTTTTTTGCTTCAGGACTTACTGAGAATAATTTTATTGGTTGCACACTTTTTCTGTATATTCCTGGGCCATTCAAACAAAGTTGTCTGGCCTTGCTTATATGTAAAGATGGCAGTAAAAGACTTTACCTCTCTGATATGTCAGATGGAAAGGATGAGCCCTCATCTTGTTCCCAGACTGTTGCAATCTCTCCTTCCATACTCAGCTGAACTGTTGCTATGGCTCTTTACCAGTGTGGCTTTTTCCAGGGCATCTCCAGCATTTGTAGATGACAGGTTGCTTTGGTCCTCCCACAAGCCAGCACCTAACATTACCTAAATATCTTGTTTAATAAGTAGAATTCACATCTCCTTTGTTATCCTTGAATCCAATCTAACACCCCTAAGACAGCTCATTTAGTGATTTAAGACTTCAAGCGCAGATTCAAGTGTTCCCTGCACAGTTGCACTTGTACTTTTTATGATCTCATGTTTAGTTACTAACTAACTCATGGATAATTAAATTATTTAGCTTTTAAGGAGGTCCCTGCCTCCATTAGAAGTGCAGTGCTTGGCAAAATGGACTTGCTGAAGTGGTTTGGAGGAAGGGAAAAGGCATTTTCTAAATATGCTTGTGATTTTCTCAATCTTAGTGCTAGGAAAAAAAGAAAGTTCCAGTAAAGTATACAGTAAATGAAGATATTATGTATTAGGGATGGAATGAATCTGTCATTTTGACGGATTGTGAGGCAAAGAACAGATTAACAGATTACTCATAGTCAGAATGCAGCTCACTGTGAAAAATGTGCAGGAAATGATAAGTGTTGGTTTGTGCTGATTTAATGATATCTTGAAACTACAGTAGCACTCCAGGAGAAAAACACAATGTAGCTCATGGCTTTCTTTTTTTTTTTAAATCATCAATGTATTGCCAGATTGCCCTTAAATACTTTTCAAAATAGAACTTTCAATTCATACAAAGTCATATGAAAATATATATTTATGTTATTTTTCAAGATTTTTGTTAAAATATGCATTCAAAACTCCTTGGTTTTTATGTATAAGTATACTCTGTATTCTTTTGGTAGTATATCTTCTTCTGCTTCTGTGAACTCACTCAGTTTTTCATTTAAAAAATGCTGGTTTCTCCACCTGGAACTGAGTAGCACTGAACAGTTATTGATGTATATATTAATACTGAATTTGTCCTAGTTTATGACATTTTATGTAAAAACTTACACATTTTCAAGATTTGTAATTCTTCAAATTGATATGTAATTCAAGAAATTGAATTGTTTAAAGTAATTTAGATACAATAATGGGCAAAATAAAGCTCAGGTGATTTCATAATTATTACAGTCATATGTAATGCCAGGACCTGAACTTAGTTTCAACATATTTTCAAATAATATTTGTATTTTGTACGTAAATCAAACAAATCTCATTATTAATAGCCTACAAATTTCCTTCATTCACTACTGAAGCTATTATTGAAGAGTTTATTTCTGTGAAGATACTTCTATTAAAAAATAAGCCCAAATGTCCCATTATGCACACAACATTAATATATGACAAAGCAGAAACAAAATAGGTGTGTGTAGGTAATTTGGCTTAAGTTAATGAAGTTACACATATGCCTGAAGCTGACCAGATATGGAAATAATTGAACATTCAGATCTTTTAATCTAGAGGATTCTAAGCCAGTAATTCATGCTCCAAAAATCATGTATCAGGGAATAGGTGAGGAATCTTACAAAGCCAGGTGAATATTTATTAATTTATCTAAGAACTGAGATAGTCTCTACTAAACTTTCTTAAATAGATATAATTAAAATTAAAAACAAGAGAAAAAATAGGTCTTTATTTCAGCAGAACTGAACCATACTTTAGATGTGAGCTGGCACTCTGCATTCAGTGCACTGTGGTAAGTTACACACTTACACACTTGGAGCATTTGCAGCAGGATTTGCTTCATGTGGAACTAAATATTTCTAATACAAAGGAAGTGTGCACTGAGATTTAGGTTGATAGCTGCGCAAGATGTCAAGAATTGCTCCTATTTTGGTTACAATATTTTTACCCTCTTGATTCATACGTTGACACTTTCTGTCCCTTCACAGTTAGTCAAATAATCCACTTAAAAAAACAGTTCAGCAAATGTGCTCCTCTTGCTTCACTCAGGCACGAGTCTGTTCTCCTCTCAAGTTCATAAAAATTCAATGAGTAGATGCAGTTAAATACCACTTTTGTGTTTTTAGTGATTGTACCCCTCAGGTGCTTAATCTGATGTGTTCTTAATGATACCAAACTGATGCTGATCTTTCATTCCCTGGTTTGGTATAATGGAGCCCTTGCTTTGCACTTTTAAAGCATACTACAAGGCTGAACAAATATTCCCTTTAATTTTGGTATAGACTGTTGGACAAAACCATACTAAAACTTTTAAACATTTCAATTTTGCTAATAAAGTGAATTAAATGATCCCACAGATTTAAGTAATACAAATTAATTGTGATCCAAAAGAAATGCAATAAAGTATGTTATCTCAATTCAGAGCAATATTAAAAATCTTTATACTAAGTGATTTGGCATTTTCTCAGTCTCCCTGCCTGCAAAACTATCTGTAAAAAAATCAAAGTATCAAAGGTGTTCATTAAGATTTAAATTAAAAACTTCTGATTCTAATGATTTCTGTTGATGGTAATAATTTTAATACATTGTCACTGATAAGTGCTACTTAATAAAGCATCACTAATTTTCTCAACAGACTTTGCTGATGGAGGCCTTTTTTCTGCAAAATTTAGCATACTGTCATAAAATTATCTTCATAAGTCCAAAAGATTCTTTTGCTTTCCATCACAGTTCAGCTGTTGTGTGATATTTCACTGTATGACCATTATTATCTAAAGGTATTTTTCACGAATTTTTAGAGTAATCTTTTTTAAGAAAAATATAACAAGATTATATAACCTTTGTATTGTATTTTGGTATGAAGAATATCTGTCAGAACAACAAAGAATTTCAGTGCAAGCACTAAAGGTGCATGCTACTGATGAGTGTATGTGGAACCTATTCTGAGCCTTCCTGCAATGCAGCTCACAATGTCAAAAGGCAATATTTGGCATTCCACACTGTTATCAGGAAGCTCTAGATAGTTTATTGCACATTGATTGTATTGATTACAGCTGGAGGCATTGATAGCATAAATAGAGTGTCTTTAATTAGTCAGAGTGTGTGATTAGTTTTTCTGTTTTAATGAGATAAGCTAGCTTCTTTAATAAGTTCTCAAAAAATATGTTCTTTATTTACTCAGAATAAAACCACAATAAACAGGAACACAGGGCACAGTCTGTATTTCTCAGAATATTGCCAGTGGTCTCCATTTTGGGCCTTGACCTTTTGTCAAGGTCTAAGACATTTTTCAGGGTGACTCTGCAGAATCAGGCATGTGCTGCTGCTTTCTGCCATCAGACCACATCCCATGAGCATTGTCAGATTCTGGTGGGTTTGGTGGCTGATTTTGAGGCACATCAAACCACACATGCAAGGGACAGGAATGGAAAATATGTTCTACCATGCTACCAGGTATCAACATGCATTTAGCTGGTATTCCTAAAATCTTCTGAAGCTTTGGTGTAAACAAAGAGCCTTTGGCTGCACTCAGGGAATGCAGATATGGTGAGCAATGACAGCTAATAATGAAAAGTCAAGGCAAGCATTTGGCTATGTGGCTTTGGTTGTACAAACTCCCACTGGCATTAGCTGAACAGCAGAAGAGGAGAAGGATTGGCTGGGAAGTTGGCCAAATATGTGAAAATAATATGATGGTGTAAGAAAATTCTAAAGTATGTTTTTTACATTTTGACATGATGGAAAATTCAATATCTCTTCCTTTAAATCTGTTACACTACTTGCTGGATTTCTACCCCAACAGTTCTGTTTCCTGAGGCGGAAAATTAGTTTTTTCCATTTTGACTGCAAACAGATAGGTGATTGTCCCCAGATTCAACCCAGATTATGCACACATGCCAGCAGGAGATGATGTGGAATCAATAACAAGTCCAGAAGTAGTAGTAAAACCAACAAAAAAAAAAAGCAATCAGCATATTTTAGCAATTGTACCAGATGACTGAGCCTTGCCAGATTTCTCTGACAGAAGCAACTTGTACTTGAGATCATGAACACTTTTCAGAAAATAGAAGTGTATTACCTGTTTCCTTGGTGTTGGACAATCTAGTTGAGACAATTACAGTCAGGAGTGTGTAGAAATCTGCCAAGCTTTGGAAAAATCTATCCCTTTTAGACAAAGCCATGTATGTTGAAGTTACCTCTAGAGCTCTGGCAGATCTTCCTGACCTCTAGCACAAGTTCACAGGCATAATGCTTTTGTGCCAGCTGCTGGAACAGCCACTGGCTGGAACAGACAGACATAAGTTTAATCAACCCCAAACCAAACTTCATTTACTCTTTTGAACTGCACTGCTCCAATCAGCATGAAGCAAATATACGGGAATTTATCCCCCTTCCATACTTCTTGCCTTGCAGTGTAGGTTGGTCAAAAAGGATGGATCTGGTTCTATCAAAATGAGCTGATTCATTGATGTCCCTCAATTCTGTGTTCAAGTGTTGATTTGCAGTTACTTAGTCTATTTAATGAAGATATGGAAGCTTTAATATGTTACAGCTCCTTACTGCTGGAGAGGAAAGATGGGAACTTAAGGAAAGATCAGCTATGCACAGTGTGCAGAGATTAATTTCATATGGGAAAAGAATTACAAGACATGGTCACCTGCACAAGGAATGTCTTAACTTTGTGACTTATATGTGTCCTTACAGGGCTATCTTTCTCTGACTGATAGTATAATATGAGTGACTTTGTCACTGCTTTGCAGTTCGCAATGAAAAACAGTGACAACAATAACAATAAAAACAACTGTTCTGTTTTCCTTTCCCTGAGCTGTAACAACCAAAGACAGTGTTTCATAAAGTGGGGTACGTGAAAGGAACGTTGGACTTTGCATGAATGTATGATAGCATGAAAATAATTTTTAGAAGTTATCACAGTACTGTCCAGGAGAGACATAATTTGTCCATGAATAGGGGAAGAAAGTACTCTCTCCTCTATGATAAATATCTCATCAAAATATTTTTCTTTACAGAAGTAAAACAGATGCATGACACCTGTGATAAGAGTCCTCTACATAGTCTTGCCAGTAGATAGAATCATGTTATGTTCAATAACAAATTTTATTTATAACATACAACATTTTATAAGAATAAGAAATGGATATAAAGAATTCTTTATAATGTATTTGCCTAACAGTGTTGTTTCCCCCATATCAGCAACAACATCCAGACTTAATCAAATGTTTCCTTTTCAGAAAATTGTTAGTGGCATCCATTTCATGTCCAAACTCAGCTCCAAGTCACCACCCATCCAGACAGGGAATTCTGTGTCACCCTATTTTATGGGCTCAGAGCACTGCCAAGTCAGTGGTAACCAAACCAAACACGTCTTGTGATTGTCTTTGAGCCTTTTTCCTTAGAGGGGGTAAGGATTTTTAATCAAATTGACTTCCACATGTTTCTGATTCCAAGCCTTTATTTCTCAGAAAAAGACTCTCATGAGTAGGCTTTCAGAGGATAACTCTGTGGGTTATGGATCACACCTCCTGTACACCCTGTGCTGTGCTGAGGGAGCCACACCAGCTGAAATCTGAAAAGCAAACCTGACTTAAACCACAGATTTTAATGTGAACAGAACAGGTGAAAAGGCTAAGAAAGGAAGCCTTAACATTTATAATTACATTAACTGTTAAGTTTATTTTTATAATAATAAAATCCAACTTGATTTTGTTTCAGAACACTTGATGACCTGCAATTTCTTTTGATTTTTTTTTTAAATAATCAAAACAATTAGAACGAACAGGAACACAAACTGTGCTTTTATGAATGATATTTTGGTTTGTATTTTTCAGGGACTGGTTAAATGTGTTCAGTCCCCCCATCATTCCTGGAAGCCAACAACTGGAAGAGCTCACTAAATCTTCAACAGAACAGAGTACTGAAGGTGGACATTTATGAAGATAATTAAAAGATCCTGGGTAGAAAGACATTTCTAAATGTTCTTTCTGTAGTGCTGGTACTTCCTTCTCATCCTTTTTCCATCCTACTACTTTTTGGTTTCAAGTTCCCTTGTTAATTATTCTCAGCTCAAGGTAGCAGAGTTTTCTATGCACTTTTATTTGCCTCTGCTAGAAGAATAACATGCAGTTGCAGTTTCCTAATGTTCTGGCTCTATACAGATTAACTCATAAAAAATTCATCTTATTTGTTAAAAATAAGGAATTAATGCTAATAGGGATGGCAAACCTTCCTAAGAAAGAACACAAAGACTAAACATTCTTATTCAGAGGCACGATTATACTTGCATAAGAGATACTTCTCTTACGAAGAAAAATTGCATATTTAGCTTTAAATGAAACCTTAGTGTGATTTCCTGAGGACTGTTGTCACCAGACTTACAGGCTTTTGCTTATTGATGGTGTTTGCTTAGAGAATGGCAAAGAACTGAACTGAAACTGGAAAGTCAACAGAATAAAGAAAATACCTTGTTTTCCTCAAATGCCCTTTTTTCTCATCAGCTATCTAAGGAAACAGGGTTGAGTCATCCTCATAGAGCATCACAGAATGGTTTGGGCTGAAAGGGACCTTGGAGTCCAGTCCCAACCCCACTGCCATGGACAGGGACACCTCCCACTCAACCAGGCTGCTCAAAGCCCTGTCCAACCTGGCCTTGGACACTTCCAGGGGAGACATTTGCATTTTTCTTCAAGACTCAGGAATTCATTGGGAGCACTCATAAATCTGACCCCTGTATTTTGGCTGTCCAAGCAGTAAAGATGTATCAGTGATTTACTGTCTGAAATAAATTATGTCCCTCAAATTGGGAATATTTTCATAGACGTAGATTTGTAATTGTTTGTGACAGCAAAATACAATTTTTCTGTCAGGAAGGGACCTTGCTTTAAAGAATCAAGTAATATGTTGTGTTAAGGGTCTTAAATAAGCCAAAGAGAATTGGACACTAATCCTTGAGCTATGGGCATATTGGATAAAAATTCATGAAAGATCCCAGAGAATTTTTTATGTTAGTATTATGAAATCCAAGGCTTGTTGCAGTAAACCTATAATTTTGTAAATTTTAAAAACTGTGTTATTATCTTTAAAAAGCTTTTAAAAAATAAGTATATTTTGGAATTTTTATTTCTCCTCTTATTCACACTAGAATTTCCAAACTCTTTTGTGAATTGTTCCTAAACTCATTTTGCTTTAAGCTGAAATATTTTACATCATGTACCTGTGATTGCACATTTGGAGAAGAGAAATTTGTCTGTATACCGTAGCTTTTTATTTCAGCCTTTTATTTTCGTACCTTCACTCAGTCAAATTCTGATTCATGTATATGTAGGATGTTTGTAATTTTGATAACTTCATGCAGAAACTTTTCTATCTCCAGATACTCAAAAAAACCCAATGAAGAGATCTTTTCTCCAAGAAATAAGAGAGAGCGGCAAAGCCATTCCTTGACCTTCCCTCCCCTGACAGGACAGTTTGGATTTTTTCTGACCTACTGGACAATCCCTCTCTGTGAAAGTAGCAGAGAAGCTGCAGTGCTGTGTGATAAAGGCCTGTCAGATTAGATCATCCCCATCAAACACTAGTATCTGGGTATTTTTCTTAGATACCTTATTTTTTAAAAATCCTGATGGACCATGGCAACTAGATGGTTTGGAGTATCATTTTTGAAAGAGGTGCTAAATAAATTGTGTCCTGTGATATATCTCGAGGACTTTGGGAAAAACTTTTTTTTCCTTCATCACTTCACTTGAGGTCAGTTATTTGTGTGACAAAAGAAAAGTTCATTACTGTCAGCTACATACCAGATCTGAACAACAAACTGAATCCTCAAATCCATTCCAGAAAATTCTGCTGCCCTACTCACCCTCACCTTTTTTGGAGTTTTTAATATCACATTAGAAAATTACTTAATTCTCATGTTGGAATTGTCCCAAGGTTGTTTTCTCTGTCTGTGTAGTTTTCCAGTGTTCCAAGTATCACAGGATTACAAAAGTCCATTATCAATACTGAAAATCTGCAATGAGTAATAATGTATTCAAGATATGAATTTTATCTAGAAGTATCCTTAAAGAAAAATAGTATAGCATTATTAAATTAATAAAGAATTGTTAATTCTTACATTTAAAAAACATCATTAAGTTGAGGCATAGCTTTGGGGGAAAAGGTGATTCCTTTCTAAGAAAGCATTGCAGTCTGTAGTTCCTTTCTTAACAGTTGCACCATCCATTAGTTAAATGGTGAGATGCAAGGAGAAGTAGTCTTCTATTCAACAAGTTTCACAATACAATAAGGGGAAAATTTAGACTCATAAATATGATAAATTTCCATTGATTTTCCCTTATTGGGCATTGATAGTTCTGAGGGATAGACAATTTATCTTGACATGACAAGAAAGTCTCCACAGTAAGTGACAGTGGCAGAGCCACAAATTCTCTGGAATTTACTTTATGGTATCTTGGTTTTAAGACCAAGGGATAAGGTTTCAAAGACTCTAGGAACCACACATTCTTCTTTCTTGGGCTACAGCTGCTGACAGTAGTCCTATGGTAACCCTGCAGTACATAATTACAGCACAGATTTGAGCACTGTAGTTCAGTGTTCAAGGATCACACTGGAGAAAATATCAAAATATCAGCAGTGTCCTTTCCAGCACCCATCTGACAGCTGCTCAGTGCACTTGACTTCCATCAGCATCAGAATATGATCTGTGCATCTTATAGTGAGATTTGCTGCGAGATGTTTTCTAATACTAAAAACCCTAGAATATGGTAAAAGTATATTTCTGTGAAAAGGGAAACTATTTATTTTAGTACTCCAGACTGTGGTAACTACATAAACACTGTTGACATAATCTAAATAACAGCAGTAATTTTTATTCATTTCAGTGTTCAGAAAAAGCTGCCACAGGCCTGCCCTGTCCTTTGTTATCTGGGTTTAGACATCTTGATCAAGTCTTTTTCCAGAAAAACAATAGCTCCCCTGATTTCAGTGGGGCAGCATTTCATTTAATATAACAGGTATTTACAGGTACTAGCTACCTTCAGTCTTCTTTCAGCTAAACAAAAAAAATACTCATCCCTCTGTAATGTATACCACAGACCTCAGTTTTCATTTAAAATCAAGCCATTTTCTCACCTTAAAATACCATTTAATTCTTCTGTGATTTAAGAACAAAACCTTTGATTTTGCTTTCACCATGAGATGCAAATTAAACTGCCAAGAGGTCTTTTCCTGCAATTCTGAGTAGCTTCAAACCCCAAAAGTGTGGGTGGTGGCAGCATGAACAGCTATGGAAATTTTCTTTGAAAGTGACCTGTTTATCAGTTAATTTGGCCATGGGCACTTCATTCCTATATATGATCAGGTTGCACAGAATGTATCACTTGAAACAAAAAAGACACTTTCTAACACAGCCATTACACCTTATTGGAGTCTTTTAGAAGAATATCACTTCATTTAAGTAGTAATTCTATTTAGGAAGAATAGCAGTGAGGTTTTCATCTGTCTGCTCAGAACTGAATACTCCATGCTGCCACGGGAAATTTGTTGCAACTCCTAGAAATGCCTTATAATGCATTCAGAGGTCTTGTGAGATGCTAAAAGAAAGAAGCCTGACTTAAAAAAAAAAAAAAAAAAGAGGTCTAGAAATCTAAGTTCTCCTTTTGGTCACATGAAAATACATGCAGGGAATTATTCATACAAAGGTATAAATCCAGCTAGTCCTGGATGCAATATAATTCTGATTCAGTCTGAATTCAAGGCACACAGGGAAAGAGGTATACCCCTGATGAGTCTGAAGAATTTCTTATTCCTACCTCAAGCCCTGGAGTGTATTGAGTGGCCAGTTCCAAGGTAAAGAGGGAGGGGAGACTTAAGTTTAGGAGAGAAAAGAGAATAATTTTGAAGCAAAGAATAGGCACTGAAAAGCAAAATAATAAAAGGAAGAATGCAGTGGAAATAACAGCATGGTTTCAGGTGAAATTGCTAGGCTGTGTGAGGGAATGAGGCATGAACACCATTTGCTTGTGTATTGTGATCTGAAGTGGAGAAAAAGACATTCAGTTATTCACCTTCTCTCTGCACTGCATAACTTTTCCCAAGAGCTGTCCAAACAGAATATTCCAGTTAACCTCATTTAGCTTCCTAGGCCTGACGAAGCACCCACAGCAGGGAGGGAAACAATTTGGCTTTACCTTCTTATCTTTGGTTACAGTAAAAGACAGTTCCTTTCTGATGGTATTTGTTACATGCTACTGAGGAAACAAAAATGAAATCTCTTCTAAAAGGATGAAATGCACACTTCTGTATGTATCAAATGCACCAACCTACTTTCTGGTCCCCAGATAATGTAACCTATATTTCACTGTGTGATCCTGGCTGTAAATAGACCCAGAGCACTGTGAAACCATTGCTGTTTGCATAACAGGCCATTACTTACCAGGAAATGTTAAGGCATACAAAGCACTCAGTTGGTATTAGCAGGCTGAGAATGGGATGAGCATTTATGATGAAATTCAAGATACGAATTGCATTCAGCTGTGAATTATTTCCTGTCAAAAAGCTATAGATCATATGACTTTGATTTAGCTCATATGAAAGATAGACAGGTTCAGAAAAGAAGCTACAATATAGAAAGCATCTGTAAGAAAAGCCTGTAGGGCTTTATCAGTGTATTTTAGACTAAAGATTCAGTTCTGTTACCTGAAAACTTTCTTGCATTTTATATAACTTTAGACAAGCTAGATTTAAAAATTTTATTGTGTGGAAGAATCTTTTTTCCTCTCTGATACTGAAAGTTCTTTTGTACAGATTTACCTGTCCTGGATATTTAGGTGACATATTGGATACCAGACATTCAAATTCTTTCATTCTTACAGGCCTTAAGTATGCACTGACTGTCTTTTTTCCAGTTATTCAGAAGGTTATTGTTATTAAGAAGGTTATTGAAGAAAATACCACTCATGAATACTCTGATCCACCATTAGTAAAGGTAATTTTGGTGAACTGCTCCATCAGACTTTGAAAAGTCCAGTTGTTAAGCAAACTTCAGCTGACCTCAGTTCACCTCAGTTAAATAGAAGTCTTCAGAAATACAATAAAAATGTGCATTGCTGTTATCTTGAAGGCAACAATTCAGAAGTCAGAAGGTTATACTCTTGAAAGAAAAAATCTCACATCTGACAGATACTTCCATGTTATTGTTTGAGGGAATAAGAGTGATTTTTTCTTACTTTTTCCACTTCACACCGATGAAGATCTCCTCAGTGCTGAAGAAGATGAGGAAGTTTTGACTCTTTTGTATCATCCATGTCTGAACTGTTACTTTGACCCAAAATCTGGGGAATACTACAAATTGGCATAGTCAGAACATCAGAAGATACAATTTTGTATTCACAGTGTCTTCTAACATCTTGCAAAATCTGACTCAGCCATATAATTTATTATGTAACTTAAAACTTAAACAATAAGTTTTGTAACCAAATTAATATATGTGGCAAACAGTGTCTTTTGCTATTTTTATAGCTTTGTATTGTTGCAATGCAGTGGAAAATCACATAGCATAAAAGTTCCTTGTGTCTAAGACAGTTATTTGTTAGTCTAATTTATTTCCAATATTCACAGCTTACATATGAAAACAAATGAAGCTGAATTAAGAAAGTTGGTGGTGTTTATCTGTAAATTGTGGTTTTACTCAAATAAAAAAAGAAAAACATTGCTTGCTTACTGTGTGCTTTTAATTGGTGTGAAACACTGAGGGTTTCAGCTACTGTCAGCTTTACTGCTGTAAACACAGTGCTGAAGAGCTGTGAGGGATTGGTCCAACACTCAGAAACTGGAGCCTGGTTTCAGGTAAGGCAAGGAGGTGTGTATGTCATTCACACAGCAAGCTGTGCTCAGAGAGCAGGTGGAACATGTTTGTATGAGTTTCTCCATTACACCTTGCAATAAAATAATGCAATTCATTTAACCCATCTGTATTGGGTTTCAGTGCAGTTTTCAGTGAGGGTCCTAAAGTTCCAACTTAGAATTTTAGATTAGCTGCCTCACTGTGCATTTTGGGTTTATGGTATGTAAAATACCTCTACTGATCATGGAGAAAAGCTACAGATAATAAACAGATCATATGTAGCATTTGAAAATGAAAACATTATAGGAAACTAATCAAATACTGTGCATGTATTTTATTTGTTTTATTTATTCATGGATTTATAACTGAGCATGGATACTGCATACTGTACTTTGCTCTAAATCCAGTTAATTAACCTGACCCTGATGTTTCTGGCTGTGACTTGGCTCCGAGCTGTGCCTGACATTCCCAGCCCCAGAGCAAGTTCAGTGCTGCTTGCCAAGAGCATCCCCCACCCAGCAGGACACTTGTCTAGAGGGTAAAGAAATCATTAAAGCATCAGCTGCTGGGTATGAGAGAAAAGATGTTGAGTAGGAGAGCATGGCATGAGAATCAAAGGAGTTGTGTTGTAATGGAGTTGGGTCAGTGCAACAGCTTTGGAGTCCACCAGCTCAGTACATAACATTTTCCTGGAGACAGCTAAAGGGAATGTGAAAGTCACATGGCAAAATTGATCTATAGGCATTTCTGGTGATTCTTGTTCTAAGTTTCTACTAGATTATATCTAGTGCTATCCCACTGTAATTATTTTCAAGCTGACTACTCAGTGAATTTTAAAGAATAATGTATTTGAATGTCATAAAGTGAGCTTAGTAAGCTCACTGCAAGTGATTTAAAATTATATGCCTGTAAATTATATGTAATTGTAGATCCCAGTTAATGAATATCCTAGAATCAATTGAAAATGCAGTTGTTAATAGTGGCTTGGCAAAAGATCAGATTGTGTATTTGGCTCTGGGGCAGGTACAAACATATCATCACAAATTGATTCAAGGAAGAGTAGCACTGAAATCCACAGGAAGACAGATACTGCACCAAGAAAATTTACTTACCCTGCCTTAGCCAGAAAGATTTGTACCTGTTCTTGCTAATGCCATAATCAGTTTAAAAGTTCAGTGAAATCATAATTTTGACTTTCAAAAATCAGATGCTTGCTTGTACATGCTAGTGCATATCTAACTTTAGCATCATTAGGGATCAGGACCACACTGCTTCTGTCTGTGGCAAGAGTATTTAAAACAGTTATTAATTTTCTTTTCATATCCACGTCTCAGAGGAGAGGTTGGGTGTCTTAGGGCACCACTGTGAGTCCAGACTGGGTCTCTGGTGCATTTGAGATACCACTAAAAATGAGATGCTTTTTCCTCCCACTCTCTTGGGAGAAAAGAACCCAACTAAATCCTGGCTGCAGATTGGTGTCAGAGGGATTGTCTGCCAGCACCTGTCTGGGTGGATGTGCTTGTCCTGGCCTCACAGCAGGCAGTCACTAACCTGTCACGTACAGAAGTGCACCAGCAGGCATCCAAAGCCTGGGCAAAAGGGACTCCTTGGAGGCTCCACGCTCTTATCCCCACCTTTAATGAGATAAGGACTCAGGTGAGTAGAGACAGCAGGTTCAGGGTGAGTCTGTTGTTCCCAGCTCATAGTCAAGTACAAACACGATCTGTTTGCTTGTCATTAGCACAGTAATATTTTATAGGTAAGCAGTTGTAACCTGCTCTTCAAAATCAGCAGTTTGGGATCCTTGCCCTTTGTGTTCTGGTTAGCAGCTTTATGTCTTCAGCATCCGTGGGGATTGATTGCTGTGGTGCTGTGAGCAACACCTCTGGCTTGAGCAGCACAAGAGGCTCACAAGGGCTCTGAGTTTTGCTCACAATGTTTTTCTTAATCATCATCCTGTGAACCTCGAACTGAAGCACTGCTGACACGCAGCAGGCTTTTTGTTGAGCCAGTTTGTCAAAGCCAGCAGTTATGGCAAGTGATGAGGAACACAGAGACTTGCTCTTAGCAGTCCTGTGCAATGTTTGAGCCCACAGGAATCACACAGTTCTCACTGGAGCTTACTTTCCAACAGGTAAAAAGACCTGTGTTTGGGTAGAAAGTTTCAGGTTAATGAAACTGCAGGGATTTATTTCTACAAACCTAGCATCAGTTATGATTTTTGGAAACAGAACTTTTGAAATGCAGGAAATTTTAGTGAGGCTACATTAATGTTTCTTGGATCTGCATTAAAAATAGAGGAATTGAAGTTAGCTTGGTAGAGCTGCTGGAGTCAGCAGATCACAAGGCAATCAATTGGTCTCTCAGGCCTTTCTATGTTCCTTACACATGTGAGATGTGACTGACATCTCTGCTTTGTTTCCTCTTGCTAAAAAAACACAGTCAACCAGCTTTCAGATAATTCAGAAGGAAAAAGAAATCTTTAAAATACTTTTTACTGCTTTAAACCACAGCCCAGAGCAGCGTGTTTCTATGTTGCTGGAATGATTCTCCCCATTTCTTATTCTTTTTGTCTTAGTTCCATCTGCCAGGGTTTTCTCCAAAGTCCAGCCAAATTACAGGGTTCCATGTCTGTGGAGAGCAGCAGCACTGAGGTGCACTGACAGCTTGGTACCTTGATAACCCACATGGACTCCTCCAAGCAGCTCTAGGACTTCATAACCCTGCAGTGCTGTACCCAAGTGTTGTCTGTACCTCTGAGCCTCATTATGCCAAACAAAGAACACACTCTGTCCTGAGGAGCTTACAGTAAGAAATCAATATTGATTTTTCTCCTCTGCTGCCGTGGTTACTGGGTGAGAAAATATGAAAAGTCATGCTTTATTATTCACATATTCTTCAGCCATAAAGCATTCTGTTCAGAGGCACATCCTCTAAACACTGAGTCAAGTGGCAAGGATACACAGGCTGGAAAATCCTTGAAAGTAATTTTGCATAATGCATTTCATATTCAAATTGTTTTCCATGGTATTTCTTTTTTTCAGAAAAGGGCTTAATTTTTTTAAGCAATGGGCTACATGCAAAAGGAAAAGACAATCCAGTCATTCCTATGTGTTATTGCTGATAATCACTGCTTTTCTCATGGTTACTATAGAAACTTGGCAACCTTATCTGCCACCTTTTTTGGCACCTTGAAAAAAACTATTTAAATTGAGTTCCCTGATAAACTAAAAGCTTGGCTTCACCATACCCATGGGAATATGCAAGTGTAACAACATTTGTCATGTCTTCTTATTTGGTGTTTAACTTGCTCATTAGCAGCTGTGCAGGCACTTCTGACTGTGATGTTTGGGGATCCTGCTGCAGGCACCAGTGCAAATGCAAAAGTCCTGGATGAAACCCAGGAACAGCCATGAGCTCCCAAGGGCTCTCAGGCAGCAGCCCAGGAAGCAAAGACCTGAGCAGGGTTTTGATCTCATCACACCACTCTAAAAGCAGTTCTGTTTCCAAGTTTGACAGTTTTCAAGTGGACAAATTATCTGTGGGCATTAAACTACATGGCAAGAATGATTATGAAGGTTCCTGTGGTAAATCAGTGGTGAATCAACAGTCTTGTGATGCTTTTAATCCCTTTCCAAGTTTGTGCCATCCAGTCTGCATGGCAGATGAGAGTGGATTCAGGCTGGGGATGCTGAGGAGCTGAGAGACTTTTTTGGAGGTGAGTACAAGGCCAATGCAAACACCAGGTGGCCCAGCTGAGCTCAGCTCCCCAGCAGTTTCACCTTTTTCTTGTTCTAAGGGCAACAGAATGATGTTTGTAATAAAGGCTGTTGTTCTAGTTCTGTCAAAATGTGGCCCAGATAGGATGCTCTGCTCACACAGCCCCTGCACTGGTGTCCTTCAAGATCCCTGCACAGAAATCCCTCAGCACTGGAAGAGAAAGGAGATGTCAACACCTGAACAGCTGCTGTTGGCTCCTGGCCATCAGGCACGGTGGTCCAGCATGGGCTGCTGGGGGGCAGAACATTCTGCTAAAGCCAGAGCATTTGGTGATCCATCCCTGCAGCTGGGGCATCTTCAGCACATCTCAGGGTTTTAATTTGTTACCATGTTCTTTCACCAGGAGTTTTGAAGAACAGACAGGTTTGAAAGATACATGGTTACAAAACAGCAGAAGAAAAATGCTATCAAGAGCCATTAAATAGAAAGTAATTTTACTTTTGCAGTGTGGCTGGAGTGCTCCTGGGTACTGACACTGAGTCCTCATCCCACTCCTCACAGGTATTCTCCCCTGGCATTTCCAGAGAAGAGGTTCAGGCTATATTAATAGTGAGTCCTCTGCCCTGACCCACAGAGCCACGGTAAAATACTTTTCATAGAGAAACCCAGCTAGGATCCCAGTACAAACTGCTAGTGTACTTCAAAATATGTTTACATTACACTGCTTAGAGGGTTTTTCAATGAAAAAGTTTATTATTGGATGATTGTGCATTTTATCTGCATGGGAGACCAAAAAACCTGAGGTCACAGAAATTACTGACGTTGTTTTAGAGCACTGCATATTTATTAGGCCATCTGCTGCTGCAGCACTCAAGGCAGAAACCTTCATACAGGCAATCTATTCACAGCTACTGTTTTACCACCTGATGTGCAAAATATCAAAGCTCTGGATGCATTTATTACTGCACTGAGTAATTTTCTAATGAATACACAAAGCTCAGGAAACATCCCATGCAAGAATTTCCTCTACATTAGGCCCAGTTTTCTCACTGGGGCTTGAGAGGAGGAATACCATTGTGTCAATGCTCTGAAATGTTAGTAGGGTAAAATTGAGTCATTCCAACTGTGTGCAGGGGCATGGGGCATGGGACATACCCATCACACTGCTGGGGTTGAGCAGAGGAGAACAGGGATGGACAGGGGCCATGTGGGAGAGTCTGGAAACCCACGAGGGGCTCCTGCCATCCTCAGCAAGCTGCTGCTCCTCTGCAGTGCCACACAGTCCCCAGTGCATCAAGGGTCCAGGGTGCCCAGTCCCAGTGCTGCCTTCTCTGGGGTGATACCAAAGGGGTCAGAGCTAAACACTGGCCTTGCTGTGAGACCCCAGATATGAGCCCATTGTGTCCTGGGCAGCAGTGACAGAGGTTATTCAGAGGGATGTGTTTCTTATGAGCAAGAGACCCTTCCCCTGTGCACACTTAGAGCAAGGCTGGGATTCTACACTCAACCCAGTGCAAAACATGGAGAATCCTCCATCTCTGGGTGAAACAGCTTCATCCTGCCCGTGGTGTCTGCCATGGCAGCAGAGCTGGGGTGGTGAGGGCCTGGCAGCTCATGGTGCACTGATACAGCACAGTGCCCTGATCACTTGCTGAGCTTTACACCTCATCTAATATGATCTAGAAACCCTCCTGTGCCAATAGAAGGAAATGGCTGATCAGTCTGTAAGGTGCTCTGAGGACTTATCTTTCACTGATGTCTGAACATTCAGCCTGTGAGCAAACCAACCCATGGCAGATGCTGAGATAGCTGAGGTCAGCTCACATGGATCCATCCTCCCATCTCCTGCTGCCACGTCCCACCCCGAGCCACCTGAGAGCCATACACACCCACAGAGAAGGTATTTAAGGTATTTACACCTTCCTCCAAGTTAAACAGGGGGCCTGATATTACTTTGTGCACTCATCACATTGAAGGTAATCGTGGGAACACTTTGCCACTGTTACAGGTTAATGAGGCACTGTTTAAATGGGAATGAGATATCTGCAGCCAAATTTACAGCTGGAGTTGTGGCACTAAATCCCAGTCAGAGTCCTGGTGCTGAGCCACAGCACTGCTGCTGCTGCTTGTGGCAGGGAGCTGCACCCAGCCCCGGTGTGGCTGGTGGCCCAGGGGAGCTGCTGCCCCAGCCCCACTGCCTGGGATGTGCTGCTCCCCTCCTCGGGCTCTGCTGGCTCACACCCCATCCATGTGCATCCCAGAGCCCAGAAAACCTTGGCCACAGACATTTGTAGGGCCCTGCCTGAAGAGCTGTGGTGCATGCAGAGCCACCCAGTGAAATAAGGATAAGGGTGTTAATTCATGAGTTTGCTGTCCCTTGCTGGTCCTCTGACACCTCCAGCTCTGCAGCCCTCTTAACAATAAACTCAGTGCCAGGAGATTAAAATGTACACCTATGTGACACCTTATAAACCACATAAATATGAAGTGGCAAGGCCCTGTAACAATGAAGGATTCTGCTCAAAATCTTCAGGCACTAATTCAGTCTCAAGGCTCATTTTCCACTGCAGTGGGTGTGCAGTGCCTTTATGAAACCTTGACTGAATTATAACCCTTTATTCTTTTAAGGCACCTTTTTTTTTTCTATCTTCAGCAAGGTTTTATTTTGACCCAATAATGAAAATAATGAGCATAAGAAACACAAATTCACTTAATGATATATTCTTTTCCCCTGGAAAAACTTGTGATATGCTAGGAAAACAGCTATCAAATTGTAGATTGTTTTAAAGCTAATGGATAATTATTATTTTGTGGAATTTTTTTTCCCAATGAAGAGTTCAGTTTGCTGAATGGTCCCCCTCTCCATTTTCAGCACTGATGTTTCTCTTCCCCTGCATTAACACATTACCAGATGTTATCAGAACAAATGGCTGTGGCTTTTGGCTTTGAATTTTTCTTCCACATTTTTGACAATTGTTTTTTATATCTTGCATAAATCACTGTAACACATGATAAAGCAAAGCACATTCAATGCCTGTGAATAGTTAAGATACTGTTTCTCCTTTATGCAATAGCCCATAACTATATTTTAAAGCAGTTAAAGTCTTTTATCAAGCACATTGGCACATTTTTGTAGCTGGATCACTGAGCACACTCGAGCAGCTCCTCAGAGCTCTCACACACTGCTGTGCAAATCCTTCTTAACTCACGGTTTATTGACCACAGTGGTTCTGGATGAGCCTCTGATGCCAATCCCTCCCGTGGGCAGGGTGCCACCTGCTACCACATCGCCATGGAAATGCCCAAAGATCCTCCTGAAAAACCAATCCAGGTGTTGCAGACCATCACTGCTTCCACAGGGAGACCGAGCTGGAGAGGTAATGCTGTTTGCAGTGGAATAGCCCATGGCCAAGCAGACAGGAGCCCCTTGATCCTGGTGGGAAAAGCTCATGGGAAAACCCCCAACCTTGTGTGGGATGAGGGAGCAGGAGCACCCCATCCCCACAAGGGTCAGTCAGTCCTGGGGGGACAGGAGGTGACACCCAGCACTTGGGGACACTTGTGGCTGTAACCAGCCTGATGGCACCCATATCTGCAAACCTCCTATGTATCCCAAATAGCAACCCAGGACACCATTTGTTCAGTGCAATCTGCAGTTAGTGTGGGTGGAAGGGGGTTATTTTGCTCCTTTTATGAGCTGATTTATGACTTGTTTACCTGTATGCCTCACCCACACTGCTAAAGTTGTAATTAAACCTTGTTAAAGTGCTCAGGCCCCCCTCAGGCATGTGTTGTAACTTTTTTTTCCCCCCAGAACCATAATTATTGTATAGGGGGGAAAAAAACCTGGGTGTTGAGGAAGGGTGTCAGGCAGGCTTGGTAGTAATAAATACCTATTTAGTAGGCAGAGGATGTTTAGTCCTAAATCAGATTGTATATTAAAAGTGGAAATTGCTGAGATTGGTGTTTACCTGTGAAACCAAAATTACTTCATGAAGAAAATAATTATAGATGCAGGCTCTCTAAAAAAGCAGTTGTGAGCCCTTATTAAATAGTTAAAATCAAGCTGCTGCTGTGAAGCACAGCATCAGCACATTGTGCTTGGTTTGGCTGGGAGGGGTCTGTGAGCTGTGTGTGTACATACCCCACAGAGCTCTACCCCACCATTTTCCAGGGCACTGCAATGTTTTCTAGGAGATAACAACTCCCATGAAGTAATATTAAAGCAGGTGAAACAGGGCACAAGGGAGGTGTTTTATTACCAGAAAAGGCTGATGAGTTCAGGGAATTAGTAGGGAAAAAAATGAGAATTATATTAATAATAGTCATTTATTACCTGTAACAAGACAGCAAACACCCTAATGAGGGAGTACAGAGGCACAGGGCTCACCATGGCTGCAGTGCCTGTTCTGCAGAAGCCCTTCCCCTGACTCTAAAGCAGCTTCAGTTCAGTTTAACTCAGTGCTGGATACACTCAGGGACTTCTAAAGCAGATCCAGTAGTTGCTACCAGGAGAAAGTCTCTCAGATGTGTGTCTCTACAGCTGGGGGTGTGTGCAGGTGGGAGAGCCCTGGGCTGCTCTGGGAGCTGCTTGGCCACATGTGCAGCACCAGAGAGGTGTTGGTGGCCTGGTGGCAGCTGACAGATGGCAGCAGAAAGCCCCAAACGCCCTACAAAGGCTTTTGCAGGGCCAGGAAGCTGCTTACTGTCACCTAAACCTGTGGACACAGAGCCAGGAAAAGGGTGGCTCTTTCCTGTAACTCTCCTCCAGCGCTGCATGATGAGATGGCTCTTCCAGGAACGATTCCCTCATGCTGGAGCTTTACAGCTGAGGCACGCTGGAAGCTCACCAACAACTGCTTGGATCTGGACTATTTTTAGTCAATCCTGTCCAAAAGCAGTCTTTCTTGAAATAGGTGCTCCTCCTGGAAGAGTGGCTTAGCACAGGATCTGGGAGAGTCACTCAAAGGACAAAGGTGCTGAGGAGCCCCAGGTCTGGTGTGAAACCAGTGCTGCTCCTGTTGTGTGTCCAGCAGCCTCGGGGCAAGCAGGGTATCCCCAGAGCACATCCCTGGTGTGCCAGGGCAGCAGCTATTGACCACCAGCTGGACAGCCTGCAAATTTCTGTTATTTGGGAAAGAATTGCTGAGGTGCTCAGACCAGCAGCTCACCACAGCACAGACAGCATAAGGGGCTTGGGTTTCATGTGCTGGAGAAATATCAGTGTCTTCAGTCTGGATTAACCTTTCCCCTTTCCAGGATGGCAGAGCTGTGGAGAGGGACCTCTGAGAGCCCAAAGGCCCTGACTCTTGCCTGCAGCCTGACTCTTCACCTCATGAACTGCACTACTTTCCCATGCAGCTCCTGGATGGCTCCTCAGTGACTGTTGCAGGTTGGAACAAAAGAGGGGAAAAAACAGATGGATTCTTCTTATGGAGCTGCATGAACAAATTTCTTTACAGAGTTTTTCAGGCAGTTAGCCAGTGGTATCAGATGGCATGTGGAATCATTCCTAAAAATGAACTGGTCACCATGCTGACCTGGGAAGAAGTTGATGGACACTAAAGCCACTCAGTTTCCACAGAAGTACAGACAGAAGTGCAGGGAGATTTCACCCAGCTCAGCCCAGCTATACAGTGTGTGTGTGTTCATTAAAGGGAGCCATTGGTTCTGTTATCAATTCTCTTGAGTCAAACACAGGACACCAGCTGTAAGGGCTCTCACCAGCAGTGAGTTTTTGGGTGATCTAGAAGTGCTATTTATTGATGTGAGAAGAGCATCACACACTCACGCAGTCATGACAGAATCTCTGTGACATGTTTCCCAAATGCCCCTCAGGTTTGGCCAGTCTAGCTTGAAGAACTCTGGAGGAATTTGCACATTTGCAAATTTTACCATTTCCTTTGGTAGCATCAGCCATTCACTCTGGGACCAAACTGGCTTTGAGCAGTGGCACTGCTGAACATCATCTTGTGTACAGCAAAGGAAAACACAAACTACTGAAACATAGCAGACAGAAAGACTTTTCACCCTCTAAAGCCATAATGCTTGAGCTGTTGGTGCATTGTCACCATAAGGGACACTGGGTCAGGGATCCAGCATGGGGCTTCATGCTCTCTCAGGCATCTCCTTTGGAAAATGAGGAAGCCAACTCCAGCCTCTTGCTCATCAAATCCCTCAGCCTACTCGTCTCAGCCAAGAGCAAAGGCTAAATAAACACATCTAAACAACTGAAAAGCACGTCAACATCCAACTTCAAATAAAATGCAGTGAAGTGTGAAATTATACCTTTTATTCCATAAATCTTCAGCAACCAGCACAGTTCTATAGCTTGTATCACTCTTTAATACTGGCAGAATTTAACACACCATGCAAAGCCCATAAGGTAATTACATTTCATCTCAACAAAGCAACAAAATCCCAGCTCGTTCAAGCCCCTCCATCTGAGGAAGGATTATAGACAATTCAGTGCATGTTGATTTTTCCTGGTGATAAATCCAAGGCAGGTCACCAATGAAATGGTAGTGTGGGTTCCCAAGGCAGCCAATTTACAGGGGAAAATAGAGATGTTATTTGGTGTCCTTCAAGGCAGTGTCACACTGCATTCTGAATCTTCCTGAGGTTTATCCTCCACCTAAAAGAAGCTTAAAGATTTAAAACTTAACCTTGAACAGACCATCTTGGCATTTGGCAATTTCCCCTGTACAGTTTGTTTTTGTGCTTCACACCAGATTTCTATCCAGCTTTTAAAGAGTTATTTAATTTTGCAACAAATGAAGTTTTATGAGTGATGGTGAATGGTGATAGAAAGCCATAAGAAGACACTCACAGCCCCACATCCTGCAACACTGACCATCAAGCCCTGGTGGTTTGGGCACTCCAGACTCACAGGCCAGGCTGGAAATATTTGTTACCAGAGCATGTGCTGGCTGACCTTCTGCCAAACCAAGGGTATCTCTGTATACAAAAAACCACAATTAATTTAACTAATTTATCTATTAACTGCCCTCAAATAAAGCCGCCAAACTTTAATTAGACCTTTGTGATTAAATGCAATTAAAACCCTTAAAGCAAGTCAACAAGGACTGCAGGCACTCTCATTCCCAAATCCCAGCACAAAGCTACAAACACACACAGGAATGGATAACTGAGGGTGAGGACAAAAGCATTTTTCCCCACCAGGCACAAAGTAACATGACTTTCTATAATCCCTTACTCAGGCTCAGCAACAGGACAAGACCTTGGAAAGGAGACAGGACACAGTGGCCTCCTGAGGGATGGAGATGAGAGGCTTAAAAGTCCTAAAAGGGGAAAGGAATGCAATTGCCTGCCATGGTATGTGTTGGTGCATCAGCTGAAAAAATTATGATGCCCCTCAGCAGTCCTGGCAGTGATGGAGCTTAGTGATGGCACAGACACAAGGGAAACTTGCAAGGACACTTTTTTTCTTAATTCATTTCTTGTGCCTTGTTTCCCAGCATCTGGACCAAGCAGACTGTGATAGATGTTGCACAGTGATGGCAAACATGGTGGGGAAAAGCCATGGCAGCTTCCAAGCACTTGGTGCTGTTGTACAAAACTCAAGGCAGGCAACGCAGAAATAACTTGCACAAGTCTTTCCATGCTTTTTCATCTGATGTGCCTAACGAATTTAGCTCAGTTCCCAGTTCCTTCAAAAAAAACCAAAGACTTGAAGTGGTGCATGCAATTGTGTTGCCACAGTTGAGTCTTTTGCATGAAGAGGTCAGAGGGAAACCATCACAATTACCAAGACAGAGTGAGTGACACTGAGCAGTGTCACTCAGCACAGAGGGCAGAGGCAGCACAGAGGATTAAACTGTGCTAAGAATCACCTGAACACAGAGTGGTCTTGGAGAAAGACATAAAAATTTTATATCAAAAAGTTCACAACCTTTCTAGGAGACTATGAGCAGTGGAAGACCAAAATGAGGCAAAAAACTGCAAGGCGAGCACGAGACAGGTTGCACAGGACAAAGAATTTGGTAATGTTATCATCAATTATGATGAAATAGGAAGACAAAACTAGAAAGGGCTTTGAGAAACCAGAAAATGTCACTGGGGTGGGGGACAGCAAGGAGGTGAGCAGCAAGCAAGGAAAAAAGTCAGATTTCTAAATATAACCCCCATCCAGGTCTCTCATTCCAGCTGTGGTCATTTCTCTTGCCCTTTAGACTTTTTGAAAAGCTGATACTAAGCTATAACTTGAACAACCCCAAATCGTCCCTGCTAATGGCACCTGCATTCAGATTTATATTCTGTAGTGAGCTGGAGTAGAAGGAGAGTTGCAATAGGCACCCTGCAGCTCCCCAGCCACCGCGGCTCGGAGTGTGCACAGCGCCAGGAAAAACCCAGCAGGTGCAGCAGAGTTCCCTGAGTTATTTCCTATTCTCTGTCTGGCAATAAAGACACAGCTACACCGGGTGGTAACTCTTAGCAGATGGTGACTTTTTAAAGTTGATTGCTGTATAAATGATACTTTCTGAGTTTTTTCCTTTTAATTCAGATTCTCAGTAGTGTGTTCAAATGTCAGAGAGCATCATATTTCTATCTTTTATTTCCTTTGTGAGCAGAAATATTCTTTAAGAAGTCTAGGAATTACAGCTTGGGAGAGGAGATAGACTCCCTCGATAAAAGTGATCTACTTTACAAATGTTACAGAATACAATAAAAACAGGAGATGCAAAAAGCCCCACTGGCTTTGTTCTCAGTGGAGAGTTTGAATTTCTATTGCACTTTTAAAGAGACATTTTGTCTGCACTGTAATGTTTTACTGGATCTGTGAGGTCCATTAGCAGCACAAAAGCAGGATTTCCTCTACTGCCAGCACAAGGAGGGTAGGGAGAGGGTGTGGAAGACACCTATTTAATTTAATCTACTGCAGTGGGTAAATAATAACAGGACAGCTGAATGAGGACATTATTTACCCCCCAAATGCCCTGCAGCCCCAAGCTGGTGTGGCCATATGCCAGACCCCCATATCCTGCCCTGCTGTCACCAACCAGCAGGTCTAGCCAGCCCTGTGTGCAGGACTGTCCTGTGCTCCTTTGAATATTTGCTTTTCAGTGACACAGACATATCAGAACTGGCCACAAACAAACACCCCACTGACCCAGCACCCAGGTCTGTCACCTCATGATGTGAGTAGTCTGGAAAAAATGGAGGTGGCAAATATATGAATCACTTGTGTGGGTTGTACTACTGCAGACCCCTGCCACCACAGGACAGCCTCAGCCTGTGTCCCCAGCTTGGGAAAGAGCTACCAGAAGAGGTGCCACTGTGGCAAACCGAGGAGATTCAAAGGGCTTTGGTGCAGTCACTCATCTGCCCTCTGCACTTCACCTCCCCTCACAGTCTGTGTCTCAGCCCATTTATTTATTGCACCTCACTGGCCAAAAAGGAAAGACATCCCCTGGCCAGAGGGAAATGTCCCAATTAAAGAGCAAACGATGCAGTAAAACAGCAGAGCATTCTTGAGAGCAGCGGTAAAAGCGGCCACCTCTTGTCCTCAATTTATGCTGCTCCCATCACCCTGGGCATTATATTTGTGCTGACAAGGATCAGTTTAACCCCTGCCTGCAATCTAATAAAAAGCTGGCATGGTGCAAGCATGCATAATCTTTCTTCAGTGTCCTAGAATGGATGCAATAAAAAACTGCTGCTGCTGCTCGATGGTCACAGCCACTGCCTGGAATAAATAACTCCCCGTCCGATGCCAGCAGTGGGAAGTGCTTTGGACCAGAAGCTTTTCGGACCCTCATCCCTTTATAGAACTCTATAATCATAGGGTTATTTAGGTTGGAAAAAACCTCTAAGGTCATCGGGTCCAACTGTTCCTCCAGCACTGCCCAGTTCACCACTAAACCATGACCCAAGAGCCACATCTCCATGTCTTTCAAATCCCTCCAGGGATGGTGACACATCCACTTCCCTGGGCAGCCTGTTCCAGCGCTTGACAACCCTTTTGGTGAAGAAATTGTTCCTAATATCCAATCTAAAACTCACCTGGTGCAGCTTGAGTCCACTTCCTCTCATCCTGTCACTCATTATTTGGGAGAAGAAACCAACCCCCACCTGGCTCCAACCTCCTTCCAGGGAGTTGTAGAGAGCAGTAAGGATCTCCCTGAGTCTCCTTTCCTCCAGGCTGAGCTCCAGCTTAACACCCCAGCACATCTGTGAGTGCAGCCTGTGCTGGGTGGCAGTCATCCACCATCCCTCAGTGGATACTAGGGGCAAAGCAAAAGGAAAAGTCCCAAAGGCCCTGCTGTCGATAAACAGTGGATTCTTTCCCCTCTCCCCATTAATTGACCGAACCAGCACTGCAGAGCTGGCATTACGCTCTGCTACCCTTCGTAATGAAATCACTGCCTGTGCGCAAGAAACAAATTTAATGATATGATACTAATAGGGTTAGAAATTTCCCATGCAAATATTAATAATTTATATCTACATCCATTTTTTTTAACACTGGTTGCGGTCTGTAGCACAAAAATGCTAAGGACTACCAGCCTCTCTCACAGATCTTGTCTGGGAAGGGTGCAGGCGTTACCCAGCTGGAGGCAGAGCCCCCCAGCACGATTTCACTGGAGGTGCAAATTACCTTTTGGAAATCATGTCCTGGCCTGCAACCATTTTCAAAACAGAGACGATGTTTAAACAGGAGCACTGCTTGCATTGACCAGCTGGTAAAAGGAGATGGATGCTGAGCCTTGGTGCTGCCCAGGCCCTATTCCCATAGGCATCTTTGCTATACCTGCACCAAGAGCCAGGGCTGCTGATGCCCCTGCAACATGCCAGGGTGAAATGAGCTGTGGTTCACGGGTTACAGAACACACCAAGCACCCACCTGCATCTTGAGGCAGCTGGCAGCCAAAGGATCGACATTTGGGCTGCAGCATCAGAGGGATTCAGGGACTGAGGAGTGAGGAAAGGGAAGGGCTTTTTTGCTTTTTTGTGCTTTTTTTTCTTTATTTTTTTTTTCTTCTTTTTTTTTTTTTTAGAAGTAGGGAGGAATTTGTGTTGAATGTCTTTTTTCAGCAATAAAAGAGTCTCTGGAAGGAAGGGCAGTGACTGGGAACCTACAGGGTTGAATGAGAAGCTAATTCCCTCGGACAGGCATAATTGCTGCAATTCAGAATGGTAAAAATGTGAAATTAGGAATAATCAATGGCTGTTTATGATCTGTGTCTATACTGTGAATTCAGCTAATACGGCGTAATTACGCTGCGCTAATTCCTGGTATTTGTCATTGTTCGGCTGCAGAGGAGTCCTGCAAAACAATAAAAGCAGATTGGCTGTGCTAGACCCACAGACCAGGGGCTTAGCTCTGCACGAGCTAATTTCTCGTTTAATAGTAAAAGCGGCTATGATTTGCCTTGTTTATTTCTGTCGCCCGGCAGCAGAGCCGGCGGTGGGCTGTGCGCGGGGCTCGGCGGGCGCAGGATGCGCTAGCCAACAGCACCGCCAATAGCCGGAACACCGCGCTGCCGGGGGATCAGCCACGATCCACCCTCCGGCCCAAACACACCTGCCTCCCCGGCGGAACTGCCTTTCTGTCCCATGTCGTTATATCATCCTTCCTGTAAAACTTCGTTCTCACGCAATTCTTCCCCATCCGGCACAAGGTAACCGTGCCGGCATCTCACCCGGATGCTCAGCCACCCGTGAAACCTTTGGGGATGTGTCATCAGTTTGCTGGAATGATTCACTCTTTGGCCAGTGAAACAGAGCTGATTACTGACTTGTGCAAAAGTGGGAGTGGAGAGGTGTGCACAGGAGCAGGATGGTTTAGGGGAGGGTGAATAATCCCCCGTGACAGCGCAGGTGGGAGGTGTGGACTGCAGGGAAAACCCTTGTCCTCGTTCACCTCTCCCACGTGGCGTGCGGGAAGCACAGGTAGTGTTTAACAGAAGACAAACACAGAAGTTACAGGTTGTTTCCTTTCAGAGGTGCTACACTTAACATCTGCAGGAGTTTCCTAGAAGCAACTGAAATCATACACCCACAGTACTTATCAGTGGCCAAACCTTTCCCGAGAGAATTTGTCCTGAGTTTGTCCCACTGAACACACTCCTGGAAAGCACCATGTGCTGGGCACTGCAGAGCCCAACAAGGGATCTTCGCAGGGAGCCACCTCCCAGTGCTGAACTTTCATATCCTGGGAGGGACAGTCCTGCAGCCACTTCCTTGGCACCAGTGTCCCAGTGCTCCCCACCACCTGCTGAGGATCCATGCACCCAGGGTTGACACAGGGAGGGAGGAGGAGAGCAGTTCCTCACCTACCAGCTCACTCCTGCTGATCCTACCACAGTGCTCACTGCAGTGCAGTGAGTTTGCACCACAGATTATTCATTCTTCAGTCTGGCAGCTTTTGATATCACATATATTATTTTTTTCTTAATTCCTCATTTTCTATATCATGAAGAACCCTCTGGGGTAGCCTCCAAATGAGACTTGATGCCATTCCATTGCACTGCACCAGTTAATTATTTGCTGAGCCAAGACCAAGCTGATGCCCCATTTCCAGCACTTGACACATTCACTAATGTTAGGCAGGATTTAAAAGCCCCATTCTGCTGTGTGCCACAGGGGATGGGCAAAACCTGGGCTACCACAGGATGCAGAGATGGGACATAAGGGCTCTCCTCACTGTCACGTTCCATGAGAAAACCCACAGTTCCCCATCCTCTCCTGGAGTTTCAGGGAAACATCTTGGATGAAATGTTCAGTTCCAGAGAGCAGAAGCATCTCACACAAGATTTCCTTGTTGGAGGCTCCTGGCCCTGCTGATGGTTTTTGCTCATTCCTCTGCAAGCAGCAGCAATGCCTCCATCTCCATAGAGGACTTGGCAGGCTCAGCCCCCTTGAAGCAGGAGAAAAAATTCATCATGGAACAGACCTCCCCCAGGGTGCTACAATCCCCATGCCGTTGGCCAGATCCTGCAGGGACAGGAAGCAGGGGGACACAGCAGGGACGAGAGCTGTGGCACTCCAGGGCTTGGGGCACTTTGTTATTGAGCTGAGCCGGTTATTGCCAGCAGCTAAACAAACTAATAGGAAGGATATTTCCCCAGAGAGGGAGAAGGTTTTTGATTTAGACTGAGCTGTTTAAACTCAGACTCTCACCACAGCTAAAATTTCCTTCCAAGGGCAATAATTATCCCAATGCTGAGCCCAGGCATGTGTTTGCTTTTCTGCTCCCTGTCTGGAAGGGTTTGGTTCAGAGGCTCTGATTTCCCCCAGCGTTCAGTATCCCCTGCACCCCTTGCCCAGCACTGGGGACCAGAGCTGGGGGGAAGCAAAGAAAAGCTCACTGCACAGCTTCATACAGAGATCACCCTCAGGTATTAAACTAATTATCAGGAAGCAGCATTGGTCCCGCAGGGGCTCTGCTCCAGCCCTGTGCAATCTGCAGTCCCAAAGGCAGCGCTGCTGCTGCCAGCCCCACGTCTTCTCCACTGGTTCTTGGATGAAAATTGCTTTAAAAGCTCCAAGAGAAGCTGTTTGGTTCTTCTCAGTGATAAGAATGGAAAAGAAAAAGGGAAGAAGGAATGGGAACACTTTGTTCTCAGCTGCCAGGTAAATGAGGTTCAACCTTGGAAAATACAGAGAGCTCTTAATGCTAACTGCAGGAGTGTTTTCTTCCTTCAGAACCATAATAATAAAAACAATAAATGATTAAAAAGAAAACAGCCTAAATCTATGTGGTTAACTCAGAACTCCTTTAGAGTTCAGGACTGTTGCAGGATAAATAAATGCTTATTTGATAAAGGAACCTCCTGCTTCCTGTAAATGAGAGGCAATGAAGCAGGACTCAGAGCCAACCCACACACGTGCAGCTCCACTGGGGGGAAATCCTGACCGATCAGGTTATTCTGGTTTTACCCCAGTTTGGGGAACACCAGTGCTGGCTTCATGCCCACCCGTTCCCATTGCAACACCCCCATCAGCCCAATGTGCTTGGGTAAAAGAGCAGAGAGACAGGCTGGTGCCCACCCTGGGAGAGGTTATTCACTTCTGACATGCCAAAAAGGCGAGGGCCAAAGCGAAGAAAACCTCCAAAGGAGATGCATGAGCTCACGGCCGCAGGAATGAATGTTTTCTCGCTCCCGCGGGAGAGCTGCGGCCGCTGTACCCCGTGGGCTGTGCCCAGCCCGCAGCGGGCAGGGAGATAAGGCTTGGGGAGGTGCCATGAGTCACAGAGAGGGCTGGGCAGCCGCCGAGCACATGGAGCCCCAGCTTCCCGGGATGCCCGAGCTCCCGCACAGCCCGCCGAGAGGGACAGCCCGGCCAGGACACTGAGCGGTACGTGGGCTTGGCCCATTCCGACCGGGGAAACGCGTTTTACAGAGCACGGCTAAATAATGCACTCCTGTAGTGCTTTTCTTCTGACTTGTGGCAGGTTAGAGGGTTGCGTGGGGAAGGTTTTAGTTGTTCTTCCTTCTTGTAGGCTGGAGGTGAAGTGGAAGCCCCATGCCTGGCATCCTTTCTGTGGGGTGCAGGTGTGCTGGTGCCGCGGTCAGAAATAATGAACTCTCTGTGTTAACGGGGATCTGAAACGTGGTGGAATCAGCTCTGTGGTGTGGGGGCCATGGCTATGGATGAATTTGTTGGGTGTTCACTGTGCAGAGTGTGGGGCTTGTCCAAGGTCAAGTTGCTGGTCAGGATACCATCTCTTTCCTCTTGCACGGCTGAAGGAGATGGTGTAGGGGCCAGGTTTGCTGCCCACACAGTGCCAATAGGGATGGAATTCCTTCCTTTAAAAGACTGATGGCATTATCTGGGGTTTTGAGAAACCAGACTAGATGGAGTTTTGAGAAACCAGACTAGATGGAAGGGTAGGAGGACACAAGGTACCAAGTGGTTTCTGGTAGAAAGCAGCAAACACTGGTCAACACCCTGGAAAACTGTGGGCTTGTGCCAGGGCCAGTTTTGCCATAAGATGCTCTCTCCAGCCATTTGGTGGATGAAGCAGTGGGCCAAGCATTTTCATAAGCAGAGGAATTCATAAGCCCCCTGGCAAACAGCACCATCCTGCTGAGCAACTCAGCAAAGCTCAGTCAGATTTTTTCCTTTTGAGACTGAAAATGGCACTGTAGCATCCTCCATTCTCCCGTGGTGATAAAGCCTGACCACAGGGGTGGATGTGCACCCACCCCACACCAGTGCCTGCTCTGCACCCCTGCATTCATTTTTACAGGAAAACCCTGGCTTTTGGAGGGGTGACTCAGTGCGTGTGGGCAGGGGTGACAGCTGGCAGTCACCCTTTTTTTGGAGCAGCATTCTCGCACTGCTACCAAAATTATTTTGTTCAGTCAAGGATCTGTTGGGAGGGAGATGGACATGTGGGGGTCAAAAGCAGAAAAAAAAAAAAAAAAAGGCAGAAGTTCATGGGGAAGAGAAGTAAAGTTTTCCTGCAGCACTGAGGGAGAGCAGGAACATTCACCTGGTACATCCTGGAAAACCCCCCTGGGAGGTCAGGGATCTGTCTGCTCTTCCCAGCAGCAGTAACTCAGCTCCGCCAAGCGGCACTTCAGGCCAGAGCAGCCTTGGGTGGAGCTTTTGCTTTACAAAATGAGCCTCTTTAGCAATGTTTGTCCAAGAACTTTCTTGTTCCTGGAATGTTTTTTAAGCAAGCAAGTTTTAGGTTTATTAGACAAATAACTCTGTTTAACACCTACCACAATTCCTTCTTTTCTCCCTCTCCTGCCAGCAGCTCTCTCACAGATACCAGAGCACAGGTGCATTTTATTCTGGCACAACCCTAGAAAGAAAAAAAAATTATCAATGCAAACAATTAAAAAATAATATAATAGAAATCCCAGGACAAGGCTACCCTCTTTTAGTGCAGTCAGGTTCCAGAAACTTCACCACTCAGGGACTTCATCCAAGAAATTTTATCTGGGATTAGGGTGAAGATAAATAGCCCAAATAAATGCATTACTTCCCTAAAACACTGGCTTTTATTGGCCTGTTTTTCCATTTCTCTTCCTCTGTGATGAAATCAATATATGCAAAGAAAAAACACAACTTTGATGAAGGGAAGGACTGGGCAAAAGGCCCCAGAGAGGCCAATGTTCACTGTGGCTCTGGGGAGCAAACAGGGAGGGTTTTGCAAATCCAGTGTAGTTTTGTTCCACTCACTGTGTTCAAACCACAGCCCAGGTCTGAATCCTCACCAGCTCCAGGCTCTGCTCGTGGCTCCTGGGGGGAAGACAAGCTGCCAAAGCAAACCAATACCAATTTTGAAGTCTTTGTGGATTGCTGAGGGGGATTGTGAGAACTGCCCCCATTTTCTGACCCCATGATCAGATCAAGCACTGGGCAGGGAGAGCCAGAAGTGGGAGGGGGTCCCCGTGTTTAAAAACTTAATGCTGAAAGCAGCAAAAGGGAACAGGCTGGTGCTGCCCCTCCAGATCCAGCTACAGGCAAGGTTTGTCCTCCAAAACATTTAAAGTGTCCTTTTTCTGATCTGTTATCTCTTACACCAGCTCAGTGAAATGGGCTTGTTCATGCCAGCTCCGACACAAGTTTTAAAATCCATTTCAGAGATATGGTGCTGGGGGCTGGGCTAGGTCAGGACAAGGCGGTGTGGGGAAGGACTTCAGGCATCACAGACCCCCTGCCACCTCCCACAGGGACAGATCCCTGCTCACAGCCAGCCTTCCTCTGGGAGGAATAGCTGCAGAGAGAAGGGAGATGCTGCTGGGAAGCCAGTGTGCTCAGCTGATACTCTGATATCAAAACCACGGGGTGGGGATACAAATACCTCCCGAGGCTTCCTGTAAAATGCAGATGGGCCAGTCTCCCATGGGAAGCTGGTAGCTCCGTGCTGGAGCATCTTTGGCAGACCCTCCTTGCCACAGTGGCACAGCAGGTGTGGGCACAGCCAAGGGGTCTAGTGGGGAGCAGTGCCAGGACCCAAAAACTGCAGCTGAATTGTTGCTGCAGGGCTGCCTAAAAACCCTACACAGTGATGCTGCAACCCACCCCTGGGTGTAGGAGAATCCAAGGGGAGCATCTCCTCAGGGCACTGAGGGTCCAAGGCTGCTCCATGGCCACAGTGAGCCCTGGCAGGGGAACCAGAGCAGGGCTGGGCAGGAGGAAAAGTTCTTCTCTCCTTCCTCATGACGCAGCAGCCTGAAATCAACATTCAGCCCAGCCCAGCTATAACTCGTTGCTCCTTATTTGCCCTTGAAACAGGAAAAGCAGCTCTCAGCACAGCTCTTTTACAGTTTTTCTGTCAAACATTACTAAAGGGCTGCTTTAGTTAACTCTGAGCACGCATCTCACAAGTCACAATTCACCATAGGACTCCAGTGTGGTTTCAGGACAGAGGTTCAGCAGACTGCAGCCTGGAATTTCAAAGGTAGGAGTGGTCCCAGTCCCTGGGGGAGCCCAGTGCCTGGGGTGGCAGTGCCGTTGGTCAGGGTGTCAGTGGTCAGGGTGTCAGTGGGAGAGAGGGCAGCAGATGGACTCTGCTGGGTAGGAAATAGTTCATGCTCCAAATTACAACCACACCCTGTCCACAGGGTGAAGACTCCAGGATTACGCCAAGTGGAAATATTTCTGGGTTTAAGTCAGGTGTCCACAAAGTTGGCTGCTCTGCTCAGCATAGTGGTGCTGCCCCTCTCTTCTCCTTTGGACTTTAAGGAAGTTTGTTCCCAGAGATTCCCCTGATTGAGCAAGGCCAGATTACAGCTTGTTTTTGTAGCCCATAATACTTAAAATCTATTTTGCATCATCACAGAACGAAATGCATCAAAGCTGGGGTTGAAAGTGTCCACCTCATTGCTATCATCAGAATAGAAAAGCCTGGTCCATTCCCGAGAACAAGACATGAAACAGGAGCACACAGGGCAGCAGATGCAAGGAAGGGTTCTGAGGCTCCAGAAGGAAGCGAGCTCGGTCAGTGCAGCCTGCTCCACTACTTAATCAGGGTGGAACCAAGCACATGTGCCTGATAGGAATTTGTACATCTTTGATGACGTCCTTGCTATTGCAAATATTACTAAACTTAGCAATTATCTTCTCCTCTAGAATCTGCCTGGCTTTGGTGGGTTACAGGCACTCTTTAAGGCATTGCCTTCTTTCCTCAGGGTGACCTGTGACTGTCAGCCCCCCTGGCTGTGCTCTCTCTGCCCTCCACCATGCGGGTAACAGGTAAGGAGAGACCCATATTCACTTTTCTTTGTCTATTTTTCTACAATTCTTTATGCCTCCTTCTCATTTACATGACGCTTTCCAAGCCCAGCCACCCTGCCCTTCCCCTGCCAGGGACATGGGTTTTTGCAAGATTTGTGTAGATTTCAGCCCATTGTATTTTTCCCAGTGAAATCTTCTGTGACTGGGAAGAGATGGCTATTGAGACATTCCTGGTTCCATAAGGGCCATTCAGCTGCAATAAAAGTACATTTTTCTACTCTCTTTCCATGCAGGACGGGAACGTTTTGCTCTGATGAGCGCTGCTTTAAAGCCAAATGCCAATCACAGTTGTATCAGCAGCTGCTTGGCTGTAGCTAGTGACTAATTGGGGGATAACAGCCTTCCCAGCACTGGAAACATAAGAAGTATTTGGATTTACATAGCTTTCTGAGTAATTATCAGATTTACTTTAACATAGAGAGAAATATGAATAGTGCCTCCCAGTAGAGCCATAATGCCCATCTGAGCATCACCACATACTCTAGAGACATTAATTAAGAGATCAGAATCCATTTGGAGGGTGTGGTAGCTGCCTTCCCACACCATGCAGGCACTATGCCTTGGGACAGCCTAAGCTGTCACCCTATGCCTGGTAACCTTGGGACACACAGACCAAATCCCAAGAAACCAGAGGGATGCTCTGCTGCCTGTCCCATGCCACAGCTGCTGCTCTCACCCAGCTCCTCTCCCGCGCCCTGCAGGTGTGATCCGGTTTGTGCTGCTGCTCATCACCCTGCTGGGCACCTGGTTTGTCATGCAGACATACTTCCACCACAGCTGGAAAGCCATCAGCCTGCGGAGCTGGCTCGGTGAGGCACCAACAGGCTCCAGAGGGATTTGGAGGGAGGGTATGAGAGGTTCCATTGCAAGCCAGCCCCCAGAGCTGGGTATAGGTGCCCTGACCACTGTAATTGTAGTCTGGCCAATGCTTTAGCCAGCAGATTTGACCACCAGGGCAGGGAGGGACAGTGTGGTGGGAAGCTGCACCGGGGAGGGTGGCTCCAGGGGTGACTGCAGCCACGGGAAGCAGTTTTGGAGAGCTGGTGCCTGAACAGCTGTTTCTGGCTTGGGGAAGAGCCAGCAGCTCTCCAGGGTGTCTAATCCTCCTGCTTAATACCCACAGGTGCCACGAACAAGCCCAGGAGTGAGTATCACTCTCAACTTCATCACACAGCTCCACTCCAGGGTTCAGGGGGATGGTAGAAGCGTGACAGCTGCCTTCAAGAGCTCCTTCCCTAAGGCAAAAATCCCACTGTCCCAAACATGGGATGTTTCGCTGTTGCACACAACAATGGAGTCTTTGGTGGGTCCCTGCCTTGGCCAAGAATGGGGAAACTCTAGGCAGAAAAGCCCCAGGGAGAGTGCCTTGGACACCAGCTCCAAAAGCTCCTAGCACACACCCCTGTGTCACACCTGGAGCAGCACCTGGCCTTGGCACTGCAAACCTCAAACAAGAAGCTGGTCCCAGACTCAGGACAAACCTCCTTCATGCACAAAGCTGGTCTGGGTGTTTCCGCCTTTGTAGGCCACTGTACCCTGGTGCCAGCCCTGCTCAGCCCCTCAGGGACATGGCCAGTGTCCCCTCAAGGGGCCAAAGCCATGGCTTGCAGCTCCACTTCTCCCTCGCAGGTGAGAGGCTGCCCCGGCACAAGTGTGGGAACCAGAAGAGCTGCCCCCAGAATTATTTTGCCTTCAAGATCATCAGTGGTGCTGCAAACGTGGTGGGACCCTCGATCTGCTTCGAAGACTTGGTGTAAGCACCACTTGGCAGGGACAGGGCACTTGTGGCTGGCCTGACCTTCCAAAGGGCAAGTTTGGCCTCTGCAGAGCACATCAATGGCCATCACAGCGTATTTGTGGTTAAGAAAACTTTAAATAGATTTCCTTGCTATCACTTTTGGCTGTTTTGCTGTCTGGAGCCACTTTGCCCCACCATCACTGGCATCAGCATCTCCAGGGCATCCCTGCACTCACTGGTGCTCTCTGGTTTCCTTTCCAGCCTCATGAGCAGTGTGAAAAACAACATTGGCAGAGGCCTGAACATTGCACTGGTGAATGGTGAGTCGGGCAGGCCCTGAGCCCCTTCTCCCCACAGCCAGGGCTCCTTCCTTCCCCAGGAGAGCACAGGCTTCTGGAAACCACTCCCAGGCACTGTGGCTGAGCCAAAAGCACATGCATCTGTGTTGCATGGGGACCACAGCCACAGTTATGGCTGCAAGCACTGCCAGTGAGAAGGGAGCAAACCCACTTGAGTCATGCACAACCAGCTCCACCAACTCCTCCAAGCAACACAGTCAACATCACAGCAGATAAAACACCCCAAGGGAAGAGCAAAGCATTCTGAAAGGAACCCCTGGCTCATGGCCAGGCCAAGCCTAGAGCCACCCTAGTGCAAACTCACTGTGCTCTGTTTTCAATTTTAACTTTTCAGGAACAACTGGGCAGCTGCTCAAAACTGATGCATTCGATATGTACTCTGGAGGTAAGTTGTGCTCCTTGGTCCTTCCAGCCAGTGCTCACACCAGCACTGCTGGCTGCTTCAGTTGCTTCTCTGTTGTGTATTTAAAGTATAGTGGACTTTGACTACAATTGCCACCCTGGATGGCAAAAGCCCAGCTTTCCCTGAGGCCACCAAGCCTGAAGTCCTCACAATGCTTCCACATCCAAGAAGGGCTTCTCACTCCTTTTACATGAGTATAGTATCCTGAAAAACATAATTTCACTAACCCGAATAAACCAAGGCACCTAAGACTTGAGAAAGGTACTTTCTGAGATCAGGTAGTTACACTAATCCTTATACTTTGCAACCTGTAATTCAGTTTTTGAATGCTGCTGGTGGCTGAGCAGTAGCTCATTTCCCTGACTTATACAGCAGGATAAATGAAGGAGCTCAGGAAGACGTGGCCCCCTGAATCACCCTTTATGGTCCTTGGTTTTTCAACCTATTCTTGGAAACTCTGGAGTTTTTGGGAGAATCACCAACATAATGAGGTTTCCAGCCGAGTTCATGAGAGAGATGCTCTGTGGGAAAAAGGCAGCAGTCAGCTCATGTGCCACTAGATGGGGCATTGGATTCAAGCATGCCACAGATGCGGGATGAGGAATAATTCCCCCAATACAGCCGGAGGTATGATGGCAGGGAAGGCAGCTCTGCGGCCAAGCAGGTTAATTTCTTATGTTGGGAAGTAAATTCACACAACTGTATGTCACAGTTAGCAAGCAAAGTTTCGGAGCAATTCCCCCCTGCAGGTGTACCAACACGAGGACATCAGTCCTGGGCACTGCAGGAGAGGCCAGGTGGGAACACAGGATGGGAAATGCATCATTTGGGAGCACACCCATCCCCATGCCCACAGCCCCAAATCCTGGCTAGCACAGCACAGTCAGTCATTTCCCAGAGGAGGCTCCCCCAGCTACCACACAGAAGTACCTGCTAAATCCCTCTTTCTCTCCCTCATGCTCTTCTCTCCCAGACATTACCAAGCTGCAAACCTTCCTCCAAGAGATCAAGCATGGCACTCTCGTGCTGACAGCCAGCTATGATGATGCTGCCACAAAGTGAGTTTGCCCACGGGAGCAACTCCAGGCTCCCCAAAAACATGCTGCTGGGGGAGCTGGACATGCTGCTGCCACCAGCAGAGAGGGTAAAAGAGGGGACACCCAGCTGGCACCACACTGACACTTTCTTACCCTCTTTCAGGATGAATGACAAAGTACGGGCATATTTCACAGAGCTGGGCAGCAGCCACGTAGGCAAGCTGCGCTTCCGGGACAACTGGGTCTTCTTGGGAGCAAAAGGGCTGATGAACAAGAGCCCCTTTGAAAAGGTACATGGCCTTCCCCTGCCACAAGCTCTGCAGGCTCCATCCTCTCCATGGCACCTCCTGAGCTACATCTCCCCTGCCTGTCTGCAGAAGATAAGGGCATTAACCCCATGTCAAACCGAGCAGCAACTTTTGCCACATTGCAAACTTGCATTGTGCCAACCGCCTCATTCATCTTTTCTCTCTCTTTTTTTTCCTGCAGCACATCCAAAATAATCAGGAGACAAATAAATATGAGGGCTGGCCTGAGCTGCTAGAGATGGAGGGCTGTGCCCCCAGGAAGATGGATTAGCATCAAGGTCCAGCCTGCCACGGAGGGCAGCCTCCACCTGTCACACAGAGACACCAGCTCCATTGTGGGGATCCCAGCTTCTCCACTGCTAGGTCACAGAGACCAGCAGCAGCAGCTGCTCACAGGAACTGCTGTTTCACAGCAGGGACTGTGCAGGGCTTGGAGGAGAGCTGCACAAGTGCCTGCAGAGCCTGAGCAAACATGTGGCTAGGTTGCAGGCAAGCCATACTCATCTACGGGTCACTTTGGGGTATTTTATTTTACTGTCTTTAAACTAAAAACTTTGTAGAAGGTTTTGTAAATTTCTTAAATAACATTTCTAATTATAAAATACTACTTTCTCACTTCCAGTTTCAAGTATAATCCATGCTTTCCCCCAGAGGCAGAGCATGCCAGGTGCTCTGCCACCAGTGGAGCATCACCATCACCCATCCCACAGCCCTGCACACAGATGCTCCCCTTGCCCACATGGCACAGGGTAAACTCATCCCTGGGGATGCTCAGACTTGGGTGGTTTCCCCCTGGAGCTCTTGCCAATGCCCTACAGTCTCCTACAGCCACAGTAAGGCCAGAAGTCCACAGGGATTGCATTCAGCAATGTAGGTTAATATTTGCAGACCAAAGTATCATTCCTGGGTTAAATCCAAGCTAAATCCTCTGTGACACACCCCCATCAAAGGTCAGGACAACGCCACAGATGTGCCAACCTGGCTTTGCTCTCAGAGAGGGATGGATAGATGGATGGATGGATGGAAGTGCAGGTTTCTTGGGCAGCTGAAGTTGTGCAGCACAACCAATAGGTGGGAGCCTTTTACCAGCAGAGCTGGAGCCAGCATGGCTCTGGAGGACGCAATGCACCCAGGCTGGCACCCACTGGGTTCAGCCACACACCAGGAGCTGCAGCCCAGCCTGGGGCCAGCTGACACCACCGGGAGAGGGAATATCCCTGCCCACAGGCAGGGCAGGAAAGCCCCACAGCCCTCCTAGCGTGGTTCCTATGCTGCTGCCCAACCCCAAGGAGGTCCTGGGGAGCATCTGCCCCCTGCTCCCGTCTGGATGCATCAGCCAAGCACCGTCTGTTCCCAAGCCCTCCCTGAGTGCCAGAACTGCTGGGATCAGATGAGCTGTGTGGCTGACAGCCGGGCTTATCTGTCATCAGGGACAGGGATGAATTTGCATCATGTACAGACTTTAATTTCCGATGATTGTATCTGCTTTTTCCCCATTCTCTGAAGCAGACCAGCAGTTTTGCAGAACGTGAGGATGGAGTGTTTCTGCTGGAGCACTTGGAGCTGTGTGGGATAACAGACAGCCCCACACAGCCTTCTCAGCCTCCAACAGCCCCTGCACGGCTCCTAACAGGCAGTTCACAGGGTTATCCGAGCCCTCAGGTCACCCCAGGGGAGTCGAAGTGAGGAGCATTGGCAGGGTAAGGCCAGGAAAGGACACAGCCTGTTCTGTGCTGGCCACTTGAAGGATAAATCCCTGGATCCAAAACGCAACACCACCAATCAATTGGTTTTCCCTAAACAAGGAAGAATCCCTACATAAATTGTGTAACACCTGTAAGACCTTCCAAAGAGAAAGCTGAAATAAAACCTCAAAACAGCCATCACAGAGGAATCCCTGAAGAGGTGTAGTATTTTATCCCAGCTTATCCTCCCACGTTCTTAGCACACACCTGATGGCACTGAGGGAAACCTCTGCCATAAATCGATCCCTAAATCTCCTGCAACAACAGTGGTTAATCCCAAGCGCTGAATCATCCCTACCGTGGCAGCAGTGAGAAATAACACAACGAGCAGACACAACAGCCCTCACATCACACAGCCCTGCCGAGCTGCCAGCATAAATATGCCAACTATTTTAAGCCCCCTCAAAGGATCTAGATTCACTCATAAACAAACTGAAAACAGCCCAAGAGCTGTAAAAGTGGCTCCATGGGGTAAACCAGAGCACAGCATCAACTACAGCCCCGAAAACAACCAGCCCCTTTCAGCCACAAGAAACTCTTCCTGCCCCTTCGCAATGCACACTAGAAATCTGGTTTAAAGCCAAATACAGGAAATTTATGTTTCAGCATGCAGTTAAAACTAGCTCTGAATCTGTCACAGAGCAGTTACTAAGGTACATCACTGTTTTCAAGAAATAGGGAGAGCTAAAAGTGCAACTCCTGTGCAGGGACTTTCAGTAGCAGCCAGTGTTTTGAAGAGTCATTTCTACCAAAGTCACTGTGTCCTGATAAATAAATCAGAGTTTTTTAAATATCCAGACACTGGGAGGAAGGGTATAAATATGGATTCATGAGTCAAATTGAACTTGCTAATTTCTTAAAAGGATCTGAAAAGGACAGCGCGTGCAGGGACAGCAATCTCCAAATGAGGTTTTCCAGTGCCTTGGCATTTTGAAAACTGTGTTACTGCAGGGACAGGCACCTACCTGGCTGATTTTCACTGTGCTGCATCCCCCAGAGTCTTCACCAAACGCAAGCCTGACCTGTCCAGACTCCCAGGATGCAGCTTCAGGTAACCTGGGCTCACCTGGGGTCACAGTGAGCACCAATGCTGCAGCAGCAAACAGGCAGCCTGGGCTGTTTGCAGGAGCAAAGTTTGCAAAATCCAGTGCTGCAACAGGAGCCAAGAGCCAGGATGCAGACGGGCAGCAGAGGGATAATCGTCCTTTTTTTTTGGGGGTTCATTTCAGCAGAGAACCAAAGGAGTATCTAGGAAAGATGCCACAGGCAAGGACCTGCGGTGCCGGGCCGCAGCTGGGCGAATCTGCATCCTGTGACATCTTGCCCTGTCAAGTGCAATTACTGTAATCTTCCACAGCCTCTCAAAATACGGATCCCGGCTTAGAAACCGGGCATCCACAGCATGAAAGCTGCCTTTGTGCCCGGGCAGAGCCTGGGTGCGAGCCAGCCGTTAGGTGCATGAAGAAAATGAGTTCTCCACGTGCTGGAAGAAGGGAGGAAAAGCAAGCTTTCCCACCCGACCCCGCCACAGACGGGCTGGATTTCACCCACGTCTCCCCGCAGCAGCCGCCGAGGGGCTGGGAGCAGCACGGCCGCCTGTCCCCTCTGGAGTAACGGGGCTGTGACCACAGACAGCCGGCCGGTCCCACAGCCCGGAGAGTGGAGCACAGCCAACACATCCGACCATGGGGGCGTCTCATGGGAAAAAGGTAACGGGGTGGTTTTGCTCAGGCTGTGGTGGTGGGGTGGGATGGGATGGAGAAGGCACCATCTGCTCACGTGGTGCTTGTTTGGCCCCACGCGTGCTAAGGCGGCTGATGGCAGTGAGGGATTAGAGGGAAGGGACCTGCTCTGGGTGTGGGTGCCACTCATCAGGGCCGGATTAAGTAATTCCATCTAATGGGCTCAGCTTCAGGGCCTGCCGGGGCTTTCAGGACAGCAAGGAAGGGATCAGAGCATTGAATTAGGACAGACGAAGTTTGCCTTTCTCGGGAGAAATGTCAGGTTTGTTTCAAATGCGTCCAGCAGCCTCTGGAATGTCTCCTGTAGATGCAGTGCAGAGCAAACTCTGAGTATTTCTTGGCCTGGGAATTGGTGCCAGCTCCAGCTCAGGACAGGGAGGAGCTGGGCCAGGTCCCACAGCACCAACATGTATCCCCCTCTTCCAAATCCCCTGGGGAGAGCAAACAGCTCCAAATGGAAACAGCTTTATGGAGTCACAGCTCTGCAGAGGCAGCTAGAGATGGTTGTGCTGAGGATGCTGCTGGATGTCATTTTGCTTCCATGGCTGATGACATCAGTGCTTAGAGATGCATCATCACTGCTCAGTTGCAATGCCCTGATCTGGAATCAGGCTTCCAGAGCTCATCTCCCAGCTCTAAGAGAAACATACTTGTGCACCGCACTAGGGCAGTAACTTTTACTGGAATGGGGACAGCAGTGACCCTTTGGCACAGGAGGGACCCTTCATGCTCAGCTGAGCATGATTGTGGCCTTCAGAGGTATGGGCACCTCCAAATCAAGTGCCTTCAGAATTTTGCAAACATGCTGGACTTTCTTCCACAACCAGAGCTAGACACTCTTACAGGGCAAACATGCATAAAAGCAACCCACTGGCCAGTGTGACCAACACCCAGAAGGCAAATCAGATCTGAAGTGGGACTAGCAAACACTTATCTATTTTTCTGCACTTCTGAGAAGTGCCAGATACAGGAGGTGCTGCTCCCAGCCAGCCCCATGCTGCCCCAACACCCATCCCAGGTACCAATGCCACACTGGCTCCAGCACACACAGGAGCCATGGTTGTTTCCGTGGCTCAGGGCTACAACACACCCAGGAGGAGCCATGCTCTGCCCACAGCTAATCCCCAGGCCCCTGCTCACGTGGCCATGACCTTCAGGCCCCGGCGCATTTGTAGCGGCATTACTGGAAGCAGGGAAATAAGCTGGTTAGGTCAGGCTTGGCTCAGCGCCACCCGGTTAAGCCCTGCTGCATACAAAGCAGCCCATGGCAGCCTCCTGACCACCAGACCAGACTGCTTTTGGACAGCTTTCCCCACTGTTCCCTCTCTCTGAAACACCACGATCCCACCGCAGCCCAGCACTGAATGGCCTGGCTTTGAAACACACCGGGAGCTCGGGCTCTCCAGCTTCCTGGCAGCTCCTAAAAGCTGAGACAGTTTTACTTTCATGGGTACCAAAAGGTCAGAGATGTCATTCCCATTTCAGCCTCCCAAATGTTGCCTGGGTTGACAAAAGCCTGTGCCACTGCCCAGTTGGCACCAAGCAGGGATGTCTGACTATCAGCTCCTGGGTCAGTGCTTTACCCTTAGGCTGATGCTGATGGGAGATGAAAACAAGACAGCTCTTTCTGCTGCCTTTCCAGGGTGGGCATGAACAGCAGAAATCAGCCCTCCTGAGGAGCAGGATGAGTTCAGGTGACAGGCAGGAAAGCTCCCCTTCCCCCAGCCCTTGCAGAACCAGCAGAGCTCAGGGCACAGGAACCTGCCAGGCCTGAACCCATCCATCAGCAGCAGCCCAGAGAGAACCCGCAGGGAGCACGGAGCAGGCTCAGCACCCCTCAGCAGCACTGCCTGCATTAGCAGTCTCAGCTGCACCCCTTTAAAGCTTAGAGCAGAACAGCACTCCAAGGGGATTACAGTAGTGGATTGTAGAGTGCTAGGCAATCCCCAGCTCCACAACAAAAGGGACCGGAAAGGCTGCCAGCATGGCTCCAAGGACATTTGTACTTTTAAAGGCTGCATCTAGTCCCAAAAAACCTGTTCTGGTATCAGCAGTGTTCCATGGGCCCAAGCCAACAGCAGGGCTCCAGCAAGACACAGACCCTTGCTGGGGTACCTTTCTCTAGAAGGGAAGGCAAGGACTTTAGTGGGGGGCTGGTTCATGGATGCTGCCAAGCTGGTGCTGATTCCCTGATGAGCTGGTGATGATTCCCTGCCGATGCCTCTGCTCTGCAGGGCTTCAGCCCAGCTGGTGTGGCTGCCATCCCTCTAACCTCAGCAAAGACCCTTCAAATACTCTGCAAGCGCAGCCTTGCCAGCAACAGATTCCCAGGGTGCCAGGGCAGATGCTCCAGACCCCCTGGCAGTGGAGGAGGCTGTTCCAAGGCACCTGCACCTCTCCATTGCTTTTCTCCACCATTTCTCAAAGCAGAGTTTGCATAGTGGCTGTTTCCCCAGGGAAAGTTCTCTGTCCCCAAATTCCCAAGAGTGTCAGTTTACACTAATGTCAGATGAGCCTGGATTAGCCCTGCTGCTGAGCAGGGAGCTTTGCTCTGTGGCTGGTTTAGAACAACAAGAGGCAGCACGCCAGTGCCAGGGAGAGAGGTTCTGCTTGTTCAGGCAAACCACAGTACCTGGCTCCCCATGCTGAAAACAGGGCTTTGAGAACATCCTTTAAAACTCCTCCATCTGAGCAGGATGGGGCAGACATTTCTGGGAGCTGCTGGATTCCCCCACAAGTGTGATTTGCCCCGCTACTGAGGGATCCCCACAGTCTGGCCAGAGAGGTGTTTTAGCCTGTGCGACAGAAAAAAACAGCACCTTGTGACATCCCAGAGAAGCTCCATGGTCCAGCAGCCCCTCTCATGTGGGAGGGAACATTACTCCAAGGCAGTGAGCTGGGACACCTCTGCCCCATCAGGCTCCACAGGGCAGCAGGCACATTGGGGTTTTCCTGGCTCTCCCTGACAAATATTTCAGACAGTCAGTAGCCAGTGTCCCTGCCAGCTCTTTGAAAACTTCTGTGTGCCTGAGCAGCACAAGATCCCTCCCAGGGACCCTGCCTGTTCAGACACTATAGCCCCAGCCATTCCCCCTCACCAGCCAGGGCTCCAGGGCTGCTCTATTCTCAGCAAGAGGGGCTGCAGGTGCCAAAGCCCCCAAGCAGAACAAGTCCCACCAACAGTCACAGAATGCCAACAGCTGTTTGGTGACACTGGCCCCAGGAGCAAATCCAAAAACTAGATGGCAACCAGGAACCACAACATTTCAGTGTCCTGGAGCATTGCACTGCTTGGGAAGAAGGGTTTGCATGTGCTGCCTGCCACAAGCCTTGCTTAGAGGAGCAGGGATGAGAGCTGCAGAGGCACACCAGTAAAAGTCACAAAGTGCCTCAAGAGTGGGGACATTATTGATAAAAAGCCCTTTTCTGGGCAAAAATAACACACACACAGAAAATAACAACTCTGAATCACAAGACTGCAACTATCTCTAAGTCCTCTCATCTGTCTGACATAGCACAGTCCAGAGTGGGAGAGCTGGGCCAGAGCTAGTCCTAAAACCTCCACAGAAGCCCTCTAAGGTGACATTATCCTGCCTTTCCTCTTTTTCAACCCTTTAAAGGCCCACAGGTGATAACACACAGGGATTCTAAGTAGACACTGCTCTGGGCTTTTGTAGCTTTTAAAGGGAATGAAGTGTTGTAGCATTCCAGTCCTCAGAAGCCAAACTCATTACAGGGGGGCTGCTCTAGCTTCTAGAATGAGAACACCGCTTTATTTCTTATTTCTCCATCCCAAGTACCCAGACAGCACCAGTAAACCAGCCCCAACACCTAACATAACTCACTCCCTGCCTTCAGACAGGCTGATGTTTTAGACCTGAGTGAGTTCAAATGGGCTCAGTGAGACAGGGAACCAACTTGGACACAGCTAGCCTAGGTTGAAACTCTGCCATGACAAGCTGTGGCACAAGGGTTTGATCCATGGGTGAGGGTGCCAGGCAGGACTCAGAGGAGTGTGCTGCCAGCCCCTCCAGAGCAAGGGCAGAGGTTATCCAGAACTGGCCAATGCTGTCTGCAGCACTGGGGTCGCAAGGGAGTCATGGCTCAGACTGAAGGGAGGTGCACAATGTGCTCATGGGGAGACCAAGAACAACAATGCATGGGAAATGATGCAGCTGCTGCCTCTGGGATGGCTCAGCAGTCCTCAAATAAAAATGGATTAACGTAATTAAAGGCTTCGCTGCTTCACTCTGCTCCTGGGGGGGGCTTGCTTAAGTGGCATCTGCTGCCTCCTCCTGAACCCTGCATTAACAGGGATGCTTTAACTCTTCCTTCACTGCCTCCTCCATTTGCAACCCCTGGTGCCATTTGCACCTGGCAGGTGGCATCTCATCCCAGACAACAGCCAAACCTCCTCCCTTTTGGCCCCTTCCTTTGGGGTCTCCTCTGCACAGGACCCACCTGGCACATGCTGCCTGCAGGGATCAGACCACCCTGCTCTGCTTTGACAGTTTGCTGCCAGCAGTGCCTGGGGCTGATGGGGCATTTCTGTCCTTGCTTTCCACAAAACCCATTTTTCCAAGGTAAGGACCAATTCTAGTGACCCTGGGCAGGTAAAGAGCCCAATAAGATGGTGTCAGGAGAGCAAATTTCTGATGGCAGCCCTGTCCTTGGCCTCTAACATATGGTCCCTAGCTGTGAAATGGAGTGATGATGCCACTGCAGCCTGGCAGCACTAGGACAGCATGACACTGTGCCAGAAATAAACACTGTCCCTATTAATCATGTGTCATAAGCCTCACTTTTCGCAAAACAACATTCTTCAAGGCACTTTAGAGTGTCTTAATGGTCTCTCTGCAGCATGACAACAATTCACTCCAAAGCTGCTGGAGCCCTTTTGTGCCAGTGACTGATGCTCTTCCTGTGCAATCAGCAGCATCCCCAAAAATAGTGGAGCAGTCTTTCATATCAGCAGTGGTATCACACCTCCAGCACAGGGCAAGAATAAGCTCCTGAGACAGGTGAAAAATGGTTTAACCATAGCAACAACTTAACTGCTACTGACAACAATGAGGTGGGCGATACAGGAATTTCCAACAGTGAGCAGGGCTACAATTTGGTTTTGCCCTGGTATGCAGAGGTGTTGTGTGCTCTGCAAGGGACCAGATTAAAAAGCACTGAACTGCAGGCAAGGATTTCCTTAGGAGCAAGGGAGAACAGCAAGTCCATCGGTGTGGTGCCCATGGATGGATGCACTGCCCCCCTTTGTGCCAAGAGCCTCCCCACGCCCTACTCAGTGGGATGTCAGGCTTCACAGTCAGCTTGAATGCTGACAAATGAGCCTTGTGCACCGGCTGCCGTGGGGCTGAGCCCTGCCACTGATTGCTCTCATTAATCTGCAGGAAATTTTCTGCTGAGGTCTGGTGTGTCGCATTCCACCTCCCCAGCCGTGCGCTGGGAGCAGCCGGAGAGCAGCATTTGCTCAGCCATGGTGGGAAGCTCCACGGGGCTCCCTGCCCTGGGGCTGGCAGCTCCAGCAAGCCTCCATCCCCATGCTGCTGCCTCCCTGCTTTAGTTAGGGGGTTTTGTCCTTTTTTCGTGACAGTCAGTGAAATGGGACTCGATTTGCCAGCTTTCACAGCCACAGGAGGGTTGTGCTTGCCTTCTGGGGCCATAGGGATTTGGGAGGGGGAATGGCATGGGTGACAAAGACAGGCAGGGGTCAGCACGGCACTCATCTGTGTCAAATTGTGTTTTCTTTATGAATAAAATAACACCAAACACTATTTGAAGCATTTACAATTTTCTACTCGACTAGGCAGCAAAGTGGCCACCTGGCTGGTGCTCCCAGAGATTGGCACAGGAGCTGCAGGAGTGTCAGCCTGACCCTACAGCCAGACCAAGAGCCTGATCCCCTTCTGTAAGCCTAAATTTACAAATTGCTGTGGTCAAAAAAAATCCTTGAGGTTACTGGTTGCTCTCATGAGAGTGGCCACTTGCATCCGCCCTCAGCTCACTTCAGTCCAAGAAAGGCTGCAGATTTGTAGAGGTCAAAAGACCAGTAATGAAATGTTACACCAATAACTGGGTATTTCTTAGAGTCCTTTGCAATATGATAGTGAAATCAGCTATGGTTGTGGCCAGAGACCAGGAGTAATACAAGCTCACAGCTTTGCTTGCAAAGCCAGCTCCCCCCGGGCAGGTGTGCAGGGAGGGCAGGACACAGCCAGCAGCCAGGACAGGCAGCGATGGGGCTGGGCTGAGGGAAACACTGCATGCTGTGGTGGTTAAGAGACCCTGCCCAGACCCTTCCCATGACAAGGGCAGTGCCGTGGCAGCAGATTTCAGAGCTGCTGGCTCAGGAATGCTGCGATGTGCCTGGACACCGACTCCTGGGTGCCTGCCAGTCCCGATTGCAAAACCTGCCAATACAAGAGTGTCCCATAATGAGCTGGGAGCAGAGGAATGTGCACAGTCAAGCTCCCTGTCGGGGAGTAACCCTCCCGAAGCCGGCATTGCTCTCTGCCTCTGCAAGAGATAGGAACATGCAGTTTCTCACAACAACCCCGAGAGCAGCTACATTACGACCACCACGAAGGCAGACCTCCACCAGTCTGCCACCTCCAAAGGGAGCAGGGTGTTATACTGCCTTTCCTAGCCCTCAAGAAATTTTGGAAATTCATCCAAACTGCAGCACTTTCTTTGGTCAACGCCATCAGAGAATTAGCAGCAGTATGAGGAATTGGGTTGTGCTGCTGATTTTCTCTGTGTTTCTCCTTACCTAGAACACAATGTCATCCCAGCAAACATGTGCCCCAGCTTGCTGGATCAAATAAGCCTCAACATCTCACATGGCAGGACTTTGCAGCAAAACAATCGAGCTGACAGATTTTTGTGCATTGACATCACAGATGGGAAAAAGTCTTACTAATCCTCCAAAATTCCTTCCAGTGGATGATTTCATTGAAGTCTCTGAATCTGTCCTAGCTTCTGCAAATGAGCACAGATAGACCAGAATTCAGCAACAACACAGGAGATTTGGGCAACAGCTCAGCATCCAGGGGCATATAGGAGATGTTTTCATACAGAGCACTGGGAACAGCAAGAGGGTATTTGGGGCTAATCTAAAGTAATGGTAGAGTACAATTTAGCTAACCTCTAAATCATATGTTTTGTGGCTTCATCACGCACACAAATGCTGGCTTCGATCTGCCAGCCATCAATGAACCTTGTTCCAGGTCATGACAACTCCTTTCAAAGCCTCTGGGTTAAGCAATAAGACTATTTTAATCAAAGGATAGGTTCATTCATTGAACACCAATGTCAGCAGCTGCTACAGCACCTTAGGGACAAAGTGTCTTTCCCTGGGTCCATCTACTCCTAAGTACGTTGAGCAACTTCTAACCCTGCCAGTGGTGTCTCCCTCCCAAACCAGATCTGTGGGAGAGCCACATCAGCCTGGGTGGCATTTTGCCTTCTTTTATACCTCTTTATCACCCTGATCTGATTGCAGCAATTTCTTACCTAATTCATTAGCTCAGACTTTGGCTACAGTGCAATACAGATGCTCTGATACTGCACCTTAATGGCTGCCACCTGTATTGATCTGAACCTGCCTGAAGCCATTCTCATCACCATTTCCACAGCTCGTGCTCTGATCATGCTGATGGCTCTTTTCCCTGCTTTCATCAGAGCACAAATATAGTCCAAAATTATTGTCAGTTGTGCTGTAAATAAATATTATAGCACCCACACGTGGGACAAATAACACTGATTAATGGTTTACACAAGGTGGCTGGCTTTAAACTCCAGTAGGAGCATTGTACCCCCTAATCAGGGAGCCAGGGAGGAGGACGGTGGGTAGAGCTGGTGGTTCAAAGCAGCCCATGCCTGTGATACTGCCTCCAGACATTTGCTGTAGGAGCTCTTTGCTGTGCATCTAAATCAAGGCCAGGAACAGTCCTACCAGGACATAGTGATGGCCAGGATGTTTGGGAGTAACATAGAACAGCACATGTAAAGCATGGAACTACTTGCTATTTATACTTTGTGTTGTTTTGTGGGATTTAACCCACTTAATCAGCAGGCTAATTCCAGCTCAAGGGCTGGCTGTCCTCACTGACATGGTCAAAGCAGGATGGGGATCCCAGGCAGGAGGAGCTTGCCTGCAGGTTGGAAGTGGTACCTGCTCCCATCAGCAATGTCTCCAGCACTGTACTGCTCAGCTGCAGAGGGGCACAGTGTTACTGTCTGATACTACATTTTATTGCTTCTTACTCCTGGCAAGATGCAATCATACTGCACACAGAAAGGATTTTCACGTGGAAATAGGAGGGTTTGGGAAATAGCAGGCATTTTCTGCCCATTTACTGCAACACAATCTCCCCTTCTGAGCCCTCACTGTGACAAATTAAGCCCTCTGACTCCTTTAATACCTGTCCCCCTGCTCAGCTGGCTGGGGACAGAGTGCCAAACCTGCTTTGTCCCGTAGGGAGCAGGCAAAAGTCTCCATCACCTGGGCAATCATTAACTGCCCCTGTGAGCTGGGGAGGTGCGAGGAAAAGCCGTCCTGCTCTGCAAACACACTAATGGCAAAAGTGGAGATTAGCAGGAGTGTGTTACCAGCCAACCTGTTCCACAGAGGTGACACAGCACCATGGACACTGCATGGCTCTGGCCAGCCTACATATCCCCTGCCTTTGCCTTTGCCACCACCAAGGTCACCACCACAGTGCAACCAGCATGATTTGTGGTATTGTACTGGGATTGCATGGAGTTTGTGCTGGGAGCTGGGGCCACAGGGTGGGAGGGAAAGTTGGGCTGCACAGCCATGCCCCACCACCACAAGCAGTCCACATCAAGCATTAACCCAGCAGAGCAAATGTTTAACCAGCCTCCAGGACCATCCTACAGCGGGAGGTGAATGCCTGCCTTTAAGTCCAGCCCCAGGTGACTTCAACAGAGTAAAGTTTTGCCTGAAGACTGGGAGCCTGACGTGACTGGCAGTGATGCTGCACTCCCAGCACTGAGCTGAGAGTGGAGATTCAATAAAGATCCAGACAGGCAGAGCTGTCTGCTCTGTCACTCACAGCTGCACCCAGGCTCCTCAGCAGGCACACAGCGTTATCTCACTGTCACTGCACTCTCGTCAGCAGGAGGCATTGCACATCCAGGGAGAGCCAGTGTTGATGTAGGGAACTCACTTGACATTTCTGGGGTTTTTTAATACACAGGAGACATGTCCACACAAGAAAGCTCTTGGTACCACAGCAACTGGCTAAAGCCAGCAGCCAACATCACTAGCACAGTAGCTCAGCAGCTAAAAGCCCATCTAATGTACAGCCCTGGTAAGAAGGACCCAGTTGTTGGCTCTTACAGAACCTTTTTGCTGTTCCCAACATTCATTAATAACCATACAGCCACCCACCAGTGACACTCCAGGTGCACATTCAGTACAGCATTGTTTTCTCTTTATGTGCACATTGAATGAGAAAACCACGCCATTCCCCCATCACAGCAGAGCCAAAGTCCCAAGGGATGAGCCTTCTGTGGCCTCACATGTCAGAGAGCTGCCCCAGAGCCATGCCAGAGCCATGCCAGAACTGCCTGGGTCTTCTGCTAGCTCCTGATTTGGGGACACCCTGGTCTCACTCCTCTGGGGTGATACCTCCAAGAAAACCACCCCCTGCAAACCCCTGCAGCATTCACCACAACACAGGGCCATGCTGTGTGCAGGGGACACAATGGGTGATGCTGGATGAGCTCCCCATGTCTCCTGGGACATGAAGCCACTTCCTAAGACACACGTGGGCAGCTGGTGAATGACGCAATGAATGCCTTGTCTGCAGGAGCCACTCAAGATAAATCTCACCCAGCAATCAACCACACTCACAAAGTAACCTTCAGGGAGCTACAGGGGCAACACAAAGGCTTTTTGTTAATCTCAAAGACACAGGAACCCAGGGGCAGGTTGCTTACTAATTTAGATGGCAAAGAAACTGTTCTGCAAGGAGCTCCCAGAAAAAGAGCTTTGCCATGAATAGTGCCTTGGTTCAGGACAGCACCCCACAAGCCCACTTCCTCCTCTCCTCTGCAGCAGAGGACCCCAGATGTGCAGCTGATCAGGCAGCTGGGTGCATCAGAAATATATCCAGAAAATCTAGATGGCCTTTTTCTGATTTATTTTACTCAGTCATAAACAGGTGTTAATGGATCACTGCCCTTTTCCATTCCTACATCCATCACCCATAACTACACATACTTGGGATTTAGATTAATGCTTTTTTGCCCCTTTGACACATCTCCAGTGAACTCACAGACCTGAAACCCATTCAAAGGTGACCCAAGGGGAGTAGCACAGATGTGCATCCATTTCTTTTTCCATTCAAAATTGAGCCAAATGGTATTTTTGGTGTGCAATAAGCAGCCAGGCCATGGGATAATGGGTGATATGAGGGAAGTCTGCTGAGCCACAGAAAGCCTGTGGGGCATACATGGGTTGTGAGGTCACAGTTTGTGCAGAAAAGCTGCACAACCTCCCCACTTAAGAGCCTCTCCTTTGCCACAGCCTTGGCTGAGGGGCGAAAGCTATGTGGGGTCTTCCAAATCCTGCCCATGAATAACCCACAGCTGGACAGGTCGGGCTGACCACGCTCACAAGCACATGGACACACACCACACACATTGGAATGAGGACCAGCCTGCCTCTCCTCTCCTCTCCTCATCTGAGGCCTCATGTCAATTAAATTGAACAGCTCCTGGACAGGAGGTAAAAAATAATAATTTTTTCATCTCTAGTAGCAAAGGACTGGCAATTGCTTCTATGTTTCATCTCCTGTAATAGAGCAATGGACAGTCTTTTCCCATTTCTCTCTTGTCTTTTCTTCCAGAAAGAATATTCCCTTCAATCCAAGGGTCCAAATGGAAGCAAGAAGCCAGGGAGTGGCAGTTCAGGTGAGTGCCAGCAGCCCGTGTTGCCCCACGAAGAGTTTTGGAGGCGAACTGGGAGGGACTGGGGCTTCTGCTCACACCTGGTGCTGCTGAGCCCTCAGCTGGGAAACATGGCTGGAATGGGGGAAAATGCTGGGGCGTGGAGAGGTGCAAATTGTGAAAAGGTGAAAATAAGTGAAAGAGCACTCCCATGTCCATGACAACCTGGCCTCTTTCTCCAGTCCTTCAAGGGACCAGGACATGGTCCAGACCGTGCACCCTTGCATGTAGGCATTAGTGGGTGACTTATCCCCTTCCTCTGGGTGGAAATGGTTTTGCTCCATCCCTGACCCTCCTGGGACTGGAACACTGGACATCTGCAGACTGGCACTGGGCAGCCTGGGCAGAACTGGATCACAGCGTCCATCAAAGAGCCAAAAGGAGTTGCTGGTTCAACGCTTTCTCCTCCCCCAGATTTGAAGCCTCTGGCTTCCCAGTCTGTGGCAATTTAGGGACAGCCAACATGGTACCTCCAGCCACAGTGACAATGGTGACAAGAAGCCCAGTGCAGGCAGGGTCTGCATCTGAGCAGCAGAAGACCTCGGGCAGCAATGCTGCGGCATCACACAAGTCCTGATGCCACCAGGACAGCCGTGACCCCGTGCAGGGACTGCTTGTCCCTGTCGCAGCCCTCACCCCTGGGGTGCAGCAGTTGGTGGATGACAGGGTGTTGCAACATGCCAGGGAATAATCACGATAGCTCGAGCGGTTGCCCTGGTGCCGGCTTGGCTGTTGCAGTGGTTGCTAAAGAGAGTGGGCGTGCGGCTTCCTCTGGGGCGATCTGATTTCTCCAGGAGCGTGGTTAAGGCACGTTGAGGAGAAATCGTCCTCTGCGGAGCAGGGACACGGCCTCTCTGCCAGCAGCAGTGACTGTGCCGAACAGGCAGCTCGGGTGCCTGGACACGCACAGAGCTGTTTGCTCTGGGGAGAAAAAGAGATTAGCCTGTTCATCTATCCTGGGAAAACATCATCCGGCAACAAAGAGCACAGGGAACAAGTTTTCGGGGCGGCAGAGGGATCTTTGGGACCAGCGCTGAGGAGCCAGCAAGGCCACCGGCTGCTGCCGGCTGAGCTGCTGCCCTCAGTGAGGTCCTTGTGGGGTGGCAAGAGCACCAAGGAGGGAGCGCCGGTGCAGCAGCCACCTCCACGTGACCTTCCGTCCCTGCTGCCACTGCAGACACCTGGCAGGAGGCAGGCAGCCTCGTTGGACCGGCCAAAAGTCACCGGGAGCGAGCGCAGCCAGGCAGCAGCGCAGCCTCAGCCCGACAGCCCCATGTCGTGGGGCACAGGGCAGCACCTGCCCGCCGGGCTCCCCAGGGCCTCGCTGCGGAAATCAGGTAAGCCAGGACTGCCCCGGGGATCCCTGCTTGTCTGCTGCTCCCTTCTGTGGGGATGGGATTGCTCTGCACTGCGTACGCCGGTGACTTGGGACTCTGAATTTTGTTTGGGATGTCATGTTACTTTAATACTTCAGTAGCTGGTTGAGAAGTTGCCCTTGTGCTTCTGCCTTTCCATACCCCGCAAGAGATTCCCTTAGAAAATCCATCCTGCAATTCAAACCTTCTTCTTGGAGAGGCATTGGGCTGGACAGGGGGCTAATGCAATCCCTACAAATCAACACGGGACGATTTTCTCTGCATTTAACAAAATACCTTTGAACTAACTTCAGGCATTCATTACTGATTGATGTGCATCTCTGTCATTGGCTGGCAAATGCACAGAACAAATATTTGGTGAGGTATTAAAAGTAAGTTTATGATTGTCAAGAAGGACTGCTAAGCATCTGCCACTGTCTAACAAAACTAAACCAGTGCTCCACGTGCTGCTTGTAGAAGGCATGGGACATCTTGGTGATTGCTGACAGACTAAGATCCCAGCCTTGCTATCTTTGCTTACCACAGTCCAAGGTAGTTAAATGAAATTATTAACCAGGACACCCAGTCCTGCCTGCTAGCAGAGAGGCACTTGCTGCTGCCTGACAGTACAAGCATTTCCAGACGGTAACTTCTACATGCCAGACAGCTCAGCAAGCCTCAAACCTGGTGTGATTTCTCTGTTCCAAATCCATGTGCATGAACGCAAAGCTCAGTGGGTGACCATGGTGACATCCAGAGTCCTTTACCTTCGGGGCGATGTCAGGTGGTGATGTGTGAGCAGCCCAGCCATGTGCAGTGCTGGTGCAAATGGGGGACCCAGCCCTGGGGGCTGCAGTGCTGGCACAGGGCTCAGCAAGGGTGAGCAGGACTGGGGGCACTGGACAAACTGGGGAGACTGGTTATACAGGTGAGACAGCACTGGCGGTACTGGAGAGGAGCTCAGGCTGTACTGGAGGGAAGCACTGGCTGTAAAGGTGAGCAGCTCCATCCCCAGCATGTGCCCAGCAGAGAGGTAGAGGTAAGAACAGTAGTGACACGTGGCAACAGTGATGAGAGCTGCCGGGATGTGTCCCCCGGCCCTGTTTTACATTTCCATTAGTGTTTTCTCTGCCTTTCTGACCTTGTGACCCCGTGGAGTTAATTTCTGACTGTCAAGGCTGAGTGAAGGCAAGGGGACTCAGGGTGTGAGTGCCTGATGCCCTGAGGCAGCCACTTGATAGCTGGGAACTGCTTCCCACAGCAGCCACATCGAGTTACAGTCGCCCTATTGCATTATAAATACCAGAATTAGCCTTGCTTAATTATTTAAAACTATAGATTAAAAGCAGACAAAGGCTCTTTGCCTCCTTCCCAGAGCACACATATCATTTATCAGTGGTACGGTCGCCTGGTGACAAGCACGGGGGAGCGTGCCAGGTCCATCGGTATGAGGTGCTCCCAAGCTGCTGGCACAGCTGGAACCAGAGGAGAGGAAAATCATGGTGAGGATAGAGCTGATGCCATCTCACCCAGAGAGGGTAATGTTTAGCATCTGCCAGTCTTTGTGCTCAGATTATTATTATTATCATTATTATTATCATTATCATTATTTGCGTCATCATCATCCATCACTAGGGCAGTAAGCCACAGCAGTCCTTAGGCTAATGTGAATTACAGGCATTTTGTTCCAGGTTGTTGTAACTGCAACACACATGAATTACTGGGGTGATTGCCCACATCTGACTCACCAAAGGTGGCACCGGGGTGCCTCACTCTGCCCTGAACCCATCGAGCATGCAGAAAGGGGATCCCTAAAGCAAGTGCCTGACTTTGAGGTCAAACCTCTTGTCCTCCTGGCAGAAAATCCTCCACAATGCAGGTGCATGCCTGAAAGCTGCTGTCATCACACAAAATTTTGGGGCTTTCAGAGACTGACATGCAATTCTTTCCCATTTTGCCGACCCCAGCTGCTCTGTATTTCTAAAATACAGTTAATCAACACTAGAAAAATCATGCAAATTAGCAAGTGCCATCAATTGAAAAATACAAAACCAAAGACAAACTTTCAGCTTAATTTTTTCATAGGACTTAACATACAGCATGACCTTTTCTGCCATTCCTTTCTCACAAGAAAAGCTGTAGAGCCAAACTCCAGCTCCACTTCAGACACTGGAAATGCACTGACAGAAAGTTCATACCTTAAATTTTTTTTTAAAAGTTAGCTTCTGGTTAACAGCTAAAAGTGTGCCAGTCCTTAAAAACAACAGAGGCCAGTTTAAAGATCCCATACACTTCCACCTGCACATGGAAACTTTTGCAGCCTTCCCAAGAGGGGTGTGAGGGATAACACCCTCACCCCAAGGAAAGGAGGGCTCCTCAGGGAATGGATGCTATTGGGGTCTATAGCCCAGAAAAGGGAAAGTTTCTTCACCATAATTGCAGTTAAAAGTGTCAGAAACTCACATCATTTCCCAGGCTCACGTTGCTTGTGTAAATAGCTTTAAACTCACTCTGCTGGCCCACACTGACGTGTTGGTTTTGCAGCCGCCTGACTTGCAGGACGTGTATGACCAGCTGCTTTCAGCAGCCCTTCATTAATCTTGTGGCTCCTTAAAAAAGACACATTCATTAATAAATCCTGGGCATCCAGAAAACCAGAGGTTCTTCCCTGTAACCACAGCTTTAAGTGAACATTTCTGCCCAGGATATGGTCTCTTGGGCCAGTGGTTTTACAAATCCACATCCAGGGCTCTGGTCCTGGATGTGCTGAGGTTTTTGCCTATCCCTTCTACCAAGTAACAGGGTCTCACAGGCTTACAGACAGCAATGTCCTCTGAGTACAGATTCCAGTCCCAAAATAATGCCTTCTGACTGTTTTTACATGTGTGGCATTTCACAAAGGCCCATTATCTGCCCAGAAAGGGATGCCAATACAATATTTTTAACAAGAGCAGTTTGGTTATCATCTGGCCCTATTGACAAATCTCTCCTGAGATGCTCTAGTTGGAAAATCAGTTCTCAGATGACACAGACAGCAGAAATAAAACACTGTGAACTACGTTTGCATTCCAGATTTCAGCTCAAGTTGAACACTGACCTGTGCTGCAGAAGCTTTGCAGTTTAAGGATGCAAGCGGCATGGAAAAGGGCTGAAGGATGTGCAGGGGAAAGACGAGATATCACAAGGGGCAGGATGTCAAGGAGACCTTGGCAGAACACAAGTCAAGCATCTCACATGAAAACCTGCAAAAAGCAGCTGCTGCACCCTCCATTCTCCTGTACAGGTGCAGGTTGACAGGTGCTGGGCAGGAGTCCAGACCTCCACCCTAGAGCTTTCTAAACCCAACAGCTATGGATTAACTTCATTTCCAACCTGTTTAGTTTTTCCCCTTGTAAAGAACAGCTGTAGCCATGTAGGCAGCTGTAAGCAGAGCAGCACCCCTCAGGTTACCTGCTCTTTCCAGGACTGTTAATCCCCTTAACATTCCTGGGGATTATTTCCATCCCGACAGGACAGTAGAGCAGGCTGCCAGCAGCAGTGCACAGTCCCAATGCAAAGGGGCTCACAGGGCAATTCACCACTGAGAGACAAGTTGCTTAATCCTAAATAAATGCTCTGTGAAGGGCATCTCCTCCTTGTGAGGGAAAACCAAAAAGCAGCAGCAGCCAAAGGAAGCATAGCCCAGCTCCATGGCTAAATCCTCGTGTCCAATGCCTGTCCTTGGCATGAGCCAATCCTTCACCTCATCTCTCTCCTCTTCTCCCTCCTCCTCTCCAGGAGCAGGCTAAAACCTTTCTCCTTGTTCTGGGGTGCTGCACAAAAGCCACTCAGCACCTCAGGCAGCACACCCTGTTTTACACTCCTAGTAGAGCATATTTAATATATATTTGCAACATTCATGCTTTCAAAGGCATTTAGTGGTGCACCAAAGCTGCCTGATGTCCTGTTTCCCAAAAGGATTGCAGCTGAACATAATTAGAAGTAGAAACAATTTGTCCCAGGATTGCAGAGTGATGATTTTATTGCAACTCCCCCAGAAACTGGGGGACTTATAAGTATTTCCAGGCTGTCTGAGCAGGAATTTGGGCTTTATTTTAGGTTAAAACACACCAAGATATTAAAATATCATTTTTCTCCTCTAGCCAGTCCCCCACCCTGGGGCAGGAGGGTGGCTGGTCTCTGGGCCACCTTAAAGATGATGAAAATTCCCTGTGTGGTCTCCTGGAAAACTAATAGAGACTGGAAGCTCATTTCACAGTACACTTGAGAGAGGAGATAACTCCATGTGTGAAATCCAAGTATCTGCCAGGGACCCTGGCATTCTCATCCTGGCAGTCTTGCTTTTTACTAACAGAAAAGCAGCTGGAAATACACCTTCCCTAGAAAGCCTTAAGCTTCTAGAAATGAGGAAAGGGAAAATACCTAAAAGCAAGCAAAAACCTGAGTGTGTTGAAGCAAACAGAGCTACTTTTTATAAGCAACACTCCAAAGCAGACCTATTTAAAAGGTCATGCTGTCTTCCTCAGTACAGCAGAGGGTATTAGCATCCACATGTATTTTTTTGTTTATATCTTGCCAAGAACAATATAAAAATGTCCAACACCTTTTGCTGATTTATGATGGTGGTCAGGAAGGTGCCAGAGCAGAGCCTTGTTCATTGATCTACGGCTGAATCATGCAAAAACAGACATCCTGCTGTAAATCCACTGCAGAGACCTGGCTTGATTTACACCTCTAGCACCATAAATAATGACAACAAGCAGCCTGATAGCACTCTGTCTCCCTTACACAGACATGAATTACATCAGGTCTTGAAGATGATAGATCTACTCTCCAACAAGCATTTTGCACCCGGTCCTACTTGCCAATCTGCAGGAGAAAGAATGCCATCCTCTCCCCAAGCATAACCCTATGTGTTCCAGACACACCAGTATTTTTATATTCTCATTCTTCTTTTTTTTCTCAGAGCAAATGAAGGCATTCCTTGAACTGTTCCAGGCTGAGGGCTTCTGGAGGTTAAAATGCTATTTTTGTAGAGAGGTTCAAGGCTCCATCCAGTCCCAGTGAGGGCTTTGACTTTGTCCCCAGGGCAGCAGTACAGACACCCACAGGACGCCAAACCCTCCAGGTGGGTGTCTCGGTACATCTAGTGCAATGAAAACCAAGCACAGAGGTACCTGCTGTGTCCTGGCCCCCGCAGTTTATTCAGTCAAATTGCACTCCTTGTGAAGACTTTCACATGCTGGTTTAACAGAACCTGGCCAGAAAAGCTTCCAGTCCATTTCAGTTCCTCCCACTCCCTCCTTCCCAGGTTTTTTTCTTAATTTCTACTAGTTTAAGGGAAAAGGTTCCCCATCTGCCTTCAGTAAATAGGTTGATAAATTGCTGCTTCTTTGCAAGCCTCAGTCATGCAACATTAGGTTGCTGCAGTCTCAAATAACCACATTAGCCCATCCAAAATCTCCAGGCTCACCACGGTGCTACCTCAAAATGCCGCACAAGACAGAAGGGGGCCCTTCCCTGATCATCCTGGGTGTCTGGGGAACACCACAAGCCCAGACTGAAGGGCTGGATGACGCCATCCCATGGGTATGCACTGCTGGGTGTTAGACCTACTGGGATGTGAGGGAAGCCTGCCCAAGCAAATCTCCCAGGATCTGGGTCTTGGGCTAGGGCAGAAGGGACTTCCACTTCTGAGCTGCAAAAGGAAAACCATACATGGTGGAGGCAGGGGAAAACAGTATTTAATAAGTAACAGTGCTGCACCAGTGCCCCAGGAGCTAGCACAGCTTAGCAACAGGACCCAAGCTAATTGGTCCAGAGAAAAATACCAAAGCCACTTGAGTCTCAGCCATCTACACACCCAGGCTGGTCCTTCAGGCTTGGTTGGCTGCATAATCCTTCCATGCTCACTGCTTGCTGCATTATCCCCTAGCAGAGCACATCAGGTGGATTTAAGATCGACAAGTCCAAGATGAACATGTCTCAGCCCTTCTCCAGACATGCATGAGGATTTGGTACCAGCACACAAGCAAGTGTGAGCATCTGTGTCACTGGAGGCAGCTCTGGACTAAAAAACAGCACAGGAAGAGCCGGAAAGGGCAGTGGGATGACACAGTGACATTGAGCATAGTCTATTAATATAGCTTTCCAAAACAGTGTTTTCACTAAAAACACCTGGCATTTTATTGAAGTTTCTCCATGGAGAGACCTTTTTGTTTGAAAACATGGCTTTGCTATTTAAAATAGGAGTTCAACCATTTCATTCATGCCAAAACAAACCTTTGCTTTTGTACCTTCCTTCCTTACTTGTCTTTTCTCTGCCTCTTCTGTGGGAAAAAAAAAAAGTACAAGAAAAAAATGAAGCAATTTTACCCCAGTGAAAATCTGATATGTTTTCTCATTGTTCAAAGCCTGGCTTTCATCTAACAAAAATTAGCCATGAAATTGCACTGCCTTAACCCTTGGCTGTTCTTCAGTCCCTGCATCTCTCTGGAAGGCAAGGCTGAGCTTCCAGTTTCAGCCTGGAGAGTCCAGCCCTGCAAGGGTTTGAGCCAGCCTGGCACTTGCCACCAAACATCAAACCACGCCACCTTCCCTTCTGCCAGCACTGATGTGTGATCCTAGAGGAAAATAATGTGATACAAAAAAAGCACTGGTTCCAGCTTCCAAGTGCCCTTTAAATATGTACCGAACTATTCACCCCAATTACACTCCTGTAATGGGCTCTGATTTGTTTTCCTTTATTCCCAAAGCAGTAGGGCACTGGCCATATTAACATTCAATGAGAAGTTGTTTGATATTGAATCTTTTCTTCAGCAGTATTATTCCTTACACAATTCTGTTTGATTGCAATCCACTTCACATTTTTAAGTGCTTACTGACTATGAAAGAATGACCTAGCCTGCTTTCTCTTGCCTTTTTTTATTGATTTCTCTTTTGAAAAGGTTTTATTCCTTTTATACATGAGATTGTAATAAGAGAAAGAGGTAACATTACTGCACAACTGTTTTTCTTCCCTCTCCATCAACCCATATAACTTCACACTAGGCCTCAAAAAATACTGTAATAATGAGACACTTAAAGACATGAAGCTGCCTACACCCTTTTCCTGGGACTTTTTTTGTTCTTACTGGTAAACTTCCAAATTGTTCAAGTGAATAGTCAGGAATAAATTGCTCTTTCTGAGCCCCTGATTAGACCATACTCTGAATAACTGGAGGCAGACCTACTGTGTTCCTCTTTTAAAGACGCAGCCCACCACATGCAGTTTGTCTTAAAACTTGTGCTTTGCACTCACTTTGTATAGGAGTTTTTGTAAAGAGAAAATGTAAAGGACTTAGAAAACACCAGCAGTGAACATGCCCTGTGGTTTGCCTGAAATCCAAGCTGCCATCCCTTCCAAAACAGTGGGCTCTTGTTCTTACACCCAGAACATACAAATTATTGCAGCATGATCACAGACTGCATGGGCGTAGGATGCTTTTCTTGGCACTGGACTCAATCCTGATGAATAGGTCAGCAGGATATCAGCAAAATCTTTCCTTGACAAGACATTTCAGATATAGCAGGACTTCCTCTGGCCAGTGTTTCAGAAGCTCCGTAAATCCCACAGCATCCCCTTGTGCTATGGGACCAACAGCCTCCTCCAACACACCCAAAGCTGCAGCTCAACACAGTCCACATCCATAGCTGCTTCCAGTTTTAGTTAGATCTATCTTGCATTAATTAATCCTTGGCACTAAATTCTGCAGCCGCTGAAGCGAGTGGCTGGCAAGTAACTTAAGTGATCTAATTAATATGTGTCTCATCAACAACGCAAAGGGAGTATTTTTTTATAACTTCTAAAAAACCCACACTGGCACATGAAGGCACAGGCATTCAGACACTGACACGGGTGTCGAGCAGCCAGAACAAGCACCAGCTCTTCTCCTCTGTCGTGCCCAGGGGTCTCACACCAAGCAGGGTGAGACTTCTCATGCAAATACCTCTTTTCTTCCAGCATCGATGTACACGGAAATACAGCGGGAGCGACCAGATGGTGGGAATATCCTGACTCACCCAGACTATATAGATGGAAACCCAGACCTCATCAAACCTAAAAAGCTCCTAAATCCTGTAAAAGCCTCGAAGAGCCATCAAGAGCTGCACAGGGAGCTGCTGATGAACCACAAAAGGTAAGAGGAGGTCACAACCTGCCATTGCAGCAGTCTAAGAGGTGCTGAGCGGTCAGAGCTCAGGAGCTGAGGACAGGTGCCAGTGACAGACTGCAAGCTGGAAGGGCACGTTAAATCCCCTCATTTGCAAACAAACACAGTATCCTTTCCTCTTTTTCTGTATCCTTTCATCTTTTCTCTGATGTGACAGTTTCTTTTAAAAGAAAAGTAGAACAAAAAGCCCCTGCTCTGGCATGCTAAAGCATTGCCTGGCACTTTTTAGAGTCACAAGCACTGGAAGATGCAAGGCATCACCACAGCCCCTTTTTGGTGTCCCTTGGAGGTTTTCTGGTTTTTCTGTCTCCATCACTGATTTGCCAAGTCCCCAACAATGTACAGCATTCCCATGCACTTGAAGGTCAACCCAGAGGCAGGAAGAGGCACAGGCTGGATGCAGCCATTGAAAGCTGATGTAGCACTGAGGTGACATCATCTGTACAGGGTTACTCACTGACTCCCTAAATATCACATGGATAAAGACAGACTAGAATTCATGTTACTTAATTACTTAATTCATATTAGAATTCATACCCCCAATTTAACTCTTTGGGGGTACAGATACAATATCAGGAAAATCCCACCAATGATCAAGAACCTACAACTACATCATTCCTTTGCAGCAACTATCTGAACATCAGTGCAATAAAATCATATTCTGCTCAGAGGCTTTTAAGCACAGCAAGAAATCTGCTGGCTTTATATTGACATTTTCTGAACACCCTGAAGTACCCTGACACAATAGCTCTTTGGCTGCCTAATTAAAAGGAGCATAGCCTCTGTTCTAAAGGACTGCAGTCATCACAAGAACCAGACACGTATATTAATTCAGTGAACAATCAAGCCTGCCAGCAGGATGCATTAATCAATACTGGCATTGGCTGGTCTTAGGTTTGATTCGATTTTCCCAGAATCAGAAGAATTACAGGGACCTTTCTCTGGCATCAAGGCAGATGTAACTATACCAGCCAGATATTTTTTAAAGTCTCTGGCTTGAGAGTGACCATCTCCTCATTCATGATACTGCTCAGTTTAAAGGGTCACCCACCAGCACTGGCTTTGATCTCACAGAACATTATTCCAGTCCAACCATGCTGGAGCGAAGAAACAAGAAATCCCTGCAATGGAAGCAGCAGGGAGGAATGGCAGCAGAGGAGGTGCAGACCCCGTAGCATCAGAGCTGGACTTCACACTGGCAAACACAAAGTACATCCTCTCTTTGTGTTCCAGTTCCATGCCTACCACTGTGTTACATCCACGTGTGCCCCCAGGTACTGGCAGGAGGCAGCTCCACCACAGCCATCCTGCACCACCTACTCATGTGGCCCCTCTCAAGCACCAGTTTAAACCTTTTTTGGCTCTGACCTCCCAAGTGTTTTTCAGCAAATACATGAAACAAACCCTACTCCAAAAAGTAATGCATTATTGCTGGTTTCTTGTCACTCTCAAATCCACCAGTTTTGCTTCCTGCTAAATGTTACCATAGAGGGAGAGAAGGGAGAAGGGGAGAGAGAAGGATCTATGACTTGCTCCTGTTTCTGCTTTGGTTGGTTTTTTCCCCTCAAGCAGCAGGGAGAAGCAACTCAAATCAGCAGCTTGTGTAACACAATCCTTATCTGAGCCAACACCTCTGGGCGCTAACAACACAGGCTGATTAAATCAAAGAACAGTACCAAATCCACTGGCAACATTGCAAGCTGTGTCTCCAGCAAGCCAAGGCAGGTTTTCCTTCTCTCAAACCTTGGGAAAAGTAATTTTGCAGCATCCAAGTTGTTCCTGCCTTCAAAAACCATCATGAAAGCTCTGGGGATGAGGCTATGACTGCCTTCACTGATGTTGCTGTGGACATTGTCCTGTCATAAAGCAAAAAAAAAAAAAAAAAAAAAATTACAATAGGAAGGATTGGAAGGATGCAAGCATTGGGACCCAGCTGTGCTGTGACAGTGCAGAGGTTTGCTGCATCTGGAGAGTGTTCCCATCTCCTGCCTGGCAGTTCAGCTTCTCACGATGTGAGGTACCACCTCAGCACCTGCTACCCTGCCAAAAAATCCATAGCCCACAGGGTTTGATGCCTCTGCTTTCAAACAACCTTTTCCAAAAGCAACCAACCTTTGGTCAACAGAGACCTCCTGGTGCTGAGGAGGAGCTTTGCATTAACAGCACTCCCCAAACCCCTGTGCCCTGGGCAAGCCCTTAGCACAGGCATGGGGAGGTCACATCCTCTCTCAGCACAGCCTGCGCCCACAGAAACACCAAACATCACCCATAACTACTGCCATAAGTACTTAAGGTACGGCAACATCCAAAGTGTGAGGTTTCTGAAATTTGTTCAGGGAACGCCTTCCATCTCTTTACCACACATTTATGCCTCGCCTGCGTGGCCCTGCTGTATCTCCTTTCCTGTGATCCCACCCCTCACAGAACTGGGATTCACCTGAAATGCTTCAGGTGGCCAAAGGGGAGTCGGGCATCTGCACCATCAGCAAACCCTCCAGCTTCCATGAGAAAAGGACATTTCATTTTGGCCTCTTGATCCAAACTATCCATGTCAGCAGGGTGATCGCCAGCCCCCAGCTCAGAAAAAAAACTTCAGATGAAACAAAGCTTCAAAGGTTCAGATGGGAAGCGCGGGGAGGGAAGGAGCTGCCAGGACAATTACTGCAGCCCAATGACTACCCCTGCTGGTGGGAAAAAAATCGTCATTATTGCAAATGTTATCGACGCCGCTCAATCTTCACCTGACACCATTATAACCAGTAAGAGCAGGAGCCTACGGAAGGTCCCATTTCCACACCCAACTCAGAAAGCTGTGGTGCCCCGGTGCAATGGGATCAGCAGAACTTCCAGCGCCACTTGTGCCATATATGAACAGCAATTTGTGCCCACTCCAAGCAGGCAGCCCAAAGTACCATCAAACACCCTCCAACCTTGTGGATGGATTTGTGGATCAGGGCTGGTTTGCAGATCAGGTCTCCTACATTTCCATTTTGGACCAAGAGAAGTTTTGGAGTTGCCAGGCTGGCAGTGGTTACACTTCAGGGTGTAGGTGCTCTGGCCCTCATTTATCTGCTTTTTATCCACAGAGGTTTGGGTGTGGACAGCAAGCCAGAGCTGCAGCGGGTGCTTGAGCACCGACGGCGAGACCTGCTCATCAAACAGAAGAAAGAAGAGGAAGAGGCAAAGAAATTGCAGTCTCCTTTTGAAAAAGAGCTATTAAAGAGGCACCAGAGGCTGGATCAGGTAGAGCTGAGCTTTCAGCCATCCCCAAGTTATCCTAACCACCTGACACATGGCACAGGGGAGATGGGCAGGCTGAGGCTCAACCCAAGGTATAGCATTGCTACCCCTCCATAAAACAGGAGCACAGTACCTCCTCCACTGATGGCCCATGCAGCTGAGGATCTCTCATCCTCACCTGGGACCCACCATATTTGTACCACTTCACCCAGGACCCCCACTAAACACCAATGGCCCTGGGTCTCCTCTGGGTTCCACACAGTGTCCTTGAGGTGTTTTTTTTTTCCAGTTCAAAACACCCTAAAAAGCATGGGGGCTGTTGCAGCGCCCACAACAGGAGGGCTCAGAACCCTGTAGTGTGGGGTGAGAGGCTGCAGAAGTGCTCTAAGGAACATTGCTGCAATCTCACCCAAACTTTTGGGAAATTTTCCTGGCATGTACCATGTCCAAATTCAGCCTGGGGAAAGCGATATGCACTGTGCACTTATCAGCAGCACAGCCATGCCCTGGATACTCTGCCTGCCCTCCTACCCAAACAAGTGCGAGCAGTGAGCAGGCTCATCACCACTAAAGAAAGTCATAAGTCATAAAGTCACCACCACAAATAAAGTCATTCCCTCTCCTACTTGCCAGTATTTGCACTGCAAATGGGTGAAACCAGTTTGTTTAATTAACAACATAACAACAATATCCATCAAGCTGAGATCACTTGAAAATCAAAGCCTGGCACTCTTAGAGAACAAGGAATATGAAACAAGGTGGTTAAGGGAAGATCCATAAAGACTTCACATATAAAAGTAAACCAGTACAATGACTTACCCCACATTAGACAATATCTAATGCTGAGAGATTTTCCCAGGCTCACAAGCCTCCTTTGGTGGGAAAGATTCAAACCTTCTCCTCCTTCTCCCATGCCAGGTCTGAAGTGAAGCCCTCCCCTGCTTTCCTGATGGAGATGTTCCTCCCTGGAGGAAAAAAATAAATTATTGTTTCATCAGGACAGAAAAGGAGACTAAGGGTGAGCGTGGGTCTGATGTGATAGCTTGTAAAAATAGAGAGACATATGTGCACTACACACTCATTCAACTTTGGGCAATAATAACTGGACTCACAAATAATGAAGCCTCCTGTTTTAACATAGCTGATGCCCTTTTGTCCTTTCATGTGCACAATGACTTCTTTCTTACAGCTGGAGAAAGAGCAGGAGAAGCAGGAAGACCATGCACCAGAATTCATTAAAGTCAAGGAAAACCTGAGAAGAACATCAACGGTGATAGGGAATGAGAAAGCAGCATAGCTTCTGCCAAAAGCCAACGGGATCCTACCAAGGCCAGCGCCAACACCCCCACTGAAATCTCTGTACATGGTGGACATTCCCAGCCACATCATCGGGGCTACTTGCTGTTATTAACACTTGCTCCAGTAGAAGGCACAGGAAAGGTTTTCCCAGACCAGGAGGGAATCCCTGTGGAAAAAGTGCGGTATTCACCAAAGTACTCACACAAGTGGATGCAGAGGGAATGGTGTTATTTTCCCCCCAGACTGTGGGTGCACACTAACCACCAGCTAACTCTTGGTTAACTGTAGAGACACAGTGAATATTTAAAACAGCCAAGTCTGTGTAGGAACAGCTTGGGGGACTCCTGCTTCTTCCTGGAGGCAGGTTTGCCAGGCACAAGGGGACAAGAGGGCAGCTGCAGCTCTGTAGTGCCTCCTAGAAACCTGATAACTAAAAGGGACAATCTGTGTATTACTGAGAACAGCCCAGGTGACCATAATGGCTTTCTCAAGGGTCACTGGCTTTGCACCAGTGTGCCTGTGAAGGCTGGCTGAGGCTGTGTCCCCCAGCAGCACACCTGTACTATCAGAAAAACCAACCTCTGTGTGCCCTTACCAGTGCAGCACAGGCAGGTGCAGCTATGCTTCACAATTGCATTTCAACCCTGTTTGAAAGTGGCTTTTTAGGCAGTTCCATGCCCAGGCAGAAAATGCATTGGACTGTTCCATCAAGGCCCCATGTGGAAAGCAAATGCTCTGAGCAGAAAGCAAAGGCTGGGTGTTCCCAGCATGGGTGTCCAAGGAAGCGTGCAGTGAGTAGGCAGCAGATCCCTGTTGGATGCAGCAGATCCCTGTTGGATGCAGCAGACAGAGAAACTGCTTCTTGCCCCTGCACTACTGAACTTCATCCCCTCACCCAGCAGTGGGCATGTGCTGTCATAGGGACCCACAAGAAATGTGATGGAGAGGGGGTGATGTGATCATGTCCCACCCGTGCCACGCTGTCCTGTTAATCACCCTGCATGCAGTTGGTACCTGTAGGCACCAGGGGCTCTGGGGCATGTAGGTCCTGATACAAAACTACTTGTCAGCACTTTTCATCCCCTTTTCCAGAGGTCAGAGACGCCTCATTGCAGTTGCCACTTTGCAGAGCTATAATTCTTCTTGCTGCTGGCATAGCCAAGCTGAGGTGGATGGTGCTTTTGCACCATGTATAGCCAGAGCCTGTCACACTTATGGGGCACCTGTGCCCTGAGATATCCACATCTAGAGCAAAAAATGTGTTTTCAGGAGTATCTCAGCTTCTTGCTTGTCACAACAACCCTGATACAAAGCCTGAACAGCATAACTCACCAACTGCCTTTGGACACTAGCTCTTGAATGGCCTCAGTGGACCTCATCAGCTGGGAAGGTAATATCTGGTTAATCAACATTTATTATCCACATCTTTGGTGGATCTGTATGTAACTTAAGGGAAACTGGGCATTTATACATATTTATAAAAAAGTTACTAACCCATTCTCTAGTCTCCCTGGTCCAGTGGGATGTTTCATTTCAGAGGGCTGTTGCTTGACCTGGCAGCTTGAGTAAAACACCTGAGCCACATCACATGTCAAGAGCAGTGATACAGGTATGGAGCTTTTGTGACAGACCGGACTATAAAAGCCCTTAACTCAGCTTCAGTCCTTGAGCACCCCATCTCATGGCACTGTCTCTGCTGTAGTTTTTAAGGCCTTTTCTCATATGTTTATTCTAAACATTATTTTATTTCAGAAATCCAGTGCACATTGTCACTATGGGTCAAACAAGATTTGAAAGGATCTATTATATCCTTTCCAACTTTTGGTGAAGGTGAAGCTTTTTATACAGGTTATGATTAAAATCATAAGGAAGAAGCAGCATCCATTATTTTGTCATAGGGAAAAAAAAGCCAAATTTTTCCAAAGATAAAAAGGTGTTGCTAAGGATGCTTGTATAAAGCTGTAAAGAATGCTGCATGATACTCCATAGATAACATCAGTGCAAGTAACAAGCCAGAATTACTGTGCTGAGGTTTTGTGAGGAGTTATGGCACAGATCAAGTAACCTTGATCAAAGAGCTCAAAAAAATTCAGCAAATTAATTTGTAATTTTGCCACAGATGGAAATGCACTCCAGGAGAGGCAATCTGTCGCTCCATATGCACCAGTGAAATCAGTGTTATCAGCTCACCCGGGCTGGGACAGGGGCATTTATGCAAGTCCTTGGGTGGGAGCCATCCAGTAAGGTCAGCAGTGAGAGGCTGAAAGGATTTTGCTGCTCTTCTGAAGTATTCAAATATTATCTGGAGGGAAAAAATAAATCCAGCTGTGTCCCTTTGATGTGGTGTCCACCAAGCACAGAGTGGAGCTGCACACAGCATGGCCCATGGTGGCTAAGGGGGCTCTGGGTCATTTCCAGCAGGTGTCGCAAAGGAAAAGGGAAGGCCAGGCCCTACTGTCCTAACTCAGGCTGGGCTAGTAGAGTCACAAGAAATCCTTCCAGAAAGATAGCAGAAAGCCCTGACCCAGCTGCCCATGAGGACCCCACGAGCTGTGAGATGGGACCCGCCAGCAGAGGCAGGCAGCACAGGCAGCATCCCAGGGCACACAGCAGGGTACACAGAGCTTCAACCCTGACCAGAGCTCCAGGCTCCAGCCCTCGGAGATGGCACATGGGAAATGCTGCTTTTACTGTCCATGTATTGGCTTCAACATCACAGCATTTTCCAGCACAGCTCTTCTCACCCCTCTGAACTGGTAACCCCCGGTGGGCTCAGACATGGAGCCTGTACAACTTTCACCAATGCTTTTGAGCTTCATGGCACAGCAGTGAGGAGGTGGCACCCTAAAAAAATCAGTGTAGGCATCACCAGGAAGATTTTGGGGTATCTTTGTGTCTCTATTTCTTTTATATTAATTTTTTCCTTATGCCCCTAAAGCACATTCCTGAATAAAAGTATCCAGAAGATACAGATTATCAGAGTATTGATGGAAGACAATTTTTTGCACTGTGTATGTTGCTTCTGTGATATATAGTCTGTATTCTGTGTTGGTGTTTATACATTTATATAAAACAATATGTCATGCACCTCTACTGAATTAACTCACTGTTCAATGTGGATACTTCTAAAGAAATTAACTAAATGGTGATTGTATATTTTGCTCTTTTCCACAAAGAACTGAAAGAGCTCCAAGGATACAAACAGACAACAGCCAAATAAACTGAATAAACATAAAAACCAGTGAAGTCTGACACCAATTGCTTTGTTAATGTTGTGTTAATTTGCTCACCAACAAGCTCTACTCATCATCTGCACCCAACACTGCATCCAGTGCTTATCCCCAGACATCATCTCAATTTGATGAAAGTGTAAGGGCACACAAATTGTGAATCAGGCTTTGTGCACTGAAACTTCCAATCTGATTTCTAACTGACTGTGGATACCCACCTGCCTGGCCGGGTAAGACCCACACAAAGCCAAGGAAACACATCCTTGGATTTAATTTAAAAACTCATTTTTGAACTGACAGGTAATCCTCACTCTAGTGAGCCGAATTCATTATTTTTAAAAATTTTTAAAGTTGCTTTGGCAGCAACCAAAGACAACAGATTTAACAGATAAGAAAAAGAGATGATGCTTCACACGTACAGGTCACACACACCATGGTCCTTGAGAGCCAGGACTAAAACTGAATGCAGCAAAGCACATGAAAAGGACTCTGCTGTTTCATTAGCAACATCCTTATCAGCACAGATGCCAGCATCCCACTCAGAATAAGGCAGGGGTGCATTTCTCTGGCACCAGGTATTTGCTGGGGTTGCCACACTGTGAGGTACATGGTGTGCCTGACCCTCCACACCCTGTGGCACTAGTGTGACCATCCAGCTCCTCACTGGGGGTGAGATCTCATTCCCTAAACCTGTTCTTCGGGTCAGGTTTCCAAAACATCTTCCAACCTCTTTGATGCCTATAATAATAGCTCCCTTGCTACCCTGCCATGGCAGGTTGTGTATTTCATTTCCTGGCATAAACCTTTCAAAGAGACACATGTTCTCTGGGCCTTTGGTGAGACATGAGGCCAGGCCACTCATGCAGGACTTTGAAAAATGCTTTATCAACCTTTCCCAGCCCCGAGCAGTGAGGTTTTGATGGGCTGTGCACCAAAACTCCTTGCAGTGATCACACACCTCCTTCCATGCATGGATGCCAATGGTAGTTGTTCATTGTGACAGTTCCTCTTCTGTGGAAGAGAGTAAGAACGAATCACTTCTGCTCTTTAAAGATAAAAACCTTTTAGCTATGCTCAAACTGCTCCTTTGCCTGGAATTTCTCTTACTGACAGAGTTTTCAATACCAGCTTTGCTCTTTATCCAGGTCATGCTGAGATCTCTTCTCCTATGTACTCACTCCTGAAGTGCTCCTGGATAATTTGCTGCAGAGGAATTTCCTGTCAAGGAACACTTACATTTTACTGCCTGATTTACTCCTTATTATTGCCTCAGAAATGGCAAGTTCTGCTTTTCTTCAAGTTATTGGGTACCCTCAGATTGGCCCTACCTGAACACCCCTTCTTGGGACTTTGCCTCTGCCCATTCTAAGTATTTCTCCGTATTTAGATCATTTCATTTAGAAAATTGTCTAAAACTGCCACTGACTGAACAGTTTTGTGTTGATGAAAGCATTATACGAAACCTTGAATCGGCCATGATACTGGTGAGGTCCAGCCTAATGAAAACAGGGAAAGATGCAAAATTCTCAGCAACATAATAGTGAGGGTGTGTTCCAGCACATCACGACCAGGTGCTCTTGTGGATTTTGTTGGCTGTCATCACAGCCCCTGAGATCTCTGGGCACTCACAGGCACTAGGAGCTGAAGTGTGTGAGACACTGCTGGGTATGCAGCTCTGGTGGATCTCCAGCTCAGACCTCACTAGCATGGACTGTCAATGACCTATGCAGGCAGCACCTGAGCCTGTCCAAATATAAGCCTGAATGAACATCAGGTTGCAGAGAGATTCAAGAACAGGCTTTTTCCAACCTGTCATCCCTCACCCTTCCTTTGGGAGAGCCAGACCTGCTCACTGAAGTGCAAACAGCACTCAAGAAGCACAAGGCCAAGCACTTCTGACTCCAGCAGAGGAAAATATAAGTGCAAATGGAGAAGTCCCATGGAGCACTTCAGAAGGATGCGCTGCCTCCCAAGAACTCGTGACCCCGAGTCGCTGTGCGATGCGATGCTGTGCAGTATGGACCTCCCACAGCACATCCCTCGGACACCCTGTCGCTCTGGGAGTGTGACAGAGCGACACGGCATCTTTAATCCACCAGGGTGATCCCTAACACACCATCCCCTGCCTGCGAGACACTCACTGATTGCAGTCGGCTGCTCTCAGTGACTGCAGCTCCTCGTAGCTGCTGGGCTTGGCTCAGCAAGCTCAGCTCCGGGCTTAAAATTATCGTTACCCAAACCCGATTTTGCTTCACTTCCCATGCTAAAGCAAGCCTTCTGTAAGCCTTCTCCTTCCCTGCCAAAGCAGTTTCCAGCGTGGGTCTGCAGCGGCAGCACAAATCCACCGGTGAGCTGTGGGCAGCCGGCATCCTCTCCTGGATGGAGAATGGATTCCCCTCCCGTCAGGCTCATCCTACTGCAGCCAGGATGAGGGGTATGAGGGGGATGAGCTCCCATCTCCTGCCCACCGGGCAGCAGCAGGGACAGCTCAGACCGCCGGGGCTGAGGGCAGCACATCCCCCGTGCCAGGCTCCCTCCGGCCCCGGCACAGCACATCCCAGACCCGCAGCCCGACCCGCGGGAAGGGCTAAGGGCAGTGCCGTGACACAGCTGGGGAAACCCTGAGCGCCTCAAACCCCCAGGCAAGGAGCAGCGCCAGCCCGGCGGGTGCTGCTCTCCACCCGGAGCGGGCTGCGAAAACAACAAACTAAAATTAAAAACACCGGGAGAAGGGCAGGGTGTCACTTCGATGACGGAGCTGGAAGTGCGATCTCCAATGCGCCAGCTGCCCGAAGAGGGCTCAGAACAGCCCTGTTTTGCAGCGCCGAGCGCTGGGCGCTGTGGGATTTTCCTGCCTGCAGAGGTCAGCGCTCGCAGGAACACCCGCGGCCGGCAGCGGCCTTGGGGACAAGGTCCCCGCACAGGGCTCGGGGGCCGCGGCCCAGCAGGCAGGCAGCAGCCGGACGGCTCCACGGAGCACGCCTGAGACGAGGTATGTGGGGGGCTGCGTCTGCAGGGAGCGAAAGGAAAAGCATTTTCCTCACGGAAGAGGAAGCTGAGGCCGAGGCGTTGCCGGCGCCGAGCCCCGCGCTGCTGTGAGGGCTCAAGGGCAGTGCCGGGCTGCCCCAGCCCTGAGGGCTCGCCGCGCTGCCCCGAGGCTTTCCTCTCTCCAGGAAGGCACCTGGCATTAAAGGCCTGAATGTCAGAAAAAGCAGGAATTAATAACACATTTGCAATGGTTTCCAGAGTTTGTGTTTCTTGAAGTAATGTAATGTTTGGGAAGGCAGCAGCTTCTTCAGGGGAAATATCTGATTTATTTTCCACACACTGGTGTCCTGCAACAAGTCTCGCTAACATGGGGTTAGGAATTAATAGAAAGCTGAGTCCCAAGGACAGAGGCAGCACAGGCAAAGCCATCAGTGCCTGTGAGCCCTGGGCCAGAAACTCCCTTAAACATTAACAAGGAGTTGTGACATATTTCAGCACTAACTTATCACAGAGTATTTGGGACAAACCAGGAAAAGAAAAGTATTTTATGTTTTAAAATATGTCATAAAACCTGCAGTTTGAGTTCATTAAGGTGCCATAAATCTCCACTGTCTGTTGCAATGACAAGATAGTGCCTAAATATTCACGCAACCCCTGTGCAGATACAACACCTTGGCCAACCTACCAAAGCCACTCCTCGCTGTGCCAACACCTCCATCAGGCATCCACTGACAGGTGCCAGTGCCAGAGGAGCCCCATCCCTTCCCAGAGCAGCACAGCTTCCAGGATGGCTCTGCTGGAGACCAGCAAGTACTCGCAGGGCTCTGTGCTTGCCAACGTGAACCCCGACCTCGCCAGCGAGAGGCAAACAGCCTCCTTCTGCGTGGAGAAGCTCACGGCCCTGCTGGACGGCGGCGTGGAGCAGACACGGATACGGAGGGCAGTGGGTGAGTGACCCTTAGTAGGCTCTGGTGGGGGCTGGCACAGGCCATGCCTGTTTCCTGCTGCTCTGCTCCTCCTTTGCAGCATGGTGGGGTTTGTGCTCCCAGGCATTTGCTTATCACCCATCTGTTAAAAAAGTGGGAGTGTGGAGCTGGAGTCTTCTCTTCGTGTAAATCAATACGACTCCTCCGCAGCCACTCCTGCTGTCTGAAGCTTTTCCTCCTCCCCGCTCCCATCCCATGTCTCTGGCAAGACTGGTTAAACTGGAATACAAGAACTGAGGGTCGAGCATCCCTGTGCAGGCAGAATGCATGTGGGGGCTGGTGCTGCTGTGCAGAGGTGCACATCACGTGTGAACCACAGCCAGCTTCCCTTCTTGGCTCATCGGGCTCATCCAGGTGGGGAATTTCTTGCGTGGGTTGGCTCAGCGAGGCTGAGCTGCTCTCACTCATGATGGGTGTGCCAAAAAATGACTGTGTGCTCAGAAGGAACAGGCAAAAACCTTGTTGTCTCAGTAACTGCATCCATATTACACACTTACCAAAGGAAAACAGCACAGCCACTGGGATCACCCTCTTCACAGTGCCACTGGAGTTCAGTATAACCTTCCACATGAAGAGACTCAAGGTTTTAAGGCACAATGGACAAGGGTAGTGTTCAGACAGACACAGAAAATAGTGACTCTGAGTTGTTTCACAGGGCAGTGGGCTGGTAGTGTCCTGAGCAAGACACTCAGCAGGCTCTGGCCATAAGCCACCTTAGGGCAAAATCCAGCTAACCACAGCCTGGGCAAAATGCAGCTCACCACAGCCCTTGCTGCCAACACAGCAATTGGAGGCAGAGGGATCCTTGGCATCTTCTGCCAAAAGTCACCTTGCCCACCCTGACCAGGGACAGTGCCTTAACCTGCAGGGTCACCATTTCCACTCAACAGACCCCTCTCTGGCCCAGTCAGTTCCCCTGCTGCTTCCCCAAACACTGCTTTTCAGTTAGGTGTGACAGCTGTGGGAGCCAGAACTGGCAAAATAAAACCTCCCTGGAGGCATCCTAAAAGTCACAACATCAGTATCCATGAGTCCAATCCTGCCTGCTCTTCCCGAGCATGGCTTGAGGCATTGCTGCACTTCCTCAGCCCCAGGAGAACCAACTCTTCTGTGTTGCTTTGCAGTGGAAGCTATCGAATCTGACCCTGTATTTAGCAGAGAAAATCAGTATTTCCAGACCCAGAATGAGAGGTACGAAGCAGCAGTCAGGAAGGCTGTTCATCTTCAGAAAAAGATGCATGATTTGGGATGGACTGAAAATGGACCTGAATATAAATACATTTACAGGTGATTTCTATTTTTTTTTTAATGTACAACTAATTGTTTGTTAAAAGCTTTGTATGCCAACAAGAATCAGCTTTAGCAAAGGCTGAGAAAGGCCAATAGCTGACAGAATAGGTTTGGATAAAAACATGCTGCAGGTTTTTACTTTAGCATCACACTTGGGAAAAGGGAGAATGGTGGTACACGACAGGGAACTTCTAAGAGAGCAGCACATGGGTACAGCGTGATAGATCATAGCAGTTCACAGTCACAACATGGTATTTCCACTTCAACAACCTCCTTACTTGTGCTGCAGCTCTCATTCCAACCCTCAGACATTTTTAAATGTATAACCAGAATTGGAAGTGGTGCTCTTTCAGTTACATTACTGACTTCTAGATAAACTAAAGGTGACATTTTGTGTATCTAGAAAACCCGTATTTTATTAAAGGGCAGGAAAAAAAAGAAAGAAAGAAAAAACTCACCTTAATTTGTAGGCAAAAGGGAATAAAATATTGTCATAATCCTTTTTTTGAAGGTTTTCTTTGGCTTGAGCTCCACATTGCAATTGCTTGCCCCTCCTTTCCCCCTTTGCTAAATCAGTTCCTGGCTGGCTGTTGCCCAGGGCACAGTATGTGTCCCTGTGGTGGGGTCACATACTCAGCAGGAAGGTGCAAATTCAGAAGTGTCACTAGAAGGGCAATGCAAGTCCCTTACACAGCACTGCTGACACTCAGAGCCACTTTTTGGCATTTCATAGAGTCATAGCACAGTTTGGGTTGGAAGGGACATTTAAAGGTCATCTAGTCCAGCCTTCTGCAGTGAGCAAGGACATCTTCAACTAGATCAGGTTGCTCGGAGCCCCGTTCAGCCTGACCTGGAATGTTTGCCGGGAGGGGACATCCACCAGCTCTCCAGGCAACCTGTGCCACTGTTTCACCATGCTCATTGAAAATGAGTTCTTCATTATATCTAGTCTAAATCCACCTTCTTTTAGTCTAAAACCATAACCACTTGCCCTATGGCAACAGGCCCTGCTAAAAACTTGTCCCCATCATATGAAAGATGATAATTTTTTATGCTGAACTCTTCACCGCCTACAGCGAGTGGAACTAATGAAGGGGGAAATGTGCCATCAAGAGCTCTTGGACCTAATCATTATATTCCCATTAAAAAGGCAGCTCTCCACTGCTCCCTCAGAACAAAAAAAATCCCACCCTTTCTACCACCCAGGTGTGCTTTTATCAGGCCCCCTGATGCCAAAGGCTGACACAGGGCCAGCCCTGTGTTGTCCTATTTGCTGGATTAGGAGCAGAGCTGTCTGGAAGGGCAGCTCTTGCCTGATGAAGCTCCAGGTGAGCACCAAGCTCTTATGACAGAATCCTGGTGCTCCCACTGCCAGGCACAGTGAATCACTCACACAATTTAAAATCCACCTTTTCAAATAGCAGCTAAAGGAATGTTATTTCTGGCCAGGCTGCCAAGGATTCATTAAGTCATTTTCTGTTAATCAAAGCAATTTCCCTTTAACTTCTTTGTTCATATTTCCCCCCCACACTGTTTCAGCATGATTAATTCTCTCTCAGGGCCAGTATAAAAGAAAGGTCAGAGTCATTTGGTAACAATAAAAGGTATGTGTGTGAAAGGGGATGCTCTTTAGAGCACTGCAATAAAGCAACGTGCTAACAGCCACTCAGCTACTGAAAACAGCACAGCCATTTACTTGTACAAGTACCTGTATCTGAGGTGATTCAACCATGTTCTGAAGAATCCCAGGAAGAGGGATACAGTCATATTCCTCATGTTTTCTTATTATTTCTCACACACAAAAAAAGTTAAAAAAAAAATTTCACATTTGCACCATGGAAATCACTGTACCCAAGTTCCCATATACAGCTTCTGGAATAGTGCTTTTAGGACGTATGCAGGTGGTGATGGTGAAGGACCTGACCAGATAATAAACCAGGGATTACTTGGATGTATTTGAATTTTTCCACAAGAAAATAACATCTTAATTCAGGACAAATCCAAATCTCCACGAACCCCAGTATTGTTTACTGACAGCAATGGACTGCAAACACACAGTGAGAACTACAGCAACAAACCAAGAATACCAAGGTATTTCCCCAGAATAGGAATGGGAAGGTTCAGGAAATCCAGGTCCCAGATACCCATATGTGTAATTCAGTCTAATGTGCCCCACGGTGAATTGCCAGGGTTTGGGGTTTTTCAAGTAGGGTGGTGGTTTGGTTTTTTTTTTTCTTTTTAGTTCAGCCTCAAAATCTGACTTAAATAATCAGGGGGAAAAAATCCTGTGAAGTAAAACAAAAATACAAAATGCTCACAGAGCCTCAGGAGCTTTGGAGCTGGGCTGTGCTTTTAGCTCAGCATCTGCTACTCAGAACAGATAATTCCTCCAAGAGCAAGTGAAATAATGAGCAAGCAACACATAAGCAAACTCTGTTATGAAAGAAGAAACAAAAGCAGCTTGGAAGGGCACTATTCCTGCAACACTGTGCTGATGCTGGGTGCTGGGCAAGGTATGACAAGGCAGAAATCAAAAGGCAGCAGGTGGTACTGTCTGGTGACCACTGCAGTGCCACTGCCTCATTCATCACATGCCTGGAACTTCATCCCCTTAAAAACACCCCTTGTGCCCTCTCTGCAGGGCACTGTCAGGAGACGTTGCATTCCTCCTTCACCGCGTCTTCATGAGAAGTATTTCAGTGCTGGGCTCTGACAAACAGATTGCCAAGTGGATTCCTCTCGCCACCCAGCACAAGCTCATTGGGAGCTACGCCCAGACTGAACTGGGACACGGTAAGGCTGCAGGGAAAACAGCATTCCTGTAGGACACAAGGCTGCAGCCCAAATTCTCATGGGAATTTGAGTCCAAACTATCCATCCTTGACTGGGATGGGGGTGGTTGGGTTGTCATACATGGTTCTCGTCAGAAGGGTAAACCACAAAACCCTGATAATACCCACACCAGTCTCCAGGGATCCTTCACATTCTCCATCCCTGTGATACAACAGGACATAGATGCATAGATAGATATATTTTTAATTGCTTTTTTTAAAGGCACTTATCTTCAGGGTTTGGAAACAACAGCAGTCTTTGATACTGCTACTCAGGAGTTCATACTGAACACACCAAAGATCTCTGCCATGAAGTGGTGGCCTGGAGACAGTAAGTACAATACAAAATATTTTGGTTTTCCTCCTTTGCCTCCTTCATTTACTCTATCTGCCCTGCTTAAGCTCTATGTTTGAGGGCCCAGGTGCTAGCCAAGGACTTCAGTAAGAGATGCATTGATAAGCAAGTAAGGGAAAGGGGATTGTCCAAGTTCAAAGGCCACAAGGGAGCCACCATCATCTACAAAAATCCCTTGGGTTGCAGGCTTAAAAACATCACTCAGGGAAGCTCTTAGTTCTGCAGGAATAAATCTTCTCTTCTTCGTAAATAATACTCAGACAACCAAAAACGGCAGGGAGGTCATCAGCATAAAGGATTCAAGTCATCATACAGTCTCAGCATAAAGGATTCAAGTGTGGAATTCTTGGCTCCCTTCAGGAAAGTATTTCACAGAAAATAGCTGGAGTCACTGCAACAGCCACAGCACCTCCCACTCTCTCAGCACTACATGAGCTTTAACTGCTTTTTTTTCTCATATTCTGATACAAAACTCTTAATCCAAGCCTCATGGGCAGCAGTAGAGGCAGAATGATGATGCAGCTTCTGAGAGCTAGGAGCAGTCTGGTTTAGGTTTCCAGCACCTGTGGCTCACTCATGTACTGATCCATACCTTAGACCCAACACATAATTAGTACTGACCTCTGTTAACTGTGGAAGTGTTTGTGCTGTACCTTGTCTTAAAGGAATGGGGCTGTTTTTCTTCTCACAGTGGGAAGATCAGCAACTCACACAGTGGTCTTTGCTCAGCTGTACATCCATGGGAAGTGCTATGGCATCCATCCCTTCATTGTGCAGATACGCAGCCTTCAGGACCACTCACTCTGCCCAGGTAAACAACCCCAGACACTGCAGCACTTGTGTAGCTGCTCTGCTTATTTTGCCTTTAAGTGTTTTCTAAAACACTGGACCCAGGGGGAGTTATAATTGCCAAAACCAAACCAAGACAAATACCCAAGATGTAGTTATCATTAACCCCAACCTTTTGATGTGAAGGGGAATTTAACATATCCTCAGCCATATCCACACCAAGCCCTTGTCATAACCAGAGGCCTGGGCTGCTCTGAGCACCTCTGCATTAACACCTCAGTTCTGACCCCAGCCAACACAGGCCCATCTGTCAATAGATCATGGAAACAAACTGCCACAAGGCATTCAAATGCCTGTTTCACCCCTCAGACAAGATCACCCATGCCAGGGAAGAAGCAGAGCTGACCATGCCCTTCTTTTGAGGTCCCCATCCTCACACAAAATGGGGAGCAAAAAGTTCAAGTAGAAGTAAGCAGGCTATGTTTTCTCCTGCTGCAGGTGTAACTGCAGGAGACATTGGTCCCAAAATGAATTTTGAGCACATTGACAATGGCTACCTCCTGCTGAAGAATGTGCGCATCCCCAGGGAGAACATGCTGAGCAAGTTTTGTGAGGTATGTGTGGGCTCACATCACAGACTCACCGTCAGACCCTCCTTCCACAGCCAGAGAGACAACAGAGACCTGTCTAAATTTGGGACAAAAATCTTGCTTTGAGTGTCGGCAAGTCTCGGAGGTTTTATCAAGGGCAGAAGGTACCTGAATCCTAAATGAAAGTCAGTGCCAAGAATTCCACATTCAGAGGCTGGGGATCATGGGGCAGGCAGAACCTACCTCTGCCAGAAACAGTAGGAGTTTGTCTTTTCAAATGGATATCTTTCACCCATCATACGTTAAAAGCATTGCTTGCATTCAGTGAAGGATTTTTGTGCCCATTTATTCTGTGCACAATGATTACACAACCACAGCAGTACTGAAGAAGGCAGCATCTGACAGCTTCTTTCTACTCTAGGTTCGACCAGATGGCACCTATGTAAGACAGGGGTCACAGCAGATTAATTATTTCACAATGACGACAGTGCGCATTTCCCTCATTTCAGACGAGGTTCTGACACCCCTAATGAAGGCTTGTACCATCGCCATCCGATACTCCGTGGTTCGCCGGCAGTCCAAGTTAAAGCCTGGGTAATGCCATGGATCCCACTGGGAAGGGGACTGTACACTGTGTTCCCCACCCCAGTGTGTATTTCTTCTGTTCATCTTATCTTTCAGCCCATCACTGGCTGATTTCCTGGCCCAGACAGGGCATGATAAACACGCTTCCCCATTATTTACATTAACGAGCTTCAGTCAAAGTACAAGAGAATGTTTACAGTTCTTTCCAAGATAAGTTTCATACTTTGAATAGGTCAGTGGCTCACACAGGCAACTTATTTTTTTATAACTGGCCTTCCCCTATAATTCCATAACTCAGCAGAATCCAGACAAAGTGAACAAGTTGCTGAATTCTCATTCCATAGCATCCTACTAGTGGATGCAACATTAAAACACCTTCTAACACTGTTAGGCTTTTCTGGGTTTGTTTCTCCAATAGCTCAGCAAGCTGGGCAGATTTGCTGCCATACCATCAGCTCAGTCCTGTTCACACACTGCTGCTTGGTAACGAAAAATGCCATTTTCATTCTGCAGCAGGTAATGTAACAGTACTTATGCCCATGTCCACACTTCCCCTGTTTCATCAGCTGTCTTCCAACAGGGAACAAGAAGCAAAAATCCTTGACTACCAGACTCAGCAAGAGAAACTGCTGCCCCAGTTGGCAGCAGCCTATGCCTTTCATTTCACCAACGGCTACCTGCAGGAGCTATTCAACAGGGGATACAGAGAGATCCAGAGGAAGAACTTTGACATGCTGCCAGAGGTGAGATGCAGCAGGATTAGCTCATACACCTCATCTCTAAATGTTAAAGTATTAGCAAACTGGACAAGCATTCCTCTCACCACTAAAGAACTGGAGAAAAAGGAAGCACTAAGAGTTCAAATGACGTGTCCCAGGTCCACAACCAGTCAGCAACAGCATTCACTCTACCGCCCTGAAGATTTTGTTTTGGGAACTATTGCAGAGTGAAAAGTCCTTGAAAAGCTTGCCCATTGGCTAAAAACCTCGTTCCAAGTAGCTGGTGGCACAATGTGTTATTACACAACTTCATCTACAATACGCAAACATACCCACTTCTGAGCCAAAACCAAAAACGTGACTTTTTAGACAGAACAGAATATTTTGCAATTGGGTGCTTGAAATGAAAACACACTCTGAACAAAGGTGGCCTAAGCCAGAACTGGCTGAGAGAAACCAAAAAATGCATAAGCTGACCACAGTGTGCCCAGCAGGAGCATGTGCAGCATCCCGGGCACATACCAAAGGCCAGGCTCAGGGAACTCGGTGCTACCACCATGCAAAGGAGGACCTGACAGGGATTTCATGCCCAGAAATTGCACAAAATTTAATAAAGGAACTTACTCTGAGGATTCCATCAGTAACACTTTGCCTTTTTCTCTCTTTTGTTAACAGCTCCATGCATTGTCTTCAGGTTTTAAAGCCGTGATCACTCAGCACTGTACTGCAGGAGTGGAGATCTGTCTGCGGGCCTGTGGGGGTCATGGTTACTCCCTGCTGAGTGGACTTCCTTCCTTGTATACCAAAATACTTGCCTCTTGTATTTATGAAGGTGAAAACACCATTTTGCTGTTGCAAACTGCCAGGTAACAATTCAAATGTGTTCATCTAAAAGCCTGCATTTATTCAGTTCATTTATTCAGTCTCTACCACTTCTTCTCCAAAACCAGTAAAACCAGCTACTCCTTTCTCACAGCACCTTCTAAAAATACAGCTCAGGACATAAACTATTCATGTCTTCAATCTAACAGGCATGGAAGTGTGTGGGAACTGGATTATCTCTTCTATTTTTGGTTTGGGGCCATATGCAGGTGCTGCTCTGCATAACCTCATTTCCCTCTTTGCCTCATATTGTAGCAAAGGTATTGCTGTGAGAGTTTTGTGGTTTATTTTTTTAGCAACCAATATAACAATGGTACAGTGTAACAGTATTGGTAAAGTGAGGTTGATTCAGGGAAAGCAAAGTTGTTGGATAATGAAAGTGGATGAGTCATGCTCCAAGAACATCACTTTCCTCCAAACACACAGACTGATGATTATCCAGAGTAGATGAAATACAGGAGAAAGAAACTACAGCTGCTTGAACTTTTAATTATGTATGTTTTTACTAGAAGGAGAAAAACAGTGCACTTCCCAGGGTCAGAGTGACCACATAGCTCTGTGCTGCCATGCAGACATTTTTGCACTCATTACTGCTTCTTGCAAGATCAACAGCAAGGTCAAGAGAAATGCTGTACCCTTTTAATTCTAGACCTGGTCAGTCTAGTCCATAGCAGAAGTACCAAAAATCTAAGGGAGTGGGGAATGCTCCTTGTACACCCTCACCAAGAAAGGTTCTCATGTATTAACGTAGTATGTTGGGGATCACAGAGGGTAAGACCAAATCACCATTAAAGGTCCAGAGCATTGAGACTCAGGTTGCAAAGTTGATAATGTATCTAATCACCACACTGCTGAGACTGCTAATAGCCACAGCAAGTTTCTGCTGAAAAAATTATCATTGTGAATTGCTGTAGTATGAAACAGGCAGACAGGCTACCCCTGAGACCCATCACAGATCAGGTTATTGCGAGTAACGTGCCAAACAAAAAAGGGCATTACTTGTTCAAGTCCTTTCTGGGCCACTGACAGGATGGGTCACACCTTGCTGCTCCTCACCTGAGCCCACTTTACCTTTTGCATGACTGTTTGCTGTGAGGAGATCACCACCATACCCTGCTCTGACTGTTACCGTCTTCCCAGGTTCCTGATTAAGTGCTTCATGGCAGTCAGTACTGGCCAGACCTTGCCACCATCTGTCACTTATCTGGCTGCAGTGAAACCCGGGAAGTGTCCAGCCAAGAACAAGTTGGATTTTCTCAGTCCAGATATTTACACTGAGGCCTATCAACACGTGGCAGTCAGGTCAGTACAGAGGACGGGAGACAGGATTTCTCTCTTTGACATCAGAAACGTCAATCTCAGCTTCTTCCTTGCTTTAAAGGGAGGTAGAATAATGTAAGTTACACAAGGATTGGCACCATCTGTTCTTGAAAGAGAAAAGGAATGCTACACAGGATTAACAACCATGTCAGATGTTCAGTATGAAGCTTTTACACTCATAAGTTTTTAAGCCATGTGCTACCAAACAGCTACATTCCATAGAGTTGGTGGCACTATTAAAGTAAATCCCAGACCACAACACTGAGTTGCCATCCAGTAAAATCTTTATTGGATCCTGAGCAATTCTGTATAGAATGTTAAAATTTCACATACCTGAGAAAGTGATGTTTGTTTCCAGTTTACACCACAGCAAGCACAGAGACTCTCATTATGTCTGTAGCCTTTCAACTACACATTCAGCAACTCAACACAAATAAAAATGGTACCATGAGTGGTCTGAGAATTATTTACACAGTTATGGGCTGTATAGCTGTCACCTCTGAAAACCAGGTAAACAGACAGGTCTACTGTCATTGAAACAGCCACTTTTCCAAAAGCTTCAGTATCAACAGGAACAGGATTTGAATCCCTGTGTAGAAAAGGAGAAGCATAATTTAACAGCAGTCCAGTATTACTGTCTGTTTTGCAAACTCTCCTTACACACACACACAACCCCAGAAAAGCTCAGCCAAACCCCTGGTAAACTACCCTGGAAGCTGAGAAGGCAAAATCCTTCAGTACCAGAGTGGTCTGGGTTCTTCTCTCAATTTGTACCTAGATTTTACATAAACTAAGTTCACTCATACTAAGTATAGATACCTCTAGATGTCAGAAATGCCAGTTTGCCATTCAGTCACACATGACTCCCAAGTGCAAATTCATGCATGTGGGATGCTACATTCATTCATATACAATATACTTTATGCTTTTTCAATTTTCCAGGCTCATAAGCAGCACAGCAGCAAAACTACAGGACTTGATTCAATCTGGAGTCAAAAAGCACGATGCATGGAACCAGTGCACAGTGCAGCTGGTGCAGGCTGCAAAGGTTAGTGAAATTTATCTGCTTATCTGATGTTTGTCTTTATGATACAATATGCAACAGAAATGGCATGATTAGTTTAAAGTCTCTGTGCTGTGTACTGTTTCCTGCTGGCATCTAAGAGATATCACAGAGGCCATCACTGTGGTCTGCATGGTGGAAAAGTTGTAGTAAGAAGCAATTAGTGATCTGAAAAATTTGCTGTCTGAATAGGCCAGGTAGAAAAAAGACTAGGAGAAATAAAGGGGAGAAAAAATGAATTCAAAGTTATGCTGCCACTACTGACAGAATCAGAGCTCCCATATCCTGCAACAAAAACCCACCATCTCCAGCCAACACTTACCTTCTTGTAAGAATCCAGTGTTTCTGGCTCCCAGAAGAGTCTTCCCAAAGCCACTCCACTGAAAGCTGGTGGAGTCACAGCAAAGGGTGAAACATGCCTGGTATTTCTTCCATCTGCCGCACTCCCAATGAACTGCAGGGAAAAGAATGAAAACCAGTGATAAGGGCAATGTTAACTACTGCTGAAAGAAAAAATCAAATTAATAAGAGATGCTTTCAGCTTAAGTAGCATTGAAGCAGCAGCATTTGTTCCCCAAAACAAGGGTGAGTTAGTACAGAATTAAGCAGAAAAGAATGCAAGAGGGGAGAAAAGCCCTAAATATTAATGAAAATTAAACCCGTTGATAGTTCTGTATCTCCAAAAACCAAAAAAATGTTTAATATGCAATTAAGTGCAATTCTTCTACAGTTATGGTGAAGGTCTTCCTTCCTTCCTTCCTTCCTTTGATGAGGAAAAGAAGATTTTGAAACAGATCCATGACTTAATGTAATGTCATTAACTATTTCTAAAGAGCCTAATATATGCAAAGGGCTGGCTGTGCTATTGTCAGTGGTGCTGCTAGACTCTACAGAAAATGGGATCCAGGCCCCCAGAGTTTCTTAAATATTTCAGGGACAGAAAGGTCACCCAAAGCCCTTGAGTTTGCCCAATAACCTTAAAATTTTGATATACTGGTGCCTTCTTGGGGCTATTCTGTATTTATTTCTTATCCACACCTTCCCTGGAGACTCACCCACACATCTGGCATGGCAACTCTAACTGCTGCCTGCCAGCTCTCAGCTGAGTGTCTTAGACACTGGGCAGACTCCACACAGGTTAACTGTTGAGTAGCCACTCCACTTCTCAGGCAGGTTCTGGAGTCCACACTGGCCTCCACTACTGCTGCTTCACTGTGCCAGCAGGAAGGGCTGCAGTGCAGGTGTGCCATGCTTACACCCACAGCTGGAGGGGAACTGTGTAGTGGGAGTGAACCCACACATATCCCAGCACCACCAATCACCCACAGCAGTGTCAGCATAGCAAGAGTCACCCCCCAGACAGGTGGGGCCTAATTCATCTGCTCTGGACCTCAGCTAATATTTCTGTCATTTCTGGGTCAGAGACTCTACTGGTGTCTGACCCAGAAATTACCAGTTTAAAACCACAAAGGTGGGAAGTAAATTTGGTTGTTCTGTGACCATGGTGTTTCCATGGCTGAAGCCTTGTACACACTGATCCCAAAGAACCATGAGCCAAAGGTCTTCAACAGAAGTTTTCTCCTGTTGATGTACAACCAACCTTCACTTACTAGCAGTCAACACAAGCAGATTCCAATGTGTTTCCTTCACACAAACTCTTTGGGATATTCATCAGATGCATTTAGAATAAGTACTATCATAATTTCTGAAGCAGTTTTCTGGAGTTTACAAATACCACAGTGTTGACTGTTTACACATTCTGTCTTCTGCTCTCGCTGTGAGCCATGAATGCAAAAGGCCTGGTCACCCAGCAAACAAAGGATACAGACTGGAGAAGTGCCAGGGAAATGAAAAGGTTTTATATTCTTTGCAAGAACATTTGAGTCACTTGGCCTACTAAAAGTGTTTTGAGGTGCATTCACTGTTGATTGCATTTGTTTTCCAGGCTCACTGCCACTACATTGCAGTGAAAAACTTTGCAGAAACTGTGGAAAAACTCGAGACCAAGGCTGGCATCCAGAAGATTATGAAACATCTCTGTGACCTCTTTGCACTACACGGTATCTTCTCGAATACAGGAGCCTTCTTGCATGATGGATACACATCTGCAGCTCAAATGGACATGGTCACAGCATCCTACCTGGACCTTCTGGCTGTCATTCGGTGAGCTGCTCTGGCTGGACACACACAGCTATGCAGTTTGTGCCTGTGATAGATATAAAAGGGTGCTGCTGTACCTATGGCAACATCTCCACAGTCAATTTATCTCATTCAGTTTTTATTTTCATTGCCTGGCAGCACTAGAAATTGATTGAAACATTTACTCAGAGCTTGTTTTCATGGTAAAACAGACCCAAGTGTCCAGCTCCTCTGCAATATTTAAAGTTCTGTAACATGAAATCTTAAATTATAAATGAAGTCATGAACATTTTCTACCATTTGCAGTAGAGTGAAAGCAGGAAAATATGTAGTCAGAGCACACTGGCAGGAGGCAGCCACAGCAACCCATCACACATTACAAAATCTGCTTAAGTCACAGCTAATACAGCCTACTCTGTTGCCATGGCTGAGCTGCAACTGGTACCCAAACAATCCTGCCTACAGCTACTTCAGATGCATCTGCTCATCACCATCTATCACTAACTCTGTGAATTCTGAGTTATGTTAAGGTTTTCACTTACCACAACACTCACAGAGGCTTTTTGACAAAGGGTTCAGCTTTCACTACTCAGTGCTGATTGTTTAGAACATGCTAACTTACAGTGCAGGACTTGCTACTGTATGTAAAATTCGACTTAAGCCACCTAGAGAGAAACAAGAACACACCATAAGCAAGGGCTGAACACAGCTGAGCCAAACAGCAAGGCTTTTCAGAACTGATAGCAGAATCTGAGTTAAGTGATAAGCTTAACATAACATTTTCAAAAGCCTAACATATTGTTGTCTTTGGAATTAATTGCAACTTCTGTGTTAGTTCATGCCTTGTTAACAGGATTCAAGAATGTAGTATTTAAATATTTACAATTAGTAGAAAAGGATACAAACACTTCCTGGTCTGTAGCAAAAACCCAGCCTTTCCCAAGCCCTCAAACAGTCCTTCCCCAAAAGGAACTTGAAGATGCAAATGCCAACATTTGAGCAAACCACTTTGCATCCTGGTACCTCAGGTGTGAGGTACAGCCAGCACAACTTCCTACACCCAGGATGATGGGAGGATGAAGAAAAAGAACCATTTCCTGCTTAGGAGATGCTGCCTGTGCTCCAGCTCTCCACAGTCAGACTGGCCCCTGGACCAGATGGGCCCTTTGAGTGGGTCAGGGTTGTTTTGCTCCTACAGACATGAAGAGAATAGAAGACCACAACACCTTGTGAGGAGGTAATAGAGATAGTGAAAGGTAGATGAAGGTTGGAGATCAGCAAAGCAACTTCACATCAATCCGGGAGGAACCTTATTCTGTTGTGTAAGACACATACAGCATAAGAAAAACAAAACAAAAAAAGACAAAAATCAAAAGAACAAACTGGCCGAGACTGGTGAAAAAACATCTGATATGAGATTGTGTCCTGAATTAGAGACAGAGCCCAGGTGATTACAAGACCCTGCAAACACCCACTCAACAGTGTAGACAACTCCGGGCATTAGTAGACCACAAAATCTCAACATTTTTAGGGTTGAAAGGGACCTCTGGAGATCATCTAGTCCAATTTCCTTGCCAAGGCAGGGTCACCTAGAGATGCCTCTGAGAAATCAAAAGAAGGAGGATTTTACTCCCAGTAAAGACAAGAAGGAAAATAGGCACAAGCTTTCCAGACTGAGAAACCTGGGCAACTGACTTCCAAGTTTATCTTTGATTTATTTTCCCATCTTGCCAAGCAGTACTCTCTCAGTAACAGGAATGTCACTCCTGTGCTCCATAGGAAGGATGCTGTACCACTGGTGGATGCTTTTGACTTCACAGACAAGAGCCTGAACTCAGCACTTGGCAGCTACGATGGGCAGGTTTACCAGCGGCTCTACGAATGGGCTCAGAAGTCACCCACCAACCAGGTAGGGATCGATTTCTGCTGGCCAACTTCCACAGCAGCCACAGCAGAAACTGCTTTTCTTCTAATAAAAGCAATACAGATAAGTCAGGAGCTTTTAATTCCTTGTAACTCACTTGGAACAACGAGAGCTGCTTCAGTCATCCACCCATAGTCTTAGCTCAAACATTTAAACTAAAAATGGGTTACAGAGTAGGACTAGAGCTTGTACCAGAGAGCTGGACTTTCATGTGCCACCCACATGGCTTTCGTTTATAAACTTGTGTCACTGAAGCAGCATTGTAGAGAATAAGCTAAAATAAAAGTCTATTTACATATTATGAAACAGCATTAAATGCGGGGTATTTTCTATACACTGATACTTTCACTGGGGCAAAACTTGGTTTTTTTAATAATACGTTTAACCAGAAAGACTGTAAGTGTTAGACAAGGCAATTTGATCCATCATGGTCTTTAGCATTTGCTTTCTCTTCTTAATTTATGCATACTGTGCAGAAATGTAAAATTCCGTGTGATGTAAATATGTATTGCTCTGTTTGAAAACTCATTTGGCCTTGAGTGAGATTTTTACTGTGATAATCAGCATCCCTTTGAAATCCTATAGCTGAACACAAAATTTGCCTTCAGCAAACAATCAAGTCCAAGCATATTTTCTGAAGTTAAACAGTATGCTGTCCCCTTTGGGATGAGTGTTGCGTGCTGGTTATGAAGGACAGCACATATTATAGGGAAAGAGATCTTGCACATAGTTGAAGTAGCTGGTGGTTTGTTGGTTGGTTTTTTTAATAGTCTAGCTTTCTGTATTTCAGAGATTGTTTTTAAGAAAAAATTATAGCCTCTCCCTTCTTAATTGCCATTAATTCCCTTCCACATTCTCTTTCTGAACAGATGAGCCCAGCCTACGAGAGGTATTTGAAGCCACTTCTGCACAACACACTATCAAAATTATGAAGACTGTGTTCCAAGTGAAGGGCACACATTTCCTCCTGTTCTTTGTGCAGCAGTACATTTATGAAGCATCAGTAATGACTAATCAGAATTAATAATCAGTTGCTTACTTGCAGTTACAACAAGTATGAAAGATTCTCAGCCAGCCATTTGCAATTAGACAGACGCCAACAGTGCCAAGTGGTACCCACTGCTGTGACACCATCTCATCAGGAATGGTCCAGGGTTCACTGTTTTCCATCCCGGAGTGCCTTGAGAGCATCAAAACTCTCTCATTTGGCTTTCTTGCTCTTTTTCTAAATCCACTATATGATGATTAGGGGAAGAAAAAAAAAACCACCACCACACTATGAACCCTCTCTCAGTGTGTTGTAACTACACAGTGCCTTAAAAAAAACCCCAAAAAATCAACTTTACTAAACAATCCAAGGTGAAATTATGATCCTTGGTTTTTAGGAACAAGTTGTTCTCTTTGATCAGAAAGTATATTAGAGAGTACATCTGTTTTGACAATTAAAATAGCTCTTGATTTGCTCAGTACTGGAATATTCCTGCCTAATGAAGATGCAGACAAAGCTAATGCCAGCTCCAGTCTGCAGAATTTACCTTCCCATTAATAGGGCTGGTCATACTGTCTTTCTATAAATCTTGGGTTCCAATAAAGTGTATTATTTGGAATACTGCTTCTCTAATTATTATACTTCCTAATTATGGAAAGGGCAGGCTGATCCAGGCCAGTCATTCATTTGCTAGTAAATGAAGTGTTGCAAAGAACATCTTGTGATTATAATTCAATGCCAGTTAACACGGATATTTCTTACCATATCTTGCAAGAAAGAAACAACTTTTCCTGAGCTTCATCAGTTGTGCTTCTCTTCCCTCCCCTGACAGGAAGGCTAAAGCTCTCACTGCTGCCTCTTATTGCAAAACCTGCAATGTATGAACAGGAAGAGACAAAATATGACAGAGAAATACCCCCTGAGACAGGCCTTTAGAGTCAGAGATGGGATGGAAAGCTCCCATCTACTTGGGACAAGAACTTCATGAGAGAACAGGATCCTCTCCACAAAATAGATACCAACTCCCTTACTCCCAGCTGCAATCAAGTTAGAGCATAACCAGAAATTCTATTTATAACAATGACAAAGGGACCAGGATAAGTGGAAATGTCTGTATGAAATTGAGTATAGCCACAGAACTTGAGTGCCTTGACTTGAACATCACCAGAAAATTCTGCAGCTAAAATTATATATATATTATACATATATATAAAGTCACTAGATAAAGTGCTGACAAACCAGGCAACGCTCATAGCAGCTCCAAGTATTTAGGCTCTGTTTTCCCTCCATCCCTACTCCTTTAGCCAGTACAAATATTTGCCATCTTTCTGTCAATCTAAAGCAGTTTTCAGAACACAAGCTTTGTCTATAATGACATTTGAATCAACTGATTAACATAAAAAGGAACAAATTACATCATTAATGGAAGAAAACAGGGCCCTACCAGAGTACCCAAACTATTCTGCAGCACAAAAAACCAGGATTTTGGTGGGGCTTTTGTATTTGGTTGGTTTGGATTTTTCAAGTATGAGAGTTCTAAAAGACAAAAAGAAAATACAGAACAGTATTTTGTATTTCACATTTTTATTAGCTTCTTGCTGGCAGGCATTACACTTGGGAATAATATTGCACCAGGCATTAAAAATATGAATTCTACCACAGGGACATTTTGCATTTGGAATCCAATATAAATATTTCTAATCATATTTCCATGGCTACAGATAATATTTGGTTGCTTGATTTATATGCATAGAAAGAAACAGTTGTCATAACTGTAAGAAACTGTACTTATCAAGTACTTTTAAAGGGTGGGATTTGTTTTTCTAGAATATTACAATACTGTTTATTGATTTAGAAACTAAATTAGTCTACACAATAGCAGCTTCTCCCTAACTGCATTTTAAAATCTTTTTTGTTTCTTGCTCCCAGTGTCATAGCATTAGATGGATTAGAAACCATTTAAACAGAGGTAATTTTAGCACTTTGAGTCGAGTCAGAGAATTGTGTTAATGACACAAAATACCCTATTGTACTAATTCTTCGGACTCCCTCTTTCAAACAGAAAGGTGTCTTGACTGAACAGGCACATGCACGGTTTTTTTTCTGAACTGGACAAAAGAACAGAGCTGCTAGAGAATGAAACTCCTCCAGTCCTCACTGATAAACAATAAATAGTCGTATAAAAAAAGCCCACATTGTTGCTTAGTCAAAATCCAGACTCTCTTGGGTTTACTGTCCAATTAAGTTGCTAATCACTGAAGTGGCTCCTGCGGAGTCAGAATCAGTCATCTGTTTTCCGTGCCAGTCTACAGAAAGTCCAGTTGTGCTCCACTGTGTTTTCGTTGGCACGCTCGCTCATGTGATGGACCCTGGTGTTCCTGATCGTGAAGCCTTGCTTTGTGATGTACTCCATGAGGTGCACTCGGAGCGACACTTCCTGGTGGTAATCGCACGGCCCAAAGGTGAAGGACACCTGGCAGTCCCTGGTGTCCATCATGTGCTTATTCCACTTGGTGAAGTGGTTTGAAATGCCTTCCAGTAGTGCATGGACTTTCGTCGTGATGGTGAGCTGCGTGATGATCACAGCCACCGGGTTGGAGTACTTGGAAAGCTTCCTGGTGCTGGACAGCTCCACCACCTCCTCAAAGGTATCCACAGGATACAGCGGCTTGGGGTCATTAAGACACTGAATTAAGGGTTCAATCTGATAGAAGTCCGCTTCCTTCCGGAGCAGGTCAAACTCCTTGAAGTCCAGTGGCAAAGTGAGTTCTGAGGTCCTTAAAAAGTTAAGAACATAACGGAAAAGTGGTCCATCTCTGTCAATAAAGTAATTGCCCTGAGAGTCCCTGGCAGTGGGGAAGTCTCCCCTGAACATGGCCCCGAGCATTGAGTCAGGATATCTCGTTAGAGTTGTGAGGGAGGTCGTATACATGTGTCCACCCACATTTAGCGTGACTGGATCAGTCATCTAGAAAGAGAGAAATTGCAGAGTTTATCAAGCCCCAACAAGAAGATTCGATCACCTCCCTGTCACATACGGCAAGCACTGCTGGAAAACTGGAGAGAATCACACTTCTCCCGTTCAACGCCTCTGAGGGCTGTTCAAACCTGAACAAATCCAAGCCACCTAGCAACGAGGCACAACTGGCAACCAGACAGGATGATACTTAGCATGCAGAACGCACATTTCCAGAAATCTTAACAACTGAGCTACTGCCACAGGAGCAAGTTTTGCATTTGGGCAGCAAGTGTTTTCCTATTCTACAGATGGGGAAATGAGAACAGAGACATTTCCTGAAGAACAAGTTAGTCTGAATGAGGCCCAGCAATGTTCCTTACTTTCACAATCTGTCTCTCATTCTAGAACAAAACTAAAACCAAAACAAAAAAAGGAAAGAAAAAAATCAGCCAAACAAATTTTAAGCCTCTTTTTCTCCCTCGAAAGAGGAAGACAATGCAAGTTTAAACATAGGACCAAGAGCTCACAATCAAAATCCATGCTTCGGTTCAGAGGCTTCATTAAAACACACAAGTTTAAAAAAGAACTTTCAGCTTTTAACTCTACAAAGAAATATTTATTAACAAATTAGCATGCTGCATAGAAGAGGGGGGGCAGAGCACAAACCAATCTGCATCAGATTCCAGATAGCACACGGGGAAGCAAGAGAGAAAGGAACATAAATCCCATCTGGCCACCAACTCTAACAACCAGGACTGCGGCCAGCCAGAGAAAAGAGACATATGTATGGCAGCAGAATGAGAAGGGGAAAAAAATAAGATGTGCTTGTCTAGTTTGAGACAAGGTTTACAAGGAAAAATACTTTTCTCTATAAATAAAATGACTAAGTCTTTAAAATTATAAGCAGAAAGCACAAACTATTTTCAGCCTTTGTGTTAGGAAAACAGTAACAGTGAGCTCCAAAGCATCAGTTCAGTCCTGGCTGACTGACTCTAGGAAACATGAACCTGGGCACTCCCCACAAACTGCACAGGAGGTGCAGCACTTCAGGGAAGGTGAGTAAGCTGTTGTAAAGCTGTTTTAACAAGCATAGTTCTCCTTCTCTCATGACTGAAGCTCTGGATCTACACAAGGCAGATCTGGAAGGTTTCTTGCTGCCAGACCTCAGAAGCCCAGTTGTAGTGCACAGCACACACTCACCATATATCCCCAGTCTCCATTATCCATCTGTTCAAGTGCTTGAACTGTGGTATTCCAAGTTTAACAGAAGGCTGCTGAAAGGATACGAGATTCGCCTCCTCTTATCTCCCTGCAGAAAAAAGCACACACAAACACAGAACAAAACATGGCAGAGCATCAGTACCTACAAGAACACCGAGGGGAATGCTTTCCAATCAAAGGCAGGCTGTCTGCCAGGAGAGCATTCAGCTACAAAGTCACATCAGCAGGAGAATCTGCAAACCCACTTTTCCCACCTTCTCCCATCATTCTACCCGCAGGACTGCCCCTAGAGCACACAGCAGCTGCCTGAACATCCCAGTTTTCTTGAGTAATGAAGTGCCTCTGAGGGTAATACAGATTCACAAACAACCTTTCACCTGGGAAACCACGAGTACTTTGAAAGACAGATGTCATTTTGCCAATTAAAAAGTTTATTTAGCCACCACTGAGGTCACACGTGATGGTTTATATTCGTCAACATTCCCATGCTCCAGTTTCAAACTACTCAGAAGACTAAATCAAGCATGAAAGTCAATGAACAGTAAGAAGAAAAAAACTCTCACTGCAGAATTAATAATTCAGTAGTGGAGAACTGCAACTGATAGCAAGAACATCAATCTACAGACAAAGAGTATGAATGGACTTCCCCCAGACACTTACTCTCAAAAGCAGTTTCTGTAGGGACAAGCCAGAGGACATCTAACATGTTGTCAACACACTCCAACAAAAGCAATTTGAGAAGAGATTCATGCTGTGACTTCCCAGAAGATGCTGAACTGTTGACTTGCATAACAAGGGGACTGTCCACACAAGCACAAGGCAAATCCACAGCCGCGTTGTGCAACTCGGGGAGGGGGGAAGTGAATGACCTCAGACACCAGTGTTGATTTGCCAAAGGTGGCCTGTCAACCATGTCAAGCAATGGAAGCACAAGAAAAGCACAGTCATCAGTAAGCCTTTATCCCTACCCAGAGCCTGCCTCTCTGCTAGAATTGCTGAAAATTTAGGTCAGCCTGTTTTAAGTAGGGTAGAGCTTCTCAGCTTTGTTTATTTTTACATCTTAAAAGACCACACAGTTCCCAAGACTTCTGGTCCCATCCTCTTTACTAACAAACTTCAACACGCAGCCACCCAGCTAAAGGCAGCACAAAGATTTAGCCAAGACAGAGTCCCACATTCCAAAACAACTGAAGGTTCACAGTTAATTCCCAAACAAAAAAAGATAACGTGCCCTTCTCATTCCTAGGAAATGAGGTTGGTTTCATTCAGCACAGAACACAGCAGCACATCCCACCCCTCCATGCTCTGCTGCCTTGCCCAAATCCACAGCCTGGGTACAACAGTGTGCCCAGCAGCACAGCACAGCCCCAGCTGCATCTCAGGTGGATTAAAAAGAACAAAATCAGTGTATGAAAATAGTGAGGTCAGACAACAGACAGCTAAGATACAGAACAAGCCATACCAGGATCCTGTTTTTACAAATTAGAGACAGAGAGTACATTAAAGCACACCCCCCGACAGCAGATAAACCTGGAACACCAGCTCTTTTGCCAACCTCTGTAATTATATTTTTTAACTGCTCACAAATCAAGAAGTGAATTCTATCAGGGCTGGTTTTCTTTTTTTGAATTGTCACTCAAGTACAGCTTGTAAACTTTTAACAATAGACCAACCTTTTAAATTCCAGCACTTAAAGGTGTTAATTCTGATCAAGTACAAGACCAGGATAACATGCAGATGCATTAAAACCTTATGAGACTGGTACAGGTTTCTGATAATCACTTGAAAGTGAGATGATGCAGCCAGCCAGAAACCTCACGAGTAATCATGACAGAAGAAATCTGCAGTCTTAATAAAATTAACTCGAATTACATATCCAGAACATTTCCAAGACAGAGAGAGATGTCCATCAGTGTTACTTTAACTGGTGAATATGATGTTTTTTGGGTCAGCATGTAAGTCCACTACAGATGAATCAAAACTTCCTCAGGGAAAGAAAGAGATGACACTGCAAGCCTGTGCAAAGGCATGAATTAATCTTTGATCACAGCACTGCTGTGTAACACTGGAGTGAATAATTTACGAGAGCAATTATCTGAAACAAACCCAGCCCTCAATATAGAAAGGGCATGGAGAAATCTCAGTGACCTCTGTGTAAGGACCCAGAACCACGAGGCACACACAGACCTCCCTGGCAAACCAGTGCTGGACCAAGATGTGCCACACGAAGGGATGATACCAGGAAGCCATCCTAAAATGCCCAAGTGTGACCCTAACTCTCTGCTGCTTCCCTGATCGGCCTGGGAGCTCTGAATTTCACAGGTGAAAGTAGCTTAGCTTGGGTACAACCTGAGCTAAGGACTCAGCAACCACATCACAGCAAGGCTGAGGACAGATACTCTTCGTGACATGTGCCCTTTTAACGATGCTTTAAATTTTCCTGAATGGAATACAGTGATCATCAGAGGGGGTGGGCAGACACTCCATCCATCCCCCAGCACAGGCAGCCTCAAGCCAGCTCTGTCCTTGTGTCACACACCAATGGACTGCACACAGGGACAGCCTCACCAATGGGCTACTCCTGTCCAGACAGCAAATAACAGCTGACAAGCAGCCATATCCCGAGGCAGCCTACCTTTGACAACCATAAAAATATTCAAAGTGAAATTCAGTCAGACAAACTGCTGACACAGTTTAGCCAAACAGGATGTCCCTCTCTGGTGGGAGCAGAAGTGCACGGTTGGTGTCAAACCACAGTCCTGCTGTCGTGATGCTGCTCTGCGTGCAGGGAGAAGACACACAGCAGTGACAAGGTCACTGGGGCTCCTGCCACAGCCCCACGCAGCCAGAACTGGAAGGGCACAATGAGAAACAAGAAAAGCACTCAAGTCATCACTTTATGCTCGACACACCAAACTGGATACCTGCATTTATAAATGCTCACTCTTATTTCATATGTTATGACTCAGAGGATTACAAAGCTGTTTATCAGCAGCACTGCTGCAACAGGTAGCGCCACTAACTTCAGCAGGGCTTCTCCCAGAACAGAGCTGCAAACCAGTTTGCAAGCTGAAATTCAAAGAGAGCAATTAAGAGTCAGATGAACGTCTGCATCTGTGAACACACAGACACACACAGAGACACACACAGACACAGGAGGCTCAGGCCAGGGCATTTGCACTGCTGGGACTACAGGCTACCCACCACCCCTGGAGGGAACCCAACACTGGTGTAACACGCAGTTACTCAAAAGAGGAACAGAAATACACCTACCAGTTCTAAGTCAAGAGGCACAGACCACCTGATTTGCTCTGAATGTTCCTCATCTAGTTTTCCAACAAAAGAATTAAGGGATTCACTCACGGCAATAGTCTTTCATGGGCAGTTTGGTATCTATTATAGCATGGGCTGTTTAACCTCAAGAGTTACCTTTGATTTCTAAGTCAATAGAGAGGTGGAAGAAATTCTGGCAATGCTAACTGGAAAATGAAAAAGAGCGAGCAAAGACTCCAACATACACTTGGCATTTCAGCTACTCACTCCCTTTGTGTGCTCCCAGCCTCTCACACTTAGATCTCACAACAGAAGAAACTCCATCCACCAGCACAGTTACGCTGTGCAGGGACAAACTCTCCCAGAACATTTAAAAGGCAAGTTCTTACTGTAAATTATTGGTGACTCACCTGAACTGATGAACACTGAGCAGCACCAGTGCTGACTGTTCTCCACCAAACTACAGCAAGCTGACAGTCTGCAGAGCAACCCCTGAGCTCCAGCTCTGTGCTACCCTAACCAGAGTGAGGAGGAGCATTCTCCAAACAACCAGTTACCAGATCTTCTGACAATTCAGACCAGCTTCAATAAAGAAAGCACCTACTGCCTTCTACACAAGGCAAGTTTATAATGACTAAGGCAGTTTATTAAAAGTTAACTTCGTTCTTGCTTTTCTTGAGTTGTTTTTTTACTAATACTCAGCCTTTACCTCAGGCAGGACGGAAAAACGCTCACAACAGCCACTCAGCATTTTCACTCCTTTATGGTTAATTGCTTCGCTATAAATTCCAAGCTCCTGAAGTTTCCTTCCCTCCCCCGAGGAGCTCTATGACATCCTGTTTTAAGTCCAGATTCCAAACCTTTATTTAAATTGCTTCTTGTTGGAAGAGCCCATAACCCAGCACAACTTTGGCTCTCCTCTCAGAGACCCAAAGAAAGACTCATACCCAACCTGGTCCTGCTGAAGCAAGCCAGGACACCCAGGTTTGCAGGTCCTGTGATAATGATTAGGTTTTATCCATGTATTTTACTTCAGTGACATTAACCGGTGTTTTTCCTGTGAGGAAACACATCTCTGAACATTTTGGCAGCGGGCAGGTGTCAGAAGCATCCCAGCACAAACATGGACCAAGGAGCCACAGCAAGATGGGGCAGAAACCCCCCTGAAAGCCCAGAGAGGGGCTCAGGGCTTCAGCAGGAGGCGGGAAGCGCCCGTTTCCATGCCACAGGAACCAGCGGTAAAAGAACTCTCCACCGGATCGCAGTGATTCAGCAAAGATGCTGGAAATTAACCCGTTTTGCCTCTCTCCTCGCAAGTGACCCGAGAGCCCACGGCCTCACCCCCACCCCGAAACAGAGTGCCAGTTCTGCCTCCCTTCCCCGTGGGGCAGCAGCACCATCTCCCCTCCCCGTTCATGGCAAAGCCCGCAGGTCGCAGAGGCTCCCCGCCCGGAGATCACCGCCGGGCATCCCAGCCGGGCATCCCCGCCGCGCCCTGCTGCAGCCCGACGGGACCACCTGTGCCATCCGCACCCGAACAGGGGAGCCGCTCCCCGTGCCCGGCCCGGCACAGCCCCACAGCCCGGCCCTGCCCCGCTCCCCGCTCCCCGCTCCGCGCCCGTCCCGCGTACCGCGCTCCGCACCGCGCCTCGGCCCCGCACCGCCCCGCAGCCCCAGCCGGGCAGCCCCGCCGCCCCAGCCGGGCAGCCCCGCCGCTCAGCCCCGCGCCCGGCCCGGTACTCACGGGCGCAGCTCTGGCGCTGAGGCGGAGCCCGGCAGCAGCGGCGGCAGCGGCGGGGACTGTGCCCGAGCCCGGAGCGGAGCCGCCGGCGCGGGCGGGGACGGCGCGGGGAGTGTCCTGGCGAGCTCCGCCCCGGCGGCCGGTGACGGGGCGGGGCGGGCGGGCGCTGCCGGCACGCGCGTTCCCGCCGCCCTTATGGCCGCCCGGCGGTGCGGGCGCGTTCTCGCGGCGCTGCGCGCGCCCGGCCGGGGCGGCGGGCAGGGCGTTGGGGCGCGCGCCACGCGCGGCCCCGCGAGGGTTCCCGCGCGGCCCCGGTGCCGGAAGTGGCGCGAAAAGGCCGCGCGCTTCCCACCGCCCCCCGCGCGCCGCGGGCGTTCTCGCGAGAGAGGGGAGGCGGGGCCGGGCGGCCGCAGGGCGAGAGGACACGGGCAAGATGGCGGCGGCTGCGGCGGCTCTGCGGCACCTGGCGCTGCGCGCCCGCCTCACCCCGCACGGCCGCAGCGCCGCAACGCCGCTCCAGCGCCTCCAGCAGCGCAGGGGCCTCCGCCTCTCCGCGCCCGCCGCCATACAGGTAGCGCTGAGGGCTGCCCCCGGAGAGGGGCTCGCTCCCCTCAGGGAAGGGTCCGGCGCGGGGCGGGCGGGCGGTGAGGTGACTTTGCCCTCAGGCTGAGGTCACTCCCGCCGTGTGGGGAGAGCGGTCGTGCCCCTGCCCAGCCCGCCTGCCGCTGTCTCGCAGGTGACGGTGCGGGACGCGCTGAACCAGGCGCTGGATGAGGAGCTGGAGCGGGACGAGCGCGTCTTCCTGCTGGGCGAGGAGGTGGCACAGTACGATGGCGCCTACAAGGTACGTGGGAGCCGTTGGAGGCCCAGGAAAGGGCCTTAGCCGCGCCCTGACTCCGTTCTCCTGGCCTGCAGATCTCCAGGGGGCTCTGGAAGAAGTACGGGGACAAAAGGATAATCGACACCCCGATATCCGAGGTGAGGCTGCCCTGTCGCCTACCCTTGTGATCCCTCCATCAGCTGCTCCCTGGTCCTTAATCCCTCGGTTTCCTTCTCTTTCAGATGGGCTTCGCAGGAATTGCTGTCGGTGCTGCTATGGTTTGTCCGTTTGCTTTGCTCTACTTCTGGTTTTAAAAATTGAACTGTTTTTCTGTAATAACGCATTAATGTATTTCAATACATTTAACAGGCAGGGTTGAGACCAGTGTGTGAATTCATGACATTCAACTTCTCCATGCAAGCGATCGATCAGGTTATCAACTCTGCTGCCAAAACCTGTTACATGTCTGCGGGAGCCATCCCTGTTCCCATCGTGTTCCGAGGTCCCAACGGAGCGTCAGCTGGAGTGGCTGCCCAGCACTCCCAGTGCTTTGCAGCCTGGTACGGGCACTGCCCCGGCCTCAAAGTCGTCAGTCCCTGGAGCTCAGAAGATGCCAAAGGGCTGCTGAAAGCATCGATCCGGGATGATAACCCAGGTGAGCACAGGCAGGCTGTGGCAATGCCTGGCACACTCCATCCTAAGCAATGTCCATTTTCCTCATGAAGATTGTTAAACGCTAAAAAGCACTCAAGGTTGCTTTACTGCACTTTCAGGGTAGTAAAAAACACAGAGGGATGTATGCTTTCCGTAACAGTCCCGTGCCATAACAGTAGACTGATTTCGTGCTGTTGCTGGGTACACAGCTTTAGTGGTAGTTTGGTACCAACCAGGGAACCTGGAAGCATTTATAAATGTGTCATAAAGGGGTTAAAAAGAATGAAGATGAGTTAAGAGGAGTTCCTGCATTTATAGTGCCTATGTAACTCATTTCTACAGATCATGAGATTCAAATTATAAATTCAGAATGTCATTAATTAAGAGGAGGGTAAACTTTGTCTTTATTTTTCACAAACAGTAATAAAAAATGAGACCCTTCTAAAACTAAAGATTGTGCTATCATATTCTAAAAGTAAAATACCTGACCTCATTTCAAAGTAGTGGTAGAGAATTTTTTTAATAATTTATTATTGAAGTAAAGACTTAGATTTACATTTTTATAAATTGCTTCTGCAAAAATAGTCCTCATTCCCGTGTTGCTTGGATGGGTTTAGTGTCTTGAGCTGCTGCAGGACTGTTGGTGGTCAGTGCAGGCCTGTGCCTGCAGATGTACACATTAATCCAAGTATGTTTCCTCCTAGTTGTGATGCTGGAAAACGAATTACTGTATGGTGTTCCATTTGAAATGTCTGAACAGGCACAGTCAAAGGAGTTTCTTATTCCCATTGGGAAAGCTAAAGTAGAAAGGCAAGGTAAGGTGACATTACATTTGTTTTCTTATTTATTGACATGCTTGGGGACTTGCCTTAACGTCTTAGCTATTCAGGGTATTGCTATCACAGGGCACAAAAACGTATTTCAAATGTCAGGTCTTTAAATATTCCTTTATCCAGTAGTATGGTTTTGTGTTCTGCTGCCCTTACATCACCTGATAATCCATATCTCAGATAAAACTATGCCCTTCCAAAGGATTTCATAAAGGATTTGTTCCATAGTACAGAGATTGGACTGGTGATGGCTGAAACAGTTTTTTCCTCACCTAAGTATGTAATTTTTGTCAAAAATCCAAAAAGAGGACACTGTAGTGTTTTAGCCCCCTTGTTCATCATTTATTGCTGAATTGCATGAATGTTTGTAAAGGATAGTCTGAAGACTATTTAAAAATATCTTCAGTTCCCTGGATTGAAGGGTAACGTTTGTGTCTTTTACCATAGTCCTTCCTCACTTCATACTGTGGCTGAGCTCAGTATTTTAGATAAACGTAAGGAACTTAAATTTGCAAGTGAATCCTAGTGCTACCTTGAAAGGAGGTCTAGAAAAAAGCTTTATATTTAAAGAGTTTTTTTCTAACACTTGTTTCTGTTGTAGGAACTCATGTTACATTAGTGGCACACTCAAGACCTGTTGGCCATTGCTTGGAAGCAGCTGCTGTACTTTCTAAAGAAGGTGTAGAGTGTGAGGTGAGTGGGGTTTGGGTTGCTTTTCTGTTCCCTTGAAGTGGGGGGGGTAAACCTTCTTGTTCAGGTTCTGCAACACTTCAGTGTATCAGCTACAAGTAAGTGGAAAGGCACTTGCTGTAAGTGCCTTAACAGCATGTGCCTTTCATGTTTCTGAGTTAGAGATTTTATTAAGTCTTGATTTCCAGCTGTTCTGACTTTATTAAGTCAGAACAGCTGGAAGTGCTGAAGGGCTCTGTACCCAAACAGTGGTGACTGACAGGCTCAGATCACCCCAAGGCTTACACCCTCCCTTCTCCCCCAGGTTATAAACCTGCGAACCATTCGACCGATAGATATCGAAACGGTGGAAGCCAGCGTGGTCAAGACAAATCACCTGGTGTCTGTAGAAGGAGGTTGGCCCCAGTTTGGAGTAGGAGCTGAAATCTGTGCCAGGATCATGGAAGGTACTGAGTTTCACAATACATTGATCTCATTCCACAGTACATTGATCTTGTTCTGTACTCTGAATCCTGATTATTCTTGATGAAGCCAGGCAAAGGCAGAGTTAGAGGTTGCATCAGAGGAGCTGGAGCTGTCTTGCTGTAGAGGTTTTCACAGGGTGGGTGCACAAACCCCAGAGTGCATGAACACAAACAACCCAGAACAGCAGTCTGGAGTACTAGAGCTACAGAACAAAATTGTTTAAATAGAGTAAGATTGAAAAATTTGAGACAAAACCATAGTACTTGGGAAGCTGACACCATCTTCTGTTTCAGGACCTGCCTTTAACTACTTGGATGCTCCAGCTGTGCGTGTCACCGGTGCCGATGTCCCCATGCCTTATGCAAAAATCTTAGAGGATAACTGCATACCTCAAGTGAAGGATATAATATTTGCAGTGAAAAAAACTTTGAATATATAAGTTGTAAATACACGTTTTAAAGTCCTGCTTTACAAAGCATCATTGGTGTTGGGCACGTTGTATGCATAATTTTTGTTGTATAAGCTCCATGAACTTTTGTACAGTGGGGAAAGTATAGCGATCTCTTAAAATACTTCTGTGGGTTACCCCCCCCAAGCCACACTTCATATATGCAGCAATGTGGTAATGCTTGTTTGTTCAACAGTACAGTTGGGTTAATGCTACTGCTTGTGGAGAAATCCTGTTCCAAATTCAGAGTGAGGAAAAAACCCTCCGTTTTTGCTTGGCTTGTAAGTCCCAGAGGAGCTTTGTTGAACGTGCTGTAGCAGTAATTGAGTGCAGAGCTGCAGAGAGCAAGAGCAGACCCTGAATGCTGTACGGGTGTAGGAGCCTGTGATTCCTAGGATTCCACAAAACAGGAATGATCAGGTGAAGCCCAGCCTGTCAGTGCAGCAGTTCAGTGCAGCTCTGAGCAGAGGCTGTGGCAGCCCATGGGCTGGGTTAAGAGGTGGTGGCTGTGTCTGGTATGAAGAGCAATCCGCACATGAAGAAAGGCTTCCGCACAAGAGCTGAAATAAAGATCCTGATCCTTCCCACTATGTGATGGAAACAGTACCTAATTTTTCTTTACTAGCTGCCACAGAACAGTGATAAAAAATATGTGCCCAGATGCTTTGCTTTTATTGTTCAATTTGTTTGTGGTTTCTTTTTTAATTCCTTGCCTGGGCTGACAATAGCACACTGCAACTATACTTCTTGCAGTGCAAAATGAATTACTTTATTCAGTTCTTCTGAGCTTGAATGTAAGCAGCAGGTGTGTGGATTGTGTGTGAAGAGCTGGGAAGCACAGTGACCTTTTGGAGATGCTGCATCTCAGGGAGCTCTGCCAGGCTTCCCTCAGCAGCTTCTGGTATAGAGGGAAAGCTGCCTTGAGGAGCCTGTGCAGCAGGGCCTGCTCTGCATATCAGGTGAACAGGGGCAGGGAGATACCTCTGAGCTTTGGTCCTATTTCTGAAGGGCCAGGAATACCTTCCAGGGTATTTCCTTTAGCAGAGGTGCTGCTCGATTCTTGAGAAGCTTGGCTTGGAGGTGCAGTCCCAGCTGAACATACCCACCACACGCTGCTGAAGGAATTCCATTAACATTTTAATAAAAATGACTGAATATCACAGGTTACATGAAACTTTGTACAGACATTCTCTGCATAGTAACAAACACTGATGTACTTGAATTTTAAAAAATGGATTATCTATAATCCTTTAAAGTGCAATTTGTTTAAGGTTTTAAATCAAAAAGGATCTTTCAATAAAGTTTAAACGGTAGAATTAACTTGAAGTAACTTTGCATTTAACTAAATCAACAATAACATCCCAGTGCCCTATTACCTCCCACTTCAACTGCTTCCTCCTCATTTAAAAACACTTTCCCCTTGAGTTGCAGGTAGGATGTCCATTTAAACAAGCTTAATGAGACAGCATTTTAACTCCACCAGCAAATATGATGGGAATAAGATTTAATTCTCCAGTTCCCTCACCTGTGCAGTATGCTTTAAGAGTTGGATTAAGTAAAACAAACTTGTTGACTTCATGCAGCAAGAATTAAGATGAGTTACAAGTGCATGAAAAGAGTTGAAAAACTGACCAAACTAAAACTAAGTTCCTGTAATTTGAAAATAAGGGTGGAATGGAGCAAGGCAAAAATGAATTAGTTCACCATCATCATGGTCATTCCTATTTTCAGATTTTTTGACTTCAGCTATGTAGAAGTTGCTGTACCCCTGAAACTGTAGCTAGAGAACACAGAAGAAGCAGCCAAGAGCAGAGTACTTATCCCAGCATGGCAAAGCAATTCAGGCAGGGCAGTGCTGCTACTCCAGGAAAGCTGAAACCGGGGAGAACGGAGCTGCAGCTCTGCTGGTGGGTCAGTTGCTGGTCAGGAGGGTCAGCACAGGAGGGGGAGAGGGAATTGAATCCTGGAGTGACCGGTGGCCTCAGCTGATCCGGGGAGCACTGTAGTCGCACGTCTGTGTTTTCTTCAGAGTTCCTTTCTGAAAGTTTTGAATGGAGCTGAGCAAGGCTCCTCGGCTTGCGCTGACATCGGGCCGCGGCGTCGGCACCTCTGTGCTCGGGGGAGGAGCTGCTGGTGGCAGGGGCGGCGGGGGCGGCGCTGGGGGTATGGACGATGCTCCTGTGGAGTTGGGGAGAGAAGATGGAGTTTGATTATGCCACGGATGTTCTGCCACAGAGGACTGAGGCTGCTTGGCTGGACTTGGTCAGTCCTGCACCAGTCATGTCATCCCTTGAATGCCAGTGGAGTGTGAAGAACAGAACAGATGGAAAATGCCAAAGTGATCAAATGCCTCTATCTGCAGGTGAGTCGTGTCATCTGAGACACCTCTGAAATGAAGCCTGAAGGGCTTCAGTACTGAGATGCAAAACATGATTCATATGTGATCTTGCACCAAGGAAAATAGAGATCACTTAACAGGACTTCCCAGCTTCAGCTTCTCCTGTTTGTCCCTGGTGAGGCAGTTTGCTCTTTGGGACACAAACAGTAACAAGGACTGGAAGCAAATTCTACTACTTGTTCGTACATAACTCACTTCACATTCTTATGAAGTACCACATCACTGTTGTATTTGTGATGACCATTTTGCTCGGTCAGATTATGCTTCATTTTTAAAGTACTAACTGCAGATAGAGTTTTCTGGAAGTGTTTACACTTCCACAGTCCTGTTTGACTTTCACCAAACATGTTGTAACAAATGGTTGTTTTGACAGACTGAACGAATCACAACACTGTCACACACACACCTCCCTCCTGCCTCTCCTGTTCCCACCAGCCAGCTTTGTCCTCTGTCCCTTGCTGTCTACACCAGCCACATCCACTTTGTGCTTCCCATCCTGCCTCAGCCTCCATATCCTGACTCCCTGGGAAGCCAGAGCCCACAGTGGAGCATGCAGCTGGTCCAGCAGCGAGGGCCTGCATGGAGGTGTTTCCTGGCAGTTCAGATCCAGGCACTCTGCCAAGCACCCTGATCTTGTGCAGCTCTGCTGCTGCACACTGCACCACCACTGCTACCCAAGTGAAATAATGATGGACCTATCTTGTCTCATATTCTGGAAGGAGTAGGGCCATAGTGATTAATATCTTGGAATTATTCAGCACTGTATTTCAACTCCATCATCTAGATCATGAGTTATTCCACAGGAAGACTAGAGAGACAAATGGCACCTATTAGCAGTTGCTTCCAGTAGCTCTAACCTACAGAGAGGAATATACTGGTAAGTGGCAAGAACTGTGATACTGGACAAGGTAAAACAACATTAAGGCAACCAAGTAGTTGTGGTTCCTGAAGTAGAACTGCTTGCTAGAAGTGAGCAAATACCAAGCAACTAAGCAACATCATGCCACTCAGACTCAAAAGGGATTTGATGAAGGATAAGGCTCAACTACAGCAAAAACAGCAGACAAAAGTTCTCTGTGCTCCATTTCTCTCTGAACTCCTCCCCAACAATTGTTTTCAGACTAACAAGTAACAGTAAAAACATAACTGCTGTTATTAAAACAAGCAGTTATACTAGATGAAAGATGTAATTTAAAACTCCCTCATTTTCTATTTGTACCAGTCTTTGAAGAGAGACTTTTCCCATATGGGAGCAAGCTCAAAATGCAGAGTATTCACACAAAGCAGCCAATTTTGCCAGTGTACATTAATATATGCTGTGATTGTATCACTTTCAGCTCATCAGGACAAATTCTCATTGGCATGAAAGCCTTCTGTGAAAACAAAGCATGGAAGTACATATTGAGCTCATCTTCACTTTCTTCTCTTCGAGAGGAAATACTCAAGTCCTAATAGAAATACCAGTGATCAACTGAAGCAATTTAACCTGCCAGTTGCATGTAGATAAATTGCTTTCTGAAGTAACCAAAACATTACACAATGGCAGCACAAACTGAAATAAATTGCACACTAGGGCCTTCCAACTTACCCAAATCTGCTTTTTACACTTGCCAAAGATGTATGTCAATTTACTATTAGAAATACTGAAAAAACATTCTGTGCATTAGAGTCCTGTTTCTCTTGTGGATGGACAGCCAGGAAAGGGAAACTTGGCACTTGGCTAAAGGAAGAACAAGACCAGGAACAGTCCAAGTAGCCATTTAGTGGTTAAAGTGGTCAGAGCAGGACACTCTAGGACTGGTGCACCAACCTGGCCCCAAACAGATCAGGCGAACTGCTGTAAAAGCACCAAGAGCAGCTAATCATAAAAGAAATGGCTTCAAAGAGATGGAAGAACTGCAGAGAACAAAGATTTTTGTCTGGAATGGCAAGGTGAGGCTGAAAGAGACAGTGCAAGTAGTTGTACAAGATGCAATAGAGAACAACCACAAAAGCAGTGGCCAGGGAATACAAACACAATGGTAAAACATTCAGTATAGGGAGGCACACGTTTGACACATGGGGAGCAAAAAAGGCACAAAATGCTTGGATCGCTGAATATTAGGCCAATATTCCCTGTCTTATCTTCAAATTTTGGTCTGGCTATTTTACAGGAGTAGAAAGGACAGGGAAGCAAGGGCAGAGATCACCTTTCTTCATGGAAAATTGTTAAATTCCTCAGGACCTATTATTGTGGAAATTGAGCTGCTGACATCATGTAGTTAAAACTTTTGGGAAACTGATAACAGAGAATGATACCCTTACACTTGAGCTCTGCCTTAAGACATAAATACCCACAGGGTTCAGAATGGTATCTGACTAGCTATGAGCATTACATATTGAACCTGTTAATGATTCAAAAATCTTCAAATCCATTCATTTCAGTTACACAATCAAAACCGGGCTGTCCTTCCCTTCTTCACACAAGTGGTGCAAAAGAAATCTTAGTTCACACACATCTATTCATATACAGTTACATCTCCAGATTAAATTGTTCTGCCCTACAGTGAAATATTTTCCTGCATTTGCTAGAAAAAAACATTTGAGACAAGGGCTCAGCTATCACTAGGCCCTTCCAATACATATGTTGGAAGATGTTGCCTGCAAACACACATTTTATTCATTCATGCAGTTGTAAGAATAAAACACTCAAACAAGAACTTACCAAGGATTTTTACAGGGACATTTTTGTTAAAAGAGTGTGTTAAAAGGAATAGGAAGTAAATCAGATGCTGTAAACTTGATGCCTGAATTGAAACAAAAACTTAATTATGAATTTAAAGTGACAGAAATTGTGCAAACAGCATTAAAAACTTAGCTGAGAATGGGATGCGAACAAAGAAAATAATTTTAGTGGTAGTTTTTAAAGATGCTGTATTTCATTAAAATAATCTGTAACAACGTTCAGATTTTTTTTCTTCTATTCCCTCCCAATACTAAGCAACTTCAAGATTTGCATCCAACTTTCCCATTCAGAAACAGAGCATCTTTAAAGAGATAAATCAGCATTAGCTTACTTTTCCGAAAATTCACGTTCAAAATGATGCATGCTCTATTGAAGACAGCAGAGAAAGAGAGAGGACACAAGTTAATCATCCAGTTCTCGTGTCAAAGTAAGAAAAACAGATACTGTTAGCTGAAAAGTTAGTACAAAAAGCAATACATTCTTACTCACTGACAAATATGAGGACAGTGGATTGACTGTTTCATATTACATTTACAATACTTTGTCCAATTCTGAACAATGAACCACAATTTTTCATGCTCTAAGCATTATTATACTTGATCAACAAATACAACACACATGCTTTCAGTTGCACATGCCATAATTCAAGATTTACAGGATTAAAGTGCATTTAGAGAGATTTAATAAGAAATCTGCAGGAAGATTAGCCACAGAAGATGAGATCCATTCAGTTCAAGAAACACTTCCTGCTGCATTAACACCTGTATTCACACTTATGGGTCAGAGACACTCAGGAAAAGCACTTCCTAAAGCATTCCAACTGTTTCACAGAAAGGTGAGGGCCAGGAAAGATGCACCATATGGGTGCCAATGAAACATATGTCATACTGAAGGATTCAGAACAACTGGCACAGAAGAAGATCGTTAAGTACAACTCTTTCACTATTCCTGCTGAAAAGCCCAGAGAAGCAAAAGTGACACCCTCCAAATTTTTCTCTGTTGATAGAGGTCTTGCTGTATTTTATGGGCTTATTTGATTTAGAAAATACTCACTGAAATTTTAAATAACCCGTACCACAGTGTTCTGCATCCCTTCTGATCCTAGCCACTGCTCACAGCCACAAAGAAAATAAACAGATTTTCATGGAAGCAAAGAATTGTGGAGGAAAAAAAGAACCACAGCTTCACGGAGGAATGTCAGAAACACAGGATGTTACATTAGAAACACTTGCATGATCTAACAATGTATTTCAAATATGTTATTTAGCCAAGTACCTGCAACACCACCAGCCCAAAACATTCTCACCAGTGAGAACAGCCCATGAGAGCCAATGTTTCCAGAAGGCACCTTTCCCCTCAGAGCAGGCCATGCTCTCAGTCCTAGCTGCAGCTGCCATCAGACACTGGAAGCCAGCCATCATTTTATTCCTTAAGCCTGTTTTCCATGGACTTTCCCAAGCACTCTGCTGCAAGCCAAGCCTCACAAGGCCTTTGTTCATAGAAAAAGCACCTCTCAACATGTGAGAAAGCCACTGAACAAGGTTCCTTCCTCAGGGCTTGTCAGCCTGGAGCCCATTCCCCTTTGGTCAGTGTCTCTGACTCTTCACACACATACACTCTGTATCTGACTAGTTACAGGCCAAGATGAGAGCAAGAGCTTCTCTTGGGGATACTTTTCCACATCAGCCTTAATTTTGCCATGGTATTGTATCAGCAGAATGCTTTAAGATGCCCCAGGTCCAACACAACCACAACCAAGCCAGACAGACTGAAAGCCTCAATGCCTTTTTGAAAATCATCTCACCACACTGACACCCACGAGCAATTTTGGTTTAGAGGTAAATATCCCTAGTAAGTACAAGGAAACCAGAAGAGAGAAATGCAAGCTACAGATGCATCACTCATCACAAATAAAGTCCTACCATGGGGCCAGTGTGTCTTTCCTCTAGGCAGTAACAGCATATTTTCTTAGAACAGCTAAAACTACAACATTGTTGGTGAAGAAAACCAGCAAACTAGTTTTCTCTTAGAACTAATACCTGAAGTTTCTTCTATGAATTCTACTCACAAAAGCATTCCTGAAAATGTGACACTTGGCTTTACACCTCATGGACAGCATCCAAGCCATCGGCTCACTAACACACTTCCCAATGTGAGGACAGGTAGGACCACAAGCACCACGTCAGACAGTGCTGATCATCACAAGTCATCAGGAGCACACTGGCAGCAAGATGACCAACAAACACACTGTGACAATATGGTTTGAACTGAGACAAGTTTTGAGCACAAACCTGAGCTATTTTGATTCACATCTGCACGTAAACCTGCATCCCATGCTTAAAATTTGAGAAAGCTTTCAACCAAGTTCCAACAGGTCCAAGTCAAAGCATAACTAAAAGGTAGTTTTATTGGAAAGAAAAATGCTTTCTAAGCATCTGTCCATTTTGGAGGCACATGTCAGCTACTTCCTTATTAAAGCTCACAGAACTGGCAACAAACCCTCCAGCTCACAGTCAGTGCATCCAGAGAACAGCACTCTTACTGTGCAACACAATAACAGTCATTATCTTGCTTAGGCTAACTGGGAGAAGTTAGTTCCTACAATACACACTTCTCATGCCCTCAGCTTGAAGGAGAAATTACTAATTTGAATTTCAGCATGACTGATTTGAATTACATCACACAGACTGCAGCGTCCTTTGAAAGACTATCCATAGCAAACACAAATTTGATTGCATTGCTTTGGTTAATGAGTTGTGCCATGTAGAAAGTTCCTGGGACTAGAAATCCTACAGCAAGAGTCATCATTAAAAACTGCAATGCCATGGGCTGATTCTCCCCTAGAAATGCATTCTGTTAACATCTTTTGTTATCAATATTTGCTAGTGCTCCTCTTCCAGCCTTTCAGCCTGATGCACATCCACTACTGCTCAATACTCAGATTTGTAATTAAACTTCCTGAGTATTTCTATTGCCCACTCAAGCAGATCCTTCACCACTTCCCACCTCTCTCCTAAACACTAGCAAAACTCTCTGCACAGCCACCCAGCAAACTGAAAAATAGAACCGGCCAAAAATAATGAAGATGTTATTTTTAACCCAAATCAGTCTTGTTTCTAGACTTGTTTCTACCAACTCTACTGGGTTATCAATGGGCTGTAGCAGAAATGGGGAGATTATGAAGCTTAAGACACAGAATTTGTCACACCCAAAATTCCTGAAAATACATCACAGCAGTACAGGAATAAAGAGACAATACAAAGAAACAAGGGATGAACAATTAGTTCATCGAAACAAGCAGTATTTCAGAGTCAACAGACCATTAACACCAGAGAAAACGCATAGTGCAACATGAAGACCAAGAAATTCCTGGAAAGTAGAGATGTGGAGTAATACAGACTTCAAAGGAAGTACATACACCCTGGGTAAATCATATCATGTATATCTCAAAAAAGGTTATTGAATGAAAAAGAAAACTATAAAAAGGTTCTCTATGACCCTCAAAAGAGAGCACATGCCCACACTCAGGCTCCCACAAGGTAACTGTCATCTCCGTGTTCCATCCTTGAAAACCATGATCTCTTAATCATCCTTGGGAATAACACCTGCCACTGTGGGGTAGAATAAAAAAAAATATATAAAAAAGACAAACACTGAAATGATTCTTGAACTTACCTGCTGTGGAGGGCGGAGTGGGAGATGATGGAGACGTTAAAGGGGAACTTGCCCCAGAGCCTGCTAAATAAAACAACAGTCAAGTAACTACAGCTGTGACATTGCAGTTCAACACAGCCCAACAAGACAGATTGCTGGAAACAGGCCAGCTTTATTGACTGAAGATCCAATCCTGCTTCCACTGACATCTTGGGAAAGATTCCCATTCACAGCAGCAGTGGCTTTGCAGTACAGAATATCAGAGAAGCTCCAAACACATGGGAAGTGCACTCAATATTCCTCAATGGGAAACATTTCTGTTGCTTGGGCTGTTGGATTTCAGCATCCAAATTCTGTTCTTAAGAGTTGTGCCACTGCAAGGAGGCACCTCATCTCTCCAAAGAGATGGTTTCCAGTCAGTTGCTGTATTCCACAACAAGCTGCTTTTGGACATATTCTAGCAAAGCAAACCAGCTCTGTTAATCTGTGCCATAGTACCAACCATGCCTTTTAACTAAATGAAGACCAGTCAAATGCTCTGTTGGCACTGAAGCAGCAATTAAACAGATAATTTTCTCATCCATCTTAACACCTTACTATGTAACACAAATCACCACAGAGAGTGTCCCTGAAGACTGCATTATTTAATGGCCCAAGTAATGGATGTTGCTGTTATTCAACTCAAATATCAAACAGAATGAAGAGACTGATATTTTTTTTTGAGAAATGGGGCACCAAAGAGAGAAGATATTACTTTAAATTAGGCAGCTGAAAATATATCATAGACAATACCTTTAAGCCCTCAATTAATCTATTATTAAATACCCAAAGCAGTAGTATCAGGCTTTGGTAGTCCAATATTAATACATAAAGTGATGGTAATCCTGTATTTTTTCAGACAGAAAAAGACAGGAACAACAAAAAATTGGCATAGCTGTGTAGAAGCAAATTCCTCTCTCTGTAGTTACCTGAGTTATTTGAGTTGCTGTATTTGGCTGAGTGTTCTTCCCCACTCTCATTGGCAGAGCGTTTTGACTTCTTTAAAAGGGAGCAGAGAAAATAGAAGATGAGAATGAATAATCACTTCCTATGACAAGGACTGAACTGACACACAGATTTGTAACAGCCATCCACTGTATCACACAAGGCTTTTTAATGCTCAGCATCCCTCTCCCCATACCCAGCACACGCTGGTCACAAGAGCAGCATGGCTGTTCTGTGCTCAAATAGCTCCAGGCAGGCACCATCTGAACACCCTCTGACACCCCAGAAGGGAAGAGCAATGCAGACAGTGCTGCAGGAGCAGAGTCAAACAGGCTCCAACACCTTGCCAGGGAGCAGGACAGAGCAGAGCAGCTCACCTGTGTGTGAGCTGTGAACCAACACTGCTTTCATACAGCAGCCTCAAACAGGTTACACCAATATGCAAGTCAGCTACCACTGCAGCTTTTTAAACTTTTTAGTAAATCCATTCCTTAGCTAAAGAAGTGAAAACAATCAGGAAGTAGTGCAGAAAAACACAGAAAAGAACAGAGCCATGTACCTATGACTAAATCTGTGCATGGCAAACATTACAAAAAGATACACATCTTTTTCTGTGTGAGAAACCTATTTAAAGATTGCTTACTTTCCGTGCCAAGATCTTCCTTTTCTTTTTTTCTTCTTCAGAGCCATGATGAGATTGAGCTCTTGTCAGCCTTCTGTGCTGGTGAATCTTCAAAATTAAGGAAAAAATAGAAAAAGACCATATTAAGATCTTAAATGTTTGAAAACATGTTTGGGCTACAATGAAACATGGTAGTAATTTTGCATGTTTGGATTTCTTTTTTCATTTTTAGTTTTTATCTTTACTGCTCCTAGTAGAGGATGGAGACTCATACTGCAGTTAAAAGAATCTTTAACTTGGGAGCCACTGCCTGTGAAGCTGCACCACTTAAAATAGTGAAATGCCATACAGTCAACAGCTGTTCTACAACTCCTCATACTACATTCTTGGGAAAGCAAATCTGTTGGTGAAAGCCTTTATTACTTAAAATCACTTTTGAGTAAAAACTCACTTTCTGCTTGTAAAAGTGATAAGAGGAAATGAAATGTCTGTAGGAAATAAAGAAATGCAGACATTACCAATTTCTGTTCTTCTGTTAATCGCTTTTCTATGCATTCCTTGGAGATTTTCAGTGCCTCTTTTAGCTTAGTAGGAATCTAACACAGAATGGGGAACAAAATCATAGCATAAAATGTGATAAAGGAAAACACAACTTCACTGCTCAAAACTCACCACTCATCTGATCACACTGTTCATCTAAAACCCCAAGATGTGACACTATTCCTTTAGTGAACCAGAAAAGGAGACTCCAGATGCATGTTTTTCTACTCCAAATCTAGCTACAGATCAGCAGGGACACAGAAACATCAAACCCTGGAAAGGATACTCTAAAGGCAGGGACAGGTAACTACTCTGAGACTCCAGTCACATCCCCAAATTGCCATCAGGCTGACAACACAAGACACAGGGCACATGTTCTCCAGGAGAAGTGCCCTGAGGCAGCTCCCCTGTGGGACCAGATGTGGTTCCTGAAATGCCCAGTGTGGAGCTGGCAGCAAGGTGTTGATGGTCTCACGCAGCAAAACCATCTTCCCCAGGTCTTTGCAATGTGTTTCCTCTCACTGCAAGGGACCCACACAACTCACAGCCTCTGCTCAGACAGAGCATCACCCCCAGTTACACAAATGGACTCCAGCAGCTACTCTTGAACACTCCCAGGTCACATTGTGGCCCCTGCTAAGGGCTGACACAATGTTCTCAGGTACAATTTGGCAAAAGAATCCAAACACAGATGGCAGTAGCCATAGGGGCAAATAAAGGCAGGTCTCCTCTACCCCCTCTGTCAATTAATGTGTAGCTACCCACATCCTAGCACTTCCACAAACATCAGCAAACCAGTGTTCAACTCTACCTTAAACTGTGGTTTCTCAGAGTTTGTTAGCAGGACGTCACTGAATAATCTGTGAGTGGATATTAAAAAAAAAGGAAAAAAGAGGAATATTATTCCCAAGAGACAGGCAGAACCTGAGCAAGAACATTATCGGGACTGTTCTTAACCCCCCCTTTCTCCTTTTGCTTCTCTGTCCTCAACCCTTGGCCACAGGTTTCTATATCCTGCTTTTTATTTCCTAAGCACTGCTGTAAAATTAGCAGCATCCAACCCACAGAATGTAGCCACTACTTATGGCAGAGAAAGTTAGTTGGTGTGAGATATTTTGCAAGTTGATAGAACAAGTACAATTATCAAAGGCAGGGATGGGTTCCCGCCAAAAAAGAATATTTTTCCTTAAAAGTATATGGATTCTTTAATTACAAAAACTTTCCAGGGACTTTGTTTTAAATTTCACTTAAACAAAATCATTGCTTTTGTTAAAAAGCATTCTCTTAGCACAACTATTGTTTAGAATTAACAAGGAACATGTGAAAGATCAAGCGAACTTAACATTTTAAATATCTGCATTCTTGCCTGTCCTCTAGAAACAGCAACTAAAGCAAATATTGTCATATTTTTGCTCTCCCCTCTGTGGTACCAGCAGAAACAGCAAAAATGATTAATCCTTTTCCATGCAAAACAACGACACTAGAGGGCAATGGTAGTCTGAAAATAAACTGGTCAGTCCATTTCGAGATACTTTGTCCTGGAGAACATACTAGAAAATTGTCACAGGGAGACCTCAATCCTGGCTCCAAGATAAATATTACTGAGATCTTTTGCTGCTGTTCACTGTGAAACATTATCACAAGCTTATACTATAAAAAACAAATTCATGTCTAGAATCAAGTTAATTAAGGAGAGTATCCAATGAAAAATTCAGAAACAAAGCAAATTTTAAAATACTTCCAAAAACCCATGAAAGTTCATCCTTGTTTACAGGACTTTCTGACCCTTTCAGATTGTATGTTCTTATGGTTATAATAAATAGACATCTAAATTATATTAATGGCTTTAAATTACATTAATTGCACTGCATATCTATGTAGAACACTTTTGTAAAGAGTATTGGTATGAAGAGAATGAGTTAGCTTACATATCAAATGCAGCTGGGCATAGATTGTTTATTCAACATCTTTAAAGACCTCTATATTTCTGTATTCACAGCATTTTCCTATAGTATTTCCTCACTGCTTACATTATTCTCTCTACCTCCCACCTCCTTTAAAAGCAGAGGAGGGGAGGAAAAGAAGGAATTGAAGGGTGCAGTGACTCTTCCCAGCCAGGAAATCTGAACCTCAGAGCAGGCCCTAAATGCACTGCAATCTGTGCTGTGAGGTCAGACCCAGATTTAGGTATGGACAATCTGCCATTTAGGAGGTCCCAACTACAGCATCTCACAATAAGAAATAATAAAAGAACCTCTCTCACCAGAACTGTGGTTCCATGCTCAGCCTGCTGGTGACATGTCCCAGCATGGGGGACAGCAATTTCCCTGGAATGCTGTGTCCTAACTGCAGGCAGGGTGGCACTGCAGACAGGTGTGGTCCCCACTCAGTGACACACCAGTGCTCCCTTTCTTCACCCTGGCCTTGCCCATGGCTGCCCTCAGCCCTTCACTGCATACTGGGAGGCCAGCCTGTCAGGAAATTTATTCTGTCTGTGTTTCAGAGAATCCCTAAGCCTGCCCTGCAAGGAACCAGAGAGAACTTCCTCACTACTTTTCATACCCAGAGCAGATCTAAATGTCACTGCTGAGCAAAGAAAGAGATCTATTTCACCAGTCCTAAGTAAACTGATAGCAAAATCTACTGAAGTAGGTCTGAAAGAGACATGCAAAACTACTTCTTTTCTAAATCCTTTAAATCAATCTGTACATGATCTTAATCATACTTGCATTACTTTAATGGCTGGATTAATTTAAATCACGCTAAATAAAGTGCATACATAACAACTCCAACAGACCATGAGACTAAGAAATGTTAAATGCATATAATAAAAAAGGATGGGTTCTATAAATCCTATCAACCTTCATTTGGGACACATCCCTGAGAACGAGGAGCAATCCTTTCTTAAGAGGAACAAGAGCAGAAAGTTTCTTCCTCCTAAAATAATTAAAAACACTGCCAGGAGTATAAAACAAGTCAAACAGGACTTACGGCATCTGTAAGAGCCGTGAGACAGTTGGCATCCCATTCTTCAGAGCCTCACAAGTCAGAATGGACTCCAACACTGACACTACCAAAGAAAGAATACTAATGAACACATTTTTGCACAGCAGGATAGCAAATTATTTAGAATGAACGTCTGGCACTGCTGTGTGATGCTCCCTTAAGTATTGCATCAACCAAGCAGTGATGAAGCTCTGTGCCATGTGGTTTTTATTATAGCATTACTATTACACATAGAAGCTTTTCAAGAATGTTAGACATGAGGCAAGGGAATCCAGGCATCTCATTACTTGCTAAACACAGCTTTATCACTCAGTTAAAAAAAAAAAAAAAGTTTTATTCTTACACTACATACATTTCATGAAGAACACATTTCCCATTTGACCAAATTACTAATTCTTTCCGGTCACAGGATGCAAAGATCTCAGGCTGCTATTTCACAGCACTTCAGCTCAGGTAAAGTCTAAAAGCATACCCAGGCAGGCGTGACTGAGATGTTCTGCACTGCATACTAACCAACAAACACTGATGGAGCAGGGGGGAAGCTCTCCACAGGAATCGTGTCTGGGGGTCTTCCGTAGGTCATTTCATACAGTAAGTGTCCAAAGCAATGAACATCAACACCCTCTAAAGTCTGTGGGGGAACAAAAATATAAAACCACAACTTGTTAGTTCTTCACAACTGGTTAACCCAGTGATCTTGCACATGAAGATAGAAAAGAGGAACCGTTTAGGCAGTTTCTAACCACAACCATTTCCCTGCATAACTGTAGCTCAGATGAAATCTTCATGTAACAAGCTAAAGCAGCTCCTGTTGTCTTCTGTAAGTGATGGTACAAATGGGAGAGCAGCGTGGTCAAGTTCTGTAAAAATGTGTGAAATAGTAAACTCTTCACACAGCAGTTTAGAGATCCACACATCAACAGAAATCCCAACCAAGCACATTTTCCTAGCTAAGTCAAACAGCAAAGAATGAGATTCGTAATATGACCAGCTGTCACTTTACAGGGAAGTAGATAAAAACACAGAAAAAATGCATACCAAACAGACCTAGGGCAGCCTCTTTTGCTCCTCCTTAGGTTTGTGCAAGCTGTACATACATGCTAAGCTCCCAGACAGCATATTTCCAAGATTTCTGAATCATGTTTAAACAGAAAAGGCTTCTCTTACTGGAAGAGGCTTTGATGGCACTAACAGATTTGGACTAACCATGAACTTTTGATCGTTTCTTTGACAACACAGTAGAACTTGTTTAGCAAGGTCAGCAAGCAGCTATCTCGTGATGCTGCATGGAATTTATTTCAATGAGAGCCTAAAGGCAGGGCAAGATGTTGCTGCAACAGGGCAAATTTGTTTTCATCTTTTTTGCAGTAAGATAAATATTTTGCTTTGCAGTCACCAGACACCCCTCAAACAAATAAAAAAAATCACCTTTGAATAGCTAGAGATCTGCAAGCATCTGATCAATTTTCACAGTATCCACCAAAGACAAGGCTGCTCCCAGCTAAGCTCAAGCAATTAGTTGTGCTCGCTGTACAGACATACAAGTGAAAAAGTGTGGCAGACAATGTGCACATTCCTATGAAATACAGACCAGGGTGGAAAGAGATCTTAAAACAACTGCACTTTACCTCTATTTGTGCTGGCACTGTTGTCACAAAAACCCTCAGCTGCACTACCCCTCTACCTGCTTACCTTTGGCCTCAGCCTCACTCCAATGTGCTGCAACAGAACTGCTGTGCAGCCAGACAGTGATTTAGAGGAAGCAGAAAAGAGATTTGATGGAGAAAAGCTCACATTAAGAAAAGGGTTGTGAGAGATGTTTTTTCATTCTAGTCAGCTCTCCACAAAGGTTGGGAATAAAGAGATGTGTAAGAGTCAGATGAATTCCTTGTCTGAATCTTACATTAATTTTCCGAAATTGTGAAAAGTATGATCGATAAAATGATGGAAGTCCCAACAAGGAATTTTCTAGATCCAGTAACTTGCAGGTATCCCCATCCAACATCACATTGGCAGAGTGAAGATGGCCATAAGGAAATCCTTTCTCGTGCAAGAACTTTAATACCTGAAAAAAATCCAGTAGAGAAGCACTGTCACAAAATGCTCTGATGATCTCAAAATGGTAAGATCATCAGCTTAAATGCTTCAATGCTAAAGCAGACACTTAATAAATGAGGCTCCCATTTGGAATGTTCACTCAACTTGATCTTCTATCTACATCCTCTTTGGCTGACTATTCATTCCCATTTCACTGGTAACACTTCTCACAAAACAAACACTTGATGCTGATCCTCAAAACAGGCTTATGGACACCTCCAAAAGAGATCTGGAAACTAAAATTTAATATTCTACATTTGAGGAAAAAAACCAGAATTAAAACACAGTAATGACTATGAATTTACAGCACATGTTCTGCAGGCTATGAGTTGCTTCTTTCTCTTTTTACACAAGGAACCTTTCCCTACAGAACAGACTATATTATCACCTCTCTCCCATTTAAGCTCCACACACCTCTCCCATTTAAAACTGCATTTTCTCTTTTTTGGGTCATAAATGGTCTCACACATATATATCTAAATTCAACTCAGCAGCTTATATCAATTTACATATAGCTTTGAAGTCTGCTGCTGAAATAAAGCTTGTGTGCTCAAAAGTTTGTCTACTTTTTGCAATTAAACCAGTTTGCCTCCAAAAAAAAGAAAAAAGCTGGTAAATAATGAAAAAAAAAGTACCTCCAATATTTGCCTTCCATATGTTTTTATTTGCTGAAGTTCAAGACCTTGAATTTTTTTAGGATTGCAATACTTCTTCAGGAATGGGTCTTTTGGCTTTGCCTTTAAAAGAAACACACGTATCAAGTATCACGTCCAGAAAAGTCAGTATTTGTCTTAGTTCACTTAGCAATTGATGGCAAACACTTTCATAAAACACATCTATGGTCATTCCAGCAAACATTCTGCCATTCAAGCTGGGGGTAAGGGGAAAATCTTACCTTATAAATAAGGTCCTTTAGTGTCCCTTTTTCACTGAACGGTCTAATAACCAGCGCTGATGATTCATTGGCAGTGGCAAAAGTGATTTTGTAAATATAAGGATGCTACCAAAAGAAGAAACTGTAGGTAAATTTTAGATGACAAATTTTTTTAATTCATTTGTGCTCAATTCACAAGTAAGAAAAGTACAGCCTGAATTGCATATTTAAAGTAGTAAATTGGATTCTGTCAGTGACATTGAATAACTCAAGTTATTCAGTCTTAGCCTGGAGTAAATGCAAAGAAAACTTCACAAAGACATAATTCAATTAACACATAAATTAAAACCAAAAAATTTCCATTTCAGCCACTCCCTCATAGGCTTAACATCCCTAAAGAGAGACTCCTTTTGGGGTCAAATGCCAGTTTTTTAGGCAGAGACGCCTACTGGATTTATAACATCGTATTTCACAGCAGCTTAAATTGTACAGCCTCCATTGCAACTATACTAAGATACTCTTGCCTTAAGTCCAAAGAACTGAAAAAATAATGATACTCATTCCACTGCCCCATCTACTGCTGCCTGAGAATATCCCAGCTCATAGGTTAGCAATTACACCTAAACAGCACTATCCTAACAGCCTAAAGGTGTTGAGGAGATGAAATAAAAGCTCATGATCTCACAGTACTGCATAAGAAGAAAAGAAATCAAATTAACCACAACACTGAATCTCCTGTAATAATCCTGCAGGATTATTATTTGTGCTGAGAACATGTTACCTCATATTATATGGGAACTGTAATTAAAAGGTTTGCAAACCTTTAAATGGAAGCTACTCTAAAATTACAAACTAAGTCAACTAGGCTACATGGGCTTTGCCAAGATCAGTCCCTGACACACACTTTTGTGCTGGCACAATTTAAAAATCTTCAGTTAATACTCACAGAACAGGAAGAAAGAAGTTTCACAGCATACTGTAAGTCTCTGTCAGACAAGTATTTATCAGGGCCAAGATCAGCCTGGAAATAAACAGGAAAAGAATGGCATCATAATACATGTTGCATTCCATACAGAAATGTGATCTATGTTCTATCCTGGCAAATTAGGACAGATGTTTGAGGGCATATTTTGAAGAGCAAGCAAGGAAATTACACATAAAGAATGAAACCTGAAGAGGCTGAATAAGGCCATGGTTTTACAATACAAACAGTCTGACCATAAATAAGTATTACTGCCTCTTTCCTCCCCTGGATCTGACATGCATTACTACCACTGAATGAACTTTGCCAACCCCAAACTGGGGGACTGTGTACACTGGGAACTGATAAGGCACCTTCTTCCTCTGCAGCAAGAAAAACTTCCCTCCTCCCACAGGCTTTAGTGACCTCCACTCTCCAGTGAAGTCTCACAAACAGCTGTGCTCATACAATTAACAGGGCAACACATTTCAGCACAGGAGCAAAAGCAATTGTTGTTAAAGGAGTAATTCACGTCCCTCTCACCTATTAGTTTGTCAGTACAACTAAAGATCCGAGCAGGAAAACCCATGACTTTAAAAAGGATCATCTCATTATTTTCAGTGAGCAAATTTGTATTATGGTCAACAGCCACATCATTACAACTAAAGAATCCTGAGGTGCAGGTTTTAGGAGCAAATGACCAGGCACAGAAACTTGCAAACTGGATTTGGCACCAGAGGAAAAAAACACAAGAAGTTCCCACACCACACATCTACCTAAGGGCTTCCAAAGCTCTCTCGAAGCCTGAGCTCTTCAATCTCTCTCCCTATCACTCACACATGGTAGTCAAAATCAAACTCAGGGTGAAATTGAGAAAGATTTAAGTATGAAATGAAAGCATAGATACCCAGCTTAACACTAGTCGTTCCTTTGGTTGATTCTTAATTTTCATTAAGAAATATTTCTTACGTATTCGCCAACCTACAAAGAAAGTAAAGAAAAAAGTCAGCAGCAGCTTTAATTAAACACTGCTAAATCACACAGCTTACAGGCAGGACAAGGTCTGTAGGCAAAGACAGTATTGGAATCTGAGGACAACTCATATAGTTGGGAAAAAAATCAGGTTTTCATGCACACATGCCCTTCTTACCTATATCTTTTAATGGTTCTACTACTTCCCACTTTGGCTCTGATCGGAAGAACATTGACACATGCTGTAAGGCAATTTCTGGAGAGAAAAAAGGAGACAAAGAGGGGGAAAAAGAAGAAAAAATTAAAATGTTTTTAAGACACTATATAATGTAATTATCCACATATAAAGCAAGGTTCAATGCCAGAAGAAATTCAGACTAAAAGTCAGCAAAATCACTTCAAAAGGAAATGAGATAAAAACACAGTTTAGAGAGCATTTGCATTTTTAACCTGATAACTCAAATCCAGAGAGAAAACAGAGAAAGCACTGCTTGGAAAATTTAGCTTACCAATCTCCATTCCATCTGTACTGGATCTACATTTCCAATTCTAAATCAGAGCTCAGATTTCCCACACTAGGTGTACACAACATTAGAACATCAAATGTTTCTGCTATACCTGAAAATGTCCTTTTATCTCTTTAATGTGCATCTGTGTTGCTATTACTATGTGTAGTTTATATCAACTAATTTGTTCTGTTTCGCTATGTGTTATTATGCCCTTTTCTATGCCCTATTATGCCAGCTATCATGAGCCTTCATACATTTTGGGGGCCCAGGGGGAGGATACCCATCTGGTTGGTGAATTCTCCCACAGCTGAGAACACAACTGGCTTATTCATGAAGTGACTTGAGGGGAAATCTCAATGAGAAGTGGGGGGGAGAAAGGGAATCATGCCAACAAGGAATTTTCTCTAATATGGCTTATCTTGGCATGGAACCACAGCTGATCTCTCTGCATTGTATCTTCTTTCTTTAGAAATATGCTACAAAAAAAAGTATAATGAATATCATCTCACTGCTTCAGTATTTAAGAAATGGCAAATGGATGTCTCCACAGACCATAGGCAATGACATGTGTATCACCATCTTCCCAGCAACTTGCAGGAAAATCAATCTTGATGAAAGTGGTCAGAATTAACACAGAAGTCAAAACATCTCCTTGAGAATTTATATTGTTTGCTCAGCATTAGCCAGACAAACTGCATCCTTAAAGAGTTACTAGTAATTTACAACTCCTGCACAGCTTATCAGAAATATCCAGGAAATGTTCTTTGTACTTTGAAGCTGAAGATGCAAGAATGTTACGTAAAGGGAGAGAAAAAAAGACAAGTGAAAAGGAAGCAGTGAGTTCCTGCTTCAGTAGGCTCTGCTTTTAAGAAAACAAGCTTTGCATTTTGCAAAGAGTTAGTTTGCCTATGAACTAAATTTGTGGAGTGGGTTTCATCACTAAGAGGAAGTTTTTTCAGTCTGTAAGACAAATATTTAATGATATCCAATGGCTAAAGCTGAATTAAGACAAATTCAAAGAAGAAACAGTAAAGACGAAACTGATCACTGAGATATCATTCTAAGGAATGCAGTGACTTTCCAGTATTTGTGGGAAGAGGGTGTCTGGCTTATTCTAGCCTTGAAAAAGTACTCAACCTAGCTTAAACAATTAGCTCTAGAAGTCTCAAATCCCACAGCAAGGATAGGAGCTGGACCAGATAACCACAATTATTGAAAGATTCAGTGTTCAGATGGGCTGTTTTAACAGAACACAAGGCTGACAAACTTAACTCCACCTTACACTCTGACAAATGATTTCCCAACATCAGCTCTTTTCATTTATTATGAACCGGGAAAAAGTAGATGTCAGTCTCACCAACCCCCCTCCTCCAAGTTCTGCTTACACAGATCTTGACCCTCTTCACTCCTCTGTGAAATAATTCAAATATTTAGATTTGACAATCCCAGCAGGATCCATGCACAGAGCTGGAGAAGAATTATCATAAATAATCACATGCACAGTATGACAATTTTGAAAGTTGTTCCCCCCATGCTTCAATGTAGATCCTGGCCAGCGTTCACAGAAGACACACAGCACATGCTGATGTCAAATTGTAACACAGTTTCGTATTTCCTACTTACCAGTATAGTTTACAGAATAGCTGTTTGGGTCCAAGAATTTCTTTACCAGTTCACAGTTAGACAGTATGTGATGGGTAGTAATTACATCCAGATAGGCCTGGAGTCCCTTCTGTCTTTCAGCAATGAATTCACGCTCCATATTTCCAATCAATTTTTTTGGAGGAAGAGGTAGACTTAGAGTTGAGATCTTAAAAAGAAAGGAAAAATTACTAACCTTGCTCCCAAAATGCCTCAATGCCAACTAGCAACCCAGAACGTAAAAGACTCTCAGCAGCAAGCTAACTACAGGATAACTCTTCTTGTACGGTGTATGTATAAGCTTTTATATTTTTCCTAAGCACCATTATCAGAGTCAGATGATAGCTCACATCCCACTGGGAAGAGATTAGTAAGTGGAACATCACTGAAAATACAAGGAGACAAATTTTTGCTAGTGAGTCATACATTTAAAATCACTACACGATACTTTCAGATACTAAATGGCTACAATTTTCAGCCAGATTCTTTCCATGATCTACCTCTGCCACAGCATGAAAACAATTCACACCTTACCATTTTTTCTGGGTAAGATTTATACTTTCTTATTTCATCAAGTGCAGATTAGTAACTTTCCTCTGCCTCAATGTATTTGTAGGTAATGTAAAACCCCTTCTGTAATTTCAAATATGGTGCAGCTTTTCCATTTTATCTTCTGAACTTGTTCCTGTACATTTTTAAAACATCTATACATCTTTCAATCCAGAAATAGCTGCAATCTACCAGGGGATGTACAGTAATTGTTTTATACTGATAGATCCAAAACTTGTGAAAAAAAAATCAGAGAAATCCTTCAAAATAGGACAATGAAAAAAATGCACAGAAATTTGAAGCCTTGTGCAAGTCAGATCAAAGAGATCATCTTCAGTGTTTATATTCAATTACGTCATGTGAATTGCCAGAATACATTTTTGTGTTGTTAACACATCGTTGTCCTGCAGATCAAAGCACCTGCCTTGGGTAAGCTGAATCTCCATGGGAGTTATCTTTAAGAATTGTGTGTTGCAGGAATCAATTACACCAGATGCAATAACCTCATTTCTAAAGCAAACAGTTCACTGGGGAGAAGACAGGGACTTTTGGTGTTTGAACAACTTTCATTTTAACTAGTGGAAAAGGTAATGGATTAGTTCAACAAACTGGGGCAGAAAGTAGCATTCCCCTTCCTTTCTATCTCCTTCATTTGAACACAGGAGCTGTCCCCTGCTAACTTTAGCACTTCTTCTTCATGTTTTCTGACTGCAAATTATGGACTGAAAAAAAACTATAACTATGTCTGAATTACAGAAGCAGTTAATAAAAACCAGGAATAAACCCAAAAGCAACCATATATCACTTACAGCTAGTAATTCACCAAATTAGTTTTAACACTAGATGCAAACAGAACTCTCCTTTGGCAGACCACTCTTACTTCAATTCAAAACTGAGTTTCTAAACAAAAACTAAATCCTTTTCTGGTATTAATCACTTAAAAAGCATGTCAAATCACAATCACCTTTACCTTCTTAACCTGAGAGCTAGCTACCATAAGAGAGAAACTGACTCTAATTCACATGTTTTCAAACCACTATTGTTTGTTTTAAAACTTATAAATCAGACTTCTGCTATTTTTCAGCAGAAAGTAACATTCAGGCCCAGGTTTTTGTAGCAATCTGCCAAAACACACAGTACAGCACAGCAAGAACACTCCACCACAGAAGAACACCTCACTGAGAGGCTGACCTTGCAAAGACCTCAAAAGCTTTCAGACACTACTTGTCAGTGGCCCCAGCTCACCGCTGGAGCCAGGATGGGCTTCGCCACGGAAGAACCTGGGAATTAACATTCTTATCTTCAAACCACAGCCCGCTTAGGAATGTCTGTTCAAAAGCTGCAATAAAATGCTTCACAAAAGCCAGATATCTTGCTGTGAATTCCAGTACTTCCAGTACCAGCACTTCACTTGACAATGTAGAGGAGCAGCCAATGATCTCCACTGATCTCTGTCAAATAAGTAAAGGGGAAGAAATGCAGAACCAACTGGAAGAAGCTTTTCAATCCAGTACAATTGAGAGTTCAGGGAGTCTGTCTTGAAACTTTCTGATACAGATCAGGGTCACAGGTATACACCTCTCATTATTTTCCAAGGTATTTGGAAGGACTGCATTCCCTAGCCTAGACAATTTTGAAATTCTCAATCCTTACTGTTATTACACACTAGATTAACAACAGAAAATTTGCATTCCAACTCAGCTGCAGCTGTGCTCAAATACAACCACACGAATATACAGAGACATCAAGTAAGCCACCAGAACTTGGAGAACTTGGGGGTTTACATCCAAAAGAAGCTCCAGCAGTTTTTCCAGCAGATTTTTAGCTTTGAAGGAGGAAGATTAGGGTTTGGTATCTTCTTATTGGTCCTTGTTTTGGGAGGGTTGCTTTGTTTGGAGTTCTGTTTGTTTATTCTAATTTCAATATACACAAGATGAGAGTTTAAAGAGTTTAAAAACGTCATGGGACCTGAATATTGTGATGGAACATTGTTGTTTAGAGTTTTGGATGGAAACATCTAAGGAGTGTTGCATTGTCTTAATGGATGAGGAAACTTCAGCTCCAGCATCACAAAGAGTAATTTATAAAAAACACTGGAACAGTGAGAGAAAAGAGCCATTGGAGGAGACCAACTGCTAAAGCACATGGCCTGCTAATTTAGCCATCTTCTCATATCTTCCCATTAAAGTTAGAGGTGTATTTTGATAATTCTTTTTCATGTTTTCCATTCATACAAGCAGCTGACATTTTTGTCCTGGATCCTAGTCTCTCTTGTTTCAAATTTCCACTTTGTCCCACTCTGCAAGTTGCTGTCAGATAATTTCCTAGACCCTTCACTTTTATGATTCACTTCTATCTCAGATACAAAGGCCTTTTATTTCTGAACTCAATCATACATAACCTATTTACCTTCACTTTATAGACTTTCCACCTAGGCCTAACTTTGCAGTACCTGTCATTTCTGGATTTTAAGTCTTAAAGGTCCATTGCCTTCTCTACTAAAGCTGCCTCATTTGAAAGGTAAATGAGAAGGCAACAAGCCTTTTCATGCCTTAACACATTCTATTCCCTCATGGTTAGGAGGAGCTTGTTATAGATGGCTGCAAAGTGAACTCTTCCTTCTTCTTTAAGTGTTCATAAAATTCTTTCTCTGTGATCTCTATCAAAATTATGGTTAAGACCACAATGACCCCAAGGTACTCTGATGCCTAGTACCATCTCAACTCCTTGTGTTCCCATGGGTTTTTGTCTAATTTTAAATCTTGGATGTCTCTGGAGCAGGAGACACCTCTGTATTGCATTTATTCAGCAATAAAAAAAACCTTCACAGAGAAGGTTTCTAGGTCATGATAAAAGTTCCTACGTGTTACTGCACATTTAACAGAGTAATTCCTCAAGGCAACCATGCTGCATCTGTTGAATTATGACTGATCTCCCCCCACCCACCTGCAGCACAGGAAGCAGTTACCATGGGCCACCAGAGCACAAAAATTAACACCCTTACAGGGTTTTGCTCACCAAGGCTCCTCAAGCAGATAGTTGATTTGATTTGGGGAGGAGGGAATAAGTGGAAGCAGTATTAAGCTCTTGAATTCATGCAACACTTAACACGGGAAAAATTTTAAAGTCACATAATTCACTTTTTATCTTGTTTGCCCGGTATGGAAATCTCATGTAATGAGTTTGTCTCCTGTAGATGTTAATCACTGCTGCTTCTCCCCTGTTCCCAAACACACTCACATACCCTGCTTTTTCCCACACAAACTAAAAAGAAATAATTGTCCTAAAAAGCAGAAGAAAACACACAGTAAGTCCAGTGTCTGACCAAGGAACACTCCTCAATGACACAGAAAACCATCACATGAGAAGCAGCATCTGGTAGTGCTTTTAGACGAATATAAATAATGAGACACATAGCACTTCAGTGCTGAATTTATAAGGTTGGTATGTGCCTTGGCTTTCTCCAAATCAAAGGAGGAACAAATAAAAACACATAAAACCGGAACAAGTCACTGGACTAAAGGGAAAGATTCAGTATCTGCCAATTTCTTCCGTTTCTATATAAATTGATCCTGTTGATGCTAAAATTCAAGTTTTATGAGAGAAAAGGGTGAAAAGGTACACATTCAAGTTACATTTGCAGTCACAGTTTCTCTTTACAGCTATGTGAATTCTTATTTTTTCTTCACCACAATATATAAAGATATCACAAGACATTTTGAATATATCCTTCTAATGACATTTTTATTTATATATGAAGAGTGAAAGTTACCTGCAGACTGTTATTCAGTAAGTCAAAATCACTATATCGCCTCACAATCTGTAAAATAAAAGACAAAGTTCAGGAAGCATATTACTTTTCCCATTAGCATTTTACTTCTCAAAATCCCATCAGCGAAAAGTAATTCCCATTTATTATCTTCTTCTTTTAACAATTTTTGTACAAATGCATAACTGCTGGATTTATGTCACATTGCCAGAGAGCAAAAAAGTTATTAATCATAACCCAATCAGACAGAAAATACATTCTAAAAACTATCTTAAAACAGTATTTGTGAGCAAAGTTGTCTGCAATCAAGGCATTTTTGCCATTTTAGGTGCAACAGCTTTTCACAGTCATCTTCAGTACTACTTCTTGGTTTCATTGGTCTCGTGTCAGCAGAGCTGTGATTTTAGCACTGAGAAAGGCAAACTGGCATTTGAGATTTTAAAATGATGGTTGTACCAACACACAGTAGAAACACATGACAGGCATTTTTCCTGGAATATTCAGAATAGCAGCAGACAACATGCATTCTGTAGCTGGCAGCAATACTGTTTTTCTCTTAATTTTGACCAAAAGAATTTAAGTACTTCATGTTCTCAGTTCCAAATCAACATTTCTCTTTCCAGATCAAATTTTAAAACCTAGGAAGAGAAAATTTTCAAACTCTTCCTAAAAAAAGAATCCTGGTTACATGAAACACAGTTAAAGAAATTACCTGCCAACTGTTTTCTGTTGAAACTCCTCTCTGGACACGGATTATGTATTCCTAATAAAAGGAAAAAGTCATTAGAAATGAGAACTAATGAGCTGGAGAAAGTTATTAGGTACTTCTTTAAATACGACAACAAACATTCAACCCCAGAAAATTCAGATCCAGCACCTTGGGGAAGGTCAGAGCTGGGTTTGCTCACAGCCATCCCTAACAGTTGTCTCACTCTGCTCTCCAAGTGTAGAAGACAAGGAGAGGTCCAGGAGCTTGCACACCTGTGGAGCACTTGAGCAGTTTAGTTTAGCTACAGAAAAAGCCAGCAAACACATACTCAACACACATCTCTACCCAACACGGCTGAGGAAACCTCTCTGTCCTCACCTCCAATATCTAACAAGTACCCCCAGGAATTAATGCCACCACCATAACAGAGTAAAATGCCAGTGAATACCCACAGCTCCACAATCTCTCATTATTTTTGTACTATAAAGGTTACCAAAAAAGCTTTGGAAAGTGCTTAGTTGGAAATAATAGAAATCCAAGATGTCACAAACCAAAACACATAACTTTCATACTAGAATTAAAGCACCTATTTTCAGAAAGTCAACCTGACATGCTCCCTCCATATTCTCTCTTCATACCCATTTGAAATAATAATTATAGAATTTTCCTGCAAAACAAGAAGCCTAAATCTTCACAAATAGCAACATATATCCACAAAGCTCACTTCAATTCAACCAGTGTAATTATGTTTGGAAACTGTGTGACAGAAATCAATTAAAAGGACACCTGGAAACCCATATTCATCACAAACATGGTGACCGTTGCTGCATTTTGGGAAGTAGGAAGAGGCTACTTCACACACAGACAAAAAATTGCAGCAACTGCTTATTCATCAAGTCTCAAAGGAACATTGGCTGTTTCTCTGAAAACCACGCCAGTGATGATTCACCACGTGCAGTCATTCATCTTTTCTAGGGTTTTGAAAGAAGCAGAATTATTGCTCAATCCCTTGGAGCACTTGTTCTTTATCCAGTGATTATCATTTTCTATTGTGCCCCAAGAAAACGCTCCAGGACAGGCAGAACACAAAGTCATTAAACAACCATCAAAGCATCTTATTGCACACAACCACCCTGGTCAACACAGCTCTTCTGGAGAGCCTCGTGATAAACGACTTGGGGCTCAGAGTTCATTCTCACAGTAAGATTATATTTTTTAAAAAACATATTTGGGCCACAACTATTTTCCGCCACACTTACCTGAACATTTTCCCATCCCATCAATATCTGCTTTGGTGCCCTAATGCACTAATCAAGTCCCTTTTTTATGTCACAGGGTTAGCAACTGGAAAGAGAAGAGCAAACACTCTCCAGGTGTGGTCATTAATTCTGTCTGTATGGAAAAGGTAAGCCCCCACCACACTCTCTCCATCAGTACTGACTGTAATGAATTATTGTCCAACTCAGCACTACCCTGTCAATATAACTACTGAAAAAGCCTAAATGATCTTCTGGGTTGGTTGAGGGCTTTTTCCCCCAAAAGCTGGTAACGAGATTGAAAGTCAAAGAACAGCAGTAGTAGAAAAGGCAGGATAAGAAATACAGTCCCATTCCCAGTATCTGCCATGGCTACACATAATCAGCAGACCACAGTATGCTGAGTTCTAGTGAGAAGTTGATACTTCCTATTGCCTCCGTGTGGCAACAAGCTTGTGGGATTATAATTAGCACCACTGATATATGCTTCCCATAGGACCAGAGAAGAGCTTTCAACTCTTCAAGTCTAAATGCACAAAAGTCTTTATTACTCTGCCAAATTCTGTTTTGGTTAGGAAAAAAACCTTTGAATTACAACAATCTTCTTCTGAGACAGCCTGATAGAGGGACTGAGACTGTGCCCACAGGAAATAAATGAAAGTGCAAGGAAAATAGAGAGGCACACTCAGGATCATTTCTGTTTAGCTGCATCATCTAACGTACAAAAAGGGAGTGGAAATGCCTTCAGAAAAGACTAGTAATTACCAGAGTTCACTCCTGCCAACAATTTTAGGCATCAACAACCAGGCTCGGGGAGGTCTCGTGCAGAAATTCCCATGGCATCTTTCACTCCTACATGAATAGCTCAGAATCTTTCCTATGACTCAGTTTACCAAATAACTTCAAAGGAGCCCTAACAGCTGCTGGTTGGGAAAGAAAGGTCTCAGCTTGCAGAAGAGAGCCAACCTCCCGCTCTGATTTTGCCCACAGGCAGCAAGGTCATTGTCAGCAGGAGTCTCCAACAAGACAGGCCACAAAACCACTCCCAAAATAACCTCCCTGGGTCCCTCCACACAGGTAAGGTTTGTACATCCATTGCTCTTTCTCTCAGTACTGCCAAGCCAGCTGATGACACAACTTTGATATTCCTGCAGCAGTTCAAAATACATTTTTAAAGATGGCAAGAAAAGCAGTTTTACCTATGGGATCATTTCCTGGCTGCTCCCATTAGTCAAAAAAAGAGGAAACTGGTGCTGGGAAGAGGAGGTCAGGAGCAGGGAAAGCTGTATGACCCCAGTTGCATACTGCCATTTCCTAAAAATCTTCCTAGCACTACAGAGTTCTGGATAGAGTTTCTGAAAAGGAGTATTTTCCAAATAGCCACATGGATCTGTGACAACCACACTGCATTTCTCCAGTCTTTTGCCAGTAACAGTTTCACACTCACTGCGTGGGATTAATGTTGTCCTGAACTTACCCATTTTCACACAGAGCCAAGATTTAGGTATTTTTTTCCCAGAATTCACCAAGATTAGTCCATGGTATACCAGCATTTATTAAAACATTAGCATCAGCAGATGCTGCTCAGCAAAATTTTGTTAGCATTCCTGGGTGAAAATTGCACAGCTAAGCACTCCAAATGTTTAACAATTGCTCTTTATCACCATTCCTAGTTTTTGAAACAGGAAGCAAACAGGAAAGAAGGCTTTTGCAGAGACAAAATAGGAAAAAAAAAAGTGGTGAGTTAGGAGCTTCTTATAATAAAATGTAGAGTCTCAACAATATTGAGTAATACATTCTGTTTCCCCCAGCAAATAGTCTCTAAATTTCCAGCTCAGGATAGTCAGTCTGTTTTTCCACAGATTTCTGCTTTACATCTGTTTAATCCAACAGGCTTGAAAAGCCAGCCATTATAAAGATCCAGGTCACCTTCAGGTCACATCAACTAAAAGTTTGAAAGGGCTTTATTTTATAAGCATTAAAGAGAGGAAAGCCTAATTAAGCATGAATACAATCCTTGCTTAAGTAGGCTGGATTGGAACAATTTCTAGTAAGAAGCTCTTTTAAATGTTTATTTAGAAAATCTCCCATGTGAAAAGCAGCAACAAGATCAGGAAAGCTGCTCAGCCTCAGAGACCTCTCTGTTACAGGGCACAGTATTCATTTGCTATTGCACAACCTGCCATTAAGCCCATCTGAGGTAAGAGCAGCAGCAGTGGCTGGTGTTTCCCTACTTTTTTAAACAATGCAGGTGTGTGTGTCTGTGTTGCACCATTCACACACTGTATCACTGCTGTAGTAGTGAGTCAGCCATTCAATAAGTGAAAGTTATGAAGTAGGACAACTGCAGGGAAAAAATAGGACACATATTTACATGTAATAAAACTTAGTGAACATAAAAAGCTTTGGAGACAGATGAGAAATCACAGATTTTCAGTGCTCTGCATCACCGTGGCCTTCACCAGAAAGGCAAATTACTCAGTATTTTCCAGGAAATACTCAGTAGCCAACAAAAATATTCTAATTAGGGTTTACTAAAGTATGATATGGAAACTAATATTTTGACTACAATTTTCACAGGAGCTACAAATGCAATATTAATTCACTAAGCCCACCAGTGGAAACTGTAAGTTTATAATATTTAAAATTAGGTGTGATGAAAGAGACATCTTTTGTGAGCTCAGGCTGGAGGGAAGGTGGGAGGTAGCCAAGCTTACTGACTAAGTCCAGTGGAGGAACTGCATTTCTGGAACCTCAAACAAATGAACTCTAATAACTCCCTGTGTAAAGCCACGTCTAAAAGTAACTTCATGTTTGTTTTTGTCCACAGTGAATGCAACCTTGCAAAGACTGAATTCCTTATAAAGAAGATGTGGAAAGTCCTTTACAAGCTTTTAAACTAAATCCTACAGTTCTGGAAACATATGGCTCCATTTTTCTATTCAGAGCAATATAGGAAAAATATAAATGCTTTTTCAACGTTTTTCTAATCTAAAAGCTATGAGTGTCAACATTCATCATTGCTTAAGGAAAACTAAAAACTCTGAAAGTATGTTAGGAGAGGGATTTATTTCAGCTGTTCATTTCCAAATGCCTTTAAGACAACAATGTACTGTAGCAAAACTGGCTGTTTCACTACTTCAATTTCAAAATATGAAACACATGAAAAATGAAAATCACTTCAGAAAAGAATCAAGAAATGTTCAGAAGAACATGTACAACTTACCAGTAGTTTTACTGCTGAAAAGACTTGCAGGTACAGATGTACAGTTCTTAATAAGGAATATGTCTAGATTATCGTGAAAGAAAATAGCATCCTATTTTAAGGCTTAGAAAGAAAACCACTTTTAAGTAGTGAACACACAGATGAAATACTGCAATACAAAGCAAGTCCAACAGCCAAAATTTATTAAAGCTTTAGTGCTGAAATTGCCTCTGTTGTCAGAACACAACATTTGGCATCAAGATGAGACACTTGCAAATGGCTTAATATATTGGATGTAATTCTGCTCCTATTGAAGTCAAGGAATGCAATGGCAACATAACAACTTCATTTTCTGCTGAAGGGTTGGTACACAGACCTACCAAGGGACTGACTCATGGCTATGGAAATGTGCCCAACACACCCCTGGAAGTTACACAGTTACTCTCTCTCTGACGCAGTGCTAGTGACAGAAGCATAAAGCAGGAGACAAAATGAAGCTGACAGGGCTTGCTCTTGTAATTTCAAATGTATTAAGAGAGGTGCCATTGGAATGCATCTGCAATATGTACTTTTTTGGCTTTCAAAATGAAAAGGACTCCATAAACACCACACTATAAAATTAATTGTACGGAAAGTGCACATTCCAACAAAACTCGGGCTGCTTGCAACACATTTAACCAGGGAAACAACTTTTGCAAACACAGAAAGGCATCATTTTCATCTTCCAATTATGACTGGAAATAAATACACAGAAAGAAAACCTCACTGAACAATTTCTTTGTTGCAGCACAAAAACATGAAGATTATGTCCCAGCTCAGATGTACTAACTCCAGTAAGAACTGAGCTCTTCTGACTGGAAAACGAAACATGCAGAGCCTGTGAGCCTATCAGAGATCTTTTGCAGTTGGTTCCCTCACAATCTAAAAACCCCATTTGGAGAAGGAGGGGTGGGGTTGACTTACTCTTACTAAGCAAAAAGTGCAAATCCTCAAAAGTACATTTTCAATACTAGCTTTGTCCCTTCTTTGGTTTCTGGAGAATTCAGGTAAGAATGTAATCGTTTCAGGGTTTGGTTTTGGTTTTGATTTTTCAGTTTCTCCTTCAGCCTCAGGAAACAGAAACTCAGCCTCTGCCAAGTACAGCCCTTGATTCAATGCTATGAAGTTTACACTTACCCACCCTGTTGCACTAAATTTAAATTGACAGAAACAGCTTAGAACAATACACAAGTAAACTATTAATCTGCCACAAGCTTTGTTCTTCTGTGTGATACTTTCCCATGTCTACAGAGCTTTTCCTGAAATTCTTCACCTTTTCCTTAGCTGGTTTTTCAGAAAACAGGCTATTTTCAGCACCAACAGGAGGTTTACATAACTAGTTCAGTTGTCATGTTAAAGTCGCACCTAAACTCAGCCTAAACCATCTTCATTTCAGTGCTTTTAGAAGCTATGATCTACAGGAGAAAAATACAAATTCAAGTTTAAAACAACTCTTGCAACACTAAACAGCATTATAAAATCTTAATACATACTGCTGACAAAAGAACAGAAATTTTATTCGTGGCTGCCTTTTCTTTAGAACAGGCCTTGCATGTGCAGACCTAGTTCTCCAAACATTAGTTTGGGATAAAGGATTTTATAGATCTACATCCTTTAAAGATATCACTTTGAGGTGGGATGAGGAACAAACCTAAAAAGCATTCAGTTAATGACAACCTACTTTCTTCTATCTATGATTTAACAAAGTAAAATACAGTCTTAAAACCCCACATAAACACTTCAACCCTTATTTTTAGAGGGGCTTCATTTACACACATCTTAAGACACAAGGATTTATTTCTGCAGCTTATTTTGAATCAGGAAAGTTCAAATCAGGGACAGCATCACCCACCAATAAATAAACTATTCAGACACCAGGGCCATAAGATGAAGTATCCAAAATGACAGAATAGTCCACTTACATCAAATAAGAAACCAAGTCTTCTGTTAATGGCTTCCTGTATTTTGTTATCCCACACTGGCTCTATATAAACCATCTGTGCTACACACACTTCAAACCATCTTTCAGCTATCAACAGGGCTTCTGCAGTAAAACAAACAGTTACTAATAGATGGATCTTAGAGACAGATTTTAAATCAAAAGGCACAGTGCTCCAGCGTTCTGTTATTAACAAAAGATCAGAACAAAACAGTGGAGAATCTTTTTTCTGCACACCCGTTAGTAACAGAATACAGAGATGAAAGATGAGGGGAGCAACATTCGCTATCACACTCCCTCAGACAGCACACAAGGAGTCTGGATTGAAAAAGTACTTCCAAGTGATCATTCTAAAAGAATTTTGTGACTTTTTCTTTTCTAACCAGAATCATGCAAACCAAAGGAAACTAGACAAAAAGCTATTGTTATTTGCAGTAACAAAAAAAAAAAAACATAATAAGGCATGTTGGAAACAAGTTACCAACGAAACTTAATCTGGTCTGCTAACTGGGGAGTATTAGGAGTTACACAACTTCTCACAGGACTTGGCACACCCACCTCTCAGCTTTAGAAACAGGTAAAAAGTACCACACTTGACATGAAATAAACCTCTTTAGTCTTACTTAAAAGAAGAGGAGTTGCAACAATTGAGAGCCATAGCCTGTTAGGCTGATGAGATCTTCTAGACAATTGCTCATTGGTAACTTCTGTTCAGAAAAAGACTGAAACATTAGCAAATGTGAGTTCCTCACACACACACAAAAAAAAAAATAGGTGTGAATTAGGCGTGAATTATTGAGAGAAAATGTTTATAAGACAATCTGTGAATTAGTTGTATACCCGGTGGCGAACCTAAAGTGACTGTCATTCAAGTTAAGGGTATGCATAAAAAAAACCAGGAAGAGATCCACAATGCAGAATCAGAGCTGTGTAAGGGACAGAAGGAAAGAAACCCCCTCTCCATTTAAAGCATGCTTCCCACTAGCATACCTTCTGCTGAGGTACCTCTGGCCTCCCCTCCAGCAGCCCTGTTCTCAGCTAAAGCAGGAATCAGGAATGACAGCCAGCTCTCTGATTCACACTACTGCTTGCTCATACCATAAGGAAACCCAGTTTTTAAAGTGGAAAATAACTGCAAACGGGACATTATGAAATTTAGATTATTACTGGCGTGCTCAAAGACCTTTCTTATGGAAGCAGCGTGCATGTGTCCTAGGCATCCCAGAAGAATTAATCTGTGACACCCAAGTCACGGCAGGGTTTGCTCTGCCGAGTGTCACAACCAAGCGGGGCTGGGGGTGCGGGGTCTCTGCAGCTGCACAGGACACACGCAGCACCCGGCGGCAAATGCAGCCCATTCACGTGTAACTTCATCACTGCCACCGAAACGCGGCAGCCAGAGCCCATCTCTGCTCCAAAGGCTGCAGCACCCGAGGCAAGCAGGAATTACACTCGCAGGGCCTCGCTCGGGGCGGACGCGAGGCAGAGCGAACCCGCACCGGCCGCCCCCGCAGACCCCCGGCGGTGCCTCTCGGGGGTGTAGCCGGCTGCCCCGGGACCCCGCGGACAGAGCGGGGCCGAAGGAGCCCAACGACCCTCGGCTCCAGGCTGCGGCGGCACCGCCGCATCCCACCGAGGGGCTCCGGGGAGCCGCAAGCCGCGCTGCAGGGTCGCGGCCCCGCTGCCTCCCGCACCGCTCCCCTCGCCCCCAGCCCACCCCGCACTGCCCCGCGCACCCCCGCCCGCCGCCACCCCCGGCCCCGCCGCCGCGGGCTCAGCGCAGGCCCCCGCCTAGCCCCATTCCCCCCGTGCCCCGGACCGGCCTCCCGGACCCCGGGCACCCCCCGGCGCCCTCCGTTACCGGTTCCCTCCGTTCCCTCCCCCCGCCCCGGCCGCTCCCGCCTGCCCCCGCGGCCCGGCCTGCCCCGCTCACCGTGTGCGAATGCAGGCTCTGGCTCGCCTCGATCTGCGCTGTCAGCGGCACCGTGTCGTCCAGCAGCACCTTGCCGGCCGGCGGCTTCTCCATGAAGGCCATAGCGGAGCTGGGAGCGGGAGAACCGGCGCCGCCAACCCGCTTCCCGGGGCAGCTCCCGGCGCGGCCGCCGCTGTCAACACGGCAGCGCCACCGCCGCCGCGGGGCCTTAGCGCCGCCGCCCGCCGCTGCCAACACCGCCGCCAGGGGGCGCCGCTCCGCGCTCCGTGAGGGTCCCGCCCCGGGAGAGGGGACACGGCGGGATGGGGACACACGGCGGGATGGGGACACACGGCGGGAGGGGGACACACGGCCGGGATGGGGACACGGCCGGGATGGGGACACACAGAGGGATGGGGACACACAGAGGGATGGGGACACACGGCCGGGATGGGGACACACGGAGGGAGGGGGACACACGGCCGGGATGGGGACACACGGCCGGGATGGGAACACACGGCCGGGATGGGGACACATGGCCGGGAGAGGGACACACGGCGGGGATGGGGACACGGGGAGGTTCGTCCCCGCGGGCAATAGCGGGGGAAGGAGCTGGAGGGGAAGCCATGAGCGCAGGAGAGTCGCCCTGCCGCCCAAGCCTTCCGCGCCCGGTGCTCCCGGTGGCACCGACAGCGGCGGCAGCAGCTGCAGCCCCGGCGGGATCAAGCCCGGAGGGATCAGCCCCGGCGGGATCAAGCCCGGAGGGATCAGCCCCGGCGGGATCAGCCCCGGCAGACCGCTGGTCCTCTCAGAGAGACCAGGAAACTGAAAAGGGCTGGTGCGCTTGCTGCTCTTTACCTTTTGGGGTGTTTTGTGTAGTTAATAATATAATCAGCATATCCCATGCATTCTACTAAATGTCTAGATTTTAGGGTTTGGAGCTGATTTTTGGTGGGGTTTTAGTTTTTGGTTTTTTAAAACACAGATTTAAAGCTGTTAACAATTGTATTCCATGACATGACTTTGATCGCAGCAGCATAAGAAACTTTCTATTTTAGTACTCCTTAGTGCTTGGCAATCCAGAAGCTGGACACCTGTCTGCATTTCCTCTTTTTACACCATACACAGGAATTACTCTCACTTAAGATGTTGTAAGACTGCAGAGTTGGAGTTTGTCACACACCTGGAGCAGGTGTCATAAACAGCCTGATCTCTCTGTCTTGCAGCTTCATGTTGAGAGGAAAATGGGCTGTGTTGCTGTGGCTCAGCAGCCAGGCTGGAATTTCCCCAACTACTATTCCTGCAGTTATCCAGGTCAAGCATAGCTCTGGTTCATTTTGTTAATAAGACAAATTCCCACCTGGAGAGGCATGTGAACAAGGAGCAGGGTAAGGAGCAGGCTTGCTTTGACAAAGTGCTTTTTCCAGCAAAAGCCAGTGACAGGCAGTGACCCGAAGCAGAAGGAAACGGGAAGTGAAGCAGCTCCTACAAACAAGAGATAAGAAAACCTCTTCCTAATTACTGCCTCCACGTTGCAAACAGGCCAAACTCCAAGCTTTGGAAAGAGAAGGCATGGAGTCAAACACCTGAAACATTTCCCCTCCCTCTACTCCAGTGTGACTAACACCTGAGTGAAGCACACTCAGGCATTGCAGCTGTTTTACCAGTAGTTTTCATCACAGGTTGAGGAGAAACTCTCTTTTCATAGGAGACAACTGCTGAGGCTATTTGCAGTCAAAAAATAAATTTGAACACATTTCTGCTGCAGAGAACATGCGGGGATAACAGACTCTTTGCCAGAAAGTTTTATGAGCCACCCATTGAAGGCCTTACTCCTGATAGCCTCAATCATTCCTAAAGATGTTATGGTATAATAATCTCATGCCACCACTAAAATAATTCAACCCAGATGATTTACTAATGAACTTGTAAAAAGTCTACTTTACGAATGTACTTTCAGTGGACAAAGGGAAATACATGTTCACACAGCCAAGCAAGGAGAGAGAAGCCAAATACTCAGTACTCAAATCATCTGTCCTTGCTTGTCTTGCCCTCAGGAGCAAAAATAAAGTAAGTACAAGTCAAGACAAAATATTTTTTTAAAAGTCTCCTTCACTCTGCTTCTGGTTGCAGGTGAAACACCAGCTGGAGCTGCCATGGAGATTACAACACATCTCGCAGTACACCTGTGTCAGTACCTCCACTTCTGTTCCGCTTGTTAAACACAGCATTGTCCCCTCCCCTGACGCTTGTTGGCAATACAGCTGCTTTGTACAGAAGGAACAAGTTTTAACTGAACTTTGCTGGTGTGCACTGTGACTTTACCAGAAAGAACAGCCTCAACATGAGCCCCACCAGTCCAAACTTCCCTCTGTGGCAGCACAAAGGCTTGTCTAAATGTGCCACTTTGCTACAGCAAGTGCCTAGTTCTGTTGGTTTCACCTTGGCAGCGAAACCCATCACAGTGAAAAAAAAGAAAAGCTCTAAGTTTAATGCAGTTCTAGCAAGGATAAGTTTGTGCACTGTTGTTCAAACATTTTGAAAGTTTTTTGCTGCAAATTTACTGGGTTAAATTATGTCACATAAAAAGACAGAGTCAAAACCAAGTATGCATTGATTCTGGCCTTTATACTGAAGTAGCACATGATGAACACTAACTCTCTGGCACCATGACTTTCACCATGCCTTCCATAACAGTTTTTCCACTTTCTCTGACCTGACATGATACAGCAATGTGTGCAATAGAACCCTTCAGTCGTTTCACTTCTGCTGCAGCTGTAACTTCTTCACCAACATACAAAGGAGCTGGAAACCGGATCTCTTGGGAAAGAAATATACATCCTTGACCAGGCATTTTGGTACCCAGAACTGCAGAAATAAGTCCATTGATCAGAACTCCATGGACAACAGTTCTCCCAAACCTAGACTTCTTTGCAAACTCTTCATTTAAATGCAAAGGATTTGTGTCACCTGTTAAATAAGAAAAAGTAACTACATCATTCTGTGTAAAAGCCTTGTTAAGTTCAGCTTTGTCTCCAACCTTTATGTGTAAATTCTGAAGTACAGGGTGTCCAAGGAGTGAGTTGATAAACGTTAGCTTTGTCAAGGCTCTTTGCTGGAAAATCCCTCCAGAAATTCCATGCCTGAAGAGCTGCAACATTTCCAGGAACTTCTTCATGCAGCCAAACCAAAAACCGCATTCAGTCCAAGACTAATTCTCTACTGTTGCCAGATAACGCAAGTAGAAATGGAGATGTCTAGTTTGGGGAAAGAAAAAACAAACAAAAACCAACTAAAGCCTTAAAAAACCTATCAAGTGCACTCAAAGCTGAAAATACTTGCATTTTCCTTCTACCTGAAAGATTAAAAACCTAGAGTTATGCCCAAGCAGATTTTTGTCTAGCCGTGGCTTGAGAAACAAAGAATTCTCAGAACTCATTTTATTAAGCAGCATCCTCTGGAAAAAAATAAACTGTTGAAGTGCATGTTCATACATGCATTGTTAAAATGCATGACAGTGATCATTAAAAAGGTAAGAAGTGGACCAAGATGTGGGTCATGAACAACACTTACCAGAAATTATTTTCTTGCGGATGTACTAATGACATCAGGACTTGTCACTAGACTGAAACCATAAAGTAAGTAATGAGACAGCCACTCCTGTCACATTGTACAGGATTCATTTTAAGATGAGAACTGCTCAAAAACAGGCCCACACACCTGCACTGAAAAGCACTTCACTCCCAAACCAGGGCATTTTTACATCTAGGCCATCTTTCTATGAAAAGACAGCAGGCTCAGACAGCCAGCCAAGCTTAGAGCCAGAGCTGACAATCTGGGGGAATGCACCCAGCCCCACAGGGTTTTACCTGCAGCACACGGAAGGCACACCTCCTGTTCTGATAGAAGCCCAGCAGGGTTAGAGCACTCCACAGCTTGACAAGACCACTAAGTAAAATGAAGACAAAATATATTAATAAAATTTGGAGTTTCCTGTTTGCCTGCAGCATAAACATCTCCAATAAAAAACACATTATGCAAAGAGTAATAAAACCTTAACGGAGTTTAACAGCAGGTAATTTCACCAAAGAGTTCTAGTAGCAAAACTATGTCTTGAAGGATTATTGCAGTGGCTGCAGTCTCTTGTCTTTGACACAGAGGTATGTACTGTAACTCAAGTTCACTTTACCAGCCCTGTTCTTGTTCTCTCTGGTGCATTTAAGCTCCTTCTTCACCTACATCACCTGCAGTTGCCTTCACCATTTACAGTAACCATTCTCATCTGTACTATAGAAAGAGATTTAAAGTCACTACTTCAACAGTGCTTAGTTCCTGTCTTAAAATCATTAAAACCATTCTGGTTTAAAGCAGGAATAATAACATAATGATGCACAAAGTTACCAAGACTAAGTAATTATTTTCTGCATGCCCTATGCAAATATCTGCAAGTTAGGCTTAATTCCTCAAAGACCATTCTTAGCTTAAGAGTTCTGTTTTCTTACGAAAAATACTTTGATGGCATGGAAGCACATACTAACTGCACCTTACCTGCTAATAACTCTTAATATAGCAGACAGAGTTTTTTCCTCATATGTTAAAACATCAACAGGCAAAGCTGCTCCAACCTATGAAAAAAAAGTTATTTATTAAGTACCATCCTATGCTCTTATAATGGTTTATAAGCAACTGATTTCAAACCCAGAATGTGACACCATTAAAAGTGTTATAGTTACGCTCAAATCTCTCACAGGTGCTACAGCTACAACATCACTGGACTTTAAACAGCATCTTTCCTCTCAGAGTTCTTTAGAAGCCGCTTTTATTTCCACACTACAGCTGGAGAAATGCAGACACAGAGGTGACGCGACCTGCTTAAAGTCACCCAGGAATAAAGAGAGCAAGAACGGTACTCCAGGACTTTCCCATCCACAAAGCTGTTCCCTTCCCACCGTTCTCTTTTTAAAGCCTCTTACAGCAAAAGCATCAATACCACAAATTCTAAAAAGAGGTATCAAAGAACGGTTTGAGCTGGAAGGGATGTTAAAGTTCATCCAGTTCTAGCCCCGCTGTCATGGTCAGAGACACCTTCCACCAAACCAGACTGCTCCAAGCCCCGTCCAGCCCGGCCCTGAACACAGCCAAGGATGGCTGAAACCACTTGACTACGGACACTGAACCGAACCGCACAGCTTCACTAGGGCAAGTGAGAAAGTGGGCTGGCGAGCAGGTAACCGGGGGGTACCAGAGGGTCAAACCCGATACATTTACCCAGCCTCGCCGGCTCCTCCTTCGGCTCCTCCTTCGGCCCCTCTCCCCTCGCTCGGACACTGCTCTGCAGCCAGAGCGGCTGTTCGGGGGACAAGCTCCCGCTCCCGCAAGGCTCCCCCTGCCCAGCCCGGAGCCAGCCGAACAGACCCCATTCCCGATCGCACCTCTCCGTGCAGCTCCCTCAGCGCAGTCACCACCAGCTGCTTGAACTGCGCGGCGTTCGGCCGGGCCCCGCCGTCGGGCAGCTCCCTGCGGGAAGGAGCACAGAGGGTTCAGGAGGGTCTGTCGGGGTCTCGGGGGTGGCGGGTCGGGCCGGGGGGGACAGGGGTGTCGCTCACAGGCGCACGCGCAGATAGTGGTGCTCGGCCGCGCGCCGCAGCACGCGCCGCTCGAACTCGGCCGCCGCCATTCCCCGCCCCGCCGGGCCGCGCGCGCCGCCGCGCGCCCCCGCCCAGCCAATGCCGGCGCGGCACCGCCCCCCATCTACGGCGGCCGCGCGGGGTCCGTGTCGCCATGGCAACCGCGCGGCACTCTCTGCGCGCGACCGCCCCGAGCCAGGTGTCCCCGGCAGGGAACGCCCCGAGCGCGGCCCCGAGCGCGGCCCCGAGCGCGGCCCCGAGCGCGGCCCCGAGCGCGGCCCCGAGCGCGGCCCCGAGCGCGGCCCCGAGCGCGGAGCAAGGCGAGAGCAGTGCTGGGGGCTGAGACGAATCTGTGGGCCTCGGCGGGAACAGATGGTGTTTCCAAGTGCTGCACGCAAGCTTTCAGCTTCCCAAAGGCAAACACTGAACGCTGCACCGCAAACACGCTGTTGGTGACGGGCTCGCAGAGATGCTCCTTCGCTTCTGCTCCAAACGAGTGTGCTGGTCCCGGGGCAGCTCGTGGTGAAGGTGCTGTCTGGCACCAGGTTACAAACAGTGCCTCGGCTTAGCCAAGGTCACGCAGCTCAGAGTTGAGAAGTGCACAGAACGAGACTGGAACCTGTCTCTGCACCGCACCAGGCAACGGCTAATTAAGATAAATTAATACCATTTTAGTGTATCTTGTACCTGATCTAAGGATGGGCATGAAATGTACCATTATCATAGAAACAGAATGATGGAAGTACGTTTGCTCTGCTGAAATAATTAAACGTTATCCTCAGCAAAAGAACTTCACGGAATCTTCCTTCTTTTACCAAGAGGTTTGTCCAGGAACTAGCATCGATCCCAGCAGGGTAACACTGCAGTAGCCCAGTGTACATGACATGCTCGAGTCAAGGCACAACTCACAGGACACCATGTGCTGCACCGTCACACTGCTCATGCTGTGCAAAGGTCCTGGATTACTGCAGAGCTTTCTCATGCTTGGCACCACAACCCACCTGAACTCTGCTCCTGGGCTGACTTTAAAATGGTACATAAACCACCAAACATTCAGAAAGAAAACTTCAGCAAAAGCAAATACAATTTCACGTGTACTGAAGGTATTTTCAGATGGTTAGTTAGGTTAAATAAAAGGCAGTTTACCACATAAAATTCAGTAGTTGTAAGTGTAGGCTAACGAGATACTCAGGAATACTGTGTTTCTCCCGGGAACTGAGAACCAGTTCAATAAATCAGTTCTATGATAATTTGGCAGACTTATCAGAGCAGACAGTTTTATTGGAACCAACAATACCTACAGAAATTGGTATTACTTTTAAGATAGTAAAATTTCATCACCAAGCAGCACAACTTGGAAGTCAGGTGCTACATAAAACCTCCTTTGGTTATTGCAGGAGGGCAAGTGCTGCTCTCCGTGAGGCTCTGGCAACAGGAACTCAGGCATTCCAAGTGTATCCCGGGAGCTGCTGTAAGGCTGGGCGTTGTGTCAGCTGCAGCAAGTCAATAACGAGCACACACAGGACTGTACAGGAAGGCTGGACACAACAGGTCAGTTTTTTATTAACCAAAGTGAAGCTGAACCCCAGAGTGGTTTAACTTGTTAAAACCATGTTTATATGGCAGATATTTTTCTTTCATGTTCGACACTACAGTGCAAGAATCAAACTTCGCAGCTGTTCATCCTTTGAGAATCAAGTAGTAAAAGTAAAGTGAATTAAAATAAGGGTCCCTCAATGAATCAATTAAAAAAAACATTTAACTCAAAAGAACAGACTGATTTTAAGAACTGTCTTATTAAATTCTCCCAAGTGAAAGACCTTTAAAAGCACTTGGAGCCTTGAGGTAGCAACTTTATGCAGAAGTTAATTCCCCTCCTGCCCCACAGAGGAAAATTAGTAGCGCATTATTAGCTCCAGTCAGCTAAGCTGCGTTGAGTGTCTCCTGTGAGGTGACTTTCTCTTGCCTCTTGAAATAGCAGTGTAGTGCTGCAGAGTGCCAGGAGGAAATCCACAGGGAAGGCCTCTTGAAACAAAATTTATGGTTTGAAAAAGGTTAAAATGATCAGCAATGACCGTAACAACAAAAATTATCTGAAGTGAAAAACCCAATGTGTTTGTATTTTGGCAAGACTAGTTTACAAATACATGTCAAGAACAAGATCTGCTTTCAGCCAACAGAAAGGAAAGAATGGAAGTGACATTCAAAGGGTTTTGGGGGTTTTTTGCCCTCTGTGCAAAATTGCACTTCGTTTTTAAAGTTTTACTTTAAAGTCTTAAGTTTTGCACTTTTGTTTCTAAAAAGAGAGCATTTCTGCCCTTTTTTGTTCTTTTACGTTTTCAAACCTGTGCTGTGACATTTGAAATACCAAGTGCCAGAATATTTAACCACTGAAAGCTCCTCTCACTGACTTCACAACAATCACAAGCAGGGAATCACAAACAGGAGATTTGTCTTCCTCTAAGCTTCGAAGACATGATCCTCTGTGCCCACTTTGCTGCTGAGCTCTTTTATTAAAAACTAAATCTCTCTCTAGTGCCAATTTCAGAGACTCCATGGCAGACTTACTGAACACTGAGTGGTAACAAAACACCTGGGCTTATTCTCTGCAACAGCTGCAATGAACAGAGTGCAAAGGAATGAGCTGAGATACAGGGATGGGGCAGATGGTCACAAACTGTACTCGCTCCCTGGATTCAGTATCAGCACTAGCACACAGCCCAATTTTGCTCACTGCTGGTGCTCCAACCAGATTTCTGGCAATATTAAGTATCTTATTAAAGCTTCTTTCACTACCTTCATGCTCCAAAACTACAAACAGGTTGGTTAAACCAGACCAAACTAATCAGGCACATTGCACATTATAGCTCTTAAGTGGATGAGCCTTCTTAGCAGCTCATTCTCTTTCAGCTCAAGGTCATCTGCCTCTCTACTCAACAGAATGATGCTGCATGGACCCTGGATGCCAGCACATTGCCCACTATGCCATTGCTCCAGGGAGCCCAGAGAAAGGTAACACTTCAAAAGCTTGTTCTTTTTCACATGAGATCCCAATCTTTTGATTTGATATTCTCATCTTTTCCTCTGACTTTTAGAAACCATCAAATCCTGCCTTCCAGGCAGAAATATCTCAAGAATCTGACATCAGCCTTGGCTGGTTTTCGGTTAAGCTTCAGAACAACTAACTGCCTGTGTTTCCCTGTGCTGGGGTTACAGTCCTGTCCTGCACAAAACCAAAGGCATTAAGAACCAGAATCCATCTGTAAGGCAGCCCAACCTGCCAGGCTCCTCTGGATAAAGGAGAGGATATTCTGCCTGGGAGCAACAGAGGCCAGCTGGTGATTATTCACAGCAAGTTTCTCTTTAGTTCACATGACAGTTTAGGCAGCACAGAAACTCAGGCTGGTTCAGAGACCAGTTAATGTTTGGTTTACAGGACAGTCACAAGCTGGCTTCAGAAACACTCTTTGTCATGGAGCCCAAAGTATCTTAAAGTTGTATCTGCTGTCACTGCAAGGAGCTGATGAGTGGGGTTTTTTTCTTTTTGGTTCATTTGGGTTTTGTTTGGTTCTTTAAATTCTGTGATGAAAACAATTATTTTTGTCTTTGGTGTTAAACCTTGGAAGCATGAGTGAAAAGTACCTGCTGCTTCTTTGGCTGTATGACAAAGGAACAGCCCAGGAAAGCAAGGGAAATTCACTGTTCTAAAATACATGCAGTTAGAACAGCCACTAGACATCACAACCAGGACTTTAATAATATGGAAACACCAAGTTCAGTGGTGTCCATTACAAATCATTTGCATTATATAAAAATATGACTGCAATTACAGTAACTGGACAACAGCCATTCAGATTTATCAACTTTCCATCTTACTCATATTGCAGGAAATGGGAGGAGCTCATCCATTTAGGGGGAAAAAAGTGTCCAGAAATCAACTCTGAGTTGCTGCTAAGCATCTCGTGCCTTAGAGAAATGTCCACTGTGATAACTAAAAGCAGGAATTCAAGATTAGCATCCTTTCATTCTTGCTCACATGGCCATGAATAAAAAGAGCAGGTTCTGTTACACTAGTATTCACAATTAAAATTTTATAACCCCATAAAACACCAGTATGTTTTGCATGAGCTGTGGAAGAATGCAAATTCAAAGGGTCACTAGATTTATTACCTCCAAATTCAATGACTTAATATATATATATTCTGTTTGTACACCATAAAAATGTCCCTCTTATGGTCTGATTCTCATTTAGATAATACTCTGATAAAATCTCAGCCATATGCCAATTAAGGTCCTTAAAGCTATAGAAACAGAATCTACCTAATAAATGCTGCAAATTTAACAGGTATTTTAGATAAACATCATTAGCTTAGTTATCACCTAAACCAAAAAGACTCCTCAAACACACCAACTGCGTAGTTAGCAAAGACATTTGCTTTACAAAGTCAAATGTTGCCAACTTTTGAAAAGTTTAGCAAATCAACATGGTATTTGGAAGCATCCAAGTGTCTAATGAAGTTAAAATACTGTGAAATGTTAGGACTGGGGGAAGCTCCTGTAAACAAGTACAGAAGTAGTCTTCATTTAAATTACAAAACATTCACCTCCTTAAAAAGCTTTAAAACTGACCCAGTCAACAACTGCACCCTGGGAAATGTAGCAGTATAAAGGAATTTTGTAAGCAAGAGAAGGTAATATATTGTGATCTCACCACCATAAAATGTACTCAGTGTCAGGAACAAGGAGCAAATTTGGGGAGATCACAATTATGACACCTTCAGGCCATTTGATCTGAACCACTGCACTTTGTTGGACAGCATAGAGTAAACCAATTTTCTTTGCTGCTCAGAAAACACATAAAATACATTTTCTGCATCTGGTTGCTAAGCAGACTCTCCCATGTTCCCAGCTCAGTTTACTTGGTTTAAAGAGCTCTCTATATTACCTGCTGCTTTCAGCAGGTGGACCAAAACTTCAGTGCCATCTTATTCACTGGCTCCATTGATATTTTAACATCAAACCCAGATGCCACAATTAAAAGCGAATTTGACATTGTGTAAGGAAAGCATCAGATGAAGGTAATCAGCCCATAAAAGGCTTGTATTCGACAGGCTGCCTCTGCAGAACAGGCAGCCTCCCACTACAGAATCTGAGGGACAATTTATCCCAACAGTAACACCCAGAAGGAAGGAGGCTTCTGTATCTTGCACACTTTGGGTTTCGTATCAGGCACTTGAACTGTTGGACAGACGCCATTCTGAACCAAGTAAGTGAACATAGGGTTAGAATCATCTTTAATCTAGGTCTAATAATGAAGTATCAGCAGCAAAGTGGAGGCAGGGAGTGAGCAATCCATCTGTGCTGAGACTTGTTTATGGTTTCTAAAATGCCCAAGAAAACAGCAGCAGTAACTGTTCCATAGTGTCCGTTGTCCTTGTGAGTTGTGTTGCTGATAGGAGGCTTTTCTGTGTCTTGAACTAAGAAGGCATTGAGGTACCCTGTGCCTAATTCCCTGGATCCATCAGGTCCATGCTAGAGCCAAACATTGCCACCAGTTGCTCCTCGTAATGTGTTATATTCCTCTTCATAATGTCCATGCAGGGTCCAAGCAACCTCTCAAATGCTTGCACATCCATGACTGTAATGGAACAGAGGTGAAAACAAGTTTGTCATAAAGGATACCAAATACAGTTCAGGTTTTTGAACTCAGAACACAGACCTCCAGTTCAACCCACTCAGGGCTGAGGCTTCAACAGAACCCATAGAAACACAAATCATGTTTCTGATTTCTCTCTGTCCTGTTATTTGGAGAAACAAGATTAATGAAATACACACCTGATCTCAAGGATAAATACAGAGGCCAAATACACCCCATTGTGTGGCATTAAAAGATGACCTGGAGGCTATGTGTGACAACTTGTAGACAAGAAGCTGATGCCAGAGAGTACAGGCCACACACACAGAAAACAGAGAATATGCCATGAGGAAGTAGCAATGCTTCTCCAACTTCCACTTGGAGCTCCACTCCAGCCCATGCTCCTGGCTTCTGGAATCTGACTGCCAGTTACCAAAAGACTGCTGGGTTTTGAATGGCTGCTCACACAGGCACAGTCCATGAGACAAGCAAAGAACAGAAGTGGATGACTGGAAACACAGACCATCTGCTTACCTAAACATTTGACCTCCCCAACAGCATAGGCAGAGGCTGCTCTGGGTTTGTTGGTAACAAGTGCAAGCTCTCCAAAATACTGCCCTCTGTGACACCGGGCAATCTCCACTTCTTGATTAGCTTCTTTACTCGTCATAGTCTGTCAAAGAGTGCAGTTTCATTATTTGCACACAGTTCTGCCTTGTACAAGGCTACAGTTAATCCCAGATACTTTACACATGTACAATAGCTCACTGGTTTTGGGCCTCTAACCTAGTGACTCCCAAGTCATGGTGGAACACCTCAATACCATGTTCAATTGGAAGTTTTGTAAGAAAAGTATGTGCCAGCCCACAGGTTTTGAGACTGGCAGGTATTTACTGCTACAGCTTTGGGAACTGCTGTTACGTAGCCTAACACAGGCTTTATCATGCACCACATGCTGTTTCCCTGGCTGTACAGAGATCTATTCAAATGCCAACATCTAGTATGTCACTAGAGATAACAGACCCCACATTTTATAATGCGCAGTCTTCTGTAATCATGGAAGAAAAGTTTCATCTCCACTCTTAAGACCAGGGAGAGTGTATCAGGTTAGTGTGCAGAGCAGCAGAGAGAAGCAGAAGACCTTTGCACTTTAGTACAGTGATTTCTGGCTGCTTCAGAACAGGTATGGGAGTTTACAACCTACATCACATGAATAATGATGATCAACATCATAAAATATAGTAGAATAACTCAGGGTGGGTTTTTTCACATCCCTTGTATTAATCAGTAAAATCAGGGATTGATTAATACAAAGCCTAATCACTTCATTTGAACTCACCTTGCTTTTAATCAAGATTTTTACTTCTCCAGATTCTACAATGTAAAAACAGTCTGCTTTATCACCCTGTGAAGAAGAAAAGGTAAAATAAATTATTTTTTACTTGACTATGGAAGTATGTATAAATGGTATTAATGCATTCACTTTGAACTAGTTCTTCTGCAGAAATCTGCTAGAATTGACAAACACTCAGATTCTTAACATTAAAAGGTGGCTGGTTGGGTAATACACCAGAGGAGCCGACAGAGAAGGAGCTATCAGAGCACATCATTCAGTGAGAGGGCAGGAAGAAAGGGAAACACAAAGAAGAATAATGATATATAGCAAAATCACTTAAATGCAAAACTTCTGATCCTGATGGAAGCAGGCAAAAATTAGTGAAATTAAGCAGGACCTATAATTTTCAGAAGCAAATTTTAATAAAGTGGGGATTTAGCAATTGTATTTCTTTCAGCAGGAAGAAGGTTCCATTGAAGTCTCTGTGACCCTGCTTGAGCAGAGAGGTTGGACAAGGTGACTTCCAGAGGTCCCTTCTAAGCTCAACAATTCTGTCACCCTGTGAGAGGTTCTAGAACATTTTTCACATCTCTCTCAATGTCATCATGTTTCAAATCTTCAAGCCATCCCAGTTTACATCTGCTCTGGAGAGCTTCAGCAGCACTTTATAGTGTTAAAGTTTTATCTGTGACAGAGAGGACTTCCCTCTCTGTATTTGGCCCTAGGGGCCTGGCATAGGGCTGGAAGTCCAAGTGGAGATCTGGCATATGCCTCCTGCAACAAACCAAAAGCAAAGGGACTACAGGCTTCAGGAAGACAAAGGCTGGAAAAGGAACTGATAAGGGAATGCGAGCAGCTCCACAAAAAAACCTGAAACAATGTGAGGAGAGAGAGAAATCTGACATTACATCAAGTGGTCAAAGAGATGGTGAATGTGATGGGAAGGATGGAGAGAAATGGTTGTAACTTGAGTATGAAACATGGGCTGGGAGATGACGTAAGATTTAAATACGGAGTTACAGAAGAAATTAGACCTTTAGCTAATTTTCCTAGGGATGGTTGTAAGCCATCCAGTGCGAACTTTTCATTCACCACTGCCATCCATCACAGCATGAACTAATGCTCTATGCTAACTTCTGAAAAGAGAAGCTGCTGGAAGAGTACTTTATTCTTAAAAAGAATGGAAACAAACTGAGTGAGAGACATCCTCATAACACTACTAACAATTTTTAAGTGCTTTAAGCCTACTGCCCTTAACTGAAGGGTCAAACTCCAGAAAGGTAATTAAAATGTGAAATTACTCACAAGAGAAAAGGGGTTCCTGATATTGATGCAACTGCTATAATGCAAGAGTTATCACATCTTTTCCAAGCAGAGAATTTCATCATCTCAAGCAGAGTACTACCATCACCCAGACCTATCCAAACTATTAATCCTTCTTTCAGGGATAATTACATCTTCGTCCTTAATGCAGTTATTACAAAAGATTAAAACCAACTGTGTAATTGGATCGCTAATGGTATGAATTCCCAGTTTTGAGACTGATTCATATGCTCTGATTTTGCTGAGAGTTCAGTTTTCTCAGGGCCTTACCCAACAAAAGTTTCAACTTACAAAATTGAGGGTATTTTTGGAGTGAAGTATAACTGAAGACAGTTATCAGCAAGCTGGTTTCCTATATTCAGTTATCTGACATTCAAGGTAATTAAGATCAATTATTCAAGACACTATCAAGGAGCTATATTCCATCTATAAACAAGAACAACGTTGTAACCAAAAACCCATAAATTCAGGTAAGCCTTTCTTGCGTTAACTTCTACTTGAACTTGAGCACTTCTACAACACAGCAACCCACAGATAAACTTGATGCAAAATCCAGTGTTTTGACAGTAACAGTGTTTCAAAAAGTTATTTGTGTCACAGCCAAAAAAAAAAAAAAAATCACACAGTTTTAGCTTGAGTTCATCCAGCTTCGTGTTCCACCACCCTGGCCTTGATCCACTACAGCAGACAAAACATTCATCAACCACCAAAGGATGTCAACTGAAGCCAGACCAGCCCACTAAAATACCTCAGGAAAGCACAAGGAGAAACAGTGGCTCCAATTAACCCTGATGGTTTCTTAGAGCTAGTGACTCGTATAATTTGGTCATAGGGGCCTAGAAGTCTAGCTGGGGGCTTTCATGGAAAACTACATAGAGAGACATTTAATTTCAGCTTCTGAAGGCACGCTCATCTCGAATCCTTGCAAAGATGATTTATAAAACATAGATGAGAGATGAAATACCCGGAAGCCAAAGCAATAGAATAAATTTGCAGCAAAATACAGACTATCCATTCCCCAAACACTCAAGAAGAGGTTAAACAAATTTGAAGTATTAAAAGAATAAGTGCCAAGTTGGTCCAAGTAAGAGAATTCTGTAAGTCAATTCCAAACAGAAAAAAAGAAGCAAAGAAAGGAGAATGATAAAGAGAAGTTTAGATTTCAAGTACCTGAGAAATGATACGTTCCCCATCTTGATACACCTTCTCTCCTATAACATCCACTATCTTCATTCGCTCTGATGCCTGGAACAAAGAGGAAAATTAAAAATAATCATCATTTATAGGTCATCTCTATGAACTCTCCTGAATCTCTATGACCCCTCCTGAAACAATCATTCACTGGACGCACAAACACAGAATTTATAAATACAGCCCCAAAAAGACATGGTCATAGTACTGCAACACAGGTCTCAAGACAACCATAATCAACAGGGAAATAAGATTGCCTAGTGTCCCATCCCTGTGCTTTTCTTACCTCCCCAGTTAAAAAATGTATCCGATTTGGCTGGTTTAGAGCAAAGGGGAGGAGGAAAAAATCACTTCCTCTGAGATTCTGTTGAAATTTGAAGAAAACACTCAGAAAAAAATGTTACTAACTTCCTAAGAACAAATTTTAATGAAAAATACCAGCAACACATTTTAAAAATATTTTAATCACTATATACCTGAGCATGTGGGGGGGGGGTATTGTGTCCAAGAACTTATTCCTAGAGTGAAGAGGAAGGTGACATGCCAAGGACAAGGGCTGTGAGCTGTGAGACCCTGCAGTGGGATGCCCAGCAGACAAGGGCAGGAGGCACCACCTGGCATGCCAGGAAACATGCCTGAGTCTTCACAAACAGGAAGGGAGAAATAAGAATTATCTCCACTGTTTCCCCACCACCCATTTAGAACCCCACAAAATAATTTCATTGCTTCAGAGCAGTGCAAAAATCATACCAAGAAAGGAAGAAAATCCTACAGTTAAAATTCAGCAGATGATTCAGTTGTAATCAATCCATTCATTCCCCAAATGCACCTTCATCTTGCCTATGTTTGAGAAATCAAATTCTGGTCCATGCGTGATTCAACTGCAATGTGTCATGCGAAAAGCCTTCCAGTGCTAATGAGTTATTTTTCTGTATCTTTAAATATTTGAGTCATTTCTGTGCTCAAAAAAAGTCACATTGATGGAACCAGTTTAAACCAGGCACTGAGAGAGAAGGTGTTGTGTAATTTACCCCTTCCACAGCTATAACACATGTCCAAAACAATACACAGTAGAGGTTGTTGTGGCAAATACTTTGCCATTTTTTAATCTTCTACCATAGGGATTAAGAGTTCAAACAGTAAACATTAATGCTGTAAAAGATTTTTTTTTTAATGATGAGAAAACAAAGCAAAGTTAAATTATGGTTTAAGGCTAAGACAGGCACATACTAATGCCAAAGCAGGCTGGCCAGTTCCAAAAGCCCTCTGACAATACAGGGTGAATCAACAGAAGTGACAATTTACATGTTGCTCCTAAAGTCAGGCATCACATACCCCAACAGGACACCTGTCACTGTGTCCCCAGGTAGCACTGCTTCCCTTCAGCAGTTTAACTCCTGAATATCAGTTAAGCTTAAAGCAAGACCTACTACAGCCCACACCTATGTCTCAAATTTGAAACCATTCTTGGCTGATAAAGGCCAAATACCCCAGTGACTGTATCCTTCAGTATCACACCCTCAAAGGAAACCACAGCCCTAAGTTCCAATCTGCACTTTGATACCTCTTCCCCGATATAAGTGATTTTTTGTTTTGTGGGGGTTTTTTTTGGGTAAAGAACCTTGAAAAAAATCAGGCTGAGATAAAAATCAGCAAAACACTTACTGTGAATAAAGGATCTGGGGAAAATAAACCCAAACCATTTCAACAAAGGCAGATTAAGGTGGGTAGTAAATATGATACCAAAGCAGCACTTAATATTTCATTCTAAGCAAAAATGACAGATTTCTGATATAGCAGGAACACTGACTAGAGCTACCGCTAATGCAAGAATTTGATGTAGATGTCTCTGAGACATTTTACCTCCAAGGATTTAAGAAGGGGCACAGACTCGATAAATAATTCATACGTCTTCCTCTTCTTTGCGTTGTTTTTCAGTATAATTCTTCTGAACGTCACTCGATCCTGCAAGAAACAGCACAGAGAAATACATTACTCCTCTTCACTGAAATGCTCCCTGTTTAAAGAACTGACAAACATGAACAAGTATTTACAGCAAATGCTGGGGTTGAGAAGCCAGCTGCTAAAGTGATACCATATCCACCACAACAGTGACTGCAACAGCTCCTGGGAGAGCACTTCTGGCAATAACAAATTGAAAAACAGGGAGCTCTAAGACCTGATCCTTCTCAGATAACCATTTGGAAATTCAATTTTTATTCTATCTTATACTGTTTTTCCGGGTTGAGTTTGGGGGTTTTGTTTGCATATTTATTGATATATTTTTCATGCTTTTGCATTCAATGAAGAAGTCTTGCTCTACCTGCTGAAGCCAGTGAAAACTCAGATTTCTAGCACTTGTTAAGGCAACTGCAGAACTAAGCCTGAATGGGATTCTTCTCTACTTGAGTCACAGATTTCAGAAAGTGGAGACTTATACTGGTCTGAGACAGGTCAGGAACAGAATATCAAACATCAGCACTCTTGCTCACTCCACCTTCTCAGGTGATCTCTTCTCAGATCCAAGAGCCAGCTTCTGGAAGGACCACTTCCTAACTGCCCGCTGTCCGCGTGTTCCGTAAGCAAAACCAGCTCGGTGTGTGCGAAAACTAAATTTGGGGCAAAATCCTCCTGCCAGCCCCGCCGCGCCCGCGCTGCGCCCCGCGGCCACAGGGCGGCGCTGCGGGCCCGGCACCGCCGCGGCCAGCGGGAGCATCTCCATTGCCGCACCGCATCGCACCGGCCGGGAGAGCCCAAACACCGAGCGAGAGCCTCGGGAGAGCCCAAACACCGAGCGAGAGCCGAAACACCGAGAGAGAGCCTCGGGAGAGCCGAAACACCGAGAGAGAGCCCCGGGAGAGCCCAAACACCGAGCTGACAGCCTCGGGAGAGCCCAAACACCGAGCGACAGCCTCGGGAGAGCCCAAACACCGAGCTGACAGCCTCGGGAGAGCCCAAACACCGAGCGAGAGCCCCGGGAGAGCCGACACCGAGCGGCACTGCCAGCCGAAAGGGAAGGGCAGCTGCCCACCGGGCGTTTCTCTTAGCGTTTGTCCCGCTTGGATCGCCGCTGAATCGCCCACAGAGCCAGAGCTGCAGTTTGCCTGGCACAGGTGGGGCCCGTGAGTGTAAACATCAAAAGGAGCAGAAATTTGGTTAGGGAAATAACACCAAAAAAAAAGCCACTATTAGAAACATCCCAAGTGCTGGCAGCCATCCGTTCCTCTGGTTGCCAAAACCATCAGCTGATACCTAAGCAGCAACATTTTGAGAGGAAGAGGTATTTTAAATTAAGTGGACATTTTTAAGGGATGCAGGCTGCAAATGCTTGTAATCTGAAACAAGGACTAACAGAGGTGATACTAGTGGAACATTAAAGTTGAAGGATGAGGAAGATGAAAGGCAGGGTGGTACTACTGTTATCCAAAGGAGAACAAGAGATGGTAAAACATAAGGGATTTCTCTGCTATTAAAGGAATTCTTCAGCAGTTAAAGTCGCTTCAAATTTTCATGTTTGGAGAAGCAGAAAGGCACAGAAACAGTGGGGGAATCACAAAAGCATAAAAAAATCAGCAGTCGCCTGCTTGAGAGTATCGCTGAGGGAGGAGAAGCAGCAGTATTTGAGAAAAAAGGCAGAGCTGTGAAGGCAGCGTGTGTGATCATGAGGTTTCCCCCCAAACACATTCAGCAGCAAAGGCTGAGGACATTTCCCTGCTCCAGAAGGGCCCCACTGTGATAACTGCTTTGTGCCTGAGCCTTCCAGATTCCTGTTGGCCTAAGCCTGCAATGCAGCAGGAGTAATCCACATTTCCCAAACGGCAGATAACCAAAGAGCTTTAGCAGTGCCTTTCTGCAGACTAATAAAAATATGTTTAAATTACGTCAGGGACAAAATAGTACAATAAAACGTGACAAAAAACAGAGTAACTGCAAGAAATAACTGAAGTTTGAGAGGAAAATGCAGCCTTAGTTAATAAAATGTTCAGAAGACAGATGACTAGCAAGAAGTCCCTGTTCCATCTACACCTTGCTCATTAATGGAACATAATCACAGAAAAACTAAATCCAAAATTAACCCAATTCGTGCAGTTCTTTTCAAAGGCAAACTGGAACAAAGAATCATCTTCTCATTTTCTTCCTTTTATGAATGAGCTCAGTTTGTAGCTAGCAGCTTTGTTCTGTCTTCTTCCAGAAATGAGATTCTGACATTACTCCCTGGTTGATTTACCAAACTCTTTTCTTCCAGCTCACAAAGAAAAGGGAAGTCAGATCTCCCAGGGAGCACTGAGGTTGCATAAACAGCCATGTGTAGCAGCTTATCAGTCCTACAATCAAGGTCACAACACACGGCCAACCCCCAGCGATAGTTGCCGAGGAGCTCGGGGCACACAGACAGCACACAACACTTGTGCCTTCAAAGGCTCCCTTGATCACACAATCCACTCATTAATGCGAACCCTCATGATGAGTAAGAGAGCGCTGGGAAAATAACCCCATCCAAATAGTGCAGAGAAAAGAACTAAAAAAGGAAACTAATGGCTACAGCTTTACATTCAGCACTGCTGGCTAGAGACAAAGCAACACCATCCTTTAGCTTGGTATCTCATCGGTCATGCTGACCCGAGAACCTCTTCCAAGGTAACAGAAAGGGACCAGAAACATCACGACAGTTTATTGTGAAGGAGAACAAAGCTCTGGGCGGTTTTCTGACCTCTTCAAATTACTAACATCCTCAAGATGATATTTAACACCTTCCCATTCCCTTAAAGGAGACAAAATGGTAGGAAGGTGAGTTGAAAATAAAGAACGTCTAGATATTGTTTCCCCCTCCCAAAAAAAAAAGTGCATTAATGCCTCCCCTGTCCTCTGCAGGATGAAAGCAAAACCAGGAGGGCTTTCTCATCCCCTCCCAAAAGCCACAATTACAGTAAATGCTAAACTATAAAGGGACAGATAGAACTAGTGATACAGTTTTTACAGACAAGTTGTTCTAGAAAGTCAGCCAAAAAGATCTGCACAATGGATCTATTATACCAGGAGATGAGGTAATAGATCCTGATAAAATAACTCTGAGGAGAGGAGCCATACCAGGAGAAGCTCTGGACAAAGTGAGTTACTGCTTAAAATATTACGCATATGAAAGCAACTTTCTTTCCTTACCAGTCCCCAAAGGGCTCCTTCTGTTGTGGCAACAATGGTGGCAGCTCTAGGAGTGTTGTACATCAATGCCAGCTCCCCAAAACTGCCATGATTATCGTAGCGGCCCACGCAGCGAGACTGGTTGTCTTTTGCTACAACAATATCGTACAATCCTCTGGAAAACAACAGAATAAACACTTTTTATTAGACAACATTCCAGTACAAATCTCGAAAGCTGCTTTTTGCTGTTACACAAATAGTCCTTTTATTGCTGTGTGAGATGGAACTTCTTGAGCTTTCCAACTGCCTGATTCTCGGTTGCTTCTATCTACACTATTTTCACAATAATCGTCTCAAAACATTTCTCTCCTAAGAGATATGGCCAGGATCCACTTGGTTTCCTCTGCACAGTATTTTGACATTGATGTTCTGGCCAGGGTGAGAAGTAGTTTCATCGTCTTTAACAGCAACATTTCACAGCATGTATGTTATCCAGTGAGGCCTCTTCAGAGTGACTCAGATCCATCTCTACCCATTTTCACAGTGACAGCATTGCTGCAGGACCTTTGGGGCACACTCAACTGCTCACCTGCTACTATGGGTTTGTCTCAACTCCAGCTTCAGGGTATGTGTATAGCATAACCCCAAGATGCTCTAAACATATTGACATCAGATGAGATCTCTTAATGATCAAGAGGAAATGTCCAGCCACCAGCAATCTCCTTGCACTTTGTTCAGACCAAGCTGCAACCTCTTAAAATTGGAAAGGCCTCCCTCACCCTGTTCTCCATGAAGCACACTTACTGCACTATAATGAAGTTAAGAGAACAGTATTCCGGAATTTACAACAAATCAAAAGATTACTCTGATGAAGATGCAGGTACAAGTATACCAAGTCAGAAGTCAAGACACAAATCCGCATCAAACTGCACCACAAGAACTGCCTATGGAAAAAAAGGCTGTGCACAGAAAGGTAGCCCTTTAAAAGTCAAACAAGTGTCTGTAACACCTTCAGAACTGCCATGCTTGGGGCTTCAAAGAATAATTTAAAAATACAGTTTGAGCAGGCTTGATTAATTCTTAGCTATGGCAACAGAGATTGTTCAGGGACTACCCACTGGCCTAAGACACTTCACAAAATGTATCATGCCCAGGAGAAAAGCAGGTAGGGAACACCTCCCTGGCTTTAAGCAGCTGAATACACATATAATTTTCCTGATGAGTTTAGATCTTTGTCAGAAGAAATGGTATTATATCCCAGAGCATCACTAGGCACATAAGAAAAAAAGAAAAGGAATGACCAGAAATGGTACTAGATGAGAAAAGGAGGCAGACAAGACTGTGTAACAATCTTACCAAACACCTCTTATACTCTACTGCTTACTCACACCTAGGAGAGTAAGAAACCAGCTACATACTAAAAGTAAACTAGAAAAGGATTAGTGTTGATGGAAAGTATCGCTAACTCTTATCTATTTAATGATTTTCTGAGAGGCACCAGAGGCAACAATCTTCAGAGTTGTTTTTTTGATCTGGAAGAGTCAGATGTGAACACCTTAAGCAAAACAACAACTTTTTCTTGTCCTTCAGCCTGAAAGTCACTTACTAGTGCCATTTATTTCCAAATAACTATAGGCACATAACCTTCAGCCAAGCATTCAGCTGTCTTTGACCCAAGGACTAAACTGGTGAGGCAACACTGGGTGACCTTGGCTCAGCTTTATTGAGAAAACTGTTGTTGAACTGTGAGAGTCCATGAGCTAAAGCCCTGCAAGATAAGAATAAAAACAGACCGAAGTGTAATTGTTGAGATGGTAATCGTTACGAGCCCAAGGACTCAAGTGAAAAGTACTGACATGAAAAAATATAAAACCCTCAGGCAAAAAAAAGGCAAAAAAGCAGAAGAGGGCAGCTCAGCAAGACTGTGGATCAGTCTGTTCCAAGAGGCAGCAGAGGCCAATGCTGCCCCTCCTGAGTGATGACTGCTCAATCAGCACAGACCCAGCAGGTGCCTCATCAGCAGCGATGAGCATCCCATGTTCAGCCATGCAACACATCCCTCTGAGCTCTCCCCTCCATGCAGAGGGCACTGAACACCTGCTGCATCCTCAGCTTGCACCTGCCCTGCTGCTGCCCCTCTGTGCATGGTAAAAGACACTCAGACACGAGCACTCATGAGGAAGTAGTGCAAGTAGAAGACTTTGAGGGGGGGAAAAAGGCCTATGCCAGAACACAAAGTGACTGTTCATTTAGACAGAAAGAAACTTATCTTCAGGGAGATTTAGGCATTAATTGGACTAACAAGCCATTCCTACTGATGGAAGAACCAGAGTCCTCTGAATTTGCACTTGCAAACAAGTGGAAATATTGTGGTTTTCCATATAGACCAGTATTCTGCTATTCTTTTGCATGAAAAAATAAGAGGGTGGGGAGGTGGAGCAAGACTGGAAAGGAAGAGAGGAGTAAAAATTCCTAACTGCAGAAATTATTTCTAATAACCAAATAGCCAACAAAAGAGTAGCAGCTGAGTTACTGTTCACAGCAAAGGCTGCTTTGTGTCACTAGACACCACCAAGTTTAATTTCATTCACTGCACAACCTTTCTGCCACATACTATTAACTTGGGAATAAAACAAAACAAAAACCTAAAATCCGGAAAACTTCCAACACAACTATCTCTTGACAGAAAAAACCTGTTGTGGAATAACATTACATCTGTAGAACAGAGACCATAAAAGCATTTACGTGAATATCTAAGATAAGGTTCCATTTCACTTCTTCATTTTAGGTAAAAAAGCATAGCAGAGAGCTTTTAATGACCAACAGGGTAAGAGCCTTGCACAGAAACACATCAAGATAGGCTGATGGTATCTAACATTTCTGAGAGGCTCCCAAACTGACTGTTAAGTTTCCTCAAGATTAGGAAGCACTGCTCTGCATGGATCTCATCTTTGCAGAGCTGGTGGCTCTGGCTCCCTGAGTTCTGATCTGCAGTACCTCACTCTTATCTCTAACAGCTGATCTCTCAGGTGATTGTGGCAAGAGGAGGAACTTACCCAGCCTAGCCAAAGACATGGGGTTAGATTGAGGGAGAGCAGTTGAGGAAGATAAAACAGAGTGTAGAAATGGGGCACCAGTTTAGGCTAATGGGTTGATATGGTAGAGGACAGCAAAACAAGCATATGGTTGGAATATATTTGAGGCAGCCTTATGTTCTGTAATTTCACTAAACAGAAAGGGAATGTCCTTAAAATTAACAAGAATCATTTCAAACAAACAATTTCTAGACCTAGAAATTCTTTTGCAAATCCCTTAAACACAGTAACAATTCAAAAGGCAACAACCTGTCTTGAAGAATTGCTTTGAAAGCATTTCATACAATATTAATGGTGTCATTATTTCAGTGATAAGCAAGGTAACAGTACATCAAAAAAGCAGTTTGCTAAGATCAAGTTCCAATAGACATTTATAAATCACTCAGTAATATTCTGCTTAATACTACAGTTTTGCAGGAGGTGGTAAATCTGTGTTCTTAATTACTCTTTCGATATAGTTACTCACAGTAACAGTTTTTTTCCAAAAGGGCAAAAGATACTCGAAGTGTCATGTATACATGTATCTATTATATGCATGTTGCACATATACACGATCCCCAAAATGATGATGTGAATTTGCTTGATGAAAGAAGTTGAGAAATGGCACCTTAAACTCTGCGAATACAAACCATGACCCACAGAGGCAGAGCAACCCCAACTCTAAAGCCAGTCATCAAAACTAATTGGATAAAGTCCAGGTTGTTCCATGGTAGCCACTATCACGGACTTTTATTTCCTATATTCTCCTTCCTAAAAATAATTTCTTCTCCATTCCCCTACCACAGGGCTACTTTTTCTGCTTTTTGTACTCCTTCCTTCAGAAAAAAATATAACCTGGTCTAGAGACACATATAATATGGCTGATTTTAACCCATGCTTATGCTGATGGGCACAAAAACTACACAGAACAAACTATTTTCCTTCAGAAACTGTCCTGCAGTAAACATTCTCTGCCATTTCTAAGAAGCTGAAAAGAAACATCCTCTACATTTCACAGGCACAGCTGCTTACCGCTCAACGACATAGAAGTTATCTCCATCATCACCTTGGTCAATCACATGCTCCTGAGGTTTCACCTTCCTCTCAAACATGGCATCAAGGACCTGAGACAGCTGCTCCTAGAAAATGAACAGGAAGGGGGAAAAAACCCAACTATCAGAAAATACACCTTAGCATTACTGCTGGACAAGGGTGAGTTCATTTCACTTGGTCTGGATAGTGAACTGCAACATGCACCACACTTTTCTAGGTTTTACTGTACAAAAATACAAGTAATACTAATATAACATGTTGATTTCCACTAGCTCCTCACACCCTTCCAGCTTATTAATATGTTCAATAATGCAGACAACCAGACTTCTAGCACAGAACAGCCATTACCTCAAATTTATGTCCAAATGGCCCAATTTTCACAAACCATTTCAGTGCCAAAGCACACTCACACGTTTGGTATAATCTGACACAGCCTCACTGCAATGGACACACATCAATTCATATCAAGAGCACAGGTGTTTCATCCTATGTATGTCTAGATATTGCACTGTGATCTATTAGCAAATTATCTATACTGTCATCATCTAAGTGCCCCAGTCATGATTAGGGCTGTACTGAACAAGACTCTGCATAGACTTATTTCCCTAGATAGTCTGTGTCTTAGAGAAGCTGCAGTTCTAGCCCCTCTAGCTAGATGAGACAGGACAGATACAGATGTGGAGCCCACACAGAAAATGGAATCATGCTGGTCTGCCCAGCATGCTCCAGCTGGATTTCCCTGATGAGCACAACTAAACTTCCTTTTCTTGCAGGCAGCACAGCCAGGGATGCTGTGAAAGCCAAGAAAGATGACACCATATAAATGCTTTGCCTCAATGCTGACCTGCCTTACCATCTTTGCAATTCCCAAGCCCATTAACAATATACTTTCACTGCATTTTCAATGACCAGATGTTCAAAGTTGAAGATGTAGATCACAGCTGAGTTTCTAAAAATACACTGCACGAACACGCAAGCCAGTCTTCATGCTGCTGATACACTTGAAATATTTACTGTGCTCCTGAAGTTGGGAATTATCATTGCAGCATCTCTAGGCACCACTACATTGAAAATATGCCTTATCTTTTCAATAGAATCCTATTTTCTTGTCTTTAAAAACTGTGTCTGGACTTCTAGATCATATTAACTGTATATACAAAAAATTAACTCCATTTAAGATTTCCATAAAATGCTATTACCTGATCTAGGTTTTTGAAGAGCAGGATATCTTTACATGCTTCCTGCAGTCTGCATCGCTGTTCATCAGTTTTTGGATGAACAACCTTTAAAACAAAGAGGAACAGAACAGTCATGACAACAAAGAAATATGATTACAGACTAAACCTTCAGCATGAAAAAGCAGAACAATTTAAGTGTCAAAAGTATACAGTCCTTTTTCACTGTTGACATAAACTATTTATAGTTAAACATACAATGCAAGACTGAAAGACACATAAGAAAAATATTATGCTGACAATTAACATGTGAAAAATAACAGTCAAGAAAGACAAAAAAGAAGATGCCTTTTCCATTTCATTCCCTTCCCTTCTAACACAGCCACAGACAAATTCAAAGCTTGACCATATGAAACAGGAAGAAGTGAAGTTTTCTGCCTAAACTCTGGCTATATTAGTTCCAGTATAACTACTGTTGGCAAACAGGCAATTTATAACATATATGAGACTCAGCCCACCCAATATGAAGTTATGGAAGAAGTGTATTTTTTTCTAACAAAATTACTTTTTAAAAAGATTTGTTGTTTGAGATATTTTGTTACTTCTTTCCATTTATAAATGGAAATATAAATCTCATTAGGTTGAAGGAATCAATACTCTCTGTATCATAAAAATCTTTATATATGTGCTGTTAGCGGCTAATTATGAAAATATATTTTAAAAAATTACCTGACATTCACCACATTAACACTTCTAATTTCTGGAATAACAAGGATTCCAAAAACCAGTTATATCAGTAGGCATTTCTAAAATGTTATTGTCCAAAGTTAAGCAGGTCTCAGATCCTTGTTTTAAAAGAAAACAGAATACTGAATCAGCAGTCAAGAAAAGTAAGAGTTTTCATGGAATAAGTATGTCCAAGTTTACAAACATTTGGATAACCAGACACACAGCATTTTTTTTCTTTTTATACCATATAAAATTATGTATTAAGTATATGTATGAAGAATCTCTTCCTTTTAGAGAGAAATTAAATTAGACTTAGATTTTCATTGCAGAAGTGTTAAGCATCCTTGCAATGGAATCTGGAAAGGAACACCAGAAGTCCAGGGAGAAAACACTAATTCTTACCAACCAGGCTAAAAAATTTGCTCACACAAAACCATCTCTAAAGATACAATTACAGTATCTGGATTTGCAATTCCTAGAAATTCCCAACTTTCAAGAACAAGAGAAAAAACAGGTGGCCACAGACTTAAAATATTTCAACCAAGCATTTCTCCTACTCAAGCAGAACTGCTCTGACAAGAAAGACAGTAAAAAGCATGTAAGGAATTTTAAGCACCCATGAAGAAACAGCTGTGGTAAAACTTAACTAATTCTTCTCAACAGCATCAATGATCTAGGAATTGCTTCAACAAGCCTTTAAGATAATTAAGGAAGGAAAATAGCCAAAATTTTAAAGATGTTAGACTTAAGTACAGCTCTTGAGTACTTTGAAGTAAAATTGTATTAAAGCTGTAGTGACTAAAAAAAAATCCATGAGACAAAGTGGGTCTTAATTTCCAAGCAGTATCACTTTGCCAATGTCACCACACCATGCTCAGCATGAAAAGCACAAGTGGTAAGAAAAGGCAATGTACATCTGCCTGTCAAGCTGTAGAGAGAATCATGCATGGAGTGATTCCCTCACTCTTACCCTTTGTTCTGTATCTTCTTCCTCTTCATCTGGATTGAAAGCTTCAGCACAAACTTGGAAGAAAAAGAGAGAAATTAGTAAAAAGAAGTAATTACGTGAGCACAGCAAACAAATCAGTTTAAATACCTTTCTCCTATTTTCCTACAGGAAAAACAAAATCACTTTTGATTTTGTCATTATAGTGTCAGAGGCTTAAATCCTGTCTGTTCTATGAGCAGGCACAGCATGGCTGTCCTCAGACTCTCATGTAAAAAATCTGCAACTTACAACATGAAATAATCTTGCCTAGCAAGTACTCTGAAGCACAGACACAGATTTCCTTTCAACTGGTATCAAAGCATAACAATCTCCATTCAGACTCATTTACAGGCATCTTCTCTAAAATGCAGGGCAGAAACACTGCAGCTACACTGCTTTGTTCTTTGCAGTGCAATGTACAGGCAAAACACACTGAAAGAAAAGGAGCACAAGGAGGGATGAGGCACTTGCTCCACCTCAATTCTGATTTGCAAGTGAGTATCTACATTTCGGGAGGTTTTTTGATACAGAGAAATCACGTGCACGGAAATGAGCAATCAGCTTCACCATAGTCTATGACAAAATAATATTTAGTCCCGTTCCACACATTTTCCTATATCTTACTATGTTTTAACCAAAATTATGTCAATTGGTGATGTAAAACCAACTCTAAAAATTACACAAAGTCATTTTTTTAAAAAGGATGAGAACAGCTGTGGAAAACCACACACTAGAGTGCACTGGGACATGGCTCTGCCAAACTACAGGACCAAATGGAAGATGGGCAATAATAATGCAGAGCTGCTGAAATTTTAAACTGTTTTTGTTCAGTTTTAATTCTTCAGAAAAGGCTTATCTTCAGCTATCTCAACATTTACACTACTCCACAGTTTTACAATACTAAACACAGACACTTTGGCTGCCAAAAGCCAACAGTTCTAGCTTAGTTTTTCTTCTTATTTCATAGATATTTACAGTTCTTGTATGTTGAAGTGATCTGCACATTCTAACCACCTGTACAGATAGTCAGGGAAAATGACAGTCAGTCCTGTTTTCATCTAACTGTGCTCTTACTTTAATAAGGATGATCTCACTTCTGAGGTTATACATTACTTATAAAATTTTACAAGGAAACGTAGACAAGCATTTTCCTTTGTACTTTATCCAGCATCCTGACAATACTGAAGACTTGGCAGAATGCCCAGAGGCTCACTGCAATGACATCTAACCACTGAATGGACTGAGAAAGTATAAATGAAAAAAAGCAGATTTAAAAAAAAAATCCAGAAAGTCTAAAATTCAGCAACTTGTAAACAATTTGAAAATGCACACAGGCCTACTGACCCTGTCATCGTGCACCCAACAGGACTATAAAAATGCAAAACTTTATCATAATTTACTAGGAAAGATCTGCTTTTTTGTGTCTTGGTTTTTTATTTGGGTTTGGTTTTTTTCCTCCCTACCTACAAGACACAAGTCTTTCCTAGGAAATTGGATTTTAATTCCTTTTTTTCCTGGACAGACTGAGGAGACTCGAATACAGCAACAAGCATTCCACTTACCACACCACAGTGTAAAAACCCAATTGTATAATCATTAGGCATCAGGAATTTGGAGAGTAATTACTGCTCATACAATAAACCCATTTAACAATACAGAAACAGTGTATTGACAGTGCACCTACCACACACATGCTTTTAGTTTAACAGAGCCACCCACACTTAGGACAGATACTTCACTAAAGATAAACTGCATTCTTCCCCAGCTGAAAAAAAGTATAGTCCATGCCAGAGTCCAGAGATGACTGGATTATGGGAAGGTGGATGCTTACAAAGCTGCAGAACTTGAACTGATAGGCTGATCCACTTAATATGCAATACAAAGGCACTAACAAAGAGAACATTATTAGCATTTTGGTGTGAAAGCTTTCCTCCTCCTTCCATTTTACAGTAAAGATCAAAGTCTATTGTGAAAGCTTTGGATTTTCTAATAAGGAACAGTTACTAAGAAGAAAGGCACCTTGGTTTAAACAGTATGGTGAAACTGGAGATAATAAACTCTCTGTATTTTTTACAACCAGTGTCTCTTATGAGTAACTGGAGTCCAATTCTCTATAAAGCACAATACTACACATTATAAATGCACTTCTGTATGTTTCTGAAAGTACCTGATGTATAAAGACGTTCAAGACATGTATCTATGAATTCAGAGATCACTGTACTTCAAAATACATAATTCTATCATTCAGATTTTAATGTTAAGCTACAAATTTGATTTTGTTCCCACTTCAGCTACAGGGAAGCTATTGCTAAAAAATGCTTTGTAATTCAGAAAATTCTCTTCAAGATTTCCTTGGGAAAACAAGTTTTAGTGCTACAGCTAAAACTAGAGCATCAGAGCAAAACCTTATCTTAAAACATGCATTAATCAAAGCAACACAATTGTCTATAACTTCAGTAAGAAAGGGCTTCGGTTAAGGTTTGTACACATAGGTTTTCCCTATTTCATCTTACCCAGTAAGGGTGGAAATAGCTCCTGAAGCCCACCAAGGATACAGACTAGGACTTAGTGCCCTTTCCTTACACATGGAAATCACTTCTGTAATGCCCATGAATGGGCACCACAGAACTACATCAAAAATATGTCAAAAATACCACTTCTTCCCATGCTGTCACACACAGTGCCTTCCCATTATACTCTCCATTCTTTGACCTCCTGCTAGGATTTCTTTTTCCATGGAGAAAAGTAGGGCAGACGTTTTGACTTCAACTTTGGACAGCTCTGATTGACAGGACTCTATTTACTTGCAGGCAGAGCTCTAACATTTAATGTAACATATCTGTTGTGGGATGGTTAAAAAAGGAGAGAGACAAAATTATTATTTCTGATCTCAAGCTTAAATTAATATTGTGATATGCTGGAAATCCAACAGAAAGCTTTCTAGCCTACTCATAACAACCAACAGCATTTTCCAAATACTTTAAAGCATGACTAATGCTAAGAAAAAGCAAACATTACATCAAATCCATCCCATGTTTTATGTTGCAATATGGCCGGTTTTTCTTTTTATTATTTTGAATTGGTAAATCACTTGTGGAGGTCTGTACTGTTCAACATATGACCTGCCAATGCCTGTGTGTCAGTGTTACCTTCAGAATGTTTCCTGCTACCTGTGCTGCTTCGTTATTCTTCTGACTGTAAAGGACTGCCATAACTACCCTAAACTCTGCCAATCCCTGACAGAAATCTAGGGAATTTCAGAACTCCTGAAGGTTATTCTTTTGTGCATTAGCCAATCCCAATGAAAAAACATTTGATCTTTCATCTTGATAGAGTCAAAACATCCTTGACCCTTTATTTGATATGTGACTGAATTCACATATTAACTATTTCAGTGTCCCAACAAAACAGACACCCGGAGGCAAGCTTATTCTCACAAGATTTTCCTGAAGAAAAGTGTTGTTCTTCAGACCCATTGAGATGGCAGTTGGAAGGGATCTCTCCTTGAAGGTCATTCAGCCCAACCTACCCCTCCAAGGAGAGCTATCTGGAATGCTAGATTGGAAACCTCCCAGGGCGAAGATTGCACATCTCTGCTAACCTGCTCCACCACCCTCCTGGGGAAGAAGTTTTCTTAATGTGCAACGTAAAGCTCACCAGTATCTTCATATAATTTGAAGTGACTTCTGAAATCACACCTTGCCTAGGTGAGATTTTCAGCACAACTCTGCCCTTGAGCAAGTGCTGAGCACAAATCCATCAGCTGAAGTTACACACCAGGGTGACACATCTACAGCTCTATCAACTCACACCATGCAGACCAAGCTTCCTTCCAAATCCACCCATACATAGCTCAAATAGCTTTGGAACATAAACTTTTCAATTTTATGAAGCTTTGAGATAAAAAGAAATTCAGGCTTTTATCCTACCATCTACATGTCTACATTTAGTCTCTCTTAGCTTCTGCAGTTTCTACAGTGAGTTTAGCTTTCTCTCATGCTGCACCTTCTTTGGCTTTCAAGAACATCTGCTAACACTTCTGAAGGCTCAGAAATGATACAGCTCCATCACTGCTTTATTATGCAGGTGACAGCATCTGAAAGCAACCAAGATCTTTGTAGCTGCAGCAGTGACATCAGCAGTGGATGGGTGAGGGGGAAGCAAGGGGTGGGGAGAGAATGAGAAGGAGCAAGACGAGTTTGCCAGTACAAACATCACCTTTGTTTATGTAAGTTTTAATCGCCCTCAAGATAATATTGTTCCGTAAAATATGTGTTTTGTTAAGATCAAAGTCCTTGCACTCTATGCAAATCTGTATGCAAATAACAGTTGAGCAATTAGCTCTGGCAAGCAAATACAGCCTCTAAGAGAAATGCACACCATCCCTGTCCCTGAGAGATCACTGTTTTTTTTCAAAATAGCAGCCAAGAGGCTGAGGCCTGAAGACCTTCAGACACACATAAAATAAGGAAATTAAAGTTCTGTATTTCATGTAAGGTGAATGCATTATTAATATTTCTGTTGCTATTGAAACAAGTAGCAAATAGATGCCTTGTCACACTCTCTTTTCAATTTTGGATGCTACCTCCTGTACTGAAGAGTTCAGTTCATCCAATTCACTCTTCCTTACTTATGAGGATGCATCACTTCCAATTGGTCCTATCAGTCCCATTAATAAAAATCCACCCAGAGCAGTACATGTAGAACCACTCTTCCAGTTATTTATTCAGATGAGTAATCTTAAACTGTGTTCAAGGCAGGGTTCTTTGCATTTGAGTTTGTCAAAGCTTCAAACATTTTGTAAGTCTGGCTCTCAAGAGACAGATGCATAGCCTCTTCTGAGAGCACTATGCCAGCTGGAAAGGTGACCACTTCCAGTGGCTTGTCATTCCCTCTGACAGCTGAGTTGCACTTTAAAACGATGCAGTCAGATGAATTAGGAAGCTTGAACAGCACTTATACATAGGTCTTTGCTGGCACAGCTAAATGTGATTTTCCACACTGGGGAAACAACTTCAAGTTTCCTCTCACTTCTGTTGCTGGTTAGCTCAGAACTTTTTGGTTTAGAAATTGCACTTTGTTTCTCAAGTGAAAGATCTCACCATGTCAAAGCAGACGACAGATTCATACCTCGATCCAGCAAGTGGGAAACAGAACCTGCACCCATTTGCACCACCTGAACCATTTTCACATTTATGACAGTTGGAAAGAAAAGCAACACTGAAACCCGAAGAAGTTAACATGTGCAGGAAAATCAGCTGTTTCAGCTTTCAATTCACAAATGAGAACAGACTGAAATGACATCTAGATTTTTTGTTAAAACCAATGTTGTTGCATCAGCCCAAAATTCAGATCTTGGGTCATGAAAGTCTGGTCTTTCACTTTATGTGCCACATGGCAATCTCCAAACACAGGATAGCCCACGGCAGTACCACCTCCTGACTTAATTCTCATAGAGGCATAACTGAGACATGATTTACAATGACCAGGACTTGAGCAAACAACACCTCCACAAACCTCTGTCAAATACCAAAGCACAATATTCAAACATGCAACCACTTGCATGGTCATGTATGTCAAATCAAGCGTAAGATTTTTTTCAGTGGAGAAATATTTAGAAATAATTCATTTCAGGAGAAAAGGAAAAGAATGGATTTTCACTTCTTGAAACAGCTTTGAATGTCATTTAAAATTAGAAGGAAATGAAAACAAAATCTAGTTGGCTCATCAGAGGCAGAGTTCTTCTGTGTTACAGATTAACTACAAAGACACAAAGGCACTCAGTATGGCTGTGCCAAACCAGCCCTGTCCAGCCAGGATTACAGGCTCAGGCACACTCCACACTTGGTTCCAAAGCCTGCTCAAGGTGCAAAGCTGCACAGATCTCTTTGTCAGGCAAAGAACCCTATGAGACTGATGAAGTCTGTAACACCTAAAACTCTGCACTGCTTCACCCAGCTCTGCAAAAAGCCACTACTGCCTCTCCTGCACGACAGATTGAACTGCTCACCTGGCTCTACCCAAAGCCTTGCTTACAGCCCAGACTCAACTTGAAAATGCCAATCTCTGATATGGACATTAACTATGCTCTTCAAGGCCCATTACTTTAATAGAGTAGCAACACTGAGGTGCCAGGCAGAGCTTGGAGGGACTCCACTCTAGTTCACAGCTGGATAAACGAGAAGTGCATGACGTGTTACAGTGCTTGCTAACCTTGCCTTTAGAAACCTTGATAACCATGATTATGTACTTTCCAATAACATCATCTAAATCAGACTTCTCCAGCTTGCTCTCTTTCCATCAAAAGAGAAATGCAACAGTTCCGGTGACAATGGCTTATGAGAAAACTGTAACACCATTGTCACACACTCCTACTTCATACTAGTAACAAGTTCAGAACAGACTGCACAATCAATTATAAATGCCACCCTTTATGATAATCAGGTTTTTTTTCTTTGCAGGAAATCCAACTTTACATGCACAGACACCTTTTTTCCCAAAATGTGTAAGTACAGGCAACATAATTATGACATTTAAAAATAAGACAATTGGTTAACAACTATTTCCATATGTACATTTGTTTTATATATTCTGAATAACACAGTTTTCAAATATTCTTATTACATTCATACAGATTAATAAAAATCTGGTTTTAAGTGTTTCTTTAAAAGGCTCCATCATCAGATGTACAGTAAAACAACTGAGACAATGCCTTACAGCAGAACAGTCATTAAAATATCTTTTTCCTACCACAGGAAGATTTGGCAAAGTATTTAAAATTACACTTCCCTAGGGGCAAACGAGAACTTTCATGATGAAAGAACTAGAATAATAAACGGAAAGTAAATAATCACAGTCTCTTTTAGATTCCTATCTTTACACACACATAATGAAAGCATTATATGCAGACAATACTGCTTCAACTAGATTTTAAAGACAAGCATAAAGCACTTTTAACATGATACAATGTATTCCTACTTAATTATTATACCTAGGTAGGCTTTGTTGGTTTTTTGTTTTGTTTTGCTTAACTCCTTCTGCAACCTGCAGGATCTGGCATGAAAACCACCCCCAGGTTAACTTAGGAACACAACATCACACAAACCACAGAGCAAAGGCTCCACAGCACCCTGGGAATCCATCCCAGAGATCTGTTAGGGAAAGACATTCCCTATCAAATTACGAGGCAAACTGTTAGGGGTCTTACTGACCTGCAACAAAACTTCAGAAGACAATCCTCAGCCTGTACATCTTTATTTAAATCCTCCTCCTACTCAGGAGCAATTAAAACAAAAAACTTGTGCCAATGCAGGGCTGAAGACAGAATTCTCCCAAGCACTTCTCCTACCTCTTTGGCATAACCAGATCAACATATTTGCCTTTTTATTTCCTTTTTTTTTTTAATTAAACCAACAGCTGTCTAGCACCGTATTTGCTTCATGTAGTTGCCTATTTAATTATATCAAGGCACAACTTTTATTTAATGCCCTTAATGTATGAGTTATGGCAAATGTTTCAGCTTATCCTTCCACCCTGCATGCTCACACACTGAAGGGTCATACTGTCTCACCTCACTGAAGCCAGGTGCTGCAGGAGAATAACAATAAATGCATGCAGCTGTAATTCCTAGACTTTTTGTATAGTTTTTTAACTGTAATTTTTGATAATTTGAAAACTTGCAATTTCCAGAGGACTTATGATGAAGGCACTCTGGTGATAAAACAGCACTCTGCAAGTACACTCCCTCCTGTACACCTGGAGGAGCCGAGGGACAATATTGCCTGGTTTCACAGAATCACCTACTAACTAAGCCACAACTGGAGTTCCTGCACTTTGGGCTTCCATGTCTCAATTCACAAGGAGAGAGCCCAGCATCCCATCAGACACATGTGTGCTCTGGGACTTGCAGTAAAAGGTGAGTCTGCATGAAAATTAAAACAACAAAAATACTTCCATCATGGTAGAGGACTAACAAAAACAAGTTTTCCATGGGGATGATCACAGGAGTTCACAGCTCTGACACAGTAACAACCAAACCCAGAATACTGCCTTTCCAATAAACAGTAATTTACAATTTGCTACTTCTGTTTCTAATTCCCTTTACTACATTTAAATAGAAATCTAAAATGGCAGCAGGGTATTTTGGAGATACTCATTATTCCATGTGGTGAAGCCTGGTAAATTCAAATGGAGCAAGCTTTATTCTTTGCAAGTTAAGAAATCAGAAGACTGAAATGGATAAACATGCTGCTGACCTTGTTCAAGCCTTCTAAGAGAGCCTTACCGATGAGATAGTCATCCATAAAAAAGGTCTCCTGGAAAACATGATGCTACTACTATTTCAGAGCACCCAGATTCACAATTGTAGAAGTGAGCCTTCTGCTTTAATGATCTTCTGGTTTAGCCCATCACATAAATCTTAACACATTTCTGAATGTGTTACGTAAGCAAGGCAGATAAAACCAGAAATTGAGCACCAATAATGTTTATGTGCCTGAAACAGTGATACTTAGAGTTAAAAACAGCACAGAGAATGTTCATTTTACATTCAGTTTACATCAGAACAGCTCAAGTTCCAAGAAATGGTTCAAATATATACCTTCCCCCAAAAAAGGCATGCAGTTTACAGGCTTTTAGTTGCAAACTGTACATAGAAGAGAGAATTTAGCTGAGAAATAAAACAGGAAAAGTGTTTTTCTTGTCTAGAAATAAGAATTTTTCTTTCAGTTTACAGATCAAGACATTTTTTTGGTGTTACACTTGCAATTCTGCCATATGAATTGTTAAACCTGCAATAAGGCAAATAATATTTTAAAGAACCTCCATCATTGTGAGAGAAGTGCAGTGAAGCACTTTTTGGCCTAAAATTTTGTTTAGTAATGAACATTACCTGCATCTTTCTGACATCTGTCGTGACAGAGAAGCAAAGGATGCTGAAGTGTTAGAAGGCACTTCTGAAATCAATGGTTCAGCAACCTAGATATGATTTTTACAGATCTCTAGAAAATGTCCAAATATATTAAAAAACACATTACCCTGAATAGAACAACTAACAGCTATTTACCTGTAGCAACAGGGAACAATAAAAAATTATCATGGCTTGACACATAAGGATTACGTGCAGAGGAATGATGTGAAAGCCCCCAGCTCCCTGTGGTTGGAAACTACTGCTTCCTTTCCTGGCACACAGGAAAAGCAGGAAATGTGGGAAGTTACTGTTCAGCCATTTGAAGAAAAACCTGGCAGCTCACACCATTCCTGTGCAGCTGCTGAGCAATTCCAATGCCCTGGTGAGCACCAGCCATGGGGAAGGTGTAACTCTTGCACTTGATGCAACTCATTCAGTTCCAGGATGAGCCAACTCTGGACTTGAGTGTTTCAGTGAAGAAATGGACTGTCTTTGCAGGAAATACACAGTTGAAGTGGTCTGGCAAAGGCTAATATTGGGTAGAACTTCATCAGGTGGAACTTGTGTGCTTTACTTACGACCAGTTTTGTGTTTTTCCATTAGAGAAGATGAGGGAACTTAAGATTATGCTCTTTCCTCTCCCAAATTTTGGAGACACAGGAAAAACACACCAAATCAGGTAAGTGCTTCAGGCAGCCAAGTACACACACACACAAGGCCATCTCTCAAAGTCAGGTCCTGATTCAAGTCTCTCTTCAAATGAGAGCTCTATAAAAGTGCTCACAGAAGTTCCTGAGATTGCTTTAGTATCTCCTGTAGAGAGTTTTCTTGTTGCCATTATATTCCCTGTAGTGAGGGTTTTAATATTCTTAGAAAGTTTACTGTTATTTTGGGGCACACACAGACTCAGAAACTTTACTCAGTCCTTTTTAACGCCAGATTAAAGTACACATTGATTAAAGTACCTCCTTTTGTATTTAAAACAGGTCTGTTCAAACTTTTCTGTTCTACATTTCACATATACACAGAAGTTACAGCAACCTAAACTTGCATGAGTATATTAATCAATATAGGAGCGTAACAACATCTATGATTTTGTTATATTAAAATAGAGATGAAGTGCAGCCTTATATATTCACAAGAAAAATGCAAATAATATCCAACTCTGAGGGTCACAACAGATACATCACAGCACCATGTTTTGCACCAAGTATAAAACTGCCTTTTTAGCCTGTATTATGACAGGCATTTTGAGATTTCCTCTGGTGTGTCTGCTTTCCTCTCTTGTGCAACAAACCATGTAGGAATATTTTCATTTGCGCTTTAATTCCCACGTTAAAAACCAGCATGAGCTTAAACCAAAAGAAAAAAAAAAAGCAATTCTCTTCTTTATCACACAAAAGAGAAAAATTAAATTCCAACCTATCAAAAAGAAAATTAAATTTTATTGAAACAATCAGCTGAAGGGTGATATTTTCAAAATTATTTATATATGTAAAGATACGGACCAGCATTTATGTAGGCTTTTTAAAGATCTTTAATGTAAAACAATTAATGGAAGTTAACCACTTGCACGTTCTGCTACCTGAATACTTTTGAAAAACTAATCCACACTGCATTAATTGCTTAAAAATGTAGTCCCAATTAATAAGGGCTAATTTCAGTTGAAACATTTAACTTTGGACAAATAACTTCTAATTTTTATGTAACACTCTAAGCATGAACTATTGAAAGAATAAATTTTAAAAGATGAAAAATTAATTAATTCTACTCCACTGTAACACCTATGTGCATTAAGCAGACGGGATCAGATTTCTTCTGACCAGGCATTGAACTGACTTAAATTTTAAGTCAGGATGCTCACAGTGTTGTATTTCTCTTTATGACATTAAAAAAAAATCTGCAGAATTGTTCACAACACTGTGAAATCCAAGTAATTGTGAAGTCATGACTATTAATTTCCAAAAATAATCTTTTTATTATTCACTGAACGTCAATCACATGCCAGGAATTTTTAAATAAGTCCCAATATTGCAAACAGAGAAAACAAGCTTTTTTTGTTTAACGAATAATGATTCAGACACTTTCTTACAGGAGAGCACCCACACAATTTATCACCACTTTCATCTGTCATCCTACACGCTTGGCTTTTGCTCATATCAACATTTTTTAAAATGAATTATTTTCACTCTAGTTATGATATCAGTTTTGCAATCATTAGGGCTAGCAAAAAACCATAGAAGCTTCAGGTTGTTGATACGGGAAAACTGTTTGCGTCATGTGAAAAAAAGTGAATTTTTGAACCTGAAAGTCTCTTATCATTTCTCACCTGCCTGACAGTCTTTCAGCAGAAGTTATTATGCCATCAGTTTTATAAGACGGTGAATAATCGATACAGAAATTCATTAAATAGCTTCAAGAGAAGAAACCAGGTCATGATTTTAAAGTGAACCTCTGATAATCAGATAAATACACAGCAAAGAGAACAGCACAGAGAAAGTCAGTCATCACTTACTTTCTCCCTTGATGATTTCAAATGATGAGAGTTTTATCACTGAAGTAGCAGACAGTATTCTGCGAAAGAGAATACTCAAAACAACCTCCCAAGAGAAGTATTGCCTCTTGCTTTATTGCTACTATTTAGATGTCCTAATTTAACAGGGTCCCAAAACAGTTCTTTACCAAGTACTAACATGCTGTGTGGCAATAATTAATAGAAAAGCTTTATTAGAAAATGATTTTTGTTAAAGCTGTCATTTTAAAAGGCTAAAAGCTACTAAAAGGAATTTACTATGTGTAATATTATCATATCCTGACATCTCAACTTGCCAGGGTGTGAAGAAAATGCTCTATCTCACTAGAAAGCACAGAGGAGTATCAGATTTCAGCAACATATGTACATTATGAGATGATTGCTCATCTTTGGCAGGAGCCAGACTAATGAAGAGCTCAAGGTAAAGAGTCCCCACCATTGTCATACTAGACAAGAACCAGTGAATTGGAAGAACCAACAGTCAAGGCCTCTTATGGAAACTTATGTGATGAGGAAAGAAAAAGCCAGAAACTGTCACAGAATACTGATTTACACATTATTCAAAACACAAAATTACTCAAATTAAAAAAAAAAAAAAGAAAGAAAGAAAGAAAAGAAAAGAAAAAAAAAACCCCACCGAAACTCCTCGACACAAAACTGTAATGTCACATCAGATTGCTAGAGACAAGAGGAACAAGAGGAATCGAAAGCACTGATTCTGACCCCAGCATCTGCTGGGGACACTGACAATTGGCAACTGTCATTGTCCCACACAATGCTAATTTGTTATACACAGGAAAACAGGATTCAGTAACATACAAACAAAATTAACCTCTACACATGAAACCATTATTCAGCAACCCCATCTTAGGGAAGGGATCAGCACACAGCTCAGGGAGCAGCAGATTTGATCCTTCTCACTCCCCTGAGTCTCTGCTCAAAGCTGCCCCACCAAAGGGACCAACTGAAGCAAGTCTTTCTCATTTGATTTTTCTTAATATTAACATGAAAACAGGTACAGATCCTGACAGTCATGTTACTATTAAGGAAATAACTATCGTATATTGCTTCCTTAGATTATATAGATCAATTTTTCTGCTTATTTGTTGAACATGAACACTGTAATCTCATCCCACTGAGGCCAAAGGAAGGCTCACGAGGGAGTACAGGCATATGCAAAGGAGATATATTATACCAGGTCACTCAGATAAACAGAAATAATTGGAGAAAAAAAGATGAAACCCTTCTGTGACACGTGTATGGTACGGGTGTCATTTTGACAGATTTTCCTATCCCAGGAAGAAATCAGCAAGTCTGCTGGAGAGTGGGTGTTCTCTAGAATGAATCAAAGGTGTCTAGAAATGGCAATATAGAAATCTATCAAAAAAATTAACTTTTCTGAAATATGCTAAAACTAAAAGAGGAGAAACTATGCACAAGTGAGACTGTAGTGGGCGTCACACTCTTCATTCCAAAAACACAATTAACTTTTCATTCATATCCTGCCAGGAGCCAAATTCTCCTCAATGTTACATACCAGTTGTTAGAGTGGGACAAATATCAATGCTCTCTTCCTCTAGTTTGGAAACAGCTTTGATATAGTTGAGAAAGGAGCTATCATTGATTTCTGCCACCTCCCTGCATCGTGTAGTCAGTCCCCAACCCAGGGCAGAGATACTGGCACTCTCTGCAGCCTTTCATAACAGAAAATGAAGTGACTAACATAATTAAGTCTGTCAGGAGCCCCTGTGCTTGGAGGAAGATCAAGGATTGTAATGAAGCAAGTATGAATTTCAACCCAGTCCAATTCTTGGGAGGAAGGAATCTATAAGGGTTTCAGGCTATTCAATCCAAGTCAGCCACCAGCTCAGGTACAAATTAGAGCTGCCTGACTGTGTGCACACCATAGATCTCAACATGGCCAAACGTGCCACACATCAGACAGCTAGTCACTAGATTAATTTCTAGGAGAACATAACCTCTCACTTCTCTCTCCAAGCATTCTGTGCAAAAGGATGTTTCTCTTCATGAGAACACTACCACTCTGCACTTCTATAAATAATTACATGAACATTAGATAAGTCCTCCTCTTGCAGGACGACCCTCCTGCACAGTCCATTTGGAGTAAGTCCTAAAGAATCACAGCTAAATATTTACTACATTGGCAGTATTTGCCAAAACAGTTAAGATGTTTCATAACTAGAAATGAACACCTAAATGAAAACTTAGTAATTATTAGAATGGATTTATTCTGTTGGTTTATGTATTTCTAGAATTTGCAACAGTGCACCAAGGGAATCATGATCATCCTGTTATCTATAAGCAACTAATCACAACTGACCAGTAGAAAACACTCCAAGTTTAATATTAATAAATTAATAAAGCAACTTAAAAGATATTCTCTAACTGCCATGTGTAAGAGAGCATAATGAACACATTAGCCCCCAAGAATATATCTCTAGTTGAATGGTTTACCAGAATAATTATTAGCCCATCTTAAACTGTATGTAAAATGTAGACTATTACTTTATCAACTTTTCCTTTAATTAAAATTATGTTTTTTATTTTTGACCTAGTAAAAAATGAGGACAATGCTGTAATTCCCTAGGCAGCCAAATACTTAAAAAGAACAATTCTTGCTTGACTTTTTCTTCAATACATCCGATGTTAGCTTTTAAATTCTTCTCTGTAAATCTACAATTTTGTGCATGTGAATGTTGATAGCAGCAAGCAAATGAGGTCTCCTCTTCATTCCCCTTACAAATACACACTGCACTGGAAACACAGAAATACTGATTGGGCTGACAAGGTTCAAACATGGACTAGCAGAAAGCTCCTCTGAAGAGAAGACCAGAAAAGAATACACTAAATGCAATTACAAAAAAGAGTTATGTGCCAGCTTTTCTTCTCCATGGTTTGTTCTGCTTTACTTTATTAGTTAAATCCAGAAACACTTAGTAATCCATAAGGCAACATTGGCTTGGTGTTTGTTGTTATTTGTTGGTTTGTGAAGACTAAAGCTGTCTTACAAAAATTGCAGAATGCAAACTTGCTTAAAACCTAATGAATCTAACATGCAAGTCAAACGAAATTCAGAGCACCAAAACCAGAAAATCAGTCACTCATTTTATGCAAGGGACTGTAAAATGTGGTTGCCTGTGGTGGCAGGAGGCTGAACTCAGCAACCCAGCAGAGCCCAGCCAGTCTCATTCCTGTGTGGGTCCTGACAGACACAGCAGGTATGGAGTGCAAAAAACCACCCCACGAAACAACTCCCCTCACCCCAAACCAGCAGTTTCTCTACTCTTCCTGCCAAGAGAAGGAAAACTGCATCTCTTTATACACACATGGATGCTGTTTGCATCGCCTTTGCATTTTAACAAATCCCACGCTGATCGTGACCTGTGCAGTGTATACAGAGAGAAATTGGAGATTTTTTTCATTGTGGAAAGTATTTAACACACAGTAGTAATATACACATATTCTATTATTGTTTGTCTCCATGACAATTCTAATATGAACTGTAAACTCTGAATTATTCTACCTCCTCCTGAAGCAGCAGCATTATTAAGCAACTAAACAGTCCTCCTTAATCTAATTGCACAAGTTAGAAATTCAATTTTACATTTGCCTTTTAGTTGTTCACATTAACCTTTAGACCTCCTAAATGACAGAACCTGATTTTTAACTAAGAGAAGCTCAGTACTGTATGACCACCACCACTGCATTTCAGTGTTACAAAGTCAAAAAGATTGCAAATGCCTTCTGACTAAGATTCAATTTTTTAACTTCGGGAATAATTCAGCTTTTATTTAAATTTAAAACTGTGATGTATTCACTCCTCATTTGTAAGATTTTTCTCCATCAGCAGGTTCCAGGATGGATTAGTTTAATTAGCAGAGAAATTGAAGTGTCTTGGTCCTCTCCAGATTAAGATACTCTATAATATATGACTTCCACTATTTTCTATCAGAGTATCAAACTCCATCATTCAAGATACAATTTTGTCCTGCCTAGATTTCTCATGTAATCATATCTCAAAACTACCAGCACTGTCAATTTTTAAGAGTTATGAAATTCTCATTATACTCGGTTATTTGTTTGTAGTGGCATAAATACACAAGCATACCCTTAATCATATCCAAGCAACCAGTAGTAAAGCAACTGAACTGCATGACTATAAGGACATTTTGCACATAAACATGTACTTATCTTACATTTATTTATCTACCACACATATATATATTATCAACAATGCCCCACCATAACTAACATACCCAAGAACCTGTCAGATCATCTCCACAAATTACAAACTGAGTAGACTTGAACTCAAAACTAGGGAGAAAACACTGAATACATTGGCATTTTCATGAAGATATTTGTCATATCAGAACTTTCTAGACCAGCAAAATGTTAGTAAAATATTTGAAGAAAAAAAAAAAAAGGACCACATGTAAAGCAATTCACATTGCACTTCAAATGAAAAAACAATGCAATACCTTCTCATCTACATGTAACATTTTGTTCATGTGCTACTCTTCAAAATCAACTTCTAAAGGAATTTTTTTGGCATAACAGTTTCTCATTACAGCATTTCATATCAGTTGAGATAGAAAACAAACAAATTTTTTAAAAGTATAATCTGTGTCTCTAGAACAAGCGAACAGCCACTAATTCAACAACTTTAAATATCAGTTGCACAAGCAAGGGACTAAAACAATACAAAAAGGGAGCACCCCCCCAAATTTCTGTTTTCTAACTACTCCAAATGTGTTGCTCATTGGCATCTACAGTGAATTAAGAAACAATTCTCATTATTCCAAATAAAAATAATGCAAGATAAGGCAATAGGAGTAAGGTCATTTTAAATGTAATTCCTTTAGCCAGATACACATTTCAAAACTATTTCAGATGCTTTAAACTCTTAAAAAGAAACCATACCTGATACTCTTCTGTTGTATCTGTTAACAACTGGAGCTGGAAAAAAAAAGAAAAATAAATCAAAATTACACATTTGTATTTATTATTACAAAGTATAATGAATTAATTCAATAATCATTACATACTTTTAGTACACAAACCTCATACAGATCTCTTTAAAATAAACTTCAGTATAAGGCTTTAATCTATTTACTTGCCAGCCAGTTAAGTGTTTATTCAAAATCAAATGTCATATTACTGAAGACCATTACATGCTAAGATGGATGGGTTGGTTTGGTTTTTGGTTTTCTTTACCTAATTCTTGAAAAACAGACCTCCACACGGACTATCCAATCCTAACCTATCATCAATTCCCAGCCTCATTTACTTAGCATTATTGCAAAGCATTCCAGCAATTTAGGTCAGCTGTACCTACTTAACGTGGATCAAAAGCCAAAGAACTTCTTGCCAACCCATTCTATGCTCCACACAGCACCAGCAGTGGAACTGCCAAGGCATTGCTTCCACAATAACTCCAGTCATCCATCCCTGACCAAGGCTGCCTCCCACAAGGGCACATGTTGAAATTGGAAGAGTCTGAGAATGGAGGATCCATTCCTTCTCTGGTCATGCTGTAGCTACACAAGGTACTTGAACTTTAGACTGGGATGAGCTGCCTGACTTCCACTACTCACACACATTTTGACATTCAGCCAACCTTCAGCAAACAGCACCTTTGTCCCTTTCACAGTAACCAAGGTACCGTCTTTGAGAGCTGCTTCAGTCACAAAACAAAAAATAAATAATAAATCAACCTGTAATGCTTCACCCAGAACAAAATCAAAGCACTCTGCTCTCCTTCACCTCTAACAACCAACTCTATTTTATTCAGAGTGCTTCATGCTTTCCCACTTCCCTTCAACAGGTAATTCTGTTTTTCCTGATACAACTCGTAACCTTTCTATTCCATTCTTTAAATATTTAAGAATTAGAGGAGCCTTTATACACCATCAAAGCACATGCATCACAGAGCCAGATTTATTAAACATGTGCTACTAAAATCCCAATGACCCCCATAATTTATTAGAAATTTTTGAGTATCTCAGCACCACCACAACACAGATAATGACACTCTCTGAGCAAAGACACAAGAATTCAGGTTCTTTGGAGGATTTACAACCACCCTATATCTATATGAAAACATAGAACTGAGAATAATACCAGCAAAATAAGATCAAAATTATTGTGTATTTTACTGTAACAATACAGGAAATTAGAAGAGGTTGGGGGAAAAGAATAACCAGGCTAATTCCCTAGAGTTTTCAGCCAAATCTATTAACAGGGAAACAATGCTCAACCTCAAAAGAAGCTCAGGATTAAAAGTAAGATTATTCTGAATTTTACAGTTTAGATTTAGATCTAAACTTCTACAATATGACATAATCCTTATAAAAATAACACTGACGCAGTGTTGCATACATCAAGCTTGAAGATGTTCAAAAACACTGAATAATAAACCTGAGAATTCAAGCAACTCTATCTTCAAACCTTTAAGCAAATGTTGACAGCAGCAACCCTTCCTGCAAATAAGGGCAGGATGTATCTCACTTGCCATGGATGTGAGAAGTTTATCTCACCTTAAGGGAAAACAGGCATTAGGAATACTGATCCATTCATGTTTATTAGGCAAATTCGTGCAACTTCCTGAACTGAAAGTGTTCATACATTTTGCCCTGCTTTTAACTTTTCCTCATGGGTCTGCCTCTGGTCACCAGTGGCAACACAAAACTGCTCTGGACAGTAATTTGCCCTGCAACAGTATATTCACTCTCATATCTATTTTCACTAATTAGTCAAAATTGGCAAATTTGGATCTGAAGAAACAGGAAAACTCATTACTTTTATCCAGAGACACAGTGAAATGCCTGCCAGTTCTCAGGTGTCAAAGAATGAGAGGACCAAAACTAATTAGTTCCGTTTCCACTACAAAGAGATTACAAAAGAAAATACAAAATTCAAAACATAATTTCGTAAGTTTGCTGTACAAGCACCTTATCAAGGTCATAATAGTTTTAAGTAAATGTTTAACTAATCTCGTGTATGGATTCAGATACTTTTAAACAACACCGTTAGCAAATAAATACATTACTTCAGGCTCTATCTTGCACACAGAGAACTTCTTCTCCACCTTGGACTTCTACACCCATTTCTTACTCATGTTAAAGAATAACATTTTCACGTCTTTGAACAAAATTAATATACTACAGAATTAATATACTCTGACGTACTTTGGGTTACATAGAAAAAAAATCCACTTTTCAATGACTATGGCTTGTTTTAGAATCTTGATTATTTTATCCCACAGAAGGGCTCAGTGTCATCAAAACTGCATCAAGTTTTCCAGAGTCAAAAATGAGAAAAACACATAACCTTTTAAGGGCAGTTAAAAGAGTACTATTATTCTGCCTCCACAAAGCTTTTAAGATTAAAATGATAGTTTGCATCTCTTACACCAGTGACAGTTTTAACATGTATAAATTTCCAGATTCACTTTTATATGTTGTCAGATGACTATTTTTATGCTAAAGAGATAAAATCTGACATTTCCTAGTAGAGAAGGTTAGTGGGATTTTTTTCCTCCTGGCTTACCAACGAAAAACTCTCTTTGCTTATGACTATTTTCAGGATTGCACAGTCAGTACAGCCACTCCTATGGCATCCCTGTGTTTTGACACTAGAAGTACATGGAGGAAAGCTTGGCACTGAGCACTGCTAACAGAAACAATTCCTGAAGGTCTCACATACACCTACATTGGTCTGTGGACAGATTCCAAAAAATTAGATGGGGCAGAAGGGAATAATACATTTACTGTTAACACAGCCTATATCCTACACTGAGCACCAAAGGGCACCTAATTTAAAGCAGCAGAGCACAAACAACTCTGCCTACACTGTGACAAGAACCCAGTGAATCCAGCACACCAACCTGGTACCACTCAGTGACTTGGGATCTACAAAAACAAGACTAAATTGCTGCTTTGAAACAGGAAACAATTTTTTTTTTTAACCTCCAGTTAAGACTCCCCGCACACCAATGGGACACAGCTCAGTTTGAACAATAGGCTATGTCTCTAGTGATGACATGAATGTTATTATATGTTAATTGCAGAAACTATAATGAGATTAAAAGATTTTGCTGTGAGATGATTGCATTGTAAACTCTCCATCATGTCAAAGCCTCAGGTGCAGCAATATTCAAGTTCAAAATGTCTCATACCTTTGGCACAGCTCCTGCTTTTACTTGGCTCATGGGAACCAAGACACAGTAATTGGGTAAACACAACAAAAACTGAGGTAAATTAAACCATTGTACCAGAAGAGAGCAAAATGGCCCAATTTCCTCTCTGGCAGCCAAAGGTAAGTGATTCTGGCAGTGGAAAGGCAGATCAAGCTGTGCATTCCACAGTTTTGCCAGAACTGACTCAGGACAATGATTCTACTCTGCTGTTCAAGAAAAATCAAGGATGTCTGCTCAAGCTGTATGTGTTCTCCATACTGTGCTAAAGCACAGACTGAAGTAAGCACTAGATAGGAACACATAACAGGCTGCTTCAGATGGAAAAACCTTTCTTCCTCAAAGTAAATGTATGTTATTACATTTATTTAATAATAAATATTTGAATAAATTGCATAAGCAGATCAATACTGTACATTCCATTACTGAAATTCAAAAATGTACCTTACATCAAACGGCAGTAGTGCCATGCAATTAGTGGCTCCAATTCATTGGGTTTTCTCACTTGAAAAACTGGGGATGTAAATCAGAGACTGGGATTTTTTAATTTTTTTTAAATAGTTTCCATAAGTGATGAAACAGGAATTTCTCCAATATCCTTCAGTTTGCTTTGGCACTGAGATTTACTTTGAAATATCCGATGCTTGATTGCATCTCACTATGCTTAACTTACTCAAGTTCTGACCATAGTTACAAGCAGGTGTAAAGTCCCACAGGTGAAAAATGGACATAGGTATTACCTTTCTTTCTGTTTTCAAACCAAACCAACAACTACAGTATTTAAGCCAAACAAGTGACAGTAAAACCACTCTTTACAATCAGACCTCAAAGCATGCTTTCCTAGAGTGCGTGGGCTCCCTTCTCTGTCAGTGACTTTGAAAAGTGACTGGTAAAAAAACATCATCAGGCTTTTTTAGATGTACACTACTACCATAACAGGGAAAGCTGTTTCTCTACACTACTCACAAGCCTGAAATGAACAGAACCATCACTCTCCCAGCTACTGCTACCACTTCTTACACATCCTAAAAACATTAAATTCTTACAGAAAAAGACAAATAAAACTCAAAAGATCAATTCACGGTCACAGGAAAAAAAAAAAAAAATCAGGGACAAACAAAGGACTGGCATTCCAGGCATCACAGTAGAGTATTAGGTGTTACTGCTCTGCACTGGATACCTGGAAAACTTCTCTTCTTACTAGGATCTGTGAACATTTCCTAATTACAACTAGGGTAAAAACATCCCCACATGACTGTTTGTGATTCTGAATACAATATATAGCAGCATACTAAGTTAAGCTGTTGTGCACATGAATATTTAATACAGATCTTGTGTGTAAATTCTAATCAACAATTTTTTGGAAGATTCCTGATGCAAGATGGAACAAAGCTCATAGTAGGCAGCATAAACTCAGTATAGTACTCAGAGGTCAAAGATCATGGGGCACAAAATAACAGCTTTATTAAAACAAAGTCACACAAATCAGTGATTTACAGAGTATTTTCCCATCGAATCATGGCAAAAAATCATCCTATGTGAAGAGAAACAAAAAGAGAAACAGAATGTTAACTGCTCTAATTTAAAAAGTCAATTAAGATTATCCAAACAACACGTGAGTTGACACTATAAACGATTAAAGCTGAAATACCAGAAGCAGAGTGGAGTATAAATCTGAGGCATGACTGTCTCTATGGAATGTTATATCAAGTTACGATAAGGAAGTGCCAGACTACAGCTGTCAAACTGTTTTTCTACACACCAAGATGTTAATGGACTTACATAAATAGGAACCATCACAACTCTGAGAAAACGTATAGATTCCAGTATCAGCTTTTTAAGATTCCTGGCAATTAAAATGTAATGCTAGAGCAGAAAAGAAAAACTTTCAACATCAGATACGCAACTGTACTTCCATGAATACCAATCTGAAGTGATGTGATTACTTTTTTTTCAACAAGTAAAACAACAGAGTTCCCTGTGGCTGTTACTAATATAATAGTTGTGTATCCATTATTTCCATCAGGGTGTCCTTGCTGGACAGTGGCAAATTCTCACGTACCCCTTCCACATCTCTGCTTTATAAGGTGGGAGCATAGGTGGGGCTACAAACTACTGTGATTTTTTCAGAGGCAGCTCTGCAACACAACAGTTCACCTCAAGGTTTCTCTCAGAAAAGCAAAACAGACAGAAGCAGATGAGGGTTTTACAGACACCCTTTTATTTTTCCTTCTGTTCCTCTGCCCCAACCCTCCCCCCCGGGGAGGATGGAAACTCAGAACCCGGTTAGAGACAGGCAGGAGAGACCCTGATGGTGTCAGCTGAAGCATGCCAGACATTTGGAGGAAGACAAAAGGTCAGGGAACACGAGGGAAAAAGTGAGTTTTCAGAGAACAAACAGAAGGAGCATAGAACATTAAAAAAATAAAAAGGCAGAAAAATGGAAACCATGATCCAAGATTGGGTATACACAGTCTTTGCTTTTCTGTAACACACTTTTACATCTATTAAGTTGGAAGACAATAACAAAATTACATTGTTATTAAACATCGTTTTCCTCCCTGCTGCAGTAAAAATAATAGAGGCATAGACAACTTGTAATTTCTCAGTGTTGAAAAGCAGCTGTCATCAATACCAAGAGAATAAAACATAAAAACAAAGTCGCAACACATCCTGGTCTCAAATTTAATTGATTTTTTTAAATTTGGATTTAAGAATTTCTGACACAAAATGGAGAAACACTGTCTGGAAGCTTCATTTTAGAAGAGTTTCTGACCCTTGCTTTCCAAGTTTTTTAGAACCCCTCTTATAGAAAGAATGTAATAACTTCTGAAGGGAAAAGTTGAGTCAGTGAAAGAAAGATGTTTATGAAGTTAAAGCTGTTGTGCTATTTTGGGTTGGCTCTTTTTTTTGTTTTTAAATACAGAAGAAAAATGAATATGCACTCTGGAATGGGCAGACTTTAAACAGTGGATAAATTCAAGAAAGAAATCATTGCTTAACTAACTGAATGGACTCTGGGTGAATCTCTGGTTATGATGGCACTTCTTGACTAAGACCTTAAGAGATTCATTTGTTTTTAAATCAAAGATACTTTTTTCCAATATATCACTATTTCAATATTCTCTTTCCACAACTGAATCCAAACCATTATGCATGGCACTATTTTTATTACGTTTCTCAGCAGTTATTAATTCTCACTTTAAAAAAAGGACAATAACCCTGCTCTCAGAATTCAGGAGTTAATGCAGCCTGACTGAAGCCTAAGTGCAGGAGAACAAATACCTATCAAGCAGCACTTCACATTATCTGACATTGCAATGGCATGACCCACACAGCCCACTCTTATTTCTTGCTGACATGTCTCAGATCAAGCCAAACACAGCACTTTTTTTTTTTTTTGGTGTTGATTTTTTATGAGTGTAATCTATATTACGAAGATCAAAGAGATAGCAACAAGGCATGCACTTGCTTTACAGACACGAAATTAGAAAAACTCCCTGTGCTGAGGTACAATCTCAGCTAAAAGGACACATTTCACAGTGATTAAAGATAAAACCGTATGCTGATATTACAACAGAGATTGTCAGGGGCTGAAATTAAAGACTTGGGAACGTTTTCAAGTATTAGAAAGACAAATCTATACACTGCATAGAGAAGGAAGGATGCTGCAAAGAACCAGGAGAGTTAAGAAGCAGCTGACAAATCTTCAAAGCGTTGACAGAACAGGCAAGACACTGGAGGGTACAGCAAAGCAAGTGAAAAATGGAAATTTCTTGGGCTTTAGGAGCAGGCTTAGAGAGGAAGGCATTTGAGAGAGAGGGAAGCTAAGGAGCCACATTAGTAATACCAGAAAAGTTAAGCTAACAAACCCAACATTAAGTAGATGATAAAAAGCAAAGATCTTGAATATACTTGAATGTGACTTTCACAGGGATTGTCTGACAATGCAAAAGCCAGAAAGGGTCAAAGATGAAATTGAGACTATAGAGAAACAAAAGCATCACATCAAGGAGAAATAACTCCAAGTTTCCCTACCTAAAATAAATGCTTCATTAGTGAAAAAGATAGTGGCATCTTATCTTGAAACCACGAGGCATTTCCCAGTCAGTAAGAAGTATGGGAAACTCACCCCCATGATGGAGTGGCAGAGAACAGAGAGCCTCCCCATTTTCCAAGTCTTTTGACTTCCTTTCTATGTTACAAGTCCTGCTTTAAAACTTTACCTTTCTTTACCTGTCCCACCAGAGATCAGACATGGATTAGACAGGAGAATTGGTACTTATGATTTTTCAAATTTAATGAAGACAAATTTTGTGTAAAATCTTTTTACTAGAAACTTTAGAAGTGCTGTTTAAAGCAACATATAACTCTGAGAAACACAGTTCTTTTGAAGCAACATTTTCTGTATTTCAGCTGGTTTTTTCCTATGGTTTTGATTTCTAAGACTTAATTTCACATCCTCATACCCTTTAAAACATCAAACCGCAAAGACTTTTGACCAGATTTTTATCTTTTCACTAGCTGTAAGGTGCCAAGCCATTGCTCCATGTTACAAACTAACAACACTTAAACCTCTTTCTTACTATTTGGAAAGTTGAGTTCCACCAAACATACTTGGAAATCCTGGAGATAATTCCTAAATGAGTCATAAAAACGTCATTTAACTATATCTAGCACATTAGTCTATTTTTATTATTTCCAACTGCGCCTCTTGCATAAATCTCTTTCCACAAAATAATAAATTGTACACAGGTGAATGCAGTGTGAATCAGCTACAAAAAACAAAAAAACAAACAAAAAACCCCACAACAAACCTGAGACAATTTTTTATACATTTCACTATTAATAAATGTGCATTCTATCATGGCACAGAGCCACTGCTAAGCACAAGGAACCTAAGTCATTGCTCCAAAAAGAACAGTCTCAATCAATTGTGATCTGCCACTGGAATCAGTCAAGGGGACTTGTTTTTCCGTTTTCAGAAGCCTAATTAAAAGCCCTGTCATTATTGTGAACATCTGAATGCATTAAACATTGTAAAAACTAATGACAGCAACAACCCACTGGAGGTATCTCACTACAGGAGTTCATTCACCAGCCAATTCCTAAACTCCTCCCTAAGGGACATAGCTGGTCCCACCTGCATTCTGGGACATCACCAGCAAAACCAGCTTCAGCAAGGTCCAAGACACAGCCCTTTCTCACCCTGACACTGCTGCCCTCTCCCAAACCCCAGTTGCCTCAAAGAGGCAACTCTGCTCTCAGCCCAATGTGGGCTAGATTCTTAAAACAATCTTACCAAATTAATATTATCCTCAGGAACAGCATACAGTCAACTTATTTGAAAGTAGGCATGTATCAAATACACACCGTCAATGAAGTAAGGAACTTTTTCTTAACAGCTTGGCCAGTAACTTTGAGGGGAATATTAGCCAGGAAATATAACTACAACAGACAAAAATAATCCAAATGCAGCTCTGGCGGGAAATCTTCATCAAGGAACAGGAATGAAGTGGAAAATGCTACCACTGGCACTGGCTTTAGGGTTTACCCAGCCTCAGGTAAAAGCAGTTATAAAATTAAGTTTGAAAAGAGTGGAACACAAGCATGTCACAGCCATGGTAATGGCACAAGTGTAGCAGTGCACTGGATCCATGTATTTCACACCTCTGTCACTGCCTTTTCTGTAACTTCTTCCCACTGCACACTCCACTCACACACCTCCATTCTGCCCTAGAGGAAAAGACAAATGCAGCTGCAAAGAGGAGAGTTACAATTCCCAGTCCTACAGAAGCTCTTCTACTTTTGCTTTCAATACCAAACTTACCCTGTGTGGTTTTAAGTCCTTTAACCTATTCCAACCACCAAGACTTTATTCCACATCCCGTGGACTGCCAAGGTAAATACTTCAGTAACTAATCCACACACTTTCCCCCCAGCTGGATTGCTGCTCTCTTCTGACAGTTAATTTTGGGCTTGCAGTGCACCACTGATGTTCTTGTCACTCTCTACATTCCCCAGTTTCGTTCTACCCCTCCTGTGCATGATGGACTTTTCCTAATACACCACACAGATCACCAAATCCCAGCTAAATACACACATGTATATACACTTCCATAGAGCCTTTTCCAATAAGCAACTCCTCAAATAGCTCAAAGACATCCTACATTTCAACTATTATCTGTCCTCTAGGCAGAGGCATATTTTCAGTCACAGCAAATGTTGCATGTGCTCCTAATATTTTTCTAGGTACATCTGGCATTTGAGAAAACTTCAATACAGCATAATGCTGTATTTTTATCTGAATGCATAATGAAGAGTTGATTTCCTCCTATATGTAAAGAAAAATGATGATGGATGATGCACAGATATCCTTGTGGGTTAAAAATGAAAAACAAAAAAAAGAAAATTTTTGACTGCCTATTAGTTTTCACCAGAAACACAACCTTAATTTTACATTCACTGCATTGTATTTTAGAGAGATTCCATCTGCTCTGTCTGTAGTGCACATTAATATTCAGAAGACATCTGCAGTGTGCAGACCAAGCTTTTAATTGGAATCATGTCACAGCTACCATCACACAACACTGAATGTAAATGTTGGCTATCTGCACTTGGCAGCTGCTTGGCAGGCTCAGTATAAAGTCCTACTGAGGCTGATAGTGTCTTTAAATAATGCGGTATCAGGATATAAAAGCTATCTTGAGAAATCAAATATTGACTATCATATCCATTACTAATATAATTTACGAGCACCCTAAACTATTATAAGCAAAATATGGCTCATATTCAGGCATAATTTTCAAAGAGAGACAACAAATTTACACAATTGAATGCTCACATCTTTCACTATGACAGATACTTAAGCAAATCTAACTTGTACACAAAAGGGGAAAAAGACAACTGAACTTCAGGGCAACCAAAATGGTGTCATGCAGCTCAAAGCATTTATAAAAATCTAAAACCCAAGTGCTGCTAAGGATGTAAGAGCACCTGAATAAAAATTCAATTAACAGGTGCACTCAGTGAATTAAGACACTTTCCCTACAATTTTAGACAAATTATTCTAGAATGAACAATATCACTACCTTTTCTTGGAATAAAAACACCCCAACCCTGAGTCAACAGCATTATCATTTGCTTCAAATTCTTGCCAAACCATGGTAACACAAAATCACATTTTCCCAGTCATCTGCATATTTTCTGCTTGTACTCTGCTGGAAGTTTCTGACAAACGGGGCAGTGAGCAGCAATCTCACTGAGAAGTCTCAGTCTCTCTCAGTGAGAGAGAAAACTGTGTGTGTGTATGTGCATATAGACACAAACCAAAGTTCTGTCCAGTACAAACAACTGGTTATTACACTGACAAACCAATCTTAGATATGTTGCAAGAAATTTCAGTCTAATCAGTATGTAAAAATTACACAGGAACTCTAAGAACAGCAAAACTTGCTTTTCATTAAATGCACATTTTCTTGAGGAATTTATCATCCACCACCTTTGCCACTGTATCGTAACAAACACAAATTAAACCAAAATTCAAGACCACAGCTCATTAAGGCACATAGTTATGCTGCCACGAAAATAATTACACAAGTAAAAGCGACACCAGAACAGAGTCATCATGAACTAACTGTTCTAACTCCAGTGCCCTCTTCTGATAGACTAATTGGATTACTGGATCCTCTTAGCTTCAGTGCAGCTCCCAGCACAGATAAGGGAATTACACAGAAGAGGAAGACGCAATTGTTTGTGTTCAGGGCATACACACTGCTCAGTCTCAAGCCTGTACTTGCACATCTGCCCCCATTTCAGAACACATTATGATGGAAGGGTAAAAAACTGAGAGGGCAGAGCAAGGTTTCAGTCCCAAACCTGAGCACACAATAAGCCTATCGCTGACCAGTGACAGCAGCAGCACTTCCAATCTGTGTCAATGCCAAGGAAGAAAGGGCTGGTCTTAGGCTTTTTCATGACACAGTGATGTGCAGCTGGTCTGCTGAAGTTTGGACGAGAACAGAAAGGAAGAAGTTAACGTGGGCAGTTACAGATAAGATGCAGCATAAGAAGCTTTTCCTTTCGCCTCTTAGCTGTTCAGTCTCAGACAAAACAAGACTGGAGTCACTCTCACAGTCAGGTGTATCTCATGTGACAGACAGTATGAAACAACTATAACTGAACTACTTCTGTAAAAGAGCAATTTAGAAGAAAAATATGGAACAGGAGATTTGAAGCTCAGAAGAAACAACCAGCAACATGGAGAGGGCCTGGTGTTGCATACACCCAGCAGGCACGTTACACAGCTGTACCTGCGAGGTCAACCTGAGTTCAGGATTGTGTAATTATAGGTATCTAGGCAGAATTTAACAATAGCATCCTACAGCTAAAGGAGGCACATAAAAGCTCACAGTTCCTTGCCTGGGTCACTTCACATTTCATTACCAATTCCTGCTGACATTACTGATTTGAATGATAAAACATAGTGTGTTTTTACATAAGACAAAACTGCAATAGGTTGTGCTGTCATCTGATTTGATCTGAATAAAAGAGCACAAGGAATTTCAATCAAGTGTCACTTCAAGCTGATTCAGAGCTTAATCTCACACATCCACATTTAACTCAGGGCATAAGCACATTCGTATGTGCTAAGCAAGGCATGCTGGTTCCAGGGTATTCTGGACAGTTTTTGATGCAACATTGCCATGTCGAGTGAGGCAGTCCTTCCCTTCTACTCAGCCCGGGTAAGGCCACACCTAGAGGAGCTCCATGACCAGTCTCAGGCTTCCCAGAACAAGAGACTCAAGAAGAGACTCTCTCAAGAGTCCAGCAAAGGGCCACAAAGACAACGAGGGGACTGGAGCATCTCTTGTGTGAGGACAGGCTGCAAGAGCTGGGACTGGTAGCCTAAAGAAGGTAAGGCTCAGAGGAGCTCTTATCAATACCTGAAGGGCACTGAAGGACAAGGAGGCAGTTTCTCCTCACCAGCACCCAGAGACAGGACAAGAACCAATGGACACAAACTTGGACACAGAAAGGATCCACCTGAACACGATGAAACACTGCTTTACTGTGAGGGTGACCATGCACTGGCATAAATTGCCCAGAGAGGTTCTGCAGTCTCTACCCTTTGGGATACTTAAAAGCCCTCTGGACATGGACCTAAAGAACCACTCTAGACAGTCCAGCTTCACAAAAGGGGTCAAGCAAGACAAACTCCAGAGGCCCCTTCCAAACTCAACCATTCTGTAATTCCATAAAGATCCTCAACACCTCATTAAAATTCATGCTTTGCTTCCAATTCAAGTTCCAATGGCCAGAAGGCAAATAGAAGTAAAAGTCATCTGCAGGTAGATGCATCAAGGGACTCTAGTTTCAGACTGCCTTTTTCCTGGTAGGTAACTATAAAATCCGACACAGCCACTGCACAGATTTTGGGCTATTGGGATTAATTTGACTGGTTTTTTTAAAGGGGAAAAGGAAAAGTAGGAAGAGCAAGGCTGAGAAATAGCCTGGGCTTCTACAGGTTCTTAGCAAGGGCACACTCTTCATAATTGCAAACTGAACACTTTCTTGGGCATTTTTAAAAATGTTTAATGTTGACACCACTGCAATATACCACACTAGTTCTTATTCTGATAATGCCCCATGAAAGTGGAGGAGCATCCACATCCTGGACAAACTGCAGGAGTATCAGCCAGCTTAGCCAGCGCCACAAAAGGCACCTATTATCAGCTGATCAGCAACCACCACGTCACTGCTTTCTAGGATTTAGCACTCTATCCTGCACATGTAATCACCACTGAATACTCATTCTTGCCTGAACAGTTTGTAAATTACCTTTCTCAAACCAGTCTTTCTCAAAAAACCAACCATTTAAAAAGTTGGCTCGATTCTCCTCAAAGTCTGATTTTGATTTTTACAGTTTCAGGGGGTTTTTATTAAGTGCTTAAAAAAGACTGACAACATGTTGTTGATCTGTGAAATATTTTTTTTAAATTATTTAAAGAACTAGTATTCCCATATGTGATATGTTTAAAAAATTGCAGAAAAAATTTTACCATATATCACACCAAATATTTTAATAACCCAAACCAGAAAACATTGATCAGTTGTTTATAAAAAGTTCTACATACACTTACAAATGAAGATATTTGCTTTCCTGCTTAAAAAAAAAAAGGCAAAACAAAAACCAACACACCAAAACCCTCACACCAACCCACAATTTGTGACCTTCCTATACAGGGATTTATCTACAGCAGTGACAGAAGAGGTACACTGGATTTACAGTATTTTATGCTGTAGTGGGACCTTCAAAGTCACAGCACTGGACACCAGGTTTTCTGCCTTGCTTTGCCTCATCTCTAAGGTGCAGGATCCTCCATATGAGCACAACTGACCCTACAATTCATGATCATTTTCTTGTCTGGTGCTTTACTGGTGACAACAAAATGTGAATTGCTCCCAGTCCTTCCACACCTCTGCAGCCACCAGCACAGCCTGACCTCTGCAGGAGGGTGACAACCAGGGGATTGAGGGGTGGCACTAACTCATCAGGGAGAACATACAGAGGAGTATCAGGGATTCTACAGAAGCCTCTGTAACATCTCCAGCAATTCTGTGATACTACAAGTGTACCACATAAAGTACTACTTCATTGCCTGTACAATATATCCATCAATAAGTCACAACTGAACCATGCTTCATTGAGATATAATTTGGTTACAGCTCCTTTTAGTAAATAAAGTATAAATAAATTTGAGTGGATTATAAATACATGTGTTTTAAAATTTAAAGCAGTTTAAACTCTTAATCTGGTCAATCTTTAGGCTGCAATATACAACCAAATTACAAACAAAACTAAGTTCTGTACCGCATCTCAAATTAATGTATTTTATCTTTTTTCTTCCTTCAGATTTACACTTCCAACAACATTAAATCAACATTCAACAGTTACTTAAAACATACAGCTGTAAAAAGGATCATCTCCACGTGAAAACGTATTTTGACAAGACAGCCCCCCACACACACTTCCAGTAATTGCATCCTGTGCACTTTCACAGGAAGAAGATTTTTGGGAAAAAGGAAGGGTGAAGACAGACATATGTTCTGTTTCCTAAGAAGGGATAATAGTAAAAAATACCAGCACGTTTTACTCAGGCTGGGGAAAATCCTCTTTTATAGAGTATTTAGGTTGGAAAAGACCTTTAAGACCATTGATTGAGTCCAAACTACATCCACCACTGAGCCAGGTTCCTAAGCACCATGCCAAACCTGCTCATGGATGTCCAAAGTCCCTGCAAGAGGCTTGGACAAATAACATCCATTCTGACAAGATTTGGATGTAAAAATAAAAAAAAATTCCTTGACCAAACTGAGCTGCAGCAGGTGGCAAGTGCTGCATGGTTCAGCTTCCAGATGAACTGAATTTTTGAAGCAGAACTTCTCATATACAACTCCCCCGAGTCACACAGTGCTTCACAACAAATGTACACACTGCAGATCTTCCAGCTATGAAAAGCTAAGTGGCTGCATGTAAAAGCTATGAAAAGCTAAAACCACTAGCAAAACCAGCACACATCACACAAAGTTACATTATTTCAGTGCTGTGAAAAAATTGGTCATGCACGTAATAATTAAATGTTTCCAGCAGCAAGAAATTAAAATTTCTTCACAGGGATATAAGAGACGCTCATAAAAAAAATACAAGTCAAGTTTATGGGTTTTTTTCATAACGTTTCACCACCTCAAGGTTAGAATTAAAAACATATCTGGTGATGTTTAACTTCTATACAATACAGAAATTGGTCTCTGAACATCACCACTCTGAATAGCATTAATTTTTAGCATTTTAGAACAAAAAGACACATGGAATCTTTCCCCCACCCTTCCCCAAAGGTGTGAAAGACAGAAGACTAAATGTTAATCTATTTTAATGAGCCATCTTTCATAATTTAGTAACCTGATAAACCTTTGAGTGTTACAAATACTTACAAATTTTAATCAACAACATTGATAACAGCAAATGTTTAAAAACTGCTTCTGAACAATTACTGTTGGAAAAAACCAAAAATATTTTTAAAAAAGGTAACTCAATCTGTGACTTTTCATTACAGGGCTGCACAGCAGGTATCTTTCAGAGAGGAGTACCCCCCATACCCATGACAAGCTGAGACTGACCAGCCCCTTGCACTATAGATGTCCTTGAGGAAGCAATTCTTCCTGAACGATCATAATTAGCACAAGTGTTGCCACAGAAATAAGTGTTTACTGGAGCCTCACCAGGAAAAAACCACAAAAATATTTGTGTTTTTCTTTTTTTTAAATGTCTTCTATGGAATACAGTTTTCCCAATAGGAAGCAGAAAACAATATGTTGTCCCAAGGGAGGAAGAACCAAAATGGAAATGAAGAGCCATTGTGACATCCTGCTTTATAGCAGTTTGTCAATATGCAATCACCAAGAATGAGGAAATTGGCACTACAGTTGACTCAAAAATACAGAGGAAAACTACAGAGCAGTTTCTCAACCCTCATCCAAAAACCACGTTTTGTTCCCCACATAAACTCCACATGTCTTTACAATGTTCTGCAACAAGACCACTCAGATCCAGAAGGACAGAACAGGAACTGATGGGAGAACATGCACTTTCCCTCCAATTTGCAATCCTAATACTTCTTCACACAACAGTTTAGAGAGAGATTTTGTGACAATTTGCTCAGTTCAGCTGGTCAGGCCCCTGACCAGACCATCTTGGTCTGGACTGCACTAACACCCAAAAAGGAGCACAGGGTTCCAGACTCCTGTAAGATGACCTCACACCAAAAGCTGACATCATGCCAGCCCCTGCAGCCTAGAGACCATTTCTGAACAGAAGCAAAGCTGTTCTGCAAGCCACCAGGAAATAAAGGGAGAGAACAGAGAGTGCCTTAACATTTCTCACTAAATAAACCCCAAGGTTGCTGTTGGTTTTAAATGACAATAAAAGCAATGCTACAGAAGGAATACCTGCAAGTCCCTCCCTCATGCCTTGAAGAGAGGCTGTTCCTAAAGATGTTTTTTCCCCTAAGGGGAATTTCCACGTCTGTGCACAGAGAACTGCCACTCTCAATCATCTGCCATTTCCCTACAGGAAAGAAATGCCCAGAAATGCCCCCGTATGGAAAGGACTAGCAACAGAACTGCTACTAATACAATGCTGGCCTTTATAATACATGACTTATTGTATATTTATGAAACAGAGGCCAAATCTAGCAGTGTAAGAGAGGCTGCTTTCTTTTAAATCTCCTAAGTATCCTTCCCACTACAGCACACAGAGAACACTGCCATCATCTCAGCAATTCTCACAGGGAAAACACCACTGACCACCGAACAGCTGCTCCTTCTGCACAACGGATTTCTGGAGTTTCCACCCAATCATCCCTCTTTCACTTCCATATTTTTAAAAGAAAAATATGCTTTTGCATTAAAGAATCTCATAAGCACACAACCTTTACTAGTATTACTATTTTGGTGCAAGTCTTTTATACATCAGCATTTTGTCCACACTCAGATTTCCCAAATTCCTCCCACCAGTTATTTTTCTAATCAGTGTTTTTAATATTTATTATTTCCCTTGCCTGTTTCGTATTACATTGATGTATAAAGACATTAAAACTGCAGATTGCAGAAGAGTACACACCATTTGCTCTGGAACTAACAGTACCTCATGGAAAAAAATTAAAGCTATGTAAACCCAAGAATCTTGATGTATCCAAAACCACCAAACAATTGTTACATACCAAAGAACCACTGATGTAAAGACAGGCATGGAACACAAAGAAGCATAACTAAAGGAATCTAAAGGACCATTACAGAGGAAGGAATAATATCCCTCTGAAAGAAGAACTAGTACGTGAGTTACATTTATTACTGTCTCCCTCTCCGTTCATAAGAAAGTATGAATGATCATTCGTGAAGCTGAAAACATTACTGAAGCCAGTGGGAAACATTCATAGCTCATCTTGGCTACATTTCCAGTCTTCATTTGAATAATGAGCAACTGCTCTGTCAGACATTAACGCTTTTTAATGACTGACTGGTGAATAGCTTGAAGTGAGCTTGTTCTCTGCTGTCTCCTCGTCTTCCCCGAGATCTCCATTGTTCTATTTTAGGTAAGAGGGTACAAGAAAACTTCAGTATCAGCACGAGGGGAACACTGACAGGATTGTCTCAGCATTCTAATATTGGTTTATTAAATGGACAAAAAATAGCAAAGTTAAATAGAAGCTAATGTTCAGTACAATATCTAGTACTGATATACAATATTTTTCTTTAGCCTTATTTTAGAACCAGCTAGAAAAATACAATTTCAGAAGTTTCACACAATTTTTCTTACAATAAACCTCTTCAACATGGAAAGACAGGCTTTTAAGAACTCAGAAATTATTTATAATGGCTAGTTATCCACTTTCTTCATAGTTAGTTATGCTCTTTTACAGGCTAGTCCATGGCGTAAGAGCAGGATACCAACAGAGTAGAAACAGTAAAGAATTTATCTGCAAAGTTATAGCAAGTATCAAAAGCTCTTTCAGAAAATAACAACCTTAGGAGTTATGTGAAAAGTTAGTAGTATGCAACAGACTATACATAAGTTGCTCCTTCCTGATGTAAACCAATATACATTTAGCAATATTAAGGGATATCTGAATTTCAGTAAACCCATCTATAATTCTGTTTCTCAGCCAGTCAGCACCTTTTATCCCTTTACTCCTTACTTTTAGCTCTTTTACTACCTCAGGTAAGGATGTATTACACACACATTCTGATTAACTTTCCTTTGTACAGAGGATTACTGATTAAACATTCCTTCAAGCCCCACTGAGCTACAATTGGTGGGTGGCTTCCTTAGAACTACATTACTTAGTTGAAAAAATTCCTAGTCTAACCTTGTAATAGAGTAATAGCAACCTTAAGAACAAACGCTGAAAAGCGATTTTATTGTGATAAACAAATACAGAAGCAAAAAGGCTTCCAGGAAAAAAAAAATTAAAAAATTACGTGTTCTGTCCAAGCAACTAAAGAGAAATAAAATCAGTATTTCTTAATATTTAGTTTATCTTCAAAATTCCCCTGTGAGAACAAGATAAATATAGGGAGTGAAGTTCCATTAGTACTAACAGCAGTTACTCTACTTAATCCTTCAGATTTAAGTCATGGAGAGCTGCCTCTGTAAAAGCAAAGACAGAGGCAAGTATAGCAGCTGCACAACAGTAGTCTTTCACTTCATATTTTTAATGTTAAATATGTCAAGATACTATCCTGTCAAGAATTAATAAAATCAGAGAATTAAATGCAGAAATATGTTCCTCTTAAAACATAGATGCATCACTAATACTTTGCTTTATAATTGATTTCATGTCTCTGATGGACATCAAAGAATAAGTAAAACTCTTAAGCTTCTATACCTTCAGGTCACTAGGCTTGCTTGAACACACCTTTTAAATCATAAAGCAAGAATGTGCATTTCTTTTCTTTGTGTACTAAATTCAAAGGTTTAATACAGTCAGATCATAGAATTGTTTAAGGTGGAAAAGACCTTTAAGATCATTGAGTCCAACAATTAACCCAGCACCAATCTATAGCTTTTTTCCTCCACCTCCCTAAAAATCCAGAGACTACTTAAGTAGCACACAAAACACCTTTGTTGTAACTACTATTAAAAAAACAAAAAGGTATGCAGAACTGGTAATTATCAGATTATGAGAGTGCTCACTGTGCTACCCACATTTTAAATACAGTAGCTACTCTTTAGACTGAATTTCTATTTCACATTTGAGGAGAGAGCTACTGTGCTTTATTCCCAGTTAATTAACAGTTATAGACGAAGTTGGTAGGCAAAAGCACTAGTAAAAAGTTCAAAGAACTTTCATTTTAAAGCTGATGGTATCTCACAGCAACATGTGCCATATCCCATTAATCTGAATTACATCTGAAAACCTGAAGAGTATTTTTCAAAAGGACCACTATTCTTCTTATGCTATACTGCAAAATTCTTAACATCATCCAACTCCTATCATCCAATAAGTTTCATTTAATTATTTCAGGGAAACATCAAGGAGTTGTGCCTGACCTGTGAACTGATGTAGGCAGATCATAAATGCTTTGTGATGGATACAACACAGTAATTCATGAGGAATTCCACAAGACATCAGAATAAGAAAGCATAAGCAAATGATGCTTAAGAATAAGAAGATAAGCAACCTAAAACAGGTTTAAGTGTTTCTGTTAATTAAAAAGTGAACTATTTCATAGACAAACTGAACTTTTATGCTCTATCACATTTAAAATCTAACGATGTAGAAAAGCATTTTTCTACTCCCTTCTGCTCAGATATTCTACTGATGTTTTAAAGATGACATTTAGCAAATCCTTGAATTTTAATTGACAAGCTCAGTGCAGAGCTAAAGAATCTTTTCACCTGTCCATCTAGATTCCTATGCATCATTTCCCTTCAGAACAAGAGAGCATGCTGAGGAGGATTATTTCAAAAGCAAAATCCTAAGAATGGTTCTCTTTTGCTCAAGAAGCAGCTGGAAAGCACATTAAGCTTTCCTTTAATATCAAGGCAAAATCCTGGGAAAGAAAAAATTGATTTACACTAAAATACTTGTAATTAGCTGAAACACCTGAGTTATTCAAGTTAGTATAATCCAAAAAATATTTTAGTTTCATGTTAGTTATATCTAATGACTCCAAGAACACATACAGGTGGTTTTATTGTTACAAACAAGACAAAACCGCAAGTTAATGGTGCAGCACTTGGCACCTTTGTGCAAGTGCCTCAAGGAACAGGGAAGCAGAGCCTCTGCCTTCCTTCAGGTGTGCTCCTTAACAGGAGATTTCCCAAAGCCACGACTCAAACAGGGAACAGACCATTTCTGTGGCATTGATTTCACAGTCTTAACACATCCATTCAGAGCCTCCTTGCTAAAAGTACAAGTGTCATGGTCAAGGACACACTTTAAGAATACATATCCATCCTTGGTTATGTTCTCAGCCATTTTGAAGCTCTTGCTCTGCACCTTTCCCAACCCTGCCAACTTCTCAATTTTGCAGTTATACCAATCAAATAAAGGCTCTGAGGAAAGCTGTATATCTCCTAAATTCTCTGCCACAGCCCAGCAGATAAATGTTTCTGGAGGTTCCCCCATCAGGACTATAATCCTTTTATTTCCATACATGCCTTACAATGCACTCTGCTGAACAGCCACATCCTCATGTCCTTTGATCACATGTACAAAAACAGTTAAAATGAAGGATGAAACTCCAGGAGGGTCAGACAGGAAACAAACCTGGAAATAATTTCTTATGCATCACAAGAGAATAAAAGTCTGTTTTGTAGCCTAGCTAGCTTCAGTGACTTTTACCACATGGAAGGGGTGTCACTGCGGCAGAAAAGGAACCACTGGCATCACTATGACTACATGATGACATTTGCCACATGGTTTACACTAAAGGCCAAGACCTCCTTCTGACTTCTTGCTTCTATTACCATATGCACTCAGAGCATACAAAAAACCCACATAACTTATCTAAAATGCTCTCTCAGGCTGAGTATGCAGATGCAGCCTAGTGACATACACAAATTTAATACTGGGCCAGAAGGACACCCATGAAGACAAGCACTTTGTGCAGACCTTTCCCACTTCCAACATATCCACTAAGGGTAAGTATTTAAAACTAGCTTTGTTTCCTTAACATAATCATTTACAGAAACAATTCCATTTCATCTTTATATTTAAAAACAGACATGGAAACATGTTTAAAAACATCCATTTGACCTGTCACAGCAACGCAAAGGTAACAAAGCATGACCTAGGAAAGCACAGTGAAATTCACTGAAGTCTTTCCTAACTTGTCCAAGATGAAAAACTGCAATCTTAACAAACAGGACTTGGATCTGTTCAATGAGATTATCTGACTCTCACTGTACATGTTCTCTATCTCCAAATGCCCTTTAAATGCTAAGCACATCTAAGCACCCAGGATCTGGTCTTCCACAACGAGGCACAAGTATTGTCCTACCTATGACAGTCATCAGAGATACCAGAACTTGAGATTTTCTCATTGACAGAGACAACAGTTACAACAGAAACCTAATTCACACATACATAGCCATGGCTGACTGTCACCCACACTGTTAAACAATGTAAGGAAGAACCATTTGCCTGTCCCTCACCTGCTGTTACAGAGAACATGGCACTGTTCTTGGGAAACCACAAGGAGGGACCAGCACGGTTTTCAGATAAGAAGCAAGACAGCATTACTGACAGTGGCACTTGCCTAAAGCGCTCCACTACAACAAGTGACAGTGCCCAGCCTTGTTAATTTAATTTTCTCTCTGACTAAGATAGAAAGATGATAAGCAGAAACTTGAAGCAAAGGAACCACCCTTCTGCTTTGGACAGCCTCACCGTGTAAAGCTGCATTTGAAAAGCTGTGTGCCACCATCAAATTTTTACATTTTTATTTGGAAACATTTAAATTCAGAGGATCCTTCCAGCTGCAGTTGCAACATTCACCAGGAAAATTTTACACGTACTTCCCTGAAGATGATTATTTCCAACCCTAAATCTAGGTAAACTGATCACAGAATAGCAAAATTGCACTGAAAGACATTAGAAATTCTGGTGGAGTTTTTTGTTTGGTTTTGTTAATTGGGGTTTGGTTGTATTATTGGTTGGGGGTATTTTTGGGGTTTTTTTCATGGTTTGGGTTCCCATTTTGTTTTGGTTTTTTTATGGAAAATATTAAATACAAAGATACTGCACCTTTTTAAAAATTACATCCAACTATCTACTGAAATTTTTCCAACCTGGAGTCTAATTTTAAAATGCATTCTGCAAGAAACTCTATTCATATTTAGAGATGTTTGAAAATACTGCTGACTTGGTTGCAGGACAAAAAATCACTTATAATTTCCATAAATCTGTGCTCACACTTGAAAATCCCCTTAACTTCAATTCAGTCACCACCAATGTCCATATCTTTACCCTTCAGCTTTCATCTTTTCTTCTTCATGCCCTAAACAGAATTTCTCTCACATAAGAAAAAATAAACATCCAAATCCAGACACTGATTGCAAACTGGTTTTTAATTCATTCTGGCTGTACATTTCACTCTTGTCCTCTGGCATATTCCATGTCCTGTTTATCCTGTCTATTTTCAACAGCTAAAGATGTGTTTTACTCTGTCAAGTTCCCAGCCTAAAAGAGCTGCAAAGACAGCTGGTGTCTCAATGCTTCCTTAATAAAAACAATTAATTGTTCCACAGCTTAATTTCTTCTGATTTCTCTAAAACTGTTAACCAGGGAGTGGATGTTAAGAACACACTTCATCCACAAGGTGACATCCAGTAATTGGTCTAAAACAGGATCCTCTATCAATAAAGTCAGAAACCTTTACGTTATAGGTCAAGGGCACAAGACCTTCAAACGAGGGCACTGAAAGTTCAGGGAAAGCATGCGTTTTCCCACCTTTCCCTCCCCTCTAAGCTATTTTCTAATAATGAGAGAGTATTCAGTGATTTCAGGTCCAGAATTCTGGGTGTGCCAAGTACCACCATTCACAGGCATTTTAAATAACTTCACACACTGAGGCTCAATTACAGCCCACACTACAAACACTCTGCACAGCCCAACACACAGAGTACAATTCTGACAGAACAAAAACTGAAGTATCACCAGTGGCATTTCATTGTCCAGCTCAGGTTAACTATCTTGTCTATCTCGGAGACTGGCAGTATAAACAGCAACATACAGGTGCCTTTGAATTTTAATATGTTGCTAAATAACGAAAGTTATTTCACTGCTTTATAATAATCACTCTGAACACACACAGCGGCAATAAACCACCCCAGTTCCAGTGAAAAAAAACCAACCACGCTCGTCCACGACGATTTAAAGACAGAAATGTAAAGATAAGTACAGAAGGGGTTGCACAATAACACATGATCTTCCCTATCACATGCTTGGCAGCGCGCTCGCTGCCCGGCGATACCCGGTCAGACCCCGGGGCACTCCGGCCGCCCTGGGCAGGGCCGGACAGCCCCGGCACGGAGCTCTGGCCGGAGCGGCGGGGCGATCCGGGGCGATCCGGGGCTCCCGGGGCACGGCCGGCAGCCCTTGGGGAGCCCGCGGGGCGGGAGCGGCGGCACGGCGGGAGCCGGCGGAGCCTCTCCCCCATTCAATCCCTCCTGCCGCCCGCTCTGCCCGCCGGGCAGCGGCACCGGGCACGGCGCGGAGGCGGCCGGCGGCCCGGGGCTGCATCCCCCGGCAGGACCCCGCGCTCCCGCCGCCTCCTCGGGGCAGCGCCGGCACTTACGCTCGAAGTCGGAGTCGGAGTCGTCGTCGCCGCGGTCGGGCTCCTCGTCGCCGTTGGACTCGGTCTGCATGGGCTCCCCATCGAAGCTGACCACCCTGCGGCCGCCGCCCGCCTCCTGGTCGCGGGCATCCCGCAGGCGGGCGAAGTAGTCGGCGGCGAAGCCCAGCAGGTCGGACGGCCGGTGCCGCAGCACCTCCACCGTGTAGCCCTGCAGCAGCTCGGTGAGGCCCGGCGGGATTTCGATGCTCATGGTGCCGGACACCCGGGAGGCCGCCTCGCTTCCCTCCCTCCCTCCGTCCCTCCCCGCGTCCGCGGCCGGCGGTTGCGGTGTCGGTGCGGGCTCGGGGCCTCCCCGGCAGGCGCGGACCGACTCCCGCCGCTCCGGTCACACGAGCCGCGGGGCGCGGAGGGGAGGGACGGGACGGGGCGGGAGCGGCCCCGCGGCGCAGGCGCGGAGCGGGCGCGGGAGCGGGCGCGGGGCAGCGGGCGCGCGTGCGCGGGGCGGGGGGGGCGCGTGCGTCACGGCGGGGCGCGGCGGGCCGGGGCGGGAGCGAGGATCGGGAACGGGCACGGGAACCGGCACGGGGAGCGGGCGGGCACGGCGGGAGGCGGGATGTTGGCCGGGTGCGGGCGTCGGTGGTTCGGCTCTTTGGGAAACTGATGGGCGCCCGCGGTTCTGCGCCCGCCGGAGCCGTTAAACGCCGGTCGCGGTGCGTCGGGCTGGGTTTGCCGTGTTGGGAAACCTCTGGGCCGAAGCTGGCGGCGGGCTGTGAGGAGGGCTGAAGGTCAGGCAGGCCCTGGCCGTCGCTGCTGCCGTTTTATTTTTCTCTGGTTTCACATCAGTGACTCCGAGCACTCCTGTCTTCTCAGAATCACAGAACCACTAGATTGGAAAAGAGCCCTGAGATCACTGAGTCCAGTCTGTGACCAAACACCATCGTGTCTAGACCATGACAAGTCTAGTCTTCCCTTAAACACGTGCAGGGATGGTGACTCCACCACCTCCTCGCTCCAATATCGAATCACCCTTTCTGTGAAGGAATTCACCCTAATGTCCAACCTAAACCTCGCCTTGCAAGGCCATGTCCTCTTGTCCCATTGCCGATTGCGTGGGAAAAGAGACCGAGCCCCACCTGGTTACACCCTCCTTTCAGGTACCCTGGTAGAGAGATCCCCCTGAGCCTCCTTTTCCCTAGGCTAAACACCCCCAGCTCCTCATTAGACTGGTGCTCCAGACCCTTCCCCAGCTCTGTTCCCTTCTCTGGACTCACTGCAGCCCCTCAATGTCCTTCCTGACCTGCAGGGCCCAGAGCCAGACACAGGACTCAAGGTGTGGCCTCCCCACTGCCAAGGACAGAGGTTCTCTTTCCTCACAGAGCATGCAAGGGTGTTTCAAAGCTCCCCCAGGAGCAGGAGAACTGGGTGGTTTTGACCTTGGTTGCAAACAATGGAACTTCCATCCCATTCTTGGTTGCAGTTAGATTTAGGACCTATGACCCTCAAGTTCTTGTCAGAATTACATGATTAAAGAACAATTCTTAAGTGAGTGCAAGAGAAGTAGTGTGCAGGTCTTCACACCTTTTGGTAAACGTTGAATAGACCCATGACATAGTCTGTGAAAGAGGGGCAGCAATACTGATCTGATAACAATAAAGCATTAAAGATAAGGAATTTTAAAAAGATGAAACACAGAATCATAGAATGATTTGGGTTGGAAGGAACCCTAAAGACCACCTAGTTCCAGCCCCTCTGCCATGGGCAGGAACACCTTCCACAAGACCAGGTTGCTCCACCCAACCTGGCCTTGAACACTTCCAGGCATGGGGCATCCCATCTCTGCACAACCTGTGCCAGTGCCTCATCACCCTCATGATTGCTAATATGTGTGAGCTTTGGAGATACCCCTTCATCTGTTGTTAAACGTGCTTTATTTAGGTTTTTGCTTCTGTTCATTGTACAAAACCTGTTATGTGTGTCTACAAGGGAGGTTTGGCAGATGCCCAGGGGCTGCATGGAGTGGAGCCATCGGCCCTTAAGGTTTGACGTTGCTGGGAAGCTCATCTTGGGAGAAAATAGTCCTGTGCAAACATGACTCAAGGGGAATACGGATGTTGGCTTAGTGACGCCGCTGCATGTTATCTGTGTAAATATTTTTATTTAGTTCTTCTTTTGTTTCAACAATAAAAGAGCAGAAATCAAATCATACTCAAAATATGAAATTTCACTTAGAAGCCCAGATTTGGCTGAGGCAGTGTGCTGTGTGTTTTGGTTTCGTTTGCTCGTGTGCCAAAGAGTCCCCTCGCTGATCCAGATGGTTCTCACTGCACTCCCAGATAAAGGCAGCCTGTTCATCACTGCTGCATGCAGGGCACAGCAGTGGATCCCAGAGCACCACATCCAGTGCTTCAACTGGCTGTTCTCAGCCAGGGAGGCCAGTTGCAAATCTCATGGCACATAAAGGTGTTCTTTGTAAAACAGCACCCATATTTTCATGTGCAGTGAGATTACACTGTGCATCCATACAACATGAACAAATTTTTTTAAAAGCACGGAAAGTAGATTTGCCACATCTCATCAGTTTATCCAAAGATCTTGTATGAAGCTGTTTCTCTTTATTTATTTGTTTTTCTCTTTATTTATTTGTTTTGCTCTTTATTTATTCTTTTCTACATCAGGAGCAACAGTTGCTCTATTGCATTTTTCAAAAGATAATTGTTACTAATTTTTCATTTGTCACCCCTGCCATTATTATCTGTCTGATGGTCTCGAACATTACAAGAGCACATTTCACTGCTCACTATATATACTTTAGCAACTGACAGAACTGGTACAGAGAAAAGGTTTTGATCAATGAGAAAACTGTAGTTATTCCCCCACAAAATTAATATTTCTTATGAGATCTTTCCTTTGCTAGTTGGGCACTGAAGATATTGCTGGTGGTGAAGAGGTAAAAATAAAATTTTAAAAATTCTGTAAAAATGGAGAAACAAAATACCAGTAAAAAGCACTGGCGAGTAGTTTCAGAGGAAGAAAGGGAGAGTCTCATTCCAAGGAAATATACTGATTTTTCTTTCCCATTTTTTTGCACAACAGCCGGCCACCTGACAATTGCCTGCTTTGGGCATTACTTGGCTCTTGTATTAGCTTTTAACATTTCTTGATAATTTTCTCTCATTTGTGTCTGTGTTATTTTTTTTGGAAAAAATGTGTTACCAGTAAATATTGTTAAGTCTCTGAAGGGCTACATTGTATTGGCCTTCTGATATTTATATGTCCACACACAACTAATCAGCTTCAGAGGAAAGTAAAGAGCAGAGCTCTGTTTATCCTCTTCCTGAAGGTCAACAGACAAAATCAAAAGCATCCAAGGTCACATGAAGTACATTTTCAAGTTGATTTACGCCACAGTTTATCCTGTTTCTTTATATACCTTTTTTTTTGGTGAACATCAGAATTGATGGCACAAATATGCAAGAAGCTTGTCAGCGATCAAGTTAATTGTTATAGTGCCTGCTGTGCATACATAGAGCTCATCATAAGCTTTCTTTCTGCCTGAATTTGCATAACTTTTTAAATTATTACTATAATAAGCATTCACATTAAAAGAATGGTAGGAAATAAATTAGAAAATGCACTTGCAGCCTTAATTTGATCCTTTTTATAATAACGTTTTTAATTCAGGCAGCATGACCAATGCAATTTCTTTCCTCTGGCTTCCTGGCATGTTCAGCACCCAGTATGGAGTTAGATAAGACTTGTGTAGCTGATGAAGCTGGCCCCCACAGTATTCCTATCAAAATATATGTATTTCAGTATATAATTCTCCTAATAATTTCTTAGTGGCTGAAAGCTATTCCTGTATTTACCACGTGTCTGTGCTCCCAAATGTTGAGGTCTCTTCTCTTTATTCTGCCTGTCCTACCCAGATCTATGTGACTTTGATGTGTCATTAGTGAAACTATTGTGGAGCTCCAGTGCTTGTCCTGCTCAGGCAGGAGCAGCAAAGCTGCCAGCAGAAAAAGCAAAATAGTCTGTGTAGTCTTGCACTGGGGAAAAATAATCAGATTAAACCTCCCGACTGGCTCCTTAAAAAGTAAAATAAATCCTTTTATAACAAGTAATAATTCACTTCTCATAAACCTGTCAGCACCAGCCAGAGCTCAGACACTATATAAACATATGTACATCTTGGATTAATTACACTTGCCTTCAAATTCCATACAAGGATCATGCAAGAAAACACTAAATATTCAGATGACAGGTATTAGTGAACCCAGCCTCACGTTTTCCACATCCCCCTGGTGCTGAAGCCAGCAACCAAGGTTTGTCACAGCAGCAAGTTCCAGGAGTTAAATACCTGTTAGATAAAGCAGCACTTCTTTTTTCTCAGTTCTGGAGCACTCTGCCCAGATTTACCAAATGCCCCTACTCCTGGTATGGCAGGATTTTGCAAATTACGTTTCTGCTGGTGTTTCATTTGCTACTTTGTGATTTTGTAAACCTTGATTTTACCTTGTTTCAGCCCTCTCAAAATTAAGGTCTCACAGTCCTACCAGTCTCTCCTCTAAAAACAGCTGCTTTTTCCCAAGGGTCACATTAAATGCTACTTTATGTAGCTGTTAACTTCTCTGTGCTTTTCATGAGCACTGTGTGCAATTCTGGTCTCCACATCCCAAAATGTGGGCTCACCCTGGTTTTAGGCAGGAAAAAATTATTCTCTCTCATTTGTTCTCTAACATTTTTCCTTAGTTTTCTTTGGATGCCACATTATTATGAACTGAATGTATCCATTCTTCATTTTAAGATATAAAGAGATGAAAAAATTCCCACTTCCTTTGCTCTGCTTCTCCAGTGGCTGACCACCGTCATTGTAAAAAACATGCTGAGTTTTGCATTTTAAGTTTTCTATGTTTAACATTCAAACATTTTTCTACCCACTGCTTGCTCCTGTCACTGTAAATGTTCATAAACATCATATAGCTTTGTGCATAATGTGCACAAGCTTTCTGAGTTTTCATTTTATCAGAAGCCATAGTAATAAATGACAGAGTGATCCTGGGTTTAACTACCAGGATGCAGAGATCCTTCAACACAGTGTGCAAGATGAAACTTCTTCCCCTGCCTCTCTTTGGTTTCATTCTTAGAAAATGCTCAACCTCAGTAACCAAACTTTCTTTGGTTTCATTCTTAGAAAATGCTCAACCTCAGAAACCAAACTGGCTCTAACCAGTTGGTTTGCTTGTGACAGTAAGCAAGATTTAGTATGTACTTTTGTTAGCCTTTAGAGAGAGTAGCTTGTGTACTGTATATCTCAATAAATAATATGGGACTGTCTATCAATAGTACAAAGACAGGAGAAAAAAAGTCAATCTTTTGAATAAATATATATAAATATTTGTGTCGGCTGAAATATGTTTCCTTGACTCAACCCTTAGTCCAGCAGAAATATATTGGATAACTCTTGGAAAGATACTTTGCTGCATTTGTTGTTAAACCTCCAGGTATTGAGTTGGGAGAAAGAGCTGAATAAATGTCCAGATTTTCATTCACATAATTTAGTTTATGAACAGAGAAAGCACTCATTCTGTTGGTAACAATTACAATTTCTCAGGCAGTAGAAAACAGCAACTTTCAAATACCTGATTTCATAAATCATTTGACCTAGGTGTTACCTAGGTGTAAAAAGAAATACCTCTGACTGTCATGTCATACTTGTGATGTCAAATAGCACGTGTTTGAATCGAGATAAAAGTAGTATCTGTGACATAAGACGTGTGGGATGACCATGTTGTTTAAACCACCCTGAGCAAAACTACGTAGCAGATGTAGAGTTTATGGTTCCCACGTCAGAGAAGCCCTAAGCAACAACACTGCTGTGTAAACAGGGGATATTCAAATAAGGACTTAGCTAAGCACGTGGTTCTCTGGCATACAAAGTGGAAGCTGTACCCATTTTGGTTGTACTTTAGTTTCTGTCCCCAGCACTGAAAACGTTGCATGAAGAGCTTCTCCACAGAGGTTGGTATGAATTCTGGGCAGAGGGAGCTGGTGGGAACAGACCTCTGTATGTGTCCCATTGTAGGCAGTCACTCACTGATCCTACTGGATGGTCGTGTTGGCATTACAGTACACAGACATTGCTACTGATAAAGGTAGAAAGTTTTCAGATTGTTTTGTTTTAAGAGAAGAAAGAAAATTAACTTCCTTTTGAGTTGTTCAAAGACAAAACTGAATCCAAAGTATCAATTGCTTTCTAGCAGAGCCTGTTCAAGCACAAGTTTATTGATGTTAAGAGGTTTGTAATGGAAAGAGCTCTGAAATTTATTTCTTCCTTGAGCCTTGGATTGCAAATCTTTTGCTGTATGTACAAACTTGTCTCCTCCCCATCTTCTCACATTTCCACCTGACTCAGTTCAGGTTATCAGCATTCCTATACTGGGTCCCAGCCTGCCACTACCCAGACATGTATTGCCCAGTCACTTTGCTACAGTGCCTGTTTCCACATTTTCTGTTGTCACCTTTGTCCACTGAATGTTATTAAGCACTTCTCACACTTGACATTTGCCCATTTGCCATGTATCTTCCTGGATGCTTGTCAAATAACAATTGCCCTTCCCAAACCTTCACCCCTGAGGTTACCCTATATTCACAATCTATCCCTCACCCCATCTTGCTTATCTACCCTGGGAGGGCACCTTGAGCCTCCTTCCAGATTGAGCCTCAATCGCTCCCTCCTCTTGCAGCCCCTGATCCCTCCTGAGACAGGAGCCACGGTGTCCTTGCTCTTTGGTCCTGTTTTATGGTGTCCACAAGAAGCCATTGACACATTTCACTGTTCCCAGTGTTGGTGTCCTGCCCTTTGGTGCTCACAGATCCATCCCAGGCACAGAAGTGCTGTACAGAAACATGGGGCAATACTACAATGAGGGGTTCATTTTACAGCTCAGCATAGCGTGTTAACTAATTCCAAGTTAGAAACTGCTAAAATTGCAGTATTAAATGTAAATTGCAACAGTAAAGATGAGCTTTATCCACCAAATCTGTAAATTGTTTTATTTCCCTCCAAAAACCCGTTTATGGGCTTTTTTACAGCTGTTAGCACTTGTTTTAATTAAACTCATAGCAAAGCATGAAGATCAGTTAACCAGTTTTTAGACAAAATCAATAAGCAGTTCTTATTTTTCTGTATTTTTCTGTCATTCTTCACATTCTGTGCTTTGGTATACATTATAAAAATGTTGTTAGAGGATTCTGTATCACAGGGGAGGCTAATGGGGACATGAAATTTCTCACTTCTAGGCTGGTTTTCCAATTCAGTTTAGGTTTTCAAGTTTTATAAAAGTATTTGATGTCTGACTGCATCTTGGATGTCTTCATGCAGGGAAACGGGTGGTCTTATCAGCCAAGGCAGAGGATTACAAGGCCACCTCACCACATCCAGACCCCTCTTTGCCAATCTCAGCAAAAAAAAAAAAAATTGGTTTGTAGAGCTAAAAAATGCTTGCTGCCTTCAACTATGACTTAAATCATGTCTACATAGGAAGCTAATTGAATGGGTGTTCCGTGTACAGTGCCACTCCTGAGGGGGTTTTTGACTTTAATTCCCAAGGCTATCAGCCTAGGAGAGTTGCATTAGAAAAAGAGGAAAAGAAGAATCTGGTTTTAGAGAATGCAGCAGCACTACCTTTTGTTGCAGTTGCTTTGAAGTGTCTCTCCATTGACATCTAGTGTCCATACAGGAAGATCTTTGGATTCCTCACAGCCACGCTGGAAATATTAATCTGTAAATCTTTAAAGATATTTTCCTTGTGTAATTATTAAGAGTTCTTATTGATCATACCAGGTCAGCATGTAGGTGAGACCGATGGTGCAAACACACCAATCTCCCTACTCCTAACAGAGATATCAGACGCATCCATGCATGTCTATGTTCTGAATAGCTCCAGGAACCCTTTCAATGCTTTGCTGTGAAAAAATATTATACTGTTTTAAAGTTTTCTTGTAAATACCTGTAAAATATTTTCAATCTCTATCTCCTTCCTCAGAGCATACAAGCAGTTGTGAACCAATGAATATTCAATAGAGATTTTATGAAGTATTGTACTTTGTAGTCAGGCATTATTCTAAATATCTTTAATTAAAGAAGAGTCTTTTCAATGATAGAATTCTCTTTTTTACACCCCATTTTATCACTGAAAGCTACTTAATAAAGAAGTGTCTTTATTCTTAAAATGTCATTAAGAACTGTAGAAACCCCAAGTTTTTACAAAAGGATTTGTTGTTCTGCTTTTGCAAAATCTTGAACAATGGCAGGGAGCAATAAATCATGTCATTTACTGTACACTTTGCTCTGTGAGCAGCTCTGCCTTCAATGTACTTCCTCTTGCTCCTTCAGTCAGTCTGAAGTGCTTCTGTTGGAGTGTGGACACAGGGGCTGTGCCAGAGTCACAGCCACAATATGCCTGCTCCTAGACTGATGTGAAGTCCTTCTCTACTCTGAAAACTCCCTGTACATTCATACTTGGATAATTTCCATTGTTATCTGTTCATACATGTAGTTATTCCAAATAAATTATGTTATGAAAGCCTAACAAGATATGTGGTCCTAATATTTGTGCTGCAGCTTCAGGACAAGACAACTGGTTCAAGGATGCACAGCAGGCACAGCTTCTGTCCATGGTGGACTCTGTGTATTCAAGAGGCTCGTGGACTCCATCATTTCTTGGCAGTGTTTTATGATTCATGCCTTTCCAGCCTTTCCTCCAGGTGAGCTCTCTCTTGGATTGGTGATACCTGACATAGCAGGGTCCTGTCCTCACTGGCTGATGGAAGTTACTAGTGTGAAAATAATATATCTTTGCCTTGGAACAGCAGGAAACCTGCTGAAAAAGAGCTAGAACAGCCTTGAACTTCTCTTGTGAAGGTCAAAGGAGAGTGAATCAGTACTTTCCACCATTTCTGGAAAAGGAGCAGTCATCAGTTTCTATGGACAGTCACATATTTTCCCTCTTTCTCCTCTCAGTGTTCTGTTATTTAAAAATGCTCATTACATTAACTGTCAGAGAGTCTGTGTTGAAAGAACCTGCTGAATCAATACATCCAGAATAAGAATGACAGCATCATTAAGATGTATCCTGCTTAGATTATTCATAATTTAACTATAAAGCAAAACATGTGATCATGAGTAATAAAGGAATGTGACAGAAATTATTTCATTCAGAGCAGTGCATTAATGCAGACATTGGCAAAGCTGCTGCAGCAGCAGCCAAAGCCTTTAACTGCAACTGCTTACAATTAGGGTTACAAAAAGGTGTTTATGTCTGTCTTTGCCACGACCCTTTGGCCACCCCAAGTTTTCATCCCCGGTAGGACTCGGTGCTTCCAGCAGCCCCAGATTTTCCCTCCGTGGCGTCAATGGAAGGAGGCAGGAGCCAAGAGCATCGTGTTGCTATGGCAACACATCCCACATCCTTGGGGATCTTGTTGCCTCGGCGACATCGGGCGGGCAATGCCGGCGGATCAAATCGACTCAAAGCAGCTGCCCCCTGAAAAGCAGGACAGCTCTGGCCTCCGGGAGCATGGGAGCCCAGAGGTTCATGGCCTGGTGGTGAAGGACCCTGCGCACACAGCAGGGTCTGCGCCAGGAGAGGGTGACACGTGTGTGGTCCTTCACGCAGTGAGATGAGGCTACAGTCAAAAGGAGCTTCCCGTTGCCATCTAGTGTGTTAACATAAGATGGATGGCAGGAAAGCCAATGTCAGTGGGAGGGGTTTTGCTGGAGGGAGCAAATGCTGGGGCCACTATCCTTGGTTTGTATGATCAGGACCTGCAAACATAGCACAACATCAGAAGTCATTGCCTCTTGTTACACAATCCGTCTGTAAATGGAGGTGAGCTTCCACATTGATTTTAGGGTAGTCCAGGGCTGCTTTTCCCTGTGTCACATCCAGTACTCAGCACCACATAGGCAGCAGATTAAAGACCTATTTACATAGGCAAATGCCTGTGTTAATGCTGTGAGCACAGAGCCTCCCTCTTATGTGTCTGCAGGTACTCCAGCCACCAGCCCCAGCCCACAGGAAAGCACTGGCACATTCTGAAGAGCCCACAGGCCCTTTGTCACAAGAGTGTTCTTGGATATCTGCACCAAACACCTTCTGTGGACTTCACTGGAGCCCTCTGTGTAACTGCCAGTAAGATGAGGGGGTCCAAAATTCAGTGCATGGACATCAGCTATCCACAGTGCTTGGAGAGCCGTTTGAGAAGCTGGAAGACAATAAAGGACAGACGAATTTGCACAAGACAGGTAAATTCCTTGTAGTTTGTCCGTTCCTATAGGAATCTTTTCTCCCTTTATGCTGTTGTATTAAGAAGCCTCTTGCCTACTGTAATTAGCCCTTGAATAAACACCATCTCTGGAACACAAGCCTCTGTTGTCCTGATTTTTTGTGTTAGCAGTGCTTTGCTTTTTTTTTTTTTAAGCCTTACACTAATTCTTGCAGAACACCAGAGCCTGCTCCAGGGAGTCTGGTGTTACTTCTTGCCTCAGGAAATATTTCCATATGCTGCAGAGCTGTGTCTCAATGGTGTTAACATACCTGGCTTTAAGCAGACATTGCCTGTACTTGCAGCTACACCCTACTACTTGCTATATCCTTATATTTCTGACATTAGCCTTACTCTCTCTGAGCCATTCTGTGTGCATTTTCCACACAACATTAGCTGTCTTTCTTCTCACAATCAGAGTTACGGTTAATTGTGTTTACAAAGGATTCCTGAACTGTGGGAAATGTTTCTCAGAATGTGCGGTTTTGCATCATTTAGCCTTGAAAGGATGCTGCTTCCCCTGACCTCTTGTTGGTTTTTTCTCAGTCACTCTGGTAATTGCATCAGTAGCCTTGGGAGTCACATTTTCCTTTCACATCTAGGAAAGATCCAACCTTTCCTTACCCTTTCCCAGCTGAATCACATATCCATTCCCCCCCATTTTCTGTGGCTCAACAACTCCTGCTCTTTTTCTGGCTCCTTTTTCATGCAGTCATGTTTCACCCTTGTCCAGAATAAACTCTGCCACTTTCCTGGATCATTGTTTCCACCACTCTGCTTTTCTATGAACTTCTCAGTCCTTCTTCTCCTCTCCTGCATCAAACACATTTCTTGTCTTTTCCATCAACATCCTTTACAACCCGTCTTCACTCAGGGCTGTCATCATTCGTTCTGACAGCATTGTCCCCAGAATTCTGACAGCATTTTGACACCATATTGAACAGATGTGTCAGTGTTTTTTCCACAACTCCCCACCACAGCTGGGCAGGGCTCTCCAGAAACATCTGCAAAGGGAGTTTGGGGCACAAAGACCAGCATGGTGCCACATGGTCCCTTCTGTTAAGGGATTCATCTGCCACGTTTCACTTACACTTAAAATCAAACTTCCTTGAGAAAGACCTTTTTTTGCTTCAGCACACTGAGAAAATGAAAAATGACAGCCAAGAGTGCACCCCAAACCCACACATTTCAGGTTCTGATGTCACCTCAGAGCCTCTCAGTCCCCACACTAATGCTCCACGTCATCTGCAGTGGTGTGTGGGGGTTCCCTTTCAAACACACATCAGCAATGTCAGCTCCTTGAGGTTAACCTGCAGTCAGCAAGAAACTGTAGGCAACATGCAGAGGAAAAAAACCTGTTTCCTCTCTCTCTTCACACCTCTTTAAAGGGGACTGTTTTTTCTGAGTCACAGCTAACACAAACCTGTTGGAAAAGATTCAGCCTAGATTTATACTATGGCTTAGAGGAACATGAAAGACCATTTAGTGTTCAAAGTATTATTTTGAATTATTAATCAAGCCCCCTGTCTGGCTGAGCTCTGTCTTCTTCGGATTTTGTAGAGTTTATTTCTCTTGTCATCCTGAGCAAACTTTGACATGCAGAACACAGGCTTGTTGATGAAATTAGAAGATTGCTGCCAAAGTTTGGCTGTGCCTCTGTGTTTGCAGCAGGATCTCAGTGCAGGGGATATGCAGTGCAGTAGTTCTTTTGTTCATATTTAATCATACGAGAAAGAAGAATATAATTAAGGCCTGTCTCCCTCAATCTCCTCCCTGCCTCAGAGAATTTCAACCCTTTGAGATAAAGGAAATGGAGCTTTTTCTGACAGCCTAGTGCAGCCCAGAGCGTACCAGGAATGATTCTGCCCCCATCACTTTGCATTTTCCATTTGACAAGGTTTTCCCTCTGAGCAGTTTCCCATGTGAAGGAAGGCAGCCATTGCAAGCAGCAATGCAAGTACCAAAATCTGGTCAGAGCTGGAAGCACAGTGCTTGCTCTTGGTTTTCCTTGCACGTTTGACAGCCCAGCTTGCCTTGCTGTCCTCCTCAATAGCTGGCTGATTTCTCTTTATCTGAAAACACCCTTAGGCAGTTACTAGATTTGAGGATGCAGCATCAAAAGGGGTCTTGGCTCAGAAATAGACTTTTTTTTTATTTAGCTGTTTTTGCTGGTTATTGTCCGTTTAGCTTTGTGTCTCAAGGTAAACTCACTTCATTTATGCTCTAAGCCTACCAACACCTTTAAAGGCCAGCACAGGGTTATGAAAGCTTTGCTGCCAAAGAATCCTGAAAACTGGAAATGTCTCATTGAAAAGGGTGTTTCAAGCTTGAAATCGTGGTTGGCCTTGGGCTGAAATGAAACCATATCAGCAAAGACATGAAAGGACTGTAAGGGGCAGAGAAGGATGAGTTAACCCACCCAACCCCAGGCCAAGGCAGCACGGGAGGTGCTCCAGGATCCTGATGGGGAGGGATGGTATTCAACCAGACCAAGGAGAAACATCCCAGGCTTGAGTGAGCCCTGCCAGAGAGCTACAGGAAAACAGTCAATGAGAAGACAGTTGATTGATGAAATTGTCTGAAATGAGGAAGGAGGGAGGAGGGTCTAATATATAAACACTTTAATTGCAAAGTTGTTTATTCTGAGCTGTCCTAAGAGCTGACAGAGTAAATGTTATTGCTGCTTCCCAGGCTATGTAACAGACACAGAGATTGAGAGAAGTTTTCCACTTAGTGGCAGGGTTATTAAATTATAAAAAAGATAATAGTTTATCACAGAAGCAATAGGCTGCTATTCTCTCAAGACCTTGCTGCTGAACTTCAGAAGATATACTGTGAAAATCAAAGCATTGCTCAAAAGGGGGAAATCTGCTACAGAAAAAAAAGCTGATTTAAATCTTATTTCAATTTGCAAAACTGTTTTTACCTACAGAGAGGCTTTAAACAAGGGGAAAATGTATTCCAGTAGCTTGGGATCAAAATCCAAGTCTCAGACACACAAAGACTAATCCAGAGGGAGAAGCTGCTGAAAAAAGCCATGGCAAATGAGGGACTCAATAGGGGTGCAAAGTGAAGGGGGGAAAAAGAACAAAATAACAGAAAAAGTTATTGCAGCAGCAAAAGTGCAGCTAAAACACAGGATTTGACTATGTGGGGAATAAACAAAAGGTTATATGGGAGGATTTCTTGGGAGTTAGTGAGTCTGAAGGTTGCACAGTGGCAATGCTGGTGCTTAGAAGGAAAGCTGTAGCAAGGTTGGTTTAACAGGGAAGAGGCTATTCCCATGGTGGAAAAAAACAGGCATGATGAGTCCAGGAAAGATGAGGTACAATAAAATGGAAAGGATAAAATGGAATGGAAACAGGGGTCAGTGCTGGGTGCCTACATTGGGAGTGTATCCTGCTGCAGACAAGCTGGAACGGAGAGCCTGGCCATGAGCAGGGTCTGTCTGGGGGCAGCAGGGATGCACAGGGAGCTGCTCTGGGCTCTGCTGCTCAGCATCCTGCCATTCCCATGGTCCTCCTTGTCTGCTGCAGACCTCCTCAGACCCCACCCCATCCAAAGCAGTGCATCAGAAGCTTTAAAAACACCCAAAATAATTTTTAGTTACCTCTACACCGAATACTTGAAAATCAAAGATATAAACAATGAAGGCAAAAATGACAAAACTGAAAATCTCTTAACCTAATTCAGGAAAGCATCTGATCAAGGGCCAGACATGGAAGGTCTGCTCCAGCTGCTGCTTTCTGCAGCTCGAGCAAAGGGAAGACTTGCACTCTACCTGTGGCCTTCAGACTGAAGCTGTGTGTAAGAATAGGAAGTGATGGTATCTCATGTTAAAGGACACAGTTGCTTGCCCAGTTATCCCTATCACAGAATTCAGATTCTGCTCACAGTCAAAAGCCAATAGTTTAAAATACACTTTAAACTAGGCCAGTACTTTGGGAAAGGTCAAACTCTTGTTGGAATTCTGAGCAGTATATATTTTTACAGGAAAAGACCCAATAAAGAAGGTAAAATAGAGGAGGAGGCAGGCACTCACTGTATCAGCAATTCAGGCTCCCAGACTGCTGAGACGAACTGCCCTCAGGGAAATGAGATTATACTTTACCTCTGACATATATAGAATAACAGATTTCTCATTCATCTCTAAATTCATATTCAAACCGATTAGGCAAGAGCTACTGGAACAGGAGGAAAATCATGACCAAACCTTAGAAGCAGGATTTGTTTGCCAGATGAAGTCTCAGGGAACATTCTTTTGGAAATGAATACTGCAGTCACTGGAAGAAGTTAGAGAAATTAAGGATGACTGCTCCATGCTTTCAGTAAATGGAAACCTATTTATTTATTTATTTTTATGAAGACAAGTTGCTTAAGCAATATTTAGGGCAAAGAAGGTCCTAGAGAAAAAAATAAGAGTAATCAAGAATAAGTAAAAAATTAAATAGTAAATAAATTCTTAAAATCAGGTTATTTTTAAAGGTATATTTAGAATTAATTTAATTGGAACTTCATGGCATATGACAAGAAAATCTGATCTCTTATGAAAATGGAAATTGAGTTGGCATCCTGTGTGCAACAAGCTTACATGTGAAAATGAGTCTTTTTCCCCCAGAATATGTCACGGCCTTGTTCACTTGTAGCCTTTTATGGACTCTTAGGAAGTGCCACGTCCTGCCAGAGCCAAATATTGCTGCTGAATGCCGAGGGGGTCACATCTCTCCCACAGGAGCTGCAATCTGTGATGTGGGTTTGAACATGCTGGCTGTGCAGAGCTGGGGCAGGGGCCAGGTCAGACCCATGGAGGAAGGACCTGCAGACACATCACCAAGAGATATTTCTGACATTTGACACAGAAAAGGCTCTGAAAGGCTCTGAAAGGCTCTGAAAGGCTGAGGCAGAGCTTGTGGGCAGAGTCCCCTCCAGGGAATTTCCTGCTCGTCCTCTCCATCATTAAATGATGCAGACAAAGTGGGTCACTGGGTGACAACACTTCAGCCAAATGTTCCATGGATCTAAGAGTTTGTGAATCTCAGAGTTATTCTTCATGTCTCTTTGAAATCATCTATGTACATAGCAAAGCTGAATTTCCTGTTTTCATCACCAGCTCACCCAGGTGGGGTTGGCACTGCAGTTTGCCCTCACATTTCTGAACATATACATCCCAGGAAACCAGTGATATTGGAAAGATCATTTTCTTAGAAGCTGAATCATACAAAATGTCAGAAGTGACACATAATTGCCAAAGATCTTACTTCAGAAAATACTTGTGGGCAAACATTTAACAGATTTCAAGGTTCCTAGCAATCACATTTCAGGGAACGTAAAACAGCCATGTGGCTAACTTGATTAGCAGCTCTGTCAGCAAGTGAAACTAGACATGAAAATCAAGATGAACCTCTTCCATGGACACCTCACTTCAAGAGCTTACCATTATTCTGAGCAAAGCTTTAGCAGGTGAGCTGAAGTGTGTATAAAAGGGACACAAAGCAAGAAGGAGACTCCCTAAATGCAGCAGGCTGGGCACTGTCAGTTTTCCCATCACCAGCAACAGAATCAGGAGGCAGAAAGGCCTTTTGTTTAGAAAAACAGTGCTTGTTTATTGATGGTGTTAATGTTGCTAAGCTACATGGATTAAATTAAACCCCCCATCCTTTCCCAATGTGTACACCACCTTCAGCAATGAATGCTCTGTGAATATGGTAAAAGTTGAGGGGTTATTCCATATCAGTCAAATTTAATTATAGAAGAACGTATAGAAGACAGATTATCAGCCAGCTACTCAATAAAGAAACTTCTAAGCATATTTAGAAATCAATACCCATTTTATTAACCAGATGTGCCAGTGCCCAGAGGAAAATAATAGAGAATGGAATAGAAAATATCAATATGGCTGATAGAAACTATTATCTTTTCATTAAAAATTGGTATGTAGAAGAAATACACAATAGGAGGAAAGGCATTATGTAAGGATAGGTTAAAAAAGACATCAACTTGGAAAGAAACCCAAAGGAGAAATGCCCAGAAAGTTAAAAACTATTTCAGAAAAGATGAAGGGGAACAATTTGTTATTATTTCTCACATGACTTCAGTGACATCAGTGAAATCATTCAGCCAATCTGAAACAAAGCAGCACATAATTAAACAGTGCCACTCACTGCCATGGGATACCAGAGAGGCCAAAGACAAGAAGGTGTCTGGAAGGTGATTGTATAGAAAACCGAGTCTAGAGCTCTGGGTGTGGATACAGACTCCATTCCAGTAAATCCCAGTCCTTGGCTGTGGATGGCAGAGCTGGGGGCAGCATCCTGGGCAGGTACAGCTGGGTGCTTTGTGCCCCCTGCTCTTCTCACTGCAGACAGAGCTTTGGGCTGAGAGCCTCAGTCTGGAGCCCAAACCTCATTCTTAGTGACACAGCCTGCTTTTGTCTTCTCCAGAAAGAGTAACCTTAGCTGTATGAAATTCTGTTTGCTGAAGGAGTGAGGCGGAGGAGCCGTGCTTCACAACCCAGTTCCCTTCGGGACAGTTCTCTACAGACATTCTCACCCACCCTGTGCCCAGAATGGGAGCTTGGAATGATGCAGGGGGAGAGGGGAGAGGCCAGCACAGACCCGTCCATGGGAAGGGCTGCTTTCCTGGGAAGGGCTGCTTTCCCAAATCAGCAGGCAGCTCTGGCATCTCTGGACATGCCCACACTGGAGAGCAGGACAGCTGCACACTGCATTTTGTGAGCGTTAATAAGAGAAATGCCAGGAACAGTCTGTGCTTTTGGGGAAAATGGCATGTGGATGCTTCATCCTCTGAGCTGGACCCATGGGGAAGAAAATGGGGAAACCCCCAACGATTTGTCATCAGCACCTAAAAGAATTCTTCCACATCACAAGGAATTGCTCATGTCGGGAGGGACAGACATTCAGTGCCATGTCACCGTGCCTCATCCATGATCCCTGGCAGGCACAGAAGCACACCGAGTGCCTCCCAGCCCAGGGGAAACAGAGCTTTGCTGTCCCGATGAAGCTTTCGCTGCATGGAGGCGTGCAGGGGGGATTTGGGACAGACAGCTCCTTCCCCCGGGAGCGGATGGGCAGTGGGGAGGACAGAGACCGGAATGTGACAGGGCTCTGCCCGCACACATTCCCGTCTCGGCAGCAGCAGACCCGGCAGGATGCTGGCAGAGCAGAGCAGACCCTGCTGCAGGCTCCTTGCCGGGAGAAGCTCAGCGGCGGGAGGCAGGGCTCACCCCCCCGCAGGAGCTGAGCACGCCTGCTCCGGTGGGAAATGGCTGGGAGAACAGCGAGTTCCCTCCGCCGAGTGATCTCCTGCCATCAACTGCCAGATCCTGAACTTTGGCTCCGGCCAGGAGGCAGTAAACGAAGCAGATAATTGCCTGGCAGTGAGTGATAGGGAGTCAAGGGTGAGCGGGCAGGGAGGGGCGGGGGATGAGCGGGAGGATTATGTTTCAGAGGGAAGTATTTTTTTAGGATTTGTCTATGCAGGCATTCAGGATCTTTTCTGAATCACATGGGCTTAGCCCCAGGAGGAGAAGGACTCGCTGTAATTTTACACCTTTTCAGCATTTCAGCTGGTTCTGCTGAAATCTGTGTAGGGATTAAAGATGGGAAGGGACAGAGAATTGATTTCCTTGCCTTTGGTCTCCAGGACAAACATGCAAAGCTAAATCACAGTTCAGAATTTTTTGATAGCAGGAGTGGAGAGAGGAAGGAGCCAGCAGCTGACAGTAATAAATAACTATTAGGAAACAGTATTAGGAAATAGTACCAAGGAGAAATGTCGCTGCTGGGATATGCTTTCAGCCCTGGGGAATCCATATCCAGGCGGCTCAGCATTTGCTTTAGTGTCCAGAGCTTGTGTGCAACTTCTCTGAGGCCCAGAGCTCAGCAGTGTTGAGGGAGAAGCGTGAGCTCAGGTCTCCAATGAAGAAGGGAAGTCAGCTCATTGCACGGATAAACATCTCAGGCTTCCACCCTCCGTGCCAAGGGTTAGCAACAGCACTGTGTCCTTCAGCAAATCGACACTCAAACTGTCACCTGCAAAGGGAAGTGGAGCTTATCTGTGGCCCAAAGCTGAAACTTTGATACTGATCTTTATGGCCATGCTTCAAGTGAGCCTGGGGACAACCTGTGCATCATAAACTGCTGAAACAGATCTGTCTGGGCTTAAACTGAACTGTCTGAACTTAAATTAAATGGTCTGAATTCAGAGACAGATGTTAGTAAAAATCCCATCCAATGTGTATTTAACGTTTACATTTTTACCAGGTTTGAGATACACTTGCAGGACTATTCTAACACATTGAGGTAATGGAAAATGTCCTCAGTTTTATACACAAATCTCCCTAAATTAGAAATGGTTTTCCATTTCAAGCATCAGGGAGCCTGTTCCTCCTCTTCTCTGGACAGCTTTCTCAGGGTAGGGTCTGCAGGGCAGAAAGACAAAGTGTGGTGTAAAATGGGGTCAGGCAGAGCCACATCTAGAGCCTGACGTTGTGATTAACACAACCACCCGTGATCCCATCAGCTAAAAGGCATCCTGGAGAGAGAGAGGAGGCAGGAATCCCAGCAATCCCTACACCCACCCTCCTGGGAAGCCCCCAGCTGCAAGGCAGGCATCTCCCTGCCATCATCTGAGTCAGGAGCAAAAGTCCCCAGGATGCAGCTGCCAGGGCAGACGGATCTATTTTCAGCCAGGATAGTTGGGCAGTGCCTTCAGTGCAGAGCACACCCAGTGCCACTGTCACAGTGCCACAGTGGGCATGGCTTCATGCCACTGACTCAGCAGGCATTTCAGCCCATGGCCTGGACAAGCCAGAGGTGTGGTCACACATTGTAGCTGGAAAGGGAATGTCATGAGGAGAACATGGGCCACCAATATGCCCCTGTGGCAAAGAAGGGTGCCAGCCTGCTGGGCTGCTTCAGGAAGAGCATTGCCACCAGACCTGGGGAGAAGAACATTCCCTGCTCTCAGCACTGGTGAGGCCACACCTGGAGTGCAGGGTCCAGTTCTGGGCTCCCTGGTATAGGAGAGGCATTGCCTCACTGGAGCAGTCCAGTGATGGTGAAGGGACTGGAGCATTTGCAATACGAGGAGACCAGGAGAGATGGAATTGTTCAGCCTGGAGAAGGCTTCATGAGGATCTTACCGATGTGTATGGATTCCTGATGGGAGAAGATTTGGAAGATGGAGACGAAATCCCTCTTCTCAGTGGGACGTAGTGACACCGAAATACATTAAATTCTACATAGACATGAGAGAACTTGGTTTTCTGTGAAGGTGATTGCGCACTGGAACTGGTTATCCCAAAAGGCTGTGAAGTTTCTGTCCTTGGAGATATTAAGAACCCAACTGGACACAGTCCTGGGCAACCTGTCCCAGTGGGCCCTGCTTTGAGCAGGGCTGGACTGGAGTGTGTCCAGAGATGCCTTCCAGCTTCAACTCCTCTGTCATCCTGTGAACAGTGTGGGGGTGAAAGCTACTTTGCTCAGGCTGTGCACAAGGCTGGTGTCTCCCCTGCACAAGCAGGCTATTGACATAGGAGTCCTCTTACCCAAGAGGCAGCAGATAATAAGAACAATGTAGAAATGGAAACCTGAACCATTACAGGCCAATTGGGCACATGCAAAGCTATAGGTGGTACTCTGTCCTAGTGTGTGTTGTTATTTGAAGGTACATGGCCAGCCCACCCTCCTCTGTGCAGAGCCCACAGAGCTAGTCAGGGTTTGCCCATAATTTTGTAAGAACACCAGCCAAACTGAGAAGACCAGATTTGAGGCCTGTCTCTTTCTCTGCCCAACAGTGTCCAGCAGCAGATGCTTACAGAAATAACACAAGAAATAAAACACTCGTTGTGCCTTCCCATCAACCAGCAATTCAGGAACACCCTGTGCCAAGGCTTTGCAGACCTATCAGTTTTCAGTAGATCTTGATGACCTGATCTTCTGTGATTTTTTTTGGCATTCTGTTTAAATATTGCTTGATGTCCTCACTGTATGTCTTGTCCCATGAGAAATACAAGTAACTGCACCCTCTTGACATTGATCACTATTTGTAAGATCTACCTTGCAACGTCCTTTTCCAAGTTGGACAGTCTGTACTCTATGTGCCTCCCACAGACAGCTTCCTTTAATTATACAAATTTGATCAAGAGTGACTTGTCAGGGGTGTTCCAAGGACCTTTCTGTCACTACAGCAATGCTGAGTGTGCACAAAAGCTACTTGCACACAATGGGCAGAGAAATGCAAGCACAGAAGGTTTGTCTATCATGGATTACTTCTGGAATGCTTCCAGACACCTTGAATCACCACTGGAAAAATCACTTGCATCAAAGCAGGCCAAGGGGATATGCAGCACAAGAGTCTTGGGGCACTCTGTGCTGATTTTGGTATACCAAACCCAGATGTTATCAGCACAAGGAGCATAAAGACAAATATCATTGGTATCACTTGCTGGCATCAGTGTGCCAGCTGCTGCTGTGTGCCCTTAAACTGCAGATATGCTGCCTGAATTCCCACAAGAACCTGGGCAATTAGAAAATAACATTTGAATGCAAATCTGGGCCTCTGAAAGCAAAAGAGTCCTCAGGGTATAGGAAACTATGCCTGTGTTAAAATCCTTCCCTCTTTCTGAGGCTGCACACATTAGAGGCAAGGAATTGGCAAATTTTGTATGGCAGAATCTTTAGAGACATGAGCAGCTTTTTAAATATTTCCAGGGTGCCTGGGTTTCAGTTTTTGAATAAGCAAGCAGATGTGTCTGATGAGCCTTTGCAAAGCTCTTCTTCTCCTGCCACTGCTGTTGGAAAGCAGCCCCTCATCCCTGATTGTCTTATGCTGTATTTTACTTAGCTAAAAGCACCGAATGAAATCAACCATGCTAAACAGAATGTTATCATGCAAAATACAAAGCTCTGCAAAAACCTCGGAATGGGGAGAATATAGAATATAATTAGGATAAGTCAGGATCTGAAATGTTTAAGAAAAAAGTATTAAAAGGGATACTTTGGCAGAAGGAAGAGAGTCTACAGTTATCAGTAACAACTGAAGTAGTAGAAAATGAAGGGAGTATTTCAGTCTTCCAGAGCAAGTACTGCTCAAGACCACAGATTGGTGAGGCTCAGCTGGTGACAGCAGAGCCAAGGTAAAATGCTGGGAAGCAAGCCAGAGCCCAGCACACAGAATGAGAGGGCTTCTTGCTGCTCAAATGCAGGAGCTGTGCTCTCAAATCCATCAGCTCAATCCAAGGCATTACTAGTTTGGTAATGGTTACTGATTTGGTCTTGACAAATTGTATGTTATTCAGTCTGCAACACTTTGGATTGTTAGGACTGGGATGGGAGGGAGCACTAACCATAGTGCACAGCACATCACCAAGCCTTGAGGATCTCAGCCTTCCTCTGCTTCAGCTCTTCCCAGCTTTCTGGGAGGTTAGGAGCTCAACAGGATGCAGTTGACAGGGCAGCTGGAATGGGCAGCTTTAAGCATCACTGTCTGGAATTTTATGAAAGAATATGCACTTCTGTCCCTCCCAAGAAGTGTCAGCATTTCTGGAGCACATAAACAGAAAGAAATATCCAGCTTTATAACAATTCTTAAAGCTGGAAGTTGCTTCTAGGTACTACAGCCACAGCACAGAGATCAGAGCGGCCAGCACAGGGCAGCATTGGTGGTGAGGCAGCACAGAGCCATCAAAGCAGACCTGATCTGCTTAAAACCAGCTGGGATTTATTCTCAGTAAACCCAGAACAGTGTTTAAAACCATTTGAGAGGTTCATATCCCTTAATCACTTCTCCAAGCGCCACTCCTGAGCACTGAGGAACGGGGAAGGTGGATATGACAGCATCAGGAATGCAGAGGCAGCTCCAGGTGACTGGGATTTTCCCACACCAGGGGCCATCCCCATTGCTTTCACCCCTCCTGCCCTGTAAAACACAAGAGGTGGACTCTGGGGGAGGTGGATCCCTTCTGGTCTTCCCAAAGAATTGGGAAGGGAAATGGGATTCAAGGCTTCTCAGCAGCACTGAGGGGGAAGTTTTCAGGCTGCCCTGGCCTGTGGAAAGCAAAGGTGAAGGCTGTGTCCTCATGGTACAAGTTGATAGACCATGCCAATACTTTCCACAAAGTATGTGTTATTTGTTCCAAGATGTGTTATTGATATTTAGTGTGTTGCTTTATAGTTAAAATTTTGCATCCACAGTGCAGCACCTAACAGGACTTGTATGACAAACATGGCAAGTGCAGAATATTCCTTTCCACAGCTTATGTCAGAAATCCAAATGCTAGAAGACAAGGGATAGCACAGCAAAACTTATCTCCCAATCAATCTCGGAATTAAGAATTGGAAAACTTTTGCAAAACTAAGCATGCATGATCATGCAAAAATTAAATGAACCAAGGCAGACATTCTAGCCAAGCAGCAGCTAGTTTTATTGAATTCAAATAACACTGCATTAAAACCAAAAGAAATTAAAAGTTGCTTTTTCCTTCTTAGTATTAGTCATTACTCAAATGAAAATGTGATTACATTTAATAATAGTAAGAGAAAACCAAGGAACAGGAGCAAGAATAAAGTTAGACAAGACTGCAAAGCCAGTGTCCCCTTCATATATCCCCCCTTTGTGAGAGAAATTCAGTTATTGGAAGTGCTGTTAAAATTTTCTCACGTCAATGTCAGGGATTGAATCCCTGGACACAGTATTTGATGAATCAAATACATCTCAGATTGCTACGAGCTGTGCTGTACTTTTGAAATCACATTTGGGCTCTCATCAGTGGGACAGAAAGGGATTTCAGAGAAAAGTTCAGGTTAATCAAACACATTTCCCCACTGGCTCCCTCAGTAAAGCTCAGTACAAATGTTAAGCATAATGCATTTTGTGTCCTAGTTCCACAGAAAAGATCAGTGTGCAAGACCTGATATGGTACCTGCAACGCCCCTCAACTCACTGAAACATAGCTCTGGCCTCCCCTGCTGAGCTCTGCTTGCTGCTGTACATGCACAGATTAAAACCAGTGTTAACACAGAAACAGCCACAACTGAAAAACTACAGGAGATGAGAACATGGTCTGACGTTGCTTGCAGACACGAGCATGTGCAGCTGCTGACTTATACCCTGAGAGTTAAGTAGATGCTGCCAAATAATTATTTTAAGGAAGCTTTTCGGCATTAATAGCTACATGTTTCTTCAGTAAATAAGAATTACATTTTAAGATGTGTCCCCTGCTTCCACAAGGAAGTACTTAAGGTAGCATGTGTGACAGTGACAGCTGTCTGTTAGCAGCATTACTGCCATGGTTGGCTCAGAAGGTTTGTCACTCCTAACTCCTCACCAACTCTGTGTCAGAGCTACAGCTTGCATTTCTGGCTGGCACATAGCACCACCTAAAGAATGTGAGGAAGGCAAAAAGGTATTAGGCAAACAATCATTCCTGAAACATTAAGTGATCATTCATTTATTCCTTTGAGGCAGACTTGCACTCTCTTCCTTCTCTCTCATTTCCAGACTTTCTAGTCTTCATAGACCAGGTGCAATCCAGTTAAGAAACTTCATAGCAATTTCAAAACCAAGAAAACATGCCTGGAAAAGACAACACAGAACAAATAGGGATTTTACAAATCTATTACAAACAAGGCTTTTGAATTGCAGCACTATGAACACCTAAAGTGGCTTATATGGAAAGAGGAAGAGGACAAAAAAGGTCTTGAACTAGAAGCAAGAATTCTGCTATATCCCGCCACATAAAGGTAGAACTTTGGCTCTGTTAGGCTCATTATTTATTGAAAGGGAAGTGAGTCCAAACTTATTCCATCTTCTACAGGTGGATGTACAACTGGTAGAGAAAAACTATCAGAGAAAGTCAACAAAGAGTTTTCATGCAAAGCTTTGAAGAAAGATTTACTTGTTGCTCCTAGATTAAAGTACATTTTTAAAACCTGGACACCAACAGCCAAAAGGACCAGCAGTGACAAGAATCTCACTGAAATGGTACAAGAGTAAACAAGCAGTCATGTCCTGTCCAGACTGCAAACACTCACTGAGAGTGGCTGTGTCCCCAAAACCCATCAGAATCACAACATACTCACCGCGTTAGCAGGAAAGGCTCTGATCATCACAGCTGTGAACCCCTTGTACAGAGATGAGACTCCTTCCTCTCTGATGAGCTCCCTCAGCACATCTCTAAAGCCGTTTGGGTATTTTCCTGCAGGAGCTGAAAGGCATGCACAGCACATTAGCCAAGATGTGTGGCAGTGACAAGGGCTGAAGGATGTGCCATATGTCACAACTCAGGATTTTCAACAGGTTCACATTGCTATAGCAAACAAAAGACAGCTCAGTAAAGGCTCAGAGAACAGAAGTTAGGTGCTCTGCATCACCAAAGAATTTACATCATCGAGTCATTGCAGCCAGGGAAGAAAGGAGAATAACTTCCGTCAGGGTTGGAAGTCTGAGCTGTTATTTGCACTGCTGATCACAGCTCTCCCAAGAGCTGCACTTGGGTGATAGGAATGTCAGATATAAAAACTGATGAAGCTGGTTAGTAAGAAAATGATCCTATCACACACCCCAGCCAAGAACATCAACAGACTTCAAATGAAAAGCACAGGATGTTCTAGTGCTGATGTTACACATATTTACTGAGGTGTTTTTAAAGAGCTATTCTACTCAAAAAATAGTTTCTTCCTTCTCCTGACACTGACAGCTCTCTGAAGAGGTAATCCACAGCCCAGCACAGTTAAACAGAACCACCATGAACCCACATCAACCACACAACAGCACTGGGGACTGCCTCAGTGGAACAAGATCAAAGCTGTGATGTGTTTCCCTCTTAGCCCTTGGTATGGTACAAAAAAACACAGCACCCATTGCTCAGAGAAAAATAAATGAGATTTCCTGCACTAATTATCATGATTTGTGACTCAAGAGAAATGGTGGCTGTCTAGTGGAGAGCTGAGTTCACAAAGATGATGGGGAGCCTTAACAAAAATACTCATTGACAGGACTTGCAGAGAAACCAACAATAAACCTGTCAAACTCTGCTGAAGCACAAGGCCTGAGGCCATCCTCCCTGTAATTAGGCCAAAGACATTAAGAGCAGTCCAAAAGCAATGCTCTCAGCAAGTCATGCCCTGTTACTATAAACTGCAGATAGCCTAGGCTACAATTTATACAACTGTGTTGGAAGTGAACTAACAAAACCTCTCAAAGAATTACATTTGTAATAAATCAGCTATAATAATTCTTTTATTACGAGTTCTATGTTTAGGTTTCAAATCAGGTACTTTAAATCAGGTTCATTATATTATCAGGGAGGCAGAAACAGAGCAGTGCAGCCTGATTTGCAAAAAAATTGTGAGGAAACCAAATAAAACGCTAGGAACAGCCTTGGGTTTTTCAAGCACTTGTCTAAAGTAGCACTCAAGACATGCTACCTCCCAGAAGGAATATTCCATCACTGCCCACCCATTCCCAGGAGCAAACACTGAGTGTGACACACTGGAATGCAACTCACCAGTCTGGAAACGGGATTTCAGCACGTCTGGTGGAATGGCAACTACCCAGTTAAAGATCCCAGCCAGGCCCCCAGCAAAGAGGATCCTAGGCACACTGAGGTCACTCACACTGGCAGGATCAGAGTGGAGTGGCAGGAAAAGAAAGTAAAATTTTAAAAAACAAACAGAAAACCAACAACAACAAAAACCCACCAAACCCCCCCCACAAAAAAAAAAAGAAGTCAAATTCATTGTTTTGACTAAGGTGACAATCAAAAAGACAGCCTGGCTGGCAGCCAGAAGGCAGCACGATGCTGCAGACAGAGTGCAGTATCTGAGCAACCTTTCCAAGATGGATCAACTCCACTCTAAAGGTTTAAATCTTTTTATTCAGCAGCGCACGCATGCTCTGGGGAAAAAAAATAATAATAAACCAACCAAACCCCTGCAGAAAAATCCAGCAAAGCCCCCCAGCATTTTGTGCACACACAGGGCTGAAAGCGAAGTGTGTGCACAAAATTTAAGTATTCCTTACTTGGCTAATAAGATCCAAACTAGAATCTGAGAGAAACTCAGAATATAATTTTAGTTGTCAGTTAATCCCAGACTAAAACAGCTCAACTCACAAGACAAGTAACTCTTAAAATTTTTTAAAATTTGTTCTGATGATACCGCTCTAAATTTCTTTGTAACCGGGGAGATTAATCAGCAGAGTCTGGGAAGCCCAGAAAGTGATGACTGTGAGATTTCACTGACCTCTTTCCCTCAGGGGTCAGAATGTTCTTCAGCCACTCGTACGTCATGAAGTACATTCCGCTGGCCGGGACGTCTGGTGGGTAAACAACAAAGGCTGTGAGGAGTGGGAAACCAAAGGAAGCCCAGAGGCACAGCAGCCCCATGCCAGCCCAGCAACACCACTAAGTACATCCAGATTCCTTTCCTGAACCTCCTCTACAAACAACATAAAAATCTTCTGCTGCCCTAGACAGAGGAGACTGAACTTTCCCATGGAGGGCAGGTGCTAAAGGCAAGAACTGGGAAAATAATTTTTCTGTCAGCAGCCTTTTAAACCAGACTGTAACCTGCCTGCTGGCCATTACACTAATGACGAGACAGCTCTAAACTGTCCTAATTACTGCACAGCATATCACAGCAGCACAGGAACTTCATGAATTTTGCACACTATTAGTTCTAATGATTATATTTGGGGATTTTTTCTGCAGTTGATGGGTCTTGTTTTGTTGGTTTTTAAGCTGCTCCTGCAGCCTATTCTTAACCAATATCTAAACTGGAGAAACAGCCCCTATCTAGGGGCACTGCCAGAGTTATACTGCAGGCTGCCACACTTGTGTGAGAAGCAGAGGATAGAACAAGTTCCTATACTTAAGTAACAAAATACAGATATTTCAGCTTTTCAAAGGGGAATTGCTGAAATACGTAAAGGATTCTGGGTTTGGCACAATTGCTTTGTTGTTGTTGTATTTGAGAGAGGGGTCATGACATCCCAGTCCAAAATAACCCACACTCAAAAGGGTAGAAAGCATAACTGCTGCCACCACATATTTTAAAGGAGCCAGTATTATATAGCAACAGTTACAGACAGGCACAATCCTCTCTCAAGGAGAAAAAAAAGAAAAATAAAAAGAAGAAAATAATTTTTAAAAAAGCCCACTTCTGCATTTTTCTCTTCTCTTTGTTCTCTCTGCTCCTCTCCTGAAGTCTCTCATTCCTCTTGCCTTCTCAGCTCTTAATTACTTCCTATATCCCTCTGATCCTTGTCATCTAATCTCTTCCTCACTGAGAATCTCATGTTTATTTCTCAGGCCCTTTGAGGCACTGGAGTAGCTCTGCAAACTGCAAAAAAAAAAAAAAAAGAAGAAAGGGTGACACAGCCCCTCCAATTGGCTAAAGGGACAGTGAGATCTCCCATATTGTGTCAGGCTTCTCATCCTGCAGTCCCCCTGCAGCAGGGACTGGGACAGCCCCATCCCTTACCTCTCATGAGGGTCAGCACTGTCCCCCTGTACACGCCCCGGATCCCAGCCTCACGGTACAGCTGCTTGGCACAGTCCAGGGAGCCACTGTACTTGGTTTCACCTGTAGCTGCCTGGATCTGCAGGATTAAAGTGAGAGTTTCTGACTAGTGAAGGTTTCTGATCAATGCACAATCATTCAGCCAAGGGTTAGAAAGGCACGGGTGTGTTTCCAGAGAGGAAGGAGCACATGCTCCTGCTTGGGGAAGCTCTGCCTCACTTCCTCAAGCAGCTCTCACATTGAAGCTGAGGCTGTGGTTACTGTTCCATGCAGAGGAGAGATTCTCCCTCATTTTTCTGCAGTGTAAGCTTGAAACTACTCGAGCCAGTTAGGTAATTCCACACTGACAAAAAGTCTTCAAATAGTTCACTGAAATTCAAACCATTTGTATGTGTATAAAAGCTCCCATGATAATATCCTGTCTGTCAGATTTAACATGTGACCACCCATTGCCCTATTAACAGAGTTCAACACAGTCTGAAAGAAGCAAAGCTTCCCACACCTGCTAAAGATGGCATTTCATTTGTTCAGGTTTACATTTTCCAACAATACTTTAAAAACCCCGGAGGAGGTGCAGAGCTAACAGCCACCCAAATGTCAGAACAGTGTTTTGAAATGCATTCCTTAGCTATGCACAGGGAACTGTCAAGCTAAGAGAACTTCTTTACACCAGAGTCTCATGATCTAGCAGGTTTGCACTTTTTCTTAGAAAAAGTTTCATTCAGAAAAAATTGACTTTTCTGTACTTTGAAGTGGAATTAGGCATCCATGGATGCCTCATACACATAGCATAAGGATTGTGCTCTGTAAAATGAATAGAGCAATGAATGCTGTGTGTACTTATACTGCCATGGAGAGTTTTTTTAATGCTTCTTCATGACACAAATGCTTAAAATTACAGTTTTCTCTGTCCTGTCAAAAACCAGAACAGAGTAAATGTACTTACCAAAGAAATTCCTGCTATGGAAAGACAAGACCCCTAAAATTAAATTCCCATCACCACCATCCAATGCCTTACCTGTAAAAGGCACTTGATTCTCTCTCCTGGAGCCATGATTACTGTTGTGAACACTCCTGACAACATGCCAGCAGCAAACAGCTGAGGATATCTGCCCCAAGGAAACAGAAAAGACCCTAACACAACACAGCACACAGGAAACAAAGGGCAGAAAGACCCCTGCATCACTAAATTATACTGTTCCACATGAACATGGCAGTGGAACTTGAAATGCATCCGCTGCTTTTGATCAGTGCAGAAGTGCCTCATCAATGCTTAATTAGACCTAAACATTTAAGGTCTCTAGGACTCAAAGCACTGGTTCCCACAGCAACCACAACTCGGCTCCTCATATCCATTCTATTTGCTAATATTCCTGCTACTTGCATTTTTTGCCATAGCATTCCCCAGTCATTTTCATTCCTAAGAGTCTCTTCCTCCTCCAGTCTCCCATACTCTTCTCAGTGACCCCAGATTCCAGACATATTCCTGCTTGTGCAGACAGGAGCCTCCTTTCCATAACCTCTCACTCCCTCACTCCTTCAGTCTCTGCCATAGCTGAATCTGTCCTACCAACCTGCCATTATCCCACACATTCTTCACCTGCTTTCAGGTGGCAAAGTCTCCATGACAAAAATCCCTTAAACAAGCTCAGTTTCTCCATCACAAAATTATCTTTACATCCAGCCTCCTGCTACATTCCCTAGTAAGAAGACCTAACGTCTCAATTTAATCCAATTCCACACCTCCCGCTTCTCTCCACTTGCCCAAGAGGTGGCATTCTATTCCAATTCTTACACCTTTCTCTGCTAAAATTCCCAATACATCTTCCAGACCATTCAGACCTCCCTCGCCACTCCACATGCACCTCCTGCTCAAACAAAGCTTTGAGGTTTTTAGCACAACTTGAGATTATTCAGCCCCAGAAAAGGCAGGACAGGTTTCTCTCCATCTTCTTCCTTCCACAACTTCCCTTCACAGTCAGCATGGGGAACCACAGCCATCCTGCCTGCCTCTAGACCCATAATCACAGCACTAGGAGTCTGACCTTTATTTTTGGGTCTCATGTCCCAAGCACACTGTACCTTCACTGTGTCAGGTCTGCACCACAGAACAGCACAGCTGGGCACAGTGACAGTACACAAACTATTTGTTCTTTTCCACTGCTCTGCTTGAGAGGAATTCTATATAAAGACTCAAAAAACTATGCTGTCCTTCTCCAGCTTGCTCCTCAAAACTTCCTGTTGGTACCACATGTATAAAACACAAGGCACTGAGGTGAGCAGGCTGCTGGGAATAAGCTCATGGCGCATTTGTTGTTCAGTCCCTGCAGTTCCCCTGGCCTTTCCCTTCAGCCTTGCCCGAATGAGGACACTGCCATGGTAAAAAAGGGTAATTGATTAGTTCCCCAGCACCTCAGCACTGCTTCCCTCTGAGCAATGGGAGCAGAGGGAACTCCTCTGTGTTGGCAGTGGCTCGTGCTGCAGAGCCAGGTGTGCTCACACCAGCCCTGTGCAGGCAAGGCTCCAACAGAAACCAAACCACCCCACCACGGCTGGCTCTACACAATGGGCTCCTGCCTTCTGACAGAGCTACTACCTAGCACACAAATAATGGGATAAAATGTTGCTAAGCTACAGCCCAGTCCTTGTAGAGCTGTAAATCACAGCTCGGCAGACCCATTACAGGAGTACTTTATGGGTGGGGGGCTTTCTTCATGCATAGGTTGGCTTGTAGAAATTCACACCAAGTTTTCTCAGCTTCCTATTGCTGTTCCTGAAGGTCTGACATGCCTGAGAGGAGGCCTGCTCATAAACACCTCTTTTCAGAAATAACAATAAAACATTTTTATGGCTGTTTTCATATCCTAATGAGGGACACAGGAAGACTCATAACTAACAGCAAAAAGAGAATCAGGGCTGTGAATGTTGTCAAGACTGCTTGACCATGAATTTATTGCTCCCATAGTTTCTGTTAATAGCAAGACTGTTGGCAGGCAATCATTATATAACTCTCACTGTACTCATCTAAACCGGAATTGTTCCTTAATGGCTCCTTCTTGCGTAGAAAGGGAATTGCATCGCACCTGCCCACACAATGTCTCTTTTTAGCCTGTGCTATCAGTCCCACGCTTCCAGAAGCAATAAAACATGAGTGTTTTATTTTTCAGAACTACATTTATAACCTAGGAGAAGACATAAATTTACACCACAACTCAACGTGTGACAATACAGCAACAGCCTCAGGATGCCTTTCCCAACCGTCTGATTAACCAGGAACTCACGTCAAAACATCATCAGGTTTTCTCTGCTGGAGTCTTTTTCCCAAGCTAAATCCAAAGAAGCACACAGCATACATGGGTGTCACTCCAAGGATGGGAGCTGCCATTCCTCTATATAAGCCTCGGACCCCCTGCAAGAAACATTATCACAGGAATTACTTGGTTTGGAATAAACTTTGCACACATTCCAACTTGTTGAGAAGAGAAAGGCAACAATCCGGGATAGGATCCATCTAACAGTCAAATTGATCAGAGGAATAACAGGGTCTATTGTTGATTTGCAGTTATGCATGTTTAGCTGAGGCTCAGGGACTGCTGCAGAGGAAAGTTATCCTTCCTGAGAAACACTGGCACCACTGATGCCCTTCCTTAACAATACCCATCACCCTGCACATACATCTCAAGTACAAGGAACTGAAGTTAAAAGCCACCTGAATAAGAACTTTAATAGATTATGTCAAGAGAGAACACTCTCAGCTACACACAAAATTCACCTGTGTTTTATTGGTAACTTATCAAATGAAGCAGTGTAAAATCCTGACACTGAACCTAAGAATACTGAATTGAATTCACTCTTTAACTAAAGGGAGAGCCAGGGAGAGCAACCTGAAGTTCCTTCACTCTCCACATGAATTCACTCTGGAACAAGTTCAAAAGCAAATTATTTTCTTTCTTTCCTACCCCAAGTCAAAACTTTTTCACCACACAACATTACCTTCCCATTGTTTTACACATTCCTGATGTTTCCCTTCATAGAGTATACATATGAAAAAATTCTAATGCAGACCCCAGCAGTTCCATTTATTTAATTTCTCTTGCCTTTAAACTGAAATTTTCCTAATAAAAAGGAGAGTTATCTTCCTAGATAAATGCTAGATACATAAATTAAATATTTGCCAGTCTGTGAACCCCTTTCTTCCCCTGTCCCAACAAACCAGTGCATCCCAGTACATGCTGAAGGCTTACAGGCACAAGTGGCTCTGCCATGAAACTGCACCTGGCTGACAGAGATCAGTCACTGCTGCTCAACCTCCCATTGAGCAATGGGAAGCAAAAAGCCTTGGCAGAAAGGTTTGACAGTTTTCCTTACAGAAACGGATGAGTATTGAGTAGGAGTAGAGAAGCAGCACAGCTTTTGAACTTCCCATCACAAGGCTATTATTATGGCTCAGCTCTGACGTCCGTGCTGCAGCAGGGGTGTTAAAAACTGCCAGGGATTCAGAGCTGGCACAGCATTCCAGTCCTTTGTGGGAGAGACCAGGGAAACAAGATTTGTTTTGGTTATATAACAACCTGTTAATACCACAATGGAAGTAGATTTCAGATATGAGGCAGATCTTTCATTTAAAAGGCAGTTACCTAAGGATCTCCTTAGAAATGAGACTTCAGGCGAGCAGATAAACAGTTGGGCTTTATAGCTGTTGCCTCCAAATGGTAAATAACTGCTAAGAAAACTTAAAAAGCAGAAAAGTGGACTCTTTGTCTCTTAAAGCCTTTAAATCAAGGCTGTGTGCCTTTCTAAAAACAAAACAGACTAGCTTGACAACATGACAATGATGATTCAGGAGTGAAAAGCACTGTCCACCCTCTAGAGAAAGCTGAACAAAACTACTATAATTGACACTCTGCTCTCAAAAAGAGAAAAAAATCTATTACTTAATGACTCTCTGTCTTCTCGTAGGTGGCATAACACCTTATAGAAGAAAGTAAAAATACTGCTTATATCAACAAAAGTGATTGCCTATTTTAGGATTTCCAGAGATGACTCTGAATACCAGCAAGATTTCACCAAATACAACAAGGCCAAAAAACAACTGCCAACATTCACTCCAGTCTATAACTTCAGACATTAATATCATGCTATTTTGAACCAAAAACATTACTTAGCAAAACAAAGAGACATGTACCTGGAGCACATGGATGCTACGTATCTCCCAAGCTTTGTAATCTGCTTGAAAATATCAATTAGAAACAATTTAACTGATAACTCAGGAGTTGCATGGTCTCTGGGGGCACATGATTCCGTTCCTGCGACGTACAGAAACAACTGATATTTTTGGCAGGTGTCACAGTACCTCTCTAACAAGAGTCTTTCTGAAGCAGTCAAAGGTCCCAGAATAGAGTGGGCTCTGGCCAGGCTGTGGCTTAGGCTGGGTTTGCAATCTGACCTAGTAAGAGGGAAAGGAAAATATTATTTTATTAAATATTACAATCTAAAGTTTGATTGACAAATTCTAGCTATTATGGAGTATATTTCGTGACTGGACTTGAATATATTGATAGAAATATTGACATCATTTTAGGCCGTTGCAGAAGAGAAAAGGTTGAATTTTAATGTAATGAGTAGTTAACGTATTTAACTAATTAATTGCTGGGATGACAACCCCAGCTCCCTCTGGGCGCTGAGTTGTGTCCCCACAGGATCACTCCTGGCCTCCTCCTGGCCCAGGGGCGCGGAGTCCCGCCGCAACACGGGCGTTGGGAGCATCCCAGCTCCCAGCTCCTCCCAGCACGGGGAACACCGGCGCTCTTTTCCCGGTTTTTCACTACAGACCGGGACTGCGAGACGCCCGGCCGCCGCGCCGCCAGGGGGCGCCATACGACAGTGCAGCCACCCAGCCTCCCGCGGAGCGTGCCAGAAGCCCCGCCTCCCGCGCAATGCCCGCCGGGAGCTGTAGTTCTGTCATAGTGCCACCGGGACCAGCACCGCTCCCGCGCGTTGCCTGCCGGGAGCTGTAGTCCACCTCCCGCTGCCCCGGACCGCACCGAGCACCCACCGCCGCCCTCGTCCCTGGGCGCCCCGCGCCGCCTCACCTTGATGGTGTCCAGCGGGTGTCCCACGAACACCAGGCACACGCCCCCGAAGCCGCCTGCGAAGAAGTTCTTAAAGGGGCTGATGGGCTGCTGCTGCTTCGCCATGGCGGCGGCGGCGGCGGGTGAGGAGCGGGATAAGGGAGCGGGACGGGGACCGGGGTCGGGGCGCTGCGTCTCCGCCGAGCCAATGGCACCCCCTCCGCGCCGCGACCTTTACCCCAGTGCGGGGCACGCCGGGAGGCGGGAGCGGGGCGGGCCGAGGCCGCGGCGGTGCGAGGAGCTGCTCCCGGCGCTGCCACCGCGCACGGCCACCGAGCGCTGTCACCGGCCGAGCCCGGCCCGGGGGCCGCTCCTGAGGGCGCGGAGCCGCTTCCCCCCGCACATCCGCAGTGGTTCAGGCGCTCCCCCCCGCCCCGGCGCCGTGGCCCGGCCCGGCCCCGCCCCGCCCGGCGGAGGTGACGCACCGGGCCCGGCTGTTCCGGCGCGCAGGAGGAGCCCGGAGCGCCGCTCCCGCTGCCCGCCCGGTAAGTGCGGGGCCGGGCCGGGCCGTGCCGTGCCGGGGGTCCCGGCGGGGCCGTGCTGGGGCTGGGGCGAGCCCGGCGGGAGGCGGGGCCGCTTCTCCGTGCCCGGTGCTGAGCTTGGCGCTCCGCCCCGGGAGAAGCCGCAGCCCGGCAGCTCTCGGGCTCCAGGCGGCCGAGCGGGGCCCCTCCTCGCCCCGCCGCCGCTCGGGCTTTCCCCGCACGGCTTCTCTCCCGCGGTGTTCCCGCGCTGCCCTCCGCAGCTCTGCGCCGCTCTCGCTGTGCGGGACAAGCAGGGCTGGTCTCGGACCATTCCAAAGGAGTGGACCCGAGGTGATTTAAATGGGCTGGGTGCCGCGCTGCCCGAGCCCAGGGGTGCCGTGGGATATGTAGGTATCGTAAAACAACTCGTTAAAAGCGGCGATAGGTTAGAAAGGGCAGGAATTAAATGGATCAGGAGAGTTGGGAAGGACAAGACAGCCGTGATAGTGTAAAGTCCCTGCACAGTCATCTGTGGTGAAAACGATAGGGGGATCTTCTGGTTTCTCTGTCTTGGATGAAAAAAATCTTACCTAAAAAACAGTGGAGAAGGAACAGTGAGGTGTGCACTGCATATGGCAGCTGGGGTGATCCACAAATTATGGGTTTGAGTGACACAGATGAAGATGCAATTAGCATTGATGACCAGCGTGGAGATGAGGCTGGGGATGGTTTCAGGGAGAAGGGAGAGTGTTAACCTTTCTAAAGGTTACAGGGATAAGGAGTTCAGGAGGCAGACTTGAGTTACACTTCCTCTGTTGCAGATAAATAAGGAGGTGAAAGAAGAAAAAAACGTATGGAATGGTTGTGAAGTATCAACAGATAAAGGGGAGGAGCATCCTCCAATTGGAGGAGTCTCCTCCAAAAGAGTTACTAGAGGAATCCCACAAGGGTAGGCACAGAAGGCAAGAAATAAGAAAAGAGTGATGTAGTGGGACAAGGATTGAGGTGGGATCACATAATGCCATTGGTGGTGGCATGATGGAAGGCATTTTGTTTCAAAAGACCTTGTTAAGAATTATGTTGCAAAGCAAGAGTCAGGGAAAGGGCATCACTGTTGGAGGTGGTAGCAGAGGGCTGGGGTAGTTCGGAGTTCTGCGAGGGGCTGGAACAAGAGAGGGGTCTAAATTGTATCAGTTTTAGTGAAGATACAGGAGTATCTTGGATAAAGGGGGTAAGGAAGGACCTCATCCTTCCTTGGGTAGGAAAGTGATCTAAGTATGATTTAAAAATTTGTAATTTGGTCTTCGGAGTTATGGTAATTATTTAATCTAAATAATCCTTTTTGACCCTATCTTTTGAGCGTAACACCTTTATTATCTTAAAAATTAGTGCCATAAGGTATTAGCTGTGTCTTATCTTTGTATTCAGAGAGTTTATTTGGGCATTGGGCCGAGCATAGGTGTGAGGTGAGTTTTTTCTGGTTTTCCAAGTACCTTCCTTTGCCTTGTCCACAGAGCATGTTCCTTAGCCTTCCTCTCCCTTCTCTTGTGTCTGTGTAATGTTCAGTTATGCTGGAAGTGAGCTCCTTCCTGGAGTGTTGGGACAGGAGTCACAGAAGTCACCCAGTCCTGCAGACTGCTTTCTGCTTGATAAATCCATGTCCATTTGCCTGTGCAAACAGTTCCTCTGTTCACAAAACTGTGCTGGTGGCAGAGAGACATCTCTGCACTCCTCTGACCCCTCCCCAGTGACTGGTGTGTAACTGGGAGGTACTGGGCAGGCCATTACTCTACCTGGGTATCTACAGACACCTCACTGCTTGGGTGTGACTTGCCATGTGGTGGAATAGCAGAGGACCCTGTTTTTGTGGGGTTTTTTCTCTCTCTAGAGTGTGGGATGATCTGAGTGAGTTTGAGAAGTTCCCTGACCTGAGAAACTTGCTCAGGCTTTGTGGTGCTCTGAGGTGGCTGAACAAAGCTGGGCAGTCAATAGTCCACAGTGGGTTTAGAGTCTCAAATAAGTTATTATTTTAATAGAAGTTTTAGCAGGTAAAGATCCATTACTTCTTTTATGCAAGAGCTCAGTGTCAATGCAGATTAAGCCCAGACTATAGGAAGAATAGAGGGAGGAGGGACGAGGGTTTGCCTTGTGTCTGCCAAATCAGATTTCACATCTGTCTCCTTCCAACGTGGAGAGACTGTGTCTGTTCCCCTGAAGTCCTGTGGAAAGCAGTGCTGTAAATTATTTGTGTGCTGTGTATGCTATGGATAGCTAAGGAATCAAGAGGCAATTGAAGGGAATGAAGACCAGAATTCAGGGGGTAATATAATTAGCTGCTAGTCTTCAACCTCTCTGGAGGTTTGTATCTCCTGAAATCACTGAAGGCCCTCAAATTAATTGTACATCACATCTCTTCCTGGTTACTCTCTGTTGCCTGGTCAGGTGACTGGAAACAGAAAACAAATGAGTTGAGGAAAAATAATGAAAATTTGTGGTTGAGATTTCCTGTATGTTAAAGTCAGGATTCTCAAAGCTTGATTACGGTTTCCCCAGCAGCTACAAATTGCAGTACTGAAGGAATATATTTGAGTAGCAGAGCTGACAGCATAGTAATGTAAAATGGGAATGTGTGTAAGGAACCAAATACATTCTGCTTATGGAAAGTAGAGCTTTGATTTTAATGTATTTTTATATGTAAAAATTGGTTACAGTATTGTTTTAATTCTTTTGTATTTAATATATTCTCTCTAAACTGAATAATTTGGTTAAATAGAAACTTATTGCTAAATATGAGATGACTGTAATTCAAGGTTGATTCGTGCTTTACTGCTAAGCATTTTAGAGCTCAAATTCTTATGGTTTAGTTGCACAAGCAGAAGGTTTATAGTTCAGATAAGTATCAGATATATTAATTTTCCAAAACAAGTGAAAATCTTTTAAAAAGAGTTAGTTGTTTTGATTCTTATTCAATAGCAGCTGTCAACACCTGAACATAAATTTCTACATTCAGAGGGTAATAAGTGTATATTCAGAAGGCAATAAAATGAGAGAATTAATTTTATTTTCCCCTTCAGTTATAAGGCCCAAGTCACATCACATCCAGTAGAACCAATTTAAAGGGATGAACTAGTTTCACCATTTGTTTTGAGGTGGTATTGAAGACTGTTAAACTGTGTGTATATGAGAGATCTGTTTGCTTGTTTTATTTTCTGAAGTCCCATTTAATGTCAGTGGTTCTGAAGCAATATGGATTTGTACAGAATATCACAGGTTGCCTTTCTAGGTACTGTGGTTATAGTTAAATTTTTTGTGTTTTTCGTGTTAATTAAGTGGATAGGATGCTGTTCTGCAGCAGTTCAGGCTGTTGATAAAAAGCTTTGCCATAAATTTGGTTTTATCTCTCAAAAGATCTGTAGTGAAGGTTATGCAGCCAGTTTCCCAATGTCAGAAATCTCAGGGCCCGCACTGGGGGCTAGGATACAGTGTAATAACCCAATCTCCAAGGATTTGGACCTTTCCTGTCAGAGCAGCCTTGGCTTTGCAGGTGCAAGAGTCAAAACTGATCCCAAACCAGGGACATGCACAGCAGAGTCCTCTTTACTGGGCCGTTGGGTCGGTCCATTCCCAGCTGTTTGATCACCTGTTTGATGTTGACGTGGCGCCTCTTACAATTTCTTAGGCACAGAAAAAACTGTTTTTCCTCCCTTAGGAGACAGAGCTCAGATGAAATCAAAAGAACGATAAAGTTTGGAGGAAAAAAAAGAAGCTGCGCTTGCTTTCCTGGTCTGCAGTTTGGCAGGGCATTAAGATGTCCGTGGACATGAACAGCCAGGGCTCTGACAGCAATGAAGAGGATTATGACCCTAATTGCGAGGAGGAGGAAGAGGATGAGGATCCTGGGGATATTGAGGATTATTATGATGGGGTAGCTAACGACGTGGAGCAGCAGGGAGCAGATGCCTTTGATCCAGAGGAATATCAGTTCACCTGCTTGACTTACAAGGAGTCGGAGAGCACTCTGAATGAACACATGGCCAGCTTGGCTGCCACGTTAAAGGTGAGGAAAGGTTTCTGCATTAACACAGCTGTAAAACAAGTCTGTGGTTGAACAGGCAAACGCTGAGAATACAGTTTGTAATTAAAGCTGTGGCAATGTTGCTGTTACGGGGGGTTGGAGGAGCATTATTGAAGGTCCCTTGTTCAAAACTGACTCAAAGGTTTGCAGTTGTTACATACGGGTTCTGGGGCCTGAAAAATCTTCCTCGTTGGATGTTGACATTTTTTTTTTACAGAGCTGAGCTTCATTACAAAAATTCCTGAGTTATAACTCTTTGCATTAACACAATGCAAAGAGGATATTTAGAAAAGAAACAAATCAAACCATAAATGATGCAGTTAGGTACACCTGTGTTTGAGAAAATAACTGACAAATAGGAAGACATGCTAAAACTCTGTAATTCTAACAAAACCACTTTTCTTGATTGATTTTGAGAGAATAATCATGGACTTTCAAAGACACTTCAGCTGTCATGCCAGGTATTAACCCTACTGTTGCAGTGACAGCAATTCAAGTACAATGAACTTGCCACCTCTTGGGGCAAGTATGACTTAATTCATCACAGAAAAGTCACACTGAGTCAGCTCCATGGTATTATGCTCAATAAGGCTTTTGTGAAGTTTTCTCTCTCTTTTTGTAATCGATTACTGTAGTGTCAGTCAAAAGAGGAGCAAACCAGAGGAAAACAGAGTTTTCTAAGCTCTAGATGTGGACACTGGGTTGAAATTGCTGCTGCATCTACTTTGGAACAAGTCTTCTAGTGCTTGCTCTTCTCTGGAACAGCCCCTAAAAGCAGGACAGGTGATGACTGCAGGATGTAAAAAAAAAATATGTTGGGTAGGTTTTAATTCCAATTCATTCTGTCTGAATCAAACCTAATTTTAAAAATTAGGGGGATCTCTTGATCTTTATTTGCACATCAATGCCCTGTAGAAACAGTATAACCATAAAGCCCGAGGACTATGAACCCTAAACAGGCTTTAAAGGGCACCCATAATTTGATGATTTTGCTATCTGTTGTGCTTGTTCCCAGCATTTACCACCTCAGAAAATGAAGTTTTACTTTTTCTTGCTGTTAAGCTTGTCTCTGTAATGACTTCAAAATGTGCATTCTGGGTTCTGAATGCCTGCAGTTCCCTACAGATTGTCAGAGGCAGGAGGCACCAGGAAAGTACAAATGAGAATAGTTGGTCAGCACTTCAGATCCAGCTGCCAGTTGCTCTTGGTTCTTAGCAATTAAGATTTAGAACAGCTTTTCTGTGCCTTATTGTTTGCCTTCAAATGGAACATTGAAAAGGTGACCCCTGCCATATTGTTCTCCTGAATTAAATTACAGAAAGCAATCATTTTAGCCTTTAAAATTAGGCTTCCAGAGTTAAAATAAAATTTTCAGGAGTTCTGAAGGTCTCATTGAGCAAATATTATGGTTGACCAGACAATACCAACCTGCTAGCTCAAATCTCATCCCAAATAGGACCCACAGAGAGAAATTTTAGATTCCTTTTATATCAGGAATATGTCTGCATATTTACTTTTAAAATGAAGCTCTACACATTTTGGTTTGTGCTTGGGAAGATGAAATTGCGTTTGAGTAGCGGTTTGAAAACCTGTGATCTTTTAAGCCACACCCTCAGGCTTTAGCCCCCGAAGTGCCACATTAACTCTGTTCTACAGCAACAGTAATGCAACAGTTGCACTTTTCTTGGATATCTGTTGTGTATCTGCAGCGTTTGCTTTTTGTTTCCTGGCATACTTTCTTACAATATTTCAACAACCTTGTCTTCCTTCCCCTCTCTACCCGAAGGAAGTTTGTGATTTTGTTTGTTTTCTGAGAGAAAATTGAATAGAAAGAGTTAGTATTGAATTAGCAAACATAGAGAAGGAAATGGAATAGAGCATGTTGAACTATTTATCATCATTATTTTTTATGGACTTAATGGATATGAGTAAGCAGGGATAGACTTTTCTAAGAATTATATTAACTTCTTTTGATCTCTAAGAACTGCTTTTTCTTTTCAAAACAACCTTTCACAATGTCTTGGGTTTCCTTGAATAGTGATGATTGTTCTTTTGAAGCATCTGGTTAATGTTGTTGATTTAATCTCCTTTACCTTATGATAGATACTGATTATGTGGTGCTTTTTCAGCATTAGCTCATATTTAAGGCAGAGTGGTTGCCCCAACAGGAAAAGCTGAAGGTAAATTAAAGACTGCAGGAGGTACAACATTGAAGGCAATGGATGACTTGGTATCTGAGTGATTTACAATCACAAGAAATTAATATATTAATACAATTCCCTAAAGCAAATTTAAAAAAATGCAATAAATAGGCTCAAAGCTGTGTTGGAATGTTCTGCCACTGTCTGTTGTCATTAGGTGATTCACTTGCTGAAGGTTAAACTGGGGGACACACACACACGTGTGTATTGAGTGTGTTTTTTCTCTGTGACATATTGTCTACACACCTGAAAGACCAGAAACAGGATTTCAGAGCTACACATCTTCATATTTGCAATCTGTGATGATATTGGCTAATAACAGTTTAAATAGATAGTATTTCATTTGCTCTCCTCATGAACCTCAATGTTTGTTTTTCAAACTGTTTTGCTCAGCTATTTCAGACTGATTGTTAAATTTGTTAAATGCCTATTTTTTTAAAGTGTTGTGGTAAAGGGTGGTCTTTGGACACCTTCTGGGCTGTTTGCATTCCCCATGAGTCACAGCTGACCTTGTTCTCATTCCTGCTGAAGGCAGAGAACTAAGCAAACCTTGCATTGGCTGGTTAACTTCAGGTCAGGTGTGAACACCCTGCATATGTTGAAAAGTTTGCATGCAACATTGAAAGAGAAGCTCTCTTCAACAAAATGATTGTGCTTTCTTTACCCCAATTAGAGACAAAATTCAGTTAAAACATGAAGTCTGATGAAAGCATGAGACCCTGCATGTAGGTAGATGTATGTCCATGTATTTCTTACTATCACAGGAAACATCTACCACGAATTCTTCTGACTTGCTTTTTGTTAGGTGAGGAATTCTGAATAGAAAAATTAGTGCAAACAAGGCAGCAGTAGATTAAATCAGCTGTGCTGTGTGACAGGCCTGCAACCACAGTAGTGGTTATTCCAGAACCATACAGAAACTAGAGTGACTTAGTGTTACTCTGAAAGTTTCTCCTTAATTTTGGTTTTATTTAGAACTGTGAGTTCACTGGTTTTCAAGGAAGAGTAAATCTTTGCTCCTTGGTTAGTGTTGTTAATATGAAGATCTGAGGAAGGTTCAGTTAATACCCTGACAAAAACTAGGACAGTCTCGGTTGAAACATACCAGAAGAAAATCTCAAATTAATACCCAAAACTGTGGTTCTCTGACCAAAAGGCCTGTGAATTGAAGTAGGTAATTTTAATTCCTCAAAAGGTTACTTGACCACAGTCAACACTTGTGAAGGACAATGCTCTGGAAAGCAGAGTGGCCTGTATTGCCTGCAGACCAGCAAAGGAATTCACAGTAGTTCTTTATATGAAACAGCTATAATTATAAGATACAGTATCTTTCAAAAATAATGAATTAAAATGGTATAGTAGTAAGTTTGCTTTTGAGATAACTCTGTCAGTTGTCATTGAGTGGTTGTGGGTCCTAGAGTGGCTTATCAGTACATGCAAACAGTGTGATATTCAGCAGTTGTACAAACAAAGTTGACCCTGTCACTGGCAAGCAATTAAGTGTGTGATGATGTCATACTGTTTTTGTTTGTGAATGAGGCTTCCTGGCTCTGCTGAGGGTCTCCATACATATCTGAAATATCTGTAATGTTTCAAATAACTGGCGATAGTTTCCCTGTTTCAGTGAGGAGGTGGATTTTTCTAGTGTTATAAACCAGTAGATGAAACAATTGTAATTAGAATTTATGGAAAAAAATTTAGCTCGACTTTAGGTCTTAGCTGAGTGTCAGTCATGAGGAAGTTGTGATATTTCTGCACATACAAGCTAGCAGGGGAAGATAGTCATGTTGTTTTACAGGCAATTGGTACTGACGTCTTTCTACTAAAACCAAAGGAATTGTAAGACTAAAGAACTTATAATTTTCACTTCACTAATTTGAGTAATATGCTAATATTTATCAGAGAGCAAAAAGCTTACTTCCTGTGCTTCCTGAAATAACAGCTTGTGATGTGGTTTTTTTAGCCCCGTCCCTTGAAGAGTAAATCTTGGTGGATGGAAAAAGTATTTGATATCATGACACAATTCTGAATCTGTTAATCCATGTTTTCACTACTGATCTTTCAGAGATAAACCATTTTTTCATATATTCTCACTCACCATACTGATGTTGCATCTTTTCACGGGACGAGATTAGTATTTGCTCATGAAAACACAGCCCTCTGAGACTGCTCCACACACTCAAATTGCGCTGACACAGAGCAGTTAGTTTGTAGAGCTGCTTGGTGAGTGCTGGCAGTGCTCCTTTGCAAATACCATCTCCAGCAGACCCAGGGTCATGTGCGTGGGGACTGGCAGCCTGTGTGAGCAGCCTTTCCCGAAGGAGCCTGTTCCCTGCGATCACAAAGTGTCTGTAAAGAGCCACACATCAGGCCCTGGGGTGTGTGTGCCTTGCTGTATCGCTGTTCAAACCATGGCCCAGAGTGTGCTGTGGGGTGCTGCTTATCCAAACCAACCTGCAGTGCTGCAGAGTCATCCTTTCAATGCTGTAATGACTTCATGGAACTTTATGCAATGTAAAATGGCAGGATTAAAGCCTCGCTGTGCCTGAGTACCTCGGGTGCAGGAGAGGGATTAAAGCCCCTTGAAATATTAAAATGCATGTTCATAAGAACAGGGTTTCAAAAATTTATGTTCAAAGTTAAAGTCCATAAGCACCAACATTGGTAAGTATTAGTAAGCAATAAATATTTAAATATAATTTATTATAAATGGTAGAACCTGATAGGCAAATTTGTCTTTTTCACAGAACCCGTGTGGTGCTGTTTGGCAAAGATAACGCACTGTTTCAAAGTACCCTTAAACCCCTAGATTAGTCAGGGGTTATATCTGTACTCTCTTCTGTGTTTTAATACCAAGCCAACATTATGTGGGACGTCCAGTCTGAAGCATTAACCCTTAGGAACACTCACGTTTGAGACATACCTTTGTTCTTTATCCACTTTTTTTTTCCAAGCAGAAAGATCCTTGAAGTTCTGCTATGTAAAAGTTGCATTGCTGCCTACAGATTCACAATGCCTGTACTTCTGTAGTATCAAGAGAACAGGAGTGTGTCTGTATCTTCACTGTAACTGTGTCTTCAGTATGTTTTGTTTTGGCTCATAAAAGTCTTCTCGTTTTTTAAAAATGTATTAAGTTTTTGTAGATTTTCGGTCAGCATGGTAAGAGAGCTGGCTGGAGAGCCTAGACCTTGCAACCTTGTTACAACTCCGAGGAGTCCTTTGAGGAGAGAAAACAGTTTTGTTACTTGTTGCCCAGGACTGCTGAAATTCTCCACTTGACTGGAAAAATGAGCCACAAATGTGGAGGGTGATTATAGCCCACACATTTCTTTGTGATTCACACCTTAAGTGTATCTTACAGCCAGTATGACTCTGCAATGAGCAAAAAAATCTGTTCGCAGCTGTTGATGAGTGTGATCTTGGTGGGAGGTAGAGGCAAGACACAAGTCATTAAAAATGCCAAAACAATCTCTCAGTAACTGTTTCATGTTGCAAGCTTACAGCTGGACATCACGATCACAGGAGCAGCATGAAGCAGCTGAGCACTTCGCCAAATTTGTGCTGTGCCTGTTAAGGATGGTGCAGCAGAAACGAGCTGTGTTGTGCTCTGTGAAGCAGTTTTGCAAAGCAGATGTTCCTCCTCTTCATCTTCGTATAACAAAGAAAAACCCCTTAGAGCTGGGGTTGTGAAGGGCTATGTTATTTGGGACTGAGCAGGGATTAATCACTGCAAAGTTACCTAAGCCCTGCTCTGCTGTGGCTGTATGCACACACCAGTGCTCCCAGTTCGGGTTGGCTGCCCAGTGTTCTGAGCCACTGGTCACGATTGTGTGGATTCAGGTTATTACCTGACCTTCGCTTCTTCCCTGTGCACCTTCCGAATCATCCTCTGTCAACCAGAAGGAATTGTCCACTTCTCCTGTGTTTTGCTGGGAGAGCACCTCAGCAGAGGCTTGCAGTGGGGTGTGTTGCTGGGTGTTGGCAGCATTCAGAGCACAGTGCAGTGTGTGCTGGGCACTGGTGCTCTCATACTGTGTTACTTTGGAAAGAATAACTGCAGGGAGGACAGCTGGGGAGTCTCATGTCAATCTTATATCCATGCACTGTCTTACAGCTTTTTTGCTGCATTTCTTTCGCTCTAAATCTTTCAAAGAAGGGATCTCATAGCTGTTTTGTAATAATGCCTTCTGGCATACCAGCTTGCTTAAATGTTTCTGTTCTTTTAATATTTATTTCTGAATTTCCTCAGGAAGAATAGCCTAACAGCTTGAGAAATACGTCTGTTGAGATTTCCTAGCTGAGTCCTACTGATCCTGTTTGTTGGCAGCTGCAGCTGAAATTGTTGCTGTCCTGTGTAGGAGAGCGGATGGATTAAAGCGATGTGTAAATGTGGAGAAGGAGCTAGAATTTAACCCTAGATCCCCTTTCTTCAGTATGTGGCCAAGTAGGTTATGCACTGACAGCTTCACAACCGTGGTATAACACCAGCAGTGTTTGTCATTCCCAAACTGCACTCTGCCTCCTAAATATGCTTCTAATCTTGCAGACTGACACCAGGTCTCTGCATGCCAGAAGGTGAGTGACAGGGTACAGATTAAAACCCTGTGATGAAGCAGAGCTCATGTAGTGCTGTTTGTCAAAACCTTTCTATGGTATTGAGTGCAGCCACAGTTTCTTAAATAGCATTTCTCTCCCTGCTGCAGCCTGTGGCCTGTAATCAGAAGAGGGTCTGAAATGTCAGACAAATCATAACCAATCCTCTGTGTGAAATCTAAAGGTGGAGGGCTTTTTCTCACTTTTTAAAAAAATTTGACTGAACACAGGAAAAAATAAATGCAGTATATATGATTTTATTGTAAGATTGTCTGTTTTTCCTGTCAGATGAAGTTAATTTGAGTTCAATTTTTAAAACAACCTTCCTGTGCTCAGAAACCTGTAACAGAAATGAAGGGCTTTGCTACAAGACTTTGAACCCTTGGGGTGTTTATGGCAGGTGATGTGAATCATATCTCAAGCTCCTGCAACCTCCTGAGTTTTCTACTAAGATTATATTTGGGAAGTCTGCTTAAAAGAGGAAGATCAAAGCAAAGGATAAAATGTGGTCCAAAAAAAGCTTTTGGTTGCCCTTTCTTAATTCCCAATATTTCTGCAGTTTTCTGAGAAATCCTTCAGTAAAAACAGGGCAGTCACATAATTTTTCCAATGGGGCATGGAGGGATTCAGATCTACTTTCTAAAAGGAGCACAATTATAAAATGGAATATTTTCCATTTGTGGGTCACTTTCTTGACCTCAGTATCCTGAAGTAAAGCATGTCTGAAGGGGTTTTTTCTTCAGTGGAATTACTCAATACACATTATGGTTTCTTTCTAAGGTGTTACTCTACTGCCAGCTCAGCTCAGTCTCTGTTTTGCCATAGTTTCTCACCAACAGAAGCAATTTCAGAGGCTTTTGCTCCATGTGCCTTTACCGTTGTAAAGAATTTTAGTGTGTTTTCAGAGGGTTTGATGCAACACACAAGCTGGTGTCTTTTGAAGTTCATCCTTTCATTGTAGAACTAACAAAAACTATTTGTGGATTAAAACAAATGCTTCTCAAGATTAATCCTATTTGCTTAAATCTATTTGTATAAAAACCTTTGATTAGGTAAAATAAAAGAAATGGAAGTTACATTTCTTTATGCCAGATTTGTGTTCTTCTTGGGCAGACATTTCAGTGCAACCATGATCTAACAGGAATTGTCAGCTTGGTGCAAAGCCATGGGATGTCAGTTCCAACCAGATTCTATCATCTCCAACTCGTTCTGAATTGAATCTCTTTGAGAATCACATGATGATCATTGTTTTAAATTCCTGATACCATATCTCTGCAAAAATGAGGATTGAAATACACCTCCAAAAAATAGGCCATCCCTTTGAGAATAGTGAAAGGAACTCATGAGATATGCATGCAATATAAATATGCATGAGCATTTTCTGTAGAATATAAACTCTACAAAAGATGGTGGTTTTTTAGCTTTTAGGAAACATTTCTGTCTGAATTAGCAACTGTCAAAGTGGAATGGTTGAAAAGATTTTCTGCTGTAAGGAGATGAAACTTCAGCTTTCCAACACCTTGCCTTATCTAAGGAAGCAAGTTGAGACAGTTGTTTTAGAGCCCTCTGAACACAGCAAGGTACCTGCAGAGATTCTTTGCAAATTCTTTTGATATTGTCTTGTCCTAAAGAGTGCCAGACTCTATTTCACACTTCAAAAGTGTGAGAATTTTGCTTATCTTTGGGAGTAAAGAAGCTAGCAGATAAATGGAGACAGAAATAATAATGAAGAAAATACTGTGCACTCTTCCAGAAAACGGATAGATTTGTGTTTGATGTAATGCCATTACTTCAGACATTTTTTACAACTCCTGTAGAGTCTTTTCCTTTTGCAGAGCAGCTTCCTTGTGGCACCCTTGCTCTGGTCATAGGCACTGCGCCCCTTTTCCAGTGCACAGATCAACATCTGATGCCCATTCCTGGCAATCAGTAGCCCTCCATAAGTGGGCGTTAAACTGGTGGATGTTTGGAAGAGGCACATAAAATTCCTGTTTTAAAATAAAGCTAGAAATTGCGGATTGGTTGAGATTCTGTCGAGCTCTTCTGCCACATCATGAAGAAAGAAGCCTGGTCTTCAGTCAGAAATTTTTCAGGTTCAGGTTTCAGGATCAGGACTGAGCTGATGTTTGGTATTAAAGTTTTAAGCTCATGATGGGGAAATGAGAATGAGGAAAAGAAAAAAAATTAGCTGGCTATTGGTTTCAGCTTCTAAACTTAAATAAATGCAATCCTGTATAGAGGGGTTCTGGAGACATCAGGCTATGTAGAAGCATTGTCACAATTGATGGGTTGCAGGCAAATACTGAAACAGAAGTGCAACATACAGAATATGCATTCCCCTCTGCAGCAGGGTCTGTAAAAGTATTTCACTGAAAGGAGCTGCTTCCAGCAAGACACCAAGTGGGCTGTGTTACTGCCTTTTTTGGTTCTTAGATTCTGAAATGAGAATGGGAAAGTTTAAACAAAGCAGGCAATTTATCAGAGGCCTTTTTGTTTTAATGTGTTTCACGTCTGAGGCAAAGCATTACTGTTCCTGAGATTCTTGTGCCTGCGCTGATAGGGGACTGAATCAGTGCTCTTTCTGAAGTGTTTTATAGGTTTGAGATCTTTCATTGTGTGAAACTTGTGACTGTCCAGGAAACATTTTATGGGACAGTGTGCCAGCAATATCAGCTTCTGTACATTGCTTCTTCAGTACTGTAAGTTAATGAATTATGTACATGTGGACATCTGTACATAAGTACATAGGTACTTCTGATTGCAACAGTATTTTTCTGTGCTAAGCATGTTTTTGCTCCTGCTTACAAAGAAATACTTCAGCTATTCTGGGGTGTTGTTGTGGAAGAGCTGGCTGACTTGGTACAATCATTCAGTCATTGTGAGTGTGCAGGCATTGAAGAGAGGCTGGGGAGCGCTGCTAATCAATAGAAGCAGGCTTTTGTTAAACATTTGTTTTTCTTCTCATGCGTGTTTTCCGGAATCTCCTCAGTACTGTTGGCCTCTGATGGCATTCACATTTGTCTTCTGAATTCCCAGCCTTGCTGCTGGTGAGCAGGGCATAGCACATGGTGAGACTTCACTCAGCAGGCACAGCCACAGCATCATCAGTTGTTTGCTTGTCTCACATCCTTCTTTCTTACAGTTTGAATGTTATCTATCTAATATGTAAGAACTGGTACTTCCATGGCAAGGAGACTGAGGGTATGTTGCTGCAGCTGTCTGACTCTGGGATTTCTGTTTTGCAAGATCACATGTGCTCCTGTCTGACTCTGGGATTTCTGTTTTGCAAGATCACATGTGCTCCGATCAGGTAGTATCAAAAATCTTTCTGCTTCAGAGCTTTTATGAAAGTGGTCTCATGTCATGAATGAGGCTTTATGAATTGAAAATGTTATGTTCTTGTGGGCTGTTATAATGAAAGTACTAAAATTAGCACTGCAGCTGATCCCATCAGTGCTTGCAGTGGGAGTTAAATAGGAACAGTCATAGAAGCTTTGTTATTCTTCTAGATCTCTTAGTCTGGCATCTTTCTAGAGCATTAATTCTCCATTTTGCCTGCATATAATTTGGCTCAAAAGTATTTGTTTCTGTTAGGATAGTTCTTTAGATTTCAGAAATGTGTGCTGGTATTTGTCTTTCCATACATCTTCTGTCTTGAATATATTTGAGTCCTCCTCAGGGAGCAAGTAACTTCATGGAATCATGATGCTGCAATAAATGCTATGTCTCAGGCTCTAAAAATCTGACTGAAAATTTTTCAATTCATTTTCCTGTGTTAGAGATCAACTTCCCATTTAAGTCCAGTAGTTTTTCTTCTGTCAGGATGGTAGTTCTTCCTTGCTGCTACTGAGAAATAGTTTTGTTACTGTTAGAGAATGATTCATTAGCATGTGGTTTGCATTTGTAGGAAGCCAGTCTTGTAGAGACCACATTCCTGATGCTTGTTTGTTTTACAGATTCAAATGCAGATGTTTTCCTTGTACAAACAAGTCAGAGGTGTCTGTCTGGGTTTGCCAGGCTAGGGGCTTAAGATAACAGCCCATCCCAGGCTGGCAGTGGCACTTCATCCATGCAGACTGTGGTGTTGGCAGCAGCAGCCCTGTGTGCCACGCTCCATCTAATCACAGGCTTCTGTGCCGGGAGGGAGGGCAACGCTGCCTGGCAGCCTTTGTTTTCAAAGGGTCACATCACATCGCTGGTAAAGTTGAGGAAGGTGACATGCCAGATATTGCACAGCATGAGCTAATGCTTTGGTTCTCCTAGAAAAAGGCTTATTTGTATATGGAAGATTGCTCTTTTATTACTGGGATTTCTTAGTGGTCAGCAAAGTGGGTACATCAGAATGTAGAGATGGGTAAGAGTCAATTAAACACCACATCTGCTTTTTCTGTTGGTGCTGCACTGGTTTAATTCGCTGACCCAACCATCCAGCACTGAAAAATGCCAGTGCAGGACCAGGGCAGTATCATGTGGCAGCAATAGGTCGGTTGTGTTGGTGAAACTGCACCTCTTCCACAGGATTGATTTAGAAAGTAATGAATATGCTGCTCCTAGGTGCGCAGAGCCCGACTGTTTTTGTGACCATTACTTGTTTCTCCTTCCAGATTGTTTTGGTGTTGCTGTGTGTCTGTATTACATCAGATCCTGTGATTCACCTGTAGCAGGATTCAAGAAGGCTTATGGCATTTCAGCTCGTGATTGGGACTGACAGCTTCTCTAGGAAAAAAAAAAGCAACTCTTTCTGCAGCTAGAACAGGAGCTGTTTTCTGTGAGCAGAGTAGAGAGGTGCCTTGATGATAGCTTGTCTTGGAGTGCAGGAGGCAGAGCCCTGTAGCCTCAGAGGGTGTTTGAATGCAGAATGTGCGGACTCTGAACTTGCCCAGATGCTTCCTAGCACAGACAGGAGTGAGGAGACAGGTGTCAGCCCTCTGAATTCTCCTGGAAAAGGTGTGTTGTTTGCAGGACACCTGCTTTGAACTCTAGGACTTGAAGGAGTCGAGAACCAGGTTGAAGGTCCATCAGCTCAGCAGATGTGTGTAGAAATCTTTTTGTGCAAGCAGAGAAGTCTGTGTTCTTCTGAAACAAGCTAATACATAAAATGAAGCAGAACTTGTTTGTTTGTACCCTTGTCGCAATGACTTTAAATGTCATGTTGCAGTATTCTGGTGGTGCTCAGGCTAGCATGGATTTTGCTAGTGTTTGCCAAGAGTCCACATAGTGCAAGCAGTTTTGCATGGAGACAGGCCCTGTCACAGTAGTTTTCTGTCTTCCTCTTCCACTCCAGCATGTAACTTTCTTCTCCACAGTAAAGGGCCGGGAAAATGTTTTGTGCTTTTCCCATACCCTTTGCTGTCACAGTTTGCCTGTGTTTGCAGCCTGTTGCTGCTTCACTTCGGTAAGTGGTATCTGTCTACCCTGAGGTTTCTACTTTGCACATTTAGTGAGGACCCTGATCCCAGTCTGCTCTGGGCCTCCAGAGTGGTGATGACAGTCAGGAGTGGATGTGGGGCTTCCATGCACAGTTAAGATAATCCAGTGAATTCTTGATTTCTTCCTCTCTGTCCTGTTGTAACAATGTGAGTTAGTTTTTGGTACATCCATACTTTGTTCCAGCTTTTATATTGCAGATGTCCTGGCTGTAAGCATCATGTCTAGCAATTTAATGTGAATTGATTATCACTGGGATATTGTACTGAGTTTGTACAACTTTTATATGAAAATCATAGTCCTAAGCAGAGGCGTGGCTTCAAAATGTGCTAAGATTGACCTTTCTTTTTCTTTTATTTTCCACCTAGGTATCACATGCTGTTGCAAAGCTAGTATTAGTTAGTTTCCACTGGCAAATCTCAGAGATTTTGGAAAGGTAAGTATAAATAGTCTTACTTGTTCTGTACTCAGTGCTTTCTCCCCTGGCTTTGCAGAAATGCTCTGTGTGCTCCATAGGTATGTTTTTGGCATGTGTCTTTGGACCTGAAAGCAGGACATGGAGTCCATTTCAGGGAGCAGAGGAAAGCTACCAGTTTGTTGAGACTGCACTGCCTGTAAGAAATTTGTAAACAGGGAGAGGGTAGTAATGGTAACTGTTAGGAATTAACTGTTATGCTAGGAACCCTGTAGATTTATCTTAAATTTTGAAATAACACATTGAGAGTGCTGCATCTATATTTAACAGACATAAAGTTAACATATGTTCTGCTTTGAACATAAGAGCCATAAATCATAAAGGAGCACTGACCCTATACTGATGTAGTCTTTAGTAGTACAATTGCATTGAAGTTTTTGTTCCTTTTGACATAAGTGATGTTTTTTTCCCAAGCTGAGCAGCATTTGGAGAGCAGGAGAAGATGATGTGAGAGAAGTGAGCACTGCAGCTCCCTTGTTTGGTCAGTGTCACTGTAACAAAGCCCTCCAACTGATTTCAAAAAGAGGGTCAGACTCTGCCCAAACATATGCGGGAAGTGCATTGGGAGGCACTGCTGGCTGGCAGCCCCTCCACAAAATACTGGCTCAGAACTGAACATTGTCTGAAAATAGAGAGCATATCAGCTTGACTCATTCTGCCCTGACATTTTTGGCCCTGTAGCCAGCAACTTCATCCAGAGAATGTATGGAAAATGTGTCTTGTGTATAGATGCTGTTGCCTCCTTGGTTACCATCTATCCTGTGAAAGCTTTTCTCTGGGGTTCAAGGAGCATGAGATTCCTGCATAGCAGCTCAGGGTGATCCTGCAGGTTAACTGAAGAGACCCAGACAAGAGCAAATTTGGGGAAAGATTTAAAGCAATGACTTTGCAAGTTGTTCTCCAGTTGATTTAGTCTTCAAACTTCTCTGTTGGTACAAAATGACATCAAATGAAAGCTTACTAGAACAACTGAGAAGTAATGGTGAGGAGGGAGAACTTACAATAAGGCCACAACAGTGATGCTGCTATTTGTGAATTCATTGAGATATAAATATTCCTCTGCAAAGGAAATCATAAACAGCAAAATGTGTTTAATTCTATGGCTGCTGATAGACAGCTTTATATGCCTAAAGGGTGATAATCTGTCACAAAGTAAATGCTTAACTAGACAATAGTCTGGAGTTAAAGTGAGACTTAACCAGGACAGCTTGATTTTACAGAGGGATAGGAGACAGACAAGAGCCTCGCTGGTGTGTGTTATTGTGGTCAGTGGCTTAGGACTGCTCTAGGACTGTGGATGGAAAATCTTAGCTTAAAAATAATTTTTTCATGGGAGGGAGATAGTTGTACAACAATACTCAAGAAATATAAGGGAAATGTTAATCCATTACCAGGAGAAGTATTATTTCTGTTTCTGAAGAAACTCTCATGAGGTTCTTTTGATGGGAGCTCAGCTCTGTATGAAAGAGCCTCGCACAGGACATATTTTCACTTTCCTTGCTGAAACCTACCCTACCATTTGCACAGAGCCAACTGTTTATTCAGGTGAGAAGGATCAATTTAACAATACAAAATGTACTCAGAAATTGATTTGATCATTCTTCAATTGCCTTTTCAGGCACAAGTCTAATGCTGCCCAATTGCTAGTGGAAGCACGAGTTCAGCCCGCCTCATCCAAACATGTAAGTATGCGAACTATCCCGTCTGTTCCCTTGGCAGACACCTCTGACCCCCCTCATGGGGGATTGCATTACTAATAGCATAGCCTGTCCCATGTTAACCCTTTGCAAACTCAGGTCTGACACCCTAATTCATTGCTGGGTTTACTTCTGAAATGAGAATGCATTCCAGGGGTCACTAATATTTAAATAGCAGCTTTACTGTTGGCTTGCAGGTAGTGTTCAAGAATTACTTTCTTCAAGAAGATTAGGATAAGTTTTTGGCATGAGTGATGGCACACAATGGAAGGAGCAGAGTGCATGGGCTTGGCTGCCTCTTCCAATTCTGTTCTCTGTAAAAGACACTGAAAGGAAGTTCTGGCTGCACAGAGTGAACAGAGCTTGTCTGTGTCTGGAACAAAATTTAAAAAAAAATTATCTTTTCTTTTACCTGAAATGACTGTTTGCACTGCTCAGCTCATGGATGCTTAAGCTAAATCTCCCAGTGAGTTGTGTTGCTGCTGAGTCAGTCAGTGCTGATATTTGAACCAACAACTTGTGTTTTGTAGCCAGGGCTACACAGATCTTCAGATACTTCCAGATACTTCCCCTTCCCCACCCCCTCCCCCACTTTGAATAAAAGCTTCCTATTGCATGTTTATAAATTTCATTCACAGTAGGTGTCTTGGTACAATGCAGAATTACCCTAGGAACACATTGCCATGTGTCACATTTTGAGTGATAATATACTACATCTGGGAAGCACTCTGGGTTGTGGGGGAGAGGAGGTTTTAAAGGCCTGATTTGGCATCTAAGCTGCCTTGTAACTAGCAGATAGTGAAAAAGCTAAGCTGACAGGAGTCAGCTTCATGGGCTCAAATTATCTGCCTAAAGTCCACAAAAAAATTATCTTTGTTATTTGACATACCTGCAAATTAGTCCATGTATTTCAAGACTTATCTGAGTCTTGTATCAGCTGTCACTTAAGTATTACCCCTGCTATGGGCCATTCCAGCCTCCTTGGCAGGCAAGGTGAAGACCACTGGCACATCATTTCAGTCAGGGTCTTGTGTTTGCACCAAACACTGTCACAACTTAAATTTACAGTAATTTTATATTTTTTTCTGAGGGGGTAGGAAGTGGTACAGGAATCTTTTTCACCCAATGTGGCAAATGCTCGAGGCAAACCATACATACTGCAAAACTGAGACAAAACATTACAAATATAAACATCACAAAACTACTGAGACAAAATGCATGCAAATAATCAATGCAGTGAAGAACAGTGTAACTCTTCAATCCTGTTGCCACTTCATCTTCTCATGGCCACATCATCTTCTCATGAAATACCTGTAAGATGAGACAGAAAAGAAAACTGAGTCCATCTTGGACTGGTTTTAAAGACAAAGAACTCTCCATCTGCTGTTAATTTTGTGTTCTCTGCCATGGGCATCTGTGCCTACCCATGTGTTCCCTGTGCCCTTTGTACAGCAGTCTGACTCTTTGCAACAAATCCTACCTGTCTGCCATAGGTTGCCAACTGCCCCCACGTAAAACCAGGTCCTGCCTGTGGTCCATCCCCACGAGCAGCTCTAAGCAATTGAGTTGCCTAAAGCTTCAGTGAGTCAGGTAGTCCTTTAATCAGAGAGTTCATTCTCTCCAGCTCAGCAAACAACAGCATGGGAGAAGACTGACAGGTTGTAAGACCCCTCTCATGTATAAATTGGAGGCAAGCAGCCTTGTGCACACTCTTGGTGAGATTACCCAACGTTGGAGTGGAGATAGAGATGAGTTCTCTCCTCTCCAAGGGGTCTAAACCTCCTGCCCAGTAGGTTGCCCTTTGGGCCAGAGACCAGGACTCCCTGCCATTATGCATTATTTAGGACACTCTGGGACCCCAGGTTCCTTGTGCTTCCTCCTCCAAAAGCTTCATCCTATCTCCCCCCATCAGTGAAATCCTCCACATATACTGTTTCAGCTTCCTTTGCATGCCTGCTGTGTTTTTCTTGCAGCTGAGCCAGCTCAGTTGCAGAATAGGGCACTTGTTTGGTTGTTACAGTGGGTGCCACCTCCTCACTCCCTCATAAACAGCATCAGTCTTTATGAATGGGCAGAGTTTTGGGAGAGGCTGGGGGTCTGGCTTTGCTGTATCAAGCTCCTCCCAAGGATAAAGACAGGTAACATCATGTCAGCAAGGTCCATCTCTTTAGTGAGGCTGGAAAGCCCCACCTCATTCTCCAAATCCTCCCCCTCAAAGCAGGCAATCTGCAAATGTAATTCTGTCTCTCTTGCTAGGGATTCATTTAGTCAAATATGCAAGTTTTCTGTTACTCTCTTTTCAGCATTTAACTCATTATGTGTTTTCTGCTGGGCACTGTGTTCTGCCTCCAAGGTTGCTTGCAATATTTTAGGCAATTCAGGCAAAGACACATTCACCACCTTACTTCGTTGCTTAGCTCTGTGCTTATCTCTTTGAGCAGCTATTAAAGCAGCTCCTAAAAGTGTGAAGAGTATGGATTTACCCTTACCATTTTTTTTTCTTTTTTGCCAAATATTTCATTTTTTCCACAACAGCAGCCAGAGAATGCCAATTTTCACCAGCCCAGCTCTGTCCATTCAAAGTTGGACAAGCTTTATAAACTTTTAGCAAGTCTAGCTGCAGGTAGCAGTTCAGATCAGGCTTTTCCTGAATTACTATGATCTCTCTGCTAGAAAACTTGGCTTCAGCTGAATAACAGCTCTTCTTTGTCCAGCACTCTGTCTGTTATCCCAGTAGAAGTAGCCCCTCACTGGCCTCAAGGATACCCTGCTCACTCCACCTGAAAAATTGTTATGCCCTGAGCTCGCCCAACAAGTGTTTGAAAGGGACTTAGGTACTTTGATACCCCTGGACAGAGTGCAGGAGAAGACAACAAACTTCTCAGGATGTTGAATAGCAAACTTTTACTTACAAAGTATAGACCATAAAGAACTTGGCAAATATTAAAGCAACATCCAATTAAAGGCAAGGCACTGACTTAGCAAACTCTAATCCATTCAAATTTCAAGAAAAGGAAGTTAGGAGAAAACAGAAAAAAGAAGAGAAAGAGAGATCAATAGATCCAGTGCAGTCTTAGCTGCTGTAACGTCCAAGGCAGTGGGACTCATCAGGACTGCATACCCTCACCACAGCCCTTTATCTGTTCTGATCTCTCCCCACAGGTGGGGCCTTTAGTGTTCCAGTGGTTCCCCACTTTGGGGCTGGACCAGAGGCTCCAGGTTCCAGTGGGTGGGATGTGGAGCAGTGACCCACCCCACTGTCGCAGAACTTGTCCTGTCCCCACCCAAACACACACTTTAGTTGTTTTGAACCATTAATCATTTCTCCAATCTCCTACGAATGGTGGTTTTATTTTAGGAAGAAAGATGTTATGGTTAAAAGGTTATTTTAAACTTGCTTTGGTAGGCAATTCATAGCAGTCTGTGTGTGCTAGGGCAATCTGCTCTGTGCTTCGGCTTGTAATGCAGAATGATGATATTTTTGGGGACAGATGCTTATAGTGAGTGTCTGTAGAGGGACTGAGCCCAAGGGAGAAGCTGTAGTGGTGAGCTCAGAGAGGCCACTTGCAAGCATTTAAGGTAGCCTGTGTGTTGTTCAGGTTGAGCAGCTGATCCAGGCAATCAGTGCAATTGCAGACTCAGTGAATTTTGTTCTGGTCTGTAAGTGAGGCCACTTAGAACAAATTTGCATTATTCCTCTTTCATGTGGCCATGCCATGAATCAAGCTCTGTCGATCATGCAGCTGCTGTGGTGCTGCTGCTGCTGCTCCACATCTCCAGCATGCAGAGATCAGCATGGAAACCTAGGGCAGGCTCACACCAGCTTCTCCACGAGTAGCAAAGTGGATGAAAAGTGATTATATGACTTCTCTGTGAAAGGAGAAACTGGAACATAAACTCCTGCTGACAGCTTTGTTGAGCCTTGGTTTTGATGATGCTGGGCTAGACCTAGTTCTGCAGGTCCCAGGGGTGAACGAAGATGTGCCAAAGGCTGGATATGTTGCCTGGGGATCAGCTCTGCACTACGTAGGGGGAAACCAGACTACTTGCAGTGGTTTGGTGAAGCAATAGCAGTTATACCTGATTTGAAACAAACCTTCTTAATCCTTTTCAGCTGAAGGGGTGATGCCTGTTTTGCCAAATGTAGCATAGGCAGAATATAAGAGATGGGAGGTGATAGTTTGTGAATTCCCTTTTCTCTCTGTATAAACACTCCACACGCTGCACCTTCAGTTGCATCTCCCATTACCCAAAATTACTGTCCAGTAAAAGGGCATTGCTAAGTCTGTTTGCAGTGACAGCTGCTCTGCAGAGCATGTGGAGATAGTCTGGCCCAGCTAACAAAGAATATCAGTAAATCCAGGGAAGGAACAACACTATGACGTTTTTCAAACAGGGTGAGAGTAAGAACCAGAAAAGTAAAGGTGAGTTCTGGGCAGCACTAGAGAAGAGGCAGAAATTGTTCAGTGACTGTCAAGCTGTTGTGCTCTGTAAGATTAAAGAGGTTCTTGAGAAGGACTGACGGTTCAGGTGTGCAGCACCTCAGCACACCAGCTGCCTAGGAACCTGCCTGGAGCTCCTCAGGGACCACTGTCATAGTGAGGGTGATGAAAGTGTCTGTGTATGGGCTGAAAACACTCTGGGAGAGCTGGGATGCCTTCACTGTACTGCTGATTTGTCTCTCTCCCAGGCAATGGTACATTCCTCCCACCACTGCGCAGTGTGCATGCAGTTTGTCCGGAAGGAGAACTTGCTCTCTCTGGCTTGTCAGCACCAGTTCTGTCGCAGCTGCTGGGAGCAGCACTGTACAGTGCTCGTCAAGGATGGTGTTGGAGTCGGTGAGTTCAAGGTGGATGTGGTGCTGGGTCTGTATTTGCCCCACTGGCCATTCTGATGAGTCAAGAGCATGACTGTAACAAGTTAGAAACTGCAAATCTGTTGAATTGAATTTGCATCTGTGATGATGTACTGTTGCAATTCCCCTGGAGTACTTGTGGATGCAAACATCTGTTCCCTTTGTGTTGGGGAGAAGCCAGTAGTTGCCAGAGTTGCTTTGGGCTTTTCCTAGCCTGTCTTTTATGCTAGCATGGCAGTAACATGCAATTTTCTAATTTAAGTATCTGACCTTGTTGAAGCACTCACTGGTCCTGCATACTCATGTGCCCTGTTTTCTTTGGTGAAGACAGTTGGGCTTCAGCTTTTCAGCAGCCCTGATTTTTTTCACAGTTGTGTCCCTCCTGCCACAACAACAGATGGCACTGAGGAAACTATGTTGAATGCTCTCTGTGCATTCACCCCTTAGTATAAACTACAGTGTGCTAAAACGTTGCTTTCTCTTCTCAGGGGTGTCCTGCATGGCTCAGGACTGTCTACTCCGGACACCAGAAGATTTTGTGTTTCCATTGCTGCCTAGTGAAGAGCTGAAAGACAAATACAGGCGCTACCTCTTCAGGGACTATGTAGAGGTAGTGTTTTTTTTCAGTTTTAAAATACCCTGGGTCAAATCACCAATGACTTGCAGGAATTTTGTTTGAAGTGTCTTGCATTTTTGATTAGAACTGCAGTAGCTGCAGCAAAATTGTCCTCAATAGACATTATGTGGCTTCTCCTGTAGGACAGCCTCACTGACAAAATCCTCTAGCAGGTTGCCAAAGTAAATTCTGCTGTAAGGTCATCCAGTAACTCCTTGGCTGGTGCTTCAGAATTCTCAGTGTTGCAGCTGAGAATTTCAAAACTTCAATCTGATTATTCGAGTCCTTCTTGTTCTTACATAAATATTTTTAGGTTCAGAAAAATAGGTGCCTCAACGTAGGGTAGTCCAGCTGAATTGGCTTGCTCAATTACATTTTATGTGAGCTTTTTTGAAATTAAAAGCAGCAGTTGTTAAGGTTAAATACGCAGGAGTATTCTGGTAACTGGGAACAGATGGGGAACACTCAAAAAGCAGCACAGGAGTATGAGAGAGCAGTATCACCTCTTCTCAATAAGAGACCCTTTTGGAAGGAATGGCCACCTCAGGAGAGCAGCTGAATAGCTTCTGGGACATAAGGAGAAGATGGGGAAAGGGCACAAATGGTGTTGTGGGGTCTTGTTTGGTGTGCTTAGTTTGTAACCCTCCATTTGAATTCCCTGTTCTAAAGAAGCCATAAGTAACTAACAAACCTCTTCCATATTAGGAAAGGGAGGATCTGCTCTGATACCCAAGACCTGGTGACGCTTCCAATTTTTTTTTAATAAGAAATAACTGCCTTGTATGTTTTTGAGGATAGGAGCTGTTAAAGTTGAACAGATAATGCTCTTCTGCACCCACTGCTGAACTTACTCTCTTGGTGTGTCCACAGAGCCATTACCAGCTGCAGCTATGTCCTGGTGCAGATTGCCCTATGGTCATACAGGTACAAGAGCCAAAAGCCCGGCGAGTGCAGTGCAATCGTTGCAATGAGGTCTTCTGGTAAGAAACAGAGAAGGTTACAGATCACAGGGAGTGTGTGCTGTCCTCAGAGCCACTCCTTTTGCTTGCCAACAGTTTTGGTGTGTAGAAGGATCTGAAATGTTTTGCTAGAGTTGTTTGTAACTTGAGTGAGCTTGAGTAATTGGACACTTGTGATCTGACTTCTGCAGGTGGTCAGACGTCCTCTTGCTCCCCAAACTCCTGGGAACTTGGGTGTTCTGACAAGCAGAGAATGTGGAGCTTGACTAATCAAGGGGTTACAAATCTACCACTCTCACATTTTGGCTAGGTTAAAAATTTTCCTACATAGTGACTGATACAGGTTCTGGTAGTAAACATGGAATCCTCCTTGCTGTCTGCTGGTATTGAGTTTTTAAGTTTATTAAAAACATTAGGCTTCCAGTTCAGAGACCCAGCTTTCTGGTATCTCCATGCAAATGGCCCTTGTTCACCTGGGGCTGTCATGTCATGCTAGTGCAAGTGCCTGATGTTTGCCACTGGAGTGAGGCTACTTGTAAGTGACTGGTCTGCCCCAGAATTCTGCAGTGATGGTAGAGGAGAGGAGAGATAGGAGGGCTCTAGGAAGGGACATGTCAGCCCTCAGACATGTGATTTGTCAGACCTGGGTTGACTTTCATCCTGACTCAGGCTTTTACACAAGAAGAGGGAGAGTTGGAGTTCAGTCTTGGTCTTTGCACTTTAATAATACACAAGAACATTTGCATCCCTTACTGGGCCCCCCAGTTTTGGTCAGGAAAACCTCAATCCTTGAGTCATTTCCGTGGAAATTGATATATCTTTTTCTTTTTTTCTCCACCCTATTAAGCTTTAAGTGTCGGCAGATGTACCATGCGCCCACGGACTGTGCTACCATTCGGAAATGGCTCACCAAGTGTGCAGATGACTCTGAAACAGCCAACTACATCAGTGCTCACACTAAAGATGTAAGGACAGGCACCTGCATGTTATTTCTTGTCCTCTAGCCCTGCCTAAAAAGCCATACACACAGAGCATTGTGTTCTGCTTTTTCACTGCAAATTCTCACAGCTCCCTAGGACTGTCAAGAAACTTCTGTCAGAAGCTACTGTCATATGTGAACTAATTATGTCCCTATGGCTGTGATATAACTCAACTGAATGCCTTGGGAATGCTTTGTGTGGGAAGCTCAGCTGCCCTCCTGCAGTAGGGACCTGGTGGTCTTATTCCAGACCTGGTGTGAATGTCTTTGACAGCCAGGTGTGCTGTCCTCCCACAGGCAAAAAAATTGTGGCTACTTTGAAATGATCAGTGGACATGTATTAAAATGGGAGGAGAGGGTGTCATAAGTGTGAAGTCAGTACCAAATAAGGCACCAGTGGTGTTTAAGCCTGAACAACTTTGTGGAGTGCTGTGAACTGGAGGGTGAGTGAGATAAAGTCTCGATTTGGCAAGGACTGCAAAACAGTGAAGTCTGTAAATTAGGCATTGGAATACATCTGATAGAGTTAGACTCAGGACAAAGAAATAGTATATATTGTGAAGGCTAGCTTACCTATAGAATTGTCTTTAAAAGTTATAAATACACTATCTTTATCCTCTAAAGTAGAAGTCTGAGATTGGAACTTTCAATGTCTTTTGGGCATTTGGTGGCCTGACTTCAAAACAGTTCTTAGCTACATTTGAGCTACCATTGCCAATTGCAATAGTGACAGTGCTAATTAGCTGGAAGTTTCAGTTGTGTTAGACAGTTCAGTTGTATTGAGTTGAGTAGACCAGAGATTTCCAGTTCCCTTCCTTCTCTGGAGAAGGTGTCAGCATGTGATGGCATTGTTTCTGCTATGCTTCTTTGTAGAAATAAGATTTGGTTTTATTGAGCATTGCCCTGGCATACATTTTGTCTGACATGAAAATTTATAAAAAGTAGCAAAACTCATTTTCTCTTTTGTACCTGTGCAACCCAAAAAATATATCTGGACACTCCAGGGTATCTGTGTGCAGCTCTCCCTGTGGTTAGGCAGAGTCTCTGCAGGTAGCTTAGTTGTCATTTGTTAGTGGCTGCTGAAGGAAGAATATAGTGACAATTACCTGTAGTCAAAGTATCTGTGATAGACTGTCACAAATGAACTAATTGTGTCCCTGTGCCTAAGTAACTGCAAAGTGGTAACTCAGCAAGACCTTCAGTTCTACAAGGAGTAACAACGGAAAATTTGTTTTCGTGAACAAACAGTCCAGTGCTGCAGTGTAACTTCCTGGCTTTGCCTTTCTGCCTTCTTTTAAATGGAGCTGTCAGGAGCTGGTGGGAAGCTGAGTATAAATGCTAATAATTCTCGTTTGAGAATATGTCTCATTCGTGAATGCATATTTTAAAGAAAAAAAGGCAGAGAGGAATAATTACACAAGTGCTGTCATTCTTCAGAAGGTGGTAGAATTGGATCTAACAATTGCTTCTGTTTCCTCAGTGTCCCAAGTGCAATATCTGTATTGAAAAGAATGGAGGCTGCAATCACATGGTGAGTAATTCCCTGAACACGTCAAACCCTCCCTTGTTCTGAGTGGAATTTTTTTCCCACACTTTCTGCTAACCAAGTGCCTCTTCTCTCTTCTTTTTCAGCAATGTTCCAAATGCAAGCATGGTAAGTTGGATTTGGAAGCTGTTTTCTCTGCAATGCTTGTTAATGCTGCTGGTCCCTTCTCTCTTTTTTTTTTTTTTTTTTAATGTTTTTTTGTTTTGGTTTTTTTTGTTGTTTTTTGGGGGGATTTTGTGATATGAAGATAAATTGGGAACATTGGCTGAAATATTTTCCCCTAGTAAAAGCTGAACAGGATATTAATTGCAGACTTCTGTGTGATAGCTTTTTTTCCACACTGGCTGTGATCTCAGCTGGGTTCTGATTCAGTGCTGGTTTGGCTCCTGCCCCCTGACATGTCCATTGGATAGAGAAGTCTCCAGAATATTGACAGTGGAATCCATCTCACAGGAGAACTTTCCACGTAATTGTATTTGTAATCAGCTGAAAATACTGTCAAATGTAGCCATTTACTCAGATCAGATTAAGTCCTTCTGCTTAGTGATGGAAATAATGAGCTTCAACCCAAATGAGACTGCAGGAGCTGTGAATTGTTATGTGTAACAGCAGCTGTTGGACTTCTCAGTACACCCCTGTGCAATTAGCAGCCTGAGTATCTTTGGCCCATTGTGTGGCCCTACAAAATGACAGCCTGTTCTTGCACTTATCTTTTCATGGCAGAATTAATTTCTGTTGCCTTGGAGTGAGATAGTTGTATTCAGCCCTCTGAGTTATGTGTACCACTAGAAACTAATGTAATATCAGAACCTTATTGGGAAGATGATTAAAGATGACTGTCCTCTCTCATTTCCTTTGCTTTGGGGTTCTCGGCAGCACTGGACGTGCTTTGATGGAGCTCTGTGACAAGGGGGAGCAGGCAAGTGCCAAGGTACCATGGTGACTTAGCACTCAAGAAGGCCGGTGAACTCTGGAAATACAGATTTCAGTCTTGTTACCATAAGTGACACAGAAGAGACTCTTACTGTAGCAAATTTATCTCCATCTTTTTTCCTTCTCAGCAGAACACTCGCAGCCTTGCTCTGAAATCACAAAATTGTCATGTTTTGCTATTTTTGCTATTGCTCTCTTTACTCTGCTTTCTTCCTATTTCAGCTGCTCCTAACTTGAAGTGTCATAAACCACTGACATCTGACATTACCTGGGTAGTTCCCTTCTGGAGAGAACTGAGGGCAAACTTTCTTTTGCATGACTCAGTTCATTTTTGGATCTGATTGTTTGTGTTTTATTCAGGCAGAGGTTTGCATGGGGCAGTGTGCCAGTGGTGGGGAGTGTGAAACTCACAAAAGAGACTTGCAGCTTCTTCTCTAACCCAGAGTGACAGTATGTGCAGGGTGCAAGTGCAGCTCTGCCCAGTGGTCTTTGTTTGTAAGGATGCAGAACTTAAGGATTTACTTTCCATAGCTGAGTGAGAGGCTGTGCAATTAAAATCTTCAAGACAGGCTGGTATTTTTGGCTCACTGTTGAGTTCTGTTTTGCAAGATGATATAAAACGTGTGTGTTTCTTGGCTTAGCAGAAATATCTGAAAACAGATGGGCTCTGTCTCCTGAAGATTTTCTTTCTCAGAGGTTTTTCTCTGTGCATCACAGTGGGTTTTTTGCTGTTTTCTGCAGACTTCTGCTGGATGTGTCTGGGAGACTGGAAGACTCACGGCAGCGAGTACTACGAATGCAGTCGGTACAAAGAGAATCCTGATATTGTAAACCAGAGTCAGCAAGCACAGGCCAGGGAGGCCCTTAAGAAGTACTTGTTCTATTTTGAGAGGGTAGGAGACATCTCCTTGGCCAGAGCTGCTGTAGCCTTTTAATGCTCCCTGCCTGGTGCAAAGGTCATTGCCAGCAATCTCCGTGCAAGAAACTGCCCAAAGAGAATATGTGCAAAATTTACAGGCCCTGTTGTTTTTCACTCAAAATCCTGCCCTGCAAGTCCCATCCAAACCAGTGTTATCATACCCAAAGCAAATCGTATTCACTCCTATATTCCCTTGTGCTAGAGAAAATCAGCATAACCTGTGTGCCACTGTACCATGTACCTGCAGGCTGAGTGCTGCTGCAGTAGATAGATATTGCTCCAATAATTTCCTTTCAGGACTGGGGAACTTCAGTTCCTTGAAGTATGTCTTTATACAGGCAAAAACTAAATAAACTCTGCCTTGTTCAAAGCTCCATTGGCTGTAGCAAAGTTTTACTAAAATTTCATGTAATCACATTTTTAAAAGTTGGGGTCAGAGCATCTCTGTCCACACAGCAGGCTCCATGCACCTGGCCATGCAAGAGCAACTTTACAGCAGCATCTCTAGAAGAGAATGTGGTAGAGGTTAAATACTGCTGCATTTCAGTTTCCCCATCAAAATTAGTTTATTCTTCACAGCATGAGCCAAGTCCTGTTGTAAAATAAATGTCTTCATTCCTAGCTCTCCAGACCAACAGGCTTTGGGAAATAGCCATGTGTACAATGTGCACATTGATGTTGGAGCTCGCCAAGCCCATGTCAAATGTTAATTTAAACTCTTGACCTTCCTATAGAAATCCTTTAAGTAGAGGAATCACCATGACTTTCCCTCTTGTTAGACAAAAGGTCACTGTGTGACCAGAGGGCATTCCCACTCGGAGGAGCTGGGTTTGTCCCTGGCTCTTGCTGCTGTCAGTCTGTTGTCTACAGCCTCCGCCACTTGCTACTGGAGGTGCTGCCTTGCCATTCTTTCCCACAGCATGTCTTTCCTTGCTGGACTCCTGCCCCACTCCAATTTCTGCTTGCTAGAGCTTGTGCTTTTACAGCAGTAGTACTCTGTTCTCATGCTATTTTTTTCTTTCCCTGTCTCCCCACCCCTTGCAGTGGGAGAATCACAATAAAAGCTTACAGCTGGAGGCACAGACGTACCAACGAATCCAGGAGAAAATCCAAGAAAGAGTTATGAACAACTTGGGAACATGGATAGACTGGCAATACCTACAAAATGCTGCAAAACTACTTGCAAAGGTGGGTAATTGTGTCTTGTTTGGCACAGAGAAGAGAATACATACCAGAACGCTAAATTCATAACACTGAATAAGAAAGGAAATTTAAGAGTTGTGGTTATGTGTACCTCTGGTCTAGGACATGAACTAACCAAAAATCATCTGTAAGTGACCTCTTTGAAGTTATATTCCACAATATACAGAGCTGCACAAGTTTCCCAAGGAAAGTGAAGGAAATTCCACCATGAAGTGTCCAGTTGTCTATGTCAGGCTTCTTAGCCTGTAGTGATCACATAAATGTGACTGTGCTGACTTCAAGACTGAGACTCTTGTCCTTTTCTCTCTCTCTTTCACCCACTCCTTGACAGTGTCGTTACACCCTGCAGTACACATATCCATATGCCTACTACATGGAGTCTGGTCCCAGAAAGAAGCTGGTAAGATGTTCTGCTCTTTTTTGCTGATAACTTTTTGGGGTATATCTGGCAGCATGATGGGCTGAATTCCAGAGCTGGGCAGCATCTGACATATTAGTCTTGAGTTTGAGGTAAGGACAGGATAAATAAGTGGGTTTGCACCTTCCCTCTTCAAGTTGACCAGCAGCTCTGTCCTCTGATGCATTACATTATTTTCCCAGGGGACTTCACTGCACTTTCACTAACAAGCCATTTATCCAGAATGTTTTGAGGCTGGAAATGTGCATTTATTCCTTGGTAAGATTTATCACAATGCTGTGGGCCATATTTCATGTGAGGAGCTACTGGAGGAGAGCTTTTCCAGCCTTGGATTAGGGTGTAGCTTTGCTTTTTATTCCTGCTGTAAGTTCCTTTTTGGCTTGGTGCATCTCATGGGCTGAACAAGTACAAAAATAACCTTGAATTCAGTGAAGAGGTCCAGTAAAACCTGTTACAGAACCTTTCTTCATGGCATCATGTGTTCTCTAAGGCTGTGGATCTGACTGTGCCAGTGGAACAAGTTGCTGCTCTCCCCCCAGCAGTGGTAAACAATCCCTCCACTCTGCCTGCAGAGCTGCTTATGAGAGCATTTTGTAACTTGTTTATGGCAAAATGAGCTGAGTTAGGAGATATTTGTCACTTGCAGTGTTTTTAGGCTGACTGGGTTAATTTTGAATGATGCAGGTTGTGGAATGCTTTCACAAGAAACTCCCAGAAGAGTGATGCCATCTAGGTGAAGGTGGATTAGGAGGAGACACAAACCTGCTCTGCCAGCATTGCTGTCAGCAGAACACATTTGTCTGCTCTTCAAGTGTAATGTGTGGTATAAAACTGCTCCACTAAACTAGTTTCTTGTTGCTGTCTCTAATTTTGCTCTTTGCAGTTTGAATACCAGCAGGCCCAGCTGGAAGCTGAAATTGAAAATCTCTCATGGAAGGTGGAGCGAGCAGACAGCTATGACAGAGGGGTGCGTATTCTGCTTGCTTGAGCTTGTTGGCCAGATTTTGTTTGTTGGGCTTAGCACTTCTGCAGGAACACTAAGGCAGTCAAGTGAAGGCTCTGAGAAACTAGATTCAGAAACCACCTTTAGCCAGCAGAAGTTATAGAAGCAGAGTGCTCGCTGCCTTGTGGGAGAGGAGGGAGGGCTGGAGAGATTCCTGCGAAATGAAACAGATCCCACAGAACTCTGAAGGAGACTGCATGCAGCCCTCTGGAAAAGCGTGTTCTTTAAGTGTTCATTTTAGATAGAGCAGGAGCCAGGTAACTGCAGAGGGAGGCCATGTAAAAAGGAAGAGAGTCTGGGATCTTGTAATCCAGAGTGTGTGTGAAGTGTGTGATGGTTGGTGCTTCTCAGGCTAGAGTTTAGTGTCTCCCTAAGGAAAATCAGGTCTTCTCCAGGGAGTTGGTGCTAACAATTTTTACCTTCTCTTTTACCAGGACTTAGAGAATCAGATGCACATAGCAGAGCAGAGACGGAGGACCCTGCTGAAAGACTTCCATGACACATAAGAGAGGAGGAAGTGACAGTGCAGGGGTGAGAGCAGCGAGTGAAGTGATGGCAGCTTCACTGGGATAAGCAGGCACTGCCTCTGGGAGAACACGGCCAAGGACAAAGCCACCCCTCCCCTTGCAAGTCAGACACATGCAAATACCACCTCTTAGTCCAGTTTGTTCTCTTATCTTTCTGTTTCTGTTTCTGCCAGGCTAGAGGCCAGAGCTCAGATTGGCATATTACCTGGGCCATTTCCCTCCTGCCCTTGATGGTTTCAGAAGGGGAGGGAGTTTTTTTCTGAATGGCTGTTAATAGTATTAGATCATTACAGTTTATGTAATTTTCAACGGTTGTACAATTATACAGACAAACCTTAGAATAACACACAACCCTTTTTAAAAATAAATTGGCAGTGGAGTGTTTTTCCTTAATCTGCTTGTAAATTTAATGGGCTTTTCCCCCTCTCCCTCTCCCTTCCTCTGACCCAAAAATCCTCCTAGTCACTGAAGGAGGTTACAAAATATCTCAGCTAGATTTTCCAATGCTCCTTTAACCAGGGCATTGCAGCATTGGCATTGCATGAGGAGAGTGGCTGGTGTTAAGGGTGGCTGCTGCTGTGTCTGGCCTGACAGTACCAGCAGTGGCTGTGATTCAGTATAATCATATGTGACATCTCTTTTTCTTGTAAATCAGCTGTGCAAAATCCAGCTACACAAACAAAAGCAAACAGAGGAATTGCAGGGGACAGACCAGGTTAACATTGGGGGATATGCCTTGAGTTTGAGAGAAATTGAGAGAAATCAGATTCTGCATTTGATGAATTTTAGGTCTTCCATGTAGATTTTTGCTTTACTTGTTTTTGTGGGGAGGATGTTGTATTGCCAAAGTGAGTGATGAGGGAGTAGTAGCATACAGTTGTTAATCAAGGCTTGGGGCTTTTGCAGAGTGAAAGAATCCATGTTATAACAGTGCCATGCAGCCTGATAAAGATTATTTGTGCCTGCTGGGTAGCGTGGCTGAGAAAATTTGATCTCATTCATCAAAGTGAGACTAAACACCACTACATTATGAGGAGGAAAGATTATGTACAACACACTCCCTGGCACGTGTTGGCAATGCGGACGGGCACTTGAATACAGGTGCACTGCTTATGCAGAGCCTGCACCAAGCCAGGCAGAAAATTAAGTAGAAAAATTAATTTATTTGTATATTAGTATTGATACTGGTGGGAACTTATCAGAAAATTGATTGTTAGGAGCATGTGGAGCTTTTTTATTAACATTCTCTTTTCTAATGTAAAATATACACTAAAATAAAAATATGAAAACCTAGTTCATCTTAGTAGAGGTTAACATGAAAAAGGTTACTTAAATGCTGATTCTTGCCTGTTTGCTACAGGAAGCAGGCCACATGTTAGGATTTCACAGATATCTGTGTCACCTGCACCAGGAGCTTGTTGTTTGTAGCCAGTAAAGGTGCAGCTGGAGTCTGATCTGAGGAAATTTTCACCTCTGTGGGGAACTCATGGGATTCTCTTCCATGCTATATTTGGAAGCGTTGCCTTTGATGCATCCCTGTATTGTTCTTATGCAATGTCACTTGATAAAGATTAAACTGGAGGGGGAAAAAGTGCTAAATTCCTGCATGTCAGAGTAAGCTAACTCTGCTGTTGGAGCCTCTTTCATGTACCTGAGATATGTGACCCAGGTATTTGCAGCAAGTGTAATTGGGCTCATAGCTTTTATCAAGACTGATGCACTAGTTTAAACAAGGAGTAGCTGTCATGGGAGCTAATCCTGTGGCCATGCTTGTTGTATACAGCAGAAAATTTCAAACTGAGAGGCCTTTTCCTTCCTCACTTCTGTCCCTGGTGTGGGATCTATCCTCAGGGAACAGGAGAATGTACTGCGAGGAGCTGCTGGCCATGGAGTGAGTGTTACAGCAGAAGCAGCTGAGGGTAGGGCAGGCTTGTGGAGAGATGGCTGGAGCCAGGGAGCAGGGCAGAGAATGAGCCTGTGGTTTCTGGGAGCAGCGCTGCTTGCTGTGCAAGAGATCTCCATAGCCATGGCTCCTTGTGTTCCTGCTCTGTCCTGTTCTGCCTCCCCTCGAGGATGGAGCCACAGGGATAAATGTGACCTTGCTCCAGCCACTCTCTTTTCTTCACTCCTTACTCTGCACCCAGAAGCAGCTTCTTTGTGCCCTCCTCATGATATATCCTAGAGATCAGTCTCTCCTCCTCTCCCCTTCCCAAATGATTGTCCAAGTCTTGCCATGCTGCTTCCATGGGAAGGGATAGTGGAGGGGGGAAGGTTTGCTGAGACCCAGCAGTTTGCAGTGAGTAGAACTAATGCTTAAACTGTTCTTTAAAAAACGCAATTTGCCAATTACTGATTAGGATAAAAGCTGGTGTTTTTATTGTCTAAACATAACTATCTTAACACCTAATCTCTTTGCAGATCAGGTATGTGCAAAGAGGTATGTGAAACCTCCTAATCCCAAAGAATTTTCACTTCTGTTACATAATTGTCCAGTTTTGAGCTAAATGAGAATGAGGTTTTGTCTCACTCCTTCCCAGCCTCCCTCCCTCCCTCTTCTATGCCCCCACAAAATGTTTTGCTATGAATCCTTGTTTGTAGACAAGCCAGACCATATAGCTGTGGCCAGATTTACTGAACAGGCTGCTGAGATGCTTGGCTGAGGAACAGTAACAAGGATTGCACAGTGCACCCACTAATTCTTTCAAATTTTCTAAAACTAGAGCTTTGTCAACTGTTCCATTTATTTTTAAACAAAACAAAACATTCTTTCTGAAAGTGGTGAAAGTCCTGGGTTGCACCCACAGATGCTATTGCTACACACTGGTAAAACAACAGGACTTGCTTTTGGAGCCCAAGGCAGGACCACTTCTGTATTGGTGTTGTACAGAAAATCATAGACTTCAAGACAAAACATGCAGGGCATAGGCTGCTGGCTGTGTGTGTAAGGTGAATGACACTGCTTAGGGGGCAGGTGACAGGAAGGAAATGGGGGTTCTCACAACCAAAAGAAAAGGCCATTTTTTCCCCCTCTAATAAGTACATGGCCCTCTTTGAGTCAGCAAGGCTACATGGATGTAGGTGAATAAAAAGTGGCTCAGGAGCTGTTAATTCTGAGGTACAAGTTTCCCTTTGATGCATTATTGCTACAGATGTGGAATGTTTGCTCTCTTTTTTCTTTTTTGCACTTGTTTCCAGCTCCTGCGCCAGCCTGACACCTCTCCATCCTTGCATCCGGTACTCTTTTATTTGGGCTTCGCTTGTGTTAGTGCATTGGCTGCCTCATCTCTATTCGTCCTCAGGCTTCCCAGACTGTAACAAAACGTTTTCTACTGACACCATAAACTGCATGACTGCTGCCCTGCGCAGCGAAGTCGCTGTGCCCGCCTGCAGACCGGGCAGCAGGAGGTTTCTGTACTATAGTCTTGCACTCTAAATTTTAGACTTTTTAAGCAGGTGAAAAATAGAACTTTATTTTTAAATGAGGCACTTGTTCTGGGAATTCCTTTCTCGGCCCCGCTCTGGTTGGGGTTGGGGGACAGCGCTGAGGTGTGCGGGAGGGCACAGCACTGCTCCCACCCCTCGCTTTTCTTCGCAGGCACCGGAGAGGGGCAGGGGCGGCGGAAACCGCCCGGGAGACGGTTGCCAGAGGCGTGCCCGTGGTTTATTTGAAATAAATTGTGACTTTCTAACTTCGGCCGTGTCCCGGCTCTTCTTAGCGGCGGGCTGGGGAGGGGCGGGGGTACCCGTGTCGCTGTCCCCGCCCGCTGTCCCCGCCCCGCGGTGACGCAGCGCCCGCCGGGCCGTTGCCGTGGTGACGCGGGCCGGGCGGGCCGGGGCGATGGCGGCGGCGGAGGCGCGGGCCGAGGGCCCCCCGCTGCCCGGCCCGCCGGGGGGCCGCCCGCGGCCCGTCTGCTCCCGCCCCTACTTCCTCGTCCTCATGGTCTTCGCGCACCTCTACGTGCTCAACGTCCTGGGGCTGCTGCTCTTCGTGCACCTCAGCGCCGGCGAGCCCGGCGGGCCGCCCGCCACCCCCCCGCCGCCGCCGCCGCCGCCCGCCCGCGCCCTCCCGCGCCTCGAGGGCATCAAGGCAAGGCCGCCACCGGGGGTCGGGGCCGGGGCTGCTGAGCGCTGACGGCTGAGCGCTGACCGCTGGTCTCCCCGCAGGTGGGCCACACGCAGCGGGTGGAGCTGGTGCCCGGCAGGGCCCACGCCGTGCGCACGCTGAGCCTCAAGCCGCTGCTGTTCGGTGAGTACCGGCCCCGCCGGGGCAGCTGCTGCCGGGCCGGGCACGCCGCTAGCGGGGGGATTCCGCCCTGCCGGCGGAGCCGGGCGGTGTGTGCGTGTCTGTCTGACACCCGCCGCTGGCTTACACCCACTCGGGGGAAAATGATTTCCCGTGTGTTGGCATCACCTCCCTGTGCTGCTGCTCCTTGGGGCTGCGCTAAAAACAGTGTGGTATCGTTTAAGGTATTTTGATGCAAAATTCGCAGAGGTTGCTTGTTCTGGATGGCCCACTTTGAAGAATTTGGAAGATTAACCTTTCCGGGATTTTCAGATTCACTGTAAAATACCAGGAATAGACAGCAGATCACTGGCGAGAACCTTGAAGAAGCTGCTCAGTATAAGGAAAGGACAAGAGATACCCAAACTTCCGTTAATAAATTATGAAAAAGCAATTTAGTGTTGGTGCTTTAGCGCTGAGGAGATGAGTAACAGGAAAATTGATAGATTTGACGTGTTCCACCATTTTGTGTCCTGTTCTAGATTTATGTTTATTTTTGGCTGCTCTGATAGACAACCACACAACATCTGCTTTTCAGATATTTTAAAATATTCTTTACCTTTCAGTGATGTTTTGCTGTCACTGGTAAAGTCTCACTGATTGAACTCTGTGTTCTGGAAATCTACTGACAATATGCTAAGAAAATTGTGGGGAGAGCAATCATTACAAAATTCCTACTGCTGCAAAGTAAGAGAAAATCTGTTGTCTCTGAATTGACAGCGAAGAGAATTTTTCAGATGCTTTCTCAATAATACAAATGGAGGGATTTTTCTGATTCCAAATAGATCATATACACTGAAAACCTCACCATTCATTTCTTGGTGGATTTCTGTCTGCCATTCACTAAACAGACACACCAACCTGGAACTGATAACCCCACAGTATCACAAAACTGATGTCATTACCAGAATCATGGTCTGAGGCAATTGCTCTGGTTTTCACTCAGGAAAACTGTTTCCTCCTTCCCTGCCTTTCTAGTACCACTGAAGTGAAACAGTTGGTCCTCGCCTGCAAGAAAGGTGCTGAAGGCAGGTTTGTCCTGGCAGCAGTAATCCCACAGTTTTTAGCTTCTTGTTCCAGCACCTCCATTGGTTTTGAGGGAAGCTTTGCTCCGTGAGGATGCCATCACAGACAGTGACAGACATTCACCATTTGAGATGCTATGAGTCTGCTCTCCTTTGTCCCTTGATAAGGAGTCCCTTATTTAGAAACTGTGAGTTGCAAGACAATTCTTATCTCCTGGATGAACCTGCCAGGAGCCAGCTCTGACTTTAAAAGACTTCCAGAGACTTCTCTGCCTATGCAAGCAGTACCAATCTGATTCAACTGGTTTAAAAAAAACTAATGTATTGCATCTCTGTTGCTTAAATTAGTGGAAGTATGTATTTAATTTGGTTATGTTTGGTAAACATGGAAATCCTTAGCAAAGACTCTTGAGTTTCTGGGGAGTTAACACAAAGTGCTGCAGCATACGAGAGCCAATTTAAGGAAACAGTGCCCGGTCTGTCATCTTTGCTTTCAGCAGAGCAGGCTGCAGTGGGACCACAGCAGCAGACACTCATGAATGATTGAATGTGTTCTCTGGGCTTCAGGGCATGGGCTGGGCACCTTAGGGGAACTTTAGGTTTGTTTTTAAAATGTGGGTAAGTCACATCTGCATGGAACCCAAGCGTATTTTATGAAGCTGTGAAAAAATCCCTGCCCTATTTTTCCCCCCCTCTGGCTACAAAGCATGATTTCTAAAGCTTGTAAGTCAGACCATCTGTGCAGTTTCCAGTTGGGAAACACTAGTAATCAAATAGCCCTACTAATGGAAAACAAATCAGACAAAGCCTTTTCAACCTTCAGAGCTTTTATGTGTTCTGTTGTGTTTTCTAAATGCAGTCTGTTCAGAAGATACTGCCATTGCAGGGACCACCTGACAGCAGATTCTGTGGATTGGGCAGCAGTTTCTAAGACGAGACAGCGGGGAGGAATAAAAATAGTAAATTTCACTGTGTTTTTCTTCTGAGCCTCGGGGAAGAGAAGTAATCACTGCACAAATGTCAGGGCGCAGCTGAATTGCAGTGTGTGTGTCTGAGTGCTCGTTTCAGCCCACACCAGAGTGAGGAGGAGCCCACAGCGTGGGTTGTTGGTGTGCCTTGTGAGCACAGGGAGGCAATGTGTCTCCAGCAGACCGGGTGTCTCTGAACGGCCAGCACTGCAGGCATCACCAACAAGGCAGAAAGCATTCCTCCCAAAGGCTGTTTTTTCCTCTTGGTTTTTTTTTTTTTTTTTTTAATTTCAGCCCCACGTTTAAGCCAATATAGAAAACTTCCCATGGATAGTGCTTTGTTAGGCGGTAGAAATCGGTCTTGTTTCCTCATTTGGGAATTTGCTGTTTTCCTCTCTGTGGTCTGGAGCACAGTGTGTACCCCTGCAGGGAGTGACACTTCCTGGGCGAGAGAGTGAGCTGCAGAGAGCTTGGTGAGGCTGAGTTTTCCCATATTTTCTATCTTCCTTATGTGCAGTTGGAAAGCCAGGCAGCTGTGGAAGGTTTCTCCCCTGCTCCCATATCAGAACTGCAATATCCTACTGTGCTGGGGCTGGGACTCACCTCCCAGTCCCAAGTAAAGCTGCTGTTCACACCAAAGCAGAGCTTTGAACAGCTGATGTCTCACTCATGCTCTGCTTTTTCTCAAGGTTCTTGTGATATCCCGAGTTACCAGAATCTTCTGATCCACACTGAATTTCTGATGTTGAAAAATGGTTTTCCCTATTACACAGAAACCCTCAGCTATCTGCTTTGTACCTTTCCTGCTTGAGAATGGCTGTTTCCTTTTACCTGTGCAGATGCTCATCAGCTCTCAGCACAGGAAACTGAAGGGCCAGCCTGACTCGAGCAGAGTTCAGCATGCAGTTTTTTAGAGGCTGGGCATTGCTGAGGTGGGCTCCTCTCCCCTTTAATTTACCTCAGACTGTTCAGCAGTAAAGTATTTTCTTCATGACATAAAAAGTATCACTTAACAGTCAGGGAGACATTCATGTAATCTGTGGACAAAAAGCAAGAAGGCACTTGGACAGCATCAATGTCTCAGGGTCAAATAACGTATCTGATAATGAGAACTAGAAGGAGCTGTTATTAAAGGTTTCTTCTAGTTTGTTCTCACCTGCATGGTTTGCTTTTGTTGTGATGTTGGATCCTACACAAAGCTGAACATTGCACGTCCTGGATCTGCAGAGCCTTACAAGAGTAACATGTTAAACCTGCATCCTTAAGCTCTGTCTTGGTAAAACAGGGATCTGTAGTGAAGCCCTATCTGTGCACTATGACTGCTTTGAATCATCTAGAAATATGACTGTACATCTCCAAAACACCACCTGCCAGGGAAAGGAGTTTTCTAGCCATAGGGAAGGGAGCAGTTTCTTATTGCTGGAATTGGGATTTTTCAGACCTTCCGTCCTGCCTGTTCAGGGCAGCGGTGATGTTTCCACCTCCGCACCGCCTGGTGCAGGTTCCTGTTCCTCTTCTGCCAGGCATAAGCCTTGTTCACCACCACTTTGTCACTCTGTACTTCACCACTTACAACAAAGACCCCTGCGTGAGTGCCTCGCATGATGTTGTGGGCACAGGTGGCATCTATGTCTAGCCACTGCTGGAGCTTGGCAGGGATTTCAGTTCTGAGGAGTGGGCCATGCTTCAGGACCTCCACCTTGGAGGCATCCAGGTCAAAGTCCGAGATGGTGGTGGTCGTGTTCTTCCTCAGGATTCGGATTTTCACTGCTGCAGGGGTTGGAAAAAGAGCTGTGAGTTCTGTTTATTCTTCATAGCTCTCACTTACTTAAGCACATAGAGCCAGCCCAAGGCTTCTCTGCTGTCTGTGTAATGTGGGGAGGTATCTGTCCAAGCCCTTGTAATTGCAGTGAACTTGTAAAAGTTCTCTTTTGAGGTTAGTTTCTGGTACTGAACACTGTTCTTAGAATCACAGAATTATTTAGGTTGGAAAATACATCAAAGATCAAGTTTAACCACTGATCCAGCACTGCCCAGTTTGCCACTAAACCATGTCCTCAAGTGCCACATCTACATCTCTTTCAAATACCTTCCAGGATGGTGACTCAACCCCTTCCCTGGGCAGCCTGTTCCAGTGCTTGATAATGCTTTTGGTGAAGAAATTTTTCCTATTCCCCAATCTGAACTTCTCCATTGCAACTTGAAGCCATTTCCTCTTGTCTTTGTTACTTGGGAGAAAAAACCTTCTCAATCGATTTCCCTCATAAGAGTGGCAAAAATGGGATCTGCTGTAAAAGCTGCAGTTTCTCCAAATCAATATGTTATGGCAAAGCCATTTTCTGTCCATGCCACTGCTTGGCTGCTGGAGGGAATGGCAGCAATCGAGAGGAAAAGGAGGGTACTCACCAAAATCATTGGCACAGAGGCTTTCCAGGATCTCCCTGGCAGTGCTGGACTCCTCAAGCTCGCAGTCCTTGCAGCTGGCTCGGGGCACTGCTGCAACAGAAATAAGGTTATAACACCCTTATCAAGCTTCCCTGGAAAAGGCACAATGAAATTTTGTGCCTGTGAGTGGTGGCTTGATGTTTCATAGTGATGCTTCTTCCTGAGCTACCCAGGCCTTGGAGAGATACCTCAGACTGGCAGGGTGGGAAATGTTAAACTCTCCTTCCTGTGACTGGGGCAGGCACCATTTGTTGTGCTTTGCTCAGGCTTGTGTGTGTTGCTGCATGTTAAAGCAGCAGTGAAGATGCTTCTTGAAGATGTCCTAATTTAGAAGAAGCAGCAAAACCAGTGGTATGGCCAGACTCCATCCAGTGATGCTGAAATGATGTTGAAATATCTTTTCTCCCCTTAACTGCTCTTGAATCTCCCCCAGTGTTCATCAGTATTTGGGTGTTAATTTAGTCCTTCAGACAGACTTTTTTCCAGTGTAACTCATTTCTGCAGAGGCTTACATCCCTCATGATGTTTCTAATGTTTAAAGAGAAGGCTTTCAAAACATTTCTTTTTGCATGTTTTTAAGCCCTAGACACACAGCTGAAAGATCAGGGCTGCAGCTCCGTAGCTCCACTGGAAGCACATCTCACTGCTGAGAGTCTGCACTTCATGAGCTCTCCCACTGTGCCTGGGCCAGAGGCTTTACAGCCTTTCTTTCCCCCTGCCCCAAGCCCTGCGGGGTCTGATGGCACCCAGGGAGCTAATGAATACAGCAGAGAGAGGAACAAGCCACAGTCAATGTTATGCTAATTTTCTAGACACAGTTCCCAGACAGAACAAAACTAGAATTTCTATTTTTTTTTAATACAGCTTAAAACCAGAAATATGCAGAGTAGAAACAAGTCATAGAATCACCCTTTTGAGCCTTCAGCATTACATATGGGAAAATACATGAAGAAAAAACCTCTTACTTCTCCTGCTTGAGGAATTTTCATCCATGGAGACTGCTGCAATGCACAGTTCGTGATCTGCAGGGAACTTGTTGCAGTTCAGGATTTCGGGCCAGGGGTAGCCGTAACAAGCCATGACGGGCGCACAGCTTCTCTTGACAGATTCGCAGAGGCTGCGGCAGGGGTAGATGAGCCTGGGGAGGGGATGGGCATTCAGCACCTCTGTGTGCCTGGCAGGAGGCTGAGGGTCAAGCCCTGGCACCACTGCTTCTGCACAGGGCTGTGTGGTAGTGTTAGCAGGTAGTTTGGGGATCTTTGATTTTTTTTTTTTTTTTTTTTTTTTTTTTTTGAGCATTCATGTCAAGGAAGTAAGGAAGGGATTTCTGAGGACAGGAGGGATGAGGCTGTTGTATAGAGGCAGCTGCCAGATGCCCTTCACACCCTTAGGGATCTTCTCTAGTTGTGCAAAGACTGCTTATCTTTAGAGGTGCCTGATGACACACCAAATTTACTTAGCAGCTGTGTACTTTGTGAACTGCACCTCAAAACTGGGGATTTCTTTCTGCTGCTGGAATTGTTGGGAAATAGTTGGGAAACTGAGAAACCCTCAGTGTTTGGGGTGGGAGTGGGGGTGAAGGACTGCACAGGAGGTGGGAGGTGAAACTAGTGTGTGCCAGCAGCTGCTGGAGTGTATGAGGGGGTGGCCCGCGGATGTGGCAGCAGTGCCTGGGGCGAGAGAGCAGAAAAATCCCAAGGAGGGAACATATTTCTGCTCCTGTCATATGAAATGCTCATGTTTCGCTTTCAGAGGGATGTTCCCTGCTGGGTAATCCAATTGTCCCTTGCCGAGAGCAGCAGCACTGCTTCCTGGGGACTGCACGGATAATATTGAATGCATTTTCTCTCGGGAGACACATGCAGTTGTGCTTCTGGGGGAAGTTAGCTTTAAAGCTGAAATAACTCATAAAAATGTCTTACCTGTCCAAGCAGATCGGTGCAAAGAGGGAGCAGAGGAAAATCCTAGCGTCTGGGTGGCACTCCCTAGCCAGCAAGGGCAGCCAGCTGGAAGACTGCTGGATGACTTCTGTCATGGTCTCATGCTCCAGCAGGTTGGGAATCCTCATCTCGGAGTAGCCGATGTCGTAGCACAAGGCCATGCGGTGTGGGATGGGCATGCAGCTGGAGGATCTCCTCAGGTAGCTTGCCCAGGAGCCTGGAGAGCCCCAGAGAAGCAGGCGTGCCAGGAGACCCAGCAGCCACGGGCCACCCAGCCTCGAGGGGTGCCTGCAGGGGGACATGACCATGCTTGGAGCGAGTGAACCAACAGCACACCCCAGACTGAGCTGCTCCTGACTGTGGGATGCCTTTTATAGCCTACGAGCCACCTCTTTGTCAATCCATCCTCATTAAGTGCGGCCCTTTCAGAGCCCTCATGGGGAAGACAATGCTCCAATTTTCATTTGCCAGCGGCCCCGATTGTTTGTATTTTAGCAGGGGTTTGGCTTAGATCAGCAGGTGTGGAAATGAGGGCAGTTGGGGAGGGATGAATGACTTGGCCCATGTGTCTTGGGGCTCTTTCAGCCAAGATTGAATCTCTGTTTGACACCAGTGCTCCAACCCATCCCCTTTCTCTTGCTCCAGGATTAGTCATTATTTCATAAACCCCAATGTTTTCCTCTCTTTTGTTTTTTGTAAAAGCAATCAAGTGTTGCTCAAAGTCAATTAGGAGGCATTTGTTTAGCTGGATCTATTGTTGAGCAGGCAGGGAGATAGGATGGTCTCACAGCCAGAAGTTAACCGTTTATGAGAGCTGAGGGCAGAGAGGAGCTAATTTGCAGCTGTGGGGCCAGGTTATTTGCAGACAGGATTGGCAGCACTCAGCTGGAAACCCCCTCACCTTGCACCTTGCATGACAGCATGCCTTCCAGTTAACAGAATTCCTACTTCATTCCAAAATCCCATTCGTACCACTGAAGAGTGGAAATGTCCTTCCTCCAGCATGTAATTAAGATTCCATAAGCCATCATTATTGTAGCCCAGTTTGGGGAGCTGGAAATACTGGGGGCATTGGTTGCCAGTGTACACGGTTCATTTGGACCTGGTGCTGAGCCACGAGGTTCAAACTGGTCAGTGGAAGCTCCAGCTCTGAAGCATCCTCTGGCACAAGGACCCTGCGCTGCCTGTGGCGGAAATTGTTTCCTTGGAGGGTGTTGCAGATACAGCTGGCTGCATTGTGTTCCTGGGGCTTACCAGGAACAGCTCATTTTCTACAGGGCTGGTTCTGGTCTGTGCTTAGCAGGAAGCCAACTGCTTATTGACAGCTTTAGCCGATAGGGTTGATTTCAGGTCATGGAAGTAATTAATTTTCCCCCCCCGTTTGAGGATTGCTGCTGTAGATGATCTATAGTGTGTCCTTGGCACATACCTGCAGGATCTCTAGGGAGTTGCAATTTGGAGAGCAGGACCTTGGGTCCAGGAACACTTAACCTGTCCTGCACTGGTGGTTTTTCTTTCCCTTTTCAAAAGTCTCAGCAGCTGGTAACAAGGTCGCCATAGCTGTGACAGACACCAGCCAGGGGGATCCGCAGGGTCCAGGGGTGAGAGTCTTAACTGCTCTGGAGAGTCCAGAGAGTCTTAACTGCTCTGGAATGGCACCTTGCCACTGGTTTCCAAGTGCGTGCCCAGTGTACCATGCAGCTAGAAATCTCCTAGCCTCCTGCTCATCTGGGGATTTCTCTGCATTTAAATTTTCTTGGAATCATGCAATTGCCTCATTGCTATTGGGTTTGTGCTGCAAAGGAAAGCTAGAGATACCTGGATATGGAGCCTGGCATCCTCCATGTGCGGTATCTGGTATCTTCTTCTTTAATACTGCATTTGAAGACCATTTTTAGTGGAGGATCAAGAGAATGAGTGGGAATAAGTTAAAATTTTTCTCCTTTCTGTTTGAGTTTCATAGTAGAGCACTGTGCCATGCGCCCCTCAAAGGGATATGGTTATGTGTAATGTGCCATCCTCTCCACATGAGAGCAAGGAAGCCTGAAACCCTGGCCATCACCACTGCCCACTGTAAAGATTTTTGGCCTCACTTCCTGTAAAGCAGCAGTTCCCAGACTGTGATCCACATGGCACCTTTGAAATGGTAATACGCAGTGATATGCACATGTTTGTTCACTCCTTTGTCCATTGTGGTATCTGTGAGAGAGTTTAAGGGCTTGACCCCGGGATCCAAACATTTAGGAACTGCTGCTATAAAAATACCTGCCTCCAGCAGCTCAGGTGTGTGGTGTATGCTCTTTGAGAGCCGTTCTGGTAGAAGAATGGATGTTTTTGAATGGCCCAAACTTAGACAGTACCTAAATTTCCCCCCACCTCTTTTGGTTTTTTTCCTGAGTGTCCTACCACCAGCATAGGATCCCACTGTAACAGTTCCTCAGTCTCTGTTGCTGCTCACACTTTTGCTGCAGAAATTCCTGACTTCCTGACAGAGGAGGAATGCAAGCTCATTGTCCATCTGGCAAAGCTGAAGGGGCTGCAGAAGAGCCAGATCCTACCAACGGAGGACTATGAGGAAGCCATGGAAATGATAGAAATCAGCCAGATGGACATTTTCAATCTGCTGGATCACAATCAGGATGGGCAGCTGCAGCTCAAAGAGGTAGAGTGCAGGACAGACCAGGGGAGGTTTGCTGGGAACCCTGTGGCACTTCCCCTCCTCAGATGCTCTCGTGGTTACTCATGTGCTTGGGTGGGGCCAGACCCAGGGATATACCAATCACAATTTGCTTAATTTTATGTCTCAAGACTTGTGCTGGCCTTCAGCATGGAAGTTTCTGGGGCGACGTGCAGCACTTGTCATGCTTTTGGGAGGCAGCAACAGTCCTCAGCAGGACATGTGTGTTTTGAATATGCTGGATAAAAAGTTCCTGTGCTGTGGGTTGCCTCTTGCTGTGTGTCCTGGGAAGTGTGTTTGTCACATAGGCCCTGCTTCGTGCAGCCTGTGGGCAACTTGCTGTGTGAATTCACAAGCCCCAGCAAAGCCACCCCTGTTGACGAGCCAAGGGGGATAATGAGCACCTTGTCCACAGCTCTTCATCACCCTTGCCTTGTATGGCAGGATGCATCAGGGCAGTTTCTGGCAATTCAAGTGTGTCCCTCCTCAGGCTCCCATTTGAGGTGAAGCTGGGAGTCTGAACCACCCTGTGTGCCACCAGTGCTGTGGAGTATGGGAAGCTGTGCCAGTGAAAGCACAGTGCAAGGCTCCTTTCTCTGAAGGTCAGAGGCTGCTGAGAGCTCTTCAGGCTTCTGCATCTCTCTGTACATGTTGAAGGGAAGAATTTTTTTCCAAGTCCTTACCTGGGACAATTAAAAGCATTCACTTATATCATCAATAGCTTTACTTTCCCTTCAAGAGAAAGAGCTGTGCTTTTTCCACCTCAGGGCTGGTTAACCAAGTCCCAGCGGTCATTTGCCATGACCTAAACTGGAAACAACAGCACCCATCAGCCACACTCTGTGTGTGGCTACCGGATGATTCTCACTGAATCATCTTTCTGCAGAGATGTGCTGATGCCTGTCTGTCTGACATGCTGTGGAGGAGATCCTGTCAGGCCTCATGCAGTGAATCTGTAGGGTCTCAGAAGTGCAAGAAACCAGTGCCTGTTGTTGATCCATTTATGAATTTCAGGTGTTGACCCACACCCGACTTGGGAACGGCAGGTGGATGACCCCCGAAAACATCCGGGAGATGTACACAGCGGTCAAAGCTGATCCTGATGGGAATGGTAAGAGCAGCTCCATGGGAATCCCTTCACCCTCAGCAACTTGGACATCTTGCACAACCATGTGGGGGAGAGCACAAGCCATGTCCCTGCCCAGGCCTGCTTCTCTATCTGAATTCTTCAAAGGGACATAACACTGCCCTAGACACCTTCTCAGGAAAGTAAATACAGTGTAACCCTCTTACTGCAGCACTCCTGCCCCTGGGTGCTGCCCCTGCATCACCACTCTAGCGGGTAACTGGTCCCACTGCCTGGGCTTGGAACTTGCTGGAGCAGGACCAGACCACAACTCTGCACTCCCTCTGCCTGTTAGACCTGCCTTGGTTCGTGCCGTGCTGTAAGAGGATCTTTGGGCTGTGCTTCTGCTCCCCTGGTCTGAGAAATCACTCAGGTTCTGTCTACAGAGCTCTTGTTACCTGGGATGCAGATATTCAGACACACCTTCCACACCCCACCCTGTTTTCAGGGACTTTTGCAGCAGGCCAGGTGTCACTGTCAGGGGAGAGTGGAATAGGTGGAGGTGGGGGTGATCTTGTTGGTCAGCCTTTGGCGCTGACCCCCCTGTCTGCCATTGCAACCTCTCTGTGCTCCATGAGGCCACTTCTGCCCCTCCTGGCCCTGGTCTCCCAACGGCTCCCGCTGGTCCGGACATACACTCTAACCTCTGCTGCTCTAATTAGAGTGACCTCAATTAAGCAACACTCCATTTCCTAATCAAATTAAGTGAATGCACAGGCTCTGCACACTCTCTTCCAATGACCTGGCATTGAGAGCTGCCCTGGAGGAGCTGCTTTGGAGTTGAAGCAGTAGCAGTGTGAATGCATAAATATCCGGAGGGCACCCTGTGCCACTCTCCTCCAGGCTGGTGGCATTCTTGGCAGGGGTATGACTGAGTCCTCAGTGGCTTTTCCACCATTCTGGACATTAACAAATGAAAGGTCCTGTTAAAGGGCTCTTGGCAGGACCTTGCTTCCAGAGTGCTGCTTCCCTCTGTTGTTAGATTGGTACATGACACGGAGAGACCAGGTCACAACCTGGATGTGACACTGCGTCATCAAAGACTGTGGGGAGTAAGGGGAAGTGGGGACAGAGAGACACTGGGAATAATAACAGTCGATCATTTGGTCATGACACTGGCACCTGAGGAACTGTCCCTGACTGACCCTGGTGGCTGGTCCCTCCTCCTTCCAGGGGGTGCTGGTGCCCAGGGAGCAGAGCTGGCACCCAGCAATGCTGGGTTTGCTGCCTGAGTGAGCTCCTCTCCCAGCCCATGGTGTGTGCTGGGCAGCCCAGGGCACCACGCTGCACATTGGTGTCTGGGACCTATGCAGGGCTTCTCTTCTCCAGAGGAGAAACAACAAATGTAAGGATTTTCCTGAAGCTGGTAAAGGCAAGACTGCATTCCTTGCTGATTCCAGTTGAGTGCAAACAAAAAGTACCTTTTCTAGGAGAAACTGCTTTATACCTCTTGCTTTTTGGTTATTTTTACTTACACAAGACCTTACTGTCATGTATTCCTCATTCGTGTTTTGCAGTTACACATGCAGGAGCATGTACTACTTGTTTTGGGTTTGGCTTTTTCTTAATTGCCCTGCAAGGTTGTGTAGAAAATGTGGTCTGAGGTGTCCCATTCTGCTCTTAAACATGTCAATTTAAATAGCTAAGTAACAAGCCTCAAGACACTGAGTGGCACAGACTTCTTTGTGTGTATCAGAACTGTAGTGGCTGTTTCTCTTTTGATGGATTGATTTGCGTGTTTCAGGAACTTTTTAAAGTTTAAAATAGTATTTTGCCTGTACCAGTTCTGACCCTGCACAGTTCACTTTGGCAGGTTGCTGTGTGTGTCCTCTGCTGCAGGCAAGAGCATTGCTGGAGCCCATGATCATGGGCAGAAGGGGTGCAGCCTGTGATGGACACAGTGGACCCTGACTGGGGTGTGTGAAGAAGGCAGTTTCTGCAGTGCCCTCAGCTGGTGTTTCTCCCAGTACAGGACACAAGAACTGTTACCTGCACCAGAGTCAGATGGTTTTTCCTCTGTTCCCATAGGTGTGCTGAGTTTGGAGGAGTTCAAGCAGTTGAATATCCGTGATTTCCACAAGTACATGGGAAGCCAGAAAGTGAAGATGAGTGACTTGGTGCGCAACAGCCAGCACACCTGGCTGTACCAGGGCGAGGGGGCACACCAGGTCATGAGAGCCATTCGGCAAAGGTAAGGGCCAGGCAGCTGAGGGGAGGTTGGGTTTGGGTAGGCATCACCTGTGTGCTGGGAGAGGCAGTGGCAAACTCACTAATATTCACACTTCCTAATTGTGTGAAAAGTCTATGGAGTATAAAGAGCAATGAACGCAGAGAAAAAATGGGGAGAAGAGGTTTTCATTAGAACAAGAATTTGTATTGTCCTGTGGAAAGGGAAAAAAAAATCAAACCTTTCAGCATCTCCATTCACTTTTGGGAACAGCCCTATAAAACCAGGAAGATTTGGCAGTATATGAAATCATTCATTCTAATTAGTAACTGAGCTTACTGTGAGAAACTGCCTGTTTCCAATGCTGTCTGGGTGCCAGTAGTTACTGTCATTTGCTTTAGTTACTCATGCATTTCAGTGAAATCTGCCTTAGCTGTTCAGAGCTGACTTTTTAAAAAGCACAACTTCACCTTAAATAAGCCAAGTTAGTTTAATCCTCCAAGCACACATATTGTAGGGCAGCTCATGGCAGATGGGAGAACCTCTTACCCTTCCCTTCATCTCAGATTTGGTACTGGGAAGAGCTGAAGCCCAGCATGAAGCCCAAATCGTGTAGTTGTGGTGAGTTTCAGATAATTGGCTGGAGACTCGTTTGTTCTTGTGTTGCTGGTCCTCACCCAGAACATGGGTGGGTAAAATCTGTCCTGAGGCCTGAAGAACAGCTGTTGGCCACTCCTTTTCTTTAGTGCATCCCAGTGGGAAAATGGGGTTGCATATTGCCTTGATTAGAGCAGACTGGGGCTGCCACCTTCTCCGTGCCAACTAGCCAGCACACACAATCATCGGCATTCCGCTTGTACGCTCTCCAGTTGGCTGCTGTTAGGAGGATGTGAAGACACAGCACTGAAGGAGGCTGTTAGCCCTCCCTGGGACCATGCAGCGCCTGCAGGGGTTTTGCCATCCTGCCTGGGTGCCACGTTCTCCTTGCACCTGCCCCGAGGGCTTCACCAGTCTGGATTCTCAGAGCTCTGAGTGTTCTTTGGCAGGTCTCAAGACGTACCTGCTTGCCTTGGGGATGATCTCAGATGTAGCAGTGGAAAAATCCCAGAGCAGGAGGGCTCCAGTCTCCTTGATCACTTCCAGTGCCTCTCTGCCCTGGGGGAGGCTGCTGAAAAGGCAACAGGGAAAGGTGAGTTAGGTGACAAGACTATTCCTAGAGCTAGTCTCTCATTCACTCTCAGCAGGGGCCCTGTGCTTTGCTAACTGTCCCCAAGGTCTGTAGGTGGTGTGCAGGAGTCCAGAGAAGTGATGAGATGGCACATGAAGGCTCCAGGGACATGCACAGAAGGGATCTTGCTGAGCAAGCAAAGTCTTCCTGAGAGCAGTTCTGCTGGAGATGCTTCCTTCGGTTTTGTTTTGATTTTTCATTAACCTTGATGAGGGCTTTCTGAGCCAATGCTGATGGTCCAACAGATCTGTAAGGATCTGGTTATCTCTTGGCATGCTTGCTGCAGCCCATCCGTCTCTCCGGTCTGTTGGGGAAGGGGGTTCTCTTTCTCTGGATTTATTCACTGCTTGGGAATAGTTGCCAACCAGGGTGAAGGTGCTTTCCACTCACCTGCTCTGTTCTTCCCCAGGGTAATGCGCCTGACTCGCTTGCCCCCTGAGATCGTGGAGCACAGCGAGCCCCTGCAGGTTGTGCGGTACGACCAAGGAGGGCACTACCACGCCCACATGGACAGTGGCCCCGTGTTCCCTGAGACTGCCTGCAGCCACACGAAGCTTGTTGCTAATGAAAGCGCTCCCTTTGAGACATCCTGCCGGTAAGCTCTGCCCTGAACCCATTACACAAGGGGTGTGGAGAGCCATCTCACCACATGTACGGTTCAGTGCTGCTTGGATTGTGGGCTCACAAACCAGCTCGGGACACCAGTGGCATGAAGGGGTTTTAAAAGGGGAGGTGGACAAATCCTGTGGGTCCACACAAGGAAGGCAGAGTGGGTGGGCCATGCCTAGCAGAGCCTACAAGTGCACTCACTGCTCTTGGTGAGAGTGTACTTTGTCATCCTTGTGTTACTCTTGGAGAAAAGCTGATGGGGTAAATCATGTGCCATGTGATGTCTTGTGCATCTCAGTCCCTGTGCATCTCCTCGTGTTCCTGGTGTGTCTCCTGACAGCCTCTGTCTTGCAGGTATGTGACCGTGCTGTTCTACCTGAACAATGTGACTGGGGGAGGTGAAACAGTCTTTCCTATCGCTGATAACAGGACCTACGAAGAGATGGTAAATGAACTTTGCCTACATGTTACCCCTGGGGATTCAGAGTCCCTCTTTGAATGTCTTTTTTCACTGTGGCTGCAGAAGGGATCTGGTGCGTGAGGTTGGTGGGCATTAGCATTCATAGCTAGAGCATGGGAAAGCTGTGTTCCACTTCCCTGTTCCTCTAAGGCCAAGGGAAGAGGCACAGCGCTTTGATAGCTCAGATCTCCCTGCTCAGAGGTGTGAGGTGTTAGGCAATGTGTTAAGGAATGGGCAGCTGCTCAGAAACAGATTATGAACCTCCAGGGGCTTAAAACTGGCTGCTCCAGGTATTTTATGAAATATGATTTTATGAAAGCCCCTGCATCAACCTTAAGCCATCCTGTGGGATACACAGGCAAGGCTACGAGGCAGGGGCAGCCCAGTGTGTGTGCCTTGTTCCAGTCCTGTTTGTGACATCTTGCCTGTGGTTTCTCTCCAGTCTTTGATCCAGAACGACATTGACCTGCGAGATACTCGGAAAAACTGCGACAAGGGCAATTTGCGAGTGAAACCTCAGCAAGGCACGGCTGTCTTCTGGTACAACTACCTGTCAGACGGAGAAGGTACAGGCTCGTTTCAAAACTGGGTTCTTGGGAGGGGTAGGACTGCAGGAGGTGACAGCCATCATCTCCTTGCTTCAACTGGGAGCTCAAAGAACAGCCAAAAAAGGGGTGGTAGCTGCCTGCTAGTGGGAACTGTAGAGACTTCTTGTCACCAGCTGGGTAGGAGCTTCCTGACTTTGAAAGGCCTTTGTTTACAGGCAGTAGGTCAGTGGCTCCTGATGCCTTTGGGGGACAGGACTAGCTAGCAAACAAAGACCTTGGCTGCACTCGCCATCGCCAGCTGCCTCCGATCCCGCTGTGCAAGCTGAAACTCCTGCTGAAACTTGGTCTGCAATTCAAAATGTGTCACTGATGTGGTGTTGCCCAAAGGGTTGGGGAGGAGAGGTAGACAAAGGCACGGCCATCAGCTCTGCACCACAGGGACACATGGGCCACCCCATGCCATGCTTGGGGCCAATGCCTGCTTTGTAGCTGAGCCACAACCCCATGATGTTTCCTTGGGGCTGTTTTTGTCACGAAGCGCAGTGCAGTTTTCCCTGACAGGCTGGGGATTGACATGAATCTTCCCGGCTGCTGGTGAGTATGGCTCCAGAGGTTTTCCATGGCAGATTTCGAGCTGTGGTAGGAGGAAGGAGTGTTGCATCCCAGGTCTCCTGAGAGCAGCCTATGTTTCCATCTCTAGGAAATCACAGAGGAGGTCACAAGACCAGTGTTTGCGCTGTTGGGCGATAGTATCAAGACCATTGCTCTCCTGTGAGGAGAGCCCTGTTGTGTTTTTATGAGCAATTTGGTCCTAAATGGAAAGTGGCTGTTGATGCAAGCCTGCCACAGAAAAAATGATAGGATCTTTGTAAACGGGTCATTTAGAACTGCTGAAATGCAATCTCTGAAATGGTTGCAAGCCTCTGGTGGCAGCACCGCAAGAGTGGGGGTGGGGAGATCTAGTGGCAGCACCGATCTCTTCCATGCCACCCTTTCTTTTTTTGAAAAACAGTGGCTGTGATGTGGATTGTGAGAGCCACTTGTGCTGAGAGGAGACGTGGAGGCAGTGAGCATTTTGCACTCAGGGAGCTTGCCCTGATGAACTCCTTGTAGGCGCTAGAGTGAGATGTCACTAAGATGGAGAGGGATGCCAGGAGAACTCTGTAAGATGTATCTGAGCTCAACTCCAAGCAGGTACTGCGGGCTGGAGACATGGCGTTGGCATTTGCTGGCCATGTGTCCATGTGTGGCCTCTGCTGTGCCTGCCCTCCTTGCCACCACCTAACAGGTCTCTGCTCCGCAGGCTGGGTGGGGGAGCTGGACGACTTCGCCCTGCACGGGGGCTGCCTGGTCACCCAAGGCACCAAGTGGATCGCCAACAACTGGATCAATGTGGACCCCAACCGCCGGCGGCAGCAGCAGTTCCAGCAGGAGATGGAGCGCTTCGCGGGGGCTGAGGCGGGTGCCGGGGCCGGAGCCCCGGGCGAGTGGACAGTGGACAAGGGCTACAGCGGGGTGCACCTGGAGCTGTAGTGCGGGGTGCTGCCCCGCGCACGTGACCTTTTCCCGCGCTGGGCGGAGGGGCGGGGCCGCGGGCCACGTGCGCGGCGGGGCCGCGTCGCGCGCCAATAAAGCGTAAGAGATGGGCAGGGCCTCCGCGTGCTCGGGGGGCGGGGCGGCGGGGCTGACCAATAGGCAGCGGGCGGGGCGGTGGCACGCGGGGCTCGGCCAATGAGCGCTGGGGGCAGCGACGGTGAGGAGTGCCGCCAACATGGAGTCGGTGGCGCTGGTGGCGCCGGTGACGGCGCTGGAGTTCGTGGGGGACACGCTGTTGGCGGGTGAGCGCCGGGAGCGGGACGGGGTGGGGCGGGCGGCGGGATCAGCGGCGGCGGCTGACGTGGTGTCCCGCAGGTACGGGCCCGGAGGTGGTGGCGTTCCGGCTCAGCGGCAGCGGGCCAGCGGCGGCGGCCGGCCGGCGGAGTGTGCTGAGGGAGGCCAGCGTGCAGGGACTGCGGGCCGAGCCGGGCCCCGGGCCGGTGGCGCGAGTAGCGGTCTTTGGTGGGCGCTGGCTGGCCGTGCTGGCGGTGCGGCGCGGCGGAAAGGACGGCGGGCCGCGGCTGGCGGCGTGCGGCGGCGGGGTCGCGCGGGAGCTCGGGACGCGGGTGTGGGAGGTGCGGTGGGCGACGGGTGGGCGGCTGGCGCTGGCGCTGGGCGGCGGGACCGTGGCGCTCTACGAGTGGCGGAGTGGGGGGCGCTGGCTGCGGCGGGCGAGCTGTGGCGGGGCCGGGGCGCTACGGTGCGCCGTGCTGGCGGGAGCGGGCTGGGAGCGGCTAGCGCTGGCGGCCGGCACGGCGACGGGCACCGTGGTGATGTGGAGGGCGGCGGCGGCCAAGGCCCCGCAACGGCAGCTGCGCGGGCACCGGGGCGCGGTGCTGGCGCTCCGCTACGCGGCTTCGCGGGGACTGCTCGCCTCCGCATCCGAGGACCGCAGCGTGCGGCTCTGGGCCGTGGGTGAGTTGGGCGGCGGGGACGGGGCTGGGGCCGGGGCCGGCGCTTGCCTGCTGGTGTGCTACGGGCATGGGGCGCGAGTGGCCGCCGTGGTGCTGCGGGGTCCGCTCCCGGTCAGCGCCGGAGAGGACGGCGCCTGCCTGGAGTGGGGCGGCGGTGGCGGCGTGCGGCAGGCGCGACGTGGACACCGAGGGGCCCTGCGCGCCCTGGCTCTGCGCCCCGCCGGCGGCTACCTGGCCACGGGCGGCGACGACGGCGGAGTCCGGCTCTGGCGACCCCTGCGTGTGGACCCGGAGGCAGCCCCGGCGGTTGCAGCGCTGGGGGCTCCGGAGCGGCCGAGGGCCGTGCTGCTGGCGGGGCCGCGGCGGGTGCTGGTGCTGGGCGAAGCGGGCGGGCTGGCGGCGTTCGAGGCGGCTCAGGGGCGCTGGGCGCCGGTGCTGCCCCCCGCAGCCGGCGGGCCCCGCGCCGTACTGGCAGCCGCCCCGCTACCCGGCGGGGACGAAGCGCTCTGCGCCCTGGCCAGCGGCGACGGGCGCCTCCTTCTTTTCGCCCTAAGCCACCCCGGGGCCGCCGCTAAGCTCAGGCTGTTCGAGGGGGCCGTGCACGGGCTGAGCTGGGCCCCCCGCCCCGGGCTGCCCCCTGCCACCTCTGCTGCTCTTCTGGCCTCCGGACCCGACGGCGAGATGCTCTGGCTCGATGTCACACACCGCCCCGGGCAGACACCCTGGGTGCAGCTCATGGGTCGGTACCTGCTGCCCCCCTGCAAGCAGCGTTGGCATACCTGTGCCACCTTCCTGCCCCAGGAAGAGCTCCTGGTCTGCGGAGACCGCCGGGGCTCCGTCCTCCTTTTCCCTTGCAGCAGCTCCTCGGGATGGGCTGCAGAAAGCACCAGCCTCGCCAATGGTGGCACTGATCTGGTTGTTGAGGACTCCAGCAGTGAGTTGGAGCTCCCTTGCTTGTCGCACAAAGGGGCTCTTCCTCTTGAGTCCCCACTGTCAGTGCTTTATGGACTCCACGGGAAGACAGGGGTTACCTCCGTGACCATCCACAGGGGATTCATTTACAGCACTGGCCGGGACGGTGTGTACCGCCAGCTCCGCCTGCGGGACCAGCAGCTGGAGGTCCTGTGGAAGCACAGGCCCTGCAAAGGGCTGCAGTGGATTGAGGAGCTGCGCTTCACCCCAGACGGGGACCTGCTTGTGCTGGGCTTTCACGCTGACAACTTTGTGGTGTGGAGCAGCAGGACCAGCGAGAACCTCCACTGCATCCCCTGTGGGGGTGGGCATCGCTCCTGGAGCTACTGCAGCAGCCCCTCTGCCGAGGTGTTCGCCTTTATCAAGTCTGGCGATGTGATGCTGTACCACCGCAAGGGCAAGCCCTGCGAGCAGCAGGTGCTGCTGGCATCCCTGCACGGGCGGGAGATCACCTGTGTGCGGCGTCTGGGGGCTGTGGATGTGCCTGGCCATGCCACCCTTAACGTGTTTGTCACCGGCAGCGAGGACACCACGGCCTGCGTCCTGGTGCTCAGTGAGCACTCTTGGGAAGCTGTGCCCCTTGCCCGCCTCAGTGACCACATTTCCAGTGTGAGGACGCTGGCATTCGCCATGGGACCTGGAGATGAGGGCTTTGGTGATGAGGGCTTGTCTGCCCTGCTCTTCTCTGCAGGCGGCCGGGCGCAGATTGAGTGCTACCGGCTGCTGTGCACTGGGGACATAGCGTCCGAGAGTGCTGTGGCCTGCCAAGTCATCCATGTGGCCTCCCACCGGCTGGACGAGCATTGGGAGCGGAAGAAGAACAGGCACAAGCTTGTCAAGATGGACCCAGAGACGAGGTGATGCTCAGGGACTACCCGAGGCAGGGTTAGTAGTGGCCACAGTGTGGGAGGGTGCTGGAAACTGCGTGAGCCTCCACTGGAATACCTGCTCTGTGCCAGCTGCTGGCTCAGCAGAGGCAGACAGGACTGGTGTGGTTTCATGTGTGATTCTTGGTGTACAGTGCCCTGTGGGCCTCAAGGGCCTTTTGAGGTTAGGGAAAGGCTCAGGGCTGCTCTCCTGGGCCGCCCACCTCCCTGGGGCCACAGAGGTATTAGTGTCTTGTCTTTGCTCTAGGTACATGTCCCTATCAGTTGTGCCTGGAACCAGCAGCAAGCAGCTGCCAACACCCTGGAAGTTCCTGGCTGCTGCCTGCAGCGATGGATCGGTCCGGTGAGGAGCCATCATGGGGCCTGACAGGGAGAATGGAGCTGGTGATGGCCACAGAGCAAGCTCCACACAGGAGGCTGCAGCCATGGATGTGGCCTGCTCTGAGTGGGGCATAGCACAGTGTGTGGAGGGAAACGGGGCAGTGGTGCCAGGAGCTCTTATTTTCCCACAGCCAACTGCCCTCTGCTCCGTCACAGGATCTTTGGGCTGCTGGAGGCTTCTCGGAAGTTGGTGCTGGTGGCAGAGTCATTTCACCATCAGCGCTGTGTGCTGAAGGTGGAGGCATTCCTGCACACACAGGCAGGAGGGGAGAGGTGAGCCCCTAATGCTGGGCTGCAACTGATTTGCTCTGGGAGAAATGTTTATCCTCCCAGGGATGGCAGCTCAGCAGGCAGAGGGAAGGGAGCAATCAGCCCATGGGGGCTGTTCTGCCGCTTCTGCGGATCTCAGTGGGGATGCTCAGGGCTGCAGCCAGAGACTCCCTCTACACCTCCCTCTAGGAGGCACCTCCTGTGCAGTGCAGCCACCGACGGCAGCGTTGCCTTCTGGGACATCACTGGCACCATCGTGGATGCAGCAGATGCCCTGCACCAAGCAGAGGGAGGGATGCAGCCCCTAGGTGGGTGCCGCTTGCCAGCTGCTCCCCTGCTCCCTCCAACCAAGGTGAGCATTGGTCTCCTGACTAAGCCTGTTTTCCCAGCTCTGGACGCCCCACTGGTCACTGTCATGGCCCACAGCTGCGGCGTGAACAGCCTCCACATCCGTGAGACACCTGAGGGACAGTACCTGGTGGCCAGTGGCAGCGATGATGGCTCCATCCATGTCTGCCGGCTGGAGGTGGCCCCGGGCAGGGGTGAGGCTGCAGCGGGGACCTGCCTGCAGGTCCTGGAGCGGGTGTCCAGGCCCTGTGCCCATGCTGCACACGTGACAGGGATCCGAGTGCTGCGACCAGATCTGCTGCTCTCTGCCTCAGTGGACCAGCGCCTGACGCTGTGGAACCACCACCAGGGCGAGCTGGTCCCCCTCAGCACCACCTTCTTCCATGTGCCTGACCTGGCTGAGCTGGACTGCTGGGAGGTGGTGGAGGCTGGGGGTGAGCTGCGATACTACTGCGTGCTCTGTGGGCAGGGCCTGGAGATGCTGTGCGGTACAGCCCCCTCCAACCCCCCTCCACAAGAGGCTTCCCAGTAATGTGGCAGCTGTGTGACACATCCTGGTCCCTGCCTGCATTAGGAGGGCACCCTGCACTTGGGCTCTGCCCATCACTGTGGTCCCTGCCTGCAGCCTGCACACTGATGTGTGCTATCCTGAGGGGACAGGCATGCTTGGCTCCTTTAGGGGCAGCATAGCTCAAGACTGGTGGTGTCAAGGAAGAAGGCAGATGTGACCCCACGTGGCTCCCCAGGGAGTAAAGAAGTGGGGTTGTCAGTCTCCCCTGCCCAGGAGAAGCTCCTTCTTCCCAAGCTGTGAAGGACCTGTGTCTGGTCTTTCCAGCCCTGGTCTCAGAGAGGAACCTTACTTGGGAGGGCACCGAAGACACAGCCTGGCCCTCGTAGCTTGAGAGCAGCAGGGGCCCAGGAAGGGTCAGGCCCAGGTGTGACACATGGCGGGCTGCAGGAGGCATTCCCTTGTCTGCCCTCGGACAGAGCTCTGTGTGACAGCCCTGACCCTGCAGTGCTGAGGATGGTGCTGAAATGCACAGGGACACTGATCCTCCACAGCAGCACCCTGTGGGGTGAGGGATGGCTGCCCAAAAATGCCTCCCGCTCTCAGGCCAAGTGGCTGTTCCTGTGCAGCAGCAGGATCCAGGACAATCAGAGCAAAAGAAGAACAACCAACCTTGAGGTCAGACACACAAGAGCGTTTGTCCAGCAACAAGTGTATTGGACCCCAGTACTGGGGCCTGGCTCAGAGCCCAAGAGGAGCCTGGAGCCTCAGGAGCTCCCTGCCAGCACGGAGCAACCTTCAATAAACAATTTTGAGGGAAGTGAAGTTGGTGTCTGGCTTTGTGGTGACTGGTCCCTGGTGCCACCTCCCCAGTACTCCCAGCCCAGCTTCTGGGGTGCCACAGGAGACCTTTTCCCTTCTGCTGGTGTGGATGTGGAGGGGCACCCACATCCCACACTGGACACAGCCGCAGGGGGACCAAGCCCCAAACACCACGAGCCATGGGAGGGGAAGCACCTATGTAGGGCTGAATTGTGCCCTGCCTGGTGCTGGGGCAGCCCCTGGCCATGTCAGGAGAACAATGCCCAGTTCTCCCACACACAGGGTGGTGTACAAGTGACTGTCAAACCTTGGCACAGTTCTTCAGGGGTGGCTCAGATCTGGCTCAGAGGAGGGAGGTGCAGAGTTGCCAGTGCACTGTGGAACACATCCCTTACTGCTCCCAGTAGCCGGAGGCGGGCAAACATCTGGTCAAAGAGGTGAGGGAATGGTTCCTGCAGGAAGAAAGGCAGCAAGTTGGGTTTGGTGGCCAGACTGCCCCTCAACAGGCGGGCCCTACAGCCACTGTTGCCTCTGCACCCTTGGAGGCTGAGGCAGGAGACATCACACTGCCACCATTCCACACAGGGCTGCCCCAGAAGTGCAGTGCAGCCCCAAAAGGATGGCAGGGCCACGAGGCAACTTCCAACTCACCCCCAGGACGTGCACCCGGTTGTAGTAGGAGCTGAAATCCATGCTGAGCTGGATCAGAAACTTGCACACCTGCCAGGCAGAGACATTCTGATGGCACAGTAAATTCTGGCTGGTCTTGGGCCCTTACCCACCCCAAGCACAGCAGAACAGCCCCAGGGGCGTAGCAGTCTATTCTGTCAGCACCAGCTGTGTTGCTCACTGGTGGGCAGCACCTGCTGGTATGGAGCTTTGCCCTGGGCTGGGACTGCTGAAGCAGCACCCATGGGTGCTATGGCATGTGGCACTTACTGTCTCTGTGTTGGCAGTGATCCGGATCCCCTTGGAGGGTGGGGGCAGCTGTGCTGCCTGCTGCAGGACTTCAGGGAAGGGCAGGAGATAGTTGAAGAGCAGGAGCCATTCGCCCTGTGAAGGGATTACCTGTTTCAGTGTAAGAGCCTCTTGGGCCAGTAGCATCCATCACCAGAGCTGTGGGTGCACAGATCCCCCCATTCCTCCTCTCAGCACTCACCTCTTCTCGGAGGCAGGAGAAGTTGAGTTCAGACACTGGTGGCAGAGGTGGGTACATGCCTGGAAAGCAGAGAGACTACTGTGCCCAAAGAAGCCCCTGTAGCTCCAGGAGTGGCTGTCAGAGGAGGGTGGGGAAGCTGTTGCTCACCCTGCTCCACAGCTCGCTGGAAGGTGTCAAAGAGTGTGGCCAGACGGGCACAGTTGTACATCACAAAGGCACCACTCTTTGTTCCCTTTGTGGAGATGCTGTTGTTCTCCAGGTCCAGGGTGATCTGATGGCAGGGAGGAGTCACAGTCCAGGCTGCTGAGCACAGATCCACTCAGCTGTTCCCATAGCCTGCCAGCCCTGGCTCTATGGAAGCTGCTGTCCTACCTGACTCCGGTGAGCAGTGCTCAGCATTTCAAACCTGATGGCAGCCACTGTCAGGGTATCAATCACCTCTGTCCAGGCCTCATCTGTGGAGAATGTAAGTGCCATCATGCACAGCTTGCTCCATTCCCATGTACTGACACCCCCAGCACCCAGGCAGGACAGCCCTGCCACGCCAGGTACTCCAGCAGGAGCTCCAGACCACACCGCCGGCCCTGGCTGCCATCAGAAGGAGTTGCTCTATGCCTGTGCCCTGGATGTTCAGATGCCTCCCCAAACAAGGGCAGCACCTGGCTCAGCCCTGGAGGGCAGAAGGAACACCCTGCAGGGGGGCAGTCCCCACTGGCTGTGGACTCATGGGAGCAGTGGAAAGGGATGGAACAGCATCCATGCATGTAGCCCCAGAGCCACTCACCTTGTGCAAGCTCCCCATACTTTATCACGGAGGCTTCATACATCTGGCGCTTTCGAAGCCTGGGAGAAACACAGACACTCAGAGACACCACTGTGGGCTGAGCTGGCCTATGGGGAGCCTTGGCAGGAGAGAGAGCAGCAGGTGCCTTGCACACCAACTTACTGGAAGTACTGGTCTGCCCCAATGGCTGATGAGGGGTTGGTCACCTTCACTGGCCCACAGACAAGGTGCTTCTGAAAGGCAGAGGAGAGGCTGAGGCTGGGAGCTGAGTGAAATCCAGCCCTGTTCCAAACCTAGTCCTGAGTCAAGGATGGATGCTGGGGGCCACACTGAGGAGGGTCAGAGGTTGCTCACCTGCAAAGCTGTGTGGGCTCCTGCATCCAAAATCCTCCAGAGCACATCCAGCTGCTGCTGCTGGAATTCCTCCTCACAGTTCACCACATGCACGATGCTGCAGCAACTGCTCTGGCCTTCGGCCTGCAGCAGAGCACAACAGAGAACTCAATCCCATTTCCTGGCACAAAGGAAGGACACTTGGGAAGTGAGAGGTGGGCAGTGCCATGGGGTCACTCACTGGGCACTGCAGAACAGCTTCCTGCAGCTCAGCCAGGGACTGCAGCGTCCCCTCTGTCACTGCAAGAAAAAGTGACATACAGTGGACACGGGGCTCTCCACGCCCTGAAATCCCACACCATCAGATCTGCCCCAGGCTCAAACCATACTGAAGGGGAATAAGAGGGGAAAGCAATACCTGTGTGTCCAACCCCCCCTTATTTTTGTTAAGAAACAACTGAAATAAAAAGGAAACAGGCCTGTTTACACCCATTCACCCCCCACTGCCACACCTCAGCTGCCGTACATGTGAGGCTCACCAAGAAGCACATCTAGATTGGGATCGTAGCCCACCAAGCCCTGCTGCTCCACGAAGCTCTTCAGGTGCACCTTAAAGATGACACCCTCGGCTGTGCCCGGTCCCTGCTCACAGGCTGTGGCACAGGGGCACCGGCCCAGCGCTGCCTTCAAGGCCGAGACGGCGTCAGGGAGGGACGAGCCACCGGAGCCGGAGGGCCAGTCGATGCGGAGCTGCCGCAGGACCTCCCATCTCCTCTCCTGGTTGAGGGCAGGTACCAGGCAGACGCCCACCCTGCGAGAGAGAGCGATGTAGGCGCTGGGAGCGGCGGGCGCTGTGGCGCGGGGCCGGGAGCAGGACAGCACGGAGGCACACTCACCCTTGGGCGCGCAGCAGCTGGGCCAGATGGTCGGCCAGCAGCACGGAGCGGAGGTGGCGGGGCCGCAGGGCAGCGGGGCCGCGCAGGGCCGGGCAGTGCAGCACCACACAGCCCGTCCGCGCCGCCGCCACGGAAGGGTCCGGGCCGGGCAGAGGTCCCAGCAGACGCCGGAAGGCCTCAGGGCGCCGCACCTGCACCGCCAGTCCCGCCGGAGTCTGCCGGCAAACCTGCAGCGGCAGCACTGCCGGGCCCCGCAGCGACGGCACCGCCGACACGGCCTCGGGGGGCACCTGCAGGCGGAACGTGAGGGCTTCCATCAGACACTCCCCGCAAATCCCCGCTCTCCACCGAGGCCTGCCCGCTCCGCCGTAGCCTACCTGCCCGCCGGGAAAGGCGGCGCTCAGCGCGGCCCGCGGCGCCAGGAAATCCCGGTGGCGCAGGTTGCGGGCGCCGCTCTCCTTCACCCAGAGCGCAGCGGGCCGGCCCAGCGCCCCGTTCAGCGCCTGCAGCGTCGCCGCCACCCCCGGGCGGCCCTCGCCCGTCTCCATGGGAGCCCGGCCGCCACTTCCGCTGCCGCGCCGGAAGTGACATCAGAGCCTCGCCCTCCCCGTTCCCGCCGCTGGCCGCCATGTTGGGCGAGGCGCTCCTGGGCGGCCATCTTGGTCACGGGCAGGTTGGCCGGGCAGAGCGGCCATCTTGGGGGAGAGGGCGCGGGGCCGCCATGTTGGGTGTGGCGGGCAGCGGGCGCCGCCATGATCGGTGTGTCAGGCCAGGAGCATGGCGGATGCTGCACCCAGGCACCCCGAATGGCCCGGCAGGGTCTCAGTCCCGCTCAGCCTCACCCCAGCAGGGCCATGGTGTCACCCTGAGGTGCACAGGAGTGAGTGCTGTCTGCTTCTCTCCAGCACTGGGGAGCTCATACCTGAAACCCTCGGGAAGTGAGAGGGAGCAGGAGCCAGGGGCCATGCTGGGGTCATCCAGGCCCGGGCCGGAACGGGCTGCCAGAGCAGGGGATGCAGCCCGGCTGCGGGCACGGCCCACCCAGAACATGACCCAGCTGACCCTGGGTCACTGGGGACCTGGGGCTCTGGGAGCAGGTCCAGCAGCCTGGACAGTGGTGGGAAGGGAGGTTTGGATGGGTGGGAAGGTGTGAGGCAGACCCCAGCTGTGGGCATGGTGTCACTGGCAGACCCGGCTGTCCAGTCCAACCTGTCCGTCATGAGCCCCAGGGCTTGGCCAGGCTCGGACACAATGGCTGAGGAGCACCAGCAGCACTCGTGGGCCCTGGCATGGGCTGTGTGTGGCACAGCGATGAGCAGCTGTGGGTGCACGCCATGCAGTGCCCTCCAAGCCTGCCCCGGTGGGCTGCTCTCCCATCCAGCACATGAGCAGTGTCCTGCTTATCAGCCCCAGGAAGAAGGAAGTGGAAGCGATTAGATCACGCCATCGTGGTCTTGATTACATCTGCAGAGCCAAGCTGCTCCACAGCGGTTGTTCGAGCACAGATGTGACCAAGGGCTCAAGCTGCTGCCCAGCTCCCAACAAGAGTGCTGAGGGCTGCTGAACTGGGGACACGGCAAGGGCCCAGCACTGCCCCAGCCCCGTGGCACCAAGCCTGGTTGACAGGGAGCAGGAATCCAAGAAGCGCCAAACGCCGCCACAGCACACATCCCGAGGAGCTGGGGACCTCCCTCTCTACCCTGCCCTTCCTGCCCTCCCCGTGAGGCCGGGGAGGGAGGGGGGGAAGCTCTGCCCGCAGGGCCCAAACCGGTTCCTCCAGGGCTTGTGTGCATGGGGGAAAAGGAGGGGGGAGCAGGACGAGGGCAGATCCTGCTGCGTGGGCTCTTCCAGGAACGGAACAACTTGTCTTGGGGCTACGCAGGCAGCTCTGGAGCCCCAGGACTGCAGCCCACAGCCAGTGAGAATCTGCAGCCCCAGGGCAGGAGTAGGGACACATCCCCCAGCCGTGCCATGGTGGGGTGCTCCCTGCACCACCCACAGCCAAGAGGTGATCTGAGAATCGCTGCTCACACCAGACCAACTGCTGACTGTCCGCAGGGCAGGAGCTGCCCAGGACCCGTGCCCAGCTAGGGGGATGTGCTGGACCTTCTGTCACCACTCAAGGTGTGCCTAGGCTGGATCCGTCCACATCCCCAGAGCGTCCCCACAGGCCACCCACGTGGGCCCTGGCAGCGAAGCGACCTGGGGAGGGCTCTCGGAGGCGCCGAAAGAGCTTTGGACAGACACGACATCCCCGATGGCTCTCTGGCTGCCCGCTCAGCGGGAGTGATCGTGTCATTCCAAAGCCGTCTCTCTCCAGGGGTTGGATCCTGCCCGCCCCTGCAGGTGGGGTGCCGCGGCGGCCAGGGAGAGCCGGCATGGGCAGGAAGTTCGCCAGTATCGCACGCTGGTGCAGGTGACCACATCCACCCTGTGGCCAAGCAGCCATGCTCCCCATGCTCTCCCAGGAAGCCAGCTGCTATTTTTAGCTGTTAGGGGCAGAAGAAACAGAAGAGCCCCCAGCCCGGTGCAGGGGCTGAGCCACGAGGCTGGGAACCGGAGATCCCCCATCCCGACACCCCCTTTCTCCCAGTGTGGCCTCAGCCGCTGCCCCAGCCCCGGGAGGGGTTGGAATGGGAAACGCGGCTCTTGCCCAGCACAGGGTGGTGGGCAGGGGTGGGGGGCGTATGGGGCGAGGCAGGGGCGGGAGCGCGGGTAACGAAACCCCACGGCAGCTGGGCACAGCGGGGACAGCTGCTTTTGGGATTCCGTTGCCCGCGCTGGCGCCACAGAGGGATGGGCACGGGCGCCACGGCCATGCCACCCCGACCCTGGAGCAGCCGGTGGGCCATGAGGGGAGAGGGCGACTTACCGGCGGGGACCAGGGCGGAGGTGATGCGAGGGAGCCGCCGCCGGGCCGTTGTGGCCGGGGGTGCCGGCAGAGACCGGGGTTGTGCTGCCGGCTCCCCCCGCGCCGTGGGCCGGGTGCCAAGGGGAGGGCGGCACGGCCGAGCCAAAAGGAAACGGCTCCGAACAAAGCCCCGGTGGGGCTGGAGCAACTGGTGCCAGCCCATCAGTCCCCGACGGGGCCCGGAAACACGAGCCGTCCCCGAGGGAGGGCACCTGCCCCGGCACCTGCGCCCAGAGGCAGCCCGGCCCGGCCTCGTCGCTGCCAGCGCCCCCAGCCCCGGCGAGGAGCCCTCGGCACCGCCGTGGGGGGAACTGAAACCGCGTGGGGAACCCCGCCGGCCCCACGCGAAGCTCACGCGGTGTCGCCCGGGGATCCCTGGGACCCCGCGCTGAGAGAGGCTGCCGGCTGTGGGAATTCCCGATGCCTCCGGCACGGCACGGTGGCGGGCAATGCCCCGCCGCCACTGCCGGGGAGCTTGCCGGTGGCCCCCGCAGTGTCAGGCTCCGGCTGGCCCCGGGTGGGTGACAGGTGGGGGACGTGGGTCCCCCGCTCCAGGGCGCCTCTGAGCCCGCAGTACCACTGGCCTCACCGAGCATGGCAGGACGAGGGGCAGCGTGCAGCGGGAGGTCCCGGCGGCGGCTCGGGGTTTCAGCCCCGACTAGCAGCAGCCGCCCGCAGTGGGGCACACGGGGAACCGGGGCGCCGTGCCGAGCCTAGGGCAGCCCCGGGGCATCGGCGGGGCCGGGCCAGGAGCGCAGCCGAGTCCCGGTCCTGTTCCCTCCCGCCCGGGGAGCCGCCCGCTCCCCTCTCACCTCCGGCCCAGCAGCCTTCGGCACAGCAGCCCAGGCCGGTCCGCAGCCCCTGCCGGCGGCGGGGTAGGGGAGACTCCAGCGGGACGCCCCGCGCCCCGCTCCCGCCCCGCCGCCGCCGCTTTCGGTTTCGCTCCGGCGCCCACCCGGGCGCTGCAGGTCGGAGCGCGCCCAGGCCCGGGGGCGGCGGGTGTTTGATTGTCACTGCCCTCCCGCCCCTCAGGACCCGCGGGCGGAGGGACCCCAGGGGATCCCCGGGAGCCCCGGCTCGACCCTGCTCCCCCGGTGGCGCTGTCCCGGCCCCGGCCGCTGGGGGGAGGTAGCGGCGGGGGCGGGGCCGCCCGGCGGTTCCGGCGGTGTCGCGGCCATGGCGGCGGTAGCGGCGCTGCGGCGGCTCGTGCCGGCGGTGGGGCGAGCGGCGGGCAGGTACCGGCAAGCGGCACCGCGGCTGCCCTGCGACCGGGAGCGGTGCCTGTGGGGCGCCGTGGGGTCTCCGGGGGGTGTCCGTGGGCCCCACATGTCGCAGCTGCTCCGTGTCCCCGCAGGGCGCCGTGCCGCGGTCACCGGCTCACGCCGGGGGATGATGAGATGTACCAGCGGACGCGGGTGATGCTGCTAGAGCCGGAGTCCCCCAACATCATGTTCATTGAGGGCTACAGCACCCGCGGCTTCACCATCAGCGGAGACGTGGTGGTGGGGCCCTGCGCCGTCCTGCCCCGCAGCATCCTCCAGTGGAACGTGAGTGCCTGGCGGCGGCGCGGAGGCTGCCGGTGCCCACCACGCACCGGGGGCAGCCCCGCTCAACGCGCGCCGTGTCCCCGCAGGTTGGCTCCCACCGGGACATCTCGCACGAGAGCCTGTCGCTGTTCCGGCTGCTGGAGCCCCAAATAGGTACGTGGGGCGGGAGGGTCGTGGGCTGTCCCGCTTCGGGCTGCTGTCGGGGCGGCTGGTCCCTGCAGGAAGGGCAGGTCCAGGCCGAGGCAGCCCGAGTGCCGCCCTGCCACCTTTCTCGTGCCCTGGTTACAGAGATCCTGGTGCTGGGCACAGGGGACAGAGTGGAGCGGCTCCACCCCGACACGCTGAAGCGGATGCGGGAGTGCGGGATTGCTGTGGAGGTGCAGGACACGGTAAGGAGGGGTGAGCACATGCAACACCCCACTGAAGGGGAGGGAGGGAGGGGATCGTGCACCTTGAGGGGAAGGGCTGAGTCTCCTTCCTGAGGGCTGGAGCTTCACTCACTCCCTTTTCAATTCACAGGCGAATGCATGTGCAACTTTCAACTTCCTAATGAATGAAAGGCGCATGGTGGCTGCTGGGCTCATCCCTCCGCGGGGCACCTACAAAATGTAGGCACTGCCTGCCATGCCTATGGGCTGAGTGGTTCTTCCCCTGCCTGCCTGAAGGCCCCGAGGATCACTGCTCCCAACTGAGAAACGCTCCAGACTGAACTGTGGAGCTGCTGGCTGGGCTCTGCACACAGGAGGGCTGTGAGATACATGGGCTTAGCTCTGCCCTACAGTCCCCAGCTTCTCAGCCTCCCTGCCCAGTGCTGGGGACTGTGGGGCACAGCACAAGGCTTTGCTGGCAGCATTGTTCCTACAGCCCAGCCAAGGTCATGCCCCACACCTTGGCAGCAAGAAGCCTCACCTCAAGGCAGGGTGGCGGCTGGTGGGGTGAGCTGTACACCCCCAGGCACATGTGGGGCTCCACGAGGAAAATACATGTAAATGGAAAGTACTAGAAACTGTATGGTGGTTAATGCACAACACGGTGAGGCTGTAACACATTGACGGGGCATGTGCTCACCCTGGGCACTGGGCAGCATGTGTGGTGCTGGGGTGCCATGTGCCAGCAGCTCCCTGAGCACAGCCAGCACCAGCAACTGGTGTGTCCCAGCTGGTGCTGACCTGGCTTGGGCTCTTCTGTGGGGTTTTGTACCACCCCAGTACCCATGTCCCTTGGGCAGCCTCAGGCTGCAGTTGCTCCAAGGGTGCTGCACAGCCTCTCCTTGGAGCCTCTGCTCCAGCAGGGGACTTGGAGAAGTCACTGTCCTGTGCCCCACTGGTTCATGGTTAGGGATGTCACCCCTGGGGAAGGGGGTTACATGTACCTATTGGAAGCCTCATGCCCTCAACTCTGCCACCTCGGCAGGTGAAGGCAGGGGATGCAGCTGCAAGATTAGGGTAGGGGCAGCTCTGCTTAATGTGTTAATGAGTGTGTGACACTGACACATGACACCAGTTCAAGGTTTTGGTTTTAGTATATAAATATGATCTGACACCCCCAAACCACTGATGGTAAACACTCTCTTCAGCAGGAGTGATGTGAGGTGTAAAATACTTCTGTCTCCTGGCACTGCAAACACGGGTAACCTGCCAGACCTGGGAGGTTTGTGCTGCTTGGGCCTGCAGAAATGCAGACCAGCTCCTTTATAAACATGTGCCCCTCCCAGTGCATTGCCCACCTTCTGGCAAATAATTGCTCTCTGGAGCCTGGGCCCAAGGGGGTTCAGCCACTGGGCCTGGAGGTGTGGCAACTACAAGAAGTTTACAGTAAGGAGAATGCAGCAGCTGGACCAGGAATGGGGTCCTGCAGCATCCTGGCTGCTGCCACAGCTGGGTTTGGCAGCCCTTGTTTTCGGCTCTCAGCAAGGGTTTTTAAAGAAGCCACACTGTGTTACCCACTCACCCCGGTCTCTGGGCTCTCCCCTGTTGTTCTTCACATGAACACAGTCCCTTCCAGGATTATCAGCTGCTCCTGAGGGTGTGGGAAGCAAAGGACAGAGCCAAGGAGAGCACGGGAGGTAAAGAAGGAAGAGGGGCTCTGGGCTGACACCAATGGCACATCTTTTCTTTCTTTTATTGTAAAACATGGCCAACAAGTACAAGGCTCCAGCCCAGGATCACAGCTCCCAGGTGGAAGGTGGGCCCCACGGGTGGTCAGAAAGCAGCCAAGGGACAGCAGGAGCTCCAGGCAGCCCAAAATAATGGCACTTCTGCAGCAAGAGCAGCTGCAGCGCTGAGCGGCGCAGGGCTGAGTGGCACAAGGACAGACACAGACGGATCTCCTTCAGAAGAGGCGCTTCTCATACCTGTCAGGGAAGCAGCACCAGGGAGTCCCTTTACTGACCCACCTCACCAGGGCAGGGACAAAGGCACAGTAAGAAATGGTTCCTGACAGCCACGAAGGGGAACAGCCTCAGCACCCTGACAGGCTGCAGCTCAGCCTGCCTAGGCGGTGCCAGGGCAAGCCAGCAGCACACCAAGCCAAAGGCATGGCAGCTGAGGCACAGGGGGGCTGTTCCTGACCCTGAGGTGACAAAGACACTGCCAGAAGAACTTACGAGTGGAGGCCGTGCACCCCTCCTTCCACCTGGGCAGATGTCGTCCTCTTCTCAAATTTCAGCTCTCCAGAGTACATCATGGCTCTGAGGGGGAAGGACACTTGTCACATGCCAGGCAGAGTCCAGGGAAGACCATGCTCCGGCACATGCTCAGCTGGAGCAGCTGGGACAAGGGTCACTGTTTCCTCCAGCTGTGACCAGAATGGTCTTTGCTGTGCTCCCAAGAACTAGGCTGGGTAACCTAACCCAAACATTCTGAGCCCAGCCAGTTAATATGCCCCAGGAGACCACACTCTTGCTTCCTTGGGTTGGTAGATCCATGATGCAGTCCCACTGGAGATCAGGGAAGAGAGCTACAAATTATCCAGAACGCATCACAGCTTGAGTACAACTGCCCATGGACTCCAGAAGGCAGCACCATGACCTAACCAGAGTACAGGCGTGGGGAAGCACTCACCGGACTTGGGTCAGGCTCTTGGCACCAATATCCTGGCAGGAATGCTGGATCCCAGCAATTAAGTATGGAATGAATTTATGGATAGAGCCCTTGTCTTGCACTGCACCGGAGACCCCCTGGGCCACTTTGATTTTGTCTGTCTCACTGCATGAAAGCACAAATCAACGATGTTTGTGAAGCAGAGAAACCCCAAAAGCTTGATCTGCTGCCCCAAAGCACCATCTCTGACCTGAAATACCGATTCTGGCTGCCCAAGTTCTTGTCCATGGCATCTAGGGAGCCCATGCCACGGTATTTCTTCAGCCTGATGCCATCTGAGAAGAAGTACTCTCCTGGGGCCTCCGTGGTGGCAGCCAGGAGAGAGCCCATCATCACTGGTACAAGAGATCACCAGGAACAGCACGTCAGTGGCAGTAAAATTCCTCAGGGTCCCTGGGCACAGCACTGGCTGCATCCCCCGTGCCCACAGCCACCTGCAGGTAAATGCCTTCATACCCAGCATGATGCCACACGGAAACACTTCCCAGGAGACTCCCTACAATAGTGCTCACCTGTGGAGGCTCCAAGTGCCAGCGCCTTGGCGATGTGCCCAACTGTCTGGATCCCTCCGTCGGCGATCACGGGGACACCGAACCTCCTGGCGTACTCAGACACCTTGTACACCGCGGTGGCCTGGGGACGGCCACACGCCAGCACTGCGGGACAGAGCACACACACGGTCAGCTCCACGCAGCAGCAACTCCCCATCCCAGCAGGCCCTTTCAGGCTTCCAGCACACACATGCTCCAGCACTCAGAACACACAAATCCCTGGATGCTCCTTCCCTAGGCTGAATTGCAAGAGAAGCAGATGCCTGGGAGATGCCTGCTGGGACATCCTCACAGCCCTTGGCTCCAAAAAGCTGTGAGTGACCTCGGGAGTGGGGTCTTTGATCGGATGCCTGGGATCAGACAAGACTCGTGGTTCATCCTGGTGCACGGCAGACATGTGGGGAGCATGGGAAGGAAATAAAGCAAACTCCAAAAGCTCCTCTCCAGAGCATCCCTGGCATGTAGCCATGTCCCACTGCTTGCTCTCTCCTAGAGCTGCCAGACCCCTTCTCCATGTACCCAGCAGCTGTACGATGTGCCTCTTGAATGGAAAGGCAGCTGGCCGGGAGAGAGCTTGTATGCCTGTATATGGTATAGATACAGATATATCTATACATACAGGTCTGCATACACACACAAACACACATGCAGCAGTGGAAAAGGAAACAGGCAGAATGGTTTGATAATAATTTATGTTCCTGCCCTGCAACGCAGCAAGGATTCCATCAAGTTTAGCTGCCCCATGGGGAGGGAGTTATTAGCTTTGGATTTACTTGTTCTTCCCAGTCGGTAGCAGTTAAGAGGCTTCCATTATGTGAGGAAAACCAGCACAAGGCATGTCTTGTAACACGTTTGTCAGCCACAAGCATGCAAGAACACTGAGATAAGCTTCTCTCAGGGAGACTTCCCTTCCCCACAATTAACTGGAAGCCTTTTCTCCAGTCATGGTTAGTCCCATACATTGGGTAAGATTAAGGCCATGCAGGATTAGTACTTTGGAGCGTGAACTCCAGGTGTGGTTCAGCCTGCATGGCAGCAGTGCTGGCAGCATGTCCCTGGCAGAGGCCTGCTGGGGCCAGGAGGCTGCAGTTTCTCTGCTCCCAGCACTCAGCAGCAGCTGCTGAGGGAGGGAAGCCAGACTCTAGGCTGAGATTGTGGAAGAACTGAATTTAATCAGACCCCAGCATTCAGCTCAGGCTCAGCCAGCCAGGGAGAGGCTGCCAGCTTTATCATCAATGCCCTTAAAGAGATGGTCTCACTCAGTTCTGCATTGCTGAAGGCCACACTGCAGCTGCAAAACGCTGCCAGGGAAGAGCTCTGCAGAGAGAAACACCTATTTCTGGAGGGTTTTGAGTCCAGGGTCTATGGGATTGTGCCATAGACCGTGCAGGGCCTGCAGAAGCCTCTCAAGCACAACCACAGAGACCAGCCCTTTAAGGTACAGCTTGGCTCAGGGCCCCGGGAGCATTGCGCCGCTCTGACTGTCCCAGTGCCCAGTGCCACAGCCCCGGAGCGCAGGCTTCCCAAGCAGGGTTCTGAGCACACACACACATCACACGGTCAGGGTGAAGGTTTGTCCCTTTTATTGTACTGGCAAAGGGTGGCCCTAAGAAATCATCTGCTAGAGAAAACCTTCCGGGATCTGCAAAAGAAACCTCCCCCTTTGAGGTGTCAGAACTAGGAGAAAGGACAAAGCCTAAGGCTTGGCTTGCAGCTGCTGCTTGATCCAGTAGCATCAGAGCAGAGAATGCTGCACCCCTGTGCTGGGCAGGCAAAAACCCCTTCTTTCCACAGGACTTGGTGGGGAAAGATGGAACGCAGCTGCCAAGGTGGCTGTGTGCACTGCAGTCCCTCCATTACCCAGGGGAGCCAGTTCCATGGGAAGCTTGGCCAGTTCACAACTTCCCCACAACTAGGACTATATTTTGAGCACGATCGAGGACTGCTCAGGGATCACCTCCCAGCACTAGATCAGCAGGAGCATGCCTGGCTAGGGATCCAGAAGGTGCAGTCAGAAAGCCCAGCCAGGCTTCCAAATGGATTTTGGAATGGAGAGAGGACAGGCCTGAGTTCCCTCAGCTTGGACAGTTCAGATTCTGCTTTAGGAAATTAGAAAGGCTTCTCAGATTTCATTTCAGATTCAAAACCAGTATCCAAAGCCACAAAACCCCAAGTGCATCTACAACTAAATTATTCTCAAACAAGCAGTAGGGCCATGTGCAGCCAAATCAGGGTCCTGCTTCAAGACACATAATTAGGGTTGGGAACAGGGCAAGTGACTTACTATAGGTGCCCGTGACAGTAGAAGGGCATTTGGGGCTGTGGGACTTTAGGTCTGGAGGGATCTTTGGAGCGGCTAAACAAAAACAAACACACACATTTTAGAGACAGAAGAACAGCAGCAGAACAAAGGACCCCAGAAATGACCTGCTACTGGGCAGAGCATACGGTGTGGGACAGAGCTGACTTTGCAGACCCTTCCTAGCCCAAGCCAAGCCAGAGGCCAGATCCAAGGCAGCCAGATCTGGCTGTGCACAGCGCATGCTCACCCTACCTCAGCAGCCACCCAGAGAAGTGACCCCTACCTCAAAAAACCAGAGTTCTTGCCCATAATAGGAGCTGTGGGCAAGAGTTTTGCAACCACATCTCCTGTGAAGCACCATATTCTACCTCTGCTCTGCTCCTTCACCAAAACCAGCAGCCAACCCCAGCTCCTGGGGCAGCTGGAGGAATACCCTGGACATTCACCTCTCTGCAAAATAGAGTATGCCTTTGCCTCAGGTCCTGCCTCTGCTCTGGCTATGGAAGTGTCAGCCCAAGATCACCACCCCTTCCCTAGACAGATGACCTGAAACAGACTGCCCTGACTGGGAATCCCCCGCAGCCGGGCAAAGCACGAACACAGCACAGGTCCAGGGCTGCTCATAGGCTCCATGCTGGAAAGGGCAGAGCTAATGCAGCACCTTCAGCCAGCAGCTGCTCACTTGCTGCCTCCTGTGGCACAGACCAAGGAGCAAAGCAGAGAGGGGCTGTGCTCGTGGAATGCAGCACCTCACTGCACCACTTCTCTTCACCCCACCTGAGGTTCAACACACGAGGACTGAGTCTGTCCTCAAGACAGCCTTTCTTCAAGCCCTGGGGATGCCCCTCTTGCCTTTTAGCTAAGGGTGACACAGCCTCTGCCACACACGACCTCTGTCTAACTGCAGAGACAACAGCAAGAAATCCCATTTCAGCCTGGAAACTGCAAAGGCATCAAGTCCAGAAGACCAGTATTATTCAAGCATCACGCACACTGCTGCCAGAGGGAAGGGAGCACCGACAGCCTGGTGCTCTTCACCCATCAGCACTGGGGATCCAGTAAGCCCCTCTCCCTGCAGAGCTGCCTGCAGTCCCATCCCACACCAAGCCAGCAGCTCCTCTTGGTCAAAGCCACATCTGCCACACCGGCTCTACTCAGTCTCGGTCAGTACTGGGAAATGCCTTTGCTGCTGCTGCCACCCCAAAGGTTGGGCGCCCTGGACAAAGGGGGTGAAAGACGGTTGCTGCTGGACACTGCCCTCAAAACACGAGAATTCCATTCCATCCCAGCCATGCTGCTTTTCAGCAGGGAAGTTCTACTGAACAGGTGTCTTCAACCTATTTAGGAGGTGGCTGATCTCTCTCACCTTCCTGTGTGATGCAGATGGAGCCACTGCCCATCCCGACCCTCAGGGCATCGACCCCCGCGTCAATGAGGTTCTTGGCCTGAGCCGCAGTCACCACTGTGGGGAGCAGAAATCGGTTTGAAAACAGACAAGCACATTTGCACACAACACTGCTCTGCCCTGGTGCTTCCCCCACGGCTGCCAATACCCCCTACCCAGGGCAACAGCCTGTGCCAGAGCCAGGCCTATCTGAGAGCAGCAGTGAGTTTCTGCCCCAGCTGTCCCCAGTGGGTGAAGTGACACTGGCCCTTTAGGCTACCCTGCAACACACTTCCACCTAAGGGCTGAGGCAGCAGAGGTCATAGCACGGTCCCAAGCACTCTCTAGGCCACAGCAGGTAGGGAGGGCAGAGTACAGGGTAACAGCAGCATGAGGTAAAACAAGGACCACTGGACACTGCTGTCAAGAGGTAGGGAAAATTGACATTAGATTTACACATCAAGCAATATTCATTATTATACAAAATTTTAAACTGGTGTGTAAAATAAGCTAATGTGTAACATGCTACAGAGGACTGTAGCAAGCTGTGCTGCAGAACAAAGGTTTCCAAGTATCTGCAACAGTAAGGTACTGCTCTGTGTCTGCAGTGGTCTTGCTCCATTCCACAAGCCAGAGGAAACCATTTTAAGTTCACAGACATTTACCAAGATGACCGTTCCATTCACTTCCCTGCACCTCCCTCTATGTCTAAGAAACAAACGTCATTTAAAGACAAGAGTCTTCAACACATGCCTACCATTTCCTCCAATAACTTGTAGGTTGGGATATTTCTCCTTAATATATTTTATCATATTGATCTGGAAAATGGAGTTCCCCTGAGAGGAATCCTGCAACAGAAAGAAAACCAATTTCAACCAGAATTTCTGCAGAAGATTGCAAACACAGCTTCCGAAAAGCCTCAGATCTTCACTCTGCTTGCTGGGGTCTCTGCTAAGCTGAGTAAGTGGGTGAAATGACTCCCCAAATTGGACATAGAACCAGAGGAGAAGCTGCTGCCAAGACAGGAATGTACCTTCCCTGTAGAAGGGAGTTTATTGTAAAGACTTCAGTAACATTCTTCATGTTTAATCCTGTGGCTTCTGCAGGAGGCAACAAGTAGAACATCTGGCTGTGGATAAGAACCATCTGGCTCTACCAGCAGGACACTGTCAGCCCTGACTCAAACTACAGGTGAAATGGAGAATATTCCTTGTGAAACCCAGGAGAGCACCTAATCACTGTGCAGCAGAGCAGCTTAAATACCAGATGTTGAGCACCAAGCACTCAGGCACTGTCAATCTCCGTGACCCAGTCAAACCCTGTCTGTTAAACATTTCCCACTGCTCAGCAGTGCCCTCAGAGCACAGCGGACTCACAGAATCACAATCAATGAGAATGCCTTGTGCAAATACAGGCAGTGATGACTGTGCCCAAAAGTTTATAGCCCAAAAAGGGAGATCAGCAGAACAGTTCTGGGTCCACCACTCCTGAACATCAGTAAGAGAATAACACAGTAACAAACACCAAAGGGCTGAAGGGAAACTGGAAGAAACCAAATATTCAAAACTTGCCAAGAACATCAGAGAGGCTGGTGGGAGAGTGCAAGAGGCATTTGTAGAAGATTCTGTATTAACTGACAATATTTGTCTTCTCACCCTTCAGGGCTTCAATGCACCCTACAAACTCCCTCAACATCATATAAATCTCAGGCAAGAGAAATCCATTCTATTTGAGAATTCCCAACCTGAATGGGACTGAGAGGTCAACAAACTAGTGTATTCTAACACAGAAAGGCCTGTGACAAAGACAGTGAGTGGCACGCTGCTGCCACATTGTCAGAGAGGTGCATCCAGCCTGGGGACTCACCCCCCAGTGCCCCAGGCTGACACAGTGCCCACGGGTGTCCAGTGGGTGCTCACCAGCACAACAGCATCCACGCCAGCTTGCACCAGCAGGTCCAGCCGGTACTTGTCATCCTCGTGCGTCCCAATAGCAGCACCACAGAGCAGCTGCTTCTTGGAGTCCTTAGAAGCCAGAGGGTAGTCCCTGTTCTTCTTGAGATCAGTGCGGGCAATGATAGCCACCAGCTCGTCATCTTCATTAACAATTGGCAGCTTGCCTGGAAACAGATACAAAGAACATCACTGCAGATTTCTGCAGGAGATAGACGTTAGCTCAGAGCAGTATGACAGACCAGGAGCATTGGGCAAGCAGAAACTGCTACAAGATGGAGACTCAGAGGTGTGTTACCAAATCTTGCTTGGCCATGGATGCCAGCAGCCCTGGCTCGAGAAACAGAAAAAGGGGTTTGCAGGACTGAAGGACTCAGTATTTTCACATGAACCATACAAAAAGTGTGTATTTTTTAATAATTAGACCCACATCACCCTATTAAAAGTCAAACTACTAAACCGTAAGAGAGCTGAAGTGAGTGCTGAAATGTGAAGGCCAGGAGAGAAAAATCAAAGACATGTGGCTGGACAGCCAAACGCTGGGCTGCCAAGAATCTCTTTAGCTCCAAACACATTTGAGATGAAGGCATGTGAACTCTGTACCCTGGCAAACGGCTCCTCACTGTCCCCTCCCACACTTCACCCTCACAGGGACCGTGTGCCCACATTCACCTACTGCTGCCCCAGCCCAGTGCTTCCACAGCTCTCCCTCGTGCCACAGATGGCCGCAGGTACCTTTTTTACTTCTTTGCAGAATTTCATTTGCTTCTTTCAACATTACACCAGCTGGGGCCACAACAAGATCCTCCCGCTTTGTCATAATCTAGTGGGTGGGAGAAGATAAAAAGTCACAAGAACTCCCTCACACTGATCTGAAAATACCAAACCCCCCTGCCCACGTGAAATGCTCTGCAGCAGCCATGCAGGAGTGCTCCACAAAGGAGCCGACAGCACAGCAAAACACCTCCAGAAACACAGAGGAACAGCCTCCAGTGTGCTGTCCCCATGAGAGCAGTGGCATCAGGCCCCAAGCCCGTTAGAGCACTGAAAACAGGAGGTGGCAGAAAGCCTCAGGAAGCCAAGTGAATGCACCAAGAAACAACAGACAACTCTCAGATGACCCTTATTTGAGATGTCACACAAACAATCCTCCCTTTTAATGGAGCACAAGCAATAAAGGCTGGAGACACCTTCACAGTCTCGTGCTGTTCTGGCAGAAATGCTGCCCCTAATCTTGTTTTCAGGCAGCATCCCAAGTGCACAGGCCCTGGAATGGCTCTGCCCACAATAACCCACTGCTGCTGCTGGTAAGGTCAGTGGGGCAAAGGAGTTGCATCAATCCAAATACGCTCACCCACACTCACTCTGACAAACATCAAAACACAGTGGAAAGCAAAGGGCAGTACTGGACACTGGGGAATGGGGGAACATCTGACCTGGTATACCGGAAAAAGCTTTCACCACAACAGTGGTCTCACACTGGGAGAGCAGCCCAGAGAGATAATGAAATCTCCATCTTTGGAGATTCAGACACAGCCCCACAAAACCTCCCCCAGCTGAACATGCCTCAAGCAGGTGGCTTGACAAGACACCTCCAAGGTACTTTCCAACCACAGCATTCTGTGATCATCAGGTCCCCATGAAAGTTATTTGAGAGAAAAGTGAAAGAAAGAAAAGCTAAAAGGGAACATTCTCTAACCCTTCAGGAAGGTAGACCAGTCACACACAAAGAAAAGGGAACATTTTAGTTATTTACACCATGATAATAGACCTTTTGCATCAGGAAAGAGGCTGACCATGCTTGCATCTACCCAAAATGCTGTCTGTGACAGAACCCACATCTCAGGAGAAGCCTGAGGAATCACAGACATATCCTAACACTTCCTAAGCCCGTGGGATCCATGTGCTTTCCATGCTACAGGAGACCCACGTGTTTAAGTGGATAGCAATGAATGGCTCAGCAAGATGACTGCTGGACTGCAAGTGGAGAGAAGACTGAGGAAACCATTCGTTCCCCTGGCCTTGCCTGGTGACAGGGACAAGCACCAGACACTGACAGCAAATTTCCTGCTCTGCAGTGCTGAATGATCCACGTAAAGGATGAGGGGAGATTCATACTGGCTCCTCTGAATGGGCAGCATTGCTTCAAAGGGCCATGTGCACTTTTATAACCTACTCCTGGTTTAAGGTTCTCATATCGGGTATTTGTAGCAGATTTCAAACCAAACAGGGATCAGCATGTGACACCAAGTTTGGTCAGCAAGAGCTAAAAATATTTGTGAGTCAAGAGCAAAGCGCGGCCAAGAGGCACTGCTGGTGTAACCTGACAGAACCGTGGATCTCACGTTACACAGCTTGTGTAACAGGAATCACAGAGAACATTCTCCTGCACGAGGGGAGTCTGACAGCAAAGCATTATGAAGGCCAAACTGCCAGACTGCAAGTTCAGGGAATTATTTGAAAGAGCAAGTAACCCAAATGAGGCACACAGGGCAAGGCAGCCCAGAAAAGGAAGCTCAGCACTTGGAGGGTTTGTTGGGCAGAGCACAGCTGCTATGGAGTTGGCAGTGCCAGCATGTGGGACCACAGCAGCAGCCAGGCACTCCAGTAATTAATTACTGAAGGAGGGAAGAGTTTCTACGGCACTGAAAAATAACCCCCATGACTCACATAAACTGCATGGCCTGCACTGCAGGAGTCGCTCTGAGAGTGCAAATGAGCAAGACACTCTCCCCTGGAAATACACTCAGAGACAGATCTGCAAACCTAAACTGGAGCTGCTTCCTCCCACTAGCATCACCCTCACCCTTCTCCTTATCACAAGCCACACGGCTTCCTAACACAGCACTCACACCCATGAGGTGCTCACAAGCCCTTCTCACCTCACCGAGGGGCAGGTCATGCTCTGACTCTTTCAAGAAATCAATATCTCTGGACGAGATGATCCCAACCAGCTTGCCCCCCATCTTCCCATTGTCCGTGATAGGAATCCCACAAAATCCGTGACGAGCTTTTGCTTCAAACACATCTCGCACCCGGTCGTTGGGGCTCAGCACCACGGGGTCTGTGATGAATCCTTGCTCGTATTTCTGAAAGGAAGCAGATGCAGAAGCCAGGCTGAGTGGCACCGCCAGGCCAGCCAGGAGCAGGGCATGTGCCCAGGGGTTACTGCAGCCACTCACATGGGTCTGCAACCACCCACTCTGGCCGCATGCTCACCAACAGGATGATTCTCAAAACAGCAACAAAGCTCACCCAAATAATGTTAAAATCCAAGAGTGTCCAGGCTAACCTCCTTCCTGAAATGATGGGGAATATTCCCACACCAGGAGGACTCAAGTCCCAGGCTGCCCATAGACAGCGCCTGGCACACAACAAGAAGGTTGTGCCGGCAAATCCTGGCAGCACTACAGCTCTGAAACACCAAGACCGGGCACACGTCAGCAGTCTCCTCACACAGCTCATTCAGCAAGGCCAACCCGCTGTCCACCTCTGCGGAGCACCCTGTGCCAGCACCGTTTGGCGCTGCCGTTCCAGCCACTCACCTTCACCTTCCGCACTTCGTTGGCCTGGAACTCCGGGGTGCAGTTGTGGTGGATGAACCCGATTCCCCCGGTCAGCTAGGGACACAAAGGGAGCCGTGAGTCACTGCGGACACGGCCCGGCGCTGCACCGGCCGGGTGCAGCAGCGCGGCAAGTAACGATGGAGCCGCCGGGCCCGGCCTGGCCCCGGGGGGCTGCGGGAACCCCAGGGCAGACACGCGGGTGCCTCAGGCAGCGTTTCCTGCCTCGCCACCCCGGTGAGGGTGGCACAAGGGACTCGCCCCCCGCGGGCCGCACTCACCGCCATGGCGATGGCCATGCTGGCCTCGGTGACTGTGTCCATGGGCGAGGAGACCAGCGGGGTCTTCAGGGTGATCCTCTTGGTCAGCGCCGAGGTCAGGTCCTGGCGGGGAGGCACGCGGCGGCGGCGGGTGAGGGGCGGCACCGGCACAGGCACCGCGCAACCCCCGGCCCGGGCCCCGGCTCGCTCCCCCACCCCGGCCACTCACCACCTGGTCCGCCGTGAAGTCGATGTACCCCGGGAGGATGAGGAAATCGCTACGGGGTAACGAGGGGAGAGGCGTCAGCGACTGCAGCGGCCCCGCGCCCCAAGCCCCGGTCCCGGTCTCACCCCCGTGCCGGCCGCACTCACTTGTAGGTAAGCCCATCGCCGCAGCTGAAGAGCTGCTGCGCCGTCAGCCCGTCGTCGGGCACGTAGCCGGTGCCGCCGCTGATCAGGTAGTCCGCCATGGCCCCGCCGCGTGCCCGCCCCGCCACACCGAGCGCACGCGCGCCCCGACGGCCGCCGGGAGGGACCCGCTGTGCCCGCCCCGGGCAGAGCGGCTCCGGGAGGGGCCGGTGCCGATAGCGCCCCCTGGCGCTGCGGAGGGCCCCAGAGCGCAGCACAGCCCCGGCTCTGGCCCCGCGCTGTCCCAAGTGGTACAAGGGACACACCGGGCCCGGGTGTCGCCCTCAGCCGCCGCCTCTTGAGCGGCTTCTCAGCACCGAGCCCGTCCGTGTTCAGCCCAGTGACATCGGGTCACCGCGGCTGGTCTGTGCTCAGGCAGAGCAGCCGGGTCCGTGTAGCAGGAGGCAACAGGAGAGAGCTGAACTCCAGCACAGCACAGTACAGCCCTGTGTGCCACCGGTCCCTGCCTCGGCTGACACCAGAATGTGACAACACTACAGCGTGACACCTGCTAGAACACCACCTAGAAAAGCCCAGCTACTGGTGATGTGGTGATGCACACAGACATTGCGTGTTGGCAGCCAAGTCCAACATTACGTACTCCCACAGCTCCAGAACACAATAATGGGCTTGGGCTGGGGTGGTGGTGGATGGAAAGCTGGGACAAACCAGCAGAATCCAAAGCAACGTTGTAAGTCAAAGGGAGCTGCAAGAAGGACGAAAGTCAAGAAGCAGGAGTGAGGAAAGTCTCACACCTCCAGGGGAATGAAAGGCACAAAGGAGAGAGGGAATGGTGCTGAGGCAGCAGTCCCACCAGAGAGGATCCAAGGTGATCCCAGCTAGGCGTTTGCCCCCTCTTGCCATAGCCACCAGGCCAGGCTGTACAAACAAGCAGGGTGAAGAGGATGGCTCTGCACACTGGGGATTGCAGTGGTGCACCTTCATGCCCGTGCCACAGAAGGGGGCTGGAGGGAGGATTTTGGAGTAGAGCAATAGGAGGAGGGAAGGCTGTGCCTGAAGGACCGGAACAGGCACACACAGATCTGCCTCAGAGGAGCCTTGCAGGACATAGCAGTTCGCTTTTTCCAGGAAGAGATGTTCCCATACCTGCAGCTCCATTTGGGCATCAGGAAAAGTTCTTATACTGCAGGTTACAGAACAACTTCTGCCTCTTGGTTTGCTCGTTGTGACATTTCCAGATCCAGCCTCAGAGCACCAGGGGCATGAGACAACCACGCCCCTTCTCACCTTCTCCCCGTAACAGGCTGTCCAAGGCAACCCTCTGTTGAACACTAACTAGTTCTGGGACTATAGAACAGTGCTCCTGTGCCTACAACTGCCCTGCTGCGGTAGGTCAAATCCTTGTCCAAAGATCATAAAGCAGCTTCAAGAAATGTGTTACTCATGTTACCCAGGTGTAGGACACAAGAAATGTGAAGAGATCAGAAAGCGCCGCCTGCCAAGGACACGCACTCTCCACTCAGCATTACCTGTCACAGGATCAGCAGAACAGGAGGCATGATGCCAGACCAAGATCAGTGTAACAGGTCACTCTCCCCTTATTTTAAAAAAGAACAGGCTAACAAAGGTTTGCTGAGGCTACCTGGGAGGCACACACGAATCTGAGCTGTTGTGCTACAGCACAGGCACAGCAGTAAACAGGCACGTTGGCGTCTGTTCCAACAGAAACATCAGACAAAGTTTAATGATTCTCAAACAAACTACAACAAAGGATGCAGGGAAAAACATTTTATTTCCAAGCAGATTACAAAGAGCAGAGAATATAAGAGTAAAATTAAATTAAAAAAATAGTTGAGTGCATCTCTTTAAAATGATTTGTAGTGTGAGTTACTCACGGGGCAAAGCTACTGGAGAGTTCTGAAGGTCACTTTGCAGGATGCCAATCACATGTGCTGTTTAGACCTGGGTCAACACAGGAGGGACAGACAAGATGTATTTTGCATATAGGCTGCACACTCATTATCAAGCGAGGCTCTGGGCTGCAACTGGACCCTGCCTTTCTAAGACATCCCCTCCACCTCATTCTCTCCTGCAGTTCCCTCGAGTTCTAGACATGGTTTATTGCTGCTGTAAGTGGGTTTAATCTGCCTTCCCATTCTGATGAGGTCCAATGAGAAGGAAGAAGCAGGCAAACGTGGCTGCCATGCACAAGGTTACAGGGAACGTGACTGCAGTGCTGAGAGCAGAGCTTCAGCCACGCAGCAAAGGGAACCGACAAGTAGGGACACAGCAATCACTTCAGAGATTTGGGGGCAGCATGTCAGCAAGACTTCTGGAAGAATTGAGATGTTCCTTAAGGTAGGAAGAGGCTCAAGCGGAGAAGGGCTCTTTCCTAAGCGTTGGCACCAGCGAAACAGAAGAGGCTGAATCATCAGGATAAGGTGCATTCCCTGTAATATTTGAGAGGAGCAGCTCCAGCAATAAGATGGGGAGAAAAGCCCCATATAGGGTGGAAGACAGTCGATATCCCACTATAACAGTGATTTAGGAGTCCAAGCACTAATTCCAAGTCAGTCACTATTACGTAAGAATGGGGTTTGGCTGGGTAGCTGCACAGCCATTCAGTGTCCAGCAGCACTCAGTCCAGCAAGACAATGAGCAACTACAGTACTAGCAATCCTCCACCCACTGTACACTCAAGGGGCTCTTTTCTACCATTTCTGGATCTGCTCTTATAACAGCATAGGAGGTTCTGAGGTCTCATCCCTTCTATGCATGCCAAGGCAGACAGTAGCCCTGATGCAGATTGAGAGCAAGACTGTCTTAATTTCTGCCATAGCAGCAACAGTGAAGAAGAGGATTCTTATTTAGAGATCACATTAAGTCTTTTAGTATTGTCTACTGCAGACCTTGTGACTCATCCGAAGTCCAGACCTCTAGGGGTGAGGCAGCCAACAGATGAGAACCCTGTGAAGTTACTTAGACCATTCCCTTGACTCACTGCTCTAGACAGGAGTGAAGAACCAGTCTCTAGTCTGCTCTCCACTGCTTCAGCCGTTACCACTTAAGAAGAAATGCTTTACCGCTTGAAAGCAAATGAGAATCTAATGGTGCTGCAGACACGTGTAAGAGGCTACAAGTTTCCTAAAGAAAGCAACACTGTTAAGTGTCAAGAGCTTGGACAATACAGGAGTCTCATGTCAGAATGTGAGGTGCTTTACAACAGTCAGTCAGTCTCTGCTTTCTATGGTTCCTTTCATACCACAGTGACAAGATGGGCACAGTTCAAATCAACACACGGTCTCTAGCCTGACCTCTCAGCTCTATTTATTTAGAGATCAATGCATTTTCAGCCTGTCTCATACAAGGCATAGGGCACGGAGAGTTCCTGTCAATATATACACACGTACAAGAGCAGTACAAGCAGTTTGGCACTCTCGGAGCTGAGGGGGAATGCCCTTGAAGCAGCAGTCAAGCTGGTTATAGGAAAGTGTTAAAAAGCTATTTTACATGTTTGACTGGGAACATTTCCCAGAACTTGGATAGCAACCCTAAGCCACGGCCCTCTTCTGTGCTACTCTGTGCACGTCTTCCTATGAGCCCCTACAAGGGAAGAGATCATGTTCTTCACTATCAAAGAACATAGTATTTATATTCTAGAAATACTGTACCTTTTAAACTAGCTCCAGAGAGACAGACTAGAAGCCAGGTCCAGGAAAATAATCCTTAAGTCACAGTATATCGATTGTCTCTAAAAATAGGGAATGAAGTTAACACAGTGGACATTCTGATAAGACAGTACAGAACAGTACAGCAGTCCACTTCTGCATCAGCAGATCCTCTCCTATGTACATGCAGACAATGAGAAAGGAATGGAAACACTCCAGTCCATCAGGACAAAACCAATCATCAGGAGATCTCCACAGCTCACCATGTGCCAAGTTTTCCTGTTCTTAACCAGTATAATCCAAGATTAAGGAGAGCTTTTCCCCTACAAAGACTTGAGATCATGTTGCAGTTAAGGGTAGTAAGGAAAGTGCACAATCCAGAATTTTAAGGTAACATGGAATTCTGTTTCCCCAGAAAGCTCAGCTGAAGTTCCTGTTTGCCCCTAACCTGCAACTGCCCTAAAATTCTGTCAAGTTATTGCAACTTCTGTCAATTTTTAGTGTAAGAGGTGGCTCTCAAGGCCACCCAATAAACAACTGGTATGGTGGGTATCTGATAGATTTTTTAATATCCACTGTATTTCTGATGGAGACAGACAAGGCAGCAGACTTTGCAACTCTGCTCTGCTGATGGGACAAACTGCCCAAAAGGGAAAGCCACTCTGTGCATGCCTGTTAAGACACCCTGTGCAGCAGACACATACGACTGCTTGAAGCAGCAGAAGTCTGCCCCTAACTGTGTCCTCAAAAAGGGCCAAGGATGGACATTCAAGTCATTCCGGTCCATTCACATAAGATATGATGAAGGGATTAGAGGCTTCTGACAGCTGAAGCAGTAGTGGTGATCCCAACAGCCACCCTACCAGGGGCAACTGCTGGCTCCCAGCAGACAAATGGGGGTGACAGTACCTGCTACTAGCACTATACCCCCCTGGGCACCATCTTCCCAGCTCACCCAGTGGGATCTGGGCACAGATCCCAGGCTGTTTTCAACTGGCCTAGTTCTGAGGGTAGACACTGAGCTAAGAGTCTAAAACAAAACAACAGTGCATTGCTACTTCACCTCTCTGCACTTACTTATTTGAGCACAGAGTCCTATAGAGGGAACAAACTGGTCATACTGACAACTAACTCAAGCACACCTGCTTCCTTGGGAACACCAATGTCAATAAGAAGCATCAGGAGCTTGGGAAGTCTCTCTAAGCTGTACACCTCAACACTGCTCACGAGCACAAGGACAGGAAACATTATGGCTACTCTCATCAATTTACACTCTGCACAACCAACAGAGAGAGCAGACCTTCTTTCTCAATACAGACAGGTGCTGGACAACAGAGGCTTCAGGAAAGTTGCTTGCCTGTACACAAGTTTAAGTTCTTTTACTGTAATATATATTTAAATATTTATCTGTGTATTTTGGAACAGGGAAGGGACATGTGGTGGAGAAGCAGGGAAGACAAGTTCAAGAAGCAGAGTCATTTCTCTGCATCCAAGAAGCTGGTGGCACAAATAACAAGCCTGGCAAGTGATCTCCCATTTCAAGCACAGTTGGCTACCTGCTGGCTTCAAAAGAGCGGACTATTTGTTAATGATATAAAATACAGCAACCATTTAAGATGCAGCAAGGCAAGGCTACAGGGCTGGGGATTATGATCATGAACAATGCCAAAGCTACACAGCTGTGTTAAAAACTGTGAAAAGGCTGTTAAATGGCAGGAGTAAGCACTATGCTGCTCCTGGAAGGCCTTTTCCCTCCACTACCCCTCCATCATGCCGTTGGTGTGATGCATTTGAAAAGGTGAACAGAGGGGGATTTGCCTAGGGGTAAAGCCACAGAACATTAAGACAGTCTGATCTGGTCTCACAGATCCCATGTTCCTAGCCTGGCACTGAGCTTCCATCAGCAAGCATTCAGGTCCTTCAACAGAAGTTTATGCCCTTCTACCTTCGTAAGTTGTAGGGGTGAAAGAAATCCAGCAGAGTTGAGCTGGAAAGCATGAACAGGGATGAAAACAACCAGTTTGCATACTGATCTTTGTATAATGACCCCCCACCCTCACAGCTCACTCTTCCCCAAATAAAGACACATTGTTCAATGGCATGTTGAAAAGACGTGCTCGTCATTCTTAATAAACAACTAGAGTAAGAATACATAAGAGAAACAGGGTGGTATCTTTATATGATACACAAGTGTATGTTACAAGAATTTCATCAGGCACAGAAGCCTCAAGGTTTAAGGCCTCAATGTTAGGCCAAAAAAGAAGAGTGTGGTAAAGTTTGTACTTTTAACATCTAAAAATGTCACTTAAAGGTCTGAATAGAAATTGTTGGTTTGTTTTTTTGTATAAATCATAATTGCAGTTCACTCTCTCCTCTTTCTTCCAAGATAACAGCAAATTAACGTCCAAGCACAAGAAAAGAAGATGCCTGCCTCTCCTCCACTGGCTGAGCAGGTCCATCCATCATTCTGTGCCCTCTAGGCTGCACGTGCTCCAAGGAGACAGAGGCCCCAGCCAACCAGGCCAATCCTGTAGTTCATGTTTTCTACATCATAAAAAAAACCAGAGTCAACCAGCAGCTTTCCACAGCTCCCAGCTCGCAGGGGATATGCAGCCTCCAATGGTTCCAACAGTTTGGTGTGTTGGGTAGGATACACAATGGGTAGGTTTTCCTTTAGATTCTTTTAAAGAGAAGAAGCCTAAAAGGGCTTCATAACTACACCAATAAAAAACCAAAAACTTAGGCATCTCCTTTAGTGTAAAAGTCTGTACAATTTCTCTTTGCTTGTCCCTCCCCCATCACCCGGCCCCACCCCATCTGAGCCACAAAGGATGCCTTAGTGCATGGTGCTGGCATTAGCCACGGCAAGAGCTTCCTGAATCTCTCGTATCACCAGGATCCGGGTGAGCATCTGCTCCATCTGCTCTCTGCTGATCGGCTGGATGGAATACCAGATAGGGCTGTTGGGAGCCACCACTGGCTCCGGTGTCAAGTAAAATGTGTCATTCCGGCCTTTCACACTCTGGGGGCTGTGTGAGGAAAATCAGAAATAACCAGACTAACAAAATGTCCTAGAAGAGAGAGACCACCACTGTCCTCATCCCAGGCTTTACAAATCCTGACAGTGAACATCTGGCTGATGAGACGTGAAGGTAGGGAGATACATCTAAGGGCAACATTTGTCCCAGAGTCTTAGGACTTGCTAGGTTAAAAAGCCATGGTGAAGACTACGAGAAAATAGTTTTTATTTCACACTGGTAAGCATAACACACATGGCTTTAGGGGTCTTTCAGAGTGAAGCAAGGATGGGGTATTTTCACATTCAGGCTACCTGCAGATCCATCTGTGCAGAGGAACCATTACATTAATCATCAAAATCATCATAATTTAGAAATTAGTCTTTTGAGGCACCCTTCCAATCTCCATAACAAGTCCTTATTTTTGTTCAGAAGCTGGTTTCAATTGGACCCTAATTCCATCTCCAGTAGTGTATGCTTCTAGATGACTTGCAACTCACAATCAAGTTCATACCAACACAATCTTATATTTGGATATTTGCTAGGAGCAGCCAATTCACAAATCAGGATTTGTCTCTTTTAAATACCCCAAAAGTTCAATTTACATGCCATCAGAATTAATCCCACCCTCCCACACCAACACCCCTCTCCATTTCAGTAAATTTAGGCAAACATAGAAACTATGCCAGCAGTATCACACAGCGCTGAAAACTAGGCCAGGCACAGGGTAGAGCTCCCCAGTCACAGAAGACAAGCACCATACACACAGACGAGAGCTCTCACCATTTGAAGAGGTAGAAGTCATACAGCTTTATCGGACACCTCAGGGGGTTCTCTGGATTCTCAGTCTGCTCTGCATACATGTCATCTGTAACTACAAACCAGCCCCCCAGAAGTCTGTCAGCCACTCTGTGTAAGCACAGCACACCAAGCAGTACCATAGAGCCTCAACACTCTGCAGCACCTTGTCACCATACAAGAGCCAAGAGACATACAGCTGTTCCAGGGCAGAGGCACCTGGCTATAAATGCTTAAAGCATTATGCAGAGCTTGCTTTACCCCAAGGCTGTGGAAGATCACAACCCATCCATATTCCTTCCTTCCACGTCTCCTCTACCAATGCACAAAATGAGGGAAATATCACTACTGAGACTGCAAAGCCTCAGGTGCATCCTGTGCTTTTAAGAGGACAGATTGTACTTACATAGGGATTCTGTATGGGTTCACATGAATGAAGGTAAGAGAAGCCCTCCCAAAGAATTTTCTCCATCTCTTCATAAGCACTTACACCCAATAGCCTCTTTGCCCATAAAAAAAAACAAAAGTAACAAAAAAATTATCCTTAGTTCTTGATGAGTCCCACATGCCTCAGGTAAGGTATGTCCCCAGGCTTATGATTAGAAGGTGCTATGCTCTCTTGGATAGAATGCATGGAAACACATACTGCCAGGCTGCAGGTAACTGGCAGAGCCCTGAATTCCCTACCTGCAAATATCTCCAGGTTCATCCACTTCTTCAAGCCCAAGCAATTAAAATATTCCCAAAGAAACCTGCTAGACACTACCTTTCTGTCCTGTCTGGTGCATGCCTGGAGCCTTCATATAGCGGATACTCGTGCTTTTATCCTTGGGATTAGAAGGGTTCTTCTTGGTCTGCCTCAGCACCTTGGAGAAGGCCAGCTTCATGTGCTGGTCTACTGTTTTCAAAAGGAAGTATCTGAGCAGCAAGAACAGAACACAGGACGTTCAGAGGCAAGCAAAGGACACAATCACAACAGCAAGGTAGTTCTCTTTAGTCTTCAGGAGCAGGCTGAAGCTCAAACCAGCCACTGGGCTAAAGACTGTTCCAGCAGCAAAGCACAGAGGTTCAGTCTGCCCTCTGCTATCTCACTTCCTTGTTATACTGTATCTTCTTTATCTGACGGGGCTGCAAGAGGGCTCTGTGTACAACCATTTGAAACTCTTGATTTTGCCCTAACCCTGTGCAGCAACTTCACACCAATCCTGTCAAGGTATCTGAAGTTCTTTTATTACCCAAGATTCCCAAAGACCTAAGTACTTACTTTGTATTAAAAAACATCAGTGTGGTGAGCAAGGTGGAAGGGGAATGAGCTCCAAGCTGCTTACACTCCCACAGCATCTCTTCTGTTACATGACTGGAGAGGATGTAACCTGCAATAATCAGAAGTCAGCATCATGCCAGGGGACAGACACAGCATGAAGACAGGCAACATTTTACAGTTTCTAAGTACTGGAGAGCACACAGATCTTAACAGAAGGAGGAAAAGGAGATTTTCACTGATGTCAAGATTCAGTGCTCTGCAAATAACTTTTTAAATAGCAGGTACAATTAGGAAACACTTGTATATATCTGTCAACCCACAGCTGTGGAGAGTATCCTTCTGCAACATGCCTCTACATCCCAGACCACCAAGAAAAAAATATGCACTTAAACAGCTTTAATTAATGGCTCGGCTCCAATGCAGATGCTCTTAATCCAATAACATGTGAAGCAGGCAGGCCAGCGTAACAAATCAGTTCTTGGCCCTGTGCACAGCTTTAGTCAGCACACAGTGCCAAGTGATGTATTTGGACACATGAGTAATCCTTTGATTCGCAGATTTTTTTCCCCCCATTGTGTAGAAGAAAAATACTACACCCCAAATACACAGATAAACAGGAAAACAGACAGCAGTATGAACTCCGGGGCTTGTGGAATGGCAAAGCACTGATCAAACAGCCTAAGTGAAAACAAAAGGATTCCAAAACTCACAGTGCTACTTAACCACCTAGCCTGTAACATCAGCTACTTCTCTGAACACAAGCAATAACTTCTTCACTGATGTCCAAATATATCAAAGGGAACGAAGCAAAGAGAAACTAGGTTTCAATGCTCTGAAAATGCAGTTCTTAATTCAGTTCTCATACAGTTCCCTGCCAAAATCTGTCTCTTCTGGAACTGCTCACCCCATCCCTGTTACCATTATCTCCTAAACATGAGGTTGAGCTGCAACTGATTGCAGCACTGGAAGCTTTAATCACTCGTTTTTTTCCTTTGACACTCAGTTGGTCCTGCAGACAGTATCCATCTGGCTACACAGCACTATGACAGTGCTGTATTGTCTCCCAAAGAAACAATACATATTTGAGGCAAGATGTATCACCACTTCAGATGAGGAAACTTGATTCAAATCAAGGATCAGCTGGCTGCCAAGTAAGCCAATCCCATGGCACTACAAAGTCCCAACAATGTGCCTTCTGATGGGCGACAAGTGACAGACAAATAATGCTCAGTAACAGTCAGGGTTAGAGCCTGACAAGTGCAGTAACCCCAGCATTCACTGAAGATGAAACATTTTTCTCCCTGACCAGCATGAGCTGTCCTAGGGACATTAAATACTTCAAAAGGGTTTCTATTCAGACTACACTCGTGCTGTAGTTTCAGTTTAAACATTCCAAGCTCTGTACAGTTATAAAGTTCTTAAACAAAAGCTCTTACCAAGAGGTGAAACACGGGGCTGTATGTCCTTAAGAACTTCATGCAGCCATTCAGTGAACCGAATGTAGTAGAGATCTGAGAAGATGTCATCAACTCGGCCATTTTCAAAAAGATACTGTAAAAGATTCACAACACAGGCCAGTACAGTGGGAGCGAGTGTGTTCCTCAGAGCAGACCTTATCTGAGGGCCCACATACTCAGTCAGTCAAGCATGTTACAGTATAGAACTAAAGACTGAAATGTTTTACTTGGGAGAGGGAATATTCTTGCACCAAGGCCAGTACAGGGTAGGTAATCTGAGTTACTATCATGGGAATGCCAAGATGGAAAAAAGAAAAACCATCTTAAATGTTCTACTGATTAGATTTCAGCGTTTATTTCAGGTGTGTTCACTTCAAGTTATTTCACATGACTTACGGACACTACTTTTTCAAGTTAACAACAAGGATGTTCAATTTGCGTGTCAGAGTTTGCTATTCCTACAGCTCTTCCAGAAAGCTCATACTTCCCACACCACATAAAGCTAAGTTCTTGCCTGTTAAAGCTTCAACTAGATTTAAATTTTGACATTGCCAACGTCTTCAAATATCATCGAACCCTTCTCCCTGCGCCAAAAAAGCTAAATGGATTTATTATTTTCACCATGATACTGAACTCGGTTATTAACAATTCATCAGAAACTTAACTTGTAGACAAAAGCATTGCTGCACACTAAAGACAAGTCATCTGATGCTTTTGGGCTTTTTTAAGCAGAGGGACTATTTTCATATAAAATTGTTGGGAAGCTTAATAGAAGCCACAGTCTCTGTTTTTTAACCAAGAGTCCCCCTCTACACATGCTGATAACATGGACAGTTCTGCAGCACATAAAGCTGTCCCATCCTACCTTCTGAATACACAGGAAGATATAGTAGAGCACATCTGGATCATAGGGTTCACCATCACCATTTCGAGCTTCTCGTGTCATTAAGCACAGACCATAATTCAGCTCAGCCACAGCTGAAGAGATGAGATCTTCCTGGAACCTCAGCAGCTGACGCCCTGGAAAAACAAAACAAAGCTATATTATTAAAGCCATATTATTTCCCAATATTTCAGGAAAGATTTCCCACATCTCTGGCTTTGCCATTCTATCTATCTGGCAGGTCCAGTACTACCTCATTGTCCCAGTATAGTAAAGCAAGGTGAAACAAAACAAGATCTTAGGATGTCAGATGTACTAAAAGATAAAACAGGCAAGAGTTTGATAGGAAGATCCTCTGCCCTGCCAAATGTGTGACTATTGTCTTCTTTTACCATGTCCATAATGAAATGCTGCCCTGCAGCAACAGGAAAACAGTAACTCCATGACTGGTCTACCAGATTGGCCAGACAGTTTGTCCATGCACCACAGTCATGCAGTGCCCTTTTCTATTGCTATTCACCCAGGTGCTCAAGGGGGTTCAGCCCAGAGCTAATGTAAGTCCTGTGGCAGTACGCAATAATTAGTACTGCAGAGTAAACTAAAGTTTAAATTTGGAAACAACCACTGATTCAACAAAAGTGTTTTCCAGAGGAGTAAACACCTAACATTTTCGTCATTCCTAATCCTACTTGAAAGGAAACAAAGGCTATGTTGTCATGACACTTACTTCCAATAGGTGCTAGTCTGTTTTGGGCTTCTTTTTCCAGCTCTGCATTCTTGGTCTGTGCCCAGCTTTTCCACACTTCAAGACCTTCTTCTGGCTTCAGAGAGTTTGGAAGTAGAAGTTCAGGTGAAGTCTGTGGCTGCGGCTGTGGTTCAACTTCAGCAACCTGAACAGTTTGAGCCTATAAAAGAAAACACTTCATTTTATATCCACACTTCCATATGCAACAGCTGGAAAAAAAACAAGAATCCCAGTGCCCCCAGGATATCGGCCTTCTGCAACACTCTTAACAAGAAATTAATCCAAGGAACGCAACTTCTGCTGTCCAACCTGAATTGCAGCTCACAAAAGAGTATTCTACACTCTAAGAACTCTTTCAGTTTGAATGGGCAGATCAGTCTTCAGCTCGCTTGTCGCTCTGAACCACCACTGATGTCCATCTCGCTACAAGAGCAGCCCACCAAGAGCAGAGACCACCAGCCCCCAAATAGGAAGGGGCCACCAGCTATACTAACTACTGCTGCTCCACACCCAGAACTGCCCTGAGGAAGGTCCTGGGTACAATCACATGCCATACCCCACTGGCATCTCTCCCTATCCAGGCTCTCTTCTTTATGCAGTACGTAACAAGCACACAGAATAAATGCACTCTGTTCTTATCGTCAACAATGCATAAGATTAATTCACTTGTAAGAGGTATAAAGCAGTAAGATGAACACAGCATCAAAACATCCGTTTCAATGCAATGTTCTCAAAATATAAAATACTGATACGGAGCACTAGCTACTACTGTGTGAAGAGTGGCTGTATGACTTATTATAGACCTAAGGCATCTCCACACCCTCTGTAAGTTAACTGTGCAGCAGAATCTTAGGTCACCAAGAATTATAACCTCAAACTGAAACTTCTTTGTCAGACAACCAATGGCACCAATCTAAAACCAGAAGCAAGCCCTCCAGCTGCACTCACTCTGCATTCTTCACTACAATTTCTCAATTCCATACCACAGAGTCTCATGGCTACGTCAATTAACGGCTTTACAGACCTTAGTCAAATTCTCACTGGGCACCCCGAATGTTACAGAAATAGCAATTCTTATACAAAAACAGTTTTGCTTTCTCCTCCCTAAGAGCTACTCCAGAAAGCAGCTTTTCCTTTGATACTGCTAAGTGTCAATATTAGCAAAAGTTGCCCTGACAGTACTAGAGACCACACCAAAAACAGCATAGAGACTTTTAATACCGGTACCTTACTTAGTATAAAAAACCAACAGCCTAAGAGGCAAAGTCTGCAGGAGTCTCAGACTGGAGCCTTCCAACTGCCTCTGGTTGGTTTTTCACTCTTCGCATCAGCTCTTATTAGCTTTTAGCTTATCAGCCCCTGCAGCTGCAGCACATAGCATAGCTGCAGAGAGACTGACTGAAAAGGCCCAGCTTTAATCCAGGCAGATGGTGACAGAGTTGTGAAGCAAAGCCTCTTTCTCCCTTAAAGAGTCCAAGGGTGAACTGCCACCTTGTCTTTGTAGGAACCAGGATTGAGCTTCTGGTCTCCTCCAGAGTGCTGCCACATTACTCTCCAGAGAGTTGAAAGCTTTCTGAAGCAAACTCCCTTCATCAGCCCCAAGGGGCAATCTTCTGCCCTGACCACACAGACTCCTTCTCCAGCGTGAAGACTGGACACAGTCTGGAATAAATCTGCTGAACTGGCAGATGCTTGTTAAGAAACTTACATTTTTCATAAACAGACCAAAATAACTGCAACTTATCCAGATCCCCCAGAAGCATAGTGCTAGAAGACAACACACGGCAGGCAGGCAAATTCCTTCTCAGTTTTACAGTTCTGAGAGGGACAACTCCCAGAAGTTTGATGTTCGCCTCTAATAGCTTTATCACCCTCTTAGAGAGAGAGAGAACATCTCTCCTGGAATTGCCTATGTATTTAGGGGCTTATGCCCCTAAACACCTTATGTACCCTAAGGTGCACTTGATCCAGGAAGTTTGCTCACAACTAGTCAGATGCAAGTACTTTACCCAGACACTGGATCTGCTGTGGGCTCCATGTGCAACGTAACACGATAAATGGGTGACTAGTACATATTAGCATGCCTCACTTGGCTGCAATTATCCCTGCCTGTCCACTGCAACCCCTGGCATAGCTGAGGAACACTGCAGACCTCAGAATACCTGCTATGAAGAATCTGGCAATTAGCACGTATCTATTAATTTTTAACACTAAGATCAAGACTGTACTTTCTTTTCTTAAGTTCTGAATCCTATAACTATGTACCAACATTACCACATAATAGTCTTATACCCATCAGGAGTCAAGTGCCCTATGTCACATTCAGGATTCTGGGACAGATTCATCTCTGCTTCCCAGACACCACCTGTCTGTTGGCATGCTCCCTCTCCACAACATTTTTAAGTTGTTAATCACAAACTGAGACCAAGAAGCAGTTTTAACTTACCGAGCAAGTGACTTGTAGCTGCTGCTGCTGCCCCTGCTCTTGGGGTGTGGGCTGCTGCTGTTGCTGCTGCGGGTCCCATATATGCACTGTCTGTGCCGTATTCTGGTATGTCCCTGCCACAGCCTGCACTGCCACTGGAATGTGGATGTTGCCATTCATAAACTGTGCTGGAAAGATCGAATTAGCAAGAGTCTGCACCACTTCCTCGTGAGAGTTCTTCACTACTGAAGTACTTCCCACCATCTTATCCTTGTCATCTTCCAGCTTCACGGTAGCCAGTGTTGTGGGCGAGCCACTGACGTGGACGGCGTTGTAGGCCTCCTGAGGGATGGCAATGTGGGTTATGTTTTGCTGCTGAAGGTCACCACGTGGTTGAGCAGAGTAAACAGGGATGGTCCAAGTCTCTCCAGTGGGGCTAGTAATGGTCCCAGTGGCACTGTACAGGTGGGCACTGTCCACTGTTAACAAGTCTGGCCTTAAAGAGACATAACTTTGCTGCTGGCCCTGAGGAATGGCCAGCACTGTGGCAACTGGCTGCCCTGAAATAGCATATGATACAGTAATAGGCATATCCACTTTACGTTTCTTCACTGGCTGAAGAACACTCGCAGAGCTGATCCGCCTCTCTCCCTCTCGTGGGGAGCCTTGTTGAGAAGGTGGAGGTGACAGTGCCCCAACTGTTTGAATCTGTATCTGCTGGCCACCAGTAATGGCCTGTCCGGCCACAAGCTGGGCCTGAATCTGCTGGTGCTGTATGTGTTCCTCCTGTAGCTCTGCAGCCTGGATCTGTTGGGCAGTCTGCACATGCTGCACTTGGATCTGAGCTGCCTGCAGCTGCGATGGGCTGGGGCTCTGAAGAGACTGACTCTGTATTGTCTGGGATGCCTGCTGCTGTGTCTGGCCTTGGATCTGCACTTGGACTTGTATTGGCTGCTCCGAAGCCTGATGGACAGAGAGCTGTGGAGAGAGCTGCTGGGCGGAGACCTGCTGCGGTGACTGCTGGACCTGGACCTGAACCTGCAACGACACCAAGCCATAGCAGTTAGAGATCAGCAGTGATTCAACAGATATGGTCTGTCACTCAAGATCTATGCTCCAGGTCTTTTATGCTCACTTTTATGATTCCATATATTAACCCATTAGTAAAGACTTCTGAAAAATGAAACCAAGTTATTCTAGAAGTGCCTGGTTGATAATGGCGATATGGTAGATGTGTTTGCTCAGCATTGGACATGATCACACTTCTCAGAACAGAGAGAACAGCATGTGAGCTACATCTCCACCCTCAAAGCTCTATGGGCTCAAGCCAATAGAGTCTTTAAAGCTATTTGCATTGCTAAAATGTTATTTTAGCATAGGCCTTGCAATAGCAAGACTTTAAAGGTCATGCACATTACAATCACAGGAGCTTGTCTCTTTCTTACCATGCTCTAAAGATTGTTTTACTGCTGCCCACCCCAGTCCCAAGACAGCCACAGGACCACTTGCTGGTGACAGGCAATAAGAAATACGGGTAAGTCGAAACCAGCACTTGGCTCTTCCCTCATAAAGCATGGGAATATTACATTGAAACCTATCATTAATAGTAACACTACACAAGCAGGTGTCAACAGAGAATGTGGCAAGTTCAACCTCAATCTTTGTCATGCATTAAGGGCCTACACTGCAGCATATGCTTTTTAAACTCTAGAAGAATTTCTTTGGCAATGACAAAACCAACCTTTTTTTTTCATTATTTACTTATTCAATTTAACACCATTTATTGTGCAAACTACTCAGTTGTATTTTCTAGCTCATGCACTTAGACAATGCTGAAGAACACAGTCAAAATATGTTGACTTGATTCCAAACCAGTTCCTTTTATTTTGGGGGGGGGGTGGAATTAAAAAAAATCACACCCTGTCACATTAACACTCATTTGTCCAAGGTCTGCCAAAATATCTAGCAGCAGTCCAGCAGCACACTGAAAGCCAGAGGTAGCCCCCAGCACAAATTTGAGGTCTCAATAGCTTCACATCTCTGGTCCAGACTCTTCTCCACTTTGTTCCTCACATTCACACAGACAACTTGTTACATTTGCCTTGTCCTAGAAGTGATACTCCAGGTTCCCATGACCATCTGTTTCTCCAGGCTTCATTAACACTTTATCTTAAGGGAGAGAATTAATTACTCAACACCTCTCTCTGAAGCCAACACGGAGTTACTTAGTTGCAAAACTAAAAGTCCTGCTACTCATGTTCTCTCACCTTTTTCTATCTCACTTCCTGGAGCCAGTCAGACTAATGCAGCATTTGCAAAGAGACAGCACACTAGCCAGCCTGCAAAAACAACTACCATGCAAGCCTGCTGTGCACAAAATCTCCCTTCCCAACATTGCTGCTAAGAACTCTTGAAAAATGTGAAGAACCTATTTACAGCCAATCAAGAGTTGTTAAGGGTAGCAAATGGGTAGCAAAATGCCCCACTGGCAGGCCAGTTTTCTAAGTCATCTCCTGTTAAGTATTAATTTATTTCCAGGAAGAATAGGGTATAGTTCCTTCTGGGAACTCTCTGCAGTATACCGTAATCCAGATGACGTGGTGACTCTATAAAAATTTCCTGCAAGGTAACAAGAAGCATGTGACCTTATGTCAGCATGACAGTTTAAAAAGCTGCATCAATGAGTGATTTGATCAGGTAGTCAACTGAAAAAGATTAACTCACCTATGGGGATGTTTCCTCGGTATTATTTGATATTGTACTGCCCTGGAGCATGAGTACTGCCGTAGACAAACAGGCCCAAACAAGAATCCCAGGGAAGGGTTCAATTTAAGAAAGCCAGTTGCAATCACATCCCTAGGACAAGTATTCTCCAAAATATTTCACTTTAAAAATCACTAATATAGTCCTTACCATTAATTTAAGTTCTTGTTCAAAAGATTAGCTGCAAGGCAAAGGCCAAAGACTGAACAAATTAAATGTTTTATTGCACTGATATTTTCTGTTTTACAAAAGAAACATTTACTTTATCGGCTAGGATTCAAAATGATGGAAAGACGTAAACACATCATTAGTCCTGTACTTCTGAAGTGTTTTCAGAATTTGCACAAGTTAGACCACCTTAAAAATACCCCCACCCTCTTTCCATACAAAATTTTACATTACAGTTCCTGTTAGTACTGTAACATATCTAATGGAAAGACTTTATTTGGCTAGCAAGAAGATTTCAAAGTGTCCTCCTGTGCTAAAACAATTTTATCAGATAAGCGTAATTAGAAAGGTAATGGAACTGGTTTAAGAAAGGCATTGTCAACGAGAGGCATGGTCTAAGACCAAATGCAACATGACAGCATTTGCTCCCTTCTGCTCTTGTAAACAGATTGTTTCAGTTCTAAGGGACCTACACTGATCATCTAGTCCAACTGCCTGACCACTTCAGGGATGACCATAAGATACAGTATGTCATTAACGGCACTGTCTAAATGCTTCTTAAACAACGACAGCCTTGGGGCACCAACCACCTCTCAGAAACGTGTTGCACTGTTGGACCACTCTTTTGGTTTCCTAATGTCCACTCTAAAGCTCCCTCGGCACAGCTTTAAATCATTAACCATTTCAGAGCCTGAGCCTACAGTGTCTGAAAGTCAGGGAAACTTCCACCACTTTCAGCAGATGGGCAGTCATGCCCTGAGGCCCTTCAAAACTCCCCTAGGACTAAAGTCTAACTCCTACAACCGAGACGTCTTGCTACTGCTTTAGAGTCCACCCTGTTATTGTTAACACCCAAAGAATGAGTCAAGACCCAAACTAAAGGAAGTCAAATTCCAGAATCACTTGAAGCCCTCCATGCTGCAAACTGCAGACAGCATGCTTCTGACTAGACACTGGTCCTATTTAAAAGGTTATTGGAGCTCTACCTACCACACATTAGGCATGCATCCCCTGCAAATTACACATCCATTTTAAACTGTATCTTACTGTAGATTTCTCCCTATTTTCAAGCAGGTTGTACCCAGAAATGCTATAAGCATTCACTTCAGATTTACAGGTTTTAACCCAGTGAGACCAGAGGCTTCTTATACTGACCTTATTGTCCTTTTTTTTTGCTCAGACAGCAAGTTAGACAAAGAATTACACTAACCATCAGCAGCAGATGACTTTTTAAAAGACTCTGTACAAAGAGGAATGTTTTAAATTTACAGGCCAAGACCGACAGGAAGGACTTTAAATCTTCACTTTATGTTGAAGATTAAAGTAAAAACATGTTATGCTGGGAATTCCTGGGTTACTGATGAAAGAAAGGAACATGCCAAGTTACCAGTACAGAAATACCACTTATTGCCAAAAGTCTGGATCCAACAGCATGAAAGAATCACCTCCCAACAGGCTACCATGACACAGAGAAACACCTTTTCACCATAAAGTAGCTGAAAGTTGGATCAAGTACCAGCTGACTAGAAAATCAAGTGTCAGAAATCAACCCTGTATCATAATAGTAGGGCAGAACTAAATTCCCTTAACAGAAATCTTCTGTCACATTAAGCCCAAAACCTGTGCTTCATTCTGTCCTGAAGTGAGCACATGCGAAGAGTAAATAAGTAACCCCATGAGCATGAGAACAGCTGAAGGTTGGTTGCCAAACTTTTTTCCTAATGGTTGATAGACAAACTTTCAAGTAGGAGTCATAACATGTCTGCCCTGCACAGATTCTCTGCCCAAAAAGGAATCAGACTCAGTTGTTTCAGAACTGCAGTTCTGAAACAGCTGAGATTTTCTTTGCTTGTTAATTCTTTCATCTGTGGACTGACTGGATTACGTAATATTTCCTAATACCTAACTCTAAATAAGCACACATACCAACTCTTTCCTGCATGGATTTTCTGATATCTAGCTTGTCCTAGAGCACCTGACAGGCTCTTAAATGCCTCTTTTCACAAAGAGATCTTAATTTCTGAGGTTGTGTTTACACTAGCAAGTAGTAGTACATACAAAGAGCAGACCTCCAAAGCAAGACTGAAGATGTACTAACGTCCACACTATACCTTCCAGAAGACTACTTCAAACTTAGTCCTAGTCTTGCCTCCCAGCCAACTTTGACAAACACTGAGAAACAAGAGTGCATCTTACAGCTTAGTTTTGTCTGGAGGGAACCCCAAATGACTAGCTCCAAACCTACAAGAGGTAAAGAGGGGCAGGTGGCCAATTTGCTGAGGGAAGTATGCTCCAAATGCTCCCAGAAGTAACATGCATGCATCTCAAACTTCCCACACAAAGTCAACTACTTGGCAAAAAAGTTAGTGAGAGCATAAGAAAAGCAATCTCAGGTTTTTTAGCGCAATTTAAGGACAGAAGACTTAAAACACAGTTCCCTCAACGAGTCCTAAACTAAAGCAAATCTAGCACTAAAAACTGTAACAAACACTAGCACTAACACTGTAACAAAGAGTTCCTTCTAAAGTTACACCAGAAAGTGCACATCCAAGTACAAAATAGATATGAAAAGTGTAAGGGAAGAGCAAGTGAAAAGACTGATCACTGAAGTAGCAGGAAATGTTAGAACTTGTTATTTAACAACTTTACAGGAAGTTCTTTGCTATCTGAGTAAACAAGGTCTACGGGAAGGGTACAAGTCAGCTTTACAGAACAACTGCCAGACAGATTCTCACTCCAGGTTTTTCCCCCACTCATTCATCAACCACAGAGAGAGAGTTCTGCCAACGAAATTAGGCCTGGGTGTGTTTGAACAGTTACAATATCAAGTTTATGCTGTAAAGTTGTACACTGGGGCAGGATTTAGGTCTAAGACAGCTAAAACACATGAACCAATGAAAAACAGCCTACCTCTCCAACAAAAGCCTACTTCCATATACAAGTAGATGCTACCTCAGAAATACCACTCTTGCCTATAATCACCCTTTGAACTGTCCCACTCAGCCCTAGCAAATGCTAATTAATACCTGCTGCTACACTAAAATCGTACTGGCATGTTTTTCAAATGTAAGCAAATAGGAACTCTACCTTCAAGCTAAATTTCAATACAGAGGGAAGAGGAAGGTACATCCAACAGAAGCAAAGATGCACTCTGTGCAGAGCCAAAGACTTTTTTCTGAGCTATTTAACGACATCTTTCCCTGCCTTGTGTCATTATTAATGTCCAGCCTCCTATAACAGTCTGAAGTCACAGAACAGACTGAACAGTAAACACATAAGGAAGTGAGCAATTAGAAGGGCACAAGTATTCACTGAAAGATATTTTACACAAGCATTTAACCATTCCCCACATAGTTCTGTCATCTTGCTCACCTGTACCATCCTCCCTTCAAGCCCCACCCAAGAAAATCTTGCCACCTAGACATCAGACTGTTCATAAAAAGATGAATATGAGGATCTTCTCCACACACATCCTAAACAAAGACACTTCCTACCCTCTGACATTCTTTCAGTTAAATCTTCTTTTTGGAAGAGGCACGAGAGGTTCACTGACCTCTGCAAAAGTATTCGGGAAGCAAGCCAGCTTCTCACCTCTTCTCACTGGAATCATCAATTTGATGGCCTCAATGCAGAGGACCAATGAGCAGCAACCTCACCAAAAGCAGAGCTGATAAAACTCTTATTTGACTGGAGCAAAACACAGACCTTCCCAGGCACTCCCTGATGCAGCACAGGGTATGACAACTTGACATACTAAACTCCTTCTTAAGGTCACTAATGATACCCCTGTCATATTGGGCGTGGAAGGAACTCCAGGGCACTTGAACTGTAGCAATGACTAGCGTACATAATCCAACAGTTGCATCCACTCATCCTGTAATATAAACACTTGACAATACTTTGTTGAACCTTTTAGGCAAGAAAACCTTAACGCAGCAACTTCTTCAAAGAGAAAATTTATTTTACCAGAAAAAAAAGCAGCAAGCACTCACACTCTGTCTTTAGTTGTTCAAAGCAAGTAAAATCCAGGATGAAACCTGAGTACTGTCTTTCTCTATGATCGTAAGATCATCAGCAGCACTTGCAACCATGAGGTCATCTGACTGGTCATATTATTAGTCACCTTCAGCAGCACTGTCACACTGCCAGACATAAGCATGGTCATTCAAAGGGTCTTCCACCGATTTGCAATTGGATTAGCAAGAACTAAACAGATTACCAAGTCAAGTACCGGGATGACACAAGTTTAATCAAAAGCTAAGAGGCTTCGGCAGATGACCAAAATTCATCATAATACAAAACAAGCAGTATTCTAGCACAGAGAGCCAGCTGGACGGAGTGCACTGCTATGGTGGAACGCTGTCACCCCCCGGAGTCACAACAAAATCCAGCTTTATTCAGAAGCTGTGCTCTGCCACTGCTGCCACAGTGACAGTACAGAGATAAGTGAACACTAAATCATGGGCTTAATATAAATCATGCCTCAATAAGAAATCTTGAAAGACAGAAAAACACTCTTACAAAGTGGCAGAGACATTCTTCTCCACCCTATTCTTGCAGAAAAACTTTAAGACAATTCTGAGCTAGCTGCTCAAATACACCTGAGTCCAGGTGCATTGCTGATACACAAAAGCTGCAGCCATATCTAACACCAAATGTGCCACCTACACGTTCTGGGGGGTTATAGCACCCTAAAGTGAGCAGCAGGGTAGGCAACACAAACACTAATTATGATCTGGACAAATGAGAAAGCAGGTATCTAAAAGCAGAGGCACATCAAAAACAAGGAGAAGAGAGTAGGCAACATTCTTTAGGAAAGTTGCTGAAATCTTGGCTTTTATGAGAAATTTTTCACATTCAGGGTGCAGGTCATTCAGTTCAAAAATCAGGAACAGGTCTCTGGCAGCAACTCTGTGCTTATTTTCAAGAAGGTCAGGTTATTTTTCTCTGGAGCATATGATATATGACCTCCCTCCCTATCTCTGTTACTAAGACTTGCAAGGATCAAGCCTGAACATGGAGTAGTTCTGAAAGGAGGCAGCAGGAGGAAACAATGAGAGGGAAAAAAAAATAAATTCCTTTTGACTTCTACAATTGGTTTGGGGGTCTTCCACATCTTCAAGGCTGAGGCACTCAAAAGCCAACCCTCCTAGCTTTTCTACTGAAAAACAAAACTTCTCCCAGAAAACATCCTAGCTGGCAAAGCCAAACCCACTCTTGATCAGTTTTAATAGCCTCATGCAGAGATCCAAGTCATGCCTGCAAGGCTTGATGCTTTTGTTCTTCAAAAGCCTTTCAACACAAGTTACTGTAGGGCAACAGGTTACAGAAGTCCCAGTTAAGCATTCATTTACTCAATAGAGAGTAATTGGAGACGAGTTGCCAGTGAAGGAGGTAAGTTTGTCTTTGCTGTAGGATAAAAGCACACAAGTGAGCTGTAGGCACAAGTCTAGTGCACTGCAGCCAGTTCACACTACCTTATCTCCAGTCATTTGTGACTCCATACCCTCATTTATTGTAACAAAAGAGAGCTTGCAGCTTTACATTCTGCTACAGAAGGCAGAAAGACTCCTATCTCAAGTGTTTCAGAATTACAGCTATAGGCAGAGTTCAGCTGTTTGGAGACATATAATAGAAAAACCTTACTAAATGCCTTTCCACCTATGAACTCTTCAAATTACAAAATGTGTCTGACAACAAAAGTAGTTAAGTTATAAAATTGGTTTGTTTTTTCCCTCTGATACTGGATTTGCTTACTTAATAAAATGCCTAATGTAATATCTACTTAAAAAACCAAAAAAAGACAACTTCCACTGTGCAAATGGATAATCTACCTTGATGCACATGCATCCTTTAGAAATCCGTTCCTGAAATATATCTTCTCTGGTTCATATCCTAAGTTGACTCTCTTGCATTTCTCCCTCACCTAAAAGCCAGTTCAAGAACAACAACTTTTAGAACGTTCAAGGACTACTTAAAGATTATTGATTTCAGTAAAAAAAAAAAAATCCTGAAGGCAAGTTTGATCCCACAGCCACCATGAACAACCAGATAGTCAGACAGGCAGAGGGGGGTGGTATTTATAGCAGCTTCAGAGCACAAGGCTTCGAGAGCTGTGTACATGCCAGAACTGTAAACCATTTCTCCAATAGGTGACACCACTCTATTGCTATGCATGCGGCTCCTCCTACAGCAGGGCTTGAGGGAGGCACAGTCAAGAGAGCCAATTCACTACCAAATTCCTTAAATGAAAGGGAAATATTGCTACCCTACATAAAGTTAATTGGCCCTTCCTCTTAAGTATTTGTCTGAGGTTTAAGGTTAGACAGCAGTTCTGAACACTACTCCATCAGTTAGCAAGTCATATATACATTTAGAGATTATTTTAGACGCTTACCTGGACTTGCTGGGGTTGCTGAACCTGTATCTGCTGCTCTGGCTGAGTTTGCTGCTGGATACTGGTTGTCACAGGACAAGCAAGTTCAAGCAAAGACCCAGCCACCTCTGTGCTGTCCGTGTAAATGCAGTTGCCACCCTGCTGATACACCATTGTGGTGGTGGCCGTCTGCTGAAACTCTTGCAGAGCTTCTGGCCCCTTGGAAGCAAGGGAGTCCAGAAACTCCTTCATCCTGTGCTGGGGGATCGTTCGTGCCTTCACACGGATGTACTCTTCAAAGGAAATGGTGTTCTCCAGAGAATTATTCATATTGCAAGGTCCTCAGGGTTCCTTAAGGAAAGAGAAAGTAAAAATCTTAACTACAGCACTCCCTTGATGCAAGGATATTCTTAACTCCAGTAACTAATTCCTCATACCAAGTACTGTATGAAAACTGGCAAACATGCACAACCAGATGCCCAAGACAGATGCTTTAGTTTTATAAGGCATCATGTGCTACTACACATTTCTCAGATTAATCCTTGGCAGCTCAGGGGAGTCTGAATGATACCCAGGTGTGACTGTGGAACTACTCCCAGAGCCCACTGCCATGTAAACTCTCCTAGCTCTGTACTTCACCCAGACCAGGCAAGTCCTGTACCAGATGAATCCAGTCATACGTTCCATTTGTTTGCAGCATGCATGGTTAGCGAGAGAAGCTCAGAAATCAATATCTGCGGCCCTGCTTTGCAGCCGCAGAGGTGGAGAACTGAGCAGTGTGTTCTATTAGGCCGTGCAGTTCTATTCTAGGCAGCTAATGGGAAGCACAACGGAAGAGCAACAGATGCAGCATTCAGCCCATTGCTATTAGGACTAGGACAGCCTTATCGATTTGAACACAGCAAGCAAAAGGAGAGTGCTGGAATCAAGAGACTTCCTCAAACAGGGAGCTACACACAAGGAGAAGCAGAGCTCTGGAAATGACAAAGGCAACAGCAGCATGAACTCTTGATCTCCTTTTAATACAGGAAGAGGTTAACGTGAAACATGCCATGTGTAAAGACAAAAGAAAGAGAAAAAGAAGTCAGATGATCAGGGAGGAAGTGAAAGCAAAGAAAAACCACCACCACCACCAAAGATGACTCCACCTGAGAACATCAGACAGCTCTAGGGTATACTCTGACAGCATTCTTATCTTGTTTAAACCCACAAATTGTTTTTGCAGTGAGTATACTGGTTGTTTCTAAGGCACTAATTAGCCTTGATAAAGAAAAAATACATTTGAGCTATAACACCAAAAGATACTGAGACAATTGTGAAAGGATATGAAACAACCCAAGATTAGGACTAAAAGAGGTGATTCAGCACTACTAGATCAAGCTGCATAAAGGAGGAAAAACAGACAGACATCACTATGTACATCATGACTGTAGCTCTAAAGAGGACAGGTACAAAACCAGAACTTTATGTATCCTTTTACCATGATTTAACAAAGTAGAACTGAGACAGGGATATGCGGTTGAGCAGAAGACTGCCAAAGCCTGCCTGTGTGAAAATGGGAGCTAACGCTAGGCTTTCACTGGCACTCAAGCACACTGCACAAGTCCAGCCCCAGTTATCACCAAAACCTGGGAGAACTGAAGCAAACCCCTCCTCACTGATACATTACAGCAGTCCAAACACACAGCTTTTGTTTACATGGAGGTTCATGGCTAGTGCATTGGACCAGGCTCACAGGAGAAAACGAATATCAAAGGTAAGCGGAACGTACATGAGGCAACTTGTGCTCTGTCTACGGTTTCTGAAGTCATTAAGATACATTTGCTGCTAAATGATACAGAAGATATTCTTAAAATATGCAGCAATGTGTAGTAAAAAACACCAGATAATGGTGTTCACACAGCAAAGCCAACAGGTCTGTAAATATCAGCATACAGAAACCCCTGTAGAGCCCACATCTGGAGAGAAAAAACATTCTGCCTTTCAGACACCAATCTGACATTTTCACACCAGCTCCAGAGGATAGAGCCAGTAAGACTACTCACTCCTCCAGGAGCCACTCAAGAGTACTCTACACCTCTATAGCACTCATTACTAAGCCTCTCCCAGGTGACCGTATGCCCAACGTGAAATTAAGGGAGAGTAAAGATGTTAATGTATCCACAGGGACTCAGATAAGACCTACACCAGGCACACTCAAACGTGTTTTGTATCTAACTGGATGATACTTCGTTATATACTCTGAGATTGGAAAACAGATTTTAACAATTAACTTGTCCCAATCTTCTACTTGGCACTCACAAGTATTTGACTTCAATATTACAGTGAGGCCTTCAGAAGAGCATCATCATTTTCCATGTCCACCCTTAGGCGCACTAGCAGATACAGCTTTGAGAGGGAAGACTCTTCTGAGGCATAAGCCTCAAGGATGCCATGCTGGGATCCTAGACACGAATGCCACAGATGCTCTTTGACAGCAGGATCCCAGACACAAGTGGCACAGATGTTCTTTGGCAGTCAGCTGCTGCTGAATTGGACAGGCTCACCTGTCCCAGGTTCTCCCTTCCTGCTCCTGCACTGGTTTTTATTACGTTGTAACAACTCAGTAATTACGTTGTAATTACTTCTGGTAATCTTGTCAAAGGAGAGAGTGGGGAGGTCAGCAGGGCCACTGTTTCCAACGGCAGCTGATAGCCCTCACTTCTACTTTTGAAACTCCAACCCTTCTTTCACAAGCTGCTCACAGGTACATCACCCTCCTGCACAAGAGACCGGAAGCCACAAGAAACCCAGAAGCATAAGCAGCAGAGGTCCACCACCAAATCATCACCGACCTCTTCTGACCACCAGGAAGCAGATCAAAGCAAGCAATAATTTCTTAAATGCAAATCCTTGACCCTGCTAAGCTGGTCCATTTTAATTAGTTCTTGTTAGCATCAAAATCAAGAGCCCACTAGGCCAGTCTCCCCTTACTAGTCAATCTTCCTCTCTCACAAGCTGTCAGAAGAAATAACTTTCCTTTCTTCTACCATGGGAAAAAAAAGTTCCTTTACATTTTCTTTAAGCTACTATACTGAAAGCCACTAATCTGAGCCCCGGCAGTATCCCAACTCCCAGGCATGAGCCTGAGCCCAGTCACGCCACGAGGCACCTGTTCTTGCCCCAGAAGAGCAGCAATATCTTCCTTGGGTTTTCTCAACAGCTGCAGTTACAAACCCTGTAGGTAACAGTGTCTTCATGAGTCACTCATGTCAATTTTAAGGCTGCTTGGGATTATTTAATTAAAAGCATTGAACTACTCAAAACTGCACTTCACGAGACCCTATGCAGCAGGGGAGGTACCAGGTCTGCAGGAAGATTCAGGAAAGTAATGCCGCACTCTCAGAAATTTTGCTTATTAAAACTAAACCAACCTGCATTTATGATGGAAAACATCTGTAAGGCTCTAGTGTGCATTCAACAGGCTTTTGTAGGGTAACATATGCAGCCTGCTGCTGCAGTCACTTTTACTGTTAGTTATTAAAACACACTAATTTGTGCATTCCATTTATCCCACAGACACGCACTGGAAACTGCTAACACCCACCCTTACTGGATCTCAGCTCCATGTTTTTAATACTGCATTTTAAAATAAAAGAGGGCATCCAGGCAATAAGTTTCTCCAATAAAGGAAGGTAACACCTCTCTGTGCAGCATAACTGCATCTTTTTCAGGAAGTAAGTTCAAGAAATTCTTTGAAGATTATGAGCACATACGGTTAGTTGATAAAACTTAGACCGAGGTTACTGAAAACACACACACAACTTGCAGCATGTGGACAATCTGGACTCACCAGTCACCATGTTGCATGTATTTCTGCTGCTCTTGTCCTGAGCTCTTAGACTTGTAACGTTCTGGAGAAGACAGAACAAAGAAGCCCTTTCCATCCCCAGTTCCTCTTTCTTTATTAAGCCATTTTATTTTTAATATGTATTCCATTAAGAAAAAGTATCAGGAAACAAAGATATGATCATCCACGCAGCTAGCAGCTCCTACTGAGGAATTGCAAGATGCCCAATTTCTAACCATCGTATCCCTCAGCCTGGTGTTACTGGGAACCACTGTGAGCACACCTGTCACAGAGCGCCGTGCGGCGACAGGCGCGGCACGGTCGGTAACACCGAAGTTACTGGCAGATAGAACTTAGAACAAGGCAGCAGCAGCAGTGACCGTATCCAGAGCCCCCCCCACCCCCGCCTCAGGTGTTCCCGGTACTGCCCCGAGGGACAGCCGGGAACGCTCGGGCCGCTCGGCCACCCAGCCAAGAGGTGGCGAAGCTCCGTATTTAGGCCCTGAGGCCGTCGGCTGCAGCTCAGCCTCTGTCCTGCCCGAGTGGGAACGCGAAGCCCACGGGGCTTCCCCCGCCCGCGAGGAACCGGCACTACCCCAGCCGCTCCCGCCGCCTTTGTTTCCCGGCGGGGCGGCCGGGCCGGGCCCGCGGGCGGCGCCGCGACACCGCCTCCCCCGCCCCCCCGGCAGGAGCCATGTCGGGGGCTCCGCGAGGACGGGACCGCCGAGGGCCGAGCACAGGCCGCGCCTTCTGGTCCCTCGCTCCCTGGGTGGGGGGGGCGACGGGGACGCGCCCGGTGCACGGGGGGAAGAGCGGGGTGCGCGCCCGCGCGGGCCAGGAAAGCGCGCGCGCGCGCGCGGCAGGCGGGGCCGCCCCCTCCCCCTCCCCGCCGGGCCCGCGCCGCCCCCGGAACCGCCACCGCCTCCTCCCGCGCCCGAAGGGAGGCCCCACCCGGCCCCGCCGCCGCCGCGCACTACCCCGGCCCGCCGGCCCGGCTGCGCCGCGGCGTGACCCGGCCCCGCCTCACCCCGGCCCCGTCGCCGCCGCCGCCTCGGCCCCGAGTCTTTTCCCCTCACAGCTCCCTGGGCGCCATCTTACATTCAACCCCCCGCAGCCAATCGGAGCGCTGCCTCAGCCTCGCGAGAGCGCGGCCCCCAAGCCCCGCGAGAGCTCAGCCCCTAGGCCCGCCCCGCGCCTTAAAGGGGCCTGTCCACGGCGGGGTGCAGGGAGCGCGCGGCCGCTGGGGGGCGCCCTAGGCGGGGGGGCGCGCGGCCGCGGGAACGCGCAGGACCCGGTGGGGACACGTGGGCACGGGGACAGAGCCCGGGCAGTCGGGGTACCCGGGACGCCACGAGCACCGCCTGGCCGTTCGGCGACGCTGGCCGAGGGGCTCCACGCGGCCGCCCCATTTCTTTGCGGCATGCGGGCGCAGCCCAGTCCCGATCCCCACGCAGCAGCCGGGGAGACTCGGCGTCGCGCCCGTGGGGGGCCAGACCCCGGTGCAGGGGCTCCCCGGGAAAGGTGCTGAGGCCTACGCGGCCTGTACCGGCGGGGCTGCGCCCTGCCCCTGCTCCGGGCGGCACCGCGGGGCGAAGTGCCGCCATGGAGGCGGAGGGTGCCCCGCGCCGTGGGACCGTGCCGGGGCTGCTTTAACGTGCCCATGTGCTCGGCGCGGCCTCGCCAGCCCCAGCCCCGCTTAAGGTGGCCCATGGGGCTGGGCAGGGTCTCCTCCCACATACTTCAGGCCCAGGGGCACGGGCGTGGGGCTCAGGGCACGGAGTGCACGCCAGTTCCGCGGGTACACCCTCCTGATGCCCAGCCCGGGGCCGAGCAGGCACCACCCCGCTCGAGTCCACCTTAAGGGGGGAGGGCGCTCGGGCGGTGTTTGTACACAGTGTGCACACCCTGCCTGCACCCTGTGTGCACCCCCTGTGCCCTGCTTGCCCTGCCTGCACCCCCCTGCACTTCCACGGAACCCACCTGTCTTGCCTCCACCCTACTTCCCCATTCCACCCCAATACCCTTGTCCCCAGTCCCACCTTATGGTGCTGGCTGGGGGAGCTGCAGCTCCCATGGGGTCACACCAGTGCTACACATAGGATAGGAGCAGTGCCCCCAGAACAAGGGAGACGCCCCACGCACACACCCCGCCAACCCAAGGCTCATCGGGGGACAAACAGGAGACCACCCTCACCCCAGCATCCCAAGACTGAGCAGGGGAGCAATAATTGGCAGTGAAAGTGGGGAGACAGGGCTGCGATCTCTGTTTATTGAGGCGATGCTGTGGGGCACCCCAGGGGGCTGCACCAAGGCACGGTGGCACTGGGGGTGTGCAAGGACCCCCGAGGAAGCAACACCAGTGGTGTAGCAGCAGCGGGTCCCTCAGGCCTTGCCAGGATCCTCCTTCAGCGTCACCGTCCGGTTGAACACCATCTGGGGAGAAACAGAGGGTCTGCTCAGAGCCCCATGGCAGGCAGGAGATGCTGCACAAGTGGGGGGCTGCCCCACTGCTCCTGTACCAGGGCTCACCTTCCCCGCCTCACTGTCGGGATCCACAGAGAAGTAGCCCAGGCGCTCAAACTGGAACTTGTCAAAGGGTCGGGCAGAGTGGACAGAGCTGTCGACCAGGGCGTTGTGCACCACACGCAGGGAGTCCTGGCAGGGGGAGACAGCTCAGCCAGCACCCTGACCCTTCTGTCCTCTCAACAGCCCCGCTCCCCCCAGAGACAGAGGGGTAGGGTGTATGTGGAAGTGGGTGCCTCAGGACTGGGTGCAGGAGATCCCCACTTTCCCCCTGGGCCTATAACCCTAGCAGCTGCCACTACTCACAGGGTTGAGGTCACTCAGAAAGCCACCAGGCACCTCCGATGGATCCTCAGGATTTTTATGCAAAAACCTGCCATGAGACAGAGTTTTGTCCCAAAGCAGCCAGATGAGGGGACATGGTGCCACTCGTGGGACCCCAGAGCATCGTTTTTCCCACCAAAGGGCCAGGCAGACCCCAGCAGGGCCTGGTGGTGTACAGCTATGCTGCTGGTCCAGCACTGCTGACCTTGTGCAGGCCTCTGTTGGCAGCCAGGTACTCACAGCCGCTCGTAGAGCCGCACTTCACATGCCAGCGGCTCCGATACCCAGTGGATGAAAGCTTTGGGCTTTTCTGCCACATCCGACTTGGTGCAGGTCACTTCCAGCTCAATGACACGCCCACTGACGTCCTGATGGAGAGGAGATGAGCTAAGCTGTCAGGCAGCAGCTCCATCCAATATGGCATGCCCCAGGCTGAACCCCAACTTTCAACCTGGGGACACATTGTTCTCTGCTGTGAGGCACAGGGCTGGCAGAGAGCAGCCACACAGACAGCATGGGCCCTCACTGTGCCCAGAGTGCCCAGCATGAGATGACCATCGCTGCCCTTCCCTGCTGGGGCATGTCCATGTCCTGACATTCCACAGCCCAACCTCATGTCACCAGTGCCCACAGCCACGCACCTTGATGACATTCTGGACAGTGATGACGTAGCCAGCGTGGCGCAGCCCCACTGGCTGCCTGGGGGCCAGGCGCTTGTAGCCCTTGTCTGCCTCCTGTAAGAGAGTTCACAGCTGCACAAGGGGTCCAGCATGGGCAGCAGGTCCCCCCTCCAGCATGCCTCTCTGTCCCCACTCCTGCCATCCCAGGGATGAGTGATCCCAGGGCTGTTTGAACTCCCATGTTGCTATGGGTGCTCCCACGGACAGGCTGTGTTGGGCACCATTGGTTCGACATGTCCTGGCCAGGCTAAGGACAACATTTGCCCAGTGACCATCAGAACTGCTGACACATTTGGGAGTCACAACCAGGTGCTCAACACCTGCCTGGGATCTCTGTGGGCAGCACGAACACCACTTCCAGTGCTGCCAGGCTCCCGCTGCACAAGCTGTAACTCCAGGAGTGAGGGCAGTATGGTCCAGTGAGCCTGGCTCACCTCCCTGAAATCCGTCTCCTCGATGTAGATGGTCTGGTGGAAGGGCACTTTGTGAAAACCACGGCTCTCATCGGCTGGAAAGTTGGGCACAAGGACCTCCAGTGCCTGGGGAGAAAGATGGTGTGAATGCTGATCTCAAGGAACCCAACTCCCATCACAGGCCATGGCAGTCTCACCTTTGGGGCAGGGAAGTTGGTGATGGTGACCTTGAGGGGCTCCAGGACAGCCATGGCACGGGGAGCTTGCTCGTTCAGCACGTCCCGTGCACACGCCTCCAGCAGATGTGGCTCCATTGTCGCTTGGGCCACTGTCACACCAACCTGAGGGACAGCCTCCCGTCACCATGCTGGCTAGGGGATGCATCCACCTGCCCTGTCCCATCCTATCTGAGATGCCTACCCGTGCACAAAAGTTGTTGATGGCCTCAGGGGGGAAGCCTCGCCGGCGCAGGGCTGTCAGTGTGAAGAGCCGTGGGTCATCCCAGTCCCTGAGAAAACACTGGTGTGGACAACCATGCATGCCCTGGGTGAGCCCCATCCTGGCTGCCGGCCCTGCTCCTACCTCACAGCACCTGTCTCCACCAACCGGATGATCTTTCTCTTGGAGACGACGGTGTAGAGCAGGTTCAGGCGCCCATATTCCCACTGCACGGGGCAGTAAACATCCAGCGCATTGCACAGCCAGAAGTAGGAGGAGCGCCTGCAGGGGAGTTACAGGCAGAGCCTGGCTCAGCCGCATGGACACACTGTGCCCCAGCACTCTGGGGCCAGCAGGATGCAGCCAGCTGCTCCCAGGTCTAGCTCAGCCCTGGGACATGCTGTGCATGGTGATCACCTGGCCTGGAACTCCTTGGTGCAGAGGGAGTGTGTGATGTGCTCAATGGAGTCGCAGAGGCAGTGGGTGTAGTCATACGTGGGGTAGATGCACCTGCAGGGCAGGCACAGTCAGCCTGGGGCAGAGCACAGTGCTGCTCCACTCCCTACACCTCCCCATTCCCAGGAAATCCACACCCACCCCCACCACATGTGCCAGGACACGGCAGGCCCTCCCTACCATTTGTCCCCAGTGCGGTGGTGTGGAGTGAACTTGACGCGGTAGGCAACAGGATCCATCTTCCCATCCTCCATCACCAGCTTCATCCTCAGCGTGGCTTCCCCCTCCCCAAACTTGCCCTTTCGCATGTCCTGTGGAGATGGGGGAAGATGTCAGCTGAGCCACGCATCCAGACCCCACAGGCATGCAGCACCTGTCCCAGCCAGGAGTACCTCAAAGAGCAGGAGTGACTCCTCCACAGGCCGGTCCCGCCATGGCGAGGGCGGTGGGTTGTGACCCTTGATCTCCTCGACCCTCTGATGGCAGACGTACGCCTGACCCCTACAGAGGGGAAATGCCATCACCAGACATGAGTGCCCATCCCCTGAGCAAGGGGGAGCCTCGGCCACGGCACAGGACGTCAACACCATCCCAGCACTTTCCTACTGCCCTGCATATTCACCTGCGGATGAGCTCCAGGGCCCAGGTGTAGAGCTGGTCGAAGTAATCCGATGCATGTGTCACTGCATAGGGCTGGTAGCCTGTGGGGATGGGTGAAATAGAACAGGTTGGAGGAACCCCAAAAGGCCAGCAACAAGACCTGTATGCAGGGGTGTCCCTGACACCTGGTTTGATCCTGCTCTCCCATCCTGAGTCATACCCAGCCACTCCACCATCTCCCGGATGGCTGTGAAGTACTTCTCCTCCTCTTTCTCGGGGTTGGTGTCATCATAGCGCAGGAAGCACACGCCACCATTGGCCTGAGGACAAGGAGACAGTGAGCAGTTGCTCCCTGAGGGACCACAGGCCAGCAGCCAAGCAGCAGGGGAAGGCAGGGGCCAGGGCAGCTTGGTGCTCTTTACCTTGGCATAGCCGAAGTTGAAGTTGATTGCCTTGGCATGGCCAATGTGCAATATCCCATTAGGCTCAGGAGGGAACCGTGTCCGTACCTGCAGGGGGAAAAGGGACACCTCTGTCCTTCAGCAGGAGACTCATACCTTCCCTGACAGCAGTGGCACTGACATGAGCCCCTGGCAATCCTGCAGAGCACCTCATGCCATGTGGGTGTTGCCTCTGGCTGTGCCCCCTGTGAGCTGTGTGTTTCCCACCCACCCCACCTGTGTCACCCTCACAGGAAACCACTAGGCTGGGGGACATGGCCTCACCTGCCCACCCGTGATTGCCAGGTGCTGCTTCAGCAGGGCCATAGTGTTGGGCGTCACCACGTAGCCCTCAGTCTTGTAGTTCTCTCCTGTAGGCAAAGGATGCTCAGGGCTGCAGCACTGCCCTAGCCATGCCAAGCCCAGCAGCCCGTGGGGAAGGACACAGGACCTGTCCAGTCCTCTGCAGCACAGAGAGCTGGGACTGGGCACAGAGTCGGTGGCGTGGCCCCACACATGGCAGTGGCTCCTTGCACTCACCCGGCTTGTGGAACTTCAGGGCTTCTCCCCGCAGCTGCTCCAGCAGCGACTGTGTCTCTGTGCCCATGTCACCTGCAGAGAGATGGGGCTGAGCTCCCTGACTGCAGCTCCCAGGGCCCAGTTCAAAAGCAGGTCCCAGCAGGAATTAAAGGGCTGGGGAAGAGGACAGTCTCTTACCATTCTCTACCACAGCCACCTTCTGCTTCTCCGCCGGGGCCAGCCGGGCCTTTGCTGCCTGCAGAGACCAACACAACATGCTGAGTGCTCAGCTGCAGCACATACCTTCCCCTCCTGGCCCAGCCTGCTGTCCCCAGTGCTCCCTCACACCCATGCCCATGGCGGCAGCTCAGCTATTTGGGATCCTGTCTGGACACTTTGCAGGAAAATACCATCCAAGTCTCCGGTCTCCCCTTCTTCCTCACCTTTGGTTTCTTTTCCAGGTCAGCTTCTGTCTTTGGCCCAAGCAAATGCAGCACCTGGAGAAGAGTGACACAGTCAGGAGTTAAAAAGGCTCCCAGTGCTCTAAGGCCTGGAGATGTCCGGTCCAGCTGTCACTCTCCTCGCCCTGCCTGCACCTAGCTGGGGCAGGCTGTCCCTGGGCCCTCCAGGGTAAAGGCTGGCAGGTCCCACACCAGTCACAGCACCCCCAGGGGACCACAGCAGCACCTGACCCAGTGCCCTTGCACCCACCTGCAGGTCCACCTCGTTCTTGATGGTCTTCCCGTCCGCCCACCGCAGCCGGTTCCGTGCTTCCCCTGCAGACAGGGCACCCCGTGGGCAAGGGGCAGGGCCCAGCCCAGGGGAGCTTCAGCCAAGGTCGCTGATGCAGAACACCACAGCCTTTGCCCCAGGGCTGTCCCCGTTGCTGGGCACTATGGCCCTGCCCCCACAGGGAGTCTGGCAGGAAGATGTCTCCCCATGGCAAAGAGGGGGGAGCAGGCAGTGGCACTGGCAGTCAGGCACAGGGGCGTGACAGCCACCAGTGCCAGCCAGGGGCAGCCCCAGCATCCCCACTCACCCATCAGCAGCCCCATGTTGAAGTGGTAGCGCTCTGCCAGCAGCTCTGCTCGGTGCTTGCTGATCACAGCCTCCACCTGGGAGCAAGACAGGGACACCGCAGTGAGCCAGGCAGGCGGGAGTATGGCAGGAGCCAGCCCATGTCCCCTTTGCTGTCTCCACGGGGTCACAGCCCCACTCACCGCTTCCTCGATCTGCTCGGGGGTGATGCAGATCCCCACACCGCAGGCCCGCTCAAAGTCTGCCACATCCAGGGGCTCCAGAGGGTGGCTCCTCACGTACTCCAGGGCAGCTGTGGACAGAGCAGGGATGAAGAGCGGGGCCCCCGGGGTCTTGGCCGGCGGGTGGGGGGTTGGTGGCCGGGGCCATACGGTACCGCTGAGCTGCAGGTCGGTGAGGATCTCCCTACGAGCGATGTAGTCGACGAGGAAGCCGAGGTGCTTCGGGTCCTTGAGGCGGGCGGCCGTGTTGTACAGAAGCGTCCCAGTAGCTTTGTCCAGCGCCGGGCCCAGCGCGCTCCGAGCCTGCCGCCGCCCCGGGGAGCGTCAGAGCAGGACCAGGGCCCGAGCCCCGGCGAACCGGCGGCACCGGGGACCGGAGCGGGGCCGGGCAGGGGAGTGCCAAGGGCCGAGGCCGCTCGGCGGGGTCGGGAGGAGGCGAAGCTGGGTGGGGGGGGCGGGTCCCGGGAAGGCTGGGGTCGCGGAGATGACATCGAGACTGCGCTGCCCATGTACCGGCGTGACACCAGAGACCGCGGTACCGGTCCCGGGGGTAACACCGGGTACCAGTGTACCAGGTACCGGGGTGTCGGGGTAGCGAGTTCCCAGGGTGGCCGGGTCCCGAGGTGACACCGGGGTGTCGGGGTACTGGGGATCGAGGACCGGGGACCAGGGTGCGGGCCCGCGGCGGACACACCTGCAGTACGGCCCGACGCAGCAGCGCGCTGAGCGCCCCGTTGCGCAGTGTCTCGCGTGCTTTGGCCTCGCTGAGGCCGATGCCGGTGAACAGCCCCAGCGCCTCCTCCGCCTCCTCCGCCGCCATCGCTGTCGCCGCCGCCGCCATGCTGCCGCCTCCGCCACAGCCTTCCCGGGGGCGGGGCCGTGCCCAGCCAATCGACAGTGAGAACGGTCCGCCTCGGCCAATGGAAAGAGGGGACCGGCGCCGGCCGGGCCAATGGGCACGCGGAAGGCGGGCTCTGCACGCGGGCGGTTGCATCATTTAAAGAGACCGGCAGCGGCGGCGGCCACGTGGGGGGCGTGTCTGGAGGCGGGCCGAGGGGCGGAGCGAGTGTCAGATCCCGCCCCGGCAGCCCCTGTCCCGGCGCTCAGAGCCCCCCGGCCGCTGCCCGCGCCTCCGGTGTGGTCACCCTGCCCCAAGAGCCTCGGGCACGGGCCCTGCGACGGGCCCGTGGGGACGCACATGTCCAACCGGCGGGGGTGGGTCGCGGTGGTGGCCCCAGCCCGGTTTATGCGGGACCAGGAGGGCCCGGCGTCTCCTGCTCCCCCGGATCGTGCGTACTCCCTTGGCCCCGCCAGCCCAGTGACAGTCCGCTTCGCTCCTCCCGTGCCTCCCTCCTCCCGTACCCCCTAATCCCGGTGTCCACAGGCTTCTCCAGACCGGTGGAACCTTGGCTGCCCCAGCCCAGTGTCCTCCTGTTCCCCTCGTCCGATGTCTTGTCCAGTCTGGTGTCCCCAGCTCTCGCCTGTGCCCCACCAGCTCCCCCACCCCGGTATTCTCTGGCTCTTCCGGCCCGGTGCCCCCCCAGGCCGATGTCCCCCCCACAGCCCAGTGTCCTCCACAACCCCACGTTTCCTCCCTCAACCCGGGAGTCTCCCGCCAGGCCGATGTCCCCCCCAGCCTGGTGTCTCCTGCTAGCCCAGTGCCCCCCTAGCTCAGTGTCCCACCCATCTTATTTGCACCTCAGCCCGAACAGCAGCAGACTCGAGTGGTTGGGGAAGGGGGTTTATTGGAAATACCGGGTGGGAGGAGGCACCAGCAGGTCCTGCCAGCCAGAGCCACCGGACACAACCAGACAAGGCAGGTCCTGGCTCCTCCATGGGTGGGTGCTGGAGTCAATGCTGGTGTCCCAGTGAGTCCCACACCACGGAGGGGACAGCCATTGCTTGGCACTGGCACAGAGTTATTGCTCCGTGCTGGTGCCAGGCACAGCGTCTGCCCCCTTGGTGGCTGCCTGCTCCTTGCCCGTGGCTGGCAGTGGCTTCAAGCTATAGCGGGCACTGATATTGGTACCCGACACGCTGCGGTACTCGCCCATCTCCGTACGAACGTTCTCGTTCTGGGTGATGGTGAGCAGGACCGGGACGGAGAGAGTCACCTCCTTCCGCAGGACTTGGATGCTGAGCGCTGTGCGCGGGGGAATCTTCGCCGGCAGCTGCACCTCCACACGCTGCCTGCGAGTGCTGGTTTCGCTATGCCCTTTCTGCACTGTGAAGATGTTGGAGGCTTCCACGGTCAGCGTGAAGGAGAGCCCAGCTTTGAGGCTGGTGGCATTGCTGAAGTGGAAGCTCTGCCAGAGCGTGGTGCCGTACTCCCGGCTGCTGCTGGCCGCCAGTGCCTGCTCCGACTCCGTCTCGTTCACCCCCTCAATCTCATCCACCAGCACCTCCCGCTCCTCCTCCACCCGCTTCTGCTCCCAAAGGAGACGTGCTGAGACCAGGGGCCGCCCGGGACGTAGCGGGCGCAGGTGCGACAGCCGAGACTGAAAGTTCAGCTCCAGTTTGTAGTCAGCGAGGCGCTCTCCGGGCCATGCCAGGCAGTGCCAGCCACCCCGGCCGGGGTGCTGGTAGAGCAGCCAGACGCCTCGCTGCACCACGTGGGAAGCCACCCGGTCGTTGAAGTACCCATACGCTAAGTTGGTCTCCTCTGTCACCACCTTGCAGGCGCCTTGGAAATTGGGGTGCTCGTAGAGGGTGATCTGGGGGTCCCCCAGGTCATGGTGCACGAGGCGCAGTGCCGAGAAGCTGTTGGGTCGGTCCACAGAGGGGTACTCGCCCTCCTCGAAGGCATACGGCTCCCCCTCGTATTTGGGGTCTGTGTAGGCAATCCATGGCTGCCCCTCCACCTTCAGGGAGGCAATGCAGTTCCCAAAATCCAACTCATGCAGGTCAGGCACATCGCAGGTGAACTCCCGGCTCAGCCCCTCAAAGTCGGCACGCTCATACACCGTGATCCGGTTCATGGTGCTGCGGGCGCCTGCCCCTGCGAGGGCACAACGCCGATCGCGCTCTCTCCTGTGCTCCCTCTATGCGGCTGCTACAGGAGACCCGTGCAGAAAGCCCAGCCAGCAAAGGGAAACCCCGGCACCCCTTTAACCCTTGTCCTCTGACTCTCCGTTGCCCACCTCCGCCTGGTCCCCGTGCTCTCACCGTCTGTGCCGGCGACACCCCGCAGCTGTGCCTTTTAGGAAGGGATGGCGGGACCAGGGCGTGCTGCAGCATGAAGCGAAGGCGATGACAGTGCTCGCCCCCACACCTTGTGCCCAACCCTGTCCCCGCTTTGGTGTCGGGGAGCCAGCCAGGCCCCGCACGGCGGTCAACACACGGGGATGCCAGCTGGTCCCGCAGACCAGCCCTGCCGGAAAGTCCGGCCGTGCCCCAGGCATGTGAGGCTCCAGCGCTAAGGAGTCACCATCAATTATCAGTGATGCTTCCGCCCTGCCCGCGCTAATTACAGTGTGCATTGCCGGTGGGGCAGGAACTGCTTGCTCACCCCACTAGGGTGAGAGGGTATCGTGGTGGGGCAAGCCGGTGCCCCAAAACAAGAGCCTCTGGAATCCTGGTGATCCCAGCAACTGGACATGAACATCTGGCATGGTTCCACTGCCCCAGCCCTATGCCCAAGGATGGCTGGGGCAGACAGGGACAGTTCTTTCCCTTGACCCTTCATGGGCAGGACAGCCACACACCTGGGGTGGCCAAGGCACTGCTGGAAGGGGGATGCTGGGCACAGCAGGATGCTGACATCAAGCCAAGGCACTGGAAGGCAGCCAGTCCAAGCACAGCATGCTGGTGGTTTCCTCCGGGCTCCATGCAGGTTCCCATGGCACAAGCTGGAGCTAGCCTCCCCAGGAGCCACTGGTGTGGGGCACAGGGCACGTGCACTCCCCAGCTGGCACCCTGCTGTGACAGGGCTCAGGCAGCTCAAGGGTTCTGGGGCAGGTTAAGCCTTTAACTTCTTCTGGCTACATGCCCAGGTGCTGCCTCATCCATTTGTCCACACAGCCCTCCCCAGCCCAGGGCTTTTCCATGGCACAGTGCATGGAGCGGGGAACCACAAAGCTGATATGAAAAGCTCCCAGTGGGGTACAGCTGGATCCTGACCCACCCCTTGGGGACAGTCAGGACCCCCAAAGCCTCTGGGCTCAAATCTGCCCCTTGGGGCTGATAAGCAGGACCAGACTTGGCTGCATGGGGTGCCACAGTCCCACATGGATTTGGTATAGCCTGCGGGCACCGACATCATGTGGTGAAAGATGGAGACCCCACTGCTCCAGCAGCCTATCCCCCCACAAGTCACCCCAAGGGAGGAACCCAGGCATACCTGAATTCCTGAACCCTATCCCCTTCAAACATCTGTCCCCCAAAAGCCAGCGCAACCCCACACCTTGCCCCTCAGTTGTCTGCTGCCACTGCCCCACTTCCCCTGCCTGCAGTGCCAGGGCTGCCAGGGTCTCCCAGTTTATTGCCAGATGTCGGGGCGGTTGGGGTTACACCAGACAAACGCTACGGGAAGCAGTTAGTGAGTGGGGGGCTGTGGGGGCCGCGGGCAGGGGCCAGGGAAGGGCTGTCCCACTCGCTCCCCCGGCCTGCGGCCTCCCTGCCAGCCCCCCGGACCGCCACGCTCCCCCGTGCTGGGGACCCTTCCCGCGCCCTGTGGCCGCCCTGGCTCCGCGGCCCCCAGCACCCCCCACCTCGCTGTGTTCACCCCCCTGCAGCGAGGCCGGCGGCCGGGGCGGCATGGGGGGCATGGGGCAGCATGGGTGGGAGGCGGTGCTGGCATTATTGCTATGGCGGGCGGGAGCAGCGCGACCCTCCCCACGCTCAGATCACAGTCTCGAAGAGCGTCGCCTTCTCCTTGGGGGGCTCTGGGGCCAGCAGCTTGGCTTCTGCCTCGGGCGTCAGGTACTCTAGGTGGTGTTGGCCCCAGATTGGAGTGGTCAGGAGCTGCCAGCGCTGTGGGGACACCATCTGGGTGTCAGAATCTGGGGACAGCAGCACTGGCACTGCCTGGACCCAGCTTGGTGAATTCCCCCCAATGCACAGGGATAGGACTGAGGTGGGGAAACGGGCAGGATTTGGATGGGGGTGGAGGTGAGACTGGGACAGGGAAGGGATTGAAATGGGATTGAGAAAGGGACAGAGATTGCATGGGGACAGGGATGGGACTGAGACACTGACAGGATTAAGACAGTGATGTCAGCAAGGATTGGGTTTGGGTGAGGCTGGGAGTGAGACAGCAGTGGGGATGGGAATCTGACGGGAGTGTGACCAATGAGGACAGTAATGGGACTTGGGCGGGGGTGAACCTAGGATGGCAAAGGAATTCAGTGGGATTGAGAGAGGGATGGGGATTGCAATGATGGGGACATGCATAGGATTTGGCTGCGATAGGGATAGGGATAGAACTGAGACAGTAATGCAAGCATCAGTGGGATTCAGGTAAAGCTGGGAATGAGACAGTGATGGGGACAGGGACGGGACTTGGATGGGAATGAGACTGTGATGAAGATAGGGATGGGATCTGGCTGTGGATGGGACTGAGATGGCAATGTGGATGGTGGGATTTGAATGGGACTAGGCTGGGGACAGGACAGAGGACAGGGATGGCTGAGAATGGGGTGGGGACAGAGGCAGGAGTGACCCCGCTGCACTGCCCTCACCTCACGAAAGGAGCCTTTGCAGCTCAGGAGCTTGTAGATAACGGTGCAGGGGATGCAGAGCATGGAGGAGAGTGCCAGGACCCAGCCGATGGCTTCCCCCCACCACGGATACACATACGTCTTATTGTATGTCAGCGGCTTGTAGTTCACCACGTGGAACACAAAGATGCCCTGGGTGGAGAGAGAGGGGTGAGGGCCCGCGGGGCAGGGAGCTGGCGGTCCCCACCCCCGACGCGTGTCACCCCCGAAACCCACGACGCGCACACCGCCCCACGGTCGCGACATGCGTGTGCTTATAGCGGCCGCCGGGGGGCGCTCAGTGCCCGTGGCACAGCTCGGGGCGGTGGCCCCACGCGTGTCCCCACGCACGATGGCCTTGCTCACCACGCAGACCAGCGGTGTCACCACAGCCCAGCACCACTTCATGACGGGCAGGGGCCGGTAGCCGATCATACGGGCCACATCGTCCATGAAGCGGTCAGCACCTGCAGGGAGGAGGGCGTCAACCGGGGCACTAGTGTCCCCCTTGTGTCCCCCCATCATGTCCCCCTGGCCTCACCATAGACCCAGGCAATGACCACGCACTCCCAGAAAGCCTGCCACAGCAGCGTGATCCCACTGGCCGAGTAGTTGTCAAAGAGCTGGAACACGTACATGCCGCCCTGCCAGGAAGGTGCCGGTGTCACCAGCATTGTGCTGGCTGCCCTGCACACCTCCACACCGGCATTGTCATAGCCTTGCCAGCACCAAGTACCCCACCTGGCAAGGACACCCTGCATACCATGGGCACCCTCCTCCCACAGCACCCCTACACCACGGGCAGCTCCACTGACACGGGGGCAGCAGCCCCAGGGAGCTCCCACCCCATGGCAGGACCTCACGGGAGGTGATGCCTCAGCAACAGGCACAGGTGCCCAGTGTGGGGCTGGCTGGCAGTGTCCCTGCTGCGTCCCCCACCTGCGTGACCATGGAGAGGTCAATGAGGCAACAGACGACGCAGCAGAGCGCAGCGGTGAGCTCACGGCGCAGCGAGCCAGCCCCCGGCTGGGGGAACAGGTCCAGGATGCCCGTGATGAAACCCTCCACACCGACAAACTGTGGCACAAAGCAGGGCTCAGTGGGGACGTGCCACCCATCCTCCGCCTCTTCCCCATTTCCCTGCTTGTCACAGCACCTGGCTGTCCAGCCCCAGCACGAGGAGCATGATGAAGAAGAGCGTGGCCCACAGCGGAGACAAGGGCATCAGCGTCACAGCTTTGGGGTAGGCGATGAAAGCCAGCCCAGGACCTGTGGGACAGTGGGGTGAGAGGTGCCACTCAAGGAGTGACACAGAGGACAGAGTGCCAGTTGGCACGCACCGCACATCACTCACCAGACTCGGCCACCACGGAGATGTCCACACTTTGCTCAGAGGCCATGAAGCCAAGCACGGAGAAGACAACGAAGCCGGCAAAGAAGCTGGTGCAGCTGTTGATCACAGCCAGGATGTAGGCATCCCTGTGGGCGGAGCGTGTCAGGAGGTGCCAGGGGGCACTGGGGGACACACCAGGGTGCCTGCCTGCAGCTGGCACAGCTCTACCTGTAGCAGTTGTTGTGGAAGCGGTTGTAGCTGCCCAGTGCAGTCAGGGCGCCCAGCCCAATGGCATAGGAGAAGAAAACCTGGGTGCCGGCATCAATCCAGACCTGGGGTGCGAGGGTGTCAGGGGCTGATGAGGGTGACAGGGGAGTGTCCAGCAGCCAACTCCCTGCTGCCCTCCCCACTGCCCTCACCTGTGCTTCAACCAGCTTGGACCAGTCAGGTTTCAGGTAGTAGATGATGCCGCCCAGTGCGCCAGGCAGTGTTACCCCGTGGACCAGGAGCAGGATGAGGACCACATACGGGAAGAGTGCCGTGAAGTAGACAATCTGAAGAGCAGTGGGTGGCCATGAGACCCCCCAGGCCATGGCTCTCTGTCATGTGCCACAAATGTCCCAGCAGGACCAGAGCTTGGGAATGTCCCCAGCAGCTGGTAGCACCTCCTGATGTGGGACACGGGCCTCCTACCCCTGTAGGCTGTGGCACAGGAGGGCAGAAGCCAGCAGTGCTGTGTGTTGCAGTGCCATTCCCTCATGCCAGTGGCCCTGACGCATGTTCCCCCTGCCAGCATTACCTTTCCAGTCGACTTGACACCCTTCCAGATGCAGAAGTAGACAACGACCCAGGTGGTGACCAAGCAGAGGATCATATGCCAGTTCATCTCCCCTGGCTCGCTGAGGCCCCCAGAGAGACGCAGCACCTTGTTCCTGCAGAGGGGGCTGTGCTGAGCACCAGCATGACACCCCCAGCGCCAGGCGACACCCTCCTGGTTCCCACACTCACTCCCAAAACTCAATGACAGGCGAGCGCTTGTTGGTCATGTCGGCGCAGCTGAAGTTGGAGGTCCAAGTGCTGGCAGTGGCATTAGTGCTGACATTGTGGCACAGGTCCGGGTTGAAGAGCTCCGTGCACTGCTCCGTGTTCCAGGAGTGGCCACAGGTGGCCCAGGGCAGGGTGTCGGTCAGTGAGTGCACCAGGTAAAAGAGCCCCCACACCAGGATCATGATGTAGTAGGAGTTGCAGAAGAAGACGATCACCATAGAGGCCAGGCCTAAACCTGTGGCACGGGGAGATCAGAGCGCACAGGCACCTGTGGGCACCTCACACCCAGCATGGAGTGGGACGTGGGGTGCTGTAGGGATGGGGGAGGACAGAGGAGAACTGACAGGGACAGGACAGGGGTGAGCTGGTGGGAATGGGACGGGGAAGCTGGCAGCCCCAGGCAGGACAGGACAGGGTGGGGACAGCTGGCAGCATGGCACAGGACCAGGGAGAGCCGGCAGGATACTGCTGAACTGGGGATCCAGCAGCATGCAGGCAGGGAGCCACAGGGGCAGGCAAGGCAGGCAGCGCAGCATGAGGCACCATGGGGCACAGGTGCAGGCAGCTGCCACCCTTGGCCGGGGCACAGGGCAGCAGTGGGACACGGGCAAGGTGCAGGGGAGCAGGCAGGGCGTGGGCAGGCTGCTGCCGGCCCCAGCAGGCTGCGGGCAGCCGAGGCACAGTCAGGGTGCAGGCAGGGTGCCGGGGGCCCTGGGCAGGGTGCAGGGGCCGCGGGAAGGGTGCAGGCAGGGCGCGGGCAGGGTGCGGCGTTACCCTTGAAGAGGGGGGCGATGTTCCAGGCGCCGATGCCCCCCTGCTTCATGAACTGCCCCAGAGCCACCTCCAAGAAGAAGATGGGGATGCCACCCACGAAGACGATGAGCAGGTAGGGGATGAGGAAGACGCCTGGGGCCGGGGGCAGGGGGCCGGCTCAGCCGCCGCCGTCCCCCCGGCCCCCCCTTTTGCTCCCCCCCTTCCCCGCACCGCCCGCCCGGACGCAGCGAATGGCGAAGGCGCCTCCGCGCCCTCCCCTCGCCGCGATGTAGGTCAGCACGGGCAGGTGGTGGGGGGCTCCCATGGACCCCCGCCCCGTGGGTGACTCCAGACCCCCGCGGGGCGGCCCACGAGCCTCTCGAAGGCGCAGGGCGAGCTGCCCCAGCGTGGGGTGACCCCCAGGCACACATTCTGGGGCGGGAAGGGGGTGCCCCCCGCGCCGCGGGGTGCAACCCCGCGGCATGGGGCGAGCACGGGGCTCACCTCCGCCGTTCTTGTAGCACAGGTAGGGGAAGCGCCAGACGTTGCCCAGCCCCACGGCGAAGCCCACGCAGGACATGATGAAATCCATCTGCCGGGTCCATGTCTCCCGTTCGGGGACGGCCTCTTTGGGGGGACCAGGGGGTCGCACCAGTGGTGCCGTCACTGTTCGCTCCTTGCCCACCGTGGGGGGCTCTGCACCCTCCACCCCGCCGGGGCCCTCTGCCGAGACGGGGGGAGGGGGAATGCCCACGCCGCCGTCACGCGCGCCCGTGGGGGCGCGGGGGGGCGGGGGGAAGCACCTCCCCCCCCGCGTGCCCCTCTTCGCGCGTAGGGGCGTGACGTCAGATGTCAGGCCGGCGCGTGACGTCACAATGCAGAGCGGTGACTCACCCCGCGGCGGCGGGAGGGGGCGCGCCGCGGTCGCGCGTGGCCGTGGGCACCCCTCTCCCCCTCCCCAAGCTCACCCCTTCCCGGCGCTCCCCGCTTACCGGAGCCCGCAGGGGCAGCGGCGACCGCGGCTGTGGCGGCGGTGTCGCGTCGCGGGGCGTCGGGCGGCTGCGGGGAGGCCGTGTCGCTGGGGACGGGGGGCATGTCGCGGGGGGCCGGGGAGCGGAGGCGGGTCGGGGGCGGCTCCGTGGCCGAGGGGGGCTCAGAAGCAATCCACGAAGCACTTGAAGGTGAGTCGGAAGAACCTCATTGAGGGCGGCGGGGCGCGGCGGGGCGGGCCGGGCCGGGCGGGCGGCTCAGAGCCGGGCTGCGGGGCCGGCGCCGCGCGGCCGCTCCGGGGCTCTCTGCGCCGCGGCACCGGGCGGCGGCGGAGGCAGCGACCGGCCGCACCGCCCCCCGAGCCCCATTGGCCGCGCCACCCGCCCGCGGCTTGACGGGACTTGCAGTCCCAACGCACTGGCACGGGCCCCGGGGCGAGGCGGGGGGCACGGGGGACAAGGCACACCCGGCGGGAGTCTGAGCACGACGGACAGCGGGGTCGGCGTAGCAACGGGGAATACCGGGCACGAGGGACACCAGGCAGTAGGGCGCACCCGGGGACACTGGGGAACGGGGCGCTAGGAACAGCAGGCAACAAGACAGCAGCAGGGGACGAAGCACTTCAGCACACACCAGGCACTAGAGCTCCGGGACTTGCACGTCTCGCCACGCCAGCACCAGGGCACCGGAGAAGACACGAGGCACTACAGCGGCAGGATTTGCACCAGGGGACACCGGACAACAGGGTGCAGCCAGCAGCAGAGCACATAGAGGGGCAGCAGGTACCAGGAGACACTGTCCCCCCGCCGCTGTAGAGTGCACCCAGCAGCGGCACCAAGAAACACTGGTTCCTGAAGGATATTAGGGGACAGCAAGCACCAAGGCACACCAGGGAACACGGGAGCATGGGGGCACCTGGGGCACCAGGGACCAGAGGGTCCCACCAGCACACTAGGGATATGGTGCCCTGGCTCACCAGGGACCAGAGGGTCCCAAGGGATAGCAGGCAGCAGAGGCAAGTGGAGTTCAGAGAGTTTAATGAGCGCAGGACAAACCCCGATCCCCCCCATCCCCCCACCCCCCCAGTGCTTGGCCTGGCCCACACCCCCAGGCCAGGGCCCCCACAACACCCTAGTCGACTTCTTCCATGCTGCTGTAGGAGGGGGCTGGGCGCTCGGCGGGGCTGGCGAAACGCTCGGGGAGGCCTTCCGCAGCCAGCGGCGGGGCTCCTTCGGGGGCCAGGCCAGATCCAAACGGCACCGGGGGCAGTCCCTGCAAGCAGAAGGTGGGCATGAGAGGGAGACTTGCACCCTGCCCACCCATCTCCCTCCCTGCTCCCAGGGGGCTGGAGGAGTGCCTGGGGGGACACAGCCCCTCAGGGTAGGGACACCACATGCAGCATGTGCAGCCCCTGGGTTTAGAAAGCAGAAGCTGGCAGCAAACCCCCAGGCAGGGCAGAAGGAAGCAGCCCCTCCGGCCCAGCAGGAGAGCCAGGCCACAGCACACTCCTGCTGCAGATTCACTCAGCCAGTGCCAGTCGGAGCAGCACCCTGCACCCCAGCACGGGCGGCAGCAACGGGCCACGGGCAGGCTGCCAGCGCCTGCCAGAGGTCTGAGGAACAGTGCAGGGCCAGAGGGGATTTCCAGGGCTGAGAGCACCTTGTCGGGCCTCGCTGCCGGCCACCCACCGCCACTGAGGGCAGGCAGGTGCAGGCAGCAGCCTGTGGGCCCCAACCCTGGGGCGCCAGTGCCAGCACCAGCTGGAGCAGAGGTCAGCCCACCGGCGCCGGGCACTGACTCAGCCCCACGAGGCCCGTGCTGTGGGTGAGTGGGGGAAGCTGCTGAGACCCAGGGCTGTAGACAATGAGGCGACTGTTCCAGGACAGGCACCTCATGACTACGGCACAGCCCTGCCGGGCTCCCCTGCTGGAAACCTGCTTGGGAGGAGAGTAAACCCCAGCACGTGGAGGAGGGGAGTGGGACAGAGGTAGGGGGAGTCCAGCTCAAGCCTCAGCCAAAAATGCAGACGAACCCCTTCACTGCCAAGCATCCCTCCCGAGCCAGCTGAGGGCAGTGCCAGCAGAACAGCAGCAGAGAAGGAAAAGTCACAGGGCTCTGAAGTCACCTCTCACACCCAAATACGCCAGAGCTGTCTGAGCCACGCTCAGCCAAGGGCAACACGTCTCAATGTCAGACACCGTTGGAGCTAAAGCCTGTGCCCCAGCCCCAGGGGACTGCCTGCTCCTGGCCCTGCTGGGCTCCCCAGGCCCTGCACGTGTCCCGCGAGGCTACCACTCCACAGCTGGGACTCGAGCCCAGCCTGTGCCCCACGGCATGGGCAGGCAAAGCTCTCCCTGAGCCTGCTGCCACAAAGCGTGCACCAGGCACCCAGCAAAGCCCAAGGGCTGGTCCTGGTGCCAGCTGGGTCACAGAGTGGCCTCAGGTGACCCCAGTGTGGAGTCCTCGCCTCTGTGTGGGAGTCCCAGCATGCAGAAAGGAATGCTGCATCTCTTTGGAAAACCTGGCTTTATTAATTCACCAAGGTCATACCTGTGCTGCCTGGCCCCATGCCTGTCCCACAGCATGGGCAGCTGGTACCCTCACAAATGAGGTGCTGCACCAACTTCCCCAGATCCTGCCAGCACATAGCCCCATGGACTGGTGGAAGGCAGTGGCCCACAGAGATGAGTGCTCATCGTGGGCACCCCAGTCTGTATTGCCAGGCTCCCCAGCAGCTGTCTGGGGCTAAGCAGGGAAGCACAAAAGCCCTTGGTGACAAGCCTGTCCAGCCCCAGCACAGGAGTGGCAGCACACACAACTCCCAGTGCAGCTGGCACCAGGCAGCTGGCACCAGGATGCTCAGCAGGAGGCTGGCAGGACAGACTGGGCTGGCCAAGGACCATGGGTCACGCCAGCCCTAGGGGAGCTGAAGGCTCCTGCAGCAGCACAGCTGAGAGAGACGGCCAGCCAGGGCCCAGGTCAGGGCATCTTGCCCTTGGTGCAACCTCCCGACAGGTCTCCACTTCCTTCTTGGGAGCCAAGCAGAGATGGTTGATGTGCCCGTGGGGCTCTCAGGTCCCAGCTGCACTGCAACAGCAACATCTCTTCTTGAGCAGCAGGTCGCCATGAGATCTGCCCCACTCTCAGTGGGCAGCAAGGAAGGGCAAAGCAGCTCCTGGTTCTGGGCCACGCCTTGGCAAGGCAGCAGGCTGGCCACACAGACCTGCCAGCTGGCACAGGAGATGCCAGAGCAGACAGGCAGGAGCCGACAGCCCCATGCTTCCCTTGGCGAGTCCTTCCCGGCTTTTTCTGTCCTGCTGCCCGATGTCTTCGTCTCATAGCGTCCTAGGACGGCGCGTGCCCTGGCGGCCCTGCTACCACAGCTGGCCACGTGCCTGTGCCTATCTCCAGCGGGGCTGGTAAATGAGCGGGTAGAAGACATTCAGGAAGAGAGCCACAATTGCGGCCGTGGTGGCCAGGACAAAGTATCTGACGCAGCCTTCATCTGGATGCTGGGGGGTGCCTGGACTCCGCTTCTGGCCACGGGGCCTCCAGGAGTTTCTTGCAGGCCTTTGGGGCGTCTCAAGCTGCAGCTCTTGTTCTTCAGCCTCCAGTTCCTGCCAGATCAGAGAAGCCTGCGATGTGGAAACCTGCGTCAGCACTTGGAGAACACAACGGGCAACACCCCTCGCCATCCCCCGGGGCAGGTGGCTGCCTGCAAGCCCAGCCCCGTGCCCAGCCAGCCCGCCTCCCCATGCAGCACCGTCGCGGTCGCGCCCGCCCCCGCGGCTCTTCAGGGTGTCCGGTGTGTGGGGCTCTGGTGCGTGGCTCTGTGGGAGGGAGCGTGGGCAGCTGCTGGGCAGGGTCTTCATAGGACTGCAGGGAGTGAAGCCGGCAGCTGGATCCCGACGGAGCAGATCCACTTGCATTGGTGGGTCCAGGCGGCAAGGGAGCAGGCAGCAGCCAATCACAGCCCAGCTTCTGTGATCCCAACAGGATCTTTCAGACGACAGCCGATCCAGAGCCAGCTGGAGCAGCAGGAGCAAGAGGCGCAGTGCCAGTATAGCCAGTCACAGCTCTGCTTTGGTGGGCAGGAATGCTCTGACAACCAACTGTAGCCCAGCTTCCAGAAGGATTATTCGCAGGCAGCCAATCACAGCTTGGCCCTTCATGACGGTGATCATGCAGAGCAGCCAGTCAGGGCGCAGGTATCTGGAGGGCACCCAGTGCCAGGGAAGGTGCAGGTGGTCCAGGGTGCTTGGGGACCTGCTGAGCCCCACTGGGATCCAATGCATCCCATTGCTGCAGGGGAACTGGTGCTGCCAGGGGTCCAATGAGCCCCAGTTGCATAGAGCAACCCGATGAACCCCAGTGCCATGGGGCACAGTCAGTGCCAGCTCGGCCCCCTGAGGTTCTCACCACCAGTGTGTGAAAAGCAGTGCAGCTTTCTCGTTGCCCAGGCTGCCCCCAGTGAGTGGAGCTGCTCCAGAACACACACGGCCTCCCCCAGGACAGGAACAGCCCAGGTAGGCAGACACCAACATGTCAGATAGCCCCCCTGGCCTCAGAGACAGACAGCTCCTGTCTCCAGGCAAGAGAACAGAGCTGGGATGCCTAACCAGCACAGGGCCAAGGGCAGCATGAGCCAGAGGGGCAGGGAGGCCAGGCCAGAAGGGCCCCTTGGGGCACACACGTGCAGTCATGCTTGAGATGAGCTGAGCATTGTCCCTCAGACCCTGTGGGGCCGCAGAGGTGCTGAGCACGGCGGGAAAGTCTGCAACACAACGATGCAGGGGGACTAACCAGGTGGGCACCGCACTGTGCCGCAGCCTCAGCCTTCCTGTCTGACTTTCACACGAAGATCAGTGCAACCATTTCCTACCACTGCATGCCGAACGCACCCTGCTGCCTGGCCCACCCCCAATCCGTCCCTCCCTCCCAGGCCACCCAGTAACAGAGCTCACTCTGGCAGGTTTCTCTACATCACCCTGTGAAGGCTGCCAGGCCTCTGGCTCAGCACTGGCATTTGCCTTTTTTGCACTTGGCTTGGCCCTCAGCTGGGCCCCAGCAGAAAAGTGTCCCCCACCCTGCCTCGAAGGCAGCTCCAGAGGGCAAGTTCTCACTGCTCCCTGGCACAACCAGATCCTACTGCACCACTCACAACCCTCCTCCAGTGCAGACCCTGTCGAGGCTGGGCCCCTTCTTCCTCTTTCAGTGCTCTCCCACCAGCACTCCCAGACTGATGACAAAAACCAGCTCTCCTGTGAACCCTCAGGACAGGGACTGTCCCAAGCTCACAGTGAGAACATGGCAAGCCAGGCTCCAATGCCCAGCCAGCACAAGCTCCTTGGTATCAAAGGGGTGCAGGCACTGCACCACAGATGTGCCAGGCTCTGTGGGTGCAGGCAAAGACGAGCAGGGCTCTGCATGTAGGCACCTGAGCACATTTCAAGACTCTATGGCTCCAATAGTGCCGAAATGGACGCAAGCGCTCACCTGGCTGGCGGCAGCTTCAGCAGAGGGGGTGCGCTCGGTGCGGTGGTCTGAGGGATGCCCTGGCAGGGGTCTCTCCACGGGAGAGTTCCTCCGGCGGTAGAAGAGGACATATGCGTATCTGGTCACCACCTGGCTCTCATCCACAGTGGTGACTGTGCTGTCGTCGAAGAGCCGCCAGCCTGAGAAAGGGCAAGGGTTAAGCAAGCAGACAAGTCACAGATGCAGGGGCAGGGGGGTGGTGAGGGTGGCAGATCCTCACCCACGTCACTGCGCTGGCTGTTCTTGTCGTTGGGCAGGCGGGCGTACGCTGTGTAGTGCCCTCCAATCATGCCTCCATAGTGGTTAATCACAGCGTACAGGTCATACATAGGCAGCTGCTGCTCACCCTTTCGACCAATGCAGAACTTGCTCAGGTCCAGGCTCCTGTGGAGAGACACAGTGATCGTCAAGGGCGATCAGTGTTACGCAGGCTGGGCTGCAGGTCAGCACAACAGTGCCAGCCCAGGCAGTGCCAGCCCAGGCAGTGCCAACCCAGGCACATTGTCCCCAAGGCTCTCACCGGACAGGAAAGTCCACCATGTCATTGATCTTGTCCCTCCAAATAAAGCTACGGAACGAGAAGCGCTTGAGCTGGATGATGAGGACGTTGGGCAGCCGCCACAGCATCAGCTGCTTGGAAGCCTCACGGTGCTGCTTGCACTTGGGGCAGTACCTGGAGGAAGAGTGTGCTCGTTACTGGCATGGGGACAGTCTCAGTCCTTGCAGCCCAGCTCAGCCTCAGGGTCCCCACATGCAGAGCTGGCAGAGGGGATGTGGGAGGGCTCAGCCTCCTCTGCCAAGGGCAGGGCAGCATAGTCCTGCAGAGAACTAGCTTTGCTCCCTGCTAGCTTAGCCCTTCCCAGTGCACAGCAAAGGCCAGCCCATCATTCCTGGCTGCCAGTAGAAACAGCGTGCAGGCCCAGGCAGCTCCTGGGAAACTCCCGCTGCTGCCTGGGCCCGTGGGCTGGAACCCACCCTGCCGCCTTCCTCACCACGCTTCCTCTGGGGCCAGGACTTCAGGCTTGGTGAAGAGATTGAGGCACTGCTCTAGGGTGAAGTGGCCAGCCCGGGCTGCTTCGCTGGCTGAGCCTGGGTCCTCCACACACTCCAACTCCTTGGATTCTACCAACACGAATTCCTTGAGGCGCTCATTGTTCTTCCACACCAGGGCAAGGGAGCAGTCATCTGTCAGATCCAGGGGTGTGTCACCTGCAAAGGGGGACAGACCTCACACATGTACCCCACCAGGCTGGACCAGGCCGCCTTGCTGGAGCAATCTTGCCCATCCCAGTTAGATACAGAGATCACACAGTGCAGCCAGAAAGGGACAGGTGTCCCCTGGCCAGGTTCACCATGCTGGGGCAGCAGATCCCCTCAGCCTGCAGGGCGCAACACTGGCACAACCCTCTCCTCAGTAGCACCCACACAACCCGCACTGGGTGTGGGCATCCCATTCAAACAAAGACGTGACCCAGAGATCACAGACCCTCTGAGAATACACGAGGTTGGAAGGAATTGGCCTATTTGCTGAGGAGAGCAGGAATGTCATGCCCAAAATGAGCTTCTACGCAGAGGCTCTGTGCAGCAGAGTCCCTCCCTCCCATCAGATGCAGCTTTTAGTGTCCAGTGTGAGCCACCATCACACCTGGGTTCACCTCGTGCCAGGCAGGCTCTGGCATCCTGGCCAGGCAGATTCACTACCCTGCCAGAGGCTGTAAGGGATTAAGGTGGCACTTTACAGGGCTCTGGCTCACCTTTATCTTCCAGCTTGTGCTCTCGGTTGGCAGCGTCGATCTTAGTGATGTAGAACTGTGTGGCGCGGGCACTCAGTGAGTCTGGAGTGTGTTGGTACCCAGGGATGGCAGCTGTGAACAGGCAGGGACAGATCTGTGGTGGCACTGCCTGTCTGCCCTGCGTAGGGGCCAAGAATTTGCAGCGCCCCCACCCCCACCTCACATGCTACGGCCTTGAAGGGACACAACCACGTGCCCCGTGTCCTTGACTATTTTTAGCAGGCGCCTGCCCCTGGCAAGCTGTGCTCCTCTGCCTGCCTTGCCCCTTCACTGCACATTGCTGCCATCCTGAGACGAGTGTCTGGAAACGTGACAGCCAGGCAGCCGAGCGCGAGAGGCTGGTCCCATGCAGCTGAGTCAGAGCAAGGGAAGTGCTTTGCTCATAGCCCCCAGGGGCTCAGCCTGCACCAGCTCTGTCCTGCTCCCACGGGACTCAAGGCTTCTGCCAGCCCCTGCATTCCCACCCCTCCCACAGGAACACAGCACTCCAGCCTCTCTCCTCATCAGGTCTCTGTTCTACACCCTGGGCCTTGCCAGGGCAAGGCACAGCGTGGGTAGGTAGGCATTTCAGGTGAGGCAGCACTGCCAAAACAAAGCTCCCAGGGCCTCATCTGTGTTCCCAAGAGTCTCTGGACCAAGCTCACAAAGGGAGAAGAGATGCTGTGGTGGGAGGTCACCCCAAGGAGGCAGAACTGCCCGAGCTCCTGGCACAGACACAGCTAGCACTACAGCACCTCTTACCTTCTGGCTTGAGGGCTCTCTCATAGGACGGCTCCTTCTCACAACAGCTGTCACCCTGTGACTCCATGTGCTCAGAGAACCCCGAATCCAAGCTCAGCAGGGAACTCCTGGCTGTCAGGACCTTGCTCCGGACAGTAGTAGTATCCCCCATCTCTGGGTGCAGCTCAGGCACAGCTGGCGAGAGTGGGGGCTCCTGCAGGAGGCTGGATGCCCTGTCCCCATCCCCCAGCTCGGGGGTGGAGGTGGCTGCTGCACAGCTGCTCTTGGCCAGGGGCTCCAGCTTGTCTGAGTGCAGAGGCTGCAGGCCCTGCTCCGGTGACATCCGGCCCAGCTGGAATGGAGGCTGGAACACGCTGACTGAGTACCTGGGCACAGAAGTGGGAGTTAGAGCTGGCCAGACACTGGGCTGAGCTCAGCTCCAGGATAGAAGGGCCCTCCTTCCCTGGACTCTCACCTTGCATAGCCCTCCAGCAGCTGGGCCAGGCGGGCGTAGGTGAGGCGGGACTCAGGCACGCTGATGAGGAAGGGGAATCCAATGTTCTCGGGGCGGCACGACGCCTTGTGGTCTGGCCAGTGTGTTTTCTGACATGCCCTGTAACACATACAGCCCCTGCTGAACACAGCATCCTTAAACAGCTTGGGAAGGAGCAGTGCAGGGCCAGTCGAGTGCCCTGGGGACAAGGAGAGCACCAGGAGTTCAACTGGCTGCATCCCAAAGGGCAGATACATGCCAACTTCTCCCAGCAGGCAGAGCTCTCCCATCCAGCCCTTCACAGCAGGAGACCCTCCCTCCCTGCCAGGCATCAAGCCAACTCACACATTGCAGTAACCGACTCGATAGCACCTCGTGCAGCGCTTGAGCTTCTCATCCTCCGGCAGCTGCTTCTTTTGGCAGGCCGCACACTTGGCCACAGGGCCACTAGGCACCTGCGGACGCTGCAGGAAAAAAGACCCATTGGACAGGGAAGGGCACCTGGGCAGGACAACACAGCCTCGGTGGGCATCAGTGCTTGCTGTAGCTAATAGCCCTTGTGTGGAGCTCCACCCCTCCTGCTCAGTCCCCCTTACAGCTTAGCCTTCCTGCATCCCTCCCAGTAGTCCCAATATACCTTCTTACCTGCTGGACCTGAAGCTCCACCACACGCTCCTTGGCCAGCTCTGGGGATAGCACCTCAAAGCAGAGCAGCAGGTCTGTCGGCGAGACCGTGTCTAGTGAGTGGGACGGCAGGAACATGCGGTGGAAGTGATTCTTGATCACCTGCCAGGAAAGCAGTGGAGCATGGCCGTGTGAGGGCTGCCCCACACATCCTCTCCTCAGAGACACAGACCTCAGCCTCACAGTGGGCTGTGGGAAGAGCAGCAGCTCAAGGATGCTGCACTCAGCTCACACCTCACAAGGGAAAGATGGACATCCCAGGCCCTACTGCAGTGGCCCAACCCTCCAGAGAAGGGATCTGCCCAGCACTCTCACCTCTGCCAGGCGCAGGTTCTCTGGTTTCACGCGCACGCTGTGGGCCACTGAGTCAAGTACCTCCATGGCACTGGAGTTCTCCTTGCTGATACTCACGAGGAACTGGCACCGAGAAAGTACCGCATTAGTCACACCACACTAAGGCATGCAGGCCCTTACTTAACACAGGGCTTAGCCTGTTGGCACATGATCAACAGCCTGGGGCACCTCCAGGAGCCTTCTCAGGCTCCCTCCCCAGTGTAGAAGATATCCTTTACCTTGATGGGTTTCTTGTGTGGCTCCTTTGCAAAGTAATAGACAGTCAGCACCTTTTGCTTCTGTGGGAGGGGCACAGGGAGGTACAGGAAGGGGTCAAATGTAATAGACACCTGCAGATACAAAAGCACACTCAGTTGTGGAAAGTGCTTGTGGCTGAGCAGCAGATCCAGTGGACCCAAGATCCAGCCTTGACCTGTGCTCTCTGAAGGTCAGCAGCCTGCTTCTGCACAGCCAGGACAGGGACAGAACTTCCGGGGCTGCCCTACCTTGGAGCACACTGGGCACACAAGCTTGGATTTGTACTGGCCCTGGAAGAGGTCTACTATGAATGAGTCGTTCCTCATCTTGTGTCGTTGCCAAGCCTCCTCAGCTACCACCTGCAGGAAGAAAGGGCTTAGCACCTCACTAAACCACCCACGCTGCTCTCCAAGTGACTTTGGGGGAGGAATGCCCTCACCTCATCAGGCCTCCCATCTGAGTCAACAGTCTCTGTGTAGGGCTTATTCTGGATGCGGTTGAGGTCCTCATGCAGGCCATCAAGCAGGAAGGCCATGAACTCCTGAGCATCATGCTGGGCATAGCCAGTGAACTGGCTGGCCTTGCTGGCCACAATTGCCTGTGGGGAGCACTGTAGTCAGGGCTGGCCAAGAGATCCCTAGCAACAATGCCTGCCCCATGCACAAACCCTGTCTGCACACACCCACAGTGTGTGGCACTTGCAGGGCAGCCACATGCCCACAGAGAAATGCTGGGGACCCACAGCAGCTCCTGCTGAGCACCAGTGCCAGGGGCCCTACCTTCAGTTTAGACGGCTGGAAGGCATGGTGTGTGCCCTTCCACAGTGCTCTGAGCAGCATGGCAAAGCCAATGGCCAGGCGTCCCCCTGTCCCCAGTGGGTTGTTGTAGTTGATTTCTGACTCAAAGGACCGATCTGTAAGAAATGCAGGAGCTCAGGGTGGCTGCTGGCTGCACCATCAGAGTGGCCAAGCTCTGCTGGGATCCCAGTGTGGGCTCACCATGGAAGTAGTCACGCAGTTCCCGGGTGTTGGACAGGGACTGGATGACACTGTTCATGAAGCAGGTATTGCCCAAATTCACCAGCCCTGTGAAGCCGGGCATGCAGACCTTCTTCTTCTCATCCTCGTCCTCATCATCCTCCACGCTCTCGGCACTCACTGGGCTGTGTGTCATCGGTGGCACCATACATGTCGGTTTGGGCTGCCAAAGCAGAGGCAGGTGTGAGGGTGCTGTGCTCAGAGGGTCGCTCTGGGAACACCAGAGGAACTCAAAAGCCCAAGAAACCCCTCAGAGAGAGCTGGAGCCATCACACCATCTCCCATTCAGACTGGGACAGACAGGCCAACGGCTGCCCCAAATCCTGCCAACTATGATTGAGGGGCACCGCCTCCTCCTCCAGGAATACTCTGCAAGTCCCCAGAGACAGGCACTGAGGAGGTGTCCCTATTTCCCCTATCCAGGTCAGATCCAGTGTGGCCACACTCACCGAAGGAATGTGTGGCTCTTGCTTCACTGCCACGTGCTCTGGGGCTGTACGGGCTGCCACGCCATCCAGAGCCCCATCTTCCACACGCGGCTTCTCTTTGTCACTGGTTCGGGCCTCTTCCTTGCTGGACAGGGGGTGCTGGTTACTGCCAGGAGGGTTCTTATCCAGAGGGGTAGGGCCTGTAGGCATGGCAACCTTTGCACCACCCACTGCACCTTAAAAAGGGGGAAGGGTGGGCCTGTGGTTAGCAGCACCACGCGCTGCCCACAGCGGGGCTGAACTGCTCCGTCCACACTTGCACACAGGCTCTCTCCTAGCCCTCTTCCCCATGAGCAAGGGGAACAGCAGCGCCCTTCCCCTATCACTTGGCTCACACCCTGCCTCACATCCCTCCCACCTGCACCCACTCAGTCCCTCTCCTTCCCCACAATCCCATGCTGGAGGATCTGGCACCAACCGGCAGCTGCCAGTGGTAAGGAGGGCCCGTGCCCCTCTGGGGTGCAGCAGGCAGGCAGGACAAGAAAGCAGGGTGCAGACCTCGTGTGGCTGGAGCCTCCAGCCCCCCCCAGCGCTGGCTCTGGCGTTTCTTCAGGCAGACATCGATGCGAGATACTGTGAAGTTGTATGTGCACTGGTCCGGCTCAATAAGGTTCCTGCAAGGCATGCAGCAAGTCAGAGATGCCCCAGACCTCACAGCAGCCTCAGACATGCCAAAGCCTTTGCAAGGCTGAGCCATGGCCTCCAGGCAGTAGGGACCCTGCTAGCACTAATCCTGAGGCAGCCCTGGCAAAGCAGGGTGGAAACCCTCGAGTCAGGCCACACTGATGGCCCCTTTCCTGACAGATCCATTCTGCTTGGCTCCCTCCTGCTGCACATCCCACCCAAAGGGCACACAGGCTGGTCTGGTTCTGTCCCCAAGAGCTCTAGAACAGGCTGAGGGGAAATGCAGGCAAGAAGATACTGGAATTTCCTCCCCTGCAAGCCAGCACATAGTTAAGGTAGACCAGGCTCAGGGCACTAGTGCAGCACGATCTAAGTGAAACCTCCAGATGCAGAAATGAGCATTCCCTGCACAGAACCACCAGCTGGGACTGGCTCCTGCTCCAGCTCTGCACTCTCACCTCCCTTGCCCTGGTGTGAGTTAGAAGGACAAGACTCATACCTGAGCTTCACCTGCCACCGGAACACCGTGTGGGGCCCACAACCAGGATGAAGACGAAGGAAGTTTGTATCACTGCAGAGAAACTGGGAGTGAGCAGAGGTGAACAAACAAGTAGCCCAGCTGCAATCAGGAGCTCTGCAGCAGCCTGGCATCATCCCGAGGAAAACTTGTACCTCGTCTGGAACACTAGTGTGAAGTCTTGTTCCCGGAACAACACCTTGGATGTCTCCTTGTGGATCTCCTTCACATAGACATGCACCACCACCAGATCATTGCCCTTCTCGTATGAGTCATTCTTGACAAAGGTCAGGCTTACAAAAGGCTCTGGCTCTGAGCAAGGAAAGCCATGGAGAGAGAGGTTATCTTCCTTGCATGCTGAGGCTGCAAGCTGACCCAGGAAAGGTCCTGAGCAGATGGACCTTCCTGAATAGACTCACCCCATGGGCTCCGGCCACTCACCATCAGCTGCTGCTTCCAGAGCCACGTCATCCTTGGACCAGTCCCTCTTCTCACCGTCTCTGCCCATGGGAGGGGTGGCCACTGGGATGGCCTTAGAGCTCTCTCCCAGGACAGGCGGGCAATCCCGGCTCCGCAAGGCCTCAGCAGGGCTGCCTGGTTGCAGGACTCTCTTCTCAACACAGGTGGCAACACGGTGGGGGAACACCTCTGTGGTAGCCGCAAGAGGTGGCATCTCCACTGGAACAGTCTCCTTGGCCAAAACCACAGCCTTTCAATACAGAAGGACACAGTGAAACACAGACACTGTCACCCCTGAGCTGCCCTTGCCCACCCACTGTGGCTCCTGCCAGCCAGTCAGGCACAGCTCCACAAAACCCACGTCCCTGCACATCCTATGCCTAGCTCACCCCCATTAACACCACAGCCCAGCACTGCAGGGTGCTCACTTCACCCTCTCCTCCACCACAGGTCCTCCTGTGAGCCCTCAGCATCCTGGAGCCCACCTCATTGGCAGGGATGGGTCCTGCATCCCCTGCACAGGGGCAGAGGAAACAGGGGTACCCTGTCCAGCCAGGTCCCCAGGTACCTTCTCCAGCGGCAGTGCGAGGTCTGCAAGGGCCGCGGGCGCATCGACCTGGCTGGCTCTGCCGTTGCGGCGGCTGCCAGCCCTCCCACTGTGCCCTTTGCTGGGCTCTGTGTTCCCGGTGACTCTGGCATTCGGCTCCTCTTCAGCGGGAGCCACTTTGAGGTATACTGCCCGCTTGGCGCTGGGGCCACTCTGTGTCCCTGGGCTGGCTGGGCTTTTCCCTCCCAGGGCCTCGCTTCTTCCTGGAGCACGCTTGGGGTTGGATGGCTCCCGCCGGGATCTTGGTAGCTCTGTGCCTTCAGTCCTCGGCTCCTCAGGGGTCAACTCTGCAGAAGCAGCCTTCTCTTTCCCATTCTCCCAGCATGTGGCCCCTTTGGACAGTTCTTTGGATCCGTCTTTCTTTTTTTTCTGTAAAAAACCATGCAGCACAGTTGGAAATGTATTCAGGTAGCAGCATCTTTCAGGCTCTTCATCAGCCCCTCACCTTCATTCCCCCTTCCCAGACTGCACCAGGTCTCTACTCCAGAACCTGGAGATGCATGGCAGGCAGAAACAGTGGTACGACTCCCTGGGACAGTAGCAGATGGCTCATGCAGCACGTGGATGCAGGATGTGCCCCACATTGCTTCCTAGGCAGCTCAACAGCAGGAAGCTCAGAGCTCACCCCAGCTCCCTGGGCCTCCATGAGCTCCCTTAAAAAGCAGATCATTCCCTCCTCACCAGAAGTGAAGACCAGTTATGGAGTGGGATCTTCTTCTGAAGCACAAGCTGTAGAAAGTTGCCCTTCTTGCACTGGATCTTGCTGCAGGAGCCCTCGATCTCCTCATAGAATTGACAGCTCCACTGGCGCCCGTCTGTAAAGCAGAGGGGAACCACTACCTCAGGCAGTGCTCCAGGCAGCTGTCACCTAACCCACAGCCCCCTTTCACCTGCCCTCAGGATGAAGGAAGCACTCATTCAGAGCCAAGAAGGCTGCAGGCAGGCTGCCACCATACCCCAGGAGCCTTGCAGGGCTCCAGCCAGCTTCCCTGAATTTGCTTTGTACATCTGGCTGGCCTCCTTCCCAGAGGGAAGGCCCTGGGCCTCCCTGCTCTCAGGGGCACAGTCACTTTTCCAAAGGATACCCAGGACTGACTCAGCCATCCCAGCAAGCAGGGGATAGAGACGCACTGGCGCGACAGTGGGCACTCGTTCACTTGGCACAGAGGCCAGCTCCTGCCCTCCCCAGCTCTACATTGCTCTCCTATCAGCCCTGTCTGCTGCCCGAGGCTGTGCCAGCTGACAGCAGGGCATTGCCTCTGCAGGAAAAGTTTGATGCCTGCCTGCATCAACCCCGTGCTTGGCCCAGAGCTGTGCCAAGTCCCAACAGAGAAATGCCTGCAGCAGTTGCTCCATTTCCATACCTGGTAGTTTGAGCACACAGTCTGTGTCAGTGAAAGCAGCATCTACATCCTCCACCTTCAGAGCTCCACTGCCCAAGTTCAACTTTATGATGATCTCATCGGAATTCTGCTTCCAGTCCAGCAGCAGCTCTAGGAAAAGGGAGGGAAGTGTCACCCACTTGCTAGGGAATGAGCCTGAAGTGCCCACTCCTTGGCTGGGGAACACGAGCCTGAACACACACACAGTTAAAGAGGTCAGTGCAGGGAACACAGATCATGACAATTAAATGGGACCTGCCCTCATCAGATAGGCCATAAAAAAGAGCACATGTTGCAGCAGGGCAGATGAATCCCAGTGGGAACCAGAGAGATCAGCGCTGCTCTTGGCATTGCCACAAGCAGCAGTGGCAGCTGGGAAGAAGGGGTGGCTCCTGCCAACGACAAAGCAATTACTGCTTTCCCAAGGAACGAGGAAGCCACAGAATTACTCTCGGGGATTTAAGTGGACTCTGACCACAATCAGAAATTGCCACTTCCCCTTTGCATATGCAAACCAAGCAGCCCAGCTGCAACCACCAAAGCACTGTACTCCTGCCAGGTAAGCATGGCTAACACGGCTGAAACATGGACAGACAGGCCAGCCAGGGAAGTATGCTGCAACTGGGGAGAAAAGAGTGCAGCGGTGATACTCTGTTGCAGGCAGAACTTCCACTGTGTGCCTGCCAGGCTCCAGGTGTGGCCCTGTGGTGCCCTGAAGTCTTCAAGGCAAAAATGTGATTCAATCATCTTGATTTCACTCTGGTTTGTTCTACCCCTGGGGCATGAGAATGTCATATTCTGCCCTCAAAGCAGGCCTGGGCTGGGACAGAAACCAGGCAGTGCTGCCGACAAGGTGAGATAGCTTGGGATCTTCCCAGCCCAGCATGATGTCCTGCCCAGAAAGAAGCAGAGCAGGTGTCAGCAGTGAGGTGTCCCAGTGGCACCATGACACCTGAGTTGCAAGCAGCCTGTCACATGCCCAGGGCCTCTTCCTCGCAGACAGCCCTTCCCAGCCATGTGCACCTTTCTCCACCCTTGGGAAGGCCACATCCTGTTAAGATAAACACTGAGGCAAGGGAGTGCTCAGGTTAGCTCTGCTCAATGCCAGAGCATGGGACAACAACAAGGTGAGAGCTTCAGATCCCTTGGCAAGGGCACTCCATGGCCATGCACTGACAGCTGGCGCACACCTCAACTTACCCTCCTCTGAGTCCTTCTCCTGGGCAGTCTCAGCCTGCTCGAGCTCAGGGCGAGACACTGGTGGGCAGAGAAGCAGAGCGCAGGCAGGTCTGTCATTCTGTCACCTCACAACATAGGCCAGAACACTGATGCCCAAAACTTCACACTTCACCTCCTACCCTAAATGTGTCCAGGCCCTTTGTCCTGCATGTGTTGCTCATCTCCCTTCTCTGCTTTCTCACACTTCTCCTTTCCCAGAGGCCTGCCTGCAGCACCACTGCAAGTCAGCCCCAGGACAGCTGCTCTGGGCCATACCACCAGATCCCAGTCTAATCAATACCACAGTGGGAGCAACACAACAACACAGCACCATGTAGGCAGTGCTTTTTTGAGGCACATCTCATTGAGAAGCTTGTGATATCCAGGCTCAGCTGTGTGACCCAGCTCGGCACACCAGGTCCCAGCCCCCAGCCATATAGAGAAGTCCTGTCTTGATCTGACTGAAAGAACCTGGTGTTTGGTCGTGCTCAAACCAATTCTGCCGTGACCGGAGAAACACGTGGCCCACCTGCACTTTAACATTTCCATTCTGGCACAAGCTGCCAACATCCACTTCTGAAACTTCCTTCCAGATCAGGGTGGGAAACCAAACTGACCTGACACCTAATCCCTGCTCCCCAGAAAATTACCTCCAATAGCCATAAGTGTCTCCAGGCCTGCGCTACCCCTACAGGACAGTGAGCTCTGCCAGGCAAGGGACTCAAAGCGACAGCACCTTCTCCTGGAGCAGAGAAATAGTGGCAACAGAAACTGTGGTCTCTGCTCCAGAACAGGGAGAGGGCTGTCACTGCCTCCCTTGTCTGGCTACAAACCAGCAGAAAACCTCTAATGACCAGTACAGCCACTGATGCAAAGGTGCCAGTGGGGCTGGTAGTGTGAGAAGCATGGCAGTGACACTGCCTGGAGGATCTACAGCCCCTCTTGCAGAGGGGACAGGGGCAGCACAACCACCCCCAAGGAGTCCCCCACGTCAGAGGATGCAGAGTCAGGCCCTACCAGAGGTGCACTCCTGCCATGCGAGAGAAAGCGCAATGCGGTGCTCTGTACCATGGGACTTCGTATCGGGGACTGCGCCCGGCCGCCCTGGCACAGACCTCGCAAAGCACTCGATTACCTTGGCCTATAAAACACCCTGTGATTTTGAGGTTAGAACAATCATAACAGAGGAGGCACAGAAATCAAACAGCTTTCCAGAGCCACAGAAACTCTTACTGGCATCCTGCCTGCAGGCATTCCCTGCACCTGAAGCATCATTTTTGTCTAAGGATACATGGTAGTTACAGAAGAAATTACTCTACATTAACTATTTCACCTGAGCCACACCCTGCCCTGACTCAGAAGCTAAAGCAGCAGCCCCACCCGCAGGCCTTGCACACCCAGTCACTGCTTCACAACATCTGGCCTCAACAAACATAAGGGAAAGTTGCAGCGCTGCCTCTAGCTATAAGAGCATCCACACGTTTCAGTTCCACTCCTGCTGGATTGGGATGGATCACATCCAGTCAAAATCAGAGTCTAGAAACAGTCATCAAGGCCAGCTCTAGACTTTAGCTAAAAAGGCCACAGGCCCAACCTTCCTAACATTGCTGGGGCTAAGCAGTGCCCAAAGGAAGGAGGTTACAGGTCCAGGGAGGACACTGTGTCAAAGAAGATCCCACATCACACGGGTTACCATAAGCTGCAGGAAGCGATTAGTCAAATCTGCTAATCCTGCAGCAGATGGCTGTGAGGCTCCCAGGCTGCAGGGCTGAGACACCACAGGCCTGCTCACCACAGCGCTGCTGAGGGGCTCTCACCTTCCTTGCTTTCCTGATTGGCTCGATCCTTCTGCTTCTTCTTGTTGGCGGCATCATCCAAGCCCCGAGACACTCTCCTCTGGCCAGGGACATTCGTGCTGCTGGACATTTTCAGCCGTTTGGAGGACACAAACGGCCCGCCGGGGTCAGTAATGGAGTCTGGGTCAGGGGTGCGACGTTTTCTTCCTGGCCCAGCTATCTTGGCGACTCTCTGTGGTCAAACTCTCTGGCAAGGAAGTAGTGGCCTAAAGAGAGGAAAGAGCAAGCATGGCAGGAGGAGCAGGTGGAGAAGGCCCAACAGCATCAGGTTCCACTCTTTGCCCCAGGGCCAGCGCCCTTACATGACCTTCACCGTGGTGTTTATGGGAAGCCCCACGCAGCACTCAGTGAGGAAACCTACCTCATCACAGTTGCTACAATGCTTACTGCCAAAAGCATGGGCTTGTCAGAGCTCCCAGCATACAACCGGGGGTCTTCAGTATGTGGCACGCATTAAAAACCTGGAAAGCAAGTGTCATGCTCATGGCTCCCACTATAGCAACACTGGCCCAGAGCAGCCGCTGGTGCTAACAGCACCTGGAGGCACAGATGAGGGCAAGGAAACAAAGAGGCCTGGATCTGCAAAACTGAGCCTCCAGAGTCAACTGGGGGAGCCTGTCACACAGCTTGGAGCCACAGCTATTTCAGTCAAACAGTGCCCTATGTAACAGGGCCAGAATAGGAGCCAGTAACACCCTAAGAAGGAAGCAGGCCTGGGACAGGCATCTCCCATGACAGACGAGAGCAGAGCTCCCTGGCAAAAGGAGAGTTCCTCCCCCTTTGCCCACTAGCCGGGAGCTTAACCAGCATGACTGCACCTTGAATATTTATCTCCCAGACAGTTTACAGACAGCGTCAGCGGGGCCTGGCCTGGAAACAGGACACCTCTGCTCTTCGTGCCCCAGGAAGAGAGTGGGCTGAGCAGGGCACGTAAATTGCTCACCCCTGCCCTCTGAGACATGCCCTCCCTACAAAGCCAGCTCCCCTCCAGCGTTTGGGAGCTGCTGACCCAGGGGCTGGTCTGTTGCACTCATCAGTGTCACCCTGTGGTGTTCAGAGCTTTGAGAGAGGAGAGACGAAACAACCCATTGGAAACAGTCCTGTGGCAGCACAGACTCTTTCCCATGGGAATTTTCTCTTCTTCTTTCTGTGTTTTTATAAATAAAGATAAAGTTTTGATGTTATTGAAATGGTCTCTGGAAAGATAGGCAGTTCAAGCTTGGCCAATCGGCCTAAGGGGAGGTTTTGAATTGGCCCAAGCCAGACGACCTCTGAAAGTCTATATAAGCTCTAATATTAAATAATAAATTCAGATTTGTGCCACCTGAGACTCTACCTGGTTTTTCACTCCGCTAGCGGTTCAACAGCAACACAGTCCCATTGGAGGTGTCTCTGTGGAGGCAGTGAGAGCAGAGACCTGGGAAGGTTTCCTCCCTTGCTGCCCTGGCTGCACACCCTGACCCTGGCAGTGCTCACCAGCCTGCAGGGGTTTGCAGCAGGGAAACAGGCCCAGCTGCAGGGATCCTGCCCACCCCCGGGTGCCAGCTGCCTTCTGCAGCTCCCCGTGCACTGATTCACACACATCCCATGGCCCAGCTCCCATCTGAGGACACAGAGCCGAGCCCAACAGCATCTTGGCCTAGCCCAGCTCTACTGAGCCTCTCCCTCAGTGGGAGGCAAGCTGTGCCCTCTGGAACACCCTGTTCTGCCTTCACCCATGTACCACAGACCCCATACTCTGCGTGGGCACAGCCAGTGGCAGGAGGCACCTCCAAGGGAGGCACTCGGTCAGAGGGAGGACACTGGCAGCCCTGTGGTGCCCCCCCTCCACCATGTTGCCAGGGCATTTGTGTTCTAGAAACGTTCAGGGCAACAAATAGCCACAAATGAGGGGCTGTAGCCACAGAGAGGGACCCCAGAGAGCAAAACAGCCTGATCCTGCCTTCAGCTCTGGCAAAGCCAACCCTATGACAGGCGCTGCATCCAAACCACTTCTCTTCAGGCTAACCCACCCTCACAACCAAGAGCCACTGCAGCCAAGTGAAAAGCCAAATCCAGCTCGACTGGCACAGACAGCTCCTGCCACACACACTGGAGGGGCCCAAAGTGACCGAGACACCAGGATGCTGAACAGGGTCCAGCATCAGCCCCAAAGAACTTGAAAGAGCGTGGGAGGGCAGCAGTGTCATCCCCATGCTGCTACACACACTGGGCCTTTCCAGGATGTAGAAGCACTTCTGTCTCCAGAGGGAATGGGAAGGGCCCCACAGCAGGGAATGCGGCTGTTATTCGCCAGGTTAGGCCTCTGATGCCAGCTGCATGGTGTCACGCAGCTCCAGCCCCCACCGACACCCAAACAGGTCAGCTACAGATGCTTCCTGGTGTTGAAGAAGCTAACCCGAGCTCAGCAAACATGGGAATGCATTTTTTCGTGTACTTCTTTTGCCTCTTGGGTGAAAACCCCAGGAGGAATGGGATACAAGAAGCAGCAACTGCTTCGTGCAGGGCCAGGCGAGGCTCCATTACCTCCTTCCTGCACCTCCAAAGGGTAATTGCTGGGCACGGTGAAAGCACGCTCTGAGAAATGTCCTGGAGGGCTGAGAAAGGACAGGCCTCTGCCCAAGAAGGGATGAGGAAGAGAGACAGGGTTGCGTGCCTGCTTGTCACTCCTCCAGGAGAAGCCTGCTGCTCTCATGCCTCACTGAGGGCTCAACTCCCTCGGGTGCTCTGCCGACAGTTATTCCTCATGGCAGGCAGGAACCAAGGGGGCTGGAGCTCTGCCCATTCCAGCTGCCAGACTGATGCCAGCCTGAGGCTGCTGCAGGCACCTCAGGGTTTTGGAGGAGTGCAGGCAAAGCACAGGTTATTCAGGGATTCAAACAGGCAAATGGGAAACTTTCTGACTTCCTGCCACCAGGAAACACATATCCAGGCAGCATGTTCAGCCCCTGGGTGCACAGGGACACAGGTTTTGGCACTACTACTGTTGGCACGGTAGGAGTCACTGCAGGGGAGAGATGGCGAAAGGCCGTCCTGGCTGGATGCCAGGTGAACCTCTGGGAAGCACCTGATGAGTTGGGCACTCCTACAAAACCTTACTCAATCCCCTGAGGCAGGGAAGCCTGGCTATGCTGCTGCTGGGAGCAGAGGTGCCCCTCTGTTCTCTGCTCTCCCTGCCTTTGTGCTGTGATGTGTACCAGTTCCAGATGCCAGCTGGGGCTTTCTCCCAAGTTTGTCTTAACCCAGAGCAGTTTCCCAATCCAGCTCATGCTGAGACTGCAAACATTTTGACTGGCCAGAGGGAAGGGAGCAAGAGGCCAAGGAGAAGGGCCACCCCTCCCTGCAGCAGCACCAGACTAGGTGGGTGTTGGGTTTAAACACTTGGGAAGGACAGCAGAAGGTGCTCAAAGAGACTCAATTTGCACCCCATGTCTGGGGCAGGTTTAGCACTTGCCAGGAGAAGCTCCCTGATTCCCGCCCACTGCTCTCCCCACCAGTGCCCAAAGGCCTTTACAGGGGTAGCTGCAGAGGAGGTTGGCTATCCCAACAGTGTCATCTTTCCAGGGACTTTTGGATCCTCCATGTCCTAAATACAACCAACAGAAACACGTCCCACGTGCACACAAATACATTTGTCATCTTCAGTTTCTTGTTCCCCTGAGGGATCAGAAATCCCAAAGCTCAAGCCTGCCTTTTACTTCAGTTTTTGGGCATGCCTGACACACGGGTGGAGCCAGCGCAAGCACAGAGCCCTCTGGGGCAGCTACTCAACCCAGCACTGTCACACAAAATGTTTCCAACCCACGTGGAAATCACCGTGCCCCCAGCGCATCGTGACATCAGTGAGCCCTGAGCTGAGTGAGGAGCCCGGCAGGCCCAGCTCCCCATTCTGGGGACGATTACTGAATCATAGAACGGTTTGTGCTGGAAGGAGACCTTGAAGATCATCTAGTTCCAACCGGCCGGCCGGCCGTGGGCAGGGACAGTGCTGAGAGCGTCCAGAGAGCAGCCGGCGGCTCCTGGCCTAGCGGGCGCTGCTGCCCGGCCGCAGGCAGCGGGAGAGGGGAAAGCGACTGTGAGCGGTGTTTGTGTGAACGGTGTTCGTATGAACCGCCCCGCCGGGCAGAGCACGAGGTCACCGCGCCGGCTCCTGCCCGGGGCTGCCGCGCTCGGCCCGTCCTGCCCAGCTCCGCTCCCAGCCCCCGCCGCCCCACCTCCTGCCGCCCCGCATCCTCTTTCCACTCAGGCCCGTCACAGGCCGCCGCCATCCGCCGCCCGCCTCGCTCTCCGCTACCCCGGCCCCCGCGCCCGCGGGCCGCATCCCGGCCTCCCGCCGCCCCTGGGCCCTGCCCGCCACCGCGGCCCTCACCCCGCGCTGCCCGGGGCGCCGCTCGCCGTCCCCGGGCCCCGCCGCCGCCCCGGCCCGGCCGGCCCGGCCCGCCCCGCACTCACGGCCCCGCCCGCCGCTCCGGTCTGTTTGTGCCGCGCCGAAGTTCCGAGCGGGCCGACAACGGAGACAGGCCCGAGGCCGTGACGCACTTCCGGGAGCCGCCGGGCGCGCCCACGTGACGCGGAATGGAGGGGGTGAGGCACCACGTGACGCGGGCCGGGGGTGGTGCCGGCGCGTTCCCGTGGCAACGGGAGCGCGGGCAGGCTGGGGGTCGCGCTCTGTCCCCGGGGGTCCCGGGTGGGTCTGCCCCGTGGCGCTCCCGGGCTGGATCCGTGGCAGTGCCGGGCTGCTCTATGGGGCTTCCGGGTCTGCTGTGCCCCCGAGCCCCGCTGCCGGTTCCCGACCGCACCGCCCGACCCCAAGCCCCGAAGTGCCCCACACCCGGAGGCGGGCAGCTCCCGCCCTGGGGGAAGCTGCTGTGGGCCCCCGGGGCAGACACGGGCCCGCTTCACGGGGCGGAGGTGAGGCGGTCTTGCTCTGTAACTTTATTCACACGAGGGTACCCTGCAGCCCCCACCCCGCCCATCGCTGCGGGGGCAGGCGGAGGCTGGGCGGGAGGAGGCTGGGTGCCCCGGGGGGGTCCAGGCCCCTCCGGGGATCACTGGCAGGTGTTGTAGATTTGGACTTGCTGGTTGATGGTGGCCAGTACCTCCCTCATTCTGGCCTCCAGCCCGCCCAGCTGGGCTGCTTTGGCGTCCAGCACCCGCTCATTCCGCTCGTACTCCTCCTCCAGCACTGCAGGGACAGGGGAACATGAGTCAGCCTGGCCCCCCACCACTGCCCCCGCCACCACCCCAGCCCCCCTCCGGGCTTCACCTCGCAGCCGCTGCAGCTTGTCCTGGGCGTCCTGCAGCAGCCCTGCGGCCTCTTCCCGCAACTGCTGCGCCCGGCTGCCTGCCTGCTGCGCGCCCTGCGCCCGGTGCTCCACCAGCTCCTGTGCTGTCCGGTACCGGTCCCGAAGCGGCCCGTCAAGCACCTGTTGGGCAGTGGGGCTGGGCAGTGGGATCCTCGGTGGGCCCCTGCTGCCCCACCGGTGCCCCCTGATCACCCACCTGCTTGGCCTCATCGGCTCTGTCCCGCGCAGCGCTGGCTGCCTCCTGGGCACGTGTGGCTGCCAGGCTGTTGTTGGCACGTTTCACCTTCAGGGCATCAGTCTGCCTGTCCAGGAGCCCAATCTGCTCCATGGCACCTGCCAGGTGCTGCTCTGCGCTTCCTGTCTGGGTCTGCATCTGGGGATCAGTGGCATGGGGGTTTGGTGTGATTGCACTGACCACGTGGTGGGCATGGGGTCCCATGGTCATAGGGATGGGGCTCTTACCGTGCCGAGGGCTCTCTCACTGTGCTGGATGTCACTGGCAGCTTGCTGCAGTGCCTGCTCAGCCATGCCCTGGGCTTGCCGTGCCTCCTCCAGCGCCTGCCGCACTGCTTCGGCTGTGCCTCGCACTCCCTCTGCCCGTGACCTGTGGCCAGACAGCAATCTCAGCACAGCCTGGGCTGGAGACCCCTGGAGAGACTGTGTCTTCATGTCCCTGGACCCACCTGGCCCGCTGGGCATCCTGCAGCAGCTGCCCAGCCTGACGCACATCCCCGGCCGTCTGCTCCAGGATGGCATCCACGCTGGCCAGGCTGCGCACCCGCGTCTTGATCTCCTCGGCCAGGCGGTGGATCTGGTCCGGTGCAGCAGGGAGTGACAGCTCCAGCACCCGGCTGGCTACCACCTCGATGCTCTCGGGATCAGCCCCCTCCTCTGTGGGTGGAAGTAGTCAGTGTGTTCCCTACAGCATGCCAGGGTGGAGGGGACAGGCAGACCAAGGGACATAGGGGAACACGGGACAGGGCAGGGGTCCAGAGATGGTTGGAGGGCACAGGATGGTTGGGGCAGGGCAGGGACCGTGCGACAGCGTGGGGCAGGGGTGGCACAGCCCACATACAGTGTGGGGACCATGCAGTGTGACACAGCGCAGGGTCAGTGCAGTGTGGTGCAGGTGCAGAGCCACAAAGCACTGGGCAGGGGTGGCCAGCCCTCCCGGCATGCCGGCACTCACGGCTCAGGAAGGCCTTGACTTGGCTGATTAGCTCCCTCAGCTCCTTGTTGGAGCTCTCCACACGGGCCCTGGTCTGGTTCGCCTTGTCCAGGGCTGCCTGCGCTCGCAACCGGGCCTCATCTGCCTTCCCCTTGGCCTCTGCCACCTGAGCATGGGCGGAGACCCTCAGTGCCAGCCCCAAAGACTGCAGAGCATGGCTGTGCCACCTGATCCCACCAGCACCCATGTGCCACACACCTTGTGGGAGAGCTGGGCCATGTCACTAGCAGCCTGACGCAGCTCCTCCTGGGCATGGCGTGCCCGGTCCAGTGCACTGTCAGCCTTGGACACGGCTCCACCACAGCTCAGACCACCACAGCGTCGTGCCCCATCCTCATCCCGGCACCCGGCACCCCCACAAGGGCTCTCAGCACAGGGCACATCACCCACCGCACCGCAGACCTGCAAGGCAGCACGGGATCAGGGCGGCTCCGGGTGCCACTCCCCCAGTCCCCTCCCTACCTCCCACCTGCTCATTGAGTGGGTGCAGGCTCAGAGCCTGTGCCCTTGCCGCCAGGTCCATCAGTGCCCGCCGGCTGGCTGCGTTGTGGCGATTGAACTCATCCCGCTGGCTGGCAAGGAGCTGCTCAGTGCGGTGACGGGTGGCTGCTGAGACGCTGACAGGGCTGGGCATGGCACGGGTGGAGGCCTCTGCCTGGCGCTCGGCCTCCCGTGACTCCCCATAAAACTGGCGAATACTGTCATAGGCACCTGGGGGTGGCAGGGGCACTGTCAGACACCTGGCCATGGCCTGAGCACCCTGCCTTGGCTCTGGTGTAGCTCACCAAGGAAATTGGACGTCTTGAGGACATGCAGCCGCTGTTCCAAGTCCTGCAGGCTCTGGTTGAGGACGCGAGCACCCCGGTCCACAGCGTTCAGCACATGGCTGGCATTGAAGTTGGCATCCTGAGCAGCCGTCAGCTCCCCTTCCACCCGTGTCAGCCTCTCAGTCGCCTCCTCAATCTGCCGCCTGCAAGGGAAGGGGGTGAAAAGCCATCCCCAGGGCTACCCCAGGAGCCATGCCCTGTGCCGGATACTCACCGCAGCCCCTCTGTGGCGTGTGTCAAGTGGGCAGCAGTAGCAGCAGTGGCATTGCGGGTGGCCACCACGTCACGCACGGTGGCCAAGTTCTCCTCCAGCTGCCAGAAGGTGCCCTCGAAGGCGCCAGCAGCCCCGGTGTGCTGCAGGAGGCTGGCCCGCTGTGCAAGCGCCCGGGTGCGGGCAGCCAGGTCCTGCACCACACGGTCCCAGTCCCCGAAGCAAGGGTGGCAGGGCTGGCAGGCAGGGAAGGTACCAGCAAAGCCCCGGGCACACTGGTCACAACGGACTCCAGAGATGCCAGGCCGGCAGTCGCAGTGGCCGCTGCTGCGGTGGCACTGGGCGCTGGCTATGCCACGGGGGTCGCAGTCGCAGGCTGCAGGGAGAGTGGTGTCAGGGCACCATGGGGCCCACTGTGGTCCCCCCGCTGGTACCAGCTCTCACCTCGGCACTGCTGCTGTGGGTTGCCCCAGTGGTGCTCCTGGCAGTCAGTGCAAGTCCGGCCCCCAAAGCCTGGCCGGCAGGAGCACTGCCCTGTGAACTGACAGACATGGCATGGCCAAGGCTGGCACTGCTGCAGCACACCCCCAGCCCCATCCCATCCCTGTCCCTGTCCCTGTCGTGTCTCACCTGGTTGCAGGTGGGTGTTAGGGAGTGCTGGGGGTGGCAGGCACAAGGCTGGCAGCCCTGCCCGCTGGCCAAGTTCCAGAAGTTGGGGCTGCAGCGGTCACAGCTCTGGCCCTCCACATGAGGCAGGCAGTGGCACTGCCCGCTGTGCCTGTCGCAGTGGCACTGCTGGGGCCCACAGGTGCTGGCATCAGTGCCCAGGGGGTTGCAGGAGCAACCTGGAACCAACAGGCACTGAGCAGAGAGACAGATGAGGGAATGAGGGCAGGGACGAGGATGAGATTGGGATGGAGATGAGATGGAAGTTCTGATGGGGACAGAGCAGGAGTGGGATGATGATGGATGAGGGTGGAGGCAGGATGGAGACAGAGAGTAGGCAAGCATGGGGCGGGGACTGGATGGAGGTGGAATGGGAGCAGCACGAGGACCACTGGTGCGGATGGGATAGAGATGGGACCAGGGTCAGGACAGAGCTGGAATAAGGACAGGATGGGGACAGATGGATGGCAGTGGGGATGGGATGGCAATGGGGACAGGAATGGGCATGGGAATAAGATGTAGATGGGATGGAGTAAGTTGGACATGGGGACAGGAACTGGGCCACAGTTGGGCCTGGTGGCCTGCTGGGCCTGGGCAGAGGAGACAATCCTGTTCCAGGACAGGGCTTCAAGGACTCCACAGCACTGTGCATGAACAGCCATGGGTGCACAAGTTCCCCAAGGACTTATTGGGCCCTGGAGGCAAGTCTGTCTTGGCATGGCAGTGGGTACTCACGCCTGCAGCTGTGTCGTGTGGCATCTCCATAGAAGCCAGGCTGGCACTCAGCACAGTGGGGTCCCGCCGTGTTGTAGAGGCAGCGCAGGCACTGCCCTGTGCGCCGGTCACACGCCTCCGGGTCCGTCACATCGATGTTATCATGGCACTGGCAGGGCAGGCATTGCCCACCCTGCAGAGGGTCCCCATAATACCCAGGAGCACACTCATCACAGCGGGGACCTGCTGACACAGAGTGCTGGGCAGTGCCTGGGGACAGGGCACCCCAGAGGGGCAGTGAGTGTGCTGCAGCAGGTACCCACCTGTGTACCCAGGGCTGCAGTGGCAGACAACCTGTTGGGAGCGGCTGTCTTGGTAGCAGGAGGCAGCGAAGTGGCGGGGGGTGCTGGGCCCCTCAGGACAGGGGCAAGGCCGGCAGTGCTGCCCGGAGCCCAGCGCTGGGTTCCCAAAGTGTCCAGCTGCACACCTGCAGGCAGGAGGTCAGCAGGAGCTGGGGCTGCTGGCAGCACCCTGCCCCAGTCTCGGCGCATACTCCACCTACCTCTGGCACCTCTCGCCGTCTGTGTGGTCACGGCAGCGCAGGCAGCTGCCTGTCCGAGGGTCGCAGTTCTCAGCATGCCCATTGCACTGGCAGGGCCGGCAGACGGGGAAGCCCCAGTGGCCGGGCTGGCAGCGGTCACAGCGTGGGCCATGGGCACCTTCACGGCAGGGGCACTGCCCTGTGCTGCTGTCGCAGATGGTGCTCACTGAACCCTCACGGCTGCACTGGCATGCTGGAAAGCACAGCATGCACTGTGTTTACTCCCAGGCTGCAGAGAGCATTCCTTCCCCACATCCCCAGCCCTCAAATGCCCAGGCTCCTCTCCCGCTGGCACTCACGTCGGCACCCGCCGGGCCCAAAGCCGAAGGTTCCTGGGGAACAGCGGTCACAGCGCCGTCCCATGACATTGGGTTTGCACTGGCACTGCCCACCCTGGGGCTGGCACTCAGCACTGAGAGAGCCCTGGGGATCGCAGAGGCAGGCTGCAGGCAGAGAGTGGGGTCAGTGTCAGCTGCTATGGGACAGGGTGTGGGACAGGGTGTGGGGCTGTACTCACGCAGCGCCCCGTCATGCAGGATGGCCGAGAGACTGTGCAGGAGCTTGGAGCAGGGCTCAGCCACAGGTGAGGGCCCAGGTGTGTAGAAGGGCTGGGCACAGCGGTACCGCTCAAAGGTCTCCCGGCGCTCCATGGAGCTGCGGTCACCCGCAATGAACATCTCCAGTGAGGAGTAACGGGGCAGAAGCACCAGCTGAGGAGCAAAGTCAGTGGGATGTCATGTCCCTCTCTCCCCATGTTCCCTATGGCTGCATCCTATCCCCATAAGCCTTGCTGTCCCCCATTCCACTGCCCATCTGTCCCTCACCGAATCGATGAGCACACTGGCAGTGGGATCCTGCCGACCAGCAGCACAGCCCAGCTCCAGGCGGAGGGTGTAGGAGATACCCTGCTCCAGACAGATGGGCTGGGACAGCACCACATACCTGGATGGGGCAAAGCAGATCAAGGGCAGCCACGTGCCTCCAGTGAGCCCCAGCACAGCCCAACCCTACCAACGCCCTTACCTGGCACCGGAGGGGAGGCTGGTGGAGAGCTGGTCATCTGCAGGGATGGTGTTTCCACAAGGGCTGCTGGCAGAGACAGGGCTGGGACGCAGCACCTTCAGACCCACCTCCTGCCAGGCCTCCGGGTGCTGCCAGCAGAGGAGAGGCAGTGTCAAAAAGCCTCACTGGAACTCCCCACCACTACCTCCCAATCTGGCAATACATCACACTGCTGGCTTCACCATCTGGTGCTCACCTGGGGCTCATAGCGGATGACCACATCATACTCGGTGGAGAAAGGCACGTCACTCACATGAAACTCCACCCAGCTGCCTTCCAACATGCGGGCAAAGCCTGTCCCTGTCCAGGAAGCTGGACGGTCTGAGGGGGGCTCACGCTCCACCACTGAGCCCTGGTGCAAACAGGTGGTGTGAGATGAGACCCTAAAAGTTGCCTTGGCGAGCAGGCACTGCTCTGCGCTGGGTAGCGAGGCAGACCACTGCCTGCCAGTTTGGGGACCCTGCAAAGGGACACCAACTGCTCTGCCTGATGTGCTCCCCAGGGACACCTTCATTCCTTACCTGATGCAGCCGTGCATCCTCAGCCTCGTAAGTGTAATGATCCAGGTTGATGCGGAAGAAACCAGGCTCCACCTGTTCACACTGCCGTCCTATCACGTGGCTGCGGCACTGGCACTGCCCTGTTCCCATGGCACACCTGGCACCCCAGCAGCACCATCAGCCCTGATGCCAGCAGGGATGCCCCTTGCCCTCTGCATCCCCAAAAAGACTCACAGGTTGTTGCGAGCACCTCCCACATCACAGTCACAGGGCCGGCAGCCTGGGAGGTCGTGGCTCAATCCCCAGTGTTCAGGCTGCAGAGGGCAAGGGTGTTAGAGAGCAGTTGGCTGTGTGCTATAGTCCTGAGCACTGTGCATGGGCCCTGGCACAGCCCCACTCACCAGGCACTGGTTGCAGCTGCGCCCGGTCACCAGCCGCTTGCAGAAACACTCCCCGCTGACAGGGTCACACCGGCTGCCATCAGCCACTGTGCCACGGGGGTCACATTGGCACCCTGCACAGAGAGCCAGTGGTTTCCAGCAATGCCAAACCCCACACCTGACCCCAGTGGGTGCCACCCTGGTACCTACGCCGGCAGCCCTGTGGGTTGTCAGTGCTGAGGCCGAAGAAGCCGGGTTTGCAGCGGTCGCAGCGGGGACCAGCCACGTGCTCCTTGCAGCGGCACTGTCCCGCAATCAGGCCCCTCGCTGGGTCATCAGCACTGTCACACAGCCCACCATCCAGAGAACCCTCGGGGTCACAGTCGCAGGCTGAGGACACAGGCAGGGTTAGCACCTGACCACCAAAGCACCACCCTGTACAGCCTGTCCCACACTGACCTTGGCACACTGCAGGGTCCCGCAGGTCCTTGGTGGGGTCCTTGTAATAGAAGGGCTTGCAGAGGTGACAGCGACGTCCCATGGTGTTGTGCTGGCAGTCATCACACACAGCCCCACTGGTGTTCCCCGTGGCCAGGAACACAGCCATGTCAAAGTGGCACCGCCGTGAGTGCTCGTTGCAGTCACAGCCTGCAGGGACAGCACCAAAGCACAACATGCAGCACCACAGCCCACACCTCGCAGGCAGCACCCCCAGTGCCAAACCTTCCCTGCCTGGACTCCCCTCACTCGGATTAGCAGCACCACAACCCCAAATCTCCCCAGCCTACAGCCCGCAGCACCCCAAACACCCCCAGTCAGCCTGCAAGACGCCAGTCACCACCCAACGACATCCCACTGTGCAGCACCCCAAAACCACTGGCACAGCACAGCCTGACAACTCTGGCACCAGCATCACTGTGCCAGGAGCTGGTGACAGCAGAGGCACTCACGGCGACAGGCATTGGTGCTGGAGCCCTCGGCTGGGCGCCAGGGCAGGTCTTGGTAGAAGTCCTCGCAGCGCTCACAGTTCAGCCCCTGCGTGTGGTGCTTGCAGACACAGCGCCCGTGCACCTGCCAGGATACCACGGTGAGAGAGGCTGCAGGACTAGGCAGCACAGCTACCCAGTTATGCCAGGGCACAGGGGGCTGGCTCGCCCTACCATGCCATCGGTGGTGGCGGGGGCCCCACTGAGTGGGGCACACTCAGAAGCATGCCCATAGCAGAAGCAGTTCCCGCGCATCACCAGCTCGTAGAGTGCGTAGTAGTACTTCTCCCTGATCTCCTGCCGAGAGTCCAGCAGGTTGTCCCCCAGCGTGTGCAGCTTGGTGAGGTTCACACGTAGGTTGGTGACACGCAGTAGGTCTAGGACAGGGAGAGACCCATGTTGGCACAGGGTGGCTGGGCATGTCTATGCACAGCACATCTCTGCCAGGCACAGCTGAGATGGGCTGTGCGTGGCATTGGACGCTGTACGTGGTTCAGAGGAGCTGGGCATGGCTCTGCTCTGCCAGGCATGGCTGGGATGGGCCGTGCATGGCATGGGATGTCCGTGCAGGGCTGCACACTATCAGGCTGTTGTAGTTTTCTACATCACACAGTATTGGCCCAGAACTGTGCATAGTTTGGCTCACAGGCACGTGGTTGCACGTGGCCAGGCAGGGCTGTATGTGGCTGTGGGGGTTCAGCTCCCGCACACGTGGCTGTGCACACTCTGGCTGCGTGTGGGCTGGGCTCTGCACCCCCACAGCAGAGGCAAGCTGGGATCCCACCAGTGCAGAACAACACCCTTGGTGTGGCACCTTTACATGTCTTGGGGCACTCACTACTGGGGGCTGTACCCAGGAGATGGCTGTGCCTGGTGGGCACAGCCTGGAGGCCCTAGGAGCAGGATGGCTTCCCCAGAACTGCAGCTTCCCAGCAGCCCTGCCCTGAAGATTCCTCCCCTCCTGTTCCCAGTCTAAATTTAGCCTAAAATTAACCCACTGTGTCCTGTGCCCAGCCTGATTCACCATCTTGAACCACAGCTGGTGTTGGGCTCAGCTGTGGCACAGCCATTCCCCTCTATTTAACCCAATGCAGCCTGACATTTAGCTGCTCTCAGGGCAGGGTGCAGGAGTGGCCCAAGACTCCGCCAGCTGGATCAGGCCCTGACCCCAGTGTAGGGCCCAGAGAAGGAAAAGAGCAGCCAAAATAGCTACACTCAAAATAGAGCAGCCAAGCAGGAGCCCGGAGGGCTGGCAACTCACTTTGGATGGCAGGGCTGTAGGGGTCCCGGATGGGGATGGCAGGGTCCAGCACCCGGTAGATGACCTGGGAGGGACAGCAAGGTGATGAGAGTAGTGCAGGGGGTCCCCTGATCCTCCCGGGACACTACCGGGGCCTCACCTCCCCCTCAGTGGAGGGCTCGATGTCAGAGTAGCGGGACTCGCAGACGACATCGTCAATGCGGCGTGGGGCCCCATGGGGGACGTGGGGAAAAGAGGCAGCGCAGTCGTAGGCAAAGTAGCGATACACCTTCCAGGTGTGTCCAAAGTCAGCCGAGCGTTCCACCAGCATGGCCGCGGGGCGGAAGGTCTGCAAGACACCCAGGTGGAACAGGGGCCAGCCCCACAGTCCCGGCCCAGCCCAGGAACTCACATGCTGGGACCCACCTTGAAGGTCATGATGAGGTGGGTGAAGTGGAACTCAGCCTCCAGGTCCAGCTGGATGCTGACATGCTCCACACCTGGAGATGACAAATGTGACGAGTGGAAGCACCCACTCGCAGGTCCCGGGGGCTCGTTCCAGCCACCGGACAGTGGTCCAGGGGTGTGGCAACATCCACAGGCTGAGTCACACTTCCTCAGTGTGGGAGGAAGGGAAGGAGAGCCCCCCGGGACAGGACAGGATGCCCCACCACCCCACCCACTGCTCACCATTCTCCGACTGCCACCAGGCTTTCTTGGGACGGGGGGCAAAGCTGGTGACCACGTTCTCGATGCGGTGGCTTTTGGTGTTGGTGCGGGCATCGTAGGGCCGCCGCGAGTCGCAGATGAAGCACTTTTTCTCCTCCTGCGAGTTGGGAGGCTCAGTGATGTGCGTCTTCTACCCTGTCCCGTGCCCCTCATGCTCGTCTCGTCTCCCTGGGCCCCGTCCAACTCACCTGGAGGTGGCTGACGATGCAGTAGGGCTGGGGCCGGCGCAGCCCGCAGGTGGAGGTGGCACTTAGGCGGTCTGCTCGCCCCACCAGCAAGTCCCCGGTGGCCGGGTAGCAGCTGCCGCGGGCACAGCCCTGGGGGGAATCGGGGGCCAGGGCCACCCCAAGCCCTGCGGAGCGGCGCACGGCTGAGGGCGCCGCGGGGCACGGGGGGGGCCGGGGCCGGGGCTCCCCCCGCCGAGCCCGGGGCCCCTTCCGCGGCCGCCCGGAAACAGGGCGGCGGGGCCGGGCCGGACCCTGGCTCCCACCGGCCCCGCTGCGGCGGGGGGCGCGGACTCACCGGCCAGCAGCGGCAGCAGCAGGAGGGCGGCAGGGCTCCGCTTCGCCGGGCTCCGCATCGCGGGGCGCGACGGGGCGAGACGGGACGGAAAGGGGCGCAAAGGGCGCGCAAAGGGGGCGCGCGGCAGGTGCCCGCCGGTCCCGTCTCGTCCCGTCCTGACACACGGGTTCCCCTTCTCGTTCCCGTTCCCAGTCCCGTCACCAGCCCCGTCCCGGTCCCTCTCGGCCCCTCCGAACTGGGCGGCAGGCGCAGCGCTCGGGGCTGCGCGGAAAGCGCGGGGCGGATCCCGGCTGGAGCGGGGGAGCGGGCCGGCCGGGACAGGCGGGAGGAGGCAGGAGGAGGCGGAGGGGGGAGAAGAAAGCATCGGACACAGGCACACACAGTTCAGGACTTTATTTGCAGGCGCGCCCGCAGTAAAGGCACCTGCAGAGTGGACGGGATCCCCGGGCTCGGGGACCTGCGGGGCGGCGGGGCTGGAGCGGCCCTCGGCTCCGCCAATGGTCCCTAGCAGGTGGCATAAGCGTTGGCCCTCTCCCGGATCTCCTCCAACAGCCCGGTGACCCGCTGCTCCAAAGCCTGCAGTCGTGTCACCTTTGCCGCCATGGCCCGTTCATTGGCCCCAAAGCGCTGCTCCAGGTCTGCACGACGGTGAACGTGGTCACAGTGCAGCCTCTCACCATGTCCTGTATCACCCTCGGGACACCCGGTGGGACAGGCCCAGGGGGACACAGGGAGTATGGGGAGATGGCAGGGAATGCACCGCACTGTGTATTCCCCCTCACCTTCCAGCTTCCTCTTGCTGCTGCTGGCCTTATTCAGGAGGTCTTGGGCCTCTGCTGTCAGCTGTGACACACGCTGTAGGGCCCCACCAGACACCCGGTCCAGCGCGCCCACCCGGTTCTTCAGCACCACATAACGCTGTGTCACCTGTGCCAAGTCCTGGTGACAAGGACATGGTGAGGCTGAGTACCCCCAGCACCCAGTACCTGCTTGGTGCCATGCATACCCAGGCAGGGATGGAGCTCACCTGGCTAAGCATCCCCGAGGTGGTGGTGGCACGCTGTGCCCCATCCTTGGCTTGCTGGGCCATGTGGCGAGCGTCTTGGCCATGCTCCTGCAGGGCAGCAATGCGCTGTGCCAGCTCCCATAGCCGCCGCTGCACCTGCGACTCCTTCCTGTCCAGCACCTGCAGCCTGCGCTCCGCCTGGCAGGCATGGACACTGGCTCAGCAGGCACAGCAACCACTGTGCCCATGGTGCCAGCCCCACTGCCCTGGCAAATGCATGGCACCTGCCCTGTGCCATCCACATTTCCCCAGCACCAGCCTCCCTACCCACGATGTGCCCAAGGCATCAGTCTTGCTCTCCACAGCACTGATCCCATTACTCCCAGCAGCACCAGCTCATGCCCCTCACCTCCTTGGTTCTGTTCTCAGCCACCCGGATGGCATCCCTGGCTTTCCGCAGGGTGCTCCCTGCTGTCTTCGCCTGTGTCTGCGCCACCTCCAGTGCTTGCTGCGTCCCCGCCAGTTCATCCCTTATGCCTTCTGCTCGCTCCCTGCGGCAGCACAGGCAGCTCCAGCCCCTGCCAGTGCTGGGGGACTGACCCTATTCCCTGCCTGTCCTGGCATGCCCCCACCACTTGCCTGGCCTCCTGTCCCTGTGCCAGTAGCTCCCGTGCCATAGCCAGCCCCTCTGCTGTGCTGTTGAGAATTGCGTCCACTCCCTCCAGCTGGCCGATGCTCTCCTGCATCTCCCACATCAGCTCCTGGATCTGTCTGGGGCTGCTGGGCAGGGAGATGTTCAGCACCTGCCGGGCCACCAGCTCGATGCTGCCCGGGTCAGCTCCCTCCTCTGCGGGGACAGAGGAGCAAGGTGGGCTCAGGGTGGGCTTGCTGAGTCCTGCCATGCCCACGTGCCCACCCAGTGCTGGCACTACCTGCCAGGAAGGCCTTGATTCGGCGGATGAAGTCCCGAAGCTGGGCCGTTGCCTTCTCCGCACGGCTGCGAGCAGCCTGCGAGCGCCCCAGAGCCTCCTCTGCCCAGCTCCGTGCCCCCCGTGCCAGCTCCTGCACCTCCTGCATCTGGGGGGCACCTGGCTGAGTGGGGGGCACAGGGCAGCCCCGGGAGGGGGCATTCGGGGTGAACAGGGTGTATGAGGGGATAAGATGAGGGCCTGCAAAGGAGCATGCAACGAGGGTGCAAAGGGACAGAGGGTATAGCAGTAGCACAAGGAGGCACACAGGTGGCACAAGGGACATCTCTGAAGGGGCATAAGAGAGACATACAGAGTTGACATGCTTGGGGGTATGGAAAGTGAACAAACAGGACATGCAAAGGGGACACAAGTGGACTCCAGAAAGTGCCATGGAGCAACCACCCCTACCTTCTGTGCCACAACACCCAGCTGCCCTAATGCCACCTCCAGCTGCTGCGAGGCGTTATGGGCACTGCTCAGGGCTCGAGCTGAGATAGGCAGTGCCCCTGCACACCCCGTGCCACCGCAATGCCGTGTCCCCGCGCTGTCCCGGCACAAGGCTCCTCCGCAAGTCGCGTGCTTGCAGCTCCGGTCTCCGGGTGCCCCGCAAATCTGTGATGATGCCAATGGTGGAAATAGCTCAACACTACCTTGGGGGTGACCCCTGTTCCACCACTGCCAGTCCTGCTCTCACCTTCTCATTGATCCTGGCAATGTTGAGTCCCATCACCCGTTTCTGTGCCTCCCGCAAGGATTTCCGGGCTGCAGCTGCGGCACGGCGGAAAGTATTGCCCCGCTGCCGTAGCACCCGCTCGGCCGCCTGCCGGGTAATCTGTGCCCTACTCAGCTCGCCAGCTGTGCCATTGGCCACCACCTCTGCCTGCCGCGCGGCCTCCACCGATGCCAGGATGCTGCGGTAAGACTCTGCAGGTGCGGGTGTCAGAGTTCAGACAGGATAGTTGCCACCAAACCCAAACCTTGCTGGATGCTCTTACCGCTGAATCCAGCTGCCGCTACAGTGCCAAGGAGCATTTGAAGGTGGGAGGTGGTTTGGTTGAGACCTCCCAGCTCGCGGCTCAGCCCAGCTAGCCGGTCATGGTGCTGCACATCTGCCTGTGCCAGCTGATCTAGATTTTGCTCCAGTTCTTGGAGGTGCTTCCAGAAGTTGTCCAGCTCTATCCTTTGGGAAGGGAGGGGGGCTTCAAACTTTTTTTGGGGACAAGAAGGGGGTACCTCCACCCCAGCCCTATCTGCACACTTGCCTGGTGCCATCCAGCTGCCTGGGCAGTCCATCGAGGAGGGGACCACCGGGGTTGCCCCCCTCTCCCAGCAGCTGTTCCATGCGCCCCAGAACCTCCTCCAGCTCCCGCAGGCGACGGGGGCTCAGTGGGAATGTGGACCCCCCCTCCCTCAGTGCCTGCACCTGTGCCCCAAGGCGCCGCAGCCCGTCCTGCAGGCTGCTCAAGGTCAGGTCCCAGCGCCCAAAACAAGGGTGGCAGGGTGAGCAGTGGGGGAAGGGCTCCTGGTAGCCCCGCTGGCAACGATCACAGCGCAGCCCCCCGAATCCCAGCCGGCACCGGCACTGCCCGTTGTCCTGCTCGCACTGTGGGCTCTCAGCACCCAGCGGCTCACACTCACAGGCTGCAGAGACAGTTGGCAGTGTATCCCAGCCTTTCCACGGACCCCCATGCCCCCAAACTGCCACCATGTCCCCAGCATCCCACCATATTCCCATGTCTCCAGAATCCAGCCTATCCCCAGGATCTCCTATGTCCCCACAGTTCCACCAAGTACTCTGGGTCCCCTGAGTGCTGGATGTCCCCAGAGATGCATCATGTCCTCAGGGTTCCACCACGTGCCCAGCATCCCACCGTGTTCCCAAGGTCCTCCATGCCTGCAGCATTCCATGTTCCCAAGATCTCCTGGGTCCCTTGTGTCCCCAGTGTCCCACTGTCTCCTTAGTGTCCCATGTTCAGAGTCTCCCACCACGTCCCCAGGGTCCACCATGTCCCTAGAGTCTCACCATGCAGCCAGAGTCCCCCCACACCCGATGTCCCCAGAGCCCCTGCACCCCCAGCCCCTGGGATATGCCCCCACCTCGGCATTCCTGCTCAGGGTCTCCCCAGTGGTGCTCCTGGCACTGGGAACAGACGCGGCCCCCGAAGCCAGGCCGGCACTGGCACTGTCCTGTCACCTGCAGCGACAGTGCCATGCTCACTGTGCAGCTCACTGGGCCCCAGGAGGGCAGTGGAGCCATACCAGGGTGCCAGGGGACTCACTGTGTCACAGGCAGGGTGCAGGGCGTGTGTGGGGTGGCAGCCACAGGGCTCACAGCCCCTCGGCCCCCCCAGGCTCCAGAAGTGGGGTGCACAGCGATCACAGCTCTTGCCCACAACATTGGGCCGGCAGGCACAGGCTCCTGTGGCACGGTCACAGCCACAGGTGCCATTGGTGCAGTGGGAGGCCAGTGTACCCCGTGGGTCACAGCTGCAGCCTGCAGGAGGGTGGGTAGCCATGTGGGGCTCAGCCCACACCCCCTGCCCAGGCAGTGCCCTGCTGGCCCCAGCACCCCAAATCTGCCTGGCCCCAGACCCATGCACAGCCCCAACACCCCTGATCCCAACACATCCACCAACCCCAATCTCTCTCCCCCAACCCAGGCAGAGCCCCATACCCCTTCTAACAGCCCCAAACTTCATCTGCTCCTGACCTCCCAGCTCCAAGCCCCCCAACACTCCAAAATTCTGCCCAACCCAACCCAAATTGCCCCACACCCAACCATAGCCAAGTGCCTCACCCCTACCTTGAGCCCTTGCATCACTCCAACGCCCTCATCCCCAACCCCCATGCAGCCCCAGCCCTGCAGAGCCCCCTGCCCCGCTCACGCCGGCAGCTGCGCTGCAGGGCATTGCCGTAGTAACCAGGCTGGCACTGGGCACAGTGTGGCCCGGCGGTGTGGTACAGGCAGCGCAGGCACTGCCCCGTGCGGGGGTCACAGCCCTCTGGGTCACTGGTGTCGATGTTGTTGTTGCACTGGCAGGGCCGGCACACCCCACCCTCCATCTCCGGAGACCCAAAGTAACCAGGAGAGCAGCGGTCACAGCGGGGCCCTGCAGAGATGGGGTCTGTAGTTGCTGGGGTCCCACAGCCCCAGCGCTGGGGGGTCCCTGCTGCATGGTGCCCGCTCCTCCCCTCACCCGCGTATCCAGGGGCGCAGAGGCAGATGATATGGTGTGTCTCCTCGTCAGCATGACAGGCGCTCCCGTGGTAATGCCGTGTGCCAGGGTAGCCAGGGCAGGGGCAGGGCCGGCACTGCTGTCCTGAGCCCAGCACAGGATTCCCATAGTAACCATCCTGGCACCTGAAAGGACAAGGGGGGACCTAATGCGTCCATTCCATCCATCACATACCATCTCACCATCCCATCTCATTCCATTGTATCCCATACCATCATGTCTCATCCATTGTATCCATCCCATTCCATCTCAACCTCAGTCTCATCCCATCCCCATCCCATCCCATCCCATCCCATCCCATCCCATCCCATCCCACCGTCCCATCCCATGAATCCTATCCCTTCCAATTACATCTATCCCAGCCCACACCATGCCATTCCATCCTATTCTTCCCCATCCCATCATATCCATGCCATCCCACCATTCCAACATATCCCATACCATCATATCTCATCCTATCCTACCCCATTGTATCTATCCCATCCTACACCACGCCATGCCCCACCACGCCGTGCCATGCCGTCTCCTCCCCTTGGACCTGGCCCACCTCTCGCAGTGCCGTCCGTCCGTGTGGTCACGGCAGTGCAGGCAGGTGCCTGTCCGGGGGTCGCACTCCTCGGCGTGCCCATTGCACTGGCAGGGCCGGCAGGCAGGGAAGCCCCAGTGGCCAGGCTGGCACTGGTCACACTGCCGGCCCACAGTGCCAGGCTGGCACCGACACTGCCCACTCACCGCACCACACAGCTGGGACACGGAGCCCTCCGGGGAGCAGGCACAGGCTGCAGGGTGGCACAACTCAGGTCAGGCACATAGTTGCAGGGACACAGGGATGGAGAGACAGACAGACAGGCAGGGGACCAGCACCCAGAACATGCTTACTCCATGAGCTGTGGCACAGAACAGCTCATGTGGACACACAGATCCACAAGAAAATGGATGGACAGACAGATGAGTGAGTGTAAGGCAGCATAGTGCTCACAGGGGGCTCAGGTGGATGAATGGATGGATGGATGGATGGATGGATGGATGGATGGATGGATAACTGAGACTGAACCCATGGGATGCAGGACAGCAGGGCTGAGATGGGCAGATGCACAGACAAATAGACAGACAGACAAGTGAACAGGGCAGCGAAGAGGATGCTAATGGCTGGGCAGACAGAGAGACAGGAGAGACAGTGATTCCTGGCAGATGCAGATCCCACTACTCACGACTGCATCCCAGGGGCCCGAAGCCATAGCTGCCTGGGGCGCAGCGGTCGCAGCGTCGGCCGATCACATGTGGCTTGCACTCACACTGCCCGCCCTGTACCTGGCACTCACTGCTGCGGGAGCCCTGTGGGTCGCACTGGCAGGCTGTGGGAGAAGGACCAGTGTGGGGCCAGTGCTGCTCTGTCCACACCTGCCCCCCACCTGCCCACACCACCCTGTCACTGCTCCCCTCACCTGCCCACACCGCCCTGTCACTGCTCCCCTGCCCACTCGTCAGTCCCATTCCCATAGGCTCCCCACTCACGCAGTGCCCCGCCGTGCATCAGGGCTGAGACACTGCAGACCAGGCGGGCACAGGCCTCGGCCAGGGGATGAGGGGGGGCCATGCGAAACACCTCCAGGCACTGGTACCGCTCCAGCTCCTCCTGGCGCGCCGCTGCCTCTGCCCCATGGAAGCCCGGCAACTCCGACACCCGCGGCAGGAGCACCAACTGGGGGAAGGGAAGAGATGGGGCTGGGGCGCATAGCCAGTCTCCACTGTGGGGCCTACCACTAGGCTGGATCCATGTGCTCCAGGACAGTCCCAGTGCTTCTGGGGTCAACTACCACAGCTCCATCAACAGCCCCAGCTCCACTGAAATCCCCAACCCCACTGATATTCCCATATAAATTGCCATCCCCAGAAGCTTCCTTATCCCTTTCCACATTGACATTCCTATACCAACCCCAAGTCCTCAGTCTCATTGATATCTCCTTCCCCATCAATATCTACTTCTCCTTCCTGGTTCCCATCTCCATCCCATTCCCATCCTCATCCCATCTTCTCTCATCCCATCTCATCCTCATCCCTACCCCACATACATCCCCAGAGAGGATCACTGCCCACTCCAACCTGTGGTTCTCCATCCCTGCTGATCACCCAACCACTACCAAGCCCCAGGCACAAGGCACAGTGGAACTCCTCTCACCGAGTCAATGAGGATGAAAGCACCAGGGTGGCGCTGGGTGACACCAGCCCGCTGAAGCCGCATGGTTACCTCATAAGGGGTGCTGGGCTCAAAGCAGAAGGGCCGGGACAGCAGCACATACCTGGACAGAGTCAGGTGTTGGGACATGGGCACAGCAGGGCCATGGAGACAGGGAAAGGATGGCAGCAGGACCCAACCACCTTCCTTGTACCCATCCCCAGACCATCCCATTGCACCTCTGGCTGTGGGGCAGACTCTCGCGGTACATCTGCTCGGAGGGCAGCAGGTTCCCACAGCGAGAGCTGGTGGGCAGCACCTGGGAGCTCACACTGACCACGGCCTCCCAGTCCTCGGCTGACTGTGGTGACAGACAAAGCAGTGTCAGGACTGTGCCGTGCCATCCACACCATGGCCATGGCTGTGGCTATGCTCACCTCAGGCTCATAGCGCAGCAGCAGCTCGTAGTCCATGGGGTAGGGCACGTTGTCCACACGGAAGGTCAGGCCAGCCCCATCCCGCACCCGGGCGAACCCCGAGCCCGTCCACGTCACCATGCGCCCAGCACCGTCCCGCACAACCTCCTCCACATCCAGCTGGACAGGGCACCGGCACAGCTTGGCCCCAGCTCTGCCTTCTGGCCACCTTTGCCCTGCAGTGCTTCACTGTGCCCTCTCCCACCTCCCCAGGGCTCACCTTGGGGGGCTGCTGGCGGCTGCGGCGCGAGGGGACACGGGGCTGGGGGGCACGGGGGGGGCTGTGCTGATGCCGTGAGCGTCCCTTCCGCCCCCCCTGCTCCCTGGTGTCATACTCCAGGCAGTCCTGGGGCACCTCTGCCCGAATGGCACCCTGCAGGGATGGGGTCAGGGGACAGTGGCCATGCACAGGGACAGCCTTGCACAAGGACAGCCATGCACAGGGCATGGTGACAGCCACATGCAGGACAGGGTGACAGCCATGCATAGAGCACGATGACAGCTATGCATGGAGCATGGTGCACAGTGACAGCCATGCACAAGCACAGGGAACCCCAATGAGACTCACTGGAAGCTCGGGGTGGCTGTGGCCATGGCCGGTGGCCTGCTCAGCCTCATAGGTGTAGTAGTCGAGCGGGGCACAGAAGAAGCCGGGTTGTACCTGGTCACACTGCCGCCCCATGATGTGGGGACGGCAGGGACATGCCCCATCCTCCATGGAGCACCTGGGGGTGACCATCCTGTCCCTTCATCTGTCTTTCTGTCTGTGTCTTCATCCACCTCTACTTCCATCTCTGTCCCCATCCCTCCATCTCTGAGGATGGAGATCCCTCTTTTTTTCCCTCTATCCCAGACCCCATATCTCCCCAGCTTTGTCCCCATACCTCCCTCCCCCCACGTGTGACCCCCAGCCCTATCCCCACTCTCACCCCCACCCCATGCCCCTCCAGATGCTGTGCTGGGCCCCACCGGTTGTTGTAGGCTCCCCCGAAGTCACAGGCGCAGGGCCGGCAGCCCCCCAAGTCGTAGCTCAGACCCCAGAACTCAGGCTGCAGTGAGGAGGAGACATGTAGGGCAGGTGTGGGGCCAAGCCAGCCCTGGGGGGTTGCCCATGGGGTTGGGGAAAGTCAGGGCTACAGCCATAGTGTGGGGCAGGCTGGGGCACTCACCACGCACTGGCTGCAGGAGCGCCCAGCCACGAAGCGTTTGCAGTAGCAGTCCCCACTGATGGGGTCACATGGGGAGCTGCCTGCCACTGTACCCCGTGGGTCACACCTGCACGCTGCCCCCGTACATGCACATGTAAGGGGGTGCCAGTGGGACCACAGCCCTAACGCTTCATGGCCCTCCTTCCCCATCCCATATCCATTTGATTTCATCCCTTCTTTCCCCATCCCTTCATCACCATCCCTTCATCACCATCCCTCCATCCATTCCCATACAACTATGCCACATCCCTCCATCCTACATCCTTCCATCTCTGCCCCAGATCTTTCCATCCTCATTGTTCCATCACCATAGCTCCACCTCCATCCCTCCATCCTCATCCATCCCATCCCCATTCTTCCATCACCATCCCTTCATTCCCCATCCCTCCAACTTCATCCCTTCATACCTAACATTTCATCATCCCCCCATCCCCATCCCTCCCCCCATGCCATCCCTGGGTCCCAGCTCACGCTGGCAGCCCTGTGGGTCGCCATGGCTGAGGCCGTAGGCACCATGCCGGCAGCGGTCACAGCGGGGACCGGCCACGTTCTCCTTGCAGCGGCACTGCCCCGCAATCATGCCCAGCGCCACATCCGTGTGCCCGTCGCAGGCACCTCCATCCAGCGAGCCTGCCGGGTCACAATCACACGCTGCCAAGAGAGAGACCATGAGGAGTTCTGGCTGCTGGCATCAGGAGCCATGGGGCTGGGGCTGGTGGCCCCGGGAGCCATAGGGCTGGGAAAACCCATAGGGCTGGGGTCCCAGGACACTCACGAGCGCAGGCAGTGGGGGAGCGGATGTCGGAGCGAGGGTGCCGGTAGTAGAAGGGCTTGCAGAGGTGGCAGTGGCGCCCCATGGTGTTGTGCTGGCAGTCATCACACACGCCCCCACTGGTGTTCCCCGTGGCCAGGAACACAGCCATGTCAAAGTGGCACCGCTGTGAGTGCTCGTTGCAGTCACAGCCTGCAGGGACAGCACCAAAGCACAACATGCAGCACCACAGCCCACACCTCGCAGGCAGCACCCCCAGTGCCAAACCTCCCCTGCCTGGACTCCCCTCACTGATATGCAGCACCACAACCCCAAACCTCTCCAAAGTACAGCCTGCAGCACCCCAAAACCACTGGCACAGCACAGCCTGACAGCCCAGGCACTCACGGCGACAGGCATTGGTGCTGGAGCCCTCGGCCGGGCGCCAGGGCAGGTCTTGGTAGAAGTCCTCGCAGCGCTCACAGTTCAGCCCCTGCGTGTGGTGCTCGCAGACACAGCGCCCATGGATCTGTGAGACCACCCAGCTCAGCGTGGCTGCTGGGTCCCACAGGGCACCATACCATGCTGGTGTGTGTGTGTGTGTGTGTGTGCCTCACCATGCCAGGGACAGAGGGTGTTGGGGCAGCCGGTGCTGGGGCACAGTGGGCAGCGTGGCCGTGACAGAAGCAACTCCCACGCAGAACCAGTTCCTCCACAGCATAGTAGTACTTGTGCAGCACCTCCCGCCGAGAGTCCAGCAGGTTGTCCCCCAGCGTGTGCAGCTTGGTGAGGTTCACCCGCAGGTTGGTGACACGCAGCAGGTCTGGGGACGTGTCACTATCAGCACCTGCCCTGATGCCAGCCAGCCCCGTGTCCCTGACACCCCTGGCCACGTACCCTGGATGTCTGGGCTGTAGGGATCTGCCACGGGGATGGAGGGGTCCAGCACCTTGAAGATGACCTGTGAGAAGGAAGGGATGGGTGATCCCCTTCCACCCTGACCCCTGGCCCTGCTCAGCATCGCCCTATCCCCACGCACCTCCCCATGGCTGGAAGGCTCGATCTCAGAGTAGCGCTGGTCACACAGCACCTCATCCACGAGCCCCAAGGGCTGGGTGGGGATTCCAGGGAAGAGCTTGGAGCAGTTGTAGGCAAAGTAGCGATACACCTTCCAGGTGCGCCCGAAGTCAGCTGAGCGTTCCACCAGCATGGCCGCAGGGCGGAAGGTCTGCAGAACACCCAGCTGGGATGGAGGCCAGACCTACAGCCCCCCCAGACCCATCCCATCCCATCCCATCCCATCCCATCCCATCCCATCCCATCCCGTCCTGTCCCGTCCCATCCCAGGCATCCATGTGCCAGGACCCACTTTAAACTTCATGATGAGGTGGGTGAAGTGGAACTCGCCCTCCAGGTCCAGGCGGATGCTGACATGTTCCACACCTAGGAGACAGAGAGGTGATGATTGAGGCCAGGGAAGACCCCATGGCCCAAGCAGCCCCACAGCATTTGCATGGGGCAACCCCACTGTCACCCTGACCTCACCATTCTCTGACTGCCACCAGGTCCGTTGGTCATGGGGGCTGCTCAGGTAGATGACGTTCTCGATGCGGTGGCTCTCAGGCAGGGATGGGTCACGTGAGTCACAGGTGAAGCATTTCTCGGAGTCCTGTGCCAGGGAGTGGCACCATCAGGAATGGGTGACTGGAGGCTGTACCAGTGCCTGGCTCTGTGGATTTATGCTGGAGCCATTCTGGGGCTGGGTGGGCTCACCTGGAGGTGGCTGACAATGCAGTACTCCTGGGGCCCGTCCAGCCCGCAGGTAGAGGTGGCACTCAGGCGGGTGGCTCGTCCCACCAGCAGGTTCCCAGTGGCTGGGTAGCAGCTGCCGCGGGCGCAGCCGTGGCTCAGGTCAGGCTCCTGCCAGCCCCCTGCCTCCAGTCCCCCCACTGCAGAGAGCATGAGGGCATGGGCTGGGGGCTGTGCTCCCCCACGTACCCACCCCACCCCCAGCCGTCCCATCCCGTCCCATCCCTGCATCCTGACCCACTGATGCAGCACGAAGCTCCATGATCCGGAAAGGTGCTGGCAGCAGCACCATGGCCTCGTGACCAGGGCAGGGAGCGGGGTGAGTGGGGGGCTGGGCTGCCCGTGCTCCTGGGGGCCCGGGAAGCCCCAGGGTGCCGAGCAGTGCCGGGGGGAGTCAGGAGCCAGGTCAGGCGCTTGCTAATCCCGACAGGGCTTAGTGCAGCCCGGACTCCGTGCTGTGTTTTGTGGCAGTCAGGCCACGGCTGCTGCCAGCCAGGAAGCATCGCCATTGCCACCACCTCCACTGCCCAGCACCCTCCACCCGGACTGGGATCCCTGAACCACCACAACTCCCAGCAGCGTGGGTGCACAGGGTGCCCCCGAGACCAGCGCTTACCCAGGAGGAGAGCAAGTGCCAGGAGGTCCATGGGCAGCCGCGGGATCTGCCTGGTGGAACACGGAGACTGCACTGCGGCAGGGCGCAGGGTATGGCACGGGGTGAAGGGCGGCTGATGCCTCTCCTCTCCGGGCTCTAGCACGACCGTGCAGTCCAGGGTGTACCCTCCCACACTGGCATGTAGGTGCTTCCCGGGGACAACACTAGGAATCTGGGTCAGATGGGGCAGTTGGGTCTCAAAGTCCTCCGGGATGATAGCCAGTGCCCACCTGAGCAGCCCTGAGGGACTGTCACGCACACGCCCAGGCACACAGCCATGCTATGTCCCCCCATCCCACTCCCCTCCCCCCGACCTGGCACGAGCTGTGCCATGCCCCATCCTGCCTGGCTTAGAATGGATCTTTTTGAGTGTCACTAGTGTCCCTGGGGGGTACCAGCACCGGGCCAGGGCCAGCCTGGGAGGGGAGCCAGGAACGCCGGAGCCGGCTGGGCGAGGGCGTCCCTGACTCTGGCCGGGGTCCCGCTGTTAAATTTAGGTTGGAGCTGCCTTTTGTGTTTCCTTCTCTGCCGGTACTTCCCGCTCCCAGCCTCGCAAGTGCTGGATCAAAGCCTGGTCCCGGCTCTGCCCAAACACATCTCTCCTGTCCCCACACGGAGCCAGCCCAGGGCAGGGGCGCTCGGGGCGGCGGGGGGAGCCGCGACTCTGTCCTGGCACCCGCCCCGCTCGAAGCCACGCCAGGGCGGTGGGCAACGTGGTGAAGAGCCACGTGCTGGCACGAGGGTCCCCGAGCCCCGCGAACCCCCGGTACCTGGCGTCCTGCGGCGTCCGGCGGGACCAAGGCCAGGGGCCAGGGCGGCGTGGGACCCGCTGCCCTTGGGCTGGGCGCGCAGAAATGAGCTGGGGCAAGGGCAGCGATGGGATGGCGGCTGGTGGCCCCCCTTCCCCGTGCACGATTCTTATTCAAATGGGCTGCCCGCTGAAAGGGACGGCGGTCTCCAGGCTACGGGAATGTCACTGCCGATTCCTTCTGCCTGGAGGCCCCCGCCGCCCGCCCGCCCGCGGAGGCCAGGCCGGCCAGGCGTCGGCAGCCCGGGCACGCCCCAGCCCCCGGGCGGCACGGTGGGCCCCGCCGGCAAACAAAAGGGCGCCTCGTGGGCTGGCGAGCCAGAGGCACCGCGTTCCCTGGGCTCCCGGCACGGCGCGGCAGGAACGTGCCGGGTGCCACCGGCAGTGAGGCGTGGGGGACGGGATGGGTGCCTGATGCTCCAGGAACCGGCGGGCGCAGCTGCGCAGGGGTCACTGCACCGTGCTTTGCCCCACCTGGGGATGTCCCATGGCGAAGGCACCTGTGCGTCTACACTGCAGGGTGGAGCCGTGCAGGGCATCTGCTCCACCAGGAACTCTCCGGGCGCAGCCACGATGCTGCCGGATGGGAGCGTCCCTCCCAAGGTACCTGTCCCTCCCTACTGCCACAGCTCCTTGGGCAAAGTCCGGCACACGTCAGCCCCGGGAAAGCGCATGGCAGGCGTGGGGTACCCAGCCTATCACTGCCAAGGGACCCCGCAGCCCCTTCCTTGTATGCTGCCTCATACCAGTTGCCAGCACCCAGCCCGTGCCATGGGGCTGTACCGTATGCCGAGGGCTGTGCCATGCCCCAGAGCTGCGCCGTGCCCAGGGTCTCCCCTCCGGTACAGCGGCTCCTACCTGTGCCCGTGGGAGCCTGGGGTGCTGGGCAGGTGGCTGGTGGCCCGAGTGGGCTGCAGAGTCGGGGGCCCGCTGGGCTCGGGCTAGGCTCGGGCTGGGCTCAGCTGCTGTTCCTGGAGGAGGGCGGCCAGTGCCTGTCTCCTCCTCCGGCAGCCGTGCCAGGCGAGGGGAGGGACCTGCCCGCATCGAGCTTTAGCCAAGGTGAGGCAAAAGCAGGTACACGCTGGCGGTGGCCCACGTGTGACAGAGTAGTGTCCTGTGCCTAGGCTAGCCGGGAGACGGTACAGCATTCCCACTGGGCTGCTGTGCCCGGTGTGCAGCACGTGGAGCTGCTAAGACAGGCAGCCTGGCTGGGACTCGCCCTGCACTGCACGGGCCCGTCTGTGCCTCTTCAGGGCACATCTCCAGCAGCAGTACCAGGAGCCCTGCACCGCACTCCCCAGGCACCCATGCCAGATGGATCCTGTTCATGCCCAATGCTGGCACTGTGGGCACCACCATGCCCCACTCACCCTGTGCTGGTCGGGGCTGCCTGGGATCCTTTGGAGTGGCTGGGCTGGGTGCTGAGCCGGCAGCCCTGGAGCCCTGCGGGGAGCACGGCTGTGCACCAGGGCCAGGTTCCACAGAGACCTCACTGTCACACAGGGATAGTGCCTTTTATTAGCCGAGGCCGAAGGAAGGAAGAGGAGCCATGTGCTCTCCACGCCAAGGCCATGCTCTGGCTGCCCGCCGCCAAGCAAGGTCATGGGCAGACAAAGAAGCAGCTCTCTGCATAGCGATGCCAAAACCCATGCCCCCAGGGACACCCTGAGACAGCCAGGCTGGTCCCATGCACCTTAGCGGGACAAGAGATGCTGTGGACAGTGCCCGATAGCCATGCAAGGCACTTGGAAGCCTGGAAGGGTGGCCCCCGCTGAGGCTCCAGCAGAGCAGGCTGGTGGTCAGACACCATCACCACCCCCTCAGCTGGGAGAGCTGGCAGGAGATGAGCTGACAAAGAGCCATTAGCACTGGCCAGCCGTGTCTATGTCAAGAAATCCTGCCAAGCAAACCTTATCTCCTCTGAAGAGATCCAAAGAGGCCTGATAAAGGCAACTGTAACAGGATCTCTGGCCTTGAAAAGCGAAGTGAAAGTGGGAGGGAGGGATCCTCAGCGGGATGTGAGAGACGAGAGAGGCGTCCTAGCCCATGTCCAGGCACCTCCCTCAAGGCTGCCGTGACTTCCCACGCCAAGCTGCAATCCCCTCGTCTGCCTCAGAGCTGAAGAGCGTGGGGGTGACCCGGCTCTGCCCGGGTAGATGGCCTGTCCGGGGGGAGCTCCACTGGCCAGAGATCTGCCTGCAGCTCTGCCCTCCATCACCAGCGTTTCAACGCTGTCGAGCATCCCCAGCTCCCTCGGGCACCCACAACCTGGCTCCCCCAGCACCTTTCAGCAGCCATCAGGGCACTCTTGCAGCAGTGCAGAGGCCCCCCCCCCCCTCGGCAGAGCCCCTGAGCTCCTGGGGCAGCCTCTCATGCCTGGCCAGCCCTGCTTGGACTGACTTCAGTGTGCGCAGCAGGCAGTCAACACTTCCCTGAACATCCTTAGTGAACGGGGAACTGCTTAACCACTTCCCTTCTCGAGGAAGGAGCTCCAGCACGGCACCGGAGCTGCCGTCTGCCCAAGGCCACGGTCCCACCACCATTAGTGCTGGGTCAGTGCACTGACAGCCCTGCGGCACAAACCGGATCCAGATCGCAAACTGGGGAACAATGGTGCTTCTGTTGAATTAGCCGGCCAGAGGGTCCTGGCTGCAGTAGGCAGATCCAGAGAGGCTGTAGAGTGGGCAGGGAGGCTGGGGCTCGCAGAGCACCTGCCAGCACAGTGCCAACCCAGCATGTTTCTAGGAACCAACCAGGAATGTGGATTTATCCCAGCTAGGCACCAGTGGCACACATCCGGAGTGTTTCCCACCCCAAACTAGGCAATCCCTAATGCAGTCTGTCTTGGATTGATGATATGATAATCCTTTATCCCCTATCGTTGGCTTATATGCCCAAGAAAGAAAAAAAAAATGTGTGGTCCTGTCTCTTTAACTGCACCCAGCCGCAGAGAGAAACGCGGGTTGTTTTGAAAACATTTTCCCCAAGCCTCGCTCCGGGGGAGGATTCGTCGCCCGGCAGAGACTGCGTGCTGGACGGGGGTCGGAGTGAGCTCTGTTCCCGTTTTTTCCATTCTTCTTCTTTTTCCTCGTTTGGACCCCTTCTCTTCGATCTGCTTTGCCACCCGGAGACCCAGGAGGGCCAGAGGACAGCAGAGCTCTCCAGGGAGCTCCACCCGGCCCCGGGTGGGGGGCGAGGAGGAGAGGGACTGCGTCTGAGAAAAGGACTTTTTAATCAGGTTGAATAACTGCCTTTCACCTTGTTTTTCCCCTTCCCCTGTGCCTTGTAGGGCACTCTGCGTGGTTTTGTTAAATAAATAGTTTTTTCTTCACTTTCATCTGAGAGGTTCTGTTGTGGGTGGGGGAGGAGGTGTCGGGGCCCTTTGCTCTCGGAGGAGAGAGAGTCTTATCATTAACCCGGGACAGAGTCTGAGTAACGTCAAATATCCCTGGGAGAACTGGGGAGAAGAGCTGGGGATGTGGTTTGCAGCTGAGCATGCCCCATGCAGCATGCAGCAACTGGGCATATGGGAGATACCATTCCATGGAGCTGACACAGGGCTGGGAGAACAAGCTCAGGGAGGAGCAGTCTGTCACGGTCCAAAGAAAAACTGGACACAGTGGGTGGTTCTGAGCACCATTTTACTGAAGGGCTGGACACCTGCTAGGACTTCATAACAAAAAGTTCACTTCATTTAAGAAAAAAAGACAGTCTGGTTTTTGTCCTATTCCCTCCAAAGAGAAGAATAATACTAATGGTCTTTTCACTAAGCAATGCCATTCCAAAATATACATTGAGTGTGGAATGGCCCAGCTTCATATTAACATTAAATATTATTAGAATTTCAGAAACATCCTACACAAACAAATGAAACGGTAAAAAGTTCACTCAAGAACAAGATGATCATTTGTAAAATCATCATACAAAGTTTGTTACTCGCCCTCCTGCGGGCTGCAGTTGCTGCTCCCCAGCCATTGCTTGGGATGCCCAAACACCAGGGAATGCCACAGTGGAGCCTGTGGCGCCGGTCCCAGCCGGAGAAGGTCGGTCATGCTGTGGCGTGAAGACAGCTCTCTTGGAGATGCTGGTTGGCAGAGAGTAGAGTGAGGGACTGGGCAGTGCCCACCCAGAGCCCCTGTGTCCCTCGGAGCGGCTGCTGTGCCTCTGCTCAGGAAATGCTACTCCTCAGGAGTGCTGCACCATGACCCAGGAGGAGAGATGGCATCACACAGTGCCTTCCCTTTCATGAACGAACATCAACACTTGTTTTGTCCTGACCCAGGTCTGGGCAGCGTGGAGCAGGGGCAGGAGGGGAGGTATTTCTGGGGATAGCTTTGCAGCACCTTCTCTTTTAAAACAGCACCATGTGCCTGACTCTGTCTGTGGGAATCACCAGACACTCACAGGGGCTGCCTGTAGCCACAGAACACAGGAACAGAAAGGGCTAATTAAGACAACAAGGAGAGAGTCCCAGACGATAATAAGGCCTTTAAGGGACTCCCTGGGATATTTCCGATGCCACTTGAGCAGGGCCAGACTGTGTGATTGATGAAGGATGGAAACCATGGATGTGGGGGTGCCTGCTCCAAAAAGAGCCCCCCTCACCTGCAGCACCAGTGCCCGTGTAGTGCTGCCAGGCAGGGCAGGGGAGGCTCTATGGCCAGGCAGGGATGGAGGGAAGATAGTGCTGCAGAACACCACAGCCTTGACTCCTGTTTGCACATCTCCCGCAGCAGACACAGAAGCTGCAGGCTGCTGGCTGCCCAAGCACTGCTGGCATCTTTAGCTTTCCCTACTCCCAGCTTCTCGCTTCTTCACCAGACTTCCTAAGTGTTCCTAAGTAAAGGAAGGGGTCTGGCCTCAGCACCACGGCTTTGGAGGCAGCTGCTGGCCAACCTGTGAGTTCCAGCAGTGTCACACCTACAGACAGGCTTCATTCAACACTCAGGGATGACCTAGTGACAAGGGCTGGCTCTAATGTCTTCTGGGACAAGATTCCGACAAGGCACCTGGCACCTTCCTAACAGCATCCAGCTCCAGGCAGAACAGGCTGCAAGAAGGAAACCCTAGCATGGTGCTCTCTAGCAGAGTTCCGAATGTGAAGGCTCAGGAGCAACCTGCCCTGCTGCCCTCTCCACAGGCGGTGCCAGCTCACCCAGCTGGCAAAGCTGAAGGCTGCTTCACCATCAGGAAGGTGCCAGGTATACCAGACCAGCTGTCCTCTCTGTGGGCCACCTCAGCTCCTAGAAGGCCATTCCCACTGATCACAGGAGCAAACAGGCCAGTGCCATTTTGAAGACTGAAAAAGAAACTGTCACTTCCACACAAACCAACAGCCTGGCTGAGCAGCTGGTGCTCCACAGCTCAGCACCGACCCACGGCTAAAACTAGGATCGTCTCAATTAAACCTGCCTTCCTGCCTGGAAAGCTGCCCAGCTAAAGTCACACTGCCCAGCTGGAGCTGAGAGACAAACCTGCTCTCCATACCCATGCATCCCTTGAGCCATGGCCAAAGGCCCAGCTCCCAGACAGGGCAGGGAACTTGGATCTGACAGGGAAGAACAGTTGGGGTGGCTGCACCCCCCACATGCTGGCAAGGTCTGGCCATGAACACAGCACAAGCCACAATTAAAAGGGCACAAAGTCTGTGCTCCATTCCAAAACCCAAAGCCTCCCAGCCCCTCCTGCCACAGCTGGAGCTGGGGTGAAGTGCTGCTGGTGTACAAGGGGGACCTGGAGGACAGGCTGCAGAAAAAGGGCAGCTGTGGAGCAGGACCATTGAGCCACATGCACAGTATCATCCACCTGTGCTCCCAATTTCTCCGCCATGTTCTTAGCTGGCAACTTGACTGAACTCCATGCAAGGAAGCACCAGGCAATGGGGATGTCTCAGCCCACTCATCCCAGACCTGTTAGTATGAACTCGTCTGAGAGCAGCCCAGTGAGGTGAGCACACTTCTTCCACGCACTGAAATACCACTAGTGGACTGCCAAGTCGGAATAACAAAATCATCCCTTCTTATTTTGCAAAAAAGTGCTTAAGAAATTCTGTACAAGGATTGCTACAGCAGCTGGCTCGGGGTGGGGGGATGCAAATAGTTTAGAAGCAGCAGCAGCAACACGCTACATGGCTTGCAGAGAAGAGCTGAGGAGAAACTTCTATAACTATAAGCAGTGGCAGATGGTGAAATCTGATCACAGTGGATACGAGCTTCAAAACATTTCTACCAATTAACATCATGATTTCAACTAGTATCTGATGTCAGCTTCCCCTTCAGCTGCCTGCCGGACAAGCTACTCTCCCCATGGACCTTGCTGACGGACATCTGAAGCATGCAGGAAGCTCAAGGACCTTGTCTAGTGGAGGAGAAGCATAAACTGCTTCTTGGCAGCTGAATAAAAGGAGGAACTATTTCCAAAAAATCAGTTGGAAGAACAGCCCTTTGACCGCTGGCTGAATCGTTTCTAGAAGTGACAGTGACACATATCCATGCATTAAAAGCATTCCTAAGAGAGTCTCCAAAGCTCTCAGCTGTCACAGTGCCCAGAACAACACAGGCCAGGTTAGGCACTTGGATGAATTCAAAGTGACTAATACAGAAACAGGTCTGAACAAGGTGCATACCACATGCTCAGCAGAGACCACAGCGCTCTGGGCAATGCATTTCCATGGGCCCTGCCAGTTAATACTGTAGAGATCCCTGGAAGGCAAGTGTTGCTCCTCTGTCACAGAATAACACAGGATGGAAGGGAGGAGATCTTGGTTAGATCAGGTCTTAGGTAGCTCTGGTTTGATCAAACCCTTTATCTTCCCTAAACACCTGAGAGCAGCATCCACACAGAACCCCTCTGCAGCCTCCTGCACATCAGTGTTACAGGCCCAGCATACCAGGAACATCCACACCTGGGCGTGAGTCAAAGGACAGTGGAGCCATCCCCACCAGACTGAGGCACCCCCTCTACCAGCACTGGCTGATGGGCAGCAGTTGCTGGCATTGGCACAGGGCTGTAAAGCCCCTCTATGAATAACAACCTGCAACTCTTTCAGTCAAGTTCCCAAAGCACCTGCAAGGGGAAGTAGAGATATCAGGAGGGCAGAGAATGAAGGTCCAGCTTAGGGTCCTGTGGTCTGTTAAGAGATGTGCAGGAGAGCTGACAGATGGGCCTGGTGATGGGCAGATGCCTGAGCACACAGCTATGGAGTGCTCACTTCTCAGGCAGGAGTCTCAGTGACACAAAGGTATTCCCAAAGCTTGTCTCTCCCTGCGGAGCAGACCACTTTTTGCTGGTGGCCTAGGAAGGACACAGGGCAAACTGTCAGAACTCAGGTCAGTGCTGAGAAAGGCATGGCAGCACTAAGGCTGGATGCTGTGCTGGATATGTTAAGCAACAGTATAAGTCAAGTCCTTGCCTGGCAAAGCTGTGAAAGACACGAGGTGACAGAAAAGAGTGGGGAGGCAGGCAGCAGTGTCCAGGCTGGGGAAAGACACACAGTGAGGAGGAGGGATGTGGCCTGGTAAGCTGGCCTCAGGTGCTCAGCTTCCTGCTCAGGCTGGAGGAAAAGCAACCTCGACCTGGATTCAGTCTTGTTGATGCACGTTGTTTTTCCCAGCGGAGGCCAAGTGCTCAGCTGGGATGTCTGCGCTGCATGAGGAGGCTCCAGAGACAGCTCTCAGTGCCCTTATAAGGGTCTGGGAACAGGGGAAGCTGCTGAGTAGCCTGACAGCAATACTACAGGCTGGAGTTCAGAGCCCTCCTCGGGAAACAGCCCAAAAGAGAAACACCAGTGCAGGACTTCAAGACCTGGCATTTGAGAGCGTGGGAATGAGAAAGGTCTGAAGGAGTGGGAACAAAAGGAACAAAGCAATTTTTGGCCAGTTGACAGTGATGGAGAGCCCCTGTTCATCCAGCATCAGGTCAGGACAGGGAACTTTCTGCCAGGGCATTTTAAAACACAGAAGCAGAAGAAAGTATTTCCTCCTTCTCTGCAGCCAAGCAGCGGCATTCACAGGTCAGTCTCAACCATTGCAAGTTATGATCTCTGACAGCAACTCAGAATCCAAGTGTGGGGTTCACGGCTTGCAATCATCCCCTGAATCATAAAATCACAGAATGGTTTGGATTGGAAGGGACCTTAATGATCACCTTGTTCCAACCACCCTGCCATGGGCATGGACACCTTCCACTAGACCAGGTTGCTCAGTGAAGGAGAGCCTCCACCCTGCTCTGTGTGGGTGAGAGAACACAGAAAGCTCAACTCTCACCCTGTCATGAACCTCCTCTTCTCTCCATACCAGTCTTCCTATCTGTGCTGGGGATCAGACACTGACCCCTTTTACAAACCACTGAAATCCAACCAGGTGCTCAGGGTGGGCTTAAACGTGAGGAGCTGGGACTTCCCTGGGGAGCTCATTCCTTCAGCCAATGTCCACAGAGTTTACTAGGTCAGACAACTGGTATTTTGAGCTGGTGAGAGAACAAGTGGATTACAGGCTCACTGCTGCAGAGATCTGAGCATAGAGTGGCATACAGAGCCATGCCAAGCCCAATGCCGCTTTTTTTTCCCCGAGACACCAGGTTGCCCTTTCCAGGTGACAGCAGCAGCACTAACTGCTCCAACAAGGTGTTTCTCCTGGGATTTGTAGATCTGTCCCTGTGGAGTGCAGATCCATGTTCCCATCCGACGGCATGCCCCCAGTGCAGGGAGGTGACAGCAGCCGTCTGCAGTGGTTCCACAGTGCCTCCTGGGGACAGCACAGCCCGCACTCCTTGCACACAGAGCTTTCACACCTGCCACATACCTTCTCACAACATCTCTGATGGCACAGCAATGCTGCCATCCGCCACAATATGGTGCCCATCTCCTCTCCCACTGCTTCACCCCCACAAATCATATAAAGCAACTGTGTTTAAGTGCTGGTATATGTCCTCCCAAATCTTTTGCTTTTCTGCTTTAACTCAGGCTCAAATATCCCACTGAGCTCTGGGACTGGCAGGATGTAGCTAATACATTCAAACACAGCCTGTGTCTCTGTCATGGTTTAACTCCGGCCAAAACCAACAGTATCTCTACCGGCACCTGGAATCTGCTCCTGAAACACCCAGCAACAGCAAAGCAGTTACGTGGTGTGCAGGACACTACACAATTCCTGTTAACAATTCCAGCCTTTCAGCTCTAACAGTCACAGTTCATGATCCATAGCTGCACCTATAGGAGAGCAGAGTAATGCTGGGTGCTGAGGATGAATCCTCTTCGGAGGCAAATCCCTACCATGAGTTCAGAATTTCTGCTACCCATGAAGGGAGGAGGCACCTAGAGACGTCAGACAGACTTGCAGCCCCTGTGACTCTCCCCCACTGTTATGCAGAGGTAATACCGAAAACAGGATTAAAACTACCAGCTGGTAATTCTCCCAGTTGTTTGGCATTCTGGAGACAAACAAATGGCTACAATGCTTCTGCCTCCAAGCTGCTCAAGGGAGCCCAGGACAGACTGTCACAACACTGAACCACAAAGGAATCCTGGCACCTTTCAACAAAAGACTAGCTGAAGGGAAAGAGGAACAAAAGCTATCAAACCCAATCCCAGAGGGATGGAGGAAGTGCATCTTCCCACAGATCCTGGGCCATATGCACATATATGGGTATATAGATATATAGATAATAAAGTTATAAAATTTGATCAAAATAAAACCAGTAAATGTACAGCTTGAAAAAGAGCAATATCACAGTGCATCAATGTCATGAGAAAGTCCCGTGTTCTCCCCAGTACGAGAGCACAGCCTGCCACGTTTAGAGGAGTGTGGCAGGAAGTGAGCCCTCTGGCCTGCTTGGCTCGATGATGGCTGGAGTCACCGTCCCGCGCTCCCAAACAGAGGTTTGGATTTCTGCAGCCAGTTCTGCACAGTAGTGGCAGACAAGCAGGAACAGCATGAGAGTGGGCTGCTCTGTCTGCAGGTTAGTCAGCATATTGGCACCAGAGACACAGAGTCACTCTTAAACCTCTCTGCGCTCTGGTGCCAGGCTTGTATTTACTTACTTACAAAAAAAAGTGACAAAGTGAAGAAACTCAGGGGACACTGTGAGAATGGGACAAGGGCTGAATTCGGATCACAGGGGACAGGTTGACCCTAAGAATCTTCTGTGCTCTCCTCCTCACTTCATCATCAGAGGAAGAGTTGCCCACCTTGATGGTCCGGAATTTCAGCAGGTTCAAAGTGCTCTGAGCCTGTCGAGTTTTCTTTCGGACAGGAATGGTATTTGCTTTCTTCTTCTGTGGTGCTTCTCTTGCCTCTGTAGCTCTTCTTTTCTTCTGCCCAGTGCTCTCCCGGTAAGTGCTGCTGTCCTTCCACTCTGTTTTTCCCACCAGAGCTTCTTTATCTCTGATTTTCAAGGTCCTGGGTTGAGCTGCTGTGGTGCAGCCCTGGGACGAGCCACCTGTGACTCTCCCATTGAGAACTCCCGAGGCTTTGCAGGCGTTGCTCTCCTGCAGCACTCCACCCTTTGGTCCCTTCATAAGGTTTAAAGTGCGGGTGGCAGAATCTGGTGCTTTCTTGATGGAACGCTTGTATCCCTTGCCTTCGGTTATTTTAGTGCTCTTGCCTGAAGAAAACTGCCTCGGTGGACTTGAAGTCTTGAGGAGCTTAAGGTCTGAGGGCGAGATCCCAAGACGCCCTTGTGTGTACTTGGACTCCAAACAGGACGTTGTTGTTTTCAGTGGCACCAGGGCTTCCAGAACCACCGACAGTCTCATGGCTGGATACACATCAGGATACATGCTTGTGGGGAAGCCCACTGCTGACGCCTTGGATGTGCTGGATCCTGTCTGCTTCAAGGAGCTCAAGAGGAGATTTGTGGAATCCCCTTTGGAGACTGGCTGAGCAGAGACTTTCAAAGAGCTCACTGGAACGCTGGTGGGTGAAGGGGACACTTTGGCCACTGAGTTGCTGGCCGGACTCTGAGTGGACTCAGTGGTGCTGGCACAGTTGTGCTGCGTGTTTTCTTTCGTATGACTTGGTGTGTCTGCTGTGCATGAGCTGTACCCGTACACATCCTTACTCCTCAGAATTGTGGGCTGGTAGCCCTCCTCCTTCAGGCCCTGGATGAAGGCCACCAGCTGGGTCTCTGTGTCTGAAAGGTCCTTGGACATCGGGTTGAAGACTCGGAGGGCTTCCTCCAGCACTTTCTGTCCTGCAGAGGAAATTCTCGACCAGGAATGGACAGCTTTTTCTTCCTCATTGTTCACTGCAATATTCATTGCATTAGGCAAGCAGGTGCTTCAAAAAGGTCCAAATTACTGGAAAAACAACCCTTGACACCTCAAAAGGAGAAAGAAGATAGTTAGCTTACAGCAACTGAAATTATCCGAAGTTTTTAAGATGGGACCTGAAACCATTAAGCCCAAGGCGTGGCTGGTCACAAACACTGGGTCAGATTCTGGGCTCAACCCAAGATAGAAGCATCAAGAAAATCCTGTCACTGACTTATCTCTGAAATAAAACTAAAACATCTCTCACAAAAATATCCTCCAACCTAAACAAAGATTTCAAGAAATCCCATCCAATCCACCCCAAGATGAAGGATTCCAATGATTAACTCAGCAAAATCTGCAGCTCATTTCCAGTTTGAATTCGACCCACCCCAGCTTTCGGTAACCAGATCTCATTTTCCTTGGATAAAGCAACCCCTCATTAAACCCTCTTCCTGTGCACACATTGAGAGCAGCACCATCAAGCCATCTCAACACTAAGAAGCCTGAGCATTTCAACTTCCTCCCAGTGTCACCTTCAATTTCTCAGCTTCTCAACTGATGCTGCTCAAAAATTGATTCTGAGTCCCTGCCAAAGCTGCAGCTTCCTCCTGGAGACCTGGCAGCAGGGCTGGAGGCTGTTCCAGTTGTGCTCCATTGATGCTGAATGCTGTGGCAAGGCAGCACTGCTCCTTGCTGTTCCCTTGTTTGAACAATGGTCCACAACTTGCTGTCACAGCAAACTGGTGTTGATCCAAGGGCACTGGCTGCCAAGTGAGGAGGAAGCAGGAAATTCAAGCAGGGCGGTATGAAGGAAACACACATCACTAGGGCCAAGTGTACAAAGGCCTGAGGGACAACACTGGGATCATGCTCAGGGCACTGCGCAGCTGCCTGCCCAGAATAAAAGCACCAATTATTGCTTTCAAAAAAAAAAATCAGCACTGAAGGGTAGTCCAGGCAGGACTTGAAGGGCAGTCCAGGCAGGACTTTAGGATGCATCCGGGAGAACTCTGATCCTGGTGGCCTCACAGCTCCGCAGCTGGATGCTGCACAGACAAGGCATAAAATCTTTAGCTTGATACCTCCCAAAAAAATAATGAGGATTCAGTTAAAAACCCTTTTCAGGGAAATGAAGGAGGTGTCAGAGACACTTTTGGAGAGGGTAGTGAACAGGCAAGAAAGCTGTGATGGAGAAGTTAGTGCCTGAGCAGATAAAGCAAGGAACTACTCGTGTCCCGTGTTCCCCCCAAGACTCTGGTTTCACCACAGCACTGGAGCAGAGCCTGTGCTGCCGCCAGCTGCACAAGCAGGGAAGAGACACAAGGCAAAAGCAGCCACAGAAGGGAAAGCACAGGTCAGTGGCAGAGTAAGAACCTCCACATGACAGACTAATCTCAGTCAAGTGCTCTGCAGACGTCATGGCCGAAGAGGGATTTGGAGGAGGATAATGCAGTTGTTCAGTGGCAGGCGGGGGATCTCCCACAGAGGAGGGGAGGCAGGCAGGGAAGTGATCCCACAGAGCCCCAGCCAGTGGTGAAAGTCACCACCTCCAAAGTGACCAAGCAGTGCCAGGCACAGGGAAGTCAGAGAAGGTGTAACGTTCATTTTGATCTGGTAGCGAGGCAGAGACCAACAAAGAAGCACAAGTGAGATGTGCTCAACAGGCTGCAAAATGGATCATCCTCAGGCTGCAGCAAGCCCAGGAGCAGCTGGGACACCTGAAGGGGTATTCTGGCTGTGACATCTCATGGGAACAGGACTTCCCAACATCCATCTGCTCGGTCCTGTTTGATGCAGTGCCAGCTGTGTTGGAGGAAAGCCAGCCACGAGCAGACACACCCCCGGACAGTCTATCCTCCCGACAGGAGGTTCCCTCACGGGACACACTAGTGGGGGGCCGGGGGGCTACGGGAACACAGCACTCCTGGCACGGTGCAAGCACAGCACCGGAAGGGCGATGCTAGCACGGGCTTAGAGGCCCGGCTGTCCGAGCACGGGAAGAGCTCTCCGGGTGCACCGCAGGTGGAAGTGGCTGCCGGCAGGACCGAGACGCGGGGCTGGGGCAGCCTGTGGAGCTGGGGGCCGGTGCGCAGTCCCAAGGAGAGCTCGGTGGGGCCGCCAGCCCCCGCTCAGCCTCTCCTTTTGGCCCGCCCCTCGGCGCAGACGATGCCCCTTCCCGAGCGTCCGTCCCTCGCTCCCGCTGCACCCTCCCCAAGGCTCGGCCCGCCGGCCGGAGGGACCCCGGGGCGGCCCCTCCCTGCAGGGCTAGGGGAGGTGATTGGTGCAGACAGGGGGTGCGGCCCCCGCGCTCGGCCCGCGCCGGCTCCCGGGACCGGGGGGGCGGGGACCGGGGCGGAGCCCTCAGTGCCGCGGCTCCGCCTCCAGCGCCCGGAGGCTGCCCCAGCGGGCGGCTCGGCAGCGCCCTCGCCCGGGAGCCGGCGCGGGGCCCGGGCCCGCCGGCCCCAACCTACCGGCCGCCGCCAGACCCGCGCCTGCCGCTGCGCCGCACCCGCCGCTCCAACATGGCCGCCCGCGGGGCGCCGGAACCACCGCCCGCTTCCGCTTCCGGCCCCTTTCCGCGGGCCGCGGTCACGCCCACAGCCGGAGCGCATTCGGTCACTCCCCGCGCCCCGCCCCGGCCGCGCCCCGCCGTGTCCATGGCAGCGGCGGCGCGGGCCGTCCCCGGGCCGGCAGGGGGCGCCGCCGGCGGAAGCGGCGCGGGCGGAAGCGGCGCCGTCACCAGGTAACGGGGCCGGTGTCCGTGTCGGGGCGATGAGCGGCGGGGCCGGGCGGCGGCGGCGCCTGGTGCTGCACGTGGACCTCAACAACACGGTGGTGGTGGCGGACACGGTGACGGGGCAGGGCCCGCGGGCGGCGCTCAACAGCTTTCTCAGCACCGTCACCTGGGGCCGCGCCGGGGCCGCCGGTGAGCGCCGGGGCCGGGGCTGCGGGGCACCCGGTGTGGCCGTGGCGGGGGCTGAGCACCTTCCTCTCTTCTAGGCGAGTGGGAGTGGGTGAACGACCTCCCGTCCCTGCGCCCCCCGTGCCCCGGCGCCCTCAGCTACTACAGCCGCCACGGCCGGGATCCCGCCTTCACCGAGGCCGGCCCGGGCCGGCGCTTCCGCGACCTCCACGCCCGCCACCTGCGGCTGCTGGAGTGGCCCGGCCGGCCGCAGGACTCCTTGTCGGTGCCGGGGGAGCCCGGCAAAAGCTACCACCTGATCCTGCCCTCCTTCTTCCGCCTCCTGGACACGCTGCACCGGGACGGCAGAACATTCGCCGTTGTCTTCAGGACCTTCGGCACCGACCTGTCCCGCGCCCTGCAGGCCGTCAGCAGCGCTCTGGAAGGGCAGCACCCCCAGTTCCCCGCCCTGCGGGACGTGGTGGTGAGTGGCGCCCTGAGGGTCCCTCGTGATGGGGAAGAGCGGCCGGGTGGTCCCACGGAACCACCCCCGTCAGCCTGCTCTCCAACTGCTTGGCCAGACTGCTTTTAAAAGCAGCGGGTTGTCAGGATGAAGCTGTTAGCTGTGGGGGAGCAGGTGTGTGCAGATGATATGTGGAATGGTCTCCTCTTGGGGTATCCTGGGTTGGACAGAGCATGCCTTCTCCTGAGGAGGGGCTGCTGCAGCAGAGCAGGGCTCGCTGGCCCAGAGCCGATCGCAGCTGCACTCTCCTCCCACTGGCAGTACACCGGGCAGGAGCACTGGGAATGAGCATTAGAAGATGCTTCAGTTATTCCTTGGAGTATTTACGGGTAGCAGAAATTGAAACGGGGGCAATGTGCAGCTAGAGGGTCGTTCCTTTCCATCCCTGGGGAGGGGATGATTTTTGTTTGGATGTGTTCCATACCTACTCCTGTCATCTCCCCAGCACCATCCTCCCACACTGCCGTGGTGGGGAGTCTCCACCCTGCTGCTTGGTGTCTCTGCCAGTGCATGAAACAACCTGTCTGCTTTGGAAACCTTTCCTCCCCTGTTTTCTGTGGTCTTTCAGCTCCCTGTGGACCTCACCTCTGGCCAGATACGCTGCAGCAAGAGAGAGGTGGTGCTGACACGGGGAGCAGAACGTCTTGCCACCCGGGAAGACAAAAGAAAGCTTTACAATTACTTCAGCTCCTTTGAGGGAATTGGAGGCTTCCAAGACCACTTTGACTGGTGAGAAACAGGGCACTGAGGAAGTGGATTGGGCATTATTTTCTTTCATGTGATTCTCTGAGTTTCTAGGATAGCTCCTAGTTTTGAAGTCTTTATGTTGTTGGGGTCCCCATTACTTTGGTGCTCCCCATTTTGCCTGTGGGCAGCCTGATGGGACTCTCACACCTTTCCTGAGGTCCCCATCCCCTGGTGTATGTCCTGCTTTTCTCCAAAGACCCCCTGATTTGCCACCTTGATTTAAAATGCCTCTTTCCGAGGAGGCCGTGGGCAGCAGGACAGGATGTTCTCCATCCTGCTTCTCTGGCTCAGAGGGTGCCCTGGGCCTGCAATACAGTCTGCCATTACCTAGGAGCTATCACCCTCTCCCTCCCCTGACTGTTCCTTCTCCCACTTACTGTTTCAGGTGGGCCAGAAATCAGTTCTCTTCCCAGGGTGGGAAGCCCCTGTGGATAGACCCCCACGATCCTGACATTCACCACATCTTCATTGATGACAACATCCGGCTGGACGATGCAGACACCATTGTTCACCCGCAGGTAGGCAGCTGAAGGCCCCTCTGGCACCAGCAGCCTGCACTCAGGGCTGTCCCTGGTGAGCATCAGGCATGTTTTGTCCCCTTTGCATGAGGCTGCAAAGCAAGGGCAAGGCATAGACCTGGTGTCACTGCGTCCTGTGCCACCGGTGTTGGTGGCAGTGATGCACAGGGTGGGTGAGATCAGCTATCAGCAAAGCACAGCAGGTGCTGGCTGCCTCTGCTGCCCATTGAGTCAGCCCTGCGCCTGGCAGGAGTGATGCTGATATCCGGGCTGCCAGCCCTGTCACCATCTGAATGAAAGGGCAGTATTTGTGGGGAGCACACCTGGGAAACAATGTTTATGCAGACAGAGCTGTGCCTGGTCATTGGACAGCTATCAATGCTCAAACAAGAGCTGCAGGTCCACAAGTGAGCCTCAACCCCTGCCTGTTTCATCCATGTGGAGACAGTGCAGGGGGGAAAACATGGCAGCCAGTGAATTGTCTGCAGTGTTTTCCAGGCAGCCCGGGAATGGCAAGGGATGGAATGCTCATTGGATATTCCCTTCCATACAAGCTCTCTCAGCTTGTGAATTTGTAGCTGGTGGCAGGAGTTGTCATTTCCTGGACAGACCTGTCAGAAATAGTCTCTGGTCTGTGGCCATGTCTGGTTGAGTGGAGCTACTGCAATGGCTGCTGCGTGCAGATCTGCAGCAGCTGGAGCGTGGCTCACAGAGCTCCACTTGCTGCATTTCAGCCTCAAGTTATTTGTCTGATCAAGGAGTTCCTCCTTTGGCATTGGTAGCCTGCATAGCTGGTCGATCAGGCTGCTCTGCTGATCTCATGGCAGCCATGCAGCCAGCCCCAGGGCTGCTCCCACACTAGATCGCATAGGTAGGAACCAATTATGGTAGCAGCAGACCTTGTGGGAGTCTGGGCAGCAGCCAAGCATCTTCCCAGCAAGGCTCATCCTCACTGCTGGGACCTTGCTGTCCTGCAGCCAGGATCAGTAGGTTGAATGCCATTTTCCCCTCCTCTTGCGTCACCAGCTCTGCAGGGCTGTCCCCATGTTAGTGATGGTGACAGAGCAGTGCTGGGAATGAAACAGATTGCCAGGTGGCCTTAAGCAGAAGATTAGAAGGTGAAGTCCCTATTCCCTCCTGCGGCAGCTAAAGGAAGAGCTCTTGTCAGAGGTTTGCCTGGAGTCAACTGCTCCACAGAGCCATTTTCTTCCAGCTGCATGGTGTGGCCTGTTTCCTTAAGGGAGCACCAGCCACATGTGTGGCATGTTGGTTCAGAGTCAAAGGCATATTGTGAGAGGGGGTAATCTGGAGAAATTTCTCCTTCTGCTGCTGGAGTGGACATAGGATCACCCTGCCCTCTGCCCCCAGCACGCAGCCAGCATGGAGGCACCTGGCTGAGGGGAGGGCAGGGTGCCCTACAGGGTGTGTGTGCTGCTGCCAGGCGCTGCTCTCCCTGCAGGTGTTCTCGGAGCGGGGCAGCAGCAGTCCCAGGAGTGTGCCCACCTCAGAGCTGTACGACATTTGCCTGGTACAAGCCAATCTCCTGGAGGCTATCGCTGATGAGGACTATTTCCTGCACTGTGTGAGGAGGTGCGAGGAGAACTACGACCGCTACCTGGCCTGCATGGAGAAGGACACCTCAAGCCAGCAGTGGGATGGACAGTGATACCACTTCGTGGGGCTGAGGGGCTCAAGACTGGGACAGCCCCTGCTTCCTGCTGCATGCAGGCAAAGTCTCAGGCCAGCTCCTGCTTCAAGCTGTTACCTCTCCAATGTGCAATGTGGGCGTTCAGTCCTATCAGGAGCCTCCATGCGCAAACAGGAGCCTCCATGCGCAAGTGTCCTGGGAGCTTGTGTGATGGAATTCCTGGTGGAAATGGTTTTCCATTCCTTGGCAGCGTTGCCCATGGTGCCCACTTCTGCGTGAGGGCTGGGGCTCACTGTCCCCCTGCTGTCCCCAGGAAGGTCCCTTCCACCATGCTGTGATGCAGGCAGCGTCACAGTGTTTGTATCTCCCTTTCCGCTTCCGCAGCGATGGCTGGTGTGGAGCAGGTGCCAGGATGAGTACAGTGTTATCAGCAGCATCCCCAGGTGCCATTTGTGGCATGGTGTTCTTGGAGGATGCCTTGTCACTTCAGCCTGTTTTTAAAGCAAACCTTTTTAGCTCATTTCTGTGTGAGTTTCCTGCCTGCCCTTGGCTCTGCGTGTGCTGGTGGGTGGGAAGCGCCTTTCCCAGCGTGTTCATTTGCCTGGCTCAGCCAAGTGGGGACAAAAGTGTTGGTGGAGGGTTTAAGACCTATGTGCACCTTTCCTGACGCTGCTGAGAGACCCTAGCGCGGTCGTGCTCAGAGTAGGGCTGAGCTCATGTTCTGTCCTTGCAATAGTGACAGGACAGGGGTCCTCTCCAGAGTAGGTAGGTGGGTTCTCGACTTCATGAGCCCAGCACTGTGTGGCTCTGGCACCGGCAGCATGAAGCAAGGGAGCACAGTGTCTCTCCAGCCCCTCTTCCTGCGGTGGCTCCTTCCCGGTGAGGTGAATGCGGCAGGTGCACTGCTGGCCGGTGGCACCGGGAGGGCCTGGCAGAGGGGAGAGAGGCATGGCGGGGGGGCCGGGGCAGACGCGGCGCCGCCCCCACCGGCAGCGGGCGGGCCTGGGGCGGGCGGCGGCGCGGAGCGGCGGGGACAGCGGCGGAACGGGCGGAGAGGTGAGCGCAGTCCTGGTCCCGGTCCCTGCACCTGTCCCGTTCCCGGCGGCGGCGCGGCGGGGGACGGGCAGTCCGGGCACGGCGGAGCAGCCGTCCGGGTTGCGGGCGGGAGTCCGGGGAGCACTGGGGGTGCGGGCGGTGCAGCGGGAGCCCGGGAAGCGCCGGGGGTGCGGGCGTTGCAGCGGGAGCCCGGAGGACGCCGGTGGCTGCAGGCTGCGGGCTGCGGGCGGGAGCCCTGTGGATGCGGGCTGCGGGGCAGTGCGCCGGAGACCCGGGGGTTGCGGGCTGCAGGCAGGAGTGAGGGTAGCGTCGGGGTTGAGGACGGTGCGCCGAGGGCAGGAACCTGGCGGGGTCCGGGCTGTGAACGGGAAGCCTCTGAGGGTACAGACCCGGGGGATGAGGGTTGAGAGCCCCGGGCGCGCGGGAGTCCCAGTGCGTGCGGGCTGTGTACCAGCAGCACCGGGTAGTGGGAGCCAGGGGTGCGGGAACCTGGGGGAGCAGGAGCACCGGTAGGTGCGGGCAGAGAGCCCCAGGGAGTGGGAGCACGGAGGGGGCAGACAGGGAGCCGCGGGGTGCAATCGGGAGCCCGGAGGGGGTAGGCAGGCAGCCCCGGGTGCAGTGGAGAGCGCCGCGGAGCAGGAGCTGTCGCACCGCCGAGGGGAACTGGCTAGCTGGAGCTGGGGGAGCAGTGGGTGCCTGGGCGCTGACTCGGATGCTCTCCCCGCAGGAGGCCGTGGGCAAAGCCGGACCAGTGCCGAGCCGGGCCGGATGGGCGGCACGGCAGGGCCAGAGCCCGGGGACCCCCGGGGCGGCTGAACTGGCCCATGGCGGCGGGCGCGGGCGCCTTCGCGTGGGCCACCTTCCCCGCCATGCCCACGCGGCGCGTGTACTGCAGCGCCGCGCACCGCGACGGGCAGCTCTTCGTGCTGGGCGGCTGCGGGGGCGGCGGGAGAGCCCTGGGAACTGCCGAGGTGCTCGACCTCACAGCCCAGCGCTGGACCACACTCCCACCGCTGCCCACGCCACGGGCTGGCGCTGCTGCCCTCGCCCTGGGCAAGCAGATCTTGGTGGTGGGCGGCGTGGATGCCACACAGAGCCCTCTCGCTTCCGTTGAGGTCTACCACGTGGACGAGGGCAAGTGGGAGAAGAAAGCGGCACTGGCTCAGCCCTCCATGGGCATCTCAGCTGTGCAGAGAGGTGAGGGATAAGAACATATTGTGACTCCTGCCCAAAGTTTGCTGAGCATGCTTGGAGTCTTGGCACAGCACAGCATGCCAGGAGCCAGGGTTGGTCCCTCTCTAGTACCAGGGTTTGTGCCCATGTCTGCTCCCTGGACAGGGATGCTGTGGCACAGACCAGGCTGCAGCGCGGTGGGCAGGGCAAGGAGATGTCAGGACAGTGGTGGGAGCGGGCAGGGGTGTCGGCTGCACTGGAAGCAGGAGCAGGATTTGGCAGTATGGCTGTGTTGCCATGGTGTCTCCAGGGAGATGGTACTGCCGAGAATAATTAGAGAGGATGGCCTTGTGCTCTTCTCTGTGCCTGATGGATAGGATGGAGAGGGGGGCAAGAGGGTCCCAGTGTGGTCAGGGCATTGCCAGGCTCAGGTCTGGCTGCACTTATTGTCCCCCGACTGACCTGGAGCAGTGCCTGGCTGTAGGGATCAGCAATGCCTGTGCTGCCTGCCCTGGAGGGCACAGGGGGACTCCCATCCCTTCAGCACTGCCCACAGATCTGCCTGCCTCACTGCTGCCTCTTTTGCAGATGGGGCTGTCTATGCGCTGGGGGGAATGGGTGCGGACACTTCTCCCCAGGCACTGGTCCGAGTCTATGAGCCAGCAAAGGACCACTGGCAGCCTCTGCCCTCCATGCCCACACCATGCTATGGGGCCTCTGCCTTCCTACAGGGCAACAAGATCTTCGTCCTGGGTAGGTGCTGTTGGGGCAAACCAAGCATCCCCTGTGCCCCTGCCCTCTCCTTCTGCTGTTGCCAGGCCAGACCTGGTGCACCCCAGGGTGGCTCCATGCTGCCCAGCACTGCAGCCAGTGGGCCCCGTGCTGCTTGCTGAGCACACCAATAACGGCAGCTCAGGGCACTGACAGTCACAACATCTCTGTGCACAGGGGGTCGGCAAGGCAAACTGCCTGTCACCGCCTTCGAGGCTTTTGACGTGGAGACAAGGAGCTGGACACGCTACCCCAGCGTGCCCAGCCGCCGTGCCTTCGCCGCCTGCGCCATGGCTGACGGAGTTGTCTTCAGCCTGGGTGGGCTGCAGCAGCCAGGGCCCCACAACTTCTATTCCCGTCCCCACTTTGTCAACACCGTGGAGATGTTTGATCCTGCTCAGGGTGAGCTGCATGTCCTTGGGTGGGGTGGGAGTGTCTTCCATGAGTCTAGGATTACTCCGTGGGTTGGTGAGAATTGTCTGTGCCTGAGAGACATGATTATCTGGGCTCTGAACATCAGCTCCTTGCACCCATGGTGAATCCTGCCCTGTGCTCCCTGGTGCCAGGGAGTGATTAACCTGGGGGTGTCCTGGCCTCAGTGTGTAGAGAGGAATCCCAGCAGATGATTCTCACTCCTTGTCATACCCAGGTGTGTGGAGAAAGCCAAACCGCACCATCCGTATGAAGGAGAAGAGAGCCGACTTCGTGGCTGGATACCTGGGAGGAAGAGTGGTGGCTGTGGGTGGCCTCGGTAATGCTGGGGGTAGGCGTATGGCCGCGTTCACATCCCCATTCTTTGTGGTACATCAGTGATCTGCATGACAGTAGCGAGACTGGCTGTGCAAAGCCAGGGGGTACTGCAACACTGTCTGCAGCAATGTGTCTCTGTGCCCTCACAAGTGCTGGGGGGCACCTACTGCCCTGTCCCACAGGCTGCCCCACTGTGCCCCTGGCCCCTTTCACCCCCCAACCAGGCTTTTCCCAGCTCATGTGCAGCGTGCTGGGCTCACAAAGCCCGTGGTGGCTCAGCCCCTGTGTGCAGGGCTGCAATGATGCATCCCTCTCCCGAGAGAGCTGGGGAAAGGTTAGTGCTGTCACTCAGCAGAACGGATGCAGCAGGAAGCGCTGCCTGGGGAGCCTGGTGCCAGCCACAGCATCCCCAGCCCTGCAGTGAGGGCTGCCAGACCCCTAAGATCACTAGGGAATCACTAGGGGAATGGTGCTGGCTGCATCCCTGCAGTGTGGCATTGCTCCTGAGTCCTGCTGCAGCTGGAGCTGCCCTCCTTTATCGCTGCAGGGTGCTGGCATGGGGAGGGGGGGAGGGTGAAGAGGGGCTGGGGAGGCAGAGCCAGCAGTGCAGCATTAATGCCAGCAGCCCTCCCTGAGGGGACTTTGCTAATCCTCTTGTGCCCCAACTAATTGCCTCTGGGATCTCAGAGCCCGTGCAGCCCAGAGCTCCTGTTTAGGCATCAAAGGGATGTGGAGGGGGAAAGGCAGAGCCTGGGGTGGCGGGGGGAGCTGCACAAGGGCTGATGCCGTTCTGTCTTCCACAGGGAACCAGTCCTGCCCACTGGACTCAGTGGAAGGGTTCAGCCTCTCTCAGAAAAAGTGGGAGCCGCTGCCCCCCATGCCCACTGGCCGCTGTTCCTGCTCTAGCTGCCTGGCACCCAGCTTGCTCTTCGTCATCGGCGGGGTGGCCCAGGGCCCCAGCGGCGCCGTCGAGGCTCTGTGTCTGCGTGATGTGCCCTGAGTGGGACCCCGTGCACCAGCCCTGGCCAAGCACTAAGTGCCTGAAGACGGGGACAGGGTGTGTGAGCACCCATGTGTTCACCCAGGGTGACCTGGCTCCAGGAAGCCTCTGTCCAATGATGCCAGGCACCAGAGCAGCTGCAGTTTTGGGAAATCCTTCCAGCTCCTGCAGCGCTGTGGCAATGGAGCCCAGGGCAAACTCCTGCCTGGTGGGATGGCCATGGCCAGCAGCATGGAGGGAGCAGCAATGGCAGGACTGTCGCTGGCCTCACTGCCCTGTCCGGCCCCATCTGTGCCGCGGCGTGTCCGTGCCGTGTGTGTAGCAGTGAGTGCTGTGTCGTCGTAGACCCAGTCGATGTCTCATGTAGCACAGAGGTGCCCTGTAGCTCAGTGCCTGGGAGGTGACGTAGCAACTCAAATAAATGAAACACGTGGAATTTTATCCCACTGGAGTCATGTCGTCTCTGGTTATCCTACCGCAGGCAGAGACATGCTGCAGCCTGTCAGGAAAACCCCTCCCAAGTCAGAGTTCAGTGAGCCCATGCTGTGGGGCAGGCTGGATTCTTGTTCTCCCCACTGCCAGGGTGAGTGGAGCCATGTGATGTAGGGATCCAGCCCCTATTTGGAGAGTGGGAGCTGAGTAGTGGCTGCTCTGCCTTGGCACAACCTTGTTCCTGCTTGGCCTCCTATGGGTGAAGAGGCTGCAGGGGGGGAAGGCAGCAGCAAGAGAAGGACTTTTTGGAGGAGGTCAGGGTGTGAGAGAGGCAGGGAATGGTGAGGGCTGCCAGGATGCTGAGAAGAATCAAGAGATGCCTAATGTCAGGGCTCCTGGGCCCCATCCAGCACCACAGCCCCATCTCAAAGGATGGACCGTGGCTGGTGTGTGGGAGACCTGTGTCCAACTGTGTCCAGCTTCCCTAGGCAGGAGCATTGCCATCCTCCTTAGTGGCAACCAGGAAGGGAAGGTAAGCTCCATACTGGTGGTGTCTGTAGGAGATGTTTAGGGGTGCACTGCAAGATCAAGGAGTGGTGACACTTGAATTACCCAGTGCTATGGGCTCACCTGAGCCTTGCTACTCTTGGCTCCACACAGAGTCCCACACCCAAAGCAGAGAGCAGGTGAGGGATTCAATCTTTCATTGGTACTTTAGAAAGATCTCACAAGTCCAGGTAAATATCAAGTATAGATGCTTGACCTTTCAGGGAGCACAGCCAGCTTGATCCTCGGGTGGGCTGGAGGGCCCTAGAGACAAGAGGCTGAATCCCATTAGAGTGCAGCAACATCCGGCACACTGCTGTGGCAGGCTGTGCCATCTCCCAGCGCATCACAGCATGGGAAAAGTTGGAAATTATTAATAAAAGAGCATTCACAAGACATTTTCATTTTGCTGCTCCATTGCCTCCAGTGCCCACCTGGCACAGTGACTGCAGGGTCTGTCCTGGTGTGCTGCATGGCTGTTTGTCTGTGATGGAGGAACAACTTGGGATACCTGGCTGGTGGTACCTCTGCTGGAAGCATCCCTGCATCTGCCTCTGGAGTTGCCATAGAAACCACCATTGTGCCAGAGCCAGCATCAACAGTGAGCCCCAAATTAGAGCCAGGAGGATGCGCTGGCAGTCGGGGAGGAGGTCAGTGGCTTTTGCTATGGTGGGGGGCTGGACAGAGGGACACCTCCTCTGAGCACAATGTGCTCCAGCCTTCTATGAGTATTTCACAGCACTCCCTGACCTGTGCTCAGCCCTGGTGGGCTTATCCTTCTCGGGGTCCCGGAAGGTGACAGAGCCCTCACTGCCACTTTGGTACCTCTCCCCACCCTGACAGCTCTTTCCAGAAGCCACCAAGGCTTGTAAGAATTCCACTTCTGCTAAAACTTTAGTCATGGGGGACCCTAAATCATGGAGCTGCATTGGAAACACAGGCCTGATTAATAAGCTTTTCCCGCAGGAGCATTGCATGAATGGGATAAATCAAGATGCTGAGTCACTAGCAAATTGACATCCCTGTGTGCCAACTTCACAAGCTCCCTGCTGCTGATGGGATGCCCAAGGCTGCTTTTCCAAATTCAAGGCAGTGGTGGCTGCAAGAGCCAGAGAATGCTGGAGGGGGAAGCTGCAGCTTGGGAGCCCCTTACTCTTGTGGTGTTTCCAGTAGTGAGGCTGATGATCCCTGCCCCAAAGGGGTTTGCCCCTTTCTCAGCGGTACTTTGGCTCCTGCATACACTTTCCCTGCACACTGACCCACCACAGTGCCTTTTGGCTTGGCTCCTCCCCCTGAGGGGAACAGAAATCTGTGACCTCTCAGTAAGTGGGGATTTCTCATTCTTTTCTATCTCTGCTTTTGAACACAGAACCAGAATCTCATTCAAATGAGGGGAGAAACGTTACCAGGAAGATGTCCAAGGACATCTCAGGTATGGAGAGATGAGGGTCCTGACCACTTTTGGAGACTGAGACGTTATTAACTGAAGAGCTCCTGTGAGTTTCTAATGAAATGTGCTATGCAGATAAAAAAAATTGAGGGATGTACCAAGTATATTGCTATCTATCTCCTGGAAGCTTTTGCTAATTTTTACCAAAGGAAAGACTACAAGTATCTGGCCACCCTCCCTAATGCTGGAAGCACAGACTGTTATTTCAGATATAAGGAGAGCTATGAGCCAGTGCCTGGCAACGTGGTTAATCTCCCCAGAGCATGTTATGGACGGGGGAGATGGAAATGGAGGTAGCTGTCAGACCTATAATTAAAAAAATGTGTTTCCGTATAGAAATTTCTTTCAGTTGTCAGGATAGATGGAAATACAAAAATCTCATTTATCATATTCCACAAACTCGCTAGACGCTCACACCAGAAGGCTCCAGCCACATCAGAAATAGGAATAGCTTTTTCAAAGTACCTAAAATAACATGTTGAGCCTTATCGTCAGTGCACAAAGCACCGGCAATTCCTTTTCTAATGGCAATGGATGTACTGTAAATGGGTACAGGACTCTACAGTCTCTTCTGCAGGGACATCTGGGCCAACTTTCCAATTGTGAGCAATAAAATGGTGGAAAATCACTGTTTATGATGCAGGGCCATATAGGACAGCACAGCAAGGGTCTTGGCAGCAGTGCCATGCAACGGCCTGTAAAACAGAGCTGTGGGCAGCTCAGGAGCAGAACAAGGCTTTTATTTACTCAACAAGCACAGTAAACATCAACATTTCCGTCAGCTTGGCTCTCTGGAGGAAGGTTTGCCTTTCAGCCCACGGCTGCCTTGGACAGCCCGGCCACTACTCCATCCCTCAAGTAGAAACACAGTCCAAGCTGCAATTCCCTTCTCCAGTCCTAGAAAATCAACCCATCAGAGTCTTCTCACTTAGCTGGGAGGTATCAAGCTGCCTTGATTAATCCAAGATATTTAAACCAGCTCTACTGCTGCAATGTCAAGCAAAAACAATGCGGTGAAGTCACTCCAGTAAGTTTTTTATGGGTAAAAGGCCAGATTTTTTTTCTAAAGTGAAAGCTTTATTGCTATGGGGTTTGACTAGGAAACCAGATATATACATCAAGAAAGCCATTATTTTGACATCCCTGAGCTCCAGGCTGCCTTTAATACTAAAGGCGTAAGAGAATAAAGGGGAATGTTAGTAATTCCCCTGGTCTATCCATTAATTTATGTCACACTTATTTCTACAGTGGTTTAGTGCTTATGGAGTATCTTCAGAGCCAGGAACCAAGCATTTTAACTCATATCAAAATAGTTTGAATTAAAGGAGGAAAAAATAGACAAGCAAGCTTGCCTGTTTTGCATTCCTAAATGTGGGGGATACCGGAACCACAAGGAAAAAAAATGCACTAAAACCATATTTGAGAATGTTTCTCTGGGGAATGTTTAGATGATGGTTATTTTTTGTCATGCTTCTGATGGTCAAAATTAAATCCATCTGCATTTCAGCCAGAGGTATTTACCCGAGAGACCACACAACCTCTGGACATGAAGGAAATGGACACTCGGGCTGCCATGCTCTCATGGGAGCTACCCTCAGTGTGCCAGGTTCCAAGCTTTCAACTTTCAGCTTTCTCTACTTCCCAGTGTCCCGTGATGACCCCCTGTGCCTGGGTCTATGCTTCCAGGAAAGGGGCAAGGGCTGGCTTGTGGAGCGACTGGAGCTGGGGCTGATCCTGGGTCCATGGCCACAGCGTGAGATCCAGAGACCCCCAGCCTCAGGGTGAGATCCAGGGACCCTCAGCCCTGAGGTGACCACCAGGACCCTCAGCACTGGGGAAGGATCCAGGGATGCTCAGTCCTGGGGGAGCCCCAAGGACCCCCATAGGGCCTTGAGGCATCTCAAGCCTTGGGGTAAGATCCAGAGGCCTTCTGCCTTGAGGCAAAATTTGGGAACCCTCAGCCCTGGGATGAGACCCTCACAGGACCCCCAGGCCTCTCAAACCTCAGAGTGCAATCTAGGCACCCTCAGCCTGGGGTGAGCCCAAGGATCCTCAGGGTCCCCCAGCCCTGAGGTGAGATCCAGGAGCCCCCAGCCCTGGGGTGAAACACAGGGACTGCCCCAGGGCACTGAGGCCCCTCAGAGCCCACAAGGTGGGCAGGCGTGGTGGTCAGCTGCATCCCAGGCCTGTGGAGGGCCCCAGGCCAGGCCTGCCCTGGGCCTGCAGAGCTGTGTCCTCCTGGGCTGTCCCCACAGCCACAGGACACAGGTGGACGCTGCCCTGAGTGGGGCTGGTCACTTTCCTCCATCTCCCTCCTCTCTGCAGGGCACTGTGGCACCATGGCTACTCCGGGCGGGGAGAGGCCATGAGCGCCGGGGCCATGGTGTGGGCCGGGGGCTCCATGCTGGGGTGTCAGCCCTGAGAACAACATGAACTTCAACGTCTGGAACATCAAGGAGATGCTGAGCACGCCAACAGCCCTCGGGTGAGCATGGCTGGGGGGAGATGGAGAGGAGACGAGGTGTGAAACCAAACACTTGGCAGGGGTGATGGCAGTGAGGTGAAACATGTCCAGAACCGATCTGTGGCTAGTTACAGAAATCTAATGGGAATTCATTAGCTTCCCCGTGGATCCTGTTTCTGGCCCCAGCCTGCCAGGCACTGCCATGGATCCATCATTGCTGGGAATCTAAAAATCAGCGTTGTCCAGAAGCTGTTCCCTCGTCCATTTAGGGTGTATTTGGGGAAGTCCCGTGACCTGTCCTCATCTCATTAGATAAGTTAAGTGTTCCTCTTGCCTGTGCAGAGGGTAGACAGAATGAATCGTGATGTGAAATATTATTGCACATTATGTAACTCAAAAATTATTCCATATCCTGCATTTATACGCATGGCTTGTTTTTTTCCCAGCAGAAGCCAAAGAGCAGCTAGAAATTCCCACATCTACAATTTACAGTGAAACAACAAATATTCAGATGTAAACATCTGGAGGGCAAATATGTAAGACAAGCTGCATTTTGTACTTCAGAGCATCCTTTGTATCCCATGGCTAAAAAAGGCAGTGGGATATATCCCCTGTTTGACTTTGGCCAAGCTAATTGACGAATTCGGTGCTTTGAGCCTCTGTTAGTTAAATAACCCACTTTCATAACTAACTTGTTCAAATTCACAGTTTTAGTCATAGTATCTCTTTGGCCAGATGTTACGACAATGATGGATGATAATGAAAATATAATAGTCATTTTCTTGCCCATTATAAAAATGCTTGTCATATCCATATAAATTAATTGAATTTTTCACAGATGCGGGGGCAAAGGGGAGCCAATTCAGGGGAAAATGTGTTTATATCTGTCATAGTTTTGTCTTTATAATTGTGCATTACTTAACTCTGTTGTCTTCTTGGTAAATACAGATTTAATTTGTTCGGTTTTTTGGGGTTTGTTAGTTTTAAGTAAGTTTCTTCTCAACTACTTAGAAGAACCTGTGACTTTCTTTCTGGTCAGAGACTGAGGAGGAGAAATTTAAAGAATATATTAAAAAGACATAATATTATATATAAAATATATAATTACATTTTCCTATTACATACAAGATATACAAGATATGGTTTTAAAATATATAAATAATTCTGTGGAGTTATGCCATAGAGAAGGAAATGAGTGAAAAAGTTCAGGTGCCTGTTTGGAAAGGGATCACTTGAATTCCTTCCCTCTCCAAAGTAGCCTATCACCTACAATGTCTTCCCTTTTAACTCATTTATTAATGCAGGAAGGAAACAGAGTCAAGATTTTAACACCCACTCCTCAGCATTCCTCATTTTTTGCAAGTGTGTTCAAAATGGTCAAATAGGGCGTAAAACATTACTGGAAATGAGTCTGGGTTTTTGGAGGAGGTAAGAAGGGGAAAAAAATTTTCTGGGGACTTAACTTTTTCTAAAAGAAAGAGAAGTTTCCCACTTTTTTTTCCCCCCCATGCTTTTTCAGGAGCATGTGAATGTATGCGTGTTTTTGAAATAGGGGAAAAAGGTGTTGATTACTTTTCCCTTGCTCACTTCTATTACTAGAAACCTTTCCCACAGCAGGGTATGCTGTTTAATCCCCAGAATACTCTTTCAGGGAGCTTTAAAAATGAAACATAAAATCAGCGTATAATCTAGGCAGAGTATGACTCACTCACTTTGCAAGTTTGAGTCAGGGTGTTACTTCTGAGAGCAGCTGCCACCAGGTCCCCAGGAAATGCAAAGCTCCAGTGATGCATTGCCCTCATGGCCACAGCTCTGCACAAGCCCAAAACTGCTCCTGGTTTTATTTGTTATTTGTCAGACACACAAATGCTTCTCTGCAGCCCTAACAGCCTGAGAAATAGGGTGTGGGGAACAAAAGTCCCTGTTCCACCTGGTTTTATGTATTAATATTGACATAATAGTGATACTAGAAATGTAGCAGAGGGAAGGTTATTTGGTTGGACAATAACATCAGGGTGCCAGTTATTTTAGAGAGTGGGAGGGGGTCAGATGACAGCTGTACTGGGAAAGCTTAGGCTCAATTGAAGTGTATTGATAAAGGACACCATTTTAGTGGATTGAAATGCCAGCCATCATTAGAGAAAGTGCCACATTAGAGCAGTGCTGCTGCCTGCCCAGCCAGGAGAGCTGGCAGAGGGAGATCACAGAGGATGCAAGAACAGCAGCCACAAAAGCAGTTTTCAATCAGTCTTTGATTGAGGGGATAAGCATCACAGGGCTGTGGTGCTTAAAGTACATTTTCAGACACCATCAATACCTGCCTCAGCTAGGGAGCTTGCAGGGGAAGAGACATATTTTTGTCTCGGCCCTGAGCTGAGCATGTTCAGGCTATTTACTCTTGTAGTGCTACCATGAGAGTGGCAGTAGGGAACTGGAGTCAGCATCTCTATAGGAGCAGCAGAAGCCAAAAAATCCACTACTGTTAATTTTAAAAAAGGCACTGTAATAGTAATAATAAAGCTCATTAAAAAAATTAATTAAACTGTACAGCAAAAAGGGTTAAATGCTTGCCTGAGACACAAAGATTATTTAGATTTGATTACTTAGATTTGAAATTGAAGTTATAAGAAATTTCTTGTTCCGTGAGAAAAGAAGTAACTTTCTAAATGCATAAAAGTTACACTTATACCAACTTCGAAAGACATCAGAAGCAGAAAGCCTGACAGAGAGTGTGTAAGGCCAAGAAATTATGAAAATATTAAAAAGGAATTTAAAAGAGATGCTTGGAAGTTAAGGCCTACCTGGGCCACTACTCTCTATGGTTTATTTCTGCTGTTGAGAATAACTTCCAAGTTTAACAACCTCATTCAATCCATTATCCCATGAAATTCCATCCCACATCACAAAGTCACATATTTTGAAGTTGCATTAAGGTCCTAAAATAAGCAGAAAATGAAGGAGACAGCCAGGACAAAGACTGGGAAAGCAGCTGTAAAATTCCAGAGCCCCAGAGGAATGAGAAACCAGGGCTATAAGTGCAGGCTGGAAGATGGCTTCAGGCTGGAGAGGGGGATGGCAAAAAAAATCCCTCTCTCCATATGTCTAACTTTTAATACAGTTGAGGATGCATTTTGTGGGAGCAAACAGGGCTGCTCTGCAGAAATCCCAATCTTCTCTTAAGAAAAAGGCACTGTTGTAACTGGCAACCAGCTCAGCACAAAGGGCTAACATAGATTCCAAGGTAAGGAATGTCTGGGCAGTATTGAGTCACAGCTAAATGAATAATTAATAAACTCATAGAAAGTAAAAATGACCTTGAGAAATTAAAATAAGACCAGAAGCACTTTGAACCTGAAATCTGGAAACTGGAGGCAGTGTTTGAGCTGTATAACTGAGAAGGATTTTGTCATGGTTAATGCATATGGGCCAGTGCCAGAATCTGTAGAAAAATACCTTCTAGGATGTGGTGCAAATTATTCACAGCAAGCAGGTCATGCCATTCCAGGGGATAGGAAGCAGAAGAATAATTGTCTGCTGTGTCTGTTTCCAGTGGCAAATGGCTGGAGGCTGCAATAGCAGCTAAAACTCCTTGATTTAAACTCCTCCAGCTCCTCTGCACCCAAAGCCAAGGCTGATCCTTTCTCATTTGCTGGGCACATTGGCAGGCAGCTAATAGTGAGGACGAGAGCAGCATAGCAGAGCTAGAGACAGTTCCTACAGATACAGTCTAAAGCCAGGAGGAAGAGCAGGTGAATGGCAGCTCCCAGAATTTCAGTTGGATTTGTTGTGATTCAGCCTTGGTCCCTAAATGAGGAGGGGCAGAAAGAGCTGTGAGATTTTCTGGAGGGAAACCAGGAGGAGAGAGACTTTATGGCACTGATCCTACTCAAGACACTGCTACTAGGGGGAAAAGATCTCTTCTTTAGGAAAGAGGCTTTACTGCACTTTGAAGAAATGTGTCAGAATGGCATAAGTGAGCTTCACCCACAGTGCTTGGGAAGAAGAGGGATGTTGGCACAGATTCAGTGGAGATGACAGAACCAGAGAAAATCACTTATAGCAGCACTGCAGATAAATGTTATGTTGCAAATTGTAGAAGTCTCAGTTTGCTTTTTCAAATGACTCTTAAACCTTGGTGTTGGCATATAAGGACAGATCCAAAAAACAGAGTACAAATACCAGTTTTAAAAAAATATCGATAAAGCCTACAGCAATTTATAATCATGAAGTTTTAGTTTGTCAATGTCCCTAGAACATCTAGGAAACACAAGAAGAGGGTATTTATCACATACCATGTTTGTTTTGAGGCAAGGCAGAACCTTTGAGTGAAAGATGAAAGTTTGCATGTGGTTGTGCTAAAATATTTGGAGTGGAAATCAGAAAATTAGAAAAATGAAAGAAGTTCCCAAAAGTTCCAACTCCGCTCATAAAGGGGGAATTCCAACTGACAACAGGGAAACAGAGACTGTGAAGATCTAGCTGACCCCCAGATATACAGAATGCTGAAGATTTTTTAGATCATGCTCATATCACAAGAAAGGGTTGGAGCTGCTAATATTACAACACCTTGCATCAAGTTAGGTGGGAAAATGAAATCATACCAACAGTCAGCAGAGGATGATTTACCACTTTTTGAGCTGTCAAGAACTTGTTTTACATATCTAAAGCTGGTTTTGCTTTGGATGCATATGCTAGTGGCAGTACCAAAGAAATGTTATGGGCAGCAACACACAGACAATTTGGGGAATGGCTAATGTTAGCACAAAGCTAAAAGTTCTCCTGAGGTAAACTATTGCATCACTGAGGAGGAACTGTTAACTGGGATTGCATACCTGGGATGTTTCCTCACTGTTTGTGGGGAAGGGTTTATATTTAGGACAGAGCATGCATCCCTGCATCTCAGGCATTCTGAAGGGAATGGTCAGGTGGTTAGAAGAGCTGGGGTTGCCTGATCACAGATCTGATCCCAGACCTGATCAGGGTTGTCTGATCTCTCCATCAGGGACAGGCCTGGGCCAAGCATGGCCAGGCTGATGGCTTGCCCAGATGGTCATGTTAGTAAATTAATTGCCAGCAGTGTTAAGCAAAGGAGAAAGAAATCCATCACTCAAGGGAATGAGTGTATTCAAAAGAGAAATCACCTCGCTCTCTAATTTGCAGAAGTGCCATCATTCCTAAACCAACTGCTCAGGTGGTGGACTTAAGACAGAAAAATTGGGCTCCAGAGCAGCCAACAGCTGCCTTTGGTTGTAGTGCAGAGTAAGCCTGGGAAGCCAATTGGCTCATAAAGTCCTCTCAGCTCAATACTCCTCATAAAATCTTTGTTATAAGAATCTTGTTCTTCAGGTATTAAATAACATGAAGGATCTGAGAAAATGAGCATGTTGTGCGGTGTGACATTCACTGATTGTACTGGACAGTTTCAAAAGGGGTTTGTCAAGACAGTAAAGCACCTAAAGATTATAAAAACCCTTCCTCAAACTAAGAGGGAGCTCTTTTTTTGTCTGGAAGACAGGAGGATTTAGAAAACTGGTGCAGGAGGTGTGCTACTCACATTGTAGGCAGGGGCTCTGCTTGTGTGGGGTCATGGCAGCTCATGAGCTCACATGTCTCCCCCACACACTGGCTGTAGATTAAGAAGTTTTGTTTTTTTCACAAAGCTTAGCTGAGATGGAAACAAGAAACTGCGAGAGTAAAAATTGTATTCAGATTTCTTTCTTAGCAGATTTGGGTCCAGAGAGGGATTAAGGCAGAAGTTTTGAATTCAGACAGACTTATCAGGCTTTTTGAGAATCCAGAAACCCATACCTCATCTATTTTTGCTTGCAGCTCAGTGTACTCAGTGAGCTTAAAGCCAAAAGTATTAATATGATATTGTCAGTGACACCACTATATAATGGAGACCGAGCAGTTCAAGTGCTGCTGCTAAATCCCTTCCCTGTTGTGTCTATGATGTTTGGGCTCCTTCCAAAACTAGGGATTAACCAAACACGTCACTGCTAATAAATTTTGGGGTGATCATCTCTTGTTATACACATGAATCATTCTCCTGTTCCTTCTCCCTTACTTTTATCATTTGATACGGTAAAAAATCTTGCGTAAAATTTTCATTAATTATTTTCATTAATTTTGGTCTCTAGTTCCCAGCTCCAAAGGCAGCAACACATCTTGATCTTGGTAGCTCAAAAAAACCCCCAAGAACATAAACCAGTCCCAGCTTTTTTTGTGTTTGGTCCTAATTCTAAGCACTCTGCCAGACCTTGTGGATGTGGGGCAAAGGAATAGCAATAATTTAGACTGAAAAGTGTAGATTTGGATTGGATGTTATGAAAAAATTCTTTCCTGTGAGGGTGATGAGGCACTGGCACAGGTTGCCTAGAGAAGCTGTGGATGCCCTATGCCTGAAAATGTTCAAGGCCAGGAGGGATGGGACTTTGAGTAACCTGGTATAGTAGAATGTGTCCCTGCCCATGGCAAGAAGGTTGGAACTAGGTGATCTTTAAGGTCCCTTCTAACCCAAACCATTCTACGATTCTTCGTGAAAAATGAAAAAAATCTTTTGTATGTATTTTTGCTAACAAAAATGTTGAAGCCAGCCCCCAACACAATGAGAAGCAGTGCAGCTGTACAGGGAAACCCTCATCTGAGGGAGGCTGGTTCTGTGCCATGAGCCTAGTACATAAAGCAAGAGATAACAGTGTCTCTGAAGAGGAGTAGAATCAGAGCAACATAGCACAAAATCAAGGGTATCTGGAAAAGATTCATTTGGGTAATGCTCAAGGGAAAGAAGAGCACTTTTGAGTAGCATGTTAATAAGTTTGAAATATTTCTAAAAATTCAGATCAGTTCATCCAACCATATGCTACCTCTATTTATTTGTTGTTCCAGTGTGTCAGACTTAAAGCATCTGCAGAATAAATGCCCAAGAAATGTCAACTATTAGTCATAAAGTTTTATTCTGTTGGAACTGCCTTTCCACTAATCAAAGCAACACCTGAGTTACAACAGAAAATATTATCTAGAGTAGCTGAAAGGGAGAGAATCAGCACTTGCTAGGAGCCTAAAGTCTCTTTAACTAAGACTGATTGACAAGGCAGGTAGGATGAGCTGTGTTAGATGCCCAGTCTTGGGTTTGATCTTCTGTCTGCAGGACATGCTGGAGGAACACCTTCACCCCTGTAAGGAGAATGCAAAACTACCACACTGTGTTTGTGCGGATGTGGCAGTTTAAGATAACCCAGCTGGTTTATTTTAGAATTCAACATTATGCCATTATTGGAACAGCACCTTCCAAGCAGAGAGCAAAAATTAACATGTTGGGGTGGGCCATGATCAAGCAGTTCCAGCGGGCCATGTAGTGAATTCTGTTTGGCTTTTTAATTGCTCCAGACTCATTCACATCCTTCTCTGCACCATTTCAGGCCTAATAAGTTTTCCATGAGGAGCAGCGCTGCCAGTGACTACTCAAGTCTGAGTGATTCTCAGCTGCTCTTCGGCTCCCAGTTCTGCCCGGAGAATGTGCAGTCGGCAGCAGCACTGCTGGAGCTGGGCACACAGCCGGGACAGCAGAATTCCCAGGATGTGAGTCTTACTCTCAGTCAGCCCTGTGCAGGCACACAGCCACCATTCAAAGTTAATGGAAAATGCTGAAATCAGGTGGTAACATTTGCAAATGTCGGTAACTTCTGAAATCAAGTTGTCCTCTTGCTACATACACATATGTACTGTGACAAGACAAAGTAGCAGCCTGGTCAGATGAAAACCTGGTATTTATAACAGATTACTATAAATTATTGTTGAGATAGGTATCATTTTCTTCAATCACATTTTTAAAATTACTAAAATAATATGAAATTTTTCTCAAGCTAATGTCTTTAGACCACCTGCCTAGCCAAGGTAGAATATTACATCTATTCTTCTTTCAAAAATGTTGTGTTTCACTTCCTTAGCTTTTTGCAAGGATGACAGAGCTACTTGGTGTTTGCTTCCCTGCACTGACAATGACCTTGCTGCATTGTTATTATGGCAGATGCTTGTATGATTTTGGATTGGGATGCAGAGTTTCTATGCACAAAATATTTCTCCTACAGTTCATGGTTTCTGATGTTACCAGCCTTCACTAAAATAGTTCCAGCACTGCTAACAGAGAACACCAGATCTGAATAAACACACTTGGAGCAAAGATTAGGAAAGAGCAGTGATGCCAGCTTGGAGGCCCCAGGCTGTCCTTCAGTTCCAGATGCTATCTGCTGTCCTCTGCGTTTTGCCTAGGAGCAGTTTTCATCAGACACAAAATAGGAAATTCACTCTTTGCAATGAAACAAAATGAACAGAATTTGCACTTTCTTATGTTTTAAGGAAGCGCATTTCCATTTTGGTCACACAGTGTCTGGAAATTTTGTAGAATGAAGCCTTCATATTAATATTAAATTTCTTGTCCTAAAATGTGTATTGAAGCATGTGATAAACTCATCTACAGTCTGTTGATGTTGCTAGTTGGCAGCAAAATTATGTCATCCACCAGGAAATTCAATAGGATTTTTTTTTTTTAGATTCCTGTACAGGGAGGTTCTACTGACAACTTGAACTTTTCCACAACTCCAGAAATACTGGAATTCATTTATAGTCTCTGTTTTGAAAACAGAAGGGAAAAAAATCCCCACACCTTATGATTGTAGCAAACTGAAAATTCTCAAGATGAGAGAAAAGCCTGAGTCTGGAGGAATTTGGGCTGGATCTCACAGGGAGTTGATCTAACTAGGCACACTAAATGAGGCATAATCTCATGAAATTCTTAATCTCCTCGTCCAATCTAATCTGTCATGTCAAATCACTGTGATCTCTGTCTGCAAAGCACTGGATAAACAAATGGTTTCTTCTAATTAATGTTCTGATTATTTTTGTACTTCAACATTTTTCTTTTGTTTGTGTCACAGAGTGAGCCCAGTATTTTTACCAAATACCAGACAAAACCACAGTTATTTGATGAAGAAATAAGAGAAAAAGGTTCACTTACTTTTGGTGCAGGAAGAGCGAAAAGTGTCTTGGAAAATTTTGAAGTGAATAAGAACAAAATAAAGGACAAATATGACCGGTATGTAGACATCAATTGGAAATTCTTTCCATGCTGGTGGTTATCACTCCTGCAGCTGCTTTTTCCCCTCTTACAAATCATACGTGACATGGCTGCATAATTCTCCAAGAAAAGTATCTTTTCCGGTTTTAAATAATTTCTAATTGGAAAGAGTCACAAGGTAAGAGAATAGGATTTATTTGCAATTTATATAACACACTCAGCCATAAGCCCCATGGAACATCAAAATTCTAACCTGAATTTACCTTTGTCCTTCTTTATCTAATCAGCATTGTCTCTTTTTTCTGGATTGATTCTCTGTGAAAACCCTTATTTCTCAAAATGTTGTAGGCTATGTGGGGACTGATAAAAGGGACTCTGAGGATCGCCTTCACACTTGGGCCAGATGGGGGGATTGCCAAACATACTTGCATGCAGATTGCATCTTTATGAACCTGCACATGTCCCTAGAATTTTATTTCTATACAAGATTTTTATGTATCTTTTTTTGTAACAGACAAGTGTTACTTGCTAATGTAATTTGCATCCGCTCTTTGTCAGATGTCGAGAATTACACATACCTGCAGGTCCTGAAGGACTTTACGGAACAAGCCAGTGATTTGAAGCTCAAAAATTAAATATGGCAAACTCCCAGCACACTTATAAATAATTCTTAGCACTGTACATTTTGTAATGTAACATCCAAAGTGATGTGTGTTTTTATTAAAAGCCTTTGATCAAATCAGGCTATGTATCTCTCTTAGCTTTTCAATGGGCACTACGCTTCTGATAAGGCAAAATTTGATTCTCTATTGCCTATTAGAGGAGGATTTTTGTAATGAAATGAAAAAGCAATTTTAAATGTTTAGGCATCACTCATAATTATGCTTTTTTTTTTCTTTGAATGGATTATGCTCCTTCCTACACTCCAGACTTGCTTCCAGATTAGAAGCCTGTTTATAGAAATAGCTATATTATCTTTGCAAAGATAAGTGTATAATTTTTCAATTTGTATCCCCCGCAAGTTTGACTAAGAAAATTAGTATCTTCCTTTCCATAAGACTAGAGAGAATTTAGAAGCACTGCCTAATTCTCATAACTAGAATCTAACTGGCCTCTGCATTATTTTTGGCTGTTGCAATTTAGATCACTCAAATGATTGACTTTAAATGACCCAAATCTTCAGAGAGGAAAAGGTTATCACTTTGCTTAGCAACCACCCGTGCATTTTGGCGTGGCAGGTTAATCGTGAATATAGTCTGCTTCCTGATAGGTTGGCTCAACTTAAAAGGACGGATAACAGAAACCACAGGCATAATCTCAGGAGAAAAGGATTTGCAGTATTTGTTCTTCCTGGCTTGGGCTTTGTTGATGCTGAAGCTTTTCCCGTGTTTTTCCCACAGTTATTTTAGTCCAAACACAATACCCATGTATCGCGGCAACTGGCACGTCACCGCACAGGCTGGGTCCTTCCAGAGCAGATAACGCCGTGATCACACCCCTGCAGCTAATGGACAGTTGTGCAAATGCCAACTAAAAATTTGAGAGAGAGGCCAAAAATTTGAGAGTAAAAGACCCATAACTTCATGTAGATGGCATATGTGGGCATGTGTGTATAAGTATTGTTTTCTTACTTTACATTGCAGAGTCCATGTTTTCCTGAAACAACTGAAGTGACTTCAAAGGGTTATACCCACTGAAGTAATCATGTTTCCGTGCTTACATTACACACTACACTGTGCCTTGCAGTGTTTCCTGTCTCATTTTTACAGTGATCTTTTCAATTTTTGTACACTTCAGTAAATTACATTTCTGGTTCATACTTGTTGGTTTTTTTCCATTTTAGTGAAGTCCTAAGCTCCTTTATTTCCAGCATCAAAGACCGACTTCAAGAGGTAAGTCACTTCAAATTCAGAATGTAAAATAATGAAGAGTTAGAAATACTAGAGAACATTGTGTTCACTTTCTCTCCTTTACTATGCAGATATCTAAAATATTACATTGTGTATCTTAAGCACTCAAACACTTTAAACCAACAATTGTAATGGTTTTTGCATGTACCATTGCCTTTCTGGTCTTAGGGTCAAGGTCTTTAGGGACTTGCCTCAGAGCTAGCAGAGGAATTTTTCTGGGTCTCTGGAGCAAAACCAAACTGTAGTGGCTGTCTGCAAATATCAATTATTTTTTCCTTCTGCCCAAAGAAAGCAGTCTACTCTCAGGATTAGTTAATGTGGTCTGAAGGTGAAGGTCTCTTCCCCAACACTTCCACAATTAATTTTATTAGTTATTATTAGTCCTATTTTACAGATAAGTATCTCTTTTTTGAAATCTGTTCAGATTTCATGAGTCTTTTGAGCCATTCCACATCTCCTTTGGGGCTGCAACCAACAGCTGGACAAATTGTTTCAAGTGACAAATAAACAACCATTTCCAGGCTGTTCCATTCCATGAGTTGCAGTCATTGTTCTGTGGCATCTGAGGCTGTGATTTTGCAAACAAAGAAAAGGCAATGTTTTAATTTTCCCATTTGCCTTTGTTTTTGCAGCTGCAAGCATGCTTTGAGAAGTTTGAAGAAACGTGTGATTCCAAGCACAAATCCATTTTGGTTTACCTAGAAACCCTTTCCAAGACATGTAAGTCCTTCCTGTGTTCCTGTTAACAGCAGAGGGCACAGTCAAACTGCCAAATGTCAGCGTGTTGTTTCCAGGCTGGTGTGAACTGGGCAAGTCATGCCACTCACAGCTGCTCTCCCTGAGGAGAGAAAATAAGACTAATCCATGGTATGGACTCGTCAGTTTTTCTGTTCCTACTCTCTCATTTTCTCCCTTTCTCTGCTCTTTTACACTTAGGTGATGCATGGTTAGACACTGTGCTCAAATAGATAAACACACTTCTGATTTTGTGTTTTGCCTGGAGTATGATGATTTTTAGACTATTTGGAGCACTAATGGAACACACAGTAAAAATAACTTAGCTATTTATATCCTGAGTATCCAGTTTCAGTTTTCAGGGCTTTCTCAGATTTTCATGTGTTAGTTTGAAGTCTTCCATTGCTCCTCTGTGCCTGAAGTGATTATGTTTTGGATGTGAGCAAAGCTAGTACTGCTCATTTCTTGAATGAGAATCGCATAGTGAAGCATACTATTGCCATGATAAAAAGGTGATCTCCAGAAAAGCTAATAATGTAAAATACTTTTGAACAACTCTGTCTCTGAAGTGGCTAATCACAAAAATCTTTACTGAGAGAAAATGCTTCAAGAAATTGTTTCTAATTTAGCTTAGATCTGAGCCTTTGAGAGTACATTAATTTTTAATGCTGGTGTGATGCTTTATCAACACCCTGTCAGGACTGCTCAGAGCTTGTTCTGTTCTGTGCAAAAACAAGAGGCCGTTTTCAATATATATAAGAAATGTGAAGTGAGTTGTACCTTGCAAGATGAAGGCAGCAGACCTTCACAAAAGCACAATAATTTTCACTGTGTGGCAAAATGTGGCTGCCACAAAGCACATCTTTGACAGACACCCTTTAACTCAACACAGCCCTCTCAGGCAAAAAGAGTGGAGTCTGATGCATTCTGCAGGAGGCCATGATAGTCTGTACATTTGAAATACCAATCTTGTTGTACTAAGAATGCTCCTTGGCTGTGCTTGGCAAGTGCTCTTGGTGGGACCCTAATGTAAGCAAGAGTCTGTCTGCTTTGGCCAGCACAGCAAGTTCCCTATTGCACATTTTCCCATCTCCTAATTACTTCAGTGCCTCAACTTGTCCACTCTGCAGCAGGACTTTGCCTAATTTCGCATACCCCATGCACAGAAATTGTTGTCATGGCACTGAAAATCAAATCTATTGTTCATGACTCCCCCTCTTCATTCCATACCATTTACTCAGCTGTCCTGTTTCCTCTCCATATCCATTTAAAATGAATGTGCCTTGAATGAAATGAGAAACCTCCCAGAGGTGCATGCTGCTAGATTTTCAAAGCAATTGAAAAGAAAAATTGGCACTTTCTGTAATGCATCATGCTGCAGAATGTTGAATATATAATGAAAATCATCACATGCTGCACAATGTTGTTCTTTTTATATTTCTGGGAGGTTCATCTGTCACTGGTTAATTGCAGATAAACACTGTCATTTGACTGATATCACAGTGATGGATAATTAGGTTCCCACTAATTAGATACCTACGCTAGTGCCTTGAAAAGAGGCAATTCCCTTGAAAAACTGACATAAAATTCCAAAACTCAGGTGATAAAGAGCTAAATTCAGAGCTAATAAAGTTCTGAATGCCAGTGAGTGATGATACAGTACCTTGGGATGTGGGTGACATGGCAGAGACATGTTAAATCATTGGCAGTAGAAGATTGCACTGGTAGGAGAGGAATGCAGAAGATGAAGAGAGCTAGTGCACCAGGACATTCCAACAGTTCTGAAATGCAAAGGAAGGTGGAACTTGAAATCAAGTCTGTCTTCATTAAAAGCTTATAAGGAGTATCACAGACTGCATTTTTAGCAGTGGGTAGCAAGCACATTTGGCATAGCCTGCATAGCCACCGGGCGAGAACAAAACAGAAAATATTTTTCAAAATATATTTCCAAAGCGTTTCCAAATGCTATTGGGCTGGCATGCTCTGTGCAAGAAGATTTTTAAAAATGTTCTCTTTTGACTGTTTGTCCATATGTGCTTGCACATAGTGAATAGAGCTGTGCCTAGCACTGGAGATGAGACAAGGTTTGGCTGAGCACCTTCCACAGAGGCACAGGTGCTCTGTGCCTTGGTCATACCTCGGTGTGTGATGCACAGGGATGTAAAGCGGCAGGAAGTCCCTTTGGCCTCAGTTCTTCCACCTTATATACAGTTTCTTTTGTTGACTTGCCCACTCATCATTTGCTCTTTCCTTCTGGTTTCCACTCCTGTAGCTCGTTCCTTTTCATATTTTTCCCATTTTAATTTATATACCCACACTTCTATAAAAGTTTTCCATTTTTTAAATTCAAATCCCAATTTTCACCACTCAGCCCTCTCTGCACTGCTTTGCTGTTCTGGTATCTGGTAGTTCCAGCTGTGACAGCTCCCTAGCAGCTGAATCCTCTACAACACCTTGGCTGCAGCACATATGAGCAGCATCCTCCCAGCCAGCGTGCCACAGACAATCCTCTGATGCACTGCCAGCAAGGGTGACAAAGTAATGTGCAATGTCACTTACAGAGGTATGAGGTGGTGCAGTTCTCTGACAAGATCCAGTGCCTGGTGGGCAGTTTTCAAGCATGACTTACTTCCAGACTCCCCAGGCCCAGCAGTTGTCAGCAAAGTTTCCAGGGGGAATTGCTGGGCTTAAAATGGTGGGATTTGAGCTTGTTTACTTTGAACAATATGGTCCAGACTGGGACACCCACTTCAGACTCCCTTTTATCCTGTATGAATTGAAAAGTCAAAAGGTTTGAAACTGATTTAAAAAGTTCTTTTCCATGTAGCTGCTAACTAGCCATGCAGTGACTGACAAAGCTGTTGAGGTGAGGCACTTAACCAGACTCCGAAACACCTCAGCATGGATGGTGAGAGGAAGTGTGGATGTTCCAGTAGATACTGAAAGCCCTCATTGTCATGGTTCAGGGCTTGGAGCACTGTGTGCTGTAGCACAGGGTGAGATCAGGGGCAGCTCATCCCACAGTGCCCCGATGCAGGTGCTGTCTGATGTCTTGTGGAACAGGACCCAGGTTAAGCCAGCACAAACCTGCCAGTTAACTGCTTGGAATATACCTGAACAGGATGCAGCCATGACAGCCCAACTGTCTCACCCTCTGGCACAGCTCTCTGGCTGCCCAGAGAGAACACGTGGGGCTCTGCTGAGCTCCAGAGCTATCTTCTCTGTTTGTGTCTCACCAGGTTTATAGCACCTCCAATTTCCCCTACTGAATCTGGGCGTGGGGCAACCAACCCCTTTCCAAAGTGTTATTTAAAATAAATAACCCTTTCCAAGGTGTTATTTAAAGCCTCTATGCTGTTAGTGCCAATCTCAGGGTGAGCTGCATAGATGATGATAGATATACATCAGAAGCAGTTGCTGTTTAATATTCCTAGGCTGGGAGGCTGGCGCTCCCTCCCTTGACTGCTCAGGCAGTAGTTTTCAGCTGCCAGGAGTGCAGCTGCACCTGGGTACAGGCTGATTTGCAGGGAACTCTCTGCAGCACAGGGTTGCAGCCCTACCCCGAGGTTCTTCAGCCTTTTATGTCATGCCAGACTTCATATTTGAAATATTATTATTGTAAACCAGTGGCATCCAAAGACAAGGCTACAGCAAATCAAAATACAGCAATGTTTCAGTTTGTAAAAAACTGCCTTGTTTATATTACCTCAAGAAAGGAACAAGTCTGTGCATAAGTCACCCATTAACTGAGTAAAGATTTTCTGTCTATGATCAAGTTATTCAATAACTATCTGCTGCAGGATTTATTTGAAGAAAATCTCTGTAGCAGTCTTTCTTGATCATATTCAAAGACGAGACTTGACTTAACAGAGTCCTTGATCTGATCCCGTTTGACCATCTCAACACCTATTTTTTTAAAGTCTCTATTAACACTTATTTTTACTTTGTTTGTTAGTGTTTGACAAGTCTGAACACTCCTCTGGGAATGAAAGCAGGGAAGGAAGGAGAGTGCCCCTCCTCTGTACTGAGGTTTTTTCTGCAGAATACTCCTACACGTACAAATGAAACGTATTCAAAAGGCTGGCTGCTGGTTGCTTGCCTGCAGCATGCTGTGCTGAGTCAAACGTATGTGCAGATCACAAGCCCAGTGGATGCAGGACTATTTTTAGACTGAGGATACTATGTTGAAGAAGAACAGACAGACTAGGGAAACCAGAAAGTTTTAAAAATAATTCTGAGCTAAAATTAAGCTTATGGGGAAAAGCAGCAAGCTGAGGTAAGCTTGTGGATGCTGCCCTTCCTCTATCTTCTCTATGTAGAGATGGAGGGTGATGAAGTGACATGAAAGGAGTTTCTTCCTTTAGTCACTGCTGCTTTTCTTCTCTTTGTAGGTTGGCAGGCTCCCCAAAAACCTGCTCTCAGATTGCAGGTAGCCATTGTGTCTAACCAGGGAGATGAAAAGTCCAAAAGGCCCACTCAAACACTCACTCCCCCATTCCAAACCCATTCTGCAAGTCATAGCTTTCCAGGCTTCTAAAACAGTCTAAATCTGTCAGAGCAAAACACTAAAAGATTAAAAACAACAACCAAATTGTCTGCAGCAGCATATTGTTCGAAATATGTGCAGATAATCCTCAGGAATCAGCCAAGCTTCTACAGAGAACAAGGCAAAGCCATGTGGTGATGTGCATCCTGAAATAATGAAGAAATTCCCCATGAGCCCAAGTCTGGGAGATGGTTTTAATTTAATGTGTGTGTGTGGAAGATGCATGGATGAGTCAACTGCGGGGTTCCTTCTCCCAAATGACAGCCATGCACAGTGCACAGGGCTCCTTCAGAGGAGGCAAAGTTAAAAACACAACTGGGCACTGGTGCCAGGAGTTGCCATTCCCTATGTCCACCCCTGAGCAGCACCACCAGCCCTGTACCAACCCATACCTCTGCTTTGCGTGGCTGAATGAAACAAACACTTTCAATCCCCTTTCATAAGAGGATATTACCATGTAAGCACTTAATTAACTTGTAGCTTTTCTCTGCCCATGTCTCAGTTCAATCTCTTTCTTTCCTTGCACACAGACAGCTGGGAAGGTGTGGACTTCCAGACATCCTGGGGTGCACAGCAGTTCTGTCAGCCAGAGCTGCTGCACAACCACCACACACCACACTGCCCTGTCTCACCTGTAGCCTATAATGCTGGTATTTGCATCCTTGTGTCACTTGCTAATGAACTGAATGCCCTTTGGCTTTTGCACCCAGGTGACTACAGCAGATTTTAAACATGTTTGGCTCATGTGAAGGCCTTGATGAGAACTTTTCAGAGCTGCCTTGTTCCCTCATACCATCCCGCTCAAGAGCTGATGTTTCCCCTTTAGTTGAGGCTCTTTTTTAAAGTTTCCCCTTATTTTTTCTTTTTTTTCTTTTTTTTAAATATATATTACATTACAACTTCCACTGAAAAGCTTTGTGTGAATCTACAGAAAGGCCACTGTGCTGTCTTTGTCAAAGAAGTCACCTGTCTTGTCTCCATGCATTACATCACAATCCACCTTTTATAAAATCTTGTTCCATCTTATTCCATTTCCCTCCATATCTTTGAGTACATTTCTCCTCAAAGCCTGTTCTAAAACCTTGCACCATATGAGAACAAATTACTAAGCCCATAATTGCTCCGATTTTTATCCTTTCTTCCTTCCCAAATTTTTTAAATGTCCCTGTTTTTTCACAAAAGCAAAGCCTGTACAATCACCTTCTGCCTGCCTCTCCCTAATAGTTTTCAGCTCTTTAACCAATTCCACCTACAATTTGACAGAAGGGCACAGCTCACTGAGATAATTAAGTCCCTGAAAGCTTAATGAAAATAGCTGAGCAGGAGGAGAAGGGATCCCAAGTGCCCTGCAGCTCTGCAGCCTGTGAGCACAGCACTGTGGGGCAAGAGGTGCTCACTAGGGAGCTGAGATAAACACTGGTGAGTAGGAACAGCTTCAGGTGGGCTCTCAGCTCCTCTGACACCAAAGTCCATCAAACACTTTGGACTTGTAGCAAAAGAAGATTAATTAAATGCAGAGCTCTTGTAGGCACTTGTTGAAATGTAGGCTTTATTCTGATTTTTCTCAGGAATGCAGTGCTGCTCCAGCACTCCAGGGTTTCAGTTATCTTGGCCTATTGGTTTGGCAGTGCTTTACTTTAGCAAGAGTGTTTTGGATCCTGTTTTATGCCAACCAGCCAACATTCCACACCATCTGTACACACCTTCCTGCACCCTTCACAGAAAAGACCAGACATGTTTAGCTCTTTCTCTCTGTTTTTTTCTCAGCTCTTTCCCTCTGTCCTAATTTTTGATTTTAAAGGAGGCTTCCACAAGATTGCTAAAGATTTTTCATCTCCACACACTCTGCAAACTGTGTTTCCACCCTGTAGCGTATTAGGCACAGCAGTGGTTCCTATAAGAGTAATTGAAGTTGTATGGGGGGGAGTTATATTCTTTTCCAATCACACAACACAAATCCCTGGGGAGTTACCAGTTTTTCAACAAGACTGACTGAAGCCAAGAGCAACTTGCTCCAATTTAAAACCCTCCCAGGGAGCCTGTGCCTCCACAGAACACTGCTGGGACCCCACTACCAAGTGCTGGGCACAGCTGCCTGGTTCAGGTGGTTTCTGACCACATCTCTTCCCATGACCAACATATAAAAATTCAAATTCTTTGCACATTCCTTCATCATTTACCTCTATTTCTTCCAGCAGTTTTCCTTCGGTTTTCAGCCTCCTGTGTATTTCTTACACAGTTTCTCTGGTTGCACTTCTTAGCCATTAACCTCTCACACCTCTGTCCTGTTCAAGCCCCGTTTACCATCATCTGGTTGCAGGAGAGTGTTGGTTATACTGGGGGGGATTGGCTGTTATAGTGGGGTCCCCCTGCCTTGGCCATGCCTGCTGTGCACCTGTCAGACAACCAAGCCTCAGCTTTCCCTGCACTGATCCTACAAAATTCTGCAGTTTTGCACTGCCTTTCTTCTCTAGCTGCCACGTTAACAGAGTGCAGTAAATGAGGTTTGGCCTATGTGCAGCATCTTATAAATGTCAAGTGCCTTGCATTAAATATCCCCCCCATTGTTCATCGCTTGGGGTTTGGGGAGATCACAGCGGGAGAATCATGTGGTGATTCATGCCAAGCCATGCAGGAAGTTACAATAGCACTGATAGTACTTTATTCACATTTACAAATGAAAGACCAAATGTGGTTTTTATTGATTTCTCCATTTAGTGGAAGATGCTTTTCAAAGTCAGTGCAGCTTGGTGCTGAAAGCTTTGACAGATAAAAGCCAAATGGAGCAGGCACTGCTGGAGATGGAGAGGAGACTTGCAGCCGTAAGTGCAGAAATTAATCTTTTATTCTGAATCCTCATTCTGAATTTCTCCCGCTTCTTCAAAATACTAACTGAATATTAAACTGCCTTCGAATGGTGGGTTATAAAGCAGACTGCTCCTGTTATAATGAAAGAGGAAAGACATATTAATATGCTAATTCTAGGCCAGATATGACAGAGGCTTACCCAAGCGCTGGATAACAGTGCTGTAAGCTCTGATGAAGCCCTGGTCAGTAAGAGAAGAGGCCAACAGTGCCTTGTTGTGGCAGGCCATGATGGAGCACTCTCTGTTTCCTCACCTTACACACGCCTTTGCTGGAGGGAGTGGTGCAGTGCATGCCTGTGAAGCTAGAGCACTTCTCAGAAGAGCACCACCTTGTTCCTTCAGCCAGCTGTTTCCCAGGAAGATTAAAAAAAAGGTGAAAAGAAAACAAGTGGGTGTCAGAGACACGAGAATGAACTGTCAGAGACCTCATGAATAGGTCTGGTTTCTCCAAAGGCCCTGCTGCAGGAATTGCTTTTGGCAAGGATGTGTCATGCCAGCATGGGAGAAGTGCTCCTAGGAGAGGGGCACACAGTGGGTTAGGGGGATGCTCCAGTCCCAAACCTCTCACTTTTGTGGGACAGTTTGAGGATATGTATAACATAGGGAGATACAAATTGCTAATCTTTGGGTCAAGACCAAACTGACACATGGTACCTAAAACTTTCTTACTATTGTGCCTTTCTCTGTGTTGTTTACTGCTTCTGCTCTGCTTTCTGCTTGCCCAGAAAGATGTGGAGATTTTGGATATGAAATCCAGTATCCAGCTGCTGAAGGAGGCTCTGGAGTCATTGCCAGCCCAGCTGAATGACCAGTTCCTGAAAGCATGTAAAGAACTTGGCTTCCTGCAGGTCCGTAACACCTCAGCTGAGCAGCACACTTCTGTGTCTAGTGTCGGCCTGCCCCCTCACACGACAGATAAATCTTTCCAGACCTCTCCTGGGCTGTGCCAGCGCTGTGTGCTGGGTGAGGAGCACCTGCAGTGGCCATGCTGCCCCAGCAGGGAGGTTTACAGCTGCTCAGGCTGGTCTCATTTCCCCCATATGACAGTGGGGCAGCAATACGGAGACTCCCCTGGAAGGAACCAGGTCACTGCAGAGGGCACATCTAAGAGTGACCTAAACCCAACCTCAGGAGACAAAGCCAGTGCCATTGCTACAGCAGCCTGGGGCAGAGCAAACACCTCTTTGCAGGAGGGGAAATACAGCTTGGAGACACAGAGCTGTGCTGCCCATCCTTGCATGTGCTGGGCTGGCAGACACTTTTTGGGGAGCAGTCAGAAGAAACACTGTCCTGCACCACTGGAAGTACAGGGTCTACCAACCCCACTGAGGAAAGCATTCAGGAGAGGAACTCGAGGGTTTGAACCCCTGACACCAGCACAGCAGCAGCCTCAAGTTTACCACTATTCTGCACAGAAAGCTACACCTGGACAAAGACACAGCAACTGGTCCACAGACCAAGAGGTGGAGAAAGCAGTTTTAGGGAACAAAACAAAACAGAGTCCAGGAAGGATCCCCTGGAAAAAAGCAATAGGGAGAAAGAAAACATACTCCACTAAGAGGAAAGGTGAACATTCTGGATGTGCTGGCAGTGGGCTGAAGCAGAGGAAGGCAAATGGGATTGAGTTGGAAAGCTCCAGAAAAAATTACCTTCCCAGATACTTGGTTGACCTCAATTCAGAAAACTCTGACCCGGTTTTTGCAGCTCCCCATCAGCAGATCCTCAGCAGTGCTCAGCTGGGGCATACAAAGAATTTCCCCCCAGTGATGCACTCTAATAAAAGCCTGCAACAACTTGCAAGCAGAAAAAAGAGAAGTCTTGAAATTAAAAAAACAGTGAATGTTTCCAATGTAAAAACATATCTCTTGGATTCCTCTCCCGAGGAGAATGTACTATCCCTGTGCAGCACAACAGGTGCAGAGCAAATGAGCTGCTTCAGCCTCCAAAGCCCTGCAAGCTCCAAGAAACCACATCCTGTCAATCCGCTGGCTCAGCAGAACACAGCCTGTTGCACTTTACTCTTTGATTGTGATTCTTCCGATTGAAGGGGTTTGTTTCGTGTTCAGAGCCCTTAGTGCAGGTTTGTCCATTTCAGTTGCAGTTTATTCCTCCAGGTGTGTTACCTGCTTAGTCAGAGGCAAGACTCAGACATGGATGCTTGAAAGTGCTATTGACCAGTTTAAGATATTGTAAGGGACTGTGTGGGGTCTGAGCAGGGCTCTCCCCTCACTTGAAAAGCTGAGGAGATCTGTATTACTTTACTTTCCTGCTCCTAGCAGAGATGCCATGGGCTCCAGTTACCATAGTATTTACACAGCAGAGAAGTACCTGGCATTCTCAGGGAGGAGAAGGCTGGCAGAACACAGGCAGGCAGCTCAGTCAGACTTGGCACTGAGATCTACTGGAAACTCTTCAAGCTAGATCGATAAAATGCTATCTCTGTGGTCAGAGGCTTCACTCTGTATCTCACTCGTAATATCTCTGCTGGTTTGTTGTGTAAAAGTTCAGGTTTTGAGTAGAGTAGTGCTGTTCTGGTTGATTTCAATAATGTTCAGAATTGTCTCAGGAGTTGTTTGTGAACTTTGGACAGGGACAGCTTTAACTGAGGAAAACCAAATCCCAGCATCTCAGGTTCATCCACTATTGTATCTCTTCTCCTTATAAGCTGAAATTCCTTGGTTTCAGAGATTCCAGGATATTATTTTTTTTCTACTTTATTTGTCTCTCGTATCTCTTGGCTGATTAAGGAATTCTCCAACATAACCTTTTCAAGGGGAGTGGTTCTCAGAGACAAAAGATATGACAGGCAGATCCAGAAGATGAGATGTTGGACAGTCCCAGTTCCCACAGAGCAACTCTTTCCAGTGTACCCAGCTGTGACTGTGGGCAGCTCCCACTGCTTTGGGCATTTGTGTCATGTTTGATTTTTAATCTTAAATGTTACCAGCAAAAAAGCATTTTGGTGTTGACAAAACCGTATTGCCACAAATCCAAGTTATCCAGCTTTGTCATCCCAAGGGAAATGGCTGGAATCCCTTTTTTCTGGCTTTAATAAACTTATCTTCACCAAAGACCAGTGTCTCCATGTTGGTTTTTTGGGAGAGACAGTGTCCTTTTGCAGCAGAAGGACAGGCAGCTGTTCTTTAGCTGTTTAACTCCCCCGGACTGTGGAATTGGGAGAATTCCATTTTTAGCTCCTCCCTGGTCTTTAAAGAAGGAAACCTTCACCCTTCCAGTTTAACACTGGTCCAGTGATGTTAATTAGCAAAGAGCAGGGAGGGGAGGGGGAGCAGGTATGGGGAGCCCCCAGAGCCTTGGGACCCCCTGTCAGAGAAGGGGCTGGGTGATGGCTGCCAGCAGCAATGGTTGTTCATTTCACACTGCCCTCGTGTACCCACCTCCCCAGCAGTCCCAGAACAGCCTTCACTGGGCTAAATCTGTTCTGTGGACTCGCCACCCCCTGCGTTTTGGGACTGACGAGGATTGGGTGCAGGTCTCTGTGTATCCCCTGGCCTGCATGCAGGGAGCTCAGCAGCACATGGCTGAGCTTGGAGGGACCTCTGGAGGTGTCTGCTGCAAGCCCCTGTGCAGAAGCAGAACAGAGATTGGTTCCTCAAGCACCCCAAGATGGAGCATCAGTGCCTTGGAGTGCAGTGCAGGGCTGTCCTGGAGACCCCTGCAGCTCCCTGCCACATGCACACACAGTGGAACACAGTGCAAAACAAAATCCCTGGAGATGGAGGTGTAACAGCAACAGCAGCCAGCAATGCCTCCCCTGTGTAGGACAACTTCCCTGGTGAATGGGATGAAGCCTCAAGGTGTCATCCTGGCCCCCACAGCCCCCCTGCCTGCTCCCACTCAGGGTCTCCTCCAGGGTTTTAGCTGCCAACAAGAGCTTTTGTCCCAATATGGCTGTGACAATGGCAGCTCCCCTCCCAGCCTTGCTGGACAAAAATGGAAGCACGCATGCTGCATGGCAACAGACTTACCAGACACTCTGCTTGCACCCCAGCGGAGCTGGTCCTGTCTCCCATCCCGTACTCCTTGCTGGATCAGCCATGCCCCAAGTACGTGTGGTTTCTCCTGGCCTTTGCCTCCATGGAGCTCCCACTAACAGTGTTTGTGGGGGTCTTGTCCCACTCTTCACTCAGGGAAGGTGCCAGAGTGGTTCCTCCTGCAGCACAGCCAAGGAGGGCCACAGAGGGCACAGGGCAGAACAATAAAACACACACAGTGGTCAGAAAAAAAAGCACAGTTGGGCTCCAGGCTTTCTGAGGGCATTTAATTGGGGCCTTTTCTCTGAAAGTCTGAAACTGGAGTTTTGGAGCTTTCTTGGGAGAAAGGGGGTGAACAGTGATCAAAAGCCTGTGACACCCAGGCGGCCATGGGCACAGGGGTGTGAGAGAACTGGTTGCATCCTCCACCCAGCATCCCTGGCTGTGCAGGCAGCAGGCAGGCGGCCACTGCAGCAGCACAGAGCAGGGGCCTCAGCTTTTCATCTGCCAATGAGTCACTTGGCAGAGAGGAGGAAACCTCTGACAGTATTGAGGATGTGGAGGTGGCTGCTGTGCCCCTGCCATGTGCTAAAGGTGCTCTAATGACTATGGAATATAGGGCACAGCTAGCTCCCTTCCCACAGTCCCACTGCACATGCAGCACTGTGGCTGCACCATCCTCAGGGTGAAACCACCCGCTGTGGTGGTGCCCAGTGCTGGCAGTGCCTGGTGCAGTGCAGGGTCACCTCCACTTTCCCCCTGTGTGGCCTCCCCAGCACTAATCCCCAGACTAGCTGCCTGCCCTGGCTGCTTTCTGGGGCCCGGTGTGCCAGCATTGCCTAAATTCCTGGACCCTGCGCTCAGCTGATGCCACAGCCTCCTGACCCCACAGAGGAATGGACTGGAGACCAGAAATGCCCCGTGGGCTGGTGGTGAACACAATGCCCCAGGAATGGAGAGGCGGCAGGGAGCAGGAGTGGGCACTGTGTGCTGCTCCCACGCCGGCACTGTCATGGGGACGTGAGGTACCACATGTCCCTGCCAGACTGGTGAGAGAAGAGTGATGGTGATGGCAGGACTTTGCCAAGGCTTCGGCGGCTCAGGCACTCTTGAGGTGCAGGCAAGGAGGAGCTGGAGTGCAGGTGTCACCGTGCAGGACAGACCCCTGAGCTGGTGTGACTTTGTGGCACCGTGGCCGTGCCAATGCCCTGGTAGGGCAGGCAGTTTTCCAGCCGGACAATTAAGCGGATTAACTAATTACCTGAACCTTGGCAGGGTCCCACCGCCCAGCGGCTGCCGGGGCGCTGCATGCCCATGGAGGGCGGTTGGGAGACATGTGTGGGGCAGATGGGCGGCAGGGCCCCCCCAGACCTTCTCCCAGGACCCTGTTAGTGGGTCCGACAGCCTCCTCCCCCCGTCTACCCCCTGGCGGCCGCGGGACCAGTCTCGGCCACAGCCCGGTGGCACCGCGCTGCCCGCTCCGGGCAACCCTGCCCGCCCCGCGGGCAGCATCCCCCCTCCGCCGTCCCGCTGTGTCCTGCCCCGCGGGGACCTGCTCTGGTGCCCCTCCAGAACCCACGTCCCGGAGGATCCGCGCCACGGGGGACCTGTGCCCGGGAGTCCACCCCAGCTGAGCCCCACGGACCCGCCCGCCCCCGTGCCCGGCCCCGCGGGTCCCGTCCCGGCGCGGCAGCCCCGGCCGTGCCCCGCGCCCCCCCTCCCGGTGCGGGCGGGCTCCCGCGCGGGTGCCCGCGGCTCGGGGCGGCGCGTGACCGGCTGCCGCCGCCGCCGCCGCCGCCCGCTCCGCCGCAGAGCCCGGCCCGCCCGCACCGGCACCGGCACCGGCAGGTCAGCGCGGGGGGCTGCGGCCCCCGGGGCACCGGCATTGGGGCTGCCAGTGCTGCGGCGGGCGGCGGGAGGGGGCTGGCAGCACCGCGGCCCGCGCACCGCGCACCGGGTACCTAGCGGCGGAGCCGGCCCGGCGCGCTGCGGGCGGGGTCGGCGGGATGCGGCGGCCGCACCGTCCTCGCTCTGGTCCCCCACCGGCCGCGGCCCGACCCAGCAGTGCAGCCCCGCCGGTTCCCAGCACCGCACCGCGGGGCCGCCGTCGCAGCACCCTGGCGGTCTCGGCCCCGTTCCCGGCCCGGCGGGTCTGAGCCGTGTGTGCGGCGGCAGCGCGGGGCACCTGGCCGGGCATCCCCGCCGGAATGCGGCCGGGACGCGCCAAGGTGAACGGTGCGCGGCGGAGCGGGGCCGCCGCCGGCGGGGACATGCGGAGAGGACACTGGGGATGGAGAACCGGGGAGGAGACACCGGCAGGGACACGGGGATTGAGCACCGAGAGGGGGATATTTGGGATGAAGCACTAGGAAAGGGACACCGTGGATGCTGGGGGTCAGGACCACTAAGCACCAAGGACCACCCACACCGGAGACACCGGAATGGGGAGCACTGGGGGACACTGGGAAAGGGAAGACTGGGCATGGGTCCACCGGCGACGGGGACAGCTGGCAACAGAGCCCAGGGCTACCCGGGAAGGGACAGCCAAGCTACTGTCTCTCTCCCTGGGCAGTGGGTGGCCAAGGGCACCGCAGCCCCACAGCCAGTTGTGCGAATCCCGTGGGCAGCTGCTTTGGATCCTGGCTCATCAGACCTCCATCCCCACAGGGCCGACTGGGTACTCACCATGGCTGCAGCACAGCTCGTCACCTGGGGGATGCTCCTGGCCACTGGGGTCCCTGCCAAGGCCCAGGGCATGCTGCCGGCAGGGCTGTCCTTGGGTGGGGACCCCTTGCACAGCCCTGCCTGGGGACAGCAGTGGCCAGGTCCATCCCCCACCTGGGAGGCATCGGGGGAGCCAAGCGGTGCCGGAGCCCCAAGGAGCGAGCGCTGGGGTGTCAACAACCCCGTGCACTGGTCCCCACCGCTGCAGGCAGGGGATGGCACCAGGGCACCCCTGGAGATGGAAACCACTACAACAGGCACTGATACCAAGGTCTGGAGAGATGGCAGCACAGTCCCGGCCGTGACAGAGGAGTCGCTCGTTGCCTGGCAAGGACACGAGACTGAAGGCCAGGACAGCTCCCTGCCCCACGGCTCTGCACTGGGGACACCGGGCCTTGAGATGCCCATGGACAGAGGGGCAGACTCACCAGGACCACCCTGGGCAGGGCAGGGCCTGTCCCTGTCCAGGCAGAGTGTCTCCAAGACAGTCGGCACCCCCAGCCCCCAGCCAACTGTTTCCACCATTGCCCTGAACCCCATGCTGGCGGCACGGATGCTGACAGCAGATGCCCACACAGGAGGACAGCCAGCGACAGAAGAGGCCCTGGTCCTCCCTCAGGATGCACAGCTCACTCCAGCCAGCAGCCAGTCAGTCCCACTGGGCACTGTCCCTGTCTCCAATCCCACAGGCATGGGGCCATCCTGGGGTCCCCATGCCAGCCCTGGCTCAGTGCAGATGGTGGGCAGCTGGGGGGACACGGGAGGGCCCCCCAGTCCCTCCCCAGCTCTGCCCAGCTCTGCCCAGCAGCTGTCACACACAGCCCCGTCCTGGGGGTTGGCTGAGCCCTGGACTCGAGTGTTCCTGTCCCACCAGCGCAGCACCCGAAGGGCCCCACTCAGCCATGCCACCACCAGCCCTGGGGATGTAGCCCCTCGCACAGACCCTGGGATGACAGGGCAGCGGGGAGCCCAGCCTGCCCCAGGGCCCATCCCCAGCACCAGCCCTGCACCACCTCCCGCCTCCAGCACAGCCACCCCCGGCACACCCAGGACAGGTAGGAGCCAGCACAGTGCGGGGGGACCCTTTGGCGGGGACCAAGTTCCCACAGGGGTAGGCACCCTGCTCTGCCCTCTCTCGCAGGGTTGCTGCCCGAGGAGGACGTCGGCTCCCCGCAGCAGGTCCGGGGTGCTGTGGGGCCTGTGAGTGTCCCAAATGCCACAAAGACAACCCCACAGCCAACGGCACATCCCACCACAGGGACACTCAGGACAAGGCACTCAGGTGATGTAGAGCTGTGTCCAAGCCCATCCGTTCTGCAGATGCTGTGGGAGTCCATCCCTGGGGCGTCGGGGCTGGCTGGGACGATGGCAGCTATCTTGGGCTGACCAGCTGGGACACAGTGACACCTTCAATCAGGATTGCACCTGACAACGGCCCTAATCTACTCCTGCCCGCAGGGATTAGTGCTAAATGCTCGGTGGGTGGGGGCTTCCCCAGGGGGGTGGGGGATGTGACCGGGGATGTGCCACCCCCTGCACTGGGCGATCTGACAGAGAACCCTAGGAGGTACTAGTGGGCATAGCCCCAGCCAGCACAGGGTATCCCCCGCTGCAGTGCTGGGGTGCCACAGATGATGCATCCCAGTGTGGGGTGCAGATGGGGACCGGGTGCAACCAAGCCCCCACTCCCCACTGACCGTCCCGTCCTTCCTATCTGCAGACACGTCAGGGACACGGACCCCAGCCCTCAGCACTGCGACCCCCTCGGCCACGTGGCGACGGGCAGGGATGACGCCTCAGCCAGCCCCTCGAGATCCATCCTCACCGCAGCCGCAGCCCAGCCGTGCCCCCCGAGATCCATCCTCACCACAGCCCAGCCGTGCCCCCCCGGCGCCGGGGGCCAACGGGACCGGGCTGCGCTGGACCGAGCTGCAGCACCAACTGGGCTTCTCCTGGGAGGCCCATGTTTATGGGTTGGCTGCCGTCTTCCTGCTGCTGGCGCTGGGCTGCCTGGCCGGGCTGGCGGGGACAGCCATCCTGCGGCCCCCACACCTGCCCCACGTTGTGGGGGCTCACGGGCTGCTGCTGGCCGCCTGCCTGCTGCGGGCAACCTTCCTGCTGCTGGATCCCTACGGGGCACGGGGCCGCCTGCCCTCCCCGGCCCTGCTGCTGCTCAGCACAGCCCCTTTGCCCCTGCTGCTCGCCGCCTTTGCCCTTCTGCTCCAGCGGCTGCAGCGCCTGGCCCAGCTCCAGCTGCTGCCGGCCCGGCTGCGGGGGCTGCCGGCGCTGGGGGCTGTGGCTGCCCTGCAGAGCGCGGTGATGGGGGCCGCCGACCTGCTGCCGCCTCGGCTGGGCCTCACCGCCGCGCTGGGGCTGCAGGCGCTGGGCTGCGCGGCGGGGGCTCTGCTGCTGGCGGGGGGGCTCTGGGGGTGCTGGCGGGTGCTGCGGGCTCCCTGCGAGGGGCCGGGGCCGGGGCCGCAGCCGGGGGCGCGGGCGCTTCTGGCGGCAGCGGTGGCGGGGCTGCCGGTCTGCGGGCTGCAGCTCTACAGCGCCGTGTGGCTGCGAGGGGTCCTGGGGCCCCCCTGGCGCTTCTCCCGGCCCGGCTGGGCGGCACAGCTCTGGCTGCGGATCGGCGAGCTGGGCACGGCCCTGGCGCTGCTGGCGGCCGCCGCCGAGCCTGTGTGCTGCCGGTGCCGCCGCCGGAGCCCCGCCGGCCACTCCTGCTGGGCCAAGGCACTGCGGTACTTCTGCGCCGGCCGCAAAGCTGAAGCACCCGAATACCCCAACAACTGCTACGACTGGGCCGGTGGCAGCACCGGTGGCACAGGTGTGGAGCGGACACCCGCCAATGACATCTCCAAGAGCCTCATCCGCAACCCGGCGGAGCAGCTGCCCCTGCGAGCTCTGAAGGACAGCAACGAGGCCTGGGCAGCTGGCGCCGGGATGCCGGGGCTCAGCCCCAAGTGTCCCAACATGTTGGCCGCCCGCTCCTGCGCCGCCTTTGAGCAGGGCTCATCCCCCTCGCTAGGAGAGCTCATCTTCCGCCCGCCGTCCCCCATCGACCTGCGCCGCAGCATCGACCAGGCGCTCTGCCGCCGCCACCTCCTGCACGACGGCCTCTTCGGCCGGCCCCGCCGCGGCTCCGGCTCCTCACTGCACGGCTCCCCAGCCCCCGACAAGACCCCCAGCTTGGGGCGCATGGTGCGGTGCAGCTCGCTCACGGAGCTGCCCTGCCCCCGCCAGCCCCCTGGCACCATCACTGTCACCGTCACTGCCTCAGCCAGCTCACTGGAGAGCAGCTCACTGAAGATCAGCTGGAATCCCTGGCGTCATGGGCTGTCTTCCCCCGACAGCCTGCCCCTGGACGAGGCACCCAGCCGGGCCCCTCTCCTGGTGCCCGCCGGAGCCCCCGGCTGGGAGCGCGAGGGTCCCCGCGCCTTCCCAGCCCTTGGCAAGGCAGTGGACTCCCGCAGCCTCTCCAGCGACACCATTGAGCTCTGAGCCCGGGACAGGCAGAGACTGGGGGCGCAGGAGGATGATGAGACCAGTGTGAGGGTGCGGGGGTCTGATCCTGCACCTCTGCAGGGCCGGGCAGGGGCCGGCTCTATTTGTGCCAAACGAGAGAAATAAAGAGTTTATGCTGGGAGGAAACGGTCCTGTTGGCATGTGAAGGCGATGGTGGGCAGCAGCACCCCCAATTCCCAGCACTTCCCGCCCTGAGCAGCCAAGCTGGGTGTGCAGAGCTTTATTTCCTGAGATATGGACACACAGACAGATGGGCACACCCTGACGGACAAACCACAGACAAATGCAACGGCCACACTCATGCATCCAGCAGGGCCCCCCTGCCGGCACAGCACCCTGCCAGCGGCAAGGGGGCCCCAGCCTCCCAGCCTGGGAGGGGAGATGGGCTCTGCCCAGGGATGTGGGGATGAGGGGTGGGATGGGGGGGCAGCGCTCCCAGCCCCACAGCTCAGGGCATGGGGGGACCCAGCCCCCCACTCCCCCCAAAAGGAAAGACCTCATGGGAGGGGAGTCCTACAGGGCCAGGAGCCCCAGCCTGGGGGCAGATAGCAAGATCACCCCCTCACCTGCCCTGCCACCCCCTCACCTGTCATGATGCCAGGCCTCTCCTCCAGAGCACAAGGAGCTGGGAGCAGCATGCTGTGCCCCCCAACATGGTGCTGCACTGCCTGGCATCACCCCTCCAGCCACAGCGGGCTGTGTGGGAGCCCCTGGGATCAGGTACTCCTGGCTCATTCTGCAGGGACAGCAAAAACGAGACCTTACGCTAAGGGGAGGCTGGGGGACGCATGCAGGGCACAGCATTGTGTGCAGGATGCAGCCTTGGCAGCCAGCCCTGCTTGGGGGAGGCCCCGCACCCCAAGCTGAGCCTGCCCCTCCGCTTGCGCCCAGCAGCCCCAGAGCTATCTGCCCTTCATGAAGCCATCGAGGACACGGTCACTGCGGTCAGAGAGCCAGTAGCCGGCCATGGCGGCCACAGCACCGATGAAGATGGCGGTGAAGACCATGTCGCCCTTGGCAGCCAGTGTGGCAAGGGCACAGATCATCACACCAAAGAACATCTGCTGCAGCACCACCACCTCATCATCGGTCACGTCGTCAAAGAAGCCCTTCTCTGGGGCATCTGCATGGACAGCACTCATGGGAGGGCACAGCTGAGAAGCAAGAGCCCCCCAGTGTGTCCCACACCCTTTGCCCAATGCCCATGTCCCCCTGCATTGCATTAGGCCATACCAGGGGGCTTGTCCTCAACGCACTGCCCGTCTCGGCGGATGTGGCCTGGGGCGCAGACACAGCGGTAGCTGCCCTCTGTGTTCTCACACACCTCCTGCACCCCTGTGCACACTGGCTCCTCAGCACTGGCACACTCATCCACATCTGGGGAGAAGGCAGTGCTCAGGCAGGGCTTGGGCAGTGGGGAGTGACCAGAATGGGCCCCCAGCCCACAGGAGGCACTCACCCAGACACTTAGCTCCATCCCTCCAGTAGCCCTTGTTGCATTTCTTGCAGCGAGCCGGCCCGGCGCCCATGCAGCCGATGCAAGCCGTGGAGCAGTCTGCCAGCAGGAGAGGAGCCAGGGTTGCTGCCAGAGCTCCTTCTCTGCCCAGACAGGGTTGGCCTCAAGTAGGGAAGAGCCACCTGCATGAAAACCCATCACCTCCCTCTTACCTCGGCACTCATAGGAGCCCTCCGTGTTGACGCAGTACTGGTTGGCTCGGCAATGTGCCATCTCCGTGCCACACTCATCGATGTCTGCAGGAGAGGTGGGGATGGCCCCACTGAGCCTTGGCTCTAGGGACACAGCCCTCACAGCCCCGAGCTCACCCATGGCACTAACTCACCAATGCAGCGGTGCTCATGCAGCACCCAGCCCCTCTTGCAGCGAAGGCAGCTGGAGTCCTCGGGCCCCGTGCATCGCCCGCATGCCTGGTAGCATTCTACAGGCAGGGAGGGCAGGTGTGGGCACAGGCAGGGAGGAGCTGCCTGCACCCAGTGCCTGGCCAGCACTGGGGGGACGCCCACCTACCAGCACACACGAGGTGGCTCTTGTTCCGTGAGGCCTCGTAGTAGCCATCACCACACTCAGCGCAGAAGGGGCCGCCGTAGCCCGGGCTGCAGACGCAGAGGCCGGTGCCGCGGCGCGTGCCATCACCATCGCATCGCCCGTTGCCACTGCAGGGCTGCCGGGGCCCACCGGCACAGGCTGCACAGGGAGAGACCAGCCGGCTGGCAGCCGGGGCAGGGGGCGGCAGCCAGGGGGACCCCTCCAGCCCTGCCAGCTCCCCACTCATCACACAGCTACTCACGCCGGCAGTCTGGGCCGTAGGTGCCAGGCGGACAGCAGAGCATCAGCCTGTCTATGCACAGCCATTGGAAGAAGTCGGGGTGCTGCTGCCGCCTGAGGAGGGGGAGACACAGCACTCAGCCCCCTGCCATCCCCATCCCCATTCCCACCATGTTCCTCTCCCTAGACTCACTCATGGAACCACCACTGCTCCACATGCTCCTCACTCCGCTCCAGCAGCTGGTGGCAGGTGAAGTCCGAGGGGGCACAGACACCCTCCAGCACCTCCAGCAGACGGGTCTCGCTGCAGGGACATGGGCCAGTGTGGGATGTGTCTTCTGGGTCAGCTGGGTTCCTCCAGCCCCTCCTTGGAATCACTTACCTGTGCTGGTACTTGGACAGCTTCTCCTCCTCCCAGGCTGTGTTACCCCCACCAAAGCCCTCATGCTCTGTCCGCTCGAGGCCCTAGGTGCATCGTGGGGGGTGGCAGTGCAGGCATAGGACCCCCGATAGCCCCTCTCCCCATAGGATCCCACCAGACACATCACTGCCAAGAACCTGCCACCCTCTCCCCACCCCAGAGCCCAGTCATTGTGCCCCTGGGAATGCTGTGGGAGTGCCTCCATCTCACCAATGTCCCACTCAAGCCACCCCTCTACCGGGCCCTGTCACCACCCTTACTGCCCCGGCCTGTGATGCCTCTGGGTCCCCCAGCTACATCCCTCCACCCAGGACTCCCTTCATCCCTGCTCACTGTCACCTCCAGGCCGTGTCCCCCATGTTGCCACCCGTGGGTCCCCCCCTGTCAGTGTCCCCTCGCTCCCGGTTACCCCCCAGCAGGGGCTGTGTCACCCTACACCCCTCGGTCCCATTACCCCCCGTGTGTCCCCCCGTCCCGCACCCTGCTGAAGCTGTCGGCGAGGCCGCGGCAGGCTCGGCACGGCTCGGCCCCGTCCCGGTGGGGATCGGGGTCGGCGTGAGCCGCTAGCAGGACACCCCCGAGGAGGGCGGCCCCCAGGAGGGCAGCCCCCAGCCCGGGCCCCGTGCGCCGGGACGGCCGCGGCAGCAGCGGCAGCGGCAGCGGCCCCATCGTCCGCCCGCCCCGCCCGCACCACGTGGGCCGCGCCCGCTGACTCAGCGCCCGCCGCCCCCGCCAATGGCCGCGCGCGGCCGCCGCCGGCCCCCCGCTCCCAGCCAATCCGCGGCGCCCGCTGAGCCCGCCCACCCGCGCCTTAAAGGGGCCGCGGGCAAAGGCACCTGGCTGGGCCGGTGCGGATGGGCCGCGGCCGGTGATCCCGCACGGAGCGGGGCCGGCTGCCCGGAACGCACGGGCCCGGCTCCAGCCTGGCCTGGGCAGAGCCTTCAGCCCCCCTCCCACCCCAGCCAAACCAATCCGGTTCACCTTGCCCTTTCTCTGCCCCCCCCCCCCAGACAAACTGGTCCAGTTCCTCCTTGCCCCCCAAAACGGCCCAGTTCTCTCTCATTGTACCCAAATTTGCCCAGTTCCCCCTCATCTCACCCTAAACTGGTCCAATTTCTTCTCACACTTTCGCCCAAACTGTACCAGTTGCTACTCATCCCCCAGTGAGCTGCTCCAGTTCCCTATCACCACCCCAAACTGGTTGAGTTCCCCATCCACCCTCCAACCAAACCAACTCCCTTCCTCTTCACGTCCCAAACAGCCCAGCCCCCTTCCTGTCCCTATCCCCCCATACCTCCCCATCACTCCTCTCCATGCCATCTGAGTCCACCCCATCACCCCTTTCCAACCCATCCCAGTCCCCACTGGACTCAGAGCTGGACTCACACTGAGCAAAAGCATTGTCACCCCTTTATTCCCCCACTGCCCGCCGCAGACCCTCGGCCACCGCCGCCACGTATGGCTCCAGCCACCGGCCCCGCCGCTGAGATGGGCCTGCCAGTGCCTGCAAGAACCCCTCCATCTCGCTGGGCAGCGCAAAGGCAGGGGCTGCCTGCAGTGCTGGGGGTACTGCTGGCACCAAGGCCTCCAGCCGGGCCACCACGTAGTGCCCGTTGCCCACTGCCAGCGCTGGCATGGCACAGGACAGAGCCGCCGCAAACACCTCGCAGGGTGCCACAGTGGGGACATCATCAGGACCAGGGTTGTGCTGGGGCCCGAGGCTGCTTTCAGCGGCCCCCGGCCCTGGCACAGCCCTGGCCCTGGTGTCCCACTGGCGTGCAGCAGCCACAGCCGCCCGAGAGAGGAGGAGGATGATGGTGTCACTGTCACGCAGTGCCCGGTGGTGCTGGGCATGCAGCCAGGGCAGTGGCCCCAGAGCTGCTACCCCACTGCCACCCCCTGGCGCTGCCACCACCTTCAGCCCCAGCGAGTGCAGAGCTGCCATCAAGGCACACGCCGCCCGCTCTGCCACCGGCTCTGCCGCATGCACAAGTAGTGCCTGCCGACCTTGCAGAGGACCTGAGGGGGGACCATCAGTGTCAGGATCCCACTAGGCACCCTGTACCCAGTCTATGGTGAGAAGCATGCTAGGAGCACCCACAATGGGGGGAGACCATCCCCTGCCTCTGTCCCCCAACTGCTGCAGCACTCCCCACACCCAAGCTGAAAACAGCCACAATGGGAAGCAGCTGAGACCACCACTGATGGGGGACCCATCCCCTTGTCAGTTCCCCAGTCCCCTTGCCAACCCCTTTACCCACCCTAGGGGACAGCCATGGTGGGAGGCAGGTTGCAATCTGCCCCCTCCCACTCCTCACAGGGTTCTCACCCTCTTCTCTGTTTCCCTACACCCCTACCCACCCTGTGGGGCAGATAAACATGAACCAGTCCTGGTGGGGGACCCCACCTTGCTGGGTCCTCTGTCCCCTCTGGGACAGGCATAAATTTCCCACTCCCTCCCAGGCCCCAGGCTCAGCCCACACTCACCCTTGGAGCTGTAGCCAGCCCTCAGGGACTTCAGCCATCCTGTGGGGAAGAGAGGCAGTAAGGTGGGGTTCCAGAAGGGGTCCCAGGCCTGGCACAGCCCCCAGAAGTACACCACTCACCTTTCAAGTCCTCCTTCTTCAGCAAGAGCAGCAGTAGGAGACAGGTGGCTCCCAGCAGCACCCCCATCCACACTAGTGCCCAGTGGGTACGCAGGTCTGCAGGGCAGGATCTGCATCCACCGAGGGCCCCCAGTACCCAGCAAGGATCTCCAGTGGCTCCACAGGTGGGATCCCTCCCTCAGCCCTCCATTCTCTCTCCTCTCCCCCACTGTGGCTGTCAACACTCACACTTGTGCAGGGAACAGGCCCAGAGCACAACCCCAGTGCTGTTCTCAGGGTGCCATAGCTGTGGGGGACACAGGGACATGTCAGACACTGCCCAGTCTCTACCCACTGCCCACTGGCTGCCCACACTCTGGATGCCCACCTGCAAGCACTGCCCTGCTGCCACGTCCCGCTGCAGATCCTGCTCCAGCAGCCCAGGGTGCCCTGCTCCCTGCAATGGCACAGAGGGTCAGGCAGCAGTGACATCAGTGCTGGAAACAGGGGTCCCTGCACCGCCAGTGCCCCTTTACCGTGTTAGTGAAGCTGGCGAGGGGCGTACAGGCATCCTGCTCCACGGCACACAGTGAGGCATTCCCCCCATGCTCCAGCAGCAGGAGATCATCACGGTGGCCAGATAGCACTCCTGGCACTCCTGGGGATGTAGCAGGGGGCTGGGGATGTGGCAAGGGGTGGCCAAGGAGGGCTTCCCCCTAGCTGAACCCACAGGCTGCCCCTGCCTTCCCATCCCAGCAGTACTCACGGTGCCACAGGCACTGGGTCAGCCGGACCTGCCCACTGCTCCACACCTGCCCCAGAAAGTGGGTTAGCAGTGCCTGGAAGTCATGTGGGGCTGCCCATGGGACAGCTGTGGGGCAGAGTGGTGTCCTACCTGCACGCAGAGGTTGGGGTGTGGCCGCAGCCGCCCAAACTCCTGGGGTCCCTGTGAGTGGATGGTATGCTCCGTAACTGACACCACCAGCCTTCCCAAAGCCCCCAGTGCCCCACGGAATCCCACTGACCCCCACTCACCTGCCCCCTGGTGGGCTGACGCAGGCCAGGGAGGGGTTGGCAGGGCCCAGAGGGCACTGGCTGCCAGCAGGGCACCAGCTCAGCCAGGAGGTCGCAGGGAGCTGAGAGGGAGCACGTCAGCACCTCTCCCTCAGTGTGCAGGACCAGCCGGCTCTGCGCCCACAGTCGCTCCCAGGCATCAGCATCTGCAGCAGCAGCAGGACAGGGGTGTCACCCAGTGTGGTGTCCCCTCAGGTCCCCGTGTGTCCCAGCCTCCTAGAGCCCAGCCCCAGAGTGAAGGTACCATGAGAGAAGGGGCACAGGGTGGCTCGCAGTGGGTCCTGGGTTTCCAACCAGACCTGTGAGTGGGGAGAGAGACAAAAAAATATCCATGCTGTGACCGTGACCCAATTGTGCCCCTTGCAATGCCAGAGGGAGAAACATGGAGCTGGGAGCCCCATTTTAGTGGCATCCTGCCACCCCTGCAGTGCTCCATTGGATGCCCACCTGCAGGCAGAGGCAGGGCAGCACCTCATCAGCGGGCAGGACGTAGTTCATGGGACTGCTCTGCTACCAGCAACCAGATGTGGGTCACCCCGTGGCAAATCGTCCCCCAGCAGGGTCACCCAGGGGACCTGCTCCCAGGGGACCCTCTCCCAGCACACTGCCTATAATACAGACATGGCTTCTCGGGAATAGGGGAGGGGGGCAGCAACTGGAGAACACACAGGGCAGGGGCTCAGGGAAGGGGGTCATACTCACCAGGGTCACTGCACGCCCTGGCCCACTGGTGCCATGGCTATGGTTTTGGTAGAGCCGAAGTGTGTAGCTGTGCCCCGCTGCAGCCCCTTGCACCTCCACAACCACATCCTTCTGCCCCCGGGAGACCTGCAGCCTGGGCACTGCATCAGAGGCAGCTCAGGTCACCCAGCTCCTGGAGCTGCCCACCCAGCACCATGGCACAGGGCATGGCACCACCAGGGTCACTCTCGCCCCTGGTACCCACTGCCCACCCCTCCCCAGGGGATGCAAAACAAGGTGGGGTGACGCTCACACCTACCTTGGCACTGGGGGACAGCAGCCTTTGCCGCAGGCCACGAACAGTCTGTGGGGACAGAGAGTCAGCGGGCAGCGGGGGCTGGGGCCACTGCAGGGGATCTGCTGGGGCTCACCTGGCACGCGCTGCTGCTGCCTCAGCCTCTGCCGGCCCCGTGAATTCGTGTATGCCGTGACGTGGAGCTCGGAGCCCAGCGGCGCCTCGAAGCACCGGAAGATCACCCAGCCCTGGGCAGGAAAACCACCACCCCACTGCGGTGAGGCGCTGGCACCGCCAGCACCCACCTGCCTGGGGCACAGGAACAGGACCCCCGTGCCACAGAGATGCACTGGTGCCAGCGCCCACATCCCCAGTGCCCAGGGACTGGCAGTGTTGGGACACCCATTCCCGGTGCCTGCATCTACGTACCACACCTCGGCCACGCAGCGAGGGGCCCAAGGGTGCCCAGACCTCCACAGCCACACAGCGGGATGAGGCATACGTGTGCCCAGAGAGCAGCAGCAGCCCAGTGACATTGGGCTGGGATGAGGTGGTGGCCCCAGTCACCGGTGACCACTGTCCCCCATCACCACTGTCCTCTGTCCCAGGGGTGCTTGGCAGCGCAGAGCGGAGGGGCTCGGTGGCAGTGCTGGTGGCAGGTAGCAAGGCCAGGCGCACGCGAGCCTCCAGGCAGGGCACACAGGCCATGGGCTCGGTGCAGCGCAGCGTTGGCTCCAGCCGCAGACGAGTCAAGGCCAGCCCGTGCCTGGGCCCCGGGGGCTCTGTCCCGCACAGCACATCGGTGTCTGGGGGGACAGAGAGGGCAGCGTGGGGGTGGGTCCCCATGCCCTGGTTGGGGTGGGGGCCATGGCATGGTGACGGCACTTACCCAAGAGGCGGCAGGTGAGGCCCTGGGGGAGGCAGGGGTGAGGCCGCTGGTGGTGCCAGGTGCCCGACGCCCGTGCGCTGGTGACACCAACCCACCTGGGAGCAGGCCAGGGTGTCGCGGGGGTCCCCACGCCCGCCCGCCAACCCCAGCACCAGCACCAGCAGGAGCTGCCCCAGTGCGTGCATGGTGGGGCCGGGGCCTCGGGGTGCCCCGGCCCCACGCTGGCTACTCCCCGACAGGCCCTCTCCTGGCTCCACGGGCCCCACCGCCGCCGCCGGCTCCCGCTTCCTGCTCCGATCCCGGACACCCGGGTCCTTGCGTGGCGTCAGCAACCGCCCTGGGGTGGGGCCTCCCGTTCCCGCACCGACCACGGAGGGCTCCGTGCCCCGGCACCCCTGGGAGGGCTTGGGGCCCCACAGGGACGAGTTGGCTCCATGGCACGGGCACGGGGCCAGGCTGGCCCCAGGCAGCCGCAGCGGCTGTGGGACATGGTGTGGCGGCCGTGCCGGTGCAGGCTGTGCCCAGCCGGGTGCGTCCTCCTGCCCCTCCATGCTGCAGAGGGGCACTGGGCAGCCTCCACTCCTCCGGGACACCAACAAAGCCCCCTTAGTACACCACACAGACAACAGGCAGGGTGAAATGACGCCTTTATTGCTTCCACCCCAGACCAAGTCCTGCTGGCAATGTCGGGGCAAAGAGCAGGGACAGGCTGTGCCCAGCACCTGCCCCTCTAGCCACCTGTGCCGGCGCAGGGCAGGGAGCTTCCCCATTTCTCAGCTTCTTCCTGCACCACCTCAACCCCTCGCTTGGCTGTGGCGTCCAAAGGGGCTTCTATGTGGTCTCCTCTGGAGCAGGTCCCTGTATGGGAATAAAGCTGCCCCTGCTAGGGACAGCATCTCCACTCCTGGCCACAGATGACCGGCTGGATGCTCGCTCCGGCCCCTGCAGCACGCTCCGTGACTGAAGCCAGTCCTGCTTAGAACCCCGCGGCCCCTGCCCGGGGCACCCTTGGGTAGCCCTCCTGCCACCGCAGTGAGCACACGCTCCCTTGAGCCCTGCCTCTCCCTGGTAGAGCCCATGCTTTCACCAGGGGCTGTGCCCAGCCCTGAGCCCCCGCAGCCATGCCCAGCTCAGCCGCAGCCTGGGCACTCAGGTGCCAGCAGCTGCCCCGGGGGGCCGGGGCGGGGTACTGCCCTCCCCAGCCCCCACCTCCAGCAGCCGATGCAGGAGCCCTCCTGCCCTGCCCCGGCGGCAGCGGCGAGGGGCCGGGGGACTGCCCCGCAAGGCACCCAGCAGACTGGGCAGCTGCCGGGGCAGGCGATAGGTGGGCAGGGGCCGCAGGGGCCGGGGGACATCGCGGAGGCTGCAGAGCCGGCTGAAGTAGGCCAGGACCCACCCGCCGCCGCGGCCCGCCGCCCCCAGCTCCCCATGCAGGCAAGCCATGGCTGCTCCAAAGATGTCGTGGGCATCCCCGGGCGTCCCGTCAGCCATCCCGACCTGCCACCGATGAAAGAGCCGAGCACTGCCCCGGCTCCAGAGGAGGAGGACGGTGCCACGCTGGCGGCCCACGCGGCTCCGCTGGGCGTAGAGCCAGGGCAGGGCGCCCGCCTGTCCCAAGCCACCCGCTTCCCACAGGTCCAGGCGCACGTCGCAGCCCAGCCCTGCGCGCAGACGCTCCGCTAGGGCACACACCAGCCCCAGGTGCTCCTCTGAGTCTGGCGAGTACAGCAGCAGCACAGGCCGCCCACCAGGGACACCTGCAGGATGGAGGGGAGAGCAGTGACAGCTCAGCTCCGTGTCCCACTGGCATCCCCAAGGGACACCCTGTCTGGCATCCAATGGCATCTGCCATCCACTGCCCTGGGACCCCCAGCAGCCCAGGAATTCACACCCTCTGGCACTCCAGCCCCACAACCACCACGGCTGCTGCCCTCCCTCCTGCAACCCCCCAGGTGCTCCTCACCATTGTCTGGCCTCCAGGCACCACGGCAGTTGAGGAGCAGCACAGCCACCACCAGTCCTAGTGCCAGTACCAGCCCCAGCAGCCCAAAGTGCCTGCGGGAGACTGGGAAAGGGGCAGTAAGTGTGATGTCTGCTCATTTCCACCACCCCTTGAGTCCCCTCCAAGACCCCCTCTCACCATCAGGACAGAGCAGCTGCTTCCGAGCAAAATGCACGTCCGAGCGCCACACCTGGAGAAGGGGCTGGGTGAGAGGGGAACCATGTTGGGTCCCTCACGGCACAGATGCCACCACAGGGGTCACCTTACCAGCACACAGCTGCCCAGGACCTGCATCGGCAGCAGCAGCGCCAGCTCCCCTGGGGCAGAGCCCTCCAGCTGCAACGCACAAGGGCAGGATCAGTGTGGGTCAGTCCCCACCATGCCCCCCCCAGCCCCGCACCACTTACCTGTGTGACAGTGTAGAGTGGGGCCTCAGGCTCACACTGCCCACCCCGGCGCTGGCACAGGGCTGCACTGAAGGCCGCAGGGATGCGGGAGGTGAGGTGGAGGCGTAGCTGAAGCCCCCATACAGTCACTGAGACACTCCAGGCAGTCTCTGCAGCCACCAGAGAGAAAGGGGAGGTTGCAGGATGCCCAATAGGGTGAGAGGTGCAAGGGACCTCAGGGCAGGTCTGTGCTTAGCCCAGGACTGCCTCCTGCCCATGGGGCTCACCTGGCTGGTGGGGACACTCCACATGGCTGCTGTTCTTGTAGGAGAACTGAGGGAAGGAGGAATCAGCAAAGGGCAGGGTGAGCTGCCATCACCCACCACAGCCCCACAGCCCCTTCCCAGGTGGTGCCCACCCACCCAGTGGGGCTTACTCGGAAGCAGAGCTGTGGATGCACATCCACCTTGTCCAGTATGTACACCTGGAACAAATGGAGAGTGTGTCATTGTCACCATTCTTGACCCACACAGCCCACAGGCACCCCAGTACCCACCCACTGCCGTATAGGGACCCTGAGATCCAGCGGATGACCCAGTCAGGGGCACGGTCCCACATCCTGTGACACTTCGAGATTGGGAGCCCTCACCTGCTCATCCTCACTGGCTGTGGAATTGGGGATGTCATGGCAGGGTGCAGCCTCATCCTCTGCCTCCCTCCAGCACAGGGTGGCCCGTGGGTGCAGAGGGCAGCTGGCACTCAGCACCATTGCCATCTGATCCTTGCTGCTGGTGCTGTAGTCATGAAAGTGCACCGAGGACCACAGCTCAGGACCATCTGTGGGACACCACATCAGTGGGGTGGGGAGACACCAAGGGACAACCCTGGGCCGCAGCTCTCCTCCCTGAAGGCACTCACAGGCATCTGGCCGGTCACGGAAGGGGCAGCGCTTTCTCCGTGGGCTGTCATGGTGGGAGTAGGAGGCCTGGAGGGGCAGAGCAGGATGGTCAGGGCAGGATATGCCCCCACCCCTCCTATGAGGGCAGGGAGAGGGGCTCTGGCAACTGTAGTGGGGGACAATCCACCTCAATGCAAAGGCAGGGCACCAGGAACTCGTAGGGCAGTGAGATGTGGTGGCCTCCTGGCACCAGCACCTGCAGCATGGAGGAAACATCAGCTGGCAGGGAATGTGTCCCTCAGTCTGGGATTGGAGTGTCAGCGGGCAGAGCCGTTACCTGCCGGTGGAAGGGCCGGGGCAGCTCCTCACACTCCAGGGCCAGCTGGTGGCACAGCCGCACCATGAGGGCAGGACCCTCGGGCACCCACACCTCAATGGCCCGCACCTCAGGGACCCACGTATGGGTGAAGACAGGCCCTAAAGAACAGGCAGGGGGTCAGCTGGCACCAGCGTCCCCCGAGGACAACCCCCGACCCCTCCAGTCTCACCGGGTGGCTCAGCGATGACCAGACCGCTGCGGCTTAGGGCCAAGCCCCGGTCTGGGATGGTGCGGAGGGAGACGAGGACTTGCCGCCCGCTCTCTGCCGGGAAGCAATCGAACTGCACCTGCCACTGCGGGGAACAGGGGCTTAGTTGGTGCTCCGGACCTTGGTGTCCCCGGGCTCCACCGCCCGCCCTAGACTCACCGTTGAGCTGCCCAGCGTGCGGCGTCGCTGCCAGACCTGCAGCCAGCCAGCCCGGTTGGAGCCCAGCTCCAGGAAGGTAAGCTGCAGCCCCCGGACACCGCTGAGCTCTGCGAGAAACCGGCGTGGGGTGCTGACACGGGCGTGTGTGTCCCCCGCCGCGGGGATGCCCGGCCTCGCCACCCCCGCCCATACCTGCGGTGGGGAGGGCCAGGCGCACCCGCAGGCAGGGCTGGCAGAGCTGCGCGGGCAGGCACAGCCGGGCACGGCTCAGCGACAGGGCGGGCGGCTCCAGCGGCGGCCCGGGACGGGACGGGCGGCGGCAGCGGGGGCGGCTAAGCGTCCTATCGGCTGGAGAGGGAGAGCAGAAGGGGGACGGCCGTGCGCCGGGGGTCCCGCAGGCAGCAGGAGCCCCGGAGACTGGGAGTGCTTAGAAAGGGGATAGCCCCAGGAAGGAGGAGTGCCGCGGAGGTATACTCGGAAGGGAGGTGCTCTGGGGATCCGGAGTGCTGGCAAACCAGCCTCCGTGATTCGGACTCCTCGGAACCGGGAATCCCCGGGGACCAGGAGTCCTCCGAAAAGGGGAGCGCCGGGGATCCGGAGTCTTTGGAAGCGGGGAGCCCCGGGGGCCAGGAAGTCCCGGGGATCGGGAGTCCTCGGAAGCGGGGAGCCCGGTGTCCCGGAAACCGGGAGTCCCCCCATCTTCCAGGACCCAGAAGCCGCGGGCGGGGGAAGCCCCACCATCCCGCACCCTGTAGCCGGTATCACTGGGCAGGGGCAGCCCCGCGCTGGCAGCCCTGCCCCGCCGCTACTCACCGGTGGCCCGGCACTCCTGCAAGCAAAGAGACGGGAGTGAGCGCGGCGCCGCCCGCCTCCCACCTTCCCCCGCCACCTCCCTTCCCCGGCGCTCACGAAGTTGGCGGAGACCCGGAGGCGGGTCACATCGACCCCGGTCCCGAGCGGCGGCAACAGCAGCAGCGCGGCGGCAGCGGCGAGCAGCACCGGGCGCCCCATGGCCGAGCGCCGCCGCTCCCCGCCCCGCCCCGCCCCGGCCCCGCCGCATTCCTCCACCGGCACGTGCAGCCCCGCCACCCCCCCGTGCTGCCAGGCGGTGCTTCCTGCGGCGCAGACACGCGTGGGAGCGCGGACGGTGCTTTATTTCCATAGAGCAACACGCGGAGGAAGGGGCACGCACCCCAAGGACCCTCCACGGCCCCAGCCCTCGGGAGTCCTCCCCTTTGCATGCGAGCCCGGGGCCGTGGTGTGGCTCAGACACCCACTCCGTGGTCCCCGGGGATCTCCCACCCACCGGAGCTGCGCCAGCGCCGCCCCACAGGACTGAACTGCAGAGCTTCAGCACCTCACGGAGCCCACCCATCCCCGCTCATTTCTTCTTCTTCTCCTGCGTGCTAGTGAACCAGGAGTCCAGCAGCTTCTTGCTGTAGTAGAGTTGCCAGCCATGCACCTGTGCGGCCACCACCACCACCAGGTACATGACAGAGACGGCCGAGAAGCCGAAGATGAAGCGGTAAGCTTTGCCGTGGCGGTAGAGCTGCTGAGCCATGGGGAACATCTCCATGGCCCCGTAGATGAGAGGAGCCACGGAGAACAGGCCGGTGCTGATCATGGAGAGTACCAGGTAGCTGATGTTGTTGCGGGGGAAGGACAAAAGGCCCAGGAGGGAGGGCAGGATGCTGAGCAGGTAGGGGTACTCCCACTGGTAGGGCATGGCCACCTGGTCGTGGGGCAGCAGCTTGAGGTGCCCCACGCACATCTGGGCCAGCAGCAGCAGCCAGATGACCACATGCGTGTAGATCAGCTTCTTGATCTCCGACTTGAGGGTCACGCTGGGGAGAGAAGTGTGGGACCATCAGGGCCTGCTGGGGGTCGCGTGTCCCCCCCGCGGAGTCCCGGGGAAGGGGACACCTACCTCATCTGGTAGTGCGAGGCCACGCGCTCCCGGTGCTGGAAGTCGCTGCCATCGGTGCCGGCGGCGCGGGGACCCCCGCGAGAGGCCATGGTGCTGTCCTGGGGAGGCACAGCGTCAGGCGGGGCCGCTCTCCCTGCCCGCCTCCCCAGCGCAGCCCCAGCACCAGCTCCCCGGGCCTCCCTCTCACAGTGACAGCCCCGGGGCTCCCTCCCCGTGACCGCCCGGCCCTCCGGGACATCCCTCCGGTGACCCCCCCGCGGGTGACACCCCCTGCCCGCCGCTCCCCGCCGTGCCGCACCTGCGGGCGGGACCCTCTGCCCGCGCTTCCGCTGCTCTATGGCCGCGGCCGCCGGCTCCGGATGCCGGGGGGGCCGCTCGGCGCAGGCGCGGCGGTGCCGCCATGGCGGGGACCGGGAGTGCTACCGCCGCCGCTCGCGGGCTGGCGCGCGCGGGACCGGGAGCGCGCGCCGCGCGGTCAGCGGGGCGCGGAGGCGCGCGCGGGGGGTGCGTGTTTGTATACATGTGGGGGATGTGTGTGTGTGGAGTGCGTGTGTCCAGAGGGTGCGTGTGCCGGGCGTGTGTACATGGGGTGCACGCCCGTGGGTGTGCAGGGGCTGGGTGTGGAGATGCACACGCTTGGGGGCTGGCGGTAGCCCATGGGGGACAAACACGCGTGGGTACAGAGGGGTGATGGGGTGTGTGTAGAATTGGGGATACGGGGGCGGGTTGCAGATCTGTGAGCGCAGAAGCGCTGGGGAAGCTCGAGAGGGTGTGTGGACACGCGTGGAGAGGAGTGCGGACAGAGGTGGGTGAGATTTGTGGACACGCAGGGTGGGGTGCAGGATAGGTGGCAGGGGGAGTCCTACCCATGCCCCCCTGCCCTCTCCATCCCCTGCAGGTGGAGGCGGCCGCTGGGCCCCGAGGAGACGCTGGAGCTGTTGCAGGGCTCCGTGGTGCACCGGGAAGGTACCTGTGACAGGGGAGGACGGGGGCAAGGAAGACAGTGAGTGGGACACATCCTGACTACACTTTTCCTCACCAGGACCCCTACTGGCACTGAGCAAGCCCCCAGGTCTGCCCATCCTGGGTGAGTATGGGACAAGAAGAGGAGGTCTGCTGAGGCCACCTATGTGGGGGGCTCAATACGTGCTGACTAGCCAACATCTCCCCAGGACCTCCTGGGGACCTGAGCCTGGATGCACTGCTGCCAGCACTGAGACGACGCCTGGGCCTCCCTGCTGAGCTCCATGTGGTGAAGGCTCCTGCCAGGTATGATAGGAGATTCCAGGCTGGAGGTCCTGGAGTGGAGCACGGGGTGCATTTTCCCATCCAGGGCTCAGAGCAGTCATGTCCCACAGGGAGTGTTCTGGCCTTGCTCTCCTGTCTGGCTGCTACCACACCACTAAGAAACTCCAGCAGTTCTTCACCAATGCTCGCCGGAGAGGCCAGTACCCTGCCACATACCGGTGAGTCCTTGTGACCCTGCCATGCTGGCATGGGGGTCCTGTCCCCTCCTCACCACCTTTCTCTGCAGTGCCGTCACTGTGGGAGTTCCAGCAGAGGCAGAGGGTGAGGTCCGCACTGGGCTGTGCTGGCAGCAGCAGGGGGACAGAGCCATGGTAAGGGGGTGCCAGCAGGCTGTGGGCATGGGGGGTATCCCAGGGAGTGCTAAGGGCTGTGCTCTGCAGGTGGTGCCGGTGCCAGCCCCAGGACGCCGCAGTCTGGCCAGGAAGGATGTGAAGAGCACCCTGACATGCTACCGGGTGCTGGGTGCCATGGGAGGCTGTGCCCTTGTCCAGCTCCAGCCGAGGACAGGTGAGAGTGGCCCCACAACACCTCCACCACCCCAGGTGTGCTTCCTGACCCCTGCAATCTCACCTTCCTGCTGTTCCTCTCCAGCGTTCCCAGAACAGCTCCAGGTGCACCTGACGTTACTGCTGTGCCCAGCCCTGGGTGACCACGAGCACTCTTCCCGTGTGGGCAGGGTGCTGGGGGCGCCCTTCCTTCTGAGCCCCGAGACCGCCCCGACCCGCACACAGGTACGTGGCCAGTGTGGATGCCGGGTGGGGCATTCAGCACAGCCCTCAGTGATCCCACTGAGCTGCCTACCCACATTGCAGGTGCTGGATGAGGAGTTGCTGTCCCGACTGGAGCTTTCTCCACGGCAGCTCCATCGCCTCCCCCTCCACATCCACCTGCAGGAGCTGGTGCTGCCCGAGGGCCCCCTCTGTGCCCCACTACCACCTCACTTCCTGCACACTCTGCGCTGCCTGGGGCTGCCTGAGCACTAGAAACCCTAGTGCTGCAGGGGAACACCCACTCCACCTTTCTGCTCTCTGACACCCCATTAAAATCCACCCCTGCTGCCAGGGTGGCTCAGCACCTAGTTCTTTTCTTGGCACACACAGGATACATTTGCCCTGGTTGTCCCTCTGGCATTGCTGGGGGCACCAGACCTGCCAGCACCCTGTACCTGCCCTGGTTCCAAGAGCTAGGATGCAGCAGTGTCATCACCCACCACAGCTCTGTCTGGTAGGAGTGGAGGTGGCTTTTCCTGCATGCTCTCTGCCCCAGCAGCCCCATTTCCCATCTGCAGCCCCATTTCAGGGGCAGTCCTAGCCCTCCCCATAGTTCTCACACACAGAAGGTCCAAGCTAGGCTCCTTATCACATAATTGTTTTAAAGCGTGCATGAGGGAGGAGGTGGGTACCACGGCAGAGCAGTGGGACCTCTTTGGGCTGAGAGGCAGCCAGGTACTGCAGTGTTGGCTCAGCAAGGACAGGTGGGTCCACTTCTGGGGACATTTCAGTGTACCAGGTCTTCTGCATCCTGTTGGGAGCTGTCGTGTGCTTCTGCTCCAGGCACGGGGTCCTGGTGCTCTGTGCAGATAGAGGTTGTCGCCGGGGCTTGGCAGGAGGGGAGTGGGCACAGCCCTGGGTTAGCCAGGGGTTGCTGGGGCTTCCTCGGGGTGGTGGCACAGGCACCCAATCCAGGGGACAGCTATTGATCCGGGACTGTGCAGCCTGGGGCTGCCTGGGCAGGCAATCAAGGCATGGCAGCTCCTGGCTCCCAGCAGAGGAGGCCTGAGGCTTTGGCGGTGTTGGGGGGTCAGAGCTGATGGAAGAGCAGTTGATCCGTTGCTCCAGAGAGCGCAGCTTCCTTGTTGCTCTGGGCCGGGGCACCTGGGTAGCTCTGCCCCCTGGGGACACAGGCATCTTGGAGGCACTGGGCACAGTGGTAGGAGATCGATGCTGTGCTCTCTGAGTCACCTGGGTGGTTCTGCCCCCTGGTGACATGGGGAGCTTGGGGGCTCTGGGCACAGTGATGGGGAATCGATGCTGTGCTTGCTTCGGTACGTGGATGGCTCTGGCCGCTGGGGTCGCAGGGAGCTTGGGGGCAATGGGCACAGTGGTGAGGAATTGATACTGTGCTCGCTTGGGTACTGTGGTAGCTGTGGCTTGTGGCAACACAGGATGCTGATGGGCATTGGGTGCAGCAGTAGAGGCCTGATTCTGGACTCGGTGCTGTGCTGACCGGGGCTTCTTCAGGGCATGGCCTTTGACCATCAGCTTCACACTTGTTGACAGAGGCTTGGGCACAGCTGCCTGCAGGGAGACACATAAGGGGGTGGGGGGTCGGGGTGCCTGGGGGGTGTCTGCCCCCCATCTCCCAGGCCTACCTCCTTGTAGATGAGCTCAAACGCTCCAATGGAACAGGTGGGGTCGTCCTTGCGGTCAAGCACAAGGCGCAGCGTGTCCCGCTGGACGTTGGCACAGAGCTGTCGGGTCACCGCCGAGGAGGGACTCATGGTGGGGCAGGAGTTGATCTCCAGCAGCCAGGGCTGGCAGTCCTCCCCAACAAGAAAGTCGGCCCCATAGAGCTCAAAGCTGCCCTTGCGGAAGCCCACCTGGTCCTGGGCACTGCGCAGGGCGTTCAGGATCGCCGCCTTCATGCCGGGCACCAACACCTGGTGCCAAGCATCCGCCTGCCCCAGCTGTGCCAGGTATTCCTGGAACTGCTTGTTGGACCAGATCTTGTCATGGGGCACACGGGGGTCTTGCTTTGGTGATGTCTTGTACCACTTCTGGACAGAGACGTTGCAGAGGTGCCTAGCGCTGGGGCAGGGAGAGCAGGGCTGGGTCAGGGGGTGCCAGGGTGCTGGGGTGTGGGGTGCCAGGGTGGGTGGCACTCACCGCTCCAGGTGACGCAGGGAGAAGGGCCGGGAGCAGAAGCGCAGGTAGCAGTCTTGGTAGAACCAGACAGTCAGGGGCTTCCAGTCAGTCACCACAAACCATTGCCGGATGTCGAATTTGGTGCCGAAGATGGTCAACAGCTGCTCCACGTACTTCTGCACCACCCACCTACCCACCCGTGCCACAGGTGCTGTGTAGCCCCGTGCCAGCTGCAGCACCTCCTCCAGCCGCGTTATGCAGGTAATACCTGGGAAACACAGTGATGGTGGGACCCCTCCTAAGTGGGGAGGTTCTGTGTGCTCCCTGCTTCCCCCTGCCTTACCCCTGCCTTGGGATTCGGTACCAGGCTTGAGGATCCAGATGTTGAGCTTCCCCTCCATGCCAAGCTGAGGCAGCTGCTCTGCCAGGAGCTGCAGCAGGTCCTGGCACTGTTTCTGCTGCTGCCCGGTCAGCACCAGCCCTGCCCCCTCACTGTGGAAGGGAAGGGGGCCTCAGCATCAGCCCTGCCATGGTGGCCCCCATGCCCCCATCCCAGTCAGCACTCACTGTGCCACACGGTAGTAGTCCCGCAGGAAGCGGTCCCAGTCGATGCATGTGCTGCAGGGGGACGGGGTGTTCCTGTCTATGTCGTGGTGCTGCAGAACACCCAGGTGCTGCTTACAGACCTCCAGGGCATCTTCCACCAGATCATGGTACAGGGGGAAGCCTGGCCGTGCTGTGGAATGTGTGGGGTGAGAGACGTGACTCCTATGCTAGCCATAGGGCCAAAGCACAGAGCCTCCCTGTGGTATGGGTGGCTTTGGGTGCATGGGAATGGGGTGGGGAGTAGAGCACCCATGAGGTGGGCTAGTAGGAGGGAGTGGAGGATCCTAGGCCACAGCCATGAGCAGAGGCTGTGCCTCCAAGCTCAGCCCTCAGATGTGTCCCTGACTCTGAACTTCCTGCCATCAGCCCAGGCCCAGCTCCATGTACTCACCTGCCCCCTTGGCAAAGTTTGGGACTTGCGTAGTCCCCATCAGCCTGTCCCCAGCCTCCTCCAGGGCCAGTTTCAGCAGGCTGCGTGCTGCTGTCAGGCGGAAATCCTCTGCAAGAGGGAGGCATCATCCCCAGCCAGTCCTGCACAGGACATCAAAGGAGTGGGAGCAAAAGGAGGGATAGGAGGGCAACAGCCTCCAGCTCACCAATGAAAGCTTCTTGGTCGTCCGTGGTCGCCAGCCGGTAGCACCGGGGGAAGAAGGTGTTAGGGTCAGCTTGTTCAATCCATGGCAGGTTTTGTAGGCTGAGGCACAGCCCCTCCTGTTTAGAGAGGAGGTTGTCAGTCCCTACTCTTCCCCACGTCCTCTTCCCCAAGGGCTCCGGCTGCCCACCTTGGTGGCAAATGCATCCACCCGTGGATAGTGGTTCACCACTTGATCCTGCTGCAGCAACTTACGGTCAGCGGGCTCAAGGACCCTGGTCCAGATGAAGTTTGGCCGCTGGTCCTGCACCAGGTGGGACTGGCAGAGGGAGGGAGCCAAGGTGGGACACAGTTCCCCCATCCCCTGTCCCAGGCTGTGCCTGCACCACGGGGTCCCAGGGGAAGGGTGCTGGGGGCAGAGGCAGAGTTCAGCCCCAGCCCTCTCAGCTAACCATGAGGTCATGGATGTCACTGGGGTCCTCATCACACTGCTCTTCCTCCTCCTCCTCCTCAGCAGGTGGCCATGCGTATCGCAAGGGGTCTGTGGTCCCCAGAAAAGGCTCTGCCCAGCCACGTGGGTTCAGCAGTGCCTTCCCCTGCCAACCACCACCATTACTTGTCCCTGGCTCCAGCTGCTGCTTGTTTTGGCCACCACGATGCTGCTCCATCTGCCTGCCCCTGCTGGGGAGCTTCTTCTCCACCCAGCCCCGTGCTTGCAGCATGCGGCGGATGGTGGGGTAGGGGCCTTGCACCATGAAGATCTTCTTCTCCTGTGCAGAAACCAGGCTCAGCCTGCCCCTGTCCTGGTTTCTCTGGCTCAGCTTTACTGAGCCAGAAAGGCAGGCAATGCAAGCGTATGGCACTTGGGGGGTGTGAAATCAGGTCCCTCCATCACCTTAATAGCTGTCTTCACATGCATCTTGGCCTTCCTGAGCAGCTCAAGGTCAAGTGAGCGCTGGCAGCCAACGTGGTGGCTGATGGTGGTCGCTGCTGAGTGCCCTGTGAGGACAGCCCTTTCTGAGCCCACTGTTCCCACATCCGCAGTCCCACAGGGCAGGCAGGGAGAGGTAGAAAGCACTGACCTGCCTGCCTCTGCCTGACCAAGCTTCGAGGCCTTGAAAGGGCAGTCTCTGACTTGCTGAGCCTCATGCCAGTGTCCCACCTGCACTGCACTGTCCCAGGATGCCCCACTGTGCCCTTATCCCCAGCCTGCTGGGCCATGGGGTGGCTGGGGTGTACCCTGCTCAAGCGCTGTCCCTGGCTCAGGGGCTGTGTGCCTGCAGTGCTGCTCTCTGTGTTACATTGTCTCATGGTAGCCTGAGGGTGAGGGGAACTGTGGGTGGCTCTTCCTCCTCTGTGCCAAGCAGGTTGTGCTATTCCCTTGTATTGCTGGGGACTGAAGTAGGAGTCCAGTGCAGGACATGGCCCCTAAACCCCAGTGCTACTGATAAAAAGAATGCAGGATGTGGCTCCCCTAACCCCAGCACTGCTGTGATGTCACAGCCCCAGCTCCAGCCACCCCAGCGGCTCCACTGCTCTGAAGGGGGACAAACAGGCCCTATGCCCACAGTCTGCCATTCCCCACTCAAATCTCACAGGTGAATCTCACAACCTGCCTGAAATCCTTTTGTGCCCCACACCCCAATTCCCCTTGGGGGGATTCAATTCAAGTCCTTTCATACTCTCCTGACACCCCCATGGCCCCTCACACACCATCAGGGCTGACCCCACTGTTTGCCGTTGGCACACTGTGCCCCTCCAGTTCCCATTCCATGATCTGCCCCCTAGGGCCACACTGCCCCCACCCCTCCATCCTCCCCATGCGGCGCAGAGTGGCGGGAGGGAGGAGACAGAGGCAGCAGATACAGCAAACGAGACCGTTTAAAAAACAAGACGAGACAGGGGCAGCAGCCGGGGCCGCGCTGCCGCAAGCAGGGGCTGCTCCCGCCCAGCCCAGAGAGGGGCAGGCAGGGCCCGGCCCCGCCCGGCGGTCCTCGAGGAACGGGAGCAGGCACAGGCACAGTGCCCGGCGGGCACAAGCACGGGGGAGCCACGGGGTCCTGCACCACGGCCTAAAACTGGAGAGAAAACATACGGCTGTTAGTCCCTGCTTGTGGCACTTCGAGAGCCCTCACCACCCTCCTGGCACCCAGGACAGAGGCTGAGGGTGGCCACTGCTCACAGATATGCATGATCAACTTCTCCCACTGCCTCCCCTAGGCACTGCATATCCATCTCAGCACCCACCAAAAGGGTCTTGTCCCTCAAGGCTGCTGCTGCCACTGCTCTGGGGGTCTCAAAAGCTGGCACTTCATGCAACTGGCACTTCTGGGGGTACAAGCAACTTTGGCACCCTCTCCCCCCTGTCCCCAAGAGATTACTTGGGAAGGATGTCACTCTGTCCTCACTAACAGCTTTGAGTGACCAGACCACACTGGCTTTGAGCCCCACACCCCACTCCCAAAATCAGAGACATGCCTCCTCCCATTTCAGAGTCTCACATTCTTAAGGAACTCCTCTGCCACGATGCGGGCCCTGGCGTTGACAGAGAGTTTCATCTCACTGATTTCCTTGTCAATCTCTTCCATGAAGTGGATGACAAAGTCCACCAGCTTGTGCTTGTACATCTGCTCCGTGTGGAAGTTTGTGATCAAGAAGCTGATGTCATAGCCCTGGGCAAGAAAGAAGAGCCCTAGGCTTTAGCACCCAAACTGCTGGCAATGCAATCTCACATCCCAGCTCTGCACTGGACATCCCCCCAGGGCCAGGAGCAGAGCCAGGAGTTGCTTTGTCCCCTCCCTGTCACCTCACCTCCACGGGCTTCCTGCGCAGGATAAAGAAGTTCTCAGCCCTCATCATCATAAAGCGCATGAATTTGTGGCACAAGATCTTCTCGATCTCATCAGCCTGGAGAGAGAAAAGGGAAGTGAGGCTTCCTCACAGGCTGAGCTGCCAGCCCCCTCCCCAAACCCCCCCTCACCTGCTTCACCGCAATGCTGACACGGACAGAGTTAATGGAACCCTCGATAAGGACCTTCTCCTTCTCGTTCCTGCTGATGATCACCGGCTGCAACAGCAGCTCTTTGCTGCTCCTGTGAGCAGAGAAAGGGCAGAAGTGACTCAGAGGGAAGCATCTACTGGTGGGAAATAGGGAAGAGGAGCGGCAGGGATCACGGGGATGTGGGGGCTTTGCTACAGGATGCTCCCACCTCCTGGAGGTGTTCCTCCTCAGGGCAGACACTCCCTCGGTACCAAGCTAGATCCCCTTCCTCCTCCCCACAGTTCCCCGGCTGCTCCCTGCCGGCACCAGCCCCGTGCCTAGGGGCTGGGGGTGCCCAGCGCACGGCAGGAACGGGCCAGCGGCTCGCGGGTGAATAGCCAGGGCTCCGCAGGGCTCCCCCGGTGTCCCCTCCCGCCCCCGTACCTGACTTCCACCTCGGGCTTGTTGTGCCGCTCCACCACCTGTGAGGAGAAGTTCTCCAGGCACAGCGCGGCCTGCAGCGTGGCGCGCACCGCGTTCAGGTACGGGCGCAGCGTGGCAGTCTGCGGGGACACGGCGGCGGCGTCAGACCCCCGACCGGAGCCCGGGGCTCGGGTCTCGCCCCCTGCCTCACCCCCCAACCTGCAGCCCGCAGCCTCCCCCGGCCCCGCTCACTCCGCCTGCCCCGGTTCCGACCCTCCCCATCCTCCCCGCTGCCACCGCCCCTCACCGGGCACCCCCCGCCCTACCATGGTGGCGGCGGCGCTCCGGTCCCGGCAGGCGGAAGTGGCTGATCACCTCTTCCGGGATACGCGGCACCTCCCACTGCGGCGGGAGGGAGGGGGGGCGGCGGGAGGCTCCCGCCCAGCTGCTCGGCCCCCCCGCGGCACGGAGCGGGGTGGCGGCGGCGAGACTTAGCGCGGCTCCCCCCACGCACTGCCGCGCTTGGTACGCGCCTGTCAGCGCTTCCATATTAGGGAAGGGAGATGGAGCGCGGGCCGGGCCAATGAGCGGCGGCGCGGGGCGCGGCGCGGCCAATGGGGAGCGCGGGGCGGGGCGCCCGTGGGGCCGGAAGGGGCGCGCGGCCCAGGCCCGGCCCCGCGGCCTCCGCTGCGTCCCGGGGCTGCCCCGCCTCGTCCCCGCAGCGACCCGTGATCCCCCCCGGCTCCCCGCAGCTCCCCGCTGACCTCCCTCCGGTTCCCCTCGGTGATCCCGCCACCGGCTTCCTCGGCGGCCCGGTGATCTCCCCCGCCTTGTTCCCTCAGCGTCCAGGCGATTCTCCCCACGTTTCTCTCAGCGCTCCGTGATCCCTCCCGGTTCCCCTCAGCGCCCCGGTGATCCCCCAGCCCGGGTTCCAGAGAGTCCTGATGCCTCCCGACCCTCCGTAGCCACCCGCTCCACTCCCTCCCCTCCCGGCTCCCCCGTGCGCCCGTCGGTCCCCGAGAGCCCCCTCAGTGCCCGGTGCCACCGCCATGAGCGAGCTGAAGGACTGCCCGCTGCAGTTCCATGACTTCAAGTCGGTGGACCACGTGAAGGTGTGCCCCCGGTACACGGCCGTGCTGGCCCGCTCGGAGGACGATGGTATCGGCATCGAGGAGTTGGACACGCTGCAGCTGGAGCTGGAGACGCTGCTGTCCTCTGCCAGCCGCCGCCTTCGTGTCCTGGAGGCCGAGACGCAGGTGCTGGGACCACGCTGGGTCAGGGACAGGCTCTCTGTCGGGCTCCTTCCCACCGAGGGGCTGCCTCTGGTCTGCCCCTGGCCAGTGCTGGGCACAGCATCTTATGGGGCATCACTCTCTTCCAGATCCTGACGGACTGGCAGGATAAGAAGGGCGACCGGCGGTTCCTGAAGCTGAGCAAGGACCACGATGTGGGCCCATCTGTCAAACATGGGAAGCCCAAGAAGCAGAAGCTGGAGGGCAAAGGGGGCCATGGGACTGGGCCTGGGCCCGGACGGCCCAAGTCCAAGAACCTGCAGCCCAAGATCCAGGAATACGAGTTCCAGGATGATCCTATTGATGTTCCCCGCATCCCCAAAAATGATGCTCCAAACAGGTATGTGGGTGTTGGGGGGCATTGGGATCATCTTTCTCCTTCCTTGGAGCACTTGACACAAGGGCTGCCCCTAGCCCAAGAGAAGAGGTGCCATAGGGAGAAAGGGGATGTGTGTCAACTCCCAAGTACTCTCCTTCACAGTTCATCCATCCTTGCAGGTTCTGGGCATCAGTGGAGCCGTACTGTGCTGATCTCACCAACGAGGAGGTCAGAGTCCTGGAGGAGCTGCTCAAGCCGCCAGAGGATGAGGCTGAGCATTACAAGGTGAAATGCTCTTGAGCCCCTTCCTCTGCCCTCCCTCCCCATCTCCTCTGGCACCTCACCGTGAGCATTCCTGCCTGGGATGCTGCCGTGGCACTGGGGGGTGGGAGGTAAGGCAGAAGCTCCAAGAGCTATGCTGAGCCTTGCACTGGGGGGTGGGAGGTAAGGCAGAAGCTCCAAGAGCTATGCTGAGCCTTGCTCTTGCAGATTCCACCGCTGGGAAAGCATTACTCCCAGCGCTGGGCCCAAGAGGACCTGCTGGAGGAGCAGAAGGATGGAGCCCGGGCAGCAGCTGCTGCTGACAAAAAGAAAGGTGTCCTGGGGCCACTGACTGAGCTGGACACTAAAGGTGCCACCATCCCACCCCTGCCTGTGCCCAGAGGGGCTCAGAGTGCTTTGCCCAGTGGAGTCAAGTCCATGAAGGGCTGAGGCTGCCCTGCCTCATTGCTCACCTCTGTGCCTTTGGGGGTTGTTATTTTCCCTTTCACTCTTCCTCCCAGACGTTGATGCCCTCCTGAAGAAGTCAGAAGCCCAGCACGAGCAGCCAGAGGACGGGTGTCCCTTTGGTCCCCTGACACAGCGTCTCCTGCAGGCCCTTGTGGAGGTGAGGGGCTCCGACAGGGCCATGCCATGATGGCCTGGCACTGTGAGGCATCACTGCCAATATGCAGCACTGTGACTGTTCCCTCATGCTCCCTTTGCTAGGAGAACATCATCTCCCCTGTTGAGGACTCCCCCATCCCTGAGATCACTGGCAAGGACTCGGGAGCCGACGGTGCCGGCACATCTCCCCGCAGCCAGAACAAGCCCTTCAGGTGAGCAGCTGAGGCGGGCCTGGAGCTCAGCACTACCCGTGGGTGCACCAAGCGTGCTGCTGGCTCGCTGCCCCTGTGAGTCGCAGGGAGCAAAGGGCGTGTGGTGGGCAGCAGCCACTCTCCGCCCCCGCAGTGTCCCCCATACCAAGTCACTGGAGGGGAGGATCAAGGAGGAGCTGGTGGCCCAGGGCCTGCTGGAGTCCGAGGACCGTCCAGCCGAGGACTCGGAGGATGAGGTGTTGGCTGAGCTGCGCAAGAGGCAGGCAGAGCTGAAGGCGCTCAGCGCACACAACCGCACCAAGAAGCATGAGCTGCTGCGGTGAGAGCGAGCGGGAAGGGATGGGTGCGGGCAAGGGCTGCCCAGCAGGGCCTGACACCCCCCTGTGCCTCCCAGGCTGGCCAAGGAGGAGCTGCACCGTCAGGAGCTGCGGCAGCGTGTCCGCATGGCTGACAACGAGGTGATGGATGCATTCCGAAAGATCATGGCTGCCCGGCAGAAGAAGCGCACACCCACCAAAAAGGAGAAGGACCAGGCCTGGAAGACCCTGAAGGAGCGGGAGAGCATCCTTAAGCTGCTGGATGGGTAGCAGGGAGCAAAGGACCCCCCACTCTGTGTGGACCTCATCCGCAGGGGGCTGCCCTGCCTGAGCCTTGCCAGCATGGGAAGGAACTAGCACAGCCTCCCCCACGCTCTGGGCCTGCTCAGCCTCCCCACTTGGATGAAGGAGCCCAGCTGCTGTCCCCTCCCTGTGTGAGGTTGTCACTGACCCAAGTTGGACACCCCGTGGAGTTGTGGAGGTCTCTCCCATGAACCGCAGCTGGTGGCTTCCAGTCCCATGTTCCCCTGGGTGACATCAGCCAGGTCACTGCAGGGGCCAGATGAGGCAGCTGTGATGGTGCAGTTCCCACAGTCCCCTGTCCCTCTTTGTGATGTGGGGCACGGGGAGCTGCCAGCCCCCACGGGTGGACGGGGAACACTGGGGAGGGGAAGAGGCTGGAGGGGTGGGGGGCCCGGTGGGCAGGTGGCCGAGCTCTCCATGTACCGGTGGTTTCTATTGCCACGAGCACGGGCAATAAAGGCAGCCGTGTGCAGGTGATGGTGTGGTGACAGTCGGGGATGCCATAGGAGACAGCCCTGCTCGGCTGTGGGGTGGGTCCTGCTGGTGCTGCGCTCAGTCTGGGGAGTGGGTCTGAGGAATGGCGGGGCTGGGTCTGTCCTGCAGCCCCACGCGTGTCCCCCACTCGTGTCTGCCCAAGGAATGACCTCGCATCCCCACAACAGACTCACGGGGGGGAGTGTGGGGGTGTTGTGGCGCCGAGCCTGTCGCCCTCCCCGCGCCTTTCCCGCGTGTCCACGCGCCCCCGCGGTCACGCGTGTCCCCCCCTTCCCACCGCGGCCAAACCGCCCCCTCCCATTGGCGGCGGCCGCGCGCGCGCCCGCCCCTCACCGTGACGTCAGCGCTGTCCGGCGGCGCCGCGCCGGGAGGAGTCGCCGCTGCTCCGCCGCGGGGCCCGGGGCCGGGGCCGTCGGTAAGGGCGGGGCGGGGCGGGGGCGGCGTGCCCACGCGCGGAGACCGTGCCCACGCGTGACACCGAGTAGCGGCGGCGGAGCTGCGCATCACCCGCGCCACGCAGCTCTGCTCCCATGCTTTTCCCGCCTGGCGCGGTTGTGCCAGCTGGCGGGCGTGGGGAATGGCGGTGGGGACCCCCCCGTGCACCCACGCGTGTGTCTGGGGCCCTCCCGCTGCCTGCCCGCCCCGCACCCGCCCCATGGGCGGGCATGGGGAGGGTCCCAGCATGTTTCCCCAGTGGGGCAACCTGCGCCAAAACTCCTGCGTCGACACAGCTTGTTCCCATCACCCCAGGATGACAACCACCTCCCCGTAGCACCCTATCACCCTCGTGTCCCTATGCCATCCCAGCACGCTGACAACCTGTCCCCACTCGTGCACAGGTGGGAGTGGGTGGCCCCACAGGGCACCATGCCGCTGGGGCAGGATGGGCCCAGCTGGAAGAAGAGGACTGAGGATATTCAGCGGATCTATGATTTCCGAGACGTCCTGGGCACGTGAGTTGCAGACTGGGGTGACACACCAGTGACAACCCACTCGCGGTGATGGGTCTGGCCCCTCAGGCTTTGCCCAACCTGCTGTGTGGAACCAACTCAAATCCTGGCCCAAGGTGGGACTGGCATATGAGGGGACATGTGGGGCACAGGTCCCACCTCACTCTGGTGCTGGCTGGTTCTCTGTGCTGTGCTGAGGGTACCTGAGGGTGGTCCCCTGGGTGGCAGAGGGGCTCCTGGCAGTGCCCATGGCACCGTTAAGGCTCTTAGGCTGGATTAGCAGGTTAATTACGTCAAGGCTTAGGGCACAGCGCGGCGAGAACACGCTGCTTGTCACTCCTGTCACTTCCCCACCTGGGCACTGCCAACAGCTCTGGCTGGCTCTTGACAGGTGCCTCAGCCTTTGTGTGACCCTGGGTGCCACGGGATGGCACAGCACAAAGCTGCTGCAGCCCACATGGGGGCTCAGCCCCAGCATAACTCGACCCTGGCAACACCACAGCCTTATCCTGTCTGATACGGGGATGGTGCAGCCACACCAGGAGGGTGGAGGGTGCCAGGCATCCTATCGCTGGCAGGGTCCATGTCCGGCCATCCCAGCGGGCGGCTCCTGCTTGCTTTTCTCCTATAAATAGCTAGACTTTCTGCCTGTCGCCATGACAATCATGGCATGGCGGCATTGGCGGCTCCGGCTGGTGGCCCCCCTGCCCCGCTCACCCCTCACCCCCCACCAGGGGGGCCTTCTCCGAGGTGGTCCTGGCGGAGGAGAAGGCGACACGGAAGCTCGTGGCTATCAAGTGCATCGCCAAGAAGGCACTGGAGGGAAAGGAGACCAGCATCGAGAACGAGATTGCCGTCCTCCACAAGTAGGGGCTGTCCCAGCGCCAGGGTGGGGGTCCCTCTCTGTGCCCCCTACATCCAGCACAGCCCCCCACTGCCAGCACCCACTGCCGCATGTTATTGCCAGTGCCCAAAATAGCCAGTGGCGCGTGATGCCCCGCGGCATGGAGCCTGGCTGCTCCCTGTCCCACGGGGGCTGGGGTGGGGGCAGCCGGGTGCCCTCTCATCCCTTTGTGCCTCCCCCCGCAGGATCAAGCACCCCAATATTGTGGCCTTGGATGACATCTACGAGAGTGGCACTCACCTCTACCTCATCATGCAGCTGTGAGTGACACTGGGGGGCTCCAGAGGGGCTGGGGGGCCATGCTGACAGGTGCTGCCCATCCCTGCAGGGTCTCGGGGGGAGAGCTCTTTGACCGCATTGTGGAGAAGGGCTTCTACACCGAGCGGGACGCCAGCGCCCTGATCCGGCAGATCCTCGATGCTGTCAAATACCTGCATGACATGGGCATCGTCCACCGTGACCTGAAGGTGAGCAGTTGAGGGGAACACACACAGCACTGTCATGGTGGTGGCAGGAGGAGATCCCAGTGTCACCCCTCCCTGTACCCTCCTCTCCTTGCAGCCCGAGAACCTGCTCTATTACAGCATGGACGAGGACTCCAAGATCATGATCAGCGACTTTGGGCTGTCGAAGATCGAGGGCTGTGGCAGTGTCATGTCCACAGCCTGTGGCACCCCTGGCTATGTGGGTGAGCGCCTGCCCTGGGCTGCCACCACCCTAGGTGTGGGGTTGGGGTCCCCCCACAGGTTGGGGCTCCCTCTCACCCCTGCCATCCCCCCCAGCCCCTGAGGTGCTGGCACAGAAGCCCTACAGCAAGGCAGTGGATTGCTGGTCCATCGGAGTCATTGCCTATATCCTGTATGTATCCCCCCTCCCACTCCCTTCCCTTCCAGGTGGCCTGGCCCCTTGGCACTGCCTGGGACCAGTGTCCCCCTCCCCACTGCCTCCCCAGGCTCTGTGGTTACCCCCCTTTCTATGATGAGAACGATGCCAAGCTCTTCGAGCAGATCCTGCGGGCTGAGTACGAGTTCGACTCACCCTACTGGGACGATATCTCTGACTCAGGTGAGCTGGGGCCACCACAGCAGTGGGTGGTGTGAGCCTGATGCAGCTTCACAGTACCTAGAGGAGTGGTGGCCACAGGCACTCAGAGCTGCTCTGTGCCCTGTCCCAGCTAAGGATTTTATCCAGCACCTGATGGAAAAGGACCCCAGCAAGCGCTTCACCTGTGAGCAAGCCCTACAACATCCCTGGTAAGGTGTAGACTGGCTGCTGTCTGCTCCCCTGTCCAGTTCACCCCACACTAGCCATGGGGTAGGGGGTCCCCTGCTGACCCCTGTCTTGCTTCAGGATTGCTGGGGACACAGCCTTGGACAAGAACATCCACCAGTCAGTGAGTGAGCAGATCAAGAAGAACTTCGCAAAGAGCAAGTGGAAGGTGAGTGTGAGGTGCTGGGGGGTGTTAGGGGGTGCAGCAGCCCCTCAGGCACCCTGTACCAGCTGACGGATGCTGTGGGGTCATTAGCAAGCTTTCAACGCCACGGCGGTGGTGAGACACATGAGAAAGCTGCAGCTGGGAACCAGCCAGGATGTCCCTGGGCAGATGACTCCCAGCAGCCCTGGCGAGCGGCTGGTCGGGGGGACCAGCAATGGTGAGCCCTGAACCCCCTATCTCCATCCCCCACCCCTCGGGGCTGCCACCACGATCTCACCCTGCTCCTCCCCACAGGGTCAGACTGTGGGCACCCACCCACAAGCAGAGCTCAGCGTCTCCCACCAGACTGAGCATGGCCCCACGTAGCTGCATCCAAGGGGCCCAGGGGGGTCCAGTCCCCATGGGCACCATGTGGGATGGGGGGCTCCGCAGTGCAGGAGCAGGGGCAACAGTGTGGAGGCACCCTGCTCTGCTTGTCCTGGGTATGTGGGGCTGTCCCCACTGCAGGCTTATAGCAGAGTTCTCCATCGGGGCAGGAGCACCCCACAGCTTGGGGCTGTGTCCTGGGCCCCTTCCCACACCCCTTCCCTCCCTCCACGCCTTGCCTGGCACCATCCCACACCCCCAACCCCAGCATGTTCAAGGACAATTTTCCAAATGGATGTTTCTATTTTATTGCTTGTAATAAAGGCAAGAGGCCAAAGGTGCTTGGCTCAGCTCTGCACTGAGGGAGCTGGACACAGCCCTGACCCCCCCACCCCCCAACCTCACTGCCCAGGGCAGCAGCTTCCCCCATGCACACAGAGGCAGGGGGCAGGCAGCTGCCCACTCCCCTCCAGCCTAGGCTGGCAGCAGGTGCTGTGTCCCAGTCAAGTCACTGTTCCTCCTGGGGTGTCCCTAGAGGGGCCCCATTCCCACAGCTGTTCCAGCCTCAGTTCTCCCAGGCCTGATGCTAGCTGTCGGCTGGCTTCTGGCCCTTGCGGAGGTCAGCACAGAACAGGACCTGGGGTGGGGAGAGATGATGGGGTGGGCATGGCTGGGGTGGGGGGCAAGAGTGCCAGGAAGGGGGGTACTCACTGCCTGTGCCCAGCCGGCACGAGGGCCCCACAGCCCCCGGAAGAAGTCGCCTGCAGAGAGAGGGTGAACACCAGTGTGGGGGACACTGCCATCATCCCTGAGGGTCCCACGTCAGGGCCCAGCCTTGCCCTCACCAATCTCCTGGTAGGCTCGGGGGGTCAGGCTCTTGCCGCCCAGTGCCACACCGTAGCGCTGCCGCGCGATGTGCCAGACGTGCGTGTCCACCGGCACCGCCTCTGCCTTGTCCAGGGACAGCAGGCAGACGCAGTCGGCCACCTGTCACCAGCAGCACCGTTAGCTCCCAATGCCGGTCTTCACTCCCCGTCCCACCCCTGTCCTGGCACCCACCTTGGCACCTACACCAGGCAGGGCACACAGCACCCTCCTGGCCTCGGCATAGGGCGCGGTGCGGAGCTGGCACAGCCCCTCGGCGCCGAGCCCCTCGGCGATGGCCCGCGCACTGCCGCTGACAAACTTGGCCCGGTACCCAAAGCCCAGCGCCCGCAGCCGGGCCTCGGCATCAGCGCCTGGGGGGCACAGCGGAGGGACGTGAGTGGGCATAGGCGAGGCTGCAGCAAGATTACAGCGGCAGCAGCGGGGAGATGGTGGACCTGTGAGTGCTGAGAGGGATGGGAAGGCGTGGAAGGGCCGCGCGTCGAGGCAGCAGAGGCGGCGGCCGAAGGCCTGGCAGAGGCGCTCGATCATGGCAGTGATGCGGGATATGTGGTTGTTGGAGGTGCAGATGAAGGACAAGAGGCACTCGACGGGGTCTTGCCGCAGCACCCGCACCCCTGCAGACGGGATGCGGTGAGGGGCGCCGGGCAGGTGCTATGGCCATGCCGTGTAGCTCCGCGGGGCCACCTCACCTGGGAATTCACTGGCCACCTTGCGGAACAGGGGGTCGGCCGCCCCCCAGGTACGGTACAGGGCCGATAGCCCCACGTCCAGCTGGAAGTAGTCGCGCAGGATCCGATCCGTCTCTGCGCCGTCCAGCTTGGCTGTTTTGGCGGGACACCCATCCCTCTCCTCCTCCTCGAGCTCATCCTCCTGGCCGTACACTGTGTACCAGAGCTGGTCCCCGTCCTGCCGCAGTGTCCAGACGCGCCCCCCCAGCACACCCGTCCAGGCCCCCGGGCTGCTCTCCCACCACCTGCCGCACACGGGGCAGTCGGCACCGGCCCGGACGCGCCGGGCTGGACCGGGGGACGCCGGGACCCCCCGGCTAGCTCACCGGAAGCTCTGTCCCGAGGAGAGCACCAGGTCCAGGCGCAGCTCGGCCGGCGGGCACGGCAGGCAGCGCCATAGGGACGGGCAGGCGGACGGGGCGTCCCGCAGCTTCATGGGGGTCGGGGAGCCACTGTGCCCCCCTGACGGCGGGGGCGGCGGGGTCAGGCACCGACCGCCGCTGCGCACCAGGCTGCCCCACAGCCCCGGTCCGGCCCCGCACCTCTCCGCAGCCCCCCCGCCCGTGCTCCCGGTCCCGCACCGCCGCGCCCGGCCCCGCCGCTTCCCACCATGGAGAAGACCCGTGGGCGGAGCGCCCGCCGCTCCCCGCGCCCGCTTCCGCCCGCAGCCGGAAGCGCGGCTGGCGGCGCCGCCGCACGTGTCCGCCCCGCTCCCGCTCCCGCTCCCGCTCCCGCTCCCGCTCCCGCTCCCGCTCCCGCTCCCGCTCCCGCTCCCGCTCCCTCCCCGCCCGCAGCGGCCGCGGCTCCGCAGCGGAGGTTTATTTTCTAAGAATCAATAGATTTTTCTTCCTTCAAAATAAATACAAACAACGTCCGAGCGCGGGGCCGGCCAGGGGCTGGGCCCGGGGGTGGGGGCAGCACGGGGGTGAGGGGCGCAGGGGGCCGCCCTGGGGCATGGCGGCGGCCAGAACAGCATCCCGGGGAGCGGCGGGCTGGGGGGAGCGGGCACCGGGAATAGGAGAGTGGAGGGGGCACGGGGGGCCGGCCCCACCCCTCCCGGTCCCCCATCCCCCCGTGGGTGCAGGCCAGCTGCACGGCGGGGGAGGGGTCCCCGAGCCCCGTTTGCCCTGAGATTCGGCGGGGGAGCGGCCGGCGGGCGCCGGCTCAGTCGCTCTCGCTGGAGTCACTGCTCTGCTCGCCCTGCACCTTGTTGCGGTGCTGCATGGCGCGGTGGTAGGCAATCTGCACCGACTTGCGTATGTTGGACTTGCGGCCCTCCAGCATCTTCTCCTTGTCCAGGTCCTGGTTCACCCCCAGAGGCACCAGCTTCGTCCGGGGCAACCACTGCCTGCGGAGAGCAGGGGGCCACCTCGTTTGAGGGTTACAATCGTCTCCGGACACCCCCCCCAAAGCCCTCAGCACCCTGGCCTTACCAAGTGCGCTTGTTGTCGAAGAAGAGGACAAGGTAGAGGTGCTCGCGTGCTTCCTGAGTCATCTGCTCCCCCAGCTTCAGCACCTCCAAGGGGGGCACAGGGATGGGGACGCCATGGTGGAACATGCCTTCCCGCGGCATCTTGGGGTCAATGATCTGCCAAAAGAGCAGGCAAGGGGTGAGAGGAGAACAGGGACCCCAAGAGCCAGTCTGCAGGGAGGGGAGGTATGCCCCGATGATGGGCAGTACTCACCAACGCTGGGTAGGAGGGGTACCCCCGGCACTTGGCCCACACCAGGTCCAGGGCATCCAGGGAGGAATCCTCATCCTCAGACAGCCACCCTGCACCGCGCCCCATGCCCTTACGCACCACTGTACAGAAGGAGAGGGGAGAGGGGAGTCAGCTGTGTCCCCCCAGGTGAAGTGCTAGCCTGGAACATGGCTGCACAGCCACAGTACTTACTGCCGTGCCCCACGCCTCGCCCTGTGCCCACGGAGTAGGACTCATTCTCTGTCCCTGATGTGTCCTCACTGCTGTCCTCTGGGAAGTTCACTCGGGAGAAGGAGGGTTTCCCTCTGCCCTGCTTGGAGGGTGTTGTGCTGCAGAGACAGGGAGCAGAGCCATTAGTGGGAGTCATGTTAAGCTTCCGGAAACTGCTTTCCAGAGGGCCCAGCTGCTGGGACACCAGGGCTTGTGGCCTCCAGTTGCTGGCCTCGGCACTGGGAAGGACTTGGCAGGGGTACCAGACAGAAAGGTGGGATGGTGCTTCTGCCAGGGTGCCAGCCAGTCCTTCACCCAGTTTCACCTGGGAGGATCCAGAAGTTTTGCCCTGATCCAAATTAGAGGCCCAGGCAAGAATCTGCTGGTGCTGGCTGCTGGAAGGGTGGATGACAGAGCAGCTGCTGTGCCAAGAGAAGCTTGGCAGCAGTTCATGCTCCCTGCTAGCCCCTTGCTGCACACTTGCACCTTTAAGTTTTACATTAAAAAAGGCCCAAACCTTGCAGATTTCTAGGGATTAACAGCTGGGCTGCAGGAGGATGAACGAGACAGGAACCACCAAATGGGGTCCAGCAACTCAAGGCTGAAAGCCACCCACTGCCACCCTGGGTGGCACCACTGTCATCAGAGCTGGGCCAAGGACAGTACCTGGTGCGGTCTGAGGCAGCGCTGCTGCTGCTGCTGCTGCTGGACTCCGAGTCAGAGCTGCTCCGGGGAAGATTGCAGTCGTTGCGGTACACCAGGAAGCTCTTCTTCACGGGCTGGTTCCCGCTGCTGAAACCGTTGGCTGGCAGGTCTGAAAAACACCCCAACAAAGAGCATTACCACTGCACCAGAACCTGCCATGCACTGCCAGCAGGCTCACGGCTGCCCAGCTACACCCACCCATGGTAGCATCCTCCGTGGACTTGTCACTGTCACTGTCCGAGCTGGAGCTGGGGCGCGGGCTTCGCCCTCGCTTCCTCTGCCTCTGGGAGGACCCCATTATTGGCAGCTGGGGTGGCCCAATGGGGCTGTTCCCATGCCCAGGAGTGATCTGGCTGTCTCGATTCTTTGGAGGGCGTCCTGGACGTTTTGGAGGGCCTGCAGTTTTAGGGTTCTTCTTGGAGAAGAGCACAGAGGTCCTCCTGCCAACTTCATGTGCTGGGGTAGAAGAAGAATTGGGACCCAGACCTGGAAAAGGGAGAAGGTGTCAGCTGCAATGCTGATGGCAGGGACCGCATGGCAGTGGTGTCAAGACACAACCTCATTTCTTGGGAATGTTATCTCAGAAGATCCTCCCTGACTGCAGAAGAACCTGCTTTTCCCAGTGATTAGGGGACAGGACTGGGATGCAGAGGTGGCAAACCCCCACCAACACAGCTTTTGCTGTGCTCCCCACAGAGTCCAGCTCAGAATCTGCATCCAGGTTGCTGGCAGCTGGCCTGTGTTCGACTCAGCCCTGGGAGAGCATTTGGAGCTAGGCAGTCAGTGCTGTTGCAACTCCCTCCCATGCCCTCAGGCAGGAAGGGACACTGAAGGCAGCCTGCACCATAATGCCCCTAGAGAAACCAGGCAACATGGCCAAACTGGCAGGGCCTGGCAGGAGGAAACATTCCACCTCATGTCCCACATCACACAGCTGGAACTGTCAGTCTCTGGAACAACATGCAGTTCCTCGACTGACAAGATGAGTTCACCAGGCGAGTGCTGAGTGCAGCTGTGAACACCAGCGACCTGCCAACCCTCCCCAGGGGCAAACACACCAGGCTGTGGCTGTTCCAGACACAGGCCATGGCCTCCTTCATCTGCCAATCCCCCCTGCTTTGCTGGCACAGCTCACTACAAACTATCCAGTGAGCAAGGTGGGAGGGAGCCTAGGGAGGCACAGACAACTTACTCTGCACCCACCCCTAAGGGAGGCACTACAGGAAACAAGGAGTCCCTGCAGGGGAACGAAGGATAAGAGACTGTCCTACAAGAGGCCACCAGCCACGTTCCCACAGAAGAGTGAAGAGCAAGGTGTGTGTGAGGATCTGCCCACACAGCCCTTCTGCCTCGGGAGGCATCTGTCAGGACAGCCTCTCCCCAGCCAGGCCTGTCCACAGGCAGCTCCCTGGACTGGCAGCTCTGGCAGGAGCATTACCTTTGCCAGTCTCCTGGCTGCTGCTCTCCTCTGCAGCGCTGTCTGTCTGCAGGTCCTTCTCGCAGGGGTTGTGGGACTGCAAGACTCCCCTGGCAGAGGAGCTGTGCCGCTCCAGCCCATCCCGGCCCAGGTCCCGTGGGTGCGCGAGCTTCCGCCGAAGGACTGTCATCTCCTTCTTGATCATCTTGGCCCGACGGGACCGTCCTATGCTCTGCTTGCCAGCGTTGACCTCATCCAGCCGCTCCGCCAGGATCTTTAGCTGCTCCTCCAAGGGCAGGTGCTTCTGATTCTCCGAGAGCAGCAGCCGCACATCTTCTGGGAAAACAAAGAGGAGCAGATGGATGAAAGAAATCGGGAACTCATTGGAGCTCCTCTATCTGAAAGGGCATTAGGCAATCCAGGTTCCCTGCAAGGGAGAAGGAGCTGACATGGCACCAAACACCTGTGAACCTTTTAGGGAAGTTACCCTAAAAGACTAGGAGAAGGAGCCCTGTGGGAAAGCAGGCTGATCAGCAAGTGTGGAGAATACTAGGGTTCACATTGTCTGGAACAAGGACACAATAGGAAAGAAAGGACACACAGACAAACTACTGCCTAGAACCAACCTAATGGGGCTGATAGGTACCTGGCTAGCAAAACCACCAGCTCTGGGGAGTGGGGACACACAGCCCAGCATTCAACTTAACCTCCTAGAAAAGGCAGCTCAGATTCTTGGGTGCCTTGACTCTGCCCGGGCTTTACCTCTGAGTAGCCCTCGTACCCCAGGACAGGGGACAAGTACCCACCATCCTCAGTGTCTTGGATCTGAGCCTCTTCCACCGTTACACAGTGGGGGAAGTGCATGCCTGTCTCGAAGTCAATGCCCATCTTCTCTGCCTGCCGGCGAGCCTGCCGGAGCACAGCACCTCCCTGCTCCCGGAGACGGATGGCTGCCCGGTAGAAGATTGTGTCTTTGGCATTGTATTTCAAACAGTTGTTAATAATCAGGTTGAAATCCTCCTCAAAGTCGTCGAAATTCAGATAGCGATAGGCCTCCAGATTTTGTTTCATTGTCTGAAAATCCATCGGCTTCTTGATGTGATCCAGGTAGTCTGGGACCTGCATAAGTAAAGAGCCAGAGCTAAGAGCCCAGGAGCCACAGTTAGCAGTACCTGCTCCAAGAAAACAGTTGTTAGAGCAATCAGGTATCGCTCCCTGTGCTCTGCCCAAATGCACATCGGGGAATGCCGTCTGCTTTTGCAGCTTGAGGAACAGCAACGCCTCCGGACTAGGAAGCCCATGTGCTGTGCTCAACCTGTTAGAGCGGATACGCACTCCAAAGCGTTTTTACGGCTCCAGCACACACACCAGCATCCTGTCCTCAACTCCTGCCTGCGGGCAGCTGGGATCCAGTATGCTACATGCTATTCCCTGGAGACGGAGCAAGTGCAGTCCCAGGGGAGAGGGTGAGTGCAGAAAGGTAAAACAGAGCCATCCAGGTGGCAGCACTGGCTACAGGTGGGATGCTGCAGTTTTCCTCCCCAGGTCTGCTAAGATGCCTCTATGCTGACCTGCTGCCAGCACCTTGCAGAGACCATGTGGACTTTCCCCATGTTCCCAGGCAGGGACTCAGTGACAGTCTCAGGAATTATCTGCCCTGCCCACAGCAGTGATAGTCTGAGGGTCAAATCCATCTCTGTGCTGTTCTCAGTCAGTCACCTAGCAGAGGCCTTCTCAAGAGGACAGGTAAGAGCTTGCCAACTGCTAAGGGCTAGCATTTTGCCTTTCCCAGTGGAAATCCCCAACTGCTAACAGACTCTGGGGTGTCACCAGTAACACACGCAGAAGAGCCAAGTGTTTTGCTCCCAGCTGTCACCAGCTCAGCTGTTCTGCATTTGGCTCATCCAGGAGGGGCATTGCTGAACATCCCCCTTGGGTGAGTGAGGGGTGCTGGGATGCGTGAGTCAGCACCAGGCTGCTCAGGGATCTTCTGGACCAGAGCACACCTTGGGCAGCCCTTGGCACGAGCAAGGGACAAGTTTGAGTGAAGTAGAAATCTGGGGGGAGGGGATTCTTACTTCGTAGATTTCTGTTACCTCAGACAGAGGGACAGGCTCGCTGAAGATGTTGCCCGTGTCTTTCTCCTGCAGCTGCTCAAGCGTCTTGCGGAGGAGGATGAGGAAGGGGGTCAGCTGCATTTCCAGTGCCACCTGCTGCACTTTGATCTAAAACAAAGGAACAGAGCGGGGCTGAGCCATCGGCGCCAGCCAGGCAGTGGGGACTATCCCCAGGGAGCAGCAGTGCAGCCCTGCAGGATAGCAGCCCCTCTCCTCTCCTTGCCAAGGGGCAGTGACTGCCCCTCACCCCTGTTTCTGGGGAGCAGAGGTGTAACACCGGCTCCAGCACCTGTGTGTCCCATCTGTGCCCTGCAGAGCAGCCACCTTTGCTTGGAGCCATTGGAGCAGGGTGCAGCACAGCTGAGGGGACCCTGGCACACCTACAGCACTCTAAGGAGCCCCTGCTGATGCCCACCCCAGCGGCTCCCCAAGGAGGGGCAATTATTACCGTCTCTCTCTTGAGCTTCTCCCGCTTGCGTATCAGCTCCACCAGCAAGCGCGCACGCTCGAGGTCATGGCGCAGGCGCTGCCATGACTTCAGCTGCTCCTTCAGGGCCCAGTTCTTATCCTCAGTGTCTCTCTGTGGGAATATCAGAGACCATGAGCTGATAGAAGATGTGCTCCCATATTCCACCTTCCTGACTCTATGCTGGGGCTCATCCTTGGCAAAGGGAACCAGCATGCCTGACCTGCTGGTCCAGCAAAGGTCACAGCTCCCTTCTTTTAACCTAACAGGTGATTCAGGACCAGTCTGACCTCTGGCCAGGGCTAAATACCTGGCCCTTGATCACGAAGCCCTTAGGATGTCAGGAAGTGGACATCCTGAGCCTCTGGAAATACTCTTCCTAACATGACCGACTGCCTGCAGCTGCCCAAGAGGTCTGTGCTGCTGCTCACAGCTCTGGCAAAGTGCAACAGGACAAAAAGGGAACACAGCTCTGGTTGTTTTCATTTCTGGAGCACCAAAAAAATGACAACTTTTATCCTGCCATAGCCAAACCTGAGCAGAAGCAGTCTCAACTCTTCTCCAGGAGAAATAAATAAGAGCGGCCAAAGGCAGGAGAAAACCCTGCCCAGTCAGTCATCAAAGGGCTCAGAAAGAAAGATTTAGAGCTCAGACAGGGAGCCAGAAGAAAAATCTTCCTCTCTGGCACCAGAGATTTCACATCTGTGAAGTACTGACTGTGGGCTGGGGCAGACTGCAGGCTGAAAGCAACACCCAGAGGGAGCACTCCTGGAGCAGTATCAGAAACTGGAAGCGAGATTCCTTCTAAGACTGTTTCTGGAGATTCTCGGCTATCTCTCTCAACACTGCCTGACACAGTGGCCTCATACTAGAGCCATTTCTGACAGGTTTGCCATCACCACTGGCTAAATAAAGGCACAAGAAAGGAACTACCTTCAGCGTGGAAGCCTGAGAGGGCAGGATTCCCTTCTTGTGGCAGGCTGCCAGTGGTGTCGCTGCCTGGCAATTCTCTGAACACTGAGAGCGGAGGAGTAGGTGAAGCAGCAAAAGCAGCTGGGACTGCCCTTTCCTCATCTGACAGCTCATACCCCTGACCCCCACTCTGCACCTGCAGGCATTGCATGCAGCAAAGGCTCTGAGCCCACAGCTCCAAAGGCGCAGGAAGCATGCACACAGCCAGGGTTCCCTGCAGCCCCCCAACAAGCAGCTCGTACCTGGTCGCAGTTTCTCTGTGACTGCAAGTGTGTCTGGAGGCGACGGAGCAGGGGGACACCATTGCGGGACTGTCTCTTCAGAGTCCAGTAGCTGTGCAGCCTCTGCATGAACTGGCTTTTCCTCTGGATGGTTAAACGGTTTGTAATCTTACTGAGCCTGAGGAAAGGAGAGGAACCACAGAGTCCATCAACAAGACAAGCCTGGCTGCTGTAGGAGAAGTCCTGGCTAGGGACATGTAGCAGCAAGGCCACCTGAGAAGCTCCTCAGGCAGAGAACACCCTTTTCTCTGGCAGGACTTTCTGTAACACCAAGTCACACAGGGTAGGGATGACAGGGGATGCCAGGAAACGTGCAGCATTGCCTATCCATAACAGACTTTTCCTTTTTACTTCCTGTCAACTTTTAGGCAAAGCCTGGGGCAGGTTGGAGTACAAGACAGCCACACTAGGGGCTGGACCTTTAACAGCTCCCACGGTCCTTGAGACCACAAGTGTTACAGTGCTGCTACACCAAAACCATTATTTACCTGGCTGAGGGCCACTTGCTGTGACAGAAGGTCTGGCTAAATGTTACCAGAGAAACTCAAGCCCTGGCAAAGCACAAGGAGGGAGCAGGAGGCATGAGTACAACAGAGGTCCCACCCAAGACTATCCTAAACAGCCCAAAAATCCCACAAAAGGGATTTCTTACTTCCTACAACAGCAGACAGTCTGGAGGACTGGGACAGCCTCATTTAGCAGAGTTGGGCAGAAATGCCCTGCTAGTGGAGAGCTGGAGGGACGAACCCTCAACACCTCCCCAACTCCCAGGGACAGCTCTTCCCCGGGGATGACCCAACCTGCATCAGCCTCAGCTGAAGAGGCTGGGGACAACGGCCTCATGTGCCATCACTGGCCAAGCACAAGTCCCACAGGAAGACATCTGGCATTCTGGCAACAGCCCTTGAAAAATAATTAATCCCAACAGGAAGGCCTGGGGAGAGGTTAACAGCTTCTAGCTCAGTGTGGGTTTCACTGTGAGCATGATAGCAGCAAGACCCTACCAACTGCCTGCCAATGTGTCCACACATAAGAAAAGAGGCTCTGGCTATGGAGCAAGCCCCGACTGAGCAAAAACATAAGGTTGGGACACAGACTGTGGCAAAAAGCCAGCAGCCTTGTGGAAGAGATCTGCCTCCCCAAGTGACCAGAACACTGTCCAGCGAGCACAGCCCATGGCTTCCATGTGCTCCCTTCCAACTGCACAAGAGGTAGTCTTAAGGGTCTGAGGGTCTTGACAGTGTCCTATGGTCCCAGCCCCAGCACAGCTCTTTGCCATAGGGAGGAGAAGAACTCAGCAGCTCAGGATTGATGGCTCACCAGCACAAAAGCAAACACTCCCATGCCCAACCTGTGCTTCAACTGAGTGTCACCTGCTGCGGGGTGACAATGTTATCCAAAAACATCCTAGGATGCCCTTATGTGCTTTTACACGCTGCTGAGGACACCCAGAGTTACACATTACACTGACAAATTCTGGCAAGGCTCTTAGATGCTCTTGTTTTCGGATTTGCATGCCAGCCCAACAATCTAACAAGAGCAAGACACAAAGCAGTTGCACCTGTAACTAGAGTGTTTGCACCTTCCCATGAAACCACAGGTTTGGAACGTGACAGAAACACAATCCCTGGCAAGGCCTCGTGCTGGCGAGCCAGCCTTAGGACTGCCGTGTTCCTTGGCAGGCAGGAGTCCTGATGCTCTCCAGCCACAGCTCCTCACAGGCAGCTTTCAGCACCCGCCACCACCCGGCCCCATTCCAACAGGCAGTGCCGAGAAGGAGCAGCTGCTGCTGTGCCTGGCACAGAACACTAAGGAAGCCTAGCAAGAAGTACGTGGCTGCTGGGATGGATGAGCTCTGCTCAGCGGAGCACAGGGATCCCAACCCCAGACCTCTCTGCTCCAGAGCCAAAATAAGCCCCAGGATTAGCCCATTTCCCAGGCCTGAATTGATCCCACACTTCTGTCTTTAGCCTTACACAGCCTCAAGAGAAAACAGACCTCAGCAGAAAGGAGAGTAGTTCCCTCCTCCCCGCCTCGTTTACTCCAGTGCCTGAGGTCAGCACAACAGGAAAGGAGTGCTGGGAACCTCCAGCTGCTTCCTGACGCATTCGGCCAAGTTCATTCTCTGCTGTTAAACTACAGCAGCCATTTCATGCCCTGCCGAGGACCCAGACACCTTTGTGGGGCAGCGTGTGGCTCTGCCTCTCTGCAGGACTCCTAGAGGAAATCACCATAGCCCTCTGTGACAACAAAGTGAGAAATACCTGTGCAAACAGCTAAGGAGAGGAATAGGATAATGCCAACATGGAAAGCAGGACACAAGGCACAGAGAAAAGGAGAAATTTCTCCCCAGTCCAGGGAGGGTGGCAGGTTGTACCTGTGGGGGGGGATGCAGGGCACAGAAACCACGGGTGCTGCGGCTCGTTTCTCTGCCAGGATCTTCCGTGCCTTCTTCATCTTGATCCTAGACTTGGCCTTTGCTTTTTTGACTTTCTCAGAACTCCAGCCTTTCCCCTCCTCCTCTTCCTCCTCATCCTCCTCTTCCCCCTCGCTGTGGGACAGGGCGGGAAGCCTGCGCACGGAGCCTGGCGGTGTGTGGATGTCGCAGTAGGCGGTTTTGCGCACACTGAAGGAGGTACCGTTGGCACCCGTCTCCCGGACAGGCTCCATCTTCATGTACAGCCCGGCCTGCTGGGCACAGGTGACATGGAAGGCGGTGTAGCAGTTGGCTTTGTGACACTGGATGCAAGCCCCAGAGCCGCGCTGCTTGCAAATATAACAGGTCAGCTTCCAACGGGCGGGCGGGATGTGCTCGATGCTGTCAATGGGCTCCAGGAAGACAGTGTTGGCAAAGCACACCTCTGGGATCCAGAGGGCACAGACCACGTGTGCCCAGCGCCCATCATCTGTCTGCTTGAAGGCCCCCCCCTTGTTTGGGCAGAGGGCGCAGTCCACAGCACGCGACGGTGACTGCAAGCACCGTCTGCAGAGCCACTGTCCCTCAGGGATGTAGGGCACCCCATAGCACTCCTGGTGCACAGCCAGGTTGCACATGTCGCAGAAGAGGATGACATTGCTGTTCTGACACTCCCCATCGTTGCAGATGCAGCAGACGGCATCCTCATCCACCAAGGCGTTTGGGTCCCCCTTGTTGTGGCTCTCGAAGTAGGACTCCTTCTCTAGCCGATCCATCAGGTACTCGAAGATCTCCTGGGGAATAGGACTCACGCCTTCGTTCTTCCGCCTCTCGTTCATGATGTCCAGCCAGATGTAATCCTCCTCATCCATGTCATACTCCACCTCCTCATCCAGCTCCTCTGCTGACTTCTCGATGTATCTGGAAGGATAGCATGGGAAAGTGAGGGCATGCTCACAGCTGGAGCTGCTAAGCCCCAACCTCAGGATTTCTCTGTGGCTGAGGGAATGTCCAAATGCTCATGCTGAGCCACAAGTCAAAACAAAGAAATAGGGACAAGGCAGGAATGTCCAGAAGCGGGAGATGCTGCTGCACCCTGAGTAGTGCAGCGGCACAGCAGCGGCTTGGAGACAAAACAACACTAATCTAAGGAGCAAGGTCAGGCCTTGGAGACTCATCATTGCAAGGAATGGGCTGCATGTGCCACCCAGAAACTGCCAGTGTTCTGGAGGCAGCAGCCTCATGACCAAGACATGATATCCATGCATGGAGCCATCATGTTTCATTAATTTGGGTGAGGAGGCTGTGTTAACTCCTGTCTGAGGTATTAACTGGGGCCACTGCACTCACCAAATCTCTCACAGAGTACCATAGGACAACAATTAAGAATTATGCCCACAAACAGACAGATCCTACAGGTACACTTTGGTGCTGAAGGGCTCTGAAACTATCCCAGCATAGCTCCAAAAAGCAGAACGAGAGACAAAAGGACACATTTGGGTTTTGTTATGATTGTACATGCTGCTCCTGCAAGGAAAGAGCACAGCAATCAAACTGTGGGCAATGGCCTAAGCAGTAAGTCAGAGCTCCACAGATGCACAGACCCCTCAGAACTGTGATGTGACACCAGGCAGAGCCCCAGAAGCCTGAAGCCATGGGACAGCCAGATCTGTGAGACCTGGGAAAGGCAGACAGAGGCCATTTCCAGGAGCCACAGGCAAGCCACTAGAATAGAGTGGGGCCAATTCTGCCTCCAGACCCAGGGCATGAGCCTGGGAGTCTCCTCGCACCCAACCATGGACAATACCTGTAGTACGAGGTGGGACGAGGTGGGGCGTCAGGGGTGTCCTGCTCAAGCTCTCGGTACACCACCTCGGGCAGCTTGGGGGTAGTGCTGGCCGATGCGTTGTGATGATGGTGGTTGGAGTCCTTGCGCTTCTCCTTGTTCTTGTGCTTCCCAGATTTGGGCGGGACGCTCTGCGTCTCCGTGTTCTCCTTATTGCTCCCATTCTCGGGCACCTCCTCGGGAACATCCTCGTCCTCGGACACCACGTCGAGATTATCGAAGATGCTGATGCGGTGGACGCGGCCATGCAGGTCCACCTCCACCATGCGCTGGGCCTGGGCGTAGGTCATCACCTCTCGGCCAGGCGACTGGGAGGTCTCGGAGGGGCTGGGTGACTGCTTGTTGGCGGCGCGGGCCTGGCGCCCCTTCTTCTTGTGCTTGCGCAGGGGGGTGTGCTGGGGCGGGGGCGGGTTGTCGTGGTCATAGTGGTACAGGTGGTACTCGATCCCGCTGTAGCTCTTGTAGATCTTGCGGCAGGTGCCTACCGGGCACTCGTAGGGCGGCTTCGTGGCCCGCAGGTTGTGGCAGAAGGTCTTCACGTCGAAGTCTACGCCCATGGCGGGGCCGCGGGGAGCCGAGGCCGGGCCGGGCCGGGCCCCCCGCCCCGCCGCCCCCTCCCCGGGCCCCGGCCGCCCTGCCCTGGTACCCCGCTGCCCGCTCCCTCCCTGCGGCGGCGCTCCCCGGCGCGGGGCCGCGCTCAGCGGGCGGGCGGCTCCATGGGCGGCGGCAGCGGCGGCGGCGGCGGGCCCGGGCCGGCCCCAACAATGGAGCTGCGGCGGCGCCTGGCGCGGGGCGGCCGCTGGGTAAAGCGCCGCGCCGCCCTTAGCAACCGCACTTTCGCCACGGCACCGCCGGGCAGCGGCACCGGGTGGCGGCGGCGGCGGCAGCGAGGACGTAGGGGACGCGGAAGGCGGCGGCGGCGGCGGGGACGGCGGGGCGGGGAGGCCACGTGGGAGCGGCGGGGCCGGGCCGGGTCGCGCCGCGATGGTGGTGGCGAATCTGCCACCGCGAATCACAAACCCCGCTGCCACCGCCCGGCCCCGCCCCAACCCGGCCCCCCTCGCCCCCCTCGCCCCCCTCACCCCTTCGGTGTTCCCGGTCCCTCTGGACCACTCGATCCCGCAGGTCACCCCCATCCCCAAGGTCCTGCCGGTTCCCCCGGCCCGGCTACACGCCCCCCGGTACCTTCGGCCCCCTGGCCTCCCCCGCCCCACCTGGTCCTCCCGTCCCCCTTGGTCTCCCCGTTCCCCCACCCCAGCACGGCAGCAGACCCGGTTGAGCAGTTTATTTACAATCGGTAACGTGGTAGAGACCCTCTTGCCCTCCGTCCCGGCACGCTCAGGCGGCGGGAGCCCCGGCCGTGGGGCAGCGCATGGGGCAGAGCGGCCAGCCCGAGTCAGCAGAGCCGGAGGAGGGGGCACAGGCAGGAGCGGGGTGCAGGCAGGAATGGGGCGCAGGCAGGAGCAGGGCGAGGCCGCTGCCCCAATGTGCAGCAGGGCTGAGACCTCTGGCAGGCACTCAGGGTCAGCCTTCCCCTGGGGCAGACGCCAGGCTGCCCTCCCGGGACACACACACACACAGTGTCCCCCCAGGCGCTGGCCCTGCCCGCGCTGCCACGGCCGAGGGACAGTCCCGCCTTGCTGCTGGACATCGGGCAGGAGGAAGGGGCAGCCGAGGATATCCAGCCCTGTGGTCTCACTGCCAGAAGCAGGTCCCAGCCCTCTTTTCACCAACCATAACAGCTGATTATCTCCTTAATGGGGCTACATCTCCATGGTTAAACCCTAGCCACCAGCAGAAGAAAGGTGACATATCCTTGCCCCACCAGCCAGTCCCATGGCTCACAGAAGAGCTACTCGGGATCTGCCCGGCGAGGCTTGATGTCACGGGTCTTCATGTAGGAGAGCAGCTGCTCAGGAATCTCAGCCAACACGTCCTTGGCCAGGCGGGCCATGCTCAGCACCTGGTTGCCCGAGTCATCCACGTAATCCCGAAATGGCACAAACTTTGAGGGCAAGAAATGTGCAGTCCAGTTGGAAGCAATTCTCTTGCTGTGGGGGTCAGCAAGGAGGATGGAGCATCTCTCACCCATGGTGGGTCTAGATTCAATGCCAGAGTTACCTGTACAATGTCCCTCTCGGCATACCGTCCCCGGGAAGACAACCGTACCTCGTCACCATCCAGCTCCTCCATGGCTGCGGGTGACAGCTGGTGTCACCAAGCCTCGGTGGGGTGAACACCAGGGATGGAAACACCAGCCCTTTGGATGCCTTTGGCATCCCAGAGGCAGAGACGATGTTTCCATCCCTCTTCCCTGGTTGTCGCCCCCGAGTCCCAACTCACCCTCAAACTCAGCTGGACCTACTCCCACAATGATGATGGACATGGGCAGGGAGGAAGCCTGTGGAGCAGAGGCAGAGTGTCAGCCATTGTAGTGCCCATGTGGTGTGGACTCAGAGCAACGAGGGTGCACTCACTGTTACAATGGCTTCCTTGGTCTGCAGCATGTCGGAGATGACACCATCAGTGATGATGAGAAGGACATGGTATTGTGAGCCATCCGTCACCTGGGCAGCTGTCCTATGGGGAAAAGGGATGGGGTCCCTCAAGCACCCCACTGGTATGAGGCAGTCAGCCCTGCTGTGGGACAGATGGCATTTGGGGATGGCAAAGGGGAGAATGCCCCAGTGCTCACCCAGCCACCTGGTTGATGACGGGAGCAAAGTTGGTAGGACCGTAGAGCTGGACAGTGCGCAGGCTCTGTAGGTAAGACTCCAGCACGCCTTCAATGCCGGCACAGCTGGGGTTCTCCACATTGTTGTTCTGGGAGACAGAGATGGGTGCTTGGAGGGGGACCACAGCTCCTGGTGTCCCCCAGGCTGCAGGATGCTGTGGCAGGATGTGGCCAGGGTGCTTCCCCTCCCTGCCAAGCCACTGTGGGCACCCCAAGGCCAGCTCTGCCCCACAGCCAGGAGGTCCAGGTTCACCCTCAGCCCTGCCCGCAGGGAGGGCGCACCAGAGGAAACTGGTGGGAGATCTTGCCGTCAGGTGGGACTTTGGCACCAAAGCCGTAGGCAGGGAAGAGCTTGTCACTGTCGTAGTCCTGGATGATCTCCCCCACTGCCTTCAGTGCCAGGGCGTAGGCGCTCAGCTGGTAGGGGCTCGCGTAGTGCAGCGAGGTGGGCTGTGATGGCAACCCTGCAGCACAGTGCCCGTCGCACCCACCCCATGCCAGCCCCACGGTGACGGGGGCCCCCAAGACACCAGGTGCACTCACCATTGGAGGCCGTGAAGTCGATGGCAACAGTGAAATTCAGCTGCGTCCTTTAGGGGGAGAGCGAGGGAGGCTGCCGGCCCCATGGCAGAGGGATACCATCTTCCAGCCCCACAGTGCCAGTGTTTCCCTGCCCAGACCCATTGCCTGGGGCCCTCTTCCCCAGCCAGCACCCCACAGCCCCGTGTCACCATATTGCATCTAATTCGTAGCCCCACTGCCCCCTCATCACCCCTTTGCCATTACCACTGTCCTCACCCCGAGACCCTCAGCCATGGGGGATCTCAAGGAGCCGGGGGACTCCTGGCCCCCCACTCACCCGCCCCGTATGTAGTCAACGAAGGTGAACTCAGACTCAACAGAGAAGGAGAGCAGTGTCACCTGTGGGCACAGGGGATCAGATCTGAAGCCCTCCTAACCTGGCAGGCACAGCAGGTGGAGCAGCATCAACCCCTGCAAGGCAGAGGGCCCAGGAATTCCCCAGCCCCACTCACGGTGCCGGAATTCACATATTTCTTCTTCTTGCATTTCTTCCTGGGATTCAGCACCTGCAGGCACAGGACTGAGTTGGTCCCAGCACGGAGTGCACCCTGTCCTCACCCTGACCCACCACCCTACCTCATACACTGTGAACTGACTCTGTGCTCGAGAGAGCTCCCGGTAGCTGGTGGCAAATTCCCCGATGAAATCATGGCTGCAGGAGGAACACAGGCTCAGCATGGCCAGGCACCTGGGTGAGAGGTGCTCTGGGAAGCTTCAGCAGCACCCTGATGTCCTTTACCACACCACAGGCACAGCCTCACCTCCCGTCCCGATCCCAGTCATACACATCTATCTTCACTGTCCTGAAAGCAAAAGCGCACAGTGGATGAGCCGCCAGCTAGGCTGGCATAGCCCCTGATTTGGGGACACCCAGCCACACAGCCCAACCAGCAGCGAGCACCCTGCCCACCAGCTGCCAGCTGAGCCACCCTGCCTGCCCAGCCTGCGGCTCAGCCGGGAGGGAAACGGGAAATTTGGGTCACGGTAGGGGCCCTGGAAAGGAGGGGGATGCCTTTATGTAATTTGGGTTGCAAAAGCGAAAAAAAGCCCATCAGGGCCCAGTTCTGAGCTGCCTGCCACTGTGGGGCCAAGCCCACAAAGAACTGCTCATACCCTGCTCTGGCCCCATGGCTGCCCCATCCCTGTCCCCATCCCCATTCCTGTACCGGTCGTAGTCGCCATTGCAGAGGGCGCGCACGGGGATGGTGAAGGGCTGCCACACCGGGTTGAGTGTGTTCTTCACCACCTCTGTCTTATGGCAGATAGTAAAGCTGAGGGGACAGGACAGGGTTGGGCCACGCCATAAGGTGATGTTGGCGCCCTGCCTGCCCCACTGGGTCCCTGTGCTCACGTGCCATCCTCGTTGCTGCGATAGAAGACAAGGAAAGGGTCGGATTTTCCAAAGAAGTCCTTCTTGTCCAGCTTGTTGGCGCACAGCTGCATCGTGACGATGTCCTGGGGACAGGGACTGTCACTGCCAGCCACCTTCTCACGCCTGGCACCAGCAGCTGCTGTGCTGAAGGACCATGCAGCCCTCTCCTCACTGCAGGTGGTACGCTGGCACTCACCCGGCAGTTGCTCAGCTCCTCAGCCAGCAGCAGGATGGTCCCACACCGCTTCCCTGGGACACCCCTAGGATCGGAGGCACACAGTCAGCTTGGGGACAGGGAGGACAGTTCAGGGGCAAGAGGTGGGGTCAAAGTTGGGGCTTCTGTCCCACAGCTGGTGCTTGGCAGTGTGACCAGAGTCCCCAGCACAGGACATGCAGGGAGGGGTCCAGTGGAGCAGGTAATGGAAACACAGTGTGGGACCCCCCCACCTCACCTTACCACAGGGTGTGACTCACGTGAGGGGTCTCTCCAGGCGTCCCCGTTGGGACCCAATCACCTCCCCCAGTGCCACGAATGCCTGTCCCAGGAAGTCCTGTGCCCCAAACAAAGCGCTGTGAGACCCTGGAGGGTTGTTGCCCCACCATCCATACCCACCCCTTTCTCTCCCAATGCACCCATGGGACCTGCCACCAACTTGACTCTAGGCAACCCCAAGTGTCCTGAACCTAGACTGTGACCCAAGAGCCATCTCACAGCCCAGGACCCATTATGCATCCCCAGGACTACTTCAGATGCCTGCTCCATGTGCCTTACACTCACTCTGTTCCCCCAGGGTCAGCCCACAGCCCTGGACCCATTCTGTGTCCTCCCCCCCAACTGCCCTAGATGCCCTGACCTGTCCTGGACCCCTTAGACCACCCTACATCTATCCTGCCCATCAAAAGCCACCCCCATGGTGTGTCCTAGCCCCATCCTGCCCCACCAGGAACTCCCATGAGGGCTGGATTCCCAGGGCAGAGCAGGGGCTGGTGTGTGGCAGGCACCTACCTTCTGCCAGTCCCCATGGGGCATAGAGAGATGAAGAGCAGGTTAGAGCCCTCTGAGGGGGCACTTGTACCCCCCAAGAGCACCCACACAGGGCACAGCCTCGGGGTGTCCCAGCATGGCGTCACAGCGGGGCATCACTGCTCGTCCCCCCGGCACAGGCTGTGCTCACCTGCTTTAAAGCGGAGCAGCTCTTGGAGTCCACGTTGTAGCTGGTGTAGGAAAGCAGACCCCTGAGCCAGTGCCTGCAGAGATGCTCCAGCACACAGCCCCGCTTACCACCCCCATCCGGGCTATTCGACATTGTATCCTTATTTATTATCCTTATTTATTACTGACTCGGTGCTTTGTTCCACCCTCAGTGGGGCCAAGCCCTTCCCTGGCCACCCTACTCACACATCAAAGCGGAGGTTTTGCTTCTCCTCGAAGTAGTAGTCGAGAACAAACTTGCGGACAAAGTCGGGGTTCAGGGTGTTGTCAATCACTTCGGTGCGTCCGAACTGCAGGGAGAGGGGTGAGGGTGGCCCCCCCAGGACCCGTCCCCATCGCAGCTGCCTCGGCGCTAATCCCGGTGGGGGATTAGCGCTGCTGGCGGGGCCGGATCATTACCGTGGACGGGGAGGGATCATTAGCGTGGACGGGTGGCCATATGGGCCCGTTTAACCCAGCCGGGGATTAGCCAGGAGAGGGGGCCACGCTCACCTCCTTCCACTCGCTGCTCCCCGAGACCTGCACAAAGAGGACCACCACTGCGGAGAGAGGAGCAGAGCCAGGCTGCCGCACCGTGCCGTGCCTGCGCCACGCCGTGCCCCCTGCCTGGCTCTGTCACCCACCTGGGTCAGACTTGGAGAAGGTGTCCATGTCCAGCAGGTTCCTGGAGGAAGAGCCAGGCGTGAGCCACCCTGAGCACCACCCACCTGGCCCCGCAACGGGTCCCCATGTCCATCCTCCTGATCACGGGTCAGCACCATGCCAGAAGGCCGTGCTGACACCCGTGGCTAAGAGCACCGGCACTCCAGGGAGACAAGCTGGCTCCCTCTGCAAGGTTCGGTGGGGCAGCAGGACGAGCGGAGAGCAGCGTCTCCAGCGCTGACGATGATTGAACATGACAGGGAACCCATTTACAGGATGAAACCTTCCCCGGTGCCGCCGGCGCCGGCTGAGTGCCCGCCGCGCCCCGGCAGCAGGAGCTTGGCTAATGGCGGGGTGCAGAAGTGAGAAGAAAGGAGACACTTGGAGCAGGGGCTGAGAAGCCAGTGGGCAGCCCCCGACACAGCTACCGGCGGAGCGATTGATCGTCGTCCTGTGCGCGGTGTGACACCGGAAAGTGCCGGGGGCTGCGACCGGCTCTGCTGGGATACTTCCCGCACCCCCGGGGTGGCAGCACAGGGTGGGCTGGGGCACGGCCGGAGGCTGCGGGGCTCAGCCAGCTCCCTTGGCTTCTGAGCGCAGGGGAGAGACCCCACCCTGCACTGGGCTGAGTCCTGGGGCTGCGAAGCCGAAGGCTGGCCCTGCCCTGGGCTGTCTCCAGGTGCGACCCCCGGTCCCCGCCTGGAGCTGCCCGGTCCCGCGGTCCCGTGGCCCATCTGCCTGCTGTCCGGGAAGCTGGCGGCGGGTGATAGGGCTCAGCCGCGGGGAGAAGGCACGGCAGCCCCCGGCCCGGCCCAGAGTTTGCATAGCTCAGGGATGTGCTGGAGGTGGCCACCCCGGTCGGGGTGCTTCATGCCAACGGCACGGGGACACTGCCGCCCAGTAGGACGCTACTGCCTATCCCTGCGAGCGGGACCCCCGGCCGCGGGCAGCGGTGCCTCCGACGGGCTATATTTAGCCGCCGGCAGATCGGCTCAGCAGCCGCCGCTTGCCCAGGGGACCCTAAGCAGGAGCCGGGGCACCGAGCAGCCCCTCTCCTGCAGCCCCCGTCCCGCCATCGCCAACGCTGCCGCGCTCCCGGTTCCGTTGCCTTGCACCGAGCTCGCCGAGCCGGGCAGAGATAGGCAGACCCGGGTAGCCGCTCGCAGCCAGCGCCGGCACCCCGCGCCTCGCCGGCATCATTTACGTCCCAGAAGCATCGCCCCACAAGTGACCGTCCCGCTCCCGACCCCCGGGTGAGGGCATCGGGTCGCTTCACGCAGCCGTGCCCGGTGCCACCATCCCATGGGACCTCGTGAAGGGGACGGGACGGGGGGTAGCAGGGTAGAGGGGCGCTGGGCACACGCCCTGGCACCGAGACCTACCCGGGGAGCGAGGAGAACGCGTAGCTCACAAGCCCCTGCCCAGGAGCTGAGCGGTGGGCAGCGGGACTCAGCGAGCAGCTCCGCAGCGCATCCCGGTGCGTTTCGCACCCACCCGTGTCCACGGACTAGCCACCGCCCTCCCGCTCCCCCGCCCGGCTCCCGGCTCACCGGCAGGACACGGTGAGCTCCACCTTGGTACCCGGCACGCTGCCGGCCGCCGGCTCCAGCGCTCCCGGAGCCGCCATCCCCGCCCGGGCGCCGCCGAAGCTCCGCGCCGCCTCCTCCCGCGCCGCCGAGGAGGCGCGCCCGGGGGCGGGTACGGCACGGGCACGGCCCAGGCAGGGCTCAGCACATCTTGAGCACGATGGCCCTTCCTTGCCGGCAGCGGGGGCACCAACCCAGGCACCAGGGCGTTCAGCTCCTGGGGCTCGGCTCCACCGGGACCTCCCGCCCGCGATTCGCAGTCAGGAGCAGAGGGGGTTCAGCCCCGACCCCGCCCCGCCTGGGGCTTCCTCCCGCGCTCGGCTCGGTGTTATTTCGGTGCCGACGCTCGCGGAGCGTGGGCCGGGCTATTTATAGTGAGCGGCGCCCCCGACAGCGCGACGCCCCCGCACCATCCCCCGCCTGGCCCCGCTGCCCCCGCCCGCAGCCCAGAGAGGAGGCAGGAGAGGGCACAGCTCGGGTCATTTACTGCAGAGACTCGCCGAGGACCCCGCACCCCCCAGCCCCAGGCAGGGGGTGCCGGCGGCGGGCACTGGGTGCAGCAGGTGCCTGCACCGAGAAGAGGGTCCCAGGACTCTGCTGGGGGACGTGCCAGCCCCAGTTTTCCAGGCAGTGGTCTCGGAACGCTGTGTTCAGAGGGTGCTGCTGCCTCTCAGTCCCACACCCCGCGCAAACTGCTCGAGGAGGCCACCGATGGCTCCTGAGGGGCTGGGGGGCACGGCCTTTAGGCCGATGGTCCGGCTGTAGCTTGCCAGAAAGGCAGTGCGCACTTCTTCCAGACGGGACTCACGGTCACTCGCCGACACCAGTCTAGGAGAGAGAAAGGGAGGTCAGTGACTGTAGCCATCGCTCTCCACATCCCAGCTCTCACTCCTGACATGGCTGGCAGCAGGGCCGGGGCTCTGTCCATAGCGCCAGCAAGTCTGTGGTGCTCAACGGGCTGCAGTGGCAGAGGCAGTGCCAGCCCTAAAAGCCTCTGTCCACAAAGCTGGTGGCAGCTGGTGCCACTGCCTCCTCATCCAACCCAACCCACGGAGCCACTTGCAGCTTCAAGCTCCTGCTCCCCACGGGGTTTCCTCCTTCACACACCCCACTGTCCCCTGGTTCTCCCACCACCATGGTGCTCACATGGCTGCAGTTCATAAACAAAGTGGTGCTTTGGCCAAGTGGGTGCTGACGTCAGCCTCTGCACCAGTTCCCTTCCCCTCCTCACACTGTGTTCCCAGATGGAGCCTGTCCACATGTGCTGTGCCCGGACAGTTGCTTCCAACCTCTCTGCAACCATCCCTCACTTCCACCAGCCCCAGCCTTACATGCTTGTGCCAGCACAGACAGCTCTGTGGACGGGGCAATGAGAGGGAGCAGACAAGGTGACAAAAGCCCCAAGGAACACTCCTGCCATAGGAAGAAGAGAGCTGAGCAGTGCTTTACTTCTGCTCCCCAGCATGTCTGCTCTTGGCAAACAGGAACAGAGTAGGGCATGACTTCCCATGGGACCTGCTCTCCTCTCCTGCTGATCCACACACCTGGTTAGGGGCAGGGGGAAAACAGCAGAGGGAAGGTGAGACTTCAGCTGAGGGAGCAGGGGAAAGCAAGACTGGGGCTCAGAGGCAGCTGTTCCAAGCTCTCCAGCCTAAAATGATCCTTGCGTGGTGCCTCTGCGATATGCCAGTGGTTCCCAGAGAGATTAAGACATTCCTCAAAGGTCACTCCAAGGGCACAGCGCGAACCCTCCCCATAAAAAATTCCCTTTTATCTTCCAGCGCCTGGGCTGGCTATAAATTGGCGCAGCTCATCTGAATGGAAGTGTTAACCACCCACAGCCAACAGCTTCGGTCCGGAAACAGCAGCAAGAGGATATGGTGGGAGGCCTATAAACAGCAAGCGATGCCGAGGCAGCCAACCAGGCCGCTGTTTACTGTGTCTGATAATAAAGAGAAGCCAGGGGGCAAAAAAAGGCAACAACATATCTAAACACATTAGAGATGCTTTTTGGCAACCTAATTAGGACATGGAACTCGCAAACCTGCTAGCATTTAAAATAAGCTCCGTGAAGGCAGGACTTACTTGCACCCAAGTACAACGATCTCAGATGTCACGCGCAGAGGTAAGCGAGGGTGTGCAGCAGTTAGGTCCTGTGTCTTGTGGCTCTCACACCTCTTTGCAGGGTAGATTTTGTATTTGGGTTTTTGGGTTTGTTTCATGGAGTGAGACACTCCAAGACACAGGGTCAAGCAGCCAGCCACTGCTCCACACCAAGCCCTGCAGCCTGGCTGCAGCACTTCACCCTGAACAGTTCACCGCGGAGGCAGGTCGCGCTTCCTTGCCAAATCCACGGCACTCTGCCCCGCTACACTTCCTACAGCCTGCCCGCTCGCCTGCAGCTTGGGGTGCGGGATGAGAGGAGGCTGTCAAAGCCCCAGCTCGAAGTAAGCCCTGACAAGCCCCACACAAGCACAAGAAGTAGGCTGTGAAAAGCATACCTTCATCGAGCTGCTGCCAGTGAAGATGCAAAGTGGGAACTTAAATGGAATTAAAAGAAAAAAAATCTCACTGTGTCGGGCTGCGAAAAACTGGGATAAAACCACAATGGAGTCCTGAGCAAACAGGGCTGATACAGAGCAGAGAGAGGGTGGAGGCTCTGGATTAAGCTCAACACAACACCCCTGGGAACTCTTCATCTTTTCAACACAGTGCCTGGTCCCAGCACCTTCAGTTGAGCAGTCCCCAGCCCCCAAGTAACCCAAAGCTTTAGTGAATAGCTAAACAGGACAGAGCACCCACAGGAGAAAGCAACACCACTGTTCTCCTCCTTTTAAATCCACTGCCCCAAGCAGTCACTCTCCAAACCTCATAAGCCTAAGGCCTATCAACTTTGATTCATGTTCCTCTACTGAATTCCCTATTCTGACGTTGGATCCAACTCCAAGGACAGCTACAACTCACTGGTGATCAGCAGTGACCAAGCACAGCCACGCTCAGGACACAGTAAAGCAGTCACTATTCAGATGCCCATCCTTTAGTCCCTTCTCCCTCACCCATCGCCAAACTGCTGCAGGAGCAGCTCAGTGTGTCCTCAGGAAAGGAGAGCAAATGCCAGCCAAGCCATGTCCGACATCTCTTGCAATTTTTTGTTCTGTCAATTCAGGGATCTTGTAGCTTCACTGTAACTTGAGGGCAGCTGCTCTGCTCTGTTCAGCAGCACAGCATGCAGCCACACGAGACAGAGAGCCAGGGCAGGCAGCCTGTCTCACAGGAGACATGGGTTTTCATGTTGCTTGCCCTCTGCCTCCAAAGCACGTACTCAGATCTCAGTAAGGGACCGAGCATCTGGCAGCACAGCTCTTGCACTGCTTGCTAGCAGCAGCCCCTGATCTGCCATTTCAGTTTCTTGATGGAGAGTTTGCAGCCTGAAGGCACAAGCCAAGGTTCTCCTCTAACAGCAATTAAAGTGCATCTCCAGTCTTTCATGCTTCCAGAGGTGGATTTCTATTTGGGGAGAAACATTTGCCTCCCAGCCATTTCACATGGCAGGACGTGGCACGACGCAGAGTCTCTGCGGCTCTACACTGGCCAGCCACAGCACCTGCAAATGATGCTACACAAGGCCAGACAAAATTTGGGTTACAGAAGGAAAGTCCTTCTCTTACTCCAGCAAGGAGCTGACCCCAGTGGGGAGATGTAGGTGAGCAAAATCCAAAAGCAAGAAAATCTGGGTTACCAGTCCTGTCCTGACAAGCACAAATCCTGAACTGAACTCAATTATACCCAAATTCGGCATCTTCGGGGAAGAGAAAAAAACCTCTTCTTCCTACAGAAAGCTCCCCCATCATTAGGCAGAGAAAGTGCCGTTTTCTTTCCGTGTTCAGCATAAGCAAAGAGTGCTCAGAGACTGAGTTTGTGGATAGAAAACATCAAGGAAGAGAAGATGGAACAGTTTGTTATGGGCTCCCAGGCTTCTCTGAAAGTGCCAGAGTGATAAAGTTGCAGTGCTTGCAGCCAGCCAAGAGACCCAAGGAGAGATCCTGCATTTGAGACACTTACAGGCAAGTGCTAGAGAACTCATCCGGGAAGCTGCAAGAGGGAGAGGCGTCTGCGTTCAGGATTGCCTGCTCCCGAATACTGCCACACCCTGTCACCATCTGCCAGCTGCCAAAGTCTGTGGAAACGGAAGATCCGGGCAGAGAATGGTCCGCCGATCTGGGGCAGAGAGAGAGGGAGACGGCGCGATCAGTCAGATCATTCAGCCACATGCCTTTCGCTGGCGCTGGTGCCAGAGACCTGCCGGGCGGACAGCCAGCAGCGCCTGTGCCAGCACTGTTGACACTCAGGGACCAGGGTGCAACATGCAGCTCTGGCTGGGCCCCAGACCAAGCCTTTCCTTTGAAAGCGAAGGGAGAGCCAAGCTGGCTGAGGCCAACAAAGCAGCAGGAGCACACCAGGAGCTGAACAGGAGAGAGCCAGCATGAAGCAGATGGCCATGCAGAACTGAGAAACCCATTAGTGACATGAAACAGCAGATCCTGCCCTGAATCCTTCACAGATGTGGAAGTTGTGCTGTACAAGGGACACCACACCCTGTTGCTTGTTGTAGCTGTTAGCACATCCCAGGGCAGCAGGGCAAATCAAGGCTATGACTTGGTTAGTGCTGGGAAAGACTTGGAGATCATTTTCCTGGCAGCAGTTAGAAAGCAGATCACTCCTGAGCTATTACCACCAGACCTGAACAGAGCCAATGCCTGATGTGTACCCAAGACACCTACTCTCAGCACCTGAATATCTTTTCATTTCTGTGTTACAGAAAAAGGCTGTGCCACAAATCAGGTGACAAAACATCTTCAGGACAGGCTAAATAGCCAAGGAAGGATAATTGTTTGATGTATGCAACCTCCCACCAGGAAAGAAAGAAGCATGAAACATGGTAAGTGAATCTGAGGAGTCCCTCCAAAATCTCAGAGAAGAGGGCGCAATCACTTGAGACAAACCCAGAGCTCTTGGCTTCCAAGGGAGCAAGCAATTACTGTGCCTTGCTGCACAGCAGAGCGTACATAGCTGGAAGCACAGCCTGTGGCAGAGCTGCTCAATTACACACTACCAAGATCTTCTGGATAATTTATCTGAGCTCTGCTGGGCAGAGAGCAGTGCTCCAGCTCCAGCTCTGCTGGGCCAGGTACTTGCACGCTGTCTTCACAGCTAATAATAGCAGTGGCGCACTGCAGCTGCTCCCCAAGGGACCAGGAGAACAGCCAGAAAGACAGGATCTCCCACAGCAAGAAGGACCTGAGCAAGACTGGAAGGCAAGGGTGGGAAGAGATGCACAGCAGGAAACCTATTTGCAATTTCGATCTAATTCGAGGCCTGCCATTTAATTAGCCTGATCAATACAGCCGAGTTTGAGGAGTGTGAAACACGGTCCTGAACTGGCTGTGCAAGCACAGAAGGGGAGTCACACAGCTCCCTGTATATCAGCTTCCCATCTCAGCTGCAGTTTGGGGGTAATACCCCTGTCTGGCAGCTCAGGTGCTGAAAGGGCATCACAGCAGGAATTACAAAGAGCAGGACTTCAGCTGTCTCACACAGATCTTGTTCTTTGGCTGCTCAGTGAACTGGGGAGTGAGGGTCTGAGTATTGGGAGAACCCTGTCTTGCAAAATGGTGCTTTTCCTGGGGCATGTAATGCCAAACTAAGAGTGAGGACACTTCACTGAAAGCAGAAGTGCAGCATATACTGTTAGAAAGACCTTCAGCAGATCAGATAGGGATAACCTTCCCTAGAAAGCAAGGAATTTGTAAGAGAAGCAGAGCAGCTGTTCTGTGACGTCTACTTCTCTCCATGCTTTCGGAAGACGAAGTGGAGGAAGTCAGTATGAAGGAGAGCAGGCAGAGTGTTTGGGCCCAGAGCACAGTGCCACGCTGGAAGCACAGTGGGAACACTGCAGGATGCCAGGGAGAAGCATGGAGGAATACTGCTTCAGTATATAGTGAAGAGGAAGATGTCACCTCCCTGGGAACACAGCACAGCCAGGCAGGAAAAACAGCAGCATCACACACGGTGACAAGCAATTGAGATAAAGGAGTAAAGAGATCTATAGGCAATGGACTTGGGCTGAAAGTAAGCAGAGACAGGATTCTGCTACAAAAAGTAGTGAGTTACTGAACAGAGCACAAGTTTGTGGCCAGACAGAAACAAAGGTTTTGGAGAGGCAGGTCTGAATGGCAGGGGAGGGCCTGGGGTACAGTAGGATCTGCAGGTGAAGGTGAAAAGAACTGAGCAGAGTTCTGCACCTCTTGCAAAGGCAGAGTAGTATCTAGTCTCCTGCCCAGGAGACTCTGCCCACATGGCAAGCCATGATGCAAGGCACAAGAGACAGAAAAAATGTCCCTCTGCCCAACATCATCAACTACACCAGTCAGATAAGTCTGTGCTAAAGAAGGTGAACAGGAAATTGTTTTCTGCTTTGGGAATGTGGCCTCAGCTTCCAGCTGCTGGTCACCTTCCATGGTTGTCAGGTAAGACCAGACTGATCTTACACCACCTCTTGGAGGTGGATCAAACACTCCCTTGAATCCTGCCATGGACAGGCTGATGAAACACTGTATCTCCCACAAGACTGATTCATTGACTCTCTAGTCCTCCAGCCCTTCCTGGGGTCCTCAATCCTATAAAGTAGCTGTGTGAGCTTACTAAAGCTTTATATAATCCAACAACACTGGGGTCTAGGAGTTCAAGGCAGTCAATTCTGTGTCTTGCCTCCAGACAGCAGAACAAACACTTGTCGATTAATTGAATAAACTGATTGACTCTGAAATGAGTCTAGGTAATTTCTTTCCTGGCCCAGAGGTCTGAGCCTGGCCAGCAGAGCTAAGATATCATGGCAGACCTTTCCCTCTATCCCCAAAGTCTTCTTAAGGGAGGTCCTGAGGAAGTGTCACAATCAACATGCACCTTGAATAGCCTCAAGAGACAGCAGGGGCCAAGCCTGGGAAGACACAGCATAGGAAATTTTGTGTTTGCACTGCAGCGGCAGTAGAGCTTCTTAAAAGTACAGCTTGGCCTGAGAGCAAGACCAGATGTCTGGGACAACTGCACCCCAATGCAATCCAGTCAATGCTAGCAGTGAAAGTCTTCCTGTAATTTCTACCCTGAATGCTCCTTTGTAAAGTCTTGCTGCAGAGGCTCCAGAAGAGCTTCAGTAAGGCCCTTGGAGCAAGCTGGAGCTGCTGGGACACCAGAACCAGTTCCCAAGTCTTCAAGAACAGCATGCCTGCAATACATGACAGCCATGGCAGAGGCTGGCTAGCAGTAAGGACAGCATGGAGCCTTGGGAAGCAGCTGGACAATGATAGGAAAGCTGACATGGTTAGAGGAGATGAGATACAGCCAGTCTGCAAGTCGCTCTCTCTGCCACAGACATCTAATGGCAGACAGAAAAAGAATCAAAGTGAGCTTCACACACCCACCTCTTCAGGTCCACGAGTGGGAAGAAACTCCCTCAAAAGTGCAAGATTAACTAAATTAGATTAGCAAAACAGAGATGAGCTGCAAGCTGTTCCTTCACACAAGAAGGGACCTCTCGCAGGCCATAAACTGGCAGCTCCTAGCCTGGAATGGTTCCTTTTAATTAGGTCAGTGCTTCCCATGCAACATGCTGCACAAGACAGAGTATTTCAGAGCACATGGACACTCACTTGCCTGCCAGCGAAGAGCCAATACCGGAGGGAGAGCAACAGTCAGGGATCATTCCTTTTCTTAATATGTAACTGAGATGAGCGTCAAGTGCCAACAGCTAGGCTCCCATCCTGCCCTGTGCTGTCCCCACTCACCTGACGTATTTCCACACACCTAGGACTATTTGGGAAGCAGCTCATTTGCCAGCATATGCTCTGTGCTTCAAACCGAAGCATTAAGTAGGTTCTGGTATGTACAGGCAGATTGTGGCAACCTGGAATAAAGGGCAGCCCTTCCCACCTTTGCGTGGGAAATGTTGGCAAGGAGTATGGCACTCTGCCAAGAACTGGGAGCCCTGGCTGAATCCCAGGCAGTTATCTACAGCCTGGGACAGTGCCCGAGCAGTCCGTTCTCTGTGAGCACCATTTCAGATTACAGCACAGTCATGTGCCAGCCAGCAAGCCCATTTCGTGGCATGGTCGTGCAATAATTCCAGAAAACATTCCTGTAAACAATTCCTCTCCTGTTGTGGTCACTACCCCAAGTTGTCACATCACAGATAAACCTCCTAAGCGAGGTGGCTGTAAATGAACAAGACACACAGCACACACAGTCTTCTCACTACCCACAAAACACCCAAAACCAAGGGGCAGCACCTTCTCTGTCCCGCTCTGCTCTCACTGAACTCTCTCCAGACCCACAGATGAGCCATCTGCAGCTCTTAAGTAAAGGAGTTCTCTGCAACTGCTGGTCAAAGCACATCCTCTGCTATTTAACTCCTCCAGACCTCAACTCTCTAGATCACAGTACTTTGGGTTTTGTTTAATTGACTTAGCAAAAGCACATTCATCCAAAGATTATCCAGATGCTAATCCACATTAGTGCTATGGACACACATGCTAAATCCCTGACACAGATACAGAATTTTTCTGCAGTGTCATGGGACGCTTAGACTGCTAGTGTCAAATGCAAACACAGGAAAAGGTTTGCAAACTGCAACCCCCTCACATGCAGGGGGTTCAATTTGAGGCACATTGACTGACATACTCAGAGCTCTCTGTAGAACAAGCAGTACCTTTGTCCTGCTCTGGAAATAGTCTATGTGGTATTTTCCTGTGTGTTTGTCCTCCACAGATGTGATCTTATCACCACATTGGAATAAGCTAGAAAGACTGATAGGAATTGCCTTTGTACTGTTTTGCCTAACAAGAACCATCCTGGGATTTACAGGTAGCCAGGACCTCTAGATCACAAGATGGGCTGGTAATGTGACAGCAGCAGCCTGTTGATATTGCCTGGCCAGGAAAGGGACTTGGCTCCCAATGTCTGACTGGGCATTTGCATCCCTTTCTCTTAGGACAGCCCAGTTTCCCTCCCAGGCTCTGCCTGTGTCTTCTGCTGACTTGCCCTCCTGTTCCCTCCAGAGCTCCCCTGCCTGCCAGCACCTGCACTGGGCTGTTGACCTGAACTACCTGAAGGATACCTGCTGGCATTTTACAAGCAACCATTATGACCACTGCAGCAGCAGTTGAGGAAAGTGTTTTGTTGCTATGGCCACACAAACAGAGGATTAGGAAGTCAAGTACAGTGGTTTCTTCATCTCAAGAGCCTTGGGTGTTGACCCGCCAGCAGCACTGCAGGGATAAAGGTATTTTTGGCATCCTGATCAGTCTCTGTGCTCCTGTTTTTCCATCTTAGTAGCACAATTTTTCAGGCCGTGAAGAGACAGAATTTATCTCTTCCTTCCCTCACAGATATAGTCCTCCACTCAAAATGGGACTCACTGTTTCCTTTGGGGTAGAAAACGGTAGCTGAAGGTACTGTGATATCCACCAGACAAATTCATACAGTCGAAGCAGGGAGACCAAAGCCAAGTGGAAAGACAAAACCTCTTTCTGGAGAAAACATACCATGCTCAGAACCCAGAAACTGCAACACGTCAGCGTCTGATAAGGCAACCCTAACCCTTGCTATGGTGCTCTTCTGCCTACTTTTATTTCTCCTCTTTGCTCTTGCAGAGCAGTCTAGCTGAAGCATTACAAACTGCTTCTTCCTGAGCACTGCTGCAAGCTTGCTACCAGCAAGCACTGAACAGCCTGTCAGGCCTTGGGAATGGCATGGGACCACACACAGGAATTGTGGCACCACTGTTGTGAACAAAGCAGCTCCCAAGACAAGTTGTTTTCCTTCCAGTGTGTTCTTCTCTTCTTGGGAGATTCTTTTCATCTTACAGAGAATGCAGAGGTGGGCCTCAGCAACAACTCAAAGCCCTGCTATTGATGTCTTTCCCTGGGGAGAACAGTTAGCATCATTTACGAAAACTGTCAAGACACTGGGGTTTTTCTCTGGAATTGAGAGAAACTTGTTAAGAAAGTCTTATAAATTTTCAATGCTTTACTTGTTTATCATTTTATTTTCCATATGATGAGAGAGTACTCAGATTTGGCTGGTGGCTGTTTCAGAAACACTAGAAAAAGACTCATCGGAAAACCTGCAGAGACTACACAACCATTTGATGCTGTTAACAGCAACCTCTTATCTCACAGCCTCTTTATTCCATGTTGCCCTAAACACATGGTGTTTGCTCTCCACAGGATCTGCTCTTTCTTCCCTAGCCCAGCTCACTGCTCAACTCTGTCCTATTGCAGTGTCAGACTCCAGAAGGGTGCCTTTGTTATGGTGTGAGCTTAGGCTCAGGTCCAGGGTCCCCATTCCCCAGCAGGAACACACAGCCTTCCAGGCAGAATCCTTCACGCCAGCACAGCACTCGCAGCTTGCTCCCAGCAGATTCCTACCTCTGCTTGCCACCAGCACCCAGCTTTTTCCAACCTGCGTCATCAGGAGGGTCAGCAGGTGAAAAGGGAGACAGGATAGATGCAGAGTAAAGTCTGCTTAGTTTGAAAAGCTTCCTTCCCCAAACACCACAGCCATATCAAACCCCGGTGGATGCGTTAGACAGAGAAAGTGCTGTGAGCTGCAAACATGCAGGATGCAGAGATGCCAGAGCTCAGAGTTGAGGCATGCGCTGAGGACAGGCAGAACAGACTGTGTTATCAGCACAGTTCCTCGCTCCTCTAGGGGCTGAGGCAGGAGTGTCTGTGTTTAATGGCCAGCACTTCAGACAAGGTCAGACTAAAGAGGAACAGGCCTCCAGAGGTTCTTCTGCAGATACAAACACAGGTGCTCCAGTGTTCCCAGAGCTACACAAATGCAGCCCTGCACTGCCTTTACCAGACACTCATTTTGCTGAGAAATGCTCTGCTCTGTCCCATCTCACCTGGATCTGGGCACTTCTAGTGGGCTGCTTCCAATCCTCAGGAAGTTATCAGAATGGGTTGATGAAGAGGAGCTGGAGGACTTGACTTCAACCATCCCTGTAGAAGGCAGCCTGTCTTCAGACTGCTGTGCCCTACTCCAGAGCACAGCTTGTGGCGACGATGCACAGCTCTTTCTCCTGTGGGATGGAGGACATAAGTGAAAAAGCTGACTTTTCTGTGCACTCAAGCTCAGAAGCCTTTCCACCACAGGATGGATTTTACCCCAGCAGCTACAAGCTCTTGTTCCCATTGAACCCGCCTTCCTCCCTCCCAAGGAACCATGAGTCACGGGTAACTGCTCAGCAAGGGGGGTACACTGAGCTCAGCCCATCTTAGCCCATTCTTTTATAGATCACCATCCACGTGACCTGGAAATCAGAGACGGGAGAATGCATCAGCCCACACACACAGAGTGATTGCTTTGTTTAGTCTAGCAGCAAAAATGCCTCGAGCAAGGGGCCTCCCAGCGGGGAAAGACCATTTCAATCTGCTCCAACTCCACCACTTGTATCAGCCCAGGTGGGCGTTCATGCGCACCGGGGGCAACAGGGACACACCACCAGTGTTATTTTCCCTTTCAGCAATTCCCTTTGGGCACCACTGACCACACTTCTGACCACGTGCTTACAGTTCACAGTCACTCCAGATGCAGGTACGCTTCAGTTCTCTCTCTGTCTATACTGACAGCCCAAACTGCTCTGGCTTCTTTCCTAACCAGCACATTCAGACTCAGTCATGATTCACTGTCCATTGCTGCATCAGGCCTTAGCCCACAGTACCATCCAACTACATTCTAAACAAGCACAAATTTGGGACTTATTCACATCACTTCTGCTCCATGTTCAGAAGAATTTCTTATGTCAGTTATTTGGTTTTGTTTTTTCCCTGAAAGAGTATCAAGAGCCTCTTCCAAAGCCACAGTGAATTGGACAAAGGCCTCCTTATGTACAAAAGTAAAAAAGAAAAGTTCTGAAGCAAACAAACTCAACGAAAAAAGATGTTCTTCCTAAAATATGGAAGGGCATCTCAGCTTTAAGATCTCAAGCACTGTCAGCAAATGCAGCTAAAGACAGGCTCATTGTATAGTGGAAAGCGCGATATCCTCTCTTCATTTCTTGAAGGGTGTCCACCCTCAAACATCACACCACAGCCTCTCTTGAGCATTATTCATCTCATGTTATCATATCTGCCAACATCTCCAAGAACAGCCTGCAGAAAAAGGTTTGAATAGCTAAAAATCAAATGCCTCTCCCTCCACAAAGACCATGAGCCCACCTATTTTCAGGGCAACATAAAGTACATGCCCTCCTCTCCCTACTCATGCTATGCACAGACCAGTTCATCCAGCTTGTAGCAAGCCCTATGTATTCTCCAGACTACAGAACCACAACAGCCTGCAGAAAACACCCGTGACCAGTCCTCTCACTAAGCACTCAGGGCAAGGCCTGCAACCTTCCCCTTAATCAAGCTCATACCCTCCAGGCACGGCCCAAACCATCCCTGTGGAGTAGCTGCTAGACTCAACACAGCCTGATGTCTCCCACAGAAAAAAAGCAAACCAGTTAGAAAACACATCACAAAATCGAGCCCTCATCCACATGAATGCAGCTGATCTCTTCCAGCATGCTCTGGTCACTTCACATCTTGTGAAAATCACACACAGGTTCTGTGCAGCAGAATCAAGTCTGTATGTCCTGAGCACTCACAGCAACATAAATGCTTCCAGTTCGCTACCTTGCAGCCTTGCAAGTGGAAAAGTTGTTCTCTACTTGCTGTAGTCACTTTGATGTGGAGAGATAGCTTCTGTGTGTTAGAGGACTCTGTGTTCCTCACTTGGCAAATAGTTTGGGACTCTCCATCTCCATTTTGTGATTCTGCAGGAATATTCTCCTTCCCCTCCTCAGCACTTTAAACTGAATATACAATGTGCTTTAGAAAGGCTACTGCCACTAGCGTGGCTGCAAGCTCAGTCCCAGAGGACTTCCAATGCCTCCAGCACAACCCAGATTTAATTTAAAATAATTGCAATATAAAATAGCGTCTTCACATGTGCTGAGGGAGAGGAGAGAAAAATTAAACTGAGAGGGGCAACCCTACAGCAAGGCTCTGAAATCCCCAAACAGCACCAGAAACTCCACAAGCAAGTACAATACCTGTCCCAGAGCAGCAGCTGCCAGACACCTTCCCCACTTCCAGACAGCCACCTGCATCCCCAGGCAAGTCCTATGTAACCCTCTATCAAGAGGCAGTACTGAAAATTCTGTATTCTCCCCTCAAAGTGTCTCTAAGCAGTGTTGCAGGCAGGAACCTGCTTTCACCTCACACACCTCATACTGGTAGAGGGGCTAAAATTTAGAGGGGATTCTTGGCCACCCAGCTCACCTCCCACTTCCTGCAGACACTCCCCATGTATGTTGTCTTCCATAAACTCTGATTAAGCTTCATTTTAGGGCAGCTAAACCATCTCCACTTTTCCCTAGGGAGGCTGCTGTCAAATGTAATTTTTCTGGTAGTTTGGAACCGTCTTTTAAAAGTAATGAAATCCTTTGTGGATGAAACTTAACAGTGAAACTGGTTAAAATGAAACAAAACTGCTTTACTCTCATCTATGAACAAACTTAGGAGCACACCTACAGAAGCCTGACAGCCTTTTAACATTGGGTGGCCTCCAATTTTTGGTGCAGAAGCTCTGTAGTACAAGTTGCAGCAAAGCTTATGACAGCCAAATTCCTCCCCCCACTGTAAGGAATCCATGCTACAGAGAACAGACCTGGAGGGCAAGACACTTCAGAAATATTCTTTCTACCAGGCTCAGAGCCTGCCCCTTTTGTTCAGCCTGCCGAGTGGTTATCTCCTCACCATGCTGCTTGAGCCTGTGCTCCTGCTGGCATCAGCTCCACTGCTTCATAGGTAAAGCTCCCAGCTGCTCCAGGGGAACTTTCCATCCCCAGGGAGAAGTCACTGCTCAGGCTTGTGGTGCTGCCTCGGTCTTTCTGCTCTAGAGAAAAGAAAACAGAGCTACCCTGAAGACCAGCTTGGTCTCACTCATTTTCTCTCCCTTCAAGCAATACACTTCCCTGTGCCCCTGTGTTCTTGTGAGGCCCCAAAGGCAGCACACCCATTTGGGACCATCCTGAAGCTGGGAACCCAAGCCCACAAGCAATGAACCATTACCAGCACCCAGGGGCACTAATGCTTGGCAGCAGCACTCACTGAGCATGCAGATCTCTTCCAGGGTGAAGCCAGGTGGCAAACTCTTCCTTCTGGGGAAGGAAAGACAAAGTTACCTCAGGCACACTTCAGGGATGTGTGGCAGCTGGCCACAGCCAGGTCTCTGTTGCACACAGCAGATCAGAGCAGCAGGGAATTAGCTACACAGGGGCAGAGGGGAGGAGATAGGCCAGTGTGCACTGTGTGACTCCTAACAGTCCCAACCCAAACCCCCTGTGCTTTGAGAAGATGGCATCAAGCAACACTGCACATAATGTGCTTATACAGAGCATCCAGGATGGGCTTTGTTTCTTTCTGTCCCTCCTGAAATAAGAAAGGTATTATGCTGGGCAGTCTGTTAAAAAAGAGCCACCTTTCTGTCCCCACCAGTGCCTAATGGAGCTTGCTGTGCAGCCTGCTTGAGCCAGAGCACACATCTCTGGGTTCACCCGTGCTAAAGCAGCCACGGACAGTCATTAAGCACAGAGCACATTTCAGCATGGACAGTTTTTCAGAGCACAACGTGGCACCTCACAAGCCTCGGCCCCGTTTTGCAGCCTTCAGAGTGCAGAATAAATTAAAGAAAACTGGGCCAGGACACCAGGGCTTCCATCTCCCCAAAGAAGAAGCACTAACAAGCTCCCTGGTTCTGTAGCCCATGCAGCAGCAAGCGCAGGCTCCTTACCTCTGTGACTTCAGAGCAGAGAACTCCTCAGAGGTGATGTGCTTCAGAAAATTGAAGCAGAAAAAGAAAATCTGAGCAAAGGGAAAGAGAAGAGTGGTTCAGGAATGAACCCGAGGCTCCACGCAGCCTCTTATCTTGGTGAGGAGGTGATGGCAGGAAGGAGATACCAAAAAATCTGCAGCTACCAGCCTCCAATGTGCCACGGGCTGCCACCATCCCATCCTGGGCCTTCTCTTCCCTGTTAAACTGCCCCTCTGCTCCCTGCCACAGGAAGGCCCAGAAAGGAAGGGGAACAACAAATCTCCTTATCAATGCCCTCCACACATGCTGCAGGCCCACGGCAGGTACTGATGCCATTGGTGCAGAAAGAAACAGAGACGACAGCAGCTGCTTACACACCTAGGTAAGCAGCAAACCCAGCAGGACTTGCAGGGTTAGAGCCACATGCTCCACCTCGGCAGCAGACCTCTACTACATCTGGAAGCACGAGGTACCTGCAGCATTTGTGGCCCCAAGCTCATGCCCTGCCATGCCCCAGTCTGCTCTGCATCATTCCCCCCACTTTGCCTCTGCCACCCCACCCATCCATGCAGAGCTTTGTCCTCCTCCTGGGAGAAGAAGGGAGCAGGGAGTGCCAGAGGCAGCCAGGTACCCTATATCTCCTGCTGCAGCTACTGACTCCACCCGTGACACAGCAGGCACCAGAGCAGAGCTCCCAGGCTTGAGCCGGCAGAACTCCAGGAAAGGAATGAATAGGAGGAATGATACTAACACAGGGATTCTGTACCCCTGAAAGGTGGAAAACAGGCCAGGGTCCTGCCTCTGCTATTTGAGGGCTGGCGATTCCCTAGCAAGGTGAGAGTTTGAGGAGCAGGGGAATAGCAACAGGGTTAGACACACTCCCCACCTCTTTTGTATTCAGAAATAATACTGCACTATTCTGCAACTGTAGTCAGAGCAATCTTTTTTTGCTGTTAAACAGTGAAAGATTTTGAAGAGAATTAGTTCCACTAATTTAAAGTGCATCCCAGACCCATCTCTGCAGCCACAGACACACCCCGCCAAATTCACACACTGGAATCAGCACAAGCTGCTCCATGAGCCTGTGATGACATGCAAGCCACATGCAGCTGCAGCACCCAGGCAGGAGGGCTGGCACTCAGGACAAGCACACAATACTATCCAGCTTCATTTTCAAGCTCCCATCCTTCTCACTGCTGAGCTGAACAGCAAGTCCTAGCACCCTTGGATGTGGGCCCTGAACACTAATGGCACAGCAAGGAAACTGGCAGGAGTGACATCCCCAACAAAACCATAGCCTGAGAGAGAAGCAACCCCACAACTTACGCATCCCAAAGTAACGGGGTAAGGCTCTTACCTTGTATTTCCAGCACCTGAACAATTGTTTTAGAGCCCAGCCACACCACTGATATTACCAGGAGCAGACAGTGAATGCTGCCACCATAAACAAGTATCCTGAGAGGACAAAGCAGTGCTCAGCCACTGCCCCAGACCCAACACTCACCTCTTCTCCTTTACTGAGTCGATCGACTAACATGTGCCTGGAAAGAGAACAAAGGAAGCTCAGTCACACACCAGAATTAGTAGAGGAGTACAAGCTGTCAAGAATAAACAGATGCCTGAGCCCTCAGGTGAAAAAAAAGGCATCTGCCCTTCTTGTCCCAGTTCACTGGGAGCTGCTCAAACATCCACCTTTGGCTGTGAACAAACATCAAAAATGACCCCTCAAGGCTTCTCCCCTGCTGCAGAGGGATGCACATGCAAGTAAAACTTATCAGGCCTACCCAAAGAGAAACCAGTCATAGGCCACTGTCAGATAGAGAATCTCAGATGGCTCCAGGGACGTGTGGATCAGCCCATCCTGCAAAGCAAATGAGACAGCCTTCAGGCTGCAGCCCTGGGGACTTGGGAATTCATGATCTGCTCAAAACTGTCATGGTGATTCAGGGTGCCCAGCTTCCTCTACCTGCCTGTGATAGCAGGTCTGAATGAACATTAGGAACATTAATGGCTGCACTATCACTTCCTGGTGACAATCACTCACCCTCCAAGCAATCACCCCCAGGAACAGAGGAGGTCAGCCAGGTACTCACAGCCCATAAGGAGAGGCGCAATAAGGAGATAAAGAGAGGCGTTCGATCCCAGCCGGATATACAGTGCACCAGGAGCCCGCTGTCATCTGTTCCAGGCAGGGGTAGGAAGGAGAAGGAAGAAAAGGATGTTCCAATGAGAGCAATGACTTCTTTGTGGCAAATCTGTAGAGACAAGCTACTCTCTGTCCCCACAGCCCAGGCTCAAGAGCAGAGCTCAGAGCTCAGCCAGAACATTCTGTCTTGAATACAGCAGCCAACAAATTGCTCAGACTGTCCTGAGTTGTCAGCAGCACCAGCTGATGTGCTCTCCTGGTCCTGACAGCTGCTCAGACACAGAGTCATTAGGTATGAACATCATTTTACTACTCAGGACATACACCTACCCATCTGCAACCCACTAATACAATCTATTCCTACATTGGTGAGAAACCAGCTCTAACTGAACATTTTTTCAGTCTCACTAACCTTCCTGCTGCACATTGAGCAGAGGTATACACAAAGCACAACGCCTACAACTTCCAGAAAACCTGCAGTGTGTCCCAACACAGCTACTGCAGGAGAGTGTAGTTGGCCATGCTGTCAGAGCCAGCCATGGCTGCATCCATCAGTGCTAGGTAGAAAGTCACTGTGCCCAGGGGCAATGGGATGGCACACAGGGCAACAGACACTCTTCGAAGAGTTGGGGTGTCTGTCATGAAAGGGGGTGGAAGGGGCTCTTAAACAGGCACCAAATGAGATCCTGCACTGGGGGGACAAAATACAGGTAACCAGCAAAACAAGAGCAAGAGTCAACAAGCAAAGAAACAAATGTTTCTTCTCTTCAGGTTTAAAGTAGTAAAACAATAGGTTAAGTTTTCAGATATCCCTTCATGTTCAGGAAGAAACGGTTTTCAAGGAATCAGCAAGTCCCTCTCTAAGAGGGGAGCTGAGATGAGGAGGGTTCTGAGATGGTAGGACCATCACCCTGTTTTGAAAGGAGAGAAGTAAAGCTCTCTATAAAGTGACTTCTGTTTTGGGAGTTGATCCACAGTGGCACTAATACCATCAGCTGCTGTTCCAGGGACAGTGCCTGCTCCAGTTACACCACTGGGAGCAAGGAGTTTGCCTTACCATCACTATTGATAATGGAGATCAGCAGCTTCAGGTAGTTCTGTGTCTGTTGTACGAGGTCCCAGCTCTGCAGAAAGAGAAATGCTGATGGTAAGGGTCTGCCCACAGCAAAAGGTTGCTCTGCAGTCCAGAGCTGCTCTATCCAGAACAGCAGGAAAGCAGAAATAACCACGTGGCCGTTTCTCAAAGCAACAGACTTCCCCTTTGCATCAATCCCCCCACCCTCTGCAAAAAGACACTCTGGAACAAGATACCAGGTAGGCAAATAAAACAGTAAAAGGCCATCTCTACTCTCTTCCCAGCTGGTGCAGGACCTGCTTGCCTGCAGCCCCACAGCTCGAAGCAGCCCATGCTCAGAGAGGCAGCAAACACCTGCAGAGCACTGACCCAGTTCTGCACATGTGCACTTTACCAAGTGGCTGAGCCACGTTCCAGCCGTGTGTGCAACGCCAGCAGCACGATGAGATGTGCAGGCCAAGGCCAGCAGCCTGTTCCCACAACCCAAGCACTTTGCTCAAAACTCTGTGATCCTTGAAAATGTCCCCAGAAGGCTGTTGACAGAGGGCTCACCCTCACCCACTGCTCCAGACAGGCACTGGACTTCTGCAGTAACCCCCAAGTAGCAGCCGAACTACAGAAGGGCTCTGAACTCAGAGAACTCTCACACAACACAACAACACATACAGGTGAAAAACTTCAGAACAAGACCAAGCTTGTCACTTGATCACAGTGTCACAAGAAGGTGCAGGAAATTTCAGTGGTTTGATCAGAAGCAAAACTAGCTCAAGGAAAACAGGATAGCACTGGCAAGGAAAAAGCAAAGAGTGGGACACATTTCATGCAGAAGCATTAGTTGTGTAAGTGACATGTGACCACCAGCAACAGAACCCTCACTGAGTGCCTGTACGTGTGCACATCTGTGTGCAACCACACTGAAGACTAGTGTCAGACAAAGAACATATTGCTCTGCTGTGAAGCCTGCACAGCCACAAAAGAGTAGAGAAATGGGGAACACAGTCAGCCTGCAGCAGAAAAACACATAATTACAAAATCTTTTATCTGCCCGGTTCAATCCATCTTCTGCTTATTTCAGAGGGCATAATCTAATTATCCAGTTTGATCTCTCTATACCACAAATGAGAAAGTTTTCTTCAGTTGCCCCAAGTACAGCCTGAAGCTTGCACTTGGCAACATCTTTGCCCAGAGAAGCATCTCAAATAGGGGTGACAGCTCGTTACTCCTTTGGCATCATGTTCCAGCAGATTATCCTCAAAAATAACATGCAAGACTGCTTTTCCTTATCTGAAGGACTGATTTCAGATGCAGATATTCCTTCCTGTGCAGCTCTTCTTCCCCAGATTGAAGAGTGCTTTAGAATTAGTATTTTCTCCCTACAAATGTACTTACACATTAATCAAGTCAACCCTCCATCACCTTAGTGATTAGCTAAACAGACTGAGAACTTCAGCTTTGAGTGAAGCATGTGTTCCAGTCCTCAAATAATTTCTGCATCTATTTATTACACCCTCTTCAATTTTTAATATCCTTTTTAAAATACTGGCTGCTCAGTATCCTAGTGGAGAGGTTTTTACCCTATACAAGCTGTAGTTCTATTAGTTCTGCTTCAACTTTTCTGTGGTTCTGCTTATGCTGGCACTTAAAACAGTATTCATATCACTGACAACAAACACTGGCCCAGCACAGGGAGCTCTGCTGGTTCTGTGGTGCTTCCAGCCACAGAGCACAGTGACTTGACATGCTCCAGCACAGTCAATCCCCACAAAACCTGGTAGATCCATAGATGTGTGAAATGGAGCACACTAATCAGTAGCATAAGGTGATACTCCCTGGTGTGAACAAAGGTAAACTTTGAAGCTTGAGCAAACAGAAGAGTTCAATTACCATTTGCCATGCTGTCAGAGTAATAAGGAGTGGAGACCTGCATGGTCAGTTATGATTCTCTACTTCTCTCCCATAGGAAGGCACCTTACACACCTATGAAGAAGGTGCCCAGTCCCTTGGCTCTGCTCACAGAGGAGAAGGTTGGCCTATCTCAAGACTCCCCACAGCCAAGGAAGTCTGCCCAGGGCAGGCACATGTCGAGTTGAGACTAAGAACAGGTAATACTGCTTTCTGTTTCCTGTCTTGCTCCTTACCTTTGTTAGCAACCTATCTCCCTAATGGATTGCAAATTTTCCAAAGCTATGGAAAAAGATTTGACTTTAAAGACAGCTGCCTCGGGGCACAGCAAGCCATGGAACTTTTGGGTACAGGATTTCCACTACTGTTCTGAACAGTCAAGCAGCCTCACCCCCACTGGGACGGTATGAAGTGAGCCAGATTACGGCAACAGAAGCAAGTCAGATTTCAAATTTTTCCTGATCCTTCCTGAATACATCTCTGACCTCCCACAGAGACATCCACTTTGCTCACCTGGTACTCGCTCCAATCAATATTCAAAGATTGGGTCAGAGAGACTGGGATATTTAATGGAGCATCTACATAGTCCTGTAAAAAACCCAAACACAGCAGGTCAGAGAAAAGTCATGACTTTGAAGGGCATTAATTCCAGAAAAAAAAAAGACAACAAATGCCAAATGGTGCATTAGAAGAAAACATTTCAGCAAAGCATCTTTGGATGCAAAAACCTGAAGAATTAACTCAGACTCTTGGAAGGACTAATGGACAAGAGGAGCTTTTATGTGCTCCCACAGTCAATGTTGGGCATATTAGTCTCTGAATTTCTGCAGGGCTGCCCCACTCAACCATCTCCCTCAGCAGAAGACAGAATATGAAGAAAGAACTGAGAACAGAAGCTATCAGTGAGATCAGAATTCAAAACTGGGAGCAACCCGTATCTTCCATGAGAGGTCAAGCACCCTAGACTTCAGAATAGTGATTCATTTATTCTACATATGAATTTTACAATTAATAATTTAATACATGCTCTATCTGTTTTGCTTGTCCTGTTGATTTCCTCCTCGTGATCAGAAATAGGCACATGACATATACACCATCACGGAGGAACTGGGAGGCAAGACTCAAACCCAGTAAAACACACAGCTCTCCATTTTGTAACATCCATGTACCTGTTTCCAGTTAAATATGAGACCTTCAGCTGTATAATCCCGGTCTTTGTAGTCCTTAAAAAATTCACAGCCTGCAAGAAAAAGAGATAATGAACAACGATTCAGCTAACTGGTATCTAACAAGTCAAGTACCCTGTGGGACTGGAAGTACTGGCAGCCCCAGGCTCCAGAAATCCAAACCAATCAAAACTGCTGCCTGTAGGAAGAGAAGAGCACTAATCCTCAGTACAGTGTGCAGTACAGCCTCCAGCAACAACAGCCCAGGGCACTTAGCAGTAAAGACACTCAAACAGCAAAGGGCAAATTCCAAACACAGCAAACGGGGAGCTTGAGGGACTGATTTCATTTTTTTTCCCAACAAGAGGTTTCACCAAGGAGCTATGTTTTTCAGGGCCATAGACTTTTGCACAGATCTAAGGCATCAGCTTGACATGCTGAGTGAGAAGGAACTACCAAAAAGTGTTGGCAGAGCCCTGGGGAAAGCCAATTTTCACAGGGCATCTGCTGCAGGTAACAAGAAAGGGCTCTGTCAGAGGTGGCTATCATTTCTCTCACATTTAAGTATTCTCTTTCAAACACAGGATTTACCCCATCTAAAGGAAGGGGGTACATAACCACTTCCAAGCATTCCCCCAAGCCCTCCCTTCCTGAAGTGTGTCCTTTGGCTTGGCTCTCCTCAAACAACTATTTGAAGTCTCTGCTGCAAGCCGCAGTCACTTAGTCACAGCTGAGCAGCACCATTAGCACTGCGGCTGCCTGCAGGCTACACAAAACACCTCTCCCAACGTGCTGTGTACACCTCAGCAGGGCCACAGTGCCCACACCACACAGACACCCCTGTGCCAGGCACAGAACACAGATAGAGATTCCCACCCTGCAAGTCACAATGGCAAAAAAGACAGGAAAATAATCTTTGTCCAAGGATAGGACTAATCCTCAAATATGCAGTCAGGACATAACCTGTCAGCTGAGATTTAACTCCAATTACACAATGACTTCATGCTAATAATGGGGAATTATGGCATAAGTGTTGGCATCCACAAACACCAAAAGTTGCTACAGATACCCCATTTTAACTCAAATATTTCACTCCAGACAGTTCTTACTCTTTGTCTGGTAAAATCTGTCTGCATGGCTGAGCCCAAAGAGTGGTGATGAATGGAGTTAAATCCAGTTGGTGTCTGGCCACCACTGGTGCTACCCAGGGTTCAGTATTGGGGCCAGACCTGTTTAATATCTTCACTGATGCTCTGGATGAGAGGATCAAGTGCACCCTTGGCAAGAAGCGGAGTCACCAGCCCTGGAGGTATTTAAAAGGCAGGTGGATGTGGCACTTGGGGACATGGTTTAGTGGGGGACTGGTGAGTGCTGAGTTAATGACTGGACTCGATGAATTTAAAGGTCTTTTCCAACCCAAACAATTCTGTAACTCTGTTTGGACACTGCCTCGCTCACCTAAGGCGACAGGATCTCAGAATAACTTCAGAGACAAATTATAAAACAGAAATTCTTTTAATGCAACCCGGGAAACATCAATAAGAATATATCACGGCATTTGGCCAGTCACTAGAGGGGTTGCCGATCCTTAGATGTGTATGCCTTAGATTTAACAGAATGACAACATTCCCCCATGGACCAGCACTGCTGAAATCAGGCAACATCTGCAGGGAGTATTTCCAGTTTTATAAGGTTTACCTCTAGTGTGGCAGTGAAGAGCTGCTGAAAGAAAGCAGCTGTCCCAAAGGGCAGAAGAGAAAGGACCATCACTGAATACTGCTTACCATATGCAGATCGCCATACAGAAATAACCCTGCAGATTTAACTCTATAGAATCACTTCTTCATTCCTTACAGCCCAATAGAAGACCTGTGTACAGGTTCTCTCATGTTCCAAGTCTGGTGATTTGTGCAGCAGCAAGATATATCTGCACTATGTACTACAGAAACCAGTAATACTCTTATTTCTATACACTGTGGCAACCTCCATGGAAAACTCAATAGAAATCTTAACATAGCTTCTCTGAATTGTCACTAATTTCTGTATAAAAGGAAATACATCTTTAAAAACTGTTTAAGGGCAACAACTAGCAATCAAGGAAAAGTCTGGGTCTGGATTGTCCACAACAGTTTTGCTGGGGTTTGGGTTTTTTTCCCTCTCCCTTTCTTTGTGCACAAGGGAGAAAGAAGAGTCTGTGGACAGACCTCAAGCACAGCAGCCTTGCATCTGATCCTGTCGCCAAGCCTGACATCAGCAGGCAGGCAGGAATATTCAGTTCATCTGTAAGAGTGCAAGTGACCCAGCAGCGGTTGCTAGGCACAGGGATGGATATAGCCAGGGAGACGGGCTGCAATGGGCTGCCTCTGTCATACACTGCAGGCTCAGGTGAACTGTTCTGCAAGCACTGAGGATTTCTTACAGTGGAGCTCTGGAACACTAGACTAGAAATTACCCTTAAGAATTAGGTTTTTACATAACACAGAACAAGATGTGTATTTTGCATCAAGTAGTAGTTTGGAGTTGCAGAGATGTCAAAGGCCACCTTAACCAGCTCCGCCTCTGGGACTTTTCCTCTGTGCTTGAATTAATAAGGACTGCTGTGAAATTATTTTGCCACCTCAAAGAATGCCTAATGCTGACTCACACTGCCACAGCATCCAGGTTCATTGCACTGTTCTCAGTTTAAAAGAGCTTCTCTCCAGAGGGAGCATAGGAAACATACAGCAAGTCACAGTGATTTACATACACACACACACAGAGTTATTTCCCAGTTCCCAGAAACGGATTGTCACCTGTCCCTTGGGAGTCCCTCTGGACATCATTCCTGTACCTGGATATGGGATGGAGAGAAGCGTGAAATCAGCGTAACGTTGAGCTTTGTCCACCTTCTCAGAAGACGTCACACTGCACAGGACAAGAGGAGAACAGCAGATATTAGCAGAGTGTTTTTCACACAGACGCCACCACCCAAAAAACTACCTGTTGCATCTCCCTGCACTATGATTTGACTCAGTAGTGAGCAGGGGCAAAACTTAACTTGACACATCCAAATAAACAGGTACAGCCTAAAATCACTAAAGCTTTTCCCTCAAATAAGTAGAAGAAACATCTCTCTTTGCTCCTATACACAAGCAGAGGGCTCCTTTGCTCTCCCCCTTCTGAAAGGATGACTGTCTCATTACTATAAGCTCCATAGAGAAAAACCCACTCAGACTGCAGAAGACAGATGAAAGCAGCTATGTTGGCCATTGATATAGCTTTCTGTGGCCTAAAACCTTGAGGTTCTCTTTACAGCATCAATTAACCTATCCTGCTGTAGAACTCTTCCAGAGACTGCTCCCAGGATGCTGAGTGCATGCTTGACAGCAATTCACATGTAATGGGGCTACACTAGCTGCAAACCAAACCCTGCACAAAAACAAATGAACCCAGACTCACTTCAAGCCAAATTTCACCTTCTTGTTTTCCACCATCAGGTCACAGATATATCGGACAGAGAGGTATCGAAGCAGCTTGATGTCGTGCCCTCTGACCTTGTCAAACAGCTGGGAATCTGCATTTCTGCAAGACAGAATGAGGCAAAGAAAGATGAGCATGGAAGACTGACCATGTTGAGTCTGATTCTTTGCACAATACCGCCACAGTTCTTCCCTGAACTGCTCCCACCCATAAGCAGCACAGCATGAGCCTTGTCTCCACAGGTCTGAGTCAGACTCTGCAAAGAACTGACACTGCTAACTTTGTGCTTATAGTCCCTTCCCACATCCCACCCCATTCTGCAACACACACATTAGACACAACACAATTTCTGCAGCTTGGAGATGTACTTTTGATGAAGTAAACATATCCATGCCCTTCAAACACCTTTATAAATGGCTGCACATATTCCTGCCTCCAGCCTTTCCCTCCAGCAATAGATTAGCAGGCTTCAGCTACACTGGGTTCAGCAAGGAAAGTAAGACCCTGAGCCTGGTGATGCATCTCAAGCCTGTGTCCAAACCCCAGACTAGGAAAGAGCAGAACTGAGTGCCTGAGCCAGTCAGCTTATGTCCAAACTCCTTTTCCCTCACCCCAGTGATGTGTACAAACCTAAGTGCAGAGTCTTCCTCAGAAATGTCTTCTGCATCTGCCCAAGCATCATCAGAACCTCCTGCAAGAAAGGCATTAAGAACTGAAGCTTGTGTAAACCAACTCAATCCCCAGTCTGAAAAGATATGTACATAAACACAAAGGTCATGGTTTGGTGACTTTTCTTCACACCTAAATGCTCTCAGTAAAGGACTTCCTCTTCCGGAAAAGCTAGTTTTCTAATGTAGCCCACCCTTTCCTTACCATTGCAAAGTACCTGAGCAGGTCAAACCTATTACTGACAGCCAAAGGACACCCCAAAAGCGGTATGCAGTGCTTGTTAAGCCAAGCTTCAGCTCCCACACTACAGACACCCACTACCGCCCTAAAGAGCTTTCCCTGGAGTCCAGTATATCTCACCATGAGCAGGATTTGATTCCCAATGATTAGCCAGGCAACGGCAAGTTCTAACCATCTTTCTTCCATTATTCCCCTCCCCGATGTTTGAGAATCAGTACCCTGAATCCTCTGGGATGCCTTTATTTGCCTACATGTTTCCTGTAACTCACTCTTCAGCCTCAAGTTCTTTGGTCACTGATTCTTACGAGCTGTGGCACTGTCCCATAGTACAGTGCTTGGAAATGGGACATGAGGTTTCAGTCTTTGCTCTGTTATGTCGAGCCTGATACAAGCAGCCCATGCTAGAGCTCTCACTGGTCGTGGGAAGAGCTTGGCCTCAAGTGTAGGTGTGTCCCAGCACTAACCAGCCTTACCAGGCAGACTGTGACAAATGGCTCCTCACTCACCTGAGAAGATATAGTTGTAGCCAGTGCGCCCATAGAGCTCTCCCCAGCCAGCCAGTGTTGCTGATCTGCAAATATGCTGGAGGAAGATTTTTTTATTAATCACATAGGCTCCAGAAGTTTTTTCTTATCAGGCCTATTTGCTGTCAGGTTACATAGAAAGGGTTGGTCCCTACAGCTATCACCTCTCAGCAGTCTGCCCTGCAACCCTGGTCCAGATTGAGTTCTCCAAACACAGCAAAATCCCAAGTGCCTTTATCTGTAGCTAGTTTTAAAATCACATTTTCATCTCCAGTTTTCCAATGCACTTATACAGTCAGTTCCTGCCAAGTTAACAACACATGCTCTGTTAATACCCTGCTTGAGCCTTATTTCCACATTCCTCTGGATGAGATTATGGATGGTCCTAAGACAACTCTGGGCAGTTCACTCCTGCAGAAAAAGGTCAGCAGATGCAGCCCACAACAGCTTCAGTTAAGCTAGATTAAAACTGTCACAGGTATGATTTTGCTATTCATACAGTGTTCCTAAATTCAACTAAGAAAACTGAATTAAGCTACTTAAATTCTAAATGAGACTATTCCTACAGGGCTTCAACACAGTTTAAGTAATTCAGATAAAAATGAATCTAATTTCACTTTCTTACAGATCCTCTTGCAGACAAGCCCACACATTCATAAGACCATTTATGCAATCTTGCCTCCCCAGGGGACAGACAAAGGAAACTTCTCTGGAGAGAGAAAAGTTATTCAAAGGGAACTCACTGCTGGGAAGAGTAAGGGGCAAACAGGGACAATAATTATCTTTCCCCTCTGAAACACCAAATATCTTTAGCACTTCAAAAGGGACATACATAGGAAGAAAAAAAAAAGTTAGCTCTTTGGTGCAAGGCTTATGATTTGGTGGGGGAGAATAGCCTGAAGCTCCCACAGACAACTTATGTAGCCTAGACAGCAAATGCTACCTGCTTGTACCTATGCACAGATTTTTACAGCACTTGGAAAATGACAAGTGAAGATGTGACTGCACAGTTCAAATGGCAGGGAGAAAGGTCATTTTCTCAAAAAGTCAGGTAACTCATGCAGCTTTACCTTTCCCTTGTACAGAATGACTGGGCAAACAAAGCGTCCTCTACACCTGGCCATCTTACTGCGGTTGATGAGGTCCTGCAGTTTGCCAACCTGCACAGGGCTCTCAAACCTGGTGGGCAGAGATTCACGTCAGTACACAGAGCATCTTCTCATGTCTTTCAGCAAATCTGCCACACACCCCCTGGGCTGCAATCCCCATCCCTTTCTCTAGAAGCCAGCTCTGAAGTTAGTAAGCATCAAAACACCTCTTTGAGAATTGTTTCTGCTGCTGTACAACACAGTAGGGTCTGCTACAGACTAACATGTGGATTACTAGGGAATAACAGCCAGTGGCTACAAAAATACATGTTCTACTTTCCTCCCCATCATATTTCCATCAAAAAGCAGCTCAGCACTACCATCACAGTGAATTCATTATCAGAGTGATAGTTTTGCAAGAAAAAAGGAAATATAATAGAAAATCAAATCTTGAATACTCCATGAACCACTAACATTTGAGTTGCCAGGTAATCAAACAACTGTAAATCAGCTAGTGGGTTGAGCAGGGTACTTAGATTAGTGTCAGCTGCATCTGCATAACTACAGTTTGTTTGGTTTTCTTGTTGAAGTTAAAATAGAATTGTGTTTTATGCTGGTAGATATTCTGGAAACAAACTAAAATTGCTCCAGTTTGTACAAGTACCAGTCTACATTTGATAGGAATCCAAACTGACTTCTGAACTACACACACCTTCAGAAGGAACCATCAATGCAGAGAGGACTAGAGTTGACACAAGGAATTGGAGAAGCATCCAGACTGATATATTAGAAACCAGGTGAAGTCTGGACATACAAAACTACATGGCCATGCACCTGGAGATGACTAAAAAGAACTTCCAGTTAGCCCTTTCCAATACTGCAGCATGGTAGAAGAGCCAGATGAACTGCCTGATCTCTGGATGCTAATACATTGTCAGCATGGTATATCTGAAAAAGGGGAAAAATATGATAATGGGAAATTCCCTAGGGAGATGTAGAAGTACCAGCATTACTGTGCAGAGCACAAGCTCTCAGTTGAGATAAAACATCTGATTCTAGTGACCCACCCCTGCCTGAAAAGGCACAGGAAGATGAGTGGGATGGCCAAGGGCCAGCCTATGCTGCAAGTGAAACCACCAGGGTATGATGGGAAGAGCAGACGAAGATGAGCAGATGCACAGCAATATGTGCATCAGGGAGAAGGAGAGAACAATGGAGGAAGACAAGAACTCAAAGGCGAAGGATAACACTGGCCTAAGAACAAATTAATATCTTTACAATGGAAGTTAAAGAAAGTTGCTAAACTTCAGAACCAGTGAGAGTGTGGAGCAATGTACCAGCAGCTGCCATTCCGGGAAGGATTAAAAAAATTATTCTATTATTGAAATGGATCTGTTTATGGAAAATAATATACAAAGTGGTGCCAGTGGAAGCAGGGAAACAGAAAACAAGACTTTCAAATCCTACTTTTTTTTTTTTTAAGAAAGATTTGGTTCTCAGAATTCATGGTGGTTTAAAAGTTTTTTCATGTTTTCCTGCATACACAACTTTCTGCTGTCCAGTACCAAAGACTTTTGACACATACCAGAATTTAAAGAACAAGAACCCAAGCTGATTTTCTTTAAATGCAGTGAACATGAGGGTGCTAATTGGAAACACAGGAAAACGTGAGCAGTGTGGGAAGAGATGCCTTTGTGTATAATTCCCAACACCAAACTATTTTGAAACCCAGAGATTCTGATGCACAGATTTAGTTGTGGGCTGTTTTTAAATGAATGCACGCAATTAAGAGATATATCCTGCATTCTGCTCCAGTTCCCTTTATGTTTCCTTTGCAAAAGCAAACACAGAGGGAAACAAGAATTTAAATATGGTGTTACCAAAATAGCTCTGTGGCACGGCTTCCAAGCCCAGAAGATGGGATTCTGCAAAAATAAAATCCCTGAAAAATCAGAAACTGTAAGAGAAGCACCTCTCTGGGAGCTGAGACAAGACAACAGGTTTCAGTCACTGCACTTCCCTGGAGAGGTTTCTGCAGCACTTGGGAATGAGACAGAGCAGCTTGGCAGGAACCCAGAACATGGAGTGAGCAGGAAGCCCAGCACCCCACTGGGGACATGGAAGGATAAGCTCCTCTCCCAGGCACACCATGCCTGTTCCTTGGGAAGCCTGTACACACAACAGAGAGACCTGCTCTGCCATCAGTCATGGCTGTGCTACAAATAAGGCTCTCAAATCTTCTCATCTCAATAACCACCCTCAGTAAAGCAAGAGATGAACACGAGCTAGAGGTGAACAGGGTAAACAAACACAGTTGTATTGAGACTCCTGTAGTAAGGGGTAAAGCTACTCTGAAAAACAGGTGTAATGCTTTTATAGGAACTAGTGATTAAATGCAGCATAAGTGGAAGTAAAATATAAAGAAAAAGGTTCGAAATATGGAATTCCTCCTCCACCTGCCTGGATTTCAGAGTACTGTTAGCAAACTTTGATCAAGCAACATCCTTTCTTCCCCTAGCTGCCTAGCCACAGAGTGAACCAATTTGGGTTAAAAATACCCATTTTTTGCTGTTTCCCCACATGGCTCCAGAAGCAGCTGTACTGGCACAATGATGGTAAAGCACAGAGTTTGCACATATGAAAACTGCTTCCAAAGCACCTCAGTATTCTCAGAGGTGTGAAGCTTCAAGTTCTTCCCAGCTGATTAAAAACATTACAAAGACAAAAACAGAAGTGTTCAAGGCCAGGTTGGATGGGGGCCTCAGCATCCTGGTCTAGTGGAAGTTGACCCTGCCCATGGCAGTGGGAATCAGAACTGGATGATCTTTAAGGTCCATTCTGTGGTTCCATGAGAGGCAGGCAAAGAGACTCAGTCCTAGAGGGAGTGTTCTGCTCACTAGGAAGAGGTTCTTGCTCTCTGTAACACAAGAGGTGCAGCAGTCTCTATTTCATAATTACTCCATAGGAGTAAAATGATTAAACTAAAACCTCAATTTGTCTAAAAATCACTTGGCAGCTTTTACGAAAATCATCACCCTGAAATCAGGAGAGCAATGATGAAGTGTAGTCTGTTTTTGGGACTCTCTGGTACAGTAAATCAAAACTTGGGAACAATCAGTATTATTACAGTTAATTGCCACTTCTGGCTTGTGACAAAGGTCATAGAAAAAAAAAATGGAGCACCGAATGTAAGTACTCTTGTTTTGAATACTTAAAAAAATTAAGCGTCCTTTCCTCCTGCAAGAGCAGGAAAAGCAGAAGCATTCGGTTTCTCTTCCCTAAAGCTTCCCCTAGTTACATTTACAGCTTCAGACTTCAGTTTCCTGTTTTTTGCAGCAAGGGGTTTAATTTTTTCTAATCTTGTCCAACTGTTAGGCAGAAATTCTCCCACCTGACAGTCAGTTGTGGCTGGTTTCCAAAGACCCCCTCCTATAGCACCCAGCCCACGTGCCAGCACGGCAGCTGATGGCTTCCCTTCCTCAGGCAAAACAGCTGGACATGTGAGAAGGACTTGTTGACCCTCCTTCTGAACACATTACTCTTGTCATGGACACACACTCAAGACTGCAAAACTGCATTATGTTTTGTTGAAAGAAAAAATAAAAATGAGAGGCTGTGGTTGGAGCTGGAAGGAGCAGCTCATGCTTAGCCAGGAGTGAGACCAACGTGATCCTGAGCTTGTGGGTCAAAGTCCAGAGATGTGTTGGCTCTGATGTGCACCAAACTGAACAAGCATTTCCATTAGCTCACTAAACGTCAGTACCCACTGACCTGGACAGAGGAAATAGCCTGGAACCTCGTCTGGAATGACAGAAACACCTGCCTAGACTGCCTCATCTGCCTAGCTCCTATCACACCCCCTGCCCTGAGACACTTGACAGATTAAAATTTCCCACATCAGAGGCCTTACAGCAAGACCACACGCACTTCATCAAGACAGGGAGAGCTCCCAAACTTGAGCCTTGGGGCGAGCTACAGCACAGCAATCACCAGGAACCAACACTGCTCAGGTTTACTCCAGGGCCACATGCAGCGGAGCGGGCCCTGCCCCGGAGCACCCCCGTTTCCTTCACACCCCTTGAGTAACAGGCTCAGCCTGGCAGCTTTCACCAAGGCGGCCCGAGAGCCCTGGAAGGAGCCCCACGGGAGCTCGGCAGCCCCGGCAGGCAGCGAGGGAGTCCCGGGAGCGGCTGACACCGCCGGCTATAATTAGCGCAGCGCAGCCCGCAGGGCTTTCCCCGGCGGGCGGGAGCCCCAGAGCGGCAGCGGCAGGCGCGGAAGCTCCCCGCGATCACAACAACTCCGCCGGGCGTCAGCTGCACGGCACGGGACACGGGAACCGGGGGCCTTACGAGTCACGTCCGGCGGCGGCGTCGCGCTCCAGGAGGACGATGTGCCGCGGGTAGTGGGCGCAGACCTCGCCGTGCACGTTGGGGATCACGCTGTAGCGATAATCGCGGCCGAAGAGCTCCAGGCACCGCCGCTCGATCCGCTCCACCTGCGCAGAGCTACCGCTCAGTGCCCGCCGCGCCGGTCCCCGCTCCCTGCACCCCCCGGTCCCCGGTGGCCCCGAGCCCCGGTGGCCTCACCTTGGCAGCGGCGGCGCCGCCGCCGTCCTTGGCGCGGTACTGTGTCCGGGAGAACTCCAGCAGCAGCTCGGCCAGGGCGCGGTCCCCGGAGCCCGCCGGGGGGCAGCCGCGGGCCGCCGCCGCCGCCATGCCCGCGCCGCTCACCGCCTTCTCGGGCCCATCGTCCCGCCCATCGCTTCCGCCCGCCCGCGACGCGCCCCTTCCGCCCGCTCCAGGCGTCATCGGGGCGCGCCGCGCTCCGCCCCGGGGTGCCGTGCCTCGGTCTGGCGGTACCGCGCTCCGGTCCGGACCCAGTGTAGACCCGCAGAGAGACGCAGCAAAGACCCGCAGAGGCCTCTGTCAGGCCCCGCCGAGTGGGTCCGACCGTGGCGCTGGTCGGTGTGCCCAGGGCGCTGCTCTAAAGAAAGAACCCCGAGGCGGGCTTTAATTAAAGAAGCTCCTCCCGGGGTGCGGTCGCACGCACTGAGCCCGTGGCAGTGGAGCCGCGGGGTGAGCGGTATCGCTGCCCGGAACACGGCTGGGAGTGGCAGTGGCTCGTGTGCCCCGGCGGTGTCACGGAGCCGGCTTGGGCTGTCCCAGCCGGAGGCACACGGCTCCTTGGCTCTGGCAGGGGAACACTGCGTTTTTCATCCGCATTTGTCTAATTTGCAAATGAGCTGTGAGTCTTCCCAAACGTTTAATGACAGCCGAGTTCAGCTGCAGCTAACGCGCTGCATTTCGGTGCCTGAGTATGAGACTGGCCCGGGATGGTCTTGTCTCTGCTAGGTTTGGGACCAGTGTGAGGCTGACGGGGCGGTGGCAGGATTTCGCAAGGGCACTCGCCGGCATACAAGTGCTGACGGCTGTGTGACACTACTGGCATAGCCGTGTACTCCAGCCCAGTCACCCACCACACCCAGCCTCGCACACACTGTGTACCCCAGCCCTGTCACCACACCTGACCTGGCACAGCCGTGTACCTGGCCTCGCTCTGTTAGAGGTTGCGGGTCGAGTCCTGCTGTCCCAGAGCGGGCACAGCCACCGTGGCGGCAAGGTACTTGCTCTGTCCCCACCAAGAGGGTGGGAAAGGTCTGCCCATCGGGGGGCTACGCCGGCAACCCGCGTAGGGTGCGGGAGGATGGACGCTCTCACTGCGGGCACGCTCCGACCAAAGGCACCCGCTCAGGGGACCTTCCAGCACTGACCCGAGCCATGCCCAGGGGCTGCCCCAGGCGGGGTCGGTCCGGGAAACGGTCCTGCCGGAGCGGGGGAGAGTCGTGGGCCACGCGACCCGAACCGAGCCAAGCCAAGTGGACCCGAACCGAACTGAGATGAGCCCGGCCGAGCCCGAGGCGAGCGCAGCCGGAGGCAGCGGAGCGGCCCGATCCCCGAGGGGTGCGCTCGGTGGGCTCGGCGGGTCTCGGTTCGGCTCGGGCTCGGCTGCGCTCTGGCTGGGCTGGGCTGGGCTGGGCTGGGCTGGGCTGGACTCGGCTCGGCTCGGCTCGGCTGGGCTCGAGCCCGGCTCGGCTCCGCTCCGCAGTGGCGGGGGGGCGCGCGGCCGTGCGCGCGCGGCGGGAGCGCGCGGGGCGCAGAGGCGGCAGCCAAGATGGCGGCGCGGGTGTCGCAGGGCCCGGCAGCCCGCGGGCGCTCTTAGGCCGCGGCCCCCCCCGGCCCCGCCGACCCCGGCCGGGCTCCCCGCCGCCCCGGCCCCTCCCGCCCTCCGGCAGCGGCGGCCGGCAGGATGCTGCCCTCGCAGGAAGCCTCCAAGCTGTACCATGACAACTACGTGCGGAACTCCCGCGCCATCGGCGTGCTCTGGGCCATCTTCACCATCTGCTTCGCCATCATCAACGTGGTGGTCTTCATCCAGCCCTACTGGGTGGGCGACAGCGTTAACACGCCCAAGCCCGGGTACTTCGGGCTGTTCCACTACTGCGTGGGCAGCGGGCTGGCGGGCCGGGAGCTGTCGTGCCGCGGCTCCTTCACCGACTTCAGCACCATCCCGTCGGGCGCCTTTCAGGCGGCCGCGTTCTTCGTGCTGCTCTCCATGGTGCTGACGCTGGGCTGCATCACCTGCTTCGCCCTGTTCTTCTTCTGCAACACCGCCACCGTCTACAAGATCTGCGCCTGGATGCAGCTGCTGGCAGGTACACACCGACACCGGGAACACCGGCCTGCCCCGGGCCTGGCGGCGGGGGATGGGTGGGGGGAATGTGGCCAGCGCTGGGCGAGCGGCACCCCGGGAGCCCCCGGCAGTGGTAGTAGGGTGCCTGGCTACAGGGAACACCAGGGTTGCCCAAGGAAGCTGGGCTGAGTCCAAGCACTGCAGGGCCGTGGTTCCAGGATCCAGCCCCACAGCTTCTTGGGACACCCAGGCCAGGTGCTAGTGCTGACAGATTAGTAGGAATGGGCACCAGTTCGGGACACTGGTGCCCAGGGCTCTCAGGTACTCCCTGGTTACAAGAAACACCAAGCCCGCACAAGAAAGCTGGGCTGGGTACAGGTACTGGGTATCCATAGGGCATCCCAGCCAGGAGCTGGCCCTAGGACATCCCAGGACTTCCTGGGACGAGCAGGCCTGGCACTAGTGCTGACAGAGCACCAGAAACAGGTGCTGGCTCGAGGCACTGGCACCTGGGTCTGCCTCTGGCAGAGGCTGGCCTCAGGGAACATCAGGATTACTCAAGGAAGCTGGACAGGGTACAAGCACTGTAGGTCCATGGGTCTTCCCAGCCAAGAAATGTCCTCAGGACACTCCAGGACTTCCTGGGACATCCAGACCAGGTACTGGCACCAGGAAGGGCACCCTTTCTGGGCACTGGAACATGGGATTCCCCAGGCAGGGTCTGAACCCAGGGAGTCTTATGGCTCTCTGGGACATAGCAGGAAAGCTGGATCAGGGACCCACCTCAGGCAACTCCAGAACAGGCACCGACTCTGGGACACCTGGACAGTCTGGAGCACCTCAGGACATTCTGGGCTAGGGACCCACCTCGGGGCACCCCAGTACACCCCAGTCAAGAACTGGTGTTAGGACACCTTACAATAGGGACTGTTGCACAGAGTCAAGGACCAAGTGCAAGATAGCCTAGGACACACTGGACCAGTCCCCCCGAGATCCAGACACCCTGGCACACTCCACATTAGGGACTAGCCTCCCTGTCAGCCCAGCCCCAGGCACATCCCTTAGCAAGCATGTCCCCAGTAGATACTCATTTTAGGGGAACTCTCAGCCCCCAGAGGGACCCCACCACTAAAAGAAGCCCATGCATGGATACCCCATCCCTGTAAAAGTACCCTTCAGCTCCCCCTTAAAGACTTATTGTACCCAGGACCCCTCCTTCCTGCATCATGAAAGGGCTGTGAGGACAGGCCTTTCCCAGCTCTCTCCAGTGTTTCCCACAGAGGCACACCATACATTTACCTTGATGTCACCTCAGACATGACCACTCAAGCAGAGTAATTAAACCCCCAAAAGTGACCCTGTCTGTAGATCCTCCTTAGCTCCCTCCACAAATGAAACCCTACTGTGGATGTACCCCAAGACCCTCACAGACTCACTCCTCAAAGTGACACTGTACAATAACCCAAACCTTTCCCCAGAAGGGGACCTGATGCCTATATTGATAAGGATCCCAAGTATCCCTCTATGCACAGACCTCCAAGGTGTCCTCACACAGGGTCTGTCCTTTTGGGAGAAAGATCCTGAGAGCTAATGTTGAACTTCCCCAGGTAGCAAGACCCTTCACTTCCTTCTCTGCCCAGTTTTACCAGGTGTGGACAAACACTCTTACTCTCCACTGCATACTAAATGTGAATAGACCTAGAGCTTCCACTGGAAGGACCCAGAGTGCCCCTTATTCCCAATGAATGGACTTCATTTGTCCTGTCTGTGAGAAGGTCCTCAGTCCTTGATGTAGAAGGATACAGCCCCTCTGTGTGAGGACCTTTCAGCTAGCCCAGGTCTTTCCCTTGCAGCTGGCTTGGGCTGGAAAGCCTGCCCTGCTTTCACCCAGATCAGGACCACAGCCAGACCTGGAGCTGCCTTGGCTTATCAGGAAATTCCCTCATCTTTAATTTTCCCTGTCCTGAAGATTTATCAGTTTAAAGCAAGCTCAAATCCTACTGATTGTCAGCAGCTTAATCAAGTGGTTTGGAGCGCCCGGCTGCTGCTACTGCACAGTGCAGAGGGCACTGCACTGGAGGCAGCCCTGGGCCTCCTCCCCAGTGCCTCCCGTCCTGTCCTGGCTCAGGTTTGGGTGGCCATGACAGCACTTTGCTGCTGGCATCTCTGGGTACCCCTCACCTTGCTTCAGGGCTTGTCCTTGCTCACACTTTGCACCTTGTGGTTACACGTGTTGCTCACAACTGCACTTGTAAGAACCCTAAGTGCTCAGCTCAGTGGGACTATGGACTTGCTCTTCTGGCCCCAGCCAGCCCAGGTTGGCTGGAGCTCTCCCAGAGCAGCATGGCTCCCTGGCTTCTCTGTTGGGGAAAGTCCAAGGCAGCATTAATAGAGACTAGCCCTCCACCCTGCCCTGAGACAGGACAGCATGAGAGAGCTGCTGTCCTACGGGACAGGCTGGTGTTCACGTCAGAGAGGGCCTGGATGCAGAGCTGGTGTGGTGTGTCCCAGCAAGAGAGTGTCTTGTCTGGAAGGGGTTGGGCAAGGCTGAGCTTCCCTGGGCACATCAGAGGCAGCCACAGGTGGATGTGTTACCTTGTGCATGGAGAAGGAGATTTCATGACCTATGGAGAGAATACCACAGGCCAGGTCTCATGGGTAGGGCAGGGACACAGCCTGATGCAGACTCTGGCAGATCATGATGGCAAAATTCAGAGATTCACCTGCCTGGGAGGTTAGAGGGTTGTGCCAAAGCAGAGACCTTGGAGGAGCAGAAAAGGAAAGGACATTCCTCCTGCCTCAGTGAAGTTTTAGCTGAAGCATGATGACAGCAGAAGCAACTGTGATGCCCAAAGTCTCTTGGTCTCACTGGTGAAAGGCAGGTGAGCCAGGTGATGGGCAGAGAGATGGGGCAGAGGTGTCCCCACCCCATCCCTGTGGGATGGGCGGTGCAGAGTAAAGGGCTGCTGATTTAGGCATGGATAGGTTCTTCAGAGGAGAAAAATCAAGTGCAGGAATATGGGGGAGGAGGATGAGGAATTCAGGATCTCTTTCAAAAAACCCAAAAAAACAAAAAAAAACCCAAAAAAACAAAAAAAACCAAAAAAACAACTTTATATCATCGATGTCTAATTAGTGGACAGCAATCAAGATAGGGTTTAATTAGAGCTTGACAGAAAGCTCCAGCTCAAAAGCCACTGCCCCCCTAGGAGGAAACTGGATCTAATTAAGAGGAAAGACTCTGCTTTATCACAAATAGAAACGTGGCCATCTGCCCTGTTCAAAATCCCAGTAACGCAAAACTGGAGATTTTGCTAAATCCTTCTGTTATAAAACCAGCAATAGGCCCTTAACATGAGCACGTCAACAACTATATGACTGACAGCACCTGATGCCACCCCAGTACTCCAAATTAGTGGAGGACCACCTTCAGAAAGTTCCATGGGATGATGCTTTTTTAAAGAGAAATGGGCTGTGAGGGTATTCTCCCTTGGGATTCATCTAAAGGAAATCAGAGCATAGGAATACACCACCACCAGCCTGCTCAGGAGCCTGAGCATTTCCTCTGATTCCCCAATGCTCTGCTGTAGCATGAGACACAGTCACCCTGTGAGTTAACTCAAAGATTTGAAAAAAGTTTTCCTGGTGCTCAGCATTAATGCCTGTGCAAGACAGCCCAGCCACCTCTGTGTGACACTGCATCCACGTGCCTCCCTGAGTGGGTCCAGGTTTCTGTTTCCAGAGGGTCTTTGGTTTTGTACTTACACTCTGTTGAGGGTGAAAAGAAGCAGCCAGCTGAGCACACCATCCTGCTTGCATGGAGAAATTGAGTGGCTAATTTTTAAGGTGTTTCCCTGTGCTTCACGTCCAGCAGTCAATGTGGTGAGACCTCCACACTCCTTCCCTTAGGTACACAAGACACATGGGATGCCTTCCCACCTGGGGCTGTGCTCTTGGCGTTAGGCCTGGGGTTTGTCCTTATGAAAAGCATTTTGGTGTTGATTGTGCCACGTTCAGGCATTTTGCCTGATGGAGAATGTGTTAATGCATATCCATCTGAGCCCTTTTCTCCTTTGGGAGACTCCCTTCAGAGGTACACTCACCTATTGGATGGGCCCTTCCGAGGCCTGGTAGCAGAGGCAAATCCCAGAGCAGGGGCTTCATCTTCTGCACCTCAGCTGTGTTTGCCACCCTCTGAGGGGACTCCTTGCATGGCATGGTTTTGGCACCTCCATGGAAAGAAGTAGTGAGGGAATTGTTGCCAGCTGCTGGGCTGAGCATGGTGGAGCTGTGTGGTGGTGTGGCCTCAGCCCAAGGGAGAGCAGGGTCTGGCCCAAATGAGTGCCACAGTCCCAAAACCCTCCCTGGTTCTGGCAGCAATGTAGTAGCTCTGCTGAGCCACATCAGGACAGGATCATCTTCCTGACTGGGGCTTGCTGGAGAGCCAACTCCTCTCTGAGAGTTTGAGGTTTCAAAAAATTGTTTTAATGGATATAAAAGTCATTAATTGAAATTCTTAATGAAAAAGTATGAGGCAGATACCATTGCTCCAAACCGGCTCAAGTGTAACTGGGACAGCTGCTGGGCATTAGACTGCCCAAGGAGGTCATGGAGTCTCCATCTCTGGAGTCATTCAAAATCCACCTGGGCATGTTCCTGTATCCACCTGCTCTAGGTGACCCTTCCTTGGCAGGAGATTTGGACTAAATGATCTCCAGGGGTCCCTTCCAGCCCTAACTATCCTGTGACTCTGCAGTGTATCCTCAAGCCCTTTCTCTGTCAAAGGGAGAAATATTGCCCATATATGAACCACTTCCACCTGTGCTGACCTTGCAGCAAAAATAACATCACTGCAAAAAACCTCATCATTTGCTGAATTACTGTCTTCTGGGCCCCCAAAAAATCCTTCCTGAAGATTCCCCTTTTCTTGCCCTACCACTCAGGTCTTGCAACGGGAGCAGGTGCCGGGCTGCAGCCCATCCCTTACATCCGTGCCGCGCTGAGTGCTCCGCAGCAGCAGCAGCCGCGGGGTTTGCGCGGCAGCGCAGCCCTCCCGTCGCGGCTGTTAATGTGCCTGTGTACTCGCGGGGAGGGGCTGAGCCGGGCGTCTCGGAGCCGCTCGTGTCCTGGAGCTTACATCCCTTAACTGTTGTTCCAGATAAAGTAACTGTCAGTTCTGATTCATACAAACTCATAACTCTATTCTGAATCCTGCTGGTTTTTTGGCACAGGAACAGCCTGTGGAGCAAAATGCCGTAAGGGAGCTCGTGTCTGTGTAAATGGCCAGTGCTCACCGTCCTGAGCACACTGCCCTTAGTGTTCATTTATTTTTGAGGGATTTCAGCTTTTTTTAGGGATTTCAGCTTTTAGCGTTTTTTTTTTGGTTTTTTTTTTGTGTGTGTTTTTCCCCTTTCCTTTCGGTGCTCAGCTCTCAGGAGGTTTTCTAGTGAGAAGCAGCCACTCCAGACCCTAGTATCACAGACCAGCCCCTGTTTCCTGGGGTTTTTGGGCACGCTGTCCCCATGTCAGGTGTAACAAGCCCCTTTGGGACCCAGTGGTTGCTGGTTTTCCCTACATTACCCCACATCTTCCTGTTTGTGTGTTCTGTGGTGGTGTGATGCTCTGGAGGGGGCCACGTCTCAGCTGCAGGGCATGTCCTGAGCTCCTTCCATCCATGGCAGGCAGAAGCAGTAACAGCCAGTCTTCACCCACACCTGCAGACTAAACTAGACAGAAACAATGATTAAAAAAATCAGATTTTAATCCTGCAGGCACAACTGCATGGGACAGTGGCAGTGGTACTCAGCAAACATGGGGGTTACTGAGACAACCCAAATTAGCTAAATGCACCTTGTACCAGGAGATGTTATCCTGCCAGGAAGAGCTTCCTCTTCTCTTTTTACTAAAATCTCGCTCCAGTGTTGCAGCCTGAGTCATAACATTGCATTCCCTTTGATTAATTTCTTTTGTGAGGATATCAAAAGCCCTTGAGATGCCCATGTTGTTTCTAAAGGACCTTGACAAGGGAGCACTGAGGAGTGGGAAGCCATGAACCAGCTGTAAAACCAAGCCAAGAAATGCCAGCTTTCCTGGGGCCACAGCTCCAGCCCCAGCAGGATCATCCTCCCTCTGCTTACATCCTGTCCTGGTGATCACTGAAATGCTTGCTTTCAAAGCTGTCTTTACAACTGGAAAAACTCTAGAAGAGGGAGTTGGAGCCCAGGGCCTAGGAGAAGGATGGCAGCTGTGGGATGTGACGGACCAGCCAGCCATCCTTGGTGCCACTGACAGTGAGGACTGGCACCACCCTCTCAGAAGAACGGGAATTAAAAGCAAAATGGATGGGAGTTGGGCTATTTTTTCCTCTTTAATAGTGGCTCTTCATAGGAGTCATCACCTGGTGTTTTTCTTGTGGTTGCAAGGCATTTTGCTTTAAACAAAACCCAAGGTTTTCCTGCAGGTCTGCAAGGGGTCTTGGGGCATTTGGAGGCAAGTGCTGGTGGAACGGTGCTGTGGGCAGAGGGATGAGCAGGCAGAACCCCGACCCCACATCCCTCAGCCCTTTTGGAGAGGGCAGTGCTGAGGCCTGTGGACTGTGTGGGGATCCCCTCCTTGTTCTTGCACTGCTTTTCAAAGTCACTCCTTGCTGCAGGCACGGGAAGGTGTTTCCAGGACATCGGGCGGCCTGGGGATGTGCAGGAAAGGGAATTGCTTGTGACAGAGCAGAGGACTCAGCTTGCTGCTGGGAACACGTAGGACAGATGGGAAGAGGAGAGTGCTGAGCTGCTCTTCACCAGGGGAGAACCTGCCTTAATAGCACAGCACCATCTCAGCCACTTCCTAGGGAGTTGTGGAGAAATGAGGGGCTTTTGGGAGGGAGCCAGTCACCCTCGGGCAGAGGCATTTGGGTACATGTGGTGACTTTGGCACGTGCCTCTGCCCAGTTGTAAATTTGTTGTTTAATTCTATCAAATGGGCTGTGAGGGCTTGGGCAGAGATCCTGCAGCTGCTCAGGGGGTCAGGGCACAGACTCCCTTTGCCCTGGTGCAGTACAGAGCAGGCACAAGGTGACTAGAGGGATCAGGGCAAGCAGATACGGGCTGGGGCCAGGCAGCGTCCTGGCAGTGGCCATCACTGCCTCTCGCCTGTGACTGTGCTGTGACGGCCCACTGCACCAGTGGCTCCTGTACCTTTTTGAGCCGCTCTGCTTTTGCCTTAAACCCTGTCTCTCCTGTCCTCCATGAGTGCCGTGGCTCTCCAGCACGTTAATCCACTGCTTCATGCATCACTGCCTGTCCTCTCATGTTTGGGAGCTGCAGATGTCCTGGGAGACCCTCACACCTGTGGTGTTTTCAGAGTGGTGAGCTCTTGGCAGACTCCTGCTTTACCTGGGCAGCTGGACCCACCTGGACCCCAAATAATAGCTCAGAAATGCAGAGGACATGCCAATGCCTGCAGAATCCAAGGACAGAACAGGGGTTGCTGTTCTGCTCCTGTGAATGACTGACCGAGGGCTATGCACAAAAGCTGGGAGCCTGCCCAAGCCCTTGCTGGTGCAGGTAAAATCAGTGCCTGTTTTTTTAAGTCATATTTGCCTGCTACCACCCTGGGCACAGCCCTGTTCTCCTTTGGGCCCAGAGCGGCTGTTGCTGAGCTCTGATGCCCTCCCAGGCAGCTGGAGCTGCTGCTTGCTGTGCTTCCCCCCAGCCTCACTGCACACCTGTGGTTCTTTTCTTCTCCTCTGTGATTTCAGCAGATCCCTTACAGTTGTGCCCATTTCCAGGCTGGGTCATTCCAGTGCTGTGGGGGTAAATGCACCCCCTTGCTGGGGATTGCCACAGAGCACCTTAGCTTGTTTCACAGCTGCACTGCACTGGGAGCTCAGTGGATCCTAAAATCCTCTTAGCATCTCTGCTTTCACAGGCACAGTGCCTGGCACAGGTCTGCTGCACCTGCTCCCCTTTAATTCAGGCCCTGAGCTGAATTAATGCCATCCTGTTCCACAGTGCCCAGGTCAGCAGCAGGCCAGGCTGCTCCTCAGCATTTACCATGCAGTGCATGGCATTGGTACTGATTGTGTTTCCTTGCAAAGGGATGGTTTTGGGTTGGCCCAGTCCCAGTGGGCAGGGAGCTCCCCCAGACATGCTGTGCTTGGCTGGGAGTCCCTGGTGATGATGTGCTGGAGATGCCAGCTTGGCTCTGTGCAGCCATGCGATGCTGGGATGGCACCAGGGCTGTGCATGAGAGTAAAGCAGCATGCAGGGCTTGCCACTGTCGACAAAGACAGTTTTACCCAGGAGGTTTTCAGTGCAGGTGGAGGAGAGAGACCAGGCAGCAACTGGTGGGTGACATGTGCCAGTGTCCCTTGGTGTCCCTGTCCTTTCCTGGGCACAGCTCTTTGGGATGCAAGGGCTGTACCAATTCCTGGTATGATGCTCCGCAGGCATTTCCCTCCCTCCTGGGATTTCCCTTCCTCACCGAGAGCAGTTCAAAACACATGCCAGCACCCAGAAAGCTCATGCCAAACCGCCATCTGCCTGCCTGCAGGGTGTTTGCTGTAAGGGATGGGGAGGTAACTTCTTATGGTGTGGGCACAAGCCCCTTGGTTCTTCCTTAACTCGGTGCAAAAGTACCTGCAGGGCACCGCAGCCAACATCATTACTATTTTTAGCCTTTCCAGCTGATGTGGGGTGAGGAGCTTTTGTACTTGCTGTAGTCAGAAAAAAGTCACCTCCTTACCTTGACAGTCACAGGCTCTGTCTTGGCTTTTCCGTCCCTGTGTTCCCTGATGTCTCTTTGCTCAGCACGGAGTGTGCTGGGTGGAGGTGTGCTGGGAAGGTGACCCCTCTGGGAGTGGTGCTTGCAGGCTGTGTGGTGGTCGGGTGTGGGGACTCGTGGGGATGGCAGTCCTCTCCACAGACAGCATCCCTGCCCACAGTGCACTGGTAGCTCCTGCCCACATGCAGGGAGCTTGCGGTGATGAGGAAAGCCCATGCACAACCATCGATCCTGTGGCTGATGCTGCTAGAAACCAAGAGCCTGAAGTCCCTATTTGTGCGTGGGCCAGGTTTGAGGCAGCCAGACATGCAGTCCCTGGGGCTACTGAGGCAGTGGTGGCTGTCACCTGCCATGTTGCCCAGCTGTCTTGAGGCCAAAAGCGGGCTCCCTGCCAGGCATAGGCTGCACTCATGTACTGACTGGGGGGCTCAGCACCCAGCACTGCCACTCCATGTCTCCTCTGATGCTTCCCCCTCCTCTCCCCCTTGCAGCGCTCTGCCTGGTGCTGGGCTGCATGATCTTTCCTGATGGCTGGGATGCAGAGACCATACGGGACATGTGCGGGGAGAAGACAGGGAAGTACTCCCTGGGCGACTGCTCCGTACGCTGGGCTTATATTCTTGCCATCATCGGTATCCTCAACGCCCTCATCCTTTCCTTCCTGGCCTTTGTTCTTGGCAACCGGCAGAATGACCTGCTGCACGAGGAGCTCAAGACAGAGAGCAAAGGTGAGTGCCATGCTACTGGGGGGGATCTTGCGTGGGGGGCTGCTGAGGGGCTTGGCCCCTCTGGCAGCCTGGCAAAGGTACCATGGGCTTAACTGCCACCTACAGAGCAAGGCAGGCTGGGCAGGGTGGGAAGGAGCTGCTGAGCCTCTGCCCTGGCTGATCTCTCTCTCTTCTGTTTCCACAGATTTTGTTGGCACTGCGGTAAGTCTTGAGTGTCACTATCCTGTCCCCTGTCCCTCTATGGTGTCTCTAGATGTGACTGTGCTGGGTGTCTGTGTGGCACGGGATGGGGTGGGATGGAGGGACCCTGGCTGTGCAGGCAGCAGGGCTGGGGGCAACAGGGAAGGGAGGCAGCAGAGACAGAGGGGTGGCAGGAATGGGGACAGGCATGTGCCCGGCACATGCTAGTGGCACGATGGCACAGTAAGACCTGCCCAAGACCATCCCCAACCTGCTGTGCTTTCCCCGCAGAGGATATAAGGCCGACCATACGCAGCAGGACCCTCTTCCCATGGCCGGCAGCCTGGGCGCTCCCTCCCTGTCCTGCCCTTCATCTGCTGCCAGCGGTCATGCAGCGTCCCACGCCGCCCTCCGGGCCCCAGCGCCCATGCCAGGGATGCGCCAGCCGCCCACCGCATCCACGGCCACCTCCATGTCCACGCCGGCACCACCATCCCACGCACCCTGCCAGCTCCGTACCCACCGCTGCCCGCGGGCCGCCGCCGGGGGAGGATGCCTCAAACCCGCTTCGTTCAAGAACAGCATCCAGCTGCGGTTTTGTTTCAAGGAAAAAACAGTCTTGGAGTTTTTAACAGATTTCTACATCCCCAGAACTCCTGACCTGCTGCCTCCCACCCGAACGCGTACCCAGTGACGCCCCGTGCCGGCTGCTCCGGGTCCCGGACTCCTCCCCACTCCCATTTTGTACAGCTCCGTGATCCTGTCTCCACGGCCAGGGGACCCGGTGGCCAGGATGGGGCCCAACCCCTACTTTTACATGTAAATTCATATTCTCTAAACAGGGTAAAGTGACTCGCGCCCCCTCGCCCCCCGCCCCGGTAGTCCAGCCCAGGACATGGTGTTTCCTGGTGCATGGCCCGGGCCGCAGGCTGCTGCTCGGTCCCCCCGGCACGGGGACCGCAGGGGCCTCGCTGCTGCTGGCCGTAGGACACCCGACTCGCGCCGCCGCTGAATGTAAGCCCTGGTAAGTGGGAGCAGCTGCACATGCAAAACGCCCAGGCGGGCACAGGAGGAACCCCTCCCGCCAGACCCCTCCCCGAGCCGGCCGCGGGCTGTTGCCAAAAGCCTTCCCTCCCCATCCCCATACGGTGCTTTATCTCCACTGGTGACAGCAAGGCTTTCCCTGCCACACGGCATGGTGGGGGTACCTGAGCACTTCTGTACCCACCCGGCCTCCTGGCTGTACCTCGCTGGCCCGCGGTCATGGCGTGCAGGGAGCCGGTGGCAGCTGCCCGGGGCAGTGCTGAGTCCGGCAGCCTCCAAGGCCCACACACAGTGCCCGAGAGCCAACACCCTGGCATGGGCGGCTGCAGCCCGGCTGTGGCTCTGCTGGCCAGACCAGCGTGTGTGTGTGGGCTTCCCCCGGCCCTGGGGGCTTGGGCTACCACAGCCCTTGCAATGCAATAACGTCCTGAGCACTGGCCGTGTCTCAGTGCGAGCAGCTGGGGCTCCTCGCAGGGCCCAGGGCAGGGTCCCCAGGGGCTTGTGGGAGCCCTGGTAGGGCTGGACCCAGGCACTGGGCAAGGCCAGGGAGCTGGGCAAGTGGGAGCAGGGAGCAGAGTGGGACCGGGATGGGGGCCAAGGAGCGTGGAGGCTGCTGGGGAATGGCAGTGAAGGGCTCTGCAGGAACCAGTGCCTCACTGGGCACCAGGGGCTAGCTGGAGCAGGTAAGTGGTGCCCTGAGGCCCTGCGGGGTGGCGGTGGGGGATGGAGCTGTGCCGAAACGCCATCTGGGAGCCAAAGTCACCCGGGATGGAGTGGGTGCCAGCCCTCCTGCCAGTGCCCTCTGCCAGCCACGAGCCCAGCGGTGCCCCGATCCCTCCGACAGCTGCCCCTAGAATGAGGTCAACAGGAACCCACTACGCTTGGCAGCGCCCGGGTCTTGCCAGCTCGCGAGTGCTATTGCCAGCTGAATTGGAAAAACAAACCAAGAAAATCAGTGGAGAAAGGAATACAGTAGCTGTAATATATCTGTATTTTAGTACAAAGTTTGATACAGTGTTTCACAAAACCTTATTGAAAAATATAATTCAAACCAGATGAACTCGGAGCACTGTGGTGTGGGGAGGGTTGGGATGGGTTTTTCCTGGCCGTTGCCAGAGGAGGTGGTCTGCAAGGAGGCCAAAGAACCCCCTGTGGGTGTCTGAGCTGGTGGGGAAGGGAGGGCGAGGAGCCCACCCTACAGCCTCTGGGGCTGAGCCTCCACCCGCATGGGCTGGCACACAAAGATGGGCTCTGGCCAGAGCAAGTCCACAGGGAAAGGGTCTGTCCCACTTCATGGCAAGGCAGGGGGTGGGGCAGGGATCCCATCCGCCCCTAGCAGGTTTTGAGCCCATCCCTTCTGCCTGTGCACAGTGCACAACGACAGTGGTCTGTCAGCTCACTAACACAGGCCGACAGAAGCCTTCTGAAATTCATCAAATTCCAGTGTCTTGATGGAAAAAAACAACTTAATGGCCGGTCAGTCTAGCAGCATGCTCTGGTGGAGGAGTGGGGAGAGCATTCCAGGCTGTACGAGGGCAGCACGGGCAGCTCTGGCTCCCCCAGTGCGGGATAGACATGCTCACAGCGCCGGTGAGCCCCACACAGGCAGAAGAGGCTCAGAACGGTGGGATTGGTGCTACCCACAGTTGTTTTCAGGGAAGGAGTAGTGGAGATGGAGCCACTCTTTTGGGAGACACAAAAGGACAGAATGAGCATAACAGACGCTGTGCCACAAAGTGTCAGGGGGAACATTCTCACGGTGAGGGCAGTCCAACACCAGAAGCCACGGGCACCAGACTTGCACCAGACCAGCACTTGCAGGCACGTCTGGCAGGCTCCACTCCAGGCTCAGCCCATCTCAAGCTTACTAGGGAAAAGGCAAGCAATATGAAAACCCTGGATACCAGCACACCAGAAACCAAGTTTTAAAGGAGGTGCAATAGTGCAGGGGACATTCTCTACATCCATCTCCTCCCCAAATCAGCTTGAGCAAGAAGAGCAGCAGGGACACAGCCAAAAACCTCAGAACTCCAGCCAGAGGCTTGGGGAATTTCCTCAGGAACAATAGCCCCTGGCTTCACCTGGCAGAAGGCAGAAGGGAGGTCTGCACGGCTGCTCCTGCAAGGACTTGCTTACCCTGCAGGGGACAGGGAAGAGAGACAGACATGCCGCCACCCCCTTGTCCCATGTCCTGCGCACCAGCGCTCAAGGTGGTTAAGAAATCCACCAATACCAGTTTTCAAGTTAAGTATTTTTATTATCAAAATTATTACATCTCTTGTGAAAGTTCAAATGTTACAGCATGGTGTAAAAACTCCACTAGAGTAAGAAGCTACAGCCCCCACCTTTCCTAGAGCTTTCCAGGGTCCCTCCCTCCTGCCCCCCTGCTGCGCCCGAAGGTGCTGGAGCCTCTGGGCAGGGCCCCCCTGGCCCCTCCCGCCACCTGGCAGGGCAGAGCCCGCCTGCCCCGTGCTGCTCAGAGCACGAAAGGGGAGGCTGCACCTCCAGGGCTAAGCCAAGTGAAGTTTACACCTAATTTATACAGTATACAGACACCCAACTGCGGGGTGACAAGTTCCATCCCAACAAGCTCACAGCCAGACAGTGTGAGAAAGTTACTCTTTGTTTCAATATTTTAAAAGTCTCCCCTAGGCTGAACAAACACCTGATTTCAATTGTGAATTAGAGAAATCTGTAACAGTCCTAAAAAAAGAGGAAGAAGACTGTGCATCTGCAAGGAGAGGGGAGACAGACTCACAGCATTATGTTATCCAAGAGAAAGGAGAAGTTCCACTGCAGCACCAGGGATGACACCTGTCATATATTAGCTAACCTACTATGGTTATAACTGAATATAAAATTAGATAAATAAAAACACGCCCGATATTACAGTAAACAAGTGAGAAAGAAGCTGGCAATCGTATGGAATTGAACAGACAGAGCACTGTGTCTGGGCTGGCTCTCCTGCCACGCTCGGCGGGTAACGGCGGCTGGGGAACACCCCACATGGCACTGCCTGGAGAGCCTCTGGCTCGGCACAGACCGGGGTGCCCATCCACCACAGCCCCTCGCAGCCCCCCCACTCCTCTGCCTGCAGCCCCCCGTGTGCCACAGCATCACTTGACTGATCAGGCCCCCAGCCATCCCCTGTGCGTTGCGCACCAGCAGCCAGAGAGCCCCCGGCACGGCAGCACGTGGCAGCACGGCCCCAGCCGTGCTCCTGTTCACAGATTCCTTAGGCGACCTTAAAACACTCATTCGCGACAGACCTGCAATGAAGCAGCACACGACAGCGCACCCCGGATTCTCTGCAGCCACAGGCACACGCCCCAACCCCCTCCCGTGCTGTTTGCATTTGCGGAGACTGTTGTCCTGGAAAAAGCTCCGGCGGCAGCAGTGGTGACCCAGGCCCAAAGGCAGCCCTGTGCGCTCGTCTGCTTGTGACTGGAATGATCGTAACGGATTAAAGCCCTCCCCAGAACGCACTGAGAACCTGACCTATAAAGAGATTGGAGTTAACTTCCCCCAACGTTTCCTTTAAACTGCTTTTGAATTCAGAACTGTGTCCGTGCTGCATGAGTGACTGTAGCCATGGGCACGGACCAGAGACAGAGGCTGCGCCACAGTCATTGCACTTGAACCATTTGCTTTTTTTTTTCCCTTTTTTTTTTTCCTTTTTTGTTTGTTTTTGTTTTTGCAATGTACCCACACGTCAGGGAACTGCTTTGCTACAGTCTCTGCCTCAGAGAAATCTGTGTTCTCCTACCAGGCCAGAGGCCAATACTGCTCACAAATCTCACCCGTGCATTTCAGACCTTAGCCTCTGACCCCTGGCACCCCAGCATCAGGTGCAAGCTCCCAACACTGGCCCAGGAGCCACTTCCAGAGGTGACTGGAAGGAGCTATGGGCAGTTTTGTCTTCCTGAAGTCCAGGCAGCCCTAGGAAAGTCCTGTTTGAGTCTTTACTCCAGAACCTTGAAGCTGCTGCAGTCTGTACTGATGGACATTGCTTCCCCCACGGTGTGGATAGTGTTGTGCATTGGAAATCACTGCGCCCCGGGAGCTCTGGTAGAGAACAGACTGCCCAGAGTTCGGCAGGCTGATAGTCCGCAAGTCTGACTGTAGTGACCGAGCACTTTGGGGAGCAGAGGAAGAGCCTGACACGCCTGTGCAGGGCTGCGAGCTTGACTCGGACGAGAGAGAGTCCACAGCTGTCTGCTGTGCTGGGCTGGCAGCCGCTGGGCAGCTCTTCCTCAGGAGGCTGCTGCTGACACTGCCAGAGTGCTGCTGGCTGCTGAAATACCCCGAATTCCCTGCAAACAGGGCAGAGGAGTCTGTGGAGACCGAGTGGGCAGGGCTGGAATATGAGGTGGAGGAGAGGGATGTTTCCGAGGAACCATGGGAGAGGCTGTGTCCTGTCCTCTGTGCTGCTGCTCGGTAGCTGTATCCAGGAGACGGCGCGAGATGCCCTCTGTACGGGGAGGAGCTCTGCTGGAGCAGGGTCTGTGATTCTGCCTGGGGACTGTCAGACTGCAGCAGCTGAACAAGGCATGGGGAAAAAAAGGAAAAGGCATGTCAGGCTGACTTCTCTGTTTCCTGCCTCCTTCTCATCCCAAGGTGCTTAGTGCAGCACTGGGAACAATGGCAGCCAAGCCCTGTTTCCCCCCTTATCTCCTTATAAAAGCTTTATTTCAGAATGAGCAGTAAGATATGAAAGCATTTACCTGGTAGCTGTATCGAGAAGGACTGTAAACTGCCGGTCCTTTGTGGGCTTCTGGAGTGTCTCCTTCTGCTGCATCTGCAATGTACAGGCAAGTTGTTAAACTTTACCCCCCAGACCGAGGCCACAGCAGCTCCCTCTCAAATGACACCGTGCAGTCCAGTCCTTGTGTTCTGCATCCAGCGCCAGCTGAGACCAGAGCAGCATCCCCAGCCATCAGCATTTCAGAAGCTGAAGAAACCCAGCAAAAGAGAACTGGGAAACCTTAACATATGTAAATAGACACACATGTAAGAATGACTGCTCCCCTCACACCAGTGTGGTCTGGTTTATCTCTGGCCAGTTTTTCTCATAGGCAGATCCAGATGCTTCCAAAGACAGACATCCCGTGCTGCCATTTTGGGGACTACGGTTTACAAGACAACTTGAGTTGCTACAGAGATACTCTTAGACCTCAGAAATGCCTGTTTTTTTTAACAGGACAAGATGATGAAAATGCTTTGAGGTTTGAAGGGCACTGGCAGCACAGCACATACTGATCCACCTCAGATAAGTGAGAGACCAAGAAATATAAAATGCTTCCTGACAGAGTAAGCCTTTCTAGCACTTCAAAGGTGGGAGAGCTTCTTGTCCTACCATATCACTGAACCTGACCTGGGGCAGGCAAGAAGTACTTACTGCAGTGACCCAGCCACTGTGCCAATTGTGTGTTTCAGCTGCTACCCCTACAACCATGGCTGGTGATCTTGCTTTCTTCAGGAGGGAGCTGGGACTAGGAGATTTCACATCAGAGTTCTGCTGCAGACGAATGAGACAGAGCTGTTTATCTGCAGCATCTCAGGGATTCTCAGCAGCCACATTTGAAATGCCTTGGTGAAACAGTGTTGGTATTAGTATCAAATTTATATGACAGATGTGTCTCAGTCATGAAACAGGACACGCTGCCTCAGTCTGCTCTGTACTTCTGCCAGACAAGTCTGGCTTTGCCCCAGCTCCACTGGCACAAGCATCAGTGCCAGCAGTGCCCATGGTTCTGCTGCCATTGTCCTCTCTGTGCTACACCACAGTGCTAGCTTAGCTAACAGCGATCTGGATGGAGCTCTTGTCTGCTTTTGAGGCTCAAAAATTCCCTCAGGGCACAGGAGCTCTTGTCTGCTCTTGAGGCTCAGAAATTCCCTCAGGGCACAGGCCTGCACAGACACTGGGATGTGAAGATTCCAGCACATGTCCTGTGCCACCTTCAATTTCTGAAATGAGATCGATGCAGCAAGTGGCTGTTTGGTGACATTCCAAGTACTGCAGAATGGCAAAATTCACAAGTTCGGGGCATGTTTTGTTAAACAGTCACACACAGAAGAGACTGTACAATCCAAGAGATTGTTGTGATTAACACAAGTCGAGTATGAGAATGAGAAGAAATTTAAACATACTGGAAGAAAACTGTCTCTTAAAAGGCTGAGCACACCAGTAGGGCTGCACAGTTTACTGGCAGTGCCTGTTCTCAGAAAAAAACCTTGACAAGTTAAAGACTACTGAAAGACTAAATTACAAAGGGTAAATAAACTATGACCTTCCTGAATTTGCTTTATGTAAACTTAAAAGCTAGAGCCAACATTTCCCTCTCCCATTCTCAATACCTGCACAAGGGAAGGACATGAATAACTGCTTCTCTTGGCTGTACTGGCCTGTGTTAACCTCAAGCATATATGAAGTGACAGGTTTTGCTGAGAGCAGCTGCAGTTCTCAGAAGCGTGCAATGCACACAAATTCCACTTCATTGCTATATGCCTCATCAGCAAACCCTCCAACTTTGGGATTTTTTAGTTCCTGTTAATATTATCTGTTACAGCATCAAGTGAACATGTGCATCTTCACAACTCCTCCAGGTGCTACCAGGAACAGCAGGGACTCAGCCACCCATTTGTTTCACTAAGAAGCAGAGCAGCAACTGGGGGAGGGGAGGTGGCTCAAAGAATCTAAACAAGAATCTAAACAAGCTGCTGAAATTGCCAGAGCAAGCAAAAGAAGAAAAAACGTACTTTGCTGTGCTAGGATGAAGGAGACAAGATGACTTTTGTCAGCTGCAGCATTAGGTTTTCACAACTCAGAATGGGATGGGGTTTATGTAACAAGAAACAATTTATCGCTGCAGATGAAAGTTTAACTCCATCCTAATTCTTGGGTGAAACTGAAGAGCCAGAGCTCTTCAGAACTCTACAGGTTACAGTGGGCAAAGACCTGTTCCAAGAGCCTGGATTTTGCTTACCCTTCTAAAAAATAACCAAGAAAGCCACTTCCACTGGTATGGAAAAGACATGGAAAAGACTCCCACTGGGGTATCATAAAACTGTGACATATTTGATAGGGAAGATGATCCCTCTCAAGACTAGATGAAGAAAAAGCACTGAAAAAATGTGCTTAGGTGTACAAAACCAGGAGAACTCCGAATGAGAAGTCAATATCCAAAGCTGGTCTCAAACACACCTTACTGCAATTGGGGAAAAGTCTGATTTGGAATGAAGGAAATACATACTTGTCCTAAAATGCTCAGAAACAAGGTAATAAACTTGTCTGAATGTTCAGCCAATGAGCATTAAATGACAGCACTTTCAGAGACTAGGAGGTGCTAACCCATCTGTCCTAGGATAAAGAAGCAGAGTCAAGGTGCAGGAAGTCTTGAATTCAATCCTTGGAAAAATCTAGAGGTCTTCCAGCTCTTATGGAAGAGGGATACAGGCTCAAGCAGTATCTGAATAACAATAAAGTATGGTTTGCAGAAGGCAGGTTTGATAATGCTAAAGATGAAGGTACAACTAACCAACTTCCCAGACAAGCTGGCAAAGTTATCCGAGCACATCATTTCCCACCAACCAAATGTCTCCAAGTTTTATGATCCTACCTGCATCTCTCTCGAGAGCACTGTCCCGGGTAGGGGAGGATTCGTGTCTCTGGGACACCTTTGCACCGCTCCGCAGCACCTTCTCCAGCATCCCCCGGCCCTCCCGGAGCCTCTCCACTGACGTGGGGACCATCCTGCAACAAAACCCCAGGAACAGCTGAGGATTGCTGGGACACAGCTGAGAGCAATGTGACCAATGCACAGGGAGTCAGAGACCACCAGCTCTTTAGACAGATGAGGAATAAACTTCTGAACTGCTTTTGCCATGTAAAAAACCTCCAGTGTGATTTCAGACTGCTGCTCTCTGGCTATCATGGCACCGCTGCCCCCAGAACACCAAATCTTTAATCAAAAACATGGTATAAGCATTCAGTTCAGCAAATCACCTGGTTACAGAAAAACTGTTTTGAGAGTCAACAGCATTTTGAAAATCCTGGTATTGGCTTAAGATTAGTTGCACTTATTTTGCATAATTACTTTCATTCAAACTAATTCAGTTTCAAACTAAGCAGAAGCAAACTCAATACCTTCATGATAATACAGTGCCAAGACAATACAGTTGGATACTGCAACATTCCTGAGCAGAGCTAGCTGGGCCATTTTGCCCACTAATGCCACTTTGTCCTGTTTATTTTGTAGTGTGAAAACTCTCAATTCAAGATTAGTGCTAGATATTGTTCCATTTATAAATGTTGTGTCTAAGGGTGAAAAAGAGATGAAGTGGCTCTCCTAATGCCAAACTGTAGAAGAAAAACAGGTCCACAGACAAACTCCAGACCCCTGGGTCAACATTCAGTCTACCATGCACAGGACCATCCAAATCTCTTTGGAAATATGTGTTTTAACCTACACCATGTTTAAGCATCACCATGACCAGGGATTTACAATGCCTTTACCATGGACACTGAAGAATTTGTGCCTTTAAAATGCCTGAATTTTGATTATGTTAAATGCACTGCATACTGTGCAAGCACGCAGCTTAACAGCATATTAACTGATTTCTGCATTTAATTTTTTACAATATATGGAAAACTCTGCTTTACATTACATTTTTTTCACTGTTTTGTTTGCTTGGAGACTTGTTTTCTGCAAGGCTGGGTTTACTGGGCTGCAGCACATCTATTTACATTGTGATGGCTTTATCTTGGCAACTGAAATAGACCCTTTTTTTTTAAACAAAAGCTACTGTCAATTATTGCAGAATTCAGCAAGAATTTGGAAAACTCTACAAATTACAGCACAGAATTTTAGTTCCCACCAATTTCTTCTCCTCCTAATATTATTGTGGATGTCTGGAAGTGTATCTGACATGTAAGCACACAGAGTTAAAGATGAAACTGGGTCACTTTAGCTCAGTAACATTCAGGTTCTAATACATTTTTTAAAAGTAGAAGGTGACTGTATGTTTGTCAGCCTTGCCCATTAAAACACAGAAACCCAAGAATTTTAAAGGCAGCAAATCTGCTTGATCGCATTTCAAAATGTACCAGCATGGTTTCAACTTTATATCCAGTGTCCCATAACAATAGGATCTTTATTCCCACACAATACTTACTCCTGAAACCATGTGGGAAACTAAAGCCAGAGCAGCACCTGCTGAGGGAGCAGCAGATGAAGCTCAGAGAACATAAAACGTTGTACTAAAGCAAGGATGCCACACTGACACCTCACCCTGAACTAGTTTTAGTTCATTCACCTGGTGTTTTTTTTTCTTTCTCTTTTACAGGCAAAAGGAAGTAGCACAGGAGGACAACGACATGGGCTATTACCACTTTTATAGAATATCTGAAAATAAAATAATGATGCTAAACTAATCATTAGCAGACTGCCTCAGCTGTGGCCAGTCCCAGTATCTGGCAGAAGGTCATCTGGTAGACAGAAAACTGTCAGAGAGGTAAAAGACAAACTGTTTATATTAAACTCTGCTTGAAAAGTGATGGAAAAAAGAAGGAAACAGATCTGATTACTCCTCCAAATTCACCCAAGTGCTTTCAGCACAAATTTCATACTTCTCACTGCCCTTGGCCCTGCTTTGCATCTCTCCCCATGTCACCCCCCTGCCATTACCCAAGCAGTCACCCAACCATGTATGTGGAGATCAGCATCAGGAAAGGGGGGTGTGTGTCTGTGTGTGCCTCTGTGCTGGTGGTGTGCATGACCAGAACCTGACTGAAGAGCAGCAGAGCCAGTACCCTACACAGCTCCAGCCAGCAGAACCTCCCAGCCATCACTGGCACTATAATGCCCCACACTGCAATCCAGTGCACTACTTCATGTTTTGGACCAGGTTCAAATGTTTTTGAAGACTAGCCCTTCCCCTTATCAAACTTTCTCACGGTAACAATGATAAAGGTTGTTTGTCCATGCCATAGGCAAGCCACTGACCACAGTCTGGAACATTAGCAAAGCTGGAGCTGTTGCTTCTCAAATGCAAAATTCCAGAGGGTCGTCAACTTTCCTTCAGAACAGGAGTGGACTTAGTATCGCTCATGTCCAAAAAGAATGAAGGTTCAGCAAAAAAAGACCTGGATTAGATTTTCATTGCCTGAGCAAGACCTTACAACCTCAAAAGGGAACTGGTAGAAAAACAACTGCTTAATTTTGTATCTTTCAAAACAAATTTTTGATATCTAGATCAAGAATAAAAGACAGTCTGAGAAGAGTGCTGGTATCCTTCACAGTTGTTTAGCAATTATAAAAGAGAACAATACCAAGAGACCCAAATGAATTCATCTCACTGCACATATTGTTATGGAAATGCCCCCTGGGGAGTTTGGTCCTTCCCTGTGGAGCACTCTCAGGCTTGCTTGGAAGGATAACACTCACCACCTACTGCTGATGCTCTCCTGGGATTTACTGAGCGATGATGAGGAACTACAGCCCCTAGAGTCTGGTGGGCTGATGTCCTCTACGTGAGGCAGGGAGGGATGAGAAGGGGAGAAGCCACTTTGTGGGGAGGACGGAGTTCGTGCTGCAGAGCCCGACAGGCTGTTCCCGTCGGCGTCAGTCCCGGAGCCGCCGCTGCCCTGCCGGGTTGGGGTCCCTGCGCCGCGCCCGGAATCGCCGCCCTCCTTGGCCTCCTGTTTCCGCTTGCGGTACTCCAGGAGCGAGACCTGGGGGAGAAAATACAGCCCTGAGTCAGGGAACACAGAGCACTAGGACAGGGGGAGGAACAGGCTCATGCACCATCTAAAGAATCTTCTGGGTCTGCAGGTAAAACTTGAAAAGGCATATTTGGGTTATCAACTCTTTCTGGATCTGCAGGAACTCCAGAAAAGAGCTAAAGCGGTGCAAATTCAAACTGCTATGATCACCCACCTTTTACTTTTTATGACCAATACTACAGCAGAAACATCCAGCTCATTTGCTTCTCTAACCACCTGGATTTTCACATTACTTCAGGACATGCTTGCATATTCAAGCATCAAGCCTCTATACCCTCCTCCCTCCTCTCAAAACCCTCCAAACACTCTCTCTGGATCATGACATTAAGTAATTTTTTTTCAGTATCAGTACATCCCTAAAACAGGTAATAAGAGTCTTCTTCACAGAACTGGTGTCTTCAGCGCCCACTTCATCTATACTAGTTCAGCCACATTAATACTAAAAGCTTGGTGAAACCTTGCACAGAATTTTAACTTGCTTAGAGCAGATTCCTGCTACAGAAACTATTTTTTAAATTTATTTTGCTATTGCAAACCTCCAGCACTACCACTAAAACAAACTCCTTATAGCAAAGGCAGAATGTGTTTTGGGCAAAGCAGCCTCAGATTTGTCAAAGACACCAACCAAAAATAAAGCAGCCTCGTAATACAAGGTCAGCAGAACTGAAAAGACACAAATATTTCCAGCTGAGCATTTACCTTTCAGTGTGCCTTCCCTCAGAGTTATTAAGAGGCACGGAGCCATAAAGGACTCACAGAAGGCAGCTCTACTGAAGTATTTATCAGCTATGACTCAATGCCCATACAGAAGGCTTTTCAATTTTTAAAATATTGAACAGGGTATTTCCAAAAGTAACTCAACATATGAAGGTTTTAAGATAAGTGCAATTTTAAAAGAAAAACCAAAAGAAAAAAAATCAAGAGACCCCAGAAATGGAAATAAGATACTCCATCCAGCTGGACCCATATACAAGTGATCTGAGTTACTACACTTGCCATAAAAAAGAAATCCAAGCACAGGAAAAGGCACGGATATTTGTCCCACGAGTACCAGTTTTATCACATCATGACCATGATGTAACATTCTCCCTCAGTTTTAGTCCCATGAGGGTCACTGCCTGCTGTAAGAATCCAATATGTATTTGCTTTTGTTATTCCTGCGTTTTCAGTTTCAAATAGCCAAAATTTAAATAACCTTCATCTTACTTTCCCTGCAATATTATGGAAATGTTCTAATATGTTCTAATAAACAGCCTATGTTTTCTTTTGAAACATTAGACTCTCTTTCCTAGTAAGGACCCTTTTCATCCTGATATGTAACACCTCCACCAGCTGTACAGCTGCACTATGTTATTGCTCTGGGTCTTGTCTCAGTTTACCAATCATTGATGAAAGCTGCCAGCATCCTGGTCTCTCTTCTGTGATCCCAGAAGAGGTATTTTCACTGTGGTGTTTTTCTTCCACTTCTCACATCAAAATCTAAAGGGTAGCTCTCTCTTTCAACAACTGTTTTCACCCAGGTGTTGGATGCCTGGATAACTCACCCAGACTCTCTTCATTCTCCCTCTAAGTCTTTGCAGGAACCTGAATGGAAACTGTAAACATCATGACAATCCAACAGTTTTTTTACAGGAATACTTGCCTTCTTCCTTTGTGGCGGATTCTGGGGAGCAGCTCTGGGGCCTTCACAAGCCCTCTCGCCGCAGGGAGACATGGATCCATGCACTGTCTCTTTGAGCAGCCCTGACTCATGTCTGCTGAAATACCCTTCGGCAGGAGAACTGCAGCATCCTGCTTCTGAATTCATTGGCTTCCTCTCTCCCAAAGGAGGAGATCCCCGTAACAACCCATCCACGCGTGGCATAGCGTTCAATGGGGAGAAGGCATACATTAAATTAAACTCTGTCCGAAAAGCCTGATCAGAGCTTCGTAGCAGCATCTGTGCTTCCCCACTTTTCCCTGGGAAGTTCATCTCTGAAGTAGAGTTTATGGAGGATTGTGGAGCCACATCAGAGGATCCAAAACTGAGCAGCGATGGCCGTTCCTGGCAGGTATTTGCACTGGAATCCAGGTACCCACCCTTCAAATCTGGGTCGGATCGGAGGCAGACCTGGAAAATCCAAGAAGGATATAGGAGGGGGGTGGGAAGTCAGGAAAAGAGTCAGGCAAGGGTAGGGAGAGAAATTTAAGTCAGAAAATCCTCTGTACAATGCTAGCTTTCCTGCTTCCCTGTTCCCTTCTGATTACCCCTTTGGTTTTTTCCTGTTCTGTTCATTCCACAGGGGAATGACTGAGACTAAACAATGATCAGTTCAGCTGCCCAACATGGGATGCCCTCTCTCCCCTTCAGCAGTCTTTCTGCAGCAAGAGGATAAGGCTCAGTACTATCCCCAGGCAGTTAATGAATTAAACCCAGCATTTTCAATTGCCTCATACGTCCCCAAGTTGATGCTAACACACAGCAGTAGCCAGGAGAGAACAGAAAAGATCTGCTGTCCTTTCACTGTTTTATTAGCCAAGTTCTTGCCTGTCCCAAGTCAGCCACTACTAACTTCCTAACAATAAAATACCCAGGACCTCTAAGCCATTTGTTTTCACTTATTGTGAGCATTGGAAATCTCTAACAATAGTACATTCATTTAATTTTTACTGTATTTCTACATTTTACAATTTCCAACAAAACCACAATGGCATCATCTTTGTGCTTGTCAGAGTTTCTGGAGCACTAGGCAGTGATACAACAGTATATTCATTTATCTACTTGAAGTGCCAAAAACCCTCAAGGGCAGCAGAATAATCATCTCCTTCACCACATTAATATGTCAGGATCTCAGACAATGAGTATAACTGACAAGATTTCATCCTCTTTGCAGGACTACAGTGCAGAAGGAAAAACACAGCAGCACCAGGCACCAGCTCTGCCCTCCTGCTGTCTCTGAGAACATTTCTCGTACTGTATTATGGCTTCAAATAATCCAAGTATTTTCTACTACGAAACAGTCACTGAGCAAGGCAGTTCATCTCATCTTTTACAACAGGTCAGTGGGTAAGCAAAATACTACTTTTTGGCATCTCCTCAACATTTTCAGTCTGCAAGTGAGCAGGTGGTAAGTCAAGGCTGAAGAGAGCAAGTCAGGTGTACCACTGTGTGCTCATAAGTCAAAACTAGTGTTGAATGCTTTCCCTTCCCCAGCAGTCATTTGGTCACTATCAAGTAAATTTCACAGACCACTCATCTGCTGGGCTGGATCTGATATTGGTGATATTATTTCCATGGTCCTCAAATCTCTTGCCTGCACCTCAGCAGCTGAGACATACCAAGCCTTTGCACTTGCCTGCTTCCCACTAGGGTCAACAAGCGAATCATAAATTCCAGCGTTCAACTGGTTTGCTTTGTTGTGATAACCCTGAAAACTCTCCTCAGCCTTACTGTGACTAAAGCTCCACCCTTATTCCCCTTAGTGCCTGCACACTGCTCCCTCCCCTCCCAGCACACACACAGCACACACACTCCCAGCTCAGGTGCCATAACTACCTCAGGTGACATGGACTCGGGTCTATGCGCAGGGGAGCTCTCGGGGGAGGATACGTTCTAGAGGAGGGAAAAGCATCTAGTTATTCGTCTACTTCAAAAGTCAAGAGGGAAATTACAATGTACAAAATAGCAAACAGGTTAGCAATGGCTGTTCTAAACAACTGTCTCAGGAACTGGCCCCAGCCTAGACAGCAACATGGTTGGTGGATTCTAAAGCTTCCTGGAAGCAGAGATAGGACTGAGTTACTGCATCTCATGATGCAACTTAGTACCCAAAACAGAGCATGTGAATGTTAAGAAAAGCAGCAGCTAACTCTTTATATTTCTGATGCTGTCAGACAGACTTTGCACCATGAAATATAGAGAAGGACAATTACGGATTTAGTCTGAAAACATAGGAGAGAAAGAAAAGCTTGGTTTAGCCCAGGAAGTAACCTAAGATCCCCCAAACACTAAGATGACCTCTCACAGACACGTACTATAAAACAAACAAACATGTCTCCTCCAATCCACTGTGGGCCACCTTTCCAGCTCAAGCCAAGAGAAAAGGTGTGAGCAGCCAGCTTTATGAAATGTTGTACCATCTGAGCACCTATCAGTGAAGGCAGTGTATGTGTGTGACAGCATGGTTAAGGGCTCTTCCCAAGCACTCCCCTTTCCATGCTACTGAGCAAGCCTAAAACAGAATCAGAGAGGCAGGATTCCCAGAGCTATGTTGCTACCAGAGAAATATAGCAGGAGTCACTGTTTTCTGCAAAGCAGAAAACCTCAGAAAACTGAGGAATATCAGAAATTTCTTAACAAAAAGTTCTGACAAACTCCACAGGAAAAACAGAGGCATGTCATGTTTCTGGTCACTCTCATGAATATGGAGGAGCCAAGCATCCTCTAATTTATTTCCACTCTAAAAAGATCACAAAACTGAGTCTGAAAAACCTCAGTGTGCAAAAACCTGACAACCAGAGCTTCAGAAGCTTGTGATACAAGTTTTATAGAGAGCAGCTAGGAAATCATTCAAGAAGGAAGTTTCTTAAAAGCCTTCCAAAAATGTATTTCCCAGCAAAACAAGATGGCAAGTCACAACTTCCACTTGCTTGAGGAAGCTTGTGAACTGATTGAAGAATTTTTCTGTTGCTCTCCCCAGAATGCCACAGTTTTATACTTGGGGGCATGCATTCACTTGTTAAAACTGTGGTCCATTGAGTTAAGATTCTTTTCAGGAGAGAAAAAAAGGTAAAAAAACCAGTTATAGATACCCAGTGAAATCAAGGCTAATTAACACTCAGGTGGGACAGGAAAGGAATGGTTAGACTCTGGAGGTTCATGGCAACACAGCCCTTATCTGCCAGTTCAACCACTGCAAGGGTAAGGATTGTTTCCAGTTAGGCTCTTTCTGTCTGAAACAGTCTTTCATCTCTCTCAATGCTCCACAATCTTCCCTGCTAACCTCTACAGAGCTGCCTCTCAAACAGCTTACAAGAAAGGGCTCCCAAACAAACTAATCAAAGCACATTAAGCTAAAAACACCACAAAGGAATGTTGGCCCTGTTGCTGAACAGATGTGGGATTCCTACAAAATAGTCCTTGTGTGGAGCAGTCCACCACTGCACCATTTTATTTAATGGTTCTAACTAGCAGAGTATGAGCAGCTAGACTGAAGACTTTCATGAGGTTTTTTTAATGAAAAAATGCTACACTAGAAAATAAAACCAAACCTGCGAACAGCATGATCCCTATTAAAAGGCACAGAGTGGAAGGTCCTGACTGGATGAATGCTGGTAACTATCCCACAGAGTTTAGAGCAATGGAAAACACCTACACAGCCTGCTCATCAATTCTGCCAAATTTTGCAGAAGGAAGCTATCAAGAAATCAAAGGTATTAAGGCAATTTCCTTCTACCCAGTCCATGTAAAGAAAACCAAAGAATATAGTCGAAGATGATGTGAACTATTGTTACCATACTTGGAGTTACTGAAAGTTGTTTGGGGAAAGAGGAGCCAAGGATGTCTTACAGCCTCTGAGAAGTGGAACACTTGTATTCTTTTGAAGAGGCAGGGATTGGAAATCACATTGGCACAGAGATGTGAAATGGAGAAGATGGTTAAAGATCACTAAAAAACCTGAGAATTTAGGAGCTACTCTGCAGAAGCAAAAAAAAAGATAAAACTAATGCTACTGGTAGCCACAAAGTGAGGGGAGGTTGGGCTGTAGCAAGGTTTGACATTTCACAAAGCAAGAGATTTGGCCAGAAGTGATGTAGAAGAGAAAGACAGCAGTGCTCTTGAGGCTGAGACTGTGATGCTGCTCAGGAATACATACTCAAAAAGGAAGGTGTCCCTAGTGCCACCTCTGCTGCAAATATTCCCGTTCCTTTCTTTTTAGCACTCCAGTCCCGGGCAGATTTACCTCGAACTGTAGTGGAGTATTGCAGCGACTGGCAGCCAGAGAGGGGATGGGTGAGAACATGATGCCATAACCATTGCGAGTCTCCTCCTCCCCGGGCAGCGATGAGCAGGGCGTGGCCAGCTGTGGGCTCGCTGAGCCAGGGACCGAAGGGACGGCAGGTGGGGGGGTGACAGGGGACAGCGGCCGCAGCAACTTCTTAACGTTCTGCTCCATCAAGTAGCGAGACTTCCATTTCTTCAGGGGACTCAGCAAGTCTGAAACACAAACTGAACTGAGGACATGGCTCAACCATTAACAGTAACCATGAGCAAACCATGGGTTATGTCCTTCCCCCTACTCCCAGCCCAAATGAAGTCCAGGAGTCTTCAATGCAACTACAAAAGACTCCTAAAAATGAAGTACCTCTGAATTACTTCTATATCAACGTCTAGATACTGGTAACAGAACAAGACATAATCAGGAATATGCAGTGAACAAGGAAAACAAATATTTCACTAGAAGCAAGCACAAGAGGGAGCCATGGGAAAGGAAGAAAGGTTAAAAAGAGGAGAGCAGAGGAGAGAGGTCAAAGGACATGTCACTGTTATTCTTACAAACAAACCAGAGACAGCTCAGTTATCATTACCTGAACGTAATAGTTCCCTATAAACTACATCAATACAGCCAAAGCACATTTCCACTTCCACAAAGGATTAAAGCCTTTCCCTCAGGCCTACCTCTCTTCAAAATAATACCCTTTTTCAATGCTTAGTGTAGAAAAACAAAACAACCCACCAGTAAATTCTACAGGTCAGGTCTTGCTTGAGACTTACATTTATTGGTTCTGGCATTCTGTTTCTTTTGCTATTCATCTAACTTTTCAATAATTGAATTTGTATTATCTGTGTGATGTCTGGCTTCCTGTCTGTCATCCTGGGAAAACTCATCCCTGACTGGGCTGATCTTCACTCTCTTTCTCTGTAAATTCAGACAAAATATTTAACCATTCTGCTGCTTTACTCAGATTTTAGCTTCTCCATTCTTGAGACTTAGTCATCTGTTTGTTAGTCTTACACATGTGCCTGTAAGACTTTGCTACATCTTCCTACAGTCATCAGGTATTTAGCTGTCCTTCTAACAGCATCTTGCTGAAAAGAGATGATACTGGGCTCTCCTCCCTCTCCCCCCCTCCCTTCCATTGTACAAGAGATCCCAGAGCTCTGAGGCTGATGATGCAATGTTAAGTGATTATCTTTTCACATGAAAATACTGAGAAATTTTACAGATGCTCAAGCTAGAATAGGTCTGCAGAAATCTGAATGAACAGCAAATCAACATTCTCACCTACCCTAAAGCTGTGCCATCAGGCAAGCAGGACACATGGACATGTCACTTGTGCAGCTGTGCCTTTGCTACTCAGCACCTTCCCCAGTCTTGACTGCAGTGCCCATGCTGCCCTGATGGTGCTTAACACTCACCTGTGTCATCTTTGCAGATGCTGGAGGAGCTGCTGTTCTCATTGCTTTGGTATAGACACTGGGCTCTGTTCTCTTGCGGAGCTGGTGAGGTCTGAGTCATCCCCTCTTCCAAGGCTTGTTTGATCCAGCGCTGAAAACAAACGAGACTACATAAATGTGAAACTCCTCAGGTACTTTCTCTGCCATCCTGCAGGATGCACTCCAACTCCTACACTTGTGTGGAGCAGGGAGGCTGCTCAGAAGCCCAGAGTTACCTCGCTCGGAGCACGTTAGAACACGGCTGTCAGCACTGAGCACACCACCTACTGTGCTGGGGCTGTGCCCTTCCTGACATGGGCTCTGGGAGCAGCAGTCCTCAGCAGTAACACAGACATAATAAGCAAAGAGCAAATTATAAAAATGCAGAACAGTGGCACCTAAAACTGTTAAACGCAATCACAATTTAATAGAAAAGGGACACAAATATGATGAACTATCCACAACACTGATTTTTGCAAAAAAGCTGTTTCCTGCCCAAGAGAGCAAATATGAGCAAAAAAAAAAATCTGATTAAAATGCAAGCAGCAGTTTTCAAGAAGGGTAAACCAAGAAAAGAATAATAAAGGCAAATCTTTTCTTCAGCTACTAACAGAAAAGGTAAGTCACAGTGGTCTTCCGAACATGGACAATTAAGAATGTTTCACATCTCACAGGAGCAAAATGAACTGAAGCCTCAGCAAATCAGCTGCTGCAGTGGGTGTGCTAGTGCTGTATCTTGATACAAACTGACTCCTAATGGCAGGCAGGAACCTTTGCTTAATTTACTATAAAAATAACTGCCACAATATAAGGGAAACCACTCAGGTGATCCAGTGGGATGACAGCAAACTGCTGAAAAAAAGCAAACAGTAATTTTCATCTGTGTAGTATACCCAGGGGACTCACTTTACCAGACTCTTCTTGTCCTAGAGAGGTTCAAAATTGTACTTTTACCTTTCAGCAATCCACAGTTCATCTGCATGCCAACAATGTGTATCCTATTATGGATACACACGTGTGTCTTATGATTCCTCAAAGCTACTGTGAAAGCACATCACAAACTCAGTGGCCACAATCCTCAAAGTGCAAACTTCAATGCGAGGATGAAGAGCAGGTGACAGGATCTATTTTGATGGCCTTCACTACTGTACAGCAGATGCTTCTTCTCTGTTCAAATGTAACTCAAGGGATTCCACTGTGGCCGCCAGGAAAAGTGAGAAGTGCCAGCCAGTCTGGAGCACCTCTACCTCAAACGTGGCATCTGATCTGACAGCCAAGTCACTGCACAGTGTGTGATTAACGTGAGAGCAGGTTACAGTTCAGTTTCCTTGCGAGCTTCAGACACTGCTTTGGATGCAAACTGACATCATCAGCTGAGTTTTTTGGCACAGTTCTCAGTAGTTTAAGGATGAGGCCTGCTGACAATCCAAGAAAATATGTGATCTATTTCAACAGCCTTTATAAATCAACCTCCTTGGCTGAGTAGTCAAAAGTAGACAAGACACTGATCAGGTCTTGAGAGAGCATATCATCAAGTTCTGGACCACTTCTAGACCTCGGCTGGCTGAAAAGGAGGCATTCCCTGTGAGTTTTCTAAACATTCCTGAACATGAGAAGCAAACTTTTACATCTCCAGACTGTTAAGTCATAAAGCCACCAAATGCTAAAAAGCATTTTCCAAGAAAAAGCCAGGGATCTCTTGTGAAATGGATGAAACCTCTCTCTAGAACAGTTAGCAATTATTTACATTCAAAAAGTAGAAATCTAACAAATTATTTCTGTAACATCTGTTCTGGACACAGAAACTTTTAGTACTTTTTAAACTATTTAATAGAATAGGCAGTGTATTTAAGTTTTCAGATTAAGAAACAAGAATTGGGAAATGGATAGGGAATACCAGGACACAGCTTAGCACAGGCTAGAACAAAGTACCATAAAAAGCTAGAAACAATCACTTCTACAATTACAGGCTAGAAAACTAATGGGTTGTTCCAACAAACATGCTAAATCATGAGTTTAAATCAACCTGTCAAAGAAAACTCAGTCATACTGGGATGCACAAATGGGTACAGGTTAGAAGACACAGAGCAACTTTTCTGTCTTGAAAATGTCCCAACTGCAACACAACATCCAGTTTTGGACACAGCTTCAAGGAAGGTGTGGACTAAATGGAAGCCATCCATAGTGAGACTGGTCCACTCCCTCTGCAGCAGTGAGAATTATCATCTGACTAGAGAAGAGTTAAGTGTTGTAACAGATTGGAAGACTTGTTCCACGACAATAGTTTTATCTCCACTGTGAACTTGCTAGCCAGTTGTATGGCAACTGCACTGAGCACAGAACTCCAAATAACTCTGCCAGCTCCACTCTGGATGCTTCTCTCTACCTTGAGGCTCAAAGCTGCTCTTAAGGTTCAAAAGAAGCTCAAACCTTGCAGTTCTCAGTTTACAGATGCATGAGGAGGTTGCCCAGGCACACAGAAACAGACAAGGTTTTGTCATACATCTATATATGAACCATGGAGAGCTTTACCTATGAAGGAAATACTCAAGAGACTGTTAGGACATGACAACAAATTGGTGGAAGGTGGAAACAGTGAAGTCCAAAGATTCTCTCTGGAAAAACACCCTCAAACAAAGGAAGGCAAAGAAACCACACATGGTACCTGAAAGCCACCAAGACAGGGAGAGCAGAAAGGATTTCTATATAATTGTTCTCAGGTAATCACATAGGAACTGGAAAAGTCTCTGAGCAAAACCAACAGGCAACAGGGAAGATAGATTCTGATACAAATCTGACTGAGCAAACTACCCTGGCTGCTGTTTCCCTGCAGATGGGTAAATACTGGCATTTACTGGTCATCTGTGAAGGAACTAAATCCTTAGCTGGGCCTGGTTCAGGCTTTCTGCATGTATCTGTTGTAGATAGGCAGTTTGTGATCCCAAACAAAGAGCTGTGGACTTGTTCTTGTGAACAGGCAAACTCAAAAGCTTTTAAACCACAAAGGCTCTCCAAAGACAACGGATCTTAACTGAGGCACTGGATTCTTGAGGTCCTCTGCAACACTGTCCTATCCCCACAATGCCCACAACCCCACAACCATCTTCTGATTGTGTAGTAGTAACATAAAACTTTCTAAGGGAAGCACTCAACACTCTTTGAGAATTGTGTATGCTGGATAATGAAACAGCCACTGCTGATCTGAAAGTACGTGCTTCTAAAAGAGCAGTCACAGAACAGTTGTTCTACCGTGGCAAAAGGCAAGGATGGAAACTGAACTCTGGCAAAGAGGTCAGCAGTCATAGCCTGGACCCTGCATCAACACACTAGCTCAGCAGGAATACATGGAAATAAACTCCAAAAGGACACAACAACTTTACAAGAGGGCCAGTAAGATGAGTACACCTGGTGTGAAGTTAAGACATAAACAAACATACCTTCTTACAGGAGCTGTAAATGCCATCCAACAGAAAGGGCCTTCGACGCCTCTCAGGGTTGAAAGGTGAACCAAAGCGAATGTAGTGTTTAGGTGTGGTACAAATCAGCGGGGAGTGCACAAGACCTGGCAACATATTTAGGGTAGTTGCCAAAACTGTTGGGTCTGTGGTAATGCGCAGAGGACACTCAATAGGACACTCCTGCTTTTCTGCCTTGTCGTTCAGCCATTCGGTAACAAGGTACTAAAGGAGGAAACACACACATCAGTGCAACCAGCACAGCTGATGAAGAAAGGCCATATGGCACAATGGTGTATGGGGAAGCAGTGCTAAGGTCAGCCACAAAACCTCCCTCCTTCTCAAGAGGAAGGACTTCCTGTGTCAAACACAATTCTCACCTGTCGGAGACACAGCCCAGTGTTACAGAAGTAGCTCGATTTTATGCTCCATTCACCTTATTAGAAGGTTCTCCAAAAACTTGATCACCTTGTTCATAACTAGTTTCTAGACACAGAACTAAATGTATTAATAGCTAATTTATGTCCAGTATGTGGCAGCTGCCTGCTAGCTTCTACAATTTTTCCTCCTTCCTCCTTTTACTCCAAGTTTATCCAAGCTTGGACATGACAGTTGCAGTCACACTCCTTCTTGGTCTTCAGTTCTAAGCTGAGAGTTAACCTGTTTGCTGCATCCTAAATGAATACCCCCAGCCTGCCATCCCAACTTTCAGCACTTGATCATATTTACCTTTTTTGTTTTGGGGTACTTTACTGCAGCTCGATTAGACTGGGATCCTGTAGCCAGGACAGCAGTCGGGTCAGATCCTGTCGACTGTTTGCCTTCTCCTGGCCCTTCCACATTGCTGGCATCTGTTGTGGTTACCAAGCTGGCAGTGCTTCCTTCCTCTGGGACAGCCTGTGCAAGTTCAGCTTGCTGGGAACTGGCTTGTTTCTGCCTTCTCAGTCTTTGTGCTGAACTGGTCCGGTATCGAGAGAAGCGACTTTTTGGTCGCGGCCTGGAGGGTTTTGCTGGAGCTGGCTTAGTCACTGTTTTTTCGGGGACAGCATCCTACAAAATAAAATGTCATCAGTCCAAGCACCTCTAAGAGTATTCCTTTTCTCTGCATACAGGATCAAGAATTGAGATGTATTTATTGACACTACCTGACTCTCAAAATCTTGTTGGACTCTGTGTTGGTTCATAAGATGGCCTTGGGGACCCTTCAACACTGGCACATTATCGTTTTGTCTTCTGCGTTCTTAAAGGACAGAACATGGGTCTTTAGGTAGAAAGCAGCAATAGGAAACTTGCTGCTTGTCTCAAGGTAACTGCTCTTTTTCCTGACCTGAGCTGACATGGAGCATTCCAGGCAAGTGTCTGGGCCCTGCCATAAAATGGGAACACATGCATCCAAAGTAGACTGGGTCAAAAAAAAACCCAAACAAAAAGAAAAGAACTTTCCATCACTGCAATTATGCATCCAACTTAAGTTCACATCAGTACCAAAGGTGTTCACCTGGATAAGGAGCTGGGCTTGTTCAGTCCAGAGAGGACTGAGTGGGATGTAACAGTACTCTTCCTACAAACAGCCTGAAGCCACTAAGAAGATGCAGTGGTGCATCAGTGGACATACACTGAAATGAGAAGTTCAGACTGGATATACGACAAACTTTTTTCAGCCTAACAGTCGTGAATTGTAAGAGGTGCAATTTCCATCCCTGGAGGTTTTCAAGACAAGACTGGGTAAAACCCTGGCCAACCTGGTCTAGCTTCAAAGCTGTCCCTACCTGACTCAGAATGGACTAGAGAGCCCACGAAACTCCTCCCCACCTCAACGATCTTATGATAGATATGGCTGCACCTGAGCTTCATACAAGGCAACAAACAGTTCTATCTTCGTCTTACCGCTACTTGTGAAGACCGTCGTGTGTTCACCCCAGTAGTGCTGGTACTGTTAGAAACAGCAGGAGGAGGAGCACTTAGTGCTGAACTTCCATCTTCAGTTTCAGGAGTCTCTGTTTTTACTTCTTCCAGTTCAGGAGCTTCAGAATTGACGCTGACTTCAGCATCAGTGCTGTTTCGGTCTGATGGTTGCTCTCGTCTCCTCTTTCTCTTTTCCAAGTTCTCAAACATGTGCATGATGGCTTCTACCTTCCTGTCTTCCCGGGACTGCAACACAAAGGTAAATGAAGTAAGCATGGTGGATTGTGCACATAAAGAAGGCAAGAACAGATATGGGAAGCAGCACAAGGAGAGCAACTGCCAAACAGCAATGACAAAAGCCAGACAGAGGACAGAGAGAAGCAGTTCTTATCAGTTATTTGCATTTTTCAACATGGCAAATTTCCCAGAATAACAACAACATAATCATGTGTTTGTAGCACAAGTAGAAGAACTCAACTTTGTTCTTAAATAGGACCACTTAGATACTACTGAGTTATATTTATAAAACAGCCCCAAGGAAATGCATAATTTTGAAGAATTAAAAACTGTAAGAAAGCATAAGCAGAGTGAAGAGATGACTTGGAAACAAACAGAGCTACTTGCTAATGACCAAATGTTAGAACCAAACAGAAGCCAGGGGCAACAAAAGTGATTCAGTAATTTGCAGCAAGTGTAATACACCACACAAACTGATTAAAATGTTCCAGATTCATTCCTTTCCCAGGAAGAATGTCAGGAGATGACCCAGCTCAAAAATAAAAGCTTTGGTCTAAGCAGCTTACAGAGTGGATAAGAAAACAGAACATGAGAGAACAGAGAGCCAAAACAAGTTCATTTATTAGGTAAACAGAAAGGACAGGAAATCTTATCACCTGGCTGTGTCAAAACTAATTGGTAATTATGTATGTAAAAAGCCCAGTACAATAATGTTGCAGTGACTGGCAAGAATCAAGTGGGTTTTAAGAAGTGGGGTCAAGTGTCTTCTGAGACTTGTCATGGAAGAGAAAGTGTTTTGTAGCACACAGCCTGGCCTTCAAAGTTTTCTTGTAAAAACTACTACACACACACACACACACACACAAAGAGAGACTGGGAAAACTAAAGATATGGGTATTTACCTGGTGCCAAGTATAGAAAACTGAATCGCATTAAAGCAGATTAACTGGTGCAACCTACAGGAAAAGGGCTTACAGGCTCATGGGAAACTAACACTTCACTCAGACTTACTGAGCTATTCTGTCCCAAAAAGAGATCGGCCTTCCTGCATTAAAATAAAATCTTCCCTCCAAGCTTTAAGGCCAATCTGATGGATGACTGCTCTCATTCAAATTTCAATGGAAACTGACTGCTCTATCTGATCTATTCTAAAAAAATCCATGAGATAATCCAAGGACCTCTCCACTGGATGGCCCTTGGCTCTGCAAGTTACTGCACTATCTTAACATTTAAAGCATTCTCAGGAAATTTACACTTGGAAGATTCATGTCTCTGATTAGAAGACAGGTTATTATGATATTGGTGAGCAAAGAAGAACAGGGAATTCCTATCTCCAATACATTTGTTGGCTGGTAAAAGGATAAGAGCAATTTTTCTGGGTTTCTTCCTTGGGTTTCTGGTCGGTTGATTGTTTTAATTGTGTATTTGCATTTTTGTTTGGATTTTTTTCTTGTTTATTTAAATTAATGAATTAAGAGCCAGAACAGCTCCATTCACATGCATAGAACATTCTAATCCAGGCAGCAATCCCAAGAGCCATAAACAGCACAAGAAAAAAAACACCAGCTCTACTGAGTACAGATGAAGGCTGAAAAAGGACTGTGTTATCCAAGATCCCAGAGCTCTAAGATATATTCTGATCAAGAAGACTGTTTAAGACAACAGTCATTTGGGAGCACAAAGATTTCCTAAATATGTGCCAATAGTACTGTTGGTGGTCTACTTCTCTTACTAAATTTTGCAACTTGATCCTACCCTTTTCCCCACATGGTAACATGTTTATGAAACCATACACAGAACAAACACCTGTTGACAAATCTAACCCAGCAAAAATGATCAAGTTTTAAGAAAAATCAGGTTCTGGTTCATGGTATGATTGAGTTGAAGATATCTCTGCACATTGCAAGGGGGGTAGGACTAGGTGACCTTTGAAAGTCCCTTCCAACTCAAACTATGCTATAGTTCTATATAGTGCAATAAATTCTTGTACTGGCAATAAGGAAGGGCAGCAGGAACAAAGGTGCAATTACCTTTTTGGAATCCGGTGCGGACAGTTTTGTTAATGGTGTGTTTTAGACTATAGAACAGCCCTGAAAGTAACAGTTAAACCTTTCAATAAGGAAACAAATCTATCGTGTATCTCCTAATCTGCAGCACCCTAATATAAATCGTGTGATGTGGAGTCAGCCTGGGTGATTTTTTACTCTTTTTTTTGTGCTGCTGTTAATCAAATTACTGTAGATCACTGTATGTTGGTATTTGTGTTCAAACAAGTGAAATGACCAACTGGACCTGTTGGTCACTGACTGAAGCAAATCCTAAGGGAGATGATACCCAGACAGAGAGAGGTACTTGCCCGTCGGCTGTGGACCAAGGCTCCCTGTTCATCTACAGGCTCCTCTTTCTCCCCTTCTTGTTTCTCCTCCTTCTCTGGCACCTGAGAGAGAAACCCAGATTTAGTAACCCAGTACTGTTGTAAAGTTATCAAGATTTCTATGGTAATTTAAGGTGCTAAAGGTTCAAAAAAAGGCTTCCCACTGTTTCTGCTCTTCACATTCCAATGCTATTGGATCAGACTCCTGCAGCACTGAATTGTAACATATGTACCAAGGGGCCAAAGGTTTTACCTCATTGTCGCTGACTGCTGCAGGTCCCTCAGGAACTTCCTCAGTTTGCTGACCGCTGTTCTCATCGGATGCAATGCTCTGCTGTTCCATTTCTAGCTCCTTTCGACGGGCCTTTCGCCGGCGTGTTTCTGCCCCAATCAGTGTGCCTAAAACAGGTGGAGGTAGGTGTTCTGCAGCATTTGGGCTACGTTTCTGCACAGGGCAATTCCGGTTCCCCTTGTGACACGCACAGTCCACTTTATAATTGCTGCTCCAAAACACAAACATAATTCATGTCACTCTTCATTTCTCAACCCTTGCACAGAGACATTCAATGCATCTCCTACTAAACATCTCACCACGTGCCAAAGCAAGGGACAGCAGGCTACCTTATGGCCTCTATTGTAGAACATGCCAGCAGAACTGGACAGAATAGCCGGGAAATGCAATTCAGTAGAAAACGGAGCAATATGTAGAATGCGAGGAAAGGGCTGGAGGAAGATGTCCAGTCCAGGAGGGCAGTGGAGAGCTCCTGGGCGAGGTGAAGGACTCACCAGATGTTGTACTCATAGTCAAAGGCGATGGTAACCTCTGTGTCCTTGGCAATGGTGGCAACAGCATAGATGCACAGGTGGATCATCCCATCAGCAATCACATGACGAACCTTGTTAAACAAAGTAGAAAGAAACTGATGTCACCACAGGTTGCATTTCCTGCTTTCAAAAGGGAAGCCTTCTTCTGCGAAGTAGCTCTTATCTACTCCATGAATAATTATCCCAAATTCTCCACAGGGAAAAGCCTGCTTCACTGCTCTTTTCTCATCCGGTGCTTTTCCACTTACATCTACTACTACCTGTTTACCCTAAGTATCATTATGCAGCCAGAGGAAAGACATATATATAAAAAAAAAATTTCTCTTTCAAAAAAGAACCCCTCATGTTCCCAAACTTTCTCATATTCCAAGTATAAACCATCAAACAAGCAAGCGACACAGAGAATTTACCCCATTTAGTGCATTTTAAGTCAGGAAGAGCACTAAGCCTATGTAAAACATGCATTTGCAATTACAGTGATGACGAAGACAGCATTTACCTCTGCATTTGGAGTGCAAGAGCGCCTGATGAACCTGGCATCATTACCAAAGGTGCGGGCATCGACACACATCTCAACACCATTGAACTTGGAGTAGAACAGCACAAAGGGATATGGCCTGGAGAAGCAACAGAACATCTCAATCTCAAAATACCCACAGCACTGTTGTTAACAGGTATCCCTCACTTCACTGGAAGCAGCACTTCCATCAGCACTATTGCTCTGGGGGCTTATGCACTTCCATCAATTTAAGAGTTCTATTTCAGAGGGTTTGGTCCATCAGCAGAGCATCAAGCTGAGGTGATATATCTGATTTCATATTTCTATGGGCGGCACAGCTGACAGGGCCCTGTAAGTGAGCATTATCCTACAGAGACACCAGTCTCTGTGCCACGATGCTCTCACAGCAATCATTTCATAGTACTCTTACTTTTTGAAGAAATGCCCATTGACCTCGAATTGCTGTCGTAACATAACCTTCCCTCGATACTCAATTATAAGGGTATCTAGTGCCAAGTCTCTTGCTGCCCTCAGGATCTTCCGGTGCTTCTGAACCCGAGTCACCCTTCCCAGCTGCAGCTGTAACAAAAACCAGAGCAAAAGAAGAGAATTTGAACCAAAGGCCTCTAACTCATGAAGAATATTTTACCTACCTAAAAAGAAAAAAAAATAATCTAATAGTAACACACAGAAACTCTGCCAGGTGAATAGATTGTTCATTCTGTAACAATTTAGTAATGGCCAGTAACCTTAATAATATTTATCAAAAGCAAACAGTATTTATTCCTTTCCTTCAACAATAGCCTGACAAATCTATCAGACTGAGTATTTCAGTCTAGCAGCTAGGACGCATAACCAGACCTGTCACTTGCTAGTAACTGGGAGTTGCTCTGCAATTATGGCCATTTTCACAGCCAGAATAATTCAGATCTTCCCTAAATTGTGGGTTGTCACACATTCAGAGGAAAAAATGCAAGCTTTTCCTTCTGCAGAGGATGGTAAGTTCTAGCTAACAGGCCAAAGGCTTAAGCTGGCAATTTCCATCTCCATCCAGAAACTTCTCTACATCTCTCTGCTCAGCCAGTGCTGTTGATTTCTAGTTTCTTTTCTAACATGAGGAAATAAATTTTTAACAAAGTAGTGACAGCTTGTGGAAACATCTTCATGTTAAAATCTACAGCTCTATTACAATGGATTTTCACAACAATGTGTCTCGACAGTATGAAACCACAACATTCTTTAAGCACAGACATCCAAATATGACATATTTTATGGAATAATGGAAGGGATATTAAAAGCACTAGGGCATAGGAAAGACTTATTCAATTTTAAAAAAAGTACTTTTCCTCCTTAACAAATTGAACCTCTCTGCAAGTAAAGATTATGTGAAGATGACTGGCTGCCTCACCACCAGTGCTGCTGTGCCTGTTCCATCCTAAGCATTCTATTCACTGCTTATAAAGACCCACTTTTGACAGTTTTCCAAAGTGAACTGAGGCAAAAGTGTTCTGACTTAATAATGACAATCATGGATCTAAAGTAGGAGTAAACCCCAAAATTTTACTAAAAGCAAGTTCCCAACTTTTCCTGAGAAGACTCTCATTAGAAACAGCTACTGAGCACTCAGCTGAAATGGATAAAAATAAGTTTAAGAAGGGGCTCAGCCTAGACAATGACAGAACACACAACGTTTTAACCTAATGAAAATAAAGTTAATGTCTTACAGCAGCAGTCAGAACTGGGAACCCAGGCTCATTTGTTATACTTTCTCACCTAAGCTGGCCCTATGCACAAGGACTGGACTAGATGACCTTCAGTGGTTCCTCCCAAACTACACTGTTCTACTACTCTATCAATACTAAGAGTATCAATGAGATCGTATCTTTCAGAGATGCAAGTTAATGTCTGGCAGCCTTCACTCTCACCTTTGCCCCATGACTGACTTGTATTACTCTTCACCTCATGCCAGAAAACAGCTTGGGGAACATAGGTGGGATAAGGTGAGGTGGTGAGAGGAGGAGAAAGTCCATACAGAAAAGAGAAGCTCTGCATCTGTAAAACTTATTTATCTGAGTTTGGTGAAACAGGAATGATCTCATAGCTCTTCTGGTAAGACATAGCTCAGCTTGTCTTCATTCTCTGAATTTAGAAATACGAAGAGGATTAGCTGCCATGCTTTCATGTGTGAAAAGAACAAATGATTTTATTCATGTCATAGGCTAGGGACTGCTGACTGCTAATCAGCCAAAACTGTTCTGATATGTTTGCAGAGCAACATCTGCATAATACTCAGTGGCTTTATTTTATAAAGGCCCTTTCGCTCTTCACTTCAAAATGTGAAATCAATCAGGGGTTTGAGCTCAAGTCAGCAATTATCAGAGGCAACAAAGGGCAAATACTAACCCTGGGTTTGGTTTGGCAACAACAATCAGGAAAGTGATTCACAGCTTTCAGTTTGTCAAGCAACTGGCAGTAGCCAGGACTAAGATGATTTTATTCATAACACTAAACAGCTTCATATTTTCACAACTCTCCCTTTGCATTGGTAGGACAGCTGAGAACTCATTTATCATAAAATCACAGCATCATTTAGGTACGAAAAGCCCTCTAAGATCGAGTTCAACGGTTAACCCACCACTGTCTAGTCCATCACTAACCCATATCTCTCAGTGCCACATCCAAAAGTCTTTAAAATACTTCCAGGAATGGTAACTGCACCATTTCCCTGGGCAGCCAGTTTGATAACCCTTCTGGTAAAAGAAAAATTACTAAAATGTATTGTAAACCTGCCCTGGTGCAACTTGAGACCACTTCCTCTTGTCTTATCCAAAATATTCCAATGACCAAAATCCCACATTCTCCACGTATAACTCTTAACCCATCTTTCCCTACTCTCCCTGGTTTGAGAATGCTTTTAGGTCACATGTCAATCTTTTTTTCTTTTTTTTTTTAAAGTATATACTTGCACCATTGTTGACCTAAGTCCAACAACTCTCTCAGTTGTTAAGAGTATGCAGGGCATATAAAACATTATTTTTATTCCTTTCTCCTCTCTCCAGAATCTTCATGGTCAAAGAGAGCAGTGACAATACTTCTATACACAGCTGCCAACTGCATATTGACACAGCCTCCTGATTCTTTTCTAGCTCAAAGTACCTATTTTCCCTTATCTCACAGAAAAGCTATTTTTATGTTCAATAATGATACCTAGTTAAAAGACAACTGATGCAAACCAACAAGCCTTCTCAGTTTGCCTGAGAACTCAGCAAAATGAGACAAATGAGTGAAACAAAAATAGAATGCAGCACGTGACAGCACGTGCTCCACACCTGTGCAGGTGCTCTCCTCACAACACTCCACAGCCACCTCCTGAGCAGAGACTACAGGACATAGGAGCTGACAAGCAGCAACGCAGCAGAGCCACCTGGTCTCTCCTCCATGTCCAAGAGGAACTATGTAACCATGAAGTCCCCTGATACCTTCCCAGCATGTGCAATGTAAAGTACCTACCAACAGCTTGTTCAGAGTAACTGCAGCTCACAATGAAGTTTTGCAAATTTCTACCTTTTTGCTTCTTTGGGATGTGTAACATTTGGAGTTTTCTGATTTGAAATGCTGGCCACATTTTCCTATGGGAAAACCTATGTCTGTACTGGGAAGGGAGAGGCTGAGAGAGCATGACAAGAACAAGCACATTTATATATGATATCTTTTACAGTCTTGTGTCCTGCTATACACATATCCAGAAACAGCATGTGTTTTTTTACTTATTTCAGGACTTTTACTAAAACCCATGTGAGGCAGACAGAATTGGTTACATTTAGTCTCAAAAAATATTAAGATTTCTAGAGAAGTAGAACTTTTTCTTCTCTGTATTTCCTCAGCTGCTCTCTTTAGAAAGGCTACTCACATAACCATCAAGAAGAGTTTCTTCCCAACCCCCTCAAAGAAATCTTATTTATTGCAGAACCAGAGGCAAGAATGGAAGAAAGTTTGGTCCAAAGTCCTCTTTCTGCACTCTCCCTTACTGGCAATATCTGTGCTCTGCCTGAAGTGCTTCACCTGCATGAAAGCAGAGGGAAAGGTGGGAGGGAGCATGTGAACTTCACCGAGTCAGTTGATATAAACAAGAATGATTCAAGCACAAACATATACGTGATATTCAGGTTTCTGACTTTGCTCCCTTCCTACAGAAGAGGTGCTCCACTTCTCTTTCAGAGCCCCCCCTTTCAGATGCACCTATCTCCATTCTTCTGGACAAGGAAGCCCCAGGAAAGCCTAAACTGTGTAGGAATGCTGTGCTCTGTTCAATAAAGCACAGATCAGATGAAACAACAGCTAAGCGTGGGGAGGACATAAACCACACAAACACACTGGTTTCTTGTTTCTCCTTGTTTACATGCATTCCATAAAGACGGCAAGACACCAACCACTGCACATCACTGGAAAGTTAGGGAGAGATCAGTTTCCTAAAATCAGTTGTAGCTGTGCAGTATTTGAAAGTTACCAGAGTCCAAATAATCCAAGACGCTGAAATAATGTTGAAAGGTTCTTTAAAATAGCCTTCCACGAGTCAAGAAATAAAAAAATAAATAAATGAAGGGGACTGGAAAACTCAGGTGGAAAGCAAGACATTTCCTATCTCCAGCAAGTGACAGATCTGGTTCTGCCTCAAGTTGTTCAGTGACCAAAGTATTTATGGTAAAATACTTGCTAACCACATCACAGAACTGTGCAAAACATCCCCATCTTAGCATTTGGTCTAATGCAAGTATTTGTGAATCTCTCTCTGTACAGGCATCATTTCTGATTCAGTGTGTATCAAACCTGTACCTGCTGGTCTGAGCTACGATACTGTTCACCCATGCCCTTACCTACTCCACCTCAGTCTTGCTTGTTCTTACCTGCATCTGGGACCCAATAACAGTATTATTGCAGGCCAGCTCTGTTTTGTTGATTGTGTCCAGCATAGCAGTTTTGCCCACATAGTCTTTATTAGAGTTTAGATGACGTTCCAGCAAGTTCTGCACATCAGCACTGTACTGGTTTGTGAAGGCTTCCTCGTACTGGTCTGTCCAGAGGCGTATCCGATTCTCCCACCCTTCAGCTGTGTTTTCATCCAAGGCATGTGCTTCAGAAGGGGAATTCTGCACCAAACAGCAAAGAGTGAATGGATAGTACACAGCAGGAAAACCTATCCACAGTGCTCCAAGCACATGAATATGCTACAAAAAAAGAGCAAATCTGTTACAAGCTCTGTAAGTGCTGGTTGTAAGGACACATTTTTCAGCATCTGCATCCTCCTGAACATTGTACAACAGTGTCCTTAAGAATCTACTGAGATTTCTGTGCAGAACTAGGACCTCTAGAAAGCTGATACTTGGCACTGCTACATAAAAAAAATTAGGCTAGTACATGGCCAGAAAAAAAATGTAAACCACTTTGGAAAAAGAATTACGTACATTAAAAAAGCAAAGGCACAGAACACACAGAGGCAAATAAATCTCATGTAGGCTTGTCCTACAGTCAACCCACTCACATCCAACATAATGCTAGATGATGCTGACTGCTTCCTCAATCTTTGCAGTGACTGATCCAAAAATAGTCCTGAACTTTCTAGCTAAATGGTCACCAGAGTTTCAAGAAACTGAATGTAGAGCGTAAGCTAATACTCAGAGGGTTAAACTGCAAGTCCTAAGCAGAGTAAAGAAGAGAGGGCAAAATCAGGTAATCCGTTTAGACTGTCTTGTAAAGGAGGGGAAAACAGAAGCTGGTAGAAAGAAAAATACTTAAGCTTCATTCTTTACTTGACAGCAGTTGAAGTAGTTCAACAAACATTACAGAGCTCAGTAAGTCAACCAGCTTCAGAAAGCACTGAGACACATATGACACTGAGGTCTTAGTGACAAGGCCAAGTGAAGAGCAATCATTATTTTAATCATATATATCAAAAACAGTAAGAGTTTTCATGCATTTTTACCCTCTCAAGGCACTTGCATACTATGGAGATGGTGCATAGACACACCACAGGATTGTCCTCTCTCCTCTCACCCATGTGATAGAAGCCACTGCTAGCTACAGGACGTGGATCAGGTGGAACTGAGCAAACCTTAAGGCACCCCTTGTGTTTCTAGAAAGACATTTAGCTCACAGTTCAAGTCTACTTTTTTGTCAAATCACCTTCCTATTCAAAGGCAACACCTACCACTATTACAGGAAGTCAGAGATAAATATATTGTCCTTAGTATGAGGATGTGGAGAGAAACACAGCAGAGCTACTAGGGACTCCCAACATTAAACTTGTGAACTACTTTGATGTCCAAGATTGAAATAGCTTTGATGCAATCAGACAATAACTGCCCTCATAGAAGAGCAGCCACAACCAGTTCTACATCCCTTACATCAAACACCTCACTCCCAAGTGCCATGAATCAATCACCTCTCGGAACTGGATTGCATTATCTTAATGGAAGCTATCAGAAGCAAATGGAAGGTTCAAGGGGCAATTCCTGTGATACCCTTTTGAATAGGCCTCCTTGTAGTACACTGTAAGGTTTGAATTTATTACAAGGCTGGTCCCACGATCAGAAATTCCCCAGGCAAACAAAAAGAGACAAAATAAAGGGAAAAAACCCCCACCATTATCATAAGAAAGTTGTCACTTCTACTCACCTTCATCCTCAGAGACTTTCGTGAGCCCTCTCGAAATGCCTGTCCCCCAAACAAGGAGAGAAAAAAACAAAGTATTGTAAATTTCCACAGAATTAGAATCCCAGAACAACACTAAATCTTACTCCAATCCTTAATAAAAGATAGCAAGAATTACAGGAAAACCTACACAAGAAATAATGGACCTGAACAAAAAGAGACACTGCAATGCAAATCCAGTGGAAACTGCTGAAAAACTTGATGGCCAGGATTTCTGAACTAAAAAAGCCTGCCTGACACTTAGGAAAAATGTCAAGATCAAAACCAAAACCATCCTGACTAACCCCACTTGCTTTGATACAAGGAAGGTCCAGCAACAGAATCAAGCTGGTTCACAACAAAAAACCCCTCCAGACCTCACACAGCTCCTGCCCACAGTGTTTTATTTAATTAGTACCTACCAGAAGAACTTCAAGGGAAACCTAACCTGTGGAAAATCATGGTAAAGCTGGCAAATGATGGGAAAGAACCAGCTGCTCACACACTTGCATTCCAGTATAAGCAATTCAAAATTATTTCAGTCCCCAAACCCTCACAAACAAGACAGTAAAGTCATCCCTCAACAAATGTTCATCACTACCTACATAGTTTTCCACACAGGCACTATCTCTGTCCCCGAAGAACAGTGCCAAGGAGCTCTGCAGCCCAAATTCCTCAACAAAGCCTGCTAAAAAATACCATGCTCCCTTCATTTTTCATTCCATTCACAGACTGACCCTTTGCCACAAAGAGACAGACTCCAAAAGCTATTTTCCCAAATCCTAATACAGCAAAAGGAAAAAATACGTAATTGAGTCCAAGCTCTGAGCATGAATGGACAGCATTGGGAAATAAGGGTGGAGTTCTAGCAAGGTAATTTTTAAACCAACAGCCACGTACTCGAGCAGGTCACAAATACAAGGCGTCCCATTATTACACCAGAAAGAGCAATTCCTGACAGGACAAAAGTTTCTTGTCTACTGCCAGATTGTCAACCTGCTCGTAACAACACTGCACAGCATTTGGTAGGAACTGCAGCAGCCCTGTCTCACTCCACATACCTTGATCTTTTTGGCCTTTGGAGCAGTGCGAGCCTTTTCTGTGCTCCTCTTCCTCTTCTTGGGTTTGCTCCTGCGGACGCGGTTGACGGTCAGCGTGATGCTGGTCGGCGTGTGCTGCGTGGCCGTGTACAGCACTGTGGAGGGAGAGAGTTCTTCATCCCAGCTCTCAGTGGCACTGCTGTCCCCGCCTAGGGAGACAAGTGCTTCATTAGCAACAGCTTCTCATCCCTGAGAACACAGCTTACACTTTCATTTTCATCAAGACAACTTGCTGCCCCTGCATAACCCTTCCTTGACAGAACTATACCACCTTTGTTTTCCCACCCGAACTGGGAACAGGTGTCCCAAACTTCTGATATGTCATAGAATGGCACTGATGAAAATTTTCCTTTTCTGTTCACAAGATAATCTGATTTTCCCAAGAGCTAACTGAGGTGAAGCACAAGGAGAGGAGAAAATCCCAGTGGTTGGGAGGCAAAGAACATTAGCAGGCAGTGATCACAGTTAGATGATTACAGAATCCAAAAGACAAAGGTCTTGAAGAAAGAAAACAAAAGTCACCATTATCAGAATTACAACCTGAAACTCACCTGACACGTTGTCCTGCTTCCGGCGGCGGAGTCTGATCACCTTCCCCCTGCTCATTCCTCTGCCAAAGGAGAATGCACAATTGAAGCTGGTTTGTAGGAGTAAAGTCACTTGAAATTCAACAGGATGTCACAAGATGCGTGCCCTCAGTGGGGCCCAGGATGATAAGAACATCGATTTAACATCCTCATCTCCACTCCTGGTGCCACCAACACTTGTCAGGCTGACAACGCAAAGGAGGAGGGTCAATAGTGGGTAAAGCACTGGAAAGAATGCTCCAGTTAGCAAAAGGAAGTCTTTCCCACAGCCCAAAGGTGACATGGTTCAGTATGAGCAGTCAACACAAGCAGCAGCCCTGATCTGCACTGCACCAAAGCTTACCTGCACTTTTCACACTTGAGGAGGAAACCATCTTGGGAGACACTGCAGTGGCACCAAGTGGGAATTGATTCTCCTTCTGAGGAGCTCTCACTATCCCCGGAGTTCTCCTCATCAGGCGAGTGCAGGCCATTCAGTTCTGCACGAGGTATAATGGTCTGGACAGGAGGAGAGGCTGGCGGCGTTGGAGGAGGAGGGGCTCCATAGTTATGATCCTGAAAACGAGTATTTGCAGTACTACTTTTAACATGAAGATACGATGCCTAGAAACTGAAGTCCCAAATCCACAGTTCCCAGGTTAATATTTAACTGGTGTAAAACAATAGCCTGAATTCCTCAGCCTACCAAGAAGGTACAGTAATAGCTCTGAAACATGTAAATTATTTCCTTCAGCACCAGTGAATTAAACTCAAAACCTATGAAAACAACCAGGCTCTTTCAACATTAGCTGTTGTACTGCTAATAATCTGAGATGACATCAGTGTTTAAACAGTGGAACCACCTGCCCTGAGATGTTGTGGAGTTTCTGTCTGTTGAGATATTCAAAACTCAACTGGACATGGTCTTGGGCAACCTGCTCAAGCAGAGCCAGTTTGAACAGGGAGGTTGGATTAAGTGATTTCAAGAGGCCCCTTCCAACCTCAGTGATTTCATGACACCCTGTTCATCCCACAGCTTCAAGCTATGCTCCCACTCTTCCTGACCGCTCCTTGATTCTCGTTGTTTTAAGTTACCACTATGAAAATCTGAGCTGCTGAAACAAGTATAAATAGTGCACAATAAACCAAATGGGGCATAAAATTACCACCAGGAAAATATTATATATTCATATATAGTCACACTTCATTCATATACTTCATTCAGTTAAAAATCTATCACCTAGAACGCTAATAAAGCTTGCTGTAGAGTATGCAAGACTTCACAAACAATAAACACAGAAATGAAAAATGTATGGCAGAACTCAGCTCTGACTTAGTGTTCCCTAATAAATAAGCCAAAACTCCTAAGACTTAACAGGCAAAGAACTATGGAACAAGGAGAAAAGAGTAAAAGTAGACAGTAAAGAGCTGATTCACTGCAGAGAGAGTACTCACTGCGTAAGGCAGCCCGCGATAGCTGTGTTTCTGGGTGGCCCCATAGCCGTGGCTGGAGTACACATTCTTCTCACTGACAGCTGGACTAGCTTCCACAGACTCTGGGCTGCAGAAAGGGCCAGAAGTAAAACCCATCAATACAACATCATTTTTTTAATGCCAGTATTTCACTGCTCTTTCCTATTGAACACATGAGCTCAAAACAAAGAAATTTCATTAAATCGAGGTGGTGTTATGTGTTTCACCAAGCATCATGTGTGCAGAAGCTGTACAGGATGAACCTGCTTTCAGAAGGAAGGAACTGAGTAAGGGCCACCCTATATAACTCATTGAACTGGGTCTCAATCTGAGAAGTTAAAAAGATAATTAGCATGTAAGAAGCTCAGTTTCCTTATTGTTGAGGAAATTGGGTCTAGTTCAGCATTCGCATTTGAACCCAGCTAGCCTAATCTCAAAGCCACTGAACAGTACTGCCATTTTATCTCTGCAACAGCTTATTTCAACTGCAGCTAAGCAGCTTTCCTGCACCTGCGCTTGTTTCTCTCTCCCTCAGATACCAATTGTTACTGAGTCCAACGTCCTGTGATAAAGCCTGCATGAAACCTGCAGCTATCCCGACAGCAACTACTACCAGGAATTGGATATTCCTGTTACAAAGAGGCAACAAAATCCATGACCTGGACAGACAGTGGCCACAGACAGATCAGATTCACCCTGTGCTTTCTATACAGCAACCTGCAATGAGCAGAACAGGAAATCTGCTACTGAGGTACAATGCACTCTTCCACCACAGGGTGGTGAAAAAAAACAGCTAAAAATCAAAGGTGTATCCTCAGCAGAAAGCTGCAGAAATCCTACTCAGAGAAGGGACAGCTGCAATTCAATGCAGGGGATATTAGATAATGAGGCTACAGACAGAACATCAGCAAGGAAACACGCTGTCTTCTGTTACAAGCAGAAGATACAAGTCAGATAACCTCTTCACAGGTCAGAAGTAGGGCCTGCATCAGGATACAGCGGAATATTACTGAATCACGTCTGCAGATGAAATCTTCATCAAAATCATAGCATGGAGCTGAGCAAGCAGGGAAGAAAAATACAGAAAAGGAAAACTTTACCTTGGAGCTTTGCTGCTCTGGTGAGATCTCACAAGATTCTCAGTGGGTCCTACATGGTCAGCATGAATCAGGCACCATCAAACAATGGCCAGCAATCACGCGTGGGGCATGCTTAGGCACCACCCAAGAACAGTAACCCCTTGCCCTTTGGACTTCCTATTAGCTCTTGAAATCTCTGCTGCACTGAAGTTTGCTCCACCCTGCCACTCAACCTCATCTGTTCTCCAAGGCACCAAGCTCTGAGCTTCTGGCTTATTCTGGAGTAAGGTGGATCTGTCTTTGCAACATAAAGGAGCAATAATTTATTGTACAAAGAACTGCAGAAAGTAGAAGACCTTACACTTATGCAAACAACACTTCTGTAGCTCAGGATTTAGGTGCATGACATGATAAATTCTGCTGGTTTTCAATGTGACTACAGCCAGCTAAACTGTCAGAAGCAGGAAATATAGGTAGTGATTTCTCTCAAAGGATATATTTCTTAATAAAAGGTACCATGTAGAGCGTGCCACATAATCCAGCCTTTGCAACATTCCTTTAGGACTTCCATATTGGTACAGTGTTAAATCCACTCAGGTTCAATCATATTTTCAAAAACAGTATTGGAAAGTAAAGAGCCTAAACAGTCTAAGCAGCAGATATGTCCTCTGTCCAAGTCACCCACATTCCTAACCACAGTCAGTCTGGAATACCAGCAATACTGCCGCAAGCATTAGCAATAAAACTTCAGGATTGTTGGTGCAACGGTGTCCAGGGGCAACAACGCTGGGGCCCATGCTTCCTCAGCAGCAGCACGCCAAGGATACTCCACTACCTCCAATATGCAGTCAGACTAACACAGCAGAACTACTCTGCAGCCTCCCTGTCACTCTCAGATGAACAGCAACACCCTACACCATTTTCACCCCCTCTCTGCACCAGGGGCCGGGGAAGATGCTAAAGCTCAGCCTGTAAAGAGGATCAGGTAGTTTTCCTTTTACCTTCCCCACTGCCTTTGTGATGCACATCTTGGAAATCAATCCCTTATAAGAGGTACAAAGCTCAGGTACCCCAGACTTCATGCATCAAACCAGAGAGTTTCAAAGGCAAAGTGAAGGATAGCCTTAACTTTGAACAGACCCACGAAGGACACTTCAGCAGTAACAGTGCATCGATGCAAAGTCTGGAGAATAAAGTCCTGGCATTGACAATTTTTAGAAAACAGGCAGAGAAACCAATTCAGAAGTCTTCAAAAGCCTTTTTTCAAAGCACTCCAGCCTAGCCTCAAGTTGGACCTACAAATTTCTTACAAGGGAGAAAGAAAATGCTTTGCAGAAGGTTTACAGTCAGTCTTTTTGATATTTAAACACTACAAGGGACACATGCGCAGATACATCTGGCTCTTGTCCCTACCATGCTCAGCTCTGAAAGCAAAGTACATGAGCAAACTATTTAGCACTCTTCCTCCTGTCATAAACAGTTTAAAATTCCTGCATGTTGAGTCTTCAAAGTGCTGCTGTGGGAGAAGCAGGGTGACAAGCAATACTGAATGCTAGATCTTGAAAAGTGAAGGATCATGTAACCACTGCAGATGAGTGACTTAGTAGATTCTGATTCCCCATTTAAAAACAACATGTAAAAATGTGGGCTTTAGGATGGAATGAAGCATCACAAAGAAGAATGCCTAGAATGGGGCCAGTGCCAAGACAGACAAAAAAGAGCATTAGCAGTCTTGCAGAGAGTGCGACTGTGTAGTCAAACTCTATGCATAGTCAAATCAGGGTGAGATGGAAGGGAAAAACAATGATTCATACCTTAGCCCACTGCTCTTACAGTTCAAAATTAATGGAGTCTGGAGCAATTTCTGTTTTACACTGATCCATCTGACATACAGATATTTGCACAGTAGGTACCTTTAAATAATACATGGGAGAAATCTATCTCCAAAATGTCATTTGTAAATTTTTGTAAAGAGATACTACAGCCCATGTTTCAAAGACGGATGCAGGCAAGCAGGAGGTAGAAGCACAGAGAAATAACTTCAGCCCTCACTCTCGTCCCCAATAAAAACATAGTCTCATCTGAGCTGACATCATTCTAACAAGGGTTTTAAGAAGAGATCACAATGCAGTATTTCCCAATTTTGAAATGGTCCTGACTCTGCAGAAGCAGAGTCTTTCAAAAGAAATGGTGAGTCCCCTCCAACAGGCCTCAGAGATACAGCAGCAGTGAGAGCTCTGCACATGGTCCTGTGGTGGGGACTCTGAAGGATGCTCTCTGAGGTACGCTCCTTGGAGCCTGCTCAGGGGCAGGAACAAAATAAAGGTGCCTACACAGGCTGATGCTGTCTCACATCTCTGTCACGCTCCAAAGGTGTCCACAAATCAGTCATACGAGACTGGTACCAAGTCTGAGCTAGTAGGCTCTACTGAAAGGAAGGTTCAGCACACTGATCCCTCACATTACAGCTGTTGGAAAAGGAGCTGGCTTGTACCTTGCCAACGTCAAGCCTGGGTACAGCAAACACACGACTGCCTGTACTTGAGCATAGACTTACTAGTCAAGCGGATATAAAACCCATGGTTGAGTGCCTCATACTGTTGGAATTCTCCTTTTCTCCATATTCTCTGTCACACTTACCAATTTCCATAACACTGCATTTGTTAACACCCATCTCTCGCACAGCCAGCAGACCAGCAGCCCTTTTCTCCCGAGTGGAGAAAGCATCGGCACCAATCCTACAGCCCCACTCCAGGTCAGCCCTCTGGCACCCTCCCGTTCTCCTTTCTCCTCATCCGTGGGGTAACACTCACTCCGATCCTGCAGCCATGTCGGAGTAGGACGTATCTGGTGTGGTGACTCCCAGAGGGATTGCAATGCTCATGACGCCCGTCGGGGATCACGGAGTCCAGAGGGCAGCGACTGGCCGCTCCGAGGGCGGAGAGGAGCCGCAGAGCCTCGGCCAACACGTCACGGACATGGGGAAACCTACCAGGGTAGAAACAAAGCATTGCATCTCTGTTATGGGATGAGGTCTCCCTGTATGCCCCTAAAGAAGGCTTTCACAGCAAAGAAAAGCAGAAATAGATTTCCATCAGTGACATGCCACATCATTTTTACTTTGTCTTCATACGTGGGGGCAGGGAAGAGGTAGATGGTAGTAGTTTGGTGGGGGGCCTTGGAGTTTTTTTACAGTGTTGGACTGACATGCAATGAGCTGCTTTGCCTTAAAGCTGATAATGATAGCTCCCCCCTCCCCCAAGTAAACTGAGGGCTAATTATCAGATAAGTAATCTATTAGCTCCTTCTGCATATAAGCAGCAGCTGTCACCTATCACCCACAGCCCTCCACCAGCATTTCCTAACTCTTTCCCCAAACACCCTGCAGGCAAAACCCCATCTGTGAGGACAACAAGACAAAGCCAGGGTGGACCGAGCTAAGACCTCTCCCTGGAGATCAGTCTGTATGTGCATTCGCTGGGCCCACAGCACAGGTGAGTGTGACCAGCAGAGCAGCTGCTCTCACACCTCTGATGGCTCGCCTCGGCAACGAGGCTCATCCTGGACTCTGCACTGATGGCTCAGCAAGCCCTGACACCTCCCCAGGGCAGAGCCACGTCCGGGCGCTGGGAACACGGCGGGAGCATGGGCTGTGTGCGGGAGCAGGGTGAGTCACGGCGGCACCGGGGCGCAGCCGCCGGCCGGGCTGGGGAAGCCCGGGCTCCACCTTCCCTGCTGACCACAGCGCTCTGCTACGGCCGTGAGAGAAATCGCCCAGAAACGCAGACTTCCAAGGGTCGGATGGCGGCCGGAGGTGAAACGGGATCAGCTCCTCGTTATGTAAATAACCTCAATAACACAGATGAGTATAAAGGAGCTATTATTCTACGCAGCTCGAGAAAACATCCCCCTCCCCGTCAAAACAGACAGAGAGGCTGCATTTCTGCACGCAGCAAAGGTAGCTCCAAAACCAAAGAAAAATGGTGACAACTTCACCACCCTCTCTGCACATTAAACTTTAAGGGCAGCCTTGAATACTTTCCACAGCCTTTCCCTGGCTCCGGCAGCGCAGACAAGCCAGCCTGCTGTCACATGCTCCCCGGCATCTCGGGGCTCTGCCAGCAAACCCTCCTGGGCTACAGAGAGGCTGTGAGCCAAGTTTTCCTGTGGGTAGTGAATTTCTCACAGGGAACTGCCTTTGGACACCACAGTCCAGCCATTGTTTAACACACAAAGCCCCCAGAAACACAAAAACACACACTCACTGTAAGGGCAGATGAAGACCAGTGAAAGTCAGTTTAAATGCTACATGCTATATTAGCTTTTCCTGTCTTAAAAGGCAGGCCACTTCTCTCGGCACAAGGAAATACTCTCCTTCTTCAGCATACATCCCTGTGAGAAATCTTTCTGACAGTATGACAGGTATACAGTGAATTACAAAAGTAGCACATGAAGATTTTTAAGTGGTCTGTGGCAATTCCCTGTTATGCCCGAAAGCAATGGTCTCACAGGGAGGTGGGAGATGAAAAAGGAAACAGGCAGGACTAAGCTCACAAGCAGTACTAACCCAAGACAGCCTGTGTCCTTGAGTGTGTTTTCTGGAAAAAAAAAAATCAAAAGAAAAATAAAAGGACCTTTTGGAAGTGTCTTATTTACCCTTTCACATGCTTGTGACAAGAGTTGAGATTTCTACACTGACACGAGATGAGACAAACTGCTGCTAAAGTACAGCTAAAAGCTACAGACATCAATCCCTGCTTCACCGAGTCATGTAAAACTCTAGCACAAGGTTAAAATAAAGTTTCTCAGTGTCTGAAGTACCCTTTCCTTTTAATGGACACGGACTCTTCCTCCCCCCACACCCAGTAATCTTTCTAAACACTTGTTTAGATGTTTTTCCCTCTATCTATCTCTTGCCTTTGCCATGACCATACCCAGCTGGCAGCAGACCGGCATTTCATCAGGACAAATTCCAGCCTCCCGCCTGCCTGTGACTCAGCAGAACTGGAGGATTTCAGGTGCAGCTTCTAGACTATAGAGTCACAGGATACCTGGTCAGTTCAGCAGTAACTGGGACAAGTTTTCAGTCACTTCTCGTGGGAAACCCTCTTTCTATCAACACCGTACAAATGCTGCTGCACTGAAAGGGTCTGATAATTCCCATTTTTGGGAAGGAGATTACTGGGGAAACATGAAATACCAAACTGAAAGGTTAAACAAGGCAAATTCCAGTTCAGCCACTTTTGTGTTGACCCAGCAATACTTGCCCAACCATCCCTCATGCTCAGATTTTACTGTTTGGTACTGCTATTTTATGTGTACTTTCAACTGTGACAATGTGACAATTCAAAATGAATTGCTGAGACCAACTTCAAGTGCTGTCCAAGACCTCATCACCTTCAGGCTACATTACAGTCTGGTCTTCATGAAACTTGGCCTGCTAACATGCAAAACATCAGCCTGACAGAAAATGCTGGGGTTGAGATCTAAATATTAATCTATCAAACCGGCCAATTTCTTGTATATTAATTCCCCACGATCCTTCCTACCTCTCCTCCCGAAAATACAGCTGTACAGGAAAAAAAAGAAAAAAAAAAAAAAGAAAAAAAAAAAAGTCACACCCAGTTCTGTCTGCTGCCACTGGAATAAGTTTTATAAAATCCAAAGTCTTAATTCAAGTCTGATGAGCTTTAGACCACAGCACAAACCCATCTCCCTTACAACCCAATTCTTGAAATCAAATGGAAATGGGAATTTTGATGGCCTAACAGATAGATAATACTTAGCTGGTTTTGAAAATGCAGCATTAAAGATATTTTTCCCCCCACATTTGGCGCCTACACACCTGCCTCCTTAACCAGTCATACCAGTATAAAGATACCTGGTCTTCCCCAACATCATCAGAACAGCCCAGAGGAGCAACCACCCACACAGCCACTGCAGCTGGGATCCTCTGCTCTCACTCAGCGCAGGTCACACGCAAAGGGACTAACCCACTGTAAGCAGCTGCCTTAGCTAAACTGTGAATATATTCTCTTCAGTTATTTCAGGTAACATCCTGTATTGACAGAAAGGACTGTAATAAATCTAAGGTGGCCAAGTGAAGGTTAAGCAACACCTTCTGCTGTAACAGTGAATTTAATTTTTGGAACTCTCTTTAGGAGGCAATGGCTGCAGCGCTGCATTGGTTCACTTCCACAGCCACTGCCATCCACATACAAATAAAGCAGATGCAGAAAATTTACTGCTGGATACTCTCTTTATTACTTGTGGTGTTAAAAATCTGTACTAACAGGGACAATCAAGCGTAGTGAGTCAAAGAGCTCACTAGAGCTTCCTCCTTCAAGATGTGGTTGTTCCTGTTTTCACTCGTGTCTCAGTCATACAGACACCCCCAGGCACCCATGGTATGCAACACTTGGTGACACACTACAAAGTATTTGTGAGCATCATGAAAAATTCACCCCCAGACAAAAAACCCTGGGCACAGCCTCACAGACTGCATGTGCTACCTAAATTGAGACTCCATCACCATTTGGTGCTGCTCAGGCGATGCTGTACAATCTCAAGAGGGGACAGAACAGATCCCCTGCACCCTCTCATGGTCACAGACTCAAGGGCAAAGCAGTTACCAAACAGAGGGAGGACTGAGATTCATCCTGTTCCTCTGCAGGGTCAGTGCACAGCTCTGAGTCTGTCCACAGAGAGCCTGAAATACTTTACCACTGTGCATCCAGTGTCTAATGAATTGCCAAGAAAGATAAAAAGGTAACACTGGTACAAACATATCATGAACAAACTGACAAAAGCTTTTTATGATTATACAAAACTTCAATGTGTGAGCCAGAGCAAAGAGAATGGGGAAATGACCTCCATGTATACTGATGGTGACCACTTCTCATTTGCAGATAGCAAAGGACAGACAAACACTTCCCCTACCTTTCCCAACTCCAGTTACTGAAGTCCCCAAGTGGAAACAGATTCCAGACTTTTGATAACCCATGATTACGAGTGTCTAAACAACAACCACCATCATCTTCTCGATGCTCAGCAATGAGCCTCTAAGTCACCTACATAGGATGAGCTCCCTGTATTAAAGAGTTGCACCTCTTTAAGCTCCCACGCCATCACCAGTCATATCAAATTCAAAGCACTTTTTTCTCCTGCACCTCATACTGCCACAGGCCAGTCCAGAGCTGGTGGAAAACTGGTAATAGCAGCTCTGCCATGCAGCTTTTCTTGGCATCCTCTCCACCAGCCTCACCTGGAACACAGACAGCAAGGTCCGATGAGTTCATACTTACATTGTCATCTGCACCAGTGGCAAACCACTTGGCATGTGGAGCATCTTAGCATCTCAGATCTTCTTCATTCATCTTTCCCCCTGGAAATTTCAGAATAACCAAAATCTATGGGACATCTAACATAAACATGTAGAGCTTCCATTACCATGCAGAAAAAGTCCTCTCATCAGCCACTGCTACTCAAATATGAGCACAGTCCACCTGAGTCCAATCAAGCACTGCCTGTACACCCACAAACCTCATGTCAAGGTCAGTTCCTCACAGAAAGGAAAGCACCTTTAGTGCAAACAAAACTAGATCAAGGTTTTTTGTGTTTAACAATTAGCTCAAAAAAATGCATCAAATTCCCTGAATTTCAGACGTGTTCTATGAGGACATCCACACAGACACAGGGGCAGAACAGAGAAATTCTTAAATCATTTAGCTCCATACTTATTCTGAAACAGATTGCTAAAAGTACTTGAACTGTGCCTCAGTCTACCAATATAAATGCTTAGCTCTGATCTGAAAACAAGCTGGGTTCACTAAGAAGCAAGGAAACAACTGTGCCCGTTTTAAAGAATGAAATATTGACATAAGTATTCACTATTATCATTTGATCCATATATCATCTGCCAGAGGGCTGACAAAGCGAGACAGCAATCCATCTATGCCATGGGGTCTGGGAGAACTCAGTCCTAGCCTACAATGGAAAGGATCAAAGTAACAGGCAACACTGGTATTTGTTACTAGCTATGCACACCATGATAACCAAATTATTGACAAGTATAGTGCAATGGTTAAAGATTTATCTTAGGCCATTCTTAAAACTGCCCCCTGGTTTATACGTAGGCAACTATATGCAAACAAAAGAGCTTATACGTACACCTTTGGTTCAGAGTTCATTTTACTCTCTGAGATCTAGAGAACCTTGACAAAGCACTGACAAGAACGACAGCATTTTAAAATTGTAAAATGTCAAAAAGCGACAACCCAGTGAGACCTGTTCCTGCTCACCAGACTCACAAGAGCTGGAGTCAAGGATCAGGGAATGGCAAGACTGCTGCTTTTAGGATATGGGTGATTTCAAACACTTTCGGTATCCACGGGCCTATGTATCAGGCATGTTGTTCCATACAAGATATGAAACCATATTAGCAATTCCCATTATTCTTGAAGTGCTCTATGAAAGCACTACAAACTACCTCAACGTGTTTATGAATATACCTGCTTAGCTAAAATCAGCACGATAAAGCTGTTCAGTGAAGGCTATGTAAGCCATGTTTAAAACTGAGGTACAAGTTAAACTGATTTTGATAAAATTCGGAAACAGATAAAACGAAATAAATTTAAGAAAAAAATTAAACTAGGTTTTAGCCATTTTAAGGCAATTTTCACCACGTCCATCCACAGGATTCCATCATTTTATCTGATGAAGAAAACATGTATTTTAGTTAAACTCATCTGTGAACTACACCCTAAGGAACTACAAACGATGACAGGGAGCAAATGAGAGAAATTAAACTATCTAGCAGAGAAATCACAAAATGCATAGTCAAGTAATCTCAGCAACCGACCCAAGACTGCAGAAATTACTTTGAAAAGCAAAAAGAATAACCTCAAAACTTTGCTGCTGCTTCAACAGTCAAGACATTATGCAGAACAAACCAAAATCCTGTGCTTTTTCTTTTGAAATCACTAAAGATTTCAGATACAATGCTAATAAATAGAAGAGAAATTTAATAAGAGATAAAAAAGGGCAGGTAAGACTTTGCCTCCGGAAATACCTTCTCCTGGACAATTCAACCACATTCTTGACAGTCCAATACACTCCATAGGGGGAGATATCAGACAAGGGTTTGGACTTTTTCTTAAAACATTCAATCTGCATCACAGAACCTTACTGGAAAGTTTAATTTCCATTGATTTTAAATTGGTTGAAGAGTCATACATAAAGATAATTCCACAAACATGCCATGTTAGAAAGCAGAAGCAAATTACAGACTAGCAGTGATCTATGGCAGACCAAATTATTCTGAGGTATGTTTATGTAGAGGTGGCAGGCACACACCAGGGAATTTTGCCTGCACCCCATGCTGATGAGAAGGGACCTGGCAGCATTTGCATGGTCTGCACACACAGTCTGCTGAGCAGGTGACACAGACGATGTTTTAAAGGAATAACAATGTAATGGGAAAAGGATGTCCCAGCCAAGAATTTAATAATAAAGTCCTCATAACTTTAAGGGTCATAAACAGAGGAAGTCTTCAAGAAAACCTCACATCAGTATGAAAATTTGAAATCATCAAATAAAATTTAAAGAATAATAGAAACAGTAGAGAAAATAAGAAAAATCTCACAGACTCAAAAAGAACCTCTTTCTACACTAAAAACGTTGCTTTACAGTGGCTCAATCTCACAGCATTACAAGTTGGTGGTGAAGGTGACAAATTCTTCAAACACTGAAGCATTTAAAATTGTACTTTTTGGTTATATTTTATTATATTTATTATATTTTATTTTTGCAAATACTGTTTTGTACTATTTTCTGAAAAATATATAGCAATACAAGAGAAAAAAAGGATTACACATAAGGCACCACAGTTGAAGATACAAAAATTACTAAAGTACACGAAACAGGAAAGAGGAAAAACATCCCTTTTCTCTTTCAGTTCCACAAACTTTTGATTTTGTGACAGTCATGGGGCAAAACTATTCTGCAGCACAGGGAACACATCCTAATTGCTATGCTAGTCCTATACTGTGAGGTTGCTGCTCTCTTTTCCCATGAGGTGAAGGAGAACAGTCAAATGTCTGTATGTCACAAAAATGCAAACAAAAAGGTTCAGAACAGATACTCTGAGATTAAGAGCTTGACAACCAACCTCCAGTGAATCCAGCTGTGGCAGCTGATGTTACTGCTGCGACTGTCTCCTCTAAGTCTTTGCCAAAACAGGTGGCAGGAAGGAAACGTTGCCATGTCTCATCAATTGCAGCTGATGCCAAGAACACTGGACTAAAAGCCGAAACAGGTAAAATACATATTCCCTTTTAGACACTGTTCTAGGGGCAGTACATTTCTACAATGGGGCTAACAACTAGGAAAAGCAATATTGGAAACACTACTGCTCAGTCCGCCACATCTGGTCCATATATAACCTGTGTTTTCAGATTCAAGAGACCTGCCTACACCAGAAAATGGCTATGGATAAAGTAAGACTCAAGATTAATTTAAATAATGTAAATAACATTGGTTTAATCTTAGCAGACCAAAGTGCTTCCCTGTTCTATACTTTGTTGCCTGTGGATGTAATACTATTCACATGAATGGTTTTATCTGTGCAACTATTAAACTTCCCTAAGTAGACAAACTTTAAATTTAAAAGCTTGTCAGACAACCCCCCACAAAAAGAAAAAAAACCAAAAACCTTTAGACCTTGAAATTGCATTTTAAAGGTATTTCAGAGAGAAAAGCCTGTACCACATGCAAGGTCAGAGGGAAACTCAGCAATAAAGGGCAATAACTAGGATCAAATCCAAAGCCAGAGAATTACAGTTCCCATGAGAATTCAGACAGTCCAGAGTCACGGGAAGTCGCTGAATATAGAAGGGGAATCAGCAGAATTTACTGGCACAGAGGAGCATCCCGAACTTACAACTAGTGGAAGGCTAACCACTAACAAGTTGCCAGCAGCAGGACCGCAACCTCCAGTCCTAGTATCGGAAAAAAGATTTCTGCATAATCCCACTAAATACTCTCTGCCTGTGCCTCCAGGTCTCGCTGTACGTCCTTTATGCATCTATTTAAGGTTTCCACGTGACAAAGGCTGCCTGCCCGGCCACTCCCCGCCAGGGCAAACAACCCAGCTCCAGAGGAGCTCCAGCAGCGCTTCCAAGGCAGACGTTGCATCAGCCAGGTGTGCAGGAAGCGACGGAGATGGAGCAGCTGTTGACGAAGGGGCTCTCGGACGGAGGCCGCTTCAGGAATCCCATGGAAAGGACGACAGGAAGGAGAGAGATGCTCCGCACACAGAACAAGCTTCATCGGCTTCAGAAAGCCTTTGTGCTGGGGCTCCGGACCTGGCCTTTCTCCCAGAGATGATGCAACACTGAGGAACAAGGTCTGTGCCAGAGAAAACTATTCACAGGCTATGCAGATGGCAACGCAGCCAAAGGCTCTCGGATCAAAACATGCCAGACTCCCCCGGGCCCGGCAAGCCCCCCCAGGCCTTCCTTGGTGCCCCCAGGATCCTCCATTTCACACTGCAGCCTCGCTCCTAGCAAGACCCCGGCCTAAGGCACAAGGAAGGACTTGACAATGGAGAGGAAGAAGTAAAAAAACCGGTGTTTTAAAGTCCTGCAAAAATCACAGCTCGTCCTCTGATCTTTTGGGAGGGAAGAAATGGGGAAGAGACTGAGCTCAAAGGCTGCAGTCTCCCACACAGGGATCCTCCCCTCGCCGCGGCTTGCCAGCGCACGCCTGAGCTCCCCAAACACGTAGGGCAGCTCTGTGCTCGCCGGCAGCCTCGGCCTGCTCTCACACATCAGGAAACCACGCAGGGACTGCCCGGGCAGCCATGGCAACATCACACAGTGTGGCAATTATGGAACCGCAGCTCCCACGCGGAGGTTCAGCCCTGCTTTCCATTACAGGACTCGTTGTGACCCTTTCCCCCCTGCCCAAAACATCACCAGTGCCCTCCCAGCTCCAGCCTGGCCTCTGTGGTTTGTGAGTGGCAAGTTTTGCAGCCTCGCACCTGGGTTCGAGATCATGCAAATACATTTTTCTCAGCATTGTAAGGAAGTTACTCCAGGCTTGTGTAACGCTCTTGGCGCCATGTTCCACAAACACCGATGTGCCTCGAGTGAGAAGCCAGGTGACAAAAACACCTGCAACCTGCACTGCGCATGGCGAGAGCTGGATCCATTACTGAGCTACATTATCAATGCTATGCATTAAAATCCACTGAATTTTCCAGGATTTTGGCAATATTCCAGCGTTGTGACAGGTTTCAAAGCTCAGCCTGCTGTACTGTCCCACCACATCCCCTTCTCAGGGACATCTTTCTAGGAGACATCATCAACAGTAGCACTTGCCCAGGCACCGGTGCCCAGCTGCACTCTTGGTCATCTAAGATGGTCCTGGGATCCCTAGAGAATTCACACGTTTCTGGCAGATGGGCTTTCCTAGCATAAAACCTGTTAGATCCACTGAATCAGTAGGGCAGTGGTGGGGAGCAATCATGAGGCTCAAAGGCAGCATCAGCCAAAAAGCCCTAGCTCCCCTTCTGGGGTTTCCAGCCACTCCATAATGTTAAACAATGTCCAAGAGATGTTCTTTATTGTGTTTCACTTTTCTGGATTAGTTGCATCTCACATTATGCGGTATTTTGGCACTGGTAAGATATGCACTGATCCCAAAATGCAGGTGTTACTGACATGGCACCATGGCATGCCCCAGCCCTGCAGGTTGGATCTTCCATGTACAGTGGATTTTCACCCAGTAGTAAGATTTACAGAATAAGACAGCAGCCAAAAATATATTGGCCCAATAAGCTGTAAAGAACATAAATTTTTATAAGTTATTTCGGTGAGTTTTTTGTAAAACAATATAATCACAGACTTGCTCTTACAATCACAGAGAGGAAGGTGTAATGCCTATTCAGGAAACTCCCAAATATCTACTTCCTAACTGCTGGCAAGAAATGCAAAGCTTGGCAAGGCAGTGCTGAAAGCCACGATCACTTTTTTGAATAGCCCATTTTTTTATTAACAATATAAAAATAAGTTAATTCCGTTGAACACATTTTCAAAGTAAATTCAGATGACCAGAAATTGTCAGTAAAACACCTGCAACCAGTGACTGAAAAAAGACAAAAATCACTTAAACCTGATTTATTTCTGATGACTTGCACATAAATTAGTAATTTCTTCCTTTGAGAAGTGCACAGCACATCATCAACCACCTTAACTGCCTGTGGGTGGTAACACAGAAGCATTGACATCAAACAGTTGGCCAAGAGTGCTCATGTAGAGCTCACACGAAAGCGATGCTGAGTGAGTGGTTCTGTAACACATCTGTGTAATGCTATCTGCTACCTCCATCTTTTTTGAATGTTGAATTATGAGCAGAGTAATATACATTCAGGACATTTTTCGTGATTATCATAAATGCAACTAAGCACATGTATGTACAACCACATGATGAAACAAAGAGGCTGAAATGCAAGAAGTTGCTCACGCTGAGCAGACTGACAGCCCTCCTCCAGCAGGTTGTCTCCAACAGCCTCGTGATGCTGTGGAGAGGGAGACAATGACATAGCCAAGAGGGAAGGCAAGGAAGAGGGAGATTTCTCTACTCCTAAACTAAGCCTTCACAACCTCTTTTGTGTGCAGCACTTCCTGTGAGCTGCTCCTGCAGGTTAAGGCAGACAGGGCTGTCTGGACAAGGTGAGTAGCAGGGGTTGCTGCACTCGATCTCGAAGCTGGAGGTCTTTGCTTTGCACTGTGTAGTGCCCCAACACGTTCCTGCAGTTTGCTATCCCTCTAGCCCTAAGCAAGGAAACTTGCAGCTGCCAAACAACCTCTTTCCCACCTCAGAAACAGCGCAATTTATGTGACGAACTGATAGAGAATGTTCATCTGCCTTTTCTTCCATAGGACATAGAAGCACTTTCTTACTGCACAGCTGCAGAGGTGACAGCAATGGGGCTCCTCCCTGACTGGACCTGGAGGAGGAGGAGGAGAGGAGAAGCAGGAATGCAGCCACGCAGGAGAAAAGAGCAGCTCAGGTAAGCTCCACGTCCTCCTCTGCACACACAAGGACAAGCATGCACTCAGGCAGGACCGACCAGGAGAGCTCCACCTGCACAAAGCAGCAGATTTTGAGAGCTACCAGAAGGGAATTTAAGAGCTCTGCATGTCTGCAAAGGCATCTGGAACGAGGTAATCTATGGAAATATAGAAACTTGGCAGCCATCAAGGGAGTGGTGGAATGCACAACTGCAAATAAAAAGTAGAAGCATGATCTGGGGCCATTAACAAACTGAGTCACTCAATTCCCCAGGTGAATTTACAGAGTGAAGGACAAGTAAAATTGCTAAAGTACTCTCACTTGGATGGCATGAAAACCAGCAAACAACTGCCATCAAAACACCACTTCTGACAATTATTTAATATTGTTTCAAATACAAATAAACTTCCTGAGTAAGTCCAGTTAACTTGAGAGATGGAGAATATCCTACATTCATTTAAGAATGAAACCTACCAGGAGAGCTTGTGCTTACTGTCAGAGGAATGGTAATCATATTGTTATGCAATTTTTTTCATGCTGTTTCTAAAAAACTATGAAAAAGATTTACATACTTCTGCTGTGGTCAACCGGAATTCAGGAACGCTCATCTGAATACAGTGAGTGTACACAGTTACATCAGGGCTTCTCTGTAGGGGCTTTCAGAAAGACTTAACCATATCTTAAACATCTGAAGCAACACAGTATGGGAAAGAGCTGCGTTCCAATGATGCAAGCCACAAAGCATTAAATTTCAGAGTTCCCTTCACATCTTATGTGTGTTATGCAAGGCAGTATTCTAGCATCAGCTTAACTGTTTCTCGTCTAAATTCATCTTCATTTCATGATCTTGGCTGTGACTGCAAGTTCATGTACCAACTGATCATGGCACAAAAATCTTCAAAGATTCTTAAACTTCAGTGTGAGGAAAGGAGTATTATCATCATATTAGAAAAATTAAAAAATCACAATACATTTTCTCCAGAAAGAAATAAGTTGGGACTATCATAAAATACTAAGATGAATGTTTGTTCTTTTCCCCTTGCCTGTAAACAATTCCAATGTTTAATTACTATCATCACTACGAAACTGTACTTCAAAATTGAATTTGTCTAACCTCAGTTGGTATTACTATGCCTTTGTCAGCGAATCTCACAAGTACTTTTAGAGAAAGATCAAGTCCTCTCTCAATTGTCTTTTCAATAAGCTGAGTAAGTTGAGCTCCTTTAAACCTCACATCATGAGGCTTACTTTCCAGTCCCTGGATCATTTCTGCAGCTGTCCTTTGAATTCTCTCCAAATACACTGGCATTCTTCTTGAAGCATGGAAACCAAAATTCAATTCCAGTATCAGTCTCAACATTGCTGTGTTTATAAGATTACTTATTTTGCTTCACATTCCTTTCCCCCACTTTTTTTTTCTCCTCCTCAATATGCCCAAGAATTACATTAACCCTTTAAAATAAAGTAACAGCCCAAGTACAATGTAAAGGCAACAAGCTGTAAAGACCTTAAAGCCCTGTGAGCTACTGCTTTCCAAAATGCTGTTTTACAATTTATACGTGGGTTTGCAGTTGTGCTAACAAATGCATCACCTTGCAACTGGATGGATTCACATCTTTTGTTGAAATGTGGCAAAACAATTCAGAGACCCCCAAACATACTTTATCATCCCACTAGCATCTCTCTGATGAAGAATCATCATATATTTTATGCTATCCAGATAAAAAGAATCTAAAGAGCAGTAAATTAAAATGTGATTTAATCTCACAACTGTCTATAAAGCTAGGTGTGTCCTTGCCAAGATACAGTCTGATATTTCACATCTCCATTGTTAACGCAATTTGTCCAGTACAACATTTCCAGTATCAGAGCACAGCCTTCCTTCTCCTATCACCTGCCCTCTCCACCTAAAACAGGCATGTTCCCCCACACCTCCTACATCTAATCTAACTTGCATTCAACCACTGAATAATCCAGATTTGAAGGGACCACTGAAGGTTAAACTACTGAAACACTGGATTTCCTCCCCCCAGAGCAGAGGCCAACTTGGATCAGTTGCTCAGGGCATTGCTCACTTCTTCTCCACGGCCACTAAGTCTTTGCGTAACTATGTAATTTAAGGCCAAAAATAACCTTCTGTGATCTGGCTTTCCACCTAACAAAGACTGGAAAATCTCACCTAGTCATTTTTACACTTGGAATTGCAACTTACAAGCAAGCTAGGCCATGTTTGTCAAGCACAGCCTGAAAAACAGTATATGGATTTGCCACAAAAATCATGCAATGCATTGCAGCCTAGAGGTCCCCAAGCAGCAACAATCCAAGCCATTAAGTCTTCACAGTGAGCACAGTGTATTTGTAGTTCTTATGAAAAAAAGTGTAAAACTTTTTTTTGAGAACTAAAACTACATCAAACACTTTCTCAGAATCCTTTGAAGAATGTTTCCAACTACCCAAGTGAAGCTCAGCTCTAAGTACCTCTCCTAAGGAGACTTTCTTCCCCTGCATATATATGTGACTGGAAGTGCCAGCTTCTCCAGTTTCATGAAATGTGTATTAGTGGCAAATGTATTGATAGAATTTTAAATATTATTTTCCATGTCCACAGTGGTAAGATTTATCAGCACTTCTCTTTACTAATACATTTATTTAACAACACACTCACAGCATCAGTTTCCTTGACTACCTAAACAAGCCTGTCCATCATCTCGTAAGTAGCACAGACTATATCTAAACTCACACATGCCAGCTCCTACAAAGCTTACAAGTTTCTGCTTGTCACTTACAAAAATCTCCCCCACCCCTCCAAAACCTCCATAATTATATAAACAAAGGACTTATGTGGAAATACATTTATCCATATAAAAGCATGTCATAATAGTCAAGTTATCCCCCTTTCCTTGAAGAAGAGCTATGTGAAATCCAAGTGACTAAGAGCAGGGCTGCATGTAATGTAACAGCATGAACTACTGCACTGAAATTAGAGATGTTAGCCAAGATCCTGTGATCTCTTCACCTTACATTCTTCCTCAAACATCAATTTTTGGCCCTGTCGGAGATGAACAAAACCTTCAGTCTGATTCAAGAGTCACCCTTGTTCTCACGTTACGTTCTCTGCTCTCCTGTCTGGAATTATTAGTGCTGTATTCCCTGCCAACAGCAAGGAATCTCTTTAAGCTTGAAAAAAATGTGGAACAGAATAAAATAAAAAAAAAAATCCCATCACATGAGTAAATGAGGCTTGACAGTATGATGGATGCTGCAGGTTCACAAGTATGAAGGTACTCCTAAGATGATGGCTTGTGCCTGTTACAGCTTCACATCTTCACATAAGCATAAAAGGTTTGCCGCATTCAGGAGGGAGATGCTCAACTATTTAGATTGGACGCGTTTTATATAAGACTGAAGATGACTAAGTCACAGCTGGACAGATTATGTTCTAGAAACAAGCTACGTGTTCCTCCCTGTACCTTAAACAACAACATTTCCTCATCTGCATCTTTTCTCCTTTCTCTTTCAAACACAAAATGCTGAATTCTCACAAGAAAAAAAAACAGCCAGAAAATATTCAGGGCAATCTGTTTTAACCGAAAGGAATTTCACATGCACCACTCATCATAGGGCTAATTTGATTTTGTCATTATGGAAAAACTGAGAATTATCGAGACCTCAGCTGGGTAACAGTTGGATAGGAGAATGATCTCAACACAGGAGGAAAACAGCACAGACAGGAATTATCTTCCTGAATAATGCAGATAGATTTTGTGGGCACTAGACATCCAAACACAGTTTGCCAAAGTACTCTGAAGGCCCCTTTACATAGCCTATCAGTCTTGATGGCTACAAATCAGCAGCAGCATTGTTCATAACCCAAACTACCTTGCAGGATTACAAAGCTAGTGAAAACAGGCAGGAAAAACACCCTGGCTCATACTACCATGTTTCCCCATCATCAACTCATACAACCATGTTTCCCCATCATCAACTCATACAGATGTTTTCACCTGTATCCACTACATAATGCACTTCCCACCACACCTACTAACAGCAATATTAAAACCACTGACAGCTTTATTGAGAGAAACTGAAGATATATAGAGGAGGAACACAACACTACAGAATATGGACATGTGGGCAGAGGTGAGGACTGGCGTGGGTGAGAGAGCTACCTAAAACTGCAATTTGTACCACTAGACCAGAAGCCAAAAAGCCCCCAAACCAAACATATTGTACCTCCACACTGCCTGTAAGATGTCCTATGTGAGCCAATTCCTTTTTTGTGCCTTATTTTTTTATCAGTAAAATCAGAATACCACTCCTGAGATGTCACATACAGTGTTTTCTAGACATGAAAACCAGGGCTAAATCTAGCTCTATGCTGAACAGGAGTGGGGACACATTGTCTTGACAGCATTTAATCTTGAACTTTCAGGGGATAAAAAGCACCTGAAAAAAAACTGAGTCACTGTAGCCATTTGACATGTTTCATTCCTGGTCAGTAAAGGCTAAGGACCCCCCTGGGTGAGAAGTGGCAGACTCCAAAAATCAGCAATGACCACTTTAACTGGAGAGATTTTAACCTAAGCTAAATTATATCTCTGTAGTACTAACAGAATTCCATAGAAAGTCCCATTGTTTGAGAGAATTTTTTACATTTTATACTCATGTACCATTTCAGTAACAACCATCTCTCTTCAACCCCTTCAGAAAAAAGTTTCCGGAATTTTTAAAATATGTGCCAAGGCCACTTATTTCCTCCTTCACAACCTTCTCTTCATGTAAAACTGAAAATTTTAGAATTCGTTGCAAGTATTGCCCCAGCACAATGACTCTCATGGGAACAGACTGCTTCACTATTACTCAGAAAAAGGAATGACGCTTAAACTCTGACACTGAAAGAGCAACAGAAAGCTACAAACTTTGCTTACAAGAACAGCCTGCTCCCCATCCATCTCTGCTGTGTGACACTGTTAAAAAAAAAAAAAAGATTTTTCAAGCAAGGGTTTTCACTAAGAGGATCCTGGTTACACTTTCATACAGTTTTGCAAAAAAACTCAGAACTTACATCAACATTTGGACATCCCATTTCATTCTCCCTGAGATCCTCTTTCCATGTGTGATTCAGTGAATTTCTGCTGACCAGTTTCAAGCTGACAGTCCCAAGCTGCACCCAAGAGAGGCCTGACTAATGACTGCAGCTTTCAATGCATAGTCTCACTTCTAGAACATGCTAGTGCTTTATTCTTTATTAATTTATTGCTGCTGTGTGCATATATGTAAGACTTAGAAATGCAGGAGCAGGAAACAGGAACTGTGACACATCAATTTCAACTCTTATGTTGTTCCCTGGCAGCTTGTGGGGCAAGTCTTCTCCCAGTTTGTGAATTTTTCATCTTCTTGCAAATTCTGTACCTGAACATTTCATAAAGGATACTTTGAACCTGCAGTGGCCAGAGAGAATCCACCACAGATCAAACCTGTGTTGTCAGATGCAAACATTTTTGTGCTCAGCTTCTTGACTTGGACTGACCCACACCATGCTCCAAGTGTTTCAGGAGCTAAACTGGAAAGGTTACAGGCACCACTCTTTTAGCAGCACAAATGGTGATTTCCATAGGTGTGAAGGAATGGCAACAGCCCAGGACTTGAGCATCCAAGTGCCTCCCACCTCAGGCTGAGCATGCAAGAACAGCCCCTTCAAACAGGACCACTGCATGGCAGCATTAAGGTGTTTCCTCTGCATATCTCACAAGTCACAGTTTTAACCTCAGCAGAGATCTTCCTACTGATAAGTCACGTATCTAAAGAGACAGATTTGGGATGGCATACTCCAAAACGCATCATCTTAGCAAAACTTTCCAACCTCCTGCCCAGCCACTGCCACAGATAAAGGATGTGCTCCAACCCTGAGTCCTTATCCTGGGGCACAGGCGGGTAGTAGACACAAGTGTTCAGATGGAGTCCCCAGAACTCTCCCTACACGTCACCCCAGTGCTCACCTGGGCTTTCAGCTGCCACACTGCAAAGTCAGAACAACCACTGCCGGCTAGGAGGATAGGACAGCACATACACTTCGCTTAGTGCCCTTATGGCAAAGTGATTGATTTAGGGCTATTTGCAAAGGTTTTCATTAAATAACACATGAGATTTCTTGCTTATGAGACATACTTACTGCTCACACCCATCATGATTTTTTTTTGCACAGCAATACGTGTTTGGAGATGCCATGACATGTTAACATTTAAATACCTTTATTCAAACACAAATAGCCAAAATGCTGTCTCAAGTTCTATTAGACCAAGTAGTCTTGCTAGGTATGAAACAAAGCCTCAGCTTGCAGTGAGCAGACAGAATAGCACACAGCAGGATCTGCAGTGCACAGACTATTGCTTTATTTCAAATTTGCTATAACCAAGTTTTCCATATTGAAGAAATAGGATTGAAGTTTCTGCTGCAACTGGCCTTGGCTGAATTACATTTTTGTGTTGTTCCAGTCATACTATATATATTTTCAGTGCAGTTACATGGAATTCATGCCATGATTTTTTTTTAATACATTTGACAGTTCATAATTTTCTGCCACCTTGGTATTTAATAAGCCATAACTGACAAGTAAATGCAAAGCAAAGACTTTCTCATTGCTAGGTTTAAAAAAAAAAGGATAAGAAGCATTGTGTAGTGCATTTACTTACACAGATTAGTAATATTTCTATACTAACTTTTTGCCATCTTCCAAAATGAGCCATCACTCCAGCTTTCTAGCTATATTGACTTTCTGAGGAAGTACACCTACAAGAATTTGCTGTTTCGAAACAGTTAAGCACCATGCTAAGGCTGTAACACCTCTCCACCGTGACAGATCAAGCCTACATTAAAACTCACATTTGACCAGCTTCTCAAACAAACGAGAGCAGATGAAGGCAAGACTATACCATCAATTTTCAAGCGGGGAACTAAAGGTTTGTCTAAAGAAAGCACTCACTCTGCACACAGTGAGTAAAGGCACAAACTCACAGAATGGCACAGATTTGTCAGCACACACTGGACGGTGGCTCACTCTCCTTTCAGAAGAGTGTGAAGTTCCAGGGGACAGCCAGAGCTGGCCACGCTGGGTGCGGCACTGAAAGGCAGAGACTCTGTTCCCCTTCTCCGGTCCCCACCACATCCTCTGCACTTCCACCCATATGCTCTCCCCTATTTATTTTGTGAGGGTTCTGGATGCCTGACAAATCTCTCAGTGAGCCAATTCAGTTCACTATCTTGGCAAAAAAATAATCCAGCAAAACCCAAAACATAAAATAACCCAAACATAGCTTTCTGCTGGGTTAGCAAGCTGAAGGAGTTCAGAAAAGGAATCCGGCAGGAACCAGAGCTGGCAAACAGAAAAGGCAGAACTCCCCGTTGGGTGAAAGAGCAAAGGGGAACAAAACTTCCCCCATTCAGCAGCAGAGCAGTTGGATATGCTCAGCTGTCTCGTGTAACTTCACCCGGAGTAACCTCGCTCGCAGGGTGCAGTTCTGCAATAGTTTCAAGCTGACTTCAGCTGGCACAGCTTCAGTGCAGCCTCCCCATCCCTCCCTGCACTGGTGCTAACCTGACCCCACAGTCGAGCAGTTCAGGCAGAAGCCAGCAGAAAACTCTTCTGTTCAAAAACGAAATGCACTTGTTTTCCGAATGGTAGTCTTCCTGAATCGTTCACTACTGGGACAAGCATGGGCCAGAACAGAGGCAAAAGTGATGTTGGGAAGAAGAGGGCTGTCTGCTTGAACTGCCTTTGTTCACCAAAAACCTGCACCAAGCTGTACAAGGAAGATACAGTGCGTCACAACACCCATTCCAGTTTAACACACAGATTTCCATATACGAGCAAACCCTGAGGTGGAAATTAGAAGAACTGCACAACAAAGCGAGCTTGTGGCAAACTCAGAACCTGACTTTCACCCTACAAGTATCCTTGTTCCTCTTAACTTCCAGGCCATCTTGAACCCCAACATCCTTGAAGTTCATGAAACTGCAAGAGAACTTTGAACCAGCAAGTCAGTCTCCTCTACAGTCAAGCAGAGCCTACTTAACTTGATCAAGCAGTCTGTTCTTCAAAGGTTCACTTTAGCTGTATTTATACAGGAAGCTTCCAGATCTTTGCTGTGGCGAAGTTAATCTACAGCCACATTACTGAAAGCATTCTTGTAGCATTTTAAGTTATTCCAATTCAATGACACTGAAACACAGGAAATAATTTTAGTATCTTTAGTTAAAGGCCACACAAATGCAAAAGGCTTGTGTACTCTTCCAAGTATCTATAAATTGATAGTGCAGCTCAGGTTGAGACATGCTATTTTAAGGGCTCCATGTTGAACCCCCAGGGCACTTCAGTTTCCCAAATCACTGGTTCTCAAACTTTTCCCAGTGTATTCCTTCCTGCCTACAAGCAAGGATATGTTCTCACCTCCTCACTCTCTCCCATAAAAACATCTGAGAGCTGCTCCTTGGCAGCAGTTTCCACACCAGCATCCTGCAGGGGTTCCAGTCCTAGAGTCTGACTTAAAGCATTCCCAGAAAGACGTAATTTGGGCAGAGGCAGCACTGGGAAACCTGACCACACTGCAAAATATGCCTCTGTTCCTATTCTCTGCACTACCTGAAGCTGTGATGAGAAATTTCGGTCTTCCTGGGATCCTTCCACCAGCTCCTGTAAGCAAGAAGCAACTTTCTGTCCTACAGTCTGAGCAACACTGTCTTACATGGGCTTCCTTATCCAAATATGACCATCAGCACAATCCTCAAAAATTCTCTGCCACTTTTCCATGATTCAAAGTCATGCAAAACCAAGAGACCACATTATCTGATGCCAATGAACTAAAACTCCAAGCTGCATCCTGACTTTTTTTTCCTTTGCTGAATCAGTAGCAGCAGGCATGTGCTCTGTTAAAAAGTTTGGTGGCAGAGTCTCACACACCTTCCCTATCAACAACTTGCAAAACCGCTTGCTTTAAAGTCAAGAGGATTCTTTTCAGTATCAGAACTTCAAACTGTTTTCTGGGTTTCTGGCACAGTCACTGAAAACATTTTGTCCTGTAAATCAACAAGGCTGGAGAAGAAAACCCTGGTATGAGTTCTGTGAGGACAACAGGAATAGGCCTGAGTCACTAAATGAGCAGCTACCAAATCCAGACAATATCTTCTTGTCAATGTGTATGATTGCAATTGTAATCATGCTCTAAATGTGAACACATCAAAAGCACTGTGACCTTTCTACTATGAAATTACTTTGAAATATTTTAGAGCATTTTGGTTTTAAAACTAACTCACATTCTGCCTCAAAAGGCTGCTTGTGAGTGAAAAAAACCAAACTAGGTTTGTTTACAACAGGATGAAAACCAGAAAAGTTTGCTGCCTTAAAAACTAGACAGATCTGAGTGTTTGGGATACCTCCCCTTTGCTAAACTTAGCCCTTCTGTGACCCTCAGGGAGGAATGCAAGACCTGTCTACGTTATCAAGTTTATAAGGATTACACTTTAGCATAAACAGCAGATCATTTCTGAACTTCACTCTAAAAGTCAAATTCCTGACAATTTCTCAATGCCACTGTTCTACGTTCCTCTCTCTTCATTCCCCCTTTTTTCTTCGTGTTTTGTGAACGTGGGACTATTAGATTCCTGACCACAAAAGAAATTACTTCTCCCTCTCACTAAAAGCTTGCCACTCAAACTGCTGACAAATCCTCCCACATTTTTCCACCTTTGAGTCTGAGCACATCAGTACACTTTGCTGAATATTTCCCATGTTGCTCATTAAAATAATTGGGGTTTGTGCATGTTTGGCAGGAAGAAAATAAAACTCACCAAGAAAGATTTTCTTTCTCAAATATATTATTTAAAATATAACTTGTTTGTTCTACTTGTTTCAGCATTTAAATTGGATTTAAGGATCAGAATGATGCAGATTTATAATTTAAACAACCATACTGGTGCTCCTATAGGACTTGTGGCAACAAAAACCAACGTTAAGGCTATTATTCACTGAAGATTTCTTTTTTTGGGCTACAGCTTTTCAAGTTCAGACTCATCGGTTGAAGTGAGGGAAAAATCCCTTTAGCTATTTTTGTTACAGGAAAATACTACTTCACCACTGGCTCGGGCGGGGGGGAAGGGGGACGATGAACCAGAACCTCCTGATTTGTCCCACAGATCATCCTTCGAGACAAAGAGCATCTTTGCTAATTATAGAAGAAAAAAAATTTAAACTAGGAGCAGTTTAAAAACTGTTTCTCAGCATGCTCAGTGGGCATTAGCTGCGATTTCAGCAGCTTAGCAAGTCCCACCCCTGCGTGAGCTCAGCGGGGAGGCCTGGAGCACTGCACATTCTCCCTGCTCAGCAGGGACAGGGGCCACAGCTCGGCTGATTTGCTACAGGAATACTGGAAAATTGCCACCAAAATAGCAAATCCTGTGGAGGAAAAAAAAAAATCCCAAGAACCCCCCAGCAACTTCAATAAGGAATTAAAAGGAAAAAGTGGAAAAAAAAATCTCAGCTCCCACAGTTTCAAAATGCTGAACTCTTGCTGCATTATGGTCTGGGGCTTTTTCCATGATCAAAATAAGCAAAAGGTTTAGGTTAAGCCAGATTTGTACAAACCCGTCCCTAACAATGCAAGTGCAAACTTACTGTGCACTAACTCTTGCCACAAGTCAGTCATGGGAGCCAAAGACTGCTTGTAGAATCTGTAACAGCTGTAATATCCATAGCTATTTTTCTTTTAATTTGGATGAAGGGAAAAAAAAACTAAATAGACAAGTAAAACACAACAAAATCTTTATTTTAAAATCAAACAGAAGCTTAAGTTTCATTGGGGCAACTGAGACTTAACAGCTCACATGCTATACATTTAAGCACATATTTAACGCTTTCAACTCAAGCACTGCTACTACATCTTGTACACATAAAGAACACTTTGCCTATTGCAATCTTTCTCATACACTGCACACAACACAGCATTTCATTGGCAGAATTTCAGAGTTACACACACAAGCAGCACCAGAGTAAAAACACAAATGTGCTTTTGTAATACAGCAATAATGTCATGAGAACAATGATTTTTGAATTTTCAAACCTCTGAACAGTCATTATGTTTGTTTTAGTATTGCCAGAATAGATAGAAACATTTTTATCTCATCACATCATTCAACACAAGTTTGTAAAAGTCTGATCATCCAAAATGGAAAAAAGCATAGTCTGGACAGACGAATAAATTACATGGCTGGGACATCACACATTTAGCTCTCCCTTGCACACTTTGCACCTGGAAGTTTGAATTAAAAATGTTTTTTTTTACTTCAAGGAACATTTGGAAAATTTAAATCAATGATTGCTGGTTGGGTTTCTTTTTTCACCCAGAAAAAAAGAGCATAAATTTTTGCATGCTCTGAGATTCCAGTTCAACACCATCTCCTCCCTATGTTTTTTCAACTTTGACCTAATAGTTTTAAAATAAGTTCTCACTGTAACTGAGACACTTTCTAAAAAGTGATTTAAATGTACATGGGATTTCATCACCCCACCTTGCAGTGGGGAAATCTCACACAACATTAGCTAAGGAATATTACTTTCAGGTCACTTGGGATATGACAGTAAAACGAAGAGCCAGGGCCTTGTCAAAGCACTGCCAGTTATCCAACAGAATGTGAGGCAATGGACCAATTCCCCATTATAACATACAGAGAGACTGTAAACAACCTACAGAGAGACTGTAAACAAAGACTAAGGGGCCATGAAAATCACTTTCTGTATTTCATTAAACCAAGGAGCTAGTTTTCATACTCACAAAATCCAGAGTTCAGTACTGGTGTCATATCACTCCAGGTTAGGCAGCAGATGACACCTCTAGTCCCAGAGACTGATGTGTGTTAGGGGGGCTAAAAGTTGCTTACCCCACCTTGTGAGGCAGTTTGGGTGCTACAGATCCTCATATATAAAAGCTACTCAGAGTTTGGCATCTACCACGTGATTGCTGCCAGTCAAGCGGATTTAAGGGCATATTTTAATCTCTCTCACATTATTCTGGTCCTGGAATTTTTTGCTTCGAGCTCATAGTAATGCTGAGTTGGGTAACCCAGGCCAGGGCAAGGGGCTCCCCATGATAGGTGTTAGTTTACAAAGATGGCAGTGTTTTCTAATGCTAATGTATTCCCAGGCTGCATACCTCAACTAACAGTTTCATCTCTAACAAACGAACTGGAATATGCTGATAGCTCCAACTCGACAACACAATATCATACAGACAGCGGCCAGTGCCAAATGGTTAGTTAAGCAGATAAGAAAGGCACTCATTCTTCCTTTAAAAGAAAAAAAAAAAAAAAGGAAGCTATTGCAGTCAGGCAGACAGAGTGTGGATGGGAGCTGGCAGATTCCACAATACAGAGTCATGTCAAAAATGGCCTCCTGCAAACTGTTCCTTTAAGCATCTGAGTCAACCGAAAGGGAGAAATCTTTCCCATTATTCACAGGAGTTTCACCTCCCTATTCCACAGCAGAGCAACATTTCCTATACATTTTGACATACAAGCACGTAAGAAGCTCAGAGAATAAACTGCACTCTGCAGCAGAGGGAAAGTCCTCTCCCCACTTTCTGTTTCCAGTCCCAAAGTTGAGCCGGGCCTTTATTTTGACTGTTCCCTGGTCTGTGAATGGAAAATCCCTCCTCAGCACTAGCAGGCTGGTGTCTGCTGCACACACCCACTGCACACAGCAGAAATTCCAGTCAATAAGGCAAGTGGGGCCCAGGCGCTGGAAGGGGAGGAAGGAGACATACAAACAATAAGAAAAGCATCTGGCTCTGTTACTGGCTGGGAAGGAGACTGGAGTTCAAAAGAGACACAACTGCAGCCTTCACTTCACAGGAAGATCATATCAATTCTCGCTGCCCTACTTTTCACACAAACTAAAATATGAGGAAAGGGTAACTCAGGGTTTCTAGCCCACACTTTAATGCAATTCCATTAACTCGAGAACAGTCATGAAACCCACCTTGAACGTTTTTGTCCCACAGGACCGAAACATACCCCTGCTCCTGCTTTAGGCCTGTGGAAACAGCCTGGAAAGTAAAGCCCTTTGCTGAACGTGAGCCAGCCATCCCTCCACCACCACACTAATGGAGGCTGCTCTGCTGTCCTTCCCTGGAGATAGCAGCCAAGTCTAGTGAAGCTTCTCTCATAGCAACCAGAGCTCCAGAGCCAACAGCAGCTGCTGTCACTGCCTTCAACGCTTACCCACAGGATCCAGAGCACAGCAACACCCTCCTCCCTGCACCTCTACAGCAAAAAAACCCCAGAAGGCTGGCAACAAGATGACTTCCTGGGTCAACCACAAGAAGCAGAAAAAAAAGAAATCCTAGTATTTCCTATACAAGTGGAAAGAGGAATCTCTGATTATTGAAAAAATAATAAATTCCTTTTTTGGATTTAGATTCTGGCAGCAACACCCAGTCAGGGTGGGGGCAACCGCCTGAAATCCATAATGTACCAGCACAACATCAGATACCAACATCAAGTTCTTCCCTCACCCAAGGAGAGGGATTCGCCCCCACCGTACCCCCAACGCTCTCATTACATCATGGCCCGAGCCCGCAGCAGCCACAGGAGCCCTGCAGCACCCCGTGTCCTCTCCAGCCCGGCAGGACACCCCCTTCCCCCGCAAAAGCACACCCAGGATCTCAGCTGGGATCAGAGGAACACGAGGACACGGCCGGGAAGGGGCTGCGAACCCCCCCGCGCTGCTACACCCATTTCCCCGCTTCCACAGGGCCACACGCGGCCTCGCCTCTCTCCCTCTCCGCGGGACGACGAGACACTGCCCGGCGCCGCTTCCCCACCGGGCCCGGCGGTGAACTCCGGTCACCGGCACCCAAGGACGAGCCGCCGGGCGACAGTGACCTTGCCGGTGCCGTCGGGGGTCGGAGCGGGGCCGGGGCGCAGGCGGGGCGGCGGGGAACCCCCCCACCCCGTGGCGGCGGTGGCCGCGGTGACGGGCGAGGAAATGCGGGAGGATCGGCGCTGCAGCCGCCGGCGCCGGGAGCGGGGGTTACGGGGGAAGGCGCCGCACGGGCACCATGAGAAAGCAGAAAATGCAGGTCAAACACCGCCTCCCCCGAGGCCTGGAGGGGCCGGCGGTTCGGGGCGGGCTGCCGCGGCCCGGAGGCTGCCCTGAACCGGACAACGACCCCCGAGGCCCCTCGGGACAATGCGGGGACACGGGGGCGCGCAGAAGGCCGGGCTGCAGCGGGGCTTCCCCGGCGCTTCCCTTCACCGACAAAGCCCTACGGCCACTCTAGCCCTAACCCCGGCCCCGCACCGGCCGCCAGCGTCCCGAGCCCGCGCACCGCCGGGCCCGCCATGATGCCCGCGCACCGCGCCGGGCCGGGTCAGCTCGGGCCGGGCCTCCGGGGGCACGGCGGGGCACTGCCGACCGGGCTCCCGAGGCAGCGCAGAGCACAGCGTCGGGCCGCGGGCCGCGCCTGGAGCCCCCCCCGGCCGCCCGCCCCGCCGCCCGCCCCAGCGTTCCCTCCCGCCGCCCGGTACGACAGGTTCCCGCCCGCCCGCGCATACCTGGCCGGCCCGTTCCCCGGGCCCCTGCGCGGCACCAGGCCCGGCTCGGCGCCACGGCGTGTCCCGGGCAGCCGGCGAGAGCGAGCGCTCGGCCGCGGCAGCGGCGGCCCCTCCCCCGGCGGCGGCGGCGGCTTCTCCCCGGGCCGGGCGGAAACGGCACTGGGTGCACGGGGATCCCCGGCGCCGGCGCCAGGGGCGCCCCGGGCACGCCCACCCCGCTCCCCGTTGGCTGCCACGGCGCCGCGTCCCGCCCCGCCGGGGCGCCCGCCGCCGCCACCGCCCCGCCCTCCCGCCCTCGCCATTGGCGACCTCGCCCCGCGGCCCCGCCCCTTCTGCCGCCTCATTGGGCGTCACGCGCCCGCCCCGCCGCGCGCCCCACGGTCGCGGCGCCCCATTGGCGGCCGGCGCCGTCAGTCGGCGCGGGGCGGAGGAGGGCGGCCGCCGGCAGCGTCGACGCGGTGCTGGGCGGGCGGGCTGCGGCAGCGCCCGCCGGGCGAGCCGCGCTACGTGCCGAGGGGCGGGGCCGGCGGGGCGCGATCGCTCGGCGCGGGGCGACTCCCGCGTCGGGACACGTGGCAGAACGAAGGGGCGGTGCGGAGGGCGGCCGGGAGGCCTGGGCGGAGGGCAGCGGAGGGCGCATGCGCGGCGGCGCGCGCGCGGAGCCTGCCGCGCGGCACGTCCGCGCGCGCGGGGTTGGGGGGAGGGGGCTGGGCCGGGGTCCCGCGGCGGCGCCCGGCGCTGAGAGCGCCCCTCCTCGGGCCGGGCCGGCGGGGCACCGCGCCCACAGCGGGCCGGGCCCGTGCCTGCAGCCCCGAACAAAGGCCGTGGGGCAGCGAGGCGGAGGGACGGCCGAGCCGGGCAGGAGGGGCCCCGCGGCGGTCGGTGCCCGCGCTCGGCCGAACGGCTCCTCCCGGTTCCGGTGCCCGCGTACCGCGTCTGGGGCTGCTCGCAGTGAGCGATGCGTGCGGGCCGCAGCGCCGCAGGGACGCGGGAGGAAGGGAGTGGAGCCCGGGCGCGGAGGGAGCCGCGGGATCACGGCGAGCACTGCAGAGGCGGCGCACCGGGAGTTGCGGCGGGCAGCCGGCCCGGCCCTGCCGCCCCCGCGGGAGGGCGGTGCGGCCGCTGCGGCGGTCCCGCGGCGCGGGGACAGCGGGCTCCGGTCACGGCGCGGCGATCCAGGCGTGCCGCAAGCTCTGCGCGGCGCTGGCGCGGCGCTCGGGCGCGTAGTGCAGCGCGGGCAGCAGGAAGGCGGCGAAGGCGGCCGCCTGCCGCGGGGTCCAGCCGTGTCGGTCCGCCAGGATGCCGGGGAGGGTGCGGGGGGAGAGGCGGGAGAGCCGCAGGAGCGCGCCTGGCAGAGACAGCATGGGCACAGCGCCTCAGTCACACCTGCGCGGCTGAGACTGCCGCGCCTTGCCTCAGAATTAACCCAGAGCATCCTGAGAGATCCCTGCTTTTGCCTTGGAATTATGTCTGTGAGCTCCACCCGTGCTGCCCCTTGCAGGTTTGGGTGTTTCTCAGGAACTACATTTCCAAGCTAGTGTTTTAAGTCTTTCTGTTCATGAGTACTTTTCTTAGCTGAGAACGTGCCAAGAGTGCACAGTGTTCCCAGAATAACCATGCCACAGCCATTGCTGCTTGTTCCCTGTGCCTGCCCACAGGCACCTGGATGCATCGTGCTATTTCGGTGTCAGAGCTCGCAAGACGCTCAGGTTGAGTTTGTTTTGTGCCAGCCAGCTCCGTGGGGCCCAGCAGGAGTGCAGCCCTCATCCTGGGAGCGCATGGTGTAAATGCAGTGATTCAAGTTAGGCATGTGTGGTCAGGCCGGGTTGGTTCGTAGGGAGAGTGAATGCAGAACTAGTTTTGACTCGTTTCTTTTGAGCACCGTAGAAGAAATAAGTGAGTAAAGCATGTGGATGTGCAGGGAGGTGCTTGCTGAATTCCAGCATGGGACCAGTGAGCACTGATTTTGCTGTGGGGTAGGCTGGTGAGCATGAGAGCAGAGAAGGATGATAGGCCAAATTACAGAAGGATGGAGTCATGTGATGCCTTGTGGTCAAAGACAAGGGTTTTAGGACTCATGAGTCAAAGGGAAAGGAACTGGGCAGAATAGAAGAGATATTACAGTTGGGTCAGAAGATTGTGTGGAGCCACATTGGAAGGATATGAGTGTCCCATTCCTGGTCATCATTGTTCTCTGCCAGTGAAAGGGTGAAATCCAGCCTGTTACACACTCTTCAGCCTTCCTGGCATGGAGCTGTTTCCTGTCTGTATTTCCATTCTCTCCAAATCCAAAGGAGAAAGAATGGAAATGGTTTTTCTGTTGGGTGTTTGTATGACTGTTTTTCAGGATTTTGCATTCATCCCTGGAATGTTCATGGATTGCAAAGATAGGCAGGGCAGGGAGTGTTACTGCTCTTTATAAAATTTCCATTTGTGTTCATCCCTGCTTGTAGCCTGCATTGTGTAATGTAACTTTTGGGGGAGTTCAGCATGAGCTGAGTAGGAGTGTCTCAGGGATCTGCAGTGATTTTTAAAATAAACTTCCTTATGTCAGTTCTTACCTGGCCTGCTGAAAAATTTTGTTGACTTGTTCCATGAGAAAACAATTTGAGGAGGAATTCTTCCCAGGAGTTCAATAATACAAGCAACATGATCTAGATGGAGGGAGGGAAGACAAATTTAGATACAGACTGAGACACTTCTGTCAGTGAGATGAATAAAACTGGTAGAGTCCTACCATCATCTCTGGAAAAGTATTTCCCAGGTTTAGGATCAAACAGACACTCCCCAGTTGCCATTTCAAATGCCTAGAAATGGAATAGCACTGTTAATTCACTGATTGTCATGGAGTTTTTCTTCTCCAGTAACTGATAGTACCAATTTCCCTTGCTGTCACACAGAACTGATCCTAAAATGTGGAACTATGCACATTGGCTTGATCTGTACTGCAGTGAAACAGCACCTTTAGCTCCATCAGGATGAAAAGCAGCATGTGTCTGATTCAGGCAAGCCTGTGAGCTAACCTACATGGAGTGTGAATTGCCTTAGAGCTTAAACTAAATTAGGAATGGACTTTACCACTCCTAATTTAGCAGAGTTTTGCCCTAAAATGAACAAATGCCGACAGCCCCTCTCACCTTCTCAGCAAGGAAGCTTTCTTTACATGGATAGGTGTATGCTGAGGACTTGCTGCCCTGGCCAGGCAGGTCTGTCACCTGCCCTGCACACACAGCATTGTCCCCAGTCCTACCAGGCAGGCTGTACTCCAGATATCTGCAGGAGTGCTGTAGTCCAATCCGAGAAGCACTTCCAGGGCACGATATGGCTGGGTCTGGATCTCCTTAGAAAAAGGCTTGTACTGGAACAGAAACAAGCTTCCTGTGGCTGGTGTCCCTAAACCATCACAGCAACACTGGTGGTCTCAAGCTACTCATGGAGCAAGGGGACGTTGGGGACACGACACTGTCTGTTCTCAGCTCTGCGCAGGGCACGGCGAGTGCCTTCCTGGCCCCACTGGCACCAGGGGGAATCTGCCTCCCACCATTTCACACTGAACATGGTTTTGAGTTTCTAATTGTAGGGACTAACTGCAAGCTGGAGAAATGTCCAAAGCTGACAGTGTCTCAGGAAGACAGTGCACAGCTCGGAGCTGAGAGTGCTGAACATAACACCCCCCAATATTGGCATCCCTTCAGCACAATGCAATAGCTGTTCAGCTGTAAAGGGACAGACACACGGCGTGGGATGAAAAGAAGCACACAGCATCCCACATTGTCATGGGATTGAGACTTGGAGCAGACTCACTGTCCAGCAAGCGCTTCCTAGATCTGCAATTTTCACTTCTATGCTCATTAAATCCGATTCTTCCAATTGATTTCCAAGATCACCTCCTAGATGGAAAGGACAAAGAGAAATCAGATCTTTCTAAACAAGCAGGTATAGCCTGCTTGCCACAGCAGAGGGATATCTGCCTTCCTTTAATGCTTCTCAGTCTAAAAGGTCCTAAATACTTTTTATCGTGAATCAAATGCCACCTGTTTTTTGAAGGAACACAAAAGAAGATCTGGTATCCAGTAAAAACTAAGAGAATGTTTGGGAGAACAGTAACTCAGAGTGGAATGGTGTGACCATGTGCTCCTGTCCTGCTGCAAGGTTCCTCTAGTACCAAGGTTAAATTATTGTGGGCCCAGAGGAGAGCAGCAGTCAGAACCAAAACATCTGTAATTCCTCTTCAGCAACCTTGCCAGTCACAGACCTTGGACACAGCCTGCTTGGCAAGCAACGTGAAGGTTACACTTTCATGTGATCCCAGAAAAGGGTAATTCCTGGTTTGGTGCTTTACAGTGACCTGTCAGCCTATGCTTAATATTGTGGTTTTCTGCTCTGAGCAAAAGGCTTGGTCACTAATTTAGCATTCCCTGATTGCTCCAGAGTTTGAGAGACAAAACAGCAGTGTCATGGGAGAAATGCTCACAGGAGAACACAGTGCAAGGATAATATGAAAGGTCTCATTGCTGGGAGATGAGCTAATCTCTTGAGAAACTCTCCAGCCCTACATCTTATTCAATATTCACACCATTCTGTGTAAATAAATTATGTCTCAAAAGGCCTTGAAGATTAGCAGTACATACAAGTCTCCCACAAACCTCAGAAACACGAGAAATAAAGAGCAGGAGTGTTGTACAGCTTTCTGATCAAGTAATTTTGTAGGTAAACCTTTCAGTAACTGAAAACACTAGACACAGGCAACTGTTCTCGACATAAAGCCTTGAGAGTGAGCTTTGAGGTCATGATGGGGCTGTTAACAGATATCTGTGACTTATAGTTATCCTTCATACAAACCCACCTGCCGGACCACATTTCAGTAGGTGCCTTGAGCCCAGCATGGCAGTTGTGTTAAGCAGAGAAAGGATGTCTTTCAGCAGCATCAGCTGGCTGTAATGTTCTATACTGGCTATTTCAGGAGATGTGAACCTTTCCTAAGGTATCCGTACCTGCTGCCTCTGTTTTTTCCCTCCTGCCAATAAACACCTAAGTCAGTTTTCTTGTTAAAAAAGCCCTGGAGTGCTCACCTGCTCCCTTTAGCCTCCCTTCTGTTCCCTGGTTGCAGTTGAGTGTATCCATGATAAGCCTTTGGAGCCTTTTGCTGTGTCCATACAGCAGGATGTTCTCTGGTTTGATGTCCGCGTGGATGATGCGGCAGCGCTGGTGCAGGAAGTGCAGCCCTGCCAGCACCTGGGCAAGGAGGCAGCACTGTCACAGCAGCCCTGAGACGGTCCCCACCACCTCCCCTGCCCCAGCAGCTGCCAGAGTGGCCAGGCACAAGTCATGGACATTCTGGGCACTGATGGTAACTATCAGCAATAAATGGTTTCCTGTTGGAGTGGCCTGTGGGAGCAGCACGAAGGGTTCCATCACCCCACTGGGCAGCAGAGCCCCAGGAGTGAGTGGGGGCCTAGAGAGCCCAGTGAGGAAAGGGCTGTTTGGGGTGACACACAGCAAAAGGCAGCATGACAATCCACAGATTGTCAGCACAGACAGGCAAGGCCAGGGAGGTGGGAAGAGGATGGGGCTATGAGAAGGCATTACAATTACAAAGCTGAACTTTCTCCTGAAAAAACATTCTTTTTTGTATGGCTGTTGTGTCTTGGGACAACTGCGCCTTCCCACTGATTATAACTTCCATTTGAATGACAGTGACATGGTATGGGAGGGTGTCCCATCATACAAGGAAGGAAGACACAGCATAACCCGGACAGGAGGGAGGAGAGACCATGAGTGAGTGCACAGAGAGGATTTCAGGGCCCTGCAGGAGAGCCATGTAGGGAAAGAACAGCTTGTGGTGCAGCAGGGGGAGCCTGGCCTGTCACAGGGGAGAGATAAACAACACCTACCAGAGATGAACAGTCACTATCAGAAATCAATAACAGAAAAGGCTATGGGGAGAGTAAGGCTTGTTTTTTAAACACTCTGATCAGTCATAAAGGATTGGTAAATATTCTCTGTATTATCAAATTCTATTCTGGGATGAACACCAGCCCCAGGGAAATATCAACCTTAAATGGTAACTGTGAAACGCGGGGAAAGATTTAAATAACTGAACTGGAATGAATCAGAAGTAAATACTGCCCCAGTGCTGATCTGAAGGGGGAACACAGGTCTGAGATTTTACAATTAAAGGAGATAATGGATCAAGCAAAAGCCTGAGTGTGAAGTGGGGCGCAGAGATAATGCCACTACATTTTTGTGCAATTTACTCAGGTGTTAGTGGAACTTCTTTAGAGAAAGGAGAGGCTATTACAGAAAATAGGATGAAGGAGGAAGCAATTTTCTTAGTGTCCCTAGAAGGGCACAGGAATCAGGGTAGCAAATCTTCATCTTGGCAAGTTTACAGACTCCTGATTAATGTTAGCACAAGAGGCAAAAAGTAGTTTTAACTATTCTGAGGTCTCATTCAGGTTTCCTATTCCTTAAGCACAGCCAGCACTTTAGAAACTCAGTTTTCACTATCTTTTCAATTGGCACACCACATCCTTACAGGGGGTGAAGGAAAAGTGGGCTCTGCATAGAAAAACCTCAACATGGGAAGAGAACCAGCTGACCAAATAAGCAATTTAGAAATTCCTGTAAAGATGGGAGGGAGACCTTAAGCAGCCTTTACTGGTACCATGCAGAAAGCTGCTGGAGCTGACAGGGCTACCCACAGCTGGATGCCAAGGCAAATGCCAGCAGTCTGGCATTGCTGCCAGAGGGGACTTCTCAGGGCAGTATGAGGGCAGAGATAACGCGGTTTGCCCACAAGAAGCAGAACTATAGCAGGCTGTTTGTCCCCTCCAACTCCTACAAGCAGCAGAGCTGCTGGAGAACTCAATGATTGCTGAGATGATGGGAACAGAAATGCCAGCCCTGACTTGCTGGTATACATCTGCAGGCTGTTGGCACTTCTCTGCAGGCTGTTGGCACTTCATGGCCCTGACTCCTTCCCAAACCTGAGAAGGCTGTAGGCTTAGGCAGTAACACCCAAGGAAGACTGTGGCATGTCCCCCAGCCAACAGCCCTTTGGTGCCCTTGCCCAGTTCCAGCTAAGTTCTCACCTGCTGCAAAGACTTTTTCACAAAAGGCAGAGGCAGTCCTTGGGCTGTGTAGTTTGCCATCAGACATCGCAGGGAAGGACCCAGCGCCTCAAATACGAGGCACACATGTGGGAAAGAGTCAGGAATTCACTAACATGGAAAGGGTATTACCACCAACCCTTTGCTTTTCACCAGAGCAACCAAATACCTCCTAATCTGGCCTCTCCCTCCAGCCACCTGCATGTGCCCTGGCCCAGCTACAGCCCTGCTCACCCTCCTCATGGCAGCACAGCACTCAGCTTTACACCATCCTGTGGCTCTCCAAGGCAAGCTTTGCAGGCCCAGAAAAGCACTCTCCACAGAAGGATATGGAAACCGTTGTCTCCAATCATTCTGAAATCATCTAACAAGCAGACAATGTTTTCTCCTGCCTGGTCCTTCTTCTTCATGCAGCTCACCTGAGGGAGAGGATTCCAAGAAAGCTGCCATTAGAGACATATATATGGACAAGAACACCTTGCACCTGTTTTATCCTGTCTGACAGACTTTCTCTTCCGGGGGTTGGCACTTTGTGACAGCCCTGGGAACCAGCTGTATACTGCTGAATGGGCAGGCGTGTCTCTCAGAGAGAATTAATAATAAATCAGGGGTAAGGCTCAGTCTGTACACAGGGTTGTGCTGATGTGCAGAAAAGCAGCCCTCTGATTACATAAAATTAGTGCCACTTGGTACTTCCTCTTGCATCACTGCATCTGGCTCATGTCCCTTTAGACAGGGCCTGCAGATTTATAGGTGTGAACTAACTATTTCTCAAACATGTTGGAGAAAGGCCACAGAGTAATTTAAAATGCAAAATTTAATGGCTTTTACTCATCTGAAGCTGATGTAACTTTGTATTTGAGCAAACTTGAAGAATTGTGACCACGAGCTTTCTAGAACTAGCAGTTCAAGCTACCTTCAAAGGCAACTTGGTGCGACCCAGATACAGGCACCTAATTACCACCTCCATTAGCAGAGGGAGGAAGAAGCTTTGTGACTTCAGGTGTTTATTGTATTTTTGCTACATCCTATTTTTTTCTATTGCAGGTATTTCCTTTTGCTTTTGTATCAGTGTTGTGGTAGAGCAATGTCCTCTGACATTGCTCTATCACAACCTGCTTCATTCCTCTGTGAATGAAGCAGGTACTGCAGACATGCTCCCTGCTTGAGAATATTACCACCTTCTTCTGTTGATTATCCACCTTCCCATTCTGCAGGTTCCTTCTATTTGCTGGATTTCAGTCTCAGCTAAAAGAAATAGGCTGGCAGGGCTAGTGGGACACAGCTGACATGTCCCAGTATGATGGAGGAAGGAGAAGGTGTCTGTTTCAGAGGTCAGTGCTGAGACAGGGTGATTTCTATGAATTCCCTAACCTGTGGTTTTTTTCCTGTTCCCCACCTAGCTCCTTGGACTGAGACCTGGAGGGAGAGGGGATGATGAGGCTGATACTCAAACCTGAACTCAGTGGCCATCCCTTGGAGCAAAGCATAGACTCACAAAATATACTTACACAGTGGAGGAAAGCAACCTCATCCTGGGCAGTCTCAGCAAAGCCTTCCTTGCTTTTCAGGACCTTCACAGCTACCTGTTTCTTCCTTCTGGGAAATGAACCACAGCTGTCAGCCAAGAAATGTCAGTGACCCTGACCAGCAGCAATTCCCCTTCTTCCAGCCAGCCAGTCCTGGGCTCCCCAGGGAGGGTGCTGCCCTTCTGCAGGCAGCCTTGGCCTCACCCTGCAGCACGCCAGGCCTATGGGCATCCCTCCCACTGGCATCTGGCAGCACAGCTGCCCCAGGGACCAGCAAGGGACTGGAGAAAAAAAAGGCAGAGCATGGATACTGCAGGGTCTAAATGGGAAAAGAAAATGCAGAGCAAGATCTGATCCCACCTTGTTTACGTTCTTTGATTTCTGGGGACCAGTTCTGCTCGTAGCACTCCACTGATCTCACAGCCAGGTTTTCCCTGTGCTCAGGGATGCCTGACATGCTCCCAGGCTGTGCTCTGCTGCTTCTGTGAGAGGGGCCAGCTGTGCCCAGGACATCAGCCACCCCTTCCCACCTCCCTGAATGGCACTCAGCCCCTCACCTCATGTCCTGGCACAGCCAGACAGTGGCAAAGGCACCGCAGCCCAGCTCATGCAGCACTTGGTATCGCGTGTTGAACACCTCTCCCTCCTGCATGGGGTGGTGGCCTCCTGTGGGGACCATCACCAAGAGATATTAGTGGCATCTCTAAATGCTCTTAGACTGAAGGAGCAGCTGAGGACAGCCTGATGGGTCCCAGTGGTCTCCTCTAGCCTGGGAAGAGCCTGGCATGATCTCATCTGTGGAGCCTCACGCCCAAGGACTGACCTGTGTGCTGGGCTGACAGCATCTCCTGCTGCATCTGCTCCTCCATGGCCCTGCAGCACGGCAAATCCTGGCACGAGGGGATGGAGGCAGTGGGACACCAAGGTGTGGGACACGGGCGGTGTGATCTTCAGCACTTTACCCCTTTAAAGAGAGCTGGAGAGCTTCAGGGTGGCCATACCTCTGCTGTGCCCTCACCCCCTTCCTTCCCGTTTTTTTCAGCAGCCACTGCAGTCAGGCTGCTACAAACACTTTTGGCACTTCAAGGAGACAGGGATTATTTTAAGATTTCAGAAGAGGAAAGCTGGCAGGCTGGTCCCAGGCCAGGGCCAGGTGGGGGTCTCAGGTGTCCTAGTGTGTATTTTCATGGGCTTAGCAGGGTCTCTGGGATCCCCTCCCACAACCAGGGAAAGCACCCCTCCCTATCCCTATCCTGGCTGAGGAGGGAATTTGGGCTTTGGCTGGCAGAAGGAGGCTCCTGTTCCAGAGGGGTGTGAAGCAGACCTTGCATTCTAAACACTGCAATGCTGCTCCTCTGCCCAGAGCCCAGCCCTGGGGCAGAAGCACGGGTTTATCACTGACTGTCCTGTGACATCCCAGCAAGGCCACAGGACATCCTGGCAAGGGGCTGCTCCTGGGGTTTGTTACCATGACAGCCCAAGGTACAAACACCAAGACAGCACAGACAGACTGATCCAACTGCTGCCCTCCCGTGCTGCAGCACTGATGTAGGACTGGCTTCAGTACTGGTCACCTGAAATAGCAGCCCAGAGCCCTTGTTGCTAATGAAATACAGATTCAAGCCACCATATCTGGGCATTCCCAACCCAACCTTTCATAATTTGGAAATGTCACTTGCTGTATGGCTGAAGCTTCAGGCTAACACACACTGTCAGAACTCAAAACAGGTGGTAGTAATGCCCATAGACCATTAGCACAGATAGAAATATTGACCTTTAAATCCTCCAAATCAGGTCACTAAAGCTAAGAACTCATCTGAACTAGAAGATATTCAGAAATAATTACAGAGGGCTGGCGGTGCTGGTCGCAATGGGAGCCATGTGACAGTACCATCTAGAACAGTAGCATCTTCAGGTGCTGAGACAGAGGACTGACTTCCTCAAAACATTAAAGTTTCTTTCCAAGTGCTGATACTCCTCTTCCAGTGCAGCAGCCAGAGGCACAGCCTGCTTTTGGGCATCCAGTGAGCTCCCAGCACTGTTCTAGTTAAGGGTCAGACTGGGCTCAAGACTTACCTTTTGTCAGGGAAAACCCAAAGTGCCAGAGCTGACGTTACTCTGTTCACCCAAGCCTGCACAGAAGTCTGAAAAGAGCCCAAAAAGCCTCCCTCTCCTCACATTTCTACACCTCTAACTCTTTCATTTACACTGTTCAGAATCAGTCTCTTTTAAGTATAAACCTCCAGGATGCTGCATGTCTGCATGGCCACTCTTTACAGCAAATATTCGCTGACATCTTACCTACGAAACAGAGCTGAAATCAAAATTTTCCTTATTTGTGCACAGACTGGGCTTATCAGTACCCTTACACACTCCTGCATCACAAGCATCTGCCTGAGCCTTCTTCACTCACATCATGAAGACAGCAGGGGCTAAGCTGAGAGCTGGACAGAAGCAAGAAAGATTTAATGATGTGGCTCACCACTCACCTGCCAAAGGAAAACTCATGACTGTGTGGAGATGGGAGTTCAACAGCATCTTCCCTTGGTGGAGTGTTCTGATGAGTAGAGACTTCAGTGAGAAAATAAGACCCAGATGCAGACCCAGAGTGTAAGACTTGTCCTAGCCCTAGATGGAGATTTTGGGCACTTCACTGGGCCCTGGTGGCCTTGTTGCTGCAGATGCAAGACAAGTCCATCCTTAGGCATGAGAGATTTACCTCCATCCACTCTCTCTGGATGGGAGCACTGGCAAAAGATGAAGAGTGTTGCTATGCAACTTGGTACAGGAAAGTGAAATGTACTTTTCTGAGCTTTGCAATAAAGGACAATTGGTGCTTTTAATCCTTCATTGCTTGACACCTTTACATTAAATACAACTTATTTTGCTTTTGTCATTCCAACTATTTTGTGCAGAACCCACCGAATTGCTGCAGGTCTGGACTAGCTCAGAGAACTTCAGCCCAAGAACTGCTCCTGCCTGGTTTGTGAGAGCCTCAGACAAGGAGTGATGCTTCACATCTGACCTGGACTCCTCCACCCAACCTGCATGGAACAGTGCATGGAGCTGCCCAACACCAGTCATGCCTTATGACACCTGGACCTTTGGAGTGGCAGAATTCACCAGAGCAATACACACTTTCAGAATCTGCACCACCACAGACCTACAAGCCCTTGCTGAGCACAGCATCCCTGCAAGTCACAGCATGCAGCATACAAGCAGCCCCAGTGGGGCTCTGATCCCAGGGCCCTGCTCAGACTCACCATGCAGCAGCTCACAGGCAGGACACACCACTCCCTTTGTCATCTGGCTTGCCCTGGAGCTCCCCAAAGTGAGATACCAGCTGGTCCTGCTCTGCTTTTAGTCTGCACTGCCCCAGGAGGGGTGTTCCTTCAGCCCACCAAACTTCTGCATCGCTGCATGGACGTGGTGAGGAGCGGGGCAGGGTATCAGATCACAGCACCACTTCTGGGAACAACCTTGGCTTTGGGAGAGCAGGAGACCTCAGACAGCTGCGGTGGATTCACTTTACTGCTGGCCTCTCCCTGCCTCCCTGGCAGGAGGCCTGTCAGCCTGCAGTAGATTCACAGTCTCCACAGCAACTATTTATAGCGGGAAATTCACAGCTCTACTGAGATGGAAACAGAAAAGTCCTCCCCCTCTGCTCTGCCATCCCCAGACCCAGAAACCATGGGGCTGCCTGACTCTTCCCCCTGCTCCCAGGGGAAGCACCATCTTCTGCGTGGCAGAGCCATCCCCATCCCCAGACCCACCCATGTGTCACACTGCTGGACCTGAGGCACCTCAGCCTCTTCAGCAGTGCCTGCACACAATTGAACACCATCACAGCATGGTCCTGGTGGCCACAGAGCCCATGCTTCCCCTGTTCCTTTCTCTTGGAGAACAAGCACAGCAGCATCCTCCCCACAGCCCTGGGGGGACCCAAGCATCCCAGCACCATGCAACACTGGGGAGAGAAAAGGCCACACACAGTAAGAATCACATTTTTTTTCCCCCACTGCCACATGCTGCAGCCTTGCACCGGAGCTGGGCATGGCCTGGCCTCCCCCTCGCTGGGGCCCTGGGCTCGCACAGCTCGGATTTCCTGGCTGAGGCTGCAGAGACAGAGCCCCAGCCCTGCAGTGAAGGGTTAACCCTGCCTGCAGTAGCTCTGCTGCAGCTCCAGGCTGCCAAACCCAGGCCAGGGCCTCCCAGAGCGGTTCTCCCCCTGCCTGTGCCCCTCTGCTCTCACCTGCCTTCCCTGCACTAAAAATACCGAGGGAGGGGGCAGAGGCTGCGCCAGGCTGGGTGCTGAGCCCTGCAGGGCAGCACGGGGGGAACAAGCGGTTTGTGACCCCTAAAAGGGCAACAAGAACACACAGAGTACAGAGAGGAGGGACTAAAAGAGGGGGAGAAGCAGACGATACAAAACTCTACTAGTAAAGGAAGGGGAGGGAAGAAAAGAGGATAGATGGGCCAGGAGCCAGCTGTCTGGGAAGAACTGTACAATTCATGTAAGAATTAAGCTGTTTTGATAATTTAGGAACACTGGCTTCTGCCGCACACTGGTGGACTAACAGTGACCAACATAAACTGTACCTTCAGCAGCCCTTACTCACAGTGAGAAACCACAACTAGAACTGCCATGCAGTGCCAGCCCAACATGAGTGTCTGTGGAGGGAGACTGCCTCCTCCCGTGGTCAGGGATGGTATTTGAGCTCTGGAAACAACAGAGGGATGCAGGTGGTAGGTGGCATAGGGTTATTGTGAAGAAACACAGCCTAGGGAGGAGGGAAAAGCTTCACACTCCTCACACAGCTTACAGGTCCTGGTGCTTAAGAGTACACAGTTTCCATTTAGGAGGAAAAAGAGGCAAATACATTCTGGGTAATTGCATCATCCTGCAATACAAGCATGACACAGAGGTTGTATATTAAAATTTATTGAATTATTGTGTAAGAATTCTCTTTATTAAAATCATTTGGACTCTAAACTGATTATTTACAGACAAAACCTCTTATATCACCAATAGATTCCTACATCTCAGAACAGTATCTACAAACAGTTATTACACTATGTAACAAAATTCAGATTTTTTTTTCAAGCTTTTTATATTAATTATTAATTCCAATTTGAGAAAGACAGTACCTCGGGTGCTCTGAGCAGAACCTAAGGTGTGGCAGGGCATAAATGCAGGTCAGGCCATACCATAACAGACACACAGACACCAAGTCACAAGGCTGGGAGAGGGCAGAGTCACCAGGACAGAGGACCAGGAAAAAGACTACAAGAGCAAATGCCCTGGGTGTTCTGGAAACCAAAATAATCATCCCCACAAGAAAGGCACACACAAAAAAAAAAAAAAAAAAAAGCAGCAGCATCTTGCTGCAACCAGAGCACACCCTGAAAAAGAAACGGCATTCCACCGAGGCAGCAGCATCCAAGAACCCTCTATTTTCATAAAAAAATTTAGCCATCCTTTTTATGGGGAAAAAAAAAAAAAGCTTTCAGGTACAGCCTAAATTTGCCACCAGACAGATGAAAGCAAGAGCTCTCACATCTACATCACATGGGCACCAGCTGTGCTTCCTTGTGCCATCGGGAGAGACATTCAAACACACTAACGGAGATTTATCTTAATACTGATCAGTTCTCAGCCTTTCACCCAGACCACGGCAGAAGCAAATCCCTCCCTCTGACCGCAGCACTAAATAAAGCTGGGTGCTGCCACTCAGGAACACCACGGTGCTGGGAGTCCCACTGGAGCAGCGCCATCCCCTCGCTGTGCCTGTGTCCCGCAGGAGGGGACTGGCCGCGGTGGCAGGGCTCTCTCTGCTGGTGCCCACAGAACTTGCTACCTGAAAGCAAACAGGAACATCCAGACAGCATTCTCAGTCCTTCAGAAGGAATGTCCAGCTGGTCGTGGAATCAGGCAGAGACTGGAAAAAACTTGGAAGGATTGCGAGGAATAAATAAATAAGTTTTCCCTGCAGTAGGGAATTTCATAATAAAACCTGTTTTGTGCAAATTTAAATGCAACAGAACCCTGTCGTAGTAACGGATTTTGCCACAGGAGAGGGGCATGGACGGACAGAAGAGGGGCCATGCCTGAACATCCAAGTTGATCCCAGCGAGGGCCTTCAGTGAGTGTCCACAGGGAGAAGGATGCTGGTATCTAGAACACCAAGGACAGGCAGATGGGAGGAGCTGGGCACTACCAGATTACCATTCTTACTGCACCTGCACTAGGCAGTGTGTCCTGTCCAGCCACGCAAGGACAAGCTGAAGATGTTAAATATGTCAATCACCTATGTTTAGCTCTATTTTTAAGTCTTGATTATTGCTCTAATAAAAGCAGACTTTCACAGATACACTCGGAGAAAGCAGATAATTTCCAACATCCAGGAACACTACTGAGAAGCAAGGAGGGTGCAGATACCAGTGTGAGGTGGAAGGAGAATTAAGCCTCAAGCCACCCTGTTTTGGGAAAGTGCAGAGCCAATTCTGCAAAAATAGGGGCAGACATTGCCAGTCTTCAGAGCCAGAAATCCAGCAGAGAGCCTGTGGCTTCTGGCAGACAGTCAGCAAGTTGGGGAGGCTACAAACTAGGCCTTATTTCCCAGGGCAGAAAGTTCATCCACCAACATACAAGGGGACAGCACTACTCCACCACTACACCTGCACCTGCCTCAAATCAAGAAATATCCTCCTGCAGCCCCTAAAGGAATGGGCCTTACTATGCATTGTACTGGCTTTTTCCCATCCAGCAGTCCTTTCTTCCACCCAGCTTTTTGGGGGAACCAGTTTAATCAGATTTAGTCAATACAGAGGTTTCAGAGATGCTAAGTTCCCATAAGTTTTGTGGAAATGGGTGGTCAGGCAGGAGTGAGACCCTAACTGGTCCTCAGCTGGGGAAAGAGGCAAACTCTGCAGCCCCATTTTTGCCTGGCAGCAGCCAGCCAGCCACCCTGCTGCTCCATACAGCAGGACAGGAGCAGAAGGTGGCACAGGGATGTTGCTCATACTCTGGGCACACCATGTACCTGGGAATACTGCTGAGAAAGGGTCACAGGTTCCTGGCTTTGTAGGAAAAAAGGCTAGCATTAGCCTGTTGTTACATTGCTCCAAGAACAATTTTGCAACTGCACAGCACTTGCACAAAGCCACGGGGCTGATGGAGCAGGCCTAGAATTACTGCTATATGCAACGTAAAGAGAGGTAGGGATGTGATCCTGCCCTGTTCTAGCTCTGCTACCTCCTGGCCCACACAATCACCTCCTCAAAGCAGTGAAAGAGGAGTCAGGCCTGTCCACCTGCCCCAGGCACACAGGACATCAGTGTGGTATTAGCAGCGGGGGGGAAGAGAACAAGTAGGGCACCCTTATAAATAGGAATTGGCTCCTAGAAGAGCACAGGACTGTTCACAACGTGGAGGAACTAAGGAGGAAGCAGTGAGGAGCTGCCCTGTGACAGCTGCCAACTAACTGTGCTTGTGCCTACTCCAGCCTCTCCTCCATGTACAAATCATTCCTCTTTGCAGGACACCTGACCCTCCTTGGGAACATCACGGTTGTGCTTCACAGCTCCTCTGAGTTCACAGCTCACCAAATAACCCTTCTATGTGCCACAGCAGGAGAGTGTGAGCAGTGGAGCTGAGGGTTAGGTGTAAGGCAAGCCTAAGAGAAGAGCACACAGAGCCTGGGACTGAGCCGCGGGGAAAGGCGAGCTGCTGGTACGACAACAGAGACACCTACGAGTTATCCCTGCAGACAAAGCAGTGGAGAAAACTGCTCCAGTGCTGACAGACGTTTGTCAGTAGAAGTGCACAGAGATACTTCTCCAAGAAAAGCTTTGTCTCAAAGCCACAAAGTTAAACATTCTCCTTTAGCATTTAAATACATTAACTTTCTGAGGGTATTTACAAGTCCAGTTCAGAGCAGCAGAACAGCTGGACACTGGAGGAAGGGGAAGTGGCACAAGGCATTTGTTGTGCTTTTCCAAAGAGCAGGGCAACCTCTGACCACAAGGAACCAGGAAGACAGATCCGAACTGTGTCAGTGGAGACTGAGGCGAGCCAGGCAGTGACTCTCACACACTGAATTTGTCCTGAGGGAAAGGGTGAGGGGGTGCTGTTCATTTACAGTGGGCCTCTGGGCAAGCACCCGTGCTGGTGAGCACATTCCAGCCAAGCAGGTGCCACGCAGAGCTGTCAGAGACCAGAGCACTGGGGAGCAAGAGACCTCCACCATCAGACACTCTCCTTTCTACATCCAGCATCTGGAACCAGCAGGGATGTTGCTGCAAGGAGTTTCTCAGGGGTGCTTGCTAGCTGGGGACAGAAGTTACCCCAGCAGTCAAACCAGGAAAAGCTTCCTGATCACCAAGGAAGTGAGTGGCTGCAGCAGGAAGTGTCCCAGCACTGGCAAGGGCATCTGTGCAAGGCTGAAGACTCCACAGACGCAGTGTTCAGTGTTGTCACCTGGCTCTTCAACAACGTGGCTTGGAAACTTGGCACATTCACATAACATCTGTAGGAAGGACCTGTGTGGCCCCTCAGCAGTCTGCCAGGGAAAAACCAACGTCTGTCCTTTTTCTTTTTTTTTGTTTGTTTGATTTTGCTTTTAGAAAGAAAAAAACCTGTAAAAAAATATTCTCTGAGATGCAAGGACGCTTGTACTTTTTACTGCCTTGGCCATCCCCTTGCTCATGTCACCTGCAGGTTCCTTGGGGAGTCTGGTTCCAACGGCAGCAGGACACCCTGTTTATCAACTAGGATGAGCACTGTCCCCATTCAGCCAGGGGAGAGCAGTCTGTCTGTGCCTGTCACAAATCTGTGACTTTATTCTCCACAGCTGCTGCAATCTGTTGCAGTCTATATCCAAGCTGCATCTTCTGTGCCGTTGGGTCTTCTTCCAAGGCAGTAATGATCTGCAACAAGACAGAGCTCACTGGCAGCCTCTCTCCAGCACACAACTCCCAACCAGTTCAACTCCATGCCCCATGCAGAACATCAAGCTGGAATTCAGCATGCTCTAGTCTAGAGTGGGTATGTAGTAATTAATCTCAAATTAATCACAAAAGAAGTATTCTAGATTCATTGTAGTAACTTACAGACCTCATAGGGCAAAAAGAATGTTAAACTTCTCACCTGAAGATTAAGTCTTTAAGCAAATTAATCTGAACTAACTGCATTTCTTTTTTGAGTATTTGGATATTGGAGTAAAAAAGAAGTGTACATGAAATCCCAACAGCCTCCAAGTTAGAGATAAGTTCTTTTTGCTGATTTCCGCCCTTGTTCTTTGGTAAGAATAAAGCAAACTCATGACATGAGTTATGCATGCCAATGAAACAATACACAGTGTTGGAATAGTCTGGCTGCTCTTAATTGTTAATTTCTGTAGTTTTTTTGTTTGGTTGATAGAAGGAGGAAGGCATATTCATACCTGCTGGAAACACACACTCACCTGGTCATAGTACTTATTGATGTATTTGTACAATTCATGTAGAGCCACCAGGGAATTGAGGTCACCTGAGTAATTCTGTTTATAAGAGAGAAAATTAGACAAAACCATGAGACACCTAACAATTTGTGCCAAATTCTGTGTCCTCTCAACTCATTAGGAAATGTGCCCATTACACGAAGCAACAGGAAGGGGAATTCACTAGCAGTTCCTAGCAAAGGAAAAAATATTCTTTGCCCTGAATCTTTCACTGCTCTCTTCTCTTCTGTGCTGGCTGGGGAGACCCTCACCCTGCCTTTGGTGCAGGGCAACCACTGGGCACACTCAGTGTCTGAGCAGAACTGCACACTCAGCTGGAATATCTCATCTTTGCATTAATAACTCTCTCCTGGATACACAGGGGAGTGGCCAGGTGACTTCTGAAATACTTTTACTTACCCGTGATAGCTCAGCCAGGGCAGAGTTCATCTCCTGGTCACTGGCAGAGATGGTCTGACGAATGTCTGCGTAGTACCTAGACAGGGATACACAGGCAATTAGTGCATGGTCCCTCCTCCTCACTGCTGAAACTACAACTCCTCACATCCATCACTTACCTTTCCACCATCTGCTTGTAGCGAGGAATGTCCCGGGCATAAAGCAGCTTATTGATTGGAGAGTCCTTGAACATCCAAAACCAGAATTGGTTATGAAAAGCTCTTTCATCATGCTGTAGCTTAACCTCAGCAGGTAACACCATCACTGCTATTTTCTGTCATTTATTCAGGATCAGGAATTTTTTGTCCTCTGCCTGGAGAGGCACTTCAAACAGCAGGCTCTTGTCTAGTAATGCCATCTGAAGCACCCTGAGATGTGTTGATGAAGAGATCCCTGGGATCCCTAGTCCAGCCTTCCCCTTGGAGCTGATCACCAGTATGAGATGACATTGGCTATGGCTTTGCACAGCTGATGCCTGACGTGCTCCAGAGATCCACCCATCCCACCTCTGGTGACCTGTGCAGGACTGTTCCACCCTCAGCACAGGGCAACTAGTGGTGATGGAAAGTCTTTTTAATGGCGAGCCTGAACATCCCAAGCTGCATCCTGTGACTCCCACTGTCTCCCACAGCCAGCTAGAGTTTAGCTCTGTCTCCCAAGCAGCTGCAAGCTATAAATAAAGAGCATTCCTCAACAACGTCTTGTTGCTAAACAAAACCAGATTCTCCCTTCTCTAGATCCAGGAGTCCCCATTAGTCTCCAGTGGCATATGGAAGCAAGGGTGAGCCTGGCCTGCTGTCCCCATGGTACTGTGTAAACATTATTGCCTTTCTGGGGCAGCACTGCTCAACTCTCTGCCAGCCATTCTCCCTTCTCCCTCTGTACTCACCCGCCCTAACTTGTGGTCAGCTATTGTACAGGAGTCCATGAAGGTCTGTGCAATGACCAGCAGCACAGCGTCCACGTTATCTGACGTCTGCACATCAAAAACAAACTGGGGGTTCTTGATGATGTTGATCCAGAACCGCAGGGGGAGGCTGTAGGGAGGACAGAAGTGCAACAGGGCATCAGCAAAGGTAGAAGCTACAGCACCAGAAGATATGCTACATGTTACTGCATCTCTCTGCTTTGCCCTCCCAGCAAAACCAGCTCTTCACCCCACACTCTGCTGCCCTGCACTTGCATTTTGCTCCTCCTCAGTAGGCAGAGGTGGCTGTCACTTAGCAAGCTCTAAGCAAGTCAGCAGTGCCTCCTCCAGGGCCCTCAGGAACACCCTACCTGTTTGTCTTCCAGATATGGATGGTCTCGGGGTCTGCAATCCCATAGTGTAGGGCCTGTTCATCCAACAGGTCAAAGAAGTATTTGACTGCCAGAGGGACAGGGCGGTTGGTACTGAGGATCACCTGGAACAAGTCATCCACAAACTTCTGCAGAGTGCCCTGTGGAAAATCAAGCAGGACAGAGTCAGCATAGGCAGAGGAGAGAGCCTCAGCCTCACAGATGAGAGGTCACTCTCTTCTGCTCAGTGACAGCCCCTCACCCGTCCAAGGGTACTTCACTCCCACTGAAGGGAATAGCAGCAAAGGAGAAAGGAGGCCCATGTGGTTTGTGGAAGAGGCCAGGGAGAAGGTCATGAACAAAGCAAAATACAGAGGAGACTCAAATGTACTCAAAGCCATTGCAGATAAAGGGCTTCCTCTTCACACACACCCCTGCAATCTGCCAGGGGATATGAAAGAAGGCAAGATCCCAAACACAACACAATCTGTGCTTCTTCTCACCTTCATTGAGAGCAGACGTGTCAGATAGATCTCCGGGATTGCCTTGGCTCGCTCCCGATCTCTTAAGCTCCCACGCCGATGCTTGGGAAGCTCTGGCTCTTCTGTTGGTTTTACCAGGTGCCAAAGTTTGATCCCACCTTCATCTGCATCCTCCAGCATTGGTGTTTCTAAACCAAACAGTTGTTTACAGATGAGTGTCAGCTCTCCCACAGTAGACCTTGGCCATGAAAACCCCAAGGAAGCAAGATTTCCCAGTATGGGAAGGAATCTCTGGAGGCCTCTATCCAACCTTCTGCACAGTACAACCCTTGCCAGCAGTACAGCCTTTGTCCACCCAAAACTTTTAAAGTCTTGGAAACTTCCCCAGACAGAGATTCCCCACCACCCCAGTGGTCTGTTTCAGGGTTGTGCCACTCTTTTGTTGAAGAGGTTTTTTTCCCATATCCAATTAGAATCTCTTGAGCTGCAGCCTGTGGCTATTGTCCCTCATGCTGCAGAAGTATCCATGGAGCTGTTCACTCTATCAGGCAGTAAGGAAACTGCCTGGCATTCCATCATCCCCTTCAGGCCATGCTCAGCACCTGAGGGTATTAACATTTCTGCAAGCTGCAGATGGCACTTGGCCCTAGAGTCAGACAACCGTTCTTGTTCTGCATTTTCACACCCAGCCCAGCTTTCCTCTCCTCTCACACTCTTGCTTTTCTCTGACCTCACCTGACCAAGCTTTCACATTTCCTGACAATCCTATGAGGGTCCAAAGCATGTGTCAGCCTTCTGTATCAGCAAAAAGCTGGGGCTATGGCAGGAGACTTGTCCCACTAACTGGCAAGTGCTCTAAAGTAATTTTATGAGAGCAAGAGTTCAAACTCACTTTCTCCTGGGATGTAATCCTGATTCTCCCTAGGGATGTGCTTGGTCAGGCGTGGGACCAGTGCTACTGTTGCTCCATCAGGCACCTGCACACAAGCAAAACAACATTCAAAACAAATGGCATGTTTCTCATCAGCACAACAGGCAAGTGCTTGTAGACCAAAACAGGTTGTACCATCACTAGAAATACAGACAGAAACAGGGATTTTTTGGGCACCATCACTGTCTTTGCTGAGGGTGAGAAAATCTTATCTGTACCAATTAAAAGACTGATGTACAAAGTGCAGTGAAGATAATACTCAGGGACTGAGGTAATTCACATCTAGAACATGTTGCAGCAAGGTACTGACATATTGGTGCAAGATATGACACAGTGGTGCAACGTAATTAAAAAAATCCCCTTTCCATTCTTAGAAGGTACTTGGCAGCCCAGTGCGTCATCATCTGCTAACTGATCTGGCCTGGAACAGGAACAGATGCAGCACATCACCTTCACTGCAGTATGAACTTGTGCCTGTCCTCCCAAGCCCTAGATGTGTCCCCATCTCAGGTATGGGATAAGGACAGGGCTGTGCTTGCTGAAGTCAGACTGCAGCCACAGCACTGACTTCATTTGAATATGCTGCTGCAAGAAAGGTCCAACCTTTTGACAGTGATCCACCAGGAGCCAGAGCCACAAACAGCATGACAGTGTGTAGAAGGATGAGAGGTGAGACAAGGCAATGGCAGACTGAGTTCTGACCTTGTAATGCTGAAGAGTGTTCAGACGTTTCCAAGTTCCTTGAACAACAGACGTCACATCCTCATCAGACAGTATCAGATGACCTGCCAGCCCTGATCTCCACTCTACAGCCATTGAAACACAGAAAATGAAAGGATTAACTGTTAATTTGAGGTATCATCGCCTTCAACCTGGCTGATCTCATTACACACCCTCTGGTCCTTGTCAACCTTTACCTGTGCTATTTCACAGACAGCATAACCTGAGCAAGGGCCTGTGTGATGCTGAGTCCTGCAGTCACAGGACAGACCCCCCTGAGCACAGGGACAGCTGGTCTCATGGCCTCCCAGGTTCCACCTGTCATGTTACTACAAATTCTCTCAGACTGACTTTTCAAGCCAATAGTTCAAACCACAAATATGCAACCATAGTTCTTATCAGGTACAATTTCTTCATTCAGTACCTTCTCTTCTCTAAATGTCACCACTATTCATCAACAGCCAACGAATTAAGAAGATGGAAAACTGAGTGTTTTCTCTCCCAATGTAAGTTCTACCATTCATTAACCACCATGGGCAAAATCCTCCCTGACACGTATTACTGAGAGGTTGCCATGGACAGCACTGCCCAAACAAGCCAGTCTATGTCCACAGGATCTTTGCACTCAAATCCTCCTCCCATCCTACACATTTTCTGTATTTTTTTCTGTATCCCCTTGCCCAAGCCATTGCTGAGTCTGGCAAAGAACACCATTAAATGAAAGGGGCTGAACCCAACCACTTCTTTCCCACCCCTGCCTCTTTCTGTTACAGCCTCTTCCCTGTTGTGTCCAGCCAGAGTACGAGATCCTTGGCCAGTGATTCTGCACACTCAGCAGAGAATGACAAACATCACATATGCCAGGGTGTTGTGCACAGATAGCAAACCACCATTCCTTCACTTCCTCACTGAGTTTTGTCACCAAAGAGTTCTGCTCACCGAGGTCCAGGGTGTCTGGGTCTGGCCGGTGACAGTAGGGTGTCCCTTTATAGATCTGATCTAGGATTTTCTCCTTCACCTGCGTTATGGTGTCACAGTCCAGCACTTTCGCAGAAATCCCTTGTGAGTCTTCTGCCCCTCCTGCACCAACTCCTGCTTGTGTCAAAGCATTTAAGGTCTGGGGAAGAAAAGGTCACAGCTACTCAGCTGATAAGATTACATCTGACACATTTACACCTTTTATGGTTGGCATTCAGGCAAATTAACAGCTAGTCCTTTCACTGGGAGATTCAGAAAAGAAAACATCACAGATGTTAAACACCTCAGTGTTGTGTTCTTAGCCTTGTGTCAAGAGCTGGAAGCCAGTTCAACAGCATTAGGGAGGAGCTTCCATGTGCCATCAGCAACATCATCTCCTTTTTCTAGACACAGCACAGCACGTACACCAGATGACTGTGGTGAAGGCTCCTATCAGCCTGGGGCAAAAGCGCCTGATTTAGCAGAGCTCTTCATCATTTACGGACTTCTGCTGCTGGAACAAACCTGGCTCCCAGGAGACAGTGGCAGGATGCTGCACTTCTGCCTTGGTAATGGGAGCAGAGATTCAGCCCTGTCATACCAGAGAGGAAAGAAGATTTGGTGCTTACCAGAGTGCGGTACTCCAGGTCCTCTCTCAGAAGGCGGTTGTCATTCAGGGTGTATTTGGCTTTCCCTGTCACCCAGTCAACTGGCCCTTTGTCCACCTGGTGCTTGATTCCTCGAAACAGCATGTAAAGGGGCTCCCCGACAGAATCCTGGCATGGAAAGGAAGGAGAGAAATTCAGCTTGCTCCTCCCAGCAGAGCCCCAGGCTTGGAAACATGGACAGCAAGTAGAGGGGGAGTAGGACTGAGGATACAGCAGCTCAGACACAGTAGGCAAAGACAGCCTGTGCCAACAGCTCCTGCTCCATGCACAGGAAAAGTGCACTGTCCATCTACCAGAGAGATGCACATGACCAAGGCATTACTCTGCCTCTGTGTCACTAATCTGAGACACTCCTTGCCCCCCCAGCTCTCCAGAAAAGGAATTAGAGCAGCATCTGTCCTCCCATGCACAAACCAGCCTGTGGCCAAGTGTGTTTTAAGATAAAGGAGCTATACTGAACCCTCCATGACCCATTGACACATCCTGGACACAACAAGTCGTATTAATGCTGATTTAAGCATCCCTGTTCCCAGTAAGCAGCTCAGCTCTCATTCCTCACCCTGAAATACAGACCCTGGCACTATTTCAGCTGTGAGTGAGGCACAAAGCAAAGCTGTGCTTGTCTCCCCTTTTGGTCCCTCTATGCCATAATGGGAAAAAGAGCTCACCCGCACGAACGCATACAGGCAGATGGACATCCAGTTGGTTAACAGCTTCTCTACCACTGTTTCTGTCCTGAAAGAGAGCATCAGGTTGGTCACAGGACTGTGGTGCAGAACAGGGGGAGATTTGGAAGTAAAGGTCACAAAAAGCACACTAAACCATGATACAGAATGAAGAGAGAGGAAAAAAAAATCCTTTCAAAACCAGCAAGCACTTGTCAGCCTGAAGGAGGCACCAAATTACAGAAGTGGAGAGACAAGAAGCAGGGAACAGTGGAAAGCCTCTGGTAGGTCTCAAACAAGGGAAATTTGTTCAGATCAGAAGGATGGACCAGATAGGAGGCTATTGGGGATCTAAACATATCTCAGTTTAGCTTCCAAACATGGCATGACTATGAACCCAGGGGCTTCTAAACAGCAAAGTGGGATTAGAAGCCGTGGCAGAGCCTTTCAGAGCTTGCCAGTGGGACAGAAAGGCTTTGTCCCCTCACGTAACTGCTAGTAGGACCATGGCTGGCTCACTCACCTCCGCAGCATCAGCTTGGGGTTCTTGGCCACATACTGCTCCACAAGGTCATTCAGGAGTGTTTTGAGGATGTCAGTGAAGTACTCCAGCTTCCCATGCAGTGACACTGTGAGCAGTGATGCCACATAGGCCCGGTCTCTTGGAGAAAAAGTGCGCTGGATCTCCAGAGTATGGATGAACTAGTGGGGAGAGAGATAAGGCAGTGTGTGAATCTGCTGAAAACAAGGCACTCACAGCTGCTGGCTCTTGGAAGAAGTGGTGCTGCAGGGAGCTGTTGAAGAATGAACCTGTCCACTTCCTGCTGCCAATGTCATGACTCTGGCCCCACAGCAGGCTGCTAGCAGAGAGAGAGACATTACCTTGGTGAGGAATAGCTTGCTGTTGAGCAGGTTGGAGAGCTGGACCAAGCCCTGCTCCACTGTTTGCCTTCGGCACTCAGGGATGTCCAGGTCTCTTTGCAGTGGTGACTCACGGTGGCCCGGGAAGAAAATGCGTTCTGCGTAGGACTTGTAGTCCAGGAAGGGGATCCCTGTGCCCACAAGGTCACTTGTGAGGTCCATCATCTCAGTCATCAGGTCTGAGGAAAGGAAAATGGCCATGAGGATGACACAATTGACATGATCTCAACTGATGGTATAAAGCATGAGGTGAGTGCAGGAACCAGGGCCAGAGAGATGGGACGGAGAAAGAAGAAGGATGTTTCCTGTCAGGAGGAGGCATATTGGGGTCTCATTACTAGAACATTTAAAACTAGACTAGGCAGCAGGAGAAACATCATCAGGAAAGTTCCAATCAGGAGCTGGTTTCCAATTTTATAAAGAGGAAGCCACTGTTCAGCACACATCTGTGGTTAAAGGTATTACCTACAGCAAAGATAGAGTACTAGAGACCTCCTGCTCCTCACTCCTTCACATATTGGTTGGAGATTACAGTTGCAGTCACCTGCAAAGTTTCAGAGCCCCAGCTCTCCCACAGGTGTAAAGAGCTTAAGTACAAGGTTTGCAAGCCCAGAACATGGTCTGCAATTCAACTTGCCCTACACAAAGACTGGGCTATAGTTGTCCTTAAGATCTCTCCAAGTGTGCTGTCTTGACTTTAGTTCTTCATCGGAGTCTGGAGGATGAAGTGGAGAATGAGGGAGGTCTGTATAGATCACTGTGCTCTGAATTTAAGAATTTAAAAAGGAACAATTTGGCTCTATGTTTCTATGAACTGGCACAGGATAAATTATTGCCTGCTCTAAGCTATGCAGACAACTACACAGGAAAGGGAAGAGAGGTAGGAATGAGGGTGGTTCTCCAAGCTTCTCTGAAGCTGCAAGGACACAGGAGCTCAGTGACTGACCTGTGAATTCCTTTTTGCATCTGTCCCGAACACTTGTTTCCAGATTTTCCAGCTGGATTTGAACTTTCTTGTAATCCCTCAGAGCCTGTTTGCTCTTCCTCCTGCAATAAGAAGCAGAATTGTTCCTGGTGGCACTAACCCAGGGACTGTCCTTGCCAACTGTTGTGTTGCTGCCAAAGACTCCAGGACGGTTGGTGTTGAGGCAATTTCTACAAAGCATCATCTTTGCAGGATAGCAAACAGTGTTCCATAAACTAGATGTGTGTCTTGGAGCACCCATTAGGTTCTGAATGAATTACAGTGCAGGCTGTGACTAGCAATGCAACATGTCTCCCACATCCAACATCACCAGGGACTCAGGACTTGGCACAAAATAAAGAAAACTGTGACCTTGTTTAGGCCCAAGAGGTACAGGCTTGGTCACATCCACTGAAAAACATTGTGAGAAACTTAAAGGCCTCACACAATGCTGGAGCTGTTTACCTGTATATGAAGACGATGACCAGAACTATCAGTGCCACAAAAGATGCACCAACACCCAAACCAATCTGTGCCTCCAGCGGGAAGGTGAGCTGGCTTTCAGTGTCATACTGCACTCGGCCCAGGAGGAAGTTCAGGTTTCCCATCTGTACCTGTAAGAAGAAAGCATTTGCCACAATGATTCCATTCCTTTGTGCAAGAATGAAATACAAAGCCACAGAGCTTCTCCAGAATGGGCACAGGGGGCACACAGCTCCCCAGCAGAGCTGTCCCACAGCACAATGAACCCAGCTATACGTAGGCTATACTTTCAGGCAACTTTAGCCTTTAAGAATAGAGTTGTGAAAAAGAGCAGCTCCTCACCACCCCTGTTACTTCTGTCATCCCTCAGCAGGGCTTCTACCTTTCCTCACTTCACATCCCACTCCCACTTCTTGCTTGTGCTTCAAGAAATGACAGGATTTCTGGCAGTGCTGCCAATTGCCTACCGTGAACTCTGGGAGCAGGTCTGTGCCCTCCCGCTTGGTGCGGTGCCGCGGAGCCGGCTGCTCTGAGGGGGGCTCGCAGTACAGGTGATTCCTTGTTAGTGTCTTCACCACACAGATTCCTTCTCCAATCATAGCCATAACTTCATCCTTGGAAATAGCCAGATCTAGATTTTCCCCCTGAAATAGATTTGGAGAGCACAAGAGATCAGGGAAAAACAACTGTGTATTACCGTGGCTTCAGAGAAGATGGACGAGACCAATACCATGGGATGAAAGCAGCCTTTTTTCTTCTCTGATTCAGCTCACATCTGAATTGGCTGCAGGAGTTAATTTTGTAAGCTAAAAAATTCAGTTGCATATGATTTAGATTTAGCTTTAGGACCTGTAGCACACTGCATAAGTACAGCTATAAATAGCCTGTCCTCTTAAGGCTCTCCAGCCACAGCACAGTTAAGCTCAGCTCTTCACTCGGTATATTTAAAAAGGTAGTCTCATGTCAGTTAACCTGCGCACTCAGGTGAGTCAATCAATGCCTTTCAAAGGTGTAACATATCTGTGCTGTTTCTCTTACCTGCTCTAATTTTGGGGGATTAAGACTTTTTCTTTTTTTAATAAAACCATGCTGACTGATGTTAATTACATTTTTATGCTTTAATGCTTTCTAAGCCCAGAGCTCTGTCAGGGTATCCCGACAGGCTGGCAGATCAACCTCCTTGTCTTTTAAAGTTCTCTTCCAATCTTCTCAAACTGCCCTACTTCTTCAAGATGCATTCAACCCCAGTGGCAGTGTTCTAGACATTTCTAGGCTCTTACATCTTCACAGTTTTTACTTATATGCAAAAAGAGAGCATGTGGAGAATCTGCACCTACAGTTGCAGTCATTATTTTCTTTAGGAGTACTGGACTGAAAAGTATCTTTCCATACAAAATAAATAGTTCAGAGATTCTTTTTCTTGCATGTACAGTGAAATTATCAGCCACTGTGCTCTCCTGTATAATCTTTAAGTGATTTTCCTGTCTTCACTTTGTAACAGGTCTTCCCTACTGGCAGGATTCTTTTACTCCTAAGTTACTTCTAGAGGAAACTGAAGTAGTTATTCAAGAGCCAGCAGCTGAGAATAGGATGTGGGGATAATTTAGTACTAATATCTCATATACAAATAGTTTATTAGGATTAAAAACAAAACCAGAAACCAAACCACAGAAGTTTCCACAAGCCCTATGAAGCCCTTAACAATGATTGATGGACTCAAGAGGCTTTTTTGATGCACTCTTTTCTCTCCTCTTATGTACCATTTCTCACAGGCCAAAGCAGATGTGCTGTGGCAGGTTGTAACCTGTCAAATGCTTTAAAAACCTTGGATATTGCATATCACCAACTGATAATTTCATACAAGGTACATTAATTCCAGCTGGTTTTTGTCTCACCTCCACAGAGATGACGCTTCCTGGCTTGTGACGATATGGTTTGGCAGGGTCCTCAGCATTCAATGGTTTTAGGATGGGGTTAACTTCGTAAGAGAAGGGCATGGGATGCAGTGAGTTGAAATCAAAGCTCAGATTATCCAGAATAAATTCCAGTTTGATACGGACACTCCTCAACAGCAGGTTAATGGCTGGAGTTTTGCACAGGATCAGGTAGGAGGAGTTAACAAGACATGGTTCTTCAAACTAAGAGGAAAAGGCCAGAAAAAGTGTCAGTAGTGAAACACCAGTGCTTCTCTTGCAGCTTCCCATCCCGGGCAATCTGGGGCCAGTCTGCATTCTTCTCCTCTGGAGAAATGCCAGAAGAACTTTGCTTAACTGTAGAGGGGAAAAATCCAAGATCTGAGGAATTCCCCGTGTTCTTCTAAAGGAAAGCTTTCATAGCACTGGTTTTGTTGGAAGGTCTCAGCAGTGGGAATCAGCTCTGACATTCCCCTGGCAGCAAATTCTGGAGAGAGACCAGCTTTAGATTTCCCTGCTCTGAGAGAATAATACCAAGGCCCTTCAATGCAAGGCTGTTTTCCCAGTCTGAATGCTTCTGTCAAAGTGCTCCCATGCCTGGTTGGATATGTTTTATACATTTGCTGAAAGTACTACAGTATTTTTTTTCTGCCCTACAGCCACAAATCTTTCCTAAGAACATTGATAAAACCAGCTATTGTTGATGCATGCGCATCAGGAGCACATTTATGTACAGGAAGCTCTTCACCATTTGTACTAATAATGCAAGAAATCCTTCTTGTACTTGGGCTGCCAAACCACTCTCTACCTCTGCAAATTCTGCTGCATGCTCTGTGACCTTGGTGACCACATCAATACCTATGTAATGACCCATCTCAGCAGACTGGCAGCAGGAGAGCAGAAAATGGTTGTGGCACTGGTAATTTTACTGCCTAGATTCGTATCTCAGAGTCAGAGAGATCCCAGGGACTATGGGGATGGACTGAACTAGGCAAAAGGAAGAATCTGAAGCACAGACACGCAGAGCCACACAAGCTCTCTAGCTCAGATGTAGCTTCCTTTATCTCCACACTGCTGCCTTACTATTTCTGTCCCACATCACAGTCCTGCACACCTCTAGGCAGAGGCAGACCCAGCCCATGGAAATGTTCGTGGAAGTAATTAACCACTCAGTCTGGCAGAGAATATTTTCACGGACTGAGACGGTTGGTACATTCCAAGCAGATAACAGCAAGTGGTGGGAGGAAAAAAGCCCTAGGGACAGAAAGTCCACCTCTTCAGAGGTGGAACATCCACCCTTGTGCACTCACATCCCCACTGAGTGCTGTGCTACCTGCTGGATGCTGCACAGAGAATCCTCAGGACACTCAGAGTCTGGGATGATCCTGCGCCATCGCCCCACTCCTCGGCGCCGGCGTTCAGATGGAGAAACTGTAACTCGGATCTTTGGTTTCTGTACGACATCCAAGTTGTACCCATGAACTCTGAGCACTCTCCCGCCACTGAAAGACAAAAGTAGCTGATCTGACCCACCTGTAATTCATTAGGTCCATTTTGCCCATGCTCCCACACTTCTGTTTATGCTGGTTCCTACAAGACTGGCTTTACCCCAAAGTGCCACTCAGAGATGCCATTGGTGTTGCAGCCCCAGCACATAGCCCTGGGGAAGGGACACTCATTCTTTCTACCTGAGGAAGCTTTTAGGTGGCTCTGCAAAAGTGATGTTGGGATCCAAAGTATATCTGAAGAAGGATCCTTCCAATCTCCGCTCTTGGTCCCCATATTTGATGGTGACTGGGAGTTCTGTGGACACATTGCTGGGACTTGTCTGGCATGCCAACTGATCCTCTGTCATCTCAGAGAGGCTTGGAGAGACAAGAGAGAACAAGGGATTAACACAGCTACTGCAGAGACAGATTTTATAGTACTGTGCCTTTCTCTTTGCAGAGTCTGCAAACCTCTTCTGCTATTTTCCTAAATTTCGTGCTGAAAGCTCTTGTGCCTTATCTGTGCAAGCAATAATTGCTGGGCAGTTGTCAGGAGCAGCACATGGACAAAAAGCAGGTGCAGTCAGTGTCCAGACTGAAGGGACTGGACACATGCTACATGTGCACCTTCTCACCAGCAGTGAGGTGAGGCAGGTGTACATGTCCCAGAGTGCAAGAGAACAAGCAGCTCTTGGGATTAGGCTGCAGGAGCCAACTGCAGCTCCCCATTAGCAACAGCAAAGTGTCAGGATAGGTTACAGCCCTGTCAAGAGACAAGCAGAACAGAGGTGTGCAGCACTGCTCACATCCAGGGAAGCTGGGCAGAAATTTAAGATGGTTGAGGTTGTTGCCATGACCCTCAAGGGGAGGATGGTCTGGAACACAGAGGAGAGCAGAGCACCAGCTGCTCCAGGCAGCATCACACCCTGGGAGGCTCTGTGCAGGACTCAGGGCAGTGCACAGCCAGTACATTGGCAGGTTTTGATCTTACATTTGACAAGGGAGGTCTCCAAGTAGGACACTGATCTCATTGGGATGCCCAGTCAGTAGCTTCGAGCCCAGAAGGGTAAGGCAGGTTCCTCCTGCTTTGGGGCCTTGAGTTGGAACAATGGATTTCAGCTCTGGGTTCTAGAAGAGTGAGTTAAAAAAAAAAAAAAGAGAGAAAGAAGGGAAGTGAGTGATAAGGACCTCAAAAGACAAGACAAGGAAAGAAAACAGCAGAATATGTTCAGTGACCTCCAGTGCTCTGCAAATAGAAGCTACAGATCCAAAGCACAGGCAGGCCTCAGCTATGCTGTAGCAGCTACCTTAGGGAGCAGAGGAGGGATCAATCACACCAGTGAGAGCCAGGAATTGAGGACCTTTCCACAGACTGCTAAAGGCAGATGGATGCTGCAAACAGCAAACCTGTGAGCCTCACACACAAACCCTAGGATTAACAGTTCAAAGGGATTGTTCAGAGCAGTAATTGGATTAATAAATCAGGTTAGGAAAAACAAGGTAGCAAGTAAATTGCCTGTTTGACTAGCAGATGAGGAGATTACCAGCAGGGAGCCCTAAGAATTTGTGTTGAGACCTGTGCTGTTAAATGTACTTGTAGATGACCTGGAAAGGGGAAATGAAATTTGATACATTATCCAGATTAACAAAAAGCCTTAGTACCACTGAGGAGTTGCAGCAAAATTTAGAGAAACTAGGCAGAGTGACACAAGTAAGTCACTGCTGACAACAAAAAGCAAGATTCAGGAAGTGTGAAGAAGGAGGGAGACTATAGGAAAAAAAGCAAACAACATGCACACAGTTGTTAGTCTCTAAATAGTATCCTGGTGATAACCAATAGAGGAGCAACAAGCATAGTCTAGTATATAAAATGGTTCTACAGAGCCAAAAATGGAAAAGCTTAAGACTTTCCAGGATCTCTTTTCCCTTGCCATGGGAGAGGGAGACATGCATCTAGATACATAACTTTTAAATTGCACAGAAAGGAAGAAAAAGTAGCAATTGCATTTAAAAATTACTTAAATATTATTTCCTAGTTGCTGGGTTTAAGATATCAAAAAGTTATCAGAAACATGTTTAAAAATGATAGGAAACATTTCTCCACACAATGCACAGGAATTTTGGACTTACTGCCACCAGCTGCTGAAGGTCAGAAGCTAAAAGTGTGTTCAAACAGCAATTTGCATATTAACAAAAGGAAAGTCAGAAGTCTTAGTAGGATGCTAAGCCATCAACAAAAAAAATCTTCAAATTGGAAACATACAGGAAAAATACAGGTTATCTTTAAATATTTAGCAATTACCATTATCAAAAAAAGAAATAAAATCCCTAGACTACAGGATCTTTAGTATCACCCAGTACAACTGTTCTTATAATCTAAAGAGGGATGAGGGTGGAACAAAACAAAACCAAACAAAAAAAATCCCACCACACCACACAACACAAACAGCAGAAAAATAACATAAAAATACCAGCAGCAAGTGCCTGGCAGAGTCCTGTAAGTTCATGCAATAAACAACTATTTAGCAGAGGTATGGGGAAAACAGGGGAGATATTAAAGTTATGTTACCTGATAGGTGAAAACATGCCCAGAAACTCCACGGCCTCCTCCAGGCACTTCCACCACGATATGCCCAAACCTCTCTGTCCAGCTCCCACCAGTGACGCACACGATGCTGTAGGACAATCCAAGAGCAGAGTCACACCAGAGGAGAGCAGGAGAGCTGCATCCATCACAGCATGTCCTAAAAACATCTAGCAACCAGAGCTCCCTTCTTCCAGACTTATCTCATGCTTGGAATATACAACCAAACATCGAGAAACGCTTCTAAAAGCTGGGTTAGGTGCAGCAGAAAAAAGCAGGGACCAGTTCCAAACAGGCCCATCCTAAGATTATTCTTTCCAGGACAGACAGGATGAAGCCCACTGTGTCACAGATGCACAGAGTCCAAGAACTCTTCTGTTGTCCAGAGCTGATCAAAATCAGTCACATCTGGAGGGACCTCAAGCCAGCAGTGGTCAATCCACACATTAGTGCTGAGTCTGATGAAGGAGAAGACTCAAGACCGTGGGTTTAGCTGTCACTGGTCTTCAGCCAGTGGGCTTTGCAACCAGCCAGATCCCCTGATCTGCACCAATCATTTTTCCCAGCCCTTTTTCCAGACATAATTTGATATGGGAGATGCTGACAAGCTGAAAAGTCAAATAGTTCTTAAAACAGAGCAAGCAATCCCATATTACAGCACTGATTTGCGAAAAGAAAAGCTACTCTGCAGGAGACTTCCCAGCCTTCCTGCACAGCAGGAGATTAATGTTGTCTGGGCCTTGCTCAGGAGCGGGTTCCAGGTTCACAGCTATATCCCCTCAACTAAAGAGGCTCAGGAATTTGAGCTCAGGCAGTGCAGTCCAAGCCAAGACCCTGTGATGCCAGGTGATTTACAGATATAGAACACAGACTGTCCTAACCCCAGAAAGATTATGCTCTAATTCTAGGATGAAAACAGAAAGCAGATGGATCCAGACAAACAAATTGCACAGACAGGACAACACTGCTCAACACAGCAAGCCATTCCCAGCAGGATCTTACCTGGCTCCCAGAGGGAAGGGTGCTACAACTACTTCTACCATGGAATGGAAAAACACATTTGTGATAGCTCTGATAAGAGGTTACTCACAATTGCTGTCCTCTTCTCCTGCTGGTTGCTTGGCTCCTCTACCTCCCTTGTCCAAAGCTCCCACCTACCTGCCCTGCCACAGGCCAACTACACAAATATCCCTTTCTCTTTGCTTCCTAGCAAATACCCCATTCATACCTCTTCACATCTAACTACTGCTTTGTTAGTTTGTTCTGCCCTGGCCAGACACACCAGCTGCACAGTTCTCTATCACTCACTCTATATGAGCTGGATTCAGCAAGACAGGTCTTTCTACTTCTCATCCTTCTCCTTGCCACTACTTTTACAAGCATTTTGTGACCTCTCAGGCACTCCCGGCCACCAGAAGAGTGGCTTTGGGCCCATCAGGACTCCCTCATCTGTCCCTGGTTGAGAGGGTCTTTTCTTTAAGTTTGTTCCTGGGATGGAAGTCTTGCTAGCAAGTGAAGACTGACAGTCTAGAGGTGTGCCTCCAACCACACGTTCCCATCCTCACCTTGTGTTAACATGGTCAGGCTATTTCCCTATCAGTGACACTCGCACAAGCCATGTCTTTTGCTTTATTGAAATCACCCTGTGGCTGAGAGAGACGCCTGTGAAACTGCAGGGTTCTGAGCCCACAACTCCCTGACCTGGCTGTGGGCTCTGTCTGGGCAGCGTGGTTGGAATACAGCATCACTGTTTGGCTGTTGCCTTGTACACAACCTTATCTCTCTCTAGGGTCACTGCCTGAGCAACTACTCACACAGTGACCTTACTCAGGGCACTCCCTGGGGAATGGGCAGGGCTCCACACCTGCTACAGCAAAGGCAAAGACATCTCAGGCTGGGTCAGCAGCCAAGGGAAAAGCCAGCGCCTGCCTCTGGGAGGAGGTTTCACAGATACTCTACCTGCTAGAGATCTCATACTCTTGAGCATCTACGGCACAGGGAATTCCTGCAACAGTGACAGTTTCTGCAATGTCTTGATGTTTCTGCCCGAGGTTTGAGCCAGTGATGGTGATTCTAGTGCCACCTTCCACTGGTCCAGACAGGGGATACACCTGCAAAGACATCCGCGCATGTGTAAATGTCACAGTATCTCAGACCTCCACAGTCTGGTGACTGATCTACAGCACAGGGCCCTTCAACTGCCCTGGTGCAAACTCTGCCTGCTCAGGTCACTGCTATTTACTCCTTTTACTGGCTTGGACTAGTCCCATGTTGCAGCCTCATCACAAGAAAGGCCATAAATAACATCACAGTTGGAGCCTTCTTTCCTGTACCTGGCTGCTGCCAGCAGTCCCCACCCAGAGGTGACAATCCACTCAGAAGGCAAAGACTGCCCTGCTTTGCCTTCCCATCAACATGCTGACCACTCCACAGGGCATTTCTGCTGAGGAGTGGGAATGCACAAGCCAATACATGTTACTAGTATTGAAGCAGCAAGCACCATTCCCCCCTCAGCATCAGGACAACAATGAATTGCATGCTGCACAAACGTCAAAGCTCTGTCCCTGAGCAGCATCCAAGGTAAACTAAGACAAGATGCAGCACATGGATGTTGTGTGCCACTGGAGGGAGGACAAGCTGACAGCAAAAGGGACACATGGCTACAGACACTTGTCATGTGGCAGTTAGCAAGAAACATTTAAAATAAACAGACAAAATTAATTAATTCCAGTAACCTGTCATGCCTTTCCCATTGTTGATGTGCTGTTATCATTAGGTTTTGCCCTCTTGTGCCCCAGGCTTAGTTGGGACAACCTGTTTCAGGGTCTGGCTCGAGACAGTTGGAGGATCCTTCCTGTGGACCCTTTCCCAGCTCCTGAATGATTCTGTTGTGCCAGTTTCAGCTGAGATACAAATTAATTGTTCCCCACTGTTCTTTATCAGCAGAGTGAAAGCCCAGCACAAGTCTAGAATCCTCACAACACTGAGGAACTGCAATTGAACTTCCTCTTCAGAAGGTCAATAAATTGAGCTGCACTGTTTGCACTCTGAGTTCACAGCCCTTTGATTTCCACTGCAGAACGGAGCCCTCCTTGCCCCGGGTGCAGCACACCAGTGAGCAAATTACTCACAGAGTGAATGAGAGGTGCTGGACACAGGTCTTCAATTTCTTCCTTGCAAGAGCCCCTGAAGATACAGCTGGGATTGTCACCTCCACACCACACACAGTTGTACTTTGAGTCAGCTGTTTGGCAGCGGCTACAATCAGTGTGTCCCACAGAGCAGTTGTAAAAAGTCACTGCAAAGGAGAAACGTTCAGAGCCATCTGCAAACATTCCCATATGGCACAGCATTACCCAGCAACCTGGCATCTTTTACAGACCCCACTCCTCCTCCTGCCCCCATGACAAGCAACAGAAGTGAAGCTCTGTTTTCCTTAGCTTTCTTGTAAAAGAACTACCACAGGTACAAAAAGCTTGATTTAAGGATTTCTCAATTCCTCTCCACCTCATCTGCTGTGTTTTTGCTGGGAAGGTGTTGCACTCCTACCATGAAGATCTGCAGCACTGTCCACTCGAAGGTGTCGTCGCCTCTGCACAAACACCACAGCGTTGAATTCGAGTTGAGGTGCTGTGTAACTGTACTGCAAAGACAAAGATCATCAAGAGGACTTAACAGAGGCAAAACCAAACCAGCTGAATAGGCAAAAAGCATCAGCATCCATCCTGCATAGTACATGGTACATAGAGCCTACATGGAGCTTCCACGCATGCAGACAAGGCAATGTTAGCTGGGGCAGTGGCAGCACAGGCTTGTCCTCACAATTCTGCTCTGGAAACAGTAGCAGGTTTTGGTTCACTAAGATGAACACTGAAAACCAAGTATGTGCTCACAACAATATTTGTCTAACCTCCTAACTGCATTCCTAAGTGGCCAATTCCTGTCTACAAGCCACCTGCTCAGAAAGCTGCTCAAGCTGGCATTTATGTAATTTCAGTAGAGCTGAAGATGTAGGATCACAATTGGTATGCAGGGCTCATGTGCACAAGAGCCTCTTGTTGTTCTTCTCTCTTAACTATGAAATTGTGAACTAAAAATAACATTTCTGCTTGCAAATCTTGCCTTAAGTAAAATTCACACATCATCCAGAACTGTATATGTCTGTTTTAATTTTCCCTGTTAATCTTACAATCCACAGCTTGCTTCTATCACGAAGAACAAAATCAGTACTAACAGCATTTTTCTTCCCATAAAAGAACAACCATCAGAAGTCATGATGCAGAGAATGACAAACAACAGTGCCTCAAGCTAAAGCAGGAGTGGTGGCCAGTTCAGAGACAGCACCATCCCCTGCAACAGCCAGTGCAGCAACAGGTCATATGGCTGAGACTGCACAATCTTCCTAAGCTGAAGGTACCAGTACTGGCAGGCAGCAGTATCACAGCTGAGGAGCCCAGAGTACTAAATATTCTACAAGTACTTTTGCAAAATATGCTCTTTTCCCCAGAACTTGCCTTCCATCTTACTCTTTTGCTGAGTAAAACCAGCACCTGTGTGAACTGTGAAATGGCACAGTAATCCCAGCACTCACCTGGTTCATCTGGCAGGTGATATAACAGAGGGACTTGTTTGTTTCTTCTCCTTCCACATAAGCTTCCATCACCACTGTCCTACCCTCCAAATTCAGGACACACTCATAGTCCCACTGCTGGTCCTGCATGAGGAGACACATGGCACCATTTCTCAGTGACACAGAGCTCCTGGCTGCACAGGTATCCTCCTGCCTCTACAGTTCAGTACCTTTCACCAAGACAGCAGTGTGCTCCTCTCATTCCCCTCATTATGCCAACTCTATGCAATATTCAAGGGCTCTCTATACTGTGACTATCTCCATGTATGAAAGGCAAACCAACACAAAACAGAACACCTAGAAGGGAGCATGTGTGTCACTATGGGGAGAATTTAGCATAGAAGGAAAAATTTTAAAAAAACAGTGGGACTGTGAAGTTATACCTGTACATCCCTGTGGAACACTAGCTTGAAGATGAAGAATAGAGCAAACAGATTAGGGTAGAGCATGTCAAAAACAGTAAGTGCGTATTTCTCCTCCCTGTCTTTTTCCTGTAAACCTTCCACTGAATTGCTTAGATACTTCCTGTAAAAAAGCTAGATATGCATCTCTCTGGAACCAGCTCTGCTCCTCTGAGCAGTGCAGTATGTCAGGTTTAATGTATAAAGTAGCAATTAGACTGTGGGTACATGTTCCGAGTTGTTTTTTTGTAAAAGGTTACTAAATCATCTTCTGGCTTGAGAAGCAAAGAGAATTTTTATCAGAGGCACACCCAAGAAACAGCTGGCAAGGGTGGTTTTCCCCTCTGTAGAAGTTTCAGGTATGGCAGGAATAGCCACATTAACACAAACATGCAAGAAAGGAAAGGGAACAGATGACTTGTCTTTAGTTTATGGAGACACAAACAAACCGGATGGATTCAGCAGAAAGTTATTCCAAGAACTACCATCTGCAGTGCAGCACAGGTGCAATTTAATCCAAATACATGCAGATCTTCTCCAGCAGGTTGGTACACATCTGTACTCTCCCTTTCTCTGGGTGACCTCCTACACACTGATAAATCCAGTTATGGAATTCTTTATGCGTAAGTTAATAACATAGGTTATTCCTCTAGGAGAAACCTAGGCAGAGTCACAACTGTATCTTACACATATTTTTAGCAGTCCAGTGGCCAGGTTGCCTAAACAGTGTCCTGCACTAATGCAATTTCTTGATGGTGATGGCATTGAGCTGACTACCTGATAGAGGTGGAAGTTCTTTCCCAGCAGGGTTATCTTCCTCGCCACGTTGACTGGAAACAGCGAAGATCCTTGGATTCCCTGCACACAGGGACATGCATTTGGACCCCAGCTAGGCTCTTCACTCTGAAAAAAACGCACAGGACACAATCTCTCCTGTGTGCTGAAATACTAAACAGGCAATCTGTAAGAAAACTTCAAAGAGTTACAGCCTTAGACTGTGAATTCCAAAGCCCAGTAACTTACCTCCTCCCAAAACTCAGGGGCATCATACTGATAATCGAGGTCAGGGTGAAGGATTCTGGGAAAGTCAGGGACATCCCTCTCTGAAGAATCGCCATCACCCGACAGAAGAGTAGAAGCAGAGAAAAGAGATGTGTCATTCTCGGCCTGCAGCAAATCCATCCAGTCCTCTGTGTCCTGGAGCTCTGTGCCTTCCTCCAGCAGCCACTGCGGGGGAGCTGATGTTGGGAGCTCTGAAACAGAGAGTTCAGTTCCTGGCAATCCAGGAGAGTCATCAGAGGCAACAGGGCTCTCTGGCACCTGGCTGGGGGTCTGGGGAGATGGGATGGCTGATGTCAGTGCCTCTGTGGTAGGAAAGGGACTTGGAGACCACTTGAAACTGGTGACATGAGGGGAAGGTGTTACTGCTGCCACTGCAGATGTGTGCAGAGGGCTACCCCCGAGGGTGGTGGGTGGCTCTGTGTGCTGGGGCTCCTGGGCTGTGGCTGGCCCTTCAGTGGGCAAGGCTGCGTGATCCGTGTTTTTAGACGTGCTGGAGAGGACAGATGCAGCGGGAGAAGTTGTCTCTGGCACAGTGACAGCAGGTTTGTCTGCTGGTGGTGGCAGCGGGGACTCTGTGGCAGCCTGGAGAGAGGCAGCTTCGGTGGAGAGGGTCAGGTAGGTGTAGCTGAGGGTCTGCGTGGGCTCCGTCGTCGTCTCCAAGGCTGCGGAGGGCGTGACGTGGATGGGCTCCGTGTGGGGCACAGTGCTCGGGCCCACGTGCACAGGGGTGGTGACAGGTTTTGTGGCCATGGTGGGGGCTGTGGTGGAGGACTTGGTGAGGGGAGCAGCTGAAGAGGGATACACACTTGAGGTTGGGATCTGGGCCTAGAGAAAAACAACATGGTGGGGTGAGAAGAGGGAAAGAAATGAAACAGAGTAAAACCCAAGCAGAAAAACACTCCATATCACTTCCCATAGACAAGAGGCTGTTTCACCCTCTGGATTTTAATGAGAGCTACATCTTATGCCATCTTTTGGGATGGGATTGGGGAATGTTCACAGTGCAGAAGATCCAGCAACACTCCCTCTTCCCACGGATGCCTGCACTGGCCTCCTCTCAGAGGGAGGTCTGCTAGTGTTCATACTCCACAAAAATGCAGGGCCACCTGTGGCAGCCAAAAACTGGGCATCTGTTCCACCTCCCTGCCAGCTTGCTGTAGTCCCTCACTTTGACAACACTGGCTGCATAGCCCCAGGGCAAGGGTGATCTGCTTTATCTGACACCACTTTCCCAGAAATCTGTAGTATCAGGGATGCAGAGCATCATGTTGCTCTAAGGTGAGCTCTTCTTTGCTCCAACAGCTCCCCTCCTTGCTTGATGTGACTGACAGCTGCTATTTTACCTGAGAAGACATCTGACTCACTGAGGCTGTTGGAGCACACAGGACTAGGTCTGAGCAAGAGACTCACCCTTTCATTGTAGATAATGGTTCCTTCCTCACAGGCTGCTTTGTGGGTGCAGAGGTGCTGTTGGATGCACCAGTTACATCCCCAGAGACTGCTCACACACTTCTGGCACCTGGAAGGACAGAAAAGCAGCTGCTAAGACAGGACAACCCAGAAAGGGACAGCCACCCTCCCTAAAACTACAGAAGAGAAAAAGCAGGTGCTCACGGTGCCGATTTCCACAGCAGGGCCACTGCAGCACAGTCATAGAAAGAGAAGTCCACAGAAGCAATGAAGATGTCATGGAAACGCACTACGAGCTTTATGGTGACATGATCTGAAAATGAAAATAAAAATTTCTTAGAAATGGAGCCCCTACAAGTTTGCCATACTGTTAGGAGACACAGCATGCTTTAGGATAGACACTGTCAAACACTGAGACAGCTTCCCTTCCATGCTTTTAGCACCTCAATCACTGGATTATCCTATGGACACTCAAAACAGGTTGGACAAGTTTGTCAGGAGTAGTTTGTGACAGCTCTTGCCAACCCATGGGAAAGAAGCCTAGTCTGAAGATCTGTCCATCTTTATCTCTGTAATTCCACTGCCATCTCTGTATTAGAGGAAGATGTAACATTGAGGCTCCAAGCTGATTGTCTTCTTTTGTCATTCAAAGGAAAATGAAACCTTCAGAACTGACATGCCCATCACATACTGCCTTCACCTTGAGAGATTTGTTCTATGACCAGACTAAGAAGTGAGTCAGGGAAGAGGTTTTTAAGACTTGTAATCTCACTTGCAACGACTGAAGGTTTATCTGCTTTAAGATCCAGGTCTCATGCCAACTACAAGCCTCAGGATAGCCCTGTTCTCTTTGGGAAGAGACTCTCACTGTTTTCTGCAGACCAAATAGCTGCAGAGATGGTCAAAACTTACTGGAGCTGATAGCATCAGCCTGAAGGAGATATTTTGCATATGACAGTACTGTATCAGATAATTAATCTTGGCCCAGACAAATGTCTCCAGCCTTAGAGTTGGTTATTAGTTTTCCAAATAATGGGAACATACTGCATTCTCTGCTCAACCCCAGGAGCTGCTATTTCTCTAAGATAGTTTGCTATAAAAATAAGTAACAAGAACCTCGTGCACTGTTCCTCTCAGAAAGAGATTTCAGAGCTCCTGTTGCAAGCAATCTCTAGCCACAACAAAACAATTAAGATGTGAAGAATCAGTCAGGCCTAAGCTGGGTTCCTGATAGGATGGCAAGGGAAGCAGTATGCTAACAAAACAGAGATGGGGGGTGTAGTGAAACCCAGGATGAGTGCAAAATAAGGGTATATTCTATGCAACTGGAGGCTGGAGTCACTGCAGCACTGCCAACTCCTATCACTGTCATAGAGGTTATTGCATTTGGCAGTGGTGGAAGGGCTAACACCTCCCAGGATTTCAGGGTTATGACACCATATTTATAAATACTCCTTTCTCCAAAAAGGCCATTATTTCCCATGACTGCCAATGATGCTGTTTGACAGTACAGAAGATGAGGTCGAGCCATGGCAAATTGAGAGCAAGGGTTGGTGCTACCAATTTGGAGCTCAAGAGCTACATGTGATGGATGAGCTAGTATGCAACCTTTAGAACAAAGCTGGAAAAAGGCAAATATTGCAGTGAGCTGGGAAAAGTATTGAAAGTAGGGATAGGAAAGTGCTGGTATCTAAGGCCCTAATGAGATCTCATTTGGAAAACAATATATGATACCAGCTTCAAATTCATCTTAGAGTACAGAAGCCACACAGAGAAAGAATAGCAATAGAGTGAAGGAGAGAGGAAGTCTGAGGAGCAAGAGAACATGAAGAAAAAGTTGGCACAGTTAACACAGAAAATCTCTGTTCTAGGAATGCGTGGCCATAATTCATTGAGTGGGAGAAGCACTGCGGAAGCGGAAGGACAACACAAATAGATCAAACAGACAGAAACCATGAGCAAGTGTAGGCTACAGAACAGGAGCCACATGATAAGCCTCAGAGACAATATGAAAGGAATGCAGGTAAGGCATCTTGGAATAAAAGAAAGGCTAACTTACAAAGGAGTTGATAAGAATATCTGAAGCTTGGAATAATGAGAACTACACTGTGGCTTTATTTATACTGATTTTTCACAGCTGTGCTTAAATTCAGGCCCACACAACTAAACAGAGAAGCCAATCCTGCCCACTCTGCTTGCAGTAGCAGTGCATGAAGCCCTTTTCTCTCTTTGCCTGACCACACTGAATGGAGGCCTGGTGGGTTTGTTCCAGACTAAAGCAGTGTGAAAGCCAGATATTACAATACTGCAAATAATATTGAAAATGAAGGAGTTTGAGATTGATAGCTGGGTTCTGGTGTCATGTTATGTCCATGGAGATTGCTTCAGTCATATTAGCCAGCTGCATACATATACAGAAAAATCTGTTCAACCATTTAGGTGAATCGTGTGGAATGTGTTCCAACTGGCACCTGCTTTTTGCTGCAGATGAACAAGCTCTTTGAAGAGATCAGCTCATCAGAGCTCACACTGACAGGCTGGGTAAAATCCAATGCAAAGAAAATAAATCAAGAACTTTCCAGGTTCTTTAGAGTGTCTAATCAGCAATACTCAGCCAGCTATTGTTCACAGGCTGACTGTGTATTTTTTGAGGTTATGCCACATTTCAGATTTATTTCTATCTTTAAGGACCATGGATCTCTTCTTGCCTTTCCTTACCTGTTCTTCCTCCTCCACTACGTGAATTTTGAGAAGGTTTGCATTTTGTTTGGTTTTAATAATAAAGCAATATTAAAGAGAATTCTCTCTCCAGATTTATGACAAAGCTGCCAAACCAGCCACCCCTCTAGATTGCATTTCAGATCACATTCAGATTTGCATACAACCCTTCAAACAGGATCTCCTTTCCAACTATCAGAATTTGGCACTGGAATTTGGCAACAGCCCAAAATAGCACAGGATGTGTGTGACACAAGTAGAAAGCAAACAGATATTAGGAGGAATGAAATGAACACCTGCTGACAGTCCACATACATTCATGGCTGTTAATCCTGGCAATACAACGACCTACAACACACTTTCTTCCAGCAATGTTATCAGAGCTATCATGCTCCATTTAAAGCATTTCACTAACCTGTTCCTGTTGGCAAAGCTGGTGCTTGGCTGGGATCTGGAGAAGGACACATGATTCCTGACTCTGTCAGAACTGCTGGGCTTTCGTAATCTTCAAAATAACACGAGTAAAATTCTTCCTCGCGCAGAGAAGGTAAGTCCGAGATGGCCAAGAATATCTGCCAGTTCGATAATATCCAGTAAATAATTTGCCCTCATTTAATCGAATTTTTGGTTCTGTTTTTTTCAAAGGAAGAACCCCATAAAGTAGTTATCTACATGAACACTCATTTTCCTATAATGTCTCCTAGGACTGACATTAATCATCTCTTGCCATTCCTGAACTGAACTTGGCATCCCTCCAGCAACTGACAACTTCCCCCTTTGCCCAAGCCTCCAGCAAAAGACAGGTTCCTGCCACTTCCTGACACAATGACAGACTTCAAATCACTCTAGCACCTTCTTAGCTTTTCTGCCAGCTCTCACATGCCAGACAGGGAGCTGTAATTTTGGGCAACTCCTTTCCTTTCAGGTCTTCCTGACAGCAAGTGACAGAAACACTGAAAGCACAGACATGGGCATCTCACAGATACTAAAATAAGGATGGTCTCCATCCAAGCAGTCATCACATACTCCAGAATACGCAATAACCCTCAGCAGACAAGGAGATTTAGTTTTAGGGAAAACAAAGAAACAACCAAACAATTGAATTAACAGCTTGGTTGTACCCGGAGATAAGTCCCTCATGTGACGCAAAAAATGTGCCTGAAGGTTCGGTGTTTCAACACCCCACTGAAAGCAACAGAAAGACTTATGACTCCTCAGTTTGCAGAGGGCTTTCTACAAGCTTGAGCACCATCAGAGGATCACCACCACTCACATTTCTCTTTTCCTCTCTGCTGATATTGGCTGGAGTTAGTGACTGGACAGACAGACACTGTTGTGTGGAGTTAAAGCTCCAGAGCCACTGCTCACTCAACCTGGACCGCAAGCACTCAGAGCGACGGCTGCACCTGCAGGGAGACAGCAAGAAGCCCTGTCAGAGATCTGTGCAGCACTGTGTGTTTGGATTCCAAGCAGACACTGGCTGTCTCAAGCCTTGCCAGAGTCCTGGGGAAGCTGCTACACAAGCCACTGAAGTCCCAGCCTCCCACCACCTTCAATAATAGGATGAACTGTTGCGAAATTATAGATGGTAGCCACTTCTTGAGCTTCAAGGGTCCTGTGACTTTCTACAGGGAAGCAGAGCCAGCAGGCAAACACACACTGGAGTCAACCATGTATCGTTAAGCAACATCAGCACGGAAGCAAGAAGTGAAAGGGTGCTAAATAATACACCAGAAGATGAGACAAAGCAGTTTCTCTGCACTTGAAATGAGGTAGTTTGAGCTGAAGCCAGCCTAAAACCAGGCTGAAGTCCACTGGACAGGAGAATCATGAGTGGTGACAAAGACCCAAAAAGCAATGGAAAGATGTCCCTGTGTGCAATTGCTATTGCTGGCAGTGTTTTAGGGAGACAGATAGAGGAATGGTAAGTTAGAGCAAATATGGCATAAAGGAACTTAAAATAAACTAAGTCCAGACACAGATATAAGGAAGACAGTAAGCAGAGACAATTCCTAGGCTCTCTCTCCAAAATCCTTACAGGTGAACAGGGATCTATCTTACCTTCCCTGAAGGACACACCAGCCACAGTAGGGATCCTTCAGTGCCAGACAGGACTCACAGTCCATGTACAGGGAACATTCCATTAAGGGAACCTTTACCACCTGTCAGAGAAAGAAATGAAAAGTGGAAGACACAGCACACACAACATAGCTCCCAGGTCATTGGCTTCTTATGCCTAACTAGCAAGTCCCATCATCTGCATGCTCATCAAAACTTCTTGATCCTCAATTTATCTTCCCATAAAAACAAAGGGAAAAAGAAACAAGTTTCCAGAGCCCATCTGAATGGCCATTTCACATATTAGTGAAGGACATCTAAAGATCAGGCTGTACAGAGGCAATGAGGCAAGCAAACTGTATTCCTATTTGGTTATTCTGTGACATATTTTTCAAGGAGACTTAATTTAGTCATAAAATTGCATTTTAACAAAGTGAATTACAGAATAGCATACTGAATATCATCCACTCTTTTGCTTTTCTGGACTCTATCATGTGAAATCATCTTTCCTGTCATGCAGGTGACTGAAGCTGGAGACAGCAACTATAGCTGAGGCCTCTGAATCCATCTGCACTATTGCCCAGCTCTACCTGGCAAAACTATAATTTTGACTGAAAGTAGACCAGGAAGCTTTGATCAGTGATGAACAAAAACTTTCTGCCATCTACGGGTAAATTTTACTTGCAAAATTCTTCTGCTTTAACTTACCATCCTTGCTGATTTCAGCCTCTTGCCCTCTTTAATCCGCTACTACACTTCAGCTACTACTGTCAGCTACTTTGAAATACCAACTTCTAATCCCAGACCTATTACTTTTGCTAAGTACATGATGCAATTTGCATCTTTTAATTGACAGAACCATTACTGGTTAGGATATATTTCAGATTTCCCTAATCTTCTTCCACTCACAGATTTGAACTCTACTTTGAAGTGTTACAAATTTTGCAAGTATCTCAAAGTGCACTGGGGGAGTGAAGGGAAGCAGTAGCTTTCCAGCATGCTCTCATTTTTTGTTTGCTCTTTCCTTCAGAGTAACTCAAGGTCTGTTTTTCCTTTGCTAGGAGGATCGTTTTCTTTCCAGCTCAAGGAGCTGATATGAGTGGTGGTATACAAATCCTCTCAAATAAAGTATCCATAGCTGGATTTCCTATTCAGCAGACACCAATACCCCAAAAGCCTGAGGCATTGCTATGACTCCTCTCCTCCAACTGTCTCTAGGCACAAACAGAATTGCAAAAATCAGGAGAAGAAAGGTGCTTTATATGGCTCCTTCAATAGCTTGATTTCATCTGCAAGACTGTTATATCCCTGGTCAGAGAACACCTCTGCTATCTGAAGACATTTCCCACACATTTCTGCTTTTTGTAGGTTACAGAACAGCTTGATCTTTTAACTGATTAAAACCAGAAGTGCTACGCTTTAATTACACAAACTCTCCCTTTTCTCTTTTTAATCTCCTGCAAAACCAAGATGGGTCACATGTGAACCCAGAGGCTTTCTTCTGCTCAAATGGAGATGCAAACTGTTGTCCAAACAGCTCCTGCTCAACACAGCGGAACCCAGGAATTTGTGGTCCCTTGTCTTCATGCCAGAGAGCAGCCCTTTACAGCCTGCAGTTCACATTCCTCCATCACTGCTGATACAGCCTGACAGACTTCAGAAAATGCACACGCAAACAAGCCATGGATTAGGATAACAAGGCTTTCTCCACCCTTCCTCCAGCTTTTGGAGAAGGCCAGTCCCCATTCCTGTAAGCAGACTGGCAGGCAGCTGCTGCCCAGCACAGGCTTAGCCAGGTGCAGTTTCCCTGCCTCCCCTGCTCCCATCAGCAGTTTTTCTGGACCTCTGGTGCTTCCAGCTCCTCTGTGGAAGGGATTGTATTGCTCTTACCATTGACTGGGTCATGACAAAGAGATGCTCCTGTAACTGGTCGAACAGCAGGTCTCTGCTCACCATGCTGTTTGCCTGGATAGATACTGAAGCATAGGTGTGTGCATCTCCCTGGGCTCCCAAGTACACCTGCAAGAAAGTCACAGTTGTGAGCAGGCAAAGCACCACCACAGGAGCTGGGGGCACCTGTCCTGCAACAGGAACAAGCTAGAACCACTGCTGTGTGCAAGGATTTTAACCTCTCACCAGAACCTCCATGCAGTGACTTCAGCCACATGAAGCACGTGCCCAGAAATACCTGTGGAAGCCACAGAGGATGCACCAGGTCTGCTGCTGGCTCAGTGCAGATGTAACCAAAGGCAATGTGACCATGTTTGCGGCATCCACATTCTCCACAGTCAGTACAGTGTGAGAAGAGATCAACTAATAGTAACGATCTTTAGTAGGAACCCAAATTCCCAAGGAGAAAGAGAAACTGCCTTTCCCCCACCCCTTCTACTTGAGCATCCCTGGTTAGTTCTACCCTCTTTGCTGCATGCAGATCATACCTTGTGCAGCCTCCCTCTGCTGTCTCCCAGAAAGGCAATGGTGTGGCCATCTTCCACATTCACTGCCACAGCTGTCAGACGGGCCTCGGTTTTCTCCAGGAGTGGGGCTGCTTCCAAGGGTACCCGGCTGGCCATAGGGCTGGGAGTGTGGTCAGAGCCGCAGGGGTAGGCATACAGGGTGTCCTTTTTGCAAGGTGGAAGGAAGAGGGAAATCAGTACCAAAAAAATGGATACAAGGAACATTAGCACATTTAACACTTCCCACCATCCCCTTCTACCTAAATTCACCAGTAGTGAATTCAGCTTTAACCCCTCTAAGCTTTTATTACTGAGAGCAAAACTACCCATATTTTAATAATTAGTTTAGGTAGGTTGGCTGTTTGTACCCTCACAGAATCCTACAGATATTTCAGCCAGTCCATTCAGCAGCAGTAATGAAATGCATTGAAACTCTCTCAAATTCTCCAAAAAACATTCATGGTTACACACTGCCATGATACTGCTTTGGGGAAGATTTATTGTATTTTTCTGAGCAAAACAAAAAGATGAGAATTTCTGTTTCTAGTGAAAAGCCACCTGGTAACAACCACCTCAAGCAATTTGCATGGTTTTGCTATACCACCTACAAGTTAAATTCTAAGCCTGAAACAGAATCCCAAAGAATCAGGACATACATAAACACGGGCTGGGACACAACCTGCTCCAAAGAGCTTATTAACTACAGAATCAAAGAGCACATACAAGAGTCATCGTTGCACACTGCATCAGTCCTTCCGAGTCTTGTGAGACTTCTGAACATTAACTCCACTGCACTGTGCAGAAACAGTCATCCTTCTGTTCCAGTTAGTTCCCTCCCAGTCTTACCAATCCTTCACTTACTGCCTCCTAAAGAGGGACAATGCAATGTGCCAACTTATTTACTATTTGTTATGTGTAAAGAAAAGATATCCCATTATGATTCATCTTTTTCCTAAGTAACAAACTCACTCTTGTCTAGGATAGTTTCTCTGTTGCTTTATCTCTTTCTTGATGCCTTGTTCCATGTCCATTTCAATTTTACAGTACCCTTTTGGAGACTGAATGCAGAATTGTTCACACTACAATTATTATATAAAACACCATTTTTTAATGAATCAGTGACTTGTCTTCAAACAAGGTGGCTTGTTTAAATTCAAGATTTTTCTCATGAAATCCCTTATGGATAATGTTTTCACTCTCCTCTGCAGCCGCTTACTAATTACTTCGACAAAGCTGTGTGTGGAGCAGTGAATTAACCATGCAGTTCATACTGACTCTGGCTCCCTCTCTTGCCTCAGGCAACATGGTTCAATTTTGACTCCTTGTGAGCTGGGTTACGTATTCCTTCTGTCTGATGTCCGTGGCTTTGCATTTGGCAGCACAGACTGTGTGGTACCATCCGGCACCAGGCAACGGAGCTGCCCCCGTCAGAGATCTGTGATAACAGCACAACGTGGCATTCCTGAGGCATCTGCTTATCTCCTCTCACTGATCCCGTGGAAAACCTGGCCCTTTCTCCTCTCTCCTCCCATTTCTCTGTTTGGGTGGTTTTTTTTGTGTTTGTGGTGGTAGTGGTGGTTTTGCTTGGTTGTTAAATACTTGACTGCTTCCTGGAGAAACTAGAAGCAATCAGCAGCTTTTGATAAGGTTTATGAAAATCCCACAGTAAAATATCTTTAACCTGTTCAGCTCTGTTCCCTTCTCAAATGCATTGTTATCTTGGCAGGGAAGCAAGGTCTGACACAGCAGTTCTATGTAACAAACCATGCCAGTTAGACTAGCACTGCTTTCAGTCTAACGCTTTATTGTTTTCCTTTCAAATACTAATTAAATGATTTTTCTGCACATTTGGTGTAAGACTCTGACTTAAAGTCTGAGGAGGTTATAGCTTTTAATGATTGATAGTTTTTACCATACTCTAAGCTATCATTAATTTTTAGTGACACATTTGTTTTTCTTACATTTGATTTTTAAGCTTCTTCCAGTCATCCTCTTGTAACTTAAAGATTTCTATTTCTCCAGTTGTTCAGATCCTATAAGATTTATTAGGAAGCAGGCCACTGCCAAATTTCCATGCTCCAAAGTGCTTATTCTGAATGGGATTCTAGCTATGTTTTGCAACCTTCGTATACATTCATACAAATTTTGGAGCCTAACAACCTCACTACTGGCTGTTTTTTCAAAGACTACTTAAAGAAAGTCCACATACAAGTCAGAAATATTTGTACCACAATTGTGCTCAGTACTGCTGTTGCCTAGTTGTGATGCCAAGGGCAAGTCATTTCCCACACCACATTTATAACCAACGGCACTATGCAAGCTCTCCCAGCACTGGCACAGCCCAGCCGTGGCCTCACAGGGGCTGTCTGTATAAAGTACTTATATAAATTTACATAGAAGCTGTTTGAATTGCTTGCATTGAATAACATCTTGGCAGTGTTGCAGAAAATGCACTCGAGGGATCATCCAGTGTCTTAATGAAATGCAGCAGCTGCTGATGTGAATTCTGGTGTGTGTGTGTGTCCTACCTGTACAGGTAGGAAACAATAACAGGACAAGCTATATCTATGCATGAAGAGGACTAAAAACAAAAGGACATGAAAACTACACCCACAGAGGACATGCAGCCTTCCCAAACCTTGCAGAAACATGTTTCACACTTCCAATTTGTCAAGCCACTAAACAGCGTCTCATGACTAATGAATCTCCAGCAAACTAAACAAATGAACTGGGTCTTTAATTTTTATAAAAACAAGGTGGGTTTTTTACCCCCAGCTGAAGAGATTGTATTGAACTGTAAAACTCAGTCTTAGCCTCCCTTGACTGGCTGAAACCCGGGGGCAGAGCTAACTAAAGAAAAGGGCATACCTTACGCACTAGTTGGTTTGGAGGCAGAAAAATGTAAAATTAATTAGCATTATCCTTACATCCAGCACAAGCTGCCACCATTGGAAACAAGTTAAAACTGTTCCTGCATAAAATTTCCATTGACAGCTGCTTCCACACAGCCCTGACTGGAGCAAGCTGGAATTGGCACAGACCCTTACAGGATGTTAGATACAATTTGAATGACAACCGCTACCACGTGCTGAATGGTCAAGGATCAGATTTGTTAGGACATTTACATATCATTGGACACACGTTAATAAGATGCCATACTTTGGTCAGCCCACTCAAGCCAAACCATCCAGCTGGGGCCCTGGGATCATGTACCAGGAATCACCTAGGAATCACAGGGCAAAGACTGCCTTTTTCTCCCATCCTCTGCACCCACTTCTCCATTGGATCAAATGGTACAAGGATACTTTACATATTTTTGAATGAAGGATTTTTCTAACCTGTTCATACCTATTTGATATTTAACTCCCTTAAGCTGCCATAAAAATCACTTGTGACAAGTCCTTCCATGCGGCCTTGCAAAGGACACATGGGGCATGGCTAAGAAATACAGTGAAAGCAGGACATCAAGCTGGGCAGTCTCTTGCTTCCCAACTCCTACATACTCCTCCTGACCTTACATTCATTCTGCTCCAAGTCCACTCTTTACCCTTCCTTTGTCTACAGTCAGCTTTAGCTGTTGAAAGGAAAACCATACATTTAAGACTGGTTTTGAACCACACACCCAACCCCAGAAACTTCCAAAGCTCTGTGGTACCACTTTGCTCTTTGCAGCACCAGGCTGAGAAGAGGAAATTATCTGGACAGCCTGTTCTGTAGAGGGGACACAAGATAAGATGCTGCTCTGCTAAGGGCCAGCAATGCCCTTGGTGCAAACAGGCTGCTTACAGCCACTGAGCCTCATGCCAGGACACTGCATCCAGGAGAGACTGCTGCCCTGCATTTGTATCACTGTCCCTGATTTTGCAGCCAGTGTGGCTGCCAGACGGTGAGCATTCAGGGTCACAGCCACTTTAGGTCACATTTTTATCCTGCAACATCCCATCATGCCTTTGTCACTGAACTCAAAGGATTATCACCTCTTACAGCTCTGGAGAAAAAGAGCTGGCTCAGGAAAAGGTCCTTCTCGTGCCCAAAATTCTGCAGGCCTAAAGCAGTCTATAGGAAATTAGAATTCTCACAAAATTTTAAAGGTTGGAAGGGACCTCTGGAGATCATTTAGTTCAACCCCTCTGCCAAGGCAGGGTCACTTAAATCCTGTTACACAGGAACACATCCAGGTGGGTTTTGAAGATCTCTCTGTTGACAATTGGTTTTCCTAATGTTCCTTTTTGTTCCGGGGTGCCCTTGCAGGAAGCTGTTTTGAGATGCACCATAAGCAACAGGGACCCAGCACACCCTTAATTCCTTTCCCAACACACAGATGCATGTACACATGCAGACCAGGAGATGACACAGATAAAGAATGATTGAACTGCAGCTCCAGTACTCTTGCCTTGTATTGCCACAAGACAGGCCTCAGGGCTAGGTCACACCAGATGCTCTTCCCACTGCCACACAGTTCCTCTCCCTCTGCAAGGAATCCTGCCCATGTGGGACACAACAGACTGAGCCCAAAAGGCTTTTAACCCATATTTCAACAACCATCTGTGTAAGCAGGATAACTTCAGGAATACAGAGCAACACAAGAACACACTGCAGACTGCTCAAAAGTGCAAAGCCACTTACCGCTGGCAGCTGGACACAGTTGGAACTGACATCATATTCAATATACGCCACTTCTGTCCCTTCTTCCGACTTCCCATCTCTCATGTAGCAAACATCCCTAGTCCAGTTGGTCAGGCGATCCACCTCCTCCATTGCATAGACACAGAGTGCAGACTCCTCGCTCAATTTCCCAGAAGAAGTCTGCCAGGCAGAGAAGGCTGCAAACAGCACTTCCCCCTCGGTGTCCAGCTGCCCCTGGGCCAGTTCCTTTCCCGGCTGGGTGACATAGGCTGCTTGCAGGAGGCTGTATGTGTTGGTCTTGCTCTGGCAGAGCAGAGGTAGCTCCACATACGAGTAATAGTGGGAGTCATCCAGGCAGATGCGCGAGATGTAGGTCTTGTACTCACGCGATTGGGATTTGAGGTCCCGCCGGTAGAAGAGGAAATAGACACTGGAGCGGTAAGTGAAGGATTTAATGAAGTGGTGGTTGTACTCTGACAGCCGGCCCACAGCCAGTTTTGCTGTTTCTTCATAAGAGAAAATGGAGTGAGAGTCTGTTGCTTGAACATCCCCTCCGTGGGCCCTGAGATTTCGGGTCGTGATGGGAGGAATCCCTCCTCCCACTCCTCGGCTAGTGTACCCTCGTCCCACAAATAGCAAGGGCACCTCATCCTTTGAGTAGGCAATGAGTCCCACAGTGGTGATATTGGGATCATTGGCAGCAACGTACTGAGTGTCACCAGGGCTCTCTGGCCGGAAGAGGACATGGTCAATGGATGCCAGGCTCCTCTTCTCACAGATTCCCTGGTGGACGCTGCCACACACGATGAGCTCCTTCTGCACAGCATTCACCAGCAGCAGCTTGTTGTGATTGTCAGTGTGGTGTGCCTGAGGGCACTCCAGCTTTGAGACTGGGGGGAGGCAATCCTTACTGTCCAGAACTGGTCCAGTCTGAACCATGTTTTCCAACAGCAGGTCAGATGTCAGCTGAAAGAGAAAGTTGGTGGCCCCCAAGTAAATGGTCCCAGATTCCAAGTCCATGGACAGGTGGAGGAATTTTGTAGCGTTGTGTGAGAATGTGACATACTGCAGTCCCCGTGGAATTGCTGCTCCCAAGAAACAGAGAACAGGAAGGAAGAACGTTCCCAGAGGCATGGTAAACACTCTGCAAGAGAGGAAAGGCTGTTATAACTCCTTGGAATCAGGAGTAAATATTAACATTCAAAATTCTTCAATACCACTCTCATTATGAGAGGTGGGCAAAAAACCCCATGAATAACGATAGAAAACAGCTAAATATGAAGAGCCAGCCCAGGGCATTTGCAGAAACACCCATAGTAAGAGGTCTACAGGAGTATCAGAGATTTAACTCAGTCATCTCCACACAAAAATGACCAGCACAGCATCCTCAGGAGAAGCTGCAACACTGCAAGTAATGCAACATGGAAGCTGGTCACTACTCTTACAACATCAGAAAGATGCTCATTTAACTTGACTCCTGCACAACTGAGCTTTGATGCTATATTGGAAGTTCTCCAGGACAGGACCACATTTCCATAGGAGCCAGCACACTGCATACACTATTAATGAGCAACACCACAGTAAAACAAACCACTGTCCAAGACAAACACAACCTACAGGACCATTGTTTAAATAAACTGTAGCTGAGATCCAATTCAGAGCAAACTAATAAGCCCTTAGCTCTGTATTTGATCTAGATATCGTAATTAAACCCTCTCTTTGTTAGCACTTACGGCTATCAACAGCCTCAACAGTGGGTCTAAGGCTGTTCCACTCACACTTCAGAAAAAACCTTCCCATGCTATCTCTGCCACTGAGCATCACTCACCCAAGCAGAAACTGGGTGCCAGGATAAAGCCTTTTGACCATCAGTCACAGCAGCTCACAGCCTACCTCCTGGGGCTACCAATCTGCCTCCAGCCCTGCTAAGCCAGTCCCTGTGGCCTCCATCTCCCTGGGCAGTTACACAGCATGTCCAGGGGAAGGGGAGACCACCTTTACCTGCTCACCTGTTACTACACTCTCTGGGGTAGTAGTCTCTTCCTGGCACTCATCTCTCCACAGCACCTCTCCCATTACTGTGAAAGGTGATTTAAACATGCCTGATTGTGGACAATGCTCCATTCCTTCTCTGTTCCATGTCTCAAAGTGCAAGTCCAGGTGGGGTGAATGTTGGGTAGACCCAGGGAACAATCAGACCTGTTCAGCTCCTCTCCAGGGGATATTTAGATCAACTCCTTTTGAAATCTACTGTGATCCACCCAAGCCATGCCATGGATGAGAACAACTGCTCTGGACAACATGGGGAACCCCACAGCATGGTGGAAATGTGGTAATAAGTACCTGCAATGTTTAGATTAATACTTTCCCCATGGAGAAAGGGAAGCAGATGCAAGTACTCAATAATTTACTATGAGTACCACCTCATTTAAATTGAGAAGTAGGTGGTGATGCAGCTGTGAATCTATTTCCTTCCTCCCCTCCCTCCCTCCCTCTTGCAGACAGGGTATCAAAGCTGCATAGAGATACACAGCTGCCAAGCTGGGTCAGAGGCTCCAAAGAGCTGATGAGTACAATATCTCCTCCAGAACTGGCCTGTAATCTGCTGTGCTCATTTAGGCAAGTCAGCTCCTCAGGGGTGATATTAATTTTGTAAGTTAAAGTTAAGAAAACTATCATCACTTCCCTCCTAGGGCATCAGCCCTCTTGGGTCTTCCTGGTAGGCTTGAACTCCTTTTAGCTCAGAGGTGCTTAAAACATAGAGGTAAAAAAAGATCTGCAGCATTTCAAGAGTAAACTACTCCAGCATTAACTGCAGGACTTAACCAATTTAGGTCACAAACTTCTCAACCCACAAACTGTGTCTTAGACTCATTCTATACAACACCCAGCACACAATGTGCAGAAAACACTGTAGCAATGCTGAGACCAATAGCTGTAGGACTCTAGATCCATCTTCCACTCCCCTGCTATTGCAAAAAAAACTCCACAGAAGTCTGTTTTCTGGCTCCTTTGTCAGTAAAACCAGCATCTTTGCCCTACCAAAAGACCAGTTGAGAGGATTAGTTTACTTGTGAAATCCAGCGGATGGAAGGTATTATAAAAACAACACTTTATTAAATATAGGCTTTGTGAAGCTCTGGAAAAGCTCCACTTCACACGGCTCTTGTAGGTAAGTAGGCAGCACTGTCAGGATATACCCAGGCGCAGGAATGCTGGCTCTGGGCTGGCAGCTTTCCCCCAGAGCACACAGCCGCTGATTCACACCGGACCAGAGCTGTGTTTAGGCTACGTGCACTCTGGGGCTTTTGTTTGCCCTGATAATGGACACTTAGTGCTTTCTGCTTCAAAGCTATGAACACACTCTGCTTCACCCAGACTGGCAAACAGCCCTGAACTACCCTAGGAGTTTCTTTTCCAGGGTGGTGAGGGAGTGCGTTGTGGCACCTGAGAGAAACCCTCATCATGTGTGAGATGTTACCTTGGAAAAGCCAGCAAGCAGATACAGACTGAAGGAAGGAGATCTAACTTGACTCTATCCCCTCAGGTTCACGTCAGCAGAAATGATCTTGCTCCAACTCCAACACGTGAGTTATTTTAATGCATTCTCACCATTTCTACTGGAGAGAACTTGATTTAAGGAACTCCTTAACCACACAACTGTCTCTATACCTCCACACTGCCATCGTGCAGATGTCACGATGGCTTGTTGTGCAACTGTCTGGAGACTCCTCAGTTTCAAAGCTTCAAATGTCTGCAAACAAAACAATAGGCTCATGGCCATCCAACAGCAGGAACTTGACTATGTTGTGAACAGTCACAATGACACGGAGAAGAGAATCTTTGATCTGGAAGCAGCTGAGGATCACAAGACGTCATTACACTACACCACTCTGAGGAATCTGTAATCTTCTTTTGAGCTAATGTAACCTTCCTCTGCCAGCACTCACACAGTAAAATCAGCATGTGTCTCCAGGATTTATGGATTCTGAAACAGTGGCTTTCTGGCTAGAGGTTGTGCCTACAAGCTGCATGACTCTGCTCTGTTCCCCACAGAGCCCCACTGGCAACCACCAGGGCAGAACTAACCAGTATTTCAACTCAAAGCCCAGCAAATGACACTACTCCAGCAGCATGGATCTTGTTACAAGCTCATAGATCTGTCTTTGAAACTACCCCTAATGTTTCACTGAAAGCATTTTACCTATTGGAGCACCTGTACTGAAAAGAGGTTGGAAAATCAACTAGTCCTTCATTCCAGCAGACCATAATCAAAACCAGATTTTGCTGTGGGGTCAACGCTCTGACATGTAGCCACTTTTCTTTCTTCCCCCTGGAAGTCACTTTGTTATGGGCTAGTCCTTAGAGGTGATCCAGGTAAAAAACTACTGTCTGGTCCTCATGACTCTGTGAGAACAGAGAAAACAAAACAAAACGGTAGTACAGCATGTTCTACAAGCTGGTTCTAATCACCCAACACAATGGATAAACATTGAATATAGTGTTCTTTGTTGCTCTTTGCTAAAGACCCATTAACAAATGAACTTGAATTTATTGTTAGGTGAGCAAACATACATTAAAAATGAGCAGGACTGTGTAGCTATCAGTAGCTAGAAGGCTTTGCACCCTACATGAAAATAGAGGGGAATAAAAGCCAGCAGTGTCTTTTGATTCCATTTTCCAAGTTGTTTCTCTAGCACAGGCATCACTGCCTTTTTTTGTGCTTGCCTTTCAGTTAAGCCCATCACAACCTCTCCGGGAGGACAGGAAGGAGGAGGATAACCTACATTTAAATCTGATGGTTTCATGACAGGCTACACTACGGAGCTCTTTATGGATTTACTGAACCGTTCTGCTTCCTGTGCTCATTGCTAGTGTATAACACAGCTGTTGCAGACAGATTGCACTAAAAGTGTGTAGCCTTTAATTAATTCTGAATGCAATTGCCAAGGTTTAAAGATTCTTTTAAAATATTCCATTTTTTTTATGAATTCCCATTAAATAGGAAAATGCTCCAGACAATACGCTGAACATTGCCTCTAACTCACTGTAAAATATTAATATCCAAATGACACTGCTGAGTTTCATTTATTTAATCTGGATCACAACAGAAGGGCTAGAGGATTAGTCAATTCTGCCACAGAATATTTATATCACATCCACATAACAACAACCAGTACCACTGAAGCAATGGCACTATTTTGTTACTTGAAATTTGAAGTAAGACGGTGTTTTCTGTAGCACTATTTTTACCTCTCTGACCTCATGTATCACTGTGAGCGACTTTACTTATTTATTAAAGAAACAAACCCAGAACTCATTTGGGCACATTTTAGCAGTGTATCAACACATAGAGATTATTCCAATCCTCACAGATTATTTCCCTAATACCACATTCTAGCCTCCAAACATAGAGAGGTCAGTTAATGTTCCAAATTCTAGGTTAGATTTCATACTCACCACCAAACCAGGCAGAATTAGCCTTGGAAAAAAAATTAGGCTCCTGAAATTTGCACCTGCGATTTCCACTGTATCATTTGCAGAGCCAACCCGCAGTGTGAGCACTAAAAGATTTAAAAATTAAAAGCACCATTCTTCCAGCTGCACGACGACCCTTGTGCTCCAGCACATTCAAATGGCTCAGCAGCAGGAAGACGACCACTGCTATGTTTTCTGCACAAAAGCCGTGAATTATAGCCCCCTTCTAAGCTTCATATGCTCAACAGAGACTTGCTGTTTTCTGCTGTGAAAGATGACAATCCCATTAAATAAATAAAGCTTTTTTTGAGTCTTATTTACTACTACCAGGCCAGATCCCTGCTCCGTTGTTTAAGAACACTTGCAGCAAGCAGTTCTGGCGGAGATGAACACAACCCTCTGTTTTCCAAGTAAAATTGACCCCAAAGAGAATCTCAAGTCCAAGCCATCCTGTCAGAGCAGGACTGCCACAGACAAGGAAGCTCTGTTATACCAGATGTGAATAACACCAAAGCTGAGGTCAAAATAACTTAAACTCCAACACCAAACCTTTAAAGACAAAATATCAATCTGAAATGGCAAGGGAAGGTGGCAGAAATTCTGTACTACAGAATTAACAGCATTCTTAGATAAACACTTGGGAAAATTATGTTTTCTAAACCCTTGATAGTTATTGCTGAACATTACAAGGTACTTTTCTGGATGGGGGTTAAATTATACTAAAAGAATGTTGCACAAAATATTGTCAGCTTTGTGATACTTCAATAACGCTTGCATATTGCTCTTTGGAAAAACTGCAGAAAGTGCTTCTACATCTCTACCTAAATATTAGTCTCAGCCATCCCAGAATTAACTGATGGTAGGAGACAGGTACTTCCTCTAAACAGCTCTAGCACAACCAAACTTTACCCTTGCACTGATGTAAATGTGTTATAAACACTAAGCTTCCAGTACTACAGGTTAATGAAGTGTTAATGATAAATAAAATGTTAAATAGCAAACTTTTTACAAACCAAGACCAACTACACAAACATTTACAAGGAATATAAAGTAACCACAAGATGCTGACTGTTGAAGAAGCTTTCTGCATATATACTGTCATTGCAAATTAAGGGTTGACTTTTTCACTTTACCATCCTCGCTTTACCATCCTCTCAAACACTAACTCAAGACCAAGAGTGTGAACTCAAGACCATGTTGCATGTGCATTTTTAAAGGGGGAAATCAAGCCAGCTGTTAGTTTCTCAGCATCTTAACACAACCAAAAGATAACATTCTGCCAGTGTTACACATTTGAAGATTAGAGTCCTTTAGGATCTGTTCCAACTTCCTGTGTAATCAAACCACAGAACATCACTAACCATCCCTTCTAGCCCACAAACTCCTGACTAAAGTTGCCTAGTGAAATCAGAATTTTTTCCTAGGGCTCCTAAATTACAGAAACTACCACCTCAACCCAACCAGCTGATGCCTGCATGTTCTTTACTCCAAGTAAAATGCCTTGTCATATTGTCTAACTTTGCTTGTCACAAAATCTTCCAAGTCAAAGAAGCTTCTAGTCACTTTTTGCATGAACAGTTTGAAAACTAATCCTCCTTCTTAATCCTCCTTGGGCAGGAAGATAAAGACAGCTATTCTAACTCTGACAGAGGTCCACCTACACAGAAACCCTAGCTCCAGCAGACAATAATAGATGCCTAAGAAGTAGACGAAGGGCAGAGAAGCATAATGCAATCCTTCCCTTACACATCCTGCCAGCTTTGAGCTTTCCCAAATCACAGGTTGCAGGCACATGTAATCCTTTGGATGGATACATTAAGTGGTCTGAGCTTCTTCAGTCAGAAATACTTAATTTTTCTAATAGCTCTCTGAGCTCATCCTAATTTGCCAACATCTTACTTTTTTTAGCTACCTGACCTGGATAAGCATTCCCTTTTGACAGCACCTGACCTGGACAGGCCACTCCTTTAGCTTTCTGACACTGCACTCAGAGCAAATGTTATTTTCCCCAACTCACCAGCCCTCCATTTATCCACCCAAGAACCACTTGATCTTCCAGCTGCCACATCACGTTATGTTTGCATGTGGACAAATAACATCAGTGACTTAAATATTCTTTCAGTTAGGAGAAAAAAAAATAGTTAGGAAAATAATATCCCATTCTCTCAGAGTATATCCAAAGAGCCTAGACAGGTTTACAGCTGTAATAAAACCCTGCTAGGAAAGCAGGGCTCACTGAAGTTCCCTATCCAACTGGCTCTGCTGAGCAAATTCTCTGTTTCTATGATAATCTACATAAATCTAAGCCCATCACTCCACATAAAAACAAATTTGCTTGCATGAGTTCTAGAATGCAATTGCTGCCCAAAATATAGATGAATACTTGGAGCAGAGAGAAACCCCTGCAGTACCCAGGAAATTCCAAGTGCAGATTTCCCATTTCTGTTTAACTGAGATCCAAGACAGTTTTAAATCTGGTTAATATTGACTAAACTGATTTTAAAAGAACTGTCAGCTAAGGCTCTTGAAAAAAAGTTAAGCTATTGTGGAATTAAAGTCACAGTCCCTATCATGATTTAATAAGTAGTTAAAAGACAGGCAATCAAGTGTTTCCCTGTCAGATGAGGGTTATCAGTGAGATCTGCCAAGAATTTATTCTGCAATCTGCACTGTTCAATACATTCTCATAAGATCTAAGAAGATGAGTACGTCTAGACGTGGCAAATTTTATTATAAAAAAAACATTATTAATCAGAGTCAAATTCAGAGAAGACTGTAAAAAGTGAAAAAACAAATGCACTTTAATGTAACTACACAACATCTTAGATGTCATTAAATACCAAACCAAACAAAAAATATTTTAAGTACATAAACATAAGAGGATCAAAGCTAGCTGTTATCACTCAGAAAAACTTTGAAAACTTCATAGGTTAGTTCAGTATTGAGTATCAAGCAAAAAGCCAAATACAGCCTTTGGAGAAAATGGGAAAGAAAACACATATCGCCATTATGTTGTTGAATGCTGAAGGCAGTTCTGATTCCCACATCTGAAAAAGGAGACAATGACAAAAGGAGACAATAAAGATGACCAAGAGCATGGAGCAGCTTCCATATAAGGAGAGATTGAGCAGAGTAGGACTTTGGATGGACAAAGAAAAAAACCAGGAGAGAGATATGGAAAGGTCAAGAGATATGAAACATGACAGTGTCAAGATGAAAAACAAGGAGTTATCGACTACCATATTTTACAATGCAGAAAGAAAGCACTCATCAAAGTTACAGACAACTTCCCTAAGTCAGCTCAGGGATATTGTCACTGGATGAAAAATATTTCAAATAACATTTAAAATGCATAATTAAGTTGTAGAGCTCACTGCTGTAGGATGCCATGGAGACTAGAAACATAAACAAGTTAGAAGAGGGATTATATAAATTAACGGAGAATAGATATAGTCAAGATGGGATGATGAGACACGAGTCCTGGCCAAGCAGGGCCCTAAAGTGATGATGTCCATAAGCTGGGAGGCAAATGGGGTGGGGGGGAGAATGAAAAAAAACCCAAAACAAACCCACCACATTATACATGCCCTGTTTCTTACAGTCCTCATTAAGCATCTGCTTCTGGATCTTGTCAAAGGCAGGACACTGAGCTACACAGAGCTTTGCAATTTGCCCCAGGATGATATTCTATTTAAACGTGTATTTTATGGTACATTTATAGACTTTATTTATTTTTAAATATTAAGAATGTAACTCCAGCCCTGCCTAATCACATATTTAGAAGGCTGGAAGCCTAACCTCCCTGGCTGTTTCTAAAGGCAGCATCTCTCATGTTAACATTTAGATACCATCTAACTGAATCCTGACAGCGCAACACAAAAGTTAATGCACACCATGGGAAAGCAAACCCAGGGCCAGAGCCACAGAACACAGAAGTGGCAGATCTGAGTTTAGTGCACCCACAGTCCCTCTTTCAGGAACAGCTCATCCCTGTCTGCCAAGCATTTGATGGAAACGCCTCACTCAGAGTGAACACAGCAGATCCGTGTGTGCCGTTGGAACAGCCAAGCCTTGGGCAGCGCTCAGCAGAACCACGACTGCTAAAAGTAGGTCAGGACCATCAGTTCTAACCAGGGAGAAAGGAAAGTTGGAGCACGCCAGACTGTTTGGCCAGGTATTACAGAAAACCTTCATCTGGGATTTCATCACTACTTCAAACAGATGTGATTCATATTTTACCGGCCTCCACCTCAAACAAGGCACACCTTCCCAACCGCACTGCCCTCCCTGTCATTAGGGGCACCTCTCCCAGCCTCAGCCAGGATCCTCCTGTTCTCAGCTTTGGCTCCACAGGCTACAAAAGCCAGAATCCTGCTCTGCCATAGCTGTTTTATGCCAATTTCAATAAAGCAGAATGCCCAACTGCTTCATCCAGAAACAGCCAGGACAGCACACAACAGCTTCTGCCTTAGAGTCTATTTTCCTTGGCAGGATGCCCTGCAGAAGGGAGAGAGAGGAGACCTCTGCAACAAGCACATGCTTCCCAGAGGACAGCACTGTGACCCCTAACCAAGCTCTCATGTCCCAGAGGCAAAGGCCATACCCCCAAGGCAAGTTCTTTTGCATCCAGTCTGGCCTTGGAGTAACCCAACAAGAGAAGAGAAAAGCTTCAAACGTCCTATGAAACTCCTGTAAAAAAGCACCAGTCCTATACTTCCACTCCAAGAGGAAACTCCATGGTTGCCACGCCGGCATCAGCCCTGCAGGTTTGCACAGTGGAAGGGAGAACAGAGCCCAGCCACAGAAGTTCATGCCAGCAGTGGTGCAGACCACAGGCAGACACACAAGGACCACATCCCGAGCTCCACCATCCAGTTGTCAAGATGCAAATAAGGAATGTTAAACACTGTAGCCTGCCTTGAATAAATCCTTTTGCTCTGCAGACACTGAGCAGGGCAGGGTAGTCTCTTCTATTAAAGAAATTTCCTTGACACCCCTTAGAATTAGTACCACAATAGATCTATAAAGAACTAATATGCCTTGTATGGACAGGAGGGAATTATTCTTGGAGTTTTCCTTCATTTCAAATAAAATTCACTTTTCTGCCCTCTCCAGTAATGTTCTGGAGAGCCATACAGCCTGACAGCAGTTTGACAGTCTTCCCCTCTCACTCCAAAAGAGTCAGCAGTTCTGGCTATAGCCATGAACACAGGCAGTAACATGCAAATACATTTAATGCAATGCAGCCACATGAGTAGCACCTATCCCCTCCCACCCAGAAGAGACAGCAGAATCAACAGAACTCCACATCACTACCACAATCTGCTTGTGGTTTGCCTTCAAACCAAGATGAGGTGTATTCTACCTTGTATTACTCAAGTCATGTTAAAGCATTATCAGAAATGACGCTTTCATCAATTAATCTTCCATGAATTAGTGTCTCAGCCTGGAAGGTTCTCAGTCATCAGCTGTGAACTACTAGGCTCAATAGTTTGGCAATTAGGTTACACAGCTCTGTTAGATAATGATCCAAATTGAGGTGACCAGACATTTTCTTCCACCTCAGGAAGCCAATGCCAAGGCTTTCATAAAGCCAGTAACAGATAACACACCATGCTGTTCAAAAAGCCTGGGGACCTTCCCAAGCTTGGGAAGCCTTGCACCTACATAACACATTTAAAACACAACAGCTCCCACTGAGCTACTGCAGAAGCCTGAACAGGCTGGGTGCAGACCTGAGAGCCAGGATCAACTTCACACCAGTTTTGACAGCTCTGAACAAGGAATGTCCCATGTAGGCTGGATATGCAGTGCTTTCAGAAGGAGCCCAATATGGAAAGGTGGCCCAGGAACCATCCATGAAAGGCATTCAAGGTGCACATGACTGAGGAGCCACAGGCTGGTAGCAGCCATACAGCCTTATTCTTCTATCCTACAATCACAGCCCTCCATGCCAGACATTATCCACACTTGGAAGTTCTTGTTTCAAGGATAAAATTCAGAGCACCAGATTGCATATAGATAGGGGTGAGAGAACTATTGCTGTGCACAGGCCACCAGGCAATGCTCTCCATTCATACCACAGTGGGTCCACAGCCTAGAGGAGTGAAAACAAGCAACGGGAAAATTAAGGGCAAAGGAAGCAGAAGCTGGGCCACTTCGAGATTTGGAGAAACAAATAATGTGGAGCAAGAGTTCTCCAGTTACTTTGTTAACAGGCAGACATCTAGTCATGTCTTATCCAGAACAAGGACTTCTACAAAAAGACAATTTGCAATAAGAAGTTTTATATCTTCAAGTGGCTTTACAAACACAAGTTTCTGTTCACTCAGGTTATTGAGATCCTAACTTTTTCTGGCAAAATATTTGAGCTCCTGGTTCAGGGCTGAGAAAGCTTCTTTAGAACTGTCCTAGAAGCACCAAAGTTCAGAACCAGCTCCCTGCTCATGAGAGCCATGATTTTAAAGATTTTTTGGTTGAGACTGCTACTCATCTAGTTTGCTACCCTCCCACCTGCACAGTCTGACAGCCACTGGCTAAGCAGGACTGACTGGCTCATCCCTTCCCCTTTCAGGGAAGCCCAGACCTTCACCCTAGGGCTGCAGAGATGCACTAAACAGGTCTGCAGTGCCAATCTGAAATGCAAACTGCTATGAGCAGGAATTTCAGCCAGTATAACTGGCTGTCAGCATTTCAAGAGAATGCTACCTTGCCTTGGTCACCCCTGGGCAAAAAAGTGCCCAGGAGACAGGAAAACCAGATTTACAGTAGTTTGTTAGGAATAGCATTGAGTTCTACAGCTGAGTGGCTGCTCCTCTGAAGGAAGGAACAGCTACACAGAACAGAGGGGCTGGTAAGGAAACAAGGGGAAAATATGCACATCTGTGCTGGAAGGATAAACCACAGCCTGTGGTCAGCACAGCTCTGTTTGCAGACTATCCCAGTTCCAGGCACCCTTCCTCTGTCATTTTCAGCTGTGCACTCCATACACATGGCAGGGACTGTGCCTTCTTCTGGAAAAGAAAACTGTTTACTCTGCCACACATAGATAACTAATCAAAACCCCACAAAAGTGTGGCTCAGACAGCACTTTTAAGACTTATACATAGACCAAACTGAGCAATCAGCCACCTAATGTCAACCCAGGAGGTCACGGTGGGGCTGACACAAATTTAGCCTCATGAAAAAGTTTTAATTTAAATCTTCTCAGGGCTTAGTGGGAAATACACTAGTTAAAATCATGGATCAGCTAGGAATAGAAAAGATCATACCAGCTAAAGATGGGTTCAAACTAAATCTAATCTGAACAGACTATCTGGAGAATGGCAGAGAAGTCCAGCATGCACAGGAACAAGCTGAGAGAGAGTCATTGCTTGAGCCAAGCTACTGATGAAAATAACTGAGAAACTGAGAACAAAACAGGAAAGATACTCTGTAAAAGGGGTAGCAACTAAGCCCATTGCTACTCTGCAATGATGAGACCTAGTTTGGGATAGAAGCTTCTTCCTGCATCAAAGAGTTGACTAAATAGGTGCAACACATCAAGATGACAGGGAAACGAACAACAGGAAGGGAACTTCAGTCCTCTCCACCTGGTGCCAATCTCCCCCGAGGTGACCCCTGTCCTAATCCTGTAAATACTCCACCTGGATTGTCCCTCAGCCCCAGGCCTGTCTGTACTCCCCACAGCTGTAATCTCAGCACGTGACTTCTCAGCCACTCCACGAAAGTAACTTTCACTACAGAACATGATAGGCAGACAAGACTGTCTCTGTATCCTTGGAGAGGAGCTACAGTTTCCCAAAATACACCAACTCAGTTTTCAGTCATAAGAGCCTGCCTCCAAGAATACACATCACCATAGTTCTGCTACAGGTCAGCTTTGCAGAGCTGCTCCCCAGGGACCACAGCAGCAAAGTTAGTCAACAAAAAGTTTTAAAAAACCCCCAAAACTCAAAAGGATACTGCCTAAGAGCAGAGACCATGTCTCTAGGGACAAAACAACAGATAGCCTGACATCTCTTCCTTCTAAAATTAAAAGTTCAAAGGAACAACTAGGACCATTCTGTACTATGCCCTCTGCACGTTTGGGCAAGCATCTAAAACCAAGTGCAAGAACAGATTTTCAAGGGTGAAGCATCTAGAAGCGAGCCCTGTTTTTGAGTTATTTTTAAATGTTTAGACAGGACCTAAAATAGGACCAGTGTTTTGAGTACTTCTGAAGAGTATGAACCTCACGTAGGCCATGACATTTTTAGTTTGAAAAGGCTTTGGAACAGAGGTTGTACTGTTCATGCATCGGCTTATCACCCATTTTAGCTCAAATTAGGTTACAATCCATTATGAAGCAAGAAACACTCTTTTGAAGGAGGGAAATGAACACGGATAGATTTAGGCTATCAGCAGTAAGGCAGTCTCTGTATCTCAGTAAAACCTACCATCCCATAATAGCAGGAACAGCATTTGCCACAGAGAAAAGGGGAAAGTCAGCTTCTTTGCTTACAATATTCATCCTCACAACACCCTTCCTACCTGTGTAGTTTCCAGAAATACACTGTCCGCCTCTCATCAAATTCAAGTGAACACTCTGCAGACTCCAGCAGCCCACAGGCAGTGCCTTCAGCAAGCAAGAGGTGCATGCTGTACATCACAAGCAGCACAGAACCAACCTAGAACACCAGCTGTGCCAGTCTCTTTTTTTTACCAGTTTTATTTGCATCCCCCCTCCTGCCCCACACTGACAAACCACGCTGCACTTGTCTAGCTCTGGCCTGAAACATAAGACTGAAGCAAGCACATAGTAGCACTTTACCTCCCTGAATACTCTACCAGGCTTCAGCAATGAGCAGCTCAGGGACTTCTTGGGATAGAGGTGGTTTTTATTAATTTAGTAACCTTCAATAACTCCTTCTTCTATAGACATGCCTCGTGTCCTCACATACACACAGATGTTTGGCATTCACAATATCCTGTGGCAAGAATCTTCCCAGGTTAACTGCACACATCAAGGACTAAGCTGTTATTTGGTTTTAAGCTTACTACATGTTGGCTCCATGCAATACCTATTCATACTTGTAATGGAAAAGGAAAAAAAAGGTTGCTCCTCCTCTAAACTTTCCATGCTATTCAGGAGTTGAAGACAACTGTCATTTATTGCTTTTCAGGTAAAAGAATCCCAGTTTATTTGGTTGCTCTTTTTATGGAAGGGAACACTCACTTCTGTTCACTGTTGCTGCTGTTCCATTTCTAAAAACTGAAGACACCTCTCTTAAGATAGCAGTGGTTTTCCTAAAGCTGTAGAAAACTCAATTTCCATAAGAGCTGGATGAACTAGTGTGATGGTTATCAAATACAGCAGGGATTCCCTACTTTTATAGTGAATTGCCAGTCAGGCAGTTCTCTGTCAAAATATTCAGCCTAACTCCTTAAACTGAATTTGCTCAAAAGCAAGTTTACTTTCAAGCCACAGCATTCAGCTGCACCCTTCTTCCTCCAGAGCAGGGTGTATTTTAAAAAAAAACTTTCTCTCCCTGTTAGTTCTTTGAAAATACAAATTATCTTATATTTGAATTAGCCTGCCCTGATGAAGGGTAGATCCCTCACAAGATGGTGTGCCAGAGCTTTATTCTGTCATATGTTCTCTATGAACACGTCAATCCATCAGTTTTTTCCTCAAGTATGAGCACAGTATTTAGAGATTTCCTGATGCTACACAGAACAATATTGTTCCCCTACAGAGTCATATAAGAATATCTGGGTTTGGAGACTGTTTGTATCATGACTCCCTGAAAATCCTGAGTGATTTCTTCCACAAATGCAGTAATCCTAATTGCTTCCCACATTCTTTATGAGATGTAGGACTCTGTTAATAATACACGCTTAGCTGACTAAGCAACCTAAACTTTCCTGTCAGGCTGAAATAACTTTCCTGGCTTTACTCTGTCCTTTGCCAGTTTTACTATTAAGAGTCAAATAAGAGTTTTTTAAAGATGCAGAGATGTAGAAGCATAACAGGAATTTAAAAAGAGAAGGACGGTCATTAAAACCCAACAGAACAATATATTACCTAATGTTACAATACTCAGTGCTAACAGCTTCTTAAAAATATAAACCTACCCCAAAATTTAAGGTTTTGAACCATACTTCAAGGGTTAGAAGGAACACCTCACCCCACAAATAGCCCATAACTGGTCCTGATAAAAAGGAAGAACCCCTCTCCCAAGGTTCTATGGGCACCTGAGGTGCTTTCAGAGGCAAAGGTGAACGTTTCTCCTGAAGGATTGCCTTGCACACAGCATTGCAGTTGTGTGTTTCTCTTTACTCTTAAAAAGTGGTGGTGCACAGAAATCAGGGCAGAAAAACAGCCCCTGAAATGCTTAAAAAGGAGGGGAGGGAAGAGGACAGAACAAGTAACACTCTCCTAGGTAACACCAAGTTGCTACTCCGGCTGCACAGGAATGAAGTCAAGCGCGACTGAGATAATAACCGTAACTCACATTTCAGAAGTTAGTTTGTTCAGACATGATCTTTCACACTTAAAGGTACTAAAAAGTATGTCCTCTAGTGCACTTCTACTGGAGCACTTTTCCAATAGGATCTGGACAGAATCAGCTCAATGTTTCAAAGAATACAACATACAGCACTCTGGCCTCCTTACGATCTTTTATTTTTTATGTACCCTGAAAGCAAGGATCCAGTAGAGACTGGCCTGAATTCAAGTCATCTTAAGTACTTTCTCATTCCCTATTTCAAACAGCTTTGATTTAGTGGTTTTACTGGAGCCACCCAGAGGAATGCACAACTGAGGCAACTAGACCCACCAATCTTTGTACATTTGTTATATGTATTCAGGATTTATTCTTGGATGCTCCAGATTGAAAGATGTTTTCTGAAAACTTACTCTTTATTATCTAAGAGTTCAATCCAGGTCTACTACCAAACTGAAACCACACAGACTGCATACCCAGAGAAGTCTGGGGGGTTGGGGGTTGCTGTCTGGTTTTGTTAATTGTTTTTATTTCTGCTGATCACTCTTGCTGCTAGAGCTGCAAGTCCAACAAGCAGACATCCTTCTGATGAAGGGCTCCTGTACTCCCAGTGCTCTAATAAGATACTCATCTCTCCAGCACAAAAGTCAGTGACTCATCTACATCAACTCCTAGTATCCAGGTGCCAGGGTTTCACTACCCAGCCAGAAGATCTCCAGCAGCTCATTCAGTCTAGGATCTCAGGTGTACCACCCTACATTTGATATTCAAATTCCCATATTCAAATTCCATGTATTCACCTACAGAGTGCTTCGCCAGGTAAACTTACAGAGGAGTTGTAACTATCCTGTTTAACAGGAAGCAGCCTGAAAGAACTCAGTTTCAGGGAGACATTTCTTCAAGGGTCTATAGCTGTCAACACAACAGAGCTCAGCCAGCACAAAGCAGCTCATCACACTCCATGGTGATTGACAGACAGAGATGAACGTCACTCCTGCTCCAGGAGTCTGTCTTCAGATTTGGCAACACTCACTGGCCCATTCCTACTTATAGATCACCATGAGAAACTCACAGTTTTGTTTTGCGTTTTTTTGTTTGTTTCTGTCTGTAGGTTATACTAATTCCCTTCTACAGAAAATTCAAAGTTTAAATGTTAGCTTTTGTATTTCAACTGCAGCACCAGAGGTGCCAAGAAGACTCTCACAAAAGGTGTACAGTGGCCTGATTTTGGTAGCACTGCAACCCACAATTCCAATCTCTCCCTCAAGAAAGTTGGGGTGACAAAGACAAAAATGACAAGCAAATAGGCAACCTTTGGAGTAGATTAGCAGAACTCTACAGAACAGAGCTTCTGTTGAATAGATGTCCTTCATCTTTCATAGGATTTCCCTGCATAAAAGGAGTGTTCCCTTTGCAAAGGGAACAAGCGAACATTCCACATACAGCCACTCACTCTTTCCAGCAGACCACGTGCCCGGAGAACTCGTCCAACTAATCACAGGTGGTACAGTTGGTCAGGTGGGTTCGTCACGCAGCAGCATCCAGAGGCTGCCCAGCATGACAGTGGCCACACACACGGAGATGATCAGGAACACGGAGGAGCCCAGCGGGCAGCAGCAGTCCATGGGCATCCCAGTGCTGACTCCTGGCACATTTTGCTTACCATCTGGACTCTTGGGAACGTTGAGACACCTTCATTTCTCTTATTGAAGAGTGTGCCTCAAGCTGGAAAAAACAACAGAGCATGAAATGCAAAGACTATTTTTCCAATAAATTAAATCTGTTGCACTTGACTCCCGCTGTGGTTCCTTTCCCCAGAGAAGGCATGGTCTGGCCAGCTGCACAAAGTCCAGGCAGCCCTGGGAAAACAATGGGATCTTTTTCTTGCCAGAACCAGCCTTCCTGTTCACCCTGCTAACCATGGCATGGAGGACACCCCCAGTGTGTCTGCAGAGGAGAGGAGTCTGTTGGCATAGCAACTGTACACGCTAACCCTCTGCTAATGAACAGGGATAAAATGTTTTGTTCTCATTAGGAAAAATACAGACACATTCCTGATTGGTGAGTAATGTCTCTGCCTCTGAGAGATTAGCTCAGAGCTGTGCAGCCTGAAACAGCCTCAATTCAGCACTGCAGAGCTTCCCTTGAACAGCCACTCTCCAAGGACCCCATGTCTCTCAAGGGAAAGCCCACAGAGCTTCCTGCAGCACTTTGCCTTCGGGCCTGAGACAGCTCAAGGCGAGAATAATGAGAAGAGGCTTGACAGGAGCAAACCAGAACAGGCACAATGGGAACACACCCCCTGTCCCTGAAGAGGAGCCAGCTCTCGCTGGTGCCTTCACTGCATCTGGGTCCCAAGCTACCTTGCAGCCAGTGAGAGTTTCTCTTTGTGCATCCACTGCAGGTCTGCCTTGCACAGGGCTCAGATCAGCCTGGGACCCCAGCTCCCACTCCAGCCATTTTTCCCAGTGCTGGGTGAGTAAATAGATAGAGCTAAGAGCTGCAGAACACTGGACAGCAGAGCTCGGCAACCATTCGGTTCCTGGGTGCAGAAAAGCAAACAAGGGCTCCTGCCTATCAGTCTTTATTAGGATTTTGGCATTTAATGATCAACAAGATCCACCATGAGTCTGATATTTGCAGAATATCTGCACACTGATGTTTCATCACTCAGGTTTGTATCTGGGTGCTAACCCAGGCTACAAAGAGCTGCTGCCCACACAGGCAATACTGCTTCCCAAACCCTCTCTGCTCCAGATCCTCCTGCCACAGCAGCCAGCACAGCAAGTGGGAGGATCACAGTACTTCACTCTTTGCAAAGATGATCTGGGGCAGATGCAAGGACAGACACCCAATGCACAAACAAAAATCCAATCTCTAACCACACCTTTGCCATGCTTTTGGCATAACCTGCTCAGTACAGGGCAAATAGAGCCCAACAGAATCAAAGTGTAACTGCACTCCGAGCCCATGGATCATCTCTCCTTTATGCTGCTACTGGGTTCCATTCGCTCACATCAGTTCACCTTGCCTTGAATTCAGAAGCTGTTGAGAATACAGACTGCTCACCTTAGACCTCAGAGGGGACTTTAGTCTTTCTAGGGGCTGAACAGGTACACAAACTCCCTTCTCCCTCTGGTGGGAGATTGGTGCTGGCTGGGATTAGTACCTCACACAGAGATACACTCAGCGCCATAGCAAACTGGGATGTTGCAGAGCTCTCTTGCTCTCCCAGGCCCCTGCACTGCTGATGGAGAGAGAGTGGGACTTAGGCTCGCAGGCAGCTGCAGGCTGTGCTCCAAGCACCCGCTAACTCCCTTACCCGACCCCTCAGACTTTCACCTGCCCTTTTTCTCCTCAGGGCTTCAAACACCTCAACTCAGCAGCTCAAAGGGATACAGGAGGAGAATATAGTCAGCACCGGGAAGGAAGGACTCTGCTCCCTTATGCCTTTGAGAAACTTGCGTGTCCTGTAGGGAACCCAACGCTGCTGCTCTCCCTCAGCCACAAAGCCTGTGTGTTAACCTGTGCTGTGATCTGCCCATGGGACTTCTACAGCTTCATTTCTACTTTATGAGCTTCCAGCTGAGAATTCAGTTATTTCAGCCTCTAGGCAGGCATTCTACTGCCTGCAAAGCCACCTCTCTTTGCCTAAAGAAGAGAAATAACCCAGGCTCTTGCTCGGCAGCGACAGACCCCGGCCTTGGCTGGCAGCCCCTGCCCAGCCTGCCGTGAAGCGCAGATCCCTCCCAGACCAACACAAGGCCAGAGGGGCCGGGGTGCTGTTTTCCAGCCTCCAGGCATTTTGCTTGTTCCAGGCGATCCCTCCCCCAGCCCTCAGAAAGGAAAAGCCGTGGGAATGGAGCTCAACACCCCGAAGTAGGCTCACCCCCGGGCGATGAGGCGCTTAACTCCCTGCGCGCCGGCGGGCAGCCCTCAGCACAGGCTGGCAGCCCTCAGCACAGGGGGACATCCCGGGAATGGCCCCACGCTGCTCCCTGCACTGACGGGGACGGCAGCACAGCCCCCAGTGCTGTGCCAGCACCGAAGGGACAGACCTGCCACTCGTCCACCACAGTCCCTCTCACTTTCCCAGGACGCTCGTCGCTCCGGCAGCTCTACCTTCCAGTGTTTCCATCCTCCACCAGCACACAGAAAGCAAGCCGCAAGAGGAAAGCCCTCTTTTCATCTTTCCACTCCCCAGCAAGTCCCAGAGGCTGCCCACTGAACAAAAAGTTATCTTTACAACAGCACCAAGGCACTTTTCCTCCCTTTTGCCCTGCGTGCTGCGGTACAAAGCCTCCCTCCTGGGCGCAGAGCCTGCAGTCAGCCATCAGCCAGCATGTCAGGAGTTAAGTTCGCATTTCCATTCCCCTGACCTGCACCAATGCTGGCTGAATATCGAGCTATTCTTTGCAGCTTGATAAAGCATGAGAAAGCTAAAGGCCTCACACACTCCTCTTTTCAGAGCTTGGCCTGCTGCCCACAAGCTGTCACTCCCTGGCACCCAGGGCAAAGAGAGAGAGGAGGCCAAACTGCAGCCAGCTGCAATGAATCACTCGCTGCCCGTCCCTCCTCCCCAGGGAGCCCGGGTCCCTCCTTCCGGCAAGGGGATAATGTCTGCCTGGCTGCGCTGGCTTCTTTCACAGAAAAAGCCATCCTGGGGGGCGGTGGGGCTCCTAATGCAAAAGCTGCTGCCACAAAAAAGCGCAAAGCAGCTCCCAGGAAGACTGAAGAACAAGCATTTCTGCTCAGCAGCTGGATGGGAACGCATGCCTGCAAGTGTTCAGCACAAACACCACTTAAAATCTGAAGTTGGTCATTTGTCTAAATTGCAGGAAATTCTGGAGGAAGGCTCAGGCACAGAATCTGATTTGAAGGAGAGTCTTTATCTCTTCATGCCCCACTCATGCAATATTTATTTTGGGGACTGATTTCCATTCAGTCCCTTCCTGGCTCTCCTTCTCACTATATCCAGTCCAATTACCAGGTCTCAGCCAAGCTCTTTCAACCACCACCAACACCATCCCCTCAAGTTTATTTTGATGGGTTCCATCATACAAACTGCTTCCACACAGTACAGTTTGTTCCTCATTTTTAACACAAAACGACAGAGGGAAATGTCCAGATCTCAGGGTCACTGACATCCAAGACAAAAAATGTTGCTGAGAAGGCACAGGAACACCAAGGTCATCACGTGCGTTTCCTGCACTACAGACCCACATTTGGAGAGCAATGCCTTTGAAAGGTAAAGATGTCCAGGCCTTTGCAAGGTCAAGATGTTATCTGTTTGCTTTCTGAGGAAGGGGATAGTTATCAGTAAAACACACACAAACTCAACCCCTGTCCACCAGCCTAAGCATGAACTGAACAGTGGCACATGGGATACCTCCATCCACTCATTTTTCTCCTGTAAAGAGTAAGTTCACTGCACAGTAGCTACAGTAGTAGTGTTCCTGCTGAATAGTTGCATCTCTTCCAGTACAGAGGAAGGAGCTGCAAACTGCAGTTTTACTGGGAAGAGGTTTAACCCTAAGCCCAGTAAAGGCAAAGTCTCACTACCTTAAGGGCAGGATGAGAGGTTGCTTTCCCAACAGCATGAGCTACCATGCCCAGCACTCCTCATCTCCCACTAACACTATCCCAGTGCCTCGTATCTCTAACAGCCATACTCTCTGCCCCCCTTTCCCTCCCAAGGCAGCCATTTAGGCTCCAATTTCAGCACACCTGTCTGCCCATAGTGTGTTTCAAATTCAGACAGTGTGAGGGCAGGATTAAAGAAATTCTTCTTATCTCTTCCTGCACTTGCAGGGTGATGAGGGAAGGAAGAGCTACACAGTTCCCACCTGGCAGACAATGTGTATTCAAACAGTGAGAAACCCATCAACTTTGTTTGGGTCACCGAGGCAATCCACAAAGGGTTTCTTTTATTGTTGTTATTTGGGCTTTCAGGGTGTTTGTTTTTACAAAATCTGGAACAGCACAAAACAGGATCATGAAGAGAAAAAGAACCTTTTTTTTTTTTTTTTAGGAGAAACGGAAGGACCTTCACTATTTCTAAAGCCACCTTCATCACAAACTAAACCAAGACATAAAAACACTCTTTCAGGGACACAGGCTGTCAAGAATCACAAGTAATCACAGTCAATGCCACTTTATCATATTCTCTGGCCAGATGACACACCACATACGGATTTCCCCTTATGATACATTTATAGCACTGTAAGGTTTCTCCTTACACTAGCACTGTAAGTGCACTCCTGTACATCTACATCAGTAAGTGCCTCCTCCACAGCACCTGCAGCTACAAAACTAGTACATTGACGAGATTATTACACTGAGCATCCACAAGTTAGCAAGCTCTGGAACTCGGGCTACCCCTTGTGCAAATGAAATACAAAACACTCCCTAACCATACTCAATCACACTGTTCCGCTGTGGGAATGCCAGCTCATCCAGCATTGTCCTCCTCTGCCAGAAGGATCTCTAAATGCAAAGCTTAATAGAAACAGTTAATATCCTGAGCGTGGCTCTGAGCCATCTGAGCTCTATGTGTAACATAATCGGGTTCATAATGCCCAGAATAGCACTCTGGAGTCCTAGCACTGACTAAGACCTCACTGTATTAAGTGTTGTGTGGATAGTTGCAGCGGTGCCGTTTTCTCTTCTGTAAAATTACTGAGCGCCATATACAGGAACCAACCATAACCCATATTTTACAGAAGTTGGGACACAGGAGAGCAATGTATACTTTTCAAATGTCTTTTTTTGGCAGCTAAATCAAGTTAGTATTTTCACAGACACACTGAGGGAGGGAGGGAAGGGAACACTGAGGTTCCTCTCTCTCTGGAGCAGACAGGCAAAAGCCTAGTTCAGCCAAAGCTCACTGAGGCTCTTTATGTTCCCGTTCAGTGACAGAGGTCACTTGTCGAAGCCTGAACAGATCTGGTACAGGGCTGCCTGCTAAGCACGCTGGCAAAAGGATCTGAGCTATACCCTTCTCTGCAGTTGTTTGTGTTTCTTCAGGAACACCAAAGACCTGGAGTCTGTCCCAACTCTGCTTGCACTGCCTTTGCTAAAAACATGCCTTTTAGCTCCAAAGTAAAATTTGTCTTGAATTCCTTGTGCTCTGAAGAAAGAAAGCACATACACAGGGTCCATGAAGAAAGTAATTGCTTGCGTTTGCCAAAACACTTCACTTATGCAAATTCTAATTCTTTCGACACAGATTCCAGGATACTTTCCTACCATAAATACAGGTTAGATCCATGTTTGAGCTGATTATCCTGTGATGCTCTTTAGGTTCACATTGCACAGCAGGTGTTTCTCATACTTCCAAAGCATCCAGAAGTCACAGCTCTTCAATTCATTGATTTTTACAAGGCATCAGGTCATGTTGTCTGGCCTTCAGCTGATCACAGTTCATGAGCTTTCTGCACATTTTTGGCTTAGGAACTGTATGTGTTTGAAGTGAATAGAGACTAGATGCCTTTTGGCAAGATGCCTGAGGCAAAGGCCTCAGGAGAGAAATCCACCATTTCCCAGGCTGATACAAATGGACAGGCATCCCCTTGCTTCAACTTTTATTCCCTATTTGTGAACTGGCTCTGAAGAAGGACATTCTCCTCTCAGCTAAAAGAAATCTCTGGTTTTTAGCACTGCTTTGCCTTTTTTTCTACTGTGTTGTTGCTCCCCAGAGGAGAGAAGCCCCATCAGCCCATGCAGTGTCTGATCAGAGCCCATCCTGCCCCAGCAGCATGTTCTCCTCAGCTGAGCAGAACAGGTGGGGAGGCAGGACGAGAAACATCCACAAAGTAGTTTCTTAAACCAGATTTACAGTGATACAGTGAAACAGATGGGTGAGGGGAGATTGAACACATTTATAGCTAACCAGCAAGACTGCCATGACCTAAAACAGATTTTCAGAGAGAAACACCAAATCCAAAACTATCATCTGCAGTCCAATTGGGAGCTGCCACTGCCTCCACTCTTGCTGTGCCACTGCAATGCAATCACAACCACAGCACCATCCTTTCCCACTGAAGTACCTGCTCCTCTAAGAGGAAGTCATACAAACCTCATCTTTCACGTGCCACGAGTGATGAGGATCTGACAGTCTGGGTTTTGGCATCTAAAGTAACTGCTGTGAAAATGTGACAGGAGATTTTTGCCAGAACAGGTGAGAAGAACTTTCCAACTTCTTGGAAAAGATTATGTGTACAGCTGCAACCCAGTGCAGAACTGCAGGGACAGCAAAAATGGACGTCCCACTGCTGTGGTGAACAATCCTGAGGCTCTCAGCATGGGAAAGAGGAGAAAGTTGGCTGCTGCTTTACCTGTAGTCACTTAGGAAAAAAGCCATCAAGATCTACCAAAATTCTGATTGTCTTCTGGAATACTAGATGCAGTTTCTGGGAGAAAGATTTTTCATAGGGATATTTTTGACTATTGGTTGAATATCGTCTTTGTTCCTGACTACAGCTGGAAAAAAAAAAAAAAAAAGGACCCTTCTTGCTATTGCTTTCACCATTCAAGACATTGTCATTGTCACCTTTCAGATGTGTAAGCATAAGAGACAGCAGCAGCTGAGCTGTAGTAATTAGGAGGAAGAGATGTGCAGGCCTTGTCTCACATCCTCCTGTTAAGATGCAGTTTACACTTTGGCAGGTTTAATAGTCCCCAGTGAAAATAAGCCATCTGCATCTGCTCCAGCACACCATCCTCATTTCTGAACCCTTCAACCAGTTCTGGAAAAATCAGCATTGCCTCCTTTTTACAGGCTTAAATAAAGTCAGAAACTCATTAATTCTCTTACAGTAATGCAGGAACGCTGGCTCTAGACCTGTTCACAAGGCATCTGCTTTAAAAAAAAAAAAAAAAAAAATCCCATTTTATTCAAGCATCTACTGAGTTCCAAGTTTCACTGCTTTCTGTAGTTGCAGCAGGAAAGCCAAAAAGGACGCAAGCAACCTTATTCAATTCTATTCACAAGCACCCTTCCTTGGGAAAGCCAATAACTTTCAGAGAGCCTCTGCAGACTTTGCTCCACTGCTTTGCACACTGGAGAATGGCTGGTTGGTAATCCTCTTTTCACTCAGTGAGCACAGACCCAAAGGTTTTCATTCCTGTGAGCTCAGAAATTTCCATTTCCATTTGAGAGAGACATTTTCCTGGCAGTTCTCAAAAGATGCATTTGTAAAATAGGGAAACAACCTCAAGGAATGCTAAAGCAAAGGAATAAAGCTGTACGTGGACAGTCTTTCTACCTCAGCCAGGAAAGGAAATTCCTTCTCAGCACTAATGCCCCATAAACACACCCTACTCTGCAACTACCAAATACTTGATCAACACAAACTGACCAGCTGACCACCCTACCCTGTACAAACATCAAACATTTTCCTCAGTGTTTGTTTCAGATTGCCTAGGGCAACAGCCTCCAAAATCTCAAGCGAAAGGAAAAGTCCTGAAACATGTATTTGTGTGTGCATGCAAGACAAAAGAAAAGGGGTGCACATCAGATGGCTGCAACACAATAGAGGGGTGAAGGTGTTCTGCTGCACTCGCTACAGGAACACACACTCACATCAGTGGTTTTTAAACTTGTAGTCCATAGATTTTGCTGCCTCCAAAAGTAATTAAGAAACCAAATCCATTGTCATATCTGTATCATAAAACGTTTAGAAGTTTGCAAATCCAAAGAGGTTGAAACTTGCTTCTTCCAAGTGCAAAATATTTAGATAGCCCAAAGCCAAGTCCCAGAAAAAAGCCATAGTCAGTGTCTCAGGAATGCCAGCTCTTAACACCAACCAAACCCATACAAATCCTCTAGGGCAATTCACAGTATCATCTCCCACAAAAACTCACTTAAAATTGCAGCTATCATTCACCCCTTAATTCTATGCCAGGGAAACCGAACTGAGTTTTACTTTGACACTCTGCGAAGTAGTCAGCCGAGTGAGCTATTTTCCCTACCTTGCTTTGGGGAATTCCTGCTTGGTATTTCTGTAAAGAGAAACAAGAAGGCTTCGCACCACATTGGGCAGGATCCCCTCCATCACTCCCAGCTCCTTAGCAAAGGCATTCCTGAGGTGCACTGTGCCCTAATAAATCAACACGAGCACACCAGGTTTCCCGGCAGCTGGAAACTGGAATTCTGCAGTGAAGGCAAACACCTCCCTAGCTAAAGCAAACACAGCCAGGGAGCCCCTGCTGAGCAGAACAGCTACTGTCAAAAGAGGGACTGAGGGAGAAGGTGGGATCATAAGGCATCTAGCTGACAAAGGGCAATCCAACATAAAGACAGAAGATGGCCATAAGTCCAGCCCTGATCTAGGCATTCCTCTGTGCAAGCATCTGTTTGCCAAAATGTTTTATCAGGATAAAATCACTAAACTTCATTTTTAGAGCAATGACCATCTTGCCCTGATACAGATGGTACTTTTGCCTTTAAGAGCATTTATTTTAGTGTTTAGAAGATCTGTGTAAAAGATCCTGCAAAAATACAGAACAAAAAAAGCCCAGTCTTAAACAGCTTATAACTTAACTCTAAAATAAACGAAGACAAAGGGAACAGCAGCGATCATTATGAGCAGCACTCAGCTCAGCAGAACAAGACAACTGCTGTTTCCAGGGTTAAAGGAAGGCATTTGGATTTTTTTTCTTTTTAAACTATATAACAGAAAAGAACTGATGAAAGATTTTAGAGAAGAATTATTAGGTGGGTTGGGGCCATTTATGGGCCAACCACATCTCTCACAGAAATCAAACCAGCATTTTTCAAAAGCAGCACAAGGAAACAACAGAGGGTAATGTTACCAGACAAACAGCAGCAAGGGCCCAGTTTCCAGCACTAACATTTGCTAGATTGCATGCAAAAAACTAGATGGGCTGCTTCAGTACCTCATTTTCAGCTGCACTTGGGGAGTAAGGGAAAGGAGAAATGAAGCAGGGTTGAAACAGTGACAGTAAAAGCAAAAGAGCTGACTGCCTCAAATGCTCTTAATAAGGCACAAGCCCATCAATACTATAAAAATCTCTCATTCACTAAAACAAAAGCATCTTCCTCAGATGCACTCTGAGAGCTGGAATAAATACTCAGATTTTACCATCTCCCCCTCCTGATGGTTATGATCTCCCACAGGGAGTTTCCTGGTAACGCTTTCGGTGCATGGATAGGAGGTAGCACAGGGTAAGTGTGAACAAATTTACCTATGTCAGACCAGATGTGAACTGCAAATCCAAGTCTTCAGCTTCCATGGCATCATTTGAGACCCTCACTTTGAGACCACTGTAAGGCACATTTTCCTTCCCGCTCCCTTGAAGAGCCACCAGATCCCAGTCCACAAGTGAATTCTGCCTTTAGGGTAAATCCTGGTCTACCTACACGTGGTTAATTGAGACACAAAGATGCCAGGCAGCTGACAGTGCACAGCAATGGTGCAAAGCCAGCAGACCCACCAGCAGGTGAGTGCCTGGAGCTCCCAAACCACAAATCATCCCCCCAGCCTGAGGGAGATCCAGCTGGCAGAGCTGTGTTCTGTTTGGAAAGACCCTGAGTGGCACTTAAAAGCCCTGGGTCTCAAGAAAGAAATCACAGATGAATGTGCTGGGTGAAGGACTCCTACATATGTATACATGGAGAGAGACACACACAAAGGAGGGCGGGGGGGCAGCTGGGAAGAGTGACAGCAAGACTTGTCTCTGGGCCTTGTGCTTATTTTGACCTTTCAGTTAAAGATTCTCCAAAAAGGCACTGCTCAGCCCCAATCCTGATTAGATGTCTTGGGAAAAACAGAGCACAAAGCATCACACATGAATGAGCACAGAGCCATAACACGATCTTGATATTCCCACCCATCCATATGGCCAAAAAAAGCAAGGCTCTTCAATGCAAACATTGGCAGCAGCAATATGAAACTAATGTGTTAATTAGCAGATTTTGCAATCCAGCACACAGCAGAGACTGCTGATGGTGGCTATTATATAGTCAATCAGAAGTGAAACAGAACAAGTACCACGTTACTTAAACCATTCACAACAAGGTTAATAATTTGCTAATTGCGTATTTCTGGCCAGAGCAGACCAAGGTCTGTTTTTCAAGCTTCTTTTCTCAAAGGTGTTTTAAAATGTATTTAGCAGGGCAAGCTCTCCATCACTGGCAACTCTTCTCTTTGTTAACATTCAGTCTCAACTTGAATGTTTATCTTAAATTCAGGAAAGGCCACTGCCTTGCTTTACACAGCATCAGACTAAATGAGCTCAATGATTTCCCAGCCTTAAACTCTTTAGTTTTCAGCCTGTAAACAGTCACAAGTTATTCTGAAACAATCATAGTCTAAATTAAAACATTCATCAGATTTACTTCTTGTATAGAATTTTCACATTGAATGCAAGAGAAGATTACGAAACTGAATTACTTAAATGCAATTGGAATTTAACACAATTCTTTTAGCGTACTTGGGTTTACAAACTAAATGTTTAATAAAAGCCTACTCTCCTGGAAAGTCTAATCAATAAAATAAGTACTGCAAGACAGGTGAGATACAATATTTATTTCACCATTACACTGATATTTGTAAGAAATATAAAAAAGAAATATAAAGAAGATTTCATTTTCAGGAGATATTTGAAGTACAAACCTCAAGCTGACACTCCTGTCATGAGCAAGATTCTTTATATCCCGGATGTACCACTTATGGTGCATAAAACATCTAGACATAAACAAAGTTTGGAAGGAAAAGAACAAATGGGAATGAAGAACATGACTGAATTGGTCTTGGGGTTATTTCCAAAGCACAGAAAACCAGAAATCAATTGCACCAGGACTAGTCAGAGTCACATAATTTAAGGTATAGCCGCTCTGATTTCCTGCCTAACACACAGGCACTGTTCCATTTTATCCACTCACACCTCCACAAAGCCCATTAAGTGGTTCTGTGAAATGTAGTGGTTTATGGCATCTAGACTAAAGGCCTTTGGAGGTCAAAACATAAGTTCACTACTCTGCTAGTAGTTTGCTACAATGGCTCCATCATTCTTTCTGGCAGCAAGGCCAGACTAATTTCTTATTTGTTTGCCTTCTGCCTTGAGCCACTAATTCCTTCTCTGCTGGATTAAAGAGGAGCTCCTCAGAGTCAATTATGCACATGTTTTAACCAAGTCACCTCTCAATAGCTTTTTTGGCAATCAACAGATTGCCAGTGTCAGTGTCTCAGTACAAGGCATCCTTTCTTGAGTCCTTGAAGAGCGTATAACTTTTTTTAAATATAAATTTGATTGTCCTCTCCCCCTTCCACCTTCTTCAGAGTCACTGCTTTGGTGAGGCACATTCAGTGAAAAGCAGCATCTCTGGCACACAGAAGTCCAAACTTACCTATATCAGATGGTGTCATTTCACTGGACCCGTTTTACAGCACAACGGAGGAGCTACAGAAATCAGGCTGCAAAGATCATATCAGTTCACTAACAGTCAATTATCTGATGGTACTGAGTGTAAGGAGCTTGCATCTTTCTTAATCACCATATAATCTTTTCTCCAAGAGCTCTAAGGAAAACTTCATTACCTCCCCCATTCTGCCAAAGACTTACATACTATTCAGGATATTTAAGCAAGAAAATCCCAACATTCCTCTCATTTCCAGCCGTGGTTTTGAGTTTGTCCTCAGCAAGGCTCTACTGAATCAACATTAGCAGTGGCTTTAGACTTATTTTCAGAATACTGATGAACTACTGAACAGCAGAGTTCACTACTGATGCTTGCTGAAGTCACCAGCTAGGAATATCACTTTCTGAAATGTACCCAATAACCCATGATTTCAGAAGCATCAGCCTTTTTTTTTAATTAAATAATTATGAGGTATGCTGTTGATGTTGGCACAGATCAATTATTCATACCATTGTATGACTCCAAGTCAAACATCCAAGAAACACATTACATGAACAGTCACCTGCTGCAGTGTTTCTTTCCAGCAGCACTTTCTTACTATTAACAAAACCCAACTCTTCAGAGGTGTATATCCTCCGAAGTATACATCAAAAGCTATAACTACCCATCTCAAACCTCCCCAAAGACCTGACTTATTCAACATGACTGCATGAAAAGCATTAATACCTTGTAGATGTTAACCAGGCACTCCATATCTCAAGGACCTTCCTCTACTTCTGTTCTAGCAGGAGGCCCACTGAACCTCCATCTCCAGCCAGATTTCCATTGCGTGGCACTTCTCATTTTGTGTTATTCCTTAAATGCACATCTAAATTTGCAAAGAGCACAAGGCAGAGAGTTTATGCTTTCTGTGCAGGCAGGAGCACAGGCCAGGTTTGGGTGCAGGTCAGTGTGACAGCTGGAAGGGCTCTGCATGTGGCTTTTACCAATCCTTACCTTGGCATTTTCAAAGCAAGAAGTTGACTTCCCATTGTGAACCCCCCAGCCCAGCTACCCAGGAACACCAATACCTGGCTGTCTGTCAGGGACAAGATCACCAAGACAGCTCTAAGTAGCAGGAACAAGTAGCCTATGGAAAACTACTGTCAGGAAGGCTACCCATCAGTTTTAACAGCAGAAAGTCTGCTCATATTTATGCATGACCGCTCAAGTGAACTGCATGACTGCTTTTGTTGATCTGCTCGCAGCGATCCATTCTTTCAGTAGGAACACCAGGAGGAAGCCATGCTGGGACTGGGCAAGGGGAAAAAAAACACCCTGTGGACATAGTGAATGGGACAGAAAATTCCCCTACAATTTCTGTATGTTTATTTCCAGCAATGCCCTGGATTGACTTTTCTAGCAGCTTTTTGGGACACCTTCACACATCATAGCCCAAGCCACACCACAGTAGTCATTTTGACTAAATCTACTTTAGAAATTGATTACACCATTGATTTTTTTTTTCATAGCTTAGATAGACACAAAGTGACCTTTTCATCCCACAAAAAAACCAAAGAGAATTATCACATATAAACAGAGTCTTCATTTAAAAGGGAGTGTTTTGCTCCCTTAGAAGAAAAGTCCTGCAATACCTTTTCTTGCAGCTCTCAAAAGATCAACTCTCCTTCCTCCACTTGAGCTGTTCACCTTTCTGTCCAAAACATGCCAAAGCGACAAGATGTCTCAGAGCATTCACAGAAAAGCAGCCTGAAGACAAACACAAGCCTTCCTACAGGTCACTGAGTGGCACAGACATCAGTGCTATTTTGTCAACTAACAGTTCTATTTCAGTCTGTGAAGCAGCAACACAGAAGACAGTTCACAGCAGAGGTAAGTTTCATAAGCACAAAAAGTTTTATTCTTTCTCTATAAAGAAAAGAGGTTTTTGAGTTGTATTTTTCATTACTGAGTGGAATAACAAGGATGCCCCATGTGTTTATATTGGTTGAGACCATTTGCCTTGTGAATCACTGCATACATATAATTTCTACCTGCTTAAAATAAACACATTGTGTTTTGGGCAAAGTTCCATCATTGGGACCTCGTGCCTTCTGGTACTTCCTACATGGTGTACTTGGGGATGCAGATTACAATCCTAGAGCTGAACAGCCAGGTGTCATTTGTGTTTTGATGACTCAACAGGCTCTGGCAGCCTGCAGAGAACACAGAGACTGTAATTGTCACTGTAGCACCCGTTAGGATCACACTGTGCTGGCAGCACTGGGAGGAAGGGAAACAGATGCATAGCCCAATGGCTTTCAAACATTCAGGAAAAGGATGAAACCTCGGAACTGTGAGTGCAGGTCATTCTCCTGTAACAGCTTTGGTCAGTGCAGCAGCATCCTGGGGCTTGCACGTGGATGCTCAACACCTGCACTCGGCACAGACACAAACCTTTGATCAGCAAAAGAACATTGAACTGCGAAAGTACTTGACCAGTAATGCTCACATTTCTTGGGACTGTGTGAGCAGCACCAGCATACAAGTTCCTCCCAGCAGGATACCATCCCTGTCATCCACTGGAGGGTAAACACTCTTCAGATGTTATTTGTCTGTAGTGAACAAGTTTGGCATTCACAGATCCATGGCAAGAGCTCTGCTACAGCAGGTCTGTGATGGTGGCAGGCTGTAGATGTATTTGGATGGTCAGTTCCAAAATAACACTGGTCTGTGCTATATCCACTAGCTTGCTTACTCTTTCTGCTCTTCACAACCTTTATTCATGGAGTTCAAGAGAGATAGCTCTACACAGTGGTGAAGCCTAGTTAAGCATTGTGAACAGTGGCCATTATCAACATAGGTCATTAAGGAAAGGTTCATGATGCCACCACCCTGTACAGACAGGCATCAGACCCACAATGAAAGAGAGCAACTACTTGCAAGACCATTGATGGCAGGGGGCTGCCTGTGCTCTATGCACAGAAAATGCATTTACAAAGTTCAAGTAACCAGAACAGTACTGCCACTGCAACATACAGGAATAACTTCAAAATATAATTAGCAAGAAAGCATGATCGTCAGAAGCCTTTAGATCTGTGGTACTCTGCTGAGCTTGTTACTGAGGCTACTGACACAGGCTTTCACCTCCCCTGCAGACCAATTCAGTGTGGAGAAGGAAGGGGCCATGGTGACTTGGGCACTGTGAGGACAGAGACTTGACTGTCCCAAGCCCAGAGAAAGCAAAACAGGCTAAATGGCTCTTTCATCTGGTCCTGTGCAGCTGCTCATATGGCCACACTGCCAGCACACACAGTCCCTACTGCCCATCTGTGCTGCTAGGGGAGGTAACCTCACAGGTACCTGCCCTCTGGGCAGTACAGAGAGCAAGAGCAACATTTGTATGGCAGCTGCTGTACACCACCACTCCTTTTCCTTTAGCTCTCCATCATGTCAGCAGTGCTGAGCACAGAGCACAAGCAGACACTCCAGCTCTCTGTCAGACACTCCAACTGCCTGTTACTGTGGCCAAGGAGCTCAGCCCATCGAATCACTCAGGGATGGCAGTGCCTCAGGGGCTGCTCTGCCTTCCTGCCAATTCAAATTTTGCCTATGCTGCCAAGAGGACAAGCTGGTAGCAATCACCCAGAGCCATTCTGTAATTGCACATGCACCTCTGTTGGCTGTCGCACATCTGGAGAACAGTTTCTGGTTACAAATCCCAAAAAGAATGGAAAAAAGTTTAGATCAAAGGAGGAAATAAACAGTACAAGTCAGTGTTACCCATTACAGCCACAGCAGTGCCCCAGAAGTCACAGTCACACAAGGGAACCATACCTCTCCATCATAGCCATAAGAAAGCTGCACTGCCACGCTGGACAAATAGCAAATAGCCCTTGCAATCTTTGTCTTAAATCTCTCTCAAGTTTCAGATTGATATGAAGTGCAATTCAAAATATGTTTCACCTAAGGATCAGAATATATATTCACAAATGCTTTAGTCTCCCTAGGTATTTCAACCTTTCTGCAGCCTCATTTTGTCAATTTCTATCAAAATGCTAAAAAGATCTGGCAAATAAACAGAGCCCCTGGTAGTACTTCTCCATTTCCCACAGTGGCACACAGAGAGCTCATGCAATTAATTCAGTTGCACACCAGCTTTACCATTCTCTTGGGTAGAATCACTCAGTAATGGACTGCAATCTGTACAGAAGAAGTCAAGCAGGAAGCAAATAAAGATCAAAATACTGATGTCAGTGGGACTCAAAAGTCCAGGAACTGCTTTTGCACTAGAGATCTCCAGCATATACACGTTTTGGCTACACTAAAGGCAGGAGACAGTAGAAGACAGGTGAGAAGAGCTTGCTTATGACTGGAAGACAGCAAACAGATGATCAAAATGCTCATCACATGTGTTACCAAAATGCTCTCACATATGATAATTTTGTAATTCACTAACACAACTACTCTCTCCAGCATTTTAAGAAGGTTTGATGCAAAAATATCTTGGGATCAAAGCTGAAAATGTCAAAGAGAGAGTTGCTTTGGGGCCATTAACTAACTCCAAGCTGTCCAAAACCCTACACCAGCTTCAGTGAGGACATTATTTCTGACAAAGCCTGCTCTGGCAGGACCATCTCTGAAGCCATGGTTCCTCTGCTTTAAATTTTTGTTGTCTGAAGGACCTCCAGCTGAGCAGAGCACTCAACAGGCAGTGCCAGGAGCATTTTCTCAACCATTTGCTTGGCCAGTTGTTCACAGAGGTTGGCATTTCTTTATGTAGACTAGAGAACCCAAAAATTCTGCAGCATCTCACACAGGAGGATGAACGCAAGGGCACTTGTAGGCAAGGAGGGATTTCAAGAGCACACCATCTTCAGGAGTCAGGGTCAGAGTGGGGAGACAGGTGGCACTCCAGTTCTTCATGTAACTCCGCACAAAAAGCAGGGAAGCCACTCAAACAAATTGTGAAATGGTGCAGTAAAAAAGCAGAGAAAGCTAAAAGAGCAGAGATTGAAACAAAAATCACTTTGAAATAACATACATGGGCAGAAACCCTCAGCTGAAAGCACTACTTCTATGTAGTAATTTTCAGAATTATTATAACAGGGTAAGATGTCAAACATATCCATTCTATTTATAGAATGACATGCAATTTAGTCAGAAAACAAGTTTCATCAGCATAGATAAATACTTGAACACAATCAGCTTCCTCCACCTGCACAGTTCCAGGCACAACTACTCTCCTGCCACAGCAGAGCTGCAGGGAAGGGTAGGACACAAGAAGGACTGCATTCTCCTCTGAATAACTTCTGCAGCAGGATGAACCCCATCATTGCAGCTCAATACCACATTATGCCGAGATAAGCTGACACACAATTTTTTTCAATGAAACCCAGAAGCACTGCCTTTAATTTCAGAATTAAGGAAAAGTGCAAAGAGAAGGAGAATGGTGATGACTTGAAATTGTCTGCACCTGCAGATACAAAGCAGCAGCAATCCATTCAGTCAATACCTTACAGCTGTGTATCCCAATGGCTCACCACAGATTCTGTGTGGGTATCTGGAGCAAGTGGTGACAATTCCTAAGCTCCAGTCCCCAACACAGAACCAGCCTAGCTAAACCACCACCGGGAGCAAAGATCAACCCGCTTGCAGCCTGTGACAGAGGGACGAGAGACTTCCCACAGGAGATAGACCAGGAATAGATACAAGTAGCAAGATAAAATTACAGAGTTCAGATACTTCAAGAAAGGAAACAAATTATCATTTCCTAAAGGGAGTAGCTATGAAGTTGCAAGAATTTTGAGAGCAGCAGCACTGGTGCAGAGCAGTGGCTGGGGAAACTACAGTTCCAGGCTGTTCCACAGTTAAACTTCAAGGCCAAAAGCAAAGCAAATTCTCACACGTTTATCAGGGACAGGAGTAATCCTCACAGTACTTGCAGTTTTTATACTGCAAGCAAATCACTGAAGTTCACATGAAATGAAAGTCTGGCATCTGGACATTTCCTTAGGATATGTTTCATTTGAAGATTCCCTTCACATTTTGATCAACATCTAAAATCAGATCATGCTAACACAAAGTTCTTTTTTACTTCACTTTCCCTTTCTTTCCCTTCTTGAGATTGGCAGGCAGACTTTGAAAGTGAAATTCTAAAATGAAATTCAAGATATTAGAAACCATTTAAAAATTGATTCAATAACAAAACAAAAAACAAACCAAAACAACAACAAAAAAAACCCACCTAAACTGAAACCATTTGTTTCTTCTTTTTTCTTTCCCTCACAAGCATTGGGAGGCAGTACTTACTTCTAGTTAACAAAAAGAAGACCTACATTGTTTCCTGGAACCTCAAAATAGCTCAGATGTCTTAGTTACTACTTGGCTGGAAAAAAATTATTAGTAGTGAAAACAAGTCCTCCGCATTTATTACTTAAGCAGTTGGGGAGCAGAGGCAGAGCCTTAAAGAGCTCACACCAAAGCACTGTGGTTCTTCCATTAGTCAGGGCTGCATGTCGGTACAGGTCGGAACATCCTCCTTCGTGTTTTTGCACCTTTGCAGCTTAGCAAGTCTGAGCTCCAGCAACTACAACCCTGGCCAGCTTATTAAACAGGGGAGCATCTCAGTTACCACTGGAGCAAACCACAGCACGCAGGCTGATTCTTCATGGTTCCAGAGAAATATGCAGGTAGCAAAACCCCCTCCACACTGTTTTTAGAGAGTCCTCTAGACTCAATATGTGCCACTGGGAAAGGTCCTTTGGCTTTCCCCACTGTGCTGGAGTAAAGACTGTGCAACACGTGAGTTTACCGTTTCCCAGTTAAATTAAGATCTACTCTGCCTTCTGGAGCAGTGGTATCATGTCACGAGACTGTGCACATGCTCCTGCTGCCTCAGACACTTGTTTCTGAAAAACACATGCAAGAATTTATAGGAATTGTCTTCCGGCACTGAGACGAAACCAGACAAAGCTCAAATAACGATCAATATGAATCTTCTCTAAAGACATCATCACAACCATCAGGTCATCAAAGACGCCTCCAATAATAGGACTGGGAAAATGATACCAGCACAATGAAAGACCAGCTGGCACATTCCCATAAAGGCAAAAGCAGCCCTCCTGTGGTTTTGATGAACAGCAGAAGATGAATCCTTTCAGATACAGTAATCCTGCAATCAGATACTCAGAAGGACCACAAATAAATGCAAATCAAATCCAGGGCTTTAACAGATTATAGGGAATGCAAAGGAGAGTCAGTAGAACACACCAGATCCCAGCATGCAGAGCACAAAGATGTTTCACTGAAGATCCAGGTGAGCAAAAAGGGCACCAGTCCAAGCCCTGCTTCCTGAAACTAGCTTGTATCTAGAGGGCTAATTCTTACAAGAAAGCAGGCAGGCTCATGCCTCCTCTGACTGCTACCATCCTGCACAGCCTGTAAGCTGGGAGGAATCAAAGTCCTATCATCTTCCTCCAAGATGCCCTTATGCAAGATTGGGAGGGTTCAGCTCAGAACTTGGCTACAACAGACAATTTGAAGTTTCAGGGAAAAAAAAAACAGCTACAAACAAAAACAGAACAGATGGAGAGGCTGTCAGTGAGGAGAAGAAACTGAAGTCCTTGTGAGTTTGCTTTGACAGGCAGCAAGGAGGACTGAGACAGAGAAGATGACAGAAGAGAAATAATGTCAATCTACCCAATCCAGCAATAAAGCTTTTACCAGAAAAAAATCTCAAGCATTTCTGAAGAGTGGCTGCTTCATCTTCTTCTGAACTTCTTGTCTGTTATTCTCCCTCTCCAGCTAACACTAAAACTTCTGCTGAAAAAGATACCAAGCTTCCCTGTACCCATCACTGCTGGCTAAAGGAACGCTCCAGAAAGCAAACAGCAATAGTGAAAGACAGCAAATGCAATTACTTTTGTCTTCTTTCAGACAGTGCTGGATAGCACACACCCCACACAGGCAACCTGGGTGGGTGCTTTTTCCTTCAGAGCACACCCAACATACAACTGGCACCGCTTAATTTGGCAGGCAGCCTCCCTCCAGGCTCACGGGGCCACCTTGGGCAGCAACAGATACTTTTCAGACTCGTTCAGTCCTTGCAGGCTCTGCTGGCATTGCCAGGAAAGCCCAAGCGTGCCAACAGCAGCAACACTCCAGCAACAGCCCCGCTTCACACAAAGACTGGCACTGAAGGGAATGGCTCCACACACTCATTACAGCCCTCTGTCAGCTATTCCCTCTGCCCTTATATGGGAACATCCCGTGGCCCCACTGGGAATATGATGCTGCTGGTGGACATGAAAGGTAAGGCAATACCTGAGCTGTCAGCAGGCGAGGGCAGAATTTTTCTGTTCTGAAAAGCAAGCAGAGTCTTGGAGCCTGAACTCTTTACAGCACTCATATGGGAGAAAGTAGAGATTAAAAGTGTCAACTGCTGACAGTCTGCACCCACCTTTCTCAAGAGAGTTATGCTGGTGATTTTAATCTTATTAAATATTGTTAATCGTATTACTGACCTAACTCTTTTCACATGTTGGAAGAAATTTAAAGAGAAAATTCCATATATGACCATGCTATGGCAAATGCTTTCTAGCCAAATCTCAATTCAGGGCAAGTCCCTGGCTTGCAGATTCCAGTTCAGCTGCACACAGGTATGGATGAGCATGGAAACAGTCCGCTCAGCACCAGACTCCTGACAAGTCATCTTCCCCGCCAGAGTCTGCTCTGTTCATAATTTGTTTGCTTTCTTCTCCTGTGATTCTTCTAGGCATTCCTGGCTTCTCAAAGTGACCCTGTTAAAATCTGCGAAATTCCACGCCCCATTTGTAACAAGGGGAAACACCAATTTCCCTATTAGAATGCAAAACCACGTAGCACAACAGCTCAGTGCATCAGCTTCCCCCTGAATTGGGGTGAATGCTTCCATCACTGGCTTAGCTCCCTGACGTCACACAAACACATCATTAATATAAGTCATCGATTTCTGCTTTTCATACACAGGGCAGAACACTTCTGTGATCCCCGTTCAAAAAGTAAGGTCACAAATGAGCAGCTCACATTCAGCCTCGCACAGAATAGAGCACTTGTTTAAGTAAAATACTGACCCCGCTGTTTTACAACACTCAGGGTTGTTGCCCCTTCCTCTTTGTAATTACAGCAGCACTCCAGATACTCTCCCAGGACTGCTCCTGTTCCAGACTGCTGCCCTGAGATAAAGCAGCAGTCACAGAAAGTTTAGATTTAAGAAAAGAAAGATCTCAAATTGCAACTCCTGGAACAGAAGACACACCTGCTCAGAGGGGTCCAAACACTTGCCGCAAACTCTTTCAAAAGGAACGTGTTCAAGGTGGAAAAGGAGGTCTGCAGACTAACAGCAATTACCCAGGCAGTGCGCTCCGAGGCGCGGGGCGAGGGCCGGGCAGCCCTCCCAGCGCGGCCGCACGGGCTGCCCGACCCTCAGCCCGGTGCCACCTCCCACGGAGCCCTGCCCAGGTCGCGGGGGGCTCGCCCGGTCCCACCACCCTCCGCAGCTCGGCAATACCACCGCCGGCGGAGCTCCTCGCCGGCCCCGCCGCCCGCTCCTCCCGCTCCTCCGGGGCGCGGAGCCGCGGCGACCCCCGCCCTCCTTCCCGCAGAGCCCGCCGCGGGGCCGGCTAGGGGCGGGGGGTTTCCCAGCCCACCGGAGCCCCCTCGTCCCGCCCGGGAGGCGCCGCCGCTCCGGAGGGGCCGCGCCCATCCCCCCACGCGGAGACAAAGCGCGGCCCCCGGGCGGCACCTGCCGCCGGCCGCTGACCCCCGGCAGCGCTCCCCCGCCCCGGGCTGGGCGCGGCGGCGGCAGCAGCCCCCGCACTGCTCCCCGCGGCCCCGGTGCTCGCCGCCCCTCACCTGCCGCGGCAGCCGCCCCGCTCCGCTCCCGCCGCCGCCGAGCGCTGCCCGTACCGAGCCGCGGAGCGCCCGCCCCGCCCCGCTCCCCGCCGGCCGCCCCGCCCCCCGGCCGCCCTCATCCAATAGCAGCCATTCGCTCCCCCGAGGCCCCGCCCCCAAGGCAGCCCCGCCCCGCAGGATCCGGCTGCACCCCCCCAGGCGCGCTGCCGGCGGCGAGACCCCATTGGCTGGCGCAGGCAAGAGGCGTGGCCAGCTCCCCCCCGCCCGGGCCGTGCCCGGGATCGCAGCCCTGAGGGGCGGCAGCGGGCCAGGGGCGTCTGTCGCCCGGGACAACGAGCCTCGGCCTTTACCGGGCCAGGCCCGGCCAGAGCGGCTGTTCTGCACCTTGCCGCCAAAACCAGTGGCCGCTGCCGGCCGGCCCGAGGGCACAGCGCTGCGCCAGAGGTGCCCGCGGCGCCGCTGGTGAGAGCTGGGCTTAAAGCTGTGTGCTTTGGAAGAAATCGCAGCATTTCTCTTGTCTCCGCGTTTGTAGCGATGTAACTTTGCAGTCAGGCTCGACAAGCCTTTGTACTCAGCCAAGGGGCGCGAATGAGTGGGAGCTGCAGGGCACAGGGGACGGAACCTGTCAGCAAGCCCAGCTCGTCTCCTGCACACTCCCAGCTCCGGAGGCTGAGGCACAGCCCAGCTCCCTTTGCAGCCCGTGTGGGAACAGCACACCAGCGAGATTGGAGAATGTGACAAAAGCAGAGTTATCTGCAGTTGCAAAACAGCGAAGAACATACCATTCCGGCTGAAAGTCGGTGGAGACAAAAGCACCATAAAGCAGAAGTGCCTGAAGTGATATGTGTAATATAAACTGACTGCTGGTTTTGTGATTTTTGTTCCTGTGAAGCTGGAAGCTCCAGTTATGAGCAGAGCTGAGGCTGGTGCTCTGTGTAAGAGACAAAGGCATTTCTTGCCACTGGGAGCTGACTGCATAAAATTCTCTCTCTGAAATAGGGGTAAGTTCTGTCAGTAACAGCTCTACAGAGGGACAGAATTAATGCTCCCTTTTTTCTTGCTCACACTGTAACTTCTGTGTTCTCCAGATGTGCTGTGTTCTGCTGTGTTGTTGATCAGTGAATATACAGTTAGTCTAACAACTGACTCGCTATACATGCAGTGACTGACTGTAAGTACTGGTCGTTCGCCTGCTGAGCTGACTGCCAGATGTTTGGCAATCCCAGAAAAAAAGATGGAGTTATGCCTTAAGCATCCAGCCACAAATTCTATGTGGAGAAAAGAAAACATCTCTGAGGACATGAAGAAGTGATGCAGGAGTGTAGGTAAAAGCAAACTCTGAGGAAGAGTGCACTGGCCTGGCTTGTGCAAAGTACAGAATTTGCCTTATGCCAGGGGTGCCCATCACTTTGCCTTTTTGGCTTCAAATGAAGATCTCCACTGAAGACATAAAGCTGCTCTGAAAGTCTGAATCAGGCTTTCCTCCCACGTGCATTTCTGACATTTCAGAGGGACATAGTTGGTACAAATCCCATGTCCAGAAGTGTCATTAAACATTTACTGTCTTTGTTACAATACATCAGTCTCTCATACTCCCACCCCCAGCCCCAAAATTTTATGAAGGAAAAAATATGTCTGAAAGTTTAGAGATGCTGAACAGTCCCCAGGGTCTGGCAGCATGACCACAGTCTCCCAAAGGAAGGATTATTTCAGAGGCAGCTACTGGGTGCCTCTCTGGACCTTTGCTCCTTGGCCCTTCATTTTGCTGAAGAGTCCTTGGGGCCTGCTGTATGCAGAGCCCATGAGGAGATGCCTCACTTGTTCTTCTCCCCACAGAGAAAAAGCCATTCTGTTACCACACCCCACCCACTGAATCGCTCTTCAGCTTAGAGCTCAATGAATTATCATCTCTCTAATCAGAGGCATTTTAACTGCACTCAAACTGCATCCACCAAAATCCAGTTCTGGTGACTAAGAGCATTAAAAAAAAAAATCCTAACTTTTCTTTGCTCCAGCCCATTCCTGACTCAAAACACTAATCTCCTTTGAGCCTTTCCTCCAGAGCCAGTCCCAACCTGCAGCCCCTTCTGTCTGGTAAAAAACATCTGCAAGCTTCACTTAAAAAACAGCAAAAAACCCCATGAGAGCATGTTTGAAAAGAGAAGCTTTTCCTTCTGTCCTATGGCAGGGTTGGTGCAGGGAACAGGCTGCAGGGCCTGCCTTGGGAGCAGGGCAAGAAGTGCTTCTATGCACTTAAGAGATGTTATAGTGCCCCACTCCCACCCCTCTTACAGCCCTCCTGAATGACAAGGGTATTATAAAACCACTGTGGGATCAACCATTTCCCTTTCTGGGAGGGAGTTTTATCAGTCTGCAAAAAAATTTTGCAGTTCTTAGGAAAAACTCAAACCAATCAAACCCTAGAGAAAAAGCTAATTCTCAAATATTACGCTGCTGAAAATGGTGTCACACTAAGAAAAAACATATTGAGTGACAAATTTAAACAATTTTTGATTTCCATTTGTTCATAAGGTTTGGTTTCTTGTGCTGTTTTTAGTATATTTAAATCCCTTAAGGATCCTTTTCTGTAAAAACCCTTGTTAATGTCTGGTTCTAAGCAGGTTAGCTAAGTTTCTTATGTAACTATTATGATAATCACAAGGCTAGCAGCTGCTTATGCTCCTTTTGATTTCCTTCTTACTCTTCCTCTCCCCCAAGCCAGGGATGAGACGGGTTAAGAAAGTCACGAGGGATATGTGAGTACTGTCTATAGCTTCTGGGAATAAAGTGTATTTAGAGCAGTAATTCAGGGACCAACAGAAGTTTAACTACATCTACCCTACTTCATATCTGATTCCATTCCTTTCAAGCTTTTAGTTTGTCAGTACTTTTATAAACAGCATTAAGGTCTTTGTTGTGTCCATTTGGGCACCTACAGCTCTGCTGGTAGCAGTCTGTTGATGTTTGAGGATCTAAGTTTGAATGCAAAAAGTACCCAGCACCCCAGAACCTGCAGGGGTAGAGCAAGAGGCTCTGAGCACACACCTATTTGCATAGGTTTGCTTTTCTCCCTGCAGAACACAGCAAAACAAGCTTGGGATGCTTGTGGCAATCCCTTTATCTTGGAGCTTTGCTGCTGTATTTAAGCTCAGACCTTCTAATATTATCCAATTGTCAAGCACCAGAAATCTCACTTCTCTGTGTTTTATGTGGAAGGTCACACAGATTTGCAAAAATCTGGCAATAAAGTATGGCTCTAAATATATTATGGACAAATCCAGCATTGTCTCTCTTTTCCTACCTCACAAACCTCACTTCTACTGCAGATCTCAGCCCTGTTTCTGAGGTAAACAGGACATGTCTACCACTTCTGTGCTCACAAAGAGGGATGTATTTGTTTTTAGAAGGTATGATGTGAAAGGAACTGTATTTTCCAAACAAGCAAACACAAAGAAGCACCTGCAACTTTCAACCAGGATCCTAGAATGTTGGAACATTCAAAACTCAAGCATAAATAAATATACATCCTGTGACACTACATCTGACTGCTTTTGTACTGTCTTCTTAAGCAACGTTTTCTAGTTCTCTCATGAGTGGAAGGAATGGCAACTTTTCTCTTCAGAATGCACCTACTGTTAGAAGTCTGCAGTGACCTCATTCAAAGTTATTTCCATAGCCACAAGCTGTTTGCTTTTGAGTTACTGGTGGTTTCTCAAGGAGCAGCAAGAACTCAAAATAGCTTAGCATGGGCCAAGCTCAGGCCACTGCCACCCATTTTTCTATGCTTAATGTCTATCAAAGGGTTTCCTGTTGCTCTTACCAGATTCTCTTTCTAACTCAGCTTCTGTGTCTGGTCAGACAGAGGAATTAATCTGAAGGAGCACTGGCTTCCTCTGACCTATACACAGTACCCAGGCCAGTCCCTGGCCTCACTAGACCTGTACATGATATTGCAACCACCATCCTGCTTGCACAGACACTAGGGACACCAGGCTGGCTGAGCCATACTGCCCAGAGGGGTCTTTGCTCACAGAAAGAGCAAGGATTCAAGTCTCAAAAGGCCTTAACAAGCAGAACTCACTCACTGAAAAAAGCATCTGCTGAGACACCTCATTCCAAAAGTGAAACTCAACCATCTATTATAAATCCTTTTAATAACCCAAAGGTATGCAATAGAACACCAGAATGCCTGTCTTTTTAAAACTAGAATAGACCTGAAGAGCACAGGCAACAAAGTATTCACTTAGACCTGTCTGAATCATCAGGAAACATGCGCTGGGGTGTCATGTGCTTGTGTAAATCACTGCTGCAAATGTACCTGAACTGAGGTGAGTGTCCAGGTAAACACCCCTGTACGGCTGTGCCGGTTTTGTTTAAACTCGTGTATTTGCTGCCTGTGTTACCATGACAAAGGTTTAGCACAAAGTACTAAACAGATTATACATGAAGTCCATGTTATAGCATCTTCCTGGACATTGCCTTCAGCCAGCTCAGGTACAGCTACCACTGCTGCAGCCACACCTTCTGGCTTTGGGCTGCACATACAGTGCAGTGCCAAACGACACATTTAGATTGCTGCCACAATGGAGAGATGATTAATCCAGGATTGAGGGAATACACAAATCTTCTCTCCTAATTATTATATAGTCACAGTTAATTACAAGGGTTTTTTCCTAATTGAAATTATTCTGCTGTCACTTCACATAGGAGGATTTAGCAAGGAAGAGCAGAACTAAGCAAGCCATGGTAATCACTTCTAACACGGAGCTGTGCCAGCTGCACACAGAATCTGTTCCCAAGTCTTCAAAACTCCCTACAAAGGATGAGGTCAGTTATTTTCATCTTGATACATTTCACACCTTCCATATCTTCTCAAATGTCAGGTTGTGTATTTCAAACAATCATTTATCACAGATTTGTTTGCTACTATTCATTGACTGCTCATACAGTCCTTGACTGATGTTTTCCTCCTGTAACTCTACATAGAGTCAAAACTACAGACTATCATAATACTCTCTTTAAATGGGTAAAAAGCAGATCTCTTTAGAGCAATAAACAGCCATTGGTTTCATATTCTCATTTATTACATACAAGTTTAACCTCAGACCTCTACTCATTTTTGATGCCACAAAGCACAATTCAGTAAGTGCTGCCCCGACTTTCAAGATTAGCTGCCTAACCTTCAGCATTTAAAAACCATGCTGATCTATATATAATCCATATGTTCAGTGATATCAAATAACAAATTCAGCCAGTTACATTGTAAGGGAGGCCAACTTTATATAGTTAAATTGAAGAGAAGAAAACCCAAACCCCAAGCCAGAATAAAATTCTCAGTGACTAGTGTGGCAAATTACAAACAAAACCATTGTATTAGTACTTTCCCTTTAACTACACATTTATCTCTGATTTTCATCAATCTCCTGCAAGAAATACAACTTGTAAAAATATTTGTGAAATGGTAAAATGAAATACTATAGATTTTAAAAATCCTATTGATCTGTATGCCCACTTCTTGACACAGCTAAGTGTATGGGAATTTTTATCTCAGTTCTCAAGCCAGCAGATCAAATTGCTTCCCTGACAAATGCTTGTTACTCACTTCACACTGCAAATAATCAATGTATAAATCAGCAGTGCACTTCTCAAAGCCACCTTTGGCACCCTTCATCTCTTTTACAGGTAGTGAATCACCAAAGATCATTCCTAACACTGCTTATTCTGTCATTAGCACCCAGTGATAACAAACCAAGTGGGTGCCCTGTCCCAAAGATCTTGCAGTCTTAGGAGCTTATGATCAAAATCTCAAACTCTCTTAAAACAGGAAAAAGTCCCACCACAGCAGAGTGTGTACCAGACAGGATTCATTCCAAGTTGCTTACACAAAGGCATTACAGCATGAAGTGAGCACCTTTTGTCTGCAAAGGTCCCACAGAACTTCTTGTGAAGCAGGAGCTCCACATTGGATTTGCATATCTGCTGCCATCACAGGGAGAAAACAGTTTCTTATCTGAGCCATACCAGAAACCTTGTGTGAGGCCACACAGATACTGGTGTTTAGCTGTTCAGACAAGCGTTTTGCCTCAATCAGCCAATTTTCATCCTTCCAGGGAAAACAGGCAGCTGGACCTTTCACTTCTTTCCAAATATTAGTTTGGAGTAGTTTGTGTTTATTACTGCTAATGTACTGGCTTAAAAGCACCTGCTGTAGGGCAGCATTTCAATTTCTAGACAAGACAAAATTAGAAAAAAAACCCCCAAACCTGGAGAAAGTTCCAATGAGATACTAGTAAGGATAAGAAAGTGATTGCTCCATAGATGATTACTAAAACCACAAAATACCTCAAGAATGACAGGTTAAGGAGTCTGCAGAGAAAGCATAATTGGCTTATGTTGTCAGAATAAACATCATCATACTTCATACAGCTCTGTATCTGAACCTCTTTTCTCTTTCCCTGCCTGTAAGCCTTGAAGGACAGGGAGCTAACAGCAGCAAAGACCTGAAGTTTCAGAAATGCTTTTGGATACTTCATGACAAACCATCCTCGAAGAGGTTACCATGTGCACCTTCAATGTATTTTGAATTCCTCATCTGGCCTGTTTCGTAAAATGACGCCTAATGTTTTGTGCATGAACAAACAGAAGATTCTACATGAAGCAATTAGATCAATGACAGAGCAAAGGAATAATTTGAACAGGAAATCACAAATCCAGCTCCAGAGTGAAAATCACTGTATATCATGTCTGGCATACCATGTCCATCCTGAGGAACTGTCACTCAGTCCAGCAGTGGCCATAGTGCAGGGCAGTGAAGGTGTAATAGAATGACATGGTGTCCTGGCAGGGAGCAAGGAAGCAAAAGGAAGCAATGAGGGGACACTGATGGCTCTGGAGGGGTACACACAGGACTTGGGGGGGTCACCTCAGCTCAGTTCTGGCACTGTGCAACTGGAAGAAGACTCCTTCTTGTACCTGCACTTGGGGGAGAGGGGAACAGTGTAATTGGAGGGACATCATCATTCCATGGATCAGGCCCCAGATCATCTCTGTCCCAGCAATGAATGTGTCTGAACCCCAGAACCTTGTAGGGTCTGGGAGGTGGCTGGGGGCTGCAGGGAGTGGCTTGGGGGTGGCTAAGGGGATCTGTGGGTCAGGGTACCCAGGGGATGTATTTGATTACACTACCAGGCCTGTCCTGGGCTACTAGGGCCACTGGGGATGTGAATTGGGGTGCAGTGGGGTGGGTTAGAGCCTGATGGGGACAACTGGGACCACTGTGGGGTGATGTGGGGCACTGGGAGCAACCCGGAGTACAACTTGGGGTCTGCTGGGGGCCATTTTGGGCCTCATGGATTTGGGGCCAAGAGGGCATTTTGGGTGCTTGTCTCGATATACAAGACATTAAGAGTGAAACAGATCAAACTGGCAAGTCCTTTGCTTGCTAAAAAGCACAGTGTGACAGAAATTTGACATGGAGCCTACAGCATTAATGGACTAAGGCTTTGCAAGTTTTCCAAATATACAGGAGAAGGCATAATGAGAAACACTAAGGCAGCTTTATGTCGACTTGTACTCCAGGTACTAAGAGTGCAAGTTTACCTTTATTAATCTAGTGAGCTGTGGCAATTAATTAGGGATCAGTTCCCTTTCAGTATGATATAGAGTACAGGCAGAGTAATGGCAAACATAGCACACGTCAATGCAGTGCTGTAAATAGAACTTCTCTTGATTTGCGTTTCCAGTCTCCGCTCAGTATCACACAATTCCAAAATCACATCTCTCACAGCAGCAGCCTGGCCTTTGCCCTCCCCTGAAGGCCTTGGCATGACTCTTTCAGAAGGTCTGGAGTGGATGGCGAGTTTGACACTCTGCAGCTCAGACAGCACCTGTGTGATACTTTCCTGCAGACTGTTAAACTGCTGTTGTAAACTCCCTAGACATGAGCTGACTTGTTTAATGTAGTTTAGCTGTTCATTTAAAGGCATTAAAAGAGAATCTATTTTTATGGAGTCATTCCTGGTTTCTCTAGGTAACAAAGCCCCTTCTTTCACTCCCCGTGATGCTGTTGTTTGCAGCACTTTTTTTAGGTCTTCTATGACATCACTGAGATCTTTCTGCTGCGAGTAATGGTTGGAGGCCTGCTCTTTGATGGCTTCTTGTAAATTTATTGGGCCCTTCTGTGCTTCAAGCACCAAGACTTTCAATTCTTGCAGCCTTACTCGATTGACATAGGTGGAACCAAGAACACCTATAATGGCTCCCAGCACAGAGCCAATAATAGACCAGTTCTTCGTTTTTTCAGCTCTTGTGCGCTCTTTCTCGTGGCTTTCCCTGACAGCTGCAGAGAAAAGAGAGAATTTTTCTCTCTCAGATTCTTCTGCATTTAAATATGCAGCTCGGTACCTCTTCTCTTCCTGCAAGAAATACAGTGATGAAAGGAGAAGGTATTATATGAAGCTATACAATCTATACTAAAGGAAAAAAATCCTCCAAACCCCAAAACCCTAGTGCCGATGAAGGAATGGAAATTGGGAACATCTACTAGCTCTGTTTCAGAAATTCCCTTGAATGTGGGATTTTCTTTATTAAACCTACTTAAGTCAATGAGACATCAGTTTAAGTCAAAACTGGGAAATGGAGAAGGTTGTCAGGAATCACAGCTGAAGATCCTGTCCATGAGAATCTTCCACGAGATGACAGAAAACGGGTATGAGTGAGCAAGGTCTTTCACTCCCCATAATGTTCACTGTTTCAGTCCTGCTTACTTCTCCAGACACCAGCAGAAGGGAGCTGAGAGAATTTCCATGGATTAACCAGAGCAGAGTTTCTCTCATCCCATGGAGGATTAATTCATGGAATGGCAGCTTTTTCTTGACTATTCACATACAGATCACCACTAGAACAATTAATTTTCCGGGCTTATTATCTTCAGTTTTATTCTCCAAATTTACTACCCTACTTTAGCATTAACATACACAATTTGCACTGGAGATCAAACCATTGGTAATAACTAACTAAAACAACTATCCTAAGAAATTAAGTCTGATCACTTACTTCAGAACTGAACTGCATCTACAAACACAATCACCAGTGAAGGAAACAAAAGACATACATTTGCAATGTATTTGCCAATGCTTAAGTACCAACAAATTACCTGCAGCAACCTGTGTTCCAGAGTAGCCAGTTCTAAATACTGGGTGTCATCCCGAGAGACCCTGTCTAAGCGATCCCGAATTTCCTTCAGCTTAATCTGTTGGGCTTCTACATTTTCACGAGCCTCTCGCACTATCCCTCGAGCTATCATAAAGACATTTTCTGCCTGAGAAGAAAGAGCATTTATTTTAGAGACTTATTACCATACAGACATAAATTACGAATGATACATTTTTTTTTTTTGGTGGAGGGGAAGGAAAAAAAACCCAACAAAACAAACCACACTCTGTTTCAATCCAAGTGATAAGCTCTATTTACTACATGCATAGCCCAGAACACATTCACAGTACCTGCACAGACAGCCAAAGCAAAAAAAAGACCTAATTCTCCTTGGAGAATCTTTTCTGCCTCACAGCCAGTGCTCATGCTTCATACAGCTTAACACATGATTTTTAAAATTCCACATTATCTCCATGTTTACCTCTGTAACTTTTCCCTGAGCTTCTCGAACTTCATTAATTCCAACAAATTCTTCGTATCTGTCCCACCAATTCCTGCATGTTGCAGACACTTTTTGGAGGGAGTTTTTCCCCATAGCAGTCCCTGATTCCGTGATCCTATGAAGGAGACCCATGGCCATTTCCAGGGCAGACTTGGCTTCGGGCCTCTTGGGCCCTGATGGGCAGTAAGTCCTCACCACGTGTAAATTCACTTTTGGACTCCACTTCATCAGTGAATGGTGATACTGCAGACCACAGGACACGGAGGACACACTTGATTTATATTTCATAGGCCCCATGTCTTGAATGTAATCACTAAATAAAAGTGCTACAAGGAAGAAGAAGAAGTTATTGAAGTATGGCTAATTCATAGCTCTTCAACTACATGTGTGCCAAAATCAATCAGTTCAACAGTGGCTAAACCATTGCTAGTTTTACACCACTGCTTACCCAGAGAACTTTCCACAATTTTCAGCAAAGTGCAGTTGTGCCACAGATTCCTGATTTTCTGTTAGGAAGTACTCCCACCATGCTTCATGCTTCTTGATTACTAATTCACCCACGGCGTGAACAGCGATCATGTGCAGATCCAGTGACAGCAGCAGTAACTTCAGAGAAATTTAGTGCTTCAGCACAGCAGTGACTGCTCAGTGTGGTTTGTGTCACAGGTACTCACAATTCTGCAAAAGAACAGAAAAGGAGAGAAGGCACAGAGGGGACAAAACCTTGATAAGAAAAGAAATGTGGCTTGATCATTCCCTTTATCTTACACTGCACAGATACAGAAAGTATTGAAGGATGCAAAGACAAAACCACAAAGGACAGAGGGAAAACCCAGAAGTGCTGAACTGAACACAAGTATTCCCATGAGACTGCCTACAATACAAATAAATCAGGAAGAGACACAAGAATAGAAAATTCTCAGGCAGTGAATGCACAGCGTTCTAACACACACGGCTGCATTTTAAAATGAGCTTAAGATTCTTGCTTACCCTGCAGAAGCAGGCTACTAGTTATGGTTTATTGTCTAGTGATGTTAAATATGATCTTAATGTTCTACTGAGGCACGTTCCTCTAAAAACTGGAAACGGGAAAACTTTTCAGAAAGGTTTTATATGAAATTTGAGTATGACTATATTAGGTTCTGACAAATACAATATGGAAACATGAATTATTGAGAAAACCTGATAGATGCTGCATAGTATTTTTAATTATTTTAAAAGAGCTTTCCTTGTTAATTTTAGGTGGCTAATACAGGCAAAAAAAAGATTGCACCAGCTGAAAAAATTCTGAACACCACAGGTTCATTCCCTGTACGCTATTTCTAACAACTAATAATAACACATAATAATAACAAATAATAATAAGTGGCATTATGAAAATCTTAGCAGCTGTTTTGTATGCATAATATGGAAGATCAAACCCACAAGAACATGGAAATGAAGGAAGTTCTCTCTGCTTCCATCATCACTCTCACATCTACTGTTAACAGTATTGAATTCCTACTCCTCATTGCAGGCCACATCAACAGCAGCTCAGTTTTACCTGTTCCAGACTGCAAAATTCCCCTCTCTTAACTGCATTACTACCTGAAGAGTTCAACCAAATATTCGGGCTACAGGAGTACAGAAAAAAAGAGAGAACGTTGAGGTTTTAAGAAGCTTTTCTATGCAGACAGTCACTGACTGTGAAGAACGTGATCTCAGTCTGAGCTCAGAGGACACAAGAAAGTTGTGAAAGCTTAATCTGAGATGACGTGCCTGGTTCCTCTCTTGCTTCCCTGGCCAGAAACGTTTCCTGTGCCCGCAGTCACCGCCAAACACACTCCCAAAGCACACGCAGCCGGCGGCGAGTAGCGCTCCTTGCCCCGGTCCCGCCTGGCGCAGCTCCGGCCGCGGCCAAACGCGAGCACCGCGCACCGCATCCCCTTCCACACCAACGACCCTTTCCCTGCCCGGAGCGCCCTTCCACCCACCCGGCCGAGCCGCCGCTCCCCCCCGGCCCCGCCGCGCCCCGTACCTGCCCTGCCCTGCCCTGCCCCGGCCCGGCGGCGGAAGCGCGGGCGGCGGAAGCGGCGGCGGAAGCGGCGGGAGCGGCGGGCGGAGCGAGCGGAGCCATGTCGGGCCGGGAGGGTAAGGCCGGGCCCGGGGCCGCTGGGGCTGCCCGCCCGGCCCCGCCCGGCACTCACTGTCCCCTCTGTCTTTGCAGGCGGCAAGAAGAAGCCGCTGAAGCAGCCGAAGAAGCAGACGAAGGACCTGGATGAGGTGGGGCGGCGGGAGAGCCCGGGGGGCGGCGGGGCTCGGGCCGGGCCGGGAGGCTGCCGGCGGGGCTGGCTAATGCCCGCGGGGATCCTGCTGGCATTTACAGGAGCAGTCAGCGGCAGGACAGGGGGGAATGGGCTCAAGGTCAAAGAGAGGCGGTTTAGATTGGGTATTAAGAAGAAATTCTTGCTTGCGGAGGTGGTGAGGCCCTGGCACAGGCTGCCTGGGGAAGCTCTGCATGCCCCATCCCTGGGAGCGTCCAAGGCCAGGCTGGACGGGACTTGGAGCTAGCAGGTCTAGCAACGTGTCCCTGCCCATTGCAGGGGTTTAGAATGAAGTGATCTTCAAGCTCCCTTCCAGCACAAACCGTTCTCTGGTTCCATGCTGACATCCCGCCCATGTTCCTGGTGGATGCAGCGGTGCTGGCTGACTGAGAGGCTTGGAGCGCCCTTGCCAAAGCATCAGGCTGCCATCTGAGGTCGATCAATTAGTGGGTGCCAGGAGCCTGGGACAGGCACAAACCCCGGGGTTATCGTGTAGTTTGGATAAATTAAGCACTAGTGAATTGCACGTTAGAGATATTCTGAACCCTTGCATTTAAGTGTGGGTGTCAGCTGCTGTTTCTGAGAATAGTGGATGATGGATGAGGTGCCACTTTTTGGAAAAGGGCAAATGTCTCTTTGAAAAATGAAAAAAAACCCCAAACCAGCTTTCTAAATAAGTTTTATTGTTAGAGAAATGGTAGAACTGATAAGTGCTCACAAGAATCCAAGTTATAAACATTTGTATGTCCAATCATGTAGTATTTCTTTTCCTCTCAGCCCTGCAATACTATGAATACTTGGGGGCAACGCATTGCAAAAAAAAACCCCACAGAAGTGGATAAGTGGGAGGGGTTGATTTACTAGGGCAGACTCATTAGCCTACAGGAAAGCCTGGGGAGAAAAACAGAATATTCTCTTCTGTGAGGGAGAGGTAGAGGAAGTAATATGGTTACACTGTACCAAGGGAAGCTTTAACTGAAACAAGAGGAAAGCTTTGCAGTTAAAAAGATGAGCCAAGGGCTGGATTGGTGGAGAATCTGTAGAATCTCAGTTGTCACGGTCCTCAGTTCAGTTACCCCAAAGTCCTGAGTGCCAAGTTAAAAATCTGTGGTCCTTTTCAGCCTTCAGTCTGTGAAGAATGTTTATCTAAGGGACAGAGTATGTCTGACCTGCCCTGGATTCCAGAGGCTGTCCCAGAAGGGATGCTCAGTAGCTGCATTGCCTCTGCAATTTGCCAGCAGTCTCATTAGATTTCTTGGAATTAATACATATTTATTAAACCCAGAAAGATTACATATACATGGGAGAATTTTTTTTAAATTAACGTTTTTTTATAGGTAAAAGCAATCTTATTTTATTTACATTCTTTATAATCTAAACACTTTTTTAGTGCCTGTGTGCTGGGCTCCATGTGTCACTGCTGGTGTGTTAGTTAGTGAATGGTGTTAGTGCAAACATCTCTCAGTCAGAGAAATCATAATCTCAAAATGGGATTACAACATGGGAAATAATTCCAGAAAGACCAAACATAGAGGTGTGAAATTAGTCACTACGCTGTGGTACAGCAAAAACCTTGGTGAGAGTTTTGCAATGGTTTTCATATTTAGCATTATTCAGCCATCCTGCCTCAGTCCAGTCTAGTGGTTGTTGCTGCTGGAACATTACATTTGTTTCTCGTTGCTTCTCAGTTGTTTTTGAATTTTTCTGTCGAAGAGATGTTAACAAATGCTGCTGTTCGTTCCTTTAGACGGATCTGGCGTTCAAACAAAAACAGAAGGAGGAGCAAAAGAAACTTGAGGAGATGAAAGCAAAAGCTGCTGGAAAAGGGCCCCTGGGTAAGTGAAGTGTCATTCTGAAAGGAAAAATGGAGGTCTTGCAGGCTTCAAAAATTTAATGTTTTTGCTTGACAAACATAAAAACGCAGGTGCCTCTGGGTTATTTGACAAAGATGAGTGAGTTGATGGCAAGTACAGATGATATGGAACAAATAGAGGCTATTTTTTTCCTTTTTTCTTTCTTTTCTGTGCAATTTTATCCCCAAATTATGGAGATTCTGGTTCAACAGGCAAAACACTGTGTCTGGCTAGCTGACCTATTCCCGTGGGATGTGCAGGGACATTTCTACTCTTTTTTTAGCACACCAGTCTTTTCTTTCCAGTTGTATTACATGCAGGCTTTGCCACAGTGCTCCAAGTTTAACAAATCCACTGCTTGTCTCTGAGAGGATGAATTTGTTCAAGAGCAGGAGATTCTTGGCAAGGGAAAAAAAACCAAAGTGACTGGAAACCAGTGTGATGTGAAACCCTTTGCCTGAGTGACTGTAAAACACGTGATGTCACTGAAGTGAGTTGAGAGGGTGTGTCTTGGTGGCCCATGGAGCCCAGTCTCTGTCTCAGTGACAGCTGGAGAGTGTTGATGTGAGTCTGCACTCACCTTCTGCTCCTCCAGCATTTGCCATGATCCAGCTGGCAATGTTCAGGGGTGTACCCTGCCTGCTCCCATCAGGTGTTTCTGACCCTGTGGCCCATTAATGTTACTAACCACTTTTCCATTCTGTGAAGACTGTTAAACTTCACACTTTATTTGACTGGACTGTACTCCTGCTGTATGAGAAATTAACAGTGGAGGAACAAAGTAACTGTTGGAATATTTAGTTCTGTATTAGATTCATAGAGCGTATATTTGGTTCCAGGAGAAATTTAGTTTCTAAACTTCAATAAGTCACTGTTCAGAGTAAAGTATGTGAGAGCAAAACCATGTCATGCAGTCACACACGCAGAAACAATTCACCAGTAGGGACCTGGGCTGTACAGACTGTCTAGTGGGGGGATTCAGCTTTAGGAGGACCTGAATTTGTAGCTGAGCTCTGTCACAGTCATCTAACCAGCTCTGTTGTTTCTTCTGGCAGCCAGTGGTGGAATAAAGAAGTCTGGCAAAAAGTAACTTGATCAAACTGCAGGGTAAGAAGTGACCAAGCTACTCAATGGACCTGCAGACTTCAGAGAGTCTTGAAAACACTCTGTCATTTGGGAAACATTGTACATTTTGTTTAGTCAGAATAAATCCTTTTTGTTAAGATGTGATTTTCTCTTTACCTGTAGGTTTTGTTTAAAAATGGTTTTATTGTTTTATACTGGAAATGAAACTTTACTGAAGACCATGTGTGCCCTTGTGCAGCTGGAGTGCATTTGCTGGTTTGATGGCCATTTGTGAGAATAAATTTCAGCTTCTGCTCCCTTTTGACAATGGAGTCAGGGCCTGAGTGTTAAAATCTGCAGAATTTTAATCTGGAGCCTTAGGTTTAGCTGCAGTTTTCTGAGATGTGGCTATAGCAATGTGTGCTCTCCTAAGAGCTGCAAGTTTTTTGCTAAAGAGAAGTTGAATTATATTTCCATCACCAGTGCCTTGGGGTCAGCCACTCTCCAAAACAACATCCCTTTCTGTGTTCCTATTTAAGAACATTGCTGTGCCCTATAGTCCCACTTCCTGAACATACAAATTCACTACACGTTTTCCTGAACTACATATTGACATCACAGCTCCTACACACTCATGGAATGCCTTTGGGGTGGAGAGGAGAGGGGAACAGTCGTTTTTAGACTGTAACTTAATTCTTGAAATGAATGGGAGTGATTGCACACTGATTATGGAGACTTGAGGGTAGGAATATGGTGTTCCCAAGGTAGGAGTTACAGGGAAAAGCATTTATGCAAAGGGTTTATTGCTGCAGAGTAATAGACTCTGCTCCTGCTGTCAAGGAGGGCAGCTGATGGCTACAGGGAGGGAATGGATTCTGTGCACAGTGAGGCACTTGGGCTGCAGTGGGCAGGAGGGGTGGAGAGGGGGAAACACGGGAGATCTGGTCTCGTACAGCCTGGGCTCCTAAGGAAGAGACCGCAGGTGTTGGCTGTCAGTGCACAGCGTGCTACTAGGAGGGTGCGCTTGTTAAAAAGAGACATTTTTAGAGGGCTAGGGGCGTTACCTCCTTCCTCCTGAAACGCAAGGCTCCGTTTCAGCAGGGCGGGAAGGGCAGGTGCCCTGGACGCCTGGGAGCGGGCGGGGCAGGCCTTTCCGTGCCGTCAGCCCGTGCCGAGGTGCCGAGGGCCGCCGGCGGCGCCCCTGCCGCGGGGCGAGAGCGGGACCGGGACCGGTACGGGGCGGGGATGGGGCGTGGCGCACACGGAGTCCCGCCCTGCCCCGGGCTCTGCCGCCCCCGTGCGGCGGCCGCGGGAATGGCGGGGCAGGGCCCGGTGCTGCCGCTCTGCGCATGCGCAGGTCTCCCGCCGGCCGGTTCCCGCCGCGCCGCAGCCCGAGCGCCGGGATTGCATTGGCACTCCGCCTGCGGCTGAGCCCCGAGGAGCCGAGCCGTGGGCCAGCGGCCCTGAGCTGACACAGCACCAGCCACGGAGCTTGTACCCCGAGTAGCAGCCTCAGCTCACAGCTGATCACACCCCTGCTGCTCTCCATGAATCAACCGTTGGTGACATTGAGACAATTCACACAGAGGTGTAGGACAAAGCCGCCATGGATACGGAACAGGGACTGGATCTGGGAACAGTGAAAGCAACACAAGCGACCACTGGTACCTCTTGGGGCAGATTTCCAACACACGAAGCACAACTAGAGTGTGCTCCGAGTGAGATCACAAGCTGGCTTTACTTCACTTTCCTCAGTCACACACTGATGGTGGAACATCCTTACTCACATCGCCCATCTCCATCCTCATTTCCACTGGTGTCCAAGTAGGTAACCTGGGAGCATGGTTTAAATGAGGAGGAAGAGGAACAGGGAGACAACAGGCTCCAAAATATGAGAGAAGTAAAACTTTGGCAGTGTATCAATAAGGAATTGTTTGCCCAAGGAATTACTGAATGAAATGAATGAGGTTGCTGATCCCAGCCAAGCTGACTTGAGGTGGTCTGAGGGGAGGACAGTGAACAGAGATGTGTGCTCCACAGCATGAGACAATATGCAAAAAGCATTTCAGCCAACAAGCAAGACAAGAGGGAAGGAGACCAAATGGCAAAGTGACAGATCACTGCAGTGGGAAAGCTGTTCTCAATAGGCTTAACTTTAATGTAGGCACTGAACTGGCCTCCTGGCCAAGAGTCCTCCTGTTTAATATTAGGCTGTGGAAATGAAGCTGAACAAAGGAACACTTTGACTGTATCTTTTTACATAACACTATGTAATAAATGGCATTTCATTCCTTACTGCAGCTCCAGCTCAATGTTAAACTAATGCAAAGACAATATAACTCCTAAATCACAGATATACATAAAAGTGTCACAGTCTGAAGTGTACAGAAATAACAAAGTCCAAAAGGCAGTAGGAAAGGGATGTCAATTAAAATAGCAGCAAAATAGACACAAATATTCTTTGAAGGTAAATCCACTGAAGGATACAATTGCCATAATCAATTCAAGCTAAGCTCTACTGTTTGAAAAGACTTTGCCCACTCTTTATAGTTAGTTCAGCTCCAAGAAATCATACCCTGCTCTGAATGGCTTCCAGATACTCATTCTGTAAGGTCTTAGAAGAGGAAACTTCTCTAGTGTAAGTCAGGCAGCCTGGAAAACTGGGTGTGACCTTCTCTAACATGCTTTGCATTCTCATTTTCTTCAAAATGGGGACAGTGGTATCATCTTACTTCAGAATAATATTCTGAGGTTCAATTAATAAATAATTTTATGTACTATTCCTGCTCTGCAAATTCCAGTGCAAAAGCCAGAGATGTAGGAGCTGTGGTTAAATCAGAATTTGAGGACAGAACGTGTTCTTCTTTCAGTCACACTGCACATCTTGCTGTTCACCAGGCTTGCAGAGCAGCCTGAGATCTGACTGAAGCACACAAGAGAAGCACATCAGCTTTGTCTCTTTGGCCAGTTCACTGTTGCATTCAAATGGTCACTATTTTGACTTCATCTCTGCCATTTAACAATCGATGCAACTGACCACTCAAACCTGCTTTTCTAGGTCTTATCCTTGTATTAGCCTTTAAAATACAAGTGGAGTGATCTAAATTACCTTCAGAAATAAAAATCTTCTACATGGCAAGTAAGTGTTCTCATTTACAAAGATTCTGAAATAAGTTTGGTACAGGTTGGTCTGCTTTTATATTTAGTGACTAAGAAAAACACACTTGGAGAATTATGAGAGGATTTTCTAAACCAGTAAGACAGTAATTTCAGGTGTCAAGGCTTCTGCTTCAGTGAAGTGTTTATTTTCAGCCTAACCATCACCTGCAATATTTCCACTGCAAAATGGTGCACAGAATTATGAGCTAATACAGACCTCAGGAATGCAGAGGCCATGTGAACTACCACTGCTCACTAGATGATATTCTGCACTTCCAAAATGCAGGACATTAAGTAAGGAACAAAATCATTCTGAAATTGGCAGCAGAGGATCTACCATTTCCATACTGTTTCTATGGATGTCACTGAACTTGTAGTACCTCCAAACCAGAAGCCAGCTGGGAGCAACTGACTAAAGGAGTTTACCTCTTGAAAGCAAATCATTAATATACCCTTAAATTCAGGTGTAAGTGTCAAAGAGTTAAATTTTAGTATAGAGGTAAGAATAAAAAAACCCAACCAACAGGACAAAAGTAGAGCTGTGATGTAAAACAGCTTAGGTGTTCAGGAGATTTATTTTGATCTACTGGCAGAAACTTATTTTTCCCATTTGTGGGAAAATAATATTCTGCCAAGGACATAATTATATTTCAGTTCCTTAGATCATGGTTCTTGCTTATCCTTTGGCTCAGCTCAAGTCACTTGTCTGTAATAAGACAGCATATCATCTAAACTTTGGTAAAGTGGTTCCTGATTTGGAGTGTCACTGCTGTCGGTCTGCACAGGAGGTGCCACATCCTGAGTGCTGCAGCCACTGGCCTGCGTTCCTGGTGGCACATCCTGGGTGCTGCTGCTACAGCTGTCTGTTCCTGGTGGCATTTCTTGGGTGCTGCAGCCACAGGTGTGTGTTCCTGGTGGAACATCTTGGCTGCTGCATCCACAAGCGTGTATTCCTGGTGGAACATCTTGGCTACTGCAGTCACAGACCTGGGTTCCTGGTGGCACATCCTGAGCACTGCAGCCACAGGTCTGCATTGCTGGTGGCACACCCTGGGTGCTGCATCCACAGGTCTGCATGCCTGGTGGCACATCCTGAGCACTGCATCCACAGGCCTGCATTCCGGGTGGCACGTCCTGGGTGCCATAGCCATAAGCCTGCATTGCAAAGGGCATCTCAGGGGTGCCATAGCCGTATCCGTGCATTGGTGGCACCATTCCTGGTGCTCCATAGCCATAAGCCTGCACTGGGAATGGCACCTCGGGAGCGCCATAGCCATAGGCTGGCATGGGTGGTGGCACACGCCTGGCCCCATAGCCATAACCCCGCAGTGGTGGTGGCACACCTCGGGCACCATAGCCGTAAGCCTGTGCTGGTGGCACCATGTCCTCATCATCACTGCTGTCATCCTCCGCTGATGACACCCCCTGAGTGTCACGGCCAGTGGATTTTGCTGACGCTGGCTTATCTGGAATGTTGCTGTTGGAAGCCTGTGCTGATGGTGGCACATCTCCAGCGCTGCTGCTGCTGCCCTGCACTAATGGCCTCTCTTGGTCTTGTGCTCTCTCTGTTTCCAGTTTTTCAGAGGAGGTTTCAGAAATGTTCAAATTCCGACTTCGGTAACTGTCATCTTTCTTTTGTCCCAAAAAGTAATCAGAAGGTGGTGCAAATTCTGGGTCTCGCTCATCTCTAAGTTCTTCCTGTTTCTTTTCCCATTGTCCAAACATGAGTTCTGTTAGAAACAGGAAAATGGTGCATTTAGCATAGATTTCAGGGTCTGAAGGTCAGTCAGAAAGAAGGGATAAAGATTTATTTATTGGATCTGAAAGTCTGGGGTTTTAAGGAAATCACAAAGTTTCCCCTCAGAGTGATGTTCATTACCAGCACACAGAGACTGTGAAAACTAAAAAGAATCTGGAAATGTCAGTACTGAACAGAAGAGGAGCAGTGCTCTTACAGGAGTACTAAAGAAGATGAGCATTTATGTGCTTAGCCTATTCCTTGTTTGCTTTTACTCAGAGGTCAGGCATCGGACAAGGAGAATGCACATGAGCTTAGATTAATAGTGCAAAATGAGTTAATTGGTTTGGAAAGGATCTAGATGACAGCCATCACTTTGTGACAAGGAAGATACTACAAAATGGGACACGGGCATTTAAGTGGTCTCTGCTTGCATCACATTTTAGTATCGTGCTGTACCTGTTTGTGTGATACATCCTGCTATCAGGTAGCACAAACCACAGAAATACAGCAAGAAAAGATCACACTGTACATCTTCAGAACTACAGAATTTGTCATTCTGTCAACCTGTATGGATCATCCAGAAATGCAATAGCTCATATAGAAGAAAAAATTATGGGGATATTATGGCAGCTACTGGCACTAAGGAATCCTTGTCAGTCACTGCCGTGGACACTGGAGAGTCATCAGTACCAAGGCAGAAAGGATTTCAGTGCTTCTCAGTCTTACCATACTTCATCACAAAACAGAAATGGAAGTAGCAGCATGTATGTTGTTACCCAACAATGTTTCTGAATCTAGATTTCCTTACCTTTGCCCTTATCCCACTCTCGGACATAAGGCACTCCAGGCTTTGTATCTCTCCTCTCCTGGATGACAACCTCTACCTTCCTACTTGCTGCAATAACTCTTGGAGGTTCTGGTTCCTCGGCAGCAGCTTTCACCTCTGTATTACAGGAAGATATAGTAGGGATTGCCAGTTATGGAATAAAATCTATATGAGCGTCACAGGTAAAAGTAAGAATATTTATTTCCATATATCCTCAATAGGAACAGCATCTCCATTTCATTTATTGGAGAAAACAATTTGCATTCTTATTCTTCCGAACAACCATAATAGTGTGCAGTGGCATGATGCTGTTCTTCATTTCCAAAACATTTCACAGTTAATAATTTGCATGGAATTTTGACACAGTGAAACACTACCTACATTTCACAGTGGGAGACAGACAGTACAAGTTGGCTATCAATGTCATAAGGGAGACAGCACAGAGATAGGATTAGAACTCAAATTCATTATTTGAAATCCTAGAGTCAGCTGTATCTCCGATTTACAGAGTGCACTGACACTGTTACAGTGTATACTGTATGATATCAAAATTGACTTCTTATTACTTCTTATTATACCTCATCTTAATAAAAGAAAAAGCCAGTACAATGTCAGCAGCTCTAAGCTCAACCTGCATAATTAACCCATGTAATTCCTGCTGTCAGGGGTGAACAAAAAAAACCCCCTACAATCAACACATTGTATTTCTACCTGCAATATTAAGCTATTTCTGCTATGATTTTATATTTACGCACAATTACTTCAACTCTCACTATCCTAACGGTTTGCTAATTGTATCTGTAGAACACACAATACCAATATATTGAATGTCCAAACATAAATATGTCTGCCTGTCCATACATCAAGAACAAGGTGAAATAACAAGTATTTAACTTAAAAAGGCAGAAGACCATACCTCCTTTCTCCAGTTTTTCTGCCTCTTCCTCTAATCCAGCTTCCCTTAACTTTTTAATCTTCCGTGCTCGAAGTTTGGACAGCCTTGCATCTAGAGCTGCCTTCCTCTTCTCCTTCAGCTGTTCACGTTTATTTCTCTGATCAAGTGTCTTAACAGCAAAGAAAAACATGAATTAATCTTTCTTTGTTATTACAAACAAGTACATATCTTCCTTAACAAAACAACTAAAAGCAATTCTAATCCAGTAGCAGGTTTCAACAGGAGAAAAGAAGCCAGATTTCTCTGGAGTCAAGCATCACCTAATATAATGTTCATACAACAAGCCAAAGACAGTAACCACTGAAACCATGCTGCCCTCACAGGCCAGTTTGCTCTTTACTCTCATACCTGCTCCCTCAGCATATCCAGGGTTGCCCGTTGTTTATGCCTGAGCTCTTGGTCCCGAGAAAAGGCAAAGTAACCAACACCAAGCTGCCTGGCCTCTGAAAAGGAGAAAAACAATAAATTTAAATTATATTCAGTTTATACAGGCCCCAGGCACTCTGTTTTCAGGCATGGAATTATTCCTAACAACATACACTGTGTTAGTTTTAGATAGCTAATAAAGGCTTGTTTCAGGTGATACATAGAGTGAAGCTTCCTGAAGGAGAACACAGGAGGAGGTAGAGAAATTTGGAAGAGATATATGAGAAAAATACAATTTGAAGAAAAAGTAAATCTAGGCTTATGTGCTTGTAACTTTCAACAGTTACCACCCATGTGGCTTAACACATACCTACACTTTGCCATACAGGCAGAGGAAGTGACTTTCCCCTGCTCCCTCTACAACTGATCTCTGGTGATACAAAGGGTAAGGGATATAAAGTGTGGCAGTGTACCATTTTCTCGAATGTCCTCATAATGGATGGGTCCCATGGGTTTTCTAAGGGCTTCTTCTTCTTCCTTTTCCCACTGCTGTCTCTGAAGTTCTCTTCTCATGTCTTCAGATAACAAAGTATTCCCATCAGGTTCTTGTCTAATTAAAAAAAAATTAGGGATTACAGAGCAGAATTTACCAGTTTCACAGTACCAAACACTACACGTATGATTTGGTCTGATCCACTGCTGCAATCTTCACAAAACACAGATCATTGTAGGCACCACTTGGTGATACAACATTGATGACTGTGGTACATGGTCAAGACAGAAATACAAAGTCACCTCTCAAATAAGGTACTGGTAAAGAATGTTATTAAAAGAAAAATAAAATCACATCCTTTTTCAGAAGCTCTATGAAGTAATTATCAAATCACAGAATGGGAGATGAAATAATCAGTTATTGGCATCTGTGGATATTCTAGCAATCACATACAGGAACATTTCAGATTTAACATAAGAAAATGAAAGGTATTTGAAGTAACAAAAGCTAGGCATTTACCTAGGTATTTGCATTTACCCATGCAAAATCCATGAGATCCATACAAAATATTAATACTCAAATATTCATAAGGAAGTTATTTTAACAGAAGAGCTGGTAAACAGCTGTTTAATGAAAAAGCAAAACCAAACAAATAGAGGTTTAACAAATCCACTTTGAATATCATGAGGAATTTGGAACTGCTAAAAGACTATAATCACTTTCCAGGTTACACAGAACCAGGAATCACTTTCCTGGCATTTTATGGAAGGGGTAATAAAACAAAATTCCTGTAGAAGGATGCCAGTTTTAAAAGATGCAACAAATACCTGAGACTGCTATATCAATTTATTAAAACCTTTCACTGCAAACTATGCAAATATAGAGAAAGCAGTAACATCAACTCTGGATTGAGAAAGGGGTGACAAAGCACAGCCTCTCTTCCTTCTCATTAAAAAAAAACCATGTTAAATACTGAGAGGAACATGCAGCTCCATTAGAGAAACCACACCTTTTCCCTTGAAGCTCCTGATCCATTTTAAGTAGACTTGGCAAATCCTTCTTCATACAGCGTCTAGATCGGCCCAGGAAATCGACATAATCAACCCTGTAGTGAAAGAAACAGAAATTTGATTCAAAACTTCTATATGCAGATTTACAGAAGTCTTAACCAAAAGAGAGAAGCAGTAACACTTTCCAAAGAGTATTCATCACCTCTCAGCCTGTGACAGCTGCTTCTGCTTTTCACTTAACTCACTTGCAGGGTTAAGAGGACAGTTCTGAATGGGGCATATGACAGTTCTATCAGACATTTATTTAATCTCCCTTTGAGCCCCCTGTTCTACTTGGCAATAAAACAGTGTAAAAAATGTTCAAAAGTAGCAATGTCACACAGTTTTCACAACAAAATAGAACTCAGCCTACTGCTAACTTCCCATGGTGAAGATAATGACGCAGCATTGACTTCTCGTGGATATGAAATTGCTACAATAGATTTCAATTATCAGTCTAAAGGCCATTCAGAATAGGTTGATAGTGTGCATTCAACTGGCATAACAAAGGCTGACTAATACACAAGCAAAATGTTCCTTTGAAGCTATTGTACTTCTTAACTCAATTCTTATAGAACTAGAAAGTTTTACCGTTTTTGAATACAGTTTTAATGTTTTACAGTTGTTGAAAAAGCTCTTAAGAGCTACATTTATTGTCCTGTAATGCATAAAGTTCTTTAGCATCAAGCTGCTTCAATTATCCCATTCTAAAGAATATTACATCTGAAAAAGTATGACTAGCAATCTAGCTCCCAAACTCCAGACTTAAAGATCTGTGCTTTTACTAAATCTTTTACATGGTTTGTAATGAAATCTGCAGTTTAGCATTTGAAGAATGGGGGTGCTGTTTTGTATTGGTTTTTACTGATTACCAGAAGTAAAATGTCTTGCTCTCTAAGCATTTTAAACAAATGAGCAAGGAAAACTTTTAGTCAGGACCTTTTTCACAATTATTCCTAATGTCTCGGATGAAAAACTAGTTACTTGGAATGACACAGAAAACTGTTAGAGACTATTTGCTGTGCTGCTGCTAAATGGTGGAAGAAATGCTGAAAATCATGTTCTTATTTCAATCAGTTTCTCTCCTTTAAGAAGAGGTTATACAATGAAATGACTGCTAATTTTCTAAGTGACACACAATTAAAGAAGGGAAGATAAATACCATAAAACCCCCAAATTTTGCTAACATACATTTCAGTTCAGTACATCAAAGCATAAAATTGTACCAATACTATGATGACAACCTGCATAAACTATGCAAGAAACTGAGAGAGGCTATTATATTGTCTCCCCTATAATAAATTGCCCTGATTGCAATTTCTCAAAATCCTGGATGTAGATTCTAATGCAGTATTACCTAAGTGAAAAGGAAAGTGACATGAAGGACTGTTGACACCTCCTTGTCATGGTGTAATATTACATAAAAAACCAAATGTGCCACTTCACACACTTTGGAAAATTTATTTTCTCATGCAATTGCCAAGAACCAGAGTAGTCAGGACAGCTGAACCCAATCAGTAGCACCAACCATTCCTCATCTGGGTCCTCTGGTGGTGGAATGTCTGCTTCAAGTTGAGTTTCCTCCTCATCTGTGTCTCTTTCTGAAGTCTTCCCAGCAGCTTCGCTCTGATGCAGCTCCTGTACTTCATGCTGTTTGTCTATGATCTTCTGAGTGAAATCCACCAGGTACAAATCCTCAGTTTCTTCATCTAAGGCAGAAAATCAATTCTTAGAGACCAGCCATGAAAAGAACAGAACTGAGCACAAAATCAATACCAAATAGCTGCAATCAGCTTTTCAGCTGCCAGAAATGCCCTTGACCACACTATAGGGGAGTATTTAAATCTCATTCAGTGCCAAACAAAGCCAGAGCTATCAACTGGCTCCACAGTGATAATGTCTGTTTCTGAATCGAAGTTTCAGGGCATTGTGTGCAGTACAGAAAAGGCTTCATTCTTTGCAGCAAAACATTCTCTGCTCATTAACTATTTCAGAAGCAAAGCATTTGTCATGTAACAGCTCAAACACTTTTTTGATGCTTAATATTTCCTATGTTGGTAGGAGCTAAGCATTCATGAGGGTAATTTTTTAGAAAAGTAGAGGAAAGTGGTGGAGTCATGCAGACAAAGATGGACACCAGTAAAGAAAACAGATTAATTGCAAGGAGATTTGTATTTTATTTTAATAATCACTTTTTGCAAGGGACTGGATGTGTGAGAGAAGGAAGGGACAGATTCTCTAAGTCTATTAGCTGCATGACTGGCATTCACATATAGACCAGCCAGACTCCTCTCCTGATCCTCTCCTACTTATAAAGATACAAGAATTAGAATGCAGGACAGAATATCAGCAATGCAATCCAAAGATTGCACAATGGAGAACAAATTATTTTAGTTTAAATTCTAAGATACTGTATTGAAAAAACAGAATATCGTCCACCCACTTAATGAATGAGTGAAACAAACCCCTAGTGCTTTACTAGCTCAGGCTGTCCTTCAAAAGTAATTTTATTTTCACTAGCAAATATATTTTTTCTCCCTTTCAAAGCAGAATAAACCATGTCAATCACTTTGTATAATAACTCCAAGAATTTATACATACATAAATACTCATTTTGGAATCGTATTGTTTACCTGGGAAGTCTCCTTTTGTCATTTTCTCATACAGTTTTGCTTTCTCTTCCAGCTTCTTCCTGAAAAAGAAAAAAAAAGGTTAACATTGCATTCCCACCAATTCTAAGCACAGTTTAAAGTGACCAATTTAGCCTTTGATACATGGAACAGGAAAATACTGGGAGTGCTTGAGATGCCTATTAGAAGCTGACTTATGCCTGGCTTTTGTTTTGAACCTTCACTAGCATTTCTGAAGATACTCTGTTATTCAATTCCAGAATTTATACTGAAAACAATTTTAGTGAAGTTACACAATTAAACTTAAATGTTATTTGTCAAACAGGCAGAAACATGATGTTACAAAAATTCCACCTTTATCTAAGTACTATGATGTGTCAGAAAAATACTGAAAGCAGAACCATTATCTACACCAGTTTTAGTGTTTAAAAAGACAGTTTTACAGGGAAAAAAACCCACAAAGTTACACTTAATCTTAGAAACTGAAGAGAAAACCATAGCTGATTTCTGGAATTTCAAAGAGCAAGGAACTGCTTACAGAAAAACAGCAAATGGTTTATAAACGGTATTTTCAACATATATTTTTTGTACAACCACTCCATTTAGAAAATGAGGTAATTCTTAGAAAAATGTAAGCCATTTTCTGTCAAGCCCAAGAAACACTTTGCTGTAGAATTCTAACATGTCACTGTCCTGGCTGGTAATTTTAAAGATGACTTTAAAAAAAAAAAAATCACTACCCTGACATTTAGACAGCTGTGATAACACGAGGACATGCGAGCACGACACTGCTGGGATGCAGTTTGTACACTACTGGTAAAAAGTGTGGAATCGATACTGGTCTTACTGGTAGGTCTAATGAGAACTGCTTGTCCAAAAATGTGCATAACTTCTTTCTGTGCTTTTCTATACACCCAAACAACCAAATTCTCCAAAGCATTCCTTTCTTACACAGCCTAAGAGCTACCTTGATTTATCCAATATGTCCTGATCTTCTGCCTTCTGCTCAACATCTTTCGCGGCTCGATTTACAACTCCTGTGTTCTGTTTGGTCCAGATACTTGGTTTCTGTGGAGGTCAATTTTGTAACAACAAACAAGTAATTGAAAATATTGAACTGGTAACGATTAAAAAAAATATTTCAACGCCTTAATGCAAACGTTGCAAATCAATAATGAACGACTTTTTTGTTTGACTTGAGACTGTCCCTGTGCTGTAGGATACAGCAGGTGTGTCCTAAAGTAACATAGGCTGCAGGATGGTGCAGTTGTTAAGGGCAGGCTGAGAAGCTAAATAACCCAAAGACACACAGAAATCAGACAAAATTCTGGCAAAGATGTTGAGGTTAAAAAAAACCAGATCATACAATCTTGCTTATTAAATATGTACTAACATAGCTACAAATTGTTTCTATTCTCTATTACCTCCGTTTTAGACACAAGATACAATCAGTTGGCCTGTCTGCAGCACAACACTGTAAATGCTACATGTGCTTCAAATATGGCAGGAACAGCACATTCTGCTTCTAGAAAGCTACAGAATGAACAAAACCCAAAGTGCAGTAAAGAGCAAAACGAGAGATAATTCTGTATTCATTACTGTACACCACAAACAGATAGCAGAACATTTATCGAGGAAGTTCAGTGACTCTGGAAGAATCTCTCATCCTCCATCCTGCAGCAATATGCAAACTCCTCAAAAAAAAAAAAAGAAAAGAAAAAGAAACAACTTTTCCTATAATTAAAAGGTGTGGATCCTCGGGGAATGAAGATTAAGTGGGGATTTAGATAGGCATAAGCCCAAAACTAAGCTTTCTGCTGTGCACAGGAATCTCACATGGAAATGAACTTTAAAGAACATTTTCATCATGTACATTTTATATTTGACTAGTAACAGCTCTGAGTATTTACTCTTTATTTAGATTTGAATATTAACTTACTTTAAGGAGAAAAAAATGACAAAAACAACGATGGAAGATTATTTCTACCTTATTAGAGGTTCTGGGCTTTGCAAAGACTCCGGCATCTTTCAACAGCTTTTCCTTCTTGAACTGCTCTTGCTTTCTGAAGAGTTCAGCTTTGAGATCTACCAGCTACATCACCAGCAAAACAACACATAAATAACAGATCACATGTACAGGTATCAGTTACTGTAATAAATAACTGCATCTATAGGAAAACAATAATTTATAGTTCTATGAGCATTTGATTGCATTTTTATGTGGAATTTTGAGGCACTGATCTGATCACCAAGATCACTCTTTACAGCAAACAAAATAAGAAAACACTCATGTGTTTTATATGTTTATGTGCAAATTATGATTAGGGATTAAAACAATCCCCAAAGATATCCTTGATCCTTTGCTGCACAATAAGAGTGGCATAGCTCCATCTAGATTTTACCAGCCTTCCAATGGAAAACAAATAGAGAAGGTATAATGAAAAACACTACTGAATATGAAAAGGGAACTTTTAACCATTAGGTAATTAATAAAATCCTGCCTCAGAAAAGAACTGATAAAAGTTTGCTATCATAAAATATACATTGTTTCCCAATGCTTTATATACTGTTTAATAGATTTAGATTGTCTTTCTTCTTCTTATGTATTCATTAAAAAAAAAAATAGCACTGCTTCTGTGACCAAGGTCCAGCTCAGCTTTTATTAAGAGATATCATCATCAGGGGTGATATCTAGGAATTACAAAACTAGTCTGGAAGAGGATATTGTGCCACTTTCCCAGCAAATCCTCCAGAAGACAAATTTCACAGATGTACATTAAATCAGGAAAGTGGAAGACTTTGGTATTAATATTTGTCTTAAGCACTGAATCATTTGCTTTTTTGGCCCCTGGGACAACGATACACAGTACTGTAAAATCACCCTTTTTCCCTTCTGCTTAGAGGTGATCATCCAAAAATTCAATCAAAAATTGAGTATGCACAACCCACAATTTACGTTAACTATTTACATAACTCTTCATCTCAAGTGTTTGGCGGCATCTCTTGGGAGCGTCCTGGAGAGCAGGGAGGGGCAGCACCTCACCATCCCTAAGGCTGGGAGACAAATCTGCCACAGCATGGACCTCCTGCTCCTTAGTAAAAACCAGGAAATAAACTCACATTTCTCTCTCATGCCTTAATTTTATCATTACATCATGAATGCGGGCAAATCCCGCCCTGGCAGACTCGGGTCTGGTGTGTGCCTGGCCGGGAAGGTGAGGGGACAGAACCCCAGAGCCGAGATGTGACACACCACAGCCCTGTAACCCAGCATGTGCTGCAGTGGCTGCCCACGGCAGTGGTGTTGAGGCGAGGGCACAGCACAGCAGCCCCACACCTCCCCGGTGCGCTGCTTTCCCTGAAGCGATGCCACCAGCGCACCCTCGAGCCGCACGGCCTGCGCCGGCCAGGCCCGCCTCGTCTGCGGGAGCCCCGCGGCTCAGCTCACTTCACAGCCCTACAAGCGTCCTGGGGAGGCGGAGCGGCTCGTTTTGCCTCTCCCCGTTCGGTCACTCACCGAGGACGCGGCCACGTCCAGCGGCTTTTTCCGGCGGTCCATGGCGGACCCGGCCCGGCCCGCCTCCTGCCCCGCCGCGCGGCCTTGCCGTAAAGCGCGGCGGAAGTGCGGCACTATCGCGACAGTGCCCGTGAGGGAGGGCGGGCTCTCCCCGCCGCCATGTTGGGGAGGTCGGAGGAGGTCGGGGCGCGGCCCGGCGGGGTGTGGCGGGGCGGAGCGCTCTCGGCCGCGGTTCCCCTGGCTTTCGGTGATCCCTGTGATCAAACTGAGCTCGAAAATGAGCGTTTCTGGCACGTCCGGGACAAATCCCTCAGGCATCCTACCGGCCGTGTCGCTGTGCAGCCGCAGGGCTGGAGCCGCGCTGTGGCAGCGCTGAGTGAGGCGCTCTGGGCTGGGCGCGGCTGCCGCCAGAAACTGGCAGATCGGCCCAGAGCTGGAGTGGGGATAAATGGAGAAGCACATGGTTCAAACGTGTCATCCGTGTTGAGCCGCATGTGGGCTCTGGTGTGAGCACCGAGTCACGGACAGGCCAGGTGTTGCTGTTTTTGGTTCTCGTCTGTGCGCAGTGGGGAGCTGTGGTGACCCACAGAAAGGTAACTCACTGATCAGCAGAACTTCACACTATTTATGCATCTTAACAAACAAAGGCATCAGCATTCGTTGGTTGCAAATTACTCAACCTCCCCTATTTGCTGTGTCTATATCTTGTTTTTCCTGCTAATTAGTCTGCAGGCACAGTTCTTCCCTCTGTTTGAGTCTGGGGTGCATTTTGAGCATGTGGTCATGATTTCCTACTGCCTGAATCACCTTTCCCCAGGTACTGCTCAGTTCTGACTTTGCCCTTGGTGCCTCTCATCCAGACAGCCCATTCATTTTGGGATTGTCTTCTCTCTTCCTTAAAACAACAGGTTAGCCAAACATATGATACTCACAATGCAATTGTTTAATCCTAACTGTCCACCTATAGCTACTGATTAACACCTAAAAGAAAATTGCACAGTTTGATTCAATTCCCTATCAAAACCTTGAGAGCCTCAAAACTTGAGGGGTTTGGTATCATCAACAGAAAAAGAAACAATCATCAAAAAACAAACCACACAAAAAAACCCTGAATAAAGCCCAGAAAAAAACCCAAACCAACCAACCAAACCTAAAACCCTCTTTCCCTCCTTAGTTGATGAGTGCCACAGAAATGAGACCTGAACATAACAGCCAAGTACAAACCCACCTATGTGTGCTGGATCCAGCTCTGTAACCCCAGGGAGGAGCACAGGTGCTCTTGGGGAGTGAGATTCAGAGTTATACTGGGTAGCTCTTTATATCCTTCTTCATCCCCATGAAGAAAAAGGACTGACTGATAGTTTTTAATTGAAATACCGAAGATCATACTAATCTGTGGTTGCAAGAAGAAGCTTGTCATTAATAAAGTGGAAGAAATATAGGGTGCTCTGATGTTGCTTGGCAGTATGACAGCTGATAGAAGCACCAGATACAGTTCTTTCTGAGAAATGCATTGCTTTTGTGTTTGGAAACCTGGGTCAGGTCCGTGTTTAATAGTTTATGGACACACAATTGCAAAACTGACAGAGATACTGAGCTGCTAAGAAAGCTACACCTGTATTCCAGGGAGTGTGAAGTGTCCAATTGAGAAAGAGCTATTTCTGGCCCCAGTGAAGCTGTCTTGGTTTTAGCTTTTTAGAAGGGCAATTGGTGAGAGACATCAGATACAGAGAAGTATTAGCAGGTCATATTAGAGCCATAAGGTATTTTGATCTGTAATGGAAGAAGAGAAATGAGCATTACTGAAAAATAGGACAAAGAAACGAAAACATCTGTGCTGTTCTAATTAAATCACACTTCAACAAATCATTTATTGTTTCCTGTTCAAACCTCACCTAGCAACAACACTGAGGAAAAAAACCAGTCCAAACCCAGGCCAGGATTGACTCTTAGAATGTTCCTTTCTAGTTGAGGGTCATGATCGTGTTTGTAAGGAAAATCTGTGCTACATGACAGGATGTGGAAAAAGGAATTAAGCCTAGAAATTTCAAGGTGGTTCGTGCTGCTGTGAGGACTGCAGAGCTGGCACTTCTGTGCTTGCAAGAAGCAGTAGATTGTTCTGTGGGTAGCAGAGGTCTGGCTAGGCATGCCTGGATTGGGAATGAGTCAGTCACTGCTGCTGTATAGAACCCAGAGGTGTGTGCAATGAGGGAACATTTAGCTCACGTTCTCTCTCGTGTAGCATCCGCAGGCAGGGAAAACAAGGACCAGGACAGAGGGGGGCACTGCTCCTGCCGGAGCCGCGGGGTTGCTCTGCTGCCAGGCTCCCCGGGTTTGGGATTCGGCACGGAGAGCACAGCCGGACCGATGGCTTTGGGAGCACCGTGTGTCGGTTCAGTGCTTTAGGATTTACAGCCTAAGAACTGACAAGCTTTCACACATATGGTTCTCTCAGAAAGGCTCTGTGTCGATCCTAACCTGTGAAGGGCTATTCTGTGCATTTTTTTTTTTAAATCCAGCCCACAGGAATTCATAAAATGCCAGTGAGCAAGGAATAAGAACACTTCAAGTTGTTAAGCAAAATCAGCTTAACATAAAGAAATGAGGTGGGGAATAGGAGGAATCTGTCTTTGTGTACAGTAGAGGCTCAGTGTGGCTGTGCTGTGCTTATTTCTTATCAGGAATTTGTGAAAGCTATATAAACTACCATGTCTGATCTCAGACTGCTGATAGCCCTGAATTCCTGGAGAATAATTGATTCAGCACTTCCAATTAGTATGCTGCTCATTTTAGCATGAGTCCTAATTGTGTTTATTTCCACAAGCTGCATCAACACAAAAAGCTTGTTTATTGTTTTTGAGGAAGATTGGGGATCACAGTGGATTTTGTATGAAACAGTGGCATTTCACTGTCTTGTAAAATTGGTGAGAGATAGTGCACAAACTTGAAATGAACCAGTTGCAAAGCTTTGGTGTGGATTTCTTCTACATCCCCCTACCAAAATTTACAGGAGCCCCAGACCAAATGATATTGATGTTTGGAGGTTTTCTTCTTTCAAGACTCATTCTCTTACCTCAGGCACTAAGGTTTCATCCTACCCTAAGGCCTTGATATTCTATCCTTCCACATTTTGGCTTTAAGATTAAATTAAAATGTGAGCAAATAACAGCTGGACATTTTGGGAGATAAGCCCTAGAGCTAGGGCACTGTGTCCTCACACACTTTTGGAGTCACTTGATATAAGACAACTCATCCATATTTCTGTAAGGGGTGGACAAATTCCTTCTGATTTTCTTTTTAGCTTTTTCCAGGCTCTTCATCTCAGAAGTTATCATATGAAAGAATTTGTGTTATGTCAACAAAAACCTTTTTTAAAACAGAGCAAGATATTTTTTTGTTTGCTTTCATAGTTTGCATAATCTTGGTTAGCCAGAGTATTGTTTTGTGGAATTTGTGTGTTTTAGTGTGTGTGAGGCCAAAAATGACTGTGGCACAAGAAAAGCTGTTTGCAAACTAATTCTTGCTGCATCAGAGATCCAGAAGTGTCTCTTTCTTTCCCAGAAAAGATTACATCTCTTCCCAAAATCTAGTCCCCGCATATATTTTTTTACTTAATTTTCTGTATTTTCCTATGGGCAGCTGATGCATGCTCTAGACTTTTGTATTTTTGCATTGTATTTTCAGATATGTGCAATTGCTGTAGCAAAACAGACAAGCAAAAAAAGAAATCAAAAACACTTTGGTAGACAATCTAGATGGACACTATAGATTTTTTTCCAGGAAGACTAAAATTTAGAATCATTTGGGTAGGTAATTGGCAGGTGTGCAGACTAGGAGAAAAAGCCCCTAAAACAATGGTAATTATTTAATAAATTCTTGAGTTCTTTTGCATGATCCTAGTCAGACAGTCAAAACCAGAAGTGGCACATAATAAGTGTGTAACTGGCATGTGTGTGGCTCTGGTTTTTTGCCTCTTGGGTCACAAGCTGCAATGCCAGATTGCTTTTGTTCTATCTTATTTTTGCTTGCAAACTAAAAGTTGGTTAAAAAAAAAGGTAAAAAAAACCCCAACTGGTGGTGACAATGTTAAGTTGAATTGAGATATAAAGGAGCCTTGTCTTGTTCTATGAGAAACTATATTTTATGTGCAGTTTTATAATGCACTTTAAATCATATCGTGTCAACAGTGTTGTCCTCTCTTCTCTTTTTGTATGTGTTATGAGAGAGGGAGTGCTGTTATGTGCTACTTGTATAGAAATTGTAATTCCTCTCAAATACAGCTTGAAAGTAGGGATTTCCTAAGAGCATCCAACAGCTTCGATCAGAAATAGGCTTAATGTCATCTTGCAACAGAATCTGTAGGAGTGACATAGTTACTGCAACCAGAATTAGCTTAGAAAACTGTCATTGATAGCCATGATATTTTCAGAATACATTTTAGCAAGCTTTGCTGCAATTGGTTGTAGTGACCCTTCCTCCTTTGGGAATATCTGCATATCCTTAAGTCTGATGGACGTAAGAAAAATAATTCTTATTATCGTGTGAGTTCAAAAGATGAATATGTTCTTCACTATTTTTCTGTACTAAGAGATAACAATAGACATATTTTCTAAACTGGGGATGTAAAAAAGAAATTTCCAAAGGAAATTTGCTTATCAATTTCATTGGTGGGTGGCTGTGGATATTTTCATCCCTTGAACAGGAATCTAATTGATTGGACTGCATGTGTTGTCTGTAGTTTCTGTGTGGTTGGCATAAAAGACAAGCATGCCCTTTAAGGAATTGCTCAACTCCTTGAGATATACCCATTCATTTGTCCACCCTTCTTTCACCATCTGCTTCTTCCACTGTGGACATGCGAAGTTGCTCCATCCCTGCAGCAAAATGTAGCCTGGATGGTTTGCAGTCAGGCTTTTGCATGAAGCAGGGTTTTCCTGCCTTTGCAAGCACAGATGGACTTGCCTCTTTGTCAAGGTGTAGCCCTGTAAAGAAGCTGGGTTTTGTATTCCAGCTGCACATCTGCAAACTCCTTCAAGACACTACAGACTTGTATTTCTTTGTCTCTAGGTCTAGGATGCCGGGCTGGAGGAAGTGCCTTGTTTTTTGTCTGTGGAGAATGCAGGACAGAGGTAAGGCAAGAGGGGAATACAACAGAAAGGGGATGCCCCTATAATCAAGGGGATGCTCGTGGGAGGGGGTTGGGTTCAATACTCCTTTTTCTGCTCATTGATATTGTTAAAGCTGCAGGATCCATCCCAAAACTTGTGACTTTTTATTTAAAAGAAACAAACCCACAGTGTAGCTTTCCCATAAGAAAACACATTTTTACCTTGAATTCTGTTCTCCTTCCAAAGTGCTGGTCCAGATGCTGCTAGTGAATGCTGCTTTGCTTACAGCTCTGTCTTTAATCTAAAGCTGGCCTAACAGATAGAGCTTTTACAGTGGTAAAGTTATGTCTATTAAAAGGCATCTACCAGAGCATAACATCTGGGAACTCTAAAGCTCATGTACCTACTTTACAGTCTGTTTTTCTTTTAAAGAAAACACTGGGCTGTTGATTGTATCAGGTACAGGGAACACATGCTCAGTGTAGCTATAGCTTTCCAAAGAGGCTACTTTCTAGCTGTGAGTTTAAACCCTGTTATTTATGTTCATTTAGTGTCACAACGATGATGTAAGTCATATTTATATCCCTTCTTGTAAAATGCTTCTGTTTATATCCTGCTGTTTAGCTGAATTATTTTAAACCAGCAGGCTCATGGCAGCAGATTCAGTTTTCTGACATGGTGGCAGAAATCTGGGTCCTGTAGCACATTACTAGGCTACTTTGGAGGAGGGGAAATAATTTATATTTACTAGTCTTTGCACAATAATGTTGAATTGCAGTTGATGCATTTTTGACATTTATTGAATGATGCCATTAAAATCTGAACAGGGTGGGATTTCAGTTCAGTACAAGACAGAATGCTAGAAATCTCTAGCCTGAGGTTTTTCATTTGTCTTCTCACACTAGAAATGCAAAGGATGTGTCTGTTACTGTATACAGTAAGTATATAAGTATATATATATATATATAAATAAAATCTTTGTTCTGTGGTTATGAATGATCTTTGAATTGCACTTTGAGATGCAGACATGAACTTCTGCATGCTTGCTGTTTATGGAGAGTCTAATTCTTGACACTGGGCAGAAGATGGGCTGTCATAATAGAGCAAATTGCAGCTCTCTGTGTGATTTCCTGATGCATTGGAAGGATCAAATCTGCCTACTTGGGCAGGACACATCTCTGGCACGTGTTCATTTTTACCTTGATGCACCAAAGAGATTTAAATCAGCATAATCGGGGATGGAGTTTCTCTACCATATGGGCATTGATTACCTAGCAGTCATCTACCATCTGCCTGCATAGATGGCTTAGTGGCAGCTATGATTAATTTATTAAGAAAACAAAAGTGTATTGTATATGTAATCCTTCTCTGTTACTCTGGTGGTGAAAAGCTACTGTTAAATGTTTTAGAACGAAGGAAATTTTTCGCCACTTTGGCTCAAAGTCTTGGTCCACTCTAGTTTGGATTCCTCTTTATTTTCTACAGTTGGATTTATAATAATAAATAAAGTGTTCTTTCACTAGCCACCATCCTGTCAGGTATCCCAAAAACATGAAGTGAAAGACGTAAGTTGTCTTTCTGGACAAAGTAGTTGAGCACTGTTCGTTTTTGAGGAGATGCTCGAAAGGCTGTTTAAGGTAATTTTCCTAGGAAAAGAGAGAACAGCGTCTAAGGAAGAAAGAAACAGTTGTGGAGGGCTCTCTCCCAGCTTCCCTCTGCAGCAAAGTCCCGGAGGTGTCACTCGCGCTGGTAGAGGGACCTCAGGGCGGTAGATGGCACTGCGAGACTGTTACTGCACGGTGTGATTCCCGTCTCACCGAGACTGGAGCGCTTGGCAGAGGTGACCCCGCAAAATGAGTGTCTCCCCCGCACTTCCCTGTAATCTCGCCAGCACTGGAGGGGTAAATTGGTTTCTTCTCCCCATTTCCCCAGCCTCATACATGTAAAGTTAGGCGAGAAGTAAGACAAGTGGATAACCCAGAATTGCATGAAGAGCTGGCCCTGGATTTTCAACTGTCAGTTCAAATTCTGTGTGGGTTACTGGGACTCGAGTTTTGAGTTCTGCTTTGGCCAGCTCTCTGCAATAGAAGTGCTTGTATGCTGAATCTGAGCACTGCAGCCACTCTTTCAGTCTCTCATCTGGCTCTGTGAGGGCTGAGACTGAAGACTAAACAGGTAAGGAATTTTCCAAAAGTGTTGTTTGCTTTGCAGGGACACTAAAACACACACCCCATTCCTTTTGCTTGAGTGATCCCTGTCCTGTTGTTGAACAGGACTCCAGCCCCTAATACAAAGGCTCTCCCCATACAGGCCTCCTGATACAAAGGTTACTTAAAATAGAAGCCCAGAAAGCACCAAGTCTTGCCATAAGTATCAAAAAAGAAAGCTTAGAGTGATTGTAGGTGTTATTTTAGCTATAATTGAGAAAAGAAATATTGACTCTCTGTGCACAGAGAGAGCTTGAGAGTGTGTGTGGCGCTGCTGCTATTAGTCAAATATAGACAAGTGGAATGAGAACTAGAATAATACTTCAAAATGAATAACTACATCAGGCAAAAGTCCAATGATTTCTTTATTAAGGCCTTGATGAGCGCCAAGCAACTTCTCATCTATATCAAGGAGCTGTACAAAATGTGAATTCCAATATTTTATGAAATACTAGAGGAGGGAATGCACACTACATGGAAGTGAAGGGGGCTTTACATTTTTTAACGCTTGCCCACAGTGCTTGTTTCCTAGCCAGCTGATTTGGGAGAGATCAGAACACTGCAATGGGAATTATTGTATTTTTCTATCCCTTTTGAATGTACATGCAAAATTACAGAGTGTTTCCATTAAGACCAACAGTCAATATCAATGATTTGCAACTGTCTTGCCTCCTTCTCTGATCTGAAATAGACTGCAGTCATTAATGTGTTACTGACAGCTGGAGCTGGGTCACAATGAGAGGGATGAGGAAGCAAGACAGTCATAGTAATGACTTTTAGCATATGTTGACAGAGATGTAGTGTTGCTTTCTGCACCCTGCTCTTTTCTTGAACTGCTTCTGTTCATCAACCACGAAAAAGAAAACCACATCATTTTTCCTAATGGCAATATTGAAGTTAGTTTTCATGAGATTCAAACAGTGATATGCTTTACTGAGAGATGGATGAATAGTGTTTCTCTGCTTACTATCAAGTGCAGTAGTTCCAAGTGGGTTTTCGTGGAATAGATGAGTGGTTAATGCCAGCTCTGGTTAAAAGAAGTCCAGGAGGGAGCCTGAGACTGTGGCATGAATGAAGGCTGAGTCCAAGCCTGTCTTCACGTCCTGAGCCATCTGCCACTGATGCACAACAGAAACTCACCTCACAAATTCATTTTCCACAGCTTCTGGTTCATGGGATTCTGGAGGCAGTAGGATAAGAAGGACCAAACAATTGGGAGCTGAACCTGCCAGCTGCTAGCCTGAGTCTGACTGTCCAGAGCATCTGGGATTGGCTTTGCTTTCCCTTCCACTGCAGTCCTGAATGGAGTTCTGGGCATGGCAGATACTGCAGTCATGTTAAAAGAAGGCACAGAAGTACTTCCATTGTGTATTTCTTTCATGGTTGTTAAAAGACACTGAGTTATTCCTGGGAGAAATGACAAATCCCTGGTGAGCAACTTTTTTTTACTTGCACAGCTGGTAGCCAAGAAAAATGCAATTTGGGCTTGCAGGGATAGCTTAAAGATCCTTTCCCATAAATAAAAGTTTGTCAATCAGAAAAACAAAGCAAAATGTAGAGCATGTCCTAATGGGAAACCTTCCCAGGCTGAGATCTGTCTGGTACCTGGCATTCCAGGTGGTGCAGAGCCAACTATCCTATACCTGATAGCTCTTTTACTTAAGTGATTTGTAAAATTTCCCTGAGGCATCTTTGCAATGAGGAGCAGAGATGAAACCTTACATAGCCAGAGGCAAATCTTGCTAAGTGCATGTCTGGAATGAAAAACTCTCTGTAGCAGTGGGATGGTTTGGAGATTTCTTCTGTGGGTAAGTGGTGGTTAGCACTGTTCTTGCCTGGGAGGGTTATGTGGCTTTATGAAGGTGAACACTTGGACATGGTGCAAATGGTGACATCTTATTTGTGATGCTGTGTGTGTGTCTAAGGCAAAACATGGTGTATGCAGAGAAGAAACTAACATGATAAAGGGAAGGAGGGAGTCCTGAAAGCAGTTTTGAAAGGGAAATAACATGTTTCCAGCAACTCCATCTTCAATCAAAAGTTAGAAAAGTGGCTCTTCATTGTTGTGACCAAGTTCAGTCTTGTTTTTAAATTCTGTCTTCCAAAATAAGAGATCACACAGCAACTTCACAGTGACTCAGACAGCTGTCTACTGGCTAAATTGAGGAGATTTTCACACAGGATGGTACCAAAGTTATTGTCTCTTATGTTGCATGGTTGTAACCAAATATTGACAGTTTTAAGCATCTGTATCAGCTGCTAATGCTTCAGACTGCCGTCTGCTTGGATGTGGAGGGTAGTACACAGAATAACATGTAGCATTCACGGCCACCTTGGATATTACATTTATAACACATTTCAGTAGCCTGGAAATCAACAGGCTGCAGCTGCAATGGAGCTGGGGGCAGTGCAGAGCCCTAAACCCTGGAGGGATTAGTGAGGGAAGGGGCAGAGTCTTGCCTAAACACTGATGGTTTGGGGCATGAAGGGAGGAAGATGCAAAGCTTCTTTGTCTTGCTACACTGTAGTCCTCCCAGCATCATATTCGCTAGGTCACTGGTAGGTAAATGGGGAGAACCTCTGTGGTGGGACATTGGCAGTAAGTGACAAGATTATGTTTGGGAACAAGGTGGACAGCCAATGTCATGTTGTTGGCAGAAAAGGTGACTGGTGTTTGTGACTGGCTCTAAACAGCATCTATAAGTTAAGAACCTGCAAGGGAAGCAAAACTAAAGCTTCAGCACCAGCATCAGCCCAGGTCAGGTCAGCAAGGACAGGTCTTGAGCCCAGGAGAAGACCTGATGACAATGGTGTTGCAAGAGGAGAGCCAAGCAGAGAAACCCCTGGGTAGGCTGGCCACAGGCAGCCTCATTTCTTCAGCACTCAGAGCTGGTTGCACACTTTGCAGGGCTCTTGTAGAAGGAAGATGACTTTGGAAGAAGGTGAGGTGCTGGTCTGAACCCATTTGTTGTTATGCTGGGATTTCCAAGGAAGGAGGTGAGGAACCAGCTCCTGAGCTGACTCCACGCATGTCTTTGGGACAGAAACAAGGAGGATTTGAGCTTCCTTCCAGCAGGAACAGAGCACAGAGGTGACCATATCCTCATGGAGCCCATAAATGGGGTGCGTACTTGCGTCAGTGAAATCCAAATGTATTCTCCCTATCTGTCTTAAAGGGTATTCAGCCATTCAGAGAGATGAGTATCACCCAGAAGAGGCAGAATGACAGATTGCTTCCAGCCTTCAGAACCGAGTTGGACATGAGCACTTTCTGCAGAAGTCCATAGTATGGATGTATGCCCTGAAGTTCCTGACAAGAAGAAGGCAATATAACAAGTAAACTGCTTGCATTGCCTGAATTTAAGGCAAAGACAAAACCAAGTTGGATTAGTAAGTAAAAGTGCTATTCATCAACCTCTGGTGGTGGTAGCAAAGTGAAGATAATCCATTTTAAAATTGCCTTTAACCCTCTACCATGACAGGATTATTTTTAAATTCCATGATCTCAATGCTGCTCACTGCTGTGTGTTATGGGGTACACAGCTGTATAAAAGTGAGAGTGTAGCAGTCAGTGAGACAAACCCATTGTGACGCTGTGTTGTGACAGAGATTGATGGTCTGTATCCCCACTACCATTCCATGTACTTGAGAGGTGAAAGTAGAGACTGGTTCTGCATTAAAACAGCTGTGTGCTATTTACATATCCCAGTGGGATGGAAATAAATTTCCCATAGTCCCCTGCCTGCTCCATGTACAGCTGTAAGGATATAGAGTGCACTGCTTCAACACTCAGCAAAGTAGCCCAGCCTTGGTAGAGAAAGAAAATTTATCTTTTACTTAATTAAGTCTAGGAGTGGGAGTGAAAAAGGAAAAGATTATTCTAGACACCTAAATAGATTTCCTTTGTGTGGGATTACATAGGTCAAAGTAATTTCTAGCTTGATCTTAACTATTGAATGCTGCCTGGCAGTAGCACTAGGTCAATATGGGGGGGAGGGAGCCTACAGTCTTCTCTGTTTCCCCAGAGGGTTTCATTGTGCCTCCAGATCACTGTTGAAATAATGCAGCCTTGAGGGTGCCACCTCACTAGTGGTACATCTTCACTAAGCTGCGGGGAATGGTGGGCGGACAGAACACCATTCCTGAGGATCTCCCAAGTGTCAGATCCTCACAGATTCAGAAATGGTAAGAGAGGAACTCTGAAGTCACTTGGTTTGGGGCTGAAATTGAAGATTGACTCATTTCACTGACTTACCTTGTTGCAGGGAGTCAGCTTATTCTCCTTGTGAGATGATGAAGTGAGTGACCCTCAAAGTGAGGGAACACATGACAGGAGAGTTTGCTGGAGTTGTCTAGAAGCAAAGAGTTCAGGGACAAAATGGAAGCTAAAATGCCTCGACATTCTTCCTTAACCCCAGCAGGAAAATGGGATTTCTATGTGGGAGTCTCCTCTTGCCACACACACATGGTATCACTGTCTGCTCACTACCCTGTGCATGCAGCATGCAGGAGACGTGAGCTCCATCCCATTTGCAAATCCTGGTTTATTTGCAGGCTTGTGACAGGCCTGAACCTTTGCTCAGTAGCCAGCTCCTGAGACTGTAAAACTTGGTGCTTTCATATTTTTTTCTTATAGCTATAGTGGTATTTAAAGCACAGTGGAGCTAACTCTCCCTCTTGTGTGCCACAGAAAGCTTCTGTGAATTAGGGGCAGAGCTTGAAGCTACCCAGGCCTGTAGAGACCATGTTCTCTACAACCCATGAAGAGCAGACTCGTATTTCAAGACCTCCCATCATTCCTCCAGCTCTAGAGAGCCCCAACACACATGCAGGAACACTTGGTTTTTGTTCTGAGCCATGCTGCCCATTTAGGCTGCACACACTGCAGGGCAGAGACCTTTCCTTTTGCCCAGCTTAGGAGCAGCTTTCGTCTTGCTGGACTCTGTGTTCCTCAGTGTGATAGGGACCACCAGCTGCTAAAACAGCCAATGTGCAGGGCACAGTAACGTCCTCAGTTGATCAAACCAGGCCATCCTGTTCCGGGGCGCGTGGCCAAAGGGGAATCTCTGCCTTACAAATTTGGTTTGACAACCATTTCTGCAGGATGGGGGAGGACAACAGTGCCTTCTAAAATTATGGCAGTATCCAAGTCACAGTGGTGCCTAAAATCCTGCAGCTGCACATTTCAGTTATACAAAAAGATTAGACATTGCTCAGGGACATGGCTACTCACTTCTGAAGTCTTCTGCTTCTTGAAATATCCCTCCACGACTTCCCTCCAAAGATGTACCATAGCACCTGTTGTACATTGATTCTGCTTATGAATTCTCTACTGGTACTCTTAGGTATGTTTCATTTTCTCTAACGGTTTCCCATGCGAGAACTGAAGTTAGTACTTGAGAAAATCTCACCACAGTAGCTTTGGCTTTTTGTACAATAATGGATATGTCAAATTCAATCCTTAAGAGCCCTGAGCTTTTTCAGCTAGTAATGTGCTTGCTATTTTCACGTTTAATTATTTCTGTGGTACCAGTGTCCTTTAAAAAGTAGTACTGTTGTAGCCATGACAGTCTAAAGACTCTTCAGGGAAAGAATCTTTTGTGAGATCAACCAGTGTAAATGGCAAAACCAGATGAGCTTTTAGGTACAAAAAGTGTCCATTTAACCTTACTTTTAAAAGCCCCTTTCTGTATCATGTTTATTTCAGATTCTCATTACTTTTCCTGAGCGCCGTATTAGATCAATAACCATCATTTTTCTGGGAGTCCTTTTCTAATGCCTAGAATCTGGATATCATCATGCAATTATAAAATACAAGGCAAGGAAATCAAGGCACAGAAAGGGCAGGTGATTTGCCTGTGTGGGTGGTTGAGTTAGTCATATAACTCAACAGTCTCTGTGTGCTGGTTTTTAACTATTGAAGAAGCATAATTTCCTTTCCCCAGGATGCATCCTACCTTCAGATTAATCCTTCTCGAAAGATCTTCTGAGTCTTGTTATCAGAATATTTGGGGCATATCACAAACTTTCTCTAAGTCAGCATGATGTGCCCTCATCCAATCCAATTGCAGAGCTGTGATTTGTTGTGAGTCCCAAAGGTACAAAGAAATTGCAGGGAAGGGGTGGTAGTGGAGGGGGTGTCGTGTTTTCCTCCAAGGAACAAGCTGTGCAAATGTGCTGTATTTAGCACAAGGAAACAAGCTCTTTAAGAAGTTGTACCTGGGTGGGGAGTCAATCCCTTCTTATGTTTTTAGTCTGAAGGTAAATGTGGGCAAAAATATATTTTTATGTCTGTGAATTTTTCTGTGCTGCTAGTGGGGTATAGCAGATCTGAGGTATAGCTGTGCTCCTGCTGCCGATAGACCTCAGGAAATCTCTCTTAGAAGTGGTTGCTCCAGCTGGCTGGAATAAGCCTTCAGGTGCCATCATTCCAATCACTGTCCTTTAAACTGATGGGTAACGCTGTTTAGAAACATGGAAGAGAATCAGCCTGTACTGTGCTGCTCTCTGCTGTGATGGGAACGTCTCATGCGGTCCTAGGGCATTGCATACTGCTGTCTGCCCTCTGCAGTGCTGCAAACTCTGATGCTTAAATGAAGAGGGCTGTCTATTCTCATGGGTTTATGATTATCCCAGCTTAACTCACTGGAAAAGCATCCTACAATAGTAACTTCAAAAGATCCTCTGAAGCCCACCTCCCACGTTGGTCTTTAAAAACTTGGGGGGGTATGTGTGTGTGTGTAAGCTAATTTAACTGTAGGTCTTTAACTCAAGTACCTCAGTTAGGATCCTCATCCCCCAGACTGCCCCAAAGTCATAGGTTTCTGCTTTTGTCCCTTTGTGCAGAAACTGATCTTCTCACTTGATGCGCTCAGAGCTTTAGCAGGTTGTTTCAAGAATATTCACAATCACCTTAAGTGTTGAGCCACTCCCACTCTCACTAGGGAGTGAAGAGGTTTCCAGACTCCGGCTGCCCAGCTTGGCAAATGCCACACCACACTTGGCTGGCAGTTCCCGAAATGGCTAATGCTTCTCAGATGTGAGCGGAGCACAGAGGGTGAAGCTGCTGCACCTTGGCAGGGTGCTAGGCTGTCCTACAACTGCTTTTCATGCAGGTAGGGACAGAAAAGCTGAACTGTAAAGCCAAAGTCCATATGGATGCATACAGATGGATATATTCTCTTGTTATTAGAGCTGCCCTATTCTGCCTGAGTGGTGTGAGACACCAGTCTTCTGAAACTGGAATTAGCTCATGCTATCCCAAGGAGAGCTTGGTCTCCAATATTTTAGATTATAGCAGATGTTGCACATAATATAATCACTCTCACAAAGGGAGGCAGAGATGCAGAACAAGACCTACCAGACAGGTAATAAAAGAAAAGACCTCATGAAGAACAAAAACAGCTGCGAGTGATTGCAGAGATATGTTGCCCCCAGGAAATTAAAAACATGAATGCCCTGGCATATGCAATAAACATCTCCTTTGTGTCCATGTAAAAGTGCTGAAAGCTCTGGAATATTAGGAAATTGAAAAAAATGCTTTTAAGTCTTCCCCATATACTTCAGCTGCGTGCAAGTGGTCGTGAAGAAGATGAAGTAGATCAGCCTGGCTGCTGCGCAACTTTATTTGCCAGAGAATCCAACTTCAGAATAAACACGCGTCAATGCGCGCACCTGCGTGGGGCTGCCAGGCAGCTGCCGCTCGGCGAAGGGAAGAGGCGCCAGGCTACAGCTGTAAAGAGAATGTAGAATGGGAACAGTGTGCTCTCCCTGTCTTTCCTGGGCATGTATCTGCCCGACGTCAGCCGGCGATTTGGGACCCGCAGGACGCCGGTGTGGGTCGGAGCCCCGAGCCTGTTCGCAGGCGGGCCCATCCTGTCTACGCAGACTCTCCCCCAATGGGAAAAATGTACAGTATATACATTTTGACACTATTTTTTCTCCCCCCCTTCCCCGAGTTTGCCGTTCCCCGCCCTCCGCGGCGGGGGGAGCGCACCTGCGCGGCGGGCGGCCCGGGGCTGTGCGCAGGCGGGGGCGGGCAGCGCTCCCCCGCCCGGCCCCGGCCCCGCCGCCGCCGCCGCATGCACCGCCCGGCCATAAAGCGCCGGGGAGCCCGGCCGCGCTCGGCAGCGCCCGCCGCTCCTGCCGGCCCCCCCGGGCCCCTCCAGCCGCGCCGCTGCCCCGGGGGGCGGCAGCGCTGCTCCTGCCGCGATGCCGGGCTGGAGGAAGAGCCTCGCATTGTGCCTGCAGCGGATGCAAGAGGACGGTGAGCGCGGCGGGGGGAAAGGAGAGCTGGAGGTGCTCGGAATTGCCCTCCGCCTCCCCTTTTCCGTTATTCTTTGGGGTTGTGGTGGTGTGTGTCCCTCTGGGAGGGGGACGATGCTCTGCTGGCATGGAGCTCCGCGGATGAAGGGAGTGGAGGGGGGATGCTCTTCGTGCCGGTAAACTTTGCCGCAGCAAATCTTCCCTTCTATCCCCGGGCGTGCTTGGTTTCTGCTTTCGTTTTTTTTTTCTTCTTCAAGTGGTGGGGGTAAACCTGAGCGAGAGATGGCTGAGCGGTCCTTTTTGGATATTTAAGAGGGGCTTGCAGTATCTGAGCCCCAACTTTCTAAAGCTACTGGTGATGCTGTTTTCAGCTGGTAATTTTCCCCAGTGCCAACTCCACCTGGGGATTAAAGGGTTTGGAAATTGCACAGAGGACGTGTCACGGTAATCTGACTCCTATTGTGCCGCTTACTGTTGCTCACAGTGACTGTGAATTATTTTGTTTACATGCTCAAGAGTGTGATGTTAAATAAATGCTGGACGTGCGGCTCATAAAAGTCCTGAGAAGACATCCACAAGGTGGCACAGCATAAGGGAGGTTTAAACGTTGCACTCCGGCTCCTGCGTTTGTAGATGAACAGGCATGAGAGTGGTGGGGAAAGTTTATGTCTCTGAAATGAAGTGCATTTCTCCTGTGCTCTCATGGGACTCAGGTGGAAGAGCTGATCCGAGACGGGCAGAAATAAGTCGGAATGTGTGTTTTACGAACCTCTGCTGCTTTGGTACAAAGTAGCTAATGGCAGGTTTTTCCTTTGGACCCCTTCCCCGACTACCTCTCTAGATTGTTCCCTGGTAAATGGACTTAACAAATACGTGAAGTGGCACTGATGCAGCATTTGGTGTGAATAAAGCAAGAATAATGGAATTCTCTGAACCTGCTGGTTAATAAGCATAGAGAGAAACAGTGCTGTTAGATCTCCTGTGAGGTGTTAGGACAGAGTCATTAAGCTGCTGTGCCTTTCTGATGCTGCTTCCCTGCTCCCACTGCTTTGGGAGAACACCATCTATTTCTGTTGCTGGATTGTTTTAGGACCATAGCTTTTCCTTGGAGCCTCCATCTGCCTGAGATAGAGCTGTTAAAAATCTTGTCCTGTAGAAGAGTCAATCAGTCCCCCTGCTTGACACACTGAGACCTGTTGGCATGAATTCAGCCCTGCTATGGTGCAGTGCTTTGTAACGCTGCCTTGCTGCAGCTGGCACGGATGCTCTTGCACTGTTGGATCAGGGGTGGCTTTGGGAGCTTTTTTAAACATTCACAGCAGGGACTTCTTGATGTATAGCTGTACTGGGTTAGTGTGTTTGCTGGGTTACTTTCTTGATGACTTCATATGCGTATGTATTAGCTCTTGTCTCTGGCTCTGTGTAATGCCTTTCCTCCTCACCTCCTTTCCCTCTGACTTCAGTCCCAGCACTGCAGTGAGTCTGTGGCTGGTGTGCATCCCTTTGAGTACATTGCATTTATTTCCATGGGTGGCTCAAAGAGCAGTCAGTCTTATGAAGGTGCCATTTAATCACAGAATAGTTTATCTGGAGGGATAAATCTGGCAGGCTTGAGCTGATGTGCTGTGTAGAGGAGGATTAGCTGAGCTTGTAGGGAACTTCTTTCCCTTTTCCTCAAGGCAACCGGTTAGATGGTTGCGTTACAGCATATAACTCTGCAGGGGCAGCAGAGGAAGTATTTGGTAATGTTTTTGTAGCACTGCAGTGTTAACAGGTATGGTAGAGAAGGTTTTGCATCATGATGTGTCCCTGTCTGTGGCAGGAGGATTGGAACTAGATGATCTTTAAGGTTCCTTCCAATCCGAGCCCTTCTGTAACAACACTGCAGGAAATTTCTGCTCTGTTCAGATTTTGACTTTGCAAACCAATCTCCAACCAGTCTATGAAGAAATACTGACTTCTGGTTTTCTTTATTCAGAGTAAGTTATGTCTGCCTTGTTGGCATCTCCATGGCTACGCAGATGTCATAGGTTTGTGGTTCATTTTTTACCCCCAAGCTGGGGAGCTTTTTTGCCAGGCATGTGTGCTCTGGCCCATCAAGTTGTTCACTTCCTCTGAGGACCGCAGTACTTGAGCTTCCACAGGAAATGTCCTGGTGTTCAGCAGGAGCACAATTGTAATTAGAAGAGTGGTATATTTTGGTTACTGAATATTAATGTGATGAGCACCTCTTGCAATTTGCAGCCATTCAGAGCTGGATTGGTAGCTTCATTAATCACAGTTGGTAGAAAAGGTCAGCCATGGTAAGTCAGATAGGGAAATGCAAGATATGCACAAACTGTGCTGAAGTATGATTGCCATTTCAGAATACCACCCACAGCGAGTCTCTTCATGCATGTTTTGCCTTAAAATTTCTGTCTCCTGAAAGATGGGAATGACTTCTGACCAGTGTGCAGAAATTCTTCATTATATAATGTGTTGGTTTTCTCCACCACAAAGATTTGTACATGGGATGTGCTCCTCCTTATTCTATTTTATGCAAGGAAAAAGGAATTGATGTCAACTACTTGAAAATTTTTGGTGGAAATGTTTTCCCTCCAGCCTGTATTGATCACAGCCCTGTTACTCCAAAATCATGGGGTCGATCAGCTCCTTCCTGCATTACTGTGGGGCTGTCTCAGACCTGGAAGCAGAGGTTAAAGCATTTGGCCTGGCACTTCTGTTCTATCACTGTGAGTGCAGAGCTGTGTGGTCAGAGCTTGTGCTGATTTATCACTCTGATAACTCATCTTCTTTTGAGGCAGTGATGAGAACTAGCTTGCCATGCCAGACCTTTTCCCAGCTGAATTTCCCTCCCTCATGCTGCTGTCCTTATATGAGGACTGAAGAATTTGAGCTGCATTCTTGCTGCTCCAAGGTTTTCAGTAGCAGAAGCAGCAAAGGCCAAATTCTGCTTTGGGAACAAGAATGTATGTAGGCAGGTGGGAAAGTCTCTGTGTTTTTGGCACATCTGAGTGGATGTGGAAACTGTATGTCTAGAAAGGATAAACTGAATCTGCCGACTGAGCAGTGGAGGTACTTTTATCCAAATTGGTGAAACTCAGTGTTATTTAGATGCATAGGGCATGTATAAGATGGGTTACAGTTGTGGGCAGACACCTTTTGCTAAACCTGAGATATTTTTCTGCTTTTAGGGGGAGGTAATACAGAGTTTGGGTGTAAATTTAGGTTGCTTTTACAATTCCTCTTCCTCCCCCAGATGGTTTTTTCCTTGAGTAAAAGCAGAAAATTTGACTCTCACCTTTATAACTCCAATATGATGCCTTTTAAAAATAAAAACCTAAACCACACTTAGGTTTGAGGTAATGGGATTATAAAATGGGATGTGAGTTCTCCCAACCCTTGCTTGAATCATGGGGCAGCTGGAAAGGAGGGGAAAGGGACAACTCAGACCTGCTTCAAGTAGTGGCTATATAGCAGGATTGTGTTGCTGCTGTTTCCTTCCTTCCCTTGTATACAGCTCTGTGCTGGTTACCTTGGAAACAGCTGTAGGAACATATAGGGGCATTTTGCTGCTGTGCAGCCATGAGCAGAGGTGTCCTGTGGTGCCTGGAAAGGAAAATCCTTCATGGTGCAGCCTGATTTGCAAGCTGAGGGCAACAAAGTAAAAACCCATTGCAAGATCTCCCTTTCTTGGCTGCCCTGTCTTGCTGCAGGTACAGTTTGGCAGGAGTGGGACCATGGGGAAAATTTAGCAGGGGGTGGATTTTCATGGTTTTGGCAGAGCTATATAAATTTTTATAATAGGAAGGTAAAAATATCACAACAGTCTGTTTTGAGGAGGCTATAACAGCTGGGCTATATACATCAGTGATTTATTTAGTCCTCAGAACAATGTGCTGAGATGTTTTGCTCCATAGCTGTGAAACTACGCCTTTGACTTGAAATGGGATTCTTCTTTCCTTATTCACATGCATCAGGGAGAAACATCCCACTAAGATGGAAATTTGCTGTGTTTGCATGATTAGCAGAAAATTAGATCTTTCATTGAGTTCCATGTTTGTGATATGCATGTAATGTGTAGAATAACTAAAATAGAATAACTGTTAAAAATAATGTGAATTGTCTTTTGTTCACTTACCCATAAGCATTTTGATCTTACAAATGGTATGGTGTGCATAACTTTAAATCAGTTTAACTATTCTGCTGCTTAAGATACAGTGTTTTTGTGCTTGCCACATCAGAAATAATTCAATCATTTGGAAAGGCATTTTTTGTTTCTATCAAGTTGTCTTAGGACCACCTTTCAGTGCCAGATTGAGTCTGTTCAGTTTTAATACATTGCCTTACAGAGTCCATTTGTCCAAACCTACAATGACATGATCTATTATACTGGCACTTAATTTTCAGTAAAGAAATTTGGCTGCATAGCTGTCACTTAAGCAGTGTGCAGCTGAAATGTTACTGCTGAAGGGCTGTTAGGTGTCCACTGTATGTGGTATATTAATGTATTTCTGCATGTGATACTCTTGCTTTACAGTGCATCCAGGCTTTGTCAGAGATGAAGATTTGATCACACAGAGCTCAGGAATTTATGGGCTGCTGTTTGTTGGTAATACTCATTATACAGGCCAGTGCTTTTAAACAAAATGTAAAAATAGAGGTTCTGACCCTCCAATGAAGTGTGATGGGGAATTAGGATTGCTTGAAGGCTGTGGTGGTAATGCTTAAGGGATAATGCTCACTTATCAAACGATGGAACAGCCAGAGCAAATCCTGCTAGACTTTGATGGGGTCTTTTTTTTTTCTCATTAATATGTTGATGTGGATTTGGCACCCATTGAGTGAGTAATAGCTGCACCCTTCCTTGCTGGCTGTCACACTGTCACACTGCACTGAGTTTGGGCTGCTGCTTTTGATCCTGTACTTCCACAGTCAGAAAGTTCAGCTCTGATTGAGAAGTCTTGCACAATGTGGGGATGAAGCCACAAGGATTTTATGGAGTGACTTCAAAACCTCATTGGAATTTTATTAAAGACAGAGATTGATAATTATTTTGCCTTTTGAAATGATCTGCCAGCTTTTACAACCTGAATGTGATCCCATACCTGCAAAGTTTGGCTTTATGAAACTGTATGGACATTGTGGCTTCTGCTCTCTTGCTTATGCAATTACTCTGTGGGGCTTTCTGTGAAGGAGTTTTATTAGCAATATTGAGTGATGATGCTCAGTGCTGACAAAAGCATCGGCTGCAGTGGTTTGGCATGCTTTTCCTTTAGGGCTGCCAAGGTTGGAAAGTGGGGGTTGGGGGGAGCATTTCAGGATGCTGAAGACCTTGATGGAAACCATGAATTGTGGTAGCCAGGAAAATTTTAGAGTGAGAAGAAATGCCAGGTCTGTCTGGAATCAGGCCATGTTTGATGTTCTCCAGACCTGTTGGCGTTCCTATGGGCTCATGCCAAGTGTAGTGGAAAAACACGTGGGCAATTCCCAAGAAACGGATGTGATCTTTGAAACTGTTCCAGTCTTGAGCTGTGATTGCACCTGCTGACCCACAGATCTTCTGATGCTCTGGGTTCCACAGAGAGGAAGATTGTTCAGGTTAAACCAAGGTGTGTAGCCAGTCTGAGGTGTATGATTTGCTCTGCCTTTTTTTCATTTCCTTTTGTCTCATCTAAGTGGACACAAGTGCCAGATCTGCTTAGTTGTTGGCAAAGGAAGGCTGTCCACCAGGGCATGAGCTCTATTCCAGGCTCTCTTTCTATGGTTAAGACTGTGTAGGCCTTCCTATGAATGTCCCAATTTACTGACTATATTGTTAATTATTAGACTTCATTATAATGGAATAAAAGTACTTATTTTGCAAATGAAGTGAATTTAGAGGTATAAATATAGTGGAATAATTATAGGGGTAGAGCTCTATTGAAATTACCTCTTTGTAGACAAGTCCCAAGACAGTGAATTAGGCATTTTTGGAGCTCTGCATCACATAAATGGCTCCATTTCTTTTAAAAGTCAGACCTAGCCCTTGAAATTCAGAGCAGTGATCTATGCCCAAAAGGCTTGTGTAATATCTAGAGTGAGGTGAAAATCTTTTCCCATGATGGTCTCATTTCCCAGAGAGGCCACAAGTCTCCTGTTCCAGTGAATGTTGGTGATGATCCCCCACACATGGGAACTGTTCCTGCACATCTTGGGCCAAAGGCATCTACAATCTAAAAGTCTGTTTGTGTTCCTGAAACGAGTATAGTTACTGTGCACTGACACTGGTGTAACTGGGGATGGAAAATAGGCAGTGCTAGATCAAGAAAATAGATCCCATGCTGATGGTCTCTGTTGGAAATGGGAACAGCTCCTCTGCAGTGCTTGGCCTGGGTGAACCACACAGTGGAATGGAACATTCCCTCTTGGAAGGGTCTGCATTTTGTCCAGTTATACTTGGTCTTGCTGTGGTATCTGTGCATTGAGAGAAAAATGTAATGAACTTTTCCATTTAAAGTTCAAGTAGAATTTATCTTTTCAGTCCCCTTGTTTTGTCAAGACAATGAATTACCTTTTTTTTTATTTTACTCCAATTTTTCTCCCCTCTCCTTGTCTTTGGAAAATAAAGGAATTCAAATAAGTTTGTAAAATTTGTTTTAGCAATTATGGTGATTTCCCTGACTCTCCCCCTCATTAATATTATATGAACTTGGCATCTAGTAATTACTGGCTTTCACTTTTCAGCCAAAACTATTTTCTGGCTCCAGCAAAATTTGCTGATTTCACTGATAGCATTGGAAGAACTGCTTTCCCCTGGGAAATTAGTTTAAACGTTTTCCTCTGACACCTTCAGGTGTTTGGCATCAAGACCACTCTGCATTTAAGGAGAAGGGGGTTATCGTGGTATTAGAGCTCAAGGAAATGCAGTGCATTAGAATGGGGTTAGAGCCATGTCTGAACTGTGTTAAGTAGAGGTGTCAGTGACCCTGCTAGCTAAGCTGCTCTGTCTTGACAAGTAGAAACCTCTTGCTGAGGCTGCAAAATAAATTCAATGCTACATTCTTCAAGTTGTCTATGAAGTAAAACACTTTTTTGCTTAACGACTTCATTTCCACTGTGAACAAAGCACTACAGAGCTTTTGTTTTAGCAATTATATTAACCTTGGCTGCTGCACTGTTGCCAGAGTCAGAGGATTTTCAGAGTATTTATTTGGATTATAGGTGTTGTTGCCTTTTCTTGTCTATGTGATGCTGTTAGTCATCCTGGTGACACTTCATTCATCTGTACAAAGAAATAAAGGTCCCAGCTCACATTTGAGTATTGCCTCATACAGCCCAAGAGGAGTGCTGCTATTTACATCAAGCCTGAGAGATCTCACTTGGGTCCTGTGGGATGGAGCTTGGATTAGCCTCTGGATTTTTTTTCTTCTGTCTTTCATTTACAAAAAAAAAAAATTCAAATCTCTTCCTCTCTATTCGCTAGGCAGCATTGAGTTGAATGTACAGAATCTGTGCACAGAGGGTTCCAGTGTTATCTTTGGTCCCAGTTTGATGAGAGCAGTCACCACAGAAGCAGGGTGTAGACTCAGAGGTGGGGGTGGAGGGCTTGTCTTCATTTGCATCCCCTTGCAGCAGAGGCCTAGAAGATTTAGCAATAAATGAGATGCAAAGAAACAAGGAGAAAAATAAGATAATAAGGCAAACTGTCAGGCAGTGTGACAGTTTTGCAGAAATTAGTGATGCTAAGTTGTTTTCTTCTTACTTGGTACCAATGTGCTTTTCTGGTGCATGTTCAGTTTTTCTGTGTGTGTTCAGGAAATGATGATGTTTCCAGGAGTGGGGGCTCCCTCATTAAAACTATCTTGCCCAGATCCATAGCTTTTGATTACTGGAAGTCAGGGGAAATTCCCTGGGGCTGTCAGAGTGGGATGAATTTAGTGAAGAGCTGGGAGGATATGTTAGTATTCATAGCAGCCTGTCTCAGGGCTGTGTGTTAATCCTGAACAGAGGGCACTGTTGGGAATGAATATTTTGTTTCTAGATTAAATGTTCTTTTGTTTTCTTTCATCTTAGAATAGGAAGCAGTCAATCTCCTTATTGTACATGCAGTCATGCCTGTAAAAACACCCTCACAATCTTCTCTTTTGTGGTAAGAGGGCAGGTGGATCTGTGTGAGGTGGGGTGGTGCTGTCTCGGTCTTCTTCCACCTTGGGAGCATTATCTTTTCAACCTTCTTCCATCTCTGGTTCTCCCCTTCAAGTTGTGGAGGTTCCTTCTCAGCTGGAAGGTAGCTGCAGGTGAAATGCTTGGGCTCTGTCCACCCGGGGAGCTGAGGCTGGTGTGCTGCCTCCAAGTTGTTTCAAACAAAAGTGAAGTTCAGGCATGCTGTAAATCCCATGGCAGGCATTTAGATGAGATATTGATGCTGCGAGCATGCTCCAACTTACTAGCCATGCTTTGCTGCACCAGAATCTTGCAGGGACTTTGTGTCCTTTGCATCCTATCCAAACACCTTGTGCAGTAGCACCTGGCTGCATGAAATAGCTGCCATGTTCCCCAACAGGCCAGGCTGTAGGCCAGTGGTAGCTGCAGCAATTCCAGTGTGGTTGGCACTTACTAATGAGTTGGTTGGTACTGGGGATTGAGCCACAGGCCTTCTTAGTCCTGTGCCTGTGTTCCTGACTGAGCATAGGGCTGGCAGCAAAATAATTTTATCATTCAGTTTCTCAGAGTGATGGGGTATTTTCTCTGTCATTTGAGATTAGTGGGACTGAGGGGTTCTGTGCCACTCAGAAAACCAGTCTGAAAACCTCTGCATGCCATAGTCTTCATGTCTGCAGAACATGGATAATGACTTTAAAAGGTTTTGATGCTCAGATCAAAATGGATATGGAAGTGCAGTTATTAACTGTAAGTTCATAGCTGCCTTTCTTTGCTTAGGATCTCCATATTCATAATTATGCCAACTGTGCCAAATATTTGGAATAAAATGAGGTAGAAAATGTCTTTCTGGCACAGGGTTGCAAATCTATTGCACCATAGAGCTAAGAAGAACCAGTTCTGTTTAAGTGGGTAAAAATTTCCTTCTACAGTAATGAGCTGTGCTGTGAGTTTACCAGCTATCTAATCTAGTTTCCATCCGTTACGCCAAGTGATAATCCTCTAGCAAATTAGGTGCTGTTAGCAGCATTTCTGTCAGCCTGGGTCTGGCTGCACATCTAGGCAACCTGCCTTTGAGGAATTTTAAAATTTGCCCTAGTCAGTCATGCTGCTTTCTCAGCCTCTGGAGACTGCATTTCACATGTAACAAAAAGCTGAACTGTCTGTCTTGCTTCTTTAATTGTATTTATTCTGCTTTTCCTCCACCCACCACCTGCCAAGTCTGTTTGGCCATGTCTAGGGATGGCTCCTGGGTTGTTTTCTTGGAATAGCCATTGTAATTGGCTTTTTGGCATATCCTGTCCTACTTTAATATAATTCCTTTGCCATTACTGTGCTTACATGGGGACTAGTTAGTAAGTGGGTGGGGATCTGAAAGCAAAACATGTGCAAACCAGGCTGGATGCTGGGATGTTTCTCTAGGGCTTGCTGTAAGGTGAGGCTTGCTGGCTGTAGGCTGTCCTTGCTGCCTGGGGATGGCTGGGCAGCACCGTATGCCTCCTGCTCCCAGAGCCAGGCTTGCTCCGTGGTGAGCTCCGTGCTGCTCTGGCAGCTGGCACTCCCCTGCTCTTTGGGGCTGCCCCTTGCCAAGGGTCATATACTGCCTGGAGCGATTCAGTGAGAGGCGACACTGCAGTGAATGGCATCCAGTTTCTGTCTCTGAATAATTAAGAGGGGAGTGTGGCTTTTGGCCAGGGAGTGCTATCCTCTGCCACCCATCTGCTTCCCCCACTATTGCTAGGATCAGCTGTTTGTCTCCAGGGGCTTCTGGGCAGCTCACAGGGGTGCATATTCCTGACTACCCTTCATTGCCTTGCTATTGACATACTTAGTGAGCTTTAAGCCCTTGGTGTGCTGCTTTTCTTTGCTTCTCTTTTGTGCAAATTCATGCCATGATGTTTAATTGCAAGCTACAATGGTGGTGCTTGGTTTCAATGCAGTGGTGGAGAGCACAGAGGTGGGAGTGAGGGACAGGAACTGGAGGAGTGCAGAGTGAGTTGGCTTGTTTCACTGTTATCTCTTGCTGCAGCTGTGAGCTTCTTACAGAAATCCAGCTCCTGCACAGCTGGCTGTAGGCTGGAGGTGCTGCTCAGCAGTGTGCAGGGAGAGCAGCCTTGAATTGTGCTGCAGGCAGATCCCTCATTCTCAGGTCTTGTTGTGATGACTATGCTGGCAGAAGCCTCCATGGAGAAGGGGGTGGCCTGTTCAGCACTGTGTAAAGCAAAACCACTGACAAAGCAGCCCTTGCATTGGAGGAGCAGGTGATGATGGCAGCTGCTGAAGTCTCAAAACAGCTGAGGAGTTCCCTGTGTATATGACCATGTGCAGTTTTTTAAAATGTGACTCTAGGGTGAATTGGCTCTAGAGGCCTTTCATAGCCCCTGAGTATAGTAGGATAATGTAATATTTTTATTAGCTGTGGTCCTGTGTAGTGGGGTAGTCCAGTATTTGACCTGTTGAACTTCAACACCAAGTAAGTGAAAGCCAGCAGGACACCCCTAAAGTTGTGACAGCTTTTCAAACTCATCTCTGGGCACTGCACCCCCTGCAAGCTCTTCCCTATCTACAGCTTTTCTCATTCAGAGTTTCCTGCTGAAGCCCAGCAGATTTCCTGTGATGAATCACTGCTCTGAGCCAATGTGGCAGTTCGTGTGACTCCTGTTTCCTATCTACCTGTCACCTCCTCAGCCTGCCACTAACCAGCTGGGTGGGTTAGCCACTGGCAAGCTATTTAACTCGTTTTGACACAATGAGTTAGTCAGGCTCACAAGTCAGAGCTGAAATAGACCTTATTAGACAACACACAAACTTTGATCTGTGCTGTGGGAGCATTGCTGATGGTGTTTTGGGGAACATTATGTGAGTAAAGGAGCAGAGGTCCATGAAGAGATGTTTTTTAAATATATTTCCCTCTTCTTTGTGCATAGAAGCTTGAAGTTGAATAAAAACCAACATTTGGGGATAAACTAGGAAGGAAAACTATTTTATGCAGCTAAGTAAGCAAGAGGATGTGCCATGACTGGATAGATGTATTAGGAAGTGCAACTCTCCTTTAGTATATAATATTCCCACTTTACTGCAAGAGAAGACAGACACAAATCTACCCATCCTCCACAAGAAATCATTATGGAAAGGTGTTCTTTTTCCAGGAGGTAGTTGCTTCCCCCCTAGTGACTAAGTCCATCTTCCTGGCTGACTGTTGTGACCCAGTGTTGGAAAGGACCTCTAGGGTCTACTTTCCCTGCAAGTGAGTCGTTAAAACACCAATCATCCAGGATAATGCTGTTTCAGGAGCTCATTGATTTTCAGTGGAGGAAAGTGAGTTAAAATGATTAGTCACTGACCTATTCGAAAATGAACAACCTCCTCAGTGCCATTAGGAGTTGGTAATAGATCATCCTGGACAAGAGCTGGTAAAAGGGGATTAAGGGGTCTCCTTGTGCTTGCTGTTGCTCGACATTGTGTGTGGCTACTGTTTCACTCAATTTTTTTATGGGTAAAGAAGCAGCACACCATATATATTAAAACTCAACTTCTTGTGAGTGTAATTGAAATTTAAGTCTAATCCTTATTAGTCCAGCTGTAATTGTTACAGACAAGGAAAGGGTGTTACACCCTTGCTGAGGAAATGTGGCAATGATGGATAGTGCAGTTGGAGCTGGTGTAAAGCACCTCTCCCATTAGAGGCCCCCTTGTATAGGGATATCTGAATTAAACTGCAGGGAATTTACCTGCAAGATTTCTTCTTGGCAAACTTGTGCCTGCCCTCTTTGATCCTCCCTGCCCAGGCTGAGGAGCTGCTTGCTTGTCCCAGGCTTTAGGTAGCCACAGGAAGTGTGGAGAACTGAGGTCTGGCCTCCTTTGTAAAATACTCTGGGGCTCTTCTTTGTGAGAGGTGATGAACAACTGAAAATTTAAATAATACTGGGGGTTTTTTTGTTTGGTTGGTTTTTATTTTTTTTTTTTTTTTGGCTTCTTGCATTGTAGGCCAACATTGAGCCCATGGTTACTTCTTGCTCTCACTATTAAAATGTCAGTCCCCACTTAATCACTTCTTTCCTATCTCTGGTACCTGCACAGGGCTTTGGGATAATAAAGTGGAAGTCTGGTGCTGAAATATTTCTGTTTTGTGCCAAGTCTTGACTTTGGGAATTCAGTCAGTGTTGTGTGCAGATATGATCAATAAAGCTGCTAGTGATGTACTTTGCTATTAAGTCTTAGTTCATTGATTTAAGGAGTTACCAGGAACTAGGGGAATAACATGGTTAATTAAGTTAATTGGATTGTAAGGTCCACAGGGATTGTGCCTGTCTGTGTTCTCTGAAGCACCTCGGACACCTCTGATCACTATAAAATAATGACTTTTTCTTCCCACCTACTGGCAGTTTGAACTATTTAGTTGCTTTAAAACTATTTGCATTTCAAGGCAACAAATTTCTACATGGACCATGGAGTTATGGCTTTGTAGGCTTTGGCTTTAGAGGTCCAGGTAGAAATGGAGAAGGAGACTTTTGATAGAATTTAGCTAAATGATCCCAAGGAATCTGGATGTTTGTATTTGTTTGGCAAGATGTCTTGCTAAATTGTTAGCTATGCTCTTAGCAAAAAGCCTGTGGGGCAACTTCTAGTGTGATGTGTTTTATATCTTGGCCTTAGAACCAATTCTAATTATAGTCTTCTTGCCATCCAGCAAAGTATATGAAGAAAAAATACATCAGGCTCTAGATAGATCTATTCTGTGGCATCCATTTTTCAGGAAAGTAAACAGATCTTCCCCTGTCTTAAATGGAAATTTATTCTGGGTATATAAAGTGAAATCTTGCACAGAAGTATTCTTCTGCAGCTTTTATTTCATCTAATTTATAGCTTCTCTTCTTCTCCAAGGGAATTGAAGACTTAAACCTCCCATTATAGGTTTGTAATTTATGTTTTCAAAATTCAATGATTGTTATCTTTCAGTGTTTTTATGAAGCTCTGATGTGGAGGTGCTCAGATAAGGTTGTATATTAAGTATTGGCCAATTTGCTAGGAGTAAAACTGGTATTATAAATTACCAGAAACATTCTCAGTCAGCATGAGCTGCTTCTCATATTAATGTCTTTAACTTCCTTTGAAGAATTAGGGAAGATGAGCTGTAGAAAGATGGACTGGATGAAGCTATTATGTGGTGGCTGGAAAACTGTACTTGTGTTACTTGGATAGTGATAAATTGTCACTATCCACAAACAGATTGAATGAGATTCCCCTGGCATATTTTCAGGGCCTGGTAAAAGTCAACCCTTATTTTAATGACCTCTAGAAGAGAAAGAGAATATGCTCATTGCATTTTTAAGATGGCAGGAAGTTGAAAACTGTTACAAAAACACTGGTGAGGAGAGCGTGGGCTTGATCTCTTGAGACACCCTCGGGAATGTTTTCTGATTTCCATGACTTTATAGGAAAAGCAAGATACAGAGGATACATGAGGACTACATTTGGTCCTTGCATAAATTAGAACTTCTTTTACTTTGAAAAAAGGGGGGTGAAGAGAGAAAGCATTTCTGTGCTGCTTGGAAATGCAGCCATCAAGTGAAGAAAGTTATTGAAATTGGATTGACCTAGTAATTTAATTTGAAACTGTATTTATCCTTTAAAGGTTTAAATGTAGATCTGAGCTATCTGTGCCTTCTCTGTCACCCTTTCTGGATGTTCTGTGACTATTTCCCATGTTTCCAGTTCCGCAGAAGCCAAGTACTCATCTGAACTTGGAATTTAGACATTTATCTTTGGCGTGTGTGATTTTGTGTTTGTCTTTTATGTGTGGGTGGTGGTTTTTTTGGTGGTGATTTTTTGGTGTGTGGTTTTTTTTTTCCTCCATAGCTTAACACATTTTAAAATAGGACATATCTGCTGCCCCAAATCCAGCTGTGAGAGCAGCTTAGCATTTTTCCCCGTGTTTTGGCTGTAATTTTTCTTACTGTTTTTCAAAGTGAAACAAAGTGTCATACAAAATTCTATTATTCCTGCAGTGCTACCTGTGATGATATAAATGACCCACTTCCCCTCTTGCCCCCTCTGTCTTGCCACAAAAACATTTAATCCTAACTCTTGCTAGCCCAACTTGTGTGTACTATTCTGCTGCATATTGATATGAAGCAGTCTGTGTAAAATTAATTCTGATGTGAGAAATTTGGCTTTCAGTATTTTTTTGTTACTAAATAGAAAGCAAAGATTTTGAGTGTTTTTTCTTATTCCTAAGAGAAAAAGGTATCTCTTTACAGAAATACCTTCCTTGTAAAAGTGCCAACATGGTTTTTCCAGGACTAATTGCTGCATATGGTTGGTATAAAATCATAAGTACTGAAGAAATGCCTACTGTGATAGTAACTGATCTATGTTAGGACAGGCTTTCTGATGCATCCAAGTGTTGCATGGTTGGAGGGAGGAACTGATGTTGTATGTTTGTGGTTATTTGTATGGTTGGGTTTTTTCCTTACCCGTGGATGTGTGTTTTAAATCTTGCCTGCAGACATCTGTGTTTGCAGAAAGCAGCTGTCACTTGAATGAAAGACTGTCTCCTTGTCTGCTGTGCCTGATGTAGGAGTAATCTTACTGTCACCAGTGCCAAATTTATTGGCTGCACTGTGATTAGATGGAGGCCAGTGAAAGTGCAAGCAGTGCAGTGGACCTTGCTCCCTGTTGTATGGCCATCCCTGTGGACAGGAGGAGCAGGAGAGGAGGGTGCTGATGTGGGTCTGCCAGGTGTTTCTGCAAATGCCTCTTTGGTTTCTCCCCCATCTTGCCTTGAAGTCCCATTATGCAGGATTGTTCCAGCTGCTAAAGCAGCTCATGTAATAAGCTAGGAGTGTCTGCTTCATCAGCTCTTCCCAATGTTAGCAAAACTCCTTTTTCTTTTTAATTTTCAGTGTTTGTTTGTTACAGGCTCTGAAAATAGTTCGAGAGCTCATGTGTGGAGCTGAAGCAGGGCAGGAGAAGCAAAGCTCCTGGGCGGGGGGGTGAGGGCTTGCCCAAGGCTCCTCTGTGGACATTGAGTTTCCACTTCCCTAAGCCCACTGGAATGCAAATCTCTATGGTATAGAACAAGGACCTTTTAGCTAAGTCTTCTGGTGTAAGTATTTTAGATCTAAAAAATTGCATTATTCAGGCTGTAGTCTTGCATTTACATGCAGAGCTGAGCAGATCTGTTCCTTCTTCCCAGGCTACTGAGTCCTCTGGGAGGCTGCTGCTTTTTCCTTTCTCAGTAACTGATGGTGGGCTATATATAAAATTATATATAATGGTCACATTAAAGCACTTCTGTGAGCAGCATAGGTATTACCTGCCAGTTTTTCCCAGTAGTGCAGTGCTGGTGTGGGCACTGCATTACCTGTGTGAATACTGCCAGATTTCAGATTAAATCCTGAAATCCTTTCTGCCAACAGTGATGGCTGTCATCAAAATCTTTCTCCCAAGGGACAAAACAAGCACAAATATCTGTTTTAACCACCTACACCCTGGAATACCATTGCTGCTACAGATCTCTCTGCATGAAACTGCTGTTCAAATGGCAGCATGGTCATAGGCTGTGAGATGTTCTGAGTTTCTCCAGCCTGCAGGAGGAGTTGTCAATGAAAATCTCACAATGGAATTCCAGAATGACCATGCTTACCTGAATGTTGCAAATATTTGTGTGAGAGGGATAAACACCAGTGCTGGATAAGGGGAAGAGACCACAGCAAAGGAGGTGAGCAGAAGTGCTGGTGCTGATCCTCTTGACCAGGACCAGAACCTGCACTAGGCAAAATGCCATTTGCAGCAAGCAATGATGGACATCCTGTGACATCTGGAGGACGAATGCTGAAGTGCTTCTGGAAGAGAAAGACTGCCAGATGGACTTAAGAGCAATGCACTTACAAGAGCTCTTGAGCAGAGAGCAACTCAGAAGTTGAACCTGATGAAGAGATGTGAGGTCAGATAGGTGCCTTTGTTTTGTGAGTCCCAAACTCCCCTTACCTCCATCCTGAACACCTGCAGCAGGGAGCCTTTGGAAGCAGTCATTTTCCATTATCTATGTGCTTAAGCTGTTTCTGGCAAAGCACCAGAAATCTATCAAAAAAAAGAACAAGAAAAAAGGGAATAGTAAAGCACTTCAAACTGCTCCATGTATCTGCAGTGGATACAGTTTCCAGCAGTATCAATCACTGCATTGCAAAAAGCAAAGCAACGGGAGCACCTGAGTACTGCAATAAGCTCTGAAATGCAAAATAAATCCTTGCAAGTAGCTCAGCAACAGCTCATTTAGTTTTCAGGTTTGGGTGGTGGTTTTTTTTTTTTTGTTGTTGTTGTGTTGGTGGGGAAAGAATGAAACAAGATTTAAGCATTAAAAGTCTTGAAGTAGACTTTCCCCACTATGTGAGTTCATTTGCAGCAAACTACATAAGTCTGGCAGGAAGATTTGGGTGTAAAAAGAGGGAATAATGTTGTGAGGCTATTTGAATTGGCTGGGATACTGAGCAGTACAATGTGTCTCTCAACATGGAGTTGCAAACAGCTCTCAGGGCCTTTGTCCCTTTTGTGCTCTGGCACCACCTTGGTCTAGTCTTACAGCAGTTGTTTCAGTCTCATCTAACCCATTGCAGTAGAATTTGTCATCTCTGATATCAGTATCAAACACAGCAGCCCACACTGCATGGATCAAGCCTTTGCCTGTCCAGAGCCACTGTAACTCAAGATAGTTGCCAGCCAGGTTGTCTCACTGATCTGCCTGTACACTTATTCAAGGTAAAGCAGGTCTCTTGGGAGAAAGATGACAGCCATCACTTGGCAGGTCACAATGGTCTTGAAAGCTCACCTATCTTCTGCTCTCGACATAGTGACACTGGAGTGTCTAATGTGACTCACTTCACATTATTCTCAAGGTTGCTACAGACCTCTTCTGGGGAGTTTTTTATTTTTATGGCTTCTTGTCTGCTAAGCCCTTATGTCATCTTTATTGGTGTCCCAAACCCCTGATGGACACTGTGACTAGAAAGAAGAGGCTGTATTGCTTTCTCTGGCTTTGAGGCAGGAGGGAATGGAACTGGAGATTTGGATAAAAGTGAAATTTGAGTTGTTCTTCAGTGGAGGCTGTGATTAGAGATTCAGATATGCCAGCCAGTACATTAATTCCTAACCTTGCTTATCAAGTCCTCAGAGATCTCACTTTCAAAGCAGAAGGCCTGTGATGGTGGCTAAAGGCAGGGAGAAATGAATGATGGAAATATTTGGTGTCCCAAGTTGGAGCAGTGTCTTGACTGACTGGCAGATTGCCTCTTTCATCTTTCCTGGCCTACTCAAAAGACCAACTGCTTGGTGTAAATCCCTGCTGTTCTGACTCTTAAAGATCTTCATTTAGGGTTGTCCCTTCTGCCCATGTTTCCTCCAGCATGCTGCAGGCATCAGCTTAATAGAAATAAAAATTGATTAGTGTGGTCCCTAGTGAGTCTTTCTGGGGTGTTTGGCAGTAACTGCAAATAATGTGTGTGCAGCTGTTTAGTGAAGGGGTGAGATGGCTGTTATTCCTCTTAAAAATTGATCAGTGCTATTCCTGGGTATTGATCTGAGCCTTCTGGACAGAAGAGGAGCCAGCCCTGTCCAAGGGCACATGGATGGCGCTTCTTGAAGAGGTTGGGAAAACAGCTTAATATCTGGGATAAGAAAGTTTGCTCGTGGTCCCATCTTGCATTTATAACCTTTTTTTCTCTAAGAGCTTTCCTTACAGTCATGCTTACAAGTCTGGGTGATGGGAGTCCTCAGTGTTTAGCACCTAGCAGAAGCTGTAAATGGCACTGTGGCTGTACAGATCTAGCACATGTCAGTGTTCTGTATTTGCTTAGAGGAAGTATACACTGCATCTCCCAGGCATAATTCCCACTGTAGTGAATGCAGGCAGGATGACACTGCACCATAGAGGTTTTCTCTAGCTCATTCCAGCATTGTATTTAGTTGGTTTGTGATAAGTGGATTGATCAAAGTCTCTATTGGCTGAGTGGGAAAAGCAGTTTGTCTGCAGGTGTTTTTGTCCTCCTTTCCTGTTGCTCTTCATTTACAAAAGTCCATGTGCTTTGCTGGGCTCTCCCTGAGCTCTGTGTGTATCTCTGCTCTTAAATGAGAAGGACAGGCAAGGTGTGGTGAGGTGAGGAGGACATTGCTTTAGGAAGAAACATGCCTACAAACCAGAGCCAGTCCCTCTGCATTGGTGTAAGGCACTAAATGCTACCATACAGCTCATCTTGCCAGCAGGAGGTCAGAAGGTATGCCCAGTAATTAGCCACCTCTCTCATGTATTTCCCTTTCCTTGTCACTGCTGTCCTCTCCGGAAAGCTGAGCTTGGCTTTTCCTTTGTAATAAAAACTGGTTAGGGGAACAAGATATTGGGAAGGGTTTTCAAGTCCACATTGCTTGGTATTTAGCCAGATATCCACAGAAGACACAGGCTAGTGTCTCCTATATTGTACATTCCCTCTGCTGAGCACATTGTGGCTGCAGAGCCTCTTCTCTGCTCTCAGGCAGTGCTGGCTTTTGGAAGCCCTCAGCTGGATGCTCATCCCAGGCAGTGCCTGGCTGATACAGAGCCATGTCAAGGAATGACCCTAAAACAATGTGAGCAATAGCAATGTGATTTCTCCATCTTATGTTGGAAATCTGTGACCAAGCCCTGAAAAGTAGCAGGGTTTGGGCTGTTGTGGTTTTTGTGGTTTTTTTTTTTTTTTTGTTTTTTAGCTTGTAACCCATAGCTTAAATCCACCTTGAAATGAAGAGTGAATACATTTCTGTTGTCTTTATGCCCCAGGGAAGTCTGTGTGTGAGAGGAGGAGGTTAGGAGAGTTCAGGAGTTTGTTGCATGAGACTAGCTGGGAGGCAGATGGGGACCTTTTTTATTCTTTTGTAGTATACTGAGTCTCTGTAAGGGTAGTAGGTTTGTCTGTGTTAGTATCTTTTCAGGAAAATTTATCTGAAAATGGACCTATCCATGAGGAGAAACAAGATCTGTCATGCACCTGGCTGCTTCTGCATGGTCAGTAGCAGGAGTACCATAATATTTGCTGCTGTGCTGGCTCTAACAAAGCTCATGGTGTCTCTCCTCATGGATGCCCCCATCAGAGCCCAGGATGCTGTGGAGCTGGACATGTTGCCTGGTAAATGCTGCTCCTAAATCCTAGGAAGTGGGGTTAAAAATAGACTGGGTTATAGTGTTTCTGGGATCACTGGTGGATGTGCCCTGCATGGATGGTGGGTGGGGCTGGGGGACAGTGCCTGGGGCCTGGGTTTTCGTATGTGAGTGCCAGCACTGCACCCTGCCCCCAGTTGGCTTGCCCTGCTTGGTGTTGATGCCTGGCATTTGTTAAGTGCTTGTCCTTCAGTCCTGTGCTACTGAATCCCTTCTGAAGGGATTAATATGGGAGGAAGGGATGCCTTTGGGCTTGTGGTTGAGATTTGCTGTTGATCTGAGCCAACAGCAGAAAAACGACATTGGAACTGGAGGACACAAGACTGGAATGGAATTTGCTAGCAGAGCATTCACTTTGCAGACAAGATTAGCTGTTGAGGAGAGTGCAAGCCACATGTCCCAGGATAAATTTCCCAGTAACAGACCTTGCTGAAGGGTCATCAACCTTGAAGGGACAGTCACTGCTGGTGCCTCCCACCCTTAGCATGGCATGGAAGCAGTTTTTCACTGCTGTTTGGTACCTCCTGCAGAAGACTGCAGCAAATTTTTCCTTGCTATCCTCTTGAGGGTTTCTTTACTGTTAATTCACTTCCCTCTTTTCAGATTTTTTGGGTGTATAGTGGAGGTTTTTTTGCACAAATCTCAGTCCCTTGCCACCTTCACATCCTGTCTAAGATTATTTCATAGCATACAAATATCTGCATGGAACAGGGCTGCTGGCTTTTGGGTGATGACTGTATTAGCTGTGCTGCTGACAGCTCCTTGCATTTTGTGCTGGAGGATCGCTTAAACAATGAAATAAGCCCCTGGGGAAAGAGGTAGGAAGGCCGCTGTTTGATATTTAATGCTTGACTGCACAAGGAGGGCATGAAAAAAATCAAGCCCGTTGGGAAGGTGCCAGGCACGAGACCCACACAGAAAAGGATGCTGGAGCTGCCTGGGTCATGTGCTAGCTGCCCCCATTGCTCTGTTGGGTGCTTTTGCAGTGACTGCAAGCATGACCCTCGGGCAATGCTCAGGGAGTGAAATTGCTGTTAACTGCAGCAGAATGGTCCTCTGGTTCTGGGTTGCCAGGATTTCCTGAGAGATTTGCTTTACCAGATCAGGCTTCTGGGGTGTTAAACACAGCAACCCATGGTAGGTGGTATCTGAAATAGCTAATATAGTTATGTCAAGATATATATGTATGTTCATCTGTTGAACCTCTTATCTGGACCAGTGGGTGATGGTCATTCTATACCAGAAAATGTATTTCAGAATTAGTGAGTATCCAGAGGATGGGAGAAGAAGAATTAATGACATGGAAAAGCTCTTCTGATGTGAAAGAAAAGACTGGGAACCTCCCCCAAAAAGGGTTGACAAATAAGAAAATATATCAGGAAATATGTACCGCAGTGGTTAGTCTGGGGAAGGCCAGATGGGACTGTTCAGTTGTTTTATTTTTGGTCCCTTGTTTCAGTTCTTGATGCCCAGGAGCTGAGATGTGACACTACACAGAGCTGCCACCAGCCTGTTCAGTTCAGTGCATCATCCCTTGCTGTTCTGGGGGTGAACTTTTTGCAGTAACAGGGATGCTAAGAAATGGCATTGCATTTCTGCATTTCTGTGCACCGTGTCATCTTTGTCTTTCCCCTTTTAATGATATCTGTAACAAGGAAGGAAGGACAGAGCTTTTTGCTCCAAACAGGGAAGAAGGCCTGGATGGCTTCCTCGATCAGCAGCATGAAAGACATAAAGGTTTTCATCCTTCAGAGCCTGGTAAACCTTCCATGAAAATCAGTGAAATGGCTTCAGGTGACAGACATGCGATAGCAGGTCAAGCTTGACATCTGTGGCTGAGAGGTTCACAACAGTGTTCAATCCATTAGCTGATCCATGCCTGGGCCCATGTCTCATATATCCCTTAGATCACCCACTGGCAGAAAACGATCTCTGTGCTCTTTGTTTTTTCCTACTTACGTAGTTTTGGTTTTTTTTCTGCATGGTGGTAAATGAATCTCTTTCTAGGAGAGGAAAAGACTTCAGCATAGTAAGGAGTGTGCTGCAAACTAAACATTATTGGGAGTAACTTCCTAGGACTGGCAGGTTTATCATTACTGAACGTTTAGACTGACAAAAGAGCCAGCTACTGAGCCATGCTGCGTGTGGCTAAAAAGTGCATCATTGCTGCTGTCTTTCTGCACACCTGATCTTGCATAGTGTTGGGCAGAGACAGAAATAACATTTTCATGGTAAGCTCATTTCAAAATATCCAGGTACTAGTTTTGCTTTAAATTACAAAATAAAAAAAGAGTAGAAAATAAATATGGAAGCGTGACTTCTAATGTAAATATGTGTGTGTAAATACTAGGCTGTTATGTTTAAACTGAATTGAATCTACCTAGCATGCTGAGTCTAATTTCTAACATTGCTTGCTTCCCAGTATTTCTGTTGTGTCCTATTACCAACAAATTCTTCAAAGCAGTGGGGATGCATGTTATGGGTAGGATGCAAGGAGGTTTTGCTGTTTTTATGATATGGAGGCAGGTTTTGGCTGGAGTCGTTTACTGTGGTATGGAAACTCATTCTTTCCTAAACTGCTGTCCTCAGACTGTGAGTTTTCTCTTTCTTCCCTTCTACAGAGCTTGGGCTTGGAAGTGTCTCCTCACTGAAATAAAAGGTGATCTTGAGACTTTATGGCAGGCTCATCATTTCTCAGAGTATGACTCTGCTGTAATAGTCATCAAAACACTAAGGAAAATGTGGCAGCTTTATTTTACTTTAACTCCTGCTAGTCACTGAACTGTAATCCTAGTTTACAGCAGTGTAAAAAGTGTCATTAAGCTGATCATAAATCACTTGGTTTGCTGGGAAAGCTCTTAGGACCATTCTGGTCCCACAGAAGAGGTGCTTGGTTTGTGATGACAAGTTTAAATGCAGCTGTGATAAAAACATTACCCAGTGCAGTGTAAGCAAGATGTTGGTATTGGCTGGGAGGGGTCAGTCCTGGCAAACCTGGAGCTGAAAAGAAGCAATTTAGTCAAAGTGGATGTGTTTATGAATCCCTGCTGGGCTTTGCTGTTTCTGTGATGACTTCTGCCAGGAGGGGTTTAGCTCACCTGGTGCTGCCTGGGATGGAGTGGAGTGCTTCAGTGGCCACTTGACTTTTTCCATGTACAGAACTCCATTTCTACCCTCCTATCACTCTATTTTTGGTAAAGAATAAGATGTTTCAGGTGTAAGCTGAAGATGTGCAGAGTTCACCACATCTCCTGGAGCTGCTGCTGCAGGACTGATCAGTGCTGTGCAACAGGCCTGTCTTGTTACCTGTCACCTGTGTGTGACCCCTGTTGTACTGAAAATCTAAGTGCTAAAAGCTTCCAGTTAGACAAATATGTGTGTTCAGAACTGGGAGTTAATTTGAAGTAGATTATTTAATGCTCACAAATTCACAGCCTTTTAAAATTGTCCTAACAAATACTAGTGCTCTACCCATTCAGGCTGCTGCTGTATAGGGAGTGATTTGTGACCCCCAGCCTGTGTGCCTGGCTCAGAAATGGCAGCTGCTTGCTGAGTGCTGTTGGGCAAACATGTCTGAAGATCATGAATTAAGTAAATCATGTGTGGATTAAAACAACTTCAGGATGTGGAGGAAATGGAGGCTTTGTTTTTGTTTTTCTTTTCCCCTCACAGCTCAAGTCTATTAGACAGGGCTGCTGGAGTGCTTGACACTTTGCTTTCATCCCACAAGTTCATCTTTCTATGTGCCTGAGTTACTTTGCTTCATTTAAAATGGGTCTTCAAATCGGTTTTTGCTAAATTGCTGCAAAATCCTGTGTGGATGCTCTTCAGTTGATTTAATCTTGGTTTATGTTGATTTAGTTTCTTGCCAACTTTTGCTAAATCCATTTGAGACAGAGTTAAATCAACTTATGAGTGTCCTTGCAATTTAATTAAATCGACTGATGTAGCTAATGTAACTGATTGTAATTAAACGCAAGCAGCTTTTATATAAAGACAAGCCCTGAGGGGCTTCAGGAAATCCCATCTCATGTTCCCATTAGCCCGTAAAAGGAGTTTGCTCACAGTTTACCATCTATGCCTCTGGTCCTTGTCCCAGAGGAGAGCTTTGCTGTGTTGGGCTGTCTTGCACTTACAATAAACGCCATCCCTTGTGTCTCTGCCCCACTGCTGCCATCCCTTCCTTGGGTGACCATGTGCCCACAGCCCTGTGGAGAATGGCACTGGCTTGCTTGCTGCCCTAGATGAAGAGTAACCTGCTCAGGTGGTCATCATGAAATCAGTAGTTCTGAATACTGACTTCTGCTTAGAAATGCATTGTTTTTTCTTCTCTGCCTCAAACTGGAGGCACTGGTCTGTAATGATGTAATCTTCCAAAAAACGTCCAGCTCCTGTGCCCTGAAGGCTGCTTGTTGATCTCCAGCAAGGAACCTTGCTATTTAAGGGAGCAAGGATTCTGTGTTAACATGAATTTCTCTGGTTTTGAGTGATTGAAGAGAGGACCAGATGGGAGAGCAGTCAGAGCAGGCTGTAGCATCTTCCCCCTTTCCCCCCCGGCATTGTGTGGACTCTCTGCAGTGACAGCAGCAAAAGCAAAGACAAAGAGTATCCTTCTTCTTCCACCCCCTGCTACTAATGTCCTCAAAAGACTGAGTAGCAGAGGATGAGCAGGGGAGGTACCATTTGTGACCATGCAAGCTTCTAATTTTCTATTTTTTTCCCCTGCTTCATTTCTAGCTCAGTTCACATATTAAGAAAACATTAATAGCCTCTGATGATAGTTTCATGCTCTGTTTGCATTCTTCCTAATGGGAGTGCTCCCTCAATGAGCTGAGGTGCCATGTGCAGACATGCTGCTCAGTGACAAGCCCACAAACAAAGAGAGAAACCCACAGGGACTTGTGGGGCTGTTCATGCCCTGGTGCTCAAGGCTGATTGCATGAGCCCCTAAAAGGAGGTTGCTCACAGTTCATTATCTCTGCCTCTGATCCTTGTCTTTAAGGGACTTGAGAAATCATCTTTGGGCCCTGGGGACCTGCACTGGGTTCTTGCATTGCCTCTGCTGCCAGATGTGCAGATGGAGATTCTTTTTCAAGGGACATCAAACCTTCAGGGGGTCCACCTTACCAAGGGCTTCTAGGTTCCTTTATTCCTCTGTTCTCTGCCTCTCCTTTCAGCCTGGAGCAACCCTGAATCTTTGTTGTACCCTATTATCTCTCTTTGCAGCTGTGCCATGCCTGCAAGCGCAGTTGGAGAGTGGCACTTGGGCTTAGCGAGCTGAGCAAAGTCATCAGCCCAAGAGGCAACAAAAGAGGAAAGTGGCCAAGGAGAAGCCCAGTGTGCAGGAGGTTCTGAGGTGTATCCATGGCTAAGGAATAAGAACTCAAATCAGGTGGTGAGGTGGGAGCCAGCAGAACTTCAAGAGCATCAATGGGAGGGGATTTGTGGACATAAAGGGAAGTGACCAGCTTAAAAAAAATAAAATAGCTTCTTTGTGTGATTATTTGTAGAGGGATGTGGTGGGCATGCCAAAACCAGTTTTTCTATGATGCAGTTACTGGTGGAAACTGAGGTCATCCTTAAAACAGCTGATTGTTAAATCTTAGCTGTCTGAAGGCTGATAAGTTCCAAATCTTGGACCAGTGTGTCAGAAGAGACAGGGCAGCCTTTGACTTGACATATTACAAGAAAGTGTTGGAAATGGGCCAGACTGGATGGCTGAAGTGAAGCTGACATCTTGCAGAATAGCTGAGGAAAGCTGAGTAAGAAAGAGGTGAACCAAGGAATCTGCAGACACGAGGCTACTGAAAGCCTTTGGGAGTGACAGAGGGAAGATACCCTGAAAGGCACTGAAGGTAACAGTGAGTGTGATACAACCTTTATCTGTGGAAGTTGAGTGGGGAAAAAAATCTTAAGGGAGAGCCCAGATGTTCATCGGGATGTTAGGTGGAGCAGATAAAACCGTTTGCACCTAAAAATAGATTTTGCTTCTGGAAATGCTATAGCAAAGAATGAGTGAATTCAAAACACTGGATTTTGTTCATTTGTTCAAAATCCAATTTGGTGTGCTCTGCTCGCCCTTAAAGATGCATTTAGATTTTTAATGAGTGAAAAAATTTGGAAAGTGATTTTGATTATTTTGATGTTGTTGAAATAGAAGTACTTGCAGAGAAGTTAATGAAGGAGAGAAAAAAAGGGTATTTATAACATTTCTCAGCCCTCTCTCTAGCACCAGGGAGTGTTTTTGTACAGCAGGATCACAACTGTGTTGCCAACCACCAGCAAGGCAGAGGAAAGAAGCAGAGCAGAGATGGTGGGGCATGAGAAGAGAATGTGCCATGTGCACTACGTACCTGTGTGAGGTATATGTAGCACCTATATGCAAGTCACAAGTGTGCTTAAATGATGAAAACAGCATGTGAATGCTATAAACAGGGAAAAAGCAGGGGATCTGATGGTGGTGGGAATGTTCTGTGAGGTATTCTGAGCATTTAGGGAAAAATCACCTATAGTAGGTTCAGCCCAGAGAAAAATAGGTGGGGAGAGAGGGAGGAGATTAAAAACCTCCAGCAGTGAGTGCAGAGCCTGCTGAATGTGAGTGTAAAACATATGGGTGTTATCTAACTCTTTTAATTGAACTTCTCCTGCATTTTGAAGATTTAACTCCCTGAGGTTTTTGTTGCTGTTTTGTTTAGCAGAAACCCCCCAGAAAACCAACAACATTGGTTTGCCACAAAAGAGCCCTCCACAAGTGAGTTTCCTTGGAATGGTGGGCCAAGATGTTCTAATGGGTGGGGGAAAAGAAATTTTAAGCTCAGAACTATAATCTTGCATGAGAAGGAAATAGTTTGGGTTTATTTTTTCAGTTTAAAAAAGTCTTTACAACACCCTCTTGTCACTGTAAGTGTATCTTTAATTATGTGGAAAACATGGTTCTATCCTGTGGAGGAAAATATCAGGGAAATCACTGATTGCATTTTAAGGAGTGCACTCAATAGCTAATTCCTATTTTAGCTGTGAAGATGTGGAGCAGGAAGGGAGAAAAGGATGGAGAGGTTGGACCATCGAAAAAAAGAAATGGAGGGAAAAATGAGGCATAAAGTAACTTCTACTGGTACAGTATTTAGTTTATTTTTTTATCTTACTGTATTTTCCAGGAGGAGTTCTCTGCTGAAATGGCTTTGAGGAGAGGGATAGGATTTGAGCTTTCAATACTGACATTAATGTAGTTAGCAACTCTGCATTTCATAAAGAAATGGTTGAAAGAAAGAAGTGAATAAAACCACTAACATTGACCTGGCTGTGTGTGAACCAGTCATCTGCGGCTGCACAGCAAACATTCAGCGTGAACCTGAGCTTATTTGTAAAAATTATCCCTTGGGATCTTGTATTAAAACTCTTAAAACAATATTTTAAATTCTTTCAGTTGCAAATGAATCAGTTTGGATTGGGGAGGGCAGGGACACTTGATAGCCTGGAGATGGGATCCTGAGAGCAATGAGGCCCTTTCTCCTGCCTTTATCTGTGGGTTGCTAATGGCAGGAAGGAAGGGGAATGTGGAGTGTTAATAAGTATCTTACTCAGGGATATGCAAAACATGAATTCCCAAATAGGGCAGGAAATGGATCACAAATCCAATACATGCACAAAGTGAGCATACCCATGCAGGAAGGAAGCCACGTGGTCATGCAAGAGGAATTGGGTGGGCTTTGAAATGTAATTTCATTTCATTAAACTTCAGTGTTTTTCAGGTTCTCTTTCTCAGGCACACAGATCCTGCCGCAAGCATCCTTGTGTTTTGCTGCTTGGTAGACTATGAAATATACTTAGTCACAGTGCTCTGTCTCTGACCACAGAATCACTCTGATCTCTCACTAATAATTGTTGTTATTAATTTTTTTTAACTTGACCTCCACATTCCCTGTGGAGCAGATGCAAATATATATTCCCAGCACAGCTGTGACATTGCTGGGCAGTAATTTGCTTCCTCGCTCTATGCTCCCAAGACTCATAAGGATGTAATGATGTAATCTTCCATAAGGCTGGTTTTAAAACTACAGCAAAAGGCATGGGAGATCTGTCCAGTGTCTTTAGAGGAAGGTCTTGCTCCTCCATGGAGTGCTGGCTACAGGATGCTGTTGGATTTGATGGGGACTGAGCACTGTAGAAACTGAGGCACAGACACTGTGTGAGTGCTGGTTGGTGGTGGTTTTGAGGTGTACAGTGACATTCCAAAGGGAAACACCAACCTCCGGAGAAGGCGCCCGAGGACCAACCTCCCTAGTTAATTGGACATGGCTTTTCTCTTAAAGTGGTCCTTGCAACACACTCTGTCCCACAGGCAGTGTTCTGAATTTAATTTTATTACTGTTATATTGCCTCCAGAGAAGAGCAGAGGGAATTTCTGGAGGCTGTAAGGAAGTGTGGAGTTGGTTTGGCCACAAGTAGTACTCAGTGTGGTGTGGCGAACTTACTGCACAGAAGCACCTGTTTTTAATTAATCTTTTGAACTAATTTGGTTCTAGCAAACCAATTCCATTAACAGGCTAAGCAGAATGACAGGCACAGCTGCTATAATTCCTGGTTACGCTTCTAGTTAAAACAAAATCCTCTTTGCATCACGAAACACTAATCTCATGTGTTCATTATGAAGTCTTTGGTAGTTGGGTATATCCAAATGTTTCACATGTGTTTTTCATAATTTTTCCCCTCCCTACTATATGAACAAAGTATGTAAATGATGAGATGACTTCTCCCCGGAGGAACAGAGCTAATTGGTGCATTAATGTTCCTGATATAAATCAAATTGAAGTCTCCTGCTATGCCTAGCTATATAGGGTAGACTTACATACTAGTTTTAATGTCCTTTGGGATTTCAGTTGGTTTTGTTGCTCACTTACCAGCCAGACCTGTGTTCAAATGGTCAATTGCTGTCTTCAGAGAACTCAAATGTGCTTGAATTATAGTCTCAGCTACTAAGAAAAAGATATTGTGCCAGACCATCTACCTCAGGGATCTGATCTCTGCTAGTACAAAGGGATGGCCAGAGAAAAGGGAGAATGTCAATGTGTACACTGGGGGCTTGTTTCTTGTGCGTAGCCTTCCCCTTGTGTGCAGCCTTCCCCTTGCTCCTGCCTCCCAGGCTGGGTGTCTTGCTCCTTGAGAACTGGCTGCAAGTTGGTGATGCTCTATTGAAACCTGCCTGTGTTTTTGGCCTCCCCTCTCTTTCAGCTGTGAGTTCCACAATGCAGCTGTAAAACTGTCAAAGAAGAACAGTCCAGCTCCATTTAGTTTAAATGGCAGGCTCTTGTGTGTGCCCTACATCACCAGGGTACCCATGTCTCCAGCTAAAGGGCCAAATGCTTAGGGAGGATGGAGATATTGCAATGCTGGGGCATGAATGATCAAGTTGTGCAGTAGTCAAAATATGAAACCCAAGGAGCCAAGAGGGGGAATGTAGGTTCGAACCTGATTTGTGATCCAACACCCAGCTTTTGAAGGAGTCCTTCCTGCTTGTCATACTTGCCACGTGCCTGTGCAGGGATATGTTGTGTGCTGCTGCCCTTCGGAGATTTGCAGCTTACCCTCGAGATCTGACATTGCTCATTTCCAAAGTGCTGGTTTTCCAAACTGGATTTATCACTAAGAAACAGCTGAGGTTTCATGGATTAGACTCAAATCATCCACCCTGAGAGACAGTGTTAGAAGGAGGGGGGTGCTGGCATGGGCTGCATTTCCTCCCTCCTGGAGCAAGTGGGAAGCAGGGGCCAGGAGGGAGCGCAGGTTCTCTCCTGAGCCCAACCTGTGTGCTGCCTTTTATCTATGCTGCAGTATTATCACCCAAGTCCTTTCCTGTAAGTGGCCTTCTCCTGGGATGTCATATCTTGCTTCATCACTGTAAGGAAGTTGTAAAGCTTTCTGGTCTTGTTAGCAGCTGCACCATTTCCTGGTGTGCTGACTTGGGGTCTAGCAGATGAAACATCCCAGCTCCCTGCTGTCAGGGTTGACTGGCTGGGGTCATGCCATAGGGGTTTCATGTCCAAAAGCTGTAATTTACCTTCAGATGGGATGCTCTTGTGAACTTCTCCAGTTTCCTTGTGTATTTTTACAATGCATAAAAACCCATTAGAGCCCCGATGTGCATCTGGGGTCTCTTACCCTACAAACATAGAGTAAAAAGGTATTGTTAAACTCTTGGAAAGGCACTGGCTTGCAATGCTGGGGCGACAGCTGCTTGTATGCCCTTAGGGACATGATACAGCTCTGTCTGTGTGGGTCCTATTGCCTGCTGCTACATATGTGGGGCAGCTCTTGCAGTCAGTGAGCAAGCTGGCATTTGTCTCAGACTTACGCTGTACACAGATGTAAAGAAATGGGCTCTTGATTTTTGTAGAAATGATGTTTTCCATGAAACAGAACAAGGGAAGAGGGAAATCTAAGTCACTGAGATAATTTTGAAACTGACTGGCCCACTGTGAGATTTTGCTGAATGATTTGAGAAGTGACGTTCAGCTCAGTTTATCAGCTTAGCTTAGTTAGGAAGAACAAGAAATTAGAGAGTGATGGAGGCCAACCTTCAGAGACCAGCTTTGTCAGAGAAGGCAGCTGCCAAGCAGAGCTTTATGTGACTCGTGCGCAGTGGAGCAAGACTGGAAATCCTTACGGCTCCAGCTTGCAGTAGCTTGCTGCAGATAAACAAACACACAAGCTGCTGCCGACCACATCCATCCTCTAGTGTAGGTGAGTGTCTGCAGGCACACACACACCCTCTCAGTAAGCACATCCATATCTCAGCTTTCCCACCTGAGGTAGCTCCAAACCTGCTCCAGAAAGATAAACAGTGGATAAACCGCTGCTGTGATTGCTCCCCATCTGGGATTAGCTTCTGCTGTGTTAGAGAGGCAGGTGTCCAAGCCAAAAGCTGCTGGGCATTTGTGATGGCAGTGTCAGGAGGTGAGTGCAAGCAGCTGCAGCACCCCTGCAAAGGGAATGTTGCACCCAGCTTGATCAGCCCTCAGGTCACAGGGCTGCATTCTGTCTATGGAACACGTCTGTTGTCTTTCACATTGCTCTCACTCTGACAGTGCAGATTGTGAAATATGTGGGTGGTCTGCAGGTATCAAAGATGATATTGAGTCTGCTCTTTTTATGGTTAAAAATCCAGGGGCACTTTTCTCTAGGAAAAAAACAAGGTATCCAATGGAGTTAGGCCAGCAGCATACTTGCCATAGCAGGCTGATTGTAAAATGTTTACTTCTCTGTGAATAAACCCTTGATACCTCATTTCACTGAAACCCCCAGAGAGTGATATGCAGCTTCATCCAATAAATACTGGCTGATCAACAAGGATGCTAAAAACAGAAAGGCCATCCACCGCTAATTATAAAGCTATTTCAGCCAGGCCAGAAAAAGATGATATTTCATCTACTCTTTGCTTTCAAAACTCTCTGTATTTGCATGAATTGATAACAATTTCTGTGTCTTAGTTTACATTGAGTATGATGATGTTAGAACTCCCAGATTATCCAGCATAAGCAATGCTCTAAAAATTTTAAAAAAACACCTACAAACCAAGGAAACAGCAATAAAAAAGACCTCTAAGCCCCACAGCAGCAAAGTAATAATCACTGTTAACATTTCGATGCTTAATGCTTCTGCCGTGGTACTTAATCGATAATTGAAATTGCAAGAGAAGTGTAATGCTTGAAATTCATGCAGTTAATTTTATTGCTAGCACTTGTAATTTGAAAGCAATTCTCAAATCAATATTAACGTGACTTTTTTTTGCACAGAATGGGAAAGGCTGGAGTTGGTTCAACCACAAACAGTGCAGTATTTAAGTGGGAGCCACTGTTTCATGAGACATCAGGATTAATTCTATCCATTTTTTCTCCCAGCTATAAATAAGATCTTCCCTACACTGTCTGGGTGCATTTAATATTTGTAAGTAGCTTGAGGTTGTATTGCTCCAAGGCTTCAGATGCTGCTCTCAGGTTTTCTCTCTGTCCCACAGGTTGCTTTGAGTGCCAGTAGGGCTGTGGGAGAGGGGAGAGGCAAGGAGAAGGTTAAAAAAATCTCCCTGCCTAAATTCTGCTCGTTCTCAGTGAAACATGCTCCTGCACTGCTTTCCAAGCTCTATATCTGCACTGATGCAGGCTCCAAAGGGGATGTTAATCGGGGCAAGAGTGTGCTGGGGTGATTTGTACCTCTGTGTCTTCCTGATGAGCTCATCGGGAATGTGCTCCTCTGGGGCTTATGCAGGCTGCAGTGAAGGTAAAGTACAAGACCTTCAGCTGGAAAAGCATTTCAGCGCTCTGGTTTTGTCCCAAGTCATTAAAACTTCTGCAACATATTTGCAGACAAGCCAAGAGGATGACTGGGATGGTTGGGTCCTTCAGAGATACCTGTTTGTGCTGCAGGTGTCACTGTGTTGTAGAAAACTTGTGCTGAATTAATGCCTTGGGCCTCAGTGGGGTTGGAGAGGCTCTTTGGGCAGTCTTGGTGGGCTTCCCTGGGAAGATGTAGGAGACCTGGAAAGGCAGCCAAGGTGCAGAGTTTAAGGGGTTGTTATGTATGTCTTGCAAAAATGTATTTCATCAGCAAAGTGGCCTGACTCTGGTCTTAGAACTTGTCTTTTGGGAAAGTCCAGGCAGTTTTGTAACATCCCACCCTCTTCCTAAACTGCTGTAGCTTGGAAAACCCCACCCCCCAAACTCATAAGCCTTGAATCCAAAGATGAGTCTTAGGAGTTGCCACTCGAGTGTGTAGTTGTGGTTTCTGTCTTGTTGGCTGGAAGACCTTCATCCTTATCACCTGAAGCAGCTCAGGTGCTCCGTGGCTTCTGAGCCAGACCTCCTCAGATGTCAGGCTGTGAAAGTTGGCAGCTTGGATACTCTCTATGTGCCTGTGCTTCCCCTGTTCCAATACAACTGCATTTATGGGCACAGCAGCAAATACCATTTATTTTGCAGACTGCCTTTGTGGTGCTGAAGTTCAAAGGTTCTTTTTGACACAAAAATCTAAAATGCTGTGATCAAGAGCTTGAGCCTGGTTCGTGAGCCTGCAGTGTAAGCAGAGAGCAGCATGGGCTCTTCTCTCCTGAGCAGGGATCGAGACCAAAAGCTGCCATCCAGGCTGTCTCTCTGCTTTTTCAAACTGGCATCCTCTTGATCTCTGTGGGAGTGCTGACAAATGTAAGAGCAATAGTTTCTCTATATGGAAAACACCCAAATAAGCTAATTTGAAAATTAAGAATTATCTGACTGTTTTCCAAAATAGCTTTGGTGTGTAACTTCCAATGGCTGACAGGATTTTGTAGGGGCGTTATTTAAATAAGAAAACTATTTTTTTTTACTGTCAGTCTCATCCTTTAATTTATCATGCTAATTAACTAATCTTACTCAGGGACTCATTGTTCCTATGCAGTGCCCTCCTCCATCTGAGTTAAGGGAAGAGATCTGCACACACAGACTGTGTTACTCCTACCCTGTAAATTGTATGCAAAAGTAGGGTGGCTCTTTCTCTTTCATTTGGCTTGTTTTAATCTTTCTCTCTTCACCCTGAACTCTGCTGAAGTACATCACAGGTTCTGCAGCTAATTAACACAATTACAGCTGTCTGCATCAGGTTGGGAGATTGAGTTAGAAGCCGTCAAGACCCCAATATACTGGAGTCTCATTACTGAGTCTCCAGTGCAGCCACATATAATGAAATTCAAACAGATCAGGTTAAATTAGATTAGCTAATGGAATTCTCATCTTCTCAGTTTAATGCAATTCTGAACAGTGACTCTTTAGTTTACTTGCAAAATAAATGTTTCTTTGAGTTGGACTTGACCTGACCCTGCAAGATTGAACTCCTTGGACCTCTGAGAAGTTAATGTCCAGGATATGAAATCTGTGGGCTGGGTTGGTTGGTGGCTTTTGGGAGCCTTGTACTAGGGAATCTGGGAGTGACTTGGTACTGGGAGAGAAGAGGAGGCTCTGTGGTGCTCTTTCCTGGTGCTTGTGGGGTGGCCCAAGGGACTTGCATGGGGGATCTCTCCTGCCTTCAGTAACTGTAGCTGGGATAGACATACAGAGCAACTGCTTGTGCCACAGCTCCTGTACCTCAGTGCAGAAGCACAGGGGCCAGAAGAAATAGCCTCTGTTTCAAGATACTTCAAAATATTTGTTTTGTGCTATTAGCAATTCAAGCCTTTCTCCTTGTACTTGTACTTGAAAGTGGAAGGATGGAGCAGGCACCTGATAGCCAGCTCCAGAGATTTCTCTGCTGGGTTGATGCTCTTGTTTCACAATAGACAAATATCTGGAAATATGGTAGGACTTGTTTCTTTGGCAAACTAGCGGGGAGAGGATATTGTGAAATACAAATTTTTTATAGCAGCAATGTCTTGCATGGTCCCTTAGCAATCCTCAGCACAGGCAGCAAAAATAGCAGTGCCAAAGTGAGTTAGAGCAGCCTTCAAAGCTTGATGGGGAGCTGCAAAGTTGTGCAGAACGCATCAAAGCTGCGGAAGTGTCTTTGCCATGACCTCTTTTTGTAATCAGCAAGGAAATGGGCAAGATGTAATGGAAGGTCCCTGTCTGTCTGTCACTGGCTTGGTGTGACAGCCTGTGCTGGTGGAAGATGCAGAGACTAGAGATTCACAGGGGATGGCAGGGTCCCAGTGCCTGCTAGGGGCTGGCTGTGCTGAGTGAGGGTCTCTGGTGTGTGGCTGCTGCTTGTCCTGGAGTGACACATGTTGGTGGAAGGTCACTGATTCTTCATGAAAATGGCAAAAGCTGCCTCTCTGTTTTACTTAAGGAGCAATTAGTATGAGTAGGAAAGGTTTTGTGTCCTAGTATACTCTTACCAGCAGAAAGCCAGAGAGGCACACTACTGGTGGGGGAATTGGATGGAGGGGGAAAAAGAAAGGTATTTGGTGTATTTTTCTGTCTTTACAGACACTTTGCTTTTTGAACTCTGTGAGTGTGGCACTTTTTGCAAGTACTGAATTAATTTAATTTGCAATGGCATTGTGAGTGTGGTTACTTGGTGTCACTGTCTGACAGCACAAAGGCTTTTGAGAAACTGTTTGGACTGCGTTTGACTTGGGTCCCCTTTATTTGCCTTCTGAACACCAAGTACTCTTCCTGACTGTGGGGTGTCTGCAGCCAGCACACCAGTGTCTGTACCCCACTGTTGTGATCAGAGTACCACCTCAATCACATGAAGCTTTTGATTCTCTTCTCCATCTTCCGGCAAACTGAACAAGTTTTGGTTAGAAGAAAAGTAACTTCCGGCTGTACAGTGACACTCCTAAGGGCTTTAAGCTTCTTCTCTGGGTGGTATTAATTTGGTGGCATCTGCTGGTAAAAGGGAAGGTCTCTGAGCAAAAGCAGATGTCCTCAATCCAATTTTCTTTTAAGAGGCTCTCCTTGCTGTGACATCTATGCTGTGTCCTCTGTGGGGTTGGTGGTTTGGCAGATACATTGTCCCTGTGTGTGTCTGCCTGCCCACCCAGACTCATGTACCATGTTCAAGGCACAATACACTTTTGGTGTTTATGGGATGCTGCTGGGACTGGAAGAAGTTATTCCTAGCAGGACTCCTCTCTCCTTCCTTAACACGCATGCCTTCTCAGCTGCAAATCCCATTGCCGGCATAATAGTTGTTTTCATTGCTTCACTGGGAGTAGTGAGGTTAACATCTTGAGCAGCAGCTAGAATAGACACAAGCAAATAGAAAAATAGCTTAATCCCCTGGAAGTTACTCTTTTCAGTATGGAGTTATGTTTCGTTTTTATCTCCCCCCACTTTTATTTTAAAGGGCAGAATTACATTTTATTTACAGCTGGGCCCAGAACCTGCAGTTTGCTGCTTCTGCATGTAGAGTCACAGAATAATCCTCTAGATACTCTTTTCCCAAAGGGAATTTCCTGGTTAGAGGGTTGACAGACTTTGGCAAAGGAGGGTGGAGCAGTTAAACCACATGATCTCATCTTTCTCAAATGTAGCCCACTGCAAATAAGGTTCCTCAGCAGAGCAACATCTCTCTGGTCCTGCCTGTGGTAGAGCTGGGAGCAAATTCAACTTGTCATTGCAGAGATGAGCAGATTCCAACATACAGAAATATCCACTCCTTCTCTGTTGATTCTACCACTTTCCCTATAAACAGACACACAGTCACTTTCCAAGTGAGCCATCTGGGTTTGACAGATGTCGCTGGCTTTTTCTGGACCCATTGTTAAATGGGAAAAAGGGAGGGAATATTCTGAATTGAAGGAAATAGCTTCTGATGGCAGTCTGCAATTTCATGGGCTGGGAGATGAGCTGCCCTTCTTTCCTTCAATTGCCATCAGCTTCATTGATTGTAATCTGCATTCACAGCCTGGGAAAAATCGCTTCTCGTGGGAAGTGCTGGAATTGTCACGTTTTGGGGAAGGAAGTTTAGGTGTACTTTTACCCTTGATGCAGAGCTAGTAGGCTTTTTGTACTTCTAAGAGATGTAGCATTTGTTTCTGAAGCTGTATAGTGATGTCTGTAAAGCTCTGATCTGGGACTTAATTCCCATACTCTGGATACCTTTTATCCATCCTGATCCCAAAACTCTGCAGATGCTGGTACAAGGTAAAGGCCTCCTCCTCCCAGTCTGAGAGCTACTTGTAATTGTGTGCTCTTGAAGCCTCTTTGAATCGTGATATTTGCTTCCTAATGTAGATAGAGCCCTGAGTCTAATTTCTGATGAATGGTGGAGTTAGTAAAGTTGATATTAAGACTAAATACCAACATCAAATATCAACATAATTCTATCTTTATTTTTCCATGTTTTTTTCTTTTGTATTTTTTTGTTGCTGATGAAAGCATGTGAAATACATCAACTTTCTGAAAGTGATGGTATTAAAAATAGAAGGGCAGGTGTGTATGAAATGCTAAAGGTCATACGTCAGAAGTGAATTTCCAGGAATATATTCAGGTGGGAGTCTGTGATGAGATGTTTTGCTTCTTTCTCATGTGTGTGAGGGTGAAGTTTCTGTTTCTCTCACACCCACAGAGGTTTTGCTCTCCTTGGAATTTTCTGCCACCCTCATGGTACTGCTGGTGATGGTTGTGAGGCATTGGGCACAAAAGACAATATGTGATTGTGATCTGAACGTGGACATGTGAACATGCAAATTATCACAAAACTTCACCAAGAGCAAAATTCAAAGGGCACATTTAGGACACCTTTGCTAAAATTGCAGATTTTATGCTTGCTTTTAGAGTTTATTCAGTTAATTTAGAAAAGGAAGAGAGAAGAAAGGGAGAGCACTGTAATAACTCAATCCTTTACGTGTGGCAGCACACCAAGTGTGAAACCGCTGAAGATAGAAGTTTGATAAAGAAATCTGTCAATACTGGAAACCTCATTTCCTCCTCTGCATTATCTTCCCTGAGAGAGACAACAAAGGGTGATACTACATAACCTGTGTTCAACTCTGAACTCTGGATCCTTGTCTGCCTGTTGGAGAATGTGTGTGATAAGTCTTTGATGTATAGATTGCTGCTGTGCTCCCAGATTTGACACCAGCCTCCTGTTCCTGTTCTGTGTTTGTGCTATAGAAGTGTTTCTACTTTGTCAGCTTTAGATGCATTTCTAACACAAAGGTACCTGCCCTGCACTGTAAACATTTCAAAAAAGATTTTGTCCCTACTGTGTATCACATAATACAATGTTTTCTTGCAAATTGTTCTGGAATGGAGCTCTGGGTTCCTGCTTTAATGTGACTCTAGGGAAAAAGGGTAATTTCTACAGAAAGATTTGAGTGTAAAATAATTGTAAGGGAAAACACACAAACTAAGAGGCCACTATTTTTTATCAACAGACATTTTTTCAAGTTAAAAACAATTTGTTCAAACATGATTTGCATTTAAGGTGGGATTTAGGGCATTCATAGAGCTTCAAGTACCTTTCCCCATCTGTCTGCCACTTTTGTGGTGTGTGGCATCCGTGAACCTTGATGTAGCAGCAGCAGAAACAAGTGTGTGGCCACTCTGGTGACCTACTGAGTTCTTCCTATGACTTCCTTGTTCCTCATCTGCATCCCCTTCTCTCTCCAGCCCCACTGCTGTTCTCCTTTTTAAATTTTTTTTATAGCTTGTCATGGTGTATGTTCTCTGATGGCACAGGAATAACCGCAGAGTGCATTGTCCTGAGTGCTGGAGCTCAGCCTGGGACTTTTGCAGAACTGGCAGTTCATCTCTAAGTACTGAGCCTGAAGCAGTTTCAGGGATGTACTGACCTGTATGTGGTCTTGTGTTAGGGTGACACAGGCAAAACTACTGGGAAACATAGAATGTTGTGGAGTGAAAATTTCAGTACCCAGACTGGAAGGCACAGAGTTTGTAATACCGAATAGTGTGAGTGGTATTGGCTACTTGATGATTTTATTTTGCCCATGAAGATCGGCTTGCTGGAGGTGCCTGAAAGCAGGAGCTTTACTGGCTTTGCTGAACAAGTGAATGTTAACATGAAGTTTGGGATTTCCAGTAGGCTCCATGGAAATGACATACTTAAATCACTGTAAATGGTGGCATTTAGTTCCCTTGGGGATACTTGGAAAGCCTTGCTCTGCAAATGTGAATCGATTACAGCTTTGTGAAGAGAAGTGTGATAAAGGGGTTTGAAAAGCTCAGTGAGAGATGGGAGGCCTCTGCAGAAAGGGATCTGTGCATTTAGGAGCTGAAATGCGGTCTGAATCAGCAACTGGATGAATTGGATTTGTTTCAGGGGTCAGTGCCCAAACAAATATTTTCAATAAGACATTCACAAGCCTTTATTAAACCTAGACTGAGACCAGCCTGTACTCTCTGAGACAGTGAAGGAAAGAGACTCAAGATAAAAGGTTTGCATTAGCATTGATAGTTATATTTGTGCAAGGTTTTTTTTTGGCATTACATAAAGAGAAAACAGGTCCAGGAGGTGTCTGTGAGATGACAAAAGAGACACTTGGGACATAATTTTTCCTTTTACATGAATTTTTAAAACACCTGAAGCTAGAAAAGCTTTGCCCTCAATAGTGTCCCATGAAACTCAGAATTTGCTTTCAAGTGAAGGCAGCTGCAAACACACACGGAGAGGGAGAGTGCAAAATGCTGCTGTGAAGGAGTTAGCAAGCATGTGGAGCAGAGCTCTCTGTTGGTAAAGCCTGCTTGGATTTTTCAAAGACATTTATCAAGGTTCCTCAGAGAAGATGTTTAAGGAAATGAAGCAGCAGTGGTAAAAGAGAGGGAGTCTTTACTTAAAAAAATAGTTGGCTAGAAGGAGATGAACAGACAGTAGGAGTAAGTAATGAGTTTTCCTGGTGGAGGGAAGTCACCAGCAGAATACTGCAAGGTCTCCTGCTGAGACGTTGTATCTTTCAAATATGAATCAGACTTGAAAAAGGAACTAAAAAGAAAAGAAATAAGTTTTGGCAGCACAGCAAACTATATGGGGTGGTAAAGACAGGCAAAGTGCAAGGACGTAAAGAAGGATATTTTGAAACAGAATGAAGGGATGCTAAAATGACAGATGAATTTCAGGGTAGGAATATGTGAAGTGATGAATATACAAGTAATTCTGCATGTACGTAAGGTAATGAGCTGTGAGATGCCAACAGGCTCTGGGGGCTTGAGGTTCTGGGTTATAATGTAGAGCTCAGTGGTAGTATTGGCTCAGTGCTCAGCAGTGATCAAAAACAAATTGAACATTAGAAGTTATTAGCAAAGGCAGTGGGAAGAAAACATGCTGCAGCTGTGTAAGCTTGCATTTTCACTGCCTCCTGCTCTTTGTCTCCTGGCTCTGGAACAAACCAAGAGAACTGGAAAGAGGTTCAGAGCTGGGTTAAATCAGAGGTATAGGGTAGTTTTTTACCAGGAGTTTTCAAGAAGACCAATGTTCCTTAGACTGAGAAGGAGATGGCTGAGGTGAAATACAGCAGCAGTCTGTAAAAACTATCAGATGGTGAAGGTAAATAGGGAGTGATTTCTGGTGGTCCATCTCTGTCCTGGTGCAAGGGGCATCAGATGAAGGGGAAGACTGCTAGTTTTGCTTGCAAGGGGGAGTGCAGTGGTAGCAATGGATGTGAAAGAAAGTGCTAATCATGGGTGCTGTGGCCTTTTTGTAAATGTCTAGGAAGCCTTTAATGAAAGGTTAATTGAGCGGTGGATTGGCAGGAAGGTGTCCTGGGAGAGAAAAAGGTGAGTGCATGACTGGAGACAAATTGATTTGATTTCTGTGTACTATGGTAGGGTGGTAATTCATGGTGTTGCCTGGCTGGTGTGTACTGAAATTGCAATGCTGCTGTTCAGCCCATGGCTGTCCTGCTGTCGTGGCATAGGTATCATTTGGCAGCTTGTGCCATTCTTTTGGCTCAGTCTGAGACTGGAGTTTCAGCCCAGTGGAGCACCTAGGACTTGGGAGAAGCACTCCCTGTGAGACCTGGATGTCTTGCAGCCTTGCCTTATTGTGGGAGATGCTCTCCTCTGTCCCTATTAACCTCGTTGAAACCTGTTCAGAGTGGGGCTGGGAAGCAGTGGACTTTACTGGCTTTGCTTCTTGTCACCACCTGTGTCATGGCATGCTGACACCAAAGAAGCAAAGCAGATGAGATACACTTCCAAGCACAGCATCTGGGTTTTATCTCTGTTAATAAAAAGGTTAAAGGAAGCTCTGGAAGGGGGAACAACCTTCAAGTTAATTTCATTTTCAGTCTGGACAGATATCTTGAAGATCTCAGTGGTTGTTGCATCAAGCTGAGATCTTTCGCTTTGCTCAGGGCAAGTGTTACCTTGTCAGAATGAAATATTTCTGGGATCTGAATGCCTGCCAGTAATCAGGCTGCAGACCATGTCTGGTGGTTTTTTATGTTTTTTTTTTTTTTTTCTAATATAATTGTCTGCATTTCATGAATTATCCCTGAAGTTGCTACTGTAGTTTTGTGTTACTAGGCTATACCCTGTGCTTGCTATTTTGGCTGCTGCTCCCTCAGGAACAGCTCTGCTCTCTCTACCATGGACTGATTTCTTCGCAGTGAGGGTCGAGTAGAGTAGGGTTGTGTCAAAACTCACCAGGGTAGATGCCAGGTCTTATTTAGAACATCCTGCCTGGTGTTTTGTTGGCATTTAGGCATGGTAGAGACATCTGCATTGATTCTTGTATGTGCTAAGGAGATATGGCTACCCTGAGACCAAATGAATATTTAAATGAGCAGAGTTTGTCTGCTCACCTAAACATTAGATTGAATGGATGTTCAGTGCATCTGGCTTTGTACAAGGCCGAGACTGCAACTGCTTTCCCATTAGGCTTAAGCTCTTTGGATTTACCCCTGGCTGCTGTCAACTTTCTCTCACCCAGAATCACTTTGGTGATATGAGGGGGGGCAAGTAAGAGGACTTGAACTGTGCTTTTTGTGCCAGTCTTTTTCAGAACATCAGCCCTTTTCTTTAGATCCCAGATTGCTTTTAAATGCATGACCCTTATTCAGACTTAAATCTACCACTTTTTGTTGATTGTTTGCCTCCATTTTTCTAGCCTTGAAATTATTGATAACTTTAAGTACCAGTGTCAATTAGAAATGCTCGTGTCACTCCCTATTCTTATTTATTGGCTCCCATGAGATCTTGTTGTTAACTGCAAGCCTTAAAATTTAGCCTTGGTCAAGCTAAAAGAGCTTTCCAAGGAGTAGCTGGGGTAGCTGGTGGGAACACTGTAGTTAAATATTCCTAAAGTAAGTTGATTTCTGCTCTCTGAGAAAAGCCACAATAGAAGTTTTTTTCAGGCCAAATTTGTAAACGAGAACAACTTTTTCTAGTTGTTCAGAGGTTTGTCTGCTATTGGCTTTTTCTGGATTGTTGCAATGAAAAAAAATGTAACAGAGAAAATAAGCTGATAATTATAGGCTGAACAGATTCTCTCTAAATCTGAGAATTAATAAATCCAGGACAAAAGAGTTGAGGCAAATAGGATTTGCATTATCTTATAATAACCCACTGGCCTGGTGATATGTACGGGATACTGTGAAGGAAGATATTTAACAACGTGCTCTTATATGCTCAATAAGGCATCTCCACCAGCAAAAGTCATGTTCTCACTTCTGTGCTGCTGTGTGTGCACCAAAAATGAAAACCCACATATGTTAGAAAAGGTCATAAATGTCCTGGATTTCACTAAGTTCTCTGCTTTGAAGGAAAAGCCCTAGAAAAATGCATGGCATCTGAAGTTGTGTCCTTTTTTCAGGATGCTCCACGAATTCCCTGATGAACAGCCAAAGTGAAGTCCCTCCTGGTGCAGGCAGGTGAAAGTGAGCAGGATGAGCCCTGATGAATGTTAGTGAGGAGGTTTGAACTGCCTTCTTCCTGTGGAGGTCCCCATGCTCCGTGTCCTCCTGAGGCTCTTGGATTGCAGACTGGAGGGGCTCCCATGGTTCTCCTGAGCTCGGAGTGTGTGGATGGGACTGTGCTGTCCCACAGGCTGCAGTGGGCCCCCCTGTGTTTAAAAGCATGTTTTCCTCCCTGTCGACACCAGCACAGTCTCATGAGCTGGCACTATTAGCATGTGTGTTTTCCCCTCACACAGTGAAAGAATAATTATTCTTTCTCAGCAGTGCGACTGTTTCTGTTCCCTCTGATTTATGGAGGCAAAGAACTCGTTTGAGAGGATGAGTCAGAAGTAATTGAGCTCCAGGGGGTTGTATTTCATGGCTTCTCCCCTCTTTATTTTTGCCCTGTGCTGTACCTCATGGTTACCAGTGCTTTGGCCTTCCAGGGAGCACTCATTAAAGCTCAAGAATGAGATTGGGTCTTGGTTCACATTTAGAAAACAACCTGATTTTGTAAATCAAGATCGTGACTCAGTGATAATCTTTTAAGCTTTTTAATATTATCATAAATATTATGTGATTCACGGTTGGCTGTTCCCAGATGCTTGCCACTTTGTATGAAATGCAGGATGGTTGCAAAAGGTGCTCTGCAGGGACTTCCACATGCTGGTGCTGGAGGGGTGTTTGGCAGCGGTTGAGTTGCAGGGCATGGTGCTGAGTTTAGTTGCAGAAAGTGAATTTAAGAGGATTGCTAGGTATAACTGAAGCTTCTAGAAAGCTTGTTAGTTGAGGGAAGTTTTAAGGAAGGGTTTGTGCATCTGTGGGGCAAGACAAAATCATCAAGATGTGTCAGTTTGTGTGTGAGCACAGTGCTGGTGCTTGAGTGAGTCATGCAGACAGACCCCAAGCAAGCAGGGACTGATGGCATGGGCTGGGGCAGAGGTGGGATACAGAGCCACCACTTGTTGAACTGATGTAAGCAGTAGATGGGTAGCAGATATATTTTGCACCTTACTGGCAAAAGTCTGTGGGCTTGACCTCTACGTGATGTTTTGAGAAGGCTTTTGAGTCCCATCGTGGGTGAGTATCAGGGTGGCATGAAAGATGTGTTGGGGTGAGCTGCTGGCTGACCAGCTGGCAGCAAGGAGTGGAGTTTTTATTATCCTCTTGAAATTTCAGCTCTGTTGTGGTGGTGAGACACTGGTATTCACAGGGCCCTTAATCTCAGTGGCAGGATTTGAGTTGAGGAGCTGAATAATCTCCCCTCCTTTTCTAGAAGGGCATGGCAGAAAGTAAGTGGAAACCAGCTAATCTGGAAGCCTTGGGTAGTGCAATTCAAATTGGGATATCTGCTTTTTGTTGCTGCTTTTTCTCCTTGTGAAAGTATTTATTTTTCTAGTTCAAAACTTTTCCTGCAGAAGTGCTCTGGTGACAGGAGACAGTGAGATGGCTCACAAGGTGCCCTGTTCCCCTGTGATTTTTGCACGATGCCTTTGCCACTGGCTGAAAAGGCTGCCAAATTCAGTTGCTGGCTTCTTCCAACTTGGGACTGACTGATAAACTTCTGTACAAGCTGCAGTGACTGATGACTCTGCTTTTGCATTTCCATTTCTATTTACAGTTTAATTTATCTCTCTCTCTGTCGAGTGCTTTTTGAGAACACTTCAGTGGCTTTTTCCTTCAAGTGTAGCAAAACCAAACAAAAGAGCCTGATGTTTTTTGCTGGACTGAATAAGTTACTGTTGTGATTGATAATGGTGAAACTGGTTTATAATTTATCTAAACAGTGATGTACATCATTAAAAACAAAGCAGGCAAACTCCCTGTCCTCTGTGGATCTGATTGCTTTGAACAGCAGATGATCTCTGGGGAGCTCAGAGTGGGAGTTCTAGTTCCAAGGGTGCTTTGAAGAATTGTAAGAAGTAATTGTGAAAACTAAGGTGACGGATCAACAGTTCATTGATTTATATGTGCCTTTGATGGGTGGAATTGTCTGTTGCAAATGGACTTTGCTAGCTTTTAGCCAGTAATCCCTTGGTTGTTCCCCTCTGCTTATTTCTGCTAAACAGACTGCGCTGTCTCAGAATTAATCCCATTAGTTAATTACGGTTTTCTTGTCTCTGTGGCTTCTTTAGTCTGCAGATCCAAACTATGAATGGTGGCATGGGTGGCACAAGATTTTATTTTTTTTTCCCCTGTGCTGTGGTCAGCTCAGATTTGGGGTGTGGATGCTTGTGGGGATTAAACCGAAAATAGCAATGTTGTGGGCTCTCCAGCATTTTTCTCAGGTGCACATACTTGTGCTGTTTGTCTGTGAGAAGAGTTTAGGAAAGAAATGAAAACACAACGAAAATATGGTTACAGCTAAAACCTAAGAAACATGCAATCCAGCATTTGTGCAAAGTTTTCTGGTGAAGCTGCCAGCCTCTCTTAAGATAGATTTTGCAAACTGAGTTCTTCTGGAAAGGTACTTAAGGTTTGCCATGCACACATGCTCTGTCTCTGGTGTGCCATTTGGGTGATGTAATGCATCCAGGTGCTCTTGTGGCAAAGCCATTCTTTGGGTGAAGGTGGTGCCTGGTGCTTTTCCCTCGGGGCAATCAAAACACTGATCTGTATGTCTACGTACCTGATGGGCTTTCAATCTGACCTCTAAAACTGTGCAGCATCTTGCCATGTACAGTGTTCGTGGATAGAAAAAGTTGTTTCTCTGATGTAGATAAATGCTGATGGTGACTTACTTCCAGTCATACTAAGTGCTGGGGAGAGACTGAAACCCTAATTCTATGACCTTTGGGCTATCCTTCATCTCTCAGCTGAATTGCTCCATGGGCAGTTTTGTAAATGCGTGGGCTCCTCACTCTGAAGCACTTCCTCCCCCACAGATGGAAATACATTCCCATTTCTCTCTCTTGCTTTGCAGCTGGAGTACTCAAGGCTCCAGGATCATAGAATATCTCAAATTGGAAAGGACCCATAAGGATCATCAAGTCGAACTCCCTGCTCCTCGCATCCAACAATCACTGTGTTAATCAGAGCTTATTTTGTACTTTGCTGTTTGAACACAAATATCCCCAAATGGCTTAAAGATGGCATGGTTGAGTAGTCATGTGAAACAACTCCAGCCTTCCAAAAAATCCAAAATACAGGTGGCTGCTAAAAATGATGTTGCCTGAAAAAGTCTCGTTCCCATTTGATTTACTAAAAACAGTTACTGCTATCAGACATCTCTGGGACTTATGTCAAGGGATTTTGAAGGTTAGTAGCAGGTTGCAAGTAAGAGATTATTTTCTTATTACAGGGCAGTAAGGTTGGTCCTGAGCTACTGGTAAATCATGTTGGTTAGCAAGGGGAGTAGAGGAGATACAGCAGAAGTTGTGGAAGAGGTGTTTGCTGTGTCTCAGCCTGGAAAGCAGTGTTGTAATTCAGATGGCAAAGTGTAAGATACCAGATTGCTTTAAATGTGTTGCAATCCTGTGGTGTCAAGAGTTTGATGTGTCCCCAGGGGCTTAGCAATGAACAGCCCCATCTCTGTGCCAGACTTTGGAATCACAAGGTATGCAGAAGCTTCTCCTCCACAAATCCACAGAGACAGGCTGGGTCCTTCAAGTAAATGGATTGCTTTCAGTGTTCAGTGAAAGCCTCGTGCTGTGTTTGATGGCACTGCTGGATAGAAGTGTTCTCATTGCCGTTGGCGCTGCCTCGTTAATACTGCATCGCTCCCCTGGCACAGGGATTTGAGGATGATTTAAGTGTCTTTGCATTGTCTGTTTGGAGGAGGGGTGAGAATTGCAAGGGAAGCTCTGTCAGGTGTATGGGACTGGTGCAGGACAGTCTGGGGTGGTGTGGCAGGGGGCTGGTGGAGGTGGGGATGGGTATTGAGGGACAGGCAGCATAGCCAGGGACAATCAACTGACAGGGCTGCAGGCAGGACAGGCAGCTCCCTCACCTTTGAGGTTTGTTGTTCTGGGAGATGCTGCTGGACTATGGAGACACTCCAGGGCAAGGCATCAGCTTTTGTTGACACTGAGTAGAATCTGTCTTGTCCAGATTTGCATGTCTGCTGTGACAGCAAAGAGCTGAGGTCTTTCCACTGTCACTGGGGGGACAAGCAGCTGTTGAGCTCCTGTCTCCTTGTCCCAAGGTAGAGATGAAAGTAAAGGTAAAGAGGCCTTGCTCTAAGCCTTGGGGGCAGAGTCCAGGGAAACGACCCTTCTGTCAGTGAGGAGCACTGAGTCCGGTTCCTTTCTTAGCAATGGATGCACTTGTGCTTTTCCAGCAGCTGCTCTTAACAAAAAATCCCTGGTGCTTGTTGGATCCCAGTGCCTGTGAGGAAACTAATATTTTGCTAAGCTTGTCTCTGACTTGTCCTAGACCTCCTCACCCCCTTGCCAATCTACTGTATTATGCTAGTGCCTCTGGCTTTCCTGCAAAATGGGGATGATGCTCCTTGCTCCTGGAGCAGGAGGGACAGTGAGATACTCTCCAGGCTCATGTGCTATTAGAACCAGTTCTTAAGTGAGGCAGGTCCTAAAGAAAACAAACCCTGCTCTTTGCACTCCCATATGGGAGAAATTTTCTCCCTGACAAAGCCTCTTCTGAAATGAGAATACTCTGTCACTAATGAGCGCATCAAAGAACATCAGGGGGCACATGAAAGCTGCACAGCGTTTTTAAACCCCTGCATTGCTATGGTAGGGTAAAAGGTCTTTAAAATTTGATTTAAAGTCCTTTTGCTGAAAAAGACACAGGCTATGGATGCAAATACTCTTTCATCTGATGATATCTGTAGATGAATAGGTTTCTTCTAGATTTTACCTTGAGGGTATGTTGTGTGTTTTGATTTGTTATGCTAAGTAATTGCAAAATATATTGCAAGGTTTGGTGTGGTGCCACCACACAAAATTACATTTCTTCCTTCTTCCTTTCTTCCAATCCTACATCACCCTTTTTTTCTTCTCAATATTGTACATGCAAAATAAATTTAAACAGGCGGGTGGGCAGCTGATAAACCCAGGAGGCTCCAAATGCTCTCCTTCCAGAGAAAAACCTGAAAGAAACACTTGGGGCTTTATTTGTTCCAGAATTTTAGGTGGAAAAAGATGATTGGAAGATACAGTTACTACAGCTGTGGCTATATATAATCTTCGTGGTTTAAATCCTTATATTGATATTTTATATCAGGAATCCTGGAATTATTTTTTTCTCCCTCTCTGTGTCTTGGAAAAAGAATTTTCATTGGTGGGAGGAGTAGGTTTAGGACTGTTCATTCCAGTGCAAACTGAAATTGGGAGCCTTCACAGCATGTTAGGACTTGGAGTGTCAAGACAGGAGACACACTCCCCTCTGGGAAGAGAGCACTCATGGGGGGCACGGAACTGGGTTGGAGTGTCCCTTCTGGTTCTCTCCTGCCAGCTCCAAGCCAGGCACAGAGAGGACCTGACCCTGCTCGTGCCCCATCTCCAGCAAGTGTCTGACCCTTTGAGTTGCAAAGGTACTCAATTATTTTGATGAGCAATTGCCTTTTGACCTGAGAAAACGTTCTGCAAACGTATCAAAGCCAATCAGCTTGATGTGAATCAGCAGCTCTGGCAGAGATCGCTGGGTGTTATTTTGCAGCCGTGCTTTGCTGTTGAGAGGTCATGGATGGGGATTTTAATGAGTAGCCCTGAATGAGAGGAGCGTTTCTTGCGTGCAGGGCTGAGCTCACTGGCCACCCAGCCTCAAACTCTGGCTCAGCTTGTCCCCCACCATCCTTGGAGGGGCAAGATTCCCCTGAGGCTGCTCATGCCCTCCAAGGAGCCACTTCTCCATCCTTCTCCCTCATTTTCCTGCTGATTATACCTTTTACTGGGGTGCCTGTGTTTGTCCCCTGACACCCTGCCTCAAGCAGGATTGCTTTGGGTTAGTTATTCAGCAGAGCTGGTGTTCCCTCAGAAGGGTTCCCCATGCTGCTTCCAGCCCACTATCTGTGCCCTTTTTATTACTCAAACTGAAATAAATACACGAAAAATGTGTTACTTTAATTGCTATCAGAATATACTTGTTTTTCCCTTAGGAACAGAAAAAAGCAACCAAAATGTCATCTATAATTTTTTCCATGCTTTTCACTATGACACCTAGAATAGTCCCACAGACCACTCCCCCTTCAAGCTCAGTTCAACTTTTTCCAATTGCATCTAATGAGTTTTCTGCCCCCTTTTCCTCCCTGAGGGCAGTGGCTACCCTTGTCATTATACTCCCAACCAGCAGCTATTCTGGGGTAGATCATGGGGATAGATATTATAGACCAGCACTGTACATGGACTATTGAGTGTGTCTTCATAGATGTGGTGGTGAGAAACTCATGTTTCCACTGTCTTGTCCTCTGTCCCCTTCACTAATTATTTATCAGCACTATCACAGCAGTGTCCGGAGGCCTCTGATCAGGTTTCCACCTGATTTTCTGTGCTAAGCATGGCTCAGGGAATTCCTTTGGGATGTTAAATCAGGAGTATGAGGAAGAGGGTGGCTGTGGCTGAAGGGTCAGAAAGATGAGGTGCATGATGCCAAAGTAAGGAGCTGCTAAACACAGCATGTTTCTAGTGGGATCAGCTTCTTTTTTGTCATGTTTGTGATAAAGATCTTTTGCTAAATGGATCACTGTAGAGAGAGTCACAGTGTTGAATCTGATGCTGCATCCCAATTACCTAGACTTGCACTTGTAGGGCTTTATTTGCAGACAAGTGTGTTTATGGCAGCATGCACAGCCTCTGTGGCTATGTGGGCATCTTATCTCTGCACACCTGTACTGCAGCAGGATGGCTGTCCTGCTGCTGTGTACATGCTTGGAAGGATTGGTGCAGAGGGAAAGGAAAATGCTTGAATTTGTGTCTTGGTATCTACAGCGATTAATTTTAGTTTTGCATTGTCAATTAAGCGTTATTTTGTTGTATTGCCATAACTCCCTCTGCTGGCTAATTTGACAGTTTAACCATCTGTTTTGATTGATTTTACATCTAGACCCAACATGATTATGTGCTGGAGACTGCCTTGGATGGAAAAGGTGAGGAATTTGTGCCCTGTTGGGGTGATGTATTTGCTGCCTGTTCTTGCTGTGCAGGTTTGCCTCTCTCTCTGTGGCTGAATAAACCCATTCCTCTGATCACTTGTCCTCTGACTCACAGCTACCGAGTGAGTCTGTAGCAATTCAAATCCCCATCAGAAGGGTTTGAGTCTTTGGTGCACTGCTGGGCTGCAGCTGATAGATCTGTGGCCAGAGATGCCAGCTGAGGTCGTGCCTGGAAGTGTGTTGTTCCCTCCTCCACAAGCTCCACTGTAAAAGGAAATCCCATGCACAATGGGAGCACAGTGCCATGGAGATTCCCAGGAGTTCCCTGACACAGCTAGCTGTTATTCATGCCATGCTGGAGCTGAGACAGGCAGCTGTGCTGGGCAGAAATCTCTCACCTGGAAGACTCGAAGGTGGCTCAGAATTTTGATCTCTGCACTGCTGGGTTGCAGCTGTATGTCCTGTGTGGGAGCATCAGCTGTCTTTGTGGGCATTGCTGCTCTCTGCTCAGACAGGCACCTCTACCTCCTGGCTCCCTGCCCCACTTGCCCACAGGGAAACACTTCATCTTTTTTCAAAAACTGCTCATGTCCCTATCCATAAGCCATTTTAACACACTGGCCCTTCTGTGCTGCTTTGACACAAAAATACAGAAAAATTGCCTTTGCCAATGCTGTGCAGGAACCACAAAAGAATTAGTTAATGAATATCAGCTCAACTACAGAATAAGTACTATGTTCCTGCAAAGGTGTCAGTTATTTATTTATATATATATATATGCATGCCTTTGCAGGAATTTTGAGACAAAAAAGAAAAAATGTTCGCCTTTTCCCAGCATAACAGAAGAAACAGATACTATCTCTTTGTTCTCTGGGTATTATTCCTTGCTGCTTTGTATTGAGTTTAATTAAATTCTGGACATCTAATACTTAGAGTTGATGGATTATATTTAAAACTACAGGCTAGCTGGAAGTACTGTGGAGAGAGTGATGAAATGCTCAGGAACCATTGGGCAGGGCCTTTTTTTCCCATCTCTGGCTCCTGTGGGCTCACCTCGATTTAGTGCAGAAGTGCTAAAGGTGCCAGGTCCCTAATCTATGGCTGGGAGACTGAGATGTGGGTGGTTTGGACCAGATTTTTTACACCACATACTCAGTTTTCCTGCTTTTTTCCTGTCTATAACTGGAATTTGAGGTTAGCTCCTCTTTCCTTTGGGTTTTCTATGTGCTAATGTAACTGCTGAACTTGGTGAGCTTGTGTGCATGCCAGGTCAATATGAGACTAAGGAAAAAAACACCAGCCTTTTTGGCCTTGGCTGAGTTACCCAGGTTTGCTTTGGTTAGAGAACAGGAGGGAGTTGGCTATTTTCTTGTGTAACTGATGGGTGTACAGGGCGGAATCCTGCATTTGTGCATCCAACACGGCAGTGCAAAAAGTCTAACCTGGCATGTGTGTTCTGTGGGCTAGAGTGGAATGTGGGAATCCCTTGCCATCCCTACAAAACAGTGTGGTTGTGTCCAGGGATGCAGAGAGCATCCTCTGTGTACAGCTGGGCCTCATTTCCTTTTTTCTGTTCAGATTTGGGCTGTTAAAGAGGACCAAGTAAAGCAACTTGCAGAGGTGGAGATGATGCCTGGTGCAGGAAGGAGAGGTAGCCCAAGAAGGGAAGCCAAGAAATGGAGATGAGGATGAAAGTCAGAGCTGGGAAAAGGATGGCAGTAACTGTCTTACCTGGTCAGGGCTGAGCTGAAATCCTCCTCAAAAGATCGCCATTACCTGGTGTGGCACATAAGGAGTGAGTTAGAGATAAGAGGTTAGGCAAGGCAATATCCTTTTCACGTTTGTAAGAACATCAAATCTGCTGAGCAAAGCTGGATCTGCAAAACTACAAAAACCACCTGAATGGATGAGTGTGATCCATTACCTCCTGCAGGGCTGAGGTGGTGTAAGGGTACCATCAGGGAGAGCAGGGGTTAATCTTGCTGGAAGGGTTAATCCTCCCTGGAGCTGCTGCAGGCAGAGCTGAGTTGCTAGTTCTTAGAGACCTGGGAAACCAGCACTAAGCTGGGCTGAAGGAGATAAAATGCTGCAGTAGTAGGAAAGCTGTGGTGCCTCTCAGCAGCCCTCTTTGGGGGGATTACAACTGCAGACAGACCGTGGGGAATTTGGGGACTCAGGCAGCGGAGCTGAGTGCTGAAGGTGCTGCAGACTCAGCCGGAGTGCTCTTGTCCCTGTGTGCTCAAGTGCTTGTCAACATGGGTGCCTAAAGGAGCAAAATTCATCAGGACCTGACTGTGCTGCTGCTGGTGCTAGGAAATCAGTGGGCTCCTCACCTAGCTTGCTAGACATGTGTTCCACGTTCCCAGCTGTGCATGCCTGTTGCCTATGCTTTATCTGGCAGGGAATTTGTGACTCTGGGAAAACCAGTGATGGAGGAGCTGCATCTCCTTTGTAGAGAGCAGGTAAATGCCCCAGTGTAGTGCTTGGAAACTTTCCCAGCTGGTTTTGACACATCTCAAAAGCTGGTGTTTGAAAACTGGACCTGGGGGATCTGCTTGCATTGCACTTGCAGTGATTTGTTGTGGCTGGAAAAAAAAAAAATCAAAGCTGCAGAACTAGGGAATGTATTACAGTAATTAACTGTGGCCTGAAGAAAGTGAGGGACATCCTGGACATGGAGGAAATTAAATGGAAAGTGGTATTGACCTTATGTGGGATGGAATTGCAAAAAGCTCAGTTTGCAGGGTGGAAATTAATTATTGGATTTTGTCTAAAGCTGAGCTTATATAAGAGGCATGTCTGTCTTCCAAACTTTGCTACCTCAACTCTTTGCTTCTGTGCTCATTAAAGAGGCATATGTAGTGTTCTTTCCAGTGACAGTTCAAGTCAGCTCAGTGGGGCTGGCTTGCTAGGGCTGCTGATGTTGTTTTCATTCGGGGATTTTTTTTTAGTGTTAGATGAAAATTTTAGTTGACTCAGAGCTAATCAAATCTGTCCATCCATCACTCAAAATACAAAGCCCTGCAAGCCCTCCACGTGCTGATGGTGGGATGTTGCCTCGAACAGGGATGTCTTGGTAGAATGAGGATGAGGACACTGAGCTGACTGAGATTTCCCACTTCCTTCAGGGTCATGGGATTGTCTGTGCCCTTTGCTGGCAAACAAGAAAAGCAGTTGCTTTGGTCAGTGCTGCCCACACTTTGGCTTCTCTGATGCTGCTGACTGGGGCAGGTCCAAGATGGGATATCCCAGTGGCAGACATGGGGATTTTGCTGACAGCAGCTGACACTCTGCACTGGTGACTACTCATCTGCAAGAGAGATTTGGAAGTAAAGGATTTGGACTGTTACAGCAGGAATATTATTGCTTGTATTTTTTGTGGGTATCCCGCAGGAGACCAGATTGCAGACCAAGACTGGTAGGCACTTGTCAGACACAGAACAGTGTTTAATTCATTGATTGTTCTGCCAGAACCTTGACAGTTGTTGTGCTTTTTCCTTTTTCATTTTCCCACATGCAGAGAGCAGCTCCAATATTTTTCTCTTTATGTTGACCTTTGTTGGAAATGAAAGCAAAAGAAAATTGTCGAAAGCCCCAGTGAGAAAGCCAGGAATCAGTCTCCTTTAATGTACTGCATGGCTTGGATCTCACAGAAAGGCCATTTGTCTTGTTAAGATATTTTCATCAAAATTCGTTTTCTATGAGAAATGATTTTTCAAAGAAACAAAACATTACTGAGAATTCTTGCTATTTCAGTTTTTGTATTTTACCGAAAGACATATTTGTTGCTTATTACTGTTTTCAGCAAATCTGTGGAAAACGTCAAACATTCCAGACTTTGATTTTGTAGTAGAATATGTCCTTCCTGGTTTTGTAGTTCCTTATCAGAAAAACTCGCTCTGTATATGAACTAGCAAAAATAATAAGAAGGATAGGGGTTTTTTTTGTAGGCAGTTCTGCTGAAAAGCAAAGCAAAACCAGAGGAAGGAAGTGAAGCCCTGCCTCAGTGCAGTGTTGCAACAGTGCAGGTCCTGCCTATGAGGTTGCTCTATTCTTAAAAGAAGATAGGAGAGAAGAAAACTAGAGCTACCCTGAAGCACTACAAGTGGAAACAATAATGATGCAATTATTTTTCTCATAAAAACAGCATTTAATTGAAGATTTAATCCTTCCAAAAAAACCAACCCAATAATGATTCAAAAAACCCATTAAAAAAATCTGTATTGCCGAATTACTTTGGGGGTTAGTGGTGGGAGATTCCTTTAGTGCTGCTGTTCTTATGGAAGCTTACTGTGTTTTATTTTTAATGAAGAGTATATTCAAAATATTCCAGCAACAAATACCATATTCTTCTAAAACAGTGTCTTCCATTGGATGTGTAGAGTTTTGCTGCAGAGGTGGAGGATGGAATAGCTGTACTGTGCAAGATGCTGGTGAATCTTTGATCTCCTTCTAGTATTTAGATTTTTTTGTTTTGTGTCTCTGTAATATTTATGGAAATATATTTTTATATCTATCTGTACTCAAAGAGAGTATTCTGATGTCCTGCCAGTGTGTTTCAATTCATTTTACTGGAGCAACCCTGTTGTAAACTTTCTTTTTTGTGGCTGAAGGAATAGAAGAGGGTTAGGGTTATATTCCACCTGTTTGGGGACTGTTATGCTTGGAGTCCCTCAGATTTATTTCCAGATATAATTCAATGGGCATGACCTGCTGCAGTGCACCTCCTCGGTGACTGTGCCTCTTTTTGTTGGTTACCCCTGTTCAGTCTCTCCTGGTCTTTTCACAGGGACAAGTTAAGCAATGGCAATAGGTAGTCAGTACCTAGACAAAAGGTGATCTTCTGTGAGATTCCCAAGTGATCAGAGGATTGAGGCAGGTCACTTATTTAACCTTGCACTTGGTGGAGCAAAGATTGAACAGACCTCAGATGAGGTGTTGGAACCACTGGCCAGACCATGAACTATAACCCAACCCTGTCGCTAATTTATCGATGTGTTCTGACTCAGCCTGGTGGTGGACATTAAGGGGATTCTCCCATGGAAGCATGGACCCAGGGAAGGAGTGTTGGATAGACTGCATGTGGGAGGCAGATGTTGCAGCTGGTAATACTGATGTCTCACAAGGGGAAGGTAGGAAGACATGCATGGAAAAAAGGCTGGGGTGATCTGTTGGTGCAGGGACTCTGGTGAAGCTGAGACAAGTTATGAGCTTTCCTAAAGTCAGAACATGTGTGCAGATGCTCTTTCCCCCCTTGGTTAAATCAAGAGAGAGATTGACTAATTATTTTCATCTTTTCCTTTCATTTTACTGTGTGTTTTCACTGACCTGATAAGTCATCTGGTGCATGTGACCTTCTTTGACTGAACCTGAGCACTTATGAGCTGTTTCAGCCCAATCTAGTGTCAACCTCACAGTTCTTGATTGAAAGCCTTGGGAAGTAGAGGGTCCTTAAGCAAAATTGTTTTTTTCATGTGACTGAGTGCAGTGCCACTGAGAGAGTCAGAGTAAAAACAGAGTAGAGCTGAAAGTCTGTTCTGTTCTCTGTTGTGTAGAAATGCTTTAATTCTCTCAGAAACTTCTTTTCACCAGCATATCAGAGACTGCAGTGAGAATGTGTGCATTTTCTTTGTCTTCTACTAACTGAGATATACTGTACTACAGTACAGTATCATGAGACAGGCAAGTTCTAACAAGTCCCACTAAGTCATAGATTTTTTGAAATGGTGAGATTTTGTATGCGCTGTGAAGCAGAAATGTGCCACACTTCTTAGTTTGCCTGTTGGTTATTTGCACTGAAAGCAGCGCCAGTGAATATTTGACTGAAATTTAAGGGGGAAAAGATCAGCAGCAGCTCAAAAAGAGGAAAGTAAGATTCAAAACCAGGCTGAGTTTCCTTTTTGTTTCATTCATTGCCTTCTGTAGTCTATGGGGAGTCTTTGCTTCAGTTTGCATGAAGCTACTCTTTCTGTTTGCTGTTCACATCTCTTGGTTTCTGGGTGTTTTACATTGGTCATTTTCTGACTTTGGATTTTTTTCCTAATGTAGTGTAGGCTCACATTTGGTGTGTTTTATGGCTGCTTTTGTCTGTTAGTGCAGCTCCTGAAATCAAGACATCAATATTCAATAATGAACTTCATTAATCACCTTGGCACTGCGTATGTACTGTACTGAGGGAGGCAGGGTGCTGTGTCAGGAGGAAGGTGTGGAACCAGCCAGCCCTGCCAGGAGCACAGGATGGTGAGGCTAGAGGAGGTAGCTGGGCACTCTGTGGCAGGGCAAATGTGTTCACATCTTCTGTGCCCTGTGGAGTCAAGATTTACCTGGCCTGGAATGGGAGAGGGCTGAACTCTGTCCACTGACATTTACTATTGGCTACATCCCTGCATCTGGTTCAGCTCCTGACTGCCCCACGTGAGCAGCTGCTTTCGTAACCAGGGCATTTCAAAGCTCAAGATGTTGATTTCCAGTCTAATCACGTCAAAAGCTATTGCCTGCTTTTTCTATTTCTTTATGAAATTTTATCTTATCTCTTTTCAATATCCGTGTCTGAAGTCTGTGCTATTGGGACCCACCCTGTTTCCATGCACAAACACACAGAATGGAGCAAAGAGGAGTGAGGTGGGAGCAAACACTTTCTTATTAGGACTGCGGCTTGAAGTAATGAAAATAATAAACAGAGTCTGGGAGGTGCTGCCACATGTCCTGGTGACTGCGTGAAAGGAAGATGAGAAAGGGAGTTGTGATGCCCTGGAAAAGATTGTTTAAACTTTACAGAGCTGATTGAATTAACATCAGGCTTTATCAAAGTGTTTTATACCTCTGTGCTGTCCTTTTTCCCCATCCTTAACAAAGATCTGTGATCTGTCACCAGTATTGTGCCCCATCCATAACACTTTTACGTTTCAGCTGTGTCATGGGGAATGATAATGTGTGGATCTACAGAACTGTCCCTGCTGTCAGTTGCTGATAGAAACAAAGTTCTCACTTGCACCCCAAAATTACAGCTAGCCACACTAGTTCTTGAGACAAGGAGAATGGTCTGTATAGACAGTGTGCAAAATGCTGCACTATAATATGTGACAGTTGGAGAGCAAAGGGACCCAAAGTGACTAGGTGCAAAATTGAAGTTTGGGGGTATGTCAGGTGACTGGAGCTGTTTGGGGTGACAAGGACACATGTAGGATGTGGTTGAGCTCAGCCCTTGCATCACTAGCCTGGGAAACAGCTAAACTCCTTCACATGAAATCTCACCCTTCCTCCCAAATTATATCTATGCACAGATATATATGTGCCAGTGTATGTGCAGCCTGAGGCAAACACCTGGCATGAAGAACGTCATTCCAATCCATTCAAATTTGGTGGAGATTTAAGCAGCAAAAGACAGTCTTATAACGGAAAAATAGAGCGCTCCCAGCCCAACTTAGTCCAGTGAGCTGACCAAAATGTCTCTTGAGCCTTTTTGTATGCGTCGTGTATTGACCATATCAAGGATTGGGCTGTGCTGAATGCATCACTGAGGGCCCTGGCTCCAGGAGATGTGCATTCCCTGTTGGTCCCCTCAGAGAGGCTGAGCAGAGGGAAGTGTAATTGTATGGCCATGTGTGTAAGTGCCCATGGTTGGATTTTACCTGGTGTAAATCAGCTTAGTTCAGGAGCCTCAGGGTGGCTTTGGTGATTACCTTGGCTTGGGCTGAAGCTCTCACTAATGGAATGAATGTGGAGCGCCAGGCTCCTGCCCTCTCAGTCCTTCTGCCTGGCATCATTCCCTGGTTCAAAACTTATGGCTGGAGTGTTTAAAAACTCAAGAGACAGGATCAAAAATGAAGGAATTGAAAGGACAATTATCTTTTGATTTACCAGTGGTTTTGAAATTTCCCTCTGCACTTGGATCATATTTTCAAGATTTTTCTATCATTTCCTTTGCAAAACTAGACACTATCCTTGTGTGTGCACAAATTTAGGACCACAGAGAAAATGTAAATGTGGTGTGACTTGGGATAAAATTAGACTGACAGTGCTGGGCTGTTGTTACTCCATACTGGGCTAAGTCATCATTATTTGGATTTGCTGGAGCCCAGAAAAGGCTTAGCTCATGTTTTGAGCAAAGCCAGCAGTCACATCCTGCTTTCTTAATTGCTATTTGAGATGAACCATGATAATTTCCATTATGAAGCCAGTTTTAATTAAGCAAACAAAACCTCTCTGCTCTTTTTTCTGGCAAGCTTTTGATGACTTCTTCTGAGTTTTGACAGTTAGGTTCCAATGTGTTCTTCAAATGCAGCCAGGTTTAGAAGCTGCAGTAAAGCAGAGGATCATATGCATGGCCTTGAGCAGCAGCTCTGCATGGCCAAGTGTCTGTCAGTGTTGGCCTGTGGCTCCCAAGTAGGATTTTAGCCATCAGTGTTTCCTAAGTGCTGTGTTGCTTGCGGATCTGTAAGGTGATGTGTAGCCAATTGCAATAATTTAGGGAACCAAGGGGGCTTAAATAAAGCAGAGAGATGCTTTGTGTAGGATGCTGTAGCTTCCACCTAAGACTGCAACTTCAATTGTGTTGGAGGGAGAGCTGTAAAGCCCCAATTACGGTTATATTTTCTCTGATAGAGGAAGAACCAGTTCTGACTCTTGTTGCAGAGAAGTAGTTATAACAGCTGTGGCCAGAGTTGAAGGCAAGACAGGCAGGTATGTTTGGCTTTTTCTTGTAGGATGTGTATATGGGGAAAATGGAAGACTCCCATCCAGTTATCAAGGCATGTAGGTTGTATGGGCTGAGGAAGTCACTGAGGAGCTGATAATATCACTGTCCCAGCATGGAAAAATCCCTTTCTGCCAAAGGGTAAAGGGGATGGTTTAATGTACGTGGATAAACGAGGACAGCAGGTAATTTATTTCTCCCCATCTTATGGTACATAAATGACATATGACAGATAATCTGCTACCTGACTGTATAATAACCAAGGAGGAACACAGGCAGGAATGTGCCTTGTTTTGTGTTTTGCTTCCTCTTGTGATAGATGAAGAGAACATGGCCTCAGGCTGTGTCAGGTGATGTTCAGGTTGGACATTAGGGGGAATTTCTTCACAAAAAGGGTTGTCAAGCATTGGAACATGGTGGTGGAATCACCATCCCTGGAGGTGGTTAAGGGAAGACTGGGCATGTCACTCAATGTCATGGCCTAGTTGACAAGGTGGTGTCTGGTCAAAGGTTGGACTTGATGATCTTGAAGACCTTGAGGTCTTCTCCAACCTAACTGATTGTGACTTTCACCAAATAAAAAATATTCTGTGGTTTTTATTCCCTGGAGACTAGCAAGAGAGTTAAAGGGACACTTACTTGGGACTTCCTTGTGCAGGTGCATGGTGACAGCAGTCTCACGATTTAAAAACCTTTTAGGCCTCTGTGTTGTGCCAGTGTTTTGCAAGAAGGCAGAGAGGATGGTGGGTTCACAAGTACAGCCCAGGGAACAAAGTTGGGTGGATGCAGGAGGGAGTAGATAAAATTCCTGTGTATTCCCCTGTGTGGCCTCACTGCACCTGTGTGAGGAGAAAGATTAAACTAGCATTTACCAAATACTATTTCTACTTGCAGCAACAACCAAAGCAATGTTATTATTCATTTTAAGATTATGGGTCTTCTTTCTCCCCATAGTTCCCTGTGAAAAATTTGAGCTCAAGACAAACTTTTAGAGATAATCCAAATTTAGCCAATTGGGATAATTTACAACCAATTATAATAATCCTTTCCGTGAGTTGGCCTTCCTCCTTTGAGTTGTCTGGTATATTTAGCCATGTGTAGTCTCTTTCTGAACCACTTTTTACAGTCCTTATGATATTAATTAGGTTCCTTCCCACGCTGGTGGTGTTAATGGCCATGTGAAATATTAATACCTTTTTGCTAATAGTATTGGTAATATATCTGGGGCTGCTTTGTTGTGATCCTGCTGTCCTGGTGAAATTAAATAGATGAAGTACCCTTCCCCAGTGAGAGTGTAATTCATAAAAGCAGGGTGGACAGTATGTTGTGCCTGTCTGATGTGTTTTAGAGAATGTCTCTGCTGATGATTATATTTTGGGAAATTGGAAGAACATTTCCCCAGGACATATAAAGTGACTGTCTATTAGGGATATGTAGGGGATGTGTCAGGTTTTCAAGAAATGTACTAGAAAGGAATTAAGTTTGAAAAAGCCAGTGCACTGAGGAAGGCAAGCATCTCCTTTTTTTCCTGAGGTGGATGAATCTGGATTCTGTTTAGCCATGCATGCAATTTTAAAGCTGCATATACAGGCTCAGGAAGGATCAAAATAGCATTTTCAAGAGGCTGGCAGAACTTGTCTGAAACAATGGTACCTCATTAGCAGATGCTGATCCTATCAGAAAAAAAGAATAAATGGTGCCTTTTGCTTCACTGAAGAAAATGCTGCCTTAACCCCTCGCTCCCCCAGTGGGCAGGGAAGAGTCTCTAGACAGCAGTGATGGAGGGTTTGAGCAGAGCCATCCTGAGGGGCATCCAGGGTTCAGACAAACCTGGGAGACACTGCAGCACTGTTTGATTTATTAATGGGCCACATCTTTGGAGCCCACGTACCCTTAGTGCTCTGCTTGAGGAGCAAGCTTCAAGTCATGGCTGGTACCACACACAAAGTCTTGCTTTTAAATAGTAGCTGGGTAGCTGTGAGAGAGTTCCCAAGGAAGAGGGATGGTGGAGTCACTGGTGGAGGAGGATAGGAAGTGTGTTGGTGGCAGCATGTAAAATCATGGAGAGAAGGAGTGGGCTGCAGTTTTATACTCTGAATCTTACAGTGAAGAAACTAATGCTGAGACTGGCAAGCTACTTTGAATTTTAATTTTTCCTTTTGCTATATGTTTAGTGTAGCCATCACTGCAGTGCGAGGGAGCAGGCAGATGGAGAAAGAAAAGAAGAAAAATTAAGGTGGAAGTCAGAGTCCTGGAGTTGGTCTTTGATTACTCATGTGCATGGGTCTGTTCAGGCCCAGGTGGTACAAGCTGGCTTTGCTAATAACCCTTCTAGTAATTAAAAAAATAAATTTAAAGAAAGCAAAAGCAATGAATGAATCTTAACTGTAAAGGTTGTGGCTTTAATTTACAATGCTGAAGGGCCCAAGAGTAAAGATTCAGGGTAATGAAAAGTTCTCTGAGCTCTACCTGGACTATAGAGGAATCTTTTAGCTAACTTTTCCACCAGCGGCAGCCAGCAAGTGGGGAGGGAGGAGTAATGGAAAGAGTCTTTAAATCCAAGTATGTTGTGTTCATGATTTCCTGTGTGGTATGTACCTGGGAGGAGATTCTGCTTGCATCTTCATTCTCTCTATCTTAAAGGGTTTCATTAGCATCTAATTGCTACTTATTTTCCTTATTCAGAGCATCCAGGTGCTGTACAATGTTCTTAATCAAGTGTGAAAAGGCCATTTGTCAAGGAAGTTCCTGCTCTCTCAGCGAGGTGCTTCTGAAAAGGTTTGGCCTTTGTGCTTATCTAGGGGAAAAACAAGTGCCAAGAGTCTGGAACGTGACTGAGATCTTCATTTGATCCTACCAATCTTGCCTCCATCATCACACCTCACAGCAGCATACCAGTGAAAGCCTCACCTGAGCCAGAACTAATTTAAAGGGATGATGCCAGTGTTGGTCTTGTTAAGCAGCTCTTGGGACAAGTAGGTCACTCAGTCAGGAGGTTGAGGGGTTGCTGGAAGCCTTAAATCCTTTGTGCTGTAGGACTGGAAGACTGGCTGGGGTAGGAACAAGAACAGAAGTTACCTGGGTTCCCCTTGGCCTCATGGAATCTTGTTTCAGTCACAGAGTCAACTGTGAGAGAGTTTCTTGAACTGGGATATCAAGGGAATAGTTCTTGTGAAGTTATGTGTCTCCAGGTGTTTTAGGTTCAGACCTTCTTTTCAGCAATGCTGAGGTCAGAGATCAGAGTGATGTACTGTTCTCCTGGCAATGTGCAAAACTTGAGGACATGGGTGGGTTTGTCCATGCCATAACCAGTGGCACTGGGGAGCGCGAAGGGTTAGTAAAGTTGAGAGTGTTCTCCTTTGTGAAAGGGACAAGTGTTCTCTCCTGCCTGATTGAAATTGACTGTAGAAAACACTTAGAGTATTTTTTTTTTCCCTCTACCTTACAGAATTAATCCAGTGGAAACAATCTGGATTTAAGATAGCATAGCTGGAATCAGAATAAATACCTTGTTTTTCTGGACTATTAAGATATTTACTAGCTATTGGCCAAAACATCTGCTGATATGACTTCACCAAATTTAGTGAAGCTTGGATCAAGATCTCCAATGGCATATTTTTCATTCAGTTCATTAAGCAGCAAGCAGTTTGATCAGATAGGACACAGAAAACACAAAACACTTGCTGAGAACGTAATATACTTCATTAGTCATCTGGGTTTGCAAAAGAGCAGGGAGAGAACTGTACTCACATCATCAAAGTCCTGTCAGCCCTCGGTGGGTGTCTCGCTGTGTCTCCAGCCACTGTTTGAGAGCAGTGCTGTGGAAGGGCTGGGATGCAGCTGTATTGATTATTGGGCTGGGATGATGTGCAGATTGATGAACCAAAATGCCACAAGAGGAAAAACTTCTGATGGCACAAGCACTAAGGGACAAAAAGAGATGAGAGAGCATATTCTTCCCCAAAGAAATCCCATTGATGCTGTGTTGCTCCCAGGCATTGCTGATGGGAAAGGGGAGCAGCTTGGTGGGCTTCTGCAGAACAGCAGCCACAGCAAAGAGCAGTTAATCTGGAGCCACAAAGAAATAGTTATGATGCTTTTGAAAATGAAGATTTGTTTATTTTATTTTATTTTAGCCAATGCGGTTCACAGGAAGTCTCAAGCTTTCTTTAGGAGGGATTGACAGTGAATTTAGCACAAGCTAAACATACACTTGGGGCTTGCAGTGATCTGTAGGAAGTGTGTGGGAGAGGGTAGATATCCCACGTCTGTCAGAATGGTGTGCCAGTCTCTCCAAGCCCTTTAGCTCAAGCATCCAGGACTGTTTGACTGTGGGAGGAGAGGGAAAGGGAAGGGTGCAGGAGAAAAGAGGCAGTTCTGTAGAAATGTGGAAGGGAGGATTACACCCACAATGTGTTTGATATGGAAGAGCAGGGACTGCTGCCTGTGTGTGACATTGTGTGGGAGAGATTAAAGTCACCCTAGGCAGGCAAGAATTGGGTGTGAAGTAGGAAAAGAAAGGGGGATTAGGTTGGATGGGTGTGATACAGGAGGAAGGAGTGTCTCTCTGGGTGAAACACAGGTGCCATAAAATGAGAAGGTTTGGATTGTGTGGATAGCAAGTGCATTGTAGGAGAGGTGCAAGAGCTGAAGGATCTGCAGGATGCATCTGAGGTCACTCCCAAACCTTGAACTTCTCCTGGAGTTTCCTATCCCTCCAGCTCTTGGAAGCAAGTGGTATGAGGCTTACCAGAACAATGGTCAGCCCCAAAGACTGGATGCTTCGGATGTCAGGATGAATTGTAGAACATCAAAGGTTCTCTTGCTCTCCAGGAACTGGTCGCTGGCCTTAGCTGAGACATTAGAGGCTTTCTGCCTTTTGGGTTGGTTTCTGGGTTCCCCAAGTGCCACTTTTTATCAGCTCCCTGGAGAGCCTCCTGCCGCTGTAAAGGAATCTCAATTCTCTTTATAGTTGAGGTGCCCAGAAGTTTGACTAAGTTGCCATGCTGCTAAGTGCTACATTAAAATGTAATAAGGGATATTATTTTGCCCTGAGGAGACTTTTTCTACTGTTCCTGGAAAAGGCAAAACAATGTAAGGTATGAACCAGCCCCAACAAAGAGGGATTGTTAGGTTGCTTGGTGCATCATCTCATGGATATCAACATTGGCACATTTAGTACAAGGGGAGACCCTAGAGATGAACCTGGTAAGCTTTAGAGCTGGCTGGAGTGCTGTACTGCAGCAGTTTAAGTGCAAAGGTATGGAGAAGACCATCTGCTGAGTGTCTAAAGCTGATGCTCCAGTTGTATTTGCACGTAGGATGCCTGCATTGTTTACTTATGTTTAAAATCCAACCATAAATTGTACTTTGAGTGGCTGTTGCACATTTCCTGCTCCAGGAGCAGACTTTCCAAGCCCACAAGAAATATTCAGTTACAATTATGTCTGATTTAAAGGGAAAAGATCGGTAGCTTTGTAGCCTTAATAATTTGCTCAAACAGCTGTAGATTAATGAAAGTGTTGCTCAAGGCATGTTTCCAGAAATAGCATGTAGCTTGGCCTGCGCCAGTCACATTGGGTTAGGAAATGTGTTTGTGTTTTTAATGCTGGAAGTTCACATGGGAGGTGATCTACCAGAGCTCTCCGGACTCATGGTGTAGCTGGTTGGGCCATGTCTGGAAGAGCTTGAAAACTGTTTTTTTGTGGAGTTGTAGAGGTCTTTAGAATCACCTCATAAATGGTTTTGCCTGCTGTAGAGGAAATGTCAGCCTCACTCCAGTGAGTGGCCACCAAGTGCTCTGCAGTCAGAGCACTGAGAGCCTGATGTGATTTTTCCTGTCCCAGGAGACAAAAGCAGATAAATCTGTTATTTGAAACACTGAGGTGAGGGAGTCTACTAAGCCTTCCCCTCTGTGGTGTTGGATGCTATTGAGCTCCACAGATTGAGTCACCAGGAAAATTATGTTCCCCAGAAAAATGTTCTTTTAATTGTATGGGTTTTTTCAGTCCATTGTCTCCTAATTTGACGGAGGACAGAATGCCTAGGGACAAGAGACAATTTGATAAGAAAACTGCAGTCATCAAGTGGACCCAGTTCTTATTCCAGTCATCATCCCTCTCACACACAGAGCCACAGGGACCTCTCTCCATAATGATCAGTGTGCCTTCCATAGAGAAAGGTGCAGTCCCTTAAGGTCCAGTCAGGGGCAAGTGTAAAAGCAGAGCTGAACCACACTGGTCCCTGCTCTGGTTGTGTGTTGTGGACTCTAATGTGTCCTGTAAGGTCCAGGAGTGTCCCAGGTGGTAAAAGAACAGAGTTAAATGTTATTAGCTCCCTTGTGAAGATCTGATGACTCGCTGAGTTGTGCCCTGCAGTGGGTTTAGCGAACTCTTCCTGCAGTCATTTCTGCTCAGCATTCCCGTGGTGGAGAGCTGAAGATATCTCCCTCCTAAGGCTAAGAGGACACCCCACTGCTCCCACTTCAGTGAGCACACATCCATTGTTCTGTGTAAAAAGCAATAAACCTTCTAATCTGTTCAAATGCTGCTGCCCTGCAATAACACTCACTTTTCTTCTGAGACACTCACTTGATTGGGATTTTTCCATTGATGTCTGGCCTGATTTATCTGTTTCAAACATGACCACAAATAAAAGCAGCGCTCATTGAGCTGATCCAATTTGACATGACAGGGACAAAATGACTGGAGCTGGATGGTAATTCTCTTCCAAAAGAGAATGACAGTGGTAGATCAGGGAGATATGGATTGGTTGGTATTTTACACAGAAATGGTCCACTTCTCTTTTTCATTGCTTTCGTGAGCCTGAATGCCAAGTTTTTGCTTATGGGTGGTAGATTTTTTTTTTTTTTTTGGATGAGGGAGGCAGTTTGCTTTCTTTTGGAAAAAAAACCCGTGGTGCTGCTTGAAAATTTTTGAGCAGTTTTAAAAAGGTTGCTAGGTTGGATGTCTGAGTGGGGGACATACAGGGAGACTTTGCACTCAAGTGCTCTTCAAAAAAACTCCTAACTGGCTAACAATATAGAAAGATAAAACTTTAGGCTTGCGAGTAATCAGTTTTTTGAACAGGATGTTAAGAAAAAGGCTGTGCAAAAAACCAAACTAGCTGTCTGACATCCTGAAATGATGTTATAACCACTGTATGACCTGCAAGGGTAGGGAGATGATTTTGGGAGTGCTTCTAGGCATATCTGGCTATATAAAATAGAAGAGGACATTGAATGTCTTTGCTGTACGTAAGGCAATGGTAATTTGCCTGTGCTAGGGACTGGAAACAGTGACACAGAATTACTGCTAATACAACATCCTCTCAAAGAAATTGTCCTGTGGAACAGCAGCAGCCTCTAAAGCAGTTGGTGTGAATTTGGAAGCACTGAGGTTTGCCAAGTGAGACCTGGCTGTTGCTCCACTGGTGAAGGCAAGTGAGGAGTTATTACTGCACTAAGATTCAAAACCAGACACTGATTTAATGACTGGAGTATTGCCTGTGGGGTGAGCAGGAGTTGGGATGAGGAAAAATTCCCTATTTTCTCCCTTCGTGTTGGTTGTTTTGCAAATAATTGAGCTAGGATGCTCTTGTCTAGATTGGCAGTTTGCCCCTCCACAGAGGGACCGTACAGAACAACTTAAAGCTGTGTGTGGAAATGGACTTTTTCATGGGCATTGATAAACTTGGAAATGAGTCCAAATTGTCACAATCAGTCCTAAAAGATTAATTCTCTTTGCAGAAGTATTGCCACAAAGATTTACTGTCTTTGCCATGCACAGGTCTCTAGGGAGAGGAGAGGGGTGAGGATGGCAAAGAGCTTGTGCAGTTTCATAACATTGCACAGCTTTGGGTTTGCTGGTCTCTTAATGAGAGTTTTAATTGCGGGCTGCTTGCTTGCCACTAGATGACAGCCTTACTCTGTGCACCAGGGGCTTGGTTGTCATTAACAGGGGGCAGGGAAATGACCCTCTTACAGGACATGTCCTGCCTGTCTTGCTTCCAAATGCCTTCTTGAAAGGCAGGGAGCCAGGAAAAGAGGAGATGATGGTGCAGATTAACTTGCTTAATCGAAAAGATGGTACTTGAATCTTGGACATACCTCAAATGTGAGGACAAATCAAAAAATGAAATCAAGAAACTGCATTTCTTCCAAGAATGAAAGGATGGATTTGTTTTTTAGCTGCAGGGCTGTGCTCTTCAGATTGCTTCTTCCAACCTGACCCAGTATGGTTTTCAGGCCAGTAAGCTCTGAGCTCCACATCTCGTCTTTGGGCTGGCTCCCATTCGCGGTGAGCTTTCCTGTACAGTGACCGGGCAGAGTCCCCTCCTTCCACTGAGCAGAGAGGGAATGAAACATGAAGACTTTTCAAGCACATCATCACAGAAAAGTCACATATTCTGTTGCATTCCTTGACTGCTTTTCCTCTGTGTTTTTCTTGTCTTTGGTTTCAGTCTCTGTCTTATTGCAGGAGTGAAAAAAGTGCAAATTGAAGTATATGAGCTTGACTAGCCATGGATTTTTCCACATGACTGTAAGAGTGTCACTGCTTTTCAAAACACTGTTAGAGCATTTTGAGTTCTGCTAAATATTTTTTTTGCATTCCTGGTCTTTGCTGAAGGTTTTCAGGCTGTGCTATTGCATGATGACACCTCCTAGTAGTTTTCAGCAGAGCTTTTAGCTCTAGAAATATGTTGGAGACTCATCCTTACATTTGAAGAATTGCTTTGGTTTGTATTTTTTTTCACAAGCTGGTACATTCCTATCTACATGAAGAAAAAAACTCTGTACAGCTGAGTGTCATGGTCTTTCTGGGCCACATTCTGCTTTCAGTGCCAGCTTTCCATACTTGCAAACATACCTTATATTTACTGAGAGAGCTGAGGTTGGGTTCTGTCCCCAGGTGTCTGCGTGTGTGACCACCTTCCAGTGTGTGCACATGCTTGTGTGCAAATATCTCCCTCCGTTATGAACCATTGATGTAGAGGGCACGTTTTGCTGCTTATTTACACTGTTACCTATCCTTATTCTCTTTGAGGCAACTGCACAGAAACACTGACTGCTGCTCTGCTTTCTTCTTTGCCTTTTCCTCATCTGTGTATCTTTTCCTCTTTTTCCTCTTTTCCACCCTTTGGATGCTGAATTGGTATTTATCCTCGCCTGTGAAAGTGACTTTTTGGGCCCAGATACGTGGCGGTGGCTCTCAGAGCACGGCAGACCCGCAGTGGTGCCTGCCAGGGCTGCCCTCCCCAAACGCAGGGATGCACTGGGAGGTGCCGCCAGCCTCGACACCCAACTGCTCTGATGCTTCCTGACAGCTGTGATTGCATTCAGTAGGAGCTCTGAGCAGTAGCGTGTCTTGGTCCTGTGCTCTTATTTCTGGCTCTGTTGTGAAAAATAAAGCTTTCCAGCACATTAAATATCCTTTCGGGAAAAGGGAACAGAAAGTGCCGTCTCCCAGCTGCGTGTCTGGTTGTAGTGGCCAAGTCTTGGGTGAGTTTTTGCCCCACAGCAGCCCTCAGCATAAAGCAGTTGCTTGTGGGTGCCCTTGAGCAAAGCTTGGGTGCTGCGGGAAAAGGTTAGCAGAGGATTTTCAGAGGCTGTTTGTGTTGGTGATGCAGCAACTCCACAGACTGTCTCCCTGCTCCCATTGAGCTAAAGGATGGTGGCTCTTTGTCCTGGTTTTAGACAGTGGTCCTGGCTTTAAAGACCTGGATTTGTAACTGGGCATAGAGATGCCCAGTGCTCTTGCTGGGGAACCCAAAGGTGGCACTTACTGCAGAGCAACAGAGGCAGATTCTGGGCATTTGCTCTCATTTTCCGCATGGAGAGATAAGGAATTGGATGAAAAACCCTGACTATATCAAAGGAGAAAAACCCTAAATGTGTGAGCTCTTCTCTTCCCCATCTTGCTTTAGTCCCTAACAGATACTTTGATGGACAGGCTCATATTCCTCCCCATGAAGGGCAGGAGTGTTGCATAGACTGTGCCTTGGACAGTGACTGGACTGTGTTTTTCAGTGTTTTGGATCATGTATGGCATTATTGATCTTTTCAAGGGCTAGGGCCCCAGATACACTATCAACCTTTTATGTGTTTATGTTGCACCTGTGCTCCTCTTCTTCAGCAGAGACACTGGGGTGGTGCAGGTTACACCATGTCCAGCCACGCTCCCACTGGCTGCACAGCCCCCACAGTGATGAACAGGAGTGCCACCGGGATTTCTGAGCAAGGACAGTCCTTGGAGGAATATCTCCATCAACACGGAAGCTTGCAGCTGGACTTTGGTTGTTCCTTTTGTTTGTTTGTTTTAATATTAGCTTGTTAATTATCCTAAAAAAGAAATCTGTGTGCATTCTTCTAAAAATAACAAATCCTTACATGCTTTTGTGCCTGAATAATCACAATTTGGCGACCCACAAACCATAGGCAGAAGCATAAAAGAAATAATTTTCTTTTTCTCTTAGGAAGCAGATGGCTCAGTTCAGTTTCTGTGACATTGTCTAAATGAAATTGTGTTGTAGATGTTCAGCAAGAAACTAATTTCAGGAGTTTGGGAGAACTCTGGAAGGGTGAAGGGACCAAAACCACAAATTATGTGTCTCAACAAGGGACAGGAGAGAAGATGTGGGAAGAGGAAGGGAGGAAATAATTATAGTGCAGAATTTATTCCAAGCTTTTCCTTCTGTTTTTATCTCTGCAAAGAAATAGCAGAATTCACATATTTATTCAGTGTTTGCATTTAATAGCAACCTTTTGTCAGTCTGTAGTTCTTGGCCTGAAGCTGTTAATTGAACAATTCCTTAAAGCTGTTTGCAATTCATGTTGTGGCAACTCACTGTGTACATCAGCTGGCGATGCTGCACTTTCCCCATATGTGACCACAGTGGCGTGAATTTGGAACAGCGAATGAACACATATTGTTTGCAGATGGATGGCTGGATGGCTGGAAATGTGTAGCCTGCAAATATTTGAGTGTCTGAGTATAAAATTTGCTTTTGCCTGAGTGTTCACACCTGTAAAGCTCAAGCATCAGAGCTGGTACTGTAAGAAAAAAACCAAGTTTGAAGGAAGGACAGGGAGGAGGAAGGAGATGGTTCACATTGTTCACTGGCAGTATCCAGTGCTGAGAGCATTGCTGTACTAGAGGACAAGAAGGGAAGGGTGAGGATTTTGCCGAGGAAATAAGGGTGTATAGGAAGGGGAGAATGGACTTTAGCCTGATCAGTTGTTGCTGAGGGCTGATCTAGCTGAAGGAAGTGGCTGAGCCTAGGGAGTAGTTAGAGGATCTGGAGATGATGGAGAGGTGTGGAGTTCCTGCTGCTCTCTGCCTGGCTGGGTTATCACTCCCTGCTCACACTGGGGGCTGTCTTTGCTCCTGTCTCTGGTGGGTGAGAAAGGTGCATGTGATTAGTAAAACCATGAGAAGCTGTGGCAACTCTGAACGGTGGTGACTGTACTGCTTTTCGTCATGTGCATCGTATTTTAACAGAGAACAAAATTGCAGTCTGGAGCAGATGAGTGCTGTGGGAGCAGCTTGGTTTTATCCGCTCCAGTAGCGCAGAGTTGGAAAGCAGAAGATGGAAGGAAAAGGCTGGAAAGGCCTCAAGGACTGATGCATTTTAAAATTTATTAAGCTGTTGAGTTGGATCTCTGGCACTTATATGCACTCATTGGTGATGATTTCTATCCTATTTATAAGGATGTTTTCAAACTAACTGGGATGTCTGTGCTACTGTGGGTGAAAGCAGAGTCTTCCTCTGGTTTCTTGAGCATCCTTGGACAGGCCTTTTCCCATGCCTCATTTTCCCCATGATGGATACGAGTGTTGATTCTCCTTTTAGGATGTGTTTTGGCATCATCTACCATAAATCTACAAGGCACTTATGAAGATAATAAAAGCTGTCCTGTCTCTATGGGCCTCTGGAGGGAAGAGGGTAAATGGAGTAGGAGATGTCAATGCCAGAGCATTTTTGGTCAGAGAATAAACACAAGGAGCAGTAGAATGAAAAGATGAAGAGTAAAGTAAATAAGAAAACAGTTTAATTTCCCTCTCTCTAAGCAAATCACTGTGTATGTATTTGTATATATACATACATATATATAATGTATTTATATAGATATGCATATATATTTTTTTTTATTCCCAGGGCAAAATAAGGTACAAGTAATATAAAAAAATCTGACGCATTAACAGAGAGGTGCAAAGGTTTGTGAAGCTGTGGAAGTAATTTCTTTGACTCTTGCACTGGAGCTTTAGGATAGCTGGATGATACTGTTTTCTGCCTCTGTCATTGTCTCCTTGTTCCTGCGCATCACCTAACACAAAACATCATCCCTGCAGGCTTTGGAAACTGTGGCAAATTGTCATCTTGCCATTACTGAGTTTTTCTTTAACAGCCAGTTTGTATTTCCATAGCCTGCAGCTGCCATCACAGACTTCCCAAATAAAGGAAGGAGTGTTTTGTCTTTGTTTCTCAAATTCTAGGTTATCTTATACCCTTTTCTCCAAGGTGGGGGTGCATTTGCTTCCATGATAGGAGAAGGAGGTTGCTAAGAGCTTTGTCACTGTCATTACATCGCTTCAGGCTTGAGTCAGTGTTGTGCTTTATGAATTTTCCCCTTTCTCTCCCTGACTAGGGCTGTCTTTCCAGCCCACTCTAGTTGTGCAGCCTCTGGAATACCCTAGCAGCAGCACTGAATTGAACTCCTCTAGTCTGTCCTTCCAAGTCCATACTTCTAAAAGTAGCAAAAGCAAAATATTATCCCCTTTTTGCGAGGAGGAGGTGTGTTGAGGCAAGGAGTTGAATGTGACAGCAATTTCCATGACACAGAGATGGGCTCTTCAGAAACTGAGGTGATCTGTCTTCTGAGGCCCACGACATGCTGTGTAGCAGCCTCTTTGCTCATTAATGGGGTTGGATTTTAACAGTGGAATAACTAGATCTGGTGGTGACGAGCTTTGCACCTCTTTTGCTCTTCTCTGAGTGTCCCATCCTCCTCACAGAGGAACAAAAGATGGCTTTGCTCCAACAGCCAGAGTGTTCTTTGAAGATAGGTAAAGTATGTGTGCTCTAATCTGTTGGTATTTTTAGTTCTGCCAGGAGGATTTAGTCATTTCAGTTCACTATTACTGATTTTTTTGTGTGTGTGTGACATTCAACCTACAGCCGTGGAACATCTCTGGTTGCTGACCTCTCTGAACAGCCCTGCAGCACCACGTGGCGGAGCTGTCTTTGCATGGATGATTGGTTTTGAGACTTGGCAGCCAGGGAGGAAAAGTGGAGTGGAAAACCGATCCTGATGAGCAGTGAAGGATTAGCTAGGGAGCTTGTACACTGTAAATTTGCATTTCCTTTCCTAGACAGTCACAGGAAATACAGAGAAAGACAGACGAAGCACAAACATCAACAAGAAAACCAATAGTCTTAATCTAGTTTTGAACTTCAAAGAAACATCCAGCTAGTTTAAGGCAAAATTACAGGCCTTGTTATCCAAGCTCATCAGTGCTATGGGGCTGGTGTTCTGGAGGTGTGGAGGAATAGATTGGCTTCTCTTTGCTCTGCATGTTATTAAAGCTAAAGCTAGCATGGTTCTGATTTTTTTTTTTTAACATGATGTTTGGTAATAATGCATGAAGCAGAAAGGAAGTTATTTGATTTCCCTTTCCTCCTCCACCCCAATAACCAGCCTTAGCTGTTTTGCATGCTATCAGCTCAGGAAAAATCATGTTGAGACTTTAAATGGAGCAAATAGGATGAGAGAATGATTAGTAAGGGAAAGAAGTAAGAAATGCTGTGGCTGTTGGAGTTTGTTTTTAGAGTTGTACAGGGGTATGATAGCTTATCAGATGTGGCCATACTGGATGGGAAACACTGCTGGAGCTGGAGGTGGCAGCTGTAGCAATCCTGGTGGGAGTACCACGTCTCATCAAGGTGGGACTGAACTGCTGGATGCAGGAGCAAGGGCTTTTCTGCTTGATCTGAAAATCTGAGGGGGAAACTGCAGACTAAAGACCACCTGCTAGCACTGTTCTATCTCTTAGTGCCTCCTGAACCTGGTTAAGGGGGTACTGAGATCTCGAAGCAGTCTTGAGAGCTCTGTTATTATCCAAGAGAAGAGTAGCCCCTGAGCAGCAAGGCTCCAAGTTTGGAACAGGTCAAGGCTCAAACCCACATCTTCTGATCAGGCAGAGCTGGCAAAGCTCACTCAGACTGACATTTCTAGAAACTGGGGGCCTGGAAGCAGTGCTGAGGGATCAGTTAAATGCTTGATATAGGAAACATCATGACCTGCAATGTTTTGCAGTCTTCCCCGTAGCCTTCATGCTGCTGTGAGCAGAAGTACAGAGAAACCAGCTGGTCTTTGACCAAACCAATGGTGCTCTCAGGAGCACAGTGTGGTTGGCAGTATGTGAGAAGCCACTAATCCAAATAAATCAAATTTTCATTTGTTATTAGATGATCAGTCATTGAAACAAACACAGCTTCTTTCTCAGCCACTCTTTACAATGTGTGGCCATTAAAAACTTCTACGAGGTATTCAGAGTTTCTTTACTTAGTGTTCATGGAGGTCATACATGAGATGTCATCATTTTGTGTTTTCTGACCTAAGGAACTTTTTTAATTCAGAAGGACATAGGCAGCAGAGATATCAGTTTGTTCTTCCAACAGTTCATTAACTTGGTTTAATTCACTATCACTTGATATGGTAAAGCACATTTTGGCAGCTGAAAGGCCTAACCTATTTGATACAGCACTTCCTACACCTTGCCTGCATCAATTGTCCTTTCAACACTGTCACCAGGAGTGGGGAACAGGGTGGTAATGCCATGTGAAATGTCCAGCACAATGTGCTCAATTAGTTTATACAAGCAAAGGGCACCTTTGCTTAGAGGCTACACTGACTGCAAAATCCATAACGATGCAACAGTGAGGCTGTGGCATAACCTACACTGGGCAAGAAGTTCAGGCTGCGGCTCCAGCTGGCATCTCCTTTACAGAGCAGGTTTCTAAGAGTGTCTGGACTTGCAGCCTCTTGTGATAATGTCTTTATATCACCACGGGGCACCTGACCCTTCGTGCAATTTCCAGGAGAGGTGACACAGAGACATGGGCTGCCAGCACAGCACAGTCCATTGGGAAATCATCCTTTTTCCCCAGGGGCCTTTGTGTGGAGGATGGCAGCTGGTAATCGACCATGCTTTTAGTGGAATGGAAATCATTATCTTCTAGTTTTGCAGTGATGTCTGGCCCAAGGACAGCCCTGCATTTTCTTATCTTCCTATAAAATCAGTGTCAGTCACTCTCTTGAGGTTTTAGAAGCTCTTTGGAGCTTCCATGTTTAGCCCTGTCTGTGGTCCTGTAACACTAGACTAGTTATAACCAAATCTGGTCACCATAAAGGAAGACTACAAAACTTCAAAAACTCTAAAATGTGCTTAATAATGATTCAAAATAAACTTTAAAAATCCTTTTTTTTTTTTTATTGAGGAGCAATGGGCCTTGTTAGGCACTAGTAGTGAGATGCAGATCCTTACCTTTACAGGTTACCAGATTGAATTTAGTCAGAGTATATGAAAAGCATGTCCCAAGTAATAGTTCGTCTTCTCTCATTCCCTCCTGAAGCCACAGTAACTCTGTTGATGTCTCAGTTGTTCTGACAATAATAGGATGCTGCTGACAGCCAGGGGGGTGATCAAGAAGAATAAGCTGTAGGGGAAGGGCCTGGACAGCTTCTGTAATGGTGACTCTATTTCCATAGGAACCCCTAAGGACTGATCCATAGGTGAAGCCATCCAGCTGATGATGCATCAGGGGAATGGGCATAGCAAGGTGTAGGGGTCCTTGGTGACTGCTGGAGTTCAAAACTGTGGTGGGGGAATATGGTTTCTCTGCCTTCAGATTTTTCTGGAAGTGATAGATGAACACCTGTGTGTAGGTTTAGATCAATGTTTCCTAGACCACGCTGAGGATTGATGCATTTATTCATGGTGGTAGAACTCCACAGGAGTTTATGAATTTAATATTAGCCAAAATCTAATCTCCACCAAAGGTCTGACCTGTTTTTACCTTCAGTCACGTGGTGTTGACACTATATACATATCTTCTTCAGAACTGGCTGTTGGTTTGGGCATAAATATGAAAAAGGACTTCTTATGTAGAATGTACTGCTTTTCATTGGGTAAAGACACTGCAAAGCAGCTGTCTGTTGGACTTTTCTGGCATCTGCACCTCAATTTCTGAAGTAAAGCACTTAGAGAGAAAAGCAAAACTGAAAAATGAAGAACTGTTTCTGAACATTTTGGCTGGACAGGCTCTGTTTTCAGCCTCCAAGTGGGCAAATGTTATCTTTAGCACAAATCAGAGGGCAATGGTTGAAGTTACTACCTTTATTACAGTGAAGTTGTAACAAGTCTCTTGGATTAGTTAGATGGCTTTTTATTTTAGTGTTTCATTTTGTGAAATAAACCTATGACTGCTTTTGCCTTTCAGTAATTGGACTCTCTTAGTCCTTTTGTAGCTTCTTCTTCCAGCATAAGTGAAATTCCATCTTCTCCAGGAAAAAAAAGCATGCGTGGTTTGAGCTAAAATAGCCTGAGAAGGTTCTATGACAAAAAAAAAAAAAGAGCAATCCTGAATTGCTCCACTGGAGGGAAGTGTTTGACTCACAGTGTCGAAAGTATCAGTATAATTTTTGTCCTTAAATCTAGTTCTATTTTTTCCTTTCTTTCAAGTGCATATGATGGGAAACTGCAGTATAAAAGTAATACCCTTGTCTGTAGACTATTTCAGCAAATTCTGTGTCCCTGCTTTTAGTTCAAAATTAATGCTGTAGTCTTCTAAGACCACCTCTGAGATATTTAAGCTTCCAGGGGAGAAAAAAAAAGTCAAAATAACAGCTTTTGGGGATCTGTTGCTTTTCAGAGATAATTGAATTACTGTCATCTCTTCTGACCTAGACCTTTGACACTTGACTGAGTCTAACCAGTTTCATCCAAGAGATAATAAAAACAGTGGTAAGGGACAGTTTTGGGTCCTGTCTGTGATGCCTCTCTGCCTACCAGTGAAATCCTGTTACCAAATGTTTTTTCAAGCTGTGTTAGCTGGTACTAATATTTTTATTATTTAAAAACTTAAATTAGGAGGGGGAAGAAAAAGGGAAAATGTAGCCCTGGAAAGTGTGTATCTGCTAGGTGGCAAATGACAGGGTGGCTCCCCAGTAATGATTTTAGCTGAACCCTCTAAGAGATGAAACCACACAGGTTCTCTCAGGTAAGAGGGACCTGAGAACTGCTCCACATTGCCTTTGCAGGCAGGAGTGTGCCCTGAGCAAGATTAACATCACCTGACACTACAAAAACATTTCCAGGAAGCTCCAGTGCCAGCTGGGTGCAGTGGTAAAATTTTCTACCAGGAGGTGTTTGGTTTCTGAGTGGTATTGGAGGATCAAGCTGGGTCCTGGCTCTGTTAGTGCATCCTGTGGTGTCAGGAGATACAACAACACTAGTGGTCACTGTTACATTAAATAAGCAGCAACTGTATGAAATATAATGAAAAGATGGGTCTGTTAGAGATGTTTCTTAGCTGGTACTTGAGAGATGTTGGTTTAAGTCTATTCTTTATCACAAGTTCCCTCAGACCTTGGACAAATCACCAAGAAAAGCCTCAGCCCTGTTTGAGATTTTGCACCCAGAGGTGATTCCTGGCTGGGGCTGCATCTCTGGGGACATACATGAAAGCAGGATGTGGGAACTTGTAGGTCTGAAACCAGATCTTAGCCTCTGTGTTTCATTACCTTTTTGCAATGTAAGGATGGCAGCTAACAGCATTCCCTTGGGAATCCTATGAGGATAAATTAAAGATGGAGTGGAGAAAGGTGATGCTGCAGAGAATAAAGAATTAATAGGGGAGAACTAGAGGAATGCCAGAAAACCAGTTTTATAATTAAGGCAGAAGTTTAAAATATGGGACACACATTAATGCAGACATTTGCCTATAGATTATCTCTTTTCTCCTCTGTGAGCAGACAGACCAGCCTGCTTTTGCTCATAACTGCAGAATTATCTCCTCCAGTCATTGCACACGAGTGACTCAGTGGTAATTTCTGATTCTGAGGCAGGAAAGTGACTGTAGGAAAGTGCTGGAGATACTTCTAGCCTGGGGTGAGCAGCAGTAGTGTGTTGGGCTGGTGTGGTGAGTTGGGCTGGGAGCACTGGCTGCCCATACAAGTCTGAGCGCTCATCTCTTCTTGTGTTCAAGATCCTGCAACCATTTCTTCCTTATGCCTTCCCTTTTGTCACTTTAAAATCCTAATCAAAAGCAGGAAGGACATAAAATCAGCCAATCCATTTGAATGGCCCTTCATTCTCACCTAGGCCATGCATAGCTGCTTTACTTTAATAGATGTCCTTTGCATGGCTTTGGAGGCTGCTCTAAAAATCACACAGAGGACACTGTGAAAGGATCATGATAGTTTTCTGCTCTTGGCAGTGTCTGCCAAAGCACTGCCACTCTCTTCTGTGCTGTGGAATGAAGTTATGCCTTAGCCTTCTGTCTAAAACAAGACTGAAGGTGCTGCTCTTTGGTGGGTGGTTGGTGGTTTAAGTAGTTAAAATGCTGTAAAGTTCTTCCTAAAGTATTGAGTCTGGGCAAATTTTGTTTTGTTTGTTTTGTCTTTTTCATATAAGAGCAATAGCTTAGCTAAAACTGGACTTTTTGCAGAGGGCAAGCAGTTAAAAAGTCTGACTGAGATGCCTGTCAGGGTAAGAAGCTTTTCCTGCAAGCAGTCTGACTGAAAAGCACTGTGCCCACCCCAGGTATCAGTGAGCTTTTTAAGGTGCTGGAAGAAGAGGCTGCAGCTTGGTCTGATGTTCTTGTGTCACCCTGACTAGATAGAGAGTCCAGAAACAGCTCAGTGCATTTAATGTGTGGTTGATGCCCACACATACGCCTTGCTATTGGTGCTGGAATTGCTTGAAGAAGGTTTTTCTTAGGCTTTTGGGGAGCACAGAGTAGTGCAAAGTCTGGGGCAAGCTTCTCTAAGGGAAACTTGATTGCCTTTGTGTTGGCTACTGGAGTACTGCAATGTGGGAAATGTGCTTGTTCAGCCAGTGGGCAGCCTGAGAGAACCTCCCATGTGTTTTCAACACCCTGATGGTCCCAGATCTTTGGATGCTGGGAGTAAACTTCAGGAGTGATATAAGTGTGCCTGAGCAGCACTTCAGCTCCCAGAAGATTCACAGATGTTCCCTGTGCCCTGGGAACAAGACATTTTGTGTGCTTTGCTCTTCACAAGGGGATGATTTTTCTCACATTTGATTCACGGAGTGGGAAGGCTTTCATCTTTCCAGCAGTGATTCAAATAAAGCTTGAGTCACTGTCAGAGAAGTCTTTACTATCTGATAGCTCCTCTGTAATCTGGGAAGAATAATTTGGTGAGTGTTGGTTTAGTCCCTACTGGGACAGATGTCTGCGTCACGAAAAATCGATTTGCCATTTGAATAGAGAGGTTAAATGGACTGTGAAGACTGCTCTCCTGTCAGTTCTAGAGGCAATGATGTCTTGTGATTTCAGCATATCAAATATAAGGCACCTTGATAGGATGGGGAGGGAAAAGACTGCACTGCCAGGGCACAGTCTGCAGCTGCTTTGTGGCTAAAATGCCCTTTTCTTGGCTCAGAATAACCAGAGTATGCCAAGAATACACAGGTACGTTTGTGTAAGTGTAAATGAAGCCCTGTGCAGGCACATACACATGAAAGGGTGCACAGTGCATATGAGGAGAAGAGAAAGAAGGGTGAGTCAGATCCAAATGTTGACAGATGACAAGAAAATTCCCATTTAGGCGAAACATCCAAAGAACCTCCGGGAAACCGACAGCTTGACTCTCAGCCTCGAAATGTTCATTGGCGACCTGACTAATATCATAATGCAGACCTGTCTCCATCTTTATCCCACTTTTTTACATGCTTTTATTTGCCTGCCTCATTTTTATGCCCACATCACTGTTCAAATCATTTTAGCAAGACGGCTGTGCTTAATCTGACTCCCTGTGCCATGTGTATCTTGTTGATTACAGACCCTCTTAAGATGCCATTATGAGTGACTCTTTGCATGCCCTACTGTCAGCAGCTTTTCCCCTCCTTAAGCCTCTTGAATGTCTTTGCTCAGGAGATTATAAGCCTTTCAATAAATACAGGACGATTACTGAATTAGTGTAAATTTTGCTCTGGGATTGGAAAGAGCTTGGAAAGCAACAGCAGCCAAAGGTACCTGTGGATCCTTGGTAATGTCTGATGGAAGCCAGGAAAGTAATGCAAAGATGTCTATTTCCATGCAAATTGTGAAGAATTGATATTAAGGAGAGCTTGATCTTGGTGGAGGTCTGCTCTCATGCTTCAGGTAATTTGGGAATAGGCAGAGTGACATGGCACCTCTGGGTGTACAGGGGTCCTTCCTGCTCTTTGGTGCAAGCCATGCTGGAGTGTGATGGAAAGCTACAGAAGGGAAGAGCAGGCTAGCAGAGAGGCAAATGATTCATTCAGGTCTGCTCATTTCTGTATCTCAACAAGAAGTGCACTATTCTGATAACTATTAGATTTTTGGGAAAGAGAATATTAGGATTTTTGAGTGGGAATCCTTGGTTTTTAGGAGGTCCTTGTGTTTAATAATGCTTTTTGAAAATTAGAATGGAAATCACGTATTTCAAAGAAATATTCCACACCCACCCCACTAACCTGGCAGAAAATTGTGAAACTCTTGGGGATTATTAGGAGTTTTATTCCATGTCAAAGGAACCACAAACTCCTGAAACTTTCATTTTAAATGGGTAATGAAGAAAAGAGGGCATGGATGAAGCTATCCCTGAGTCCTCCTGCCTTGAGCAAATTTCTTACTTCGCCTTAGCCATATGTTGGCATCCTATGACTCCACTCTGGTTGGTTTTGATGGTGGTAAATCATGTACTCCCACCAGTTTTGAATTTGACTTAATTATTTCTCCTTCTTCCTTTGCTGGCTGGCTTTTGGGATAATCATGGGCAGTCAGGCCAGACAGTAGGACAGCTGGGTGGATGGAGGGTGTCAGTGTGGTGCTTCCTGCAGCAGGGACAAATGATGTGTTCCAGATCCCACAGGAGACACTAGCTGGTTTTTGGATATGGCAATTATCGGACATTTGACTATGTCTGATTAAATCCTTCAGCTGTGTTATATGTGTAAGTTTAATGTGATTACAGTTGTCCAGGCATGCTCTGAGTATAGTAATGTTTTTTTAACTATAGCAAATACTTTCTATTATGTAATTTCAAGGGATGGTTTTTGCTTCCTATTCTTTGTCTTATACCATTTTGTTGCTCTGTTAAATTGCCCATGTATCTCTCCTGGGTGCATATTAATGGCAGATGAACAGGTCAGATGAATGGGCTTCCAAAGCTGTGGAGAACAACTGAGATAAGCAGACTCCCATTTGCCTGCACATCTGCAGCGGCTGCAGCTGTGCCCATATTCAAATGTACTCTTGTTTTTAGATGAAGGTAGATGGGGGAGGTAAAAGCCCTGTCCTTATGCAAACTGACTTAGTGCAATGTGTCCCCTGCAGTCCCTGCTTGCTATAGGAATGACAGAGATCGAATCTTCCCTGTGGTTGTGGGAGGTGACTGGTGCTTCTCTGCAGAATCCCTCAGAAGGATTTTTCCCTGGTGCCACAGGTTGGGTCCCATATCTAAAGGAGGCTGGTTCAGGGTCAATCACTAGCAATCAAGTCTCTTCTTAGTTACTTTATCTTCTTTCAGGCAGAGGAAACTCCTTACAAACTATATATAACCTACTTGGTTCCTCCCTCCTGCATCTCCCCCAGTCCCTTTGCTCTGGGTTTTTTTAGAACATCTCCAGGCTTTCTCCAAGCCTGGGTTAACTCTATTGATTGAAGTTTCTCCTCTAGTTGAGGGGAAGTGCAGCACACCTTTGCAGAACAAAGAGCAACCCTGCTGAGGCAGTAAGAGAGGAGGCTTCAGAAAACTTACTGCTAGTTCTTTTTCAAGATCATCTAATGAAACAGTGCAGTTTAAGGGTTTCCAAGAAGCAAAGCTCAGTAGCATCCAAGCTTGTCTGAGCACAGAGCAGGAATGAGATTGAATACACGGCTCAGCCATAGAGATTTATTTCTTCAATTATTGTTTAAGGTCAATATTGGAACAAAATAAACTGCAGCATAACTAAGCTAGACATGGAAGAACCTGGGAGGTAGAATTTATGGTCCTGCTCTGCACTCCTACACTTTGAGGTGATTTTAAAAGAGAACTGTGTGTGCTTAGCACCTGGGAAGAATCAAAAGCCATCTGCTAAGTTTTGTGGGAACAGATTTTTGCTTCTGTCCAGGCAACTGAATGTTGGACTAGAAGCCTGGAACACTGGACCCTGTTCAGAAGCTAACCACAAATCAACTCAATGACAACTCTGTTCCACTAACATGCTGCTTTTTCTGTGTGTGTATGTTTCCTTTGGTTAAAAGAGCCCCGGTAACTAGCTGGATTTGGGAAGCTGATTGGGCATCTGTCACTGTCTTTTCATTGTGTCTTTTTTTTTTTCCTGGGTTAGTTCAGTGTTGAGTGCAATCAAGTTCAAAGTTCTGGGCCCTGTGCTCCCTGCTTGGCCTTTGAGTTTTGAAAAACTTCTGTTAATAGGCTGTGGTTTTGGAAGTTGTTGCTTGCAGGGAACAAGGTGAAGTTGTAGAACATGGACTGGGAGAATTGCAAGTAGTGCATTTCAGTGTGGAAGGGAATAGGTCAACACTGATTTTTGTTTTCTTATTGCCAACAGACTGATTACTGTAGTTTTGCTTCTATCACCTGGTGTCATCTGTCTCCTGGGCATAATGCCCACACAGTTTACTATCTGTGGCTACTGAATGTGGCATTTGTTGGGGAAAAGCAACTCCTGCCTTGCAAATTACAAAGAGGCAGAGCCCAGCACTGTGATGCTCAAGAGGCATTGTGCCTCTTTAACTCAAGAGCCACGGCATCCTGGCACAGCAAATCTGTTCGTTCACACGCTTGTAGGTTGTTCTCTGAGTTCTTTGTCTACCTGTTAGTTCTCAGTGTAATTTATTCCGAAGTGTTCTCATTTCAATGTGTGGTTTGCAAAGTCAGCGCACGGTGAATGTGTTTCAATCTTTGCAGGCAATTAAAGAGGTGAAAGTAGGCTGAGTTCATGGAAGGACATGAGGAGCAGCCGACTGCCTGACTTGAAAGGCTGCTTATTTTTTCAGTGCTGCTGATTTCTGGATAATGACAGATGCTTATACTTCAAGGTGAGATGGAACAAGAGCAAAGAGATTATTAGCTGTGTGAGGAGGTCAGTATGCTTCTGCAAGGAGTTTGAGGCCAAGGCATTTGGGTTCGGCTGTCTGAAATGAAAGATCTGGAATGCAAAGAAGAAAATCTGAGTTGAACTGCCAGCAAAATTTACACATAGCCTAATGAGTGCGTTTGCACTGTGGTAGTTGAATTCTCTCTCTTTCCTTTAAAACCTGAAGGTAATTGCTTTCCCAATTCTTTGTGCTGTCCAACAAGCTGAAATGCTTTAAAGACAGTGTTGAAGAAACATGTAAGTGTCACCAGGCAGAAACTGAGGGAGATTCAAGAGCAAACAGTATGTGAAGCTCAGCAGAGCAATAAGCAGTTAAGGCTGTTTCTTCTCTGGGGCTGCTGGACTTCAGCTGCCTGCTTGGGAAATGCCTTTGGGAATGAAGGATCTGAGTACTATGAGTTGCAGGTTTTACACCCATAATGAGTAAGGATTAAATGAAAGGCTTCTAATGTTCTATTCTGTTCTGTGTTACTGAGCAAGATTTCATTCACAAAGGTGCAGTTTTATAAATGTTCCCCTGGTGATATTTGTTTTTGGTGTCGTCATGGCAGGCACTCTCTCCAGCCAGGAAAGGGTGCTCGTTACAGACTGAAGGGAGCAGATTACGTTTGCTTTTCTCCATATACTCTTTGATGTTTTTACTTAGTAATGGATAAGATGTCTTTATTCACTAGATGATGATGTCTGTCTTTTCATGCATTTTTTAGAGTGGAACAGAGCTGCTGTAAGCACATACAAAATGAAATTTTCCAGTTAAATTTTGAAGTTGCCTCCTGTTAATGGCTGCATAATCTTTCAGACACATCAGGTCTGATTTGCAGAAGGAAAATGAATGGCTCTGGACAATCCCCCACATCCATAGTGAATAGGCCAAGATGGAACTGGATTAAAATAGCAAATGGGGAGGTAAGGAGAAAGCTTTAGGGTTCGAAAAAAAAAGCCAAAGCTTTATCAATAGAGGTAGCTGGTTTCCTTTACCTGCAGCAGCCAAGGTAGGCTGTCTCCAGCAAGAGGCAAAGGATAGATCCTTGTTTCTGGTGTTCCTGATTTAGGTAGTCTGCACATCCACAAGCAGATTCGCTCCCAAAAGTGCCCCACATGGCCTGAGGTTAGAGAAGGAGGAGAATAATTGTGCCAGTTTCCAACATCAGTTATTCTGAGACTCAGCATTCACAGGGCCAAGCAACTGCCCCTGCCAACTTCTGAGGGGTCCCTTTTCACCTAGAGATAGCTAAGGTCTAGTTAAAATTATGCCCTCCAAGACTTTGGTTTAATGAACTATTTAGTGACAGGGAGGAATAAATATATTTAAAAACACCAACAACTTTAGGAGAACAATTGAATCAATTTTCCAATAGTTTTAAAATGCATGAAAGTAGCAGTAGCAAGAGTTAGGATCCCATTCTTCTGGGCTCAGGTGTGGAGGTGTCAGAGCATTTCCCTTGGCTGTTCCTGCCTTTAATGGAGGAACAGAGCTCTGTGATGAGGATGGGCTTTGCCCCAGTATTTTGCTCTCTGACAGCAATTCTAGTAAAGATACATTCAAAATGCTGGCAGCAGCACTAGGAGACTAAGTGCTCTCATTTCCATCTTGTTTTCACAGTTACCTGTGTACAATTTAGATGATCCAACCCGAGGTCTGGGAGTCTGTTTTACTGAGGTTTTGCTTTGCCTTACCTTGCATTCTTTCAGCAGTAAGAATGAAAGAAAATACATTGGTCCAAAAGCACCTTTGTTCTGCACCTGTTCCCTTTAGTGTTAAAAATGAAGGTGTCCTCAGACTTTCTTGAAGTCAGAAGAAAGTAAAATGGCACTTCTGGGGATTGTTGGTTTTGATTGGGATGCCCAGATTTTCCCTCGGCAGCCAAAGTTCCCTTTGACTGCTCTCCTTTCCTGCCCTTTTGTCCTTTCCCTGTGCAATAACTAAAAACACCCAGGTGTGAATTCCCCTTCTGCCTCCATCCTTCAACATGTTAATGTCTTGCTGAGCCTGGGGCAAACTTGCCTTGCATCTGGTTTTACATGGAAACTACAGCAGTTTCGAGGAGCAATGTGGTATTGCCTGTGTTCAGGTTTGCCTGGGTCCCCCTGCCCTCCTCCCACCCTGACTGCAGGGAGAATCTGGCTTTTATCAGCAAAGACTTCATGCTGTGAAATGTGGAGCGTCATCTACTCAGACAGTATGAAATAATCAAGGGCAAGGTCAAGCAGTGTTTTATGGGAGATGAGGCTCTGGCCTTATGCCTTCTAGAAAGGGAAGTGTGGAGCAGCACCACACATACGAAAGAGCTGTATGGTAACTGTGGGCATGGTGCCACTCACTTTCTTCTAAGTCTGGGCTATTTCCCCCCCCAAAGAACTTCCTTTGCACTGTATATTACGTTCTGTTTATGTGCTATGATTGCTTGGAAGGATGTGAGTTAAACTTTAATGAGTTTCTGTCCAAGAGGAATTGTGCAAATAAATGCAATTCCGCCTCCTTGCTCTCTTCCCCACGCTCTGGCTCCCTCCACCCGCCCCGCGTCAGAGCAATCACATAATCATATGGTGCTGAATAAACAAAAGGGCCTAATGTTCTGAATGTGGTGTAAACGGAGCAGTAATGGCAAATGACACAGTTTTTAATTTCTTTGATAAACAAGTGTGCTCAGGGAGTTGGTTTAGCTCACCAAAGGGACACGGTGGCACTCTTGTTCCTTTTCTGCACTGGTAGTAGTGCAGATGCTGAAGGACCAAAGCAATGGGATTTGAAGGGTTTAGCTGGCTGTGCAGCTCTTGTAGCAGCCAGATTTGTTACCATTGCTCTCTGGCTTCCTTGGGATTGTGTTTGCCATGGGCACCTTTCCAGCTGTGCAAAGTCTCTCTCAGCTGCTTTTAATTTCCAGGATGCTTCTTTAATGTTCGTTGCCAGAAGGATAAAGAGGAGCCTGGAAAGCAGCAGCTGTCATGTGAGAGCTGTAGTAGATCAGATAGAGTATTTATTTCATCATTCTCTTTGCAACTTTTTCACAATTTCACGGTCCTGGATGGGATAACGGGAAAGCTGATGTGTACCTGTCAGTCACAGTGTTTGCTGAAGGGCAATCAGGAGCAGCAGAGAAAGTGAAAAAGAAGATAAAGCAACTGAATCAGCTGGGTTTCCGTGGGACTTTTCATGCCTTCCATACTCCCTTGTTCCGGCCATTATTCCAAACAGCATGGTCAGTGGCTGGCCAAAGAATTCATGAGGCTTGACCAAATTCCCACTCAGGGGCAGCCCATCTCTCTGGGCAAGTTTTTGCTGCTCTGGAGATGGTGTCTGTGCTCTCAGCTGCTGCTTTTACTCTGTTGTAGAGAACCTATTACTAATTAATTATTCTTTATTTACTTTACTTCTGGCAACCAACCCTGTAATATTCAAACCTTTGTTTGGGAAAGCTGACCCTGGAGGTTATGGAAACTCCTAGGATTTTGGGTCCTAGGGAAGCTGAAGCACACTTGGTGGTGTAGGTTTTTATGTTGCCACCTCTAGGTTCCTGTAAGCTCACAGTGGGAAATGGGGGCTTAGAGGTAGAAAACTGCTAATTATTATAGTTGGATCAAGTGTGGAGGGGCCTTAGATCTGAGTGAGACTCAACTCCTTAATTTTTCCCTTAACTTTTCACCTTGAGAGGTAACTAATGAAGCAGCTTTCCTTCTCCTGCTCTGTTGGCTTGTGTGCATTTCAAATTTTTCAGGAGGAAAAGGAGCCTGGGAGGCTAAATCTAATTATTTTTTTGTGCCAAGCAAGTGGGCCTGGGTAATGGCTAAATGTTTGCGTGTTGAATGAACAATAAAGAAATAGGGAATTTATTTAACTACCTAAAGATATGAACCCTGTAGCGCCCTACTGTAAAATGGCTCTGAATTGCCCAACTTGCTCTATGCATTGCACAGCTGTGGGGAACCCATACATTATGCTGTCAGGATGAGTGATACTCTGCTTTGGTAGGAAAAACAGGAGTCATTCTTTACTTCAAGAGCTCCTTGCAGGCTGACAAGGTGGTAGGCTGAGCTCGCAATAGCATCTTTTCAAACTGAAAACACCCTCCTTGTGCTCTCAGGGGAGGCTGGACACTTGAAGAGCTTCTTGCTGCTGAAGTGGTATTCTAAGTGTCCATGGGGTGAGCACCTTGCTGGCTCTGCTGCAAATTACTGCAGGAAGTGGAGATGAAATGGATGGTTTGAAGGGTTATTGCTGTGTTTGCAACCTCACCTCAAATCCTGATGTAAAGGCAATATTTGCAGAAGTGATTTATGAACATAGATGGCACAGAGTGGCTGCAGAGACCAAAGTTATTTTACAGCTTTTGGCATGTACTCTGGCTGTAAATGAAAATGTATTCGAGGATCTCACCAGTAATTACAGAAGGGAAAACCACCTTTGGGCATGTACGTTAGCAGATGCTTTGTGAAAAGTGCTGCACTGCAGGAATCGAGTCTTTGGCCCATTGAACTGAGGATCCAGAAACCAGTGGTGTCCAAAGGCAGTGGTGGCTCTGAAGATTCTCCTGCCCTGCAGACCTGCAAGCAGGACAGAACTATCTGTGCAAGTATGGGGTATGTGGAACAGTGGAAATATTTCACAGGCAGTGATGGTGTGAAAAAAGTGAGAAACCCCCTCATCTTCAGCCAGAGCCAATCAGCCCCTTTTGTGCAAGTACACCAAAGTAATAAATCAGGAATTGGATCCTATTGATATTCTGAGGACATAGTTGCTGAATTCCCCAGAAGCTTCTCCTGGCTCAGGTAGCTATGGTGTTGATGCACAAATGCTTTAAACCATCTTTGCACATTCACCTTGGCCTGGAACAACAATCCTTATGGGTTGTGTGGTCCTGAATGAGGCATGTATTGTCTCACTGTCTTTCTTCTGCCCTTGCTGATATTTTCCACTGCCTCATGTCTCCCTAATATTTTTATGTTTATTGTAACCTTTAGAACTTTAAAAAATACTTTGTATTATGATTTTTGTGCCTGAGCTGTTTTTGACTCTTCTTCCACCTTTCCTTGTCTAGCACTGATAGATTCTCCTGAATTAATTCTCTTTAGCCAGATTTGCTGTCCCTAATGCCTCAAAATGTGAGTTTAGATGTTAAATTATTATTTTGCATTATAAATACAATTGGAATCCTTGATGTCAGTTATGATTCTATAGCCTTTAAGCCACAGTCAGTTTATGTTTTCAGAGCCTTTTGGTTAGTAATTGTGACGTTTAAAAGCATGGCATTTTCAAAAATGAAAACTGAGATTCTCACATAATTACTTGCCTTCAGAAACTGCAGATTTAAAAGAAATACTAAATGTTGAGACTCCCAGTACAGTACAATCATAAGGCTTGGCTGCTCTGAGAATACCTTCAGATTTTTAATTTGACAGGTTAAATGCCAACAGTCTTCTGAGTGGGGCATTTCATCCAACAGGAATTAATTTTAAGAGGCTTCTGGTGAATTTTCTTCTACAGTTGAGCACTGAGACTTGCAAAATGTAAGATCTCACATGGGAAAAGTGTGTCCAGTCAGCAACAGAGAGAGAAACAAATCTAAGCTAGGAAGCAACCTGTGAATTCACTCAGAGCTGGTCTGCACAGTCTGAATATTGAGAAGTTGTTCCTTGCAATAATTTTTATTTCTGGGGGTGATTGTTGTTCCATCTTAGTCACTGACAGAATCCCTTTGGGCATCACTGGAGCACAGATGTCAACCTTGCCTGCTGCCTCTGCATTTCTTATGTAACAGTGTTCAAGCTCTGCAGTCAGGAACTGCTTGCCTTGGCATTGAACAGAGCTCAGAATCAGACCCATTGTCAGGGGCTTTGGAAAATTAGTGTGGGTTTCTTCCCCCACGTAACTAATTTCAACCACAAGATGTCAATGGGGAGGACCTAAATACCTCTGTTCAGGTCCTCCTCAGCCTCAGAGGCTCTGTTGATAGCTTCCCCAATGCTTGTTTATTTTCCATTGCCTGATATTAGGCCTTTTGTCAGCATCTGCTGCCTTAAGCACATGTGACACCACGTTTCTCACGCTGTCATGTGCTATCAGAGGTGGCAATGGCTGTGCTAAGAGCAGGTCAGCAGCCCTGGTCTGTTTGAACTGAACAACTGCTGTAGTTTAAGTTAAGGAGCTCTTCATCACCTCTGGGAGATCTGTGTGCTTTGGGATCTGTCCAGGACTTCTGTCCCATCCACCAAGCAGCCTCTGTGCTGCAGAGCATGGCCCAGAGTGGCACTGATCTCATGTCTGGGCCTTTGGACCTCCATAATGGGAGACTCATTTTGGATGAGCTGTGTCTTTGTTAGTTCTTGGCTTAAGAAGCTTTTATGAAACTCTTGTCCTTAATCTTTAGAGCAGTCCTCTCTCTTCTGTGCAAGATGGCATAGAGAAAATAAATCATATTGTGTTATTGTCCTGACCATTAATGTCACTGCCTGAAGTGCTGAACCATGCTGTGCACCAGCCCGTTGGGTCATTCCTATGGACATGAAAGCATAAAACTGCCCCTCAGGCTTCTTTTCTCTTAATTTCTATGAGAAATCTCTTTGCAGGTGGGCAGAGATGGAGGTCTTTTTTAGGTTTTGGATGCAATGAAAAGAAAGCTCATTGACTGCAATGAGATACCCAGGAAGGGTTAATTGAGATGCTAGTGGACACACTGAGAACTGTGCTACAGATACGTCTCTGTATGTATCAGAATTGGGGAGGTCAAAGCTACTGCTCTCCAGATTTTTGTGTATGTGGAAATGTGGAAAATAATGGAAGTCTTTTTCTGGCATCATTTTAATCTTGTTGAAATTCAAAGTGACCAGAAACCTAAACTGTAGGGTAGAGATGGATCTGTAAATTTGAAAGTAATATCTCCCCAGTTCTCCAGCGAAATTCTGAATCAAATGGCCAATTTTATCACATCTCTAGTATTTACAAGAGAGAAAAAGTATCAATGATAATTACTTCTTTTTATCATCAGAGTAGGAGACAGATTGCATAGGAGAAAAAAAAACCTGCTAGTTGATGGATGATAGCATAAAATTGCTCTAACAAGTGTCATAAGTTGGGGTAGGATTTTGGTGTTTTTCCTATATCAACTCCATGGTGTGACATAAATTGAGCTGAACTGAAGAAGAAACACTGAAGAGCAAAGGAAATTAGAAAACTGGTATAGAAATGGAGAGGAGAGGACACAAAATTTCTCTTAAGTATGTCATCTAGTACATGTGCTACATCTAATGTTTCTTGCATGTGCAGCCTAAACAAGACAGAAGTCTGAATTTGGGCTGAAACTGGCTGAGGATATGTGCAAACCTGAGAAACCTGTGCAGGCCAACCCATGTTAGAGCTGCACACCTGGCCAGGCTTGAGTATCAGCAGAAGTGCCCAGAATAATTACAGAGGGGGAAAATTACCTTGGCAAGGCAATTTTTTCTTTCTAATGGGGCACATTTAACACTTATAGCAAGCTATTACAATCAGAATCAGGTTGTATTATCTACTTCTTCAAATTGCGTCCAAATCTCCTCAAAGTCTACCTCTTCCCAGTCAGATGGAAAGAGAGCTTTTCCCCCCATTTTGTTAACGCTGCCATCTCAGTGTCTCACTCCATGACATTTAACATCTTTACCAAATTTAATTTGTGCAAAATCAGCTGCTTAGTCGTGCTGAGGGCAGTCCTGCTGATTTTAGCAGTATGTGGACACCAGGGTGATTGACACTGTAAGAGGCAACCCCAGGGCTCTTGGGAAAGACTTGCCTGTTCTGCGCTACTCTGCTGCTCTGGGCTTGTGGAGAAGCCCTTGCTGTGTGGCCAGAAAGGTTAAATTTGCTCTTGGCAGATAAGCATATTTAACTGGGCAACTGAGGAGGCTGCAGCTATTTTTTTTATGGCCTGGAAAGCTACAGCATTTTGGTATTTGATAGGGAAGGGTGGGTGATTGTCTGGGTGTAATTGTTTTTGTCATATTTGCTGCTGATGAGGAATGCAAATAGCAAAGAGTGGATGTGAGTTGGAGGGGGAGGACCCTGTGGTTGACCTCAAGTTTTGCACTCAGTTTTATCCCTAGTGATGGCTGAGCTTCAAACTTTGTTTTACCGAAGGCCAAACAGCTCCTAGATGCTTGGGCACACCTTGAAGTATTATATAAGTCTGTTTGGTTTGCTTGTCAACGTGATATTGCAGTGGCTTAGTTGCAGGTTATAAATAAATATTCCTACTATGGGAAAATACTGGCCATTGAAAAGCTCTTGAGTCTAGCAGAGAGATGTACAACAGGAATTAATGGCTGAAAGATGGAGCCAGATGAATCTACACCAGAAGAGTGATGAATGTTTTAAGGAGTAATTTTAGATAATCATTGAGATTAAGGAGGTAAAGAATAGAGCAGAGTTAACATTTCTCGATACCTTCAGATCGTGATTGAATGCCTTTCGGAAAGATATTTTTCAGGAAATTATGCAGTGCTGAGCTCAGTATAAAGAAAACTGGGCAAAAGATAATGGTCTGTGTTAGAAGAGAGATGTCACTGGTTATCAAATGGTGTCTCCTGGCTTCAGATGTTACGAATTGAGGCCAGGAATGAAGTTGAGGACTTGGTACACAGTGGGAAATGTTCTTTAATGTTTTCAGGACTTCTGTATGGACTGAAGGTACAGCAATAACACTGAAGAATGAGTAATATTTTCGCATTAAAAAACCCCTATCAATCTGATGCGCCTGGGCTAATAATTTATGCTGATGTCTCACTTCAAATATAAATTATATCACCATTTATGACTACTTTGTAATTGCAGGACATTTTTTGAGATCACCTATTTAACAGAGACTTAATTTTGCAATTAAATATTTTAAAGGTTTGTTGCTTTACTTGGAAATCTTCTAACAGAAAAATCTTATATGGGCAGAAGGTGTCACAAAGGGAAAATCTTACGTGGTTAAAAAAAAAAAATCATCTGCCACAACATGTATTATGTGTCCCTGAGGATGCTTCAATGGAAAGCTGCAGTGAAACTAGAAACAAGGCAGTATTGGATGTTTGACTACTTATCCGAATTCTACACTTGCAGAGAAACAATGTGTTTGTTTTTTGTTTGGTTTTTTTTTTCCTCTCCCATCACTATTTAGAAAAGGGCTCTTATTTCACCACTGCACTGGAGGAGAGCTGCATATGTTCCTTCCTGGTGCCAAGGACCCCACTGGTGACTTCACCAGAGTGGAGATGAACCCTTTTGTAGGCTGGTAGAGAGTCTATAGAGAGTCTCTTGCCACTTGTGCTCCAAGGATGCCACTTCCAAACTGTTTCACATGTGATTTTAAAGTGGAGCATTTAAGTGTCTCTCTTCTGAGACCCATCACATTGAACTCCTGTATTTCTTTTCACTGAGATGCTTCCTTGAGGAGATTCCCTGTCAAACTATCAAGTCTCTGCAGAGCTACTGGCTTTGCTTTCTGTAGCAATCCCTTCTGCCAATTCTTAAGATATGTGTGGATCTGAACTCTGTCAGGAAGGACAGTGATTCATATTAGTGCAAAATACTTCTGACAGAGCAGCAGGTGTTGCTCAATGAAATATTCCCCATGGAAGCCCAAGAGAGCTTGGTGCCTAAAGAAAGTGAGGAGAGATTTGCTGCTGGAGTTCTATCCCTGACATCTATGCAAATATAGCTCTCTTACAGCATTACAGGGCAGATGTTAATTGAGGTGAATGTATGAGTATGGGCTGGGGAGGAGTGACTGGGACTGAAGGCAGAGATGGAGAGGACTAGTTTCCATCTAGATTTGTCCAGTTTTCATCTTCTTTTCCCATGCTGCAGCGTGTGGTTGTTGTATAAGAAGGAATGATGAACTTAGATGGACTTTTGATCTGATCTGCCATGTATTAACCTGCTGCATCAACATAATCATTTCTGTTGATGAATTGGTGGCACAGTAGCAGTGAAACCCCTCATCCTTTAGGAGCAAATAATTGGTTTTCTGTTCCCAGTGTGTGTGGTGTTGCCTGGCTGTCACACTATATCCCATTGCTCCTAGTTAAGCTTGTATGTTAGTGGATTTTATCTTATGAGACTTGGCATGGAGATATTGCAGTGATGGAAATAGCACAAGTCCTTTAGGCAGGTATAGCACCTCACCTGGAAAATTATGATACTGAACAGCATGGGAAATTTTGCATCTGAGAAAAGAAATTTTGAGAATTTTGGTGTTCTGAAGCCAGCATACCCCTTGTAGGTGAGCAGGCACAGTGGCAAATACCTTGCTGTCTCCCTTCTCTGTGCTGTGCTTTACTCTGATGTAGGAGTCGTGCAAGCAAGAGCCACCTTCCCCCAATTATTTATGCACAGAGCACTGTAACTCAGCCTCTGAGTAAGGTATTTATACCGTGGATCCTCGTGCTATATAAATAACTGCAGCACTGCAAACATTGCCTGCTTGACTGTAACCACACTATTTATGTAACTCTGACAATGTAACTACAGCCATGGAAGACGATTTAAATACAGCTGGTGAAGTAAGTACACCCTTAGGAAGATATAACTAACTACACAGATAATAGTATCAGGTAACTATACCCACAGGAAAGCATAAACACGCAAATAGCCACAATGCAAGTGTCATATAAGAGTCAGAGGGTCTCAATATTGATGTAACAGCAGTTGAGTAACTTTACTCAGAGGAGAGGAAAATAACTGTGTGAATAACAGCTGCAGCCCAACTGCAGTGATGGGAGAGGGGAACTCAGGGAGTTACAGCTGTGATATCAAACTCCCAGTAACAGGAGGTCATCTGCATGTGTCCAGAGCAGTGTTTCAAATTGAAACTTTAGGGATGGGCAATTAGCTGTGGAGGGGGTCTGTTACCAGGAAATAGAGTGCCAGGAGGGGTATCTTGTGCTCTAGCCCAGGAAGATCATGGATGGAGGAGTGCGTGGATGGATTTGGCTTCTGCTCACTTCCCCAGGAATTCAATTCAGTGCCTTTCAGAACATGGTTTTAAGTTGAAACCAGATGTTCTGAAAGAGAGAAGGTTTCCAAACACATGAAATTGTGATGGACTTGTTCAGCTGCAGAGCAGCAACATCACATTTCATGGGTACAGAGTTAGTAAGGTAACTTGTGCTGGAAAAGAAGGGACAGGACAGCAGAGAGACTCAAACCCAGCAATTCATGCAGAGACAAACAGCAAACATAAAGGGAAACTGTTAAAATAATGTCTCAATTTGATATTATTTTCCTTTTTTCCAAGCTGGTCTAATTGACCTTCTAAATAGAGATGGTTTTGCTTTTCTATTCCTGTCTTATGAAAAAAAAGCGAAATAAAAATCATTGCCAATTACTGTTTGTATATAGCTATTCAGCAAAAAACTTGACTGAAGACACAACAGATGCAATCCACTTTCCCACTGCCTGCTATGTTAGATTGAGACTGTAGTCTCTGAGCTGTGTGCAGATAGAAATTGGTTTGAGTAAAATATGATTGCTATCTCCTCTAAACCTTCACATGGCCTTTATATATGTCATAAGGTGTGTGTTTGACAGTAGATGTAGAATGACTTAGTTTTAAAACAGAATCAGTTCAAAGCTTCCACACAGTGCTGGTCAGTTATTGTGTTAAGTCAAGAAACTGGATTTTGGAGTGGGTTTTTTGAGTTAATTTTCTTCATTAGTTGTTTGGAACATGTTGATTGTCAAAAATTGGAATTAAATACTTGTGGGGCTGTGTTGAGGGTGAGCACTGAAATACCTCCAGGTGCAGGGCATGGTGCCTCTGAGGTTGGCCAATCACCTGGTGGATTTCTGAGAAGTTTCTCTGATCAGTTCTGATTTTTAGAAACAGGGAGCAAAATATATTCTTTGATCTCTCTTTGGAAATGTAGTATAAATATGTAATGATTAGCTTGGTTTTCCTTTGTCCTTGGTGAAATGACAGCTGTCTGAATGCTGAGACAGCTCTGGAAGAATTGGCACTTGGAACAGACAGGTTGTTGTCAAAGGGAGCATTGTATCTTATGAATGGCTCATTGGAAATCCAAGAGTTATCTCCATTTTAGAGCTAAGCTGAAGTGTCTGGCTGCTTTACCTTAATGTGCCAAGGATATCCCTTACTCTGCAAGCAAGATGATCAGTAAACCCTTGGGCTCAGTATTAAATTTCTACAGGGTGCAGGGATACAGGCACAAAGTACAAAGACCAAATGAGATAAGAGGTAAGATTTTTCTGCCTGCAGCTTCCCACTTATGGGACTAAGGACATATAATTTTCTATGCAGAAAGCTTCTCTGGGAGGGTGTATCATTAGCAATGCATCTTCCCCTCTTTAAAGTTCAACCTGGGAGCCTTTCCTGATTTGAAGTGACTGGAAAGCAATGGGGCAGTGATTCTGGTGGGTTGGGTATGGGTAGCAAGAAGCCCTACAGGTAGAAGGATAGTCCAACAAGAAGGGGAGGGGGAGAGAAGTGGTGCTGAGCGTGGGGAGATGTCAGCTACATTATTCACCAGTTTCCTTCAGGCCAGCTTCAGGACTCACATTCTGTTCTGCATCATTCAAAAATCACCATGGTGAGTGCTCTGTGCAATCTCCCAGATGATTTAATAACACCAGTAGATAGATTTAGCAGATGGTATCAGACATGAATAGCAATGTCAGACAGGCACCCATAATCACTGTTTATATTGGTTGAAACCAAGGTTTCTGGAATGGCATGAAGTGCTTACATTGGTTGCATGTTGGGTTTAGTCCTAATCAGTGTCCTAAACAGTTGCAGAAATGAGGAAGACTTGAGGACAAGTCTGTTGCAAGAGCTAACAGAGGACAGATAAGGGGTTCTCTTGCACAGTCAGTGATAAGGGCATCTTAATCATAAAATAGTTTAGGTTGGAAAGGACATCAAGGACCATCCAGTTCCAACATCTCTGCCATAGGCAAGCATGCCATTCACTAGACCAGGTTGCTCAAAGCCCCATCCAGCCTGGACTTCAGCCTTTCCAGGTCTGGGGTGTTTTAGCCTTGACCACAGAGCAGTGAGGAGCTTTATTCTTGCTGTGATCCTGCCAATTTTTTTTTACACATCGAATCCCAAGTTAACACAGGGTGTGTGGTTTTTTTTTTTTTTTTTTTAAGCCCTCAGAGGAGCTGCCACTGCAGACGTGGTGGGTTTGGTTTATTGTAGTTTTCTTGGATCCAACTGGCAAGATCTGTCACAATTTGTTGTCTTTATTGCACTTCTTCATAGTGATTAAGGAATTCAATATGCCTTTCATTTAGCTAATGACCAGAAATTGTGCATTATAAGGTTTCAGTCCCAAAATTCCATCATATGATACTTTTTTTCCCGCAGAAGTCAGCTGCTTTGTGTCAGCCTAACTTTCAAAGAAATGCAATAAAATTTAATGGTAATGGCGATACAGTTGTACTTCATTAAATGCATTTGTCTTTTCCTTTAGAATTTCAGCATTGCAAATTTTATTTGACTCAGACTTCTTTTCATAACCCCTCTTGCTTAAGGCCATTGCAGAATATTGCATCTCAACCGATACATGCTTTATGATGGTAGTGAGCCAAATTCTACCAATGGAAGCAGTTCACAGTGAGCTTGTAGAATTCCTTTCCAAAGAATGCTGTAAGTGCAGGAGGTTTGTACAGACTTTCACAGGCTTCCTTTCCCTATAGCTGGGAGTAGTGCCTGGAAGAGTGATGTGTTGCTCAAGATAAGGCTGAGAAGAACACAGACAAGAAGATAGTTTAAAGCTTGGGAGATTTCTTGCAGGTGTCATATATACACTTACCCTCTTCCTAGTCTTTACTTGATATCCTCCTGTGCCCACTGCTGTAGGCAGGAAAGTTCAGTTAATCTCAGTGTTGGACATTTGCTGATTTATTCAATAGAGGATTAAGCCGTTGTTTGGATGTCAAGTCCTTTTTAGTTTGTTGTTGTTCTTAGGAGGAAATGTGAAAAGGGGGGAATTTGTGTCAGTCAATAGCAATTTCCATCAGCACCTTAGAGAGAAAAACCCACACTAAGCCTTTCAGAAAAAAGCAGATGTATTTTTCCCAGTATAAACTATTTTCATCCAGTATTGTCTTTCTTTTCTGTTGCAAAGTTTTCTTCCTGTCGTTTTCCAGCTGGCCCAAATACCACACTGCTTAGCATAGCAACCTCTTTTTAACTGAGGTTTTTCTAGCATTAATACCCCTGTGTTTCTTTCATTGGAAATTCTGTTGTTGCTATACAAAATTGCTCAAAAATTATCCTGTGACCCAGAGGTGGTCTTTTGTGAAGGCAGACTGAATTGCTAAGGATATTTCTATACAAGGATTGCAAATCTGCATCAAAAATTGGCAATGTTGTAACACATGAATTTAACTGAATACCATAATCACTGTTTCAAGGGATTTGTAGCTGAATTGCTGCCTTTTCAGTCTAGGTCACCAGCTTATTCACAGGAGAAGGTCCTTACAATAACATCGCTGTTGAGTGCTTTTTATGAGGTGTCGTGGTGTTCTCTATTTGTTCCTGTATGGACAAATCTGTATGTGATAACTGGACATACTGATAGGACAGGCAAAGGACTGAGAGCAAGCAGGATTTTGGTGCTGGAGACTAGCCTTGGCTATGGCAGGTGAGGCACCAAGGGTTTGTCTTGCTGCTGCCTCTGCCACATGTGCCCCAGTATTAAGTTTCTCTCCACATTGCCAGCCAGTGGAGTTATTGCATGCTGAAATGTAGTTGAGTGTTGTAAAAGAGCAGTCGAGGGAGGGTGGTTCTTGTGTAATTTAGCATGCTGTGATTGAAAGGAAAATACCATGCTCTGCACTTTGGCTTTGAGAAGGGTTGGGGAAGCTCAGCACTACTTAGGAACAGCAAAGCTTCACAAAGGATAAGCAGTTGTATTTTAAGTTGATCTCCTTTTTTCTGTGGCTTTTCAAATCCTTTGTCTTGCAGCTCTGTCAGGTAAGAAAGAGACAGAGAGGTATCTTGAAAGCCAGGAGGGGTGTCCTGCCTGGGCCCCTCTGCAGCCCCTCATGATACCCTTGTCACCTCAGCCCTCGAATGTCAAAGCCCTTGTCCTTCCCTTGCTGGTGCTCAGTGTTTGTGTACTGAGCTGTGTCCCTGCCTAAAGCCAAGGTGGGTTTTGTTGCTTGCAAGTTTTACAGTGCTTCTGAGCTGCTTGAGAAGACAGTTCTTCAACCCAGTTTTCCTTTTAATCTTCATTTCTGCATGAAGATAAAAAGTGATTTTGAGGATTCCCTTGAGGACCAATTTAGAGTTCAGTTTTGATTGAATTAGTTGGATGTATGTAAATAGAATCACGCATTTAACAGAAACCCAGATGAAAGACACTTTCCAGGAGGGCTCGGGGCAGATGCTGTCAGTTTAGCCTGCAGGAAGCACCTCAGAGCAAATCCTGAACTTCTCTCTTTTATCGTGATTTATTCCTTTCTCCTTCACATCTCAGCCACTGGTGAATGCTGTTGTTCCAAGATGCATATTTGATTTGGGCATTTGTGCCTCCAGTGTACCTTGGGTCTGTGGCTGGCCCCTTTTAGGTAGTTGCAAGCCACAGAGAAAATACTTACTTTCTGTTCCAGAAGCCCTCATGTTTGAAAAATTGGAGTAATAAGTGTGGATGGCATAATTAGTTGGTGTGAGCAAGGAAGGAGGTAAAGATTAAGGAAAACTGCCTTAATTAACTGTCTCTGTGTTGGGGGACATGCACCCCATCTGTCAGCAGAGAGAGAGGGGGATGTGGGATGCTTCATTACCTCCCTGCTGTGAGCAGGGATAAGGAACAGCCCCTGCAAAGCTGACAGTGCGAGCAGGAGATGCAGTGAGTGGAGCAGGGTTGTGGGTACAGCTGGGGACCTGAAGGGCTGCTGAGTCCTGCATCTCCATCCCACAGATTGGGAGCACAGGGACTGGCAGCCAATTTACACCATGGCAAAATAAGCCTGGACCACCAGGCTCTGCTCTGGATGTGTCTCCTGTGAATGCTGAGGAAGGTGACTTCGTAGGGCTCACCTCTATTCCTCACAACAGAAGCCTTAATTGCAGTCTTGATTGGTGGTTTCTCTTCATCTTGATACCTTGTGAGGTCATAACATAACTGTATCACTGCTTTTGCACCCAAAAACACCCATTCATCTTCCTGTGGGACACCCTGACCTCTGCAAGTACCTGTTGGGCTGTAACTCGGAGAGGTCTGTGATGTCTCCAGCAACAGGCACTGCTTGCTGCTGATGTGGCAGGGTTGGATCCACCTGCCCAACTGAGAGCACAGAGAAGGTCATGAGCTATGGGGTAGGAGACAGAACTTGTGCTTTCCAGGTGCTTTGGAAGTGACCAGCATGCTTCCTTTCCACCTCTTTGCACCAAGCTGGGGCCTTAGTTTTTACTTCCTTCGGTTTGCAAAGCTCCGTGCTAGAATCTGGAAAATGTTGGGCTTTACATGGCAAAGAGGACAGTGAACTTAAAGATGTACGTAATCAGTTGTGGAGCCAATTCTTTCATTTTAACTGTCTTGTAGCAGCGCAAACATCCCCAATAACAGCAAGGCTTGTTGAGCCTTGTATGCAGAATAATCTCTTCAGTGCTGCCCTCACTTGCAGCCATGCTATTTAGTCAGGGCCTAATCCAGTTCAGATGAGGCTGTACTGCTTCTTTGGCATGTCTGTCTGGTACATGGTGCTATGCAGCTGGATACCCTGCATCCTTGTTAAAAGCAAAGTAAATAAGATGCTGCCCATCTTCTTCCTCCCACCCCTGGCTCTCTCACTGAATGTGGGCTCTTGGGAGTTATTTAGCCAAAGGCTAAATCACATTATGTTGTACATATTAACTGGAAACAAAGCAAGTCTCAGCAGACACCTGAGCAGATGCCAAATGTCAAATTTGATGGAAAATGCTTAATTACTTCTCTCAAGCCTACATTTCCCCCCCTCATTCTGTGTTTTCTGCAAATTCGTCTTTTGCAGTGTGAAATATCTTCCCTCATTCAACCCTCAGTTCAGCTCTCCAGAATGGACATCCTTGTTCCTACAAGAAGCTGGGAAACTCAGATGAGGGAACTTGGAAGAATGTGGTCATTTCAACACAGTCTTTGCAGCTTATTTTTGTTCTCAGTTTCATGGCCAGCTTTCTCCTACACAATTGTTTTGGCAGTTTGAGGTTTCCTTTCTGCTTTCTGTCCCTCATCTCTTCAGTGGATTTTTGCACCTTATCTCTTTGGCTATATTTTTACCGCTCACTGTATTCCATGAGAGTGAGTTGCAGAGAGCGTGGCGGTGATGTGATGAAACTTGAGAGTTGATGTGCTTGGGAGTGAGGCTATGCTCCTAAGTGAACTTGCAGGTCAAACTGAGATGGTGGGAGTCTGAAATGTGCAAAAACTTGTCACAGGAACTGTGTGTGAAATTCAGGTTCAATTCATTGTAGTAAAGCTGGTCAGGGTACAGGCTTAAAACTCCTTTCCCACAGTTAAGGTGAGTGCATTGTCCTCAAGCCTATTCTGGGAGGACCTCTGTTTTCTCCCTGCTGTGTTTTGTTGTTGGTCTAGTGATGAATTCAGATGAGTTTTGTCCCTAGGTAGGACAAATGTATGTTTATGAAGTCATTGTTTCTCTTAGAGGATAAAAAATCCTGCCCTACAAAGACGCAGCAGTTGGCTGTGTAACCATTCAGGACAGCAGTGAGGGTTTGAATACAGGATCTTAGGCTGGTGCTGTTTCCAGGAGTTGTATTTTTGTATCTTGAAGAGCTTTATGTGCAGAGATTGAGAGCTGTACCACCAGCAGAAGCTTTGCATAGCCCAAAGGATGCAAGGCAGGCTTTTGGGATCTGAGACATGGGGACACTGCAGGTAAGTCATACAGTCCTGCTCCTACCAGTGGGGCAGCTGCTGTGCCTGCAATGTGGCCTCAGTGCTGTGCCACCACTGCCTGGGGCTTGCACCAGTGAGAGCAGCAACCTTCCTGCAACACGGGCCATGTGGTTTTTCCTCTTGCAGACAAGGAGATTATGAGCTTAGGGGTCTCCTGGAAGAAAGAGGGGTTTCTCTCTAAGAAACTTCCCTGTTTCTAGGTCTTTTCCAGCTTTTCCTGTTTCTTGTACCATTCAAGCACTAAACAGTGCAGTTGCTGCAGAGCACAGCCCAGGATATGTAGCCTGTACACAGAGCCTGTTGACAGTACAGAAATGTGTTGCATTTTTTCATACTTGACATCTCTTCTGTAATAAATAAATTTCCTGTGCTTGGATTTCACTGCTTTCCAGATCTGCCTGTGTGTCATCCCCTAACACTTCCATTTGCTGAGTCTCCCTTGTCCCACCGGGACAACCCAGCAGCATTAGAGCTCTTCCTCATGCAGTATCTCCCAGCACACAGGGATCCATGGTTTGGGAGGAGGGGCAGGGATAGTGTTGTGTGCATTTACTGTTGTAGTATTTTCAGAGAGGCGGGAAACTAGACAGCATCTACAGGACCTGAGAGCTGCATGGCAGGGCCCCAGCAGCCTCTAGCATGACATTATCATAAAGTGAATTGTAAAAAGAGATTGAAGTGAACTTATTCTTTGACTGAAGCTCTCTTTAAAGGGTAGCTTCCTTAATGCCCCCATGCTGTTGCCTGCACCTGAGCAGCCTATGCCATCTTCAAGCAGTCCTCATCCACATGGGTGTCTGGACTCACACCAGGTCTCAAATGTTCTCTCCCACCGGGCTCTGGTGTTTGGAACATCTTCAGTCCCATCCAGAAGCAAACCCAGAGCAATTCACTTTGATGTGTGAAGTCTGAATTAATGAAATGACTGAATTAATGTTTGTGCCTCTTGGGGAAGAGAGCAAGGGGAATGTGTTGGCCTATATTTCATCAGAAGGAAAAACTTGTTTAGTTGTATGCACAGAACCAAGATATGTTAGACTGTATGGTCTCTGTGTTGATCAAGTGCAGGATCTCCAAACCTGCTCCATTTCCCATGCAGCAGTTTCTTGCAGACTCTGCAGAGCTGCTGGCCAAAACAGGGGCAAAGTGAAAGTTTTGGTTTTTTTATTTTACTGAAAATTGAAACGGGACTTTGAAGAAGCAACATCTTGTCTGGCTGTTTGTGGCAGGACCTTGTTGGAGAGCAGAAACCCCCTCACTTCTGAGGAGGAAGTTCAATTTCATAATACTTGTGAAACACTTGGATGCTAGAGCGATTTACTGCTGTAGAGGAGGTATGACCATGGGACCCTTGATTCAGAACAGCCTTTGATTGAGGTGAGGTGAACTGGGCTCTGAGAGGCCCCTGGATCTGTAGTTTCACTGGTGTTTGGAAGGGCATCTGCCTGCTTGGTTATCACCATTAAACCACTGAACAGAAAGGAGATGAGATTCTGAGTTAAAAATAGTACATATCCTATAATTAAAAACATGCACTTTCATATTTATGTACTCAGAGGCTGAATTAAAGTAATAAAAGCACTTAAACGTGCATTTCATAATGCCTTCATCATGCAGTTTATAGTTTTAATATTCTTGCACCCGGTTCTGTTTTATGTGGTTTTTATGAGCAATCTGGAGTGGTCAGGGCCAGTGCAGGCAGTGACAGTGTTTGTGCATGGCTTTCTGAGCACAGAGAATTGGGAGCTGGCAGCCTGGAGCTGCCTGGGGCCAGCCTGTCTGCCAGCAGATCAGGTTCCCCCTTGTCCTGGCATGGTGCTGCCTTGCTAAATTATGCTCTGAGCCCACTCCATGCAAGGCATGTTTTTCAGCAAGTTGAGTGTATATCACTTGTTCAGCTGAATCTCAGCTGGACTCTCTTCATTGGACAAGGCAGAATGCTTTACTGTTCTAATTAGTCATTAATTAGGGGTGTGAGGTCTTAACACATAATGCCTGGTATGTCACAGGAGCTGCTCAGCATCTCGCAGGATGAGCCCCGAACTTCTCTGCTCAACTCCAGCACTGAGCAAACTGCAGATGGGGAGGGAACAGGAAGGTCTGTTTTTATTATATATTTTTTTTTAACCAAATAATCTTATGCCTTCCCCATACAAAATAGCTCTAAGAGAGTGAGCATTTTTCTGCAATAACATTGATTATTTTTTTGTGATGCTTGCTCACTTGCTCACAGCAACAATGTGTTGCTGTGGATCCTGCTCATTGTTTTGGCAGGGGATTTTTAAAAATTATTCTTCTCTGTGCAAGATGCTCTTGAGGATTGATCCAGAATCAAAGGTAAAAAGGAACAGGGCAGAGCGGAGAGGCAGTTAGCAGAAGTTTTGTTCATCTGCAAAATTTCTTGGATTCTGCTTGGTCCTTTTTATTAGCTTTATTTATCTGGGTAGAAACCCACTGAGATTACAACCTCAGTTTCTAGGATGATTTGTCCAAGTCTCCTGGCTTTGAAAAATGGTTTCCAAACCATCTCAGGGGTGACACTCTGGCTGTTCTTTTGCTACTTGTAATCTGTCCTGTTGCAATAGGAAGCTGTAAATGGTTTGTTTGCTTCTTTTCCTACACAGCTCCCATAAATCTTTTCTCCCTTTCTCAGCATGTGAGTTATGACTTGTAGGAGGTTGGTGAAAATCACCCTGAAAGGGATGGGAAGTACCAATTTGCTCTAAGTCATTTATTTGTAAAGGCTGGAAGAAACACCCATGGAAATCACAGCTCTGGAGCTCTAGACAGTTGTCCCCCCTGCTCATGGCACAGCAGTGGTGTGGATTGCATTGCTCTCCCCTGGCATGCGATGGCCAATTGTGTCCCTGCAAATCTCTGGGTCAGCAAAGGGAGGAGCAGGGGGTACATTGCCACACTGTTTGCAGACCCCTTCCCTCTAGATCCACCACAGAAAAAAGGCTTGGCAAAGCTTTGATACCAGTGCTGGCACTGCTGCTTTTCCCTTGCATAAAAATAAGCATCCCCCACGGCTCAGCTTAGTGGCAATCCTAAAAGGTAAAATATTTTCCAATAGTCCACAGCACTGGCAAACCTGCACGTGGATGATGTCTTCTCAGGTATTCCCACATGCAGATTGGACCTGCAAGCTAGGACTTTGCTGGACAAGTAGTTTCAAGGGAGATATTTGCCATTTCAACAAATTTTATTTGAGTTTTGCAGTGAGAAAGCCTTTAGAAGAGCAGGAAGCTGGGTCTGACCACGCTGATGTCAGTCTGGATTTAGCTGTGTTAAAGGGAATGAGGTTAGTCTAGATTGACACCGGCATAAAAAGAGAGGGCAGAATTAGGCTTATGATAGCTAAGAAAGTCTTAGGTCCTGATTCATCAAAGGACTTAAGTATGGCTGAATTCTTCCCAAAGTCCATATGTTAGCATTTTGCTGACAGGGGATGTTTATTTTTATTCAGAAATATCAGAAAGGATGAAAAGGAACACTTTAGAAATGGTTTCCTTCTGACTAGAATTATAATTGGCTCTAAATTTAGGGATAAACAGGAGAAAACATATTTTAGGCTGAGAATTTAATCTATGTTAAATAATGTATTTTACTGCAGAAAGCAGCTTCTAATGCAAATACTGTCAGTTGCAATGACAACAGTGATGTACAATGCTGTGATTATTTTTGATAATGAAAAAACATATTATTTTGAAACAAGGAAGCTATGGACTGGTCATCATGTAGGATTTATTTTTTACTGGCAATAACTTATTTCTATATGACTTTTAAATCATGACATAATCACAATCTTGAGATAATACAAGAACTTGACTGCCCTTTGTGCATCAAAATGCCCCAGAGATGTAATCATCTTATGGCTACTGTATTTTCTGACAAGTCTTACAGGATAAATATTGCAGACCCTGAACACTGATATGTACAGAAAACATTAAATATTCATTTGCTGATACATGTATTTATAAAAATCCCATTTCTCCATTGAGTGAGCGATGGTTTTCAGGTCACCCAATTCAATAACTATGAAGATATTTGAGGACTCAGGGATTCTTGCTCATTTGAAGTTTTGTAGTTTTTTTTTTTGGGCAAAAAAAAAGTACTAACTACTTAGCTAGGAAAAGTAATACATTTATTCCACAGCTTGTTCTGCTAATACTCCCTGTGTACTGCATGTGCAAATGTGCTGGCCCTGTCGTACATCCCTGGAAATATGCAGTGCTCTGTGCAGAGCTGCAGCTCTTTCCACCCTTTGCAGTGCACAGACTGATCTTCCACCCTCCTTGTGGGTCCCAGGAAAGGGACCTTGTGGGTCCCTTGTGGGGAGGGAAACAGCCTTGGCCTGGCTGCAGGAGGGGAGTAAAGCTTCCATTTCGTCTCTTCTGCCTCCCTGATCATGGTGAACTAACCTTATATTTTTCAAGTCGTTAAAAATTGCTTGACTTTTCTGCAGGACGAGCAAATCCATCTCTCGCCCCAAAAGTGTCCATGTGTGTTGATGCAGTGGATATCTCCACAGTCATTTGTGGCTAAAGCAGCCCCTTGTGTTGAACCTGGGTTTGGCCAGCAGCTCTCTGGGAGGCCTCAGATTCTGAAAGAAAAAATGACCAGGGCTTGTTGCAAATATTAGAAGATGCCTCAGCTTTTAAAAAGCAAAATAATTTGTTCCCAGCTATATCAGCACAGAGTTTTCCAGTTCACCTTTTGGAGAGTGACACTCATTTGTGGCTGTGTAGCCCCTGTTTGTGTGACTGGTGGTGTCCATACTATACATTTTTGAATGCTGTGTGTGCCCTGGGGTCACTTTGGAGTCTTATCTGTGCTACATAGGCTGCTGGTAGTGCCAGGTTTGCTCCACTCAAGCTGCTCTGGATGAGGAAGAAGGTGGGGATCTCTCCAGTGAGTTTTGAGCAGTGCATTAGTGTCACCTCTGATACCAGTAAATGACCCAGGAAAATCAGCTGGGAGCTCTCACCAGGGATCACATGGCAGTGCAGAAAGAGGTGTGTGTGCCCCACTGAAGTGATGGATAAACCCCTGGGCTGTGTCTTCCTCAATGACAAGTCAAATATTCCCCTTGTAACTGCCTGAAACACGACTCCTGTTATGCTGGACAAGCTGAGCAGTTGTGCTGCTGCTTGTGTTTCTCCAAAAGTTACAAGCAGTGAGGGGTGCTCTGCTTGAGCCCAATGTAAGGTAATGGAGCAGGATCCAACATGTGGGGGGCTTTAAGGACAAAGACAAGAGAAAAAGCACAGTAAATCCCAGATGATCAGCCCAAATAGCTTGCTGCCTTTTCTCTTGCACTGACTAATAATTCATTACAGGAAAAATAGATTACCTACTGATGTATCCACACACAGGGGTGGTGCATGAGGGGAAGATGTTCTCTGGATCCAAGTAGCCAAACTGCTTCTAGCTGGAGCTGTGTCTTCTGTAACAGGTAGGTGCAGGAGCAACCTTTGTAGAAGTGAGAAGCCTCTTGCACTATTCTTACTGAAGAAAAAAACCAAAGCCCTTTGTTTCCAGACATGCTGTGGCTTCAGGTTGGGTACTCCTGCTGTGATGACAGAGAACTGTGGGTTTGCAATACCAATCTGTGGTGATGCTTTTGGAATTTGTTGTTTTATTTCAATCCTTCTGCAGAGCCTAGCTGTCATCCTGCCCTTACATTATGAAAAAAAAATTAAAAAAATAAGGGATCAAAATGCCTTTGTTGTGTGTTTTGGATCTGTTCAGCCCTTAGGAAACCTTTCTGCTATCACCCACCTCAGGTGTACAGCTATTTACCTGTGGTTTGAAGGAGAGTATCACTTTTATGCTTCATGTACTTGAAAGGAGGTTAAATAAATAACTCCTTTACTCCTTTTAGTTTGTCTTGGACTCTTCACCCCTAAGAAATTGTGAAGCCAAGTGGAATCAAAGAAGGGCTGCATAGCAAGCAGTTTGCCCATGAAATGCATTTGTTTTTAATTGCCTCATTAAGTCAGGTTATGATGGATTATATGACCTTACCCAATGCAGTCTGACATAATGGGATGCTGTCAGAAGTTCTGGAATAACAGAGTGATATTCACTTGACTGGGGTTTTCTTGCTTGTGTTTTTAGCCATGTTGATCGCTTGCAGTGGTTATACGCACTAAGAACGTCTTGGCATGAGTAAAGGCAAGGTCATTAATGCTTTTTGTCGTGATTACTTGATGAGCTTGTTATTCCACCAGGAATTAATGCCTTGCTGGTAGCACAGGAAGGAGGCGTGGGGCTGTCATGCTGTGGTGCAGCAGGGTGGGTGTTGGGCTCACGGATTTCTCATGGTTCCTCCCAGGGCTCCATCCATCAGCTGTTATCAGGGATCACAGCTGGTGACAGCACAGCCTTTCCCAGCAACTCAAAGCGCAATTTTCAGCTGAGGTATTTTAAATTACTCGGCTGGTGTTTAATAAACATGGCTTGAGGAGGCCCCTCCATAATGCACATCTGTTTTTGAGAGGGGCATAGCAAATGGAGGTGTTGTGTCCAAGGCAAAGCAAGGGGGCTTGGCAGCAGGACCTGGCTTTGCTCCCTCCTTGAGGGAACAGGAGCCCTCTCATTTCCTGGCATGTGTTGGTGGCTTGTGCACTGGAGAGATACAAGAACATCCCCCTCTTCCCATGAGAGATGAGGTTTGTAGGTTTTAATGTTTAGGTTTTAAGGTTTAATGTTTAAATAAGACTTTTAGCCACCAAAAAAGTAGAAGAAAAAGCTCCCACTCTCAGGTAAATCATTATGCTGCATTTGTTTTCCAGGCCCTCTAATAATAATATGAAAAAGCTATTTTGAATGCTATTCCTTTTACCTTTTCAATTTCTCCCTTGGAATCTCCCAGCTGTTAAATTAGTTTTTGGATTCATCCCAGACTTATGAATATTTCTTTGTCCCTCTTCACTTGTCTCTCCTCCCCATTATTTTCCAGAATAATTTCCAGTGGATGAATTTTTTGGAAATAGTATTTCCGTATGTAGGTCTCACTCACCCAGTGCATCTTTTTTTAAATAAGATGTTTTTGTTTTTTCTTTACATCCTGGACGGTTCTGTTTAATTGCCAGGAGCTGGACTGTTGACTTGGATGAAGCCCCACTGTGAGTAAGTGCTCTTACAAGCATTGATTAGGATGGCAGGTTTTGACAGCTGAGTCAGCCAGAAACCTTGAAATACACCATTTGGGACTGTTTGTTGGTGATAATGAGTCTCAACTGCCACAGGCTTTTATTCATTTTTTTTCCAAAAGTTTAGAGCTTTCTCCTTCATTAGGACAAGGGCATTCTTCAGACTCCCTTGAAATGGATGCAGCACCTCCTGTTCTCCTGCAGCGGTCATTCCTATGGGTATTTTTGAAGAAAACATGTGAGATTTAGGAATTGTTTGGAGATAAGGTAATTTGCATTAAAGCTCACTGAGAAATTGATTTCCATAATCATTCTTGAGGTTTGTGGGACAAAAATGAATTCTAAATCAGAATGCACCTAAACTTATAGATTTTCCCTGGAAGTTGAAATTTTAGTGTTTTCCTTATGAAAACACTGAAATGTATTTCCAGGAGAGTAGATTGCTGTCTGGCATTTCTGCTGAACTTTGGCTGGACTTGGCATTTTTCTTAGCAGCTTCATTTGAGCTCCTCAGTGGGAGGTGGTAGAAGAGGTAAAAAATTCACATCAAGTCCAATTTGCAGTTGCTGAGGCTTGCAGCCTCTGCAGCCCCATGGATCCCTGTGCTGCTTCCAGGCTGGGAATGAACTTGCAAGTGTCAGACAGGGCTGAGCAGGCTGCTTGGCCATTGTGGTGTGTGTTTGTAGTATACAAAGAAAAAACACAACTGCACACCCTTCTTGTTTGGCCTCCAGCCATTTGGTCCAGACTCCTTGCACAGCCTGATATTCATCCGTCCCTCATTATTTTCCCTTGTTGAGCTTTTCCTGGCAGACCCTCAGACTAGTTGGTTTCTGAACATTATCTATGTTGTGGCTCCTGTGGACATGGAAACCTTGGAGAAACACAGCAAAGCCAACCAGTAACAAGGCTCCCATGGATGTCCATGAAAATGGAGCTGCTTCTATCAAAAGTTCTCTTAAAGCCTGTCAGTACTTTGGAAAAGTGTATATTTAATCAGAAATCTCCTTTACTGCTGTTCTTCCTCTCTCTACTCATCCATTTCCTTGCTCCCATTCCCAAGCTTGTCTTTGTCTTTTCCTTTTCTTCCATCCCAAAGTTCTGGTATCAAGTGCTGTTTTTGGGCTACCAGCCCTTTGCAAGGAGCCAGACTTGGCATGTTTTGGGAAAATGTAGCAGCTTCTCTGAGGGAACAGAGAAGCCACAGAGCTGAAAGCTAGTCCATATGGAATCCATGCAGTTTTTACTGTCGAAGTTCTTTAGCAAGAGCTGTTGTTTGTTTGGAGCTGCTGAGCAGTGATTCTTTTTCAATAAGAGCTTCAACTTCACCTGAGTATATCTGCAGTGATTGCAAGACTGAACCTAAATGTCTGTGGAGAATATGCTAAACTTCACTCCTGTTGGTGACAGGCTTTAGTAATACCTGCCTCCACAAGCCTACGGCTTTAGACATCTGCTTTATTTGGGCTTCCTGCAAATTATACCCTCAAGGAGCTTAGGGGAGTGAAATAATCTCTACTGACAGTGTGTGGTGTGGAAGTGTCCCTCCTGAACTATTTTGCTGATGCATTACTTCAATGTGGAAGCAAAGGAAGATTGATGGCAGAGAGCAAGTGGAAGTCACACGGATGTTTAGGCTTGACCTGGGTTAGGCACTGGAGAAAGAAGTAAATGGAAGAGGGAAATAGGGTCCAGAAGTGCCATTCCTTTTATTTCTCAACTGTCCAAGATGCTGGTGAAAGAAGTCATCTTGTGCCAGAAGCACCACTGTTCATTGCTTTGCTTGGCAATGCCATCTTTTCAGAGCATTTTGTTTCAATGCCCTCAGAACCTCAGTGGGAGTGGAAGAGCTGAGTCTGAACAGCTGTAATGAGCCCATGACTTCATTTCCAAATGGGGTCTCCTGAGGACATTAGGGAGGTGGTGAGATTCAGGAGGGGCAGTGAGCTGGCTACTTCCCACTGGCTATGGCAACTTCAACGGTCAGCAGATCCTGCAATTAATAGGGAACAATGAGCCAGCCAGGATCTCTGGCACATGAGCCAAGATCCTGGGTGGAAGCTAAGGGAAGAGGAGGAACACAGTGAGAAACCTGGGAACAACCTTCTTCTTGTAGCTCTTATCAAGGCTGACCCCTGGCCACAGGAATCCTTCATTGGAAGGAGACAATGACATTGTTTTTCCTCCTAAATAAGCTCAGGTCCCTGTATTATAGCTCTGATTACTATGTCATCTGACTGCTTGAATATATTTGAGTTCTCAGAGCATCTCAATGGTGAATGTGTTCTTATTCCTGTTTTTAACTGGGTGGTTGAGGCCAAAATCCTGCTGATTTCAAGGGGTTGGCTTGGCACCATGTGGTGTGGCCCATCACCTTGCACAGTTCCTGAGGCAATGTCATTCACCTCTTCTAGTGGTAAATCATGGATCCCCTACCAAGAAAAGGAAGGGTGTTTTGGGGCCAGTTGGCCACTCTGAGATCTCTCCATGATCTGGCTCGAGGTGCTTACAGCCTGAGCCATCTCCTGCTTGCAGGATGCTGCCTCTGGCCTCCATTTATTGATTACAGCAAGGGCTATTTCAACTGCAATGATTGTGAGTAGGTTTTGAGAAGGTGATTATTCACAGTCATGTCTGATACTGCTGGAGAATAGGGTAGGGTTTGTTCCTCTTTAGCTTTCTGATCTGCAAAATAATATTTGTCTGTGTGAATCCCTTGCGAGGCAGTGAGCTCAGAGCCCCTGTGTGAGGTGTGGTGTCTGTTTGCCTGTAGAACAGGTACATTTTTGGAGGTGGGAGAGCAAACTGCCCACCTCACCCCACTGAAACATGTTGCACTGTCAGTACATCTTTGGTCTGCTGCAGAGTAAGTATCTTCCTAGTTCTGCCAAATCCCCCACCTCCATCGGAACTTCCCACTGAACACAGGCTGTATTCCACCAGGGTTTGGACTGAGTCCCACATCTCAAAATCAGACTCCTTGTCAGTTAATGCTTCTTTCTGCATGACACCCTTGGGCTGATTTCAGACTGGCAGGGAAGCTGCCAGTCTTATTCCACCAATGGTTCTGCAGCCATCCTGTCTTAAAAGCCATGTGTGTAACTTGGCTCTGTTAGCTCTTCCTTGTCCTTCACTTATGAGTCTCAGGGATTCACATGAAAGTGGAATTCTGGACCCATGTGGGTTTTTTTGCTTCTGTGAAGGGGTGGAGATCAGCATCCACTTAGAAGTGATGGTTACAGGGTCAGTCCCTTTAGATTCAGATACTACTGAGCCACCTGTGATATTTTATGCTCCTGAAAAACTCCATGTTTCTCTGAGCTTACTTTCTTTGGCAGTGGTCTGCCAGCCTGCATTTGACACAGGATCAGAATTGTCACCTCTCCAGTATTCCCTGTCACAGCAAACTAGATTTTCAGAGAGGCTATGACATGGGAGTGCTGAGAAACAGCACCTGAAAGTAGCAATCGTGCAGCATTCAAACTTTCACAAAACAGAACCCAGAGTTTTGCTTTAACAATTCCATGTTGATCTCTGCACTTTCCCTTCCAGTAGAAAAGGGTCTGCTATGTGTTCCCGGGCTTGGCTGCAGTGTACATTTGGGTATCTGTGAGTCCCAGGGATTATGTGTCAGTCACCAAATGTGTCACCCCACTTTTCCAGGGCTGTGGCTTTCACCCTACCTAGTGAGGCTTACTCTTTAATTGGTGCTGTTATGATCACACAGCAACCTTTGGAGGCCAGAAGGGCATTGCAGGTGCTGGAAGATCTTATGAACTACTATCAAACAAGTGAGAGAAATTAAGGTAACTGCAGAAAAGGACCTGGAAAAGAAAATATGTGAGCGAGATAAATTCATATTTTACTCAGGCATGCTTAATAATTTCCCATGGTTAATGCCCACTGTCTGTTCCCTGGTCCCACTATTGTTATTGTTACAGTGAAAAGGTCATGGCCACTGACAGGGACCAAAATTTATTTATGTGGTTGGTGTGGGTTTTGTTGTTTCTACAGCAATTATAGCTCTTTATACTTTCACAGGTATTTTTGGATAGCTAGTGTTTTCCTGCCCCAGAAAAATAAACAAAAAGCCAAATATGCATCTGATGCTTTTAAAATTAAGAAAATTTAAAAAACCATCTGAGCATTTTTTTTTTGGCCAGCTTTAATTCTAAGACCATGTTCCCTTGAAATACGCATTAGCTTAGTGTGAGTTGTTGGAAGTAGCTGTGTAAATCTTTAATTGCTCTGCCAGGACTGTGCTCTTTAATTGAAGATTTTGAAATCCCCAACTTTAGTTTCTGTAACTGCAGTCAAGCTGGTAAGATGCTGCACACAGGTGGCAAACCTCCAACATTATCCTCTTTCTCTTTTGCCTTGATTTATTGTCATGTTTATTACTTTGCAATAAAGCCAAAAGCCCAAAATAATTCACTTGAAATGTAGCAATTGCAAGATACCAAGCTGTTGTCTTTTCAAAAGCTTCTCATGGTCTTTCAGACAGCTGAAAAATAGTGAAGGAAGGGGAATGAAATGGCTGGGCATCAGCAGAAACTTGCAGAGGGGGTCAGTGCCACAGATTGGTGTTAAAGCAGGTGAAGACTTCATGACATAAAGCCTAACAGCAGTGCTGCAGGGTGTGATTAATAACTGCAGTGTGTTATGCTGTCTCCAGCCTCGCAGAAACTCACAGAATTATGCAGCAAGCAAAATATAATATGGTAGGGAAGGATGAGGTAAGGACTCACCTGTGAAATAGTACTTGGAGCAGGATGCATCTCCTTGTTGGAGGCATTTGCTTGGGGTTGCACAAGGACGTGGTGTCTCTGTGCTGCAGCTGACCCAAGTGTTCCTGTGATTTCCTGGAACTGTGTTGCAGCAGCTGGTGATGGCTTTGAGATCTTAGTGCCAAGCTCTGTCTCTGGGGAAACAATGCCTTCAGTTTTGCCTGAGGGTTGCCTACCAAAACACAGGCCACAGGTTTGGGCCTGCTTAAATCTGTTTGCTGTGGCTTGGGTGGCCCAGTAGGCAAATAGGTCTGTGTTCTGCACCCTTTATTCCTTGGAGTCTTTCTGCTGAAAACCTCCCTCCCTCTTGTGTTGGAGGCAGATGCACCATACCTATGCTTTATAAAAATTCAAGACGAGAATACTGGAGTCCTTCCTGTTTGAAATCACTTGGCATGTCCCAGTGCTGAGAAATACTGAGTAGTGCTGCTGGTTAGGGAGCAAACTTATCCACGGGGCATAGAATGGCTCTGCAGTCAGGGTAGGAATAGACAGGAGCAGGAGGAAGAGGAGGATTGCCCAGGCTGAAGGGCAGCAGGAGGCTGTTCTCAGTCATGTTGGGAAGAGGCAGCTGCCGTGTGCTGCTGACTCACGTAATGACCCTTGTGCTAGTGCTGTTCCCCATCATTTAACACAAAAATAAAACTGCTAAATTGAGACTGATTTGAAACATGCGTGGTTTGCTTTGGAAGACGCTTAATAGGAGCTATACTTTAACTGTAGGACTCTGATTGGAAAAGGAGGGACAAGTAAATAGTTTACATTAACTTAGCAATATTACTCTATTATTATTGAACCTGCCTAAATTCTACCCAAATCTTGGCTCAAATCAAACAGCTTCAGATAATTTGTGAGAAGCAATAGGTGAAACTAAGTGGGAGTAGGACATGAAGAGTGTGTGATTACCTGAATGGAAACCAAAATGTTCCCAGTACTCACAGCAGTTAGTGAGATGCTTTGAAGGTTTTTTCACCTCTTAAATCCTTAGTGCTTTGAGGCAGCGATTTTGGCCTTCAAATGACTACAGCAACTTGCTGCCCTGACTGTGGAATAAATTTTGAAAGCAGTGTGAGTGCAATCTACAGGATTAACAGCCAGGCTGGCCATAAAGCAGAAATCTTTCCAAAACAGAGAGATCTTGTGATTACTTAATCATGAAAAAGTAGCCCACAAGGCCTGAGTAGTTCATGGTGCCTTTTTGCCTTTTATACTGACAGGTGAGAAAATACAGAATAGGCTGAGTGCAAGCAGCATCTGCAGTCACAGGGGACCTGCAGGTTGTATCTTTGGTCCCTGAGAGCCCATCTCAGCAAAATGCTTTGCATTGCTCCACGCTGCCTTGCTTTCCTGCTGTTCACTCTATTGCTGCAGCTCTCTAAAATATTAATGAGATGAGAAGGAGATCGCCCTCAGATGACCCTCTATAGCATCACTGTCTGGGCTGCAGTACAATCCCAAATCCATGTGTTTTGTTTTTATAGAAATGGTAATGATGACTCAGTATGGATGACAACTTGAATTGGTTTTGTCAGTTTTAACTAATGACATTGAAGACCAATAAAGTGACTCTTAGATTGGTTTTGTATTATTAGTCTCGTTATTAATTATGGAGACATGACAGCAGCATTAGTGCCAGTATTAACCATCAAAATAAAATGGAATTGTACTCATAAATCTCACTGATTAGGAGTACATGAAGGATTATAGCCATTCTTGAAAGGAAAAGAGAGGAAATGGAGTGAGTCTGGAGTAGGTGTGAGATGGAGGTGGAAGCAAGTTTAGGGAAGGATAGCAGTACACTGAAGATTGTTCCAAGGAACCTGAGCAAAGGGGAGAAGGACTAGGGCTAAAGTCTGCCCCTGCCTGGGTGGACAAGGTTGGGTCCTCCTGCATGTTAGCAGGACTTATGGACCTCATTGTCCTCGAGCCTGGCAGCCTGCCTGGTGCTTCCCACTTCCCTTTGGGACTCTGCTGCTGGCTTGATACCTAATCTGGAAACCACTGCAAAGGGTTTCTCCACTGTGCAAGGCTGGGCCCCCCTGCCCATCTCCCAGGAAACTTGTGGGAGCCTCAATGCCTGGGAAGAGCAGGCAAGGCCTGGGAGGATCTCAAATGGTGGAGACCAATGCAAACTGGGACAAGCTCTTGCCAGGAGCAGGCTCTGATTTGGGTTCTGCCTGCAGACAGGAGGAAAGAGAAGCAGGCACATCTGTGCAGGCCTGGAGGGGAGGCAGGGAGATCTTTGCTCAGCAGAAGAGCAGCCTTTGCTCCTGTGGGCTGAGCCAGCTCTGAGAGTGGTAAACTGCTGAGAGGAGGCAGTGCAAATTACCTCCTGCCCTGGAGAAAGGTGAAAGGAGAAGAATTATGCCTCAGAGTGATGCATGGGATCAGCACAATTTCCTGGGGTGGTGCAATTTGCACAGTGCTGCCTGTCTGGAGACAAGACCCATTAAAATCTGGGCCTTAATGAGCTGGGAAGCATCCGCCAAATTTTGCACTTGGGGGCCTGTTCTGTGGCACTGCTGACATGGCCATGTCTGGGTGCTGAGACTTCAGACCTCGAAGAGTTACCCAAGGCTGGCAGTGGCTGTGGTTGATGGCCATGCTCTGCCCTGAGCTGGCCTTTGCAGGGCATGGGCTGCATTGTGCTCAGCAGTGAGAGTAATGACTCTATTTATAATGCCTTAAATGAAGTGCATGATAATTTAATTTGTACATCCATTAATACTATCTACTGCAGGGTTTGTACTTAATTATATCACTCTAACTGTAGTTTTAGGTGTATTAACAGGCTCTCGGTCCTGCAGCTAGGCACAGCCATGTCCCTCTCGTACATGATTGCTTGGAGAGGGTCCTTTTCATTCCACTAACCCCACTGGCCTGGCTGGGGAGGGTTCTTCCAAGCTGGCAGTCACTGCCTGAAAATCATCATTCCTCCATGAAATGGCCAGGAGATGATCGCGATGGATATTTCCTTGGCATCACTGTGGGACATAGGATGGTACTGACTCTCTTTCTTTGTCTGAGCAGAGAAAAAGGGGAAACTTTGGTCCAGAAGCTACTTCAGTTCCCAAAGTTTTCCAAGAGAAGCTCTTCTTGCTGCCAAATACTTTTGTGGGTTGTCTGCTTCTGTGATTGGTTCCCTTGGGTATGAGTGGGTTAATAAACATGTGTCCTAGGCCATGTCTCATGGTCTGGTTTACAGCTGAGAAGCCAGCAGTAAAGATGTGTGTTTGTCACAGAGTCATAGAATGGTTTGGGTTGGAAGGGACCTGAAAGATCATCTGTTTCTGACCTCCCCTGCCATGGGAGGGTCAGAGCCTCACTCATCCTGTTACCCACCTGACTCCCAGGCAGTCGTTCCCAAGCATGCAGGGCTGTTTTCCACTTGGCCTCCAGACCCTCAAAACTGTCATTTAGAGACAAAATGAGTCTTTCAAGGAGAATGTTCTTCTTACTGCTCACCCATGCCTGGGTTTGCAGTGCCAGGATGGCAGCAGTGGAAGGGACTCTGAACTCTCTGTCTTTGGAAGTTGCTGTGGACATGTCAGAGCTTCCCACACAGGGTTCTTGTATTCTTCTCAGGGGTTTGGTGGTGTCTGAGAGCAGCTGTGGTCCTGGGTGGACATTATAGGCTGTATGTTGTTGTCCATTAAAAGTCTGTGTAAAAATACCAGAGGGTCACATAGAAACATTTAAAGGTTCTAAATTATTTGAAAAGTTTAGAGAGTCTAAGCTTTTGAAACAGGAAGAGAAGCTATTTGCAGGGATATATTCAATGGTTCTGCTAAAAATGTCTTGACTAGCTAATTTACCTCACATTGCCTCAGTGTCTGCAGGAAACTGAAAAAATTATTTCCCTTTTTCCACAGATGCTGGTGAGAAAGTTAATGCTGAAAGGTGAGCAATTGTGTTAGCACAGGGAAGTCAAGGTTCTTTCCTACAAGCTTGCACATTTATTTAGCATTTCTCATAGATGCAGATATTATTTGCTGTCTGCGTTAGCTATTTCTAGTCTTTGAAAAGAAGCCAGAATTCTTTAAGAGTCACTGCTTTTTCTGAGCTGATGCTGGCTCTTTTGCCTGAGGAGTATTTGAAATCTGCCAGAATGCATGTATTGTCAAAAACAGAAATTGAAAACCCTATACAGGATCTGCTGCCCCTGTGAGTTATGAGCTTTCCCAAGTCATCAGGGAGAAGAAATGCCTGCTCTTGTTGTCTGCAAGAGCTGTGGATGGACAGAGGCAAAAGAAATCCCTCTCCCTCCTCCCCCCTTTCCCATCACCACCCAAAACTCTGTCTTTGGGTGAAAAGAAGCTTTTGAGACAGACACACACACAAGCGCTTTCCCAGTGACCTGCCTGCTTCTAGCTGTCCCTCCTTCCTTGGGAGCTGGAGCTGCTGAGACACAGGAGTTGGGGAGCTCCCATCCCCTCTCTGCAGCCCTGAGACCAAATGAATAAAGTGAACAAGGTTTTGAAGATCCTTAAGAAGTCATCAAGGAGAAGGAAGAGATGGAGAGAGGAGCTGAGGGTGGAGGAGGAAGGGGAGAGCCAGGAACTCTGTGACCCAGGTGGTTTGTGCCATCTGCACCTCTGTACCGCTGGTAAGGAAACACGAATGTTCCTGCTCACCTTGGGACAATGTGCCTGTTTGATATCCATTGCTTATGTGTGACTGGAGAGCTTCCTACAGCCAGCCATTGCTGTTGTGCTTTTTGTGAAAAATACTGGTGGGAAAAGTGGTAAACGCAGGGAACTGAAACTCCTGGGTCTCCTTTTATAAACCTTCCCTTGCTTGCGTGGGTGGCATTTTGCACATTTGTGGAGTGGGGAGAGAAGGGATTTTTCTTTCTGGAAGAATGGTGTTCCTGAAAGTGTAGGGAGAATGTGTAGCTCATTGAGAGTTTTGCTTAATATATGTGGTTGCATTTTGAGATATTTAAGCTTGCGTGTTTATTCTGTGAATTTGTGCAACAGAAAAGCAATGGGAAATGGAGAAATTTAGGTTGCTGTTTTTCTGAGGGATGTTTTTGTCTGCCAAAGTTGGTCTGGACCCAGGCCCATTATATCTATCTTTACCTTCCAAGCAAATAATGCTGTGGCTGTAATATCATTGAAAATTATTCTGTTTAGTCTGTCTATAAAACAGCAAAACAAAAGATGCCGAGAATGTGAAAAAGGATCATTTAGAGCATGCACTGATATGTCGCCAGCATGTTTGAACTTTCTGCTGGGGGCTGTGACCCAGCAGAGCAAAATGTGCACTTGGCCATCAGGCTCAGCTTCCTTACTTCTGTGCTGCCACTGTCCAAGGGATATGAAGCACTTACGAAGCTGCACTTAGGATGAAGCCATGTTCATGTCTAATGTAGGTCACTGATCTTTTTAGCACCACATTTGATGGTTTGTTTATCATAGTATTGTTGTAGCTTTTGTACGTTTTACGGGCTCGCTCTCTTTCTTTGTCACGCACCTAATACTGTTGAGCTGCTTTTCTGACCCTGTCCTGGAGCATCTGATGGCCCTATTCTTGCAGGATCCTGGGTGGCTTCACTTACAGCTGGAGATGTGGGGCACAGAGATGCTCCTGGACTTGCCCAGGGTTACACAGCCTGGGGCAGGGGTGAGCACTGCCCTCTGAGCTTGAGGCCTGAGACAGTGCCATGATGAGCAGCATTGGTGACTGTCCTGCTCTTGGCTTCAGTTTCTAGTTGTCCAGACTTTCATCTCTCTTACCTCCTCAGGTAGTTCAAGAGTCTGAGATGTGCCTCTGCCGCCATTTTTTCCAGTGAAATACACTCCAATACTTTTGCTTAAAGTTTTCATTATGTTTCTTATGTTATCTTTAGTAAGAAACTGATCAACAGATAAGAAAGGAAATTAGAACCTGAAAATATTTAGGTTCAGAATGTGAGGAGGCAGTGGAAAACATTAGCCAGTCTCAAAATGACAGGTATTTCTATTGTTAACCCTGTACATATTTTATTTTATGGTTTTAATAGGAAGTTGTCACTGGGAAGGTTCACCCCCAGCTGTGAGCTTCTCAGCCTGGGATGTGGTCCCATCACAGCTGAGTTTTATGTTCAGTCCACTTCCTTCTAACCATCTCATCTGCTGAGTTCTAAGGTGTTGATGTGAGAGATGGAGTGCTTTGGGTATTTTTTTATTTATTTTTTCTTTTGATAAAAAGAATGACACAGATCTTTTGAACCTGTAGCTGATACCAAGCTGTGTGGGCAATAGTAGTTGGACAGCCTGAGTCCATTTCAGATGGGCATACACAGTGGATCTCTCCCTCTATGCCATGGATTCAGGCTGCTTAGCAGGGAAAGGAGAAGAACTGGTGCTTCTTGACCCAAAACATCTCAAACTTGGGTGATGAATTCTCTGGAGGGTCTGTTCCTCTCTGTTGATTGCAAGGAAAGTGAAACTGAAGTCTAAGATATCTCTTGTGAGCTGACTTTTATATAGCTTGCAGGGGTTTTGGGACATGAATGTGTGACTAAGAACTTTTAGCTTTATTGCCTGGATGTGTTTTAGGTGAAGGGCCCCCTCTTTCATAGTCTCTGCTACTCAGCAACAGTTTGTTAGCCTGAGGCTTTTAAAAAGCTGAACTGATGAGGTTTTTTTATCCTAAATGCAAGATGGGTAGTGGGTTAATGCACTTCTGCCATTCAGGCAACATTGATAAAGATGGATTGACAGGAAAAAAAAAAAAAAGAAAAGCATCAGTTAAGGCAAATGGGGAGAAAAATAGTGCATTCCTGCAGTTGGGTTCTGTGCCGGCAGTTATTCCAGCCAGTTATATCTCCACAATAAAATGTAAATGAACACAATCATTTATTTTGGAGCCTGGAGGCCTAGTGGTATGAAAAGATAAGCGAGCATTTCCCATTGTTTATTCGATGGAGGTGGCTCTTCTGTGTCTGCTGCTGTCTCTCTGATACCTTGGCAGCATCTAAATGTTGCCTTTATTATTAAAAACACATATATGGGAGTCTAATATCTGAAACGGATTAGTGTGGTGTTTACAGAGGCATCAGCCAGCCCCCACTCCCTGCAGGCTCTCAGCATTTGTGTTCCTTTTGCAGGAGCAGTGCACAGCTAGACAGAATGCCAGCAGCTGGCTGAGGACTGGGGAGAAGCAGAGACACAAGGCAGGGAGTGATGGGTCTGTAACGTGTGTGGCTGTCACTGGTCAGAGGGATGAGCAGGAGCGATTGGGAGATTCCAGAAAACTGCTTCTCTGGAGGCTGATGAGGGGGAACAAAGGGAGGGTGGAGAACAATAGGACATGACAGTGGCATTGGGATAATCTCTGATCCTATTTAGGCATGTTTAATTGGCCTGCCAGTTCTTCACATCTCATGCATTTTCATAAGGATTCTTCTTTGCCTCTTGTTTTATCTTTTCGTAGCTCCTTGGATTTCCCTGCAGACAATCTCTCTGGATTTCTTTGTTTTGTGTCCATCCCCCCCCCCCCCCCATCCCCCATTCCCATTTCAAAGCAGTGCTGAGTTGCCTGGCTTTGTGGTGTCTAAGCAGAAAGACAGATTCGGCAAAAGAGCTGTTTGGAAAAATCTCACATTAATCGCGTGTAACAGCGAGAAAATTTTGGTATGGGAGGGGGCATTTTCAGTGGCCTAAACCAGTGTGCCATCTATCACAGCTCTTTTTGCACTGGTCTAGGGCTCTGAATATAAACTTACATCCCAATCATGTATAATGTTATGGGAAATTAATTTTTTTTCCCCCTCTGGAAGCTAAGATACATTTATTCTTATGATTTTCCACCCTGTATCATCTACCTTAAAAATACAGAGCTGCTGAACTTCTGGGTTATATGAATTCATTCAAAGGAATGTTGCTCAGCCTTTCACATCATCTCTGTTAAACTCCTACCCTTTCATTCCTAAGTGATGCCAGACCCAGTTGCTTCATCCTCCCACAAGAAATCCCCCAGGCACATAATTAAAACCAAGCCATCCTTGTAAAGCCGCTGGCCGAGCTTGCCAGAACTGTTTGTGAATTTCTTGTGGCTTTGAAGTTCGCAAGTACTGAGGCTTGCAGGGACGTGAGGACCCACAGAGATGCAGGCAGAGGAGATCAGGAGCTGCACTAATCTCTGGCTGGTCTCTCTCAGAGCTGGTCTTGTCCCACCTGATCCCTGGGGTGAAGACAAACATCTTCAGATAGGTGCCTATCAGAATGGGTCCCCTTCAGAAGGGGACTGCACCAACAAGAGAGTCCAAAACTGCATGGCCAGGATGCCCTAAGGGTATGGGTGCTTTAGGTGCCTTTATGCCAGATGAAATTTGACAGCTTCTCAGAGCATCTCATCATCAAGGTTTGGGGCCAGGTGCTCTGGAAATCATGGGGCAAAAGCTCATGAGAAGCCACTGGAGTGTCCCTGACCCTCAGTAGTGGAGGAGATGGGAAGAGCTGCAGGTGGTGGTGGAGGCCAGGGATGGACACCTTCTGCTTTGGAAGAAACCCCTGTCCCTCATGTCTGCAGAAGCACAGCTGCCATAAAACCCTATGTGTCCCATCAGCAGGGTGGTTTTCACAAGGCTTTTATGCATTTTGTGATGACAGCTTGGTTTGTGGCAATTTATTGTCCTGCAGGGTTGTCTTCTCTGTTTATATCTCATGGGTCTCATTGTACAGTAGTAAATCATTGCAAAGCTGATAGTTTAGTTTCCAGCCATAAATTCAAATGCTGGAAAAGAGACTTGTTTATTCCTAAGCCACTGTTCTTCGAATGTGGCTGTTCATAGAGCTCTGTATGCCCCCAGGTGCAAGGATGATGTTTGGTAAACGCACTGGTGACTAAAATAGAGTGAGGAACCTCTAAATGAATTTTTATACGGGATCGCAAGACATGAAATGATTTGGACAAGGCTTTACATCAGGGAACGTGGAGAAACAGGAAAGGGAAGAATATTCTTTTGGCAGAGCATTGGCACAAGGCTGAGTCTATATGTGCTGCATTATCTGTTCAAGGTTGTGGTCTGGGGATGGTGCTGGAGCACTGCAAGCAGCAGTCAGTGTGACCAAGGTTAAACTTCTGAGGGTCCTGGGACAACACTGAGACTGGCACCAAGTGTTCTGCTAGTGAAGGCAGTCTTGTTGCTGGTAGAAAGGAGAAAATCTAGAGTGGGAATTAATGTGTGGCACTGAAGAAGTCAGGGTTAATAGCATCAAGGCTGGGATATTTGTAGATAAAGGCAAAGGATCCCAAGAAAGCCACAGGCTGGAGACCCTAATAATCCTCACTCCGCCTGTGCCCTGCGGTGGTGAGCGAACTGTAAATGAAGTAGTTATTAGCAGCTCTGCTCATATCACAAGATATAAACTGGTCTATTGAGCAAGAAAGAGTTGCCCTTTTTTAACCTTTCAAAGTGATTTCCCTTGTGGGGGCCAGCAGAAGGAGAAAGCTCTGCTTCCTGACTGGAATCTGGTGCCCTTTCAAAGCCCCAGGAACTCTGCTCTCCCTCTTTGCCAAGGGGGTTGTGGAGATGCATTATTTATAGCTCCTCCTGGGCACCCCACTTGCAGATCCTGCCATGGAAAGGGGATTGCTGGCATTCACTGGAGATTCAGAGGTGATTAAAAGCTCATGAATGGTTATAGTCTCTCTTAACTTCCAGCAAAGACAATTGTACAGAGAAAGCTTTTGATCGAACAGATTCAGTCCATTGTAACCAAACATAAATTTTGCTGAGAAAATATTCTGTTTCAACATTTTCAGCAATTAAACCCTTCTACATTTGGACTGTTTGGTGGTAGAAATTAATTAGTCGATAATATTCTCTTTAGAATGAAGACAAATGTTTTTATGTCTTTGCTGAAGGCTAATATTTGCAAAGAGAAAAAGAAAAGTAGCTGAGTTCCTTAAGTCTTTTTAATCTTGTTCTGATAAAAATGCTTTCTTACTGTTAAGCATTCTTTGAATTTGTGGGCCTCTTTCTCACGTTTCCTACAATGCAAAGCATAGAGAGTGGCTAAATAAGAGCTGCAGGTTTCAGCTTTCAGAGGACTGGAGTGATCAGATTCAATCCCGTCCTTCCATCTTGGGATCACTTGTAATAAACACCAAGGAAATGAGTAAAAATGTCCAATCAGACAGACCTTTTTCTTCTTCAAGAGCAAGTACATGAATGCTCAAATGATTAGAGGTGGCATCCACACCTCATTTGCTTACCACGTAGCTGCAGAAGCTGTGTGGTTCAGTCCCTTTTCAGCCAGATCTTGAATTTGTCTGTGGATGAGAGAAGCACAGGTGAGCCTGGAGGCCAATACCTGGATTTTCTAGGGAAGCAGAGACACATACTGAATTAGCTTCTCAAAATACTCTGCAGCACTTGCTTTGACAGATTTTCTGCCACTGAAAAAGAAAAATAAATGAGCAAAGCCAGGCAATAAGAGTTTTAGAAAAATCCAGGCACCATCTTTCCTCTAATCCATCTGAAGCCCCACTTGCAGGATGCATCACCACTGACTTTGGAGCAAAATGCTTTCACCTAATTCACTGATTAATCAACTCATTAATAAGGAAATGCAAACAGAGAGTGATAGTTTTAGGGTCCCTGATTATAAAACACAGCTTTGATACTGTTTTTAGATATCAACACACAATACAATGTATAGACTGAATCACAGCCTTTGTGAAGGGCTGAGTTTGGCATTTCTGACTAGAGAAATCAATTTGGCAATTCCGGGATGAGGGAACTGTAGGCTGTTGGGGTAGGAAAATACTTCAGAAATGAGGATAATAAATTAAATCTGAAGACAGTAGATGTGGGAAATGGAGTTCTCAAAGTCTCCCTTGGATGACAAAAATAAATATCTCCCTTAGTGGGAAGTATGAAATTGCTGGTAAGTGCTTTTCAAAATACCAGCTGTTGGCCAGATTCAATCAATTATTAATTATGCCATCATGGTGATAATTGTTACAATTTAGACACTTCCAAAACAAATCTCTAGTTAATTAAAGGTGGAGTCAGTTCTTGGAAAAGTGAGCACTGGGCCACCTCTGTGATGGTGCAGCTCTGGGTCTGATAACCACAGGGGCTGGCAAATCTGCACCTACTATCAAATGGGGTGAGAAATTCAAGCCTTGTGTGAACAGAAGAATGCTTAAAGTAGGAAAAATGAATGATGAATTTTCAGATGGATGTATGGATTTACTTAGGGCTGGGCTCAGTTCCCTCCTCTGCTGTGTGCTCCCAGTCTAGTGGGCAGGCCACTGATGGGCAAATTTTCTGCCAGAATAAACTGGTACAGCTGTTTTGCAGATGAAAAAACAATGCCAATTATGTGTGGCAGTGGATTTGGTCATTAGATTTGATGGTGGACAAGGATAATTCAGCTTGATGTCCTGTAAAAACACAGGCCAAATCCTTCAGCCATGTATCCCTGGCAACTTGGACAAGGCCAAAGCAAACCTGGTTGGTTTTCTGGTAGGCACACATCTGGTTTTGATTGAAGTAGACCAGAAAACAAAAAATGTGCTGTTGCCTTCGTTAATTTGTTCTTGTGAGTAAAACACCTTCACTGGTATTATTTTGGAAAAGGCATCTGTCTACAATCTGGTTTAAAATGGAGATAATTGTACTTCTGTTGACCCATTCTTTCTTTACCTCTTCTATTAAAATACCACTCAGTGTGATATTGGAACATCTGTCCACTGTACACTGCAAAATGAACCTCCAGATAAGGTTTCTGTAAGCAAAGGTAATATTGGTGTAATGTGTTTAATGCGGATAATAGAATTCAATTTCATGGGTCCGTAAGACCTTTTGAACTTTATGCTACTGATTAATAATTGTTTAACCTGAAACTTCCAATGTTTTGCTTAAAAAGCAAAGTTGTATTTTACTGGGTGCTAAATATTAGTAACAGCAAGTCCACCAACACAGACATGCTATTTTAAAAGGTATGTACACATGCTGGCACAAGCAGTACTGATTCTGCACAGTTAGTTAAATTTTCACTATATAGCTTGTCTAAATTGAGGCTGCTTTAATTTCAAAGCTAAGCTGCAGTGACCACAGCTTTCCTACCATCCTTTCTGGGGCTGATGGTGCTCTGCAAGTAACAGATTTGTGTGTTATCTTTAACTGTGCTCACAGTAAAGGACTGCAGCTGGCACTTAAACTGGGGCACGAGAACCTGCTTAAAATGGAGATGCCTTTTGGCCTTTGGCTTACTAACTCGTCTGGGCTGTTCCTTGCTAATTGCTTCATTAGCACAACAACAATGTGAAATATAGTGAGAAGACTGTTGGGAGTACATACATGAAGGCAGAGCATGACCCCTGTATAGGCAGGCACCTGCAGTCAGCATTTGCAAGATTCTCCCAATTCTCTTTCATTCTCCCAAGTCAATTGGCAGCCGGCACGAGTGGCAGTATAGCACACAGAGATAAGACTGTTTTAATTTCTTGCTTCAGGAGACTCAGCTGCCTCCTTGGAAAGACTGATGCCTTGTCCATGGATTCACAGATTGAGCAAGCGTACTTGTATCATTTAATTATTAAAGGATGGCTTCAGCATTTCCTGGCAAAATAAACTGTGGTCTTTGAATCCTGGCAACAATGTTCCACCTGCAGGACTACTCTTCTTACTGTGGGCAGTAGGCAGTACCACTTTGGTCACTACTCTTTGGGATAATACAGCTCTCCTAACACAATTTCCAAATGTCAGCTGATAAAGTAGTCATAATAGGAAGAGATGACTACGAGTAATACTGATAGGCCTCAGGCTGGAAGCTCAAGAAAGGAACATAGAGGTGAATTCTTAGGTTAGTTGTCTTCTCAACTATGGGACATAATTCAAATGCTGTTCACCCACTTGAATTGCAGAAATGTGCTCGAAAAATCCTATGTGTTCAGCCTTCCTGCCCATCTGGGGTGTGACTTACGGAGAGGAAGACATTGTCAGCACAATGGGAAGACACTGTCAGCACATATGGTGCTTACACACGGCAATGCAATGGTGAAAATAAGGAATTTCTCCAAAGAGCCTCTTGCTGGTTTCTTGCAGCTGGTGCTATAGAGGGTTGAGGGTCCAGAGAAGTTCTAATTCAGAGGGAATAATTGCATGTAGCTGAAAACTAAACATGGCATTTCTCATGGAGTGTCCTTCTGGTGAGCTTGTAAAAAGTTGCACAGGATGTTCAGAGCTTGTGTCAGAGAAGGTGCCCATGGATGCAGAAAATAAGAACTTTGAAAATATTGAGGATGGAGGTTAGTGACTGAAGCCTGTTTGCTTGTTTTGCTGAACAGTTTATGACAGGCTGTCACCTGCATAAGATAATAATCAGGGTAATTAAACCTAATAGTGCCACATGAACCGCCCCCCCCCCAATATGTTACTCTGTTGGAGGCTGTGCTATTGCACAGGGAAAGCTGTAGCCATGCTAATTAGGATCAGGCAAAGTACTTGTAAAGCATAATTTAGACCATTTCCTTTTGGGAATTGTCTACTAATGAGCGTGGTTCCAATGAAATTATTCATTGTTCACATTGTCACAGGATCATTTATTAAGGGTAATCAGTTGAAGCAGTACAGGTGTCAGTGTGGGCAGAACATCTTCTCCCAAACCTGTTATTGACAATGTCAATACACGGGGAGAAGCAAGTTCAGTTTGGCTTTGCCGAGCTCCCAGTTTGACCCCCCAACCTCAACTAACAGCATTTCTAAGCAGCATATTTGATTTAGCAGACTCCAAGGGGCAATAAACTTGGAGCCTGGGGTCTGCTCCATGGCTTTGGGGAGGGGTGAGCCCCTTCTGGCTACCCTGGTGCTGCTCTGCTTTCCATAGCGGATATGGATGTTTCTGTGGGAATTCCTATGCCAGGAAGGGGAGCTTCACTGTCAACACATAGCAGCCAATGAGTCTGTGGGGTACCTGAACTTTTATAGATCAGCTCAGCCTGCCTTTGGTTCAAGGCATTACTGTATTGGATTTGTTGTTTCAGCATTGATCCCACTTGCTTATCTAAGGCAGACTTTTTGTCTCCAAATGCTTTAATGCCACATTTGGCCAATGTTATTTGCTTCTGTGGCTCTCAGAGCTCCCAAGCTCTTAGGGGGAGGTCGCTTGTTAATTGCAATAGATTATCTTAATATTCACTATGTCATGAACATTTTTGAGAGATACCTTCAGATTGTTGTTGGCCAATCTGTTTGACATATTTTTGCAGGACAGTAATCCCACAAAATCTATATGCCCATATATACTCATATGCAATTTATAGAGAAAAACTGTCTGTAGTGAGCTTATTTTGCTTTCTTTCTAAATGGAAGGTGTACACTGGTTAGCCAGTTTAATGTGGTCTGATGTATAGGGATGATAAAAACACTGTTATTCCAGTACCTGGTTTTATTTTTTGCAGACAGCGTGCAAATACCAAAAGACAAGAGGGAAAGAAGAGGCTGCCTTTCCATATAAATCTGCATTTTTCTCCCCAGAACCCGTTTTATGGGTCTGTCCGCTGACTGTACTGATATCATTGAAGCACATAAAAAGTAATGTAGGAACATCCTTTAAACTAGTGAAGAGAAGATGAAAATAATAAGAACAAATTCACAAAGGCAGTATTATCAGTATTTGTAACATTAATACATTCAGCTGTAACTGCACCTGTTAGTAAGGAAATACTGCCTTCTAAAATGCATTTTAGTACAGTGTGTAATTTTCAGGATGTGTATTAGACACACAGGATTTTGCTTTATTATTCCCAAGGAAGGAAACAAATTGTATGGCAACTTCAAGGGAAAAATGAACTAATTTAATGTAAGCTCTACTTTGAACAGTTTCTGCTCCTTTAATTTTGTTCTGATACATATTTTTAAATGTTTACTTGAACAGAAGGCTGTTTTTTTTCCTTACCATTTCTTCACAGGTTATAGAAAAAATGTAATAATTGTTACAGAAGAAATGTAATCATTGTCAGACAGATAAACGCAGTAGCACATACATATATTCTAAATATGGTATATTCATTAATCACATGGTGTTTTGCTTTATTTTTTCTGAAACTTGGTGTATATTTTCATTATCCTCTTGCATTATTTGCAATGGCTTCTATGGCTTGGCAGAGCCACTTCAAATACCAGACATGATAAATGGTAATAGATTTCCCATTATACAAATGCTTTTATATCCTCTTAGTTTAATTGCTGCATTTCTCACTCATTCTATTGTGCACTCTTGATGACCAGTGTCCCCACAGTCATTTCCTGAGCTGAAATGAGGATTAGATTTATATGTGGGAGAGCAGAAAACACATTTGTTGCAGTATCAAAGAGAAACAGCTGTGTTTTGTTTTCAACTGGAATTTCCTCTAAGGTAAAGCCAATTGTCTTGAGACATTCAGGCAATTCCCCTGGCTAAAGAAGTTCTCTGAGACTCTCAGAGGAGGGTAAATTGGATCTTAATATTCAGGTTTAAGTCAGAATATGCTTAAATTCCAGTGATGAACCTAGAGAGAGGATGAAAGATGAAATGGCATGGTTCCTCTAGTGTTATTTGTAGACTGGTACTTCAGCATCATGAAAGCAGGGAAGATCTGGTGCAAAATGATATTTTGATTGGAAAAAGTGTTTAAGATCCTCTGCTACAGCTCCAGTGAAATTAATTGGAGATGCCTGTGCTCAGTAGAGGGGAGAGAAGGAAAAAGCAGCCTGAACAGAGCAAGCAATTGTGCATGGGGAGATGGGAGTCAGCTCTCAGGCTGTCTCAGAAATTGAACATTTGTGATCTCATCAACCCCCAAGTGCTCAGGCCTTTCATCTTCTGTACAAGGCTTTAAATACATACATTTAAATTTATCTATAATTGATATACACCTACACACATGTCAATGCTTGCAATTCTATATAATTTTAAAGAAAACAAGATGGAGGCAAGAAGAAAATCTCTTGTGTTGTTACATCAAGGTTGACCTCTAAACTACTGAGGATTTATTGTGTTTTGAGGGTCTGTAACGGGAATTCTTGAATTTGGAATTTGGTGGTGTCTCCTCTGGGATTGCCATTTGTGTGTGCTGCTAATGTTTCTACAAATTCAGAGCAGCTCTCCACAGCCCTTTCCCTGCTGGAAAGTTTTCTGGGTCAGTCTGTGTTATGTTTTCCTTTGGTTCCAAATTTATACCTCCGAGTCTGAATTTGTGAAACTGTTCACATGTCCTTCCAGCGTAAGAAGTGGGAGGGTAAGCCTGGTGACTCAGTGCAAAAACTCAGTGGCAGAGCATCGCTGAGATCAGGCACTGGAGGTGAATTATTCTGTGTCATGTCTCTAAGGAGACTCCTGGAAAGCCACAATGTGTTGTTTCCACAGACCAATGGCTGCAGGCAGCGAATTGCAATCTCCAAAGTATTCTATGGGATCAGCAGAAATGCTGGTTAGAGAAAAACTCCCAGATGTCCATCTATTGAGGGCAACCTTTAGCCCTCAGGTATTGATTTAGTGATGAAGCTTTTTTCTACAGATCCGGAGCTGCCCTGTGGGTTCCTGGAAGGCACCTCTGAGCTCCCCTGTGACAATGGTAAGAAGCAGTTGAGAACCACTACTGCTGTAGTCTGAGTTCCCATAGAGAGAGTGGAGAATATTTTGCTTATTCAGCTTCTGGGAGAGGCTCAGCTCAGCAGGAAAGGTCAGCTAAAGTACTACTCCCAGTGTGATTTGGGCTGAAAGTCAGAGATGAAAGGGAGTAGTAACATGTTGGTCAGGCAGAGTCGTCAGCAGGTGTTGGTCTCTCAGAGGAATGTAGGGATGAGCAGGGTTGGGTAAGGAAGACAGTGAGACCTGTGTGCCCTCATGAACCCTCTCTAAAGTCCTTCCACAAAAAAATAGTGTGAAGTTTGTTTGGGAAGTTGACATTCAGTAGGTGGTTTGTGCATCCCTGGGATGGTGGCTTTCATCTTAGGTCTGCATGACATTGTCAGTAGTTTCTACAGACACAAGAAGTTCTTATGCAGAGAAGTTTCTTTAGCAGGACTTGCCCTGCTGGGGCTGTTACCAGCACAGTCCCACTGCATTTGTGCTGGTGCTGGGTTTCTGGTGAACTGCTCCAATAAAATTGAGGGCTTTGATCTCCTTTGCTCTGGTAATCTCTGGATTAGCTTTCTGGTGAAGTGCAAGCATGCACCCGTGTGTGCTAAGGAATAATCTTACTTTGCAAATTAATATGTTAATGTGGTAGCAGATTCCCAGTCCTTAACAGTGGGAGGCTGGTGATAGGTTTAAAACATCAATGTGTGATTTTATTCATCTGGACAAGATAGCAAAACAGCCCCTCACTGAAAGTACCGACAAGGGTCTGTGCCCCCTCTAGCTCAGTCTTTGCCATCCTCCCCACAAAAACCCTTCCCTCTCACTCCCTCTGCCACTGCCTAAAGCTTGACTCTATTTCACAGTAATCATATATTAATTTCGAGCCGGCAGCCCCTCGCAGAGCCAGGCAGAGGTGCGGAGGGAGCAGCGGCACAGAGCCATGTGAGCGCAGCGCTGGAGGCTGCAGGAAGATGTTCGCTGTCTCGCTCAAGTGCCGGCTCGGGGTGGTGAGACGGAGGAGCAAAGGTACGGTCAGAGCGGAGCCGCTCGCTCCTGCCTGCGACAGGGACTTGGAGGGCGAGCACTTGAGCCTTTACTTTTCCTTAGCTGGGCAGGAGGAAAAAAGCTACATGGTCTGTGATTGATTTTCACCCTCCGTGCATTGGCAGGCGGGAGTAGGATTATTTTAATTTCTTGCATGTCCTATATTTTTCTGATGCTGGATTTTTTTTCCCGTTGACTCTCTGGATTTTTTCTCTATTCATCTGCCACGGTTATTACTGCAGTAAAGTAGATTTAGGTGTGCCTCAGAGTCTCACAAGGTTTCCCTCCTCCCATGTGGGAAATATTACTTTGCAGGGAGAAGCACTTGGGTGTCGGACTCCACCAGACTGTTAGGGAGTCATGGTGCCAGTCCCTCCCTACACTCCTTCCAGAAGGGGAGTGGGTTGAAAGGATGAGAAACCTGGCAGGATAATGGGGAAAAAATCCACTTTGAGAAGATTTGAGGAACGTTAATATTTTATTTCAGAGCAAGTTAATCTGAGACAGGACAGTTTCTGTACTCACCATCCTGCAGTGTTGCATGTGATCAGAAGTGAAGAAGTTTTGTTGTGCTGGACTGTGATCCCAGGGTCCCTCGCCCCCAGTTCAGCTGTGCGAGTGTTCGGAGGTCTCTGTACTCGTGGCTCACGGGGTATGCTGCAGCCGGGGCTCGGTCCCGCTGCTGTTACCTTTGATTTCTGGAAGGTTTGCATTTTAATGGAGCCTGGAGCAGATCTCACCGCTGGGAGCTCCTCTCTCCTGTGCAAACCCTTCCAGCCGGCGGCACTCCTGCAGCAGATCAAAGTTCTTTGCTGTTAAGGAAGATGACCCGCATTTTTATAGGGACCTCTAAAGCAAAACAGCTTTCAGGGGCTCAGTGTAACTCGGATGCTATTGATTCCAGACTTCACTCAATGTATAAACTCAGCTTTTAGCCTCACTTAAGGGGAGAGAGACTTACATGCTGATGCAAGGATCTGTGTGCTGACACGCAGAAACTCTGTCAGGACCGGCAGGTACAAAACTTCGGTAGCAAAGAGAAAGGCCTGAACACAATGCACAAGTTTCTGAGGTGGACTAAACCTTAAGTTTGGGGTGCAATTCTTATGTGTGACTTGCCTAGTGAGTAAAAAAGCATATGCTAAGATCGAGGTTGCAATTCTATCGGACAGACGTGAGCAGAGAGCAGGAGCCTGAGGGCTGCTTCACTTGACATTGGTTATTGGGGTGATAAGAGAGCAAGGGAGCACATGGGTTGTGATTACCCCAGTGTGTGTACAGACAGGCAGTGAGATGCTCTTTTGCTCCTTGCTGCACACAAGGGCACGTTCACCCTGGAGTTACAGTCCTCCTGTGGAAGCCTCGGAACTGAACTTATTTCAGACATAAGAATTTATATTTGGCATCATTTGCCTTTGACAGTTTATCCTCATGCTTCTTTGTTTCTTTGCCTCCATGGCTTGGAGGCTTCATGGGCTTCTCTCTGCACTGGAAGGAGTTTCATGTTCGCAATCAAATAGGGTGGCACAGGCAGGATTTCCACCTTCTGGAGTGATGTCTGGAAGTGCTTGGATCAAACACAGCCCTGGGGTCCCTTTTTAGTCGGCAGATGCCAAGAGAAGATCTGGTGCCTTATTAGTTTTTATAGTTCTTTTTCCCTGGCATGCTATTTTGCTAAATATCCTTAAGGAATTGGCAATAGTGTGGAACATGAGGGGTTTTACTTCTGCAGTTTTCCAGGAAAGTTAGAAACAAGTATTCTGACACAGGGCATTTTATGCCTGCAAAACACTGAATATGCAGCCTGAGATTGTAATGAAGGTTAAAAAAAATGTTATTCCTGTACTACCTGATAAAGTTTTAGTGGCTTTGGTTGAAATATTTAGAATTGACTTAGATCACCTGCATTTCTTAGTGACAGATTTAAATGAGAGAATTGCTAATCCAATGCTAAATTGTACTGCTTTGATCAAGGATTAAACTGAGCTGGAAGTGGCTTTTGGGACTAGAGCTTTGAAATGAACAACCAGAGAGAGATGTTGTTACTTGTCTTCAATATTTTGGGACAGATGATGTTTAAAGAACATCCTCAAAAGACTTATAAAAAATAAATGATGCCTGGGCACTTCAGTACCAGAATGAGCCCATTATGACTGGGCAGCAAGCAAGGATGGGAGCTGCTATGAATTATGTTAGTGAGTAATGATCTCTGCTGCATTTCACATCTGTATATACTCAAAAGCTCACTAGCTATCTGTTGCATCCTAGGAGATGGTCAGGCGATTATTTGGCACTAAAAATTCTGACCACCTTTTGAAGAGAGACAGGAAGACATGAAAAAGGGGATATATGAAAGACAGTGGCCAATACCCCAGCCCAGGTATCTGTCTGTCCTCTGGTCCAGGCATTTATATGATCCAATGTCCCAAAACAGTACTCTGCCTGGCACTGCAGGTGGATGCTTGCTGAGGGGATACTCCTCTGCTGAAGCTGATTTTTATTAATTGTAAGGTTAGGTGTTAAAATTTCAGCTATGGTGGCTGCGGTTAGTTTTGTGTAGTTTTAACTTTAAACATCCTCATAGAAATGAGGATTGGTCTCGCTGTACTAATTGCTACTGTCTTTTCCGAAACAGGCTCCTTCCCCCTTTCTGCTTTCTGCGCTATTTTCTTTTCCTCCCTCAAGCTCTGTCTTTCCTCCCCAGCTAATCCCCTCACTTCGGGGAGAAATTCTTGCTGTCAGTCCTCTTGGATTCCTGCTTTCCTTCTCTCACTGAGCCCTTGAGCTTTTCCTGGCATGAGGAACATTCACAGTTAATCCACCAGGCATTCATCTGGTTGGCTGGGGCTGGCAGCACTTCCCTGCCCACAGCTCTCAGCTGTCTTTGGCCAAGATCAGCTCATATGGCTGTAGGGCTCCTCAGTCCTCTTCAAGGACTCTTGATCCTCTGCAGAAGGTGCCACTGAAAACCCCTAGGAACATACAGTTGCTTGTCCAATACAATAATTAAACTTTCCTCAATATTGGTGCGTCTTTCTATTCGAAAAACTGAATGATTTCTGGCTGGTCATGCTTGTCATTCAGCCGAGCTCAAACAGGACTGTTTGAGGAGGGGTGATCGGTGGTTGCCTGCCCTGCTGGCTCCCAGTTACTGCAGCAAATCAACTGTATTTTATAAATAAGGAAACAGAAGCAGCGAAGAGCCTAAATAATTAACCATATACATGTGTTAGACTGAAAAGTAACAAATAAGGCAATTAAAAAATGTCCTCACTGTTTTCCCTGCTTTCCAAAGCTTGCAGCCCAAGGGAAGGGGTGCTCTGCAAGAGCTGGTGAGACCAGCAGCTGCCTGAGCAATCAGCAGCACACACCAAGGAGCCTGGACCCCACTGCTATGGCAGAAGAAAAGCTTGGTTACTTGGTTTGAGACATTCAAGCTTAAAACATGTTTATTTTTGTCCACTCTAGTTTCTCCTAGTGTGTGGTGTGAATGATGTAATGAAAGTAATTTTGCTGTTCCTTTGTCAAAAGCTGTCATCTGGAACATGCCAGGCATCACATCTCGCAAAAGAAAATACATGTTTTGCTTTCCATTTACATACCTCTGTGCTTTTTGGCCTTTTAAGCTTCACTGAGTCATGTTTACTACTCTCTTTTTTGGACTAGATGCTTTTTCTTGCGTTTTGTTCTTCCTCTCTTGTGTTTGACTGGGAACTGAGAAAATAAATAAGCAGAGAAAAAACACCCCAAAACACCCAGGAATAGGCTAGAAGAATATGTTCATGAAAACTATCATATGGAGTGAAATTTTTAACAAAACCCCAGTTTTAGAACAACAGCTTTTATGGTGAGACCCAGATTTTCAGTGACACCACATTTGGGCATGTAGGCATCCTTGTCCCTTAGATGGAAGTTACTGCATCCTATTTGGTATAGGAAGATATTTGGTTTTGTTTCCATGTTTTTGTTGAGAACAGAGTCATGGGAATCAATCCCAAGAACTGGGAACATGCTCTTGTGCCACTTTGCCTTGTTTGCTGTACAGCAGCATCGTGTTGTGAAGCATCCTGGCTGTGTTTCATAGCAGGGAGTGTTGCTGCAATTGGGTTTCTGTCACAAAAAGATTTGCTCACTGCAGGAAAACAAGAAAAGTTTTGGATCTCTACTTGGCAAGGGAAAAAAATAAAAAAAGGGCAAGCAGGTAAGGTGCTTCCATCCTGTGGTGCAGTGCCAGTCCAGAGTACTGCACAGCAAAGTGAGAGAATGAAATATCCTGTAGAGCTTCTACTCCTGGAGAAGACAGCCATTGGCATTACTGTATTTATCCCCCAGGCCCAGTGTAGCCAGTAAAACAAAGCAGATGGGCAACCAACACACAGAGAAACCAGACTCATCCCCAAAATGAAGCTGTGATGCAGAGGTTGAGCCTGTGGTCTCAGAAAGCTAAGGCTGAATGCAATGTTATTGCCCTCGCTTGCCCACCTTTTCTTTAGGATCATTGCTGCCTCCTAGGGTTTATCCTCACCTGCTTGTTTTAAAGCAGAAGGTATCTTGGAGGTGCTGCTGTGAATATTTATGGCGCTGTTACTGCTACAGCAATGAAAACCAGGCAGTGGTGAACGCACGAAACTCCCTCAGCCCAAACCACTGAGCTGGCAGTGGCTGTGATTCCTTTTCTGTCAGTGTGGCTATGCTTCAGCCCTTTCTATATCTCATTAATAACTTATGATTGGACATGTTTTATTTATGTCTCCAAATGAAGCCCATTTTTCAGCCTGATGCTGTAGCATCCTAGGTGACTGTCACCTGCTCTGAGCATGGTGTGGTTCCTTCAGCCATAGCTCATCCCTCATCTTCCTCCAGGCTCGAACAGTAGAGAGGATATTGATCTCTTAGGGGGGTAATTGAATGAAAAAGGCCCCTAGCAGCCCAGAGGCAGGTGATGAATCCTTGCAGGGAAGCCAGTGTACAAGTGTGTCTGAGGTGGCATTAACCCTTCCTGCTGGAAAGGTACAGCATGTGCTGTTATCCTGTGGGCAAATTCTGCCCAGATCCCATGTGTGCTTTGGTTGGAACAGGAATGAAAGACCACCCTGCCCTGATGTGGATGCATTACATGGGAGCAGTTGCTCTGGCCCTTTGCTGTGCTGCACAGGGAGTCCCAGGCTGTTTGGAAAATCTGGGCCTTGATTTTGACCCTGTAAAAAGGGGGTGAAATCCTTGTGTTCCTGTGTCTATCTGTACATCCTTTCTGTTTTGCATATAAAATCATGTGGGAGTTTTGGGGGTGTTATTAAAGCTAAAAACAGGGGCTGGGAACTCTGTCCTATACCTTCCCTTTATGTTACTGCCATTAACAATTTGTTGTGCAGGTGGTTTTACTGGGCATCTCTTTTTTCTGTGACAACTACTCCATTTGTCTTCCTTGAGAAAAATCCAGGATGGCAAGAGCAGATGCCTATTATTGATCAAAGTTAAAACCATGGATCTAAAGGAGGATGTTTTCCCTGTTTATCACTGAGCTACTTTCCTCTTGACTCTATTCCTTACATACAGCTATGGGATGTTTTTGTCACAGTCTTCCTTCTAAGTTAGTGAATAACACAAAGCAGCTTGGAAGACAGCATTTAAAACAGGTGAGGAAATACCTTGATCTCCTATTCCCCTGCACCTGTACAACTTTTTATCCATAGCATTTTTCCCTCATGTACAGGCATCTGACTTTGCATACTCACAGGGATGTGCCAAATCACAGTTCTTCATTTATTTTGGAGCTGACAGGGAATCTGCAGTGGGTCTGTCTGGAGGCCAATTTGCTCCTGTGCCTCAGGGCCATGTCAAGGAGATTGTATTAGCTTCTCTGCTCTCTCGGTGTGGCAGTAAGTACTTTCCTTTTAATTGCAAAAATCCACCTTAATTTGACAGAATTGAAAGTCTAAAATCACCCCATGGGCACCCTCAGTAAATTCTGTGTAATGCTGTTTTCCCTCGTCGTCAAAGTCTTAAAATTCAGGCTTCTCCCAGGCTGATCTGTACCTCCAGTGTGACATCTGGAACAAGAAAAAAATATAATCCCATATCAGTAAATATGAATCTTTTTCTTTAACTTCTTTCTTTTATATTCACCCACAAAAGTACACTCTTTAAAAGTGCTAGAAAGGCAGGAACTGAAGTTATCTACAGACTGATGCTACTAGTATTGGAAGTTTTATCAACTTGCTGGCAGATCTAGGCTTTCTATCCTGTCTCAGTGTAAATACCTGGTACAGAAGTAGGTTTTTATTTCATACTTTGAAGGAATTACTTGGAACGGTAATGGATAAAATGAAATGAACTTATTAACTAGCAAAATATTTTAACAATGTATTGCAGAAGAGTAAGAGGACAAAAATAATATGAAGTGAGGTTTCAGCATTCTGGCACTGGTGGAGTCCTGAGATGATAACAAGGCCACATATTGGCGAGGTATAAAGGTCTGTATTTTAATTTTGTGTTTTTGTAGTCTGGCCAAAAAAGATATTTCCATGAGTTAAAGATACAAATGGAAAGCTAAACAACACTGACTTTTGCTGTAGGCTGAAATTACTGTAATTTTTCAATTACTTTCAACAAATCTGGTGGCCACCAGCTGTTCTCTTAATGCAACTGTTAGCTAATAACAAGAAGTGCTTCCCTAGCTTTCTGCTCCCTCCTGGATACCTTGTGCTGGCTCATTTAGCTCAGTTAAAAGGAGTGATTTGTCTCCTTGCAGAGAGTGTTGGGAGGGGGTCTGGACAGGATCCCTCTATTCACTTTTTACTTTCTTGTATGAGCTACTTGCACCTCACTGTACTCAAGACCTAGAAGATAGCACTCTATGCTGCATCCTCAGGTCGAAGTCCTTGAAAAAAAAATCCATTGTTTTCTTTTAATATGGGTTTATAAAAGCTTTTTTTTAAAATGTGCTGTATTGTGCATTTGATACTCACTGGGTCTGACACGGCTGGAGTCAGGGTTGTGTCCTTGCCCAGGCTGGCAGCCTAGTGCTGAACTCTTCTCCTCTTCTTGGTTTCACTCAGCTCCTGAGGGTTATTGTAACCTAGTTTTTTTGTGAGCGATTTCCTTTCCTCTGTGTTCCAATTGCTCTTTTTGCTTTACGGAGTACAGCCAGATTAATCATACAAAGCCATGGAAATCAACAACAGTGTGTAATTCAGGGCTTGATAGCTGACTGTGGGGGGGCACAAGGGAAGGGTTGTGCTCTTTACAAAATTGCCACATGATATATCAATCCCCAAGACACATGTCTGCGTTTCCTTTTTTACAATCTATTTCAGGAAACACAAACCAAAAGGAAACTAAGTGCCTTTTAAAATAAATGGTCTGTCTTCGCAACCTATATGCCCCTTCTCATCTGAGTGCATTGGAGTGTAGCAGAACAGTCATGAGATAATGTTTTCTCCTCATACACACTCTTTTTTTCCACTGAGAAAACATGCCTGAGCAGAAAATGAATGCTTTGGGCATTTGTCCAGAATCTTGCAGTGGGTTGCTTCATGCCATTGCTGTGTCTGTGCTGCTTGGAGAGATCAGCATGCATTGCACTGGGGCCAAACGCCAATCAGAGAATAAAAGGGATTACAAACCAACACTTGCTGAGGTATCTTTGTGTGAGCATCATTTTCACCGAGATGCCTCAGCCTAAACATAAAGTTAGCAGAGGCTCAGCACTGTCTGTGTGAAGATGTAGCCTTTTCTTGGCTGGCATGTAACCAAGAGGAAGTATCAGCCTTTTTCACTTAAAGACTCTGCACATTTCTCTTGGGGTTTTCTCCTCTCCCCTCTCTGCTTGCTTGGATCTTGTTTTGCTTAAAATACATTTGCATATCTTTAAAAGTTTTGGGAAATTTGGAATGTAGCTGATACCTCTGGCAATGAGGAAGGCACAGTTTTTCTCTCAGTCTAATTCCTTCCCAGCTCTATTGCAACCATATAAGTAGTCTAAGAAATGAAGGTAGTTGGGAGTTTTTTAATTAAAAGGGAGAGTCAGAACTCAGAGATGCATGAGATCTGCAGAGTTTTGATGTACCTGCCATTAGAAACTCCTTCGACACTCCGGGATGAGCTTTCTAACCACAGTCAGAATAAAAAGGAGACATTTTCGTGAGAAATAGGTAATGACTGGGTGGTCAGGATATTCACGTGAGCAGAGAGATCTCAGCTCAGATCCCTGATGTAGGTCTGCAGTTGGAACTGGCATCTCAGGTTATTTTGGATTATCAACTATGACATGTACAGCTTCTGTATCGTCATAGAAACAGTAAAAGTTCTGTTTTTGCAAGACCAAAAAGTATTTCCCCCCTTGGATTCAGTGCCAGTGCAACAAGAAAAGCCCAGAGATATGAATCCAATAACACAGGTCTCTCTTCCTGAAATAATTCTTCCTCTGCCTCTTAAGTGAGGGTTCCAAGGGTAAGCATTGTTTTTGCCAATATCTGTTCAGTGATCCCTGCTGGGAAATAAAATAATGTCCAGTTAGTTTACTTTACCAGCTGCTGTTGCCATATATTAGCAATCCCTGTGGTTTTACATCCCAGAAGTATTGGCAAGGTCTTTCTTTGACAAAATCATCCTCAACTGATAAAACAGGAAGAAATAACTCCATTTTGTTTCTATGATATGTAGCTGAAGCGTCATAAAGATGATATGTTTTCAGAAAGCAAGGAGTTTAAATAGTAATAATACACTGTCCATGTTCCACCTGTAAAGCAAGCATTGCTTCCCTGAGCAGTTAATTTCTTATGCATTTTCTTTCTTTAACTCTATTGTCATATTTTCTGATGAACTCCCTTCCTGCCCTGGAAAGAGCTATTGCTTACATCTTTGTCTTCAAGCAATGATCATAATAATGGACATTAAAATGACTCAAGAATTCAGGTACTAGAGCACCCCCATTTATACGTTCCTTCCTGGGAAGAAAGCAGGAAGAAATACAGGGAGGGGATAAAACAAAAAGCAATTTTACCATTCCTCACAGGGAAATTAAAATGATTGTAGTGTTTCTGATATATTTTTATTGGAAAACAGTCAAGAGCTGAGCTCTTGTTGAGCAAATTCAGGTTTTGTCTGTGTGTCTGTCAGTCTAAGGTACTATCATTTGGCACAGTGGAGCAGGCTGATTTCAGGTTGCCAGCAGCACAGGAGATGTGCTGATGGTTAAAGCCTTTCTGGCAGGTGCATCCTAATTTTGGGAACTTCACGGGGTGAAGTAAGCCCTCCACAAGCCTTGACCCTTCAGCATATCCATAGTACTGTTGTTAATACAAATGGATTAGCTGCAGTCTCAGGCTCGTGCTCCCAATGCATAGGGACACACCCAGGGAGAGAACAAGAGCTTGGTCTTGTTCCCACTCCTAGGCATCAGGTGAAGTTCAGCCCAAGGACAGGATATCACCAGCCTTTAAATCCTGTCAGAGATGAAGGTCTCCAGACGTGGCCTTGGGTGACAGAAGGAAGTTTGTTCATGCATGTCCTACTCATACATGGGTCAGAGCCTGGATATTCTCTGCCTTCACTCCTTGGGGACCCGTTTCAGGTCTGTGCTGTGTCCCCACCACTGCCACAGGGAATGTGATTTAGAGCTGAAGTGCCTGGAGGGAGCTCAGTCTGAGCAGTGGGTTGGTGTGATGGAAACAGTGACACAACCTCCATTGCTGGCTTCACCCATGGTCTTGGGATGTTGGAATTTCCAGCACTGGCTTGCCAGAACTCTGCCACCCCCAAAGTATTTTCCAAATACCCCCTTTATCTGCTACTTCTGCTGTAACTTGGGGTAACATGATATTTTATTTTTCCAATAGTTGCACCACTTTTTTCTCCTGCACATAAGCATCAAACGCTGTTTGCTGAATATTTCACTTGTTCTTATTTGGGCTGAAGGTTTCTGTTACCACTGGCCCTTAGGGGACCAATTTAGCTGCACTGAACCAGTTTTGGTGTTCAATTCCTTCTTTTCAAAGAGCTGCATTTACACATCAGTTGAACCCTTCATATGCTGGCATCTTCCACACTTCCAGCTCGGTGAATGTTTAAAAACGATATGTCTATCCTCACACACAGATATGCCTCTGCCTTCGAAATGCTGGGGAGGCATGAAAGTCCTGCTGAGAAGTGGGGGAGATTTTGATGTAAATGATGTCCCGCAAGGGACACAACCTCATTCTAGCTGAGAGAGGTTTCATGCACAGAAATGCAAAATATTCAGCCCATGTATCATTAAAGTGTTGCAGCAAAGCCTCCTCAAGCCAGTGAGTACCTCAGTAAATTCTGAATTGCTGACCAAGTTTCAGTTCTCTGCCCCCACCTGTGCAATGAGATCTGCTTTTACAACTGTAAACACATCCTGCAGCATGCTGTTGTTTGTGGGGTTCTTGTCCCAGGTAAATCTTGACCCTGCTGGTGCCTTGTGGGCATACCTTGATGGGCAAGCCTACAAAATTCAGTCTGGTCTTCTTCAGTCTTAGTAGGAGATGCAGGCAGAGGAAGTAATTCCATAGTCTGTTGTGTTTCTCTGATAAAATACTCAGGATTAAAGTTCTTTTCGTGTCCATAGGATTACACTTGGATATTGGAAACGCCCTAAGCGTGAATATTGTTTTAGATTATGACTTTCCTTAAGTTAACCAGAGTTGTGATATTGATATCATGGTGGAAAAGGCTTTGTGTTTTATTACAGGGAATTTTCAGAAGTAATCATTCTGACATCAGCACATGGGTCTTTTAATGAGGTTGGTGCCCTGCAGTCACACAGAAGCTGTAGAAAAGCCCATCTTGCTGTGTTATTTGAATCTTCTTCCCACACTCAGCTGCATAGGAGTCAGACTGTACAGGATAAAGGTACTACAGCCAAAACAGGAGAGGATCCCTGAAGGTGGTGTGTACTGCACTGAGTGTGTGAATACCCCTAAGTTCTATATATCCCTTCTGGGTCATTAAGCAGGATCCTTATTTCCTGTCAGATTGTAGCACCTGAGTGATGGATTGCAGAACGCTGCCTATTGCCTGCCTATCAGTGTAACTTCTCAAAGCCCTTTTGGAAGTCCTGGTGCTGTGTAAGCAGAATATATGATTATTTAGAGTTTGTTTTTCTGTAGCTGTTGGCACAATGGAATCCACATGGTCTTTTTCACCCTACTTAGCACAATCCTTTCTCACTGTAGGATGGAGAAACCTGATGTAAAGGACCTTAATGGAAATATTAGTATTTAAGATCTCCATCACAAGATGGAGTAACAGAAACCTGTGCAGGGTCTGGTGTGGTGTGCTGGGAAGGAAGGTGATTTAATGCTGTTACTGTCTAAATTGTGTCCTAGTATTAGTAGTATATTACAGCCCTGTAGTCTGCATTCCTGTGTGCAGAGTAATGCACAATTGGAATGATTCTATGATCTATCCTCAGTATGGCTGACTAGACAGAGCATCCAAGAAAGGCATATCCATAATATTTCCCTTCCTGTCTTGTGTTACCTTCGCTGGCTCCTGGATGCTGCTGCTCAGTTCTGCACTGTCAGACTCTGCTATTCAGGGATGGCACTGAAGCAGCATTATTTGTTTGCTTTTCCTATTCCAAATGCATATCACCCCTTTCCTTAAAGCTACAGAGAGAGTGGGGTGATGTGCAGAAGACCTCAGCCATGACCACTCAAAGCCTGGGACACTTTGCTCTCTCAGTTCTCCCACCTGCAAAACATGCTCTGAACTGGCTCCTTAGGTGGCAAAGGTGTCTAGCTGATCCCCAGCAGAAGCTCAAGGGGGATACTGGGATACATTTATTTGTTTGTGGCATATCCTCTCAGCTTTGGTAGTCAAGTTATTAAAATGAGGCTTGTCAGCACACTGAAGAGGGTTTGGGGGGCCTTTGCATCTTCCATGCGGTTTGATCCTGTGCGGCTCGTTAACACTCAGTTGCTTTTGTGATTAATTATTTAGTCTTCTCCCTTGGTACTGGGGTATAATAGCACAACCCCCATTTCTGCTGAGATTCACAGTTCTTTGCTTTTCCCTTCAAGCCTTTCACACCACCTCGAAGCACAGAGCAAGGCTGTCCAGGCTGCAGCACTTAAAGAGCCCGGCAGCCCCAGAGTTGCTGCTTGCCCTGTGGCACTCTGGGAAAGGACCAGGGCTCTACCTGGGGGTGGCCATCAGTCCCAGCCCCTGCACTGCCCAGGGCAGTGGAGAGCAGTGGGACAGCTGCCCTTGAGTGCTCTGTCCCTCCAAGCATGGCCTCTCACTGCAGTGGGTACTTGTGTGAGAGGAGACATCAGACAGGGCTGGTATCGACTCCGGGTGCAGTCAGACACAAGAATTGCAAATTGGAGGCGAACTTGTCAGCAGGGAGAATTTATTTGGGGAGTCAGCCTCGGCAGCCCTCTTCCCTTTCTCTTTTGGATGTCTTTTGAGCAGCTTTCAGTTCAAGTTTTTGTAATCACCCAAGCGTTGCTTCTTCAGCCTTTTGTTTTTGGGGGTGTCACTCGTTGCCTTGATTTACTGTCTCTGGCCATTAGTGCAAAGAAGTTTGCCAGGTCTGCACGTGGCAGGCGTTTGTGCCCATTGTGGGGCAGGTGTGGGGTGGCCCTGAGGGTGCTGGTCTGTGTTCACATGCTGGATGTCTGTGGACAGGCAGAGGGTGAATTTGGGCCCAGTGGGTGCTGTGGTTGTTACTGGGGTTGTGTTTCAAAGAGGGTGAGCTGAGAGCTTGCGACACCTGAACCTGTTCTCTGGGGCATCAGGGCTGTGGACTACGTGCAACTGGTGGCCAAGGCAGGGCTAGCAGGAACCCCCAGCACTGGAAAGTGCCTTGTTCCTTCCCCAGCTATCCGTGGCTGTGCTTCCTGTGTGAAATAAGGCTGTGCTGGATAAGGCGAGGCCTGAGGTCTGAATAATTAGCAAGAAATTAGCTGTGTTTTCTTTATGACACAGTTTCCCCCCTTCCTCTGATGTTTGCATCCTTCTCCTTTCATCTCGTGCCTCTGTGGCAAGAGCCTTGCACAGCCCTGGGATGTGTGGGAGGCTCAGCCGAGGGGCAGGCAGGCGCTTCCCAGTGCAGCAGGGTCTGGGGCTGGTGGTTGTGTCTCCACCCTGCAGATGTGCCAGATGTGACTCAGAGGGTGTGAGTCTGTCCTTTGCCCTGCTGCAAATTCCCTGTCTGCTGCTGGATGGGAAACCCTTTCCTCAGATCCATAAAACTGTGAAATGCCAGCTCCCCTCCCCACCAAAGATGTTGGAAAAGCTTAGCAAACTGATGAAGCATCAGTCGGGGTTTCTTTATGTTTTATTAGGGCCCATAAATTAAATAGAAACTTACAATGATGTGGAAGGGAGCCAGGAATAGCAATTATTTGTCGGAAAGACAACATGACAAATGGTTTTGCTATGTGTTAATTGAAAGCACTGGAAATTTTAGCAATGTAACACCTGAAGGCAGCTGGTACATGAGTGTATAGTGCAGACTACAAGAGGCTGCATCACTCACTCCTGTTCTGGGAGATCAGTAGTAACCAAAAGCTGTTAATCAAAGAGCATCTTTAAGACTTGGAGCCAGATAATGGAGCCACAAAGCCCCAATCCTCTGAACAGCCCCAGTCCTGTGATGCCCCCCATCTCTGTTTTTAAAGCTCAGGTTCCTGCTTGCAGACCAATTTACTGTCTCCAAATGTCTGTGCTGCAGTTTCTCCGCAGGTTATAATTTTGAAATGTCTCATCCCTGACAGATCCATTTGGGATATTTCACTTGACCTCCCAAGGCTGTACTTTGGTTTAGATCTGTGCAAACCTCTCTTTGGGGCTGTCTGTGCAGGTGTGGAATGCAGAACCATGGGTGCTCCTTCCTTCTGCCCGCACACCCTCACCATAACACTTTCACACGCAGATCCAAGAGCTCCAACACCTCCCAGGTGGGCAGCAGTGGATCCCTGTGAGCCCTGTCTCCCACCACAGTGTGATGGGGACTGTCACAATTGTGGTGTGGAGTGTCACCGAGGCCCTCCCTGTCCCAGGGGTCACATCCACTTCGTGGGGAAGACATTTCCAAGGGAGAATCCTTGTGTGTGCCACCACCTCCAGTGTCCATTAATAGCATATAAATAGGCTGCTGGGTCAGAGATACTGAGGGTAACACATCAGCTGGAAAGAATCCAGAGCAGAGGCTGGACTGGCTACCCTGGCAATTAGGTCATAGTAAAATTAAAATTCAAGCCCCAAATGCCCATTTATTTTTCAAACTGAACTAACTCTTGAAATTACACTGGACCACACCTTAAGTGTGGGTACACCAGGTATAGTTTTTTCACAACAAAACAGCATTTTAGAAGCTCGGTATCATAACCATTGAGCCATATTGATCATGTTTTTTATTAATAATTACCATTTCAGGGTCTTAATATATAAGCTTCAATTTATTCCACTGCTTAGTCTACTTAATGGACTATAAAACTATTCATTTTACAGGGAAACTAATATACATAATAACTTGTGGGATTCAGGCAGTTTACAGGAATAAGTTTGCCTTCTCAGTTTTCAAGAAATTAGCAAAATAAAATGTAGCTCTGTGGTAAAAGAATAGATGAAGTAAAGAAAGTTGAAATACATATTATATACAACATCTTGGTAAAGTCTCACAAAATCATTAAATATCTGAAATAATTTTATTTATATGATATTGCATTTTAATATGCTGTATTGTATTCTGCAGTACCCTGAGCACCTTGACTTCATAAATAAAAGAATTATGTGGCGTCTTCATAATATGAAAATTAATGCTTAATGCTTAGAGACATAAACATTTCAGCAGGTTTTCTAAGGCTAGTGATAAGGATTCATAAATATATCAATTTTTCCACTCTTAAACATTTCAGGTCAATGGAATGCAAGCGGAGACGTTAACAGAACCTGTGCTCTTTTCATAAGAGACTGGAGTGTTTGGAGGGCAGCTGCTCTACTGCAGCACTCTAATAACATCTCTAGATACTGCAATACCAATAAAGCACGACAAGATTGTATAATAACTCTATTTATCACATTTTTTAGTAACACAAAGAGAGTATATTATAGCAGCCCGTGTCCCCTGTGCCTCCTTTCGGAGCCTTGGGCAATTTGGGGTAGTTATTGCAGGGGGCCACCAGTTCCAGTCTCTGAACTCACCAGAACTCCTTTGGGGGTAGTGCATGTAGTGTGTTTTGCTTCTCGGAAGCAACTGGGAGCAGGACATGAACATGTGCCTGTCCCACCTGCCTGCAGGGAGAGGCTTTGGGAAGGGGGCAAAGCCAGTTTGATGCAAAGACATATAAAATATGCTCACCCCAGCTTCCCTCCTGAGCTGATCTGGGGTCCTTACCTGCATCATTTATGTGTTTTCCCCCTAGCTTTGTGACCTGGGGGATGAGGCAGGAAGAAAGCTCTGGGGTCAGAGTGCCTTTGTAATTGGTTTATAGTGGGAGCCTGTCTGGCCATTGATGCCCTCTCCAGCCTGGGGTCAGCTCTCCTGAGGGCTGGTGTGGCTCTGCTTTGTGCACAGAAGGATCCACACATCACCATAATGTATCCCTTGGGAGGGGAACTGTTCCAAAGTCCTCAGTGACCGAAGATTCATCACGGGATAACGCCGCAGGCAGTCTCTGAATGGACAGCCCCTTGCTGATTACCACAGCGCAGGGAAACTGTGGGTTCTCTTCCCCCTTGTGTACATTTGCACATCTAATGATCACTTGGGTAGCAGGCACATAAAACTGGGTTGGATGGAGAGATTTCCAAAAGGATGCTACTTGACCTCTGCCTCCCACACTTTCCAGAGCTTCTCAGTAGCCAGGAGGCGTCCCAGAAGAAGATAATTAGGCTCGCGCTATTTCAACTTCCTCTGATCCCCGAGAAAGAGTTAATTACAGTCTTTTCCCTCTTGCTCAAAGGTGGCTGGGTATTATTATCAGAGCTGTAATTATTCATGCTAATTGCTTATTTGGAGAGGGAGAGAGCATGAGAGAGAGAAGCCCCAGACTCCCCCTCAGTGATTAGCAGACCAGACCAGGTGCACTTCGCGCAGGCTGGACCGAGGTAGTGCCGGGGCTGGCAGGAGGTTGGGGATGCCGGAGTGGTTGTGAGCGAGCCGTGGAGCAGCCCTGGTCCTGCTAATGCTGCCACCTCCTCCGGGACTGAGGAAAAAGAGCATGCACTTCTTGCAGACCTTCCTCCGGTGGAGGGCACTCCGAGGTAATTGTACTGCTAACTGGAGTCTTCGTTTGTTTTGTGGCTTAATTAACCTTTCGTCATTTGTATTGTTTTGTTTCAAATCTCCCTACGAGGGAGCAGGGTGGATTGTGAGATGCATGTCTGAGGTTTGTGTTTAAGCTCTTCTGCAGATCTTGCAGCTGATATTTCATTAACTGAACAAAACTTCTACAGTCCCCTGACTACCTCTGCATTCCTGGGTTTGAGTTGGGAAGGGGAAAAAGAAGTGTCATGTCTGTCTTCTTCCCTAGTTATGGGCTTCTAATAATAAGGCTGATTGCCTTTGGAGGCTTATTCCTGTAACCAGATCTGGGGCTTGCCTATTAAAAGCAGTGGGTTTAAGCTTTATTGGTGGCTAAGGGTATGTGAAGTGTGATGGTCTTGATTAGATGCTTTGAAGGCAGCAGTATAGTGAAATCTAGTATGCTGCAGAAGCTGGGGCTTTGTGGGGGAACACAGTGGGAAGCTGTCTCCTTGGGCACACCTGGAGCAGTTTGGAGATGGTGGTGTGCTGTGGGCATGATGGCACACCTTGGCATCTTCTGAAGCGACCAAATTGTTGGTGAGGTGGGTGCTTGTTGAGAGAACTTGAGTCATGCCTGAGAAGTAATTATTTTATTTGCCTTTATTTTTTCCTGGAACAGCAGAACGTTGTGTTCTGCTTGACTAGGGTTGCAGAGTGCTCCTTGTACCTAATCTGTGTGAGTCAGTGCAGTGGTGAGCGGTCTGCTGTGGCAGTGGGCTGCCTTCTGTTGCTCTTTGTTTTCTCCTAAGTCTTTGATTCCTGCTGTTCTTAAGGCTGAGGAAAACAACCTTAAGAACAGCACTCATAGGTGACATGAACTATGCAGGGTTTTAACAAAATAACTGGAAGGAGTTGCCCCCAGCAAATAACTCAGGATGTTCCTCTATCCTTCTGCCTTCTGTAAGGGTGCCTGTGCTGTCCTCCTTGGACAGCAGCCATGTGCTGTGCTGAAAGCCAAACCCACTTCTCTGTCTTCTGGAAATCTAAAATTATGATCCATGTGCTTTAACTTCCTAACTGGCCATAATTATGTTTTAATGTACTGAATAATCTTTTCATCTGGATGTTTTACTACTTACTTAAATTTTGCAGGCTTTCCATGTTCATATCCTCTTCCTGACAGAGCAATTGGCTGGGGACAGAGCACTGCTGCAGCAGAGACTGCAGTCATCCCCATCCTCTGGGATGAGGGCAGGGACAGGGCTAGGGAGATGTTTCCTTGTGAGTACTGGAGAAGATTGAATTGACAAAGAGATCAGAGGCTTAGGTCACTGTTCAAACAGGTATTGTGTTTCTGAACCTCAGCTGAAGATTTATTTGTGGTTTTTTAAGCCTTCTGCATGCTGGTTATTGAGAAAACTGTTCACCTGCAAGAAGCCATAGAATCCAAATATGCAGCAGTAATGTGATAAAAATTGAATTTAGTAACCCAGTTCATCCAAATCTGGAGCCCCTAAAGATAGCAATTTTTTTACTTCTCTCAAAATCTGTAGGAATTGAGTCTTTTTACTTCCTGAGGCATCTGGCCAAAGTGCAGCGATATATTTTAAATTTTTTTTTCTATCCATATTTTCTTACAATTACAATTTCATCCTTTGCTTTTCTGTTCCCAAGCTATGTGTAAGTGCACATTATCTAGGTAATTACCACATACTGCTTTCTGTTATCCATCTAATTACAACTTACTGCTTTCCTATGGACCTTAGATCTCCCAAACACCTCCTAAATAACGCTGTTGTAGAAGATCAATATACCTTTGTGTGCTTTCATAGCAAACCTCCCATGCTCTGCCAGCAGCCCTTGCTGCCTCTATCTGTGGTTTATTCTTTGTGGTGGGGTTGCAGGGCTGTGAGTGAGTGTTGACTTTCTGGCACCTGTGTCACTCAGTAGTTCGACTCCATGCGCAAATTGCCTGGGGAGGTCAGAAATCTTCAGCCTTTTAGACCTGTTCTTTGCATGACAGGGGTTAAAGTGTGGTGTGCTGCTGCCATCCAGGAGAATGATGCTCCACAGGAATGTACTCTGGAGGCAGCCAAAGCCCAGGAGAGACTGTGATCTCCATAAGGAGGCAAACATGTGCCTCCATGGAGCATCTACACATGGCAAACACTGTGTGTGTGGCTCTCATTGAGGTCCTCTGATTGTGGGGCTCTGCAGAAACAGAATTTGCTTTTAAAATGTCTACAGTTCATGCCTTTTTCAAGTCATAAAGGGATTCCTTGATGGATTTTTGTGTCCCCTATTTCTACTTGGGTATCAGAGTTAGAGTATGTAGGTGGCGAGAATCCTTAAATATTACTGGAATTTCCCATTTGGCTGTTAGTAGGGAAACAAAAATCTTATCAGATGCTGTGCTCCTATCTCTGCTGGCTTGGGTTAATGCTGGCTCTGGACTTACTGAGGTTAAGCTATTGCACCACTATGGTTTTCATTTCTGTCCCCTGGGAAGGGAAGTGACAGGGCTGCCAAGAGCAACTTGTCTACTCAGTGCTCGGTGTTGGGAGCTGAGGCTGGGGTGTGTTTGTGTGTTCAGTGGCTGCAAGGTGACCAACAGGAATCCTGGGCATGTTAACCACTCTTCTAGCAGCAATAATAAGAATAATAATGAAATGAAAAATTATAGCCTAAGTGATGTGGAGTGCCTAGTGCAAGTAGCTGAGCTTGTGTGTCATAGGAAGAAAGGTGCAGGGTGTCCAACATGGGCGAGTCCCAACTGGAGACAACTGCTGCTCTTGACCTGCTGACATTCAGATTTCTGGGATGCAAATAAGGAGGCTTGAAGCAAGGCAGCTGCAAGTACAGGATTGGGTAGGAAACTGGGGAGTGCAGTCTTGTAGCAGTTTGGTGCTTGCTAAATGCCTGCTGTTCATCTGCTGTTGACCTGTGCTGGACTTGGAGCTAATCAGGAGATACCCAGACAAGCCTTTCGGAAAGAAGGCGTTTCTAAGTAGGCTTGGTTTGCTTTGATCTGTAAGACTCTCCTGGAAACACCAACCAGCCTTTCAACTGGTTGCTGTGGGAGAGAGGTTTTGATGGAATGAAATGGCATAGTTGAGTTCACTGGATTTTTTAAACTCCTGTGGTTGAAATCAGAAAATGTAGATGAAAGGCTTTGTAAGAGGCTGGCTTTGGGAATAAGGGGACAAGGGAAACTGAATCTCCAGTCCAGACCAACTGTTGCAATAGTTTGGACAGTGTTACAATTTTTCTTTCTTTTCCTGACAAAATCCATTAATTAAAAGATTATATCCATCAGAATTCATTGAGTTTGACAGATCTGAGATTCAGTGCTAATTCATGGAGCAACTCTACCTGGTGTGTGTGTGTGTCTTCAGGGGCAAGGGCAGGCAGCAAGTCATCATCTGTCACTATGGGTTCTTGCTCCACCTACACCCAGTGTATCTGGGAGGGGAAATGTGGGAGGGAGGCTTTACACAACTGGGTGAGGTTAGTCAATAGCACAGAAATAACCAACCAAGCAAGCCAATCTGTGCATTAGCTATCAGAAAACAGGAGCTGACAAAAGGTATTTGGGCAATGACCAAATTGCTCTTTTCAGAGAATACCTACACTTCTCCATGGGCACCCCTAGCAGGGCTCTGGGCCAGGACCCAAGAGTGTGGGACTGTGAAACCTTAGAGTGGTTTTCCTACAAATTAGCTCTGGGAAACATCCCAGCTGGTAATTGTCTGCTCTAAAGTGTAATTCCTGTAGCAGGTGATGTTTCTTGGGGTCTGGTTTTTAAGATACTTTCTGAAACAACACTGTGAGGGGCAAGTGCTGATTTTTGTTTATTTTTTCCTTGAGATTTTGCTATTTCCTTTCTGCACCCTCATAACAGTGATGAGGGCATCCCTCATTATCTTTATCCTTGTCAGAACTTTTAAACCCTTGCTCAAAGCCTTCCTTGTCATTTTGTCTAAACAATGACATGCAGTGATGACATAATGTGACAGAGACATATGTAACAAGCTTCTGTGGAGATACATATGAAGGAATATATATATATGAGTGTGTGTAAATATTTTGGTAGCACTTAAATGTATTACCAGTTTCTCCCACATTCTTTTGGTGGTGCAGCAACTGATGGTGGGGATTTTGTGTGTTATCCCCAAGCTCCCAGGCAGACATGTTGCAGCTTTCTGCTGTATTCCACTTTTGTGCTCAGCTAGAGTTACAAGGTCCTTTATAAAGTAGTGACCACTTTTCATTTTCCAACATATACCAGCTAAATATTCTCGATAGTATTATCTTGAGAACAAATAACCTGTGCTGCTCCCACTTTGTGCTGTGTTCTCTTACCCACCATGGCACCGGACAGTGCCCACTCTGTTTCTCCTGAAGTCCTCACCAGCTGTAATGCTTTGTTGCTGGCATTGCATGAGGGCCTTTTGTATGTCCATCACCACAAAATGAATGGCTGCTGATCTGGTATGGATCTGATTGAGCAGTCCTGGGTGCACAACTCAGTGGAAATAACACTGTATGAAGAGTTATAACGTAATCACATAATCAATAGCATGGAGGAAAGAGCTCTTGTGTGAACTGTCTTGACCCACTCCACATCACCTTGTAGTTGGCTGCTCTGTGCCTTCAAAAACATTTGGCTTCAGGGACTGACATATATTAATTTTTTTTCTTTCTTTACTCTTTGTGAGACTTAAGTTAGCTGATGAATTTTGTGTCTTGCTGAGTTTACATGAGGGTAGCAGCAAAGGCAAATGTCTTAAGAGGATCTCATTTCTGTCAAAAGGCTGGGAAAGAAGAAGATAAAAGGTATCCTGTACTTCTGTTGGACTTGACTTGATTGTCAACAAGTTATCATGATGGCCAAGTGAGGCCCTCCTAGCTGCAATACCTGACTTGTGAATCCTGAAAAGCCTGATGTAGCTGGGCTGAAATCTATTCTGAAGTCTAATTCCCCCTGACACTTGGTGTTTTTATTTGGTTTTGGGGTGGTGTTTGTTTTTGTTGTTTGGGCTTTTTTAATAATTTATGTTTAAACTGTCTAGCAGTTATTTACTCTGGTAAAGAGGTCAGCTTATACAGACAACAAAGCAAGAACAAAATCAACTGTGCACCTCAGCAGCACTTTCTTTCTCGAACAAAGGGTCTTGTTGTGACTCTGAATATATATATGTGCGCATAAGAATAAAAACATTAACCTGCATCCCCTCCTGTCCCCGTTCTGCTCCTACAGCTCTCTGTTAGCCATTTTAAAAGGAACTGTGGAGTCCAGCACTCTCAACTGAAGGAACATGCTGCTCCCTCGTGGAGCTCCACGCATTGCAGGTGAGGCTGGAGCACAGCACTGCTTTACCTTGCAGCCTTAGGCTCAGCCCGGTGTAGCAGCCTCTGAAATGAGTGATGCTCCTTTTCGGAGGGGAAGATGAGATTTTACAGGTGGTGAAATGAGGGGTTTTCATGCCTTTATTTTCCAGCTAGCGCCTGCCTTGGGATGGAACATATTGGAATATATTGTGGAGCTGGCTTGGCTTTGGAGGGCGGTAAGGAAAGAGGAGGATGTGATGGTAGGGACAGGTTTCTCCAGCCTCTTTTAGCGATTAGTTGAGCTGAAGAGCCTGTATGCATACCGAAGATATTCGAGGCTTGCATGCATGTCCAGCATGCTCCCTACAGGCAGCCCTGTATCTGCAGTGCTGCAGCCTGAGGCAAAGGCAGAGTGCTGGACACTGCCAAACACGGCGCTAAATCCCTCTTGCAAAATGTAGAGCAAATCTGAGGTCTGGGCTTTTCCCAGAGAGGAGGAGGAATTGCCCTGAGTGCCTCCTGCGTTGTTGAGGAATCCGCTAAATCCTGCCGTCATCGAGCAGCTTCTGTCTCTCGGAGAATTCCATAAATAAATGATAAATTTAACATGTATACTGGAATTAGCTGCTTTTCTGGAAAAGAGCCCTCTTCCCCGGTGATACACGGGGAGGGGGGAGAGGTTGGAAGCCTGGCTGTAATCGCAAGAGGGCAGAGTTGGCTCACGGCTCCAGAGCTCCTCCAGCTCCCGGAGCCAGCCCGGGACAGCCGGACTGCCCTTGCCTTGGCACCGGTGGCAGCCAGAGCAGCGGCACTTGCTGGCCTGTCGGCACAAATGTGACTCCATCCCTATGACTGTGCCCTTCAGCACCACTGCTACCTGGGGGGAATAGATAAATGAGACAGGAATATCTCTTGTGACCCTTCTCTAGTTGCTTTGAAAGGTCAGCAGTACCCGTGCTACACGTGTGGGCGTCTCTCTCTGACATTAATAAAAGCTTCATATTAATATTGATGTTGGATTTGAAAACATAAATTGATTGCTAATTAGCAGCTTCACTGTGGCTTGAGCAGTGCTGGTAATGATGCATAGAGGCAGCTTCCCAAGCAGTGTCTGCTCTGAGCTCTGCAAATAACATAAATGCAGATCACAGGTCCTGTTTGCAGTTAAAACAGTAGAGGTGTCATTGCTAATGAACATATCTTCTGAGCCGATACTCAGCAGGCTACTAGTACTGGCACATTTGAGCCTATCTTTTGTAACATTGGAAGGAACATTGGAAGGAAGGAGCTGCAATGGTCATGGTGGGAGGCTGCCTCCTGGTCACCTGTTGGTGGTTGCTCTTGGCACTTTCAGGTAATGCAGAAATGCAGAGTTTAATGCTTTTAATGAAATTCTAGATGTCGAGCGATGGGAGGAGAAAGTCTTGTAGCATCTCTTTCAGTTCCAGTGGAAAACAATGACTTGAAAATGTTCAGCCACTGCTTCTGGGATTCTGCCTGGAGACTGAAGCATAACACAGTGCAGGTACTTTTTGGAAGTCCTTCTTGCTGAGATTGAGCTTCTTGTCTCCCTCTGTGGTGCTCTGGCTCCCTGTAGAGCATCCTGGGATGGGAGAGACTTGTGTTCCAGCTTCATCCGCTCAAGAGTAGATCTAATACATGAATGCTCACACATAAGACATTGAGGTCCCTCATCCTGGGCTGGAGACAAAGCCCGTGCTGAGTATCTGGGCTGCAAATGCAGTCTGGATGCTGAATCAAGTTCATCAGAGACATGACGTAATTTGAAACTGAAACTTTGAAACAGCCCAAGGCTCTGTCATTTCTCTGAGCATATTGTCTGGCTGAAGAAAACCCACAGGTCATCCTTCCCCATCTGTACTGCCATCACTCTCAATCCACAAGTACAGATGTCTGTCACACAGAGTGGCATCCAGGCTCCCAAGTGCTTCCCAAGAAGGGTCTGTGAGGGAAAGAGATGCTATACAAACTGTCTGCTCCCCTCAGGCTCAAGATGAGGGGATTTGTAGACTGTCCCCAGGACAAAGCAAGTAGTCCTGCTCATTTTAACTGGTTTGCACCCTGTCCCAAGGAAAGGTGTGGTCAGACAGAGGTCCCAGGGCTATGCAGCACCATGGTGGAAGGTAGTCCCTGTTTCCGACACTGAGAGTCCTATTATATCAAAGCTCTAAAAGGCAGCAGAAGCACAGCAGAAATATCTTGTCCTTTGGAGCTTAGTGGCTGACTCACACTGTTTTCACCCCTCTCTAGCTTGGGAGCTTCTCTTCCTCAAGGGAATTCTCTTTATTTCTTTAAACTTGAAAGATTTTTGGAGCTACATGGCAGAGAAACAATTGGCAGGGCTGGATTGCTTTACTTCAGCTTTCCTCCCAGCTGCAAGGTACAATCCAAAAACTATTTCCTTGTCAACAGCTTTTCCTCTTGGCTGTTTTGGTCTCTATGCCAAGGAAACACAAGTTTTTCAGTTGCAGATTTCAGCAGTGGAGTAACTTAGTGGGAAACAACCAGTGACAACCTGCCAGGCTTAGTGGGGGTTGGATGTTTTCCTTCACTTTTTTTCGTGGGTTTTTTTTCCATTTTTTCCTTCCTAACAGGGGAATGTTTGAACATAGTGAACTGTTTGGAAGCAGTGTTATCCTTCTGAAAGGTAGGCAGACTGTAGGTACTCACTGCAGAGGTACTTGCTGGACTGGGGAGGGTTTTTGCTTTGTGTTGTGCTTGATGTTTTGGATAAGAACTTATCAGGAGGAAATCTCTAATGTGTGTTACTTTGGCTGGTTTGTATCAAAATAGAAATCCATGGCACAACTCTACTGAACAGTCTGAAGTGTGGCAATCAATACAAGTGTGACCTGTGTGATTTTTAGGTAAGACTCCATATAATCTTCACTAGAGATTTCTGAGTTTCACAGATGCCATGAAGCTCCAGCAGTAAAGTCATGATGAATGAACAACTCTACATTCTGTGGAATTTCTCCAGGGGTGTGGGAATAGGGTAGCATTTTTGGCCCTCTTCTCCAATTAAATTTCCTGGAAAAAAAAAATGGAGTTGTAAAACTGAAGGCAGAGCCATGCCATCATCCAAGTCATGCTGGCAATCTCTTCTGTGATTGAGGAGCAGCTCCTGTGTGCAGCTTCGTTAGGGTTCAGAGTTAGCTCTGCCATCTATCACTCTGTGAGTCTGCACTAATCAGGTGCAATACTGGTGTCTGGATTACTGCTTCTCCTCTAATGAGGTGATGGTAGGTGGTGCATGCCATTAACCTTCCAGCCTGTTCTAATTACTCAGTTTCTGATCAGACACAGCTTGTATTAAAATGTGATGGCTGAACTCAGTAGAGTGTTGCTGGAGCATTTTAGGGTCTGCAGACTCCAGAGTAGCCTCCTCTTTTTGCTTCCCTTGTTCCCCTGCTCCATGCATAAGGAAAGTAAGATTGGAGCTCAGATTGGAAGATGGGTTGGGAGGGAATATGGGCAAAAAACTAATATTGAAGAAAAAAAGCAAATTGCAAAAAACTCTCAGTTTCTGTGTGTGTTTCCACGGAGTAATTTTCTGTCTTTTTCTTCTTAGTCTTCATATTTTCCCCTTAATTTTTGCCTCGTCAGTCTTGGGAGTTGATTTAAATGGAACTTTTAAATTTATATCCCCACCCTTCTCTTATTTAGTTCAAACACTACTTTAATCCTCTTTTGCCCCTACCTGAGCTGAGCACTTTCACAGAAAAAAAAAAAAAAAGCTTCTTTCACTGGTTAGTTGTGTTTGCTCTCCAGCTTTGCTGGCTGGGTGACTTAACCCCTTGGGCTTGTAATCCATAGAGAGGTGGTGCCTGGTGGCACACAAAGCAGTGTTTAAGGTGGGCTGTGCTAGTGGGAGAAGCAGATGTGTCCCCATAGTTCTGGGAACAGAGCCAGACCCTGGGGCCAAGGGTGTTGGGGTACACTTGTCTAAACAAGCAAACACTCCCCTCCAGAGCAGCTGGGTGCCTGTGGTGGTGTAGGAGGGACTGGTGGTGGGGCTGCCAGCTGTGGCCTCCAAACGAGCAGCATGAGAAGGATCCCAAAACCTGGGCACTGGGGTGGCTCTTCAGGGTGCTGTGCAGAAGCAAGGAGAAGTGGCTCCAACTTCTCCCATTGATCCAAATTTCATTGCAAAGCCTAAGGACAGATTTCCCAAGTGCCACAGATGAGTTGACAGGAAGACATGGAAGGAACAGGCGCAGTGGGAGGCATTCAATTAGCAAGGGAGCTGGTGGTAAACACTGTCCTCATCTTGATGGGAATACATAGGGAACATAAATGTTAGCACATTTGACTTAACATGACTGAAGAGCCTCATCTAAGATGCAGAGTAATGAATCTGATGTTACTTAGATCTGAACTTGTCCCTAGGCAATGACATTTGCCTCAGTGAAGACTCATCTTGTACTGTATGTTCATTATAACTGAATTCTGTTTAAGGATGCTCATTGTATAGCATCCCATAAAATAAAATCAATTATGCTTCAGCCATCTTATCTCTGCTAAATGTAAAATGGGGATTGATTGTGCCTCTGAGAAGAAAACTTCATGTAACGCTTCTCATCTGTATCTAAATGTGTTCCTGGTGGGCCAAAACCATTTAGAAACAGCTGCAGCAAGAGTCAGATGCTGGCGCTGCCTTGTCCTGTCCTCAGAGATGGTATAGGAAGAGCTCCTATGTTGCTTTAATACAGCATCCTTTTTGCAAATGTACTTAAAAACACTCTGGAGGCCAGGACAAGATGTTATACCTGATCAAATCATGTTCTTGGTGTGTCAGATTAGCTGCAGGTGCAACGGCAAAGAAGTCTTGTTTAACACATTTTTGTCTTCTGTACGAGTGAATCCAAATGGATGAAAAAGATCATCAGGAGTGCTGGGCCACAGCATGTGGGAGGAAAGCAGCCTCTGAGTCATGGGTGGTTATTAAATGACAGCAGAATTTAAGTGCCATAAAAGCCCCAGCCATGCACCCTTGTAGGCTGCTAATTGTTGATGATCTGCAAAGTCCAGGCTGAACTTCTGAGAGTGCCTTGTTTCCCTAAAGGAAAAGCAATAAAACAGCCTTTTCTCCAGCCTTTCCATTGAGCAATGAGAACATGTATGACAGACAAGGCACAGCCTCCCTTGGGGCTGCTGGTTGAGATGGGATGGCGTCACTGCCCTGGGACCCCAAAAAAGCATCTCCCCCCACCTCTCCTGTGGCACCAAGTGGAGCTCACCTGAGTGGCCTGAGGCTCTCTTGGTATCCTAGTGGAGGTTTATTGTGCCTCCACCCATGCAAGAACTGAGGTGCAAAGGACATCTACCCCCTTTCATTCTGGGGGAAATGAGTCCCAGAGGGTGATGCTGGGGAGGGGCAAATGACTGCTGGATGCAGAACTGCTCCTGATAGTGCTGAGAGCCCTTTTTCTTTCTCCAAAAGTAAGGGTGCTCTTTGTATATAAAGCTCCAGGCTCTATTTCCTGATTGAGAATCCTCTTCAATTCTGTGGTTCCCTTATTCACCAGGTCTCTTGCTTGCACTTGGGTTGGTTTTAATTCTCTCCAGGCTGTGCTGGAAACTTTCTGGTCAAGGCTGAGGAACATCAGGTTTGACTGCACTGAGGTATATTCACGAGGTAACAAATGTTGCTCGAGGATTTAGTTGGAAAAATTTCTCAACCTGTGTAATTTTCCTACAACCCTGGTATCATGAGTCTAGTAGGACTCACAGCTCTGTGAATCACTCCCTGGCCTGGCACTGGTGGCCTCAGGGGTGCAATGAAGAGCCAAGTTGTGGAGGTGGCATTCGGGGCACTGCGGCTTGCTGTCACCAGGTTCCCCCGACAAAAATAGCTGTGCATGCCTTAGATAGAGCTCTGTGTGATGAGAGCGTATGAATTAGGAGCTTATGGCTCACTTTGAAGTCAGTAGAAGAAGAACCAACTTGATCCTCCCTGCTGACAGACCCAAGAGATTACAACTCTTCTATCTGTGGTTTAAGATGACGTTTTGCCCCTAAACCCAGTGCTGACTAAATCTGCAAAAAGACATGTTGGAGCTATAGCTCAGTGCCTGGGGAGATGTTGGAGGTATTAGTAGGTCACTGGTTAAAGCTATGTAAAACTCTCCAGGGCTTAGTCTGAGGTCAGAGCCTTGTCCCCAGATGTCAGACCTGCTTGTTGCGTGGCTTGTTGTATGGCAGACACAAATACCTGCCCCCCTTCCTCCCCAGGTCCTCTGGGCTCGAAGCACTGCTGGCTCCTCCCTTGCTTCCTTATTGACTTGGTCATCTCTAAGAAAACACAATGCTTTCCTAAATTTAGCTGCGTAAGTACTGTGGGCGTTGTCTCTTCTCCCTCTTCCCCAGTTTAAAAAGCCATCTTAAAAACTGCGCAGTGATTTAAATGGCAGCTTGATGGGAATCCATAGCAAATGACTCTGCAATTAGTAAATCTCTCCTATTGTGACAGCTCTATTATTAAACTGCCATAAATGCCAGGCTATTAATCTGCTGTCTGCTCAATCCCCATGCTTCCCCTTCCTTGCCTGTCCTTTTCGCCATTTAATTATTTTTTTAAGTCTTAGCCTTCCAGCAAGTGTTTTCAGGGAGGGGGTGTGAGGTAGCAGTGGGAGGAAGGCTTTGTGGCACTGTCCTTTAGGAGCTTTTCATCTGTAAGAAAGGTGAGAGAAAACACTGAATGGTCACCTCTCACTTGCTTTGAAACTTTTGCTACTTCAAAACTGAAGTGAAACTCCTAATTTGTTAAAGTCCAAGGAAGGTGAAAGGATAGGAAGGGAAGCTGTGATAGCAGCTGGGCAGCAAAATTGTGTTGGGAAAAGCCTTAGCCGTCCCAATGGCATGTTGAACTTTGCAGCTACCATTTTCTCCATCCTCTGACACAAGCAAGCATCTTGTTTCTGAGCCCATAAATCTGCTCTGTCACGCCAGGGCTCGGGGACAGGGGACAATGTGCTGGGGCAGGAGCCTGCAGGGCTGCAAATACCAGTGACAGCAGAGTCTCAAGTTTCACCTCAGATGGTGTCACCCTAGTGGCGCTGTGTTGTGTGAGGGCAGCACACTCTTGTGCGCACTCATCCCTCTGGAAAAGCAGAGGCTGCCAGTCAGGGGCAGGGAAAGCAATAACATGTTGAGGAGTGACTGCTGCAGTGTGGGACTGGAGTGGCAGGAAGGCTTCACATTTAATCTGAGCATTGAGATCGGCCTGTTGAGGTGACACTCCTGTCCTGGGGCTTCCACTAGGCAGGGAAGCTGTGTCCTCTGCAGTGGTGTGAGGATGAGCTAATCATAGGGACATGGCTGTGGGTGGGACAAGAAAACACATGGGAAGGTCTCCACCAGCCTTAAATCTGAGACCTCATGGCACAGAGCTGCTGTTCAGAGTGTTCCTGGTCTCAGTGCAGAGATTTGCCCACCCTGCAGCTCCCTATGCACCAGGGTGCCCTGTGGAGGAAGAGCTGATGATGGTGCTGTCCTGGAAGCTTTGCAGAAAATCTGGATGTATACTTAGAAAATGCGCATGTAAAACTGTTCTTCTTCAATAAGAAGTAGCATTGCCCAATAACCAACCAATATATTTCTACCTTCTGCTTTGAGAAGAGTGTATCTTGCAGTGCTGTCTGGACTAGATCTTTCTGAAAGCTTGAAAATTTGGGATTCTATGGACTTTGAAGAGCTGGAGTATAAAGAAAGCATCCACTCAGGGGATGGGACTTGAAAGAGGTAACAGAAAAGTGACTTATCAACACAAAATCTGAGATTTAAAAACTGCTGGGGGCATGAGACAAAGAGCAGAACAACTCCTCTGATGGGGAATTGCATCTTATTTTTTCAGGCTTTTCCCTCAGCCTCAATGACTTAAACACAGCTGTGGTGGTGTAAATCAGTTGTGCCACGTAAACACCTAAATTCTCTTTGTGTCCTGTTGCTATAGAAACTTTCCCAAAGCCTGGGTACCAGCACAGCCACTTTGCTGTTTTGGGAACACTGAATGCCTCCGAGTTGGGGCATCCAGTCCAGGAGATCTGCTGTGGACTTAGGCCCACTCTGGAAAGGACTTTTTTTGGTTGCTGCATTTGGGCTGCTGAGGTATTAAAGAAAGTGAAGATCTGCATCCACTTAGTGCCAGCTTTAGTCCCTGGTGACGGGAGATGGGTTTCCACCGAGCACGCTGCCCTCTGTTCACTGCGGGTATTTAGGAGATTCTTAAATACAGTATTAGATCCCTAATTATGCAGAAATCCTTCAATCTGGCGTGTTTCATCTGGAATTATGCTCAACTATCAAATCCTGCCAAATACCTTCTTAGAGCAGGGGAGGCTGATGCACTTGGGCTGCTCTCTGCAGAGAGGAGAATCCCGGCCACGAGGCCAAGGCTCCCAGCCCTGGGCAGGATTAGCAGACATGGGTACTGCTGGAGTGGCTGTGCCCATGTCTCTTTGCACAGTGGACAGCAGGTACAGTCATAGGCACCCACCTTCCCTCACTTGTGTGGTCCCAGTGTAAACATTTATGTTGTTGGAAGCTTCCCAAGTAAAGGGAATATTTTTGTTTGTCCATGGGGTTCCTTCATGGCAGCACTTCCAGAAGATGTTCCTTCCAACCCAAGTGATTCCATGAAGAAGGGAAAGGAGAGAGTGGCTTGGAGAGGGGAAAGATGTGGCAGCTACAGGAATGACCTGTGAAGAACACTTGCACCTTCCTCCACCAATACCCTTCTCCTCTGGCTAAATCACTGTACACCAGGAGTGAGTCATTCTGGGGATAACTACAGCTGCATGATGCTTTGTATATTTAATAATGTATTTAATGTGCCTGCAATTCAGATCACAAATACCCTTTGCAATGGTGTGACTGCTGCCTAAAAAACATCCTGATGGGCTTGAGGCAATGCTCTTTCTAAAGGAATCCAGTTTCTAATTACCTTGGAATGCCACATAAAATGTAGGCAATTGTTAGTCAGCCATACCTGGGCACCATCTGCATGCAGTGGTCTCCAGGAATGTGTGGTTACTGCAGGGGTGCACCTGAAATCTTGCAAGGAAGCTTTAATGTCCTCATTGTGACCTGTCTCTCAGGTGTTGCTTGTTGCCTCAGAGCCTGTGTAGGCTTGACTGCCCTGTCTGATCATTTTGATCCAGACCTGTTTTCCTGTTGTCTGCCCCATGACATATGTGCATCAATTCTCATAAAGAATAAAGAAAGCAATTCCATAATTTTCATTCAAATCTCCACATCCTACTAAGCTTTGTGCCGCTTCTTAAAAATGAATTAATAGTTGAGTAAAAGGGGTTTATAGTACAATATATTTTGGAGAAGAAATATTCTTAAGTGGTCACTCTGCAGGTAATTGGACAGAATATTTCTATTACAAAAAGCTTTTTCTAGGGAGCTCTTCTATAATGCTAGCTCTGTTCTGCAGTAGGTCTGTAACTGCGTGTCAGGGATGTCAGCTAATGTGAAGGTGGGTGATCACAAAAGTACAAAACAAGGTCTTCATAGTGCTTCTTACAGCTTTCAGAAAATAATTTTCTCTGTTCTTACTTTTTTTTTTCTTTGAAAAGAAGAAGACAGTCAAAGCATCTTTTTGCCAAATGTACAGCTTTAAAACTTGGTTTTCTTGGCCATAATTCATCCAGTGTTGATTCTGGCTTGGATTCTGTGTGTTCATCTTTGTAGAGTAATAAGATTTTCAGTATTGTTCCCAGTGGCCCTTGCACAGAAATACACTCTTGGAATAAGAGGTGTAGCTCTAGAGAGTCAGCTTCTGCAGGTTTTTTGTGCCTTTGAGCACCAGAAACAACACCCAGGAAAGCAATAATGAACAAACCTCTAACTTTTAATGCTTTCTTGCGCAACTACTGCGTTTCAGCATGTGAACAGCTGCTGAGGTAGCAGAGAGTGTGCACTTGCTGCCTCTTCTCATATGTAATCAAAAGGTACAAATGAGAAGGCATCTTTCCCATAAACTGGGTCACTGGGTTAATAGAGTTTTGAAAATATCCCCTCCTAACCCATGCCATTAATATCTCAGCATCCATCTAGATTTTAATACTGTCATATGCTCATGATTTGCGTGTCTGTCATCTGCTTGCTCTGAGGTTTTTCCCTTAGTTGAGGAAATACTCTGCAAGATCAAGATCACTGCTGAATGCAGGATGATGCTCTGACTGGCAACAATTCATCTTCATTTGAACACTAAATATTCCAATTCTCTAGCTAATGAAAGGCTTGATTTAGGATAGCAACTTCGTGACTGTTCCAGGAAGAGTTTGAAAAGGCAATATTGAGCTGTACTTTACACAAATTCAGTTTTTAAAAACTAGCTGAGCTTTTGAAATTTCCAAGTCTGGTACCCATTCCCTAGATTCTTGTGTCTTCTGCTGCCATGGGTTTGACTGAGACACTCTTGTATGGGTAGTGTTTGCACTGCTTTCTTCCTGGGTTTTATTATATTCTTTTTGATAGTGATTCAGCAGAAAATTCTAGGGTTTAGGGGGAGGAGGAATAGGGGAAGCAGTTACTGAGCTGTATTTGCTGTTCTGTCAAAAGAGATTAATCTTCTCTCTAGTTTACAGATTGCTAAAGTTTGGAACTTAATTCAAGAGACTTGAGCTGTTCTCTTGGCAAACATGTCCTTCTCCTTGGCCATTCTAGGGGAAACCCAGATGATGCTGTTAGACAGCTCATACAGGTGGGGCTGGATCCCTTCCCTAGTGCCTTCTTGAACAGCACTGCTGAGACATGACATAAAACATTAGCTTGACTTTCTTGTTAGTTCAAACACGAAATGCTTCATCCTTCTCCCCATACCTTTTGGGTCCAGGTGCTCCTACTTCTTGGATCTCCAGTCTGGGCAGGGTGGTTGGCACACTGTTACTCCTAACAGTGTGGCCTTCCTTGATCTGATCATGGCAACAGGAAAAGCTGCTGTGCTAACAGGTATGTGACCCCTTTGGGACTGGTAACAGGATCTTGCAAGGAGGCACCAGATGCCTGGTTTTCTGAGCAGCAGGAGTGCAGATTTCATCTGAAGAAGGACTCTGTCCTCCTTGCCCTGCAGCAGCAAGACTGAATGTACATGAGCTCATTGTGTTCATTTCAGATGTCTCTGAATGTACTTTTTCTCCCCCTCCCTTCTTTCTGAGAAATAGGCTTCACTCTGCCTTTGCTCTTAGGGATCCTCCTCTCCTTCTTTAAGTGCATCTCTCCCAGAGAGATCACAGGATCAAGCCAACCCCTTTTCCTCATGTAATGCAAATCCCATCTAGTCCAGGTAGTCAAGATTCCCAATGAGCTTTACATGCAGTCTGTGAGAGCAAAAGGTTGGAGTTGTCACTGTGATTAGCAGAATGAAGGCAATTTCTCTACATTTAAATGGAAGACAGTTGTTCTCTCAACCAGCTCCTTTAAATCTCCTCCCAGCCTAGAGCTTAGCAGCCAGGTCCCAGCCACCCTGAGGTTTGTGGCATTGTGTTCTGACTTCTGTGGCATAATGACTTTTCTGCCCATGTCCAAATGACACTGACTACCAGTTACAAAAGGAAAATGGTAAATTCATCTGTTATCTGCTCTCTCTCCTGCAAGATTTACTTCCATCAGGGATTTTTACAGCCCAGTGCTATGTCTTTCGTGATGGGGATGTGTGGTGGAGGAAATTTATTGTTCCCTTCCTAATAGATAGCTGTAATTTCATTTTGGAACAACCACTTTATGAGCAAGAAAACGATTCCATTACGCCACCACACAGCATTGGGAGCATCTGTGGCAGTGGGGCATTTGGATTAAAGAGAGTAAAGGCTGCACATCTGCTGCCCTCCACCCCTATTCACAGAACAAAGTGTTAATCCTAAAGAAAAGAGAGCAATTAGCTTGTAAACCCTTCCCGAACTCACTAGAAGATTAGCCATTTTCAATTAAAGCTTTTCAGCTGGAAAGATAATGGGCTAAAATTTCCAGCTTTTAAAAAATACTATTATTGACCATGTGGCTTTATTTCTGTCAATTTACATCCTTTATAATTAGCTACCCTGGGATAATGAGGACTGCCTCACGCCATACCATGATCCCCACTCTCTCCCCTTACAATGCAAACAGCAAACTGACTTCGTGGTCGGTTTTTGACCTGTTGCAGCTCTCATGGATCACTGCTGTTGTCTGGACTCACGCTGGGGATGAGTCTAAGCAGTATTTTATAGGTTATTGTAACGTACGAGTAAAAGGATAAACCTTTACAGATTGCTGTGAGCGTGCTCTAACTCTTCCCGGGGAGACTGGATGGGAGCAGGGAGGCTGATCCCATCTTGCAAACCTGCAGTAACAAGCAATTTGCGGTCCCTCAGGGTCCCGCGTGTTCTAAAGACAAAATACTTCATAAATCACTGGTCTCAGCACTTGGGGTTACCCGGAGCTGTGTGTGGCTCTGCCTTGCCCCAGCTTGGGAGGTAAGACTCGACAAGCCGGAGCGGGAGCCAAGGCGGCAGCTGGAAACACCTCGCCCCAGAACTCGCGTCTGCGGCAGCTCTGTTCAGCGCTTCTGAGCGCTGCATCCCCCCGGGGAGCCGGGAGCCTTCCTGAGGCACCAGGGGAGCCTGACCTGCTTTCACCCCGCGCTGGGAAGCTGCTGGCTGTGGTGTTAAAATGCCTTTTGGGTCACGTCTGTCTGCTTTCTATGCTTCTGCTGCCACTGCTGAGTGTGGCACTGGTGCTGCTCAGCGTGGTCTGTGCTGCCGACACGGCGTGGGGGAGAGCTGGGGCTGGAGGTGACACCGGCTCGTGGCCTCGTCCAGCGCTGTGCCCACGCTCAGCCGGACACCCCTGTCTGCACGGCCTTGTGTCCCCTGCTACCACGAGTTAATGTCACCTGCTGTGGCTCTGGTCACTACATGCGACCCTGGGCATAGCTGTCCCTGTGCTGCTGGGAGTGGCTGTGCTATGTCTGAGCAAAAACAGAGGAGGAAGGCTGACCTTTCAGGGAGCTGCTTGGCCATGCAGGGCGAGGTGCCTCACATGAGCTACCTTCTCAGTCAAGGACTTCTGAACGAGGTGAGCTCACTGAGATATCTGAATGCAAAGCCATCCAGAGCTCTGACTCCTGGGTGCTGCGTGAGCTGTGCTTCTTCTGAGTCACCAATATTATTGGTATTGCTTCTAGTTCCTGGCTGTCTCCCATACAGACCTTGGCCAGGTCTCACCTAGCTTGTCTCTTCTAGAAGAGTTGCACAGCATAGCTGCTGCATGGTAGCATGCTAGAGCACATAAAAAAAACATTTAAGCTTTTTTTGGTTGAGGAATACGGCTTGATGCTCTTGGGATTTCACTGGCCTTATCGTGCTACTGATACTAGCGTTGTCTTTTGCAGTCAGCGCTTTTCCAGCTATTTCTTTGTTGAAATGCGTATGAAAATGTGCCTTGGAAAATATTTTATATCTGAACTAGTTAATACAGCACCTTGGAGAGAAGGTGTCTGATGCAACAGAGTACAAATGAAGCCTCATTAAGCAGGAATTCAGTGATTCTACTGAATGCCCCAGCAATTAAATTTCATCTCGTTTCATATGCAGGTCAGGAGAGTTTGGAAAGAGAATAGAGGCAGCAGAGCAATGTGGCTCTGTACTATGCAAATTAGTGTTAACATGGCATTTCATTTATTGTTAATGCATTGTTACACTGCTACTCATTGAAAAGAAACTGTGTGACAACGGATAAGACTGATGACCCACTTGCTTATTTTTCCATCTGCATTGGCAGCATTGCCTCTGAACAGACCAGTGCCAAGATAAATCCTTTAAGGGGAAGATGCAGAGGTTTTTCTTCCCACAGGCAGGAGTGGAGTTGGATGCTGACTAAGACCTGTCCTTCAGGCTGTAGTGTTGCCTCTCTCTCTGTCTTTTGGGGCAAGATGTGGCATGGCCACATCCCTGCTACTAGAAAGGTCCTTTGCCTGGGCTCAAACACTGCATCCTTTTGGATCAAGAGTAAGTAGTCTTCAGTCCCTACTGCTGCAAAGACCTGAGCTCTTGTGGCATGTAGCATAGTAGGGGGTTCAGGGATGCTGATGTGCTTTGCAGCCCTGTCCATACACTCACACCTCTGCTCCCTGCTCTCCTTTGGGCTGGTTGAGCTCTAGGGTTGTGTCCTGTTCTTGGAGGGCTACAGTGCCAGTTTCCCATTTTCTCTCTATTTTCAAAGGTCTGTAACAGAATACGTTTTCTCTCATCTGTATTTTGATTGATGTGGTCCATGTGATGGAGCTTGCTTCACCTAAATTGCCCACCCATAATGTGGACGGAAGGTGGATGCTGGCCAGCTGCCACAGAGACTCATCACTATTTTCATTCTTGGTGACATTAATAAAATATAAAGAAGAAACAGCATTTTTGCGGAAGAGGAGAGATCACGAACAGGGCATTTCAGGGCAGCCACGGGTGCAAATATTAAAGTACCAAGTGCAGCTGCCATGCACTCACTGTAAATTGGAGTGGTTTAATGACCTTAAAACTGGAAATCAGTCCCATCACTGAAAAGCTTAGACGCTTGCTTGCCCCCCAGTTTTTTTGCTCTTGTCAAATGGCTGTCATTCCAGTGCATGGTTCACTAAAAGCTGGGAAGATGGGAGCTATTAGGCATGTTGTTTCCTCCAGTGGTATGGTACTGCTTCTGGTTTCAGTGTCTGCATGGTTCCTCCAATCATACACATGCTTGAGGATTTTACCAGTGTCCCAAGGCTGTGGGATACCAGCCAGCTACATGGCTATGAAAGATTTGAAGGGGGTAAAAACCAATTAGGAGAATCCCCAAATGGAGGGGTGTATTTTGCCTAGAAAAAGTGCTTGTTCTGTGCAATAAAGCCACAGAAGTAGAGATAAATGGAAGAAACATGCTCTGTCTACCTGAAAGTGTTGAACCCACTTTCAGATGCCGTGCATGCAACTTCCAGAGCTCTGCTCCTTTTGGACCAGATTATAAACTCCCACCTTGTCCTGGCATGGCTGGTGATTGTTGGTGGATCATTAACCTCCTGCTGTATTGCTTATTGCTGTGTCTTGTCAACCGCATCTCCATTTGGCTTAAAAAATCATCGTAAAGCCAAGATTCACTTTTGTTGGGATGACCTTTGCTAACAAGGTCCCTGAACAAGCTCTTTTGTATCATTAGAGCTGCCTGGGGAATAAAGGACCTTGTGCTTTGCTGCAGCCTATTTGTCTTCCACTGTTTCTCTTATCAGCACTGGGGTCCCCAACACTATAGTGTCCTACTCTGATTACCCAGAAAAATGTGCAGGAGCCATTTTATTGTGCTCTGGTGATGGAGGGAATGGATGGGGTAGTTGGAAGTACCTTTAGCAGTGCTCTCTGTCTCAGTGCTCTGCATGTGTGCATGCAGCAAGGGTTCTAATTGCTTATTGGATGGGTCAATTTATCTTTCAGTGTTCATTACCCGTAATAAATTAATGTTTAGGACTGGCTGGTGGAATTTGCACTTAAAGAAAAGAACAATCAAGGGCTTCTTCCTCTGGCTCCATTATTAAGCTGTTTAAATACCCTTTTCTTTAAAGATTTTTTTCCAAGTCTCTTCTCCATTTACCATAAAAATATATTGATGAGACAGTGCATTGCATTTTGGGGTAGTATGTAAAAATCAGGGCATCTGCTTAGACCATAGCTGAGGCCTGAGGCTGATATGCAGTTGTCGGGGGTTTCTAAATAAGCACAACTACATAAAATTGGAGCAGATGAAATGGAGCAAATGTACAGCCAGTGGGTAGCTGGATAATCAGCTGTGAAGTCTCTTCCACCAAGAGAGTGATGGGTCTTCCTTTTGTCCCTCCTCCCCCTCCTCCTCCTCCTCCTCCCTGTCTGTTGCGACCAAAAATCAATCAAGGAAGGGTGTAGGCTCTCCTAACTTCTTGACTTTGTGCAGAGATGGTTGGAATTCCCAGTAAAAACCATCTTTCCCAGTAGGACAACTGGAAGCACTGGGTCTGCTGTGCCAGAAACAAGCCTTGAGAGGGTGGATGAGCAGGAAGCTGAGTCCCCAGTTGCAGTCAGACCCCTGATGTGCAGGCATGTATTATTAAATGGGAGAAGTAGGATGAAAAGAAGGAGATGGCAACGGAAAATCTTAATTTAACATCTGAATTTAAAAGAAGTAGAAAGCATCTGTGTCAGTCTCTTCTGAACCTTCCCTAACCCAAAGCAATTTCTGTTGCTATTAATATAATTTTATATGCGGTTGGAACTTCGGCATTTCTCTGTGCTCTGTAAGTGCGTGTGGTTGGGGGTTTTTCCTCATCATTTTCTTGTGGCTGACTGTTCATTATGTTCATTCAGCTATCTTCAGAGAGTCTCCTGAGACTTCCTAATGTGGAGTGATGTAAGATTGTCTCCATGTTCTCCACAGCTCAGAGCGTGTTCAGTGCTAAATGGTTCATTTCAGGATCTTGCCTGAGCGTTCCACAGTCCTGTGACTTCTGACAAGGATCCTTTTGGATGTGGTTAAATAAGTTATGGTTACAAATATCCATCCAAAATTGGACTAAGTGATGGATATTCTGTGATCTTCCCTCTGCTGTCCTCCCTGTCTTGTTTGCATAAAAGTGTATTCTGTAAATGTCATCCCAACCAATTCAGGCCATGTAAGGTTTGCATCATCACTCTCACCGAGGTTCTGCGAGGATTTGTAAGTCAGCTCTGGGGAAAGATGTTATGAGGTTCACGAGCAGGGCAGGATGTATTTGGTACAAGAAATGCTAAACCAAGCACTAGTACATGTCTGTGCATGTAAGGGTAGATACTTTTTACTTACAACAAATGAATTTTACTCAAAGGTCAGCCTGTTCTTGAGAAAAGTAAATGCCCATTTCTCTAGAGTGGGGCTTATTCACTGGCATCACCACTTTGGTTGTATGGATGAGAGCCAAGAGCCTGCACAGATGGATGTTCCAGCAGGGACTACCCAGAAGCTCTCTAGCCATGGACTGTCCTCAGCCTGGGCTGTCTTTCCACTCAAGCATTTTATACTGAAGGGGGAATCCAAGAAAGCATCTCTAAAACGCTCTTTCATCCTGGGATGGTAATAGGAGATCAGAATATGCCAAGAAAGCAGAACTGAGTTTTTTTTTGTTTTATTTTTTTTCTAGTGAAAAGACTTTTTTAACATCCCACCTCCACAAAATCAACTTCTTTTTAAAACCATGCATTTGTAGGTGAGGCTTGTTATGTAGTTGATACTGCCAGAGCATATAGAGCTGCTAATTCTGAGCACACAAGCTTAAAATTTATGTCAAGAAGGTACAGGACAATTTACAGACTGTTCCTGAAAAATCAGAGCTCTACATACTGTTCCTCGAGTTTGCCAGTGTAGTTTAGGTTGATGCCTCATGCTGTTTCATGACACCTACACATGTTGATGCTATACCATATGTTTTTGGGCTGCCTCGTTTTGTTGGGGTGTGTGGTGTATCCTTTCCCTTCCACATTAGAAACTCAAGCTGTTCACTTCAACTGGTTTTAATATATGCCACCTGAAACATGAAGAAAGTGTTGTGTTTGTGGATTTTGGCCAGAAACCATAGAGTAAACATCTTTATCGTCTCTAGGCTCCTGGTGCACTGGTGTCTTGCCAAGCAGCTCAACAAATGCCACCAGCAATTCTGGACTTGAAATGCCCAAATGCTTCTTCTTTCTCCACCAGCATCAGAGCAATGGGGCAGCTCCAGCCAGTTCTCATCCTCAAAAATAAGCAGCTTCAGCTGTGTATTAAACCTGTCCTCACACACTTTCTTCGTGCAGCACATATTCTGGGAAGAATTTTATGGTGGTGTAAACACATCAAATTGTTTTTAGCTTTTCTTTAAAACACCATTTTGGAGACATCCAAAGCAATGGGCTATTCTCGAATTAGCAGCTTCTTGTATTTGTGGTGCAACTGGTGATGTTTTTTCCTTTAAGATGAAGTTTCTCTGCAGCAAAAGCATTAATAGCTGCGTGAAAAGATTTCTAATTATAAATTTTGCCTCAATTACTAATTAAGTCTATTGTCAGACGGAACAACTTCTTTTAAACAAATTATGGACCAAAATATCTCCTTTGTAAGTAGTTTTTTATTACTTAGTAATTTTATTGCTTTTGTATAAGTTGTCTCTTCATGAAACAGCTGAGTTTGAACCACAATAGTGATGCTGCTGCATTTCAATCTGAACAAGACCTCTGGCACTAGGCTGAAACCCAATTATCCTCTTCCACACAGAGTTAGGGTCCCCAGGTCTGTAAAAATTTCCTGCTGGCACAGTCAGATGTGTTTAGGTCCTCTTGATTTATCCTGATTTCTTTCCTAAGGAAACAAGGCAACCTTGCTGCTTCTGCAAGAGCTTCCTTCTAAATTTGTAACCTCTTGGCCACTTTCAGACAAATCTAGTAGCAGTCTCAACCATGACTGGACCCTCATACAAAAGTATAGATGCCATTTGTGTTTTAGTCCATGCTTGTCTTGATCTCTCTTCACTGTTGGTGGGTATATTCTTGCTGTTACAGATGACAGTAGTTCTCAAGGGAGCAAGATGACTATGGGGAACACTGCCATGGGCTGGATGGCACAGTTTGCATGTCACAGCTTGGCTGAAAAGGGAACCTGCACAGTGCTGGAGGCAGGATCTGACCCTGTGCACACCCTTACAGCCCCATGGCCAGGGCACTCGCATCCCCTGCATGCTCTGCATCTTCAACACAAGTCAGCCAACTTTTCCATTTTAATGGTAAAGGAAGGAGACACTGGCTTACTGCAACCATTTCTTCCTAGGCCAGTGGTCTATCCCCACCGCCAGTGCAGGACCACTGCACTGGGAAGCCATGCAGCTTCTTGTTTCGAGGGAAGCCATGCAGCATCTTGTCCTGGAGGGCCAAACTCCCCGTGACCAGCTGGTTGCCAGCACTGCCCCCAAAACCTCCTCTCGCCAAAATCTCAACATAGGACTTGCGTGCGTTTTGCCCGTGCTGGTTCCTCCACCCTTCCTAAGGAAGGGTTAAACCGAGTTTTCAGCCAACGCTGTAGGGAGGACACAAGACTGCAGCCTCATATTCCCTCACGAGCACTGTGTGTGTGTGTTTGGGAGGCAGAGTAATGCTTTGACAGCAGCTTGACATTGCCTTGAAAGGTGCTGGAGGCTCTGCAAGCACTTGCCAAGAGGGGGTGGGGGAGAGGAAAGTGTGTCAGGCAACACTGCAGTCGCAGCCTCTTCTTGTGCTCAGCCCCGCTGCTGCTGCTGCTGCTGCTGCAACTCGGGGGCTGCTGCGCGGCTCCGCCGCCGGCCAAGTTCTGGCGCTGAGCGCGGCGCGGGGGCAGCGCTGCCTCCGCCGCAGCACCGCCTGCCCGCCCTCCTCCCGTTCATGCCTTTTTTTATTCCCCCACCCCCCGCCTGAAATGCCCGTGAAAGCCACCGAGGGGCTGGGGCAGGAAGGGGCCAGCACATCTCCGTGGGATGATGCCCGCTGTCCGCCGGCGGGGCGCGGGGTGGAATTCCGCCGGGAATGAAGTGCCCGCTCGACATTTGCTGCATCTGCCGGAGCGTCAGGGTTCAGTGGCTGCCTCTCCTTCGACCAGCTGTTCCGGTTAATCACTGCGCTTCCAACTTTTGTTTGGCAATGCCTGATGGCCAGTGGAGCCGACAGAACTAGCACGGGATTTTTAGGACCTCTTAAAAAAAAACCCCCATACCCTTAATTTTCCTATTTTTACACAGGACTGGCGAGTCGCACGTTAAACAGCCGTGTAAAGATATTTCTTGCTAAAGGATTGCTACATTGCTGAGTGCTCGCAAACTGGAGAAGCCAGGACGATTTGCGTTCGATCTCACTGCCGGGAAGTGCGGGAGCCGCGTGTGCGCTGCAGCCGCGCTGGGCGGTGGGAGGCAGCCCGGGCTGCCCGGGAAGGGATTCCAGCGCAGGCAGGGAGAGAGAACGGAGCAGCTCTTGCAATTAGTTGAATGATTTGATAGATAACAGCAGACATGCTCTGTGGACTGAAAAAGGATTTGCAGTCAGACTTTGGTGAGTGAGCCTTGTCTGTATTTTTTCCTGCTCTTGTCCAGTAGTTTACTTCTGTTTAATCTGATTTTCTTTAAACGTATTTAATATCATTACAGTTTCATGTGCTACTTTGAAAGTGGCTTTACAAATCCAAACCGTTGCATGCAAACTTAATTGCTAAGATTTGCAAAATATATTTTTGCTTCTCCGTAAAGAATTTCTCCCTGTGACCACTGGAGAGTACCCTTCAGGCTGCCTTTTCCTTCTCCACCTGGAAGATTGGCAGTCACAGGGGCTGTTCTTATGGCAGAGCCTTTACAGCTGTTCTGGCTTTTTAAGAAACAAGATCTAAATGTAGCTCTTTTGTTTTCCAGGATCAGTGTGTGAATGGTTTGGGCATTCAGGAATGGTGGATGGGGGGGCTGGGAGAGAAGACAGGGGTAAGGGACTCTTGCTGAATGTGGTGGGATCACTGTCATTGCCCCACCTCCTGTATAATTCACTATTACCTTGTCTAATAAATATTTCAGCTCCTGCTAGAAATCTGCCATTTCAATGAGCTGCTAACCCCTGTTTAGATACCTGGGGTGAGCAATTCAGTATTACCATGGAGTATAAAAAAAATCTATTTCGTTTCTGCAGAAGAGTGAGTAGATGAATGTAGAAGGGCACCTTTACAAAGGGCAGACATCAAGCCCTCGCCCCAGTCTTTCCAGGATGGACAGGCTATTATGTTTCTAACTGAGTGCAATATTCAGGTACTTTGTTGCATGCTCTAGCTCTGCTTGTTGCAGCTGAATGTGCTATATGGAGCTTGTCTTCCGCTCTGATGCAAGCATTTCCCTTCTGAAAGCAAAGACGTTGGAGTTGGAAGTACAGAGGTAATTTATGGTTTATGAATCACTTTGCACTGCCTGAAGTGGTGTAGCAGGACTGACTTTGTCCTCTCCTTGGCATCAAGAAGCCCTAAGGCATGAACCTAACTTTATGAAATTGTTTTCCCTCCCTAAATCTGGGGGTAAAATGAACCAGGTGGAAAGCAGCTTAGCCTGGCTGTGTTGCCCAATCCCATGGATGGTGACTGGATGCAATGTCCACCTACTGTACTAGTACAGCAAGAAACATCTTATTTTGAATATTTTTGGGGGCTTATTTTGAAGCTGGCAGAGACACGTTGATGAGTCCTGATAGGCCGAGGGAGTCAGGGTGTGTGATTTACAGGGCAGGAATGCACTCGTTCCATGGAAAGATCAAAAGACAACTTGGCAGGAGCTCACACTGCTCTTGGGGCTGAGCCATGAGCTGGGTCCTGGCTCAGAGGTGGCTGACACCGACTCTGCTGGAGGGGTCTCCTCAATGCCACCAGCTACAGAGCGAGTAATTTGTGAAGCTCTTCCAACATGTCACCAGAGATTTCTGGTGCTTCAGGATTGCTGTGTTGTTACAAATGGGGATGGTGTCTGGATGGTTGGTGATCAAATGAAAATTTTTCCTCATGTCAGCCGCAAACCTTTCTTGAGAATCTTGGGCCAATGTTGTGTCACATATAAGGGAATGGTGCAGTCACTGGGTGGGGAAGGAAGCCTTTTTTACCCTGGTGTCAGACCCTCACAGCTTATTATTGTGGTGCTCCTGAGGACCAAGCCCATGCTTTCATGAGAATGCTTTCTGGAAATCATGTGGAATAGAAGTAATAAAGGGAATTGCAATCTTATCACTCATTTTAAGTGGAATAGGCAAAACCAAATGGATTGTTTCAAAGAAGCACCCAAACTTTTCAGAATTGCTTTCTGGTCCCATCACCATTAGGGTATTGGTGATTTATTTTCTTTCCTTCACTCACTCTCTGAAGTTTTTTGATGGGACGTTTTAATAATAGAGGGATTTTTGTCTGTCCTTCAGAATGGAAGGGTCAGAAAATGCAAAGTAGCAATGATGTTTTATGGGGGGAGGGGGAAGTGTTTATCTTCTAGTTTGAGTGAGTGGTTCTGCTGATAGCAGGGGGATAGTGTGTTTCCACAAGGGCCCTTGTAATCCTGCTCTTGGAGGACAACACTGAAATACTTTATGGCCTTTCTGAAGTCCAGGAACATTCTCTATGTTTTGCTCTAGCAAAGTTCATGTTCAGTTAGTTCTTACTGCAGGGTCACTGCAGGAATGGGCAGAACAACAGAGCTCATTGAATCTCCTTTGTGCTGCTCCAAGTGACCTGCCGAGGATCTCATCCCAAACCAGCCCAAGTCAAATGTTAATTGAGGACAGCACAGACAACATCAGAAGACCATTTGCCTTTCAGATGTAACCATTTGGATGACTTCATTAGTTTTTATTTTTTAAAGTACGGTTTATATGGAAGGCGAAGAAAGAATAAAGATAGTAGATGAATGAGGGCGTTCAGTGCTTTTCTGTTTGGGTTTGTTGTTTGGTTTTCTGTGTGGAGTTTTTGTTGCCATTAGAAGCCATGCTTTTTGCAGGAGATGGACTGCAGACCAAGGACAGCAGCATTTCCTGTCCCTTTTCCCAGACTGGCAAACTGCACCCTTTATTGGAGGGTGGGAATGGCCAGAAAAAGAGACCTGTTAATAGATCTCTGCCCCTTCCTGCTCTTGGTTTTCAGGGGATCAGCTCCCCTGTTCTCTCTGCTTGCCAAATAAGCAGGGGGAAGAATAGAAAAAAACATGCCTGAAAGGGATAGAAAACTAATGTGAGGAGCTAGAATAAGATGGGAGGAAATCTTCATAGATAAATCTCCTAGGAAGAAAGATTTTATCTTTCTTATTGAAAAATTCATCACAATAGTGCTATTTAATATAACTCCTGCTCATCAGGCTGCTTACGTCACGTGTCAGCTTTGCCTCAGTTGCAGCCAAATGAGAGATTAAGAGGAAAAGTAACTGGGGTGTGTGTACCAAGACGAACATCTCTGGTTCTGAATCATCAATCCTAATTTCCTTGTGCCAAAACTGGGCAGTGAGAGTTCATGCTATTCCTCTGCCCTGAGATAGTATCAGCCATACCTGTGATATCATCCATCCGCATTGCATTTGAATATATCCAGTCTGGGAACACCACATCAGCTCAAATTAATTCAGTAAACTGAAATATGAAGGAAAAGCTTTGCTTGTCTCTGATTTTGGTGCCTTTGCTTCCTGTCCTAACACAGATGACAGACTACTCCTTTCCCTCCGTGCGTCACACTTCTGAATATCTGAAGAGAGTAATAATACTTTTTTTTTCTCCTCTCTCTCTTCTTTTTAGCATAGAAAACTCATCTTTCCCCCAGCCTCAGAAGTTGTGGTCTTCCAGATGTCTGACCAGCCTGCACTGATTCAATCTGAATGAACTCCAGCTGGGCCACATTGTTATTGAGCTGTGGTACCCAAGCCTGGGGACTGCATTCAGTCCAAGGCTTTTATCAGTGCTGAGTAAAATGAAAGGATAATTTCGCAGATTTTGTAGACTATACCCACCTTACTTGTACCAGGGTATTAGATCTTCTTGCATATGACATGGCACTGTGGAGTTACATTTAATTTGCAGCCCACAGTATCTGAAGAGTCCTTGCTGTCACTTCAATAATTGTTCCCCAGCCTTCATTCAATCATTTCTCCTGCCCAGGTCTGGTAGCTTGCATGCCTCTCTACCAAATTGTACATCTGTCTTTTCAAACATGTATGAGTCATTCTGGGTTCAAAATTTACTTGCCAGCCTGCTTCCAGTCCCTCATGCCTGGTGGCTGTCAGTAAACTTAATAAGATCAATCTCTCTGTAACCATCCAGGTCATTTAGTGAAAACTTGGAGCCATTCCAGGCTGGGGAAGGGTCCCCACAGAACTTAATTTAATACATCTTTCCCTCCTGATTGTGAACAACTGATGAATTTTCTCAGTGTGTGGTTTTCCAATCAGTTTTGCATACACTTCATAATCATCTGTATCCTGCTTCCCAAACATACTTACAAAAATAGCATGTGTAACAGTGTCAGAAGTGTTTCTAAAATAGAGGTACAGCAACTTGCCTTTTCTGTCTATCCAGAAATGTTGCTCTCACATGGAAAGTAATTGCGTGGGCATGACTTATTTGTGGTAGATCCAGGTTTGCAGTTAGTCCTCCTCATTTGGTGTTAACAGCTCACACACAGATAGTCAGCTCTGGGAACTGAAAGAGAGGGTGATGGATTTGTCATTCTCTCACCCCCACTTTGGTAGCATGCTGTTTTGGTTTGGTTTTTTTTAAGCTGAACATTGGATTTTATTCTTCAGCCTTGTGATGTCTTACCCCTCCTCCTTAGGGTCTTATGGATACCTGCTGATGGCTTTAGGACTTTGGTGACCAGGAATCTAAAATTTTGTTGATTAAACTTTTAAGTATAAATGAGCTGATCTGTGCAGGCAAAATGAATTCTTGCTCTTTTCTAGAGATGACCCATTCCACCAAAATTTATCTTTATAGAAGAAAAAAGACTAAAGTAATATCCTACACCTTTTCATGGCCTATAGAAATGAATTTTTTTTATTCAGTTTTTCTCCACCAGTTTGAAGGTTATAGAGTTTTCCTCTTAAAACGTTGTACTTAAGCACATCTTATTAGTAGAGATTTGTTAGGAGCAGGATGTTTTTCAGTGCAAAGGCTAGGGAGATTTAATACAAATGTTGGTCCACAGTGTCAGTTGACCAGCTGCTATAGAGGTTTTCTCTCCAGCATTGACTGTTGGAGTCCAGGTTCAAACCCCGGCATTAACCTCCCTGCCAGCCTGCTTGAGAAAATCTCATTGCCACTGGAAGAGGTGCATTCTGGCTTTGAGAAGACCAATAGAACCCCCCATAGAAGGGGTCTGAGTTTCATGTGCTGTGTTAAGTCTTGCTTTTGGTTTTATGTCCAGGATCATTATTCTTCACAATGTTCTGTTTTATTAATCCATGGAAGCCAAGGGTAAGTGCACTGCCAAAGTGTTTGCATATGTTAGAGCACGTAAGATTTGATTTCTTTTGAAAATGGACTGTTTAAATTGATTGTGTGTGGATGCCAATGTTTATTGCTTGTGATATTATCCACCCAACTCAAGGATGGAAACCATGCAGTTTTACCCAGAAGCTCAGGAATAGGTATTGGGCAACTTGGAAGGAAGGGCACCTCTGTTCTTATGTGCAGGCATGTGTAGGTGTTGCAAATAAAAGAAACAATTGAATCTAACAAGTGGTAACAATCAGAAAGGAGTGTTAATGCAGAGCTGGAGAAGAAAAAATAGAGCAAAAATAAATATTTAGCAACGTTCGTCAATTGACAATGGAATGCTACCAGGCATAAGAACATTTAAAGCTCTTTTCAGCTGTCGGTTCAGCTACTGCATAATTTTTAGCATGTGAGTAATCCCATCAGGGAAGGCATGGTCTTAAGCCTTGATAGGATGGGGCCCCCAGGTCATTGTATGCCTGTCTATTCAAGGTGGCAGAATTTGCTTTCAAGACAAACGTGCTTGTGTGGGCGTTAAGAAATTCTGGGTCTGTGGCAGTCTGACTGCCAGTCTGCTTCTGATTTTTTTTCTTATAATATTATTATTATTATTAATATTATTCTGCTCATAAAAAAATAAATTACTAACTGAGCTTGATGTTCTTAGCAGCCAAGTTTATTAATCTGTGGATTTACAAATCAGTCTGGTAATTTGAAATGTGCAAAATCACACAGGATGAAGAATTTCTCTCCCTCCATTCCTAACAATTGCCACCCCCGATTTTTTTATTTCAATGAAAGTATTTTTTTTTTCCTTTGACCGTGTGTTTTTGTTCAAGGATCTGATAATTACATGCTTGGAGATGATGGCTTTTCAAAAGCATCTTTCCCAGCAATTTTCAACTGGAGATGTGGATAAAAATATCTCCCCATTTTTTTATCAGAAATGTTTTCAGTAATGTGCAATTATGAGCTCTGCCTTCATTCAATTCATCCTGGAAGAATTTGCTTCACAGGGAAATTCGTTTCCTAGCTGGTCTAGATGCCAGCATAGTTGGCAGCTGCAGGTTTTGTGGGGAGGAGGGAAAAGAAAGGCCCAGAAATTAAAATTACTGTGAAGTAAATTGATCTCAACACCTGGAAACCATGAAAAGATAGAATATCATACTTTTTCGTTAAATCATTGTTAAACTGCTTTGCATGTCAGTCCCAAAATGTCCCTGTAAATTATTTAGTGTAGCTGAGAGATGAAGAGATGATCCACTTAATCACTCCTCACAACTGATCTGTTTCTTATTGTGCAGGTTCATATAATCATGTTAGCAAGGTGAAAGGAGTTGTGGTTTTCTTTCCAGCACTACTCCAACTTCCAGTCTCAATATGTAATTAACACTTGTGTGGTTTATCATAAGGCTGTAAGCTAGGAACTGGCTCAGGTCTGGGGAGAACAGTGTTGGTGAGAAGTCTGTGGAGTGGTTTCAAAGAGCATCAACATGCTTTTGTCCTGGGAGGCAAGAACTTGGGCTGGTAAGGGTATGATCTGGCTCCCTGCTGCCAGGTGTGTGGATGAAAACAGGATTTGTTGCATTCCTCTGCTTCATTGCATCCTCCAAAGGAGGGATGGAGGTCCCTGGTGTAGTGTGTGCTTCTGTTTTGGAGGTCATGTGCCAAGTTGTTTGCAGATATTTAGTAAACTGACTTGTTTGAGATTCCAAATAATTCTTCTCTCCCAGCTTCTGTCCCTCCTTGGAGCCCTCTCGGTACCTGGGGAGCCCAGAGGTCCAGCACACTCATCCCTTGCCCTGTGGGAGCTCTCACCTGAGGCTGAGGCTGGGATGGCACAGCTCCAGACAGCTGCTTTTCCCAGCCAGCTAGCTGAGCTAAGTCATGGATCTGCTCCTCAGTCTTTGAGCAGCCACGTGCAAGACCATACAAATGATGAGGGTCTGAGTCAGACCTCCAGCTATCCCACTGTTGTGCCACCAGCCCATATGGAGGATTGTCCCAGCAAAAAATCTGCTTCTCCATAAGATTTCAGTGGAGATCCCCTTCTTGCCCCTTGTGGGCATGATGGCTGATCCATACAGCGTCCTTACTGCAGTGAACGGTTCACCCTGAAATGTGAGAGATGTGGCCTGCTCCTGCCCCAGTGATTTATAGAGGATAATTTCTTTATGGAATGTGGTACCATTTGGTTGGATTAAACTCTTGGCATCAGATGAAGGTATGTATTTTGCAAAGGGGTTTTTTTCAATAATGTAATGCATTTCCCATATAACTCACTGTGTAAAGAGATCCTGTTCCTTCCTGCCATGAGATGCTGTGCTCTCCTGCTCCTGCTGCCAGAGAGCCTCCAACATGCAGCCCAGCAGCCCCCAGGAGCAGGGGGGATCTTGGGGCACCAACTCTGCAGGTTCAGCCTCAGCTGATGCCTCTGCAGCAGTGAAGCCATGCAGGGGGATCAGGGGGATGAGAGTGTGAGGTAGGAATGGATTACATGGGGTTCTGGGATAGAGCCACAGAAGTATGCCTGGAATCAGTGGGAAGATGCTCAGGTATGTACAGATCCGGATCAGACAGTCCAGGTGACTTGTACACCTTGCACCTGTGGAGTTCAAATCAGGGTGAAGTTAGAAGAACTCAGAGACAGAGGTACATCACTCTCTGCTTCCTATTTTCTGCAAACCTAGGTGTCACCCTGTGGTCCGTTGCTCCCTTGCCTGTCCTTGCTGTGCAGGACATGGATCTTTTCCCTGCCGTTCCCTGCTCCTCTGCTCTAGCTGGGCCCCATGAGGTGACTGCTGCCATCAGGGTGGTGGCAAATATCACCCAGCTCCAGGCTGGCTGCAGAGACAGTCGAGACGTAGGTGCTGTGATTTGTGAGGCTGAGCAAGGGGCTTGAGACAACAGAGAAAAATTGGTTATTATCAATAATAATAACAACTTCAAAAAAGAATCAAAGAAACTCCTCTTCCCCCTTGTGTTTTAATTTATCCCCAGTCTTCCCACTCAAGTGCTTGGCAGAGAGGCCCCATCACTTAGAGGGGGGATAAGCATTCACCTTGCAGGAGCTGGAAAACAAAACATTTGGAAAATGTGGCGGAGGTGGGCAAGCAGAGCTCCACTGGCTTTCCCTCCTTTCTAAAGGACCCTTTATAATTCAGCAGCTGACTCCAGCAGCACCATGAGCTATAATAGGCAATTAGCTCCTTGCAGATTTATGTGACACTGTGTTTTGTAAGCAAACAGTCATGTGTGTTTAGTCATTAAATGGACCTGCTGTATCTGACGGTCTTTGAAACAATCTCTTCCCTCTCTCCTCCCTGAGCACACACCCAGCTCTCTTGCACCAGTATGGACCCACAGACATCCATACTTGTGCAAAACTCATGGCAATGTATCATCATCAGCTGCCTTTGGTTCTGGCATGCAGTGGCAAGAGGTGAACTCTTGGAGAATCCAGACTCCATCTGGAGGTTAGAGCAGTGGAGTGGGAGATACCTGGTGTGGGGATGTCCCCCCACAATCCTGAGGACCCATGGTGAGGTGAGGGGCTGGGTGGGCACTTGCACAGCACCCTGTCAAGTGCTTGCATCCAAGGGGTTGCAGTACTCCCCAGACTTCCCCTGACTTGGAAAGTACTTGTCAGGTTTAGTACTCATAGTTAATTTTAGATATACCTGCGCATGCTGCTCTTCCACACATCCATTACACACTCGACAGAACCTGCTGGTTTTAATTTTTATTAGCACAAGTGCCTTGTTGAATCAAAATTAAGTGGGTATTTGGGAAGCATAATGTGAAGCATTACATTTAATGGTCTGTGTTCCTGCCTGGAGAAAGGCTGTCACATGTGTCTTCCCTCTTCCTGAGACTCTGCAGTCTTTAGCTACACCTGAATTTTCCTGACTTCATTGCTACTTCCTATCCTCTGTCAGCTGTAAAACTCCCAGCTGCAGCCTTTCAGGTGTGTGTTGCATCTCTTCAGACATGTGGCCTTATTCTGGTGTAAACATGCCTGGCCTCGGGTTGTGGTATGTGGGGAGAAGGCAGCTTTGGGGTGCAGGTGGAGCTGTGCTGCTGGAGCTGCTCAGCCCAGCCCTGGGAGAGCTCCTGCACCTCTGCCCTTCTCATCCAGGTTCCCTTCCTGGGTTCAAGGGGGAGCAGGTATCTGCCTAGGGCAATGCAAAACTGACTTCTCCCTCAGTCCTAGGCATGAGTCTGCCATGAGCCAGTCCCTCTGGCATTTGTGATGGTCAGGAGAGCTTGGACTCATCAAATTGCTAGTGCTGCTTTAACCAGTGTCCCTGTTGCCCAACCTGTGGCTCCTTGTGGCTGACATCTTGCTCCTGGCTAATCCTTTGATTGGCATGGTTTTGGATTTGAAGAAAAGCAGAACTATGGGGCTTGAATTCTGCACAGAGCAGGATTTCCATGTGAAAATCCCAAGGTTGTCTCTGCTTACAGGTACTCACAAGAAGCATCTCTGTGAGCCTTTCAGAGGGTCACAGAGCACATCTTGCAGCAATTTGTTCTGAATTTCACCAGGAGTTTCCATGTCTTTTGTGAATTCTTGTGCTGGCTGAAGCTGAGACTGGGTTCTCCACCTGCTTCACATCACCTGTGCGATGTAAAGCAACTGGAAACCAGCACAGCAGTTTGCATGAAGGCAGCCATGGAAAACAGCTGGAGTACATTAATAACTCTGCTGGAGTGAGGTCTCATCCATCTTTCATACTAAACAGATGCTTGCTTTCATCACAGTGGTGCTGTGCTGATCTTTGACATCAGCCTGTTTGGAGGATGGGATGTTGGCAGAGCCTCAAGCCAAGTCAAGGCTTGATGGGAAGCAAGAAGTGGGCAAACACAGGAGCCAAGCTCGTTGGAAGCAAGATTTAATGGGCAATTCAGGCAAATTTTTAACAGCTGGTTTGATGAGGTCAGGCTGCACCAGATCCAACATCAAATAACCTGGAGCTTTGAAACTTTTATATTTCATCTTGTTGTCCTGCTAAATCTTATATTCCCTGACTCTTTGATTTCTCTCCCTCTCCTTCCTTTCATTTAAGTGAGGCTCTTGCTTAAACTTTCTTTAGTCTTTTAACTATAAGCTTATTCCATCTCTCACATAGCTCCTGTGAATTCTCCTGACACAGTCTAGGATAAAAGCAGCCAAGGCATGTACATGGGCCATTGCATAATAGATGGTTTGTGTGTCACAGTCTAAAATCTACATATGTTTTCATCAGTCATGAAGTGGGAACATCTGTATATATTCATATATAATGGCTTTTACCACATGAATGAATAATCCAACTCCCACGATTTGATATTTACTTTTTTTGAAACATTGCTGCTTAGCCGAACACTGAGGGAGAATCACATTTATGGGAATTAAGTCTTAGTGAGGTTTAGCAGAGCTTCGTGGATAAGCTGGAAACAAGTCTAAATGGGGTGCCAGAAATCTTTCTTTGAAAATAGTTAATGCTGTCTGGAACTTCTTCCTTATTTCTTGACTCCCACTGGCTTTTAAGCACTTTGCATCAAAATGCAGTGCAAATCTGGGATAAAGCACCTGATTTGCCACCTACTGCATTGAATGTCTTCCGCTATGATGTCACCTTCCTGCAGTACCAGCTGTCTTTGCAGGGCTAAAAGAGGTTCCAAACGTTGGGGGCTGCACTGTGAGCTGAGGGCTGCAGCTGCTGGATCACCCCATCACTGGCAAACCTGGCTATGAGATGCCTTGGTGCACTGGCTCATGGGATGATGCAAAAAGCTGTTAGAGATAGGCTTTACCTAAATCTGTTTTCTCACTTCACATCTTGATCCCTGGTTCATGCTTTTATTAAATGTTACTGCACTGAAGTGCATCTCTTCTGTTGCCTGATTTGCCTGGATTTTTTTGTTTTGCTGTTTTTGTTTTCCTGTGGTTTGCATGGATTTTCTTATTACTGTTGGCACTGAGATTGATGCATACCACACACAGACCTGTATCAATCTCAGCCACCCCTTGAACTGGCGCAGTAAATCTCCCAGATTTCACCCTTAATTAAATTTTCTGTGCCTTTCCTCTGAGTCAAAGCAGGCTTGTACTTGGGAGCAGAGAGATGGTGGTAACCTGGGGATATGATGGAGTGACCTTCGCTGAAAAAGCCCTCCTGGGCTCCCCTTGCCCACCCACCCCTTGTTAAATCTTGCTAGGGTTGCTTATGTCAAACTGATGAGATCATCAGGGAAGCATGATGTGATTTGCTGTAAGAAAGGGCTTTTCCCAACTCCTCATCTACGGAATTATGTTTTCTAAAAGGTTTCCTTAAGCTTAGTTTGCCTCTCTTCAGCTGTTCTCCGCATGGACTGCTGTAAGTTTAGCAGGGGTGCTACAATTTTGCATTCGTTCTTTGGGACATGTAATTTACTCTTGTAACAAGGACTCTCTTTGACGTATTATAGGAGTAAAACAAAAAAAGGGCATCACAACTGTATTCAGGTCCCTCTTCATAAAGAATTACCAGGCTGAATGTTGGCACAATGTCTTTTTGCCACCTCATCTTCCCTGTCTGATTAATGTAATGGTTTTTCCTTTGCTTTGTCTACTGCCTGTCACAAGAGATTTGCTCTTGACAATTTACCTGCTGAACTGGGAAAAGTTACCTGTCTGTAGCAAAGCCCAGAATTAAAAGCTCTTGTCTCAAGCCCCTAATTTACAAACTCAAGGATGTCCTATGATAGTTTTTATTACTCTCACTTTTATTTCTGAGCTTATGCTCTATCTCTTTATTTCCTATCCAGTTATACATTGGGAAGTGGGTATTCCAGTTTGCCTCTGTTTGAAGTTAAACATCTTTTCACCAGAAAAAGGAAGCTCAGGGAGCCCTGTCAGTCATTGCTTTTTTGTCTATGCCGCAGTAATATTGATGCATCCTTCTGCTTCATTTGAGCTGGGATCTCAAGCTTTGAGCTGGTCAAAACTGCAGAAAAGACTTATTACGGACAAAAATTACCCTTTCACTGAACTGTGATATTTCTTTTTAGCCAATTTAATCCCAAATGGCACCTTCACCTGTTTTGTTTTGGGGTTTTTTTTAAGACTGGGTTGTGAATGAGCCATTCAAAATCTAGTCTCTCTCCCTGTGTAATATGGGTCAAAGAGCTTAGTTCCTGTGAACCATCCTCTGAATTGCCTGAGGAGTGCCAAATGCTTTTGAGAAAGATGCCCATCCATCATGACAAAACACTGTAATACAATGTCCAGGTGATTAATTCTTTGCATTCAGTGGGAAGAGAGGACACACACATATTCCAACATCTAGGATGCATCTATGGCTTTCCTTCTCAAATTCTGGCTCACTAGCTCTGCACTGAAGAGTTCTGTGCTCTCCTGCCGTGCTCACACATCAGCTCAGATTGCCTTCTTCCTTCTCTTCAGTACAGCACTACCTTGTACTTAAACTCCTTTGCTCCCTGGAAAGTTAACAGCCTCTTGATTTAACAGTTCTTTTGTAAGATCTTGGAGGATGAAAGACAACAGGTACCATTTCTAAAGCAATCATAATAGGGATCAAAAGGGAGTTTGTAAAAAAGCAAAATAGGCGGAAGAATTTACTATCGCTATCATGCCAGCAAATTGATCTCTGTTTCACAAGATGGAAATCCTGACTTCTCCCTGTTCTCTTAACCCCCCAAGCTATTGATTTGTGCTTCATGTTCCCACCCAGGCTGTGTGTGAGGATGGTTCTTGGCACTGCCAATAGCTCTTGAGTCCTGTCTCTCCATCTCCTCCCTGGACCTCTGTGAGTCCAACCCCAGAATTAGGTGAGACAGTAAAAAACCCTCCAAACCCGCCAAGGTGAAATATGTTGTATGGACACTGATAATGTTTTTGGCTTGTTTTCTTTTTTTTTACTAGCTTGAGGGTTTTTAAACAAGTAAGTAATAGTGGCCTTTAGGCTTAGGTGGTACTAGTGATGTGAGTGCTAAAGTCTAATAAACTGACAGTACTTAATTTCATTTGATTGAAAACCCACAATAGGGCTGTCTTTTTGTATTTGATTTCACTCCACAGTCACTTAGCATGGCATTTGGTGCCTGAAAGAAGGTAAGTCCTTAGGGTTTGGATCCAGCAGGCTGTGTTTCTTGTCCACCTCCATATTCAAGAAAAGGTTTGGAAGCTTACATGGAGTTAATAGGGAGAATTGATTCCCTTGCCAGCTAAGATTTACTGCTGCCTGCTGCTTTGATTAATAAATCCAATTGTATCTAGTGAGGCGTTTTTCCTTGGGAATGATGTTAGACTTTATTGGTAATTTCTCACCGTATTACAATTGCTAACTTGGATAACTTTCATGAAAGATCAGGCTGAAAATGTATCTTTTTCCTCTTTAATTTTTACTCTTGAAAGGTAGTTTCTTCAGAAAACACAATCAGGATATCAGCAATATTTCATCTTTCCAACTCAGTGTTGGACTCTCCCCAGTACAGTCTCTGCTGCTTAATAAAGGAAATTGCCAGATTGACTGGAAAATCTAACTTTAATAACATCATTTCAGGCACTAGAACTATTGAGAAATAATAATCCCATTGAGTTGGTTTCTGCACTATTCTTGTCTCTGATGCACAAAATTACTGCAAATGCTCTGTGTGAGTCTGTGCGTGCAAATGACCTGCAAGAGGATGAGGCACTGCAGGGGTTCCTCTGCCACTGGGTCATACATAAACTGATGAAGCTGTCTGAAAAAGCCTGGGAGGGTGAGAGGGACTGTAGGAAGGGAAGTCTCTCTCCATTTCTCTCTTTCTGTTTTTTAACAGTAGTAATTCAAATCTTTCTGGGGACTGCTTAAGAAAAGTGAACTGGAGAGGGCTCACTGAATGAAGAGGGATCTTCTTGGTGTGGATGTTTTTACAGGATTGTTTGGAAGAGATGGATGAAAATAAAGATTCTTGGCTTTTGTATGGGAAAAGCTATTTGTGCTGAAGATCCAGCCTATGAAATCCCTCAAGAAGCTCTTACTAAGCCTAACTTAATGCACAAAAGCATATCCTCACCAGAATCAGAAAAGAGTCATCCCTGGTATTTTAAATGAAAGAAACAAAATCACAGGCTGTTTCAGAAGATCAACATAAGCTCATCTGTGAAAAGAAAACTAAAGGGAACACTCAATTTCCAACAGTTTTGCATCCACTATCCCTTGGTCTTCTCCCTACCATGCAGAGGAAAATGAATGGTGAAGTTGGTCTAGAGCTGGTTTGCACAACAGCTCTTTGTTTTTCTGAGAGTAATAGCTTGAGTCTTTTCTACTCAAAACACATTTTTATTGAAAGTTAGAAGATTACAAACCTCTTTCAGGCTGGACTCTCTCTCCCCCCTCCAGATTGATGGATATTCAGCTCTGGGTTCCAGAGATGCAGAGGACAGTAGATGGACAGCATGGAAAGTTAATTTTCATACAAAACCAGGAGAGGGAAAAAAAAAAAGGAACTGGGTTTAATAAAAAGTTCTAGTTACTTTTTCAAATATTTTTTTCTTCCATCTCTCAGTACAGCTTGAGTGGAAATTAAGAACTTCTTCCAGGTCCTCTATCACAGTGTTTTGGATGTGCTGATTAGATAAAGTTACTCTGTGCTGGCTTCCAAAGCAATAATGGGAAAAATCAATGCTTTGTAGCAATGGCTCTGGTATATAAAAGACACGACTGTAGTGGCAGGTTGACTGTAGATTCTTAAATTGTGCTTTTTTCATTTCTTCTCCTTTATGTTTTTTTTTTTTTTCCTTTTCCTGGAATGTAATGTATTTAATGAAAATGTGAGGAGTACCAGATGCTGGCATTGCAAGCTCAGTCCAGCATTCATTCTTATCAGATGGGACTTGGATCAGTCCTTGAGAGGTGTTTAATATCCTGTGAAAGTTGATGTGAGTTAAACCTTACCAAAGCTTGGCTTTTCTGCAGAGCCAACTTAAATGGGTTTTTTTGCACACAAAACTAGATCTACTTGTTTACTAAATGCAGAAAGTCTTCCTGTATCTTCATGAGAAGCAGGAATCTTCAATCCGTGTTATTTGCTACAAAATTGCAGGGAGTAAGAAATACACTCTGGTATCCCTTGGAAGCCAACCTGTTTGGTAACAGGGATGTGTTCTGGCTAACATCTTGGTCCCATCAAGGCCACTTCTATGAAAATAATTATCTACAGCATTTCAGTTGAAAATGATTGCTTGAAACAAATTGTTCCTTTAAAAGTAATTTTGGTTTCTTGTTAAAAAGAAAAAAAACAGAAGAACAAAGCACGGAGTTTCTGTTGAACAATAGGTTATTGTATTTTTCCTAGAACTGATTCCTGTGAATACAGCAGCAGGTGTTACGAAATTATACATGCCTGAGAAGGGTTGGTAGGTGAATGAATGCAGAAGAAAAGAAGGAGAGACGTGGAGGTTGTGGGGAGATGAATTTCATGCTGTGTGCATTGAGGTGAAGAAATTAAAAAGTGCAACTTCCTCTTGGAATAACCTCAAAGTTTGGACAAGTTCTTCCTAGCTCAGATGCCAGAAGCAACAACTACACAAGTGGATGGAGGAGCTGCCACAACAGCCTCTGGTGGCACAAGAAGCTGCAGTCAGTGGAGCACATTCCCAGGCCAGGGTTGGGAGCACATTGTTGCAGTAGGGCTGGCACAGGGACTGGCAGCAGGTTGATAACACTTTTTTTCCCCAGAATTATCTGGGAAAATGCTCAGTTGTTGTTTTGGAGGTAAGGGCTTTGTTTCTAGCAAGGGTGGTTCTTGTACACTGTGGCTGTTTCCGTGGGCTGGGAAAATTTCACTCAGAAATTTGTGATGAGAGGAATTAAGAGGAAACTTCACCAAGTTCTCATTTGTCTCTGGGTATCTACTGAGTATGAGCTGGGAGGGGATTTGTTGCCAGTAAAAGGATAAATAAGAGGCTCTTCTTCACAAAAGGCAACCTCTGCCATTTGTACCAGATTTGTTGATACATGTATTTATGAAATTAGGGAGGAGCTGTTCCCTAAATAGCTCAGTCTGTTCCAGTCTGAGCTTGCTGGTTAAAGGGAATTTTTTAAATCTTCCTGCAAAGGAAAGGAAAAGCATTTCAAAGCCCTGCTTGAGTCTGGCTTAGTGCTGTAGGAGACTCACACAGAAGGTGCCCTGGGCTGATGGAAGGGCACTGTGGTGGGCACTGGGTTTTTCACTGGCATTCTTCCAAAAGCCCCACCCCACCTCCAGGAGAATAAAAACCAAGGAAACACTGGGCCCTTCCGCGGTTGGGTTGGGTTTTTTTTTTGATGCAGCAAGCTAAAATCATTGCGATGACAATGAAAATGTGCTCCAGAATCCTAAAGCAAAAGTGACTTTCTGTTTTCTTGTTTTAAGCACTTCACAGGAGCATTGACTATCTTGTCTAAGGATTTAGTGCCTTTGCTGCTGTGTGCTTGGATGAGTTTTATGTAGGGCAGGATTATGCTTCAGCTCAACTTTCCCAATATTCCTGGAAAAGCAGTCTGGAGATCACTGACAGATGTGTTTTATCTATTCCTTTATTTTCTGTAACTTAAATAATACAGAGCCAAAGCAGTGTATTTCTAGAGATGGGAAAAGACCTGAGCAGCAGTACTGGTTATAACGAACTCATGTACAAATTTTCCAAGGGCCTGACGAGCTGTGGATTTAGATAGGAGCAGAAGAAAATTAAAGTCACCTGCCAAGGAAGGCTTGGGCAAGGTAGAATCCTTCATGCAAACAACCCCTTGTCTGAAACAGAGACGTGGGAGGAGCTCTTGCTCTGCAGTGCACTTCATAATTAAGTAGTTCCAGGAAATCATGCACTCTGTTTGTATCAGCATTCAATGGGCTTTTTGTTTTCCTGTCCTGGGCTCTCGGATCTACTTGTCTCTTGTGTTAAAGGCTAAGTGCTTTGAAGATAGGAGGCCACTGCTGTGCTGCTCTTGTGCACAGCTGACACTGCTGTCCCCAGCCTGCTGTGGTGGTGCTGAAATAACCCAAACTGCTCTTGGGGAGATGTGCTGGAGGGGTGGCTGGGTACAGCCTTGCAATCAAACCCAAATATATCACTGGCACCAGTGATGAGATGCCTCTGTGTGTGAAGTGCCAGCCTGGGGAGAGGGGGAATGATTGTGTGACTGTACTCCTCAGATGATGGTCCAGCCCCTGACCAGGCTGTAGTGGGGGCTGTGTCATTTGGGACCCGAACACCAATTTGAGAGTCAGAATGGGTGTGCATGGATATATCACTTTTCCAGTCCCCTCCTTCTGGTAATACATCAACTTTTTAAAGGTGAGTAGATGCCTGAAGATGAAGCTAGATGATACAGTCTGTTTTTGAAGTACATGTCTGCATCTTCAGGCACTCAGAGATCTTTAAAATCCCAGGCCTCGGAGCTTTGCTCCCAGGGCCACAGTTTGAATCATCACTAGCTGCCTGACCCATGCTCATGTACCCCTGGCTGCTCTTTGCCTGACAACAGATAAATGTCTCCCTTGACTTACAGAAATAACTCTCCTCAAAATGGATCAAATCGCACTTAGTTTTAGTCATTTGGATTTCTGCTTCCAGCCTCATGCTTTTAATTCTAGCAAAAAATACCAGCTTGCCTTAGCGCGAACAGCTTTTGGTTCTTAAGGCTGGTTTGGTATTCATTTCTCTAAACAAGGAATGCAATTACCCTGTAGCAAAATAACTGTCTCCAACTGTCTTTTTTCCATTAAACAAATGGGAGGTTTTACCTCTTGGTCTTCCCATAAGATTAATGCACTTTCTCTGCAGGAGCTGTCTTAAAGCGATCCAGGAATCTGAGCAACTTGCAGACAGCAGCCTAATTGTCACAGAATCTGATTTAGCCAATGCTCATTTTCGTTGAGAGGTGATCTCTGCTAATAACATTCAATAATAACTCTTCTAAATGAAAAAAAAAAAACCCAAAACCTTCCTTCCTGCCCCCCCCTCCCTGTCAGGGATAATGAACTCCTAAATCAGCACTCTTTCCAAAGAAGACTTTTTCCCCATTTTAACAGAGTTTGGCTTGGCACCTAACTGATGTCAGGAGATCCTGGTGCCTGTGTTCACAGGAATAGTGGAGTTGTGCCTGACTTACTTTATTCCTGCCCCCCAGCTAAAGCTTGAAGATTTTTCCTACTCCTTCATCTGTCCAGTTTGTTTTTGAGGGAATGAGATGGGGATTATCTCTTTATTGTCACTGCACAAGACATGTACCATTGTTCTGCACTGCTTCTGCAGGGGAGGAGAGTTCAGAGCTCTGTGTAAAGGTGTAGGGACTTGGAAGGTTTTCTCTCTCTGGTGTTAGCAAGGCATGTAAATACTAAAAAATATTGTCAAAGAGTTACTGGAACTTTCTATGTTGTCATAGATTCCCATGGGATCAATATATGGAAAGTGTTGCACTCAGTTTTATTCAGGATCTAATGTACTTGGTGAGCTTTTCTGAAAGGTCTAGAGCCAGCATTAGCATCGCTGCTTGAAAACCATCAATTACACAATCTTTCCTTTGGAAAATTTCTGGCCCTCTCAGTGTAAGAGAAAAAGCTTGAAAAATACTACTCTAATAGCTCCAGCATTGATTGCTTGCAAAAAGAACCTGCACGGGATTTAAAAAGAGAGTTATTTTCCCAATTTTAACAAAAGAGAGGTTCATGAATTTTCAGTGCTTGGGTTGGTGCTGCGATTTGGGCTGGCTGGGCAATCAGGCTGGTTGCCAGCCTCACCTCCAAACTGATGCTGTGCTAGCCAGGAGAAATAACCGAGGGCACAAAGAGAAGGAGTTCCTTTAAAAAAACAACAATGTAACCTCTTGCACAACAACAACAAAAAAAAAAAAAAAAAAAAAAGCCTCATAAAAAAGTGACTCCATTAATACCAGCTTGAGTGGCAGAGCAGGAAATGGGCTGCAAATGAACAAAGAGCCGTGCGCGCGGCGGGGATGCTCCTGCGAGCAAATGCCAGTTCCCATTTCAGTAGGCGGCGTGTGGCAGCCTCCTTTCCTGTTCAAACATTTTAGCCAGATAATGAGGGGGAAAAACCAAACATTTTTCACATAATCAACTGAGTTTGGAACGGAGGAGCGATCGGAGAAGCGGAGCTGTGGTGCTGATTGTTTGCTGGCTGACGCGGCTGTCAGCAGCAATGGGACGGGGCAGGGGGGTTGTTGCTAATTGCCGGCAGCGCCTGTAGCTCGGGTCACTGCTCTTGGCCACTTGGCTGCTGCTGGAAGCTGTTGTTCATGCACAGGCAACCTGGTTTCTTGCTCAAAGGGAAGCCGAGGAATGTTTGCCAACAGCTGTTGGGGTAGGGAGCGTAACCAGTAGCGAACTGGGGTTTCCTATCAACATCGATTGGGGTCGTGATGGGGAAATGAAGCGCAAAAGGGTGCTGGTGACTGTCTGGTCCGGGGCGGTGTGTTTATGGGAAACAGATGGTTCACTGCTTTAGTTTGCCAGCAGATTATGGAGCTGGCTTTGAACCATCTTGCGTGGTTTCCCAGGAACGCAGGGATCCCATCCACAGCAGAATGTCACTGCCCTGAGCACGTTACCTGGGGGCAGAGCTGGCAGCAGTGCTCCTGTGTGGAGGGCAGCTGCGTGCTGGGGTGGTCCTCTCCATCCACAGTGTCCTGTGAGACCAAAGGAACACTGATGCTCCAGTGCCAGCGAGAAGCTCCAGCCCTGGGTGGCCCAGGGTATGTTGCAAGTGCCTTTTGCACAATTACCTCCATTATTGAAAAAGGAACCTCGTGCTGGGTATCCCGAGTTTTAGGGTTCTTCTTCCAATGTGTTGCTGCATTGGGGAAAGAGGTAAAGGGAGGTTATAGCTGTTGGAGATGTGGGCAGGGAGCAGTTGGATCTGCATTGTCCTGCTGCTCCCCTGGGAGTTGCCACCTTGCTTTATACTCCCAAACCATCCCTGTTATCTGACTCTGCAGTTCTGCCAGGAATGGGGTGACAGAGAGAGGGTAAAACGGGATATTGGGAAAAACCTCCTGGTGAGGGAGACTAAGTTTTACACCATCTTTTTTCTGTTTATGAGGAAAGTGGGCTGCCAGCAAACTGAACATTGGGATTGGGTCCTCTCTAAACAGAGCCCTATCTTGAATGGGACTGAACTAAAATTTTTGTTCTGTTTGTGTGGAGTGAGACAAAAACTCCTTTGTAACTTAAATGTAACTTACTTGAGGGCTATGGACAGGAATAAATGGATAAGGTTTTCAGTAACCTATATTTATACTATCATGTACAACTTCTAAACCATCACAGTTACTGAAAAGTCTGTGAATGTGGACTTGGAGAATGGGAGTTATTTGATACTACATGGTTACTGCAAATTATTGATTGGAAAAGTGCCAGCCTTTTAGGAAATGCCATAAAATAGACATTTTAGATGGATGGTAGTGAGATCTGGAGAAGCATGCCACCTTCTCTGCAGATAAGCTCTGTGTTAACTCTGTAGCAGCCTTCTAATTGGAGAACACAAAGATATTTAGATGCTTTAAATTTCAGCTTATGCTGGACAGTGTATTTACAGTATATAATGCTGTTCTCTCTTCACTCTGACTCTTTTTTTTTCTTTTAATCACTTAAGAGAAGGTGCTCTCCATATTGTACAGAGGCTGAAATGGCAGCAGGAAAATGTGACTTTGAAATAATGGGATCTATAAGAATAGGCAATTTCACTCAAGTATAGTGATTTAGTGCCCTGTTAGTGTCCTGATGTATAACTCCATTTCCAAAGACCGTAAGTTTCTTCACAAGCATAATGACAGGCTTGAAACTTGTGAGACTAATGCCCCAGCTTTTTCTATCCTCAGCTGTTCCACATAATTACAGGAGTAAGGGAATTTTGTTCTCTCCTAGCAGATTAGTTCCAAGAAGAATAAATCAGATAATGTTACTGCCTTCTTGTTTCCCTCTCTACAAGGTGAGAGCCCACATGGTGCAGTGCAAAGCTGGGGCTAGTAATGTTTTTTTCTTGCCTGCACTCTGTGATACAGATGTGATTCCAATTTCAGTGTCACCAGGACAACTTGTTAAAGTGCTCTGGTTCAGTTATTTGTAGCTTTTGGTACTAATTTCAGCTTCTGTGTTTGCTCTGCTCACAGACGATGGCCCTTACTCGAAGGGGAGCAAGGACTCTGGTGGGATGGACGCAGCCCTGGTCTCCAGGAGGCAAAGCATCCCAGGTAAAGGAGGGGATCAACTTCTGCTCCAAAACATTGGGGAATCCATTACACTTTAACTGGAGACCCCTAGAATGGGTAAAACCCCTCAAAACACTAATTTTGGTGCATTTATCAGCAAGGCTTTTGCTGGAGGAGAGAAATGGATGGTAGTAACTGGTCTCAGTGAGTGGTGTATTACTGGTACAATCCCTGTCTGGTGTGGGGCTGTTGATAGAAGCTACAGGGAGCTGGCAAAGGACTTATTCCTGCGCTGGACTGACAATCACAAAGAAGAAAACAGCAGCAACGGAGAGAGGGAAGAAGTGCTGCCATATCTGAGCTCATCAGGAAGGGAGGGAGACTGGCAGCGTCTGGCAAGCTTTGTATTTCCCACATCTGACTAAGTTTGTTTTGATATTTAGTCAGTCACAGGCAAATTTTTGTGTGAGATAAACCTTCCCATGCAGAAGCACCCCGGGGGCTGAAGAGGAAGTAGAGAAGTTGTAGTTCATTTGCCTCTGTTGGTGCTGGGCTTCGTGTGCCAGCAGCAGTCCAGCAGGTCTGGATGGGTTGCCCTGGACAATTCATCTGCTTCTTAGGAAAGCCAGGAAGGCTTTGATTCTGACTTCTGCTTCCTAATGACCCAGTCACAGGTTTAGTTTAGAGTATTCTAGGTAATGGGGGGGAAGGGGGGCCCTTTTGCTACTGCTTCATCATTCAGTAGTTGTTTCAGAGAATATTCTGCATCCTCTGGGGCTTCTGCAACACATTGCCCTGATGGGGAGGGGCTCACAAGAGCCACTGTGTCCAACAACCCCAGCTCAAGGCATCTCAATGGGGAGGGAAAAAATGTTGGTACGCTCTTCCCGTCCTGGGGTGCTTTGAGCAGCAAAATCTAATTGTATATGCCAGCAGAAGAAATCCAACTACCCATATATGGTGCTTGAAGTCTATGTCTTGAAGGACCAGATCCTCCTTAACCAGCTCACTTTTACACTGTGTGGGTCTGTGACACTGGCAGTAGATTTATAGAGGCATGGGTCAAAATCCCTTATGGCTGACCTTGATCGATTGATCTCAGGGACTTGCCTTTTTTGGAGCAGTGATTTCTCCTTGAACCCATAACAATGGGTAATTGCACTCTGGGAGTTCTCATTTTAAAAACTTATCAAGGATCAAAATTAAACCCTGTTGAAGAGCTAATAATCTCCCCTTGTGGCACCATCTGTGTTGATCAGTTATGTCTGTAGTTGAGAGGAAATTTGCAGGATGCTGTTGGATGTTGTTCTTTCCAGCACGGCAGAGAGCCCCCCAAGTTTCTGGCAGCCCCTGGGATCCCGGCTTGGTGAATTGAAAATTAACTTACTGCAGTTGGCAAGGGATCAAAACTGAGTTTAAAGAGCAGAAGTATTATGGACCTGACATTTTTACAACAAGCTGCCAGTGCCACATTAAATGGGTGCCCAGCAGTGCCTAAACGCCTGCCAGACTGGAGCTAGATTGCAAAGAGGTTCCCTACTCACATTAATCAAGGGCACAGATTATTCTTGGAAGTGCTTTACAAAACAGGTAGTGCATGGCAGGACTCTAAGTGAGCTGCAATTTCTGGTGTCCTGGTGGCTTTGAACAGGAGCAAAATGCTAGTGATGAGGCACCACAGTGCCAAATGACCTCATGTTTTGGATGGATGGAGGAGGTCCTGCACCAGCATAGATCTTCTGTGTCAATATGCTATTTAAGGGGCCCTGCCTTGCTCTGGAAATCAGTGTGCAAGAGGTTTCAAATATTCCCTCTCCAAACACAACATCTTATTTAAGCCTCGTGAGGTTTGCTGTGCAAACAAACTCCTGGGCCACTTGCAACATGGGATTTTTGTCCACCTCTGTGGGACTGCTGCTTGCTGTGTGCTGCCAGTGCCCATCCATCACCTTCTCCTGCACAGCCTTGGAGAAAGGCCCCTGTGTGAGGGTGACTTGTTTCCTCCTGTAAAATCATGGAAGATTTCAGTACACTGAGATAGTGGAGGTGGGTGGATAATGTTGTAGACAAATTGTGTAAAAGCTTCTTAGAGGAGGCACTGGGAAGATGTAGAAGTCATCCTATTTTGCCCCAGGGTTAGTCCTCCTTTGAGCAGAGTCTGAGGTCTGTTGTGTGCAGTAATGCAGAGCTGCCTTTTGCCAAGTCTGCAGAGCTCTTGGTCTTTCTCTTGGGCCAGGGCTGACTCTCCTGCTCATTTACTGTGCTTTCCATGCCAAATCCAGAAGCTGGATAAATTTAGGAACCCTACTTTTGTAAAACCCAGACATGAGCTGTGATGAGATTAAAACTGATACCAGGTTGGGCTGATATGTAAGTGCTGGACAGACAGGAGCATTGTCTTGGGCTAGAGAAAGTAAAGTGTGCACTGCCTGCAGCACCAAGAGAAGCAGAACTGGTGCAGCAGGTGTGGGGTGGGCATCCCCTAAGCCTGGTATGGCAGGCAGTGCATGTGGAACAAGTCACACTGTAAAAGTGACTTGTAGCTTCAATTCCAGCAGTAGATGAGGTGGGAATGGAGAGTTTGACTTGGACCAGGTGCAGATGGGTGGGCAAACTGCTGTCAGTGAATGAAGGTCATGCCTCCCCCTCCTCCCCCTAGTGATGGCAGGATCTCACCCCTCTCCACATTATGCTCTGTATCTCCCAGCTATATTGATGTCTCATGATATATTATAATCACCGTATTTTGAGATCCACTCTGTTCTCTCCATCCAGACAGCTACTGCAGGTCCACAGCATCCACCTCCTGTGTGACTGTGACTGCCTGAGATAGCCCTGTTAATGCCCTCCCCACTCTATATCAAACATATTTCCTGAGGTGGTTTCCCTGGACCATTGCTGTGATCCCATCACCCTGGTTTTGAATTTTTCTACTGCCTCCAGCACCTTGAAATACAAGGTTTTTACACTCCCATAAGCCCTCATTCCTCTGCCTTGTCTTCCTTGGTCCTGCCTGCCAGACCTGCATGTAAACATTTCTGTGTGTCTACCAGGACACACTTCTGTTTCACAACTTAACAATTTTAAATAAACCGAGGTTTTTTCTTCATGCTAGTTGTACAATCATCCCAGGTCTGCTTTCCCACCACCTACAGGAAAAGGGTGTCCTTGGCATTGAGGGGAATGGGCCTTCCATTGAGTTGTCTTTATTCCTGATCTTTCAGAGGAGTTCAGAGGGGTCACAATCGTGGAGCTGATTAAGAAGGAAGGAAGCACCCTCGGGTTAACCATTTCAGGTGGCACAGACAAAGATGGAAAGCCAAGAGTCTCCAATCTGAGGCCAGGAGGACTGGCTGCAAGGTGAGAAATGGAAATGGGGTGCAGAAAGTACAGCAGAAATGGAGAGGAATAGTTGCACATTCCAGCTATACTGAATGAATAGAGTTATAATTAAAGTAGTTGGCATCTGACTCCCTTTTTTCAAGTGCCCCAGAATGTAGTTGTTGCTTCAGGAAGTAGAACATCTTCTATTTTGAGTTATTTCCTATGCTCTGTGCAATTATGCTCTGAAATTTTGTGTAGGGATATTTGGGATTCTGTGAAATTAGGCAGCCTTGTCAGGAGAACTGCATGGTACAATACATCTTGATCAAGCTAAGTGGTTTAATATTGTATCTGTTTTGAATACTGAGTGTATAAGTAACATTATTGGCTTAGAAAGGGAATGGGCAAAGAAAGGCTCCAAGAGGCAGAAAAAGGGAAGGAGTAATTGAACAATTTTGCAGAAAACAGGCAAAAGGAAAGATGTTTTCTCCTTCCCTGCTGGATTTTTTTCAGACAGCTCTTGGTGTGCTTTTTCTATGACTGATTGCTCTACATGAATGAGAACTGAGGCAACAAAAGAGAGATTGTGAACACATACGCTGCAATTGTTGCTATATGTACAGATCTGAACACTTGCCACCGGGAAAGATAGATGGCCTCAATTTTAGCACTTCCCTCTGATAGCAGACACATGCAATCAGACAGCAGAGATCAGGCCAATATCAGCGGCTTGTTCAGAAAGTCCTACAGTTACCAGCTTCTCCAATGGCAGAGACTTTGTGCTACCACTGCTTTTTATTTTATTTCTTTGCAGGAGTGACCAGCTGAACGTGGGGGATTACATCAAGTCGGTGAATGGCATTAACCTGACCAAGCTGCGGCACGACGAGATCATCAGCCTGCTGAAGAACGTGGGCGAGAGGGTGGTGCTGGAAGTGGAGTACGAGCTCCCTCCAGCTGGTGGGTGCCTCTCAGCCAATGCTGCTCTCCTTCCTTGGCTGCTTTTTGTCCTGGGGTGCAGATGGACTTGCTTGTGCAGAGCCGCCATGGCCAAGGCAGTGTCCAGGGGCATTTTGCTGTTGCCTTCATCTGCTTGCGCGGGCGGTGGAGGCTGCAGAGCTGTGTGCAGTCGGAGCAGAGCGCTTTTTCCAGCACAGTGGGTGCCTGTTCATGCACACTGGCAGGGGATGGCTGATTAGGTCTGTCTTGCCTCAGAGTGACTTGGTAGCACAGGCCAATCTGCCTCCTGATGCTGCTTCAGCTTCTCTTTTTCCCTTTTGGAGTGTGGCTATGGGAGGTTTTATTCAGTCTTAAACATGTATTACCAGATGCTCTTTTCTGGGCTGTGGCAAGTGCTGTTAGTCCTCAGGATTCTTTGAAGTGTTATGTGTTTTTGGAAGGGAAACTGAAGCAATCTGCTTTCCAGCTAAGGGGCCCTGGCAGGAGATAGAAAGCCCAACTCACAGGGTTTGTGTCCTGACATGGGAGACTATATGCTTTTGTCCTCATTTGTTTTGATGATTGATGTTTCTGGTTAGAATAAATTCCTCGATACAGTTTCTCATCACAGTCTTTCCATTGTGGATACAATCTCCCCAGTTATTACTCACTCATTTACCCAGATCAATCAGAGGATGATTGGGCAGAAGAAATAGAACAACTAAAAATAAGATGACAGGAAAAACAAAACTAATGAAATCTAAACATTTTGCCCCAGATAAGAAGCTATTTTACACTTCATAGCTTTTCTGTAGCTGCTGCCTTTAGATGAAAAGTATTGAATATAGAAATGACTGTGTAAAGCAGAAAACCGAGTAAAATCTAATCTGAAATATATGAATCTGTATCTATCATTCCTCTCTATTCTGCTGTAAATGTTAGTGAACTTTTGCATATGCCCCTGGTAAAACTGACTGTGGCTCAAGTTTTTCATGTTCTCACACTCCCTAGAGATGACCACCCCTAACCTTTCTCTGTGGTATTCCTTATTCTCTGTGATATTCCTTATCAGGAATCTGATAAACCGTACTTACCAGGCGAGGAGTGGTGCCAGCTCAATCAGTAGCAGCTATGAGAGATGTCCTCAGCTCTGAATGAGCAGGAAGAGCACACTGAGATAGTGACTTCTCTCCAGTGAGATTATTGGGGCTGTTTATGAATGATCCAAACAAAGAAACACCGCAAAATACAGGGAATTGTCAATTATTGCCTGGTTCCAATTCATTGTGGGCTTTTATCTGCTGTGAGGGTTTGTTATTGCCACGTGCTCCCATCCCTCTCTCTCTCTGTCTTTCTCTCTTTCCCTGGGCAAAGAGCAGAAATACAGTGCAATTTAATAGCTTGTGCTTGTGGGTTTGAATTTTTCTCCCCACTTTGTAATTTCCTGCTTTCAAAGAGATCTTGCAAGTCTGAGTCTAGTTTTCAGGCTTCTGTGTCGTATCATCTCTTTCATAAATAAACCAAGCCCTGTGTTAACACTGGCTTAGGTTTCCCAGCTCCCACTGATCTTATGAAAGGCTGTTGCAGCACTTCATACTTGGATGCTTAGGACAGAAATTGGATGGCTTCTGAACTCATTTGTGGCTGCTTTATACCCTTTTCTTGGTATTTGAGTATCCTTAGCTGGGAGCCTTCTCACGCTCTGAGCTCTTCCCTTCTGGAGTATTTCTAGGCTGTGCCCCTTTAGCTGTCTGTGCACAGCAGCAGGAGCAAAGTGGGGACAGTGTTTGGAGGTTTATTTGGCCTCACTGTAGCTGGTCCCCAGGGCTGTCTGCCTGCAGGGCAGTACCATGTCTCCACTGTACATCTTTTGTGTTAGCTTAAGGGCTCGGCCAAGCCTAATTTGGGTGCAGGTTGCAAGCTCTGAGGGTGCTTGGCAGTGAGGATGAATGTGGTCAGTGAGGACAGTAGGGAGATTTGCTTCAAAACCCCCCTCCTGAGCCAAGTGAAAGCATGGATGTGCCTAGGGCAGTCTTTAGATCCAAGTCAAGTTCTTGGTCTTTTTTTCCTAATTATCGTTATGGCCATTCATGGCGCTTGGTTTGAAAATTAGGAATTTTCGGAGTGGACCAGGCTGAAATGTCATGTGCATTCTGGGTGGAGAAGACTGGGAAGTTGTCCCATATTCACTGCAGTAGGGCAATAAATCATTAAATAGTAGGGGACATCAAAAGATGGAAACAATTTTTTTCTTTTTATCTTTACTTTGTACATTTTGTATTTTGTACAAATAGTACTGTGTATTTAACATAAAATTACTGAATTGCCCCTAGGATCAGTTTAAAGGATTCACTTAATCTTTTTTTAAATCCAAAATATGAGAGGTAAGGGAAAAAAAACCAACTTTATGCATTGAGGATTTGGGATTTTCATTTTCTTTAAGGTCAGCTGGTGACTTGATTCCTTATGCTGCTGCTGTTTTTTTAATAAGTTTTCATCTGTGGCAGAAGCTTTTGAGAAAAGCTGAATGCATTAAAGCCAGTTGATAAACGAGATGGTTTTACTTGAATGTCAGAGTATTAACCAAGACAAATTTGAGGGGAGATGCACAACACTGAGCTGGTGAAATCATCCTAAACATGACGGTTGGCTCTGATAAAGGTTCACATGTCCAGGTTGGGCTCTTTTTGCTTCCAAACAGGAAAGATAAAATATGAGGTTTGGGCCAGACTTTCATTTCACCGTTGTTTATATGACTTTAGATATTATTTTGCACTGTGGTTGGAAAAGGTTTATTTGGGGTAACTGGGTTTTTCTCTTTTCCTTTAGTGCCAGAAAGCAGTGCTGGCATTATTCCCAAGACCATTGAAGTGTCCCTCTACAAGGAAGGCAACAGCTTCGGCTTTGTGCTGAGAGGTTAGTAGCTTCTCCAGTGAAAAGCAGGGGCAGAGGTGGAAAGTGGGAAAAGTAAGAAGGGGAATGACAAAAACCTCAGCTAAGCACTGAAAGCGTGTCCTGGAGAGGATCCCCTGTTGCCTCCAAGGACTGCTGGCTGCCTAATCCAGGGCAGTCGTTTTGCTTGCAGGCTGTGTCAGCTGTTATGTGATAAATGTCTCTCTCTCAGCACTCTCACTCAGGCTTTCAAACCTCCAGTGACTTACGGCTTTCCTGCTTTGATTACAGGGGGAGCCCACGAAGACTGGCACAAGTCCAGGCCGCTGGTGCTCACCTACGTGCGGCCGGGCGGCCCTGCAGACAGGTACTGCTCGTGTCCCACCTGCCCAGCTGCCTTCACAGGACAGACCAGCAGCTGTCCCCATGCCCTCTGACATGTCCTTTCTGTCCTCCTTCTGGTGCCTCTCTGAGGCTTCTCGTGCTGGTGGTGTGGAATGCCAGCAGTGGTGTGGCACCTGTGCTGTGGGGAGGGTGGGCACTGTGCCCACAGGCTGACCCAGTGCAGATGTTGTAGTTTAAACTGCTCTTCCTGAGGCAGCCCCTTCATTAGCCCCATGCAGCTGAATTGCTGATGCTGTGTTAGAAAGCAGGAGCCAGTCTATCTACGCTCATGCTGATAATTTAATATGATGGGCCTGGTACTATAAATAACCTAGACTATTGTCCAAGGAGTGTTCTTTCATCCTACAGGATGAGAGTAATCGACTACTTAATATGTGTGTGTATATATAATCACACACATGCATGTGTGTACATGCAAATAATACATGCTTACATATATTTACATATAGATAATGTAGATATCTCATACTGCTAATTTATCTGTAGAAATATAGATACATAAAGATACATAGATTATTTATCTAAATAGAAACAAATACATGTACATAAAAAAAAGAATTTTCTGTGGCTTCTTACAGGGAAGGGTCCTTGAAAACTGGGGACAGGCTGCTGAGCGTGGATGGGATCCCTCTGCACAGCATGACCCACGCTGACGCCCTCAACATCCTGCGGCAGTGCAGCCAGGAGGCACTTTTCCAGATCGAGTATGATGTGACCATCATGGGTAAGGACAAAATGGTTGTGATGGCATTTTTTTCTCTGACTGCCTGGAAAGTATGTGAGACTAGAGACAGTAATTGGGATTCAGTTTCAGTGGAAAAATTGCTGAGCAATGTGGTGCCAGCATGGATGTGGGGGGTAAAGTTCAAAGCTGGCTTAGTTAAATGCATTTGAAATGCTCTTAATGCAGTGATGTGTCTTGATAGGAGTGATGAGTGGCTTTAGAGGAGAGGGTGAAAGGGGATTTTCTAATGTAGGCAGAGAGGGCATAAGAGAAGTCCGAGTTAAAGGGGGCTGGAGCGCTCTGCCAGCACTGCAAATAGCACTATTAAATGCTTGCAGAGGAGTGAGCTGCATGCAGGCAGAGACTTGCTGTGGCTTTGGTTCTGAGTTTTGACCCTGCTTAATTTTGAAGCTATTCCCTTTCTTAGAAATGTTACTTCAGAACTGCTTCTGAAATAAATGAGGGGTGGTCAAATGCTTGACCCCAAATAAGACAGAATTTACTGGAGGGCAGAGGATGAGTATTTCTGAAGAGCATTTTACACAGTAGATATGAAGTTTGAGGGTATAGTGGGTTGGCGGTGTTTGTTGTTTTTTTTTCATTTGATTTTAAGTTTCAAGCCCTGGGAAAGGGTTTATTATTAGCTACTGTAAAGTCGTTTTGAGCTGGCTTTGTGACACACAGCTGTTACTGCAGGGAGTGTTGTTAATGAGTTTAAGGTTACCTCAGAGTTTGAAGCTGTGTTGGTTCTGGAAGCTCATTGAGCTGTGTATTAGATTGTGATATTTCATATACGTCTCCAGAGGGGTTTCTGCCTCCCCTGGAGCCATGAGCTGGACTAGGTTGGAGTCTTTACCACAAATCTCAGAAGCCAGTCCAACATGCCTGAGCCTAGGATCCAATGAGGAATAAGAGTCCGTGAAATCAGGCTGTTTTCTGATTTGTCCGTGTGGAAAAAAATAAAAAGAATCTGAAGCTGGGGGAGTTTGATACCACATCAGCCTTGAGGAAAAAGAGCTGAGAACAACAGAACTCACTCCATGCAATGTGCACCAGCCTAAGGGAGCTCCTTGTGACAGCCCTGAGGGCTCTCTGCTTCCTGTTGAGTCTCCTCACCACAGGCTTTCCCCTTCCTTTTGGTAGAAGCTCCACAAGCATGGACACAGTGGCTCTCCCCTGGGGGAGGTGGCTGCCAGGGGCTGGGCAGTGTGTGCCACACAGGCACGTTCTCCATGGAAGAGCTGGAAGGGAAAGCTGATGCCTCAGCAGTTGCTGCACGCTGCCTGGCTTCTGCTGCACCACAGTAGCTGCTCTTCATGATAAAGAGGAAACACTTAAACAATAGGAAACAAAAGCTACTCAAAACCTCTTTTCTATCTTGCTATGATTTTTTTGGGGTAGCTCTGGCGTGGTCAGTAAGGGATGTCCATTCCTCTCTTTGCAGGCTGCTCCAGGGGGGGACAGGTGGAGGTAAGGAGGGATTTTTCATGGAGCTGTCAAGTCTGAGCAATAGTAAAAAATTAATTGTGCATGGGAAATGGCTCTTCTGAGGGGTTTATTGTTTATGCAGTCACTGGTGTCTATGCTGCAGAAAGCTTGTTGTTTTAAAACCTGACTTGGTGGAAAAATAGCCATGAAGGTGTTTTGGTGTCTTAGTGTTTCTTGAGTAGCTCTCCCACCTAAAGCTTGAAGGAACAAGGAGGGGCAGCAGGGTTTTATGCAGTGACTCTCCATCTTGTGTTGCTAACCTATGGACCAGAACTAGATACTTCCCAAAGATGTAAAACCTTCTCCTTTCTTAGATAATTTCTGCCTAGAGAGTGCTCTCCCAGACGCCTGTAAAGGAATATATTTGTCCTGCTTTATTTTAAGGCAAGATGATACAGAATGTGTAGCTTACAACAATCTTTGCAGACAGTTTTGCCAGGCAGCAGCTAATAAGTGCAGTGGGAGATGAGTACATCGTCCCCAGCTCACAATTGTTACAACCATTCTCATTACCAGCCCCCGGAAGATGATGAGGGAAGGGAAGAGCAGGTGTTGAAAGTGGTCTGGGGATATTTTCAGCCTAAAGGAAGCACTCTTAAGTCCCATTTTGAAAACCTGGTGAGGGGGCTGGGGACACCAGCATGAAGTGATGCTTGTCTTGTTCATCCTCAGGGAAAACAGAGGTTTTTACATGGTGCTCACTCTCTGCTGCAGCTGTGCTGGGTTGGTGTGGGCTGACCCTTGAGGAGGGAAAGTTGTTTTTCTGCATCTATCATTGGTGAGAGACCAAGGTTGCTGCGGGGGAGTGTTGAATCATGGCATTCCCCAGCTGGCTCTGTGGTTTTCCAGCCAAAATTGTGCGCTGAGGATGATCTGCATGGGGCCAGCCCTGCTCTTGGTGTGAGGGATGTGGCAGCTGCCTGCCATCCCCACCGAGCATCCCCTGGCTGTTGGGATTTCACCAGGGAGGCTGGTGTAGGATGGAACCACAGCAGGCTTTTTGTCAGGTTGGCTGAGATGCCTCAAGGCCACTGAAGGAATTAATCTGCTATTTCCATTGAAAAGAAGTGCCAACTGGGCATGCACCTCCCTAGGGCATTCAGAAAATCTTTGCCCTTTGCTGATGCCAGATAAACTTGCAATGAACAGATGCTTTCCCATGGCTGCACTCTGTCTTGTGGGCATTTTGAAAAGGGGGGAGAATTGAGAAAAAAATCACCACAAATAAGCTGATCAGCCATAAAATGGTATTTGAACAGTTAGTTACTTTGTAAATAATCTCTGTGTGCCATGAACCAAGGATCTGGTCTACAAGACTTTAGGGTTGACTCATGAAGGAGGGAAGGTGTCTGCCAGAGATGACAGATGCTCAAAGCAATTTGCTGTGTCCTTTTCCTCCTCTCCCTTCCCCTGGCTGCCTCTCCACCCATTCAGTTTTAGGCTGAAGTTTTTCAAGCCTGTGGAGCTCTCTGGTTGATGGAGTGGAGGGCTGGTAGTGTCCTACAAATGGGTGACTCTTCAGTGTCTGCTGAGCAGTGGCAGGAGCTAGAGCCTGAAGAGGTTGTAGCTGTGCATGAGGGTGCAGAAACACCTCATGGTGCCAGTGCAGCAATGCCAGTTGACTTCTTACAGTAAAGTTACTGCGTGGCCTGCTCTGTCCCCTCTGTGTTTATTTTTAAATTAGCTTGGGTGTAATAGCTCCATGTTAATCACACCTCACAAATATTGCTGGGTTGCTGACTCCTGACCTTTCCTTTGAGCCAAATCTTCCCCTAGAATAATTAATAGAGGCTTGGCTGGTATTTCCTCAATAAATGCCTCTATAAAATGGATTTGGAGCAATTCTTGTCTGCGCCACTGGAGATGAGAATTAAAAGGGATGGCGAGGTTGCCCGTGCTGTGTGTGGCAGGAGGAGTGACCATGGGCTGGAGGTGGGACTGTGGTTTCCTACAGTCTTATTGATAACCTCAGTCCTGAGGTCCTGAGGCTCTTTCTTCTCACCATCATGCTGAGACCTCCCTGGAAACACCTGGCAAAGCTGAGAAGCTTGGATGCTTGGTAGACTGGAGAGGAGTAGGTATCTTCCTTGCAAAGGAAGTTCTGATGATACAGCAAGTTCTTCTCATGATTTTATTTTCCGTACCTTCTTCCCTTCAGCTGGAGGGATGTAGATCCATGCCCCTCTTCAGAGGATGTGTGCTAGACATACACAGGTTGCAGCAGTAACATATATCTGGTGTTTGCTGTTGGAAGAGATCCTCAGTCTCTTGGTGCTTCCTTTGCTAACAAAGGCTTAAGTGCACCTTCCGCAGGCTTTAGCTGGGTGCTTTGTGTATCTTTTGATTAAACTGGGACTGTGCTTTTTACCAGGGCCTGCAAATTTCCCCAGTGGTCCTTTTCATCAGAGAATAAACAGTGTTTTATATGAAGCCTGCATAACCTTTAATGTGGCTCATTCCTCCTGCTTCCTTCCCTGTGAAAAAGGGCACTGTGAGTAGACCAGAGCCTGCACATTCCTTGGCTGATCCCCAAGGGGAATTTCCAAGGTAAATTTCTGTCTCCAGAGACTCAGCATCTCCAACAAATCTCAGAAAAGACCTTGCTGCAGCTTAGCTTCCCAGATCTGCATTAATGCTCCTGTTTATCAGAGAGCAAGGATGAGCCATGCATCAGGTTTGGAGCCAAGTAGCATCAGCATATTTAGTGGAGCATATCTTTGGAAGGGAAAAGCCTTACTATGAGTAATTAAGGGCTGAGGAGGCATCAGGTGCTCAGAGGGCTCTGCTGGCCTTTCCTTCAAAGTGGATGGCTGGGTGTTTATGAGTGCTTTTGTGGGGGTGTCAACTACACATGGGGGGATGCTGGTTATTGGGTGTCTGATGGTGATAACACATTTATGAATCCCACCTCTTTGTGATGGCTTTAGGTAATCTGGAAGCAAATGTGTGTAACAGAGCTGAAGGGAATGTCTGTCTAATCAGCCAGAAACACAGGCTTTCTTTTTCCTCCCCCTTGCTCAGAAGAGATGGATAGGTTTGGTACAGGCTTATGCTTACAGGTGCAATTTCGTAGGAGTTTCATAGTCTCACTTACAGCATCTATTAAGCTTATTGCAGAAATGCATCTTTTAAACGTGAGTTGCCCCTGCATTGTCTGAAGGGAGAGGAGGCTGTTGTGAGCAGGGGTGTGTCTGCTCCCACTGTCACACTGGAGGAACTCAAATGAGGAGTTGAGGTGTTATTTTGAAGCTGGTGCTGAAGAACAGAGGAGTTGACTGGCTTGTCATCAGCCACAAGACTTCTGCGTGCTTCAGAAAGTGGGATCCTGTATCCTTGTGCCTTTTTTTTTTGGTTTGTTTGGGAAGAAGGCTATAACAGTGATGTCCTTATGATCTTCCTTTTTCGTGCTTATAATAACTGTTGATGTGACCGTTGCAGAGCCTTTGAGCAATCTATTCCTCAATATTCCTATTTAACCCAAAGTAAAGAGAGTTCTTTCCGTGGCTGAATTGTTGTAATACTCTTCATTATCATGTAGATTTCATGCAGAGGCAATTTTGCTCATTGAGTGTTGCTCTTTGTTAAGTCACCATGTGACATGGACTGTAGAATGTCCAAGCTACACATGGCAAGTGCTGCCACACATGGCAAGTCAGCTCTTGCATTTAGAAATAGAAAAGGCTGTATGAGAAGTGTCTTCAGGTGCTCTCTTGTTTTGCAGATACTGTAGCAAATGCTTCTGGTCCTTTACTAGTTGAAATAGCAAAGACTCCAGGGTCTACGCTGGGAATCACACTGACCACAGCCATGCACCGGAACAAGCAGGTCATTGTCATTGACAAGATCAAGCCGGCCAGTGTGGTGGACAGGTACAGATTTGAACAGGCTGCTCTCAGCTCTGCTTTTCCTTTTTGCACTACTTCTTTGTCCCTTGTTAGTTCAATGCCATTCTTCCCAGTCTTGCCTTGAAATGTCCATGTCCACATGGTCTGAGCACTGTTTGTGCTAAAAATATCTGACCCACCAGCAGTGGACACTCCTCACCAGGAGTGAACTCAGTGCATGTGAAAGCTGAGCTCTGCTTTCAAAACTTGAGGTCTGACTGCCCTGGAGCTGTGAAATGGCTAAAGCCTATTACGGAAACTTCTGGCTGGAGCATTTTCCTCACGGACAAGGCAGGATCCCCTTTACCTGGGGGTGCACAGACAAGCTGCTGGCTCCCAGGACTTAACCACACTGCTGGGTGAGCCCTCAGCCCTCCAGACTGGCTATGAGGGGGCATTCTTACAAACTTAGAAGATTTTTTGCCAAGCCGCCAATAGCACTGACTCAAACACAAACCATCTTAATTGGTATTTTGGGTAACGCTTGAACCTAAGGTTCAAATTGGAATTAAAAATAATAGTATGTGAAAAGAAATTAACAAGAATTTGCACAATAATTCACAGCTGAATTTTGTGTGTGTGCTGCTGACTGCAAGGGCGTGGATTTTGGCCCTGTGTGTAATTACCTCTCCTGCTGTTTCCTTTGCAGATGTGGCGCGTTGCACGTTGGTGACCACATTCTCTCCATCGATGGCACGAGCACAGAGCACTGCTCCTTGTTAGAGGCAACACAGCTTTTAGCTGCCACTTCAGAAAATGTCAAGCTAGAGATATTACCTGTTCACCAAAGCAGGCTGCCTTTGAAGCCTCCAGAAACAGGTGTGTTTTCTGTGCCAGCACTGTTGGGCACCCTCAAAACTCACTTCAGGTCCCTACCAGGGGTTCTTGCTTTTGAGCGCTGGCAACAGATTCCAAAGGGAGACATCTGCAGGGGGGAAAAAAAATGATGTTTTGATGAAATGTATGTGATTAGATGACGTTCTTCAAGGATGTGAATAGGAAAAAGAGGCAACATCTGAACATCTGTGCTTGAATGGGGAAATTGGAGATGGGAATCCCAGGGTTTTGCAGTGCTGAGTGCTGTGCAAGCCACTTCCTTAGTACCTCAGATAAGAGATTTTAATGGAGAGGGAGGAAAACAACCTTGTTGCTGGCAAATGTATTTCCAAGCTCAGTTTTTATTTGCTGATGCCTGGTAAGCCTTTGTAAAGGACATGTTCAGTGGCTGGACAGGATCCTGATGGACTTCAAAAACTGGAATATAAATGTTTGTCTTTTAGACCAGCCTGCTTGAGAAGCAGCTGTGTCTGGGCGGCCAGGGGTAGAGTGAATCCATCTGTAGCTACTGGTTTCTACCATTCCTACAAAAGAAATACTGATGAAGTAAATTCAGGCTCCAGTAAGCTCCAGCCCAAAATGCCTGTAAATGTCATTAAGAATTCACCCTGGTGAACATTCTTGTTGCCCACCTTTAGTTTCTCCCTCCACATGAGAAGCTGTCTCAGGCTCTCCTATACATTTCATTATCACCATGGGCTCAGTATTAGCATATTTGTTGCAGCTCTTGCCTGCAGTTTTCTAACAGCCTGTACTGGCAGTCTTGTAATTCAGGTGTTTGGCGTGTAACTGTTCAGTACCAGTCCCTTTTTCCACCATTTTCAATCACTTGTCTCTCAGGGACATGCATTTTAATAGTATTGATGCACAGTTGCCCTGGGCACAGCTGCTTTTCCATTCTCTTCTAGGGTGGTTTGGAGAAAGAGGAAAATATCTGTATTGTCTTCAATAAACTGATACAGTGAAACCTAAAACCTAAAAACATCTCCCTGTCTAGAAATAAATCTCTTACATGTCCAGTCCAATTTGTGTAGAATTGAAGCAGTTTAACAAAGGGAATGGATGACTTGACCTTTGTGCCCAAGAAAAAATGGAAAGCTATAATGCTTTTTCAATAGCTGTTAAAATGAACTATTCTCCTCCTTCCATTAGTGCCCTGTTCCTAATCTTCTTGCAGAATATGTGCATTGAGCAGCAGCTCAGGAGAAGGAGGCTCTGTGGAAGGACAGCTTGGTGTGGTCAGAGCCTGTGTACCCAAACCCCCATACACAGATCAATTTGCTGTGGCAGAAATACAGAACACAAACTTAGGACAATAATTGCAACACATGATTATGAAAACTCAGGGATATAACAATTGTTCCCACTTTTGATTAAACTCTTTAACACATAAGGGATCATAGGGAAGGAGGCTGTGTCAGCTTCACAAGCTGCTCTTTCTGAGTTTAGCCACAGGGATAGTGAGGAAACATGGGCCCTGCAAAAACAAACTCTTGTGGGTGGGAAGAAAGTAGAGCCCAGGGAAAGAAGCTGAGGAGAGGAGGTGATGCAGATCCATCCCTGTTCAGCACTTGCATTACTGAGTCCTTTCAGCCTGTGCTTGCATGGTGTTCGTCATTACATTTTTTAAAAAGTGGCTTCTTGTGCAATCAGCATCTGGTTGGGAGAGATGGAGAGGGATCTGAAGCTGCAGTGGCCATGCAAAAATATGGCCTAATGCTGAAGCATGGGATTTGTCAAACTGAGTTGACTTTCCCTGTGGTTCTGGGGGCACTTGGAGAGATTGTGGGAGGATTATGCCCTGCTCATAGGATCAATGGGAGCAGATGGTGCCCAGGAGCAGTGCTGGGATGGATGGGTTTCCTCAGGCAGGGATGATGTGTGAAAGATTGGGGAAGGCTGTTGTAGGGGTTTTTTTGCACAGAATTGTCCAAAATGCCTTCTGTCCCCCAATTTGCTGACAGCTGAGTTTCAAAGGTACATTTTTTTCTGTTGTCAGATGTAAGCTTAGAATTAATAGACAAATGGGAGAGTTTTAGTTGTTATAAGTGGATTAAATTATTTTGTATATATGCCCATAAGCTCTGTCCCTCATGTTCAAAGTGTTTAATTTTATTAAGAATTTTTCTTTTTGTTTAGATATAGCTAATTTGATTGTTGTTTTTAAAAGCTGCCTGGCTCTGAATTTACTTTTGAAAATACACAAAATATAAACCCCAGAGCTGGAAGTATATTTTAAAAAGCTTGATAGACTGAGTGCTATACTCACTGAATTTTTACCAAAGACTAAATATAATCACTGTATTGGCTGGAAAATCTGACCTAAATGGTTTAATGCCTGTGATGCACACACAGAAAATGGATTTCTTCTGTTCAAGGCACTAACAGATGACCTTTAGAGGAGGTCTCTGGGTGGACTCACTAAATAAAATAAGTCCCTCTCCCAGGTTTGCACCCTCAGAAGGTTCTGGTAGTGCCAGTGCTGGTAGCATTTCTGCCTGCTCAAAGGACCCAGAGCCAGGAGGAGATGTCACCTGAGGAAGGTGCTTGCCAGTCAGTGCCAGTGGTTGCGAGGTTCAGGACCCTGGGATAACGTGTGGCTGTGGTGATGCTCTGCTGTGGGATGCTCTCCATGCTTAGCTCAATAAAACAGCTTGAAATCTTACTTGTTAGTCAGAAATTCCTCTCGGAAGAAAACAGATCCAGGCAGGATGGTGCAGAGATTTGGGACAGAACACCTGGTGCTGGGCAAGGAAAACCAAACTGACCCTTTGCCGTTGGCAAAAGGAGTGTCAGTGAGAACAAGCAAGGGACCTGTGCCTGGGGATTGTTGGAGGCACTTCAGAAGAGACTTGTGGCATCGTGACTTGGTGTCATAAAGCTGCAATTCCTGGACAGGGGGCTTCCAGATGATGGATGTCACACTGCAACAGATTCATTCTGCCAGCATGTGCTGGGGTTGGGGTTGAAGTTAAAACAGTGATGTGCCCTTGAACAGGCTCTACCATGTTGGTACTTTGCTTTCGTTTGCTCTTTGCCACAGCATTGCCACAACACTGCCATATTTTCCTGTGCTGGTAGCCCTCCTTAATTGGCTTTAAGCAGTGGTGTATAAACCCCCTTTTGCTGTGGTGAGCTGGAGGTGGCTCTCTGCTGCTCCTGTCTTTATCCATGTTTGCATTCCTGTGCAAGAGCAGCTGCTAAAAAACCAAATGCTGAAGCCAAGCGAAGTGCTCACAGCAGCCCTTGGCACGTGGGGAAGGCGTTGAGCCTTGTCACAGGGAGGGCAGCTCTGGCAGCAAGGTGGGAGACAGCACAAGGAGCCTTCCCTAGTGCTGCTGGAGAGTGCTGATGGCCTCTGCAGGAAACTCTTGGCTGGATGGAACCTCTGCACGTCACACAACAGACTGCAAATGGTAATGACATGTGTGTGCTGCCAGCGTGGCTGAGTCAGGCTGCTGGCACAGGATGTGGAGTTTTTTAGGGGAAAGGGGTGGATTTCTGCCACTTTGCATCAAGTGTCACGAGGTTACACAGGGTTGCGTTTTTGCTGCTGGTGCTTGACACACTGTGATTGGGTCCTGACTTGTTCAGTCTGTATAAGGCTCTTTTCTACAGTCTCTTGGCTTATGGTTTTTGCCTTTTCTTTCTCTCATTTCTCCTACCTGCCTGTGGTGATTTCTGCTCCCCTGGATGCCATCAGTCAAGGTGCAGAAGAGTGACCATCACCACTGCTGGGACCCTTGTGTCAACTACTGTCACACCCACCACCCTGGACACTGCAAGACACCCACTTGGAACCAGACATCTGGACAGGATTACTGCAAATGTAACCTCAGTGCACGGCTTTGCCCTCATCCTGCATGTGTTCCTTGTTGTGCCCCTGCATTTCCTTAATATTCAGGTCCATAGCGTGTCTTGTCACTTGCTTCCTCCTCAGTCATCTGGTTCTGTTTCCACAGGCCAGTGCTGAGGTACAAAATCAGTATCTGCAGCCCAACAGACACAGATCTGGTAACTGGGACAAGGGCAGTATGCTGGGCAGAGCCATGCACCCATCCTCTAACCTGTGCCTGGTTTCATACAGCAAAAATGAGTTGCTGGAACAACTCATTTGTTGGACATTTGGGACAGGGAAGTGTATCTCTGGTCTTGTGTAGGAATGTGATATAGCAACACATCCAGCTCAGCCCTAGTGCCACACAGCTTGTTAACAGCAGGATTATGGCTACTTCAAAATCTGTAGATGCACTTCTTGTCAGGAGTGGGGTCTGTGCTGCCCCAGGTTTCTTGTCTTGTGGCAGTAAGACAGGGAAGAGGAGACATTGCACTGTGTCCAAACTGTGGGAAGCAAACATTTCTTGGGTCTTGATCCCTGGAGCTGGAAAGGAGGAGCTGCTCCAAACCCGTGAGGTGTTTGGTGACACTGTCAGTGAGTGAACTGACTGTGTACATCCCTAACACGCTCTGTGTTTCCCCAGCTCTGGTGGCTGCCAACTTCTCGTCTCCCACCATGACCGCGCAGGGATTCCCGTGCCAGAACTCCAACACGCTACCTCGCAGCTCCCACCCCATGAGCCCCCGCACCACCATGCTGAGGAGGAGGCAGAAGAAGAAGGAGCACAAGAGCTCACGTAAGACCAGTTTTGTGCTGGGGCTGGGTTGGACAGGGTGTGCATGCTTGCCTTGCTGTCCTTGTTGTCAACTATTAGCTGGGGTAGAACTGCTTGTCTCAGCCCTGCCAGTGCCTCCCTCATCCTTGGTCACTGTCCCCACCACCACTGAACCAAGGGCTGTTATGCTGACCATGGCTGCCCTGACCTTCTGCCTCTCTCCTCCTCTCAGTGTCGCTGGCCTCCAGCACAGTGGGTCCTGGCGGGCAGATAGTCCACACAGAGACGACAGAGGTGGTCCTCAGGGGAGACCCTTTGAATGGCTTCGGACTTCAGCTCCAGGGAGGCATCTTTGCTACTGAAACCCTGTCTTCCCCACCTCTCGTCCGTTTTATTGAGCCTGACAGCCCGGCAGAGAGGTTAGAGACCTTGCCCTTGGATGCTGATGGTGCTGCTGCTGCTGAACATTTCATGGTTTGGTTTGTTTTCTCTCCTCAGAGGCTCATTTAGATATTTACTATCATCCTTGTAATATCTCCCATTCTTCACTGGGCATGGTTTACTGTCACTGCCATTTCTGCACTCGTCGGCTGACCGCGGCCTCCCTCGCACCCCAGGTGAACGTCTTGGCACCAGGCTGCGGCTGGTCTGGGAGGAGGAGGAAGGGAGTGTGTGTCTGTGTGAGAGTGCCATTCCCATTACCTTTTCTTTTTTTTTTTTAATTTCTCTTTGAAAGGTGAACCTTTTATATAGGTGCAGAAAGGGGGAAGGTCTAAGTAAGTGGCCCCTGCAAAATGTTTTCTGACTGATTTCATTGTAGCAGAGCCCAGCTATATAAATTTGCCTTAAAGGCAAGACTTTGAACCACAGAGAGAGGGCTCTGGTTGAGGAGCAGGTAGGTGCTGCAGTTAATCCCTCCTGCTTTTGGCTCTGTAATGCTGGGAAAAGTGCAGAAGGGAGGAGCAGCATTAACTGCTCTGTATCAGCCCTGAGGACACTGGGAGCAGTGACTCCTCCAGTGGTGGAGCCTCAGCCCTGTAGTTCAGCTGCTCCCAATATCCTTGCCGGTTGGATTTAGAGTCTGCTTGAGTGCCTGTGCACTACAATGCAGGTGTCTTCTGGCAAGACTTTTTTTACTAAACAGGTCAAGTCCTAGCATGGCTTGATCTGTTGAGGGTTGAAAAGGAGAGCTGGTTTCATTAGGCTGGCACTTAATGCCCCTGTGCTCATTTCTCTTCCCACCGGTGATCACCACTGTGGTTCATTCTGCCTGTGGGTGCCAGAGGTGCAGCAACGTGGCAGTACCCAGTGCCTGCTGCAGACCCTTTCTTGGGAGAAGTCTCTGATGGCCCCATCAGCATATGCTGAAGGTTTGGTGTCTCCAAACCAGACCAGAAAAACAGCTCATGGAGGAGTTGTAGACACGTGTGGCACAGAAGGTGTCTGCAAAATGAAACGCAAGTCCTTGCTGTGCTGACCAGTCTCTATGTCATAGCCTCTCCAGTCAGCCAATGCAGAGGCAAGGTGGAACAGGGTGCCTGCTCCTTGTGTCTGTGGGAGGACAGGGACAAGGGACTGGCACAGGAAAAAGAGCTGTCTAGATGCAGGTTAGGAGAGATTTCAAAAGCCTGTCATGCCTTTTGTTTATTTGTTTGTTTCCAAACATAGTTTGAAAATTAAGGTGATGGTGTTACTGTTTTTTTTATCCTCTATTGCAGACAAACTTGGCTTGCATTGCAAAGCACCAAACTCCTTTTATAAATCATGCAACAACAAAGCCTGCTGTCCCAGGGGACAAGGGAGATGTGCTGAAATCTGCCTGGTTTTGCTTTATCCTCTTGCCAAGCCTGGAGGAAAAGCAGTGACTGGCAGTGCAGCCTTGCCTGGCTCTGATGTGTCACACAGGCTGCTCACCCTCACGCTGCCCACCCAGCAGCATTCACGCTCTCCTGGCTGCCGCTTTCTGGAGGCTGGGAGCAATCCTCTCTGCATTTGCAGCCTGGATTTGATTTGGGGATTAAATCTCTGCTGTGCATTTCATTCTTTCCTAAACCATACTGCTCTTCCTAGCTGGCAGGAAAATGCTGTCTTTCCTCCCCATCTTGAAGTGATAAGTGCACTAGGTTTGCATTGAAGTGAAAAAGGCAGTTTTATATTTTCTTTTCACTTTTTGTTTCTCACTATTTTACAGAGCTGTTTGCTCCATCGTTCAAGGTATCTTATTCTCTGCTCTTCAAAGGTTCTGCTGTAGTTGTAGCCCAAGACATTAGAGCCTTTTTCATTCCCTTTACCAGGCTGGGCTTCTGGCTGAGGCTGGGCTGCCCTTCTTTGAGCTGCAGTTTTTGCTCTTTGCCAAAAAGGTGAGCTGTGGGGATAGAGGGATCAGGCTTAGCAGCCTGGATCTGAGCTGGATGTTCAGAAACTCTGCAAAACCTGTGGATCTGAAGCTGATATTGTACAAGCACATGATCCGAACTGGTTTTGTCCCTCTGGGCTGCTGTGGAGGAGCTGCTTCTGGCGTGCCCAGCAAGTGTGAGTACTACCAGGGAGGAGTATGGCATCACCCTCTTTTCAGGGAGGTTGGGCTGCCTCACATTTGTTGTCTGCTTTGTGCTAGCTTGTGGCAGGTGGTTTGATACAAAAATTCTCACCTGCCTGACTTGTGATTTGTTTTACTGCAAATAGCCTCTAATAGACCTCCCTCCCCACCTGTTGTTTTGTTTCCAGGGTGCATGATGAAGCTTTTGAGTTCTGAATGAGACAGTGATTCAGCCCCTGTTATCAGCAGGGAGAGTGGAAGGGGAAGAAGCCTGACATCCCCTCTTGGCTGCCTTGAAGCACACAGCTTTTGTGTCCTTCCTCCCCCAGTTGTCATTGGCAGCAGAGGGAGAGTATCTGACTTCTCCATCCCGATATCCAAAATCAATGCTTCCTGCTGAGCTACATGTTTTCTAGCTCTGCTCCAACACAGTTGTTTGATCATTGTGTTTCTGGCTTTTGGGTATGAATAGTTTGCAAAAGCGAAGTTTAGCAGCTGGCTGAAGCTGTCAGCAGAGCTTTGATCCACGGGGGGCTGAGATCCACCCCCTGATGTGCACACACACAGACATGTGCATGTCTGACCTGTGCAGGCCAGCTCAGGGGCATATAAGGGCACAGTGGATGAGTTTCTGCATCCAGCAATGTGGCCATGGTCACTGCTGCTCCCCCCACAGCTGGAATGACCATGCAGATGTGGATGATGCTGAGTGAGCTCTTCAGTTCATATCCTGCCCAAGGCTTGAATATGCGCTGCTCTGTATCAAGCAAGACAGCTCCGCTGTCTGTTGCTGTCTTTAAGCCCGAGGAATGAGTCATGGCAAAATGCAAATCTGTCCTACCCCAGGGAAATATTCCCATCATGGACTCCAACCCATCCATAGGGCTGTCTTTCACTCCAGGAGATGCCTGTACTCTTGTTCTTTCTGTTTTTAAGACACTTCTGCTCCCACAGTCTCAAAGCACTTAGTAGACGCTGATGTTAGACAGAGCATCTCTGAGACAAATGCCTTCTCTTTGGAAAAACTGTCTGAAGATTCTTGTAGGATCCCATGGCAGAACCAGGGAGAGCTCTGCAAGACCCTTGGCTCCCCAGGCTCTGCTCCCAACGCCAGGGCACATAACAGCTGGAAATGGCTCTCTGGAATGATTCTGAAGGGTTAACCTGGCACTTCAGACCTCCTTGCAATTGTAGAGGAAACCAGAAGGTTGTGGCTTCACTCCACAAACTTTTACAAACCTGCAAGACCAGGGCTTAAACAACTGTGATTGACTGAGGCTAATAATAAAAGGAATAAAATACCTCTGACCTAACAGAGCTGTTGGCTGTAAAACACTCAGGCAAATCTACCTTGAGTGAAGAAACATGAGAAAATGGCTCTTTTGGGAGAAGGCAGTTCTGGTGGGAAAGGTGGCAAGGGTCTGCTTTGATGAAGTGTAAAAGTATCCTGTGAGCTCCAGCCTTTGCAGCTGAAACAGTGGTGCCAAAATGGATCATGTCACTGTGTGAACTTGAGATGACAGTGATGTCTGAGGGATGCAGCTGTTGGTCTCTCCTTTGCAAAAGGTGCGCTGGGGCCATAGTGAGAGAGCTCTTGGTGGCAGAGCAGTCATCTCTGTTGTACCCTGTGCCATCTTCATATTTATAAGCTGATATTTCTAAGTGCATCTAAGTGCATAGCCACAAGTCCAGTAAAGGACTGTAATTAAACTTGATGTAATTTATTTGCAAGGGTGGGCTGATTTATACATCATGGAGTTGTCTGTCCTAATCCAAGTCTCCTTGAACAAACAGCTCTGAATTTGCATCTCATAAAATAGCCAGCATTTTCCCATGAATGGCATGAACTCAGGCAGAAGTGTGAATATATTGCAAGTTTAATACCTTCCTACCAGTAAAATAACTTCCCTAGGCTCTCTCCAAGCTTGTTCATATCTCATCTTTGGACGGGCTACTGGCACAAACTATTGTGTTTGTTCATTTTTCTTGAATTCAGATATGTATACCTTTTCTTGATAACCAGCCTTTCATATACATCCTGTTTTTTGGAGGGGAATAATACAGCCAAGTGTCCATTGCCTTTGATGCCTTTGTGTGCCTGGAAACTGTGTGGTGCTGTGTTTTCTTACAACTGAATTGGGTGTGAGTGATGAAGAGTGACTGGAAGGTTTAGTAAAAAAACAAGCTGTGTTCTGTGAAGTATCTGTGAAAGAAAGGGGAAGGCAAAGATGTGTTTGATCATTAAACAGGAGGGGAATAAAGATTCTCTGAGAAGGCTCAAAACAAGGTGATTGATGTTTTCTGGAAAACCTTTGTGGTAAAATAACTCCACATTTTGAGGGGAACTGTAGACTTGATGCCATAACCTTCAACCTGTTTTGGAGACCACTCTGTAGCTTACATTAAGGATGGGTGAAGAATGGTTTCCCAAGCTCTGCTCAAGTGGACAGCCAGATGATAAGTAGAAAGTCTCAAAAGATGTGGTTAAAGTGAACTACTGGTAGAGGAGAAGGAAGATTAGCAATTTCCCATGGTTACAGGGAAGACTGTGGTCTTTATTTTGTAGAGCCATGGGCCAGCTCAGGTGGGAGCTGACTGAGATAATGTGGGAGATAACTTGGAGGATCATCTTGCTGGTGTTGTAGTATATATAAAAAAAAGAGTGTGGGTGGATACTGAATGTAGAAATGTGTGAAAAACACCTTGCTTATGAATACAGGGGGGTCCCAAGAGACAAACTGTGCTGTAGCAGTACATCTTCAACATAGCCTTGCCACCATGTTCTTCCTCCAAAGTTAAAATCCTGCTGATCTCTGTTCCTGGAGAAAGTGGGTCTGAACCAAAAGTACCAAAGGGTCAGTTGTGGTTATATTGTCAGGCTATCACACTGGAATAATATTGGCCTTTCAAGGCAGTTACACACTATCACTGTACATTTAGCTTCCAGAAATGCAATTAGAAGGGAGAAATGATTATCCAATTTGCTGAGACATTTCGGTGAGTTTATTGGATTGTAGCTTCAGTATTTGCCGTGTACTAAGCAGAGGAACCTGTGCAATGTTTAGTGTCATTAGTTTGTGTTCCAGAGGGTGCAGGTGCATGGGAAGAGACATTTGTGGTTAGATAGGGAAGGAAGTCACATTCTCTTGTGTTTATCATTCTCATCTCTCAGCCATGGTGTTGATTTTTAGAAAGGTGAGGGTTACCTTTTTCCCCTTGGTGGTTGCAGAATATGTGACCAGAAATAGTTATTTAGGGGCAAAATATGTTTGAACTTTAGAAACCCACAAAAGTTTGCTTCATTGTGCCCTTGCAGTGACACCGGGATGGGCACTGCAAAATGAGTTATTTTCTCTTTGGGGCCACTTCTGTAGAATTTGTCACTACTTTGTGTGTCTTGTAACAGATTTGCCTGGCAAAAGTAACTCATGGCTGGTTGTGGGGTTGTTTTTTCCTCCTTTCCTTTCTGTCCTCGCCTCCTTGTTCCCACCCCCTGTTTTCCCACTGTGAACTGCAGGTGTGGACTGCTGCAGGTCGGAGACAGAGTCCTTTCCATCAACGGCATCGCGACGGAGGACGGGACCATGGAGGAAGCCAACCAGCTGCTGCGGGACGCGGCGCTCACCAACAAAGTGGTGCTCGAGATCGAGTTTGATGTCGCAGGTATGCTCCCTAAGGAATTTCTGCTCCTCTCTGCCTGCAGGGCTCTGCCAGTGCCTTTGCTAACCTGTAGGAGGGAGTGTATTCACAAGGCTCAGAGGGAAGAGTGAGAAGGCCTGTGAGGACCTTTTCCATTTCTTGTTCTCAAATGTGCACTGAGGTAGAGGGTTCTTCTTCTGATCCTTCCATAAATGTTTTGTGCTCATCGCTTGGCTGAGATAAGCCTGAGGAGTAGATGAAGAGGACACACTTTAAATATTTGCCCATTAATAGGAATAATATTTATATTCATTTATGGCCTTGAAGCCAGGAGGGAGCCAAAGCTATAGGCTAGGGGTAAAGTGCAGTTTTGTATTAAAAAATAAATATTTTTTTCCTTTTACATTGACAGAGCTGCTTCAATCTTGAAGTACAGTGTGATGTGAGCACTTCACTTGATGTTCAGAGCATGTATTTTTAATGAGAATACAAATTTCAACCTGAAGTCCACAGGGCCTCAGATAACCTTATTTGAACCAATAAAGCAGTGCTTTAAGGGCTTGTTTTCTTGGTTCCAAAGAAACCATCCATGCAACTGAAAACTCTTTTGTCTTCTTTTTTTTGTTTTTTGTCTGTTTTTGGCTTTATAGAGTCTGTCATACCCAGCAGCGGTACTTTCCACGTTAAATTGCCCAAGAAAAGAGGTGTAGAGCTTGGAATTACAATCAGCTGTAAGTATTGCTCAGACTTGTAGTACCAGTTGCAAGAGCCTCTGTTTTCCACACAGGCACTGCAGAGGGCTCAACAGAGAGAGATAAGATCATGTGGGGTTTCTGTAGTACTCCAGTGTTCCTGATTTATCCCAGACTGAATCAGATGTGTGGTTCCTGCCTCCATGAGCTGGCAGCTGCAGAGAAAAGCAGCTGCATGAAGGGTTGGGGCAAAAGATGGATCTCAACTGACCACTTGATCGGTGGTGCAGAGTAGTATTATATTATATTATTAGTAATATTATTTTTTATTTCCTTGCTCACACTTGTATTATGTTCTTTTTAAAAGAATTGCCTGGGTCTGGTGGGACCTTTGCAAAAAGAGGTGGAGGAAGGGGAGCAAGGGAGAGGTGAACTCCTCAGCTGGAAGGGTAGAGAACTGCCAAGAGGAGGAAGAGGAGCATGAAGAGGATGGTGGTCTTAGAGCGTGGGGAAGGCACTTTAAATTCCAGGGTTTGCTAGGAATTGTTTAATTGACTAACTCAAGCCATGTGGTAGGAGAGCCATGTGCCAGGACTTGGTGTGCACTGAGAGGACATAAACCTTTTTCTTTCTTTTCTCTCTTCTCTGCTCACTCTTGATTAATTATCTTTGTTTCTCTTCTGAGCATAGTTTTTCATTTAAAGATCTTTTGATCTCTTTGGAGAGGATGCTTTAGGGGGATAATACAGGCAGATCCGTCCCAAATTTCTGGCTGACTTGGGGTCTTGTTACGCCTTGTGTCAATGAATTTTCCCTTTATGGCAAATGTGTGCAGGTCTCTGCTCACTCATCCCTTTTTCACTTCTGGGTAAAGTGAGTTGAATCATCTCAGGTTTGCCATGCCCTAAGATTGCCACCATCTCTGGGCTGAAACAGAGCAGCTTGTGAGAATGCAGTAATGGGATCTCCTGTCTAAGCCCTCAGGAGCATGGACACAACTGTGTCTGGGGACACTTGAAAACTAGATTTCATTAAAAGGGATAAGCTGTGGTAATTACCTCTTGACATTTACAGCATTAGTTAGCGAGTTAATTGGAGGTGGTGTGGTCTGAGAGGGGTGATTCTCAGGAGTGACTGGAACACTGACAGGATGATGCCTTTGCACCTTGTGATATTTCTCCTCCCTCTTCTCAGCTTCCCCTATTTGTGCCATGAGGATAATCCTGAGAAATAACAGCACAGTATTTAGCATTTGGCTTGGTAGCAATTACTGTCTGAAGACATCCAAGTGCTTAGTGAAAGCAGCAGGATGTCTAAAATGGCATTTCACTGGCAGGGAGCAGTGCACAGTGCAGCCTGCATGGAGTTCCAACCTGCTGCCCTGCCACTGCCTTGGCATTCCAGCCTCAGGGAGCAACCCAGGGAAATGCATCTGGTAGCAAAAAACTGCCTTGACCAAGGCCTTGTTAAGTTTCAAAGTTTAGTTTGTGTCTGGGGCTGGAGAGTAAAATGAACCTAGGAGGTGCTGGCAAGAATATAAGTTTTTATTTGTGAAGTCTCATTTGAATGGAATCTGCTTCAGATGTGCATTTGCACTTCAAACATATTTTTGTGTTGGTGAGGTTTTCACTTCAAATTTGTTAAAAAAAGTGATTTCACACACTTTTTTGAAATCATTGCTAATAGAAAGAAACTGACCCCTGGATTTTAAATAGATGTCCATTATCCAACTACAAAGCAGTTTTTTGACACTATAATTGATTTGATCTTTTTGATTGCTGAACATGTTTGTAGGACATTGTTTAAGTAATGCACATGCGTAAGCTTAAAATGCATTGCAGTCTTTTGCTGAGTCAAAGCCAAAATTATATTTACAAAAGGAGAAAAAAGACAGGCACCCAGAAAATGTGGTGGCAAGGATGAAATTCAAGCTGAATCCTAATTCTGTTTTCATATATTAGTCTGTGTAAGCCTATGTCCACATGATCCTTAGCAAATTAGATCATCATTTTGTCACTTTGCCTCTGACCAGGCAGATAAATATACCAGTTTCAAACACTAAAACCAAAGCAAGCAGCCTTATGTTAAGTACTTCCTGCAGAAACATGATGTGCATGCAGGAGTGTGATGCAAACAGCAAAAGAAAAGAGGTAAAAATAACCCTTCTTTGTTTTGCTCAGTTCCTTTCCTCTCAGTTCTGCTGACTTGAGTGCTTGTATAGATCTAGAAAAAGCTTTTACAGCTTTCCTTTTCATATGGAAAAGTATGTAACTGCTGTTTTAAAGAAGAGGACTTGGTTTACTGGCCTCCTGCATTGGATTCCTGTTCCCTACTCTGTAAACTGGAGCTGCTTAAATAGATGACAAGGTGAAGGGGTCAGTAGAAGACCTCCTGCACTGTCGTGGACACAGAATTGGGTTTCTTTGTGAACTTTATGGTCTAGCTACACTAAGATTAGTTGCTTTCATTGAATTTTACCTCTTAGCATCAGCTGGCTCCTCTGTAGTTAATTCCTCTGCCTAGGAAGGTTTTCCTCTGCCTTCTTAAATGGGCAGAAAGTGTTACGACCTCATCAGAGGAGCACTACAGAAATAAATGTGATCAAGCTCTTGCTGTGCTGTGGCTCTCAGAGCTAATTGGGAGATGGACTAAGTAAAGGTGGGGGGAGAGCAGGATTCTTGATGGATGCATTGAAAGAATTCTTGTAATGGAGCTGGCTGCAGGAGGAACCATAAATCTGCTGGAATTGCTCATAAAGGGGCTGAAAACCCAGGAGATTTGTGTATGAGGAGGGCAGACCTTGCTGGTTCTGGGATGAACATACAGGGAGGGCCTGTACTTGCTCCTGGTGAGGGGCAGATGTTTGCTGAGGGCATTTCATCATCTCAGAGATCTCAGGGTTTTCCAGAAAGAGCAGGCTTGGGCTGGATGTGTCTCCAGTTGTGGTTTGAGAGCACGGATGAGTTCTTCCCCCTGCTCAAACACAGTATGGCAAAGGGATGCAGCAAATAAAGATGCATGATGGAAATATGTGCATATAGCACTATTTCCCTTTCCATTCCCCATAGGATGAGTACAAAATCCAAGGGGTGAGTCTCTCTCTGACAGTGCTTTGTACTCCCGAGGGATCTCTTTGCCCTCAAGCCTCATTTCATTCTCCTACATGTGCTAAAGGAAGAACACTGATTCTGCTGTGTATGTGCTGCTCCATGCACTTTGACCAAGGGTGAAGGGACACAAAGCCAGCTAAACTCTCATTTTCTCCATACTCCACTGCCTCAGCTTCAGTCCCAGAGAAGGCATTTGCTTGTAGAACAGCTGCTCTGGCTGAAGAGCAGAGCATGCTCCTTTCTGCTCCAAGAGCTCTGAAGCTCACTCGTTTGCAGCGACCTCTGATGCTCTGAATGGTGCAAACTGAGTTTTGACACAGGGATGTGAAGATTTGACTCTTGTCAGCCTGAACTACCCATCTCCATTAGCAGAAAACATGCCTCAAATGCTTCGATCTTGCAGGCTGCATCCAAGTCTAATGATGCAGTTATGCCTTTGTAAGTTTTCTGTAAATCTCTTACAAATTAAAATCTCCAGCAGCGAGAAGCTAATAGTCACGTATTCTTGTATGTTCAATACCTCACCTCTTAAAATAAGATATGGATTTGTTATTACCCTCTGGAAAATGATAGTTGATTACACGAAAGATTGCCTTTTGTGTTGAGAGGTTTTGGGGTTTTTTTCTGTCTCAAATATCCTCTTCAAGGGCTGGTTGTGACATTCACTGTTGGCTAGAGGCGTGTTGATGTTGCTGTTTAAAGAGATACTGAAATTGCCATTAATTTTAGATATGCATTAATGCTTTATATAGCATGTTTATCAAATTACCTTTATATATCTTAACAAATCAATTCCTGTGCCCTTGGTGTGAAGTACTGCAGATAAGAAGCAGGCAGTATATCTGCTTGCAGGTGATAAAACTGGAATTTGGGTAGATAGATAACTTCGATTAAGTCGCTTAAGCAGTGTAATCACTGTCCTAGTGGGAAGATGGATCTGTAAGCTGAGCAAATCTAGTTTTTCTGGCTCTGGATTAGCCTGTGCCCTGCCACCAGCCTGGCCAAGTGTGTCTGCAGGTGGGACAAGCCCAGCAGTCACTGTCCTACCCCCTCCCTCTCACTGCTGCTGATTCACTCCGGTGCTTTTATCCTAGTGGGATGTCCTGATCTGGTTTTGCTACCTGGAGACTGTAAAAGGAAAAGGATCTGTGACGAGGCAGATATCCTGCTGGAGGCACTGATAATTTATGCACCTGCTGCTAAACTTAATGAATGATAGAGGAAAAAGTTGGGTACTGAGGACTTGATTTTCACTGCTGCTTTTTGTAATCAGTTCTGAGTCACCTTTTTTCCTCTTCTCATTCCTTAACTATCCTGGGATTATTTGGTTTCTGATTTTGTTATTTCCAATTTAAAAATGCTTCTTATTTAAATGCATTCTTATGGCATTATTACAATTTCTTTAATTACACATTGGCAGTGTTGCTTTGGCTTGGTCAATAACGAAGGTCATTTTTAACGGGTTGATGCCTGTGAAATATGGGCTGGTGCTCCTTGGAGGGGAATAATTTACCAGTACAAGTCATTATGCATTCTATTAAAAACACAAACTGGACATGTGTTCCTGGCCTTGTCATCCATCACAGTGTAAACACCAAGCGAGCCACAATCCCAGCAGAGAGACTGAAAGCAATTTATAAAAAGTAAATAACAGTATTGATCAATTCACCTTTTTATCACTGCCCTGTCACCACTGCCAAGCAGTGTTTTCATTTTGAGCTTCTCCACCACCACATGCTTCTACCTTCACCAGCTGTTGATTTATGGAGCCTTCTCTGGGCAACTGGAGCAGATTTAAACTATCTTTTGTCCTGGTAAACCCACCAAAAATACAAATGTGTTTGAAAAAGAGTCTGTTTCCACCTGAAGTGTTTTGCCCTGGCAGATGGAGGCCACAGGTGCCTGCTGAGAGAGAGCATGGAGAATGGAGCTGTACACCAGCTCCTGCCTCCATCTCTTCACTTGACTTCCTTTGCTGCCATCTCCATTTCACACACAGGAAAGCAAAATCCAGAGGCAAGGCTGGGTATCCAAACCATGTCTTCCTGCAGCAGAGTTCCCAAGACAATGTCCTTTGAAGAGAAATTACCACATTAAGAGCAGAAATGAATGGTTAAGGAGGCTTTGCTCATCTGCCCAAATGTCTTAATGCTAAAGACCACAGCCCTAATAATAATGTAATTTAGATTGGTGCTGTTTTAATTGCAGGCAAATTGGAAATTGTCTATCCAAAATCTCACCAGGGATCCATGTATCTAATGGCTCTGACCTCAGCTGAGCCACCCCTTCAGTGAAATTGCAGCTCTCTCACCTTCAGACAGGCAGCTGTTGCACAGAGGAATGTTGTCACCCTGCATGAATGGCTCAGGAAGGTTAAAAATGCGGGTCCCAGGGGTGGTAAGGGCAACCTGATCCCAGTAGACAGGCAGGCAGGAAGCCCATCTGGACACTGCTGGGGTGCCAGGAAGGGCTTTGGGATGCCAAAGGTTAATTAGTGGAGTCAGTAACTACAGGTTTTTAGAATGAACAGCAAGTCACTATTCTGTGCTGCGAGATTTCATTATCTTAACCTTGTATCTTATGCCTCTTGAGAGAACATGGTTATTCATTAAGTCTCTCTAACTTACCCTTCAGATTTGATGGTTTTATAAAGCCTTTGCATTTTACATTAAGTAATTATGTAATGTGATGATCCCCCATCCCTGGAAGTGTTCAAGGACAGGTTGGCTGGGGCTTTAAGCAACCTGGTCTAGTACTGCTAGTGAAGGTGTCCCAGCCCATGGCAGGAAAGTGTCCCTGTTCTATGAGCGGAACTAGATGATCTTTAATGTCCCTTCCAACCCAAACCATTCTGCGACGATTCTGTGATGAATATTTAAAACAAAGGGCTGTCATTTCATAAAGTTTGATTTCTCTGTTGGAAGGGACAGCTGTATGCAGCTGTACATTGCTCTTCCATTTAACTCAGATGTCAAGAAAATCTCTTTTGAGAGCAAAACTTCCAAAAAACCTGCAAACAAAACTCAGAATGATTTTTCCTTAAAACTTGCCTAGTTGTCTGCTGGATAAAGCACTTGGTTTGTTACCCTTGCTTCTGGCATGGGAAACTTGTACTGTGTTCAGTGCTGACACCAATTGTGGAGTTTTGGAAGGACAAGATCTTATTCTCTGCTCAGTCTGACTGTGTGCAGTATCCCCCCACATGTCCCAGGGCTTGCAAGGCAGACACTGAGATAAACATAGATTCTGCAGAGCTCGAGGCATGTTGTTGTCTATACTTGCTTGCCTTTTTTTTTTTTCCCCTCCCTCTTTGCTCTTTTGAGTGTTCATTGTCTCCAGACATGTCATTCCAGCCTGGTCAGGCTTGGTCAGGTTAGAGATGGCCATTCCCAGCCCACCACCAGGACAAGTTAGCATCCTCCCTAACCCCTTTCTGTCACACTGCCTCTGCTTTGAAAATAGTAAACAAACCTTGCAGTGAAAAGTATTTTTGCTAACCTGGATCGTTTTGACAGAACCAGGCTAGGGAGTGATTAAACATGCAGCAATGCCACCTGACCCAGGGCTCAGGATGTGCTCACAGGGTCTCCTCTCACTGCTGCTCGGACACCACTCTGTACACCTCTGTCAGCAGCAAATACGTGTCCTATACTGAGAAGGAGAGCAACAATAGTAATTATTAAGGTGATACATTTTAGTCCCTGTGCTGTTAGTCCATTGTGTGTGGCCTTCTCAGTCAATGTGGGGATTTCTGCATTGATTTTGCCTTCACCCCACCCTTATTCTCACTGCTCAACTCTGCCCAGTGTGTGCTGCCCTGTCTGCAGTCTGGTCCACACTGTGGACAGGTTGAATAGAGGCACAAGCCCTCCAGGAATCTCCACAACACATCTCCATCCCTTAGATCTACAGACAGAAGCACAACATGAGTGTCCAGTCCAAACTTGTCTGGTACCAGGCTCCAGTAAGACATGGGGAAAAGAATTCCTCCAGGCTCTGTACCATGCAGCAGTCACATTGCTGTGACACTTATAAAATCAGTCACGGTCTGCTCTTTGCTGTCTGACCTCACTTTGATACTCAGCCCTGCCATCACTGAGATTGGCTGTCTTTTTGCTCTCTTTAGTACAGAAGGTTTAGTTATTTCTGGGAGAGGATATCCTTGGAGGTGGTGGGTTAGACATATGTTTTCAAATCTCATAAATGAATGTAAACAACAGAAAAATCTAGAGCAGAGAGGTTGGTAAACACTTATTATGTCTGACTTTCTGGGTGTTCTCTAACTGCTGTTCAGGCAGGTGGATCTCTGTGTGCTTGGTGCCACGTGCCTCACAGATATTTTAATCTCTGCCCTGCACCTGATATGTTCAGAGGCTGTGAGTTTCTTCCTTCCCACACAGTTTTTGTGAGAAGCTCTGTCAGCTTTAAATGAGGCAATGCAATTCCCATAGCAAGGCAGGAGGGAAGGATGCAGGGTGGAAGGGATGCTCTTGGCATATGCTTGGTGTGTTGATGACAAAGAGGTCAGGAGGCGTTCAAGTTATGAATCTCTCTTGGGTATCTCAGGAGAGCAGCAGGTCTTACAGGCAAGTTTGAAAATGTAAATGCTCCCAGAGATGTGTACTCACATCTCGTGGGCTGAAAAAGTTATCAGGGTCGGCCAGGAGGTAAGAGTTGGAAACCACCCACCCCTTCCAGCTCCAGCACAGACCAGCTCTGATTCATCTGGTTGTATGATGAAGTGGCCTAGAGAGATCAACCAGCCAGAAAACTGTGCTTTATCTGCTTTTTCCCTGGGTTATTTTCCACCTGGAAAATTTCCCAGACCACTTTACTTGAAGAACACAGAAATGCTTGTATGAAACAGGGGCTGAGCTGGGTGCTCTCCAGGCAGCAGTGCTAATTCTGACTGCAGCCATGGCTGTTGGCTCTGTTGTCTCATATGTGATGAGTGGGGAGTGGGTGTTGGACAGTGCTGGCATTGACAGTGCCACCTCTTGCTGCTGGACACCACACATCCTCCCCTTCAGAAGAAGTCCAAAGGAAAGTGAGCAGGGCAAAGGGCAACTGACAAACTTTGCAGGGATTTGCTATGGTTTTTTTTTCTTTCTTTCTGGAATGGCTTCCAGAGTTCAACTGTGAGGCATCATTTTGTGAAGGGAGTATAAATCCCCTTTCCTTATTGCTACAACTCTGCATTAACCATCCACCATCCCCGCCCTGGACAGCAAAATCAACACCAAGCTTTGTACCATGTGTCTCTTTTGCAGCTGCAAGCAGAAAGCTTGGGGATCCTTTGATCATCTCTGACATCAAGAAGGGGAGTGTAGCACACAGGTGAGTGCAGGATTTCCCATCTGTCAAACCCATTGCAAAATGTCCTTCTGCAATTGTTAGAATGTCTACCAGAGAAGTAGAATGGAGCCCAAGCTGTAGCACTTGGGTCTGGATTTTGCCAGAATCCAAGGAGATCTCAGCACTAGAGGTTTGTCTTAGAGCACAGTAGGGTTTGCAATAAAAACTGTCTGTATTGAAGCAAATAGAGTTGAGGTAATGGAGAAGGTGGCCAGGGCACTGGTTTAGATGTCTGCTGACTCTCTAGGAGATAGATGTTTAGCATTTAAGAGTGTGTGGTAAAGGACTTGATATATCCCAGGAGGTTCTATGGCTCATCAGGTAGTTTGCCATGTCACAGCTCCTGCTCTGATGAACAGAGTGAGTGAATTGTGGGCACTGGTGGAGAACTGTGCAAATAACTCAGCATTTATTGGCTTCACCTCTGATCCCAACACCTCATAGCAAGGCTTTCAGAGGAATTTAGTGTGGCTGCATGGCTCATTTTCTAAGAGTGCTCACACAGGAGTTTCCATAAGGGGTAGAATATCTGTCAGTTATACATCAGGCATTTTCAGGGTTGTAGATTACCTAGGATATTTATCTAATCTTCCTGGCTGGTTCTGTGTGGATACATGCTCTACACAAACTTCCTCTCTTTGAATTAAAGGTGTCCCAGACTCAGCTCATGGTTGTTTTCCAGAAAATATCAAGGACAGTAAAAAGTTAATATTGTCATTTCTGCTGCAGAACTGAATGTGTTGTGGGATCTGAAAGGCAAATACAAATGTACTCTTGGTTTTCTTTTCCTCTCCATGTAGAACTGGCACCTTGGAGCCGGGAGACAAGCTGTTAGCCATTGATAACATCCGACTCGACAATTGCTCAATGGAGGATGCTGTGCAGATTTTAAGGCAGTGTGAAGACCTGGTCAAATTGAAGATTAGGAAGGATGAAGATAACTCTGGTACAGAAATCCTGATGCAAACTGGTGCCTGTCCACTGTAATGACATTTCCCAATAGGTAGTGCAAACTAACAAAGATAAGGGCTGCTGCTCTCCGGTCACCACTTTCCAATTGATTATAGTCTATTTTTATTATTCTGCCCTTAAGTGATGTCTGGAAGGTTAAAATCCTATTTGGTAAGAGTGTGGCTGAAGACTTCTGACTTTTGCTTCTAAATGCTGCAAGTCTTTCCTATGATTACTTTTATCTGGGAAATGAAAAGAATCCAGCATTCCTGTTTTCTCTTTCAGATGAGCAGGAGACAACTGGTGCTATTATCTACACGGTGGAGTTGAAGCGATATGGGGGCCCTTTGGGAATAACCATCTCTGGGACGGAGGAACCTTTTGATCCCATCGTCATTTCAGGCTTGACTAAACGAGGGCTGGCAGAGAGGTGAGGTTTGGGGCCAGAGCAGTTGAATTGATTTGAGAAGGGGTCTTGAACCATGCCAAGTTTCCTCTGCTTTCATAAACTCTTCTTCGGTGTCTTAGTCTGCTAAGAAGGAAAGATGCTCTGCAGGTACCAAGTGCTGTGAAGCAGGGTGTAGGGGGCTCTGCTGCTGGGGCAGTGAGAGAGGCGCTTCAGGAAAAGTCAGATCCAGTTAGTCAGGTGAATTCTGCAGCCAGGAACACATATTTTTTTGTCTGTCTTCCACAGGGGTCCTCCCTGGTCTGAGATTTGCCATGCACACCTTGTGTCAGGAGTGTGCCCAGCCTGCCTACAAAACCACCATAGACTCTGTCCAGGACTCCCCTGTTGCTAAACTGGCTTATGTCCATTGCAGTTGTGTGTGCTGCTGAAACCAGAGACCTCAAATGTCTTCTGACCTGTCCTTGCTGGTTGCTCAGTGTGTTACATGAGAGATATCTCAGTGCAGGGCTGGCATGCCTGAGCATCAGGCGATTCTACTGAAAAAACGTAGGAACAGATTTACCTTCAAGCACCGGGGAGGTTGACTGTGTGCCTGGGTCTGAATATATGTGGATGTGTGGGATTTAAAAGATCAGGACATTCCTGAGAGTATAAGGTGGAACTGAGTCATACACTCTATCTTAATTAATCTTTCTATACGGGAGCTGTGACTTGTAAATAGAGCATTTCAGCAGCCCTGACTCATGCTTCTCTGAGGGTCTCTGACTTTGCTCTGCCTGACGGGCAGAACAGCAACAAAAAAACTCCTGAACAAACAGGTGTTAAGTGCAAGACCTGGGGGATGTTTGACAACAGATCTGGCCTTTTGGTTCTTTCTGTTTCAAGACCACACTCCCTCTTAGCTGGACTGTGAAATATCTCTGTGTCCTTTTCTGCATTGGGTTCGCAGAGCTCTCAGCACGCTGCTGTGCGTTTCCATTGCTTCCCGTTGGTGCAGAATGCAGATTGTCTGTGTCTCCTGGGAAAGAAGGGGGATGGACTTAATCATTAGTGATTCTCCTCTCTGGGGATTTTATATCACTGTCTGCCACTGTAGGATTCGGTCTTTTTCCCTATAAAGTAATAGCCATAGAGTATCCAAGGCTTTTCTGCATAGCACGTCTGTACTGTACCTGCAGCCCAGCATCAGAGAGGTTAAGGACAGCCAGCTCAAATGCTGTCAGGTGTCAGAAGACAGTCTTGTACCTTTGTTGATCTCAGTTCCCTTTGCAATTCCGTGGCTGTTACTCCTTTGAACTCGGATGCACATCGGTGACTGCTCCGTGGAGAAACGTAGTGCAGGCAAGTGCTGCAGTACTACTGAATTTTGATCAGGAGCGAGCAGGCAGTGAAGGAATGAAAAGCCTTGTGAGAAGAGTGATGGAGCTGTTCAGCCCATTCACCGTGGCTGAGTAGCAAATAACAGCGTTGGGACAGAGCAGGGATATCTCTGGGTAACCTTGGCTCCCCGTGGGGAGGGCGAGGAGTGCTGGGACGAAGGCTGCCTGCAGAAAAGGTGCATTATTTTCTCCTGTGACTGAGAGAAGGGGGTGACTTGACCTTGTCAAGGGAAGAGGGGTGCTCCTTAGTGTTATCCTAAATTGTCCCTTTCCTGACGTCACTACCTTTATCTGTGCTACGCATGCCCTTAGCCAGGCTCTGACTGAAGGACAGGGATTTAAATCCAAACTCGTGCTGGCTCTTGCTGGAGCACAGGACATGCTTCAGCAGCACTGACATGGGGTGGACCTGATCCTGGTGTGTGATAACAGGAATCCACAGGCCATTCTTGTAGACACACTAGTGAAAGTCTGTGCTGTGGCTTGGGCTTCTGGCAGTGGGGGAGACAGGGTGTCCTCTAGGATCTGACACACATCTGTCTGTGGGTGACAGGCTGCCTAAACTAAAAAGGCTTCAGATTCAGATGACTTAGGTTTTATAGTGACCTTGAATATTTTTCTCCTTGTTTCTGATCTTATAGGAACCTACAGAGGCCATTCAGGCTGTTAGATTGGTGTCAGGCTGTGGCTCTCTCCCATGTTGCTGTCTGTGTCCCCCCCTTGAGTGCCTGCAGGTGGCTTAAGCCTGTGCCATAGGACTTGTTTTCCTTCTTCCTGAGAAAGGGAGTGTGCCTGAACAATACTGATCAATTCTGCATGAGGTATAATGGTTCTCCAAGAGCAATTTTTGGCTGTTGCTGATATTTTAAAGTGTCTGACCAGCCTCCTTTAGTGCCACCTGCTCAAGTGTATGGGAGTGGCTGCAGGAGAGTTTGGTCCAGGAATGTCCAGCACCAAGTTGTGTTGGCAGGGAGGAAGAGGAATGGTGACACTGCCTATGTGCCAAGTAAATCCCTGCCACATGCATGCAGCCACCTCTTCACCAGTGCTTGCTGGGAAATGCTTGCAGCCCCTCTTACACCTTTCCACTTATCTGTTACTCAATTATATTCTTGCATGTCCCCTCTGAGCAAAAAGAGACGTGCAGCACGTGGCTTCCTGGGCTGCCTTGTGTTTGAGGTGAATTAAGGACTTCTGGTAATAATGGAGAGGCATGAGGGTCATTAGCTGGAAACTGCTTTCTCTGTCCATCCTGCTCAGCTTCTCTCTTCTTGTCCTCACAGGGGGGCCTGAGAGGACTGGGCTTTGGTTTGCCTTCTCCGCCTTGAAGAAAAACACCCTGAACGTGACCTTTCTCTTTAATTGTTTCTGTATTTTCCCCCACTGAGAGGCTTTTACTGCAGAGCAGTGGTGTTCAGAGCTAGGTGGCTGGGCTGGTGTCCTGGATAGATGTGTCCCCATGCTATGTTCAGGGATACAGAAGAGACCCTCGAATGCTGAAGCATTGACTGCAGTGAGTGAAGGATCAAATGTAAACTGCCAGCAGTTTAGCTTGATTTTTCTGACAACCACAGATGAAACTTTTAAGACAAATACTCTGGTCCCAGTTTGATCTGTAATTTGTTTGACTGCACAAACGTTTCCCTGACAGCTTTTCCAGGCTGATTTGGGTGGGACAAGACGGACATCTAGTGGCTGGTGGGACCATCATGGCACTGCTGAGTGCCTCAGCAGCAGCAGAAGCCGCAGCCTGAGCAGTCCTTCCTCTGCCTGGCTGCATTTCCTGATTTGATGCACTTATAGTGGATGTTTCACAGCAGTGTATCTACAGAACTTTGGTATTTTGGGGAAAGCCAAGCAGCTGTTTTGCCTGGGACAATATATCAAATGGCAGTTCTGCAGGAACTGCAGTCCAGTTTGGAGATGCAGCCTGAGGAAGACAAGCTGCCATGGACAAAAAGACATTACAGTCCAGATTTGCATCTCCTCCTGGCTCCATCACAGAGGTTCCTGACAGCAGAACCTCCTGCTAATGATATAGCTGCAGCTGGTTCAGCTCATGCTTGCACACACATGAGCAATTTTGTTCAGCTATTTTGGTGTGGGTTTTTTCCAATAGGTTTCTAGGTTTGTCTCATAATTTTTTTCCAACAGGGTGAACGTGTCCTTCAGTTCCATGTTTCATGACCATGTTGGACTCCACATACTGAAAATGCTTGTGCTTTTAACCCTATTGTTTTGAAGTATTTTGTCCGTAAGCTGGTCTGCAGTCCCAGTTCCCAAGGGGCCTGGGGTTTGAGGAGTTCATACATTCCCATAAGTATCTGTAGGTCTGTGCACATGGAAGATGGGGAGGACACAGATTCCGCATATGTGGTGAAGAGGTAGTAATGGGTATAGAGTGTACCGAGAGGAAACAAATACATGTTTGAAAATGCTGAGAAACAATTGCTTCAAGTGACAGCCGAGTGTCCTTTCTTCTAGAAGAATTGCTTCTCTGGAGTTTCTGACAGTGCCTTTTCCCTTCAGAACTGGAGCCATCCACATTGGGGACCGAATCCTAGCGATCAACAACGTGAGCCTCAAGGGCAAGCCGCTGAGCGAGGCCATTCACCTGCTGCAGATGGCCGGAGAGACTGTCACCCTCAAGATCAAGAAGCAGACAGAGAGTGAGCTGGGGAGCTGGGCTGGGGAGGGGAAGGCTCACCCCAGCAGGGACCCTGGGCCATGGAGCAGGCAGTGCTGGGGGCTTCTGTCATGTGTGGTGGAAGCTGCATGGCTGGGCACAGAGGGAAAACGTGTGTGTTTCTTGAACTTCTGGCTCACAGATGAGGAAAGGGCTCTCTGTGGTGCTGGGAAGAGATGAAACAGCAGGTTTATTTACAATAGTAATTTTTAATTCAGATTGACACCTTGTGCTGTTGTTGCCATTCCCTGTCTGTGTTTCACACAAAAGTGAAGGAGAAGTTGCTTTTAAAAGAAGCATAAGAATATGGGATTTTTTGAAAATGTAATCCCCCTAAATGAACAAGGGGACTCTGAGTTGGAAGAATTAATGAAAAAAAAAGCCATCTTTAATTCAACCTTTTGAAAACAATAGGCAAGAAATCTGTTGCACCCCTTTTCCTGGTTTGGGGTCCTAAGATCATCTTTCAAAACATTGAACTTCATTCTAGGGATCCCCTTCTGGTTTCTCTGCCAAGCTCCCTGTGATTTTGAAGCTGTTGTTGACATGGTATGAAAAAACAGAAGCATACTTAGTACTGGTAGGCCACTGATTTTTGGGGACAGAAGGGTGATTGAGGGAAAAAGAGGGATGCAAACTTTTCCCCCAGTTGCATAGGCACAGCCAAAGAGAGGCTTTTTCATTAAATTCAGAAATTAATAGGTCCATTCTGGCTCCATTCCTGCCTTTCCCACCCGTAGTATTTTCCTTTTTTTTTTGGTGCTGTGCTTCTGCAGTCTGTAGATTTGGCTTGACCTACCCAGCCAGTGGCCCGTAGTGCTGTGGGAATTAGAAGAAATCAAGAGATACAGCTTTTCTAAGCAAGTGTGGCCCTTGGGATGCCTGTCCTGCATCTGAAAAAGCGGCATCATTCTTAAACATAGAACTTCTGTAGAACTCAAAGCAGTTTGCAAATGTGTGGCAAGGCACTTATTTTACAAATGGATGAAGACTGGGCTGGGAGTGGAGATAGGGCAAATAGAGGAATTGATTCCTCTTCAAGAATCTCTTCTCCTGTAGCCAAATGTCTTGGTCTTTAGTCTGAAATGCTCTTTTTTATCCCCTGCTGACACTTAGCATTGTCACAGCCACTTGGTGAAATAATTGACATGCAAGTGCCTGTTGGAGACTCGTTAATCATTCTGAGAATGAAGCAGGTGTAATTGAAATTTCAAGGTAATCTTGAGTTAATCAGGGTGAGCAATCTTCTGAAGGCTTGGAAAATAGGGACTTTCAGGACACTGGGCTTTGTTTGGTAAAATGATCTATCCTCATTGACAAATGCAGACTTTCAGAGGGCTTTTTATCCCTCAGGTCAGAGATACAGGGTGTGGATGGCTAACATGGATATCTAATCAACAAGGACTTTAAAATATTCAGTACAAAGAAATGCTTGTGCTGAGAAACCATTCTTTGCATAGCTTTTGCCTGAAAGGGAATTTGATATAATGATAATAAGGGCCTGTTAGCACTAAAATAATGAAAGAGAAGGTCTGAGCTTCATCATTCACGTTCAGCTCCCATTTTCCAATCACTAATCAGGGGAAATTCAGCCTTAAAATACCACACCCAGGAATTTCACTGATAGCACAGAACTGCATGGGAGTCTGGAGAGGTGGTGATTAGCCTTGAGTTGTTAGAGGTTGTACAGTCATGGAAGAGGGCTATAATTTCAGCAGTGGTGTTTGTGATTGGAGTCTCATTAAAACATCTGCTTGTAGCCACGTTTGCAGCCAGCATCTGCCCTGGTGCTGCTCTGAGTATAAAGGAAGCCCTCTGAGACCAGAGATGCTACAGAGTATTGCTTGCAGGGAGCAGCACTTCTCTGGGCAGGGCTGTTTGGGCGAAGCTTCCAAAGGCACAGGAAGTTGTGCTTGGGAATTGAGATTAGGTCCCAGCTCTCTCATGTGTGGTAATCCTCAAATCCCCATGGCTGTTCCTTGTATTCCATGTGCTAAAAACTCAGAAAGGCATTTTTTCATGATTCAGCTTGAGATAAGAGTAATGCATTAAATCCTTTCGGCTTCATTGCACATGCCTTTCTCAGCTACTTTTGAAGAGCTAAAGAGGTACTTTAAAGACTTACAGTACCTGGGCTTGCTCCCATGTCAGCAGAAGCTTTTCCCTGAGGCTTGCTCTTCATGCCTGCTAAAGCAGGATGTTCTGGTTGCAGAATCCTACCCCAAGAAGTCGGGGAGCATAAATGAAGTGAGTGACCCAGAAGATGAGCTGACGGACTCCCAGAAAACCAGCAAGCTGTCTGAGATATACTCCACCACAATTCCGAGTGTGGACAACACTGTAGAGTCCTGGGATGGCTCTGCCATTGATGCTGGGTATGGAAGTCAAGGTAAGCCAGGGCTGTGTTTTCTTAGGGGTCCCTGGGTCAAGGGGAAGAAAGGCAGAGCCTCCAAACCTGTCTGGTCTGTCTGGGTCTTGTCTCCAAGCATGAGCCAAAGCCTGTGGCCTGATCACATTTGTATGGCCTCTTGCTTCCAGCAAGGAACAAAATGTATTTTGGAATGCACTCATGCAGTGCTTTGAGTTGGTGTATCTGTTTTAGGCTTTTATTAGCACATTTGTTCTGGCTTATATGGCATCATACTGTTCTCATCATTTTCAAAACCATTACAACACTTTATAATTCACATAATCAGAGGCAGTATTCACTGGCCATATGTTTTACAGAGTATTGGTCCATAGCTCACTTTTATTTCTCCAGAGAGGCCTTGTAGGACATAATAATCCTCTTCAGGATGTTTTAAAATCCACAAGAATGCCTTGTGACTAGAAGCACTCACTTAACAAAACAATTAAGGTAATACTACAAGAAAATATCTCTAACTCTCTAGTGAGTGATCAGATGAACACATGTCTTTGAGGTCAGGTTTATTCAGCTGTAGCTTCTAGCAGATGTGGAACTGGAATGGAGATACTCTAGTCATGGGAATATATTGTTACTTGGAGAAAAGCACTGGAAAATAGTTATACCAGTTCAGATTTAGTGATGTAAGCTGGTGTTAGCCTGTGTTGAAACAAACCAAAATCCTGAATCAATGCTGCAACAGCAAATTGGTAGGAAGAGTCCTGAGGAGAATGTGAAAACAGGGAGGGATGCTGCAGGGTGCTGCTGCAAAGGGTGAGTGTGCTGTTCTTGCTGCTCTCTGGCCAAGCTCAAAGGACAGCACTGCCCAGGTGTCTCTGTACCCAACCCTGCATATTCCTTCAGCCTCTGTTGGTCTGAGGTCTTAATTTGGGAGCACAGTTAGGACTGGAGGCTTCATTAAGGAGGAATCCCCTGGCCTTCATAATGCTGCAATCCTTCTCCATCTAATTGAATGTTAACACAAGTTGGACACTGGGAAGTGATTGCTTTGCTGGTAAATTGAGAACAAGTAATTGAGCGCAGAGCCCCGGGGAGCAGGGCTGGTGCCAAGTTGCCCAAGATCCACACTCTGCAACTTTGCTTCAGGGGCTCTCTGGTCTTCCCTGGTAACTGTATTTGGCTGCATGGTGGTGCAGTGGTGCTGGCTGGGAAGGGGGCTGCTGGAGGCTTGGGAAAAGGGCATGGAGGGCTGCCCATGGGATGGGCAAGGAAGGCAGGGTGCAGGCAAACCTGGGATTCAAAGAGCCTGGAAACTGGGGATTACACCTGAAATGGAGAACTGTAGATCAGGCTCTGCAGCCTTGCAGGCTTTTAGGTTCATCCTCAGCAGTAGGAAACGGTTCAAGGAAGGATTTTGGCAGGAAAGCTGTGTTGGGCCTGGTGGGAATGTACCACCAGGTGGCTCTGAAGCCCAGGGATCCAGCCCTTCCCTCTGGAAGGAGGAGGTGAATCTATAACAGTGCCAAGTGTGGACACATGCCCCTGTGCCCAGCCCAGACCTGCTGTCCCCCCGCTGCAGGGACCTGCATCCAGGGCCCTGGTCCTGCTCTGGCAGGCAGTGAGTGCTTCCTGCTGCTGTAAGATGTTGGCAAGCAATTTTCCTGGAGCTCTCTCCAGAGAAGTCTAACCTTTAAAAACACACAGAGGAAACACTCAGCTGAGTGAAATAACAGGCCTTGGCATTTGCAGAGAAAGTGCTGGCATTGTCTTTGGGTATTTCCAGTGCTCTTAGCTGTTCAGGAGGTTAAGTCTCCCTTAATTACGTGTTTCTCTGTTACTTCTTCCTGTTCACTTGGCACAGAGTGTGATGGCAGCGAACAGTTCTTCTTAGAAAGGCTCTGAGGATTTCTCTGAAACACTGAATGGGCAGTAGTATGTGGGCAGGAGACTCAGGAGATTTATTTCTACTTCAGATGGCACTGTCACTGCTGAGGAATGGTCTGTTTTGGAAGTTTTCTGTTCAGGCAGCTTCTCATGAGACTTGAGGAGCTTGTGACTTGGTAGTGATAGATTTTCATGTCTGGCATAAGACACTGCAGTATGGAAAAGTCCATGGGGGCAGATATAGTGAAACTTGTCTGATTTCATACTAACAGTCTGTATTGATCTCCTGTCAAATGTGATACAGATGAGCCTTGTCTGCTCTCAAGCCAGCAGAGTTTTTCATCCTATTCCTTGCCTTTCACAAGAAGCTTCCTGTATCTGCACCAGCTGATCCCAAAGGCATGGGAATTCTGAGGGAACTGGCTGGCAGCTCTTAGGATCAGAGCTGATTCTTCCTCATTACCACAGCTGAGGGAAGCTTGTCAGGATCTTCCCTTTGCCTTTTGAAGGACTTGTATTTAAAGGCAGCTAATTCATCAGCATCATTTCTGCTGGGCTCAGTGTGGAAACAGGAGCTGTTAACTGCAGCTGGAACTGGCTGGGGGCAGGATCTGCAGCAGTGGGTATGTGTACTCCCAGGTCTGTGGGTCCCAGACCCACACCATAAATCTAAAGAGAAGCAGGAGAGAGAAGGAGAAATGGGGCATCCCAGGTCAACATCGTGGGAAGCTGCTTTGGTTAAAGCCATAAGAGAGATTGGAAGAACTGCTTTTGGATGACTGAGATGGAAAGTGTGCAATCCATGTGGCCTCATGGCTGGGACTTTGGGAAGGAGGCTCTCCTGGCTCTGCATGTCCTACTCCATTTGGGGTTTCTGACCAGCTATTGCCCTTTCTCTTCCTCTGCTCCCTCTTGCCTTCCCTAGGTACATACATACCCCAGGCTGCTGGCATAGCCCTCCATCCACACGAGTGGAGACACAGCAGGCAAAAGAGCAGCACCCCTCCAGCAGACCCCAGGAAAAACTACCCTTACATGGATGGAAGCTTCAGTGAAGATGACTGGGAGAAGCCCAGCAGGTACGGAGAGGTGGGAGGAGGCAGGGAGTTGTTTGGAAGTATGGGTGTCACTGCATAGGGACAAGGGGGCATGAGAATGTGATGGAGTGGCCAGTGGTGTCCCATCTTGGCATCAGGCAGCCATGGGGAGGGATGCTGGCAGTGCATCAGCTGTGTTGGGCCACCTCCACCTTGCCAGCTTACCCTGAGTTTAGCTGTGTGACAATTTTGCCATGGCCAGGTGACATCTGTGTCTGCAGTTAGGGTTGTCTCAGCTGCATGGACCACAGGTTCCTATCCCTTTTCATACTCCTGCCATGCCAAGGCTGCAGTATTTTCATAGTTTAGGTATAATAAATAGATATGATCAGGGTGTGTTGGCCAGACATTTTTTTAATAAGGATGCAGCTTCACAATAGCTCAGTGCCACAAAGCAAAAGAGGCCAACAAAATTCTGGGAGAACCAGTGTGAGGTTGCATGTCCAAGTTAAAATCCATTAAAACTGTGGCTGAATTCTCTCTCCATCACACTTTGGCCCTTCCAACACCTCAAAGACAGTTACACTGAGTGAACATGGTCAAGTTAATCCTGCAGCTCAGCCAGCATGGGGAAAATGCTGTAACACCACCTGAGGCCAGGGAGGAGGCTGCAGCTGGCCCTTGCTTTGGGTGAAAATCCTGCTGGATCTGCCTTGGCCAGAGGCTGCCCCTCACTGAACCACACATAATGGAAAAGCCCCATTGCTTGAAAACTTCCCCTCCCCTCGACATCCTCCAGAATCCCCATAGTTGTGTGTGTTGTGTTGTTACTGTCAGTTCTTTTTTTTTCCCCCTTAACTTTTGTTTGTCCAAACAAAACCCTTAGAACATCTCATGGCCATTTCCACCTATTTAAAGATGATCAAGCTGGCAGGAAGGCTGGCAGCGCTGGAGACTTTGTTCTTGTTTTGCCTCTCAGCAAGAGCCAGCTCGCAGAGGTCACTGATCCCTCGTGGCCCTCCCGGTAAGGCTGCTGGCAGCTGAAGTTGGCAAATCTGAGCCCTTGAAACCCCTGTGTCCCTAATGAGGACTCCAAGCCCTGATGTCAAAGTGCAAGTGAAGTGGTTCATGCTGCTGAGCCCTCTTTATTAGAGAGAAAAACAAACCCTGACTGCCTTTAGCCTGGAAAAACCTGCTGACCCAGTGATGTGGCAGCCCATTCTGATTCATCTGTGTCCTGGATGTGTTTGTGTATAGCTGTTCTGAGAAGCAAGACTCTGGTGACTAGAAGGGACATTTGCCTCTTTGGGAACCTGGGAGCAGAGGAAGGAAATGAGTAAGGGGAAAGAATCAAAAATTCCTTTTTGGGGGAAATTTTGGTTTGTTTTTATAAAGACTTGCTGGGTGTTTATTTGACCTTTCTGCCTGGCGTAAAGGCTACTGTCCTTTAAAAGCTGATGAAAGGTCGGGGGTGAATTTAAAATACAATAAGCCATGTCAGATACTGCTCTCTTCAGGAAGTCCACGATCCCACAAGGAGCAAAAGTGTGTGTGAGTGAGTTTCTGCCTGCTACAGACTCCCATTTAAACCAGTGGATGAAAAGCAAAATGTGTCCTAAAGACTTTGCAGTTGTTAGACATCTGGAAAAAGCTCTATTAGTAGCCCAGGGGGTCATATATTTAATGGAGGACAAGCTCTCTGTGATATGTGCTCAAGTAAAATGTTTCAACTTTGCTGAGTGGCTCTGGTGGATGAGCATCCCTTCCTGTCTGTGGAGCTGAAGACCAATTAAGCCATGCAAGATACTACCAGATGTTGCAGAGCTGGAGCATCATCCATGCAGCTCTGTATAAGATATGTGTAAGTTGCATTAGGGCTGCTCCAATGTTACTGTCCCCCTGGGGCCTCTTCCCATGACACATCAGTGGGTTTATCATGATCTTGATTAAACACTACAGAGAGTGTCCTTCAAGAGGCTCCTGTTAAACTGACCACTGGTGGTCTGAGTTTTGCAGTCTGGTGTTCAGTAAGCAGTATCCAGCATCACCTGCTTTTGTAGCTTGTTCAGAGGATTTCACCATGTTCAATTGCTGTTTGATTTAGAGGTATGAGAATTGACCCTGGCTTGTGGTCAGAGATAAAAAGTGCAGAATCTGCCAAGGTGGGGAATTCCAGAACCCCCAGCACACGGTGTTCACATTAACATGGGTTTGTACCAGCTTGAGAGAGGTTCTCTCTAACCTTACTCTCTGTTGTAGACAGAACTGGTGGCAAACTTTACACAGCTGTAAGTGCCAAGACTGCTATGCAGCAAAAAAAAGAGAGACCTCCTGAAAGTAACAGCTCAGTTCCCTGGTCATCCCAAAGCAAATGAAACTCGGTTTGTATGGGTTGTACATGACACTGTTGATGCTGCTGGCTATAGTGTGCATTTGCTCGTCCAGCCCAGGGCAATCATTTTTATATACATCTTTGCATTATTTACTCTCATAGAGACCTAATGTATTTATCATTTTCTCACCATGTCTGTTACCCTCTGTGTTTTTCTCTCTCTTCTCAGGTGTTCTGTGTCTCAGATCTGAGCTCTATCCCATCAGCCTTTGTACTAACAGTCTCTGAGGCTCCTGGTTTACCCATAATGCATCCTTTTTTCTTTCACTTCTCTATTTCACCAAAACGTCTTCCTAAACCTACAATCTTCCTACAGGCACTTTTTAATTTACCCTTTGAACTTTGACATTACTACACCAACTTAATTCTTCCTTTGAAGGACACTTGCCCCGTTAGTAAATGCATGGAGGTCTCGTATGTGGACTCTTGTTTGAAAAGTTCATATTGTTTGCTTTTGTATATGAAGACTCTTCAAGTCTGCTTTTACTGGTGAGACACTTGCTGTAGCCTTGCAGCTTTCACCCTGCTGCAGAAGAGTGCTGACAATATTTGGTTCCTACGTTACAACAGATACCCCAACCGCCAAAATGGCCTTGAGACCACTCATGAGGACAATTTTTGGCGTGTTTTTGGAGAAGCTTTGGAGGATTTGGAAACATGCGGCCAGTCTGAACTTTTGAGGGAGATTGAGGTAAATAATTTTCTGAATTTGCTGCTGACCTGACTGTTTTGCTCTTTCTGTAAATGTTAGACTGTTCCCCCAGACCTGTTACTCGGCTGTAGCATCCCTGAGGTGCTGATGGTGTGAAGAAGGCTTTGGGTTTAATTCATGTCAGGCTTTGGGTTTAATTCATGTCAGGCTTTGTGCTAATGGATAACTGTGCCTCGTTAGACAGCTGCTTGCATGTGCTCTTTCCCTGAGCCCATGTCTTGCCTGCCAGGAACTTCACGCCCTTTTCACGAACTTGCTGGCCAATAATCTTCACATGACTGTTGGCAAGCCTTCCTTATCCAGTGGTAAACCCTCTGCTCGGAAAGATATTGTCTGTCCAGAGCACTTCATGGCCAAGCAAAAGGAGCTCCACAGAACCCCACTGGGACTAAGCCTTGGCTTGCTCCAAGTGCAGGCAGACACACGTATCTTGCATTCAGCTGTCACTCTGCCGGAAACTGTGCTAGTGAAATAGGTAATTGGAAGCTTTTCAGCCAGCCTTCCCCATGGAAAAATTTGAGAAAGTAATTGCTTCCTGCAGAAATAAAGGTGTTTCCTCTCTTCACAAACCACTTTCTCTTTTCTTTATCCAAAATGCTTTGGAGGTCATGTTATTGTGTCCGGTTATAGGATGAGGAGCCTGGATTTCTAAGTCATGGGATGCAAATAAAGGCCCCCCTTGAGACTGTGAGCAGCAGGAAGCAAACCTGCCTGGCAGGATGGGGCCTGTGCTGCTCCCTTCCCTCGTTCAGCTCCCACAGCCTGAGCGAAGGAGCAGGACCCTGTGAGACCATCTCTCCCTGTGCCTTCCAGGTGCAGAGGACTGGGGAGAACTCCCTGAGTCATGCCCTCCATCACTCCCAGAGGAACTGCTTTTATGTGCAGTTGCATATTGCTGAGGCTTCAGAGAAATAAAGGCAACTTCTGACTAATTGAAGGTCGAAAGGGAAAGTCCTGTTTTGGTTTGTATGGTGACAAGGGACTTGCTAATTGTCCTTTCCTCCTTGATCCTTAGCAACTGTAAGTGGAGGAGGAAATCTCAATTAAATTTATTGTGCTGAAGCATGAAATGCTGCTTTTATTATCTTGACTGCTTAAGGAAATGCTGACTTATAAAAACCCCAAACCACACTCCAAATCCCAAATCCTCAGCCCTACCAAACTATAACTTTTTCCCTTGATCACTTATTTCCTGGATCTGAATGTATTTAGAAACAAGTTTAGGCAGCTGCTCTCAACCTTTCTGAACAGTTGTTGACTGCTTAAGAGAAAGTATCTCTCTGTCTCTCTGAAATGGTGCATAAATATTTATTTTCTGCTGGCATCTAAATGCAAAAAGAAGGGATTTGTTGGACTTTCTTTCCTTTTCCAGGGATCTGTAGTGCAATTGCTGTTTTATACTGTTGGGAGCTTTGACATTTACAGAAATGTTTTTAAACATGTAAAGGAATCCTACTGAGCACCTTCAGGGTTTCTGTGTATGAAGCATGTTTCTAGAATATTTTGAATTTTTGGGGACAGAAGGGAAGTGCTCTCTTTTTTGCAGGAATCTGTTGGGTTCAACTCCCCTTTTATCAAATCCAAAATACTGCTGATCTATTCTTCCCTCTCCATGTGCTCAGCCCTTCACACTTTTTTGAAGTGTGCTGTGGGCTGTGCAGTGCTCACTGGGGCCTTTGCTCTATTGCAGTGCTCTCAGCCCCAGCTCTCAGCCTCCTGTGATTTTATGGCAGTCAGAGATTTGATTTGTTTGTATTTAAAAAAAAAAATTTGGCCCTTCATGTTTTGCTTTTGAAAAAGAAGAAGAGTTGTGCAAAGTGACCCATGATAGCCTGGAAACAAGTTCACACGCAGTAGGAATCCACATCCAGACTATGAGGATGGGAAGAAACAGGCCTTTTCCAGTGAAGTGTGTGTCTCTGCTTTGCTTTGAGGGCAGCCAAGAAATGAGAGAAATAATGTGGGGCAGCCAGAGGCTGGAGAAGTCTGGAATTACCCATTTTGCTACTTTCGCTAAACCTAAAGCTTATGGAAAATCTTTAGGAAATTGCTTATGATGCTGCAAAGAGGATTTAAATGCCTTGAAGATGGAGTGAGATGCTGTTGGGCACTGGCTGGTGTTTGCAGCCCATGGGGGAGGGCAGTGGCATGGTGTGCCCAGAGATTTCTGTTCTCCTGGCTCTGCAGTGCTGCTGCTGGGACAGCACAGCACAACATCCTGGGGGCTGAGGCTGCCCCAGGGCAGTGACCAAATGTACCCTGGTTGGCTGGGCTGTTGTTTGTCAGTCTGCCTTTCAAGTATGTGGTAAGTCCGTGTCCTTCCAGCACGTAGCAGGTATTTGAATTTTGCCCAAACTTGAGCTGATCCAGTCATGTGAAGACCTGAAGAGTGTAAAGCTGAAAGGTTTTCTGTATTTTAGCCAACCCTTTTTGGGATAACACGGTAGTGTTGGCATTTTCCTACTGCCACCATAATTCACTTTATTTGCCTTTGTTCCATCTTGGAGCAAAGAGCTGGAGGGTCTTGATTAGAGATTTAGTTGGATGATATTTCCCCTGTGCACAGGATCAATTGCTCTTTGACTTGCCATGTTTAGTGTTGAAGAATTTTGCTGTCTGCTCCCTACCATTTCTTTCATTTCTTCTATCTTTTGACATTTATTGGGACTGCAGACTCTTTGAGCCTGAACTTTGAAATTACAGGTTTCATTACGCTGTTTAAATGGACTCTATGACCTGGAGCCAGCTGAGGTTCCACAGACTGGATTCTTGACTCCTTCATTAGCTTTGATCAATGTAATCTCATTAGTGAAAAGCATTGCCAAATGGAGTCGAATCTACTTAGGGGCATCTTTTAATGGATGCTATCAAGGATGACCAGGCTTAAATACTACTTAATTTCATATTTTTAACTCAGTTTTGCTCAGTGGCAGCTCCTATTTACTGACAGATAAAATCCTAATTTTTGTGCTGAATTGGCCTCAGTGGAGTCTGAGGCATTGACTCCTCTGGGCCATTGCCAGCACTGTGTGATACTGGAGGGGAGATGCAGCCTGCAGAGGTAGGCTGGAGAATCAGGCAGACTCTGGTTCCTCTGGGAGCTCCCTGAGATCAGCATATTCATCCTTCTTGACTATCAAAATGGTTCCTGCACAGGATGAGGCCTACCTGGCCCTGTTTGTGTAGAAGGGCTCGTGGAAAAATAAGGCGATGCTTCCCAAATACTTCCTTCTGAGATGAAGCTCCTTGTTGGCGGGGGGATGGAGAGCACAAAGTGGCTCAGCCTCAGACCTGGACACAGCCTCCCAAGGTCTGGGAATGGCTCTTACAGCCAACAGCAAGAGCTTCTTGGTCCTTCTCTGATTAATGAGAGCAGTGCTGCCGCCTTGTCTGTGATGCTTTAGTGGCCGCATGGCCACTCTTCCTGCCACTGACTCAGCAGAGTGACGTTGTGCCCTTGCCCCGCAGGCTTCCATCATGACAGGGAGTGTGCACAACCTGGGCCTGGAGGGCAGCAAGCTGCTCCTGGACTCTGTCAACCCCTCGGGAATGAGCCCTCTGAGGAAAGCCAACTCCAGCTGCACCAATGGACAGACTGAGGGCAGCAGCTCCCCGGCCAAGAAGAATGAGAGGAACTTGGACATGAAGAAGATAGAGAAGGAGATGCAGGAAATCATGTCCCCAACCCCCCTTGAGTTTCACAAGGTTTGTGTTGCCCACAGTGGGTGTAACTGTGCCGCTGCAGTCCCACAATGGTTAAAGCTGTAGAGGCTTTGCAACCTTGTAAAAAATCTGTCTGAAATGGTCCTTGTTAAGGCTGGCCCTCTGCAAGGTCTGCAGCAAAGGTTTCCAGAAGATCAGATTAAGATGAAGGAGTCCCTTCAAAAGAGTAATGGGATTTAGCTGCTGTGATTCAGTGGGGTTCAAACCTGTGCTTTGCTATTTCTCTTTATATACAAGATTTCCAGGTCCTTGTGTTTTGGAGTTTGTTAATTGGTGATAGAGATAAAAGTGAGAGAGCTCCAAGAATGGCCCCCTGGAGACCCATCAGCTCTTTTCCTGTGGCACACTCCATTCAGAAGGCCACTTCTCAAATAAAAAATGACTTATTTTCCCTCTCCTTCCACTCCACCTCAGTGGTGGGATACTGGTTTAAATTCAGCATCCAGCTGAATGTAGCTAGTTTAACCACGGTGCAAGGCAATGGTAATTAGAAAAAGTAATTAACTGTAGAAGCTGCTGATGTAGAATGCAAGCAGGGAAGGGAGCTGGAGAGGTTTCAAAAATTTGATTGCCTTTTTCTTTCCTAGTGTGACTTCAGAATGAAACCTGCAGTTATGGTAGCTGGAAAAAACAACTTTTTCATGTTTGATCTGCTTTTGCCCTTCAGGGCATGGCAAATGTGTCTTTAAATAAAACTCCTTCTTACCTTAAGGAGAATGGCTGTGTAATTAGGCATGTTATAGGGTGACTCTTCCTTCTGCTGGAGCATCTGGTGTTGGCTGTGTTCAGAAATGAGGTTGGGGCCAGGTGGGATGCTCCTGTGCGTCATCCTGAGCATTGTCACTGCCCAGGACTGCAGATCCATGGGGCTCACCCAGCCATGGGCACAGTCATGGAGGGGGAACCTTGGAGGAGATGCACTCCCAGCTCATGGGAGGCATAGAGATTTTGGTAGGGCTGGGGAATCAGTTGTCCCTGGTTCCCAGTGTTACCCCATGGCAAGACACACTTCCAGCAGTGCTCTCCCCCTTTAGACAAGGCCAAAGTGTTATGTGCCCCAGGGAAGGTTGATGAGGCTGCCCATTTCTTGTCCTCAGAACATCAGCACTTACTGCTATGAATTTTCTGGAAAGAACTTGTGAATAATATGGAGAACTTTAGATGTTCCTGCTGAGTGATGCATTAAAAATGAGCTGTCTTCACATTTGACTCACTACATTAAAAATTCCCTGAGAACATGTTGATTTTTCATGTGCTGGTCTGGCACACACAGAAGATACACAGCATAACCTGGGCCAGGGAAGGCGATGCTCCATTAAAAACACTTGTTTGTTGCTCTTTGGGTGAAACATGATTGCTGTCTGTATTACACAGCTTGGGTTTCCTTCCACATCCAAGGGCAAGGGACTGTCATGGGGTTGGTTTTATGCCAGTGACCAAATCAATTCTCCAGGTGATCTCCCTGTAATGATGGTGTCAGTTAAATAAGGCTCAGTCTGTGTTATCTGCCCAGGCTGAGAAAAACCTGCCCAGGAGACCCAGAGCAGAATTGGTGTAGGTCTGCACACACTACTCGTGCTACTCCTCACAACCCTGTACATCACCTCCTTACTCTGCTTCTTCTCTTTCTGCCTCTCCAGATGACACTGCACAAAGACCCGGAGAGTGAAGACTTTGGATTCAGTCTGTCGGATGGCCTGTTAGAAAAAGGTGTCTATGTAAATATGGTCCGTCCGGATGGGCCAGCAGATCAGTGTGGCCTCAAGCCATATGACAGAGTGCTTCAGGTAATAAATGCAAAATGCAGTTCTGGAGGCTGGGACGGAGTGAATGAGTGGCTGAGAGGAAGAGAGAAGTGAGACCCATCCATGGCAGCACTAACTTTAATGAAAGGTAATAGTTAGCCAACTAGGTGAGCTCTTAGCCGCCAACACTCAATGAGACCTGTGTTTTATAAAAAGAAATCACTAGGTAGTACCTTCAGATGGTGCCCCAGGTACTCCTAGGTTACACTAGTCCAGGGCACAGCCTGTTCTGGCACTGGCCTTTTTGAGCTTGGACAGCTCAAAACAAGCAAAAAGCTGTGCTGCTTCCTTTCCTCACCCTCAGTCCTATTCCTGGTTTTTGGATGAACCAGACTGTATTGACCAATATGTGTTCCTGTGAAACCCCTTGTGGAATGAAGTGATGTTCATGAAGTTCTGTGCATGCCTTTGACAACAGAGAGTTTTCTAGGAAACACGTCCTTCAAGCAAAGTATTTTTTATGGATATTTTTCTTTGGAAAATGCTTCATCTGAAATAGCTGACTCAGAAACAGAATAAAAACTCTGGTCAAAAGTGCAGTCTGTGATAAATGTGCCCTGGGCATTTTGGACTACCAGAGGGACAGAAAGAGCCTGGTGAGTTTTGGATATTGGAGAGAAGCTCTGTATGGATGAAAACCAACTATTTTAGCTTTGAAGCAACTCAAACAGCAACTGAAGGAAGTGCAGCCTCTATGGAAAAATTGCCACCATTTGGAAACGCAGATATTGTGACCATATTTGGAAACACTCAGATGTTTAGTTTTACTAATTTCTAGGCGGGGGTTCTTTGCAGTCGGATTAGAGCCAATACTTTATGTACATCAGGTAACTGGAGGACTGGCAGCACTGTGGGGAACCTTGTTTAAGCTTGTTGTGGTCTCTAGCCAGTTGGCTGCTATACAATTATTCCTTCTCGGCTTCAAATAAAAGATGGTGCAAGAATGAACAAGAAGCTAATTAGGCTCTGGGCTGCCTTTCTGTTCAATGTTGGATGTGTCGCTGTTGGCGAGTGCCAAATTCTCTGGGAGGTGTGCCCAAAATCCCAAACAGAGCGGCATGGAGACTTTGGACACCCTTTTTCCACACGCTGTGCCGCACAGCTCACACCTACAGGCACACGAGGCGACTGCCATCACGCTGACACGTGGAGCTGGGAATGAGGGATTGCAGATGTGCTACAGGTGACTCCCCTCAAGAAGTGCAGAGATGCATTGCTGAGGATGCTGCACGGTGCTGCTGATTGTGGGCATGATGTGCCCAAAGGCCAGCGAAACACCTCATCCCTGCTGTCACAGACCCTCTGCCTCTCGGCTGCATGGATTAACTGGAGCATGGCATTGCACTAATGGCACTTCTGCACCAGAGCTGCCTGGCTGGCACAGAGCAGGGGCAGAGCAAGCTCATGGTTTATCTCTCCTTGTCCATGAGTGGGCTAGAAATTGTCCCTCTGCTGTGAGAGGCAGTACTGGGGTGTCTGTGTGGATCAGCAAGGGTTGGGGGACATGCTGCTTTCACAGACCCAGCTGCAGGGGCATGCATTAACTCTGGGAAGGGGCTTGGGGTGGAAGGGTTGTACAGACCCAGATATCCAGCCCTTACCCAAAGAAGGAACAACACCTGGCCTCAGGGGTTATGTTCATTCCAAAGGCATATGGGAAATTATTTTCTCCCTTCCCTGCTTCCAATCCCAGTGCTATTTGCCAGCCTGCTCTGTCATGGCACCAAGACCAGGTGTTCTGGTAGCTGTAGGCAAGAGAGCTGGGGTGGTTTCTCCAGATGACCCAGGCTAGAAATGTGCTTGAAGGTCTGCAAGAGCCAGCAGTAACTGCTTTCACTGCTGAATCCTACAGAGAGAATTTGCAGCTGCCTCCTGAGCCCACATGAAATGCATCCAGACTCCTATGGAATGAAGGATATAAATGGGGAGAGGGGAAGCAGAAACCGTTCAGTATAGTCTGGGTTTACTTTTGGCTGAGCTGGAAAATAGTTGCCAGAAGCCTCAGGGCTTTATTTGTTTTCTGGGTGCTGAATACTTGGCACCACAAATTAAGGCCAGTAAAAGCCATGATGGCAAAAGAAATAATGGAAAATGGCAACTTTTTTTACAGGCTTGAACAGAACTGGTTTTGAGCCCTGCAGTGTTTAATACTTGTAATATTGCCCCAGGCACTGGGGGTCAGTGTTCATGCCTGGTCCAGACTTTTTTTCTCCTTCCTCTATCAGTTACTGCATCATTCCTCAACTAAGCATGGATGCTCATTCTGAAGGGGTGCTTCTGCTCTGCTCCATTGTGAACCTGGAATCAGGGACCCCAAGAGTTGTATGTTTATTCCAGCTGGGGTTTAGCACTAATCTTGCATTTGCTGACTAACAAACATGATCTTTCTGTTGTTCCTCCCCATGGCATGTCCTAACTCCATCCCGGCAGGTAAACCGCGTCCGAACGAGAGACTTTGACTGCTGTCTGGCCGTTCCCTTGATTTCAGAGGCTGGAGATAAGCTGGACCTGGTGATTAGCCGGAACCCCTTGGCCCTGGCTGCCAACGCTCCCTCGGAGGGGAACAGAGAGCTCCCGGCACAGGTGCCCTGCGGCGCCGAGGTCAAGGCGAGTGTCCAGATGCTCTGAGCAGCAGGAGCAGAGCTGACGATGCCTCTGCTGAGCTCTTGTGGTATTTGGGGTGTTTTTCCTGTTTTTTTTGCACTGGTATTTGTAAATGCTGTGTGTACTATAACCTGCAAGTGGGAGGTGGGTCTTCAGTGAGCCTGTAGACGCCAAATATTGCTGGGAAGGTCTGAGCTGGGTGTGCGTCTGGGGCTGTGGCAGCGACGGCAGTGGGACAAGCTGCCGACGGGAGGAAGGAGCATCCACAGCCATCCCCCATGGCAGGGCATCCCCCTGTGCTCCTGCCATCGAGTGTGCAGGGTCCTGCCTCCGACATCCTCCTCACCCTGAAAGGCCTTGGCCATCCTACAAACACACATGGTGCTATTATGTTCCTTGTTTGCTCAGTTAATCGCGTACAGCAGGACTGAAATGCCTTTCCTTTTATGTTGTGCCCAGCTCCATCCTTTCAACACTGCTGGCAAATCAATTCCTGCAGCCCCTTGCACTCTGGGTGCAGGGCTGTGGAGAGAGCTGCTTAAAAGGCTTCAAAATGTGCTTGAGAGTGGCTAAATGCAATTCTTGTGCAAAAGTTGGTATTTGCAGCTATCTCCTGCCAGCCCCATCCACATTCCCTGCCAGGTCTGTCTCTCCCTGTGGTGGGGGGCTGATTCCCACGAGCAGTGTGTCTACCTGTGCTCAGTAATGAGCACAGAGTAGAGGCCAAACCCAAGGCTAAAGGCCTTGAGTACCTTCCTGAATCCCCCTTGTTTGTCTGAGCTTTATGGAGATCTCCTGCTTGCAAACCTGGCCTGTGCCTGGATGTAAATAGCAGAATAGCAAAATTCCCAGGGCTGCCCCTGATTAATTTTTTGGATTAATGAAACCTTGCTGTCTCCCCTGAGGCAGAGGCATGGGTAGTGGTTGGGTAGTGGTTGTGTCCCTGCATCCCTGTGGGCTGGGTGGTGTGTGCCCCTTTGCCTGTTGCTGGCCTCTCGTAGCCCCGTGGCCACTCCCCTCCCACCCAAGAGCCCATGGCCCCGTGTGGCAGAGGGGCTGTGACGTTTGCATTGCCTGCCATGTTTCCCATATTAGCACTTTATGATGATGTTTGTGTCCTGGTGGCAGCGTGAGCCTGGCATCGCTTCCCCCGGGAAAGCTTGGGCAGTGGAGTCGCGGTGCTCGCTCAGTCGGACAGGGCAGCTCCAGAGCCCACTGCCCCCATTCCCTGCTTGCCCTTCCAGTTCCTCCATCCCCAGCTGCACACCCGTGGTGTGTGGAGGGTGTTGGGTGGGTGTACAGCACGTGTGTGTCGCTTTGCTGAGCCAGGAGTCCCTGCACTGTCTGTCCCCAGTATCCCTGTGACAGCACAATGAATCGGGTGTTTCTTCCAGGCACAGCCCCATCCAGCTCTTTGTCGTTGTAGCCATTTTCTCTTTGAGTATGCAATATCCCATACCATTGCTGCCACAACTAGCTAATGTGCCATAATTGATACTGTGGAACATGGACAGTGCAGCTGAAAGTGTTTTTATATGCAATATTCTGAGCAGTGGAAGCTCTCTGGGGCTTCTTATAGGTTTTTAATGAAGACTTTTATTAAAGGCTTTAAAAAAACAAAAAAAGAAAAGGAAGAAGAAAAACTTGGTCCTTGTATCCCTTCCTATGCATTTTGAATGATATGAAGATGAAATGCATTACTTAAATGTGTATTTTTATCCATATATTAGAGTGTATTCCTTGTAAAGTATTTTTATATGCTAATTTTCTTATGTATCTATGAAAGCACAATATTTAAAAGTACAGCATTTCAAAGAATATTTTAGTCCTGTTTTGGACCTATTTGTAAATCTCTGTATTTAAATGGGATTGGAATGACTTTGACTTTTTTTTTTAATTAAATAAAAGCAAATGAAATGCATTTGTTTTGGTTTGTGTCACTTTCTGCTGGAGGATGATAGTGAGGCAGCGCTTCACTTCCAGAAACATTTTAACTTGCCAGGGGACCCTGTTTGTGAGACACCTCGAAGGACAGCAGGGAGGCCATGCAGAGGGTTTTGCTGGGAGGCCACTGTTTGTAGGGCTGCCAGTGTAGGGCTGGGGTTGTCCCTTGCCACCACCACAGGCAGTGGGACTTGGGTTGCTCCCTTTCCTGTGCCCACAGAGGCAATTTTGCTGTAGCTGTTAACAGGAAGAGCTGGAGATGCTTGTGCATGTGGTTCCAGCACTGCTTGCAGCTTTTCCACACTGGAAATCTTGGCTTAAAGCTGAGCTGCTCCATGACAAAACACTGACGCCACAAGGCACGTGGCAGCCGTGGTGTGGCAGCGTTTGCAAAGCGGTGGTTAATCCCTGGGGATGCATAGAAAACTGCTGGAGAATGATGTGCTGGCAGGAGATGTCCCATCTGGTGCTCAGAACCCTGCAGCTGCAGCAGGATGCCTTGGGGAGCTGCACCGTGGTGGCCAAATAATCCCACCTCTGAAAGCAGACATCCCAAGAGATGAATGCACGAACCCAGAGCACAGCTCCTTGTGTCCATACATCGAGGATTTCTTCCCTAGGCCCCCAGTATGGGCAGCACAGGCTGGAACATTCCCTGAGAAAGGCCATAGGGCATCTCTGCTCACCAGCACAGAAAGGGTGAGCTGGGTTTTGCAACCCTTCGTGGCCAAGAGGGCAATGCAGGAATTTTTGGAGGCTGAGCAGGGAATAGGAATGCTCCTGGTTAGACTGGGGAATCATTGCCACGTAAACAAGCCTTATCTGCCATCTCTGGCTGCCCTCCTGGGGCAAAGGCTTCACAACAGGGCTCTGCACTGGGGCCTTGCCAAAACCATGTGGAGCCAACCGAGGCACCAGGGCCACAGGAGGCTGAAGGAGCACCCATGAAATGTGAGCCTTGGGGCTCAGGGTGTGTCCCAGGTAAAAGGTGAGAATGGAGCTGCTCCCTGGGATTTGCCTCGGTGTGCAGCACATCCTGCTGATGTGGGGTTGATGTCGCTTCTCAGCCATGGCCCTTGGTAGATGGGAGCAGCTGCAGCCCTGGGCAGATGGTTGCCACCAGGGCAGGGAGTGGAAACCCTCCAGCAGCAGCTCGTTGCACTCACTGGCTTTTTTAATTCCCTGTTTATTTATTTTAACCTGAGACACACTGCAGTTGCTGTCTGTGCCATTGTCAGGCTGCTCAGCCCAGGCATTGCAGGCTGTGCTGATGAGAGGAGAAATTCCTGACAAAGTCCTCAATCACACCCAGCTGAAGAACCAACCAAGCCAAAAATCCCCAACTAAAGACAGCTGTGGAACTGATCCTGGGCATGGGGTGCTGGAGGCTCAGCAGTGAGACTCAAATACTTTATTTTCATAAGGAGTAGCCACCTTCATGTTGGTTTTTTCTTTCCCCACCTCAAATGAAGACTTCAGGAATGGACACGCTGGTTTAACCTCCATCTGTTTGACTGAAGAGGCCATTGGTGAGCTTGAAATTACCAGTCCCATACACCAGGAAGAGAAATGTTGGGGTGGGGTTTTTTTGTTTGTTTTTTTTTTTGATTCTTTTTCTTCCTGTTGGGCTTTTCTGATGTCTTTGAGCTCTCACAGTAGTGGTGCCATGCATGGGCTGAGCACTGGCTGGTGAGAAATGACTTTCTTTTGCGTAACTTGTTTTATTTTTATTTTGTTTTTAACCTTTGATATGTTTTGTTGTAAAGTTTTTTCTTTCTCCCCCCTTACTTTTTAATTATTAACCTGTCTGTATTCTAACCCATGAATTTTTGCACTTTTACCCTTCTGACTCTCTTCCCCATCCCACTGGGTGAGGGAGTGAGTGAGTGGCTGCGTGGGGCTGTGCTGCCAACCAGAGTGAAACCATGACAGATGTCAAGTTTAGATTGTGATTACACATATTTTATATATATATAGTATTTTATAAGAACAAAAAACCCCCACACCAACAACCCCCAAATTAGTAATAGGTTTAAAGGAAAAACTGAGCTACTCAAAGACTAAAAAAATCATCCAAGAGCATAGCTGGTTTATAAAGGAAAGTTTTATTTTCAGTTATAAGGTGATTACAAACTCATCTAAAAAAGCAAAGATGACTTAAAAATATCCATATACATTTTATTTATCTAAAAAGCAAAACAGAAACTGCAAAATACAAACATTTACCATATACACAAAGGCTAGGGGGTTTTAGGATTAAATTACACTCCAGGATTTTTTTCAAATACAAATATTCCGTTTTGGAACACACAAAAAATGTTTTAAAATGTTTTAAAAATATTTTTAAGGTTTTTTTTCTTTAAAAAAGTTCAGATGACATTTTTAAGGAGGCCATCATCGCCCTCGCCTCCTCGCTGCATGTGCTACTCATTATCACATTACTGTAGTCACAGTTGCTAGGAATTTAAATAATTAAAAAAACACCACTGTTGTTTTAGCCAAATACATCAAACAAGATGGACCACCTCTTACAATGTGAAGCCCCTGGCAACATTATCATTTAACAATCACTACATTACACTGGAGAAAAAATAACATCCTATTGAACAACGAGCACTTCAGAACAGTACTGGGATGCTGCGATGCTGAGAGACCAGCGCTGGCTTCCAGGACAGGAGCAGGTCATGGACTAACTCAACTTGCCCCCTCAGGTTTTGTTGTTTTTTTAAATCAGCCTCTCAACATAATTTTGCCACTGTTTGGTTTTTTCTTTTTTTTTTTTTCTTTTTTTTTTCTATATATATTGAAAAAAAGATTCAACTCTTTCTAACATCTGAGCTGCAGAAGCAGGTACATTTAGGAACAGTGTGAGTCGTGCTTACTGTGCTACAGGGCTGAAGCTTCCCCCACAAATGCACACACACAGCACCTGCACAGCTCCTTAGCATCATCGAGTTCCACTTTTTTTTTTTTTTAAATAGCTTTATTTTTCCCACTATTTCTTCTGATTTCTCAAGTCAGGCCATGTTTTCCCTGCGCTGCAGCTGGGAAAGTGAGCAGCACCATCCTGCTGTGTACTGCAGAGCCACAGGGAACAAGCCTCCAAAACTCACCCCTTTAAAATTCTCTTCAATTTACTTTGCTCCTAAAGCTAGTGGTAATTAAATTCTGACACTTTTACTGATTATTTCAAATGAGGACACAGCAGCAATACAAAAAGGCTGTGTCTGCTCTGCCATTCAATAGCCCAGCACTACCAGCAGGGTCAGGCTCTTTTCCAGTCACAAACCCTGTCACTAAAATTTTCCACCTTTGATTGGGATGGGGGGGTGATTTGTTTTCCTAAAGTTTTCAGCCTGCAAAATTTCAAGCTCATCCCTATTTTTGGTGAAATGGTGTTTCAAGCTATTTCTGCTCTTGTTTTAGGACATGGGTAAATTGAAATCACCAATTCCCAATGACATCTGGAAAAAACCACACAAAGAATGTGACTTTTTCTGTTTATTTTTTAATACAAACAAACAAATTGATTTTTTTTTTCCAGAGAAGTGTTGTCCATGTACAACAAGATTTATTTCGGGCTGGCAGAAAAGAGCCAGAGTCCGGTGGAGGGTGCGGGGCTGGATTCGGCAGTTTTCCAGCTGGTGCTGGTGTTGGTTATACTCAAGTCCCTCTTGAGCAATCCTTCCCATAGACTAAAACTGACCACTTACACCATAAGAAAATTTCTGTGACCAAAATATGGAGCTTAGGGCACCTCTTTTGCAGTAGTTTGAGGGTTTATTAGGTGTCAAGGGTCACCAAATCAACTAAATACTTTGTTTCTTAAGCTTATCTTTGATTATAAGAAATAAAACAAGCTACCAGGGTCTGACAGTTCCTGACCTTTGCTCATGCAAATATACAAACACACAACTACACGTCAATCCTAACCACAAGGCTTTGGATGCTGATTTCGGAGAAAACAAGTCCAGGGCAGCTGCCTGAACCCACACCACACCCAACCTCCCATGCCAGGAGCCATGTGGTGCCCACAAGGAGCCAGGAGGGCTTTCAAATCCAACCTTAAGGCGTCCTTGGAGGGGCCATGGTCCAGGATTTTGTTATTACTTTCCCTCTTCCACCACCCCCATATAGGAAAGACCATTTGGGCACCTTGGCAGGTTGGCTCTTTGCAGGCAAGTGGTGCCTAAACCTCCTCAATCCTCATCCTGAACAGCTTGGCAAGATTTACACACATGATTTGCAGCCTAGGAATAGAAGCAATGTCCCCACTGTGTGCGTGCATATGAGGGTGGAAGATTTCATCTACTAGTCTACTTAAACACAGATTTATTTTTATTATTTTTACTGAAAGTGAGCAACTTCCATTGAATCTCCTTGGAAATGATGTCAGGGTCATCTTTCTTCCAAGTGTACTTGAGCTGCTTAACTAACTTGTCCACTGCATTCAATGCACAGCTTATTTAACATTTTATATACATTATGCCTCCATGAGTGATCCTGCAGGGACCACAAGACATGGAAGCTAATAATCAGTTATTCAAAAATGTTCAAATCCTCCTCCCACGGCTGGAAGTTTGCCATTGATGCAACAAGTGGGAGCTTTGAACCCAAGTGTGACAAGAACAACCTCAATAAAACTGAAAGTCTTCTTAGCAAAAAAACAAACCAAAAAGAACAGACCAGGAAGAGATTTGGAAAAGATCTGTTGAATGGAGATGTCCACGTCTCTTCAGATCTACTTGAGTTCTCTAACACTGAGACAAAGAAGAGGAAGCAGGAGCATCTGCAGTTGGGAAAGGAGGATGCACACAGGACTGGAAACAGCTGCAGGAGGTGCTGTCCTGCCGGCGGCAATAAAAGCTCTGCTGATGTTGTTGGGGTTTTTTTGGTGTTACAGCAACTGTAAGGCTGCATTTTTTCCCCCTACTTTTTCTCATTTCCTCCTCTCTCCAAGAACAGCAGTGAAAATCAATTTTGCTGAGCTGCTCCAGCAGATCATTCCTAACTCCCCTCCACCCCTAATTCCAGGAGCTGCACTGCTGCTGCTGCAGGGTGGCCACCAGCACTGTTCTAGTTGCCAAATACAGCTGCCAGGCTTTTGTATTTTTATTTACAACACAAAAACAAATCCACTGTGGACCTACTATCTCAAACTTTAAAGAGGACTTTTCTAAGTGTATGGATGTGTTTGGACCAGATGAAAAGGAAAGCTATGGATGAGAAGGAAAAATAGAATAATAACAACAACAACAATAAAAAACCAGTTCTATTTATGAAATCATACTGTTTAAATACTGAGATACAGACTACTGGTAAAGTCCCTTACAATAGATGCTCATTCAGAGAGATCATCACTAGTGACAGGTGAACTGAAAAGGTTTGGAAAATTGAGAAAAACAAGAAACAGGTCAGAAAAATCTCATGGGGAAAATGTTCCCCTTTACATTTCTACTATCTCTTGATTTCAGTTCAGCTGGAAATAAATACTGCTGAAAATCTGCCGTTTTCAAGCCCAGAAGACCCCATGAATACAAAAGTACATGAAACATGAAAAGGTGTGCGTTTTGTCTTGGTTTATGCTGGCTTAAATCTCAGGGATCTGGTTCTAAAGGTCTCATGCCAAAAACTGCACTAAGTTTTCCCTAGATCCAAACCAGTTCATCTATGACTAGTCATGATGCTTTAACACAGAGTTCCTCATTTACACAAAACAGGTAAAATAGGTCATAAGAGTTTAAACAAGTAAATATAGGAAAAAAATCAGCTGTCTTTGCAGTCAAAATAGGTAGAAAACACAAACTTTTTTAAAAATTATTTTTTAATAAATTTGGCAGAGGATCATGTTGAAATGCAAATTTATCACCAAGAAAAGTTTAGAAATCTGATAAAATCGTTAGATAAAAACCCCAAACTGTAAAAATGCAAGTGTGCTCTCTGGAACTCAAACCCCAGATAAAACAAGAATTAGGTACATTTTTTTTTTTTTTTTTTGTCGTGTGAGGGAGGAGGGGAGAGGGGAACTGTTTTCCAGAAAAAATGATTTCTTGGCTCTTGGTGAGTCCCAGCCCTCCCTTGCAGTCGTGCTGAGAGCACAGCAGGGCCAGGGAAGCTGACACAGGGAATCTTCGACGAGGTTGTTGCATATGTGAGACATTTTCACTTGGAACATGGAAGCGACTGATTTGAATGGCACAGTTTGTATCGAAATGGGGTTGGGTTCTAGTCTCTAGAAGTTGTACTTTGAAAGGTGTAGTATTATCCCTCTGGTTCTTCCCTCAAAGACACTCCACAACACGGGAGATGCCTAAACACCCAGCTGACTTGCTGGAGACATCTTTGATGTAGCCAAACCATTTTTTTCCCTAACTAAAGCTTGTCTCAGCTCTATAGCACAAAAGTCACGTGAAAGCTATATAATCTCAAACACAGCTGTATGACAATGTATGTGTATAAAAAAGGAAATAAATCAAGCATCAGTGTTTCATCTGCACTCACGAAACCCATAAATTTAGACCCCCTAACATTCTACTCTCTCTTCACCTGTGCCTGTTTACTGCAGACACTGATTGTAACTCAAAAATGAGAGTCCAAGCTGAAGCCCACTAAGAGAATTATCTTTGGTTACATTTCCTTGACTTTGATTGTTAAAAAAAAAAAAAAAAAAGCTGTATGCATGTTTCTTTATTTTGGGCACACTTGATGACACCCTCTAGCTCTCAGAATTCCTCCTGTGACCTTGGATGGTTTCTGCCACTGGCCCAGCAGGTGTCATTAGATGTTTGCCATCTCCAGCTGTGCAAAAGTCTCCTTTAGAACTGTCATAATACAGCAACCAGGAAAAAGAAAACAAAAGTAATTCTACCATGGTTGGTTTTGTTGCTGCAACTCAGCTCTCTGTTGTAAAAGTATCTACAAATTCAAACTAGAAAGATTTGGAAGTTATAAATGCAGCAATGTTTTTCTTTAATTAATAATTATTTTGGTCCATCTCTTAGTTTTAAATCTCCCTGTTTCTGTTCCAGGGAAACCAATAAGTTAAGAAATGTTTGTGCTGCTGTGGCCAGTTAGCCCATGGGACAAGAAAAAAAAAATAAAACTGCTGTGTAGGAATGTTAAGAACTATTTATGTTCCTGTTTAAATAAATGACAAACTCTGCCCTGACAGACTGAGCAGAGTAAGCAGATACAAACTCTGCTTTTATCAAGCATTTCTCCTAAATACCTTTGGATAGACTACCTGTGGTATCATATGAAAAAAACTCTTCCTCTAATAAAATGCCCACAAGACAAGGCTGAATTTCGCCAGAGAACCTGTTCCCAGCACAACCTGCTCAAGTTAAACAAAAAAAAAGAAAAAAGAAAGAAAAGAAAAAGGCTTTTGTCCATGTTTTGGACAGTCTTCAGGGATTCAATTCCCCATGGAAACATTCACCTGCACCACACGAAGTGGAACCCCCACTCCTATACTCCTTGTAGTGGTTTCTCTTCACTTCCCAGTCTCACCTGGAATGGTACCCAACTACTTCTGACCAATACAAAATATTTCAGTGTTACATGTTCCCTTTGCTTTAATTTAAATTCCAAAGAGCCCTGTTTCTTCAGCAGATAAGGTTCATAAATATGTTTGCCACCCTCCAGCCCCCCTAAAAATAAAATAAAATAGAATAAAGTAAAATAAAATAAAATAATGGTTTATCCCAGTGATGAGCAAGGAGACTCGGGGCTCTAGGTCCACTACTGCTATTTAGTAACATGGGACAAGGGACTCAGTCCTTTTGTCTGTTCCTCCAACAGCAATGACCTCACTCCCCCAAATAAATAAATAAAGCAAATCCTGGTTACTGAACTTGGAAAAGCATTTTTGAGACACATGGATGAAAAGCACCTGTTTGCTGTGTGATATTATTATCATCATTACTATTATTATTAACAACGTGTCTGTTATCAATACCAGTTACACCAGGTGAGTGGTTTTGTTCCTCCTGTCAGGGATGACCTGGTTTGTGTTCACCTCTGGACCGTCAGAGTCCAAAAGTGAGTCCTTTATTTTCCTGCCCCAAACCAAAGTCCCAATGAGGAAGTGAACACCTGAAGCACCCAGAGGGCAAGTGCTGCTTTTCCCCTCTTGGCTGCTCAGTGCTCACTCCTGCTGCCCTGGGGACAGGCTGCCCTCCCACTTTGCAGAATTCAAGTTTTCACCAGTGCCACCAGACCAAAATACACTTTGCTGGAAAGCTCAGGAGCAGGTACTCAACCTCCCTGCTCACACACAAACAGCAGGCATTTCACTTAAGTGAAAAAAAAAACCAGCCTCAAAAAATCTCAAAAACAACAACAAAAAAAGACTGAACCATGCCAAATCTTGCAACTGCCTTCCTCAAGTCCTCCTCTGTCGGTGTGACAGGGTCCCAGTGCTGTCCTTGGGAGGGACAGCCACAAGACTTTTCACACCCAGCTTCTCTGCATCCCTTGCAACTCCCTGCTCCAGCTGTTTGGCTATATCCTTCTCCAGGGACTGCACTAAGCAGAACTGTACCCACTCCCTAAAGTGACCCTGATGCCTGTCATTTACCACAGTTGAACCAGAGGGTGGAAATACTACACCTTTGAAAATTCTCTTGAAAGAAGCATTTTTTAAAAAATCGTATCTCTCAACAGAGCTCCTTTTGTGTGTTCTGTAGGTTACCCTGCTCCCAACCATACCAGCACCTAAAATTGCTTTCTGAGACTTGAATGTATTGCTGGCAAGACAATCAATTCAAGTGGTAAGGTGTATAATAGTTAGACATAAAGATATATATATTTAAAAAAACCCAATAATAGTAAATTCCTGTAATATGTCTAGTCTGATATGAAAGCTCTCCCTCTACAGAGAGATGTCTGCTGTGATTACCTTACAAAATATTAAAAAAAAACCACACACACAAAAAATAACTTTCTCTGTGAGAAATAAAAATAAATCCTAGTGCAAATATAAAGCTCTGTAAACCTGGTCCTATGAGAATCTATGGTTAGTAAACGGCAGTTAAAGCAGGTTTATCCTCTCACAGAGAGAGCTCACATCATGGTTTCCACAATGATATGAGTTGGCTTGATCAATCCGCCATTCGAAGTTCCATTGGGGCAGAAGGGGGTGCCGCTCTCCGTTTCTTTGGACCACCGATTCACCTCCTTGGGGGCAGCCACTGCCTTTATCCTCTGAAAGAGACAAGGAGAGCAGGCGTGAGACGACCAAGGGGCTCTGTGTCTCCCCGTGCAGGACGTGGCATTCTGAGGACGGGGCTGGTGGCTGTGGCTCTGGAAGGATGGGAGGATCTGTGGAGCCTTCAACTCCTGCTCGGCTGCAGAGCCCAGCTCGAGGCAGGGAAGTCAGGCAGGAGGGTGTCGCCAGTGTTATCCAGCAGTCTGCACGCTGGGCTTGCAGCGCTGCAAATGATGTGTGTCCTCCTTCCTCATTTAGAAACGGCTCTGCCTCTCAGCCCAGCCTTCACTGCCAAGTGGCAACTTCTGTCCTACATCTCAGCTCACAAAGGAAGAACTAAATGGCATCTGACCAGTGTTTACCCTCTTTCCTTTCCTAACATGGTCTTTGAGCAGTGTTTTGGCTACTTTTAGACTTGTCTTTCATGGTGACAATGGTGACAATGTAGGCAGGAAAATTAACACTTATGCCCTGGCCACAGCTGAAAAAGACCATTAACACTTGGATGAAAGCAAATGCAAGTGTTTGTGCTCTGGGAAATGTTTGGGTTTGGTATTTTTTTTTAAATCTATTCTCTTTTTCCCTAACCCAAAGTGTCCCACTTTCTACTCCAAGAATACCCTGAACTGCATTTAAGACCAACTCATTAGGCAAAAACAAAACTGATCTGAAAAGTTAGAAGAGAATTGCTAAGTTTCATGCTTGCACAGCCTCTAAAAACCTTCCACTGCAAGGAAAACAAATTAGAGAGCACATGCTGAACTGTGAAGAGCAAGAGGTTGCCTGCAAATCCAAACCCAAGGGAATCTGCACTGTCAGGTCTGAATCAAATGCAAAGTTTTCCAAATACCATGGCAATCTGGATGCGGTGTTTCAATTTGAAAAGAAATAAAAACAAATTTAAAATGCTAAAAAGTGAAGCTCACTGTCAAGAGGGTTTAGCTTTTATTTAGTCCCCCACAGTGAAGGCCATGCCTGAGAGCCACACAATTCACAGGTGTGGATTTCCCTGAAATTCAATGAGCTTTTACACAATCAGGTTTGACCCAGGTGTCTCTCTCTCTCTCTCTCTCTTGCTTTCTCAGCAATTTTCAGGACAGTGCTTCTGTGTCCCTGTGGACTGCAGAAGAGAAACCTGAGACTCAGAAACACCTCAGTCCTTGAGTGTTTAACTGCACGTGGAGGTAATGATTTGCCAAGCTGGAAGCTGCACAAGTGGGACACGAGTAAAATCACTTTCTGTTTATCTGAGGACAGAAGGCTTTTTGTTTGTTCTGTTTCTACTGTTTGCCCAAAGAACAGGTGATCTTTAACAGTCTTATTTGCCCTGCCTGGGCAAGGTGGCAGTTTTCCAAGCAGTACTTTGTGCAAAACACAAGTTAAAGCTCCCTTTCTCCTCTAGACAGACAACTGGTTGCTCTTACCTCAATGAGCGACCCATCTGACTGGATGATGCGGATGACCATCACCATAGGGATGCAGATCATGGAGGAAAGGGCAAGAACCCAGCCCAGGCCAATTGCCCAGTCTGGGTATGTGTAGACCTTGTTGTAGGTCAGTGGTTTATACTTGGCCAAAGAAAAGATAAAGCACCCCTGTGGATGAGAAAGGAAAACAAAGTGAAGCTCAAAAAATGCTAAAAACAGTAGGGCTGGTGCTACCACTGGCCCTGAGGAAGACAGGAAGTGAAAGGCACAGCTGATGGATAACATGCTTTTTAAACCAGTGGGGGAATTATTCTTCCATTTAAATCATTGAAAGAGCATCTGCATCTGCTTATAGCATCTGCTGTGTGATGACAGAGTGCTAAGAGATGGTGCTGAACAGCTGCAGTACACTGCCTGCTCTTCAGGGTCAAGTATTTGCTGTACACTGCAAGATTACCAGGGTGTTCTTCCCACCCAATGAAATACCTCAAGCTGAAACTGCATCAGACCTCTCGAGTCTTTTTGTTACAATGGCCTACAAGTCCTATGTCTTAAAGTAGAGACTGCTCTTTGCAGACTGAGTTTTCTCTTCATGAATGTAGAATTCTGCTAATCCTAAAAAAACCACTTAAATGTAGCCAACTGCTATTTGTGCAGGCACAGTAGAGAGTAGAGAGCTGTCATGTTAACAGCTGACATCTGAGAACATGATGTCTTTGAGGGGTATGTTCAAGCCTTCAGCTTCTCTTTGCAAATTGGCCTCTGAATGCTACAGCCTTCCCTTGAAGAGAAGCAGTAAGAGGCGGCTCAGCACTGCAAAGTGTTAAGACTTAAAAGAGCACAGGTCAGTACTCACCACACAGAGAACTGGTGTGATCACAATCCAGCTCCATTTCATCCAGGGACCAGGTCTGTATCCAATCATATCCTCAATGGCATCATAAATATTATCAGCGCCTGTAAGAACAGAGCAAATAAAAGCTCTGTAAGGACTGTAGGATTAAAGCTGTTTTCCTAGGCTCCCCAAGGGGTATTTAAACGGAAGATTAGGGTGTCAGATGTATTTTCCAAATGCTTCCCACAGCTGTGAAATCCAAGATGATTTTTTTGAGAAGCTCAAAGGTTGGGGGACTCTCTCATCCCAGCCCTCCCTTCATTATTCAGCTGCAGACTATGATGCTAATCCCTCCTGCCCCCATCACACACCCTCTCCTCTCTCCAGACTCTCACTGAACTTCCCAGAGGGATCACCATGGGAAGGACTTGAGAGCCAACAGTGCACCTGCTTCTACAGAAATCTGACAGGTGCAAAATGATGGCTTCGTTTGTTTTGCTTTTCTGAGGAGACAGAATACACGGAGAATCAGAGAAATGACCAGCCCTAATCAGCAAACATCTGATCACTCCCCTGCCACAGCTCAGGCAGCTACAGTGGCCACTGACAGACCCTGGAGCTTGGCATTGCCTAAAAGTAATGGGGCAAAATACACTTTCAGCTCTCTTTTTGTACTTTCTGTTTGGTTGGCTTGTCCCTGTGGACATTGCAGCTCTGAAAGGAAATTATCTGAGAGACAAACAGATATGTTCACGGCTGGCCACACTTTCAACTCTCACCTTTAAACTTAACACACGAAAATGCTTAATTGTGCCCTTATTAATTAGCAATGGAAAAATACTCATTTTTTGTGGAAAAAACACTGGAGGTTGGCTTCATCCCAGATGCAAATTTGTCTCCAAGAGGTGAGGGCAAATTTATATTAATGGCATGTGTGTGCTGCTGGGAGGAAGACTCTGGGGTGAATGATTGAATATTTGGCTAGCAAAATTGTCACTGACTCATCAAAAGGTATCAGAGGAAAGGATTCTCACTTACCATAAACCCAGGCTACAGCAATACATTCAAAGAATGCAACCCACAAAAGGCATACACCACTAGCTGCATAGTAGTCAAAGAGTTGAAAAACATACATGCCACCCTGTAAAAGAGAGACACAATTGGTTAGGATGCAACAGGAAAAAAAATCCCAAGAATTCAGGCCCAGCTTCCAGTAACATCTACAAGCATATCCCAATGATTCCTGTCCCACAAGAAGCAGCATCAAGCAAGTAGGTAAGGTAAATATTTGGCATTACCTTCCCCAGGGAATAGGCATGTTTACTACAGGAAGAATTCCAAACAACACAGTGATTAAACAAAATTAAGCCACTTAGTATAATCTACTGAGACACTTAAACCATTCCTTCTTACAAGCATTTTAGGATTGAAATTTTAAAGAAACAAATAATGTAAAGAAATAATAGGTTGCCTTCTAACATTAACACCTTCAAAAGACTAAAAATGAAAGTCAGTTCATCAGGAAGGCTTTCATTTATTTATTGAGTGAAAGGTCTATTTTAATGAAAATAGTTCATTTTTTCTTTTATAACTCTATTTATATCCTGCTGTTAGACTCTACGCTCACTACTCTGCACTTGCACTTGAAAAACTGTGGGGCTTGGGCAGCTCTTTTACAGGTGCTATTTTACATTCCACAGTTGTGCTCTTCCAGTTGTTTTTAAAATCTGACTTGGATTTTATTTTGAAGATAAATATCACAACATTGCAGGCACTGGAACATATTCCTGTCTTGTTTATACTAGAATAAATCCAGTGGTATTTAATTAATTCAAATAGGTGTAAATAAGATAAAAATCTCTTTTTCTGCATGCCACTGGATGGATTCTTAATGTGCTCTGCTGAAGGTTTTCTATATATTTCATCATTTAGAGCTAGATGTTAATATTCCTACTCATGTTGACTGGTACCTGAGATCAGATTGAATTTAATGAGATTTCACATTTTTGTTCCTGTGACTGAAAAGGGAAGGGATATACAACTCCCATTGAAAATGCTTCCAGATCTAGGGATGAAAGACCCTCCGTCTAAAAAGCACTTCTCCTCTGAGTGGCTAATTCTTTACAGTACCAATCATAGCTAAAACTGGCCTGAAAAATAGTTCAAAAAGAAGGCAATTTGCAGCACTGGTACTACTCACCTCAGTCACCATAGTTAGTCCCAGAAGATAGCTAAGGAAACACACTATAGCGATGAAGATTTCCCGTCGGTAACCCTTCCTTAGGAAGGATGGGTGCAGATCAACTAATGACGTGATCTGTCCTTCAACTTCAACAAACTGCAGGGGGAAAACAACAGCAGAGAAAGGACTTGAGGATTACCTGCCATGCAGCTCATCCAGGGTCCTACTTGAACAAACCTTACCCAGCAACACCCCAGCTCTGTACTCTTTGCTGCTCTGAATAAAAAAACAGCAGCCATTCCTTTGTAACCCTGAGGCTGGAGCGTGGGGGTAGTTTTCAGGTTGGAACAAGCTTTCAGAATTTATTTTTACTTCCTAGAAGCCTTATGAGCTACCAAAGGGGCTCTATAAATGCAAGCCACAAGGATGAAGGAGGTTAACTGGATGGCAGGAAGGCACTTGTGTGGATTTTATGCTGTTGCTCTTCCAGATTAATTCAGGATGTATGCTAGAAAAGAGGCAGAGGGAAAACACTCAAAAAAGTCCAAGCTAGGAGAGTACCTCCCAGCATTTTTCTGATGTGCCAGGAAACTTCACAGGTACTAGTTAGGTTAATTCAAAAATTTGATATAATTCTACTCTTGGGTTTGTTAGTGAAAATCCAGCCAAGGGAAAGCAGACTTTGATGTGAAGGAGCAGCTCTTCTTGACTGAATGTGTCCTTTCTGGAGCTGTGACATCAGTATCTCTGACTGAGACTCTTGGTACTTCTGCAGCTTTTCATGCAGTCAGTGGCAAACTACTTGCACTTGTAAGCCAGAAATGAAGCTCTGAATAAATGAGCTAAAAGTCTTTATCTAGCTTCATGATAACTGTATTTATACTTACTTGCCTTTGGAAAACTATACAACTGTGTAACTTGAGTTAAGCAAATAGCCCAAACTGGATTCGAATAAAAGTTTAATGTTAATCAAAAACCAGACCTTTTTGCTCATGGAAGAAAGCAACTATTGAACTTCCCCAAATAAAACCATAGAAGGGATCTTTTGACTAGTCTATAGGTTGAACATGGCAAGGTACAAAAGCACCAAGCTCATTGATGCCTTGAAGATTTGGATTGGAGGTCTCCATCAAGGCTGCCTCTGTAGAAATGATCTTCACTTTAAATGATACAGCATCTTAACTAATAACTTATCATGGGGAATCTATGACAGAGATTATTTCAGAAAAACTGTGTTTTCCTACATGGCACCTTATTGCTCTTACAGTGCCAGTGTGCCAAACATGCCCTATAACAACCTTACCCTCTTTCTGAAGCTCTATTTTGGAAATACAGATTCTCCTGTAAATAGATTTTGTCCTCCACCAAATTTTGTTGCCTCCTGTCTTGTTACTTTGACTTTTGTGAAACTGGTTTTCTTTTTAAATGCAATCCTTTCCTTTGAGCTGATTTGATCTGAAACTGCTCTGGCATTCCAGAAACCTGCTTGACTGCACTCCAAAAAACCAGAGGGGTGGAGGAGAGAAATTAAGCGCTCCAATTAGTTTTAATCATTCTGCGCAGTGAGGAGCTTTTTAAAATTACTAGACAGCTTCCAATTTGCATAAGCATAGGGTTGCTGAACCACAGCATTGGGTACTTTCACATTTACTTTGGAGCAGTTGAGAGTTGCTCACTAGAGTTCAAAGATTAAGCCATAAAGAGCAATTTAGGGCAAATGAAATATAAAAAAAGCCAGAGATTAAGTACACAATAACTGGGTAAAAAATCCATTTACAGAGCTCTTCTCATATGAGAGACCATTTAGGCTAGAGAAACATTTCATTCATATCAATATATATATATATATATTTTAATCTTAGTGACTTTCCATTTGAGTGCAGAAAACTTTGGCAATTTTGAATGTGTAGTTACTGCTTAATTCCTGGTCACCCATGTTTCCTTGTAAGTAGACTACCTAGAAATGATTTACAGGTTCCTTGGCAGTATTTAGTCCAACATTCCTACAAGGAACCACTGGGAAAAATAACCTAACTTCCTGGACTGAACTTTTTTATTTTTATCATGCTCACTAATTAATGAGTGAGCAGTATGTGCTATAAAATTAGTACAGCTGGAATCTGAGATGCTTTCTGGCCTGTTAGGAGGTACTGAATGCATGCTGCTGACGTGAAAGTCAGCAGGATCCCACATTGCTCAGCACCTCCAAGCTCAAGGCCACCAAAAAAGGCTGCAGCTCTGTCCTCTCACTGTTCTTGAAGCCACACTGGATATACTGTACAAAACATTTTGTGCTTTTTGTACCTCATGACGACTTTGCTATTGTTTTTTGGCACTTGGCAACCATCAAAGCCCATATTCCTAGCAGTTATTAATTGTTAGTGTTTTAATGATGGTGTGTACACCCTGCAGATGATTGCAATGGCACAAAGCACTCTGTGGAACAGACCACTGCAGTTCTTTATGTTTTCAAATTATTAAGCTTTTCTCCAAGGTAAGAAAATACTGCACTGAAACCAAAATGGTGGTATTTTGTGGCCAGAGTAGGACTGAAATTTAGGTTAGGGACTACTGCCCTAATGTGGTAGACCCCACTAACTCCTGATAACAAAGATATACTGTGCAACACCATATTATGAAGTGACAAAGATTTATCAAGTGCAGCCCCTACACTAAAAAGCAACCCAGATGAATTCCTGTCAAGCAGCATTAGAAGTACTCTTTTCTTTATTCATGCCTGTAAAACCAGCTTTTCTCAGTCAGCAGAGCTGACACAATAAGTCACCCATCCCTTACCCATTTGTACTCACCTGGCTATCCAGTCCAAGCAACAGAAGCATAATAAAAAAAAGGATTGCCCAAAAGGTGGGCAGTGGCATCATGGACACAGCTTTTGGGTAGGCAATGAAGGCCAGGCCTGGACCTAGAGAAAGAGAAAACAGGCAGGGGGGAAGGGAAGGGAAGAAAAGTAGTAAGTACCAGCTCTTTGGGAAAGGCAGCCACCCTCAAATTCAGGAATGCCTGGTTCCGTTCAGATAAATCCAAACGCAGCTGGAAATACCAGAAGTGAAACAGTTTGGCTCTTTTATCTGAAATCGAAGCACGCATGACTACAGCAGAAACCACAGGCAAACCCCCGAGGCCAGTGCTAACAGATCTCCAGTTTTAACATCTGTCTCACACATGCCAATAATGGAGGTGTCCTATACCTGCCCTGCACGGACACAGGGCAGTCTTGGGGGCTGAGGGGAGAAGGGGTGACCCAAGGGAATGGCAGAATCCCACTGCTAGCCCACATGGTCATGATGAAGATGATGATGATGAAACTCTTTTGCATGCAGGGAAAGGGACTCTGCTATGAACATTCCCTGGGATCGCCACTAATGCAACCACTGCCTACCTCTGTATTCAACTTCCAAACTCTGCATGGCTTTTCTAAAGCAGGGTTTGCACTCCAAGGAGTTTGCTCCCTCACTTCTGCAAACCCTCCCTGCTGCACTGAGTGATCAGGCTACTCCTAATTTTATTTGAAAATTTTAACTGAAAAAAATGCCTCCTGCTGCTAGGAACTGCTGGGGTGTAAAAGCACTCTGTGTAAAATTGCTTCCCCATGCTGTCACATCATCTGCCCCAACTTCAGGATGGGTTGCAAGTGTAGGAGGACCAGTGGGGCTGGGGCTGAGTGCCCAGGTTCCCTGCTCTGGAACCCAAACTCCTCCCTACATGGGGTCTTGCCTGCCCTGTGACCAAATGTCACCTCACTCGTTCCCACACACGGAGCATACAGGCACAGTGCTTGCTTCCAGAGGCACCCTCACCTGGAGCCAGGTGCTACCAGCTATCCTTTGGGAGAGCTTTTGTGGAGAGAGGAAGAGTCCTCTACCAGTGGGAGACTGGAACACTGGCAACCTGGCATTTATGGGAGGCTCTTAGAGGAGATGAAGAAACTTGGTGAGACTGACAAAAATTCTGAGGGCAGATTTAAGTTCAGAGTGAAACCAGGAATGCCTGGCTCATCTGCTTGTTTACTTTGAGGAGCCTTAAAAGTGCCAGTTTTCAAGTGGATTCATGTAATTTTCAATGGGAAAAGGACTTTTTAAAAAGATGCTGCAGTGTGGGGCCAAAAAATCCTATCTCTGATCTGTATAGAAAAATGTCTAACGCTGCTCTTCCTACCTCCCACTTTTCCTTTCCAATAAGAAAGATGGAAAAAGAAGCAAGAGAAAGAAGTAAAACGAGATGACTTTTTTTTCAAACTAAAGAAAACTTTATGTCACTGAAAATATTTGAACATAAACAAATACAAATTAGCCAACAATCAAGCAACTAATTTTATTTTAAATGAAACACCACTAAGATTTTATATGACAGAAGATACCAAAAAATTGGTGAATGTCTCAGATTTTGGGGGGCTTTGCTTTCTTCCCCCTTAATTCAGTGGATAAGTAGATCCTCTCTGAGGGAGAGCTGCTACCAGATGGCATTTACAGCTGATCTGTGCAATTGATGAGACAGATGTAAAACTGCTCTCCTCAAGATTTGCTGCAATTCTATATGCTTTGGCCAGTGAAACTGTCCTTGCACTGTGATACCAACTAATACCAAGTGCCCTAAGCCCTAAGCTAATTTTGATTTTCCTTTGAAACTAAGTGTTGAAATATAAAAAGAAAACGCCATGTGAAAGAAAATGTTCCTGGCAAGCCCTCAACCGAAAAATAAATAATCTAAAAAATTTATTTAATTTGAAACCCTGTTGTTTTGAAGGGTGTTTTGCAAAAGTGAAGCACTTGTGGCTGCTATTAAAAGCCAGTGAGGACTGCCACGATCCCAGCCCACACTCTGGCCAATTGCCATGAAGTGCTGTGGCATGGCTGCAGAGGCACAGACTAGGCAGGCATCAGGAAACCCAAGGCACTATGGTCAGACCAGCTTAAACTGAATTTGTTTGCAAATGGAACGAAAAAAAAAATAAAGCTGTGCTGGCTTAATAGTGCTACAAATTGCACGGGTGATAAAGTGTTTTTTCCAGGAAAACAGAGGCTGCACGGATTAAACAGGATTCACTATGGTTTTGTTGAGCCCCCACTGCTTTCCTCTCTATCTTTAAAAGAAGTTCTGAGGAAGAAAATTAAAAAAGCTATTCATTAAAAATCTGCTTTCACTGAGGAGTCAGAGAAGTCTGAGTGAACTGCTGAGCAAAGCTGCTAAAGGCAGAGAAGGCCAGCAGTGACCCGTGCTTTCAGCAGGAGCCAGCCCTGGCTGACAAGTGTATCCTGGACACATGGCACCAACACTGAATTTGGCACTGGGAAAAAATGTGGCCATGAGATTCTGCTGTCAGCAAATTTGTTGATGTTCCCGTGGCTTTCAGGAGGGCAAACAAATGGTGTCATGGATAGGGCAGGAGGAATTTAACTCACTGGGCAGAGATGGGGTCTCAGCCCTGCGGACAATGTGCTGCCAAGTGGCATCACCACTGCTCACCTATTCCTTGAGCCAGGGGAGCAGCTCTGACCTTGCAGCAAAAGAAACCAAAAAAGGCAAGACCAGAAAAGAGAGGCTCAAGCACCTGCTGAACTCTTTGTGCTGAGAAGCAGAGATGAGAGCTTTCCCCAGAGACTCATGCAGGTCCTGGGACACTCATCCCCGGGGGACCAAGTGTCTTCAGGAGCTCTGCACTTGTGTCTCTGAGAAAGGCAGCAAGGAAACACATGGGAAGGGGTTTGGATATTTTTGGATAATTTCAGTGGTGTTTACTGTCATGTAGAAATGTCCCCTAGGACTCAGCCAAAGACAAGCAGTGATGGTCACCCACTGCATGGTGAGACAGCTGCAATCTTTGGCCATTGGTGACATGGATTTAAATAAAAGAGCAGACAACAAAATATGCAAAAAAAATCAAAATCCGAGTTCAGAAGCTAATCAATGCCCTTGCTGTCCCTATAATAAGCTATTAAACCCCTCCTTTAAAAAAAATGCTTTTTGAGGTGTTAAAAAAATGCTGTGTAAACACTAAGTCTGAGAGTTAATTTGTGTTTAAACATTACTTAACAATCCATTGTTACTATAAAATTGTTTAATTCTAAAAATGTCAAGTGACAGGAATATAGCTGCCTGTATCAGACATTTAATAATAAAAATTAGAATAAATATTGACCAGATAAAAACCTAATGTACAAATACTTAAAAATACTGCTCTTGGAATTGATCCACCTACATATAAATAAAAAAAATAGGGCTATTTATGATTCATTCAATAGGATTATTCCCTTGCTTCCTGTTTCCACACAAAGCAATCAACCTCTGATCAAAATAAGCATTATGGCCAAGATTGTCACTAATTGCACTTGCAAAAGCTATGCCAATTGCAGCCACCCATGAATCCAGCGGTGCCATCAATGTCATTAGTTTTTCATTAGCCCTTGTGAAGTGAGATATTGTTCTTAAAGATTTAAATCCCAGAGTCATGTGATTAGAAGATATATTGACTTTTCAATTTTGATAGAATGTTTACAGAAGAAAGCTTTCAAATACTATGCAGGTGAATTAAAAGTACTCAAAAAAAATTAGAAAGAAATATCAAAAGTGCACTCAGGTGACATTGTTATTACTTGAATCTGATTAGCTTTAAGCCTCATGGCTGTCAAGGCCCAATTAATTATTTTTCCACGGTAATTCCCAACTAATCTGTCTGTTCTACATGAAAACACATGGTTACACCTGCCCTCATGACCAAGAAATGCACAGAGGAAAAATATCACCTGTTTTGTTTGAGATATAGTCACAAGCTATGAGGATTTAGCTTTTACATCTGCATGTGCATAGCTGAATGTTAACGGGAAGGACACTTCTGAAATAAGGGAGGAACCTAAGTGTACATCAGGTTTCAAAATGGACTTTGACAGTTCTGTCAACCTCACCCTGAAGCTGCAGAGGACAAATGCAGGATTGCAACAGTTCCTGCAGATGAAATGGTCCACAAAGCCCTGGAGATGGAATTCTCCAACTTCTCTTGCCTTTCAGTGAGATTTGGGAATGTATGTGTGTGTGTCCCTTCAAAAGGCCAAGGTACTAATCGTACTCTAGTGCTGTGAGCAAGCAAAACTAAGCTATGAAAAATACATAAACACTGGCAGTTTGCATTGGAATGAAAATAAAGGTAGTCTGAAAAGAAGGATGGAATAAATTCTCAAATCAATGACATTTTGGACCCTAGATAATGGTGTCATTATCTTAGCTCTAATCTCAACTCAAATGGATTAGCACACTCTAGGAAATGTGTTTGCTGCCCTGTTAATCAAGACAGAGTAAACAGTACAACCCCGGCTAACCCTCACTGCTCTAGATTAAAGCCCAAATCAACAACGTGCTTATTTTTTCTGGCAATTATGGGAAATCTTGTTTTGTTTTATCACTTAGATGTTAGCTGATTGGGTCTGCAGAACTTTGCTCACACGCTGGGCGGCAGTGCCCACCACCACTGCCACCAACACCATCGTACCTGACTCTGCCACATCAGCAATGTTCACCCCTTGCTCTTGTGCCATGAAGCCCAGGACGGAAAAAATTGCGAAGCCAGACACAAAACTGGTACCACTGTTCAGGCATCCCAGCAGCAAACAGTCCCTAAGTCACACATATGTCATGGAGCAAGTTAATTAAAAAAAAATTAACCCATTGACCCTACTTTATTTACATCATTTAGCTAAAACACTAAACCCCCTTGGATGGAAACTTGCCTATAGCAGTTGTATTTGTACTTGTTGTAGCTCCCCAGGGAAGTCATTGCTCCTAAGCAGATTGCATATGAGAAGAAGATTTGTGTCCCTGCATCTATCCAGACCTAAAGGGAAAGATAGAAATACTGTTATTACCAGCACTGTTGCATTGCGACACTCAACACAAACACACAGTTCAAACTTAGCAAAATCAACAAAATAATTATTTCCATTGAGGGTGAAAGCTAAAGGAACAGGGAGACAGGGAAAGAGAACAACACATTTGCAAGTTTGGCTTTCAGGAGGAAAACAAAATTGTTAGCATCAGAACCCAGAAGAACATAATCTCTACAACAGTTCCTGTTTCCCCTCCCCAGAGATGCTCAGTATTTCTAGTTTCTTAGTCATTCAGCTGATCCTTCCTGTTGGCGCAACAATAAACGTGTTTCAGTGCAATAGGAAATGCAGAAGTATTTATAACATTGCTCATTTCTCTTGTAACTCATTTCAGTTAGTGTCAGCCGACAGATTCCTTAAACTGAGGATGTGAAAAGCTTGAGAAACAGGTTTGTGTATTTGGTTTGTTTATTTTTCTAGCTTTCTGGTTTTTGTACCTGTTCAAATGCAAGATAAAAAGCCGTAGGGGTGGGGGGAAAACAAGCAAAATACAATGAACTTTATAAGATCCATATCTGATCTTGGTCTCGTGATTCTTTGTCCAGATTACATTATAAAAAACACATACAGAGTGAAATAACCGTACACTATGAACTTCTTGGCTAGTAAATACGTAGCAAGCTATCAAAACACATCCTCTGAATCCCATCTGTTCTCTTCTTTCTGTGAATCCAAGTCTGCTAACACCAGTGGAAACCACCAAGGAGTCTGAGTAAGTGAGAATGCAGACTGAGGACCATTACCTCCTCCCTCCCACCACCACTTCCCAGCACCTTGCTGACTACTGTCTCCTTGGAGTGATGCTGTTGCTAGACCGTGGGTGGGAGCTGGCCAGTTCACATGAACCTCTGCTACACTATCTGCTGACTCTCTGCTTAGGGCTAACTGTAGATCATAAAAACAATAGAGTCCCATAAAAGAAGATTAATTCATAAAATATAATGTCTCCTGTGAAAAAGGTGTCTTGTAAAAGAGGGCAAGACTAGAAAATGAACCAAAATTTCACAATGTTTCTTTCAATTATGCTTTTCCCACTTCAGTTCTTTAGTGATCATTGGAGTTTTATTTTAACTAAATACTCACTAGAAAGAAATAGCAAAGACAGATGTTATTTCCTATCACTGTGACCAACATTTTACTATTTTCCAAGATCCCTGGTTTTCTTTTTTTTCAGGGGGAATATTGTGGTTTTTTTCATTTCTCACGTGAACACTATTGGTTGAAACAATGCTGATCTGCTCAAGTGTTCCATACTTGCACTCTGTGAGCACAGACAGGAATTTCAATCTATACAGAAAGAGTAAGCCTGGCTCTCACTAGCCTGGGCTAAGCAAACAGTAGTTCCTGTGCCTCAGAAAGCATTTTCTCCACCTTTGCATGGGTTTTCATTCTTCTGTAATTTCATTCACTTCTCTCCAATCTCCTCCTATTGAGCAGTGGGAGACAAGTGACACTGGTACTCACAGTTGTCGCCTGTTGTTCCATCTGTGAAGCTCACGTGTCTCTCCTTTGAAACTAAAGACTATCCTCATTTAAAAAAATGCATCTCCCTTACCTTACCAACAAGAAAGCTGAGATTGTATAACGGGACAGAGTCTACAGCCTCAGAGTCCTTTGACACAAAAGAAATACACACACACACACACACACACACACACACACACACACACACACACACACATACATACACATGGAAAGATGCATTAACACATTTAACAGTGACCTTCTCAAGCAGATCTCTGGAAAATATAACCCAGCATTAAAGTTCAAGCTATATTTGGACCACTAAAGTCTGTGGAAAAAAACTGATTGCCATGACATCAGCACCATCACCCTCCACCATCCCCCTCTGCACAGGAAATCATCCTGCTCCCCACTCTGGTTCTGTACCTGTGGGTCAGCTAACCGTGAGATATCAGGGTAAAGATAAAACTTGATGCCTTCTGCAGCTCCAGGCAGGGTCACACCACGGATGAGTAGAACAAGGAGCATGATGAATGGGAATGTGGCAGTGATGTACACTACCTGGAAAGAAGAAAAGAAAAAAGGTGTGTTTAGTCTGGGGCAGCCAAAGCTCCAGAACCAAGAGAGTTTTAACAATGGGAATTCAAAGCGCCCTCATCCCTGAAAAGGACCCAGGCAGAGTTTCTGTGCCTGCTTCTAGTTTAATGGTCTTTAACACCTTATTGCCTAAGGCCTGAAGGCAATGCATGAATCCCTCCAGAGGCTCCAGGCAATGGTCATGTCACTCAGACATGATTTTATACAGCTCATGACTTTTGCTCGAATTCTGCCTTTGCCCTGTTTGTCCTCCTCACATGACAAGTGCACCTCTGCCAGGGAAGTGGAAAGGTTTCCTCACTGATGGCCCCTGAAACATTATTACCTCATTCTTTATGGGAACTTTAAAACTTACAAAGTGCAAACTGTTTCGCAAGTTCTGCTGCTACCTCTGACCTTGCTGTGCAGCCCCACTACTGCTCCTACAGTTAAATCCAGCAGGGATTGTGTTCAGAGATTAAGGCAATTTAGTCTGTACTGCCATGTCTCCCTTCTCATCTCCTTGAACACATGAAGCCCTTCAGGTTGGCATCACCCTCAACAGTGGTAATTTCCAGTCCTATAACTTCATTATTGCCCTTGCTGCCTATTCAGCAACATCATTATTGGAAACTAAGGCTCTATTCATCCAGTTTGAAAATATGTCTTCATTATCTTTAACCTCTATTCCCACTCTCTTTGAATAACAGCCTACTTCTTCTCTTCTTGTTATCTCCTCATTCATTTGATGAAAGAGCCCTTTGCTTTCATCTCCAGCACGAGGGTTAATTGAGCTTGCATTTGGACAGTTCTATCTTTAGACCCACACTTTCTGACCTCTAACATTTTGCTTTCTTTGCTCATCAGTGCTTTCTCTCATTTTTTATATAACTGCTGTGCTACAGTCAAGAATCACTACTGTCCAAGAAAGGGCATTTTTCTTGGAGTCAGATGATTCCCCCAGGTAATTACAGTTTGCTACCATGAGTTAAAATGTATTTTTGTTTTCCAGAATTTGCTTAACTACTGCAAAGCTCCCAGGATGCTCCATTTTTCTTCTTAAGTGTGTCCTCTGAGAATAACGAGGAGAACTCAAAGCCTGCATTGCCATAATAATTCACAGAGAGGGGTTGATTTCATAGAATGAAAGGAAATTTTTTCATACATGTCCTTTTAAATTCTCTCTTTGAATTTTCTGTATATTTTCCACTGACAAATAACATGTATTGCACATTAGCCTAGTTTCACCAAAACCAGAAGGATAAAAGGAGGATTTCTGCTCTTTCTTATTTTTTTAACATAAGCCAGGTCTATGAAAAATCAAAGTTTTCTTACAAAAAATATATGCTTTGACATTTAGGAACCGAGTAAACAAAAACTCACGGAAGAGCTTTTGCACTGCATGTAGATATTCTCTCACAATGCTGCAGGAATTTTTAAGATCAAGCACATTATCTAAAGCTTAGGCATAACTAATATTTTTCATCATGATTCCATGTTTATTTGTCCAGTGCTTTACTAAAAGATTTTAAAACTACATCTTTTCCTGCCCCCCCCCCCCCCGCCCTGCTCTCCAAAGAGCCATTAACACACTGGAAAGCAGGGAAGTGCTATAAACAACCCTCTCCTAAAGTAAACTAGACTTCTCACATAATTCAAGTCCTCCATTAGAGTTTACAGTTTACTTTTGCTTGACCCCAAAGTTAATGGAGTCAACCGGAGACTTTCCAATGGTTTTGTTGGTCTTTGGCTCCACACCCACACGAGAGCAGGGAGTGAATTCCTACCAACCCTGTTTTAGACTTGAGACCATTTTGCAGGATTTGCAGAGAACACAGATTTTTAGACAACTGATTTTAACAGACCTCTTTTCAACCTGTTATCTTCATGGGGAGTGGAAATAGTACCACAGGGAACTTGGAATGCCTCTCTGTGCTACCGGAGCCTTTACTGAGCAGACAGGTTGCCAGCAGTGCTGCAGAAATGTTCACTTCCACCCTGCTGCTGCAGGAGATTTGCTGCCACTACAAAACTTGCAGAATCTCCTCACTAAGTTATATCAATCAGAGGGAACAGAGAAACAAACATTTTTGTCAATGTGTGCTCTAGAGGTGTGGGAACTGTTCTTCCAAGGAAAGGTGGCAGGAATCCAGGGTAAGGCACCAGCCTTTCAATGAGGCTCTTTGACAAAAATCACAGAAACCAAGGCAAAAACTGCAGTAAAGCAAGTGCTTTAGTCAACAGTGGAACTGAAGAGGTCTGGCTTCTAACAAAGTTTTGTCTCCTGGTTGATTCTGCATGCAGCAAGGTAAAACTGCTAAATGATGCCCTCTCTGCAGCTGAGGCACTTAGAATTTCTCCCCGATTACTCTGGGGATTTTTACAAGTTCACACTGTGACCTTTTTCTTAGGAAGGGCACTCATGGGGTCACTCCCTTCCACCCAGTTGAGAAGAAATGTGGGGAACTTAAATACCTTGAGATCCCTCTTCCTTTGTCAGGCTTATCTGAACACTGCTGCAAGCAACAAGTTTGAAAGCTTAGAATTACATAAATACAATAGCTTCAAAGCTCCAGGTAAAAGAACACTACTGAATACAAGGGGCTATAATGTTATGCTTCACTCTAAGTGACTGGCCAAGACTTGCACTGGAGCAGGATGTCCAGGAGTGATACAACCTCTATCCTTTACAGGAAAACAATTCTGAAGAGCAGAAGACTAAAGACTAAAGACTAAAACCAAAAGCTATCCAGGATCTTTGTTAGGATCAATGCTCCTGAGCAAGTACCTAAGTTTAGTCTTGTGTGTCTACACAGACCTCTTCTGTAAGCAAGTAGCCTTTCAAAAATGCTGTGCATCCACCAGTTTGCATTGCCTTAAAACATCCCTACCACAGCTATGTTAACATCCATCCTGCTGCATTGGCATGAATGTGACAGGAGTGAGGACATAGAGCACCACTCATTGTGAGCCTGAGACCTTCCACATTCACTACATCAGTGGGATGTTCATCCTCTGAGAGCCGAAGTGGTGCTCAATCTGTGCTTGGATCTGCTTCTTGGTGCCTTTCCAGTTATGGCTACTTGACTCTCAGGCATTTTGGGCACTGGTAATGACTTTCAAAAGTCAGTTGAATATGATTTTTTTCTCTTACTCAGTGCAAAACCCAAAATTTTTCCAGGAAATGGTGCATATCTTCAAGAACAGCATTACTTAGTATTCCTAACATCTGCTAACTGCAGTGATTCTAGAATGGGTAAAAGAGCACTTACTTTCCCAGTGGATTTGACTCCTTTCCAAATGCAGAAGAAACATATCACCCAGACAAGGAGGAGACACAGTGCCAGATCCCACTTGATAATACCAATATCTTCAATTCCCGAGGACAAGCTCAGCACGTTGCGCCTGAATATTTGAAAGGAAACAAAGCAAGAGGGAGATGCAGGAGCTCAGTTGATGCAAACTCTGGTTGTGATGGCTGAGAACACATGATGGTGTGCAGGGCAGCTGATGCACAGGCTGTTTTGTGCTCTCAAAACACTTGCTAAATCAGTGGCTTATGTGACCAAAGCTGTGCTTTACAACCCTACACATCCCTTATGTCTGTGGGACTCCTTAATTCAATAAACTGCACAACATTTGAAAAATTTAAGCTCTTTTTAGCAGCCCATGACCACCCCAATATGAGATAAAAAAGTATATGCTCCCTTGAAGATCCAAGACCAACTCGCCCCAGTGAAGCTGCCTGGCAGAAGGGCACACCAGGTGTCCATCATGAACACTTGCAGCTGACCTGTATCCCCATGTTTCTCCTCCTTTTCAGTTCATTAGCAAGGCTGCCACAAAGGGGAAAGGGAAAAAGCAGTGCAGGGAAGTGTCAGACCACACAGCTTGGTAGGGTGAAGGCTGGAGCCATTACCTGTTCTCCCTTGGGGACCCCCAAACAAGCACTGCCCAGGTGCTGCCACCTGTCCTTGGCACCCCTGGCACCAGGGTCTCGTTTAGCTAACACCAGATTGTTTGGGAAACTTTATTCACTCACTTAGGTTAATAAATAAAAAGTAATTCCTGAGCTGTGTCTTAAGGGAGGAACATCTGACCATTAAAAAACTCTGATCCAGAGGGGAAATATTCATTAAGGCTTTTCTCTTTTCAAAATTCTCATGGCTTATCATTAAATACTGAATTTAAAGTATTTTAAAAATAATTTCATGCAACATACACTGCCCTCACACACTGCACATACCTTGTCATACCCCACACTTCATTTGTCAAATATGTAAAAGAACAAACTATTTCTTACTGTTCACTGAGCTAAAACTCCCCTGCAAATGAACCCAGAAAACTCTGAAGTTTCTGCAAGGTTTTTTTCAGTCAAGGAAAAGTTTGACCTACAGAAGTGAACTTGCTACCTAACAAATTATTAGTGAAATTTTATTTTCAGACAGCTATAAAGGTCAGGTACTTTCCTTCACCAGAGTTGTGGAGAGCAGAGCCCAGAGCAGTCTGGGTGCTGCACTAGGTCAGGCCCATGTGTGTGGCATGTACAGCTTTGCATGTGGATCCACAACAAGACAAACCACTGTGATTTGGTTTTCCCCTAAATTAATGATTTTTTTTTTTGGCTATTACCATGGAAATAACAGTGAATGAAGTCACTGATGGAAAATTTGCAATTAGTTTTTCGAAAAAGCCCTGGATTGACCAGTTTAATAGGACTCAAGCCCTCGCCCATCTGTTTTTGCCAAACTCACTTGGATTACCTGTGTGACTGTGTTCTCACACCAAATGCTTTATTCTCACACCAAATGCTTTATTCTCTCTGAGCATGTGTGTATTTTGTTATGGAAAAGGACTAATGGCACCAGACAGGGTAAGTCTGCCCTAATCAGCACAGCTATTCAACAGTTATGAGAAAACCCTCAGTAATGAATATTTGGCATAAAGTTGCAGTCCTGCTTCACCTGAGCCTGAAGAAACAAAGGAAATACCCGCTGTGGGTATACAAAAGAAGAAAATACATTTATAAGATGACAAAGTTCAGCTGCAACCTTCTGTGCCTTTTTAAAAAATAAATGGCAATTTTCCAATCAAAGGGGCAGTTCATATTAAAAAGGCAATCTATAGAGCCGGCTCTCAGGAAACTGTGAATAATTAACTGCAAAGGCCTTTTGGAATAAGGAGCTCTGTTAATGCATTCAGCTAAAACTTCTTTGCTTTCTACTGCAGAACTAAAAGCAAGTGGCCATCATTCCTGGGGTTTGCCCCAGCAATTCTTTCAAGATTTTTTGAAGGACACCCCAGTGGGTTACTGAGAGCCAGATATCTTACTTTTCTATGGTGAGGCAGCAAGCACACTATGATGCATTGGCCTTCTCTGTCCAGGGTTATCCCATCTCACAAAGACTGACTACCTCAAGGAATACACTCAGAATTACCAGGGAAGCTTCAGTGCTACAATTATTTTATGAGTTCTAGCCCAACATATTTTTACAGAAGCACTCAACCTGGATTTGTGATACCCTGTAAATTCAAGTTCAGGTGGGAGCGTGAGCTGGACTGTGTTGATGACTCTTCCGTTTTGTAACATAACCCCTGTGCTGCTGAGATTCAGCCAAGCCCTTCAGCTACCTTCACACCACTTACACACGGAGTTGTTACTCAGTCAGATTTATAGTCTTGATGCTGTCATTAACTGTCACTCATATATAATCAATGGGACAACAGGCTGGGGCTGAGTTTGTTGTAAACAGGAGTTCTTGACCCTTGAACACTAATATGTTCTAGTGTGTGCAATATGGAAATGTAACAGGAGCTGGAACTGGCTCTACAACATAAACAAAAATAAAATGAAGAGAGTTATGCAATCCTTGAGGGATATTCCAGCTCATTAATCAAGTGAATGCAGACAGGACCTTTCAAACCAGGAAAGGTGAAGCCCCCTTTGGACGGACAAGAATAATTAACACTGAAATGGCTGTACAGAGGAATAATTAAAGGAGAATATTAAACAAATTTTAAAACTCTCAAGTTTGCTCTCAAAGGCAGAGACAACTACTCTAGATTTTGTTTAGTTTTTTGTGTTGCTTCCTTTAGGATTACATGCCATTAGCATGTGATGGTCTTTCTTGGGATTTGGACAAATAAAGTCTGCTGATTACCAAATATTTATAAACACTTGGCCAGCACCAGACAATCAGAGGTTTTGTTCAACCATAATTACCCCATTAGACTTATCCCTCATGTATTAATATGTGTGTAAGCCTTTAAGGTTTTGGACTTCAAAATAAAATCTTCAGAAATAAGACCTGAAGCATGTGATACCAAGAGGTAAGTCTCCTGATATAAAGCCTGATTTTCTTAACTCCCTGTTATTGCTGCTCAAGCAAGCATGTGATTTGCACAGAACATTAATTCAAATGAACTGAAATGTCAGGCAGCACTATACATCCAGCCAGGCTGAGAAGTTCAGAGTGAAGAGGTTAATGCATCAATGTGGTCAATTATACCTGGGCAGGCAGCACTAGTTTTACAAAGCAATACTGATGAGGACACTACATAAATGTCCCACAGTAAAAATGGCATTGGGTTTCAGAAACCAAATACTCACAAACCTCTGAATTAAACTGGAATTAATTGTGCCACAAAGCAGATGGATATCTTCCATTAAAGACTAATTATTTACCTGTCCTTTCAATGTTGGTAGCTGGCTGGCAGCCAGCATTGTCTATGGAGGCAAGGTACCTGAAAGTTCTTAAAACTATTTTTAATTTCAGAATTGTAAAGAATAGTAGCATTGCTGGGGGAAAAAATGGGGATATTCAATGCTTGCACCATGTAAAAGCTATGCTACTTTAATTACAAGAGTGCTGCGTGATCTCTGCTCTTACTTTAAGACATCAGTAGTTATTTATGCAAAGAGAACAGCTATTTTTAAAATACTTCTCTAAGAGTCATGACTCCTGAAGGCAGCTTGCTCTATTAAGAGCAGTTTTGCCCATGATGAAACAGTGAGTTATGGGCAGTATGTCTGTCCTAGTAGGATTACAAAGCCAAACTGCTCCCTAGAAAGACTCCAGGGAGGAGTTCAGCTTACGATGTCTAAAAGTGTTGAGGACACCAGTTAAAGTGGCTGCAAAGTGCAGGGAGAGCTACTCCAGGAGCACTGAGCAACCTTTGCTCTGACTCTGCTATGGACACAGTGAGGGCCCAGCTGAGGACAGGAAAGTGAGTGAGGATCAATGCTGCCCAACCTCAGAAACCTCCAGCCTGACTACATCTACAGGAGGATTTGGCTCAGCTTGCAGGGGAGTTTTCTGACTCGGTTTCTCTTAGAGGGAAATTAACTAAAAGCTCCATCACTGAAGTGCTCCCATGGGGACACCATTCCCCCAGCCCATGGCTGCCCTGCCATAGCACCCTTCATCATGTACCTGCTGTGTTGTCACCCACAGAAAGCTCTGCTGCTCCCCAGCGGGCTGGTGCCCTCACTCTTTTAAAATCCCTTTCCCAGCTACCAGCCCTATTGCCTTCCAGTATGGTATCTTCAGTCTTCTGAAGTGAACATGCTGCCTGGGGCTCCAGGGGAGCAACCTGGCCCACAAATCTCTGCATTACAGGAGTAGGAGCTTCAGAGCAGCTGGACAATTCCATGGCCACAGCACGAGCTGCCATGCTCACGGCTGCCCCCAGGTACGAGAGCACTGTCAGCAAAATTGCTGCACAAAAGCAATGATGACAGTGTTTTGGAAGTCTGGGGGAGCAACTATTTCAGGGCCAGCACTGTGGAGCTCTGCTTCCTTGGGAGGCCTTGAGAAGACCTTTGAACACCTGACCAAAGCAGCCACTCATTTGGATTCAAGGCCTTCAGTCCCAAGTCATTGTGGGAGAGTCTGAAGGGCTGAGAGCTGCTTCCTCTTCTACTGCAACTTGCCTCTCAGTTCCCCCAAAATACCCAAAGGTACCATTTAACAATCATTTTCCAGCTTCCTCCCTATTTACCAGGGAGGAAGTCACCTGGAAAAGCAGCTGCCCCTCTACATGGAAACGCAGAGCTCATGGTGAAAATGCTGCTCTCACAGCCTGCACCCTGTCCCTCACACCAGTCATCAGAGCCTTTTCACAAACTACCAATCCAAGATTCAATCTGCCCCTTTGTATTTTGGCTCTCGAGTTATAAATTTGAGCACAGCTCCTAAGACTGTTTTTTTCTAAACCGAATGCATGCCAAACATCTTCAGCATGAACATGATGCCTGCTGGGGCTTTGGCTGATGCTTATTTTAAAAATAGAGAAGTAGGTACAAGTTGATCAGAAATGAAACTGGACTTTAAACATGCTGAAAAAGCCAAGCTGGGCCAGAAACGGATTCTACCCTTAAAAGAAAAAAAAAAAAAAATAAACTATTTGTAGATTCTTTGGATTTAAGTTTCCCTACAGGTGTCTTCCTCCACTGCTATGTTTTGACACTTATATAAACACACATAGATTTGAGGTCATGCCTGTTCAGAGATCATGTTACGCAATATGATTTAAAACTTGAAAAATAAGAGAAATGGGAATAAGAAGCTTAGGACTGATAAAATTCAGGCATCTGTCAAAACAGTCTCCTCAGAGACTGCAGAGAAAAATGTTGTGACAGAGATGACCTGAGAAACCTGGAGTACAGGACAACATTCACCACCTCTGTCAGATTTATTACCGAGGTCAAAGCCTTATATTGTTGTCAGATTGAAAAGAGATGTGTTATAGCTTCACAAAGTGTACTGCAAATGCTAACAGTTGGGGAAGAGGCAACCACAAAGGTGATGATTTGTCACTATTTCCACTGTAAATCCCTGCTATCAAGGCATCTGCAGTGACTTGTTCATGTTCTCTTGCTGCACTCAGAGAATCCAGCCAAGAAGGAAATAATTTTTCTTCCAAAGAAGAAGCTGTACTGGGTTTGTAGAGCTCCCTGTATGGTCTAGGATAAACACAGTTACACATCTAACACCTTCCCCCACCACTCCTAGACATACCAGTCTGTCTCAAGATAGGTAAGAACCAGTAGCAAACACTGGTCAAACAACTAACACCCAGAGGAATTTTCTTTTTCTATCTAACACTCCCCACTGGGCTTCCATAAAATCTCAGGACTGACTTCTGGCATGCCACTGAAAGCTCCCCAAAGACACCATGAAGAGGGGTACTTACTCCCAAAACTCTGTGACAGGAGAGGTGAAGTTAGTGGCATTCAGTGATATCCAAAGCGTTTTGTTCTTCCTGAGAGTGTCTTCCACGCAGGTTGGCGTGTTCCACTTCTGGTGGCAGTGTGCCCATGGCAGGACGCTCTGGAATGACTGGAACAGGTAGTAGAGTCCCCAGGCCAGGATCACAATGTAGTACACGTTCAGAAGGGACACAATCACTATGGAAGCATAACCAATTCCTGCCAAGAAGGGGAGAGAAAAGAAAAGGGTGCAGATGTGACAGCTGCTGCACTGTGTGATCTCCTGGGGCTGCTGCTATTCCCACTGTGTCTTGGACTTGGATCCTGCCCTACCCAACTGCTGATGGAAGCTCAGCTCAACCACACATAAGCACAGACCTGCCACCATCTCTGGCACTCAGGGCTGAGTTTCTGGCAATGGTTTGCTGACCCTGAGGGGAGGACTGCAGGATGTCTCCCCAACGGAACACTAACCCAGCTATTTCAAGTTTTGGTAGAGGGAAGTCAAGGCATCAGGCTTTGCTTGTTTGCTATACCATCTCACTTCTTAGATACCTATGTGGGCAACCTCAATCTTGCCACATTGTCCCCCAAGCCAACTTTCCTGGCAGCAGCTCAGCTGGACAGCCCCTGCACCACTCAGTTATCAACTGGCTGGGCTCTGTCTATGTAGGAGGAAAAAAAGGATGTATCTTGAATGAGTTAAAAAGCAATCAATGTAAAAGTGGTTGTTTCTGCCCCAATCTCACTTGTACAAAGGAAGCATGGTATTTGTGGCTCTTATGGTTAACTGGATTGATTTCTGCTCACACAGTTTATTATTTATGAACCACAGGCAAAATGAAAAGACTTCCTTAAAAAACTTGGAGCTGTCTCCTACAAGAACCTATGAGGCTCCCTTAACATCACTCTGATGGATATTCTACCACTTGGGATACCTGCCTCATATTTTACAGCTTAAAACCTTGTTGCAGCAGAAGTCTTTATCACCAGAGATTATTTTTATGTCAGATAGAAACAAACAGAGCAAGTGCTATTTATTCTGTACATCTGCATTTCTTTCAGCATATACAGCTGGTCACATTAGCTACCCTTTCTCTTTATGGATGCCTAGGAGATTGCTATTTAAACAAGGAACATTCCTTCTTCCCCCTCCTCCTCAAAAAAAAGAAGTTTTCACAAAAGTGGGAGGAGAAGGAAGAAAATTAAGCTAAAGCAGCACAATTACATCAGCTTCAGCAGCATTTTTGAGTACTTGGTGGGAGTGTGAGCCTCAGAGAAAACCCCCACTTCTGCTTGGGGTGACATAAGGGGAGAGAGATGCCTGTAACAGCAACAGTGGCAGAGCTAGAGACATGCCAGTGTGAAGTTCCCACTCTTTCCAAATGGGATTTGAACAGGGCCACATGTTTAGTGTGGTTGTTCCAAATGATTCTGCCTGTGCTGTCCAGCTGTAAAGGGCAATCTACACCCAAGACAGGCATCCTACCTTCATTTTTCTAACCTGTCTTTCATTTTTGCTTCTAGTTGACTTCCAGAGCAGTCTTCATACTGTACCTGTGAGCAGGCAAAGGCCCTTTGGTAGTATCAGACCAACATTTGCCAGAACCTGCTCAGCTATGACCAAAGCCCTGTTCCTAAATCCCACCAAAAAACGCTGTCCAGGTTTTGATTGTATCACTAGTAGAGGGATGATGCCAATGATAGGCTTTCACATGGAAGAGGTCTTTCCAGACCAAAAAAACATTTAAAGATGGTTTCATTTATGCCATCTAGCTTTCCAAGACAACATTTTCTCTGATACATGTAAACAAAATGTGCAATTGCCTTTAAAAGGCATAATATGTAATTTCTTTCTTGGTTATTGGCAGTTTTGCCAGTTAACAAGCTGATAGCATCAGAATCAATACCTCACTTTGTCCTTCAGACTCTCTGACTTCTACCTTTCCAGGAACCTATATCATACCCTTAATTACTAGAGCAAATAGCTGAATTAATGGACATGAGGGGAATGGTGCTGCTACATATGGTTTACAGAGGTGTCTTTAAACAGTAAAACACAAGATGTACTAACCAGTGAAAATAGGGCAGATCTTTTCCCAGCATGTAATTCCACCTTCAGAGGTATACTGTCCTAGCACTACCTCCAGGAAGAACACAGGAAGACCTCCCCCAAACAGGAAAATGAAATAAGGTATAAGAAATGCACCTGTTGAGAAAATACAATAGTATAAAGTGAGATGAAATGAATGAAATTACACAAGAAAATCTAAAAAGTGGCAACAGGCACATATAAACAAAGAAACATATTAGATACTTTAATATTAGAATGCAATAATCTTATATTGGGATATTTTTGCTCATTTTCTCTGCAAAAAGGATAGGCATAGGCTGGAAAAGGCATTTTCTTACCTCTTTAAAGTAAATATCTGCAATAACAATGGCAGATTGTTAGGCACACCACAGTTTCACATGGCTCAGACTGCTCTTATTCTGAAATCCTCTGATCTGAAATCCTACTGGTTTATACTAATAGCATATCTTTTGGTTAAAACTCAGACTCAGTTGTAACAGAAGTAAAAGAGCACAAAAGGTTCAACAGCAGAACATTTGAAATTTCTGGGTTTTTTCCCTGATAAAATTTTAATAAAAACTCTTCAGCAATTAAACAATCTCTCCCAAAGACTGGTCAGGAAGGCAGAAAACAGATGAACATTCTTCTTAAAAACAGGATGAAGGCACTGAAAAACAGTGAGCATAGGGCAGACTGATTGATTCCTGAGCATGGGATGAAACTCACCTCCGCCATTTTTGTAGCAGAGATACGGAAACCGCCAGACGTTGCCTAAACCAATGAATCCACCTGCCACGGACAGCAGGAAGTCGATCTTGCTTGCCCACTTCTCCCGCTGGGGCGGCTTCCCCTCTGCCTCATCCTCAGGCCGTGTCCCCGGGCTCTTGCCGGGGGAAGGTTTGAGGATGTCCTTGTGGAAATCTTTCAAGCACTGAAGCTTTTCCTTTGTTGCCATATTTTTGCTTTCTACACAGAAAAAGAAAAAAAAAAAAGAGGGGTTTATTATACTCTTTTCCAGCGGAGCTCACTAACACTGCAAGAACTGTTTAGCCAAACATTCCATACAAATAATTCCATACAAAACAGTGGCGTTAATCAAGCTGAGATAAGGAGATACATCTGATGGCTTCACTGAGCAGGAGAGACAGAGCACCCCTGACTGTGTGGTCACCTCTCTGCAGCCAGAGCAGTGCAGGGCACCGTGCCACTGCTCACTGCTGACCTGCTGCCTGCAGGGAAGAGGTGCCCCAGGAGCGCTCCTCGTGCTGGCTCCAGCACGTGGTGCTTCTGGGCAAGTGCCTCAGGCTGCCTCCATGCCCAAAATAAAGTACAAATCACTGCATCTGATTCCTTCTAAAACATTTATGTGAAATACAGAATAGTAAATCTCACCTTTCCAGATAAAACACATTCTTCTACTTCCCAATAACCTGAGTGATCCTATATCTTTTATTGCCTGCAATTTCCATTCCCTGAAGTACTATAAAGCTTTCAGAAAACTATACATTCATAAAAACTGGAATGGAAAGTCATTTGTTCTAATCAACCTGCAGGAACTGAAGGAATCTTTTCAGTTTATTCCATTTTCATAACTGCGCTGTTTTCCCTTGACATCAATAAAGGGACAAAAATGAGCCTTTATATTCAATTACTGTGTTATGCACACCTATGAAATGGAACAGTTTGCTGAGAATGATGGCTCCTTAGTTAAGTAAAAAGTCAGTGGCATGAGTCATATTAAATCATAGCTGGTTTAATAATTTATATATATAATTTATTATCAAAATCATAGATTGTAGAAAAATAACAACAAAGAATTATTATGTCAAGTACCTTTTAACCCAAGATTTTCTAATGAAAACAATTTAGGAGTAACTTGTAGCTATGTTAACTCAGACCTCAGGCATATGCAGCCAATTAATTCCCCACATAACTCAAGTGACTTCAGCTGGATCTGACCAGTTATTTTTGCACAGTGTTTTAATACTGAAATTTTCACCAGAACCAGGCAAACCAGCAAGTTTATTCCAGACCACAACCATTCGCTGCTTGCACATGTCATTATGAGCGCACAGTCATAAAAAAGTCATGCTGCAGATTATCCTGTTTGATATCTGCCAGCCTCCCCCGTACCTGTGTGCTGATTTTGATCTCTAACCTGACTGAGCTCGTGGCAGTGACCCGAAGACTGAGCTGACATTAGCTCTGTAGGAAGTTTTTAATCCAAATATGATTTTGAGATAGATATGCATCACTGTACCTGTAAATCTTTCCATCCACCACGGAAAGTTTCAGACGGCTACCACTGCCACAAGCCACAGCAGCTCCACACTTGCCCCACTGGCACATTGGTGGCCTTTGCAACGCACGCACTGTGACAGCAGCTGCCTATCAGGCCATGATCTAAAGAGGGACTTTAATCTCCGCAATGTTAATCATTATGACTCTCTACTGTTTTTTAAACAAGGCCACTGGTGATTGCACAGAGGTGACACGAGCACTGCAATACCTCGTGGTCAACAGCAGAGAGAGCTCACAGAAGGAGAAAGTGAATCTCAGGGTGATGGACCATCACCACCGCAGGGGGATGAGGGCAGGACATATTCTGCTAAAATACCTCCTGTTGGTCACTGTTAGAGACATGGAATGAGATAAAGCAGTGCAGTAATGGAATAAAAATGGTAGGGCTCTGTAACAGCCTCTAGGTGCTTAGCTGCTTTTGGGGCTTAATTCACAATAGCCAGCTTCAGTTGTAGTATCATGGGTGGAGATTAATGGAGGTCCCTCTAAAAGGGATTCACAGCAGCCTTAACCTCCCTGTGACATCTGCATCTTGCTTCAAGCCCCAGACAGGCACCATCCTGCATAAATCCCTGGAGTCATCTCTTGAGGGAGAAAAAAAAAGAATAACTGGATGCAACTGCTTTTCTTCAAAGAGATACCTACACGGTGGTTGATGTCCTGCTCTCACTGAAACAACTCCCAGGCATAGAGAAAGCTCACTTTTGCTTTCTTTTGCTATTTGCGCTGCTTGAATCCCTATCTTTCATCTTGCAGGAGGATGTCATAACCATCAGGCAACAGGCTATTCTGGGCTGAGGAATGGAGGGCATTTGGATCATCTCATGGAAGCTGTTCTTCACAGGGGTTATTGAAACACTCATCAACAGAGGGAGAAAGTGTGCAAAAGAGAGTCTCACACCTAGTGTTTAGGGTATGCTCTTATTTTTCACACAGTTTTTCTGTGAACTGGTGGGACAGCCATAAACCTGCTTAAGAGGGCACAGAGATATATAAACCTGAAGGATTAGGTTTGAAATAGGAGCTTAACTGCTCCCCATAGGGACTGATACTGGAAATACCCCGAAACAGAACACTGGGGACACAGGCTCCCCTTATGTAAAAAAACACAAGTGGACCTGCAGCATTAGCCACCTCTAAGATTAAAAACTCTTCAGGATTGCAATTTTTTGCAATCTACTTTTATCTTGTGACACAGAGTTCTTTATTTTTCTGCCAGCTCTAATCCTCTTGCCTGCGGATTTACTTTGACCCAGGTGTTAGTCAGTTCTACCCAGAGTTTGCAAGGCTGGCCAGTTGATTGCATTCTGACTCTCCCTGACTCTCCCTGGGACAAGGTGATCGCCCTGTGGTTTGTCCCAATTACCCACACACAAAGTGTGAAATGGTGCCTTTCCAGACTCCTTCTTTGTAACGCAGTGGAACTGCATTATAAAAAGGGACTTCTAATTTGTCTCAAGATATCCCCAATTAATGGCTGTGCTTGGAAACCTAATTAGTGAGCGTAAATTTTGCTTCAGCCTTAGCTGGAGTGTGATGACAGATCGTGATCTCTCCCTCAGTCCACGAACCCTCAAGGTCATGCTTGGTTTTGGGGTTGTTTCACTGTACAGGCAGGAGACGAACTTTGGCGCAAGTCACCAGCTCTCAATAGTGGGGCACTGTACCTATCCAAGGCTTGCACAAAATTAGTAACAGCCCAGCTTTACTGTGTCTAGACTTGCTAAAATCCCAATTGTGTCTGGAGGGCCGGCAGCTGTGGCTGGCAGGCACGTACTGTCCACCAGTACCACAGGAATTGTCGCTAAGCGGCCACCTGGGACTGTGGTCCCAGCCCATGTCACGTTCAAGGGATGTCGGATTTGTCCCCCTTTGCTGCCAACCATTGGTGTCCACCCAGCCATTCCCAATTACAGGAACTGTCTACAAAGGCTGCAAGGGTGGGGGGTACGGGGCGATTCTCCCTGGCGAAGAAAAGCCAAGAAAAGTAAGTTTGTTTAGTGAAAGGCATTGTCTTTTTCCTTAATGGGGTTGGAGTTTCATTTCCTTTAGTTATGTCCCACTGGGTGAGGTTAAAATGGCTCTTAAGGGAAATAGTCTGACAGAGATGCTGAAACAATATGTTGTCACCACCCAGGTCAGAACCAGAGAATAATAGGTTATTTTTACTGTATAACTTAGTGGGGATGGTATCCGAGATCTAAGTCCATCAGATTCCCCCAAGGAAATATATTGTGAAAAAATGCTCTTACAACCACATAGTCCAAAAGGAGCGATCCAAGTCTGAGGCATATGTCTGCCTCCCAGAGACACACGTCTGCCTTTCAGGAGCCACATCTGACTGGGAGAGTACCCCCTGCAGGAAGCTTCAGATGGCCCCAGGAAGCTATGGCTTCATCTGATGAACTTAATATGGATAAATAAAAAGCAGCAGTCAAGCCTGCTATTTATGGTGTGCCCCTAGGCTGAGCCCAGCCACACTGAAAGAGCCCAATCCGAAAGTGAGAGGAGAAGGAATGCAGACTGGGCCAGGCCCAGAACTGCTCTCACATATACTGGTACAAACCCTTATTAACTGAGGATGGAGTAATTGACTGTCAAATTGATGCTGATAAAATATGGAAAAATAGAACAATGGATCAAGCACAGGCATTTTGCATTTCTCAAAAATCTGCTTGCTGGTACAGCCAGAAGGCTCTTCCACAGGACAATCATATGTCTGTCCCTTGCACAGATTTCCTCAGGTGAAATACCCCACAAAAACCCAGGCTCTCTTGCTGTTCCTCATGACTTGTCTTTGGTGCACTGCTGAAAATACTGAAAGAGCAGCCATAAGAGGAGCACTTTCACAGCCAGCTCAGCTTGGGCCATCCCCTGGGCTACAGCTATCGGATCTTCACACATACAGCCTGCACCTCGGATAACCCATACCCTTTAAAGAAATACTGGCATTGAAATGTAATCCCTCATAACATGCAAAAAAATGAGGGGTAGGGGAAGCGGGAGGCACTGGACAGAGGGGGCAGATGCTGAGTGATGCAGATGAGGGAAGGCCACTAGCACGGCCAGGACCTGCTGGTTGTCAAAACAGACACAACTCCCAATACTGCCGAACCACTGACTTTTTTTTGACAGACAACCCATGGATTACACATCTGAAAATACACTGTGCTCAGTTTTTGCTTTGAGATTACAGTAATGATCCACTCCAAGCTTCTTACAGCTGGAGACAAGCAACCAATGCAAGGCAACACCTTCCAGGAGGAGCCTTGAGGGCAAATCCATCATGGATGCCACCTCATTTAATAGTCTCTAAAAATCAAATCTTTCAAAAAGTGTTTCTCCAAATACTGATAGAAATGGGAAAATCAAAGTCTGCCTGTACACACAGACACGTGTTTGTAAATATTTACACATGCTAAAATAAATGCCCTGTCCTGCATCTGAACATCAGAAACCACAGCAAAACAGATACTTCTTTTTTGGCCAATTCATATAAACTTTGATTAAAGATTCAACATACTTAATTGCTGACTAGAATGGTAACTGAATGTGTTTTTTTCCCCTAGCTTCTTCCTCTGTTAGAAAACTAAAAGTAAAGTATACATTCAGAGTGTCTCTGACCTTGATGAGAATGCTGCTTGAGGGGTGACTGTATGGCTGTACTGCTCACTTTATGAACCATTTTTGCAGTATCATGTGTACCATCACTACTTATGCTTTCAAGGACCCTTCTCTACTAAGTTCAGCCTGTACAGACTGTATATCTTGAGCTTCTCAGTGCTCTCTCATCCCTTTCTGCCTCAATGACTTTTGAAAGACATCCGTTTACTACTTTATAATTAATTTTTCTAACCCTGTTTAAACTCACTTCCTCTTTAGACACTGCCATCTCTCTTTTTTTTTCTGTCATTTTTTATTTTGTATCTTGCAAATTGAAGTCAACCTTCCTTAAACACTCAGCTTTCCTAGAACTGCCAATCTATTTGTAGGTTGGCTCTTTTTAAAAATTATTATTATTTTACATTCACATTCATGAATATTTCAAAATTAGATGCCCTGATTGCTGGATCGGAGCTTGTCTTCAAATAAGCAGCTTCCACTTTCATTGAGAGCAATGGAAAAGCTGCTATTGATTTCAACAGTAGTAGGATCAGGTCGAAAATAAAACTGCATTTATTATGTTTGGCTCATTTCCTAGGATTACTTGGAACTTTGAAAGCTGTAATTCTTGATGTTGACAGCTCTCCCTCCCTCCCAGGGCAGTGTGGTTAAGCCAATCGATACATGATTAAAATAAACAGCCCCTCGATCAAACTTATGGCTTTAGTGCAAGTCTTTCAGATCTGCAGGAGAAAAAGCCTTTATGTCTGGCAGCCCTCAAGGCCACACCAGTGTCCAAAGAGCACCTGACTTCATTTATTGTCCCTAATTCATATCCAAGTTCGTTCTGCTTCATTGAACAAGATACCTATGTTTTCTGAAAAATAATACCTCTCCCTTTATTGCACACATTGCCTCTCTTCCTCTTAAAAAGTGCCTCTAAAAATTCCCTGGACTACAGCTCAGTGTTCTGTTTTAATGCACTCTTATTTTTCTGAATACTTTTCCCTGGGTTTGGGTTGCTATTTAAACCCTAAAATCAATTTGTCTTTTCTTCATTCTTGGTTTTCGCTCCAACTTTCTCCATCTCCCTTCTCACTTCTTCATCATTTCCTTTTCTTTCACTGTGATGCTTTTTTTAGTCTTCTAAGATTGACTGGAAAATCTGCTACTGAAATTTTTCTAGGAGCAAAATTAACTTCTTTATAAAGCTGAAGCCTACACTGAAAGAAAAGCCCAGGGCTTAATGCAATTTCTTTTTCATCAGTTGTGGTCTGGACAAAAGGTATCTTTTTTCCCTACATGCTTTTTTCCCTTGCTGGTGTTTCCATTCATGCTCTTCAAATGCTTCAAATAGGCACCATGTCATAGCACTGAGCTGTTATAAAATCCTGCATCTTTGCTCAGATTTCAGCAGCAGAAAATCTGCAGTCACATAATACTCTAGATGCTCATTTTGTTCTACTTATTTATGTCAAAGAACAAAGCGGTTACAACTAAATCCAGAACAGGAGGAAATGAAAAACTCCTTTCCCGTTGTGTGGGATGGAAAGAAGGAAAATGAATACCCACAAACTCCACTGGGCTTCAGAGGGAGCATGACCCTGACCCTAAAAAGGGGCTGAAGCAAAGATGATGCTTCCCAGCCTCAGGGATGGAGCCTGATTCCCCAGGGAGATGGCCCAGGGCAGCCGTGGCAGTCAGAAAGGAAGAGCATGGGATGCAGAGGAGTGGAGGACTGGAGCACTGAGTCACACTGGTTATGGCTCCATCCTACTGAAATCCCCTGTGGGCACAGTGTCTCCTGTATCCCAGTGAGAAATGAAATGTCCTGCCTGGAGAGCCATGGGCTCCTGCTCTGTCCCCTCCTCAGAGAAGAAAGCCCAGGGGTGACTCTTGCAAAGGCAGCCAAGAGGAAGGAGAGTGTGAAAGAAGGGCTGGCAGAGGCTGAGAGACTGAGGGGAAACTGCGCATCCTTTGCACGTTGTGCTGGTGATTATGTGCAGGAGAACAACCAGTTAAAACCTGGGTTTGTTCAAGTGAAGCCAACTGCTGACCCAATTTAATGCCTCCGGGTGTGCCAGCTCACAGCCTCCTGACTGTCAACAGGCTGGAAAGAAGCACCAGCTTCCCACTGCCATCCCTGCCTGTCCCTCTGCTCTACCAGCTGTCCCACTGTGAAAGTGGAAAATCATTACTTTACTGGGTGACACCACCTCTTGCGGCCTTTGTCCTTATGAGAGGGCCCTTAACAAAATGCATTATATCCACTGCTGAAGAAGATTCAATGACTTGTGCACACCCTCAACTCTTCAACCTCCTTGTACCCTGCAGTTATACACCTTTTGACCAAAGGAACGAGCGTTGCCATATTTTGTTTTCATTTCTGGTTGTGACAGCCTGCTGTTGAATGGATTGCAACTTTCTATCAAGTCCTGGTGTCAATTAAATTAATTATATTGCCACAAATAAACCACATCAAAATCAATTAAGGGATGTCCTTCATCCTGCTATAAAAAAAGGCAAACCCCCTAAAGCTCACAAAGCTTATGAACTCGAATGGTCAGTGGTGTGCACTGTGCCTATTGAATTTTTTGCATGTGATTAATAGGGTATTGATCCTCTGTGACACTTCTGCAAGGCACTTACAACACATGATAATGTCAGACAGTAATTTCCATGCTACGATAACAGAGTGCTGCCCCAGCGCAGGGAAGAGAAACAATAAAGCAGCCATTTAGTACGGAAAATGTGCAATAAAATATATGAATTCATTATTTCAAAGTAATTTTGTCTTGGGAATAAATCATTTCACCCTCGTCTGTTTTTTCTTTCACACTAGTTCTAAATTTAGCCTTAAATTAACTGAGCTTACCCATGCTAATGCTCAGGGTTTTCCTGCAATTGAGGATTACTGTACTTTTTTATTATGTTTTCTAACTAAGTAAAAAACAGATGGATGTATAAGATTACACGTTTTTGGAAAAACAAGTAGAGTCTTCTATACCCAGCAATGGCTTTGATCAGCTGTTGCCATACCTGCCTAGGCCACCTCCACACAAAGCTGGAGTTGTGCCATAGTCTGCTCCTACCTATTCATCTTAACTTAAACAATAACTGAGCACAGATTTCTATCCCACCTGTGGCAGCTGTTTAAACATGTCATACAGTACCTTACTCCCACAAATCTAGATCCCCACATCATCAGTGGAAGGAACAATCCTTTCTTCTCCTTTGTTCTTGTGCCCCTTCTGCCTAACACCTGATTTTTTTTTCTAGAATACATTAATGGAAGGAAGAGTTGTGCAACACAGCACCATGGGTGGAAAGCAGCCAGCCAACCTGTACCAGGAAAACAGCTATTACACGCACGCGATCCGCAGTGTTAGTCCCATTACAGGGCTATAAAATCTGAGCAGGTTACAAAGCCCTGAGGGCTAGGCCACGAGCACTAAAACTTAATGGTGAGAGTGAGCTACTTTTGATTTTAGCCTTGACTTCTCCTCCATGCTGGCAGTAAATATCAGCAAAAAAATTACTCAGTGACAGAAATGAGCTGTAATCTTTTAAGAAGTGGAGCAACAACCCTTTGCAGCTGAACCAGGGCACTTGGGTGACTGGGGTGCTCAGCCAGGGCACCTCTACTCACAGGCCTTCAACCTGTGGTTTAATTGACTGTTGTTGTTTTCTTTCCATCAAGCAAAAAAATAAAAGGGAACAAAAACTTCAGGCATATGAAGTTTCGCACAGGAAATGAAATTGAAACCACTGACACGGCAGCACAGCAGCGCGGGGGGGTCTGCAGGGGATGTGCGAAAAGGAGAAGTGGCAAAGCTGGTGAACAAGCTCATGGAGAGCACAACTTTGCAAAACAGGTTGGTGAAATGTAGACTTTCACATACACAAAAAAGTGAAGCTCTGTAGACACTATGATATTTATTTGCTCTCCTACAGCTGGTGCCAGGTGCTGGCTTGCACGGCCGGACAATGGCATGTTTTGTTTAATCCCAGAACAGCCTTGGCTCTGTCTCCAGCTGCAGCCCTGTCCTCTCAACCACCCTGACTGCTCAGAGCTACTCACTACGCTCCTGGAGGGCATTTGAAATAGAAGACCACTATGTCTGACGTGTTTTGAAATGGGCATTATTTGATCAAAAATCACTGATTTGATCACTGCCCATCTGCTTTGATGTTCTGAGTTACAAGCAGAACCTTTGGTATTGACCACTAAGCCATGGTGCTTTTAAATACCATGTGATTCAGACTAATTCCCAACCAGAGGTGTATTTTCAGTTCAGTTTTGCCATGGGTTTCTGACATCAGCTTTTACAGACTGAGAGTTGTGCTCATTTTTGTGTCAAGATCTATGAAAACCAAACAGCACCAGAACAAATACTTCACTTTTCCAAGGAAACTAACACATAAACCACTTCTGCATACCATGGCCTGCAAAGTGCAGAGCACACACCAAGCAGGAACAAAACCCTGAGCCCACACACTACTTGGACAAAAGCCCCACAGAATTCACCCTGGAATTTCTGTGTCTGAAAGGAATTTTATTAGAGCAAAGGCTGATTCCAACACAAGAAACAAGTATCTGCAATCCCACCTTTATACCAGGGTCAATCACATAGGCTACAGGTAATTAGTTACTTGTTTTTCTGTTGGCTTTTGAAGGAAAGCTTCCTCAAATAAAGTGTGACAATACATGAACAGCCTGAGTATTTTTCCCCGTCTCTTCTTGTCATTTCAAACAAATGCCAGCTGATGGTTGCATTGCAGGTTGCTTTTATAGTCCTAGCCTGACTACGGTAAACTGAACTTACTCCTGCTACCAGTTGAGGATTTTTCTCAGTGCAATTTCATCTCAGCAAACACATTTACATAAGATACCAATGTGGCATATTAAGCTTTAGTATCTAAAGCTGTTTTCATCATTACTACAATTGTTTTTCACTATTTTTTTTTTAATGCAAAAGCTTATAATGGACAGGTGGGAAATTGCTTGCAGTTCCACTATAAATAATAGGCACCTGACAAACAGCTGAGATAGTAACAAAAACACTTCACATACAAACTGATGGTAGAAAGTGATAGATTTCCTTTGGTTAACTTGTCTGAATTTTTGTAGGTGACCTGTACAAGAGCTACATGAATTTCTGATAGTTTTCCAGAAGGAGAAGCCTAGATGATTTGAAGTCAGATGTACAGCTTTAAATTCCACATTTGGATACTATCTGCCCATTAAATTTGACTTGTAATCTATTGCTTGTGTACTGCACAAAGAGTGGAGAAGAAAAGAACTTCAACCCTACTGAGCAACAGTATCTTGCATTACTATATTCCCTCTACATGACACAACGCCTTTTTCACACTTGAAAGAGCAGTACTCTGCATCATTTAAGGAGGATCTGTATGAGGATAGAGTATTGATGTGATTATAGAAAAGGAAGGGCAGCAATGAAAGCAAGGCTGTCCTGTTAAATCTTGATTTTAGAATCCTGCCTTGTATAAAAGGGGACAACAAAAGCATTTGGTAACTCATATTTAGTCTTTCCTCAATTCACTATGGTAGCCCCATTTGTAAATTTTACTTTTGATAGAGCTTGATGGGAAGTAAGGTGTTTGCATAATCAATATACTTCTTGCTGTTAAAGGAGAGAAATGGGAAAAAAGCACCTTATCTTGTCAGATTTGAAAGAGCAATCCTCTGAAACTATGAAATATTCCCTTATTTTTCCCAGCAAGGGAGTTTTTGAGGTTTTATTTCCCCCTGCAATAGTTACATCATTGTTGAAAATCCCCTAGGTTGATATGGTGAATCTGAATATGATCTTGCTTTCTCTCAACACAATTAAAATAGCATTGTTCTGACAAAGGGCGTTTTTTGGCTAACATATGGGCTGACCATGAAAATTTGCTACCCGATGGAGCTCACAGATGCCCCTGTGCACGTCCCAGCTCTCTGGCAGACAGCTGCAGGGCTGGGAGAGCCTTGAGCTGAGGAGCAGATGCTCTGTGCAGCATTAACTCCCTCACGTGGTTACGGCCACATGAGGAAACCAGCACGTAACGGCCCAGGGAGGGCAGTTGGTGACTCACTAAATCCTAAACACCCCAAAGCTCTCTTCTAGGCTGCTACAGAATGACATTTGTCACTGAAAAGGAAAAAAGGTGGTATCCACTTTTTCAATACGTATCATCCTGATATAATTATGCATCAAACTCTTCAACTGATAACTTCAATTGGAACTTATCGAAGACTTGAAGAGAACTCAAGTGAAATCCTGGTACAAATTCAAAATAATTTCAGAGGTACCCAAATTTCACCTACTAATCTCACCTGGGGCCATCATTTACATCTTGATGTTGTTCCCCTGTGATTAAAAGCACTGTCACCTCACCAACCTTCAAGAGGTCACTCCCGTTCTATGCAGGTATGAATGAGAGTCACAATGACAGGGAGTGAGGAGTTTATGATGTGCAAAGCACTATGGCTGGATCAGAAAAGGAAGTGGATATTATAAAGAACCATAAAGTAATTCAGGTTAGAAGGGATTTCTGGAGGGCACATAGCCCAGCCTGCTGCTCAAAGAAGGGCCAAAATCAAAATCAGACTGGCTTGCTGATGGCCTTGTCTGGTCAAGCCCTGAACAAGTGTGGAGACTGTCCAATCCCCATGCAACTCATCCCACTGATTCCCTCTGCTCAGGATGAACATTTATTCCATAGAAACAATCCAAATGTCTCTACTGGATAAAGAAAGAAGATGAGGAGGAGAAGGGAGAGGAGGATTAACACAAAATGACAAGATGATACCAAATGGAAGGCTCACTCTTCACTCTTCTGGTACTGCACACACACAATACAAGCAGTTGGAAAGCAAAAGATACTGAGGGGGTGTGTGGTGAGTGACAAATGGGTAAGCTCCAGGTTAAGTACAAAACAAGCAACAGTCCCTGGTGGCAGCATATCAGACAATGCCCATTTTATTGTCAGAGTAAAACATATTCCTTTAAGAAAACCAAACAAAAATGCCCTATGGAGTGCTTCAGTGCGTGCCAAGCAATTATTGCTTTCCACAATGTGTCCTGTGACTCACTGTGCCACAATGAGCTGGCATATGGTGCTCATTCAGGGTATATAACTCACACATTAGCTCTGAAGAGCTAATAGTTACTTGGACTGTAGTTAATTTTGGGGGTTTTTAATTTCCCAATGGCAATGCAATAAATGTCATGCTTATTATTGTATTATTATTATTTTTAAAAAATATGGTTTTAGTGGCAAGCAAGAGTCATTAACACCTCAAATCTCTTGTATGCAAGGAAAACCAATTCAGACAAACTCTGGCATGCGAAAGCACATAAATAATTGGTAAACACTACCTGTGGTCTTCTGGGTCCAGATTTGACTGATGCCAAGAGCAATCAACTCCTTTTTGGCTGCAAAGGATAGGAGGGCACTCAATACCTTGCAGAAGGCACTCAGTACCTGGCAGAAATCAAGCTTTCTGTGTGCCAGCTCCCCATGAAAGAGCAAACCTTGAATCACATGCAACAGAAAAGATTCCCTTCTCTTGCAAGGGAAGGCAACCTCCTAGACAGACACAGAGCCAGCTCTCTGTAGGGTGTCAAATACTCCTCTGGGCTGGAAAAGGGGCACTTTCTCTTCTCAAAGGAGACATAAAAAGTAACAAAGAATCTGTCTTTCATTGAGTCTGCCCTAGAGCAGTAGATCAGAAATCCAGTTTTTATCACGAAGAAAACATCAGAAACCTTAAAAACAGGGACTGAGTAGTGGCAGAAGAAACTGTGTGCAATTACAAGGAAATTCTTCTCCTGTAATCAAGATGCCCCAAATGAGCCCAAACTGCACCATGTCTGATGAGTACAACCAAGAGAACATGGCTTCAGAGTGCTAATGGTGCTTTCCACCATACCAAGATGATTTCATGGGTGTAAGAATCCTGTAGAAGCAAGGTCTACTTAATACTTGTATACATTTGACAAAAGTACACTGAAGTCAGTGCTATTCATTAGCAAAAGCGGATCAGAAAGATGGAAGTGGATAACTGGGATTTTGTCCACGTAGGGACTCAGAGCTACAGCAGAAGTGCAGCGGGGTTGAAGGTCAGCAGGGCTGATTCCTGGAAAAGGGGTTCTGACTTTTGACATAATTTACACAATGACAAAGCAATAACAGTGCTACTGGAATCACCAAAGCTATGCTGGAATAAATCAGTTGAGAATTATATCCTGATTTTGTATGTCTTTGAGCTAATTTCACAGGTATCAAACAACACTAACATCTCAAATGTGACTTGGAAGGAAAAACATAAACACTTCAGTATATGCTCTGATCCTACTCTCTACTGCACCTGATCCCCAAGGAGGCAATTATTCCCTTGGTGGTTTCCTGTACAGCCCAAATGCAATGATTACCAAGACACATTTTTTTTTCCTGTGTTTTTGCTTTACAAAATGTAAATTTGGACTGTGCAGTCTCAGGTGTTTTCTTTAGGGTTTAACACAACAGGTCCTGAGCAGTGATGGGAGAATATGGCCATGACCTTACCATAAGTGGTGATGGGGAATAAGGACCTGCTCTGCCTATTTCCTCATCTAGAATCTCCTGAACTGTGTAGTTGGATAGGAGATAACTGAAATTTCGCCTGAACCAAGACTCCCAGCATTTGACCTGCACTATATTATTGCTACTCCATAGGTTCTTTGCTAATGGTCACAATATATTCTCCATCTCCTCAGAAATATTTTTGACTTAATAAAATATTTTTTGCATCTCACTCAGCTACCTTCCTCCAGGAATGTATTAGAGAAAGGGCAAAAGTACATAAAAATTAAGCAGAGCTCAGGCCTTTTCCCAATCAAAAGTCATATCCATCTTTGCAGAAATGTCAAACTCTTAATTTCACCCAAGGAGATAAAACCAGCATTTAGGCAATAACCACCTTCTCCTCAATGTAAAGACCATCCTGCCAGAAAAGGAAATGCTGCCCTTGTCCAGATCTCAAACGTTCATTCTCTGGTTGGCTAATTTATGACAGTGATTTTCATTATAGAGTATTATTTGTAGCTGCTGTTTTCATGAAGCAGCTGTAATAAACAAGCGAGATTTATGTTGCTTTTTCAATTGCTTGAAATAATTAGCACGGTTAATTTTAGGCTCTGAAAAAATCTACTGATTTCTCTATTTTTTTTAATAAATACAGAAGCTACAAAGCAATCTACCATCACCAGTCAGGCCTGGGTCAGAATAGTATGCATGCCATATACCAGCCAAAATGTGTTTCAGATGAGGAAATAATCTAAGTTCTCCAAACAACCTTTTAAAAGTAAATGATGGTTGTGCTGAGTGAAATGTTTTAACAACTGCACCGTGTGCTATTTTACTCCAGCCTAAATGCAGACAGGACTTTGTTTTATTCTTATTCTGGTCTATACAGGTGCAAATGGGCATCCTGGATGTGGATCACAGTGGTGAGCTCAATGAAAAGCAGGATCAATGCCGAGACCCAGACCCAGATCAGAATTTTGCAGCTGCTTCCTGCCTTGATGATTTATGCTGCACCTAAGAGTCCTGACCCACGTCAGACATTCAGATACCAAACTCAGAGCTTGCGGTTTGCCCTCATCTCTGCATCATTTACTTTTTCCACTCATTGCCTCTCAACCACAGCTTGCTGTATTGACAGTCCAGACACTTTTTTAGAACAAGTAAACACTCCCTCTCCAACCCAATTTGGCCATTTCACAGCTGGTGCTGCACTTCGGAGCCTGATCCAACAAACCTGCTTCATGACAGCACCGAACAAACATCCTCTAAAAAGCTTTCCACTCATAGTTGGGGTTTTTTTTGGTTGGTTGCTGTGTCAGTTCTGTGACTCATCAGCCTTACAGTATTTTTCTTGGTGCAGGTGCCACCACCTCAGCTGTCCAGGTTTTCTCAGTGCAGTGGGAAAGACAAGATGAAATCCCAGGGGCCAAGAGAGAACTCAGCCTTAGGAGTTGTACAAGAGAGGACTAATGTCCAGCAGACATTCAGCTGACTACAACCCCAGGAAAGGTGAGGAAAAGATGATATGCTGTGAGAAAGACCACATCATGCCATGCATAGAAGAGATACAGAAGCAATATACTTGTTGTATAATGAGGAAAGGTACAAAATGAAGACAAGGAGAAGGCTAAACCTATTGGTTCTTATGAATTTTTTAACTGGAGAAGAAAAAGTTAGGGAAGGTATACAAATAAGAATGATGAAGCTGGGAAAGGAATCTGGACTAATATGCAAAAGACAGTAATAGGTATCAAAATACAAAATTTTAGGTACTTTTCTCCATATATGGTAAAACAGTAACAACTTCTACGTCCATGATAAAATCTCAGATTGTTAAAATAAATAAATAAATACTGTTTCAAAATATTCCTGGATAAAATAAGTAAGTGGCATGCAATGGGATGGGGATTTAGTGTCAGGAAGTTTAAAGCCCTACATCCCAGAAGAGCAGTGACATTGCCTGAGGAGCAGCTAGCAAAGCTGTGAATCCAAGAAGGACCTAAAGGTGATTGCAGGTAAGATTAGCCAAGTAATGGAGCTCTGCTACTGAGTGATGCAGAAGGGTCAAAGGCTAAGCTATTTCTGGATGTGTACACGGGAAGGGATAATATGGAAATCTAAAGCATAATGCTATGTCAAAGGAGCCACAGTGAACAAATTATGAGTTGTTCCAGTCTCCACAGATTAGACAGGAGAGAGAGAAATTAAAGGAAATACAAATAAAGACAATAAAAGTGCTCTAAGGAGAGAGTAAGAGAGCTAAAATAAATATGTTCTATAAATGAGAAGACTCCTGGGCTGGGATTCAGCTATAAATACCTTCCAGGTACTGTGTGTAGAGGAAGGTAATTAAGCTAGCTCAAAAGATAGTAGGACAAGAAGCAATTGCTTGAATTTAGGAATGGAAAAATTCAGGATATATAATAAGAAAAAGTTGTTTGATGAGAGACATCTCAACTAGGCAGATTCCCAAGGTGAGAGCTAAGGCACACTTACTGCATGCAGCCCACAACAGATTGTATAAGGATGGGGCTCTAGGAAATTTTGCCATCACAACTTTCTACTGTCCAAAGAGATCACCACAGTCCAACTTACTGATCTTTCAGTCTCGTTCTTTGTGGATTATCTTAAAGACTTCTCTATTTTAAAAAAATCCCCAAAACAACACCCAGCCTGTATGTCCAGGTAGTGACAATACCTCTACATCAGAGCTCAGAGCTGGGGGTGTGCAGCACTCCAAGGTGCATGGCAGGTGAGGGCAAACCTCTCAGCCTCTCTTCTGGCTATGCAGTGGTGTGGGCAATGTGAGTCTGTTGGGTGCTGGGTGTGAGAGTGTCAGCAAGAACAAAAACGATGACCCAGACCTCAGATTATTCTGAGTATCTCAGCGTTGAGGTCAAAGCAGGAACTACCTCTTGTGACACTCATGATCTTCCCTCAGCCTTGCGTTAAGACATCCTACATAGAAGCTTTCAATGTCACTGCATAAATTATGTACTTTGATTTATGATTCACTGAAAACCAATGCTAGCAGTATTTAACAACTCTCAGGAGCTCTAAATATAGAAAGAAGAAAATAAAATAAAATCCCCAAAACATTTGCAACAGACCTTAAAATTTTAAATGACAAACGGGTACACACAAATGTGAGGAATATAAAACCCAAGTACCCTTAATACCCTCCCTTAAACAAATCCCATCCCAACTGCACTCACCAATCGGGACTTCTGTCCCCTCCTCAATGTAGATGGGCAGTGGTGATTCCTCCATAGGATGAGGCACTGATGGAAAGTAATGAATTGTGGTAGTATTTGTCGCAAAGTGACTACAATAAGATGGTCCCTTTCTTATCATTACAACTACGTATGGCTGGTTACTATCACAAAGAGCCCTTTCTCAAAGTGGTCACCACCTGTAACAGAGACCGGCCCAAGTCACGGTCTGAGAGGTTAATCCCCACTGAGCATTCACTGCCACAGGAGTCAACCTGCTTTGAACAGGACCTGGGAGAGATCCCTGTCCTGAATGCTTCACCATCCTGCCTTTCACTATAACCTCACTACTCCCATCCCTGGAGCTTAACTCTCTTTTGGAAACTCACACCATTGTAGAAGCCAAGGGAAGCCAATGCACAGACAGGCACAAATAGAGTTATCGAGTCAAAGTCATAATATTTCATGCACAGAACCAGAGGAGAGAGGCTCTGATGCTCAAAGCTTGCTGTTAGCTGTTGAAAAGCCACAGCAGGTGATGGAAAGCTGCACTGCAAATAGCCTCTGGACCACTGACTTTTCATTACTCATTTTAGAGTGTATGTATTGACCTAGGAATTCTTCTTTGGGATACTGCAATCTCCAAGCAAACCTCTCCAGATCTGCACTGTGTGGTTATTCTGCAGTTTCCAGACACCATACAGTCACTGCTGTAGGGTTTGTCTGTTTGGGTTCTTCTCTATTTGGGAGCTTCTTCCCGTAAAGGTGTTTTTGCTGCACCATTTCCCATTTATAATCTCTGGGAAGCATATGCTTCACAGGATTTTTAAGAGATTTGAATTTCCTATTCTAGAATGAAATAATAATGAGCTACAAATGTTGAAAATGTTCATACTCAAAAACCTTCTGGATTTTTTCCTTCTCTGTGTCCTTTTAAAAATTATGATGTACCTCTCAAAGATACAAACTCTTAACCTAATCTCAGCTAGGATTCCCAGCAGCAGGGAAGGAGGATTCTTTAATCCTTTGTGGGGTGTCCTTCACTTATTACTGGATTTTTAAATTTTTTTTCTCCTGAAAGATTGTCTTATCCATAAAACCAGCCAAAGAACACTTGTGGTTTAAAGCTATTAAATAAAGCATCTAACAATGTTTCTGCTAGCGACACAACCAGAATGAAGAGTGTTTTCAACAGATGCTTGACTAGCAATGGGCATAATATAAACCCCACGCTGGTGCTTTGCAGGATGCAAAGGGCTGCCAGCTCCTGCCTTTCCGTCAGCCCACCTCTTGCTCACGTGGAAGATGAAGGGAAGCACAGGGGAGAGGAAGAGCAGAACACGGTTGCCTACAGAACTACTGTACAAGCCACAGAAATCATGGTCTACCGGGACGCCTTGCGCAAGCCACTTTTATCTAGAAGCTGAACTAACATTCCAGCTCAACAATAGCAAAAAAACATTTGTTACCACACGGCGTTTTGCTACATATTAACCAGCAAGTTGCTACGCAAGCATAATGGAGTGCTGCAATTCCGAGATACATGTTGTTAAAAAAAAAAAACAGCCTTAAAAAAAAAAATTGACTTATGGGAAATCAGCCTGAGGTGAGTGCTCGTGGGCTTGCCATGCCACTGGACACAGTACATGCTTGGAAGTTATGCAAAGCGGGCCCTGCATTGGGAACAATGCAGTCATTTTCCTTGCTAAGCTAATTTTGCATAAAGGCAATGAGAGTCTTCATCTATGCAGCCCCATAAAACATTTTATCAGATTTATTTACTAGGAAGAAATACCAGAGCAGAGCTTCCTATGCTACTCAACAGTTTTCAAAGCTGAGATCTGCAAAAAAAAAACCAGGTCGCTGGATGGTGTAGAAAAAAAAACTGTTGTGTTTTTATGACATGCAGCTTTCTCAGTATCACGAAGGATATTTTAACAGGCTCCCCCAGACTGAGAGCCAGACTGGAGCCAAATGCTTTCACTAAACATTTGCAACAGTATTCACCAATATATGGCTGGTGGCATCTACTCTTATTTTAATGGGCTTCACCATAAGTTGTAGAGAAGGCCTGAAATACCTACAGGCTATTAGAGGCCAGATAGATGTACACACATTCTTTCTTACCCACACATACACATGCACACACCTGCACACAAACAAATGGCTCTATGGGCAGAACTTGGATTCTGTAGGATCCAAGGCAGAAAAGCTGATTTTTGTTACAGGGTTTGGGAATCAAGAACTCTGGGGTGCTAAATCAAGCTCTCACTTATGGGTCTCCTCCGCTTTGGGCAAACCATTTTAACATTATCCCTCCAGGATTTACACACCAACTTTATGGGCATGCTGCTTAAATGGCTGCAAAGTGCTTTGCAATGGTTTCTAAATTCTGTGGTGGTACACAGAAGAACTGCACAGACAGATTTTAGATATCAGTTGCTGAGCATTATTGCTGTATAACTACAGCCTATTTTTACATGCTCTATACTTGGTTTCTATAAACAGATGGTAAGTGTTCAGTATTTGAATGTTTCAATGAGCATTTTAAGCCTTTTGTAATTTCATAAACAAGCATAAATAACACTTACATGAAGAAGAGTCTCTGCTGAATGTACTTTCTTTTCCTGTTTGGAAATAAAAAAAGAGAAAAAGGGAAAAATATTTTAAAGTAAAAAAATAGGTCCAGAAAGATAAGTCAGTCATGTTTCAATGTATCATGCACCGTGTTTTCCGAATTTCGTCAGTAAAAACTTCTATTTGAAGAACACCAAGACACCAAATGTAGTACCAATGCCAAAACAGGAGATAATTTCTCATGTGTTCCATCCTATTTAGAACATCACACGAGATATGACTATATCTGTCTAAATAGCAGGAAAATTACACTGCAGCAGTGAAATTAAATGCCATGTGATCTGGATAAAAAAATGAAAAAAGAAATGAACTTTTAACTACATTCCAGCTCAGAGATAACCCCATGCCTCAGTGTACAAGTTGTTCTCCTACCTATGGACATGGGACCTACACCAACACCCCGCAGCAGAGCCCTCCTGCTGTGTTTTGGCACAGCAGGGTTGTTTTTCCATGCCAGTGCTCAAGCACTGACTGCATTCAAACCCAGGCTGGGCAGCAAAGGCGTCCTTCGAGGCTGTGACAATTCTGAGCGATAGAGAACCGCAACAGGAAACCCAGTAACTGCTAAAATGCAGAACCTTCCCAACAGGCCTTAACAGCCACCTCCTGCAGCCACGGCACTGCCACCCTGCTGCCACCCACCCAAAGCTTGCTGGCCTTTGATCCATGCTGCCCTTCCACCAACCGAGCTGGTGGCTTCAGTGGATGCTCTTGGAACAGCATTTAGGGCTGGCACTAAATGGCTTTTTGCTGGTGTAAATCTGGACACAAAAAGGAGGCTGACAGAAATACAGAAGATGCTGTAGGACACCAGCTGTAATTTCAGGGTCATAGAGTGGCAGCACATCAGCCCTACCAACAGAAGGTTTTTGGGGAAAAAAGGACAGCGAAGAGTAGCAGATTCAATAATTTCTCCTGTATTACATTGTATCAATATTAGCTACTATGTAAGCAATGTAAAGAGTTTTGCCTCCAGTTTACATGCCTTGGGATGAAACGCAGCTCACACAAATCAATTAAATCCATGGCACTGCAACAGCTGAGCATTCAAGTAAACAGGCATGTATGGAAGAAATTCAACAAATATTAAATCACTGCATTTTCATCCTCATGCTTTTCTTCTAAGGGCCAAGGACCCAATCCAGCAAGCAAGCCCCTCTAGGGCAGCATTAGAATAAATTTTAGTTCTGTGTGTAGAGCTCTTACTGGAGTAGACAGAGGATTACTTTAAAAAAAATAACCCCGATCCATTCTGGTCACGTAAATTAAGTTAGTGATGAAAAGAATTTGAAGACACTAATCCTACTGGGTAATCTATTCAAAGCTTTACTTCTAAATGATCTACAATTTATTCATATGACCAATCAAATAAGCATTACTTACAAAAGGCTGTAGCTACCATGGCTTTCCCATCCATTTTTATGTGCTGTAATAGGGTTAAATTTAAAAAAAACTGATCAGCATAATCTTTTCAGAGCTGTTTGCCAGCATGATTAAAACCCCAGGTAGGGCACCACTGCAGAGACTCCCCTTATAGGTGGAACTGGCAGCACTGCCATGGGGACATTGGTGCAACATTGCCCCGCTGCCCACTGGGCCAAAAATATGGGGCACTGGAAAACCTAGAAGGGGCAAAATTAAAATACTAGGAGGTTGCTGCTAAGGCTTGATGTGCATTGATGAAAATCCTTGGAGTATCACTGCCTGGAAAGTGCCCAAGAGTCTCTTTGGAAACATCCAGTCCATAGGACCTGGCTGGAAGCCACTAAGATACACTAAGAGTATTGATTAAAAAAAAACCTCACTGAAATATTAGTGATGATTAGCTGTAAGACAAGATCCTCACCGAGCCTTTACAAACAGAACTCCGCTCAGGCACGGGAGGTTTTCCAAGCACTCTGAAGCAAGAGCAAGCCAACCTAAAGCGTCTTCCTAGTTTTCCAGGGCAATGTGGCACCTCTTTTCTGCCAGTATTTCACACCAATTGAAGCCTCCTGCCACTGCCCCAACATTTCACCTCCGACATGAAAGCTCAAGGCAACCCATCCTAAAGCTACACATTTGAGATTACCAATGAGGAGCTGTAAGCCAAATTTTGCTCCTGGTTACAGCAAAAGAAAATAAAGCAGAAGTTGGTAGCATTTGAAGGATTCAAAATTTCTACTAGATTCCAAACCAAGATTCCTAAGCAACCAAGCCAAACGCCCCAGGATTTGGATGCAGCACCCCGGAGCCCACATCCACCTGCTCGGGGGTTCCAATATCACGGTGCCACCTGCGACCTCTTTCTTTGTACCAAGTATGACAGAAAATAACCCTCCCAGCGCACGGTGAAAGAAGCAGGTTAATAAATGACAGCTAGCAGCGGCCTTTCCTCTCCCGGCCGAGGGTCGGGGTGCCCATGGGCAGCACCAGGCAGGGGAAAGGTGTCTGCCGCCCTCCAGTGGGAGCTGCGCCAGTGCACCAAGGCGGGAGAGGTGGGAAGGGGAAGGGACAGAGGTGAAAGGCAAAACAAGAAAAAGAAGGGAAAAAAAAGAATATGCAAAGCAGATAAGAGACAGTTGAAGGGGAAAGAGGAAGATACTATCTCTGAAAGTACCAAAAATAAAGTTTCCAATATCAGTTTAACCAGGGTAACACAGACATCCTCCCTCCACGCTGGTGCTTCAGACTCGGCTTAGTCCAGGCGAGGGACACCGTCACTGTCACGCTGCCGGCTGCCTCAGCTGCTCACACATTTTGCTTAAAAAAAACCCCAATAACCTTCAGGGAAACCTTTCCGTAACACTTGCGGCAAAGGTAGGCAATGCCAGAAAGCAGTCAGTTCGGCTGAACGCAGACCCAGAGGTAAACACCCGGCTGTCAACAACCATCAGAGTTCTCACCAAAGCCTCTCCCGTCGAAATTCCACAGCAGCAGGTTTTAACGGGCTGATTTACCCTCAAACCTAAAGCCATAAAATCTAAACCGGTAGCAACTGTCATCCGAGCCCCAAATTACACAGCCGATGACATGTGCCCTGTCAGGACTGCCTCACTGTTTTGCTAGTCCAAAACTCAAAACATTTTCACATGCAAGCAATCAAAAAAAAAAAAAAAAAAAAAAAAGTTACCAAAATAGCACTATCAACGTAACCAGCTCCTCTCGGCACATTTTCTTAATGCCTTTCCCAATACGGTTAAAAAACATGGGAACTAATCAAAAACCTCCATCTTTACACCTTGGCACAAACTGCTGGAATACGTGAGAGGTTGTATTTCTCCGTATTTATCTGGATCCTCTCCCACTATTTTTTTCAAATTTAATTTCCATTCGTGCTTCCTTTTAAACATAGCTCTTATTAAACAGCAGAAATCGGCTTTTACAATTTCTAAATACCAAGTTTTGCCACTCTTGGAGCTGCCTAAGGACAACACAGCTTGCCTTCAGTGTCATAAATAACACATACTCTGCACATTTCTTCGCCTGGGTGAAATAAATTCTCCCATGTTCTTATATGGAAACCTTGTGAGTCCTCCCACGTACCGCCTGGTACAATATCAGGCAGTGATGGGCATTCATTATCTTAAAGCCAGCGGGTGAATTTTGGATCCAAGTTACCCCCAGATGAACCCAGAATTATCGTCCCTTTGCACAACGCTGAGCACGGTAACCTGCCCTGTGCAGTCCCTGTATTTTGTTCCCAAGCCCCAGCCACTACTTTGATTTCAGCACGTCAAGAATCCACAAAATAAACGGAAAACGAGGGGACTAAAAAGGAAAATGAGCCAAATAACAAGAAAGCAGCAGCAATAGCATTACCCACCAGGTAGGCCCATTAGCATCAGATGTAGCATTGCCTGTACCAGTCTCTTCACTCGAGGTTAGCACACGCCAGACAGAGAAAACACAGCGGGGAGGGGTGGGAAGGAGAGAAAAAATGGGCAAAAATAGCCGGGGAGAAAAGCGTGCGCCGTCGATGTGCTGGAGGGCCGCCAACGGGGAATGGCTGAGTATGTTATCGCCAAAAAAAGTTAACGCAAGGTGTGGGGGGGTGGAGGGTAAATAACCTCTGGGGAAGGAAAACCCCGCCGGGGTAATGGGAGAGCTGGGGAGGAGGGGGCTGGAGGGAGAAGGATGAATTAATAAATAAATGGAAGGGGGGAAGGGAAAGCGTGCCCGGGGGTACCCCGAGTCGAGGCGGACAAAGGGAGGACGATGCCGCCGCCACCGGCCCGGCTCGGTTCGGCTCCGCTGGGCGCGGAGCGGCCGCCCCTTTGTTCGCCGCGGCAGCGAGGGGCGATCCTCGCCGCTCCGTTCCGCGCCGGCCCCGCCACCGCCACCACCGCAGCGGCAGCAGCGGCGGCAGCCCCGCCGCCCGCCCGCCCTCCCGCCCGGGAGGCGCCGGTACCTGTGTCCGCTGGCCGCGGTGCCTGCGCGCCGCTGCGCCCCTGCGGCGGTGCGGCGCGTCCGGCGGAGCGGTGCGGCGCGACTAGCAGCGCCGAGCAGGAGGAAACGGTAATTTATAAGCGCTTTCTTCCTGACCTCTCGTGTCTGTTGTCTAATGAGGGAGCTTTGAGCATCACCCATCCTGCTGAGTGGAAAAACACCGGCACGGCCTCTTCTTTGCTGGGGAGGGGGGAGCCTAAAGGAAGGGGTGTGGGGGAGGAGGGGCCATGCCGCAGACACGGCGGCGGAGCCCGGGCTGGCAGGCGGCCGCGGGCCGGCGGGGAGGGGCGGGCGGGTGCGGGGCAGCAGCCGCCGGGCAACGGCCACCGCCTCCGGGGGGGCTGCCCCGGACCGCCCGCCCTCCCCCGCGGCTGCCGCAGGCAGCGGGAGCGGCACCGGGGCCGCCCCGAGCCCGCCCGCGGAACCCGCCCGCGTCCCGCGGCTGCCGCGGCGGGCAGGGAGCGCTGCGAGGGCTGCCAGCCGCTCATCTCGTCCCGGTATTTTTCATTTCCGTACATTTTTTTATCCTTATTTTTTATCTGTACACAAAGAGTGCCCGTACCACAGACAAAGCATCCCACGGCGCTGTCACCGGCGCTGCCCGTCCCTGCGCTCGGGCCCTGGCTCTGCTCCTCCGCGCTCACTTTTCTCCCTGCGGAACCTGGTGCCGCTCTGCCAGGCTTTGGGGACAGGTTTGGTCCCGCAGACGTCTACTGCTGGAGGAGGCAACGCAGGAGCGTGGCCTCGCAGGTGCCTGGGGGGCCGGGATCTCCGTGCTCTGCTCTGCCCTGCCGCCACCCAAAAGCGCGATCCCCGGCACCGGAAAGTCCCCGTCGCAGCTGGAGAACAAAGTACGGCCGGGGCGATCGGCGGGGAAATTGAGCAGGGCAACGTTTTGTTTTGCGCCGGGTTTCACAGAACCGAAAGCCGGTCTTTTTCCACTGCAACCGAACGGGAACATGACTCAAACATGTCCTTGCTCTCCTACCTGCATCCCCTCTGGTTCCCTTAATGAAAGTGTACAGCGGCAGACAGAGTCGGGAGGCATTTTCATATAACCCCTGCTGAAGACTTAGTAAGATCCTGTGTACTGCAAAATACCGTTTGCATTGTGGGAGTACAGTTGTGGTGAAAAGAAGATTTTGGGCCATCTGTGTTTCACAGAAGTCCCGCAGTGCTAACCTTGCACTGGGAACAGCAGGGACGGACCAAAGGAGAGTGAATAGTCCCCACAGCTCTGCTCTCTAGGTTTTCCCGGATACAAGATGCTACCTTTTCTACTCCACAAACTGGGACAGGAGTCACTGGGAGACCACCTCTGGAGCCCATCGCCTATGCACAGGCTGCTGGGGGATCAAATTCCATCACAGCAGCCTCCAGGGAGGTCTCTAGGAAAGGCTGATTTCCTTAGCTGGTTCTTGAAAAAGCTGCACCACTCTGCACGCTTTTTGATGGCAATACAAGGTGCCAAAAACACTGTACCACAGCCACACATCCGATTTTCCCTTACTCGAGTGCATTCTGTGATTTTCCAGTATCTGTGCAGGTTTGCAATGTGAATAGGTTTTTAGCAAAAAACTAGATAGACATATAGGATATATGCAGCTAATTGATGACATATCTGCACTGAACAGCCTCGTTTATATTCATAACGATGTAGTCCATGCTGCCACCTACATCTTCTGATTCAGGTTTCTTGTGTACTGCAGCTTCGATTCATAGGCATCCTTTGCGGAAGGCAGCTCACATTTTGTGAGGCTCCACGAGGGACCACAAACACAAGTGGCTCTGGCTGCACTAGGGAGTGAAGCAAAACGTTTCTCACTGTCTCAGCCACTTGTTTGGTTGCAGTGAGGATGCCTCGATGCAGATTAGGAACCAGCAGTCACATCAGTGAAATGTAAGTAGCGGCTGGAGCCTCATCTGTGTGAAGGATCCTGCCAGCACAGCTGTACCACTGACAGCAGTGGAATATTTTGCTCAAGTTCTCTAGAGGAATCAAAGCCTGTATTTTGTCTCTGGCTCTCTTTTTCTGTTGCTCCTCACTCATTAAAAGTCAGCCACACAAAGCACATGGTTGCTCTCTGTGTTTAAAAAAAAAGTGTTTGGGGTAAAAGACCAACAGCCAAAGCTGCTTTGAAGTCAGAGGCATGTAAACTGTACCTGGAACTAAGCAGAATAATAATTTTTAGTCCTCTTGTGTCATAAATATGCACATTGCTGTCTGCTATTTCATTATGAGACAGCACAACTTCTGAGAATGTGCCTGATGAATATTTGGGGGAACTCTGCCTTCAGCTGCAGTGGCGTACGGCAACACTAATGCCTTTGGCTGCTCCGCTCTCTTATGTAACCTAAATCACAAGTTAGAGCCCAAATTACAAAGCATAAGCATGTGTATAATATTAAGCATACAAATGGTGCCTGAAATTACTATCCTTTTCATGTAGGTCTGTTTTTAATCCGTTAGAATATTTGCTTCAGCAGCCTTATTGATTTCAGTGTGTGCTGATGCCGTTTGTAGCACAATCAAGCCCAACCCCTTAAAAACCCCACTGTGAAGACATTAACCCAGACTTAACTAAGAGAGGCCAAAATCACTCTGGTCACAGGTAGATGGAGTACAAACGACTTTTATACATCGAGTGTATCCTGTATTAAGGTGCTGTAGCAAGCATGACATCATATTCCTGTGCCTGCTTTTTTGCACCCCAGCCCAAAGCAGGGCTTGGCCATCACCTTCCTCTGAGCTTTCCTTCTTTCTCAGAGACTATTTTTGCCATTACCATGCTGATCTGCTTGGTGGAGTTTTAAGGTGTCGGGTGCTGATACAGCGAGTGCCTCTTGTATCTGTTTAATCCGATAACATAACTCTTTTTTAATCTCCACGTCTGGGTCACAGGGTTTAAAAAAGACACTGGGCCAAATCCCCAGCTTGGCTACAACGTGTGGAAATCTACTGAGATGGCACGAAAGTCAGGAGAGATTCTCTGCATTTGCACCCGGGTAAAGAGGTCTCGAGGGGCAGGGATGTGAGGGCCAGATTTCAGATGGATGAATATTAACACAAGGGTATGGCAGAGCTAAGTCAGGTTTCCACCAGGTGACGTGGAGGGAGGGATATTACACCAGGACCTAAAATAAGCTCATCAGCAAATTCTTATTATTTTTTAAATGGAAACAGATTTAATATTTCTTCATTTTTCAGCAGAAACCTTGTTTTCACTGTCTGGCTGTTGGAGGGAACATGATGTTTCATGGACTCAGGACCAAGAGAGGGCATGGACAAAGAGGAGGTTTTGCAGGGATTGGGAAGATTTTGCATATAAACATTAAAATAAAAAAAAGCAAAGCTCATTCAAGCACGAAGTCTAGCTGAAATGTAGCAGAGAAATGGACAGCACTGTCTCTGAAGAGTTGTATAAGCAAGAATGGCAAAATGATGGTCTGAATAAGTCCATTGCATTAATGATTTTTTAGACATGAATTTCCCACACAAAGTTATATGGGGTCAACCTTTAGGGTTCCCCTGTATAGCAGAGGATCCTGAGCCTGAAAAAGGGAAGCAGATTTTGTAAGGGATTTGCATATCATGGAGTGACTCTGGATTGCAGATTTTAAGCATTACTAAATTGGGGAATAAATTGTTGCTATTGCTGTTACATACCAGGATATCTCACTAATCCACGCAATCCACTAAGTTGCTGTAGTTTTAGTCTGTGTTTATTTTAGATGAAATTATGGCCTGGACAGTTAATTTTTCTTAGTTTATCCATATAAATCATATACAAATAAGATATCAGACAGAAATCAAAACATGACCTGCGTTTTTGCTACACTGCCCATCATGTGAACCTGCCAGTGATGGAACCCTGCACCCGGTTAAAAGTTAAACACAAAGGCAATGAAAAACCACAGGTTTTCTTGAAAAGTAGCCAATTGGCATTAAATTCTCCTGCTTTAATTCTCTGGGTGGCCTATTTTGCTTATATTTGAGACTGCCTAGCCATTATGGGATTGCCTGCTCTGGACCTTTCCTTACATCAAGCTAATTACAAATTGACTTGAGGCACTTAGCCCGTCTGAGAGGCTGGAGTTGGTCCTTTCTGAGCACCGGCTGAGTTGAGAAATGCCTGTTGCTTTACAGGGGCTGATTCCTAAAGTGAGGGGCAACACACAGGAACCAAACAGCCTGGAACCACTGGCTTTTGAAAAAAGTGAGTTTCTCATGTTAATTGACAGTCAGCTACCTGGAAATAAAAACCTCTCATATATCCAAAGGTTTTCACTGGGATTTTCAAGAGCTCCTGAGCAATTTAAAATCCTTGAAAGGAATGCACTATAGAATGAAAAATATAAGTATTATTGAAGAATGTCTCTGAACTGAAAACCAGCCAGTTTCATAAAAATGAGCTAAAAAAGCAATAACAGGTATTCTGTCTCCTGCTGGATGCTGCATGAACCGTATGTTTTGCATTTTGGAAGTCATTCTAAAGCAATGTTTTTTTCTTCGCTATTGCTGTTGGGAAGAACAGTAGAACTATGCATAAATGAGGTTAAAATAATCTAATTAAAAAATAAACAATGTGCTTTCATCTTCAGTTCATATACAGCCATTTGGGATCTACCTTAAAAAAAAAAAGATAAAAATTCAGAAAGGATTTTGAAGGACAACTGTTTCCCTTTAAGATTAATGATAAACATACTTGTGTTCAAGGGAGAATAGATCCAGTGTTATGTAACAGGATAAAGAAACAAAATCCTTTTTCCTTAAATTAAAATAACCAGTATGTGTGTGGATTTTAGTCAATCACTGAAAATTCAGGAAACCCATTTTCTTTCACAATTGCATTCCACATGCTGAAATTGACGTCTTCTAACTTTTAAACAGAATCACAATAATTAAAGACAAAAATTATGTGTTTGTTGCATTTGACCACACTTTGCCAATAGAGGATTGTTCCCCAGGGAAAATTCTGTGGCACTTGCCCTGTGCAAAAATCCAAATATGTGCTCATCTTTTTATTTTATGTGGCATTAGCAAATCCAGTTATTGCACTTCCCAGTTGTTTTTTTTTTCCTCTTCTTTTTAATCTGACTACCTGGTACTAGATATGGTAACTTATCTCTTTTAATAATTTTCTTGCCTGATCTATTACATAACTGCTCTTATAAAATCTTGCAATGCCTGCCTAAATTTTCCAAAAACAGGACAAAATCAACAGGTAATGGATTTTTTTTTAATGTTTGCATTGTTCTTTGCTGGCTCAATCATATAACATTTATTAAAAAACCACCCAAGAAAATGATTTCTCACCATAGAGCCTCCATTTTTCCACTTCTGTATTTTACAAAAGCACTCATACCAGAATTTCTGCATCAGAATTTGACACATAAAGTTCCTCTATCACATGAGTTCAATTTCCCAAAAGAAGGCAAATGGTAGTATTAATAACCAAGATATAAGCCTGAAAAGCCTAAGTCTCTGAAGGTACTTGCTGGGAAAAAAAAGAAAAAAAAAAAAGAAAAAAAATCATCTTGTTGGATCTAATTTTGAGTCATTGTTTGACACAATGCAGAGCAGTTGGGATTTGCAGAAAAAGACTCTGCTGAGCTCAGGTGATGTTCACTCGTGCATGGGAGAAGCTCGTGTGTGCTTTGCTGAGCGACTCCGAGCTTTGTCTGCAGACCAAAGTAAACACTGCTGATGTTGGCCTGTCCTTGCACATGTCCACACTCAACGTTTTCAGTCCTGAAAGCAAAGCTTCACATCTGGGCAGTTTAAGTGATGTTCCCTCACTGGACTAAGTCGTCTGTTAGCACTACTCCAGTAGCACAAGGTGTACTTGGAGGTGATGCATATGGTGAATATTAACCAATTCGCTGCTAATAACACACCTGCCATGCTGCAGCTAAATATTCTGCTGCTGCACAGCCTGCAGAGATTTCCTGGGCCTCACAAGCACAACAGGTCCTGCCAAGTGAAGATGCTTACAGGGGTGCAGCAAAGGTGATATGAAAGGTGGAAAGCAATAAGATATATAAGCTGGGAGATGGGGAAGAAGTTGTGGCAGACCCATTCTGAAAACAATGAAAGGTCAGCAGTCTGAGGGTGCCCTGCACAACCACTTCCATTTGCATTTGGACCTAGTCATCAAGCTGGGCAGGCTTGGCCTGACCACATCCCAGGCGGCAGTGGACATCACAGTGGAAAATAGTCCAAAACTGTATGGTGGTGAACTTGCTGAGGCAGTCAAGCCTTCATGACTTACACAACTGATCCAGAAAAGCTGATGGATTAAACTCACCAAAGAAGAAGAAGAAGAGCGATCGCTTGAGTGAATTCATACATACTCATATTTCTTTCTATTTGCTTTCTATTTCCCATAAGGGAAGGGAGCAGACCCTTCTCTCTCAAAGCGATGGTGAAACTGTTATGAGGAGTGTATAATTTTCAATTACTTCACTTATTCTGAAAAATTACACTGGTAGATATAGGCAAACACTAGGAGAAAATATTGAAAGAAACAAAACCATCCCCAAATGCATGCTTGTACGAATTCAAACAGATAGAATTTCTAGCTAGGTGAATTAATGCAGTGCAAGCAGAGAGAGGGCTTCAAATGCCTGAGTATTTAGAAAAAAGCAGAAATTTAAAATGAACCCTGCAAGCTCTCCAGCAACTGCTCATCCAGTTACATGATTTTAATTAACAGACTGGAAAGCAAGCATATAATATAAATTTAAAAACACAGTGCTTCGGTTTTCCGGACTCCCAGTCCAAATGCAAAACAAATTGCTTGCATCTGGTGGCAGGGAGGCAAAGCTGGCGGCGGGAGCACCGCTTTTGCCCGGCCGAGTGACGCAGCAGCATCCGCCGTGCTGCCCACGGAGGGCAGCCCAGCCCACGGCCGGCACGTCCCTGCCCGCTGTCCCCTGGCACTGCCGGGACACAAGTACTTGAAGCATTGCCCGCGTGCTCCGAGGAGATGCCTGGGCTTCCACCTCCGCTGGCAGCACGTCACTCCCTCCGTAAGGCAGCGGTGTCACTGAGGAGAGGCCAGCAGCTCCCAGGCGTGGGTGACCTTGAGCCTCCCCAAGCAGTTACCTTTTCTGGACCTTTGGCATGCTCCCAAGTGAACTTTCAGCCAGAATCTCCACTGCCCAAAATAAATTCAGCAATATTCACTGCGGCATCCCTGCACTTGTCTTTTGAGAGACCTGATGCTTATTTCCCAACCTGGGCTGAGACTGGTTTTGGAAAGTTTACCAGGGTGCAGAAACACCACCAACCCAGTGGTGCATCCTCACACAGAGTCACTTCTGCCTGTCTCTCCCAGCCAGAGCAATCCCTCTTTGTTGTCTGTACATAAGAAGGTGGGGAAAAGGGAGAGGGTGGAATAGGCTCAGCACGAAGCACAAAATATTCAGACTTGGCCAATCCCTTTGGCCAATGCTAGTCAGCTCTGATTTGTATTGAAGCCCAATCTTATCACTTGCTCATTATTAAATGGGCCACAAATGGCTAATATTTTGTGAACAGTTGGTCACAGGCTGCCTGTAGCACTTAGCCATTCTCTCTTACTCTCTCTGTCAGCCAAAGTCCTCAAGTTTTCTCTTTTTCACTCCTTCAAGTTTGCCTGTTGGGCTCATTAGGTTCACAGAGAGAAGTGTGAAAACTTGCTTGCAGACACCCACATTTCCTTGGGAAGCACATCCCAGCAAACTGTGGAGCAGCCAAAGTGGATTTGAGTTGCCCTTGGCACTCACAAAGCCACCCTTGATGGCTGTTGCCCCATAGCAAGTGCTGCTGGAAGCCATCGGTGTCGTGGAGGAGCTGCATGGCCAGGCTGGGCTGTGACAGTGGCCAGGCATCATCCAGAGCAGGGACTGCCTGATGACAGAGCTGAATAAATCGTGGAGCAGAGGCACACAGTGGAGGGTGTGGTGGACCCCTGGGAGCTTTTGCATGCAGTGCCTCTGGAGGTCCAGTGAAGCCATGTGGAGAGGGGTATGGCATCTATCAGACACAACCACAGGCGTGCTGCAGCTCAGGGCATGGGCACCATCAACAGCCAGAGCACAGGACACTGCCACATGCCCACTCCACCTGGCTTCCACTCAGGTCTCCCCTCAAGCTGAATTCATGCCACCCCAGAGCTCTTTTCATGTGTCACTGCCTGAATTTCACTTCCCTACTGGGAGACTAAGCTCCCAGTTCTCCCAGTAAGATACAGGTTTAAATACAGGTCATGTTTCTGCTGTTCACCAGCAAAACAGCTGTTTGCTCTAAACATGAAGTTATTTTCGTAAGAGCAAAAGCATGAATTATTTCAAACTTGCCTCGGGATGAATTTTCAAGGGTACTGCGGAGACTGTTTCCACAACAAAATGGGAACTCTTCTCCTCCTGAATTGTTCATGTTACTTTCATGAATGCTAGAAAGGGGGCTGGCTTTTTTTAAATGTCAGCAGATACCTGGAATGGGAATTAGTTTCCAGAAATCCTTTGGAAGTTATTGTTGTTCATGTTGTCTAATCTGACCAGAAGTTCAATTTTGCAATTTTTATTAAACCTTGCTGTTAGGTATAGGCAATTAGCTTAACAAAATATCAGATAGGATCTCTGCTGTGTTTGCAATGCCTGTTGCTCTGATCCTTACCTGGTGGGAAATGGCTTTGGAGTAGCACAGCCACATCTTTGTAGCTGTTTACATCACATTTCTGACAGAGCTCCACCCTGCTTTCCCCATTTCTACTTTGTTTTTCATGAATAAAGGTCATGGCATTGGCATCACAAAAAAATATTGTTGCTGCAGAAGGAATTCAGCAGTCCCCTCTGGGTAATAAACAGTAATGTACTCCAAGGCTGGCAGGGCAGTAAGCAGAGATGGAGGAGAAGGCCAAGACCCATACAGATCTCTGCAGACCTCCAGCACCCCACAAGTCAGCTGTCTCCCTGCCCATGCTGAGCCGCTGCAGACCCTGCCTAGTCTCTAATATTTTGCCCAACCTAGATTTAGGCATTGCCCAGCTGCTGGCAGTGTCTCTGTTGTGGGTACCTTCCTCCCAGCCAGTCACACTACTGGAATTTGTTGTCTGATAGTCAAAGGGCATTTTCTCTGCAACAATGTCATTCATTAGCCCAACACCTCCCTGTGTGTGTTGGTAGCCTGGGGACATGGTTACCAGATGTAGTTGCCAGCCATTGGTTGCCCTGCTCTGGATTGCTCTCCAAGGAGGTGCTGTGGCCAGGGCACGTTGTTTAATCATGCTTGTGTAGGACTCTGACCTGGCTGTAGCGCAGCTACACAATACATCTTTTTGGCCATGCTGTATCTAGATCAGGGAATAAATGTATGGGAACTGCACCCCTTGATTCAGCTATAAAGTAAATGAGATCTTTCCCATGTTTCTGTATTAACATCCACACTGACCTTGTGCTTGTGTCAAAATCACCACTTGTCTTTTGTCTCAAAAGCCATTCTTCTAATCTTTTGTTATGTGTGAGGCTCTCAAACTCTCTGACGTTTTCTCTCCTCCTTTCAGTCTGCCAAAACTTTCCAGCAAGGTGATATTTTAAATAACTGCAATATTCCAGGAGTAATTGCATCACTAGTGCCTGTAGAAACACTCCCCTAAACTTATGGTCCATGGTTTTATGATTCTCTGGGCATGGACCAAAATCTGGATTGTTCTGAGAATATGAGGGAAATGAGCAGAAGCTGTTGCATTATTGCTACAGCCAAGGACACACAACAGCCAACAAGCAAAAGCTCAGCAACAAAAGCATTGGGAATACTTTTAGCAGGGACACTACTCAAGCAATTCCCAATGCAGTAGAAAGCATATTGGAGAAAAAAAAACCCCAGGTTAAGCAGACCTTGAACTTTCTTTCCCAGGATCACACCAGCTGAGTAGCAAATCAAATTCTACAGAAATAGTGGGGGATTTTATTAGTAAACAGCCTAGAGGTGAATTCCTTGGTTTTTCCTCTATTAGATATGTTTGAAACAGAGAATTGTCTGAATAACAATTAACACTTGTTTTTACATGGTGCTTTAGCATCATCCCAAAAATTATAATTTAGGGAGTGCAGATCTTCCTTGTTGCAAAGCACTCAAGATTCCTGTGGCAATAGCCAGGAATCAGATAAAATAGAAGCAATTAATAAAGTATTCAATCATTAAAAATTTTACCAACAACAGAAGATTTTGCAAATCACCCAGCAGGTTTTTTACATCCTCTGGCATTTGAAATTTTGTCAGTAATGAGAGCTAAATGAATGCTGAATACAAGTATAAGGCTTAAAACAATGTCACATGGGTGTCACATGTTAGTGTGCACAAAAATAGTAATTTAGGGGAGTTGTTCAAATAAAATCAAAATTGTTTATTTATTTTATAAAGCAATCTCCTCTTGATTATTAACAGACTAAAAGCTGTCTCAAAAATGAAGAGGTTCTAAGGCTATCAGGCTTCTATCTTCCCTTAACATTGACTATATAGTGGTTGAAGTTACATCCCTATTTAAGGTTTCCACATCTCTTAGTACTCTGCATTGTATTTCCTCTGTGAACTTCCTTAACTTCTGCTAACCATGTAGGCCTTGGAGGCCTGCAGAGCACAACCACGCTGTATAGGAAGTGGTTTTGGTGTTGCTCTAGCAACCCCAAATCAGTACTGAGTGAGCAGAGGTGCTGCTCAGCAGAGAAATCACACAAATGCCTGTACATCCTCACTGCTATTAAGAATGGAAGCAGCAGTTATGATGATCAAGCCTAATACCCTTCAAGGAAATTGCAATTCTCTCTTTTATCCCTCCCCTATGTTTTAGTTTTGTACAATTTCTATTCCTGGTGCTGCTTGCTGCAGTGCACTCTCCATGACTGGGGGAGTCATACTTTCCTTTGCTCACAGTGTCCCCAGACAGGAACTAAGGTTGGATAATGACTCCTTTGTGACTGCAGCAATGTAAAGGGAGAAGGATTTCACCCACTGGAGAAACCAGGCCCTCTTTTACTTTACACCAGAGCTGACTGCATTTTGGAAGAAAGAACTTAATCCTTTTCTTTTTTTTTTTTTTTTCTAAATGTGAAGCTCCTTTAATTCACCCTTTTAAAGCATTTGGGGATCATCTGATGAAAAGTCCTAAAGAAACACAAGGCATCCCTGCTGCTTGGGTTACAAAGCTAAGGCTAATGCTCTGAAAAGAGAAGTGTGCTTAGAACAAAGAGGTTTTGAAGACAAAAACAAACCATGGCAATGCATGCTGACAAACACTTCATCTGCCTGTTGCCATTTACAGTTTTTACATATCCATGGAATACTGTCAAGGGCCTTGATCACCATGACCTGTCACCAACACAAGTCTGTTTAAGCTTTCTTCAAAATTAGTCCCTGTTGCCACTCAGGTATTTTTTGCTGTTGCTTTTGTTTGTCACTAATCTTTGAATTGTTTCCAGTCTGAAAGCATCTTTCTGGTCTCAGAACTGAACAGAATATATCTGGCAATCCTCTAGGGGCACTGAAGCAAAGTCTAAAACTCTCTCCCTCACAACTCTTACACAGTCAACCCATATCCTTTTGATTTCAGACCTTGTTTTAGGTCTACACAAGAAAGGCTTTGATATCTTTAATCGGGTTTGGTTGTTTTTTTTTCCCTTTAGTTTTGATTTCTTCCAGTTTTCTGGATAGATTTCACACAGCTTGCCACCACAGCTCTAGAGGACAATAAAAAAATGTATGGGAACTCCTCCAAAGTACGTGTTTGCAAGGAGTGCTATGCCAGGAACATCATTACCGGAGTCCCAGTAACTAATCCAGAACTGATGCCATAACTTTTATGTGTACCAGGGGCACTGAAACCCATGCTGAAACACTTGGCAAGTCTGCCCTTAAACTAGGATATATTGTATTGATATTGGCTGTGATCAACCACAACATTCCTTGCTTTTGAGGTAGTATTTCTGAGGGGGGAGGCTTTCCAATGCCAGTTCTTGTCATATGTTTTCCTGTCTCACCCTATCTCCAAGCCCAGCTAATCTGATGATATCCAACTGTCCTAATGAGCTGCATCTACTCATCTACTTCTAGGCTGAAGCGTTGACAGCTGCCTGTTCTATTGCCAACAAAAACTTCTGAGACAACTGTATGTCATTCCTGCAAGTACACAAATTGCTTAGTTTCTAGCACAAATATGAGATATAATGATATATATTTTCGTTGATCCAGGCCTCAAAAGAGGTGTGTGAAGAATGTGATCCAGCACTCAATTATTTCCTCACGTGCAGTTTAATCCCTCAGCTGGAAACAAGGTTTATGTCTATTGGTTATGGAGAAATCAAGGGCTCGTGTCCCTTACAGCAGAGGTACAGTCACATGGGCTAAGGTCAGTGAGAAGGACACGTTCCTCCAATTAATGTTGGCATGTGTTTATTTATATTTTTATACATTGGTAATTCTTCCATTTGCTGTTCTTGGACTCAGAGCTCTTGGCAAGAGCTTCAGCTTGTTCTTATTCACATAGGATTTAATGCACTTAAATCTTCCCCACCACCTTGACCATCTCAAGCAAGTGGGATTTGCTTTCTTCCCCAAAGCTGTTGGATCCACAGACTCATCAGCCTGTCCTTCCCCTGGACTGCATGTCCAAAGCACAGCAACTGGGTGACAGGTAAGACCAGGCTCCCAACAAGCCTTTAAGAACTACTCACAACCTCTGGAGAGAAAGCTATGTAAACCAGAGATGGAATTTGCAGGATAAGATTTGTCTTGGGGGACTACAGTGTCCACAGCAATGACAGACCACAATCCCCTGACAAAGATGGACAGGAAACACACAGAAACATTGATTTTGATTCAAATGCAGTCAGCATAAATAGAAGCAACACCTCCAGTGACAGCTGATCAAGGGAGCTCATCTCCAGGCATAGATAATATGTCAAAAGAAAAACCCATGTCTACCCTCTGCCCCTCATGGATTTTATGACTTGCTAGATTCCAGGAATCATAGAAAATACTATTGAGCTGGGGCCAAGGAGCAGAAAATCTAGGGGAAGCACATCTAGTCCTGGCAAACTCTTATAGCAGCCCAGGTCACCACTGAGGCCTCTCCTGTGCCAGCCTTTTACAGTTTTCACAGCTGAAGGTAGGACCCATTTCTTCAATTCAGCTTTGCTTCAGTAAGTTCCTCACACACATAAAAACTCAAAAACTTGAGACTCTTGCCTAGGATAAGGCTGGGAAGGAAGGAGGGTTTGTTATTGTTCTAAGGAATTCATTTAGGTTTTTTTTATTAATTCTTGGGATATGCTCAAGCACTGCAATGGTGGAGACCATATAAGTAGCTAGATTAGAGCAACAGACATAACAGTGGTATTGGATACAGAAATAGCAGCCATTGCCAGTTCCATGGGAAGAGAGGACAAATGAATAAACATCGATCATAACATCTGAAACCACCAGACTTGGAAAAGCCTCTTTGTTTTAGGAAAAATCAACTGAAAGATGCCAGGGCTAGATTTGGCATCTGACTTTTTCTCAGGAGTATAATTGCCATTGAGGAAGAAAAGGATTTTTGAGGATCCATAAATCTAGGAACCTTCTATGCCATTATCTTTTAGTCAGTAAGATCTATGGACAAATACAAAGGTTGGTTTGTTTGGTAGGGCTTATTTTTGTTTTTATTTTAAATCTGTAGTTTCCCTAAGCTGTTGTTCGAAATGTTTTTCATGATGAAAAATTGCATGCCATCCCAGGATGATGTACAAACTGAATGCAAAGGCAAGCAAAATATCCAAATAGGTCCAAGTCATGGTATCTCTTGAGTACAAGATGGTCTCATCTCTACAGGACCCTCTCCACCATTAGCAGATCAAACACACCATCAGGAAGGCACAGAAGAATTCAGGAGGAAATGATAAGTATATATGGACTTAATGTCTGTGAAACTATACTGTAAGTGCTATCCCAGCCTATAGGGCCAGAAAGGTATTTTCAGTGTCTGGTGTTATTTATGAAGATGTTTCTGAAGGAACACAGACTGTGCCGTTCTGGGGAGGGAGCAATTGGCTTCTTTAGGATTACTCAAAATTTATTAAATAAGAAGCTTTCTGTATTTCCTCACAGCTGGAGACCAATCATTGCGACACAGAAAAGCTGGAGGCTGAAAGAAGAAAAATTCTCTGATTTAACCCGAGTTCTTCACATACACAGCTGGCGTGTGCAAAATATGTCTGCATTCTGTGAAGTGGGAGATACTGAATATCCCTATCTGCCTCAGCAATATTTGGAGCTTTACATTGAGCTGAGTGGTCAAATCCCAGAAGGTGGCATTGGGAGGCAAATCCCTTGGGACATCCTTGGCATCAAATTCGTTGAGGATACTTGAGTGGATTAAATGCGTCACAGCGATGGGACATTTACCTTCCATAGAGCATGAAGAAGACCATACATTATAAACTGTGTTCAGTTTGGTTTCCTCAGCCAAAGAAAAATATTGAAGAATAAATCCAAACATAACTGCAGTGAAGTTTTAAGAGGGTTGAGGTACTCATTCAAGATGGGGATGCCCAAAATACACATTAAGGGTAAAATGCTGGCACCATGAATATCAGCAAGAAAATCTCCTGGTGGCTGCATTGGAACTGTGTCCATACAGTTTATCCAGACAAAGACAGTATAAACACCGAGGCTCAATTGTCCCTGAGCTAACAGAGCTCAGTTGTTTAAGCGCAGGAAATGGCCCACCCTTTTCCCACCTTTGTACACCCAGGCAGGGGTCAGACACAGTGTAGCTGCCACAAGGGAAAGGCTGATCTGAGTTAGTGTCTGACACAGGGTGACAGAGGCAGGGGGATGGCAGAGCTGCCGCCCTGGAGCTCTGCCAGTGACTGCAGAGGTGGCACAAATGGGGAGAAAGGTATGATCAATCTGTGAAAACACCCTGTGGGCAAGCAGATACATTCTGCCAATCCTCTTGGAGAAACTGACTTAAACCATTGCTCAAAATGCAGTTTTCTTTCTTAAAGTCAATACTCAGGTAAAAGAAAAGTTCCGATAGTTTCCCTTAATAGTCTCCTTATATGGGAAAGAAGTCCAAGGAAAAAAAGTAGCACTGTCATTGACCCAGTGAAAACCCACCTCCTTCCAGAATTTTTGCTACCATAACAGGATCCTGAAGTAGTTGTTTTTAGCTCAGGATTAAGATGATTTCATCCTTTACATTCATTATTTGAATAAATGAGTACATACTTCTCTCATTCTTCATATTTGTCTTGATTATTCACCTTTGGTAATGGAACATGTAACAGGAGTGGGAAGGCATGAGTTCACTGCCAGGGAGTGCCTCTGCAGGCAAAATGAGATGCAAGTACAAAAATCAAAAGGCATGATGGAAGAGAAAACTATTTTTTCATTTTCTCTTAACCTAAAAACTCAAGGCAAAATAGTTGCCCAGGCCCCTCCAGGAGCTCTCCACATGTTAAGCATTGTGAAGCCCCCATCTTGGGAATAGTGGGATCAGGCACTGGGAGCTGAATTTCCATGCTACATAGACATGCACACATTTAATCTGTTTGTGGTTTCCTTAATAGGCAAGGATCCTAAAGTCAGCTCTGGTTTGACTCATCAGTTCCAGCTAATTTTCAAGCTAAGGACTCTAATAAGCGGATTCAAGAGCATCTGGACAAATTTAGCTCCAACCAATTTGCCTCAAGAACATCCTTTGAATACATTTGCATAGTCTGTGCTCACAAAGCTACATAAAACATGCTTTGCCAGCTGCCAGCTGGGCCCCTCAGCCTGGCACACTCTTGTCGCTGCTGAATATCCACTGAAGCCATGACAAAGTGCTTACAGTAATTCACTTTTCCTTTAGTTGATATTATGTGTCCCTCTGTACCATGGTGTGAAACAAATGTGTGGAAAAATGATGATTTAAATGCTGGACAGGCAGTGTGCAGGCAGGGGGCTCATGCCCCATGTCACCATGCCACAACCTTGACCTGATGACAGGATGTCTGAGAGTAAGAATGCAGAGCCATCACTAGCACCAGGCTTGGATTTCCCTCTGCAGTGCCAAGTTTGATAGTCTCTTTGGTGACCCAGGCACATGCCCATTAAGAAAGTTTATTTTAAAGACGTCAGGTAGCAGCTGATGGGTGGTGGGAATGTTTTAGTATTCCAAAAGAGGCAGTGTCTGAATGAACAATCTACAGATGTGAATGTCAGCAGAGGTATTGGCAAAACCACGTGCTAGAGTCTTTGTGAGCTCTGAGTACTTACTGTTTGGTGCCTAATTATAGTCCCTGGAGCATTTCATTACTTGCAGCACATTGGGATCTAGGGATCCTGGTCAGATTTGGAGTCTCTTTGTGCCAGGTGTTGCACAAACACAAATGCCAGTTCTGGTAGGTCCTACAAGGTAAAACCCTGCAAACTCTTCCCCGTGTGCTGAACCTTCTGTACAGCTGTAACTTCACTGGGTTTAGTCTGATCTGTGCAGATACGCAATTCTGTTGTGTTCTAGTTTATTATCTATTTAACACCTATTGAACCCTCTGCAAATGCTTAAAAGCATAAAGTAAATCATGCACATAAATCTTTGTAGAATGTGAGACATAATAAAGACCAGCAGCAATATAGGCGTAGGAAAGCTTGAGTGAGAGGGAAGATAAAAGTAACCATAGAGGGAACTTGTGATGACACAGACTGGCTACACACATAATTTGTGGGCTTCATGGTTTGGAAATTTTGTTTGTTTGCTTAATGTAAATGAGCAAGGGAATTTAAAAATTCCCTGCCACCCACTGAAGCCAGAGCTGTAGTGCTGTAGGCCTCACCCAGTGCATTTATAAGTCCTTCCTTGTTCAGCAAAGCACTTGGCCATGTTTTGCACTCTAAGAGGAGAATACCAAATAGCACGTTCTCAGCAAGAACTGGGGACCACTTGCCTGCAAAGTACAAACCCAAATAAACATGCTATTTCCCAAAATACCCTGTACAATGAGCATATGGAGGGAGGAGCCTGTGAGGTTTGGGGGTATTTTTTCTTTCAATATTTGTGAACTCTTTTCTGTGTTACTTGGCTAGCTCTAACCAAAAGACACCTTTGGGAGTGTTCTGTATTCAGGCTAATTTAGATGTACTCAATTTAGATGCAAGTTCTCACCATGCATCACTTTCAGAACAAGTTTCTTTGTAAGCTGTTGACAGAAAATGTTTATAGTCCTATTATACTCAAGTAAAAATGCAAACTGAGTAATGGATGTAATATCTTTTCCTTCGGTTTACTGGAGTTTATTTCCCTGTTGTGCAAAGTTTTGTCCAGATTTTAAAACCAAACTCTTGTCTTGACTCATGCTTTTTGTTCTCCATGGGCAGTTTAACAAGCTGAAGTTTGGAGAATTTGCAGGGTGCATTTGTTTTGGAGTGACAATATTTCCAGGGAACCAGGATTCCTAAAACCAATTATGTTAATCAGAAATGTATTGTAACTTCTCTCCTTTGGGAACACTGAGATAACAGATCACCTTTAACTTACTGACACACTTTTGAGTTTTGGCTACTGAATAGTTGCAACTATCTACACATCGAGTATCAGCTATTTGTGGCACTTGGCAAACAGGATAAAAAAGGTGAAACTCTGATGTTTTATCAGCTCTCTGCAGGTCTAAAAGTCTTATTTAACAAAGGGTTTCTATACTTACTGAAGCTAAGCATACACTGAAGATAAGCAAAAGCCTGAAAGCTTTGCTGAATTCACACTTGGTTAGGTAAGGTTACACAGTTTTTGCTTAATCTGGGCCATAGCTAACAGCTGAGTAGTGATACTGAGTGCAGCAACCAGGACTCCAGGGAGGGTGTGGATGCTATTTTTGACCCACATAAATTGATTGCTATTCAAGTTTTGTGTCAGTTACATGTTACAAAGACACAGAGAATCTACAAACAAACCCAAGTTAAGTTGTTGGTTTCATGACACCTTGCTTCAGAGCCCTTCAGTCTTTTACCCTGCCTGGTGGCTTTCTTTTCACCCCAGCGTGCCAAGTTGGCTGATCTTACTGAATATTGATATGTGAAAGAAACAAGCCGCCCCTTTATTTAACATGGGTCTTGTTTGCTCTTCCTGGCATTGGATCTTTATTACGTCTGCAGGGAGGGTTAGTTTTTAATCTGTGTGTTATTGCAATGTGTCTCCATCAAGATAAAGACATGCCCCAGCAGGACAAGGTGCTGTGAAAGTTCAGATTGCTGCTCTTTGCTTCCAGCGAAGGAAATTATGTTTCAGCCACCCATGTTGAATTGCCAGTGGCCAACATGGAAACCTTTTGTAGATGAAAAACTACTGGACCATTGATATTTACAACACCCAAGATGCAGCTCAGGAACCAGCAATTCAAAGGCCGAATCTTGAATTTTCTACTGAAGTCTTGATCTTGTTAAGCTTGACTTGCCTAAGAAATATTCCTTCATCATATTAAATCTACTAATTTGAACATGAACCCAATCCTTTTCCTACTGAAATTCTCCCTGAATGGAGTTAGGAGAAGCCAAAACTTGTGGATTACCCCAATGAAAGAACAAGCACTTGAGCAGGCATTATGGGCTTTGGGAGGAATAGAACAGAACACAGTGATGATTAGAAATCACAGGATCTCACTCTCAAACCAAATACACAGCCCTCACAAGTTTTCCTCTGAAATGAGTGGGAGAGAGGCTTTCAAGGCTGTGTCAATGCTATATTGCAACACACCTTTGCCATAACTTTGGCTGACAGGTCTCCCAGTGTACCTGTCTGTGGACAGAGCATACTTTCCAAAGGTATTTATGACTTTCACATACAGACCTTGTTCTTTCCAACAAAAGCAAATGAAGCTCATGAAGAAAGCTCATGACAACCTGCTGACACACATGAAAAAAGTGGTTTTGTTTCAATTCAAAATAGCCAGAATATCCCTATGAAATATTCTTTCTCACACAACATACTGTTTTCTCATTATGTGTGTTGACATTTTTCAGACTGACCTCAGCTAGATATTTTGTTCCGGAGTCCCCATTTAGTGGAACATTTAAACAATAACACTTTGAAGCATGCTCAGTCTCTCTTTTGAAGTCCATTCAGGCTCTGCCCTAGGGTCAACAGGCGCATTCCAGCAATGATGCACGGACCATCTGCTGTACAAGTTTAAATCCCACTGGTCTTATACCTAGAGGTACTAACATGTTGCATAACTAGCACTGAAAAACAGCCTGTCAGTTCAGATGGAGTTTGGATTTATTCCTATAGCTCTCTTATGCTCCCGCTGGAGGGCCTGTGTACAGTAACCTTTGAGTGTGGTTTCTGGGAACTATAAATTAATGAGATAAATAACAAGAAATGACATTAAGGTCTTGCATTAAGAACCTCTATTTTCCTTTGCCCATTTACACCCTGGCTCTGTGATTCCCTGAGTTCATGGTCTGGCATGTCATTTAGGTGCCTTCCTATTCCAGACTTTTCATGTAGGTGGGCTCTGGCTAAGTTACTCTAAATAGTGATCCATGGCTTAGTGTCAATTGCTGAACAAGAGAAAAACAGGGTGGTGCAATAAAAAAGGTGAGTTTTTCAAGAAAATGCCAATGATTCAGAGCAGTGACTACTTGGGTAGGAATCTGGCATCAAAAACAGGACAAAAATCTCTGCCAAAAAAAGTCTTTGTCTATATATTTTATCCATTGTGCTTTAATGTTAACTAGTCATTATTCACCTTAACAATGCATTGGCTGAGGTTAATGTATATCAGACCCAAGCACTGTTGGTCTCATTGATGCTATGTAAACATAGAGGAAGGAGTGGTCCCCGCCCTTGGGAGTTCAAAATCTAAACTTGGACAACACACTTCAAACATATGGTATATCCTGCAGGCTCAATCACCAAACTTCAATCAGCATTAGCCTTAACAATTAATTTATGTTGCACATATGTTCTGCATTTTGGGGCGTTAGCCCTGATGGGCCCCTTGACAGAAATGTGAGTGTATGTACATGCTGACCTTTTAATGGTGCAGAAGGACATGGCAACAAGAAGGAGAAGGTTAGCTGAGACCTGTGGGATGGAGTATGGCATGTGGGTGAGCATGGCAGAGAGCCATAAATAGGGTACAAAAGAGGAGATGTGGAAGTCTTGTGGCATAAGTGAACAAGAACAGCCATATCAGAGCAAGTTTTTTCAGAGCAACTCTAGCACTAGTTGAGCACCAAAAGAAGTGGGCACATTTCCACTTTTGAGTATCTGTCACTTATTTAGATGCCTCCTTGGAAACTGAGTTCTCCGGAAAATCTGTCCTCAGCGGTGGGTGCTGAGCACTAGACAATCTGGCCTGTTCATTTTCTCAGTATGTGGTTCATCTGTTCTAAGGAACAAGTCCTTCTGGAAATGGGAAAAAAAAGGCAGAAAGGAGTGTTGGATACAGAAAAGCATGCAAGCTGCCTCATGGGCTAATGATCAAGAAAGGCAGAACAAGCAAAATTTCATAAACCAAATGAGGTCAAATGTCTTATATGCTGCAGTAGTCCAGGAAAGATGGTGGACATGGGTTAAAGCACTGAGTGGGAGTCAGAAGATATGAATTGGCTGAATTGCTTCATGTCCCTGCACAAAATGTTCATATCTGGCCAAAAAAAAAAAAAAAAAAAGGTGGAACAGGAGTATTTGCCCCACTATTGTACAGAAGGAAACCTTGAACATTAGCTAAGATCAAAACATGGCCTCAGAAGGAAGGAACAGACCATGGGTTGAGGGGAGACCATCTGAGGCTTTCTGCCTCCACAAAACAGAGTTGTAAACTGCACAACAGAGTATGAAAGGACCTAAAGCTGAAGAGCATAATTCCATGTAGGCAGAAGTCCAACCCTCAGCTGTGGAGGGTTATAAATCCCCCATTTGTTAGCCATGCCACGCGATGGAGTCTGACGTAGCACTAGTGGTAGCCAGTCAACCTTTTAGTTAGAGCTCCTCAGACCTTGCTGTCACCTCTGAACCCTGTGAATCAAAGCAGTCACCTTTTGCATAATGCGCCTCTCTCTGCGTCACCTCCAAACTTGTCCTTGCATCTCCCTGGTGGGATCCTGTAAGAGGATTGGGTGGGCCACGAGGCAGCAACTCCATTGTGTGAGCACAAAAAGCCACGTTCATTAGTAGCCAGGCATCTTAGAACCAGTAGTGGAAAAAAAGAGAGTGGATTTGCCATTAAATCGGATATTCTTGGAGGTTTTCCTCAACACAACTCCCTCTTTAAAGCTAACAGGAACAACTGAGAAAACTGCTCAGTAATTCCTGAGTTCCAGTCCCAGCTCTGACATGAACTCTGAGGCCAATATAATCCTCTTGTTCCTTACAATAAGGTCTCAATCCTCCCCTGCTGTAAATCAGCCTAACGCCATTCACACAAGTTAGTGTTACCCCATGGGAAGATTTGGTTCAGAAATTAGGGCACCACGGGACAGGATCATGCAGAAATACCCAGGAAAATCTGCTCCCCAGAGAATCTATACTCCAAAACAGAAATATGTGTACTTGTGAGCTATCCTTATGACATTTTGGGCCCCACAGAGTGGTTGCCTCCTGACAAGACAGGTTCCTGTGAGATGCAGGTTTACAAGTGATGGGTACCTCTTCGGATAATTAACCATCTTCAGTTGCTGCTGCCAGTAAAGGGAGGGAGCTTTGCAGTGCCCACTTCACAGCCATAGATTCACTCTACAGAGGAATTGCCAGAGACTTGCTTTGTGCAGGATCCCGTTCAAAGGGGCCAGGTCAGGAGCTGGGAACAACCCAAAGTTTAAACAAGGCTCCTAGTTCACATCCATTGCCATTTTCTAGTTACATTTGCCCTCTTCTTGGTAAACAGCAAATATTTTCTTGGAATCAGTCTAATTTCTTATGCCAGTGGCAAAATAAACCCCAGCTCATCATGGATGTGTCCTTTCCAAAGAATTACCACAAAAATGTCTGAAACCCTATAAAGGCTGTTAATGACTGTAAATCCCCATAGAGCTTTATTCCCCCCTTCCTCTTCCCTCTTTTCTCCTTGCTCTGACAAGCTGGTGAGTTGGGAATGGCTTTAAATACCACAATAGTCATGGCAGGACATCAAGAAAGAAAAAGGAACAGAGTTTTGAAATACTTTGTGTCAGGCTCCAAGCACTTGAGTTGGTGCTTAACTGACTGGCGTGTACCACACAGCAGTCAGATGATCTCTGCAGCTTTGGGAAATAGGAGAAACTCTGGAGAAGGGTGGGGGGGAAATGGTCTCTCCCACATTGGTCTTTATTGTCTTATGGATTTTATCACAGTATTGTTCTTTATTTCCTGCTATTTATAGGCTCTCATGTTTTGTGCTGCTTTCATGTTTGTGTTATCTGCCTTCCCACGACATGTTTCACCCTAGCCCTTGCCTACAGCTGGGTCCATAAAGGCCAGGCACATGGTTTGGAATGGCACATCAGGGCTCATCTTCTTTCCCTGGGTGATGCATGCAAGCTGCCCTTTTCTGAAGCACTGAACAACCCAAAATGGTGATTTTAATGATGATGGTTCTCTGCACAGTCTGAATAAAGGAACTGAAGAGTTTGTTGTTGGGGTTTTGGTTATCAAGCAATGGCATTCTTTAAAAGCCCGAGGCAGTGATTCTGGGACTGTTTTCACTGAAGTCCATGCTTTACAATTAATTTAAACCATCAGCCCATTGGTACATGGCTTGGTGATAACCACTCCAAAAACTTCACTTGAGTTCTTTCATAACTCTTGTCTTTGTGCAAAGTACTGCAAAGGGAACGTACTACAGGGGCTGTCCTTGTCCTAATTCCCTGTGATTTAGGGATGTAACTCCCCTGACCTGAACCAGCAAAAGTGAAGTTAGTTCCATTTTGAAACAAATATAAGTTTTCTGAAAGTCACATCCCTGCCCTAATAAACTTGCTGCCTAAAAGGTGGCTCCAAAAGGCCATGGGGCTAGAAATAAAATAGGGAGAAGTGCAAAATAGTGCTGAAATCACTGACGTCAATGATTGAATCCTATCAATGTCCTTGTACCTCAACCCAGAGTGGTTTCTAGGTAGCCAAAACACCATCTCCCAGCACAAAGCAGAAACTGAGGGATTTCCCCCCACCAACAATCCCTTTTGTCCACTTAGGGAATGACAACAAGCCTCTTGTGTGATTCCACATATTGCATCACTTCTCCAAGCAGCCTGCCTTGGAAGGATCCACACACCTCAGTGCCAGTAACAATAGGGAAAACCCCTTCACCTAAACAGAGAGGCACAACAAGCCCTGCTTTGGGACCCTTTCACAACACTTATCCAGCACCAGAACCTGCTGTGGGCTGCTGAAGAATTTTAAAGAAAGTTAAATACGTGCATAAAGATGAAGCCAGGTTTGGGCAGCTTTTGCTGATGGGATTTTTGGGGGAGTTACTCTCACTGTTCTACCTGTGAGTGTGTGCAAAAGAGCCACAGAACATCGTTCTTCAGTGCTGTGGAGCAGCACAAAAGCACCTGTTTGCCAAGGAGAGTCATTCTGTTTTGCCTCAAATTGTGTCTATTCTGGGAATATCCCAACAAAAAATATGCGTAATTTTTCTGTAAGCAATGTGAAGTGCAGGTTTTATTCAGACAGTTTGACACCGGTTTCTGTAGTTATCCTCACTCCCTATAGCAGCCAGACTGAAAGAGGTGACATGATGGAAATGGGAAGCATCTATAATGCACCAGATTAAGCAAAGAGAAAGTGTGGTGCAAAGAGAATTAAGTGAAGGCAAAGAGCATGCTCATGTTGGTGAATCCCAGGATTCTTTCTAAGGTGCTGATAAGAAGCAAGTTTGTGTCAAGCCAGGAACATCACTAAAGAACATGCCTTGTCTTGCAAGCTCCAGTGAGTCCCAAATGCTGCCATTTAAAATTTTTAGTGTCCATTACAGAGAAATCATTGATTACTAACAATGTGGGGAAAGCTATGTGAAAATTCTTTTTCAGGGCGGGATGAAAAAATCGCCAGTGGGATTTTTTCACTGGAAAACAAAGACCAGACCAACTCTCATTCCATCTGAGAAACAATTAAAAGCGTGAAACCAAAGGTTTGCAGCAGAGACTGCTGCAGAGGCTTAAAAGATAGTGGATCTGGGGCAACTGCTGTAAAATATAGCCCCAGTCCTCCCAAAAAGTGCCAAGTGCCTCAGTGTCTGTGGGGATCAATGTGGATGGGGGCTGTCACCTCTCCCAAGCCCAGCAGTTATATTCTCCTTCTGTCCTTTGTTTCAGCTGGTGAAAATCTGACTGTTTTCAGCTTGGTGCCTGGTGCGAGCCAACTCCTGTTTATCTCCTGAGCCACACTTTCCGGCGTGTCATCGGCTGCCCTCTTGGCCACCATCTAAGGAGCACTGACAGGTTGTGGTAGTTTTCCAGTCAGACTCTGAAATGGTTATTCACACTTTTATCATGGCAAGATTAGATTATTGTAATTCTTTATTGGCCACCTTCCCAACGGGGGCTCTGCATAAACTCCAGATGGTGTGAAATATGGCCGGCAGGATTGGAATTAAGAAGGGACAGTATCATCCATTTTGTTAAAACCTCTACCTTGGCAACTGGTTAGATAGCAAACTGATTTCAAACGTGTCCTTTTCCCCCCTCTGCCCAGCTGAGGCCAGGTCACTGTCAGCAATATTGTGATTTGTTATGGTCCAGAGTACGTTACCCAGGCTCACACTACTTGGTAAATAATTCTCTGAGGAGTGATTTCAAGAAGGTGAGGGAAGTATAAACCTGATTTCCATCTGCTCATTCTACTCTAAAGCCTGTGCAAAAGTTGGGCGGGATACTGCAATTACACCCTTTGCAAACATGAGACAGTCAGGGAACAATGAGTTGCTCTTACTGAACCAAAACTGCAGCCTAAAGATCTCTATTCCTGAGCGGCTGCCTTCAGGCATAGGGCAGAGAACCATAGCTGGGGAGAAACGATGATGCCAACCTTATCCCACAGAGGCAGCCACCTAAATGCAGCACATCCCTAAAGCTCCTTTTAAATTTCAGGTGGCCAATCTCATCCCTTCCAACCCCAGTGTGAGTCACCAAGGGGACACCCAGACAGCAGCCAGCTCCCTGCTCCAGCACTGCAGGGCCTTGTCAGAATGCACAGACTGCTGGTACGTGTTCCTGTGTGCCATCTTTGGCTTTGTGTAAACACTGACTACACAAACAATTGATAGGATAATGACTGGCCTCATACAGAACAGCACAAATAAAACCTTCCGGTGTTTTGGGCTTTTGTCTTTTTAGAACTTTCCCTTTCTGGAAGAGTGTGATATGAAAGGTGTATTCCTTCCCATTTGATTTGTTTTCATATTGAGCCCAAGAGTTAAAACCTTCCCTGATTTAGCTCATAGTGCCTAAACTCCTACAGGCCTTTCGTGCAAGGGAAACGTCTTAGGCGAGCTGTAATTAGAATCTAGTAAAGAACAATCATTTGGCTTCTTTTTATTACCTGCTATTTACACAGCAGTATGTGATTTGCTGCATAAGGGGGAGAAGGGCTGGGGACAGCTTTTGCTGTGCACTGGAATGGCATGGCAAACACAGTGTGCTCTGAGCTGTTTACCTTCCCCGTCACTTCTGCGGGGAACCTGTGACCTGCCACTCATGGACGTGGATATAAAAGCTCGTGCTGTTTTGGTTGGTTGTTTTTTCTGTTAGTGCAAGACAGCTGACACAGACTGTTTGCTTTGGGAAAACAACCAAACCCTTTTGTTTTGCATGAAGGGGGTGAAAAAAACCTGTATATAAAGAATTGCCCTGACTCTGCAAACAGCTACTGCACAAGGAAGAACAACTGGTAGTCAGCTCCAGGGCATGCTGACTGTCATTTTACACCTAGAGTGCCACTGTAATTTTAGAAATTTAGAAGCCTTGGGAAGCTGAAGACACAGAATGTTTCCCCATATGGAGAAAAATAAATTTTAAAGAAAAAACAGTAATGAGAGAGAACAGACAAAGAGAGGATGGTTTACCTGAAATCGTGAGAATTTGTAGTTGAGATAAAATGGTCTCTGTGCCTTGTGCTTAACTGTTCTGCACTTTCCATGGGACTGGGGATACCACTTTTGTAAGCCATGTCCTGCTGGATCTGATGTCTGGCCATTTTAGAACAAGAGAAATAGTGAGAAGGGCTTTGGGATTACTGCAGCCTGTGCCAGTCCAAGTCCCTCCAGTACTGAGGTATAGCCTTAGCTTAGAATGAAAATTTTACACCTTTTGATTTCACAACAGTTCATTTTAAAGACAAATGTTATCAGTATTTGTTCAGCTGGAGCACTTCACCAGTGCTTGAGGTATCTGAATAGAAGCATCTAGAGCTATTTGAAAAGTTTGTGACCCCTACGGCACCTGCAAAGTAAAATCAGGTAAAATTCAGGACCCACAGGAGACTCACATCCTCTTTCAGGGACAGACAGAGCTCATGTGGGACACACAGAGGCACTGCAATATATCACATATCCTATACAGTGCCAGACACATGGGTAGGCAACTCAACTGCCTCCTGTGTGAGTCAACCCAATGTTTGCAGATCTGCTCCCAGCTTTTTTGTCTGCTGAGAACTGAGCCATGAATGCATTCTGTGCATTTCAGAAAACTGTCCAAAAGGAGTGCCGGGAAAGGCAATGACTGCTTATTTTACATAGAATATAACAGCTTACTCGTATTTCCTGTGAAGTTGCTAGATAGGTCTCCATGACACCAGCCACCACTTGAGCAACCCAAGCCATGATCTTCTCAAGCCTTCATGCACACAAATATCAACCCATTCAGCACATGCATATGATGCTGATAACCATCTGATGGGCCACGACAGACTAGAAAATCAGACAGCAAAGCTCACCCCACTGTGTGTCACAGCACCCCCAGCACAGTAAGTGCTGCAGCCCTCAGCTGTGAACATGAATGCTCAACAGTGGCTTAAACTGCAAGCATGTAATCTCCTGTTGCTGAAGCTTTCAGGCATCCCTCCATGTTCTTAATTGTCCTGATAAACTTTGAGAGATTTGTTGCCAAAGAACATATTTTCCAGCAATTCATAACATAAAACATCACACATTATGAACTCTTTCTACCCCACTACAGCCAAGAGTGAAAGAGCTCAGATATCCCTACAGAGCCACTCTTGAACAGCTGGGGCAAAGCACATTAAAAGGAGGCATGTTGTATTTTCTAGAGATCACCACTGTGACCAGAAGTGTGAATGACTACCCAAACTTCAGGTTCTTTTCAAAGCTGAAGAGTGAATAGAAAAAGAAATAGATCATAGGCATTCATACAGAGGCTTTAATTAAAGAGAAGGATGTGGCTCTCTGCTTAGGAAAGCTGTGTCTTCACATGGTGCAAATCAATGCAGCTCGGTTATGGAATTACATCAGTCTGTGCCAATGGGGATTCAGTCCAGGTATGCACACAAGGATGTCTGTCTTTACCATGGAAACACAACACCTAGGTGAGGGACCACACGAGCAGCTTAACAGCAACTGTATTAATACTTGACAGGGCAGGAAAGAAAAATGAAAACAATTGTTCTAATTGAAACTATGGGGGGTGTGTAAGTAGGGCAGAATGCACAGCAATTACCTGATTTGGAGCTGAGCCACAACACCAGCACTGTTGCTCCTGTTCTATAGCACGGTAAAGGAGCCTAAGTAAACAGGATTTTGGTTTTCCATCTTTGGCTAAAATGGTTGTTTACACAAAAAACAGAGAACATTGTAAAAAGACATGGTGCCAGCCCAAATCTGAGGATTGAAGTGAGGCCACAAGCTGAGGAGCTGAATTGCTACCCACACTTGCACCAAACAGCAAAGAGATGTGGTGCTCCCTTGGAGAGACATTTCCTCCCTGGATAGTGATGGGCACAGCTTTGACCAGCTGTGGAGAGGAAACTCCAGGTTACTACAAATTAAATCAAGGCTCCAGAAGTGTTAACATGAACATTCTGGATTTACTCAGGTTGGAGATGCTACCAGCTCACAGCTCCTTCTCCCTGTGGTCCACATGCCCACTCCTATTCCTTCCTCACAGCCACCACCAGCAGGCTCCAGGCCCTGCTCCTCACTCTCAACTACATCCTCTCCGTATCGCCTGCAGAGAGGCAAACCTGCACAGAAAGCTGTCAAGAGGCTGGTTCCCAGAAACCTCACATGGCAGTGGATTCCCAGGCACAGGGATAATGAGAAGCATGAAGACAATGAGTCTCCTCTGGTGGCATGGAGAGGGGACAACCTGGCCCAGAGTTATTTTGGAGAATCCCTTGAAGAGCAGCAATATTATGTACAAGAAAGACTAGATGAAGTCCTGGAGGAACAAAGCTAATTTTCTAAGGAAAAGCCAATAGGCAATGGCTTACCCAGTGATGCCATTCATGGTCCAACAAGCATGTCTTAGTCAAATAACAGAAAAATTACTTGAAGCATCTGCCCCACCATCAGTCACTGCTTTGTGACTGTGCCAGTGACTGCAGCCACAGGGGTCCAGAGCTACAAGCCCTGCACACATCCAACACACGGGTCTGAACCTGTGACCCACAGCTTCTGCAGATCATCACAAATCCCCTGAGACATACAGCTCCCCACAGCCTTGCAGGTTGTTTTTAGTTTGACAAATTCAAATGGCTGCCACAAAAGCTTAATCTCTTTCCAGCCACACTCATGCTGAGTGTCAATAGGAAAAAGTCCCATGAATACGCTTGATAATTACAGAGCCATGGCTGTAGCAAAGAACAAAGTATAATGCAGGCTTGAATACTCAGGAAATTGACTGCTGATATGTTTCCATTCATTGTTTTGTTCTCTGTTCTCAGTGTTATATTAAAATCTCCTACTAAGAATGAGCTTTCTTGTTTAATGGAACTTGTCAGTTAGAGGAAATCTGCTTGAGCTGTTTGATCTATTCTTTAAAATAATATTAATTGCAAATTTAGCACATGACCCTACCTTAGTTCAAAAACTAAAGCTGATATTTTTCAGAATGTATTTGTTACCCAGAAAAATCATGGGCCATCACTTTCCCACTTCAATACGTTCACTGTCCCTTTGCCCCGACTATTCAGCCCTGGCTATTCATTAGATATGTTGATCAACTGCACCAGTCACCTGACATTGTTTTCCTGACTCTATTAGTGAAAAGTGATAGTAGTGAATAGCAAATAGTAAACATGGTGCAAATCTCTGGTTACGAGAAAATCCATGAAACTTCGCAGTTTGGGAGCATTTTTATAAAATCCTGACAACCATATTCACATTTAAGTGTGACCTCACGTCTATAGGAAATCACGCTCAGTGCTTCTGCCTGCCTCTCCATTAATGGAACTGGGTTGTCTATTTTTGATTCCATGTGGCTCATAATTAAGAACTGAATTTGCATGTTTGCTATTCATCCTGATTCCCAGCATGTGCACTCACAATAATAAATCTTAATTTCAGGCTCAGAAGCTGATGTACAGCAGAATCTGGATTTCCAAAGTCCTACAGTTCAATGGCATTTAAATCTGAAAGTTTCACTTGGCTCCTTGCAGATATAAAAGAGCAATTTAAAAGAATCAGATTGCAGTGGCAGTTTAAAATCTATGTAAGTTTGTAGGATTATTTCAATTTGCTGGTTCTGAACCTTCAATGAAAATCCGAAAAAATGGGCTGCATGGAGTTGTTCACAGAAACAATATTTCTTTTGTGAATGTCTTCCTGCATCAAGTTATATCAGAATGATGGAAGAAATGGGAAATGGCTGATTTCAGGGCTTATGTAATGAGATTCAACACATTCTAGGCGTTGGGAGTGCTCAGAAACCACCATTCATGTCACCATGACCACAAGTGCTGTCACTTTTAGGCATTTGACTTCACAAACACACAAGTGGTGCTGTGAGCCCATTCCCTAAGAGGCAGCAACATCAGCTCTGCAGCTGACTCCCTTTCCCCTCCATCATAACACCTCCGGCAGGCACTGTTAATCACCTTTCTTCTCTGGTGGCAGCAGGTTTGGTTATCCCTGTGCTCATTCATGGAATTTGCTTCACCTGGCCTCGCTCAGAACGCTGCCCTTGTGCTGTGCACCTCCAGCAGCGCGAATTAGGGGCAGCGGGACAGAAGCACCTTATTGAGGGACTTGCCTCAGCCACGACTGCTGTGCTGCCGGGGGAGCCCGAGCTCCTTGCCCACGCGATTTCAGGACATGTGCCATCCTCCTCTGCTCCATCTTCCCTGCTCCTGACTAATTCAGGCAGCTCAAGGCGCAGGGAATTCCTCTCAAATAAATCCATCCTCCCCCGCCCTGATCCTTTCTTAAAGCAAGGGCAGAATTGTTCAAAACAACCCAAGGGAAGAAATCCAAATAGGAGGTGACCTCCTGCCAACCCTCAGTGCTGGGGGCCGAGGTGTGGCCCCCCTTGGAGCTCCCTGGGTCATTCCAGCACCTTTGCCTCATTCCCTCCTGGAGCGAAGCCCTCCCACGGGCTCGTGTTTTCCGCGGCCCATGAAGAGCTCTCTGTTCCCCCATGAGTCACGGCAGGCCGGGCAGTGACATCAGCCCCTCGCAGCCCTGCTCGGGTGCCCTTGGCACGGCCCGGGAAGGGGGCTTTGTGCCGAGGAAAAGGCCGGCGCTGCCGCTGGGGAGGGCGAGGCGCCGGGAGCATCGCTCGGCACGGCTGCATCGAGCAGAGGCTCTGTTGTGGGGGATGCCATCCGGGAGCCACCGGAGCAGCAGCTGCAGAAGCCCTGTTTTTCACGCCTGCCAGCAGGCAAACCCTCTCCTGGAATCCCCGGCGTGGTGCTAAAGCCCTGCCGGCTGTCACTACCTGCGCCAGCCACCCCGGGACACGGCACATGCTGCAAACACCTTTTTTGACGGCGTTGGCACCTCATCTGAGCCCGGGACAGAGAGGGAGCGGCCGGTTTTCAAGGCTGCTTTGAGACTACAATAAGACCGCTTTAAACGTTTAAAATTACCACTCTGCAATACTGGCAAACCATTACCTCTTCCAGGAAAGCTGCTTTGTAGTACCGCAGGAAAATTATCCCTCTGGTGTTGTCAGCCGCACCAGCAGCATTGCAGTCCTGTATTCCTGACCAGAGGCTACAGTGAAAGGATTGAATGACCTTGATGGATGCACAGGGTCAGTTCAAGAGTGCTCAGCTGTGCAAACGAAATGCTGCCACCTCACTGATAAGAGGAGAGAGTGCCCATGCCAAGGCAGAGGAGGGGACATGTAAGGATGCAGCAGATAATGGTGACACGGGGTGATGGCTCCAGCTCTGAGCATGCCGTTTCGGAGAGATAGGCACCCCTATCAAGCCAATTCCCTTCCCCCTGTGGCAGGAGCTGCCAGCCTGGTTTGCCAAGGCTTTACTACAAACAAAATGACTAATGAAGCATTTTTCTACCAATTTTCTTCTTCTAGTGCTGCTGGAGGTCAGAGCCATCCCAGAGGTTTGGTCACCTATGGTCTTTGGCTACACCAGCAAAGACTCCCATGTCTAGTGGGGAAGGGTGCCAGGTGAGCTCCCCCAGTGTAACATTGCTTTGAAACATCAATAAGGCAATTGTACACAGAGAAGGAAAAGCCAAACTTCTCAGTTTCAGTGCAAGGAGAGTTCTGCTTTTGCTCTCATCTCACTACTCTGGTGCTGTTTGAGTGTTAGACTACAACTCAGACCTGCAATTCTGCTTTAGATTTGGCTGAAACTCCACGAAATGTGAAGTATGCTTATGAGATTTCAATCACAAGAGATGGGAAACACCTGATGCCTGATACTGCTTTCTGAGGCCTTTTTCGTTCATGAGACTTCTATACCCTGAACCTAAATCCTTTCCCCAGTTTGTCCTCCAACCCTGGCTACACATTCTGTAGCCAAATAACATCCCCCTTTTTTTTTCCTTCTGGAGACACAGCAGCTGTTCTGTTTTGCTGCTGAATGAAGCAATGTTTTACCAGCTACGGTTTCCTGATTTGCAGATTTTGGTGGCAGTGCTGTCACAGAGTTCCCACCATCAGCCCTTGCCAGTGTCCCCCCCACCAGACAACACTCAGGCCATTCAGCCAGGCCAGAGCATTTTCTCCTGGGGGCAATGCTGATTGGGCACGGACTTAGCTGAAGCAAAATGCAAAAAACAAAAACCAAACCAAAACACATACACAAAAAAGGAAAATACAAAATCTTCTCTGTTTTACAGGGTGTTTTGTTCACAGACTTAACGACAGTCTGATGTGGCTTGCTGCAGAGTCACATGAAGAGTTGTTTAGATACAATTGGGAGGGGAGTAAAACAGTGTGGAGAAAAGATGAGATGGGAATATCTCAAGGTATAATTACTACTAGAGCTTCCTTGTCCTCAAACCATGGCCAAGGTATCTCATCTTGCACCACACCCAGGAGATCACCATAGTTTTCCAGTAAACAGCCAATTAATTTCACAATTTATACATCATTACGCATCCCCCACGTACCAGAGAACTGGCCCTACAGACTCCTTTCAGGCCTTGAAAGGATCCTTAGGCTTCAGTTTTCATTTTTAAATGCATACAAACATTCAACTGAGCTGTAAGCTATTAAAGCACGCTATCATTTCACTGATAAACGAAATAATTTCACAATAATCCACTTAATTGTCCCATTCATGGACCTATGCCTTTGGACCTATGCATTGGGATTCCAAATAACAGAAATAATTACAAAAATAATTACAAAAATAACAACAGCATGTTCCATCTTACTGAACGAAACAGTGATATACCAAAACACAGCTCGTGATACATTATCACCGGCTGTGCAGGAGCGTGGGTGGGAAGCAGGAGGCTGCAAGAAGAGGCAGATAGAGCAGCTCCTACACGCGACTTTTCCTCTCTGCTGCTATTTGCCTTTTGCTGAAGAAGCGCAGCAAATACATTAACACACGCATGAAAAATGAGCTGAGGTAATTCCATCTATGAGCATGTGATCGGTCCTGCTGCCACAAATGTTTTCCCTCTAGGTCCATATCTGAATCTCACACAGACTGACTCACTCTGCGGCCACGCACGTCACTACTACCCGGCAGCGTCAGGCTGTCATTTGTTTCCTTTTGGAACGGGATGTTCTATAATAGCTCCAACTCCCACTCGACAGTTTATGAAATTGCAGTTCTTTCACATACCTCCTTTGTTCCTGAGCAGCGAGGAGTTTTCTGTTTGTTTCTAAGGTGCTAAAAGAGGATCAGAGTGGCCTGAGCTCAGGGATGCCTCACCCGAAGCTCTGACAGGATGTGTCTTTTAACAAGATGAAGGTGTGATGGTTCTCAGTGCACTGTAGAGTTTGTTCTTCAGCAAGACAAAGGAGGCACAGGGCAGAACTGTTGCTTCTGGGGTTGCTGCTTGAAGTCTCATTCATAAGACTTCTCCCACAGCCAGGGAGAAACTGTCACAGACATGGAAGCTGAAGCTCTGGACATGCTGATGGAGCCATCAAAGCAGAACCAGCTCTGCTGCAGTGTCTCACTGTGATGTTCAAATATGCAACACTTGTTTTTCAGCACTGATTAGCTTGACCCTCTGCTCCACAAATCCTAATCTACATCTGTGTCTTATTCTGGAACAAGTAAGTGCTTCTGAAGTGAATCCCTGACTGACTGTGCTTTGCTTCATACCACAGCACAGTTTCAGAGCTCAGCCTACAGGACTAAACTCATGCTAGTCTCAGGTTAAAACCCCAAGAGTCAATAGTATAGACATGGAGTCATCAGCATCAACAGCTTTCTTCTGCTGGCTTGCTGCTCCTGTCATAGCACTGCTTGCTACCTATCTTTCAGAGCCCAGAGTCCTGGAGCTGCTGGATCTCAGCACACAATTGCAAAAGGGGTAACCTGGTGTGGTTCTAGAGGGGCAGCAGAAGAGAGGAAGCTGCAGTTCCCCAGGGTTCCCTGCCCACGTAAAGACCATGTCCATCAGGATACACCTGTAATGCTGCCAAGTTTCCTGCTGGGAACATCTGACAGGCAGCTGGTACCAAAGGACGGAACCGAGGGAGCAGAGAGCCAAAGAATGAAAGGATGTAAAAGATGTTGGCATTTCTCCTGCTTACTTTTGGGATGCTGCTATGATTCAATGCAGGCTAAAATGGATTTGTCTTCACACGGAGTGTGCAGCAAAATGGATGCATTGCTATGTGGAATCCAGTATCCCCTGCTCCAGGTGCTGCTCCCCTATTTATCCAAGAGCTTTAACCACATGGAGAGCTGACATTGCTTCCTAAGGGTACAGCCATTCCTAACAAGGAGCTCAATGACAACTTCAAGCCTAGCAAAAAGCATATTCCTAGCATTCTTCAGAAAAAGTTTATCACTTACTGCCTGTCACTGGGAATACAACGTGAATCTTAAAGATGACCTGGAGACAATTTGGAAAAGCAAAACATACACCATGCAAACTGCACATAACATTTCTGTGAGGAACAAAAAAGTTCCTGAGGCTACTGCATGCAAGAGGATGCCCTAAGAGTCTCTACAGATATTTATTCTGACCTCCTGGACCTTTGTCTGAGGTTCATTCATTGGGTTTAAATAAATAAGTATTAACAAACCCAAAGCTCCAGACTTTCCACTGTCCAGCATTGAGCCAAGACCTTAAGCAAAGAGGCTTAAGTCACATTTATATTTCCTTTGACCTAGAGACAGAGCACAGCTCGGTACATCTCAGTCATGGAGCAAAAAGACTTTTATGGCTGCACAGCCTTGCATTCAGCTGCCTGAGAAATCTTTAGAAACCACTGTAAAGGCAGATCACCACAGGCTGGCATTCCCTGCTCGCTGCAGACACCTTCTCATGCAGCACTGTCTGGGGAGAGCAGCCAGAGCCCCAGCCCTGACTTACTTGCACGACAGCCTCAGGAATCCTCCTGGTGCTGCCTGGCCAGCCTTGGGTAATGCAGCACTGCAGGAATACAGTGCCCAGCCTCTCTGAGCCAGCCCTGGAGCTTTGGTAGCCACCAGGACAAAAGACAATCTCTAAATGCAAGTCATTATAATCTCACAGACATCACCTATAACTTCACCAGGGCTTACCTGGGTCGCTGTGGAGGGTAGGGCAGCGTTTCCCTTGACATTCACAACGAACGCGTGCACCAGAGAATACGAGGCTCCTCGTACACAGGGTATTGTTCTGGATTTCGTATTTCTTCGGGGTTGTCTTGGCAACGAAGAGGGTTTGCCGCTAGAGGTGTGTGAAACACTGGGTAACAAAAAACATCACAACTCCCACTTGTTTCATTCCATCACCCTGGTAAAACTGGACTCTTTTTCAACCTGCTGGGATGCTCTCAGCATGCTTTGTATCAGGAGGGGTGGCACAAATCAGCACAGACTCCTCTGCCTCCCCCTTTTCCCCAAAATGGTGACTTTGAAAATAACAAAAAATGTCATTTTTCATTGGAAAATTATTTCTATCAGGACACCCTTACAAGCTCTGTTCCCATTCTCCCTTCGGCTACCTTCTTAGGGAGTTGTTCCCTGGCAGGCAATGGAACTGACAATTCCAGAATGGATGAATGGATTTAAGCAAAATTGGGACTTTTTTTATTTTTTTTTTCATTTGCTTGTTTGCTTGTTCCAGAGAATTTTTTGTTTTGATTACTAACATTTTTAGTCACCTCACTGAAGTCAATTGGGTGGCTGTGGACTGATTTAAATATAACCAGGTTTGCCAATTTGCCATGATTGAAAAGATAATTTCCTTTGAACGGAGAAGAAATGCTGGACAGTTAATGCTACACCTGGTCAGCAAGTGAGTGGAAATGCCCCACTTGCCCTTCTGACTCAGCTCCTTCCACGGATAACAGACCTTTATTCACTGTGGATGAGGTCCAGGAATTATTCTGGAAAGTTTTTTAACTATCTTTGGATGCAGTTTCACATTGCTCATTCATGTAATTTGCCTTTATTTTTACTTACTGAAGGCATTAAAAAATTAACCCAAACAGCTGTTCAGATGTCTCTATTTTTTATGTAGCAAAGAAAAAAAAGTCTGAACAGCTGCGTCAGTGAAACACATCCAGGTGGCATCCCTAAGGCAAAGTTTCTACGAAATCTGTAAGATAACATTTTTATTATCTCAGTTATTGTGGGTTTTTTATTACTCTGCTCTTGTAGATTCTTAAAGAGGTATTGGCCACTTATTTTCACCCTTGTCCCTCAGTGATTGAGCTGTGCTGTAACTCAACACAGATGTCACAGTGATTCAGCCATCAAAGGTGAAAATCACACTTTCAGCACAATCTTCTGAATCTATTCTGAGGTCTTAAATGGGATTTAAGGCTGGGTCATGCTGAAATCTGTATCAGGTTCACTGACAAAGGCTCATGAAGAACTTCTCTAACTGAGGTTCTGAATGCCTCAACTCTGCATGGAGTCTCCCATTCTGCATGGAGTAAATTTTAATTTTCAAAACTCTGGTGCCAGGTTTTCCAGACACCTACTCCATGCTCTGCATTTCATGGCACCACACTCCATCTGTGCTCCAGGTCATCCAACCATAGTTCAAACCCTACACCCTGTCCAGTCATCTGAGGCTTGTCTGTTCAGTACCTTCCATATAAACCCTCCTAAGAGTGTGATTCTCTTGCTATAAGGCAGCTTGCTGATTTATGGATGTGTTATCCATAAACTGCTAATTGATATTTTCTGCCCTGACATCAGTCCTTGGATTATGAACTATGTAGAACAAAATGAAAGCACTGAAGTGTCTGAAAATTGCCAGCCACATCAGAAGTGTTACAGCAAATTATATTCATAATAATGATTAACAATAGCAATGATAATTGTAGTGATAAGCAATTTTTTGCTATTATTATTCTTTCTCCTATTCCTACAATATTCAACAAATATGGACTCTCCAGAGAGTTCCTGAGACTCAAGAAATATTTGCAGGTGACACAGAATGCAAAGAAAAGAGCTGCTTTTCAGCTTATAGGATAATGATAGTAGATAGTTAAATGCCTGAAATTTGTTTATATACCAGTAAGATTTTTTCTTTTTCTTTTTTTTTTAAATTAGCTTGAGAAAGAAGTTTTGTAAAACTGTCTGTACAATCCTGAGAAGGACCATCTTCCAGAAGAAAGCTCAGCAGAATCATCCCTGAGTCTAAAGGAGATTTTCATTCTCCTCTAAATCATTCCCTTTTGGTACATTTTCTTCATATTAAGTGGCCGGATGCAATTCCCTCTATATGTACTAAGCCTGTGTTATTACAATTTGAGCACAATATATGTTTACTTGGAGTCTAACAAGATCATCAATCAGGAAATAGCACTGCACTTCATATTACGTATTTATTTATAGTGTTAGGATGAAATTTACCTGGGTCCACAGAACAAAATTAGGCTGTTACAGCCCTTGGTTTCATATAAGTTATTTTCCTCTCAATGCCTATGCCCTGTGGACACAAATTTATTTCACCAATACTGGATGAAAAATGTCCCATTTTTTCACTGCCTCCAGGTAATGATGTCTATACCTTTCCTTCTGCTTCCAATTTTGTGTCCATTACTTGAATGCTTGAAAACATGAAATACAATACCATAAGTCACAGAGCAAGGAAATCTGCAGTGTGGAGGGGAATATTTATTTTCCTTTTCAATCCTTTTGTAATTAAAGAAATTCTACTCAATCATTTGATGTCTTCAGTGAAATTATCATACTTCTGATCTTAAACTTCCACTTGATCTTTAGTGGCTGGTTGGCCATGAGAAAGAAGGACTATTTTGCAGACAGTTTATGTGATACAGATTTGGAAGATCTCAGTTCTTCTGTGAAGTATGTCACACACTGAGCGATGAAAGATAACTTTAAATGGAATGTGCACTAATAAATGTAAATATGAAAGTGGAAAATTACATCACAAAGTATGAGAGCTCAATATATTTAATAATTTAACATAAATTATCTTAAATAATACCAAAAATATCAGTCAAAACTATTAAGAGACCTTTGTAAAGTGTCTGAATGTGTGCTGATTGCTGTATTTGACAACTCTGCAAGAACCTAAGTCTCAGGGACTTGGAATCTCCATGAGATTAGATAGTATTTGCACACAAAATGCAGGAGAGAAGTTAAATGAACAAATGAGAAGTTTATCTCAAATAGAAGCGTTATAAAACCATTAAGCAAGTAAAAGTTTATTCAGTTAATTGGCTAGGGCCCAGCAAAGATTTCACAACACTATCAGCAGGGTGTTGAAATACTAAAAAAAAAAAAAGACCTGAACAACAAACCAACAACCCAGCAACCAAATGCTTGATTTCAGAGAAACACTGTCATTTAAGAAACATTCTCTTCAGTATTTCTTAGATAAGAAACTGTTTGTCAGCATGTGTATATGTTCTTCCTGGAATCAAGGTCTGTGCAATTTATTTCACATACAGCAATATTCTCTCAGCACTTGGTGATTTTTCCTTGCTCAAGTACCAGGAAAAGTGGAAGTAACAGGCATATACATTTACAAAGAAGTATGACACATATTATTTATATTTACCTAGTGATTTGACCTAAGATAGACATGCAATCACAGTTAATGAGTTAACCAACAGGAGCTTCTGGCACTTCTTGTGCGCAGAGGAAAAAAAAATCTCAGGAACATGTATGGATAGGAATGTGTCAAAGCAGGGACACAAGGAAAGGTAGCTCATACAGCTACTAATATAATAGAAAACGATAACATTCTGAAATAAAATAAACAAAATTGAGGTGTAAACAATGTAAACCAATGAAAGATGTGCTCTGAACATCTAGTAAAACTCTAGTAACTGTACTGATCACAAAGCAACCTTTGAAACAGAATGTTTCTGAATTTCTGCTCCTTGATGTATCTTTTCTTAGGAATAGTCTGGCCATCTAGGAAATATTTCACTCTACTCCCAGCACTCACAGAAGTTTAAAAACAATGCAAATGTAAATAGTTGCTGATGCCAAACACTTCAGTTGCCAACAAGAAATTATGTGTTTTGTACCAGGATTTTATTATGACCAAGATTAATTTCTAGGTTGTCCCCAGCTATTCTTTACCAAAACCACCTCCTGATGAAACACAACCTGTAACTCCCAGGTTTTGTGCCTTCAGGAGAACTTCTCCCAACAGCTGATTTACAGTGTTCGTACGGAACAGGCTGTACTGTGACCTGCTTTTAATCCAGCTGCCAGATATTACACAGGTAATGCTATGGGAGAGGGCACCAGGTGTTTGAAGATGAACCTACTCAGTGATAAAGAACTTATGAAAAACCAGAACAAAATCAACTAATGAATTTACCCCAAATTCTCTTAAGAAAAGGGAAACATCTCACCATTATGATATAAGCAACTATTACCAGGTAAGAATTGAGGCCAGGCCTCAAGTAGAGTTTCACAGCACAAGTTATATGATCAGGTCTCTTGGTGCACTGCACCAATTGAATGGTCACACGTGTGCCTGCAATGTCTGGAACCAGATCTGCTCTCATGCTTTTTAAAAGAAGTAAACCTTCCTAAAAAAGAAACCACTTTATATATCTACATTTGTATGTGTAGATTCATCAATGTTCAAAACCATCTACTATAAATTCCAAGGTGAGTTCTGAGAATAAACCAGGCATCATCAAAACACAAACCCAAGAAAAAGTAGAAGGGAATAGAAGAAAAGAAGGCAGAGCTGACAACTGGTACAGAAATAGTGACAAAATACTGGGAATGTGTTAGATTATTATCAGATGGAACTTCCCTTGCATCCAATTTTAGTTACTTTTGGGAACAGTATGTGACCAAAATTTGCTTATGGCTGTCATTGCAAACAAGCAGAAGAATCATGCGCCATTTGAGTTGAGTTGATTCCTACTATGGCAGAACCTTTTGATTAAAAGAAAATTTGCCCGAGTAATGTGGTAATGTGCTCTCCTTCCAGCAACCAAACAATATTCTTCTGAGTTGAATGCAGTTTACAAGGCTTAAGCCATTAAGCATGACCGAGCTGACCAATCATGCCACACGAACACCGACTCATCACCCCTAAGTGATGTCAAAAAAAATAACCACATCAAGTAAACCAATAGCTCAAAATTTGGAACAGTGCAGAGACCAAAAAACTTCAGTTTCTACATAAGCAATTTGTCGAAAAAAACACTACACTTGACAAAGAAATTCTTTGGCTGAAAATTGCATGCTCTGGTATATGATTACATTGCTGGTGCTCCCCTGTTCCTCTTCTTCCTCATGTGTTTCTCTCTAAGAAGTATTCCTAGAACTTGCTGATTCAGTTACCTGTTTCAGAGTTGTGGCATTCAATTCCAGGAACAAAGCCTTATTATTATAAATACTTCAGCCATAACATTTCTAAGGAAATTAGACTGACTATCATAATCTCCTGCTGACTCTCACCTGGGAATTTTAAATTCTCTAGTGTGGGAGAAGACTCTGAGGACAAAACATTAATTCTTTTGTTTAATTAAAAGCAAAAGAAGAAATTCAGGATAAAAATTTCAAAGCCTGGAAAGGGAAGTCAGGAAACAGCAAGATGAGAAAGAATGAAAACCAGCACCACACTGATGACTCTGGAAAATTCTAAGTCAAAGTACATCACAAGTTTTGTTTTGGTACAACAAGATGATAAACAGTACACTTGGACTTCAGAAGCCTTTTTTTAAAAAAAAAAGTTTTTTTAACCTTTCCTATTCAGCCTTGTACTTGAGTAACAGCCCATTCCTGAATTTGTAGTCAAGCATATTCTCCACACTCACACATAAAGTTACAGTGGCTTTCAGCAGATTACGTGTTTGAGTACAGACATCACCCCTGAACTTTATCTTCTGACCTTCAAGCTGATCACAGAACATCCAGTATTTAGATATTAGCTACTCTGCAGAAATGAGCCACCTTGATGTGACCAAGGTATTTCATCACTCGGCAGAAGTACACGCAATGAATCAGCAGTAGTACGAGAGATGCTCTGTCACTCTCTGGTACTCACTGCTGCTTTACAGAATGACACAGTATCAAAGATAATAACCAGCCTCTGGAACAAACAAATCACAGACTAATGAATACAGAACATTAAAGCCCAAAGTAATTTTCCCTGTACCCCCCTAGAGAATTATAAGCAACACTATAGAAAAGTCTCAATGAAATCTTGCTGAGTTCTGTGTGGAGCCCAGTTGCAAGCCAAGAATGATGTAAGATTTGCCTGGAGTTTGAACTGAACCCTCTACATTGTTCTGAGAGCTTACCATTAAAAGAAGGATAAATGTTAGCAATAAAAAGGTCAAGAGAATGAACATCTGAGAGCATCTAAAGATCTGCAAGGGATGTCATAAATATATAGCAAACATCCACACTGATAGATTCCCCAGAAGAGTTCTGCATCACCCACAAAGCACATTTTTTACAATCTGTTTCTTTCTGTCTGGATACAAAGGAGTGAAGCAGAGCATTTAACATATGACTTGTAAAATTCAAAGTTTAAAGATTAGGAAAACAACCAAGATTAGAGCTGTTCAACAAAATCCTATCTCCTGTCACATATAGTATCTTTTTATGATAATTTTTCAGTAAACCAACAAATAAGACTCTCAGCTATCAGTACTGTTAGGTTTAATGGCTTTAGGTGCACAAAAATTAATTAAACAGCATGGGCTTGAATCATACCAACACCACAGGCAACTTCTGGGGGTTTTCCCACCTGATGCATTGGTGAGGGCTTAGGGTATTTACTGTCATTTTGTACTCTGGTGCCCTAAACTTAGAAGAATGCAGTAAGTCCTGGCAAATTATGTTAGCTCAGGTCCCTTATACATGGGCCATGTGTGACCAAGAGCAATTTCTCATAAAGAACACAGCAGAAATTTGAGCATGCTCTGCCTAATCCTGCTGAAACTGCCCTCTCATCTACTCCTTGTCATCTCCTAGATCACAGAAGAAAAGGACATGGAAAAAACACTGCTACCTGGTCATGGACTACCTCTTGGGGTCCATCGTGTTGATTCTATGTTCGGGAGCTGAAGTGAGAATATTTGACAAAAGGAAAAAAACCCACATATCTAAGAGAAAAAAACAGGCATAAAACACATAGAAGAGCTAAAGAAAAGGAAGTGGCAACAAACAAGCTCTGCAGTCAAGGAAAGGGTAAAATCTTGGCTCTACTGAAGTCATTGGGATGTTTGCCAGAAAGCTGTAGACAGCGTGTTTTATCCAGGACTTTTAATTAGTTATTAAATGATTCAATGGCAAGTTGGCTGGTTGAAGGCGCAAAACCAAATCATAGAACAGCTCTAGCTTGCCTCTCCCTGCCCTGCCTATCCCTTGGGACATTCAGATCATACACAGCTTTTTTTTTATGGGAGACTTGACAGGTATTTCATTGAACCTTAGTTGAAATCAGTAGGTTCCCAGGCCCTGCCTCCTTCCCAAGTTTGGGATTGAAGATAGGAAACACCTGCTAATGACACCAGAGACACAGCAAACATCAAAGTCGTGTGTCAGCAGAAAGCACCCTGGAAACCTGGCCCCTGCAGTACTGACACAGCCTATCTGGAGGGGGACAGTGCACATGAAGAAATAGGATGCTGTGTTCATTTAATTGACGTACATTTGAAAGGATTTGAATTATTCTTGAGTGACATTCCCACAAATAAATAAGGCAGCTCACTGTCTTCAGGCTTTAGTCACATTATGAAGAGAACCACCACCCAAACAATCTATTCACTCTGCACAGTTCTGCCCTGCCTCATTTTTCTGCCTTCCTCAGTCTCCTTCTGCCTTTCCCTCTCCAAAGTACACTGGTTTCTATGGGAACAAAACACGTCATCAGAGTGGACAGAACTCGGTGACATCCCCACGTGCAGACAGAAAACAGGGTTTAAACGAGCACTTTGCAGTTTCTGACGAGCGCTGGCCCCACACGTGTGCACACACGTGTGAGCGTGGGCGGCTGGCCCTGCGCACGCGCTGTCCCCTCGGCACACGAGGCACACACATGCACAGCCACCAGCTCCCCGGGACAGCAGAAGGCTCGGCAGAACCCGTTCCATCCCATTCTGCTTTAATATAGCCGAAAATTGCTTTGACAGCTGAATAGCTTCTTTGTTTATAACTCGTTCTTAGCTGACTCTGCTGCATTATGGAGCTTTGTGAAGAGATTACTTTGTCAAGAACTGAACATATATGGTCTGGGCATGAACAATTTAGTGTGATGAACTGCATTCATTTTATGTGACGTGCAATCCGCGGTCCTGCTGCCTTTAATGTATCCGCTTTTCTCTGTGGGTTTCATTTTCTGATCTCAAGTGTTTTATGAATTTTCCTGGGGTCTTTGGGATTATCTTCTTTAACCTCTCCCGGACAGATGCAGAGAATTTTCGATATGCCAGATCTCAAGATACTGTGTCTTACACTAAATGTTCCAAATTAAGTTTTTGGCTGCAAATAACAGATCATCATTGTTACCCAGCTAGCTAATCATCCACCTGCAAATATCTTATTCCTGCCCCGAATTTGTTAGTATTTGAATAAGTATATCAACAGTCACAAATTAGAAACTGGACCCACTACAGGGAACACCCTATCGAACATATAGAGCTTCCCTTGTCCCTTCATCCCAAGTGCTAAAACCCTAAGTAGACAGATCTCCACCCACATGACTTCAGCTGCACCTGGGCCAGTCCATTGTCTTTACAGAGCATTATGTATAAAATATTAAAGTAAACCCAGCCTGTTCTGCACTGCAGGCATTTATCATGGCCTTGCACCAGCACTGGATGAGCTTTGCAGGCTCTGAAGCCATTGCCTTCGGTTGTGCTTGAGTTGAGTGCACTGGTCATCTCTGATCACCGCTGTAGTTTTTACTGCTAGCTATGACTTGCTTAGAAATTACATTACTGCAGATTGACTTTGTGCCCTGCCTGGAGGCACAACAGAGACTCAGGGCATTTTTCTCTGGTTTCTCCTGTCTTATTCCCCCCTCCCTCACTCAGTTTTTTAGATAAACAGAATTAATTCTGATGGGTAGATTATATGGTCCAGTATAAAAATGACTAAGAACATTAATTGTCCTAACAGTAAAATTCCTACCAGCTTTGTAGTAGGCATTACATTGATCTTTTGTGGTCTGGAGACTGAGCACTTTTCTTAGAGACATCACTAGAGGCTTTTTTTGTGCAGGACACAGAGCAGGGCCTCGCAGCATCTTGCATTTCAAGGGGTTTTGCTCAGCCCATGAACTGGCAGAACTCCAATTTACACTACGCCCTGCATTTTGCACTCAGCGGTATTTTGCCACTTCTGACCATATCAACCTTCCCCATAAACAGAGGGGAAGTTTGTCAGACAGACAAATTCCTCCTTATCTCTTAGTCATAACCCCAATCCACCTTAGATGATTTAAAGTGCTTCACCCATATTAACCTTTCAAAAAGACAAGAAACTGGCTTCTTTGCAAATCACTGTTTGGAAACAGAAGCTGCAGCAAGATTCCTCCCAACCTTACTTGCTCCTACTCACACTCCTAATGGGCACATATTTCACAAGAGCTGGCACCCTACATACTAATTTGTTGAATATATAGATATATATTTTAAATTCAACACCTCTGTGGAAGTCCTTGTACTAGAAACTAGTGCCTTAACTAATGAATTCCTTACCTTTCACTCCTATAGCAAATGATGGACTGCTGTCATTGACACAAAAATACCTCCGATCCTGCAATATTCAGGTAAATAATGAAAAGCCTCACAGGTGGTTTAGAAACAATTATTCTTATTATACAGGGAATTTTCAGATTTAGCAAGAAGTCATGAGGTCTTCAGAGCCAGTAAATTTCCACAGACAGCTTCTGTTCTTCGCCCCCCCTTGTGGCAAACGTGGCTGAGCCACCAAACATGTCTCAATCGGTCTGTAACCTGCTCTGCCACAGAAGCCCTTGGAAAATCCCAGCCCAGCAGACACCAGCTGTACTGGGATATGGCTGGTGCCAGTAAAGGCAGCAGGGATTTTCGCTGTCACTGCTTGTGTGCATTGGTCAGAGAGGCTGAAGTCAACTGGCTGAAAAACACCAAAAGCTTTGCGCAAAAAGAGACCACGGGAGAGAAGAAAGGAGAGTCACGCTTTGCAGAGGAGAAGTAAATAATTTCCAAGGTCAGGGACTCTTGATACAGAGAGAAAATGAGAAGTAGAGAGGGGAAGGAAGGCATGTCATCACCTTACAGCGTGATCCTTCTAGAGTAAATACAGCTTTGCATATGCTCAGTGTGGCTTGCACTTTCCTTCAAGGAGATCTCTGTATTGCAAATATCCTAAATGGTGGATTTCCACATTCATATATTTCCTAATTTCATAGCTGCTGGCACCTAGAAATCTGAATTTAAGATTCCAAAACCAACTAAAATCCCTGCCTCGGACTCTAGTCTTAGCTGTTCCCTGCCAGTGTATGAACATGACTCTCCTTCCATAAGGTCATAGTTAATAACAAGCTAAATATGTCCCACCTAGAGGAGCATCCATGGGTCATGATGTCAATCTACATCTTATAAGTAAACATGAGAGCTTATTAAAGGCCACTTTTTCCAAAAAGGATCTAAAATTCTGGGCCATGACAATGAGTCAGTGCATTACTCCTTTGACTATAGACACATAACCAATTTTCTCTCCAGGACTGTGCCAGGGAGTACATTAGACAGTGGGCTCCAGGCTCCAGCCACTTCTGACCCCCCACTGGCTAACAGAGGCTTAGATGGTTGCATCAAGCTCCTCATGGATATGAGAATACATTACCCAGAAAGAAGATCTTTTACGCTCCGTTTTTGGGAAATGCAACCGAAAACACAAGGGCTGATGGTATTAGCAGATGGATACTTTTCCTGTTCAGAATGCTTCCAGCCTGTCATACTTATTGGAAAAGTGGGCATGGGGGGAGCAGAACCACAGGCCCAGCTCTCTGTGCCCATTAGCGGTAAAGATGCTGGGCATGAGTACATAATTAGGATTAGCAGGTTGGACCTCAATAGATCAAAGCATTTAAGACTCTATCTACAGAGCTGAATAACTGAGGTAAGTCCAAGGCTATTGCAAATGCAACTTTACTGTCTGTGACAAATTTTTCATAAGTACTGGCAACCTTTCTCTGGATCTCATCAAAATAGTTCCTAAAAGAAATTTTGAAAATCCAAACCCAGAAAGAATCACCCCAAAGAAGCTCTGAAGTGATTTCCTTTGAAGAGAAGGGATAGGTACAGGAATGTCCTCATTCTCTTGTCTTAGAGACAGGCAGTGGGATTTTGCACAACCACAACAGCCTGGCTCAGCCATCCACAGAGTTTTTCAAGTTCTTCCTCAGCAGGGCATAACTCCACCTGAAAGAGTAGTGATAGAGAAGGAATTGCACAGCCACTGCCCCAGCCTGAATGTTATGAGGCTCTTCCAGACCCGCTCTGTAAACAGGAATTGCCTTTGGACCCTTAAAAAACACGCACTGTATCATTCTGGAATGGTGTTAATCTCTCGGTTGTGGAGGTCAAAGCAAGATTTCTATTATAAGCTCTGTGAAACACATCTCCTCCCCAGCCACTCACTTGCAGGGAACAAAATCCAGTCAGCCAAAATGATCCGTCTGTAACAGGACACCAGAGCAGGCATTTGAGGCAACATGGGCGAGGCAACTGGGAGCTGTGAGACCTCTGAGCTGGTGCCGAGCCCTTGGTGAGGCAATACTGGCTCAGTGCCACAGTCAAGGAAGCAGAAGAGACAGTTTTCTCTTTGCTTCCTTGCAGAGGACAATGGTCTATTCACAGACAATACCAGCTGGAGAGGCCACAGCCACACCTCTCACCCAAGGTCCAGCAGGGCCTTCCATGGTTACTCCCCAGCATCAGTTGTGCTCCCTGCTTGCTCCCGCTCTGCTTCCATCTTCCCTAGCGCCTCTGCACAGTCCTGGCTCATTCATCTCAATAGCACTTATAACAGCTGAAGCCCAGGAAGGACTGGACCTTGTGGTTACAAATGACAACGCCCCAGCCTTGGAGTCACGTTGGCTGAGCAATGATTGGCATGTGCCAGAGCACAGATCAGAGCACCCTGATCTCCAGGGTGTGGTAAGCTGGAGGTTAGCTGAGGACCCTCCACATCTCTTTCTTTAACACATTTTCTTTGTGTTTTCCTTAGGGTCGACAGTGCACATTGGGTTTGCTGATAAACTTATCAGTAGCAGAGTGAAACATCCGTTTCATTTGTGCTGTTTACACAGGAGCTTTTTCTCCAGTTGGTAAGTTGGGATTCAGTGAACAGGGTGACCCTGTGTTTTCTTCCATGACCCACAAACGCTGCTCCCAGCAGTGTGGGCTACATGTTAGAAGATGGGGAAAGACTCTGCATCAGGGACCAGCCCTCCCCCACCCCAGTGCTGGAGTCTTCACCTCTACACTGGAGGTGGTCTATCCCCACACATCATTCCCAGCCCCAACCCAACCCCTAGAGATGAGGAAAGGCTGTGGCACAGTATGTGGATGCCGATTACATCTCCAAACAGGAGGAGCACACAATCAGTGGGATCCGCCTGCTTTCCAACCCCTTTGTGCTCAGGGGCAGAAATACAAATAAGCCTCAATGTCTTTTTCCTGCTTATATGAACCAAGATCCGTTTTTCAATAGCAGGCCCTGGCAGATAAGTATTCCCTATTCTCAGTAGTTATTTTTGGGAGAGAAAGCCTTTTGCTGGCTCCCATGACACTCCCCTCCAGCACTTGGGAGGTGCAATGGGATGGCAGGTAGAGCTGTGATTCAGGGATGCTCCTACACCCATTGGAAGCTGGTGTTGCCATGCCAACCCTGTAGCCTGTGCACAGCCAGCCCAGGGCACTGCAGGCTGCTACAGGGTCTGTGCTTTTGCACATAGATCAGCCTCAGGACCTTCCAGTGGAAGATTTGTTTGAACTCCTGATTGCAGGATGGATGACACTGTCCCACTGAATTTTCAGCTCACCTGCCCATCTCCCCACTAAGTCTTGTCTCAGAGGGAATAAGATCCCAAACTTTATGAGGGAGTTTTCCCCCCTAAATGAATTACATCACACAAGCATTGCTAATAACTCATGTTGTTTCAGAAGGACCACAGAGAGAGAAGTGGGTAGGAATGGCAACAATCCTCCCAACAAGCCCAGGCACCCCTGGCAGAGCCGCACCCACCCTTCACCCGCTCAGCATGTCAGGTCATGCGCTGCCTGAGACAGCACCCAGAGCCCATCTGAAGCACTCACAGCACGTGACCAATTACCTTTCCTCTGCTTAGACTCACCAAAAGGGACATTTTGAAAACTGCTCATTCCAAAAAGCATTAAGTGACAAAGCCAGCTCTGTGCAAAGCCAGCAGAGGTGGAGGACACTGCAGATAGTTCATAGCAAAAAGACTAATTTGGATTTTACTGGCTTGTTGGAGAATTCCCTGGGTAATTTTCTGGGTATTTTCTAGCTTACTTCCTTATTACTCTCTGGGTAAACTAGGTCAAAACACTTGCCTTGTCTAATCCTCGGTTTGTCAACATATTAAATGAAGGTGATGGAACAAGCTGTTCCCTGATTTTTCTGCATAGATTTCAACCTTACAGAAAGTCCATACAATGCCCTTCTTCTCCTTCATTAGAGCCAGGAAGGCCTTTGAACTGCCCAAACTCAGACAGGCTGAGAAGTGCTGCATATTGCTATAGGCAGCTCAGGAGGAGCATATGTGAAAGGTGAACATCTGGATTATTAAGATGTGCTCAGAGTTGGCAGCATTTTGTCCCTGAATGAAAAAATGTCCATCTCCTATAATTTTTCTTCCTTGATCAGCTGGCCTGTTAAAGTAGGGATACCCTTACAAATCACAATATCTGCCTGAAGTCTCAAGAAGTATTATAGAAACAAAGAGATTCCACCACCCACTGTGCCTGCTCCTTCCTGAGATATTGCAGGACATCCCAGCCTTGTTGGCTGCAACTCTACACACACTGTTCATTCACCTGCCCTGATTTTCTCAATCAAAAGCTGAACATTTAAAACCACAGTAACCTTTGAGAGTTTTGCAGCACGTACAGTGGGATCTGATAAAAGGAAAACTACTGTGAACAGACAATAAGACTGAGTAGTGGCCAAGTGTCTTTGAGTCTGAATTAATACATGTGCCTTAACAAAAAGTGTTAATCAACAGCTACCCAGATGGGGATTTAAAAGTTTTTCTGAAGAAGGTAGGCTTTTTTTTTAAAAGAAGATGTCAGCCAGCAACGTTTTACTGCATTGTTAACAAGCAGGGTAAAATATACCAACAAACAGCACTTAAGACATGATACTGTTCCGCAGAACGCTTCTGTATTTCAGTGTGTGTATTAAATATGGCAATAAACCAGAACCAATTTCATTGTATGTTACATTGCAACTGCACTCTCAACTTTTGCATGTAATAAGATCCAGCAATCAGGATGGATTTTTAACTTGAGCAATTCCTTACTCTTTTAGCATTTCAGAATTTGGGAGCAATTTTGGCATCAGGTCTTTAAAAATGTAGCCACAGTCTTTTCAGGAGTAGAAATAACAAAAATAACAATTTTAACTTAGAAAGACCTCTACAGGGAAGTGGAGGAAAAAGCTGTTGTCAGAACAGTATTGCCATGGCTGTTGTTTCTTGTGGCACCATTTGGCTGCCTTCCACTCCCCAAGTGCCCCTTGCCTGGCTCCTCCTCCTCACTTGTCCCACCTGTGGGCTGTATATCTTCTGTTTCATGGCCCTGTACGGGCTGTCTCCAGTTTATGATATCGTCACAAGTCATTACAACGACCCACAGAGCCAGGCTTGGTACACAGGTTCAATAGTGCAAGTCCTTTGAACTGCATTCCTCAAGTCCACTTTTCATCCCATTATCAGATTGGTACTGAATAAAGGCCAAGTGGAAAATCCCAGTATGACATGCCTATGCTGTCATTCACATAATGGCTGTGATCAGAAAAGGGTTGGTAAGAGACCTCAGCTATACTGAACTATGTGAATTATGTGTGTTTAGTCTAATTGGAATGATTTCTGATATCTCGGGGTCAAAGTCTCACAATTCACAGGCAAACATTTTAGAGGACTCATATATTAATGACATATCATTAGCCAGAATCAGAACTGGTTCTGCTTAGTCAGTTACCTTGGACAAAAAGCATTCAGCCAGAGACTCTGAGACATGATCTGTCTCCAGGACTTGAAATGAGGAGCATTCCCCATACTGCCCAGCTTTGGCAATTACACAGCCAAGGCTGGGGCTTCCAGACAACAAAGCTACTTGAAGGTATAGGGAAGGTCCCTCACTGCGGGTTGAGAAAAAAACACAACCTCACTCCGACAAAACAAACATCTAATTTTTGACAGTTTTAAAGCTTCTTTTCTTGATTTTGTGCAACAGTAGAATAAAATAAAATGCCATAGTGATGACTTTGGGCCATTAAAGGACCAGGTCTGACAGAGCCTGTAGGGATGTGCATCCTGGAGCATCCCTGCACATACAGTCCCCAGAGGGGCTTTGCAAACTGCTCAGATAACTGTTGCATTAAATTGCATTTAGCTTGAGCGATCAGTAGCTCATCAGTTGACTTCTGGCTCTGATTTCTAATAACTGAAAGCATCTGACATAATGAAAGCCCTTAGAGAAGGCACAGGGAAAGAAATAAATGTGCTAATTAAGCTGTGCAGAGTGCCTTGGAGAAGAGTGCTCCACTTCAAGGATACCCTGACATTTCTGACCCATTACAAGTAGAAGCACAGAAATTTCAGGAATTTAATGTAGAGTGTTTAATTGAAACACAGATGAAAAGAAAACAGTGGAATTTAAAACTGATTTCTTCCCTACAGCTTAGTAAATATTCTTAGCCACTAATGTGGCTGACTTTGATTACAGGAGGTAAATCAGCCTTATAAATGTGATAGAAAACCATGCAGGCCTAGCACACTTATGATGATTTCTTTGCTTGCAGTGCAAATGGAAATGCAATCGTCCTATTGCCATATCCTGAGTAGCACTTAAATACCATTTTTCTAATTTATTTCCATAATTTAAACCTAAGGACAGAGTGGAATGTTTTGAATTTTACATATGATACATATTTTCTTCTGAGAGCAAACCTGCAAAAATGCAACTCAATTAATAATAGACTCAGCATATCTCCCCTCCAAACCCCCTAACTTTTACAGTGACCTCACAGGATATATTTTTGGTTTATCTGTTTGAAAACATGGTTAAACTGAGGCTTGAAAAACAGAAAATTACCAAGGTCAAAATGCATGTTAGGTACAGAGCTGGGGAGAGAAATCCTGATCCAGATTCCTAGTTGTCAGCTCTGCCAGTTTGCTGGTATTCCTTTCCTTACCTGCATTTAGGAACACATTATCTGGATGTACCATTCATATGAAAGGTGTTGAATGGGAGACCACTCTTCTTCTTAGGATGGTTTGAAGCCCCTTGCCCCTCATCTTTGAAGAATTTCTACTTGTTCTTCAAATGAAAATGTGTGAACTATTACCTAATTTGGGTAATAATTTCATTAGCAGGCAAAATTCACCATCCTGTATTGTAAAATAGCTCTCATTTTTAATTTACCCTAATTTATCCAGTAGTTAGCACCTGATGTCTCTGTTTTCATCTGGACTTGCCACATCACTGAAGAGTGTCAGAGTATCCCTTTTTACAGCTATGAAGACGAATTTAAAACATAGCTCAGGCTATGAATATTTGGGAATTCAGGGATTAGTTCATACTCATCACAGGTGTCAAACTGGGTTAACCTTTCTATACTTCTCCATGTTCCTAAATATTAAATTAATCGGTTGTCATTAATACAGGAGGGTCCATAATAAAAGCACTTTCCATCCAGGTGGTTTTATTCAGTGTCTGAAAGACATGAATACTTGGATCAAGTTTCTCTAGACACATTTCTCAGTTTTTCCTGTTAGTGGGAACACAGAGGACTGGATATGCAATCTCCAACCTGTCCAGTTTGTGTCTCCAGTTCTATTTAATCCATGTACCAGGGCAACTGTTTGCTACTACCACTAGCTGAAAGAATTCCAGTGGAAGTGACTGATGAACCTAAAAAATCCAAGTAAAGACAACCTAAAATTACAGTATTTTTCCTTCTGACCAGAGCCATATCCTGCAGAGAGAAATCTAGATCCCATTGAATGGGAGAGGGTTGGCTGGGAACAGCAGCAGCACCCTTTGATGGCAGAGCCAAGGAAGAAAACTATCTAACTCTTCCATTGCAAAATTTCCACTGGACCAAAAACAAAGCAAGCATTCAGTTTGGTCATGCATGAATCTGGCTTTTTAAATACTCATCTGGGCCTCCTAGTCTTTTTCCAGCTGTGGATGATACACCCTTCTGCCTTCATTCCTCTCCTGAAGCCCCCCAGCTGGGCTTGGGAAATCTGTACTCTGAGTTGTGCTGCTCTGCATTTCCTAATGGGCTCATGTGCTGGTCTAGGTGTCTTATAGGGTAATAAACTGAAAGAGGAGACAGATTTAGATTAGATATTAGGAATAAATTCTTCACTGTGAGGTTGGTGAGGGCCTGGTACTGGTGGCCCAGAGAAGTTGTGGGTACCCTATTTCTGGAATTGTTGAAGGCCAGGTTGGACAGGGTTTGGAGCAACCTTGCCCAGTGGAAGATGTCTCTCACCATGGCAGGTGTGTGGAACACGACGGTATTTGAGGTCCCTTCCAATCCAAGCCATTCTATGATTCTAATAAGCCATTTGTAGTTTTAATACAATAAAGAACAAGAAAGATTGTATTTCTGTTGCTTTACTTACATGAAGAGCAATGTAACTGGCTCCCTGTCTCAGTCTTGTTCTATTAATAAAGTCCATGTGAGGAATATACACATTTACAGCAGGTGTGAAACCTGTATACGTAACTGGTCTCAAGCTAGAATAGTTTCCATGCTGTGTATCTCCATATAGCCCATCTTTCTGGCACATGTGACCCAGAAATGTGTCATCAGGACTCATGTAGTCACTGGACTGATGAAAGGAATTCAAGGGAAACAGAAGCAACAATGCTGCTTCCAACCTTTCCTCAGTTGCTACTGCTCTCTGAAAAAGTTAGCAACATATGAAAAAGGTGTTGTCATCCCAACCTGGCCATGGTTTTACCTTTTCATAGAGCAGGCTTTTATGTAAAGCTATATTTTCCCAGAGATTATTAAGAGAAAGGAACTAAAAATCCACAGCTGTCCGTTTTTAAAAGCGAATAATCACTCCCACGCAATGGCTGAAAGGCAAACTTGTATCTAAAGACTTGCAACTGGCATCACTGACATTTTTCATTGTCCAATCAAACTGTTAAAAATAAAAATAAACAAAGTCCACAGAGAAAAATACACTGGATTTTAACATTCTTTCACATTTCATAACCAAAGCTGTGGTCAGCAACCTGGAGCAAAAAATCTGTTTGGTTATAAATCATGACTACAATCCGACAGTCTCATTGGCATCACATGGAAAACTTCCAAATTAAATGGATGTCCAAATTAAAGACATTCAGACTAAAGATGAAACATCACAAATAACCCTGTTTTGTCTAGTATAAATAAAAATCAACCCAGTCAAATGTTCAGGAAGATAACTGATACAACATTGTTCTTTTGGGCATTCTTGTTAGTGATTTACTCTAGTGAGGTATGTTTTAAATGCCTAAAACAATTAAACTAGTGGACATGCTCTTCCGGTCCTCTAGGCATGAACTGTCCTAATGTTTGCTCTCTAGGTCTTCCCACAGCCACATCCTTCTAACATCTCACTCCTTCCTTCCAGCCTCCAGCTGGTGACTCACTATTTAATCAGTGCAGCCATCAGGATTTTCACCTGCCAAATCAGAGCAGCCCTTGGTCTCACTGCCATGAGCTTCACTGTACCTATTCCCAACTTTTGCTGATTACTTCCCCTCATTGCACCAAATCTAAACTTAAGACTGTCAGCACTTCAGGGCAAAGTTCCCACCATATGTGGCACAAAGCCCATCCTCCATCGCAGTGTCTGCCGACCCTATGGAAGGTCATAAGCATCTTAACTGCCCAGAGGATGAAATTCCCACAGTCCTCAGGCCTACTTAGGTTTGAAATCCAGAGTAAAACTTCCTCTGGCATCAACAGTGCTGGATGAAGCAGGAAGGGCTCATCCTGAAGGTAATGCTAAGTGCCACTTGAAGTGCCTGCATCTTCTCAGTGGCGAGGGATTCCATCTTGCAGATTAAAGTCCTAAAGCCAACAAATCATTTTAACAAGAACTGCGAAACTCCTCCAGCAACATTCATTAGAAAGTTACCTGTCACAAAAGACACAAGGCAAAAAGGAGGTGTAGGGGTCACCAGACAGTATTTTATCTTTTTCTCTATATTTTCTCCAGAAGCAATAACAGAGATGGAAGATAAAATGTGAGATTATGTCACAGCAGAAGAATATCTCTACCCACAGGAAAATAAGCCTTTTCCACTGAAGTCAAGTAATCTTCAAAAGATGCCTGAGCTGATGAGTGATGCCATGTACTCTGCAGAGTTTTGTACAGTCTTTCCACTTCCTCTATTTTATGTAAAAAACCTCCATTATATATTAGATTATGCAGCTCAGCTGATCTTAAGGTCCTGTCCAAGTCCAGCTACTAATTAGAATAAGGAAGAATATCAACGTAAGTGGCAGGAATTTAGTCATATTAGACTGGCAATGGATACTTTAGCAAGGAGAACAGTCAAATCATATCTCAGACATAGTGTTTGATTAACCATAGATGGATTGCCTTGGCCGTGGATTGACACACCCTGTCTTTTCCCTACAGCTTTGGCTGTGTCACAGCCAGGACATAGACTCTCACCTCTTTACAGCTTCCAGGAGCCCCAGGTTATCCGTGCCTCTAGGGAGATGCATTTTCTGCATGCTAAAAGATGAACACACTGACTAGTCACTGTCTCACTGGCGCATGTTTCACATTAGCTGTGGGTAATCTTCCCCCTCCCTCTCCCTGCCCTTCTTCATTATCTGGATAACTGGCTGCAGACCCATCTCTGAAGGAGTATGTTTGGGAGTCATCACAGGGGTGTATTATGAAAGAAAGAGCTCAACTGTAATAATATCCAAATTATAAGAACAGAAAGGCCACATAACACAAAGTTTCTGCCTTCCAGACCCTTGTATTTCAGATCCCATCCAGCAGTCAAAGCTGACACTTCTGCACAGGCCGGGCTCCTGCCTCTGCAGAGCTCATCAGCCCACAGTTTGTCTGGAGAAAATCTGCACTTCAAACATGGATTTTGGTGAAGTATCATGATACAGAAATGTATCAAAACAGCAGCCTGCAGAAAAGAGGGATATAGACAGCAGTGACCTCCAGTTGTCTTTGCAAACACCTGCCGCAAAGGTGTTCTATCTGTATTTATATTGATAAGTGACAGAGAGACTTCAGGGTGCTCAGGCACTTTTTGGGCTCCATAGCAGCAGGAACTCCTTCCTCAGTGGGGTGGAGCTGGAAGCCTCAGGCTCAAAAATCTGTCTGGTCACTGTCCAGACCGCAAGGATTTCAAAACATATGGTACCCATGGGCTGGATCTACCCACTTGCAACACATTGCTTTCCCTGTGCCATCTACTCCCTCCCAAAAATCCCACAATTGCTTTTATTCTGACTTAGCTCAGCTCTCGTCTCTGAAGACACACAGTTGTGAAAATACAAACTTTTGGACCATATTTGAAATAATGATTCTATTCATAGTTTCCAAACTCTCCTTTAACCATAGTCCAGCGAGACAACAAAAGTGATAAATCTAACTGAGCTGCACAAACTCTTCCACAGTGCTTTCACAGGAACCCAGAGAGAAAGGGCACACACAGCTCAGGACACAGAACCTGACTCAGAGACACCTGGGACAAGTTAAAATGAGGCATCAGGAACATCTTAGGCTGGAGGAATTGACCTATTTCATTGCAGCTGAACAAGGATCTCAGCCCATGCAGACCATTCCTTTCCTACTTTCTACTTTTTTGATCCTTGCAAAGTTGTTCCCTCTGTTACACCATTATTTATCCCAGATTTACTTATTTACTTTGCTATTAAAAGTCAGTTACACAAAGCGTTGTGCTTTTTGTTTAACTGGATACAGCCATTGTGAGCTTCCAAAGTGTCCCCACGGTATCATCTATCACACATAAAATTCAGGACTGTGACTTCTCTGAACTATTCAGTGATATAAATTCTTGGAACACAAGGGAAGGGAACCTTACGCCATAGATATGGGAGCATGGCTACACAGAGATAACACCTGCCAGCTTCAGGAGACTTGTTATGGCAAGTTTTTTTCATTGCTTTCATTATCGCAACTCTATATATGGGTTGCTGCTGGAAATCATGTGAGTTCCTGAAGGTCAGCGCCTCTGCTTGTAAATGTGTTTAATAGTTTCACTTTCAGATTGCTGGAAAATAAAAACGAGGTAGTTCGCAATCAACTCTTGTTCTACAAAAAATTAATGTCCATAGAAATAATTTTCATTACTTATGCTAATTTATAACTACCATGTCCTCCCTTTACAAGATGGCTTCCTGGCACGAAGGTGTGAAATGCTCTAAATTTCATTTATGATAACATTGTCATCAAACCCAAAAAATAGCTAAATGAAATTATAATAATTAAGTGTATTCAGCTGCATTTTCCCTGAGAATTTCTGCATGCTTTGAGTGTGGGAGAAGTGACTCATTCTTCATGAGGAGAATGCAGTATAAATCCTGCTAATTATTTGTGCTGAGAATAGTATCTACAATTTATTAATTACATGAAACTTATAGGGCTCTGGCACTTTTTCATAAAGTGCCATTAATATTGCAGCTGGCTAAACTACAGAAACTCTGCAAGATCTTGAGAAATCATATTTCAGATAGGGTAGAAATACTTTAAATATATTTTTATTCAACATATTTTAGTATTTTTTCTTTGAACATACTCCCCTGACAAATGAAACAATCTCAGCAACTCCAGCAGGACAAAAAAAGAAAGCCTCAGCTGCAGCTAGAATTCAGAAATAGATATTATGCAGCACCAAGATATATTGTGCACTGTTAGAGGATTCTTGGAATGAGTACAGAACTGGAAGTGAATCCCCTGCCATTTATCAATCCCCTATTACTAAAGGCCACATTGCAGAACAACTCTCAGAACTAGCTAACAGGTTGTTAATTAGTAGTCACTGCTACATAAATTAGAAAAGAGGGACTAACAAGACCCCAGACACTGTGGCACATGTTGGAACCCACCCAGCCCAATTCACAAATGGTCTCTGTGCTGCCCATGCCAAGATTGGCCATGACTCTGCCCAGTCCCACCACAGAACCAGCACAGCAGAAAAAAAGCTGTAAATAGCAGTATGTGTTTGTATAAACCAAGAAGAGATGGCATACCCAGGGAAGAAGAAAGGAGAAGGGAGATGAGAAGAGCAACAACACATGAGATGACGCAAATTACATGAAGCTTGAAAGAACTTGTCAAGGGCTTATCCTGCTATAGATAAGTTGCTGTAGTTAACTGAGCTAATCCACCTTTCTGATAAACTGAATCCCATTTGATTTCAGTGCCATTTGTATCCAGGATGATGTGTGTGTCTGGCTGTCTCTAGGACATACATTCGGAAACTAATGGAAAGCACCCGATAGTATCAGTCAGGTAAGATGGTTGATATTCCCTCTACAGTCCAAAATGTTGCAAAAATACAAAATAATATTTTAGGCTGGGATGACTCAGAAATCAGCATCAACTTGCCAACTTGGAAGGCCTTGGGATATTTGCTTCAAATAGTATCTTGGTAACAAATTCGTATGTCATATTCACATACACAAATCCATACATAATGAGATTAAAGGTCACAGCTCCTTAGGAGAAACTCTGTTAACACAGAAATACAAAGAGAGTCTGCTGTCTACAAACAGAAACCTTATAATCCAAAGGCACTTCATTAAGTGAATTGATCTATTTCTACAGCTCTGCCCTGTAACAGCCTCTGGCAAGAAAAGCCCATTATTTGTTTATTTGTTTTCATGTTTCGGTTTTGTTTGTTTTTTTTTTTTTTTTAATCTAGCATTTTTGTCATGCCTGGCCTTCAACTGGGAGCATTACATTTTTGGTAAAGGATGTATTCTGAAAACTCAAATTTCTAATACGCTGAAACACGTTAAGTTTTCTTTTGTTTGGGGGATTTTTTTATAAATTTCTTTTTTTTTTTTTTTTGTTCAGGAAGCTCCCTTTGGTATTTAGGAGCTCCAGTAGGAGAACAGGGATGAGCCCTTGCATTACGTAACAACCGACTTATGAACAGGATAACAATTTGTTTGAAGGCTGCTATCACAGAGATGAGTTCTATGATCGGCAGCAACAGGAAAAAGTTAAGAATAGGAATAGTCAGACTGCAAGTGAGAATCCAAAATTCCTGCCTGTCCTCCTGAAAAAAGAGCATGCTGTATACCTTAAAATGTTTTCAGGTAGGGAAAAATCCTCGAACAAACCTACTAACTTGGAGACTCTTGGAGATTAGGTGTACATGAAGACATGGACTGAGTCAGCCATAGGACTAGATTATTGCTGCACTAAAGGCACCAAGCACTTAAATCATGACACAAGCAGACCATAAAGATCCTGTAACCTTCCCTTAGGCTCTTTTTTTACTTTGCATGGTCACCAGTCATGTGTGAAAACCATGACAATTTCAAGCATCATTATGAGATTTGTACTATTTTCCCATGGGTTATTTTGCAGACTGGAAAAAGATATTTGGGGAAAAATGTTTTGGAAACTGAAGTCACATGCTTTGATGTGAAAAAACAGCCAGGCTGAAATTATATATTCTCAGCTCAGCATTAAACAGAACTTACCAGTTTCTGAAAAGAAAATACAGTATGCTTTGGAAATTAAAATGAACTTCCACATGATTAGAGCAGAAACCTCATAGTTGATTTCTGTGCAGTTGACATGAAATACAGAAACTTTTGATTTAGAGCTCAGCATCTTTCAGTAGATTCCAAATAGCCCTGAGGGCAGCTCCAAAACTAAAGGTAATTATGAAAATAAAACTTCAAATTTCTCAAATAAACCAAAGGTTTGGTTTAAACCCTGAAAAGAAACTTGTGGAGACTGGTCCATGATGGATCACCAGAACTGGATACATGCACTCATCCCACACTAATCTGGCCACACCTGAAGCATATCTGTGAAAAATCTCTATGGCTGGCACTTATGAGATATGCATGTAAAAGCCTTAAATGATTTTACCTACAAATTCAGTCTGGACCATCCTGCTAGAGTCAGGTGCCTTCAAGGAAAAAAGCTCCCAAGGCCCTCAAAAAAGACATTAAGATAAGACATCACCTGCTTGACCAATTAGCTGCTATTTGAAGCTGTACATGCTTGGCATGAATTCATTTAATCATACAAGGTCTTTACCTAACTAGAAGCAAGCAGAAGCAGAGTTTCCCTGTGCAGAAGTCCCTAGATCCAGTGGGTTTAAAGCTAAAGAAACCCTACCTCTCCTTGCTCTCAAGGTCTACTCACTTCTTCTCTCTCTCCAGCATTTTTTTCAGACCCTATAGTAGCAATTGGGGTAGATAGGCAACTTGGCTCTGCCTTGCCCTGTGGCTCACAGAATCTTGTTCAGCCCTGAGCAGGACCAGTTCCTCCATTTTTGAGCCTAAAAGATGGCACCCAGGAAACCCTGTCGCTGCAGTGGGTTCCAAAAACCTCCCTGTCAGTGAATACCTCTCAACACAACACTATTAAATAAATAGCACACAGTGGTGTTGACTTTACCTCTGTGCTGTACCCAGCACGTAGCCACAGCTCAGTATTGCACCACTCAGACCTAATGTTTGCTTTTCAACGATGGCCTGTGTTGGCTTATCCCCTCCCAGGCCCATTTCCCAGCCCTGACTTGAACCTGTGCTATTGCCATACTTCCTCCTAATTGCCAAAAATTGCTTGTCTTCCTCCATGCCCTGGGATTATTCAAGGTATCCATTTCATGGTGCTGATGCTGCTCTTATATTGAAGCCAGTTTGGTATTACAAAAGATGACACTATTATAACTTAAAATGCTTTTCTTAATAATGGCATGACACAAAACTAGTAATGCAAGCTACATTAATTTGCTGGTCTGTTCTACTTTCTTCCATTGTATGAGTGTTATAAAGTAAACCACCCAAGTTCCCAATAACAGTGTCTTACTCTCAGCACACATAAATGCAGGGCCTAGCTTTGGCAACTTTTGAAACACAAGGACAGTAAAGGAGGCCATTGGAGACTCACTTAGAGGCAATTACCTTATTCTGTGTATATATTAGCTGTACAGACCTTACTCTGGCCACACATTAATCCTACCAAAACCTGCATTAGATTCTACCCCAAGGTATTCGATTCAGCACCAGGGGCTTCTCACAGGGGAGGAGCACAAGCCCATCCCTCAAGCTTCTTCTTAAGGAAGAAGAATTTGACCTTCCAAGTTAGACTTTAATACTTCACTACAACCTTAAAAAGCCTCTGTTCTCTTCCCATTGAAACTGATGAATCTTATTTTTTCTTGGCAGATCCTGTTTCCCAGAGACCTGCCTCTCCTCCCCTTCTCCTTGTCCCACATCTTTCCCTCCAGAGCTTTCCTTGCTCCCATCTCCCTCATCATCTTGGGCTCATTTCCAGAGCTACTTGTAAAAATACAGCAGCGTGCTATAAACAGCCAGTGTCGTGTGCTTTAAAATTCACTAGCTACTGTTTCTGAGGCAGGAGAGGGGAAAAAGAGTATCCCAAGGGGACCCCTTTGACGTGACCATTCATTTGCCTACATCAGCAGTTCCCAAGCATGTTGGCTCCCACCCTCATTTCCGGGCTCGTGACCTCCCTTCCATCAGCGCTCCTCGGGTTGCGACCCCGACTTTGGAAACTTCTTGTCTGGATCAGTCAAAAGTGACGCCTCAAGAATCATTTTCAAGCTGGTGCCATGTTTGCTTATGCTCCTGAGGGGTGTGATTACCCTGGAGCTCAGGTTCAAACTTGTCTCTTTGCTTGTTTGTAGGTTTGTAAAGAATTTCTGGGTGCCACTCAGCCAGTTGATAGCAAACTCCAACTTTTGACTGTTGTGGCTGAAGACTATTATATCCCAACTGACCTGGTATGGCATTAAGCTCTTTGCTGCAAAGTTCAGCTGTGCTTGGAAGAAGCAAGGACTTTGCTTCTCTGCAGGGTCTGGAAACATCATTGTTTTCCGTACTTGCATGTCACGATCATTCAGATGGAACAGTTACCATGCCCAAACCACTCCTTATGCAGTGACACAATTTCATCCCCCACACTCTAGGCCCTCCCTGCTGCACACACGCATGCAGGCGCCTGAACTCTCACAGCTGGCTTTCTGCACGCCAGGTTGTCTTTCTCTTTGCAGTCATTGAGACTGTGTGGGTAGTGAACATTTTAATATTCCAGTTTCCCACTCTGCTTTGTCATTTTTGCTTGCTGATAAATGGGTGGTGGGAGGGCAAAAATCAACAGCAAAGTTTTTTGAAGACATCTTGAAAACACCAGTTAAAATGCTACAACTGTCAGAATATGTGCAGTTTGGATGTGTTACAGCAAGTCCTGCTTTGGAATTTCCCTGGAATTAAAATAATTGGCCATTTTTCGACTACCTGTTTCTTCTGTCTTGACATCATATCCCTACTCAGCCTACGTGTCTCTGCCCCTGCATTAAAGGCCAGTTCCTTTAGCTTTCCTGCCCACAGAACCTCTCTCACCTGGTACTCTCTTCTACGCTAAGGCTAAATCAGTTGTTTGACTTTCTCTTTGACCTCAATGTATTTCAATGTTACTGTTTTTCAATTCAAACAGCCAAGAGATATCTGCCTAGACACACCAGGCTGGAATTTGGGGAATGTAAAGTGGAAGCTTAGCAGTAGCAGCAGCACCTGGGCGCAGCCAGCCTTGAAAAAACACAAAATATAAATCTTGAGTCAATGAGATACCAGGCAATACTGAGTATTAACCAAGGGAAAACAGTTATTAAAGTGTATGAAAGGACACACCACCACCCTTGCCCTTGAAAGGGATCAAGTTATTCAAAATCAGTAGAGAAGGGAGAGAGGAGAAAGACATTTGTGACTTTTCACCACTCAGGCATGTGTGAGTACATGAGGCAGTTGGATATAACCCCTCTTTCTAATTATTCAGCCTCCATATGAGGTTTAAGCATCTGACTTTGGATGCTGCCAATAAAAAAGATTAGGCTGAAAATGCTTCAGCATGAAAGGCAACCACTGAAGCCAACATCAGGGCTTCTCTCTCCCTCAAGTGTGAGGGAAAAGCCCCACAGCCTGGCAGTGCAGGCCAGCAGGTGAGGAAAACAAAGTCATGGTTTGTTAGAATGAAACTTGGTGAGCATCAGAGCACAGCATCAGCACAGAGAAGTTCCTGTACTGATGTGCATAAGACCATCACTTGTTTGTCACTGAATTGAACTTGCAGAAGGGTTGCAGATCCCTACTGAATTGCAAATGGTTTTCTCTCTCTTCCAGTCTTTTGTTGACATTCTGGGCATACAAGGGCATACTGAGGTCAGGTTTGCCTTCTGCCATCACTTGTGCCATTAAGAAATGGAAAACTACTGGAGATGTCAAAGTGATAGACTGAAGAAGCTGGTGTGTGGTTATTGCTACCGAGTTGAGCATACCTGAAAAATCTCTGCTGGCAGCTTCTCCAGTTTCAGCCAGGGGGATTCAGATGGACAGGACTCTCAAGATTTGTGGAGTATTGTCTGGTTGTGGTTGGATTTTGCTTTTTTCTTATTTTTAAATATATATATATTTGGATTTGCTTCAACTAGGAGGGAATTAAAAATTTTGCCAGAGAGGATAGAACACTGGATTGATCCCAAATCTGCAGATACTAATCCAACCTCATGCTTAGAAAATGTGTCTTCATGAACAGTATTCTACATAAAGGAAAAACTGCACTGTTAAATGTAAAAGAGATACCAAAATTAGAATAATCTTTTTCATCCTGTTAATGCACATTAGAGAAGGATTGGTAATATGCATGGACTAGATGGAATTTAGTAAACAGGTGGACAACTGAAGAGTTTGAGCAGTATAGGAGATAAAACCTCCTTTTGAAGAAAAAGGCCACACTATCAAAGGTTCATGGCTGAAAAACTGGCTGAAGAACACAGCCAGTGTAGCTACATGACATTTGTATAATCAGATCAGACTCACATTTGATTTATCAAATGCACAGGGGCTCCTGTTTCAGGGGTGTATGTAAGCACACTTTGAAGTGCATATTTCATATCTGGATGAAGCTCTTGTATACAGGTGCAGCATTTGTAAAACATCCAAGAAAATACAAAGGGCCCTTTTAAGAGAGCAACCCCCCCCGCTGGGAACAGTACTTCTCTTTAGGATTACAAGACCATTCAGCTAATATTTGGGCTACTCTTGCTGATCCAAAGAAACCAAACAGCACATGGAAGTGTTGGAAGGTCATGGGTTTAACCTTGTCAAAGATATTTTCAGGATTTTTTTTTTTTTTTCAGTAGAAAGGCCATATGCTTTACTGATCCATTGAAATATGACACTGGAAAATATTTTTTAGAAAAAGTGGATGTGAAGGGGCAAGGTAGTGGCGTTCAGCTGCATCTCCATCTTGGCTTTCAAAGACACATATAACCACAGTGTTTCATGTCATTTAAGGACCATAGGTTTCTCCTGACACTCCCAACACAGACAAGACTCCGGCAGGTATCATCGATAGATGTATTTTAGACCTCAGGGTACCGGATTGCCTACCTGAAACACGAATAATTTAAGGAAGGGGGGTTTCTTGGGAAGGTTTTCAAAAGATGAAAGTGCTTTTGAAGAAAGAGAAACTTTGCATGCAAATCACATAACAGCTGCAGAACAAGGAATGAAGAGAAAGTCTAAAGTGAACTCTGCTGGCCACTCTGACAGCCTTCCCAAAGAGCTGAATGAGGAGAGCTGAGCTGGCCCATCTTGGTAAGGCTCCCAATGCCAAGAACTGTACACAAAATGATCCTAAGGGACCCAGTCTGCTCAATTTATTACAGGAAAGATAATAATGTTTTCTCATTATACTCATTTATCAGTTCTGAATGTGTGCCTGTTAACCATATAAACTGTAGAGGGGAGAAACAGGTGGTGAAATAATCCTGCAAAGAAACAAGGGAATTCACTAAAAATTTGTAATTCTGAGTGAGAATATCTGTCAGAAAGTTCATTGGGCTTTCCATGTGATCCTGTACCTGTCAAAGGAAAGGATCTAGACAAGGTCTTATTTGTGAAACTGAAAAATCCACATAGTCCTTGAAAGGAGACGAACTCTTTGAAATAAAAAGAATGCAAAGGGAATAATTCACCACAGTTTGTTGCTTCTTGCCCTTTATTAGCATATTATTCCCTAAACCAGCCCAGCAGGAAACAGAGATGTGGAAAACAAGTGCACGTAGGTATTGTCATGAGAGAAGCAAGCCTTACTGCACCAGTTCTCAGAGTAAGAAGATTAACTGTATTATATTGATGCCTTTTTCAACCTAGAAATGAAACTCAAGGTAATTGAGTGATGGAAGAACATCCACAAAAGCATCCCCACCCCCCCAGGAGTGAATAGAGTTTTATAGGTTTTAGGAAATTAGCATAATTGATAAAAAGCACCAATTAGGAGGAAAAGGGATGATGCAATTCCCCCGTCAAGCCCCTTCTCTGGAACCCCCCACTCTTGGTATTAGATATACTTGTTTATGAGAATGTGTCTCAAAGACCTTGTGCTCAACCTTGGTTCCCGGGAAGAACCAAGATAGGACAGGGGCCTTGTACCCCCCAGGGCTTGGAGCTCTGGAATTTATCTTCCTGCCTCGGGAAAGGGCATGGAAAACTACTGGGAAAATTATCTATGAATGCAACAATAAGCTACAAAGTTCCAAATATATGTGTAAAGTATACAGAGAATATATGAAAGAAAAAAAAGGTAAAAAACCAATAAGCATCAATATAATGATAAAACAATCTCATCTGAGACACCAAATCTTCAATCCCCAAATTAGAAACACTTTATCTGCATCTATGAAATGACAATGATCCTACAAACTTGGAGGCTCATGGAATTATAACAGCTTTCTTCAGAGGTGCTGAAAGGCACGAATGCCAAAACAAGATCAGTGAAGCTGAAACTGATAGCGCACAAGACTATATGAATCAACTGGACAGGCCAGTGATGCTGAGGTCAAACAGATGGGGGAAAAAAGAAAAGACTTCAGGCCAAGGGTATTTGAACTGTATGTGAACACATTTACATTCGGCGTGTGAATGTGTCATACATGTGTGTGACACATCCACATGTCACACACAAAAGCAGAACTTGCGCTAGCCCTGAGGAATGCTGCAATATTGCCTTATGACAAGACATTCACTCATGACACGGACACTTCTCTAAATTAAGTGCTTTCTAGTGCCAGATAGTCTTTCAGACTTGCTTTTTTTAGTGGGTGCTTCTTAAATAGCTTGCTGTCCAGTGACTCGGAGTCACATGCTTGTGCCTTTGATCATTCACAGAGTATTTCACAAATTCTTTGGGAAAATATTCAGGCCAGCCTAGATAAATAACAGAGCTATGCCTCTCACAAACTCACTTCTCTACCTGGAACCAGCTGAAGACAGGGGGAGATGTTTCCACAGTCACCACCAGAGCTAAGGCTAAGGAGTGAAAGGTGCTCACCTGTAAGTTTGAGCTCTAGAGCTATTGCTAGCAAGCAGAACAACCAATATGAATGGTCAGTGGATTGACACAAGTAAAGACATTTACCACATGAGGGTGCAGAATTGAAAAGGAAGGCTGGGATTATATCTGGCCAGCTCCTGTTGTATCAAGAAATGCATCTCTGCAGAAGTAACAGAGACTGGTTTGACCATACAGACAGGGACAGGCACAGCCAGAGCTAAACTCAAGAGGGTGGCAGAGACTGCTGGGTGGGCTCAGTCACCGCTCAGGAAGAGGAGGGGGGGACTTCCCTTGGGTGTGAAAGGAACTCACAGCAGTGGGATTTGAGTGAGCTGCACTGGTGTGCTTTCAGTCCTTGGGCTTTACTGATTTTAATATTTACGTGTCCCCAGCCTGGGAACATCAGTGTCTCTGTAGAAAGACAGTTCCCTGTTCCCAGCTGTCCCAACTGCATATACATAGCAAGGACAGAGAGAGGCACAGCAGTCTTAAAGGGATGGAGTGATTTTGGGGTCCTTGCAGGTCCCATTGTTTTTTCTGGCATGAACTAGAGCACTTGAAGGCAGCTCTGTTTCCCAGTGTCTGCAGTGGGTCCGGCACTGCAGTGCATTTCAGCATGGCCCATTTCCAGGGTCCCTGGGCAGTGATTCATGAGCTGGAAGGACTATACAAAATACGTTGCTCTTGCCTCTCCTGCCCCCTTTCTACACCCTCTGAGAGTGGCCAGAACAGTGTATGGGAGAATAAGTGCAAGCAGGAGTGAAGCCCTGCCCCAAAAGTGATTGAGAAGTCACTTTTGACTTCTTCTTGAAAAAGAAATAAACTTGCTGGTAAAGCTGACCAGGAAGTCTGAAGTATTAAGTCTTATAGAAGGGATCATCCTTGGAAGGAAACTACACACCTTCAGTTATGAAGTGTAAGATCATCACAGACCTTGAACAATTGCTCCACAAGGCACCACGAATTGAAAAGTATGAGTGAAAGCTGCTCCACTGAATCCTGCAATCCTCTGCACAGCAAATTGCCACAGGACTGAACATCTAAGTGCCCCATGGAGGGCCATCATGTACTACTGAGGCCTGGTGTACCACCAGGCATCACTGTGTAGGTGGCCTAACTTGTTCTCTCAGGTGTACCTGGTGGACTGAAAAGAAGATTTAGAAACCCAGAATGATACTTCAAAACTGCACAGATATTAAAAGGCACAAGCAAATGGCGCAAGCAGCCCTTCTCCTTGCTGTCCAAATCTAAGTGAGGATGTAACAGAGGGCAGCGAGTTTTCATGAATGACCAGAAGCTGCTGTAAAATTCCTTGTGGAAACATGAGGTCTATTATATTTATCACAAATTTGCTAAGGTTAATACCCTGGCATTGACCCTGCCTTGTATGCCCTTAATGACAGCCTTATGCTTTTTCCTGTTAAGATTTTACAGCAGAAGAGATAACACATGGTCGATAACCCATTATAAACAGGTACTTTTCTTCTTCTCCCCTTGCCCATAGCCCCCAGCCCTTAGTAGCAGGGAAGATAATGCTTCAGTCAGAGAATTTGGTTACAATGTCAGCCTGTAACCAGCATATGCTCAAAGAAAAAGAGACTGATCTGGCATTGTGGTCTTTATCCTGGTAGTCAAATAGCCTGCATGAATATGAACATTATCATAAATCATTCAATTGCGGAGTCATCCTAACATCAGAAGGAGCTGAATAGCAACCATTTCTCAGTCCTTATGCACATCCACTTACAGCAGCTGAGCTGTGGGAGTATATAGACCTATTTTTCAGCTAGCATGATAATCAAGTCATTCCTCATTTAAGAGTGAATTCTTTTGCCTTGGTATTAGTCCTAAATAAGAATATCAGAAATTGATACGTAATCGCCAACTCAAACTAAGATTAAACTGAGGTCACTGAACTCCTTTATTCCTTAAAACACATATAAAATCCCCAGCAAGATTCTTATCTTGGTGTGAATCTAAACATACTGAATTAAATTTAAAAGCCACCATTTCAGACTGTTGTTTCTCAGCAGCCCCAGTGTAGCCATAAAAATCAGAATCTATCCTTAATATCTCTGCACACTGGTGCTGTGCAGAACTAGCTCCAGACTATTTATAGCTCACACTATATATACACACTGCAGCTTCCAAAGGAATCTTTTATCTTTTGGGAGGACAATGCTTTCAGTAATGTAAAAAGCCAAAGCTTTTCTTTAAAAAAAAAAGTCTGCTCAAACCCTTAACCTGGAAGAGTGGCCCTACACTGCCAATCAGATAATGAGCTTAATTCTTACATCACACTTTATTTGTAGCTCACTGTGTAGTTAATGTTTGCAGCTTATCTAACAGGAGAAATGTGAAACCAGAGTTTTAGAACAATAGAAACAAGGCTGTCACCAGCAGGCTGCCAATGAATCATGTCCCCGCAGTCAAGTTCTCCCAGAAGGTCATTTGTAACAGAAATACATCCCTGCCTGAGCTGGCAAAATGCTGAAAAGTGTTTCTCAGTTTTATCCTAATAAAATATAGAGAAGATCAATTACCAGAACAACTTCACCTGGTAGTATTTTTAAGTTCCGTTTCCTGCAAGACTTAATCGCAAAGGTTACCAGGTGAGCAGGCCTGTTTGCCACTGTGTCTGGGATTCTAGAGGTGGTTTTACCTTCAATCTAAATTTAAGGTACCAAAAAACCTCCTATAAACCTTAAGAAAAATTATTTGCTGTTCTCTTTCACATTTTCAAAATCAGAGAAAAAAATTGCTTCAAACACTAAGTAACTTTCTTCCATACTATTCAGAACAGAAGCTCTGAAATCATGGAAAGTCAGTGAGCTCTGCAAGAATTATTTGCCTAGAGACAGAAAGCAGCACTGAGATTTTTTTCTCTTGTGTTCAGAGAGAGATGCATAAAAAGGACAAGGAAGTACCAAAAAAAAAAAAGCTCCCAAACCTGAGTCATTAAACATACAGAATTATTTTAAAGTAACTGCAGCTTAAAAAAGGAAAAAAAAAAAAGAACTTCTGCTGCATTTGCAAAAGATTTTCTGCAAGAGGGAAAACAGATGATGGGGGAGCTATTCTTTTAAGAAGAATGTCATTGGCACAAACAGCTGGCACTTGGTGACATGTTATTTATATGTGCAGTTGCTCGTGTTTTTTAACAGATAGGAGAGCAATGTCTCATTTGCAATTCAGGTGAGGAACATGAACACCTCTGCAGCGCCACTGGCCTCTGGACCACGTTTCTTATCATATCAGAAACATCTGTCATGGTGCAAATGAGTTCAACATAAAAGTCTATCAAATATATAGTTTCAGGATGAGACAGCATTCTGCAAGGAAACCAGAAAAGCAGCCTCCCCCTGCATATGCTGGGATGGTCTGTCCCATATCAACCAGTTGGGATGAGAGCAAGGACTGGGAGGGGAAAGGGGGAAAAAAAAAGAAAGACCTTGGAAGTGTCATGATTATAAATTATCCCTTCTCTATGAGCCAACTGTGCCAGAGAACAGGCTCACTCAGGAGGGTCTGGCGGTTCATGCTGCAAACTGGTTATCACATCATAAACAGACCTGGCTGAATCCCAGCCTTTGTGGTCCAGAGGACTTTAGTCAAGAAAATACCAATGGGCTGGGGTGGGAAGGATGCATGGAGAGGTGACCAGCATGGGGATTACTGCCAGAAGTGCACTTGCAGGGAGTCTGCTCACAGAGATGGAAATGAATCCATTTTAAGGGCAGCTGAGGATGAGATGGTAGGAGCTTCCACTTCCAGGGGAGAAAAGGTGTGCCTCTAGTCTATGCTGAGGGGAAAAACGGTGGGTTGGAAACTGCTCATGCACCCATATTCATCCCTGCAGTAATGCTGCACAAATTTAGAACCCAACAATTCATAACATGGACCATGCTCTGGTGCTGTTCACCAGGGCTGGGTTTAGAACCCCTGTGAGTACAAGGGCATTTTTGTACTCCTCTTTAACAGGAACAAAGATAACTCAGGCTGGCTTCAAAATCTTCCTCATGCCTAGAAATGCCTCTGTAGCTCTGGAAGCAGGCAGCTGGATTGAGATCCCCATCTGTGTCACACTAAGCAACTGCTTCCTGCTTTGCCTTTGGGCTTTTATTAAAAAATACAGGAGAAAAAGGACTGTGTCTTTAGCTCTTGTTAAGAAACCCCTCTGAACTTCAGCTGATGCAAAGGGGAAAACTGTGGGCAGACTCTGAACTGGGTTATTGTTCCTTTAGCCTGTACACAGCCACATGCTGCCTTTACTGTCCCATCAAAGACCCCCTTGGTGACCCTTCATGACTGCTGTACATCCAATTGTGGATGAAATGTGAAACATCCTCCTTTTCCCCCAAGGAGTACTCAAACCAGGCATGCAGCTTAAGAAAAATAGATGAAAATACCTATTTTAACTTTGTTTCTAAGAAAAAAAAATATTCTTAAATATGCACACATCAGCAGAAACAGCAGGTAAGGGCTTCCACTCTAAAACAAACAGAAACATGCACTTTGAGCCCTCATACGAAATGGCAGTAAAGGCCCAACCCAATAATTATTTTCCTTGATTTTCAGCCAGACGAGGCACAAGACAAATAAGTCATCAAGGACAAATAAAAGGAGGTTCATTCATCGCATTCAAGGGCTGGAATCTTTAATGGTCACCAAATGAACTAAGATAACTAAGTAACCATTGTAAATATTAATCTTTAAAGGAAAACAATACTCCCAACAACAGGAAGCCTGATAAGACATTGGATGCGGCCATCAGTGTTATGGAGTCTCTCTAATTTCCTTAGTTTTTTCTTATGCCTGTAGAGGGATCAGGAAGGGGACCATATGGTATCTCTCAAAGGAAGTAAATTAACATTATTAATAGCTAATGTGGGAGAGGTGAAACAGTGATTGTTCGTTCTGGTTGTTATTGTGCTTTTGTTGGGGGGGAAGCCTGCCTGCTAGTAAGCTTAAGCACTCAAGCCAAATTCAAAACCTTGTATTTATAAACAGAGATCTGATAACAGTTGCCTAAGCATCCATGATGCTTTGCCAGCGCACGCACATCGAGCTGATCTGAAGGGCCTTTGTCCTGGGGCTTGACCCAGGAGTTAGCTCACACAGAGGAGAGCTTGTGCTGTGGTCCCTGCTCCCAAGGAACACGTGGACCCTCACATTCTCCTTTGCATTAGTTTAGTTTGAAGCAGAAGGACAAGGACAGCTAGGTCTGCACTTCTGAGGGACACAACCTGTCCTCTGGCATCTGCTGAGACAGTAAGCCCATGGAGGAGGTGGGTTCTTGCAGGCAGTTGTCATCACATGGGATGCCTACTTTCAAGCCCACAGTGTTGGCACAGCTGGTTTCTGAGTGCTGCTCAGCAGGGTGGGATGGAAGTGGCAGAATTATTTTGTGGGAAGCAGTGATAATGAAGTGTTGTATTAGGACTGATTGAATTAGTGACTCGGATGGGTATATCAGAGTTCCATGATCTCTTGCACTTTCTCTGCACTAAGAGAAGAATTTACCTTTCTTAGGCCTCTGCTTTTATCTCTCAAGTACTTAGAAGGTGGTATTTATTAACTGTAAATAATACTGACACTTCAGTTATAAGTTGTGGCTACTTGAAAGGGTGAGACCCAGCTCTGTTTGTCCCACAGCACCTGAAAGTATAAAATGCATTTCCCATTTTTTTTAAGAGTTCCTATACTTTCTACTTTCTTCCCAGCCATGAAAACCTGAAGCAATTTCTGGCTGGCCTTGCAGAAGTGGACTTTATATGACAATTTTGCAAGTTGAGGCAATTTGCAAAATAAATTTGGCAGGTTAAAACTAGAGGTGTTAATTACAATTACCCAGTGAGGTCAGTAGATATAAGCAAATTTTAGGTAAATTGTCCAATAAATTCTTCAGAAAAAAAACAGTGGAATTTGGTATAATTAACTCACTGGACCTTAATAAAAATTGAGTAGCCTGGTAAGGAAACCTCATGCTTCAGGGCACAGGCTGATTATAGAGATAAAGGAATTCCCTCAGTGCTTGAAAGCTTATATTTCAACTGCAGGTTGTCAGCTGGATTTTCATTTCTAGGCCTGAAGAGGACAGCTTGACTATTTTAAGACTATACAGACTTCAGTTGAACTTAGGTGCAACTGCTCTGTAAGGAAACCTCTTCCCTACTAGACAACTCTACTTGCAGAGAGAAGTTGGTAAATTCTAATTAAGTTTGTGTTTTGCATCTGGTCTAAAATACCTCTTCCTGGGTGATGATGGGATATTTTATTTCTTAAGAAACTCATCACATTGACCAATAAATTAATGAAAGGCTGAAGAGATGTGCATTGTTTCCTGGCTCTATGGAGTCATATGAGATGGATAAATTGTTCTCTGTGCTGAGCCCTGGGTGGTTTATAATGTTGTGAAGTTTTCCACGCTGCAAATTTTAGGGCCCTTTCATATTTCAAGTTACGTAAACTTATAATAAACTGTTGTTCCTTGGCTCTGCAGAATGGGACTTTCTGCTCCATCAGGACAGGGTTGATTTCCAGACACGAAAGGGAGGATGCTTTCATGATGGTTTAGGAGAGGACATTTGCATAACATCCACATAAGTATGAGAAAACAGATGTTTTGTCAGGACAGTTGTACAATCAGGTAAAGCACTAACTCAAAGAAATTAAATGTGTCAAGCCAAACTCTCTAGTGATTGAAATACCTTTTAAGATAACAAATCTGCCTGTCTTCATGATCTTAATTACCAATACGATGACATCACCCAGGTGATTACAACTCATTAGACTGTGGTCACACATTTGCTTCTTATTGCATGCCCCCCACCTTCCATCCACGTCAGGCACCAAGTGTGGTCATTTGGTGCTGGCAGATGAAACCAATTCTACTCTAAAACCACCACAACCCCAAAAAGCAAAGGAAGTTACAATGCACTTCCAGGGAATTATAACACCAAATCCAAAGGTCTCAAGAGGCCCTGTCTTACCCCGATATCAGTGGGGTCTTGGAGTTCACGTGTCTGTGGCAGCTGGAGAGCATGAGCAGCACTGGGCCAAGCAAAGGTCACAGGCACACGGGTTAACCCCTGCACAAAGCTATTGCTCACTTGAAACCCATTCTCTGTCCTTATCATGCAATTAATCACACTTTGTGAGAGCTTCAGGAAGGAGGGAGTTGTCTGGGGTGGCTGCGATTACTTAGTTGCAACTTGGACTCTCCACCCAGGCAAGGGAGAATTGGAGAGATCCAGCACTACCTCCCTCCCCACCCACACCTGGACCTTGTGCCAGGGCACAGAATCTATCCCTCTTCCCTGTAACACATGATAGCAAAGGGCAGACTTGGCTCCTGCCCTGCTCTTGACCGGGGCAGCAGCACCTGGAGCAAGACATCAGGTGATGGTAACAGGTTATTTGTGGTAAAGCTCAGCAACTTGATTACTAATCTCTGTAAAGAAGGGGGAAGCAGAGGAAGGATTTTAATGCCGCAGTGCCTCTCACTCTGCTGGCACAGGCACACAGTGCCTCCCAGGGCCACCCCAGGGAAGTGTGCCTCCAGGGCACTCTGCTCCCCAAGCCAGGGCAAGTCTCTGACTGCCACAGGACAATTTATAGGACAAATATTGAGGATAATTAAGGATAATCTCTGCTTTAGGTGTCTTACAAAGAAGGTCAGGTACTCTCTTTCCTTGTCAGATGTGATGAAGTCAGGCAGATCCCACTAAGAGGAGGTATTTGTTTCTCAGAATGAGTACTAATAAAACCCCCCACCTAGATCCTAAAGGTTTCTTGGATTTAATCTCCTCAAAACTCAGATAAGATCATTACAGTGAATTCTGTCTCTAAAGAGCCATAACAGTGAATTACATTACCAGCAAACTCCTTCTGGTATATGCTTTCCTTGCTGTTCTCATGCTAGCAAATAGAGAGAGGTGCTACAGTACTAATGTCCTGAACTCAGACAACAACATCCTTTCAAGCAACTTGGCAGGTCAAGGTAGATTAGATAGTTACATGAAAGCAAAGGAGGAATCTGCCCCAGCAACTTCTGCTATTTTTTCTGTGGTTAATCTGATGATTTCATAATATTTGGTCATAAGATGTTGTTTTCGATATCCAGTCATTATCATGACAGGTTTCTTCCTAAATAGCCCTTGGGTAACATATATTTGCATTGCTGGCAAAGTGGCAACATTGGGACTAACCAGTTCCTGCTCTTGAAAGATCCCATTTTTCCCGAGCTGACGGGACTTGAGAGGGCATGTGTTGCATGATCTCTTCTGCTTATAGATCTGACAACTGAAACCAGAGGAGGTCTTAGAAAAAAGCATGTTCCAGCCTCTGTTTCACAATCCTTGGGTACTTAAAAGCCCAGTTACTAAAAAAATCAGAGCAACAGCAGTTCCCCACCCCTGTGAAGAACGAGTATTCCCTGCAAATATCTGTCTTATTCCACCATGGACAGGATGCTGAATGACCAGCAGACAGAGGAGACCAATGGGTCTGTAATCAAGCAAAGACTGTGCTCATGCAAGAAGAAAGTTCAGTGATTTCTTTGGAAAGGCTGTTTCAAAACATTGGAAAAACATGTGGCATCATACCCACTGCGGGATCACAGTTACAACGGAGCCATTTGTAGCACTCCTGACCCAGCAGTCCCCTTTGTTGTGCCTTCGTGTGTCCAGCTCTTTGTCTGCATCCAGGCATGTTGCTACAGCACATGAGCAGCTTCAGCAACATTTTTAACATATCAGCGTATGACTATATTTTAATTAAGATTATGGAATTGAGAGCAGCATTTGATGCTCAAGGCTGAATACGGCAATCGAGATTTTACAAATTACCATGCCTACATAATTATGAATATAAGAACCAAAACAGGCCTTCCTGTCCAGGTAACTGCAGTTCTGCATACTCTATCATGTTAAACAAATGCATGTTATTTTATGTCTGTTCTGCTCAGTGCTTTTGTGATCTTTTGAAAGGTCAAAGATAAACAAGAATCCCCTGAAATGACCTGTCTACAGCAGATCAAATAGGCAAGGGGAAAACCCTTGCAGTTTTAGGCTAGTCAAAGTGTCCATGGCTGGAAGGAACCTCTCCCTAAGGCAGATTCACTCCCACTTACCCTCCTTCTGTGTTAGGAGGCAGCCCTAACCACCTCAGCCAGACTCACCTTAGTTCCCTTATTGTATGTTTTCATGAAGTCTCAGTCAGCTTTGTGAATCCATGTACCCATACAGGCACCAAGGCCTGGCTGCTGTGAGGGGAACACGTCCCACAGACTGGCTCCTGCCACCTTCCCGATGGCCTGGCCTTGCTTCTGTCTGGGAGAGACACAACTGAAATGGCAGGAATGGCATCCAGCTCCAAACTCCTGCACCTGGGAGAAGGGAGGAGAGAAGGAGCCTGGATCTCTTGCTCAGTCACTCTGGGGAAGTCAGGCGTAGGGATGGATGGGGCCTAGAGCACACAGCAACACGAACCAAGGAGCTGAGGGAGGAGCTCACCATTGCACTGGGGCCGCAGCCAGGACATGTCAGGGAAAGTGGAGAGAGCAGTGCCACTGTTTGTGATGACACCAGCTGTCTCTGCTTTCTGTGCTTACCTTTTCATTATACACACACACACTCCAGGCAGCATTCCTCAGCTCTAGCTCAGTTCACCTCATCACCCATGACCCAGTCCTGTGAAAAGGCAGGTGGTGAGGTCACAAGGATGCTCCCAGCAAAGAACATCCCACAAGTAAAGCCTAAGGAACAAAGGTGACTTGCTTCACGCTAGACTCCAGGTTTGGGATCTTTGTTTTGGAGGAGCTCCCTGCAACTGGAGATGGTCCATACTTCTAGCCAAAAGTTCCAATCAAAGCCTCACCAACATCACATCAAAAGCCTCATCTCATTACAATTCATCTCATATTTTGCTGGCTCCCAACAGAATGCAATCACAGGGCAGAGGACTAGCATTATTTTAAACTCTAGGACACTGTTCTGAAGCTTGCCAAATTTACACTCAAGATTTCTAATTCAACTTGATGAGCACTGAGTCTTCATGCCAACTGTGGCTCATGGAATAGTTGCTTGTGCTCAAAACAGGCTGCTGTGCCAGACTCACCTCCATTCTGTATCTCCCATGTGCCAACTACATGATCACAACTAAAAGCTACAAGCAAAAGGGAAGAGAAACACAAGCTCCATCACCCTGTCCCCATTTCAGGTGCCCAATTCAGTTCTGTTTACAAGGAATTTTGTACTCAGGCAATAAAAGGCACTTGAGCTAGAGAGCAACAATAAGGTTAATTTCCTTTTAAACAACACTACTACTCAAGGGTTTTTGACTTGCAGTTAATACCATTGTTTAGTCAGTAATAGGCATAGATCCCCCTAGTATATATGCAGCCCTTCCAACTCTCAGACCTTAAAAAAGATACTTATAAAAATATAAAAACCATCATATTACTTTAGAGATTGGAAAGCACAGGCTTGAGAAAATTATCATATAAATTAGCCAGAATCCCACAAAACCAGAGCCAAAATCACACCTATAGCTCTCCATTCTCTAATGTCCAACTGTCTGCATATTTTTCAGTCTGGATCTGCTGAAAACTTCTGTTGTGAAAAGAATCTAAACACTTTTTATCGTTTTTGACTTACAAACTAAGGGATCACATTTGTCAGATGTAAAACTTCAAGTAATGCATGCAAATTTAAAGTTTTCTCAAAGCAGAATGGAAGCATTTTAGTCTGAAATTATAAGGATGGGGTGGGCTTACTGTAAGAAAGTACTTTTTATTCAGTGTAAGGACACATTCAGTTTGACAATGGATCTTTCAAGTTTGACTTTTGATCTTAACTCCATTCCCATCACAATCATTTATTTTTATTGTGTCTCTTCCTTACAGGCACTAGAGATTGCTAATAACTGAATTCCAGTCACAAAGCACACTTGTACAGATAAGTCCTGTAGCTAAGCTGCTGACTGCATTTCCTGAAGTCCTTAGAAAACACCAACCTATAATTAACTTCAAATGCCAGCCAAGAAGAATAGTTCAATCTGTAATACACTCATGTAGTTACGTTAATGATACCTTCCCAGAGCAACTGGGACAGTGCAGGATGTACAGTAGCCTAGAAATGGGTTGGGTGCAATACATCTCTAGGGCAGAAGTGCCTTCTTACCACAGATGTCTTAAAATTAAAGCTGCATCAGGCTTGGTGCTCTTTGAAGGCTCTCTCAGCACCATCACATTTGAAATTTTGGGTTGGAGCCATGCTTATTCATCCATAATGACAAAGTCAGACTGATCTCTGTTATTCTATCCTGAGCCCAGCTTAACTTCATTAACTATCAGAACAGGGTCATGCTCTGTTAAGTTTGTACTTTCACATCCCTTAGCAACTTTGAATCATCCTTGCTGTCAATGCACTGACATTTATAGTCTTCTACTATCATCCCTTTATTTATGTTCAAAGTTCATTCACTGCCTTCTTCCATTAGGGCTCTGTACCACATTCTCTGCCCTAACACCTCTTGTTACCTTTTTCTTACTTGACCCATCAAAAGTTTCTATCTGTCACCAAAGAAGTAGTTTCCATGGAAACTCGGAAGAACAAGCTAAGTTAATGAGGCATAAAATGAAGACAGTGTCCTCAAGCTCACCCATTTTGAAAATCTAGGTCAGCAATGTTTGCTTAAAACATTCCACTCTTCTAAAGCCATGTTCACTTGACTGTTAAGGATGTAATAAAAAGAGAAGCTCTAGCATATCCCAAACGTAGCATGTTTAATATAATAATGGATGTTCATGTGAATAAACTATTTTCACAATTTCTCTCAGCCTGTTTTCCCTTTCAGTTTCCTTGGATAACCCACAGGCATTTAGTTTTATCATCCAGTTACTTATCTTCACCAAACATTTACTCCAGCCATCATAATCTGACTTTCAGGTAGTGTTCAAGCAACCTGCTATGATCTCACTGAGGGCAGAAGGTATTGGCTGTGTCATCCCTTTTAATCTCATTTAGAAGATCTGCAGGAATGAAAGAACCGTCTACATGAAAGCCCAATTCAATCTCAACCTGCACAACACACAGGCAGAAGCCCAGGAATGAAACCAGTGCTGAAATTCTGAATAAGAGTTTCCTTACAGTTGATGTTGTTTGATCTCAGCCACCAACTCCAAGTACCAAATGCTGTTCTGTTGGAATGTAATGGATAGTACTCCAGTAAATGATTTATTGCATTCAAGGGGTTTCCTTAGCGAGAATCACAGTTTCTCTCAGGAGAAGAAACAGCCATACCAAGTGCTAAAATATGCTGTCAAGTACAGAAGGTTATGGAAGGCTACCTCAAAAAAGCTGCTGTGGAAGTAAATAACACTGATTATTTTCTTGTTATTTCCTCTACTAATTGAAAGCAGATGTAATCAGCTGCAGTCAAATACCTTTTGAGATGCACCTATATCACCCAAAGATACCCAAGTTTTCAGGCATGTCTCAATTTCATATGAGATCTCCACTATTTCTCTCTAATTTATACTGACTGAGGGCCTTTAGTGCTTTGGGAAGCTGAGTGATGATCTGCTCCCATTAAAAGGTAAGGTCCCGTGGAGCACAGAGCTTTAGTTTTTCTGTCCACAGTGGATGGTGATGGGATTTCAGCTGTGGATGACGAGCACGAAACAAAGGTTAAGAAAATACCTATAACCTCATGACTTCCTGGGAAAACAAGGTGCACATGATGACAGCTTACAAAAACAATCTGCTGTCCTAGTAAAAACCTAATGCAATCCACCCTATGTTCCTTGTGTTATCAAATATCAAATCTGAAGTAAATCAGGCGTTTTTCTGGCCAATTCAGTTTTCCCTGCCTAAACCTCTATGTAATGTGTTGACTTAGAAACGATGTACAGCCAGGACAGTTTGAACAACTTATCTGAAGCAGAACAGCAGTCCCCAAAAACACTCTGGTGTAATCCAATTACACTAATTAAAATAATTATTTCCACTTAGTTTGCTACTGAACTGCTTGCTTGGCACATCTAGAGTCAGTGCATACAAAGGTCAGGTGCAGCCTCTCCAAACGCTAGGGAGGACATAAAAAAGTAGTGTAGCAGGATGCAAGTCTCTAGATGTTGTTTGTGGTTTGGTTTTCTCAAATATGTCAGTTAACAACAGGCAGGTGGAGAGCCTCCAACTTGTTTCATCTTGTCTACACATATCATGCTTTCCCTCAGCAGCTCTTACTCCACTCTTCTGTTGTGCTGCAAAGTGAATTCCCAGGCTGGAAAGTTTTCTCCAATGGTAAGTTTTGAAAGAAGATGTGCTAAAAACTTAAAATGTTTCTGCAAATGGGTACTTTGTGGCGCTGGTTCTAGAATAAGAATCATAAGGTAGACAGATTGCCCTCTAAATTTGCAATTGAAGTGTCTGCTACTTGTGCCTACATCTTTTGCAGAATTTCTGGAGGAAAAAGAAATCCATTTTAGAAAAGAAACAAATAGAGACATAACTGTCAAACTTATTTTCTATTTTTTTTTCAGTGAGCCTAAAGGAAAGTTTCCTTCAACTCACTCTATGTTGCATAGCTTTGTCTCCAGTGCTTTACAATTTTCCAGCATGCCTGTCTGCTGCTAAATCCTTCCCTTAACACAACCACAGAATAAAAAATCCTTTGCTTCCCTCATTTGAACCTCTAACAAGCCACAGTGGCTTTCTTAACTACAGCCTTCTATGAAGAAGCACAGAAAGTAGTCCTCAGTCATGCCCATTGAACAGCCATTCGAAAGAGCCTGATTTCATTTTTCCTTGTATCAACACAGTAGATCTCTGATACTACTGTGAATAATGCCTCTAACTGGCTACCTCAGCAAGCCCCTGGGTCTCACAAAGTGCCATCATTCCTCTCCCCCCTACAAGACAGCAAGCCATTCTTCCCCTCTGCTAGCCCAGGACCTGGGGATTGCTGCCTCACCATCTGCATTTGGCCAGAACAGATACAAAAAACCCCACAGGAACTCCCAAAACAACAGTAACTTTGGTATAACAGATGCTGCTGTAAAGGAACCTGGTGGCTACAAAAAGTGGGACACTGGTGTTTTTCTCACATGACCTCATGTTGTCACTCACTAGCTGATCTCTATCAAAAGGACAAGGCCACAATTGCATAGTGTCAGTCCCTGTGCCTTGGACTTCTAAATTCTGTGGACATCTGAGCCTTTTTGCTGCAGTTGTGAGAGAACACTATACTCATCAGGAGGCATATGAGTTTATCTGTCAGGGTATTCATTCACAAAATACATGCACATGTATTCATTCACAAAATACATGCACAGATTTACAGGTGAAAAACAGATGAGCTTGGGTTAGCTTTTGTTTAAATTCTGGGGTGAAGTTAAAGAAGTTACAAGCTAAACAAAGTAATACAGTCATCAGTCAGCTCTTGGATTATGACAATGATGGGGAGAAAAAGATTAGCCTGTTCAGTAGATCAATAAATCTATTGATCTATCTGGGGAGAACATAAATAATGGAACATGTGCCAAGCATATGTGGACGGAAGGGACAGAGTAATCCATCTCCAAATGGCACCTGCTGATTTGTTGAACATATAAACTATGCCCTTGCAATCTATTGATTGTCATGGAATTGGATCAAAGCACTGATCTCTTAGCAGTGGCAGTGGTCTGGCCAGGACCTAAAAGACCAAAATATATGACAAATACTAGCTAAGAATCTTCTAGGTTCCATCACTTCTGTTGTTCTCATTCAAAGGGTTTTTGGTGCATTCAATTATATTTCTCCAGAACCTCTGAGTTATCTTTAATTGAGACTTATGCTCTGGTGACAAACTGCATTCCATCATTCAGATATCCTACTTCTATCCCAGGAATGCAGCTAGATTAGAGTTTTCCTTATCCCAGGAAGATTGTGAGATATTAATCCATTCTCTTGTTAAATCTTGGCTAGGCTCCTCACACTCTTTGCTGACAGCTTTAACAACCACAGCCATGAATTGATTGCAACTTAATTCAAATTTATCTGCAAAAGATGCCACCTGAGACTAAACCTTAATGTATCATTTTGTCTGACTTTAGAACCCATCAACACTCTCCCCAGGAAAGTGGTGTATTGATATTAACAATTTCTCTGTTAATGCTTATTGCCATTCACTGATCCTCTGCAATGGCAAATACTGCTCCAGGCTCATCCTTTCCCTTTGCTCCTGGTGGACTGATTTAGTGATCTGAGTGAGGGCAGAGAGCATACTAATTAAATTCAGATATTGAATCTAAATCAGGAGGTGCTGCAAATGACAGGGAAGGCAGGGAAAACACAATACAAAAGGAATTCATAGATCCTGGGACTAAATGGAAAAATCTGCCAGAATGCAAACAGAAATCTTTGGGGAAAGGGAAAAAATCCATGAAAGGTACTTTCACAGCAGAATCACTACAAAATTCTGATGTTAAAGGGATTGTGGAAAGTAAATCAGATCAAAGCTTTAAGTAAAATATGGCAATAATGAAAACAACACATGATTAGAGAAACAAAGTTGCCTTCATTAGAGGCAGGACACATTTCTATATTCAATTTACTCCCAGGATGCTACAGGCTATAACTACATCCAAAACAGCCAAAGGGTAAGAGGAAAACCAAAAGTGATTTATAAAGAGATATCTTAAAGACTAAATGTGAGTGGCACAGCCAGATGGATGGGGAGGAGGAGAAAGGTTGGCAGGAGCCTGCTAAGAAAACTCCCATGGAAGGGAGGAATTTGCAAAAGCTCAGGGGGCTAAGCTTAGAAAAAAATTAGTCAAGCTTTGGAAAAAAGGAGGATCCAGTGTTACTGGCAAAAAAATGGTGAAGTCTAGAGATCTGTTCGCCTAAAATACATTCCCCAGGGAAGTAAATCTGATGGCTGACTTTAAGTCAGGAATGGGCTAAAGGGCAATAGAAAGAAAATATTTTTATTTTTTGTGCGTAAAATAGCTGAATTTTTAAGTATCAAAGGGTAAATCCTCAGCTGAACTAGACCACTGCAGCTTCACCAAGGACTCTGGTCAGTTTACACCAGCCAAGGTCTGGCATACCTATCATAATTCACATGCTGGGTTGCAAACTGTAATTAACCCTGCCTCCATCCAGCAGAGTTCCCTTGCCCTTTATATTCGTTACTCAATACATGCTTTAGGAAAACACAGCTGAAAAGACCTTTTGGATTTTCCGATCCTGTCTTTTGCTGTTACAGTGAGCCATAACCACTCCAGTTGACAAACTCTAAAATGACCTTGGTTGCTTTCTCCCACTGCTTTTTGTAAAAAAAGACCCCTGTATAGCTCATCAGAGGGTTAGAAAACCTACCTTTACATCTAAAATAACCCAATCCATTTTAAAACCCTCCCTCTCTCTTTGTTAACAATGTTCTTCTCTTACCCTGGTGTTTAACTCTCCATAGTAAAAGAAGAGTAAATGCCTCCTCTAATTAGAGCTGATAAATTAGAGGAAATGTGACTTTTGACAGAGAACTAAAGATGTTACTATATGGCTTCTTTGGGATAATTTCCATAGGTAATGCTTTGAACTACACCATACTCCTGTGGCCCCAGAAGGGCTAGGATTGTCAGAACCAGTCATGACAATATTTTGTTTACTTTTTTCGGAAAGTTAACAGTATTGAGTGGCTGGAGAAATCTGACTGAAGCCCTGATCCAGATGAAGTCAGCATTAGTTCTGCCACTGGAAAGGATTCTGTTGCATCTGCACACCTCAGATACTTATGACATCTACATTGCTCCTCTACACCAAAATTCCACTCTCTTCCTAGGTTCACACCAGCAAAGTGCTTTTCTCCCTCCCCATTCCAGCCTTCCCCCACACTCTCTGAAGGCAAAAAGGAATGACCTTTCACCAGGCCAGAACACCATCCTCCACATTCAGTGGTGCCCAACTTGCCCTAGGTCATCACCAATAGGTTTTTCACAGGGTTAATGATTTTGGGAAGCTCTGAAAAGCATTAGCACAGAGAGCAATGCAGGACTGAGGTCATGCCAGGGGGAGATGGAAGCCTCACGAGACTGGCCTGACCACAGCTGTCCCAGAAAAAGGGCATTCACCCCATCTCAGACAAGGGGAGTAGAAAAATAAAAATTAAAAAAAAAAAAAAAAAATCAGACCCTGGCTTATAAAAGGTGGTAGAAATTTAATTAGAAGAAATCTTACACTTTATATGCAAAGAATTGCATGGACCAGTAATAACCTTTATATACCAGGGTAGAAGTTAACTGGGGAGCCAATTCACTCTTTGAGGCTACACTCTACAGTGAGCGAGGAAATAAAAAGGCCTATTGAAAACAATTTTCCCTGGCAGGTATCTTTAATGACCCAGTTTCAATGAGATTATCAAAACAGGTATTTCACAAGATACTAGAACTCAAACAGATTTATGGGCAGTGATAGTAACAGATAATTTGATACACATGGAAAAGCAAACAAGCTTTCAAACAAACCCTTCAGCTCCAAAGTAGAACTTAACACGAAGCAGAGGCTAGGGAAGCTTAAGCTTTTATTTATGCTTAGAAATCCACCTTTTTTAAAGTTCTGTATTTGTTTGCTTTTGTAGGGCAACTTTCTGCTCTTTTCAAGTCCTAAACAGCATCACACACTTTTGTCTGCACAGGCTTCTCCTTTCCCCTGCCTTCTGAAAGGGCAAATCATCATGAAGAATAGAGTTCAGGCTTTGCTGCTCCTGTCCAACAGCTGCAGACAGGGGAAGACAAACAGAAGTTTTCTGTGTTACGAGATGTAGATTAGAGAGGAAACCCAGCATCCTTTATCAGGTCATGCAAGTTAAAGAGGAAGGAACTAGCTCTCGATGCTTCACATGCTGCATATCCATGAATACCTCACAAATATTAACTAATGCTCATGAAAACACTGAGACAAGTTAATATAAACCATTTATATGTAGGGAAACAAACAACAAGAGTGTCCAGAGCCTGCCTGGGCACTTTGTCAGCAACTCAGGAACTGGAGTAGGTCAGTCAAACATCTTCCAACTTTCTCTAGTCCATTTGGCTTCAGTCATCAGAAAATGTGACCAATATCATGTTAAAGGTCCAAGCATGGCCCAACCCTTTCAGATAAACTGGGACATAGAATTTCATGAAAATCTATGCTGGGATCATGGGATGAGAGCAGTTTTAAAGGGTTGGGAAGAGAAGCTAAGAGAAAGGTTGGCCATTTCAACTCAGCTTTGGAAATTTTGGTGTTTTTTTCATCAGTGACTCAGTAAAATTTGGGTATGTGGCATTTACATCCACATAGACATCAAAGAAATTCTCCATTTAGAGAATTCTTACCACTTAGACTGACAAGCTAAAAGGAATTTTCCCATGAAAGGCATGCCCTTCTTTGTGTGTCTAATCCAGGAATTTAATACAGCACTTCAATAACTAAATTTACACCCTTATGTTCTGTCTCCTCATTTTATTTAATTTCCCTGATTACTAAGGAATGAATTCCATTCCTTATTTAAGCTGGTGAGCACAGAGAAGTGGCTTTTTTCTTCCTTTTTGATAGAAAAAGCTTTCATTGGCAACAAGAACCTGGCCAGTTTTATCTGATTTTCTTGCCTGAACTATGAGACAGAGAGAAAGAAACAAGAGACGAAGTTCAGCCTCTGATGCCACAAAATCCAGTAACTTGTGGCTGGGAATGAAGTGGGGCAGCTGTGATACTGGGGACAGTTAGTGCAGTAGAACTGAAAGAGTCCTCATCCAGCTGAGATGAAATAAAAAAAATTTGGCCTACACTTGACAGCTGACAATTCAAATACTTTTAAAGAAGTTACCTTAGCAAGAGAAATGATTGCTCAAAGGAAGCAAGGCACATGTAGCAATTTGATATGGGGATGGAATCCAGGATTCCCATGGTCTGTTCCCAGCCTTGCCACTGGCCTCCTGTGAAACTAGGAGGCAATCACACAACAGCTTTTCCTTCAGTTTATTCTTCTTTATAGGATGTTACAGGACTTAAATGCAGGACTTCACAGAGGATGTGTTCCTACAATTCATTATGAGGGCTGCAGTGCCCCAGCTTGTGCTTTGACATCATGGGCTCAATAGTGCCTGAATTGCTCCATGCCTTGGTTTTCCACTGACATAAAGAGAATATTCACGTGCTTTGAGATCTTGGATGGAAAAGAAATGCAACAACAAAAGTGCTGCTCTTCTATTGAGAGGAAGAGACAGTTAAATTCTACCCTTTTGCTTCCCTACTCTATTGGGATTGGCATGAAAACATAAAGATGACAGGCTGGGCCCCATTCTATTAAGATTTAAATTTAGCAAGGAGCTGGAAAATTACTGGGAGCCTTATGTCTAACCTCTGCCTCAGAAGCAAATATGCATAATTCTTGTTCCATAGCTAAATTTGAGTGAATTACCAAATGTTGGACCAATAAAAGAGCTGTCCAACACAAACCTTATCTGCCCGAGATGCACATATCTGCTTACAATATCCTTTGTTAGTTAAACAAAACAGAATCATTGTTGCTAAGAAGTTAATATTGTTTAAGATTCACTGGCTTACACACGGAACACTTTCCTGAGTTCCCCCAAACACATTCCTTTTCTGTTCTCTTCATTTCTTTCCCCATTTTTTTCCTTTTGTACTGACTTGGCTAAGGCTGACGTTTTCTTTAGGTGAACTGGCTCACAAGGTGATATGAACTTTGAGGCAGGCAAACATTTCAGCTGATACAGTGAAGGGTAAATAGCTGTTCAGATCAGAGCAAACAATACATTTGAAGAGCAAAATATAACTGAAATAATTCCTCAAGCATTGAACAGGAACCTACTTGCTCTACCTCCTACCAGCTCACTCTTTTCGTGCTTGTAGCCTTTTAAACTCCTGTTGCCAGAGCCCAAAATTCCTTCATTCAAACAGTGAGTTATGGCAAAATAAAACCAACCACAGTGTTCCAATGCCTCTGTGAGTGAACAAACACCCTTTGATGCTTTCTGTGATGTATTTTTTAATTTGATCGTCTTTTCTAGTGCTAGGACAGTGCATGACACAAACAGCCACATGGAAATGAAAATAAAAATGAACACTTCATTATCAGAGCAATATCAGTCAAGATGCCAGATGTAAAACACATCCCTGGCAGAAGGACATCACTTCACAGCAGCTGCTAATATCCCTCTGATGACAACAAAGCTACACTCAGTATTGATCTGCTAAAACCATCCCATCCTCTCCCTGCATTTTCCATGTCCTGCCTACCATTAAAAACACACTTCTGTCAGGGTAATTTCCCCTGCCTTGCAGGTGTCTGCCAACAGAACTGTGCTCACCTGAGAGATTACCATGCCATGGCTCTGACTGATGCCATGTGCACCAGCCGTCCAGAGCTGCCTGGTTTATGAGCTCTGAGAACCCTCCAGGGTCCTTGGCCACAGCTATCCTGCAGAGAGCTGTGCAGGGTAAATGAGGGCACAGCAAACTGCCTGCCACTGCAACCAGACATCCTGAGCATCTCCCCACGAGGCTGCAGCCTGCAGCGTGGGCAGGCATAGATGAGCTGGGGGGATGTAGGCGAGACATACTTACAAAACCCAAGAACATCTTTTCTGCTCTCACAGAAACAGCACTGATAAGAGCCACTTTTTACAGCTTGTGCTTCCCCATCAGAGATTAATATCTCAAATACTTGGCTTTCACTGGCTACCAATTTTTCTAGCCTAGGTACTGGTGAAAAACATTTTTCACAGACTGAAAAATGGAGCCTTGCATTTTACATAAAGAACAAGCAGAGAATTGGAGACAGCAATGGAAACTGCATGATCTAGAGATCAGTCTGAGGATCCATGTCAGACCTTTAATGGGTTCCATTCCACAGGCTGGCAGTGAGAAACCCCTTAAGCCATAAGCAGTCCTCATAACTGGACCAAAAGCAAAGTCCTCTCCAGCAAGGGGACTGAATCCAACTAAAACTTGTGGCTCATGCACCAATTCACTCTGAATTTCTCCTGGCATCAAGTAGGCCTCATTATGAGGATAATGTTCAGATCTCAACATGTATTGCAGCCAAGCAGGGACAGGTGAAATGAGCTGTCTCTGCACTGAATGCATTTGACACCACTTGCTAACTCTTCAAGGCAGAGAGGTACAAGATATGCCCCAGCATAGCAGAAATGACTGGCAGAACTAAAATCTGATCATGAAATGTGTTGACTGAGTTTGTCTTGCAAAGAAACTTTAAAGTCTGGCTGTTAGGGGCTCCTGAAATAGCATTTCCCAAAGGTTTACAAAAACTACAATGATGTAGTCAGTGAAGATGCATCATTCCTCCATCCTGGGCAGAATTAGAATATTTCATCCCATGTCATCAACCACTAAAGGAAGAAAGCAGATGGTGACTCATCATGGCTGAGGTGGTAGGGATCTGTGGCTTCAGAGCGTGAGGAATTACTCTGCTTCACAGTTCTGTCCACTGGGAAATCCCACATGGCTGTGACATGCAGCACAGGCCATTTGTAACACTCCCACATTACACTTTAAAAAACCCCCCAAACTTCAGGGTATCTCACAAAGTCTCAATTCAAATGTGAATTTGAGAGCTAGATGGAAGAAGATGTTCTTTTTCAGATCAAGGAAGATCACTCAATAAAATCAGATTAAATGAAACATTAAGTGATGCCAAGATCAAAGAGTTTCTCATCTCAGAAATGCCTTCCTACTCTACAGTAAGATACAATCACAGCAGAACATAACTAAAGAGATTCAAAGCATCCATAAAAGCAAATTAAAGAAAGAAAAAAAAAAAGAATAAAGAACAGTGCCCTAGATCTAAATTGCAGGACTGTTCCCTTCTGCCTTCAAAACACTATATAATCTGTTTTCTGGATCAATTGAGGTATCCTTTTTACGCTGCAGAGCACGAGCCCTCTCTGGAACCAGAAACAGAGATAAACCCCCCAGGAACTAAAGCCTGTGACAAACCTCCCACTTGCTGATCCAAACCATAACTCTTTCAGCAGCTTGCACAGCCCTAAGCACAGAAGGTTATAGAAATACACATCATATGCACATAGCTAAACACACTTACTAAGGCCCACATCACCCCTTCCCTCAGGGAGCAGAAAGGGAGAGCAGGTGACATGTGACAAACAAGACTTGTCACATCACTGGTGCTTGGGGTAGAGGCAATGGCCAAGCAGGACCAGATAGGAGGCTTCTCATTGCCAGTCCAGGGCAGTGTGTATTTCCATGAACCCATCACAAACCCAGACCAGGAGTCTTCCTGCACAAATCCCTTCCTCCCTCACATCACCTGGATGCTGTCTCCCACTGCCCTCTGAGAACCTCTCTCAGGTTCACCTGCCCTGGACCCTTCCATGCACTAGTGCAGCTCCACAACAGCTCCTATAACTTTCCCCTTTCCTCCAGCTCAGTTACACAAGCTACTACCTACCTGCTATTTTAGATTATACATAGCAACATGATGGGGAAAACAGAAACAGCGAGTTTGGGTTAATTTCCCTCCCTCCTCTCTTTGTTTGGTTTTCTGGAACTACTTCATCCCAAACATTTGTAAATAGTGCTTGGAGTTACATTCCAAGTTCCAGCAGTAAACATTAAACTATCTAATATATATATAGAAGGATGCCTGTTCTTCCAGTGTATCCAGGCAACCTTGCAATACAAAGTTAAAGCACAGCTATTTGTTCAAAAAGTGTTTTCACAGCTATTTCCTCTTCCCCCCCCTTGACTTTTTCCACTAGGCACTACTTGTATTTATCATCTGGAGATTCTGTTCCCTTTTTCCTTTTCAAAAACTTTTTAACAGCTTGTTTTAAGAGCAGCAAAACATAGACATTTAACTTATAATAAAGTTTGATTTAGTTTGTGACAAATGAAAGAAAAATAGCAAGTTTCACATGAACACCTGAATAGAACTCCTTTGTTGCATGCTGTGGTAATTCTGGAAAGAAAATACTTTCTAAATACTGAGGAAATCAGAATGCTATAAGGAAGGAAGAAAAACACATTTACACAAACACTAAAGCAAGCTGAAAATGTGGTTTACTATATCCTACCTAACACTAGTTGAAGGCTTCAGAATAAAACAAGTTTCCTCAGAGAGCAAGGGCCAGGCTGAACTAAAATGTTCCTAAAGGAAGAATATAAATTTTTATTAACTTTTCCAATTGAGAGCTCTTTGGAGTAAAAAGCCAGCATCTCAACAGGAAGTGTTTTTAATTTCAAAATGTCAATTCAAAATGAAAATTGTTACCTTGACATATTGGACATCTTTATTTTGGTAGGCAATGTTGACATTTTATGTTGTTTCTCATTTGAAAACCTCTTCAGAATATTTTTCTACTCTATGGCTCAAATTTTCAACTTTTGCTTCATATTCTGATGAGAAACAATTTTTCCTGCTTACTAAAGTTTTCTTTTGGGCTAAAAAGTCTGCTCTCAGTGCCATTCTATTCTCATGAAGTGCTACAGTACACAGTTGACCTTTTTTATCAGAATAACAGTCAATTAAATACTGCATATTTTGAAAAAAAAAAGAAAACTTTTATTGCTTTCAGCCTTTAGGGTGAATGGAGAGGAAGAAAAAAGAAAATTCTCTGAAGATGCAACCATATATTTTGGCAATAGCATTCTCATGCCATATTTTGCACAGCTGCCTTCACATGCTCACCAAACTAAACAGTGGGTGACACCAAAATTATGAAATCAACTCTTACTTCCTTTACAGAAGCAAACCCCACTTCCTAAATGATAGTTTTTGCCTTTACAGAGCCTGCAGATCTGGGGTCATGTAGAAGAGCTAGGAAAAGGAGCCTGACACAAGGAAGAGCTGGAAATTAATGCACTACCTTTATGAAGTACAGAGTAGTTTACAGATCTCAAGCATTTAGAATGAACTTCCATTGCCTTTTCCAGGCATCTCAGCTTCCAGAAAAGTGCCTTTTCCAAAGTGCTTTGTTCCTCAATTTACCAAAAAGGAAGCAATGGGCACGAGGGCAGATGCTGATTTAGTAAGCGCAGACTCCTATTGGGCAAGTGGCTTTTCCTGAAGTTGTTTATGCTGAGAGATGACTTTGAGAAGCTGAGGTCAGCAAGGGAATATAGTTTATTATTTGGCCTCAGAGTTACTGTGTAATTTGTCTTCCAAGTTTTGGTGTTCAGAGGAAACTTCAGTCACAGTTGTTCCTCACCTCAATGCTAAATCTTGGTTAGCTTTTTTTTCCTTGAGCAGGCGAAGGTCTTGGATCTTTGCTGGCTGCTTGAGCCCATAGGGTGATGCCTAAGAACTTAGGCAATAGGTAAGGCCCACCACAGATTTATTCTCCTTTTGAAGAATTCCTTAATTCCACCAGCTTCTCTAAAAGATATGCTGGATTCCACTAAAATTGATGGGACTGGTGAAACAAAACTCTTGGTTAGTGATTTTCACTTGCCAGTGGCACCCCATAAAACTTAGTCCCTAGGTCTTTGATGCTACATTATAACTATCTCTCCCAGTGGTAACACAAGGAGGACCTCAATAATTTGTTAAATTCAGTTGTAAAGTATCTGAACAAATAAAGTACCTGGCAAATAAAACAGCTAATAAAGATCAAGAAAGATGCTGTTACAACACGTCAGTTTTCCAAGCCCTGATCACAGCAATGATAAAATGCTCAAAAAGCAGTAAGAACAGCCCTAATTGTATAGAACCCATTTTCCTGTTATTTACCAAATTAAAAAAAAAAATTAAAAGAAGTATTATAACCCAAATAAAGCACAACATTTCTATCAAGTTACCAAAAGCCTCTGAAAGATGTCAAGTGTCTGTTTAGGTACTGCAACATACTTCCTATTTCATTGCTCCCATATACATCAAGGCAAGCAGTGGTTAAAAGGAACAATTTCTCATGGTTATAAAATACAGGACTCAGGCAGAAAGTCAACAGTCCTGCTCATGCTTCCGGTGCAACAGAACTTTCTCTTTGTTTTGATTTCCCTCTCTCTCGCTGTCTCTCTTTTTTTTTTTTTGGTAATTTTTTTTTCTTTTAAACAAAAATAGTCATATTGAAAAAACTAGCCAGAATGGAAGGGAAACAGTTGAAAAGGTGTTTTAAAATAATTTTCCATCTCAGCTGGACAACAATTCATAGCATTTCTTGCAGCAACAAATCTGGGTGAGTACAGACTGCCCTGTGTGCTCTCAGGCACAGCAGGGTGAAAAGGAATATTCATTTTACTGGTGATGAGCTTTTGTCTTGATGGTATCAGCAATGAAACATTTGCCACCTTTCTTCTAATGTAAGTTAGTTGCCCAAACTTTGGGCACAGACAAATATCATCTCCCTTAAGCTTTGTGTAAAAAAAAGTCTTGGCAGGACCTCACATTTCTGGATTACCTCTGCACATAAAAATGACTTAATTTCCTTAAAAGCAAAAAGCAGCTAGATGGGGGTAGAAGCTTGTTTGGTGATTAACTCTGCCTTTCCCCCCCCCGCCCCTCATCCCCCAAAAGTTGGGTATAAACAGAAAAATAATTCAGACACAGCCAAGACAATAGCTTGGAGGCACAAAATTTCCAAAGGGAAATGGAGATTCAGCACCAAAGGAGGGTTTCAACTTTGTAGATTCACAAGGAAGCCAGTTTTCCCAGTCATGAAAAAACAACTGCTGTGATTGTAGGATGTTGGTGTTGTGCTGTAAAGCACTTCAGAAGGACCTCAACAGGCTGCAGAGCTACTTTCCCCTGGATGGTATGGCTTCTTCAAAATACACGCTTGGCAGATGGAATAAGACTTGGGAGAGGAAGCAAGAGAGATTTAGAGAATTGAAAGTCAGACTAGACACTGTCTTTGCACACTCAGCCAGCAATCTGGAACTGACTTTTCTGCTAGGAAAATGCAATCATTGTCATCAGCAATCATTATACATCTCAGTTGCCCCAAACCACCACATAATTGCATATCCCTTCCTCCCTTTCACATCCCAAGTAGCATGAGCAGGTTCACTCCCATCTTGCTTTCCCCATGTGAGATAACAATGATTCCCTCAACAGCAATCCCTGCCTTTCACCAAATCTTCTCTCCAGGATTCTCAGGTGTCTGTAATACACTCCCTCAATGGTGATTTAGGCCTTTTCTACCCTCCTCCATTTAAAAAAAAAAAGGAAAAAAAAAGAAAACAAAAAAGAAAAAAAGCAGGATCCAGCCACGTGGTTTGAGAGAGACTAGGCCAATGTGCAAGACAAATAGAGAGATGTTGCCAACTGCAGAGCAGTCTGGATTGAAGCATGAGATTCATCCAAGGCACAACTTCATTGCCTTCATCTGGATTATGCAAGGAATAGATTTGGCCTGGAGGCCAAATTGATCCATCTGGATAGAAACTGATAGCAGTAATTAGAGCTGGTAAGAACTACTGCAACTGCTGGCAACTCTCTTTGCCTGGTCCTTTGCTGCCCAGCAGTCTAGTTCAATTAATCACTGTATTAAATAGTGAAGTTTCTATTCTTAGCAACAGTTTATCCTGCCCAAAACATCATGTTTCAACCCCGTGGCAAACCTGGAAAGAGTCTAGAAATAGGCAATGAAAATGTGAGACATTCTGACACACAAAGGCATGAAGGAAAGGCCAGCACAGTTCAAGGTGAAGACAAATCCCAGGGGACATGGGAGTGCTGTACAGACTAGACAATAGCACAGGGAAAGCTGGCAGTGTCGTCTACCCATGGGGGAAGCAAGAACAATCAAAGTCTTTACTTATACCACAAGCATTTAGCTGCAGTCAAAAATAAAATTATCTTCCTCTTCTCCAAAACCAAGAGTTAGACACATGGATAATAATTCAGAAATAAGCAATAGTGTTGGAAGAAGTTAGTAAGGGTTGTAACTTTGGGTACTTTAAGTCCTATGAATAACGATTTGATTTGTAAAGAAAATTTCACCTTTAACCTGGCTGTACTATTGTCATCTAGAGGATTCCTTGTGTCCATCTCAAAAATTTGTGCTTTGGAGACTTGTGCTTTGGTGACTGACCTGTCTTGTTTAGGATTCCTGTGCTTCACTGGTTAGATGTAGAGGGAAGGTGGGTTCAGAAATTCAATAAAATGAAATCTGCATTTAGATCCTCTCAAAATTCAGGCATATTCCAACCTGGGGACTGATTGAAGCACACTTTCACCAAAGTACTCAGTGAAGCAAGGATGCCTACTGACTTTTATGTGGTTTGAAATTCGGTTTATGCCAGTGTTGTATAAATACATCATGGTCCTACTCTCCAGCAAGAGCAGAGGCCAAGGACCCTACTATTACTAGGAAGGTGCACCTATTCAGTTTCATTTATCTTGGCTCAAGTACATACCAAGGTCTTCAAAACCTCTTCAACAATTTAGGACCAGAGTTCATGAGTAACCCATCATCTCCTTATAACTAGGTATGAAAGATGCTTTGAAGACATAGTTAGAATTTCTAGCAGGACTCAGCAGTTCTGTGCTGGTCACCCTCGGACTCCTTGCTCTGCTTAGCATAGACAAGAGCACACAGATGCCATCTGTCCAATCCATGTTGCACACACACTGCAGGAGTAAAACACAGGTGCTTGAAAAGCTTGGCTTCCACTCTAGCAGAGCCACATCACCTGACGTGCTTCATTGGGTTTGCAATTCCTTTTTGGAGAGGGGCTGAGAGGTCCCAAGGCCTTACACTTCATCAATAATATACCTGTTAACAGCTGAAATTCAGCTTGCCTGGCACCTTTCAAAACACATAAGCCATGAAACTCTTTTTTCCACTTCCTGCCAACCACTCCAGACCTGGAAGGCCACGCTTGGGTCTGTGCATCCACGGTGTGTGTGTGACCAAAGTGGGTGTGTGTGTGACCAATGCCCTCTAGAGGGAATCCATGGCCCAGCAAGACACTGGTTCTGAAGCCAAGGGTGTTGGGTACTGCTGACCACTCATCACTCATGCTCTCAGCTAAAAACCTCACCAGGAAAGAAGGAATTCCATGGGAGATTAAAAAAGTCAAAAGTGGATTTGGGTTTTAAAACAAGTGAAATCGTAGGAAGTGCCATTCATTGCAGAGTATTTGGCAGAACGCACTCCATGCTATAGGAGTTTCTTGCACAAACACTGCAGTGAATATTGGAAGCAGAAAAGATGAATCAGAACTAATCCTCACTTGATGAGGTCTTCGCAACCAAGGGCCAGTTTGAGAGCACCAACTGCCATAAGGTCTTTTGCTACCAGCAGAGACTCTTTAAAGAAGTTGGTCCATCACTCAAGGCTGTGTCTGCATTTGCAGGAACATGCATCAGCTGGCCAGAGATGTGGAAACACCAAGTGACATTTAAGTGAAGTAATTTCTTTTACCAATGGACCCTTTCAGCCAGGCCAGGCCAGGCCCACTTACACAAAAGAGAGAGATGGGTTTGGTGTTATCCTTTTGTCTCAATCCAATCTGTGTGCACAACGTACTTCTCTCCAGGTATTTCTGAGCACTATTTAAAGAGAAGGACCCTCTACCTGATTTGGCCTTTCAGAAAGTGTCCACCTAGGGAACTTTCTCTCCAAATGCAACCTTGGTCTAACCTTTCTATATATGACTTCGATCTATAAACCCTGTCATGAACACGGATTTCATCAGGGAGCTGTCATTTTGGAGGAAGGACCCAATGGAATGACTATATTTATATCTCAAATATTTTGCAGAGCTGTTTCATACAGTACAATCTATTCTTTTCCACTGCAAATGTATAAATAGTCTCCTCCTCATCCAGGGGTCAGTTGAGCTGTACCTCAGTGCCAATCAGGACGCAGAAGCTCAGTGTGTGATTGTGCCCATCAACTGCTCTAGGCACACAAGTCTCTGCTGTCACACATGCTTGAAATCCTAACACCACAGATCCACCTAGGAACCTCCAAGGCTCCTTTAGAACCTAAAAAGCAGGTGCTTGCTCAAAACTCCCACCTATAAAACTTCATATACCAAATACTGTGGAAACATCCCAAGTTGGGCTTGCCACAAAAAAACCCCAACAAAATAAACCAGCTAAGGGCACAATAGGCAGAGCACTGACTGGCTTCTGTTCCTATTTCAGCCAGTAATTTTGTGGCCAAGAGCATATTACAGGATGTGGGAAAACAGAATTCATCCCTGGGCTTCCTAGTTTAGGGCCAGGGCTTGATTCCAGCTTTCCAGTGTGTGCACATATACTTGGCATAATGCAGCCTGGGTCCTGCTGCAGCCCAGCCCTCCTGGTGCTTTAGGGTTTGCTGCTGGTTCATGTCTACCTTCACACTCTATCTGTGGCTGCCCACACAGGAGTGTTTTTATATTGTGCACACTTTACTAGCTCCTGAAGACCAGCATCCCTGTTGAGCTAGAATCTACAGTCCTGCAAGCTGAGAGTTTAATCCACTCAAAAGACCTTTATTTTACTAGGTAAGACAAAAGGCCTCCTGGCTGGTGAGCCTCCCACTCATCCCAGCCTTTTGCTGAGATTAAGTAAAGCTGTACCAAGGAACAGCTCTCTGACGCCAACTTAAAAATGGAGGAACCTCTATGGGCTCCTGCAGCATTTATTCTCCCTCTAAACCCTGCACAGTATTTATCTGCTCTCCAACGCTCTGGCAGTCTGGCTTTAAATGCCTCGAGCATTGAAGCTCCTTGAGTTTAGACAGACCAAGAAGCCAGCAATTAGGAAACACTTTACCAAAAGCCAGCTCACATATTGCTTTTGCCTCATTTTTATCATCTTGCTGCTCTTTTTCCAATTGTTTATCCCTCAAGGATTATTTTTTTAATGCTTTCTTTTTTTCTCCTCAGAGTGGAACTTGTTTTGCCAATGACTACTGAACCCTAGCTTTGTATTTGGGAAACTTCAAAACAATTAAAAATCCACCCATTAATGTTTTACAGATATCAGTAAAACTTCTAATTCTTAATTTTATTCATTCTTTGAAAAAAGTACAAGAAATGATCTTTCCAAACCTCTGGCCAAGTCTGCTGGCCAGGTTTATTTATACATGATCCCAAACTCCTGAAGTCGTAATAGTTCCAGGAAAAGAAACACACTTTATGGGATCTTTCATTGGTTAAGTCCACATCTATTTCTGCTTGATATCCAAAGCCAATTTGAGCTTCCTGATCACCATAATTCCCTGGTTATTAGACTTGTTTGTGTAATTCCTAAAAATAGAGAGCAACTATATTTTTTTACATTAGAACATGAGTTTTTCTTAAAGACTGAGATGTTAAGGAAAGAAGCCACTAGGGGAAAAGGCAGGAAAAAGTTAAGAACATTTCCTTCAGCCAGCTTCTAAAACACACTGTGCATTTCCTCTCTGCATGAGCTGGAGAACAGTTTTGGAAAACTGTTGTTTCTCACACACTTCCATCTCATGGCTGGTTTCAGAGACAAGTATTCACAGCTGTGTGAAGCAACTGAGAATCTGCTATTTGCAATTAATATGCTTCTCTTGATCTATAAGGATCTAGAGTGGCTCCCTTTGCCCTGTCAGTCCCACTCCTGTCCCCAGCCTGCTGCCTCAGGGACACAACAACTACCTGTCATTTTGTTTGCCTTAAGTCTAAAGAAAACCAAGTATTTCACTCACACTCCCCTACCAAAGTATTCTCTATTTGGGAATGTCAATGGCACTTTCCCTCCTGAGGATTTTTAAGAACTTTGAAAACATAATTCAGCTTCTTCATCCCTGAAGCTGGTAAATGTTAGAATACCACTTTTTCAAGATGTGCAAGTTCAGGTTCATCAACTGGTTCAAGGTTATACGTCTCCATGGTGCAGATGAGAAAAACCCCAAGTCTGAGCATAGAGCCTCATTTCTGCTGCCTGTGAGCCATGAGGCACTGATGAACAGCCCCATTTTTCTCCCTGTCTCTCTCCCAGCAGGGCTCAGTGAAAAATATCATCTTCTCTTTCCAGGCCTTGTCTTTCTCACATCTGTAAACACCACAAATTATACCTTTGGAAATACAAGTTAATCCTATTCCAGAAACATGTCCTTTTCCTGATGACTGTTTGCTTGGGGCTGTCAGTGATGTCCCTGCTGTGCATTATGTGCAGGTGGGAGGCTTGGCCATGTCACACACACAGAACACACGCTTGCCTGAGAAGGGAAGGCAACAAACAGTGTTTACAGGAGTACCTGAATTTGGCCCGGAATGACTGCCAAACACCCGAGACCTGAATTTGAACAGACTAACCCCCAAAAAAGTTCAGTGTTAAACTCAGTTATGCTTCACATAATTCATGTGATCTCAGGTCCTCCAGCAGGTCAGACCAGGTGTCCATATAATGGCAACAGGTGCCTCTAAGATGAATTACCTTGCTCTTTAAATACATATCTCCCAGTAAGAAACTACACCACGTTACACAACACTAGAACATAATTAATATCCCAGCAGTGGGTTCTGAACGTGGAACTTACAGACAGGGAGGGTAAAAATCTGTCACAATCACCAGGCAGAATTCCCATGCTTCAGTTGTCCTGCAGTTCACTTTGCTTCCAGCCTTCATTCCTTTCCTACTGTTCCCATCCACCCACCCAGGAGTCCCAAAGGCTGTGTGACAGAACTGGACTCAGAGGAACAGACTTTTATCACCATACAATATCTTCTTTTCATATGGGTAATTTAACCAATCTTCCACCTAAAGCACTTCCAGGACCCTACACAAGTGCACACATGCAAGAGAATAAAGGTATTTTTCATGAAGTCTGCAGGCACAGCATTTACCAGATGGGATAGAAACAATCACCAGAGACCTTTATTTTTTTTCTAGAGAAGCACCTTCCAAGTGCCAGCAGCAGGACAGATAGCTATCCAAGTTTGCCAGGTCAGTTTTTAGCATGAGCTACTCCCATTTGTCTCCTTCTCCCCTGCTCAGTGTTCCTGCCCCTCTTGGCATGCAGCAGCCTTGAGAGGAAAGTTACTGTGCCCAGAAAGGGCTTGGCACTGCACTAATGTACACTGACAGTGTGTTTTCTTCCCTGGCACCCAGCCACACACAAATCCCCTTTCTGAGTCACTCCCAGTGAGAAAACCAACACCGGCATTCTGCTCTGTTGAAATGGTAAGGCTGAGAGAGCAAACATAAAAGGAGCTGCCCAGCAGAAGGGGCTGGGGATGAGCTGATGTCTGAAAGCATCAGCAGCAAGGGGAGGGAATTCCTATAAGTGCAGTGTAACGCTGATAAGGGGGGAAGAAAAAGAGTAGTGAAGGATGCTGGAAAAATACCACTTGGCAGAGCAGAGGATGCACACTCCCATCAGTGACCTATAGCAAAGTCAGGCCTCCCAAGCTGGACTCTCACTTTCTGCTTTTCCTCTTATTTTAATTGCCATAACATTGCTTGCAGACATCAGGGCCAGTTTTGTCCTGCTCTGTACGAATATGGCAGATGCCATCTTGGCAAGTACCAGGGTTGAAACAGGGACCAGCAGAGCAATAAAAGCAGGATTCTCTGCAGCTTGAGGTGGGAAGCCAGGCCAACAGCTGGGAGCTATAACAGACCAATATCCTCTGCAGATTGGGCACAGATGTGGACATGTAACCACAGGCCAGGGTGTTACACAAACACATCATGTGGACAAACTGTGCCTCAAATGCTTATAGCCTAAACTGGCAACAAGCAGAGGAAGAACAGAACAAGCAGAAGATTGCAGCGAAGGTGAGAAATGAGTCTTTGATTTTCTTGAGAGTGAGATCAAAGCATGGAAGTTAATCTGGATATCCCTATTAGTGGAGAAGAGTTAGCCACAAAACTGCCCATCTTCTAAGAGATTCTTTGTGTTTGTGTCTGCAGGATCCAGAAACGGAGAGGAACCTCAGGGGACATTTTCTCAGCAACTTAGCTCCCCTCAGGGTGCTTGCCAGAGTTATTGAAGTGGTCAGTTACTTTACACGGGAATGAAACAGGTGGAGGAGAATAAGCCAGAGGCTTGCTTGGCTAAAGGTAACCTGTCTTCTGCCTTGGGAAAAAAAAGCAGAACAAATGTCAGCAGGGCTCCATTCAAGCACTCCAGTGACTAAACCCTCTTGGAAACCTTTAGACACAGCTTCTTGTACTTGTCTCTGAAGGTAAAAATACAGCAGGGCATACAAGTCATAGGTCACTGTGTGAAGACATCTAATTTTGAGCCAGATACTAATAACAGGAGCATCTCAGGCGTGTTTAGGACCATCTACAGAATCACCGGCTGGCAGTTCTCTCCCAGCCTTTCTTCACAGCATAGGCATAAAAAGCAGCTATACAACCATGTAACTGATTACAGTCACTGCATATTTGAAAGTGATCCTGTGCTCCAGGCTGCTAAAAGCTTGTTTGAAGAGCAGATTTCTGTGTTTAAAGCCCTCTCTGACCAGGCAGTAGTTAGAGACTACAGAGCAATTACATTAGACACAGAGGAAGAGCTGTGACAATATTACAGCCTTGCAAGGAGAAAAGGCAGATGAACTAATCCATTTCCATAACTGCACAGTGTTTGTGCTGCAGACCAAACAACACACAATCCAGACACCAAGCTAATACAATCTCATACACAATAAACCAGGATGCCCACAGGATCAAGCACGACGTGGTGGGTTTAGGCAGATACTCCAGTCCACACAACTCGGAGAAGCAGTAATCAATGGAAAAAATAAAAATATGAACAGGCATCGAATTACTTCAAATACCCACGAATAGCACAGAAGACTAAACCTTTATTATGTGGCAGCCACCGTGAAATGGGATGTATAAATAAAACTAGTTGAAAATGGAGATTGCACGCAAGGCAAAAACTCTGTAGAGCTCAGCATCTCCCAAGATCTCATACTGGGCATTGGTGATACAACCACACAATCTCTGGTAGCTGCTCCCAAAGCAGCCTCATCCTGTCTTCTTTCAGTGTTTCATGACAGGATCATCTCCCCTTGTGCACATTCACACTTGTGTTGAAATGCATCTGTGCAGCACCAGTGTGCAGCGCCCACTCACACAGGCTCTCACAACCAGTTTGTTAACAGTTGCACCCACAGAATCTGCTTTAGAAGGGGGATGAAGCAGAAAAAGTCAACAGTCACCAAATCAGAATTAACCAAAGCTACTCAGCCTATATAAACAGTGTGAGAGTAAAGCACATTTCTGATGCATAGTATGAGGCTTCACAGTACTTCAAGTTATAGTAAGACCCTTCTGCATTCAAGCTACATGAGAGCCATCAGCTGCTCCTAGAAGCTGTCAGGGTGCAGAAAGATGAAGCTGGAGTTATATCCAAATCTTATGGCTGAGGACCCTCACAAGTATGGATATTTCCTTAGCTTCCCCTCCTTCTTGCAGAATACACAGACCCGCTGAGACCACCCTCTATGATTGTTCTGGGATAAAACCTTTGCTTTTTCTAAAATGTGGCTTCAGACTTCAGAGTTGCACAGACAGACACACGTAGAGCTGTCCACAGGTATCTAAACCTCTGTGCACAGAAACAGCACCAGTCATGACAGTGCTTCTGCAACACCCAGATCAGGGGCTGGGGCACATGTGTAGCTGAGATGAACCAGCACAGATATGGTTTTATTTTCACCACCTGAGGATCTAATGCTAAATGCCTCTTTGTGCTAATTTCAAAGAAGCTGAAGAGACAAGTTACAGCTCCAGGAGAAAGCACATCCTTGTGTGAGGACAGAGCAAGCTTCTCATTCTAACAGCACAACCAGGTGCTGCACTGAAATCACTGCCCTTGAACTTAACCTTGCCTGAGTAATTTCTGAGATGGTTGAAGCTGACAGGTTGTTTAAAATCACTGCCCATGGATTATATTCACAGAGAGCTTTAAAATATTTTCTAATTATTTTTGCTTCCACTCCACCAAACACTGTTAATCAAGAGCTATTTCCAAAACACACTGTATTTTAGCAGTGCTATACTCCACAGGGGAGGCACCAGTTGGGTTGGACACCTTCCAGCTCCAACTGTCAGATGACCAAGCTGTTTTCATTCTTAGAATAAGGTGCTCTTTATGGGCAGGGAATTTACATTTTTTCTTTATCTACGCAAAATGCAAAGGGGAATATGCTTGGCTGTGGGGAAATCAAGCTGCCTGTCTGGAATATGCATTTTGGTGACCATTCACTATGAGCGATACAGGTAAGACTTTTCTTCATTTATTCTTTGTTTCATTTCCCAGGTGTTATTTCTTCATGCTGCATTAAAAGACCTGGCCTGTGCTCTTCCTCTGTGGGTGTGACAACATGCAACACCCAACCCCTTCCTGTGAGTGCAGCAGGAGAAAATTGGAAGCAATTTTGCAGCTCCGAAACCTTGTGATCCAGCTCTAAGTCTTGCACTGTTTTTTGGACTTGGCTAGCTCTGTGTCATACATAGTTTGTTTGCAGAGACTTCGCACTACTCCTGCTTTTTCCTCTGCTTTGCATCCCTTATTTTTCACATCTAAAGCTCAATATGGGAAAATGTGAATAAAACACAGAACAAACCTTAGTGCTTCAAACAAAGTTATCTGAAAGTACCACAGCAAGTGCAAAAAGCAGAACAGATTCTAAAGAGGAATAGAAAAAAATAAACCCCACAAAGAAAAAATTTCAGATTTGTCTAACAAGTGATCTTTTTCTCTGTGGAAAGCTTCAGAGATTTAAAATCCTTTTCACAAACCCCCTAATTTAGAATTGGTAAAATATGAAGTTACCCATGTTTCAGTGCTTTGAAATTTCATCCTGAAAAATGTTGGGAAATTTTTGAAAGAAGCTTTGCCATATGTTGGTAGTTTACATTAGAATTGTTATCAACATGTAGAGAATGTATATAATAGATTAAAAGTACTTGATAAAATAATTTCAGTAAAATTGCACAAGATTAATTTTTAGAACATCCTGGAGTAAATCAGTCTGTTTTAAATAGTTTATTTTCAAAGCCACCAAACTGCTTTTACTAAAATAAAGTCTTTAATTTAATCTTTCCTCAGAAACTCTGAAAATTTATATTAAGAATTTCAAAAGCCCTTAAAGAAAAAGTAATAATGTACTAATACTTCTGTTAGTTAACTAATTTATCAAGCAGCAGCACTGAATCTAATGAAAATGGGTTGAAGACACAAAATGTCTTCAGTCTGGATTTTCCCTCAGCTAGTTTCCATCCATAGCTGTCACCATTGCGGGTAAAGAGATCCCCATTTCACAAAAAAATCCCACCCCAAACAAAAAGACCCACAGCAAACAAACAAAAAAACCCAAACCACATCTTGATCCTGCAGATCCTGAACTGTTCCTATCTGGAGTGTTTGTTCAATTTTACAACTGTATTTATTGATTTTAAGAGTGTTTTCATGCTGGCTCTCCTCCCAGGCATGTTTAAACAAGCAGCAGCACGCAGTGCCAGGACGCACCAGAAACGTGTTCTATAGACAAGTAAACAAAATACCCAATGGCTTTAGCTGCCCACACCATGAAGGGATTTCGAGCAAGTCACTTCAAATTATGTTTCAGTCTCTGGACACAAAGCAGAGTTGGTTTAGAGTTTTTGGCTGTGTTTTGGGTTGTGGGGTTTTTTTTATTGCTTTGGTTTTTAAGCCATTGGCTGGCTCACTCTCCCCAAAGATGTGGGCTATTCATTCGGTTCCAGCTTAAGGACTCAAACTGGACTTGATTTCAGTAAGAAGTGCATGGTCTGTAATGTGGTTATAATTCAGCCTGGAAACACAGTGAGCCATCTCTACCCTGCATGGCTTGTGTGCCCTGTGGCTGCAGGCAGGACCAGCCACCAGCCCAAGCAGTCCAAACACACTGGTTTTGATGGACCTGAACTGACCGCACCGCTGGCCAGCAGCTGTGCCACAGTGCAGGAAATGGGAACTGCAGCCCTTGGGATGTCGCTCGGCCCAGTCCCACTGCAGCCAGGTTAAAAAAAGAAAACTCAGAAAGGAAAACGGCATCTTTTCCTGAGAGCCAAGGTTACTCCTCACCATAAATCTGTTGGCAGTGGCATGCAGTGACATCCCAGCTGAGGGCAGCCAGCCTGCAGGAAGTGGCCGCCTCCAGGGCAGCTGCTCCCACTGCCATGGGCATCCATCCCCAGGACACTGCAGCAGTAATTTTCCTGTTGTGCAGGCAGGAGGGAGGAGAGAGACCCACACGTGGCTCCAACAGAGATCACAGCCTCGTCAGCAAGAGCTGAAAATACCGGCGAGAGCTGGCACTGCTTCAGAGCTTCAGCCTCCCCTCTGCCCTTTCCTCCACAAACACCTCCCTGAGTCATGGATCAGCACCAGGGGCTCCCCCACATCCACCTATAAACTCTTCCTGGAAGACCACATATCTTGACCTTGGACCAGCTATTTCCCCCATCACTGGCATTTCTCCTTGCTTTTGTTCAAGTTAGAACAATCCTTTCAAAATTTCTTTTCTTAAAAAATGGATTCCAAGTCTTGAGATGACTCTGCCAGAGCCCACCAGCACCCCAGAGGGCACTGAGTACAGCAGCCATAGGGAGTTACCTGAAACGAACACGACTGTGGCTGTCTCAGCAGTGCCCAGGAGACTGCATCTACCCATCAGCCAGATGGTGAGCTGGCCCTGCCTCACCACAACCATCATTCTGGGCTCCCCAAGACTGGAGATCTCAGCAGCTGCTGAATTCACTCTAAAATGGACATTTCTATCTCAGTTCCATTGTGGAACATGCTGACAAGGAAGGAGGTGAAGGTATAACAACCTGGATCCAGTCTTCTACCACAGCTACTGGCAGCATCACAACAAAGCACCTCCCTACTGCTTCTGTCAAAATTTTTGCTATTAGGCACTGCCTGTATTCCATGTCCAAGAAAAAAAGCCTGCTCCAAACCTGGAGGACTTTTGCCCCCACTCCTTCAATTCTTTTCTCATGTCTCCATCCCACTGGAATATTTAATGTTTTGACATCAACTTGCACCAAGAGCCAGGAGGCATCTGACAGCATTTTGTCAGTGACAGACAGCACAGACTTCTTCTCTGGTCTCCATTTAGTGAAAAACAATTCTTTACATGAGGCAAACCACCACAAGCTCAGCATTTAGAGCCTAAGTGCCACATTAGATGGGAACATTAGGATCTTCTGCTGTGTAAGATTTTGGCACCTCCTCACTTTTATGGTTCAGAACTGTTGACATGATAAAATAAAACCCCAAACTGAGGTTCAAGATGTTTATTATGCTGAGGAAGAGAATTGTATGGTGTGGGAAATTTCCAACACAAATAATTATGACCATTATTTTGAGGCATGACCGCACTGTTCCATATTTGCAGTCTGGGCGTGGGTAGATTTTGTTGCAGGGCAGCACATCCATCAAACCCCACTGCCCTGTGCACAGCTGTGACTCTGAGGGGACTCACAGTAAGGGTACTGGATTCAGAGACCTATGGCAAGTCACAAGTGTCACTGAAACTAAACCAGAGAGGAAAAGGTAATAGAGCACCATGACAGAGCATTTAAGGAGCTGGGCAATCATTAAAGGGAGACAGAGGTGACTGGAAAATAAGAAGTCACTGAAGGACAGCATTTCAGAGGGCTTTCCCTGCACCCTCTCAAGTACCACAGCATATTACAATTATTTTAAAAGGTATTACAAAATCTAACAATCATTTCATGACCAAAACCAGCAACATATTTGCATCCTTCCTGGGGTGTTTGCACTTCATCACTGAGCTGACACTTCTCAGATGAACTGGCTTTTTATTGTGGAGCTATTCTAAAGCAGAGTGTATTTTTGACTAATAATTGCTTCACATAGAGGTTCATTACCGTAGGGTTGCTCATATGTACCCGATTTTAAAATAAAAAGGAGGTGGATTATATTTTTGATGGAATTAAAAATAGTATTAGAGCTTAGAAGTTCAAAATAACTCACATTAAGAGTAGTTTGCATAGGAGCTTCAGGGGGCCCACAGTTATTTCAGTGTGGCACTTTTATTGCAGCCAACAAATAGGAGAACAAGGTATTTGCAGCCTAACTAACCTTCTACATGTCCCTAAAGGTAAGCAATGCACTGACATGAAATGCCAAATTTGAAGTCTTTTGTAAATAGTCCCATTTAAGCCCCTCTCCCACAGCTACAAACTCTTGCCTCCTTCTGCCTAAAAGTTCAAAACTTACTCAGGTCTAATGGTGGCACTCACAGTTGCATAGTTGCACAGTATTCAAGTTTTGAAACTTGGAAAAACTTTTACTGATGTGTTTTACTTCCACCTGACAATGACCACAGCTGGGCACAGAGCCAAGTCTTCAGTCCAGCACAAAACTGAGAAATCAAGGAAATGCCATTTGCATTGACTCAAAACATGTTATTAAAAAGTATCAATTGTTTAATGGCTTTTCAAAGTGAGAAATATCTCCAACTCTTCCAAAAGTTCTCTCTTCTGGTTTAACCATATTGAAAGCTTGCTGGATTTTTTTTTTTTGGGGGGGGAGGTGGTTTGTGGTGGAAATGGGAATAAATAACGGAGTGGCTGTTTGTTCTTCATTCTAAATTTAGACCAACACATCGCTGAATTTCAAAAATGTCAAGAAGTTTCAGCATTTCTGTAATATTTTATTCTGGAAACACTGAAGCAGAACATTTATGCTTTTTTAAGTAATGGCTCCTTTCAGCACAAACAATTCGTAAACAACAACTTGAAAACTTTAGGCACCAGGAATGGAGGAGTTGAACAGAGACTTTCCTGTTCCCTGGAAGACCACCTGTCCCCCTGCAGCCCCCAAAACTCCCACAAGCAAACCAACCAACAAAACCCCACAAAAAGCCAAACCTCATCATTTAAGCATATGACTGCACGTACATGTACAAAACAGCACATAAGTGCTACAAATTTGAAGCCTAAAAAATTCTAGAATAAAGCCATATGTGAATCCAATTAATTATGATTAACATCCAAGAAACTCACAGTATAGGCATTCCCAGATAATTATTGCATCCATGGCATCATTTGGGAAAATAAATTCCATCCCAATGAAAAACAAAGGAGTATGGCCTCATCTCATGAGTTCCATGCCCATAAAAACAGGAAACAAACATCTTTCACACACCACCCATTTGAAAGCCTCTATTTGCATTATGAAAACAATGCCATTCTGCACGCAACAAAAATCCCCAAGTTTTTGTCATCAATCATCTTTCCTCATATAAAATTGCAGTGACCAAAGCAGCAACTTCCCAATTCTGCAGTTCTCTATAGTAGAAACACCCGGATCAGAGGTTTCAACAGACCATACACATCATCGACTCCATCCAGTAATTAGAGTGTTTTAAATTTAATTAGTGGTCCATACTGCCTCTTCCCACCTGCTCACAGGTTGTGGAAGCTCCCTGTACAGGTTTTGTTGCTGCACTCAATCTGCATTGCATTGCTCTCTGCAGGAGAAGGAATTCTTCCAAAGCTAAGGACATGGTGGAAATGGATGAGTTACAGAGCCTGTGGGGAGTCTCCCCCTTTTACCACCACTCACCTTGAACAAACTAACCTGAGCATTTAAAGATTTGTAAAGAAAACCTCTGCTTTACACCTGTAACTGGGGCCCACCACTCAACTGCCCCCCAAAATAAAAGCAAGTGATCCCACCTGTGCCTGGACACCTAAGCATTACACTGACTTTGCTCCAGGTATTTCACCTATTTCACTCCCCAGGAAGCAGAGACAGAAGACATCAACCAAGCCACCTGCCCACACCTCATAGGGCTGGGAATGTGACACCTCAGAGCAGCAACTGGGAGCCTGAGCACTTCTTTCTACAGAAATAACACAGCAAAAGAAGCAACTCTACCCTTCTGCCACGCCACCCTGCCAGCACACCTCAACTTTAACCTTCAAGGTTTCCCCCATCCCTGGCCATTCTGCTGAGGCTGCCAAAAAGGGTGCAATTAGCGTCATTTGTGATGGCAGGATCTGCAGGGCTGACATATGACCCTTTGGAAACTGGACTGTACCCAACATTTCTATTTCCCCAGGCCATTAAACAGCTGTCAGAGTGCTGACCAAGAATTCCTCCTATCCCATCCCATGCAAACTCTGAGGCTCTAGGTACACACAGTCACCCCGGCGTCTATAACAAGGCACTGTCTAATCCACGGTGCTGCCCGTGCAACGGCCAAAAAGATTTTGCAGCCAAAGATAAACACACCTCTCCAGTTTCCAGCCAGCAGGCAGGCTTCTCTCCTGCTTTATACAAGGAAGGAACTGGTTGTTCTTCAGGAAAGGTGTCAGGCCCACCTGCCACCACCTGCCAAAAACAGATCGGTCACCTTCAATTCTGGCAGAAATCTCCCCTGTCAACAGTGTGTTTAAATGGCTTTCAATCCCTTGAGTATCAGCCTAGCATTGTAAATTCTTTCAGGCTGGGTGATAGCGTCATTTTAACGTTCATATTCACAAATGGAAAGAAAAATAAAACCAAATTTACTTGGCAGTGATAAAATGCCTTTTAGATCACAGGTTTCAGCAGCAATTTTTTCCCCAGAAAAATTCAAGCAGAAAGTGAAGGACTGAAGGCACAGCATCTTAAGTAACAAATTCTTTTAATAGTTTTTTTCATTTTCATTAATTGTTTACACTCAGCTGTTTTTCTTCTTCTTGTTTCCACATTGTCTTCCTCCCCCCGCCTTCCTCTCATACCCCTTTACTACATGTACATATGACATGTTTGTATTATGGAGGACTATGATACTTTGTCTGCATGTTGGATAGTGAGATCCACTCTCAGAGTGCACATTAGGACTGAATTTTGTGAAAAAAAAAAAAAAATTCACCTCATACCTCTCCCTTTAAACCACTGATAATTCTGCCCTATTCCCTTTACTTCTCCTCTCTTATCTGCCACACCCTACAGGTATTCCCCATGCGGGTGGATACAGCAATAGCTGAGAGAGATGGGAGATGAAAGCCTGTTACCTGTGTTTTATTTATGTCCTGTGAAATGCAACATGTGGAGCTACCCGAGAGACCCTGTAAACAAGGTGAGGGCCAGTTGCTTTATACAGCATGGAAAGTTTCCATTTCTTGGAATAGACAGGTCAGCTTGGAAGGAAGTCAGCCCTCAAGGTCTTTCTCTCCCTAGGGCTCATCTGAAACACCAGCTAACCCCGAAGGCGCTGCCTAGGAGTCAGGAGAGCCAAGCAAACAGATCAGCATTAGGCACGGCCTCAGCTGTGGTGTTGTGTCCATTTCTTGCCTGGCCAGGCACCCCGAGGTGGGGTCGTGTTGTCAGACCAAGATTTCCTCAGCTGCCAGGGTCAGCAGTCTGGAGATTTCTGCTGGAGAAGCACAGCTGGGACTGGCAAGCAGCACTTGTCCCAGGGTTAATATATGCCTGTGTGCCTCCCCTGTCAGACTTGGGAAGCCAAGGAGAGAAAACCTGAGAACTGTTCCAGGATTAGATCAGATGGCCCCGAGCCATCTTCCCAGTATTGGGTACTCAGAGAACTGGGGGAGAGTCTCAGATTCGAGTTGCACACTGGTGGGCAGGTCCAGCACCACAAGGATGAAGAGGAAAGTTCATTTGCACCTCTGCTCCCCTTCCCAGCTCGCCTCTTGCGCCATCTGAGTCTACTCTTTCTGCTTTGTTTTCCCTCCCATACCCAGCAGTGCTCTCTCCTCCCCTCCCCTCCCAGCTCCCCATACGCAGCTCAGCTCCAAGCTGTCACTCAAAAGGTTGACACTTCTGAAAAATGTCCAGATACTTCAGCTATTTCTATTCTGCCTGGCATAAGGTGAAAATCTGAGTCAGCTGGCTGTGCTCTGTCAGGTTTTTTGCAGCCAGCGTCCTGCCTCTCAAAAACACCCACCTAATTTTGGAAACACCAGTCTTAACTTCAGTGCTCCTGATGAGAAGCAGAAAAACACACTCAGCTTAATCCCAGCTGCAGAAAAGGAACCAGAGAAAGGAAGATGCCTGATTATTTTAAAAAATACTAGCTCCTGCTCACAAACATTTTATGTAGTTTTTATGGGAGGAAGACAGAAGCCTCTTGCCAAACACATTGTCTGGGCATCATTATTCCTCTCTCCTCCTCCCCCTGCCGAGCTAGCCTCCCTCTGAATCAGGCCATAAGGGAGGAATGGAGCCAGACAGGACTTCTACACATTCTGGCTCGACATACTGCAAGTGTAAGCTGTCAGGCAGCACTGTAGCAGCAGAAACGTGTTACTAAGTAGTATGGGAATATTAATAAGCAAGAGATGAACTCTAACATCTGTCACAAAGCATCCTGCAGAACTGCAAAAAGAATAGAAAGGGAAGAAGAGAAGAAAACAAACTAATCTGCTGTTCAGGGCAGTACTCAGTCATTCTAGAGGGAACCAATTTACCCCAGGCCAAAAGCTTCACCATGACCATGGCCATTTGAAGTGACTGGTAAGGCTGAGACTTGCAAAATTGGTTTAACTCTGTTCCCAGTGACATCAAGAGTAAACTACAGATAGATTTCAGTGAAAAGTGACATAAATCAAAAAGAAGCACTTTTGAAAAGCTCAATTTTATATTCCAGCTCCAAAAGCAATAAAAAACCCAGCCCAATCCCAAACCTCAGCTCATCCTATTTCCATGCCACAGGATTAGCTCTACCTTTGTCATGCCTTGTCAGCATTTCTCCAATTGCCCTTAAAATTTTGCAATTCTGTAGGCTCTGTACACTCCCAAACTGTCTGTCCCAGGACTTCACTGCCTTAAAATCCTATCAAAACTTGCTTCTTCGGCAGCATAAATCCATTCCTTCTTTACAGTTTGTCACAAAACATGGCTTGGTCCCTTTCTTTTCCCAGAGATTCCAATAGGAAGGTTTTTTTAGTACCTGAAAGTTGTAAAGGCTGGAATCACTTAGCACTAAAACCATGTGCACCAATACTATGGTCTCATATTAATATCCCCTAGAAAACAGCAACATACAAAGAGCAATGAGTTCAAACCTGGACAGCAAATCACAACACCTTTGATGCTTATAGATAAGAAAACTGCTGGGGGATGCAATAGCAAGAAACAACATTTAGAGGCCTCACCATGACTGCCACCAATTCCCCAGTTTCTAGGCAATGTCTTTTTTACCTACTAGCAACAAATAGCCAGCTACCAGCCATGAGAAATCTTTAATAATGGCTAAAAAACCCATTGTAAATTCTCATTACCACTCACCCTTCTCAACACAGCCACCTCTCCTCCTTTACTGGTGTGTCTGATGTTAAGCCAAGCCTACATATGAAAAGCTCTCAGCCTTAAGAGGAGAAACAGCAGCAGGGTCTTTTGTAGCTGCACCTCATCAGGTTAATGAAGCTGCCAAGGTGCCTCTTTCCTGGGCTGGTCAGGTATGCTTTGGCCTTTCCCCACAAATCCTGTGAGGACTCTTTATCCCCAGCTAATTCCTCCATGGGGCTTTATGGTTTACAACTACACTTGAAATCAGAAGGAGTCTGTGTGCTATTTCCAGCTTGGTTGTGGAACTTCTGAAAAAGTGAAATTTCTTATCTTGGAAACCCTGCCTTTAAATCTGAATCAGCTGTGACCCCTAATTCAGAATTGAATTGTGGTTCTTTGTCTTTTTCTAATTAGTATTATCCCCTGTCTACTATTGGCAAATCAAACAGATGTTGTCCGTCATGAAAAGTGGCTCCTGCCTTGTAATTTCATTAAGGTAGGCAAGAGTTTGTCATGTGTTAGCTAGGGAAAAGTCAGGAAGGAATTCAGGCCTATGGTCTAAGCACAGTGCTGGGGATGAAGCTCTGCTATGTTCTTCGTTGAACTTAAAGTATCATTTGGGTGTCACTGAGAAAATCAGTTAATGTCCCCGAACATTCTCCTCTGGAATATCATCTGCACATTGAACATAAAGCCATTGTCCCCAGTTATCCACCCCTGCAGGGAGGACCATGTTTGCACAGTGCTTTGTAAACCTATGTTTTTAAGAATTATCTGCTGGCACCCAAGTCAGGAGCCATAAGTCATTCCACACCCTCCAACTAAGAAATTGGATTCTACTGACATCCCTGGGAATGTTCTCTCTGGCTCGAAGCTGTTCTTATTTAGGTATCATAAGTGTGTCCTGTAGCCAGCATTGTTTTGTGGCCAACACTACTGCTATAGCTCTATAAATCTGCAGACACTCTGCAGCAGGAGTGTAGTGCCAAAAAACTGCAGAGCTGTCTGGTCTGCTTACAGTTTGGGAACACATGTTGGAGCAATACAGCTAGACAGATGTGGCATCCTGAACACCTGATAAAGCTACTTGGTAACTGGAGAGGAACTTCTTCATGTCTCTCAATTGAAATTATTTTTTTCTGCTCAAATATTACAGCAAATGAATGAAAAATAAACAGGAGATGTTGAACATTAGTATTTCTAGGACCTATACCCAGAAGACGTATAGTTGGCAGTCACTGGGAGTGTCTGTGTCTTCTCAACCTTCCTTTCCTCCCTTGCCAAATCAGCTACCAGGCTTACTTTCCTTTGAGGAATGGAGAGGGTAGCAGCGTGCTGGGGGACTGCTTACCGAGGGAAAAACAGCCCCTTCACAGAGCAGAACAAAGAGAACATCAATCCAAGCTGATGGGGCCAAAGGGACTTTGCAGTGCTGCAAAACCCACCTTCCATCTGTGCAACAACTGCAGGAGAGAGCTGGGAACCCCGGGGATGCTCTCTCTTGGCACCTTCCCAGGTTCTCAGCTGGCTGCTCTGCTCCTGCTTGGTGTGAATGAGAGAAACTCTGGCTTCAGATGCTATTCTGCCTCTTTCCAAAACCCCGCAGTCTGGCAGGAAGGGAGGTGCTTTAGCAGGGGGAACTCAAATTTATTCATTACAATTCAGCCTGCTGCAGAGGACAGCTCTTGTAGAGCAGGTGGCAGCATTACAGTGACAGCAATACCTCCAATAGCTCTGCAGCAGTCATTAGCATTCTGCCAAAAAACATAACATGGTCCCTCCTAGGCCTGTCTGCTCCTCTAATCACTGCTCCCACCCACAGCAGCCTCATCCCCATCCTACCACCTGCTGCAGGCCAGGTGAGCAAGTTTGTGCCAGTCTAATCCCCGACCATTCCATCTTTCCAGCACAGCATCTGCCAGGCAGGACAGCATTCCTCCCAGGTCAGGTACTAATGGATAGTGGCAGTCCTGTCTGTGGAGCTCCTACCTGCCTGAGAAGATGGAAGAGGAGGAGGATGGAGAGTTGCCAGAGCTGTACTGACACCACGTCTCTGTGTCATGTGCTGTGGCCATGGGATTTTGCCCTTGGGCTGGCTCTTCAATGACTGCTCAGCAGGAGTGGGCTACTGTCTGGCCTTGCAGCTCACAGCGCAGGAGGGGAGCTGAAGAGAGCGGCTGTTCCACTGCTGAGATGGGGACAGTGGGTTGTTATTATTTATGTTGTGGTGCTGCCTAATATGTTCTGGGTGCATTCCAAAGGCAAAGAGAAACATGGGCCCTACCCTGGAGAGCCATGTATAATTGAAAGAGCAGTCAGTGCATTATCCAAGCTGTGGGCTCTCCTAACAAGCCATCCCTCCCATTCAGAGGATTGTTTGAGGCTGAAGGGAGTGCTGAGGATCATGCAGACCGCCCCAACTACTGTCATGGACTGGGATTTATTTAATCTTCCCAGAGAAATGGCTAGAAGCTTAGAGGAGATTCCACAGTGTCCCCTGATAGTTTGTTCCAATTGCTGTAACTCTTCTTGGAATGATGAGGTTTTTTCCTAATATTTATACTAAATGTTCCCTGCTGCAGCCTCAAGCCATAACAGCATTTTCTGTCATTTTACTAATGAGAGTATTTGATGTGTGCTCTTCCTCAGAACATCCCTTAATATATCTGAGCACAGCCAGCCTGTCTCCTCCGTGGTACCAACTATCCCAGGGCTCCCAGCATTTCCTCAGAGGCCACAGCACTTTCGTGGGTCAGTGCACAGCTCCAGTCAGTTTGCCTGTCTTCATCTCAGCTGGTACAAATGAACACTGAACACAGAATCTTTCTCTGACTCTCTTAATAAATACCACATGGCCAATGCTCTCCATGCCTCCAGCATTCAGGCCCTCTGAGCTCTTTGCACACCATTGTTTAGGAGCCTTCACAGCCACTGACACAGTGAGGGACTCTCGAGTTGTAATTGGACTCTTTTGTTACTGATGCAGAGAAGTAACTGGGGGTTCACTAGGTGCTCCAGAAAAACAGTGGTAAACTTGGACTGCATCCAGAAGTGCTGTGGATGGACCTTTATGCCACACTCCCTCCATTCTGCTGCACACATTTCTCTGCATAAGGATGAAGAAACACACTGATGTGATGTCCTACTCACACAGATCTGGAAAATCAGACTCTCAGACAAAGCCAAAGGAACACAGAAGAAGACTAATGAAATTATTAATGAACTGGGGAAATATATTTTCCCTCAATTTCTCCTTGTCTCTTGTAGATTGCAGGTAAAAGCATACATGTTGCAGTTTCAGCAGTGAAAAGGAAATTAATTATTTATTGCAAGTCTTCCTGGGCAAAGCCTTTCAGAATAATTTTCTAATTTCTGGTGCCCCAGGGAAGCTCCGGGAAAGGAGCTCAATTTCTGGGAGGATCATGTAGCTATGCAAGACCTTTCATTGGTGTCAAAGCACCCAGAATCCTAATCCCCTCTGAAAATGTTGGTCACCATTAGAAAACAACTGGTTAAACTGTGCAGCAGCTGCCTGGGTCTCCTGCTCTGGATACAGCTGCATATCTGGGATTTTACCACCAGTCATCAGCAGCAAAGACTAGATGGATGAAACCAAGACTGCATTTCCTGGTGATTTATCTTGATATACATAAATCAATGAGGAAAGAAAAAAAAAGTAGAATCCAGGACAAAAGAGTTGGAAAGAAGGATGTTTTTCAGAGTTTTGTGGTTTCAGGTGTACTTACTTAATCCTGACTCAGAGAATTCATGAATATTCCTGACTTTAGGAGGACAGAATTATGTTGCATAATGTTATTCTCTCTGAAGTTTCTCCCTGAAATGCACACATGGACTTCATTGATGTTCTAGCTTTGCTACAGTGTTTAGTACTCATACAAAAAAGTATTTGCTTTTGTTAGTTTTACCTGGCTTCTCTTGAGGTCCTGAATCACATCCTAGGCAAGCTTATAGTCAGGAATAATCAGTGACTTGAAATGACCATTAGGCTTAAGTATTTAGGAAAAGCAGTCAATTAATAATCAAGAACTAGAGGATAGTCCCTCGGTTTATTTCCAGAGCCTGCTTTGAAATTCCCCGTGCATTAAGGTCTTGCAGAGTAGCCTAGTGATTAGAGAAGCATAATTGGTATCACAAAGCCTGGTATTTCTTCTCATCTGAGTACCAGTGTGTGAATGTAAACATTGTATATTGCACTTGGCTGAGCACCCGAGGTGGATCCCATTCTGGCCTTGCTGTCCTCCAGCTACAGAAGCAGGTTTATACATCACAGGGCTGCTGGAAGCCTTTGCCAGCTGCTGTGCACATCAAATCTAAGTGTTTACTTTGTGCAGTGTTTCACAAAGAACACTAGACCTCAGCACATAATCCCAAACCACTGGGTTAACCTGAAGGAGACTGGAACCCTTTGAGGGTGGACAGCACACCATTTGAGGGTGGTGCTTGGTGACCAACCACAATGGTGACCATGGCCATCATGATGACACTGAGAAAGGATGAGTGGAAGAGGCAGCTGTGGGCACTCACAGAATATCCACTCTGAGGACAGGGAGATGAGGAGCTGCACTGCCTGTGGAGCCTTGCAGGGACCATATGTGCTGTGACATGGCAGGAGTCCCGAAATGCCAAGGCAAATCAGACAGACTGTGCAGTCAGCACTGCCAGCAGAGCCACTGCAAGCCTCCCACTTTGGAAGAGGAAAGGATGCTGGAGTCTGGGTTGCCCCGGGGCCAAGAGATTGCAGTTGCCTCACTGATTTTGCTCTGGGTTAAGGCTGACAACTGCAAAAACATTCCACGACCTTGCTGTTCTTTGCAGGGTTTGTCACTCCAAGCCAGCGCTTGGCTGGACTCAGAGGAAATCACAGACTCACTGTTTCAAACACGGGGAGCAAAATGAAAAGCCACAGCTAAAACAGCTGCTTCCTTCAGCCTTCCTGACCCTTCGGGTGGAGACCAAAGCATGTTGCTTCCCCTGTTCTCTCACTGCCCCAGAGGACAGCCCTCATACGTGCTATTAATTCTTTGTAGGGAGGAGCTCCTCAGGGACATCAGGTGAAGTTGGTGGAAATTTAAAAAAAAAAAAAAAAAATCTTAACAGTGAGGTGTCAGCTACGTTTTTTTTTTTTTTCTGTATGAGAATGAAATGAGATGTGTAAATCTTCCCTGAAAAATGAGTTTATCCTCTTCTGAGAAGAGACCCTATCCCAGGTGTGTGCCTTCACAGCTGGACAGAGCCCCAAGATGCTGGAGCTTTTCCAAATCAGGCTGTAGCATTATTCTTTCAGTTTCCTGCAAGGAAGATGTCCCAGGGGTTCAGAGCAGGGAGTGCCACCCCACTGTGGTGTATAATGCTGGGGGCTCTTCTCTCCGTCCCTCCAGCTTGCAAATGAGAAACTTTCCCAACAGCGCGTTAGCTGAAACTCCCCTGGGAGAGCTGGTGGAGAACATTGACAAATACTTAATGTGTGACTGGGCAGAGAAGGAAAATGAGCACTGAGATGTTCTGATGGGAGCATATTCAGAAAGAGCTCTGGGTATGACAGGTATCTTCAGATCAAACCAGAAAGATTTAACTGCTTCCTTATGTCAGGTGACCCCTCACTGAGGGCAGCAGGCTCAGAACTGAGCCTTCAGTTCACTAGAATTGTTTTTCAGCTGCTTAGATCTATTGTGGGTTATTTGAGAGCATGCAAACAAGTTGCAATAGGATGGGAATGAAACCCAGATTCCCTGTGTCCCAGGGTTCTATTTACCAGATCGTCATTCCTCACAGACACAGTGCTTGTGACTCATATCTACAATGTCAGAAGGGAACCAACACACCCCAGTAAATGAAAGAATGTTTCCAGACCTACCCTGACCTAAAGTTCCTCAGGATTTCAGCCTCCCTAGGAGGGGAGGAAAGGCAAGGACAGACAATATGGACAACTGTGCAAGAACATTCCTCATTCATCACAGAGAATCCTTCCCTAAAATGATCAAATGTCTCAGAAACAGATGATTTACTTCTACTGAATAGTCACTCCAGAACTGCACTTTTTAATCAGAAACCTAAAAACTACTCTAATTTGGGATAAACAGATATTTTCAGTAGAATATAACAATACTCTTGACCAGTTCATGCCCTTCCATTTCTGTGCTGAAGTTGATCTTCAACTTAAATAGGTTTTAATACCCTGATTCTGTGTGCCAGAACAATTGTACCCACTTTAACCTCATCTTCTTAGGCAACTGACAACTTCCCTTCATCATTTTTTTACATTACCATCTCTTATCTCTGCTCTAGCCTGCTCCTTTCCTGTTTTTTCCACTTCTTGGAAATTTGGTAATCCCAAATTTCTTAAGCTCTGTTAAAAATTCCCCATCATGACCTTATACCTTTATTGTTTCCCCAAAGTTTAGACAGATGTGATCTATTACACCTCCTTTGTCCAGATCAGTTATCTTATCAAGGAAAACCATGAAGTTAGTCAGACATCATTTACCCTTTATCAACATTTGTAGTTTATCTCATTTTTCCATTTCTTCCTTGTATTTAATTATTGTTTCTTTCAATAATTATTCTGATAATCCTGTATGCTACAATGATCAGAGTGATCAGTTTATAATTTTCCAGATGGCTTCCTCCCTCCATCTTAAGTACAGGTACTACATTTTTAATTCTCTAACCACACAGCACTACCTTTAACTTGATGAATTGAAATCTTTTCTAACAAACTTGCAACTTCATGTGCCAGGTTTCCCAAATTTTGAGGGTGAATATATTTTGGTTCCTCAGCACAGGTTGGTTAAACACCTTGTGTTTTCTTTCCCATTGGCCACCATGCTTTTTTCCCCCCATTCTGTAACTTTAAAAGGTACCTATTACAAGTTTGGGTCATCCCTGGACTCCTTAAACCAAAAAAAAATTGGAGTACACCCACCATTTTCTGCATCAGATTACTGTGCTTAGGTCACCCAACACAACTTGTATGGAGAGAGAGTAGAGTAACTCCTAGAGCAAGCAGGAAAAACTGATTCTCATTATCCATTCTGAAAGGAAAGCAGTGTTCTGGCTGCTGACAATGCCTCCCTGGAACACTTCTGGACTGTCCACAGGCAGTCCATTTTTAGCTCTATAAGTTGAAACCAGTGTTATATTAGATAACTATTTAATTTCAGCTGTATGTATAGTAACTTCCAGAAGGGGTCCTGAAGTGAGACATGCAAATCAGACAGATAAGCTCAATCTCCCTGTTTTAATTCCAGCTCCAGGATCTTTGAGAACACCCTGTCCCTTTCCCTACTTAGAAAACTTATTATTAAGTGGCCTTCACTCAGTTCAGATGGGTTTGTTGCCAGATGTCTCCACAGGCAAGATTGCTTTCTAACCTCATTCTAATAATAAATATGAATGCTGCTTTCACAATACCTTTCAGCATGGGAATTCAAAGTGTTTTAAATATGCTGAGCATTTTAACAGCAATGAAGAACAAATTTTGTAAATTATGGTTTAACCTTGTAACAGCAGATGAAAATTAATGCTGGGAAGAGTACAAATATAATGGGATAGCTTTGGCTTTCTGATGGATGACAACCTACATAAGATCTTTGGGCAAACCTCATCTTTAATAGCCTTTTCCAAGCTCATGGTGGTGCTACAGAGATCCTTTCAGCCAGAAAAGATGTTTCCTGGAGAGCAGTTTATATAAATGGGCTCTATGCAGCTGCTGAAAAGCACATCTGCACCAAAACAAGGGAAAGTATCCCCTTTGCTGCAGTCCAGTAGCACTGGAGAACACAGAACCCATGGAGAGCAGACACACTTTGAAATTAGGGTGTGGTTTAGCTTCACTAGCTTATTCCCTCACCTTTCTTTTCTGCAGCATTTATTACTGCCTCAAAACACTGTTTTCTCTATCTCCCTCCAGAAGAACAGTGGCATGGCTGGTCTCCTCTTTTCTGGAATAGCAAATTGGCTGGAGACCTCAAAAGTCAGAAAATGTTGGCAGCTGCCACAATTTTGTCACAAGTTCCTAAAATCTGGTTTTCATACAGCTCCGGCAACCAGACCAATGTGATAAATATAAATTTTCACTTTCTTTTACTTTTGATCCCGCATGACAGTAGAAAAAAGATGTGATAATTGAATGGCAAAAATGAGAGAAAATAAAAAAAGAGAGAACTCCAGGTCCTGAGCCTGCTAGTCTAAAGAAGTAGGGCTTGCAAAGGTCTCAAAGGCAAGAACCTCATACATTTTGTGCAAATAAACAGATGCTGAGTGATAGGGACACTTAGTTCTCTCTGAGGGGAAGCTGTAGCAGGATTCAAACCTGTTAGACACTCAAACAACAGATGCAAAACCACCAGACTCCATTAGTTCTTGTGCTTATGGAAACACTTCTTTTCCATGTCAGTATTTTGAACTCAGTTTTCCCATGTCAAGGAAGGTAGAGTCTCAATGTTTTAAACTGACTGTTTAACAGCAGTAGAGATGGTGAGAGCTTGCTTGTTTTCTTTCTACAATGGCAAATTGAAGTATTCTTTGATAAGAACAGATTTTTGTTGAGCTCAACAAAGATGATTAACAAAGGGAGATGTTAATACAATTAGAAAATATAAACTGAATATAACTCCCTTCCTCTCTTGAGGGTCATAATTTTCTCTACCTACAGGTTCTCTAGTTGTTCTCAGTATTTAATGAAATATAAGGTAGGGAAGGCATAAACCACGAGTATATACTTAAAAAAAACTTAAAAAAAAAACCCCAAACCACTGTAGATTGACTCCATAAAGAAGAAAAGTTTAAAAAGTGTCTGGACTCTGTTTTTTACTTTAACACCATCCTATGGAAAATCACACCAGCTCTGCAGAACTTGTCAGTGCAGACTCCTTCTTTAAACTAGGCAGAGATTTGGTGCTGTGTGTTTTGCCCTTTAAGTGTGGGAAAACACCACGGGGAAAAAGTGTTAGTGCTTTCTATTTCTTGCATTAATCCTCTCAGCCTGCAGAGTTATCATTATCATTCAAATAAAATGATAGCAAACCCAGCCATCTGCTTATAAAGCCCAGGCTGGTCATAAATCCACTGGATCCCTTAGATTTTAAAAAAGGGGAAATGCTTTGAAGCAAAGAGGCTCTTATGCAATGCCAGCCCCCTCCCTGGGAGTGCTGAAACCTTTAATCACCTAAGGAGGGGGAGATGCACTGAGGCCTGGGAGCCCCATGTCAATATTATTCCTCTTACATAACATCCTGCTTTATTTGCTGATTGAATGGGCCTTTTTTTTTTTTTTTAACTGAACTTGTCACTCAGATGCCAAAAAAGCTTAGTGGTGAATTGCAACCTCTCCAGAAGAAAAGCAAACCTCACCCACAAGCAAAAGCAAAACAGCATGACAGATTGGGATTTGCTATCTAAAACCAAACAATCATTTACAACAAATAATCCAGCAAAGAAGGTACAGCAAGCAATGGGCACCTTCCTGACGCAGAAAATTAGGGCCAGCCTGGCAGGACAGAGAGACAGAGAGACAGAGCTCCTCCTCTCCTACCAACCTGAATTACCCACTATATTTTCTTTACCCTCCTGCAGGGAAAATGTTTTATTGATAAGACCTCTCCTAGGCTTGTGATTACCCCCAGGGCTGAGTGAGATTTGAAGCTGGTTGCCTTGACATCATGTCTAGACAGTCCCTTTCCTTGGCAAACACTCAGCGCACCTGAGAACAGCCCAGTGAGTCCAATAATGGGCAAAACTGGGCAGGAGGAACCTTTAGGGGCATGTTGGACACCCGGAGGAGGCTGCCCAGAGACACTTGGAGGTGTGTGTAGCACGGGGAGTCCTCTTGCAAGGTGCACTCCCAGCTCTGCCCTCTCCTGTGGCTGGCAGGATTAAAGAGCTGTCCATGTTTGCTGCAGGCAGACACACCAGCACAGCCACACACAGCAGCAAAGCTGCCCTTGATGCCTGCACAGACCAGGAGGGCTCTGGGGACAGCCCCATGTCCCCACAGGGGTGGCTCAGCAGGGTAGCCTCACGCCGTGCAGTGCCATCATCCACACAGCACCTCCAGCTCTCTGCCCTGGTGCACAGGTATCTGAGCTGCTAGGGAAATCCTTCTGGAGGTTACAACCTGATGCTTTAAGGAAAACAAACACAGAACCAGTTTTCCTTAAAACACAGCAACTCTGGGTCAGCTGCCCAAAGCTGGGAAGGGAAGACACTATATCTGCCTGTCAGTAAAACCTCCTTCTCACAGCCCCCTGGGCTCTGTGATACACATGTGTAGGAATTCTCTCACAATGGGTGAGAGAGCAAACACCACATTTGTACATGAAAACTGACCTGTGCCTTGCCCTGACTTCTTCCATGGTTAGTGCATCCACAAGGATGAGTGCTTGAGCCATCACCTGGCACACAGGTCTCTCTTCATTCTCTGTTCCCTGGTACAAAAGGAGAGGGTGGAGACCTCGAGGTTCCTCCAGGACAGCCAAGCACTGTGCTTGTCCTTGCCACATTTTAGGCTCATTTGATAAAGCTGCTGCCTGCAGACCAAGCCCATGCCAACTGAATTGTTGTCTGGGCCAACCAACACCCACAGGGCCCAATCCCTTTTGTGCTCTCCCTCTTTGAACTGGATAGAAATCATCTCTGTGGAAACCTCTGGTATTTTTAGGCCAGAGCTGGGCTGCCTGAATGGCTCATGGCTGGTTGTCTGCCCCTTGGGAATGGGGCATGCAGAAGGCAGGGGGGAAAAGGCACCATCACACCATGGTGTTTTGCAGCCGTCCTCAGCTGCCTGGATGCCACAGAGAGCCTGCAGGCAATTTATTCCAAGAATAATATAGACCTGAAGAATCTCTACCTAAATGAAGAATTCAAAAGTTGCTAAGAGACACCTTTGCTAAAAAGTGGGATGGAAGACCTGAGAAGAGCTTCCCTCTGGTCCTGGTTAGCGGCTGGCTGGCTCAGCTGAGCATCCATCACGCAGCAAAACGCGATAATTGTCTTGCTCTGTGCTCCCCAAACCTAACAAGTGTGGCCAATGCCCACTGTTAGCAAATCCCACCCTCATTATCTGCTCCCCATCCCCGTCCTTCCGAGGCGCCGCGCTCCGGAGCGCGCAATTAAGCACCCGCCATCCAGCTGCTCCTAGGCTGGTTTGTCATCGCCAGCATTTGTTTGGGAATGTTTGTTGGGAAGCACATGGTGGCAGGGTCAGTGGATGTTGTTGAGGTTTTTTCCTCTTGCGCCTGGGGGCCAGAGAGCTTTGTGTGTTTCTCAGTATGTTAAACTCAATTAAAAAAAAATAAAAAAAAAAGCAACATCAGGATAACTTAAAGCAGATGTGAACACAAGCCTGAGACCCTTCTGAGCACAAACACAGCCATTTCATTGCAATTCCAAAAGGCTTTGCTGGCAAGCCTCCCCCCCCATGTCCTACATTCTTTCATTCCAAGGAAGACAAACAATTCAGACTGGAGCAGCAAGGCACGTTTTTCAAATAAACAGGTTCCCTCAAACAGCTTTTGCCTTTGTGTCACCCCAACACCACATTCCTCTCTTAAAGGATCTTCTGGGATGATCTAAATGACAATTTGTGTCACACCTTCCATTTACAGGATTCAAAGCAATACACTCAGCCCAAGCGAACCTCTCACATGGAAGTGTTCTCACCTTCACATGGCAACACAGTATCTTCTTGACCTGAAGTTACAGACAGAATCTGTGGCATTTGTGGATGCTAAAACTAGAAATCCTGTGGAGTCTAGCACTACTGGAAGAGGAACATCCCTGGAATGTGAAGGGCAGTATCTGGTGGTGACTAGGGATCATTTGAAAAGCAGGTTGCGTGGTCATTTCTGCTCATCAACACCAGGTCTGTGGTTTTAAACAAATAATGCATATTTAACTTACAGGTCTTTCAGTGGCTCAGCCAGAGGGAGATTTTTGGGCAGAAGTATAGCCTATAACATGTCACCTGATTTCCTTGTTACCTTGATTTCATCTCTCATTTCTCCCTGTGTACCTCAGACCAGTGGCTGCCTTGCCCAAAGTCACTCATCCCTTCCTTCTAGTTTCTAAGTCTCATGCTTACTTTGCCAGCTACATTTGAGTCTGGCTGTGACTTCTCTGACTAATTCCTGGACTCTGCTCCAGCCCTACTCATGAGTTCTCTTTAGCTCCACATTACTTCACCTGTCTCTTGATGAGAAAAAGCAAGGCCAAGTCTGGGAGGATTTTAGCATTTCAAAGTTTTGGTTCATTATATGTTTTCCATATTCTCCTCTGTGAGAAAGAACAGAGGTTGTCTCTGGAGAACCTCAGAAGATGGGTGGAGTCAATTCCAAAGCTACACCTGGGATCCTGTTTTTCCTGGACCTTCCCTATACAAGGAAACAAAACTGAGGCAGACTCAGCTCTAGCCTTCTGCCCACTGAAAGCAGACAGCCAGTACTGGCAATTTCCATTTCCAATCAAGATTGTTTGGAGATATCCTGGGCTGCCCTGTGTGGTCAATTTGAAGGTTTTCTTATGCCCTCCAGTCAAATGGCATCTACACTATTAAAACTGATAAATAATAATACATAGTAGATGTAATAAATATAATAGTAGGTAGTAAATAACGAACAGTAGATAATAAAATGGATTCTTTTTCACAGAATAAATAAAGAGGGATTTAAATAAAAAGAAATGCCTTCTGCAATGTGAGGACAGAAAAATGGCTTGAGAACTAACAGGAGGTCAGTCCCTGGGTGAACAGTTTCACTCCATACCACTTTCTCCCCCCCTACAACAGCTTCAGCCCAGGTTTCACAGCTGGATTACTTAGTAAAACACTGGTACAGATGTGATGATCAGTGTAATGGGAGCCAAGTGACTCCAGTGGTAGGGGTGAAGCAAGAGAAATGAGATGCCCTTCCAGCCCAGCCCCTACAGGAGGTGCGTTGTTGCATTCTCTAAGAACAGAAATATCTGCTTCAGCCTCCTAATAGGATTTTCATATTACTCATGAGCTTAACATGGGAAAATATGTACAAAAATAAATCGATCATTACAAATCATGATGATGAAAAATCTTTAAATCTCCCAAATCCTTCTAAATCCCTTTACAGGATTCTGTATTTCTCACAGTAAGTTCCTTCAGTTAATTCTGCCACTGAGTTAAGGTACCCAGAGGAGAAATAAAAAAGCTGTGCTTGGAAAACATTTTTCTTTGACTTCTGGACTTTGCAGGAAGGACCTGAAAAACCAAGGGACAAGCACCCCATATCAAGGACAGCTGCATAAACTTCCTGAACACAAGAAATTAATCATAATAAAAGGCTTTTAAATTTTTTTTTAATACAGTTAGGTACCAAAGATAAAAGGGTTATTTCCCAGAATCGTTCCTGTTTGGCACAGTTCCTGATTGCTTAGATGAAGTACTTTTATTATTGAGCTTTTCATAACCTCTAACCTCAAAATCTGGGGAATGCCTTACATGGAAAATACAGAACACAGTAAAATTGCAAGCATTCCTGGCTTTTGTGTTCCCTCACACCAATATTCCTTCCTGCTCTTCAGCAACTCACCCCAGGGCCATGCAGGCAGCAGTGTCTGAAGGTTGCTCCCAAGCTGACTCTTGGCTAATAGAAATAATTTTGAAAATTGGGAGGGACCGAACCAAGCAAAGTAAATCAATATTTAAGCCTACCCAGATTTGCCTCTACTCATATAAGATTGTAAATTGAGTGCTTAAGGATTTCAGGCTTCTCATGTATTGATTGATGTTTCAGATATTTCTGCTTTCAGTGCTCAAAAGCTGTTTGCTGCCAATATTGATTATGTGTTCTCTATATTGTCCTACAACACAAACCCATTCTGCTGCATGCATGGAAAGGACATGAGAGCTCAGTGCTCCTTGTCTGGAGTCAACTCCACAAAGTCACCTGGGAATGGTCAGCCTGACCCTGGGCAGAGCAGTGACTACTCACCAGCCAGGCTCCAGATGAAGCTGGTGCAGGAGGCAGGAGGAGAAGGAGGAGAAATGCTCTCCTGCTGCCAAAATGCAGCATGAACATGAGCGCTGCAGTCACTTTACACTTTTGTTCACCCTGAATTTTCAAGCACCAGGGAAATGAAACTAAAGTGAGACTCAGGCAGGAGGGAGTCCTGCCCTGTTCTGGCTGGGGCAGGCAGGGGCAGCACAGCTGGGATGTCATCAGTTGACGTCGGAGGGCTCATGGCAGCAGCTGCTGCTGAGGCAGGAAGGTCAGGAAGCTTCCTCCATCCCCATCTGCCAGAGCTGTGTCCATCCCAAGCTGTCACTGCATTAGTATTATTTCATCATGTTCAAACACTGCCTCCAACTCCAAGCTCATCCCATAAGCTATACAGGCAGAAAATAAATTTGAGGGACACACTTGATCTGTGATGGCCTTTAGCATCAAAAACAAACATAAAGCTATTAAGTGCAAGAGGGGAAACTGATATTTGGGGATGGAGGAAGACTTACAGCTCAATTCTACAGGGCATTCACTCAGAGGAACAGTCCCTTTGAAATTATCATGCAAATCTGGAGGCTTTTCAGCAATTTCAGCTAAATCCTTCAGGCTTGTGCACACAGAGAGGTTAATTTGGTTTCAAGCAGTATGGATTAAAAGCAGAACAGTTATTCCTGATTAATTCCCTCTGTGATCACTTCTATTTTGGAATAAAAATACCTAACTCTGAACCAACCCAACTCATCCCCAGCCTGGTTTAGGTACATTAAGAATCAGTCAGTCTTTTCCAAATACCAGTATTTGTAAAGACAATTGATTTGAAACAGTCAGGAATTGATTCACAGGCAGTCAAAGCTTTACTAGGTCAGAAAAACACCTTAAAATATGGGATATTCCTTAGATGAGACTCAGATATCAATCACATCATTAACAAGTTCAGGATAATTCTATTCTCTTCCACGAGCCAACTTCAGTTCTAACCCCCAGTAAGAACTTGACCACTGACTCCAGAGGAAGTTTTTCCAAGAACTGGAGGGAAAAAATATTATCAGACCTTCAGCAATGATTCCAGGGGAGTCATTCACACAGGAAAGGGTGACAGAACTGACCCTCTATTTCCATGTAAGTAGTTCAAAAATTTGTCAGTTAGAAAGAAAGGTTTATAAGAGAGAAAGCATTGAAGGTCTGGAGTTGCTTATAATTTACTTTTTTAGCTAGAATTTTGTTTAATCTGTTGTAACAAGCAATGAAATGAAAACAGTGAGAAATCCAAACATTTCACCAGCCAGGAAACTAAAAGTGCAGAGAGACCTTGACCATTGAAGAGCAGCTGAAAGGAACATTAGAACACAGCAGAGAACAGCTAAAACTGGAGGTAAGGAATCAACAAACTACCTGTGGATTCAGGGGATGCTCTGGGATCTTCAAATGGAAATATATAGAAACTAGTCCCTGGGCTGCTAGGAAAGCATTGCCTTCACTCCTGCCTTCTGCTCAGGAGTGACACCTGCACCAGCTCTGTGCAAATCTGTGTTTCTATAAATCATCAGTTCTGCCCTGCAGAATGCAGACACCTCCAAAAGGAAGCACAGCAGTTCTGGCAACACTGCAGGGCAGCCTAAGAGACAAAGGAAAGGACAATTATCTAAGAGGGAATATCTGGTCCTGTAGCAACTCATTCAGACAAACTCCAGCAAAACATCTCCCTCCTCCTGCCCTGCAGGCAGAACTTTCACCTACCAAATTCACATCCCACTCTCACCACAAACTCTTTCCCAAAACCATGTCTTGCCCAAGCTGATCTCAGAGAGGCTAATACTGAAAACTACCTTTATAAATCTCTGTGTAGTAGATGAAGAAATGAGGAATTAATTACTTGACCAAAGTGAGCAATAATAAGGGAATCTTAAGAATCTAGAAGTTTTAGTCCAAAGCCCCTTGCAAGTTTCTGCTGTCACTCTCAGCCTGGCTTGCTGCTATGTCCTACAAGACTTTGGGATTGTTAATAACTTACATCAATTTACAGATCTCTCAGGTCAGGAGGATTAGAATAAGAGGTGGATCAAGTAATATGAAAAATAAAATTAATATCTTTGGGTAGCAGACACCATATAAACATCAGTCCCATCGGCTGCTGTTATTTACTGCTAGTGAAGCACAGCAGGAACACAGAATAGAGCAAGAGGGAGCTGGTCACCAGCCTGCAAGTGGACAGAGTTGCCAAGCTATAAATATGCTGATGTATTTTTACACTTGTTGTGGCAGTCAGGATGGTCGTTGTGATGCTGGAACGTTGCTGGGGCTGTTTTCTAATTATAATTAGATTCTGTTACTTTTCCAGTGTCATTATCAGAGACACAGTCATGTGTGCTTGCTTTTAAATGCTACTGGCCCTGCTAATTATTCTGGGCACAAGGGAACTCCACAGGCAGAGGGGAAATAATTCCAGTCCCAGGAGCGCCTCCTTCAGATGGTGGGTACCACTCTGATACCATCACAGTGCACAGCAGGGACGTGCTGGAGGATGCTGTGACTGAGTTTTGGATGCCAATTTCAATGAGTACTCCTCCAACAGCACACCTCAGGTGGTGCTGGCAGCCTCTCTGCAGGTGATCTTTCCTTGCTCTTACATGATGATGCTCTCATGTCTGTAGGCTCTTTTGCACCTGTGGATTCAGAGGCAGGATTTGAAAGCAAATGTACTGAAACATTTTCAGAACCCAAAAATAAATGACATGTGTCACTATAAAATTACTTGCTTAAGCAGCCACACTTAAACATCTGTGCCTTACAAGAGCATCTGATGCTGAAAGAGATTTTCATTGTTACTTGGAGCACCATTGTTCTGCATCTCACAAGCACTGCCACAGAGACCTTCCCCAACAAACTGCAAAGGGCTGTGCCCAGGAAAACAGGACCCTGGACTTTGTGGGTGTAGCTGATGGGCAGAAATATTCCAGCTGAAAGCACTAGAGGATTTACTGGAGCAGTTCCTCATCTACAAATCCACAGGCAAGTGGAATTAAGTGATGGGACTTAACAGCTAGGGAGAACCACACTGTCTCTGCCTAATCTTCCTATTAGGATAACACAACTGAGACAAGGGCAGGAAACAGCCTACCACACTAATACAACACTTCAGAACTCTTTTTTTCTGGAATTCTGTTACCAATGGTATTTCTGACGTTAAGCAAATATTAGGAAGAAAAGGGAGATGGTTCAGTGCAAATGTATGAACACTCCCAGAAGCTTTGGCCATTCAGCCTCAGGCACTGCTCTGCCTGATCAGCTTTGATTGATGCTCAGGTACCTCAGTGTGCACTTCATCTCCTTAATATCAAGCCTGGAGATTTCAGATGCTGCATCTTACACCATTCCCAGGATGCCTCCCATGCTGTGGAGTGGCTTCTGCAACTGGAATATAAGGACCAATGGTCCAGCAGACCCTGCAAATGTCCCTATATTCATTGAGATGTATCTTTACGTCTTATGTATTCCCCTATGTTTGTCTGAATGAACTGTAGGAGGGGAAAATCTTTCAAGATCATCAGAGATGATGATCATCTGCAGGCTGTTCTTCTCATGGCCTCTCTGTGTCAGAGGGAAAACTGACTGACTTGACTCTTGAACTCAAAATTCCACAAGTATTTATGGTTTTCCCTAGTTCCACTGGCTTTATGTCCAGAAAATTAGTTGATGGTGTCCATATCTTCCTTTGCTCAGCATCAAGCCCTGAGTTCTATTTTCCTTTTTATCAATAGCTCTCCCCCTTCCTGATGATGATTATGATACCTTTCAAACATTTGTAGAGTGTTTTAAAGTCACCTTTTAATCACCTTGTACAGCCAGGGCACATATACTTAGCTCCATTAATCTTACTTTATTTAGCTGCCATACTGCAAAGCAAGATGCTCCCATCAAATAACCCTTCACCTTCCTGGCTCTGCAGGAACATCAATTATTCTCAATCCCAGGGACTGGTCACCTCTGAGCCCAGGGTGCTCCAGAGGTGCATGCAGACCAGGATGATGGAGGAGAGCATTTCACCCCACTTTACAGCTTGGAAATATAGAGAAACCATACCAAAGAATTCTTTTTGCTTTTAGGAGAACTACATACATCCTCTAAAGTAGGAAAGTTAATTAGCCTGGCTGCTCTGACAATATTTTCTCCTGGGGAAAAAAACTTGCACTCCTTCAGTGATCAGAACTTTTTAATCCTGCTGCCAAATGCATTTTTCTGAATTAATATTGGAGGAATGAAAAGGCTTTCTTCTCTGCTTCAGCCTTCTCTCCCAGGATAAATCTTTTTGGAATTTGCTTTACATATTGTGCTTTTGAATGTTCTTTTAAATGTTAAAAAATGACTGTGTGAGAATGTCGCCTTCTCATTAACAAAATTTCCTACATATTTTCCCCCATTGTTACCAGTACAGTTCCAGCAGTGTTAACAATGGGAACCCTAGAGCAAATGGTCTGGCACCAGCACTTGTCATCCAACTATGGCTGGTCAAAAATGTGTTTGAAAAGTGGCCTTGTGTTTTTTTAAATGTGCTTGTTTTCAGTAAGCACTTCCAAATGATATTTTAAAATTAAAAAAAAAAATCCAATGTTTAGTTATATTTTAATCAGAAAGATATTGAGGGATTTGTGATTTTTTTTTGGGAAAACCTACAGTGGTGAGTAAAGGAAATTATTGTGTTCCATTACCTGCCTTTCTCTTGGCTGGGGAGAGGAAGTTACAAAAAGAAAAGAAGAGGAGGGTATGATTTTATTCATTCAGAATGAAATGAAGCATTTCTTTTAATTCAAAATTCCTAACAAAATGGGCAAAAAAATCATAAACCTTCTGATGTCTTTTAAAATTCATTCTAGTGTAAACTCCTCTCTGTATCACAGAGGAGTGTCAGTATAACATGGCACATCATGAAAACAGCGTGTGAGTAAGTTTTCAAGTTTGCAAGAAGCTTTCAACACCAAGGTAAGGAGCCCTCAGCTAAATTCAGCAAAGACAGGAAATATTTAAATGTGTTTCTAGCACTGGTGGAAGAAGTGTAGCAGCAAACCTCTCTGGTGAAAGCTCAGCAAGGAGCCAGAATGGTGCCCTCTGATATTAAAACTTAGTAACCTACAAAAGCTGCTTCCATTCATTGGAAACCACTGATACTTCTTTCCCATTTGCAAATACTTATATTTCCTTTGTTACTACAAATCTCTGCTGTAACTAAAACACAGCAAAAGCACACGCTCTGAAATCCCTCAGCTGTGCCTTCCTATAGCCATGGAAACAGAGTTTTGCATACCCAGGGCAAGGCAAGGTGGATTTGTCTGGGATTTGCCTTTTCCATGCAACCTGTCACCAAGTCTATTTGCTTCTTGTGAATATGCAAATCAAGATCCTGGACTGAGACATTTTTTATTTCAACTCAGACCAAGGTCACACCTGGACATGATCAATACTTGACTGGCTTTCCTCAGTGAATTGGTTTTTATACTCTTCTCATAATGAATTTAAGTCATCAGCTGTTAATACTTCTGCAAACCTACTGCTTCCTTCCTGGTGTTAGACAAGGATTCAGAGGACCCAGTTAATACCCACAGCTCGATCCAATTTAAGAAGAGGATTTTGAGCTCAATTAGGTTGCTTACTGGCTGCTTCTGAGCCCGAGCTGGGACTAAACTGTGTGAAAACCTTCCATTGGGTCAGACAGAAATAACCCAAGATATGTCGGCACACCTGAACAAAAGCTCTGCCCCACTGCTGATTTAATGCTCTACATTCCCAGTGGTCCTGTGGAGATGCCTGCATTTGTGTAAGAACCTACCCATTTACAACACAGCCCCTTTTCCTTTTCTTTTTATTTCTTTTTTTGTGCACACATAAAGTGATGTTATTAATAGTTTGTGATCTACTGTGCTTTTCATCTGAGGATCTCTCTCAAAGCATTTTAGGAGACTGAATCAATTTTCAAAACACTCCTATGTAATACTATCCCCATTTTACTGGAAGGAATACTAAGGCAGTGGGAGGCAATTTTCCCAAGGGTTCATTGGTAGTGTCAGAAATAGAGCTCTGGACTTGAGCTCCAAATATAGCTGACATTCTTATCCCATGGCTGAAAACTGAATGCAGGAGTCCCCAGTTTAACACTGAACATACCTTCTGCCTTATGCTTCCGAAAGGGCTGCCTGTTGCCATGGCAACTACAGTTCAGATCTCTGGACCAGATTTGCTTCTGTTACATCAATGCAAATCATGAGCAAATTCATTGAAATTAATGGAGCTCCCCCAGATTTCCATGGCCAAGGGAGGATACAGAGCAGATTTAGTCCCTCTGAATTTGATATAAGAAGGTGGTGATATCTTGAGAGTGGGGAAAAAATTCTTTGATCATTGTAGGGAGGGAAAAGGATGAAGGATATCTTGCAACAAAGGTATAGAAAGAAAATTTGAGAACTTGACTTTGGGGTGACCTGACATTCTCAGACCTACTTCTGACCATTACTGATGGAAGGCCTTACTGTTCCCAAACAAGTATTCTGCTTCCCCCTTGCACTGAGCAAAGACCAGGTTCATGTTTTTACTGGGAGAATAAAGGATGGTGGAGAATGGAGTCAAAGAGTCTGTAGAAGGAATGGTGGACAGGACCAGCTTGGGCTGCTGTTTGCAGGTGGGTCTCACAGGGATGAGGGAGCTTGCAACAAGTCCTCAGGTTGCTTCTCTGTGGCCTCTTCTGGGAGGGGAAGGGAATGCCTGATTGAATGAGAACCTGAATAAACAATTTCTTCAGTGTCTGCCACAAAACTGCGAGGACCTGGACTGCTGCTTACCAGGGAAATGGAAGAAGTGTGGGAGGCAAGATGTGAAACAGGGACAGCTCCTCCAGAAGTAGCAACCATCACCCCAGAGCTGCCTCATTTCCTGCAGCAGCTCAGCTCCCTAGGCTGGCACTGAGGCTGGCACAGCCAGTGTCCCCTCCAGTCACACACAGCCTTGTGTGCACTGAGAACTGGGGGCTGGCACAGGGGAGGAAGGATATGGTAAAGTAGAGAAATGGGGCATCTCAAAGGCTTAGAAGTTGGTTGGTCACCCTGTACTTGGGCTAATGCACAAATTCTAATTTGAGATGAACTTCTCCTATGATCCTGGAAAGCAAACCATCCTATCCTGTGTCCAAAGCCGAGCAAGCAGCTGCAGTTTCATACAGGTCACAAAGACATTGGAAATATCCTCTGATAATGCTCAGTCTGTCACACCAACAGGGGTTATGCTGCCAATCTTGCTGCACCTCAAACACTTCAATCTACAGTTATTTAACTTCATTAATTAATATTCAACCTTTCCAAGCTGTCAGTCATGCAGATTAGACTGTCCCTGTCCACCCAAAAGAAACCCTCTGGATCAGGGAGATTCAGTACTCAAAGCAGGTGTTATCACTGTGGCAAAATTGATGCAAATTTTCTGAGTGGAACTCCTGAAAATCAAAACGGGAGCTGGGAAGTCCATGTGCAGCAAGGTCTGGCACCATCTGCTGTTCCTTATGGCGAAAATCCTGCCGAGCTTCCAGAGCTGTTTATGCATTTGTGCTGCAAAAAACTTGTCCTGACCTGGGGACAAGGGGCACCTGGCAGTGACACTGGACAGGGGTAAGACTCAGCACCTAATCTGGAGCACCACAGACACCATTCCAGAGGTCACTGCAAGACTGATCCTTGCACATATCAAAGATAGAGCAAAGATTGGCCTTGGAAAGCAGAGCTGATCAGACTAAACACAGTGACCCTGCTGAACATCCCAGGGCTGCATCAAGGACATGCACGATCAGCCAGGCAGGGTTTGGATGTGTGTTTCATAAGCCTCAGCATCTCTTGCGAAACAAACATTAGTTTTTTGCCCCCCTCAAAATAAGAGGTCAATGCTCTGATTCACCACCTCATCACGTGCTAAAATTTGTATTTGTCCCATCATTTTGCCACAAGCCTGACCTGATTTCAAGGTTTTAAAGAAACCCCCATAAACATGAGGGTCAGGCTGAGGGTCCAAGGTGAGCGCTTTCCACATCTGCTGCTGGAAAGAGCAACCAAGCAAAAAATGACTGGAGATAATACAGAAATTAAGTTTATACATTGTGAACATGAATCCAAATTTTCTTGTTTTTTTTTAAGCAATTTTCCAGTTCTACCCAAAAGATTGGATAAAAAGCCTGAAAATGCAACATAAAATTGAGTTGTCATAATAGTAATAACAAACTGTGCACTTAAAAACAAACTTGTGATTTTTATGTCCCCTTCATTACATTTTTGAAGGCACAGCATTTAAGTTTTAAGTACTTGATGTTAGTAATAGCACAATGCCATTACTATGAGACAGCAATATCTATCCATGTAGGAAAAGCACAAAAATCTGATTTCTGCCCTTAAGGTAGACCACATTAATCTCCACACAAGTCCCTTGAAGATTTATACTCAGAGAATGGAGACTCTACACTGATTCAGGAAATCTTGCCACTCTACTTCTGTTTCTATTCTGTTTCAAGTTCTATGATTGCCATAATTTGAAGGAACAAAATGCTTATAAAGAAGGGCAAAAATTCTCAAAATTTGAGTTTGCTGATCATTGTTAAAAGTTCAGAAATTAGACAGTCAATATTAATATTGGAACCAAACTTTGTAAATAGGTGCAGGACTTTGCTACTGTAAAAATGGGATTATTTCTAACTCTGATGGAAACATTGAAAAACAAGTATTTCCACTTCCTGGTGATCCAAACATGCCCATTTTCTCAGAGCTCTTGGAAGAGGAATATTTGAGGATTATTGTCACAAAGTTTACAGAACGAGCTTCTGCTCCACACAGGTTTTCAGAAATAGCTCTGCTGTGCTCTGTAGGCAGTAGCTCAGACATTGTGAGTCTTCTGTGTCTAACAATGGCAGTGAACACTTTGGATCTCTTTTTTATCAGTACTTTTTATGTCCAAACTACAGAGTTTCCTTGTTTTGTCCTCCCAGGCATCTCTAAGCATGACCCTACACCAGGACACCTCACTGGGCATTGTCCCCCATTCCCCATGGCCGCCTGTGGAAGCTGGGAAACAGAGCAGTCCCACCAATTCTTTGGACTGAAGTTGAAAAAGGAGCTTTTCAAGGTCAGAAAATATCAGAAGACTGAGGATGATCCCTCTGTGAGAAGGCCTGATAGCAGTGACTTTACCAACACTGGTTGTTTTTGCTGACTTTGCCCTGATTTTTTCAGGCACTGCTCAGTGCCGTTTTTCTGACTATCTAACTCTGTTCCCAGGGGCACAGATCAGTTACAGTAACACTCGCAACAGAAAAGGATGGAAGCTGAAAACTCTGTGTCAGCGAAATATATATACACAGTTGGGTTTGCATAAATGAACTTTACCTGTAAAAGTCAAGAGTGCACAGCACATTGGGGTATGTAAGTCCCTGACTGGTTCTCCTCAGTAATGATACAGATCAACGAAACAAAAACATCCACAGACAAACCAGGGCCTAATTACATGATTGTGCCGAAACTGGAGAGCCATAGAAAGGGAGCAGCAGCAGTAAATTATCTCAGCTGCTGCATGAAAATAGAAAAAAAGGTTTTGGACTATCATATTCTCTATCATGGCTTTCACTTGCCTGAGTTGGTAATTTGCTCATTTTGCAGAGTTTTTGGCTCTGCGAACTCAAAGTCCTTCTTCTCCCCACAGTCAAAACTCATCCCTGTCCTCTTTCCGTGGTCCCAACCTGCAAACCTCACCTTCCTGCAGCACAGCTCTGCCCTGCACCTACACCATGCAATGGGGAACCATGCAGAGACCTCTCAGCTGGCTGAGACCAGGCAGGGCAAGGGGAGAGCTAAGTCAGGCCATTAGTCTCCTCAGAAGAAACTCCATTGAAGTGAAAAATCATATTCAGAGGAATTAAAGTCAGTCCAACCTGGGTTTTTAAAGGGAGGAGGAGAATGCTTCGCTGAATTCCGTGTGAATTTCCAGTGAGGCCAAAGATTTCTCACATAAGAAACCAGGGTGTAAATGCTCTGTTTCCTCAGTGAGGGGCTAGGTGGGTAAGCCCTCTTACACTCCCAATAAATAAATAATAAAAGAGACCAATTCCCAAAAGCTCTAAAATCAGTAAGAAATTCACAGTCCCATTCCACAAGCATTTGGTCTTTATAGTAAATTAAACCTAAGAATAAAACATTGAAATAAATGGTTAGAAAATGGGGAGTTAAAATCTCACTGATCAAAATGATGTCAAAACATAAACCTTCTGGAGAAGGAGCAGCACTGCTGGTCACAGCACCACTACTCCCCACACTCTTCCCCTGGTGCAGAGCCTGACCTACTTGATCCATGTTCCTGCACTAAGGCCCCAGCACTAAGTATCTTACACCCCTCAAATCGCATTCCAGACTTATAATTGCAAAGCAGCTGTCAGCCTGAGCCCTGGACAGGACCTCCCCATCTGTTCAGCCCATCTAGCATTACAGCAGGGGACAGCACGGAGGCTGAAACTGGATCGGATGTGGAGACAGGACCTGCTGCACTGCCCACGGGGCCACAGGAGATCACTTGCACTTTTACTGTCCTGAAGTGCTTCAGGCTCCAGAAGAGTTGTGGGCAGAGGCTGATCAGAAGAGAGAAGCAGGGACCCTGCAGATAGATCAAGTTCTGCAATGTGACTCTGGCAGCTGAGTCAAAAAGACAGACATCCTTGGCTTCGCTGGGAGGAGATGTTTGACTTCTGGCAGGGCTGAGAATCATTTGAGAGCCCCTTAGAGGAAAACCTGATACCCTGACTTTTCCCAAAGCCTCCCCCTCCACATCTCTCACTATTAACTCTTTCTGTTGCAGCTGATTTTACATGGTCTTAAATCATGTGGCCTGAAATGTATACGTGGAGGTATACATTTCTAAACTCGTGTGCTATTGCTTCAACAATGTGTTGATGGGGGAGTAGCTGTCTCTGAGTCAAACCACATAGGTCCTGTCCTATAGTCTTTTCCAATAGTCTTTTCCCAGCAAAACTCCAGATGAAAGCTGATCACTCTTCATTCTCAAGAACAAGTATGGAAACGTAGAGAAAGGGCTTCAAGATTTGACTCCAGCTGATTTGCACTAATTCAGTTCCAGGGGAACATGCTGTATTTTATCCAGGAGCTGGAAGTGCTTTGACTTGCTATGTTGCTGACACAGACCTTGAACAAGCAGTGTATATAATCCACACCTCCTGACTCTCAGGACTCTTAGATCCTCCCTAACTCCAAGTTCTAAGCCACTGCAAGTGGTCAGCAGGTGCTAAGATGTGAGGACCAGAGCCTGGTGCCATTCCCCTCCCGCTGAAAATGAAGAAACGTGCTGTTGCCCTCTCAGTCCCACCCATGCTGAGTAAGGGTGCAGGCAGCTCTGTGCTGAGTTCCAGTGGTCCTTGTGGTGACAGATGTCTGTGCTCAGAGCTGCTCGGGTCACTTCCCCTATCCTGCCTTCCCAGCTGGGCTCTCCTCTTTTAACCCTGCTGCTTATGCCTCCAGGTGGCCTAAAATCCCCAGTTGCTCTCAGGGTAAGAAAAATATTCCCTAATGATCTGCCCAAGGAATTTCTGCAGGCTGGGACCTATCCATGAGAGACCCAAACAAGAGACACAAGCAGCCTCTCACTGGCTGGAGCTCCCCACCCCACACTGAGCACAGCAGGGATGCTCCATGCCCTGTTATGGCAGCAGTGCCCCCATTTGCTTGCCCTGGGCCATGTGGGATCTCAGGTGCCCAAGTAGCTGTGCCCAGTACCTGTGCCCTCTGTGTGTGCAATGTGTGTGTGTGTGCTGTGCTAGTGGCTGTGAGTGCCAGGCTGCCACATGGCAGCAGATTGGAGGCAGAAGCCAGTGTCTCACAAACTCATTTCCTGGCAGAGCACAGATGGGGGAAGGGACAAGCACTCTTTGTCAGCCCACACAGTTTCACCGAGTCCCAGCCTGGATAAGCCAAACCTCTTAAAGGCACAAAATGTGTGCTGCTGGCAGCAGCTCTGCCCTAAGTCCCCTGGACCAGCTGGCACGAGGGCAGCTGTGAGTTCAGCAGCTGGGCAGAAGGGATGGTGACGCACGGCGCTTTATCTGGAGATCTGCTTTATCATTTGCTGCTTTAACCTCTGAGCCTTTGGGTTCTGAGGCCCAGATCCTGGGCTCTGGGCATGCCCTCCCTGCATAGTCCTATCCACACTGGCACAGTCACCAGTGATGGTTCTCATCAAATGAACCACGTTGCCCAAGTGCTCTATCCCTCAAATTCCTCCTATTGATCACAGTTTGGAGCCACATGGCCAGAGACATCAGCCAGGATTTTCCATCTGGGGCAAAGCAAACCTTTTCTACAATTTCCCTGCAGTGCTGTGCCAAAGGTGCAGTTTGGTATGTTCATCACTCCAGTATGTGTTTCCTCCCTAGCTACACATGGGCATATTCAGAAGATTTTGCAACCTATCAAAAAAAAAAGAAAACAAAAAAACCCACCACAATAAGAGGATACTTCTTCTCTGAACCCCCTAAGTTAAGAAAGGCCAACATTTCCTGACTTATGACTCAAGAGATCTCTAATCTCAGACTGCAGGAAGGCTGGAGGCCATACCAAAGGATCACTCTTTGTCTCACCTGATCTTCTGTCTTCACCAGTGGCTGCTCTGTATCCTTAAGACAAGATACAAAGCAATACAGGTTTTTAGCCTGGACCAGAAAGTCTGTTCATATAACAAATAAAGGGATATATTTTACTGCCTGAACAGCTGCTGGCTCCACACATGCCTCCCTCTTTCAAAGTGGCAATAAGGAGCAGAGCTGAAAGGGCAACATGTCCTTTACTCTAGATCTCCAGCCAAGTCCACAGGCACAGGTTCCACTCACAGACAAGCAGGAATGCTCATGTGGACACTCAGGATTTCAAAGCATTTGGGCAGCCACACACGTAGCAACACGTGAGAAATCTGCAGTGTGAGATGCAGTTTGCTGGCACATGGAGACTGATGTCCCCAAAACACACTTAAACTGACATCCCCCAGCTTAGTTCAAGGACTGGCACCAGACTTCCAACACAAGGGGTTCTGAAGAAATTCCCTGATACCAGGTACTGCAGCAGGAGAGAGGAAAGCACCTTCTGCCATCACAATTCACAAGAATGATGGTTACATTTGGGGACATCCAGAGGACCACATCAGTCCACCATAAATGCTTTAACTCAGAACCAATCATTCAGCTCCTTCTCTGATAATTCCTGTGGGGCCAGCCTTTGCTCTGAACATCTTACATATCCCCAGCAGTCTAACACAAAAACTGTGTGTATTGTCTATTGTGCATTCACTTTACTCCAGAAAGGCATATGTAGTCCTCTCACATGAAAAATATTACTGAGGAGAAGGCAGTTTGAAATTCTCACGTATCAACAAGTCATGACACAGCCCAGTCTCCAACCGCCTGTACTTGGCTAGCTAACAGACAAATAACAAAAATCTTTCTGTCTTCTACAATGGGATTTTAGCTCATCTTTACCATCTGTTTGATTTTTTTTTTCTCATAGTAACAAGTCCTGTTTGGAAAATTCCAAGGGTATCTATCTAACAACTCCTTTTAAGGCATTTCCACCTGAATATCAGAAATGGCATCTTTCCTACAGACTAGGAATAGTAGTTTTCGCTAATATAAAATGCAGTTTTTAACTGCTCCCTTGACAGCAAAATTTAAACTGGCAGCTTTATAATGAACACTGGAAGCTGAAATTAGATCACTTGTTCAATAAATATCAAGAGGAACTGACCTATGCCAGAGCATGATTTCACAATATTGTATTTTTAATATCAAAAATACATTTTCTTTCTAACACCCAGAAAAGAAAGGATAGAAAAAGAAGTCTAGAACTGACCTACTTTCATTGCCAAATCAGCCTGTTATTGAGCCAAAAGTATTCTATCAAACTTCTTATTGTTCTTAGCAAAGAGATGCCATTTCTATGAATTCAGAATGATTTGGGAAAAGCAACCTCTCATTTTGTGACCTGAAAAATTTTATACAAGTCTTTCAAACAGTTCCAGAGCACACAAACTTAGGAAACTGCCCCTGTGAGACAATTTCTATAATCTCCTTGATCTTTCCCACTTCTGAAAGTGATAGTGGTTACAGCTGCAGAATAGAAGCTTGCCAAATGTCAGGCTTTTATCTATGGCCCCCTTAATATTTGATAGTTTTTCTAATCCCCAGCTTCTAAATTCAGGTAATAAACTGAGAAATTCTGTTTGGGTAAAAAAAGAAGATACCTCTCCTGAGTGCAAAGTGCAGCTTCAAGTCATGAACCCTGGACGGTAGAACACCAGACAACATATACAAATAAGAAAAAACCTCTTTATTATTTTAAAATGTAAAAGCAAATCTCACAATTGTCTGGAGCCCCACGCATGATGCCGTGAGTGCTGGGAGTTGAATGAATTAAGCTCATTCCCAAACATCTTATTGAAAAACAAGTTGGTTTTGCACATCTTGAATTACTTCATTTCTCAATTCAAGAGTTCACAGGAAGAAACTACTTTTCTGGTGAGATGATGGGGTTTGGGAAGCAGCTTTGGGGCAAAAATGTCCTTCTTACTGCTGTCTGAGAATGCACACACTGTGCCTAAAGCCCTCCCTGTCACCTACCCCTTGCTTTTCATGCCAAGTTTGATCCTCAGCCTGGGATTTTATATTTCTACCTAGTGATGTCAACTGCTAAGTGAGTCATGGGAGGATCTGAATAGCAACCACATGAGTGATCTTCTTGAGAAAGGAGGGAGCACTCAGGACAGTCCCTCTTATAGCTGGGAGAAGGAGGAGGCTGCTGCCAAAACATCATATAAAGATGAAGGGAATGGAATTTGAGGTAGGATCTAAGGAAGGTATCCATCTCCCCAGAAAACAGAACTTTAGCAGAACCTGGCCTTGACTCTGACCTCAGAGAGGCACATCCACAACAAGCTACACTTAGTCTGATGTCTCACAAAGATCAGCAGCTCTAAAAATTTGTAACAATTTTTAAAAAGCAGAGAGAATAATTTTTATAAAGACATCCCAACCTGAAGTGTTTTTTGACTGTCTTGTATACTGTTTCTTTTTCAGGGGAAAGTTTTCACTCCCCCTTCCCATGTCTAAGAAGACAGCAAACATCTGACTGTTTCACTGCACAGATCCCCTTTCAGGACCCTCTTCCAGTCTTGATTAACCCATAAATGCTTTGCTGGAAAAAGAATGTGCCTAGCAACCTTTGCCTCTGTCTTCAGAGATTTGTTTTGCAGCCAATCTCCTTACACACATGCACAGATAACAGAGAAAAGTCCTAAATGTACCTGGACTTTACTGTAAGAGAAGCAGAAGGGAGGCAGAGGCTTGTCAAATGACATGTACAAATGGATGCAGCTTCAGGACACTGTCTTTACAAGAACTTTCTTTCCTTGTCTTTTCCTTTTGGCTTTTAAGTCAGCCTACACAGAGCACAGCCCCTTTTAAAATCCCAGCAGGAACTTAAAAAAGAAATTGAAACTGAGTTTGTGGAGGCCAGGTCTCAACTTCACAGACTTCTGAAGCAAAGTTGTGCTCTTTGTAGGCTGTCAAATGCAGAACACAACAAATTCAGAGTTTAGGATTTACCAGGAACACGGGTCAAAACAGTAGAAATCAGAACTGTTCCAATTGATTGGGATACCTGCCAGTTTTAACATAACACATCCAGACCAAGAGTGCAGCATAGAATGGATTCCTGATGGCCAGATCTTCTGGCAAATGCTTTAGCGTCAAGAAGAGAACACTTCTGTTCTCTCACAGTTTAGGCTACACATGGAATACAGAAATCTCTCCAGAGCTGTTCGGATAGACAAAAGCAAACTTACACATCACATCAGGGGCACTTGTGCAACCCAGCAGTCTGGGAACCTGGAGGAACATGGAGACCCTGTCATGGGAGTGACATGTAATGTCATGGGAGTGACATTAAACAGGCTGAAAACAAACAGTATTTGTGGGGGGAAATGCTAACACCCTTGTTTTTGCTGAGACATTTGCGAGCAACTACTGACCCCAGCAGAAGCTGCAGCTCTGCACTGTCATGCGCAGCAGACAGAGCTGAACATTTTGTTTCAGCTCAGTATTCCTATTTCTGTGCCAGAGCATGTCCAAAGCACCATTTTGCCTTAAATTTTTCAGGTTACAGTATTTCCCTAAATGAATGCACAGCTCAGAGAGAGCCCTGAGTGATCAAAAAGAACATTGATATCCTTTAAGTACCACAAACTCTTGTTAATGCTGAGAGCCTGCACCATGGACCTGAAGAAAGATGGAGATGCTGATGCTGCACAGACCTGCAGCGAAAGCCCCATTTTTAGGCATGTGTGTGCATGTGCTTCTTTTGCATTTTGAAGAGCACAGGATCCCCAGGTATCCATCTCAGCCAGTGCAGCCCTACCACAGCTCAGTTACCTGAGCCTGCCGCTTGTGAGAAAACAAGTTACTGGCCCAGACTCCCACCAGGAACTTGCAGTGGGTGTCTCATGGCAAAGAAAAACATTATGTTTCCCCAGGCTAACAGCACACTTGAGATCCCCAAAAAGAGCAGCCAGGTGACATCTCCATCATGCTGCTTTGCACTTCTTTATTTTTCCTCCCCTTTTTCTCCAAACACATGATTTACGCTGCTTGAGGGAGCCTATTGAGTGGGTATCTGTAATAAGCTCCTTCTGGGAGCAGCTGGGCTGGTACAGGCTGAGTGCAAATACAGCCCCAGCTCCCCTCAGTCAGGCCCTGGTGGCACCCACAGTCCCTCCTCCTCCTCCCTGCACTGCCTGAACATTCTGTGCTGCTGCTGCCTGGGATGTCACCATGAATAAGTACAACTGTCAGATTAAATCACTGCCTGGGTGGGATCTGCTGAGCCTACGACACACATTCTGGGCACCTAAGTCAGGCCAGGGAATCTGTCCAAGAAAGAGATCTAACTGGAGCTGCTGCACATGGCAAATCAGCTTTGGGGCTATAGGATGTAATATGTTCTGCCCTGTGTCGAGTGGGCTACAGGGAGTGGAGGAGGAGGCATACAGGCTCCTTTTACTGAAAATGCACTTGTAGAATAACTGTGTTCAAGGCCCTGGAGGTTCAGAGCAAGAGATGAAGTGACAGCAGCTGCTGACAAAGCAGAACTTTTGTGTCGTGGGAGCACAGTGGGTCTGTGGGGTCCAAGCAGTGATGGTCAGAGGGATGGCAAAGGTTTGTTGCTGCCACCCAACATCCAGAAAGGGCCAGGCTTTACCTAGGAGCCTCTCCTGACGACAGTCCCCACTGCAAGTTCTAGCTGGTGGGGAGAGAGCCCTGAATTACTTCACCTCACCCAAGCTGCTGGCACTGTGATGGTGCATCCATGCATTGTCTAACCTAGCCTAGGCTCAGGGCATATTCTTCCAGGCTCTCCTTCCATGGATTACTGGTGAGCACACAGCACAGAAAGTGCTCACTGGGCCAATCCTCTCAACAAGCAGATGTATCAATCTGCTTTCCTAGCAGTTTCTGGAAGGTCTGGTCCAACTTGTCTGCACACCTCTCTCTCCTCCATGACTCCATTTCACCTGTGGTTAACCAGAAGTATATCCCAGATGGCTCTCCCAGACATACCAGATCTTGGGGAAAAAAACATGGAGTGGTAAGCAAATGTACTTGTCAGGAAGCTAAGGGAAGGGAAGTCATGTATGGACACTCTCCCTCTCACTTGCAGGTTCCTTTCATGTGAAAATATGAGCAAACTTAGTTTGTGCCTGCAGTGTCAGCCACAACTCTGTCACCACCAATTCTGTGTGTGCTAATGTCTGTAACATTTTGTGTTGATCACTTTTCCTCTCTCTTTAAATATTTTTCCTGTCACCAAGGGTTTTTGAAAACCATGCTGTTTGGAAGCTGGCTTTCTTACATACATTTGCCACCTGCCTGTGAGAGGAATGTTAATTTTTTGATGAATATTTACTGCTGTGCTGTAGTTCAGCATGGGGAAAAAGGAGCTCTGCTTGCCCTTGCTTTGACCTTTGGTGACTGTGGCACCAGGACAAAGATCTATCTCTGAGTGGCTTCATTCATGGCTGACGGTTTAATTAGGCAAAGTGGCACAGTTTAAACAAACTTCCCTTGAATGTGCTCACTGAATGAATAGTACTGACCATAACACTTTATTATAATATTGTGTCTTTCACCCAATGCCTTGACAAGGCTGCACAAGGGGGGAAAATTTTGTTTATCCTTACGTTTATGAAGATAAGTGTGGAAAAAGGGAAGTATAAAAAGGTGAAACTTGTGCAGAAGACATTGGTAGAGACAAGGGAGCAGAACCCAGTTGGAAACACTGCCAGTCTCTGGCTCTGACTACTACAGCTGACATAAAAAAATGGATGCCCCCAGACCGAACCCCAAAGTGTGCTTCTCTCTTAAGAGAATCTCAACGCCACCACTGTTCTGTTCCTGTCACTGAAATAAAGAGCACAAACAGTACTGTGGCTGTGTCTGCAGCCTAATCAAAACTGTGAGGTCCTTAATTAGGACAACGGAAAGGCTGACTGACCTTTATCTGACCACAGGAATGACCTTCCCTCCAAAAAGCTGCTTAATGCTCCCCAAAAGCCACCTAAGAACAGGTCTGCTTCCAGGATCCACATGGAGTTAGTGGCTCTTGGAGGTGAGGCGTGACATGTACCCCCACATTTTAGCTACACTTTTCTGCTTCCTCTGGATTTGGTTCAGCAGCACATCGAAACCTGCCTTGGACATGTTGAACAGCCACGTGGTGGAGTTCTGTGAGCTGAACCAAGCCAGGCAATGTGGTGCTCCTCAGTGAAGGAAGGAAGGGAAAAAGCTGATAAGGAATATGCAGAGAAGAGGGCAACAACAAAATAAAGAGGGAGTTCTAAACACACAAGGAAGGCAAAACTGAGATTAAAAGGAAGAAGTACAGACGCAAAGAGAAACTGGACACACATCTGCACTAGGCACATCACTGGGATTTGCCAAGGCATCAGAATGAAGATCCAATTAAAATGAAAGGCAGAAGACTGGTGCCTTCAGCAGAACACTGCTCCCTCCCTATGAGATCACTCAACACGCGCCTGATGCTGTCACTGACCCGGCATTGTCCCGGCAAAGTCATTCTCCAGGACACCCTGCAGAGGAACAGTGATTTGTAACACGCTGGGGGGTGAAAGGAAAATGATGGGGCAGGGAAATATTGGGCCTCACAGTGGGAGGCATGAGTAACAACCAGACAACCCAAAGCATCCGACCTCAAAGAGCTGTGCACAGGGGACACTGGGTCTGCAATTTTTACTAGGTTTACAGACAGGAATGTAAGCTTAATTTGTGGCAGTGGGAAGCCACTGGGGATTCAGGGAAATTAGTAAAAGGAGGTGTTGCTGCGCTACTTTATAGGAACTTGACATGATGTTCAAATGCTGTCTGTTGGGAGCCTGGATTACTTTATTATTATTTTTAATAACTCCAGAGGGCTTTCTTTTGCAAAGGAACTCAAGCTGAGATGGTGGGTTTGTATGTTCACTATTCATTTGGAGGGAGAATTGTTTGATGGATGCTGAAGTTTATGTTTCTTTTGCAATGAGAATTGTTGGAATGTTTTGTGGCCCAGATCTGTGTTCTCATTTTCACCACGCAGTTATGTAAGACTCTGAAATAATAAAATAATGCTGGCTTTTTAAAGGAAAGAAATGGTTGCATGTGCTCCCAGTGTGATGGCCTGTGTGTGGTATCCAGTGAACAGCACAAGTCAGATCTGCAGGGTCCATTGTGATGGGTCTCTGACATCCATCAAGATTCTTTGTTCTACCGCTGGGAAATGAGAAGGAATCTGTGTTTCAGAAGCACAAAGGATTACTAGATTTGTGCATGTGCTGTAGACTGTATAGATGTGAGCTGACATCAAAGTGTATATCTCTGATGGCTCTGATGTGTGTACTTTGGGGGAAATAGAAATGGGACATTTCCAGCGCTGAAAGTATCTGGTGATTTCTGCTGTTCACATGATTTCCTGCATGTGCATCCATTGCATTTTTTAACCCAAGGATACTTAATTTTATAGAGGAATAGACATAAGGTCATTTAAATTGAACTGAAATATTAGCTTGTCATCTAGTCCAAAGTACTTCATCAAGCACAGCACAAGTGATTTCTTTATCTCCAACTATTCCTCGAGATGCAGCTCTCTAGTCAAGCTCTGATGTCCTGTTAGGCTGATTCAATACTGTTTCTGGGGATCTTGATACACAGCTAAAGTACACTGCATAGAAGTTAACCTTTTGCTTAAATTACCTTGCTACAGCCCAAGTTGATTTACTTCTGTTCTCTCTTCTTTGGCTAACAAATATAACTGATGCTTCATTTCCTTCTCTCAGTAGTAATAGAAGGTTGCATAAACTGTTTCCCAATGTATTGTGTTGTAACATGATGGGCTGGGTATTAAAATTAAGAACAATAAACAATTTAAGGTAAGAGATTAATGCAAGTGCACTGCAAAGACTGGGAAACCAAGCAAGAGAGACTCAGAAATTCCGAAGGAACTATATTCTGTTTCTGCCCTTCTTTGAATGTGAATTCAGAGTGACTCCATTTATTACTAAGAAATCTGGGGTGATGTGCCAGGCTGAGAAACTGAATTGCAGTCTACACTGTTGTAAAAAATACAGAGATTTTTTTTAAGTGAAGCTTTGTTTCTTCAGTACATTTCTACCCACTGCAGTTGGTCCATTGCTCAGTTAAGCTGGATGAGTGTAAGTACATCCATGTAACAGAGATGTACCAATCTACAGCAGGGATTTGGGAAATAATTTTATTAAGTCTCTGTAGTTTCTCTGTGTAGAATGACCCTTTGTGTAAATGAGGCCCTGTGGCTCATAGTACATGGGAGGAAAATCTCCCAGGGTTCTCACATGCAGTATCCACCAAATACATCCCCAGGGAGAGCAGATTTGCTGCTGCTGCTTTCCCATACACAAAAAGCAAAAATCAGCTCAAAGCTGATCAAAGCAAGAATAAGCTGCTGCTGCTCCAAGATTTTGAGAAGATACATCCAAACCCAAGACATCTATAATAATAAGAGATTCTGCTTTTATGTTGTTTCCAACCATGCTGTGACCATCCCCAAGATCCTTTGCCAACATGGTTGTGAGGAAATGCAACAGATAAGATTTCCTTTGCCCTTTTAAGAGAAAGTTTGAAAGCCCAGGGAGCTCTGCTGGAAGATAATGTGACACAGGCTGTCCATGTTCTCCAAAGGATTAAGATTAATAACAGCCAGATGATTAATTCAAACAACGATAAAAAATTCCTCTGGATTGTTACAAGATTTTATAAATTGGCTTCTCCTCCTTTACAATCTAGAAAATCTGAACAGATCAATTCTCAGAAGCAATTAAGATCACAATCTGGTCCCTATCTTCAGGTTTCGTCAGTTTGATTTCTAAATCTATTTGAGCACAAATACTAGGAAGCCTGAAAGAGAAGCTGTTATATTGTAAATCAATCAACTACCCTGTAAGACAGGAACTGAAGCCTCTCCTTTTATTAGTAGAAAGAACTGAGTCATTTGCCATGACTACATGCTTCAGGATATGCTTTACTGCTTCTGCAGTTCATTCCAGAAAAAAACCACAAACCAGTGCACAGAGCCTTCCTTAAATTTCATATCAACATATCCTGGGAACTAGAGATGGACACAAACTGATTTTTGCATCTGAACTTCCTACTGAAATTGATCTCCCTTTGTACTTTGCTGCACACATTTTCCTGAGCCACAAGAGAAATGTGGGAGACAGGTTGTGACAGAGATCCAGAGAGAGGGACAAATTGCCTCAGAGATGTTGATTTCTTTCTTTCAGACAAATAGCTCTTTCTGAACCCTTTCACAGCAATTCTTTATCTTTGCTGTGAACACTTAGAAGAGGGACATCACATTTGCCCAGTATATGGGTAATTGTTTTCAGAAATTCATGACAAATGGGAAGTAGTTTAGGTCTCTCTCTCTAGAATGACAGGGGAAAGAACTGCAGAAAAAATTAATTGCCATGAAGAAGATTGCATCAGTCAGAGAGACCAACATGGTTTGGTGAATACAGTGGGACCACACAGATCTGTAATTTCAGAAAAGGTTGTACTTTGACTAGCAAGCAAGTAATGATTTAGATTATTGTTCTGTTAGTAACTATTTTCTTTGTATTAATACAACAATTACTACATTTTCCAACAGCTTCTTACAGTTGTATAATGGAAATTATTGCCTATAAATTACTTAAATATAACTTATCATAGTCTCGAAACATATAACTGAATCAGGCAACTCATTCACACCTCCTGTTCCCACCTATCTATGGTATTTCTTGGATGCTGATAACCTTGGCAATTAAAAGCTATTTCTATACGCATGATACATAGGAAACACAGAAGCATGCTCAAGTTGTGTCATCATAACCTCATCTGCTGAAGGTGTTACTTAATGCTTTATTCCAAGAATTTGTGCTTACGGGACTCAAGGTGAATCACTCACCTGGAAATGGTCCTTGTTTTCTTAAAATGGGAATCTTGGTATGGTGCACTCTTACACTGAGATATTTTGGCTGGAACTGTGAAATTTAGATTTGAATGCAAACCCCAACAACATTACAAGCTGTTGAAATCTCAAGGTTAGTGACAGGCAGGATGACTTGAGCTCAAATTTCCCTGAACTGTGATTATGTTTGGACACAGGGAGAGTAACAGACTTGTGTAATAAGAGCAGGAGTTGTTGAAACAAAGCTGGATTGAGCATGCCCCACTGGGCCTGCTACAACTGTACCTGCAGGAAGTGAGTAAGAGAAAACGATTTCCCTGACTCGATGCTTGTTCCCTTGCCCCAGTTTTGGGCTGTTTTGGGCTGAGCTTTGCAGAGCAAAACTGACCAGTGACTGCCTAAGAGCACAGGTGTGAATCCCTGGATCTGGTCCTTGCACTCCCTGCCACTGTGGCAGAGACTGGGGAGCAGGCAGGCCAGGGGAGAAAAAGTAAAAGGCAATGTCCAGTACTGTACCTGCTCCTCAGCCATCCCAGAGACCCCATGAGATCACCAAGAACTCAAAAACTGCACACTTCCTTTGAGAGCTGAAGCTGAGCCTCCATTTCTTAAGGAACAGGAAAGGCTGGGTATCTTTGCTGCCTCAAATGGAAGCTCACTGATGCTGATGATCTGTTCTGTGGCTATTGTTTGAGCCTTCAACAAATAATTTTCTCATCATAATCTAATGATTATCTTCTCATCATAACCTTATTCGACCTAACAGAGTGGTACTGCAACTCATTTCCCATAGAATCTCACACACAAACAGTATTGTTACAGGTCTCTGCAGACCTGCACTGAAATTATTTTTCCAGGTAAAGGGACATTGTTCCTTCTCCCTGCAGACTTGAAACAATTTTCTTGTTACATCTCACATATCATAGTGTTGTTGGTGGCCATAGGCCACCTCTCTTCAGAACAGCTTTCCACAGAATTTCCCATTTAAAATGCCATAATCAATAACCTTAGTCTAGCACAACATTTTTCCCCCCTAAAATTACACATTTGAACAGCATCACTTCTGTTCCCTCCAGACTTGCATTTACAATCCATTTCCCACCCTAATGACATTGCAAAGGAGATGTTTTAGTTGGTGTTACATTCATGTTGCAGGCAATTTACACTCCTATGACTAGAAATTGCCATTCAGAAGCTTGTGCCCTTTATGACTGCCAGTCCAAATGGGCAAAACATTGCCATTACAAAACAACATTCAAAATTATATGGGATGTAGCTTACACAATAGAGCTCCAACAACCTCACCGATAGTATAGTAATGTCAGGCTGTTAACTCCAAATGATCTCATTTTTATCATGCTAGAATTTGCCCTCTTTTTTTATGTTGTTAGTCTTTCAGCTTTCTCAAATCCTTTCCCTCACTATGAAGCCTCTGATCCCTCATTCTTCTCTCTCCTGTGCTGTTTACAACTGGTGCTTTCTCTGACTACGGCTTTCCATTTCTATGCTGGAATGTAATTTTAAAGACACTTGCTGATGGCCTTCTCATTTGCCTCTTTGGCTTCTTGCCTTTCAAAAGGAAGGCTCAAATTAACAGCCTATCCTATAGTACAATCAATTCTCACCTGTCAAAACTAATCACATGGGTTAAAAATCAGGAACTCTCAGATTTGCTTGCATGCTTTGTGTTTGTTTCTTCCTCCTCTTCAATCTGCCGTTACCTGAGCCATTGAGGAGATTTAATTTCTAGACTTGTCTGAAAACTGTGGCCTAGAAATCTTATTTATATGAAATTCAAATAACAGAAATTACATGAGTTGAGTGGCTGTGGCTTTAAGAACATTAAATATCTTGAAAAGTGTAGCAGAATAAAGCTGAAGTCCCTCATGGTGATTGGATTTGAATTCTATCTCAGTCATCTTGCAGGTGATTTCTGTAGCACTTTTGCTACCAGCAAAGCTGGTGTAGTGCTGACTTCCACACCTGCTCCAGCTGATTCTTAATAAACTAGCATTTTAGGAAGAATCTTGTCAGAAAGCTCCTGAGGAGTCCCTTAATACTCAGCCTGCAGAACCAGACAGGTTAGCTAGTGTCCACCTTAATGGCTCTGAGTCATCTTATCTCCAAATGCTGCTCAACTCAGCATCATTAGGTGGTTGATTTCTCTCAGGCATCACAGCAAGAGTGCAGCTCAGGCTTGGATTTTGATAAATGAAGGCAGGTCTTATTTTAAAAAGCAAGATAATCAGTGTAATACATCTGGTGGCAGAAACACTCTTGAAGTCATTCAGAGACATGAGTCGAAGTTTTCCAAATCCAATAGATGTGCTTTAGGTAACCTTTTGTTTCATCCTGACCTATGCATTGCAGTCAGACCCTTTGATTTGCCCTTTTTTCCTTCAGGCATTCAATTTGTCTCTTGGCACAAAGTGCACCTCAGGCAATTCTAAAATATCACAGCACTGCGGTGAGTGCTTCAAGATGTACACGTGAATGCCTTGTCCCCTTCACTAAGATGCCAGTTCAGACAATGACCTTCTCAAAAACTCATGCTGATCACACATTTAGTAGAGAGAGATTCTAAAGATGATGTTATGCAGATGAACATATTAGCTAAGAGTATCTGAAATTATTCTATGAGAAACTCTAGGGAGTATGAATTAACAGGAGAAGCAGAGCATGTGAAAAAACCCTCTCAATGTCACTTTGTGCCGAGTATTCAAAAACCACACACAAACTGCATATAAACTTGGTAAGTGCTTCAAGGGGCACAATCACCATAAATCTGGGCTAACGCTCCAGTCTATTCAAAATGATTTTTTAAAGTACTGTTCTGTTGATGATGTCTTTGTTTTATTTCATCCGGCTTAGGCCATTCTGGACTGGCTATGTTTTTCTTTTGTTTACAGAGAGTGTCTCAAAGCCATAAGTCTATGAAAGTCATCAGGATTATTATTTCTGTGGAGACACAGCTCAGATGTGGACAGGCTGAGTACACAAGTGTAAGCTGCAAGTGGTGCACATGTATCCCTCAGCAGCTACAGACTCAGTTCTCACACTAGCACTCCTGGAAAACTGCAGGTTTAGACACTGTTCCTCACTTACTAAAATGGGTTATGGGTTAGCCATATTGCTACCTTCACTTTCCACCTAGAAAGATGCATAAGTTATTTGTTATTGAAATAAGAAAAGCAAACCCCTCAAAGCCACCCAAAGCAGACACAAAATAAAGCAAAGCAAAACAAAACAAACAACTTAGTTATGGAAGCTAAATACCACTCTCAAACTCTTCCCAGCAGTGTGTTTCCAGGTGACATTAAGCTGTGGCTCCAGTTTAGGATCAAAGCAGGCATGGACAGAACATGACATAATACAGCACAGTGTCAAGTGTCCAACCCCAAATTCTGCAGCTGATGGCTTGGGGAGACTATTAGAAAGCATGAGAGTGACAAGCCATATGTAGGGAATGAGTCACGATTTCAAGGTTGTTTATGGCCATGAAGAAAATTAAACATTAAAAGTGTCCCACAGGCTGCACTCAAAAATCAGCTTAGAAGAAGAAAATACAGTGTTTGTTTTAAAAATTAGAGTATGTGTAGCCTGGACTGCCCCTAAATGTACTTAACTGTAGCATCTGTAACATCTACAACTCAAGAGCCGAGTCTCTCAGTCACAGAGGAGGAACATTACTGCTTTCTTTCTCCTTATTAAGAGTTTCTAAACAATTTTCTGATCTTTAAAAACAAGACTACTACTTTTTGGAAAATGGAGAAATAATTGCCCAAGTCCTTCTCCTGCTTGTGGATAATGGTTTGGTTTAAATACTAAATACTTTTCCTAATATCAAGTACATAAAAATTGAATTGTAAAGGGGTCCTACCCACCAGCAGCTCACTGACAGCTCAAATGTTGTGTCTTATGCCAATCAAATGGAGCAACACAGGAGAACATATTTAAGAACATGTGGATGCTTCAGAACACAGGCAAGCCAAGAAAACAAGAGGGCAGAGGTACCTTACAAATAGATGAATATGGTACAGAACATATCCAGTAAAAGCATGTGCTGTCTCTCCAACCCAGAGAGAACAAACACCAGCACAGTCACTCAGTGCTGCAATAGGATCACAACTATTGTAGAGGAGCTGGCACTGTCCATACAATAGCCTGTGTACTGAGGCAGCAGAAGAAACAGTGTGAGGAAAATGAGGGATACATCTAGAGACATCAGAGAGCAATTCAAACAGATACTTGGAGAAGCAAATGATTCCCAGGACTGATTGCCCCTCACTGGGTGTGCTACCATTGTACTCTGGGAGAATAGAATTGGCCCTGAATGCTTTGCACCACTGAAAAGGAGATGTAATCTCCTCCAGCACGAAATGTAGCCTTCGGACTCTTTTATTGACCAACTGTCAGCCAGCACAGCCAAATGGAAAAGGGACTAAGAAGGGTCAGGAACCCTCAATTTACCCACCTGTAAGGAGTGGCTGAAGATCAGTGAGTGAAAAGTCATTCTAGGTATGATCTATGTGAGAGAAATCTTTTGAACAGGAACACATTTACAGAGAGACATTCTTGACTCTTATTTAACCTATGAAGCCCTGAAAACTACCCTGATTTTGTTTTTAACTACTATTCCCCTAGATTGAAATAATCATCACTGCTATGTGGTGAGAAGAAGCTAGGTCAAATCTTTGAGACAGTACATTTAAAATGCAGGAGTCATGAACAAAATGTCAAGGGAGTACAACTCAGGGACAAAGATAGTGTTTGAAGTCAATATTTTGTTAAGATCACATGAAATTAGTAGGTAGAGACAACAAAGCCACCATTCCTAGAGTTTAAATCAGTTTAAAGCAATATTTACATGAAATCTTTCTGCCAACTGCTGGCAAACAGTGTCGAAAACAGACAGTTATTTAGGAGAATACTCCTCTTACTGCCTGAAATCATTCTCCAGCCCAATGCCCCTGTGTTCCACTGCTAATATCTAAAAAAAAAAAAAAAAAGCAGCTGCTCACAGAGAAAAACAGGAGGTATTCTATTCTATATTGGCTAGTCATCATTATTGAAATCTTACATCAATTATAAATTGAACTGTAAAGAAGGGTTTTATCCCCTCTAAAGATTAATCTGAGCCATTAAATTAATTCCTATACTCATTTCCACAAATTTTGAGCTCATCTGATAAAAGTTTATTTGATTTCAAATATTTACTGAAATAGTCCTAAATTTCAGATTTGAGTTTGAAAAAGAGTGTGAATTTTTCTTAAATCTGAAGAAAAGTTTGACTTAATCTACATTTATGCCCAGAAATTAGTTGAGGGGGAAGGTCCCATTCTGACAAGCCCCTTTACAAGACATAGCTGCATTTTAACAGAACACAGATCCTGACTCTAATCTGTGTTTCTTTGCAGTTGGTCTGTGAATTATATCTGAAACACCAATCTCAGAACTCATCATCACCTACACATCAAGCACACCCTCAAAATTAAGATAGGCTCAGCTTTCAATAACCTTTGCTCAGAGATAGACTGTGTTCCTTTTCACTGCTGATATTCTCAACACCAGATTGGTGTTATTCAAGACTGGAGAGTGACATTTTCTGTTTCTGTAGGAAACACTGCACAGGTAAGAGCAGTGCCAGTTGCCTCACCTCCCTATCATCTCTACTGATTTTGATCTCGATTGGATTGCTGTAATTGACTAATAAATTCCTATTATCCTGGGAAAATGCGTTAACTGTGCCATCTATTCCATGCGTTTTACTACAAATGCTGTTGCCAACAATACAATACATACAAACAGTGCCTTTACAGGTGCACTCAAAGTTCAGACTAGTCATGAATTACACCAATGAATGAAAATTAAGTAGAACATTCCTTTCAAAGTACTTGGAGGCTGGCAATCACAGCTTCATTTAGTAACGAAGATATTAAGCCTGAAGGATTTGGCTCTATAATGGAACTTCTTCCTGGGACAGAGATGATTTTACTGAAACATTTGATAATTGTACTTATTATAAGCAAGGGTTGGTAGAATCAATTATTAAAAAGGTTGCTTGACACTTCCCATTCATTATAAAAGCCTCTTTTCAATTGCAGCAAACATTGCCAACCTTTAGCTAGGCAGTCTGAAATTTTCCATGCTGAGTCTCTCTCTTAGGCTGATTTATTTATCTAAAGGAAAATTTTAGCCACAACAGTCTGCCTTTACTGGGAATGAAACTGGATAAAAATACATAATTTTGACTGTATTTAAAAAAAGAAACTTAACTGGAAATCCATATACTTCAGAAAAGATCCTAAAGGAGAAGGGAGAGTTTTTATCATTGAAGTGCCTTGTGCTGTTCCTGTGAAATTTAGAAATTGTGTTGCACACAACACTTTTTAAACAGATAAAACAGACTTTAATCAATATTTCTTGAAGGGGAAAATATCTGCAAGACTAGGTGAAGGTTTGTGAAAATTCAGTATCTTTTTTCACTGCAGATTTCTCTTCCTCTGCTGCACCTGTGTTGGAAAGGGATGCATGTGTGTGCCAGCCTACTTAGACCCTTAAACTGAGCTTGCAGAATTCAGGACTGTGTTGCTGGATCTGATTTTCTTTTCCCTGCACACTCTCATTCCTATGCCACCCTGGCATAAAAAATCAGGGGAAGATCCTCAACTGCCCTGTGCTTCTAATGACCACCTCACTGCTGAACCAGTAGCACTGATGGTGAAACTGTCCTGACACAGGAGGTAAAGAGTACAAGTAGGAAGGGAAAGGAAGTGGTTGAAACTCTTTGGAGAGGCAAAAACTAAAGATGGTCAAAAACTGACTGTAGGGCTGTTCAGGATGAGTGTGGATGGAGGGAGGGGGAAGAAGACAAAATAGCTGTTGGGACTGGAAGCCTGGAAATGCACTGAGTGGGTCTTAAGGGCAGCTGACAGAGATAGAAATGGAGGTCATTCACACTGAGTAAGTTCAGCCCAGTGAGGATTGTGTCCTTCAGGTACCTCTAAGGTCGATGGGGAAAGCATCTGTGCCGCTAGACTGCTGGTAATGTTGACCAAGCTAAGCTCCTAATTTGAATTGCCTTCTGGAGAAATGTTTCTCACCAGGGAAATGAGCCTCCAGAGGAGAAAGCTAGAGTGTAAATGAGAAGCTGTGACAAAGGCAAATGGATGAGAAGGTTCATTGCAGGTTTCAGCTGGAAACAGGGGTTTGGAAATTCATTCGGGAGTAGAGAAACTCAGTTTCTTCTCTTTCTGCTTATCAGTCCAGGTGTCTCCTACAGATGTGCAAGTGCTGCTCCTGCAGGACTAGACTCCACCTTGCCCTCCACCATAGTGTTTTTGTGTGTTGCTAAGTAAACGGATTAGTCCACATTTCCACAGCTTGTCAGTCATCCTCTTAGGGATCCAACAGGAGACCCTAGAGTCTGATCTGCAAAACTATTGAGTATTCACAGCAAGAACTGAAATAGGTAGTAACTGTTCTTTAAATATAGAAGATATTCTGCAGTGCCATGAAGCCAGAGAAAAAAGAAATCAAGTCCTAGACAATCAAAAACCTTTGGCAATGTTTTCTCTTCATCTTCATATCTCTATTTTCCATCTGTCCAAACAGAGGTGCAGTATCCCCACAATTCATTGAGGCATTGTGAAAATAGATTATTTCATGTCTGTGAAGCACCCAGATACAATAACAATGACTGCTAAAGGAAGGCTCCCAAGGAAATTAAGAATTCTGTATTCAGAACAGGCTTTGAATAGTGTGCAGTAAATAAGCCATGGGGTACACACTGAACAATGAAGATAAAAGAAAATATTAAATAGCTGCTCATTAAGTGAGCAATATCCATCCTGCACTTTAAACAGAGCAGAGATTTAATAGTATGAGAGCCTGTGATTAAAGACAATGCCCTAATGCATACAGCACAAAGACTCTAGTAAATTTGTAGCAACAACTTAAACTCTTGCATTCCCTAAATTTTGAGTGTTTGGCTTGGCCAGTTTTTGAGAATGCCAAATACTCTTAATTTAGCTCCACACAAAAAGAGACGTAGATCAGTAAATATTGGGGGGGCAGGGGGTGAGTTCCAGAACTGACTGAACATAAAGTTCAAGGGTGTCTGGATTCAGTTCATATTAGAGAAGAACGCTGACCACAGCTTTTTATCTGGATCCAGATGTCCTCAAATTTCAAGACTAAACAAGACTTGATTCTGCTTTGGCATCCTCTGTACCGTGATTTGTCCTCCCTTAGATGGGAGAGTATTTCTATGGGGCTCTTCATTATCCTGACCTTCAGAAGTGTTGCAGCACTAATCCTGACATTAAATCCTACTTATTCTTGGTAAGAATAGAGGGTTTTGTTCAGCAACATTGTTACAAAAGTGTAAGGTAGGTATAGGTCTTCCTAAGCAATTCATGTAATGCAGAACAACACATGCATTTTTAACTGTGAGATTACAAAGGGCAGGACAGAGGAGATACCACATGAGGTGCACAGGGCATCCCAACAGCGTCAGGATGGAGCAGGAATGCATGCAGCCCTGCTGGAACTGTAATCTCTGAAGCCTTGGAGGCATTCTCATGTCACATCACCAGGAGCTCTCCAGCCACACTGAAACAGTGGACAAGAGGAAACCCAGCAAAAAGCACTGGGAGCATTTGTGCCACAGAGAAAGGTACAGGAATATCATAAAAATGTATTCTGAGCTTTGTCTTGAGAAGCTAAGTGCCATGACTTGCCAACCAATTGCCCACAGGGAATAGTGGAAAAGCAGATGCTTCAAAGAGTAGGAAATCACAGGGTGCAGGTAGAAGGTCTCTTTCCAGGGCAGACAAATCCCACAGCTGCACCTGCTACTACAGCCTGGAGCACCACCTTGAAATTTGCTTCAGCTGTACCATGTGACACCACAGACAAACAAGAGACCATGTGCCATTTCACATTTGAAAAAGCATTTACATTTGTCCTGTCCTCCAGGCTGTTGGCTTCTGAACTTCCAGGTACACAAACAACAGAACCTGCACTCAGGTCGTTGTGCACCTGGAGTTACACAGTGGTAAGAAAGTGCTCATTTCAGACACAGAATCACACCATTCCACATATACAAGCTCCTGAATGACTGCTTTTACAAAGTCTTTACTCTTAAAAACTTAAACAGAATGTAAAGCAGCTGTAAAACTTTCTTTTATACAATAATTTATCCCAAACATCTTGAAAAGAATCTGTCGACAAGAAAGATCAATTGCAACGCTGTATAATAAAGAACTTTGTTTTATGGTGGCTGAAAGCATTTGCTTTTATCCAGTATGAACTTGTCAACAGTCAGGAAATGATACAGATGTTTACTCTAAAGTCCTGAAAGAGAGGTTAGAAGCTCTTGATCAAGTTCTCTTGTTTTATTTACTATTACATAAAACCTTCACTACCTGCCCAGAAATGATAGAAACACTGCACATCAGAGGACAAAATTATTGACATACCTGAAAGAAAAACAAACCTGCATAATCAATTCTAATATCTTCTTCTTGCCCCTGGATTGGCAGCCAGAATGTTCAATATTCTAATCCTGGCTACTGAATCCCATTTCCCATATGAGAACATGGGCAATACTGCTTTCTAACACCTGGGGTGCCACATCTGCTGAAGACCTAATTCCTGCTCCAAGGAGGAAAATTTCTGTGTTTCCAAAATTACAGACAACTCATGCTGGTCTCTGAAACACGAGTAAGCAGCAATCACATTATATTTGTGCACAGGGATGTCAAGAGCTCAGCTCTAACACAGCCCTTTTGTCCTGACCTGCTACTGCAGGTGTCACAGCAAAGGTGCCACTCCATCCTCATCATGGACACGTTTCCATTGGCACGTGGCATCTGAATCCTGTCTGCAATCCCACACCAACCAGCCAACACCTTTGCAGCACTTCTCAGTGTCTTCTCATCCTCAGTATCTGGCTGTGCAGTTGTACAGCAAATCCATCAGAGCACCTGTTAAGTGCCCAAGTGCTGCTGGCTCTCCGAGAGCAGCTCCCGGGGCTGCAGCGGCATCGGCACGGAGCTCAGGCAGCTAACCTGGTACAACACCGGCATCTAGTGGAGGCCAGCCTGGAGCTACCAGCGCCGTGCCAAGGACCTGCACCGAGCGGTGGGAAGTACTCACCCCCCTCTAAATGAGGGTCAGCTTGCTGCTTCTCACTTACAGACTGCTGTGAGTATCAAACAGGAATCCCTTGCTGTTCATTCCTTCTTGTTCTCATCCTCCCCACAAACCCATTTTGAAAAGAAACATGTTTATTGCTGCCTTACTGGAAAGTTCTTCAAAGCAAGTGCTAAAGGTCTGTGATTCAACATGTCTGAGCACAAACACTCCATTGCTGGAATTTGGTACATTATGAATAGACAGTTACCAGGCTTTGCTGGGCAGAACAGTCCTGTTCAGACAAACTCTGCAGAAATAAAACCTGATTTTGTGTGGAGATCATAAAATGGTTTGGGTTGGAAGGGACCTTAAAGATCATCCAGTCCCACCCCCTGCCACAGGCAGGAAAAACTTCCACTATCCCAGGTTGCTCCAAGTCCTGTCCAGCCTGGTCTTGGACACTTCCAGGGATGGAGCAGCCACAGCTTCTCTGGCAACCTGTGCCAGAGCCTTATGACCCTCATAGGGAAGAATTTCTTCCTAATATCTAATCTAAACCTACTTTCTGCCAGTTTGGAGCTATTCCCCCTTACTGGGAACCCCAGAGCTGGATGTAACATTGTGAGGGAGATCTCACCAGAGCAGAGCAGAGGGGCAGAATCACCTCCCTCAATCAATGTGAGACCAGTAGAATATTTTGAGTCTTACGCAGGTCTGTCTTCTCCCCAGATGGCAAAAAGGAGTATTAGCACTCACTTACAGGTGGTGAAATGCTGTTGCTTGGATCCCACTCCAGCTTCCTTAGATTTGTTAACAACACATCCAAGTTTACCTCCTCAGCTTTCCAATTTGAGTAACCCACTTGAAAAACTTCATAACACACCTTCAGATTGCTCATTTTCCCCAACCCAACTGAACATAATAAAGAATTTGGTGCTTGCTACATTTGAGATGTTTGTGTGCAGGTTTTTTAGGGGGACAAAACTGAAATACAGAAGTAATGCACATCAGAGCCCAGCAATGGCTCATCAATTTGTTAACCTATTAGCAGAATGGGTCTGACTTCTTCCTTCTGGGTAGCTATAGTGAACTGAGCCATAACTAAGTTTGTGCTAACCCACAAACCTCAGTATACAAACATTGTGACTCCTGGTAAAATTAACTGTCCAGGATTGTCTCAAGTGAAGAGAAAACCTCATTATCATATCCCTTACTTGAGTTACAAAGTTCCTTTTTCTCAGATACGTGATTTAGTTTTCAAGTGCCAGTTTTACTACACTAATTCCTCAACTTAGTTTGAAGCAGAGGATATTGCAGAAGGAACGTTACAAAAATACTGCTTGCTCTCAGAATTTAGGTTTCTCCTGTAGGCTTCACATAGCTTGTTTTAACAATGGAAGCTCAAGTTGTGTTCTTCCCTCCCCTGCTTTTACCCGAGGGAAGATAGCATTGCTAATAAAACCCACAAAGATCAGCCTTAAAAATAAATATCTGCTGTTGGTCTAGACAGCTCTGGCTCTTGAAAGAATTTGATTTGGGTGGTAATTACACTTCACTTTTGATCCATATATGAATTCAGTACTGGCAAGGTATGTCAGACTTTTATCTTTCTATCCTCCCCTGATCCATCCATCAGCATTTACAATGCATTCATCATAGCAAGAACAGTGCTGGAGATTGAAACCCTTTGCTCATTCACACAGCAAACAGCACAGACAACAATAGGGGAAGCTCCTTCTTTACATTACCCTGCCATCATTCTTGCACCATTACCAGAGAGAGCAAGTTTAGGGGTGAGAAAGCATCCCTTTTATTCATCAGCTTATGTTATAAATTTGCCGGTCCTTAAGGTCTCTCAGGGAAGGCAGACTGTACATACAAATATCTAATAAAAGATCTCATCTCCCTCTGAATGCTGAGCTTCCATTCCATTCCCAGACCACTGGCTATTACATTACTGGTAAGTAGTGGACTGGGAGGTATCCATTTTACAAGAGAATGCTTGTCTGATGATAACAGCACCAAAATTTGGTGAGCACTCTGTTTAGACACAAGAAAGAGAAAGCAAACCCTTTTACCAATCATCTCTGCTATTCCAGACACTATCTCTATGTTTACCTTCTAGCCTTGAAGAATCAGCAGAGCAGCTTACTTGGTGGTGAACAGCTTTTTGTTCTTTCAGCTGATGGCCTTTAGAAAGTTCTGTCCTCAAGCTCACAGATCTTGCTGCAAAAATAGGTGAACAATAACTAATCAAGCCTAAGAGACTGGAAGAGTATTTTTATGATGACTGGATTGCCCATTTGGAGCACAATGGCTCTCCCTAAGCTCACTTCACTAGCTTCTAAGTCACCAGTTGCCAGATTATAAGGATTTTTTTTTTTGATACTTAAATAATTATTTTCCTTTTCTCATTGTTTCTGTAGCTATTTCCACCACCACTATTGCAAAAACAATTGAAAATGGGAAAAACCAATCAAAGTCTAAATGCCTGCCTTTGCCTCTCCACAAAACCAGATTCTTCTCTTTCATGGTAAAGATCTTCATTAATTTCACTTCAAGGAAAGAATTTAAAGGGAGGAATAGTATTACTCATTTGTCTGCTGCTCTTGGCAGGCAGTGACATGTACGGAGCAAAGCCACAGGTCCTGTTATTGCCTTCAAGTTAAAGGAAAAGAGAGAGAAACAAAGACATTGCTGTTTCACAGAAAGAAGAATGAGTAATGGATATTTTGTGGGTCACATTAACCTGTATGGACACTTCTGAGTAATTCTTTGAATCCTGAGGTCTTCAGGAGGTCACTTGCTTCTTAAACATCCATTTACAGTAAACTTGGAAAACATACAGATCCGGATAAAGTGAATCTCAATTCTCTTTCTACTTTCTGTTGAAAATTGTTTGCAATCATATCAGGATCACTTGTCTGGTTTCAGGTTCAGTTGTGGGGCTTTATTCCAATATCAGGCATTACAGATAAAAAAACATGTCTAAAATTGTTTCATAAAGTGAAGAGAATGTTTTCAGTCTTCAAGAAAACATACCTTTGGGCAGAAGGTGAACTTGAGAATGTCCACTGTTTACAGTGGAGCTGTGACAATTCCTACCAGTAATCTTTTACATTTACAATTTTGTTTTGGTGCTCCTTGCTGAACTCAAGACAGACTGAAGACAGAAATATGGTGAGTGTGTTAGCACAGCACCTAAGACAATGGAATCCCAGTCTCAGTTTGGGCTTTCAAGCACTACCAAAATATGCACAAGAATAATTAGGAAAAAACAATCATGTTTAGGGGTCTTCTGGCTACAACCGAGTATCACATCTGTATAGATGAGAGAGTGACAGCCTACAGACCATTCTGACCTATGGGATGAATCTGGCCCAGTCCAAAAGGATTTTGCACAATGTATTTGCTAATATGTTGGCCTGTGATAGTGTAAGAAAAGAAAAGGGAAACCGTGATAGTGCAAGAAAAGAAAAGGGAAAGGATATGCAGCCAAACCTGCCTGTGACTGTAAACCTTATCCTTGATATATTACAGGGTTTAGAAACCCTCCAAAAGTGGCCAGAAACTCAACATTGTGTACCTAGGTAATCCTAATTCTGGTTCACAATTCCTTCACTTGTACCTTAAGTAAATCACTTAATAGCCAGCCTTCAACTTGGCAAAGCAAAATTGCTTATTGACAAAGCATTTAGGAGAAAGCTGGAAGGGAGATGTGAAGGTTGGTTAGTCAGCATTCATTTGCTGCTGAAGCTGAGCAATCTCTAAGGGATCCAAGACTGCAGTGAATGAATCTCCAGTCCCTCTGAAGGTTTGTGGTTGATTCAGGGGAGTCAGAATTCTATGTACAGAATTGATAGCAACTACAAATCAGCCTTTCTTGAGAATTCAGCCCTAGACATGCTGAGACAGGAGTGAGGGACTTTAGGAAGGGTTGTGTGGCTATGAATACAATACAAGGAGGAAAAATAATGCTATGAGACACACCATTAGAGTCTGAAATCAAAAGTTTCCAAGTACCTGTAACAAATGAGAATGCAAGAACAATCACACTGAGCCAGCTGACAGCGCCCTTTAGCCCAGTGCATTGTTTTCAACATAAGGTAAAGAATATAAGAAACAAGGTGTGTGTAGAAAGCAATTCTTCCCCAGGGTACAGCCTCCTACTCTCTAGCAATCAACAGTTTATCACTGAGAGATGACACCAGAACTATTGTGTTTAACAGTCACAAATGGACAAACCCTCCATAAATTATCCTAATCCCATTTTTAACCTGCATTGACTTCTGATCTGCACATCATCTCATGACAGTTTCCAAATGTGACTAGGAGCTGCACAAAAATATGCTTTCCTGTTATCAGCTATAAACACAAAACTGGTCAGTGCCATCTAGCTAGTGGCCAGAGCAATGCCCATTTCAGCACAAAATACTAGACTTCATTAACTTTGTGGATAATTACATGACACCTTAGAATGCTTTTAAATAATAATGATTTAACACAGCCTTGAAAGGAAAAAAAAAAATATTTTCAAGAGCAGGCCATATTGGCTATCATCCAAAGTGCCTCCTCTAGCAATGCTCCCTACCCACTGTCTAGACCAACAATATTCAGATAAGAATCTGAATCCTGATCACTACACAGGAATCTTAGGCATGCAGATCATCACACATCTCTAGCCAGAATACCTCTCTCTGTGCTACATGCCACTGCTCTGAGAGCAATGGGACAGCCTGCTGCAAAAAGTTATATTAAAATCCTGTAACAGATGGAGGGGAAAAAAGCCTCCTTTGCCTTCTGCACACAATTGCCTCAATCTCTCTCCACCAGAACTGTTATGTCTCAAAGACAGAAGCCAAAAGATGGCTGCACAAGCTGTGTTCACTTCTGTGGCTGCCTGCAGCAACCCAATGGATAAACAACAGCCATTTCAGCTGAAGAATTAGGAAAACCATCTAAGTGCATTGCTCATTGGTGGCGTTTCCAGGGGAGTGCAAAGTGTCACAGGATGAAGCAAAGAAAAGCAGAACCTTCTGCAGAGAATTCAGCATCTGCATAGCTCACAGGAGTATTTCACATTCAGCATCTGTCTCTGAAGGTGAAACTTCCTATACTGGTCACTGAGGGAACAATTACATGCAAATAAATTGACACCATTATCTCAACAGGGTCTGAAACATATGGGGACAAATCAGTAGACTTTTTTCTTCCAGAAATAAGCTACTTCTATCATGGAAATAATCTTAATGTTTGCTGACACTGTAATTAAGAATTAAAACTGTAGAAAAACATGAGGTTTGCTAAAACACAATAGATATCTTTTATCCATACAATATATGGCACCAAAATATGCAGTGTTCTGGGGAGGATAATTAATCAGTGCTCTCTTGCTGAAGTTCCTTTAATTGTCTATGATGGGCTGCGTGGGGGGGGACTACTGAGTTTTAACAGGGAACAAGATCAGGCACCATGGGGAATACTTACATGAATAAAGATTGCATGATCAAGATCTTTGATCTGGGAATTGCTATTCTGTAATCATCTGTAAAGCACCAGGAGTGCCCCTGGCACTGTATATACAATAATAAACTATTAACAATAAATCATGTAATTAAATCTTCACTTCGAAAATTCTTTTCATAATTCTTGCCTCAGATTTAAGTTCCCACATCAGACATGTTAGGTCCTCATAATATTATTAAAGCTCCTACACTTCAGCTTTTAAAATTCCCCCAGGGATCTATTGTTTCTTTGTTTAATGTGTTTATGAGCCAAAGGCCCCATTAAATACAATAGGGAAACTCGCAGACCTTTAAAAACTTTGCCACCAGAGACATTTCTTAAGAAACAGGACCATTTTTGTCATTCCATCGTGCAACTATTGGAAAGGCTATTGATCAGAGAAGTTCTAGAAGAAAGACAAACAAAAAAATATTCTACTTCCATGGATCATCAAGTCATTAAGGCCACAAAGGCAGAACTGCTGCACACAGTTTTCATTCCTCCATTGAATCTGGTCATTCACAAAATCCCATAAAAAGAATATTTTCTCTTATGATTGCTCTTTGTGCCTCACTGCCTTTGTAGATGCTGTATGTAAGGAAAAGACCAAGCCCACTTGTGTTTCCTTGGTCTGGAAGAGGAGATGGCCAGATGTTTATGTTCCTCTAATCCCACACCGTACATTGTCCTCTACAGATTTGAATGGAACATTTGATCTGAGACAGGATATGCTGCCAAAAACAGCAGAAATTTTGACGATCAGACACTGACTTTTAAAAGTGAATATCCATCTACCTTCAATGGGACCTAAATCTACAGATCTACAGAAAACTGGAGAGAAGGATGAAGCCATTATCAGCATGCTGAAAAAGCTGGAGTTTACCAGAGACATAATTCCTGGGCTGAACCCTTGTTGAAAATTATTTGACACTGCAATCCAGTGTGTGTTCTGGCTTATTTTAGAGGGGTTATCTTACCCAGCTGCCAAATTCTCCTCAATTGGTCACCTCATTTCTCTAAAAGGTAAAACTCATTCAGAATTTGTTTAAGTCTCTTTGGTGAAGGCACAAAGGATAAGCTGGGGTGCTGTGATTTATCAATGCAGCATCACAAATCAAAGAAGGCACAAAGCTAAGTGGAGAGTTCACACTTGTGTACAAACACACCCAAGGGATATGCAAGGTTCCTGTGTAACAGCCTAAGTCTAAAATGAAAGATGTCTGGCACCACCATGCCAGTGAAGACAGTTCATCCGTAGTTGACAGTTTCTCAACATAAAAGAGCTTAGAATGAGGTTAGTGTGAGCCATGGGTGAAATGGAAATTCCTTTCACCTTGACTAATACATTTTAAGTGACTCCCACTTAGGGTCAGAAAATTACAAGTCCTATTTTGTTAAACAGTTAAAAAAACAAACATAATCTGCATTAGGCTGGAAAGTTCTACATTCCAGTGAACATGAGGGATGGTGAACATAGCCTGTGGGCCAAACACAGCCCACGCAGAGCTTCACACTGTTGAAGCTTTCATCTTCAGCACCCCGAGGTACAGCCCACAGAGACTACAGGATCCCAACATGCAGTGCTCCATCTTGCTCCAACCTAATGCATTCAACATGCCAGAACCTGTATCTCCCATGAGCTGCACTGTCACACCACAACTGAAGAGGGTCACAGCTCACTGTGCAAGCATTCAGGAGGTGGGGGGCTTCATTTGGACCTCAAGAGGATGAGACTGAGTTGCAAGTTCTGTAACCAGCACGGTTCCCACAGGGCTGCTTCTTTTTCAGGAGTTACTAATGGATAGTGAGCTTATCCACCCATCAGTTCGCTGATTCCTGATAAACTGCATTCTTATGTAATGTATGTCCCATGCTAATATTTACAAGTTAACTAAAAAATAAAAACCGAGTGTATTTCCCACTTGTATGTCCCTCCTCTCTCACCAAATCCATATAGAGTATATGTTTGGTTGTGAAGATACCTGAAGGAATAATGTCATGAAAAAATTCACATAAACAAGAGAATTTTCATGGCAGATAATTTATATCTCATGACCCAGTGTTAAATAAAGTGGACTGTTAGAGAAATGAAGCTTGGATAAATGAAGTTCCAGCTGCATCTCTGTAATACCTTTATAGGACTTCATGGTATGCCTGTAATGGGGAGATCTGGTATCATAATCTATTTTCCCAGATTGCCAGTGGAAAGTTATTACTATAATTAATACAGATATGGTTTCGTTCTATTAAAAATGTTGCAGACAAGTTCTCCATACACCTGGGAAATGGCTACAAAAAGGGGTTTGCATTCCTAGAGTTTCAGTTGAGTCAATTGACTGCCTAGAGTAGCTCCAAAGCTACCAGTACAAAAGCCTTTCTAGAAGCAGCAGTTGTGCTCATGACATCCAAGTTATTTATCTGTGGTAACAGAATAAGAAAGGACTAAAATAAATTTGTAATTTCTCATTCCCAAATCTTGGACCAAATCTGAGGACCACATCTTGTTTCTTAGCCTAGTATTCTATTTTGTCTTTTGAGTTACCTTTTGCTGAGTTGAACTTTACAGCAGTCTGATCAACCATCAGCTCTCTCACTAGAGAAAGAGAATAGAGATTGAGTTACTCAGCATTGATCCCTTTTTTGTGTGTGAGTTTTTTTTAAGCCTCACACTCAAAAATACATTTAAATCTTTTTAGTATTAAACCCACATGGAAACTGAAATGTATGCTCTACTAACATTAATCACTTTTATTTGCTTTATATATGTAGGAAACTAAATTTTATCCAGTAGGTTCAGTGAAATTCTTCCTCCAATGCCCTCAGTATTCCAGCTTTCTCCATGTTAGCAGGATAACAGTGGAAACAATGATCCATGTACTCATGGGCCAGGCTGCATTCCTGGGCTCTAGGGTTTAAGAGACCCTTTACAGAGCACAGGGGTACACCCTGTTTGCAGTTCTGCCATGGTCTCAGCATGCAACCTTTGACAAAATGTTTAATTGTAATATCCTTTCTTTTCTTCAGATGAAAGAAATTAGACAATCATTTATAGCCTCTTTTTAAAATGCTCTGAGATTTATGAATGAAGCAATCCTCCTTCCCTTGCTACTGCATTCCTGCAATGGCTTTCTGTTGGAAACAAAGGATGTTGGGTTAGAAGGGTGACTAATAAGCGACCTGAAAACAAAAGGAATCTAGTACTGGGACAGCATGACCTGCAGGAATTCTGCTGCTCCCAGACACACCAAGGATTAGCAGTCACCCTACACAACTCCCTCGGACCATCAGAACAGTAAAAAAAGGAAAAAAAGAAATACAAGATAAAGCCTCTTGTCCCAAGCTTATGGTTCAAAGAACAAAAAATACCAAGTTCATTCCTAACTTAGAGAGCATTTATTTGGAAGAAACTCTGGGAAGGAATTCTATGGAAATTAACCCTTGCTTCTCTGGATGTTATTACTACTATGTTCTACTATGTATAGTGTATATATAGTATAGTATGTTCTACTATGCAGAACTTCCATTTTTCTCCAAAAATTTCTAGTCCTTAGAAGTAGAAACTGTCCTGATTAGTTTCTCACGTAACCATCTAGCCCATAAACACCAGAGCCAGGCTGGAGGGAACAGTTATGCAACAGAGCCTGTGAAAGAGACAAAACTGCTTGAGGCCAATTGGCTGCTTACATCATATATTTTCATGCTCTGTTTACAACCTCTCAGTATAGGCGTCCCACAATTCTGCTGTGTAAGTTGTGGGTGAAAATTGCTTGATAAAGTAAGGAAAAACCAAACAACTTATTGAATGTTCACCTCAAATTTCAACTCAACAGTCCTTTAACGTCACATGTTTAATGCAGGGTTTCATTAATAGGCTGAGTGTGATGAGTGGGGATACCTTCCATATAACTCCAGGGAATTATTTTTTGAGACCACAAATCACACCACATTCAGTTCTTCTGAACTCTCTGGTATATATTATTGCTTGATCAAGAACAAGCAGATCTCTGTTGCCGGTGTGATGAAGGGACTATTTCTCTGTGTGACTTCTCTCTGTGCAGCTGAGCCAGTTGAAGAACTGTGCTCCCCTGCTTTTCAGAGCTGTGTATCAAGGCTGGCACCAGAATGAGATGGAAAAATACCTGTGGGGGAAGGTTCATCCCAGCTATGTCAGAGCCCTTCACAAGAATGAAACCATTTACCCTGCTTGCAGGACAACAGTACTAAAAAATAAAATCCAGAGCAAAACAAAAGTAATGGAAATTTAAAGTGAACTTCATATTCGGCACCTGAAATGCCACATGTAAAACATTCCTCCTTAACTCAAGACACTGCACATGACAGAGGGGAAAAAAAAAGAAAAAAAAAAAAAAAAATCACTGTATCAACATCACAGTGCCTTAAAAAAGCAAAAATAGCACCAACAGCTGGCTTTAGGATTGAGTACAGTGAACAGAGATCTTGCAGTACCCACAGGAGGCTGCAAACCTGGAAGATGCAAGAAAACAGGATTGCTGGGTTAAGTTGGTTTTCAGGGAATGAATGCAGGACAAGTCAGTTCTAAAGGCTTAACATTTAAACATGAAAATAGTCTCCATTATATGAGAAAATCTCCAGTGAGATTAGCACCCGTGCTTTATTGATAGAATCACATTAATTCAGAAACAATCCTGAATATTTGCATTACACCCACAGGCAGCAACAACGATCGGAAGGCTTGGTATCAGAAAGTTGTTGAGAATTGTGTTCAATTTAACTATAGTGAATCTTCCTGGGTTGCAATGGAGCTTTGGATCTCTTGCCTTTTATAAGCAGCACGTCAGTCAACAAGAATTTAGCTTGGAGGAATGCATTACAAATGTAGAACAAATCAAATTAGCTCTCAGATGTTATCTGTCGATATCTCATTTCTTCCTCAGACTTCTAACCACTGGAACACAACATCTGGGCAGTTGGGGAAGGCAACTGTTTTACTAAAAAGTATTAAATATAGATGTTATAGAACAAATTACAACATGCTATATTACCACACCACCTACAGCACAGGACGAACCAGGAACAGTTACCTGCTGTGAAAAAGGTAATTCAGTCTACCTAACGTGTGTCACCTTTACAGTATAAAAAGCCAACTTAACCAGAGCAATTATGTGCTAAGGATGAGTGACAAAGTCATCTGTTGCAGCAGTTATTTAAAGAAATCAAGATCTGGAGCAGCATTTACTTTTTTTCAAATTTTTCCTGCCATTGAAACTTGAAGGCTCCTGAAGAATTCAATAATGCATTCAGTGCTGAACAACCACAGGCTTTATACTTAATATTCTACATACTTCAACTTAAATTTAGAGCAGCACTCTTTCTTCTTTTTAACTGGAAATAGTTTGCTTACCTGAAAGTTCTTTGTGATATTCATAGAATAGACTGAGGAAGGAATTATGTGAGTTGCTTGGCCAAAGTTTTCCAAAGCATTTCACCCTGATCAGCATTAAGTGATAAGCTCCAGTGACACACACACTTTATGCCACGATGTACATCAAACTAGAGGTTTTACTGCCCAACATCTTAATGGATTCAAGAAGAGCAAATGAAAATATACTGTAGTAGAAGTGCCACAACTGTGAGTTCTGTTAGGTAGCAGTTAGACTATGAATCACATAATAAACTGTGCTGTTGATAGCAAAGGCTTTTGCAGCCTCCCTTATCCACAAAGATAACTTTTTTGTGCCACAGCAGAGTGCTGTGAGAAAGGAACAGGCGTAAGTCACCTGCAGCCCTAAGATTTCCTTTAGAGGCTAAAATTGACTCCACTATTACAGTAGAGTTTAGGAAGTTCAGGCTTTACCTTGTCCAATGGTTTAAAGCCCTGGTGAAAGTTCCTTGCTCAAGTCACCCAGAAACAGGCTAGAGCACTACATCATGCACTGCAGAGAGCAACTGTGTACTGACATGGGCTTTGGGTGACACGAACCAATAGACTGTGACCCGAGAGCATCATGTTTAGCCAGCAGAGGTGCATAAAACATTTTATCAGAAAATTAATTGAACAACTTGTTCTAAAAATCTAGAACAATTTTCATCATTAAAACCAAAGAGAAAATCACAAAATGTGCCTACATTTGAATATCCTGATGTCTTCCATGTGTACCTTGAGGAAGCAAATCTCTATGCTTACCATGTGCCACCCAGAGGAAAACTTTGCTAAAAACACCTCTTTGTGATCAGTCATTACCCAGTTCTTCCTTAGGTTTGTGCAGTGCTTTCTGCAACAGTCTGTCCACCGACCCAGACAGTGAGCATGCCTGCCTAGTCCCCTGCTGGTGCATGCAGTCACATCATAAACGGATCAAATGCCATTGTACAACTAAATAGGCTTTTTGGACTAAGTTTCCAAAATTTGGGAGTGGGCCTTTCTTTCATTCAAACTAATTTGGGCAACAATGAAAAAATTCACTCATGAACAGGGTTTCTGACTACATCTTTTTCCGTCAGTGGTTCTTGTTTTCCGCTCCAACCCACATCATCTATTCTCTTCCTTCCACCCATTCTTCCCCCCAAAAAAGGCTGGCTTGGACACTGTGCTTCAATTTTCTGTAGAACTTTCTATTTTTCTTTCCCATTCTTTTTGTTTAGCATATGAAAAGAGCTTCCTGTTTAGAAACATGGGAGTCCTACACCCTCAGTAATGATGTATTCAGCCCATCAGTGATCTTGGCATGAATGCCTTAAACCTTAATAAGCCTGATGGGATTTTCTGTTCATGTCATCATCAGTTCAAAAAACAATGCACAGCATTTGTCATCTTGCACTGAATCAGCTCCCTTCCCAGTACTATGGTTCTAGTAAGAAAAATCGAGTAAGGTTTAAAAGCTTCCTTAAGTATTTCAAACAATAGATTTCCAATGAAATCTACACAACAGAAACAGAAGTACCAAGAGACAGTGCTGTTGTAGAATTCCCAACATGATCAATACTGTCCTGCTTTTGCAGCCCTGAATCCCTGCAGCAGCCTGCCAATGCTCACACTGCTCAAGGCTTACTATAACTGTATTATCCAAATCCTAGGCTTGTCCTGTGGTAGGGAATAGGAATGAAACACATAATGTAATCCCTGTTAAACTTGAAAAAAAAACCCAAAACCCCAAACACATAACTAAACCTAAACCCTACACAGCCTAGAACAAAATTCTGTCTTGATCAAATATGTAGGATGGATCAAAATCTTTACATATGGGTCAAAAAAAAGGCAACAGCAGTGGTGGCTTGAAATAAACTGAAGTATTTGCCTCTCCAGGAGTTAAATGTACATAAACACCTAAGTGCAGGCTGTTGCCCTCTGCTGAATTTTAACTGCAGTGAAGTTCTGTGAAGGTATTGGACAGCACTTGAAGCAGAGGGGCAGCTTTGTGTACCACACACAACAAGTGCTGTTCTTCTCCAAGCAGGGCTCAGCAGCACAGTGGTCAACCACAATTTATTCTATATGGTGCAATTCTTCAGCTAATTCTTCTCTGGGCAAAGCTGACAGTCTGGAGCTTGTGCATCTTAACCTCTGACAAAGCAAGGCACATACACTGCTTCACTTTAACTCTTGTGGGGACTTGCTCTGTACCTACATAAACACCAAAACATATTTTGATTTTTACTTATGGGTGAGCAGCAGAGTTAATTTAAAACTGTCGGCAAGTGCCATCCTAATTAAAAACAAATGACTAATTGTACAACTACAGGGCCTGTTGACACAGGCTTACATACATCAGTAAAAGCCAACCAAGCTTGAATTCGAGGAAAAGCAGCACCATCTAGTGCCCTACAGGAGTCAGAGATCCAAAAATCAATTTCACAAGCCCATACAGAAATGTCAAGGTAGCCAACAGTCACAAAAGCAGTAGGACACCAGAAGTTTAACTCTATCACTGCTTCTGATAAAGGGAGTTACATAATAAAAATCTTACTAAAAAACAGCTGCTGAGAGTGAGATGTTTTCAGGCAGAACAAAAATTCTTTAAAGACAAACTGAGAAATTATTCTGCTATCTACAAAAAAGGTGCAGTCCAAAAGATAAAATTTACCACAAGGCTACTACTGTCTATAACAAAGCTATGAGAAATAAAAAGCCAAGCTTCAAGAAGTCCAGTAATACTAGAAGTTCTAGCAGACTGAAAATACAAGACAATATGAAAAGGCACTGGAGAAATCTTGAGAAAATATGAGGAAAATTAATAAAAATTCTTTTTCAAACTCATTAGGAACAGATATCTTGACAAACAGTTAGTACAGTCAACTTACGATCAAAAAGTAGAAAGAACAGTAAGAAAGAAACCAGACTGCAAAAAACTTCTCGAATGTTTTGGGGTTTGGCTTGTTTGGGATTTGTTGTTTTTTTTGAGGGAGTTCATTTAGGGTGGTGTTCTTTTGTTGTTGTTTGTTTGTTTTGCTGGGGTTTTGTTTGTTTGGGAGGGGGTGTTTGTTTTCTGTTGTTGTTTTTTAATGCACATTCATCATGGAGAGGCTTAGACTGGATCCCACTCCATACAGCTAATTTCAAATTAGAGGATCAAGGATGCTACTGAACATTTCAGTGACACAAACAATAACAGATCTTTATAATTAGACAGTAAATACCCAAGAAATCAATTAGACAATAATTGAGCTACCAACCACCGTAATCTCTCACTTAAAACTTCAAAAGAGCCAGCTGTGCTGATACCCTGTGATATAAAAATACTGCACATACAGATAAATGTATTAGGCTGGCAAATATGGCTCAAGTAAAGGGTATGTAGGACTCAATCATCATTCTCAGAGTCTACAAGTTTTATTAACATATGAATTCTAAAATTTATCAAGGCAGAACTTCCTGACTTACCAACACTTGGAGCATCATCTCAGTCCTCCAACACAAAAATCATACAGTACAAAAAGAAATGGAGCAGCTTTCACCAGAAATGATTGGCAGACCTTGCATTCCTCACCACTGTTGCAAGCTATGGACTAAGTTATGAAGATTTTTAGCTGCAGGAGAAAGTGCCAGAGCAAACTGCTTTTGCTAACTCTACAGAGCTCTTAGATAATTAAGTTTATTAAGTCAGAAGTCAAGCTTTGTAGGAAGTGCAGAGCTACATCTCTCATATGACTCTACAATATAACTATAGTGTGTCTTTTTTCACACAAGAAGGAAAATAAATTGCAAACAGGGTGGGCCTGAGAAAGTACGTATTAAAAAAGAGCTTTGTTCAGGTTCTAGTACATCTTCACTGCAGATAACTTATGAGCATCTTAAGGCATCCAGCAGAATTTAATGTATTCAAGAACTCAAACAGGCTACAGACAGTGGGAAATGAATGCAGTAAGCAACTCAACAGCAAGTGAGCAACAACCTCAGTCTCTGCTCAGGGCCTTGCAAACCACAACTGTTAACAAAGCCCCAATGAAAACATCTGAAAACATTGCAATGAAGCCCATCTTCTTTAGACATCTTAAGTGGAAGATTCATATAAACACCATTTCCCTGCAATGAAGAAATGCATCACAAATTTGAACACAGAGCCATAAATTACAGCACCATTGACTGATGTAGTGTCCCCCAAAACAGTAATCTGCAAAACTTGGGTATTAGCAAGGACAGATGTTAAAACAACACACTGAAGTTACTACTTTCTCTGATAGTGAGGCTGCATACTATAATTTCATAAAGCACTAGCTCTACAGAAGAGCATATACCCTCAACACAAAAACATGACAACTCAAATCTCAAAGATAAACCAAAATTTATTTAAAACAACAAAAATAAGACTGTGCTACTGCCAAGATAGAAAAAATTAAGGATTCTTTTACCGAATGTGACAAGACAGCCAATTTACAGCAGTTTACATTAATTCTGAGAAAATCAGGTTGGGTTTTACACTGCTTCAATTGACTACATGTATTTTCTGCAAGACAAACTGGTTCCCCTTCCCTCCCCTTTCCAAAATAACAGACAAAAATATCCTATAAAAAACATATACAGAATTTTGTGACATGATTGAAACATGAACCACTGTCCAAAAATCTGGAACTTTCCAAGAAGATTAAATCCTTTGTTGCTTCAACCAACCCTCAGTGGGGGAGCTACAAGCACAACGCCATCCCCTCTGACAAAGAGCATCGGAATATTTCTTTTGGTAGACTGTGAAGAAGGAAAGAAAAGTTTACATTTACAAAACATTCATTTCAACCACAAAAACACACCTGAAACAACTCCAACAAACATGCAATGTTTCGGCATGCTGAAGAGATCAATACAACTAAGACCAAGTCTCTGGATATCCTGTGTACTTCCATAACAATTTGTCCAAAACCTCTGTTAGAGCTTGCTTCAAAAAACAATATAACACAGTGTAGTTAAAAAAAATAGTCTGAGGATAAATAAACTACTTTATTTAGTCCTTACTTTATAAATCTCTTCGTAGGTTTCTTCATCGATCTCTATTGTAGTTACAGTTTCTTCCACATCACCCAAAATCATATTTAAGTGCTGATCATATGCCTATAGGAATGAAGTTGGTTTATTATGTTTTCCAAATTCAAACATGAGCTTATTAAAGTGAGAATTTTAATAAGACTTTCAGACATAAATAATTTAGCCTGACCAAAACCAAGTATCATCAGTTCTAGTTACAACTCATCACAAACAAACAAATGAGAACTCTGCAGCGGGAAAAAAAAAGACACAACATCTACATTTACTGAAACACTCTTGCAGGAAATCGCTCTGAAGCATTCTGTGAGAGCACCTACAAGAACTCAGAGACAGACACACTTTGTTGACATCAAAACAGTTACACATTCTCTGCTCCCAGTCCAGCCTCCTGGAATTGACTGCCCAGGGCCAATTTAAAGGATGTGAAAGCTGCTTCTCATACAGTGCTACAAAACCTTAAACACATGTTCCAAAAACCTTACGAAAGAATGCTGCAAACTACACATGTCCCTCATGGACCTCTCATCATCTCTGTTTCCAAAGGAGCTAAGGCCCAGCTAATACAGGGTGCAACTGGTTCTCTTCCCCAGCAGAACACAGCAGTCAGGGAGGACGACTGACTTAATAGAAAGGAAAACTCAGAGAACCCATAGCTGAGTACCTATCCCTTCACACCTCCGGTGTGCCTTAAGGGATGGGTTTGATAATGATGACCTCAGTCTTAAAGAGGCCTCAGGGTACATACAAGAAGAGGCCTGCAGCATTATTGCTTATTTCACAGACACAGAAATGGAAGCCAAAAACAGTGAAATTAGTTGCTTGGTATCATTCAGGAGACAAGAAAAACAAAATACATCTCTTGACTTTCTAGGGAAGCAGTTAATAGCAGACAAAGTACTGAAAAAATTAGATTTTTCCACCAATCATGTTCCACTTCTGGTAACTAACATGATTCTTAACCTGTTTTCTCTAATCACTTCCACACCTGCAACCACAAAATACAATTACTCATGTTTTCAAACTAATTTTTCAACAACCAGTGGAATATTACAGGTAAACTTGTTTAACAGACTGTTGTACATAAAGAAAGGCTGCCCAGTGCTTAGCTGAATGAGTATGGCAGCATTCCGAAGATTTTACTTACATGTAATCTGCCTCTAAGCTCTCTGTCATTCCTCATTTTCACATAGATTCGCTCATCTAGACTAAGTCTGATGAGATCTAGTGGCTCCTCTACAGTATTTGTTGTTTGTTGCTAAAAAACAAAACAAAAGTGTTATTTGCACAGAAGCCTGCAAACTTTTCCATTCCTCGGTGTTCGTGAGACACAGAAAACAAAGGAGTGAGAACACAGATGCAAATACTTCAAATCATTACTTCACATCCCGGTGAACCTGAGTGCATCTGATTTAGACTCTACTGATACCCACCAGCGCGAGCAATGCTAGCCAAAAGATTTCAGTTTAGTCTGCAGCAAATCATTCCTCACACACAGGGGTGTTGGAACTAGATGATCTTTCGGGTCCTTTCTAACACAAACCACTCTATGACTCTGTGAACCGTTTTTCTTACCAGCAGCCACTGTTTACACTGCAGCAGAGAGCCCACCCTGCGAGAAGCAGCACATCTGTGCCGTGGTGCAGGCTGGACAGCTGAACCCAGGCTGACACGGGCGCCAGCACAGGGAGTTACCCGGGCACACAGCCGGGTGGCCTCAGGGCCCCGGGCACACACTGCCCCACACACAGCCGGGTGGCCCCAGCTCCCCGGGCACACACTGCCCCACACACACTCGCCTCTTCCGAGCCCTTGCTGGGCCACACAGCAGCCAGGCCAGGCCTCGAGGTTGGTGTGAAAGCTTAACACATACTGGGCTGAGGCCCTTTCTGTGGGGAAGGCACACACGCAACTAAAAAAGGGTGAAGAGCTCCGTGCACATCCCACATCTCTCATATGTATCCCATATCTCCGCTCTAGCCACCTCCTCCCTTCAGAGCCAGGGGCATTGCCCTGGGCAGCTCTCCCCCCTTTCCCTCCGCCGGGGCAAGGGGCCTGCAGCGAGGCCTGCCCGCGCCCCGAGCTCCTGGGCCGAGCAGGGCTTTCCCCTCACACGGACAGCGCTCCCCGGGGGCTGCGCCCGGCCCAGGCGAGAGCTGCCTCGCCCTGCACCGCGGGAAGAGGCAGGAGCGGCTCACCTGGTCCACCTCATCCGCCATCTTTCAAACCGCCTCCCGCGCCCGCCCGCGAGACTTTATGGCCCAGCCCCTTCCCTTCCGTTCCGTTCCGTTCCGTTCCGCTCCGTTCCGTTCCGCTCCCCGCGCGGGGCCGGGCCGGAGCGCCATGGGCAGGAAGCGCAGAGCATCCTCCCGGCCCGCGGCCGCCAAAAAGAGGCGCTCCGGGGGGCTGCGGGAGGAAGATGAGGAGGAGGAGGAGGAGGAGGGTGAGTGCGGCAGGGAGGCCATGGCGGGCCGGGCGCTGCGCCACCGCGGTGGCTAGGGCTGCTGCAGGCCGCGGGGCTCGGGGGGCAGCGGGGGCAGCGCGCCCTTGGGAAGAGCCGCCGGGCCGGAGCAGGGTGCTTATCGGCTGCGTTATCGGCGGTGCTCTCAGTGCCCCACATCCCGAGCACTAACCCCGTGTGTGCCGCACGCTGCCCCGATTGTCAGCCCCGAGCGCTGACAAAGGCTGAGCGAGCCCTGAGGGGTTGTCGCACCTCGGCCGCGCTCTGCGCAGCAGCTTCACGGGTAATATGTTGATGTGAGTGGCAAGCACGCCGCCTGGTTTTCCGCCGATCCCATCGGTAGGACTAAAGGAATCTTAGGTACTTCTTATGAGTTACGTAAGTATTTTCGTCGGACAAGTCTCACTGTTCAAATCTTTACTGTTTATAAACAATGGCATGCTCACCATTGCGAGTGCTTACATTCTTTCGTAGCTGCCTCTAAAGAAGTCCATGGAGATGTTGTTTCAGATTGCCATGGAGATGAAACTCCATCCTCTTAACAATCATCTTCCTTTGTTTTGTCACATGCAGATGATTTCGAAGAGAAAAAGCCCAGTATAAAGAACTCAAAAGCTCCAGCTAGGAAGAAGAAAGAAGATTGTGATACTAAAGTTTCCAACACAGCAAAAACTTCCAAACCCTCAAAACAAAAAGAGGCAAAATCACAAGTAAAAGAAAGTAAAAAGAATGCTAGAAATAAAGAGAATTGTATCAAAGAGGAAACATACAGGTAAATTTATTTATCATTCAATTCTATAGAGCTTTTTCTTCATCTTATGTTTTTCTGTGGTTTAATTGTCAGATGCTCAATTTGTTGTTACCAGTGCAGAGGTCATGCTTCATTTATTTTCCTATTTTTAGTCTTTGATAAACAAGCACCTGCATTTCCTGATGCTGACACTGTTTTGATGGTTTTAACAGTGACTCACTGAAGCATCCTCAGAAGGAGATGAAGTTAAAGACAGAATCTCCTATTAAAAAAGAGATGGATGAAGGCAATACTGGGGATGATGATGATGATGATGAAAGTGAAGATGAATGGGAGGATGTGGAAGGTAACAATTGCATATTTATTCATTTTAAGCACTTTTTAATAGCTTGTATATTACCATGAGTCTTCAGCAGCAGGTGACCAGCATCCCACAGTTACTTAAAATAACTTAGCACACACAGTGTTACAGAAGATCCCGGAGGTGGTAGTTACTGGGGATGTTTCTGTTTGAAGGTTTGAACACTTGAGAAGGAAGATGTAGGTTCTTATCCTATCATCAGTCCTCCCTGGGAATCTATTCCATGTTTACTTATAATTTAGTAATATTTTATGTTTTCAGAACTCCAGGAACCTGCCACAGATAAGTTAGAAGAAGTTGCTGTTCTTCCGTCAGTGGGGCTGCCAAGCAATCCTGTTGAGATAGAGATTGAAACCCCAGAGCAGGTGAAGAAAAGAGAGAGGAGGTAAGAACAAGGAGGTGGTGGAGGGCTGGTAAAGGCTGAAGTTAAAAATACCCCAAAGTCTTGACAATCATTGACTTGCTGTGTTCTGGGTGAAAAACCCTACTTGATGCAGACCATTGAGTTGGAATGATGCAGGGTTGTGGGATGAAGAATAGTGTACACAGTGACAATTTTACCAAAAATCTTCAGTGGAAATTGGCAGGAATGGAAGAGGCTTTTCAGCTTCCTTGAAAGTCAAGTGTGTAGCTTCACTGTGTTTTAGTATCTACATTTCTAATTAAGGGACAGTAGATCTCCGCAATGAGCGCTGAGGTGATACTGCAAAATCTTAACAGCTTGGGTGGAAGCCTTTGTGTGCTCACACCTGAGGTGTGAATGAGTGGGTCAAATGAATGCCCTCAGCACCTGAGAGCATTATACCAAGGAAGGCTGGCTTTAAATGGCAGCTGGAGACCTGAGGATGTCTTGGGCTCTTACAGGATGGGCACAGTCCCAGGCTGCCCTTCACAGTAGAGCAACCAGAGTGTCTATATATACCCTCCTAAGACTTCATCAAATAAGAGAAATCTGAATGGAATGCCAGCAGTAATCTAAAAGTCAGGTGATTCAGATAAGCTTAGTACGGAGCTGTCCAAATCTGTCTGTAGGAAACTGTAGGCATGTGAAACTAGGCAGAATTCAGGTCATCTGAGTATACCAAGCTCTCAGTAGTCAGGTACATGGAGTTCACAGTCATACTCATCTGCAGGCCTGTTTGCACACCAGTCTCTAAGCTTTTCCTTAAGTGTGCACAGAAGATTCTCTGGGATGGATTCTCTTTGTGAACTGACCCTGTTCAGGAATCTAGAAAGGCAGGTCCACAGAAGTCCTGCAACATCCATTTCTTTTGTAATCTTCTGCAGAGAAAAAAGGCAAGCTGAGTTTGAGATGTACCTTCGGAGAATGATGAAACGATTCAGCAAGGAGGTCCGTGAGGACACACATAAGGTATTTGTCACAGAGAACCATGGCAGAGAAGAAATTGATCATAAAGATGTCTCAACTGATTTGTAATTGAAAGAAACTAATTTTTATCATCTAATGTGGGGCCATGGCTAGAAGTGAAAAAGTAAAGAGGCTGTAGTCCCGACAGATGCTCCTTAGTTTCCTCCTAAACTGTGAGTTGGAAACGCCAGTGCCTGCATTAGTAAATTTCTAGCTCAAGGCATATGTGAGTAGGATGTATATTTCTCCATTGAGGGATATCTTCTCATTCTGTCAGGATTAAAGTGCCAGTCATGTAGAGCAGGAGACACTTGCAAGGTCTTCAGTGCTTTACTGTCTTTTGAACACAGCACTGCGAATGCTTTGGAGGCTTCATTGTTGCCTGTCTCTCTTAAAACGAGCAGTGAAGTATTTCTTGTCTTTACCCTGGACAGTAGGTCTAATGAAGTAAATCTCTTGAGAATTTATGAACTTTTCTCTCTCAGGTTCACCTCCTGTGTTTACTAGCGAATGGTCTCTATAGGAACAGGATCTGCAGCCAGCCAGACCTCCTCGCCATTGGTCTGTCCATCATCCCTGCCCGCTTCACCCAAGTGCCCGCAGGTCAAGTGGGCCTTGTCTACCTTTCCAACCTGGTGAAATGGTAAAACTCTATTCTAATCATGGTACTACATAGAATGTAGAGCCAGGGTTCAGGGAGAGGGATAACTAATTAACAATTTTCAGCGATTTTTAAAATTTTTAAATACAAGGGTGAGAGGGGCTGTCCTTTTTACAGAAGGAGAGGGTGAACTCTGAAGTTCGTGAATACAGTCACAAACCCTGGACAATATGCAGGTGTCTTGTATTTCAGGTTTGTTGGAACCTTCACTGTCAATGATGAGCTTTCCACTGAAAAAGGAGAGCCCCTTCAGTCAACCCTGGAGAGAAGGTTTGCCATCTATGCTGCACAGGATGATGAGGAGCTGGTTCATGTAAGAGACTGGGAAGTGCAGGGTTGGTTGCTGAGTTTGGATGCTGTATCAGTGCTGTGTCTCAGGTCATTCACAAAGTGGTGTGAGGGGTAGATTTGTGGCTTTTTATTGTCTTGTATTTTTATCTGGAGACCATCTGTGATTAAATTACTCAATTTAAACTGTTTTTCAGATATTTTTAATTATTCTGCGAGCATTGCAGCTGCTGTGTCGCCTCGTGCTGTCTTTTCAGCCTATTCCTCTCAAGGAGACAAAACCAAAGGTAGTTTTTGTTGTTTGTGTGGAATAAGGAATAGGTCACTGATTAAAAAAATCTTCTGGCTGTTATAATTTGCAGTGAATTGCTTACTGCATGAACCAGGGTTTTGTCTACAGTGCAGAAAATGCAAACCCTTAATTTTTAGTTTTCTTCTTTAAAAAGCCAGTCATTTTTGTGTGTAAGCAAAGATTTCTTAATGCTTCAGTGGTTTTAAATTTCTTTAAAACTTAAAGCATGAGTACACCTCTCTTCAGCCGATTGCCTGAAGTTTTCAAGTTCCTAATACAAGTGGATTGGCTGTGCCTGCCAACCTTTGATCTGCACGAACCTCGGGCTGAGTTCAGTTTGTTTTTTTAATCAAAATCTTTCCCATGGTGATAAAAGTGACCTGGCCTCTTTCTTTGCAGGGAAAGACCTCATCCAAGAGGCTGTCTCACAGCAGCACCTCTGAGGGGCAGGAGAGTTCTGCCACAACACCCAAAGCTGTGGTAAAAAAATGCCCTAATAAAAAAGCCAAGCAGGATGAGAAATCCTCAGAGAGCAAAGAAGACGACAAGGAGCCAAAGAAACCCAAAACTGCTCAGACTGAAAGGACACACAAGTCAAAGCTGACTAAAGGTAGCCAGGAACAGAAGGAATCAAGTAATGGGAGCAGTTTAGCAGAAAAAGATGTGCCAGTCAGGCCCAAGAATGACCGCCGGAGACGAGTGGCCTCCAAAGTGTGTTACAAGGAAGAGAGTGGAAGTGATGAGGGCAGTGCTTCGGACTTTGAGATTTCAGAGGAGGAGAGTGATGTCTCTGATGAGGATTTTGAAACTGTCCCTAAAAGGCGAAGGACCTCACTGGCCTCCCAGAAGGTAAAGGTGACATCTGTAAAAAGCCCAAAACCAGAGACTTCATCATCAAGGCTGTCAAAAAATTCGTGTGGAGCTGAGCCTAAGCCAGCAAAAAGTACAACTCCAGCCTCGCCTCAAGCACAGAGAAAGAGAAACAAAATCATTTCTAGTGATGAGGATGATGGACAGCAGGAGGTGAGGAAAGCAATGGGCACAGACCAGTGGCTGGAGGTTTTCCTTGAGCCTGAGGACAAATGGGTTTGTGTAGACTGTGTTCATGGCAATGTGGGCCAGCCCCAGCTGTGCTTCGCACATGCAACAAAGCCACTTTTCTACGTGGTGGGATTTGACAATGATGGGAGTGTCAGGGATGTCACACAAAGATATGACCCAGCGTGGATGACCTCAACAAGGAAGAGCCGTGTGGACCCTGAGTGGTGGGAAGAGACACTGCAGCCCTATGAAAGTCCCTATGTGGAGAGAGACAAGAAGGAAGAAAAGGAGGTAAATGGCAAAAGGTTATTCAGGACATTTAGTCCAGGAGTTCAGTCTCTGGATTCTCATTCAGGCAAAATCACCAAGAATCCTTCCATGAGGAAGGAGGTTTGTACTTGAACTTCCACTGTTGAGATTGAACATATTTTAAAGGGAATACACAGTGATAAATTTAAACAATATGAAATGATGGAGGTTGTTCAGATAAATTTGCATAGCAAAAGTACTGCACAGCTTGTGCTGAAAACTTACTAGTGAGATTTGTGTACAGTTTAGCATTATGCTTCTGAGAGAGAGTGTTTAAAATAGGTCAGGGTACACATGTAGGTACTTACTTGCAGCAAGAAAGTGTTGCTCTGTTGGCTCATCTGATTAGGTTTCTGTTGCGTTTTTTCTCTAGTCCATATTATAGTCATTCTTACTTTGTTACAAAGGGAAAGAGAGTTGTGAAATTACTCTTTTCTGTATAATTACAGTTTCAGGTGAAGCTTCAAGATCAGCCTCTGCCAACAGCAATTGGGGAGTACAAAAACCACCCTCTCTATGCACTGAAGAGGCACCTCTTGAAATTCCAGGCCATCTATCCTGAGACAGCTGCTATCCTGGGGTACTGCAGGGGAGAGGCTGTCTACTCCAGGTGAGTTGTGCACCTGTTATTATCTGCATCTGTGATCTTTGTAACAAATTGAAGAGCTAATTTGCGTGATGGTGTCAGCAATAGTCTTGGGCCACATGACTAAACAGGTGAGGCATTTAGGTGCTCTGACACTATTTGGGTATCATTAAGATACAGGTTTTTTATTATTCCTAATATGATAGGAAGTCTCTTTAGATCTGTTATGGATCCCTTGAAAACTCTTTATGTTTGCTTCTTTCTGGCCTTTTTAGAGACTGTATACACACGCTGCACTCCAGGGACACTTGGCTGAAGCAAGCTCGAGTAGTGAGGCTTGGAGAAGTGCCTTACAAGGTAAGAGGGCAAATTTGACTTCCTCTTATGCAATCCACCTGTCCTCTAAAGTTCAAGGGCAGTTGTGTTTTGGTTTTTGTCTTCTCTCTGTCAGCAGATGTGGATTTCACACTTCCTTGCATGGTTTGTGGTAGCTGTACTGTCTGTCTTCTGTGCCTATAGTTCCTACATTCTACCCAAAGCCCAGCATTGTCTTTTTCCCACCCCAAGGGTGTCTGGCAGAGCTGCTCCATTTTCATCTTCTCCAAAAGCATCCCAGTGTTTTACATCCACTGCTGGATCTCTGCCTGTTGCATACAGGTGCTGTGGGTTGTCATTTATAGGCAATGGATATTGAAGCTAGGAAATAGCATTTCTGCTCTCTCAGAGCCTTCTCCTTCGGTGTCCTAGGAAAACCTGAAGTCGCTGTCAGCTTGTTGTGATGTTATAGGCCTGCTTGTTGTATTGGCAGATGGTGAAAGGATTATCCAACCGGGCGAGGAAGGCGCGCCTGGCAGAGCCGGCAAACCGGGACCGGGAGGACCTGGCGCTGTTTGGCCGCTGGCAGACTGAGGAGTATCAGCCTCCCATAGCCGTGGATGGAAAGGTAGCTGGGAAGGCAGGATTGGTGCTAAAGGAAGTGGTTTGTGTGGAGCTCTAGGCTTTATTTTTCCAGAAGTTGCATGTTTTAAGGGCGAGATAGTCAGTAACATCTGGATTCAGGATTAGGAGTTCAGAGTTTACTGTACCCAGGAGGAAATGCTTAAAACTCTACCAAGGCCTTTTTTTCACACGTACCAGTGCTGAGTGCTAGCAGTGCAGACTGCTGGAGTTACAATTTCGTTGATCTAATTTCCCTAGCCCTAGTTTGCTTTGCTAATTCTCTGCATTACTTCCTGAGTAATAAAGTGTGGGCAGAGGACATAGCTAGGAGATAACCATGCAGCGAAAATCTAGGCTTGTACTTTTCATGTGAATAATAATTGATTACTGGAGTGGAATGTAGCAGGTCAGAAGGAGGGGAGAGTGCCTGAGTTGCACCAGGGTTTTCACCTCTCCAGAAAGCAGAGTTATCACTGTCTCTCTGTAATTTTGCCCTAACAGGTTCCTCGGAATGAATACGGAAATGTCTATCTCTTCCTGCCGTCCATGTTACCTGTTGGCTGTGTGCAGCTGAAACTTCCAAACCTGAACAGAGTGGCACGGAAGTTGAACATTGACTGTGCTCAGGCCATCACTGGATTTGATTTTCACGGCGGCTACTCACACCCAGTGTATGTAAAACTGCTTTGTTGCACCTGTCAGATGTTGATGTCCTGCAGAAGTTGTGTATCTTGTGTTAAAGGGAGCACGTGACCAGTTACACACTTTGATCCTTTGAGACAGACAGTTCTGTCAGTAGTCAGTAGCTTTTGGGCTGAGTCAGCAGGCATTTTCTCCCTTTTTCATTCTCGTAGCTGACAGAGGATTGTGTTCTCCTTCCTAGTACTGATGGATACGTGGTGTGTGAGGAGTATAAAGAGGTCCTTGTTGCTGCCTGGGAAAATGAACAAGCAGAAATAGAAAAGAAGGAGAAGGAGGTGAGAATTATTTTTGCAGCTTCCTTACTGTTACATTTATTAAGCAAATTTCATTGAAACTGTCGGCAGTCAAACAGCAGGCTCTGTAATTGACAGATTTTTTTTGATGACAGTTTCAAAATCTTCAAGCTTTCCTTTTCCATGAGCATAAATACATTGAAACTCAGAGTAGTAAATTCCTCTCTTTCCAATGGCAATCCCCCACAGAAGCGTGAGAAAAGAGCTCTGGGGAATTGGAAGCTGCTGACAAAAGGACTTCTCATCAGAGAGAGACTGAAGCAACGCTACTCCATCAAGGTATCTGCATTTTTATTAGTAATTTCTTTTCCTGGATGTTATTTTAGCTGTAGAATAGAATTTCCAGAGAGCAGTTGCTCAAAAGTGTTCACCTAGCCAAAAAAACTAAACCAGAAGTTCAGTGTGGTCATGTTTATCAAAGATTTGTTACTTTTTAACAAGGGATCAGTGTTCTTATTTTCATTATTATTTTCTGTTTTGACATATCCCCTTCCTAGATTTATTACTCCAAGCCAAGAACGTAGCTAACAGGATGAGATTGGGGCACTTTTTCATATGTTAGATGTTTTTGTTCTTAATTTTTTCCCCAAGGAGAAAGGTGAAAAGCCTGATCTTTTTAAAGCAGGTTCGTTTTATGTTTCCATTGTCAAAAATGTTTTGCTTGTGTTGAAAGAATGTTTGATGTTCAGAAATAGAAGCACTTTGGGTGAGAAGCCCAAACCAGAGCAACCAACTTCTGCAGGGTCACTCAGTATCACTGTGACCAAAGACAAGCCCTTTTAGAAAGGGGCAGTTAAAAGTGATTCTTAGAGTGACTTTCTGATTTTCACACCTTTTCCAGACTGAGCCATCAGAACCTGAGACAGAGAAAGGAGGAGGATTCTCTTCTGATGAAGAAGGAGCTCCGAGCTCCGAGAGCGCAGTGGGGAACACAGCCATTTATTGGCCTCAAAATCGCCAGTTAGAGAAACAAGAAGGGAAAACAACCAAAAAGAGCAAGCGAGAAAAGAGAGGAGAAGCAGCTCAATTGTTCCCTTTTGAGAAATTGTGATAAGCTTTCCTTTGCAGTTTCCAGATGCAAGAACAATAGTCGTGATAAAAGTATCCTTTGCCAGTTAGGGCCTTAGGTCTTCCTGTGCACTTGTGTTTCTGAGCTGTCAGGGACCAACCTAGTTCAGTATCCAGTTTCCTTTGATATCACAGGTATCACTTAGATACCAATTAAGAGTTTCTTTTATCCTTGCAGTTGGAAGAAGTAGACATGGAGCTGCACCTTCTGAGATCACTTTGGTTTTTTGGGCTTTTTGCTCTCTTTTGTACAACTCAGCACTAATAGTTGAGTTTCCTGAGGCACTCCTGTCATTAGCAGTCTCTTTTCCCATTTTTCTTATTTTTATTTTTCCCTGCTTGCTCAGAACTAAAGCTTCCAGCTGCTTTTTACCTATCTGCAGAGAGGTGGTCAAAGGAATGCTGATGCCAAGTTTGATCCACAACTTACCCAAATCAGTGATGAGGTAGAGTTCTGGCCTTTCTGTCTCAAAGGGAGATACTCCCTTCTAAGGTCTAAAAAAAAAACCCCTGCAATCAATATGGAGGAATCAGTACTTTCTAAATACTTGCAGCTTGTGATGCAAATCTGGTTTTTCAGCCTGTGATCTTTACTGTCAGAAATCTTGTGCATTGGAAGGGAGAAGCCCTTTCCTTATTACAAGCTTAAGGTTCAATAAGCCTTCTTAGGTAATTAGAATATATAAGTATTTGCTTCTGTTTCTCATCAAAATCCTGTTCTGGAGCAAAACATGTAAAACTGGTGGAATATCACTGTTGGAAACAAAATTCACTAAACACACAGAATTCTCGTTATCCAGTACTATAGCAGTAAAAAACTGTTGAGAGAGGAATGTTAAATCTACATAAGCTTTTCCTGCACTTTCGTAGTAGAAATACTGATCTGTCTTTGGCAGTATTATGTATTTAAATTTCACTGACACAGTCTCTTCAAAAATAGAGGGGAAAACAATTTAGTCATTGCTGGACATTATCACAGAGGAAAGACTGAAATGTAAGAAAATGGCTTTCATGTAATTATGTTCAGAAAAATCTATTTTTGTACTATATTTGTAGATCAAAATAAAAGTTTGAAAAAAAAGCATATGTTGTCTGTTTTCTGAATGCACAGGTAACCCCCATACTCCTTAAAAAGACAAGAGGCTGAACAGGGAAATATTTGCAGGACAACAAAACCCAACAACAGTAAACCAGTTCATGTGGAAGCTGCAAACTAATCCTCCACATACCCAGACACTTCCTGGATGTAAAACACACAATACTTGAATTCAATAACCAAGCCTACAGACCAACCTTTTGAAAACTGTATTTTATTAAATATACAAAAGCTCAGCACTTCTGTAGAAAATTGTGTCTTCATGTCCGTAAGTAATGCTGGTTATTGTTCTGCATCATGTGTAAGACAGCAGCAGTTCAAACCCCGTTTCTCTCCCCTGTGGAGCACAATTCCTGACTGCTGAAAGCATGAGTTGGTGCTGGTGAGTAGCAGGAAGACTGTGCAGTACCAGAACCATGTGCCAGCTGCATGCACAGGGCCACCTCCTGCACCCTTTGACTCACTGCTCCTGCTTTTGCCAGCAGGACCAAGCCAAGATACCAAATTTACGACATTCAAATACCAAAAGAATGAAAGTAATTACTAATGAAGTAATTACCACTTCTCAAAAATTTCTGACTTCTAACTCAGATTCCCGTTTGAGTACCATTTCTAGTAAAGGTTTGCTTCTATGTAACTCTTGTTCCTTTGGTACAGAGATCGTTCTTCTGAGGATCATAAATAGATTTCATAATTGAAGACATTATTTTTGTACTGAATTGTGTATACTTACAAAAACCCCCAAAACACAGTAGTGTAGGGGGGACTCCTCTGGAAGCCCGACTCCAGCTTGGTGGAGAGACTGAAAACAGTACAAGAGTGTCTCTTGACCTCAAGTACTGGTTACAGCAGAAGTATGTAAACATGAGCCATCAGAATGCTACAAGGCATTCCTCTAACATGATAACAAACCTCACAATTTAGGCTACTAAAATCTATGAAAACTAATCAGGCAAAAATGTTTCCATTACTTAATTTCAGGGAGTATGTTCATTGTCCTTACTAAGTGAAATTCAAGAAAGGAACAGTATGCACAGCAAAACAAAACAAAACAAACCTCACTTATTTTAAAGACTACACATTCAATTATAAAAGTCAATGTTGTTTCAAGGCAGTAGGTTTTATATTTACAGGTGAATGACCTGTGAGTATCCCTTTAAGTTAAATTTGAAGTGAAATTTTTGAAATAGTTCTGCAATGTTATAGCCCAGGCTATCATTTTGGATGCCCAACCAGTAACAACTTCAGATACTTCTAAAACCTGGGGGAAATCAATATTTCCTGATAAATTCACCCAACCCTGGAGCACTATTAACATGGTCACTCATTACATCAATGACTTTGAAAATCCTCAGTCCAAAAGTAGAGGATTTACATGAGTATTGTGTAGAATTTACCTAAGTTGTGTAAATCCCTCTGAACGCATACACTGCCGAACACATCAGCCAAAGGATGTGCCAACAAGAAAAGATAGCAGAGGGAGGGTTTGTCAGAGACAGGTACACACACGTATTTCCTAAGGATATCTAACCACAGTCCATGGGATGCAGCTGGCACTTTCTCCAAAACGCACAAGGTGCCCCACCCAGCAAGGAATTGCCAGTTCCCAAATCAGGGGGAATTACTAAGCAGTAAGAGGTACAAATCTGCTTGTTCACTAACTCACCATCAATACATACACTCTGAAATTCTTTTTTCCCCAAAGCTTATGTCACTGACTTCCCACAAACAGCATCCTATAGTCTACAGACAATGTGTACCAATACCCATATTCAAGCCCCCTCCCCAGCTCTCAGTGCTCGCTGCTGAGCTGTGATTCGCTGTAAGCTTGCTGCAGGAACCAGGACAGAAATGCACTTGAGAAGGTTCTAACCAGATCATAGCTCAAGACCCGACCACCTCCTTGTCACTGCTGCTTCTTGGGCGGAACACGGGACTTGGCCACCACGATGGGGACCACGGCGAGCAGCGCGAGCAGCAGGGCCCAGAGCGGGCGGTAGAAGAGCCACCCCACGGAGATGGTCAGCAGGGACAGCGAGCTGGCCACACACAGGGCAAACGCCTTCAATCCAATGTTAACCAGGTCCCTCACGACTGGAAACCAGTCCACTGCAGAGAGAATTAAACATGGCATGAGGTTGTTGGCAAGATGATAGGTTAAAAGAAAGTCTGATTCATGCCTAGGATCTGCACGCTAACCACTGCAATCAAAAGACTCAAACTATTTATCCAACAGCACTGGATTAGGCATTTCAGCAGAGTATCCTCAAGGCATCCGATAATTAAGCAACAGCTAAACGTAAGGCAATGCTATCCTCATCTCTTCAGACAGGAAATAATCCAAAATGAAGTCTGAAGATTTGTCCGAGGCTTGAGAAGCAGAGGAGACAGATAGCCCTGAAGCTATGGAACAAGTCTAGGGCAACTGATACAAGCTGCTAGCACAAAAATTCCTTTTAAATCTTGGAGCAGCATGTATATGGATAAATAAATCAGAAAAAAAGTTCACAGCTACAAAGCAAAATGGTATCTTTGATGTCTGAAGTTTATAAAAGTTTGAAGCATTGTCCTGCTTTTCTCTTGTTATTCCAGCATTTTTCTATATTCAAAGGATAAACAAAAACTTTCTTTGCTGTTTGTTTACAATAGTGTAGAATAACCAGACACAAAGTCTTGTTTGTATACAACTGGTGATGAGGACCTGTTGGGGGGCACCAGTTGTGTGTGGGTGCAGAAATTACTTGTATTGCAGCACCTTGAGTTAGATTTGAAAGAACCAGCCCAACATGTGCTTCAGCTTTTGATTTTGCTAAGCACTGGGCTGGGATCTTCTGAGACTGGCAAAAGATATTTGTAGGGAGTTTTTTAATGTTCACAAAGCAACCAGATGGTTTTGGGGTCCTGTTTACCTGCAGTTGCCCACAGTGACTTTTCATCTCAAATCCAGACTGAGTTCAAACCAGATTTCTCCTGGTCTCCAAATGAAGTAACTCTCTCTAGAGGTTACGATCTTATTTCTAGGTCATTTTACCTTGCTGTAAAAAACTTACCTAATGTGTAGAAGATTCGGGTCATCAGACTGATGCCCACAAACATTGAGAGCCAGCCTGCTGCACGGAGGGCCCAGGTCTTCATGGTGTTACTCTCATGCTCCTTCTGAAACACCTCCTGAAAGCAAATACCATGACATGCAGCCTGTTTCTTGTTCTTTTTTCAAGATCCTTTAAATTCCAGTGTATTATGAGCCAATCAGAGCCAAGAGAACGTTAGGAGAACAATTTCTCTTGTCTGTTTGTGCAGTATGGCAGTGCACTGCAATAGACTGAAGAGTGCAGCACAGAGAACGTACTACATGGTAAGAGATGACTGATTGATTACTTGTACATACAAGTACTCAATGAATTATGTATTTGCAACCAGCTAATTTTCAATGAAATAAAATTCTATCCAGGGAAGATTCAGAGCTTACAGAAGAGGGTTGATTCTAGGGTTGATTGAGGTTGATTTGTTTTGACGCTTTCAAGTCAAAACAAAGCCTTTTTAACTGCTTTTGGTAGCCCCTGGACATCTAAGGGTTTTTTTACAGCAGGGCATGAAACAATCATTAATGGAAACAAACTACTAAAAGGAGTAAATGAATCACCAAATTGCTGGAGCATGCAGGATTTACTGGAGCATAATGCTCTGCCTGGAGGTTCTTTCTCAACCGGAATAGTAATAAACATTTCAAATGAGCCTAAACTCCTGTTATTAGGAGCTGAAGAGAGAATAATTCTTATTGTTTATTTAATTAAACCCTTATTTTTATTATTTTTACATGTGACCTGTTCAAAAGCATGTGCTTGCATGTGTAAGTGGGTGACAACCAAGGAGCAAATAAAAGCAAAATGAGAAGGCACAGAAACAATCTTTAAAGCAAACACAGAATATGCAGAAACCAGGAAGCAAACACAAGCTACAACCTGTTGTCCTAGAAGGAAAGAGAAAAGCCAATGTTTATATGAGTATCACCTCCTCTAGAGCAGGTCTGAAGGAGAGTAAAAATTTTGTCTTCTATTGTTTCTGCACTACCACCTCCAGTATTAACCCTTCACTAGTACAGTATGATATCTCACCTCCACAGAGAGATCCCCAGGGTGCAGAATCTGCAGAACATCTCCAGACTTGGTCTGATATGGTACCAGCTGATCACCTCTCTGCCGAGCAATCACAGTCACCTTGGAAGACAGGGAAAAATATTTACTTGTTACTGAGTTGGGAACAGAGCTTGCAAAATACAGAAACAGCTGAAGACTCACCCTAGCCGCAGTGCCCAAATGGGGATCATCTCCACTCAGACCTGCATAGAAGAAAGAGACACGAAGGTCTCCCACCTGCAAAAAAAAAAAAAGAATTGAAGTCAAGAAAGGTTGTTTTACAAAGGGGAATCACAGGAAAGACAATTCAGCACAGGAACATCCTTTATTTATCAACATTTTTTCTGAACATTTATATCAAGCAAGAATATAGCCACAATGATTTCCAAGGTTTAATTTTTTCAGGGCTAGCTGGCAGCTGAAACAGGAGAGCTCAAATGCTGTTTTGTAATAATACCCCGATTAAGCTTCAGGAGCACATGATATGCTTTGTTCATCTCTTGTCATTTCATCTTTTGGCAGAGCAGGGCAGGCAGCACAATCTGACAACAAGCTGTTTGACTGTACTCCTCAATATAACAAGGCAGAGATAGAACCCATCTCCCAGCACCATCCTTTTCCACTTACAAGCACAGCAGACTTGAGAAAACAGAGAATAAAGAAGTGGAATTGGAAGGTCTCTGCAAAAAAACCACTCATTTCAAAGGGTTGCACTAAAGGAGATGTCCTATGTGGTGGTCTGCACTCCGTTTTCTACACATTTAAATAGAAATGGGAATGCCCCAATTTCTTTTTCACACACAAGTAATCACTGCTTTGGTTTGTCTTTCCCATCTTACTTCTGGACGCCTGGGGTTGTCGCTGTGATAAAAGTAATCTCCTCCTCGGGTAACATCAGCATGGGGATCCTCCAAGTGTGACAAGCTCAACTGCTTGAAATCATCAATTTTATCCACGAGACCTAAGCACAACAAAGCATCAAGGTGAGGCCCAGTGTCTAACCTGGAACAGCCAATTTGCTGGCTGGCTTCCTGGTTATGACTTGACATGACAGCTATTGTGGAAAGAATTACAGTCCACTGCTGATGCAACAGCAAACACAAAGCCAGTAAAAAAAAAATCCTTACCCTTGGAAAGAACAAAGCTGCCAACCTGGACATTAGGAGAAACAGCAGTGAAGGACTCCACAGCCATGGCACTGAGGAGCACAGAGAGTACCTGATTAGTCCCAGAATTATGATTTGCAGCATGTAATATACAGCACAGAAAAGGTACTATGGCAAACATCAGGAGAAACTCAAAGAGTTAAATGACTGTCATGATGTGAAAATATCCATCAAGAAACTCTGTCCAGACTGCATACTGTAGGAGCCATTAAAATAAGTTAAGGCATGACTGCTCTGAACTGCTCTAATTTCTTTATGCCTTCATTCTCCCAGCTACCAAAAGAACAACAGTTTCCATCTACTGCACTGTGTTATGAAATAAGTCATTCAGCTTTCAATTTTGATCAGATCCAGTGACAGAATTCAGAGGGACTGTGCCAGATGGTACCTTACCTCGGGTTTTTGTGTCCAATTTCTCGATCAAAGTTTCTGCTGTTCACAACTTCTGATTTCCACTCTGTATCTAAACAGAATGATAAGAAGGTTGAGGAAAAGACACTCAGATCTCAGTTACTGAAGACACTGTCCTTCATTCCTGCTGATGGGAGAAGAAGTAAGCAGCTGTGTGGGTCCATCGCTGGCAGCCAAGGCTAACCCACCATAGCTAATAATATATAGACATTAACTGGAAAGAATCTGTCAATCTTGAGAGGACAGCTGTTTTTTTGATGGCATTTCTTTTTGTTCCCTGTCACCGTAAGTCTGTAACAACCACCAGATTTGCCCCTTATGTACCTCCATGCTACAGTGTCCCCATGCTTCACTGAGCTGAGTATTTTTATATGATCACACCCAGAAACTGCTGCACGCCCACGTTACACATCCATGTGCTTTAATCTGAGATAAATGAAGCACAGACACCAATCTCCAAACACATGATGACTCAGAGTACTTTTCTGCCACTGGGTAGATCAGAACAATGCGCCCAGTTCTGCTCCTGCCAAACAAGCACTTGGCAAAAGCCACGGTGCACATCAGAAGGTGCTGGTGGCTTTCACTGGCTGGTATCAACACCTAAACAGGCTCCCTGCAGGTCCCTAACAGGCTGGAGCTACACTGCCCTGTCTGTTCTCTTCTGCTCACAGCTGACATATTGCCAAGTAATCCATGTCTGAAGTGCAAACTCAGGTGTAGCTTTGAACACATGCCAAACTCTGCCCATCTCCGGTCACTGAGGACCTTATGGACCCTATCTGTGGAGCATCCTATCCCTGGATGTTTCTCTGAAGAGTTCTAAAACAAGACTCAGATTTTCTGTAGCACTTGCTTGCTGACAGCATATCTTCTTTCAGCTGAGTTACCTCAAGACAGGGAGGTTCTGTCATTTGTTTAGGAAAAAGAATTTTTGATTATTTTTTCACATTCCTTTCCTTTGTTTTCCAAGAAGAAAACATAGGTTTTAGAACAAAATCAAAATACACACATAAAAGTCCAAGGGTACATGAACAAAAGAAAAGGGACTTTCTGTTGATCAACTTACTGTATGAATACTTTGTCTCTTTCTTAATCTCACCATTCTCTTCATATTCCCTGCAAAGAAAAAGGGCTGGGATGAGAACCAAAACAGCGTACACACACCCCTGCTCAGGGCAGAATACACTTTACCGGTGAAATGATCAGACAGATCACTGGCAACATAAACTTATCTTTATACATAACCTAACTCTTCTCTGAACTACCTGTTCTGACACAAAGATTTTCTGTACAAGGAGAAAGCTATACACAAATGCTCAACAGCCACAACCCTTTTATTCCCATGTTTCCAATGAGGAGCTATTGACTAGATTGATGAGGAGCAACCAGAATTATATACAGTGAGACAAAATGGCCCCAATCAAGTCTTTAACAGATGCTGCACCATAAGCATGTAAAATTGAGAAATTATTTCTCACACCTTCACAAACTCTTACTCTTCTTTTTCATATGACATGAAAGACATTTGGAACATGAATTCTGTGCAGTCACACCTACATAATAGCTAATAAAATTCATATTACTAGCAGTGGAATTATTAGAAATGTTTTCCCTATTTGGGTTGCAACTATTAGCAGAGCAGTTAACATCTCTCAAGGAAATTAAAGTGATTCTCTAAAAGAAAAAAAAATCCAAGATCTCTAGAATTCTCTTGCTATAAAGTTTTTTTTTTTTCTAGGTATAGGGAGGAAAAAAAAAAAAGTTGTGACAGGATCCTATTAACACAACGGCCTCATAAACAACTTTTAAAGATTACTTTCACTTACTTGGAATCTTCATATTCTACCCACTGGTACATTTCCACATTACGCTTAAGTTTGACTGCATGGATGGAGAGCCCATAGCTGGGGTCAAACAAAGGCTGTGCAAAAATTAAAGAAAATACAAGTCAGTCTAAACACTGTACCTCACAAACTCAACCAAACCCATCTACATACCTCACTCTACACAGTTGGCACTATCTTACAAACAGGTGAACATAGTATAAATGCTATGAAAGACAAAAAGGAATGTCTCTTTATTTTACTAACGAATCATCATCCAAAGTTATTGCCATAGAGAAGAATGAAACCAGAACTGCTGACTGTGGGTTTACAGGTTTCAATGTTTAAACCAGGACATTGTGTTTTGCTGGAAGGTGCTATGTTACCTTCTGCAATGTGGGCGGACCACGGAAAATGTCACCACTACAGAAAAGTCAGAACTTGCAGAGCTCCTGTGCTGCAAGAGCCTGAAGACTTTACAATATCATGAACACACCAAAGGTTCCCTACACAAATGGCAATTGAAATTATCCATGAAAGGCAGCGTGAGGGTAAACACAGAGCTGGCACATGGCCTGGGAGAAGGGAGTCCAAGGCCATTCAGCACCTCCCTGATTCCAGGCCAAGAACCAAAGCTTGAGAGGTAGCTGGCAATGCTTAGAGGAGGAGAAAAGCCACATGTCTTCTCCTGGATATCAAACAAAACTTTAATTGGCAAAGACTTTTCCTTTCCTCCAAGTTTGAAATACTCATATTTTCAAAGTACTCCTTTATTTACCTTGGATGTACTCAGAGCACCAGCCAAATGCACCAGTCTCCCCTCATTCTCCTGAGAAATACTGTTGATGCTGTACAGAGGGACAACAAGAGAAAGCCCCTCATCTAGAGACTTGGCTGTCCTTAAAGCTCGGCCCTGCAATGAAAAAAACACAAATCACGTTGTGGAGAACCAACGTCACAGCAGTATTTTGTGAACAAGGGTAGCAGACAAGTGAACTGACGACCACAAGGAATGTTTGTATATTCAGCTCAAGGGATATTTTTCAAATACTCTTGTACTTCTCCACTCACTGCATCTGACCCAGTTTGGGGCAGGACTTCTCAGCCAGGCAGCAGGACCACTAATATTGACTAAGGCTCTCAAAGAGACCCAAATTATTCCTACAGGGGTCTGAAGTTATTGCTCTTCACCTCCTACCTTGTTCACCGTTCCTAAATAACTGCAAAAAACAATGATGCAAATTATGGTTCACTTTCCCACACACCTATATTATGTTTTTTTATGGTATGTTTTTTTCCTGCAAAGTCATTGAAACTGGGAGTAGTTATTTTTCCTCTTGTAGAGGTATGAAAGGAAGTCTTAAGCGAAAATTCACAGAATTCTGCTCCCCACTCCAAAATTGCCAAAACAAGTATGTTTTCAATGGTAGAGTGCTAAGATTCCTGGCTTACTTTTTTCTTTTTTTTAATCTAAAACCAAGATATAAAATAATTCTGGGAATAAATAACACCCCCAGTTTTGCAACATGGGGTATGAATTCTTTTAATGTAATTATAACAACACTAGAAATGAAGACCTTTTGTTATCTCAAGAAAAAAGAGAAGGCTGGAATGTGGCTGGCTCATGCAACCATCTTACCATAGACTGTTTTTGCATCAGTTTACAAGTTTTGGATCTTTCATCACACACTGCCAGTGTCTCTACCACACCCAGTTCTGCAGAAATACTACCTGTGGCCCTGTGATTTCACTTTTCTGTTATATCCCAAGCATAAGCACCAGGTCCCCAGACAAAACCTCCTCTTCTCATGGATGAAGTAACAAAACTGCATACAAACACTGACAGTATTGCACTTACTTCATTGGTAAAAAGAAGGTAGAAAGCCAGAAGAAATGACACAAGTCCCATCAGCATGCCTCCAGAAGTCTCACTGAGCCGCTCCAGGAACCCTGGTTTGGGCTCACTTGTGATTTTGACATGCTCTTTTCTGCTGCCTGTGTCAGCAAACTGTTGGAAATAAACCAAAAGTGCAATATTGGTGTGAAAGGGGAAAGCATTCCGTTTCAAAACAAGTCTTTTGGCTTTGTTAGTACTGCTGCTCTACAGAGCAGAACATCTTGCCTTGGACCAAAACCTTCCCACACTTACTAAATGCCTCACTTTTGATACCAAAAAGATAGTCAATGAATAAAACTCCAGCCTGATAGAAAAAAAAAAGACCAAAAAAAAAAAAAACCCAAAAAAAAACCCCACCAAAAAAACCAAAACCCAGATTTCTATTCTAGTGATTCTGCATGTTCAAGCTTTCTCCGGTTTGTCTCCAGGTTCTGTATTTGGCGTCCACACCCTGCATTCAGGCCATGACAAATTGAGTCATAGCCCTGAATTCCTGACCATCTAAAACATCGCTATAAATAACGAATTATGATTCATCCCACCAGTGAAAAGAGTGCCTGCACACTCTAAAATAATTATACCCACGGTAACAATAACTTAAGGCAGTGACACCGGACAAACAGTTGTTCGCCCAGGGGTTTATCAGTTCGTACGCGGGCTGTGGGGATTACCAGCTCTAGCTCCGCACACAGCCAAGCAGGGCACGGCGCTCCTCTGGCTCACCCGGAGCTGCCCGGCGGGCTCTGACCGGCACAGGGCCCTGGCCACAGCCCTGGCCACAGCCCGGACACCGCGGGGCGAGCGGGCCGAGCCGGGGCCTGAGCGAGCAGCACTTACGTTCCTCGACATCCTGAGCCTCTCACTCCGGCCGGGAAGCACCGCTCAAGGCCGCCAGAGCCGCGCACCGCCACCCGCTCCCGCCTCCGCCCCAGGGCTCGCCCGCTCCCGGGCCGCTCCCGCCCGCAGCGGCGCACGCCGGGACGCGTAGTTCCCGCCGCGGCCGGGAAGCCCTTCCTTCCTCCTTCCCTTGCTGCCTCGCTCTCTCTCCCCCCGCGGGGCCGGGCGCGGGGCGGGCGGGAGCTGTAGTGCAGCGGGGCCGGGCCTGGCGGAGCCCCGCGGCCGGCAGGAGGTGCGTCAGCGGCGGCCGGCGGGCCGGGAAGGCGCTTCCGGAGGCGGGAGGTCGCGGCGTGGAGCGGCGGCGCGGCTCTGCCCGGAGCGGGGCTGGCGGGACGGCGGGAGCGCAGCGGCGGGGCCCGTGTGCGGCGCGCAGCGGGGGAAGGCACCGGCCGGCTCCGCCATGTCCTACTGCAGGCAGGAAGGTGCGCCCGGGTGTCCTCCCAATGTCACCCCGCCGGGCGGGCTCGCCGTGAGGCGGCAGGGGTGGGAGCGCCGGGGGTGACCGCCCGCGCTCTGCAGCCCGGGATGAGGGGAAGGCGCGGCCGGAGGGGAGAAGAGGCGCTGCAGCCGCCCGCGCTCCGTGTGTGGCGCCGGCAGCGCTGCCTCGGCTCCCGCCGCCGACCTTTCTCCTCACGGAGGGCGGGAAGGGCGGCGGGGCCATGGGGCGGCAGCGCGGGACCCGAGCGGGATGGGTGTGTCCCGCAGGGACCGTGTGTGCCCCGCAAGGACCATGTGTGCTCCGTGTGTGCCCCGCAGGGACCGTGTGTGCCCCGCAGGGACCGCGTGTGGCTGCGAGCTCTAGGCGTGCGGCAGGGCAGCTCTGCTCGCTGCACGGCTCCTGCCCGCAGGGGTCACATTTCTCCCGGCCGGGCTCAGTGGCCAGAGCTGTAGAGTTTTACCTTTTAAGGTTGATGGGCAGGGTGGGTAGAGTGCGAGCTTTATGTTTCTGTATCTTTATAATGCACAGTTTGTGGTGTTTATGAAGCTTGACCGCTTCTTAAAGTGGGAGATATATAGATATCTATATGTCTATCTATAGCTACATAACATAAAAATGAATGTCCTTGCCCTCTTAAGTAATGCGAAGTAGCTGAATGTAAAGTTTCATGTTGGAAATAAAGCGCTATTCTACAGTTCTAAATGCCATTTTTAAGTTACAAACTTTGGCTCAATGCTGATTATAAACTGTAGGGAGGTAGTCATAACCTATGGATCTCTTTATGCTTTAGGCTGTGCTTTGTTTAATTTTGCAAGATCTGTAAGTTGCCTTATGCAGCCCTACAAAATTGCAGTGATAAGGGTTAGAGTTCATGTATTTTTATCTCCTTTTATATAAGAAATGATTGAACATTCCAGATTATAAACTTTGCTGGAGTACAATGCAGAATTGTCAGAAAACTCTTTCCTTTTTAGAAAAGTTTTAGGTTTATCTGTTTCTCAGACATGTTTAAATGCATGGTTACTGAGGAGAGTTAAGTTACTGAACATCTGCTGGCTGAGGTTACTTTGAGGGGCCAGAAGATTCTAATTTCTAATATGCCAAGTCACTGCAGTGGCCTTAATGAATTTGGAGAATTCTTAGGGAATTTACCATTTTTTTACCATTCAATGCAGTTGTGCATTCAGAAGAGTTTCAGCTAGCTGTTCTCTGCTTGTTCGTGTCTCAGAGTTTGTGTTAGAGCTTTGCAGAGTTGTTAGAAAACTAAAACTAAAACTACTGACGTTTCCAGCCAAGCCTCCCCCGACCCCACTAAAGAATGTTTTAGTTAAATCAAGAGCAGGAAGTTTGCTCCTTTGGTTTTCTATCCCTTGTAATGTTCACAGCACCATTCACTGTAGTTAGTTCTATATGGTGATGGTTCTCCTCAGTTTTTAATTCAGATGATTAGTGTAAAATATTACACTAGTCTTTAGTGAAGAGCACTGCTATTAATAAGTTCCTACTGAACGCTTTACTGTTATTTTTTAGTAGTTTTTCTTTCACTTTTCAATTTTTTTTTAGTCTAATGCCTTAATCTGTGGTAGACCTGGTAACAAAGTAATTTGAGTTTGTTTTGAATCAGCTTTTTAACTTAACAGTTCAATGAACTGTACTGTGATCTGAAGCCATTAGAGGATGTTGCTATAAAAACTGGAACTTCAGAATTTCAGTATGTATGTGTTCCTCTGAACTAGTAACTGTTCTAATTGAAGGTGGTTGTTAAGCACAACAATTCATTCACTATTGACATTAGTGCATCATGTTGAATATCTCACTACTTGTGGTGTTCAGCAGTTTTGTAAATGACACTGTCTCAAATTTCTCTGAATTTTTTCTTCTTGCCTCCATGGTAGGAAAAGACAGAATAATATTTGCAACCAAGGAGGACCATGAGACACCAAGCAGTGCTGAGCTGGTTGCAGATGACCCAGATGACCCTTATGAAGAACAAGGTCAGTAGTGAGCAGAAAAATGGAATTAAGGAGTGTTATATAATATATGAAACCAACAGAAAACAAACCCTGTATGAATTAGAAAAACTTTCTCCTTTTTAAAGACTGAGGGCAGCTGGTTATGCAGTAAATACCCAAACCCTTGGCAATTTTTAGCTGCCAAATTAGGACTTCACAAGTGACACACTTTTCATATAGTATTTTTTTTTCCTACACTTGTAATTATTTTTTAGTGGCTTGTTCAGATAATCAGTTGATGGTTTTTACTTTTGGTTAGTAGCCAGAGACGTGCCGAAAAACCTTTTCCTTTTATTAACAAAGTTAGTGCTTAATCAGTGAAAATTACGGGTGTTGTTTCTCTATTTTAAATAACACCATGCAATTCTCAGAGAAGCTGGAGTGAGTTACATATCACTGTCATTGATGAGACTTGCTTACCTGGCTGTGTGCAGATGAAATTGACTAATTTGGTGATCTCTGAATATCTGATTTAATATCAATTAATATCTGGCTAATCCTATACTATACTGGTAGCATTATAAACTATATCTTTCAGTGGCACATGACTGATAAGTTCAAATTATTGAGTTTTTAACTGTCCTTATTATGCCTTGAAAAGATAAAAATTCTCATGAAGATTACAGTTCTTATATGAAGTATATCTAACCTGAAAATAGAGATTTAAGAGAGCAGAATATTTCTGAAACCAAGACTTACACTCTGTGCAACCAGAATATTGTATTTTAAATTGTTTCTAATGGGTGAATGAAATAATCTTCTGATCATGATGATTTAATAATTTTTGCCCTGTGTTAATAATAATTATGAAAATCTGTGAGTTTAGGTTAATTTTTTTTTAATTGCCTCTATGTTTACAGGTCTTTTGGCCTCTTCACTTTGTGTGAAGTGATTTCATTGGTTTCAGCTCAACTGAGACTAAAGTAAATTCTTCAGACTCTGAAATTTAGTTAGAATGTGAAAGTTACACTTTTCTAAAGTGGCTCTGAGACCTTTAGAGGGCAGCATTTAAGCAGTTTAGCAGCTGTAGCTCACAGGATCTCTTTGTTAGCTGATACAGTGTGTAGTGTAATTTGAGCCACACTTTCCTATGTCATTAAAATAACTTTTTTTCGCAAACAGATTTGTGTTGAAATGTTACTGCATTTATCTACCTATTTTGGCTTCATTACAAATGTATGTAGTCTGTTATATATCTAAAAGTTTTGCTCACCTGCACTGGTAAGTCTCTTCAGTTTGATGATGACCCAGTGTGCCACACATTTGGGTAATAAAACCAGTCAAAATTAAAAGAACCACTTCATTCATGTTTAAATACTGTATTAATTGATTTTTCTTACATGTGTTTTGCTGGATAGGGAAAGGCTGGGGTGAGGAGAAGAGTTGATGGGGTTTTTTTCCCTAGGAATCCTGCATTTACAGAATGTTAGGTTATTTTCTTCCTCAACAGTAGATCTGGGAATAAAATGGGGAAAGCCAGAAGCTTGTTATATCAGGGACACCTTAGAGTGACTGTCTGTGTCTGTGGGATTCAAAATAAGAAACTCCATAAACTGTGTTTAAATACTGTTAATAAGTTTGGGGGTTTCTTGTTGTTTGGTTTTCTTTGTTAGTTTGTCGGGTTTTTTTCTTAGTATGTGGTAAGTTATTGCCATGTTTTAAAATCTGAGAAACCACTTGAGTGACCCAGGGCTGCAGTGCATTAGATCAGAACAGAGAAAATGGACATATGACAGAATGTAGCTGCATCTAATGGGAGTGAATATTATGGGCAGGAAAGACATGGGTAAAATAGTTTGGAATATGTTGAAATGCTGAAGTTCTGGCTTGCATGGCTTTTATTTAAAAGAAAATTGGGAAGGGCTTTGCTGTACCTAATGTAACATGCAGGGTTTTCTAATTTAGCTTCTGCTTGGAATAGAAGACTTGGTTTCCAGTGTTCAAATTCTGTTGTATAATTAACTGTACTGACTTTATTCATCTTTTTTGCTGTGCTATAGAGACCAGTCATATCTGGGAAAGAAGAGATGCATTACATAGACCTACCATAATCTGCACTGTTTTCTAATACACCTGAAACTTGTGTTTGAAATTTTGGTTTTTTTTGTAGGAGCCTTTTTCATACTTGAGATAAACATCTAGCTTGGTATTTGACACTTTTTGATAGTTCTTTTTTGTCCCAGATGTTATCAGACGTTAGTCTTTGAGCAGTCTACTTGAGTCAGTAGATTGTTCAGGAAAACTTCTGTTCTGTTTCCCTTAGGATAAAAAAAAGTTGGATACTCTTCTTATTTCTATCAATACTTTGTCGTTGTTGTTGTATTGATTGGGAGATTTTGGTAGGCAAAATGTTAATGAATCACTTTAAACTAAAATAATTGAAAGAAAAGCCATGTGAAATGGAAATCTAGACAAACTGGAGTAAGTTCAGGTTAACATTTCATACTGCAGTGAAGCTCACAGTTCACTGTCTGTGCTTTTTGACAGCTGTGGCTGATGGAAACAAATTAAGAATTCATTTGCAGCGGTTTTGAAATAGTATTGTAACTGCAAAGCTGCTTTCTAGTCCCATGTGTTGCAGATGGTGGAATTTAAACATGAAAGATTCCTGGTTTTCACTGACATTTTGGCTGCCATCAGTTAGAATACTTTTATATTTTATTAAGCTTATATGAAGAAGGCACTGATGAGCTCTATGCATGCAAAGTGATTTTTATTAGTGTTACAGCTGTGATGGGATAGTTGGATAAAAACACCTGTGGAATTGGCCTTCAAATACATATTTTTGCTGGTCTTCCCCTTCTGTTTTTCCAGACTTGTTCCTGTCATCCTGTTTTAGAGACAGTTTTAAAGTGTTTTTTACAGGGGACTGATGAAGCAAAACCACACACTCTTTTAGGAAATAATGAATGATCAGATGTATAGGACTGTGATGTCCCTTTCAATCCTGTCATCTTACACTGTGAATCCCTGGCAGATAAACTTGTTACTGGGATGTTTGTCATGTAACAGGGAAGAAACTCTTCTCAGAACAGCAGTGGGAGTTCATAACAGCAAGTCCACAGCCAAGTGTTGACACAGATGCAGATAGGCCTGCTTTTGTCCATGCTATTGCAGATTCCATGAGCCACGAGACATGAGATTGTGTGATGTCAGCAATCAATTGCTAACACAAGTCTTGATCTGCTGTGATGTAAACAGGGCTGTTTTTTCTTCCTCAAGTACAGCTTCAAGTAGATTATGACCCACTGAATCAGTGAGGCTCAGGCTGCATTTGAAAGAAGTTTTAATTCAATTTTAATTAAAAATAGTAATCCCATCTATTGCAGGCTTGCAATTCAGGGAGAGCAATGGATGAAATGTGTTTCCGATTTAATTGTGTTCTAAGCTTGCTGATGGACTTACTCATTGATGTGTGAATTCTGCTGTGATTATGAATGAGGAAATGCCTGCTTTATTCATCTGTATTTTTGTTTTGTTTTTCTAAAGCTTGGTTTCTGTGCATAGAACATCTGAAACTGATGCTATTTCAGTGGTCAGATAGGTGTAGGTCAGTGATCTTGAGATAGCATAGAATGTATTGTTTATGGGATAACTCACGTTGTTAAGATTTGCATGTTTGCAAGGCAGGTCTGGTTTTAAAAGGAGCAATCTATTTGAAGAGAATTATTGTACAAGTAATTTTATTGCTGTAGTGTCTTAAGGGACATTCCAAAATACATTTTTTTCTTTTTAAAGTTAAAAAAAAATGACCTTAAAATGACTGGTTGATGTTAATGAGCAGAAATACAGAACAACAAAATCTAGTTTACAAAGCAAGTTATATGTCTTCTACACTGTATGGTTAATATCTTTCTGCTTTATGTCATACTTGGCAATGTGGAATTTTGCAGCAGCCACCCATTTTCTTGTCACAAAAGTCCTGCTTTTCCTCCAGGTGGCCAGAGATGCCATGATGCTCTGGACTAGTTGCATCTTACCAGTACAGTGAATATTATAGACATTTTGCAAAACCATCTTCCCAAATAAAGCATGATCCGTGGAAAATGACAGTATTACCGTAGTTGACTAAATCATGCTAAGGACTCTGTTACTTTTTGTAATTAAAAATTTGAGTCTGATCAATGCTGAGATTTGACTGACTCAGTGTAATTTTCTGCTGAACTACATTGGCTGAGGTAGAGCACATCACTGATCAATTGCAAATCACTAAAATATTCCTTCTAATATAGCAAGAAATGATTGAGCTGCTTTTGCTGTACCAGTTAAGATTCATGATATTGCAGCCTTGTGTCCAAGGAATTGCACCTGGGAGTGAAATGTATGTCTGGAACTTTGTGATCCCACAGGACAAAGACAAGAAACAAGTTTATTGGATTTTGTGGCAGTATTTTACATTATGTCAAATTGTATCAGGTCCCAAATATAATTTAATGTTTGAATCAGAATTAATGCAACTTTTCTGTCTGCCAGTGGTATTTTCATACCCCCTTCTAAAGGGAAGGTGCTTAAATTTAAGGTTTATGCTCTTAAAACTTCACCTTGCTGTTCCATCAGTGAAGTATTTGTCATGACTTTACCTCTTCCAGAGCAGAAGTTTACAGCTGTTCCAGTTTAGAGTCTTAAGTGATACTTAACTCCTTTCAGTTGTGTTCTAAAGTACAATTTGGCTTCTGGCAACCACACAGGCAAGCTTGCTCTCACTGTTCCTTGTGTTCTGTGCCACGTGATTAAATCTGTGGTTCACAAATGCACTGATTTTTGGTTTTGCAATTCTTGTCTTCCAGTTCGAATTTGAAGGGGGAAAGTTGTGGGTTAGTATTTCAGTTTATTTAAAACTAGAAGAAAAATGCATCCATTCGATTTGATTTTAAAGATTTCTAATCTTAATATTGGATTTAATTTCTTATTATTTGTATGGCTTGATTGTAATGCTTGATTGTTCCCTGACAAAGTCTGGCAAGTGGATTGACTTGACTTCTGTTTTGCAGTTCCCTTAGAATATTCTCAGTGGTCTGTAGTCTAGGGATAAGGACTTAACTCAGAGATGGATAGAGAACTAATCTCACTTGTGCCCATTAAAGGATTATACAGATCAGAGGGAGAAGCAGACTGGCTGGGAAGTGAAAGGTGTTTGTGAGCCTTGAAGCTACAGAACTAAGATGGCATTGTTAGTACTTGAGTTCACACCTGCAGCCCAGCTGCTGTCACTGAATGAAATCACTGTTTGGAAGGAGCATTAACTTTTCTTCTCTCTTGTTTGTCAGGATTGATATTGCCCAATGGAGATATCAATTGGAATTGCCCATGTCTGGGTGGAATGGCTAGTGGTCCCTGTGGGGAGCAGTTCAAGTCTGCCTTTTCTTGTTTCCACTATAGCAAAGAAGAAATAAAGGGATCAGACTGTGTGGACCAATTCCGTGCCATGCAAGAATGCATGCAAAAATACCCAGATCTTTACCCTCAAGAGGATGAAAATGACGAGAAGTCCAGCAAAGATTTGGAAGCTGCCTCTATGGAGGCCTCTGCTGCCAAAGAAGAGAAGGGATCCAGCTAATGAAGATGCAAGGAGGCTGTCGTCTCCATTTCTCATTTTCAGAGACATGGACTTAGGCAGTGTGTCTGTCTTCTGAGTAGTGAGGAAATGTTTCATCATGTTCTGTGCACTGTATCATAATAAATAATTTATTGCTGAAGGAGAAATCTCAGAGCTACAGCCTTGCAAATAAGTACTGCAAAAAGAGTGAGTGTGTGTTTGTACTGTGTAACCTGCCTTTGGACACAGTTAACACTTTAACAGCTGTTCTTTACCCTCAAGTTTTCCTTGAGTTATGACTTGAATAATGTCTTGAAGTACATAGCTCTCAACTAAAATTCCACTGGCACACCAGGTCTGTCTTCATTTCAGTATGTTCTGATCAAGAGCTGCTTTTTTTTAAAATGTATTCTGTTCTGTCAATAGAAATTGCATTCAATTATTGTTTTTCCTTAAAGATTTTTTTTTGCCAAAGTGATACAAAACATTAATAATGACATAGATCTAGAATTTCTAAAATAATTTCAAATGGTTGTATTAGATTATGATTACATTTTATTACTGGCATCAGATCAGGACTGCCAGGAAAATGTTGAAATGCACATCTTCGATTTCATTTACTTAGTGTGATGGCTTTTACATTGTTAAAAATGGTGTGTTGTGCAACTGATGATAAAGATGAATGAAAAGAATGTTGGTCACTGGCTTTATTTTTGCTCTGAAAATGCAGCTTTTGAGTTCCTTTGATTATTACCTTCTCTTTCAATGTATAGATGGGCACTTGTAAAATACTTTGAGAATACAATAAATTGTTACCTGGTGTAATGATCTCAAAACATATACTGTGACTTAAGTGCATATTAAAAAGCAAATACTTTTTACCCTCACTAGAAGCTCCTGTGCCTTTGTTGTGTGGTGTTTTGGTTGGTTGGGTTTCTTGTTAACACTGATTGGATTTGAGAACTGTTCTGTGCAGTAAGGAGACCTTGAGTCAGTTTGTCGGTTGTGAAGATCAGTTGCTCCAGCTTGACAGATTTTTTTTTCTTGTCTTACTTTTTTCTCCCCAGCCCCAGGCAGGAAGGCATAAGAAACTACAGTATTTTCAGTAGTTGTGGTAGACTGGATCATGGACCAGCAAATAAACATGAACAGCTATTAAAATATTTGAAAATTACTTAAGAGGTAGAAATAATTTAATAGTTCACTATAGTTTAACAGCTGTAGATAAGAGATTACTACATTGTTTGTCTTTCCTAGCAAAACATAGGCTGTGAGAATTTTTTCTTTTACAAAAGAAGTTGTGGCTGTGGCTTTAGTAACTTCATTGCAGGTTGGTTTGGTTTGGGTTTTTTCTCTCCTTGTACCTCAACCAAAGCATAAAAGGTTGAAGTGTCAGTAATGCTACCTGCAACGTCCAGCAGTGTTTAAACATTTAAATGTTTGCCTGTCTCTGTGGGCAGCACTGGAGTGCTCAGCAGCACTACTGCCATATAGCACTTTGGTATCTTGTTTGCACAAGTTAATTCGGTGCTACTGATGTTCCTGAATGTTTGAGGGGAATTTTCTGTCAGGTTTTATAGTGTGTGAGGTTTGTATTTCAGTGCAGCTGTTGGATTCTCAGAAAAAAATTTGTAGGCAATTAAGTGTCTGACTACTCCATTCTGAGGGCAGGGATAGCAGGGACTCTTGGCATCTCTATGCTTTTCAAAGAAACAAAGTGACACAGAACTTTCAGTGTGACTCTTTCAGGCATAGGAAGCCAAGTGCCAAGTTAACCTGAGTAAATAGGCACAAAAGCAGCAGAGATAAACTTTGGCACTTAGGCAGTTGGATCATGCAAATGAAATCTTAGGCAATAGATAAACACTGAGCACCAAATTAAAAAGGAAAAAAATCACATGCACCAAAGCTTTTGGTTGTTCAAATGGAAATCCAGTGCATTCTCTGTGAGGAAGCGAGAGCTGTTTGTAAGGGGTGCTCTGTTCTAATGGCTTGCCTCTTCTTTCTTTTTTGCTATGCTTTTCTTTCCCTCATTGCTTGTGCTCTAAAGGGTTTGGATTTATCCTCTGTAACTGTATTTGTAGCATCTATGTACAAAACTAAAATGCAAGAATCCTGGGCTACAGTAGGTAGGGACATGCACCTAATAAGACAGAGGGAATTTGGAGCATAATCTGACATCTTTGAAGGTGAGTTTAGGGTGGATTTGCTTCGTTCTGACTGCTGTGGCTTGGTAACCTTTTGTGCTGCATCCAATACAAATATGAAATATGAGTAAGGATCTTATATCAGAAACTATGAAAAGCACTGTGTAATGTGTTTGAAGTGTTTTGAGAAAGGAAGCCATAGCTTTAATCCTAAATTGTTCTTGCTTGTTAGGATGGGATTGTTCTTGCAATCCACTTAAACTTGAATCAGTGGTACATGTATCATATATCTTGATAAAGATTGCCTCTAAAACTTGTCTCTTTTAGGTGATCCTTTAATGTAAAATATATTCTAAAATGTAAGAAAGTATTGAGAAGTAGTTAAAATTAGATGAAATTGCATTTTCAGAATTAAAAGTTACTCAGTAATTTTTTCTGCTATTCTCTGCAGTACAGCCCGAGGGCATTTCAGAGACCTGACTTCAGCTTGTGTGTAGTAATTTTTCTAGAGGGATGACCTTGCTTCAGGTGCTAAAAGAACCTTTTTTTTCCCTTCCTCCCTGAAAAAGGAATGATGAACACAATGGTGGCTAGAAGGAGACATTTATCTTGCAGGCCATTGTAGGGATCATTAGATCTGGGGATCTGGCAGGGCTGTTTTGGAAACAAGATCTATATCCTCTGCAGTTCTGACTAAGAGTGTCCTTGTTAAACCTGACAGCAACATCTCCTGTTTATCTCAGGCACTTATCTGATCACACGTCAATGAACCTACTTTCTTATTCTTAGGGATGGAAAAAAAGACATTTATATGCTTCTAGACTCTTGTTTTACCTCATTAAAATTCTATTAGTGTTACTGTGGGACAGTGTAGGGAAGCTACCAGCAGTTTGTCATTTATTCTTACTCAGCTCTTTTCATTGGACATGATTTCATTTTGTTGAACACCAGCCTGTCTGCAGTTGTTTTTCAACTGCTTTTAACCCCTTTGGAGCTGATGTTTTGTTGGTGATGGTGGATGTTTTGTGTTTCTCATCTGTGCATATTCTCATACCAAATACATGTTTTTTGGTAAGTTGCTTAGGGGAAAAATAATGTATCATGGTTGCCTTATTAGCTGAATGCTCTCCTCATTTGCCTGACACTGTGCTAACTCTTACCAAAGCAAGACCCTGATGTTGGGAATATTTGTGGTTTATTAACTAAAAAAGAACTAATGTGCATGTGGTTTGAGGATTGCATGGTTTAAAATTTTGAAGACACATCCCAAACCTCACATCAGTAGAAGTATCTGAGTATTTTTAATTGAAGTTTTAATTAAAAAATAAAAAGTGCTACAACACATAACAACACACTAGCTTTTCCAGGTCTGGTGGACTTCAGAGAGCTCACCACGTGAATTATATCAATTCAAAAAAAGCTTACATCAAGCAGCATGGAAAAATTATGAGACATGGTAAATGTTACAGAGAAAACTTAGTCTTTATAGCATGAGCTCCTCTCAGAAGAGCAGTGCACGAATTCTGTGTAGCTACATCTTCCTTCTTCACTGCTTGCTGGGGGCAGAAGCTGGAGCAGCATTTTTAGCAATAAGTCAGTATATTGGAGTTAGGGCTCAGCACTGAATGACCATTTAATGAACTATTTGGTGCTGTAAGGATCCCCATTGCCAGAAGGATCACATGCTCCTGGATACGCAGGCTGCACAGCTGTTACCAAGAGCTGCACTGACCTCCAGCAATCCCCAATTTGCTGCTTTTTGAGGAGTTACATCTACTGCTTCAAACTCTCACTTGCCCCATTAGAAATTTTCCACAGCTTTCCAGACTTCTTTTCTTGTGAATAAAGGCTTTTATTTTGTCCTTATTGAGGATTTCCAAGTGATGCATCCTTGCTGCTCTTTGGTATGTGGTTGCTACTGCTTGTGAGCCACTTTGCCTGTTTGGGTGCTGTGGAGTGTTCATATCCTAAAGACAGGCTCCACATTACAGGTAGTAAAAGAAGCTGCCCAGACAGTTTGCTTTGGGCAAATTCATCCTGTTTTCCACACTGGTATTTTTTGTATTACTGTGCCACCTAAGACACACAGTTACAGGGAGGATCACAAGGATATTGTACAGAGGTCCGAAAAACCCTTTTTTTTTTTGGTACAGGAATACCATGCCTTTTGTGGTAGTTCTTTTAATTTACTATGTAGGACCTGCTTGCTTGTTCTGACAAATATGTAACAGCTTTTGCTAGGAGGTCAGTTGTCATCTTGCAGTGTTTCATGCTCATCTTCATTTCACATACCACAACACAAGAAAATAATTTTTTTCCTTTCCACAGTCTCATAGTGATCCATTTAAACTTTCCCATCTTTCATCAGTAGCTTTTCTAATGTGATCTGTGCAGAATCTATTTAGATTCTTGTTTTCAGACAAGCTACCTGGATTGTAGCACTGTGGAACAAAGATTGCACACGGCAGCTCTGTGTGACTTGAAACATTATTCTGTTATTTTTCTTCTCTGTGAACTCTGAGATACCTGATTAGTAGTGATGCCAATAAAAAGTCAAATTGCAGTCAGTTTTAGAGTAAGGTTTGTGTACATACCACATACATTTGAGATACCTGAAATGTGTGATATATTGATGATTTATCTTGTTTGCATACAACTGTTTCATTTGGTAGTCATTAATCACTGTGTTATTGTGGGCCCCAAGAGAAGACACCAGGGTATCAATATTCTTGTTCCAAGTTGTATTTCTACTACCAGTAGCTAGTAGTGCTTGTAAATGACCATAAAATAACTTTCATTCACAGAAGAGACCTATGTGGATGTTTACCCTCCCCACAAAATCACCAATCTGGCACAAAAAGTGGAATAGAGGTGTTTGCTTTAATATGGTGCAGACTATAAACCAACATGGAATATCCTCATTGTCATTAAATAAGATCCCCTGCAGGTAAAATGGCCTCTGTTGAAAAGCATGTTCCTTAGTTTAATTCTAAACCTACTCTTGAATTTCATTTCTTTTGAGAGGCCCTTTGAGATCAGACTGTAAATTCATGTACAGGTCTTTATTGATATTTGAAAAAGAACTAAATCTTTTTGTTGTGAGACAATTTCAGGAGACCAAAAGAAAGCAGTTGCTGTGCTCCTTAATTTCATTAAGCTGACATTTCAAATTCTGCCAAATTCCTTGGTTAAAAAGTGTTTTATTGCATTAATTAAATAGCTTGTTGGAGATGCCACATTGTTGGATACCAGTTTAGGTAACAACAAATAAATAATGAAATGAAAGAAGGAAAGCAGTGGAGGAGGGGAAATTTCCTGAAAAGGAAGGAGGAAGAAACACTGTTTATACCTTGTTGGGAAAGAAATTGGGGCTTTTCTTTTGTAAAGATCTGCCTGTCATCCATTTCCAAATGAGCTGAGGATTTTCCTGCTGTTAAATCAATGTGGAAAAGTAAAACAGCAATGAAGAGAATGAAAGAAGCTGATTTTTTAGGTTCCCAGTAGTAAAGAGCACAAAATGATGGCCTAAGTTGTAGGCTGGGACTTCCATCCTTCTGCATTAGTATTAGGGTTTGCTAGGTACCCCATGTGCCAGTCAGACAGTGCTAAATTAAAACATTTCCCCTTCCCTAGGGGCATTAAAAATTAGGCATGGAATTGAAATATGCAGAAGCAGCATGTGTGCTTGCTCTGTCTCTAACCCCCTGAAAGAATATAGATTGATTAATTGTAATTTCTGCTTTATTTGAAGAAACAACGCTCCAACCAGCTTCATTTGGTTGTGAGTCCTTAGACGGGGGACACAGGTCTCAAACTACAATTTCCTCAAAATACTGTGTTAGGGAAGGATTTAAGTAGCTACCTCTTGATTACTAGAGTGTAGGGTAAAATTGATTTATAAAGAATGCTTTTGCAGAGCAGAACTAATTTTACCTGGAGTGCAGATGTTACCACTCCTGTACTTCTGCAGAGGGAGAAATAATCCTCAGGCACAATGGGAAGGAAGCAGAGCTTCAGCATCTTAGCCTGAAGTGTGACCAAAGAAATAAAGCACAATGAAAGCACTAAGTGCAATCAAAAGCCAGTGGTCTTGAGCACAGTTGGAATAGCCAGGTTGCTCTCCCAGAACTACAGCTTACCTCATTTAATACATGATCCAGCCAATCCATTTACCTCCTGTTTCTGCTTTGTAGCTTTTGTAGTGTCACAATCTCAACATTAGAGCAGCTGCTAGTTCCTCATGCTTTGGCTTTTTCCTATAATTAAGGCTTTTTTGTGGTTATTGCTGTGAAACCTTAGTGGTGTGACAGACTAAGCGCTACAACAAAGAGCTGGATTTGGAATGGAGTTGGAGCCAAGGTGGTTTCTGCAGCAGAGCTCAGCACTAAGCATTGATGGTAGCAATGCACATCTGTAAAAGACATTGTCCCAAGATAAGCCACATGTTTGTTTCTGGTCAGCAGTGGGATAATACTGTCTTCTAGAAAGCAACCTGTTATATTGGCAGAATTGCAGTCTGATGGTAAATCACTGAGCTCTTTTATATGCTTGTTTAGTATTATGCCACTTGTAAAGCTGAAAGAAATTGCTGCCTTTTAGTGGTCACTTATAAAGAAAACTACACCCCAGTAATGAATGTATTATGAAAGCAGTTTATGCATATTAATACCAGACTGACCTGAAGTATGGAAACACTAATCTGTATCTTTAGTTTTGCCTTGCAAAATGATTCTGGGTTGAATCAGGCTCAAGTGAAGAACTGACTTATGATCTATATATGATGCACTAGATAACTTTGTATGATAAGGCTGTGCATTTTTTTAAAAGAAGTAGTCATGTCCCAAGTTTCCTGTCTCAGCACATGAAAGCAAGTCTGCTTCCTCACTTCAGAAAGGAGCATGTTGAATGGGAGTGCATGAACTAACTACACCTTTCACTGCAGTGTTACTAAAAGGCGAAGTCCAGCACTGTAACTTCTCAAGCAGAAATTATTTGCATCCAGTTCGAAGGATATCTGATACTTGTTTTCCCAAATATGCCTTCCAGGGCTTCACCAGGCTGTTCATGTTCACAAGGAGTTTGCCAGTCCTAGAGTCCTCCTGGCCTGCTATAAGATAGTCAGTACCTAGTTTAAAAGGAAGAAAGAAAGAAAATTTTAAAAGGGGGAAAAGGGAAAACCCTTAGTTAGTAAATAGAATAAAACACAACTAAATGCAGAATTTCTCTATTTCATAAGTCTCTGGCATACAGCAGCTTTGCCAGCTTTATCCAGTTTATGCCACCTTATGGGTATCCATCCATGTGCATACTGTCACTGCTGACTCCTGGGCACAGAGTCACTGGTGTCAGGATTGTGCTCAGGGATTACAACTACAAATTGATTTATTTCCAGTGGCTTTATCACTTACAAATTCAACACTACCATGTGCAGATGACCAGTTTTGAAGCAAAACCCCTGGTGAGCATTTTGTCCTTACCAGGATTGAGAATGGGGCATGTGCAGCCCCTGTTGGTCCAGGATTCTGGATAAATGCTTCTGTTGCTCCGAGCAATTTTCACTTTGCCTGACTTCAGGACCTTCTTCACTTTCACAACAACTTCTGCATGGGTCCCTTTGTCATGAGCAGATAGGATTCTTGCTTTTATTACTGCCAGAAAACATAGAGACCAACAATGAATTTCTAAATGAATTTTGGTTTATGCTGCCAAAAGGTAGAATTTTATCAGCTAGAAAGAAGACATTAAAAACCCCAAACTGCAGTTGTACAGAAAGTACAGTGCTTGTCCACTTCACTGATGGATCTTATAAATAAAATTGGAAAAGAAAAACTAGATTTTCTTCTGAAATAGTTAACTCATCCTTTCACTATGTTATTTAGCAACTATTTTATAATGGGCTGATATCAAATACATGGAAGTCCTAGGAAAGCACTTGTATGTATACATAAGGGAGTTTGAGAAAAAACCCCAAACTACTCCAGCAGCTACCAGTCTGATTTCCAGTGCCCTGATTCTGCACTTTATATTTCCATCTTGAAAACTTTAGTCCTTAGCTTTAACACTGGCCTCTCAAAAATTTTGTCCTGTGAGAAAGGACTGTCTACAGGAAGGAAGGCAGGAAGCTTCCCATCAGGCATGTCACATGACTAAAATTCCATGATTGCACAACAAACCAGAAAAAGTATTTTTGTTTTGTGGTCCAACATCTTAAACATCTTAACATTTGCCATGATAAATTTCTGTTTCTTTTAATTTGGTAGCATCCCATAACTTTTTGGCAGGGCAGCCTCATGAAGATCAGCCCCTCAAGCAGGCTTTGTTGTGTCCTGGCAGAAGCACATCAAACCTTTGGATCCCAGACCTTTCCTTTCTTGTTTCATGTGATGGCATGAACCAGGTGTTCATAAGCCACAGTATTAAATACATTCCTGGTAAATGAGCATGGCCATTTGAACCTGTATAATGACTGCAAAAGCAATGGCAGTTTAGATGTGAGGTTTCTTATCATTTTTTCTTGATGTGGAGGCCAATCATTCCACTGAGTGTTATTCTAGCACCCCTCCTGCTGTAAAGAGGGAAATGAACTGGGTGGGAAGGAGACACCATGGAGCCTTGCATGAAAAATGCTTTTAAGCTCTGATCAGAAGTTGGACATGTCACTAGACAAAAAAGGCAGAAGAAATCCTACCTCTCAGGACTTCACCAATCCTGTCATTTTTCATAGCTATCAGCTAACAACAGGCATAGAGGGAACATTGTGAGATTATCATACCCTGGGGCATGTTACCCACTTACCGTAGGCATATTTCATTTGGCAGAAGTCACTGACGCTTCCAAGCACCTTTTCTTTGCACACACACTTTTCTAGCAGGGAAACCCCAGAACACAAAAGGTTGGAGAAGAGCCAGGACATGAGAGAGAAAAGAAGAGCAAACAAACCTCAGTTATAAAGTTAGATATCTATAGCTCCCGTAATCTATATGGACCTTAGGAATAAGTTTGAGAGTGAGCTCAGTTATTTGCAAATGTGTTTCTTGTTATATGATAAAATAATTACTCTGAAATCTGATCAGCACTGTCACATAAAATGCAGCCCACATGAGGTCTATTGTACAGTTAATAAACTGATCCTAATGAAGAGATTTGTAACAATCAGATCCAGCTGTAAATCGTGTAAGTAATGAGACCTTTGTTTGATCCCATAACCTAAGAAATGCTGATCCTTCCTGGTATTAAGACAATATCCGTCTTAGAAAAGTCAAGCTATGCAGTAAGTGGCACTGTTACCTCTGCCAAGCCACTGGAGATGGTAAGTGCTGATCTTTACAGGGCAGGCAAAACTGAGAACTATTTAAAGGCTATGGACAAGCTGGAGATGAGTGGGGCAGACCCAGTCAGGGTGGAGGGATGAAAGAGGTGGCAACTAAACCTTCCCAGGCCCTGGGCTGTACCTGGGTGCCTCAGTGCAGAAAACCCCTGCTCGTGGTCGTTCCATTTCCACTCCTCTTCGCTCTCGTTGGTCGGCACTTGGACGAGGTCAGGGATTCGTCCCCCGATGGGGATGTTGAAGAAAGGCTCACTGTCATAGCTGGGGACACAGAAACCACAGCACTGCATCAGGACATGGCAGGGGTGGCAGACAGCTGGGTTTGGCTGGACCCAGATGGGTGAGCTTACTTTCTTCAGGCTGGGAGTGCAAGTAAGAGCAAGACTTCATGCCAGATAGACAGATCACAGGATCTAGGCTTTTATTTAGGCCTCCCACTGCTGACTTAGCATTTTTAAAGTATCAATAAATTGGGCCTTTTTTGCTTACGTTTGTTTATTTTTAGGGAATTATGTAACTTAGTGACCACTTATTGATGTCACTGGGACCTGAGGACAGCTGTAGGACCTGTAGAACTGCAATTGCTCAGCAAATAACAGGATTTCTGTACTGATCAATACCTATCTGGGGTACAGATACCTGGCCCTCTAGAAACAAGAAGGTTGCTATCACTCTTTTTACCCAGGGTACAGATGAAAGAGGCTCTTCAGACTCTTCCATCTATTTCCAAAGCAAAAGTATGTTTAAAGACCCTGTATGTATTTCCATGGGGTTGTGGAAATGCCTCTTACTGCAAAGAGTCATCTTTTCAAGATTGCCTTAGATAACGCAGTGGACTTTAAGACGTGCCAGGCACCAAATGTAACCTAAGAAACCTTTTATAATTTACAGCCACCTTTTCAAATCACCATTCACCCCCTGATTACTGTAATCACTGCAGTATTTGCTAGCTTTTCTTTAATTTCAGAGTCCCATCTCAAAGTGACCCCACAGCAGGGCTTCCCTACCCATTGAAACAGGTCCCAGTGCGCTGGTCGCAGTCTCTGGCGCAGTCACAGGGGCGACAGCCGTTCTCCCCGAAGCCCCAGTAGCCCACGAGGCACCTGTCACAGTTGGGACCTGCCACCCCGGGCTTGCAGTAGCAGAATCCTGTCCTGGGGTGGCACCTCCAACTGCTGCTGAACGTGGTGTTGGCTGAGCCCATGGGCTGGCAGGCACAGGCTGTGGAGACACGGCAAGAGGCAATTCAAATTATGTGCAATGGGGTCAGCTGGTTGAGTAACAGTTTTGTAAGGCTGATAAACTTGGACCCTCTTCCTCATGCTCAGTAGTTTTAAGTCAGAACTGGTAAACATTGCTTTTCAGCCTACATTTGCAGTATTTTTGTTTCTTTTTAACTTGATAGACACAGCAAAACAAGTACAACTGGGAGCATAGTGCATGAAAGTCAGTTCTTCCCTACTACACAAATTGTGACCATACAGGCTTTTGAAGTGATACCAGGAAGCCTCCCCTGTGTGTTTATTTTTAAAGGGGCTTGAAGATGAGTCCCTTTAAAAGTTGTTTGCAGGAAGTTTCACTGGGGCTTGAGGATGAATGCCTTTAAAAGTTGTTTGCAGAAAGTTTCATTAGCAAGGACAAGGTAGAGAATCATAGCTGTTGCCTGCATTGCCTTTCCTGTAAACACAAATCACAAAACTAGATGTAGCTTATACAGGTGGTTCAGATGACCTGAAACATATTTTCTATTTCTGCCTCCAAGAGTGCACAGATTTCCTTCAGTGCAAGTTCTAAAGTCCTAAACATCTCACAATGCAGTACAGTATGCATATAAAGAAGCTGATTAATTATTTTTTACCAATACATGAGCAGATTTGTTACAAGCAAGGCAAACAAAATGAGAGAAGACCTCTAAACTCACTAGATATATTTTACATGTAGTTGAAGATGAGCAAATAGGAGGAAAAACCTGCAAATCTTTCTAATGCTGTTGCCAGTTTGACACCAGCCTGGCAACTCAAGGCAATTTGGCAGGAAAACAGATAGTTACTGCTCCTGTGGGCAACTCTTCCTGCACAGACAATAAATTGTCATAATCCCACAGCACTGGTACATTACTGATGTGACAGCATCAGGGAGGGATACACAGAGAGGTGCCAGCCAGCACAGTTGACTCCTCTCCATCAGGGCAGAACCTGGCTGAGATGGTCAAACCTCATGCCAACAGCTCTGCAGAATTAAAGTACAAGAAGTAAACAAATCCACTCCTGATATTCAGACAAGTTTGATCAAAATGAGAACTAGGCTGAACTTCAGACCTTCATATTTCATCTCTTTTTTGTATTAAGAAAGCAGCATGCCCTGACTTTTACTTGTAGCAGACTGAAAAGGTAGTGCAGCACTACTTCATCCATCTGGAAGAGGGGCAGAAATAAAAATCTTGTGGCTAAGGCCTGCTTTGACAGAGATTTTCAGTTAAATGATGGACACCCAAGGTGTTTAGATAGCTTGGATCTGAGGCCAGCCTTTTTGAATGCTTATTTGAACCAAACACGGTGTCCCAAGCTTTTGAAGTTTGCCCATCATTGTTTCTGATCAAACTACTTTTCTTCATGAGCTCACAGACAAGAGACCAAATGCACACTGATTCCACACAGCATTTTCCAAGGGGAAAGGAGAAAACATATGACTATAAAGAGCTTAAAGTGTAGCAGGGACAGATTCCCTTTCATCTGCAACCTCATATTTGAAACTCAGGAAAGGAAAATATCTTTTGAAAATAGTACAAGAAGAACGACGAGCAATTCTGTTTAAAGGGCCTTTCTCTTATGATCTTCTTACCATATAGTTATTTTTTCCCCGTGCCCTGTGTTCTTTATGCCAATAATTTTAATAATATTATTACACTGCTGTGGAATGGATTGGGCCCGTTGTGTTCAGGGGACACTAGCACAACAGCCTAGGGACAGAAAAGCCGTGTGCTGTCATGGGCAATGTGCTCTGCACAATGAGCAGGCTGGCGAGGGCTGCAGCCTCTCCTGTTTGCCACAAAGCAGCCTGGACTTTGGGAGCAAACCCAGGGCTTGTGCTGTCAGCTCTGGAGAGGAGGTGTAACACTGAAGTGCTCATTAGCACTGGCAGGTTCAAAGGCAAGTTCTGATTTTTTGCTGCTAAACATGATTTCCCCCTCTCCCCCGTGTTTTTTTTTCAGGGCTGATTACATCACCCTAAAAAAAGAGACTCTTAGTTTGTCAGTGACTGAAAAAAATTGATGTCACAGTTTTGAGGATAAGAAGGGAAAATTCACCCTTCCTTTACTGCAGACAGGTCTGAGACACAAGGTATGAGAGTTTACCAACTTCTGGGGTTGCCTGAATCCAGGTTTGTTTGCACTGTAATATCACTATATGTAGGATCTACCCGTTGAGTTTTCACCTAAAATGTCTCAGATTTCTGCAACTTCTAAGTCTGTCTTTATCCCCATCTTATTTCCAGTTTTCAAGTTTCATCAGAGTCACCTAACAGATGGGTAAACCACATCATTAGACTACCTATCCCCACCTGAGACTGGATCCTGATTCAGGAAGATGAGACATTCTCCCATCCCGTCCCTAAGGGAAAATATCACAGCACAGTGACTGACAGCACTTGTGAAAGCTGATGAGGAAGCAGAAAACAAAAGTGCCTTTTTTTACTTTGACACTACAGTTCAGAAAAAAATAACATTCCCAGATGAAATGTGGGACATATTCTCGAGTTAGAAACCAGGACAGCTTCTGGTGGATCAGGAAGCAGGCTGAATCAATACATGTACAACACTTTCAGATGAGTTATACAAGTGGCTTGCAAACGCTTTACTCAGTCTGTGTTTATTTAGCATTTCAGCTTGGGTGGGTACATTGTCTGGCTTCCAGAGCATTACAGCCAAAATCCCAGTTGTGCATCTAAGGTAACTCCTAAAATAAGAGCCCACATGTCACATGCTGAAGGGGCAGCTGTGGATGACTGGGTTTTTATCTGTTTAACAGCACCATGGATTTGCAAATAAACCTCACAATTAAAGAGACATAAAAGCAAGTTTCCAAAACCTCACCCTTTAACATTTTCCAATATTTGACAACCCTTTCCCACTGCTTTTTGCCTCTTTTCACTTGGCAAACCTCATTTTCTCTCTATCCACCTCCCTAACAAAACAGCAGCCGATGTGACAATGGCCTTGTTTGTCAAAGGCATCATCAATTATGTTAGGGACGGTGTGCAGACAGTCCTGGCTCAGAGATGGGCAGTTTATTTGGGTTCTCCCCTTGACAGTAGTGTAGAGAAAAACATCATTTTACTTTAGAGTTGGCTGTTGGTCACAGAGTATCATGAAACATCCTCTTGCCTTTTAATCTCACTCCCATACTAAGTTTGTTTTGTCAGACGCTACTGTAAAAGGGAGGAGACAAGAAATAATGAAAAAATGAATAATTCATACTGCAGTCTCCACTCAAGTCCTTAATAAATCTCTCTGCCCTCAGCACAGCTGTTTTCCCCATGTAATTAGACACAGATGTAAAATATAATATTGGTTGTAACAATATGGTCCCAACTTACAGGAAAATACCAAATGCTCCGAGTAATTCAATGGCCTTTTAGGTATCTTGCCTTAAACATTTGTCTAATAATACTGCAGAAGATAGAGCTGTGAGCAGACTCTGGCTGTTTGATAAAAACCATGCAAAATTAAAAATCAAACAAAGCCTTTTGAGTCTGAAATATGCACATGTGCATCTTGGGAGTATATGATCAAATCCAGGCAATTTTTGAAGCATGTCAGGTGTGGGGATTGACTCTGCCAATGATGTTTCTTAAATGAAGGAAATAAGATAGGCAGCTCTGTGTGTGGTCAGAGCTGATTAAGACAGACTTTGAACCAAGATGTGATGGGGCCTTTGTGATATTAGAATTAAAAGTTCACTCCCTCTGCTCAGAAGTAAAAGGATGAGAAGCAGAGCCTTTCAGACTGTGTGTGTGTGCATGTGCATCTGGGCACATTTTAATTTTCTAGCCTCGTTCTTTGAGTAAAAAAAAGCTTGTTTTCCTGGAGACCCTTTTTACTGGGTCTACATGCCTGCATTATTTTTAAGCTAAGCAAAGGGTGAGTACAAAAGATGGTGCCATTTCAGAAGGATCCCTTAAGCCTCAGGATAAGCCACAGGAAAGAGCCAAGGATACAGCAGCTTTTCTAACCATTGGTTAGGAAACGATTAGGCTTTTGAGTCAAAGCTCCCATACAAGTCTATATCTAAACTACTTAATCCAGTGTTGTCACCCCCAATAACAGGCAGGTGTGTGCCTTGCTCTGGGACTCTTTTCATGCCTCTTTTTTCTTTTTAATATAGATCTAAGCAGTGTCAAAACAAGGCACTGCCCATGACCCAGCTCTCATTCATCCCAGCTGGTAGAAACAGGAGAGGCAAAGGGATCAGAGGCAGGCTACCTCTGCACACAAAAAGGAACAGCAGATTCACACTTACATATCAAATTTCAGCAGATTTTTTTTTCTGAGGGAATGCCTTTGCAGTCTCACATTGGAGGGTCAGCTAAGGGTGGTTTAGATAGTGCCAGGAGATCCAATTGTTATACAACTTTTTTTTTTTTCCAAGCAGATTAAGAGAGAATGCTATTCATTATTATGACTAATGCTTAAAGACTGTTTCTGGGCCTGAGCAGTGTCCTGTTAACTTTCTGGGAGCCTGAGGGGGATGTCACAGCTGAACCTAGACTTTGCTCTGGATGGCAGAGCACTCTTCAAGCGTGCTTTCTCAAAGGGATTAGCACAGCATTTCATTCAGCTTTTTCATCAGACTTCCTTTCCCAGCTCAGTATCTACTGTACACAAGGGTCAAGTTTTGATCTCCCATTGAAGGTTTTTTTTTCCCCTCTGAGCTCAAAATGGAAAGATGGGCTCTAGGTTGCTCTCACCAAAACCATCCATTCAGTCTGCTGTTTGCAGTTTATTACTGCTTTTCAACACTTGCTCAGTGGGTGGGTTTTTCATTTAGTGTTGTTAGTCTGGCACTGTTTGCATGAATTTCTCAAAGTGAGATGATGCCTTGGAATTGGTACACTTTAATCCTAAAATACATGCTAATCTGGAAGTGGCAGCTCTTCAATTTACAATCAGCAGGCTGAGGTATGACAAAAATGTATCTGGTAGTCTAATTGTCTAATATATTAACATACTCAAAACAGTTTTTTTTTTAATTTACTCAGTAACCAGGGTTGGTTTTAGGGTCACACAACCTGAACAACTTAGACCACACCAAATGAGGTTCACTAGCAATGCAAATTTTTCAACATAAAGGATAGAGAAGAGGGCCTCTGTCTTGCATCTTACATTTAATCTCAGCTGATAATGGTCCTGGAGGCAAAGGCTTCCCTTTATCAAACTGAGTCTGTTCTAACCTGAGTCTGTCTCAATTGGTGCTTCTGGTTTTGCTGTCTCTGATAACAGTCAATGTAGTGAAGTGTTCACTGAAAATTCTCTGCAGAGGTACAGCATGACAGGAAGTACACACACTGCCTGCAATCCACATGGGGAAGTGCTTGGGGATCAGCTCTTCCATCATACAAAGTACTACCTATTAGAGTAATTTGTCAAATCTTATTGTGGGAATTCTCTTTCCCTCAAATAAAAGGGAAAAGGCACAGATTAACCACCTTCCTTCCCAGTTTTCTCTGAACTCTGTAGTTACATCCAGAGTACCTTCTGTTCCCACAGAGGTACAAGCTTTGTGCATCCAACTGCTGGAAAAGCTGAGTGAGCTGCAGTGCCCTTTCCTTATATCTTGACATGCCAATCATTCATGAATGCCTTTACACCCCAGGAAAGGTCCCATTGCCTTGAATCATTCACAGTTAGGGTTGTGCTTACCTTTACTGCTGAATCAAACCCATTAGAGTCATCTCGGCTAGGAGACACTCTAGTGCAGGCTAGTGATCCAGAGTACCTCTTAAGGAAATAGATATGCTTTGGAGGGCAATTCAGCCCATCTATTTCAGACATCCTCCTTAGACTGCAATAAATAATTCCCCAGAGGTCCCACTGTTTCTCCACCGACAGAACAAGCAGCCTAGAAAAGACATCTAACTTTCAGTGACTAAAGCAGGATGGCAGCTATCTAGGGCTGAGCATGCAACTCAGAGTGGAGATGATTGCATTTGGGGCCTTCTGCTGGCAGCAGCACCTTCCCAGCTGAAAAGAACATTGTTGTGCTTTACTGGCACAACAGGAATAAAGCTCTTTCAACAAGGTAAATTTCTGAACAGTTTTTCTTTTGCTAGGCAGAGTATTGGCAAGGGTTACAGAAAAACCTGCAACCAGACCGGACAAGAGAAGCAGAGGCAGAGTCAAGGTCTGATTTCATCTAGGCAAACTGTTCTAGGGTTTCCACACAGATAGGCTGTATTTTCAAATAGTGTTTTTTCCTCTTTGCTGCTCTCCAGTGCTCCTTGACTTTAGCAGTTATCTGTATTACACATGATGCTGGTTACTGCACTGTCACCCTGCTGCTCAGTACAAGAGTTCATACACTGATTCTTTCAGGTACTATGGGATTGAAAGCTAATCTTCTGGCACAACAGTTTGTTCTCATTACAATATTTCCCTGTAGCAAATCTGCTCAGAGTAGAAACAACTAGAAAAGAGCCACCACAGAACACTACAGGATACAGGTGAGCTTATCTAGCTCACCCTCTGCCCTGCCTGCTGATCCGTGTTCTGTGATGATATTGTCAAAATGAGAAGAGAAGGTTGTGTGGAAGCAGTCTGTGCTGTCACCAAGTTCCAGTGGGAAGAACGCAAAAGAGCAGAAATGTTGGATATGTTTGGCACAGAAAGTTTAAGCAATTTCAATCCTGTCCCACAGGGCATGGACCTAGGGAAAGGAGTAACCTGAGTGTTTAAGAGGAATCATGCTGACAATCATTAAAAGGATCAGGAAAGCTTCAAAAGCTCATGATGTCAGTGGGCAAGAGGTTAGAAAACAGAGGATGAAGTTCTCTGTGCTGGCAACTGATGCCTGTGTTTTGGGGAAGGAAAACTATCCAAAGGAAAAAATGAAATTAGGTATATTGCTGGAAATAGCAATATTTCCCAAACAGATGGGAGATGGAATCAGACATGGGAAGCCTGGCAAGATACTCAGGAAATGTTTAAGTGAGGCAGATTTGGGCTGTTTGCCACACTGGCTGGGTGCAAACTACCTTGATCCAGAGGTTGCACATCCTCTCTGTGCAACCATTAGTGCCTCTGTGCCCAAGACACTCCCTTACATGTTCTGCTGAAGTGTTAATGATGCAATTAATTTGGGCAGAGCACCCCATAACTCAGCTGTGGAGTCCAGAGGTACATCTGGCTGAGTTCTGATACATTTGTTCCCAAGGGAATAGGCATAGTCCCAGGCCTCCTGCATCTTCTGCAGCCATTATATGTATTTATGTGCCCAGATGTTGCACAATCAAATGGAATTTAACAGTAAGTTGCACATAGGCTCATACCATCTTGGTGGGTACAGAAAAAAGCCCCAGGTAAATAAAGTGTGCCTCAAAAGAAAAGGAACCATAATAATTTAAAACCAAACATAAAAAGAATGTACCTTTCCCCAGAAGGCAATGCATTGGGAGAATTTTGTTATCACAAAAAAAATAGAAGTGTCACAGTTTGGGGACAAATAGACAAAAAACCAGGGTGACCACTTTTGATCAAAAAACTCGTAGTTTAGGAAAGGAATATAAAACAAAAGACAGCAAAACTCACGAGTTACTTCTCTAGGAGTTATCGATTCTGCAGAAATTATTTCATTCTTTTAATGATTCCTTCACCATTCATTCTCTTTCACATCACATAACACAGCCACTTACGTTTGCAGACCTCTGGAGAAGACAGGGGCTTCCCTCTGTCCCGGTAGAAGCCTGGTTTGCACCGCTGGCACCGATGTCCCTCGGTGTTGTGCTGGCAGTTGTCACAGACTCCCCCGCTGCGCTTCCCCGAGGCCAGCCAGACGCTCAGGTCGAAGTGGCAGCTCTCCGCGTGGTTGTGACAGCGACACCCTGGTGAGGACAGGACATTGTCCTTCAGGCTTTTATGACTGACACAGTAATCATGGCAGCATGTCCCAAACCAATCTGGCAGTATCTTAAACCCTTCTAGAACCTGGAATGTGAGGGGATGGAGCTGCATGAAAACCACAATTCTGGCTGGTGAATTCCACTCCCCAATAGCCCCAGTGGGACACCTGCAGAAAAAAGACCTGCACACTGAAGTTCCCCATCAATGACCAGCAATTTATCCCCAGTTTCTGAAATGGCACCATTACTGCAAATCACAGTGAGGGAGCTTTGCCTGCTGGCATAGTGAGTGCTCATCCTGAGAGCCTGGGTCAGTAAACTCCCTTCCACTTACTTCTGCATTCATTTGGTGCCCCTGTTTTTCCATCTCCTGGCTTCCAAGGCTGGTCGTTGAACAGTGGAGCACATTTCTCACAGTGGTCCCCTGCTGTGTTGTGTCTGCACACACACTTCCCATGGACCTGTCAGGGAAAGGAGAGCACAGTCAAACAGGCACAGGTGGAGTTCCCAACAGCCTCGTGAGCAGGTGGGATTTCTGCACAATTCCCACACAGCTGCCTGACTCTCCTAGGAAACCCACAGAGCCTGGAGCTAAAACACGTAGGTCTCTCTCTTCATAGTTATTCCAATATCTGTTTACAATGCCTCAGAGAAAGGGATTTCACAAATTAATTATTTGAGGAAATACTCAGGATAAGATGTGAAAGGGAAGGGTGGTACCATAAGTCAAGTTCTACATTTATCACACGAGCAGCTGCTATTATTTGATGTATTTTGCTTGCAAGGAGACACAAAATGCACAGAAATCAGGGACTAGACCCCTGTCCCTCCATGGGCTGTTGAGGATCCTGAGCTCAGTAACCACTGGACATCTCTGCCCCACTGCACATCACACACACCCCAGAGCTTGAAACTTCATTTTGGCTGGGTTGTGAGTTGACTTTAATCCTTTAATCTCACAATTAATATGAGTTACATTTTTCCATGGTCATTCCTGAAAGTCTGGCTCTCCCTGCAGTCCCCCCTTCCCCACCTGGCAGAGCAGGTAGCTGGGGGTCAGGAGGAAAGCATTCAAAGTGCTGTGGATGTTCTCCCCTGCCCCAAACTCATGTGCCTGCAGTAATTCATTCTCTGCTCCCCTGGTTTCTAACCCTGCCGAGCAGAATGTGGTGCAGCAAGCAGAGGGAGGGCAGCAGCTGATGCCATCGCCCCTCCATGGCCAGCTGGCAGGGTGGCTGCCTGCTCACGGAGCGCTGAGCACAGAGCTCAGTGTGTCTGTCAGCACCGGGGATGCGGCACGGAGCACAGGAAACTCAGCCACCTTCCATGCACTCAGTAAGGTGGCAAATGACAAAGGCAAAAATACTAATGCAACAGTGTTGTGCTTCTCCCTGTTTGGATCTGACATTTCAGGCTTTAAGTTCTCCCCTGTGGACATAAAGGCTGCTCTTCAGAAGCCAGAGAACAGAGAAAAGGTAAAGTGAACCTGAGCCAGAACTATAGATTTGAATGTCTCCAAACTTCAGGCTAAGTTATTGGCACTGCAGGCAAGAATAAGAGGACAGTTTGTCCCCAAAATCAATTAAAATCAAAGTAGAATTCAGAAAGAAAACAGACTAACTTCATTCTGAAATGGGTCAGAACAAAATCCTGGATCTCTTCACCTCTTAGGAAATACTTCTTGAAATGTATTTCTATGCAAAATCTGTAAGTTGCCCATTTGGTTTTTTAGAAATATATACAAAAGCTGTGCATTCACTAAATTAAAAAAAAAAATACATTAAAAATGCTGAGACTGTACAGTTGGGGAATGGCACAATTAAACCATGTAATCTTGTTTTAGCCTTGAATGACATGATCAAATATTCATTATTCCACAGGACCCTGCACTTACAGTGCACAGCACAGATGGTGTGAACGCTCATGAACAATTATTAAAAAAAAAAGCAACAGGAAAATTCAGTGAGGAAAGGAAAAGTCCAGTTACTCTTTAGAAAGTAGACGTGTTAGTTTGCTCATTGCCCACTGGTTTGTTGCGAACTCTGGTTCACAGATGTTTGTAGTTTGGGTCATGTTGTGAGCAGGACAGAGGCAGAGAAGAAGCTTCCTACCTGTGATCCCTGCTGTGGAAGTTACCAAATACATGTGGAAGGATGAATGGTTTACACAAAGGGGTTGAAAAGCCATGCAGTCAGCCAGCAGGAGAGCCACTGGGCAGGCAGAGGGAAACAGGGAAGCTGGCATAGAACTTCTTTTAGAAAGATTAGATTTGGTAACTAAATGTTTTTGCACAGATATAAGAACAAGGCAAAGAGAATTGATTAGTATTGGTGCAAATGTAAAGGAACATGAAGGAGAAAGTAGTTTGCCATGTGTTGTCTGTGCATGGGTCTCAAGGAATATTTTTTTCCATGGAGAGTAATCTCAGGTAGCATTCTTTGGTGAAACAGCTACAGAAGAGAGTACAGCATGAGGTGACAATGAACTACAGAAAGGATTTGGATAGGAGAAGAGAGCAGAGATGAACAGCTCACACTGAATACACAAGAAAAGTGATTAATTCTGTAAGTGGCCATCACAGAAAGACTGGTTAAAGACTGCAGGAAAAGCTGAGCTGTGGAAGAGACCTGTTATATTTAAGTGTGAGCTGAAATAAGGGTAGGTGAGGTGGCTGTGAGTAATGAAACAATTTGTTCTGTTAGAGAGGAAGAGATAGGGGAGGCAACAGAGACTAAAGTCCAGGAAGGAGCAAGAATGAAATACAGGAAACTGTGAGATAAAATAGGAAATGGGATATCTGCTTAGGGAGAGAAGAATGTGAGAGTCACATTCAACAGCAGCACAAGGAGAGCAGGTGTGTCCCTAAGTTGTTATTCACTGCTGAAATGAGTCTGCATTTCTCTCACAAAACTGTAACCAAAAAACTAGGAAATTATAGTCTCTATGAAATGCAAGATCTCAGGATGCACTGTATCTTATTGGAACACAAATATCACCATGCCAAGGAAGAGAAGATAACCAGACAAGTCCAGAGCCAGGGTAACTATGCTGACACTTTTCTATGTCCCAGAAAGCAGGAACAGATTTACATGGAGGTAATGATGATTAATAAGGAGAGGACTGTCAGGAAGCAGCAAGGACCAGCTGCTCTTTAAGGGCTGAAGAGCTACACGTTGAGGTTTTCCACAGCACAGGCTGGACCCTTACTGAGGGGACACCACCCCAAACACTGCAGGCAGAGCAGGGAGTTGGCATCACAGCCCAGAAACAAAGAGAGAAGGGACTGGGATAATTCAGGAGCAGCAAGAAGCAGGCCAAGAAGGACACAACATGTATGTAAAGTCCATTCAGAGGCCAGAATGAGAGACAGGCTACTGCACATGCAGGGGAAGGGGGCAGAAGGTCCATTATGAGGGAAGGTACAAACCCACAGAGAGTCCCCACATTCATCCAGAGGCAGGGATGCAAACAGGAACGAGCAGAGCAGAGCTTAAACAGACAATAAGAGCCCTGGGCTGAGCTTAAATAGACTCCCCAGGCCAATGGACAGAGAGCACAGGTAAGACTCCCAGGTGGGGCTGGTCAGGACTGTTAAAATTCTATTAGTGCCTTCAGGACACTAATAATAACACTTTGCCAGTGGATTCATGTCATTGGAAGCTTTAGGACATCTTGCTACAAGGAGGCACCTGAGGTAAAAAATATACTTCAAATTTCTGGATTTGGAGCTGGCAATGGAGGTGGAGGAAGCTTGAAAACAAGGTGTGAGCAACAGAGGCAAGATTCATGGCACCAGTTAGGAAATCAGACAGTTTTTAGCTAAAGCCTGAGTAGTCATAAACTACTGATTTATATGAATGAATGTAAGTGAATTCATACAGCAGATGAAAAATTGAGATCCAGGGGATTTCTGTCTCACCTCTATATTTCACTTTATCCTTTGTTCCATGGATAACACTTGACATTTCCTGATCCTTAGATAAAAAAGTATTTAGGCCTGTATGGACTTCTCCACTGTGCTCATTGCTGCAATGTTTGAGTACTTACGAAACATTGTGAAAATTAGTTTCATGACACCTCCCTTCATCTGCTTTTCCTCATTACTCTGATAACTGTATTGTCTCAGAGGCTCTTTCCCATTCATAGTATTGAGAATTCAGTTGCTCTGACACATTTTTTTGGAACTGGATAGTGTCTTCCAAAGTTATTGTGGGGAATGGATCTGAGAAAAAGATGCAGAGAGGTAGGCAGATTGTGTGATTGTATAAACATCCCCGTTTCATAACACCAGTCTGATGTCCCCTGTGCATCACCTGGAATAGTTGGCATCCTTGCAGTCCTGCTCTCCTCAGCTGGGGTTGCTCCTGTCACTAACTCAGGCTATCAGCTTTGAAAGATGAAAACTGTTGCTTTAAATGCTGATATTCTGGCTTCATCATGCTTCAAGTTTTCTAATAAATATTGCAAAGGGTAGATGTTTATAAACTGACATTCTTTAATTTAGAGGATATTATTAGTCCAGAAAAGGAACACAAATATTTTTCTGTATCACCACCATATTGGCTTTAGTGGCAAAGTGAAAGTGAGTTGTACTTTTGTATTTTGGTATAGCAGCTGTGTTCTCGGACTGTGGCTTCAGGATGTAAATTTTTTTTGGAATAATCTCAATTTGAGACATTTCCTTACTATTTCTTTCTATTCTATCAACTACATCATACCCTGAGTTATTTAAATTGGCCTGTAAAACAAAACCATTTTTGGAAAAAAGCTAAACTGAGGGTTTTTTCCCTTGGCACTAGTATTTTTAATCTGGATTAATTCCCTCATCTGTCTCACAGTACAGTCATGCTGTTACAAGTCTGGAATTGCTGCCAAAGGCTTTGATTTGTACACCTGCCACCTGAGCAGCTTTGAATCAGGACACAGAGGAGGTTATAGCTTTGTGGATTTTAATGCCAGGATGCTCAGTTCTAATCATTTAGCTTGACTTGCTATACTAAACCATGAGTTTCATCCAGTAGTTCTTCCACAGAGCTCTGCAACCTCTGGTGGATTTATAGCACACAGTGTACAACTATATTCTGTTTCCATAAAACAGTTCCAAGAAATTACATGATGCTTAGCCACCTTTGACTGTACAAAGCTGCTTCACCTGAATTCTGATCCACAGCTGAGAAAGTGAGTGAAATTTTTTCACTTCTTTATCCTGCAGTTTTTAAATTTTTCTAAATTCTGTTCAGCTTTGTATAATTCCTGAATCTCTTGCTTTCTCTCTTCCCATTTAGTTTCTTTACCTTTTGTCCTTTCAGTAAATGTGGTTGTTGCTCTTTCTCCTGGGTTACTCTCAGTCCATTTGGGGGCTTTTTCCCTAGTGAATGAAGGTTAAATTTGGAAGTCTTCCTGGTCAGAGCAACTGTTGCTGATTCAGAGAAAATGTTTGCCTTTGGACTCTTTATTCACTTTTTGCCAGAGAAATTTGGTATACAGCAGTTTGCAGTGACATCAGAGGCTACCCCTTACCTGCTTGTAGTAAAGTTGACTCTTCCTGGGTCATTTTATGTGGTTAAATGAAGGAGTGTCTGCTATTCTGCTTTGTTTTCCTTTCTGTTCAAATGGGCTCTGTGGTCTCTTCAAGTGAAAAGACATATCCATGCAGATTTAAAAGAAATTCTTCAATATCAGGTACAAAGCTGATGGTTCATGTGAGGGAATATCACTCAGCCTGCAGTATTTTCAAGACACAACTCCACCCTCTGCCTGAATTCCCCTCCCTCAGTCTCCACACACACCTGGCTGTGCCTCAGTCCATATTTCGTTCTGCTTTCTTATTGTTTGCCTTCTGAATTCTACCTTGATTTTTATTGACTTTGGGGGCAAACTGTCCTCTTATTTTTGCCTTCAGTGCCAATAACTCCATTATCAGTCTGTAACAAACTGGACAGAGCTGCCAGGCTGAAATGCAGGGTCTGAGTTACAGCAGGTCACCAGCTCTTGGTGAGTGCCTTAGGAATGGAGGAAGCAGAAAGGGGAATGGAACTTGGTATTTTAAGAAGTGAATGCCTGAATCACAGCGTAATGAGTAAATACCACTGTTCAAATCTCCTGAAAGTGAATGGCACTTCTTGCATCTCTGAGTTCTGGGCACAGCTGGAATCAGATAATGTGAAAACTTAGCTGGGGATTATGCATAGAACTACACAAGATATCTGAAGAGGAGGTAGATGATATTTGCAAGGGTTATGGCAGCCTGGTCACCTAGAAAATTGATGGGAAAAAGCAAGTTTTATCTTACGTAACCTCCATTATGCCAAACAAAGAATCCTACTTAGAACCAGATCCTGCTCCCTTTGAAGTAAGTGGAAAACTTTCCATTTGCTTCATTGTGGAGGATCAGACTCACAGGGAGTCTAGTTTGTCTCTGTAAACAGGATAAAGAAGCAAAAGAAACATCCGAGGCCACTTGTAACAATTTCCTGGCAGTGTAGGTACCAATAATTAACAAGCTAAAGAGAAAACATTTTAATCCACATTTGCTTTCCTCTTTCCATACTTACTTCTCATGGGCTAGTAAGAGAATTGTGAAATGTTTGGCAAACAAAAAGGACTTTGGTCTAGATTCTGTGTTCTGTCCATATGCACTTTCTGCTCTGTAAACTTTGTTCTGGAGGCACCTCTGGACTCAGCTGAGATGGGTCATTGAAGCAGATCCTAAACCTGAGAGCTCTGCAGAGGCACACATGACTTTGTACATCCTGCAGTGTCAATACCTTGGACAGGAACTGTTGTAAGAGTTTGAAAAATGCAGGCTGTGATACACAGAAAGGATAATTTTGCCCTTAGCTATCATGAGAAGCTATTGAGGTTGGGTGAGGAATGACATCTCTGTGTCTCTTTTTTTTCTTTTTTTTCAGTCTGAGGAAAGCTAAATAGAAACCAAGAAAACATCACTGTCAATAGCAACAAACCCCAGATTCAAGATATGTATGTCCTGAGGCTTCTTGACTATTTACACTTTCCATCTTCATGTCTTAAAGTTTTCCTCCTTTCCAACATGATATTCTCAGTAGTTCGTAAGGGAAATGTCATCTAGATAAATTCTGTTGAGGTGGGTGCATGGCTTGTTTTAAAAAAATATAAAAGGCCCACAGAGAGAGTAATTATTAATGTTTTGCTGCCAAAATAAGAAGTCCGAGAATATTTTCATTGGATACTATTGGCCTATTTTGAATCTCCCTGTATTTTCACAAACTTATGACCAGAGGAAATATGCATGAAACTATGTAGGATTTCAAGCTATGAGGAATGATACACCATTTGGATGTTGGGTTTACAATCTGCAGGGTTTTTTTACCCATTTGTTGCTGTGACACTGTGGCATCTGTGACATTGCTTCTCACAGAGCTGATTTCTTACTGGCACTCTCACTGGAGAAGCCAGAAGCTGAATGGGTTACCATGACTGAAGAGACATATCCACAGATAAATTGATCACTGACAGATCATCTAATAGCCATAGATCATCCAGTCCCTCCAAAATGGTCTTGAAAAGTGTTGGTTCAAAAGTATCACTAAATTTGCTTTAATTTTCTCCATTATTTAGCCTCCACATAGTATCAGTTTAGCAGTGCTAAGAGTATTACAAATGGAAGGGATTTCTGTCAGAGTAAGAATAGCAGACTTACAAGTTAACACAAAAATGTTTTTTATAAGACCTAAGTGCAGAATGAGCTCAGATTTTGGGCCCATCCCATGTCAAACAATTACAGTTGTTTTCTACATGAAATTGGTTTTGTTTTCGTTAACTACAGAAGATAAATACATCATGGGAGACCTATGAACAATTAAGAGGCTGAAACTCATATTACTTAAGATTTTCTGTGGAGGTCTTTATTTTTTGCATCATTTTATTTAATTACCTAACAGCAGCTAAGGAAACATAAAGCTGCTCTGCCTTCAGTCTGTGACATCATCCACACCAGTCACATTAAAAACTGTGTGTCTTGGGACTTGCTCTGCCCATGTGTACCTCAAGTATTAGATGTGGCCAGTGGATGGAATCAGATGATTTCTGGATGTGCAGATCTGTTTGTAACAGATCTCCTCCACACCCTGTTTTATGTGGGTCACCCTTACCATGTGACTGAAAGCAGAGCACCTTCCCTCTGCCAGGAAATTGCAAAATGGCAAAGATTTATTTTGCAGTGTAATTTGGCTGATAGGAAGTATATCATTGGTGTTCAATCCTCAACAACAAAGGCCTTTTCCTCCTGCTGGTAGGCAAAGACATTACTGTATTGCAAGCCAAAAAGTTATACACTCATATAAACTTCCTCATGCTGACTGTGTAAACCAAACCCTGAGATCTGGACCTATGTGAACTCTCCCCTCACCACTAAGATATCATCATTGGTAAGTTTCAGGCCAAATATAAAAGGATCCAGAGATCTGGATCTTCCAGGAGTGAGTTATCCCTTGTATTTGAGAGACTTAGGTTGTAACATCTGAAGCACAGGAAAGAGGAGTGCAGTAGCATGATCCCCTTTACTCAAGCCTTGTGTGACCTGGGAGTAGAATTTTTAATTTTTATCACCTAAGGTTTCACGGTTGTCTGGTTAGTACGAAAAATAGAACCTAAGGAAGGATATGGTGAGAACCTTCCAATCATATCTGCAGAAGGAGGATCAACTGCTCACTTTGATCATTGGGGACAAGAAGGAATCACTGAATTTGCAGCAGAGATTATTTAGGCAGGCATTACAGAAACACTTTCAAAATGTTAAAATCAGAACAGCTGCTGAAGGTTTGAATGTCCTTCACCAGGAAAATCTCATTCAACAAGCATTCACTAGTGAAAGGTTTAGGTGTGCTTGATAATACCTTTATGTATTATACCTCTATTTATACACAAACCAGCCCACTTGTGGTCTTTTCCAGGCCTCCTCTAGGATTCTGGAGACAGTTAAAACTATGGAAGGCTTTCCTTATTTTTTTCACAGCTGTGTTTGAATTCTTGCTTAGGAAAAGACTTGCTAATATCTGTGCGAATCATGTGCTACATCCACCCTCTGTCTCCTGGGACATGAGTCACTCATGAAGTGCATTTCATCAAAACTATTTCACCTTCTGCCCCGTGAAGTCATTGATGGCACAAAAAGATTCTATTCCCTTGTGACCAGTGGGAAAAAATATCCAGTCATAGTTTACAGTGGTTATGCCAGTAACACACACAAGGTTGTGTTTTCCTTTTCTGATGGGCAGAATGTTTATTTTTCTACCAGCTGTATTCATTTAGTGTGTTATTCATCTATTTGGTTTCACTATGAGTATATTTAACAGTTTGCAGTAAGGACGATGCACTCTTTAAACAGCTTTTCTCCACACAGTTATGATTTAAGTGAGCCTATACTATTTGAATCTGATTGTATCACATAATGTAGCTGAATCTTGGATTTATACCACAGATGGAACAGATTCAAAAATTATTTGAAAGTCATGCAGTCCTAATTATCTTACACTATCTACCTCTGAACCTAGAAGAGTTGAAAGGAAGACAATGAATACACATTCCAAAATAACATAAACCAAAATGTAAAGTGTTACTGTATATCTAAAGGGATAGAAATTAGCTTAGGATATTTTTCTTGAGTCTTTTATGTTAGAGTGCACCAGGGACTAGAGTTCTAAGGGTTATTTGGGTTTTCAAAACCCTATACAGAGACAGAGCCTTCTGGATCCAGGGGAGATATTGACTGGTTTAAAATGGCTGGAATTCCACCTCTGATGTATGTACCTGGATATTTGATTAGATTAAATCTCCCTGTGATTGTTATTACAGTTCTCTACATAATGCCTGCAGCTAAAATCAAAAAGGAGTCATCAGTCATTCCCTCTGAGTTTCCAAGTCTGAGTGTGCATTCAAACACAATTCCTCTTGTGCACATCCAGAGTCAAATGCAGATAAAACACTGAACAGGAAAGGGCTACTCCAAGTACTACAGAATAATTTTACTGCAAGGTTTGGCTTTTTTAAGAAAAATATTCTAACTTATTTAAAGATGCATGGAAAAAAGAGTGGGGGAGTGGAAATTATTTTCACATCCTGAACACTGCTGTCTATGTAGTGAAAGTAACAAGAACACAGAAGGTTGAAAACCTAAAAGTGAAGGCTGAAACCCTAAGTGGAACAGAACTGCTCATGTCTCACAAACTCAGAAAATCTGAAATTTGAGATCTGATGCTGAAATTCTGTTCAGGGCAGACTTTGCATCAAAGATATTAGTTCAGTTCTGTGCAGGCATAAAAGTAGGAGATTTGATTCACTCTATTTGGGGTTGGTTCTCTGTTCCAATTTCAAAGGCCCCTTTCAATTTATAGCTATCCTGAGGTCCAGAATTTATAGCAATGCAATTATTATATATGAAACTCCAGAAAGGAGTATAGGAAATATTTTCCCAGTGTGACGTAGGTTTCACTAATGTGGATTGACAGTGGTACCCTTTTTTTGGATAGGTTAGGGAGGCTGGGACAGGATCACACGCAAAATATACATTTGGGCTGAGGCAGCAGAAGCAAGTAGCATGTCTAGTAAGCTGGTAAACATCTGGAACTCACCATGTTCTCCATGACTCCTGTCCTGTTGGCAAGCTCACATTCCTCTGCATGCCCATTGCAAAAGCAGCTTCCCCGGATGATCAGGTCATAAATAGCATAGTGGGCGAATCTCTGGGGTTTCTCTACCAATCCTGAGCCATGGCATGGACATTCCTGCCTTTTTAACAAAAGGAGGCGCAGGTTGGTGAGTTTAAGGAGATCCTGAGCTTCAGGACTGTAAGGGTCTTCAATCTTGTTAGCTGGACTTAAGGCACGATAAATCACCTGAAAGAGAGAAGATTCACATCCCAGAACAGATATAGGACTCTGCATGCACAGCAAATATCCCAAGAAAATGTTCCTATTTAGGAAGAATAGTTCCTTTTTAGGAAAAGGAAATATTTTCTATTTAGAAGACTCTGCATAAGCAGTAGTGGGGCTGTGACTGATGCCAGAGCATCACATCTGAGTTACCACAGCTGGCCAAGCCACAGCAAGTGACTGTGTCCCTGCTTCCATCCCATCTCAGGTGTGAGATGGCAAATGCCTTATAAATGCTTTAAACATCTCTCCCTGGGGTTACTGAGCTCTGTCACTTCTTGCAGTTCAGCCAATATGTCAAGGGACAGTTAATTCCTTGTCTTTTTGAGCCAAGTGACAACAATGTCACTCAGAGAAATCCAAGGTTTATTGGCATAAATGCAGTGTTAATGCCATCCAAATTTCTGAAAGCATTTTAGGACCATTTTTCTTTCTTCCTAGTGAACTGATCAATATAAATATGTGCAGCATGTAAAATACTTTTGCCTCTTTTTTGCTGGCAGAAGCCAAAAACGAGCTTGTGGTACATGCCTAGGAGATAGGTCTCTTGTATGTTGATAGCACATGGGGAGAAAAATCCCCTTAATGTGCAAAATCAGCTGCCAGCCTTTGCACAGAGCACAGCAAAGGCAGTGATGCCTCTCTAACCTCTCCACAGTGTTTTCTATTTGGTTAGCTCTGTTCTTTTTTTTTTTTTTTTAAATTTTCTTCCTTTATATTGTCAGCTTCTTTCAAAGCTGCAAACAGCCCTGCTTGGTGAGATCAGAGATGCCCATATTTTCCCTGTTTGACAGAGCTGTGGGCAGATTGCCCAGGCTGTGCAGTGCAGGTGCCTACATTCCCCTGACCAAAGAAGCCATGACAAAATAGCCCAAGCCTTTCCACCCCAATGTCTACATTCCCCTGGTCAATGGAACCATAAGCAAATGGCTCATTCTGTTTTGTCCAGGTGCCCAGCATTCCCCTTACTGATGGATTCACAGGACAAAGACCAAATCTGTTCAGTTCCCCTAAGCCAGGATGGTCTGATCTTTTAGTGGAAACCATTATATGAATCCTCTCTTTTTCCCAGTACCCTGTGGACCACACAGAGGTGGAGTGGCTTCTGAGAGTCCTGAGCACCTGGTTGTGTACAGACATGTGGTTAATTAAACTAAGACCAAGGCAGGGAACTGGGTGGGATAGTACTGTAGAGTCTGCTGAGCTCAGACATCTCAAAGAATGGTTAAAAGTCCCTGTGAAACTGTTCAAATTGGCATAAACCAGAGGAATCGAGGGTAAAGCAGTCTGTGCAGCCACTGGTTTTTATAAGCTGTATTTTCACACTTAGCATTCTCATCTGTAGCTTCTCTAATATACACGCTTAGTAAAAATGATATCTCCTTTCAGATGGGTCTCTTGAGAATACCCACCAGATGAATGGCTTGAGAACATAAATGCTAGAGGCATTTTTCTCCAGAAAATAGGCATCTGAAAGGTAATTGATATAGCATTGATTTCTGCAAGATCTGCTCTGGTCCTGCCAGTGACCTCCTTACACAAGGCTGGGCAAGAGGCCTCGTGTCTCTGTGCCAGAGATCCCAGCTGTGAACAGCTATGGGACTCCTCACAGGAGACAGAGAGGAAGGGTGAATGAGGTGAAGAACAACAGTTTTTACTGGGACTCTCTGAAAAAGATCAGCAGATAATGGGCAAAATGTTTCTTTTTACTTTCTGGCACTATACTTCTTGATAGCAGTAGTCTTGCACTGTACTGTGGGAACTGTGAAGAAAATCCTGTGCACTACTAGAAACCTATTTTGCACATGGTATGATAAGTTTAAACAGATGGATTAATATTTTGGGGTCTCCAGTCAATTATCCATCCTCCCCATGTCTTAATTGGCATTCAGAGAGCGCTGGGTTCTTTAGGCAAAGAGCAGCTGTCAGGGGCTCTTCTCTCAGCATAGGGCCACTTGCTTTCACCAAGCTGTATTGTTTCTTGTTCCTTTGCTTGACAGCTTAGAAAAAGGTTTGGTTTCCTGTGGGTTTATTGTTTTGCAAATATTTTCATTTCTGGCCTTGCCTCTCTTGAGAGGAGTTGCTTTGGCATTTTCCATATCCCATTAGAACACTGAACATCATTTGTGAGCAGAGACATTAATAGCTTGGAAGTCCCATAGGGATTGTGGCATCCTTTTAAGAAAAAACAGTATTCCATTCCAGCTGAGGTACAAGAGTTTGCTTGTATGATTAATTCATGACACATTTCTGTCTGGAATAAGCTCACTGGTGAGACTGGATTTGCTTGTCCTTATTTCTCCCAAGGCAAGTCTTGTTAAGTGTTAAAGATCTGATTTGGGGGACATAGCAGTAGTGAGGTCTTCTGGGAGCAGCATTTAAATGTTCTTCTAGAATCCAACCACCAGTATAGAATTAACCTTCCCTAACTTTGTAAAAACCAAAGACATTTTGATCAGCAGATATGTTGTGCCAAAAGAAGTAGGCTTAGGTGAGCTGCATCTTGCAGAGAGGTAGCAGTTTTATTTCATAATTAAATCAGTTTAGCAGCTTTATCTCATATATGCATAAAACTGGAAAATGGAATTTCTCTCTCTTGTCCCTTCTGGATGTCACATTCTCCTTGAAATACTGGTGGTTAAAATCCTTGGGCACAGGGAATCAGATAAGGTAATCACCATCTGTTGCCTCATTTTTAATATTTGATTGAATGTGTCCTATCTCATTAAAGAGCCAGTCATAAAGTGGGTCCTTAACATATATGTTGCCCTAGTGTCAAGAAGAAGATGTTAGTATCCATAATTTCTCCTCATTAGTCTACTGTATGTATTGATTGAAATAATTCTAGATTGGGATGAAATTTTTAAAAATAATTATCTCACATGCTGGGAATTATTTTTCCATAAATGCATAATCTGACTACAAATAAACAAACTAAAAAAAAAAAAAACCCAACCCACTAAACTTTTTTTTCTGTGTCATAAAGACATGATTATATTTTGAATGAATGTATTTGGGTTTATACTCCCCTAAGGAAAAATGCATCCTAAATTAAGAGACAGACTAGTGGTGGCTATATATATGGGCTAATAATTTTATACAATTTAGGAAAAATTATATTTCTTAAAAAAGGAGAAGGTGTCACTTTGATAAAAATACAGAGCTGGGAATGCAACTATTTGGTCATAGCCCCAGCACAACTGTTCAGTATAATGCTCAGCAAGAACTAGGGCCTCATGCTGTTCTGGATTGAATTCAGTAGGAATTCAGTTTTATGTACTGTTTTCTCTCTGTAAAAGTGGGATACTGGTATTCAAGTACTTTGTGGAATGAGAGGAATATTAATAAACTCGTATCTGGAAAATTCCCTGAGAATTCCTGGAGATGGATGTTCAATACATGCAACTTTAATAATTACAGGCAAAAGATAAGAGTTTGACTGTCTCAGCTGTTGATGCATGAATGTATTAAAGATTAGATTATAAATGGATCTAAGTATTAGTGAACTCCTAGAGTCATGAGCTGTAGGAAGAGATATTCCACCTTTTCACTGATATTTGTTCCTTTTGTTTCAGTTCACAAGGTTTGTAATTCTAAAGCCTATGCAGTAAATTCCTTCTATACAGATAGACATTTGACTTCTGCCTTTTGCAGAGAGGCAGAAATATTATTATTTTTTCATTTCCCAGAGATACTGTGTGATTTTTCAGTTCTCCATTATATTCATGCAGAAGACATGAAGGAGTATAATGAAAAATAAGTGTTTTCTTTTAATTAAGATGCAAGCTTTGAAAAGAGCTTTCCATGATTTTCACTGTAAAGCTATTTCTCATCTGATGAAATCTCTGTCTGTTAGCAAGCTCTGTTCTTTTTTTGCTGTAACAGACTGCTCTGAAGTCTCCCAGTTGTTTCCCTAAACATCAGTGTGCAGCTGTCATAAAAGTAGCATAGGCACAGCTGCAGAAGAAAACTGATGGTGATTGAGTCTGATTAGAGACACCCTAGAAATATTTCCATTTAACTAGGTGGAAATTGAGCACCTCTATAATTTAACCCTTTGTAGAAATACATCCTGGGTCACAAGTTTCTCCTATAATCAGGAGCTGCCACTGGAGCTGAATGCTGAGTAGGACATTCATGCTTATCTGCATATCTGCTACCCAGTGCATATTTGTCATTCTCATTCTCAAAAGTCAATCAGCTGCACCTCAAAAAGATGATCTCTACTCTGTCCTCTCCTGACCTTCCTAAGAGCAAGGAAGTCTGGAAAATGCTGTAAGTGTGCAAAGCTAAAAGGGCAGCCACTGCTAGATGGCTGGTTTTGCTGTACACAAGTTGGCACAGCCTCACACTGTTTTATCACCAATCAAGAGATCATCTTCATTTCAGAGACAGTGTCTCACATTTTTGATTTCTTGCCATAGGTTTTGCTTCTCCTTTCCTGATGCCTCTAATTCTGTTTTCTTAACCTGATCTTCCAGCCAGTGTTAGTCAGAAAAGATGTGGACACAACAAGCATTCCCCCTCGCAAACTCATAGCCTAAGGTCAAGGAATATGAATCATAAATGGAGGGAATGCCAATGCAAGGCCTTCTACAAAAGAAGATCCTTATGCAGAGCAAGAATTTGATATTGCAAATCATCCTTAAGCTGTGTTTATTATGTTGCACACAATCAGGTTAATGAGGTCAGAAATGTCTGTGTGCTTATACTGGGTCCATCAGAAGGAAGCTGCAATAAAAACTCTCATCACTACTAAATCCTCTTCATTAAGAGATTTTCATGTGAGTTGATTTTGCACTTAAAGGAACAGTAAACAATTGTCTCAGAATCTTTCCCTACCCAGTGGCATATAGCCTCTGATTTATTTGATGGACTTCCATCTTGTGGTACTGTAGTCTTAACTAAGTTGTTGTCCTTTTCCTGATTTACTGTATGGAGTACAGAGAAAGTCTACAGAGCATCCATTCCTTATAAGTGGAGACATTTTGTCTCTAGGTTTTGGCTGAAATCTTACACATGAACAGACCTAGCTAAATGTAAAATCTCACTGTAACAGTGATGTGTGGGCACTCTAGAGCAAACATTTCTCCTCTCAGTTCTTTTGCCTGGAGTTTGAAAATTACAACAATAAATTACTGAGTTTCATAGCATTTTAAGCAACCATTTTTTTTTTTCACAGTTAGGACTTGAGAAAAAAAGTAATGGCTGGAACTCCACCAAGGTTTTATAAAACAGGATGAGAGGAAAAAATAATTTGATATCTGCCACCTTATATGTTCAGGAAATGCAGCAGATGCAAAAGCAATGCTAAAAATCCCCACTGCTCTGTCTTTCTGGCTGGTTTATAATGTTCCAAATGTTTCTGAAATGGCTCATTACAAAGCAGGTCAGAGTAGGACACTCAGTGCCCTCCTCAGGTTCACTGGCCAGGGATGGGATTGCTGGACTAGTCTCAGTCAGTTCAAATTCCCTTCAGAGACAAATCCTTGAGCCCCTTAATTCTTCCTCCAGGGAAGCAGGGCCTGGCAGTGCTATCAGCTTGTTGACACTGCTGGTGTTAACTGCTTCCTCTCAACTTGCCTCTGCATTCTCTCTGCTCTGCAGCTCAGGTTAAACGAAATGCTGAACAGACAGCCCTAGTCATAACAATCTGGCATTTACCTACACTAGGGACTAATCCCTCCTGGAATCCTTTCCAGATGGATGTTGGAATAACCCAGCTGGAAGTTGGAATAACCTGAGCATCATGCAACTTTGAGAGGCCAGTCCTGATGAGTGTTGGATAATTCACTGCTGTGCAAGACCCCGTCCTTGCCTCTTAGCTATTGGGAATTCAGCCTTGTGATGTGCTGAGCAGGTTTCTTTCCAGTGACCCCACTGCCATACGAGATCAGAACTCTAAGAAGTCACCGAAGCCTCAGTGGCAACCTCTTGAATTATTGATTTTGCCACTTAATGAGGGGTGTGGGGGGGTGTGTGTGCACAGGGGATACTTCTTTGTTTATCAAAAGGTTTGTCACGAATACAGTGAAAGAGAAGCTTGAGAAAAGACAGCAGACAATGTAGGTCCTTGGAACAGGATCACATATATCCCACACAGAGCCTTGTCCCTGGCTTGGTTTGGTGCTCAGGTGACAGGGGTGCCCCTCTCCCACAGCTAATGCTCAGGATGTCCCCATGGATGGAGACAGGCAGCAGAGGCTTCAGTGTCAGTGCAGAAGAAAAGACCTTCCAGAGGGGTTGACTGTGGCCTCTCTCTGAACAGCCTGGTGGCTTTGGAAGCAGACAGAGCTGCACCCATCACAACATGGCTTGGTCTGGCATTCACCAAGTGCATTTAGAGGAGTGATTAAATGTCTTTTAGCTACAAACAGGGTCCACTCATCTTTGACAAAAGGCACTGCTGGGGACTTCTGTCCCTAAAGAGGTCACCACAGGATACAAAACGGAGAATGAACAGGTCTTCTGTGCAAGGCACACTTAACATGTTGCCATAGAAACCAGTTACTTAATTCAGGCATACACAATTCTTCCAGCCCCCAGTGAATTCCAGTAATGGGTTTATTATATCACACTTCATTGGTGTCATCTGTCACACAGACACTCACATAAATGAACCAGCTTTGATTCAAAACTCCCTTCCACTAGCTAGACCTGGTAGGGGAAGGGTCTCCTTCTGGACCTGGTGGTTATGGGCAGGTCAGTGTTCCACCCTACTTTGCATGCTAATGCCTTCCTTTCATGCAAACGTCATATTCAATGGAGGAGAGCATTTGTTTTCATTTCCGGATATTCCAGTTTATTAAAAACGTGCTCTTAATCTCTCAGATCTGGGAGTGCACGTGCTGTCAGGATGCAGGTTCAGTCATTTCAGTCCCTGTTTCCCCCACATGATGTTGGAACTGCAGCTCTCATTAAAGTGTGGTGCAATGTAGTGGTGATTTCTCCTTTGGTTTGGGCCAGAATTTTGATTTCTATTAGCTGACCTGCAGGCTCATGTTAGGCTCCATGATTATATAGTACAGTTTTTGAGTTAGAAGAACAGATGGATGGACAAGAGGGTAAAAAAGGTCTCAGTTGATTCATAAGACTCCATGCCAGCATTCCCTGTAGGTGCACTTACAGATGATGAACAAATCTTAAAAATGTGGTGCTGATTTTAGTTCATGAACTAATGATGAAGATCCTAGGATTTCAGATAGATAGATTCTATCTACTAAAATACTCTGGATCTGAACAGAAGTAAGGGATTTAACAAGTGCTCAAGTAAAAGAAAATGGAAAAGATACATTAGAGAGTAATCTCCTTGCATTTCTATATGAGGTGTTCCCCAATGCCTCCTGTCTCAGATGTATCTTATCTGAGATGGAATGGAGATATGAGACCCTGTCAGAGGTGAAAAATAAGGGGCAGTCTAGCAGAGACAAGGGATATGCCTTAACATTATGCCTCATCCAAAATGTCTTTTGCTCCATTCTAGTCTCCTAAAATTTTCTCTTCTGACAAATTTTCTACCTTGCTCCCAGGAAGAAACTGTTTCAGTGGTCTTGGAGACTGGAATGTGCTGACTGAGATGCATCTCAGTTTACAGACTTGTGTAGATTACTGCAGCTCTACCACCTTCTCCTTTCACACCTACATTCTCAGTTCTGGAAGGCAGTTGGCCTGAAATCTTGTTTCATGATGTGTCCCAGCATGGGTTTTAAACCCAAGTGTTCTCAGTAAGCCATCTCTCCCTCTCTTTTTTTTTTTAATTCCTTTTGTCCCCTGTTGAAAAAAGGAATTTGTGTCTGTTCTCAAAATGAATAGGACCCAAGAATAACCGGAGTGTCATGTGGTGAAAATGACTTCAAACCCCTCAGTAAAGAAAACTGGCATTTGTGTCAGAGCATTAATTAGCACTTAAGTTGGAACAGTTTTGATCATTTCAGAAGTGCTGTCAGCTTGTGATGTGAGCCCCTCAGCAATCCAAGGCTTAGCCAGAATCAGTAACTGGGTAGGTCAGAGTGAAGGTGAAAAAGAAGCAGAGAACACTGAAGAAAATGCTGGTGGGGATTCAATCAGCTGCCTTCAAAGTCACTGGAGTCAGTGCTTGAGGGGATGCCCTGGTGACATTTGTGACATCTTCAAAATGAGGGGTAAAATGGCAGTTTTGAGGTGTGTGGGCAAAGCTCCCGTGAGACTGTAGTAACAGTAGCTGTGTCACTCAGGCAAACCTGATCAGGTATCACTTTAAATAGCCACACTCTGCCTTCCTTTATTTCAGTTCACAAAAGAATGTGCTGTGTCACACTGCTGACCTGAAAAGCCTGGTGCTTCTGCACCCTTGCCATAGGGACATTTAGGGATTGATGAAGAGGTCCCTGTAAAGTCTGTCCAGAACCTGACAATCCTTTTGGGTTAATGTGCTGTGAAACAGCATTTGTCTTGTCCTCTGTTAAGTTGCCACACAGATTCCTGTGTGCTGCTTTAAAGCTTCAGCACTTCTCCTGTGGAGGAAGTGACCTCTGCATCTGTTCAATTCATGTTCATGAAACTATTTGGAATCTGCAAGGGTAACCTGTAAATATAGGACTGTTCTTACATTTACTATTGTTTTCTGACATCTACTACCCCGTGGTAGTAAATATAGTCCTGTATTTAGGACATAGATTGATTAAGCACACACATACTCATTTCAGTGTAGCTGCTGCCCAAATTGACAGAATCACTTTGACACTTGTAATCACAAAGGCTTGTGTTGGATGAATGTTTTATTATTTGATTTTCTGCCATCCACTTCTCAGATTTGTTGTAGCAGCAGCACATGGTCTTAATGATATTCCCCAAGGTTAAGTAAGCACAAAAGCCAGCAGAGTGCAGGAGTTCTAGAGAAGGGAGAGTTGTTTTGCATTTAAGGCCATATTCTGTCCCTCACTTGACCAGAATTGTCCTCTTTTACCATAAAACCCTTCACCTTTCTGTGCTGCTGTGCTCCCATCTGTGAAATGACAGCAGAACCCTTCTTTGTGTGCTGAAGATCATTAACTGGGTCTTGCAAAGTACTTCCAGATTTTTGATTGGAAGGCACACAAGAGTGGAAAAATAAATTACTTGCCGAGATTCTTGACGTGGCAAATTGTAACCTCTCTGCAGAAGACATTTGGATGTATTTGACTTGCATTTGACTTTGACAAGAAATGAATCACGATAACTGACCAGCAGAATTACTACTCCAGAAATAAGACATTTTAGTAGTCAGATGATCTGTTCCAGATTTCTAATATGCAGACATGTTTCTTAGCCTGTTGCACACAGATGAATTCAATCTCTCCTTACTGCTGTGTCCCTGCCTCAGGTATAGTACATTAGTTTCTTCTCATGTGCATTTTGAAGTGCACTGCTGAAACACTGGGGTTTTTTAAGCCTATCTGGACCATTCACCTCACACCTAAGCCTAATTTGCAGCAAAGAATTACTGCTGAACATGCTGTCCACTTCAAGACAAGGAAACCAAAAGGACTGTGACTTCTCTGAGGAAGAGAGAAGGAAGTGAATGTAAATGAAAAGACTTCATCCTGTGACTATAGGAATAACTTATAATCTTGCTTTATGCCTTTAAGTCTTCTCTGTAAAATGATACTGGTGATATTTATGGTCTTTCCCATCTGAACTGTTTCAAGATTGATGAATGAAAAGAGTTAAAAGTAAACTGAGTATCTAATTACTAATCAGTATTTAATGTTCTTGTCAGAGGAATTTATCAGAGCAATTGTACAATTATTAAAAAAAAACAAAAACATTTCATGTATGTTTAAAAACACATCAGAATTTTCACACCAGGGAAGGGCTTTTGCCAGTGATGGAGCCTGGCTGCTCACTCCCACTTCTTGCTTCCAAGCAGTTTCATTTCTGAAGCCTATGGCTTGATACAATCAGCCATAGCCACCACCAGCAAGAAAAGTGAAAGCAAGAAAATATTGAACTTAGCAGAATTATATGTTTAAAAGTCAGCCAATCATCTAATACTCTTTATATGGACAGGAATGAGAAAGGTCACATGGTTAATGTCATCCTAAAGTGAAAATGGTTTGGCTAAATCAGACTCTACAGGTCTGTATTTCTCTACATCTACTTTGTTGGAATTCTAGTTCAGTTTTGGGCATCTGCAATGTAAAATCAAGCAATATTAATATTATCTGGTGACCTCTCACAAAAGAAATTTGTTAAAGCATTTTTATCACTGATGTATAATTTCTCTTCTTCTTCCTGTTTGTTTGCTTAACACAAAGCCTTTAGTGATGAGCTACCTTTCTTAATTTATATGCAGAGTATCTCTTTGAGCATACACTCTCTGATTTTCAGGCTGTCTTGAGGTGTTTGACATTAAACTTAATCCAAACCTCCATTATTGCTTACCTCTCCTCTGGTGCAGGGCACTGCATCTGAATACCTGGAAGTGCACATGGAGCCTTCCTCAACGAGATCATCCTGGAGCCCAAAAGTAGCTGTACAGTTGACAGAGAAATACTTGTAGGGCCTCCAAGTCTGCCCATAATCCTGGGATCTCTCCAGCACCATGGCAGCTGGGCGAGGTGACTTGAACACAGCAATGACGTGGGTCAGGTAGAACTCTGTCTCAAAGTCCAGCTGGATTTCTTCCCTGTGCACCCCTTGGGCAGACTGCCACCAGGAGATGGGGTTGGCAAAGAAATCGTCGGTCATGTCGGCAGGGAGGTGGGAGTTGTCGGGCTGGTTGGCGTTGCACTTGGTGCAGCGGGGCTGACCGCAGCCGGGGGACAGGTGGTGGAGCAGGTTCTGGTCAGGGTAGAAGCAGTAGAGCTCTGTGCTGTTCTGGCCACACGTGGTGGTGGTCAGTGGTGTCCTGCCTGTGGCCAGGTTCCCCACGGGGGGGTTGCAAGCACGGCCATTGCAGCGGAAGGCTCGTGGCCTCGTGGGATCTGAAGGACAGGGAGAGGAAACACAACAAGGGGAATTTCTCAAGTGGTTCTGGGGGCATAACAAAGGTGACAACACAAATGTTTGGAGTCCTCATCTGGGGACTGACATCCAAGAGAACACCTTTGCAGGAGAGCTGCTTCAGCTTTTCACACAAAGTTTTGAGGTAATGTCTCAATAAATCTGGTACCTGTGTTTGGTGCCTAACTCAGAAACTGATCCTTAGACAAACTCATGATGCTTAACTTTGATTCCTGTTGAAAATGCAGTTGTGTCAGCCTATTGAATTTTATGGTTAACCAGAGAAATCTTGTGGTTTTTACTTTCAGTCTAGTAAAGCTCCATATTGAAGGATTGAAACTATTCAATGCCTTTATTTTCATGGTTATCAAAAAGCAAAGTCAAACTGGACTTGACAGAGTGCAGAAAAGAGATGATTCCTGCCCAACAGATTACAGACACTAATTACACATATGAACACATAAAGAAGGTCTCTATTTCTATAGCTGAGTGTTGAGTTTCTATTGCTTCTAATAAGACTAGATGGAGTTATTAATTTGTAGGAGAGCTGAAAATCAAGTCTCTCTTTTGTTTAAATACCTTGACATGGAGGTAGGTGACTACATTCTGTTTGCCAAGCTTGCAAATACTGGCAAATTTTTGGTATCTTCAATGTATATGTTCACTGATTTCTAAACTAAGAAAAAGTAGGGATAATTACAATGTCTCAATGTTTGAAAATCAGTAGTATCTTGTGAACTAGAATTAAAGGTCATTCCAAAACCTTATTACTGTACCAGAGCAAACTGCATTTCAAATGACATACAATGTCCTCTTTGCAACTTAAACACTCTAGAAGGACTTAAAGACTGATCTTGCAAGGTCATAAATCTAATCCAAGACGTCACAAGTCAGATGACTGGATTTAGGTCCTAAGGAAATGACCCTTCCAATGAAACATAGGATGACCATAAACCCTGGGTAATCTAGGAGCAGTTCATAGGTCAGCTATTAGTTCAACATTCTAGGTCAAATTTTAAAATCCATACTCCATTTATATTCAGCCTTCCCTCAGGTAAAATTAGTTTAAAAATCAAGATAGGCCAAAGAAAGAGGTTTCCAATTCAGCCTTATATAAACAATCAGATTGTAAATGCTGTTGAATGAAATGGACATCCCTCTTTCCAAAAGGGAAATTTAAAGTGAGAAAATGTGTCCAGCTTGCTCAGTTTTGCTTCTAGTTGGTTCTATCCTTAGTTCCTCAGTGCCATCTCTGCAGGGGCCAGGAAAGAAAGGTCAGACATGAACATTGTTTTGGGAAACACCTCATGTGTTTTGCATCCCAGGGTTAGGATCCAAAGTAGTTATTGCATGTCCACTGAAACCCATTGACCAATGGTTTGTACCATTTTAGCCTGCATACAGTGTAAGGTAGTCTAAAACTTCAGACAGCAAGGAAGCAGATCATCCACAAATGCTCTTGTCTGCTCATAGAAACAGGTGGAAGGCACTTTCAAGGTAACTTGAAGTGTATTGGCTGGCAAGGATTTTTTTTTTAGTATCTTAGTGAAGTCTGTCCAGGAGACTGGCAGAGTTTAGAGGGCAGCAGTGCCTGGATTACAAATGCACCTAACAGTCCTCAGATCAAGGGAATGAAAATGCTCCTTCTCAGCCCCACCACCACTCCCTGTGCCAGGACAGAGATGGGGAGCTGCAGAACCAGCTGGAGAGGAATGAAGATGGGGATTTTTGGCTCTATTGGTTCTGTTCTGTGCTCCCCACCTTCACCTGAGCAGGTGATTCTGAGCACTACCAGAACTAAGCAAAGATATCATGAGCTCCAAGTGCATACCTCAAGAATGTCTTTGCAAGTGGCATTTAGGTTCCTGTTCATGTCCAAAGTGCTTGGTAAAAACTACTGGAAATAAGGAAGGCAATTTCTGTGTTTAAAGCAGATTCAGTATTAACTGATTTTGCTCAGTGCTGCACAAAGGTGTCATCTTTGCCTCCAGAGAATTTCAGTGGGATTGGTCTTACAACTGAGCTTTGAACAAGCATTAGCTCTGACTAAGAGTCAGGTTACTTAGAGTTGATTAAGAATGGATCTGTGTTACAAATTATATTGGATTATGGGTGATTGTGTATAAATGTACCATGTAATTAAAAGAAAGTCCATCTCTATTGATGGATTGCACCAGTAAAGCTTTCATAGAAGAAATGGGATGCTGGAGTTCTAAATTAAGGCAGTTGTATAAGGGGGAGCTTTGCAGACAAGAATGTGAGAAAGCAGAAAAGGAAATATTTTTTGAAGGGAATGGCTGCTTTTTGTACTTCCCATAAATGGGATATTAGATTAGTATTGAATTTTTTAGCTGTTTTTTTTTCTGAACCTTGAAAAGAAAGAAAGATGTTTATTCTCCTGAACAGCAGTCACAAGAAGGTTTATCTGCTCTGCCTGCTAATGCAGCAACATCAATAAACAGTTCCTGTTTGAACTGCTGTGTCATTAGGAAAATGGGAGATGAACAAAGTGCAAATTAGCAGAAGGGAGTTTGAGAGAAGGGAAGAGATTGGAAAACAAAATCTGCAGTCGATTAAAAGCTTTGTATTTAAAGAAATCAATTGGCAGAACATTGCTTGGCCACAAGGACAGTGCAGCCTGTCCATCACTCACTGGTTCTGTGGAAACAACATGAAATGTTGAATCTGGACAGCAAAGAGAGACTGCTTCAGGAGGGAAACAGCAGCCAGGCAAACACACAACTCACCCCAACTGCCAGGAGGACTCACTGAATAATTCATAAAGAATTAAACAGTTTGATTACGCATGGCCACTGCATGTTATTATGAAGTTGATTAGCTTTTACTCCATGGAGGGTGGTTTGGCTCCATAAATGGTTTGATTAATTTATTTGTTTGTTTTCTGGTCCCTCAGAGCTGTGCCACAAAGTGAAAGGTCAATGGCACATGCCCAGCACGTGTTAGAACAATGGTGTTATCTGATGATTAGGGAATCATACAGTTCAAGGGAGGTCATACTATTGATATTCCTGGGACACCATTTAAAACAGAGAGCTCTTACTTCAGAATCTTGTAATGCAATAAAACATTGTAGACATTAACTAAAAACAGGTTCGATTTTTTTTTTTTTCACCCTCCAGTGGATACTCAACAGAAGAAAGGTTGTATGGCAACTCATCCAAAGCCTGCTGATATGACTGGGAAGATGCCTAATATTTTCTGAGTGATTTGAATTGGAATTTTTATTTCTTTTCCATATGCAAATTTGTGATTTTGTGAGTTTGAGTCTCTTGCAGTGAATCAGAACAGCAATTTTCACAGATCTCAGAAACGGCAAAACTTTTGGGCACCTTCTGCTGTGTGTTTGATAGAGCAGTTTCAACATGCATGTCCAACCTGCATTTCACTTGTTTTATATCTATTTAACATTTTTCTTGAAAACCAAAACCTAATAAATGTTATTTTAAATCTAACCACCCTGGGGACTTAAGTTGCTCAAGTTTTTATTAGTCAGACCTAGAATTTTTGCCTTTAACAGTGGTTTCCACAGCTGTACACCCCTTTGGTTTGTCTGGGGCCAATATACAGTAAGTTTGGCAGGTCTTCATCCCTTTTATGAGATGCCTGCTGTATTTCTGCACTGAAAGAGTCCTGATAACTGGAGCTAATGAGCCAGCTTCATAAATATCCCAGAGGTGATTCAGAATGTGCTATGAAACCAAGCTGCCTTCATGATTTGAGGCATGGACAGAAGAATAAATCCCAGGCTGGGTCTCTCCTCCATCATGTCCAGTTGGTCTGCCTGTTCACATCCCTCCTGGAGCAGCACTGAGCTCTAACACCTGCAGCTTCATTTGCAGTTGGCTGAATGACCTCAGACCAGATGAAACCAAGCCCTGCCAATAATCAGGTCCTGCAATTGATTTTGAGCTTGATGGTGGAAATGGCCATTTTTGACCACATCACACTGTCCTTTTCAGGGCTCCTGCTGGGATGAGCTGGCCCAGGTGCTGCTTCCTGGGACACTGCTCACTCTGGGGCTGAAGCAAGAGCCCAAGCTCTTGTCAGTTCCACCAAGTCTCCCTTATGTAAAAAAGTTTTCAGATGACTGCAGAGTTTTTTTGAGGGGAATAATGACCTCCACCTGAATAAGACAAGGGGAAGGATTGTCCAAGTGTCACATCTTACAGTATAAACCTGACCTGACTGCTGCAGCCTAAGCAGTAAGGTGTTTGTTTGGTTTTTATTTTTAAATATTATGTGCCTTGTACTCCCCACAGGCTAATGAAGTATGCCAAAACCATACTTCTCTGTACACCTCTCAGCTCTAAATAAAGAATCCAAGATGAACAGGTAACCCTTGTGCTTTCACAGGCTGATAGTTTGTGCAACCTTTTCTTCAAGCACCAAATATTTATTTAAAGGGACATTGAATCCTTAGTAGCATCACCTAGAATATCCAATTATTTTGCTGCTATTCACGATGTCCTACACTATTACTCTGAGTAACAGAACACACTCCCTCCCTGCAAATACACTTTCCAAGCAGCCAGCTGGGAGCTGTGCTTCCTTGAAGATTCATTTTCACTTAGCGGATTGCATGCAGAGCAAATTCAGGCTAGTTTGTGACAGGCTGCCTTCTGCAACAGTGTCAGCAACTTCACAAGATCTCTGTAACCTTTCTGTGCTGTGTGATGACATATGTATTCTACAGGGAGCCTATAGGGGAAGGAGTGAATGCCCAGAATCAGACACTCAGAGAATTAAGGCACATGTGCCTCCCTCCCCTCATCCCCTGTCAGGCTGTGACAGACAGCCTTTTCCCCAAAGGAGTCACTGGGTAATGTGACAGGATGGTAAATTTATGAGCTGTTTTCAGTGTTTAAGAAAATAATTCTTGCAGTTATGGAAATCTGTTATCAGAGGGGTTCTAGCTAGGGAATAATCTGAGCAGCATCCACTTGATCTGCCTCTGCCTTCACTGGAACTTGCAGGATAGCTGAGCACTTCAATTGCTTGCAAATCACTGCATGACAAGTGTTGTTCCTGTCCTAAGACTCTGAGCACACAGGTGAAATTTAAACCACTGATATGCTTTCTTGTACAGGAAGAGAGATTCCAAGCCAGTATCTCAAAGGAAAAGTCACCAAGGATGTACTGTTGTTTCATCAATAATTATTTTTATTTTTTGGACCTGAGTCTTGTGACTAATCCTTTTTAAACGGAAAGATGTATAAAACCACAGAAGGGGAAAAAAAAAATCTAATGCTTTGCTTCCTTTCCTTTAAGGAATTTGTCCTCATCATAATCCAGGTATTTTTAGAACCCCATGTAAATACCATTACAGCTGTATCATTCCTGTGTATGCTTATTTGTACACCCACATATATACACACAACTAATCAGCTTCTCTTTCTGTTCTAATCCATTTTTCTCTAATGCTAATTTAATCCTGTCTTCTGCATGTTAACTATTAAGTTGAGATTTCCTAAACAGTGTCTCTGATTTTTAATGATGCAATATTAAGTTAACAGAATAATTTAGATTCTTGCACTGATGCTTCCCAAGGATGTTGTTATTTCACTCTTGTCCTGCCTAGGAAGGCAGTGTTTCATCCTCAAAACAAACATCCAGCATATCTCACTCCATCTACCTCCTTCTTTCTCCCTCACTTTTCTTTTGTTTGCAAAAATAACACACTTCTTTCTTATAAGAATGTATGAACCTGCACCTCCTATGATAAGTCTTTGGAAGGAGGCTGAACTATAAAGCTGGGTATTGCAGGGAATAAGAAGCATCTGTATATATTGACTAACAGAGATTCCTTGTAAAAAATCCAATCTAAAATAAAGATGTTGACACAATTTATTTATTTTCTCCCACAAGCAGACTGATTTCTATCCCCTTTCCCCTTGCTAAATTTAGGATAAATTGTTTCAGAATGGCAATATTGATTTATTTTGCTTACCTGCTTCCCCATGTCCAGAAATAAAATATTCCAAGAACACAATCAGCATGATGCCTTTATGCTGCATGGCTGTCAGCAAAATATTTGTCCTCAGTGAAGCAAAAAAGACCTGCAGTAATCTACAGGTTTGGTGCTTGCATGGCTTTTCTGTGTTTTCTTTCTTTCTGCTCACCTTCCTCTCAGCGTCGGGGTCAAGGCTGCTGTCTCATTCTTCTTCCTCTCGTCTGGGTCCAGAGGTGGTTTGGCTTTTTTCAGGGCTCAGAAGCCTTCTGGGTGTCACCCATCCATCGCTTCCGATAAATAAATAAATAACGAGGGGTTTCTGCGCCCTCACCCCTCTCCCCGCAGCGGGCAGGGGATGTTCACATCTCTGGCGCAGCCCCTGGGATGCACCATCGGGCGCTGCTGCGAGGCGGGGAGCTCTGCTCGCTCCGCTCCTTGGCGCTTGTTCGGATGCTATTTCGAAACTTTCATTGCTGCTCCTTGCTGTCGGTGGAGCTGCGGCTCGGCTGTGCCCGGGTTCGCCCTGGCAGCCTTGCCCAGCCCGTGGCACCTCCCGGGCAGCCTGAACCCCGCTTTGTTGGGAGGTGTCCCCCGCTACCTTCTGTCCCTTTGCTCCCTGCAGCGTGGGGTCATAAGAAGAACAGAGCTGGCTTTGCTCCCTGAGAGATGATGAGAAGCAAGTGCTTTCTTGGCTCTTCTCCCTTTTTATTTTGGTTTGTTTTATTTTATTTTATTTCCCTCCTCCCTCCGCTGTCACGGAAGCCGCTTCTCCCCCACGTCCGAGGGATTTGCTTCACACAGCGAGCGCCAGGGGAGTGGAAAACAAACCCAACGCCAGCTCGGCGGGGCCGGTGCCCGGGCAATCCCTGCTCTGTGCTGCTGGACAGGCTCCACACGGGCTGCTCTCCCGGGATGGAGCTGCAGTGCCCAGCGCCCAGACCACAGCGGGGACAGGGAGACAGGATGGAAAATCCTTCCTCCCTCCTGCTACAGCAGGGCTCAGGGCGGGGGGGTCCTGCCCTCCCGAGGGCGGCTGAGTTATCTGCAAGTTTTTTCTCTGCTCCCTTCAGCCTCTAGCACATCTCTCCCTCCTGACCGGGCACTTCTCCTCACTTCTCCTCCTCTCTGGTCCTGTCTGGCTGCAGAGGGGATTATTAAAACATGTGATCTTTTTCCTGGGCTTTATATATGCCTTTTTTTTTTCTTCCCCAGCCTTTATTTATTTATTTATTTATTTATGTCGGTCCTGCACCTCCTCTCGGCTGGACTGGTCCTGGCAGGGCTCAGCTGCGGGCGTTGTTTGGCAGCTGCTGCAGGGCTGGCTGTGCGTGCGCGTGTCCGTGCGCGTGTCCGCGTGTCCGTGCGCGTGTCCGTGTGTCCGTGCGCCTGTCCGTGCGCGTGTCCGTGTGTGTCCCTGCCCGTGTCCGTATGACCCTGAGTGTGTCCGTGTGTCCGTGTGTCCCTGCGTCTGTCCCTGCGGGTGTCCGTGTGTCCGTGCCCGTGTTCGTGTGTGCGCGCAGGCGGGGGCGCGCCCTCGGCCGCCTGTCCCTGCAGCACCCTCTGCCAGCCCGGCCGGCAATGACACTTGTCCCGCCACCGCAGGGCACCCCGGGCTGCCCGAGGCTCTCTCGGTGCCACACGCTGCGGTGGCACTGCACAGCCGCAGGTGGGACAAGCCGGGCAGCGAGGGCTCTGGGGGCTGCCCGGAGCTGGGGGGCTGCGCTGGCAGAGCCCCTGAGCCACATTCGGTCACTCCAACACATGGAGAGACTCCAGCGTGTAGCAATCAGGGGGTGAAAGTGTCCAGCCCTAGGAAAAAAACTAATTCAGGATGTGAGTTCCCACATTTTCATTCTCTCTTTCTTCATGTTTCTGGCCAGTATAACACCCTTAACTTCTGCCTGCTGTCACAGGTCCGATGGGGGTCCAAATGCAGACGAGGTTATTCTTGTCCCCGTGTGTGCAGGATCAGACCTTAAAGGGATTTGAAGAGTGTAGGTCATACAAAGAAGAATAAGGAAAGATTTATTTCCCTTTGGGGTGGAAAGGTTTATGTAAGGCAGGGTTATCTAGCTAGGTTTTGGGGTAGAATTTTCTGACATTAATCTTCCTTTTTTTTTTTTAATGTATATAATATGAAAACTCAATAGAAAACTTTAAAATATAGAGGCTTTTCTGTCTCCTCTTTGCCTTTTGTTTGGAAGCAGCTAAAATACTGTATAATTACAAAACAAAATTCTCCTGCTGTAAATGACAGTATCCTTCAGAGGGTATGCTTCTGCTGTGTGCTCTGCTCCCCTGGGATGCTCTGAGTTCTTTCAACTTGAGCATCTTCACTGGGAGCTGGGGATGTGCAGGATGTCCTAGAGCTAAAGCAGAGCTGACATTAATGAGAGGCTGTCATTTAATAATTGTACTTTGTTGTCACTTCTTGTTGATTGCTGCCTTTGTGGGGAAATGCTGTATTTTTTCATTCACAGGTTTTAGCCTCATGTCTAACTGAAATGCCCAGTTAATTTCACCAGGCTTAAAATGTGGCACTTGTAGCTCAATGGAAGTAATAAAGGTCAAGAAGCTTCTGTATAATTTAAACAACAAGCTGGAATGGAGAGCAAAGTTCGCATTGCACGGTTAAGTGGAAAATCAAAGTTAAGTACATTCATTTAGCTGTGATGCCTGGATGGCAGGACCACAAGACTTTCTAGCTGTTGTTGACTGTAGGGTATAAAAGTGACATAGAACTGAAAGCCTTTATTATTCCTCCCAATTATTGCCTGTCTTGAGAAATCCACTACCAGTGCTAATGAGTACATTTCCAGTTCAAGGTGTGAAAATCCATTCATGCCTGTGAGCTGAGAGCAGCAAACACCTAAGGGGGAAATTTTGCTGTTATGATGACCACTGCTGCTTTCTGGAAGATGAAATGATGAGATCTGAGGAACTGCCCATACCAAGGGGTGTCAAACAGAGAATGCCCATCTTAACTGAGCAGTGTCCATAAACAGTGACGTGAGTAATTCTCAGCTTTCGTTAGTTCCTAAACTATAGCAACATAAATGTACCATCCTTGAGGCCTCTGTCAGTGTTCCTGCTCCAGACCATGACTCTCATTTGGACATTTGGGGAATCTGGTGACTTGGAACGTGACTGAATTTTCTCAGTGGCTTAGCACAGCACCACTTGACAAAGTACTGAGGGAATAAACGGCCAAACTGTGAATCATTCATTTTGGGGGAGGAGGGAAGAGCCAATGGCACAGCACAGAGCGGGGAGGTGTGTCACCTGTACCTCTCTGCCTGACAGCCCTGGTTGCAAAAGCCAGAGGACAATCTGTCCAGAGATTGCCCTGGAGTGGAGGTGCATCTGAATCGGGCAGCATCTTGCTGAGCTGCACCTTGCCCAGCTGCACCTTGCCTTGTGCCTCCTGTTCCTTGTACCTCTCCAGTCTGCCTTGCCTTTCCTCCTCCTCCTCTTTCCTCAGCAGCTATGACCAGCCTGAAGGAAATCTGTCGTGGCCTTCCTCTAAACCCTCTGCCTGAAAACAAAGGTCGGAGGAAAGGAATACCCCATGCACCCGTGAGAACCCCCAATCTCACTGCTCAGGAGAAAAAGGTAACACAAAAGGGGTTTCACAGGGCCTCATTTCTCTTCCTTTCAGATAAAGGCAGCTTGGGTCAGCAAACCTGATTGCATCAAATGCTTTTCTGAGTGTGAAGCTAAGTTTGTGTCAAATGTATTTCCTTGGAGTTACAATTCACTGTGTAATGGGGCAAAGGACTGGAAACTCTTCTGCTCGCTTCCTTTCTTCCTCCTCCAGAATAATCAGGTTGATAGGAGAGAGATTTGCTGCATAAGAGCTTCCATGACTTTAATGGCTAAACAAGAGGCATTAGGGTCCAGTGCTGTCAATCCAGCACTGTTCCTTGGAGGTGAAATTCAGAATGCTATTGCAAAATCACTGCATATGTATGGGAGTGAAAGCCAACCCTTCCAATAAAATAAACATCAAAGGTGACGAATCAGCATCATGGTAGCAGCTGCACATCTGTATATTTGCATAAAAAATCTGAAGATTATTTATTTTAGCCAGTAGTCTGGGCATCCTGCAATTTAGGTGAGTTTGTGGGGAGTTAAGCTAATTATTTGTCTTTAGTTGCGTAATTATTTTCCTATCTCTTTTTGTTTAAATTGTCTTTGTGCAGACTAAAGTAATCATTGCATTATTTCATGCTCAAGACTTTAAAAAAATCAGGAGCAGAAAATAATGGCCCATGGGTGGAGATCCTTAGGAATTTGTGTGGGAGAGGATAAGGTGGGTTCCTTAGTTTGGAAGTCTGTGCTTCATCACATGCAACATCACTCATACTGTGACACTCCGGTCAGAACACAGAAGTTCTTCCCCAATAACAACTTGCACACAACTTCCTTGCCTTCGTGGGAGTTCCCCACTGGCATCAGCAGTCAAATTCTTTCAGAGTCCATTTCCACAAACAGAGGAGAGTCTAGTCAAAGAGTAGAAAGAGGAACAGCTGTGAGATATCCAAAGAGGATTTACTTCAGTGTCAGGAGCATTCATGGCTGAGGCATCCTGTCTGTGCCTGGGACAGCTCAGACACATGGAAATGTGGCTTCTAAGTGTGCAGAACAGGGCTGTGGTGATGACTGTGAAGATAAAGGAGTGGGGAGTGAGCTTCACTGCACGTCAGAATATTGCCAGTCATCTCTGTTTGATTCCTCACCTTTGCTAAATCACTTTTCCCCAGAAGTCTGATATGCCAGGAAGGAGTCCATGTTGCAGGAGAGGAGATGGGATCTCTCAAAAGGATGCCAAACCTTGCTCTCTAACCTGGGGAAAGGAAGGCAATGACAAAGACCTCACTCCCTGTATAAAAACTGGAATACTTTCCTTCTCCCTTGAAGTTTTGGAGCAGTAGACTGATTTTCTGCCCTCGGTTGACTTTGTAACATTTGTCTTTCATCTCTCCATTTTACCTACTTCATGGTACAAGAGGTCATGCTAGTTGGATATTTCATTAGACTGCTAGAGATTTTAAAGCTTCCTTTATGATTTATTTTATGGTTAATCCTCCACCTTAAACTCTTAACAGAATTAGAGGCTCAGCTGGTATTTGTTTCATATCTGAAAGGTCAAATCTCTTTTTCTTAAGAGGTGCTCCATGCTTCAAAAAGCATGTAGACAGAAAGGTTGTCTGTCTACAAGGTTTTCTTAAGCCTTGAGACAGGCTTCCAGATTTTGTTGAAAGTGTGTAGTGCTGAGCATATTATCAGACTTTATGCATAACTTGGTGTTCACTTTCTAATTGAAATATTCAGAGGAAGATTTGACAGAAGTGAAGTTAATAATGCTCTGCTGATTTCCTCTGGATTTGTCCCTCTCTTCATATGCCTTCATTCCAGTTTTAGTTCTTGTTACAACAATAAGCCTTACTACTGCCAATGTTTTATTTTCTTGGGCTTCCTCTTGTGGTTATAATAGAAATCCTGTAAGTGAGATCTATAAAGAACTGTGTGTTTTGGGACTTGCTGAAGAAGTATCTAATTCTTCCTATCATACCAACTTTAATCTTCTTGGATAAATTGAGCTATATCTCAGAACTGATTCTGATTATATGTTTCCTGAGTCCTCTTCCTTCGGCATTCTTTGCCTGGGGCCTGAAACAGCCACATCCTCTCTCTTTCCCTCCCTCCACAGCTCAGGAAACCCTAGCTTTGTGTTTCTCAGCATCTGTATCTTAATGTAAATATGCTACAAAGAAACTACACCTAAAATCTCTGTGTGGTGTGTCCTTCACAGAACAAGGATGTTGCATGCTCTCTACTCACTGACATTCCAATAAAGCTGGAGCAACTTGGGGAAAATGGGCACCTCTCAGTGTTGCTCAGGATCAGAAAATATGGTCTGGCTTCACCCACACAGCAATTCCCTTATGGATCTTAGACCCAAGGGATGTTACAGTCCCCCTGCTGCCCAGCAGGATCCTCTCGTCCCTGACTGCAGGATCTTGTGTTTCTGCGTAGGCACTGAGGTCAGTGATGGCCCTTGATGACCCTGATGAGCCTCTCCTGAGGTCTCCTGGGGTCTCCTCCCACACCCTCTGCCCACAGGCTCAGAGGCTCCATTTAAACCCAGGCCTGGGGCTTCACTCTCAGCTCTACTGGAGATGTCCTTGGGTCTGCTTGGGGTGACTTGTACCGGCCATGAGCCTCCTGGGGCTGATATCCTGTGGGCTGCTATCCCACTCTGACCCTCCCTGGGGATGTCTGTGCCTTCTCTCCCCATGGTGACCATCACCAGACCTGGTCCTGACTTGCTTTCCCAGCTTGGTCTTGGTCTTGCCTGCTGTCCTTGGCTCCTGGTGGGACCTGGCTGCCATCTCCAGGCTGCCCTGCTCTCCTCCCTCCGGTACCACAAGGCTGGGCTCTGGCTGGTGAGCTGCCTGCCCTGGCTGTGTTGGCTCTGCTTGGCTCCCTGTTCCTTAGGGAGCAGCTGGGCTCTCCTGCTGGGGGACAGCCTAGGATGAAGAGCTGAAAACCAGAGCCTGGGAGCTCATTCAGCACCTGAAGCTATGCTTCAGCCTTTCAGTAAAAAAAATTGAATGTTTGACCATTATGATTTCTTTGCACATCCAAAAATGAGGCTACTTGAAAAAAAGTTTATCTGTGGTTTGGGAAGATTGACATATTAGCTACTGTTTTGGGACATCTGGCTGGTAAAGAACTTGGTTAAACTCTCATGTTTATGGCTCATAGGTTGTTTATGGCAATGGCAGGTCAGAAATCCCCGTATTTATTCCCAACTGAGCTGATTGAAACTGGGACCTCTCAAGCAGAGTAATAAATGAAACAATCTTGCTTGCTGCTTAGAGAATAGTGCTGTCAAAGATCCTAGTCTGGATGTCATCAGGCAGCAATGACATGTGGGAGGGAAACACCATCTCCAGTGGGAAAGGGGCAGAACTAAGAATGAAATTGCAGAGTTAAGCCAGTCACTTCTCTCCTTGTGCTTCTCTTTCCCTCAGTGAACAGGGAGACTGCAAACCTGAATGTCTGAGTGTCTCAAGGGTCTTAAATTGGAAAGCCTGATGATCCATTTTAGAAAATGGAAATGAGTGACATTGCTTCTGAAGAGGCTTCCTTCTGGCTCTTCAACAAATGCCAATTAACAAACAGGCTGGTTTACTTGATTTCTCAAGAGAATCCCCCAGCAAAGAAATTTACAGCTGATTGATTGGAGCAGGATTTCATGGGCTCTTTTCACTACATTTTGTTGGCATTGAGAGGTCTAAATCTTGATTAAACAGCAGCAGAATCATGTTATAATATACAAATTCTAGGGAGTGTAAAAAGGAGACACCCTACTAGTGATTAGAGCTGAAACACAAGAACCAAATGTTAGATCCAGCTGGCAGATTTAAGAGGAAGACTTTGCATTTGCTTACATTGCATTGAGTTGAGTTAAATCAGTAACTCAGCAAATTCAGAGCAGGTTTTTTTTTTATAACAGCCTACTAGACTCAGGATTTGAGCTGCAAATAATATTTTTAAGACACCAGTGAACTCTGGACCTGCTTTTTCAGAGGTACTAAGCATGTGCAGCTTAAGCTTCTGTCAGTGGAAGTTACAAAAAGGAAGAACACCTGAATATCAAATGCACAGAAATATTCAGAATGCAATGTGTCAGAGGTAAATCAATCCTTCCAAAAGGCTAGGATAATGTTTTTTATGGTGCTTTAATGAAATGTATTCTCTTCTCACAAAAGCATAATGATCAGCCTATTTGAATTTGCTCCTTGAGTGTCTTTCTCAGGTTATTCAGTTTATGACTCCATAATGAATATGTACAATTCTTCCCAATGCACATGGGCACTGCCCTTTCCTGAAGCATTAAGGCTTCATCTAAGCAATTGTGAGCACCTCAGCTCTTTTACTGAGAGACTGTTGCCCAATCTCTTCCATTTAAATGCTTCTAATTGCAAGATTATTTTTACACATTATTCACAGCTATTCCTTTTCCAGCATTTTCCTGAAGCTTCTTCTTTGCTTTGACATTTTCTTGCAGATAATATCACCTTTATTCAGTTAAGCTAAACAAGCCATAGTCCTCTTTTAAAAAATCTCTATTGTCTGTGCAAGGTGCCTTCCCCACATTTGATGGAACATTGAAGTTCATGTTTCATTAATGTTTGCATCATCAAAATTCAGGCTTCTGCTAATGTGTAACATGAATAGGATAGAGGCTCAGTGTAAGTGAATTTACTTGAAAATCAAACCAGATTTTTCTTGCTTGAATTTTATGATGAAGAAAAATATTTGCCCATCAGTTTCATTTTAATACAAATAAAAGACTGATCAAAGACTGTGGGTGATCCTTGCCACCCTGGAGGCAAAATACGCAATTCTCATAGGCAGCCAAAATACCAATGTTTGGCTCTTGATTTTGTTGCTTTTAGGGCTGCAGGTGATTTTATTTTTGCTTTAGAAATTTCTTTTATCTAGAACCCATTGTGATGGCTGCTCACCTCTGAGATTGACTTTGGAAATCCCCATGTATTTTGTTGTTGTGTGGATATAGCTGGGATTTTTGTGTTTATTAATAGCATGCCCTTTAAGAGTGACTGCTTATCCAACTGTAGAAGAATGAAGGGGTACTAGAAGATGGAATTTGCATTTTCTCATCTGGTAAATAGGTTTTCCCTCTTGTCATTCTCTCTGTGGAGTGGCAAATCTAATTTGTAGGATTTTACTGGTCTGATCCTCAGGTGGTGTAAATCAGCACAGCTTCACTGATCTTGAAGTTGTGTGCCTGCTCAGGAGCAAGTGTGCCAACAAAAACCTCTCTCAGTATGATGTATTTTACATTCAGGGATATTGTTCCTTCAGTGTGCTCTAAGGGATGTGAGACCAGGGTGCTCAGATGAAGGGGCTGGAGAGCTCAAACCATCAGAGCCAGACCATGGCCAGGTTGAATGAAGAGTTTTGTTGTTGAGCTGAGGGCTTTGTGGAGCTTTTCAGCACTGCGTACCAGGGTGGGTGGGGATGATACTTAGACTGAATAGTTCTAGATGCCCTTGTTCTGGATTTCTGCCCTACAGCCCACCCTTCACCCCCTCCAGGAGGGACTTCCACAACCGAGGTGACAATGGCAGGTGTCACAAACTCTCTACTCAGCCCTCTGAAAAACTGATGCAGGAGCAAACTTGATCAATTTCTGTCCTTTCCACAGCCATTGAAAATCAACATAAGGAAGATGTGAAATTCCATATGATTTGTGAACCTTTTCAACTAAAAGTCCTTTGGATGGTGTCACCATTTGCCAGGGAACTTTCAAGATCTTTGTATGAAACTGGCTATTTAAAGAAAACAGAACCTTTGTTCTCATTATGGTTTTAATCAAATGAAACACAGAATACAGAGACATGACTTAACAAACAGGCTGTTACTAAAGATAGTGATTTATTTATGGATTCTTTCATCCAAAAAGACATATTGTACTTTGTAAACCATGGTTAATGTCTTTGAATGCAATAAGGAGTGTGAGCCACGTAGTATCATCTGCAGAATTTAGCTGAGTGCCTGGTAATCACTTTAGCTAATTTGGAAGTGATACATGTAGCACCAATAAAATAATGTAACCCAACACCCTCTGCAATACATTAGGATGCAAATGGAGTGAATCTTCAATAAAACTTAGCCCAAGAACATCTTCATGTGGGAGTGTGTCACATAACTCTGGGCTAGGAACCCCTTTGGAATGGAAAGTACAGTAGGATCTTCAGTGTCTTGAAGCTTAGAGACTCAGTTTTAAGGACTTGTGAAGAATGTTTCCTTGGTAGTTCAGTACCCCTCAGCACTGTGAGGGAGAATTTGTCTGTGTCTGATATTGAAAAGGTTGAGCACTGCTTACCAAATCTCCTGGGTCTCTCCAAGAAGATTTGGGGAGGCAGTTGGGAAGGGGATGGTTACATGTTTACAGCAATTGAACCTACAAGGAAAGATGCAGGTAGAAACACTCAACAGCCTAGCAGGAATGAAGCTCCCCTGGTGTGAGCTTGGCCTTTTGAATTTCATTGTCCTGTAAGCTTAGGCAGGCTTCCAGCTGAGCCTGCTTAAAGTTCAGGGCCACCCACTTACCTCCCTTTCTCTTGTACCTCTGTTTTTTCTCTCTGTTTATTTTTTTTTGTTTTGTTTTTTTGGCAGCTGGCTCTGCGCAATGCCTTGCGCTATTTCCCACCTGAAATCCAGAAGAAGCTGGCGCTGGAATTTGCTGAAGAACTCAGGCTGTATGGCCACATCTATATGTACAGATTCTGCCCAGATATTGAGATGAGGTAAGGACTGGATGGCTCACATTGTATCTGGCTGCCAGTTTTCACCTGTGGAGCTGACCTTTAATAAGGGGCATTGCTGTGTCCTAATTTACCTCTTGTAGAAGTTTCTGTAACATATTAATAATGCTCATAATCTGGTAATTGGGATGTTCTGTGTATTGCAGTTATTCCATTTCCAGGGAGGGCTCCTGCCTGTTTTGGGATGCTCTGTGGGGCTGGGAGGGAAGCAGAGTGTTCCCTTCTGGGTAGGCTTGGGCAGCCTCACTGCTGGGAAAGCTCAGCACTGGGAAAGGACTGAGCCAGGCTGTGTGTGGGGCAGTGCCAGCTTTGCCCCACACAGGGATCCCAAATGCTCTGCCCCATGGCAGGGCTTAGTTTCTAGGAGCAAGTCATTACTGAGAGACCTCCAGTGACAACCTTGACAGAAAACCTGCAGTAGTTCTGAGCAGATGCAAGTCAAATCCCAGCTGAACCAAGAAGCAAGACCAGGTGAGTGGCTGGTTGGGTTATCCATGCTCTCAGAGCAGAGGAAGATTTCTGGGCTTTGAAAGAAAGGCAGTACATTTTTTCCATAGGAACCTTTGTGTGACCCTGGTGTGTAATGGGCTGTGCCTGTTGGTCTTGGACCAGCACTTCATTCTGGGGCTAATGTTTGTGAAGCAGAGCAGTTTTAGTGAGGGCTGCCAGGGGCTAGCTGCTGTTTTTAGACTGACTGATTCCTTTTTGCATCAGCAGGGGCCTGGTTAATATCCATATAGAAATCTGAATAAAGCAACTAGAAAGCACTCTGATTTCCACAGACATCCACGTTTCTATGCTGCCCATACTAACCTGGGGTCAGATTTTGCAGAATTCAGCTAAGGAGAGGAAAAGTGGCAGAATACCTGAAAGATTTTGGAGAGCTGGACTTCAGAGGATCCTTTACTACAGATGCTGACACCTTCCAAGTAGGCTTGGATGAGACAGTCCAGCAGCTTGTTCCCATCACTGGCATCAGTGATTCTTTGATAGCTTCAAGTATTTTCTTCTTTGTGACTATTTCACTGATCACTTTCTAATAGGTTATTGCAGTCTCAGAATGAGAAAATGCTTTTTGATCTCTGTAGTCTGAGAGTATTTGATTTTTGTTGTGTATGTCCCTGGGGCCACAGTTCCATTTAACAGTCATGTTCCTATGCCAGAGCACTCAGCTGATACCTGAAAGTTGGTTTTCTTATGTTCTGAGCAATATTATGTGTAAAAATATCTCCTCTTGATGAATTGGTATCATTCAACAGAAGTCCTCTTTTATCAAGTTTAGAAAAGCAGAAACCCCTAATAAAAAAAGCATTGTGGAAAAACTCAAAGGCTTTCCCTCCTGGTTTGGCAATGACTACAAGGCATTTGTTTTAGTATCCTGATGTAAAAAGCCAGGATAAAGTGCATGTGATCATGGGAGGAGCCCATTTGCTGAATCTGTAGAATATGCATTCCAGATCTTGGCTCATAAGCTGGACAGTGGATGCCCATTTTTTTTTTTTTTAGTAGTTGGCACTGTTTAGCCTGACCTTTTCAGTGTAACTTTCCCTGCACAAAGCAAGTGTCCTGCCATTGAGGATTTATGGTCCAATAAAAGGAAGATAATTTAGAAACAACGGCAATTGATCCCATCCCTCTTTAGGAATTTTCAGCATTGGTAATGGTGTTGCTTACAGAAAAGGAAAACTCGTGATCAGTGGTTCTAATTCCTTTAGGTGTCACACCTTAGAGACCTCAGCACAGTTGGACTAAAACCCGTGCAAACACAGCAAAGGAGCTGTCCCTGCCCTGAACAGCTACAGTATAAATCCAAGAGTAGAAGTTTTAGAGGAATTTGCTACACAAACAGATGGTGGAGGAGAAGATAACAGTGAGAGGATGGCAGCAGGTGGCATTAAGGAAATTAGTGCCAGGAAACCTGAGCTGGGATAACTTTGTGAATGTTTGCCATCCCTCACCTCTCAACTTCCTGGATGAAGTGCATCTTAGCAAAAAGGCACATATTTCTCCTAACTAGTTCAGGTTTTGAGAGTTTCTTGGAGTCTGAAACTCAAGCTGAGTGTTTTTTCGTAGATACTATCTTAAATAGCAAGGATGGATGAGCCTGAAGGCAACTTCCAGTGATGCTGTTTTCCTTGGCATTGCAGGACTTGGCTGCTTGGCCTGGCAGCTCTGTTACAGAGGCCACTTCCACCATCCCTCCCAAAAATGCAATTAAAGAGAAATGAGAGTTTTTGGCCACCATATTTGTCAATTGTAATTAAACAATTCAGCAAATGATAAGCTGGATGCAATTTACTGGTTTTACTTAGTTCTGATAATAGTTAAAATCTGATTTGCCTGTTAAAATACATAAGACAATAGTTAAAATCTGATTTGCCTGTTAAAATTCATATGTAACTTTAGATCCGTGCTTTTTTCTTTTTTCACTCTTCCCTCCTTAATAACAGCCTGCAACTCAGACAAGTTTGAGTATCCCTGGCATGCAGAGATATTCCTGTGGGGTGTGTTATTCTGGTTGCTCTTGTGAGTTGTAGTGTTTCTTCTAAATTTTTATGTCTCCCCTTTCAGAGCATACCCCATAGGGGAATACCCTTGCAGGACCAAATCAGCTGCTGCCATCATGCTGATGATCATGAATAATCTGGATCCCTCTGTGGCTCAGGTAAATTGCGCTGAAAGGAATCTAATCTTGCCTCTATAACTTATGTTGAAAAATTAGTGCTGATGCCTCCTGTGTCTTTGGAAGCTCATCCCAGCTAGTGTTACAGTAACAAACACTTAATTTTGGAGAATAACATTGATTTTTTTTGTTCTTAACACTTTTACAATGTTACTTTCTGATTTCAAGAACATAGAGAATTTTGATGCAATAAGCTCTAGAAAAGATTTATTGGTGCTATGGCAAAAATAGCTCAGAGATACAATAAAATGTTTGAGAAAACTCTTTGCCTTAATGTTAAATTGCCTTTTTCAGTTTCCTCAGGAGCTTGTCACTTATGGAGGAAATGGGCAGGTCTTCAGCAACTGGGCACAGGTAAGACATTGCTGGGTTTGCAACTTGTTTCACAGAGCCAGTTTCACCCTCTCCCACGCACATTCTGCTGAGGCAGTTTGGGATAATTCTTGGCAGTCGTTGCCTTAAAATACTCCAAAACATCCTGTTTGGACAGGGGAATGCTCATTTAGGAACTGCGTGGATGGAAAGGGCTTTATTTAGTGAGGAGGGCACAGACAGCCCAACAAACATACTAAACATGTTACCATAAACACATCAGGGTGTGTAGGATGATATAAACACCAGTTCTCTGTCTTTCTCTGATGTAGATGTATGTGCCTTTGTATTTTGCAGAGATAATTTTAGAGTCCAAATCTAGGAGACAAAAAAGTGTATCCTTTGTTCGTTTGTGGTACTTTTGCAACATTTTTTACAAGTAGGGTAATAAAATAAAGGCTTTGATTTAAGAATGTGCAATTCTGAGTCTTTTTCCAAGTAAATCAGATTGGCTGTTAATATTTGTGCTAGCTGGCCAGTTCACAGTGCACTTCACTTTGAACATTAGCCCTTATCTTCTAAGAATAATGGCAGGTGGGTAAAAGCCTCTCTAAAATTGGAGGATGCTTTGTGTTTGTATAATCTCTGTTCTCTTATATATAAAAGCAAAAAAAGGCCAATACATATACTCACTTTAATCCAAGTACTGCAAAATGCATGTGGGAAACAATTTCAGGAGTTGTTTGGAATCAGCAATGTATTTAGAACTCTATTTGCAGTGCAGGAGAGAATCAGCACAGGTGGGAAGCTCCATCCCTCTAGAGGGGAGGGCAGCATCACTCCTGAAGGCTGGGAAGGTTTTAGTTTCTGATTCTGGAGCTGGAGTTAGCAAAAGCTGACCTTAGGGGCCAGATTCTGTCATAAAGGATCACAAATGCACCTTCTTGTGGTTTTATCTGAATCTAGCTTCTTGCTTATTAAAGAATCCAAGCAAAACTAATGTGTGAATGAAGTTCCTAGCTAGGGGAGAGGAATGGATTCCTCACTGTAGCATGGCACTGAGTGACCTGGGGTTTTTTTCCAGCTTGGGATTTCTCATTCATGTTTCAGTTTCCTAATCTGGTAAACTTAATCTATTGGAAATGGAAGCCTTAGGCAGCTTTTGAGACAAAACTGTTCTGGCTTTTTTTCAAAGAAAGGTGCCATGGCAATACTCGCCATTTCTTTATTCTGTGTATTAATTAATAAATGCCAGTTAACTATTGCCTGTTAACTATGAGTGTCACAGCATTTCTGTGGTGAGCAGTGCCAGCAGTTTATACAGTGGCTTTTATTGGACTGGCACTCCCTAGGCAGTGCTGGGCTGCAAGGTGAGCTAGAAGTGCTGCCAAAGCCAGAAATATTCTTTTCTCTTGTTCTCATCCAAGCCAGTCCTATGACCTGCAGTTGTCTCACAGCGGAACAAACAAAACCTTTTTGTTTTTGTTTACTTAGAGTAGAAATCACATGAATGATTCTGTTAACACAGAACATTTCATTCTGTTTGTAGCTTGAAAACAACATTAAAAAAAGTTTTGTTGCAAAAGCCCAAGTGAAAAGGTTCAGTTTGGTTTATATCATCCATGCAGACCTGTGCTTTCTTCTGGATAATTTCAAATTCTAGCTAATTCTACAGGCCTGCAGACCTGCTTTTTAAGCTAGGAAAGGCTTTTGCTTCCCCCTTGCTAGTTATGCCTTTCAATGCAAAAAGATCTATTTATCTTACAGCTTTTAGTTTTATTAGAATGTTTTTCCCAGACTGCTAAAGAGTTGGGGGTTCAGCTAGTTACCTGTTCTGTCCTATGACATGAATTTGATTATTGAATATTTTTCATAAACTAAAATGTAAGAAGCAAGGCAGTAACTTCACTAACCCTTCCCTGGTTAACTGACCTTGCAGCTTGGGGAGTTGGCTGGGTTAGAAGGGACTGGCTTCAAATCTGTACCAGTTTTAATTCAGATCAAAACCACAACCACGGAGCCTAAGTGCCAGTGCCTATTTGTCACTGATACTGCTGCCTCTTTTGTCAACAATTCTGGGAGGTTTTTTCCCCTCAAAATTGTGTTTGTGTCCCTAGAGAAATTCTAGTTTCAAGTAATTGTTGAATTCCAATATTGCACAGGGAAATTTCTCACAGGCCTGGCTGTCATATACTAGAAGTCCTATGGAGTAGAATGGGCTTTGGCATAGACAGTGATGGATTAAAGTTAAAGTCAGCTGAGATGGTCAAAGTGTACTTTTTGGCATTAATCAAAAGTAACTATTGAATTATGCAGACAAAGCTGAGATATATTTGTATACTCCTGGGTGCATCAAGGATTTTCTTGTGTCCACAATGAAAGCTGATTTTTTCCTCGAGAAGAAAAGCTATTTCATTTTAAAGTGCACATTGTAAAAACCATTTATTGCACTAGGAGATGCTGAATTTCAGGTTAGGATCAACAAAAACCATTAGCATTTAATCACTTCTATAAGAAGAATTTTGCAGTTTGGCTTTGGAAAGATTGCCAGGAAAGTGCCAAATCCAAGTGGTTAATCTCAAGATAAAATTAGAATGACTTTAAAAGTGAAGGATATCTGGGTTTTGCACTGGAGAAATTATTCTGGAACTTATTCAGCCTTTTGTTAGTTGGTGGTTTATGTTTCCTGGTGAGTGATATCTCTTAAAGAACCTTATTAAAAGCAGGAATGTGTTGAGAGCTCTGTCTGCTATTCCACATGTGAATGCACCTTGTTATCTCCATAGCTTCCTTCACTCTCCAAGTTTAGCAGCTTCACCAAAAAACCATAAATGTAAGATGCAAAGAAACTCCCACTTTTCCTCTCTTTTCCTTTCAGTTCTGGCTGGTGATGCACTATTTGTCAGAGATGACAGAGGAGCAGACATTAGTGATGTACAGTGGGCATCCCCTGGGACTCTTCCCCAGCCACCAGCGTGCTCCTCGTTTAATCATTACCAATGGCATGGTAGGTATCAATTAGCACCTTGTTTCCTTTTTTATTCTATTCTGTTTCATTTTTGAGTGATGGCTGAATTAAAATAAGACTTATACTATCTGAATTGACAACACACAGGAGAACCTGAGGTCCAAATTCTGCAGCATTAATTCCAGTGCAGCTGCTGTCACCTCATGTGTGCTGATCTGCAGTGATGGAGGAAACAACCTTCTCCTTGTTAGAAAACCTCTGTTCTGACTGAGTCTGAGACTGAAACTGTATTTCTGGCCCAATACAGTTCAGCTAGTCTCAGTCTGGAAGATTGAAAAGCCCTTGGTACACAAGCATGATTTTTAATCAGAAGCTCAGATATCTGGGCTGCTTTGCTTGGAAGGCAAGTGAAAATACTGGTCCATTGCCAGTCTTTTGAGCCATTCAATATCTGCCTCCCTGCACGTTATTTTCGTGGTTGGGAACTGCTCTCCTTAAAACTTGCATGGCAGTCCCAGTGCCAGGAAGACCAGACATTTTTTCTAATACTGGAATACATGAAATAAAACACCTGAATTACTCCTCCTGTTCCTACTGTGTTTCTCTGTGTGTAACCATAGCTAAAGAAACTTAGGCTGGTAAAAAAAACCTGCTTAAACTGCTAATTTGTTTATGTGGATTTCATTTTGGTTTTTTTCTTAGGTTATTCCCAACTATTCCTCCAGAGATGAATATGAGAAGATGTTTGCTTTGGGTGTAACAATGTAAGAAGATAGGTCACTACTAAAATATATCAAATACTTGACTAAAATATAATTCAGACATCAAGCAGTAACTGGTCTAAATTTCTAATGCAGATGGATTTTAACTGTGCTGCATAAAGTCCTGATGCTGCAAAGCATTAACACACACTTAAGTGGAATTACTTCAGAGTTTGAGTTATGTTTAACCACATATATAAGCATGTAATTGAGGTCTGCTAGGAATTAATATTAGGTTTATGTGTGAGGCTTAGCTGAACAATAGCCTAGAGTCTTAATCATAACCCACTTAAAGCACTTGCTAGCTCTAATTTGCAGAGGTTATTTTGCAGTGTATGGAAAACATAAGTTAAAAAAACATTCCTTCGCACTAAGAGAAGCTTTGAAGTGGAAAGTGATCCTTTTTAAATTATTTTTTACATATTCTTCTACTGTTGATGAGCACAAGATTATTATTTTCAGTACAATGGAGAGAGTAAATTAAAACAGACAGAAAGCTGTCCCACTTCTCTGAGGATTTAATACAAATGTGGTCAACCATTTTGGGCTAAAAATTTCCAAAGTGACTATGTGTCTGAGAAGCACAAGTGCCACTGAAAACCAATGACACAAAGATTCCAATGAGGTGAAAAATGTCCTTGTGTCCCAGTCACTGTGTTAAATGCCAAGACAAGTTTACACTCAGGTTTTGATCCATGCTTTTTTGAACTCAATTTAATGAGCTAAACTCTCCTCCAAAAATATCTTGGTGCACTGCGAATGATAAAACTCCAAGCTGAGGATTTGGTAACAGCAGACTTTTTAACAACAAATTGAAGCACAGTGATGTTTGTTACGCTGGAAACACACATGGACAAGGACAGGATTCATTCCAGCTGAGGGATGAGTGGTCTCACTGTGTTCCTGTCTGTCCCCAGGTATGGCCAGATGACTGCAGGGAGCTACTGCTACATTGGGCCTCAGGGAATCGTCCATGGGACTGTGGTAAGGAGCTGGGGAAAGGGAGTACCTTTTGGAGGAAGCTTTTTCCCCGTGGCTGGTGATGGGAGTGGGTTGGATTGCTGTGAGAGGATCTTCTGGCTACTAAAGAAATTCTCATTGCCTGCTCCATAAAAAATTAATGTCTTTTCACTTATATATGTCTTCTCCAGAACCCAGGCTTGAAGGGATTTGCAATCAAAGTCTCAATCTGAGCTTGTATTTAGCTACAATATGTGAAGTAGGAGTTGACCAAATGCGTTATATAAAAACATTTTCTTGGCTGTTTCCTTCAGCTGTCCTCTGCAGCCACCCTTAAGTCTCTATACCCCAAGAGCAGCATGTTGGGAACCACTGATTATTCTATTTCATGGTGAGAGAAATGAGCATAATGAGGACAGATGGTTTCACAACATCATCTTGTAACATATTTCCTTCTTAAAGGACTAAAGTGTTTCATGGTGCTGATGACCCCAGAATTCAAAATCTGTTTGCTAAAGGGACAGAAAATCTTTAAATGCAAGGGATTCCAGGGAGAATGGCATGGTGATGGCAGTGTTTGTTGTGTGCAGCTCACAGTGCTCAACGCAGGCCGTCGCTACCTGAAGGCAGAGGACCTGTCTGGGAAGGTGTTTGTGACTTCTGGCCTTGGAGGGATGAGTGGGGCTCAGGCCAAGGCTGCAGTCATTGCTGGCTGTGTGGGGATCATTGCAGAGGTGAGAGCAGTGCTGCTGTCATTGTCTTTGCTCCTTCATGTGCTGAGCCAGAACCCCCATTCTGCTGATCTGACAGGGTCCTGAAGTAACCTTGACAAAACAAACTCAAAAATATCCTATTTTTCAAGGTTTGTCTGTCCTTTTCATTGCTGAGCATTTTTCACTGCTATTCCACTCTCTATTCATTCACTCACAGATCAGACTGCAAAGATATGGATTTATAATTGCCTCACAAATGATGCAGAATGATGCTGTCAGATGAGCCATTCCCAGTGCTTGAACTGCTCTCATTTCATGTGTGAAAAAGTGTAACTTTCACAGGCAATTCCCATGAGAACTGCATTTTCTTATGCCAAAAATAGTCTATGTTAAGAAGTTAATTATGTTATTTAACTTTGATTAATCTTTAAAGCCTCCAGCACCCTTTATCAGATGCAATAAGAAGTACCCATTAAAAGTTTTGGTGTATTTCACTAATCAAGATTGGTGCTAATGAAGTTGCTTGATGTTGTGATTCCTTGAAGTCAATGGGACTTTTTAAGTTGACTTTGACGTCAATCACAGGCACTTATGAGAATCCCAGTTTTTAGGCAATGAAGGTAAGTTCTGCTGAAATGCTGATGGGGAGAAGTTCTGTAGTACCATTTTCCCTGTTCCCAAAGCTCTCCCACAGTCTATCTTCTTTGCAGACAGTCTTTCATCCTGATGGAAAGTTTCTCTGTTCCAAATATATTAAAATAGCCCAGTTATTTCTTCCCATAAACATCATCATTTGGGAAAGTATATATACCTGCATGTTTTGAGTGAAATATATTTTTATATTAAAAAATAGCATTAGGTTCTCTCAATACCTGCCCTTTTCAGCTCCTACACTTATGATAGGATTCTGTTCTAGCAACCAGATGGAAGGATGGACTGCACAAACACTGCAACAACTTTTAAGAGAGATTTGGTTCTCTGCAATTCTGTGGAAATAGTAGTGACTATCTTTAGTGACCTTGCCTACTTTGAAACGTTAAACTTTTTATGCATTTTTTTCTTCATGACTGGCTTTGATTTCAATACACTGGGGAAACATTCTTGGTGGAGCAGATACAGGACTGCCCAAAATGCAATGAGCTCTTCTGAGTTATCTGCATTTGATGGGCTCTTGTTCCTGCTCCAGAAGAAGGGATTTTTGAGAACTAAGCTGCAGTCAGAGCTGACTGGAGTGGGAGCTTGGCCTTCTCAGCTAATTTAACTTTTAGACATGTAGCTGGGGAAGCTCTGTTGTGGGCATGTGGGCTGCAGTGGAAAGAATATCACAATCTGACCTATTCTAGTTACAATTAAACTTCAGAACACAATGGGTCAGACTGCCCACATGGTGTGCAGTGAACCTGACTGCTCTGGCTACCTCAGGGCTTTCATGGAAGGCTTGGGCTTCATCAGCTTCACAACCATGGTGCAAATGTGGTTTTGTGAGCACCTGAGCTCTGCATGTATTGGAGATCTCATCAGGTACTCCCTGCAGATGAAATAAATTTATTCCATTTACTATTGAATAAATTATTAATGAATAAATTATCTTTATTCAGGCTTGTCATCATGATCTTTCAAACGCTGGAATACAAAGGAAAGATTCCAGTGAATGCCATTCACAGCCATCCTTTGTCCTTTTCATCTCCACGGCTGCAGATGATTTGGGTCAGGAGGCTGAACATTGCCTGGTTTTTATCTCCTGTGAGATGATCCTTGTCGGAAATGAGTCTCAGGAGCACATGTGGATAGCTATATATATGTACATATTATTTATTTAAGGAACTATTTATGCAAATGACACTGAACTGTGCAAGAGAGATCATTTTGTCAGCCAGGGCTTCTGAAGCTCTGACAGAAGGGATTAATGGTGAAAGTCTTTTACCTCTCCTGTTTGACAGGAAGCTGATTGTAATTTTATGAAATAATTGTGTAGAGGGACAGATATCTCCTCTGAGCTGCACTGAGCTCTCTGGGGTTACACTGGAGGCAACATTAGCTCATCATATTTATGCAATTTTTTTAAACTACTGAGATGGTGATCCAAAAATGAGCATATTTTCGAAAGTGTGGTTCAAAGAAAGACAGTCTTTCACAGACTTGCTGGCACACTCAAGAAAACAAAGAATTTCTGAGGGAGCTGAAGTAAAATATGTAGGATGTGGTAACATTTAAATAGATCTGATCTGTATTATGTGGGGATTTCGATGAACCCAATTCCTGTAATTCATACAGACCACTTAATATTTTTCATCCTTTGCTGATTTAAATATCTCAAAAGCTGTCCCCCATGGCACCTGACTTTTATTGAATAATTCCATTGGCAGTGACACTGTAATTATCATAATCTGAGGTTTTGGAAGGATACTCTTTATTATTGATGTGGAAAATGATGGATGGTTTCTCATGCTAAGAATAATTAGGAAAGAAAAGGTTTCCTGGTGTTCAAGCAACTCCTGAATACAGAACTTATTTAATTTACATATAAATACTTTCTTAATGAGAAAGAATGAAAATGATGGGGAAAGATTATAGAGAAATAAAAAACTCTTTAATGAAATACTAGAAAATACTCAGGTTGTGTTCTCATGCACACACATCACTGTGGGGGGTTTAAATCTGTTGCTACCACAGAATATTGGTTTAAATTAATTCTGCCACTTGCCTTATGCCACTGATAGCTCATTATAAACATATTAATGATGTGCAAGCTTGTACGTTGGACCGTTAATATGGAATCTGTGCCAAAGCCTCCCTGGTTTGTCCATCCCTTTATATTTTTATCCAGCTGTCTCTTAGGCACGTACACACTGGTGCACAGGGAAGCTGAGCCCAGAAAAGGCTACAGATTTGGGACTGAGCTTGTTTGGAACGTTGAAGTTCAAACAGGAGAGAATTAAAGACATAGTTTTATTTTGCTCCATGCTATTTTTCAGTGGCATTAGGCAGCTGGGACAGGAAAATGCTTTCCTCTTTTCTTTCCATATTTGGTTGAGATTTTCAACCAGCAGTCCAAGAACAAAAGTGAGAGTTAAGTGTATTCAGCAGACCATAGCTTCATCTTGGGCAGCCTGGCAGAAATGTCTCTCTGGGCTTATCAAAGAAAATATTTCCTTACTTATTAAAATATATTCTTTTCACAAAAAATAGATTTGAAAAATAAATTGGAAACATTTTTGCTTCTTAGCATACTCATGAAAAGAAACAATAAGAATACTTAAAATTTGCAGAAATGCATTACCTCTTGTACAATTTTAATGATAAATTTTGATTGATAAAATATTTTGGGAAGTGAGGTATCAAAAAGTCTATATTCTGTCTCAAGCCTGGACGGAAACAGAACAGAAAGTGTAAAAAAAATCAGAGGTGAAAAATTAGTATTTGAACAATAGTTATATATATATTTTATCTATATTATATATAACTCAAGGTAATAGCAGGGCTATTACCTTTACATATTTGCTTCTTTTTCCGCAGGGTAATTGAAAAATTAAAGGTAAAAATGGCTGCATGGGGGGAACAGGAGCTTTAAGATCTCTGCTATTCCTCTTAGGTTGATGAAGCAGCACTGCTGAAACGTCACAAGCAGGGATGGCTGATGGAAATCTCTAACAACTTGGACCACTGCATTGCTCGCCTGAGGTATGACTTGGTACATAACTCAGTGAATTTATCTCTTTTTCCTAACCCTCACTGCCCACCTTTCTGCACTGTGCCATTGTAGTCTGCATACAGCAGGGGTTGAGGGACACCTCTTCTTATTCCAAGTCTGCTTTGGAATGGGAATCCAGCTTCTCAAGCTGCAGTAGTCTTTATTAGTGACTGATGGTGCTTCACATCATTTGTATATGTTAAATGTGTCTTCATTTAGTTTCATGAATATGCATAGAGCAATTACAACTAATGTTACTCTTGCAGCATCACTCAAGCTTCATGGAATCAGTGATAAACAATTATGTAGATGTTGAAAGATTTGTTTCCAAGAAAAGTGTTGAAAACAACATATAGATTTTTTTTTTTGCTGTTTGATTCTGTGTGTGGTTTGTACATGGAAAGATGGAATGAAGTACATTTTCTTCAACCAATCTTTTTATTCTCTCCTAGAGAAGCAAGAAAGAATAAAATTGCCCTCAGTTTGGGTTACCATGGGAATGTGGTAGATCTGTGGTAAGTAGCATGTATGGATAAAGGGTACATTAACACTCTGGCTTTTTGGTCAACCTAGAATTAGCTCCCAAATTTGGAAGAGACATTAAATCTAGTGCTGAGTACATTACTCTAGATGCTCACAAGAAAGTGCTGTCAGAAGGGAGATCTTCATCCTTGTGTTCCATTTGCTGCCTTGCCTAGGGAGAGGTTGGTGCATGAGCTGGACACGACAGGAGAGCTGCTGGTGGACCTGGGCTCTGACCAAACCTCCTGCCACAACCCATTCAATGGGGGCTACTACCCTGTGCAGCTGGGCTTTGAGGAGGCCAAGCAGCTCCTCTCCACCAACCCAGGGAAGTTCCGCACGTTGGTGCAAGAGAGGTAAATCAATGTTTTGACATATCTCCCTCATCTTTGAGTTCAGTTGCTCTGAAAGTGATGCAGTCATGGGATATAAGCTACTATTGTAAAAAAAGGACAAACTGGGCAGTCTGGGCCAAGGAAGAGGCCAGAACAGTGATATTTAGCTGCTTTAGTTTTTTTCTCTGCTTGCTTTGTGAACTACTTAAACAGTTCTGCAGTTTTGTCCATGCTGTTTTTTGTTGCTACCTTTCATCCCTGGAGGCTCGTTGCTTTGCTGAAAGATGTGACACCTCTTTGCTAATTAGTGAAGCTTCCTTAATGATTGTAAATCACTTGGGGATAAGAACTTCAGCAACTGAAAGCATCTCAGTTGATATCTTGTGGGTTTATGTCTGAATTTATCTGGGGTTTTTCTGTTCTCTCTGTCTCCCCCTACTCCCATGCCCTTAGTTCATGATATTATTCTTTTTATATTTCAGCAACCTCTAGAATAACTGTTTCCTTCTTTATTTCAGTCTGAGGAGGCATGTGGCTGCTATTAACAAACTGGCTGATAAGGGCATGTTTTTCTGGGATTATGGCAATGCTTTTCTCTTGGAAGCTCAAAGGGCTGGTGAGTATATCCTGGAGTTGTAGTGGAAGCAAGGACATGCATCTTCCGAGCTGCATATGTGAAGTAGGATGGGGTTGGCCACAGTAATTCTAACTCTTTAGTCTCTCTTTCTTGTTCTTTGAGACCCCTGACCCTCCCTGGCTGACCTACAGCCTTCATAGGAACTTGTGTGCAGCTTGGTTTTGAATTTTATAGTTTTTCTTCATAGAGTCACTGACTATTAAAATTCCTTTATAGGTGCTGATGTTGCGAAAAAAGGAGGAAATAAAACAGAATTTCGATATCCTTCCTATGTTCAGCACATCATGGGGTATGTTGGGCAGAGCTGGGAAAATGCTCTCAAGTACCTTGTGAGTCCCTCTGTTCAGGGGAAGAGTACTCCAGAGATTAGTGCAAATTCACAGTGCAATATAAATGATCAAAAGGAGGCAACAGCAGTAGGAAAATTGATCTCACAGGTGTTATGCCAGAGTTACTGTAGGCTAAACCACTGTCAAATCAACAATCTTCATTACATGAATAGCTGCATTTTGTCCTTGTATGAATTTTCCTTAAGCAGTTCTGCTCAAGAAGAGCAAGGTCACAGCCTCAAACTGTAACTGGAGTTTGTTCTCTACTTCTTCACTTCTAAGTGCTAAAAGCTGAGAGCTTGTCTCTTCAGAGAAATACAGCTCAATTCCAAATCATCCAAGCCTTACACCTGCACCAAAGTCAAAAGTATGGTGAAAACAGGACTCTCTTCTGCCATGTCACCAGCTGTGCCTCTTACCCACACTGTACATGCTGTAGGAACAGCTGAGCTCAGGAGATCTGTGCAGGGACTGGATTTATAACGCATTTTTCCTCTGACTCATGCTTAGCTTGCCTGTGCCATGTGAACAAGAGGCTGAACACAGAGCAAGGCCCCAGCCAGATTAGATCTTTTCTTCCGGCCCTCAAGTGAAGCGTGTCTCACTATTGTATGTAAACAATTGGACAGCAAATGAGTCTGGGCTCAGGCACTCGGTCAGAACCTGCACTTGTCTGGCAGTGCAGATGCACTCAGGGTTAGCCTGGGTTAAGGGCACAAAGACCAGGCAGCAGGGAGAGTATGGAGAGATGGAACAGAAGAAAAGCTGCAATTCATCTGATGATGCACTCGATTGAACTGTCCAATGTGGCTATCAAAATTCTGGTCTGACTATACTTTTATATACCAGGGGATTGCTGTGTGAAACAGCACTGTTTAATTTCTCAATTAATGGTCCTTGATGCTTCTGTTTAGATTAGTTCATTGAAAATGTTTCAAATTCTTCCGTCTCCAGCTAATGAAAGAAAAGCACTGCTAGCAGCCAGGATAAATAAGGAAAGAATTTCAACTATCTCTTAATGAAACATGTTCTCTTCCCAGGGACATTTTTTCCCTGGGATTTGGGCCATTCCGCTGGGTTTGTACCTCAGGTGACCCACAGGACCTTGCTACGACTGATTCCATTGCCATGGCAGTGCTGGAAGACTCCATACGTCAGGGAGGTAAGACATCATCCCATGTCCCCTCACTGGGGGCTTCTGGAGAGAAAAGGAAACCCAGAGCTGTAAAATCTGTGTTAGCTTTTGGCTGGAAACACAGACAGCAGACTCTTCCATGTTCCACATGGGCAGGAAGTCTTGCTGCTGTCCAAACTCCTATAAGGAGTGCAGCCTGCATGTAGAACATAAAACCACCATGGATATTGATCCCAAAGCAATTTTGGCTAGGAGCCTTTCTTTTTATCTGTTACAGGTGGTTTTAAACTTTTTCACCTTGAAACTTTAAGGCCATCAGTATCTTTCACCATCAGGTCTCCAAGAGTAATTTAAGGAGTTAAACTGCTTTGGCCCTGTCTCACAGGTGAATGATGCATGAAAATCTAGGAAGGCTTTCAAGGAGATCAGCTGCAGGAAACCCAGTTTTCCTGGGTGTGGTGCTCCATCCAGTGTCATTTTTTTGTGATTACAATTGTGAGGTCCTTTTTTGTCATTTGTTAATACATTGACAGCTATTTCCACTGACTGGTGAAACCAGTTTGGAGTACCTGCATGGCTCCATGTGCTACTCTAGGAATTGCACTCTTTCACTCTTCCACATCCCTGAATCTGGGCTATTACTGATATCCCCTGCTTATGAATGGGAACTGAGACAAAGCTGTGTCAGCACACATTAATCCTGATCTCCCAGGTTGGAGGGAAGCCCATACCCCTTTCCTTGCCCTTTCTTTGTCTACCTTTTCAGTTACCAGACAGCAGCCTCCAAGTCTTGTCACTGTCCCCAAGCACTGAAGTCCTCAGCTCTTCTGTTTTGACAGCAGAGCTTTGTGCTTTCCAGAATCAACAAAAGAATCCTTGAGTTCTGAGGAATTTGTCCAGATCAAATGGAAATGGGTCAGAAATCCAAAGCATATTTTGAGGAGAGCGTAATAATTTTTTTCCCAGTAATATTGAAGTATTTGTTGCGTCATTCATGAAAGACATTGAAATACAAATAGAAAATTTTGAATGCTCTCCTTATTCTGCAACAATAAGCACTGGAAGGATCCTGAGTGATATTTCTGAAAAGGATATACCATGTTCAGATGTCTTGCATTTGGAATAAAACTGTCTTGTCTTCCTACAATGAAAGGCTGGTGTCCAGCCTCCTTTTCCTCCCAAGAGATGACTTCTTGACAGAGTGGGTCTGACCCTGCAAGGTCCTTGGTTCTGGCTATTCTCCTGATCTTTCCTTAGCAGTCATTTTCAAGAAATAGCACTGGAGCATGAGTTGTGTTTAATGCATGAAACTTGCATGTATTTAAACCTGGTCCTCTGGCTTTATTGAAGGGAGGGTGAAATCCATTACTATACTGCTGGATCTGTCTTCAGAAATGTGCAGTAATTCTTCTGCCATGTTGTGCAGCCTCCAGGAATCTTCTCAGAACTGAACCATTGAATGACCTTTGGATGGTTTGCATTGCAAGACTGGGAAATGAATCAGTTACTATGTGTACAACAGTGTGTGGCTGTTTATATAGATGTAATGTAAAGCTGGGGAGAAAAGTCTCTTGCACAAACAAAAAGCATTGAACTATTGCTTGTATATTCTTAACTTAAATGAAAAAATAACATTAAAAAAAAATCCCAACAGGTGAAAACAGGCCTAAGGACAAGGATATTCGATTTGTTGTTAAATTTAGCAGGACAATGAGAATTAGACTCAAAGAGAAAGAAAAACAGAAATTGGCCAAAAAATAAACAGCGATTCATGCATATGTATTCTTGAATAATCCACTTACTGTCCACTTTCTATGAGGCCTGGGTTTGGACCAAATTTCAGGGTCTGGATATCCTCACACTCATATACATCTGAAATCTGAGCCTGCCTTTGAAATTTATGAAAGAATCTGTTCTAAAAACTGAGAGAAGACTCCACAGAGCTGAACTCTGTTGCATTCCAAGTCTAAACTTTTGACTTGGCCTTGAGTCCAGTGTTAAACATTCTTCTTCTTTTGGGGAGATGAATTTCTTTCAGAGTTTGTGAGTTTTATGTTATTATCTGCTTCAACTTCTAGGGTACCTGAGCTTTTAAAATGGCCTTTGCATGAGAGATGCAGCACTGATGATTGGGGTGTAACTTGGATTTAGGACCTCGGTGGCACTTTGAAGGCTGAACTGATGCATGACAATGGCTCCCTTCAAGAGATTTTCAATCTCTGTGCTCCTTGGGACTGTTTCTCTGAGCACACAGTGCTTTCCAGTATCTTTTAGACTATAAATGTATACAAGGGCTTATGAAATACCAGAAGCAATACAGTTGCTTAGCTGACTTCAAAACACATTCCCGTTGGCATGGGAAGGTGGAGGCAGCAGTTAGCAAATGAGACACATGCAGTTACTCTAAAATTAAAGTCTTTCTAGAAAAAAGGGTGAGGTTTTTTTCAATTGCAGAAAATAAGACTAAATAAAAGGGAAGATTCCTCACTTCCCCAGGGATAAAAGATGAGCTCCAACTGTTTATTGGAGCAGGCAGGAAGGGACAGATGTGCTGGGTTGAGATAGGTATTTGTAGCCAGTATTCTCATCTGGCTGCTCTTCTGGATATATTCTGTAGAACTTAGACAGTAAGATCTTTTCTAGAAGTCTGGGCACTGTGAAGTGTAAAATATGGTAAATGTTCTCTGATATAGCTGACAAAAGTGATAGAATGGAACCCATTCTCTGTTTGGTTTTTTTGTTTTATTGGATCTTTTGGGGGACTTTTTAGAATAATTCCAATAAACTCCCATTAAATACCTCTAGTAACCTAAATGAACACGACCCATTACCTTCTAGAGGCTGCTTTCTTAAAGCTTATGAGTGGCAGCACAATCCCATTAGGCCAGCACTAGCAGCTGTTTCATCTTTCACTCCCTGCAAAGTGAAGTGCTGACATGTTAATCCTCTCTGCAGAGTTTAGAAGCTATCACTTGGAGCCAACCCCTCAAGCACTGACAGGTCTTTTTAGGATCAGTAAAGCTCTTGGTATGGAAGGCCTGCCTCTGCAGGAATGAGCATATTTTACATTTCCCTTTAACAATGTGTTTAACACAGGTTCAATATGAGTTTGTTATATTTTCCTCTTTCCTTTCTCCAGCTTTACTGCACACAACTGCTGTCATCCTGCCTAGTGCAGGAGCAGCAGTTCAAACACTCTCTCAGGGACAATTTCAAGTTAGCACCGTGCAGTTTCTCCAGTTAGACTTTGAAACATGAGTTATATGTACATTATAATTTGACTTGAAAAGGGGTGAGAGCTGGAATGTAATGGAGAACATACTGCCCTGGCATCTGCAGAGATGATTGACTTGAAGCTCCACTGCATGAGCAGATCAGTGTGGCTCAGCCTGTGGTCACTCAGTCGCAGAGTGTGACTCAGGGCAAGGTAATGCGACACAGCTTAGCCCACAGAGAAAAAGTTGACAGACAGCAACTTCTTCAGCCACTGTAACCCCATCTGAGATGTAAAGCCCCCTAAATTAGGATAGTAAGACAACACTTCTGTCCCACTCCATACCCCCTCTCCCTTTTGTGACTCTCTGACTACAGATGGTGCTGTGCCTTTAGAGGCAACTGATTTTACTGAGGTCACCCTGTATCTGACTGGTATGTGCCATATTTCACTGTTTTTCACTTGAAATATCTTTATTCTTATTCCTTTTTAGTTTGGCTGATTGAGATGGAGTGACAAAGGCAAAACTGAAAGGAGAAGCTGGAGAATGTTAACCTGTTATATATAATTGTCTTCTTGGTTAACATATGCATCTAAACAAGACGTAGGGTGGATTTACACATAAAGTAACTACTGTATAATAAATATTTCCTTGCACTTTTTGTTCCATAGAAATGTGAGACAACAAATCTCTTTGTTGGATAAAAGACCTCAGTTTTATCTTTGTATGAAAATACCCAAGAACTGTGTAGTACAGAATAACTGCTGTGCTGTAAATCTGTATCTCAGATATGGTGTCCATTGGTGTAACTTATCCTTAAGCTGCTGATTCTGAGAATTTCTGCTGGCTATTTCAAAGGAGTTATTCCCTACCTGGTGCAAGACTGGGCTGTAGGACCCAAAGCCATGAAGTTTGATAAAGCTACTCATTTAGCAAAGGCCTAGAAACAGACTGGCATTTAGTAGGCAGCAAAACAGGTGACCAAAAATGGACAGGACATGTAAACCATATTTCAAGGTTCAATTTAGTGTGCTGAAGATCCAAATGGGATTTACCACTCCAGTTGTCCCCTGAGTGGCATCTTGTTCCTTCCTCTAGATATATGATAGTTACTGCATCAGCTGCACAGAGGACTCTGTACAGCATTTCCTATATGCGTGCTTGTATCTGAGAGGAGAATGTGACTCCCTAGTGCTGCCAGAGGAATTAAAGTAAATTCAGAGCATGTTGCATTAATTTTCAAACCATATTTTTTTCTTTTTTTTTTCTTGCAAGTGAGCACATCTGTGAAGCAGCAGTACCATGACAACATCCGCTGGATTCGAGAAGCTGGCAGGCACAGCTTGGTAAGTGCACAGCCTCCTGCAGCAGATGTGGTGCTCCTGGTCCTGAATGCAGCTCTTGGATGCTGGGGTGAAAAGCAGGAATGGATGGGAATGAAAACATTGCTTGTAGTTCTTAAGGCTGACGATTGAAACTTCTCACTCCACAGCAGGGTTTTAGGTTGAGCTGAAGCAGCTCTTTTCCTTCACTTCTTCATCTGGACATGTTAAAATAATCCAGCAATATCTCCTTTTCTATCTGGAGTGAAACATTTCCATTATTCACCCTCCACCTCAGCTGTAACCACCTTTCTTTCACAGTGCTATTCAAAATATCCCTCTAGGCATTGCTGTGGAGCAACATCCTCACACCTGCAGCTCCCTGAACCCTTTTCAAAACAGGGGATGGGGCTGAAGAGCTGCCATCCTTTGGCATTTAGGGAAGCAGGACACCAGTGGATCATCCTTTATTCCCCTTTTTTGGGCAGGCTCTCCCTGTGAAGCCAACGAGTGATGTTCTAGGGCTCATATGTGCTCTCCTAATCTGGAAGCACAGCAGAGTTGTGCAGGACAAATGTTCTTTGCCATATTTCTTTTCTCTTCCAGCCCACCATCACCAGCTCCAAACCTCTGCTTCTCAGCTGTTGGTAAGGGATTTGTTGATAGGGGGATTATAGCCTAGCAATCAGATTGATTTAAAAAGTGCAATTTATTAGACAGTAGCAGCTGAATACAGAAATATATCTCATAGATTGTGTGACTGGAGATAAAATGAAGTTCAAAGAGGGATTTTAATTTTTTTTCTGGAAGCTGGATGTTGGTGAAGAAATAATCTGCACTTTCTTCTACAGAAGGAAAGGGGTCACTCCTATGACTCCATTCATCTGGGACCTGAAGATAAGCCAGTTGCAGGGAACCTTATCCCTCTGTAACTTTTGTTTTTCCAGGTCGTTGGCTCTCAAGCCAGAATCTTATATTCTGATCAGAGAGGTCGTGTGTCTATAGCTGTGGCTATTAATCGAGCCATTTCTGAAGGAAAGATTAAGGTTTGTCTCTTTTGTCTCCATACATTGTGGTAATTGTGTTTAATATCTCAGACTGGGGTGGCAGGTGGGAAAGGAGAAAGCTTCAACCAGTGAGGGCAGAAGTGTCTGTCATTTACATGGGGTTTCAGTTTGGGTTAGAGCTCAGTCCTCTCTACCTGCCACCAGTACTGTGCTCTGTCACAGGAGAGGTGGCTTTAGAAACCCTCTGAAATTTTGTTTCATGATAAAATTGCCTTATTTTCTGTTTGGGCACCTACAGGTACAACACATCATTCTGTGCTTTGCTGAGAGTACAAAGCAGGGACAGGAACTCCTTAACAGGACCCCAAATTTTAATATTTATGACAGAAGTGAATTGAGCAGATCATGGTCCTCAGCAGCAGTGTCAATCCATGAAGGATTCCCATGTCTTGTCCTTGGTTTTTTCCAGGCTCCAGTAGTCCTCAGCAGAGACCACCACGATGTGAGTGGGACTGACAGCCCTTTCAGAGAAACATCAAACATTTACGATGGATCAGCCTTTTGTGCAGGTCAGTGCAGCAGCTGAGGCTTGTCTGCCTGCACCAGCAGGGAAATGGCTTTAAAACAGAAATAGATTCTTTTATGCAACATTTCTTAAATGTTTTTGTTTAAAAAACACCCTTTAATCCCAACTAATCAGATTTCCTGAGAAGCTTTGTGGGATTTAATAGTGATACAGACATGAATGTGGAGCTAGTTACACATAAGAGATCCTGGACACTGCTGGAAATTCCATGAAAATGCACCAGATGTAAATGGAGAGCAGTCTCAGAGGATTGTATCTTCTGTTTGCTTTTAATTTTGAATCTCACTGTTTCAAACAGGTGATCTGATTACAGCCATATTTCCTTGGAATCCACAAGATTAAAATCAGGTCTATAATAGTATTTTTCTTAATGCAAAAAGGTTCACAGCTGCTTTCATTCCATTGCACAAGGACTCAAGAACACAGTCTGGAGTTTCTGAAAGGAACTTTTCTGGTCATAAGGGAACATTGATAGTAAAGGCATAAGAATAAAAAGCATTGTGGATTAGGCTCCAAGCCTTGCTGCTCACTTAAAGTGTGATTGTGGGCAAATCATGTAGATTTGCTGTACAAAAGGAGCCTTTAATTCTGCACACCTGACCTGAGCTAACCAGACTCTGCTTTTCAGTTTGTGTAATGATGCTTTAGAGAAATAAACCCAAGAAATATCAGGTTGGAGACCTGAAAAAAATTATTGAAGCACTAAGCACTTTTTAACCTAAATCTTCCTCAATTTTCCATCTATAAAGTGGAAATTATGCTAATAGCTTTAGCCCAGTGGTGTTTCTGTATGTCATGAACTGACAATCACAAAGAGGTGTGGGATTGGAGGATCTGCTGCTGTAGAAGGAGAAATTATGATACAGAAAGCTGAGCATATTGAATTACTTCCATTATAGGAAATCATAATAGAACCAAATTATGGCTCAATTTTAAGGAGAAAAGTTCCCTGTTATCTTAACTGGATTTCCTAGTGAAATGAGGCTTTTAACTGTGTCCATCAGTCCCACTTCAACACTTCTTGAGTGTGTTGGCTATTTCTAATAGGCCAAATGAATAGATGCCTTGAATAATGTTTGTTTCTGACAAGCTGTGAGAAAATGGTGCAGCTGCACAGAGAACAGGAATCTAAAGTAATTTCTCCATCTTAGCAACATAAGTAATCCTCAGGCAATGCCTTCAAGAAAAGGGCAATAGAAACAAGGCTTGCTAAACCCCACTGCTCACCATGCTTTATGCTTTCTTTGCACTTTGTGATTTACATGAACTATTTGCCTTCTCCAAGGGCTTATCTAAAGCCTGTTGGCCACCGATATCACTAGTCTTTGAAACCAGGCCTAAATCTGTTTTACCAGATGAGCCTCTAGAGGGAATAAAGGAACATCTTAGGTCTTCCTCCCTCCCTTCCGTCCTGTTGTTCTAACATCAGTTTTGAGCTGTGAATTTCACGTGAAATTTGCTTTCCTTTAACACACAGGACTCTTCCAGAATGTTTGTCTGTCTCATTTTGTTTTAAAGTACCTCAGCCTGATGGGTCACTGCTGCTGTGCAAAGTGTATTTCAGCACAGACATTTGCAGCCAACGACCTTTATCAAAGCCAAGGAGCAGCAGGTTATTGCATTGTTCTTCACTCCTTGTCCAAGCTCTCCTCTTATCAGGTGGTGGCTGAGGAGAAAATCTGTACATTATAGAATGGGGTGATTTAGATCTCCCCCATTCAATCTTGACAGCACTGTAATTATGATAATTGCGTTATTAAAGTGACATAATGTCAGATAAAAGATGGCATAATGGAGCTTTTGACAGGGTTTAACATAGATTACCACTCAAACTCATTTTTCTATCAGACACATAACTGTGGGTCTACAAAAGTGGCTGGTGGGGATATTGTTTTTCTTACTTTTTACTGTTAAAAACATGGCAGGTTATGTATTGAATCTTTCCTGAATTAAATCTGGAGAAATGTGTTCAGTAAATTTTAATCTTATGCTCTGTGTGCACCTCTTTCCACCTCTCTGGGTATATGCTTTAGCATAAATTGTAGTAAGTGTACAGAATTCTAGTGAACAATTCAGTGGAAATCATGCATTACTCAAATTATATTTTTTTGCTAAATTATATTTCTTTGGGGTTTTTTATGGACAAAACAAACCTTATTAGTGCTTTCAGCAGTTCCTGTTCAGGGTAAAATTCCCCCATGTTCAGAGAATTGCAGTGGATATCACTTTCACCTCAACTTTGTTTCCAAAATGAAACTCCTTAGCTTTAGGTAAGCTTTCTGCACAGGGCTGAAGTTACGCTGATCTGACAATACTTCAGACTTCTGAGAACTGCAAGGTGTGTAGTGTTCAGGTGTCCTGCACCTTTTGAATCCATACACATGGATGTGTCCAGCCCGTTCATCCACCACTAAAGTGTCCTAAAGGATTGGATTGTATTTCTCTCCACCATGAGAAGTATTTCACAGCTGAGGAGCAGTAGGTCCCTCAGATGCTTGTGTTGGAGCACAAATGCAGGAAGCACCAGAGTCCTCACAAACCACGGTGTGAAACTGGCATTTGTTTCCTCCAAAGCAGGCACAGACAGTGGGAGGGAAAATCTCTCTTGCCTGTTCCTCCCAGGAATGAGATATTCTGTGCACATCTGTGAGAGAAGCTGTGAGTAAAACCTGATTAACCCTGCCTTCACACAGCCCCAGTGAAGGTGTCAGTGGAAGGAGGGAGCAGCACAACACAGAAATGAATGTGGTCCATGAGCTCTGTAACACCTTTGCTCTCCCCCCAGACATGGCAGTGCAGAATTTCGTGGGAGACTCGTTCAGAGGAGCCACCTGGGTCGCGCTGCACAACGGGGGTGGAGTTGGCTGGTAAGAGCTGGTTTGTGTTTCCAAAGCTGAGCTCTCCATCCTGTTCCTACTGCTGAGGTTGTGTGTGGGGAGAAGATACAGGAACTGCTGAAAAGATGTGCAGTACTGGAGGAGAACAGTGTCGTGATGATGGGAAGGATGGGTTTGGAAACGAGGGCTGAGAGGACAAATTATAAAGCAAAGTGTGGTGTTGTATAAGACTTTTTCTAATTAATGCTCATATGTCCAGAAAAAGTGTTTTGAACGCTGGCCACAGCACAGTTTGAGGAACTTAATTTGATGAACAAGGACAGTCTGCTGTGGTCTTTTTGAACAGATCCTGCTTCCAAAGTTGTCTTCACACATGCACAGCCAGAGTGTTAGTGGATGGATGATGTTTAGGTCTCCTCTTAAGCCGTATTTACACCTCTGACCTCAGGACCCCAATATAAATGCTCCTGTGCTAAAGTGCAAGGAGGGGTTATTGAGACAAACCAGCACAAGGGCCAGGAAACCCCACAGTCTTTTTCTCCCTGCTTATGCCTGGTGGCATTAAAGACCACAGCCAAGTAAAGACTGAATTAAACACCTCCTTCACATGAGATGCAGAACTAAGAGAAATGTCGAAACTGAAAAGCAGAATGAAAGAAATACTCTATATCAGAAAATCAGAAATCAAAATATCTCTGGAAGAACAGGATTTGGCTCTCCTTTTTGTCATCTCCTATGGCTGCTTGGAGGCTTGTCATTGCAGAACAGTGTCTGGTCACCTTGTTCTCAGAGCAGCCACAGCCCTCTGTGATTAAATTACTGTGCTTCAGTGAAGAATGCAGGGCCTGGAAATGAGGTATGTCTCTGCAGAGCCTTAACAAGCCACCATGCTGAGGCTCAGCTGTGGTAACCATGTCCTGTCATTAGCTGCCCTGGCCTGGAGAGTCCCCAAAGCCAGGCCAGACAGGTGGTTCTGCTTGCCTTAGCTAATCGTGGCACCACCCTGGCTAGTGCTGCACCCCTTTGCCTTCTCAGGAGAGAGAGGAATCACTGAAAGGTGGCAAAAGAAGCAAAACAGCCATTAAAAATTGCTTTCTTTGCCTCGAAGAGATAGATGCCTTTAGGTTTTATTGACCCTGTTTTTCTTTTTTTTTTCTGGAGCACTAAAAATTCAGCTGACTTTGTCATAAAGAAATCTCCACATGCTTGATAAACTCTTTTTGTCATCAGCTGTTTTGGAAATGTGAAAGTGCAAGTGGAAGTTTATATATTTTTATAAACAAAAATACATGTGACTAGAGAGAAATCAAGTTGTCACTGGCAAGGTTCTGCCCAGGGGAGTTCAGAAATGAGAACTGTGCTGTGTTCAGCTTCCAATCCTCCCTGCAGGGCTGGGCTTGCCTGGAACTGCTGACAGATCTGCTGTGTCTTCCCTTTGAGACTGCAGAAGTGCCTTTTACATGCTTTATTTTCTGTTATAGCCTTGTGGGACAAACAGGAAAAGCAGGATTAATATATATTTAGCTAGAATCTGCATCACATGTACTCTTGGAGAGATTTAAGATTAACATAGTCTTGACTGTAATTACAGCAAATGATTGTTATTCATTTTTTGCTGCCTGTTTGTTTGCAGGAAAATGTGTATTAGCACAGAGCCTGGATAACTTGCAGTAACAGAAAGGCAGAAGCAATTTAAGAATTTAACTGCACTGGTGACAATGTGACATCTTGATTGCAAGAGAGGCCTTGTTTTCTTTGATCACCTTATGAGGAGACATCTGGAAATTATAGGAGGTAGCTTAGGTCAAAATGCCACATGTTTCTTTAATTACCCGAAAATGTGACCCAATGCTAATGAAGGCAGAGAGCTCCTCTTTAAAAGTGAGAAGTTTTGCTAGAAAATCCATCACAACAAACATTGGCACTTAAGGTAGGAGTGATTTTAGACAGTAGAACAGATTCTGGTGAGTGATTCTGATTTGCACTGAAGTAACTCCATGGAAATTGATGGAAAGCCTTTAAATTTACGGAGTGCAAGTAGATCAGATGCTCCTGTTCATGCCTGGGCTTCAAAGGATGCTCTCTGGGCCACTGTGGACAGGGGGACATTTTGCCACTGAAAGAACATCATCTTTCTATATGGAATATCTTTATAAAACACTGGTCCAGTGGTCTGGGTTTCTCTGGCTTTGAACTCTGACAGTAAAGAGTAGTGCTCTATTCCTTGGTCTCTCTGTACATGGGAGCAGCAGAGTATGGTGGAGTGACTGAATCTAGAGTTACATTGGTTGTCATCCAGTCTGATCCCCTCTTTTGGAGAGGGTAGTAACAACATCAGCTATTCAAAAAGTAGAATTTACAAGGAATACAGATGTTTGGCTGTTTGTAGTCATCCCCAGATGAGACTAAGAGCAGAGCTAGTGAAAGACTTCACACAGTAAAAACATCCTGGGAATTAAATTCCAGGCTGAAAAGAGTTGACAATGTCAATCAAAAAGAATTTTATTTTGAAGATCAGATCTTACAATATCCAAACATCTCAGTTGAAAATATGACTTTGTTTGAAATTTTCCAGTTAAAAAAACTAATTCATTCAGTGATGTTCTGTGGGAACTGTCACTTTCAAGAAAACCATGCCTTTCAACAGAAAAAGCATTTGTAAAAATGGCATATCTAATAATGGAAAAGTGGAGGGAATTCAGAGAATGGTGCCGTGATGGTGAGATGTGGAGCTCTGAGTTCCTTGCTGAGCTCTGTGATAGGATCCTGCTTAGCACACAGGTGCTGGATGTAAGTAGTGAAAGGGAATTAACATCACGTGAGTAGAAACATTCCATTGAAAATGAGAAAATGTGAGTTCTAGTTTCAGGAAGCAGATTTCAGGTCTGTGAGGCTCAATTTAGCCTCAATTCCCCGTTTCCTCAGAAGCTTAAGTTACTTCTGGAAAATGCACATTAAGAAACAATTCCTTCCTGGACTGGAAGACTCTCAACTCCTATCTGATTAGTGGGCATGTCTGATGTTGTTCTATGTAAATTTTGTAAACTTAGATTAGCTATAAAACTCAGAGGACAAAATCCTTCCTCCAGGGATTTCCATTAATGTCTCATACCATGTGTAGCTGTATGATATGCCCTGTCCCTCAGCTACTGCTGATGCTGAGCTCTGATGCCAGAACTCTCACAGATTTACAGCAACAGATTAGTTTCCCAGCTACATCCACCATATGCCATGGAATGGAAACTTGAGCAGGCCAGATTCTGAAGTCAGACAAGATGTTTTGCTCTACATGTTTTCCCTGTCCTTTAAAACCAGACTGTTATTTCTCCCAAGAATAATCTGTTCATTTTAACATATTTCTGTTCTTCTTCTGCCAATAAGTCTGCTTCCTGAAAAGTTGGCACTGATGTCTTTAAACATCTCTGTATCTCATACAAAATGAGTGACTGTTTTGGAAATGATCGAGGCAGATGTGCATTAAGTGGCGGTTAACACTTTTTTAATAAAATGCTTATGCTCTGTCATTTGTCCCAAGAGAATATAAATAGATCCATCTGCCTGTATGGCAGGCTGTAGTGTAGCAAACATGGGGAGCTTAACCTTTAAAAACACTCTGAGACAGGTAAATCTCTGGCCCATCAGATCTGTTAACCTTTCTCTACCTGTTTTCAGAGCCAGTACAGAGTGCAGGGCTCAGGAGATATAGAGCAAGCTTGATTTTGGCTTCCCTGTGTCGTGGGTTTGAGACAGGACCCTTGCCAGGAGGACGCACAAAAAAGGGCAAACAGGCTTCAAGCTTAAAGTTGCAAAAAGCGTTTAATTACCTAACAGAATTGGAGGATAAATGCAAGGCAAAAATATACTTTTCATACATTATTTTGTTCACTCCCCCCCTCCCTCTTACGAACCTATAGTATTCACCCCCTTTCCTCCTCTACAATCCACAAGCCAGGTGGGGGGGCAGGGTGTGGGGTCTCTTTTCAGTCCACAGAGCAGATTCTCAAATTTACTCATCACCACAATTCTTCTACTACAAATACTCTTTATCTCTACTTGTTTCTCTCTCTCTTCAGACAGTTTTCTGCTCTCACCCCCACCCTCTTAAGAAGCAGTCTCTGCACTCACCCCCCCCCTTTTCCCTCTTTGCAAACTAGCAACACAGACAGGGGCAGGTTGAGGGGTCTTCTGGTCAGTCCAATCAGGAAAAGAGGTTCTCTACTTAGCCAGGGGTCCTTCCCACGAGAGACAGTCCTCTAGGAACTTCTTTGGCGTGGGTCCAATCTCATGAGCAACATCCCGCCCAAATTTTTGCTGCAACATGAGTCTTTTGTCCATAGGTGCTGTGCAGACTCTCCCGAGCTGAGGCCAGGCTGCTTCCATGCCAGGAGCAAGGCCTATCTCTCTCAGTCAAGGCCTTTTGCAGTTTTAACTCTTAGATGAGACTCCCACTGGTTCACAGTCTTTTCCAGGCATCCACCTCCTCCTCTGGAGAGAGCTGTGGGTGTATTTCTGCATCCTTATGGACTCCATGGGCTGCAGGAGGAATTTCTGGCTCCCCCATAGCTTCCACCACGGCTAGCAGAAAGTTTCAGCTCTGGTGCCAGAAGCACTGAAGCACCTCTTTCTCCCCCCTTCTTCACTGACCTTGACACTCTCCATGCTGTTCTCCCTCACATATTTTCACCTGCACCTCCTCCTCCTCCAACTACAAAGTGAAAGAAGTGCGCGCCTGCTTTGTTTTGACTTTTTCTTAAATATGTTTTCACAGAGGCGTAACCAGCACCTCCAATTGGCCCAAACTTGGCCGGCAGCATGTCCATCACCTTCAGAGCCATCAGAGATTGGCTCTGCTGGACTTGATGTAAAAACTTCCAGAACTTGCACTCAGGACACACAGGAGCCATCTTTGTGCCACACCCCACCCCTCAGACACCTCCCTAGGCCTACTAGAACAGCTTCCGAGGGATCCAAATTTCTCCTAGATGTTAAAAACACTTCGCTGATGTTTTGGGCCAATCAAAACCACCACACCCTGCTTGGAGTAGATCCTGACTGCTAGCTTTTTTTTTTTTTTTTTTTTTTAATATAAGAATAAAAGATCACTGGTCTCTTATTCATCACCATTTCTATGTTCTCATCCATCTTCTTGCAGTACAAATGAACAAATTAACTCCTGTGAATTCTGTGGTATTGGTGTGAATTATTTTTATTTCATTCTCTTACTTTTTCTTTTTTAGGGGTGAAGTGATCAATGGGGGATTTGGCCTGGTTTTGGATGGGTCCAAGGAAGCTGAAGAACGAGCTAAGATGATGCTCAGCTGGGATGTTTCCAATGGAGTAAGCAAAATTAATATATGTATACTTTAATTTTTTTTTTTAATCTGGGGAATCTTGCTTGATCTACACAGATCAAAACATAGAGTTTTGCTGATGGAAAAGGCATTTATGATTTCTCTAGCTGTCAGTAGAGTTTCATCCTTACATGCTGGCAGAGAAACTGGCTCCTTGATTTCATAGCTGAAAATGCATTGAAGTGACATCTTCTTTTTTAAATATTTATCCCACTGCAAAAGCATTGACTTCTTAAATGATACTCTTATCTAAAGCTAGTGCTAGTTTTGCAGAGCTGGGATGGAGTGCACAATTACTTTTAGTGAGGGAATTTCTTAAGTTTATAAGGTACCTGGCTCTACCAATGTTTATGTGTCCAGTGTTATGCATGGAAAAGCACCATGTCTCCCTAAATACTGCTCATAAAAATGAAACAGGTATTACAAAAATTACTTGTGAAAATCAGAAGGGAAACTGAAAACTGGCAGAGGGTTGAAAGATTTGTTGTCACGAGCTGGGTGCCAGTTTGTGCAAATATTGTGCAAGGTGGGTGTGGCAAGAGAAATGTCTGATTTTACACCCCTTGATTCTGTGGTCTGACAGGTCGCCAGGCGCTGCTGGTCAGGGAATGCCTTTGCTTATGAAACCATCTGCCAAGCAATGAAGGAAAATGCCATGCTGAGGGTGACTCTCCCTCACAAGGTGGTGGATGAGAACATCTTGGAGCAAGCTGTGAAACATTAGTGGTACTCCAAGTGCAATGTTGCTCTTGCAGATATATTTGGAGTTGCTTCTTGATATCCTATTTTGCTCTCTGGCCAAATGATAAAAGCCTTGCAAATGTCTGTTCCATGTGAGTTCTTTTTTCCTCTCTAACTTAATAATGGGGCAAATCTGTATGTGCTTGTGACAGGTCTGCCTGGAACAGTCTTTTCACATATTTGGAACAATGCTTGCAATTAAGAAACTGTTCATAGTAGGGAAAGGAATGGGAATTTTGTCACTGAAAATTTAATGGAAAAAAAAAATTCCCAAATGACAGAAGAGTCACTTATTCCTGCTAATTCATAAATTGTGTGTACAGAAGTAATTCTTAGCTATCCCATTTCATGCTAAGCATGACCCTTGCACATGGGCTCCATTCTGACATGAACAGTGCCAGCAGTCCCTTTCCCCAGTGGCCTTACTCTGGGATGTCACTCAATCTCCTGGCACTGCAGCCATTCCCTCTCGGAACAGAAAGGAGTGTTACACACCTAAACCTGCCTGGGTTGCTCTGCTGCAGAGGGGGTGTGCTGAGCTGCAGCCTCAGGACAGCACACAGTCCTCAGGATTGTGTCTTAAGAAACTGTGTCTTAAGAAACTGTGCCCCTGCTAGACCCCACAGTACCCCCAGGTGAGCACAGTGCAGCTCTGCATTGCCTCTGCTGCTGGGAAAAGGAAAGTGTTTGTTTTGAATCACAAACGAGTTCTTTACTCTGTTCACGTACTGTGTATGTCTCCAGATGAATTGTTGAGAGTCTGGCATCTGCTTGAAACTGAGCCTTCTGTGAAGTGCAATCTGCAGTTGGTAGGAATTGCTTTACATTATGGAAAAAACCTGCCCACATTGCCAATTTATACGACTGAGATGTGAATAGTTGTCAGGCAGATTTGACAGCCTTTGCTTTGACATATGTTAGGCATTACCTTATTAATAATCACAGTGGACTGGGTCCAAAGTTAGTATTGGTATTGTGTGAAACCACTCTAATCTTCATAGCCCAAGAACATGGGTGGTTCCTGCTCTTTCAAGAGGAACAACCAGAAAATACACTGGGCTTTTCTGTAGCAAGGGATGTAGAGCTCTTCCACAGACTCATCTGAGTTGAAAATATACCACTGACAAGATGCTGAAGAAATATTATGGATTCTCCACCTTTGTATTATTTAGTACTGGGGTACATGCCAGTGTGTTCACCTTCACACCCCAGGCACAAAAGGAACCTTATTTTTGTGCTTGCAGCTTTATTGCCCAGAGGACATAACCTACCCAGTAGAGCCACGTTTAATGCCCCTCAAATCCCTGGGAGTTTCTAACTCTGGATTGACTGTAGAGAGGCACAGAACCCAAATGTATGAGTGCTGCAGAAGAGCTGTGAGTTGAAATTCAGATTATGAAGTCTATTAGTGAGGTAGCATTAGGCAAAATGGGGTACATTTTGCATGGGGTACACCTGGAGCTAAGTGTGTCTGTAGGAGGCTTGATGCTCAGTTGCTGAGCAGAAAGCAGAGGAAGGATCACAGCACCATCTGCTGGGACTGCTGGCCAGTCCCACGGCAGCTGGGAACTTGTACACTTCCATGGCAAATACATAATGCTACCTTTTCCTTAAGTGTTGGAAAGCTCTACCTGTGAGGCCACAGCTGGAGTGCTGTGTCCAGTTCTGGGATCCTTGGTACAAGACAAGGACATGCTGGAAAGGGTCTAGCAAAGGCCACAAAGCTGATGAGGGGTCTGGAGCATCTCTCTTATGAAGATAGACTGAGGGAGCTGGGCTTGTTTAGTCTGGAGAAGAGTGGGGGGATCTCATTAATCCATGAAAGTATCTCAAAGGTGTCTGCCAAGAGTATGGTGCCAGGCTCTTTTCAGAGGAGCGATGGTCAGTTCTTCCTGGGCTGGGAGGAAGAACTTCTTTACAGTGAGGGGGGCAGAGCACTGGGACAGAGTGCCCAGGGTGATCATCGAGTCCCTGTGGAGACAATCCAGCCCCACCTGGGCGTGTTCCTGTGTCACCTGCTCCGCATGACCCTGCCTTAACAGGGGCGTTGTATTGGGTAACCTCCAGAAGTCTCTTCCAACCCTAATTACCCTGCCACTCTTCCGGGCCATTACCAGGGATACCAGCACGATCCCCAGGACCCGAGACGATTCCAGCGGTGTCACGCTGGGTGTGTCGTGAGCCATTCCTCGCTGCGCGATTCCCAGCCGGGCTGCCCTGCCCCGGGACACCCCCGCTCCGTCCCGTCCGTCACTCCGCTCTCCGGGTTTCCCGGGCGCCGCCCGCGCCGCACCCGCTCCGTGACTCCGCGCTCCGGGTTTCCGCTGCGGCCCTGGCCGGCCCCGCCCCGCGGCTCCGGTTTCAGGCGCTGCTACAGGGACCCCCAAGATGGAAACGCAGGGGCTGCCGGCCGCGGAGGCGGCCCGGGCCCGGCCCGCCGCGCAACATGGCGGCCCCGCCGCGCCGCCGCCGCCCGGCTGGGACCCGCCGCCCGCCGCCGCGCCCCCCTCCCCCGCCGGCGGCACCGTCGCGCCGGGCCTCTACGTGAGCTTCCCGGTGCTGCTGGTGGAGGAGAAGCCGGAGCCCGGCGCCAGCCCGGCGCCCGGCGCGCCGCCGGCGGGGCCCGCGTCCGACAGCGACGGGCTTCTGCTCGTCTTCAACGTGGTGCGCGGCGCGGCCGAGCCCGGCGCGGGCGGCGGTGAAGCGGGGCGAGCCCGGCGCGGCCCGCCGCCCGCCGAGCCGCCGGAGGAGGCCCCCGGCTCGGCCCCGCCGCCGCCTCCTCCCCCGCCGCCGGCACCGCTGCCCCCCGCGGGCGGCGATGGCGCCGGGGCGGAGGAGGGCGCCTTCTCGGGGACCATCACCATCAACAACCAGAGCCTGCTGGTGCGCATCGAGAACGGCGTCCTGACGCTGGGGCCCGGCGCCGAGCAGCCCGCGGGCCCCGCGCCCCCCGCCGCCGCCAGCCCCGCCGAGCAGCCGGGCAGGCCGCGCCCGCGCTCGCCGCCGACCTTCCCGTGCCCGGAGCCGCGCTGCGGAGAGGCCTTTCCCCGCAAGAAGCAGCTGCGGCTGCACCGGCTCTCGGCGCACGGCGGCGGCGAGGACGGGCGGGGCGCGGCGGCGCGGCCCTTCGGCTGCCCCGTGCCGGGCTGCGCCTGGTCCTTCGCCACGGCCTACAAGCTGCGGCGGCACCTGCGCTCGCACGACAAGCTGCGGCCGTTCGCCTGCGCGGCGCCGGGCTGCGCCAAGCGCTTCACCACCGTGTACAACCTGCGGGCGCACAGCCGCGCCCACGAGCAGGAGGCGGCGCACAAGTGCGAGGCGTGCGGGCAGCGCTTCCCCAGCGCCGCCCGCCTCGCCGCCCACCGCCGCCGCAGCCACCTGGAGCCCGAGCGGCCCTACCGCTGCGACTTCCCCGGTAAGCCGCCTCGGGGGCTGGGCTCCCTTCCCTCCCCTTCCAGCAAGTGGGATCCCCGCCCCGAGGCCGTGCGGCGCTCGGCTCGCTTCTCCCCGCCGCCTCTCCTTCCCCTCCGTGGTACCCCGGAGTGTCAAGGAAGGTCATGCTCCAGGCCACTTCAGTTATCAAGAGGAAAAGTTTGGGAGCTGGAGGATGCTGTGCTTTTCCTCCTGCGACTTTGTGCTGGTGCAGTGAAACAAGCAAGACACAGCGCCAGCTTTCAGTGGGTGCACCTTAACCCAGGCTGTACTTGATTGCACACCTCGGCTAAACAATTGTATTCCTGGGAATAACGTTTAGGATTTCACTGTTTGGTTTTTTTCCCCCCCATTTTCCCTGATGCAATATCCTGAAAAAAGGACCATGAAAGTACCTCGCTAAAAGCTGGGAGGGAGAAAAGAGTGCAGTTTTCCTGACTCAGTTTTGTCAAGCAAATGTGTGTTTCCCTTCTCTCCCCAGGCTGTGAGAGAACATTCATCACAGTGAGTGCATTATTCTCCCACAATCGAGCCCACTACAGAGAGCAAGAGCAGTTCTCCTGCTCATTCCCTGGCTGTAACAAGCAGTATGACAAGGCATGCCGACTAAAAATCCACATGAGGAGTCACACAGGTATTCACAGGGATGACTTGTACTTTGAAGATAGTATGTGATATGTGGACCTCAGTTTGCTGGAAAAACTGAAAGTCAGGAGGGGTCATGTGAGCTATTTGGAGTCAGTGAAATCAGTTTGATTCTTGGCCTTCTCCGGGTAGGAGCCCACTTAATGAAGTTACCATATGCAAAGTAGTTAAGAACATGCAGAGCTGTGGCTTTTGTCATTGTGCACTCTGTCCAGAAAAAAAAAATCAACTATTTCAGCATTATTCCCAAGTCCATAGATGTTCAAAGCATTGCATATGTTCTAATCTTGATACAAACAAACAGCTGAAAAACCCTGAGAACATGTGGAATGTATGTACCAAGGTTTGGAACAGCAAGAAGATAAATTTCAGCTCTGGCAAGCACTTCTGACTTGCAAGGACCACTGCAAAGCTGAAACACAGCCTTATGTCACTGGTGTTTCCTCTGCTGTCCTCTTCTTTCCCTGGTTTCATGGATTTACAGTTTTGAGGTTTTTTAAAGTATCACTTAAAGTTTGTAGTTGTGATGGAAACCAACATCACATACTTCACTGTCTTGTAATAAAGACACAGTGACAGATCATGAAAATAGGAAAAAACAGGTTAGTTGTGTTTCTGTTTTTAGTAATGCTGTTACTGGTTATTGAAGCACCTTCAAGATACGAGGTGGATTGATAAATACCTGTGCTTTTTGATGCAATAACCTTGAGTTTGAAAAAGCCCAGATTGTATGAGAGGGAAGGGACATGACAGTACTCTGCAGTAATTAACCTCAATTTAAGCAGGTTTTAATGTTTTCTAGTAGCAGTATGTGTTTTTGTATTAGATTATTAATGTAACATTTTTTATTCAAGGTGAAAGACCTTTTATCTGTGACTTTGAAGGCTGTGGCTGGTCTTTCACCAGTATGTCCAAGCTTCTGAGGCATAAAAGGTAAAGGAAGCTTTTTCTGATTATACTGTTCTAAGTCACTGGCTGTTTTTTTGTCTTTGTTTCTCTTCCAGTACCTAAGTAGTAGTGGATTTAGTCATGCCAATGGAAATTTCCTTCCCTTGTAGGAAACATGAAGATGACAGGAGATTCATGTGCCCAGTAGAAGGCTGTGGGAAATCCTTTACAAGAGCAGAACACTTGAAAGGCCACAGTATAACTCACCTTGGTACAAAACCATTTGAGTGTCCAGTAGAAGGTATTGCTCCACTCTTGTATGCGTTTCCTGGTAACTCGTGTGTATTTTTGCCTAAAGATTATGTGTGCTTGGTACAGGATGGGAACAGTTTAGAGTGAGTCTTCCAACAGAGTTTGAAGAGGTGAAAGTAAGCATAGGACATTGTAATTGAGTAAATGATCATTCCCAAAGTTAGGAATGACAGAGCAACTCTGGTTCATACTGTATCTTGACCACCCTCACCACCTCAGCGGGACTCCAGGAGTAAAGATTTTCTGGGTCTGATCTGGAATATTCTGCTTTTTAAAGTAAACCAGCTCTACTTGATGATTTTTTCTCCTTTTTGTGGTATTTCCAGAAGTTGTCAAGAATTTCAGATGCAGTAGTGTGAAAAGGTTGTGCTTTGCAATGAATAACTTAAGAGTTTCATGTTGTCAGAAACAGGTTGTTGAGCAGTCCTACCCTTTGACAGATTTACTTTCATGTGGTTCCTCTGAGTGTATGTACAGGTGCTGCAAAATAGCAAGTAGGGGATACTCTGATTTGTTAAGTCATTAAATATGGACATTAAATTGTAACTTCATTAAATTTGAAACTTCAAAGCCTTGTATATCTTCTTACAGGCTGTTGTGCAAAGTTTTCAGCACGAAGTAGTCTGTATATTCACGCCAAAAAACATCTTCAGGATGTGGACTTGTTAAAAACTCGGTGCCCTGTTTCCAGCTGTAATAAATTGTTCACTTCCAAAGACAGTATCAAGACACACATGGTCAAGCAGCATAACTTAAGCCCAGGTAAAGTGTCTGTGTCTGGCTATCGGAGGGTGCAGTGAAAAAATTAAATATTTTATTAAGGTAAATGCGTCATTACTGATGTTGAAGTCTGAGTCCTGTTGATATGAATGACAGAATCTTCTCTGAGACTGAAGTTGGTTTCTCCCTCCTCTAAAGTCCTCAGTGCGACCTCTGAGTAGCAGAAAGTGATACTTGAACTTGATCTCTAAAATTGTGAGAAATTTTTGGCAAGTGCTTTTGTAACCAAGGCTTCTTAGTAAAGGAATGAACTTGTTTCAGTAGGCTGCTTTTCCTTAAATCTTCTTTCAGGGAAGTTGGGAACTGTTTTAGTAGGCTGAGAATAGAGAATTTTATACAATTTTAAGCTTCCTTTTCTCCCTATTGTCTGTTAAAAACTCTGTCTTATAACCAAACCCTTGTCTTCCAGATCTCCTAACTCAGCTGGAAGCAACCAGCTCCCTCACCCCCAGCAGTGAACTCACTAGTCCAGGGCAGAGTGATCTCAGCAATATTGACCTCGTGTCTCTGTTTTCCAACGTGTCTAACAATGCTGGAATTACAACGGACATGGCACTGGTGAACTCTGGAATTGTCACCATCGATGTTGCTTCGGTGGGCTCGATGCTGGGGGGGAACCTGCCTGTCAGTAACAATTCCCTAAGCCAGGCCGTGGATCCCCTGATCCTGGTGGCCAGCAGCGACATGCCCCAGAGCCTGGACGGTTCTCTCCTGCTGGGAACCAGTGCAACAGTTTTACAGCAAAGCACTTTAAATTTGGATGATGTACAGACTGTCAATGCCGAAGCCTTGGGTTCGCTGGCGTCTCTGTCAGTGAGGAATTCCAGTCAGGATGTGCACGGGTTGACATCCAGCAATAATTTAACAATAGACACAGCCACTTTGACCCCTTCCAGCAGCCTCGGCAGCACCAATGTGCCTGAGTTACTGACACAAATTAAAGCTGAACGGAATTTGCTTCCCTGCTCGGATGTGGTTGGGCAGCAGGAGGGCAGCAAAGTAGTGACACAGTTTGTGTTCTCCAACCCTCCCGGGAGCTACAGTGCACAGAAGGAAATGGATCTTGGCGCAGTGACTGGCAGCTCGTTTTTGGTATGGAGTAGCCGTATTCACTTTACCCCTAGATGAGACAGCCTGACTTTGGGGATGTCCCTGTCTGCTCACACCTTATAGGGAGACCTTTCTCTCAGATTTTGCAGGTCATGCATTTTGGCTCTCTTTTGATGGAGGATGTAGAACGGTATGTTGAGTAGTGTGTTTTCATAAGTAGATTCAGTGTGGTGACAAGTTCTTCTAAGAAATACTGGAATTCTGGTGGGGACAGTTCAGGAAGAACCTTCCAAAATAAGCAGCAATCTGAAATGGAATTGGCAAGAACGCTCAAGAATATGTGTTACATCTTGTTCATTTCATTCCAGGGAAAGATTTGGGCTGTAACACTAACTGCAGCATTTTCATCTCAGTCCTCATTCCGGTTTTAAGTAGTCTTCTCTTTCTGCTTCATTGTGTTGCTGCAGACTTAACTTTTTGTTTACATTACAGAGTAAATATTTACACTGTTAAAATCTGAACACCTATAAATATGGAGCTGACTTCTTATGTTGAACTCCAGATATTGAGTAGATACAGGGAATTTATTGAAACTCTAATCAGAATATCGGGGGAAACTAGAATTCAGTGTTTGCAGCATAGAAGATAACTGCATCTGAGAACTCATTAGTCTGACTTCATTGTCTTGTTTTGTTCTTAATTCCAAAAACCCTGCATCTCTGGGCTTTTTTTTTTTTTTTTAAACTAGGAGAGCTGTGGGTCTGCAAGAACAGACTACAGAGCCATTCAGCTGGCCAAGAAAAAGAAACAAAAAGGGAATGGCAGCAGCACAGGTGAGAAGCCATTAATTTTGTTAAATTTACTAAATAAAAATATTTAGTATTTTTGGCAGTGCAATGGAAGCAGGTTTCTGAGTAACATTCTTAAATATCCCATCCTGTTTATTGCTAGTTAAAATAATTATGCATGTGGTGTACCATCTGTTACTCAGGATAATCACGTTCTGTGGAATATCAGATTCACAGGAAGTTTACAAAGAAAGCTGTACCATATGTTTCATGATTGTTAACAAGACACTAGCTGTCCATCTCTTCATCTGCTTTTTATTTTCTTACTAAAAAAAAATGTTACTTTGCTTTCTGTTGTATATTTCTGATTTGAGAACTGTTGTGTTTGTGTATTTGTAAAATGCATACCTGCATATATTCTGTCTGGTTCAGTGAATCATCACATGGAAGAAAGGATAAGTGCTTTATGAAGCTAGTTCTAAGTGGCCTTGAATTATCAAACATGTGCATGTATCACCAATCATGTCTTTTGGACATTAGTTTGAAAAAGATGATTGCACTTAGCATGTCTCCTAAATTCCTGTTTCTGTTCCTACTCAGGACTCCCAGTAGTCCACTTTTCACCAACTGTTGCCTTAGTGCTACTCTGGGCTTCTCAAAGTGGTCTAGATAATCATCTTGTATTTCTGATAGGCTTAATTAGATTGAGTGAATACTGTAGAGGGAAGTTCAGTGTTTAAAAATAGGTTTTCCAAGCCATTCATTTATTACAGATTTTTTTTAAAATCCAAACAAAAACATGAACAGCTGACAGGACTGTATCCTTACATTTGTTTTGATTAGGGTTTTGGTTTTCAGCTTGTGATACAACAGCTGGTTCCTCCTGCTTTAAACTGAAAAAAGCTTAAGGTTGTGGTAGAACAGGTTACACAAGTACAGCTACCTAACAGTCCTTGAAATCTTTCTGTAAATAATGATCTTCACTATGCTTATTTTACAGTTTAGAAAAATGATGTGCATGTCTTCTCATGAAATGAGTTGCAAAATTAAAAATAGAAAATGCAATCCTACTTCCTAATTCCTTTCTATAACACCACAAATACGTTGATATTTCTGTGCTACCACAGGGGAGAGCCCTAAGCTTAGCAGTTTGTGATTTTTTTTAATGGTGTTCATATAAAAAGATGCTCAGTCAGCAGCTGGAGTTCACCAGCTGAGTGCTCTCTGGCCTTTTAGCATTGTCAGATGGTGCTTAATTATGTTGCACTGTTGTGGACATTTGCTGTGTAGCATAAACAGCTGCAAAAAGTTGAAAAATACTATCAGAAAACTTTGGCTAATTGTTTCTGACCATCTAAATATTAAAATTGCTTTCTTTTAGGGACATCTGGCTCTGGTCAGAGGAAAAACAAGGGTGGTAAAGTAAGCCCTAACAACTTCTCGTCATCCACTGCTGGCAGTAGACTGGGTGGTAACATAGTTCTGCCAAATGGAGGGCTGACAATAAGGGACCCTGCCACTGGAGCCCAGTATGTGCAAATTCAGCTTCTTCAGGTGAGATCTGAGGAGAAAAAAACATGCTCATCTTCTCTGTTATCCAGACTCACATTTATGGAAGAATTTGAGTATTTGTGAACTCAGGTACTGCTGCCCCTGGATGGGGTCTTGAGCTCTGCAGTATTCTTACATTATTCCACCTCTTATTTACAAAGTAAATGAGACTGACATGAAAACATTCCTGCAAAAAGAAGTTTCAGCCTAAACTGTTGTTTCTCTAATCTGTTAAAATAAAGCTTAAGATTTAAAAAAACCAAAACAACCTAATAAATGGTGGGGACTGCTTAGTGGACAATGGCAGGTAATATGTTTTTGCCAGCTGTATCTCTGTATAGTATCCAGAAAAAGGGTAAGTTCCTTCTACTTTATTCTTAACAGCTCTGGTATGGAGAGGCCTGTGGGCAGAGTTCTCCATGGATCTCTTTTTTGATAGGTGTACACATTTGCAACTTTCAAGTTAAGTATCAGCTTCAAGAAAACATGATGAAACTTGTTGTATGTTTCTGAGTGTTAGATGTGTTGGAAGATCAACCGTTCCTACCTTTTCAGATCTTGCCAGTGTCCCAAGCTGATGAACAGGATGACAGGTTGTACACTGAGTTAGGTTCAGATTTAAGTTGTAGTTACCTTTCCACATCTTTGTGGATCTAGGCCTTACTAGTACAGTGCAGTGGCTTTATCAGATTTCTTAAGATTGCAAGGCTGAGTGAAATTTGCGATATTGTGCTGAGATACTTGGGGGTTGTGTGATTTCATCATGTTTCTGCATTCACAGGATGATTCCCCAGGAGAGGGAGATTTGCCCTTTCAGCTGAGCTCTCAGTCTTCCTCTTCACATTCTCAGCTTACAGTGGATTTACCTGTTCACATACTTCAGGTACAGCATGTCAAGCCTTTGGGTTTTATTGCGTTGCTTGAAAGTAAAGACAGGTTATTGCCTTGCTTGAAATTAAAGACAGAACACTCCCATGTTCTGCCTGATGAAAATACCTCGTTTTCCATGGGGAGTTGATTTTCACTCACAAGGAGTAGTAAGCAGAGAGCTGCACTGCACAATTTATCTTGTGTCTGTTACCAACCTTTGACATATCAGAGGTGGTTGGGTTTTTTCCTCTGTTACTGAGTAATGAATAACTAAATGTTACTCATTTTTTTCTCACAAGCCCTGTCCTTGTTTTCCTGACCCCATCCTGCAGATACTCGGTGGGTCAAGAAAGAGCATCAGAACTGGAGTGTTGCAGGCTACAGGAAGGGTAGGAAGTGGGAAATAAAATCTTGAGCCTAGATATCATAATGGTGCCCTTAGGGGAGTATCAGTTATGTTAAAAAGCTTGCTCAGGGACCTTTTTTTTTATAAACTCTGCAAGTTCCTGCCAAGTGTGCTTCTTCTGGATAGAAAATAAAGCTTTTTTATTAAGGAGAGGCACCTTTCCTGAAGCTTTGAAATACAAGAGGAGTGGGACTGTTTGCCATGGTAGAGAGTTAATGGAGGAAAATGTGATTTTTAAATATTTTTCAATTAGTAATGCTTATCTGAAGTGTTCCACAGAAAAACTGTGGCAATGCTGTTTGGGTGTATCCCTAACGTGGGAAAGCTTTGGGTTTCCTCTGAGCCATTCCAAACATTTCTCTGGTGTTGGATAAATTTCAAGATAATCTTGCTGATATGCACTGAAAGCATCTAGAGGTGAAAGTACTTCATGCTGTCTGTTTGCTTTAACAGGAACCACACAATTCCACTGAAGATGATGCAGGTTCTGATAACTCTCAGTTCACTGGAAGCACAATAAATTTACAGGATCTGGAATGACGATTATTAGGAACAGTTACTTGAAAACAAATTGGGCAATCGTTACAGAGTGAGATAACTGTGTGGGTCTTTTTCCAAGGAAAATACGAAAAGTAGAACTGAAATATGGTTGCACTCTTTGTGATTTGCTAAAGACAGTTGCAGCTGTAAGATTTTCTTTAAAAATGTAAATCCCACTTGATGTGCCTGTGTAAGATACCTTGTCTGCCTGGTGGTTGGGGAGGCTGAGGCAGACTGCTGTACAGTGTTGTTTCAGGGAGAAGTACTTTATTACACTTCAAACTGAGGTAATATTTACTGTTTTCACAGGAAAGCAAGTATTCTACAGCTAACAAGTGCAAATTTATAATCCTGCCTAGGACAGTTGAAACTTCCCTTCCGTTGGTCTCCTCCTGGAGCCAGTGGCACCAAGGAATTAAAAACTAAAATTTGCAAATGTTTTCCACACACAGAAAAGAAAAGTAACTGTTTCATCCCCTGTGTTTTGGCAGAAAATTGGAATGAAGTGTCACATGTAACTAAATTAATATTCTATGCCATAAAAATGAGATACTCTAAAATCTTTGTTTTAGAAAGCTAGATTCTAAATGTTGACTTAGCTGTGAATCAGTTTGTAGCTCATGTTGAGTTTCTCCCTTTCCTTGCTCCTGCATCCCAAATACTTTGCTGAATTCTTCCAGCAAAACTTGAAAAAGAAAACTGCAATAGAACTGTACTCACTGTAAGTGATTTTAGCTATGAGTCCTACACCATCTGAGAGAGGTTTGTTTTAACTTTGTGTTCCCTTTTTGGGGAGGAATGTTGACCGTCATGTAAATTTAAGCACCTTGATTTTTATCTCATCTATGAACCGCTGCCAAGTTACCTGTGAACTGGCCACTACCTTTCTGTTTAGGGTTGTTTGGTGTTTTTGTTTTGTTAATTGAACACTGTTAACACATGTTCTTTATTGCTATCCCAGAGTGTCACATGCACGTGGAGCTTCCGGCTGGTTTACAAAATATGCAGTTGTCAGAGTATTTTGTGAGGGGGAATGAATTGTTGCCCAGGAAGATTTGCCCCTGAAAAACTGCAGTTTCTCTTGGGGGTGGGGGGAGAGGTTGTATGTACTCATCTGAATTGCAGACACCTAAATAAGTATAGGGTTGTATAGGGGAAAAGACCACCTTTGGTTATGTTTTAAGGTAGTAATTTAAATGTTTCTTATGGTGATGTTCTGAATGCCTGTAAAAGTATGTATAGGAATTTGATAAAAGGCTGTTTGTACCTTTTTTTTTATTCTCAGTGAGGTGTGTGTATGCACGTATGTGTATTTTTTTTTACAAAATAAGATGTCACAGAGGAGAACGTTGTGATCTTTCTAATCTTGCACATATTTATTTATTTTACAGTTATACTGATGTTAAATTCACATGAGGTCGTTCAGAAATGCTTTTACTTCCTGTGCCTTTTGAACTATGTATGTGTCCATATAAATGCTTTTATTGATGGGAAACTTGGGGAGGAAAAAAGCATACAGGTTACAATGAACTTCAGCTCCTGATTTGTAGGCAGTATTATATCTGGTTGAACCAGCTTTATTTTTCTATCTTTAGCCTAACTGAGCACTGAGGTCTCTCTGTTCCTCTCACTCTGAGTTTACAGCTTATGTCTGGGGGTAGTCTGAACCCTCTCAGGCTGGGTTTCCAGATTGGTAGATGAGATCTACCCAGTGGCTGTGACTGCAGCTTGGAGTTCACCCCGAGAGGTGAAAAGATTGGGAAGGAATTGTGCTGAAGGGTCTTGCTCTAGTGGTCACTCTGCTCTCCCTGGAAGCTGAGACGCCTTGAGCTCCAAATGCCTGCGTTGTTCTGTTCTCAAGGACCATACCAGTTTGTAATCTATTAAAATGGCCAAGGAACACTCCATCTTTTTATGGGACTTGCAACCAAATCTTTCTACTTCTGAAAATGTACCTCACTCAGCTTTGTAAGTGAATGTAAAGTGCTGACCTCTTGAGGGCGGAAAATTGGATCACTTGGCTTGGACTCCATTGCTGGCAATGGATACCTGAAGAACTGCTGGTGCAAAAGGGTTAATAAAGCTTTTTTTTATGGTCAGTTTGTCACTTGGTATTGTTCTTTGCATGGATGCATCTGACACAAAGCTAATTACTGGCAGCTTGATTCCTGCAGGGAGTTTGTGTTATTGCTTCGGTTGCGTCTTCTCCATTGTAGTGGGGTGAAGTCTGTAATGAGTTTGGGTTAGAGCATAGTGCTTGGTTTTTATAGTCCTTCAAAAGACCTGTGAGTATCATAAATGTCTGGGAGGTGCCTGGCTTAGTTGTGCCTTAACAAAGATTGTCACCTAGGACTGTGATAGAATTCACTGCTGATGTTCATAGGGATAGTGCTATTGGCATCAAAAACTGAATGAGAAAAGCACTGGTGCTTAGCAGGAGCTTGAGAAGCAAAAGAAGAGAATTTTTATTTGTTTTCTTAGGCAAAATATCAAAGTAGGGGAAAGGGGGTTGCAAATTTTCCCTGGAATCTTACGGTAGGAGGAGAAAATTTCATTGGACAGTAAAGTTCAACTGAGGAAAGACGGACACAATGTAGATCTTCAAAAGTCTCCTAAAGCAGCATCAGCCCTACAAGCTGATGGTGGTTAAGGCTATGCCATCAAGAGAAATAATACAAATATTCTTCCATCTCCTTATCTATTTGTCCTTGGCTGTTCTTTTTCTTCTCCTTCCTGGCAGGTGCGTTGGAAAGCAAGGCCTTTGTGTCGACATGATGCAGAGGAGGAAGAGGCTGCAGAGGAGGAAGAGGCTGCAGAGGAGGAGGAGGAGGAGGAGGAGGCTGCAGAGGAGGAAGAGATGTTGCATCACTGCTTGATAGCACATCTGAACCGGGCAGCTAAAGCTGCTCGGTGCTGCCAGGCTGGGAGGGGCCCTGGCCCTTGCCTTGTTCTCTCAGCAGGCTGCAGGGTGTCTGCTGAGTGTGCTTTTTGTATTGGGAAGTGAGTGTGAAACACCTGAAGGTTGTGTGTGTGCTCCTGCTTCAGCTTCTGCAATTCCCTGCTGTACCTACAACTGGTTTCTGACTACAGCCTCGTTAGTACTATGTCAGGAAGAGGCCACAGAACTATCAGAGGGAACGCACAGAACCCTCTATTTTCTTTTGGCTGAAGGGGCAGGGACTGGTGGCCCCTGTTCTCAAGCCACCTATGCTGTCCCTGCTTTGGTGTGTGACAGAACTGGGGTGTCCTCACAGCCGTGCTGAGCTGGGGAAGGTGCAGCAGGAGCCATGGCAGCAGCTCTCCACTGAGCTTCCCTAGGGGCCAGAGCTCAGTCTGGCAGGATGTGGAATGTGTCAGAAAAGGTGTGGTTTGATGTGGCTGAGCTGATCTAGGGCCTTGCTGCTGTTATCAGGAGTGTCCTGCTGCTGCCCAGTTCCTCATTTGCCAATTTTCATGCATTGTTTAATACAGCCAAGTTAATGAGTTGAAATGAGCTTACTGAGAATTGGCAGGTAGTGGAGGGGTCATGTGGTCAAGAGAAGGTCGGTGGAAGGACACTGAGCTGGAATAATGTGCACTGTGACTGACTTCTCAGCTGAAATTACATCACTCCTGTAAATTGGGCTACACCTGGCTGTAGGTGCCATCTCCACACAGCTGTAAGGGCTCCTAATGACCCTTTTCCTTTAAACACTGGATATTCAGGTACCTCCAGGTTCCCTGAAGTGAGCTGTTGAGGTAAGGTGTTCCCACAGACTATGCACTTACCAGGTTTTGTGCAGGCGCCTGTGGTCTTTCCGTGTCCTTTTTCAATCCTTCATCCTGTGCCTGCCTCTGTTGTTTTTGCTTTTCCTCTCTGAGCCTTTTGAAGAGAGGGAATAAAGGATGGGTTAAATGCAGCATGCATTTACACCAGATGTGCTTTTGACACAAAGCATCAAGATCTAACATTACATCTTACATCACACCTTGCATCTGTCTAACCACTGGAGCACAGGGTTTTGGGTAGAATAAATGTGTATCTTACTTATTTTGCCATTTAAGAGTACAAACCCATTCACAGAACATCAGGAAGAAGTACCACAGCTTTGCTACTACACAGCTGAATAAAGATGCAGAGAAAGAGAGTAAGCAGAAGGGAAATGTCATTGTTCTGGCTTTAAATCCTCACAGGAATCTATCTGATTCACTTGAGGATGGCCAGATACAATCATCAGTTCAGTTATCTTTGCTATTTGGGAGGGAAAATTTCATGTAACTGGGCCTAAAAGATTGTGTCTCATCTTGGGACTTACACCGATTGTGTTAATTGCTACTATTTAATCTAGTAATACAAGTTAAAAGTTTTGTGAAAAAAAAACCATTTCAAAGATGGTGGTGTTGACAAATGCCCTTAATGTAGATATTAAAGTCTGACAAAATATCAGGGTAAGGCAAACTGAGTGTGTTAACTTGAGGTGTAATTTTCTAATTACCCAATTTAAATATTGTTACTGCAAATTGTCTTAAAATTGTGATTCTCATAATAGAATGTGTTTTTGTTTGTGGGTTTAGTATTTTCTCTTTTATTCTTCTAGATTTTTCTGATGTAGCTGGCAGGTCTTTTCTAATATATCTGTGGGCTGCTGCTCACTGACCATGAGATGCAAGTTCTATGAACGTAGAACCCTTACAGAAGTAAAATGGGATGAATTGCTCACATGGGATTTGAGATTGCTGGTACAGTTTTTTGGGTTGATTTGGCTCCTTTAGCTGTCAACACTTAAAAATAGAGACATTTTCCAGAAGTGGGTCTTGCCTTACCTTGCCCTCTGTTCCCTTCTTATGATTGTCACAGCCTTTTCTATCCTTGCTGGTGGGATTCCCTCCACTTTGTCCAGTAAATCATTGAGCTGTTTTTCTATTACCTTTAACATCTCTATTGTTGGCAGGTTTGTCTCACTGTCTCCAGTGCACTGGCAATAGATTTCCAGCACCTTCCTGCTCAGGCTTGTGAGCATTATGTCCTAGAGGTGACAGGAGATACGGTGAGTGGTACAGCTGTGTTCTGCCAAGTAGAACCATAATATCCCTCCAAAACCAAAGGAAATCCATACAGGAAACACTTTAATCCCCTCAGCAAGTCTCAGTTGATTGTTTCCCAGTTGGCTAATGGCAATGGCAGGGACAGATGGCTGTATTGAGCCATTCTCCTGTTGGTCTCCACAGCCCGGCTGTGACCTGGGACAGGTGGCAGCTGCCCAGTTGTCTCTGTGAGCTCTGCTCCCACCTTGCAGCAGCTGCCTCAGCAGAGCCCCAAACCACCCTTGCTGTAGCCCCATTGCTGGGAAACTCTGCTGATCCCTCCCCAGTGCAACCCCTGCCTGCTCTGTGCCCAGGATGGATGCGGCTGGTGGAGAGGAACATGTGAACCCCCCTTGTCTGGATCTAGTGTGTACCTGCTCATCAGATTCGTGTTCACAGGAAAAGAGCTGAACTTTGTACTTCAGATCGGCTACTTTCTCTTCTTCCTGGGCCACAGAGGCTCGGAGGGTGTTCACCTTCTGTTTTAGCTCTGCCAACTCCTTCTCCCTAGAGGAGAGAGAGAGAGAGGGAGGAGGTGTTTGGAAAGAGCACCTCTGGAACACACGGCTCCACTCTCCGCAGCTTGGGCTGGTTCCTCCTGCTGCCGGCAGATGGAGGTAACACTTCAGCCTTTCCTGGGAACCTGCGCACAGCCCCGAGAGCACAGGGAACTGCAGTTTTTTCTGGAAAAAATTACTGCGCTGCTGTGGGGGAGGGAGAAGTAGCATAGCTAAACATTCAAGGTTTTTTAATAAGTCAATGGGGATCCAGATTACCTGTAAAACTTCCACAAGGGGATAAGCTACACTTCAAATGGGAATACTTGTTATTGAAATTACAATGACTCTTGGGTATTTGCAATGGGTAATTTACCTGGGTAATTTACATTGTATTTTACAATGTAGTTTACTTGGGTAAATTATAATGGCATTTGGGTTCCTCTAGGAAGGTTTTGAATGGAATCAGCATAGGTGCTGCTCTGGATCACTCCAGGAACTGCTTTATTGCTTCCTTTGGTCTTCCTTTATGTGAATTACACAATACTTGTGTTTTATATCCACTCCAGGATGCTTAATGCATCAGTTCCCTAGCCTGTGCCTTGAGGATAAAGGAATTAGACCCAATCTCAAGTTTTATCTCCTAAATTGAGCATAGATGAGACACTTTGCCAGGAGTTCATCAGAAAGACCCTACGTGTGCTCTGCAGTGTGTGCCTGATGGTGAGGTGTCTGTGGGGGGCAGAGGGGTCACTGATGTCTGAAAGGTGGAGCACAGGGAACCCTTCCCATCACTTGCAGGATCACACTTACATGCTTTCATGTTTGGTGATGAAAGTGTGTTGGACCTTGTTCCAACTTTGCTCAACGTCCTGGGAGTTCTGGATGAAAGATACGTTCTCATCCTGCATCTCCATGAAAGTAGTCAGCAGTTGTTCGGGATCAGTAAAATACAGCTCAGGCTCCTGGAGTTGAAAACACGTTTGGTGAGTTTTTCCCTCCTCCAGCTTCTTTTCCATGAGAACTACATGGAGGCTGGTCTGCACCAGCCCTTGCTGTTCAAACTCTCATCTAGGAAGGTCCATGTCTGTCCATGTACAAACATCCCCACCTTCCTGCCATGTGTGTAGCTGTACTCTGCCTCAGTAGCTCACCCCAAAAACAAATTTCCTTTGTGGGGGTAAAAAGTGGTGCAAACATCTGTGAGTGGGAAAACTTCAATTTCAGACATAAACTAGTAACTGCACCAATTAAAAAAATCTACCATTACATGATGTCATATCTCACTGGAGGATGGCAAGCTTAGAGATGACGGTAGATTTTTGGAAACTGAAGGAGCAAAATTAAACTAAGGTATTTATAATATTTGTTGCCAAAACATGAACATTTATGAATGTATAAACATACATTTATAATTTGTAACTCCTCAATACCTAATGGTTAGAAGGTGAGGAAAATTAGTAACACTGGTAAATTATGCAGGACAAACAGAAAATGCAAATATTTCAACATAAGATTTCTGACCTCATCTTCATCCGAGCTGCTTTCCCTTTCTGCATCCTCCAATGAACTTCTGAAAAAGCATTTGGTGCATTAGGCCCTTAGAGAAATGACAGCTCAGAGGAGACCTTGTTAGTGACATATGAACATTGTTATTGCTCACTGTTGCTGTTTACTCCTGAACAGTCCTTTGCACGTTCCCACCTTTGCCTCCCTGTGGCTGTGGGGTATTTGGGGGTCAGTAGGATCTAGGGGTCACACAAACAGGCAGCATTAGAACTACTTTTGCCCATGAGCAAGCTGCCTTTTGTGCTGCTCTGGGCTGAGCTGGCCAGTGGGGGTGGGACATGACACATGAACCTGAACTGAGGGTGTTGATCCAAATGCCTTTAAACTTGCTGGGAGACTTTGGCTGTTGGAAAATGAGAAGGCAGAGGCAAGAGCCTAACTAAAAAAGCTCAGACAGCAGCAGCACAAATATTTATACAAGAAGCCTTGTGCTCTTTCTGAGATGTAGTACAGCTCCTAAACATGGTGTAGCCACCACGGGGAGTCTGGTTTTTACCTGCCCTGGGAGAAGGTTGTTTAACACTTCTTCCTCTGCACGAGAGCTGGAAGAGGGAGAAGGGGTGCCTGGCTGCTGTTGGCTTCACTTGTACCTGTCACCCTGTGCCATGAAGGGGTTAAAACCTCTGTTTGCATTGTCTTAGTGCCAGCCCCACCTGGGGCAGGCTCTGAGCAGAGGATTTGAGGATGGAGCTCACTTGGGGCAGGCACACATGTACTGACTTGCACACCTGACACCTTTCTGCTGGTATTTCGATTTGTTCCAATAAGCCCCAGATCTCCCAGCAAAGGTGAGCAGTAGGATTCCCCTGTGCTGACTCCCAGTTAGCTGAGTGCTCTCTACAGTACTTAAGTCAGTTGTTTGCACTGTCTGGTACTTACATTTCCCTTGATAGAAGAGGCTTCAGGAACTGTTTGAGCTGTGGCCTGTTTTCACGTGACCTGCTATCCAAACTTTCTGAAAACAGCAGGGAACTTGGCAAATCCATAAAACTGATGCTGTGGGCAGTGTTTGTCTTGGCAGTAGGGTCCTGGTCTGGAGACAAGAGGAGGTGTCCACTTAGAGCCCGGGGCTGTCCCAGGGAGGAGCAGCAGCACTTTCCTGGCACTCACCCTGCTCTGTGGTGGGGGGAGGTGAGGCACTTCCTTCTTGAACACTGGATTCTGTTTTCACATCCTTTTCTTTTTTGTGCCTTTTCCCATGTTTCTCCTGCCACTCCATTGGAGATAGCTGATAGAGGATGTCCCTGTACATCTTGTACTCCTTCAGAGTGTCCTCGAATCTGGAGATATCACTGGGTTGAGAGAAGTGGACAAAGTTTGTTAGCAGGGAGGGAAGCTCCTCTTTGAGCAGGTTCTTTCTCATTCTTGATGTTGAGTTTCACTCAGAGGAGGGCAGAGTGGGCACATGGTTTCATGGCCATGCAAAGGCAAATGGGAACCTGCCCTCTGTGCTCTCTGTGGTTCCTCATGGGGAGACTGCCTGGCCGTATCTGTGGCCAGACCCTTGCTATGGTACTGAGCTTGCTAATTTTTGAATTTTTACTTGAAAAGGAATGAGACATTTTTCCAGCTAAACTCATAATGGTAATCATAGTTATTTCTTTTGTCTTTCCCTAGGTCCCCATCAAAATGCATTACTTAGTTTTGCTTGGTTTTTAATCTAATACTAGGCATTTAATTTTGGGTTTGGAATATTTATACTTTTTTTAAGATGTCATTAGAAAACTAGTTGAGTTGTTTTAGAAACACAGCCAGCACCTGGCAAACAAAAGCCAAAATATTTTGACTCTTAAAACGCAACATTTTTAGAAAACTATCCCCTGCAAGGACTGTGAAGCTATAGCACTGTAGGGGCTGTTAAAGGGGAGGCAGGAGTAATGAGCAACCTTACCTTTGGATTTTCTTTATTTGGGAAGTGATTCCCTGGATCTCTGTTAATTTCTTTGTCTTTGCTGAGGTTTCTCTTTTGGCCCTAGGAAAGGATGCATAAACATAAGGCATTAAACAATTTTGTAGTGAGTAGTGAATTGAGGTGCCTGTGAAACAGTGAAAAAGATGTGATACAAGCACTAGAAACCTATGCTATAGATGTATTCCAAGAGATGCTTGGCTCCTGCCTGAAGACCCTCTTTCTTTTGGCAAAGTCTGGCATCCCTAATTTGGCTGCCCTAATTTGGCTGCTGCTGAGCTTCAGTTACTCTCTGTCCTTGTGATATCTGTAATGGGCCAAAGTGCTCAGTTTGCTTCACTGAGGGGCCTGTGAGGGGTTGGGTAGAGGCATCTTCCTCCAGGAAGGGTGTTGTGAGAAGAATGGAAGTGGTGGGGCCACCAGCAGGTTCCTTGCTGCCACCAGATCAAGGGCTTTTGCAATAAGGGTATTCCCTGGCTGTTCTCCTTCCTGTCTTTTATTGAATGTGTGGGAATAAAGTGCCACCGAACTGTAACTCAGGGAAACTGAGAGTGTTCAGCCAAAAACCTGCAGGGAGGTCAAGCAGAAAATCTCCTGTGCCCAGAATGAAATAGCACACCACTGGTTCTTTCAACGTTCCTTACATTCTCAGTGCTTCAACAGAGTTATTATGGTTCTCCTTCAGGAACGCATCAAACAGGGCAGCATCCTTCTCCATCCTTCTCTCAGCCTGTTCCAGTTTTTTTTCCTCTTTCTTTGCTATCTTCTCCATCTTTTCAATCTCTCCTCGTTTTACTGTGATGATATACTAAAATGAACCCCAAAGGCAACACAGTCACTTCAGCTGCTTGGCTTTAAAGGTACATTGGTTTAGCTTTGTTCTTGGTTGCCCTATTATCTGATAGTTGTGGGCAGAGAGGGTAAGGATTTCAAACCCAGGTGTGTGTCTTAGGGCAAGCCAGGTACATAGAGGCCAGAAGTTATTTCAGAAGGGACAGAGAAAATAAGGAATAAACCTAGACAGAATCCAGAAGTCCCAGCACTGCATTAACTCCTGGCTCACAAAGATTGATTTGTGCTGTGTTACAGCACAGTAACAGAGGTGACTAATGGGGATGTTCCAGTACAGTTATTTTGAGTCCCCTTATTTTGAGCTCAGAATGGCTCCCAGCTACAATTTATGTATAGGAGAGCAGGAGCCAAAGGTCAGTGTATCTGTGCATCTCACAAATGGAGTAGTTGCATGGTGGCTACTGAATGATGGGAACGACCTACATTCCTTTATTTCTTGGCTGGGGATTGCTGGGCTATAGACTCTGAGTGTCTGTAACACAGGCCTGGACAGGCAGTTCATGAGGTCTGATGTGTGCCACCTTGGAAAGGTTTCTAGACAGTGGATCTCAGGGGAATGAATATCAAAACAAAGCAACACAGGAAAGAGTATTAAATGAACAGAAAGTAACATGCTAAAAGTCAAGTACCTCAAGAAAAAATATCTGTTTTCTGTCCTGTAGGTAGCCATAGAAGGTCTCCCGGTCTAATATGTAATCTGAAATCAGAATATAAAGTTGCTTAGGCTAGAGAGGGGCCAAGGCAAAACACAGTGAATATGTAGGTTGCCATGAGCATAGATCTGGCTGGCATTGGGGTCAGCAATATTGATTATTATATTACAGTTATAACCTTGTTTAGGATCAGTTTTGTATGGGTTTTCATGGAGTAAAACCAGGCAGAATAGAGTGGACAACCTGTCCTCTAGACATTAATAGCAAACCTACCCCTCATGTCAAAGGCAGAAAATCTAGGCCTATATCCACTAAAATACAACTTAAGGTTGGCTTAGTAGAAAGGTTTCCATGACACAAGGTCCTTCAAACTCTCAGCTGGCCCCCAGCTGGTTCTAAGAGTTCCCAGCTGCTGCAGGGCTGGTGGAAGCCAGGCTGCTGTGAGGCCATGGCCCATGTTCTGTATGTAAATACATGAGCTGGAGATGGCTCAGCCACACACAGGTTGGCAAGATACAGCACAGGACTGTCTGCATGACCTCACCCAAGTCAGCCAGAGCCAGCTTGCTCCTCCCATCCCCTCTTTGGCCTTTGCTTTAGGCTGTTACCCAGCTGAGCAGCACCACTGCAAAGACAGTGACTGTTCTCCACCTTTTTGCATGGCTAACTTCCGTGAAAGCAACTCCTGAAGAACTTTCAGTCTCTCTTCACATGTTGCCTGTTTTCTGCTCTCCTCTTCTTCCTCCTTTTTCAAAGCTTTCCTCAACCCACTCTTTGCCTTGATTTTAGTGGAGTAAGTAGTTTTCTCATGGACTTTCAAGGTCTTCCTCCTTTCACGTTCCTGTAAGAAGTCAGATATGTGGACAGCCTGATTGTGTGCTTTGTTTGCTGTGGTTTTTAAAGACATGAGTAAGTTATTGACAGCCTAGACATTGGCAGAGTGTTGATACCCTGCTGATGCCTGTTTGCCTGTTTTTTCTGACTAATCCCAATAATATTCTCTCTCTCGGCAACTGAAACACTAAATTTCTTAGCACTTGTTCTCATTAGTTTGTTGATTTGCATTCTGCATCCATCCACCAGCTGTGCCAGTTTGTAACCCACTCAGTGTCCTCATTTTTCCTTCCTGGGTTATTCCTATGAGCAAATGGAAATTTTTTGAGATTCATGCTTTGAGTTCCCCAGATAAAGGGAACAACAGGACTGCCCACACTTAACCAAGTCAGTCCAACTTTTACAAAGACATTTAAACCATCAATTTAAGATTGAGAGGATCTATTCAAACCACTCCAGAGCCTTCTGGAGGGTAAAAGGTATTCCTGCTCAGTGCTTTCACATGGACTGTAGTGTAATTCACTGCTGTCTGCAGAGTCTGGGCATGGTTTATACTGAGGACATCACTCAGCAGACATCCTTAGTGAACTGCTTCTAAGCTCTTCTCCAGAATTGTATAGGGACCTTCAACCCAAGCAAAAAACCAGACTGTATCAGTCACCAGTGGGAGGTGAGGAGGCCTTGCTTAAAACCTCTTGCTTCCTTCCACACTATGCCAGGATGTGCAACCACGTGCAACAGCCAGACCCCTCAGAGATCACAGAATCACAGAAAGGTTTGGGCTGGGACCTTAGGGATCATTTAGTTTGAACTGCCTGCCATGAATAGGGATACCCCACTACACCAGGATGCTCAAAGCCTTGTCCAACCTGGCCTTGAACACTTCCAGGGATGGAGCAGCCACAGCTTCTCTGGACAACCTGAGCCAGGGCCTCACCACCCTCACAGGAAGGAATTTCTTCCTAATATCTAATCTAAATCTCTCCTCCTTTAGTTTAAAGTCACTCCCCCTTGTTCTATCACAAACTGCTTGTGTAAAAATTTGCTCTTCTTTTATTTTGTAAGCACCCTTTAAGTACTGAAAGGTCACAATCAGGTCTCCCTGGCGCATTCTCTTCTCCTGGCTGAACATCCCCAGCTTTCTCATTAAGAGATCTTTTGACCTCTCATGCAGTAAATATTGGTATTCTATTGGTTGAGTGCCTGCCTTACTAACTGTTTGTTATATACATTAACCTGAAGCATGTGTACATACTGCCTTTGCCTTTTTTATTTCCTCGTCCCTCATTGAGAAAAGTTCCCTATCTGGTGGGACTTTAAATGGATTTTTCATTGGTTTTTCTTCATCCTCTTCTGTGCTTTCTGGAAAAAAGGAAAAAAAAAAAAAAAAGGATGAGGATGTAGATGTGAAGCGGAATATGTGGATGCGGCGCAAAGGGAGTGGGATGTGCTGTGTCCCACCTGGAGGGTGGGCAGAGCTCCCAGCTGCAGCTGTCTAACAGTGCTGCATCAAGAGCAGGGAGCTGGATAGGGCTTCTGAGAAGCCAGTGACATAACTGAGACCTCTGTATGGTTTATGTCACTTGACCATATCTGATGATCCACAACAGGATTTCAGCCAGAGATTTTTCTAAGTGTGCAGCTGTTTTACCCATATCATCTGGTTTTGGGCAGAAGAACCTGACTTCAGGCCTCTTCTCTGACTTGACAAGGAAAAGGTGCTGGAGCATTGTGTCCTTACCTGACAGTGCAGGGAGGGTTTCCATTTCAAGTTTGGAAGAGAGAATTTATATGTTGATGCTGTATGTCAGGATGGTGTCTTTGACCCTGGTCCAAGGAAAACCATAAACAAATCAGTCAGTTGGGATCTGCCAGTAATTCATGTGATAAGTTTCACAGCAGTGGTGGGCCTAGAGGCTTCTGCATCTTGACCACTGAGCCTTTAGTGTCTGTAGCAATTAACAAAAAGCTTGCTTAAACTGGAAAACATATGTTCTGACCTCCAAAAGCAGATATTCATCCCTGTCTTAAGGGAAAGCTGTGTAAAACACAGTTCTCCTTACACACAAACTGATGGGAAAGCAACAACAAAACAAATTTGGAGATAGCAACCAACCCAAGTCCCTTGTCTCTTTTTCCACCCAGTCGCCACTCCTGATCCACACCCATGCTTTTTCATCCTCCTGTCATTAGTTCACAAGCTACATTTTTACTCCCTAAAGCTCTTCCCAGTAATTGCTTCAGCATTGTGGATTTCTTGCAATAAGGCTGAATGTTTGTTGGACAGCATTGACACACTTCACAGAACTCTGTTCCCTTTCATTTTAGGTTGGCAAACTGTTGAAGGTTAGTTTTTTGTTTCTCTGACTCCAATCTCTTTTTGTAGTTTTTGCTATGGATCCTAAGGGAAAAGGCATAATTCGAATGATCTCACTTACAAAGAACAAATAGACCATTGTTAAAGCTATCCTTTAATCACCAAAGGCAGCAAGCTAGGCTCAGTGAGGTATTAGTTCAATTGATTCAGTTCTGCTGCTGGCACCATTCCTGATCTGCACTGCTACAAGACGCCGTAGAAAATATCCTCTCCTGCTTGCACTAGTTTTAGGCCTATTTTAGAGCATCAGTTTTTGCTCTGAACAGCCTCCAGTTTTTATGTATTTTGAGCTAAACTCATCTGGCCTAATTTCCATGTCCGTCCTTGGTGCTTTGTGTTTGCTATTGGCTGTATTTCTGCAGCTGCCCAATTAGTATCTTATTCTTTGGAGGTGTCAAACTTCCACTGCTGATGCGACACAGAGGCTGGGATGGAATTTGAGCTGTTTGAATATATCCCAAATGTTTTCTCTCTCCTTTTCAGTTCTTGAAGTACCTTCTACCGAGGGCCTCCTTGACTGGTTACTTAGATTTCAAACCTCTCTAAACTTTGCTTGATGTAAGGGAACATTTTTCTCTAGGGGTCTCTCATCTATGTCCTGGAACAACATCACCCCTGCTGCTGATGTGATTTTTGGAGAAAGCCCCATCATGGCAGGGGTGGGCAGGCAGTCGAATACCTAAATACAGTTTGTGAACCTTGCAGAGCAGTTGCTGCAAACAGCTGGAGCTTCAGCCCCCAGTGCATACCTTGATTTCTGTAATCTAAAACCTTTCTCATAAGAATTTTCTTGTTCCTGTGGTTGATTTAAATTCCTCCTACAGGCAACGAGTCTGAAAAGCAGGACTAGACACTGGCATATGGAAAATAATTGTCAGTGCAACCCTCAGAGATAAAAAATTCTTTATAATATAATTTTAGCTAAGTATAGGAAACTGTATCTATGATTAACTTATAAATATTCATTTTATTAAGGTATTTTTTGTTTGAGGTTGCTCAGGGTTTTTAATAGGTTGTTTGCACAGCACTTTGGAAATAATGCCAGAAGCTACAGAAGCACTAGCTCTGCTAATTACAATTATTAAGCTCAATAATGCGAATAAAAAAATGCTTCATTGCTAGAATCATTTGGCATGTATTTCACTGCCTCTGACATTATGTTCCAGTAGCTGTTTACCAGTAGTATGTGAATCAATAGATAAGGCATTCACGGTTTTAATTCACTGAAACCTTTATTAGGTGCTTTTCCCTAGCATCAAGCTTCTGAGGAAAAAAAAAAAAAAAACGAAACAAAACAGAAGGCAAAGTAAATATGCAGACAGTTCTAAAAAATAATGCAACAAATCATTCCACCCTCTTCCCAGAGCAGAGGATGTCACACAGGCGTGGCACCTGTCACACATCTGTCCCTGGCAGAGATCTCTGAACACCCTCCTCACCCACTGTTTCTCGGTGTCTCACCCAAAGGCTCCCGCGGGCTGCTGTCCCCGGGATGTCGCTATGTCGGGATGTCGCGCTCGGAGAGGGGACTTGGCCGGGCGCAGCCGCCTCTGTTTGCGCTGCCATGGAGACGCGCGCTCCCGTTGCCAGGGGGCAGCGCACGGGCACGGGAGCGCGCATGGAACCCGAGGGCGCTTCGGTTGGAAGGGACCGTGCAGGACAGCAGCTCTAGTGACACATGCCACTAGCAGGGCCCTCCAAGGCCCGACCAGCCTGGCGCTGGACATGCCCGGCGTGCCTGGCACATGGCAGTGCCCTGAGCTGGCAGCTTGCTGAGGTTCCAGTGAGATGTGCCTTTGAACTTCCTTCAAAAGCGGAGAAAACTGCTCTGGTGTGAGAGGTCTCCCTGCCTTGCTGGGTTCTCTGTTCGTTATTTCATTCCCCCTTATTTCAGGCCTGGGAATTGGGTGTTTAACTCCATGTCTGTGGGCAGAGGGCTGAGGAAATGGTAGCTGGGGCCCCTGTTTGTGGAGTGACCATAATTTATCATTTCCTAATCTCTGCCTTGGTCTGTCTTTTTATAAAGTGTGGACAGTAGCAGTTTGGAGATTACGTGTGGTATGGGTGAACAACCTGGCATTTACTGGGGGTTCCCCAAGTAATAATGCTGTAGGACCCCAAATATCACTTTCTGAAATACCATATAATTCTAAAGAGGATTTGATAAAATATCGGTGAAAAGCAATACATTTTCACAGAGGAAAAGATCCTTAAATCCCCTTATTTACCCTTTCCTGTTTCTGAGAAGACCATATTGGTTCCAAATGGACTGTGTTCTTCTTTGGAGCCTTTAGAATCTCTATTAATACAATTTCAGTTTTCAGAAATAGCAGTTTCTTTCATTTAATGATAGATTTCCAAACAGCTTTCTCTGTCTGAATAACTCATGCAATAAATAGCATGAATTTCTGTAAGTGCAAACTCCCATTTGATTGTTATAATTCTTTTCTGTAATTGCTGATTATCAAGAGACTGGATTCAGGCAGCAGAAGAAAAATGCTTATACAGAAAGAAATTTTTCTTTATTCTGCACATGAATGCTTTGATTTTTAGCAATGATGCAGAAAACCATAGTGCTATCTTTAGTATGTTTTGGGAAATTTCCCAAATGTATTGAGGAGTATGTATAAAAAAATGACACTACAGAATAATTTCTGTAACCCAAAAAAAAAACCCCAAACCAACCCAAAATTGAAAAACCAGGAGTAAATTGTATTACAGATGCGTTTTTTCTAAAGGCATAATATGAAATGGTCTTTGTTCAGAAACACCAGTTTATTACAGAATTGCGAATTTGTCACAGTGGAAACATCACAGAAATAGATAACAGAAACTGAAGACATTTGAACAGCTCTGGCTCTGCCTGGCACAATCTCTATATCAATGAATTAAACATTTGTATATCCATTGCTCTGTTTTGAACTACCTTTGCTAACCACATATTTCCCAGAAGAGGAACAGAGGTTTTTTAAAAGCAGAGATGTATTTTGTGAATCCTTGGAAATGTGCAAGCTCTTCATAGCTTTGGTTCATTATTTGTGTCCCACACATGCCATGAGCCACTTAGGCTTTGCATTTCCTTGAGGGCAAAGAAGTTTTAAAGGCCAGAAGGACATCTGGGGTCTATTCTTAGCCACCATTAACTTGGTTAATGAATGGAATAAATAGCATGTGCAACATCATGGGAAAATCTGCCTGCTGGCACAGGCTGTGCAGCTGACCAGGTCTGCGGCTCCTTAGGGGAAAGACTGCTTCAGGGCACCCCAGTTTTTGGGATTATTAAGTGTTTGGGCAGTGCTTCCTCCGTGCCCATCTGAGAAAGCCAGGCAGCTGGCATGGGAAGAATGGCAGGTGGCTGCTTATCTTTCCAGCAGAATGTCTGAGATTTGGGGATTTGTGATTTTGTCAGGACACAGGACTGGGATTTCAGGATATTGTAATTTCTTTGCTCCCTTCATTTTTTTCATGAAGGGTCTACTTGTCTTCTCCATTCAGTCTTCCTGTTGGTACACAGGGATGCTGATCCCTTCCACAGAGGTGCTGCAGGGGTTAATTAGTGTTGGCAAAACATTTTGAAATGGCTGATTGAGAAATGCTGACAGAGATGAAAGCTGAATAAGTATTCAGATAAATAAATATTCCTTTGTAGTCTTATCACTACGGGAAACTCCCTGTGTACCCAGGATGCTGCACAGGTCACTGGGCAGTCATCTCCCCATTGCCTGGAGCCTTCTCCAGGGGCCTCATTTATTCCAGGATTCCACTTTAGTTTGAGTGGTGTGAGCCACAGGATGTGCCACAGAGAGAACAGCCTGGCAGCAACCAGCAAACACTGTGGAAATACCAGATGGACTGGGAGCTTTTCTTTCTCTGGAGCTCCTGTTCTGCTCTTTTCCAGTGAGTTGTGTGGCTGCAGAACCTGGAGCATCCTGGGAGGAAGAAGGGGAAACCTGTTCCCATGGTTAGAGACAAGGAAAGAGGAGGTGTCCTCGAGTGAGTGCCCACAAGACATGACCTCCAAGAGCTCTGTGGAAGGCAGTGCAGGCAGCTCTCTGCTTTAGTAGGGTCTCTGGTGAGCTGTTAGCAGAAGTTTTCTGCTAGTGTGTCTCTTTGGGACACTTTCTCCCGCCTTTCTCTTGCCTGTGGGGAAGCAGATGGCTCTGGAGATCCCATAGGGAATATGTGGCTGCTGTCACACTTCTTTCAAGTTCTGTTGCATGCTCCTGAGCTCAGTAGGGAGGCTGAAAGTGGGAGAAAGGGTGACCATGTAATTCTCCTCCATTTGTACTTTATTCACAATAAAATCCCGGCGTCAGCACCACAGCTCGATGGAAGATGCCAAAAGAAACAGTACTGGAGACCATATCCATCCCATCTGTTCCTGGCCAGCATGTCTCTGTTTCACCATGGATCATCTCCCTTCCCAGCACCAGACCATCGTAAAGGCCATACACACTGCATGGGCACAGCAAATCCAGGGCCTCTCAAGAGCAACAGGGAGGTCTCCTGTCTCATTCGGTCACAGGGCACAGGGAAGGGCTGGCCTGATGGAGAATGAATCAACATGGCTTGGGGTGGAGCCATCCCAAAGCACAAGAGCAGCTATAGCAGAAAGTAAAGCAGGAAACCTCCCAGGAACATCAGCAAAGCTCTGGTACCCGAGTGCTGTGGCCCCACGGAGTCTAACCACTGGCATTGTTGCTTACCCCCTGCCCCTTCCAGCTGAAGCTTACTTGCACGAAGGATTTTATCTCAATGGAAAATTTTCCAGCTGGAAAACCTGTCCCCTGTCAAGTTTGCATGGCCAGAGCCAGCCACGAGATGGCAGCAGCCTTGTATTGCCGGGCTGGGATTCGGCTGTCCCACGTTCCCCGCTCCGGCTCCTCCATGGCCCTTTCGCCTTATAGATGAGATCTCAAGGTCTGAGGAGCAGCAAGAAACTATCTTCCATCCCCTGGGCTGAAGGAGAAATGACCTCAAAAATGACTTCTGAAAGAAGACCTGTGAGTTCAGCTCCCATCTTTCCAAACGAGCTGATGGAGTAGAACCTCCTCTGGTCCTTGTCTCCTGATCCCAGCCCCCACTGTGTTCATGGGATGTCTGATCCAAAGGAAATGCACATAATTCTTTCAACAGCTCAGATTTCAATCTACTGACTAAAAATTGCTGAAATTTCTGAAGGACCACATGGAAATTACAAGACATCCCTTTCATCCTTCCTTTCACTGCAGATACTCAGGGGTGCTGTATGATGCCTTGGACAACAAATAGCAGGTGCTCAGTGATTTGTATTTCACACTCGTTCTTACTGAGGATGCAGGCTCCTTCCAGCTGAAGAGAAAACGTTCTGCAATCTTCAGCCTGGGATCCTGGCCAGAGCTGGGACAGTTTCTTTTGCAATTCAAAGCTTACAGTGGTGTGTACTGAGACATCTGCACACAGATAAGGTGTGTGCTTTGCTCTGGCTCCCAGCTAACACAGCCAAGGCCTTGGAGAGTGCTTGGCTTGTGCTCCTTGATGTGTGGCTCAGGCAGTGTGGGGACTGCTTGGTGATACTGTAGCAGAGCCTGGGGCACATGCAGTGGAAGATGACAGAATCGCAGAATAATGCTATTGGGGAGGGACTTCTGGAGGGCTCTAGTCTGGCCTCCTGCGCAAAGCAGGGATAACTTCAAAATCAGGCTTCTCAAGACCTTGACCAGCTCTTTTGAAAATCTCTAAAGGATGGAGATTTCATGATATCTCTGGACAGTGGAGGCTGAGATCTGGGAGGCTGAGCCTGGTTTAGTGGGGTGATCCCTTTGCTTTGCTCTGGTAAGGATATAAATAAGCAGTATGGTTGCAATTTCAAGACCTGTTCTGAATAACCACTTAGACTATGAAATCTGTAACTAGTTCCAGTCTTCCCTCAGAGCTCAGTACTTTTGGGAACTAGTGATTGCATTAGGCCCATTGTGCAAAAGAGCTGGAACCAAGGAGACTTTCCTAAGCTGGACTATAAATCCACACTATTTGCACGGACAAATGACCCAGGAACCTGAGGCTGAAACTTCATGATTTTGCATTAAGCTCTTGAGGCACAGTTCCAGCCGTTTTCCTGGCCCTTGCTTTGTGGCAAAACTTCAGCTGCTGTGACTGCATGGGAACTGATCCAACTGAAAAATACCCTGCCTGAGGAAAAGATCCTTTTTTATCATGATCACTGTGATGGCTTGAGGAAGAGGGACACATGGGCTGGGGGAAGATGGAATTGCCCTTTTCAGTGACAGCCTCTGTCTTGATCACTTATGGAGATAGTGAAAGTGCAGCTGGTAAAAAGGGCTGATCCTACAAGTGCTACACACAAATTTTCTTCAACAGGGGCTTATGGAGCAGAGCAAAAAGGATTAATAAACTAAAGTTATGGGTTGAGCTGCAAAAGGAAGCACATGCTTCACGGCTCCAAGCTCTTTCTGCTCATGTGGAATGGATTAAAGATAAAAACAACCCTGTTATGCGCTTTGCTCCTGAGCTGTTTCGATCCTATCTATCTTCTTCCCCAGAGAGGCTTGTGCAGGAACTATTATCTGTAACTCAAAACTGTGGCTCATGTTCCCAGGGTAGCTCATGGGATCCACTTCCCCTTGCCAGAGAATGAGGCATCACAGGGTGCCAGCTGCAGTGGTTCAGGAATGTTTAGTGCCAGCCTGGCTGTTTTATTGCAGGATCCACTTATTTACATCTGTATTTTGAGCATGGAATACTGGGGCACATAGAAACAAAATGACTCTGCTGATGCTGGGCAGTGTGTCTCCTGTGGGACAAGCACCAAATCCACATTTTATGTCTGTTTAGCTGGAATCATGGACAGCACAAACATGCTCCTCACGCAACCACAGCTTTATTACTCAGAAATACTTCGAAATTCCAGATCCCGTTCCCATTCTTTTTGCCTGCATCGGTGTGAATGACCGCTGTTCTCCTCCACACTGGGATGTCAGCAGATCCTGTAGCTTGTTTTCCACTGAAATGTCTCCTCTTAGGTAAATATTACATCTGGGGTTGCTTTGCCAGTGGCTTTCCTATCTGGAGTTTGTACAACAGGTCAATGCCCTGCTCATTGATAAGAGGAATACTTGCTGCCAGTGCTGTTGCTGCTGTGAAATGCCACTCTGCTCTTCCCTCATCAGTTGCTCCTCCAACATTTTTTGAATGTTGCTTAAGTCCTGGAGGTTTTTGCAAATTGGGGAAAATTTAAGACAAGTCGTCGAATGTTTGGACAGAGCAAGAAGGACTTGTTTATTGCAACAGCCATGACTTGTAAATTATTCATCTGTGTGTAATTGAAACACTCAGATCCTCAAAGGTCGTGTTACAAAGAGTGAGGTGAAGGATCAGTGAGCTTCCAGCAAAACAGGAAGGTTGGCAGGTCCTGGGGAAGCCTTCTCCATCCACCTGCATCTGCTCTGTGACAGTGCCTTTTTGCAGATGAAAACTGAGTTTTCAATAAGTAAAGCAATGTATAAACACGTGTCTGGGAGGGGGAGAGGATGTGTCAAGTATCTTCCTCTGTCAGTTTTCTCTCCAGTGGGAAACACAGATTTGAAGCCTGTTGCAGTGAAACATCTACACGGTCTGAGGGCACAGCCCAAGGATCAGCACACAATGGGCTCTGGCCTCTGTGAAATGGAGAAGAAGCTTCCAAAGACCAAGAGGGACCAGAAGAGCTGGCTAAGCAGAAAAGAAGCCAGTGTAGTTCCACTCAGCAGTTCTGTCTCCAGACAACACCAGACTTCAACTAATTAAAAAGAGCATATGCTAGCTGGAACGTTAATTGGAACAGCTATCAACTTTTCTCTGTGCTTAAAACTCTATTCTAGCTCTCTCATAGCAGGTTTGGAGAGAAAGAGTTAACCCTTCAGGTTGTTTATTATTTTGATAGGCACAGCATGTTCTTAGAAGAGAGCATAATGAAATTTCTAGGAATAGGTTTGGATCCAGGTTTTTTTCAGGTGCAAACAATTCTCTGTCTAATAATGCAGAACCATCATCACAAACAGCACTCTCAACCCTTCCCTCTCACTGTGTTGTCAGTAAAGTGATCTTACTCAGCTTTCAGAGGCCTTGTAGCAGCACTGGGCACAGAGCCAGCTGCTGTTCTTCCCTGTATGTATTGTATTAGATGGACACCTCTTCGTTAACCCAAGCTCATTTGTTCCCCTCAGCCTGTATTCCTTCTCATTAGACTTGATGTATGATCAAGAAAAGAAAGTGCAAAGAACTCCGCTGACATCTGATACACTTATAAATAGCCTTTCTGCCCTTCTACATTTGTGGCTCTCCCAATGGGAGCAGGCGCTCAGTGTGTCACACTCTTCCTGGAACTGGGATGCTATCGAAGATTTTCCTCTAAAGCATCCAAATTTGGACTCTGCTGGAAGCTGGGTGCTTGAATGCGGACACCACTGGTCTGTTCCAGATTGGCAGTTCCTTAGTCTTGTCCTAATCTCCAATTCTTAAGAGATCAGGCAAAGGCACTGTTAGAGCAATGAGGCTCTTTCACTGTTCCCTGCCCTCCCTGAAACAGGCAGAGGCTCCCTCAGCACAATGACAAGCCCTGGACTTTTCCTATCACTTTGCTTACACTCCATCCCCAGGTTCCTGTTACTCTATTTCCAAACCCTCAGCTTCCTCCTTCTCCCTAAAAGCTGGATCCTATCTCCTCCATGGGCTCACCGAGTCCATCACAAGCCTGCAATCCTTGTTGGGATGTGTCCTGTGGTGCTCTCATGAGCATCAGTGTTCCCATCTAAACACAATATGCTCTGGCTTCCAGTGGATGAAGAGCCTATCCCTTAACCCCTTTTTCTTTTGCTGACCTCCTTGGGTGATAACAATTGTAATTTCCCACACCTCACTAGCACTGAATGAGCCTTAAATCCAGCTCCCAAAGAGATTGCCAGGCAGGGATGAATTTAGGCAGAACTATGGAGGATTATGGGGCTGATTGAGATATTAAAGATTATGCCTGACTCATTTTCTTGCAAGTCTGATGAAAGTGAGTCAGATCCTTCCAACACAGTTTGACCTAGCAGATGCAGCCGGCAGCCAGCTCAGCGGCTGTGTGAGGAGCTCACAATGTTTTGTAAATGGAATAAAGTTCATTTAACACAGCAAGCCTGTATTTGCTGTTAACTCAAAGGCCTCTCACCTGAAAACAACCTGCAGATCACTTACCCCATCACTGCTCGCAGGAGGAATTAGCTCCTGAGAGCCCCTGTTGGTGGAGGAGTTGGGTATTTCTAAGAGGTGACCCCTTGTCTCAAGGCAGGGCAAAGGTCTTTTTCCTGTGATGCTGAGTTCAACCCATTTGAAATACTCACAGTACCTTTTTGGATAGCCAGGACTCTGCTTCCAAAGAAATGCGCTCCTGCCTCTGGGCTGTCTCTCTCAGCAATGCTGCCAATATTGGTCCTAATGTAATTTTGCCTTTTTTTTTTTGGCTGCTCTCTCTTCCTAGGTGGGAATAATGTCATTACTAAATGACACCTGTTTCCCGTGGGTCTCTTCAGCCTGTAGGAAAAAATGTTTTCACCCCCTAGCTCAGCTGCAGGCAGACATCTCCTGGGGCCAGTGGCTCAGGTAAGTAGCTCCTTCTGACTCAGTTCTCCTGCTGAGCTCTCAGTGCCTGTCTGCCTTCTGGATGTATCCTGTTGACTACTGACAGCCACAGGTGAATGGCTCACATTCTGACTGATGGCTGATTTTTAGACATTTAGAGGTTATGAGATGGAATGGGAACTTGTTTCCTAGTATTTACCTCCCATGTTTTGTCAGCATCTCCCTTGCTGTGCACCCACCCCAATTTCACTGCCCTCCAAGGCTCTGGTGCCTATCCTATTTTCCCTCTTGGGCAGGTGCAGGTTTAGGCTCTGCCTGTTTTCTTCCAACAGGAGACAAACTCCCATGCATCCCCAGAGCCTGTGTTCCTGCAGCCCATTCCACCCCTGCAAGGGTCTCCCCAGTGCTGGGTACAGCTCTGCCCAGGGGCAGTCTTGTGGTGTCCGAGCTGCGTTTGCAGCTGAGCTGTCTGGAGAGAGCATTAGCGTTGCTGCATTTGGGCAGAGGGCAGGTTTACCATTGCTTCTTGAGTGTTTTTGTGGCTGCTAGCTCTGCCTTCATGCCCCAGAGACCTAAGGTGTGTCCTGAGCCCAGACTTTCCCCTGTGGAAAAATGGGGGTAATGGTTCTCAGATCCTCTGATGGGAGTTTCTTTGGGGCATGGCAATGATCTCACCTGGCTGAATGCAGACTTGTGCCAGGTGAAGCCAGCAGCCTTGAATGCCCTCTCTGTTCTTGTTCCAATGCAGCTTCTAAATTAGAAACCTTACCACCTCCATTTGATAGGGGCAGGGATTTTGCAATACTAAGAGGCTGAGTCAGGCATGGAGACAGGAGTCATTCCTGCTGCTGAAAGGTTCTGATGCATTCGGGTGCCCAGTGCAATATTTCCCTCCTCACTCCATCTCTCCAGGGGTTGTGCAAGATTGGCAAACCTGGTCAGCTCAGCATCAGAGGAGCAGCTCTGGGGGGCCCTGGGCACTGGCTGACTCAGCAAGGACTCTGCTCCCTGCCTGCTCATGGCTTTTCCCCTGCCAACAGCAGCATGTCCAAGGTAAATTAGCTGGTTTTGGAACAGCTTTTGTTCCAGCTGAGATTGGCAACCTCTGTCTTACTGTGAACCTTTTTGATATAGCAGCAGAACACCATCCAGGTGTGGAACACAGCCTGAAAATGCCTGCCATGCTACCCTCTCCAATAGTCTGCCACGTTTGGATCTCCAATTAATGATCCAAATTTCCCTACACTGTACCCTGAAGAGAAAGCATCTGACTCCTGTCCTTCAGATCCAGCTCCTTTTGCCAGTTCCCACTTTTAAGGCTTCCCTGATAAAATCTAGTGGAGCTTGTTCAGGCTGTTCAGATCAGTGGTGGCTGTGGGAAAGACTCCTGTAAAATAAGACTGTTTAGATTTCTGTTATCCTCTTATTTAATTTCCTGTAGACTTCAGTGCTTTCTGAGCCTGGCTATGGCTAAACCATGCTCAAGAGACTATTTAAAATACTCTTTTTTTTTTTATGATACTTTTTCTAGAATCTTGTCAGTAATTTTCTGCCTTTGACACTTGAATGGTGAATTAAGGAGTTCTACCTCTACAATATATCCATGTTTTGTTACAGCAGAAGTTCCTAACTGAAGGTCTTTTATGTTGTTCTAAGTTTCCCTCTTGAATATATAGCATTACTTTGGGCCAAGGTCCATGAAACCTCCAAAAGTTTGCCTGATTTACCTTCCATTCTCCATACACTGTGTTAGACCTGGGATTTCATGCTCTGCTCATCCTGGGTCACAGCTTGGCTTCTTTTCAGGTGCTAAATCCTGCAGCTCCATTAATGTGTGGCTGCTCAAGACAGCCCCTTGAAGCAGCCCACGTGGCTCCTCAGCAGGTCTGCGGGTTTAGAGACAGCCAAAGAAAGCTCCTGGCACAACTTCTTCTTGAAAGTGGGTGTGAGGGAGGAGGAGGCAGCAGTTGTTGAGCTGACAAAACTTCTTGTCTCCTGTCTGGGTCTCAATGGACTTCAAAAGAGGGTCGAGAAGTGCCAAGTCCTCAGGCTGGCCCTGTCCCACGCAGGGGCTGCCTTCCAGTGTGGCCCAGGAGCCTCCGCTCAAGGTGATTTTTTTTCAGAATTTTTATTCCTTTCTGCACCTCTTGTTCTGGGTTGCTGAAGTGTTCCTGCTGGCTTGTATTTTTACGAGGATTTGTCTCACCCATCGGGCTCTGAGGACTGGGCCACCTTCCCACTGCCGAGCCATGGCAGAGCTGCACTCACCGGGGATGCTGGGCCTGCTCCGGCCTGCCGCTCCACCCCTTATGGGAAAAGCAGAACTCTCATTCCTTCTCTGAAAAACCTCCAACTCTCAACTCTTTAGCCCAGCTTGGAGCCCAGTGGTGCCTCTGTTGGTTGTCTTATACTGCCTGGACTGAAATGTTGGCCTTCAGTGCTCTCCTTGGAGGTGCCATCCCACACCTGAGTCCAGCACTGAGCCATTTGCCCAAGCACTGTTGGACTGGCCTGGGCCTTTCTGTGCTCCTGCCTGTGTCCAGTTCCTTTGGCTGCCTTGGAACCCTTCTGTGGGCTCTGACTTCTCTCTCTACCACCAGCTCCAAAACCATCACCATCTTCTGGCTTCCCCGTGATTTTCCCTTGGTTCTCTTACCTGGAGAAGACCTAAACATCTCCATGCATTCATGCCAACTGATGAGTCCCTGGGATATTTGTAGTTTGTATTTCTCTTTACCAAACCCATTTGTACTAGGAGTGCACAAAAATGCAAGGATTACTGAAACCCCCTCTTCTACCCCACACAAACAGTCCCCCCTGTGAGGGCAAACAGGCCTTTTGTCCACCATTTTGCTGCTGCACAGCGATGTCCCCTCTATTGAAAAATGGTTTTGCCTGGAGGCAAATTATTAAACAACAGACTTGCACCAATTTCTTTGCCAAACTCTTGCTGTTTGTACCCAGTGCAGGCCGATCCTGGCAGTGCTGGGCTGCTAGAAGCAGGGATGTGCCCGATCCCTCAGCAAAGCCTGTTCTGGCATTGCACAATGTGTCTGTTCTCCGGGGGCTGTGCGCAATTCCGACTGGGACAGATGTCTGAGCCTGATCCCGCTGCAATGACGTCAAAGGCTGCAATCCTGTCCCTCTCCCCGGGGCTGGCAGGGCCTGGCTGCGCGTGAGGCCGTGGGGCTGCCGCCACTTTGCCTTGTGCGGTGGCATTAATCTGTCACCAAGTGCCAGCACGGGTGACCCCTGCCACTATGCACGGTGCAGATCTGCTGACATGCTTGGCTCTTCCTTGCAAAACTCCTGCTGCTCCAGAAACTTTGCACTGAAAGCAAATGGGAGTTGATTTTAAAAGGAGCATCCTCCGCTGTTGACCCGTGAGGGGAGAAAAGCCCAGTGAACTTGCAGCCTTTCCCATGCTGGGGACGCTGGCTGGCACCAACAAATGCCATTTGTCATGGAGCTGCAGCAGGCAGCACAGCGGAGGGGATCAGTAAATCCCTGGATGTGCCTTGGCGCCTGTCTCCATGGCACTGATTAGGAGAACAGGAGTTGTTATCTATGTGCAGCTATTTTGGATGCCTGTGTGAAGGGCTGCTGAAGGCAGCAGCAGCTTGCACCCAACTAGCCGTGGTGACATGGGGTGACACACACTGCTGCACCTGACTGTTTGCCACAGGGAAGGTTTCCCAGGGCTGCAAGGAAGGACGAGACTGGCACATCCCTGGGGTAGGACTTCCCCGAGGTGCCCCAGCCTCTGCACTCCCCGGGGGCTGTGGCAGGGCAGGGGTTGTGACAGGACGTGATTCACTATGACCTCCTGGCACCTCTGCCAGCATTGCCTGCACCTCGCCAGCCCTGCCCACTGCTGAGGCACTGCTGACATTCCACATCTGCCAGACCCAGCCTGGAGTGGGCTGAATCCAGCCCGAGCTCGATGAAATGCTGTTCCTGATTTGGTCAGCTGTGTGCTGGCCTGAGCCATGGTCCATTTTCACAGCTCTGCACAAAGGTTGGGGGAAGGAAGGAGTGTTTGACATTTTCAAGTTTTATATGAATGCTCAGACAGTTCTTAGATTCTTCTTAAAAAGCTGATGACAGATTAAGAACAGCTCCCAAGTTAGGATTTTGGAAATACTGGGGTTTTCCAAGTTGTCAATCCAGCAGGAGGAGTTCCAGCGTGCCTGTGGCTGTGCACAGCATCCTCTCCTTTGGGCAGCTCAGGGCTGCTGGTGGTAGCTGCTCTCTGGATGCTGCCACATGTAGGGTATGCCCTGGAGAAAGTGAAAAAAGAGTCTGTAACATTAGCAGGTATATTTTAATAGCTCATGAAATGAAATAACTGTATGATGTAGAAAGCTATTAAAGAACAGTTAGCCTTACAAAAATGGAAGAGTATGGTTTTTAACTTATAGGTACAGAGGTAAGGTATCTAAAAATCTGTAATTTTGAGGTGGAATAGGACTGAGACAAGTCTTGAAATTAAATATTTAATTACCAAATCAATTTTGCTTAAAACATCCAGAGTTTGCAATTGATTTCATTAGCCTGTTCTGAGCCCACCAGTGAAACCCCTGGTTAGTGCTGGTGCTGCTGTATTGGTTTGCTGTGGGTCCCATAAGCAAATTATTGTGCTTATAACAGAGTATGCATGCTAAAAGTGAAGAACTTGGTATTCCAAAACCAACGTCCTTTCTGTCTTCTCTGATAGAGATAACTAGTTTATTTCTAGGTGTAAAAGCAAAAGCAGTTTCCTTGACTGGTTGTGTTAACAAGGCTATGAGGAGAAGGGCTGGTGTGGCAATGCTTCATACTTTGCAGGGCAGAAATCAGCCAGGATTTACCAGAGGAGCTGTGATATTTAGATAGGAATCACAAAGGGAATTACAACAGTGAACTTCAGCTGACTCTGACAGGTTTGCATGATCAGTGCCTCACTGTAGAAAGAGAGATGCTGCTTGCTGATGGCCAGGAGCTCTAATGGTATCTAGGGAAACCTGGCTGCCTGCAGTAGCTCACAGGATGGCCACTGTTAAATGCAAGCTTGTGCAAAACCGTCTAAATATTGCTGGATCATTGGGGTAAATTGGCTTTAGAGCTGAGGGCAGTTGCTGTGCCAGCCTCTGCAGGAAACTGATCCCAGGTCCACTTGGACAAAGACTGGGTGATATGCAGAGGTTTAGAGATGTCTTTTCCCTAGGGAAAAAAAAAGAATTAGCATGTCATTAAGTAGAGGTTATGGACGGATTAAACCACGCAATAAGACATTATGTTCTCCCCAGTTCAGTGATTACATGCTCGTCTCATAAGAGTTGCCATATTCCCTCTGCCTCTAGCACAATTCAGATGTCCTGAAAAAAAGACTTGCTCATAATCTTTTTTCTAAATATTCTTCACCAGGCACTTGAAATCCATTTTATGAACATCAGTTTGTTCTGTATTGTACATGGCCAAGATTATTATCCTTTGAGAACAGGATGTGAAACCACAGAGCGAGGAGATGAGGTGAGTCACTTCTGGCCATATAGACATTTTAAATAGTAGGAGGATTGGGAAGGGACATATTTTCCTCTCAAGCAGTGTTTGTGGGGGAAAAATTATATGCCAGTAATCTGAATTTAGCTCTCCACCATTGCCTGTAACACCAGCAGGGGTGAATATTTGGTCACAAACACCTATAGAATAAGAAAACGGGCATCTTTAGATATAATTAATCTTCCTCCAAACTTTTTGACAAGTCTGAGGTGGATGTGATTGTGAAAACACTTACTAAGATCACATCTGTACTTTGAGGAAGAATAATCCAGGTCTGAACCACTGGTTTTTCATTGCTTACATTGCAACTAAGGACCCACTAGATGAGAAAATAGAAGATTGCATCACAATGGATGATTTTTGATATGAGTGATCCAGTTGTTTGGGGTTTTTTGTCTGTTTTTTTATTATTAATTATTCTGCTGAGAATATCTGTCCTGGGACTAGCAAAGCAGTCAGCTCTCAACAGCAGCAAAATAAATCTCAGTCCAGGGCAACACAAATTGGGAAGAAGCTCCAGAGAGTGGTGCTATTTGAAATAAATTGAGGAAATATTTTAAAAGCTTGCATAGAAGAGCAGACTTTTGCCAGCTATTACAATTGGACTTCAGAGTAACTGCTGAGTGGGTAATTAGTCCCACGGGAACACAGGAGTCTGGACAAATGTAAAAAGGAACAAGAGGGGAAAAAAAGCGTATGAAGAATTAACTTTAGAAAACAAGCTAGAACATTAGTCACTGGAGGGCTATAACTCAACTTCCATTTAACATTTATTTCTGTGATGAACAGAAACACTGTTCTTAACCCCTGTATTGAAGCAGGAAATACAAATCTTGCTTTTTAAGACAGCTGGAACTACTTTATTGAAGTTCATCTCTTTGATAAGAGGGTGGGGGGGAGGGTAAGGAGGTGCTGAAAATACTGCAAACCTAGCAAACAGGACTTGTGTTCTGGTGGAGCAGGGAAAAAACAGTTCTGGAACTGGTCAAGATATTAGGTGAGGTCTGTTTTGCTCTCAGAGACTCCCCCACCATGAAGACAAAGCAGTTAGTCAAGGTTTAGAAGATCATGTCCCCACCACCATTTGCTCACAGCCTGTCTACAGTGCATGGTCTCACTTTGCCCAGGGCTGAGAGCTCTCCAGCTGGAAGGAGGTGATTTACCTACCTAACGTGCCAGAGGATACCTCTTTGCATAACTCTTTGCTGGGTTTAGAAAGACTTGGTGGAACACAGCTACAAAGAAATCTTGAAGCCTGTGAGACACTTGTGAGGTTATATAGAGCACATGTGGTTGGTCCTGCCATTCCAGGTCTCCTGATCCATAGTCCTGTGCTGTAACTACTGAACCAGGGACTTATTTATAGCATTTCCACACTTGGGTTTTGTGGTTCATTGCTCCCATTATTATCTCAACAGCAGTGATTTGCTCATCAGTCCTTTGTAGGAGAACTAGTATTGCTTTGGCTGTTTGGTGTTTAGAAGAAAGAAGGATGTAATTCCTGTGACTCTAGAGATGCAGGAAGCTTTGCAAAATCTCCTCATATGTCTGAGTGTGAATCTATGTAATGGGTGATATTCACTGAACTGTGTGTCTGGAGCAGTAACAGTAACATCCCAGCTGACAGTTCAGGACCAGTCACCAAACCTGGATCTTCCTCATTTTGAGGACTTTTGTGCTGTCTCTACAGCCTCCAAGGAGATTGAGTTAACCTGCTGCTGGGCTCTCACCAAATCACCAAGTGATGGGGTCCCACCTGCCTGTTCTGCACTGGTACCCATAGCAACTGTCTGTTGGTGCTGTGGTGTTGCATTTCTGACCTGCTGCTGCTCCAGCTGTGACCTGAGCGAAGGTTACTGATGTTTTCATGTAGGCTTTGTGTTTGCTGTTTCAGGTGAGCGAGAGGCTCTGAATTCCCTCGGTTGGCTCACCCCCTCTGTTTCCCAATTCAAAGCAAATGGCCAGACAGGCAGGCAGCTCTTCCTTGAAGACGTTCAGATTCTTGAGGGGTGCGCCAGTGTCTGGCAGACGTGGCGTTGGCAACGCACGCTGGACACAACATGGTCAGAATTGTTCAGTCCTGTAAACACTGTCCTCAAAACCACCATCTCCTCTCACTACCTCCTTGAGCCGCTTCCCCGCAGTGCTCAGCACAAGGATTCTGCACAAACGCACCCAGCCCTGGCGTATTCCTTCCAGGAGAGGGCAGGGGAATACAGTTTATCGCAGATCCACTCCTGAACTGCAGCCAACGTCCATCCTATCCCAGATCTTCCTGCACGTCTTCCAGTCTGTTTTGCTTTCCTTAACTTGGATGAGCAGAGGTAGGTGCTGAATGTCCCCGAGGTGAGTCAGTGGGTTTTGTCACATTTACAGACCTGCCTGTTCCTGAGTCATCCTCGGGAGGGTCGGCTTGGACTGGGCTGTGCCCCTTGCTCTTGAACCCTTTGCAAAGCACCTTGTGCGTCCCACTGAAGGCATTGGCTGCTGGGCAGCTCCAGCACCAGGGTTGAAAGAGCCAAGCCCCAGCTCTCGTGCTTTACCTTGCCATCAAGCTGGGGAGGCAGTGATGGGACAACGTGTGCATCACACACTCAGCACAGCCCTGTCCCTGCAGAGGGTGGGCTGATTCCCTTGGATGGTCCTGATGTCAGGAACAGCTCTGCTCTGTGGGTGCTTTTGCCAGTAGATTAAAATGCAGGAGTTGTGCATGGAAACACAAGGCTGGAGCTGGACCTGGCTAAAGATGGCCTAGAGAAATGCAGCCAGAAGGTCAGCTAACATTTTCTCTCTCAGTATATTAATGAACAGAAAGTTTGGGAGATAATCAGAGACTCTCCCCAGGTCCCCCCACTGTCTTGAATAGTCAAAAGAATAATATCACAAAAAATCCTTAAATGAGTTTCTTCCAACCTATCTCCCCCTGGTCCTATGACTCTGAATTGAAAAGACAACATAATTTCCAAACCAGTGGAGGAAAAAAAAAACCAAAAATCAATAAACTGTTGGCCCTGCAGCACAGATGCCCTGGCAAGGCCAAAGAAATTAAGTCCTGAGATTGCTGTTGCTGTTTCCACCTTGTCATGCAGAGACACAGCCAGGGATAAACATATTCTTTGTGTCAATATTTCTGTAGTACTGAGAGAACTTACAGTCCGTATCTGTGAGTGTCAAGGACTGCTAAGTTAACGTGATTATAACATTACTGGAGAGCCTGACAGGGGTTTTTGTTGCCTATGTGCCCATGTAACTGTTCTGGTGCTGAAAGCTGAAGCCCAGTAGAGCTCAGCTGGATGTGACCATCAGCTTTGTGGCACATAGAAGGGATCCATCTGCAGGAGATTAATTAAAAAAAAAAAAAAGCCAAAAAACACAAACAACAAACAAACCCCACAAATAGATTGGAACTCCTTTTTTTTTTCCCCTCCGCTTGATTATTTTTGGTCTTTTCATTGGAAAAAGAGCAACCCTGATTTGTAAATCAGATGGAAATGTATGAGTAATCAATTCAGCCTGACTAACCCTTGTTTTGCCAGGTGGCTGGTTGGCTCATCAGATTACTAATAGTTTGCTGCTGCAGTAAATGGGAAACAGCTAGGGCTGGGGCAGAAATACCACAGGTGACCTCTAAAGACAGCAAAGCACTCACCTAATGCAACACAATCCCTCTTTTTGCCTGTCCGGTAAGTTCAAACACTTTTTCTTCAAGCCCCTCAAAAATGAGAAGTAATTTGTAGCACAGAACTGTACAAGCAATGTACAAAAGAGGAGAAAATCCAAGGTAGGAAACATCAGCCTCTGTAGAGCACATTTGGAAAGGCAAAGTGTGAGCACAGCCAGACAATTCTTAGGTGTAAACAGCTGAGTGTGGCATGGAGGAGCCCTTTGCTCCTGTTCCCACCTTTAATGGGTCTGTGCTGTGTGGCACAGAACAACTCATGAATAATTCAGCCTATGGATCCTTTTTAACTTTATAAAGCAGTGCAATTATTATCCTCAGGGATATTTTTAAAAGTTTGGGTGCTGAGGTTTATCTGCCTTTCCTGACTGGATTTTTAGCACACAGCCATCAGACAAATACTAGTGAAAAGGACCTTAACTTTATGTTTTCCCCAGGGTTTGACTGGGCTGTGGCAATGCTAGAAAGGCTGTCTGAGCAGGGCAACCAGTTTGACTGAAGTTCTCTCCTGAAAGGTGGCAAAAGAGAGAATGGAAAATGTCCAAGTAATATCAAGGGACAGAAGTGATAGATTTTCAAAGGACTTGTTGAAGAGGTGAAGAGAGGGAAGGAAATCTCGTAGTGATGCCCCAAAAGGATGGTTTAGGGGAAAATTCAGATGTATTTTATAGTGTGGAATGAGGACTCGGTTGTGCTTCAGTACCAAAAGGATGCTGACGTGTGACATCAGTCACAGATGCACAAAACCTCATTCCAAAAATCCTGTCCCAGCCCAAGTCATTGCTGGTTCTCATGAAAAGTTGGCAGAAAAAAGGGATCAGAAGTAATTATATTTGTCTAGATCTGTGCATTTCCCCTGCTGTTAATAAAGGCTTGTAGTGTTTCCAAAGCCTTGAGCAAAACTTAGATGTGTGTCAGTTTGCTTTCACTGTCATGGAGTCTCAGAAGAATTAACCAGTTCACAGCTTGAGAAGTGCATTCAGAGATCACGGAGGGATGGGAAAGTGGCTGAGTCAGCTCAGAGGCTGGCACTTGCCACTGGAGCTTGTAAATCTCAGTTTTGGGTTTAAGCCCCAAAGTGTGCCTGCAGACCTCAAAACCAGACTGCGGTTTGAGGCACTGCCAGCAGAGTCATGGATAAGACAATATGGTCTTGCTGAGAAAGGAAATTTCTCTGATAAAATCTTTGCTCAGGAGAGATGTTGTAGTGGATGAAGCTGCGGGGATGTTTCAGCAAGGACAGCCCCAGACTGGCATTCAAGGAGGCAGTGACTTTTGTGTGTTTTCTCATTATTTCCTGTTGTAAGGTGGCAGGTTTGTGCTGCAGTGAGGCATCAGAACTTGTGCCATTGTTGATCCTTTTTCTTTGGTTTTCATGTGTCCATTGTCTCTGTCTAGAAACTTTGCTTGGGCAGAAAAAGAGGACTTTGGATCTTTGTCCAGGGTGTACTGATGTCCAATGGCCTGGTCAGGGCACCAATTTCTACAACAGTTGTGGACACCCAGGAATGCTGAAGGCACAGTCCCTGAGCCTACACACCAGGGCTGTGCTGAAGTTTCCCATGGATTCTGTGTGCATGGCCAAGGGGATCTGGACACACACAAAAGGTTTGGTGCATCCAGAACTTGTCACATAGTGTGAGAGTGAGCTCAGGTCAGGGGTTCATCCTGGATACTCTGGACCTGCTTCCCAAGTGCTGTGCACTGCCTGCCTGCATTTCTAATACTTTTTTTTCTTTTCCCCCAGGGAAATCTCAGGGAGAAATACAGATGCTTTAGTTACACTTTCCTTATATTTTCCATTGCATTTCACCTCACAGTGGTATTGAAAGGGTGAGATGCTCTGTAAGATTCTTCAGATGTGAAAAAGTGTCAGATCCCTGCTCCATTACGGCGTGCAGGTGCTGGCACAAGGGATGGTGGCCGTGAATCCCCTCCATGTTTGGACCTGCCTAAGCCCACTGAAAACTTCTCACCTTCCTATCTCTAGCCTCAGAGGGAGCCAACAGCCCTGCAGCTGCACAGTAGGCAAAGGACCCAGCCTCCAGTGCTTTTAGGGAAGCGAAAAGGCTGTGGGCCCAGTAAAACGGATGAAACTTGAAAAGCAGAACTGGGAAAACACCGTTTTATTTCCACATAAGATAAACATGGGACTTCACTACCTCTCTAGCAATTTAAAGAAAGTTCAGAACTACTGTGACTAAAATATGAAGACGTTGTCTTTTGCAAATGGGAAAACACAAGTTAGAGAAACCTCTAAAGTGTCCCAATGCCTAGGTAGGTTATAGTAATGATAAAATTAAGATTGCAACTTTGGGTTGTTTTCATGTGATAAACATTGCATGGGAATTTTGTATGTGTACATCCAACAATTCAAATTCCATTTAAGACCAGCCTTGAGGGCTTGGATTTTAGCTCTATTTAAATTTCATGTCCTTTGCATTGCTAAATCAAGCTAAACTTCACCTACTCAGGGAACAAAGGGGTTTTAATTGAGAGAAAGCGGTAAAACAAGGTTTGCCAAACATCTATTTTGGGTAAAAATATTTAAGGCCAACATTTTTACCAACGTAATCCTTTTTACGTCAGTGAAGTTCCACTAATGCAAAATTTGGCCTGATGTATTTGTACAAATATAGTATCTAGGATTTTGATGAGTACGTATTCATGCATTATTCATTGAGACAATGTGGAGAGGAAGAACGAGGTCTGTGTATGAGAGCAGAGCTCTGAGCACCCCCAGGTGCTTTGATCATCCCCAGTGGGATGAGGGAGCACCTGTGGGGTCACCCTGCGCTGCTGCCAGGCCATGACTCATTGAGGCTGAGTGGCCCCCTGGGAAGAGACTGGATTATGTTTGCCAGGCTGTGGGATGTGTTACTGGCAATTCTGAAGAAATGCAGATGGATGGTATTTTTGCGAGTTTAAATTGAGCTGGATTTGAAAAGAGATGAGACTGCACCTTGGTTCTGCCACAGAACTTTTGTTTGAGCCTCTGTGCCTCAGTTTCCCCATGAAATGAGACTAATACTTCATTTTCCCTGCAGGGCAGTGAGCCCTACAGTGGAGGAGTAGGAATGGTGTGCTGTCCCACATGCCCTTAAAAAATGGTGCACATACCTGTTATCATTAGACTGCATTCTAATACCCCAGGCTGCATCTTCCCAAGGATATGAAAAAAGGAAAAATGAATTTGAAAAACCACTGATTGAGCAGAAAAACTGACTGCTGCTGCAGCTGGCCCCACTGTGAGCTTCCTCAGCCAGACTTCACCTCTGCAGGAGTTGAACATGGATCCTGATCCATACCAAATATTGCATAGCTATAGTGTGTTTGTGTATACATGTATGTACATACGTATATAACAATAGTTAAATGTGTTTATATGAAAAACTAATGATGCCTATAGTAATACTGGGGTGTGTGTGTGTGTGTGTGTGTGTGTGTGTGTGTGTGTGTGTGTGTGGATGCATGTCCCAATACTGTCTGGCATGCTGGAAGTGCCCCCACCAAGCTCTGGCAGGCAGGAGAGGGGCAGGTGTGAGGGAATGGGGCTCCTTGCATCTCCCAGGGACTCGCTTATCTCCAGGAGATGTCCAGAGGCTTGCGCACGTACAGAATCACAGAATGGTTTGCGTTGGAAGGGACATTAAGACGCCATCTAGTCCAATTCCCTGCAGGGAGCAGTGACGTTTTCAACCCGATCAAATTGCTCAGAGCCCTGTCCAACCTGACCTGGAACGTTTCCAGGGATGGGGCATCAACCAGCTCCCCGAGCAACCTGTTCCGGTGTTTCATCGCCCTTCCTTACACCGAATCCGAACCTGCCCTCTTTCAGTTCAAAACCCGTCTCCCTTGTCGCACGGCTCCAGCCGATCCGAGCGCTCGCATCGCCGCGCTCGCACCGTGCCCGCGGCCGGAGCCCAGCGGCACCGCCCCGGGGGCCGAGCGCGGCTCCCATTGAGGCCGGGCCCGGGCCAGCCCCCGCCGCGGCAGGGCCAATGGGGGCTGCGGACGCGGTCGAGCCTCTCCCCGGCCTCCCCCGCCGCGGCCGGGCGCCCGTCATGTGAGGGGGATATAGTACTACGGGCGCGGGGCCGCGCTCCGCAGCATCGCACCCGCCTCCCGGGGGAGCTGCGCCCGCCTCCCGCCGCTCCGCGCTGCCGCCGCTCTGCCTGTGCGGGCTGCTGCTTTGCGTCTGCTTGGGGTTCATCCGGCGTTTTTCCTGTGCGTGTGTGCGCGGTTTTCAATTGTTCCCTTTTTTTATTAGTATTATTTCTACAGATTTTTTTCTTTTTCCTTTTTTTTTCTTTTCCTTTTTTTTTTTTTTTTTTTTTTGTGGCTTGGTTGTCTTGTTTGGGGTTTTTCTTCCCTCCCGTTTTCGCTGTTGTTGTTGTTGCGTTCTTCTCGTGGTCGTTCGTGGCCTTCGCTCCCCCCCGGCTCGCAGAGGAGTTCAGGTAAGGGCGAGTGGGGTCTGCCTGCGCGGCCGCAGCAGCGCACCGGGGCCGGGCTGTGCTCCTGCTGCCGCGCACGGCGGAGCTGCGGGATGGAATTCCATCCCCGCCGGGGCAGCGGCCAGGGCTGGGGGCTGTTTTGGGGCTGGAGCCGTGCCGTGCCGTGGAGTGACAGGCGGCGAGGGGGGAGGTTTGTTCCCGATCATTGCTACCACGCTGGTGAGGGGAGGGAGAGTGAGCTTGGACCCCCAAAGCCTCCTGAAAAGAGATGAAGGGAAAAACCAATAAAATAAAGAATAACTAAAAAATACTACGAACAAAACAGAAAAGCACGGTTAAAAAGACCTCCAAGCAAACAGAGGCTTTGTAGCCATGGAAGCCTGGCTGTGCTTGTGCTGCGGTGGGAATTCTGTGTGTGTGTGTCTCGGCACCCCTTGCCCTGCCTGGTGGCTGGTGCCACGCGTTGTTTCGGGGCACCCTTCGCTGCCGGGGTGCAGAGGCAGCGGGTGCGCTCCGGCGGGGCCACTGCCTGTGCCCTCTGCAGGTGAAGTGCTTCCTCTTGTGGAAGCCAAAGTTTGGGGCTGGAGCGGGATAGTTTTCAGTAATCAAATCTTTGGGAATGCTTCTGCAGCTTCCCAGGAGCAACGGGTTTGGAGAAAACAAACCTAAACACCTCACTGTGTCCGGGGAGCAGCACAGCCACCTTGCGGAAGAGATGAGAGAGCAAATGGGTTTTCTCCGGGCTTGCGGCTTCTTTTTATTATTATTTTTTTCTACCCCCCTGTATTTCTATTTCAATTTCTTAGAAACGCTGGGCCTGCTTCATTGCCTGGTTTATGGCTCTGTCTGTGGAACAGATTTAAAACCTTCTAGGGAACAAGAGAAAACCCTGAAGAGATTAGTCTTAAACTAGAAAAAGCTGTGGCAGTAAATGTAGGAAATGACTGTCAGCGTCTCATATATGCTGTTGATCAGTTGTGCTGAGCCGACTGTCCAGAAATGACAGGCTGGGAAATACATCCCCATGTTTCAGCAAGTTTCCAGGACTTAACGTTTTAATGTTGCTCTGTGTCAAAATATGTCTTCTCTGGTTTGTTTTTTGTTGGTTTTTCCTTTGTTTTTTTTTAGCTGGTGATTAGATGGACAGGTTTTAAACGGAACAACATGTTTTTGGCAGAAAGGACATAATAACAACCCAGGGAACTCTTTAAAAAAGTTGGAGACAGTCGTGCTGCTGAACAGCTGCTATATTTCACTCCAGAAGTGGCTGTTTTCAGTGGCTCAGGCACTGCGGTCTCACTATAGGTGCTTACATTTCTAACATGTTTTCAAGGTTCCTAGAGATGAAAGTGCTTTATGGAAACAGCATCATTAGTTTTCATAGCCTTCACAGCCCCGGCTTTTTTTTGGTTTTGTTTTCCAGTCTTCTAGTTCGGGCTGTGTCTTCAGGCAAAGTAAGGATGAAAGCCTGTTTAGTTGTTAGCCTGGCCTTTAGGAGAAAAATATAGCCAGGGCCCAATCCTGCATTCCAGGCATTCTCCAAAATCTTCTTGGCTGTTCTGCAAGCTTTGAGAGTGCACAGAAAGCAGAACTGGCCCGTAATGTGCCTGGATCTATTTGCCTCTGACAGTCCCCTCTTAAAAAGCCTCTGGTTCGACCGAGTGACATTGTTCCTTGTCAAAAGAGATGGGACACAAGCGTGCTGGCTTTTTTCTGCTGAGGTAACTGGCCCACAGCAGTTGCTAGGGGTTTGTTGTTTTTTTTTTCCCTGTCATTTAAGCCCTTATTCAAGTTACAGTTTAGTTCTGTTCCCAGGGAAATATATGAATATTTGGATATGTGGCTTCCTAGTTCTTGCAGGCATTTAAAGAAAACTTGAACATTTTTATTTTTGTTTTTGTTTTTAAAGAAGTTCACCAACTGCTTCTGGTGCATGCAGAGCACGCCAGCTTTTCTTAGAAAAACACATGTTGCAGTCCAGATTTCCATCACAGCTCCATTCTTCAGAAGTTTAAGCTGGAACAAAACAGACATTGGAGGAAGAATCAGAAACCATCTGAGGGCAAGTCTTCCTTTCTGCCCTGTGTTTCTCAAGGCAGTCACCAGTGTTTGGTGTGAGATAGAAATAACCAGCTTGGGTGAATTCTTACCAGCTGCTAATAGTGATTTGTCAGAAGCAGATTGTGCTTTCTGTTTCAAATCTGGAATAGCTCAGGGACTTCTGCTGGGGGAACTTTCCATCAACAGAGATTAAAAAAAACGCGTGTTACAAATAGTTCAGCTCCTCTGACTCTTCGCTTTTACTATAAGACATGATTATAGGCTAAGGTCACAAAACAGAGCCACTAACCTCTGTTTGAACTTCCTCGTGTTCAGCACATGTGGGTATTTCATTATCTGTTCAGAGGCATAGCTGACTGACAGGACATGCATACCAGGAAAATGCACAATCTTTCTTTTAAGTCTTTCTTTCAACCCGTCCCTGTTTCCTCCCTGTGTGATTGAAAGAGGAAGCCATACCTTTAAGAAATACGGCTTTCCCCCCTCTGCCTGTGAAATATTAATATATGCTGCCAATGGGACAGAGCTCTTTAAGGGTGTTGTGTAAAATATCTTGCTCTGTGTTCACTGCAGCACTGAGCATACAGAATCCTTTTGATATTTCTCCAGAGAAGGAAAGACAGGGCAAATTTTGGAGATGAGGCAGCAAGGATGCTCTGCAACAGCAGTAACAACCATCCTCTTCCCTGCACAAAACTGGGAGCTATTGACTATTCATGGCAAAGCGTCCAAAGCGCAGCAGCAGAGCCTGTGGAAAATGACAGCGTGTAACAAGATTGACTGGCATTTCCTTCACGCTGGGTCACATGCCTCCTAATTCACACACACACACAAAACCTCACAGGCTGCTCGAATGACTTCTATCTCTGCAGTCCACATACCTTCCACAGAAAGAGTTGTTTTATTATGCTCATGTACAGCTCTGTTTTCAATCAGTCACCTTGAGCGAATGACTGAGGGCCAGTGTTCGCTCCATCCAGAGGTCTCTGCCTTTGCTCTCTAAAGGGCATAATCTCCCTCCGTAAGCAATTTTTTTTTCCTAGGGGAGGTGGGGAATAAAAAAACACGCAGATGTCCCTCCTTCCTCCCCCTCCCCAGACACCTTTCTAGGAAGTTTGCTTGTGTTAACTGGGAAAGCGCAGGACGATGGCTGCTGTCAGCAAGCACTGCGGTGGGCTGCCCTGGGAAAGGTGGGGCTGGCTGTTGTGGGGTTGTAGCAGGATTAGGGCTCACGTCAGCCAGGATTTGTGGGATGCTGTCTCAGCATGAGGGGGACACAGGGGGCTCATGGCAGGGTCGGGATTCTGGGGGTCCATGCAGCCCTCCCAGTTCAGCACAGGGCTCAGCTCAACTCTGTCCCCAGAGAGACAGGAGCGGGGAGCAGTGGGGTGAAACCAGCCACCAGCTGGCTGGCAGGACATGGTAATTAGCTCAGCGCAGTGCCAGCCTTATTAAGGACAGTGCAGGTGATGATGACGTTGGCACACTGATTCATTACATCTGGAGGGGAAAATCCGCCTAGTAAATGCTGAAGCACAGTAAATATTTTTGGCTCCTGCCAGATTGATCCTTGCATTATGCTGAACAGCCTATATTTGTAGAACTGAGGAAGTTAAAAATAAGGTTGGTGGAAAGCTACAAGATAGGGAAAGGATTTGCATTTTATGGCCACCAGCAGTAAACTTCTTTTTATTTGTTTCTTTGTGGTGGTAAAAATTTCAACACTTTATTTTTTTCTCCCCATTCCCTTCTTTGGCTCTGGATTTCATTGGTAGGTGAAAGCTCGTTATTTATTTTCTCTTGCCGGTAATATACTTTAAGGGAGCTGTAAATCTGGAGCACACAATGATGGGAAATGGGACACAATGGGAAATGATTTCTGACAAAATTCTTTTGCAAATACGTGGTGCAATCCTGCAAAACCCTTCAGCCCTGACAGTCCTCGGGGGGTGGTGCAGACATATCAAAGCTTGCAGCAGCCTGTGTACCTAGGGAGGCTGGATGCTCTGGACTTTCCTGTGGGCTAGAGGGCTTTACGAGCTTCAGTCCATGGAGATAAATGATTAAACCAACTTCTGACTGTTGCTTTTTTGTTTTCCTGCACTCAGGCTCTCACCTGAACTTTGGCTGCCTGGTATATGCTGTTGGGATATCTTTAAGAGATCGTCCAGGAATGGTGGATCACTTGCTGCCTACTGATGAATCCTTTTCATCCACAAGATCTTCTCTTGGATACTTTGGGGACATGACAGCAGGCGTGAGGTCCTACCAAATGCTGCCTTCTCCCCTGTCAGAAGATGACAGCGACTCGTCCAGCTTTTGTTCTTGTTCCAGCCCTGACTCCCAGGTCCTCAGCTCCAGCTATGGAAGCACATCCAGTGCGGAAAGTCAGGACAGTATCTTAGACTATTTATTGTCCCAGGCATCTTTGGGGAACACCACTGCATCATGGTGGGACAAAAGGAGACTTCAGCCAATAGTGAAAGAGGAGTACTTCAGGTTGCCTGAATTTCCTGTGGATATGGAAGACTCAGGACCATTTCAGCCCACGCTTGAGGAAATTGAGGAATTTTTGGAGGAGAACATGGACTTGGAGCTCAAAGAAAGACCTAAAAGTGAGACCAAGGACTTGAGAGCTTGCAGCCAAGTTTCTGTTGCTTCACTGCAGCAAAAAGACCATATGTTACCCAGTGCTAGTTTAAAGGAGAGTAAAAATGAACAGTTGAGCAGCTCAACGGAAGGTGGACAAGCTTCAAATGGAGGAATGACCCTGGAGAATGGGATACCTGTTATGCTCCAAATTCAGCCTGTACAGATCAAACAGGAGTCCAACACGAGCCCCAGTTCCCAAGGACCAGCACAGGAGAACATTAAAATTGCACAGCTCCTAGTCAACATCCAAGGACAGACATTTGCCCTTGTGCCTCAGATAGTTCAGTCGTCCAATTTGAACTTGTCCTCTAAATTTGTCCGCATTGCTCCCGTCCCCATCGCCGCCAAGCCAATTGGGCCAGGAGGCATGATCCAGGGACAGACGGGAATCATCATGGGTCAGAAATTTCAAAAGAACCCTGCAGCCGAACTCATTAAAATGCACAAATGTTCTTTTCCTGGTTGCACCAAGATGTACACGAAAAGCAGCCATTTGAAAGCCCACCTGAGGAGGCACACAGGAGAAAAGCCCTTTGCGTGCACGTGGCCAGGTTGTGGATGGAGGTCAGTATTGGGGTGCAGCTCTTTCCAGTCCCCCTCCCCCTTTTTGCTCACTTGACCTAACTTGCTGAGCAAATAGGTTTGTACTCTGATTTATAAACTGTTTCTCTTGCCAGAACTTGTTTGGTTGGTTTGACAGTGAAGACCTTTTGTCTTCCTGTTAGGCAACCCAGGGATTTTGATAAATTAAATAGCACAGCATCACCTGCTGGCACCAGCAGTTTTAGTGTTAAAAAAAAATAAAAGTAGTCCATCATAATTTGTATTTCATTCTAGAGGGTGAGATTAACTTGTTGCCACAGGCAGGACCTGGTGTTTGCATTGGTGTGGTTGCAGCACAGCAGCCCCAGCAGCCCCGTGGCTGGTAGCAGCTGAGGCTGTGAGTGAACTGTGAAGGATTTAGGGCAGAATTGCTGTGCACGAACAGTCCTGTGTGGCTTCAACTGTGTGGGACTAAACGTGGCCAGTGAAGGGCTGTGATAAGCAAGTGTGGTTAAAAGCAGCATTCTGTGCACTTTCATAGAAAATGCACTCCATCCCACTCCTTCTGAAAATGCTGGCAGTGACACTCTGGCATACTCTGGGTTTTATTCTCTGTCTTGATTCAGAAAAATGCGTGGGTGCCACTCAAAGTTGCAAAAAAGCTGTCAGATGTAACAAAATAACCAGAAGGCTGAGGTGGAATTAAGCATTGCTTGAATGAAAGATTGCAGGTTTGATTGAGAAAATGTTTTGCAGACAGCATTTTATTTTATTTATTTTATTTTATTTTATTAGTAGTTGAAAAATTAAATCTTCATTTAAAAAAACAAATTTTTATTTTAAGGAAACTTTGACAAGTGCCTTCCTCCCTCTTTCCAGTTAGCTGTATTACTGGCTTGCCTGCTGGCAAGTGCTAATATATAGCACCACAAATGATGATGGGAGAAAACACCATGTTTTCTACCTTGTGTTAAATTAAACTGAATTTCTTTCAAACAATATGCTGCAGAGCTTCAATGAGCAATGTCTAATGAGGAAATGGGTTGTGATCATGGGCAACAGATGAGGTAAAAAGTAACAGGAGAATGTTGTGTAAAAATGCAAATATGTGAGACATGCAGCAGTTAGAGATGGCTGGGTTGGTTTGAGGGAAAAGGTCAGAATAGAACTGAACTCTCTGTTCCCTGGCTGGACCAATCTGAAGTTTGCTTCTCAGAAGGGCTGAGGAGATCAGTTTTAGTGGCTCTACAGTCTGGTGGTGATTTTGTTTCCTTTTGCCCTGATGACACCTCTCATGAGCTCAGTTTCTTGCTGCTCAGGGTTCCCTGACACCAAACCGTGTTATTCAGCTGATTGGTCCCAGAAGCTGTAGGCTGGTTGCTCCCAACCTTCAGCAGAGGCACTTGCTGCTTTTATTTGGTTGCCAGAGTACGTGTGCACAGGCAGCAGATGTGCCTGTGGGTGTCACGTTGGCTTTCCTTGCGCTGGGAGGTGAGCACAGCTCTCCTTTTTGTGACAAATGCATGTGGCACGTGAGGGTTTGTCTAATCTATGCTGAGATTGGTACCAATGCTCCCAGTGACTTTTGTGGCTCAAGATCAGGAGCCTGAAGTGTTGCCTGTGGATGACCTTATCCAGCTCTGTCTTATCACAAAGCTGGTGTTCCCTAAGCTACGAAACCAAGGGAAATATTTAGGAAAAATATTAAGTGATAAAGGATGATTAAATTTACAACAGGTGCCTCCCTTCTCAAAGTGTTATGGTGAATGGTGTGCAGCAAAAGCAGGATGCTGGTGGGCCAAGAGAAGTGCAGGTCCTGCAAGCTGGAGCACCCTGAACTTTCAGCCACCACAACTTTTTAAAGATGAGCCCAACAGGAATGAGAAATTATTCACCTTCCTAATGAAGAGCGTGTCTTGTCCACAAACAGGTGCTGCAAGGGCTTTCAAACTCTACTGCTTTTGTCTTGTTGATTTTTACAGCCCAGGCTGCAATCCCAATGCCCCAAACCCCTGAAATTTGGAAGGGCTCTGCTGTGAGAGGTCTGCAGCCAGCAGGAGAGGCTGTGTTTGGGGAGCTGCCTCCTGTGCTCACTGCAATCCTTAGCACCAGCCTGAGATTGCTGCACACCCCCTGCGTGCTGCTCCCACATCAAAGGCCAGACCCAATTGAGCATTGAATTACTCAGTCCCCTTTCATCAATAAACCATGTTTACCTTTTCCAGAAGTTCAGTGAGAGCTGACTTAAGTCTCACATGACTTAAGTCAAATGCATCTGGACTCTCTGTTTGCTCCCAGGTCTATATAATCTCAAATGAATTTAATCACTAAAACACTGCCAGGTTCCGCTTTCCCGCTCTTCTCCCTGCATTCTTGTGTTTGTGTATTTATTTTTTCACCAAAGACACTTAAGATCTGATCTCACTGGAGATAGTATTTTCATAGCCAAAACAAAGTGTTGCCTAGCACAAAGTGCCTAGCTCGGTGGGAGGGTTAAAGGTTCCTCAGCTCTCTGTGCAGCCCTGCTATGAGGTTTTAAATTCACCAGGGTTGGAGTGTGCAAGCAGCAAACCCTTTTGCTAACCCCGAGGAAGGCTGGCGAGCCCTAGCACCTCCCTGATGGATACTGAACCCTGCATGCTTGTGCCCTTCCTAGGCACGGGGCAAGGGCTGTTTTTGGCTGACTGCAGAGCCATGCTCATCTGGCAGTGGCCGCTGACCCGTTGTGTTCCCTGGACTGGTCAGGGCACTGATCTGTGTCATGCCACCTTCTAGCCTCTGGTGAGCACTGCTCAGGCCAAAGAGCTGAGCTGCAGCATGGGCTGGGCCCAGCAGCTGTGTTATGGCACAGGGCAGGAGAAGTCCTGCTTCCCCTCCCTGGCACAGCAATGGGCAAAGCTGCAATTGCTGCAAGGCTGGGGGATGAGGCTACTGCCTTTAATTCCCCACTTCATCTTCTGGCTGGAGGCTCCACAGGTGACAGCATGGGACATAAGCTCTGCCTGGTTTGGCAGGGAGGGTCTAAAGGCTTGTAACACGTGTGGCCAGGGGTGAGCATGGGCCTGGGTGAGCATGGGGAGTACCACACATGGGGCAAGGCAGGCATCTCACATTGGCTTTTCTTGCTGGTGCTGTAGAAGGGGTTTGCAGGTGCACAGGAGCTGAGCTGGTTTCTTGTAGCAAAGCTCTGGGGATAGGCAGGATTAATCAATCCAGAGCCTTCCCTCCACTGGGGAGGACAGGTGCAGCCTATTGGCCTCAATGGCTGGTGGCCATGGCAGGGACCAGGAGTACCAGGCTGAAGCTTTTGACCTTTCTTGCCCTGTGAGCCACATATCAATGTTCTCATATGGCTGGGAGACACAGGACATGTCCTACACATCAGGGAGCTCTAGGCTTTTTCTTCAAGGGAGATGTATTTACAGTACTTCGGTGTCCTGCCAGACAGAGGGACGAAGAAGGCTCTTCTAGTTGCTGTGGGATTGCCCAGATCCCTTCACTTTTCTTTTGAAGGAGGAATCTTTTTGAAGGAGGAAATGGAAGTGGCAGAATAGTGAGATATTCCTTGGGGCTTCCTTCCTTTTTCTTTTTTTTTTGTTTGAATTTGGCATTCAACAGGGGATTATTTTCACTTTTTTTGGGTTGATTTTAGTGCCAGAATGTGCTGCAAATATTTCACTGCAGAGCCAGGCCAGCAGATCCTCCCGGCTTCCTTGTCCTAACCTTTGCGTTGTTTTTTTGTAAACACACAGACAGCTTGAGGTTTATTTCTGTGGGCTCTGTAAGTTGATCTTTCCGTCACTGCTGGGGAACAGTATTGCAACATTCCTGCCTCTTCAGCTAAGGACATCGTTATGAGGCAGAGAGTATTTTTATCGGATGAACTCATCCACGCTCATTCCTGACATGTGCCTCTTTCTCCCCCACCATCCATGCAATTCCCCTCGAAATGCACTTGTGAAGCTCTTGTGCAGGATTAGCCAAGTGCTACTGCACTTCTGTTGCAGATGGTGACCTTAATGGCCAAGGGCATAGGACAAGGCAACCCAGCCACATCTGGTTCTACTCCTTTGAAGTCTGTGTATAAGTGGATGGCTCTTTGCAAAAGCCGTTTTCCCTCTGCTCCCTCTTTTCCCTGGATGTTCCTTGTCCAGTACTCAGTCCTGTTGAGCCCATCTGCGCAGGCAACATCCTGCACTCTCCAGACTCACTCACCCATAGCTATACAAGAGCATCCCTGCAGGGATCTGGCACTGGGACCAGCTCACTCCTAAAGACTTGGGAGAAATCCCTGACCTTGCTGCTCCCAGGTTCAGACTGTGTTTTTGGGAAGCTGAGAGGAGTAGGGGTGTTAGAGAAAGCAAACATGCAAGTAGGAGGGGTGAAGAGAAATTTCTTCGTAGCCTTTATGAAGAAGACTCATCCCAAACAAGGAGCAAGTTGACAGTTCCATAACAACTGCCTGTCCTTCATGGAGCATTTGACTCTTTCACCATGACGATACCAAAGCAAGGAAAGGAAGAAAAACAAGTGAAAAGGTGAAAGAATCTCCCCTAGAAATGCCCCTGGGAGAGATGTGTCCACACCATATCTTCCCCATGATATGGGGAAGTGCCTGCGTCTGCTTTCTGCTGGCTGAGTGCTCTCTGAGGAGCATGACTGGAGTGAAGAGCTGCAGGAACTGAGGAAACCATTACCAGCTTTCCCAGTGCCTATGCCCTGGTCCTCAAGAGTTGGCGAGAGATCAGAGCTAATTAAAACCTTTATGTGGAAACTTACTTTTCTTGCATGAGGGACTTATTCATAGGAGCCCAGCGGTCCTGTTTTCTCCCTTTCATAAAAATAGTGTATTCGCTCTGTTGGTGATGTGATATTTTGCTCCAGAAGGGCACATTTTTCTACATGTTCTTTCCCCGATTTGTTCAGCTAGTGCCCATGACTTCATTTATTTATTGTAAATAAACAGCTGATACCATTTCTTGCAAGCTCTCTTTCTGTGCTGCTCTTTGTTACTGCTCTGGCAATGAAACACTTAATTGCCCTTTGTCAGGCAGCAAATTTTTTGTACCCATCTGGACAGGGCTGTTTTAGTGTGACACTGTTAATTAACCCTCTGTCTCCCAGTCATGTCCAAAGTGGAAATAGAGCCAGCCCGGCTGTTAAGACCAAAGGATTAGCTCATTTGAGTTCAATAAGGCCTGTGGGATTCATGGTGGCTATTTGGGGATTTTTCTGTGGAGACAGAAGGTGGGAAATACCTAAAATTCAAAAGACTATGGAATACAGTTTTGGTAATTAAAGGCTCAATCTTGATTTCAATTTACCTATGCTAACTATGCAAATAACTATGCTAATGGCCATTGGGACCCGCCTGAATTTCAGCTGTTGAGATGCTGAGCATCTCTGGTACCATTAAGGGCTCTTTAGCCTGCAGGAGCACACACAGAAGCCAATTTTTCAACTGAATCTAATAAGTCATGTTGTTTTCTAAGTAGCTATGGCTGGATTTATCTGGAGATTCCCTCAAAAGGGGGTGTCTGTTGTGCTTGTGTCAGTGGGAGCTTGAAACAGACCTCACCTGCAGGACAGTGGTTGTTTGCTCGAGGAATCCTTGGATTTGCAGGAGAGAGATGGTGGGAGAGGCTTTGGAGGGGACTGGCAGAGGGATTGAGGGCAGCACTGTTTTGGTCAAGCCGTACCTATGTCATGGGGTCTAGGGAATGAGGCTGATACAAACATTGCGTCTGTGCTTGCCCTGAGTCCAGGGCTGCCATGGGGCAAGGTTGGTAGTTGTGTTTCCATCAGTGCTGCTGCCTGCAGGCTGGGACCAGGTGAGCCCTGCTGTGTGTCCCTTTCAGTTCCCGGAGTCTCCCAGAGGTCTGAGGGGACTTTTTTAAACCTGCTGTCAGAGACCTAGAATATTATAAAACCCCACTGATCTGAAAAAGCTTCTCCTCTCTTCCAGGTTCTCCAGGTCAGATGAGCTGTCCCGGCACAGGCGCTCCCACTCGGGGGTGAAGCCCTACCAGTGCCCTGTCTGTGAGAAGAAGTTTGCTCGAAGTGACCACTTGTCCAAACACGTCAAGGTGCACCGATTCCCACGAAGCAGCCGCTCCGTCCGCTCCGTGAACTGATGGTGCTGCTTTCCCCTTCCCGCCCAGCCACCCTACAACAGCCGATGACAGCACTTTGCTCACTGTATTTCTAGTGATAATTTATTTGTCTCCACAGAACAGTCAATGCTGTTACTTGATACCACCATGTTTGAGTGCCCCATGTCCTTCAAAGATGATTTGAGAATGAAGTTCTTTTTGGGTCAGGGGAGCGGGGCGCTTCTTCCTTTTTTTTTTTTTTCTCTTTTAAGGATATTATTTTCCTTTCCTTCTATCTGTCTCTCCTTTGCTGCTGCTTCTTTTGGAAATTACAGTGTTTTATTTTTAGCTGTTTTCTGCTGCACAGGAAAATGTAAAAGTTGCTTGCTGCTAGTTAATTATAGCCCTGGCATTCCTGAGGGCTTTGCTCATGTACAGGCCATTCATTGTGAGTTTTTATTAAGCTGCTCTATTTGTCCAGTTTGGAAACAGCAAATTCCTTTTGAAATGAAAACAACTCCTTTGTTTTTGGGTCGCCTGAGCCAAGGATTTGTAGGGGCTGGCCATAGGAGGAGGGACAGTGGGAGTCGGGGATAGGGGGAGACAAGGCTTGGAGAGCACTGGAATGTGCCCCCATGCATCTTTGATTTTCCCATCTCACATTTACCTTTCCCTTGGCTAGGGCTATATATAAATATTTATGTATATATATATTCATACGTACATACATATATATATATATATATATATATTTAAGCAAAGGCACGTCCCAAGCAAGCCCAGAAGCTCAGGCTGGATGGAATGGCTTGGAGTGGAGCCTTTGGAACTGTGCACGTGCTTCTGTCCTGTGCTGCCGAGGGTGAAAGGATGCCCAGGTGTCAAAGGACACTCTGCTTTCCTTTGAGGCTGGTTTGCAGCATCCACTGTCTTTATCAGAAGAGCTGTTGTCTGCACATAAAGCACCAGGAAGGTGTTTGTGAGAGCCTCTGAGCTCTGCTCCTGTCTCTGTTCCTGCCCTCTCATGTGATCTGGGGGGAGAAAGCAGAGCCCCAGCCCTGGGGGTGCCCTGGTGAGCACTGGGCATTCCCACCTCCTCTGGGAGCCAAGGATGGAGCTCAGTCTCCGTTTACCTGCTGGCTGCAGGGTCTGTCGGGTGTGCCTGTGCCCAGGGAGGGTGGGAGGCACTTTGGGACAGCACTGTGAGATTGGGGTCTGGGGTGATCCTCAGTAATGCTCTCCCTCCCCACAGCCATGTCAGAGCTCCATGCAGCTGGGGTGGGCCAATGGGTGAGAACAGTAGCCAAAAGAAACAAATTTGCGTGATAGCTGGCTAAGAAGGGAATTTAAACAAATAATCAGATGGTAGCAGGCGAGTGATTTTATTTGTGTTTCATCTTGTTTTGTTTTTCCTTTTGAACTCTGGTGATTGTAAGAAGCTTTAGAAGAAAATAGAATTCAGTAATTAGGAGTGATTTTATAATGGATGTTGCATTTCCTTTCCATTTGCAGACGGCATCTGTTTGTCTCTTCTGTTGGCAAAATGGGAAGTAGGAAAGTGTGATCCTAGCGCTAGGCAGAGCAGGAGCCCGTGCTGTGTGAGAACAGCAGGTCTAGCTAAAGTGAATGCATTCCTTTTGTCCTCTAGAAATTAATATAAATGAACTATCATCTATTGACTGGTTTATATCACATCCTATGAATGTATGTAAATAAAACTGTACATAGATGCATATCTATATAAAATATCTTTTAATAACGTATCAAATTTGTGTAAATTGGAAACAAAAATACCTATAAAGCCAGTGTACATAAGTTACAATTCTGTATATTTTCTTTTGTTCTTCATAAAAATATATTTACTTTGACAATAAAATGAAAATGGAAATTTTAAATCCCTCCTTGAAATTATTATTCATTAATTTCCTTTATAGCCAGCTCTGTAATCAGGACAATAGCGCTTGAAATTTTGGTTCACCTGGATGTAACTTTTCAGGTGCTGTGTAACAGGGAGATGATGGAACAGTTCTGAAGTTACCTCCAGTTTTTCTCATCTCAGAAAGTCCTTGGGAGGCGCGAGATGTCTCAGCTCTCTCTTCGCTGGAGCCCTCACGCCTCGCCTGGCAGCCACGCTGGGACACAAACGCCTTCCGTGGCTCCTGACTGCTGTGGAACAGCTCTGCAGATGCAGTAAAACTGTGGTTAATAAAGTGGAGCAAGCAGGTTTTGAGGGAATTCCAGCTTTAGTGATTAGTGTGGAGGAGGAAGGGCTTCAAAGTCTGCTTCAGACTGTGACGGTGATTCACTGTGTGACCCAAGACAAAGGACTCGATTGCCACATTCTGCAGTTCCCTTTCTCATAAAACGGGGATAATAACACATCACAGTGATACTGTGGGACTTCATTTGCCTTTGTGTGATCCTTGGATGGAAGGAGCAAGCAGTAAGACCAGTAGTCAGAGGATTAGATTGGTAAAGAAGGGCTCGGCATGATGGAGGTTTTGGTGCCAAGGTGCCTCAGTTGGCTCTTCTGTAAATCCCACACCTGAGAGAGTGGAGTGAAGGAGCTGTGCTAGGAAGCCTTGCCCCAGGCCTGAGGAGAAGACACCCTGTTCTGCAACAACCATTGCTTCCATTTGTAACAACAGGGGCATGAACACAATGCTCCTGTGATCTGCAAGCCAGGACGCCTCTTGCACTGTGCTTTTGGTTGCTTTGGCCTCCACTGGAAGAAGAAACCAGCAACATTACTGGTGTTAAAGTCACTTCTGAGTCTCCATGGGAGCAATGGTGCAGTGGGTCCAGATCTTCTCCCAGCATGAATCATTCTGAGACTGACAGGCACTGCGGGATTAAAGTCTCCCCCTGAAGAACAGCCACCAAAAAGCACCAGCTGATGAGCCAGGGCTCTCCAGACCCCTGATTATTTTTCCCAGAGAACCCTTTGATTCTGGCAAGAGGACTGAGGGATGAGGCAGACTAAGTTCTGTGCACTCCAGGTTGTTGTTACCTCCTGAGGTGTAGCCTGAAGATCAGAGTGCTCAGGACAGCGGTTTTAAGCTTTATTTAGCAAGCCTGCACCAAGAGGATCTGCAATTCCCTTCTGTTCTCACCCTATCCACTTCATCCATTAAATCAGCTGCTTTATTTTAACCAGTGTCTCAGTCTCTTCCCCATCTCACCTGGAGTTCTGATATTGCTGTAAAGTTGGGCAATTCACCCTGCAAGACATTCGGGGCAGAAGTTGCTATTTTTTCTGCAAGAGGCAATACTTAAAGCTGAAGTGGAGTAATGCAAAATCCCTGCTGTTGGAGCACAGCAGGGCAGAAATGTAAGATCTAAGTTATATTTTAGCCTGGAATATTTTCCATGAAATTAGTATTATCTCTTTTTCTTTTTTTCTTTCTCTCTTTTCTGTTTTAAATATTGGGTTTGAGTGTGAATTGTGTGGGTTTTTCTAGTTAATACCTAAGGAAATGTAAGTTTATGTAAAAGTTGTAATATTTTGCTGAAAAGAATAGGGCCATGTTTGCTGTGAAAGCAGAGCTAGTTCTGCATGAAATGAATGACATTTTCAGAGTTTTGTCACAAAAAAAGTAGACATGTCCAAAAGAGATGTTTGTTTTATGTGGAATTACTTGTCTGGCTGGGTTTTGCTGATTCATGAGGAAAATGTGGCCTTGGCTTAAGCCTGACTTTATCCACCTGAAGATAAATATATATTTAAGTGTTTTGATGCCACAACTAGATAAGTTTATTCTGTTCCAGTTTCAGCAGCCTTGCATGGCAAAGCATGGCTATATGTATGCCTAAGTTTCATTGACTTCAAACCTCTGTAATTGGGTTTTTGAGGTGTGAATGGACACGTGTGCAGTGGTAGAGCCTTCAAAAACTGATGATGATCTGGTTCCTAATGCTTGCAAGAATTTTGTTTGTTTTTAAAAGGTTTATAGTCCCTTTGTCAGAACTATAGTGGTGAAAAAGTAGTGTTAGGAGATGTAAGGAGCTGTCAGCTAAGGAGGTCGTGCTCGAGGTAAAGACTAAGCAGGAGGAATAGGTGTAAAGTGATCTTTCTGTAAGGTGACCTGACTTATGTGACCTGTGGCTAAACATAGTGCAGTGCAGTGATGTGTCTGAGCCCACAGAGCAACCCAGAAGGGAAATGGGAGCAGAACCAAGATGTCCCAAATCCCCTTTGCCCCAGACAGTGGCACAGACCACACGCCAATAACACACAGGGGGTTACAGGAGGCAAATGGGACACGTGAGACATCAGATAAACAAAGAAAGATAAAGACAGGACACAGGTGAAGTCAGGTTGCACTGATAATGTGTGCTTTTGGAAAGGATGGTGAGGGGAGAGGAATGAGAGCTTGCTCACTGATGTGCTGCATGTGGGAAGCACCAAGATAGAGCTCCCTAAGAAGAGTCCTGCCCTGTGTTTTGTGGGGCCTTTTTCCCCTGGCAGTTTTGAGAGCAGCTCAGGGAGCTGCACCCCTGCAGAAAGCAAAGCAGCCCATCGAGCAGGGTGCTGTGATGAAAGGTGGCAACTCTGGCTCCCTGCAGGAGTGCTTGGGTTTAGATCCTGTGATATTTGCAACAGTCTTCTGCTTCCCACCCTCCCTGGGGGTTGTTTTCCCTTAAGTCCTTGTGCCAGGAACCTTCTCCTTGTCTAAATGGCCACTATACATTTAATCCAAACAACCAGGTGACTGGAGCACAAAGCTGGTGGCAATAATCCAGCATTAATGATTACCCTGGGCCCCTTGGGTTATGTAAGCCTGGATGTGCTGTACTCGGCTCTGGGCTCCAACCTGCCCTCCCTGTCTGGGAGAAATACCAAGGACCTGCCAACACACATAGAAAGCTGTTTGGAGCCAGCTGGGATTTTCCTTTTGACAGCACCTAAGAAACCCGTTATTCACTCAGTTCAGAGATTGCCATGCCATGCTTGCTTGTTATTCAGAGACGTTGCTCTTAAAGAATGAGTTGTGCTAAGCTCCCATTGGCTTCAGCACAAGCCAAAGACAGTGACTGCCATGGCTTATCCAGGGGAAAAAATTTCCCAGCTAAGGCGGGAACTGCAAATCCCAACAGGTCCTTGGCTTCCCTTGCTCATTCCTTCTGGGACATTTGTGTTTTTGTGGCTTTTAATCGCTTGTTCCATGGGCCACAGTTTTGTTCTTGTCTTTTTCTTTTTGGTGGGGGCATGGGTGGGTGGGAGGTATTTGAAAAAAGGTGTGTGATGTGTGAAAAATAGGTATTGAAGAGTCTTCAGAGGGTTGGGACTTAATGCCTCTTCTGGTCAAATGATCCAGATCATGAGGTTTGTAGCTCCTCAGTGCTCAGTGTTTCACAGGTCTAAGCTTTCATCTGCTCTGCCAGATCAGTGCAGGTCTCCCTCCAGCTGGAGCTGGAGCACATGCTTCATCTCTTGCCCTGTTCTCTCTTATACTCTACTTTTCTGATGGTTTTGTGGTTAGGCTGACTCAAAGCCCATGTAAATACTTGATGTCCTGAAGAGATAAGGCTGGAGGAACCTCTTAGCTCTTGGAAAAGTCTACTGCAGAGAGCTTTCATGAGCACACCCATCCTGCCTATGGAGTGTGTGTGCCTTGGCCAGCATCTCACTGAGCCCCAGACTGCTGTTCAAGTCATCCTGAAGATTAGAGCAACATCTGACAAGGGTTTGGCCATCATGAGAAGAGAGCAGTGTTTGCATCTCTCCCCAGCACAACAAGACAAGGTATTAGGTGGAATGGGAATGAAATACAGGAGTGACTAGTAAGTATTGGGAAAGCCAGCTCTCTTCTTGCTCACACTTGTGTGCATCTGGCAATCCTTGACCTGCTTATGTTGGATTCAAAAGCATCCTGGAAAGGAGAGAAAACTGAGGTGAATGTGGCCTATAGTTTTCTGTATGGGAGTGGAGGAAAGAAGAGAGAAACTGGAGCATGTTATGGCGTAAGAAGCACTGTCCTGTCTTTTCCAGTAAAAAGAGAATGATGGGCTCTTTCTGCAGAAAGGGCTTTGCTTGCGCAGGAGGAAGGTCTGAGCTGGCAGCCAGCGTCAGAGCAGCTGCTGTGCACTGCTCTGGGGCAACAGCAGCTTTACATCAGGAGGTTTAGTGAATAATAATCAGAGGGTTGTGCCTTGGACAGTTGGCAGTCACAAAGAGAAGGGTTTGGGATTGCTGTCTGTCCCTCAGGTCCCTTCTTTGCATGATACTGCTTTTCTCCTGAATCTGTAGCTGATTCTTGGAGTGGACTCAAGGGATTCTTAGCACTTCCCAAAGCAGAAATATTATTTATCCATATGAAGCAGGAACGTCCATGGGCAGTCCAAGGGATTTAGTAGAAAAATCTATCCAGGAATTGTTTTGCATATGACTGAGGGTGGAGTCCAGTAGCCCTCAAAAAGAGAAGTACAAAGAATTACTGTTTTGTATCTAAAAAAGATTCTGGCATCTGCCTTTCCTACTGAGTCCAGTGGGCCCCAGCATAAGCCCTGCTAATTATTCCAACATTATGGTTGCAAATACAGGAATTGGGCTATTGGGCTGAAAAGCATCCAGGCATTTAGTAAACTCACCTTCCATAAGTGAGGGAGTGACATGAATATTCGAGTTTGGCTGTTGACTGCTGACTTTTTCTGAGAACTCTATAAACAGCAGCCAGGTAGTCTCTCACTTTTTGTTTCTCTGGTGTGTGTTGTTTTTCCATGGACAACATGTTCTGGACCTTAGAGAGTTGGCTGGAGCTAGATTCATTCAGATCCTGTCCCTAGTGGCAGATAATGCATCAGGAGGGCAAAGGGCTTGGAAATTTTGTTATGTCAGGATGATGATCCTGCAGCCAGCACGGCTGGAAAAACACCCAGGCTGTGCTGAGGGTGGCAGTGCTGGAGCAAGCAGCCCCATAGACCCCTGCCTGGGCTGGAGCTCAGCTCCCCTGTGCCCATTCCCAGCTTTGACTGGGACACTGGGGCTTCATGGAGCTGGGAAGTGCACGTGGGTGTCCAGGGATGGGGCTGACGTGGGGAGCCCCTTGCTCTGATGAGACCTCTCTGCCTTGGCTGATGCAGAAATGGCCTCTGGTGTGGGCTTGCCACTCCTGGAAGTGGCAGATGCTCCTGGACAAGGGCCACTTTGGCTGGGAGGGGAGCACAGGGTGATGAGCAATCTGTCCCCTCTCAGGAAACCAAGTTAGTTACAGCTGACAAGTTTGCTGGTAAACTCTCCCTCTCACTCCTTAAGAATTAATGGCACAACTGGAGGGTGTTCATTTACCTGCCACCCAGGACCTTTAGTCTCCTCACAGGATATTGGTATTCCAGCAACTGATAAAAAAACACACATTGGTAAGAGATTGTGTGGATTTTGTTTGGTACTGAAACTCCAATAGCCCTTCTCCAGCATTGCCTGCCTGAGCACTCACCCCTCACTCTGTATCCCTGACACTGCCTGGTAGATAATCCAGCCTTGAGATCAGTAATACCCATGAAAATTTAATGTGAATCAATCTCTGTCATGTCTAAAGGAGAGATTAGCAAATTAGAATTGGTCCTGATGACTTCATGCAAGTTACCTGATACCCTGTGACTGATCCCTGGTGGGTGGAGGACCATTAATCCAGGGAGAGCTGGAGCCACCTTCCTAGCATTTTCATGCTAAACTCATTGAAACAAATGAGCTGTTCTAAATTAATAATAGTATTTGGCAGCTCTCTGTAGCATCTTCCAGCTGAGGAGCAGAACACACTTCCCAGTGGGAAATTCAGCCTTTCCAGCCCCTTGAAGAACAGTTGTCACCTTCACTGTGTAAAGTCAGGAAAAGGATTTAAATTATTTGACTAATAGTCCTTGGGGAGCTTGTGGCAGAGCTGTAGAGGAAATTCAAATATACCAGTTCCTCCTCAGATCCAGGTGTCAACCACAGCTTAAAGATTTGGTGTGATTTGGAGACATCTACACACTGATGTATAGATGCACACTGGGGGAGAAGTGGGGATGCTTTTTAGCCCTCTGGATAGGCTTAAGGCTTGCATGAGGTAAAATGCAAGGAATGACAAACGTGTTCATTTTGCTGATGCAGCAGGAGGGATGCTGGGGCAGGAGTGGCCCTGGCAGCTGCTGCAGCTGGGGAGCAGTAGGGGAACCACTTGGCTATATCTGCTTGTGAATTTTTGAGCCCTTGCAATGGCCCTTGGTGACCTCTGCAAGATGGGGTCAAGTTCTTCATCTTCTGTGGAAACCTGTTGGCTCCCACAGTAAGTAGCAAGAAGTTCAGGTCAATTTTCTTTTCTTGCCTTTATCACGCCAATAAGAACTTCCCTGCTGCTGAAGCTGTCACCCTTATGGTGTGACCAAGAGGAGGCTGATTAGCACCCTCAGAGGTTTCCTTGCACCAAACTCCACCTTGAACCTTGCACCACCTTCCTGAACATCTACCTACAATCCTTCCTCCTTAACTTTGATACTTTCAGCTTACTCTCCTCAAACACATTTGTTTTAAAGAAAATGACCTGCTGCTGATGCACGAGCTGTTATCTATTAACCCAGACATTTTAGATTGCATCAGAGTGTCCTCTTGGAAAGTTAGTACAGAGCTAGTCCAATGTAACCTATGCTGTTTATCCTGATCTTTTATTCAACTTCTGGAACAAAATAATTTGTGTGGGAATTAATAAACTATACTCTTTGTTGTGTTAAGTTCTAATTATTGCTTTCCAGGCAGTTTATTGGACCAACAATAACTAGCCACTAGCTAGAGTGATGTGGTGTTGGCAGAGAGAGGTTTCTGCCTTGTAGTGACTAAGGAGGTATTTGAAACCCACAGAGAATCCTTACAGGCAGAGTGTCTTTGCAGTATATTTGCAAAGCTAATAGCCTGGGTCAGCTGCCACTCTAACAAGATGCACAGGACTTATGAAGCACATTTGGGGCTGTTGAGATTTAAAAACAAAAAAATTCATTAGAAAAAAAATTGGAAGTGTTCACTAGAAGAGCAAGGGAGGCAAGAGGGACAGCAGAACTGGTAATGTGGTGTCAGGCAGTCACTGGGGATGCTGGCTGTGGTGGTTTGTTGGTCCCTCACTGAGGCAATGCAACACCTACACCTCCCAGTGCTGGGTGTTTTGAGGTGATGCTCCTTCCTCATTTTCTTTCCACTGAGGCTCCCCTTGCAAAATGAAGAAGTTGTGATCTTGCCAGAAGGACTCCATGAGTGAGCTGAAGTTAAAGACAAATAAAGTTTCTAGTGCAAAACATGGCAGCCAGCTGGGGGTTTATTTAAGTGAAATACAATTTGGGGATTTGTTGTGGTCACACCACTGTGCAGAGAGAACAAGGAGTGGAATCTTCTCCAAGTTTGTCCCTGAAGACACTTCATGAAGCCATACTTAGGACTATGTTAGCAAAGAGAAAAACTCTGGCAGAGAGAAGATGTTTAGATGTTCAAGGTCATATTCCCAGTCATTCCTAAGCTCAATCATTTTCCACCACACTTTGCTATGTTTGCTCAGCTGCGTTGTTGGGGCAAAGCACAAGAATTTTCTCCCCTAATTTTTTGGGTGGGCACAAGGACAGAGGTGTCCTTCCTTGGCAAAGGTGGAACAGCAGCTTTTGATGTCCTGCTTCATGTGTAATCTGGGAGCCTGATAAGCAGCAGCACATGGATTTGGAGCCGCTCCTGTTTTGGCTCTGGATGCAGAGACCCACAGAAAAATAGAGTTCTCACCCAGGTGAAGTCTCATCTCTGTCAGTGAAGGCAAAAGTCTCACGGAATTTGTCAGAGCCACGGCTTCCTGCTCAGTTTGTACTGAGGTAGCCTTCCCTCCCTGGGCTAATGACTCTGCTGGCTGGGCTGACTGGGGAGGGAACTGGGAGGCTCCCCTGGGCCTGGGAATAATCAGAGTTCCCAGGTGAGGAGCTCAGGAGAGGGGTGGGATGGTGTTGGGGTGCTCAAGGCTGGCCAGACACCTGCAGGGAGGGATCAAGGAGGGACACTACAGCAAGGAGCAGCTGGTCTGTCCACTGAGATGCATTGCAAAATGAACCTGCAGCAGGTACTGTGTAGGGGAGGCTGGGATTGGCATGGCTGAACCTTTTGGGTTTTTTTTGAGGAAATGGTTTCCATTCAGGTGTGAAAGAGGCTTGAGGCTGGTGGATAAAGCCTGTTTGCTGGTGTTTAAGTCCAGGAAATGATGAATTGTGCTTGGCTGGCAGGAAGTTGAGGTGCTCCCTCACTGAGGTGTTTGAGCTTAGTGTGCTGTTTGTGTTTCTCTGTCCAGAGGGATGTAGGATAGGTCCCTGGCTCAGCTCAGGTGGCTGAGCCTAGGCTGTGCCACAAATTGTGACTCAGGGGATCATGCTCCTTTCTGGACCTGTTCTCCTTTTTCTTCTGGCACAGAAGAGAAGGCTTCCTCCTACTCCACTGTCCTAGTGTAAAAATAAACCTATTTTTAATTCTTTATTTTCTTCTTCTCTGGACAAAAGTGGCTGTGCTCTGAACCACAAAGACAAGCACACAGGCTGTTTTTTGTGAGGCAAGGAGGAGCAAACACAGTTTTGCCTCTGAGCTAGAGAGTTTCCTAGTACAGGACACAGTCCAGATTTTTCCACGTGTGGGCTTGAGCCCAGACATCACCCTGACAACATGTGGGAACATAAATACAAACAAAAATAATTTCCAGATGAGGGACGTATGCAATGTTTTCTCTTACTGGCATTTATGCTTGCTTATTTGGCTGAAGTTGACAATCAACTCTGCTTATTGCAACAGGGTAGAAGGAAGATGCTCTGAACAGTGAAAGTGCCTGTTCAGCTCTGCCTGCATCCCCAGAGGGATCCAAAAACCGTTGCAGACACCTTGGGGAGGCTCTGTGCAATTTCCAGAGGGAGGCAGGCACAGGAACCAGCAAGAATCATCTTGTCAAAGCAAAACTTTTTGGGGGGGACCCTGCCTGACCCCTAACTGTTTAGGAGCTCTTTGTGGTGCATCTCATCTTGTCTGCCTGTGCTGTGTTAGGCCTCCTCCTTGTAGTGTGTCCTCATGGAGCTGGGTAGGGCTCCATCCTCAGGAAGTGAAAGCAGGACCCCAGAAAGGAGCTTTTGTATTTTAACTTCTTTCCCTTGCAAATGACACAAGCGGGTTTTTCAAGGTGGGTTTTTCTTTTGTTTTTTTCTGGGAGAATCCCTAAGCAGCCAGGTCTCAGTGGGATAAGGGCTGGTTTGGGTTGAATGCCCAACATCTCTCAGATTCCTCATGGGGGAAGAAGGGGAGAAACCAGGGACTGTAGCCAACCAACTTCTTGTTCCCTTCTGCTTTGTGTGCCTTTCTCATGGGCTACCCAGTCTGCTTGTGATCCTCTCTGAAGCTGGGGGTACAAAAGCAGTATCTCAAGCTCCTTTTTATAGCAGAAAATAAAACCATGGCCTCTTACATGTGTGTGTATATATTCCCCTAAATTGTACAAAAAGATGCTGCTCTAAGCAAGGCAGTCAGACTGCCTGGACATGATTCTCTACTGCAGCCCTTGGAGGGGGTCCTGGTACACCTAGGCACTGAATTTCTTCCCAGCTTATCCCTAGGGCACCATTAGGAAAGACAATAATGACAGCAACTCCAAATTGATGAGTGGAAAACAGGGCTGGATTTGTGCTGGCTACCCTTATAGCTATGTCTCATATTTTTAATTTTTTTTTCTTTTCTCTCTCTGGAAAAATCAGTCTTGAATGTAGCTTCAATATATTACAATAGTCATCCCTTGATGTGTCTGCTTTGAGACTGTACATCTACCAAGTCTAAAAATAACTAAATAAATCACTCAAATGAGGCAGTAAGCAAATAGATTTGCCCACTTGTTTATTAATAAACACATGCACACGAACCTATATTTCTATATTAGAACATGGCTCTGCATCTCCTGTGGGTATAAAAAGAAAAACACCTGGCAGAGAGCGAGGGCAGTAAGGCAAGTACAAAGTTTCCACAGTAAACATATTTGTGTTTGCTGAGCAAGTGTTGCCTTAGGAAGGCAGGCGAGGGGAGCAACTCCTGCTGCCTTGCAGAGCCTTGGATTACCAAGCACAGGGAGAGGTGACTCCCTGACAGCTGCAGATGTGCAGGCTGCTGTTGGAACCTGAGAGATGGGACAGGCAAGAGATCCTTCCCAGCCTCCCTCCATGCTGACTGTACTGTGTAAAGTCCAAATGCATTTCCTCCTTGGAGTGTGTGGCTTGGAGAAAGCAGCCAGGAGATACCAGCACCAAAGCTCAGCTTTGCTCTTGTGCTTGGTTTTCTGGAGGTTTTTTATTATTATTTTCTTTTTTTCTGGGGCTTACTGCTTGGGGGGCTGTTTTTGGAAAGGCTCAGAGCATGCCTTAGCCTCACAGAAATATTTCTGCTGACTTGCAGAGCACTCCTTCAGCAGTGTAAAGGTGATTCAAGCAAACCTATCCTGGTTGGATTCATGGCCATTTATACCAAAACTGAATACAGGGGTAAAGGGTGAAGGAGGCAAAGGACAAAGCTGGGTGAAGAGAGTGCCCAAGGCATGCCAGGCCCTGGCAGAGGGTCTCTGGGAAGGGAATATCAGGGTCTCACAATGACAAGTGTCATTCCTGTGCTGTGAGGTCAGGGTGGCTGAAAAAAACCCCAAGTGGATGCATCCATCACGATGATAGCTCCTTTTCTGCCTTCCCCTTGCCATTTGCAAGCTGTGCTGTATCACCCTCCCAGCCACACTGCTATTTCTGGTCCCTCACAGGGTCAGCTGAAACATGCTGAACAAGGGGCAAAAGGATAACAAAGAGAACTGAAGCAAGGAGCTGTCTAACTGGGACGTGTTAAGATGTGTGGGTGGGTGTCTCGGGTCTTTCCACACTGCTTCCTAGCTCTGCAAGAGACACAACAGTTTAATTAAGGATGGTGCCTCTTTAGAATCAAACAAATAGTCTTGCACTGAACTAAAACAAAGCCTCCCACCCAAGTGCCTCCAGCTGGAGCAGTGCAAAGGCAATGTCAGGTTCACACTGAAAATGCTGTGAGCCCATGACAGGCAGTTGCACCTGGGCTGGGCTGGGCTCCTTCAACTTATTTATGAAGTTTTGGGTCCTCCCACTCTGTCAGCAGAAGCAATAAAGGTTGTTTTTGTGAAGCTGTTGGATAGCATAATCAGCTTCACACCTTTACTTTACATGGTGATATTGCTGACCATTGTGTGCAAAACCTGAAATTGAAATTACTTGTGTGTTCTTCACTCTGGATTTGACATCTAGGGGAAGGAGGACCAGAAGTGTTGGAAGGTGCTGTGATTCAGTGATATGTGTGTCACTGCACTTGATTGTATGACCTGCATTTTTCTGCTTGGCATCGGCTGTTGTTTAATCAGAATCACAAAATTATGTTTAATTAGGTCACAAATGGCGGTGAACTGTCATTTCTTCTGTGTATTAAAAGCCTTGAATAGCCTGGAGAAATCCCATGAAGTAGACTTGCCATGCTCTATCTCTCCTGAGAAATTGCCTTTACCTTGGGACAGGGCAGACTTGAACATTACTGTCCTAATTTCTGGTTGTGTGTAAATGTTTTGTGTCAGCAGCTGCTACCTGCAATGAGATCTCCCAGAAAGAAACTGTAGGCAGAGGAATACATCCAGGGCTGTCAGAGCCCTTCTTTGAGCCAGGGCTGCTAGCAGGACCTTGAGTGGCATTTTTTCCTCCATGTATTTTCATTAAAAGCTATGTTCAGTTGTGATGGGTCAGGGACATGTGAGACCTAGTCTGGCTGTGTAGCCACAAGAAATTACTGAAAGCAATGGTCTGCTGAGGTCCTTTGGCATCTGTGAACTGAAGAAGATGTATATGTTCCCAAAGTAGGAGCTGACCAAGCAAGGGCCACTTTTAATGCATTCTTGCTCTGCTGGTGGACAAGCCTAAAGCAGCCCCAGTTAATAGGTCCCTCCTGGCTGTCCAGAGATGCTATTTCATTGATGAAAACCAGCAGTTAGCACTGAAAGCTGTGCAAAGTGTGGCCTGCCAGGCACTTGAAACAGCAGTGAGGGAGGCTAGACATGTTTAAGCAATAGTAGGGGACAGGTCATATAATTTTGCCGCAGCAATCTATTTCCATTTGGTTCTGCCTGCTGGGCCCAAGGCAAAGCATAACTCTGTCCTGGAACAGTTGTCCAAAGGACAGAATCTAATGAAGCTAAAAAAGGATCATACTCCTTTTCCTTAGCTCTTAAAACAAAATAATGTATAAATCCATTGGACTGTGGAAATCATTAAAGCTTCATGCTTAGACACTTGCATATTAAGTGACTGGCAGACACAAAAGATCAGAGCAAATAGGTCTCTACCTAAGTAGGTTTTTGCATGATTCCTGGTAGAAAGGAGCTTTCAGAGCCTGTCCCACTGAGGAACTGGACATTATTTTGGGATATGTGTGAAAATTTTGGTCATCTCATGGTTCTACAGTTATTTTCGAAGCAGGTCCATGAGGCAGCTGCTAATACAAGTGAGATGCATTTTTTTAAACAAATAAAAGAATTTAGGTTAAATATTAACTTTTGGTCATTTCAACTCTGATAGCTTTGGCCTTCAGGCTGATCATTTAATGAGCTCCTTTCTGTTGCTACAGCAACTGCAGCCCTGGAAGACCTTGATGTTTAAGTCAGAAAAAAAAAAAATTAAAATAAAGCTTGTCCTGAAATTTGCTTAGGCTTCTATTGATAAGTGCCTGTGCTCAGAGTCAATTGTTCAGACAAACAAGGCTTGGAAAAGTACCACAGGGATTAATGCAATCCTTGCACAACTCCATCCCAAGCCATCGGCTCTTGCGCGCAGTTAAAAAAACACACAACAAAACAACAAACCCTAAATTTCATGCCCTATTCTGACATGCACTAAGCCATTCAGTGATGTTGTTTTAAGGAAGCAAACAGACTGGTTTGTTCTTCTTGCAGAGGTGTCACTGTGCAGGCTGCAGTTCTGCCCTCAGTGTGCTGTGTCCCGTGCAGTGTCTGGGGTGTGGCACTTTTGGAAGTCACTTTTGTGACTTTTGGAAGGACAGAGCTCACCTGAGCCCCCTTCCAGCCCCGTGCCAGATCTCAGCTGCTTCTTTTCTGTCCCTTTCAAATATAGCTTCTGGCTAGAAAGTCCTTTCTTCTTGGATGTCTCCCAGACTTAGAGCATTCAAAATTTCCCCTGAATTCTGGGTTTTACAAACCCTTGTTGTGATGACTTCTAAGCAGGTGTAAATCAATATCACCTTCTTGAAATCACTGCAAGTGTGCCATTTAATGTCAGATGAGGTCTTGGCCACCTGTTTTTGCAGCAGTAGAAACCTCCTCAGTTCTGTTTACTTCTCTGAAGTCTTAAGACTTCTCTGTTTGTCTTAACACTGTTTTTTGAGTTCTCTCTCTGATTTTCAAGGTCAAGAATTTTTTCTTTTTTTTGGGCAATTTTATCTCTGTCCCCAATACAAGCAGGGGTCCATGATGAGATTGTGAGCATTACACACATTTTTCTTTCTAGGTAGAATGCTCCCACTCTTTCTTAGAGAGGTATAAATATTTTAATGAAATGTGGAGCTACAAATGTGCAGCTGAGCACTCATCAAAGCTCATGGCAAAGCTGCTGTTGTCTTCAGTGTGCAGCCCTGAGGGCATCTTGTTTGAGTCATGTTTCACAATTGTTTTTAAATGTAAAGCTTTATGGCCCAATTTAAAGTACAGCTGGCAGGAAGTGCTTTTTCCTATCCTGAAGAACACTTGAAACCGTCAAAAAGCAGTCCTGCTCCGTGCTGAGATGGACTGACAGCTCCCAAACTGGAGAGGAGAAGCAGCCCTTATAGCTAGTTAAAGTTCCAGTAATTTGGACTCTCTTGGAGAAGCTGAGATGTTTAAATCCACAGTCAGAACCTGATTCTGAGTCTGCTGTCTCAGGGTGATGGCCTGGCCAACAGCCCTCTGCTACTTCATGTTTTTTCTTCCTGCTCTGGTTCTGAAAAGTACATTGTGGACATGAGATAACAGCAGCATTTTCACTGAGCTGCCACTGTGAAAGCTATTCCCAGGAACTCTTTCAATTTCAGCAAGTCTGCATTTTCTGTCAAAATAACATTTTGTCAAAAACCTCCAGACTGTTTCTCATCCAAAGCCTGCTGAAGTCAATGAAAAACATACTTCTTCAAGAGAGTTTTAATTACTATTAAGAAAACCAGAATAAAAGCATAACCACATTAGGAATTTGCTCTCTTGATGGAGGTTTATATTGATTTTTGTTTTTCTGGACTACTGAAGATTAGGAATGGAGCTAATGGATAATGATCTGGACTTCCCCTTGGTTTGAAAAATGGGGTATGAGACGAGTCCATGCCTGTGAGAAAATGTGTGTTTCCTTGATTGCTGCAGCAGTGTAGCAAGGGGCAGGCTGTCATAATGGACAGACATGACCACAAAGCAGTACCCTGGTCAGATGTGTGTAAATAAAAATTCAGTCCCATATGTAAAAAAAAAAAAAAAAAAAAGGCAAAACAAAAATAAAGCCTCAAACAGCAACACAACCCTTTCCTCCTCTCGAAATTTTTGGCTGATAGAGCATGAGGGATTTTAAAGATGACTGAAAGAAATTCAAGAGGCAACAGTTTCAACATCACAGGGTTTTTTTTAAAGAGTATATAGTGAAGAATGCATGACAATAAAAGACAGATGAGATCACCTAACTCTCTACCTAACTCCTTCCAGAGAATGCATGAGTGTGCTCACACAAATATCTTGGTGAGCTATGAGCCTGGAAGGCACTCAAGTCTTAGAGCAATCCAATTCTCTCGGGAAGAAGAAGAAAGTAAAGCTGCCAGCTTCATGCTTCAAGTGGAACAATAATCCTGAGCTAAGAGAACAGCTTCCAAGTCTTCAGATGGCAAATTATTTATCTGCTGACACAGAACAATGCGCACTTTGTAGTTGATGTATGAGGTTCCCTATGTGTGCTGCATTAGAAAGGAAGGGGGTGTGGAGTTATACAATTATACTTTTTTATTAATGGGGGAAACACCCGCTCCCTCCACGGCTTTAAAATCTATAATTAGTCACAAGGGAATCCAAAATGCCTTCAGCAGCCCCTTTTGAAGTGTTTGACTATTTTGTTACTCAGACCAAAGGATGCTGCTGGCAGAAGTTTTCAGAGTCAAAGCTCTGGGATTATCTGCCAGTCCCCAGGACAGCTCTGGCAGAGTATCCCAAAGGACCCCAATCAGTGCACTCCAGTTGCTTTATAATTTTTTCCCTTTTTCTCCTTTTGTGTTCTCTTATTCCTTTAGCTTTTTATTTTGACTGTAAGTCTTTAATGTGGGGAATCTCGTCTCCAAGACTGTCTGTAAAACACCTTTTTACCACTGTGCTGTTTGGATGATGGCAGAAACATGGTTTATTTCTCAACAGGGAAGAGCCATCTTTGAAAGCCAGTCTTTGTTTTAGGATTGCCAAGCCTTGGCCCTGAAGCTGAGGTAACAAGCCAGGGCTCTGCCTAAAGGCAACTGCTTTTGGGCTCTCATTGCCTGAAGCTCTCTCTGAGCTGAACTGGGCTCATTTCACTCGGGAACTATCTGAGTTATCATGACTTTGCAACGTAATCATTAAAGAAAATCTATATAATTAGCACAGTTATCTAGAGCCAAAAAGACTTTGTATCTCATCACAAAATGTTTGAGTCAGCTTTTAATTGCTTTAACCTTTATTAAAGGTAAGGTTTTTTTGTGGACTGGTTGCATCCTTGTCTGTGATCAGTAAGTGGGTGTTGCTGTCTCCAGCAGCCCTGGAACAGGCAGGATGCTGCTCCATGAGTTGCCAGAGGCAAGCCTAATCCCTTCCATAAAAAGCACCCACTGTGCAGATTTCCTCCATAGTTTGCAATGCCAGGTTCTGAGCCATGAGAAGTCCTTTGGAGGTGTTTAGCAGCATTAAACAAAACTGTCTCCTGATGGGAATGAGTTCACATTCCCAAAAGATAAACATCCTCTGCCTGGTCATCAGAGTGGTGACATTACCTGCCCTCTGTGCTGGCTGTGTCCCTGGAGGGGCCCAGTGCTCAGCCAGAGTGGACACCCCTGGGGGTCAGGGCCAGGGCACATGGCCTTGCTGTTGCCTGTTAGGGAGATCGATAGGGGACTTCAGCACCTTTCATTGGAACAATCCTCACGTGCATTTACCATGTGAAAACAATCCAGGTGCATCCCGAGATCCCAGCCAGGGCAGCAGTGTGTCCTGCCAGGTGGTTTGCACGGAGTGGTTCCAGTCTGGATGCATTGCCTCTGCTCCTGGAAACTCTGGCTTTTGTTGTGTATCCCTCAGATTAGAAGAGCAGCATGAAAAACACCCCACCATGTGTGGGGGAGTGAAAGGAAGATCAAAGTTGCAAAGACCCCATCTCATGTTCCAGTGTGAGCTACCTTAATATATCCATTTCCAGAGAGCAAAGTGAGGTGTTTTTTTAACCAAAATCCTGTGGGCAGGAGGGAACCACTGTCAGCTCTTGCAGTGTCATTCAGAGCAGGAGAAAGCCTTGTGGAAGCACAAGACAAATGTGGTTTGGTGTTGGTGGTTTGTTGGTTTTTTCCCCTCCCTGATCTAATGTTAAGACTGGCTCTCATAAACAGGCTGGGGTTTACTGGTGCTGAGTTGGCAAGACTTTCTCTCCTTAAGCAAGACAGAAGACCCATTCCAGTTGTATTAACCAGGCCAAATGTCAACGAAACTGATTAAATCCATTCCCTCAGGCTCAGCTCTCTTCCTTGGCTGTCCTTTTGCAAAATATTGATTACAATTACTGCTGATGACCATTTTTAAAAATAAAGTTATTATAAACCACAATTTTATCTTGAGGCATCAGCTTCAGCAAAGGGAAGAAACACAGACACAGAACTTGACACTGTTTGCTGCATTCAGTCAACCAGCTTGGTGCAGTAAAAGAGCTGACATCTATCTCTTTTCAGAGCCTTTGCTTCCTTGCTTCAGCACTGCAAACACCTGCAAAACCCTTGGCAAATATCTAATCAGCACCTGTAGTGTGACTGAACGGCAGGACCATTCCCAGCCTCCATCACCTGCACTGGCCTGGCCAGGGATTACCAAAGTTGCTCTTTGCCTTCACTTTCTTTGAGCTTACACAATTTTGCTGCTAAGCACATTGCAGAACAGCCTGGTGTCTGATGAAATACCTTGCAGAGATGACAGGACACCATGTAGATCTTCACACTTCACTCTCCCAGGAGAGAGGTGCACTTCACTCTCCCAGGAGAGAGGGCAAAGATTTGTCAGAAAGCTGCAGACTTTTTGACTGACCTATTCATGCTACAAATTATGTCATGGTCTGATATGTCGAACAAGAACAACTCTGACCTTGAACTGAATTCAACTTTGCATTCAGAATGGTTTTTCATTTAAACCATACAAGTTTTTACCTAAAGAGCTTTCCATCCCATACAAGTGGGATCCCACCACGGCAGAGCCATTTTGTGGCACAAATTCAGAGTAACAATCAGAGCACCAAGCCTGTGATAGAGGTGGAGATAACCTGAGGGCATTTGGTTTGCTGGCACTATGGAAGACCTCTTGGCCTTGTAGAGCTCTGTATGGATAGGTCTTTTTTTGTCAAAATAGGGGTTTTGGCACATGGCCATGCTTGTGCTGTGCTGGTAGGACCAGCTCTGCTGCAGGCTGTCCTCAGGAGAGGTGTATGCAGGAGCTCAGCTCAACTCTGGCTCTGTGGCATTCTGGATTGTACTGCTTCTCCCACCCTGCCTCACCTGGGCCCTTTCAAAGGTGCTGAGGTGAGGAAAGCAGCATTTTGTCTCCTTGGAGATAGTTTTGGGGACTAAGAAGGGAACTTCCTCGGGAGCAGGAGTTTGCACAAAGGGCTGAGGTGCTTCTCTGGTGGTGTGCCAAACTTGTCCAGGTGGTGATGTTTCCACGCAGGGAAAGTGGGCACAGAAGTTGATATTTTCTGTTGTGATTGTTTTACCATTGCTGTGGGTCACTGTTTTATAAATACTTCACCTCTCTGAGAAGGGGTTTATTCTTCTCCAGCTGCAGGTTACAGCATGTTGTAAGATGATCAAGCAGGAGCTTTGCCCTCAGTAAGAGAAGGACAGGGCTGTTTAGTTTGGCCAGATGCTTGTTTTAAACATTTTAAAAGAGAGACTCTGTTCTGCACTTATTTAAAATATAGCTAAATTGTTGGCAATGAAACAGTTCAGTGCTTGCTGCAAGATATCTATTCATATGTAAAACAACACAGGTAATTGCATGACGTGCACCTTAATTTGCCTTTTTTGTATTCAAGTGGTGTGAGCATGTAGGTACCCAGTTCCTAATAGGTCAAACAGTCTGAAAGGGAAAGATTTTCTTTTTGCCTTGGATTCTTTCCTTCATTGTTTCCCTTTCCAGCAATCTCAATTGCTCCCTGATGTCCTTGCTGCCAGCTTCCTCTGTGCCAAAAGGCAGTGATGCAGAGGAGCAGTGCAGCCCAGGGGCCACCAAAGCAGGGACTGCACCTGCCAGAGTGGCTCTGCTGGGAGCAGCCCGGGGCTCTTGGCAGATCTGGCACCTCTTCCAGGAGCCATGTGGGGTTGTGGAGGTGCTGTGGCAGTGCCAGGCATTGACAGATACAAAAAACCTCGCTCTGAACTTGGAGGAGAGCATGTGCCTTCCAGGGCTTGGATTCAGTAGGAATCTGATTCCCAATCAGCACGAAAGCAAATGGATTTTGTGTGTCCAATGCCCCTTTGGAAATGTCAGCCTCTACCTCTCGTTGGTGTGTGTGTCTATTCTCCCAAGCAAGGCAGTGCCCTGGGACAGCTGACAGGGTTCACTGAACTGGAAACTTGACCCTCTGTAACTCTTTTTGGACTCTGCAACTGCTTAGCAAGTCTTCCATTTTAACCAGAGCACTCATGTGGCACAGTTTTAATCCTTCATTGCTTCTGGAGAACAGTCATTTAAAGTGAAATTTAAATTTAAAGTGAGATCCTGGCCTCGGAGCAGTCGGTGGGAATTCTGAGCTGCCTTCAGCCATCACTCCAGCTCTGCTGTCCCCACTGAGTGAGCAGAGGAGCGAGTGCTCACGTGGGGCAAGGGCACAATAAAGCAAGGGTCAGCAGGAGGAAGTCAGGGTGCTGAGCTGTGCATTGAGCTGCTGCTGCCGCCCCGGGACTCCTGCCAAGGAGGGGAATATGCCCTTTGCATGCCCCATGCACACAGTCTCTCCTTGCGCAGCGTCAAGGCCACGAAGTACCGAGCGCTCCTGTGAGAAAGCAAAATACACAAGTAAACAGCAGCTGCCTTTAGCTCCAAACAGGTCTCGGTTGGTTGCTCCTGTTTTCTTGTCAAGGGAGTGGTTCAGCTAAGGGAAAGGTGATTGAACCATTACCAGAGGGGAAAAACACCTATTAAAAATGAAATAATTCAGAATATTGGAAGTGGCTCCTTTATGTGAGAACAACTCTTTGATTTGGCCACTGATCTGTTCTTAGCAATCCTTTCTTTTCTCTGCTGCTAACAAACACATGTTCAAGAGCTGTAGGGTGGTTTCTGACCTGGAGGCAAGCAGAGCTGGAGAAGTGTCCTTGTCTATAGTGGCACTCAGGTTGGTTGGGAGGAACAGTGAACAATGACAGGATGTTTGAACCAGCTGCAAGGATCTGGAGGCTGTGAACACTGAAGCATGCAAGAAAGGAAGAGAATGGGATGCTAAAAGGACTAAAAAGCTTAAACTGAGCAATGGAGGCTGTAGATCTAAATGTCAGGGTATATTTCCTAATAGTGATTTCTGTCAAGTTGTTGGATAATCCCAAAGGGAAGCGGTGGAAATCTTGTACATGGAGATGTTTCTCAAATTAGGTTTTGATGAAGGCAGCAGAAAATACATACTTACATAAAAACCCAGTTGAACTAGATAATCTCAGAGTATTTTCCCATCTCTAAAGTGTGATTTATACTATAAACACTGCCAGACCCTGCAAACTAATCTGTTGTACTAAAAGTGACTCAAACACGATTGCTTATATTTTTATACCCCTCATGATGTTAAACATTTGGTTTGCCAGGATAAGTGGGAGTATCCAGGACACACTTTACTGTGAATGGATTTCATGAACTATAATTACTAGGCAATAAATCCATACAAATGGGAAACATCTCAGGTCTTGTGCTGGATAGTAGGAAAGGACAGGAACTGATTGTTTTGGGGCATCACATTTTTGTGTGAACTTGGAAGGAATTAAAACACCAATGCTGCTTTTGAAGGGCTAGTTGGGGCAGAGGCCACAAATTTGTCCTTTACATTAACAGTAAAAAATGTATTTGCACAGCTATTTCTTGGATGGGAGCTTGCACAGACAGCTGGTTTTAATGAGGCAAACAGATGCAATAGCTGAGCAATTACAACTTGATCATGAGCCCATGCAAGGCAAGGGGATCTTAGTAGCTTGTGCTTAAACTGCTTGTGTTGGGCAGGATTAGACCTGCAGATGAGAAATCCTGCACTCACCACAGCAATCCTACAAATCTCCTAGGATTTCTTCCCATGGCAGACTCCATTTGTGCAGTCCTAGTTCTGATTTGGGTACAGGTCTTGGGGAACAACCAACTCATTGGTCATTTCTTCCTGCTTCCAATGGGGTAAAGGATGGCAGAATATGATAAGTATTCCTGGGCAATTCCCTGCCACCATTTTAGGGGAGAGAGCAGGTATTTCTTGTAGGTTGCCAGAGGAGTTTGCTACAGAATAATTACAGAAATTAACAACAGTGGTAATTATTAAAATGCTCAAAAAGGGTTTTGTATTACTACGGAGGGAATAAAAAGACAATTTCTCGCCAAAAAGAAATGAAAATATGAGCTCAAATAAAGGTCTATGAATCTGTGACTGTTTTAGGCACAGATCACTACAATACCAAAGAACAACCTGGGTTTATCACCCCACTGAGGGCAAAAGTACTTCTGTTGTTAGTGGCAACAGGAGGGGTTTAACCCCTACAGTCTGTGACTCATTATTCATTGTCTTTAACTATTAATTTCCTCTCCTTTCTTGTTGAAGGGGATATGCAGGCTATCCATAGGTGAGCAACACCTTCATCCACATATATATACACATTTATAGGTGTATGTGTATGCATATCTATGCCTGTGAATACATATATACTGTACAGACTTTCAAAAGAAGGAATTATAAGCTCCCAGTAGTCCAAACTCTGAATTATCTTACAATCATCAGCCATTGGGCTGTAGTAGAACAACAATCTAGCAGTGCTGAGCAGGACAAATACAAACTCAGCAGAGGAAAGACATGCACTTGTTCATTCAAGTAATTTTGGAAAACCCCCACTTTACCTGCCTGTTATAAAAAGCCATAAAAAGCTGCAGGGGTTACCTGTCCCCACCTGCCACATCCTCTGCACCAGTGCAGAGCCTGTTCACTCTGTCCAATAGAATTGAGAGGAAAATCTCCTGAGTCCAGCCCTCAGGCTCTCAATCTGACCCTGAAAATAGCAGCTCTGGCCCATGTGAGTTTGGGCTTTCTTGCTTTCTCCCTCTGTTTAGCATCACTGACAGCTCTGTGTAGGAGGGTTGTTTCTGGCATGCACAAAGCTGCTCATGAAGCACTGCTCTGCTGATTAAAACATGTGCAAAACAGAGTGTCAGGTCCTGCCCTTCCCTTCCTTAGGGAATTCTGCCCAGCCAGGACAGGCAGCTGAGATCCTCTGTGAGCCTCTACTAGAGAGAAGAGCTAGTGTGAGCCACTGTCCTGGGGCTTCTGAGGCCACTTTCTGAAAGAGTGACTCAAACTGCTCCTGCACCAACGTGTGACTGTGGCTGTCCCAGAGCTCTCTGATCTGGCAGTGTCTGGCTTGGTTTCTCTGTGTCTTTCTGACAGCAAATCATGCTGAAGTGGAGCTTGTCAGTGCAGGGTGAGTAATGAAAAGGTGACCTCGCTGCTGGAGGAAAACATACATGCTCCTCCTGCCCTCAGGCTGGGCATGGAGCCTGCCATCTGCTTGTTAAAATACAGCTGCATCCCAGGTTTGCCAGGTTCCCTCCTTCCCCCAGCTGGGCCTGACTCTGGGGGGCAATGCTGCTCACATCTGGCTTGCAAATGTCTTTCTTTCCTCCTCCTTCTCCTACCCCCTCTAGTTCAGATCCCCAAATCCCTCCCTGTGTGTTTGAAGGGAGTGTGGGGATGTCCCAGGCCTTCCCTCCAGAGATGGTTGGTGGTGTTTTGGCAGCCCTGCTCACTCTAGTCTTGTATCATTCTGCACCCCCAGCTCCACTTCTGCCATGACCAAAACACAGCAGTCTCCTTTTCCTTCCTATTCCTGTTTAAAACTTCTCCTGAGCACCAGTTCTTCCTCCACAGATGTCCTCACAGATTGCATTTGACCTGCTGTTCCAAGCAAGGAGAAAGTACAAGGTGAAAGGAGCTTGTGTCACATGCAGGAATCACCAGAGTCCACATTTGCTTAGCTCTCTGCTGCAAGGTGTTGGACAGACCCTCAGCCTTCATTCCTACCTTTGTGATGGGAATAATTTTCAGCACACTTCAAATTAGAGTGGGGATCCCTTAATTCTTTCTAGCATTACACCTTTGCTATCCAAAGGTTGAGTTTCATTACAGATCCTAGACCAATCTTTATGTCCTGTGGCTTGATTACTGAATTTCTTTCTTTGGCTATTTGCTTTTTCATTGCAACTCCTGCTATGACTTTCCCAACACTGCCCTTTTTGTCAGTCCATATATTTTTCTGGTTGGAACTGTAGATCTCTGGATAAGCAGTATCAAGTATTGCTTTGAATATTGAGCAATTGCATGACAGAAATCTCCTCTGCAAAGCCAATGAAATGGTCTCTGGTGCACATGCAGATATCAACAGTGCTTTGGTGCTCTGTTCCCTTTTGCTTTATTAACCCTGGCCCTGTGGGCATTGAGCAATGATCCAAATTCTGTCTGTGCTGCACGTACAGTGCATTCTGCTGGCCACTTCGACACAGCAAGGCAACACAGCACGTTCCCAAAGCTGAGTACTTTACTTGCAAACACATTTTCGTCATTAACATAATTAGCTTATGCTTGCAAACGTCCATGGTGCATACATGACGTTTTAGCCAAGAATGGCATGCTCTCACACTAACCTAAATAGAGACAATTTGGCTCTCTAAACAGGAATGTTCTGCACCCTCTCTAGCAATATTATGTGCAATTAGTTTTTTAATCATTCATAAAATGATGCTGAGTGAGACATTATGCTCCTTTTAAGTGAAGTCTAGAGGATTTGTGCTTTCTTTTTGTGCAAATAAACAAGATATTTTCTTGAGAGGGACCAAGAGAATGGTAAGGAAAACAGCTGTCTGACAGGGAAGGGCTCACACTCATGCAGAAAAGATTATTTCAGTATCATGCAATGGACTTTATTTTTACTTCTGATGGCATCTTTGGAGCTTTGTTGGCTACATGACAGCAACAGATGAACAGTGTGTTACTCATCAAAAGCTACCTGGCACGATTACCTAAAAAAAGAATAGAGCAGCGATCAAACACAGCAGAGAGAGAAGTGACGACAGCAGCCACATTTCAGCTAAGATAATCTTTGGCTAAATGGTGTTTTGATGAAGAAAGACTAAATGATGTGCTGGAATGAGTACAGTATGACTAATGAGAGGATTCACAGTTATAAGTGATAGGCGAGAAAAATATCAGAAGGGACATAAACCATCAGGCATCCATACACTGGATTTTTAGGAAAAAAATTTGCTGATTGGCCAAAGATGTTGCTGTTGGCTGGTTTAATCTTCTTCTGAGATGTTTCAGCCCATTAGAACTATCTCCTGAGGATCGAGAGATGAAAATCTGGGACCAGAATTGTCTTGCAGCAGCTCCAGGCTATGACTGCATGAGCAAGATAAACTGGGGCTGATTTCTGGCTCATCCCAGTAAGAGCCCAGCTGCCCACTGTGACACTGCAGAGGGTAGAAAGCATCTTCCCATGTTTTCATGGCCAAGGAAGCACACTGACATTTATCCAAGGGTGTATCCAACCGCAGACAGGCAGTGCCTTCCTTGCAGGATGGCAAAGTCACAGTGAGTTTTTTGTGTAGCTGTGCTTGGACAGGAGGGAACAACACAAACGTCATAGCCCCATTGGTTTTCTGGAGGAGGTGAATTTTTCATTTGTATGATTAGTATTAATGTTGTATTTCAAGTCTAAGTGTATTTCCTCATGAATTTGCCACTATTTATTGGGCCTCTTAGGATGGGTATAAATCGTATTAGTGACATCCAATAATTAGTTCTATTTTTACAGAAAGTAACACTGCAGCAGAAAAGTGGCCTGGCAGGTGCTTAGCTCAGGGCTAGAACAAAATGAGTCTCCAGCAGCTGCCTAAGCAAGAAACTTTACTGCCATAGTCCTTGAGATGAGAGAGGCTTCTTCTTTCCAACAGCTTCAGATTTACACCACTCCACTATTTTAGTCTTGGTGCTTCCTTGGCTAAAGCAGTGACTAACAATGGAGAGCACTGAGAAAAGAGTCTGTGGATGGCTTTGGATGATGGCTCCACATGCAGTGTAGGAAAAGAGTTTTGTTATGAGAAGTTGTTCAAATAAATTCCCCAAGGCCACTGCCTAGTTGACCAGTGAAGCTCAGCCCGTTTCAGTGAGTTCAGTGAGTTTCAGTGGGATATGGCAAAATTGCCCATAAGGCTCTTTCCTTACTCTGTGCAGTACAGGCACAGCTGGGTTGGGATTACAAGACCTTGGAGATCCCACAGCACAAGGAAGATGGAGAGACAGCACCTGGCAGCTCGAACCCACCCCTAATACCAATCCTGAAGTGACCACACATAAAACAAACCACCTTTTCCTTCCAGCAGAGATTTTGTTTACTGATCCTAATGGCATTTGACAGGCAAAGGATCCAAAGAACAGCAAGAGAGGGAAGAGGTCTCTGCATTTATCAGTTCAGTTGTTGTGTTTCAAGCCTTATCCAAAATCTAATGGATCAATGGGAATCCTTCCAGTAACTTCCGCTGGGGTTTTACAAGGCTCTAATTAATGGCCTGGATGCTGTGATTATGAGTGTTCCTCTCATAGTACCACTCAGAGCTGTGCCTCCAAAACAGACTTGAGCCAGGAGGGCTCCTTGATCAACATTTTGCAATTAAAAGAAATTAACTCACTTGAGAGGTACTTGATAGCAAATGTTTGTCTCCAACTGTCTAAAAGTTGTCTATTATAAATGGAGGGTGAAGAAGCCAATTTTTACCCTGTTTCTGAGGTCCAGCTGTATTAGATTTAAGGCAAATTTTCTGATAAGGGGTAAATGTTTAATGTTAAGACTAAAAATGTCTTAGGATTAAGGAGCTCTTAGTGGTTAATGTGAGTGCTTGGCACAGGACTGCAAACTGCATCTGACTTGGAGGAGAAAGAATATGCTCCAGTAAAAAGGTTTAGATTCTCCTGCAGTTCTCTTTTCCCATTTGGATGTACCAATCCAGCTGCTACCCTGACTCCCCAAGTTTCTTTTTTCTCCTTGTGCATTTTGAGGAATCTGTCCCATCTCTTTTTTAACCACAGTGTTTATTTGCCAAAAGAATTCTCTTTTTGCCCACTCCATGTCTCATCTCCAGCAGCCACAAAGTCAGATACATTCCTTAAAAGCCAGAGAGGGTTTTAGTAACTAACCAGTCAAGAGAGGCTGGTATTGAGTGGTAGCTTGTGGGTGCTCATGTACCTGCTTGCACCCACAAACAAGGTCCTGCAATCCCTGCCTTATGCTAGAAAATAACTGGGTTTGAAGCCACAGAGCTGCAGACATATAAAGAGGGCTGTGGTTGGGACTGGGCTGAAACAGAAGTGCCTGTCCTGGAGAATGTCACTTTGTTTATGACTGACTCTCTCTGCTTCCAGTGATGTGGGAGAAAAAATGGTAGTATGTACTCTGTAGGAGTGTGTATATGTGTGTGTGTGTACACTCAGAGACAGGCACATCTATAAACAAACCACAGAACACATTGCAATGCTTGAAAACACTCCAGTGCATCTATGGACATCTTGTTCTCTCCTTCTGTCCTTGAGGTATCAGGTTTCCTTGTTTACAGTCTGCCTCATTCAGGATCTGGAATTCCTAAAGAGCAGCAAAACCCTATCATGTGACTGAAGACTGATTTCCAGGAAAAGAGGAAGAGGTTCTAGGAAAGGTCTGTTCTCACGTTTTCAGTTGTTTCCTTCAAGAATACAGAATGAAAGAGATGAAGTCAACATGAAGTCCCTGGTCTTTTGTCTCCCTGTTGAGCCTGGAGTGAGATCTAAAGGAAAATCCAGTTCTTGATGCAGAGTTCCTTAAGCTCCACATATTTCCCCTCCCTCTTTAAATGTTTACTGACATGGGACACTTCAGACGTACGTGAGATTTCTGCCTCCAGGATGTCAGTCCTTCCAGTGGCTTCCTTATCTTCTGAAGGGGTGTTTTCACATGTGCTGTCACAAGTGTCCACAACCCTGCTTGTGACATCATTAACAAGATCACGGGACAGGTCAGGAAAGAGTACAAGTAGGGAGAACTAGATTAACGTAGTAACAGAGAGCAAATAATGAGGAAAATGCAAACACAACCAACAGCCTTCAGGTCACATATTCCAGAAGCATCAATGAGAGCATTTCTAAGCTGTCTTGTTGGGCAAGAGCAGAACTAGAGACCATTGATTATATGGGTTATCTGGATGAGTGGCATGGGGGTCTCTGGCCCGGGCTGTATCTTCAAAGACCCTGCACTAGAAGATGCCTGTAGCACCTCTTCTGGCTGTGCCCCACAGGTCCCAGGACATGACAATCTCTCTCTTTGTGGTGGGACACGCCTGACTTACTGCACTGTGTCAGAGTTTGTCCTGGGTGAAGCCTTGGGCCATCAGTCTCTGTGCTAAGCAGAAGGCTGATGTGGTGCCAGGCTGAAATTCTATGTCTGAATTAACAGATCTTATTTTTTTTTTCCTGAGATCTCATCCGATCTGCTATCAGCTTGGATCCAACCTGGTGGATCAATGGAAGTTGTGACACTGTACAGATTTGTTTTTCAGCAGCATTGATAAATCAGTGTTGCAAGATCCTCAGCTCAGACTCGGAGTCTGGCTAAATGAAAGTTGTGAAATTTCCAAAGGCGACAAGGGGGAAAAAAAGCAAAAAGGCAAAAAACCACTCTCCCCTGTGTTGCAACTCTGAGTGCAATCAGTTGCAAACAATAATCCCCTCTTTGGACACACAGATTCATTTGAGTTGGGTCCACAGAAAGTAATTTCTATATATATCAGCTAGATGTCTGACCTGAGGGTTAAACCAAAAATATGTTTGCAGAAAAGTTGCAAATGCAAAATTCTGGCATGGCAGTCCAAATTCTGCCTTTGACTAATAGGGTTTGTCTCAAAATTGTGAGCCTGTTGAGCAATTGTACAGGGGAAGGGAAGATCATAACCATTCTGAAAAACCTCTGTAAGCTAAAACACTGGCAATGAGAACCAGAAATGGAAGAAATGGAAATACTTGATTAAAGAGCAACACTCTAATGAAGATATTTGCTGTGAAACAGCTCCCAGGGCTGCACTGCTGCTTCAAAGCAGTCTTCCTCATCTTCTTGTTATTTTAGTTGCTCTGTACCATAGATAAATGAGAGGGCTCCATTCCCTTCCACCAGCATTTCAGCAGTTTGCTTTGACTCAAAGTGTGGGCGTTGGATGGAACATGAAGGCACAGTCTCTAATTGGGTCTAATTCCCACACTGAAGCTTCTCTGGTATTAGTGGGCACTTCCACACCTGAACATGACAAAGTCAGAAAGATTTTAATGAGTGTTCAGAGATGTTGATTGATCTCAGAGCAGAGGACCCCCAGCCTTGGGCTGTGAAGGTGATGTACAGGCAGGGGATATTCAGGCAGTGCCTACCTCAATAAGCCTGGCAAGAGCTCAGGAGGACTTTCTCTAAACACTCACTTAAAATTCATAGGAGGAGGCCAAAAGAGAAGAAGCAACACAATTTGCACCTGGGAGCTGAGGAAACAGTAGAAGATCTCTAGGAATTTCTCCTCCATCTGTTTCTCCTTTGAAGAATGGATTCACAATGTAATTCAAGCTCCCAGAATTCTCCCAAAATATAGGCCAGAAAAAAACTTATTCTAATCCACTCCCATCTCATGTAATTTCATTTCTCACTACTGTGAAATGCCCATTAAAAATATTTCAGATATTTTTAGACCTTTTAAATGTTGGCTACCTGCAGGATCATGCCATGCATACCATTGCTATATGGACACTATTTCTTAGTGGAATTATCATTTAACTGAATTAAAATAAATTGCAAGAGGAAATGCTTATTAATGATGGGTACACCCAAGAGAAGCCTCATGAAGGCTTTTTTATTAGGATCATTGTAACAACAATAGCAGTGTGCCATGCTGTGATGATCTAATGATCACCACTTTACTCACTGTGGAATTGAGGGTGACCTGTCTTTCAGCAAGGATGAAATGTGGCACAGAGCAAGCTCCTGATTCACATTTCCTGACCTCAGTGAGCCTGACTTCAGTGACCTTTCTGAGGAGGAGCTAACATGGTCCCTCATCTGAATCTGGAAGGTCAGGTATAAGAACAGGCCAGAGCCCTTCATACCTTTTCACACGGTAAATAATGTTGCATACGCAGTGTATCAACCACTGAGAGCAGTGCTAAACACCTCCAGTAGTTTTCCATTTTTCCTTGGCAAGTACCTTTATTATCAGACTTCTGTATTTGTAACTAATGTTACATTGGGCTCTGAATATCAAAATTAGTTCCAAGGGAAAGTGACAGTAATTTCTGACTCAACATTTTAATCAATCCTAAACTGACTGACACTGCACCAGCTAGGACAGGAGATTGATCCCTTTGTACTTCAGACACTCCTTTGACCCCAAAATCAAAGATAGCGAGGTGCAGAGTAAAGGTGTCAATCTTGCACGTGTCTGCAGAGAAGTGCTTCAGAGGGAGGTGCAATAGAAGGGTAAAGTGTTAATAGTTCCTTTGACTTTTTATGACTCCTGTTTTGCAAAGAGAGGTCATGTGCTGTTTTGAACTTCACTCGTGTTTGCTCTGTTTCCTAGATCTGCCTTTGATGGCCACTCCCAGAGCAATCAACCCCGAGGAAATTCATGTCTGAACTGATGAAGCTCAGTTTTATTCTCAGCTTCTCACTGGAAACATGGAAGTTTTTCTTCTGTCTGTATTTTTCCCAAGGTGCACCTAATTAAAGATCTGTGGTTAATTCTGGCTGCTTTGGTGTTAGCTCTTCCATGTCATCAGCACATACTCTATTACTTCTAGGATAAAAAAAAACACATCTGAAATGCACCAGGTAGACTTTCTGTTATGTCATGAACAGAGGTCCTGTGTTTAAATCCTGATCCAGGTGTGATTTCAGCAAACTAAGAAGTTGTAATATCACCATGGGAAGAGACAATGGAAAAACATATTTAAGCCAACAAGAGCTGAGTTTGCAGCACCTGGTGCTGTTGAGACCATGCACTAATCCCTGATGCTGGGCTTGCTTCATTGAGTGGGTGCAATATTAGGTCAGTGTTGAGATACTGCAGATGTCTTGTGTCCACACAGGGTGAGTATCTCTGTATTATATGTTCCTACACTTGCCATTTTGTGTGCAAAAATGTCTTGGGACTCTTTTCTGCTTGCTGAGAGGAGGATTTTGATGAGTTCAGCCTGTTTTCTCTGTTCCTTCCTTAAAGAATGGTCACAGAATGATACTTTAGTTCAGGAAAGAGAACCTTTGAAACTTCCCATGTCAGCTGTAGGCTCTACCCTTCACAGAGAGGCAGAGAGGAGGAGGTCTAGGGTTATGAAAATGGCCATTCAACACCAACAAGTCCAACTATGGACCTCAGGAAAGCTCTGTGTTCCTACAGACACAGAACTGAAGTGCATCCACACCAAAGCACAGAAGGCTGGCAGGGGCAGGAGCAGCACGTGGTTTGATGCTTGAATGCTCCACGATATGAAAACCTTCCCAAAACGAGGAAAAAAATAAAGTGTTTCAAAATGTGAGCCCCAAGGAAAAGCAAATTGACGTCTAACAAAAGACTTATTTTCTTCTCCCATAGAGAGGTATCTGCCACTTACTCGAGCTGGCAAGGCAGCGTCTCAAAAGGCAATTTAACCAAGTTGCATAAGGCCTTGGCTGGGTGGCTGTAGAAATATAGAGCCTCTTATCTGAATGCTGGCCACAGCTGTTGCAGATCTTGAAGGAATTATTTCTGTGCCTGTCAAACATCTGCTTTGTAAGCAAACAAAGAGGCTGAAACACTAGTGGTGCTTATGATGTGCTGCAGCTCATGGGGCAGAGCCAGGAGGCAGTAAATGGGAACTTTTTTCCCCCTGGCATCAGAACTGTGATGTCCCATGAGTGTCTTGGATGGACAGATAAGCCCTAGTCCCTCTGTGTTATACAGACCTGTGCCTTGTCTTGGGAAAAGAGCCAGTGTGGTCCAAGCACTGATCTCAGTGTCTTTGCTAAGCTATAAATCATCTACAGCTGTCATGAATATTCTGACATATAGCCTACAGAACTACATTTATTTTCTCTCTCACCACCCAGGAATTATTCCATAGAAACATGTATAGACCCCAAAAGGCTGATGCTAAAAATCAGGATGTTTGTTGGAGCCCTTTGACATTAAATATCTTCTTCCTCTTCTGGTTTTCCTCCTTCAGTCATCACTATATTTTTTCTCTACAAAACAGTCACAGTGCTCTGTTTGTTAACCAAACCTGCTGCCTTTTTGTATCTCTGGTTGTCTCTCCATTACCAATACCCCCTGCATTACACAATAAATGCTCTCTGAGAGCCTGGCCACAGGGAGTAGGGGGTGCCTGTACACTGGGTAACCAGAACAATTTGTGTTCTGTGTGTGCTTTCCACTCCTATAAAACCCCTGCTCACAGCTGTGTTTCTTTGCATGTTTGCATGTGGGTCTGCAACATGAACCTCCACTCTCCCAAAATGCAGATGCTGTGGGAGAACCCAGTGCAAACATGAGGACTGGCACCAAATGAGGATACTGATTTTGTGTTTTGTCCATTCAAATATGAGGATACTGATTTTGTGTTTTGTCCACTCAAAACTTTCCTTCTTTATACTCTACCAAAACCCACCAGCCCTTAAAGATGAGGATGGTGACTGTGAGTAGATGAACAAGCAGCTTAATGAATGTAAAATGTCAACCTGAAGTCTCTCTCATCTGGTTTTTTCCCTGGCAGACTTCCAGGTGTTCCTGCTGTGTGTTCCTGAGCTATTTATCCACGTCTTTTTGAAAATATCTTAGTTCAATGTGACACAGCTCCACATTTTCTTTATATGCATAATCAAATGCAAACAATTAAGATTGCCTAACTGAGCTCTGTGCCAACAGGTAACTGCAGTTCAAAGGGCCTTTTACGCAGTTAACAGGTTGGACAGCCTTTCCTCCACACCCTTCCAACAAAGTTATGGTGTAACATCTAACAGAACTTTCCTGTCAAAATCTCCAGTTCTAGGGTGAGCTTGCAGGGCAGCTGCCTGAGACCCCAGGTCGTGAAGGACACCTCTAGGCTGAGCAGAAAATCAATGCATGACATTCAATTTTCAACTGAAGAGGTGGGAATGCCTCCATTTCAGGCTCCATGCAAGACCACAAAGCTATTGCCAGCTCTCTGTGTGTCAGCTGGAAGCTAACAAAGCAGTATCACCTTGCAATGAAGACAATCTTATCAAGGACTTCCAACTAATTTCCATTCCAGTAATGTGGCTGCAATTTTTATCGCATTATTCTCAATGACACTGGGCAGAGGAGGTGTTAATATAAAGGAAGATTGTGTTTCTAGTTACAGCTTAACACTAGAGGCAGAGAGAACTGGGTTTTATTATAAGTTTTGCCACAGATCTGGGTTGATTAACATACCTTTGCCTCGTGGCTTTTAAACTGCCATGTGGTGTGAGCAGTCACACTTAACTGTGAATTTAAAATCATTACTATATTTGAAGTGTTTTTTGTGGAAGATGCAGGTGCAGGTGGCTTGGCTACGCTCATCATAGGAGAGATCACCTCCAAGTGTTTGCTCAGACACTGCATTTCGAAGATTTGCATAGCTAAGCTTGTGCTCATGATTCACGTGGGTAGCTGGGTTTAGTTTAGCCAGGGCTGGAGGTGATGCTTGGCCAGACTTGTGTGTTGTTGTGTGAATGGAATCTGAATCTTCAAAGAAAGGAGAGCAGCAGGGAACAGACTCAGCCAAGGACTGGCTGTGAGATGTGGGGATTTTCAGCTCCCAGGTTCAAATCCAATGAAGTTAACAGAAATCAGATGGCTTTCTTGCCATCTGGCAGCCAGTTGGGAGCTTGTGTGCATTCTATAGGTGAATTTTACTATCAAGTTACAGGAAAAATGATTATGTCAGCTCTAAGAACATGCTGGGAACAGTGAAGAAAATGGAATAAACTGCATTAATCTAGGGCAGTGGTGTGGTACTTTAAAGGAGTGGTGTTTGGGAGGAATGAACTAAATTTTAGTCTTCTAGTTTCCTTTCTTGAAAGAGGAGGACAGACTTTACAACACCAAGGCTTCTTCCTGGGAAATCAGATAGGTCAGAGTTCTGTGTCAGCTCTCTGGTCCTTTCCATGAAACTGGTGATTCTCATGTATCATGAAAACTCACAGCTCTAACCACACGTTTCCTTTGGTTTGAGAAGGCAGGTTAACCCCCCTGTTGAAAAAGGTTTCATTTTCTCTTCACACTCCCAGTAAAGATGGATGTGAACTCAAGGGAGAAGTAAAGAGGTAGTTTGCCAGCATGGCCAGAGCAGGATGTAAAATCATAGAGTGACTTGTGGCTGTGCAAAGATCTTATAAAAACTGCATTAACTGTGTGCTCTGGCCTCATATCACCTCATGGTTGATTCAAACCAATGCAGTACCTCAGCTATTTCACAGTAGCCCATGGCTTCTTGTGTGCTGCAAGAATACAAGCCTTGTGATGCCTGAATGTGCTGGTTTTGCTTAGCCCAGAACATCAGCAAGGTATCTTTAACATCTAAGACAAATTTAAACCCCTCAGAAGCTGTTGTGGTAGGCTTGGGGAGGTGTCTGAGGGCTGGGGTGTGGCACAGAGATGGCTCCTGTGTGTCCTGAGTGAAAGTTCTGGAAGTTTTTCATCAAGTCCGGCAGAGCCAATCTCTGATGGCTCTGAAGGTGATGGACATGCTGCTGGCCAGGTTTGGGCCAATTGGAGGTGCTGGTTGTGCCTCTGTGAAAACATATTTAAGAAAAATTCAAAACAAGGTAGTCATGCACTTCTTTGTAGTTAGAGGAGGAGGAGGAGGTGGAGGTAAAAATTTGTGAAGGGAGAACAGCATGGAGAGACCAAGGTCAGTGAAGAAGGTGGGAGAAGAGGTGCTCCAGGCGCCAGAACTGAAAACCTTCTGCTAGCTGTGGTGAAGGCCATGGGGGGAGCAGGAGGTCCCCCTGCAGCCCATGGAGTCCACAAGGATGCAGAGATCCACCCACAGCCCATGCCAGAGGAGCAGGTGGATGCCTAGAAGAAGCTGTGATCCAGTGGGAGTCTCATTTAAAGAGTTAAAGCTGCAAAGGCCTTGCAAAGGAGAGAAAGGCCTTGCTCCTGGGATGGAAGCAGCCTGGCCTCGGCTTGGGAGAGTCTGCACAGCATCTTATGGACAAGAGGACTCATATTGCAGCAGGATTCAGGTGGGATGTTGCTCGTGAGATCGGACCCATGCCAAAGAAGTTCCCAGAGGACTGTCTCTTGTGGGAAGGACCCCATGGCTAAGTAGAGGACTCCTCTCCCTGATGGACTGACCAGAGAACAAACCCCTCACCCTGCCCCCTGCCTGTGTTGTTGGTTTGGAAAGAAGGAGGGGGTGAGAGCAGGAAAACTGTCTGGAGAGAGATAGAGATAAGTAGAGATAAAGAGTATTTGTAGTAGAAGAATTGTGGTGATGAATGGATTTTTGGACCTGCTCTATGGACTAAGAGAATACCCCACTACCCGAGCTTGGTTGGAAGGAGGGAGGGGAGTGAATAGAAAATGGGTTCGTAAGAGGGAGGGGGAGTGAACAAATGGTGTATGAAAAGTTTATTTTTACCTCTCATTTATTCTCCGACTCTGTTAGGTAATTAAATCACTTTGCAACTTTAAGTTTGGAGCCTGTTTTTACCCTTTTCTTCTGTGCGTCCCCCCTGGCCGTGTCCTATCTCAACTCATTAATTTGGTATGTTTTAACAGATTTTTTTCTTGCTCCTCTCCTGCACGTCTGCGGCAGGAGAAAGCAGGGGTGCCTGGCATTTAGTCAGGGTCAAACCCCGATGCTGAACTGCTCTGCTAATTTGAAAACAGATCTCAAGACACTTGGTGGTTTACCAGGAGCAGAAAGGGGCTTCCCAATTTCTGCCCATGCCCATCTCAGCCCTGGGCAAAGTTGTGATTTTCCCACAGGCTGCAGACCCTGCTTGTGAGGAGTGCTGAGGGACTGGTGTGCTTCTCTCAGCAGGAGTCAATGAACAGCCCAGGGCAGGACACTGGGAGGAAGGAAGCTGTTTTCTAGCAATTTCTCTTGCCTTCTTCCCTCATCAGAGCTGAGGGAAGAAGGGTGGCTGTGCCTGTCTGAAAGCACCCAGGTGCTCAGGGACACCAGTTCCGTGGTGGGGTTTAGGGCTGGGCAGCAGGATTGTGAGCCCTCTGGGTGGGCTCAATTTGCAGGAGTGTTTAAAACAGCTGTGTTAAATTGTATTTACTGCAGGAATGAGCACCCTGGCTGCTCTGGAGGTGGGAGAGGTGAAGCACTGGCCTTGCCCTCTCATCCCAGGTGGCACAGGAGGAGAGCCCTGCATGGAGCTGGCAGTGCTGGGTGGGGAAGGTCCAGGGCAGCAGGTAAGGAAGGCTCTGTGTGCTTTCTGCCTTCATTTATTTCAGCATTGCCTTGCTGCTGCAGACCCTACTCACAGCATGCCTGCTGGAGCAGCTTTTTTCACCCTCTGTATATCTTTGGAGAGCTGGATGGGGCCAGCTGAGTGTGGAGTTCCTGACATGTACTTCTGTGATTTTAGGTTGTTCTCTTTTGATAACACTTGCTAGTTTCCTCTTAGTTTCCTGTTTGTCTCTGCTTACCTGGAAACTCGTAGCCCCTCTTTTTGTTGTAACAACTCATTTTACACAGGATAACACTTACATTGTTGTCTGGCTGGAACTGAAGTACCAAGAGCTTGTTTTGTACACCTGATGTCAAGAGAAAGGCTTGGCTGGCTCAGCACAGTACTGGAGGAGCTTTTCTTTCTCCACGTTGGGTTTATGCATCTCTTTACATTTTGCAGCAGTTAAGAAGCAGAATTTGGCTGATGCAGCTGGTGTGGTTCTTCCACATGAAATTTTATGGCTGGGAGAGAATTTCTGGGCATTTTCAATTGGAACTGGATGTCTCAAGCCAAGGTAAGGGCTTCTGCAGTTGTTAAAAAAAAATCCAGAGCTTTTTGCATGAAAAGAATCAGTAATTCATGGGCAGTGTGTCATATTAAAAGACAAAAACAGCCCTCCCCCAGCTGTTGTTACCCACATTCCATCAGTATTGGCAAATAAGAATTCATCTCGTGATGGTGTAACTGAGGAAACTGAGGCAGGGAGTGACCAAGAAATCATTGAGAGAGCTTAGAATGTCATCTAAGGATTCTGGGTGGGACTTTTGGTTTGAACTGATGATTTAAGGTGTCTCATTGTGACACCTCTAATAGAACCCAGTGTGTGTTTTTTGGGGGTTTGTTTGCTTTTTTTGTTGGCCCACTCTGGGTCTCCTTGTCTTGTTTCCTCTCTCCACTGTAGCTGTGCACTCCTGTCCATGAGGTGCCTTTTCAGTGCACAATCCTGGGTGCTGCAGAAGCGAATTGTCTGAAAAAATAAGTCTTTGAAAAATTCTTACCTTGCACCCACCTTCTTCCTTGAGTAAGAAAGACTACCTGGGGGAAATAGTTCCACCTACATGTACCCTGGAGTGAGAGGCTGATTCAGAGAAACCTACTTAGCTTTTGTCTGCTGTAGTACACAGGTGAGGATGGGCTGCCAAGGACGTGACTTGCCATTTCTAAAATATACAAGCCTTATGCAAGGAGCAGCAGATGTAGCTGCAAACCTGCCAGAATGTATCTTGCACCATGCAAGTGGTGCGTGTTGTTGAAACTGGGTCTCACTTTAAGGAAATAGCAGATGGGACTGTGAGAGGGACAAAGAGAAGTAAACCTTAGCGTGTTTGGCATGTTAATGTGAGCTCTGAGAGCTCTAAAGGGACTGTCCCAGAGGCCTGTGTTGCTTAGCAGTTTTGGCTTGCCACAGGTAATAAAAGTCTGCACTCGTGAAGGACTAAATGTACAAGTTTATTAAAACAGCAGTAGACTGTTGTCTTTCTCGAGGAAAATTTCTTGTGCTCTTTCATCACACTTTATAGAGCATGTTGAGACACAATGGAGAACACTGCTGTTCTTGTTCGGAAGCAGGGAGTGTTGCTGTGAATGGGAAAGCTCCATTTGAATTAATCATGGGTGATTAGGCATCTAATAGGCTCTGCAGCTCTTTAGATCTGAGGTTCACAGCAATAGCTGATGCAAAAGTAGTGTGTGTGTGACAGTGAGTAAGAATTATCGTGCCAGAGCATGTGTACAGCTCTCTCTATAGGCATGTGGAGGAGTTTTGTTTTCATGGCCTTGCAATTTCATACTTTGGCCAGGTTACGTCTCACAGCTGTCTGCATCATCACTTATTCTTTTCCCCAAAAGCAGGGTTAGTCAGCATTCCCTGAGCTTTTTGGGGAATTGCAATAAACTACAGTGTTGTCAGGAGTGTGTGTGTGTGTGTAGAAATAACAGTAAAATCATCACCCAAAAGGGAAGATTGAAATTTACAGGTTTTTTTTTTTTTTTTTGTGTGTGTGCTTGGTTTTATGAGCAAAGAATGGATGCATTAAAAAAATTAACCAGACACTGGTGGGAATAAGTGAAGTCTGTGTTTTCTCTCTGTGTGTGTATGTATCGGTCTGGGTGATTTTAAGTCATGGGAGAAGAAAACACACTGAACCACTGCTTTTTAGAAGTGTCCCAAAGCCTGTTTCAGATCCAGGCCAGCTTACCAACCTATTCTGTCCTTCCTCTGGGGAGTTTCATGAAAGAACTTTCTGCTGGCCATCTCTCTTTATGCTGCTCTTATTGTTATTGCATTATACTTATTGTGAGGAAGAAAGATCTTGTTGTCTCATGTCTAAATATCTATTTCAAAGTGAAGTAAAAAGCCTGAGATGTCTTTTTGTTCAGCATTTGTACAGCTCCTGCTCAGCAGGACTGCTTATGATTGAGATTCTTGATCTCTATATCAATACAGAAAGCCAGTAAAATAAGCTGCTACCTGGGGCAGGCCAAACTCCTAAATCTGACCAATGCAAAAAAGCAAAGCTCTTCAAATGCCAAACAGACCATCTGTCAACATGCTATGCCAAGTTTCTGGAAGACCAGCAATGCAACTCGGATTGTGAAACTATCTAAAACACTGCATAGATAATTGTTTGTGATAGGAAACGTTTAAGTTGTGAGTGAAGCTGTGGAAAGTTCTGCCGTGTCAGTCAGGTATCTGGGAAGGGAAAATCAGACAACAGCAGTGCAGCTGAGTCCCCTGAGTCCTGCTGGTGATGGACATCTCACAGGGCCAGGCACTTGAGGAGAGGCAGCTGCGTTTCAAAATCCTGTACAGACTAGAATGTTCTAGTCAACCGTTCTATTCATGTTCTTGGAGAGAAACTCTCCTGAAAGTACCTTTACTGAGACTCACTTGAACATGGTGAGTCTGCTGTAATGATTCATATACAGGAAGGCACAGATCCTTGATCCCCTCTGAGTACTTGTTTGCATCCTGGTGGCTTTTAAGAATGAATAGACTATGAGGTGCTAAAAGCTTAGCCCAGGCTGAGTGGGTGGAGGAAAGGGGATATTGCTAAATGAATGCTGTGCTATTTATTGCTGAGTGGATGCCTCCCAGATTGTAAAAACAAGTTGGGGTTTTTTTTTTTTTTTTTGGAAGGCTACTTCTGGGAAGTAAGATGCAGCCCAATAGGTTCTAGCCTGACAACAGTGAGAAGGTGGCCACAGCACTTGCTTAAAATTGCTGCTCCAATATTTGAGCTGAAATTAGGAATGCTATAGGCTTATGTTCTCCCTCTGAATGCTTGTTCCCTAGTTCCCCTTTGTGTGATTATGGGCTTAACCCTTTGGTGTTTTTGCTGTAATATTTTCTGTATTCAAACACTTGTTTAAGTGCCCTGGGCGGATGAGGGCAGAAATGGAAAACTCTTCAGACTACACTTTTTCCCCAAATTAAACTGGTGGTGTGGATCCATCCACTGTGGTTTTAACAGGAAAGTTGTGGGGGTTTGGTTTGGTTTGGGCTTTTTTTTCTTTAGTTTCTACTCCAATTATGTGACTTTGCTGACTTCTGTCTTGTGGAGGGAGATACTTCTGAGTCCTCGCCCAGTAAGAGGCCATGGCTTGGGCCCTAATTCTGCAGATGGGATTGTCCCTACCCTAGTTTCCACAACTGTGCCACAAAACCTGCTGGTTCCTGTACTAAAATTAAATACAGGCCTGTGTGTTTGTATGAGTGAGGCCTGAGAGAACTGAAGCAAAATGTCCCCGAGTGCCTGTGCTTTTTCCATTGTAACGCTCTGATGTGTATGTGCTTTAAATTTGTTCTTGAAATGCATGCACTTTGAGTAGGAGTCGTTTTCAAGGAAGTAAGGAAGTAGAACAAAAATATTTTAGGTTGTGATAGTTGCTTTTGACCGGGGATGGGATCAGTTTCTCATTTGACAGGGTGATAATCTCTGTCTCACAGGGCCTTGCTCAAGCATCTCTCAGTGTGCTTAAATCTATGGGCATTTATGGGCATAGATCTTCAATGTCAGCCTTTTTCAGAAGTGCTGTTTTCCAGCAAGTCCTGTTTCTACTTTCATTTTTGAGCTTGTCCTTTGTTAAGCAGTTTCTTGAGACCAGCTCTGCTCTGTGCTAACAGGTGGAGAGGTGACTGTAGACTACATAAACTGACAGTATCCCCTAGCTCTGGGAAATCCTCTTTCATACAGTGGCAAGCTGAAGAGTGACACTTGTTTCATAGAATATGATGTACCTCTTTGGTGTCTAGGTGGATTATTTTTTGCTGATTGTTTCCAGTAATACTGGAAGAAATGGATTGTCTTGGATTTTAGGGGAAGGCCTGTGGAAAGCATTGATGCTGTGGAGATCTGAAGACAGAATTGCATTGCACTCTGTCAGTCAAAAAGGTGACAAAGTTAGTTGAGACTAGAAAAGGGGAGTGCTTTCAAAAGGTCTGCTTTCAAATATTTCTTCCCCCAAATTTAGGAATCTAGATCCCATTCTGATGGGATATAGCAGCTCACGGAACAGAGACAGCACCATTTGTTGCACCAGAAGCATCCATTGCTCCTCATTGAAGTCTGGCAGAAAATGTCCTTATGCTGTGGCAATCCCAGGCGTTTGGGCTGAGGACATGGAAAGAAACACCAAGGAGTGAGCTTTCGGTTGCTTTCACATTAAATTGTTTCCTGTGAGGTTTTTAACATACACTGTTCATGGTAAAAACACGTGGCCTGGAGATGGGAGACACCTAATTTGGAGCCCTGGTTGTGTCACTGGTGCTCAGTGGGGTCACCTGGCTGGGCAGGAGCCTGTGTGAGCTCTGCTCCTGCAGTCATCAGTGTTTGTGCCTGTGTGCTCTCACGCTGCAGAACCCTCCTCACTGCAGAGCATTTGTCATCAAGTGTTCAAAATAATCCAAAGCTAAAATGGGAGCATTCCCTTTCCCTTTCTCTCCAGCCTGAGCCCAGAACAGGCAGCAGGCTCTGTCTTAAAGGCTTGCAAAGTAAATTGTGCAAGAACTTGGCATTGAGAATCTGTGGTGTGTGCTGCCACAGCTGGGAGGACAGGGTCAGGGGACCTCTGCAGGACTGTGAAAGATGCCAGCATAGAAGCCCAACCTGCATTGCCAAATTGTTCTCCCCAATAACTCCTGGGCTGATGGAAGGATGTGCTTGTAGGAGCACTGACCTTCGGATCTGTTTTCCTTATGATGTGTTATGTCAAACCACAAGTTATGCAGAGGAGTAATTTTCCCAAACTGCAGGCTTCTGTTTCCCAGTGATGCACCAAGGCGAGATAAATGGCAAGAAATAAAGCATGTTTAATTTAATGGGGACAGCAGCAAGACAGATGGCTGGTGGTGGATCACTTACTGCAGGCCTGAGAATGCCAGCTTCAGGGTGGAGATTAGAATTGAGAAAATGCTCAGTTAATCTCGCTGGAGGCATGAGCTGCTCCTGCTCACTGGTGAGCTGCTGTGGGAACTCCACTGTGGTTGTGAATGTGTGTCGTCTCTGAAGGTGCCTGTACAGGAGTGATGTTCTTCATATAAACACCTTCCCTCTCAGGCAAACAAAGCAATTTGTGCTCAGACAAGTATTTGCAATTCTCCCATTTTGTAATTCATTTTTCAAAATGCTGTTGCCATTCAGCTGCGGAGAAGAAATAGTGCCACCACCCACAAAGAAAGGGCAGCAAACAGTCCATGATCTCTTCAGGCTAAAAATTGTTTGTTCAAAAGGTTTGGCAGCTACCTTCAAATAGCAAAGATCTTCACAAAAACATGGAGTGGGTGATGATTGGTGTGAGGTGTTTGGTTGGGTTTTTTTCAGCCTGTTTCTCTTGTACCCCTTGACCTGTCTCTATGCTGTACCCTGCCCTTTATGTGCACATCTCCAAAAGACAGGGGCATTGCACATGAAGAGCTTGGTGGGACAAGTAAGGGGAATGTTTTCTTTTCAGTCAAAGAGAGAGCTGGTAGGAGTTGTCCTTGATCTGTTCCCCTTATACCACTGGAGGTGGATTTTTCTGATTTCTCCTGGATATGGCACTGGGTGAAGCACTCACCAGGTACCTCTGTCAATTTACTTGGGCTGTGTACAGCACTAAACATCAACAGCAGCGTGGTGAAACAGTTCAAGAAAGCTGATCACACAGCAGTAAGGAGCCAGCACAGTCTGTCACCATTGCAGTGAGCATGTTTTGTCTGAATTCCTGTGTGCAGGTCTTCAGGTAAAGTACCTCCCAGCACAGGCTTGTCTTCCATTCTTTCCAAACACCTCATGCATCTAATCCCTTGCTGCTTTTATTTTTTCCTAAATAAAATGAGTGAATTTCCTGCTAATTGTAGCAAAATCCAGCAAGACTTTTCCAAAATTGTCTGTCTCCTTGGCTTTTATTTATGGTATTTCTAGTTTGTCCATGGGGAACTCTTAGCTAAGCTGGACTGAATTCATTTGGTGCAACTCTTTATATTGCTATTTGCTACTGAAGTCTTTGCACTGCTTGGAAGCACAGGTCTGTTTTGAATGATTTGGGCTGGGTTTAGTACAGGAGCAAATTTCAAATGGAGATGGGAAGGGAACATATTATATGACTTCTGTGTTTCAGAAGCAAAATGTCCACATACAACTTGAAGGTAGAACTGTTTGAAGACCCTGCATTATTTTATTTTATAGCAGTTTATTCTGTGCTGTATCCTGCTGCTAGGGACAGATTGTCAGCCAGAGAGTTATGAAACTTGAAGCTGGGAGTGGATTCAACCCACCCTGGTTCTTAAAGGTGGCAGATAGCGACTGATCAAGTCTCTTCTGGAAGGACTCATGGTCTCCCGAGGGAGATGTGAATGTGATATCTCCTTCCTGCTGAATACAGCTGATGGGAATTCAGGGCTATCTGCTAATTTCATTTTGCTAAAGATCTCCCTGCTCTGCTACAAAGTAAGACCAGGTAGATGGCAAGAGCAGTGTGTTCTGGCCTGGGTAAATCTCTTTGCTGGGTCTGAGCCAGCTGAGAAATAGCTGTTCCATGGCAGGTGAGTGCCTGGATTCCTCACACTGCTGGCACTCTGCTCCGAGCCAAGGATTTCCCTTGGAGCTAGGGCAAGCAGGCAAGTCTATGCAGAGCTTGAGCATGCATCAGGAGGTGTAGATCTCTTCCAGGGAATTTGCTTTTCATACTGAATTCTTCTAGCCTTTCCTTAAGCTATTGTAGTCGCTGGCTTTAGGTAAAGGTGTTTCAGACTAATACCCACAAATAGCCACAGCTGTAGTAAAGCTTTGTGTGTCTGAAGCACAGGAATGCTGATTTATCTCTTCCACCTTAGTACAGGAAATCAGCCAAGGGGGGAATAAGATAGAAGATATAAAGACCAAAAAAAGGCAGCCAAAATAGGGAAAACACGCATGGGCCATAATTCTTTCTATCTCCCCCACGACTTCTGAAGGCTGAAACTTGGGACCTCCTTGAAGGCAAAAAGGTTTTAATACTAGAACTGAATTCTTAATCTGGGGAGAATTGAATTCTGAGTAAATCTTTGTGTACACAATTACAAGCCCAAATCTTTGCTGGTATAAATTAAAACAAGTCCACTAACTGATGATGACCCAATTCAGATTTACATGTGTCTTCCTTCTGCTTCATTTACACATTGCTGTACCTCAGTTTTATCAGATCTGTGACTGCCCAGTGACAGAGAGAAAGAAGTCAAATGATAGAGGGTATGGTTCTGTAGAGGCTGTTTGAGTGCTGAACACCAGAAGCTTCTCTGACTCTTTCAAAATCAGACTTACTTTGTAGCATCTATCATTTTGCAATGCATCCTTTGTAGCCCTTATAAACCTTTAAGGGTTTATAAATGACTATACAGGGCACAGTAATATATTTTCTGCACCAGAAATTACACAGCAAACTGCTGATGGAATTAGAGTGGAATTCTCTGTACTGTGTGTACTATGGAGTGCTGTCTTCTATACAATAAATCACTTAATGCTTCTGTTTAGCAACACCTGATTGAGCAATAAGATGCAGAGCAGCACAAGATGAGATCATTTTATGTATGGTTTAAAACCCCATAAAGCTATAAAACAAGTGGATATCTTATATTTAGAGTGACCTGAGTCATTCTAAGTAATGCTGACTACCCACATACCAGAGCTTTAGTCACGTTGTAGAGGTTACTGAATCAGGACTTGTCTGTAGATACCTTTGTCTCTTTGAGTTATTGCACTGAGGTTAATAACACTTGTTAATAAAGTACAGCTTCTGGGAATTGGGTCAGATCAGGCTTTGTAAGATATTCTGTATCATAACATGTTGTTCCATTAAACATGAACTTGTACTGATACCTTTCAGCACTGTAATAGCTGTAATTAGTGGCAGCTCTTCTCCCATAAAAACATCTGTCTTTCCCATGCAGATTTTCTGGTTAAATCTCCTGTTGACTCTTCCCAGGATGTCTCATGGGAGAGGTGTTCTGCCACTTCTGAGCAAGGCCACTTCTGTGTCAAAACATGCTGAAGAAGCATCTTTATATTAACATGGTAGGAAAGTGTCTCTGAGTATGATGCAAAGGTCACAACTTTAACTCTTTAGATTTAATGAGCTGAGATGTTTGTAAGCAACCAAAGGAGGAGAAAGTGTAGTACAGATGGAATTAGAAGCAATTAGAACATTTGTTGATACGCATAAACCTCTGCTCTTAAGGTTTTAATGCTGCAATTGCCAGCAGGAAAACGAGGTTGTGTAACCTGTCCTGTCCTGCTCAGGTGTGTGTGCCTTGCATGAGGAACAAACCACGCTGAAGTTCCCCTGACCTCAGGGTGTCCTGGTGACAACCCTCCTCAAACTCCTTAATAGTTGTTAGTTTTTTGCTCAGGGGTAAAATGGACTTGGTTTAACTGGATGCATACCTAGGGCCAGGCTGGGATCCAAAAATGAAGTTTTCTAGAGTCTAAGTGCTACATTCTAGAAGACTGACTTAGATCTTTCTCTTCAAGACTGAACATGACTTTTTTTTCCCTCATGACTTTTTTTTCCTTATTTTTTTTTTCCAAGGAGCACATCCCCAGTGCTTTGTTACTGCTGCAGTGGGCTGAATGCAAATGGAGGAGGCTGTTCTGGTGAATTGCTACCTTATCTCTCATTTTCCAAACCTGATGCAACCCTAATCTGAGAGATCTCAAAGGGACAGGGAAACTGTGAGCCACATTTGTCAGGTCTGATGTGGCCTGGTGGATAGGCAGACACACTTCACCTCTTTTTCATATCTCAGAGCTATTATTTTGGTGGTAAAAGTACTGTTTGAGGTGCTTTTACTCTTCCTCTGTGTCCCCACCCCCTCAGTGATACAAAGATAGCTGGTGACCTAGAGCATCCTTTCCTTCTCATTCAGTTTTTATGCTATAGCAGATATTTATCTTTAGGCAGGAAGTGACGGGGTTAGTCCCTGCTGAGCTGTCAGATTAACAGAAGCTGTTTGAGAGAAATCTGATTTACGCAGGAGTAGCTGTAAAAGGGAATGGGGACAGAGAAAGGAAGGATGGTTTAGACCAGGATAAGATGCAGCTATGGAGGTAAACAAAAAGGGGCAAAAATAGAGGCAAGCATAGGGTGGTAAGAAATACTTCTCACCCTTTTAAACTTAAGAAGTTAAACTCTTTATTTCTGTCTTGGTCTGACAAAAGCTAGACCAGGTGGAAAATAATGTCAGGTAAGAGGTTTACAAAGGAAGACCTTGCTTGCTTTGATATTGACAGGCAAATTGTCTGAAGCTTTTGGAGCAGTAAAATTGCAGTGTGAGCAAGACTTGTTTCTCTCTTACCTCGGCAGCCATTCCAACATTTAACTACACTTTCAGTGACCATGTCCAGACAGAAGCTCCCCTGGCAGGGCTTGAGGCCATTTCCTGCGGTCCTGTTATCTGTTCCCTGGGAGAAGAAACTGACCCCCACCTGGTACAATCTCCTTTCAGGTGTTGTAGAGCCATAAGGTCCCCCTGAGCCTCCTTTTCTTCATGGTGAACACCCCCAGCTCCCTCAGCCATTTGTTGTATGATTGACTCATCAAACTCTTCACCAGCTTAGTTGTCCTTCTATGGACATATTCCAGCACTTCCACATCCTTCTTGAAGTGAGGGGCCCAGAACTAGGCTCCAATAGTCAAGATTGGAGTCAATTCTGCAAGTCACAGAACCCATAAATAGAAGTCTTTGTAAATCTGATTCTTAACCATGAGAGAGATGTTTTATCTGGAACTGAAGTTGAGTTGGAACTCCTGGAATGTCAACCATTCAGCTTCTTGTTGGTTTATTCTGTGACTAAATATAACAGCATTTTCAGATGCCTCATTTTACACTCACGTCTGATGCAGAGAGGTGCTGGGTCCTGCCAAGCTTCTAAGATCATCTGCTCAGGCTCTCAAGGTGGCAATTATTTGGCTGTTACCATTTCTTTAGGAGATTCAGCTCACTTGTCCCCTTCCTGGTGACGACATTCGTGCTTGTGGCAGACCAGAGCTCAGGAGAGGATTGTATGAAATGAGAATATCTTCTGTCCCATTAATTCCACTGCTGATAGTTGAAACTTCTGCTTCAAGGAAGGTGGAGGTGCAGCAGCACTGAGCTTCGGCGAAGGCTTGCAGATGGTAGAATGAAGACTGATGGTGGGTGATTTGGGGACATTTGATGTGGGCTGCAGGGCTACAGTGCTCTCTGCTGTTGCATTGCAGCTCAGAATAGCTGTAAAAAAAGAGCTGTTTGTGTTTCAGTCTTGGTAGCCTTGAGCATTACGCTGGACAGTACAAATAATACAAAGGAGGTAGTGGAGCTTAAAAGGACAATTATCTGTTACAAAAATAAACAAAACCATCAGGATGTCAGACAGCTGCATTCCTTTCACGCTAGGCCATGAGTTAGGAAACAGAAAATGATCATTTTGTTTGGAGCAGTGAAGCTGTTTACCCTCTCACCTTCCACCACGGCGGCATTTCTTTAGCGACGGTATGGGGCTGTTTATCAAACACGTAATTTATACAGGTTCCTTTTCTGGGTCAAGTGTAGGTAGCCCATCCACCTTGGTCTGAAGCTTCCTTTCACTTCCAGCTCTTCCTTTGTGTTTAAGGGACCTTCTTGCCACTCTGCTAAAGCTAATTACCTTGGGGCTTCCCTCAAACAAGGTGCTTGTTCTCAAGGATTTGGAACTACTTCTTTTGGCTGCCTCAAAACGCCTGCTCACTCATTATAGGATGTGGAAAGAAAGACGGTTCTGTCCTGAGAAGAAGTTGAGGAAAACATTTTGAGGACCTTGGAGGTTGCTGGATGACTCCATGTGATACTGGGGAGTCCAATATTTGCATTTCCTTCCTCGTTGTAAGAGAGGAATTTTCAGTAGTCTCTACAGGAACTGTTTATCTAAAGGCTGCATTGAGAGTTTTGAAATAAGCATGTGTTTTGGCTATGACCTCTTTATTGCTTTTTTTGTCTTAATGCAAGACCTTAAGGGAGGTGGGAGGAATTGCAGTGATGAGATCAGCAGATACAGAATTGGAGATTTGGAGCTCTATCCCAATCCCAGACCCCTGGCCAGATTGTAATTTGCGTAATCCCATATTTACTTCCCCTCTGTGTTTTCAGCTGGTTGGAGCACCCTTTGCTTTCTGATAACAATCTGCTCTCTATTGCTTTTACGGTAGAAGAGGAATTTCTTCAAGGGGGAGGCTTGCAAAAGCACTCTGGAAAGAATGTCAGGGCATAGCTGCATACAAACTATTATTGTAAATAAAAAGCTTTTCAACTCATCTGTGCAGTATAAACCTGACAGTTTGTACAACACTTGACTGAGCCATCCCCTGAACTAGTTTGGAGACCAGACTAGTTGTTGCCAATGTCTGATATAAAATCTGCTTCATAACTGTATTTTTATCAGGGCTGAAATTCTGGCTTTATCTGGACCTGTTCAGGACTTGATATTTTTTTTCCCCATTCTAATTTAGCACAATATGGTTAAAAATAAGTTCACTCTTATTAGGATTTTATATGCCAATAGTGTTCCCATGTTTCACTTTTGGTATCAAACTGAATCTGAAGTACTGAACTTTACAAGGTGGATTTGTGACTGAAAGCAGATGGAGTAAATTCTCTTATTTCTGTCAGTTTGGGTTGTTTTAAATGGAAAGAAGAATTAATTTCATTCTTTCTGCCACTTAAGCTTCAAACAGTGATAATTTGGAACATATGGTAAATGTAAGACTCCAGTCTTTTTTGCTGAACTGTTGTAGAGAGAACTGTATTAAGATAAATAACGGTGAATCAAAAAGTCAGGTTTTTATTTTATTTAGTTATTCTCCAGGGCAATATAGGGTCTTCAATATAGGGAATAAATGAAAATACTATTTCTAAGTCTATGTGATCCCTAAGCAGAAGCAGCCCAATTGTTACTCTGTTCAAGGTTTCTCCTGCCCTTCCTGGTCAGTAAAATCCACAGTGACAGATTTGCTTGATTAAGAGTCAGTCTATTCCAATAGATGTAAGTATTGTTTACAGTAATGATTTCAGTTCAAAGCACCAGAAAAAAGGAGGGAATAAGTGCTATTTGACATATCGATCTGTGATTTTTTTTTTTTTTAATCTGCAGGCTATTTTTCCCACAAAGGAACAACTTATTTTATAAAAGCTATAGTTCCTACGTATTATGAGATCTTAAATTAAGATACATTGGTAATCCAAAGAGACAAAACTCAGCATTTATACAGTGACTGTTGCAAAATTGAAAACACATCAATCTGTTATCCTCCTGTAGAAGGGAGAGCAGTAGTTAAAATTTTAAATGTTGTTCTAAGTCCGCCTTAAATATTGCTGGCTTCACTATCAGAACACTGATTAATGACAAACTATGGAGGAACTGTAAGAAAAAAAAAATCAAAATTAGCTTTTGGAATCCAGAGGTGCTTTCAATATTTCAAAACATGTTTACTAACATCAAAATTTTTTTGGTGGGCGTACTTTTTCCGCAAGGCAGGAAAAGAAATAATAAAGGATTTTAACACCCAAATGCAGTGAAAAGAAGTATTTTTCTACAAAAAGTTAAGTGCTGTATCCTGTGGCTTAGTCTTCAAACCGTTTGGGGTTTGAGGGCACCTTGGGATTATGCTGTTCTCAAAGGACAGTGAAATTAGACACTGACTTTTAAAGTGGAAATGAACTTCTTGATAATCACAAGAAGGAGCTGATCATAAGCTTCAAGATGAAATAATGTGGTTTGCAATGCTGTGAAAGGAAACTTTTTTCCTTGTTTGACAACAGGAGTAGAGTGTGTGATTTGGACCCAGATGAGATCAAGGACTTTCCAGAATGTAGCACAGCTTTCTATGATTCATAGTCCATCGTAAAGCAATCAGTTTGTTGTAATCTCTGAAAGGGGAGAAATACTAAATAACAGAATGAGTCTTCCTCTTGGAAGGACTTTAAACCCAAAAGACAATGTGTGAAACTCTTGGGATGTGCCAGACTTATGCTCCAGGTATCAATCTTCCTTCAAGGTTGCATGTGACGCTTAATCTTGACACAGTGCCAATGATGCAAAAAATCTAACATTAATATGCTGATCTGTAATAAATGAAAGACTTACAGATTATGAAGCTCAAAGAGTGACTTAAGAATAATAATATATATAATATAATATATTATATTTTAATATAATATAATATAATAAAAACCCAAGTAGAGGTTTAAATATTTCTGGTGTTGGTTTGCCTGTGAGAAATGGAGGTGGATGCAGGGAATTGCTCTGTTGGCGGGAGCTGACACCACTTCTGGTATGCAGAGGAGTGTCCCTCAGTGCCATTCTCCTTCCCAGGTAATGCTGCTGCCTGAAAAACCAGCAGTTATGGGAAGAAATTGGACATAAAGAAGCTCTGAGCAGGGACAAGTGCATCACTCATCAAGCAGGTCATATTCAAGCCTCTCTTGTGCTCTCTGTATTGAAATTGTTCAATGTATGTCGCTTGTGGGAAGCTGATTCTGTTTCTCTAAGTAGTGTTTCTCAACAGAAAAGGCCACTGTACAAAAGCAACTTTTCTTCTTTGTTTTAAATGGAAGTAAGTGGGAAGCTGGATGTGGAACTTCACTGTTTTCTTTCTCAGTATAATTTCTCATTTTGTTCTGAACATCTCATCCTCTGAGAAAAGTATTTCCAGAGAAATAAGATCTCTCTCCATCCAGAGTTAAGATGTTATTGCTGCAGTGAGTTTTGAAATTTTTCCATTTGGAGGAGGAAATTCTGTCTTCTGACAAAAAAAGAAAAGAAGAGAAATTGTTTTTGCATTGAATCCAGAAGATTCCTTTTAAAAAAATTAAGGAGCAACTTTTTCACACAAAATTTGATTTAGAGACCCCCACCTCTCATTGGGAACAGTTGGGAGAAGAAAGATGCAGCTTACCTCACTTATGTTACAAGTAAGTTTGTAACAAAATTTCAAATGCCCTTGTTAAACATAACCAATAAATAAATAGAAATTGAGCCAATTGACAGAGTTGAGGAAGAAAACTTTTGACATAGACAAGATTTTTCACAATTCTTAGAGCTGCAAGAATGCACACACTCTTCCTAGTACAGAGTTTTGGACAGATGCCCTGTGGTGTTAAGAGCAAACAGATACAGAAATCCATTCCTAGGAGAAACCAGAGTCAGTTCAGCAGGCACAGTGTTAATGTGGCTCGCTAAATATTCTGTAAGCCACAGTGCTAGTAATTGTTTTGTTTATAGTTTCTTCATTACCAGAGTATCAAATCAAGAGGAACTTCTCTCATTCTGACTTTTGTGTTTAAACCCACTGATATGATTAACTGTAAAAGCATATTGTATCAATTATTGTGAATATTTCAGGTATAGAAAGTGTACTGACAGTGAAATATGGCCTTTGAAGGTGCTGTTGTGGTTTATCCCCGTTGTCAGCTGAGTACCAGGAAGCCCTGGTGGATGGGGAGCAGGACTGGGAAAAAGGAATAAAACTTGCGAGCAATGATTTTTTAATTTAGGTCTGACAAACCTTCAAAAATAAATGAATTATTATATTAAAAAAATGAAGTGGACAAGACCCACCTCTCCATCCTCCTAAATTGAGAGTGATTCTCTTGGAAGAGTGAATGAAGCCTTACTTTGAGTCTCTTCTTGGACTGGTTTCAGTGGCTTTAAATGAAGATTTCAAGGTGTATTGAGAGTGGAACATGCAAAAATAGAGGGAGTGGAGAACAAGATACAGTTCAGTATGAATATCAACAAGCAGCAGTTCAAGTCCAAGAGTTCTGTTTGATGGGGAAGCGCAATTCAGTATGCCAGACTAAAAATAATTTAACATTTTCATTTGTACCTTGGCTGTTCTGTAGTCAGAAGGGAGATGTAGAGAGAGAGCTACAAAACAAGAACAATTAGAGAATTATTTGCATAATAAATATGACAAATTAACCCAGCTGACAACATTCTAACAAGCTTTCTGACAACTTGAAAAACTAAAACAAACAGCAGTTGTTGGGTAAATTTCCACCATTGACATAGAAACAGGGAGCCTTAATGATAAGGGAACACCTTTTTCTTGATGCAGACTGGCCCAGTTTCTTTGACTTCAGTGACTTTTGCCTATTTATCCTAGTCACCAATCTGATGCAGTGACTCAGTTATTTAGTTATTTCTTGGTTTTATGATTTTCAGTTGTATTCTGCTATTAAAATTTCTTTGGGTCCTGTTCACGTGGGTGCACATGGACATAAATTTGACCTACACAGGAAAGGTATGTGCTGCTAGTTCCACACCTAAGTTCAGTCTGAAGGATGTTTGCATGCAAGAAATTTCTGGTTTGGTCTCAATCACTGGAGCTGGTTAGTAGCAAAAGTCAAGATGATGACCATGTGCTGCTGTACTTATGAGATTAATATAATATAATGGCCTGTTTAATATAATTAATTAATATAATGGCCTGTTTCACTCCCTAGTTAAGTCACTGACTTCCTGAGGCCTGCAGGAGTCACTGCCCTGTGTAGATATCCTAACTGAAAATTTTAGTCACGTCAGAGTTTAAAAAAAAAAAGTTGTATCTCTTCCAGATTTGGGGGGGGAAAGCTTGTGAATCAATATGTTTGTGTTCAGTTTCTCATTTTCAATGGGCAGCAGTTTGAACCAGTTCTTTGTTTATTGGAAAATATTTGTGTGTTTTCAGAAGCCACTGAGTCAGAGTGCCATACGGAGCAATTGGAGTTACAAGCAAATATTTTCCTCTTTCATGCAATTAAGTGCCTAATAAATCCCTATAAACAGGAGCTTTGCTAAATGAGACAGCATCAATAGGCTTTATTAAGGCCAGACTTCATTTACTCCACAGCCACTTTGAGAACATCTGGCAGTGAGCAGCAGCCTTGAAGTGAAGGTAGAAGTCACCAGTGCTGACTTTGAGGCCACAGCTGTTTAAGGGCATCTCAACATGGATGTGGCCTGGGTTGGTGGCCCAGATGTGACAGTAGGGCCAACTGCTGGCTGTGGCAATGGGTGGCTCAGGAGCTGCTCTGTGCACTCCTTTGCTTCAGCCAAAGCAGGAATTTCAGAGTACTGCTGTGTCTCCTCCTGCCTCTGCAGCACCTGGGGTTGAAGAACAGAAGGTTTGGTGCTTCCTCCAGCCATTTCCTCCACACCTTGAAGGTGTCAGGCTGTTCCTGTGTCCCAGGACACTCTGGCACTTCTTTCCTACTCCATGAGTGTACTGAGTCCAGACTGGGAGCTGATGATGGGAAGGGAGGAGAGGGGAAGCAGTTCTCAGCCATTACGTGGACAGAGTAAATAAAGGAGAGATATGAGTGTCCTGAAAATGTAGGTTCTGAGGGTGAGACCTTGAGGCGATGGGAGAATCTAGGAATAGAGCTGACATTGCTGTGGATACCAATTGTTCCCTCCAGAATTTACTGTATCACAAGAGAAAAATGAACTAAATTGCATCCATTTCTTGGAGAAGCAAATTGAATGATTCTCCTTCTATTGAGAAAAGTACGCTGGCAGTGGGAGCTGGCCTATGATTTCTGTTGTTATCTGAACCCAAAATAACTGCCTGGTGTGGCTCTGTCTTAGTGCTTGAAAGTGCAGGAAAAGTCTGATTGTGGGGTGGTGCACAGGGATGAGACATCCCTTCCCTTTCCCCACTGCTTTTCGCTTTTTATCTGCTGCACTTGTTGCTGTGCATGGCCCCTTTCCCTCCATCAATTTGGATTCAGAGCTGTGCCCAGGTTTTTCACAGCCCACGTTCATGAATATGGACCGAGACTGACTACCAAAGAGCTTGTTTATGTGGGGGCTGAACTTGGCAAGTTTTTAGCTTTATCTTTTGAAAGAAGACCAAAGATGCAGACAGAACTCCTTTTTTTTTTTTTTTTTTTTTCTTTTTTAATTCAGTGCTCTTACACTTGGTGGGCTCGGCTTAAAAATGTCTATAATCATTAAAAGTAAAAGTTGGCAGGAAGGAAGATTTTTACACTGGACTCATATGGTGTGTCCAAAATCTTCTGGTTTAATTTCTGGCTGCTCTTAATTTGTTTATCTTGATTAAATTTTCTTCATCTGAGCACTAAAGACAGTGCCCAAGTTGGTAAAAATAACTGTCATTGCTGAGATCTTTGAAGCTTTGCATGTGGGAGAAAAGTTTCCTTTTTCTTGCTTCTCAGAAAGGTGTTTCCTACAGCTCAGAGCCAAGGCACACTGGATTAGAAAATGCATGCATTTCTACACCCATTTCCAAGCAAAATATTATTAAATCTGTGGTGCTTCTTTACGTCAGTTGGCATTTTTGTCACAATTACAGAATGTACTTTTAAACTGGCTGAAATGTGCATTTAAAAAAAAAAAAAGCCAAACAAAAAAACAACCCCAAAAAAAGCATGCTCTTTAATATGCAGACATGTAGGGAAAGAGTGTGGTAATGAACTTGGCTTAGTTTGTTGAGTCTGGGCCAAGTTCTGATCTCAGTTACGTTGGCCTCAGCTGAGTTGCTCCAGATTTTCACCAGTCGACTGAAGCCAAACTGTGTTCTTTTGTCCTTTAGCATTTATTAATAGTTTAGGGGCAGGAAGTGGGGATAAGTTTTAAGTGAAAGGATTGAAGAGTCCTGTCCTCAATCCATAGTTTCAAAATATACAATACATATTTTCTGTCACTGCTTACCTGGCCTCACAGGTGAGGTGTTCCAAGACTTCCTATATTCTACCTTTGTATAGATAACACCTTTTGCACAGAAGTAAAAAAAAAGGCTCCATCATTGTATCTGTATCAGCTGAATGCCATGAAAGCTGTGAAAGCTCTTTCTGAACATTTCAATAACTGCCTTATTACAGACCATGGATTAACACAACCCTGGGCAATGTATGCTTCTGTATGTTTAATGGCTTTAATCTTCCCAGCTATGTGCATCTCTTAGGACTTTACTTGTGAACAGTTTTGTCTTTAAAGGACAGTGTTTATACATAAACTGAGCAATGCAACAAGTTATTCTGCAGCATTTCTGACTTTTTAAGGTAGAGAATCTGTAATATAATATTTGTATATGTTTGTACACACACACAGTGGGGATATTGTATCTGTGGTTTTGCGTACGTTCTTACAGTAGTAGCTGGAGAAAAATCACTTAAGCCCTTATCCATGCTAAAGCATGTTAGAAATGTTCTGAGGTGGGAACTCAATAACCTATGCTTTATATTATTGGCATTGTCCCTGGCATGCTGTTGGTCATCCTGCACTCTCCCAAACAATTCCTTGGCACGGTTCAGGAGTCAGTACTCTTTGGCACCAATCTGCATAGGTGTGACCAGCCTATTCCAAAAAGGAAATGAGTTAATAGTGTGACTGTGGAAGGCTGCCATGCCTTGTTGTTAAAGAACAACCCCATGTGAGAAGGAAATCAGTCCTTAAATGTTTTATATTAATTAGCTTTATTTATACTAGTAAATTAATAACAGCTCTTGTTATGTTTGTGATAACACATTTGTTAAACCAAGGCACAGTTTCAAAAAATACAACCATGAACCAAAACAAAAGTCCTAGTACCTCCTAAGATATGTATTGAGCATTCCTGAATTCCTTAGTCCAGATTCAAGTTACTCAGCAAAAACAGATTGGGTTCTTCAAGAGTAAGTCCAGAGTGTTAGAAATTACCCTGGTGAAACATCCTCTTCACAGAAAGGGTAATAATGATGTTGTAGTTCTATGTCAGCCAGAGGTTTACCAAATTCAGCTGTTGTCAACCACAGCAAATACAGAGGCATTTACCTCTTTCCCAAAGATATTACAGCCTGAGATTATTAGAGAGCTTCACTAGGAGAGAGAAAACATTGCATATATATATACATCTGCACACTGTGCTATGTACTATATTCACAATCTAGACCATTTCCTTTATTTTGTACATTATAGAGAGAATGATGTGAGCATCGCAGGACAGAGTTCAAGATAATTGCTATTTAATAATCTCATTAGTTGGTTTTTTGGTCGGATTTCTTTTCTAGTTTTAGTTTATTTGGGTTTCCTCTCCTCCCTACTCCCTCCCTGAGGCTTCAGTTTCCTTATTGTCATCCCTTCACTTCCATATGGTGTTTTTTCTAGTTGGCAAGCACTACAATTGGCTTTCTTGGAGGGATCAGCTGTAAAAAACGTTAGAAAATGAGATACATTCACAGAGCTTTTCATTTTGTCAAGCAGACTGAGGGCTTCAGGACTGAAAGTCTCAGTTCAGAGAATCATAGAGTGGTTTGGGTTGAAAGAGACATTTGAGGCCACCTTGTCCAGCTTCCCAGCATTGAGCAGGGACATCTTCAACTAAATCAGGTTCCTCTGAGCCCTGCCATCTGAAATAATGTCACCACAGTCCTGGTGGCTTGATCAGCCTAATGCATCTGTTAGGGAGTCCATCTCAGGGAACTGAGGTACAGACTTGGCTCTGCTTTGGCAAAAACGGAAGCTATTGAATGTGAGGGATTCTGATTTCTGATAAGGAGCTGCGTGATCTTTGGATCCAATTGGACAAACTTCTTGCTCCGTTTGTATCTCTCTTGTCAGAGCCACATCCTCAGGGTGTTCCGTGCAGAGGTGAGACAGTGCAGGGTCTGTAGGCACTCAGGTACAGCAGGACCACACGTTCATCTTTCCCCTTGAGGCTTGGCCAGAACTCACATTTAAGTCTCTCTTGTAACACATGTGGTTTGGAGAGTCCTGACACAGCTTTTAGAGGCAGAGGAGGCTTGGCTGCAGGGAGGGTTCCCACTGCAGATGGTACTGGGGATGAAGCAGAATTGCAAGCACTCCTAGGTATCAGTGAAGCCACCTGGCACCGTGCTTGGAAAAGGCTGGAACTTAGCTTTTTCTACTTTGTCATTTAGGTATCAGAGCAAAGACAAACTCTGCGTTTCTTTCATGTTAGCCCTGACTCCACGTTCCTCTTGTGGACATCCTCCTTTAGATGTTCTCAGGCTTCCTCTGTGCTGTCAGAGGACAGGACATGGCTTGTTTGCTGATATTTACCTGACCTGATATTTACTCTGCCTGTTTACATAACCTATGGGACTGGTAACAAACTGTGATTGCAGTTACCCTGGAATAAACCTGCAGTCATTTTGGTGCAACTGTTGTTACTTTTCTCCAGAAATTCAAGTCAGAAATGGTCCCTTTATCTCCAATCTGGTATCAAACCAAAGACAGGAGGCAGGGGACTCTTTTCTAGCTGAATTCCTTAAGATGTTACAAAGTCTCTTAGGGGCAACTCAGCCAATGGAGAGGGGAATTAATGAGCAAAGGCAGAATTTTGTACAATAGAGATGGGGGGTTGGTGTTTAACATAAAAATTGTCTCCAAATGACCATCAGGATAGAGTAGCATCTTCTTGTCTAGACTGATCTAACTTGTACAATTTTGCAAAGAAATAATCTTGTAGCTCCCATTCTGATCTCAATCTTAGATTGCTTTAAACATGGAACTCAATTGTTACAGTAGCCCCCTGGTGTAAATGAAACCAGAATTGAGTCAGGCACTTGAGAACAGCAGCTGCAAAAGAAAGAGACTTTCAGCATCTCTTTCTGTCCTTCCTTTCCTTTTCTGGACATTAACAGCTTTAGGAGTGTTTACATTCCAGGCTCTTAGACTAAGAGACTCTTTAGGATCATGGATACACATATAAGTGCATGAAAATTGTGGTGATCTTGCCTATCCAAGGAAAACAGTAGGATTTTGGGTTTTTTCATGTCGACCCTCCCTTCTCCCCAAGTATATCATATGACAGATCTTAAGGAATAAGCCCAAAAGGAAAAAAAAAAAAAAAAGGGGTGAATGCAGGTCGATGATGTAGTACAAAATTCAGACTGCTGGCTGTGTGCTTTCATGGAAAATGCCCTGGCTAAAGTTACTGCTGACTGGGCATGGAATAGTTAAAGGATTGTAATTATAAAACAGAGTAGGCCAATGCTATCACTGCACCTGTAAGAAAAAGGTGTTGTAATAATTGTGTAGATGTTTAGTGCAGCCTATGCAAATCATTTTGAGTTGTGGAGGATCTGATCTCTGCACTTCCATGCAGTGTCCCCAAGAAGTGACAGCTATCTGAACACCCCTTGGGGCCTTTTGCCCCAGGCTGTGCATCCAAATGCTGTCTACTAATAGCAAATTAGCACTGCCAGAGAGGAAAATCATAGTAGGGTCAGGTTGCATATATTTAGGACTATGCTCTGGTCTCTGGCTCCTCTTCTCTGGGTATTTTCCACTATTGAACTTTCTTGCATTTATAGTAAACAAATGGAAGGCCAAAGTAGTTTAGGAAATGTGCACTGGAGCTGGAATTGACCCAAGAGACTATGGGTTTGCTGCTTTGTTTGCCATACTAACTGAACGTTATCCACTACGATTTCTCTGTCAATACCCCAGACATTTTTGATTGTAAGTGGACTTTGTGTACACAGAAGTCAAGACAAATGCAATCAACAGAGGCTTATCTGACCTTTTCTGGCAGCTCTTTAATGGCAGGATTTAAGGACACTGGCAAGGCTTGTCTAGTAGCTGCTCCTGGCATCCAAAGGACAACAAAGTCCAGTCAGAGAGCTGGCAAGTGCCCACAGTGCTAATGTTCTCTACCCTTTAGGAACACCTTCACCACCTTAGATGAGTTAATGTAATCTTATTTATGGCTTGAATACATTGTTTCTGCAATTTTCTTGGACATTAAGTACCTTCCTAAGAGCAGAGATGGTTTTTCTCCTGTGTTATCCATAGCTGATATTGTGCAGCTTGGCAGGAATTGCTAGCTGTATTGCCATGGACTGCAGCACATGAAGCAATGTTTGGAGTTCTGGTTCTCTTCGCTCTTGCTGGTGATTTGCTCTGTGAATTTTGAACTTTACCTCTGGCTTCTCCTCTTTTTCTGTTCCCTCCTTTACTGGTCTTGCTTATTTAGATAAAAGCACCCTGGGGCAGGGAGGGCCTGTTGCTGTGGGAGAAATGCTCTCTCTGCTGATATGAATAACAAAACTGTACTTGATTTAAGGGGCTAGATTTCACCCTGCATGTTTATATGGTGCTTAGTGAAATGAGACATTGATCTTTTCTGGAGTGTTCTACTGAATTAATAGTAACAAAGGAGACAAAAGGAATGCCTGGGAAAGTAATTGCCTTTTGGTTTTAAGTTGTGTTGGATGCCTGGCTTTCATGTTCTGGAACTGCCTTACCATTCTGCTCAGCATTTCCTCTTGAGCCCTTTCCAAAGACACTGATTTCAGCTTTTGATTGTGCCAGCATAAATGTGGAGATGAGTGAAGTCATTCCCAGGTTACACCTCTCAAGCTGAGTCTGCATCTGGGAGCTGAATGTTATCCACAGGGTATCAGTTCAGGCTGATGGCAGTAAAGCTGCACCCTGGGACATTCAGTGCCTCCTCTGAATCCTGGAGGAATCAGAGCTGCTTCTGCTGTACAACTGCTCCCATCAGATACTCTGTGCTGTACCATGGGCATGCTGTCAAGGCCCTCACTTTGTTGGGAAAATGAATAGGGCAACTTCAGCTTGCTGCTGCTCCCCATTCCGTGCAGTTCCAAAAACTTACTGCTCTCATTATGAGAGAGATTCCTGATTTTACAGGTCTAATTCCCAAGGCTACTTCAGTGTATCCTCAGTCTCAGCTGAGACTTCTTGGGTTTGATGAGCTTAGCTACTGTAAGAACCAGAGTTTTATTGATCAAATTCAGATCTAAGTGGTGCTAGAAATAAAGCTGGCAGGCTTGGGCAGTGCCACACACATGGTAGATCACAGTGACATTAATGGTGGATGCATTTTGCAACCATTAGTGCTGAATCACAGATGTTCTCCTCTCTCAGGCTCTCTCTGGAAGAGCCTTGGTTGAATTTGCAGCAATACACAACCTGGAAAAGGGAAGTTCTCTGAATGCTGGCCTCAGGGTAGCTTTATAAATAAACTGTGCTATCTCTGGGATTCCTTGGAATAGAAAGTGTGGTGCCCAGTGTATTTCTGCTCTGTGTGAGCTATGTTCCTCTAAATGCCCTCCTGCCTGCAGTAGTTAATGCAAGATTCTTTTGCCAAATGTGTCTGCTCTCCAGAGCATCTCACAGGTTCATTTCTGTTGTCCTTAGTTTAAAGTTGCTCTGAAACTCCCATCATGCTGACTCGTATGGACAAATACTCTTGGCATTTGTTTCCATTAAGAAAATACAAAAAAGATGCTTGCAGAGAGAGCACAGAAGTGCAGAACTAGCCTAGCTGGTGGAATCCTAGCTATTCCATTCCTGTTGTTTGTTCATCAGTTCCCAGATTAGTAACAGGAATGACTTCAATCTCTGACGTGGCTTTTTTTTCAAAGCATTCTTCTGCTTGCTTCACCAGGCATTTCAAGTCATTCCTTTTCATTCACTGGGCTTCCACTAAAAATACCTGTTTACAACATTAGTGTGCCTTTCAAACAGTATTTTTAGCATATGTCTTTTTTACAAGTAAATATTTCAAGCTGACGTGCACCGTGTTTCACCCATGAGCCTATCTAAATTTTCATGTCACTTCATTAGTCAATTGATGACACTTTGAAAATTCAGTTGAGTTGCTGTTTGGCTGGGATGCTAGCTTGACATCAGACAGGTTTTTGTGGAACTGTTCCAAACTCTCCCAATGCTAAAATGATTGTGTTTGATAGAATACTGACAGCAGGTGTCCTGTTTTTGCCAGCAGTGGTCTCAGACTGGCTGCCAACACACGCAGTGTTTGCCAGCATACCACATGTCTTATGCTGGGCTATTTTAAAACTGTATTCTGTAAAAGAGCTGAGAGGCTTTTAAAATACCTATTAGCCTCTAATGGAAACTGCACATGATGAGAATATGTGAAGCTGCAAAGCGTGGTTGATATAGTCTTTGTTGTGAGTTGCATGCTGTTCTTTTGTAGGGCAAAATATGAGTATTTCCACCCTCTTTAACATTATTTGGTCAAGCCAGGTATTCCATCCTGTACTTTAACACATGTTTCAGAGCATGGTGTAAAATCCTATTAAGTAATTGTATGGTATCATTACTAAGAGACAGTTTCCTCTGAATTCCTAGCAGTTAATGTTTGGCTGGCATCCTGGAGCCTGAAAGTAAGAGATCTCACATCCCTCTTAGTACCACAGTGAATATTTTCCCATTATCTGTATAACAGTTGAATCTTTCTCTCAGTCCTTCCCTGTGCTTCATTGTATCTCATAGTGCTAGTTTTACTTTTATCCTGTGCTGTGAGCTGGGGGATTGTCTCACCAGCTGGATGGAGGGATGTGTTTTGTGCAGGCACAAATAATCACCATTTCAGACCTCCTGACTCGTGATCTTGCTTTGTGTCTTGTCCTCCTGTAACAATAGAAGGAAGTTCTAAGTGGCCAGGTGGAAACTGTTTTTTCCACACATTTGGAGAAAAAGCTGCCACTGTGAACATTCAAAATACAGAGCTGACTGTAAAATCCTTCTTTAGATCTTGACTCAGCTTCAGAGAACCACATTGTCTAAGGGGAAACTATCCATTTGTATGAGTTGCTGCAGGAAAAGCACTGAAAAAGCTGGAAAGCAGATACATCTTCTGGCAGTGCCTTCTGTTTTCTAGTAAAGATATGAAGAGTTCAGTGACCCTTTTAGCAGTAACACGTTTCCAAAGAAAATAAATTTCTTGGATATATTGCAGATTTTTATCCCAGCTAAGATATTTCAGCACAGTGAATTGGTAACAACCAGGATAGAAAAAGGATTATTGATAAAAACAGGTATTTCACAAGTTTAATCTGTAATTTGTTTCTAGAGCAAGTCTAATCAGCTGTCTTTGAACTGAGATTTTTCCCATGACACATGGTGCAACTTTTATCAAACTGTCACCTTTCCTGCCATCCCTAACTATCTTCTTTAACTCACACCACAGAAATGCAGATGAAGAGTTGTGTCCTTGGTGGTGGAGGAAGAAGAAGAACTTCTGGAAAAAGAGATTCTGGAAGACCAGAATCTAATACAAATTCAATGAGACAAAAAGTAACTTATTAATGAACCATCTTTGTTAGAGTCAGAGTTGTGTGTTGAAGTTGGAAGGTCTGAAGTATTACTGTACTTCTAGTTCTGAGCTTGCAGCAGTAGAGTGAAGTGGAGAAAATCTGCATTTTAGAGCAGAAGACCTGAAAAATGCAGTGTTTCTGTGTTTTAAGAAGTTTTTATAGGTCAGGCTTTCGTTAATGCCATTAGGTTTTCCAATCTCATTTCAGCCAAGCATTTATTTTGCAAAGTGTAGTTAATGCCAGAGGATTAGCCAAACTGGGGTTAGCATTGCAACCTACAGGCATTAACTTCTTCAGTGCCAATGGCATCAGCAGGAATAGGAGAAATGCCAGTTTGTGCCTGCTGTGAGCTCATGAGATGCAGTAGTATGTGCAGAACTCTGCGGTGGTTCATAAATGCCAGTGTGTTGCTTCACAGAGATATTAAAGTTAAATCTGGAAAGAAATATCTTTCTGCATATTTCTGACTCTTAGCTAGTTGATTTATTTGTTACAGATTGTTTTATTTCTAATCCCAGAATGGCTTCTCAGCATTTGGATAAATCTTGTAATATAACTTAGCTTCAGAAATGAAAAAGGAAACTGTTTATTTCCCTCTACCCAGCCCCATTGCTTGTCCACAGAGGAGTCTTTTAAAGAAACTGGGCACATGCTTTAAGTTTTCAAGTAGCTCAAATAGTAATTGCGCCCTGGGTTATTGTTAGAATTACAATGACAGAGGCTAATTAAAAAGAATGCTGTAGCCTTTTAGGAAGAAAAACAAGTTTAATTGGTAACATCCCACATGTGTTCTGCCAGAGTCTTCCTCTCATCTTTTCCTAACTGGTTTTGATTAATGTAATTTTAACCATAATTTCTCTGTGTAACTTGGCTTCTAAGATTCTTTCTGCCAAATTGCATTATTGTTCTCTGCTTGATGGAACTGTTTACAAGTGTCATTTTCAGAATACTGCTGTGGGAAGGCACTGTATTCTTGCTGCTACTTAGTGTTCTTTCTCACTAGCAAGCAGAAACTCAAAATTTAAGAGATGTAAAGAGGGGGGGAAAAGTCTCTTTTCTGTGCATCCTGAAGTGTTTACACTACTTGAGAAACTAGTTACAGGGTAACTGTAGGCACTCTACATTTACTTTGACATAACCCACAGATCATCAATTTAAAGCAAAACTTTGTGATTAAGTAGCAAAGTGGATGAGAAGGTTGAGAGTTTACCTCAAATTTTCAACTCCCTCCCATTAGCTGCCTTTGTTCTGATTCTGCAAACCACACTGATCTGTTCCAGGAGCCAAGTTCCTCAGGTCCATCCTTCTCTCTGTCACCTGTTTCCTGAGGGTTATCTGAGATGTGGCTATCTAGTGCCTGGAAAAGCAGTGTGTTTTAAAGCAGCCTGGATTTTTGTGGTTCAGAGTATAGGTATGAAAATATGATGTATCTGATACTACTTATGGGGAGACAAGGAAAGAAAAGCCTAGTGGTACATTGGTGTATTATGTTTTGATTTCTAGAGTTAGAAAGGTCTTAACTGTGCTCTAGAAGCTGCAATTCTCTCATTTGTAATCAGTGGACTGTGGTTAAAATTCAGTTTTCATTTAGTTGTAATACACCATAACAACGTCTTCACCTTAGTTTAACTAACTTGGTTTTGGGGAATCAAATGACTTTGGCTCAGTAAATTCCTGTGTTGTAGATGTGATCTCCTTCCATAAGGTGAGGAACACCCAAATGTGTAATCCCCCAGCAGCCTGTGACAGATATGTCTACATTAATGGCATGCAACTTGCTGGGGTTTTGTAAGAAAATCTAATTTCTCTTTCTCTTTGACTTCCAAAGCTCCCACCAAAGTTTAGGTGGGACACAGATGCAGATCTGGGCTCTGCTAAGCTGGACTTCATGTCTTGCAGTTCTAGGGGCTACTCCAGCAAACAGACAGGTCAATGTGAGACTGACTTTCCAGGTGTCCGATGGACAGAGGGTACAATTTCTTGGCACATCAGCTGGACAGTTCTCAATAATGTCTCTCCCTGTGTCTTGGCCATGGTGGTGACCTTCCATGAATTTCTGCCATATGATATTGTGATAACTTCAGTGGGATTTGGTGTGTAGCAAGTTTCTGGTGGGCCTGGTATGGCAGGATTTAGGAGAGAAGCTAAAACAGCTGATGGAGGCAGTGTGTTTACTAACAGAGAAACTGCTGTGCAGGGGATGTCAGCCAGACAAAAATAGTGCCCAGATGAGCTTGATTGCTGCATGCTGAGGGAGCTCCAAGAGGTCTTTAGGCAGTGAGGTTCTTTCTGGAGCTACCACAAAAGTCCAGAGCATCAGTGTGCTGTGGTTTTTCTCCACAGCTGCTTACATTTTAGGAAAGGTCCAGATAAGGCCAAAGGTTGCTCTTTTGCCTGTCTTTTTAGCTGTGCCATTAACTGAGGAGAGGTTCCTGGGGATTTTTCTTGTTCTTGAGTGTCCAGCAGGAGCTGTGCTCCAAGGCTCTGAATATTGGTCCTGCAAATCTCTTGGATTAAATGTTCTGGTCTCTGCATGTCCCAAGGCAACCAACTCTTTGATTTGAAGCCTTCCTCGGCAGAGGGAAGCTCTGTGTTCCAGTAATCAAAGCCGTCAGAGCTCCAAGTGAGTCCCTTGCGTAACCGACAGATGGGTGCAGAGCAGAGCTTAATTCAGCCTCTGAAAAGAAGTAATAACCTAAAAAAAGACTTAAAAATCCTCAGAGTCCCAACCATTTCAACAGCTGCTTTTCCTGATAGAGTCATCCCTTTGCCTCAGCCTAACTCCCTTACCAATGGAGATTAACCTTGGGTGGACAGTGTACACATCTCTGCCTTACCTCTGTGGGCAACCAGTGAGACAGCATTAGTCCTTTCTTCATCTGAGCTCACAACTGAACCAAGCCATGAGATCCAAACTCTTCTGAACCTCAGGGATGAGGAGAAAAGTAAACACAAATGCAGATTTTTCTTTCTTATGGATACTGCTAAAGATTTCTGGGAACATAATCTTGCCTTCATATATAGAAATAATATTTATATTCAATTTTGGGCTGTAAGGCTGTTGCATAACTCCCCAGGTTTGAACGGGGCTCCACCAGCTGGGAATTTCACTTATTTTATCTTCTACTGTGTTGGCTTTAATTTTCTTCTGTATGGCTTAGAGCAGTTTGAGAAGGGCATTAGAAAATTTGGGGCAAGTGTGGTCCATTCCCTGCGGCATGGTGGGGGTGCCTGCATATCCCAACACTCCTCAGCACTTGCATTTCTGTCTTCAAAATTTCCCTTTATTGCTTAAATCAGGGTCTGGAGAGGAGCAAGGTGGAAGAGCAGGAATAGTTATTTCCATGATCTGCAGGTACAGTTGCCTTGCTCTCTTGAGGTCATTTCATGGGTGCACAAGTAGAATTCTGGCTGTGCATGCATGGATGGCCCAGCACATGCAGGAGTGGTGTAGCTCATTGCTTCATAAATGTTTCTGTGAAGGAAGAGGCACTGCCATGTGGTTTTGTTCCTCTACATCCAGGTTTTTATCATTCTTGTTCCCCTATCATCCAGTGTCATCTGGGACCTTTTCTAAGAGACCTTTCATGTATTTCAGCACTGCTCAGGACAATAGAGTTCAGGCGATGAGAAAGTTTCCACTGTAGGTTCTTTCTCAGCTCACTGGGGATGTTGTTAGCTTCTCCTCCCCATGTCTCTAAAAACAGAGAGCCAAAAACAACACTGAGTCACTCCAAGCTTGCTCTTCCCCAAAGCACAAGCAACGTTCCCCACCCCACCCACATCCAGGGATGTATTTCTGCACAGAGCTCTGAGAAGGGGTGCAGGCTGCTTGCTGAGCCCGTTTCTGATGATCCTTGCATATGGGGCTTTTTCAGCTGCATTTTGCATGGTTCTTTTCAGCTGTGGCACAATATCTATGCAGGTGCTCCATCCTGCACTGCAGAAGGAAGGGATTGAAAGTGTTGGGGGTGTAAAGATCTGGTGTTCAAAATTATTTGGCTCGTGTTTGCCTGGATGGAGGAGTGCTTGTGTGAGCAGCCTGGCTGGCTGGTGTTGTGAGCAGCTGTGGTGCATTCAGGGCCACATTACAGCCTCAGAAGGATGTTTCTGGAGTGCCTTGCTGAGCACAACTGGGCTGTTTGCTGACTGGTTGCCTCACCATAGATGTATACACAGAGAAGATTTGAAAGAAACCTTCATGCCACTGAAAGCAAAAATTGTTACCCACAGAAGTCTGAATGCTTTGTGGACTTCTTTTCCCCCACTCAGAATATTTACAGACTGGATTGCAGGGACATGGTGCAAAAGCTGCACTGTCCAATTCATGTACGTGGCATGGGAATGGAGATGGGCTTGGAATGGGCCAAGGAGAAGGAAAAAGCTGGGAACAGCTTGGCCAAGCACCTCACCAGGGGACATTTACTGCTGAGGACAACTGGGCCAGTGCCTATCCCCATGTATTCAGGGGATATTCCAGCTGCCCCCAGCCCCTGGAATTCTTGCAGCTCCTACCAAGTGGGTGTTTTACTTTGATTCAGTATTCAGTGGCACATGATTTATGAGTTGTAACCTCTGATTTATGATCCGTATGGCTGGCAAAGAAAGCAGGATCAGGCACTTGGCTATTGTGCAAACAGGGATGACACATAATATCCAAAGAACACAGGAAAGATAAAATTACACAGATTGTTGAAATACTCTCCTCAACTGTGTTGCTCATGTGGATGAGTAAAATAAGAATAAGGGTTGTTGGGGTTTATGTGCAAGTTGGCTTTGGTAACTCCATTTTCCTCCTTTATTGCCTAGATCTGTGCAGCCAGCAATGCTGGACTCTTTAGTGTAATTTGCAATTCTGAATTTGGGCATCAAAAATTTGGGTGTAAAACCATTCCTTGGGTTTATACCAACTGATGGAATTGTTTTGTAATTTCCTTTCCCAAGCTCCAAATAAAATTTGCTTCTCTGATACACTGCAAAACTTGGGCTTCTTACTTGCTGAGCATTTTATTACTTTCTTAGCTTTTTCCTGAATGTGTATTTGAAGAATGGCCTTTTCATTCAGTGCTTGTTAAACCTCAGAAGTGGAGATTCAGACATGAATTACGTGAGAGGAACTAAGCTGGGGAGGGAGGAATTACAGACTTGGGGTGTGTGCTGTCCTGTGACAACAGCATGAATTCAAAGTGATTTCACTGAAACTTGTGGTGTAATTGAGAGTAGAATCCAATCTCTTTAATTTCATCAAAGTGAATACCAAGTGATTATAATCAATATAATCCTGGACTGAGTTCAATCGTATTTGATCAGTGTTTTGCTGCTGAGCAGTGTGGCAATCACTGCTCTTTGTTTAACCTTTTGTTTGAATAAGAAGTTCCTCTTTATGTAAGGATTTCTGCTGAAGCAAAGCGCTTTTTGGTTTTTTAAATGCAATTACTCTGCTGTGAAAGTGAAATCCTTTCCTTTAAATACCAGAACGTGCATGTGTGCAGCGAGGAAGGACAGCACTGGAGAATGCCTTACAGAGCTGAAGGCAGGGAGACACAAACACAGAGTGGAAAGAAAGATCTTGAGGAACTCAGCTTGGGAAAATGTCAGAAGAGCTAGTAAATCCTGAAGTCCAAACAAAGAACAGATATTCAGACTTAGATTTTGCAAAGGATCCAGCTCACTTCACATTTAAGAGAGGCAAAATACCTAAGTATCCTTGAGGTTGTGGGCAGAGCTGGCACAATGCTCACTAGGTTATAGGTGGAGTTGGAAACCATGAGAACAGGATCAGACCGTTCTTGCAATGAGAGAGACGTGAGAGATGCATGGAGCTGAGACCACAGGAGGAGACTGAGGCTACTAATGTTGTTCTCAAGAAACTCCCCTCCCAGTATCTGCTCTGGGTGCCTTGGGCCCTCCCTGAGCCACCCCTGAGGATTTCTAGGGCTGTGGCACAGGGAAAACAAATGCTTGGAGCATGAAGCTTTTACCATGCCCTGACTGCTGTCCTTGCAATTACACCCACACCTGGCTTCCTATCTCAAGATCACACCAACAATCCCTGTGGAGCTGCCCTCAAATTTCCCCCAGTGCCAGGGATCCTTGCTGACTAAGAGACCCAACCCTTCGTTTTCTTTCCCACCACACATGCAAAACAAAAACACTGAAAGTGAAGGCAGTAGAATACAGTCTGCCCTTAATGGTAAAGGCAAAAATCCTTTCACTGCTTACTCTTTGTGCTAATACTGGTGTCACCAAGGTGTGTGATATGGCCCAAGCCAAACTGCAGAAACAAACAGAAATGAGCAGATGTTTTGATGTGAACAACACTTCCATGGGAGGGATACTTTGCAATTGCCTGCAAAGAAGTGGTAGAGAGGGCAATTCAGTGGCCCCTTGTCACAGAGACTCTCCAAGAGGGCAGTGGGCAGATGCTGAGTAGCAGCAGAAGGGCTGGGGCAGGCATGGGAAATGAGGTGAGTCCCTGGCCCCTGTGGGGTACCAAAATAGCAGGAATTTGCAGCTGCTACCTTGCAGAGAGGTGAGTGGCTGATTGTAATGCATTGCCTCCACGAAAGGCTGAAACTTGCGGCACTCAAACGCTGCCTGCCAGCATGGCTGTGTTGTCTGTCATCATCCTCACCCTCTAATTTTGGAAAGAAGGCTGAATTTTTTCATGGCGCCCATGAAAGGTCACTGACCTGAGGTTTCAGTCTCTGCTGTGTCACTGACTGGCATTTGACTGGTAACATTTATTCTATTACGGGCATAGTTAAGAAAAGCGTAGTGAAAGTGGATCAAACACTCTAAGACAGTGGCTTAATTTTTTCCATTTTGCTCTTCAGCAGATGACTTAAGTATTGAATAAAATAAAAGGTGTGAAAATACCCATGTTGCTTAAAAGTACTTTTTTTTTTCTTGTGGACAAGAGACACCCCCCTTTGCCCCCACTCCCTATTTCTCTCTTGGCAGATAAAAACTGAACATTTTACTCCAGGTTTAAAAAAATCCTGAACTTGGAGGGACTCTTCTGGGTTTCTGGAACATGAAAGATAATTAACTCTTCAGGAACTAGCACTTCTCTCCCACAGGCTAGCAGTCCCTTGGGTGTATTGAGAACAGCATATATTATAACTAAGGCTTGTGGTGACAGTATTTTACACTTGTGCAATTATCTTGCCAGAGGCAAAGGATATTCTGGGAAATCAGCCAGGAGAAAGTTAAAGTAAGCAGGGCAAGTGGTATGAACGCAAGAGTAGGGTGGGATGCTTGGATGTGGAAACAGTTGGCCTGAGATTGTGTTCAAACTTCGTGTCAGCCTCAGAAAAGGAAGCTTGAGTGAAGGCATTTATAAATGCATTGTATCTGTCTATCCTATAATATTAGGAAACTTAATGGGACAAAAAAAAAAAATATATTGCTCTTGGGTCATAAAAGCAGTTGGATCAATGCTGGTACATAGACAATCAGTGTCCAAGTAAGAAGGGTCTGGCTCTCTTTGCCACAGCTCACATGACAGAGAGCAGTAAGCCAAAGCTCTGTAAAGCAATAAGCAGGGAACACACGTTCCAAAGCAGCCAGGATTTTCAATTTACTTGTCAGTGTTCCTTTATTTCTGTATCCTGTGCTAGAATAGAATGGAAGAGGCAGGACTTCTGGCTCTGGCCAAGTGTCCTATCTTCACTGAATTTTATTACTTTTTTCACACATGGACAGGAGATCCAGACCCAGCATAGATGAGCTGATGTACAAGCATGTAAGTGCATCAATTATTGAGTGAGTGCACAACAAAATTTGGAAGAGAAACAGGTTTAATTGTTTTAGTGTGTATAACTGTGGATTTTGGAAGAAGCATGCATCTCTGCTAAACAGAATGCCAGATGTATTTACTCACAGAGAAAATGAGGCATATGGAGAGAAAGTTGGTCTGCAAAGTGATCTGTTGGAGAAAGCAGCTGGAAGAGAAAATTCAAGGAGCAGAAAAGAGAACAAATTAGTGGAATCTGTACATTCCAGGCATAACATTCCCAAATAGGAAAAAAAATTTGTTATTAAATGAAAAAAAAAAAAAAAGAAAGGTATTTGGTGAAATAAGGCCTTATGTGTTTCTCCAAAACCACCAAACACCTCCAAATCCAGTTCCTTCTTGTGCCAAGTATGTTGAGGCAACCACATTTTGCTGTTTGAAAGTTCTCTCCTTGAAGATCTGTGTGCTGCTGAGGCTTCATGTCTGCTCATGCCCAGCATTTGTTGGTTGAGTTGAGGCCCTTCTGCACAGAGCTCAGGATGGGGCTGGGAACATTCTGCAGCCAGGGAACAGTCCCCAGATCAGGCAAGGGCTTTGCCTAAATATCGAGTTTGTATGCTTAGCACTTCACTCAGAGCAGCCTCTTGGCTCTGCACCCAACTGGGTAATTTCCTCTAAAGTGTAAATGTCAAGTCTACCTTCCCACATAAAGTGAAAGGATTCCTGTTCCCACCTTCATCACTCTCCATTCCAGCCTTTCCCTTCCATCATGGCATGCCCTGGAGCAGTACCCATTTGATGGTCACAACTCCACCCTCACCAAAGCCACATGGAAATGTCAGTGCTGGCTCCTGCTTCAGCAGCTCTCTGGGCTGTTTGGGGAATATGCTGGATTTGTATCTGCAAAACTGCACAGTGATCTCTGTCTGCTGTTATTCAGCTTCTTTTTACTCACTGCTGCTGGTGCCAGACCCTGAAAGTACAGCCAGTGCCCAGGGCTGAATTGTCAGGGGTTGCAGCCTCTCTGTGGTTGCTGCTGCTCAGATGGAGTTGTTGGTGAAAGGTGGTGTGTTTTGATGTGTCCTGGGTTACTGAAGTGAGCACACAGTCTGGGCAGGGATTGGAGAGCTGGAAGAACCCAGGTGTGGCTTTCTTTCTCTGCTCCAGTTGCTCTGTGAGAATAGTGGAATGTATGAAAAGTGTAAAATCTTTCCACAAGGAGGCTTCATCCCTGTGACTTACTCAAACAAGCAAAGTACCTTAAGGGTTGTACTACAGTGAGAGTATTGGCCATCTTTTAAAAGTGTTAAAGTAAAAGGATGGCTGTCTGTTCATCCATGCTGAGCAACTTATCCAAGTATTAATAAATTGGAAATATTGTAAGCTGGAACATTGCTTTCAGCTGCTGAGTAGATTGTTTCCCAATCCATGTCGTTCCAGCCTTGCCATGCAGCTGACATCTAACATGGATTAGCAACCTCTGCTTTTGGTGGTGCAGACAGATGCAGGATACATTTCTAACATTTCTGCTATTTCCTTTTTCTGACTCTGCTTGTTCATTCTTCAGAGGACAGATCACTCCACTCAACACTTGTCTATTATATGCAGTGCATACCAATGTAAGAAGAATGTTTAAGCATTCAAGATGTTTTGTAGATGTTCATGTTAATTTTGTCACGCCTCTGACAAGGTGGATTAATTTTTCCCCACTTGTTTTTCATTTTTTGCATGTAGTGGCTGATTGTGCATGTGGAAGTATTTTGGGATGGATATTATCTCCTTTTTCTTGCACATGAAGGAAAAAAAGCCATGAGACTTTAAATGGATTTTAAAAAAAGGAAAAACACTAGAATCACATCCTCTGCCTGTGACACATAGAGAGTTCCTCTTTGTTTTGATCCACATTACATCTTTGCTTGGTAATAGGAAGTAGGTCATCAAAATAATAGCAGATGCAACTGGGACACTTTGGAATTTTCTAAATCCTTTTCAGCTGGGCAAAGCATATATGTCACTGCTGATACCAGATCATCTGATTTCTCCTGGGAATATATAAAGATAATGCTTGTGCTCCTTTATTTCATCTGTTAGCCAGCTTTGATATGTTGATTACAAAGGGCTCTCCAGGACACCTCAGTAGAAACTGAAGTTGTGTTTGGGAGCTCACTGTTCTTAGTGAGTTCTTAAAGACAATGTGTCTGTCTAACCCACTGACTCCTTAAAGGCTCTGAGGGACAGTTTGAGTCTCTCAGCATAGACACAAGGCTGGTAGGAAATGACATAAAAACCTTGGACCCTACTGTGCAAGCACAACAGGAGCAGTGGAAGGATAACTCTTTTCAGGAGTATTTTCAAACTGAACTTAAAATTGCTTTAGGATTTTCTCTCCTTGTTGCACATTTACTATAATCGTCCAAGCTGAAAAATCCTTGCATACAACCCTCCATATACTGTTTTTAAACCTAGTTTTCTGAAGCAATGTGACATAGGAACTTTGTGTCAGGCCTCATTCTGCTGCTAGGAAAATTAGATTCCAGCGTTTGGTAGTTTCCAGCTCTGCTGGACACAGAGGTGGTAATTTGTTGTCTTTCTGCTTGCGTCAGAGAAGAGCAAGCAACTCTGAGAAAGAAAGAAAGAAAGTCTGTGGCATCTCTGAAAAGGTGTCAGAGAAGCCACATGAGAAGATCTTGTGAGAGATACCAGAGAAGGTATGTGTCATAAATGATTAAGTGGAATCAAATGATCCACTGTCAGGATTCAGTGCCACAGAAAACTGTGCATGACTTGCTCCAGAGGTCATGGAAGCGCTTGCCAGACTCTTGAAAATGTTTGATTTCTTGGATTACCTGAGCTTAGATTTCAGTTGCCTTCTGAAAAGATTACCTTTCTTCATGGATTCTTGGTAAGGCTGAGTTTTGGGTAATGCAATAAAAGGCAGAGACTGAAAGACCATTTAAGTTGATTAGTTAGAGGGTTTTTTTGGTGGTTTGTTGTGGCTTGGATGGATTTCTGTATAATATGGATACTACTTAGGATATTTTTGTTTTGCTTTTTTTTTAACCTCTAGTTGCTAGTTCATAGGTCCTTGGAGAGATACTTAACAAGCTGGAAAAAACCATCAAAATGAAACAAACAAAAAAAAAGTGGAAAAGTTGCACACATCCTTGATGTATAATGGAGCAATATTTCAGTTGCAGTACAAATGATTTATTTGCCATGGAGTCATTCTGTGCTGATAATAAAAGCACATTTCCTCTTGGAACAGCCGGTTACTCTTTTCAGATCAAACCCATTCATTCATGGAGTTTTTCTTCTTGCCTGTGTCTCATGTGTGAACATCACTAGGTGCCAAATGCAATCAATACGAATTTTGCTTTTGATCACAGTGGTATCAGCCTCGCCCAGAGGAGAACTTGGCTTTCAGACCTTCTGTCACATTTTAAGAAAAATAATATTGACTCATGTTATTTCAAAATCATTGTTTATAGCCAGCAGATTTTAAATCAAAACAGTCAGGCACGTTTTCCTTTTACACTCATTGTTAAATAAGCTGTGGAAAAGGTTTCTCTTTGCAGAACTGCCTTCCCCCCTCCAAGATTATTACATTTCACATGTTCTAGTTCATCCCAAGATTGAGCTATTGTTCTCTTCAAAGTTTCCTGGGCCATTAATCTCTCTCTATTGTTTCCATTTGGCCTTAGCATAGGTCAGCTGGAAATTGCATTGCTGGAGAATATTCTGGTCTTGAGAACACACAAAAAAAAAAGGGAGCAAGGAGAGCCTCCAAATACTGCTGGTTCTTCATTCAGAGTGTACAACTAAGCAAGCCCATAAAGGCTGTGTTACTAAATCCTTTATCTCCTCAAAGCCAGCAGAATATACTGGGCACCATGCACCATGTTCAACAACAGCTCCTATTCTCTTGTTTAAAAAGTGAGTCTTTTCACATCGTATTTCCATGCTTCTCTATTTTTTTTTCTGCTGCCTTTAACTATCCACCAGGGCCCACTATATTGGATATGACAGTTCAAAATGTGTATTTAAGGCCTGGTGACACAGAGCTACGCTGAGGCCACAAAGGAGCAGTCATGGCAATTGAACCGTGCGAGCCGCGGCGGTGCTGCGGATCCATCAGTCTTTCCATTGTGACTCCTCCTCGCTCCCAGAGGATTTATAGGCACATTTTTGAGAGGACTCCAGTAACTAAAATAAAGATGTATTTGTCTCCGCAGAAATGTTGCAGCCACATACGTGGCTATTTGAAGAAAACAAAAAAAAAAAAAAGGAAACCCCATTGAACTCACGCTGTAGGGGTTCTATGGATGGATTTTCAAAGTCTTGTCTTAAAGCACATGATTTTTACCTATTTTTGTGTCTGTGTTTATTTTTCTGACTGCCATGTGGAACAAATTACAGTGTTCCAAGCAAGGGCATGTGCTTCTTAGGACAGGAAAGGTTAATTTGGCTACGCCGTGAGTAAGTATGTCATACAGTCTTCCATTGTTCAGTTTTCTTTCTTGACATCTCCTAAGATCTCTGCTTCAAGACACAAGGTGGTTGTTCTCTGGGACAGAATTTGTGTTGGGCAGAGAGGCAGGAGTATGTTGTGAGCTGAAACATACAGAAAAAAGAAAGGGAAGTCTGTGGCATCTCCAAAAAGGAGATGGTACAGGAGGGTGCCCTCATGCAGGCAGCTGAACAGCACCTTGCTGGGCTGGAGCCTCTGCCAGCCTTTGTCCCCAGAAGACTTGCTTGTCACTAGGGAAGCTATTTGAGCCCAGTTTTTGTGGAAGGACACTGATGGTGTGCTCCTCACTTCATGGGCTGGGCAGTCCAAGGCTCTGCAGTTACAGCCCCAAACCGAGCAGCTGTAATTTTTACACAGCAGTTTGAATACTCCATCCAGGAGAACTTTGGCTGGAAGTTGGGTGAGCTGTGCCCACATCCTGGGCTGGCTCAGGGATGGATTGCCATGTTACAGCAGGACTGAGCCTGTGCTCATAAACCCCTTCTCTCAGCAGGGGCTGTGGTGTGTTTGCAGCTGGATTGCAGTTGCCAGGGAATGAAGGGGCCCTGTGAAAAGGACATCAGCTGAGGACAAATGCTGAACTTCCCTGTTCACTGATGTGGTCTGGGGAGAAAGGACATGGGATCTCTTGGAGTTCATGAGTAGAAGGAAGATCTTGCCAGAGGAGATTCCCAAAATCATGGGTGCCCAAAACATGCTGGGTTCCAGGCACTCTGCACCCAGGCCTCCTGAGAAAAGGGTTCATGGGACCCATTTCTTCTGTTTATGCACAAGGTAACCAAGTGTGATTCTCAGAAGCAACTTTGCCACCTCAGCATAACAATATTCTGATTTTTGGAGGAAAAAGTCTCCCATCTATTTGTTGCTGAACATGGTAGGAAGCTCATGGTGAACACCATAGAAAGCTCATGTTTCCATACCTAGGGCAGCCAGTGCATATCTGAAGGCCATACTCACTGGGACTGCACTGGTACCTGGCTCCAGAACTGTTCTCTGGCAGCTGGAAAGGAGATGTGCTGAAGTATGTGGGACAAACATGCCCTCTTGAGTCTGGAAACCTAATGAGGAGAACTTGGGACTGCTAGAGCTGAGGGATATTTCATGTTCATTTTGCATCAGAGATGTGTGATTTGGGAGACCGAAGTCTAATGTACAGACTGTGGTGCTGGGTTTGTGTAATTAAATCTTGTTTAAAAAGCCCCAAACAAACAGAACATATATCTATATATTTTTACCTGTAACCTTATATATCTATATATACACGCACACATGTATATATGTCTTTCACCTTTAGCTCTATTTACATACTGTTCTCTAAGAAACAGAATAATTTTCTGCAGACTGGGAACTCATGCTCCTGGGCTGAAAGCTCCTCTTACCTAGGGAAAAAAGGATGCCTGATCAGCTCTTTTAACTTTAGTTGTTCTGCCCAGACTGCCAAGAAACGTTCTTTTGGGGGAAGCCTAATTCATGTTCCCTGGGTGCAGCCTGAGGCTACATCCTCTTGTTACATCATCCCCTAACACCAGGCATGTGCCTCTGCCATAGGGAACTCATGTGTGGATTTGAATCTGTTCCAGGTCAGACATGCACCCCTCTCACGTGACTCTGCATTCAGGGTTGATATTGCTGTTAGATGCATGAAATTCAGCCAAGTGTGTGCTGGTGGAATTCATCTGGACTGCCCAGAGCAAAGTGGAAATTGGGGCTGCAAACTGTGACTAAGAAGAGGCTGCAGCCAATAGAAAGGGGCAAATCTAAGATGTTATCCCCCCTTTTCCTGTTCACTGCCTTTCATAAAGCTGGCATGATCTTAAGGATAACTCCAAATTTTACTCTAGCCCTTAAACCAGAAACCCCTTATCTTAGAAGGGAAATGACAGAGCACTTAGGCAGAGATTCCACATCTGCTTTGCTCTTCTATAAACTCTGTCTACTGAGAAGTTTGATTTATGATCTCTGCAGAAATCTCATTTGAATCCTAATCAAGCATTTAACCATGCAGTACTTATTTGTTCAGGGCTCTTTCTAGGAAGGATCAGTCTCATTTAGCCTCCAACAATCTTTCTTTGTTAGCAAAATACTCAAGTCATCTGGATTTCAGCTGTTGCTCTCTTCCCCCCCAAATTATTGGAGACATGGCAATTTCCAGAAAAACTGAGTGTTTTGGCTGCACAGAGAGCCCATTGTGCTGCCTGGTCAAAGAGAAACCACCACCATGTGAAACGAAACACAGCCTGGGGAAAGCAGGAATCTGGTGCACACTGGTATTTGCAAACTTGCTCTTGTCTGCTGGAGCAGATGCAGCCCATAAATCAGCTAATGATGAATTAGGGTCGGCTCCATAACACATTTTGAACTGAGATATTTGTATTTTGGAAGGGTAGTGAGATTTAGTTGTGACCAACAGTACGGATATTCCATATTTGGATGTTGGGTTTTTTTGCTATTGCTGTTTCTGGGTGTCCCCTTTGAGCACCTGTGAGTTTGTGACTGATTGCTGTGTGCTCAGAGTTCAAAAGGAATAGGGAAGGAAATGAAAAAACTGTAAGAAAGATAAGTAGCCCCAGTGGCTTGTGTACAGTGACTGGGTTAAATGGCTTCAAAGAAGAAACTTCTCACCTTTAAGCCTGGTGATTTTGGTTTGGTTAAAGTGAAAAGCAAGAAATGGAATATCTTGCTGCAGCCTCCAGGGCCCTTTCCAATAGCAAGGTGCTGAAAGTTTGTTGTGTTTTCTGTAAGGGTCACTTGGGTCTAAAATAGGTCTGAGGCACAGGTTTGGTTTCCCTTGCAGACAACCTCTGAGAAACAAGTGTTGTGAGCAGGAGGAAGCTCCTATGATGGATCTGGTTACCAAAGGTTATAGTGAGGTGGCTGACTCAGTGTGGTTCAGTAGGAAGCAAAAATAGAGCAAAATGCAAGGTTTGACTTCATTTAGGAAAGATCTCTTGTCCTGCACAGCAGTGAAATTTGGTGGATATAGAAGGTGCAAAATGGAACAGGATAGAAACCACTTGAGCATTAGCAGTTTCATCATGGAGCTCTGAGTCTTCTGCTGTGCTGCTGCTTTCATGTAGAATAGGCTTTTTTTTGGGGCCTCTCCAGTTAATTAATGGCATTCAGAACCAAGTCTGCAAAAAAGCTACAGCCAACAAAATATATCTGTCCAGACTGTTTTCCTGGAATGTCCCTAAACAAAAGCTGGTTCCCTGGAGGGAAATGCTTTAGTGCCCTGTTGCTCGGAAATCATCAGATTTCAGGCCTTTTTGAAAACCCGTAATTGTAATGAAATTATTCTTTCCAAAAGATACTTGGGTTGTTTTCCACCCTGCTCAATGAGATCCATATTCCATGGCACTGACTGTAAGTGAATGGTTTGAAGATAAATGCATGTCGTGTCATGAACGTGTTTTTACTTTGTCATGGGGGGACACCAGCCAATTAAATTCTGAAAAGATGGATTTTTAATTTTTTTTTAAATCTCTTAATCCTTTAGTAAGAATGGCATTTTTAACCCTGGTTTTGTTATCACTACAGTAGGAAAGGAATTTTGGGATAAAAATTAGGTTTTATTTCCAGTTGAGATTTCTGAGAGTGTTAAGTCACTCTCAGCTTATTCACAACTTAGCAACAATTTGAATTCATTTAATAAGATGCTAAATTGTTAGCAAAGAAGTGTGAACATTTCTTTAAACGAGATGGTGTGGTGTGTGCTGCTGTGCATGTCTGGTTCCTAATTTGTGCATCCCACCCCAGCCTCTGGAACTGGAATGGAGATTCCAGGTTATTACTGAGAGTGCTCCTTGCTTTACAAGTTGCTGTCCCTGTCACCTGAAAGAGAGGACATGGAGAGCAGAGGTGGAACTCATTCAGGAGTGGAGAGGAAGGGAAGACTGCATCCCTCCTCTGTGAGCTCCATGATATGATCATGATATGATATGATTTATAGAATCAAGGTCTTGAATTAATTTTAAGTTCAGCTTCAAGAGACCTACATTCTGCACCTCTTTCCTTTGCTCTCAGTATGTTTCTGTGAGATGTGAGTAATGGGAACCCCTGGTCAGCAGTTCTGAGATCTTAATCCAGAGGTGCAAGGGTATAAACTGGAGGTAATTAAAAAAAGTAAGATCAAATCCCCTGTTTCTCTTTGAAAAGTGGAAATTTTATATATTTGCTTTTCCTATTCCCCTTTGCCCTCACAGCTCCAGCCTTGGTAAGGCACCCTCAGGCTGAGGACAATTCCCTACTCTGGGTTCAGTTCAGCTCCAAGTCCCAAATGTTCCATTTCTTCTATTCTGAATCAATCACAAATACTCAGAGTGATCACTTAATCAGAGGCTCCTTTGCAGTTTCAAAGGGTTGTCTTCCAGATTTAGCATGTTTCCAAATAATTTCCTACTCTTTTGTTCTTGGTGCTGGGTCATCTGCCAGCTTTGTCAGCCAGGATGAAATGTGGATGAAATGGACTCTAGGCATTTTCATCCAAAACTTTCAGATAATTACAAAGTAATAAGTACATTATTTTCACCATCCTTGGAGAGTTACAGTTCTGCAAATCTGGCCAGGCTTTTTGATGCAACAAATTCAGAAAAGCAAAACAAGTTTCCTCATGCTGAGGAAGGAGGATCTCTCTCTGGTTTTTGATGGCTAACAGTGTTGAATAAGAACCATGTCTGACAAGCATTCAGATACAACAGTCACGTACAAGCTACATGTTGTTCAGTTTGTAACTCTACAAATCAAGACTCTGGAAAAGCTGCTAACAGCTGTCCAGATTTTATTCAGCAGTAAAATTGGAAGATGAGGAGGTAATTTAATGGCAAACCCCTTTCTTAGCAGCTTGAGGGCTTCCTTTTGAATGGGATCCTGGAAATAGTTATTCTGGCCCTAGTAATGCTTAAAGATAGGCCAAAACATAAGGAAATAAAAAAGAAGGGGTTGAATTGAAATCAAATCTTAGATCCAAGCTCCCTGAATTTGGAGATTGTTTGGAATTGGTTCCAAACTGTGTGTCTTGAGTTCATTGGTGATAGGAAACAAGAGGTCCTAACAGCCACTAGTTATTACTTATAACAGAAAAAACCCTGTTTTTTTAAATGACTGAGTTCTCAATACAATGAGAAACCATTGTTTCTCCATGTGAGTTTATCCAAGCTATTAAAACATAGTTTTGAGTACCACTGACGTCTGAAGCAACATACCGTAATTAACCCATTACCACGATGCTCTTGCAGCCCAAAACACCGTTAGCATCCTGTGCTGCCTCAGGAGCAGTGTGGCCAGCAGGGACAGGGAGGTGTGAGTGTCCAGCTCTGGGACCCACAACATGAGAAGGACATGGACCTGATGGAGCAGGTCCAGAAGGGTCCACAAAGTTGCTCTCAGAGGGCTTGGTCACCTCTCCTGTGAAAACAAGCTGAGAGAGTTGGGCTCGTTCAGCCTGGAGATGAGAAGACTCCAGGGAGACCTCATTGTGGCCTTTCAGTGCCTTAAAGAGGCTTATAGAAAGGAGAGAGAGAGATTTGTTTTATAGGGGCAGATCATGGCAGGAGAAGGGGAAATGGTTTTAAACTGAATGAGGAAAGTTTAGATGAGATGTTAGGAAGAAATTAATTACTCGAAGGGTGGTGAAGCACTGGCACAGGTTGCCCAGAGAACCAGTAGATGCCCCATCCCTGGAAGTGTTCAAAGCCAGGCTGGATGGGGCTCTGAGCAACCTGTTCTGGTGAAAGGCATCTCTGCCCATGTCAGGGGGTTTGGAATTAGATGATCTGTAAGGTCCCTTTCAACCCAAACCATTCTATGACTCTACAATGGTTCACTATCTACTTGAATAGTAATTTTTTTAATACTTAACTCTTGAGTTACGATCTGAAAGTCTTAAACCCATGAAGGAAAGCTCCACAGTGATCCATCAGCATGGTACCACCTAATAAAGACTGCTTGAAAGTGGCTAAGGACTTTGTTCAAAGTCCCTTTACAAGACTTTTAATCAACTTCAAAGAATTTGGGGTTAGTCCCTCTTCTCCTGGTGAACTCTCAAAGGCGACAGAGCCATTAATAACATGGGGTATTTCTGGATGTAAAAGACAGAAATGAGCCTTAAAGGAAATGAGAACATGTGCTCTAAAACACTCTGTGAGGCTTTTCTTTTTTGCCCACTTTCTGATACTCCTCAGTGAAGGAAAACCAGAGGAAAGTACATCCAATTCAGGCTGCTAGCAAAGCTTGTTAGTGCAGAGGAACCCTGTCCTGTCCTTCTGGTTTCTTAGACAGGGTTTCCTAGCTCTGGTTGAGTAAACATGCCAGAGATAAATGAAACCTCTACTGCATTTTTGTGCTGAATTTGGAGTTGTTCCCTTATGTGATGATTTTCAGGTCTTGTTTGAAAACCGGTATTCCATCAGGTTGGGAGGAAACAGGAACATGCCTATTCTCATGCAGATCCTTGGTGCAAACCAGTGTGTTTGCAGTTCTCTGTGTGCTGCCTCAGCATGTGATATACTTAAGTATATCCTAATTTTAAAAGTCGTGAAAATTGCTGTGCTGAGAACATGCCAAAGGGCCTCCAGCTCAATACCCCATCTCTAATGGTGTCCATGTGCATACTCAGGGAAGATCAGGAACAGGACAAACACTCATGATATTCTGCCCAAGGCAGTCTTTTAGCACACAGCTGTTTCCCCTGAGACTTGAGCCTTCTTTAGTCTAATAGTCTTTAGTCTTTAGTCTGCAGTCCAATAGGTAACCCTCAATGGATCTTTCCCAGGTAAATTATTTCCACTGAGCCTTTGTAAACTTCTTGCATTGCAAGGGAATCACACAGATCAGTTACATGTTTTGTGAGCAGCCAAATCCCCTGAATAATCTGTCTTCTTCAGAGAGAACAGGTATCTGTTATGTCAGGCCAGAGTGGTATTTTGGGAGATGTTGTTAGGAAAACAGTCTGATGACGTCCTCACTGGTTCTGCTTTTACAGATGAAGGAAGCAGTTGCTATAGCTCCTCACTGAAGAGCACTCTCAGTTCAGAGCACTGACACCAGTGGGACATTGCAGCTTCCATGGAAACTTGAGTCTGTTAAACATAATGGATGATGTATGGAGTGAAAGGAATTGGAGGGGACAGATTCTGGCAATACAAAAGGTTTGCATTAGGTTTTTAATTGCTTTCCTTGTGTTTTCCAACTCTTTCTCCATTTCTATTCACAAGGCTCCTTAAAAATGAAATCATAACTTTTCTGCTTGCTCTAGCCAACATCATATGTGTTCAATGGCACTGAAGGCTGGACACAGATTTTCTGGTAGATAATTAGATGCTAGTAAGAAAGTGACTTTTACCAATCTTGGCAACTTTAATTTTATAATTGCTGGTTGGAGGACCTGACACAGCAGAGCTTAGAAAACAATAAACCATGTGTCCTCTTAGCAGGAAGGAGTGGTCTTGTTTTTATAGTGCATCTTAAATTGCCAATTTTAATACCCTACAAGGCTTAGGAGGAAAACTGAGAGTGGAAAAAAAATAAAGCCAGGAGAACATGATGTCTGAGAAAGACATAGGTGATGCATGCAAAGACCTACACTATGAAATTATACACAGGTAGATTTAAGAGAGAAATTTTGAAAATCTTTTAATTCTATGATCAATTAGAAAACAGAATTGTTTACCAAGGAGGTCACTGAGGGCTTCTCAGTGAAGTGTTCAGGTAAAAAAGATGAAACACTGAAATCTACTTGAAGTAGATAATGAAGGGCATTGTGAAAAACCACCTCTGCTCACCTGCATCCTCCTGTCTTGCTGGTGTTAAGAAGCTGCTTTCTGCAAGTAAAAGAGAGCATGGACTATCTGAAGGAGATTATACAAAGCTCTTACAAGCTACCTGGGTAATTCCTTGACACCTTATCCCACTTAGGGCCCCTTCAAAGGAAGGACTAGAATCTATTGTAGAAGGGTGTGTGCTTTAAGTGTTGGGTGATGATCCCATACAGGAAGGGACATGTTGTTGTTCTTCATGGTCATGCTCTGATCTGTAGAAGGTGTCTTTCATCTCCAGGGACTCAGAGGTTCATCCTTCTCTAAGAGTCTGAGGTCAAGGATGGACATTTTTCAAATGCTGGGCTGGATTTTTGCTAGTGTGAATTGTCAGCGTCCAACAAAGCCAGGAGGATTTCCAGCAGCTCCAGATTTGACACTTGTCCCCAGCAGCTGCCTGGGGGTTCAGTTCTGAGCTTGACAGATTGAGTGGTGACTCTTGGGCCCTTCTGTGAAGAGGTATTTTAAATTCTCCCAATTCATCATCTTCCCTAGAGCTAGACAAAAGCTAAAGGCTGACTTTCAGCCAGGAGGCTGACTGAAGCTGCAGTACTTGTAAGCCAGAAAGGAAAAAAGAAAAGAACAATCAAATCAGGCTTCTGGTTAATTTAGAGAAAGATTAAGTATGAAAACTGAAAACTTGTGTAATAAAACGTGTTTGAGCATTGAAGTGTTTTCACATGAACATTGAAGTATTTTCCCAGCACACAGCTGTCCACATCCCCAAAAAGATGTGAAAATCAGAAGGCCTGAAGTCGACAGTTACCATATGCAGATGTAAATAAAGCAGAGAACTGGGCCTTTTCAGTTAAAATATTTCTCTGGCCGAGATCATGGGAGTTGCCAGCAAAGGACTTGGTGCCAAATTCAGTAAGCCTCTCTAAGAATGTGATGACTGTACTCTTCAACCACTTACACTCCTGTAAATCAGCAACATCTGATTAAAAGACAATGAAGTTACTGCATTATCAGCTCAATTAAAATAGGAGGACTAAAATATTGTTTCAGTTTTCATGATTATCCTTTCCTCAAAGAAAATCCTGAAATAGATGACGAAGAGGAGGAGGTCTCTGTTTCAGACAACAAAAGATCTGATTGCAGTTTCTTTGTTATTGTTATTCTTATTAATTGAATCTTATGTAGCCTGAATGAATTTTCAATTCATTAGCATCAGTCAATCTTCAAGTACATTTTTATTATTAGAATGCATTTCAAAACTGTCCTGTGTGTAATTGTGTGTTTGGTTTGAATCAGCAGTTTAGAGTTTGTACAGAAGTAACATTTGCAATACCAAGTCCTAGAGGAATTTTTCAAGACAACAAGGTTATTTCATTTGAGCAGTCAAAAAAAAAAAAATCCAAAAAATTACAAACATCTGTATTTTGTCGAGGGAGACATCGATTATTGCTTACAATGGTGTGGGCCGGAATGTGCCTCTTTCAGCTGGATGAATCCATGTGCCCTTGCCAAGAAAGTTTTACATTTCCCATTTTTTCTCAGCTGCTGTATCCAGCCTTGGCACTGTATCTACTTATTATATTTATTTCTTGGATGTGCTGGTTCCAGCTTTGTCATTTACCACATTTCTGTATTTGTCTCCCTACCTCCCTCTCTGACATCATTCAAGTGAGATCAGGGTGAGAAAAAACCCACAACTTGGAGAGTCTAGTCAGGTATAATAGTAAAAATAAGAGCTTACATAGTGAGAAAAATGATAGACAGATGGCTAGTTATGACCAGGATTGTTCTCCAGGAGTTTTGCCATTGTTTTCAGTGAGATCAGGACTGGGCACTTGGCTGCAGTGAGAAGTGGACCTGAGCCATGTGGTTTTCCATCCAGACATTCCCAAAACTCAGGAGTGTTTAAATCTGGCATCCCCCTGATGAGAACATGCAATGCTTGTTTGAACATGGGTTGATTTTGAATGTCCCAAGCAGGCAGAGCCCTGGCTTTATCCTCAGCAGAGGGACTGTGATCATCTTCAGGCTTTGAACAGGATGCACAGTGCTGCCACCTCCTTGTGTCTGCCTTTTTCCAGCTCTGCTTGTCCCATGCAAGGGCCAGAGACAGTGTGGCTCACTGTGCTGTTTTTACAAAGCTGTAAATATCCAGCTGTTACATAAAAAAGTTGGTGCTTCATATATTTTCAGGAAGACAATTCCCTACTTGTGCTAATTTCTCAAACCCTGCTCCTGTATATCTTGTATTCCAAAGAAAGAAAGAATCAAGATCCAAGGCTATTCTGTTAGTTGCTTCAGACTCACAGCAATATTCTCTAATGCAATAGTTGATCTTGGCCCTTTTATAATTCTGATTTGATTTATTCAAATCACTGTGAAAAATCTGTGAGGCTGGCAAATTGCATTTCTTTATTCCCTGATTCCTTTTCTTTAATTTTTTAATAGAGAGAATGAGAAGCAAACAAGCCTGGGAATTGATATATGGTGCATGCCACAGCCTCTTTGGGCGGGCACCATGAATCAGGCACACACGCCTCAGATATAAATCACTCTGCACCACAGGGACATTGAGGCTCTTGGTACAAATGTTCGTGTTGGGAAATTGTTCTGCAAATGCTTCTTGTACGTGTGCAGTAGCTAATTTGCAAATCTGAAAACCTTGGCTTGTTTACATTGTCTCTGAAGTAACCCAGGGTGCCTGGGCTGTATTGGGAAATGAGCTGCTCTGCCAAACGAAGCTTAAAAAAAAAAAAAAGAAAAAAAAGAAAATGTAAGAAAATGTCTGTTGTAGCACAAAATGTCCCAACCTGATAAACTGTTTATTTAATTTTGATTTTATTTTTAGCACTCATGAATTATTGAGACATCTTTTTCTCTCTCGGGGTGGAGCAGGGGATTCTCTGTGTGGGCAGGAGGTGCTGAGTGCTGGCACCCTTCAGTCGCCAGTGCAGGGCATGGGGGGGCACTTCCATGTGCTGAGTGTGCACTACAGAGATCTTTGCTCAGTCTCTAGGGGCTGTTAAGCTCAAAGAAACTGAGCTTCCAGCTGGAGTCCTAGTGACAAATCACTTAAGCTGCAATGATCTTGCTTTGATCCCTCCTACATTGTCGAACTGAATGTTTTACCACTATTTTCACCTAAGGTTTCTGCAGAAATGTCTGCTTGTGTTGGGGTCAAATCTGCTTCCAGCCTGAAGCCCTGACTGCTAACCTTTATTTAAGTGTGATTTTTTTTTCTTTTCTCCCCACAAAACTAGGCTTAAATCAAATAGTTTAATTGGAGAAAAAAATAGGAGGAGGATGATTTTGCAAGGGTTTTCTTGCCCTGAGGTACGTGTAACAAGTGTCTCATAAATTATGGTGCCCATACACTAGCTGAAAGCCTGGTTTCTAATTTCTGAGTGAGCTGCTGGAGCCAGAGGCTGGGTAGACTTTCTGGGATATGAATTTATCCTTATTTGATCTGTACACAGTTAAACATCCTATCTGCAAAGAAGAATGGCATATAATTATAAGGGGACATGTCTAGAAAAATAGTCCAAATTCAAGGATGCAAAGAATGAATCAGTTGTTAATTAAAGTGCTTCTGAAATATTTGGATGATTTAATGGAATATCAGTTTTGAAATGCTTTTATCTGGTCATTTCTATCTGCCTGTTTCTCTGGAAAACAAATAAGTAGCAAATAGTAGTAAGAACATGATTGCTGACATGGTTACCTTCATGCTCAGCTCATGTCTGTGGGTCCAATGTTCAGCACTTCCCAAATCATAGGGAAGACAGAGAGTTTAAATGAATGTCTTGAGTTTAACCTCTTGTGTGATTCCAGGCAAGGGCAAGGGATCCAAATTGGGATGTGAGTACCAAAGGTGTCATGTGGTTCTTAAATGCAGTCCAAAGCCATATTTTGTTTTATGGGTGAGGAAGGACTAAGTTGGTGGCCCAAAGTTTCTAGATATTGGTAAGTTCAGCCAACAAACAATATTCTACATGCAATAAACCCTCTTATGTGGTCATAGATGTTTGTAAGTTGATCATAACTGTCCTTGTCATGGCTTAAAGTTCAGGCCCAACATGTCTGTATGCTGCAGTAGTGAGTAATGTGATATTAGGAGGGAAAAAAGGGGGTTTGAGGGAGGTTAGATTTTCGTGAGATTTAAAATACTTCATCAAGTGATTTTGAGTGATTTAGGCACCAAAGCTTTTGAATACTCTACAGCATGCTTTAACCTTGAGTGATGCATGTAGCCTGTAGTGTTTGCATGATAAAATGTTGTGAGCAGTTGAAATAGTTCCCCATTTAGATGTGTAGTCATAAAGGCTTACTCTGTTTGATGATGGAAGTTTAATAACATCCAAGCATGAATGACAATGCAATTATGTTTCTGCTGTATTATTTGCACCAGGGGACTCATAAAATTACAATTCAGTACCTGTCATTGCAAAGAGAGATCATGAAGCAAACTCGTGATAATAAAAAGACAATAAATATTCTGATTTCAGCAGAAATGTGGCAAATTCTGGCAGGCAGTGTGGTTTCTAGAATGATCATGTCATAAGAGACCAGAGTCCTTTGTCTGAATGAGTGCTGCCTTTCTCTATCGATCTACTTAAATGCCTACTTGCTAAAAAATCAAAGCAATTTGGTTCTTGCCGGTGAGTATCAGGGAATCACATAAAGATGGCATTGAAATGATGATTATTCAAAATGTCGATAGTGCCTCAGTGGGGGTCTGTGCGATGAATTGAACTTTAAACCAAAGGAAAATGTTGGAGATGGGGGAGAGATGTGCTGCTTCTGGGTGAAGTAGAAGAGGAATGGATCCTGCACAGGGGCTGTTGGTTCAGGGCTCCCACAGAGGTGTTCACAGCTCTCTCAGTGTAGCCACTGTTTCTGCATAACCCAGCTCTTGTCCCTGCACAGCCATGGTGACTCCAAACTGTTAATTATATTTCTCACACCCAGTAAAGCGCAGCTGAGCTCCCCTCCACTCCTGTAGCGCTGCAGATCCGGCTGCTCGTCCTTCGTGCTCCCCACACCACCTCACCCTGGTTACACAAGTCAGCCAGCGAGCCAAGAGAAACCTCTGTGCTCCCTGGCTGTAAGAACCCTTGGTGGGAGCCAGGTTTGTGCTGTATCATCCTCCAAGGGGCTGGGCAGGCTGCAGGCAGGGCCAGGGCTGGGGCTCAGGGGGCTGCTCGGTTCCTGGAGCTGACAGGGATGCTCTCTCCCCAAATCCTGCTTTGGCAGCCTCGGGAACATGCTCCGAGCAGGATCTGTCCTTTGGGACCGCGGTGGAAGGGAGCATGGTGTGTGAAAGGGGAGCATTGAGGAGTTTGGATGTGCATGTGGTACCCATTCGCCAGCCTGGGGCTGATCGGTCTGTGTTTGGCTGGTTTGCATCCCCAGGTTTGCCATCAGGCTCCAAATCGCTCTTAACAAGTGTTTGTTTATTGCTCTAGGCCACTTCCCGACCAGCAAAGCATAACACACAACATCTAAACAAAGAGAGTAATGTGGGCTAATTGATTCCTGATTCGGGAGAAACAAAAGATAAATTCCTAAGTAAACAAAATTTCCCTAAAGCTAAATAAATAACGCTTCCCACGTACTTTCTCCCCTGTTGTGCTCCTCCCTGCATACAATCAAATGGCCACTCCTGAAACACACAGCTCAATTAAAAACATAATGGGCTCAGCTGGAGTTTGGAGGAGCACCAAGAGATGATCTCCAGGTTGTGCTGAGGAGGATTTTGCTGGACACTATGGTAGCACAGTCTCTGAATGGGAATGCTCCAGTGACACAGGTCAGCTTAGCCACTCTCCACTGGAAGATGGTGCTTTGCTTCTCCAGTTTCTGAGCTGGGGCATTCAGGCTGGTGTGTCCCAGAGGTGACCTCAGTTCCTGGGACTCAGCTTTCCGTGGTTTCTCTAAGGCTTCTGCTCTCAGTGGTTGGAGAGGCTTCTTCAGTGGATAATTCAGACTATATAAATCACTATAATAAATCCTGTATTGACTTTCCTGTCAGAAAGGCTTATGTATTGAAGCTTCCTTAGCTGCCTCAGTGGACATCTTCTCTTCTTCAGGATCAGTCTTTGCTGTTGTAGGAGCCCAGGGCAGGGGATGCAATCAATCATAGACATTATACAACACATGCTGTGTGTCAGGTGTCTGTGCCTACAGTGTCCACACTCTGTAAAGGAATGCCTATGACTCTAAAACCTTCTTCCACCAGCAGCTGGCACCAGGGTTTCCCAGAGAAGGATTTTGTCTGCCTTGAACTAGCCATGGAGTAGAAAAATGGCTGGTCAGATTCTTCTCCATGTCTTCAGTGTGGGGTTGAGCACACATCTCCTCCCTTTGCTCTGCTCCACAGTTCCCCCTAACTCTGTGCTTGAGTGTGGATTTGTATCCCCAAAGTATTTCTCCAGGTCTCTGAGAGGGTCCCATTGGGTAATCTTTATTGGTGACTGTAAACTGACTGTGAAAAGCTCCTGGGCTCTTTCCATTTCATTCCCTGTGGGGCAAATCCTGAAGGCCTTTCTTCCACTTTCTGTAAGTCCCATAACTGGGATTTCTCTTTCCCACATTTGCTAATATCACTGTTGCTGGAGGGTATTCATGAGCTGAACACAAGATATTGGTGCTCGTCCAGGGATGGCTGGGTGATATTATATGGGCTGTTTTAGACTCGGGCTCAGAAAAGATAATTTGTTTTTTAAAACTTGGGTTCAGTGGGAATATCACCTGTCAGCATCTGGCACTGTAAATTGCCATGTCAGTTTGTTGGCAGAAACTACGAATGGGACTAAAAGTGCCCCTGATTTACACCACTCAAAGCTGATACTGTTTTTTGTTAGCGTCACAGGGTACACAGGAACAGCTAAAAAACCATTCTGGAAAAAAAGTTGAAGTTAGACATTTTCTTCCTACTCAGGGGAGCTGAAAACTCAAACTTACTGTAAACAGCCTTGGAAAACATTTTATGTTTCCAGAGTTCTGAATCCAAACATTTACATGAGGCAGTGACACAGTTTGAGAGTAACACATTTCTTTTATTTTTGTTAGTATATTTCTTGTAGTAGGTGTACAAGTTTTTTAAATACCCTTCTTGCTTTTTGGGATAAACATCTCTCTTCTCAGAGCACATTTTGGTCAGAGGTGGGGAAAGGGAAATGTGTACTTCCTTAAATAAATACCTATATGTGGTTTTAGTGTTCCTGGGTATTTTATTTTTTCAAGCAGACGCTTTCCTTTTTTTTTTTTCTTTTTTAATAGCCATCGTTTAGTGCTATGGAAAAATGTACAAGGTTGTTTTGGCTGGATGGAGCAAAGCAGTGGGTTAAATTTTAGCACATTGAGTAGCACAGAGATCTCTCTCCTGTGAAAGACAGGATTGTATTATGTAACAGCCCTGCTGCCAAATACTTGAGCTGGCAGTGGTCAGCCTTCTATGCACCATTGACATCAAAACCCAATGAGGTCTGATCCAGAGGAGGGATTTGAAAGAACGTCTTGTTTTCCTTCAATCTTTACAAACTGAACTTGTTTAAGAAGAGGGAGAAGAAAAAAAGATACAGAGTCTTGTTTGATAAATGAGGAAAAGCAGTGTTTTTTCTCCAAAGTTTTGGATGTTTATTGGTTTAGCAGCTATTGCTCAGAACAAGTCGTTTCTATTTACGTTGTTTATCATATCAGCTAACCTGGGGTGATGGATCGAGGGGGCTGGAGGTTGGCCCTGTGTGTATTTGCTCCACAGAGCTCTCTGACAGCTCACCTTAGTGTCTAATATTTACATACAGTCATCTTGAGCATTCAGCAAACACAGGACTGAACGAGTGTCCCACTCCCTCTAACGCGCGTGCTAAATAAAATACATCAGCAAGTCAGTGGGGACAAAAACACGGGAAAATAAACAGCATGCAGGGTACTGGGCTCCCTGAAAGCTGCCACAGTGCTAGAAGCAATTTGCTGGTGTTGTGCCAGAAGGAGTAATCTTTTGCCAAAAAGCAATTCTTGCTAGCTTACCTAAAAATGTAAGGGATATGCTACTGGGTGAGAGCACAGGTTTGTCTAAACTGAGATTCTCTCTGACAATGACTGGTAACAAAGGCTGGAAGGAAGGGATCAGGGATCAGGGCATGTGTTCAGTGGTCTATCCCCTGACAGAACACTGACTGGCAGGTTAGCCCCATTCTGAATTGGAGATTTTAATAGACTGTGACCCTGTGAAAGTGCTTAATCCCATTTTGAGCTCCTGTGGTCACAAGCTCCACAGCTTGCTTTGTGTGGAAAACTTCCTCCTCTGGTTTGTCTCAAACTTGCTCTGAGCTCGCTGTGGCTCAGGCTGCTTTCCCCTGATTTCTGTGCCCAGGAACACGAGGACACACTGACCCACGTGTGTGGGAGCAGTGCTGGAACCTCCCTTCCATGGTTTCAGTGCACTCACAGCTGGTTTTGGCATAACACGAGGAGGTGCCAGCTGATGAGCTTGCCTCATCCATCATTGTCATGGTTTAGGGTGGCAGAATTGCTTTAATGTAAGGATTCAAATCAAGAATTAGATGTATTTACAGGTGTTTGTTAGAAGCAGCTTCCCATGAGGTGTAATATAGTTTGTGCACCCATGGAAAAAGGAATACGAAGTTTCTCATTTAGAATAAGTAGCAGAGTTGCTGGCATTAGCAAAATGGAGATGGGAATTAACATGTGTGTAACATATTGATTTTTTTACACAAGTAGGGTGCTTGCTTTGGGAACTGATATCAGAAAACATCCTCTTGCCTTAGCCTCACCCAGCAAATTCAATATCTTCTTCTTCATTTGCCAGCAGGGATGGTGGTGTAACCAGGGGATAAATACCCCAAATGAAATCACTGAACAAATCAGTGGCAGAGCTGGGATTACAGTCCAGGAGCAATGTCTTTCAGTTATGTGTTTAGTCTCATGCCTGCATTTCTCTGGAAAAGTATTTCTGGTCACAATATTTATTAAAGGTGTTAACTCAAATGAAGTTTGACAGTTTTGCTTGTATTTCTGCTTTCATCTTGAAAGTTTCAGGGCTCTCTTTCTGCTCAACAAGTCCTGTCAAAGCTGTTTAAGAGAAGTCTACAGAGCCTGGGATTATTGGTAGTTTTTTTTGTTCATTGCTTTAGCTGCTGGCAAAGCCCTTTGATGATGGTCATGTGTAGGAACAGAAACATGCTGATAAAGTGCAACTTTAGTGTCTGTGGGTTTACTGGCCATACAGGAGTGGAATATGAATGATAAACAGCACTGCCATGTGCTGGACTGCATTTTATGTTCTCAGCATCCCTTTCTCTCCCCTAGAAGAGGTCCCAATCTGCCAGGATCCTGGAAGCTGGTTACTTCTAACTATTAGAGGGACAAGGTTGTTTTTCCCCTCTCTTTTTCTCTCTCTCAATTTTCCTTCCAAAGGTCTAGCATGTTTCAGATCAATGTTGTGCCAACGAAAACACATCTGCATTTGAATGTGGCATATGGTAAATGCAGTCTGATATCACAACACTGGAGATTTCTCCTTAGGAAGGAGTAATTCTGCTGAAAGTTTTCGGGTTCAACACTGAAATGTAGAGAGATGTCAGGACAAACACTCAGAAAGCACTAAGTAAGAGTTTGGCACCTGGACCTGATTATGATTGTTTGAAGTGCTCAAGTTCATGTGGCTTTCAGGGAACTCTGGATCTCAGCATCTGTGAAGGCAACGTAAATTAATGAAAAATTCTGCAGACACCACCTTGGAGGAAGGACTCTAATGATAAACCATAGAGCAGAGAATAATGGGGCTGAGAAACAACAGAGTTCCTTGGAAAAGGGTGTGAAATTATTTGCTATCACATCCATATTTACTTAGCTATTCCAACCAACAGAGGGATTAGCAGGTTATGCTTGTGTGTCATGAAAATAGCAACTGTGTCCTTATTTTGACAGCTCCTGCATTTGTAGGAATGGGTAGTTTTGACAGATATGACTGAAAACTGAGCCAAATTTATTTATCTGAAGATCAAATCCTAAAGTTTTCTTGTCCCTTGAGAAAACTGCTTGGGGACACAGTTCTTAAACTCATCCTTATTTTCAGGCTACACTCACAGCTGAAGATCTTGGAGAGGGAGAATGGCCAACCTTCATGCCCTGTCTGTGGTTAGCTTAGGTTTGTGTGTGGGTTTAGTTCAGTCTCAGGGAATCCACACTTGGATTGTGAGATTTTTGATAATAAACTCCATGGAATGGAATAATTCTGTAGTTCAACCTTGTCATCTTAGTGAAAGTAGAAACTGCTTTGAGATGGACTTAGAAAACGAGTTGCCTAAAATCCTGTTTTAGCACCCTGGTTTGGTCTGGCTCCACTGATTGTGGAGGAGTTGTATTCGTGTCAAAATACAGTGACAAGAGGATGAATCATGTTCTGGAATTTTTAATGCAGAAAATAAAATCACAATTTCAGTTGGAGTGATTTACAGTATGAAACTATTCCATCAGGGAAACTTGAAGAAATAAGGGTGTCCTCTTTCTAACAGTACATGGGCCAAAACCAGAGAGCAGGGTGTTCAGATTGTTTTGCAGAAACCTGGCATGATACCCTATTTTTGGTGCTCCTTGACATCTAGACTCTGCTAATTTGTTATATTAATGTACAGTAACACAGGAAAATAGTTGGCTCTTGCTTGGTAATTAATCCAAAAACGTTGGCGTCTGTAAAACCTTTACAAGATGCTATTCAACAGAGGTATTGCAGTAGGACAAAAGAGAGGATATTTGCATAACACCTTAAATGCACTCAAACTTCTCTCAAATACATATATTAATGTGGCTACTGTGGGCTTGGGAAAGTGGAGGAAAAGCACCAGACTTGGCAAAGCCCAGAATAAGGTTTGGCTTCCAGTACCTGCAAATCAGCTTTAGACAGAGCCCAAGCTGCGAGCCAGGCAGTGTGCCTAGGCACCAATATTTTGTTCTGCCCTCGTTCTGGGAACATGGCACAGCCAAGAAGCCAAGGCAAACATGGTGTTTGCTTTTGCAGGGTTATGTTTGGCTGACATTTCCTGAAGGAAAGAGTTCAGGAAAATAAATCCTAATTTTTATTGGGCATCATAATAAGAATAATAGCAGCTCATTAAACAGAGCAGTTGCATTTACCTTACTTCTGAGAGGCTAGTGGGAGAAAGAGGCAGTGTGCATTATAGTGGGGAGCAGAGATTAATTCTTCATGGATCCAGGAGAAAGTAACCCTTCACACAAAATTGTTTTGGGAATTAAATTCACTTTTGTATCCAAAAGCCTGGCTAGGTACCCCAAATGTTGTATAGCTTTTAGAGGAAAAAACAACCTCCTTAGTTACTTAGTTCTGCTCTTAGGCCATTTGAAATGGCCTCTTAACATCTGGCTTGCACAGAGAGCCAAATGCAAGCAGGGTCCTTTCCAGTACCCAGGGAAGTCAATAGAAGGACATAATTTGTTTTTGATTTGAACCTGAGACAAATCAAATGAGGGGATGCATTATGTGGCACTGTGGCATCTTGATTTCATGGTGATTTGTTTGTTGTAAATACTGCAGAATAAAAATAAAAAATAACTGCAGGCAATTTCTGTGATAGCTGTAAATTCATCTTTTTCAACCACACGGATGCAATAGAACATCTGGAAAGAACGAAGTGTTCCACAAGCAAGAACTGCCTACCTAAATCAGAGGTGCAGAATGAGTCAGCCTCCATATTATCAGTTAAATTCTCAAGATGAATTGAGTGGCTGGAATTATCTGCATGTGCTCTCTGTGTTTGCTTTTGCAGTGCCATCTTTGTCATTTAGATGCCAGCTCTGACTCAAAAGTATTACCTCTCTGAGCTTTTTGTGCTTACTGTATTAGGAACCCTGGATGAAAAACAAAAAAATCATGAAAAGAAAACTGTCTTTTTGTGATAATTAAGGATTACTGTGGGATAATTATTGCTATGGTGGCTCTAGAAGGTTTGCCCAGAAAAGGGATCAGGAACTAAACCCAGTAAAAGGTGCAAACAACACCTATGCTTTGTGTAATTGTCCTTGTAGCTCTTTAAATCCAGTAGTAACAGCTCCCTAAGGGACAAAAATTAAGTATTTATGATTTCCTATGGGCTAACTCAGGCAATTCTGCACTGCATAGTGGCTCTCATGAATTTCACTGTGGTACATGAACCCATCTAAGATCTACCCAGCTGTAAGCACTGCACAGCTGGCCTTTGCTGTTGGAAACAAAAGGTAAAATCTTCATGTCTAGCAAATGTATAAATAGGCAGGATAGTAGAACTGCATTCTGGCTCTGTGTGTTCTGAGAGGAATCACAAATTGATTAGGAAAGCTGTTTCTTTAATTATTATTCAGGGAATCTGCCCTTAACAGTACAGTGCATTTATTCTTGGAAGGTTTGCCCTCTTAGGATGTTCCAGGTTAGATGCACTGAAATTAAGTCACACTCCCCTCAGCCACATATTGTGATTTTCAAATGAAATCTTGATGTGTTTATAACTGGGGGAGGGGGAGCCCAAACCCAGCTGCGACAAATTGTTCAATTCATGATACAACGAAAGATAAACTTTTATTGGCTTACGGGTTTGCTTCCCCCTTGTCACTTGGCTGCTTCTCAGGGTCATAATCAGTACCTTTTAACACCAGAATGAAGCAGATTTGCTCCATATGTTTCACACTGAATATTGCTCCACTATATGCTCTAGCTGTGCCCATAGCCCAGTGACTCTCATGTCAGTGCAGAAAGAGCCAGCAAACTGCAAGCTCTTGGCAACAGCAGCAACTATTCCCCCTGAAAATATTGCATTATATTCCCTGGCAGAAGAGAACATCTAATGGAGTACAGATGATGTGAATTAATCTTTGAATAAGCATTTAATTTGTTGGCCAAGATCTGATTGCCCTTTTTTTTGTAGTATCCTCATAATGAACATAAAAAGATTACAAGATTTGTGAATATAGTCAGTCCTCTGGAAGCTCTGGCAGCTGGCTAAGCTTTGGCTTAATTTTTTTTTTCCTTAGTAATTAAAAACACTTCTACAAACTCAGAACCCAACTATCATTAAGGACACTTCCAGAGCAAGTTGTAAGATTCAGAACTAAATCACCTCAGTCCCGTCTTGCCAGAGATGCTAAAGAAAAGTATCCTACTGAGAATTTATTTGAAAAATGTATTTCTTGCACAGGTCATTAGAATTGAACAGGTTGGCTTGCCTACAAACATGTGAATTAAAAGTATTGCTATATCTGAGACACAGGACCCTTGAATTAATCCTTCCTCTTGGGTAAACCCTGCTTTGGTTAGGCTCAACACAGAGCACACTGCCATGGCCTAGAATCAGTCTCACCCCCAAACCATTTCCAGAATGATGTGCAGGATAGTAAGAATAGATGCTGGTAATTTCATAAAGCTTTTGTTAAAAATACTTGGAACAGATTTGAGTATTCACAAACTCATTTGCAGAGGAGAAGAGGAAAACCCTGTGGCTTTCTGCACGATGGAAAGGTCTTGCACCAGCTGTGCATTTGTGTCATGATGAAGACCATTTGGGTATAGAGGGAGCAATGAAAGAGAGAGGAGTAGAAAATCCACCAGGATTATTTTGAACTGGATCCCAGAACCAATGGGATATAGGTAAGACATTGCAGGCAAGGTTTGTGTTGTATCAAAGCCTCACTGGTGAAATCAGGGGTCTGTGGGGGCTGGTCTGGATCCCACCAGCACTGTATCAGTCTCCATCCTGTTATTTGTGGGATCTCATATTCCTGATGCAGCTGAATCCACAAGGCTGTGGTCAGGGTGGGACTGACTGGCCCTCATCACCCTTCCATGTAGGGTGAGGAGGTGGAAAATGACCCACTGCACCTGGTAGGGTCAGCGCCGTGGGCAACTGGGGAGGCTCCAGGGAAGAAGTGGAGTTTGCTGTTCCCCATGGCCAGCAGTGATCAAGGCCTGAAGGAATGGGGATGCAATCCAGATCTTGGCATTTAAAAAAGGAGGTGGTGACAGGAAGATTTGCAGGCAACAGATGTGGAAGGAGAAGGAGAGTTCAGGGACAAGGAGGATGGTGTGGTTGGTTCAGGTGCAAAAAGAAGGTGGCTGGAGACAGAGCGGTGGGAGATGGGTCACTTTTGGAAGTGTCTTCTCAAATGTCTGTGGATTTGTATTTTTTTTTTCATTGTTAGTGCACATGGCAGGTTGGCAGAGTTCAGAGCTGTGTTTACAGCCAGAGGACTCTTGGTTGCAGAGGAAGTTTCTCTTCTTGAGCACATGTCTGCAGGACTTGTTTTAAGAGGTGAAAAAATATGGCCTTGGGCTAAAGCCAACGAGTGGAGCAAAGATAGCTGGGGGTTATATCTGATTCCAGCACAAGTGTAAAGTTTGCAGGAGTCATTTAATCTTCTGTTTCCCTTAATGTAAAATAGAATATCTAAAAGGATATTTTAAGGCTTAATTCTTTAGTAAAGCATTTCTAAGGTAAAAGCTGCTGGTGAGAGTTGAAAAGCTTTGAAAGCAGTGCTAACACATCCAGGATTCTTTGACTTTTAACTCTATCCCAAAGGACATCCACATTTTGACATCTGTCCTCCTGTTTTACAATGTTTATGCAAGTGTGTTTGCTGTTTTCCTTGACGTGTCAAGGTCAGATAACTTCTTGTTGGATCCAGAAATGTCAGACTGATTTTGACAGCAACCTGCAGCAGGGCCCAGCCATGGACATCAGGTGCCTTCTTACAGATTTCCACACTTGGTAGCAGAGTGTTCAGTGTGACACAGCTAGGTCTGGTTTTGGGGCAGTTTAGCTGGCAAGTCACTGAAAACACTTAGGAAAAGGAAAGCAGAGCAACTCTTTTACAGCAGGTAACAGTGACAATTTACCTCTTTCCCCTGTGAATCTTTTAGGTCAGAAAAATTCCCAGACCACGCATGATTTTCAGGGATGCTGAGCACTTCCATTTCCTTTTCCTTCCAATGGAGGATAAAGCCATTAATTTGTTTACTGACAGATTGATTTCTAGCAAGAAACTACAAGGATAAAAAATGCAATGGCACCACGACTTATACAGATTGACATGATGCAGGAAAATCTTCAACCTTTTGAAGACCTCTTTTTCTTTCAAAATTAGCATTTTTCGTGTTCAGCAGAGTACAACCCAGCTTGCATTATGCACTTTGCTTTGTGTAACTTGCACCTCTCAGATGTCTATTCTCTCCCAAATATGAAAATAGCTTCAAGTACCAACCAGACACTGTTGTGTGTGAGAAGTGGTCAGTGTCCTGCTGGGCAGAAAACCTCAACAGATCAGAGAAGCAACCTGTGCCAGAAGGAAACACTTTTGTTCCTGTTATATAAATGGGAGAGAAAGGCCCCAAAACTGTGTGACTTTCTTGGGACTGTGCTGGATGTGAATGGCAGAGCTGCACTATAACCCAGACCACTGGGACCCAGCATTTTAACTCAGCCACTGAACCGTACTTGTTCCCCTGAGGCCTCAGCTGATACTCTTAAATCTTTACTCAAACAGGTTGATTAAATTCCAGCTATCAGGATCAATTTGGCTATTAGTGGAGCTGCTAAGTGTTTCTCTGGGATTTCTCTCCTCTCTCCACCCCCCTGGATATGCTTGCACAGTTATGTATCCCTCAAGTTTTCCTTGAAAACCCGGATTCATTCAGTTCCATGAATGCACGATTCACAGAGGAGCTGACACATTTCATTAAGCTCAGCACATTGCGTAGAAGTTTGGCAAAGGGTCCCTGGGCTTTATTCAACCCAGACACACTGTGTGACCAGCTGTCACAGACTGGTTGTAAAATTAGAATAAAACCATAAAACACAGTCGAGGGAAGGGAAGGGGGACAGCACTTTGAGCTGTGACAAAGGATTCACGGAGCACATCAGACACAGATGCACACAAAAGCTTTGTGCAGAACTCAGCTGGTTTCATTTTTCATGCTTGCACATTATATGTGAGTAGGTGCCACGGTGTAAAGGATTCACCTTGTTCCAGCTCCAGCACGGAGCTCTGCTTTCAGCTCAGCTGCCCAGAGCACATACCGTCTTTGGAGGAACAGTGTTTCCTTTTAACCAGGCTGCAGGGCTGAAAACAAGCCCCAAAAACTTGCTGTGCCACATGAGAGAGCAGCACAAGAATGGAGAGCTGAGCAGCACTTTTTCCATAAAGGAGCAAAAATCTGTTTGTACTCCTCAGATCTGCCACAGCCTGTGTGAGGCTGACACACACACTGTCCCTGTTTTGCAGAGCTCTTTTCTCCCATTCCCCAAGGCAGCACACTGTGGGTTCCCTCACTGTACAAATGGACCTGAGGATGGGTTTTTTTGCAGCTCCTCGGGCCTCTGGGCTAAATTTCCCAGCCCCAAGCAAAGCTATGACCTCTTGTCTTGTCTCCACCTAAGAATCGAAGCTGGGTGGCTGCTACAGTGCATTTAATGCATGGGATGCTGCATCAGGAGAGATGATGCACTGCAGCTGTTCCAGGCATCTTTTGGGGGAACATCAGGCAGGAATCAACTGGTACATTAAGCTTGTTGTATCTGATTAAATGGCTAAAGAATCATTAGAGTTGGATTGTAGGACTCTCCATTGCATTTGGGAGCTCACTTGGAGGCACTGAGGGATTGCTTTGTTGGGTATATGTATTTTCTCTTGATGACAGAGAGAGATCCTGGTTGTCTGAAAGAGGAATTCCCAGATGAGTGAATATGAAGAAACTGTGGCCTGAGTTGGCCACAAACAGCAAGTGAGTAACAGAGCTGGGGCAAAATTTCTATTTCCTGGCTTTCACTGTTGCAGTTTAACTACCAGGTGTGATTTTTATTGTCGCTGTTAGGTAATTGGATGATGTATAAGTAGGTCATAACTTTGGCAGAGAAATAATTGGAGACCTCAAGGCCCTGATAGATGACTACTCTAGATGCTAACAAAATTAGTTAATCAACAGTGATGAAATTATATCATCATCCAGTAAGTGAAGCATGCAAACAGCACGACTGGAGCCTGTTTAACGCCTGCTGTTTACCTTGATTCATGCCAATTTATAAAATGGGCTAAGCTATTTCCATTCCAGCATCATGATCTCCATGTGGGAGAAATCTTGTCTAATGAAATGCTCTCAACTGCAAAATTATTTTTTGAGACTCTTTAATCTCCTTTCTCTGTGATAAGGAGGTACAGTTCTATGTCCATGCTGAATTCTGACCCCACTGGAGCAGAGAGGGTGGCAAAGTATACAATATGGAAATAAAATGAGTGTTAAATTCTTATTTTCTTCGGTTCCTATGTGCTTCATGGTAAGACTGGTTCTGCTCTGGGATGGATGGATGGATGGATGGATGGATGGATGGATGGGTTTGAGCCTAGAAAAGGCCAGGCAGCTCTATTTCAGCAGGTACTCTGCATTTTTCTCTTCCTAGCTGTAGTAAGATGCTTTGAATCTAATTTATAGCGGAATTCATTAGGCTAATCCTTTGTGGTTCACTGTGTGGGAAAAGATGTGGCTTTTTGCAATACATAGACAGAGATTCCTCTTACAACATTATTTTATGCATAAATGTGTTAAAAAATCCCCACAAGCCGAAAAAACCACCTCTGATATTGGGAAGCAGTAGGCTGGTACCTGAATCCAAAGTGAGCATCTTGAATGTGAGCATGAGGCTGATAATATGAGAAAAACTAAATTGTGATCCTGGGGTTTAAATTGCCTTATTCATAAGGAGGTGACAGTGTTCAGCATCTCACAGGATTTAACCCAGGAAGGGATATCTGGCATTTCTCATAATTTCTACCATGCTACTTTAAAGCCTCAACATATTTTTTTTAAATAAAAACTTTTTTTAATGGCTTTTATAAGAATAAATGTCAGGTACAGACACAGTGACGCACACAGAGGCACTTTTCCCTGAGGAGATCTGGGATCTCACGGTCTTTTTTTTTTTTTCCCTTTTCACATTTTTTCTTTTTCCTTTTATTTTTTTTCCCCCCCCTTATTCCAGCCGTGGATCTGAGGAACTAAGGCTGTTTGTCAGGCAGCGTTTTTGTCTAAATCAGAATGTGACTGGCCTGCCCAATGAAAGGCTTTCAAGTGGGCTGCCTGGGGGATCTCACAGCCAACTCACCCTCACTGCAAGAGTGAAAGAGTGGCTCTGCTGTAGCTGGCCTGGCAGGATGGATACACAGGAGTGCAGGCTTTGCAGGGAGTGAAGCCAGCTGGAGTGTCCTCTTGACTGAGCAAATCCTAAAGGGAGTCCTTATTCTGCTGGGAAGAAGTTGTGGGATTGGCTCTGCTCCCAGCCTCTGGCAAGAGGGACGTGTCGGTGGCAGGGAGGGTTTTGTCCCTAAGCACTTGTGATGTGGCTTTGCTCTGTGTCCAGGACAGAGCTGTCCTGCCCTGGAAGGAGACTAGGGGAGATACTCTTGAGGGCAGAGTGGTCCTAAAATTACTTCAATGGCAACATGAGCTCAACCAGACCCCAAGTCTGAGGAGAATGGATATAACTTCCTGTTGCTGTTCCTTCTCTCCTTTGATTGTTCTTCTCTCCCTCAGCATTTCCAGAAATCCCTCAGGCTTTGTGTCTTACTGTCCACTTGCTGCTCTTTATCTTTCCTGACAGGTGTTTGCATGGATTCTGATATGATCAAGTGCCTAGTGTCATTCCCAGTCCTGTTATTTGGCATTCTAAAGTGCTTTAAACTGCCTGCCTGGTGTGTGCAGTATTGCCTTGCCTGTATGGGTTTTTTGCATCTTCAGAAGCATTTTCCCCAAGCAGGTAATACATGCACTTTTCCCTTTAAATAAATAATAGCCCCAGGAAAAAAAGGAAAATGCTAATGCTGCTGTTCCTTTGGGTTTTTATATCCTGAAGGGCCCCTCACCAAACAAACTACAGCCAGGCTGGGCAGGAGGGTTGGACCGACTGAAATGTGATGGCTTAGCCTTTTAAATGCAAATCCATGTTTCTGGGATCCCATTGAACAGAAAGAGCTGGTGTGAAAGCACCATCTTTCATTACATGCAGTTTTTAAAAACTCTTCACTTGAAGAATAGTTTAGCTTTGGCAATTTCCTGTTCATATGACAATTAATACATTTTTCATGGTAATGGCTATTTTCCTCAAACTGGAAAAAAAGAAGTCATCATACTTCTGTTGATCAGGGATTCTACAGACTCAGTCTCGTGTATATAAATTTGCTGATTTCTCAGAGGCTTTAGCGAAGGACCACTTTCTGAAGTGAGAATTATCACTAGCATTAAAGAATCCTTGAGATGAAATTCTGCTCTCAGTAAATTCAAGGCTTGAATATAGAGAATGACAGACAGCACTTGACTTACCAGTTTCTGTCTAAATAATAATCCCATTGGGTAAAATTCACAGGCACAAAATCATTTGCACAGGGCTGCCCTGGGAGTGAGGAACCCCTGGGTGTGCAAATTGCCCCAAGGCAAGAACTGAGATCAAGGCAGGGCAGATGCTCAGGAAGTCATGAGCTACACCTTCATTCAGCTTTCTGTTTCCCTACCTCAGTCTTTCCATTTGTGATCTGGGAACAAGTAGCTCTGCACTTGTTCAAACTGTTGTGAAACTTCACGGATGAGAAGTTAAGGAGTGATTTGAGGTTCTGTCCAGTGGGGTGGCATATTATTAGGGTCAGAACTGCGCCAGATATTGAGTTCAAGCGTGGACCCTGGGGACCATTGCTTGACTCAGATGCTGTAGGTAAATTTAAATCTGTGCCACAGTTGCTACGTCTGCAGAGAATGGCTGTTTTCCTTTTAATCTGCAGTTCTTCAATGGGTTTCCAGCCTTTGCTAGCCTGTCTTTGTGAAATGAATTTTCACCATTCAAAAGCAGCAGTGTTTTATTTTTGTTTTAGCTGTGCTTGGGAATGCAGAGCAATTCAATCAAGAGGAAAATACACCATGAAAAGCTCTGAAAGCCCTGAGGTCAAGGATCTGAAGTTACCCACAATATTAATGACAAACCAGTGGCTGCACCATGGCAACGGACAGAAGAATACGTGGCGTGGAAACCATAAGTAGTTTGGGGCTTTGAAAGAGCACAAACGGGAGAAAAATGGAAATTACATCATGTTCTCTCTGTTCTGTGCTAGGACAGCCATGTACAGTCTAATCCCTAGTGCTGGTGAGTCCAAGAGTTTCAAGAGGGCCCCATAAGAGAAAGAGAAAGGACTTGGAGCTAGAATTGGACTGGTGAAAAGTTTTATTGAAAGCGGGAAAGGTTTGGATGGAAGCAAGTCAGATGAAGTTACTTGAAAAAAAAGGATGCTGATGCTATGGGTTCTCCATTCTTGGGTTCTCCTCTGGGATTCCCTTCTTTCTGGGGTCCAAGTGAGTCACTGAAAAACCCAAACATTGTTTGTGGAGTTGATTAGAAATATGAACCTCAGCTCCTTTGCCAGAGCTGGGAATTAGTGGCAATAGGTTTTGCTGTTGACTTCAGAGGGTGTTGTTTCCTGATTAAGAACTGAAGGGATTGTCTCCAGAAACCCCTCTAGATAGAATAGCTTGTTATTATTTATTTTTACTAAAAGATTATGTTTCTGTGACCATCCCTGCTGGCTTGTGGTACATGAAATAATAAAGATGTGAAGATGTGGAGGGCTTAACTGTCCAGCTCTGGTGCCTCATGGCAGTGCTATCGAGCAGGGATGGGGGAATGGGATGGGAGAGAGAATTGGAAAAGTGAGAAAACTCATGAGCTGAAATGAAGGTGGTTTAAAGAGTAACCCAAAAGCTGTGCACAGAAGCAAAGCAAAACAGGGCATTTGTTCACCACTTCCTGTGGGCAGCCAGGTGTTCAGCCATGCCCAGGACAGCAGGGCTCCATCATGGGTGTGATGTCTCTGGGGAGGACAAGTACCGTCACTCCAAATGTCCTTCCTTCCTCTTTCTTCCACGAGATTTGTACATTGAGCACGATGCCATGTGGTGTGGGATATCCCTTGGGTCATCTGGGGTCAGCTGTCCCAAATTCCTGTGTACCCCCAGCTGACTTTGCTGGTGGAGTGGGGTGAGAGACAGGAAAGGACTTCACTTGTGTGCAAATGTTGCTCAGCATTAATTAAAACATCCCTGTATTATCCACACAGTTTTCAACACAAATACAAAACACAGCCCCATACCAGCTGCTGTGAAGAAAATTAACCCTATCCCAGCCAAAACCAGGGCACAGTGGTAGAGCTGAGCTCCAGAAACCTGTGAGGATCCCCATTGCCATACCTGGCTACCCCAGTCTCAAGTAAGTGTGGGTTTTGCTGAAGTGCAGTGTGTGCTGAAGCTCTGCCCAACCCTCAGGTGGCTCATGTTAACATCATGGCTTGGAATCAATGCTGGCAGCTGCAGCTCTGCATCTTATTTTGCACAAATGCCATTTTTGACTCTCTTCTTCAGCTGTATGAGCACTTCATGCATAGAACCATCCACAGAGCTTTCTATACATGTGGGATTTTTCTTTTTTTATGTCGAGCTCCTACTTTTCAGAACACCAGCAGTATAGATGGTGGCTCAAAACCAGGTCATGGTAAACTGCATCACTGAACAGCCCACAGTTCTAGAACATCTGTTGCTGCAGCATTTGTTGTGTACACTTTCAATCAGATGACCTAATTCTCTTTGTGTGAACAGAGAGTGCACTTGGGTAGGGATAGGGCTGAGATTTGAGGAGAATCCTGTGCAGGAATCTGTCCATTCAGTTGCAACAACTGAATGAGAAGACATACAAATAAGGCAGCATGACATCATGGAAGAACATTAAAGATCATTGAGGCAGTGGGCAAGGGAAGAAAAACCATATAAAATCAGAAAAAGAAGATTTTAAAATAAAAACCAAACTTCTCTGGATAAAGGCAAGAACTGGAGAAGCAGTGAGCTCGTTGCAGTGAATGCTGCAAAGGATCACTTAGTGCCTAAAATACACTCATAAGACCCTTTTAATGGTATGAATGGCAGTAGCTCAGGAGGTGTTAAATTTGAGACAGGAGGGCTGTGAAGCTTCTGTGCACTCTGGTGAACAGTTTCCTTTGAAGCACTCTGATACTTGGGAAAAGCTGGGATTAAATGACAGAAGGGGACAGAAAGTTCTGCTGCTGGGACATGGGGTTGAGAAATGTGACTGTGTTTTCTTCAGTTGGTTGGCATTTCTTGAGTACCCTTTAATTTCTTGTTCCATTGTTCAGTGTCCATCCAGCTGACCTTGAGTGCTTTACTTCTGAACATGAGTTGCTTCTTTCCATACTGTCTCATGCTTGTGGTGCTGTAGCCCCATAATAAAGAGAAATGAGCTGAAACTACCTAGTCATAAGTACTCTTTTTTCCTGAGGGCATTCTACTTCCCAAAATAATCCTAATTATGCCAATTAACCTCTTTTTTTACTGCCTTCTTTGCACGGATCGTTTTCTCCTCACTCTTGTTTAAATGCCTCACATGGTTGTGAATAGATAGGAATCGTGATGAATAGGGAATGGAGGAATGATGGTGAAAAGTGTGCTGTGCAGTCAGGGTGACCCAGACTTCAGTTTCTGTGGCACTGTTTTGCTGTGTCTCCAGGGCAGAGCCATGCTCTGGATTCCTGCTCCCTCTCCATGACTGGCTCGCAGCAGAGTGTGGTCCATGGAAGATCTGCAGGAATTTGGCATCTGCCTTCGAGAGAATGAGCAGGACAAGACTGATGGCCAGTTTTGGGGCAGAACAGAAATGTTGTCTGTGCTGTCTATTGGTGGAGGAACCCGTGTGGGTTTTGGACTTTGGTTGCTTCCAAAAATTTTTAACAAAGGGATCTTCTAGGGTGGAGAAAGGTAGAAATAGCGGGTGCCCCTTCTTAAGTGACTATCTAAAAAATTGTAACAGGTAAAGTGGGGAGAAGTTTTTGTAAAATCCTTGTTCTCTTTTGCTCTTGCTTTCTCTGAGGTCTGTTTTGCTGGTCAAACCAGATATTGAAAACTCCGAGCTACTCTCTCCTCAAAAATGGCCCAGATGTTTCACTTGGACTAAGAACTACAAATCTGCCTCTCTCTGGCTGTTTGGCTCCACTCATTAATACCTTGCTCTGTCTCAAGATGGTTGTGTGGCTATGGAGCCACAGCTGCCTCGAGTACCACTCCTCATGCACTATGTCACACAGCCAGCACTGGGGGGCTCTGGGGTCTTCTCTGTGACTTCAGATCTCTCTGGAAGTCAGCCAGGAGGGGCTAAGCCTGCAATCACTGCATGTTCAACCCAGTGCCAACCACACGAGAGCAGTGAGACCCCAGTGCAGCTGCTGTCCTTGCCTCTGTGAGACATTCCCAGCCTTGCAGAATGTGTCTTGTGGGTTTTGGCTGTGCAAAACTCTCAGTATGCAAAGGAGGGTTGGCCACTGCTCCTCCAGCTGTTCCCAAAGTGTTCTGTGTCAGTGGTAACCCCGTGTGTAATATCAGAAACAGCAGCCACAGATGGAAAATCACCAAAGTGCAAGTCGTGCTGACATGCTCAATGCCTGACATCAGATTCCTCGGAAAGGATCCTGAGGAATCTGGGAACTGTGGCACATGATGGATTATTTCTGGTTTGGCCTGTCTCCCCTGCGCAGCTTATTTCTGTCACTCTCTGCTCCTCTTGACAGCTGGAGGGTTGTGGAAATGCAGTTCGTCTCTCGCTGCCTTTACTATTCCAGCTCTGCTAACAGGCTGGCGTAAGCCTGAGTGTGACACACAGGAATGGTGATCATATGTCCTGAGGTGACAAAGTCCTGGAGTACAGTCTGCTCTGTTCTTTCCAGCAAGGATGCAAAAAATAATCGTGCCTGTTTGCTGGGAGCAAATGCTGTGATAAAACCCCAGCCGTTGTGTCCTTTCACAGTTTGTAAGCAATTAGGCACCAAGAAAAACAGCTTACATGGGTTACAGAGGAAAGGCAGATTTAAAGTCCATTGCTACCTCCTCATCCCTGCCAATAACAGCTTCAAGCTGCTCCCAGGCTTTTCTAGCTCATCAGGGATGTTGTTCTGAGCTCTTCCATCCCAGCTCTTGCCCTGACCTTGTTGCTGCAGTCAGATGGCAGCAGTCTGTGCAGGCAGCACTGGGCATGGTTTGCAATTTGTGGAGCACTCTGTCCCCTGCCTGCCAAGCCTCTGCCAGGCTCTCAGCACTGTGCAAGCATGGGGTGAGACACAGGGAGAGATGTTCTGTGTGAGCACAAGCTTAGGGCCCAGCCTGACAAAGGAGAAACACTCCCAGCTCCTCAGTACTGCCACTGGGGTTGAGGATCTTCAGTACCTGGTGCACAGAGAGGCTTGCTCAGATATAATAACAATGGTTTTTATTCCAGGCTTGAGTGATCCTACTTTAGTGTGGGAGGGATGGCTTAGGCAGCTTCTTTTGTTTCAGCCTGTTTCCTAAAGGCTCAAAGAATAACACTACAACTCTGTGAAGTTCTTGATAGTTCAGCTTTCACTCTCTTAGAATGTGTAACAGGAGGAAATAAGCCTTACCCTGAAGCATAGATTCAAAAAAGTTAGAGCCCAAGCAACGTTGCTGGATGATCCCAAATCTGTAGTGGGTCTAAATCCAGGGCTGAACTCAAGTGTGTAGTGGCATCTTCACTTGGGATCCAAGTTTCCTTTTAGAGCCATAAGTTTATATAACCTCAGTATGGTGGTGGATGGACTCATAAAAGGTTACTGAGTAGCTATTTTGTATAGTTAATGCTCCCTTCCAATAACACTGAATTTTCATTTCGCTCTGCCTAGAAATTCATCCCACAGCCTAAGGGCTCTGTGAAGGGATCAACCTCTCTTTGAGCTCATTCTCTACAGGGTGGTGCCTTTCTAGCAGAGATCACAGTAGAATAATGGCACTTGTAGGAAGGGAGATCCCACCCTGAGGATTGTTTGAATCCCATTCACACAGATAGAAGGAGAGGAGCTCACTGCAGACACCAATATTTTCTGGGCCCTGGGGCCAAATTTGTTCTGTCAGCAAATCCTCTCTCGTAGCACATGACACCTTCTAGGTATGCAAAGGGGACAAGATGAGCCAGTGGCTCCTGCAGGAGTTCCAAAAAAAGAGTGAAACCCCTGTGCTGCTTGTTCCCAGCCTTCCCAGTGTCTGCAGAGGGGAAATCTAGTGCCATTTCCCTGCCATCTTGCTCCCCATGAGTACCTGGCAAAGAATGCCTGATGCAAAAAATAAACCATGGCAAATGCTGTCTGTTTCCATTACTGTATGGGGAATGACTGGCTTATGTAACGTGCAGCGTGAAACCACTGCAGGGATCAAATATAAATATTGCCCAATTGTGGAATGTACTGGTGGCATAGCTGATATTTTTGTGGCTGATGAAAAATCAAAGCTCATTATCACTCCTGAGGTTTGCCCTCTCTGTGCCTGTTGGTGTGTGGGTTTGTCTGTTTCTGTGTATTAAAGGCTCTGGGTCGAATCCTGATAATTCTGAGTCTATTTTTATTTTGTCGCTACTCAGGCAAAACTTTCATTGACACTAATTGGAAAGCTGCCTAAGTAAAGGGTGCTGAGGGAATTGAGAAGCTGGCTGTAACTTGGCTTGATTTCAGATTCTGAAAATCCCTTTCTTGAGATTTACTTCATATAACATGTACTTGTTAATGCAAGTTTTAAGCTGGTGCAAGTTTATACTGCACCACTGGAGCCATACATTGATTTTTTGCAGCTGGGATCTCTTTTGCTCTGCATTTAGGGTATAGATGTCCTGTGTGTCTGTGGATCTGCACTTTGTAGGACTTTTCCCATGGAAGGGGTGAGGTTCTGTGTTTGAAGTCATCCGCATGGCAGTGGAGCAGTGCTGACTTTCCCTGGCTGTAGTTCTATCATGCAGAATATTTATCTTTTTCGGTTTTTTTGTTTTCCCCCTTTCATCACTGGAGGCAATTAGAGTTTGGTGGAAGGGATTCAAACAAGTTCCTTTCAATCTCGAAGCTTTTCCTGCTCTTTTCCTTCCAACCTGCTGCTTCCAAGCCTGTTCTCTGAACTGCTGCCACTATCTCACACAACGGTGGCAGTTTGTCTTTTGGCATGGAAGACCCTATGTGAAAGATACCTGGGGAAGAGCTGGCTTGTGGAGTGAAATGCAAATCCAGTAGATGAAACATGAAATGCATATCCAGCAGATGAAACAATCCTCTGGCAGTGAGCTGAAAATTTCTGCCAGGTGGGAGCTCTGAACGAGGGGCGGTCAGAAAGATGAATTTCCTTTAATCATTAGCCTGTTTTTTTTATTTTGGATTAGCTCAAATTGTGTACTTGCTTCTCAGGAAGAATTTGGGTTGAGGAAAAACAGACAAGTCCATTCTGGACAGATGGTGCTGCAAAAAATGGTGGCAGAGAGGTGTCAGGAAAGCAAAGGGAGGAGTGGGTATGAAAGGAGGATGGAGAGAGGGAGTATGTCTGATACAGGCTGGAGCAAGTCTGTGGGGAATGATGTAAACCAGCCCCTGAATTGAGCCAGGGAGCTCGTGGTTCGTGAAAATCATGTCAGCAAGAAGCAACTTGTGTGAGTGCACAGGGGATTTCCTTTTCCTTCAGTGGCACTAATGCGAGTCGTCAAGTTGAAGCTACTTACTGGGCACAGCCACAGGCTTTGTTCTTGTGTTTTCACATTCTGAGCTTCCCTTTTTTGGTGCTACCACTCAAACTAGTTCCCAAACTCCCCTGGGCCATGGGAATTGGGGAAAAATCCACCCAGTCCCTATTTTACTGCCCTATGATCCAGCCTGTGTTTTAACCAATTTAGTTATTTTCTCACTATTCCTAGAGAGTGTGGGTGAGACCATGCTTTGGGCCACAGTGCTGGTCATGGAAAATAAGCATGGAAAATATTCTGATTAATGTTATGTTTTGCTATTAGAGAACCAGTTGTGGAAGAGTTGCCAAGGGCTTAATGCTGCCCCTGCAGAGAAGAGATTCCCAAATTGTACTGTGACATTTCCTGGTACCCACAGCCCTCTCTGCTGGTGTCAGACCTGTGAATATCTCCAGAAAAGGAGTAAGTCCAGCCTGTGATCCCACATGTACAGAAAGGTGACATCCTGCCAGAGCACCCTTTGAGAAGAGGTGGTGAACAGATCAGGAAATAAACAGGTTGGTTACTTTCACGGGCACATGAAGCTCTCTGGAGACAGCAGAACGAGGATCTCTCTTCTGAGAGATGCTTTTACTTAAGTGATATCCATAGAACAAGAAATTTCTTTGTCAATCAACTTTACCAGCAGACTTCAGGTTTCTTACCTTTTGTTATAACATATTTTCCCAGCTATTGGCCCAGACAGCTGATTCATCTGCAAAAACGTCAATTAGGCTTCAAAACAGTCCTGGACTTCTGGAGAAACCATGCTGCCTTTCCTGGGATATCTGTAGAAACAATAAAATGCAACAATCCCTTGTATTACAAGCCTTTTTCATGAGGTTGCTGACTGACTATTTGGAAGACCAAAAGGACTGTGTAATTAGGATAATTTTGCATATGAAGGCTCTCATGTTTCTCATCTTCATTCATTACTGTACCTAATATGTAATTACAGTCAGCTATTAACCATTAGCAGTTAATTCCCTGTTACTGATGAAGATGGAATTGAGTTGCCATTTCCAAGTGTCTTATTTCATGCTTCTTAGTGTCTGAGCCTCCAGAGGAGCATCTCTGAAATATCTCTGTAGAGCAGGCAAAGCAGGACTTTCCTAGACTTGGGCTGGAGTTGTGTTGCAATCTGAACAGTCATTCAGGATTTTTGTTCAGTTTTTCATTTCACAACATTTGAAAATATTTTAGAGCCCTCCAGAAGGCTTCCAGGATTAAATGAGCTCCCCAGGCAGGTGGTTTTCCTGGTGCGGGGATGGTCAGCATGACTTTCTGTGTTTGACTCCAGCTTCAAATCCAGATTTTCTTGTCCCTAAGAAAATATAGGGGAAGATGTACTTTCCATGTGGAGCAATGACTGGATTGATCACTCCCAAGGAATGACTTTGCTTTCTTAAATTACCCTCTTAAAAGGGCATCCAGATACAATGCCAGGGAGAATTTTGCTGACTGGAGCTAGAGGAAGAGACTCGATAAATATGCATATATCCCTGATAAACTTCACACATTCAGGTGTAAGGAGCCCCACAGAGCTTCAGCATCCAGTGAGGCTGAGTGCCTGTGAGCTCCTTTTCCTTGGGCTTTACCAATAGAACCCATGACTGTGCCCACAGAGAGTTAAATAGGGTATATTTGACATGACTTATTATAAACCTGAGGCACAGACCTCAATGGGTACAGCAGCTTCCTCCAGGTCTGGTGTTCAGACAGAACAAGCCCACAGTGCTGCAAGGTCACAGCTCTTCAGCAAGGTACATTAACTACAAAGTGACACTGGAGCTCAATAAATCCACTTCATCCAGGACTGAAAAAAACCATCAGTTGCCTTTGGATAATGAGGTGTACTTGAAAATAGGCCTGTGACAGCCTCTCCACTGTTTCATGGTGTTCCTGCTGTAATTTTCTGTTCCTTCCATTATCCAAGACATGATGGACCCCTTGCTTTGTTATGAAAAGAGCTAGTGGCTCAATGGAGAGCAGATCAGAGAACTAAATGAAATTTTTAATAGATTAATAGATGTTAGGGTCAGAAGGAGCCATTATGACCAAATCCTCTGACCTCCATGACACAGGCCAAGCAATCACATCCAAAAATCCCTGGAGAAAATCTATTTATACAGGAGCAGTGAAGATATATTTTAGAAGGGTTGTAATTGAAATTACCACAAGTGATGGAAAGTGTCTCTGATTGTGGTAATTGCCATGAAGCCATGACACCCCTCTGCCCCCAGCCAAAGTACTGAGGGTTCAACCACAACATGATCATTTAACACTGCACCCTTCCAGGAGGAGAAGCTCAAAGTTTCAGAAAGGAAATGTCTCTGGATTGACTGTAGCTCAAGAAATCAATGCAAACTGCCTATGGAATGGAAGGAAAGGAGATGGATTAAGCCAGATTTTGCTGAGAATCAGGAGACTATTTCAAGTTATCTAAACAAGGCTCTGATATAAGTAGAAGAGCCTGTTGGTCTGAACTGAAGGCAGTGCAAGGAGTACTGAGAGGTTTTTCCAGCCCTCAGTGTGTATGTGATCCACAGGAGTGCACTGAACGGTAAACACAGCACAGCTCTCTGCACTGAGAAAAGGTCCTAAGGGTGTTTTTCCCTGGAATGAGCTTGATCCTTTTTTAAACAGATATGTGACATGTTTAAAAGCAAAGAAAGGACTGGATGTCAAATGCTTTAGAGCCTGACCCTGACAGGGAATATGTTCCTGCAAAATACTGGGTGACCTCGAGTCACTGGTGAGTGTGAAAGCCAAAGCTCTTTAGCACGTAGCAAGATCAGCTCCTTACTAAGAGTAGTGTGATGTGTGTCGAGCAAACTTCCCCTTCCTGAGCCAAGAAGAAAAGGAAGCATCTTCTCCAGGCATCTCTTGCACTCGGAGACACTCATGCTGTATTTCTTTATGCACCTACTTTGATCCCTTGCACAAGAAGTTTCCGACTTAAAAAACCTGAGCTCTGTTCCCAGTCTGGTTGCTTTGCAAAATGCTCCTTCCTTTCAGGCTGCTCAGAAGAGTGGCTTTTCTGATCACTCATTCCCTGGGATCGTGCCAGCCCTTTGAAGGGTTCACGTTCAATTACTCCTCTGTGCCACTTTCTGGTCACCAAGGAAATGCCTCCAACAACCAAGGAGGCAGTGCAGCTGATGAGGATGTTTCCAGCCAAGTCCCTTGGCAGGAGGGTAAAAAGACACACAGGAATTTCTCAGAAAGCCACACGCAAAGTAAGATGTGATCACTTTGGGAATTTCCATTCACACCTCCCCTCCAGCTTGCCTCTAGATCATAACAACACCCTTTAAAAATCTTTTCATCACCACTGCTACTGTGATTTGGGGAATCTAGCAATAATGGAATCTCTAGGGAAAAAAAAAAAAATCTAAATATACCTATCAACCCCACTGGCTATTTTTGTATGTAGGTTGCAAAGATATTTTATGAAAAATTTATGGTGTTCATATTGTGCCATTGATTAGCTAGGCACTGACTGAACCATCCACCCCACCCTTTGAGGATGAAGTGCTGGATATTTTGTCATTATCATAATTCTGGCTTTCAGCTCCATGGCAAAAGCCCAGCACTAGAACTCCAGCTCCAGCTACCCCAGATATGGGGGTGGTATGAGGCTGACCCACAACCGAGTTCCAAGTTTAGCAAATCTTTATCATGGCAGAAAACCCCAGGTGTGACCATCTTGGGGTCAGCCTCTGGCCTTGCTTGAATCAGTAGGGTTTTGCCAGTGGCTAGATTTGGAAACAGGAGTCCTGGCTTGTAAAGTTTAAGCTAGGATTGTATTTACTACTTGATCTTACCTTGAACTGAGACAGGAGAAAATGTTCTTCAGTTTGTAGTCTATCCTAAGGACCTAGGTAGAAGCAGCTAATAAAACTAGATTTTTTGAGTTTCTTGTTCTCAGCCATTGGGGAAAATGTTATGATTTTGTGCCCCAACCTCCACTCCTGTGGGATACACATCCCCAGTATTAGATGTTCTCACTGAAAGTGGTTTAGCAGGTTAGCCCATAATTTCTGGAAACCTGTCATTAATTTTATGCCCTGGAGGACACTTATCCCTTTAGCCATTAATGTCCCTCTGAGAGCAGGCTTTCACTCTTTTGGGAAATGAATGAGATGAGGGTGGAAGTCCTTAAAAAGGGAATGTGTTTTGAGGACCTCTGCCAGAACCAGTGCTGTCTACAGCTGGTTGTAGACAATCTAATCTGGCAGTGTTGTCCTGCCCAGGGACAGGTCAGCTTTCTCTGAAGAAAAGCCTTGTGTTAAGGTGATGATTTTCATGTCAATACACAGAGGTTGGGGGTGGAATGAAAAAGGAGCTGCTTCTTGCAGTCACCTCTGTTCCTTTTGCCCTTGCACTGTGGCCAGACTTGAGCGACTGTCAGCCACACACACTGCCAAACACACTCTGAGTGGCTGTGCTGGGGAGTGTGGGGAGCCAGAGCCAGCCCTGCACCAGCTGTGGAGCAGCTGCTGCCCTGGGGCACTGTGTGCCTGCCTGTGACACTGACACTGCTCGATGTGTGCCTGCCTGTGACACTGACACTGCTCGATGTGTGACACTGACACTGCTCGATGTGTGCCTGCCTGTGACACTGACACTGCTCGATGTGTGACACTGCTGGCTGTGACCGCAGCGCTGGGCTCTGACATCCAGCACTGAACCCCTCAGTCTGTCCCTTTCCAACTCTTCACCCCATTTCCTAAGGCTGTAATCTTCTGATGAATTTTGAGCTTGGGGATTAATTTCTTTGGGCATAGGTAAAGGAGATGTAACACACTGAGAAATGAACATGTTAGGAAAGTGTCTGTACTGCTTGTGGAGAGGATGGACTGTCAGCAGACAGAGGTAGACAGGGAACTTTCTGCTGCCTGGGACAGGGCAGAACATTGGGCAGATACTGGAAAACAAAACAGCTGTGGGGCAAGGAAGAGAAAGTGATCTATAGTTTGCTCTGGCAAACTCTACCAAGCCATATCAGTATGTCTCATCATGAGCTTTACTTTTTCCTTGCTCTAAAAGGATCACATTATGAACATCAGGCAAGGAATGCTTAACACTCATATTTCAGTGTCTCCTTGCACAGAACCCATTGCCATGTGCAAAAGACACAGTGAGTTGAGGCACTTAGAGTGTGAACTTTGAGGACTGAGGTTCTCACAGCGTTCCTGTGAATGCAAACATCCCTGCATAGCTGCAGGGCTGAGATAAGCAGTTCTGCCAAGAGAGTAGTTAACCAGATGAGAAGAAATCCACCTCAGTCCACAGGCAGGAACCCTGAAGCCACTTGGATCTTGTGTTCACTGCAGTCTGACATAAAAGCCTTCCTCGTTGTCCTTGTTTAACCAAACCCAGCACTTCCATGTACAAGCAGAGAGGTGGGCAGTGTTACTAGGCTTTGTTTAGTGCTGAAGATTTCTTCCAAGACTCATGTTGTCTGTTTACTTTAAAATTCAGTGTTTAAAGGAGCTTCCTTCTGTAGCCAGCAGAGAACAATGAGCACTTTTACTGGTTCCCATCTGAAGAGATGTGTTTAAGATGGATTTGATGATTTGCTCCCTGGCTCTCTAGCCTTCCTAATGTTTAATGGGTATGATCCAGCCTGTTTCAATTTTGACATATGCAGTTAGGGACTTTAGGCATTACTCATCTGGGTTAACAGTGCTCACAGCTTACATTTCCCCCCTTATCTGTGAAAAGCAAAGATTTATGTAGCTCAGTTGATGTGCAGTAGCTCAGTAAACCAGAGCAACTCAGTTGAGTGTCTGAGAATGAGAAATGCAGTTAACTGCAATTTATAAAATACCCAAGGATGTATCTCTAGCTGCTTATACATAATTACATTCAGAAAGTGGGTAGTCGATGTTTATCATAGCTAATTAACAAATTGTGGAGTGGGAAGGCAACTCTAAAGGCCTTCTCATGCCTCCTCTGCTGTAGCTACCTGTGTGTAGATGTTTATGCCTCTAAAGATCTCCATTATGGGAGGCATGCTGGCCTAATGCTTCATTATCTCTGTAGTCTGAAAGCTCTTCCTAAGATGAAGTCCCATTTACCATGCCTTTCTGGATGTTTGTGAGCATTTCAGCATAGGTAATTAAACTAATGTATTAATGAACAACAAAATAAAGCAAAAAATCCCAAAGGATGCTTAAGTGGGAAAGAGAGGAGAAGGGAGGCTGCAGTACATCTTCAGACATAACTAGATTCTGACAGAGAAAAGATAGCGACTGTCTACAGTGTTAAATAAATGTTTTAGGAAGTACTCTGTGGAAGCAAGGTTGGAACATTTACCTTTTTTTAAGTCACTTTGCTTGGAAAAACTGCTAGTGACTTTGAGGGCTCTTCCAGTTCAAGTTAATGAAGTAGATTTGATTATATAGCAATTTGAAATGTAAAGAGAGCTTTGGCAAGATCTCATTTGCACCTGTGCAAGGTTCCCTCTGGTACTTGTGCCCTGGTAGCTGTTCAGTTATAGTCTATATTATAGTGTTACAGGTGGGAAGGAAGTTGTTTTAAGCTCATTCCCAGCCAGAGTTTTCTGGAACGGTGCAAATTCTTCAAAAGCTCATTAAATTATTGCCTTCATCCTGGAGTGCACACTGCAAAACATTTACCCCTGGTCTGAATGTCCCCATCCCCTCAGGCTTGTCATTGCAGGGCAGGTCACAGGGTGTAATGTACTACTGACAGCACTGCCTGGGGCTCCACACAAATATGGAAAGCTCAGGCCTCACATACCTATTATGGCTCCCATTACTCCAAACCACTTTGCTGCCAGGTCAGAGCTTCCAGGCAGGGCAGGGCAGTGTCCATTCACCAGGCTCTGTCTCTTGTGGCTCAGGGGAACACTAGGCACATGGTGCTCAGCAGGTTGGTTCTACTCAGCAGCTGGGCTCTCTACACAGAGAAACCTGTTTGTCTGTCATTTCAAGGACTCTGGTTTTTTGCTTAGCACACAGATACATAAATAGATCTCGTCTTAAGATATCAAAGCTGATTTGGGTCCTATTTGTGGCAGAAGCTAACTGCTAATGGAATAAAAATCCATAAATACTGTCGGCAGATCTTTTCACCCAAGTGTTTAAGAAAGCTTTACCACAAACTGTGCTCAGTTGTTAACTGTAATTATCCTGGTAGCATACATGAGAAGATTGACACACAGGAGACTAAAATGCTGCTCAAACTAGCTGCATGTGCAAATGTCAGCTTTGCCTCCTCCAAACTTGCTTTTTTCAACAGCTGGGCTGTGCTGTGCTGCCTCTGAAGTGCCCAGCACTGCCAATCTCCTTCAGACTCATATTGAAGCTTTTGGTAAACAGATTGAAGAGCTACTTAGCATATATCATGTGCTATAGCTGCTCATTGTTTCTGAACCAGAAGGGCTCTGATATAAACCTCTCACTGCTGATACAGGCAAGCTGTGGTTCTCCCTGCAGCCAGGGGGGTTTGAGGGTTGAGAAATATTGTAGGTACTGGTTCTTGAAATGCTAAGGCATGTGGTGGTTACTCTCAGCATGCTGGTGTGAGACTTGGAGGCAGCATGTGGGTTGCACACCCATGCACTTCTTGCATTCAGGAACTGAGATTTTCCCCACACCAAATGAGTGGTGGCATGCAAGCAAGAACATGCAGTCTTTCCCCTTTGTCCAGGCTGCAAATGAAAGGAAAAAACAAGATTTCCTAGATTTATATTTGTCTCTGGCACTGTAATATTACATATATACACACTTGCATTTAATCAATTTCTAAGCTGCTTTGACAGAGTATCTGGGTTTGCCATGTCAGGATGGGATCTCTCTGCATGGTGGGGTATATGAATACTCCAAATTAGAATTTGAGCCTGGAAAGATATTCCTCATTATTAGGGAGAAGGGACTGGAGAAGAAGAGGTTAGAGAATTATGAAAAGTGATACAATCTAGGGGTCACAGAGTTTTTTTCTGCTTAGTCTTCTGTAGCTATGTCTGTAGCTTTGAGTGAGTTAATTAGAGCTCCTTGTGTCTCAGTTTCCTTAATACACCACAAGAGAAATGCAGCTTAAATTGGAAAGGGAGATCTATATGTATTTTTTAGCCAAGTATCCCTAAAGTCTCTCACAAATAGAAAGTCAGTTTCAAAACAAGCTCAGCTGGTCTGGGTAGAAGGAAACACACAGAAATAGTGTCTCCTGCTCCTGGAATGTACCCATGTCTGGGACTGAATGTTACAGCAGTGCTTTTTTCACAGCCTGGCACAGCAGCTCACAGCAGGGTAGAGAGATCATGCACTGCATACCTTTGAAGAAGAAATGGTGATGCAAATTTGAAGAATGCAATCCACCCAGGCTGGAACTCGGAGATCATCTATGCAAGCAACTTCTTTCCTCCAGTTTGCACCCATACTTGACAGCCTTTCTCTCACAGTCTTTTGCCTTTGTGCTAAGGTGGCAGGAGAGTGATTGCAGAGCTGCTGTGTGGTGTTGGCAGGGCAGCTGCAGAAGCAGTGAGAGTGCAGTGGCTGCCTGCATCCAGCTGTTTGCTGCACATGGGCACTGCAGCTCCTGCATGGCCTCGCTGCATGGGACTGAATTTCCACCCGTGGGGAATACATGCACAAACTTGCTTTGAAATGTGCATCTCCCCCAAAAGATCTTATGCAGTGTTTCTAAACTTGCTGTTTAGATGGGAACATGCCTTGAATTTGGCCTCAAAAGGCAGAAGGGATCTTACTGCAGTGTCCCAGGACAGGGGCTCATGTGGGGCTGATGGCTGCAGCACAAAGCACTGAGTGTATTCAAACACTAATTTTCCTTTTCAAATATAAACAAGAACTCGGCAAAACCTTGAAAATTGCTGTCTTCCTTTCCTCTTGATTGATTGTACAATTCTAAGTCTGGATCTTCTGACAGATTGAGCATAAACTATCCCCTCTCTAACCAGTAAACATTTATGCTGTTGGACTCCACGCTGTGGAGGATTGGACCTGGAAATATGATAAGTATAGTAGCTAATTCTCAAATACAGGTCAACAAGTCCCCAAACCCAATACTACCAGGGTTAATCTGCTGGCAACACTTTCTATTAAATATAGAAACCACTTTTCCATCTCACAAGCAAAATAAATAAATACCTTTTTTTTTCTTTTTTGTTTTTTTTCAGGAGAACCTGATCAACCTCTGTTGTGGAGCTGAGTGACAGGCAGCTGCAAACCTACTTTATATGTGACCAGGCTGACATGCTGCAGCCTGGCTGCAGAGCAGGGACACAAGCTTTCCCCCTCATTTCTCTCTGCCTGGGGGTGACATGCTCTGAGCAGGGCTGCAGAGGCTAAGGATGAGCAACATCCCTTTCTCCTGCCTCTGGAGAATACATCGATGGGGGAAAGAAACTGAGTGCTCTGCTTGGTGTGTGGGAGAAATAGGAGAAAAGTCATGACTGAAATAGAACTGAAAGAGCTGAAAAACTTGTTGCTGATCATTTTTAGTGAGGAGAGTTTGTTAGATTAGGGTTTGCACAAGTAAATGATACTGTGAGCAAGAGTTTGCAGGTGTGCAGGCCAACAGCCAGGGAGTGCCATGTGAGTACATGGGAACTGATGGGGGAAAAAACCCTCAGTACCTGCATTTTGAAGAGGACTGAGCCTGGTTCCATAACCTGCCTTTTTGGGCCTAATAACAGCACCATCAGAACATTTATGTAACTTTTATCATCTTTCCAGAATACTACTTAACATATAAATCTGCTTGAGGAAGCTTGTAAATTGCTGAAGGATCCTTGGAGGAAATATGACTCCATTATATTCATGCTTCTTCCCTGCCACCCAACCCATGAGCAGATTCTGCTCTTAGAAAGGGATCAGTGACATCTGTGTTTGTCTGTCCCACAGCAGTGGGAGGACATTGGTGCCCCAGGTGACCAAGGGCTGAGGAAAGAGCTCAGTCTGAGGGTGTTGTCAGAGGTGTTTGCCCAGAGTTTGGTGCCTCCCGTGGTTTCCAAAAGATCTAAGTGATGGCTTATGGGAGTTTTGCATTGAGATGTTTGGAGATTAAAATACATTTGCATAATAACAACGTGCAGTTTGTATATTCATTTAGCAAATTTTGAGACAGGGTGCAAAAACTGCACCTGCCTTGTTAGACACTTCCTTTGAAAATGTGCCCCTGAAAGCCCATGGCTATAACTATGCTTTTTAAAACCCTGCTTTTGGTAATGAATATGTCCATGCTCAGACTTCATAGTCCTCTTTAAGTCCTGAGTTTTCTGCTAAAGCTGCCAAGCTTGAGGTCATTTCTTATGGTGATCTTTGGGACACTTTCAGTGCGTATTTTGTTTTGCTAAACAATATTTGGACTTCCCAGATCCTTTCTTAAGAAAGATTCAGCTTTTCTGGAAAGAGTTCAGAGAGGAAAGTTTGTTGCTATTTGCAGCAGCAAACAGCTAAGCAATCAAAGGCAATGATTCATAATACAGATCAGCAAAAGGTAAGAATGAAACAGTTTCCTGAGGAAATATCCTAACAAACCAGACATTTCAAAATGATCATTTGTAAGTCACTTAGTAAAATTCATTTCAGTACAACTGTGCCCTAAGGAATAGGCATCTATATTTAATTCCTCTTAAGCAAGAGGCATTTATCTTAGGGAAAGGTTGCTTTGTTCATCTTCCTTGGGGGCAGTGACACAGCTCCAAAGATATTCAGTAGTGTCCAAGTTTCTGCAAAGCTGAGTGGTTTTGAAAGATGGTTTATTTTAAGAGCTATAAAAAAAATGAGTAGAAGGATCACTGCCTTAGTTTAAGGTAGCAGTTCCAGGCAGAACTGAATGGAAGAAATTATGCTCTTGTTACCTACTTTTGGAGCTGCTACATCCCAGCAGAAAGATTTCCTACTGCCACCTCCATCATACTCAGAGCACCTAAAAAACCCATAATGAATGTGTCCTGTACCAAGGCACTGCAAGGGTAAGTATTCTTGAATGGTTCTACAAGGTCTTGAAGTGATCATTACAAACTGGGAACCTGAGAAACACCAAGTACAGCTTTTATATCATACTCTGGTGTGAACTACAGGGAACTAATTGTAGTGCTTAGCATAAAAACAGCCATCTTGCTTCTTAGCAAAGGTGCAGTTATGCTAAATTAAACATGCTGAGATGACTAAGAGTAATTATTCATCATGATATCTTAGTGAATTTTCAGGGGTCAGGAAGCTGACTCCCTTTTTAATGCTAAAAATAGCATTAACAGATCAGAGCATATTTGGTGTTGCCATGAGTAAATTTGGGAGATGAAGCAGACTGAGTAACTACGTATTGGTAGCTAGAAAAAAACTCTGCCCATGGCAAAGGGGCTGGAAATAGATGATCTTTATGATTCCTTCCAACTCAAACCATTCTGTGATTCTATGAAAACACTGATTTTATCTTTTTTTTCTCTCCTTCTTACTCACTAGCCTGAGCTGTCAGTGGTGGTGAGAAATGTACCCTGCAGGGGCAGCAAAGTACAGGTATGTTCCAGGAGAACAGGAAAAAAGCTGTGCTATGTGTCACGGTTTGTGACAGTGTCATTAGTCAAAATAATGGAAGAGCTCAGAGGTGACTCATGAATGAAAATAACTGGGTAATTAACACCAGCGAACATTTATTTAGGAAAAACAGGTCCCTTCAAATTAATCCAGTTAGGCTGACGGGTTACAGGCAGTGATCTATTATTGATTGGCTGAAGTGACACTGTAACATGCTGACAGTCTCCTGCTGCACAGGCAAACAACCAGCACTTTAGTTATGAAAATCCACAGGACAATGTGCCACTCTTTAAAGGTCTAGTAGGGCTAAAATGGTCACTGGATGGACAAACAAAATCTGCTGCTGCTGCAGAGAGTTCAGTTCCCTCTGGATTCAGCACTACTGCCCAATACTGGACTCTGTGGTTTAGCACAGTATTTGGAAAGTTAATTGGGGTAAGTTTTGGGGAGAGCCACATGAGGGAGTGGAAGCTAATCTGCTTGCCCTAATGTGAGGGACTCAAGGAGAATGACAAGAAGGAAAGGGGCAGCTCGGAAATGAGCTTACGTAGTCGTAAAGATATAATGGTGTTCAGGACTGAAGGCTGAAATGGGTCAAATCCAGCCTCATGAAGAAATTCTAACAGAATTTCTAACAAAAATGCTCTAGTTCAACCAGGAACTGTATTGCTCATGGTACTTGAGGAGCCCAGTGATGTAAACATGCCCAGATATGGGAAACATGCCCTTGGCCTCATCTGCCATCCTGCCCTGGGAGTGCTGGGAAGCATTTCCATTCTGGGGTACCAATTTCCATGGGAAGGGGGCTGTTGGGGAGAACAATAACCACGTATGAAATGGGTCTGGGTGTGTGTCCTAGGAATGAGGCAGCTAGATCCCATCCCTGTTGTGTGGCATTTTCTGCTGTGTGGTGGCACTGGCACCATGAAATGTCAGGTCTCAAAATGGAAATGGCTGGCATTGTTTGGGACTGATTCCAGGAAATGCCTTTTGGATAGAAGCACTCTTTTGCTGCCCCTTCTCCGTGACCTCGTGAGGAGAAGTATCTAAAATAGGTCATTGTTATGCATGGAGAGAACCCTGTTCCCTAAGCTCCCTTGGTTTCCAAGTAAACGAGCTTTGGAGGTAAGTTAGCAAAAGAGGCTGATTCATTAGCAGCAGGGGAAATCTGTGTGCTGGAGGGGAGCCCAGCTGCCCAGAGGGATTTACGTAGTGACATGCTTCTCAAATCTTTATAGAACAAGCTCAGTGATGCACACACAGGCTTGAACTGTATCGCAATCACATGCTTGCTGGGCTCAGTTCTTATCTCATGGGTTTCTCTGGAGAGTATCAGTTGCTGCAGTCCTTCACAGGGCTTTAAATTTGTAAGGGAAGAAGTCACAGTGAGGAATCCTCTAATGTGAGAAAATTCTGTATCTGTTTTCTTTTCCAAATTAGGTCACCTTGTAAAGCAGTTCTGGACGGAGTTTGTCCCCACAGTTACAGAGGCTGTAAATAACATAGGTGTTACGACATGTTTGACAGGGTTTCATTGCGCCATCGCTGCTCTGTCCGAATATCATATCTCAAATTAATAACAAATTAATTTTATCTGCTGAAAGACCCCAACTGTCACCCTCCTGTCCGCAATGAGATAATTTTGGGCAGTTACTCGCTTAGAGGAGGAATGGGGCCAACACATTCTTCTGGCCTCATTACCGAGGGCAGGCTTGTGCACAGGGATGAGTGCTCCCCTTTGTCCAATCATATGGAGTTCAGGGAGGAGAATTCAGGCTCTTTGGAGCATCTTCTGCCCCTTTGTTGGTGTGTCAAGCTCTGGTGCCAATTAGTGCCAGTGATGAGAAGGGCACTCGCCCACAACATCACAAGCGGAAACGCACAAACTGCTCTCACAGAGGACGCTGAGCAGCTGTCGGATTATAAAGATCTCTGGCCCCTCCTGACCCGGGCCAGATTTGAACCATTGACCTAGAAGTGAAAAGCTTGAAATCCCTGCACAAGCCACGGGATAAATAGGACTTGCAGAGCTTCATTCGCATTCGGTTGCTGCCATCTAATGGCAGATGGAGAGGGGAAGGACCTCAAGTATTGAAAGCAAAATAAATATCACCCTTGGGACTCTAGTAGGTGGGAGAAGCTGCATAGATAGTTCTCACCACAGTGCTGAGGAAGTGTGGTGATTTAGGCTGGTTTTATTCCTCTGAAGCAGGGTTTGACAAAGGACTGTTGTGCTGCAAGTCAACACGGAAGTGTCCCACTGCAAACACCAGGTCTTCACACTGCTTTTGCTCTTCTCTGCTGGGTTATTTCCAAATGTGAAACCTGAGGGAAAGTCTGTGATTGTAGCCTGGCTTAACAACTGCCCCGAGGGCAATGGCAACTGAGTGGTGAGTGCCTGTGACAAGGGAGGTGATGAGAGAAAGAAGGCAGGAGATGGCACTTGTAATTTCTCTTAGTGGCACTGGTACACTCAAAACATCTGGGCTTCCCAGAACTCTGTGACAGAAGGAGAAGAAGGTGAAGATTAGAACAAAATTAACTCATCTGTCTAGTAATTATTTGGCCTGGCTTGCAGACAATAAAGCTCACTTTGCTTCAAATGTTACATAAAGGAAAAAGCAAAAAGAGGACATATCTCCTTCTCCCCATTTACCAGCTCCAGGAAGTTCCTGCTGCTTCCTGTCTCTAAACCCTCAGATTTGTAATGTGAAAAGTATTGATCATGTATCAGTTTTGCACTGCTTGTTTCTGTCTGTGCACATATCTCCAAAAAATTCTTTTAAGCCATGCTAGTTTGCTAGTTAACACTAGCACGTTAACAGGAGAAAGGTTAGAGAATGCATATTTCTTTATGCATCCCTGAACTGCAGCTGTTGGGTATCCAGAAGCAGGTCTCATGATAGGAGTGCAGCCCAGTGAGCCATGGAGAAGTCTCCAGCAGCCTTAACACAGCTCCAGTGGTGACATGGGAGCTTGCATGGCCCAGCAGTCCAACTCAGTCTGTCACCAGGGCTAACTGAAGCCATAAATCAAGATTTATGTTTGAGAAATGTCTCCAGTCATCCCTAGTCACCCAAGAAATGTCATTTTATAGGAGAAAACTGAGGAAGAAAAAAAAGTCACATCCTCAGGCAGAATACTGGAAAAAGCTGTAAAATTCCATTCTTCTTGGCTGAAGGAATAATTGCTGGAAAGAAAGTCCAGTTTTGGAGCAACATGGAGGAGATGAAGGGAACACAAATCTCATTCTTTTTCTGCTGAAGGAAACTCTTGAAAATCACTGTGGATAGAAACAGAAATGAGTGTATTGAGTCCTCAAACGCCCTTGCATCTGCTGGTGCTACCTGTGCATCTGTGAGAGAGCAGAGAAAAGCAGCACACGTGAATTGTGACTCAGGGGGAGATAAAACCTTTTAGCATGAGTGCTCAGCTTTGTGCCAGCAGACACTGCCCAGGCCGCAAGGAGCAGCTGAGCTACCCAATCTAAGAGTCACCAGAGCTGTGTTTGCAATCAAGGTCCAGCCACTGCTCCCTTGCGTCAAAGCCAGGATCTATCCAAACAGCACTGCTGCACTTCCGAGAAAGTGCAGCTTTGTGCCGCTGCTGACAGGCAGCCTACTCAAATAAATACCCACTGGGGATGCTCCAGGGACTGCAGCTGGCTACACCAGGTCATGGTACAGGAGCCAAACAGCTCTTCTGCACACAGAGTGAGGTCCAGCAGGGAGCTGGGAGCTCTTGTGGCTGCTGCTCAGACCCAGGTGGGACATCCCTTGTAGGACAGTTACATTCCTGAGCTGGAAGCTACCAAAATGCCCTTGTCAGTCAAGTTCCCCAGGAGACTTTCTGCTTGCTCTGTGGATATTTTTCTTTTAAGCTCAGTGGTAAAATGATAGGAGAATACATTTATCAGGTCTAAAACTGTCTTGGCAACGTTGTTACTTTTAAAAACCGCGTTCCTTCCCCTCTTATTTCTCACACCAAGGCGCTGTCTTCTGACCACTCTCAGGGAAGCATCAGTTGCAAAGTAAAGACGTAAAATTACACCAAGTGAGCTGAAATTTAAGCCTTGCCCTTATAGAGTGACGTTCAACAGTCACCGCGCACCCTCGACACGCAGCAGCTGCAGGGTTTCATTACTGCCACTTACAAAAACCTTCAACTCCTTTTGGTGTGCCCTGCTTTGAGCCACAGGCACCATTTTATCTGTAAGAGCCCTTTAGGGTAGCATGACATCTGAGAGACTTCAGCAGGATATAAGTTTGCTCTGGTACTGAGGTATGATTTAATATCCTCAATTGTTCTGGAAATTTGAGCTGCATGATTCAGGAGACTTGCATGAGTACGGTGACTCCAGTGCTTAATGAGATTTATGTGCTTAAATGTGATGGATGCTGTAATCACATTTCTAACACGCTGATTCAGAACGGGAGGGGGAGAAAAACCAAATCAACAGGAGTTTTGCCGTGCCGGTGGTGGAGGCAGGCTTTCGCACAGGAAGCTTGCAACACGACCTCTTGCAATGCCAAAATAAGGAGGAAAAAAACCCCACCAGCCAAAAAACACCCCAGCAAACCCAAACAGAGGAAACGTCTGTCCACAGCTCTTAATCGCAGCCTCCTGTTTACGCTGCCCACGCTGGGAGCTGTCACATTGCTCTTCCATCCTGCCCGGGCTCCGGGGGGGAGCTGAGCCCCCGAGCCCCCCAGCGCTGCCGAGCCGGGGCTGTCCCCGACCGGACCGGAGCGCCCCGGGAGGGCTCCGAGGCTGCTGCCGGCGTGGCGGGGCGTGCGGCAGGCGCGGTGCGGGCACGGCACGGGGCAGGACCGGCTGCTGCCACTCACGGCGCCGCCTCCGCCTCCGCGGGCGGGGACCGGGCTCGAACCCGCGGCCGCCGCGCAGGGCGGGCAACGAGCCGCCCCGCCGCGCCCAGATGTGGCGGGAGCCTCCCGCGCTCGCATCGGCCCGGCCGCGCCCGAGGGCCGCGGGGACAGCCCCGGCACGGGCAGCGCACCGAGCCGGTAAGCGCCGCGGGGGGACGGGCCGCGCTTCCTCCTCTTGTCCTCCTCACTTCGTCTTGCCCATCCTGCCTCCCTCCCCTCCCCGCCCCAGCCGTGATTGGGGCCTCACAGCTGTTTGCTCTGCTCCCCAGATGTTGGGCGAGAAGAGGGTTGGTCCTGCCTGGGGTAACGCGGGGCCTCGGGGTGTTAGGGGTCAATCCTGAAGAGGAGAGCATCAGAGAACATCTGGCAGAGGTTAATCCGGATGAGGGCTGGCAGGAGGTGATGGGTGAAAGATTTGGGGCACTGCCTGGGCCAGCAGTAGGACAGGCAGTATGAACGACAGAATGCCTACCAAGAAATGAAATCTGATAGCAGCAAAAGGGCTACTGGTAAGAATTTTGCATGTTTATTTTTTCTTATAAGATGCTGCGGGGTCATGGCAACTTCCCCGTAGATAGATGAGTCATGTAGTGCATGCGTGTCAACTAAGGCACAAAAGGAAGGAAAAGTGTCCAGATTAGAACAAAGATCAAATATTTGTCTTGTTATTGAGGAGTGGTGGACAGCTGTGCTAGGTAGTATGCACAGTACTCACCTGGATGCTAGTCCTTTGCTGGACTGGGGATGCTAGTCTATAAGGATGTCACCTGCTCCCATTTCTTGGCTAGGGGTCACATCCTGAAAATGGTTGGATTCTGCTGGGCTCCTAAGTTCTTGTGATTCCCAGTGTGAGAGCTGGTGGGTCAAGAGTTCAGGCCATGTGCAGCACCTTCTGCATTCTTCCAGGAGTTCTCAGGGGAAGAGCCAGGATGCACAGCAAGCACTGCAGTGTGAACTCGGGCCTAGGAAGAGATGCAACTACAGAAAGGGAGATTGGTTTGACACTGTACAAAGTTGAAAGTAAACTAAGTGTTTGGGCCAGCAGAGTATCTTGGGTTTGGGGAGTAGGTGGTACTTTGCCTTCAGGTTAATGGAGTGCACAAAATGCCTAAGGATTTCCTGTCTCTCACCTACCTGATACTTCTTCTTGTTACCTCATTGTTTCTGATTTTGTTTTTCAGAAAAACTGTGATTCAAGAAAGCCACCATGAAAGGTGAGGAAGCTCGGCAGAGGAGGAAAGAGGGCAGGTCTAGGAATGGAGAGCGATCCAGGCACAGAGGGAAGAGCAAGGGTAAACACAGAGAGAGCCGGCTGGGCAGCCAGGAGGCAGAGGATGTCTCTCTGCATGCACAGCAGAAGCTGTTGGCTGAGGAGAAAGCAGCCATGGCAAAGTCACAGGAAGAGTCAGCCATCTCAATTTGCCTCCAAGTGCTCCTGCCATACCTCCTGGCTGGGCTTGGCATGGTCTTGGCAGGCATGGTTTTGGATTATGTTCAGGTAAGGGAAAGAAGCTCATCTGACATTAATACGGGATAAATGGGGGATTTTTCTTGAGAGGCAGAGGATTTGCTCTGGGAAGGACACAGTAAGGGAGGATTTATGGTAGTTTCACATGCCAGCATGTCCCTCAAAATCAGCTAATATGTAGTTCTGTGCAGCTCTCAAGAGACAACATGTGGTGCTTTTCTGGCACCTTTCCTCCTCTGGATAAAAAAGAACCAGGTACTAAAGAGTACATGAAGGATGATTAGGAACGTGCAGTCCTGTGCAAAGATCTCCCCTTGGTCCTGGGAAGAGGCTGGGTGAGCTGCAGCCCCAGGGCAGGGGTGGCACAGTGCTTTCCTGCAGTAGATGGAATGGAGATATCACTCGTGGATGTAGCTCCGGAGCAGCATCTGCTGCTTCCTTGCACAGGGCGCCAGCCAGCCCAGCCCTGTTAACACTTCATACATCAGCTCAGCCCTGCCTGTGCACCACATCCTTTTCTAAGGCCTCATGGCAGATGACTTGAATTCCTTAAGTCCCATTTCTGACTCTGTGATGGTCAGGGTGAGACCTTTCCTTCTGTGGTGCCGCAATATAGATCTTCAAGGTAATGATGAGCACCTAATTTTAGTCAGTTTAAAGCCGCAGTTAATATCCAGATTATAAACTGCTGTGCCTTTGCACTCTGGGTGTCTCACTGGCTTTTTGTTAACCCTGTTATTTGACTAACTAGCTGTGAGGTCAAACTACCCCGACCTATCTGATACAGTGACTCTGAAACTACTGTGCTTGCACTGACAGCTTTCACAAATCTGGAGCTGTGCTCCTTTGTCATTAACCCAGGGCTGATCTCCCTGAGCTAGAAGAGCTATAAAGGCTTAGGAGTGACACAGTATCCTTAACTAACCTTAGCAAGTACTTGATACCCAGCAGAATATCTAGTCAGATCACAGAACACCAGGGCAAACCCAGAACCCAGTGTCAAACTACTTTTTATCTCCTTAGACATTATTCCCAAGAGTCTTGAGCACTGAGAAGCCACTTCCATTTTTATTCTTTAGACTTTTTAGACCTGCATGTTCCTATGGATCTCTGACATTAAATGTATGTTTCTTCCTACTGTGAGCTATTAAAGTGTGAAATGGATTGCAGATGTGTTTATGATGTTGGAGGAGGACTTTTCTTTCAATATTTTTTCCCTGGCAGTTTCTTTTTCTAGGAAGAATTGAGCCACTAATATGAACAGAATGTGAGGCAAACCTCATTCTCCTCTGAAACTGCAAAAGTCTGGTTTCTGTTTTTGCAAATAAACAGCTCACTAAAAGCCATCGTGTTGGTGCTTAAAGTCTGGGGAGTCAACCCATGCAACATTTCATAGGAAACGTGGCTTTTGGCAATGAGCGCAGCGGCTGTTCGTGCATGACCAAGGACTGCTTGAGCACATCTCATCCTGGACTCACTGCTGCCCTTCCTTTCTGAGCCAGTCCTGGCCTTTGCCTGGCTGCTGCTGTTGTTCCTGTGGGGCAACAGTGGATCCCTGAGAGTCCTTGGGCCCCAGGCACTCTCCATCTGCCTGCCTTCTATCCCTCCACAAAAGTTCTCTTCTCTGCCCTTTCCTAAAGCAGGGAAGAGCAAGGCTAGAAACAAAAATACATTCTTGATGTAACAGAGAGCTCAGAGAGTCAGGAGGGGTAGTGCTTGAGCAACTGGGACGTGCAGTCCCTGAAAAGCATCGTCCTCCCATGGGCCCAAGGTGTTGGAACAATGCTGCCTGTTGCTAACACTGCCATGCTGTGAGATTGTTCACTGGCATTCCTGGCTCATCTTTGCAGGGATGATAAGGTATGTATGGAACTGTGCTCTCAGACACTTGTCATCTTTCTGTTCTGTTTTTTGTACTCTGGCAGTGGATGGAGGCTCTAGATCAGGGTCAGGACTCAGGGAAGAGGCTGCTTCTGCTTTGGCTCCTCCAGGGCAATGCTAGATGCAGCATGGGGATAGAGTGGATCTGTGCAGAGAAGGGCAGCAGTGCATCTCCCCAGGTTTTCCCATCTTGAGTGGTACAGCTGTGAGCTGTTGGGATTTTTTTTAGTTTTTTTCATTAGCTAGTTACAGTCTTTCTGCCACTGTTGAGCAACGCTCTCTTTCTTCTCAAACCTGATGCATCTCTTTCTGGACAAATAAGGTATATTTCTGTGCCAGGAAAATGTGATGCATCTCTCTGCTGACAAATACGGCATGGATCCTTATCAGAGGCTCCTTAAATGCATAATAAAATGACCCAGTGTACACACGTGGGCCACCTGAACCAATTACCTTCTCTGCATACTGATTTATCGGTTGAGAGCTTTTTATGGTGCTTGCTTAGAAGCAGAGAGATGGAGCGTGATAAACTCATAAACCCTGTCAGGCTGACGCTTTGGTACAGGACGTGTTGCAACTGTGGTTTTTAATGCCATTTGAGTCATTTAGGCTCATTGATATTTCCTTTACATTAATGTTTCTGCCTGTCATCAATCCAGCTGGCTGATAGAGTGGCATATGGAACTAGGTAGGCACATTTTTAGAACTTGAAAACCTATGGTAGTTGTCCAGAACTTGTCTTTTATTTCCTTGAAGCCTCTGTGAATGACTAACCAGAACTGGGCCTTCATGCTGTCATTTCTCTGTTCCCAGCTGGTATAAAGAGGTTTGGCCATGTGTGGTTATTACAGGATTTTTATTAACCTCCCTCTTCCAGCTATTGTGGGACTTTTTTTTCCAGTTAGATTAGCTGAAATGTACTCTCCTGCAAGCTTCCAGCTAACTGGACCATTGTTAGGCACTGGAGACACATGTACACAGCAAGGCTGCTGGGAGTGGAGAAGGCTTTAGGGGCTGTACCAAAATAACAGCCTGGAAAGCAGCGAAGGATAAAGCCTCTGCAGCTTGGGTTTGCCATGCTGCCAGGGAGATTTGCTCTGTCACCTCAGCATGTTGGGCTCTGTGCTTTGGTTAGCATGAATTCAGACTGAAGAAACACTGTCTAAATAGCTGAGAGCTTCCTCAGCTCCCTATTTTGCTGCAAGACAGAAGCACATCTTGTTTTCTCCAACTCTTCCCCAGTTCTGGGGACCCTGTCACAAAGACAGAGTCCACAAACCATCAATCCTTTTGTCTCTGCAGAGAGTATAAGGGAAGGGGTTGATCCCTCCTAAATTGTTTTTTTAAAGCTTTTTGACTCTCTGATTCAATTAGTTTGCCCAAAATAATGATTAGAAATGAACCCAGCATAATACCACGAGTCATTTCCTTACATGTGTGACTTTGAGCTGAAGCCTTCATGCAGCAGGATACAATTTTTTTTTCTGTATGTGGCCATGGTGCAGCTCTGTTTTTTTGACCTTGTATCAGCAGCCTGACCATGAAGTCTGTGGGGTGAGACCCCTTCTCTCACAGCCAGTGCCTTCCCAGGAGCATGCAGGAGCACTGTTTCACTTTAGGACAGGAAGGGAGACCAGCTCACAGCGTGCCCTTTCTCTGCCTTGCCTGTGGTGCAGAGAGATTATGGAGCTACCTTAAATAAGCTCCGGCTATGACTCTTATCTTGGCCTTTGCAAACTAGCAGAAAGTTGAAGTGATGACAGCAGATAAGGGTGTTCACTTTTGAAGCTCATTGGCTGCCTCTCAGGTCTTTTTTCCCCCCTGAGAGCCAGTCATTCAGAGGTACAGCTGGCAGAGCCTGATTGTTCTGTCCCGCCGAGACCATGGAGGGAACACGAGGGGCCAGGGTCTAGAAGGGCAGATCTTGTGTCACCAGGCAGCTCAGCCGTGTCACCTGCCCGGGGATGAGAGCTGCGTAACGCCGTCAGCTGAGAGCAGTGCTCACTCCTGCTTTCCTTGACCTTTCTCCACCTTGAAGAAGGGCAGGATGGATCGTGGTTGGCGACTCCCCACCTCCCCGGCCTTGGGACAGTGAGAAAAGTTCAGCAGTGCTGGCGGCAGGAGCGAGCTGGGCTGGTTTGCAGCAGCTTACACATTAAACCATCGTATCAAACGCGCGCCGCGCTCCGACGAAACATGTAACCCGAGGAGAAAGGACACCAGTGCGTTTGGGCACGCTGAGGGATTCTTGTATGACCTGTCACTCTTTCAGTGCTGTAGCCTGAGCAGGTCTTACTGGTTTTTACCGAAGTGGTGGGAGCTGAATGGGGTGTGGGCTCGTTTCTATTCGTCCACAGGCATCTCTGCGACCTTCTCTTCTCTTTTTTAATTCACCCCTGGATATAAATCAGAGAAATTGTGTCCATCAAGTTTTCTGCCACCTGGGCTCAACCCAGCTGAATCAATTTTGGAGGATACCCTTGCTGCAGTCATCTGGACGTGCTCCTAGGAAGAGAAGAAACTAAAGCAATTTGGCATCCCAGCTGTAGCTTGAGGAAAAGCTTTCCTTCTGACTTCAGAGAGAGATACAAGGAGGATCTGTGTGATGTCCTAATCTCCCTCCATTTTCCCTGCTGAGCATGGGGTAGCAGTGTGTGACCATGGTGGTGACCCAGTTACAGTTGGAACTGTGCTTCCATGGCAGGAAGCTGAGAGGTTTCACCTGCAAGCTCACCAGGTCAGCCAGTGGATTTCTTCCAGAGACTTCATTCTCCATTGCCTCCCAGACTTTTGTGCCATTCCTTCTGGCTGGCTTGGGAATGGTAGCTGCTGGCCTCTTGATGGATGTTGTTCAAGTAGGTACCTGTGATTAGGCAACTTGTAGAGAGAGGGTGGGCTAAGGCACTGACCTTGAGTGCTTGTGCTTGCTGGTTTGAATGGCTGTGGTCCTAGCAGTATGGCTGTAGGGTTTTCTAGAGGGACACTATCCATCTTCTTTAGATCAGTAGCTGAGCTCCTTGTAATGTGGGATAGTGGCTTTCAGACTGGCTGCCTAGCACTGCCCTGGCTGTGTTAGACTGGGTGCTCCCTTTTCTTTTTCAAGCTGAACACTTTGGTAAAGACTCCCGTGAAGCAACTGGATCAGACTGCAGCATATTCCCCTGTTGCATGATATCTTTTCTTTCCTTCAAAAATTGCTGATAAGGAGATCTAGGTCAGGGCTGTTATTAACTACCTGTTTAACTTAGAGGCAAGTTCATGCTTTCAGTTCTTTGCAAACAACCTAATGTAATCTTTTGTCTCTAAATCGTTTAGATACTGTGATGAGAGGCATGCTACCATAAAATGATTAGTATTGCCTACAAACTGAGTAGTTCTCAGGCATTTTCTGAGGTAGGTATAAATTTGGAATAACTTCCACTGACTTACAGGGAATGCTGCTGCATTTACACCATTGTGCCCACAACCAGAATCTATCCCATCCGTCTTTCCTTTGCACCAGTGGCACAAATAGAAATGCAAAATGTGATCTAGTTTGGGCATCTCATGCTGGTGGATTTTGAAATCAAAAGGCTGGCAGAGTCTCACAAGGATATATCCTGCACTCTGAGCTCACTGGAGTACATTGGCTTCTCTGGCATTAATACCACAGGAGGAGCTAAATATGGATACTTGAATGTTTGGAAAGACAATACCTTGCTTGTTTTTTTCTTGCACTGAAAGAAACAAAGAGGGCAGAGAAACTGAGTTAAAGGGAGCATGGGGAATATCACAGAAGGGTTAACTGGAGCTGTCGCTGTGCTGTGTTTGTCATCTCCACCTTGTGCTGTGCTTAGGCACAGACCTGTCTTGCAGCATTACAGAAGTTCTCAAACTACCCAAGATGTTGGGTTAATAGTTAGCAGTTGTCTCAGAAAAGGATAAAGACACAGTACATACCCACTCCGTACCACGGAGTGAATAGGTCTTTGTCTAGAAGAAATCAATTCACTTGCTAAGAACTGGGCTGTGCTCAAAAATGTAACTGTATCCAAACTGATGGAAAACACAAGCCATGCATGCGAACATTGCATGTGTCCTTTAAATACCACTGTGCAGTCTAGTTTGTGTGTTTGCTCACCAGACTCCTAGGAATGGGGTCAGGTGTAAAGCACAGCCACAGGAAGTGGTATTTTTTGGTGAGCTATGTTGAAACAGAAGCCGTCAGTCCATGGGTTCAGCTCCCAGGGGAGGGAGCCCAGTGCATTGAGAGCCACAAGTGGCACTGGAGAGATGTTAGTGAGGTGAGCTGCCATGGTATCGACAACCCCCTAGCTAAAAACAAAACCAGTTGCTGGGAAAATGCAGAGATCTTGGCCTTTAATGGTTTGGGATATTCTTCTGTGCTTCCTTGTCTTTGAGCTGTTTATTTTCAACTTCCTGCAAGTGTGAAAGCTAGAAACCCACTGTCCTGTCCAACAAAAACCCGACACTAAGTTTGTTTGCATGGGGCCAGGTACCATAGGACTTATATTGCCAATCATGAGGGCTCACATACTGAAACTACAGGTTTTTCAAGTCCAGGAGTCTGTGATTTGCCCATCTTTTAGTGGTTTTTCTGGCTGAGGAATGTTTTGCCCTATTTGTATTGACTGCAAAACATTCTTTGGAAACTCTGCGTCTGCCTTGGACAGGGAGATATATGGGCAAGCTTAAGGATGGTATCTAGAGCATAGATAATACTGAGTTTAATCCTGCTGCCCTTCTTTTATTGCATACAAAATATCTCAAAATAACTTGGTTCTGTGTCGCAAGTCCAGCTCAGCTGATGCTGTCTTTTGCAGGGCTCATGTTGCTGTAAAGAGAACAAAGTGGAAATTGTTCATTTGTATCCTATCAAACTTCTCAGGATTTTAGCAGTTTTTTATCCTCCCTGGGATGAAACCAAGAACTGTTCATGTTACTGTTTAAAAGAAAAATCAACAAAAGAGGTTTATCTAGCCCAGTTGAATCTAGGGCTCAAATCTGGTCTCCCATGCTGCAGGAAAAGGATGCCCAAAGCAGTAGATGTTTGCCATTTTCTCTTCCTGTTTGTACAGGTGATGCAGTCTCTCTGCAGGGCATGGCACAGTTTTTTTCCTTCTGTGCTCCAGTGATCCTTGGCCAGCTGGATTCTGGTCTGGCTGGCATTGCTGGAGACCTTGCAGGGTCCTGCCAGTGTTTGGCCCACTGTTTTACAGTAAGGTGGAGGATTAGATTGAACCTGCACAATCAGATTTCAAATCAGAGAATTCAGGAGGAAAACTTCCCTTTTCCCTTCCATTTTCCCTTTCCACACCACTGGAGTGGGACACAGTCCAAATAAGAGTCCCAGATATAAGATATCTCTGTCCTTTGTTGATAAAAACCCACGAGATGGTTAGCATTGAAAAGGATTTTGAATTGGCTTGCGTTTTGTACTCCAGGATATTTTCATTTCTGTTGACTTGTTCAGAGCAATGGAAAACCTCTGATGCTTCTGGAGCTGCTGCCATGAGAGATGGATGTCCTGGAGGGTAGCAGGACATGGCTGGGGCTGTGGGGACAGCGTGAGGAGCTCCAGCAGGGCTGCACTGCAGCTGGGAGCCTGGCTCAGTGCATCCAGCACAGCCTCTCCTCCTCTGAGAGATCCCACCAGCAGATCCAGCTGCCATGGGTACATCACAGGGTTAACTTCAGAGCTGAGTTTTAGGGCTGAAACTCCATTATGGAAATATGAAGTGGGAGTCTCTTTCTGGCTCTGTGTCCCTGTCTGGGTTTGCAATGCTGCATGGAATGTTCCTGGTCCTTCCAGGCCAGTTTTCATCTCAAAGGACAGAGACATTTCCTAGACTTATTTCAGGTGTCTTCATTCAGGTAGCTTCTTGCCTGAATAGCTCCAACCTGCCCCACTCACCCACTCCTCCAGCTCCAGTCCTGCAAGTCGATAGCACAGGCATCATCTGTTTATTCTGTATTTCTGCAGTCACCAACACAATGGAGTCCTGGCTGCTGTGGTAAAAATCATTATGAATCTGTCCTTAGGCTCTCGGTGAGTCACTAATGAGAATCAAATAGAGGCAATTAAGTCAGCTTTTTTTATTAGTACAGTTGTGTGATAATTAATTGTTCAGAGCTTTTACATGTAATTATATGTAAGGCAGAGTCCCAAAAAAATCATACCTTATATGCTGAAATCTCTGTTCTGATGGCTTGAGATCTGCAAAATCCATTATGAGACAAGGACTGGAGCTTACCTAGAGATACCAAAGTCATATTTCCCAAAGGTGGCATGCACAGAAAATACAAACAGTTGAGTTTTTCCTCTTGCTTTTTATGTCTTTTTATGTGCAAAATTTGCAAGGTCTGCAGTATAAATGTCTGCACGCCTCTGTGCTTTAAATGATTGGGGGTTTTTACATTGTGACTATGAAGTCTGGTTTTCTCCTTTTTCTTTTGAAGGTGTCAAAGATGTGTTTGGATCTTTATTCTTAATTAAAGAGAGAGGAGAGGGTGGGATATGAATCTTTAAAAGAGATGTCCGCCCCTAGCTTTTCTCAGATATTTAAGTTCTGTGTTAGCAAATTTAAACAAAATTGTAGTGTGTCAAATGAGGTGACTATTTTTGTGTTGTTGGCTGTTTACTCAACAGTAACTTACCTTTAACATTTTGAAACGTGCCTATTTCCAGGTTGCCACTGCCAGGCAATGTGCCTTTTTTATATTGATAATAACATTTTGCCTGTTATCTGCCCTTCTGAGAGGTGCCTTCCACTGTGTGCTCAGGACTGGCTCAGCCCTGTTTTCATTCATTCTGACTGAGAAGGAAGCTGTGAGGTCTTCCCAGCAGACAGACACCACCTCCTTCCCACAGCTTCCCATGGCATAGCCAGAGAAAAACACCAAGCTGTTACACCCTGTAAATATTTCCTAACAGGCTGGCAGCTCAGTGTGTCAGCATTTATTGAGTCTGTCCAAGCGCCTGGATTTTCAGGTTTATAGAATCCCAATGGATGTGAAAAAGGTGGGCAGGGATGTGTTGTTTGTTTTGTTCTCTAGTGGCAGAATTCAGGACCATCATGGGATTCTGGCCAGTGACAAGTTGGAAATAATGAACAAATTGATCCTTCACATGATGTGAAGCTAATGTATGGAAATTTTTGGATGGCACATGGGTTGAAGGGGGGTTTGGATGAGCACCTGAAAGAAAAATCCTTTCAACACTGGTAAGTGTGCAGAAAATCCCCACCAGCTCAGAACCCTGTGGCAGACAGTCATGGGCTGGAAAATAGACAGGAGAATTATCCCATTTACTTGTCATTTTTGTAGATTCTTCTTTTATTATTTGTTTGATTATTGGCAGAGCTAAGGATGGGTTAGATGGACCTTTGACCTGAGTCATTGCAGCCACCCTTTTTTCCCTGTATTCTGCTCTTAGATGTTGTGCTCATCGCTTCTCCTTCATGCTGAACTGCCCCATTCAGGCATTGCATCCTGATTTAAACCTCTCTGGCTACAGCAGGACTTTGCCAACACCCTTGAATGCACAGAGGCGGAATGAATTATATTCCAAGGCACTGTATGGTACAGAATTTAGAGAAGACATGTCAGTCAACAAAGTTTCTTGAGTTTTCAGATTGATTCTAGTGTTGCATCTGAGCCAACAGCTTTTTACAGTTCAGCTTCAGAGCAGCAACAACAGTGAAGATATTGGCCCAGCAGTTTGGGTTATGAGATATTTTAATTCAAAATCATTTTCCAGCTGTGCTGGGAATGTACTTGGTAACAGGAAGATTTAAGAACTGCCTATGAAGAAGAGGTGCAAAAATCTTGTTTCCTCTCACCACCAGTCTTAGATGCTTGACTAGAAGTTTGATAAGCAAAAGCAGATACAACCTCTTGTTGTTAGATCACTTTCCAGATCTTTGTTTTGGTTCTTATGAGTGTGGTTATCAATAAATGTTCCTATATCTAGTGTCAGTGCAAAGGATGGAGAATGTGCTCCATTTCATTTGGCTTGTGAACCTTAATTATTTTTCACTTTGTTCTTGGCTGATGCTAAAGGCACATTTTAATTGGTGGGTTCCCAAAATCTTCTGTTTCCCCCAGGAAGAAAGATCCTTCCCCATGAGGGTTGTGCATGAGATGAGAAAGAATTACTGCAAGCTGAAAATTCCTTCCTTCACTCCCAAAATACAACAACAAAATGCACCAGGGCAGCATCTGCCCCCACGTGCACAGCAGATACCTGGAGGTAGCAAGACAAGAACCTGATGCCCTGGGGTGCAGCAGCATTGGACTGGTCAGCATCACAAGCTGAGGTCATTGCCTTTGTTTTCTTCCAGCACTGGGATGTGTTTCGGACAATTACAGAGGTGTTTATCCTGGTTCCTGCCTTGGTTGGCCTGAAGGGCAATCTGGAGATGACGTTGGCATCCAGGCTCTCCACTGCTGTGAGTGCTAACAAGCTGTGGGGGCTGTGGGGAGGGGGGTGATTAGCAGGAGACATCAGGAGGTTCTTCATTTATATAATCACAAATTGCATGAGAGATGCCCTTTTCTGCTAAGTAGAAACCGGTGGGGTGTGAGTGTTAAAATAATGTGTTTGCCCTCATTTGTAACTGGAACAGAGAATTTCCATCTGCACTTTGAAGGTGAATTAATCCCTGGGTGGCCAGCTGCTGATATTTGGAGCCCTGTGACACATGAAGGAGACAAAGCCAGGACTCCACAGCTGTCAGCTTCAGTATTGGATTGCTTTTCTGTGGGTATTGATCCTTGAGGTCTTCCCAGCACTCCTACCTTGGGGGGAGCAGACTGAGGCTTCTTGGAACCTGCAGCAGCTTTTACTACTCTGAATTTGATCTCTTCTATTTCCCTAAGCAATTTTCTTTACTTTGGGCTCCTTATATTGCATGTCTTGGGAGAAATTGGAGCTCACCTGGGCAATTTAGGGGAAACTAAGGATGAAAAATTGTTTAATTTGTTCAGCTTTTTGTCTGTGTGGGATGGGGTGGATATGCCCACTCCACCTTTATGTGGGTGCCCTGCAATTCTTCTGCAAATGTGAGCCTCTGATGGCCCTGGGACACTGGGCTGGAGCACTGTAGAAGAGTTCAAGAAGGAAGTGCAGGGAAGTCTGGGAGATGACATGCACTTGCCTCTCTCTGATTTTAACAGCCCCTTTCCCCCAGGAACCAGGTGAAACTGCCTTCAGCAGCCACCTGTGCCACAGGAACAGCTTTTCAGGTGTCTCTCTTGGCTCCTAGGCTAACACTGGACAGATGGACGATGCCCAGAAGCAATGGAAAATGGCCACCTGCAATTTAGCCCTTATCCAGGTGAGTCACTTCAGCTGGGAGATGAGAAAGTCCCTTTTCTCTTGCTGTGCTGCAGACCAGCAGCATCTGTTCCAGCAGTGCTGAATGCAGATCTGGTGATTTGCAGCAGCTATCCTCAACACAGCAGAGCAGAGCCAGGGCTTGACCTCCAGTAAAGCTCTGTGTGCCCCCAGAGCTTGTAGTTTAGCTGTAAAACACATCTAGACATTCACTGCCTTTGTGGACAAACTGAAATAATAAAAACCCCTGCTTTTGCAGCGGGAGCTATGACACAATCCCTGTTTCACAGCAGCCCCTGGATAAAGCCTGTCGTTCACTGGCAGTGTTTGGGAATCAGCCTTGGGCAGGAGGGGAGAGATGGGAGAAAATGCCTCTTGTAGCTCCTTCTGCTTTTTAAAAGCCAGGAACCAGCAAGACCTCAGGGCTTGCAATATGTCTGTGTGCTTTCCCTTATCTCCCTCCACAGCTCCCAGCTTCCTAGGAGAGCTGTGTTGATGGGGAGCCCATTTTTGAGTTGACCAGGGCTATTCCTTTGCCAATGGATTCACTGTCCTTTGCTGGAATATTATCTGCCCTTTGCAGCCCTCCAGAGTTTTTCTCCAAACTTTGTCAGGATTTTTTTTTTTTTTGATTAGTGGAGCCTTGCAGGGATGCTGCTTAAATCCATAAACAATCAGCATCTGTGCCAGGCTTTGCCCTCCAAGCTGTGTGGCAGTGCTGCAGTGGTGTGGAGCCAGGGCTGCAGGGGGCAGATGTGGACAAGTGCTCACCAGCTGTCCTTTGGTCCCCAGGTCCAGGCCACTGTGGTGGGACTGCTGGCTGCCATTGCTGCTGTGATCCTGGGAGCCATCTCCAAGGGCTCTGTGGAGCTGAGCCAGGCTGCTGTGCTGTGTGCCAGCAGTGTGACCACAGCCTTCATAGCTGCACTTTCCCTCGGTGAGTCCTCCTGGTTCCTGCAGCACTCAGGTGGGGAATGAACTGTCCCTTCCACCAGGAAGGCCCAGCTGGCATCCTTCTGGTCTGGCAGAGGGGAGGAGGGAGGCAAGGAACATCAGTCCTGTGTCTGCTGCTTTCATTCCTTCTGCATCCTGCCTTTGCTTCTCTTCCCCTGTGATTGACTGTAGACATCCACAGGCAGCAATCAAAATGTCCTTCAGCTGACACACAAAAAACACCACATGCTGTGCATAACACACACACCCTGCCCTGCTCTGTGCCTCCTGGGTGCCACATGAGCCATCTGCACCAGCCCTTCCTAGGGAAAGCTTAGCTGATGTCCTGCACAAAGCAGGGAACGGAGGCTCTGTTAGCAGACAAACCCAGACCACGCTCGAGTTGGACTTGGGTCACCCCACACGCAGTGCAGGGCTGTGGCAGCCCTGTGGTTTGCCTGCTGTGAGCTGGGCACCAGGCAGTTCTGTCCCCTGGCTCTCCCTCTTCCAGGGAAGCACGATGGGCTGAACAGCAGGAGCTGTTCTGCGTGGCCTGAAGATCTCCAGTTTGTAGGTCTGCCATACGAGGGCAGCATGATACCCTGAATAGAGGCAGCTGGCACGGTCAGAAACAGCAAGTTTTATAAGTGAAAGGGACAAGTTAGAACAAGTGCATATCCTGAAGCTGGAGTCAAAGGGTGATTGTAGATGCCTTTGATGAAAAACGTGGGATGAGGCAGTTGTTAAAAAACTGCAGCTCAGCTTTCATTACTCTTCCCTACAATGTCCCTGCTTGGTGTGATACAGAGAGGCTTTGCTGCTGACATTAGTTTTGTCCCTGGACATGGTCACAGGCAGCCTGTGTGTGGGTGTGCACGACGGGAAGCTGCTATTTTTATGGCCAGGGAGGGAAGCAGCATGAACTGTGCTGTGGGGAGGGGAGCGTGGGTGTCAGGAGGGCTGCTGTGGAAATGTCATGTTGTGAGAGGATGTGTTTCTCCATAAGGGATGTTGTTTTGTATCAGGGAAGGTGCACACATGGCATTTCCTGGGGGAGAGCTGATGCTCCTGTGCATGCTCAGCTTTGGGGGGGCTGTGTGGACAGGCACAGAGAGGCTGTGAGCTGGAAGGAATCCCCATTTCTCAGGCTTCCTTTAGCACATCCTGTTAGCCATAGAAGGACTTTGAAGAGATGTCTTATGTCTTGTCTCAAGGCTGCCCTTGCTTGTTACACAGCAGCAGAGCCTGGCCAGGCAGGGTTTATTCCAGGTGCCTCTTCCACACCAGGCCTGTGAGAGATCTGATAGCTGAGGGATTCCCACATGCTCATCAGGCTTTGGGAGTTGTGCTTCTAAACTTACCTGGGCAAGCAAAACTTCCCTCCTTCCCAACAATGCTGAGAAGCAGCTCAGTTTTCCAGGTGCTCCTCAGAGGAGAAGGGAAAAGGTGTGGGCCACCTCTGTAACCCCTTGTCTCTGGAGCTGCTCACAGCATCAGTATCCACCCAGTGCAAATTAAAGCAGCCCCAGAGACTCTGGGACATGAGGGGTCAGTCTCATGGCTGGGCTGACAGGGTAATGCAGGCTACTGTAAGGAAGCTCACTGCTCCTTGCTCAAACTTTGAGAAATTTTGGTCTAATATGGAAAATATCTTTGTGCTGTGGAATCCAGAGCAGGGGATGGCACTGGGAGGCTGCTGAATGCCTGCTGTGTGCTTATCTGTGAGTGTGCTTTGTGCCTGGTGCTGCTTCAAGGCAGCAAAGATTAGGCTGCTCAGGAGGGGAGCTTCTACATTTGGGCTGCCTGCTGGTATCTCCTTTGATCCCTGGAATCTGCCTGTGTGCCTCTGGGCCCTTGGTGCAGTTCATAAGGGCAGAGTCATGCCCTTCAGGTAGGTGAAATCAAGAGGACAAATTCCTGGAGGTGTCCAGTCTCCAGCTGTGTGATGTTGCTGTGGGTAATCTGCTTCTTGCTTCTCAAAGACCTCACATCCCTCTGGGAACCAAAACAGCTTCTCTGGGGTGAAAGACAGCAGAATGCTTTCTCTGATGCCTGCTCTGTGTCTTCTCCAGGCCTGGTGATGATTGGCGTGATCATCGGAGCAAGGAAAGTTGGGATCAATCCAGACAATGTCGCCACACCCATAGCAGCGAGCCTGGGAGACTTGATAACCCTTTCCCTGCTGGCAGGAATCAGCAGCACACTCTTCAAATACATAGGTACAGTGCTCAGCAGGGAATTGCAGCTCAGCGAGGGAGCTCACAAATCCTCCTGAAATTATTGCAGGCTGCCTAAGCATTTCTGGCATGGTTCAGAATGGAGGCTGTCATGCCGCTGGGGTAGAAAAATGACCAAAGAGGCTTTTTCCAGACTCTCTGTTAGTAACAAACTGGAAGGCAGAGCCTAATAAACACAACTGGGATTTGTCAAAGAAATGGCCAACATGTATTGTGCAGCTTTGGAACAGAAGGCTGACATATGTGACACTGACTCTGTTCCTGGATCTGTCACTAGCCAGGCAAAACTACTTCCTGTGCATGGATAACAGCAGGTCCTTCTTCACAAGGCAATTTCAGGGTTTTGGCACTTGGAAAATATTCTTGTGTCCTCTCACGTGGCGAGTCATGGATGAACAAGGTCTCCAGTTTGAGGGAGGCAATCTGCAGTGTTTTGTGCATGCAGGACCCTGAGCAGGATTTGTGGCTCTGGACTTAGCTGTGCTGCTGGTTGCCAAAGGCTTGGGCACCTGCTGACCCTCAGAAGCTCAAAACATCAGTGATATATGTCTGACTGTTGCTTTTAAAGCATTAGGCTACTTACTGTGAGCCTAACCTAGAAGAGAAATGGGAAAATAAATAGATTCAGCAAACTCGATACCATTTGAAACCCAAACTGTTGCTTCAGACTGTGAGCAGAAGCAGTGAGGCAGCTGTTCTCAGTTTGCATAACTCATTCCATGTGCAAGCACAAGTGAGGGAGTGAGGGAGCACACACTGCAGGGAGAGGCTATGAATCGCTTCCATCCAGTCCTCCTTCAGCTTCAGAGATGCCTTTTTTTTGATAGGATTTTTCCATGATGCCATTGCACCTGCCTCTGTAAAGCTAATCTGTCTTTCAGTTGCTATGCCTCAGATAATATCTCCCAGGGAGCACAGGGCAGAACAACATGATAACCTCTGTGGCTGTGACCAGACAGCACTGGTGGAGTTGCCAGAGTAGTTTAAAGAGCCTCTTGAGATGGAAAATAGCACACAGACACCAAGTCATTGGGAGCATGAAGTGAAGCAGGTAGGAGGATGGCACTGCTGATGGTGCTTGAACAAATCCATTTCCCTCCCCAGTGTGTAGTAAGGTACAGGTCATGCTCTGAAAACTCCTGGGTCCTACCCAAATGCATCCTTCAAAAATACTGATGAGTCTGTGAAGTTCAGAGTCCTGTGTGCCTCCTGATGCAGCACCTTCTCCTTCTGCAGAATATCCTCTTTCCTGAGAAGATTCCCAATTTTTTTTTAAATTGACTCTGGTCCTTCTCAGTCCTGCATAATGGAGATACAAAGTGTGCCAAAGGGTTTCAGCTTGCTTATGGGCTGCCTGTGAGAGAATGTGGCAGAACTGGAATGTGGAGCCTGAAGACCATTCATCCTACCAGGAGTCTTTCTGTGGGCTCTGATAAGGTTTGATAGACTCCAGTGCTCCGTGTCTGTGTTATTTAAGAAGGAATTAATTGCTCAAAACAACAAGGGGTGTAGGTAGGAGATCCAGTGCAGCAGCTAAATCTGTCATAGAATCCACCTGTCTTGGATGACTCCAGGGGGTAAAGTGTACTGACAAAACTGTTTATACCTCAGAAGGGGTTGCATTTCAGTGCCCACTGAAGCCACTCTTAAAGAGTGGCACCTCTTTGTGTCAGAGCCTTGGATTCACAGAAGATGCTTTCCCGTCAGTGCTGTTGCATCCAGGTAGCCCAAGGCTCTGGCAAGGATGTTTTTAAAAGTGCACACTTTGAGCTGCTTCATCTCCCAGATTACCTGCCAAGTCAGCCTTACATCCCACTGCCTTTGGCCCCAGCTCAGAGACCAGATGGAGAGCTTTGTTGAAGAAGCATTTTTGTATCAAAAGGGTTGGCATCAGCCCCATTGCTCGAAGGTGTTTCTCATGCTTCTGAGTCATGTTTATTTTCTTTTAGCGCTGCACAACTACTTATTTTTTAATTTCTTTGCTTCTAAAGATCACTCCAAGTCTATGCCTCTGCTGAATGGAAAAAGCACCTAATGGAAACACATGCAAGCTAGCACAAAAGAAACCCCAGAACTTAACTGGTTTATTCGTGCCAGAGAACATTTGTTCCTATAGGGCAGACCAGCTGCTCAGCAATTCTGCTAGTTTGCCTCCTGAAGTACCTCTTTCCTCTTGTTTCAGGGGAAGGTGTGAGGTGTCTGCCTTAAGTCAGATACAGCTTCCACACAGGAGATTCCCCCTTGCCCTGCTGTTTGATTTGCACCCTGAAGCCAGAAATTCTGTAACTTTTTGTCTTTCTTAGTTGGAGACGGAATTGGAGGATTGTTAGTCTTCAAATAGAACTTGCTTTGAATCCTGCTGATTTTCAAACAGCATCCTCTAGCAGTGAATTTCAGGGATTAATTATGAATTTCTGTGGTGGAATGAGACGGTTTTGTGGGGACTATCATGGTTCATGTGATTTTTCCTCTAACATAACTCAGTTGGAGCGAGAGTCCTGCTGCCTCTTCTTTCCATCTCTGTACAAAGCAATTTTGGCCACCTGCGAAATTCTGGCATTTAATTCAAGATTTCTTTTCCTTGCCAGATGTGAAGTACCTTTCTCCTCTGATCTGTGCTGTCTTCATTGTCATGATCCCTCTCTGGGTTGCTATTGCCAAGCAAAGTCCTTCCCTGGCTGAAGTCCTGAAATCTGGGTGGCAGCCAGTGATTGTTGCCATGAGCATCAGCAGGTAAATGAGGCACAGCTCCCAGCCCACCCCTGTCTGCACACTGAGAGAGATCCTGTGCTCTCTTAGAAGGCCATCAAAAGGGAAATTGGAAGGGACAGTAGGAGGGTATTTGTCCAGAGCTTCTTAGCCATTGGTGACTCTCCAACAGGCTGTGAGACAGCAGATAAGGAGCCCCCAAAGGACTGGAAAAAATAAATTATTCTGTCTCACTCCCACATCCAGGGACCACGTGGGTGAAAGCTAGGAAACTGAAAGCACAGAAGATGACCAGCACAAACTGTCAGGCTTCAGCCTCATTCTTATCCAGCTGTAAAGAGAAAATACTGGTAAATGTAGAGCCAGGGCAATTCTTCCTGTGCTGCATCTTTCACAACCAGCTGAGGTCTGGGAGAGAATTTTAAAAGACTGCAAAGCCAGTATAGAAGTGTAACAAAACTATGGGGGAGGATGTTAAAGCTTTCCTAACTACTACCAGTTTTGCTTAAGGGTGGGCAAGGAGGTCCTCCTGAGCTCATTATGCCATTAGCAAAATCAGTAAGGCTTTCTGTTGGTGAAAACTGAGCAGTAAAAGGAGTATGTGGTGAACAGTCCAGCCCTGGTGATGGGGAAGATGCAGTAACCCACTCAGTGTGCTATTTTCACAGAGTAGGAATTGCCCTGGAAAAAGATTGATCCACCCTCATTTCCTGCCCTTTTTTTCACAGCATTGGTGGGCTCATCCTGGACAAAACTGTAACTGACCCAAACTTTGAAGGCATGGCAGTTTTCACACCTGTGATCAACGGTAGGTTGGGCACAGGGGGTTCTATGCATGCTTTTATTTATACCTCCCCCTCCTCCAGGGTTATGGGATCCACTGTTGTCCCTACACAGAGTCCAAGTCCCTGCTCCCATCACGAGTGGAACTGAAGCTACTGGTCCCCATCACATCCCTGCTTATGCTTGAAAGTGTCTGTGGAGCAAAATAGCAGCGAGGACAGAGCTGTGGAAAAAGCTTAACAGCATCTCTGAGAGCTATGTTGACACTTCATAACAGCAGACTTCCTGGGATGTCACAATAAATCCATTTTCCCTTGTTTCCTTCCCTCCACTCAGTAATTTGAGCTGTGCAATCATCCCCTATACAAATTGTCGATAAATATTAATATAATAAGATTATATATAAGAGATTATATATATGGATTGGATATAATTGGATTTTTTATATATGTATAGATCAACATATTTTGTGTACATATTTATTTTTATTTGAATTCTCACAGTACTTTTATACACACACCTATCAGTACAAACTGCTGGGGATCTTGGTGACCCCTTTGGCAGAGCTGGTGGCAGAGCTTTGCAGTGCTCTGTGTCTTTGCACAGGCAGCTCTTCACTTTGCATGTGCAATCCTGCAAAGCATGGCAGTGCATGGCTCAGATAGCTCCCATTTTGAGCTCTGAGATAGCCTTAGTATTTTCACTTTGATTCCCATCTGGAAAATCTCATATTTAGTGATGATTTCTTCTCCAAGGAAGGCAAAACATGAGAAGCCTGTAGCATCTGGCTTACCATTATCATTTCTGTGGCGTTTCCACCCTGAAAATACTTAGGGTAGTGAAGATTTGCTCCACAGATCATTATCCCTCTATTTTCCACTGGAAAATGTAGCTGCTTTTTCATGTTTGCTAGAATTAATCAGTCTGGAAGGCATTAATTTACTTTTAATTAGTAAACATATTTGGGTTCTAATTCATTCTCACGACTCCTTCTCATTTAACAAGAGTGTTAGGTACCTTCAGATAGACATGTAATCACTCTCTGTGATGTTTGTTTTCTTTTAAACAATAATGATTCTCTGAGTGAGTAAACCCAAGAAGTGGCCATGAGCAGCATCCGCACTGCTTTCTGCAGGTGTTGTTCACAGACTTTAACAAACCAGGTGCAATTACAACACCTTCAGAGGCCATGTGGCATTGACATCCAGTGCTGGGGAGAAAGGGAAAATATTTTCAATGACAGCAGTCAGAAGAGTAAAATTACTGGAACCTCCTGATTTTTAAGAGCTGTTCCTTAAAAAGGAACAAATAATGAAAAGTGAAATAATAATGGAAAGTGAATAATGCAGGGATCAGGTTTTCTATTTCACTGCTGCTCTCAGTGAATGCAGATTGACTCACCTTGGACTAGGTTTTAGACTGATGTCTCCTGCTGTGGTCAAGGTGGTTTACAGGTTTTCTGTGTTTTGTCCTCCCAGGTGTTGGAGGGAACCTGGTTGCCATCCAGGCCAGCCGAATTTCTACATTCCTGCACTTCTGGAGCATGCCTGGAGTGTTGCCGTACAAGATGAGGCAGAATTGGCCCAACCCATGCACCACATTCTTCTCATCAGGTAGACCCTTGGTGTCCATGTCTCAAGGCCTGTCCTCACTGATAGCTCCTTCCCAAGCCTGGTTGGTGAAGAACTAGGTGGGTTTCAAAGGCAGAACTTCCCCCTTCCAGGGAGGATTCTCAGATCAGAGAGGAAGCATCTTTGCAGTGGACAGCGTGGAAAAAAAAGGCTTGTGGCATATTTGCTCACTGGCATGCAAAGAAAGTGGCCTTCAGGGAGCACTAAAGAAAGTAATTGAAAAAGAATCTTAGATTTGATCTAACAGAAAGTCATTTTAATGGCCAGCCTAGAGCCATCACCTGTAGACAAAGGGGTGAATAGACCATAATCTTGCTGAAAATCAGCAATTCCTCCATCTTCAGCAGTGGAAACACTTAAGCATCAATAAAACTCAATTTTGGGTCTGTTGTCTTTATAGAGTTCCTCTTGATTTTCCCTGTTAGGTTGAGAGTTAGTGCTAGATGAAACTATAAACTGGGAAAATCTGTTGCAGCAAGGCAGAGCAGAAGTTGTGGGAGGCAGAGAGCAGCTGAGAGGAGTGTCTGCAAGAATCAGAGTGGCTCAGCATGGAGCACAAAGTCTTTGGCATAGAGTTGTAGTGCTAGACGAAGCTGCTGGGCTGATCCTGCAAATGCTTCCTGTGTTTGTGTGATCTGGAGAAGGCATCAGCAATGTGGTTGGTGGGAGGGGACAGCCCTAGGTTTATTCATTAAAGTGTGGAGCTGTATTCTGTCCTGTCCCCAGCCCTGCAGCTGCTGCTAGCCATGTTTCTACCTCTGTCCTCTGCAGGGGTGAATTCCAAGTCAGCCCGGGTCCTGTTCCTCCTGGTTATCCCAGGGCACCTCGTGTTCCTCTACACCATCCACCTGCTGCAGGGAGGCCACACATCCCTGTCCTTCACCTTTGTGATGTTCTACCTGACTGCTGCTTTGCTGCAGGTAAACCCCAAACTCTTGTCCAAAAGGAACCTATCAGATACGGTGAAAACAGTGTTCTTCAGGTCAAACAGGAGTCACAGTGAAACATCCAACAGCAGCCTCTGTTTCCTGTCATTTCAGGTGTGCTTCTCCCAAGCATCAGGTGCCTTCTATAGGTCCAGTAGTACTTCACCCAAATTGCCAGGCTCTAGTTTTCCACAGGAGTACAACTGTGCTTTAGGGTGTGAGAGGAGGAATAAGTTCTCAACATCCACTGAGCTGCAGTAAGTGTGCAGAGACACACTCAGCAAGGAAGTACCTTGTTTTAAAATGTTCACTCCTTGAGTCTCTAAACTCTGAGTATTTCTAGACTGCCACTGGTCACCCAAGTGAGAAGCAGTGAACTCCAGCCAGCAGCCTTCCCCACTCTTTTTGGGAACCAGTGTCACATATTATGGTGAAGACCTAGGGAATCCCTCTGGGCAGGGCCATGTGGGTCAAAAACAGAGGGAAAACCCAAGCCCTGAGCAGTTCATCCTCAAAAGTAAAAGTTCCTGGTAGGCAATGGGCAGAACATCTGATTTGTCCTGCTTGTTCCCTTTTGCTGTTTTTCCTGCCCTGTAAACTTTATAATCTCACTCAGAAACACATGTGGCTGTTGCCTGAACTCACAGAGGCTCTGACTTCACTTGCCCTTTTAAATCAGTGATTCATTAATTTGCACGGTGAGGTGGCTGACTCTCACTTTGCCTTACAAGCAGCCCTGTGTCTGAGGGTGAATTCCTTGTGAGTGTAAACAATCAGTTTTTCTCGACCTTTGCACAACCCAAAGCCCAGCAGCACAGCCACAGTTGTAAAGAAAAATATTTATTCTTCTCTTTATGCATCGAGGTAACTCCTCGACCAAAGCCAAGCATGAAAATACGAAGAATAAATGACAGCATAAAGAGCAGCATCCCAGCAACACCACTGACCCTGAAAGATTCCCATGGAGGCCAGTGGAGGAGAATACATTCAGCCTGGTCCTTTTTTCCCCTCTGTTATACTTTATAAACAAAGACAGAGAGAAAGAGGGGGTAGAAGTTTGGGTCAGTTGGAGGAAGCCCAAAGAGAAAGATCAGAGGCCCAGAAAACATGATCTCAGAGGAGTGATAGAATGGACTGGGGTTAACTAGTCCAAAGTAGAGAGGGTTGAGAAAAATCTGGTTAACAGCCTTTAAACTACCAAATTTCTGTAGGGAGGGAGAGAGTACCATTTGCCATGTGGTCACGAGGGAGGAAACATGAAATCATGGATTTCAAATGGAAAAAGGCAGATTTATGTTAGGCCTTGGGAAAAACAAAAATCGGAAAAAAAATGCCATGGGGCTGATTTCTAAGAGTGTGGCATCTCCATCTCTGAGGGTTGTTTAGCACAAGTTAAACAAATTTTCCATAAGGAGATTTGGATGTATTTGATCCTGAATTTAGGCAGAGGAATAATCTATGTAAAACTCTCGAGTTTCCAGCCAGGTTTAGTTTCTGTGATTCTGTTATTTCATTTGCTTCCCCATCTTGCTGCCTCCCTTCCTCCCAACCCAGCTTGCAGTTTTCACCTTTAAAAATGCTGCCTCAGGCTTTGGTTCCTGATGTGCTGTGGTGTCCCATGGAGGGAACACAGATGTGGGGTGAAAACTCTCTCTCCCTTCTTAATTCAATTAACTAGATAGTCTTTAATCTTTAACCGAAGTATTTTTTCCCTCAATCTGTTTATCAGAATTGGGAATGAAATAAGAATTAAAAGAAATCACAACAAAGATTTTTAAACTGTTGAGATGAAAAAAAAGAAATTATTTTATTTTTTTAACATGTCAGTTCTGCTTGGGATAGCTTTGATGTAAAAACTGCCTCAAACTCCAGTTGTCCACTGAGACTTTTAGGAAAAACAAAGTAGACATGATCTGAATTTCTAGTGGAAAAAAGAAGGATGAAGAGAAAAAAATCTGGCTGCAAACTTGTCCTTTGGGGTTGCCTGCATATTCACAGGAACCCTTTATCTGATGGAGTGGGAACAGCACCCTTGGGAGATGTTTTTGGTATGGCCAGGCTCTGGTTTGGGCAGACAATGCTGATGAGCAGTTCAAGCAGGGTCTCCACACTTGTGGCTGGCAGCACAGGGCTGTGGCACTGTGGGCAATGCCGTGCCAAAGGGCAGGAGCCAGCTGCACCCATCCCATCCCATCCCATCCCATCCCATCCCATCCCATCCCATCCCATCCCATCCCATCCCATCCCACTGAGGAACAAGGCTCTCTGGGGAAGGTGTGGGTGCTCCATGATCCCTGTTAGCTCTGCTCTCTGCCGTGGCTGTTGGCTGATGTTTCTGTGTCACCTCCTCGCTGCCTCACAGCAGGGCCTGTCTTGCCTCCCCAGGTGGGGATCCTGCTCTACGTGGCTGACCTGATTGTGCGCCTGATGTGGAGGAAGGCTCTGGACCCCGATAACTTCTCCATCCCCTACCTCACTGCCCTGGGTGATCTCCTGGGCACTGGATTCCTGGCCATCTGTTTCCGCCTGGTTTGGCTCGTCCACGGCGCAGACATGAACCTGGGGAACTGAACATCTGTGTGCTGCTCTCATCACTCGTGCCGTACGGTGCTTTTCTCCGGGACAACGGGGTCCCTGGCCATTAGCGCTGGGCCACCCGGCTGGGCTGGGCCTCCCCTGCCACCCCACACCCCACCTGCCCTCCCCATGGTGCCTTAAAGCCGGGCTCGCCGCCCCGAGGAATCAGCACCCCCAGAATTGTGCCCCTGCAAGTGAGCGAGACGGTTTTAAGGAGCCCTGGCTGCTCACATCTGCACCCAGCAAACGGGGCGTCGAGGAGCATTTGGGCCACAGGGAAAGAAGGAGCATTTGGGCTGTGGTTTCAGTCCCCAGCACTGCCACAGCCCCCAGGCTGCTCCAGATTCTGCCGAGGTCACTGCGTCTGATCCTGCAAGTGGATGCTGCAGCCCCTCTGTCAGACTCTGACTTTCCATCAAGGGAGATTCTCTATTCACCCCACTTTTCTCCTGCTGAATCCCTGGAGGAGGAGAGCAACCAGGTCTTTAAACTTGTCTCCTCTCCATGGCTCAGAGGCTCAGGATCTGAGGCAGTGAGCTGCTGGCTCATGCCCAGCAGGAGGTTACCTAGGGATACCACCTACCTGCCCTGGCAGCATTGCTGGTGTCTGACTGAAAAGCTGGTTAGATTGCATTTTGGGGGCAGGAAGGTTTGTTTTTACGGTTTATGAAATGTCCAGTAGTTAAAATGTTTATAGAAACACACACGTAAATAAAGTGGGTAAAAAAAAAATAATGCTGTGGATTTGTGGGTTGCTCTTTTCCTGCCATGACTCTGCCTGTTTCTAGTTCTAACTTGTCAGGAGGAACTACTTGCTTCTTTCTCACCCATTCAGGGTAGGACAACCCAATTTTAATAGGGTTTCAGGAAAACAAGTGCTTCCTAACCAAGGACTTTTTGCCACTCACGTTTCAGGTTAGAACTAAAGCCCATTCCCTCCCCACAGTCACCATCCACTCATTAACAATTGCTCTGAGTCCAGAAGCCACTTGTGTTGGGCTGGGTGACAGTCAGGCACAAGGATGTGGCCAGTGACTCCTCAGGTCCTCACTCCAGGGTGGCAATCTGGTGCTACCAGGGACATGTCAGGGAGGCTTGTGGGCTGAAAGCAGCCAGTTCTCACTGAAATTGAAGAAGCAATAAAGTCCTACAGATAATAAGTTGCTGAAGAGTCAGGAGTCGAGGACATGGATCACACCTTTCAAAAATGTTACTAGGCTTCACCTTTATTAATTATTTGCCTTCTTGCTGGAGAAGGGAAAAGGGGAGGTCAAGTCCCCTAGTCTGCTGGCAGACAGATGCCTTATTAAAGGACCTGCCAGCTCTAAACCACTTAAATCTGAGCTGTGTTGGGTACCTGCTGGCCTTGGGTGTTTCTTTGCTCCCAGTTCTGCCCTGGTCTCCCAGAGCTGCTGCAAAGCTGAGGCCCCTGTATGGGTTTGACTCATGGCTGAACGTCCCTAACAGCAAAAGCTGTTCAGCTCTGGGCTGTCAGACATGGGGAAAAGCACTCCCTGAAAAGAAAATAAGCTGTTGCCCCCCCTCTCTCCAAGCTTCCTCTTCCTTTTTTAGTCAAGAAGTCTGAATTGCCCCTCGCTGCTGAGCTGGAGAGGCTGCGGCTCCACGGCAGGGAGGTTTCAGCATGCGAGGCAGACACTGCCCTGGCTCGGGTCTGGCTGCTTTATCTCCCACTGCAGCCTCTGTGCTGCTGGCTCTGCTCACCCAGAGCACCCACGGGTGAGAGCTGCAGCAGCTGAGGGGGCCCTGGGGAAAGCAGAGCAAGGGTCTGACTGCCAGCCCCAGTTTGAGGGGCTGCACTGGAGGATATGTATGTAGATATTTTAATAACTTGAGTTTAGTGCTTTACTTTGTAAACCTTTATTAGCTCCAGTTTAGCACCACCTTGAGCAGACCTGGAAAAAAATTCCTCCTTCTTCAACACCACTTTGCCTCCTCCTTGCTGTGCTGTCCCCAGCACCCCAGAGAGGTTCTCTCTGGAGCTTGCTGCTTTTGCTGCTCTTGTGAATCAGGGAAGGCTGGTGCTAAAGCCAAGCTGCTGGGGACACCCCAGCCCTCTACAGGATCCTGAACATGTGAAACTCTTTCTGCTTTTATCTTAATAACATGGATTTGCCCCTGCTTCCTCCAATCCTGCAAAAGACCTAGTCTGGGGCCAGTGGCTGGTGCAGACCACAAGGGACCCCAGTCATCTCCTCCAGCAGCAAATCCCAGTGCCCAGCACATGGCTGCTTCTCTACTCTGTGCTTGCAGCAAAGCCCTGGCACTGGTATGTCCCTTCATCAGGGGATTTCTGGGCAGAACTCGGCTTAATCTCCTTGTCACTGTTGACAGAGGACATGGATGGGAACACGTAATGGATGCCATCTGTGTCCTACTTGTGGGACTCAGCTGGGCCAAGGTGGCCTATGCTGCACCTTGCCCATGCTGGGCTTGGGGCTTTTCCCCTTGCAGGGGGCACTGGGGCTCAGAGGTGATGTGGGGAGATGACAGAGGGCACAGCAAGATGTGCTGCTCTCCGGGGCACCCCTTGGTGGGCAGCCAAGCATCAGCCTTGTGCCTGTGCACTTAGTGCAGGGAATGCACTTAAGACTTAAAATTGCTTCCAGCCTCAAGAGAAATGATATAACCAAAGGAAATGGTTTCAATAAAAGGGGATTTTTTCCCCTCTTTTTTAAGGGCAGCGAGAGGCTAGTTGTTTGGCTGCTCAGCCTGTTTACTCTTTCTCTTCTTTATTTCTTCTCTGTGCAAATGAGAAAGGGCCTCTGCTAACAAAGGTTATATGTAACCCCAGAGCACAGCTTAGATCAGCATTCCTGTAACTCCATCTGAACCTGCTCCTCTAAGAAGGCATCCCCAGCCCTTCCAATGAGTGGGCAGCACTGCTCTGTCCCCTGGCACCAGTTGCCCTGGCTGTCCCAGTACAGCCAGAAGCCCCTGAGTTGTCCAGGCATCCTCCCCCTTCCCTCCCCTTAAAAGCACAAATTTCATGTTTAAATATCTGCAGACTCCTCAGCTTTTAAGAGCTTTCAGTACACCACAGCAGGCCCTACCTGGTTTTATGCTCCATGTGGTGTTGTGTTGGAGTGATTTTGTCAGAGATTTGGGAAGGGGGTTGTTTTCCTCCCTTTTCCTTCACAAAATTCAGTTTCAGAGCAGACTTGTGTGGGTAGCAGCACCCAGACAGGGTGGGGACATTTATAGTGATTTCTGTCTTCAATCTAACCCAGCAGGGAAGTCAGTGCCAGCAGTGGGCCTGGCTCCTCTGCTGCTGTGTCTGTGTAATTACTGCACCCAGCTTTTCCCTGGGTTGGACCCACCCTGCCAGAGTCACCAGCACCTCAGTGTGAGCCAGCAGTGACTTTTATTTGTATTTAGTTCTCACAGCTCCCAAATAAGCAATGGCCTTTAAAAAGGAGGAGGTGGGAGAAGAGAGCTTCTTTCTTTCTGCTCTTTAGTCCTTGGCTGCTGACCTGCCCCTTTGAGCTCAGTGATTGCCATGGACTGAGAATCCCATCCAGTGCTGTGAGATGCTAGGGGAAGGCTTACCTTTGTCATAATCTTCAGGGGGAATAAAGGAAAATGTGAAGCGTTGGCAGAGAATGAGATTGGCTATTTTTGAGCCCTGTGCAGCCATCAGCCAGCTGATACAGGCTGTAGGAGTGGGCAGTGAAACACTATCGTTTTTAAATCTCCAATGGTTTTATTCCCACTGTTTTAGCAGTGCAGGTAGGCTCACCCCTGACATCACCCACTTTTTGTCCTCCAATAAACTAAATCTCAGGTTCATGTCAGTGCTTGGGGATGGGGTTGAGGAAGAGCACTGGAATTTGGGAGGAGGTGGGTGCCTGCCCTGCACCACCACACGTGTTGGGGTGCTGGGATGGCTGCTGGAACCTTGGGGACATCCCAGCTGAAGTAGGGAGGAAAGTCAGTCAGGCGTTCCCCTATTGCTGGATGCATAAGGGTTTCTCTTTGCAGGCAAAGAAGGGGCTGTCACCATCTGTAGATGCAGAATGCAAGAGGGGTTTGTTTTCAGGGGTAGTCAAACCCTTTCTTTTCCTCCCCCCACTGATTCCACTCATTGCCTTTATCCTAATGCAGTAATTTTCCAGAAACTCTCTGTGAAATGCAGCATCTTTACCAGGGACAAGCAAAGTGCCAGCCAGCAAACACAGTAAGTCTGAAAAACCTCCTTCAAGGGAGACACTGCTTCCAAGACATACTTGAAAACACTTCTTTTTCCCTTCAATGAAAGTCTATTTAATCCTCCAGCTGGTAAACAACCCGATCTGTGAAGCACAGCAAGCTCTGGAAAGAAACCTCCTGATCACTGAAGCTCCATTTTGCTCCTCTGGAAGGTGAAACTCAACAGCTTCCCATGGGCCACGATGGATGGGGCCAACAGCTCCATAGCACGGAACACCCACAGCCTGAGGCTGGAATGGGAGACTTGCAGGGGACTTGGGGACATTACTACCACGGTCCTCTCCTCAGCCTAGGACTGGCATCTTTCTCTTCTAAAAAGGGACGCAGTGAAACAGATAAAAAAGCCACAGCCAACCAGAGAAATTGCTCCCAGCATCGTACAGGGAATGACACCGCCTGTAGTTGGGATCGACGGTCACACGGGGTCCTCCTAGCTCCGTCCTGCTCCTGTCCTCCAGCTCTGTCGGTCGGATCGGGAAGGGTCGGACCGTGCCTGTGAGGAGAGCTACGGCTGCCCAGCGTCGGCCCTGACCCCTCAGCATCCCTGCCCCGCATCATCCCGACCCCGCAGCATCCCGACTCGGCAGCATCCCGACCCCGCAGCATCCCGACCTGGCAGCATCCCGACCCCGCAGCATCCCGACCCCGCAGCATCCCTGATCCCTAAGCATCCCGACCCGGCAGCATCCCTGCCTCGCATCATCCCGACCCCGCAGCATCCCTGCCCCGCAGCATCCCTGCCCTGCATCATCCCGACCCCGCAGCATCCCTGCCTCGTAGTATCCCTACCCCGCATCATCTCTGCCCCGCATCATCTCGACCCCACATCATGCCGACCCCGCAGCATCCCTGACCCCGCAGCATCCCTGCTCCGCATCATCCCGACCCCGCATCATCCCTGCACCGCAGCATCCCTGCCCCCCAGCATCCCGACTCCGCAGCATCCCTGCCCTGCAGCATCCCTACCCGCAGCATCTCGGTCCCAGCAATTCGACTTGTGCACAGGCAGAGTGATCACAGGCCCGGAAAGCTCCAGCCCAGGCTGAAGGTGTTCGCTTCAGAAATACAAAGTGCCTCTTTTCTGTTAGCACGGGTAGGTTTTGCTTTGGAGAGCAGGATTCAGGCAGGGAGGAAGCCAAGGGTATGACCTTAGTGGGCTGGATTGTGGATGTTGGCTGTTGGGTTTTTATAGAAACAGCCCAAAGGTGGGTATTTCACCTCTACAGAGTAAAATGCATTTGCTCTGTTCGTGTGTGGCTGGGCAGTTGATTGGGTCAGAGGTCAGGTCTGATGGGGATGCCAGGGACAGGCTGCCAGCCACAGCCATTCCCGACCGGGACCATCTCCCCATTGCCACCACTGCAGGAAAGATTAGAAACCATGTGGCTGAAGAACAAAGCCCAGCGGTTGCTATTCCCTCACTCTCACACCAAAGAAAGCCCAAAGTGTCTCCCAGACAGCTAGATATTGTCTAAACACCTACAGACAGCACAGCAGGGAGTGAGTGTATCTGTCCTTGCCACTCACTGTGCCATCAGCTCTTCAGAGGTACCTGCAGGGAACAGTGCTTAGGAAAAGGAAAAAAAACCCAAAAACCAACCATCCAAAAATCCATCCCTTTATGACTCTGCATCTGACCCCAAATTATGATTCACGACCAAAAGCGACAAAATGATCTTGCGGTGACTTGAACAATGATTTTTCCAAGCAGAGGCAGCTCTAAGCAGGGAACACGAGACTCCTGAGAAAGCAGGAGGAATGCACTCCAAGCCTGAATGCTGCAGATTAAATTTGTTGCATCATATAATCTGTTTTTGTGCTTTGTGTTTCAGCTAGACAGGGAGATACTGAGATAGCACGAGAGAGGCCATTTCTGCAAGATCTCCAGTCCAGATTGGGAGAATCAGTCACACTGCCAGGATCACAAGCAGCTTCATTTACTTTTCTTTTTCACTGCTTTGCTAAACCCAATCTCCACATGGAGCAAGCAAGGAGGGAGTGTCAGCATATAGGTGCCAGTCAGAGGCAGAGAACAAAAAGGTTAAGATATAACAGCTGAAAGTTGTTAGATGGAAACATCATTTTTTCACAGAGCCTGAGAGCACTGTGGTTTTATAAAACCTCCCATTGTATTGCACTAATAAGTCAAGTGTTTGCAGCCGAGCCAGCAGACACACTCTACAGCATCTATTACCAGTGTGTTTATTTACAAAGGCAGCTAGCAAGCCAAAGCCAAACAGAAAAGAGGAAAGACTGAAATACGGACTGGTTTTAATTTAAAATCCCGGGGCTGAGTTTGTCATTTTCTTTTGTGTTTCACCCCCTCCTCCCCATTTTTTCTTCAAGGGATGATTGTCCAAAGGCAGCCAGGCAAAGGGCTGATTCCCTCTAGGTGTCTCTCTCCCCGCTTTTATTCTCAATTTTTTCTCATACACAAACACACACTTCTCTGGCCTCCCAGTCCAACATTACCTTTCTGTTACCACAGCAATCTCTCACATCCCAGCCCAGTGCCCCCCAAACACTTTATAACTTTTATAAAGGGGCTGCACACAGGAACAGCCCATGCTGTCAGGGGAAGAGATGCCAGGGCTGCCAGCAGGGCCATGGGCAGGACACTGTGGATGATGTGAGTTCATCTGAGCAGACAGCTTCACAACAGTTATCACCTGATCTAAAAAACGGGAGGTGTGGAGCCTGGATTTAATGGATTTGACCAGAAATCCAGAGACAGACACACAGAGGAACACACCTCTGTGTGTTACATGCCCTTCAGTGGGCGATGGCGTGGGAAGTGGGAGGAGGATGGAGGAGAACAAGACAAAAAGAAAAGCAATTTTAAATAAAAGGGAAAAAGTTACATTAAATTATTGCTTTATTTCTGGTTCTATGCAAGTCTCTGATACACTCCACTCTGACCCCTGAGACTCCATGCCTGCCCCCAAACAGCCCAGTAAGGAGGAGAAAGACCTGAAGGGATCCTGCCCGAAAAAGGAGCCTTCCCAAGGCTTGGATCTACAGATGAGTCTCTTATTTAAAAGAAAGTCCCCAACCAAGGCAAGCAGTGTCCAGTCCCACCACCATTCCCTGTAGATATTGAAGGCTGGGAGGGAAAGGGAAGGAAAAGCTCCAGCCCCAGTGTTTTGAGAAGTGTTCTTCCTCCAGACCATGCATGAACAAGGCATCAGGATGTGGATCAGACCCTAATAAAAGGGCACAGGGAAGAAGTCAACCAAGAGATGAGCACAAGGTGGGAGGAGAAGAATTGTGGCAAGATGAGAGTTATCCAGCTCTCCCTCACCTCTTCCCCCCCAGCCCCTGTCTCATCGGAGGCGGAGGTACGAGGGGATGGAGTAATTGAAGAGCAAGTAGTCCATTTTGTATAAATTAAAGAGTCTCCTTTGGTAGAAGGGGCTAATGTCCTGGAAGAACTGGGCCGTCATGTCGTCCGTCGTCCTGGTGGTCTTGGAGGAGGCCGGGAACTTGACGCTCGCATCAGCCCCCACCAGCTGCAGGATGTAGTTGGCATCCTCGGCCAAGGTCTCGTACTTGCCCACCACATCGTAGTGGATGATGCAGGGGTGGCAGAGCGAGTGCACCCTCTCCCAGTGCTCGTTGAAGGGCTCCTCCTGCTGCGTGCGCGGGTCCAGCAGGTAGTACACGAACTCCTCGAAGCGCACGTCGTCGCCGCGCTGCAGGGCCCTGTCGCTGGGCTCCTGCCGGTGCCGCCGGATGATCTTGGTGCCGTAGCGCTTGTGGAAGGCCGTGTTGTAGCTGAGGGTGAACTTGTTGCGGTAGGCCGAGACCAGGCGCTCGAAGGGCTCCCGCACGAAGACGAACTTGAGGTAGCTGCGCAGGCGGTAGTTGATCTCGGGAACGCTGTACTCGGACAGGGTGCGCAGGTTGGAGGGGACGTGGGCCTCGTGGGCCGGGATTTCCAGAGGGTCCTGGTACTTGCCTTGCCCCGTCAGGACCATCATCACCCGCTTCCAGTTAGTGCAGGCCACCTTGGGCACGTAGCAGTAGAGCAGCCCGTGAGTGTCGTCCACCACCAAGTGCCGCAGGTCGTCCGGCTGCAGGAGACGCCGCTTGCGGGTGTAACGGCTGCAGACGTTGCTCAGCATCTCCCGTCTCTGCTGGTGAACTGCCTGCAGGGATGACTGCTCAAACTGGGGAGGAAAAGACCAACAGAGATGGTCACCAGCTTGCCCAGGCTGACTGTGGCCTACACGCAACGTTTGGCCCACAGCACTCCCCCCTGCCTCCCCTTTACTGGTTTGGTCAGTCACCCGTGAGGGATTTTTGGAGACAGCACTGACTTTGAATACAACTTGATTTGGTGCATTTAATCCCTGGACAGGCTGAGGTCAAAAGCAAGGATGAAATGTGATGAGGAGCTGGATGAGGAGAAGAATCAAAAGGAGTGAGGGAAGAACAGCCAGTGCAGAGAGGGCCAATAACAGCATTTTTAAAAAGCAGACACACACACACACACACACACACACGTGCTGGGCTATCATGCTGTCCCTTACACCAGTCCAGGGGGGATGCACGGTCCCAGGGACAGAAAGTGCAGACTTTTCCTGTCATGGGTTTCATCAGAAATCCCAAAATGTCATTAGAACATCTTAGGGAGGAAACCATTTCCAGGAAGTCAGAAGAGGAAGGTCCCGTCCTCCTCCGGCCCACACTGTCCTGGTTTTGCTCACAAGGGTTGGGAGGTTTCGGGTTCGTCATTGCTGGGAACATCCAGCAGTCTCGTCTGGGAACAGCTGCACCAAGCACCCGCTAACCCAGGGCGGCCTTGATCCCGCAGGGCTGTGGCTCTCATGCCATTCTGTGACCACCATGTCACAACACCATGGTGACTCCCACTTTGGGGCTGTGAAGACAGTCCTGCCAGTGTCACAGGGTGTCACGGCAAACAGCTCTGCCATCACACAGACATGGCAACCTCCAGATGAAGGGCAAGGGCGGGCTTCGGTCCCTGCATTGCTGCTGACAGCTGTCACTGCCTGTCACTGTCACAAAGGACACTCTTCACCAGGCTTCAGGTACTCCCTCCCTACTCCCTAGGGGCTAATGACATGTTTTGAGGGGCAGCATTGTAAGGGCTTGTAAAGCTCCTGCCAGGAGTTGGGATACTGACACAAACTGTCCATCCCATGGGTGACCCAGCAGACCTGTGATCTTCAGAGAGACACTAACATCTGGGCAAAAAGCTCCTCCTGCAAGGGATGAATCACACTCAGACCTTTTTGGATCTCCTTTCCACACAAGAAATAACCTTGTCCAGGCCACCTTAGTGACCACATTCTCCAGGAACCTGCTTGGGCAGTAACCTAAGACAGGGACAGGAGAAAGCATCCCCTCCCTGCTCCTTCCAACAGGGAGATGATAAGGGAAAACACCCACATGAAGGAAATGCAGGTGAACAGATGCTAACTGCCACCAAGATATGGCTCTGACATTGTTGGCTATTTGACTATGGAGAAAATATAACACCTAGGGAGGTAATAACCACAGCTGAAGAGGCATTCTCATGCTGCCTTGCAACACAGACAAACCTTTCAGCAGAAATTTCTTTTGTTTGGAGCCTCCCCATCAGCATTTAGAATTGGAAAACCTTTTTTGCAAGGCTTAAAAAAAGGGGCATTTTAATAATGTGATTTTTTTTTCAGGTGTTTTTCCCTGCAGTTGCATAATTCAAAACTATTGGACCAGAGAGACAGACAGACAGACAGACACTGTCTGCAGGCATGGCAACAAATAAATGCCACTACTTTTCAGCAGCCGCCCACTGGAATAAATGCATGTCTTGCAGCTATTTCAGAGCAAAATTGCTCCCTTCATTTCCTTCTCTTTAAAATCCAGGGAAGTTAGGTACCACTTTTCAGGAAATAACACCATGACATTCCAGCAGCGTTAGGGTTTGCTGGCATCATGGCCAAGGAAGTCCATATTTGCCATTTTTCAGAGAGCAAATGTACTTTGGCTGCTTATAGATGTAAGAGCATCAACCCAGACAGTAACACAAAACATCACATTTGGAAAGGTCTAGCTCTGGCTGCACTGGGCACTGCCCATGGGCACTGGGGAGGCAGCAGGGATGGCAGCTCACTGAGGGACAACCAGCACTGCCCTCTGCTCTAGGGGCTGCAGCAGACAGCCCCATGGACATGGGGAGATGCAGGGCACATTTGGTGGCTGAGGCATGTGGCATGGCACCCGTTGGAGGGTGGTTTCCCACAGGACATCCTGCAGGGAAGTTGTGGGTGAAGATCCCTCTGCAAAGGCAAGTGTGGCTGCATGAGGGGAAAACTGCCTGCCCAGGGGGAAATGCAGCAGAGAGAAAGAAACACTTTTTGCAGCTCCAACCACAAACCCCACTGTGAAGGGCAAGTGGGACACCTTCCCTGATTCCTGCACAGGGAGGGACCCACTGAGCCCAGCTGGAGCAGAGCAATTCTCTACCTAGGCTGTGCCTAGCTGCTCATTTTTCAGCAGCTGTAGCTGGCACAGGTCTGAATGATGGAGAGGCCTGAGATGTCCCAGGATTATAAATCCTGGGACATAATGGCTGAGTCCAGCTATATACAAGAAAAAAAATTATCTATCTATCTATCTATCTATCTATCTATCTATCATCTATCTATCTATCTATCTATCTATCATCTATCTATCTATCTATCTGTCTGTCTATCTATCTATCTATCTATCTATCCACATACCTATGTGTGTGTACATATATATGCAGCACCCAACAGAGAAATATGTGTCAAGTACTAGCTCAGGAAGGGCAGCAATGATGCTCTTGACCTGCTATGATGGCCCAAAGTTGGCTTTGAAATGTTCAGATGGCAAAGTCTCCCAGGTTTGTCTGGCTATGGTTCAGCCCACTGGCAATTAAACCATTTGCCCAAGTACCAGCAAGGGCCATAAGCAGTTTTTATCAAGTTACTGCCCCAGGCAGTGTGGTCTTGTCTGTTAGACACAGCCAGAGGTTCAGCTGCTAGGACCTTGGGGGTGGCTGGACATGGCACAGTGCCCCAGACACCAGAGGGGTGGAAGAAAGGGTCAGCACTCAGTGCTTCACCCCATCACTTCTCTGTCCCTGTCCCCTTACCTGGTCACTCTCATATAGGGTCTGCAGTGGGCTGCGACCAGCCTTCCCCTGCCAGGTGGATCTCATATCTTCAGAGGCTGAAAAAGGAGTGAGGAAAATCAGAGGGGTTGGAAAGGTCTGCTTCCCTCATATTCCCTGGAGATGCCCAAGTTAGGATAAGATATCTCCCAGGCAGAGACAAACCCATTTGGCTCTGGAAGTGATGCTCAAGCAATGCTCATCCCTCCCTATTTTTAATAAAATCTGCAGTTAGCATTCCGAAGGTCCAGACCTATTTTTTAACAAATAAAAGACCATAAATAAAGGTAACAACAGCTTGTTACAATTTCAAGAGCAGCAGGGCACAGTTTGATCTATATGCTTTTGGGAAATGCCACTACATCGGGCTGCATGTTTGAGGGAATGATGCAGGAGGAGACAGGACCCCAACCAGCACTGTCACAGCCCTGTGAGGGGTGAGATGGCCTCTGTGCTTGGCAGAGGGAAGGGGCAGAACCAACACTGGCAGCTCTGTGCTGAGCCCCAACAGGCTCAGGGTTTGCACTTCCCAGCTCAGAGACAGAGACAGGAGCACACATATTGGTCATGTGCTTTGTTGACTGGTAAATCAATTGAAGTTCTTATTTGCTGGTTTTTTTCTTCCCTTATAAAACAGCAGCATCTCCTCTGGTGTTCAAAGCTGAGGACAGCCACCCAGGCTGTCCTTGCCCCCTCCCTGCCCTGCAGATCAGCTGCTTCATTTCAGAGTTCCATCTGCACCAAACCCAAGGCTGGGTCTGACCAGCCACGAGTGCAGCACCACACACCCAGCCAGTGACAGCTGCTCAAGTTCTCCTGCTCATCAATTATTTAGAGATGCAACCATCTTCCAGGCTAGGAAGCATCTGCTTCAGCTGCCATTCCTCAGCCCCAGGGATCTGTTTCCAGCACAGTGGGGGCAGAACCATGTGGCCTGGATATCCCAAACCCAACACATGGAGCCAGCCATGGCAGGGGCACAGGCTCTTGCTTGCAGCAACACCTCCAAGCAGCTCTCCCACCACTCACCCACCCTCTACTTTTTGGCTCTGACTCTCTCCATTGGCAGAGGACGACACAACAGTTTTCCCATAAAAAGGTTTGTAACCATGGGGGCTGTGCAGCCCTGGAGTTGGCTTCCACAGAAAAAATCACACCATGAGTTTTAAAATGGAGAATGATGTTTTTGCTGAAGGGGAAGATAGGACACATTGTTCAGGAGACTGTGGCCTGGGAGGCTCTTCCAGTCCTCCAAGTTCCTGGAAAAAGCATCTGCCACAAGCCATTTCTGGCAATGTGAAGGATTCTAACAGAAGCTTTTTGCACAACAGTTTGGGGCTCTGGATCTTTTCATTCACTGACCGTCACCAAATAACCCCAAATTTCTTATACAAGTCCCAGATGACATCTGTATAACCAAAATAACCAGAAGGAAAAATCCTGATCCTCTACTCATTTCCACATGCTTGTATTTCGCTTAAGTGAAAGCTGCTCCAAAGCACAAAGTCACCAGGGTCTCAGCTAAACATTATTCATTCCTGGAGCTGTAATTAGGAGGAAATGACTGCCTGACCTCACAAGATTTCATCAGCAGTGCCTGCACGCTTGCGTGTCCGTGGGAAATGACACTTCCTGCAGCACTGGATTGATCAAGATGTTACTCAATGAGAAGGTAGAGCTCCTTCCTCAATCCTCTCTATCAGTTACCCCACAGGAGGGTGAAATGGCATCTGTGCCAGTGGGAGATAGCAGAAAATCCAACGTACAGTGCTGGGCTGAGATGCTCATCCCAGAGGAGCCCCATTTCACATTTCTAGGCTCAGCTCTCTGCAAATGACAGGGAATGAGATTGAAAACTTGACTCACTGCAGCTCAAATCTGCAAACAGAGAGCATTAAACTTGAGCCCCTTTCCCCTCTGGCTGGGGCTGATAAACCCCTGTTGGATGTAGGACTGTAACCCCACTGAGGGCTGTCAGCTGTGCCCTGCAGCAGACACTGCTCCTATATTTAGTAAAAACAATGTGGAGGCGTTTGTTTTCAAGATTACCATGTGCATCAACCAGAACCTTCCTCACCGGCACAGAAGCAAACCCTGGGTGGTTCAGGCTCACTTAAGGCTACTGGAAATGCAAATAGCTTGTGCTGGTGCTGCACAGGGAGGTGTGGAAATGTCCCAGGGAGAGGCTTCAGTGCCCAGTGCAGCGTCAGGTCATGGCCCCAGAGGAGCACTGGCTCAGCAGGAGGCTCTTTGGGCTCAACAAAAGGCAAATCTGCAGTAAAGCAGGGAGGGAGCAGAGGTCAGGCAGGTCACAGCCATGCTCTGACCTCTTCAGTCCTCTTTCTTTCAGAGGGACAAGCAGCTGTTGCACCTCGCAGGGCTCTTGCCAACAGCCCCAGCAGAAATGTTGCAGAATGGATTTCCTCCAGCCCTTCCCCAGGGCAAGATCTGGCAGAGATCAAGACATCTTCTCTGGATAGCAGCAAACCCCCTGGGATCCCTGCTACGCTCTTGCTGTACAGCATTCCAAAAAAAGGGGAAGAGATTTTAAAAAATGGAAAAAAAGCCCTGCCAGGCTTCTCCCGTGCAGATGGAGGAGGCTGGGAGTGCTGAGCTGGCAGGGGAAGACACAGGCACTCGGCACTGGCTGCATCCTGACGGGCTGTGTGCTCCAAGGCAATGACACCATCCCTGCCCCAGCACTGCCAAACCCTTCAGAGCACGGCCTGGCCCAGCAGCAGGGTTTGGGTTTGTACAAGGCTCCACTGCAGGACATCTCCCCACTCAGGAAATTTCTGCTTGCACTGCTTGCAGCATTCCAAGGAGAAAAGCAGCTGGGATCCCAGCTGGGCCATGACAGTGAATTCTGGAGACAGAATGAAGCCCTGTGGCAGAGGGGCAGATGCAGCTGTGGCCCTGCATGGCTCCATGAGGCACCAGTGCATGAGAAGGGCAGCATCCGATGTGTCCCATGGGATGGAGTGTGCATTCTCCACAAGGCTGGCTCAGAGTGGCTGCAGGTGCATGGACAGAGACAATCCAGGCTGCCCATGCCCAAAGCATCCCCAAAACATCTGGGATCACCTGGCAGTCACAGTGGTAGGCATGCCAGGGCTGCTGCAACCTGCTTGAGCGAGCAGCAGGCTGTAGGCAGTGATTTAATGGAGTCCAGACCCCTAAGATCAGCCTTTGCTGCCCAACACAGCCCTGCCTGAGACCCCAAGCTGTGGCTATCCCCTGGTCACCACCCCTCAGCCCCAGCACCTGCAGCATCACTGCTCACACACTCCTGTCCCAGCCCTCCCTGCTGGCAGACCCTGGCTGGCATTTACACATCCCTCCTATTCCACTCATTCATACTGAGAGAGTCAAGAACCCCATTCCCTGTATCACTGGTTTACCCATCCCCTGAATGCCCCTGGGACTCTCAAGAAGTTTGAGAAGGCCAAGGAATACTGAAATAATTGACAGTTGTTGAGGAGGGAGTATCATGTGAGTGAATTAATGGTTTGTGCTGCATTTTGGCACCATGGTCCTGAGTACAGCAGGATATTCCATCTTGGAGGAGCTGCCAAGACCTTCACATCCTGGCTTTTCTCCTGACTTTATAGCTTGTTACCGAGGTTCCCAGATTCCACCACATGCACTGGTAATCCTTGGAAATTTAGCATTGCCACAATTGCATTTGAAAGCAGGGACGTCACTCAGCCAAGGCATATCAGCTTGCTAAAGGGGAAAAAACACCAACCCTTGGCAATTGCAAGATCACTGTTTGGGTGAGAAGTATCATAGGGCATGTCTGTGATTCAAATCTAAAGTGTTTGTCACTGAGACAGGCAGAAGGAAGCGTCACATTTGTCCTCTGAATCTTCAAATGATGAAGCAAGGTCATAGGAGTGATGCAGAGCAGGAGAGCAAACCTGCTGTGCTAAGGCAGAGACACTGACCAGAAATCACGGAATAAGATGAGCCTGAAAGGAAGCTCAGGCACATTTTTGAGTCTCCTGTACTACGAGGTCTTGCAGACTTTCTTCTGGAGCTTAAAAAGGTATCACACTTCCTCCCTCTGCTCCTGCAGCCCAGATTTCATTGCTGTCCCATCACAGCTGAAGCTATTCTGCTCCATTGTATGACATCAACACCACAGAAGGATCTGGGGCTTCAATGTCTTGCCAGTTCTCCTTGGAAAACAGAATAGATTTTAAAGCTGTGAATTTGAGGTGTACTAGCTGATTGCAAAGACAGCCAGACGTGTGAGGTGAGGGAAAGACTGGATCATGCCTATTCCAGACTTCTGGAAGCACCAGTGAAAGAATTTGCTGTTTTGGCTGGAGAGACTCTTAAAACAGGAGGGAGGTTCTCTGCAACCACAACAGCAAATCCAGCACATGAACTGAAGAGTTTGGCTTGCAGACAGGATTCAGGCAGCAACAAGCCTGCTAGGCTGACATCAGCATTACCCAGGCTTTAGAAAACAGTCTGAAGGAAAGAAAGCAATTAAAAGATGTGGGTGCAACTGGATAATAAACAGCTTGGAATGAAAATCAACATGGCATTTACCAGGCACAGCTCATACTCATGTGAACTTGTCTGTAAATAAAATAAGCTGTTTCTGTTGATCAAGCCTGTGTGGTAGATCCTTACCCAGATACACTCAGAGTGTGGGAGACAACACAGCACAGGAAACGAGGACTTCAGTCAGAGAAGATGAAGTTTAGAAGGTGAACTGTAAAGGTCACGAGCAGCTAGAGAGCAGGTGGCACTTAAATGAGAAATACTGGACAGAGGGCAGATTTCGAGAAAAATTTCTCCCAGATTATTTTAGGGATTACTATTTTGAGAAGGAGTTGACATAAAAACAGAAAGATACCGATGATGGACAAAGCATTGAGAAAGGCTGCCATGGCAGGGAAAGACTGAAAGACCAACAGGGAAACTGAAGTTCATCCTGGATGAGGGGAGTGGAAATTTAATAGGATTTAATTTCACAATGTTGGAATTCAGCAGTTTCTGCTACTTTGCTGCTGGAAGTGGCAGGAGGTCCCAGATGCATTAGTTCTGGGCCATCAGCTGCCAGTGTGACAGTCATAAAAATAGGCAAATGAAGCCCTTAAACAAATCAGGTGAGATATTTGCCATCTCAGCAAAAAAAACCATTATCCATATGCTATTATCCATAGCAGATAATGAAGGATAGGAAGAGGTTTGGAAACCCCAGATCAGTGGGAGTCAGTTGCTGGGATGCACCAGGAGGAATACCAATTCATTTTGGAGGATGAAGCTTTCAGACATTTTCCAGGCTGGACCCTGGGGCCACAAGGAGCCAAAAATTCCACATGTGGTCTCCAGTACAAAACACTGGAGAGGGTTAACACCTGGAGGAGATCCAGTGGTCTCCAGCCAAGGGAAGTGAAGAGACAGCACATGAGCAGGCACCCCAGAGGCCCTGAGGAGCTAATCCTGACCCCACCACTGCCTCCCTGCTGCTGTCTCACAGCCCCAGCTTTGCTTCCTGTTGTGTCTGTGCAAAACCTAAAAAAAGAGAAAAAAATAATTGTGGTGCCTGAAATGATCAGTGTAAATTACAGCCTGCAAATGCCAGCAGGTCAGTGGGAGAGGTGCTGCTTTGTTCTGTAGGAAGGCTCAGTTCTCAGGGCAGACCCTCTTGGAAGGGGATGCTCTCTCTAAAACCAAAAAAAAAAGTTCTGAAATTGGAGGAGATATTTTTGATGGATTCTGACTTGAATGAAGGAAAAAGGATTGGTGACAAGAGCTGTCTGCCTGGCACACAAGGCATGTGTGCAGCTGAACTGCATTCATAGGAGGAGGAAGAGTGTACAGTGGGAAACAAATAACTGTGTTATCAGAAGGGTAAGCAGTGCCCAGAGCTCTACGGTGTAAAGGGATTTGCTCTTGGTTTAAGTCACTCATGGAAGAGCCAGAAATTAGGACCTGGATCTCTTCATGGATGCAGCAATGAGCTTCTCCAGACCTTGCTGACTCCTCTCCAGCACCTGCCAGGGGCAATGAGTGAGTGTTTCAGCCACAGCAGTGACGGCTCACTCACCCCTGACCACAAAGACACTGCTTTGCAAAGACAGGCTCCTCACTACTGAAATAATGCACCCAGGAGACACAGAGAACAATTGTGCCATCGAATTTCTGAGAGGATGTTGTGATCGTGCTAGTCAAAGCCAAACCCTAGCTGCAGCCACTGGCTGCTGAATCTGTCCAATTTTCGGTTTTAACATCCAAGCAGGCCAAAAAAAAAAAAAAAGAGAGAGAAAGAAATTAGAGCTTGGCAGCAGCAGTGATGAATCCAGACAGTTCCTGCAGTCTGAGCTCAGTTTTCCCCCTGGTTTGATAGCAAAGACTGGGACATGCAGCTAGACATACAGACTGTGAGGATGAGGACATGAGGGCCAAAAAATCCCACATGGAAGCACCATTTGAACCCCTGGGCAGTTGGCAGTCGTCCACATGAAGAACCCTGTCTGGAAGGATCAGAGCTATAGGGTCAAACAGTGCTGTCTCCAGAAAACAGCTTAATTCTAGGAAGCTCTGGCTTTTATGCTTGGGCTCCTACTGGTGGAGAACACATTTCCTCAATTTTTGCCTGAGCACAAAGGCTGATTTTTGTTTGTTGTTTTGGGTTATTTTTAAAAGACAGATACTTTTCAAAACAATGGTGATGTAAGAGTCCAACACCAAAATCCCACAGAGAACTCCAGACTCACTCACTGCCTTAATGTTGTGGAAGGCACTGACCTCTCTTTGATGGACAAGATGACCAAATAAGTGACCCTTTGCTTTCTCACATCATACACTTGGCTGTGAAGAACCATAGCAGTTCTGGTGTTCACAGAGCTAAGGGAGGACCTCTGGGACTTAAAACCAAACACCATTCCTATTTTAATTCTTACTGAAAGGTTTTGATTTGGGAATGGGAATACTTTGGCTCCAGAAGCAAATAAAATTTTTGGCTTCAAAGAGGCAATCAAGTCTCCTTAAAGTCTTGTGACTGCTCATTTTTACTGCATCTAGAAAGTCAAGCATACAGACAACAGAGGCTTAATTAAAAAGCTTATGAAAGGAAAAGAAATCTAACAGAGCCACATGATTGATTTGCTTAAATGCATCCTTCAGCTCTGTGAATTCAGACACAACCACCTCTGCTGGGGAGCTGCAAGTGTAAGGAGGTGAAAGTGGCTGCCTCTTTCAGGTGTCTGCAGCCAGAACACTCAGAGGGAGTGGGCAGCATCCATGCCCCTTTCTGGCAGGTAACTGGCAGCAGAGCACATACACAAGAATTTTGGGACGAGAGAACATGTCACTGCAATATTCAGACAAGCACAAGCAATGTCAAAACATCACCAGCCCTGCAGAGAACAACCAGAAAAGATGATTTCTGGTCTTCTCCCCTGGCCTCTCCCAGGCACTGCACTGCTCCCCAAGAAGGGAAAAGCTCAGATATCAACCCACGACAGTCCCCACCTTGCACAGCTTCCATGTGGCAGCCAAGAGACCCCTGTGGAGCAAACACTGTGCTTGACCTCTTTTGTTCATCCTGGGGCTGTGCCTGCCAGTGGTGAGCAGGAGGAGTGATGGAGGGGAGCTGGCATCAACTCCCAAACTCTGTAATTCTAATATTTACAATACAAACATGCATTTCTTATTCCAGACCAACATCCTCTGCTGCTCAGGAAATGCCCCTCTGGCTCTTCCCACTGTTGCCTCTCTTTTAATGGTGTTTTTCTCCCCAGTTATGCCTCGTTCAGCCTGTTCTGCCTCATGACAATGTCCTCTTGCAGAGACTCAGCACTGACACAGGGAAGAGGTTGCCACCTAGCACAGCCCCATGCAGTGTGGCCACAGGCAGACCCACTGCTGGCCTCCTCCAGTGTTTTCCTTGCTGATGAACAAGCCAGCAATGTATAACCCAGGCTATTCCTGACAGCCTGCCCTTGGCTCTGTGGGCCAAGCCTTGGAAAGGGCTGGCTGCTCTGCATGTCTCTCTGCTGAGGTACAGGCGGCAGAGAGTCTGTTGGAGACGTCTGTCTCGGCTCACTTGGTAGGGAACGGGAATAATTCTCCATCAGACCTTCCCCTGCCAGCTCCCCTCCTGCTCCCGACAGCAGACTGACAACCTGGAGCATCCTGGGGAGCAGCAGGACCTTCCCCATGCTTGCTCCAGAGCGTTTTCAGACCTTAGAGCAGAGCCAAGGGCCAGGATAGCTGCACCCCTACAAGGGTCCTGGAGTAGGTCCTTCCCAGATAGCCCAGCCAGGCTAATGTAGATAGCAGAAGGACCTTTGTGACTCTGCTTCCTGAGCAGATCAGCAGGCAGGCACATCCCTGTGCCCTGCAGAGCCATCTCATGATTCAGTGACATTCTTCCATGTCACCAGTTGAGCCACAACTCTCAGGCATTGGCATGACACCACGAAGCTCAACTCTCCCTCTAAAACCCCTGGGTTTTTCACCAGCACTGCACCCTAACTCTCAGGCTCAGAAATTCCCCAGGTAGCTTGGTTTTGGGCCATACAACTCTATTTTGAAGCAGAGCCAGCACTGGATGTTGTCAACTCAGTTATCCCCATGGCAAAGGGGCTCCATTTGGTGCCTCCTGACTTAATGATATTTCATTTAGCAGAAATGAAACCAAGTGACTCAAAGTTGGCTGGGTCAGACAGAATCAAGTCCCAGCAACATGGGGATACTTGAAAGCTTAGCTCAGGCTTCTTTTCCCAGAGCTGCACATTTTCTCCCATCCCCCCAGTCCTTCTGAAACAGCCAAACCAAGTAATTAAAACCCCCTGCCTCCCCTCACCTCCCAGCACTTGGAAACAGAGATGCATTGGGAGGAGGTTACCCACAAAGCTAAGGGAAAACCCACAAGGAAAGCAGCTCAGGGCAAAGCCAAGCAGAGCAAGACAGGACATGCACATGAGTAAGTTTACACAAGGAACAGCCCACATACAATGGGACAGTGAGCATCAGCAGGGGATAACAAATCTTCTTTCCCATCAGCCTGGATGGGTGAACCCACACATTTGCATATGGGAGAGGGTGGTTTTGCAGCTCCATGGGCACAGGGGTCACTTAGAAATGATGTTTTAGCCACAGTGATAAAGTACCATTTCAGGGCTTTCAGATGAGCGGTGGGGTGCAGAAGAGGGATGGAGGATGTACAATGGTTCATCATCTTCCTCTTCTCCAGTACCTGGCTAAAACATGTACCATTCTTGTGGGGATCCCTGGACCTCACCATTACCGGGTGTGCATGGGCAAGATTGCTTCCTTTGGGAAGGAGATGAAAGGAAGTGTCACCCCCTAAAAATAATACCCTTGTTTTCAGCAATCACCCCCTTGCAGCATCTCCAGAGTGCCAGGGCTGTGTGGCACAACTGGGTGGCAATGGCAGCCAGGCTCCCTGGCACTGACAACAGCCTTCCTCCAGCCAAGAAACACACTCCAAAGAGGGGACAATGAGTCACTGTTTTACATGGGATAACTCGATGGACTGCACCGCCCCTAACAGGAAAAGTCATTCCCTCTTCCAGGGATGTGCCCTCCTGTCTGGAAGGCAGCAGTCCACGGGTAAGAGAGGAATAAGGGGTGTGCTGCCTTCAGAAGATGTTAATGCAGGGCGTGGATGAAGGTTCTAAGCTATGCTCTCTGGAAAGTGATGGATGGGAAGAGCCACGCAGAGGGGTGAGTACATGTCCTGCTCTTGTTCCAGCCAGACAGGGAACAGCCAGGCCTGCCAGAGCAGCAGTGGTTGTGGTGAATGTCTGGGGGTGGAAATACACAGCCTCAGGGAACTGAAGCAGGACCAAAAATCCAAGCACACCTGCCCCAGTTATGCCCAAGATCCCTGATATCTGTGCACAGTCACCTGCAGGCAGCATCCCTGTAAATGGGGCTCATGGGTCTGGAGTGCCTCTGGCAAGTCTTTTTGGGGTTGGAAAGGCAGCAGAGCTGCACGACTTCTCTGTCTGATATTGGGGCACTTATCTCACTCACCCAGTGCAAACTACTCACAGCACAGGGCTCTCACACAGAAATCTGAGGGCAGACAGGCACAGGGACAGCCCAAAAGCCCCAGGCACACTAAATGCACTCACATGGCTTCCAGCCTGCAAAAGGCAGATAGATCTCCCTGCTTCCCCAGTCTGGGGTTGCAGTGACCCATGCTCATGGCTGTCACCTACCCACAACCACTTCCATGCTCACTGACTCATGCCAGATGCAATAAAACTGCAGACAGCAGACATGGGGCAGTGGCCAGCAGCACAAGGTGCCACTGGCACTAAGTGCCACCAGACTTCAGGTTTCTCCATCTGGACCCAGTTCAACACAGACACATTGACTTTCATTGGAAAATGCCTCAGCCCAGCCTCTCAAGTGCTGTGGCAACCTCTGTGGGGCAGGCAGTGTCCCTGTGCCAAGAACAGCCTCCTGAGCGGGTGGTGTGACAGCAGCAGCCCCACAGCTGACCTGACCCCTTCCCAACCACAGGCTCCTGTCCTCCTTGCCACCAACTTTTCAGTGCCTTCTTTTAGCTCAAACATGCCCCAGCCATGTGCCTTGCCAAGAGTCACACCTGAAGAGAGCCCTCTGACAGGTCACACATGGAGCTGGCACTGCCATCACCACAGAAATGTCACAATTAGACCTTATTCCACATCACCACTGCCTTCTCCACTGAAAGAACCCAGCAACTGCCTCTCCAAGGGGCAATTTTTGGCACAGTTCATGGCTAGAAACAGGACGCTGGGTGAGATCAGCCCCTGCTGCACCACATGCTGCGTGTCCTGCTCAGCACCACGTGGAATGAGGGATGGGAGGGAGGGAGGCAGCAGTCCAGCATTCAGAGCTATTTGGGTTTTTCTCCAAACCACTAGAAAAGAGGGACCTCTGATGAAAGTGCTCCAAAGAAACACAGCAAGCACTGCTGGCAGTATAATCTCCACTGTCCATTTCTATTAATGCTCTTGCAGGTCTAGCAGGAACTGGAAGGCTTGGAGCTGACTTTTCACCATCCAAGGCGTGCAAGAACTCCCAGATGAGCAAAGCCAGCATGACCCTGGTGCAGCCCCCACCAGTGTCCTTTGGAGGGGCACTTCCCAGCAGGCTGCTGGAGCACTTGCCTGGCAAAAGAGACAATGGACTTGTGTGTGTTTTGCTGCTGGTGTCTGGCTGACAAACCCAACCCACAGAGCTTCATATTTGCAGTGCACACTCAGCACTCTGCAGCCAGCACAGACTGAGGGATGATCCAGCACTGAGGAGTTTGCAGCCAGCTCTGCCTTCCATCTGCTGCACACAAAGCTCAGGCAGCACCACAGAGGTGGCTGAGAGGTTTGAGGGGGTGTCGTCAGATGGATGTTTTTTTAGGCTGCTACAAAAAAGAACATTAAACTCCTGATGTGAGATGGGGTCAGAACATCCTGCACTAGTTCAGCTTTCTACTGCATGTCACACACATTGGGCAGGAAAATAATTATCTTTCTTAATTTATTTTTTTGCCTTTTCTTTTATTTTTTTTCCCCTAACAGGAGGCTGCTCAGCCTTTAACTGCCTGGAAGAAACTTCTGAAACCTGAAATCCCTGGTCTGTCCAGGCTTCAGCCAGATGCCTACTGTTTGGGGAGTGCTGGCTGTACCCAAGCCAGTGCAGGGACTGGCTGCCACTGGTTCCAAAAGTGACTGTGATTCAGAGACCTGGCTTCTGGACATGCTTTAAAACCACTTGTGCATTACTCTTGATGTTCAAGATCCTGGAAGGTTTACTTAGGAAGTAGTTATTGCCATCGCCATTAGGAAGATATTAAAATCACATAAAGGAACTCCTTGTTTTCTATAAAGCTTTGTGAAAGCTCTTTCCTCTTTTGGCTCCTGCTTTCGTGCACAGCTTACTTTGCCTTTATGTTTCTGAAGATAATTTTTCTTCATTTGTCACCAATGACACCTCTTGGACCATCACAGTGCCACCAGCCATAGCCAGGCACAGGGGCTGGCACAGCTGGGCCTTGGCTGTGTGCCTCCCTCCTCCCTGCAGGTGGGGATGGCTTAGGCTCTGTTTTTCAAGGAAGGCCTTCTTATTCCCATTTAGTCAACCTGAGTCAAGGATCAGCCAGGGAAACTCTAATCAAGTGATGGAAAATGGTGACAGTTATAGGATTAGCTCACAATAAATCATGCAGAAAAGGCAAAGAAGGAATCCAGCTGCTTCAAGGAGCCTGCCAAATGCCCCAGCATCGTCTGTGGGGATCATATTAGGAACAGAGCCAATGGCAGCTGCTCTGGACACTCTGACCCATTCAGTGGTTCTTCCTAAAACCTCCATGTCTCCTCAGCAGCAGGAGGCTCTGGTCACCTGGTACCCACCTGAGGCAGCTGCCAGGAAGGTTTAATAGATCACAGGCATTTGAGGTGGAGGGATGTATTTTGCTGGGGCAACGTTCCTAGCTCTGTGCTGTCACAAGGACTGCAATTAAGATCTTTATAGGAAAGAGCAAATGAACAATATCCAGCAGGAACGTGGCCTCTGAGCAAATAAAGTATTTGTGTGTAAGTACCATGCAATCTTCTGTTTCCAAATGGTTAATTCCTTCTATAAGCCAAGCTAGAAGCTTTCCAAGAGCAATTTCTCTTCCCCATTACGCCTGTCGTTCCTCCTGGCCCCAGTTGGCTGCTTGCATTTATAATACAAGTCTGAACTGCCAGCATTTCCATTCCTTGTCAATAAACTCCTCCTCTGCAGCCTGCTGCCCGAAGGAGCTGCAGAAGAAAGGGTTGTTCCAGCAGTGCCAAGGCAGGAATCCTTGCTAGGATGGACAGGGGCTGATCTCCCCAGGGCAAGGCTGCACCAGAGACCCACCTCTCCCTAAAAACCCACTCATGTGGTGTCCATACCCCTGCAGCCCCCATCTCTGGGCAGGCTCAGGCAGCCCACAGCTGCTCACACAGCACCACGGAGCTGCCAAGCCCAGAGCCCATCTGCAGCAGCCTGCTGCCTCCTGCTCAGCTGCTGAGGCCACGGCAGGCCAGCATGCAGGGGACCGGGCTGGGCTTGCTCCAAACCTGCCTGCACTCAGCCCTGGTTTGGGCAGATGCTGTCTGTGCCCTCTGCACACAGGACACCTGCACAGGCACAACCAAGAGGAGTCTCTCTAATGTTGGATGGCTCAGCTTGCCTGCTGAATGTGTTTCAAGCCATCTTGTCAGCTCTCTGCATCTGGGACGGATGAAAGCCTCACCAAGCTGATCTGAGAAAAAAATTCAGGCTCAGCAAACCCTTCCCAGAGCAGCACCTTGCACACAGACATCCCTCCCTGGCTTTGCTTCACAGCTCTTCCTCCTCTGCTCCCAGCAGAGGCAGCTGAGGGGCTGTGTCCTGCCTTTCTAAATGTCACAGGTCTTTAGCTGTTGAGACTCAGGGTCACAAGATACACAGCAAGAGGCTTTACAAACATTGAAGAGATGCACGAGCTCGCAGAGGAGGAGGGGAGTGAATTACAGCCTGCTGGAGAGTAGGGGGAACCATCTCCAAGAATCATCTCCAGCACAAAAGGTCCCACCGTACAGCCTCTTGTGCCTACTTCTGCTGCATTTAGTAGAGGCCACTGCCTGGGGCCACCAAAGAGTCCTGTCTTCCCAGCCAGCATGTTCAGCAGAGGACACAAACATCTCCAGTGCCATCACAGCTCTGGGACACATCTAGCATCACTGGCAGCTGCTTGCCTGAGTGGCTGTAGGATTTAACCCTCCCTGAGCATGGCTGTTGGCTCTGGATACATCTCTTTCCTTTTGACAGGGAGTGAGCAAGCTCTGATGGGGACCTCAGGAAGAAGGGAACTGGGAGGCTTGTGTGTGCACCAGCCAGCAGCAGCTGTGGGCTACTGATGCAAAACCCCACCAGCACCAAGTCAGCCTTGTCTGAGACTCACACTGCCTGTGTCTGCTGATCCTATTAAGCCAAAGGGAAATCAATCTCCCTGATACTGCCAGGAGTAAACTTGGAAGGGACCCAGCTGTGAATATGCTACCCCTGCACCCTTGCCAAAAGGAAGGGCCTGGCTCTGTAGATATGTGCAGGACTGAACTCGCTGCCTTCTACTGCCATGGGGAAATCTGCCTGTGCAGAGACACTCCCGTGGCAGGCAGAGCCACACATCTATGGGGAAAAACAGTACAAATGGGGGTGGGGAACTGCTGAGGAGCTTCTGACCTCCAGTTTGTTTGTGCTGATTTCTCAGCTCGCTGCTTTGAAGAAAGCCCTCTGGAACAGGCAAGCCAGCCCCAGAGACATCCACACTGGGCAGCTCCAAACAAACATCACCTTTGAACCTCATGTCGATATTACCCACCTTCCTGCGAGGTCAGTGAAGCAACATCTAGCCAGAGAGCAGGCTTGGATTGGGTTCCACATTAACAGTGAGGCTGCAAATTCATAGGGAGAGAGTGCACTGCAAGAGACAGCACAAACCCACTGCTGCTCCCTCCCTGGAAAAGCTGGGAAAGCAGCCAGGAGATGGAGGGCTGTAAATCAAGAGGCATTTACATAGAGAAGGAAAGGCTATGAGCATGTTGTGACTGGAGGCCAGGACTCATGGCCTCAGCATCCCTCTATCTCACAGGTGACAAGCTGATGGGAAGGGACCCACAGGCCCTGTGAAGATCCAAAACATTTAATGGCACATCTCCTTGCACAAGCACCATGGGTAGGATGCCAGTGTCTGCCCATCTGCTATGACCAGCCTAGAGCCTTCCTGATCTGTCACTTGAGCCACTGCAGAGAGAGCAACCCGTTCAAAGACTCTTTGGGGAGAAAACAACTCCAAGTCCAGTTGGATAATGCTTTGAGAGAGCCTATGAAAATTAATTCAAATTATGAAAAAGCTGGATCTCAGCAGAATCGGGTGCTTCTCCAGCACTGCAGGTCTCAGCACCTGTACTCAGCACAGTTTGTGTCCACAGCTACATCACAGACTCACCCGAGCACAAAAGAGCTGGGGCACTGTGGTTTGCAGCATCTCACAGCTGCCAGATCAGCCTCACAGTGTGACACCACCCTGAGGGCTCAGTGACAGGGTTTGGTGACAGTGACCAGGGATGCAGCACTGCTGGGAGCACTGAACACCTTCATCATTCATTGCCCCAACATACTGGGGATCAGGGGTAAGGTGGAGGGAAGGCAGGACATGCCAACAAATATGGGGGCAACCAGGACTCAAAAGAGCCAGGCTGGTGCTTGGAGAGTCCAGCTGTAGGTGAGAAGGCTCTTGTCACTGTACAGGGAATGACCTGAGGTGGCACAGGGCAGTGTTCAACTGGGACAGAAAAATCAGCAGACATTGAATCCACACGAATTCATACCCTCAAAACCAGGTTCTTAACCATTTCCAGCACTGAATGGTGACTTATTTTCCTCTCAGCACAGAGCTGCCAAAGGATGTGGCTTTGTGGCCAGGCCTTCCTGCACTGGTAGACAGTGATGAGCCACCTCAACTGCAGATGAAGCTGCTGAACCCAAGGGTGGTGCAGCTGCTGTAGTCCTAAACAGCGAGCAGAAACCCTGCTTCTCCCAGGAAAGACCAACTCCAAGCCCTTCCCAGCCAAATTCCCATCAGCATGCCAGCCCATAAATTTACAACTGTTTATCTAGTCAAAACTCATCCAGATATTAAGAGCTCAGGGGCACTGTGGGGAAAACAGGAGCAGGCAGGGCAGCCAGGCTGTTTTCCCAACAGGCTGCAGGAATTCCCCACTGGCTGCTTCAAGGCTGGACACCTCTGTGCCCTGAAGCTAAATGTGTTCAGTGCCATCCCAGCAAGCTAAAGGGAGTGGATTTGTGCAAGGATGTCTCAGACAAGGATGACCAGGTGTAGAAACAAAATTCAGGCAGATCTTAGCCTCTGAGATTTCAGAAGGTGGGAGCTGGAAAGGGTTACAAGGCAGGGACCTTCAGGAAGTGTATAGATCCCAGACATCCCAGTGAGGGCTGCTGCAAAAAGCCTGGTAAAAAATGAAACCTGCTCAATAGCATTCAAAAGAAATGCTGGGAGAGAGTTCAGCTTCCCTCCCATTTCCCCTCTTCCTGTTCCCACATCCACAGGTCCTGCCAGGCTGGCAGGTCAGAAGGACAGCACAAGGACCAAGATGGCTCTGGTCCTGATCTCATGTGGTGCCCTCACACAGCCCTTCATCAGCTTTTCAGATTGAAAATGCATCTTTTAGGCAGCTGCCCAGAGTGAGTCACAACAATGTGTGGGGCTGATGCAGAGACCCATTTGCCAGTAGCAGAGGAGTGTGTGTGCACAGGGCAGGGTGTGTGTGTTTGCTTTTTGCAATCACTGTCCTGTCTGAGGGGCTCAGACTGAAAGCATGCTCAGGACACTGCTGAGCTCTGACAGATTCAGCCCAGCAAGAGAGGAGCAGAGATTTGTGGGCTGTGAAGTGCTGGATGACAGCTCAGGATGTTGGCCACTGCAGGTTCCTCTGGCTACTGGGTGTCCTGGGCTTGCCCAGCTCCAGGCAGAGGGGCACTGGGGGCTGCTGGAACCATCCCTGCTGCCTCCTGTAAACTCTGCACAGGTCCCAATGCCTGGCTGGTGCTGCAGCAGCCCCTGTGTCCTGTGCCAGCACACATCTCCTGGCAGCACGAGCCTTGCAGTGGCAATGTTGGTATGGTTTGTGCACAGGGTCCAAGTCACACAGAGCCATTTCTCACACTGTGTCCTCTGGCTCCCCTTCCCTGTCCCCACACACACTGGGTGTCCCTCAGAGCATCACGCTCTGCTTCCAACACAATGAATGAAGCATCATCTCTGCTCCCCAGCTCATTAAAACTGTAAGAGAAGCAAATCAAGCCCCACAACACAGGGCTATCTCCTACGCTGGGTGATCTCCTGTGAAGGACGTGCAGGAAGAGCTCATCCAAGCAGTGCCCACCCAGCTTCTGGGGATACAGAGCAACTCTTGCTTCCTATCTTTGCCCATCTAGGGCTTTGACTTAGACTGAAATTTTGGCTTCCCAGTCAAAGTCCCAGGCAATTGGGAAATGGAGAACAGGAGCAAGAAGAGACATTAGGGGTTTGAACCCTGTTTATCAGAGCTCTCCAACTGACTTCAATGGATGATTTACTAGAATGACATAGGCAGAAGCACTTGGAGGGTGCATGTAGCAATATCTCCAGCCATCCAGCCCTGCTGGGAGGATTTTCCTGCCAAGGGGGGGAGCTGCATTTGAAGAAAGGAAAAATTAAAATATCTATGTCAATCAGTAAGGAAATTGCAGAGAGCTTGTGGTTGAATATAGACCTGTCCCATAGCTGCAGATCCAGGCAGGAGACAGAGACAGGGTATCCCAGTTAACAGCACTGCAAGCTCTGGAGGTACAGTGCATGTATGGAAGAGAACAGACTGGGCTGAACTGGGCAGCAGAAGCTGGGAATATGGGGTTCAACTCTCCATTGACACCAGTCACTCCCCTCCATCCATGAATAATCTTACTGGGGGACCCAGCTCCTAGGGTAGGTCCATTTGTCCCTGTTTTCACTCTCAGAGCAGCTGTGCCATGCAGGTAGGACCAAGACACAGCAGTGCTAAACCCAGGCCTTTCAGGCCACCAGAGCTACTTAGTGAGTTGTTTCTCCCTTCTCAGATTGATAACAGTCCTTAACTGCCTTTGAACAAGGAAAGTTTTGGGTTTTTGCCCAGCTGTGCCTCAAAGCCTCAAAGCAAAACATCCCCCCTTGGCCCCTCAGAAGTATTTGGGGAGTTAAGCTCTTCTTTGGGTACTCAGCTCCAAGGGGGAGTACTGGGAGTTAAGTACCTAATGCCTTTGTAGTTTCTTGGCTTCTGATACCAAGTCCTGGGAAAGACAGCTGTGTTTGCACTGGCATTAAGATGGAGGGTTTGTCATCCTCTCCGTTCAGATGCTTGCGGGAAGCAAAGACCAAGAAAGAAAATCCAGCTCACAACAAACCCCAACACCTCCAGGAGAGCTCTGGCCACTGCATGAGCACTCATCTCCCAGGCTCAGACCTCACCAACCTGCACCAACACAGGCAAAAGTCCTACTGCTGATGTTTTTGTGTTTTTGTGGAGTTCTGATCGTGGGATATTGGAGTTCTGTGAGTGGGGACAAAACACAGGTGCCACGTGCTGCCAGAGACGAACAGCCAGGCTGTGATGGCAGAGGGCTGCAGGACCAGCAGAGGTTGGATCCAGGTGGCAGAGGCACCAGGACATGAATCCTTCCTGCAGGGACAGAGTTAACTCCGGGTGTGCTAAGTCCACTCCTTTCCCCTCCAAAACCAGAGATTCTCAGGAAACTGTATAAAGCCAAGAAGGACTAGAGAAAGCATTCCTCATGAAAAGCTTGGCCCTCGGGAGCAGATGGGCTTCATTACTGTCCTGCTCTCTGCACTGGACTGGGTGGATTCTTCTACCCCGACAGGTCACAGATGGAGCATTTCATGTCTTTTCCAAACATGGCAGATCTGAGAGCTTCTAGCCTGTGTTTGCCAACATCTTGGCTGACAAATGTAGCTGTACTTCGAGCACTGGCTCCTCAAAGGGCAGCAGCTGCATCCTGGGCATCACGGCACTGTGACTGGGAATCTGAGCCAGGCAAAGCTGTCCCACAACAAAAACAAAGAAAGAAAAATCAACATCATTGGAAAGTGTCTTAGATTTGTCATCCCTGCCTGTGCTTGCAGCCTTAGCCAGGGTGAAGCAGCAGAGCCCTCCTTATCTGGAAGGCTGAGGACATGTGTCAGCCAGCTGCAGGCATGACCAGGCACAGAGCATTCGCTGGATGAACCACGCGCACGTCCCAAGGCAGCGTCTGAATTTCAGCCTCAAAATACCTTCAAACAATGGGGAGGAACTGAGGCCTAAAATAAGCTCTTTCCTGTTCTGGGAAAAAAAAAAATCCCAGGTTTGCAAAGGTCTGCTAATATTTAAGTGATTTTATCTCATATTTAAGTGTATTTATCTCCATTCTCCTAGGCCAGGTCTAGGTGCACTTGTAGGCTGACGGACTAGGGCTCTGTAGGACCTCTGTCAAATCATTTATCAACTTTATCTAATCTCTATAATAATTCGTATCCCCCTGAAGGGACAAATCTTTAGGAACAGAGATGGAGCTGACTGAGATTTCACAAGAACAGCCACAGATTTGGATGCACAGCTCAAAAAACTTGAAACACAAGATTTGGAACAATGAGAAGCAAGAGTTTCTCCAGGAACTAAGGGGTGTTGGGCTGGGCAAGTGAAACCACCTGAAAATTGGCAGAGAGTGGTAACAGGGGTGTCTTCCATATCCACCTTGGCACATCAGAGGGCTAAGAAACACATAAAAATTGTGAGTTTCCTGCCTGTGATATCTGCTACATGAGTTGATGTGGCTTCTGGCATTACTGCTCGTCCTGTAACACCCCAGTCCCTCTTTCTCAGGCTGGTGAAGTGCTATCTCCACTCTAGGAGAGGCTGAAGAAGGCTTTGCTCTATCAGTGCTCAGAGGAGATCCAACTGGTTGATGCAGGAGCAGATAAGGATGGAGAGAGCGATCTTGCTGCTTTCTTGTTTGGAAACCTTTCTGGAGCAGTATCACAACCCTGGCACTTCTGGTATCTCTCATTGTGAAAGAATCAGACCAAAGGCTGAGTACATCTCACCTGCAAAGCCCTATGAGGTCCAGCAGCTCATGCTGACAGCAGGTTGTGAAACAACATAGGGAGCGCAGAAATCAGGGTTAAGCCAGTGCTGCTAAAAACACCTAAGAAACAACAGCTGGATGCCGCAGATGGACAGAACCAGAGCAGAAATAAAGGAGCACTTTGAGATTGAGGGCTTTTCCTTCTTTCTTATTGGAGAAAACCCGCCAGTTCTCTGGATGTCAGTACAATTTGCCTACTCACAGCTGCCCCACCACTGGGGTGGCCCCACAGAACTGGCCTGCAGAAACCTCAGACCAGATGAACACAGGGCCTTAGGACCTTCCACTGACCTCCCTCTGCCTCCTTGAGATGTTCCCCCCTCCCTCTAGCCCACATCTGTACTAGCAAACTCATCCCACCTCACCCAGTGTTGCTAAAATCAATGTGGTCCCCCTGACAACTGCACTGCCCAAAGCTCTGATGCAGACAAGGAATGGCAGCCTCCAGTATCTCCTGCTGTGCCAGCCTGGATGTGCTGCCAGCAGAGTGAGATGAAATACCAGCCTGGGAGCCCTGCTGTGTATTCTCACCTCTGTGCAGAGAATGTACAGCGTGCACAAGTCAGCACAGCTAAGGGTGAGCTACTCCTGCAGGGAACAGCAGAGGAACATCACCGCAGGAAATGGATGACAATTATGCTGAGGCCAGACTGGACCTCCTGGATGGCTGTGGGGTGACACCAGTACAGCCAAGGCCTCCTGATGGCTCTTGTCACTCCCTGAGCCCAGATGAGGTGCCCAGGAGCTGAGTGCACCTGCCCATGCCACCAGCTGAGGTACAGAAGGAGCTGTAAGTCTCCTGCTGCAGGTAAAACCTGGAACTACCCACTGTGACAGTGTTTGGAAGCTCCAGTGGCCAGCATGCTCAGCACCACTCCCACAGCTTCCTGTGACACAGACATCCTGCCCTTGGCCATGTGTCTGTGAGCCTGGAGAGGGACAGCTGATGGCCAGCAGGACAGAGGGGTCACCACGGACTTGAAGCAATCAGGTGACAGTCCATGGCACAGCAGCACCCCAGAGCCAGGGGACAGCTGGGACTGCAGCCCCTGTGTCTGCTCACTGGCACAGCCAGCAGGAAGGACAGGCAACAAAACCAAGCAGGGCCACCAAGTCAGGGCACACTCAAGCACACAAGGCCACCTCCCTGCGGAGCACCGAGACTTGTCCCACCCCTCCCAGCGCCAGCGAGGTCGGCAAACACACCGAGCTCATTCCTGCCTCCAGGAGGTACCACGGGGAATTCTGCCACTGCCTTCAGTACAAACAAATTCAGCCCACCACCAAAATAACCAACTCAGCGGCATTTAGGAGCAGAGTTATTTCAGCACAGGCTGGCGTGTGGGTGTTCCTGAGGCAGAACAAGAAAGCCTTATTCCAGCACAGCCATGGAGCTCAGCGCAAACCACTCTGGCGCACAACTGTCCGGATGGAGTTAAAAGTGGGCAATGCAAACAGAGCAGTTAATTCCTGCTCCCTGGGCTGAGCGAGCCCTTAGCACTCTCAAAGGTTTCTGGTTATATCATTTTTCTTCCCATGTTCTGCTCCTTGTCCTGGTCACAGGAAGGTTTGGTCTCTATGTGCCATTAGCAAGGATTAATTCAGCATGTTCCGTGTAATGGACTGTGGGTGGCCCAGGAAAGGCAACCTGCTCAATCCTGCTAACGATGGAGAAAGGATCTGACTGCTCCTGGGGGAAACTCACAGCACTGCTGCTTTCTTTTCCAGCATTTTTCTTCATTATTATATAGAAACCAAATGACACCAGACAGCTAGAACTCCAAATAACCCCAAGGCAGCCATCACTTTAAAGATGACATTTTTGTTTGCAAATTGTTTACCTATTATTGTAACTTGTAACTTCCAAAATTCAAGTAATTGGCCTCAGTTTGTTTTCCTTTGGGATAAAAAATGAAGCAATCTTTAGCTTGCTTCTTTTCTCTATATGGTAATGACCTTTCCTCTGCTAGGGTGAGTTTTTCACTGAACTGAAGAGGAAAGAAAAAACTGTAAACAAAAATAATATGGGAAAGAAATGGCGCAAAAATGAAGGCTGGACTCAGGGAGAGAACTATGTGGCTAGAAAATAAGCAGATGTTAGAGAACACAAATATTTCTTTAACTCAACTCTTTCATGAACCTAAAGGGGAAAATCTGCAGAGGGCATCCAGCACCCTCACAAAGGGGTTTCCACTGAGTGACAAACGTTACTTGGTTCCGCTAGTTGGAGATCCCTACCTCAGACCTATCACCATCATGGGAACTTTCAAAAATCACACTTGCCCCATGTGAAAGAATACATTTGCAGGGCGTTGCATTTCCCAAAGCCTCAGCTGGCCAGCACTTCTCAAGGGAGCATTCCAGATCCAAATTCCCTCAAACCCCTCGTGAGACACCATCACCATTACCATCACCTGGTTTGCTCTGACCTCACAGGAACTCTGTGTGAAATCGTGTTGAGATCAGGTAAAGAATTAAAGTCAACTAAGCACTGAAAGTTCTGCTGACTCAGACCAGCACAAGTCTCTTTTTTGAAAACTAGAGCCCTGAAAAGAGACTCATTTTCCAGTCAGATGCTAGAAAGTGTATCCAGTGTAAAACACAATTGTCTCTCCATTAGCATCCCTGGAGATTAAAGCTAATTCAGTACTGCACTTTTTACTGAGCAGTCCCAATACTAAAGTAAGATACATAAATCATTTCCTTGAGAAAAAAAATGTTACTAAGGAATACAAGACTTGATTGAGGTCTTCTGGGATTTCTGAATTCATTTGACAAACTTCACATACTCATCTAGAAATAACAAATGCTTGCTCAAACCCAACTCCTTTTCAATCTCACTCAGCCAACAAGATACGCCTTTTTTATTTTTAGGAAAAAAACACATTAAAGTGATGGAGCAGTCCCTATAAAAGGAAAATCACATTTCATTTAGTCCACACTGATAAAATTCCATTAGCGTTTCAGTCAAGTCAGTCTTCTGAATTTTAAGATGTAACTCTAAAGGCCCCATTGATGGATTGCTGCTGTACTCAGAAAACATTAGTACATTGTTACAACGGCAGGAATTACCCAATAACGTCTCTTAGGAAAGAGGAACTAATTTCCCCAAAAGAGCAGAAAAAGGCAGGAAAATAAATTACAGTCCCCCCCCAGCACCAAACTGCTTAGATTTTAGTTCAGAATTGTTTCCCAATGTGGAAGAAATTCCTAAGAGCACACACTAGAGAAGTCCTTTGAGCCGTTGAGATTCCCAGGAATTTCAGTGACCGCGGGTGCGAATGGGCACTTGCGGCTCAGAGCAGCTCCCGCTCCCCGTCCCGACCCGGCACAGCCTGGCAGCGCCGCACCAAGCTGTGCACAATTCCATGGTGGCACGAAGCTGTTTCACAGCCCGCAGGGACACGGAGCGGGACAGTGACCCGAGAGAAGGTGGCTTTAGGAGGCACACACGGGATGACCGCGAGCAGCAGCGCCGGGACGGCACCGCCGCTCACAGCGCGGGCGAGCGCAGCGCGAACTTCAGCGGCTCAGCGCAGGGATGTGCAGCCCGGCGAGCTCACCGCGGAGACAACTCCAGCTCGCCGAGGGGCTCCGGGACAAGGGCTGCCCGCCAGCCCCGCTCCCCGCTCCGCCCGCCACCGCCACCGCCGGGGGACCCTCGGCGCCCGCCGACCCACCTGGGCTGAGGCTGCTCTGGAAGTAGAAGAGGACGAGCAGGAACGAGCCGAGGCCGGCGGCCAGCGCCAGCCGCGGCGCCCGGCTCCGCCGCATCGTCGGCCGCGGCTGGCGGCGCAGCGCAGCGCCCGCGGCCCCGGCCCGGCCCGGCTCCGGCTCCGGTACCGGCCCGCCGAGCCCCGCCGGGCGCCGCGCCGCCCCGCCCCGCCCGCGGCCCCGCGCCGCCCGCAGGAAGTGACTCGGGGCGGCTCAGCCGCCGCCACGGGAACTTGGCCCCCCGAGAGCCCCGCGGCGCCGGCAGCGGCTCGGCACGGCCAGCCCGGGGCCGGGGGGGTTTCCTCGCCCGGTGCCGTGTCCGCGCCCCGCCAGCGCTCGGCCGTGCGCGCCTGCCTGCCCGGCTCCCGGCGCGGCTCTAGGACTCCCCGAGGGGAAGGGAGAGTCGCTGATGTGCTGGCAGGATCGGGAGTTTCCCGATGACTTCCCTCCGCACGGGCAGTACTTCGCAAGCATCACAAAGTTTCGTGGCCTTAAGATCCACGTGGCCTTAAAATAAACCTCCTCTTTTTATTGAATGTTCTTTTGGCTACCCCCCGGCCCTGCAGACTTTTACTGAAAGCAATAACGCTTCTGACTAATTCCACCTCAAGCAATAAATTTCTATAGAAGGAGGACATAATTTTCTACTACTCTCTGCATGTTTTTGGAAAGCGGGAGCGCAAACTTCTCTTACTGCATCCTTTATCCCCCGGGCTCTGTAATCACAGGCAGAACCAGCCCGGAGCTTCTGGTGCCCCAGTTTTGAAATAGCAGCAGTGCTCTTCACCCAGCTCTGTAAAACACTCGAGACCTACTCAAAGGCCACCTGCCAAATTAGCCAGGCTGAGAGCTGGATTCCACTGACAACACTCATTCACTGCTTCCCTTCAGCCCCAACACACTTGGTTTTAGGAAAAAGAGGACAGCTCAAGGAGGAGCTGCTGGGAATGACAAAGAAAGCTTGGGTATGTGCACATGCTGGGCTTCATTCTGCCCTCATTCAGGAGGAGAATCTCGTTGTAGTGAAGGAAGCTGGAATGAAGCAAGAACACACACAGCATCTTGCAGGCCACGTTGGCCATGCCCATGGAATTACCCAGCTCTTTAAAGTCCCTGTTGGATGGTCTAGAGAGGGGCAATAGAAATGAGACCACAACTAATACACCTCCTTGCAAGGGCACACCAGTGTGTGCAGTAACCAGCTGTAAACAGCTGGAAACAGCTGCACAGAGCCCTGTGCCTGTTTGATACATGCAGGGAGGGACTGTGACCCCAGCACTGGGGAGCAAGAGATAGTGCTGGGGGTGGCTAGTGGCAGTGGCTCTGCACTTGCAGTTTGCTCTCTGTTGCAAATGGTGCAGTAATTTTGGCCCCTTGGTGAGTGGGGAAAGACTTGTGGTCTAAGTCACGTGCAAAGATGGGCTGAGACACCTCAGGGGCAGCAAAAGGGCTGTCTGGTGCTGCTGTCCTTGGGGCCAGAGAGAGTTCAAAGACTGAAGAAATATACAGCCTATGCAGTGGGAAACCCCTTTGAGTAGCTTTCCAGGAGCTGGAAGGTGCACTCAGGACTGTTAGTGAATTTTTCATTATTTGCATCTCCCAGGACTGAAAGACCAGGAAATCTAGCCCAAGGCTCTCAGAGAAGCTAAGGAAAATAATCATCCCTTTAGCCCAGCTTCCCTGGGTTCAGCAAGAAGAGAAAAAACAGCAGAAATGACCAAACTTTACCCAGTTGGAAATTCCCTTTCAAGAAAATACAGTAAAACACCCGATAGAAACTCAGGCACTGACCTGTTGAGTCCTGCTGCCTGCTGTCTGTATTTCACCCCCGGGGGCAGGGCCAGGGCCATCTGTGAGCACATCACATATGCGAGGCTAGTCTTCCAGCACGAGGTGAACGTGCTGTGCAGATCCTCGGGGCTAGAAGGGGAAGCACATCATGAGGATTTCATAGGATTCCTATGTGGACTCAGCTGCAAATGCACCCTTTTTCAAAGGACAAACCCCTTTTAAGAGGGACAAACACATTTTCCAGGGGGAAGAGGTACTTTATGGTAAGGGTACATTATTCCTGTGTGTGTGACTGACCTCCCTGGTCACACAAGCTGCTTATTCGTTCCACCCCCCTTCCCCTGCAGCCCCACCATAGATAAAAGAGCAACCCCAGCCTCTGTTAAGGCAGACAGCAGTGACCAGGGCTTGCTTGAGAAGAAAGGTCACCCCAGATGTATAGAAGGGCAGAAGATTAAGCTGTTAGAATCTCAGATTATTATCCGAAGCCTGTTTCTAATGGAATCATCAGACTCAGCCTGCATTGGAGAGGTCCCTCTCTTCCTCCCCAGGCACCACGTGTGGCTGGAGAACAGCAGATGCACAAAGCACACACTAAAATACAACTGCTCAGCAGCACATGTGAAATGATCACTGATCCCTGGTGTCTTAATCTGTTGCTTTGCCAGGTTAATTGGAAGAAGTGAGAAAAGAGTATTTGCTGTAGAATGGCAATGGCTCCTTCCCTGACAGGCTGTGAACTCCTGGTGGAAGAGCCACCCTGCTCCTGTCTGCTCAGTGCCTCCCACTGCGGGGTTCAGGCCATGGCTGGAGCTATTCATGACCATTAAAACAATACTGATAACCAAAAATAATGATCAAAAGGTACTAAAAACATGCTGCGGAGGGAAATTACTTGTTACCGCTGAGGTCTGAACTACAGCTGACTTGTAGGTGAAGAGGAAGTGCTGTTTGCCTGCAGAACGATGCTGTGCCTTTGATGCAGTGCATGCTTGATTCCCCCTCTGCTCATTAGTAGTGCTCGTTACTGTCTTCTCAGCAGGTTTCTCCCACATGCTTTACTTTTTCCCAGGACCTTGGTGCCACTGAGTGAGATTAACCCCAAGCTTTGGTCTGATGACCATGTTGAATAGAAATTAAACAGCGTCTAGTTTCTGCTGGAAGCCGAGGAATCTGTTGTAGTCCTCCCCGAGGCCCAGTTGTCCAGCCACTGTGAAAAAGAGCCTTTCTAGGGAATATTCTGACTTTGCACCCAGTTGTTTAATTCTGGAGCCACAGAAGCAGCTTTCCCTGGCTTCCTGCCGGCGAGACTCCCATCTGCTGGTGGCCCTGGTGCACTGACTGTGCTGCCACTGCCCTGAGTGTCACCGAGCAAAGGCTTGGGCAGAGATGTGGGGAATGACACTGATGGAGCACAGACACAGCAGCTGGGGAGCTGCTCCAGAGATAACGATGGGTAATCTCTTCTCTGTGTCCTGAGAACTGCTTCTGAGATTTCCATGGGCTCCAGTGTATCTTCATACTCAGTGCTGTGTTTTAAATTTTGTGGTATCACTGTAACATGCTGACTGAGAGGGACCTTGCAAAACCCCAGCCCATCCCCTGCTTGAGTTTCTTCTTGAAGTTTCCCCAAGGTAGACACCCAAGATCTTGCCAGAAAATCCTTTCCATATTTACAAACCCTCAAAAAATTTTCCTAACACCTTATCTGAACCATCCTTGGCAAAAGTGGAGCCTGTGACATTTTGCCCTGAAAGATAACCAGGGTGCCAGGTTTGTCACCTTGTTGTATTAAAAGGAAAGGTCAGTGCTGCTGATAGCACCGAGCTGAAATACTTGCTTTCTCAAACAGTGCATTGATTTTCCATCATCTCCTGTAGCCCTTTGCACCTGCAGAATGGAACTTTTCAAATATTATTTCACAAATGCACTAGTGTTGATGCTTACTTTGCACTGATACACAAGAGCCTTAGTTCACAGAAGCAGAGAACCATGCTGCGGTGGGCTTTTCATCATTGAGTGCTGGACTAAATATTGGCAAAAAGACACAGGTTGGATAAAAGGTAGAAATAACATTAAATACCTCTGGAGAGGTAACTGGAGGATTAGTATTTACATATAGTATAACAAGATGCTTGGTGTACCTTTTTAAGATCTGTGGCCAGATTTCACCATTTGTTCATACAAAGTAGCACTGAGGCCTTGAGAAATCTCCTTGGTCTCAGAGGGACAGTGCAGGGAATCAGCAGCAGCCAATCCCAAAGGCATTTCACATCCTACATAATCCCACTGATTTGGTGGGTGTGAGAGTGTACATTGCCTAAAGCTGTTTAGGTTCTTATGCTTCATCAGCAAAACAAAGTACTAAGGGTTAGAATAGTGCACACAGCAACAGGTTCTGGGTAGTCAATATTGTAACCTGGCTAATTCCAGTTTGCCAACCTCTCTGTTACCTCCTCACCACTTAAAAAAGAAAAAGCTAATAACTTCCCAGGGATGCTTTTGCAATTATCTCCTGATCTGCTTGGAAATCTTCCTGAAGACCAAGGAACTGAAAACTGGGCTGTCTCATCTCATTTTGACATCCTGGCCTCTGTCAAAATGCATTTCAAGGAAACATTCCTTTAAGTTTCTTGCTGCCACGATTTAAAAATAAAATAAAACAAAACAAAAAGCAGCAGCTGTTTTCTTTTAAAAGCACCAGTGTTGTTGGGAGCAAACCAAATTACAGGCTCTGAGGATGACTCTCTGCCTGCATCTACTGGAAATGCTGTTGGTAGGATGGAAACTCCCATCAACCTTTTTATTCAGTGGTAACAACTGGGGACTGTACTGTCTTTTATACCAGGCATTTATATTTCATTAGTTTATATACTGTTCCCAGCTGGGAGCTTGCTTTCTGCTGAAGCCTGATTTCGAGGCTTGCCTGAGGAAGGGATGTGATTTACAGATACTCACTGGAAAGCCAATTGGCCTTGGCACAATGAGGGGAGTTGTGCAGTTCCTTCAGCAGCAAGGGCAGCAAACCTGCCCAGTCTCCCATGAGGAGCAGAGCAGGGTTTGCCTCCTGCTCTGCTGTTTCTTGCACTCTCAGAGCACAAAGGCACAGCTTTTCTCCCTGCTGCCCAAAGCAAGTGGTTGGCTCTGCCCAACGCCCCAGTCAGGGTTAGACAGAGAGAAGGTGGTAGCTGAGATGGGAAGCAGCCATGGAGCTTGTATCTCAAGGGAACCAGAAAATCTCTTCAGCAAAACTTCACCTGGTCCTGCCTGTTGAGTGGCAGAGCACAGCAGACAGCTCAGTTCACAGCTTCTCCTGCTTGCAAGGGAACACAGCTCTGAGGAGATGGAGGGAAGTAATTTTCCTGCTGTGTCACACAGATCTCCTGTGAGCTAGGCTTGGCACAGAGCAGGGACTCACACTCTGTGCTCGTTCTTACAGCCTGATTGTGGTGGCTGGGAAAGAGGAATTTGAGCATTTCAAGCACAAATAAAAACCCATGCATTTCAAGTTTCCTCTGGAGGTGGGAATTTTTCCCACTCATTCCTTAAGCTGTTGCTCCCTCCAAAGAAAAACTACATCTGCAATATCACAAGGGCTCTGAAGCACACATCCATCTGAAATGGCTCCAAAGAGAAGGGGAGAAAACCCTCTCTGTAAATAACAACATGAATTGCCATCAGTTGTCAGACCAGAACTATAGAAGTCTCTTCAACCACAGAATGAATATGCTGACAAACTTCTCTTTCTCCTTAAAACTCTGTGTTATAGGCAGGGACAGAGGTCCCATTTGTTCTTGTCCCTCTCACATCAGGGAAGCTTGAGCAGCTCTGTCCTTTCTCCCCTCAGCACTCATGTCCTTATGGCATAACCAGACTGTCCTGAAATACTGACATTGCTGAAACTTTCCACAGCGACACAGCCTGGCCCTGGGGAAAGAGGAAGATGAACAAAGATAACAGTATGGAATGCCATTTTCAAAGAAACCTTTGTGTGATTTAGGTACTGTCCTCACTGACCATGTCTAGATGACGTTGTGGGTTCCTAAATCCCTTCTATACTGCCAAAGCATTCCCTTGTGACTAAAAACAGAGTTTCTTGTTTACTGAAGGATGTGCAGTTAAAATAATCATCGTCATCATCAACTAAATACCATCAGTGAGGCTGTATCCTGTACATACTGCCACAAAGAAAAACTCAGGTTTGTTACTGCAATTTTAAGCACAGAGAAGTAATTGCATATGTTTGAACATGACAGGGCTGGTCAAAGCCAATTCAAACAGCTTCTATTTCATGGAAACCCTGGCTGAAAAGGCATATAAATATTCTTAGTCCAGCTCTTGTGCATGATACTCTGTGTTTTCACTATTCTAGGAAGCCTGAGACACTATTTTTATTTAGACTAAAAATAATAAAGGCTTTTCTCCAATCCTCTGGGTGCCCTAATTCAATTACATCTGCATTAAAAAATTCCAGCACAGCTAAAATCAGACAGCCACTGACCCATCATGTCTAGGAGGCCTATCAGGGAGGCATGGTGTTTCCCTCCACCACAAACTCTATCCAGAGGTGTCTTTTTGCAAGAAGTTTGGTCCTGGAGAGGTACCAGATCAGCTTAGGATGGAGTGGAGAAAGCCCATTCCAAGTCTCTGAGCCACTGCAAAGAAAGCCAGGCCAGCTGGCTTCTCTCTTTTATAAAGAAATCTTTCAAAGAAGGACTTCAGCCCAGTGTCCATAGACAGAAGGGAGCAGGGCAGTGGATTTGCAACTCGAGCTTTCATTACTACCACAATTAATTCAGGAGAAACAGCCTGAACAGTCCTGCAGACTGCAGCTCAAACCTCTCAGATCAAAGGTTTGCAGGTAGTGCCTTGGCCTCTTCTTGCAGAGATGGAGGGATGATTCATGAGCTTCTGCATCATGTGCTCCCAGGAACTGAAGCCTGGGAGTCCCACTCTTGGTTTCCAAATGCTAAAGAACACTGTTAAAGAACAGTCTGGCTCCTACCAAATCTATATATTGATGGCAGCTAACTCGTGTGCTTTTTTAAGAGGTTGCTGTATTTCCAGCTGGTTGTAGTGAGACAGGCTCTACCTTTTTCAGCGTCATGAAAACAATCCACAGAAACACCCATGAGCCTGACCTTCTCTGAAGTTTGCCATCAGTGAGAGGGGAAGAGAAAAAACTACTTGGTTTCTACAGATGCTCTCAGCAATAGTGTGATTTCAGCAAAGCCAGAGAAAATTCCAATTCCTCTCTCAGCTGAGGAAGACAGCATGATCATATGCCTTGCTCAAACCCTCTTTCCAGTGAACAGTGCATCCAGTGTAATTGAAAAAAAAAACCAGAAAAAAATGAAGCAAGTAGAGTGTTGGTGGTTTTTTTTTTTTTGGCTGCTATTTCTGTGGTTGCAGCTACAGCTAAAAGCAGCAGTAGCAGGTTACAGCAGAAACTGAATATGCTACTGTGCAGAGGTTCAATTCAGTGAACTGGGCAGATATAAATGAGTTTTTAAACTTCAGAAATCAATTTAAACAAAACACGATTGTCTCTTTCAATGAGGCCGTGTCCAGAAAGCACCAGCTGGATGCAGTACAAGGTAGCTCAGGTGTATGCTGCGATGTTAAAAACCTAAAGCAATGAGAACTGCACTGAAGCTTGCTCTGTTTTATTTCCATTTGGCATCCTGGAACTAATGGAGTGAAGGAGCTTGAACAAAATGCCTCAGTCAGCCTCTCTGTGGCTTGTGCCCTGAGATGTCCCTGGCCAACAATTCCGTCCTGCAGTCCTCCAGAGAGCTCCCCAAATGCAGCATGGGGGACTACAGCCACCCCCAACCTCCTGGTTTGGCAAGCAAGACAAGGAATCCCTAATAATTAGTGAGGAAATAAAAAGCTGCTGCTCAGGTTGCAGGGGTGGCAGGGAAGGGCACCCTGTGGATGAGCTGTGAATCCATACTGTGCTGCAACGTGGCTTTCATCCAAGCTCTCCTGGAGTGTGCAGGCTGAGGCTCCCTGTGCAGGGCTCCTCTGTGCACCACGGGCTGGGGAGAGGCAGGGGCTGCTGCTGTGTCTCAGCCCTCTGCTGAAGGAGGGTCAAATCCCTCAGGGCTGAAGGCACTATGTTTTAATGATGTCCACAGACCATGTGGAAAAGCTTCGTGCTGCCCAGCAAAGCGGCTGAGACTGAGCTGAAAGATAATCAGTGAGGGGGAATCATGGCTATGCATTATCTAGAAATAGGGCTGGCCCAGAATATAAACTCTGGCTCCATGTAAGGAAAAGATTAGGAATTGGGGAAAAATGTAATAAAGGTCTGCTATTCTGACAGCTATCATCCACACTGTATATATGACTTTACTGTTGTCCTGTACTTTTTATTCCCAGTTCTCTCCCCAGTCATGTGTGTTTGTGTGTCTGTGAGTCTGTCAAGCATCTGTGTGGTGTTTAACTGCCTGCTGGGTAAAACCATGATTACTGTCCTCTCCTGTTCTGCTCCCTTAGCTATCCTTTCTCTGGTCACTGGTTTGTAGCCAACCAAACTATTCCTGCAGAGCCCAGCAGAGACTCACAGTGCTAAACCAGCCAAGCACACAGTCCAGGCAAATGCTGGCTTTCCAGAGCCTCCTCTCAGGATGTCCAGAGCCTGACAAAGTGGGCATGACTCCATGCATCTCGTGAGCTGCTGCCTGACTGCACAGGAATTTATAGCTATGTGGTTGTTATAACTTTAGCTGAAGAAGAGATACACTTAACTAGTTTTCCAATGAAATCTTCATTGGACAATGCAGAAGCCAAGAAAAGAAAACCATTCTCAGCTGGAGTGTCTCAGATGTATTCTGCAATCAGTCAGGACTGCAGAGAGAAACTTAATCCTAAATCCCACTCTTTGTGACCATGGTTAGGAGTAGCAGTGAATGACACAAAGCAAAGTCTCCTCATTTTGCTTGCAGTGCCTCAAACACCAGCCCTGGGTTCGAAGTCTGATCTGTGCCTGCTGATATTTGTGAGTGTGGCAGTGAAACTTACAAAACTGCTATGAGAAGACCATAAAGGAAAAGGTATCAATCAACAGCAGCATGAAACCTCTTCATGTCCTTCCTTAATGTGTTAAATAATGACTGAATAAAGTAAAAATACATAACAGCTGAATGAAATATTAGACTGTTCAGAAACACATGGCATTGCTGAAAATATCAGCTTTTCCTGCATGGAGGATTAGTGCTAGCTCTGCATGGACTTAACCATCACAACTTTCCATCCACTCCAGCTTTTGAAACAATTAATCTCATGGAAGCCAGAGCAGGAAATCCTGCTGGGGAACCAAATGCTTTTGGTGAAAGATCCAACAGCAATGAAAACAAATGCACCTGACTTTCTGGGCTGTGCTCAGAGAAAGTCCCTGTTAGTTACAGTGACAGATGTGGGTATTTCTGTATTCCTGCAGCAAGTCTGTTTTGCCAACTTTAAATCATATTAAGTGATATTAAGTAAATATCATATTAACCAAGTGGGGGGCAGGAGGAGGAGGAATCTTTGCTTAACCAGATTAAGGTATCTGGTTTTCTCCTTGTCCAAAAAACCCTCTTCCACCCACCTGCCCTCAAGAATATTGGCTGTAAAATCAATCAGCAATCTGAAGAAACCAGCAGAAACTCACGTAGCACTAGCATTTCCCAGGAGTTCAGTGTCCATTCCCTCTCCAGATGCAGAAGGTGCAGAGAAGTTTTATCAAGTGGAAAATGTTCAAAATGTCCAGACCCATAGAAATAACTAAAATCAGCCCGTTTGCTGGCTTCAGGGAGGGCAAAAAGGAACATCTGAGCACCTGGGACAGATTTGTGAGGATCAGCTCTGCCCCACTGAGGGGAAGGAGATGTGAAACCCCAGCTGTATTCAATGGAAAGAGGAGACAGCAGAAAGCTGCTCGGCTTGGATGATGGGATTGAGGATGGGAGCAGGGAAAGCAAGTTTTCCAGGAGACAGACTGTGACAGGAGGCAATGAAATGGGCTGTGATTTTACCATTTGTTTCGTAAAGGCTCTCAGGACAGCTCTGCCTGGCACCAGAAAGCACATCCAAGAAATGACAAGCTTAGAGTACAACACATGTGGGTGGTAGAAATTCTTTTACGAAAGGTATAAAAACCTCCATCATAGCCAAAGTAGTAAGAGCAACGTCCAATATTAAATCTCTTTAACCTTAGTCAAAGAACAGCTGAAACATTTTTGCTGAAATTTAAAGCAAATTAATCAGCATGAAGCAGACACTCCCTGCTTAGGAAGTTTCAACCCAAATAGTTGCAATTTGGCAAAACCATGAGCAACTGAAATGAATTATTGTTGCTGGAAGTGCTGGTCCATTTTAGCAATTGCCTGCATCTCTTGCCATCTGCACAAAATTCAGTATTGCAAAGACGGAAATAAAGGCTGACTCTGTTAATCACTAACACCTAAAGCATTGTAAGGAAATCAAGGAAAGAAGCTTTTCCCTTGGAGTTAAGAGGTGGTAATTGCACCCTTTTTTGCAGAGAAAATATTGGTTTCTGAATTTAAATTTTCAGAAGACAGCAGGTTTTGCTCTGAAGGAAGAGAAAGAGACACACAGAAGTCAGGTGTCTGACTGAATTTTCACAGGTGCACAGGCATGTGAGGGTAACACTGATCTGCACCTCTGAGGAGAATGGAAAACATTCAGCCTTCTACTAAATTCTCTTTATTTGCAGATTTATTTTATTTATTGAGGGTCTCTCACAGTTCAGGAGTATAAAGAAGAGTTTATTTAATTTACTGTCAAGTGCCACACTATGGTATGAAGTGTTTCATGCACAGGCAGGATTAAAAGGTTTCTCTGAACTGAAAAGCTGAGTTGCATTTGATCACCTTCAAAGGGGCAAAAAACAAGAGAATGGCAGGAAAATAATTTTCCCTAGGTTGAAAGAAGATGGAAGTTAATGATCCCTCAAGGTTAACTTACAGCCTCTTATTCGTTCTGGGTGTTAATGTTAAGTCAGCTTCTCTCCTGCCAACTTATCTCCTGCAAGACACCTTTAACTACTAATCCAATGGTTTTTGTTCCTTTCAAGTTCTTTTACTTACACATGCAGAGTATAAGTTCACTTTCAGTTCACTTCCAGAGGAAAAGGTAAACCTGTCACTTTGCTCCAACTTGCCCCAGGAATTGTTATATTATCAGTGCAGTCAAACACCAGCATGGGGACACAGCCTGGGTTTTTATCATTTCAGCAGGTTCTCCCTTGTGCACATGCAGAATTCAATCCAAAAAAGCTCAACAGGGATTTAGTTCTCCATTGCAGCATTTGAGCCAATCTCCCTGGACAGGGTTTAGACATCCAAAAAGACATGTGGCTGAGAAATTGGCTGAATTTCAGCAAATGAAGCATTTCTCCCTGGAGACCACACCTTCACCAGGAGAGCTGGAACATTTTGAAGGGGTGCACTGAGCTTTCTCCCGGCACTGGGAATATTCTAACCCCAGAAGCCACACTTTCTCCAGGATGCCCATTGCAGTAGGGAGCCAAGCTCAGTGCAGGTCAAGCCCAGGCTGTCCAGTCTGGGTGTTTATAGCCAAACCTGCTCAGGATGCTGCAAAAGGACAGAGGGAATAATGCCATTCCCAGTCCAAAGACAGCCTCTATCTGCAGAGAGGTTTTGCTGGTTTTTTGAGCCGAGAGCAGAGTGTGCTCTGCAGTGCCCTGACCCAGGAGCAGCAGGAGCCTGTCCCAGGGAGTGCCCTGTGCCTCTGGATGGGCTGAGCCCAGCAGCTGTGCTGATGCCACAGGAGCTGCCAAGGCTGCTCACATCCACAAAGCCCCATGTGCTCTCAGGAGCAGCCCCTGCACGTGGCTGTAATTCTGTCTGAATTCACCCTTGAACCCTGTGGGCTCTGCAGGCTCCCCCTGCCACCCCTCCACAGTGCTGGGCAGACAAACCCCTCTTCATTGCATTGAAGGGAGGGAATATATAAATAACAGCTGTAATACAGAGGAGCACACAGCCCTGGCTGTGCATGGGGAGCATCCGCTGGAGAGGAGCCAAGTGACTACTGAGCCCTTGATGTAAAAAACAACAACTGGTTTTCCTGAAGAATTACAAATCGAGGCTGAAAGAGATTTGAATTAAACAGAAAATCGTAAGAGGAGCAGCACAGCTATGGCAAAGCCCCCAGTCCTCGGGAGGAAAAGGGTTTCTCCTCTGCAGTGCTGCTCTGCCTGAAGTCTCTCTCATCTTCCCATTGGCTTTTGACCTGTCTGAGCGTCCACACAACCTAAATATTTATAGTATGTATTTCCCAGTGCTCTCTTGGATCTTTGGAAGTGTGCACTGTCCTTGTTTGAGCCATTCCCTGGCTGCTGCTGCTGCAGAGGGAGGGTTGGCTCTCCCTGGCAAAGATCCACACAGTATCCAGATCCTCCATTCCAGCTTGGGCAACACTGATGGGCAGCCTATGGATTTCTCAAGTCTATCCATTACACTTCCTGTTAGCATTTTGCTTTTTTGGCTTTTTCCCTCTCTCTGGACATGTTACAAGGAGCCAGTGACAGAGCAGGCTATTGCACAGCCTTCGGGCTGGGATTGTCCCTGTCAGAGCACCAGACCCTTTTGTTCTGACCCCTGTAAGCAGGGGAGTGGCACGGCTTTGAAGTAAAGACGCTTGTTCTTTTTGTTTATTTCCTCTTGAGAACATCAAATCTTCTGGATCAGTCAGGCCTTGCTCAGGGCACTGTTCCTAGAAGCAAGATTGGTTTTGCTTTAACCTCCAACTGCACCCTGAGCAGGAACAGGCCATGGGTGCAGGTGGATATAAATTTCTCTGGCTCAGATTTTTGCTGGCCGGAAGCTGTGAAGGCTACATGGGCTTCCCCAAGCCTGGTGTGGGGGTCAGAGCCCCCCACACTCAAACCCAGGGCTGGTAATTCACTCCCCACTCTCCATCTGAGACTCCCTGGGCAGGGAAGGGTGCCAACATCTGGCTGGGATGCCAACATCTGGCTGGGGTACGTCTGTTTGGCACAGCTGCATCAGACACAGACAAGAGGTCATGCCCACTGGTGGACTCAGCATTATGCATTTTTACACTTCTTTTTTTCCTTTAATTCAAGTCTCTTGCTGTTTTACTTGCAGACACTTGACTGCCAAAATAATTGTGATTTGCAGTGAACTACTTGCAATGCCATCCAATCAGGGGAAACCCCCCATAAAAAAGAAATCAGCAAAATTTGTGGGGTTGCTTGCAGCATCTGCCACATGACCCCAGCCGGGGAGAAGGTTGGTCTCTCCTTTATCACCCTGCCTGGATGCCAGGGATGCACAAGGCAGCTGAGAAACTCCAAACCCTGTGTGAAGCAGGTTTTCATTAAAATAAAATACACCAAGCCCATTGCATTGTATTGATTTGTAATTCTCACCAGTGGTTGCTTTCATAAAGTAATTGCAGATGCTCACTCTTGTTGCTTGCAAAGAGAGCAGTCAAAATCTTTGTCTTGCTTAACAGCCTCTGCATCAAAGACCTCGTGAGAGGTTTGGACACTTTAAAAGGATCGGCAATTATCTGTGGTGCTGGCTTTGCATTTAGTTTCCTTGCATATTCATGCCAGTGATATTTTAGCATGCACATGGCAGGAGGAGGCAAAGACTGACAGTGGGGGATCCAGCTGAAGTGAAGCAGATGTCTTTTAAATTCAGAACACATACAGCACAGAAACACTCAGTGATCGAACACAAACTAGAAGCGAAACCAGAAAAAACAGATTTTTTACTTAAAACTGAGCACTGCAGAAAGAACAAAGAGCCTGAGTGGTGCAAAACAAACTTATATTAAAAAAAAACTTTTCACTCTGAACACCCTACTGCCTTGCCAAGGAGCACAGGTTAGGAATTTCAATAAACTTAGTTTTATGTTGACTGTGTCCCTTTAATTATTACTTTTTGGCACAGCATGTAGGACACCTCCAGGCCAAAACACAAGTGATGTTGAAAGTGCAACTGTTCCTTCCCTTTGGGAATGAAAGTTTTCTGATTATTATATAAAAATATTTGGATGTATTTTTTTAGAGATTCACCCCATTAGCAGCTACATTATTAGCAGTGAGTCAGAGAACGTTTTGCTGATGCTTTAAAATACCTAAGTTAAGGTCAGAACCTACTAAACTTCACCAAGCAAGCAGGCCTGGTGTGAAGCAGCCTTATTCTCTCCAGAGGGATTGCTCTAATGAGCAAGGGTTGGCAGCATGTGATCTTAGATTGTGAACTATATAGAGCAGCTTCGTTTTAATTGCAAGGCACTGGGCACATCCAGGCAAGAGCAAAACCTGAGGATGAAAGAGCAGGTCTGGAGAAACAGCAGATAATTATAAAATGAAAAAGAACCAAGGGTGGAGGGTTTCTCTTTTTGCTGGGTAATCTGGGAAACTTATTCAACTGTGGCAGCAACCAGTGGTCATTAGAGGAGTGCTGTGACACCAGGCAGTAAAAAAAGCTCAAATCTAGGTTTTTGCAACAATCATAGACCTGAAGACCAACATTCAGCTTCCCTGGGAACAGCCCTCTTCTAAAAGCAGACCTGAAATGGAACCCACATGCCTGAGGCTATCTTTGGTGCAGAAGTCCTTCTGGATAAACCAAGGATGAGTCCTTGGCAGTGGAGCAGAGTTACTTATAGCTCTGATTTGGCTTCTGCACAGCACAGATGAGGCCATGGGGAGAGGCCAGTGGGCTGGGGAGGCTCAGCTGCTTTGGTTTGCTGCTACTCGCTTAGGATTTTATGAAATTTTGATCCATTCAGATTAGACAACTGCCTCCCCTCCCACACTTTAATTTCACTTGGGTTTCAGGGAAAGCTAAAAAAAATGGAAATAAAACTTAGCCTAAAACACAGCTTCTGTTTTGGGGATGTGCCCACTGGCTTAAGCCACACTGGAGGGTCGGCTTCCCCCGGTATGGAGAACATTCCAAAATACAGCTCACACCAAAAACCTTGCAATTCCCTGGGCCCTTGCACAACCATGGGCTGGCTGTGAGGCAGAACCACACAGCTTCTACACTGTTTTGCTTTTTGCCTGGGTATGTTTCCATTAAATCTTTTTCCCTGCCAAAACCACAAAGGATGAGGCGAAGAGGAAAAAAAACGCCAAGGCTGTCAGTGAAACCCTTCTTGAATAAGGTGACATAAGCCTCACATACAGGAGATTAAGCTTAATCTCTGAAAGGGGGCAGCAGAAAGGCTGGTAGGCTTCAAAATGAGCTACAACAGCTGTGTTTTGGTTGGCCAACAAGAGCTCCTGCGTTGGCTGAGGCTGGCTCAGCTCATGTGAACGAGTCAGATTATTAAATACAGCATTCAGCAATCCCATCCTTGGAGCACTTGACAGCACTGCCTTCTCCTTTGTGTGTCACTGCTTGCACTGAGCGTGGAAACAAAGCAAAGTGGAGTAATAATGTGAGGTGCCCATGACAACAGTCAGTGATAATCCTGCGGTGCTGTCTTTAGTTCAAAGCAAAAGATACCATTTACTGGCTTAAAGCACTGTTTTTTGTTTCAAAAGTACCTTTTGGGTCGGGAAATGCATGTCTTTCTCTTTGTCTGGCTTAACTGCTGGGCTTAATTGGCCTTGGAGCATAATAGATAAATCAGCAAGACATGGCAGAATTCAGAATAAATCAAGCTAAAAAGCTTTTCATAACTTACAAGTCACCACAGAAGGAGAGAAACTGCCCATTTTCCGCAGTAATAAGCTATCCTACCAACCTGAAGAGCAGTTTAAAATAATTAACAATACCAAAAAAGAAAGGGTGTGTATATGAGTGGTTCTGCAGAGCCACTCCACCCAGTACAATGGGAAAAAATTAACTGGGTGGACCTGCATTCCCGTGCCAGTTCAGAATGACTGCACTTTATATTTCTGTGCCTGGAGATATACATTTCTTGCACATGATCACAAGCACTGAGGCAAAAAAAGAGCTTGAAAAGCAAAGCAGGACAAAAAAATATGCGCTCAAGAAAAGAAATGGAAACAATTTCTACAACAAGATAAAGAGCAACTCACAGTGCATTTCCAGGAGTGCTGGTTTCCTTCTTCACAGTAATCATATAATTTATTAGGTGATGTTTCCTGTATGATATTTAGAATTATTGTGGCAACCATGTTTATTAGATAACTTTGGGGACCTTGCTGTGGGAGACAATACGAGAAAAGAATGAGAGAGATAAATTATGTAAGAAAAATCAAGTGCTCTGAATGCAACGGGCACCCCACACTTAATGGAGATGTGAAATAACCCTGCAGTGCTCTTTCTCCTGCAGATGTAAAATGTCTGGTATTCACCTCTAACCTGGTGTTTAGGACATCTCTCATACTGACAATAGTCAGGAAAAAAAGGATGCAAGCCCTGCCAGTTCCTGCTGGGATGGAAGGAGATCAAGTGCAGAAAGGCTGGGAGATCTGGAAGAGGAGGAGACTGAAAGGAACCTTGGGGTAAGAAAAAGCCTGTGCCATACACCAAAAAGAGCCCACAGAGCAGCTAAGTGTACTTTTTACAGAGGGATTGTTGAAAAGGGGTTTCATTGCCAGTGAAGGGCTTCAGGATGATCCTACTTGAGGCTTGGTCTCGAGGCTAAGGTCAGACAGAAAAGTGGTCTGGGCTCTGACATTGGTTCAGACAATGTGTTGTAACTTATTAGAGCTCTGTTATGCCAGGTCTGGTCACTGTCACCTCTTTGTTGCTAAGTTTGTTTCCTCAAGAAAGTCCAAGGATGAAACTCAGCACTTTCATGACGAAGATATTGAAATAATACTTATTTTAAAAAGAAAAGCCAATGGAAATGCAGTAAATAAAAAATGTTTTATCAGTTGCACAGAGAGAAAAATTCCAAGTATTCAGTTTTTGTTTCTGGAGTAAAATCAACTTGATTTCCTCTCCTTTAATAGGATGTCCCTTTGGCATTTGACATATTTTCTGTTTTCTGAAATGCCAGTTTTGTTGTTTTTGTTAGTGAAAAGAACAAAAAGTTAAGAATCCTCTCAGAGTGCGCTCATGAATAAATGCTGAATTTATTAATTTCCTAAAATCCATCATCTTGGCTGTGTAATGTTGCTTGGGGTGACACTACTGCAGGTCTGTGTGGGTCTCACTCCAGGTCTGCTCCAGGTGCAGAGCTGAAGATATTGCTGCTGCCAGCTCTGCCAGCAGATCTCAAGCATCAGCATCACTGATGACTTAGAAGAAGCAGAATCTCCTTGGCAAACCTCGAGGAGGAAGAGGAGGAGGGGAGTTAAACCACAAGGAGTAATGCCATCTTATGCCAAGAGCTTGGGTGTTTTCATCTCCTGCTTCACTCTGCTCTCTCTTGTCCCTGCTGTGTGCATGAGATGCTGCTGTTGGATTCCAGCAGAGGGAACTTGGTGAGAAGAGTACAAACTCCAAGCACTGCTGTTCTCTGGAAGCTGAACCTGTGGGTCAGACAGTGGGAGCAGGGGGCAGGATGCAGCAGAGCATTTGGGATGCTTGGGAGCATAAAAGCTGCACACAACTCTGTCTTTTATGTGCAATTGCTCTTCACAGCCATGTCCAGTTTATGGAGCTGGGAAGCTTTTTCCTTGTTTAAAAAGTAAGCTTTATGGATCAGCAACAACATGTAAGGTGAGTCTTCACTGTAAAGTTTTTATCTACAGCAATGATGGAGCACAGAAAGAAAAACTTGGGGTTTAGGTCTTCAGAGTTTGGAGTGACTGCAGTTAGAAATATCACTCTTTGACTTGTAGAAAGAGCCCATTTGATCTGGGAATTGTTCAGACAAGAAAAATCAATATGGACTGGTATAATTTGTTATTGACACAAAGTTGTTCTACTCTTGACTGCTAAAGGCTTTACACCTTTTAGTAACAGACGTTTTTCAAATGGATTGCACTGAAAACTCTAAAACCCACACACAGCTCTTCCCTTGGCTGCTGGTTGAAGTTTGAGCTTCAAGTAGGATGTAAAGCAGCCAAGAGGATGAGGGAGAACTCTGCAAGGGAAAGGCTGAATGTGGACACTCTTGACATTAGCTCCTGGTTGGGAAAAGGTTTATATTCCACATGAGGGTCTGTGAATAGCTGCCAAACTCTTCTGCCCAGGTGGATTTCTCCAAGGCAGCATCGTGTCCTGTCCCAAAAAATACCACAGGCAGAGCAAAAGAGAACAGCATCAGACTCTGCCCTGCAGCAGCATTTGAAAGCTGAAAGTAACCAGCATAACCATCCAGCTTTGCTCTTCCAGGGAGAAGAAATTGCTCTTTGCTTTTCAAATGCTGAGTTTGTTCTGCACTGCTGCTAAGCTGGGGGTTCTGCCCTTTTTTCAAATTTTGTCATCTGAGGAAATCTATATCTGGAGGAAAATAGCAAATTCATCTCACATGGTGAGTGCAAATGTAAGCAGACATCTAAGCAAGCTCTGTCTTAATGCACAATTTGATTATTTCCTTTTCTTCCATCTCCATCTGCTGTCTGCATATAGCTACTCTGGCATTTCCATTGTCCCTGATTAACACTTTCTGCTGGTGTCATACCTTTGGTCTTGTCACCATGTTGTCCCCAACATCTGAGCTGCAGAGCAAAGGTGGCATCCCAGCAATGCAGCCATAAAATCACTGAGTCTTCCACTGGGGCTCTCTGAAACTGCAGGTGTGATTTGGTCTGAGATGTTCTAATTTTCAGATGGAGAATTGTATGTGTGGATCTGGAGTCTCTTGGAACAGCACTTCTGTAATAAAAATGAGACTGGTGGTGGAAGTTTTTATTATGGTAAAGCAGGTGAGTTCTTACAACTTCTTTTGTCAAAATTAAACTCTTATGCTTGGCCCAAAAAATTGCAATTTCTGTGAAATGTGCATCTGATATTTTGCTTTTTGATTAAATATCTCTGCATTCTTAGAGAGACTGCAGTTTATACTCAATTTCATAAATGTGGCACACTGAGGGAAGGAGGGACTTGTTCACTGCTCTTTTCCCTGAGGCTGTATTTAGGATCTGCAAAAATTAACCTATAAGTCAGTCTTATAGTGCAGCTGCTTTATATGTGCTGTGCCAGCTCCCCTGTAAATACAATTTTTTCATTAGAACAAGCCTATTAACATCCATCAGTTCAGTCACTTGCATGACCATGGCAGGTCAATGTCCTCCTTGATAACAACTTTCCTGTTTGTTTTCAGCTGTTTTCTCACACGCTCCTCTAAGTGACCCCAGACAGCACAACTTGGGAACACATGTGCTCATCTCTCAAAAAAGCACACAAAGTTTCATTTTAGGTAAAAAGCCTGAACAGCATCCTTTCAATAAAAAACCCCCTTACTTTGGTGGATGGGTTGGATGCACTGGACATTGGCCATAAGTGTCTTTCTGATTCACTTCCTTCACTACCCACTCCAGGGCACATTTTCCTGGGCAGATTCCCCACACCAGGAGGTGATTCTACATGCAGCAGCTCACACAGCACCCTCTGACCTTACCTTGCACTATACTGAAGCAGTGTTGAGCAACCAGCTGTGGCAGGGATGCCAAAGCTGGGAACTGTGCAGACTTACAGGGGAGACATCTCAAACCAGAGATGCAGCAGGGATGAGGGATTAGTTACAAAATTAAGATGGAAAGGAGTGATTTGGAAACTTTACCCCTTCCCATAAGTACTGATTCAGTGAAGCATTTTTATTCTGCGCTGCAGTCATAGCCAGCAGCATATACAGAATAAGGATTGAAATATTTTGAAGTGCTGTCACAGTGTGAATGATTTTCTTCAGAGCATAAAATCAGACTGCAAAGTTATTTTCTGTCTGCAGCGACACAAGAAGAATATGAATGTCATCATCTCTGGCCCTGGGCATACGGGAGAGCCAAGCTGGCCTTAAACAGATTCTCTTTTTCATTTTGAGTCCTTCTAAGAAATATAAAATCCAAAACAAATTCTGAATCTGGCTAGATGTCTCGTAAGAGGAACAGGATTTCTGCCTAGCTGAAACAGCATGACTTTGATTATTTGCAAACGCATGATTTAATCATTTCATTATGCATACCTTTTCTCAGCAGGCACCACAGCCTAAAACAGACAGGGACAAGCAGTAGATAAAACAACATGCTTTGTAGCTGAAGAGATTGGAATCAAAGAGCTTAATCTTGCCAGGCTCTGTATCCTCAGTGCCTCTGGACGTGGCTGCAGACAGCAGGTGTGCTGCACTCAGCTGAGCTGAGCCCTGGTGGAGAGCTTTGCTCAGAAGGAACATCCTGCAGGATGGCTTTGATGTCTCCCTTCCCCAGTGCCCCTGTCCCCTGTCCCATGTTCCTCCCTCTCACCTGCACACCAGGGAGTGGGGAAGTGCTGTCAGCATCCTGAGTTCATCAGAGTTCAGGCTGCTCTGATTGCCCCCACCTCCCTGCCAGGCATCCATCCAGCATCTGTCCCAGCCAGGAAATCATCAGGGAAGAGACCTGGATCCTGGATCTGTCTGTGAAGGACCCTTTTTGCACCATAAAGTCAATAAATACCCTCAGCAGAGTGTCCTTGTCCCAAGTCACAGAGAGCTGCTCACTCACAGTGCATACACTGCACTCCAGTGAGCTCATAAGTCCATCATGTGGGGTTGGAGTGCAACACCCTATTTTCCCACTCAGGACACTTGGTGTGCTTCTCTCTATGGTGCCAGATCATTTTTCTCTGGAAAGAGAGGAAACAACAGGGCCAATGCCCTGCCCTATCCCAGCAAAAAAGCATTCCTGCTGCCCTTCCCTGTGTCCCCAATTACCAGAGAGAAAAGAGATGAATTGCACAAAATAAAGTTTCTGCACAAAACTAGCTTTAACTCTAGAGCATCACCCATCCCAGGCTGAGAGCCACAACCACTGGCACAGCCAAGCACAAGTCCATGGGACACCCTAAATGGCATGGGATGGGACCAGAGGCCAAACAGTGGGGGCTGGCTAAGAGTCCCTGAGGGGCAGAACAAGTTGATCATGACGAGGGAAGCAGCCACCCATCCATTGTCCCTGTCACTGTATCACTGTCTGGGTCAGTGGGGGCTGCTGGCTCCAACAGGGGCTGTGGGGCTTGGCCAAGGGGCCATGGGGGGCAGAGGGGAGAGCACTGGCCTCCCCCAGGCCCACACTAGGATTCTGGGGCTCTGACAACTGGGTCTGGGGCTCCCCATCAGGGGAAGGGACCATGTGTGAGGAGGGTGAGCAGCAGGAGCCATCACCATGTGCTGCTTCCCTGCCACAGGTTCATCGTTCAGCCTTGGACCTGCTGCATCTGTCTCTTCTCCATGCCCCAGGGAGCAGGGTTTTGAGGAGTTTGGCACAAGCAAAGCCAGCCAAACCTGCCTGGGATCTCTGCAGAGGACACCAGGGGTATCCCCACCCAACAGTCTGTGCTAATGTGCTTCAGCCAAGCTGCAGGAGCCCCACAAGGGAGAGCAGGCGCTGCAAACCCGGCAGGTGAGAGAGCCAGAGCACACAGCCCTGTCTGCACTAGAAAGGAGGCTGGGAACACCAACCAGCTCCTGCAGACCTAAACTGGATTCATCCAGTGACCCAAGGAGGCAAAGCTCAGTCCCAGGTCCTAAAATATGGTCTCATGGCCAATTAAATGCTGTTCAAAGGGCAGCAGAGCATCAGGGAGCGCTTTGATCACAGAGATGCCAGCCAGATGTGTAATATCTACTCAGGTGTTTGCCAGGGATCAGTTTACAGTCCGTGCACATCAGACAGACAGGTTTCTTCCTGGGTTTGCTAACAGAAGCAGCAGTTCTCAGAAATCACAGAGAACAGAAATAATCCCTACCTTTTTAAACATCAAAAACTGTAAAGCTTCACAGCTGCACGGTTCTGAAATTGAATTGAATGACTTGACTTGCCAAAACCAGAGATCAGAGTTCTAGGTCTTTCATGCCCCAGCTGAAAGCATCAATAGCACTCAAAGAAGGGCACAGAGCTGCCTTTCAAATACCGATTGTGACTTCAGATGCATCATTTGCTCTTACCCTTCAAACACAGTAACCTCAGTTCAAAATGGATGTGCGAATAAAAAAACTGATTTTCAACACGAGCATTTTATTATTTAAAGAAATGGTTTTCTTTTTTTCCAAAGTTAGATCTAAAACTAGCCAAGTAATCTGAATTTTTATTACCTTTTGAATTCAAAGTAAAAAGCATTTGAGCTCATCTCTAAGTAGGAAGGCAGCAATGTGAGTGTTTTTTCTGCAAGCAATGCAACAATTCCAAAGCAATACTGATGCAAGCTCAGACTTGATCCCACGGGGATCCAGGGAAAAAGACTTCTGGGACGAAGCATTCAATTCCCAGAAGTTACTTTTCCCACTGATCCCTAAGAATCCCAGGTCTGTTGAGTTCTTCTGATGCTGCTGCAGGACCTCATGGCTCAACCAGAATATCTTCCTGCTTAGCTAGAAATGCCTTGGCTTCATACAGTGTCCCAGCACCTGAAATACCAGCTCGATGTAAATTGTGTATTTATCCTCCTAATGCCCCTTGGAGTCCTGGCACTGCTGCTACCTGCCTTTCACAGCAGGGAAAGTCAAGGCAGAGGGAATCTAAACACCTGGTCAACAGCAGCTCTTTTTACTCATTGGTCACTGCATTATTCACTGAGGTTATTTCAGAGAGACAAAATGTTATTAACAACTGAACAACTGATTCCAGCATGAAAATCAGAACTATTTCCCTTGCAAGCACACAGAAGGGGATCAGTCATTGTTTTACTCACCATAGTATCTCTTTTGATAGTCTGTGCTGGAGAGCTCAGAAACTCTCATCATCATCATCATCATCATCATCATCATCATCATCTGAGGAAAACACCTGTGGGGACTCTGACAGCAAACACTAGATTTATACATATGCACATGTACATATATACACCATACCTATATTTTTATAGTTTTATATTTACAAACCTTCTATGCATATATAAACATATATTTAGGTATGCATTTGGCAGAAAGATTTAAAAATGTAACATCCATAACTGCTGAAAATTAATTATCTTCAAAGCAAAACATCCTGAAACCCCTGAAAACATATTCTTCTCTGACAAATATTTTCTCTTTTCCCCTGTTTATCACATCCCTTAGCTGCAAAACCCAGAGCCACTTTGTGACATGGCAGAGAAAAGGAAATAAGTGGGTAAAAGATTTGAAGTCAAAGACATTGAGAAGTTTTACAGCTACCTCTGCTAATGCTACCACCACTTTCTAAGTGAACACTGGTGTGTGTATCCCATCTACAGCTCACCTACAAAGCAATGCTGATAATGCAAAACTCAGGGCCTGCTGAAAGTGCTGAGTGGGGCATCCACAGAAGGGCATGAGCTGGTTATGCTGACACTGAACCAGAATCATCCCAACCCCCTGAGCTGGGAGCTTCTTGAACTAAGACCTTGTATGAATTTTGCTGATGCCTTGCCTTTATGTTTATAATGCCCTGGGTGTGAAGCTGCATCTGAGCTTCCCTGGACCTTTGCAGTATTTGAAGAGCAAGATCCAAATTTTGCATCTTGGGACCACATAGACAGTGAATGGTTTAAAAATAAACAAAAAGAAGCCCCCCAAACCTGCTGCATATTTTACATTCTCAAGCTTCTTTGAATCTGTACAGCTGTTAGGAACCAGGCAGACAACAGAGGCATCAGGAAATTAGCTCCTCTCTTCCAAGAACATACATTAAAATGAAGCAAGAGATGAAGATCAGGGGACCTGATGCCCTTCAGGAACTACAGCTGGAAGCTTTGCCTCTAGGTGATAAAGGGGGAGATGGTTAATCCAAGGCAGACCGAGGAAGATAACATTTCTGTACTTGTACAATTCTGTACAACATTAGTCCAGACAGGAGTCTATTAACAGTGTCTGATGGAAGCAATTGTATTATTTATTAAACTGACAAGATCAATTGGCTGCTTTGTACCCATATAAAGAGAACTATTGTACTTTCATGTCCTTTTAAACACAGAGAATAAAGCACTCCCCAGGGTGCTTTCATGGGCTGCCTTCGATTAAGAGTTCTGAGAACATCTGATATTGTCAGAGATGGCTCGCCAGATCCCCAACTGGATTCGCACTCCTCACAAAGAAGGAAGATGGTAGCAATTATAATTATCACTGCACTGAGAAGGAAGGACCTTACCTGACTTAGAGGAGTGCTTTTACTCAGTCTTCCCAAAGATTAGGCTCTCAAAGCTGAGGGAGACTGACCTGCTTTGATAGCACCAGCAGCAATGTCAGGAATAGTGTCATGGCACAGGTAACTGCACATGAGATGTTCATTCCCTTCTTCACCTAAAAATAGGAGGAGTGAAGGAAGATGACGGTGTCTAGGGCATGAGTAATTTATAATAGGACCTAATTATGGCAAGCAAAAGTGTTGTGTAAATTATCAACAGGTTATGAGTTGTGCAATGTATTTATATATTAACCCCATGCAGCAGTACAGGCTTGGGGCAGAGTGGCTGGAAAGCTGCCCAGAGGAAAAGGACCTGGGGGTGTTGGTTGACAGGGGCTGGACATGAGCCCAGGTGGCCAAGAAGGCCAGTGGCATCCTGGCTGTATCAGCAATAGTGTGGCCAGCGGGACCAGGGCAGTGATTGTCCCCCTGTACTGGGCACTGGTGAGGCCACAGCTCAAATCCTGGGTTCAGTTTTGGGCCCCTCATGACAAGACACACATTGAGGGGCTGGAGTGTGTCCAGAGAAGGGCAATGGAGCTGGGGAAGGGGCTGGAGCACAGGTCTGATGAGGAGCAGCTGAGGGAGCTGAGGGTGTTTAGCCTGGAGAAAAGGAGGCTTAAGGGGAACCTAAAACTCTCTGAAAGAAGGTTGTGGCCAGGTGAGGGTTGAGTTCTCCCTCTGGGCAAGAGCCCAAGCCCATTGTTATTTAGGACATTATACCAACCACGTGAATTAACACACACCTTTACCTGCAGAGTATTTGAGGAGAACATCCAGAGGATGCAACTCCATAAACTACAAAATAAGTGCTTTCTTTCCTTTCAGAATGGATAAATATGCTCAATAAATTAATAGCAATGCTGTCTCAGAGCAGCTGTTTCTGGGCAGTTATGGAATTTTCCAAACATCTGAATGCACCTTTTACTGTGTGCTCCTAAACAGGTATGTGCACTAACTGCACCAAAGCTGGAACCAGCTAAGGGAAGGGAAAAATTCTTTGTGGGTATCAATGCATTGTTGTTCCGAGTTTAATTGAATCACAATTATGTGCTTATCAACCTAGAACTAAAGGCTCCTGCAAGCTGCCAAGTACTACTGTGACTTCTGTATGTGATGAAGCTCAGGCTGTTTCTCACAGCTTGTGCAGAGACTGGAGATGTCTCTGCTCACAATTACAGCAGAATAAATTCGTAGCAAATCTGCTAGAGGACTTCTGAGGTTTTGATCTAAATTTGTCTAAATGTAAATTAAGAAGTTTTGCCTTATATTCAAACCCAACTTTTATATTGGATTTTTCCTTGTCCTTGCTGTGAACATAGAAAATACATCTATTTTGAGCTGAAATCTGTACAGTCAGTGTGCTCAGCTAATTACTACCCCAAATGGTTTTCAAAACAGTGTCAAATAGAGCTACATGGTATTTCCCCAAGTTCAATTCCCTACTCTTCGATTTTTCCCTATTCCCTACCTCTGCCACCCGCATTTGCCAACCTTACCAGCAGTGCCAACAGACCTCACGGCCAACCACCTAACAACCCTAATTTCTTACTATTTCACTTATCCAATTTTAATCTGCAATCTGTTGCTTCTTTGTCTCCACTAAACATTAAGATCGGTGCTCAGCATCAGTCCTGTCACCAAGAGGAAGCAGCAAAGCCCTTGCCCCACCTCCCGGCTGCCGGACAGCACTGCGGGGATCCAGCTGCCAGAGCCTCTGGAAAAATCGGGACCTTGGCCACGAGCGGCTCAACTGCTTTGACTTTGCAAAATACTGACCTTTCTTGGGTGGGGAAGTAAAAAGTGGCTAAAGAGAATATCTATTTTTGCATATAAAAATATAAAAATATAAAATATGTTATATTATATTATATTATATTATATTATTATACCATATATATTTTATTATATATTATGTATTATAATATATAGTATATAATATATAATATATACTATATAATAGATAAGATATAAGATATAAGATGATATAAGATATAAAATATAAGATATAGTGTAGAATATAGAATGTAAAATATAAGACATAGAATATAAATTATGTAATACACATACAGTCTTTAAAATATAATATTTATTTCTATATTTCTATATTTCTATATTTATATATTTATTTTAGTTTTTATATGCACATACATATTAAATAATATGTACATAAAATATATACATACATACACACAGCAGCATCCTTTGCACAAGCTGCGAAGATCTATATTGCAGGACAATGTTGTTACAAAATTTAACAAATCTGCAGCCCTATTTATTGCTACATTTTATTAATAAGCTGGTTTTCGAGGTACCTCAGCGTGACACTGTCATCAGGCAGTGTCACAGATAGAGAGGAAGCTCCAGTTCTCCTGGTGCAGGGTGGCTGATCCTCTCAGCATGAGGTGACATTGGGAAGGAGCTCTGCAGAGAAACTGGCAGAGAGTGGAAGGAGATGGCAAAGAATCACCCACAGACAGGAAAGGAAGGAAGGGCAAGGTAAATATTTCTGTCAGGGAAAGAGGACAAGGAACACAAGTGATGCAACACACAAGTAAATATTCAGATTTACCCACCACACACCAATCAGTGCCCATCTTCCCAGGACCATCAGTGCAGACAGGCTCTGCAGTGAGTTAATTATGAAAGTTTTCTTGTTCATGTTTAAAACACCTACCAAGAGATGATTCATTAATTTTCTTACAAATTGCAATGAGAAAATGAATTCTTAACTCCTGTAATTTGTGTGTAAATTTGACGAAGACAGCTGACCTTGCCTGCAGGGATAACTAAATGTGCTCACAAGACAGTCCTGATGCCTCTAACCATCCTGTGATCCCAGCCTGCATGCTCAGAAAAGGAAACATATTTCAAGGAAACAATTGTGTGAGCATACAGCATAATTTATCCTCCTATGGGTCATTAGAGTCCCAGCACAGTGACTAATGTGTCATTCCCTCTAAGTTGCACTGAGTGAGTAACAATTGTGGAAAGTACCTATTCTAGGATGGAAGAGTCCATCTGGATCACAGGAATCTTCTTTTCCCAAGCATTTCTCAGGAGTTCCTTTTTTTTTTCTGTACTCTCACAGCATGGACAATTTCAGGAAATCTGTGGGATTTGCTTTTTACGTTAAAAAAACCAAACTGACAACACACAAAACCTCCCAAAATCATACACAAACACAAATTTTTTTCAAGAAGTATAAAATCAAAGGTTTCAAAGCCCTTTCCAGTGTGACTTCATTCCAAGAGACACATCCTAGGAAAGGAGTAGTTTAAGGTGAGTTTCTCTGTTTCATCATCATTCACGAGTTTTCTTTAGCAATAACATTCTTTCATTGTCCAACTGTGGTTTGAGGGCATCAGGGGCTTTTTCACATCCTACACAAGAACAAAGAGAGAGCACTTGAGTGGAAAACACCCACAGTCACAGCAGTGCCTGGTGTCTGCCTTACTGGGGAAACTCTTACCTGTTTCACCATTTGTGTCCTTCTGGGACCAGTGCTTCCTGCTTTATTTTCAACTTCCTTGAAATAATCTTCCAAGCCATAATTAAAAGACAAGTTTAAGCATTTGTTGTATAATGACGTGACATTGTGAGCACAGCAACATCCGGATTAACAGCCAGGAATATAACTCTGGAGCACACATTTATAGAGTCACAGCTAAATTACTCATTGTTGCAAAAAAGACCAAGCAGTGTCTAAGAGGTCTTAACATCCCATGGATTTTCAAAAATCCAAATCTACGCTGACTTTTTATGTCTGCTCATTGCAAAGTCTTCAATCAATTACTTTGATTTCAGCAGAAAAATGCTTTCCCTTCCTCAAAAATCTCCCAAACACTAACTGAGCCATACAGTACCTTAAGGAAGTTTGCATGGGAAAGATGAGAAATGGACAAGCAGAGGATTTAACCCTGGGTAAAGCCAAATCAGCTGCAGGAAAGTGAAGGGAATTCAACACCCCAAAAATAAACAATTACAGTTACAGTGCATTTTGCTGCTGAACTCACAGACAAAAGTAAACATATTTACACTAATAGTGTGGACAGGGATATCATCTTTAAACATCTATTTGTATTTTTTTATGAACTCTGTGTTTTGTCCAAATAGAATTTTCTGTCTGCTAAAAAGGCTTAAAAAAAATCTGTTTTGCCTCTTTCTTCACTTCTAACTTCTTGTTCTTTGCTGGACGAATTCTGAAGGTGTCTCTAACAGCAGATTAATTTTCAGTATCAGTACCCAAAAAAAAAAAAAAGCACATAAGACAAGGCACTAGCAGAAAGAAAAACCTTCCTTACACCTTTTTCCTAAACCAACAGCCTGTGGCATGCCAGGGCCAGAAAGCATTGACTATAAACAAAAAGGTCCCATCTCAGATTCCCACAGCGAACCTGGCTTTCAGTAACCTCTGACAGTGTGACACTTCCTACCAGCAGCTCCTTTGTACAGCGAGAGCAGAACAAGAAAACTGAACAAAACCACAGAAAAGCCTTGGAGGCAGCGACAGCATAATCCCACTTATTCATAGCTCAGCTGAAGTGCTGCCTATAAACCCCTCTGCAGTGATTTATTCTGCTCTCATTTCAATATTGCCAAGAACCCTGCCTTCCTGCCACAAATCTGCCTCCCTTTGCTCACGGAATAACCCAAACAAACACAGAGACGTTTACGCTAATAAATTCCGCGGTGGATTTAGGCTCTTGTGTTAAAGTCAATGTATATTTCTGAGCTCCATCCTGCAAACACAGAGATCCTTCTGCCAGTAGATGTCACCCGGAGCAGGGAAATGCCTGCTGAAGCCCTGGAGAATCCCAGTTATCTCCACCTGGGTGCCAAAAGGCACCCACAGGAGATTTGGGAAGGAAGCTGAGGAGGAGGAGGAGGTTGACAAAGCAAATCTGATTGATCAGCATTTGTGCCTTCTGCCCCCAGGGCTGGGGCAGACACGGTGACACTGCTGTGTCCTGCACTGCCACCACCATGGGTTCCTGCAAACCTGTTCCTCAGGCTGCCTCCAAACACACCTGGGCCAAGAGGAACGCAGGGAGATTCCAAAGGGAGGAGTTTCCCCATCCCTGTCACCTGCAGCCCTTGGCCCTGGTGATTATTCAAATTGTCACAATCGCTCCTTTGCATAAGGAAGAGGTAATCCCCAAGTTGATTTTACACTTTGCTGCTGTGGGCAGAGTCCAGGAACACGATGGTGATGGTATCTGACAGAGCACTGATCAGTGGCAATATGGAATTTCAGGATGCTTATAAACCAACATTCCTGCAAGAAAGATGTTAATAAAAACCCTCTGAAACCCACCCCCACCTGCACCCAGAAACATGAGAATTCAACCCACACACCTTCACCTCTATGCTGCACATACCAAAAACCAATTCATGGCCCCAGAAATCTCACTGGAAAAAAAAAAATTCCACCAGTGAATAAAATTCAAATATGAAGTTTAGATGAGACATAAATGGTACACAAGACCATTAGCTGTAATAAATAATCTAATTAATATGCTGCATTACACCTTTTTGTATCAGAACAAGGAAAAAAATATGTTTCAGACTAAAAATGCATAGGTAAATCTCCAGGCTTTCAAGCCACCTACCTACCAGGAGAGATGCATATTTCATCTTGAGTACTGCTTTCACCCACAGCATCCTTCTGAAAAAGTGTTCTGAATCTTTTATTTCGCTAGATCTTGGTTATTTGTATCTGGTACTATAAAAGTACACGTAAGGCTTTTCTCCCATAATTCTTGTGGAAAAATTAGAGGCTGTGACAAGTAAGTGAAACCTCAAAGCTATAATTGATCAAAAGGCATTTGCTTCCATGAAAATGTCTCTTTAATATCTTCATCAAAATTTAAGCTTCAATGAGCAGCTTCAAATATGAATTCCTTTTCAAAATGGAAGACCTATGACAAATACAGAAACAAGCAGAGAACTTTCACAAAAAACCCCACAAATTTAACTTTGTGTGTTTAATGAGTGGAATGTAGAAGGAGCAGAGTTCCAGGGAAATAGCTGGAAGGAGAATGGGGAAGAAATAAATAAGAAGTGCTACTGTGTCTAGTCTTTGTAAGGAAATTCTTTTCAGAAACCCAACCTGCATCACACAAAGAACACCCCAATTCAAAAGCCATTTTGTTTGCACAGTCCAATTTGAAGCATTTTGTGTGTGTGTGTAACACGAAAGGTTTACTTTTTTTTCAATGGGCAGCAATCTGTGCTTTGGAAACCATTCTTTACTAAAGCAGGATGGGAAATCTCCCTGGCTTCGGCCAGAGTAATAGCAGCTCTTGCAGAACTTGTGCCCAGGCTCTGGATTTCACAAAATGTTCCTTTCTTCCTTCCTTTCACTCCCTACAATGCACCTCCAGAGATCTGCCACAAAGGATTGTTCTGAAGTATATTTAGCACATGGTGGCAGGCTTAGCTGCTGGGATCAGTTCTTCCTCACTCTGAACTGATTCTCATGTTTCTGAATGCAGCAGCTCATTCAGAATTCAATTCCTCGTTTTTCACAGCAGTACAAGTTCAACTAAATTTTTTACAGGTTCAAAAATCAATCAGGCAAACCCAAGACAGAAAAATCCATGAGATGTCCCAGTTAAAGCTCAAGTAGCAGCAATACTACAGTGCACTGGATGCTCTGAAGATGTACTGGAGGGCTGCCATGGGATGTTTTCCCTGCTCTTTTAATTTCCTTAAATTGGGCTCTGTATTGGGCTCTACAGACCTCTGCCCTGGCTCGTTGTGGCTGTTCATATGTTACATTCTCATCAAGAAACCTTCCAGGTGGGAATCGATGGCAGTGACCCCAGGAACAGCAGCTTTTTTTCCCTTTTGGTGTTTTAAGATGGGTTTTCAAAGATGTATGAATGTGGAAAGGATATAAAAAGAGTAATATTTTATGAACGTAGTAAAACTGGACATTATTAAATTGAAAACCTCATTTATCTACATATGAATATACTTGCAGAGTTCCAAATCAAGGTTTCTCACTAGGAACCATGCCCCATTCCTGCTTTATTTTTCCTCCAAATGATGCTGTTATTTTCTTTTTTCAGCAGCTCATTCAATGCAAGAAGTAAAAGGAGTGTGATTTATTCTGGGTTCTCCACACTAAACAGCCCAGTGCTATTGTGTATGGACAGCAAGCACTTCAGAAAATGGTGAGAAGTAAAAACAATTTTTTTTCCTGAAGATAAGTAACCCAATAAAACATTTAAATATATATTAGAATTAGAAGGATTTTTTTCCACGTTAGGTTTGGATCTAAATCATGAGCCCTGCTTCTTTGTCTTTTACACAGAATTAATCTTGCATATTTATTTATTTGAGCACTTATTCCAATTCACAGGACACTGTAAAATGGCCAGAATTAAGGGACTCAAAAAGCTAGGCTTGGATCTTGTTGAAATTCAGGTTATCCCAGTTTTCTACAAGGGATACATTTTGATCCAGTCCTGCTTTCTGAGGGAACAGTGCAGTTTATTTTGCAGGTGATGGAAATGGACAAAAAAAATAGCTGAAGAAAAGTGAAGATCCACGAGGTTAAGGGTTTTTTACACATTCCCATTTTCTAGGAGTTACCAATATCCAAGAAACATCTGTACACACTAATGAGAAACTTAGAGCATTAACTACACAGCAAGATATAAAGATCATTTTTAAAAGCTTCTAAGATACCTTCAAAAGCAGTGAGGAAGCAGCACTGGAGTGTTATCAGGAAGCCTCTCAGACAGCAAATTCTCCTAAATATCCTAGAGCTTTATTGAACAGCTTGCACTGGAAGATAAAGGAATCAAGACCATCTATGAAACAATCTTAAAGCTGATTTAGTAATTGCCTGTGAATACAGCTCAGCCCAGGCTAGATGAGGCTCAGGAGACCTGAGACCCATCAGCTCCCCAAAACAGGTCATGAATGGAGCTTTAAGTGATGCAGACACTGCGGGTGGATTCCTCTCTGGGGAATAATGTTTTGCCACATTGCCACAGGAAGAATCCATCACCTGGTAATTTTGTTCCATTCGTGAGGCACTGAGCAACTTCAGCAGGCAGCAACCAAATTAAGCTTAGGAAAACCAAGCCCGTCTCAGCTGAGATGAGGCAGCATTTTACCATGGGCACTAAACCCATGCACAGCCAGCTGAGGCTCCTGACAAACACCAGCACAGGCATCCTGGGCCAGCACAAGGCTGCTGAAAAATCAAACATCACAGCCTGGGCTCTGACTCCTTGGAAATACTAAACTGGAGCTGAACCCTCACCATTTCCCTCAGAAGGTGTGGACGTTGTAACCCAGAGTCCTGTGTATCAACATCTCTCAGGCTGCTGATCTGGTCCAAAGCCAGAAGTGTATAAATGGATTATTCTACCACTGTACTCAGTGGCCTTGTCCCAGAAATGCTCCAGTCTCCCCATTTGCTACCACAGATTTTTCTGAGCTCTTCTGTTTCTTTTGATCTGCTCCTCTCTGGGTTTCCATTGCCAAGTATTTTCTCTTCATCTCTATGTTCAAAGCACAGAGCTGAAAATGCAGAAATTAATCACTTTGAGGCTTCTCTGTGTGGATGAGGACAGCCTGTGAGGACCAGCAGGCTGTGGTTTGTTTCAGCACCATGGGCAGACTAATCTGCTGAGCTGTGACCAGAGGAACTGGGAGGATGCTCTCCACAAAGAGCCTGGAGCACCTGCCAGAGGCACAGAGCGTTCCCAGTGTCAGTGGTGTCTCCAGCTGTAGCACAATCTCAAATGTGTGACCAAAGGGCAGCAAGGAAGGATGTGTCCCACGTAAATTTCGCCAGCACATTCTCAGATCTCACTGCTTTGAGTGGCTGGCCAAGCTGACAGAATGTAATTGCTGTGGGGATGTACTCCCTTAGAGCTGTGCTTGCTGACTAGCCACAAAAAAATGTTAGGAGCCCAAAGTCATGGGCTTGAGCACCTTCTGCTGAGGTCATGAAGCAAAAGGTTTGAAGAACAGATGGCACAGTCTAACAAAGTCCCCCAAAGTACTAAATCTGCAGCAATTTAAAGCAGAAAACAGAACTTTTGTCAATTCTGTGAATGCCTTCTAATGCATTTTTATAAAATGTATTTTTTTAAAGTAGATTTTAACACCTTTAAGTCAAGATCTACACCTTTGTATCTACCCAGCTGCAGTGCTGAGAATCTGCCAACACTGCCAGGCCAGGGAGGCAAGGGACACACATCATCCATACAGAGCTGGAAGGACCTTGTTTTGGGAGTATTCCCTAATTCCCCCAGATCTGTGACGTAGCATTATTTCCCTAAAAACCCTCAATATAGTTGAGATTGGATCAAGATGAGACAAACTTGTTAGAACATATTTTGGAGGCAGGAGAGGAAGGGAAATGAGCATTGTTTAAGGAGTTGCCTTCCATCCCCTTTCCAGATAAAGCTGGAACGCTGACTGGCCCAGCCCAGTAATTGTGTGTAAACCACGACACGCACACTCCCTTCACACATTTCTCAGGAAAACAAAAAACAAACAGAAACCCCAACTTTCCAAAACAGGAAGGGAAAGTTGGGGTTTTTCCAAGCAGTAAACACCAGACCATTACCGTGATTTCAACTCATGAGAACCAAGTAAGTCAGTTTTAAATGCAAAAGAGCCGACCAAGATGACCTCAGCGAAGGTAAAATATTTGATGATACACCTTGTATGTAACACTGCTCTGACCATGGAAAACAGAATCTAATCTGTCATATTGGTTAAACTACACGTGGGTGGAATTTAGGTGGGATGTGAGCAACTACAGTGCAGAAATCAGATTAAGCCTGGGAGAAACTGCAGCGTGTGATTATCATGTAATAATTACTCAACATTTTGACAGAGCTCAAGACTGGGCTCAGCCCAGCCCTTGACGGTGAGAAGGCACCAAAAACATCAGGGTATGAAACTCTATCCCTTCTCTTAATCCAGCAGCATTTCCTCTCTGGGAAGTCCATGAGTTTCTGATGAAAGTCCAGGGCTGCAAATTCACAAGAACCCCTGGGGTTCAGAGCCAAGGTCCAGACCCCTGGAGAAGGCAATGCAAGTCAGCTGCAGCACAAATCTGTGTTGGTAACCTTTTGGAATTGGGTCACCACCAACTGTCCATGTATGTGGAGTTCTTAGAGAAACCCATCTGGTCCTGGCATCCATCTGATCCGCTCTTCATGCTGTTGCCACAGCAACTGGCACTTAAATGAAAATTCTCTGAGCAAGTTGGATCTATAGACAGCCCTAGCAAGTCACAAGGTAGCAAAAGTGGATGCTTGAGGCGGGTCTGGGAGGCATTTAGCTGTGTGTTTACCAAAAAGGGTTTCAGCCTTGTTTTCCATTTGTGCTTTTTCATTTGACAGAATAAGCATCAGCACACCAATTTTTCTTTATCAGCAAGTCCTCTGTAGGACAGTCACAGCAACGATATCTTTCCATGTGGCCTGCTCTGCAGTCTAAATAGATCTTAAATATTTTGATTTCTGCATTTTTTTAATATCACACACAAATCGAACATTTTTTTGCTGTAAACACAACTGCTGAGAGAAGTAATATTACCCATGTGCCTTTTCAGAATTAAAAGATGATTTACAAAAGTATGAAATCTAACTAGATCTTCCCAATGGCATTTAGATTTGTCCTGTTAATTTTGACCCAAATTTCTTTAATACTTTAGAGGTACAGACCTAATATTCAAATTCTTTGCTGGATAATTTCATGTTTGGCAATACAGATTCTAAGACTCCCTTTGGTTTGAGGAAGGGGAAGTCTGTGTTTGTAGCAGAGGATATTACATGGGATGAAGTAACCAATTTTAATATTCTCCCAGCTAACTAACTCTGAAATATGCTTTATTTCTGCCTCTGGCATAACAGAAAGATAAGAACTAAGCTGAAGCTCTCAATCTTTGCAGCAGGAGAGATGAGGGAAGGTTTTTCCCCAGTCCCTGAGCAATATTTAGGCTCCTGAAGCAACACCCACTCAGGTGACGTGTGACACATGACGTGGAGGGAAGTTGGTGACTGAGGACAGGGGAGGTGACACTGGGGCTGGCACTGGGTTACACAACCCACACCTTTAGCCTTTCAAATCAATGCTGAACATTGCCAGAGCAAGGTGAACAGAAGGAAGTAACACAATTCAGATTCTTATTCTTTGAATGCATCTTTGAATTCTTTTCTCTTATTACTCAAAGTCTACCGGTGAGTGGGACTATTTTATATGTAAAACATTCTGGTTTAGAGGTATTATGTCTTTCAAAGACCAAGAGGGAAGAGAAAAAGACAAGGAAAGAAAACTGAAGGACACTATTGAGAGAAGTGAGAAGCATCTAAGATCCCTGAGCCTGAAATGGAGAAGCACATTTCCATAAAGCTTCACTATTACACACTTTGCTCCCTAATTTCTTTCAATTAAAAGAACTGAAAAAAAAATTCCTTGCACCAAACCCCTACGAAATATTATTTTGCCACTGCAACATTTTTCAAAAAATTGCCAAATTAATTGTGTATTAGTAACTCATTAGTCAAATTTCTTTCAGTTGGCTATTTCAAATTGTCAACAAAATTCATGTTATGCAGATTTCTGGCTGGGGAAAAGTCAGAGGGACTTTTTTCTTAATGTTTCCAGCTGTAGATGTTAGACTGATAATCTTTCTCTCACCCAGTCCTTTTCTGCTCCATCACTGGTTACCAAACTTGAAAAGAGGAGGAAAGTTAGAGCAGCCACCATGATTTACTCAATCAGGAGCAGAACAGCGACCCATGAAAATTTCTGGCACAAACCTTCCTGTGAACACATTTGCATGTTTATTAGCTAAACTTTGCCGTCTGTGAGCACTCTCGTGAAAAAACAACAAATCATTAGTACAAGAAATGGTAGAAAACACATTTTTAAAGGCCAAAAAATCTAAAGTAAACTGAAAATCTTTATTGCTGGAAATGTCTGAGAATTGGCCTGACCTTCTGAAAAAGTCCAAAGTGGCCCATGGTACAAATTCTGTCAAAAGTCAAGTCTGAGTCTTGTCTTCAGAATTTAGACTAAATCTTGAAAATCCCAATTTGCACATCTAGTGTAGATTTTCTCTGTCAAATGGAAATATTTCAAGTAGAAGAAACAACCCAGCAGGAAGATATGATGTACAGACTAAGCAAATAAGCCCAAATTCTGAGATGAAGTTGAGATATGTCATGATTCTGGATGAAACAACCCTATAAATACAATTAAACTTTTTACTGTCCTCACTCAGGAAAAAGCTATTGACGTAACTAGGAAAGAAACTAAGGAGTTAAGGAAGAAAACGCCAAACCTTAGTTTGACCCTTTACTTCCAGTGATTAATTTAATAATACTTATACAATAATATTGAAAATCTGATTTGGAAAAGCAATATTCCACATCATACCCTGACTGCTTCTCTTCCTCAGCAGTAATTCACTACACACCACTTTCAGTTTGTGAGGGCACAGAGGATGATTATTCATTTTCAATACCCTGTTAACAAGTGTTTGTTCTCATCCTTCTCCAGTGACTTCATGGAGCTTTAATTGACAGCACAGATGTCACAGCTCCTGTCTCCAGCCCCAGCAATTGTTTAAGTGCTCCTGAGTTATTTAACTGCTGTTGTTGACAGGAAGCTGGACATTTCTGCTCTGATGGGGGCTTTAAGGTCTTTCAGTCCATCTTACCTTCTGTCTGTTCCTATCTTACACTCCTAAAATTACTGCTAATAGCTATGCACATAAGGCTTCCCATTTCAACATCACATTTGCATTTTGCAGGAAGACCCTCAGGAATTTTTGAGATTGTCCCAGATTAGAGAGAGACAAAATCCATCACATGGCAATCAATTTTAACAGAGGCAGGATCACAGTCTCAAATTCTTGTGTGCTCCCACTAAGATCATAGTGCCTTCTGTTCTCCCAAAGTCAGCTATTAATACAAATTATATGCAGAAAAAAAAAAAATAAATGGATCCTGCCAGCAATGTGCTGGACATTTGTATTCCAGACAAGATCCTGTTAAAGATCTGTTAACAATCCTGGTGGATGCCACAGTCTTACTTCACATATTGATCTGGTGGAGCAAGTACAAGGCACGTAGACTTCTGGTCTGCATTAATTTGTACCATAATTCTTGGCACAGGATCAGCTGGCAGTGGTCTCCCCCATGTTTTAAATCAATTACCAGAAGTAGTAGTTTGTTATCAGTAAGAGGGATTTAATAAACAAATATACTTGATAAATCGATGTACAGACAAATCCAGACATCCACATATAAATTAGTTTAGATAAACACACTAAAATGAGGCTGCTGGAATGACAATGTTTCAATACACCAAAATAACATTACCAGTTATTATAAATTGGCATGTTAAATACATCTCTGTCCATTTTTTGATCTTTAGAGCTTTGCTTCTAGTGAGCCTGTTCAGTATCATAAGCAGGGGCTAGGCTGGAGATGCCAGATTATTGTCTTTTTCATATTGTCTTAATAGAGTCAGCGAAGTAAAATGATGAATTATGTTGTTACATCAGCTGAACAGCTTATATAATGTACCTCTGTTCCTACAAAATTGAAATTTAGTGTTTTAACAATGGACTTTACTCTTCCACTCACCTGTAAATGAGCACTACTGGAGCAGCACTGAGCCCAGTTCTGCCCTTCTCACCAGCTAAATCTGTTTCCTCTTCTGTGAAATCACTGCTGCTTTACATCATTATGAATTAGGTCAGAAACAAACCCAGTGACTGCTTATTCCAGCTAGTGAAACATATGAAGAGTGGCTGCAATGACAGATCTGTAATAATGCTTCTCATCTGCAGTCAATTAAATTTAGACCGTGCAGAACTATAAGGAGTACACAGTGGAAAATTTTGGCAGGGTGACTGGCAAGCTGTAGCAGATCTAACAAACCTGGAGACTTTTAAATTCATCTTCCCTCTGAACTTTAATCAAAGGCTATAAAGAAAAAAATCCAGCTGAATACAATAAAAATTTAAACAGCGAAGATCATTAAAGCAGACACTTCTCGTTACCTCATGGTGACTTGCAGAAAAATCTTGTCAACGTCAGATGCTCATCCCTGGTGTTATAATCATAATTCACCTTGCTGGAACAAACAGCACAGGAATGTCTGCATCTGCTAAGCTTGTGTACCAAAAGCAGATATGAGAGGAGGCCAAACATGTTTTTATAAGTTACAAAAGAGAACAATTACTTCTACCGGAGGGGTAGGAGCTTTTGGAATGTGCTTTTGGACATAGGAGTGTCTTTTGAGAACTACTGAATATATCTCCAAATGAAAACTATAAATTAAGTGTAATTATTTCTGACAGCTTGCATGAGAAAAATAAAGCATTTATCCTGTCATTGAGGTTCACTGTCTCAGTGCACTCTCAGGACTTTGGAATTATCCTTGTGGCAAATCCACACTGCCCTGAGCACAGACTTCCTTTGTTTTTTTGTCCACCACAGTTGTGGGGGGCGGGTTTAAGTATGTGATTTTCCTTACAAAATTTGTGGCTGAAATGTTTGTCTGTCCTTTGGCTGTTTTTGACAATTTCTCCAGCAAACCCCATCACACAGCTGCAATCTCCCCCCTCACTCCCTACCCAGCAATCATTCTCCACTCCTCACAAACCCCAAACCTTCATGTCTCTGCCCTGCCTGTCTCTATGTATCTTTTATTTCATTTATCCACATGCTCTGCCCCAGAGTTCCTCAGAATTCATCTGTTTGCCTTCTTTGTGGTTGCCAGCCCAACCTTTGCTCTGATTTTGCCTTCATTAAGTGCATCCCCCACCCCTTGCCTTTTATTCAATCAGCCCTGCAAGACAGATCCTTTCTGTAAAGGCCACAAATGATTCCTCTGCAAGATCTGCCTCACTAATTATACACTTAACATACATTTATCTGTTCCTACAGCAGGTTCCAGAGAGCAGGGGCTTTTCTTCTGTGCCTTGTCATTTAAAACATTTCCACTATCAGCCACGTCGCCGCGACATCGGCAGCACCACTCTGCTGCAATTAGGAGGGAAAGTTGCCAGCAGAGCATGGGGTTTGAACTCTCCTTGACAAAGTAAACAACACCAAAACAATTGGCTGAGTCCCTGTTTAGAGAGCCCCAAGGGGTATCTGGAAAGCCCAGGTCAGACATGGATGGTCTGCAGATGTGTAATGGATGGTTTAGTTTGGCAAACACCCAGCGACAGGGAAATGTGTGTTCTGTAAAATTGTGCTCCATGGGAAACTAAGTGCATGGCCTGAATTTAGAGTCAGGCTGTTTTTAGAGAGAAGGCATTTTTTGGGGTCTTTTCTATTTTCTTGAAAATATTCTCAAATATCACATCTGAAACACGTATCACCATACTCTGCTTCCAAAAAATAAATAAAAAATACTAAGGATGATATTAAAAGCTGACAGCACAAAATCTTTACTAACCCACATTCCTGGAGTGTTGTTACCAGGAGATCAGTCTGTCAGATAGCACAAAATCTAAGGTGATGTGTTTATAACCCAGTAAATACATTTTTCAGGAGCAATTTTCACAAAACAGCCATTCCCTAAGGCAGAATGGATTCACTCCTACCCAGCCTCAACCACAAACCAGCTCATCCCAGCAGACACCCAGCAGGAAAAACCAAGGAAGAGAGAGGGTTGTCCAAAGAGTTGTTGGAGTTGTCCAGTGTACAGGAATTCCTCTGGTGCCCCTGGTCAGTGGAATAACTCTGAAACAAATAGAAAGTAGAGCCCAAAATCTGAGTCTAGAAGAAGCCAGAAACACTTTTTTCCAGAGCGATATTTCTTTCTTGGAGTGGAAACCAGCTGCTCTGCAGCCCAAAACAGGGTAAGAATACTCTGATTAGAGAATATCAGATACCTTTCAGATTTTTAGGTCGGACTTATTAGATGACAGAAACAGCAAAAAAAAATTATGCTGATATAATTCATGCTAATATTTTGCATTGTTTCTGACAGAATTTCAGAGGCTTTAATCAGCATTTGCCCCTCAGGGTTTCCACAAACAGGTTCCATGCAGTATTCTTGGTGGAGTGGGATGCACAAGGTGCTCTGGAAATTTTCAGCAGGCATCAGCAAAAGCATCTTAAGTTTGCACTTGAGAAACTAAATATAAAAAGCCTGTTTTTCAGATCCCCAGCAGATTCTATTGATAAGAAAATAATTTACTCTGTGTGTTGCTTTAGGTTTAGAGAATACAATACAGCAGGTTGTGAGAGCTCTGGTTACCATCTCTCCTTTGTGTAAACCTCCTTACATTTGTTGCCCTGAGCTCCCAAGAATATCCTATAAGCAGGAGAACAGGTGGATAAGAGACTCCAGTGGGGCTAATGACAGAGAATAAAGCTCAGTACTATTATTTGAGCTCTTTGCCAATGTTTTGAGAGAAGATAGCTCATTAAGAGATCAAAACCTGCATCTTCAGGACAGAGCAATCTGACCCAAATTAAGAGAGCCAAATTCAAACTTTTTAATCAAAAAGATTCCTTATATATTAAATTTCAGAGTGGGTTCAGCATAGGATTTGTATTAGTTTTTCTCCAATAGACAAGATGATGAAATAGTTTATGCAGTGTGCGGAAATGGCAATTGTCATTGTTTCAGGAAAGGATCAAAGTAATCAATTTTTATACAGGTATCTTTCTGGTGAACAAAGTTAGAATGTGTTCAGTTTCCCTTACCTTCAGGAACACCATTTGCAGAGATGGACTTTCACCTGATGTGTTCATTCCTTCCTCAGCACAAGCTGAAGTTGTCTTGCTTTGCATGAAGATTGGTTATATATTTAATTAAAAAAAAATCCCCTTCCAATCTTTCTAAGTGCCATTCTGGTGTTTCAAAGAAAGTCTCTCCATCTCATGGATCACTTTCAGATCAATTTTATGAGCAAGCACAGGAGGACAGTTGCCATTATCTTTGCATGGATTGAAACTCATCAACACTGCAGAACATTTTGTAAAATAAGTATCAATGATAATATTGGGGATTGAAATCATACATTGACCAGCATTGGACCTAATTCAGCAAAAAAAGATGAAATATCTGAGCAATCCTTAAAGCTGGAAGCTCCAAGGAGACTCTGGGCAGTTTATTTCACAGGAGTTGTATCTAGCTGGATGGAAAAGATGCATTTGTGTACAAGGAATTACCACTACCAGTATTTGTGAGGAAATAATGAAAATGTGATTGGCATAAATCATTCAGAAATCTTATTACACAATCCTGATCCATATATTAGATTTCTTGGCATTCCAGAGCTGAGAAGCACTAAGGTCAGACTTTGGAGTGCTGTATTTCTTTACACATTTTATTGTAAATAGAAAGCTGAATTCTGATCCCACGGGAAATTCCAACATTTTGACATTTATTTTCAGTGCAAATAACAAACATACTGAGTTTGAATCACTGAAACTCTTATATGCAATAGTATGGGAATATCAAAATAATGTAAATATCATAGAAGTTGAAATTAAATGAATAAAATGCCAATATAAAATATTTCAACATTGCCAGAAAGAAATAAGGTAAAATTATTCATTTTGATATTTTCCCATCAAATTTAATCTAAATCAATGTATTCACTTAAGATGATTCATTTCTGATGAAATTGCTTTGTCTGAGTAGAAAATAGTTTTTTTTTCCCCAGCTCAGTCTCATTATTAAAGATTGATCAGATTGTAAAAGTGTGGGGGAAAAAAAACCATTAGGAATTCAGCTTTTGCAAACTTACTATGCTGAGGTAATTTTGATTAAAATTTCACAATCCCCAAGAAGGAAAAGCAAATAGTCACAGTAATTGTCAATCATATCCAAAGGACTTACAGGTGGCTCTAAAGTGACTTCATAAGAGATAAGTAACTGAATTGCTAACATTAATACGACCATTTGAACAAAAGTTTTGTCTTTCCCCCTGCAGGTCCTGTGGTTTTCCACCCTCAGCCCCTGCTTTGGTCACTCCTTCTCCAGTGTATCCTGCCTGTGAGGATTTAGAGCTGCTCTAAACATGGTCCAATTCACTGTCCTGGCAAGGAGATAAATTTATGTGTCTGACTTGCTTTGTGCCAGCTCAAATGTAGCTCCTGCACCTTGTTTCTGTGGCTTCATGTATCCCCTTGCTCCCCTTCTCTTCTAATTGTGATTCTTTCATTCACACCTCTCTTGAATCATCCTTCACCTCCTTCTTTAGCTTTTCTGCTTTCTTACAAAATACTCTACAGAATTTGTGTTGTCACAGACTAGAAAAGTTCTTCCCTCTCCCCAGGAATAATCTCCCAAATCATTGACCTGTCTCTCATCCTGCATTAAGCTTAAACACTTCAAGACTCTTTGGGGAAAGAAACTCCACATTTATATAAATGGTAGCACTTTGTAAGTACTCAGAAAACAAAGAATAAATGAGCAGAATCTTTTATTCTGCAGGGAAGGCAGTTTAATTCTATGCCAAGCTAATTAAGGGAACTCATGAAGATAAGGGATGCCTTCTGTTCAGATGTTGCTGTATTTTATCTCCATCCTGTGCAGTTTCTGTACAGACATGGTACATCCACTCCCCAGGTGCAAATGGAGATCAGACCTCAAGTGTTTCAGTGTCCTTAGCTGGTTGTTACAATGGTTCTATCACTAATCCTGCAAAAACAGAGTGAAATTAGTCTGAAACAACAGATTATCCTGGAATTGCTAATAAAGCAATAAGGAAGACAAATAAAAGAACTTAGTGTAACATTCTGGCTGTTACCCAAATTTTGGTGCTGTTGTGCATGGAAAAAATCTGGCTTGGAAACACAGTTGGACCTATTCATACATATTGAACCTTTCCTCATCTCATGCACCACTGAACTTCTTGCAGATGCTTAAGTGACTTAAACAAAAGCACTGCAGAGAGCAAAACCATCAATGAGAAGTGGCTTCAGTTTCCAGTGGCTCTGTGAATGATCCAAACACTTTCCCACCTGGATTAGTAAGTTTACCCTCCTGCAGGCTTATATGAAAGTATTTCTTACTGTACAGTCAGCATTTCTCTGGTCAAATGTGTCTATTTCAAAACTTCTCTCTCAAGGAAGTTTTCTCCTCTCCTTAAGTCCATGTAATTACCTGGGGGTGGCCCTGCCTTGTTCCACCCTGAATTCCTGATGGTATTCCTATACCATAATTGTGAACATTTATCACCAGCAGTTCTCTAGGCAGTCTTGTGACTTGGACAGCTGAGCATAACTGGTGTTTAGCATTTGCTTTGTACACTTCCCAAGTGCTAAACAACCTTTCATTACCTGCATTTGGCAGCTGCCCAGAAAACTTAGGCTTTTCAAGCCCATGTGAGTATGGGAACATTATTAAAATAGCATTCTCAGGTTCCTGGATTTTCATTTACTTCTGCTGCAACAAAAGTATTTCTATATTTTTTTCAGACAGCTAAAAGCCCCAGAAATCTGGTGGTGCAATTTCTCCCCCTTTATGCATGGCTGCTGATCATCTGGTGAAACGAACATGTGCAGCAAAACCTTCCAAAGAGTCCTTTAGGTCATATCTAGAGGATGAGGTTGCCTAACAACAGAAAGCTTTCCATTTTGCATGCAATATAAGTGTATTTTTTGTGGTTGTTTTTGAGTGAAATAGCTGAATGTCATCTCAGAAAAAGGGATTCTCATGCTTTGCTCATTAGGGAAGGCCACAGTCTGTACATTTCCAGAGATACAAGATAAATCACAGATGGAGGAATTCCTGATCTATCATTATGTCAGCTATTTCCCCCACATAAATCACCACCCAGTCTATTGGGTGCTGTATCAGGAATGGGCTCAGCAGACAAACTGCAAGCCCTGGCACAGTCAGTGCTTAAAAACAAAAACCAAAACACAAGAACACACAAGAAAACACAGAACAAAGGGCTGGGGAAACACTTGAAACACTTCTTGGCTTGATGTGTTTTTCTGGTTTCACACTGCTGACTTCTCTTGCTATTGCATGAAGTGTTGTTATATATTATTACCATTAATAGCAATACGTAACAGCAATGCCAGGAGAGGGAAGAAAATCTAAGAGACAATGGTCTCACAAAATAAAGCAAGTCTAATAAATTGGCCATGACTTATTTATCTTTAATTACAGACTGCTTTTAACCATCAAAGTGTAAGCATTTTTCTCCTAGTAAAAGCAGCACACACAATTCAACTCATCCATTTATGTACTTATAGGATTTAAATTTTTAAAGTAGGGATTTTCACCCTTTCAAACTCAAATGACTCCAAGGATACTTCCATGTCCATTAAACAAGGAATGCTGATGAAGTCAGTGCCTGGAAACAGTGAAAGGCCAAAATTCCCAGCTTTTTGGGATGAGAGAAACACAGATTCAAGCACACAGATTGAATGAGAAAAAAGCAAAAATGTGAACTTGCACTTCACAGCTCCTAGATTAAATCTTGGCCACTGGGACAGTTTCTTGCTCTGGACAAAATAACAAAAATTCATCCTGGTCTTTAGGATCTTTTCTAGCACTAATTTCAATGTATCTGGTATGCTCCTAGGAAACACTGACATTTTGACAAGTCAATATATTTTACTGGCTGCTAATCTAGTGCAAAAATGTTTATCTTGCTCTAGTGAAAATCTTAGTTCTACCTCAGTGTTTTAACTTTATGCTCCACCACTACTCCAGCTTTGGGGCAGTCACTCCATACCCTGCACACCCATGGTGTTGCATGATGCTGTGATTTTCCCTCTCCATAAACTTTTCCAGGAAATGGAGTGTCTGTAGCTGTGACTAACTCATATCTTCATCTTCCCATCTCAGATTGCAGCTGCAATAATGCTCAGGACAAGAAAGCTGCCTGGAGAGAGCAGCTCTGCTCACTCTGTTCTTGGACTGAGTATTGTAAAAAGCTTTTCCATATGCAACGATCCCGCAGGTTGCACAACACAGAGTGATTCCCAGCACCTTCAACATCCCAGCAGGGACACACCCATTCCTCCAGAGCCATGGATAAGTCAGCAGAATAATCACCTTCCCTGCATCCAGCTCGTCATGAAGACGTAGTAAACTTCAGTGCACTTCAGCTGTGCACATAGCCAGGTCTGTGAGTCTCCTCACCCCTGAATCAGAACAAACTGCTGCCTTTCAGTGGCTGCACTGTGCTGCAAAATTGCTGCATTATTCATTCCAAGCCATGGTGCAACTCCCTTTTATTGATTTGGGATTTAAAGCCGGCTCCAGCAAAGGGAAGGGTCAGATAACAATTACTCAGGGCTCCACTGAGCCCCACAGAGCTGGATAACACAAGGAGTCATTCCCTGCACTTGCCCCTTAATCTCTGCCTGGGGCCACCACCACTCTCCCACTAGCTCTGGCAGCTAAATAGGGATTATTACACCTCTGGCTGAATAAGTGTTGTGTACATGTGTATAAGAAGGAAGGAGGATTGTTTTTTTTCCCATTGCTACATAGGTGGATCTCTCACCATTTTCTGGGAGAAAATATTTAAATCAATGGTGTGTTTGAAGATTAAGTTCACAGGCAGAGGCTTGTGCAGTGCATTTTGAAATAAACCACTGCTAAAGAGCCATGACAAGCAATCATATAGATCTGCACTTGCAATCCACTTCTACGCGCTCACTTTAGTGCAAACAGATGATTTAATAACATTCTCTTATAGACAGCATTGCAGCTCCTGGAGAATCCAGTTTGCATTTTGTAATTTCTCACATCCCGTCAATTCAATCCTGAAGCAGCTTTCAGATGCAGAGCTGATCTGCACTGCCCTCTGATACACCTGCACACACCCTCTGAGACTTCAGCTGTTGCCAAATTCTTACTGAGGGCAGAGTACAAATTACAGTAAGAACTGCCCTGCAGTTTGTCTAGCAGGGTTTTCCCTTAGTGGCCACTGCACCCTGAGCTGTCCTGGTCAGATTTAACAAGCCCTGCTGCGCAGATGACTTTTTATAAATAAATAAATCTAACAGATTTAGTAGTTACTGAGAGGTCAACACTCATCTCACATCATACCAGAGCCACATGCTACTAACATTTTGTTAATTTACCAAAGAAATTGGAAAAATGGAACAACTTCTAAAATGCTATTCTAAACCAGCTTTCACTTATTTTTTTTTCCTAATGCAAATATATCAGTTTTCACCCCGGATTCATTTTATTTGAGAAGCTGCATAATTTTTTTCTTCCTTAGCTTTCCCTAAAGTCACATTAGATATCAATATCTTAACCACAGAAGAAGAGTAGCTTACTAAAATTCATGAAGGACACATCAGAACTCCATGTGACTCACCCTCCTGCCTATCTTCCATTGAAATCATCAGAGAATCATGGACTGCTTTTGGTTAGAAGGGAACTTAAAGATCATTTATTTCCATCCCACCTGCATGGGCAGAGACATCTTCCACCAAACCAGGTTACCCAGAGCCCTGTCCAGCATGGCTTTGAACTCTCCCAGGGAAGGGACATCCACAGCTTCTCTGGAAAACGTGTTCCTATGCCTCTCCACTCTCACAAGGAAGAATTTCTTTATAGCATTTGACTTAAACCTTCTCCCTTTCAGTTAAGAGCCTTTAGCTCTTAGTCAAGGACTCCATATCCAGCACAGGTTTGGGACAGCTGCCTAAACAGGCTTCAATATGGGATTTGGCCTGAGAAAACACACTTGCATTTTGTAAGGGGTTTGTGGTTTTCTTCCCTAGATTTATTTTTAAATTAGAGTGAAAACATTTTATAAATTATGTGTAATGTTATAAATTATGAATTTATAATTTATAACATTATAAATCTAGCCAAGAATGGAGTCAGGCTTCCTGGTTTCTATCTTCAAAAGACATTTTATTTCCCCATGCTGGTGTGGTAACTATGTGAGTACTCTCCAATAAAGAGGAAAATGGAAGTAACAGAGAAGTAGAAGAGACAGAGAAATCCACACCCCACATTACTGTGAAATGCAGTGATGAGGGTTTTCTTCTGAAAGTTTCTGGTTCCAATCTCTGCCCTGAATCAATGGCAAAGGAATTTGACTCTGATTCCACCACCCACAGATCTGTACCAGAACCACAAGAACAGAACCATCAGAACCAGGGAGAGCAGATCAACCAGTCCTGGTTTGCTCTGACAATTTAGTTCCTGGGCAGGAGGTGGAGGCTTCTTTAGCTCTGATGGTTAATTAAAAGTTTATGTACTTGTGGAATGACTTTTGTTCCTTGGGAATGAAGGATGCAGCTGGAAGTGTCAGATAATCCATAACACATTAGCTTCTTTTCCACCTGCTCCACAACACACCTGAAAGAGCCTCAGCAAAGGACCAGAATAACAGCTCAGTGTAATAAAAATTGGTCTGTGAAAGACAGCCTCATTCTCAGTGCTCCAGCTCTTCATCTACAGGTCTGATACTGTAAAAAAGGGGAGAATCCCACACATAGGTGCAGGACAAGCACCAGAGCAGGTCCCTTCACCATCCCCAGCCTCCCTGTCTGCTTACACTGTGTGCACCTGGCTGGCCAGGGCACCCTCACCTGAGACAAACCCAGTGGAGGACTAATCCAAGTTAATCCTGGCTGTGATGGATGAATGACACCTATTAACTGTTGTGCTGATGCTTTAACTGGAGTTTTGCAACTCACTGAGCACAGCAGCAGAAGCAATTCTCTCCTGGCCAGAAGGAATACAGGAGCTCTGCTGTTGGAAAGGGACATGAGAATTTATTATGACTGAAAGAGACAGCAGAAACAGTGGCCCATGCTGTGAGTTTTGTAACAATTTTATCTACATTCTGTGTCTTAAATGTGTTCCTTTTTTATTTTTCCTGTTTGTGGTACACAGGAGGTAATGGAATTTTTGCTCTGGGTCACTTGGTGATTCCCTGGGAACACATTAGAACAGCCTCTGGTAATCAGCTCCACTGCAAAGCCAATGAAAGTACCCAAGAGTCACTATTATATTACACAGGAAACAATTCAGCAAGATTAGAATTATTTTATTAGACAGTAAAACAGAGTCTGTTTGGAGATGCTACCTATTTTAAAATTCAGGGATTATCTGAATTGGTATTTTCTTTGTTACTTAGAAGAGACAATATTTGAAGGGGGATGAAGAGAAATAAGTATTGCTTTTTCTTTTTTTTAGTGAAACTCAAGCTATCTCTTTGTCTTCTTATGACTTCATTGTGGGAGAAATTATAAATATAGTCTGGAGATAAAATGAAAATAAAACTAATAAGTTTGCTTGATTATTTGCAGCAGATAACACCACTGCATGGCTGTGACTACAGCTCATGTAAATTCAGCTCTCTGATTAGCAGCATCCTCACAGGTTCTTTTTGTTTTCTTAATCTAATGTGCCTTCACATAGCCCCAGACAAACTCTCTGTGATACAAATGGACTCTGAACATACAGTGATGCTTCTAAATCTCACAGACACCTACGTAAATAAACAATTACACACTCAATCCTCTCTGCATGCACCACACCGGCTGCTTCAGGAGACAACACTCATCACTGAACTCCTCACTGAAAATACAACCCAGTTGTAATATGAGCTTTCTAAGTGCTGGATTTAAACTTGAAGCATATTCAGAACACAACTAAAATCCCATTAAAATGGAAATGAATTTGCTGACTCCTATTCTTCTATCAAAAATTTCCTCTCAGTTTCCCTCATCTTCTGTGAAGTTACAATTCAGTATTTCTTAGCTTCCTATTCACTCTAGGAGAATAAGCAGTATTAGCAAGGTGAAAGCTTATATTAATGCATAAAAGCCTGAGTATTTTTAATAGTATTAGGAAGGGAAACATCAGGTTACAACAGCACAGCTTCCTTTATAATCATGTCACAGCTTTTACAGAATAACAGCTTCCATAATGTGAGGTTCATAAAAAAGGATGCGAAAGCATTTGTTTAATTTGAGACTCTCAACACATCATTTGCCATAAACAGGTTCAGGTAACCAGGGCTTACAGAAAAAGCAAAGAGCAGCAGAGAACCAACAACTCTTAGATGTTCAAGCATTCTTTCACCCTCTATTTTTACACTCACCTGGCCCAGGTTAAGATTAAATGGTTTTTGTGTGTCTAATCTAGACTTTTCAGGCTACCATCAAACAGCAAGAACAGTGCAATCCTTTCTCCAGTTTTGCCTCGTGCTGCTTGTATGGCTTCAAACTTCCTATTGCTTTCTGCTGAGCAACATTTTCTATCCTCTTTCCCACAGTACAAATGTAAATACAAACAACAGAAGCAGGGGCATTTCAAGGCTTACCATGGCTCAAACAAGACCATTTTCAGGAGAGTTGTGCCTACCTTAAACAAAGAAAATGCACTGAATGAAGTTCAGAGTCTCTTTCTGTTTTGTTTTCTGTGGCTTCTCCAGTGTTTTATTCCTGTAGAAGGAAGCAAGCCAATATTGACATTGCAACCAGAAGCCACTGAAATATGTAAGGCACTAATATAGATATATCTTGTTATCTATATTCATACATACACACCCCCTCACCATCATATCATCTGATTTCAGCTAAAAAACTCTATTTGTTATTTTTCCTTTGCCAAGCAAGTAAGAGAGATGAGACAGGACTCAGCAACCAAGGGCAGAAGTTGGAAAAAGCAGCATTTTGAGCAAGGAGCATGTGAAAGGGCAAAAGTAAAGCCAGGACCTTGCTGTGCAGGGTCTGGTGTTCTCCAGATAATTGTTCCACTGGGGTGGCTGCAGCAAGGACACAGATGGAGCTTTCCCATCTTGTCTGGGTGCAGAAGGAGCATTTTAATTTTAGCCATGGAAAAGAAAAAATAAATAACAAGGGAAAATTACAACTTAAAGCTAAATTTTCATTAAAGGGAAAGGATTACCTAACTCAGTGCCAATGAGCTTCCATCCCACCAGTCTTCTGCTGAGGAAAAGGCCTTGCTGTTTCCAAGAATGTTTCCACAGTTTCACTTTATGCTAAAAGTTGGCCCCCACTGACACATGAAATGGGTGGCAGCATATATTTTATAAATTTTTAAGCACTAGAAGAAACTGGAAACTTTCAAATGTTGTTAGAAGTGTTGCAGATGATGAAAGACCATGATGAAAGATGGAGATGATAAAAGTTGGAGATGTCCAGCTCCAGCCTTGTTGGAAGATGTGCTTCCACCTGCAAGTGCTAAGAGGTTTCTTTGCTGGTTGGGACATTTCCCAGGTATTTAATTTCTCTGACAAATCTGTTACTCATCCAAGACTTCAGAGCTGTACCCAGCTGCTCCTCTGCTAGGCTCCTTTCTGGAATATGGTGTTTCAGTGTTTTGCAGTCCCCACTGACCCCCCAAACCTGCTGTCAGCCCCCAGCACCACTGCTCTGCTGGATTTTTCACCTGCATTTTGCGGACTGCATTACTGACAGACTCAGAAATGGATAAAACCATTCAAATGCTTGGAGGCTGCGATGAGAAGAGCACAGCAGCTTCTCCTTTGTCAGGCAGCAGCTTCAATTCAGTGTGCAGAGCACATGAACAGAGGAGAAAATCATGAAATAACTGTCAAAGGCAGCCAACATCAATTACAATACACTGCAGGTTAAATTGCACATGACACTTTCTCAAAGCAAATCACCCTCTCCTATAAAGAGGTTTTATGTCATTTTTAAATTCTAATGATTTACTGAGAACTCAATATCAAGAGGAAAAAGAAAAAAATCAATTATTTTCCGCAGATGGCCACTGGACTCAGATGCAGCTGTGGCACGGATGGGGCAATCACAATGACATGGCTTTTTCCCTCCTGTTAGCAGAGATTATATTGCATTAGATGGCATTGAGAGGGTGGAGAAAACTGGAATGCTTCTGAGACAGTGATGAATTGTAAAGCTGGATGAGCTAATTTTAGACCATTTAAACTCAGAAATTGGCAGCAGTTTTTCTGAGAGCTCAGTTAAGGCTAATTTACCCCGAATCATCCACTGAACTCATCCTGCAGATCACAAAAACGTGAAACTATCATGCGCTTAGAGGATAAAGAAAATACTGTGCTGGTTCCTGCAGGTTACATAAAAATGCTTTTAGAAGCAGTAATGCCAAGAGGACATGACTTGCATTTTTATGCTTATGAATGCTCTTCCACAGTAATTAAAAATGACATACCCTATTAAATCACTTAGTACATACCTTAAAGCATATGATGCAGAGGTTTCTTGAAAAAGCCAATTACATAGTGCAGCTCTCTACAAGGCCAATGCTTCAAAGCAATTTTCAGATTTTATGAGTTACATATGCTTCAGAAAGGGAGATTTTTTTTTTTCTTTTTTTTACTGGCAGGAAGATACACTGCAAATAAGATACAAGCCTCTACTTCATTTTTCTGTTGCTGCTGTGAATTAAAAGTCCATTGCATATCTGAGCTTCAGCATAAACAGTAACACATCACTGGAGAGGTTTTTTTAATGGGAGAGGCTGCTTTTCATGCTGAACCTTCAAGTAAATAAAGCAGTAGTAATGATTAAATGATGGAGAGGAGTTTTGGCATTGTTGCCTACTCCCACCAAAGAACATTTCTGCCAGAATCCATGGGTGGGAGAAGCCTTGAGGCTTTGCCATGTAGCAGGATACTGTATTAATCTTGCAAGACTGCAGAGTCTGACTGTGCTTGTCACAGGAAACACTCAGATTTCTTTCCATCCTCTCTGTTTACCCAACACTGATTTGCTCTGCTGACACTTCAAGAAAACGAGCCCTACTTGTCTACATAAAGATATTTCTCCTTTCCAGATTTGAAACAGTAACAGTTTTACTGCAAACTTCAGTTTTATCTGGTCAAGGTAGAGTTTTTCCTTCTGTTTCAGGAATGAAAGAGACTCCCAGAACAGAGCATACTGACAGCCCAAGCAAAGTGACAAAAGCTCAGAGTTGGGAGGAAGGATCAAGTACAGTAAGATCCTTCTTGAAAGGACCTCCTGTCCCTTGAAATCCAACCAAATGTGTCATCTCTCACCAATACCTCTAACACCTCTGCTTTGTGTCCACTGATATAATCTCATTGCTCCATCCAGGAATTCAAAGATAAAAAAATATTTGAGTGGAAAAGGAGATTTGTGACAGTCTAGGTATGTCTGTGACGTGCCAAAAGCTCTTTTTACTCCAGCATCCAGCTGCTTTTAATAAAAAACTATCAAATTGCACAAGATTAATTCCCAGGAAGATTTCCCTCCAATTGTTTTCCTGAGAACACTACTAGAAAACAGGATAAAGGAAAAATAATAAAAAAACAAAAGCTGAAGTTGGCTCTTAGCCAGAGGGCTTTTTAAACATTTAAAGACACTTTAAAAATGCCCAAGACCATTGTTCCTGATAAAGTTCATTACAAAGTTTTATAGTCTTGACATTTTTCCAGTGTTTAGCGTTGGCTTTGACAGCAACAAGCAGATGTTTCAGCTCATTAGCAAATGCAAAGTCTGGGCCAGCCTTAGAACAAGTTTATCATGAGCACTTCCCTCACAAGGTTCAGGGCAGAAGTTGAAGGGAGAGATTCTTGGGAGATGACAAGCAATTAAAAACACTGACACCTTTTTTATGAGCAGTTGAGAAGATAATTGAAAAAATACAGTCATATGTGAGGTAGAGTTCACTTTGGTGAGCAGACACTGCCTGAGCTTGTGACTTGCTTTTGTCCCAGAAAATGAATCCTGGATGTCCTTTTGAAACAGAACCTTTGCTACTTCTGCTCACCTAAGAAAACAACAGAAGCAAAGCAGCAACTGAGGCTGAAAAAGATCCATACAATATTTTATCTTTGCTCCAGCTACTGGCACCCTAATTTTAATATAACATAAATCAATGAGAAAGAAACTAAGTGATAGTCTAATACTCTTTCACAGTGGGTAAAATCTTAAATGAAAGGCTACAATCTTTCATGTTGTAATAATTAATGAATACATTTAAAGTACCATCACTCTAGCAAAGGATGACTTAGGAAACCACAGGAATAAAAAGACTCCAACAATTTAGTGTAAGAATTACCCTGCCATTTTGATATTTCACTTTGAAAATCATTAAGGTTTTAAATGCATACTACTATTTTTAAGACTAGCTGGGAAAATTATTTTGATCTTCCAGGTATTAATCATCTGCTTACAGCACAGAAGAAATGAAAAAGCAGCAAGGTGAGCTCTCCACAGTGTAACCCACCAAGTCACCTCTGCAGAGGAAGTGCTGATGTCTCCAGTAAAACACAGAAAAAGGCCACAGAGTTGGCCAAACTCAGAGATGAAAATATCCCATCTCTACTGCAAACTGTATTGTCCCCTTCCTGACACAAATAAAAAGGTTTTGGAGAACAGCTGCATTTAAGATCCATTTCTATGCTTTCCCCTCCTTGCTTCCATTTCCTTGAGCTATTAAATGTATAAAAACAAAACAAAAACCCTCAAACAAAACCCAAACAAACAAAAACCCAACCCAAACCAAACAAAACCACCAAGCCCCCAAGTGAAAAACTGTAGCAGATATTTATAAAGGCATGCACAAGTCTGAGTAGTTAATCTCATTTGTTTATGTTAGGTTTAGAGTCGATAAAATGGTTTTTTTATCTTGTATTTTGTTATACATAAAAAAAAAAAAGGTTGGTTTCAGCACACTTCTTGATACCACTAATTTTTTTTCCCTTTTAGAACAGGAGAAAACAACCATGCAAGGAAAGTGCCCAAACTCTACTCAGGAACTCATCTTATCTTTAGAACTTTCTGGATTTTGAAACACATTACTTTCTCAACCTCTGACAAATACAGCTGTCTTTCCTACCATGCTGGAAGGAAGTAACTCAAGGCTCAACAACCTTCTGCAATATTTAGGAGCAATCTCTGCTTGCTATCATATGCCACTAGGATGAATTGCAAAGATAGTTTAATCCTTGATTACAAGTACAGACTCTTGGAATACTGGAGCAGAGCACAGATGGTGTGATACTAAACCCAACAGCTCTGCCCTATTCATGGTATTTTGTGAGCAGCAGAAGGACCACAGGAAAAGTGCCAAGCCAAAAAATCCCATCTCAAAAGCATTAACTACTTATTTGTACTTGATATTATAGAAGGGATTGAAGGCAAAAGTGTCTGGGAAAGACACAAGTTGAGGAAGTTTGTGGACTGTTTTCCCTGGGAATGACCCCAAACTGGAGTAGGAGCACAGCGTGGAGAAGGAGCAGTGGAGAGGAAATGTTATCTGACCACAGGTACCCATTCCCATCTCCCTGTGCCCTGGGCAGGAGGTGGAAGAGTTGGGAATGAAACAGCCAGGGCAGAAGGTTTGTTTAATTTTTATTTCTCACTGTCTTACTCCAATATTGATTGGCAATAAGTTAGATTATTTTTTCCCAAGTCGTCAGTTTTTCCCATGACAATGACTAGTGAGTTGTCTTTCATCTCCACCCAAAAGCTTTCTTTTTGAATTTTCTTTCCCTGTCCAGAGAAGGTAGAGTGAAAGAGCAGCTCAGTGGGCACCTGATGCCATCCAAGGTTAACCCACCTCACCTTGCTTAAAGAATTTGCACAGGGAAGCCCAGGAATTCAGCTTCTCCCAGGACCCCCAACAAGACCTGACACAACTGCAGACTCAGCCAAAGAGATCCTGTCAGTGACTTTGCCCTTAAAACACCTCACTTCAGAACTTGCAAATGCTGTGCAAACACCAACTAATCCTCTCACTCATGCAATATAAGCTTATCCTCAGAGATGTTAAGTAACCAACCCAGTCACACCACAGATACAAGACAAAGCAGAGCTTTAACCTCTGCTGTCACAGTCCACATCAGCAAACTCGAGAACAAGGCACAAACACATTGAAAAAGTCTGCATTTCCTGCTGATTGGGGTCAGGATCAGCGAGGTGAGCTTCAGCCCCTGTAGAGTGCAAAATAAATTAAATGTGAACATCTCAACAGCAGAATCTTAGGCTTCCTAATTTAGAAACTCAATTTCTTTGATAAGAGGGAGAGACAAACTGGAGCCTGAAGGGAAGGGGCTGTTTAATGATGCTTCATCCAATGTGGGAGGCAGTTGGCTTGGCTCCCAAGCTTTTTTCCTCCACCTCCCTGGCCCAGCAGAGACCTTGCATGTTATGGAGATGCCAATCTGGCAATCAAGGAGCACTTTTCATCACCTTCAAGAGGAATAATCCTTTTCAAGCTTGTCCCTCAGCTGGGAGGAGGGAAGGGATTGGCAAAGGTCAATAAAATTAACATTCAAGAGCAATAGAAAAGCAATCGGGGGATGAGGGCTGTAATTGAAAGCCTGGAAAGTGCCAGAGGAAGAGGAAGAGAATTAAGGCAGTTTTGTAGGGGGTGATTGCTCCAGGGAAAACATGGGGCCTCTTATTTTGGGGAAAGAGAGTAGGAAGATTTCATATCCCACAGGGGAGGCAACAGTCTTGTCAAGGGGGACAGATGAGTACAGGAACAGAATTAATCAAGGTGAGGGAAGTTGTTACTGCAAAGGCATGGAACTGTGCATAGTAAAGTATGTTTCCCAGTCTGCTCCCTGGAATCACCACCTACACCCAGAAAAGATGGGATGGAAGATGCAGACACATCACCTGGCAACAAACCTGGCTGATACAGTCCCACCACAGCATTTTTGCCACAGGCTGGTATAGGCTCCACCATAATTTTTCATCCTGCTTGAGGCAAGGGAGGAAAAGGTGAGTGAAAAATCCCGGATGAAACCAATCCTTCCTCCTCTACCAATTTTTAACTCTCCTGTCCAGACTGTGCCAGAGTGAGCCCCCTGCACAATTCCAGCCCATGGCTTCCACTCCATCCCAGCTGCCACAGCTCAGCCCCATCCCTGCTCTGAGCTTCTCTCACCCACACAGCACGCAAGCCCCAAGTCAGAGCACGTCCAAGGGAAGCTTACATAAGGAAGTCAGTGCCAGGTTTCCAAGTCACAGTTTTACAAGGCAAAGTGGTGGTGAGCTCTGCCAGCATCTACCCATAACCATCAGCCTGTTAAAAGCAAACAGCAAGAGTGCAAGTACTGTGTAAAGGGAAGTTCTTGTCCAAGCTCAGGTTCACTGGGTTCTCAGTCCACTGTTACAATTCAGGTGCACCTGCAGCTGCCAGACACAGACAGAAGCACAAACAGGGCAAATCCATCCCAGCAGGGTGTAGGAGTAGCAAATTATTTTAAGAAAAGCTAGTAAAAAATACTGTAGCTCAAAAAAACTCCCAAACTTGGCTACTTGAACCTCTAGATAAGCCAGTCATTCTTTTCTTCCTTATCCAGATCCATCTGCTGCAGACACTTCTACAGCTGATTTTGGTAATTTCTCCCCTTGCAGAGCAAGCACCACAAAGCACATGACATTAAATATATCCACTATTAGTTTTAGTTAAAATGCTTGATCCTTCCTTCCTCTGTTGTTCCCAACTCTTCCAAGGCACATCCAGGAATTTTTCCCTTCCCAATACTCAGGGAAGTCTTGACAAATGCAGGATTTAAACATGTACTCTTAGCTCCAGTTTAGAGCTAAGAAAAATAAAAAATCCTATTTTTCCATTTTCTTCCAGTATGAGATGTGCTGAAAAAAGGTAAACACTTCAAGTCTTTGTCAAAAGCAGCTCCAAGGGGAATTGTGAGAATCAGAAGCCTTAAACAGTTCAGTTACCCAGGAAAAAATCTTGTGTCTAATTCTGGCATTTCAAGGCTTATTCAGCTCCCCCCTTTACCTCTGACTTGCCCTCACAGCTCTTGCACAGGCCAACTTTAGCTGCTTGTGTTACTCAAGACAAATTACAGCACTCAAGATATAATTAAAATTTATGCTATGTGGAAAGCCATCTACTAATTTGATGATTAAGTGTCTTCCATGTTTACAACAACTATAATCACAACCACTCCTGGACCTGAAATGGATAAATTTCACCAGTAAGTTATAAAACCACAAAGCTTTGCTGTTCATCCACTGTTTCAAGAGCTCCAGTCCAGATACAGAGCACCATAATCATAAGTGATCTAGACAAGCAGCTAAGCACAGAGTCAGTCACAACTGAACATTTTCAACTGCAGCTCATAAAAGGTTCTCGGTATTAGAGTGTAAATAAAAAAACATATTATAAGGACACAGAACAGTTCTTTAGAATTTGTTGAACATTTATGACAACAGAAATGTAAACACCAATTTGCCTTTAATGCCACTGCTGGAGTGTCCTTATTACCCAAACTCAGGGTATTTATTTGGTTGGTACAGGTTCTGCTTCTCAGATTCTACCTTCTTTAACACCTACTGTCCAGCTTTAAATTTTGGCTTTGATCTCTCTCTTGTTGTCACAGCACATTTTATTTCACATGTGAGCCTACTGAAAGACAAGTGACATGTTCACTTCCTCCAGCTGTTAGCTACTTATTGTGACTTTTAACTGGAGAGTTTAAAGCTTAAAGTGTATAAAAGTTCTCAATGGCACCAGCTCTGTGTATCACCTAGAGCTGATGGCTGGGGCAAGCTTGTCATAAGGAACATCTGCAATTAGGACACTGTTGCAGACATGCAAGTGGTAATTATTGATCAATTAACATGAACCTGCAAATCAAATCTCAATTTGAAATAAAACTCAATTAGTGCTTACTAATAGCAAATTCGGGAATTAGCATTCATTGACTGTTTCCTCCTTCACGTCCTCTCCAGCAGGCTACACCAGGTAAGCTTTGCCATTCCCAGTCAGTTTCTGATGATTTCTGTGAGACCAGAAGTAACTCTGCAGTGAAACAGCACCTGCAGCTCAGCAAGCATCTCCACTGTCAAGCAAAAGTATTTTGCAGTGCTACTGGGCACTGAGCAAAACCCCAAAGCCTCCAAGAGTTATTAAATTTGAATACCGCAATGATTTGTTGCTAACACTCTAGCTAGATTCTACAGAGCATCTTTGAGCTGTGGTGCAGTTAAACAATACAACATTAAGGTATTTAGGATCTTCTGGAATATACAGAAGTGGTATTAAGCTGTTCTTTTAGTTTGAAAAGAGACAATTCTGCATACCAAACAGACACACGTTTGATTTCTTGAACAAGTCCCCAAGGGTGATGCGACAATTTGTTTCTCCATTTAAAAGATTACAACATGCACAAGTCCATAGAATTTTTAGTACTGTATGGGACAAACAACATAATTGTAGCCCAATAAAATCTCAGGCAACATAAACCATGAGGACAGACACCACAGAGTGTTGTATGCATTGTTTATTGAACTTCAAATTCCATGGTACATCACAGATTAAATAGTTAAAAACTGGTTACTATCATACAATGTTCAGAACAGTCTTTCAAAACAGCTCTTTGGACAAAACTAAGAGCCAGATTCAAGCACAATTCCCCCAGGACAGAATGCTAGGGGTGGAAGAGAGCTTCAAAGTACTGGCAGTACACAACACTACACAAAGCACAGCAGCTCTGGGCTGCCACATGTTTCAGAGCAGCTCTGTACAACACCTTCTACCTCCATGGGCAGCCATCTACTCTGTTAGTGGGACAGTCTGCTTCTCCAAGACTTCAGCATTCCACAGAAGAGCACAGACATAATTCTGGGTTCTGTAAGGTTTTAAATTATAGAGCTGAAACCAGATTTAAGTAAACTGATATGGCCTTGTGTTTACGCTCTTCAGCCTTGACACACAAGATACCTACAACTCAAATTTTCATTTTAAGGACATGTCACCTGAGGTCAAACACCTGTGAATGTGAACAACAGTGGTGTCTTGGGTTACTGTGAAGTTTTAGACTGGTTGGGATGGGAGACTAGTGCTTGAACTGCACTGCTCAACACTGCATCCTATTTATGCCATCTTGCCTCAACTGAACATACAATTAAGTATAACAAAATGCATCAAAAAGATGAATCAGTCAACTGTAAACTGTTGGCAAGAATCACTCAATTATACATTTGTCTTCTATTTCAAGCATTTGTACAAGACACTGGAACTAGAAGCATTAGCTTTAATTTGTGCAATTTAAGAATTTCCTTCAGGAGGAGTTCAGTCATCTGACTAGACAAGAACCTCCCAGCCTTGCCTGGCAGCCATCAGTCGCAGCTCACCTCACGAGAAGGTTCCGAGCTACAACGTCAAAAAAGCACCGCAGTGCTAATTCCAAGCAAAGTCAGGATTTACAGTCCGAGATTTCCCTGCTGCATTACTGTTCCCATGTGCAACACAACTTACACTGAGGAAGCCTCTGGAAGGCACCACTCCCAGCTGCAGCACATACAGTGGTACTGATGCAAACCTTTACTTTGCTGCAAAGCAGTTGGATGTATTGGAGCTTCCACAGGACCAAGAGTGCACAACATGGAAACGTAAAACAGCAGGTTTAACCTCAGCAGCCCTTCTGAGTGATGTCTTGTCCAGAAGCTTTTGTGATATCCAGAGTGGTGAACACCTGTAAGAGACCAAAAGAGCAGCTTATTTACTGTTGCCTGCATCATCCACATGGCTACTGATTTTCTCTTGGTAAAACCATCTACAAAAGCAGGTTTTAAACCAGGCTCTGCCTTCCCCCTTTCTTACCTCTGCACAAGTAGGATGGATACCAATTGTTTCATCAAGTAATTCTTTGGTGAGACCACACTTGATTGCAGCAGCAAAACCTTGGGTAACTTCACCAGCATTGGGGCCAAGAACATGCAGTCCTATCACACGATTCTTTAGAGCAGATGAGAGAAAAACATGAGTCAGTACCAGGCAAATTTTGACAAAAGCTCCAGTGTGTAACTCCCGCTACACCAAAAATGTTATACAAGGTCAATAGCAGAGTCTTTAAGAAAAAATTAACTACTTCAAATAAAGTAGCTCTGCAGTTCTTTCCATTTCAAGAATACCCCAGCATATCCATTCCAGCTTGTAACTTACATTGTCCTGTTTATTGCAGATAATTTTTGCATAACAGGTGTTGTTATCTCTGCCTGGCACTGTCCATTCAAGTGGCCAGAATAAACTGTGATAAACCTGAGAAGAAAACAAGAAAAAAGTATTAAAATTTCATTAATTAATTCAGTCAGACATAATTCTACTTTTTAGTATCTTTATAAATAGGTGGTTTGACATTTAACCCACTATATTCTTGTCTATAACTAGACAAGAGTAATTTTGGTTCTACTCAGCCCACAGAGTCCATCAACCAAAAGCAGAGGAAGACTTGACTCAAACCATGTATTTCTGATTTAAATACCTGAAAAAACAGCAACACTTCTAATATACAGTGGCTTAAAAATCGTATTTTCAGAAAGGGAAGTACAGAATTAATATCCAGTTACTATAAATTTAAACCTATTATGCAAAACAGCTAACAGCAGAAGCTCAATAAGGTCAAGTGATTATGAAAGATGTAAGGAATCAAACACCAGGCATGCAAGCAGCTTTAATGTAACTCCTCAGAGATGTGCAGAAGCCAGAAATTACCATAAAATGGGGAAGTTATGCCCAAAACTCCTACAGACATATGGTAAGGTCAGCAAAAAAACCAATTCACAATTCAAGTACAGTGAAGCAGCAGAAAATAGTTCATCCCAGGAGTTTGGTACACTTCAGGAATAAAAATCTTTAATTCATGACAACAAAAAACACCCCTACAGTTCTGAAACCCAAGTCTGACCTCCTGAAGTCAAATGCTTCTCAGCCACCTGCAAGTAGTTATGCACAATTCTAATGGCCTTAAGTCCAGTCCTGGGTTTCTGTGCATCCAGTACCTTGCTGGCCAGATGAAAACACAGCCATAACACCTCTACCCAAATAAACTTTTGATCTTGTTAACGCTATGCCTTGAGAATAAAGCAGCAAAGCCCAAGAAAAACACCCTGAAGCTATAAGTTAATTGACTCTTGGGTGTTCTTACCTCCAAGTTTTGCTTTCCATATTCTTCTATGGCTTTTTCTTCAGGAAACCCACAGCAGCCATACTCTAAAGGGGTAAACACTGTTGTAGGTACATTGATATAGTCACACTGAAAATAAAAATAAAACAATCATATTTAGACTATACAATATATAACAAATGTTATATTAACACTTTTTTTCTTTTATACAAAACACTTGCAGAGCCCACAGACAAGTGGATAAATTAACTCATACTACTGCAACTTTGAGGCAAAAAAGCATAGAAAGAAGTTGAAGCTGTATGCTTATAGCTTTACCTTTCTGGAACTACCCCCATACAGCCTTTGGGCCAGCAGCCTCCCTGCCTGAATGGCAACTGGAGTAAGTTCAAGCTTTCCATCCAAGATATCCCCAATAGCATAAACATAAGGCACATTGGTTTGTTCTTCATCATTTACAGGGACTTTCCCATTCCTTTAAAACAAACAAAAGACCACAGAATTCAGCATCACAACTTTCCTCAGAGCTCTGGAAAAAAACAGAGGAGAGAAACTCTATTCTAACTACTGAGCATATTTCATTAAATATGTTTATGCCTTTTTTACTTCAACTGCAAACTCTTCAGAGCATTAATCACCTCCAACTCTAACACATGGCTGAAGTCTGTATTCAGTGGGCCAGTTGTGATGTGAACAGCAGTGTCTGGCTGGTGACAGTCAAGCTCTCCAGACACCTTTGGACCACAATCTTTCATCTGATTCTTATACAGCTCTATGCTTTAAGCACAGACCAACTAATAGGTATTAACTCAATAGCTCCTTTACAAAATACACATGAAAGAAATGAACTTAATGGACAAATGTACTCAAATCCAGGACAGAAAAGGTTTCAAGTGTTCACATAATTGTCATATAAAAGAGTGAGAATTAAAAAAGAACATTAGTATCATGAGGTATTTTTAAAGAGGTTAAAAATATCCTTGTATTCAGTTAAGGGAGTTCACAATACTCACTTCTCATTGATTTTGACACCGATTGTGTCCAAACCAATATTCCTGGTACATGCATCACGACCAATGGCTATCAGAACCTAAAAAAATCCCAAAATTAATGGAATAACTTTGTGCAAGAGAAGTATAACATAAGATTTCCCTTGGTCTTTTAGTGAAAAAACTAAAGCATATGAATAAAATTACTTCCAATTTTTTTCCTAAATTTGAAAGAGCCACCATGTGCAACTTGTTTTAGAGATACAACAAACAGAAAAACAAAACAAAAATAGAAGCAACAACACTGTTAATATGAACTAAATTCCAGGCACAAACTTTCACCCATTCTGCTGAAAGGGTTTAACTAAAGATGAATATTGAATTTTCACTTTTTTTTTTCTGCCAGTAATTTACATGAACAATTTTCAAGCAGGATTTCCCTTTGTAAGTGGTTCAAGAAGGAAGTATTTTAATACATTTTCATGTGCATCTATAGTCAGTTATTTCAAATCCAGAAATGCTTACAGTGTTAAATTCTTCTACAAGGATGTCTGATCCCTCAGTAGATTGTGCTGTCACTTTCAGTCTTCCTGGCATGCCTTGCTCCAGCTGCTCAACCTGTGCAAAATTTTTGTAAGGTTAGAATGACCTGAAGCAGCAGAGCTCACTTCCATTGTCATTCAAACCTTGACCTACTAATCTGTCATTCAGCAGTAAAAAAAAAACAAAACCTCAGTCTCATAAAACATTCATTTCTGCACAGAGCCAAAGCCTTCCCAGACAACACCTGCATTTTATATGTGCTGTTTAAAGTAATGCTGTGTTAAGAGAAGAAAGCTGAAGGAAGCACTTGCCTGAACAGGTACAAACTTCCTGATGAACTTCACACCGTGTGTTTCCATGTAAGCACCGACTTTTTCTGCCATCTCTTGGTCAAAGCCCCGGAGCAGAATGGAGCGCACCATCACTGTGACATCCAGCCCCAGGCCAGCCAGAAACCCTGCACACTCCAGAGCCACGTAGGAAGCACCCACAACCAGAGTCTTGCCAGGGCAGTAAGGCAGGGAGAAGAGGTCATCACTGAAAAGAGAAGAAGTGTAAGTTACAAGGCTCTTCCACCAGCTGGTTTGTCTTGGCAAACACTAGAGCACACAAAGTCCAGTCTATCCTGCCTTTTCATCTCACCTTGTAATGCAGAATTCCTTATCTCCAGGGATTCCCAGATATCTTGGCCTTTCTCCTGTTGCCAGGACAAAAGTCTCTGCTGTGTGATAGGTTACTTGCCCTTTTCTGTTAGTTGCCTGTTGATAAACACACAGTTAAGACAGATGTTCTCATATAATTTAAGATAAAAATTATGTAATCCTCTCCTTAATTATTGTAGATATGTTCAAAAATCAAGAAGAAGCAGTTTGAAAAAGAACTTATGCATTTAGAGATGCCATGCAGGTCACTGAAGAACAACAGGTTTAAACAACAGACTATCAGGCTTTTCTCACATTAGAGCACCTAAAATCACTTAAGTCTTTGAATCCTGCCCATTTTAACTACTAATTTTGACTGAATTATTCATAACAACTTCACTTCCAAGTTTCAAAAAGCCACAACAGATTAAGACACCTCCCTTTTACCCCCAATAAAAGGCCAACACAATGCTATGGACAGAATAACATCAATTAGTTCTTAAGCTAATGTAAAAATAAAAAGGTAACTAGTTACATGACTTCAGAGACTTCACAGGGCCTAAGACCTTAAGTGAATTCTAATTAATTTGACCTCCAGAGATCCTTGGACTTTGAAAATTTCATCTTGCCAATGCATCTCTCCCAAAATCTGACCTTCATTCTTGCTCTTTTTTAATAATTTTCCAGCACAGATGAAGGGAAAATTTCTCCCCATTGAGTCAACAGGTAGTTCAGGTTGGAATGGATCTCAGGAGGTCATCTAGTCCAGCCTCCTGCTGGAATTATCTCTGTTCTACTTCACTTATTGGCTAAGGACACTTCAGAGGATGACCTGCATGCCTGGACACTTGAATAGTTGGTACACAAGGTAAATTTGATATAGCATTATCCTTCAGTGCTGATATCTTAGTTTAAAACACAAGTAGTCCAGCCTTGACATTGAAAACAGATTATTACAACTGAATGCAATAGCTGCCTTCAATGAGCACTTCTAGGTTAACCTTGCTACAGGATGATCACTTACAGCAAGGTTACCAGAACAAGCTTTGTCTTGCAAAACTGACACTTTAATTTGTATGCTGATACAGCATAAGGTTCTAACAGTGCTCTTACGCAAGTGCTTAATCTAAATTAATTTCAATAGTTTTTACGCTTTAGTATGAAGGTTTTCCAAGTTGCAAAATCATACAGCTAAAGCCTTCCCTTTTCCCCCCATCCTCACTCAGGCTGCTGAGTCAGGTAGAAACATGCAAGAAAAAACTGAGACCACCTTCCTCTCATCTTGCAAGACACAGGTTTACACATATCCACATCACTCTTACTTAATTAGGTTTGCAAACACTGTGGCACCTACTAAAGTACAATAATTATTTAAATCAGTAACTTCACAAATGAGTTTTTGACTTCAGTTGACCTAAGTTGGCAACGTTAAGATGAAGCCTTTTCAGTGCTGAATTTTAAAAGGCAGTTTTGGAACACGAGCTCTCTCTCCCAACTTAGTATTTTCAATGCAAAATATACCTTAATTTTGTGTGGTTCCACAAATTCTCCGTAAGAATTGAGGTATGTCACAGACTTCTCTCTCAAGGACACTCGATAGCCCCAGTTTAAAGAACCAATGTAGTTCTGAATTGCTTCTACCATGACCTCCCAGTTGTGTTTAACTGAAACAAGACACTAATGTCACATTTAAGGAAATAAAAGCGCAATGTACCCATTATGAAAAACTTATTCATTGTAACCCATGCTAAAAGAAAAATAAGTATCGGTAAAGAGGATACATACTAAAGTCTTGTTCTACTATGTTAATATTTACATGACTTGCTACTATCTGAAATAAATCTATTCTAGAAGTTCTGTCATTTAATTCAGATAACATAGGGAACAAAACACAATTAACTTTCAACCCCAAAGGTTTCTATGACTCAAGAAGGAGGACACCTAAGTACTGAACTCTGCCTCTAATTTATTAAGTCCAAAGTACAAGAAGTGTTGAGCTCAGCGTGTCATCTGTACATTCTTGGTCTGTCCTCTGTGTTCTTACCAACCTTGTTCTTCATACTGCCACCCATATTTCCTTGAATCTTGGAGTGCCTGACCCAGCAGTGCTGCTTGATGCATCAGCTTCTTAGGAATGCAACCTACATTTACACACGTGCCACCGAGTCCTAAGATGGAAAGAATCACATTATTGTTTCCATGAACAGGACATTTATACTTTCCCTACGATGTGCTTTGTATAATCACTCAACACTTGGTGAGGTTTGTTATAGTCACACGAGTAACATGAGACTTCTGTTGCAAGGGACATTTTAAAATGCAATGAACACACCAAACTTGTATTCAGTTTAAGAGGTTACTAGACTCACTAACCCAAGATAGGTACAGCATGTCAAACACAGACCAGGGTTACTTATTCCACAGGGCTTCAGGCTTTAGTCATGTTGGTAAGTAAGCAAGGCAAAAAGCCCAGGGTTCCTGCAATTTAGTATCACCTATTATGTGGAATTTGAAATATACCTGTGTTTGAAACACTATCTACAAAAGCACATTCGTTCCTTGACTCAATCTAAGTTTCACCCAAGTTCCTTACTCATTCTCATCTGCCAGTATCACTGATGAGGTCAGACAGCAGCTGTCCTTAATCGGGGAAAGGTGAGACATACACAGCCATGCAGTCCCTGTTGCAAAGGGAGCCTATCAGCTGTCCACAAAATAGAACTGCATGAACTAACAGGCAAAATAACCCCAAAACCATTAGAATGTGAACATGCACACACACAGCCAGACATGATTTGAAAGTGACCAAAGCTAGAACAACATTTGACAAAGAAGAGAGTTAGCAATGCCCAAAACAGAAATAACCATCTAGAAAAGCAGCAGGCATGCTGGAAAACAACTCCTTTGTTATCTGTGTACCAGAATTATCTCAATTCTGAGCCTCAATTTCTAAGAGGACAAATCCATAATATGTAACATCTCAGTATATATCACTAGTACTCACAACATCATAAAACACAAGATAACAAAAGCTTACCCCATGAGGTTCCAAGAGGTGTTGGAACAACATAATCTAATACCATTACTTTCTTTCCCAAGGCAGCAGCTTCCTATAGAAGATGGAGAAGACCAGTCAGCATCACTGAACCAAGCCAGCCTGTCCACTCATTCATGGCCATGATATACTTAGCACTAACAGAAGGCTTCTTTCCTACCTTCACTAGTTAGACCCATTATCATATATGCCTCTTCTACCTCCTTCACTGGACAAAAATTGGAATCCCTCAAGAACTATGACTTTCTTTGAAACTTTGAACGGCTTTTTGCATGTTCAATGGTGCATCCAGGTCATCCTATGCTGTCAAAAGCCACAATCTGAAAAAGGTACGAGAAGGGCTCAGCAGCCTATGAGCCTCTTGTACCTCACCCAAAGAAATAGTTTCCTTAGAATTTCTTTTAGAAAATTTCAATAGCCAAATTAATGTGCTCCTGCATAATCTTGTATGACCTCACAGCTGATCTTGCTTGGAGCAGGAGCTTACATCAGATGTTCTTCTAATGTCCATCCAACCTGAATAAGCCTATTATGCTCTGTTCAAGTTATTACCAGGTACACATTGTTTCATCTTTCAAGTGCTTCACTCAAATCTTTAGGTGCCTCAAATCTGTTTAAGAACTGCAAACCAACTGCAATCTGGTCTCAAACAAGGTTTAGCCAGTTGTCTTGTATTTTGTGAATATCTCCCACTCTGAACAATTTGGCAATTAGAACCAAGTTTATAACTGATGTCCCAGAAGATAGTGTGAGGAAAGATCTGAGCATTCTGAAAATACACACTTGGCCAACTGACAAATTCCACTGTCACCTTCTCCTGCCAGCTTTATATTTTCTAATGAAGGCTGCATGCCTGGCTGTATTGTACAGCAATTGCCAAGGCTGTCAAGAACAACCTCACCATGCCCAAAGCATAAACTGGCAGTTTAGGATAGCTGGCTGAGAGATGGGAAGTGTGTGTCCAAATCCCTCAGGCAGCAGAGGAAACTGAATCCACACCTTAGGTCCTGAGGCACTCTGAGCAACAGCTAATTGTGTAAGGACTACACAATCTCAGTCACCCTTTCTGAGAAAGGAGCTAAAAAGGGAACTAAAGAGTGAAGCAGCTCCTTGAGAGAACTGCTGGAAGCATTTCATTTTAGATGACTGGCGATCCTGAAACCTAAACTGTCAAAAGGCTTTAAGACTAGCCCTTACGTTTTCTAGATTACTATTTAGAAGTGCCTGTGCATTACACATGCAGAAGAGATAGTTAAACATTTGGTTCCACCCTCAGCCAGAAAACTAAAACCTATAATTAGGATCAAGACCTGAATAGACATTGGCTAGAAACTGGTCCCTTAAACCATTATCTCCTGAGTGAGCACATTACTAGACCACTACTGGTTCATTAATTAACAAGCTGAACAGTAATACTCATCAAAATATAGACTGTATAAACCCAACATATATAAACCAACATAATTAATAGAGAGATTGACTTTTGAAGAAGCTTTACGTACAAACTGTTCCTTAATGTCATTTTCACATCATACCTTAGAACATGCAAGTCCACCTGAGCCACCACCAATAACAATGAGGTCATATTCATAGGGTTCTGTAATTTGGTTATCCCCAAGGAGTTTCTGCAGTGATCCATCCTGGTAAGCCTGGCAGAGAAAAGGAAAAAAATAATCAAATTAGCGCACATGTTTCTGAGCAAACAACAACTGAGTCACGTTGCTTCCTCTGACCTGCATCACCCAGTCTACTGTGTCACACAAAATTTAACTAGGACCAAACAGCAAACTCACTCAGTCTTGTCTACTTCCTGCTGAGTTTTAAAGCCAAGTTACCTGATATGTTGCATCACAGCCCCCAACATGAGTTCCATTCACAAATACATTAGGCACTGTCCTCTGATTAGTCAGCTCTGCCAATACTTGCTGAATACTGGCTCCATCATCTGAGAATAAAAGAAACATGTACATTATAAACAAATTTAAGGAACCAAGCTTTTAAAACAACCTGAAGTATTAAAGGTTTGGACTGTGATACACTGTAGGCTGCCAAGACAACAATTCAATTATAAACATTCCATTTGCAGGTTTCCTGGACACAAGTAAGTCTTTAGAAACTGCTCAAAGGAGCAGGCTTAAATACAGACATTCAATTGGTCTCTTAAACCATAATCCTACAGAATGGACTAAAGCTGAAGTAGCAAGAGTTTAGTTCTTGTATTTCTTGGATCTTTATCTGTCTGTAGCAGTGTCACACCTGGTACTACACAAAAATTCTTTGGTAAGGGAAGTATGAACATGCTTTTCTACTTACCCTAAAGCTATCTTCCTACTTTTTCTACCCACCACATTGTCAGAAACTTTCCAGTTTTAAAATTATCATTGCTTGACCTGACCTGTCACCTGAATCATCAGCACCTACACACGGGCTCAATTTGGATCTCTCAGCAGTATATGTGGGAATAGGAATTTACAGTAATCACTTAGACTTTTTAAAATCTTTTTATTTCAAGCCTGTATCTATTTAGCATCAGTAATCTGAAAAACTGCAAGGGAAATACATTATTAATTAGAAATTATTCCAGAAAAAGAAAAGGCTGTGCATTGTATTTAACATATCTTGGGCTATAATTAATTCACAATATGACAACTTGAATAAAAAGTAAAAATAACTAAGAACAGATGAATAAATATCTATATTTCTCCCAAATACTGCTTAGGCAAAAAAGCCTTCAAAACTAGAATTTTAAAAAAGCATTGGAAACTTAAGTTTTATACAGAAAAAAATTAATAATACACACTTAACAGCTTACCAAAAGTGCATTTAAGAGTTTACTAAGAATCAGGTAAGAAATTACTTGTTCCTAAAACTACATTAAAAGCTACATGAATTATGTCCATATACATATAAGGCTCTGCACATGTCCTTAAACTAAAGCAGCTTGGACTTTAAGAAAAAAACCAACTTGAAGCTAGCAGCAGCCAAGTTACTGGAATTGACCCTTCCTTCCAGTGACTCAGCACTTTTCCCAAATAAGGTCACCCACGTACCATGTCAAACATTAACAATTCAACTGAAGCCACAAGAGAACCATGAGCAGGAAAAAATATCACAGGCTTTTCCCCCAGAAGTCATAGCTCCTTGGAGAGAAATCAGATCTCACGTTGGCTATCAGCTGATGATTTTTACAGAAAGTCAAAGCCTTCAGTTACATTAAAAACACATCCTGTGTTAAAATCCATATTGAAGCCTAATTGCTTTTATCTCCACATATATTAAAATGTATTTTACTTGTTTCACATATCCCCCAGCTAGTTCAAGACAGCTTTAGGAATCATGCACAATCACCCATTTTCAGTAACATTCAGCAGCAGCACATGATAGATGTTTCTCTCCTACTCACCAGTTACATCCAGTTCCAGAGCATAGTACTCCACACGCATGGAGCGGAAGAGTTCCTTCACCTGCAAGAGGAACAGACACAATGGCAGTGCAAAGGTTTCTCAGTGTCTGACAGCCAGCTCACGGTAAAGCTTCACTGCTGGACACACACAGCTAACCTCTAAGGCTCAGTTCCTGCGCTCTGAGGCACAGGCTCTACAGAGCTTTGGTAGTTTGGCACTTCTATGTTTTGCATGTTCCTCACTTAAAGGCAGGGAATTAACCTCCCAGTACAAGTTCCATTACCTTTAGAAAAAGTTTCTAGACACAATTTGCTTAGCTGCTGACTCCTCCATCCCTGACACACTAAAAGCCATGGAACTGACCACCACATAGAAACACAAAGAAGAGAGACAAAGTAGCAGCAAGATTCCTTGGTTATACTAAGGGGAAAAAAAAAAAGGAAAAAAGAGAATAGAAGATAACACGCAAAACAAAACACTGTTAAGGAAATTAAAAAAAAAAAAGGCATTATAAAAAGCTGCAGAAAGAAGTAACAATTTCCAAATGTACTCAGCACTCAGCTGGGTGTTTTTCTAACCTCAGTTCTGGATGGACGGAGTGTACTGTTACCGGAATCAAATCAGGCAGCCTTTTAGAAACAAGATTTTTATATTTTTTGTTAAACTTGTACGTGAAAACAGCTCTAGCAAGAATTCCTGACTGCCTGTGTGACAGACACATTTGCCAGCATGGAGTCTGAACATTTTACAACCAGCTTTCAGATGAACTTCAAATTTATTGACAGAGTTTCACTAAGGGTATGCTGAGTCATATCTATGAAGTTTAAAGATGTCCAACACATGAGGAATAAAATGTTTTTAATAATGCTGTGATTCACACTGTTACTATGCTGAAAACTGAGTATTCCTGTGTTTTCTGATGGAGTTTCAACCTTATGTAAACAGTAAGATTTTGTATTCTGTACCAACGACAAAGAAAGTTTCTTACCACAAAATATATCAACTGTAATGCACAAAAAAAAGCTCTGCCTCTGTAATTGACTATATTGGTTCTACAGTTATAGAATAATGGAAGTTCTAAGGGACTTTTTCAGGCCACCTGCACCAACTCCCTGCACAAAGCAGAGCCAAATGTGAAGGCTAATCCCATTGCTCAAGCACTGTCCACTCGTTCTGAACATTCACAAGGACAGAGACACCAGAACCTCTCTGGGCTGGCTCAACATTTGACCATCCTCCCAGTAAAGCACTTCCACTTTATCCCATTGGAGTGTCTGTCATAGCAACATCTGTTTATTGGTTCTCGTCCTTTCACTCTGCAACTCCAAGAAGAGTCTGGTTGTCCTCCCACTTGTCAGCTGGAAGCAGCAACTAAAAGCCGTCCTTAGCTATATCAAGGTTGATAAACAAACTGAGCTCCTCCTTCACGCATTCCGTGTCCTCCAGTCCTCTACCTTTCAGGTGAACCTGAAAACTTTTGTCCTAAGCGCACCACTACCTTCAGGCTTGCTTCCTGGAATGATTATGGCTACAGGCAGAATGAAAGGGAAACAGCAGTGGAACTGCTGAGACCTCCTACTCCGTACCTGCTGTTACAAATCCCATACTAAATTCCATTAAAGACCTAAAAAGCAAAGCTTAAAGTGATTGCTACTAGCAAGTCTTAAGAATGTGGAGGCAAGTCACAAAATTAGCTATTTGGCTGCTGGTTTACTTTGCAGCAAAGCAGCAGAGTTAAAGGCACGTGTTGATTAGCTGTTGTTTTCTTTTTTAAAAAATCCTGCCAAAACATTGCAACAGGAGCTGGCAGAGGGAAGGACAGGACACAACATTACTAAAACAAGAAAGGATTAAACACTCAAGAAAGGACAGATTTAAGGCATTTAGGCCACCTTTATTCTCTACTGAAGGTACTGAGTAGAGAGAAAAAAAAAAATCAGCCAAATGTCAGCATCCTAATTAGAGGTAACTATTGAACTTTATACAGATCATACTTGTGTTGCGCTAACGAAATAAAGAAGGAACATAGCAAGCACATGAGCAGTTACAAAACCTTCAATACAGGCCAGAGATAATAGATTACTCCAGTTTGGAAAAGGAAATGATTAGGAGGAGTAGAAAGATAACACATTAATCATGAGTAATATCTAGATACGGTGAACAGGAAATGATTTCTCAGAAATACTCACTGGAGTACACAGCAACAACTGCATTTACCAGAAAACAAGTTTGAAATGAAAAGGAAGTAGACCTCCCTAGGGAACACAACCAAAGAACTTACTGCTGGCATTGTAAAAGCCAAAATTAAAAAGAGATCAAAGGAGGTATTAGACCAACTAATGAAAAATAAGATCCACTGAAAACTTTTAACTCAGAAAGTTAAAAGTTAATACAAACTCAGGTCAAGACATTCCTGTATCACACACACAGCACTGGAATCTTCAGCAGCATACTGGGAGATTTTCTTCCTTAGATCCCAAAGCCAACACTAATTTTCTCCAATTTTCTCCAAGCGTCTGGGATAGAATACAAGGTTGCATGGTCACTGATACAACCACTTAATTCCCTTTTTACCAACTCAATGACCTCAGTTACCTACTAAACCCTTCCAGTTTTCAAAAAAAGTGATAGACTAGAGAAGTTTCCAATTATTATCAAACCACAGAAAATTTCTCTGAAACCAAAAAATTGGTCTAACTTTAGAAAACTCGTCCTGGAGATGTTTTCTGCCACTAGGGTAGCTAAGCAGGTTTGAAATAAGCTTCATACCATAAAATAATAATGGTATGTCCTAGGTCTGCTTTTTCAAGTATCAGCTAACATTCCATAATAGCTACAGTTGAATTGGCCAGAACCCCCTGAGGATAGAGAATGTAATCTCTAATAGCATAAAATATAACTAAAATAACCAGCAACTTCCATGCAATCACAGATGCTGCTCTTAAAATTTCACCATATCACAGTGTTCAGACTTGCCATTTTTTCATGCTAAAAAACTGTGTTTTCTTTATGCATTTCTATCTTACTTATTATCTTTTCCGGGTGCTAAGAAATTGAAGGAACAGCCAAGTTAAGTTTTGACAAGGAAGTAATTCCACCACCACCCCCTCTCCACCACTGCCCTGCTAAAGCAGTTGAACAACAAATTGCATTTGCAGAAGAGCAACAGCACAATTGCCAAGTCATGCTATTAGCTAACCTGAATACAATCACCTACCTAATTCACTTAGGGAATTTATTTGCAATGCTGTTAGTGAAGAAAAGTACAGTCTTAATTTTCTTCTAGCATAGCTACCTCTACTTGAAGTAGAATTCTTTCCAACCCCAAATTAGGTAGTTTCAGAGCACAAGCACTAAACATCTTTAGTTTTTCAATTAATTCTACCAGAAGCACATTGCTAACAACCATACACAGTAAAAGACAACACAATGCACACTATTCATATCTGTCCAAGAACTATGTGATTACAGGCTAAGTACCCAAGCTGTAACTACACTTTCAAATTATATCCGCTTCATTAATTCTATAGACTAGATCAGCTAGCAAGAATCCTGCATCACCCATTGTTTTCCCATTCCTTTCACTAATTTCTAAGTCTTGGGAAGGAGGGGCTGTTGATACCCTTAGTGTTAGAGATATTTCTCTGTTTTACCACTTCATGTCTCATGGGAGGCTTCCTTTTTTCATAAACTTTCTTCTTCTAATTCTCTGTCTGCAATCTATACCCCTTCTACACATTTTCTTGTTATATTACCTTTCTGTTCTGTTTCTAGCAGGAAAATAAGCCAAGGAAATCTGCCTACCAGGACAGTCAGCTCTTCTCCCCTGGCCCTATTTATCACCTGTTCCTTCACAAAAATTCATGCAGGGTCTTTCAACTCCCCCTCCTAGAAAGAGCCACGAGAGAGGGCCCTGCTACTCCCCGTATTCATTCTTGACCTTTGCAAGACAATAAGGATAATACTCCTCATATCTGATTGCTTCCCCGAAGCAAGCAATCCTGCCTAATGGACAAGCTCTGAACAAATGCAGGAAAGAACAATCTGGAATTTAATTACTGAAGTACAATAAAACCTTTTTTCCACTCGAGCTCCTTTTCATAGTCTAGACCCTCTGCAACACCACAAACAAATGAAGGAAGGAAAAAGGCACAAAGTTTAAAAAGTTACTGTGCCATTATGTGATCTCAAAGCCACTGAACTGAGTGCCGTGAGCATCAACATTTGCCATTATGATCTCCAAAAGCACATAAGGCAATGCAAATAGGCACAACTAAGTATTTCTCAATGGACTGCACTGAACTCAGGAAATTATTTCCCCTCAGCAGAAGATAACACTTTCGTCAACTGGACTAGACTGAAGCAAGACTTCAACCCTTCAATTACAGAAATTCCCAGTAAGTTGCTGAGGAAGTTTTAGAAGGATTTGAGCTAACTTCTATGCTCTACTATTTGCCAAAACATTCTTAGAGAGAAGTCATTGGTTTGGTCTCTCCTCTCAAACACAGAAGCTTCCTTTCTCAAAATCTCAATTATGTTGTGAGACAGGATATATTCACTTAAGTTTTCTACAAGGAGGTCATAATATCTCTTCCCTCCCAAGAACTCCCAAGAGTTCCCAGAACTAAACCTAACCTGGAAGTGGGAGTGAGGCTTCTCAGAATTTTCCTGGTTATCAGTTCTATTGAGGAACACCAGGACTTGATCCAAAAGATCAAATTATCTTTTTCCAGCATGGCCATATCAAACACGGTAGTGTGAGGTTTAAATAACATTTCAATAGACACTTTTTGTAAACATCCAAGAAACCCAAGGCCTACACATCCCCAGATTCTGTGTATGACCAGTGTGCTGGCATTGTAAAATTCTAGTGAAGGCCCTAGGTTCTTTTCATGACTTTGGCTTACTAGTTACAGCCACCCTGTGACATTGATGCACGACCAGGGCTAAGGAGCTATTTTTCACTAAACATCACAAATAACCAAGAGCGTTTTTCCCTTTTTTCAAACACACATTATGACCAGGATTTAGAACTTACTTGCTATAGAGTCAACCTTCCTCAGATTTAGAAACAGCAGAAAACTTAACTTATCCCTCCCCTGGAGAGCAGTTCTGTCCAAGCTGAACACCAGTGTGGTCCCCATATTTCCCCTGAGGAACACAGCCAGCACCCTGAGCTTCGAGCAGCAGTGTGGTCCCCAACTTTCCCCTGAGGAACACAGCCAGCACCCTGAGCTTCGAGTAGCTGCAGAGCTGAGGATCAAGCACCCTGTGCAGAACTCGCCACACATCCCTCCACCCGCGTGGCAAAGGCAAAGAACCACCACGGACGCCCCGGGTCTCTGCCTGGTTTCAAGGCTGGTAAGTGGTTTTCCAAGGCCGGCACGTGGTGCTGGAGCGGGATGGATACAGCGCCACTTTTACACGCTCCACAGCCCGCAGGTTTGGATCCTGCAGCGCCTTCCCTCAGCCCCGCTCCCCTGTGCCCTGCCCGGGCCGAGGAGCAGCCTCGGGACACAGTTCTGCCCATGTATCCCTCGAGGGCAGGGCCCGCGGGGCACCGCGCCGAGCGACCTCCCACCGCCGCCTCACCTTGTTGCAGTAGGGGCAGTAGCTCTTGCTGAAGATCATGACGCGGTGGGAGGCGATGAGGGTCTGCACGCGGAGCTTCAGCCCGTCCCAGTCCGGGAGCCGGGTCTGTCCCGGCGGCGGCGCCATGGCGGGACCGGGCTGAGGCGAGCGGCACCGGCACCTTCCCCGCGGCGGCCGCGCTGACCCTCGGCCGCACCGCCCCTTCCGCAGCGGGCAGCGTGACGAGCCGGGCAGACCTATTCGCAGGGAGAGGGGGGGAACAACATGCCAAGAAGGGTTTGTCGTGCTGTATTTCAGCCACATGCACTATAAACGGTTGTAAAATAATAAAAATTCAGTTATACCAGAGAAGAAAGTGTTACTATTCGCCTAAAGGCTAAGTAGAGGGGGATAAACTTGAGTTGTTTAAGCGTTTCTCCCCTCTGCGAGGGGACGTGCAGTGAGCCAGCAGGAGGGCGGCGGGAGCGCGCATGCGCGGCGGAGGGCGGTGTCGGGCGGGGCGCGGGGCGGTGCCGGGCGGTGTCGCCTCAGAGCCCGCCCGGGCTGGGACGGCGGATGGTGCTGGGCGGGAGAGATGTAGCAGCGCTCGGCGTGGAGGTCGTTCTTTCACTCCTCACGGGCAGTCCGGCCCCGAGCCGGCGGCGACTGGCCCGGTTTGGAACAGTCGGCGATCGGCCCATGTGCAGGCGGCCGGGTTTGAGCTGCCTCGGTGCCCTCTAAGTTAGGGGGAAGCATGGGGGGAAAAGCTGCTTCCCCCATCTGCCTTCAGCTGCCCCTCGGGTCTCCTGTTCGGGGAGGAGAACGGGTACCTGTGGAACGTCTCCTATAATAAAACGGATTGTTAGCCAAGACAGCAGAGAAAGTTCAATTTTCCTACACATTCCGGGGTTAAAGGAAGGGCACGCTGAAGCGTCTGGTACTGTTCATTGCATCCATCTCTGATTAGATGGACTGTTCTCTTCCCAAGAACAGCAGTCATTGCCAGGGCTGAAGGGTGGGAGAGCCCGAGTGAGGCACGGAGCAGGAGCAGCCCTGCCTGGGTCCTGCCCGTGTTGGAGAGGTTTGCTGGGTTGTGGAGGTGTGCCAAGGTCCCCAGAACTCGGGAGAGAGCTCGGTCATCTCCCCGCAGAGCAACCTGCTGTTTGCCGATTGCCGCAGCAGCTTCCTGGGAGCAATGCTAAGGGACTGGCCTGGTTTAACATCTAAGAACTTCACTAAATCAAACCCCGCGAGCCTCTGAGTGACAGCAGTTATTTTCTGTAGGCGAGGAAAGCGCAGAGTGATTTCATAAGATTCAGTAAGAAGTTTTTAACAAGGCAGGTAATGAAGTCCATTGCTCCCTCCCACACCTGCCACAGACCAGTCCTACTGCTATTTACTAGTGCTAAAAATAACCACGTGTAATAGCTGTAATGCCACCAGTGATGAAAATGGGCCTGGTGGGAGACAACTGAATTAACTTGCTTAATTCCTTTTTGCGTCACATGAATCTATGGTGTTCACTGCCCAGTGAGCTTGAAAAAATGTATATTGCTTTTATTTGAATGTTGGTGATGAAAGAGTTCTAGACTAAGACGTTCTACACTCCCCACAGAGAGAAACAAATCTAAGTTTTGCAGCCTTTTATTTCAGTATCAGTGTGTAGGAAAGTGGCTATGGTACCTGCCATAACCTGAAGTTTGACGTAACATCCATGAGCCAGAACTGCCCACTGTACTACATAGTCCAGCCAAAACTTCTTGTTTGGTTCCTAGCTTTGGCTAATTGCTCTCTCTCCTTCTCAGAATCCTTTTACCTTGTGAGAAACAGTGCTGCTTTTAGAATTGTTACAGGAATTAATATCACAGGCTCAAAGGTTTGTACCATTGTTGGAAGGTTGGTAGGTTTTAATATTAAACTTGGGCTATTTTCTCCAATATAAACATCCATCAGCTCCAGAAAGGTCAGAGAAAGGAATAAATATTCAAAAGATCTTTTTCTATTGGCATGCTCAACTCTAATGGCAATCTGCCAAGTCCCATGAGGAATAAATGTCCAAAGCAAATTAAGTCACTTGAGAGTTTATTTTACCCTCTGCTCTCTCTGCTGTTGTTTGTTATTATCACTGTTGCCATAGAGCAAGAATGGGATAATTGTTTTAAACTAAAGGAGGGTAGATTCAGATTAGATACAAGGAAGAATTCTCTTACAGTGAGGGTGGTGAAGCACTGGACCAGGTTGCCTGGAGCAGTGGTAGATGCCCCATCCCTGGAAACATTCCAGTCCAGGTTGGATAGACCTCTGATCAACCTGACCTAGTTAAAGATGTCTCTGCTCATTGCAGGGGGTTGGAGTAGATGATCTTTAAAGGTCCCTTCCACCCTAAACTATTCTGTAGTTACATGATTCGATGAAGAATGGAGGAGGGGGACAGTGTTGACTTAGTGCACACATGGGTGGTCTGGAAGCACTATGATTGCACTATCTTGCTTAGCTTTGCTTTCAGTCACTGTGGATGGCTGACAGAAAAGGAAAGGATTGAACCCTGGAGAAAGAAGAGGGAAATGATTGCTCAGTTCTAGAGATGAAGGAACTGCCACACTAGTGTTCTGTCTGTACACCTCAGTAATAGCTCTGATTATTGTTAACAGACGAGCCCCTGAATCTGTCCACTGTTTTCTGGGGTTTTTTCTCCCACAGAACACCAGATCATACTCAGCTCTCAGGATGCTACTGTTCAGGTGTGCTGGGGATGGATGTGAAAGGTTCTACAGCTCTTTGGGCAACCATTCCACTCACTAAGAAGATTATGTCAAAATATTTGAAACAGCACAAGTGTAACATTTATAAATGAAGTGGTTTGCAAGAAGAGATTTTGAAGAAGGGGCAAGTGGCTTGTGGAAAGAAATAGGAGATTGTGTTAAGGATAGGAGTGCTAGAGACTTGTTTAATAAAGGTTTAAACATGCTTGCTTGAACTGTGTCTCCCTGCAGGCCAGTCAGCAGCTGCACAAAGTGCTTGCAGGATGATCGTAAGCTTCCCCACCTTCCACATGAAAGACCTTGGTCTGCTTTCTCTAATATAAACTGTCTCATTAAGACAATTCTCTCCTAGGCATTACTCAGCTTAGTCTGATGATTAGTAATAAACCAACCACAGAAAATAATTTTTAATAACGTAACATTGTGTGCTATGGGAAGACATTGAGGTAGAAACTGGTAGGGGAGGTTTATGAATAGAATAGAATAGAATAGAATAGAATAGAATAGAATAGAATAGAATGGAATGGAATGGAATAGAATAGAATAGAATAGAATAGAATAGAATAGAATAGAATAGAATAGAATATGCATCATTTCCTCAGCTCTTGAACAGGACTAGAGGGCTCTTGGCTTTGTAAAATTCTGATCTCATATTTGAAAGATTAAAGCTACACACCTTTCTGACTAACATGGAGTAAAAGACTATCTCTGCCATAAAAGAAATGCTCCAAAGGACAAGTCCATGCAGACATCAGATGTTGGAAGCTTGTCTAAATGAAGTTGTTGGCAAAAATGTATTTGGAGGAAAGAGCAAATGGCTTGTAGAAAAGAACCAGGCAAGTGTGTTAAACATAACTGTGAAAATCTTTAGCCATCCTTTTGTCTAAAATCAAATTAATTTGTCATCTGGGCATGCTTCCTTTCCTTGGGTGCAGTCAAATAGCCATGAGCCTTGATGCTGCTGAAGGCAGTCAATTTAACAGTGAAGAACAACCAGACAGCTCCCTCCAGCCATATCCCTTTGTTCCCTGACACAGCCTCATGTCACAGGACAGGAAAAGAAAGAGCATGACCTATCTCCATCTTTATATTCTATTGAGGATCTGTCTATGAAGTGGTATCCTCTAAGGCTTCTCCCTCCCTCTTTTATATATCCAGAATGCATGACACAGATAAGAAGGGTAGAGAATGTGTCTTAAAGATCAAGAAGATGACAAAAGGCCTAAACTGTGGCCTCAGTCTTTCTCACATTATTCCAGTGCCTTCACTGTGTTCTGGGAACTTAGCCTAGGAACTTAGCCTATCTGCACCAGGAAAGGAATAAGGGTGCTGCATTTTAGAACTGCATTTCCTACTTTGGAGAAGGAGCTCCAGATCGCCCCAAAGCCATAAGTATTTCATGAGTAGAAGGAATAAAAGGGATGCTGGTTATTTCTTTGACATAAAATAACAAGTGTCTCTCATTGAATTACTGTAGAAATTGGTCATAAGCCAGGAGACATCCAAAGTCCTTAGCCACTAGCATGGCTACGCCCTTTGTCAACACCAGCAATGGAGAGTCAGTGGAGCCTGAGCCATGCTGGAGGCTGTTGGCAACCTGATTTGTTTGCCAGCCTTTTGGGTGACATGTAGATGGCCTGCAGCTCACACTTTATGGATTAGTGTTCATGGCAAATGATATCAAAAGTCTTCTGGCACATTTACATATTCTGGCACCATTAAGTACATTAAAACAACTCGTTGGAGTGCTGATGGTGCACATAATCCAGAGTGTATAATAACCCTGGGCTCTAGGCTGACATAGGGAGAATCTCTGAGATCACACAAGACTTTGGCCAGGGAGCAAGGGGGAAGAGCTTAGGGAAAAATCTAAAGAAAGAGGAAAGTAAGCTCTTCAGCTGAGTAGCAGCACTCTCCAGGAAGGGTCAGGCAGAGCAATAACTTCTGTTAGCGATGGTACAACTAAAATACAGCCAGCATACACACAGCAGAGGGCAATAATATCTTCATTGTTGTGCAAATTCAACATCCCACTCAGAAAAGCTTGTCTGGACAGTGGCAGAGTGTTGGAATGAGGCCTGGATGTTAGCTGCTAGTGAGAAGTCAATGGGGGGAGCTCAAGACCCACCAGGAATAATTTTTGTTCAAGATCTTGAATAAATAGAGAGAAGCCGTTGTGCTCCTTTTAAAGAGGCATCAGAAACAAGGCAGTTAAAAAGGAAATAATCAAAGTGGTAGAGTTAGGACCTGCATCTGCTAATGATGTACACATGTAATTTTTGCATGCAGAACTCATGCTTGTGAAGTTGTAAAAGACAGAGTGGGTGCTTCAAGTTCACTTTCCTGGTTTTGCAAACCATCTGCTAGTTTGTGTCTGCAAGTGAGAGATGAGTGTGTATCTGCTTTTCTGCAAACGTGATGTTGTAGTAGTAGTCCTCTGTTTCAAAATTGTGTTCTGGTGGTCTGCTGAATGTGTCTCATCTAATCTTAGCTCTCATACTTTCAGTCTAAAATGTATGATTAATGTCCCTTGAGCAGTGTTTTAGTTTTTACATAGTGTCATTATTATGAAGTTCTGAGGTGAGCATGGGGTTTTCTGAATGTGCCATAATTAAACTGCCAACACTTAGGCTCAGGAAATGTGGCCTCCTATAGGCACAGGGCACAGGGTTTGCTGATGAAGTTCCATCATCAACAATATATTATTTTACAATAAACAGCAGTATAGAGAGTGCCAGGACTTCTTCCTCAGGTGGCTGCAGTGCAAGGGAAAGCAGTGAGGCCGTCAGGCTCCAAGGATTTGTGCAGACCAGGGTCTCGCTTTGCCCAGCTGAAGAATTAATGAAGTGAGAGAGACTCAGTCTGGATCTACACCTGTGGAATAATGGCCTCCACAGTTCAGTTGTGCTAAGTGCTGCAAGCCAGAAGCTTTTCTAGAGCTGACAGAAAAAGTGCTGGTGCTCAGCTGCTTTACAGGATGAGCCCTATATTTGTCTGCTTTAATGAACAGCATGGTTCCACCTGCCGTGCACTGAAGTCACCTTTCCTTTCTGGGATTCTTATGAAGGCTTTTTAAAAGGAAAAGGAAAATAATAGAAATGCAGACATAAAGGATAAAAAAGTCCTTAATCTTTCAGAAATATGGGAACTTGGCTGTATTTCTAAGCAAAATCAGTTCCTTTAAGTAGTCATGTGTTGTGCATTTCCCAGCAGAGTATTTTAATGAAGGTTGTTTTGTGGTTTGGGTTTTTTTAAATTCTAGTGAGTTTAGCAAGACAACTGTTGCACTTCCAGTGCAGGGGTCTTGGCTGGGATCTACTCCCTTTTGCAGTCCTCTCTTCCAGCGAAATTCCAAGTGTCTTGATCTGTCCACTGTACCGTTCTCCACTTGAGAGAGAAATGGTCAAAAGTATCCCAGGTTAATATTTGAGAACAGGGAATATTCAAATGTTTCCTACAGTTTCTTTAGCTGGAGCAATTTATTTTATCCTGCAGCTGCATGGGAATGCTTAGCATGAAGGTCAGAAAATAAATTCAAAAGCACAGATTTCTATATTGCCTTTTGTCATAGATTTATTATCATGTGTGTCTCTTAAAGTCTATTTACATGCTTTCCCTTGAGGTAATTAAATCTGTGCTGAACAGAGATTCTCCCAGCATTTCACCCTTGGGGTAGCTATGTCAGAGAGATCTTTCTGTGTATCTAGCTTCCCACCCAGTTTGTAGTCTCCCTCTCAGATTTGTCTTCCATTCTGCAGACGAGCAGGCTCGAGAGCTTTAAATCCTTAAAGTTGAGAACTCTGCCCTTCGTGCATTTTGGTTCACAAATGCTCTGCTTTCTGCTGATCAGAATAGTGTTGCTGACTGATTATGTCAAAAGAAACTATCCTTTTAGGATTTTTCCTACTGCAGTGGAATTAGTTTGTTTTAATAGTAACTGATGCTGACAAGGATAAGCTGTTGGCTGAATTTCTGGATCCATTCAAGGTTTCACATCTGCTCAGTAAGGTGGTTCCTTCAGTAAAAACAGGCCCGCCCAAGAAGCTCACAATATTTTTCTGCTCCTGGGTGGTGATCTCAAGGAACAATCTTCCTTGCGGTTAATTTGGTGCTTGCAGGCCTGGCTGAGGCCCAGAAAGATGCACGAAGCACAGGAGAAGGTATTATGAAAAGGAGAAGACTTAACAGATTGGTGTTTTCTGAAAATTTAGAGATGGATAAAGCTCAAATTTCAGGGAAGGTTCAAATAAACCTGTATTTGTTCTCAATTAGATTTCTTGATCTTGCTAAACAACAGCATTTCTGAGGCACAAACTGAGACTGCTGTTAAATCTCATGATTTTAAAAGTCTCACGATTTTTGTTTTGCTAAAAGGAGTGATGGGGAGAGAAACTTTACTATCTTTTTAAGTTCCTTATACAAACAATAGTTTGGAAACATGGGTCTGACAATCTTGAGTATCAGGCCAACTCAACAAACTCAACATTTCTTAATGGTACAGTTTTAGAGCCAATTTATTTTTGTAGTCTTTGGTGGCACGACTCAACCCTTAGGTTTTTAGAGATTGTCATCTCATTGACTCTTGATACAGTTTTCAGGTGGACCAGGTGTTGTTCTACCAGGTTAACCTAGAAACCAGAATGAAACATTCCTAAACACTGGTGTTTGGATCTGTGACAGGGTCTGAACATGGTCTTTTGGAGTATCTGAAATGTTTTTGTTCTTCATCCACAGCACTGGCAAGGTGCTGCTTTAAAATCCTAATGCCTGTGCATTCCCTGGATCCCTGTTTTCAGAGTTGCCTTGCATTGCCAAGACAATATTCACAGTATGTCTAGCTAATTTTAAATTATTGACTTTATAATTGGTGAATCTGTGAACGAAAGCCTTAGTGCTGTTCAGTGAAGGCCTAAACTCCACACCAAAACAAATGCAGTTATTGATTTTAATTAACTGAGCCTGAAGTGATAGTGGCTCAAAGTAAGAATTGCTGAAGTGCCTTGCTGGCCTTGAGTTTCCCGAGGCTGCCTTGTGTTTGTCCTTCTCTTCTGTGGCAATCCACGAAGACCCCTGTGCCCTGGAATGTCAACTCTTAGCACAGTCAAAATCAAGAGTAAGATGACAGAAATGACTTCTTCCCAGCCCATCCATCTCTCCTGAGAGGTGCTGCTTGCAGCCAGCTCCATCTGGTGCAGGTTACCTGGATCAGGACTGTGAAGGCAGCATGGGCTTTGGTCTTGTCTCCTGCGTGTCCTTGATTTGTTCACACAGCTCTTGTGAGTGTTTGGAGGATGTGGTGATGAGGAGGAACAAAGCAATGAGACTATAGGAACTACTTATTTATCTTAAACCACTAGATCTGGAGTTTTGCTTGGAGAGTAGGGCCAGCCTGGCTAAGGCAGGGAGCTGCTAGCACTGCTGCACTACCTACCTGATTTTTCAATTGCTTTTGCTCTCCCTTGTATGGAATTCATTTTGTTATTTTGACTTTTCTCTGGCTAAAGTGTTTTATGTAGTACTTTGGATGTTACTGAGTCATTGATAAGTACTAACAAACCATCTGCTTATCTCAATTTGAGCCAGAGGATAGGCTGCAAAGCGTGGCTGGGTTGGGTTTTTTTTCCTTGTTTCATTCTTTTTTCCTCCTTTTAATATGTCAGAGAAAACTGCAGCAGAGGGCACTGTGTGGTTATGTTTCAGGGGAACACTTATTGAATTGCACTGGGTGGCTGGGAGCAACCTCCTCCTGAATGCCTGTACAACTAAATAACAGAATATTAAAAGCACTTCCTCTGAACATGATGGTTTTAGGGTTTGGAGAGCAGGCTTTTTTATATTGTAAGGACTTGGCTGTTTTAATTTTTAGAGTACCTGGGAAGTGCTGGCATCAGGATCTTTTTCTATGCTGTGCAGGATTTGAAAGACAGCCTCATTAAAGGAGCAGCACAGAGCACAGATGACATCGAGTAGGCAGGCTACCTATAATAATGTCATGTTTTGTCATTTATAATAGATAGTTCTTCCAAACCTTTGGGATTCCCACAGCACTTGGCAAATTAAATATTTGAACGTTGTTAAAGGGAAGCCTGTTCAAAGAGACTGGGCAGCTGTGAAGTGGGACATGGATGCCTCTGCAGGAAGAGGTGGAGTGCTGAAATTCCATTTAAGGGAAGTCCCCATTCACACAAAGCATGTCATGGGACATTTTTAAGTGTCTCTTCAATAAATATGGCCGTGTTTGAGTCATGATTGGAGAGAACTGGGTACAGTAAATAACATGCAGTGTTTTCAGAGCACTGCCGCAGGGCTCATCACACAGCAAGCTGTGTGCAACCCCCCTTACCTTCAGCTGACAGTGGGGAGGTGGATCTGACATGTCTGGAAATGAAATCCATGCTTTAAAGAGGCTGTGTTTGTTCAGACTGGAGCCTGGCAGTGCAAAGGCATCTCCCCATGCCAGCCTTTGCTGTCAAGATAATGTTGAAGATAATGTTAAGTTAATTATTTCTGGATCCTTAGGTCAGTGGTGAAGGTTTCTCTGGCAGACAGGGACACTGCTGGGATAAATACTGTGCATCCCTGAGCTCCCCCTGGAGCAGGGCTTTGGTGCCACAGAATGTACCAATTCACAGTGAAGCATAAACTCACAAAAGAAGCTCATGATTGCTCTTGTGCTTGAAGTTAAGCATGTGCTTAGAAACATATAATAGGTTATATTTATTTGATTTGTAAAGCTGGATTTCTGGAAGAGGGAAAGATACCAAGAAGAAGGAGGGACTGCTCTTACATCATCCTGTCAAGGAACTGCCAGTGTGGCAGTACATGCCAGAGGTGAGGAGCACATGGAGCCCTGGAGAATGCAGCTTGATCTCATGGGAGCAGGAAGTGCAGTCTGTCTTGCTTTGGGTCAAAATCAGAATGTCTTTTTTCAGCGTAAGTTTATGACTTTCCTATGGGTTATTAAATAAAGTGGGAAGTAAAGAAGCAGCTATAAAAATGAACAGCATTAAAATCTCCAAAAATTAGAAGAGGAATAAAAGGAATGAGCAGAAAGCCTTCCACTCTCTCCATCACATAAATGATGGTCTTATCCTAGTAATGGTGACAGGAGGTGGTCAGGTGGCATTATTTAGCTGAATGGCCTGTGTCTCCATGTGTGCTCAGATAAAGTTCAAAATGACCTTTAAAAAAATCCATTTTTAAAGATTCTTTTTACTTCAGAAAGGTCCAACTTTAGTAGCTTAAATTTAATTTTGTTCTTGAGGGAATCGGCTGTGGGGAGGGAAGGCAGCGCCAGAGATACTCACAGTAAACTAATAGCAGGTAAAATGTCATTTTAAAAGAGTGAGTGGAAAGCACTTGCCATTGCAAAGAGGAAATTAATGAATTCTTTTCCCCTAATTCCTTTCCTCAGGTTTGATTTCTGATGTCTTTTCTGACTGCCACTGCCTGTGCTTATGTTAACACAAACTGATTAGCTGGCTTATTGGTTAGACTGAACCCAGGGTCACAACACAGGGACTCTGTAGTGGCCAGCTGCACACTCAGGCACAGGCATGGGGACACAAGTGTCTCCAGCTCTAGGAACACACAGCTCACAGGACAACCCCCACTGCTCCTTGGTAAGCACAGACTGTGCTTTTCCCCCTGTAAATCTCCAGCAACAGAAGGATAAATTGAGTGCAAGCACTTTCACAGCTGTACCCTGTAAGGAACAGCAGTGACATGTTGTACATGGCCAGGGACTTCATCACTTCTTAAGAAGCAGTTGCACTCCTTAGTTCTCACACTACAGAAATCTGTCTTCAGGTTAGCAGTGATGCCAGACCAAGGAGAGATTGCTGGGAATCTCCTGTCAGGACTGACTGGGTGAGGCATTCTGGCACTGGCCTGTTACACAGGAGTAGAGCCACCTGTTTGATCCTGAGGTGGCCTTTGCTTTAATGGAAATTTGGTTTTGAGCTCCTTTTAGTGTTTACTGTTCTCATGGAGAAAATAGAAGTTGTGCCAAGTTTCCCCGGTAAGGATATCAAAATGCACCATTGCAGCAGCTGGTAAGCAAGGAAAGGAATGGGCAAATGTGTTTTACAATCAACAGAAAAAAAGTCCCATTTCTGTCATTGGAATAAACAGTGAAATCCTCTACACTTATCCTTGTTGTCCATAGAAAAGCATCCTTTCTTCATCTCATACTTCCTCTTGTTGCCTGGAAGGTCCTGGCTGGATGCTGGGGACAGCTCAACACCTTCATTCTCTGAGTCTGAGGTCTTCATGGACTTCCTGTCTGAGAATTTCTAATGTCAAGCAAAGAACTGTTGCAGAGCCTCCTAGGACACTTACCTTCTTCCACTTAAAGTGTCCAGCTGCCTCTTGAAGTGAAGCTGGATTTAGCTGTGCTGATAGCATTGGTTTGGCTTGTCCTTTGGTTAAGCTGCTGACAAGCTAATTCACACCACTTCATCCTCCCTGGAGATCCCAGCCCTCCCTGGGCTTGTTTGTAAGCACTAAAGAGCTTGGGCTGGGGATGGACAGTCCAGAATGCCCATATGTAAAACCAACATGCACTGGCCAATGTGGGAGGGTCATGCAAGGCTGGCTGGGTCTGTTGCTACCCTGGGATGGAGGGATAAGCAGCTCCTTCTGGACTGGGGACTCCATGGTGCATTGGGTGAATTTTTGCTTGTAGCCCCTCTGCCTGGATGTTGCTGCAGGGCAATGCCAGGGCTTGGCTCTGTTGGCAAGGCAGCAGCCTAGCCCCTGCTCCCAGCCTGGTGTGTCCCACAGATAATGTCCAACAGGAGATCCAATTAGAAGCTTGACTGGCTAACCAGAAACGGCAGCTGGAAGCTGAAGCTGGTGTGCCTGCTGTGGGTAAAATGGAAAACTCTACCTGCAAATCCATCTATTGGAAATTACTGTGTCTTGATTCTTTATTGCTAAGGAATAGCCTATCTGCTTCCAGGCCTCTGATGCAATGACTCACTCACAGGAGTCCAGTAACTCTTTGTTTTTTCTCTCCCTGCCACCAAACACAGTAGATCTCCCTCCAACAGCAGTTTGTGTTGGAGCTAATTCTCTGCTGAGCAGTTATTATGGAAAACAAGAAATTCAAATATAATCCCATTGGCCTTTCCCTGCAGGAAGAGCTTGGACCTCAATGTACTGCCTTCCTGGGAACATCTGCAAGCTCAATTTTTTTTGGTATTAGGTAGCTGAGAGTCTGGGCTGTCTGGATGACCCCAGGCAGATAGTCAAAGATGACTTTAAAGGCTGGATAATGTATTTCACAACAGTATAATCCTGCAGTAGCCTGAGGGTTTAGAGTTGTTTTGTACTGTTTTTGATGTAGGGCTTATTTTAAGTTTTATGAAGAGATGTTGCTTTCTTAACTAACACTGCAGTAGCTTAGGAGCTGTTCTGCAGAGGACCTACTTGCTTTAGGCTCTCTGCATAAAACCCAGTACTTTTGGGGGGCTGTGTTCAGACAGGTGCATGGCATGCACTGACACTGCCACATGGAAAAAGATCTTTATCTTCCAATGTTAGATTTCTGTATCTGTGCAAACACATGCTCGTACATGCAGAGAGGGAACTGCATGTCCTCAGAGGTGTGTGTCTGTACAGAGATGTGCAGAAATACAGTCACACATGCACTTCAGCTGAGGCCTCTGTATATTTGTTCATGTAGTAGCTATGCATGTATTATCATCTGCATCCTGACTCTCCTCAGATCACACGTGTTGGTTTCACCTTAGCCCCAGAACTAGTGATGAAATCTAGAGAAAAAATATGGGGTCATAATGCAAGAGAACATTGTAGGAGTCCATTTTGAGCTATTTTCCTCACCCTTTCCCCCCAGCCCCTTCTAGTCTAGTCATAAAAGGTGCTCCTGCTGTTTTTCTTCTCCAACATCTTTCCTTGCAAACTTTAATAAGTAATCAGATGTGATCAATTCCAGCTACTACTCTCCTGTTCCTCCGCTTGCTCTTCTAGGGCAGAGCGATTGTGTAAAAGAGACCTCCTGGGGATCCTGCATTGATTTATTCTCAGCTGATCTGAAACTTCAGCCATTTTCCATCCAACACTGTCCCTGGCAGAGCCTGTTCTGGGAAAAGAAGGATGCTCTGAATGCAGCCTCTGGTCTGTGATGTGGATCTGAAGCCTCAGCCTCTGTGGTGCCATGAATGCAACAGGGCAGACCTGGCTCAGCTTCAGGCAGGGAAACAAGAGTGAGGCTCAAAGGGGGCATTTAAACCTTCTCTTTTTTGCATCTGTTTGGAAGCCACCAGTAAAAAGGCACCATTTGTTTTCCTGACATCAGGGCTCATAAGGGAAGTGGTATGAAATGAGGGAGTTAGGAAGGTGAAGCTCTCTTCACTCATCTTCAGCACAGGAGTTATGAGAGACAGAACACAAGGGCTATCAAATAACCATCTAACCCAGACCCCTGGTACTGGCCAGTGATGGGGGATGGTGGTGGAGTCTGGAAAAAAAGAAAAAAAGAAAGATGCCAAATGGATGGAATGAGCTCTTCCACAGCTCCTCCCCAGCAGCTGGCAAGCTGCAGTTCAAGGGACAATCTTGGAACCCAGCATATGTTCTACCAAAGGAATTTTGCAAACAAGCTGGGATTGCTGCCCTGAGGTGAAGCTGGAACTCAACAAAGAGGTCTCAGGGCAGAAGCACACGCAGCCCTAGAGGGGCCAGAGCAGCAGTTCAGACTTTGATCCTGCTGGAGCTGCAGGCACAGATGCAAAATAGTCTGCAGTGAAGTCTGCCAGTGACTCAGACAGAATTAGCCCAGCTGCACCATCCTTGCTCTTTCCACATTTAGAGAAATGAAACTCAGGGGCTGTACATCTATGCTCATGGTGCCAGTGCTGACCTTCTTTACAGCTGAGAAAGATGAAAGAAAGGAGGGTTTGGATGCAATCAGAAAGCACCAGAACTCTGGCAACTGACAACAGTGACAGCGCTCCCCCTGCCAAATCAAAGGGGTTTGGGTTAAAGCCTTGACGTCAGGGCTCTGTAAGATACCCAGGATCACAAGATATGTAAGGTTAACAGAAAGTTAAAGCCCCAAGTATCAGAATGCCTGTGTTTTCAGCACATCTGTGTTTTCAGCACATCTGTGTTTTCAGTTTGGATTAAGTGCTATGGCACCCTTTGATACGGGAGTCACCTTACAGCCTGCCTGTAGCTGTAACCACCAGAGGCTGCTTCTTTTTTTTTGTCTTCCCTTTTTTGCACAGCCTATTGCATCACTGGACCAGGATGAGGATAGGGAAACCCTATGACCCCTGTGTGCACCCTTGGTGCATCTGGGAGAATAAAATCTGCTACTCCCCTCAAGCAATTATAAGTGATAACTATTTTGCTATTCAAGGACTGTGATTTCAACACTCGAGGGGTTAATGCACCGGGGAGGCAGCTGAGGCTTTCATGCCGGTGCTGTATCAAACAGCACAGTTTCCAGGAAGATGAATATCCGTAACCAAGTAGCAGCAGAGCCCAAAGCCTGTTCAAAAGAATTCTTTTTGATGATCTGGTTTTATTACTTTCAATGAACTGGAGTCTCCAAGGTACCGGTGAATAAGGGATGCTGTAAAGCCGCATCTTGTATACATGTTTCAAGCTGCGTCTGCTGGTGCTGAAAAGGATGAAAGAGAAACTGCTTAGCAATGACCCAAGGGCCCAAACCCAGCTCAAGCTTCCATGGGGCATTTGCTGAGACAAAAAGAAGATCTTAACCATTTGCACTGGGACATGACAACTGGGACGCAGCCTACATCATTTGCTTGCCCCACTGGGAAAACAAATCCATTTCCAGGGCAGATCATGTGGCATGTGTTGTGTTTCATAAAAGGTCTTTGCCAGCTGGAAATGAAAAATATGAAATGTCAAATCAGGAACAGGTAGATATGAATTACGGGCCTCTGTGCTATCTGGAAAATCTAGGGGATTTATTGTGAGACACTGCAGTGGTCAGAAGCCCTCTAGGGAAATGCAGTGCTTAACTTCACCGGTCTTGTTTTGTCTGCACAGAATATGTGGATTTGGGTATAAAACAGAGCTTGGACCAAGAGTGCATGGACCCATCTGGGAATGTGGTTCAACAACCCCTACCAGACGTGTGAAGGGAGGCAAAAATGAGTGCAACTTGATCGAAATCAGCAGAAGGAGCACCCAGCCATGGTTTCTTCTGTGGGCACCATCTTGCCATTTCTGTGACAAGACCAAGGAGAAGTTTTATAGCTGTAGGCTGGAGCTCAGCTTCTACATGGACAAACACTTAACTGTACAGAAACCCAGAGCATTTGCAAGTGCTCTTATCAGTAAAGGAGGTCAGCTGGTGCCCATTCTCCCTAAGCTCTGCATACACATTATAACAATATTAGCCCATGCACTGCCTCTAAGTGCTTTCGCTTTGGAATTCAAATCATGTGTGTGTTTTATAAAAGGCTCTCTAGTGTGAGCCTCAGAAATACATATGCACACTCCAACTGTGTGGGTTTTCTCTTTCCTGCCTAGTGCAGAAATTACTCATTGTAACATGATAAATGAATGGGGCTGTGTAACCCTCTTTATAGTTTACAGTTTTTATAGTGCTTTGCCACCATATGTTATAAATTCATGAAGCAGTTGTAGTGTGTAACAGGTTTTTCTGTTTGTTTATTTAGTTATTTGCTAATTCCTACAGCTGTATATAGATGTATGGATATATGTTATATATATAGATATTTGTCTGGTGGACTGAAGATTAGGAGAAAAGATCAGCTGCATCTGAAGAGCACTTGAGAAGCAGAAAACAAGAAGGATAAAAGTATTGCCTCAATATCTGGTGAGAAGTGAGGAGATTGGATAGACAGTCACTTCACAGGGAAAATTCACATTTCATGGTCTGCAACATTTTGGGGCAATTTCTGCTAAAGTCAGCTATATTGTAAAGTCAAGGAAATACAGACTATAAAATAGTGTTGTGAAAAGCCTGGGGAATCTTCATGTGATCTGCAGCTTGCAGACAGAGAACAGAAGTGGTGAGCCAATGAATGGGGGAAAACAGAGCTTTGAATAAGCTTCAGGGATTTCTGATAAGCATTGTTATGGGATCCCGTAGGAGTTGAAGCTGGGGGAAGGAGCTAAAAGTGTCTGATTGGGAGAGAATCTGGATTCCCATGTATACATGGGAAATCTTGTTTTGCTTCAAGCTGCAGTGCAATAATCTTCCCTAAACCTCCATATAACCCAGTGAACTTCTGTGTGGTGCAATCACAGGAGGAACAAACCCAGCTAGCCCTTCAGGGAGGGGTTATGTTGAGAAGGAACTATTTGTGAACTGAGCTTTCTTCTTGCCAATTATTCTGTTCCTCTTCCTTCTCTCGTGTGACTTCCCAGCAAGTGCTGTTTGGTTAGGCCTATCTGTTTGATTCATCAGTTGTGAATAGGGAATTATGTTCATTGAGTACCCAGACAGGTTGATTAAATTTCCCCATGTTTCCTGGTGGGAAATCAAGCTGATATTTTAGTGGAAATCCCCAGATGCTAAGATGACTTGCAGTCAAGGCCTGATGGAAAGAATACATGTGACTGCCTGTACATCTCTATCTGTGCAAGAATGCATTGTTTACACATGCATCAACACATGCACAGGTGTGTGATCATTGTATTTACTCTGTGTCTGGCCAGTTTCAGTATCTTTCTTAGCAATTCCATTAGCATTCCCATGTGTCTCACTATTTAATGGAGTTGGACAAGATGTGTTTGCACTTTATTTAAGAAACACTGTAAAAACAAAGGGATCTTAATCATCACTAACCATGTTAGCTGCAAATTAAATATCTGAGCTCTTGGAAGCTCATTCTTCATAAATATCCTAGATGTCTGTAGGAGGGGGACATAAGGAATCATTGCTAGTTCCACCTGAGGGAGACTATTAGGAGGACATATACAGTGTAAATAAACCAGAGTAACACCTATAATGATGGATCTGGTGCTTCTGGTAAAAATAGTTCCTAGTTTTTGGATGTTTTATTTTACTTATATATCTTTCCCATTTAGAAAGCAGCTTTAAGACAGGACCCATGCTATAAAGTCATAACTTCCAAACTTAGGAATGCAGGAGGGAATCAGGGAGACTGTACAGGAAGGGGTCAAACAGGATGGAGGATAGAGGTTGTCATAAAATAATAGCAATAATTTGCAATATCCTTTCTCTGGCCTCACCAGATGAACCATGGGACCCTTTTGTCTGGTAGAAATTACAACGTAGCTGATGATTCAGAGAAAGAAAGCTAGCTTAATTAGTAGTTCCATTATGTCAATTTTCTAATTGCTCAAAGTGAAGGAAAATTCTTTCTTTGCTCTCCTGGAAGAGCAAATTATGACAAGTATTTTCCCATCAGGCTGTTTTATTTACCTACTGTAGTTATATTTGTGTGTATATTGTGGAATAAGGCTAAACCTAAACTCTGGATCCAATACTAGGGAATTTTTGGCAGATGGAAGATTTATGCTCTGTCTTGGAGTACAAACTTGGCTTCCCCATTGTGCTGACAGGCTGAAGAGATCTCTCTGTAGGTCTAATACAAACCATGGTTCATCAGAATTGTGTGATTTCCAGCCCTTGATATTAAATCTGACTTGCCAGGTACTCAGCCCCTCCTGGAAGTCAGACAACTTCATGAGGCTCCCAAGCAAGGCTTTGAGGGCTTTTCCACCTTCTGCTTTTGATATGGAGAAATGCAGGATTTCTTATTTGCCTGCATGAGGATTTAGCTGAGAAAAGTGTTCCCAGTAAGCTGCAGACATACAAGCTGTGGATATTAACCTCATCAGAATGATGCAAGTGTGTATAAACTACACCCAACACACAGCTAAAGTTTTATCTTCAGAGGGGCTGAGGTTTACGTGCTGTTCTGCAGTGTGTTAGGAAATGGACAGCAACAGTTGGGAATTTTTAATAAGAAACATGCAGGGCTGCTTTAGCCATCTGGAGAAGAAACCTTGATGTTATGCAAATGCTTTGCAGGGTTTTTTTTGGGTTTTTTTGGGTTTTTTTGGTAGGCAGTTGGGGAAGATATGGAAGAACTCTAGCTCCTAAAGTTAACATAGCAGCTCATTGGCTTGCACTTTACCCAAAATGAAAGCAAATCACTTGTTTGCCCTAGAAAGGGTCACCATCTCCCAGATATTTTTGTCCAGAGATGTTATCCAGCAGCAGTGCTGCAGCACCCAGTCTGTACCAGGGGAAGCTGGCGCTGAGGTCCAGGGTGAGTGTGTGCATGGGAGTGCAGCTGAGTGTTGGAAGAGGGCAGAGAGCAGGGAACTCACTCTTAGAGAAGCTTAGAGAAAAAGGAGATTAAAAAAAGAAAAAAAAAATTACTCTCTCCATCCTTTCTCCGTGAATCGGTTGAGAAAGATTAAACAATTCATTGAATCACTGCCAATCCAACAAAGCATTTACCAGCACAGCCCCAGAGAGATCCTCAGAAAAACAGTGGAGATTCCTCAGCTCAGACAGGACTTGAAATGTTCAGGCTATGCTGGAAAGTGTTCTTGAAGGCAAGATCTAAGTTGTGCTTTTGCCCAAGTGCTGGTGTGCACACCTTGTCCTTCATCACTGGTTAAATGAGTGTTTGCAGAGCTGCAGGATTTCACAACTGTCTTCTGCCTGGGATGTAATCTGATGGGGAGACCTGGGGGGCCACAGTTGTTCTGTGATCAGTGAGATAAAGGCTGTGATGTTGGTCTTTTCTGTGGTATACAGCACAGGCTGATCTGGAACCAGCCCCGCTGGTGGTTGTGCTGGGTCTCTGGGCTGTGCTAAGGAATTTAGCAAGACAGAATCTGTTTATGCAGGTATCTCTCAGCTTGTTTACACCCAGGCTTCGTGGGGCTATACCATCAGCCTGTTTGGCTCTGTCTTCATTATTCACTGAAGGAAAGCAGGATTTTGCCCTCACCCATCTGCTCCAAAAGTATTCACACTCCCTATCTCTAGACAGACTTTCTTCTAAAGACATCATAAGGCACTACTCCTTCTCATTATTTTGTTCCCCATTTTGTTTCAGTCAAATCTGGATTTCAAGACAAAATCTTGGAAGCGAGAACAAAATAGAAATGGACATTACTTGTGAGCAGATTTTAGATCTACAGGCACCAATGGTAATTAATCTAGCCTAAGGTCCTGTTTGAGCCATAGAATTTCATTCAGTAATTCCTGAAGAATTCCTTTGATTGCTTTGATGTTATTTGACTTCCCCTTCGGCAAGTCACGGTCTCCTGTAAGGTTCAATCTCACAATTACCTGAACTCCCACTGTTAAGTACGGAATAGTCCTGACTCCCATGGAGTCTGTTGAAATCAGCTCTGGGCAAGATCAAGCCACGAGTCTATTCTGCCTCCTCCCCTCCTCCTCCCCTGCACATCCAGTTTTGTTGCTTGTTATGTTGTCAGGTCCTGCCTTTGAGAGTCACCGGGTCCTGCATTTATGCTGCTGTCTCCCCCTTTCCAACCCTTATGAGGTAAGCCTGTGTGAAATGGCAAATCCTGTACCACAAAATGTCTTATGCCAAGGACACCAAATGCCATCAGCAGATGACATGAAGCTGACACTGGTAGTACATGCACATTCAGCCAGAGACCCACATCCCAAACTGCCATGTAAATCCCCACGTTGACACCTGCAGCACATGCCCTTGGTTCAGGATTTTAGCAATGTCAGAGAAGGTGGCTGACAGACATTGACTTCTGGATCTGATTTACAAGGAAAAGCTGCACTGCAGTGGCATAACCTTTTCACTGCCTTTGCTCTGAGCAGAAAAATGAATTATTTCAGACAACTCAGGACATGTTTCCAGGACCACAAGTGATAAACTGAGACACAAGTGGCCATCAGAAGAACCACAGTTTCTGCCTGTGCAACTGCTCTTAAACCCTCCCCAGCGGCAAGAGAAAACGGTGTTGCTTCAGCTCTCAGGTTTGTCAACAGAATCAGGTTGGGCCAGAAGAGTGATGTGGGACTTAGGAAATCCTGGCTGCCCGTCAAGGCAGCTGAGGTGATTCCATGTGTGGCTATGGGCATTTGCAGCTCAATAGCCAAACTGCTGCAAAACGTGGATTTTCAGTCTGGTAGGACATAGCCGTGGTGGAGGTTTGCTCTGCTCTTCCCATCCTCTGCAGACAGACATGGTCAGGGTCTGGCCACACCTACCCCTGGGTCCAGGAGTCCATGGAAGGTTTCTCGAGCTTCCTGCCTCCTCCTCTGTGCCAGGGTAGAGTAGCTCCTATCCTAATAAAGATTAGGAAGGCAAACAGCCTCGTGCTATACCAGACAGCATCAGTGGGCTCAGACCTTCTTCCTGCCCCTGGAGAGATCTGTGCTATTTATCTTATAATGAATCTCTGTCTTAATATCTGCAGCTTCTTGTTTCAAATGATTAGTGATCTGATGACTGGCATTAGCAGTGATTAACAGAAACTCTGCAGAGAAAGAAGCACTGCCTGTGTATACACCATCTGAACTGGGGCTGTCAGTAAGTAGACTCAAGAGAGATTTATTCTGCATCACTCCCAACCCTAGAAGAATGATGCTAAATTCTATCCCTGCTTTATGAAGCCTCTTATGGCACCCCACTGCTAGATTCAACAAACCATTTTGCATATATTTACTGTCTTCCTAGCCCATAAAAGCTGGCTTTCCTTTATTAACTACAGTTTACTGCCACTCTCAGCAGAAGCAAATAATGGAAATGAAACTGTACTCATTCTGAAGACCCCAGTATGCTTCCAGATGTTGTTCTCATCGGCAGTGTCTTGTCAAACTGTAATTGTGTGTATTGTGATTATAAAATGGTTAATAAACACGTGTCTGACAGATATTATCAGTTCCTCCACTCTGTATTATCACTGCAATGCATGAATGCTTTGGAGGCTCCTATTGTTTCTATATCCCTGACTCATCTAAAGCCTCAGTACCAGTGAATGCTGAGCACCCAACAGTGGTCCTCTCCTCCCTACAGGAGCTAAGAATGCCTGGAGGAAAAGCTGGGAACAATTCTTAGGAGTCTGGTTAGAGTAGAGGAGGAATGAGCATCAGAGCAGGCTTGTCATGCCAATGCCATGACCATCACTGTGGTTGTTCACATTACTCTCTTCACCTTGTGCTGAAGCAGGCTGGGCTGTAATGAACATCCCTTGAGGTAAGTGGTCACACTAAAGGTATTTTCAGGCTTTACCTCTCCACAGATCCAAACATTAATTCAGATCATAATAATGTGCTCAACATCGTGGGTAACAGACTGTAGAAAGAACGTCAGGAAGGTGATTTGCTTAATGCTTTGGTGGCAACTTGACCTCATACATTCCCTTCCTATTATTTGGGGGTGTTAGATCAAGGCTACAAACATCTGTGACTGCATCTTTCCATAGCAACCAAAACATACTTTGAATGGCTGATAGTCAGGATGCAATTCAGAAAACTTGCAAGTGGCACCTCTTCCCCAGCCTGCTGGAGGAGACCTCATGAAAAATCATGTCTGGAAGGTAGAAGAGAGCTAGCCTATCCAGAGTCTCACAAGCTCAAATGGCCTCACTGAGCTCTTCATCACAGAGCAGAGTGAGGACTCAGTTCTGTCCCCTGTGCTGAAAAAAACAACAATATTTGTCTCCACCTGATATTGCAGTGATGGGTCAGAGGAGGTAGCTTTCAGTGCTCTCATAGCCCCAAAGAACTATGAAGGAGTTGTCTGTTTCCTTGAGCATCTTTCTCAGATTGATGAAGTTTGCTGGTTGCTCTTTTTCCAAACAGCCTTGAGGGCACAAATGTGGGTCATGTCTGTCCCTTTGGTTGGAAGTGTGTGTTGCTCTGCTTGAAAGCACAGCACACAGTTGTTGGCCGCACTCTGAGTAAATCCAGCTGCACTGTTTAGCAGTTTAATTATAATCTCAGTGCCTATGGCACCTTCCATCCAAGAATCACAGAGCTCTTTACAAGCATTAATTCATTTTCAAAGGTAATCTGGTGAAGTAGCTAAGAGTCCTGTGCATTTTCTAAATATGTGTAGGGAGAGGAGGATGGAAAAGGACATGAAGACTCAGGGGGATAAAAGGTACAAGTTTCATTCATTCACATGATCATTTATGACTCCAAATGTCCAGGTGTAATTTTTTAGCTCAGTTGCACACCCCAGTGCAGGTGTAAGCTTGATAGGATCCCCCACCTCACTATGCTCCACCACTGCAACTTTTGGCCAAGCTGAGGATCCAGTTGTGTGGGCATTTTCACACATGAATCTGCACTATTGGAAAAATCATGATGCAGCCAGCCTGACACAGTTCTCAAAAGCTGTCAGCAGAGCTGGGACCAGAATGTGTGTATCTCACCTCTTACCAGCCTGTCTTTGCACCTCTCCTTCCTGTTCTGAGGGAAGGCTCCTGAGGGGAGTCCTGCCATGGTGTTGCGTGACTTGTCTTCGTGCCAGTGGCTCTAATGCATATTTGAAACTAGTTTGGCACCTCAGAGGAGAAAATCAAAGCAGATCTTTGCACTGCATCTACTGCACCATGTGTGTGGTCACTCTGATGATGAGTTCTGACAGCATAATCTTATTAAAGTTCATTCCTGACAAACGATATAGATATGGGTATAGGGGGGAAAATCACATAGTGTTAGCAGTGACAAGGTAACCTTTATCAGGGTACAGTCCTATTAATTGCTGCAAAACTCCTACTTCAGAGAGGTTCATTGGACATGCAGTTGGCTCTGCCTCCACTTGCTTTTGTTCCAGTTTAACTTCAACATTATAATTAATTTGCTCTCCTTGCCTTCCCTTGAGGCCATTGCCTCTGTCAGTCCACAAAGCATCTCTCAACAATATTTCAGGAGAAGCTCACAGGCTTGATAAACCTATCTAGCTGTGGATTCCAAAATCTGGGCCTGTTTCCTCTCCTTCTGTGCTCTTGGCCTCAAGAAACAAAATGGGTTTTATGATTTAGTGTCTGATTTCTGTGCTGAGGCAAGAATGATGCAATCACTACCATTTGTTTTTGTGGTAGCATCATTTGTACAAACGCATCCCTGATGATTCATAGGCAATTGCTGTTGGTAGGTACCAGGATGTATGCACTGAATGGGTTTTTAGTAATGTATTCACTAGAAATTAAACTGAAACTTAGCAGCTCATTTTCCAGATGCCGCTGATGCAACTGTCAGACAGGAACAACTCCCAGTGCCTGCTTGCCTGAGCCAGAATTGAACTGGAGATTTGCAAGTAAAAAAGCTTTGGCTTACAATTTCAATCACCAGTAGAAATTTTTTTGGCATTCAGCTTTACCAAAAGTGCTGAAAACCTACTGTCCCTAAATCAGGTCACCTTAACTTTTCTCAGATTGGACACCCATAAGCAGAGCCACTGGAAAGCACCAGCAGGTTGAGGAAATATTTATTTTTGCTTCTAGCCATCAAACACTTGAGGATGGCATGTCTCCTGCTTCCATGAATACAGTGAAGGTGGCTGTCCTGAAAGCCTGTCCTCCTGAGCACCTTACAGGCATTCATTGGGAAAAAGTCCATGCCCTGAACAGTTTAAAGCCCAGAGCACATTTACACAGTCTCAGGGTTAGAGGAGAAAGCACAGAGAGAGAAAAGGTAAAGATTTCCAGACCAGCCATCTGCATTTAGGAGCCAGTGCCCAAACTGAGGTGTGTGTCCCACTGAAAGCCAGGGACATTCAAGCTGTCCAGATGGTTTGGTGAATTTGCTCGAGGTAGCCCAGGGCATATGGAGCAGAGGTAGGAGCTGTGTCCAGAATTCAGAAGTCCTTCTGGCCAAAACTTAACCACACTCTTCTTTCTCCACAACATCCCTATCCACACAAGCTCACAATGAAGAGGACTTAGTAAAAGTGCTCAGGGAACATATCTTCTTTTTTCCTTTCATTTTTTTTTCCCTGTCTGCAGAGAAGATAATATTAATTACTCTGTATTCTGGAAAGCAATAAATAAATAAATAGATGGAAATCCAAAGGAAAATATCTCTGATGATTTACGAGATACCACCTGAGGAAAATTCTCCATCTCTTTTATGCTTGGCTATTTCAGTGCTGCATTCTCAGGCTGAGAAAATGAATCCTAATATGCAGATGAGGCTGTGATAATGATTTTGTGCTGCCTGGATTATAGAATCATATTTTTGATGCAGATGTATTTAAGACATCTTAGGAGGGCTCTGAGTTCCCTGCATAATTTGATGAGCAATAAGTAAGACACAGGTATGCCATGCAAGCAGCAAAATGTTAAAAGGTTATAGAACTGTATTACATCCAGTCATGTGAGAGAGCAAATTAACAGTGCTGTTCTTCCAAAGAGACATGGGCTGTAGAGGGAATATCATCAAGTTGCTCTCACTGGGAGAGTTAAAAAAGAAAAAAAAGAATAAAAAAGACATTTGCTTCTTTTATGGACTTGCCAGCTCTGGTTGGTGGTCAGCGGGGACTCAGCTGTTCTTCCAGCTGAGTTTGAGTTTACTTTCAATTTCTCTATGTATGTATTTATTTAAATAGCATGGGGAAAATTTATTTCTTCATGCAGTGGCATTTCCTGTACTACTCTGAGATATCAGTAAAAGAGTCTTGGCACCAAAATCAGTCACTTTGGAATATTCCCCCATTAGTTTGCTCTGTCAGTAAAATGGGAAGCAGGACTCTCCAGCATACAATTCCTACTGACATTCAATCAAAACATCTGACCTAACATTTTAGTACTGACACCCAAATTACAGGGCATTTTCTGAATAGCTAACCATTCCTTTTTTTTTTCCCTTTTTCTCCCCTTCTCTACTTCTTTCCCTCTCTCCTCCCTGTCCCCTTTCTTCCTTTAATGCGATGTGTGATTGTTCCTTGTCAGGCTGGAGCACGTTCCCATCCTGCTAAGTGTCAGCGTGTTGCTATCGGCTCGCAGCAAATTGTGCTTTCCCTGGGCTCTGCCTGATGGGATGAATGGCAGCCAGCAGATAGTCCTGTCCTTCACAATGCAGAGAGGCCCAGAGTTCCCACAATTGCTTTTCCCTGCAAGCACATTATGGTAGCAGGTCAAGGGAGTCAGAGAGTTGCAGGGGAGAGAGAAAAGAATTGAAAACAGTGGTCATGAAAACTTGGCAATATCCTGGCTGTAATCAGATGGAAGCAGAAGAGTAAGGGCATAACAAAAAATCACCCAGAAAAAAACTCTTCCTTTCTCTCCAAAGCATTTGTGTCACCTGAACCTAAGGGTTTTTTGCAAGGCTGAAGAGCAAGGCATTAAGCTGAGGATGAAGCCACAGCTTCATCTCCTTCCATCACAGGGAGAAAGGTGATGTTCAGTGGCAACTTTTGCATCCATATGGGCTTGTCACTGAAGAGAAACCCAAATCATACTCAAAATGGGACCTAGACCTGGATTTCACACAGCCTGCTGTATTAAAGCATATTAAAGGTGGGCAGTAATTGCATTGCATGCTGCATTACCCAGAGATGTGAAATCTGAACACAGACCCCAGTTTTCCTTCCAGATGTCTGTCTTGGCTGATGCACTGAGAGAGGGAGGCAAGTGGCATTTTGGATGGATCTCCTATCACCTGCCCCACTGAATATGGAAAAGCCATGTGTCCCTGCTTCAGGAACTGCCTGAACACCTGCTCCACCCTCAGTGTTCCAGGTCAGGATGGAGCAGAGCTGCACTTATTGCTCTGTAACATACAGGCAATATGTCAGGATTGCCTGTGTCCAGTGGCTGCTCCCAGCTGCTCCTTTGGTGCTCCAGGTACCACAGCTCAGCCCTGGGCTCTGCCCCTGCCCCAGCCTTGTGTGGAGGAAATGGGGACACTGCCACAGCAGCAAAGAGCACAGCCTGAGAGCATCACTGGCCGTCGCTCCAGGGAGTGCCTGGTCACTGCTAAACCCTGCCATGGATGCTTCAGGGCTTTCCTGAAGAACTCTGAAGCAATAAGCCCTTTTTTGCCCTCCTGCCACCTCAGACAGCAGCAGCAGCTGTTACCAAGCCAACAGGAACACACAGGAAGCTCTAGTGCTGGGGCTGGGAGATGCTGCTAATGATATTCACTTGCTGCGGTTCAAAAGTGCTGCCAGGGAGATCACGGAGCAGTCAGGAATCCAGAGGTGGAAACACTGGATGTTTATGCAGGGGTGAGTGTTCCCTGTCTATTCACAAATTCCTCACCTGCATGCACTGGAGGTTTTATGGGGAGGGCCTAAAGATAATAACAAAGTAAGAAACAAGAGGTGCTTTCCAGGGCCCCATCCAGCTCCATCCCTGTTGCTGTGCATGAGAGTCACACTGGGCTCTGAGCAAACAGACTGATCCTCCTCCCTGCCTGGGCTGGTGGCATATGGCTTTCCAAACGTGTTTGCTTTCAAAGTTTGAGCTGGTATCCAGCTTCTAACTTCCAGCAGGTCCCCATCACTGTGCTTCATCTGCCTGCCAGAGTGATGGGCCAAATGCAGTTCCTGTGTGTTCTGAAGTGTGTTCATGCAGCACAAGCAATATTGTGACGCTGGGCACAGAGTTACCCATATCTCCCAGAACTTACATTCTGGCATGGAGATATGGTGGGATTTCAGCCCTGCTGGGTTCCAGGTTTGCTTCAGTGAATCAGTCCTTGCACTGCTGCTCCTCCTGGGAACCACTAGTTGCCACGACAGAGGTTGTAACTGTCTGGAAAAGGAGGTTTTTGTATACCTCTGTTAAGGAGGGTGTTAAGGAGTTTTTTATTCTTACCAATTTTTGGTAACACCTCCAGTCTCAATGCATGTAAGTGGCAATAAAACAGAGCTAAGAACATGCTTTCCCAGTGGCAGTCATATTCCTGGCCTTACTTTTCCCTCATTTGTTTTTGTCCATCTCGGGTATGGCATCTTTGGAGCACAGAGGTCTCTGTACCACACCTACCACCCTACAGATTAACGTTAACTCTTTCAATTCCTTTCTTAGCCCAAGCAGTGATCTTCCACTCCCAAGCATAAGGTAGACTTTGTAATGCTACCTTAGCAAATGTTTCTGCAGCAACTTTCTGTCTGCTAAAGGGCTTTCTGTCCAGGGCAGAAAAGTAGATCTGGGAGCTAATGGCCAGGACTAGAAGCCAGATAAGTTCAAAGGAGACATAAGGAAATAAGGTTCACATTTTAAGCAGTGAGATTGATTAAGCACTAGTCCAAAGAAAGTAGTAGATTCCTTATATCCACCTGGCCTTAAAGCAAGCCTGGAAGCACTTTCTGGAAGATCTGTTTCAGCAGACACAGGCTGTTACACTCACACAGGGACATTGGGTAAAATGTAATGGCCTGAAATAAACAGGAGGTCGTCCGAGCTGTGCTAATGGCCTTTTCTGGCCCTGAGCTCTATGACTCAATGAATAGCACGCATATAAAAATATACTCTCTAAAGCAAGCTACTTAAATACGTGCCTGACTTTAAGTGTGAAAGTATTCCAGCTCTCTTCTGGGAGACTTGCCTACTAAATCGAGACTCATGTCCTGCAGGCTTGATCTGATACACCTTGAAGTCAGCGGGGATCTTATCCCTGACCACTTCAGGCTGCAGATCAGGCTGTCAGAAAGACACAAATAGGTTAGTACAACTCCTGGAAAATGTGTTTCATGCTGAAAGCACTTTGCACTTGTGTGCGCTCTGTCTGATGAAGGATCTCAAAGCACTTTGCAAACATTAATTCGCTACTTAATTAAACTTAAAACACAAAGCAGATGAGCTTTGTGTCTTTCTTCAAGCACCATTTATCAAAGGAACAGGTTGCTCTTGTCATGCTGATAACAGCGAGCAACTTTCCCGCTTGCATTGTGTTTCTAAATCCAGTTTAAGTTGTTTTCCTTCAATATGAATAATTTTGAACCATTTTTGAAAGAAAAATGCAATCCAAGCACACTTACTTATTTTGTTGGTGGTGTTGGAAATTAGAGTACAAATGCTTTATCTGCATTACAAATACTATTACAAAGTGCTGTGGTGCTTTAATCTATCTTCTAGATTTTTTTTTATTACTATTCATGCTTGAAGTGCTTCATCTTAATGCTCACAGTAGTTACCACAGGCACACACAGCGGCACCAACCCCACTAGAGGGTTTTCTGTGTTTTTGTTTTCTTTTTCCTGATGCTCTTATTATTTGGATGACATTAAACTATAAACAAGCCAACAGATGTGCCCACAACCTGGCAGCTCTCTTGGTGGAAGGAAATACTTGATTGCAGGAAGAGAGGTTTTGTGTGTGTGTTAATAGTGGGATAGTGTCCTGAGTGCTACTTGACAATGGTGTTATCAGAAAGTAGATTGGAAAATGTTGCCTAAAATCACATGGGAGACAGGGCATAGCTGCAGGGAAAGACCTGATGGTGCTGGATTTATATTTGGGTTGGCTTGACTAATGTTCCAGCCCCTATTCTGAAGCACAGTTATGCCTGTCTCCCTCTGGCTGTTAAAAGCTAAAGGATGATGGATCTGAGGCTGCAGCATGAGGGGAATTACTGGAGCTTCAGCTCCTTCAAAATGCACCATCTATTTAGCAGCCAGGGCAACTGTAAGGCAGGAGACCTCTCATTTCCAAGGCTGAACCCTCCTGTTTGGCCCTTCCTACAGATAGAGGGAAAGATGACAGTGTGTTTCTATTTAAGGACAGTGATTTTCTGTGAGGAATGACATCCTAGGTAGATGTCCCATCTCCTCTGCTCATTACTTGCTAAAACTCAGTACAGGCTCAGCCTGAGAGCTGGTGCCCTCAGGGACAGAGCTGCTGGAGGAGTGACCACACCATACAGGCTGCACCCTGACAGAGCAGAGAGGTTTTCCTGTCCTGCTGCCTTTTGGGGATGAAAGGTCACCTGCTGTAAAGCAATGGTTTCATTCAAGCAGCAGCAACTAAAGCACTTTGCAGCAGGTGAGGGTCCACAGCAACCAATTTTATTCCTTGATTGCTCAGAAGGGGCTCAATCATTTCCTGGATCATTTGATAGTTGGGTGAATCGTGACTTACAAATATTCCTATCAAAATCCCCCAAGCCAGCCTCTTTTATCTGATTTCCCTCTCCTCCTCTTTTTAAAGCAAAATCTCATCAATCAAGCTATTACAAGGAAATGTTAGTACTTTAAGTGCATTTGCTATGTATGGACAGAGTCAGCACACACATCCAAGCACATAAAAATTTGATAATCCACATTTCAAAAAGAGATATCAAAAGGCATAATTTAATATGTTCTCATTGAAAAAATAATGAACTGCACATTCCTTCGTACTGTATATCCAACAATCCTAATTACTGAATCCTATTTACTTTAGGAAGATGATTTGCACAACCTGAAGGGTTAGAAGATGGTGATGCTGGTGGGCTGGTTTTCTGGTTGCATTTTAATTTCCATTGAAAGCCAAGTCTTCTGATTCCTGGGAACTTGATGCACCAACATCCAGGGCCACCACTGAACTACAGATCAAACTATGGAAATGGTTCATCACAGTCTCTCTCCAGATGGAAAATAATTGAATTGGACTATTGTATTGGAAAACAGCTGACAGAACCAAAGCCTCTGGGATTTCTTGACTGTTTATATGTGTTTGTATGTGGTTGCTGGAGTCTACAAGCCTGGCAGTTTGTTTCTCCATGTTTTCACACCAGTGGAAGGAGGAGTAGAGTTGTGGTGGTTTGGTAAACACCCCATAAATTTCAGATGGGTCTGTGGACAGACATCCTGGGGAGGCAGAACTGCAAGTGCTTTTGTGGGACAACCCTCATCAGGGCTTTGCTTCTGGTGTGTGTTTTAGGACAGATCAGAGCAAAGAGATATGAAATTATTTCATAACCTGTGTTCTAGGCTGATCTGCATCATCACCACTGAGATGCTGAGCTGTGGAAATGGAGTGTTTAGCCCATAAGGATTTGTGACTCTCCTGTCTTGCCTCTGTTCATGGAGGAACACAAGAGAGTAGTAGCACCAGAGTTTGGTGGACAATCATTTCCTAATGGGAGGGCATGTGCCTCTGAGAGAATATGCTGAAATGTATGCAAATGTATGCAAATGAATGCAAATTTGCAATCTACTTTCCCCCCACCTTCTTTTGCAGAGGATATTACCAGGTATGCAAAGATCTAAAATTATCCAATTGAGAGGAACACTGTAAAAGAGTCAGGAGGGGCAGGTACCCCCAAATTTGGAGATTCAGTAGATATGGATGTACACTGAACTCTCTCCTCCCACCCATCCCTAATAAAGAGATTAATCATTTCTCCCTCCTACTGCAGGAAAACCTAAAATCATAAACACCTAATTGTGCTGGGGGCAGTGAATTCATGTGAAAACTCTTGGTCTGCTGCTGAAATGGAAGGAGTTGCCAAACCTAAAGGCAGAGTTCCTTTCACTCCTTTTTTTCCCCCCTGTAATTTGGAAATTCAGTGACAGAAGGATGATTTTCAAGCTAACTACTCTCTGGATTGCCGAAACACAGAATCTGACATTTTGAACAAAACAATACTTGATCCAGACAAGCAATACAGCAACTATGTGATTGCAATGTGGGGTTCTTCTTCCTCCTGTAAGAGATATTTTTCCTCTCTGCTCTCAACAGCAAACCAGAATGTTCTGCACCCTCATAATTAAACAGTGGTGTATTGGGTAATTCTTTCTATGTGTTGGGAATAAGATGCCTTCATTTCTTTGTGCCTAGTAAAAAATTAAAACCCATGACAATCCAAATATGCAGTTAGCCATGAAAAAAAACATTTGCAGAGGTGGGGCTTGGGTCTGAGCTGTGCAAACCTTTACCTAAACGTTGAATGCATCCAGGTCTGGCTACTGGTGAGCCTGGGAGCACTTTGTATTTATGGTCCTGCATCTCCATCACGCTGCTTTCACTGTGTGTGCCTGAGCAGCTCTGAGAGCCTGGATCTGGGTTGAAGATGAGTGATTCTCTGCTGCACCTTGAGTTTGTTCAGGTGATTCTCCAGCCTTTGCCCAAACTGTTCAGCTCTCCACACTTGTCTAAGCACAACTGGCAGTGACACAAAGATATCCTTAGAATCGTAGGATCATTTAGGTTGCAAAATACCTCTGAGATCATAAATTCCAACCATTACCCCCACACTGCCGGGACTATGGAATGATTCCGGGATCACATCAGCGCTGAGCTCTGCAGTGCCAGGAAAACACACGGGCAGGAGAGCAGCAGGTTAAAAGGAATCAGCCACATGGGGACAGAAATCCTCTGATTCCACTCCAAGCCTCAGAAATGGCTGAATCTCCGGGAGGCTCAGAGAGCCATTTGCCTTTAGAGCCAAACCTCTTCCTCCTCCCTGCTCGAAGAATCGCCGCTTTCAGATCCCGAGAGGACAGCAATGCCCCGGCGGGGTCTGAAGCCATCCCGCTGCCATCCCTGGCGGTCCGGGAGGCTCCCGGGACAGGCGACCACAGGGTGTCACTCGCACCCCACGAGTGAAGCTCGGCGGCGCTCGGAGCCTCCCGGGGCACGGCGGGGACAGGGCGTGCGGAGGGCTCCGGGTGACACTCCGCAACGGGAAAATGCACACCTCGGTGCTCCCGGGCGGCAATCGCCGGCCCTTTGCACATCTCTTTCCATAGCCAGGATGCAGCCGAAGTTTCCAATCTGCCCGTTCCTTCTCTTTCCACAGAAAAATCTCTCAGGGAATGAATTATCATGGTCCAGCGGAGACACGAGCAGGTCTGGAGAGGGATGTGTGGGAAAATGAAGAAGGGGATCAAATAGAGATTTGCAATAACCTGCACTACTAACGTTTGCACATTTCAAGCTGTCTTTAGGCTTTGTTTCCAAATTTCTTTTAATGGAATTTATTTTTCTTATACTCACAGGATTTTTCTCTTTTGGACCAGGTTCTTGGAACATTTGGTTTTAAGAACAATTCTTATTAAGATCTATCTAGCAGTCTATCTGTCACAGACATTTTCTGCATATTCAATCGCACTGACAAGTGTCTAAGCTCTTCCAGGCTGGAAAGCCTTCCATTTGGAGTTGGCAGATCTGGCATGGGAGCCAGGTGGCCTCAGGAAAGCTGATTCAGCACGTGGCTTCTGCCACCGCCTGCAGCACTTGGCCAGCAGCACGATTTGTGTCCTGCTGAGGCAACGACCATTTCCAACGAGCTCTGCTTCTTGACCTGGGAAAAGGGATTGGCCAAGGAATGGAGGCACAGAGCTTTCCCCTTCTTGATGCTTTTGCTGCATGAATTGCATCTTGTCTGCCTCAGGCATAATCCCTCCTGCTGCGTCTGTAATTTGCCCATTTGTGTCAATTTACAGGTTAAAAAGAAAGGTCTCAGTCCTGCTGCTGATGGGTCTCCAGACAGCTTGGGTGGAACTTTCCACCTGGATATTCACCGTGTTTGGGGATATGGGCAAAGGACGTTTTCTTCTTGGTATGCACATCACCAGGGTTCATTGTAACAGTGCTTGGCCTAGTTACCTCTTGTTCCCCCTTTTCTCCTGTGAGTTCTCTAAGTGTAAAGAGCCTTCTTTTCGTCTGGAAAGACTCAGCATGATCCACTGAAAAGAAAAAAGGAGGCGGAGAGAACTCCTCCCCCTCCCCCTCTAAAATCTTAGCTGGCTCATCAGCAAATATGCAGTGTACTTTTTCTCCTGGTCTTATGCAAAACCCTGTTGGGGAAAAGAAACCCCACAGATTTGAGGAAAAGGAAAATATCTTCTATTTAAAAGTAATAGCTGTCCAGCAATCCAAAGATATTCAAAGATACAACCTTTGAATTGATCTTCTTGTAGGTTCCTCCTCTCAAGCCTTCATGAAAGGCCACAGGAAATTTATTCTGTGCAAAACACTGAGGAAATGGCACAAATAATTCCTAAGCACTCTGCACACCCCACAGCTGTAACACTGTGATCTGCTGGCTACTTTGGCATCTCGGGAATGGAGCAAAGGAAGCCAACAGATGCCTATGCCTTTTGTATGAGTCTGTTCTGTGCCATGCCTCCTTCAGCTACTCTGGGTGATTTGTCACTAGTGATAGAGGTGGCACTTAGTTTTGTTTTCTTGGAGGAACTCTGACATGTGCATCCAGCACTGGGATATCTTCAACCTCGGGAGCAAAGAGTCCTATCCTCACTGACTCCCTCTGTGCCTCTTTCTCTTGCTCCTCTAGGTCCTCCTGACCCATCAGAGTGGGAGATCAGATCTGTTTGGAGCATATGGAGTCATTCCACATCACTAAGTTAGCCTGGAAATGAGAGTTGGCAGTGGCTGTTATCTATTACCACTCGACAGAGGGTTGGCTGCCTGTCAGATTTGTCTCTAGAGTCTTCTTCCACAGGCATGTGTGTCCCTATTGCAAAATTCACCATCCCAAATGACAACAACTGTGCCTTCTCTGCAGGAGCTGAATTAGCCCTAGAGACTTCCTCATCCGTCAAGAGCTGGAGCCAAGTCATGCTAGGAAAACAGCAGGACGAGGAAATTGTGCTTTCTAAGTCCCACTTGTTTTATGGATAGGTCAAGACCTCCAATCACCAGGGTCATCAATCCAATTAGAGAGCGTACTTAACGAAACCCTGTGAATGCTCATTATCAGCAAGTGCTGCAGTGTGTGCCACAGGAGAAGGGCAACAGCACAGACACAGTGATGCTGACCTGCTCAAAGGACTTTTCCATGGGCATGGCTCCTGTGCCTGCCCCTGCAGCTTCCCAGCCATTGCCAGTAAATCAGAGGAAAGTGAAATTTGCGAGTTTGACTGTGCCTGCAGTTAATGCAGGGAAAATGGAAGCTGTGGGCTGCTGCACAGATACTTCTTTTAGGAGAGATTAATTTCAGTGACCTTCACCTGGTCACTGAAACTCCAGACATCCTTCTAAAATGTCTGGCTCTCTCACTTCTCCACTGGCCTCAGATCCAGTTTCAGCTCTCACTGAAGCTGGTTTCTCCTTCAGCACAGATGTCTTTGCAGACATCCTGCTGATCTCCTCCATGCTAGACTGAGGGGCTCCAACTTCCCTTTGGCAGAGACCATCAATCTAGAAGTGTCCACTGAGTTTTTCAGACTTCCAGCCCAACCATCCTGGCTGTCCTGAAGCGTGCTTTGCCTCAGCTGCACTAGAGCTTCCCAAGTGGGCAGCTGCTTTTGAAAAACTTATCTCCCCTTGATATTTCTAAACATGATGCTTTGCCCCCGCTAAGCAAACAGCTAGAAACCAAAATGGAAACACAGGAAAATATGACACCCTCTGTTAATAAATGCAAAGCGATGGAAAACAATTTTGCCAACTAGGCAACTCAAATTAGACTTCTCTCTCGGAGGAATATGGTCGATTTGTAGCTCTTATTACAGTGTAATGCTATTTCCCTAAAAGTTTGTGTGTGCATTTTAATGAATTCATAAAACCCGGACTGTAAAAGCCCCATGGGGGAAACCTGGCAGCTCTTTAATTCAGCATTAAAGCTCAACTGATGTCAATTGAATTGATTTCTGCGCGTAGAAATTGCATTCGTTGAATGAAAACTTTAGCCCTTGCCATTCCCCCTTTTAGAGCTCACTGTAACACAATTGGCTCCTTGAGTCAGGTTCAATTACATGTTGAAAGTTTATAATCTGGTGGGCTGAATGGAGGCTGTGAAATCAAGAGAGAAAACCCAGCTAACCTGATTAAACCTTATTCCACGGCCGTCCTGGGGCAGAGAATCCTTGCTGGAGCACAGGGGCTCAGCTCCTCTCGGAGTAAGCAATGATTGCAGCTCAGGACTGTTTTCTGGTAACAGCCACAGAAACCTCATGTCTCTATGGGAGTTCAGAGCTCTGACCTAGTTTTAAATTTCTCTTCTTTTAGCCTTATTAGAGGTTTGAATCGAAACAGGAATTGTGGAGGGAAAGGAAAGATTCAGTGGTTTTGCTGGGTTTGGATTCTCTTCCAGTGTCAGACACATCTGTGTTAGAGTGTGACCCTATTTGCTGTTGTGTTTCATATGGGTTTTACATCGCTTGATTTTTGCTGTTAGCCTGGGGAAACTTCAGTAATTCCCCAAATTTTGACCTAAACAGAGTCAAAGCCAGGAAAGTTTTACTTGTTGGAAAGTTTTAGTTGTTTCCACAAACTCCAGTCTGCAGGAGGAGTTGCTGACTCCTGCAGGTATTTCAGCAGATGCAATCTGCAACAGATCCCATATTTTGGATTTTATTTCTAGAATTGCTCCCAGTTCTCCTATGAACATAGTAGAAATCTGATGAAAGCAGCCTCAGTTTGCACTGCTCTGTAGAGGGTCAGATTAATGTTAGCTGTTCTCTTTGCTTTTCCAGTGTTTTGAGTACTTCTAATGCTTTTTCACTGCTCCCAGAGCCAAAAGCATATGAAGAAAAAAATTGTGTGATCTTCCCACTATTAAAAACCAATCAAATGGGCTTTTTCTGTGTTTCAGCCCTCAGCAGAGGATAGACTTGTTCAAACCATTTGCTTCTCCAGAGCCAGCATCACCGTAATTTCTATGGCATGGAGCCACCTTCTAAAATCCCTTTCAGTTTGTTTTGGTCATATGCAAAGAATTATTCCCTAGTAACAACAGTGAGTGTTGGTATGGTGTATTTTCAGCCAACAGCCGCAAGGTTTATTGCAGCCACAGATCCTCACACACCCATCTGAGACAAGTGTTAGAATCCTGTTTTATGGATGGAGAGAATGAGCAATAGAGATGTTCAGCGGCTTGGGAGAACCTGGCTGACTTTCTGACTGCCAGCCCTGAGCTGTGGTCTCCACCTCAGTTCCTCCTTGGGGTGTGTGAGACATGCCTGAGCCCCAGAGTCCAAAGTTTTGGATGAAATAGCTTTCCTTATTCTGGCATCTCAGCCTGCTGTTTAAACCCACGTCCCCACTGGCAGTCCCTTATCCAGGCCAGGGCTGCCTGTGGTCACTGTAATAATGTCAAACTAGAGAAACTTCAATCCTTTAGTGAAAGAAAACTGCAGGTCTCTGCTTTTGTTTGGTCTGCAGATCTAAAGGGAAAACCTCATCCCCTTCATGGCTGCTGAAGGTAGGTTAAGGACAAGATGCTTCACTACATCTGGGTTAAAAAGATCTTTTAAGTGGCATTTGCACTCTGTAGTGCACAAGGAAGGTCTTTGGGGTGTTGGGCTATGTGCCAAATGACCAGGTGGTCACAGGGCAGGCTCAAAACACCCAGCACAGTGGGAGCCTCCACTGGTCCAGGGCATGGATGGGATCTCTTTCCATCACTCACAAGCTGGTCTCCTATTTGCAGTCCATAAGGTCTTTTCAAATCCCTCCTTGCAAAAAAAAAAAAAATACCCCAAGCCTGTCTTGTTTAGCGATGCCATAAGAACAGAGATAATTGCAGAGGAACATGCAATTTTATTTGAGCATTTCAGTGTACGCTGTGTCTTTCACAGTGGGACAGAGACTGTCAAACACATGGAAGAGGCCCAAGAAATGGTCACAGATGATAATTAGCATAAATGATACAGAACCAAAAAAACCCGGACTCTAGGAGTTTTGAAAAGCAACCAATAATTTTGGGCACAGCATCCCAGACTCCTGAGCAGCCTCTCTGGAAACACAACAGACTAATACAGCAGGAAACTTTCCTTGAAGTTCCATTTCTGCTTTCCTTTTCTTATTTTTAGCTTCCTCGGTCTAGTGCCATGTCCTACAAACTCACCAAGCAGCATTTAGCAGGATTGCCCCTGCCTATTGACTTTTCCTGTGTGTGCTTTCTTACACCATGAAAACTATGGAGCCTGGTAGATCTCTGCAGGCCTGGATAAATAAACAGAGTATTGGGGGTGATGGTTATCAGGCATACAGAGGGTTCATTTCTCAGTTATCTAAAGTTTAAATGGAAGCACCCGTTGAAAATCAATGTCCCTGAATTCCTCTGACCTTCTTTTCCCAAAAGACATAGCTGCCCTTATAAGTTTTCGGGGGGAAAAAAGGAGCAGTAAAACAAAAAAAGGATCCAATCTTCCACTTCAAAATGAATCCCTGTTTTCCTAACCAAATACCAGGGAGAAATCATCCTCAGCAGAGCCCATGTGCTTATCATTTTACAGCCACAACATACTTTGCTTTGTTGGCTTTGCCAGGCAGCATGGCTGAGATGCAAATTGTGGGAAAGAAAGGAACAGCAGAAGGACTTTTTTCCCTTCTCCTTTCATTCAAATTTTTTTTGCTGTATCATCAACTTTAGGCATCCAGCAAAAATAGCCGTGAAATATGGAAATGTCTTGTTCATAGCACAGTGATTTTTAAAGGCTTCTGCTGTGCAAATGCAGCTGAGATAGGCTTCTGTAGTCTCTTGTCATCTCCCACTGTAACAGCGCTTCCTCGCTATTTCACTGAATAAGCAGATACAACGGGAAACTATTCACCAAACTAAAACAACATCAAAAGCCCATTAAAGTTCTGATTTAAACTCTCCAAAAACCATGGAAATTCTCAGCGAAATAACAGGCACCCAGAATCTGTTTGCAGCTAGCCATCACCCTTAACATTATCCAACTGTGCCTGCATATTGGATGGCTGGCACTTGGCTGGGAGTTTCTTCAGTGCTAGTGGGTTTAAACCAAACTCTTCACAGCCTTTTCTGTGCTGCTCCTCCTCAAACACCCTGAAGCATTCCCCTGTTGCCCCTTTCCTTCCCTGTCTGTTTGCAGGGCATGGACAGAGCAGGAGGCTCAGACCATTCGCTTTCAAGATCTCCTGGGTTTGCAGTGTCAGAAGGGGCTCTGTGCAGGCAGCATCAGCTCCTCTCTGTGTTGCTCTGCCCTGTGCAGACCAGAAATGAGACCAGTCTTTGCAATTTAGTGCTAGCTCTAGTGATCTCTGTGGCCAGGCCCCCACTGTATGAACTCTCCCTCTTATCCCACTCTCAACTTCATTGAAATTCTTATATATGACTTCAAAGTACTTTTTGCCCCTTCAAGCTGAATGAGAGACTGAGGACAGCACAAGCATCTGCAGGCAAATTAATAGCAGCGAAATAAGGTGTGGCTATAAATTAATGAAACCTCATTAAGCCCCAAGTAGATGTGGCCATTCACAATTCAAGTGGCAGTATCAGGTGATGGTAAAACAGCTGAAGACACTTTTAATGTTTAATGAGAAAATCCAAATAGATAGTTAGTGCAGCATTGTAATTTTCCTGGAGGAACTTCCTCTGCTGGTGCAGTACTGTAGCTGGTTCTTTAAATCCTCCCAGCTTTGATGCTGCTCTGCCCCTGGAACCAGCATGCCTGATGCTCTCAGCCAGTTTGGTGACCTAAAGTGGCAAAAAAGCATTTCTTTTGATTTTTGTTTCTGGTGACTTGCTTTTCTTAACCAGTTCACTGAGTGTCTGCACAAGGAGAACTCATGAACATGGAAAATGCAGGACTGTGACAGGGTTTGCTGCCAAGAAGCAGCACCCTGCTTTCTCCAGGTGGTCAGCTGGGCAGGGAGCAGGATGGCTTTGGTTCAGCCTCTACTTGAAGAGGTGTTCCTGGAGTCCTAGCTGAGCCTAATGGGCCTCTGGGCACTTTCCAGATTCTATCAAAGCACTTAACCAACTCAAACTAAAAATCAAGAAACTGTATTACCAAAGCTAACGTGTTATTGATCATTGTAGACTACCAAATGCAACTGTCAAATCAAAGTCAAATCAGAAAGCAAATCTCAGTATGAGTCTGGAGCTATATTAGGCAAATCATCAACTATGCAGCAGGAATAAGCTGTCCTTATAAACCCCTGAAAGAATCTGAGAAACTGCTTCTTCTTGGAGTTTAGAAATGGGAAACTGGACTTTATGCCTGGCTGTGTCCACTGATACTCCCCTGTCCCTTGCTAGGGCTGAAAATACATGGGCTTTAAATCCAGGCAATTTTGAATCTGAACCAAGGACAGATAACAAAGACCAAATAAGCTTTATTTCCATCTGCTGTCCCAAAGCAGAAAGAGAGCTATATTTTTGATTCCAGCAGGACTGCAAGAAAAGCTTGCATGATTTCAGGATCTCCCACTTGGAACAAGAAATGAGAAGCCTGGGAGGTAGTTAGCTGTGTCTCCATCCCTCTTGTGCATCCTCTGTACTACAGTTTGACATCTCCAAATATCCTTGCTGTCTGCAGAGACAGCAGGCTATTTTGTGCTTCATTCACTGTAGGCTGTCAAAAAGGAGAAATCCCTGCCCTGCGGGCTCTGTCCTGGAGGATTTTATTTTGCAAATCCAGTATCTGTCTCCTCTCTGCAGATCTCCTGCAGGGTTCAGAGCCTTTCTCCTCTTCCTTTTCCTATTGCTGTTCACCTGCTGGCAGGGGATTTCTGGCTGCCTGGATCCCCATCTCACAAGGACAGAGGAGCTCTTTTAATGGGCCTGCATCCATCATCACTCATCCCTGCAGAAAATGCTTGGGAAGGGCATTAGTGTTTTCACAGCCTTTGTTGTACTGACCTGCCTCTGCAAAGCCTAGGAAAGGTGGGACAGGAAAGAGAAGGGAAAACTGAGGACATCCCATCCCTCTGCCAGTGTTTGTTCTGTGAGAAATCCTGCGCTGCATGAGGAGTGCTCTGGTGTTGTAAATCCTTATAAACGCCTGATAAAAGAATCAACCTGTCACAGGAATGAAAGTCTCCATATGCCAGATACGGAAATGCAATCTGAAATCCTTTTAAAGAGAAGCTGATAAATAGTGGGAATTCAGAGTGTCAGCAGAGATAGGGCTCAGATCACCTTGTTCCCTCTAATCTGATCTCCAGGAGAGTCAGGAAGGTCACAGGGCATGGAGACCTGCTGTCTCTGGGGTGAGAGGGCAGTGGTGTCACAGGCATTCTGTCCTGCTGACCACAGTGCTGGCTCTGTGTGGGCATTGGGAAACACCACAGTGCAATCACAGCATATATTTCATCTGGCTAAAATCAGTCTGCAAGTGCCCAGGAGTCTCCTGGACTCAGTACCACATTGGCCAAACAAGTGATGGCATCAACCTGCAGGGCTGAGCAGGAACTCATGGTGTTCATCTGTGCTCACCCTGTTAATCAGGATCAGCTCTACTTATGCCTTTCCTACAAACATCTGACAGAATTTAAAGTTTTCCCACCAGAGACACTCAGCAGGAATTGAAGGTCACCTACTGCACTGCTGAAACACCTGCAGGTTTATGGAAATGTTGTCCAGTGAGCACAGCTACATATGGCTGGGCATCTTTGGACCATGTCTTTTATCTCTTCCCCAGGCTTTGCATCTCTTGGATGTGATATTTTCACTTTAGCAGAACAGCTCCTCAGGACAGCAGCCCCGTGTGACATTTGGGGTTGTGTCACAGACTTCATGCCCTCACGGGTTCTAAGAAGGACAAAAATCCCATTTCCTGGTGGATTTTGAAATTGTGCCAGATACTCAAGTCAGAGCAAATCCAGGAGATGTCAGAGTTCTCTGCAGTGGAAATGAAAAAAGTAATACCCTTTCAGGTAGTTCAAAGCAGTTCACTTTTAACAAACAGAGATGTCATGCCTCAATTTTCCTTGATTTTATGTCATATTTATAGCACATAATATAATGAAAAAAATAAATGGAAAGTAATTTCAAAATGAAAACCAAAAATGTTTCACTTTCAAAATGCTGAAACAGGGCATTTCATCCATTTCAAAATTATGCTTTAAATCTCTTTTTTTTCCTAAGCTAAGAAATGCATTGAAAACAATCCTCATCTGCAGAACTTTTCAGTTTCAACAAATTGACATTTTTCACTGGAATTTTCTTTAAAAAGAACGAAGGATTTTAAACATTAATTTTTTGTTAGGCCTCAGAGCTCTTCTGAGAGGTAGTTAAGTGTTATGATCCTCATTTTGCAGAAAGAGAATCTGACTCATAAAGAAACGTAAAATGCAATCGAGTTCCCACTTACTTCAGCAGAAGAATTGATGTGCCCAAGGTCAGAGAGAAAGTCAATAGCAGAGCTGGAGGAAGAAAACCTGGAGTTTTGAAGCAGTGCCTTTTCTGCACCCACCAGACAGCCCTCCTTGCAGAGTGATCAAACCCAAAGTCAGGAATGCCCACTCTGCTACAACCTTTCCTTCAGCTGGAAGGCAAAGTGGAAACCTTCAAACTAGGAAAGAGCCTGAGACCTTCCTTCTCAGAGGTGTTTGGGGCCATGCATGATTCAGCTGCTGTGGGTTGGATCCCATTTGGTGCTCAGCATCCACAGGAGGTGGACTGAGCCCTTGGAAGTCTTGTGGTTTAACTTGTGGTTGTTGTTTCTGCACCAAACCAGCTTCTCTCCCCTGCTCATGCTTCAGGAAGAGAGAAAAGAACAGAGCTGTCACGTTTTATTGCAATACTGAATAACTCCTTTCTGAATTAACTTTAAAATTTATAGAGCTAAAGTATAGGAACGTACCTGGCATTGAAAAACAATATATTAGTGTGCACAGCTGCTGCACACAAGATTTTAAGATATCATCAGTCCCTACATGCTACTGTGCCTTACAGACAGGGCTGTTAAACCTATTCCCACCCTGCCTTGATGAACCTTGGTGTGTGGTGACACAAATGACACAAATCCACCCACCCTTCCTGTGCCTCCACCTTTTCCTCCCCAGGGACCCCAATCCCACAGCCCCCAGCACTTTTTCCCTGCCCAAGGAGGAGATGGGCTGGCAGATACCACAGTCCTGCAGAGGTAGTGCAGGGTGGGGCTTCAGGACAGAGACACAGGGAGAGAGAAAGAGATTCTGTTTGCCCTGCCTGTGTGTGATTGTGTGTTTCCCCAGCTGTGACAGTCCTGCTCCATCTCCTCTCCACGCAGTGCTGTGCAGACAGAGCTCAGGTGGCAGCTCAGCCCTCCTGCACCTACCTGCCCCTGCTCTCAAACTGGTCACGGGTTGCTGCAGCGAAGACACGTTCTGTGCTCTCCCTCCCCTCACCCACATCATTTGGATTCACATAATCAAGCGTCTTGCAGCTGAAATTGCTCATAGAAAAAATAATTTTAAATTGGTTCATTAATGCTCATTTGCGCAGAATTCTTAAATATGATAAGAACATGAGAGCGAAAGAGAAAGGATCTGAGTGAGAGTAGGAGGATGTTGAAAGCAACTTTCCTGTAATTGTAAAATCTTGTGTCTAAATATGTTTAGACAGTGTGAAAAGTCAATTTAAGAAGCTAGGATACATAGAACCACAGCAGGGGAGGAGATATCTGAGAGAGTGCAGACATCCCATGCTTAAGCTTCTTAGTTTCCCTGGATGGTACAGAACTCTGATATGGTGCAAAACTGAAGTATCAAAACAGTCAGAAGCTGCAGTTTGCAATTGGAGAAATGGGATGAGAATAGTGCTTTTAATGAAAAAGCCCATCATTCACACCCCCATCTCTGGCACAGAAGAGGGCAAAGCAACAGGTAGTCACCACTCAAATTGTGCTGAATTACACAAGCTGAGAATATTTGTATCACATAAGGTCAGTGGATCTGTGCTGCTGCTTATCAGCCAAGGATCTAGCCCTGGAAATGCATCAGCAGAGAGGTGTTAACCACTGTGGCAGCTGAGAGATGAGCTGCTATGGCAAGAATCCATCCCATCCAGTTTCTCTCTTATTCTACATCAAAATGTACAATTTAGCAATTCTGTGAGTGCAGAATACTGTCCCTCATGGAGGCTATATACTCCTTGAAAAGAATAAAACTGCTGAAACGCAACTAATAGTACAGTACCTTAACAAAGAGGTGCTCTGGCAATTACTTCCTGAGTTAGCCACTGATCAACTTACACCGTGAAGCATGAGGATTGATAGCTCCTGTAATTTTATTTAATAAAGATCAATTTAAATAGTCTGCCTTAAAAACAAAAGGAAGGTTAATGAAGGTAGAGTCTTAAATTATATAGATCACAGCTCTGATTTTCATGCTAACAGAAAACAGATCAATGGAAACTGTGCAGTATAATTGGAAATGTAAGAAAACTGAAAACAGCCATACTGTGGAAAAGGTAATAAATACTGCTGGCAGGCTGGAAAGGGGGCTATCAGAGGAGGCTAATACTGAACACAAAAAGATGAACAAAAGTCTTGCCAGGGAAGAGGCAGGAGAGGTCAGACTGCAATTCAATCAATGGGCAGCGTGGGCTCCTCTGTATTACTTTGCCAAGTCCTATCAGGAGCTGTAGTGCAGCAGAGTCCAGATCAGACCTGATTCACCATTCGAGTAGTGAACTCTGAAAATAAGCACACATACATCTTCCCAGAACAGCAGAGTTAGGCTGGGGGAACTCTCTTACTCCTGACAATTGTGTTCCCAGGACCAAAAGCCCTGGTGCTGCAGCAGGGGCTGGGAGGAGAGGCAGAGCAGCACCCTGAGGGGACTTTAAAGGGAGAAGTCCTTCATAGTCTCATCAAAGCAATCTGCAATATAGAGATGATTGTCCCAACTTTGTATTAGATTTGTATTACACCTAAATAAATGCCTTCATAAAATGAGAAATTATCAAGGGGATCACTGGAGTGCCAGGTACTAGGGTGTTTCTAGCTTTTTATTCTGTGATGGAGAGATAAATCAGCATGGGCAAACTTCAAAAGGTTAATGGCTTAGAAGAGCATAGCATGTGGTATGGCTATCTCCCTGGCCTCCAGGCAGGAAATAACAAGGGATCAAACCCTCCTATTTGTATTTCAGCATAGACAACCCACACCTGACTGTGGGAAAATCAAGCAGACGCTTAATGCTCAATCATGTATTTTCTGATCAGAGCAATCAGTCACAGATCAAGTTTAGACACAGTATTTGGGTTTGTTCTAATTTTATCTGGAGTGGATGCTCGAGAGTTCCTCTAATCCACACATACACCAGCAGCCTCGTTCTTTGCTCTTTACCACTGAACCCCAGCAATGGGTTCCCGCTGCAGACAGGTTCTTGTGTGAGGAAATTTTCTTTTTTGCAGTCTCTTTACTGTCTCTGACATGTGTAACATAAAAAGTCAGTTGTCACACTCCACAAACCCTGAGTATCCTTTGTGTGTTAGCCATCCACAATATCCCCCACTGCCCTTGCATGAGAGGTAGCCAAAACTTGAAATAAAATTCAGTGTATGCCAGTTACATCACTCTACTGCAGCTGCAGAAATACTGCTTCATCTCTTTACTGGTTGTGGATGTTGATAAAGAATGCAGATGTTTCCAAAGTACTGAGACAAGCTCAAAACACAGCTGCCTTTGGATCTTGACTCTGCCATCACTTGCTGTTCAAGGACTGTCCAGACTTCAGTTCTGGGATGTAAACTTCCTCAGAACATCCTGCTCTTTTATTTCAAGGAAAAAGAAATTCACATCTGAGGTAAGGGAGATTTTGTCTTTCTCCCCCCTGCTTGTTCTGATTAAATCTTATTAAGTGCTTTTCTGCCTCTTGTTTTGATTTTAAAAGTCATAATCCCCCAAATTGTATGCAAGCAGCCTAGAAATGCCTCCTCAGCCTGGCTGCCTTTACTGTCAGGGGAGAGAAATGAGCACCTGCAGAGTGGAGTCAACACCTAGAATTACAGAAAACTAGTGGAAAAGCCAGAAAGTGGGGGAATTATCTTCTGCTTGCTTCAGTCAGTAACAAAGGGGTCTGCATTTTATCACCTTCACTTAGAATATTCCTGCTCTTATCTCTTGGCTGTTTTCCCACTGCTAGGCAGCTGGGTAAGTTTTTCAGGAAACAAAACTTAAGCATGCAGCCACAGGAGGATTTTGCCTTGCTCTGCGTGATTCATCTAAAAGTTATCTGTCTGTTTCTAATCTTGACATGATCCCACTCCTTCAGTCAATAGAGAACACCTCAAAGTGCTACTCCTTTCTGAGAGGGGACCCAAGAAGGACAGTATCAATATCCTTGAACAAAACTATTAAATGCACATTGACAGGTACACACACATGTATATTCCTGTAGATATGAGGGATTCTATCACTTTTCCTGGCAGAGCCATAGTCTAAAAGATCTTCTTGAGCTTGGTAGGCTCAGCTCCTCTCAGGCCTGAATAAATCAATGGCAATAAGTGCATTAAAGTGAAAAGAGTTATTCCAGTGCTAAGCAGTGCAAAAGCAGAGGAAGCTAACTTGTTATAATACATCTCTGTCTGCTGTCCAGGCATTATATCTTCATTTATGGGTGAATCCAAATGGCTTTAATCCTTTCTGACTTCCAGCACTGCACACATCAGCAAGGGGAGAGTGGGGGACAGGGAATTCAGGATTTGGGCTGCCAGCCAGAAGAATGTTCCATTCCTCAGCCAGTGTGTACCTCTGTTTGCTCTGGCATGCTGCTGCCACTTGTGCCCTCTCAGAGCATCTGAAAAAGTTCCTATTATATCTACTCTCTGTTTATTCTTTCCCAATACCAGCAGATGGTCAAGTGTCACTCTCTAGCCTTCTCTTTTCTACTTCTGTATGCTTCTGATTGTTGGCACAACTTCTCTAGACTGTCTTGGAAACTTTCAGCATTTAACTTTCTCAGCCTGTCACCTGGTTTTGTCCCTTCAGAGCCATAAAAGGAAATGATTGCTTGAGGGGCAGAGCTACATATATCATCCAGAGTGTATCATGGCTGGGTGGATGTAGTGAAAAAAAATGTCTCTGTGTGGAGGAGGGTTGTCTTTCAACACATCCATTTGCCAGGAAAAAAATATGGCCGTTGGGCTTCTGAAAAAAAAGGAAGAGGAGGAAAAGAGCTAATTAGCTGCGTAAGTCAGCTCTGAAAAAGTAAATAGAGAAATACAGCAGTTAACACTCGGATGCACTCTAAATCCCGAGGCTGCTGCCTTGCTCTTACATGTATGTGTTTAATAATGCACAAGTTCCTCACTTGCTGTGTTCTTGTGCTATGCCCAAACTCCAGGGAGTCAGAGGACACAACCTCTCATCTGAGACCATGCAGTGGCCCCAGAAAACTCCACAGGAACAACCCTGAAGCTTGTTAGAAAACCCCAGCAGAACAGAGAAACACCAACCTTTCAAATTAGGGCACCTATGTTCCTCTCTAATCCACATGCCCCTCCCTGCACTGACAAATATTTGATTACCTAACTAATTTGCAGGGATAGTCTATCCTGAAATCTGCTTTTCCATGGCATTTCCCTCTATTAATAGTCAGCTGGCCTGGGAGATCATTCGCTGTTTGCAATGAGGAGATAAGTGCATATTCTGGACAAACAGCTTGTTAAGAGACACTTTTAGGTCTGGCCTCGTTGCTAGGAAACTGGAAAAGCTACTGGAAAGCTGCTTGAATGTGGTGGAGTGTATTGCTGGCAATCAGTGTCACTTGCCCTCGGTGATAGCCTGCAGCCTCTAAAAACACTGAAACATTGCCCAATGCCATCACATTAGTACAAGGGCTTGGGAGGACATGCAGTTAATTAAGTGGCCCATGTTTGCATGTTTTGGGTTCAGGAGCCCAGTAAATACCATCACTTCAGAGGCACTGGAGGAATGTTTGAGACAAAATGGGTTACATGTTGCTGGCCTGGCTCATCAAGAGTCAGGGCTGATGGAGGTGTGAGTTTGCAGCAGGGTGCTAGGAATCTCTCATGCACTTTTGCAGTGCTGGCACAGCCCCTCAGTGTCACATCCTGTTTGGATTTGGCTTCTGGCTGGAGCCTGGGAAGTTATTTTGGCAGCTCTTCTCACCTGGAGTCACCGTATTCCCCATTTCTGCATCTCCAGAACCTTCTCTGTAGGATAGTTAGTTAACTAACTCAGATTGTTAACCAATAACATTAGTTCAGTGATTCAATTTCTTTATGATGGGGACTGGCATGACCAAAGGATTTTTGTCTGGTGCCAGGACCATAATTTGTGATTTAATTAGACAGAGATTTTTCAACCATTCCTACTTCAGGCATCCTGACTCCTTTTCAATAAGAGGTTTTTGGACCCTCCATCCCCACCCCAGGGTAGATAAACTGCAGCTCAACACCCCAGTACTAAAGGATCACTGCATAAAAGCCATCCAAAACTGATGACAACCTTTCTGATGGGGGAAAATATCAGCAGATAAAACTTCATATGGATTCTTCCCCTGCCAGCATGGGGTGGGGGTGAAGGCATTGTACCCACCCAGCCTGCCTCTGTTCCCTCTGTGGCTTCTGCCAGAAAACCTGGGAGTTGGGTGTCATGAGCTCCCCTCCCTTGAATGAAATTAAGGCTTTATTGCTTATTCTGGGGAAATGAAAACAAAACACAGGTGCCACGCAGTAAAAGGAGATATGAGGAGGGAAAATGTGGGATGCAAGGGTGTAATAAAAGTGTTTACAGTTGTGCTGCCTGCTCTTAGGACTGAATATAGACAAAGACATAGTGCAAGGGGAGGCAGGAGAGAGATTAAGACGATACCAAATACTTGAAGTGATCCAACATCACCACTGAAGGGTCCTCAGCTGTGGTTAAGGAGAACAAGGGATGTAAATCCATGTGGTTTGTTTACTCAGAATCAAGCTCATGCAAGTGCAATAGACCTCTCTGTCATCTTCCAAGCTTTGTCTAGAAAAACTCTCTCCCTCAAGGTCAAATTTATCCTTAAAGAAGCTGTGAATGAAGACTTGCATGAAGGGAAACTTCTGAAGCCCTGAAGGACTTAGGTAATTTTTTTTTTTGTGGTCCTCCAGAAGATTCACATAAAAAAATGTCATCACTTCAGGGTATAAAATGCCCCCTGTGCACAGCTCCTCCTCCCAGTGCTTTGTCATCCTTAACCCTGTGCTGATCCCGTGGAAAGACAATACCAGATGTGTAATTTCATCAGAGGTCTCACCTCACCCACATAAACACCCTACTTGAAATTTATATTCCTGACAGCGCTGCCCATGTACCTCCAGCCATCCTTCTGTTCAACATGGTGTGTTTGAACTGGAATAAAACTGTCATCTGCTCCCTCATCTCTGCCTTCCCTTACCATGGAATCTGGGAGCTCAAGGGTCATTAATGGATTAATAATCAGCTGGCACTGCAATGCCCCTGAAGGGAGGTGAGGCAATACCAAACCATTGCACAGGTTGGGCACATGAGCACAGATTTATCCCCTTCCCCAGGGTCAGGCAGAAAGCTGACTGCTGTCTGAAGGCTGCTATTCAAAAGAGTCGAGTATTATCTTCTTTCAGGGCTTTTTTAAAAAGGTTGTGATCCTCCAGAGATCTCACACAACCAGGAGGGGAAGGCTGGGAACAGAGACTGAAAAAGCCAAAAAGGTGATTCTCAACACGTAGGTTTCTACTGGATGCAGTGGCCCCAAAATCTTCCCTCTTTCCACCTCTAAGGCTCCAAATGATGGAAAATCAAGAATTCTCTAGGTAACAGAGACACTGTGGGGACTTGCCTGCCCTTGTGCTTGTAGAAATCCTTCTAGCAGTCACTGCTGAGCAGGAGAGAGCTGGTGGTCCCCCAGCAGAGCTGGCACCACCATAGCTCCTCTTTCCCCACACAGCCTGTCCTGCTCAGCAGTTTTTCCATGAACTTATCTGAGCAGCTCTTCATGCTTTGTGCTCTGAAGATCAAAGACAAGGTGTCCAGAATAAAAAGCTCACAGTTACCATGAGGCCTGTCTCTCAACATGCTGGGAATAGAAATGTGGCAATCAGACTTGGGGATGAAATCATATTGGACATGCTGGCTTAATCTCTAAAATATGAAATTGTATGGAAAGAATTACATCTAAAAAGCATTTTACATTTTAGAAAGCTGCTCTGACCCATGCTGGATCAGGAAAGAGAAGGAGAAGAGGGGGAAAAAAGCATGTGGGATGCAAAAGATTATAGCCACTTGGGTTAGAAAAAAAAATTATCATCAAATAAATAGTCTCCTGCTCCTGTACTATGGTGCATGATTCTGTTTGAAAAAGAAAGGTCTGAGATGGCTTATTTCAATTCTCAGGATCAGATTATTTGCTATTTGCAAACATCTGAATGTTACTCGCAAATCCTCCCCAAATCTTCCTGTATTTCAGCCCAACTCATACATTCATTTTACAATCATGTTTAGGTGGGCTACAGAGCAGGACTGACTTGGCTGCTCTCCCAATACACCTTTATTTAGCCAGGCCACCAGGGAGCAGGAAGAACAGGCCATGGACAGCCAGCTGCAGGAGATAAATTACAAGCAGAATAAATGAAGAAATGTGCAGTTTGTGGGCTCCTTGTTGAAAAGCACCTGCAATCCAGTGAATATTTTCTGATGCACATCCAAGAAGAGATTCTCACCTTCCTGTGCTGTGGGCTGCAAAGCGACACAAAAAGTTTGGGTAATTTTGTGGTGTTCCCATGTCACCATGAAGAGAAGACTGGTGTGATAAGGACAGTGATGTTGCATGATGCCACACCTTAAATTTCTTCATTAACACAAAATCAGGGCAGATTGCTGTAACAGAGTTTGAACTGCATCTTCACCATATGGCAGAATTTTCAAAGCCAGAGATTAAAGAGCCCTTACCCTTGGCAGCAGAACCTTGCTCACTTCATTGATCAGTGTTGTGTCAAGCAGTAAAAATAAACAAATGTTAGCACTTCCTGGCTTTCAGAGTCAGAGGTGTTTTTAGATGTCACATCCAGAAGGACTTTTCCTGAAATACTTGTAAACAATGTAAACACTCTCACATGGCAGGTTTTGGAATAAGGTCTCTTTAGTGCATGCCCAACTCTGGCTCAGGAGGGCTGGACTGATCTTTTGGGCAGGGAGCAGCACAGGAAGGAAGGCTGGGCTTTGTACCTTTGGTTTCTCACATTTTCCTGAACGCTGATTTCTGACTGCAAGATGATTTACCCATCTCATCTCATCCCATCCCATCCCATCCCATCCCATCCCATCCCATCCCATCCCATCCCATCCCCATATTCCCCTGCGCTGAAACAAACCCACCCCAGCCTGTTTTACCCCTTCCCAGCCTTGTCCATCCCATTAGCACAGCTTCTGTCCCCTTCCCACTTAAAATCCTGCTCAGCCAGCCAGGATCCCACCTGCCTTCGGAGTGCACAGCCTCAGCCTGCCTGATTACCCATGAAAACAGCCCCATTAAGCTCCTGGCTGAGGGAAAGCTGTATTAGAGACACTCAGGCAGGCTCAGCAGGAAGCCAAGTTTATTAACAAGGAGCAGGAAGCACCGAGTGTCAGAATATCTCTGCACTTGCAGTACCTGGAGGGAGCATTATCGCTCACCAGCCTAATATTTCACTGCACTCTTTCTCAATAGGCTCTTGCTCCTTTCTCCTCACACAACAGCCTAAACACACTAACGAGACAATTGGCAAAATGTGCCAAAAAATGTTCCTAATTTGGATGAATCTTCAGGGTTTTTCTGACCAGCTTGGTGAGAAGAGAGAAAAGAAAACAAAGGTGAACAGTAAGTGAAACACATTTGGGCTAAAACCTGTGTGTTAGGTCAGAAAGGGAACAAATCTCTGCAGGATCCCAGGGAGAGATTATATTTTATTGGTGTTTTTATGTACAAAGGGAAAGGTTAATAGAAGGTCTAAACAGAAAGGTTCATGGAAAATTGTCATCTGTTTGTGTTTTCTTTTTGAAGTAATAGTTTGCAGGAGCCAAGGGAGGAGGTAAAACAGTAAAGGCCAGAGGTAAATTGAAGGTGGAACTGTTTGGAAGAACTTTGACAAAACCACTTCAAATTGAGAAATACAGGTCTGTCAAGACTGAAATGCATTCCTGCATTATGCCAATTTTTGCCCAAATTTAGTTTTGGAACGAAGAAAACAGGAAGAGATGGATGCTAAAACTGAAAATTGGTTTTTGTTTTGGAGGAAAGAAAAGAGGAAGGGATGAGTACTTACATTGGGAATAACAGATTTTTACTTTTCTTCTCTAAATGAATTTTCATTTAGATCAGTTTTTCTAATTGAAATTACCTAATAGCTTGTCCATAAAATAACCATGAATATCAAAACAAACAATGCCCATCGAGAAAGTTTAAATTAATCCTAAAGGAATTCCTGGGGAATGTTTTCTTTTGCAAATAATTATATAGTTTTCCATGCTTGGTTTTAAGCCAGACTGGAAACAAAGCTAAAAAAAGATGATGCTGGGGAAAGCACAACTTCCATTGTTTGTCCAGAAATGGTCCTTATGTGGAGCAAGACAGAAGGCAGCAACTGCTAGGTCTGAGCTCCCTTCCAGTCTGATCTCAAGAGCAAATTACTGTCATGATAAAAGGCTTGTTTTAATTTTGATTTATGTTTTGTTTAACATAAAGTCTGTGTTACTGATCAGACCAGAGGTCCTCCTAACACAGCATGCAGTCCCAGCAGTGGCTAATAGAATGGATTTTTTCAGGGAAGGGAGATAAAAACCAATTTCTGGACAGAATGATTTTTCCTATCATGTCAGCTCAGCCCTGGCAACTGAGCCCTTTTGGAGTTTCAAGGCCAGGTTGGACAGGACTCTGGCAGCCTGGTCTGGTGGAAGGTGTCTCTGCCCAGGGCAGAGGGGTTGGCATGACACCATTTTTACAGTACCTTCCACCCCATGCCATTTTATGGTTCTCTGATTCTCTGATTTTTGTTTCATTGCTTGGGACATTATTTAAAAATTGGGATGTGATGGAAAGCCATCAGCTAATGTAGACAATCTGCTGGGCTCTGAGGATTTCTGTGCTGAGAAGGAGCAGTTTGGGCAGGCTGAGCACGCTGCTGCTGTGTGTGCAGAGCATTCCCAAATTGACAGCAGACCCCTTAGGCTGGACATGAAGGCAGGAGCATCTCTTCCCTCGCTGGGGCACAGCAGAGGAGGGCAGGGAGGCTGTGTCACAGCCCACAGGGCTGCTGTCATCTCCAAGCCCAGCAGATCACACTTCCCTCCCAGGCCTCAAATGTGAGGAACATAACAAGCACAAAAACTATTTCTGAAGTAACAGAATTTAGGTGATCCTTAGTGCTGAACTACATCCCTCTCTTCCTGAGAAGGGGGATTATGAAGTAGCTTTCACTGTAGGCTGGGGAAGCTAGTGCTCCCATTTTTCTCTTTGGGATGTGTTTGATACTTAACCTGCCTTAAATCTATAGTCAAGCTCTTAATGCTTCTTGCTGTACAGTTTCCTCCAAACACAAGTGTCTCAAACCTAGAATTGCAGTGAGATTCTCAAGAAAATGTTTTCCTCAGTCAGGCAGCATTTCCTGTGGGTCTGCAAGCAGGGCTGTTTGTGCTCATGTTTGACAAAGGCATGAGCATGAGGCAAGATAACAATTAATTTTAGAAACTACAGAGAAGCCTTAAGAAGATCTGCTTTCAGTGAACTTAAGGATGTGACTTGCCAGCTCATCGTGATGGTGTTCCCTGTGAGTGGAAGCTGTACTCTGTGTTTCTAGGATGTTTTATGCAGTTTTTCAAGATACTGTGTCATCTCAGCAGAAATTCAGCATTATGCAGCTCTTGAGCAGCACAATTTGACATTTTCTTTCAGCTTTAAAGCAAGTAGCATTGGTTCCTCTGATCCTGACACTTGCCAATAAATCAGGAAAAGCAGGCTTAACCAAACTATAGATACAGCAGTTTGCTCCTGGCTATGTTTCTCACAGAGCTTTTCAATACATATTCTCATGGAAACAGGATGCTCTTCAATTAGTTGGCAAAGTGTATCAAGAGGAATGGTGAGATGTTGAGCATAGATATTTATCTGATCATTATCAGGGGTGCAGGAAGCTGGAAAACTTGTGAGAAATAATGGCAGGTTTGCAATTGGGTTTGCACAGAGAATGCATTTGAAAGTGAGAACATAACCACTTTGGTCTTGGAGACATGGAGAGAATTGCCATGGAAAGATTAGACAGTCTCAATAGGTGGGTAGGTGAGTAGGTAGAGAGAAAGGAATAGAAAGAAATCTGAACAGGAGCAAGAGAGAAATTAGGCTACTGAAATAAAAGGTGGGTGGAAATGGCATTTCAGGGCTTTCCTCTGTTAGAACTCAGAGCATGTGAAAAAAAAAATTAAAAAATCAGGATTTTCTCTACAAGAAGATCTGCAAAGGCAGGAGGAGAAAAATGGTTGCCCAAAAGGGCAGTGCTGGAATTAGGAGCAGGATCAGGACGTTCTGGCTGTGCTGCTCAGCCCCACAGTGCTCTGTGAGGATGATTTGAGCACATTTAGGGGAAGGCAGTGCTCCACGGGCAAACAGGCAAAATATTTCTCTGTGAAACTGCTCTCTGAGAGCCCAGCACTGTAACTCATGTGGAGGGAGAGCGGTGGGGAGCTGCCAGGGCAGGCTCACAGTGCAAAGATAAGTTGCTGTGCTCCAAGACAGATCATCCCCAGCTGTCCATTGCACTTTCTGCCTGAACTGCTGCTGTCTGTGGAGAATGTCAGCTCCTCAGGGTCTCATCTCCCTGCCTCTCCCACATGAGATCGAGGGCCTGGAAAGCACCTTCCCAATAAATTATTGTTATTGCAAGGAAGGGAACAGGCAGGGAAAGGACTTTTAGGTGATCCTAGCAACATTCTGCGCATCCAAAAAGCACATGTCGTGGGAGAATTTCAAAATGCTTCCAGGAGCAGAGAAGGCAGATGCACGTTGGAAACCTTTGAAGGAGATGAATAGCAGGAAGCATCTCTGAAAGACCCACAACGGCATTACTGCAGAAAAACCAGCTGCAAAATGAGGTAATGACTCTTCAATACTCTCCAATATGCTGGCACAAGTCCTCTCCGTTTCATCTCACTATCTGTCAATGTAGCATTAGAAGACCTTAAAGTGTTTACAAGTGCATGCAGGGTTGGTCTGCTGGCCCCGTGGGAATGCTGACCCCACTTTCCAGAGGAGGCACGACGAGGCAAAAGTCATCCTTCTCTGTGCACTCAATTACAAAGGAACCAGACCCCACTGGGGCTTTTTTCCCTCAGAGTCCCCTCCTGGGTACTTACTCTAAAATTGTCTCCTGCCACATATTTCTTTCTCCTCAGATATTAAAAAATAATTAAAGGGGGAAAAAAAAAGAGCAGAGAAAGGCTGGGGGAGGAGGGAGATGAAGGGAAAGCCCTGTCCCTCAAGAGCTGAGCAGCATGTACAGAGTCATTGTGGCTCGATGCACAGATGACATCCTGATTTGTGCAGGACCTGAGCTGACCCTCCCAGTGCAGCACAGCCAGGCAGTGCCATCACATCCTGCTCCTTCCCCACCCCACTGCTCGAGGGGACAGCCTGCTGACATCCAGGGCAGGATAGGGCCCTCTGGAAAGGAAACTTCAGGGAAAAAAGCTTCCTAGGGGATCGACTCAAGCAAGAGCCTCTTCTTCATGTGAAAGGGAGTTTTTTGCAGGCAGGCAGCAGCAGAATAGATGGAGACCTGTCAGAAAGTGATGCATAGGCAGCTAAGTGAAGCTCAGGCATTCATAAAGAAACAATGTTATCAAAGATGAATAGCTTGAAAACTGCTTTTAGGAACATTTACACAGGGTTTCACCTCCTGGCAACACAGAAACATCAATGCTGCTCGGGCTGACTCATAGCAGAGCAGGAGAGCTCCACAGAATTCTCCCACTCTCCTTTTTCTTCCGTGCCAAGGTCTGTGCAGAGGTGTGTGTGTGCAGGGTGGGGGTGCTGCACCAAGGAATCACCCGAAATTGGCTCCAAGAGGAGTTGTTTTCAGAGTCCTTGCCATGCTTTATTAGTGTGGAAATTCAATAATCTCATTAATTACAGAAAAATAATGTAAGGTGGATCTGCTGGGCTCCTGCACAATTTGAGCTCTCCTTCTGTGGGTAATTGCCAATGACATGTCTGAGAGAAATATCACAATGATACATAACAAAGGGCAGCGCAGCTTTACAGCATAGATCTTGTTGCTATGGGAACTTGTCTTTGCTCCTAACCCAGAGCTAGATGATTTATGTATGTGCAAGAGTTCCTTTATTTTAGGGCTTTTGCAAAAGAGAAAAAACCCTATCAGATCTCTATCCACATCTATCCATCCGGTTATCTATCCAGTTATCTAATAATTCTTTCTTTATTATAATTACCTGTCCATTATAATCTTTATCCATGGCCTCATTCTTCCAAATATTCTGCTCTCTATCTACTTTTGGGGACCAAGATACAAGACAAGCTGAGGGAAGCAAAAGCCCGTGGACATCAGTTCCTCTTTGTGCTCGCTGCCAGGACGTGACTGCCGTTCAGAAGCAGACAAAGCAGCCAAGCCACGAGTCACAAGCCTCTCCTGCCCCAGTGATGCTCTCCGTGCTCACATGCAGCAGCAGAACAAAAGCATCTCCCTCATCCCTGGGGCATAAAGGGAATGGTGGAGCAAGGAAAACCCTCAGATCTCTCTCCTTGTGGTGTGTCAGAGAGCACAAGGGTCGCCCACAGCTGTGCTGGGTATTGAAGGTGGAGCTCTGGGAGGAAATGCTGAAAGTCCTGAAATAACTCCCCAAAAGACTGAAGTTGGAGCATAACTCCCATTAACTTTGATCTGTTCATCCCATGTGGTGAGAAGATTGGTTAAAAGGTGAAAGCACATTTTAATTCATAAATAGGCAACTTTGGCTGCAGCTGTTTGCTCTCTTTGCATTTCCTGATTTTTCAGGGATTTCCTAACAAGCTTTTGGGTCCAGCTGTACCTGAGGTTAGTAAGAGACCTTTTCTCTGTGGTAGGATTCTGTTAGGGTCATTGCTCCAGTGGGACCTTGAAAATTTCCTGTGCATCAATAGGAAGCTACTGAGAGGTTCACACTCAAAAATTAGTATCTTGTGCTCTCAGGACACCCATCAAGTAAGATGTTCAAATTCTGGTGTGCACACAGATTTAGAAGATTTTGAGACACAGAGCTGGTCTTGGCACCTTCTGCCTTTAAATTTATTCCATTCCACATTGTCTCCAGTGATATGAAGCTCCTTTAAATGTGTACATATGTTTTTGTAGGGCATGTAATGTAACAACTTGTAAGTTCAAGATATGATACAGGCAACCTGCCCAGCAGCCATGTTCAGGTCCAGGTTCATCTTTAAATCAATCAAAACAAGAGCCTGAGAAGCCACCTGACACTACTGTTAAATCACAACAGTACGTAAAATGCAAGCTCACTCTGATTTTGCCACATGCTGCAGCATTACTCAAGGCTATTATTTTACTGGAAGAGTGAACATGATGCCCACGACTTTGTTCTCTCAATGGCTGGAAACAGTCTCCTTCTTCTGTAAGGTATCAGAAAGCCAGGGCTTTAAATCTGCAAGGAAAAAAATAATCACGCGGACCACTTGATCTTGAAAAGAAAGAAAGTGAAATTCCATATTTATGAGAGTTCTCTTTCAGCCTGGAAATTCACTGATCAGTGAAACCTCTCTTTGCAAGTTCAGGGAGCTGATTAAACTCCTGATCTAATCAGTTCCTTGCTGCATGGAAGCCTCCTCCACAGAGACCTCCTGCTTGACTTTCCTTCCCCAGCCCCGCTCTGCCCAAGTGCTGAATCACAGGATGGAGCAGCCTGTGAGGGTCCCACTGATCAGACAAGCACTCTTGCTCTGCCATTTCTCAGATCCTCACCGTGTGGATGGCACATTTGCAGCAATCTCTGTCCTAATTCATGTCAAGGATAACAGTTAATCCCTGGGCTGATCGACTCTTCCCACCAGGGCTCCTGATGCACCACGAGGCTGCAGCCAAGAGCAGCAGCTCCCTCCTCCCTCACCCTCAGTTTCCATTCCTTAAAGCTAATCAATATCCTTATTAATGTTCCAAAATCAATTATCCTAATAACGCCTGGAGGGAGCTGAAGGGTTGCTATTCAGCACTCACCTTTTATTATCCCGACTGTTTATTTCCCCATTGATAGAACTGTCTAACTTTATGACAGATTACGGGTGAAACTGCAGCACTCAACACACTTGTCAGCCCTAGAGATATGTTGTGTTATTATTACTATTTCGAGAGCCTTTTGCTTACATTTCCTGGTTGTATGGATGCTTTAGAAAGAGTCCCTGGCTTCGCTCTGCTGGAATAGGATAGGGAGTGCTGCAGCTCCGTGCTGCACATCAAACGGATAATAATCTGTTATATCTATTCAATTATAATATTGCCCCAGGCCACGACACTTTGTTTATGCAGCAGGCAATGCTCTATGATCTGCAGCAAGATTGCAAGGCAGGGTAGATCACCTCAAGGGTCATCCACAGCCACTTGGGTGAAGGTGCATTCAGAGGGATAATCCCAAAAGCATCGGGGGAGAATGGCAATTCCCCTGCCATTGAATCCTTCTTCTCCATACAGACATTGTGTCAAGAGCCTGGAAGAAAGACTGCAATTCCCTGCAGGAGTGCAGCATCCCAGAGGCACAGCAGCTCAGGAGCTGGGGCAGAGGCAGTGCTGTGGGAGGAAGCAGCTGGAAATGCCGCTCACTCTCCTGAGCACTGAATTCCATCCCTGCCTGCTGAACATGCCTACATGTATATTTTAAGGAAATTCAACCGCGTGGGTTTTTTTTCTTCCTTCCTGGGCTTATTGATCAACCATGTAAGAGCAGGAGAAGAGACTCCAGGTCAGGTTATCCTCCTAGATCGTTCCAGCAAGGTGCTGAGGTGAGAAGTGAAAGTCTATAAATGGAATCAGCCCTTCCTGAGTGCCATCCTTCACCTGCATGCAGTGTCCACCCTGGCCAGCAGCCTCTTCTGCTCACCAGCACCCAGGAGCCTCTGGCCAGCAGAGCTGAGCTGGGAGCTCTGGGAATGTGGTCTTTGGTTGTGCAGCCTCCCCTGGGCTGGAATACATCCATTCCCTGCCTCCATCAGTAGACTGTTAGCTCCCAGGGAAACTCTTCTTTGGCTGCCTTTGGAGGAAGGGGTCTGAAATGCTTCCCTCTGACAATCCTGGAACAATTTCTGTGCCCTGCACAGTAAATCTTTTATCCACAGGATGGCAAATGAATGGGGAGAATGACCCTGGAAGGGCTGGCAGCACAGCAGAGAGAGGCCTTTCTTTCTTGCTGGGGCCAGTAGAGAATATGCATCACTTACTTCCTTTCAGTTAACCAGAATTAGATCAGATCATCCACACCAGTCGTTAAACTGGTAATGAGACAGGCTCCATTTCAGGGAGATTATCGCTTTATTATGAAGTGAACATTCGGCAGATGTTTTAATTTTGCAGAATTCATTTCACATTATCAAGATTTCTCTCTATCTTATTTGATTTAATGTTTCTTAAGAGTGATTTGTCTCTCTCTAATGCTTAAGACCAGTGCAGTCCAATCAGGCAAATTGTCTGTATTAAAGAGTTCCTGGGGGATTCATAACAGCAATAGGACCTTTTGGGTTTTCTTCCAAAAAAGGTTTCTTCCGAAAACCCCCAGAAAATACATCCTGTGCTAATGATTTCTCTCATCCTAGTCTTCTTTTATCCCAGCCTTTCCTGCCAATATGCCTGTATAGCACAATTCCAGATAAATCAGAAATGCAGTGAAAAGTGGCATGAAAGCAGCGTCACAAAAAGAAAAAAACTTGATTGAAGTTGTGAGCTAGCGAGAGAAATGTGAGCCCATCCGAATCTGAATTAATTAAAGATTTTATTAGCATCTGATGGCGCCCCAGGGAAAAGTACTTTTTTTTTTTAATCCTCTCTCTGTTTTAAAGGCAAAATACCAAGCAAAAGCATTCAAGGGTCATGCCAAAAAAATTTGTTGTGAGGGTGACACAGCCATCCTCTGGCTGTGCCAAACTACTGATGATGGCATAAACAGGGACAAGCCAGTTGGGTATTTTTCTGTAACAAGGAACTGGCAGCCTATGCTGATTGTGAGCTCAGCTGAGTGAGAAAATCCAATGCATTATGAAATTTTACTGTTCTTTTTTTAGTTTTTGCAGTGGAAGGGAGCCCTGAAAAGTCTGCATAGGTGAATAGCCCCTTGCCTGGGTCACATAAATCTCCTGTCCATCCCAATCTTACATGTTTGACCCACTGAGGCAGCCAAGAGGATGAGGCCTCTGCTCTGTCCCCCACTTAGGTACATTGCCTTAGCTGCATGGGGCTGAAGGTCCTGCAGAAACAACCTCAATTATGGAAAAAGGCATCTGGGGAGTACTTGAGGTAGAGGAATTCAAAAATCAGCAGCCCCAAGGAGCAGCCTGCATTGCAAGCTCCACCTGAGTGCAGCAGGAGCAGAAGCACTGCTAGACTGACTCAGAATTTGCCACTGAGCTGTGAAATCCAAGCTCCAGTCCCTGGCCATGCTCTGCTGAATTCAGGCAGGAGGAAGGAAGAGAATAACTCTCCCTCCCATCCACCTCTGCCTCCCCGTCCCACTCAGAGCTTGGCCTTCACAACCAGGCATTTTCCTCCCAGGTAGGGAATTGATCCCCCAGACTCCAAGGGCTATGTGCAAGACACAGACTGCTGCTCACATGTCAGAAATGCTGCTGTTTGCCAGTGCACTGATGCATTAAGGATAACGACAAAAGCAGATTGGGTATTTTAAGAAAACCACCAACCTATTCATAATTCATTTTTTTTTCCAAATCAGCGCGTTGGCTCTGTGCTGCAACACTTAGCTGAGTCATTACATGTCGTGTTCAAAGGTGAATGCCAGTAGATGTGTCACCAGAGATCTTGCTTGAAATTCTAGCACAGTCAGGAGCAATCAGGGGGAACAAGAGACCTGATCCTGTGGAAGACACTGACTAAGGTATGGCCTGGTACAAGTCACAGCTGACTGAGGCATTTCTTGGGAGACTTGGGTTGAGCTTGCAAAGCGTTGGTGAGAGATTTGGCAGTGGAGCCTCTTGGGGAGAACCAAAAAGTGAATGCATCCCATGTGGGGTGTGAAAGAGCAAGTGTTCCTTGGGGCAATGGAAAAGGCAGTTTTGGGAGCTGTGAGGGAACTGCTCAATGCTGAACATGTCTGTTTTCAGCCATGCTTTGTAAAGAAATAAAGCCACTTGTCAAAGGAACACCTGGCTCAGTTGTCAAAATCTCTGAAAGAAACAGTTTCCTAGAGATGGATGAGTGGCTCACTTCTTGGACCAAAGCATAGCAATAATGTAACCAAGCTGTGCCAGCTATTGCCTGTCCCCTGATTTCACCAGTTTTTAGCCCAAACAATGATTCACCCAAGAATTTAGACTTCAGCCTTCCTGCTTTAGACACACACTCCAACAGCAAAGAAGAGGGGACTGTGCTGCTTCTTTAAAGCCCTCCTTTAATGCTTTTCCCTCAAAGTCCCACTCCTGCACTGTGTTTGGGAACCTTGACCTTTCACATCTGCCATGACCAGCCCTGGCTTGGTGCAAAGCTCCCAGCACCCAGGAGAGACATGCTGCTAGCAAATCCCTGGGAATTGTGTTTCCCACTTGGCCCTGGTGGATAGGACTTGTGGCAGACACAAAAGGGAGCATTAAAGAAGCTGATCTACTTGAAATGAAAAATCCTTACAAAAAATAGAACTTCTCTACCTCTAGTCAGGAGCAAAGCTGGGCCAAACCCATCCTCTTCCCTGGTATCAAAGAACAAGAGGCAGAGACCTGGGAATTATAGTGCTGCATTGCATGAGCCAAAGGGTTATATTTCAAAATACAGATTTTTTCAACAAGTCTTTGTGATGAGAATGGAGGGAAAGAAGGATCCCTGCAGAGCCTTGTCCTCAGCCAAACTAACCACCCATTCATGAAATCCACAGCCCAGGCCTTGAAACTGCTGTTCTAAACTGCTGAGAATAAAACTAACATGATAAAATTTGCTTTTGTGTCAAAGGATCCTGTGAGATTCTGTAGGTGGGAGCAAAGGGTGGAAGAATAAGGAAGAGTCTTGAAGTTAATTATTTTTATTATCAATTGCAAAACACATTTCTGGCTTAAAAACTGTAGTCTGTTCAGCACCAATACTGTTGAAATATAATTTTCATTCTTTTTTTTATTATTACTATTTTTCCACTTTCCATCTTACTTGATTCCTGATTGTTCCCCACTTCAGTAGCCTGGCTTGTTATTCTATTATCTCTCTCAAGAGGCTTTTATGTGGAATCTGTAGGAGGAGATGAAGGCTTCAAGGGGGAACTCCTGCAACAAACCCTTTTCCATTATTTCCTTACTCCATTTCATGCACTTATTTATTTTACATAATAATACACATGATATCAGGAGAAGAAGAAATAAATAATATAGAAAAGAAAAAGGCCAGAAAAATTAGTTATAGTTCAAGAAGCCCTAAAGTGAATGCCAAGAAATGAGCCTTGTTTGTTTTTTTTTTAACATGCAAGTAGCCATGGTAGTAAATTACTTGTCATGCTTTTGCTGGACATCTTGATTGCTTCAGTTTCAGCAAGTCTGTGGACTGCATGGAAAAGTAGTTTGCAAACGACAGAGCCACATCCTAGCACTTGTCTCAGCAGACACTGAGTGAGGTGACCTTGGCAGAAGTGCCTCTGTTCGTGCCAGGATGGCTGGGAAAATTTAGCAGCATTTATTTGGGGTACCAGGAAAGCAGCTCCCATGCTGGCTGGGGGAAAATATCCCTGGGGACACAGAAGTGCTGTCCCTATTTTACAGGTTAAAAGCCAGGACAAATAATAGTTTATTTGTTTAATTTGAGGCAAAGCAAGAAACCTGTGGGAGGACTGGGGAGCACCCTCAGCTCCCAGCCCTGGACAGATGGCCAAGCCAGCAGCACCACTGTTCTTTCGCTCTGAGCTTTCAGCAACAGAGAAGCATAAAGTGAATTTACTTCTGCATATGAGCAGATGCTGGAGGGGAGATTTGTTTTCCTGTTCTTTTCTTGCAGTCCCTGCCTAGCTCTGCTGGAGGCTGAGTAAATGAGATAAAATGCTGAACCAAAGCTGCAACACCCACTGATGCAAATTGTTCTTGGCCAGTGCTCATGGCCACCTTCATTTTCTGCAGAGAAAGGAGTGCCTGGTGTTCAGACATGAGAAACCCATGAGTTTGCTTCAGAGCCTGATAATTTCTCCCAGCCCAGCTTTTGTGTAACAAGGGAGGAGCCAACCAACAAGTGATTTTCTAAACTTTGAGTACAGGCAGCCGCTCAGGAGAGCATGGGGCACTGTCCTGGCTTCACCCAGAGCTTGGCCTGGTGATGCTCAGTTGTTCTGAACAGCAAAACTCCTTCATGTAGAGCCAGCTCCAAGGCCATCCCTGTGGGACAGTGCAAGTCACTCACTTTTATATTCTCAGCTTGTATTAAATTGCAACACAGACCCCATCGACAGCCAAATTAGCCAAGTCAACATTTGAAGGATTCTCACTGCTAATGATCTCCGGTCCATGAAGGCAAACCTAAAGACTTCAGGCTATACAAAACACTGCAGATGAGGAGCCCAGCTGTTGATACAGCTGGCATCAATAAGCATTTCTAATGCAGAGTCCAAAAAGATCTGTGTATAAAGTGCACTGCTGGAGAGAGATCATGCAAAAGTCAAGGGCTGTGCCCTTTACCTAAGTTTGGAACTGAAATCCACCTCAGTCCTCCTGGCAGTACAGACAGCCCAGCCTATTGGGACTGAAGAGTCTGCAAATGCACACTTGTTAGCACACAAGATTCCCTCCAGCAGGGACAACACTGTGGGATTGCAGCCACACGGAGGGGAGCAGCCTCATGGGGAATAGACAGGGATGGTAAAAGCACACCTACCACAGGCAGGAAGGCAGGAGCACATCCAGGGCACTAACTGAAGGGTATGTGAATCCTCAGTGCATAGGATTTTTTAAAAGGAGGTTTGAGCTTTCTCAGAAAATGTGTATCACACATGTCCAGGGCAATGGATGCAGGGAGTGAGGAGGGGGCTGTGAGTGCATTCCTCCCCAGCTGGGCCTGGGGCTCCACCACTGCCATCAGGCACCTGCAGGGAGGAGAGAGATCACTGCAGTCCCAGGGCACTGTCCAAATACTTCAGCTTCATGGCATGGGTGAGCTGCTAAAGAAATACTGGGAAATGTCTTGCAAAAAAGAGCTTGGCTAGACTGGGCTGAATTATAGACACAAGGAGTGGAGTGAGGAAAACAAAGACAGGAATCAGCTCCTGTGTGCAGAAACCAAGGAAAGCCAGAGATGTGCCAGTTCAAATGGCAAGGCAAGGGCACAGTCAAAAGCCAGAGGAGTAAGGCAGATAGTTTGAATCCAAGGAACCAGCTTGTAAAATGAGGTGGTGGCTGTGGCAAAGTTAATAGAGGAAATGGTCAGGTCACAAACAAGGCTGGAAAAGGCAGACCTTGAATGCTGGATTCCAGGGTAATTCAGTGCCTGGGGCAACACAGTCTTAGGTGCATGACTCTAGAACTACACTGTGCCACCAGCTATTTTAGGCAGTAGAAGTGGTTGGGTGGATGCTGGAAAGCCTTTCTGCTCTGAGCTGGTGTTTTTGTGTGCTTGCTGCTGTTTGACCTGCTCCCACCTGGGGCCAGGGAGGCTGTGATATGCACTCAGACTGAATCAGGCCCAGCAACATTTACTTGTTCAGTACAGAGAAAGGATTTTTGAGGACTGATTAGCAAATATTTGCACAGAGCTTTAAACATGTCAAGGGCTTGGTTTAACTAGGCTTTATGCTGCTGTACAGTGATGTGCAGGTAAAAAAAGGTAGAGTCAGAACATGTTGTCAAACAGGGTCTTAGCTGGTTGGATTACAGAGCTGGACCTGTCCTCTTATCCAGCTTTGTGGGAAGAGTTTACAGTGAAGCTGAAATGTCTCCTCAAGGCCTCACTCTCCAGGTCACAAAGCAGGTTTGCTGCACCTTTGGAAACAGCCAAAATTTTTTGGGGGCTGCAGAACTCGGAGGCAGTGAGTGTGGTGCAGCAGTGAGGTTGGAGGAGCTGTGTCCATTGCACATCCATGGCATGGCTCCATACAGATGCTGCAGCTCCAGCTGTGGGAAGCAGAGAGTGCTGGGATACAACACAGCAATATTTGGCTTCTAAAAGTGCTTTACCTCGTATTTTTCCATGACAAAACCAAATACCTGACCCAGAGGCCTTGCTGTCTGTCTCCATGCTGACAAACCTTCCTGAAACAACCTGAACTTCAAAGTTTGGGGGGAGCCAGATTGCTTCCCCAGCACTTCCCAGAGGGACTAGACCAGTGAAGAGAAGAGACGTCAGCACTGTCATCAAATGGCACAGAGCATCTCACAGGGGACCCCTTAGCAGGGAAAGAGAGAAGGAAATGTGGGCATTTCTGTCTGGGCTGAGTACCCACTTCACCCCTCTGTCATCAGAGGGAAGAAGGGGCAAGGGAGAGAGAAACAAAGCTGGTAATTATCTCGCTTGGGTATCCCAAGATGATTGCAGTTCAAAGTGTTTGGTCAGGACCTTGGTACACACATTCTCACTGCGCCAGACAGCGTGAAAGAGGACAAATGAGTGAGACAGTGAGCAAACTGGAGAGTTCATCTCATTGTTCATTAAGTGTCTGGTGCTTAGAGGAGCAATTTCTCCAGCTGCCTCTGGATGGAAGAGGCACTTGTGAGCATTAGGAGAGAATCCTGTAGGTAGCATCTTAATAAAGCCAACACACTGCACCAAGGAAAAACAGCAAGAAAGAGAAGAAAATTAAAAGAAGGAATTAAGTTTAGAGTCTCACTTGCAAGTGAAACCTGCCTGACTCCCACAAAGGTGCTGAGCACCTGTGCAGATCAGTGGAAATTCAGGACATCATCACCCTCAGGAGGCTCTGCCCTGACTGCTTGTGCCAGTTAATGGTCTCAGTTACCCCACAGTGCATTGGGAGGGGGAAAAACTCCCTGCTCCTCTTCACTCTGGGCAATTGTGTACTACCACATAGCAGGATTGAATGTACATGTGGAGATATTGTTACCCTGTTCCTCCCAGACCTGATCTGGGTAGGAAATCTGAGTGCTGAGCCAGCTGCAAATTCTCTCCTACAGTGCCTGGCAGAGAGCAGGAGCTGATGTCAAGTAAACAGAGAGAGGATGTCTGTAAATTAAGGGAATTCTGAGAAATGTTTTAATACAGAATAGCAGAAATTGCCTTCTCCTTCATAAACCATCCTAAGATGTGTAGCTCACAATGTGTGATAGAGACAGGTACAAATGCCTCCGTGCACTCGGGTTTATAAGTGGCTCTGTAACAGGTGTTATCATTTTGTCTGCTCAGTATTTTAACATCATTCATTTGTGCCATTGCAACGTGGCACAACAACGCATCTCGGAATAATTTACTGTGAAGAAGCAATTGCTATGAATCACATCATATTGTCATTATGAATAAAGTGCATCCCCACGCTGTGCCTTCAAGGGAAGTGTGGAAGAGACGTGCTCACCATTCAGCTTCTCACAGACCCGCATTTACTTTTCTCCTTTCATTTCACTTGTTCTCAATCTGCCCCTGCACAAATAATCACATCCCAAGGCTCAAAGAGGTTTCTTTGCCTCCCTTTTATTCTTTTTTTTTCTTTGTTTACCAGTCACAGAGTCTGTCTGACCAGGACTTGTGGGCTTTCTGGAACAAAGAGTACAGCTGCTGGTGCTTGTAGATGGACGTTTTCGTGACTGACTTAAACAGAATCACAGAGAAAGTCAGGCTAGATGGGATTTCTGGAGGTTACCTTTATCATCTTTCCTCAAAGCAGAGCTAACCTGTTTGCTACCAACTTTCTAGTACATCAGCCTGAGAAACTGAAACCTGCAGGGACTTAGGAAAGATGAGGAGTGGAAGGAGAATCAGAAGAGCCTTTCCCACTCAGACACATGAAGGTCAAGGCACAGTCTGTAGGTTTGGATATGCTGATCCTGTCTCTGCTTGGTTCACAGTGATAGAGGGTATGTATTTACTGAGTGATTAATTAATGAATTAATTAATTTATAGAATGCCAAACCAAGGAATGCTGATCTCACACAGAGCAGGAACATGACCTTGAGACTGCCAGAGCCTCAATTTACAGCCTTGTCTTCCTTCAGAGTGCACTCAGGTTTCTCAGTGCTCAACTTTTACTCAGAAAACAAATGTTTTGTCCCAGTTCCATTTCTGAAACACGTCCCTATACTTTGAGTTTTCTCTGTCACAATTGAAGAAAAAAACCCACCAAACAGAAAGCAAAAGACAATTTTAAAACCTCAGAAGCTGACACAAAACAAAATTACTATTTTCTCCTCCAGTTTCACTTTCTTAAGTCATTGTTCTGAGAGATCATCCTGATATTTTTTATTTCTCTTCCCCCTTTCTATTTCATTTTCAATCTGGTCTCTCTCTCTGTGACAATTCTGCCTGGCTGCTATCCAACAGGCCTGTCCAGTTTCTCCTTGTACAAGCATATAACACAAAAGAATACAAAGAAGACTGGAAATGCAATTATAAAACTGTCTCTTCCACCCAGGCACAGATTTTTTAGACAGCAACCTCCCTTTCAGCACAGTTGGAAGGAAAAAAAATGTAACTAAACCTTTCTGAGCAATGTCATTATTTATTCTGGATGAAATGTCCTGCAGGAAACTTTAATTAGACCACATATATGATAAACTAACAGAGCAGGCTGAAGGAAGAAAAAATTAAACAAATAAAAAGGGTAATGGTGCAATTACCTATATTCCTTAAAGCTGTAACTCTTGGAGGTGAGCCCAGTTTATTCAGAGTTCAGGAGCTGAAAATGGGACACGCACATTAAGGTTGAAAGTGACACAAACACACACACACAAAGTTGTCACTGAAACAGCTTTTCACTGGATATTTGGGCTTTTGAACTAAAAGAAAATATTGTAAAATACCTCATTAAGATCAAGAATTGTCTGTGAAAGCAAAATCCTGGGTTCTTCAGTGAGCTCAAGAAAAGATTTAAAATTATGGGAAAGGAAATCTCCCTGTCAGAAGCACTGTGAAATAGAATTACATGTCTTTTTGCATGTGTGTGTTATATCTGTGTGCATATCAAGACATGTACAGGCACATGTGTATTTGCACAATGGAGTATTTGTTTTATGAAAAACTTTTTCAACTATCAGCTAAATTGCTTAATTGCAAAAAAGTAGGCAAAAAGATTTGTCATAAGATCAGCACTGTCTGAAAATACAGTATCAGCAATTAAAAGAAATAGCCAACCCACCAACTGCTGAGCAGCAATCTATAACCCATGCTGCAACATTCTGCTGATGCCTTGTGCATCCTTCTCCAATACTCATAATAAAAGAAATATAATTTCAGACCTCAGGTGAATATCCCTGAAGTGTTGCCTTCTTAAATGGTAATATTTATAAGCAAATATATGGCAAAAATATAGAAAACATAGAAGAAAAATGAAAACTCAGGAGGGGACTATAAGGTGGGCTGGAATTTGCTGGACCTTGTTATTGATGGAGAGAGAACTGTGGAGTGCAGTTTCAATTATACACAGTATTGCCTATATTTCCTTGGAAAAAAAAAAAGTGTCCTTTCATTTGTCTCCTGTACTGCAAATAGAAGAGAGGTGGAGAGCCAAAGCTCCCCTTCAGGTATTCAGCCATCCTTAAATGTGGGGAGAGACTGGGGAGCTCTGCAGAGAGTCCTGCTCTGCCTGGCTGCAGCTCCCACCAGCATGGTGCACAAGCCCTGCCAGGGGCCAAGAAACACAGCAGCAAGAGGGGCGCTCAGCCTCCTGGTCCCTGATCTCCTGAGGATCTGTTGTGGTGACACTGCCATCCAGGCTTCTTCCTAGCTAGTTATCTTTCAGATGGAAAGAGGGAGGACAATTGTCACTGGATTTTAAGCCAGTGTTTAGAAGCAGAAGACTTTTGAGGTCTCCACTGAAGTACAACTGAGCACAGGGAGACTGATGCCAAAGCTGGTTGAGGCAATTTGATTTATAGAGACAGAAATGTAAGCTACTACTAAAGACAAAACTCCCATCATTCCTAATGTGGCAGTTTTCCATGAGTTACCTCTGATTCTGATTGCTTTTTAGGCATTTAGGGAACAGCAGGTAAAAAACATAGCTGTTCTTTCTTACTTGGCTCCTGAAGTTTAAATGGTGTTTGGGACCAGTGGAGTCCAAAATATGTGGAGGGGTTCAGATTTCAAGTACTCTCAAAAAGAGAGGTATTTGCACTTTGGATTCTAACTTCTGACCATCTGTCACATTTAATATCCTGATAAAAATATCACAGCCCCTTGACATCCCACATGTCCAGCCTTTTCTGTAAGCAACTTGTTGGAAACATATACTTTTGGGGATCCTATTTTGGTCTATACAGCTCTGGGTTTTCTCTGTTTCCATGCAAGAATGGAAGACAAAGTCCTCATAATTTCCAGATGCCTCAGAATAGCTTTGTGCACTTCTGGCAGTGCCCTGGAGACACCTGGGTGTCTGCACCTCTGCATCCTGACATTCCTTTGTGTGCTGCATGGGAACCTTGGGCTTCCTTTAACCCAGAGGGGAAAAACTCCAGGGAGGAAGGCTTTGGGTTGCTTCAAATGTCCTGCAGTCCTTACTCAGCACAGCATCTGAGCCTGTGCTTAAGGATAAATTCATGCTCCAGGCTTCACTGCCTTACCCAAGGTTTAATCCTATCGGTTTAAGCAGATGCTTATGAACTCTGCTGAATTCAGTCCTTGAACTCACAAGCCTATTTCAACGGAGAAAAGGCAAAGATCACCAGTGCTTTAATAGAAGAAAGATAGGCCTTCCAGCCTTCATGCAAATATCCCAATTCAAAGAGAAAAAGGGAATTCAAAGAGAAGTTCAGAAAAGATCTGCTCTGTCAGCAGAGCTGGCTCCAGCTACTGTGTTTTTCAAAGTATACCATGAATGTGGTGTATTAAAACAGAGTTAACATACAGGCACATTCACTGGATGTATATGCAATGTGCCTTCCTATTACACGTGGGTTTCTGTCTATGGTAAGCATAATATGCACTGATGGAAAGTGGCAAAACCTGAAGGGAGCCTGACTTATCAACCACAAACATCTGGAGGAATCAGAAGCTGAAATCAAGGGATAATAATATTTACATTTTTAAATGGACCTGTCACATGCATTAAATCACAGGCTGTGTCAGTCTTGCTGCCATCACCCTGTGGCCCATCACACCTCATGTTCTCAGACACCTTTAGGGAGGGAGGGGAGGGAAGATCCATCCCACAGGAAGGCTGCTGGGATCACCTGATGTGTGCAGCCTGGGGAACAGCAGTAGCTGGGGCTCACTGCACTTTGCACCCTCTGCAGAGGCACTGAGTTCATGGATGTGGAGACACCTCTGCCAGGAGGAGCACCTAAATCCCAGCTCTCCTCTCTCTCCTGGGCTGATCCAGGCTTCACACCACCCAAATCCCAGCTCTCCTTTCCCTCCTGGGTTTATCCAGGCTTTATACCACCCAAATCCCAGCTCTCCTCCCCCTCCTGGGCTGATCCAGGTTTACACCACCCAAATCGCAACTCTCCTTTCCCTCCTGGCATAATCCAGGCTTACACCATCCAGATCCCAGCTCTCTTCTCCCGCCTGGGCTGATCCAGGCTTACACCAGCCTGGTGCCAATACAAGCAGCCAGCCCAGCCAGCAGCCACATGCACACCAGAGCGGGCACCATTCTGCACTGATACAATATTCCAGGCTAATCCACCTTGAGAACACCTGAAAGGACTTAAATACATGCACTATATAGGCATCCCACTGAGGCAGTGGGAATAGGAACAGACCTGTAATTACCGAGTAAAGACAATGAAATCATGTGCACTCCCACCACCTGCGGCTCTAAATGAGGAGAAGTGTTACTTACACTGTTGTATTTCTATAGCATCTGAGGAGAAAAAACAGAGGGTGTAACGAGCTAGCAGATAAGCAGAATTAAAGTGCATTCACAATTTACCCCAATTTACCACTCTGAGAGGAGGGACGCAGAGGGAAGCACAATTAAAGTTTTGCACTTCCCTTTAATTTGGGGAACAAAGAACATGCCCAAGAGAACAATTTTGTGTTGTTTCACAGACCCCAGCCATTTGCCACCCCCATATGGAAAGATGTACCACGGGGAGAGGAAAGGTGCACATTGCAGTGCCTGCAAACTTTTGCCATGACATTGCAGAAGATCTGAATCTGGATGGCTTGGGCTGAATTTTAATCACCAGGTGCCTGCTTTGCCCTGTGGAAAGGGGGAGTTCACAGGACTGATAGCAGAGCTGCTGTTTGAAAGAGATCTACAGCAAACGTCCCTTTCTTCTCACCTAGACTTAAGAAATCTTAAGGATATGAATATGAAAGTAGAATGGTGAAAGAGGCATATTCCCAAAAGTTGGTTCCTCCATGAAGGCTCTCCTGAGGGGAAGACTGGGGTTTTTTTCATGTCTTTTAATGCTCAATTTTCAGTACTTTTAAAAGAGTATTGGTTGTGAAAGTTTGTCTTTGTTCACCTCTTTGATTATTATTGGTTTGGTGCTATGTGGTTGGGAGTCTTTTTGTGGTGGAAAGGTCTTTCCAGAGAGGCTGTTTCTGCAGTGTTTGCTTTGGATGCTCAAAGTTTGCATTCAGAAACATCATGCAGCCTTTTCACTGGGGACTCACACTGAGGCACAGCTAATTCAAAAGCTGTCAAATATGCATTTTCTTATGGGGCAAAATCACAGTCCACATTATCTTACTAATTTTATCAACAGGGCAGTTCGTTTGAAGCATCTTCTTGGGTCAGTGGATAAATATTTTAATTCTTTCCTCAGGTGGAGCAGGTTAGAGAAGACAATTTATAAGTGTATTCTTAAATAGACTTCTAAATGGAAACTTTTGTGAATTCAAAACTGATTTTCTGACACTAAAATTGTGCTTTGGCCTCATTCTAAGGCAAGAGCGTTAATCTCTTCTGGACAGACAGGCCCTTTGGAAATCATTCAGTTAAAAGGAGAAGAAAAAAAGCACCCTGAAAGTCATTTTCTTTATTCACAGAAAACAGAATGTCATGGAGAAATGATGAGCAAGTGTGTGTGTAATCATGTATTTATTTATCTGAATCCCACACTGCAAATTTTGTAGGTGCAGAAGATGATGAGAAAGATAAGGTACTGAAGTGATTGTTTAAACTGAAATTGAGTCTCACCCACTGCAGAGTTTGAATTAAACAAAAATAACCCAAAGCAGCAATGTAATAACCTTAAGTGAGCCACTTTTTAAGCAGCTTATACATAATGGAATTCTCCCAGCTTTTTACAAATGTTCCACATATGTTCAGATAATCATCGAACTGATGGGCTTTCCTCGCAGACGCCTGAAAATAAACGCTGATCTCAAAACCTGAGTGTGGCTCCTTTCCTTCCCCTGCACATCCACCTTCCACACGTTGTTCTTTATCCAAGGATCTAAGTGCTTTCACCAGACCAGAGCATCCTGGTTTTATAGATATATAAATATGTTTTATAGCCACTGTAGGGATTTCTGTGCTACAATACACTAATGGTTCGCCCAAGCAAGGTACTGTGGCCATAACAGTGATCAGTGCTGGATGTTTCAGTGCATAGAAAGGCTCCAGTGTCTCTCTGAACTAGGTAACCTATAAATTGTTTAACATTATTGGTGCTGACTCCTTATTATTTTCTTCTGGTGAGTGCCACTGTAGAGATAATATGCCGAAAAAATAATAATTCTTAATTGTTAACCACCATTTTCAGTTTCGAAGACATGGAGTAAAAGCAAATAGCAACCTAGGAAAAAATTTGGGAGATAAGGAGAATGGTTGTAAGGAGGAAACAGTTATGAGGCAGGAGTATAAATCCTGTTACAGATGGGTCTGAAAACAGGGCTCCAGGCAAATCTGGTCTGTGCAGACACCAAGGACATTTAGATTTGGATTTAGCAAGGTGGACTCTACCTATTAACTCATTAGACTACGAATACAATTATAACTGAAACATCTTGATTAGTCTAGCCCTGAAAAAAAAGGCAGAACAGCCCATTTTCTTGAGATTGTTTGTTCATCTTAGAGACAAAGGAAACATCTGGATCTCGATGGCAGCACTGGGGACATTGCTGAGAAGAGATTTAGGCCAGGTGGGCAGCAGCAGCAGAGCTCAGAAATGTGCTCCTCCATGATCTGTTATTAAACATTTTCCAAGCAGTGCTGAGCTGCTCCTTCAGCTGAACTCACTGCATCCTCGGCTTCGAGTCCCGTGCAGCACGGCAGCCAGCAAGTGACAGAAGGCAAACGTGCTGCCTGTGCTGATGCAGGCTCTTTCTATCAAAGGGAAAAGTGCCTGGACTTGAAAGAGACTCCCCGTGAGTGAGGAACACAGTGTCGGTTCCTCTAATGAGTGCCGATCTGGAGCGCGTGATGGGTAATTAGTGACTTTGATACCTGTGGGGAGCAGGTCATGATTTTCCTGTCAGGAGCTTCAGTGCAGGAGACACATCATTACTCCACTCAATGCTGATTATTACCATACCTGCTCAGTGCAATTTCATATTGCTTTTGGGGAGAAAAACAAAAAGGCTGTGAAGAGGTGGAAGGGTTTCTCTCCCCACCCCCCTCTCCCCTTTCTTTATTTTTGTTTTGTTGAGGGAAAGGAGAGCTCCTCTGTGTTTTCACACAAAATTGTCCCTGTTATAAGAAGATGAAATTGAGGGATGGAAGGAACCTGACAAGTATCCACTGAAAACAATTCTTTAAAGCAGCAAAACACATCCACAATGTGCCTGTATCAGCAAAGATCAATAGAAGATGATGTTGCTGTGATGTCTGTGTACGCATTTGCCCATCTCATGTGTCCAAGATAGGAACAACACGTTCCTGTTAAACACATCCCAGGAGACAGAGGAATTCAACAGACCTCCCTGGTTCTCTTAATAAAATCCTGAAGGAGTCAGAAAGATAGATGGAAAGAAAAAGAAAAAATGTTAGAAGAGAGCTAGGTTACATCCTTGGGAAAGATAAGGTACTGCCAGTGGTGCCAGTTCAGAAAAACCCTTTAACATTCAGGCTGCAGCTCTGTGCTGAGCTGTGATGGACCTCTGAGTGTCCTCTTGTGTCCTGGTGTCTGGGAAGCCCTGGCCAAGCTCCAGTGGAGATGTGCACTGCACCTATAGCTGGGGATGCATGCTGGGCTGCGCTGGGATCTGTGGCACTCATCAAGGTGTGGTGGCTAATTAAGGCAGAGGCTGAGGGCTGAGTCAGTTACACACATATCTCAGCACAATGCCTAATTCAGTGACTGGCTCTCAATCACTTTCTTCATTTTAAATACAGTAGACATGCTATGAGCCCAATCTTTTGCAAAAATGGGATGAGAGGGTGCAGGAAGAGATTAATGCAGAACTATTTGTGCATTTGCCATGGCTCACGCATGCTCGCTTGGTTAAATAGCTTTTCCTGGTGTGGAAATGCACAGGGTGATTTATTTCCCTTTCATAAATAAAAGATTTGGGATGGAAGATTGGCTATTTTCTTTCACACAAACTATGACATCCTAACGGCTGAAGCAGAGATCTGAGTTCAGCTTCCTGTGGACTGCTTTGACTTGCTCTGATCCCTGCTCTGTGGGGAGCTGCTGTTGACAGCAGTGTTTCTGCAGCCCCTGACTTGGACATTTTGGTGATTGTTTTACTCTCACAAGTCCCAGAAAATGGCGAGATAAGATGGATTAAGTTAGCTGTCCAAACTTCAGGGTAAGGATGAGGTGTAACTGGGAATGACTTCACAGTCTCCACAGTCCAGGCAGAGTGCTGGTCCCACCAGGCTCTACTGCCCTTCTCCAGGCAGGAGCAGATTGTGGACTTGCCGTCACTGCACTTCATCCTTCTCAGCCACACAAAAAAGCAGCATAGATTATTTCCCCAGGAGCAATGCAGAACAAGCAAGGTGAGCATCACCCCAGAGCACCAGCTCCTGGGGTGTCCTAGGGTGTCCTCACCTGGGGAGGACACACCAGGCAAGGACTCAGGCTTTCTCATCTGTTCCCCTGCCTTTAGAGCACTCTGGTAGAAAAGTTTGATAAGGGAGATTTCACCTTCTGCTGTGCAAACCAACCACAATTTCCAGGTTTGAAAGCTGGTCTCTTATGACAGGCACATTTCTTTTCTGCAAGAAGACTATCCCAAGTTAGAATTGGTGCGCAGAGTGAAGTTACACTTTCAGTTGGCTTTTCCTCCAGTGCATTCTTCAGTTATTGCTTATTTATAACATCAGAGACATTAAACTTTTCCAATAATGATCCTGATAATTATAGCCATCTCATTCAATCTTAACCGACTGGCGATTGTATCCTAATTTGGGATCAATGGGAAGTTAAAAGAATATACTTATTAAACTTAATAAGGATAAGTTACTAGTTAATGATGTGAAAATTATGTCACCAATAACTGTGTAATTACATTCTTATTAATGCATTCAAACATCTTGCCATTTAATTGGCATTTAACAAGCTCATTATAGCAAGATAATTAGATAGCCATTAATTGGTAAAACACTGATTGACATGTAGTATGCTAATAGATGTCTAGTGTGGTATAGTAGTCTTGCTATATGGTAATTTAATGCTTTCATGCTCCTATCAATTAGGTCGTTTAAAATATACAAATGTAATGTATTATAAAGTGATTGTATATTTATTGGCAAAGTCATCATGACTGAATCAGAGTCAATGTATTATTTGCATATGTGTTTATCTCACATTTCAATACAACCTCTGCTGGCCTTTGTAGGAACTACAATAAACAAACGAGTTCCTGGGATGTCCTGTAATCCCTATCTTACAAAACAAAGCAGAAATGTCCAAGGAGTGGTTCAGGACCAGCCTGTGGCTCTTGATGCACATCTGAGCTGAGCTCCCTGACCAAGAGAAAGGCCTTGCTGGATAATCCTGAGCATAGTTGGAATTAAGCAGCACCACTGACTGAAGCAGCATCCTCAGCATGGCCAGGGGTGCATCTGTGAGTTCAGCCCAACCCAGCAGGGAGCTGGTACCCCATGGGGAACTCCTGTCCCCTCCCAGCTGTGGGTCACCACCAGAGCGTGGCTCTCTGGCAGTGCTGTTGGCCACACAGAGATTCCAATTTGCTGCCTGTAGGATCATAAAAGTTGATAATTCTCTTCTAAGGGTTATAGTGCCTTAAAATCTTGTCAAATGTACAAATCCAAAGCCTGGACTCTCCTATTCTGAAGTTCCCACTGCTTGTTTCTACCAAGGAAGCCTGAGGAGTGTTCTGAGTTCTGCCTGGAGCTGTAATTCTGTTGATGGCTGCTAAGCAATGTACAAACATAAAGACCAACCCATTATCTTAATTATCCTTCCCTATGTAATCCCTGTGACAGTTTGGGGTTTGGTGACACTCAGAAGATGATCTGGAATTATGTGCTGTCCACTTGATGTTAGAGCTTGGTCACATCTGTATAATACATACCTCTTTTTTTTCGAAGAAGATTGTCAGATGCATTGAAACAGGACAAAGAGTTCAAGGATGTAATATTATTATTACATGCATTACACTAGCAGCTAAAGGTCCAGCAAAAATCAGTTTCCCTTCATGCTGGGCACTGAATGAACAGAGAGACAGAGATCTTGCCCTGCTTGAAATGGACTGGACAGCCAAAGGGCTCATGGTGGAAAGTTAATGTCAGGAGGGAGGAGAGGACAGAAATTAATATTGCAATCTATGCTAACACATAGAGACAAAAAGGGTTTGGCAATAGTGCTCTGAGAGCTCCAAAAAGCAGAAAATGAATGTCCTACTGCTGTCTCAGTGCCCTGCATCACTCTAAACTCTGCCCTGGGTATCCTGTTTCCATGGCACATCTCACATCCCCAGGTCCTGCAGCACCTGCAGCCCTTGGATCTCTGCAGGCACCCTGCCATGGAGAGAAGAACTTCCTGTGACTGACTCTGTTCTCAGGGCAACAAGTGGGTTCATTGTGCAGAACAGGAGATCTCGATTAAGCATAGAATCGTATCAGAAATAATGAATTAACTTATAATACATTTCCCTAGCTACCACAGGATTGGTCCCAGTGGTGCATTAAGTGGAAATGATAATGTGAGTCTGACTGCAATGATGACGTGCATATTGTTAATGTTCACATCCCCATTAGCTCGGGGGGGAGGGTGGAGTTTCACTCAGAATTTTGCAAACAGCATGTCACTACTGCAACATTTAGAAGAATCCTTTTAATTCTCTTGCCATTATTTTTAATTTCAAAGACTAGGACAATAACAGGAATGGCTGGTTCACTAAAAATAGCCATGATGTGACCATGGAGATGCAAGCTTTCCTTGAGAAGACATTCAGCACTGCAGGGTATACAACAGGGTGTTTTCTTAGCTGTGGCATCATTCATCCAAATATAGGCAGCAGAAAAGGGCTTGGAAAATGTGGTGTGTTTCTATTAGCAGAAAAATTTAGCAGGGCACTAGGGAGAATATTTTGTTGCTTCCAGCCATTATGACAAGAAAAGAGATTTAATGCATTGGGAAGTAAAGAGGACAGGTTGCTCTGGGTGTGAAGCAGTGAGGGTGGAAGAGCAGCTGCAGTGCACAGGGATGGGACAGGGGAGCTGAGGATTTGTGGTTATGGAGAGAACTTTGCTTGGGGGTATGAATGGGATGGGTTGGAACAGAGGGCCATGCACAGATTTTGGATGGTGGCCTGGGGAAGATGACAGGGTTGGGAAGGGATGTGGCACAGTGGAAGTGAGCTACCAGAGCTTGGCTCACATGGGGTGAGTGGCTCAGGAGGGGCTTTGGGGCAAGGCAGGGGATGATGAGCTTGGGGATGCAGCTGTGGGATGAGGGAATAAGCCCTCTCCTGTGCCCCATCTCCAGCGAGGGCAAATCCCAGTGCCACCACCCATGGCAAGTCAGAGAGAGAACATTTAGCAAAACGCAAACTTGATCTATGACAAAAAAAAAAGTCTCTGTAAGTACAGGTCAAATAAGCCCAAGGGACAAACTCTCCTGCAGTTCAGGTAACTTGCAGGAGGAGCACACAGTGATGAGCAGAACAGGTTGCTCACCCCCAGGCACAGTAATTCCTGTGTTTTCTCCAGCACTCCTTTTTATTTTGAATTAGCAGCCAAGAGCAGGTAGGCAGCTCTTGAAATCATTTGCTTACAAGCCCTGATACCCATCTGGGATCAGGAGAGAAATCAGATTAAGCTTGTTTGTGTGTTAAATGTTAGGGAAAAAATTACTTGTTGTAATAAGGGACAAGGGCTGGAATGTGCTCCCCAAAGTGGACAGCTCTTATCTGCCTGAGTCAACTCTGATCACACCAGACCCTTCCCTCATCACACTGCTGCCTTCCCACCCTTCCTACTCACCCTTTACCTCCCACCACACAAAAAAAGACAGGATTAAAGGGAAAAAAAGTACTCCTAGCAAAATGCCAGGGTTTTAAATTAAATTTAAAACAGTTTAATTGCCTAATTGCTCAGCTATTTTGTGCAGTTTATTAACAGAAGCAATTCTTCGGCAGTCATGCCAACATAGCAGAAAATTGGCATTTGAGCCAGGGGGAATTAAAGAGGCAGAGTGCGGAACTAAAACAAAAAGAATGCCTCGAACCTAGTGGAACAGACATTTGAGGCTTTCATCTCATTTTTATCTCTTTCCCTAATCTGCTGTAGAAAGATCAAGGTTTGGTTTTGCTTTTTAATGTGGGAATGACAGTTGCTCATCACCACTGCCTTTGCATTTGGAAAAGTACTGGATTTCCAAAGAAATGAATGTTTAAGGAAGCAGCACATTTACAAAGAAAATAAAATGCAATTCTTGCCAATAATATTGGCATCTTTTAGAAGAGTTAATTCGAGGGCATTTTTCATAATAAACCTCACTGTTAAATATGCGTGTGTGTATTCAAACAAAACTAGCAAATCATCCATATAAATGAATGCATGCACTGACTGAATAGAGGAGATTAATATTCAGTTATAATATACTAGACTCGTCATATGCTCTTTCCTTACCATACTGAGGGAAAAATAGAAAGGGGAAGAGAGGGGAGGAGAGGAGAGGAGAGGAGAGGAGAGGAGAGGAGAGGAGAGGAGAGGAGAGGAGAGGAGAGGAGAGGAGAGGAGAGGAGAGGAGAGGAGAGGAGAGGAGAGGAGAGGAGACAGTCATGATGCAGAATAACTAATCCAATATTTATTGCCTGTAAAAGAGAAATTCTGGTTTGCTATGGATGATGCTATTGCTCTAAACTTCAGAGCTGCATCCAAGTACCCATCTGTGGAGATGTTGGTATGTCCTTGCTGATGTCTCCTCTCTTTTTAAGGTAGGCAGCCACTTGGGAAACTCTTGTCAGGTGTTCTATAGCAGAGATATTAAGAAGGGAACCCCAGACAAACCACTGGGACTCCTGTACGAGTTTATTTCCTATGTGTATAAAGGATGCAAACAATTCACTGCTTTGGGGAGGATTTCTGTAGCTGTGATGATCCTGCTGTGTCATAGCTCACCCTGCCTCAAAGTGAGAGTCCTACTCACAGCAATCACTGTGATGGTATCAGGACAGCTTTTGTTATTGGTGTTAGCCAGGGTCAGAATCACACCCCAGGGTATTTAAAGCAGACCTGCTGGCCATGGTGTGCATAACTGGAATATGCAACTGCAGGAGTGGCGTTTGTGGAATTCCCTGCTGGTGTCTGGCAAATTGGGGCCACTTAAGAGATGACACATGGCAGGTGAAAATGAGCCAGAGCAGAGCCCCTCATTTCTGTGTTGGAAATGCATTTCAAGATGACCCTTTCCATTTACAGTGAGGTCTGCTTGACACAGCAGCTAAATCCCTCCAGCTGTGTGAGTGCATCACGGCAAACAGGTTTTTCCAGCTTGCATTCATCCTGCACCGTTTGGCAGGTTTCCTGGGGAGACCCAGAGCAGCCCTCCTGTGTGTCCCCATCTTGGAGGGACTGAAGTTTGGGGTGGGGAGCACAGCCCTGCCCTGTGGAGCTGCCAGGGAGGGTAGAGAAGTGTCTGGTGCAGCATCATGCAGGAGGTCCTGTCTCAAGCTCTGTCTGCCCCCAACCAACACACACAGCACCAGCAGCTGGAGAATGATCAGTGCATGACAGTACCTGGGAATGAAAAAAGGGCAACATTTGCTAGATTTATGCTGAGCAGCTTGCCCAATAAAAGTGTCTGTTCCCTGAGATAATCCTGATGCCTCCAGTGCTGATTGTAGAGTGAGAAAGAAATGCCAGCTGACCTCACTGGGGCTGAAGGCTCTCAGAGAGCTGATGGAGTGATAACAACTTTATCCAGAATACTCAATGCCCAGCTTCTCCCTTAATTTCATCACTCAGATATCTCATTTTTTTCCTGTACGTAGAAAGGACATGGTTACACCACACTGTGGATGAAGCCAGCTGTAGTAATTATCCAGTCAGAGAAGTCTAACTTCTCCCTGCTTGAATTTTTGCAAACAACCCCACCTCAGCTTTAGTTCAGACAAAATATCTTTGATATATTTTGACATATGACATTTTAATGCATTTCTCTATCTGAAAAACTGACATTTTCCATGAGACATGGGTATTTCCTGTGAATAGACTTATTTAGGTGCTAACTGTTTGTTTCCAAAAGCCAGTTTCAATGGAAAATGTTAACCATTCCTTTGTCATTTGGAGAACAGGTAAATTTGCCTTCTCTCCTGGTGAGCTTTCGTGATGCCATCTCTCATTCATGGTCTGCTTGTTTCAGCCCTTGGCTGTAAGTGTAGAGCAAAGCAATGTAGGTGACAGTCAAATCTCCATCTCCTTGAGGTAGAAAATTGGGAACCATGCAGAGCAGTAGCCCTGGTGATAATTAAAACAATATCCCACCCACAAGTGGATAGGATTTTAACCTGGAGATGAAGGGGATGCTCTGTCTTATCATCCCTTCCCTGCAGGTGTGAAGGGGTGAGGTGAAGCACTTTGCTCTTACAGAGTGCAATTTCTGCAATTTCTTCTGGCTTTTTTGCCTCTTGTCTAGAAAAATGGTGAATGGGGCATTCAGCTCCCTATCTGTTCAAAGCTTCTGACACTGGGTGATGACCACACATTTATTTTCTCTCAACCTCTGTTAATCTTGCTGTACTGAGATGGTTTATCTCAAGCTTTGCCTTTGTCACTAAGAAAAAGTGCATTTTCCCACGGGAAAACACATGTGCTCAAGCCAGGAAGCACCTGATGAGGGCAGAGAGATAAAAGTGTGGCCAGAACATGGAAAGTAAAGCAGCACAGGACATCACAGCAGCCCCAGGCACTGATAAGAAGCACAGAAAGGCGTCCTAAGACCCGAAATCTGAGCTATCTGGTGCCACAGGCCATCACCCAAGCTCTGTGTGCTGTGACATGTGGCACCTGCTGCTGTCCTCCTGCTCCTGCAGCCCCTGTGGGTGCAGCCAAGGGAGCAGAGCATCTCTCCAGAGTGCCCAGAGCAGACACTACGGGAGATGCATCACAGAGCCTTGGTGTGCTCAGGGATTGCTGCTCCTGCCTCAGCAGCACATGAAAGAACACCTTGATGCACCTGAGAAGAAAGAGTTTGCATCACAGTGAGCACTTTTAGAGCTCCTCCTGGTGCAGACAGCGAGTGTGGTGCTCAGAGCTGCTCTCCTGCAGCTCCTGCCCCAGGGAGAGCTCTCCTCAAACGCAGCTCTGCCCTGCCAGTGCTCCAGGGACTTCTCAGCTATTACATCCAGACCTCATACAGCCTGCAAGCAGCCCCCAAGGATCTGTTTCACAAGGAATTTCCACCGATTTTGACCCCTAATTCACTTTGATTCTCTTGAAGGTCCTGGCTCCCAGCCCCTGGAGGATTCACCCAGCAGCCTGAGACTCCTCATGGCCCCAGAGCTTTCCAGCTGAACCAGTGCCACTTGCTTTCTGTGTTGCAGTCCTTCTGCCAAGGGCATGTCCTGGTTTTGTGTCCTCTAGGTCTGGCACCATTCATCCTGCAAATGCCCCAGAGCACACAGTCCACCTCTCTTCTGTGCTCCTTCTGTGAGCTCTCTCTTTGGATCCAAATGTGTGTTTGACAGAACTCAAACTCTTCTATGCCTCATGTCCCAGATGAGTGACCTAGAAAAGGACTGCAGGTAACCTCTCAGACCCATCCTTTTATGTGCCATGGCAAAGCTCAGGGCATAGATCACTGAGGTGCTTTTTAAGGATCACTGAAAAATAGTATTTTACCTCACTGGTTATATTAAAAAATATGTATAGAGCAGGGGTGGGAGATACAGCCCAGTCCTCCTCCCTCTCATAGCTGCTGTGGTGAATAGAAAAGTTGATGGGCAAAATAACATTCCACTTTGGTTTTCCAGTTTTCTTTAATACTTTAAAGCCAGTAAAAAAGAGTATGTAAAACATATAAACCCCAGAAGTTCTCTTTTTTTACTCAATGTTTTGAGAAGGAAGGAATTACTTTTGTTTATTAATCGCTTTCTCCCCACCTATCTGCAAAGAATTTCACCTGACCTGATGGGCTGAAAACCACTGTGTTGGTCTGAAAAATGTTGCTGGGCTTCCTCAGCTGGATGCAGGGGTAACTACATCAGTGAGTGAGAAATGGCATTAGAGTCCTCCAGAGTCTGGCAATTGTTGGGTGGAGAATGGAGCTGGAGGTTTTCTCTCTGCTCACTTTCATTGTGTTTCTGTCTCTGAGTTTGTCTGAAGGGCACAGTCTGATGTGGCTGGGATGGAACACCCTGCCAGGATGGTCTGGAACACCTTCCCACCCCACGAGAGGGAACAGAGTGGAGATGGTGGGGTTTGATGTTTGTGCAAGCAGAGGCACAAAGAGGTGAGGTGTAATCTCCACTACAAATCTGGCTGAATCTCTTTTGAGGATAAAAGAGCAGAGTCCAAGAGGCAGGGAAGATCAAAGTGCTGGTATTTGGATGTGAACTGTAACTGTGAAAAAGGTTTGGCCCTCAGGCAAATCCAGAATTAAGCTCTCATTTCAGGTTTGATGGTAACAAATTCCCACCAGTGGATCTGTGAGGTGCCCACCAGCCTGGAAAACACATGATCTGGTCCTGGAAAGCCAAGTCTTTTATATGTGGGTTCCAAGAAAAGGATTAACACTTTAGAGGAAAAAAAATATCGGATTCATATACAAATTCCCACCACCCACAGTCATAATAATATAACTTATAGATCAGTGGGAGGTTATGCTCAGGTCATTTCTCTGTTTTCCAATGTATCCTTTGGATGCAGAACTGGGAAAATAACAGCTCCTGTAAACTTCTCTGGTCACTGAAATTAACTGGAAAAATCAGATATGAATGCATGGCTGAATCTCCACCTTCCAAAGTTACTGAAACTTCAAATCCTACCCATATCCCAAAAGAAAATGTCAATATTGAGACAATTTCCTAAATTTTAATGTTCATTTCATGTTTTTAAATAAAAATAATGGATCATTATTGTGACAGCCCAGTAATCAAACATGCTTAGTTCCTATTGAAAAGGAAATGGGTTGTGACTGTACACATAGGCAATGTATCATTTCTTCTAAAAAAAAAACAAACAAAAACAAAATCCCAAAAGATAATTTCTTTCAACAGTAGTGGTTTCTTTGGCTAATCCACTTCTCCACTCTGCTGTGGCCAAATTGTTTTCCTGGGAGGACTACCATATGATACAGATCTGGTAGGGTGTTTTATTTTGGACCAAGTAATTGCATTAATTGGTACGGCCACTGTTCAATGATAATTAAGAAAAAAGCCAAAAAACAAAACAAACTACAAAGGCATACCATTACAAAGTTTTCCAAGAAAATATTTGAGCAGTGAAGCCATTTTAGGCCTATAGTTAACCCTTCCATCTGCAGCTCTGTCAAATAAATCCTCTGCTAGGCTTATGCATGCACAGTGGCCCCATTGATTTTAACTGGTGCTATCATGGGGCCAGAGAGAGTAAAGAAGTGCAATTGACTGCAGTGTTTTTCCCCCTCCCTTCCTCATCTGAAATGATGGAGAATGGATCCTGACAGAGACAGTTGGGATAACCCAGTGGAAATTTTCACATCTTACTACAGAGACACAGTGAGCTGCAAGATCCTTCCAGGAGGAGATGTGGGATGAGTCCTTCCTCTTGCCAGACCCACTGGCCAGCTTCCCCTTGTGCCCTGTGGGTGTCACATCCTTAGGGCTCATTATGGGCTCTGTGAGGGGCTGTGATGAAAAACCTGACTTGTGGAATGTGAAATACTGAGGGCCAGACTGGGATAGATTCCCTTCCTTGCTTTGAAGTCAGCAGATTGGCAGGTTAGTAATCATCTGTGCTAAGTTTTGATAGCCTCAAAAAAAGAAGTGGTGCCTGTCCTGAGCCACTGAGGAACTGGAAATGTTATGGTTTGAGCAGCTGTTTAATTCACCCTTTTGATTCAGTAATTTCCTCCTGCCCCAAAAATCTTTCTTGCTGGGAAAACCTGCTCACTAACATTGTCAGAGGTGAGTGTGTGCAGTGGGAAGCCAGGGATGCATCCATCTTCTGACAGTAGGAGCTGCTGTAGCATTGTACATGTCCCTGCAGACACCCAGATTAATGGTTTGACCTGGTTCCAAGAGCTAAAAAGTGTTTGTGGCAGAGGCTTTGTCACAAAAGGCTGCCAAAATATTCTGCCAGACAGCAATAAACTCAATTTACATTATAACTTAACACTTCTTTACCTCTTGCCCTCCTGCCAAGTATGACAACATAACGTGCAGGAGCCTGTAGCAGAGTAGGAAAAACCTTCTAACGTTTTCAAGCAGAAAATTCCTGTGAAAGACCAACTCACTCTCTCGAAGAAACTGCTGGAAACTTCTGGAAAGCACTTTTAGTACTGCTCTTTCCCCAGAAACAACCTCCTGCCTAGCTCCATGCATGTACAGAAAACACTGAGCAAAATCCCCTTGCTGTGTTCCTGCCCTGTTTCCATCAGATCTAGAGACACAAAGGTCCTGGCTCATCTCATGTGACACAACTCACGCTGTTTGAGAAGTGCAAAAGGAATTTCAGTCAATGATCAGTGAAGCTTCCTCTTCAGTGCTGCAGGTACACACTTGTGTTCAGCTCTGCAAAGCATTACAAACTATTTTGTTGCTTGTGTTTCTGTCTGTATTTGTATCTGAATTAACCAGCTCTTCAGAGTATTTTTGAACTTGAGACTATTTTACTTGGTTCCTGAAGAGCAAAGCCAACAGTCCCCATTAAGGAAGCACAACAGATGTCCAGAGGACACAATGAAGAGCAGCTCATGGAAGCAGTTCAATTGCTGCTGGAATTCTGCTGTCTTCACCAGTTGCTCTGCTACAGTGACCTCCAAACTCTGCTAAGGGCATTAGAAACACCAGAGCCAGCTCTGCTCAAAAAATATTTAACATGAAGGGAAACAGGTTCAAATGGAATGAAAAGCAGAGCATCAGCAAATTGCAACAAAGCACAAAATCTGCCTGTGTTCCAGAATAATGAATGCATTGACTACATCATCTGTGTGTATCTGTGCAGCAGCCAGCCATTTTCAATACTTTTAATGCATACAGCCATATTTTGTCTCCAGCAGCAAACTAATGCTGTAATTGCTGCACTAAACCCCTCATATTTTCTAATATATCCCTCCCTGTGCAATTCTGAGGGAGCTCCTTTTTTTCTTTTTCTTACAGGTAAATTCACCTACGTGCACATGGATTCATGTATGACCTCTAACTCCAATGCTCAGCCTCCTCTATCCCAGTTTGGACAGCTAATGACAAATCCCTATCTATTTTCCTCCCCCTCCAGACCTTGCTGTATCTCTGAGAAAGGCCTGGTGACCGTTGTACTCCAGTATTTTTGAAGGAAGAGTTCCTTGCTAATATGGTTTTCTGGAAAAAAAAAAAGCCTGTGTGTTCATGGCCAGCTCAGAGGACAAGCAGAAAGGACACACAGATTTCTGGGTGTTGACATTGACATACCACAGAGTTTTGCCATTGCCACTCCTAAATTTATGAGCAGTTTGGAATGAAAGCTATGCTGGGCAATCAGGCTCTTATTTTATGATAAGCAGGTACAGAAAACAGTGTGAGAAATGAGAAAATGGTGGGTGCAAGCTCTCTGAGCTGGAAATGAAAATAAAAAGCATTTCCATGTGTGTAGTCTGGAATAACATCCATCAGTTTACCCCCAACAGGAGAATTCAGTGGTGTCCTGGATGTCTGGAACTGTCTCAAACAATCCACCCTTCCATTAGTGCTAGTGATTTTCTTTCTTTTTCACCAGACAGACACAGTTTTATCAAGCACCAAGGCTCAGTAACAGATCAAAGTTATTCCTGCTTCAACTCCTGCCTCCAAATCAGCCACACTGGTCATGTTAGCTCATCAGCCATGAGCTAACTCTATCAAAAGCATCTCTGGTGATCCAGGGGGAAGAGCTTAGTGGCCCAGCTAAGGTCCTGGCACTGAATACTCTATAATAAAAATAATACATGTCTGAAGCCAGGCTTGCATTGCCCTTCCTGTTGCAAACCCTGTCAAATAGAGCCATTTCTGCACCCCTTTCCTGCCTGTGAAGGTTTGTGGCTGTCAGGAGTCTCCCAGGTCTGTGCTCCAGGCTGAACCTGTGTGGATTTGTGGCTTCACTCTCAGCAGCTCATCAGGCAGGCTGCTCTCACCAGCACAAAGAGCTGCTTCTTAAAGGAATCTACAAGGCAAATATCTTTTGTCTCCCTTGTTCTGGAAACAAAGGCAACACAAATTGCTAGGAAGGCTGAAATGGAAATGGAGAATGAAAATAATTAAAGCTCTCTCCCAGCAGCCATGCTGGGGCTGGCTTTCTGCTCTGGCATTATGCAGTTAGTGCCAGCAGGAGCAGAGCTGGCTGCAAGAAGGACTCTCTGGGTTATCTTATATAGTTCTAATGTAGTTCATATTTTTTGATTTTTCTTCTGTGTGCCAGCAAATGGCCCCTTGTATCTGTCCTGTCAGTTCAGCACAGTTCACACAGTGAGATACACTCTGGAGCCCCATGCATCTTGTCAGTCCAAAATTAGCCATGGAAATAAACCTTCCCAAGCAGGGGGCATGTGCTGGTCCCAGAAAGACAAATATATGCTTTTAGTGGGCCAAGACACTCATTTCTTGCTGCTGGAGAGCTGTTTGGATGTGAAAACACAAAGCTTAACGGTGCTGGAATACACCTTGAAGGGAAAAATTCCTGCATATATTTTTTTTTGCATCTTTTTAAGGAGTGGGTGTAGCAACCCTGAAAGAGCCAAATATCAGTGCAGATCGGAGATAAGAATCCTGAGGCAGATACCTTGCTGGATTCCCCACACAGCTCTGCCAAGGCTCTTCATTCCTGACCTGAGCACAGAGACCTGCCTGTCCATATCCCTGTGCTTGCTTCCAACAAGCTCTGACACCAGCCCTGGAGCATCCTGCCAAAGACCTCTCTCCTGAGCAGCAGGGTGCTGGAATCCACCAACCCACATCCCTGGGAGGATGAAGCCCCCTCTCTTCATCTTCCAACAGAGAAAGGGTGAGACTTGTCCTGCAACCTCCTTTGCTATCCCAGGTCTGCTTGGGGATGTGCAGCTCCTCCCAGTCCAGGACAACTGAAGATATGCAAGTGACAGAGGAAGGTGGGTGAAATCTCTCAGCTGGATGTGGCTAAAGCCAGACAGGAATCCTGGTCTCCAAAGATGAAAGTTGCTTGTATGTGACCACCCTGGAAAACCGTACTGTGGGGGGATTTGCAAGCACTTGGCACTGATTCCACTCTGTTCCCCTTAAGTCTGTGGGATTGCAGCCCTCACAGGAGCAGAGCTTCACCCTCGTGAAGTGTTTCAATGTTTTTGACTGATGAATTTGCACATTATATATGTGAAGCCATATGTGGCTCTGTCGGAACCGCTCCAGTTTCCCATCCCTTGCAATGTGTTGTGCTGCTTTTAGCACACAGAAACATAAGCCTCCTATCACTCACACTGACATCCATCAGTTTGCTTGGACCATTTCTCGACCGCTGGAGGCTGCAGCAGCACTGCTCAAGACAATGGGTTACTCTCATTTATATCAAGTCCAACTTTTCCCCAGAATGGTGAATATGTTCAGAACAGTGGCACGTTGGAGAGAAAGCAGGAGTGAATTTTTGGTCAGAAGATCAGGGGTATCTTTTCATTTCAATACAGACATCTTTTAGACCTGCCTGCTGTGTTCAGCTTGGACATTGCAGGGACCTTTCCCCATGGAGGTGAAACCTAGAGACTGAAAGAAATGGTCTCTCCGAATTTTGAGTCTGTGTTTGGTGCTGTACTAGGAGCTCCAGTCAGCTGTAGGAGCCCTAATCCCTCACAGAACACTGGCAGATATTCAGCAGGAAGAAAATCCTTGTCCAGAGCTGTTACAGTCAACGTGCTCAGCATCCTACTCAAAAAGGTAAATTTGGCTCTGCACCCAGCTGTCAAAACAGGCCAGAAGTTCAGATACCAGAGGGAAGGTGCAGGAACAGAAGACAGAGCAGAACAGAAACCTAGAAAGCTACTTATGTTCATTAATAGCTTTCTTTTTTCTCCCCTGTGAATAAAGGCACGGGGAATAATAATGGGCTCTGTGCTTGTTAGCTGCAAAACACTACCATCAAGTTTGCTCCAAAACTCCTATCCTCTGTCATGCTGTATACAAAAGAAAAAGGCAAAGAAATTCAAAGGCAGGAGGGAGTCTAAGTTCAACTTGTTGAGCAGAGTTTGATACCTCTGAGTCTCATTAATATTTATGTAGGTTGGGAGAACAGAAACTCCGTGCAACAAGTATGGAATATATGTACTCAAAACTCCACTCTGTGTAAAGACACACACACATCTTCCTCTGTACAAGTTTGTAGCCCTTGATGCTTTACAGTTCTTAGCAAATCATTGTGCCTCAGTCAGAGTTACACCTCATTTCCCCCTCTCCATAAATATATTACGATCACATAATGTTTTAATAACTTCATGGGAAAATTGAAAATAAGGCAAAGATGACAACTTCTTATGGATATAAATTTCAACAGCCTCGGTTTTTCCTTTTTTATGAAGTCATTAAATGCTTCAAATTGAACAAAAGGTAGTCTCATAGCTTTGTTTAGCAGCAAATTGGAAATGTGATCAAGTCTATAACTCTGGAAAAATAAACCTAACTTTGTCCACTAATTTTGCTTCCATTAGGCTCCACAATTCAACAGGCAATGGTACCTTTTTAAGAGGATCAGTAGACATGTTGATGAATTCCCAGCCTGACCATTGACAGTGATTTCATCACATCTCTTTCATTCACAATTACTTTAAGAAAATATGGTTTTACTGTGATTGATGGGGAAGGAATGAATTACAGCATATATACAAAAATGCTCTGAAGAAATAAAGCTGCTATTTCAACTCAGCTTCTTAATGTGATTCCAGTTTTGTTTTAAAATTAGGAACTAAATATTCATGTGGGCTGAGTTTGACCCTTTTGTGCTGGAACTTGGTTCCCTTTCAAACCACCTTTCAGCCTGCTGACAGCAGCTCTGAACTTTGGGAAATAATGGCTGAACACAGCATCAGGTCTGAAAACCAAAGGTTATGGCTGGAATAGCCCAAATCAAACCCAGCTCATCAGGAGACTCCTCATTCCACTGGCACCCTTAACTCAAGCCCTCTTTGTTGGTTCATCTCCCACAATAACCACTCATCCTACATGATGGGCTCCAAGCATTTTTGGAGCAGTTCACAAGGAAGCAGGTGGCATCTTTGGGCTGTGAAGCTTTCCCAGAGCAGTGTGAAAGTCCATAGCACAAGAGAAGCAGTCAGAAGCAGCAGCTGACAGCCTGGTGAAGATGCTCAGTGTGTGGAATTACAGAAGATGCTCTGCTGGTGGCTAGAAAATTCACATGCTGACTCTTCATGGAAAGAATTACCACTCACCTTAATTAAAAAAAAAAAATCCACTGTGAGGCAGAAAGGCATCATCAAAGTGCTAATTCTTTCTAAGACTGATTTATTATCTGCTGAGCTAATAGATTAACCAAACAAAACACAAACAGTGGGTGTGATATGCTGGAAAGTCACCAACCCAGTGAAGATCTACATGTAGTGATAAGAGGGGAAAAAGCCATCGCTTTCCAATTCAACTCATTTGAACTTGTGCCAGGTGCCACAAGGGAATTGTGAAGATCTGTTGTGTGCCTAATCCGTATGGGAACACGTGTACACAGTTACTGTGGGAAGCACAACACACACAGGGATGCTGCATTCAATGCAGGTCAAAGTGCAAACAGAGAGAAAAAAACAGTGGTGGAATTGGATAGTACAAAGCTGGGAACAATGAAAAAGCCTTTGTGTTTGTGTGTGTGTGTCTTTGCTTGTGCTGGACACACATTTGCAGGGGGTGTTGTGAAGGTGAGGTTTGTCTGACAAGCTTTTTATCACTCCCATTGAAGTATGAAAACAGGCGTGGAATCAGGAAATGATTCACTTTCCACTGAACAGCCCTAGGAGGCAACACCAGAAACACAGGCGAATGGAGAGCTGGTTTGAGATAGCATGAGCAAAATATCAGTCTCTCTGCTTTCACTGTAGCTGAGAACCTCAAAACCCACCAGCCCCTCCTGAAGTCCTTTCCTGCTCCTCTTTCTTGCCCTTTAGGAGGGTAGCATCCCACAAGGGGCTGTCAGCAGCTGATTTCAATCAGATGGTCTCTGAAGTTTTATATCAGGGGCTCAAGACCCAAGTCTGAGTAGCTTGAATAGTTTCCCAAGAAACTCTTGCCAGCCCTCCCACCTTTAAGTGTTTTTAAACACCTTCTGACATTTGTCAGTGAGATGGATACTGAGTCTTTGAGGCCAGAGGTGTGTTGTGGTCTGTAAGGCCACATAAATCCTTCCAGAATCAAAAGCAATGTCATGTTGTTTTCTCCTCAACTGCAATCAATAGGGCTTTGGCATGGAAAAGAGGTGAGCACCTGCACATGGACTCATTGAAAATGCCAACACAAACACAGGCTTGGGAATTACAGGCTTGCCAGGGCAGAATTATCCCTCATGTAGAGAAGCAGATGAAGTCTCAGAAAAAATCCCTTATTAATCAATAGCTGATCTCTTTAAGCAAATAATTTCCAAATTTAGGATCTCTGCTAGCAGTGGGACACCCAGCAGGGATTACAGCAGCAGTTTTACAGCACAGAGCGCCACCAACATCAACTTAATTTACTGAGCCTTTAGAAGGAGAAGGGTGAAATTGGACTGTGGTACAAATCATGTTACTACTGTAAGTTTAGTTTGCCAGGCACAAATATCCTTCCAGCCAGGTAGCTGAGTGCTGTAAGTTAATGCATGTCAGACTGCCACAGACCCCCAATTTAAAGTTTCCATTTGGCTCAGTGGGAATTAATTGTTAGGTTCTGTCTTCTTCTGTTTTCTTTTTAATGTCAAACACCCATCCAGCAAGAGCTGCAAATAATACCCTCCTAAGGGTAAATTGTGAGCTCATTGCTCGTTTAAGTCACATTGAGTGAGAATACTCCCTGGCTGTGCTCTGTGAATCAAAGAGAGCATATGCAATCATCTGAAGCAGCAGCAGCAGCTGCTTTTCCCAGAAACCTTTGGGAAACCTGACACAATTACTGATCAATACCCTCTCCAGTTAATTGATGAGCTATGGAGCCAAAAGGGAAAAAAAGAAAAAATAAAAGAAAGAGGCTATCAATAAATAATCTTAGTTAGGAAACGGAGGTCTGAGAAGAAGTGCTTGAAGTTCAAGGGATGATGACCATGCCTGGGAAGAAAAATGAGGGTTGAGGACAAGAGGGGCATTCACAGATATATGTGTCTTTTGGAGATAATGGGCATGGTAGAAACTGAATAAGATGCAATGATGAACCGTGGAGAAAATGAAGCCATTGCATCCTAGGAAAACATGTGCTCATTGCTACAGAATTGCTTCCCAAATTCTCATCCTGACCTCTCTCAGCAGATTGACACAGAAAGTTCTTTTCTACATTTAACCAGTTCCAGACCCACTTCACCATCCAGTTAATGAGCCAAGTGTAAAACTTTGAAGAGGCCAAAGAACAGAGCAGCAAGAGGCCACAGCACAAAGCCAAAGGAGATCCTGACCACTGTCTTCAGGCAGTGACAGCTGTCACACTGGCTGCTGTTTTCATCCTTGCCCTGTCCAGACATCTGCAGACACACTAGTCATCACCCATGAAACAGCAGGACCAGATCACCCTGCAGAAGGGCTGAGCCCAGAGCTCACCTCATCCCAACTGTGGGCAGACTTTGAGCCCATAAATTAGGCCAGACATCTCTCTGTCTCTCTGGGTCTGAAAGTCAGGCTGGAGCTCTGCTCCTCACTCTGCACTGTGGCTGCAAGTCACTTCACTGCATATGCCACTATTTCAGCCCTCAGAAAACAGGGCAATCTTTGTCCTGACTTGTGTCTTATTGGTATCAGGAGGCTTCATAACTGACAGCCAGGATAAAGGTGTTGAGAGGGGCTCTGAGCCTGTTGTTTTTATTGAACACATGGGAAAGGCTGCTTTATCAGCTGTCACCTGTACTAAAGACAACACCCTCTTGTCTTTTGGCAAAGGAGCTGATGTGCTTTTGTGGGTAATCCTGACCTTTTAAGGAGCCATTTCTAAGCCACTATTTCAGCTGCTTCTGTCTGTGGGTTGAGGGCAGGAATGGATGCAGTGCTTTAGCTGGTTAATCCCCCAATGCTGTGTCTGTGGTGAGGGATTGTGAACCCCCCTGCCAGTGCTGGGTTTAGGGAGCAGCCCCAGCAGAAGCTCCATGGTTTCTAAAGGGAGGAAAACACGCGTGTGCCAGTGTGTGCACAAGTGTGTGTGAGTAGAAACAGGGAAGGGGGAACAAGGGCAGCCCTTTGAAACTCCTTCTTGTTCTTCCCTTTGATGTGATGGCAGGGCTGGTGCTCACACACACAACTTCTTTGCTTTGATAAATCCATGCCTCACAGGCAAGATTTCAAAGGGAATTTTCAAGCACCTTCCCTCTGCTCTCCTGACGAGTTTGAGCTGGGAAGGGGGGAAGCTGGGTGGAAGTGGAGGAGTCGAGCATCCGCTGTGAAGGCACAGATGTGATAACCATCAGCAGCACCAAAATCAGTTTTGGCTCAGGCACAGTGGCAGGACAGGCTCTCACCTTGCTGCTCTCTCCCAGGCTGGTGGAAGGTGCTGCACCTCCATGGCAGGACTGCCATATGTGAGGATGTCCCTCTCACAGGTAGGACTGGGGGGACATCAAACATTATTCCCACCCCTCTGTGAGTTTGTTGCCAAGGTCTGTTTGTTGGGTTCTGGCTTTTTTGGTTCAGAAAATGAAAATCCACTGTGATTTCTATTGACTGACTTTATCACCTGGAGCTTGCAAACAATGCTGCTGTCTCTTGTCTCGGGAGCAATGCAGTTTAACAGAAACCACCAAAGGATCCCTATGTCCCTGCATATGGGGAGAAGGAGGCTTCCCTCAATCCTCAGCCAAAAAATGAGATGCTGTCTGGAGTCAGAATAGGATTTGGAGATTATGATTCAGAAAGAGTCTAATGTAGGAGCCGGTGGCCTCCCAGGAGAAATCTGGCTTCAGAGTTTTAGTGGGGAAAAAAAAATGACACATGCAGGAAGAGATTGTAATCCCTAAATCTTTTGCAGGGTAAAAATTCAGTGCTATTAAAGTTACCATGAATTTCACCATCACCTCCAGCAAAAAGAGGCTTGTTTGCCCCTTTTGGTCTAAAAGCCTCCCTGAAGTGAGAGCATGTCTGGCAGAGATCAGTTGGGTGTGGTTCTGTGCTCCCATCCCCATCAGCTGCACAGAAAATCCTTGAAATCCTTCCCCAAGAAACACAGGAATCTGCACCCTTCAGGAGTGCTGAAATAACCTTCACATGCCTGGCAAGCTCATGGTAGCTCCCAGAGAAGAGTCAAGGGAAAGAGGATCCTTGGGAACTTACCTATAATTCATATACAGGTAACGATGCATATGTGGGCAAGATAAAATCATCAAACTTCATGAAATATCGTAAGAACAGATTTGCTTTTGCTCTGGGAGTTTCACCAGCTCTGCCCAGCCCTTCTCAAGAGCAATGCAGGTGGCACATGCAAAATTTAGCATACCTCTCTCTCCCACAAAGAACACCTTTTCTGCCAGAATATGCAGCACAGGTTAACTTAATAACACAGCAGATCCCAAACCTGGGGCTTTTTACAGGAAACTCAGAATGGATGGATGAAGAAATGGGTGTCAGTGACATTGTATGAAAAATTTCATGAAGTTCCTCTTACTCAAAACCTCCAGTTCTTTGATTTCTCATGTTACATTTTCCCTGATACTATGCATTTTGATGACAGTCCATACAAAAATCTTTTTTTTCCCCCAAGAAAGTCCTAACAATGTGATTTTTTTTCTAATGGGATAGTAAATTACCTTCCAAAAATTATTTGAATTTTTATTGGGGGGGGAATTGAGTAATTTGATCATGGCAAAGTTAAGAGTAATTTGTAAGTCACTGTCAAATGTAGAACAAAACCCTTTTTTTCCCATGTGAAACATTGCTTTCCTGATTTTCCCACAAATCTCTTTTATTTTTCTTTGCACATTTTTTTTAACCACACTTTACCCAACCTACATGCATACATATGAGCAAAATAGTTCCTGCAATACTATTCACATGCATCTATCTAACCTCAGACTTCTGTCAGGGATACAAAAAAAAAACCCAACAAAAAAAAGACAATTATTTTATTTCTAATGGATTAACAACCTATCCATTTCCTTTTATATTGAGGGATTTTGATCTATTTACAGAGACAGTGGAATATTTGGCTGAATTAACAGTTTTTGCCTGCTTTATGGTGAAAAGCAGAAACCCCCTCCTATTTCTCCTTTTATGTGTATTATAAATCAGCTTAAGTTCATAAGGAATCCTATGATTTTCTGCTCTAATATAATCATAGAGCAGCATAAAGGGCTTTAGCCTGAATTAGAAAATGGAAGTAGTCACTATATACCACATATAGCCAACAAGCAAAAAGATATCAATGTGTTCTTGTAGCTGCAACATATGGTTTCCAAAAAAAAAATCCATCCTTAAATATACATTGATTTTTCTGAGATGGGAAACTCAGAGTGAAAAACCTGTAGGAGATAGGGTGGTGGACATCAACTCAAATATTATGATCTGCTGAATCAAATCTGAATTTTAGATTGATCTCACAAGCAGCAGATTCTTGCCTGAACTTCTGTAGTGATTTGAAAAAGATGGTGTTAGGGAGATTTGCATATTATTACAGAGGTACGCAGCCAAATTACCTCTGTCAGGATGAGACAGAATTTCTCCTCTGACTACAGTGCCACAAGGCATCCTGAGAGCCCTGGTTTGGGAAAAGGAGTTCAAAAGCCAGAAAGTACCTGAAGTAAGCCAAAATGAAACATGCTGGTATTTCCTAATAGAAATTAGTGACCTTATTATTTTCCCTAAGTTGTCTATTTTGCATCAACCTGCTCAGAACCAAATGTTGTAATGTCAGAAACTCACATGGGGCTGCAGCTTGCATTTCCCATTAGCTCTCGCAACAAGCTATTTATGTAGGACTTGTCATTGTTCTGTTCTAGTGTCTCCTAAACTTTAATTAATCTGTCCTTTCAACACCCCTGCAGCCCTGTAAAGTGAGGATACAGCTGGTATTCCTTTTTGCATGATTAAATGCCTTGCCCAGGGTCACCCCAGGAGTATGAGACAGAGCCAGAAACACAGCCTAGTTCCTCTTAATCTCAAAGGGCTATCCTTCTTCAAATCTCTGCCTTTGACGGATCTTGGCAGAGGTTCAGTCAAGTCTCATCCTAAATTCCTTCAACACTCGGCTCACATTCACTAAGAGCTGAGCTCCAGGGGCGTAGGATATTGAGCCAGCCTGGCTGCTGCCTGTGTTCTTGGCCAATTCGGCTGAGGGTGCCATCTCTGAGTCAAGCCAAGGCTTTGAATTTGTTGAAATTCATCCACTGCTCATCCTTACTGCTCACACCTCCAGACAAAGGGAAGCAATTGCTTTTCTGGTACAACTAGAGGGAAAAGGAGCTTCTCTTCTTGCATTTATTCAATCTTATTTAGCTCCTTTTCTCTCTCTTCTTACAAAATTTATACTGTATATGTAAGCTATAAAAAGCAATGAGATGCAATTTATGCAAGTAGCATGCTAGTGCACCATAAGTTCCTGTCCTTTCCATGAATTAGGCTGGGATAAATTTTTGTATCTGGGTTTCATGCTGACAAGTCTTTAGGTGGCTAATACAGCAAGTGCCAACTGGAGGACACTGGAAGTATCAGCCTTGCAAATCAAGGTCAACTACCCATATAAAGACCTGGCCGAAATATTGCCAAATGGCAGTGTCACTGCTCTGCTTTGCCCAAGGGAAAGTGCTGCCATGGCCATTTGTTCCCTTCCTGGCACTCTTTGGTGCAACACATCTGTTGCTTCAGCTGCTATCAGAGCCTTTGGCAACTCCCTGCCCCTATCTGGTCGGTGCCAGCCTGCTTTGCATGGTGATTTGCATCCCACATCCTCTCCCTTTGAAGCTCTGGCTAATGGAACAGGTGGCTGTCATTATTAACAGCACTTGCTGTTCACTCCAGCACCACCACTCCTTGCAAGGTGCCAGTGCTGTTTCTTCCTTCCACTCTGTCGTGGTGGGCACAACTGCTGATGCCACCCCTTTTCCAGCAGTCCTGCCATTCCTTCAAAGGGAATGAATAGGCTGCTTGTCAATCCATCCAGAATCCTCTTCCCACAAGCAGAATACCCTCCCAGCCCAGCAATTCTTAATCCAAACTCTGCCATCCATGGGGAAAGGAAAGAACAGGTGGACAGATGGAGAGGGCTGGAAAGGCTGGACAGCAACAGTGCCACAGCAGCAGGAGATCTGTTACAGCAAGACCTCCTCCATGGCAGAACTGCTGGAGCAGAGCTGGAGATGCTGGAAGGAAGAGCTGACCTGTGGGGCTGATGCCTGGCCAAGCTGGCCCCATCCCTAGCTGCTTTTCCAGTCCCCATATCACGTCTCACCTCGAGTGACCAGCAAATAGGATTGGTGCTGGGAGTTTCAGTCTGAGCAGGGCTTTAGGAGAGAGCATGAAGAGCAGTGGAGGAACCACTCAGGAACATCCTCATTCCTGCAGAGCATGGCACAGAGTGAGCTTTCCTGGGAGCAATCCACTCATCAGGAGAGGAAGTCACAGGGAAGGACCACATGGAACTGTGCCACCAGGCAGCTCTCAAAGACATCCTTATCTTTACCCTTATCCTTCAGCATCAAATGGTGCCCACTGGCCCATCAGCCTCACTAAAAATCTTCTTGCCACCAGCTCCTCAACAAGTCAAACTTCCTTTTCTGCTTTAGTAAGCTGTATTTTGGTTCACTCAGGAGCAAATCTTTGAGAGCACATTTTAGGGTTCTCTTTGACTGCTGAGAGCAACCAGCCATTGGGATCAAGGCTGATTTTGAAACAGCAGAAGAAATTAATGGTGTATATCTTAGCACAGCATATGGTATAGATATGTCCTCTTATCCTGCCCTGCAATAGAATGTCCACTGTCCTCAGTGAAAACATCTCTGTATTAATGATAAATAATAAATATTGCCATAATAAACAAAAAACATCATGTTTCTTGGGCTCCCCCAGTCACTGCTTGCTGTACATCATTAGTAGAACAGTAAAACAAGATTACAGCTTTATAATAACACATTCTGCATGGTAATTTACCCCTTTAGGAGACATCTTCTCAAATTCATTAGATTACAACACTGATTTTCTACAGTTCTTTGAGGAGCACAATGTTGAACATGATATGCAGCTCTGGAGTCCTCTTGAGAGGAGACATCATTCTCAGATCCATCAGTGGGGGTTATACAAATATAGGTATGAAATTCAACATATCTTCCCCAAAGGCCTCTCCTGGGTAAAAGAGCAGAGTCAGAGATACCTCAAGCTCTTCTCTCCTTGCACCTAAACATCTTGCTTTTGAAGACAGCCTGGATAAGATTTTTAGAATCTGCTGTAAACAAAGGTCATTGGCAATGGAAACATCCTGCATTATCTCTTTTTCAACAATGTTCTAAATTTGTACTTTTAGTGACCTCAGAAATTTACTTGCATAAACTTTTCCCGTGGTCTGAATTAATATTTGACCTTTCCTGTGACGGCTGGTGTGGAAGTGTTACGGTAACAAGAGCTTTCACTTGAAGGAAATCTCCAAGAAAGGCTCTTCTCAAGTCGTGTGTCACAGTAAAACACAAACAGTGTTTTCATGACCACAATTTTCTTTGCTCAAACTCTTATGTAGCCTCAGATCCTTGAAAAGTCTCTCTTTTCTTTGTATGCAAAGGAAGTTTTGCAAGGGAAATGCAAACCATTCTTAAATACATAAAATGATCCTGGAGGAACTTCAGTAGTCCAAATATTTTGTTTTTCTCCTTTATTTACATTCCATTTGCTTGTTTGCTTTTTTTTTTTTTAAGTTCTTTGCATTCTTATGTTGGAATAATATTATTTGAGAAACCACATAGTCATGCTTTTTCACAAACACAATGTGGTTAAGGAATAAGCAGCAATTTCAGAATGCTCTTAAAATAATCTTGCATGGCAAATCCCTTTGTTTATAAGGATTAAAGAAGACATGATAATTTTTTAAGCTCATTGTCTTGGTGATATTAAAGACATCATGGACTCGCTGTAAGTCATTCTTAGAGTTGAATACACTCAAGGAAAAAAGATTCTTTGTATAAATTTGAATAAATCCTTGCCACCTGGGCATAACCTGCTTCCCTACTGGCAAGTCAAAGTCATGGCAAGTTGAAGAATCTACCTGTAGATAAGGAATGATGGTTTCCAACATATGTCCTGTCAGATTTTATAGGGTTCCCACAAGGAAACCCAGTAGTTCTGGACCATCAGTGATGTTTCCTTACCTCATATGGGATGGAAGTGTTCAAGGTCAGGTTGGAGGGGGCTTTGAGCAAATGGTCTAGTGGAAGGTGTCCCTGTCCTTCCAAATATTTTGGAAGAAAGGGAAGAGGAGGGGGCACTTAACAAAGCCAAACAAATTACCTGGTACTCATCACACCACTGATGCTGGAGAGAGATTCTTATTTCTGTTGGTTTTATTTCTTCATATTCCCCATATAAAATGCATCCTGTTGTCCACTCATGCTCCATCTATGAAAAAGATTAAGAAACAGTTTTAACAAGGAGTACCATAGCATTGTCAGTCTGTAGCTATGCCTGCTGCTGTTTCCAAAGGACCAGGGAAGTCAGGAAGCTCTAAGCCACTGACAAATGATTTCACCCAAAAACAGTGTTGATATTAAGCTTTTAATGGCTGGTAAATCTTCTGCTCTATTAAACCCAAACCCACAGAACCCATTAATTGGTGTCTTTCTTACAGTAAAGCGCTGGTTCTAATTTGACATATATTTTATGCATCACTCTATCCCTTGTTCCATAAAAATGATCCAAATTTGCCTCGCCTCGCTGGTTGAGGCCACTTTCCAAATGCCTGTCCATAATCTTAGATGAAAAATTATAGCCCTGGAAAGGTGATGTGTCAGAGGAGTGTGAGACACACCAACACACATGCAGATGCAAGGCAACAATCTGCTGAATTAAAATTACAAAAAGAGGGAATGATGAACCATCTCGTTAATGCAACTTGTCACTCTGATGGCCTCACTCCATGTAAATAAATAGGGAATGGGAGGGAAAAAAAGAGCATTATTACAGCACAGCTAAAACAAGAAAGTACTCGGGTCATCACCCACTCTAAGCGACAGCAGTAATGATGTAGCTTTAACCTCATGATGATTTGGTCACCCCAGCCTGGCCATGGCACTTCTAATGTATGATCAGATCCTGTGAGAGCCTGGGCACTGCCAGGGAAGGTCTCAGCACACCCAGATCCTCTGGCTGTATTGATGGTTCAAGGAATTCATCCAGACAATGCTCAATGCTTAACAGAAAACAGCCCACAATAATCTCTGAGCATTTCCCTTTTCTAAAGCTTGAAGTCATATATGGTCTGTATTGGACATTTTTTTTTTCTCTTTCAGATTCTTGCCAAATATTGAATGGCTTTGCAACACAGAGAGTTTTCTACCTGTTTTTATCAACTGGTTAAATACACAAACAGGCTGAAATTCCAGGGTGCTCCAAAAGCAAAGGCAGCTGTTCAATACCAGCAGCTCAAAATGATGAATACCACACTTACCTCTATCTGAAACACAGAAAGCAGCTTCACACTTTAATAAAGCCCTTAGGAAAACTAGAATGAAAAATCTAGCCACATTGCTAAGCCAAAAACAATTTAATGGGTTTGGAAATGATGTCTGATCTCATGTTAAACAAGGTCCTCAGTAAATCACCAGGAAAGAGTCCTCTGGTGAAAGGGCCAGCATTCTGTGGAAGACACACCGAGGCTATCAGCTCGTGGGGCTCCACATGGAGCTTCTTACAGGAGAAGCTCTACAAGCCCAAGGTCCCTTGCCTAGCTCCAGACTTGCTGATTCTACTTTCTATCCCTAATTACACTTTAACATACTTTTGGTTACAGGATAAGCATTTTTTTTTCTTATCCCACCTTTTTGTACACTCTGAAGCAATGGTGATGCCTTCTAGCCCCTATGCAACAGCTTTATACACAAGTGGATGTGGATATGCCCATATCTACCTATCAATATAATTATAGTTATAGTCACAGCTGGTCCAGGACCTCTCTTGTGATTCACAATGTTATGCTGAAGGGTTGTGCCATTTTCCTATGGATACAGGGCTTTGTCCCAAACCCTTTCCTCTCAGCCTGGGAAGAATGTCAGCTGAATTTAATGTGAAATCTTGGGGAAAGAGTTTACACCTGAATATTTCAGAGAGCCATTTTCCACACAAGACTGACAGCAACTTGGGAAAATGATAATGAAATAATGGCAACAGCAATAACATTAGCAGTAACAATAAAGGTTTTCCCCTTTATCCTTTCCTTCTTTGCTGAAAATGTGATTGGAAAGGGAGGCATTGCAAGAGCTCTGAATGACCCACTTTGAATTTTCCCATCAATTTCTATTTCTGCAGATTTTCTTCTGCACATCAGCTGCACAGAGAGGGTGGGAGCACTGAGTGAAAGGCTGGTCTCATGGGCCACCTGGCAGAGTGAATGCTAAACCCTCTCCAACAAAGTTGTTCTCAAGTGGTTTCCTCATTTTCTGGACTTCAGAGTTCCCAGTTCTTTCAATCACAGATAACATGATCCACTTACCCAGATGCCTGTATAAGCTTTCAGAAACTGCAGGCTTCTTTGTCTTTGGTTTCTCTATTCTTTTATACAGATTGCATTTCCCTCAGTGTGCTCTGCTATCAGGCCCTTCACTATGATACTGGAGAGCAATGCTTGTCCCCAGAGACTGTCCTCAATCTGAATTACAACAGCCAAATTTGATAGCCACATACTGCAAGTTCTCAGCCAGCAAAGTGGTTTCAAAAGAAATGTGGCGAATCGTTCTATTTTGGATCTAGTTTTTGTTCTTGCTGTTCTATCAGATGCTTGGGGAGCACTGATGGAGATGGGAAGCTGGCAAAGGAACAGATTCCCCTCAAAAACTCAGATCCAGGAGCAGAAAAGGCTGGTCTCTGAGATGTGTATGAATAATCCATCCCTTTCAGGGCTAAATGTCCATGCTGCTAATAAGGTTTGACTTGAAATCCACTTGCAGCCACCAGCTGCAAGGCTCCAACTGGATCCAGATCAATATGATCAAAGGCAAGCAGTGGATGTTACCTCAGAGCACAGCCCAGACCTAAGCACAGCATCCATTTACAGCACATTCTCACTGGGATGCTGCTGATTTGGTAAACCTCACTTTTCTTTAATCCTAACTCCTGAAAACTCATTCCTCATGCCTGCAGCTGCTCTGGGTTGCTCATGGACTTTTTCCTACCCACAGCCAGATGGAAGCAGGCTGGAGGAGCCAGGTGGAATGTAGAGAAATGAATTTTTGTCCTCTTCACCAGGAGAAGAGTTGTCCTTTGGTCAGTGCCAGTTTCATCCAACTCCTCTGTTTGCTTCCTTCTTCTCCACCCTCTCTCACCCAATCCCCAGCAGGAGCAGCTCTCCTGCCCTGCAGGCACAGGCTCTGTTCTCTGTGCTAAAGGAGGATCCCAGTACCCCCTTTGAGATCTTTATCCCCTTTTGATGCAGCTGTACACCAGTGGATATGATGTCTTATCGACCATGGTGTAGGATCTGAGGGGCATGGAGGGTAGGAAGGAGAATAGTTGTGAAAGTGACATTTCCTATCCATATTCCTTTCTGTGTCATGAAAACACACTTCCATCCCCTGGAGCATTTAATCATATGGCTTTAACTTTCCTCCCAGCACACAGGGGGAGGGGGAAAGTCCCTGGCTAAACTCAGAATGCCATTTTGTGGCAATTTATGAACAAACAAGCTTCCCATCAAACCAATCCTAAGAAATGTCACTCCAGGCTGGCACTAAGCAGAGATTAAACGATGGATTGTCAACCTTCCTTTTTTATTTGATGTTTTGAATTTCACTGCTCCTCTCTTTCATTAAAAATGAACCAGAGGGGGGAAAAAGCAGAATAAAATAGAATCCTTTTACATCTAAAAGTCAAGATAATTATCTCTTATATCCAACCCACTCCTCCAAGACTCTGAATGAAGCCATCATTAAAATCTGTGTCCATCTGGTGACTTTTCCACAGCTAATTAGGTGAAGAAGCCAGTTAACAGATATGTTCTGCTGAAATATTTCTCTCTCTCTCTCTATCTTTTTAAAAACTTCCAGACATGGCCCATGTACAACCTGGATGCTGCTTGTTCATCCCTCAAGGTCCAGGGAGAACATGAGAAGAGACAGAGTGGGAGATGGGCGCTTGGTGAGATGCTCACCAAGGCCCTTTCATGGCATCAGGACTGGGAAAAAAGAAGGAAGGGGACACAGGAGGCAGCAGGTTTGACTTCTGCTGTGCAGGAAGCCCTTTGGGGAGCTGCTCGGATGTTTTACTGGCAGTGTTTCAGTGCATTTCTGTGTGGGGCTTCTTTTAATACTGTGATTTTCTCCCTGTGGTTTGTCAGGCACTCAGCCAGCCTACTAAAGACTCTCTACCAGATCCCCATCTGCTGCATTTATTAGAGCTTGTCACCCTAACACCTAGGGGCTGCAAGGTACTGATTCCTCCTGTGTCCAGATGGATGGTTCACAGGATACCCCCTCCTCCCCCTGACCTGCACCAGATCCTACTGTTGGCACTTGGAGGACTGCCAGTTTTCAGATAGCCCCAAACTCACTAGAAGGCTCCTGTGGGAACCCTCCAAAATGCAACATGGTCCATACTGACTGATATAAATGGGGGTGAAGAGTGTGCAAGGTGCACTGACCTCATTCCAGGTTCAGTGCTGCAGGCAGCATCAATCTTTGAGTGCTAAAACCTTCTCTAAGGTCACGGGAGAAATATTCATCTACCCTCACACATCATGAGAGCTTGGATCTCATGTCAAGGACAGCAGGCAAGTGTCTGAGTGTGGCAGCTGAGGGCATAAATCCATTAATGATTCTGCCATCAAGCACCCAGAAGGTCTGGCCAGTTGCACAAATCGCCCAGGGTCAAGGACAGCTGACTGATGGACTTTCAGAGCTCTCTGTCCTATCTCTAGCTCACCCATTCAACTTATTTTTCCCTTTGCAGGTGTAGCTGGCAGAAGCCTGTGCCCTTTTCCACCAAGACCCCAGGGCTCCCAGCCCCACAGCTCACAGCAGGACACACACCACTCTGGTGTGGGGATCAGGCATGTGAGAAATTGCTGGATTTCTCCCATCCTGTGTGTGTGCAACACAATTCCACGACTGCATGGACATCCATCGCAGGAGCAGGAAAGGCCTTTGGGATTTTTGATGGCTTTTCTAGTGTGTTACAGGTCCCTCCTGTTTGAACAGTCAGGCCCCACTGCTTTGGGGCTTAGCAGTCTCTATTCAGCTGTGCTGCTTGGGAATATAAACCCTTCAGAGTAAAAACCCTGCCTTGCTCACCCCCTCTCTCTCTGGAAAATGTCTGGCTCAGTTTGGCACAATTACGTTAATATGGTTATAATTCCTGAGGGATTGTAACAAGTGAGTAGTACAATAACTTCCCAATCTTCTCTCAAAGACAAGTAACAGAGCACAAGGACTCTGGCTCAAGGGAAGCAGGACACACTGACCCAAAAGGTCTTGGCTGATTTTAATTTCTTTGATTGAGCTCATGAAAACTGAAAATTACTGGAAGCATTTTCATTTTCATTTACTTCTGAATTTTGGGGCTAAATGTTAAGAGAGCCCAGAAGGGTTAATGTTCACCAGACTTCATCTCCAGCCAATGCTTCCCTGCTGCTCCTACATTTACATCATGCAATTGTCATTATAGCTAGAGATGAGAAAACTTGATAAAAGGAGTTCTCTATGGACAATGGACAGAAATAGAGCTTGGGGAAGAATTGTAGCAAGGGAGGGATTGCAGGCCATAAATATCACACTTTTTAAATGAAACCATAGCTGGCTACAGCATCATCTAAACTACTAAATACATCCTGTTTTGTGCTCCACCATTCATGAGAAGTATAGGAAAAGCTGTACAATTCAAACACACAAAGAGAATGAACAAAGACTGTTTTATTTAATGTTACTGCAGTTTTCAGGAACACTGGGTTTCTTCAAGGCCACGCAAGGAAGGTGCTGAGCCAATTAAGATATTTTTCATATCTCGTGATAAGTTCACTGTATTGGAGTTAACTCTGCCTTGTACATCTTCATCAACAATGCAATATCCCTTATACCAATTTAATTTTACATTGCCAGCAAGATAAAGGCAATTTATAAGTTTCAATGAGGGCAGACTGGCTGGGCTCCAATCCAATCCAGGGAGTGTAACGTTTGCTGGGGAATTGCTCAAGACCTTAATGTCTGGCATATGGTGAGCTGCTTTCATTTCTGACCTGTGCAATTAAGGTCAGCGGCAAAAATTACATTAAAACACTTCTTTATTAATCATGTTCTATCTAGGGCAGATGATGACAACCTCTAAGCACAGAGACCAAGCAACCACAAAGAAAAATTCTGTGAATCTCAAAAATCCCTCATTAACAAAGCTTTGCAGGACATTTTCTTCAGTGCTTTGCCCATGGCTTTGAAACAATAAAGGGTAGTGGTCACATCTTAGGGGGAAAAACACACAATCAGTGCTAGATGGTCATATTAATTTAAAGTGTGGTAGATTTCAGAGGCACCTGGCAAGAGAAATCCATGGGGATTTTTTATGCCTCTCTGCTCTGTTGAAGTACAGGTTCTCCAAGCAGGCACTAATTTCTGAAATGGCTCTGGGTATCTCTTCACACATATGCCTGCCCTAAAGACCAACTGATCTCCCTTTTGACATGCCATGAAAGTGGTCTCTGGAAACTTGTGGTTAGCAAAACTTTCATTTTCCTGAAACTCAGCTCTCCACTTCTCCCAAGAGACGCAAATAAAAGAAAATTCACAATGCACCATGAATTTGCATGATGCAGTGGGGAGAAGGAAGCCACCCCTTTTTGCTTGAAAGGAACACCTCCACATCACAGTCTTCTTCTGGACCTAATCCAAAACCCACTTAGTGCCTCAGATATTGGTTTAATTCAGTTTTGCTTGGATTTTTCCTATTCTGACATGGCATCTCCCCTGACCTTGCAATGGGAACACTTGCAGCAGAGGCTGTGGAGTTTCTGACCCATTTGAACTGACCAACAGGACACTCTGAGACTCTCCAAATCATCACATGCTTCATCCTCTCATGGACGAGGCTGATTGATTCAGATTTTTGCTACAGTTGCACTGATGTTGTGACCCACAGTGTCGTGAGTTCACACCCAGGGTCTGGAAGAGAAATAGTGACCACAGGAGGAACATCCTGACAGAGCCATTGAGCAGTGAGGATCCTGAGCCACAACAGGGAGGCAGGGTCAGAGTCAGCAGAAACAGAGAGGTGCTGGGTCTGAAACATGAAGTAACACAAAAAACCTCAACACATTGAAAATTAAATGAAAAATAGAGGAATCCAGGCAAAGGCAAAGATGAATTTATAATTTATATCAAGAGAAATGTGTAAATGAGGGAAAGACTATCTAAGCCCATATCTTTATTCCAGCATTCACAAGCATCTGCATTAGGTGCTAAGAATAGCATTACTATCTCATCTCCCTTCTCTTTGTTGTACATTACTAATGCTAAAAGAAAGGAAAAATAATGAAAACAAGGTGTTCCTGTCCCTATTGTTCATTAAAACATAAAAAGATTCAATTCTAAAAGAAAACAATAGCCTCAAAGTTCTGTTTCACAGTCAAATATCTTCACAATCTCAGCTAATAAGATGAAGAGTAAAGCAGGATTTCACCAAAGCTGGCCAGCCACCAGGAAGCCATTCTGGTAAGATTCTGCCTGAAAATACCAACAACCTGTTTTGCTTTTGTGGCTTAGCTTTTTGCTTTTTTTTTTTTTTTTTTTCCTGCATTCCTCCCACCCTTGCTCACTGTAATTAGCCCCATAACTTTTGCTTCAAATAAATGTATTTGCTTCTCCACTCTCCCCCTGACCACCTCTCGGGGTTATTTTCACTCTGATTTTTTCTGTTTTGTTTTGTTTTCTTTAACTAATTCCTTTTTAAACACTACCTGCATGCTACCCTGCCCTTTCACCTCTCTGCTAAGACCTCTTTCTCTTTCCATCTGCCTTATACGTGTAGCCCAGGACTTCTGTTATCCCCTTGATAGGTTTATTTATCACACTCTAATGATTCTTCTATCCACGCTCCACATCTCAAAGACTGGTTCTCAGGGAAGAGGGCAAGAGGTTGCTGTGTAGCAATTTTTGTTTATTTTAAATCTCACTAAACCTCTTGAGCCTCAGAGGTGAGAAGAAGAAACCTGTGCCATCTTCTTTTTTTCCTTATTTTTTATATTTTCATGTTAAAAATACACCTGTGGCTGAGAATTTTTGTTGCATGAGCCCTTGTAGCCAGAGACCTTTTAGAGGTTAAGAGAAAAACAAATATGCACCTACAAGATGTATTTTACCCCAAATTTATGACTTTAACAAGCAACAATATGTGACACAGATTGGATAAGTAGCTCTACAGGCTCGAATTGCAGTGCACATGCTGCTGTGATGTGCTCCAGGCACAAATAAGTTCACAAGCCAATGCTCTAAGCCCTTGGTCCCAAGATTAAACTCAGTTCAGTTATTCAGTTTCAGGCACTGAATTTGGTGTGGAAACAGAGCTGCATTTCTCTGTAAGCAGCTGGAGAGGACAACGTAAAGTTCCTCCAGGTTTTAGGCTGACTTCAGGATCAGATGTAGCACCAGGTCCTGCAGAAAGGCACCTGATACAGAGTCACATCACTAGGTTTGGAGCAGATCTGAGCCATCACAGGAGCAGCCACCAAATCAGTGCTTTGCACTCTGCAGCCACAACTCACCTAGTCCTGTGCTGGAAGCTTTAATGGATTTGTTGTATCATCAAACCAGAGATGGAAGAGTTTATGGTGGTGTGGTGGGAAGTGGTTACATGTCTTCAGTTCCATGTCAAAGTGACCTGTATCTAACCAGGGAATGTTTTATGGATATCATCAGCAGTGGTGTAGTTTGTGCTGGAGAAAAACAAATCTGTCTGTCACAAATCTTAACAGAGGACAGCTCCTGTTGCTCAGTGCACAAATAAAACTCGTAACAGGAGTAAAGACTGAGGACATGAAAGGCAATTAGTAAAACCTCTGTAGCCTTCAAGGTCCTGGGAACTTTTCATCCGTAGAAGTTGAACAGCCCTTCATTTCACCTTCTAATAACTTACAAGCCCATTAAAAATATATATCTATGTATTACCTCACCCCTAACCTTCCCCAAAACCAAATCTTTAATCAGCTACACCTCTAATGCAGAATCAGCAGCAGCAGCAATGAAGAATGACCCTGTAGCAGCATCCCCGTGAGACAGGGATTTATTTTTCTTTTTCTCTCCCCCTTTTTTTTAAATCCCCTTTGCAGCTCAAATTGTGCCTTTGAAACATCTTTAAGCATTGGAGCTTTGTCCTTTTCATTTCCTCCTCCTGTTTGTGTATTTTCCAGATAGAGTCCCTGGAAAAATTGTTTTCATTGTTATTAGCAAGTCAGACATTTCTGCTCTTTCCTAAGGTATACATTATCCTCCTGGGTTGTGCAGCTTTGAGTCTGGACAGTACTTGGCAAACATACTCCCTCTCTGAAAATTAAATCTCAAGGCACCATTGCAATGCGAGGAACAGTCAGAGTAGAAATTACCATCTTTTTTAAGATCTCTTCTTATATAAAATATACCCCATGCAAAATGTGTCAAACTCAGCTCTTCAGTTCAGGGTGACCCAAAGACTTTTAGCAGAAAGGCTGAAGGCAGAACTTAAGTCTGCTGCTGGTAAGTTTTATTTCCTTTTATTGGAAAAAGAAAATTCATTAGGCAACTGAGTTTTATGTGTGTTTTGAATCAATGTTTTGCCATGGTGTGAAAAGTCTTGGCTCTTAGAGATGTGGGCTCTGCTGTGGCCCTGGTGAGGATATGGACTGGGGCTGCAGCACAGCTCCACCAACCCACCTCAAACCTGCCAGGCAGCATCTTCTGCCAGGCCAGCCTTGCCTGCCCACAAAACTCAGCCAGTGAGCCCCACAGCTGACATTTCCAGCCAGCCCAAGGGATCACAAGAGGCTGGAGATAAACAACAAACTTCTTTCACCAGAAAAAAAAAAAAAAATTGAGCCTCAAAGGCAGCTTCCAGAGGAGAAAGCTGGTAAACTAATGTCTTCTATCCTGGAACAGATCTCAGTAAAAACCAACAAGCCTTACAGTACAAGTTTTGGTATTTTCTGTACAATCCTGCTCAGCATTAGTTGTAAATCTTATCAGGGGATAGGCTGTTTGTTCTCACACAAATAAAATAACAAATGGAGTGAAGATGGCAGAGAGCTGACAATCACCAGAGGCAATGCAACACTCGGGGCCCTTGGAATCAGAAGAACTATTCAGCTCAAGAAGCTTAACAGCTCTTCATTTCTCTCTCCAGAAACTTATGAGCCCATTAAAAATATATATCTCTGTATTCCCTCCACCCAGAAGCTTTCCTCTTCCAACCAGCTGCGCCATTTAATGCAAGCTCAGCTGCAATGAAGAATGATCCTGTAGAAGAACCCCAGGGGAAAAGCTTTTTCTTCCTTTCCTTCCTTTCTTCCTTTTTTGCAGAACCAGTTGTGCATCTGAAATCTCTCCAAGCAGCTGGCACCTTGTCTTTTCTTTCTTTTTAATTTCCTCCCTTTTTTTGTGTGTTTCTAGGCAAGGTGGCTGCAAGAGAGGCTTTCATCTTCATTAGGGCCATACGTTTCTGCAGGTTCATTAGGCTCTTTTTTTTTTGTTGCTATTGGTGTGCAGTTGTCTGCAACAAGAAAAATAGCCTCAAACATCATTAGTCTGCTAAAGAAAATTTCAGTGCTCCTTCCTGGGGCTTTGGGAATTTGTGCTGTGTTGAAACTTCAGCAAAATCAAGAATCTGACATCAGGCTTCTTCCTTTATTCTTTCTCGTGCACCTCGTGACAGACATGGTTCCTCAGGGCCCAATCTTGCCTTTACATAAACTGTGCTGTAGTCTTAAATATAAGCCAGGGCAAAGCAAGACCCTGATGTTTTTCCAAGGCAGCAACACACCTGCAACAATCTCTCCCTGAGGTGAGAGCTGACCCATTCATCACGAGGGGTGTTGACTCTACACATAAAAATGACAGCTTAAATGGTATTTAATGATATTAGCTATTTCCCAGCTGATCATTTGAGCAGATTCATTCAGCCATGTGCAAGCTGGCAAAGCTTGGGGCGAAAGGCCACACCTGGCAACTCAGAAACAGCCCCCTTGGTAGCTGAGTGCAGGTGAAACCAGGGCCCATTTGCTGAAGGGTTTTTCATCTCACATCAGCAATCAGGAGGCTCCAGGCCCCTGCTCTGCTGACCCCAGGGCTAATACACACACACACAGAGTGTGCAAGCTCCTTCTAATGGTTTTTGGCTTGCAGTCCTCTCCTCAGCATCTGTCTTGCTTACATTTGAGGCCAGTATTTTTTGCCTAATTTATAGACTAAATAAATTAATCCATGGCCTCCCAGCAGACATCCCGCTGTGCCCTGATGAACACCAGGATTATTTCTAGCTGGGAGAATTAAACAGCCTGGAAAACCCAAAAGAGCATTTAGATTCTAGAGTCTGAATGTTGGTCCTCCAGAAATACTGGCCAATGCTTGAGGTAAAGGACTAAGGTCTCTGCTCTCAAGGATGACTCCTGATCAACTGATCATATGTCAGTCAATCCCCAAAGTCAAATTTACATAAAAACACCTCATTCATCTGCACATTTTATCCACCCATCTTACAATCGATCCCAATGCCCATTGGACTCTTCTGGCTCTTCCCAGTACTTGTGGCTGTATGTGCACAAATACTGACAACTGTTTTAAGCTCATCTGCCTCTTTTCAGCAGGCCTGATGAGCCCCAAGGTCATCCTGCTTCTGACACCTCTCTCCGTGGAAAGAGCCATCAAATTTCCTGCAATAAACAACCCTTCATCCTCTGCTCGCCTGACTATGTTTCATATATCTTTTGCAAATGACCAGTCAAATGACAAGTTGCTGCCCTCATAAACTTCTGAAAGTGCCTTCCAGACACATGGTGGGCTCTGCAGTGTGCTTAGCTTGCCATTGATCTCCTCATACATAGTATAAAGAAATAATCTTATCCATGCAATGAGAAATTGGAAGGGAGGATGTGTTGTAAGCATATTTCATCAAAAAAAAAAAAGTCCTCAGATGTAATTGCTCAAGCTAGACAGGGAAACTAATTGAACATAATAACTGTGGTAAGGCTCTGTGCTTCATGGCACAGGCAGCACTGTTGGCTGAGCTTTATCTGGCATTATGGAGTGTGGATTCCACAGAGAATTTTTTTGCAGCCTTAGGAAACAGCATGGAGCTTGGACAGGCTTCATATGAACTGTGTGGCCACCAATTCTACCTCCTTGAAAGTAATAAGTGACTTTGAGAGACACAGATTATATAAGGTTGCTGTAGCCAGCTATTTTCTAAATAAGCAACTACATTTTACCTTCCTCTTTAACAGTTTTTACTCTGCTGATTGGTGTTGTGAATACAAAATTTATTGCATCTTGAGTGAGACCAGGGGATTCAGAGAGAGTAAAGTAAAATGTAATTTGACATCAAAATAACTCATAGAGAAGCCGCTTCACTGACTGTACGATTAATTGTCATATTTAATGCATTATAAACCTCTACTTGCTAATTTATGTCGAGTCACCCCAAGATTTCCAGGCTGTTGCATCAGGCAGTTACTGCTTTGAGGGTAGCTTGCTCTAACATTTAGGTCCAGCTTGGCTATAGTCCATTAGGATCTTACTGCTCAATTACAAAAGGAACATTAAAAAATTATTTCATCTCATGGCATCGACAATAAATCAGTTCTTCAAGACCAAAGACTCTGCAATGGCTGACTGACTGTATTTTAGCATATCTTTTTCAAAGCCTTGCAATTTTGTTTTGGAAACCTTGAAGATTTTTGAAATGTGGATTCCTGGGAGCCATCCCCAACCAAATCACCAGTGCAGATTAGGACATCACCTTTCCCCAAATCTGTGGCTCTCCTTGTGCCACAAACCATTGGCCAAGCAATTGAGAGATTTGTGCCTATTTACCACCCCAATTTTTAAGAATGACCCCTAAGCATTTATTATTGTCCAGTGTTTAAGATACAAGATGGCATGAGCTGAATCTTTGGTCTGATTTGGCACAGTCCTCCTTGGAGCACAGTTTTGCTCCTCCATCTGCTTACCTTTAAGGGGCATGAGGGGTTGGTTTGGTAACAGTTGTGTAAAGTCAACATCCATGACAGAGGGATGAGGCCCAGAAATCTGTTTTTCACACAAAACTGCTCAGATACCTCCTTCAAAATCATCTGGATGGACACTCCATGCTGTTTGCTGTGCTGCACGGTAAGCACGTTTCCCTTCAGACAAGGGCAGATCACAACAGGCAAAAGAAACCTCCGTTTCAAGCAAATTTAAAGACTATCCATGCATGCTCTAGAGGCACAAATTAATCCCCCCCTCTCCCCACAACCCAATCAAACAGCAGTGCTGTAAACGTGGAGACATCACAGTGCAATCCCCCTCCCCGACTCTCTCCGCGCACCATCCACACACACACAGAGTGTTTGTCTCCGGGTCAGTGGGAAAGTTAATTAGAAGAATGGAGTTTCTTGTGATGGAAGATGCCACCCTGTTATGATTCTGAGTCCTCTCTCTGCTTCTGATGAATTACAAATGACAGCGAGGGAAGTGAAGGACACCGGCAGTGACAGTTTGTCAGCCACACTCACTCTGCACACATTTTTTTGCGTGGGTAACTTTTTCCTTCTCTCGTTTACACCACTCACTATGACTTCCTTCCTCCCCTCTGCCTCCTCTCCCTGTCCTTCCCTTTGCTTGGTGGCTGGAAGGTGAGAGGCCAGCCTCTTTGATCAGACCTTGTGAGCCCCAAAGGATGGAATTGGGACAGGGCAGTGCAGGAGACCCTGGATGGGCTTTCAGATGTGATAACAGTGATGCTGAGCAAACAACATCTGACGGAGCAGGTGCAGAGCTCTGCGCTCAGCCGTCACTCGCTCCAGACAGACAGGCAGCAAAGGAACCCAGCAGTGAAATGTTGCTTATCAAGAGATGCTGCTTTCCTCCAGCCTATCAATCAAGAAGCCAGCCAGTAGACTGCAACAGGGCTTGCTCATTGCTGGTTCTTCATTCTTCTTTGTATTTTCACAACTTGTTCATCTACTGCTACAAAGTTCTTGCTTTTCTTAAGTTTGTGTTTAATGAGAGGTGGCTGCTGTCGTCCTGGTATATCACAGGCTGTGCATACTCTGCACAGTGTGACTTCTCCCATCATAGTGTTACTTTTCCTACCAAAATGTATGTCTACCAAATACTTTTTTCTTTCCCTTAAATGAGGGAAAAAAAAAAAAAGAAAAGAAAAAGAAAGAGAGAGAGAAAATAATTTTAGTGAATTTTACAACTTGAAACAATTTCTTTTTGGAAAACCCTCCTTTGAACTTGGAAATACATTTCAATGAATGCCAGAGGAAAAAAATTCTGATTTTATTTTCTTGAAAATGACTGCAAGATAGATCCATTTGGGAAGAAATGACTTGTGGGCTGTGAAACTTTTCTCAGGGCAGCAAAAGCTCTCTGAGTGATTGGAGTGTTCTTCTATTCTCCCAAGTGCTTCTCCTTCACAGAAGCAGATAAAACAGGCAGCTCCTAAGTCTTGATCTAGTAACCAGAATAGGGATTTGAGCACTTTTTTCAAAGGATGGAAAATTAAACAAATAGCAATAGAGAAGAGTATGTGTTCATGAATCAGATTATGACCATGCCTGAGTGAAGACAATTGGTTGTTAACTCTACTCCTATTAAAGTTCATATTCTGAAAGGCTACACAGCTGCTAAATAATAGCTGAAATAGATTTCTGTGCTAACTTCAAGGTCATGTTTCTGCAGCATTATGGAATATATTAAAATGCTCAATTTATCCTCTGTAACTCACAAAAAAATATAAATGTAGCCTATATTAAATAAACCTTTGCCAGAATCTCTTCCTCTCTCGCTTTTTCTCCTTTGACCTCTATATTTAATAGAAAAATATATTTCAATATGAGAAAGTTTCCTTTATTATATTTGCTCTTTCCTCAGTGGAAGACACCGTTGCCCAGAGGGAAATATATATATAGATTGTCCTCTTGTCCACAAAATCCACTGACCTCAATCCAGCTATTTATTGTCCTACCATAAGAGAGCAATGGTAAGAGCTCTGATTTTCTCTGCCTATGAGCAGGCATGTGCCATGTTGTGCACAAATAAGGTGATTCCTTTACCTCCAGACTAACCCAGCTTGGTGAGCAGAACCCTCACCATGCAAGGGCAATAGTTTTGCACAGAAGAATTCCCAGGCAATGTATTCAAGAGCAATCCAAAAAATCACAATCAAGCACTGGAGTGTAAATGAAGACAACAGATGCAATTTTTTGTTATTACTGCCTGCTGCTGCAGGAATTAAAGGGAAATGTCCCATAATTCATTAGGATGTGCTAAAATCCTTCAGGGAATGTTTCCACTAAGGAGACTGCAGTATCCTGCTAAAATGACCATATGGCTCTTAGGCTGGATTGGGATTATGTATGACCAGTTGGGAACACACAGAGATTGGCCATCTTCGCTCCTGCCAGGGAAGATATAGCTTCAAGAGTATTTTGAGTAGGATGTCTGCTGAGTCAGTGCTTCTTTCATTGTGCATCCATCAAAATCCTGGTAACTCAGTGCTTCCCTGCACCCCTTCCCTGGGAACAAAGAACAGGATTTGCCCTTTGAGATAGACTCAGACTGGAGTCACAGGCACAGCCACCCTTGAGTCTGGGGAAGCTGAGGATCAGCTTCAGATCTCTCTGGATGCAACCAGAAATATCTCTTGCCTGTGACACACCTGACATTAAAATCTGTCAGCATTTTAGTCCTTGGCCATGGATGGTGCTGTGGTACAGATCCAGAAAGATGGGCCTCTTGCCAGAGCACTGAGCACTGAAGGACAAGCCAGAACCATGGGGTCTGCCTGGGAAGAGTTTCTGTGACCTGAAATAACCATTATTTTTATCACCCTTCTCTCAAGTCCTCTACTGCAAAGAGACCAGATCCCAGCCATTTACTTTACTGCCTCCACCTAGATGGAATTTCACAGGACATGTAGTTTTTCTGCTAACAAACCAGCTCTTGCTCCTTCTACCACAGTATCATGCAAGTGATTCTTTTGGCTCTTGCAGACCTGGCAGTGCAGCAGGGAGGCCTTTGTTCACCTCCTTGCTGTATCCCTTGGGCTGCCTGGCAGCACCATGTCCCACGGGTTTTGCCCTGAGCTGCTCTGCCAAATGGCTTCACATTTTGAAGTAGAAGAGGAAGCTGTTTCCTGCAAGCAGATTATGAATTTAAATATTTCCCTGAGCTTCTGGTCACAGGATTTCTAATGCACTGGGCATAGAAGCTTAGCCCTCTGATGAATCAAAGTAATTTTGCAAAAATGGCACCTTAGTGTTGCATATATATTGCCCCTCTACAGCTTCCCTGGTATATTTATGCCGTTTACTAGTCAAAACTAGTTTCATGCTACACTAAGCCCAGCATGGTCAACACCTAGCCTATGAAAATCAAGCTGTCTTTTTTCTCTCTGCTTCATACATCATCATCAACCAAAGCTAGATATTAGAAAGTAGGTTTTGATCCTGGAATGATTACTGCTGCTGCTGCCCGGGATATGGTAGGAAAAAAGACAAAGAGAGGAATGTGTGAGTTTGCGATGATTTGATCCTGCAGATCTGGGGAAAAAGAAAAGCAAGTTCAGTGTGGCTGTGTCATACCCAGAGAGAGCATCATGTGGACAAGGTCTGAGGGTGTCTGTGCTGAAGCTGCAGATGCTGCTATGGCTTGGTAGGGACGTGCAGAAACACACCAGCACAGAGGAGCTGGAAGAGCTGCAGTAGGCACAGGGCTGCCTGCATGTAACACAGATAGGAAAGGAGTAATTTAGACTTCAAACTGAAAGACGGTAGGTTTAGGTTGGGTAGTAGGCAGAAATTATTTACTGTGGGGGTGGTGAACCATTGGAACAGGTTGTCCAGAAAAGTTGTGGATGCCCCATGCCTGCAAGTGTTCAAGGCCAGGTTGGATGAGCTTTGAGCAAGCTGGTCTTGTAGAAGGTGTTCCTATCCACAGCAAGGCGGTTGAGACAGCATAATTTTTAAGATCCCTTCCAACCCAAACCATTCTGGGATTCTGTGATAGGTTGCTCCTGCTCACAGCTGTCAGATTGCTCTGTGACCAGTGGAGAAAATCAGGAGCTGTTTCTAGCTATCCAACTAGAAGTACACAATCCCTGTGTAAATTCAAACAAGTTATGCCTTTTAAATCGTGAAGTGGTTTCTCCACTTATATTCCTCTCTCTCCCTGATTGTCTCTGCTGAGAGTTCTAGGATGGTGATGTGACCACTGCCTTAGATACAGCAGTGAGCATCGGGACTGTGCTTTGAAAATGCCCAAAATTCCACAGCTTTCTGTGGGACCAGGATGCCCAAGGGCCCAGGAGATCTGGTTCTGGCAGTACCTGCAGAAGTGAGCACAGGAGCAGGGACGTGTGAGGAAGCTGGGACCAGGGACACATCCAGAGCTCCAGGCAGATTCATGCAGCAGGAGGTGTCTGCAGCTGTAAGTGAAACAGTTCCTCTCTGAGTGACAATCCCAGCAAAACCAAGCTTTCCAGCTTGAGATAAAAACTCAAGAATCCTACACCATGGCAAGCAGGAGCTGAAACATCCCTCATCGTCTGTGGAGCTGGCACAAGGGGAGGCTTGTAACACACACACACACACACACACACACACAAACACTTATTAAAGTTTTGAAGCCCTAATTAAAAGCAGGCGTTTCCATCACGCAGCACACGCTGTGCTGCAGCCCTGGAGCTGTGCAGCTCCCCCCGCTCCCTGCCCCACTGCTCAGCTCCACAACACATCTCCAGTTGTCACTTTTACATATCTCTGTGTTTAACATGCAGCCAGCGCTCCTCACCTGCCTTTCACTGGAACTCAGCGTGGCCCCCCTGCTATTGATTAATTTGCGCTAATTAAAACCAGCAGTGTTTCTGCAGAAAAGAAAGATGTGTAAGTGTCAATAAATTATGGGAAATTTCCCAGATTAAAGATTGCCAACTTCTGCTTGAAAATAACTAAACAAATGTTAATGGCTCCTTCCAAAGAGCCTAAATTCACTAACAGGGTTGCATGAAGGGGCTCCAGTGCTCTTGCTGGATTTCAGCAACTTACAGCAATGCTCTGCCTGGGTTACAAACTGAAAGACTTCATTTTTTCCAGCATAGGTTTTTCTGTTTTCCAAGAGAATTTATGCATCATCGCTTGTTCTTCCTTGCCAGCGACTCAAACCAATTGGTTGAACCAAGATTTTTCAGTGCCAACAACATGGCAACCCTACTGAAATCCCAAGCAAATAAACAGAGGAATTGTGGCAAGCCACCAAGCCAGCAGTGCTTGTTAGCAGCTGCTGGTAATAAACCTGCTGGAAAACAGGTGCAGTGAAGGAAACTTCGTAAATCTGGAACAAACAGCTGGGGACAAGCCTAGCTTTTATGGCACGAAACTGGATTCAGGAACCTGAGGTAGGGATAGTTCAGAGCAACGTTAGATTTCCATTGCCCCAAAGCTGGGGCACAGACAGAGAGAGCAGGGAACAGCACTGTGACAATTTTCTGTCACTTTCCTTTCCCTGCTGTGGTCCCTGTCCCAATTCCATTGCATCCAGTTTTAAATGCAGCACCTTTTCTTGGTGTAGGCAAAGGCAGTGGTTTCCAAGGTGAGCTTCAGGAGATGTTGGTTTACAGGAGCAGCCCCCCTGTCTCTGCAGCTCACCAGGGACTGATTATCCTCAGGGCTTACAGACGCACAGTGGCTAAAATCCAAATGCACCAAAGTTTTGCTGCTTGCTGGCAGTTGAGGATGCAGACAGAATCAGCAACAGACTTTTCAGCAGGGACGTTGCACTTACTGATTTTCAAGTGGGAGGAGTGGATTCCCTGGGAATGAGAAGTGTTATGAAGCCTGACACAGTGGCAGTGAGAGTGAGGACGTGGGGGCCCAGCAGTGAGAGGTGTGTGTGGTTTGTTCCTGGGTGAGGTTTAATGATGCCCTCTTGCCCTTGATCTTTGGAGCTGTGTGAGGGAGTGGAGAGGAGGAAGAGCTTAAATGTCAGCTCTGCACTGAGGTGGGTGAATTCCCCAGTGCTGGCGTCAGCTGGCCAGGATGAGGTCCTGTCCTGGTGGGAACAGCTCATCAGACATGCTGAGAGCAGCAATGAGAAATCAGGAAGCTCCTGCCATTGGCTTGGTGGGATTAATTAACTCCAGCATTGTCGCTGCCTCCAATTAACTCTGTGGCTGCAGGCTGGGCCCTGCTGGGTTTTGGTGGGGAAGGACTGACAGGGTGGTGAAGGCTGGTGAGTGGGAGCTGTGTGGCAGCACAGGGCAGGAGTGGATCAGAGGCTCAGCTGCACACAGAGAAGGGGAAATGCCATTGGGAGCAGATGGAAATGTGAAAGAAACATAACACTGAAAAGTCATCCACTTGGGTGCTACATAAGTAAGAATTTTTATGGCACAGCTAGGGAGGGAAAGGAGGACCCTTGTCCTTTGTAAATCTTTCTGCTGAAAGACTCATATTTATTAGCCATCCATAATAGAAGAAATGTCATCAGAACAGTGTTTTCATGAGGAAAAGGAAGAACTGATGCCATTGGGCAAGGCAGTAGTAAGACTCTGTTTGGGATATTTGTACAGCTTATGGTTACTCACAGCCAAGACAAAATAGTTTAAACTGAGAAAGGCATCGAGAAGAGATGTTTGTTAGACTGGTGTGATGGACTTCAGCCTCTGACTCCTGGGGTCAGAAAGTCCACAGAATTTAAAACTGTCCCCAAAAGCCCTACTTGGTTACAGAACTGGCTTGCCACATGGACCAAGGACAGAGATAGGGGCTCAGCAGCTCACACTTCATTTCACTCCTACTAAGGGACGTATATTTGGTCAGATACATACCTTAGACTGTAATAAATTAATCTCCAATAGTCCATCTCAATTACTGTCACTTACAATGACCAGTATCTCAAGATGTAAAGGAGTCTATAAAATTGAGGTATGATTTAGCATTACCTTTCATAGGAGACTTAGCTTGTTTGTTGCAGGAAGGACAAAAAAGCAAGATTTACAGCTCTGGAAGTGTTCAAACAACCTTAATCCACAGGTATTTTGTACCACCTGCTGCCTGGTCTGGTTAAAAATTCCAGAAGCTGCACTCAAAAATCCAGTTTGTAGAAACTATGGGATCTTTTTGTGACCAATCCAGTATTAAACTGTAGGAGGGTGGAGAGTCCTGCACTGATATACCCAGAAATCAGGAATGGGATTAATTTCACATTCTTATTCGGAGAACTAATCCACTCATCATAGGTTTATTTTACAGGCTAGAAAGAATAATAGGCTTTTTAAAGTGCAGTTCATCTCATGCTATTACAGACATTAGGCTGACTGCCTGTGTCTGTCCTTGGCTGTAATTGGAGCCTGGGGTGCCCAGCTCAAATGGAAATGTCTGCCTCGAAGAAGCGAGATGAATCCAACCCCCTGCATAAAGAAACCAAGGGTTATATTTTTGCTTTCCTCTCCAAGATAGACAATCCTTTTAGGATGCTCCTATTCTGAGTTGCTCAGCATTTTTGTAGACAGGTGTCTATGTTTTTTTCCATGGTGTTTCAGGACTCTCTTTCCAAGTATGTGCTTATCGTGTTGGGTGAGAGTAAATTGTGTGGTGAGCAGTTCAGGTGGATGAAGAGACACTGCAGTGGATCCCTCAGGTGGAACACCAAGATCTGGAACTGCAGAGGCTGACCCTGGTCAGATGGGAAATGTACAGGGAAGGGGCCTGAACCTTGCACAGTACCTGCCATCCCACACAAGGAGTGTGCTGCGAGTTCTGCATCCCCTCACAAAGATTTCAGACAAGAGAGAGAGCTGTGTCGGCATAAAACCCAGCTCCATTATGCATGGGTTGTTGGTTTCCCTTTATTGCCAGCTCCTCTGGATTCATATCAGGAAGCCTGGAAGCTGCACATCCCTAATGAAAAGCAGAAGATATTCATTATTAAATCTGAAATGTTCAAATGCAATTGGTTGCTAGCAGATTTCAAGGTCTGTTTCAGTGATCCCAGTGCAGCAAAACCAATGCAATACAAACAGTGATGAAGCAGCTCTGGCTGAGGCTGGTGGTACAAAACTTCCATTGGATCTGCTTTTTGCTGTCTCTAAGGCTGCTGATTCACCTGAAGAGGCAAATTCTGCCCTCAGGGACTGAGAGTAGCTTCTTAACCTGTTCTCTGCTCCTGAGTTTAGCTGGAAGGTCAGTACAATCAGATATTCTGTCCATGACAGGAAAAACTGCCCCCTTTCATTAAGGGGCCACTTGGAAACACATCTTCTCTGGACATCTGCAATACCAGACACAAAACTATGCCATGAAACTCATGTTTCCTGCAAGGCTGTGAGTGATCTGCAGTAATACACAAGAAAGTTGGGTATTTAAAGGTATTCCACTATCATACTTTTAAGAACAATTATATTACTGCACTAAAACATGCCTGAATACCAAACCACCCATGCTAAAACCATACTGAGCTCAATCCCAGGGAAGATAAAATGCAAATAAAAATTATTATTTACAATGTCGAACTGCACAACACAGTGGCAGGTGAAGAAAGAAAGAAAAAGATGCTTTATCCAGTAAGATAAAGGATCAGATCTACAAAGTCTCTTTCCTTCTCCATGTACTCAAGTTTCTCTCAGCTGGCACTACTGACTCTCTGGATCCACTGCAAGGACCTGGTGGTGCAGCTTCTCCAAAAGTGGGACTTCTGGGTAAAACTTAATGACAATGCAATCCAGACAGGCAAATCTAGAGAGCACCAACAGACAGTTTCAATATTCCCCTGTCTCTGCACACTGGGATCTTTGTTCATGAAATGCCTCTTATTTTAAACTAAAACACTGCCTATTATCTCGTCTCCAGACACTTCAGAACAATGCTTTTCAACAGAGCTGTAATCAAGAGTGTGATACTTCTCCAGGCCTCATAGCTCTCTCTATTGCTGGAAAATTGGGGGTTGCTTTTTAAGTTGCAGACTGAAAGAAGCAGGGGATGCATTTCCACTTATCCCTACAGGAACATTTTAGGCCTGAGCTGCATCAGGAGAAATACTTGGAGGCTTCTTAAATTTTCAAGACACCTTCCCTTTATTCACCATGAAATTTATTTTTGTGGTAAATCAGGAAAGTCGGTTTGTCTTGTAAATATGCAGATGAAACCCTGGTGGGTCGAGAGAAGAGGAGAGAGGCATGAAAGATGACTGCCTTGGGTCCACTAAGGAGAGGCAAGCAAGCGCTGACGAGGTGCTGAGCTGACCAGAAATTGGATGACCACATCAGGATGGCGCTGGGCCAGAGCTAATACACCATGCTGACAGGCTGGGTTTGTTCAGCAGCTTGGGCTCCATGCCATGGTGCTGCAGTGAGTGCTGGTCAGCCTCGAGAATGGGCAGCACAAACCTGGCTCAGTGGGGCTGAGTGGACCTGCAGCCCTTCTCCCATTCTCCCCACTCACTCAGTCTGGAGGGAGTGAACAAATGTGTCTCATTTTCCTCTCCACGCTCTTGCCAGGACACTTGAAAACTGTCCATCTTTCCATTTATGCTTTGCAGAACAGTTTGATCTTAATGCATAAGCAAATATGAGCACTTTCTTCTGAGCAGGAATATGTCTCATCCTCCCCATCTCCTCATCCATGCTAATGCTCCAGCAGTCAATACTCAATACCAGAGCAGTATGTCAGGGCTAGAGGTCAGGCATCCCTCACCACTCAGGAAAAAAGGAAATATCCTGGTTGCCGTGTGTGAATCCCGAGGCTTGCATTGGAAAGGGTACCTGATGATGGCTCAATAAAGATTTAACCACACCTCATGGTGACTAAAGCTGGTCAAACAACATGCCACTCCCTGCAAAAATCATTAACAAAAGTACAAAAAAGTATGGCTTTTTTCTAAATTCAGTATTTTAAAGGAAATATGAACCCTGAAATATCAAATCCGCAAGCAGAGATATTTCATATTAATAATGTCCCTGTGGTATCTCATACAAGTCAGATTCCAACCACTTCAGGCTCTCCCTGTCTTTGTAGGTGAGACTTTCTGCTCACACTGCTTCTCAGAGGGTTTCCTCCCTGAAGAGAGGAGGCAATGCCCCCAGGACCTCTGCCAAGCCCACCACCGAGGAGGCAGCAGATTTAGGGCATTCAGTCCATGGTGGGGAATGAGAACGAGAATTGCTCTGACAAAATCCCCTGTGTGGCAGCATTTCCAAATCAAAGTATTTTAAACAGAGACAAAAACACGCACACTGGGGATCGGATTTTTTTTTTGGCTGAAGTATTTAGGGTTTCAGTCAAAATGTTTTCATTTTTTAATATTTGTTTTTCTGAGGAATAATTGAAGTTTTTGCTGCAAAGCAGATACTTCACACAATAAACATGTCTCTTTTTAAAAAAAAACAGATTAGAGGGAAAATTTTCAACCATCTGTCTGACTGAAGGACTACTAAAGAGGGAATACTAAGGGTTTATGTAGATTTTTTGCAACTCTTTGAGACTCATTAAAAACCAGAAGCTCTGACTCATGTGAGAAAAGGTGAAGGACAAAGAAGGGAGAGCAAAACAACAGGGTCAAGTGAAATGCCCCAGTCAAAGAAGTCCTGAAATAATGATGAAAACTTTCATTAGCCATTTTCTACCTTCCCAGTGTGTTTTTCCACATGCACCAATGTGGTATTGCTGACTCGCCTTGGAAAGAGAAAGGGCTGCATTGCCACACTGCTGTGGAAAGGTTCTTCACTAAAATCACCTGGACTCTTTGTGCAGCGTGGTGCTTCTCAGGAGCAAACATCAGCATCTTCACCCAGCCCAAGCAGCTCCACAGAAGTTCCTGGTGCTGCAGAGCTGTGCGCCAGGCCAGGTGTACATGCCACAGAGAGGAACAGCAGCAACTAGTGCTTCCCCATGGCTGGCAGCCAAGGTGTTGATTATCAGCAGCAAGAGAAGGATCAGCTCGTCAGGGGCTCGTTTCTCTGCACAGCTAAGGAGCTTAGTGCAGCAGAGGTGAGCTGCATTCCCGGCAGAATGGCCAACCCTGCTGACAACAAGGGCTCCTCCTCGCCTCCCCTCCTGGGAATCACCCCCTCTTTTAGCATAAATCCTTAGCTCTGGCCCCAGAGGCAGTGGGTGAAATATTGGTGGACCTTCCTCCACCCTCTCCATCAGGTGGCTTTATGTGGTTTAGCCCTTCCAAAAAAAATAAAAACAGGAGGGGGAATCACTAAACATTTTCTATTTCAAAACAGATTTCATCTTCCTTAGAAAGTAATACTGCCTCCAGCCATGTGTAACTTATTTTTTATCCAACAGAGTATATGGGCTTATAACTAGATCCTGATAGGAACCCAGGTTTAAAACATTATTCACAGCAGGTTATTTGATCTTTATTTGCTGAATGCACTCAGCTGAATCCCTATCTCCAAACAATATGAGAAATAAAATGCCGGGCATGCTTCATTGGCCAGCCAGCTCATCTTGATTTGCAGAGATGGCTACATCCCTCTCAGCACTTTCAGAGATGTGCTGTATCCCAGGCCCTAAGAGGCAGTTTTCCCTTCCTCTTCCCCCATCCAAACACTTATTCTTTCTTGTTTTCCTCCTTCCCCCCCATTAGAAGCTTTAGAAAAAGCATTTCATACCAGCCTTTTCCCCTCCCTTCACCATGATTTCTGGGAAATTGCTCTTCACACTGCATATTTGTGGGTACTCATACAAAATCACTTGCCATCTGCTATTGTGCTGAAGGTCAGATGCTGATAACCTGCTTGGGAATCCACGGGGTTTGGTGATGAGACTGGTCACCTGAGGAAAGGTGGGTTGGAGGCAAAATTTTGGAGACCCTGGCAAAATTACTGATCCTTCATTTTATTAATAGAACTGCTGTGACACCTCTCAGTGCTGACCTTGGCTCTGCCACACCAACTTTGCTGCAGCTTCAAATGTGTCACAGTTAAAGGTGGACTTGGACAACGCAGATGGCCACTGGGATTGCTTCTTTCAAGAAAACCCCTGATGGCTACAATCTGGATTAATTGCCAAGCAGGATGGATAAGGCTTTGCTGTCCTGAAAGGGAAGCCAGAGCAGCTTGGGGAGAGAGGCCAAGCTGCACACAAGGAGGTCAGGTTCTTCATTCCCTTTGACTTTTGATGAGATATGCCTTTGAAAATCCTCTCTCAGATATCCTAAAATAAAAGTCTCCAGCTTCCAGGCCAGAGCCCAAGCACAAACTATACTTCAGAAACTTCAGCATGGAGGGTTTTGCTATAGCAGAGCTTTGGGGATAGTGATCAAGTCCTTGGTGGACATTCCTGAAGCAGGCTGGTGTCATTAAACTGGCCAGCATTCTGCACTGCTATTGCAGATACAGCAGGACAGGGAAACTTCTCGCATGAATATCTATAGCTCTTATCCCTTCCCTGGGATGTGTTTCAAAGCCTTTCTGCCCATCACAGCTACCTCCTCCGGCTTCCCTTTCAAGACATGTCAGGAGGCCATCCTGCTGCCAGGCAGCGTGTAGGTTATGCTCATCTTCCCTGGGTAAGGGCAGAGCAGTGTCACTGACCCAGCTGAATGTTTCTCCACAAAAACACGAATTAAAACCACCCCCTGTTGTCAGTAACCGACTCACTATGCAATGTGGAGGATTTGTCCCTGTCCCCATACAGCCTGGGAGTGTCACCAAGCCCGGATGGATGTGGCAGCGACTGGGACAGCTCAGTCTGGGCTCTGTGGTCTGAGGGCAAGCGCTCAGTTCTGTGCGGTTCACTGGGGAGGGAGGGGTAGATTTGAGGTGTAGAGAATTAAATGTCCCACTTTTCTTTCCCAGCAATTAACCCTGGAAAAGAGAAGAGAAAAAAAGAAACACAAACCAGTCAGGGATGAAGATTTGCATGGCTGGATTAGAGTCACAGTTGGCCTATCCCCCTGGGGACACTACTCTGCTATTAATAAAAAGATAAACAAGCCCTTTTATTTATTTATTTTCCCTTCTCTCCCCAAGCCCTTTGATTTTTCTTCTTCTGCTTCAGGGGGCCCTTCTCTCTTCCGCCAGCTCTGCAAAAGGGAGTGTTTGCAAAGAGTGCTTGCGAGAGGCTGCCTGGGAAAGACAAAAATCGAGGGTGAAGGGAGTGTGGGGAAGAAGAAAGTGGGTGAACATTATTTTAACCATTTCCAGCAATCACATCACCTCTCAGGACTGGCAGAAATTATGCCCTTTATTTATTCCTTTCACGCTGATGCAGCTGCAGGTGTCATTCCCACAGGCTTCCTCCGGTTCCCTGAGGCCACCCCATCCTTGCAGGTAGCTGTCTGTCCCTCTCCACCCCCGGGGGCAGCTGTCTGGAGCCCCTTGCTGAGACAGAGACAGCCTGCTGGCTTCACTGGGTCCGTGTGGGAATAGGGGCTGTCAGGCAGAGCGGGTGAGGAGAGAGCTACCTGCAGAGAAAAAGCTAATTGCTGCTCTCAGGCAAGGGGCTGTTTGTATCCAAACCATCAGCAGAGTGCAACCGATCTCAGCAGCTCATAAAACACCAAGAGGAAAAGCACATCAGGTTATTTGCCTTAGAAGGGATATTTGCCAATTTTGTGGGCAGAAATGGGTATGGATTAAACTGTGGTAATTCCGGGGTAATTCTTTATACAAATTAGGTGTTCAACTGAGTCTGAATTTTAAACACTCGCCTTAAGAAAATTAAGTACCTGAAAAATGTTTCATAAAGTTTCTGAATAAATGATGAAAGCTGTTTTCCAGGCTTCTTCCTGTGAGCCTTGGAATGGGAAAAAGGCAGATTAAATGGGATACACACCCACCTGGTATCCCAGGTGTGTGCATTTTGGGGGGATCATCTCATCAATACCTCCAGCCATGATCTGAGAACAATTTGGTTGATAAAGGGACAGGAATGATTTGAAGAACTTCAGAGCTCGGTGTGTTACTGCTCCAGAGACACTCAAACTTTGAGCAACAAGCATCAGTCATCAGCATGGAGGTACCCATGGCATGAGTTGTCTCTGAGCTTTGTGTGTCCCCTTGGAGAACTTGCAGGAAAGGAGGAGAAGGAGATGTCTCAGTGCTGCCATGGGATCACTTGCACTGGCCATGCAATCCCCCTTGCCCAGCCAGAGTACCAGCCTGACGTGGTTTTTGCTGGTAAAAGCAGAGTTGCAGAGCAATGCAGAATGGAGAAATGGGAAACCGAACTACCAAGCCACCAGAGGAATATCCCAGGGTCTCAACCCAGACGCAAGGCCAGGCACTGCTTCCTCAGGGACCTTTCTCTCCTGAACCATCCCTATAGTCTTTCATCAATGTGTAGAATTTTCTTTAAAAGTTTTGTAAATAAAAGCCCTTTTTGCCTGTTTTGGTTTTGGTTCTGGTTTTTTGTTTTTTTTTTTTTTCTCAGCAAGCATGGGGCAGGGAAGTGAGAGCAGAGGCCAGCACTGCAGTCAGGGTGTTAATGGCCACATTAGCTGGAAAGGGGCAGCCAAAGCAGGATGTGTAAAACCCCACCCAGGCTGCCCTTTAATTTGCTGTTACATGGAGTGGAAGATTTGAAAGCGTATTTCTGGGTAATTAATTCAAAGAGTGATTCTAATGGCTAATGCTGTCAGTTTTGACTGCAAGGCAGGTCTGGGGCTGAAGCAGGCAGTGAAGGGAAAGGAAAATGCTTGGAGGTCACAGGCAGATGTTAAAATATTTTGACAGCCCACATCCAAGAGGCTAACTTAATGAAAGCCTTTGGCCAGCACCTTCCAAGAGGTCTGAAACTGAATCCATTTATTTTTCTCCAGAATAGCATGCATGGCTTGGACTGTGGCTTGTCCATAAATCACCATTCTCCATTTGGTCAGCAACACCATCAATCATTCTCAGAGCCCACCAGCCGGTTCTCCATGCCACTGCAGAAACACCAGTAAGAGGGATTTGGTGTCTCTTGAATTTAACTCCTCAGTTTTCAGTGACACATAGGGTAAGCTCAGCCTTTATCTCTACTGATTATGAATGCTATTGAGCAAAGGTCTTGCACCTGTATATGAAAATATACCTGCTCCATGGTGCTGGGAAATGAAATTAGAAAGCTCTATTCATGGTGTTATTATCTTGCTTGGAAGGATTTAATCAAAGCACTGTGGTGCTGATGAGGATGTCCACAGCCTGAGAGTTTGGTTCCTCCCTAACTGCGTATCCCTGTGGCATTTGCTAAACTCCTCCAGCCTACCCCAGCAGCTTGGAGTTGAGTAGCATTTGCAAAGGAATTTCTGGGGACCATTCTGCTGAGGTTTGTCAAAAGATTTCATCAGCAAACTGGAAAGGCACAGCTCCTGGCAGTTGTGTTCACTGGCTTTCACTGCTTTTTTCTTTGTGCTTCACAGAGCACTTGGAATAAAGACATGGGGAATGAAAACTTGTGAATGTGGAAAACAACTGGGAGAATATTTTATTCAAGTTTAGATTTTGAAATAAGGTTCGGGTGAAGTCTGCTTCTTTTGACCTCCTTTGGCTGTTTCCAGAAATTAATTCAGTTCCTTCTATGTATCAGCTCTTCACTTCAGCATCTACCATTGCTATACTTCTTGTAGCAGAATGTGTTGATAAATTGGTACATCCTACATTTCATGTCCTTAACTTTTCTGCAGGATTGTAATGCATAGAAAAACCTTTTTCCAGCCCAGACCCGTGGTGGTTGCACTTCAGGGTGGGTGAAAGAATGCTCTGTGCCTGTACCATTTGCAGATGCAGTCACAGATGTTGATTAAACCAAAGCTGGCAGATTTCCACCCTAATTCACTGCATTCATTATGTCCAGCTCTCCAAAAAGCACAAGAGATAAACATCCATATGCAGACACAGACATCTACAGAATTACAGGTGCCAATATGGGTGGTACAGGCCAACACAGAATTTAGAGCAGACCCTCACCATCCTGGGGCTCCTGGAGTTTACTTTGAGTACGAGGCTTGTGTGCACAAGACAACACCTTCCTTTGCATGTGTGCTCAGGAACTGAAACACAAGTATGGCACTGGAGATGTCCAAATCCATCTACCAAGCAGATGCACAATTGCACTCTTGGTTTATAAGCAGACACTGTCACTCCAGAGAATAATTAGACAAGTGCTTGCCCCACTGGCTGATCAGCTGTATTTGGACACACACCTGGACTTACTGCAGGGTTAAATTAAGGAAAAGTCTTTTGAGTCCAAAAATACCTGAGATTTCTGGTCATGTCAATATAATTTACTTATTTATTCCAGTCCTGCAAAGCTTCTTATCCCTCAATGAAGAAGGCTGCATACCCGCAGTCAGTCTGTCTGAACACAGTTTTTGTTAGCAGTGCTCCAGGATGGCCAGTGAATCTACACACAATACAATTAAGCCATTGTTTGCACAATATCCTCTTCCAGGCACCCCAGAAAAATCAGTACGTAACCTTCCCGGTTCAACAGCAGTCATAAGCCCCTCTTTGCCAACGGTAAAGTGCTCTCATCCCCACCCCAGCCAAGGGATGCAGGGGACAGAACGCAGATGCAGCCTTCACATTCCCCTCTGAGCCCCTGCTAAAATTCCCTTGGCCCCTGGTGCGATGAGAACAGAAGGGAGGGCACTGTTGGGATGTCCAGGGAGGGCACTGTTGGGGTGTTTGGCACATTCTGCCTCACTGACTGACACAAACTGCCCTTCCTTCAAGCTCTGCTACCACTGAGCTCCATGCAGAGGTTGCCTCCAGCAGCCCTTGCCAGCCCCCTTGGTGTTTCAGACACTGAGCGCTGTATGAGCAATAAGACTGTTTTGGGACACAGTGGGAACAGCTCTGCTCTCTCCCAGGCCATGCCTTGCTCTCATCAGTAATAAAAAGGAGAGATTTCTTTTTAGCACTTTACTGTTGAGGAACATGGGGCAGCTGGGAAGGAATTTTCCCTCTGTCTTCTTTCTTACCCATTTCTGCCAAGCCAGAGAAAACTTCTCTTGCTGAAGGAGGGTGTGAAAGCACATGGCAGGTTTTGCAAGTGTCCATTAAGCCCATCAAGTACACCCAGTACTTCTGTGTGAACTCACATCCAAGCTTTCCATGGCAATGGTGTGAATGCAGATACTGTCAAGCAGAAGCACCCCAGGATCAGAGCCAGGCTAGCAGAGCTGGGTTTTCTGAGAGGGGGAGCAGGACAAGAAGGGCAGCTTTGATTCATTGCAGCCCCCAAATATTTCTGGGGCTTTGCTTGGCACTGCAAAATTTTCTCAGATTTGCTCATTCCTGTGAGATTTCTTTCATCTTGTGTAGCAATCTCATCGCACCAGCTCCTGAATGATGTGAGTTGTGTTACAGCTGAGGGCTGGGTAGCATGGCCTCTCATGGTGACCAAATTGAAGAAGCACAGGGACAGAAAGCTACTCTCAGAGCCCTAAAATCATCCAAGTAGCCACTGGGGGTTGGGTGGGGTGTACAGAGTCTGGTACTTCATCCTCACAACACACCCAATAACTACCATAAGGGCAAGAACACTTGGTAATAGAGTTTCAGAATAATTGTAACATTTCCATACTAATTTTTCATTGGAATACTTCCACAGTTCTTTTAACATTTCATCAGAGTGTACTGGTCTCTTTGTGCTCTTTTTTCCCCTTGGAGAAACTGAGGCACAGAGCAATAATATGACCTGGCTGGCGTGATCTGACAAAAGGTTGGAATCTGTATTTTCCCAGTCCCAAAAACCCCAAACTTGGGCATTTCTAGCTGCTTTTGGGCAGGCAGGTGAGGGAAGGTAGGTAACAGCAAAAAACTGCAGCATGGCTATTAACGCCAGTGCCTTGGGAAATAACCCTTTATCCCAGTGCCTGGCAGAGCAGCCCTCCTCACTCATTAATGTGCTTACTTAAAACCATTGCCCTTAAACTTCCACCAGTGCTGAAGTTAATGTACTGCCCTTTGCCACCTCGAGTGAGACTGTGCTCTGGAAAGCTGTGCTGGGCTGATTCCTGTCAAGACTGTATAATCAGAGATGGGAAAATCCTGAGAAGTGGCTCTTAGGAGGTACCTCCTGGGCTGAGAGCAACTTCTTTTTATGTTGGAAAAATACAGTGTTTTTCTACTAAGAAAGGAGAAAGTTACGTCTGCAAAACTTCTTCAACTTGAAAGTGACTTCAGGCTCTCTGTGAAATCCCCACACTTTCACTGATGAGAGGATAAAATACCAGATATCTGCCCAGAGTGAAGTGGGGGAAGAGGGAGAAAAAGCCACCTCCACTGCTACAGCACAGAAGTGCTTTAGAAAGGGCCACTTTTACTTCAGCCTGAGGATGGATAAAATGCTGGTGTTGTCCCAGATCCTAAGAGCAGCTCCTAACCTCTGATTCAAATGACTAATCTTGCTTTCTCATCCACACCCTTCATCATGCTAAGAATGGGTTTGGCAGCCAGTGTTTGGCATGCCAGCTCTGAGCCAGATCTAAGCAGGTGCAGCTGAGCTGCCTATTGACCCCTCCTGAGACGTGCCCAGGTCTGGCAGACACTGAGGCAGTGATGGTGTTTTTGGCTGGGGTGAAGAGGTGCAGCCGAGGAAGGGCAGTACTCCAGTGGCACAATGAGTCCAACAACTAGAATAAAGCCCAGAGATCACATTTAAAGCTGAAATTCAAAGGGATCTTGTCTTCATAAGGGTTTGATCTTAACCCTATGCCACAAAACCACCAAATCCCAAACATGTCACAGTTCAGCTGTGGTAGCAGTGAGGTTGCTTGAGCAATATTCACTTTTTGGTATGGTGAGAGCAGCACGGCACTGAGTTTAGAGAACCATATCTGCATGGGGGAATCATGCTGCAGATGATGTGCTAGGACTGGGCATTGGGAATGTGGGAATGGGCTGCAGGTCAGGAAGGAGGTTCCTGGAACAGCTTTCTGAGGGATTGGGAAATGGGAATACAGTGGAGCTCAGGCTGGCATTATGCCATGCTGGCAAAGCTCTCTGGAGTGCTGGAGAATGGAGAAGCAGAGAATTATTTTGGCCAGGCTTCAGCATCTGCTAGAAGTGATGTGCATGTGTGAGGGCTGGATAACCGAGGCTTTGGCAGGTGGAGGGATAAAATATAGCTTTCCCGTTGTGTTGCAAAACCTAAAATTTTATGAGGGAAAAATATGCATGAGTCAAATTATACCAGAGCATTTGCAGGAGGAAGGATTCAAATCTCTGAAAAAAAATAATTTGGGGCTAACCTGAAGTGCCACACTTGTTCTGAAACAAATAATTCAGAATATTTGACCCTTATTTATTTAAAAATCTCTTTGAAGATTCATTTCTAAATGAAAAATGCCATTTTGAAACAATAAAGTTTCCTTCAAAAATAAGTTCAAAATGAAACACTGCAACATTTCCAAATATTTGTTTCCCTTTAAAGGGGTTGAAATGCAGTGTGTCACACTTGCCTACAGCTTTGCCCTGACCTTTTTATTCAACCTAAATAATTTTCTCAATGTAACCTGAGCAGCTTTAGCTCCCTTGATGTTTTGCTTTTTGGGATGAATTTACAATTTACTGAAAGAATATATTTTCAGTTTCGCTTTAGTCTGAAGTACATTAGCAGAGCTCTTTTGGAGAAGGAAATACTCACTTTTGTTCCTGCTGTTAAAACTGCTGATGGTCTCCGTTAACAAAACATCACTGTCATAAGACATGGGCTCATCTGAAAGTGCATAGAAGACCTGAAAACAGAGCTGAGGAATAATAAAAGAAAAAAAATTAACTGCACAAAAAGGCTACTTACATTTATGGGATCTTTTAAAATAGCATTTAGATGGAAAGCTGATTCCTCATTTTTGTCCATGCTGGTATTTTTCTCAGGCTATCTCAAATTCCAGGAGTTAAGAGAAGAAAAAAAAGTCTTGCACTGCACCATATATGCCAAAGAAATGCAATACAATCTGATTTCACTTCTTTCTCTCATGCCTGAATGTGCTCATTTTTGCTTACAAAAGGGAAGACACAAAAGGATTGTAAGAAAAGGAATCAGATGGTGCCGCCCGATACTGTTTCACAGCTAAAACGTGAAAACAAGACCAGCTTCTTCTGCTGACACTCAGGTCTCAAAAAAAGGTTTATTATTCTTTTTAAAGGGAATTCTCTTAAAGGGAAATTGCTCAGAGTTTAATCAAAAGCAGCATTTATTATACCTTAGCAAAGCAGTTGCCACCTGCTGCCGAGAGCGCTGCTGCCAAAGGGAGGCTGCAAAGGCACCGTGCCTTCTGCCCAATTCCTGAACATCTCTGGCTCCCTGATTCCCTCTTTGGGTCTCCTACTGTGCTTCACTCTTTGCAGATGGATTCTGAGGAGGAACCTATTTACTGGGGACTCGTGGTTTAGCTTTCCCCTCCTTGGATGGTGTATGGCCTTGATTTTTCAATATTTCTCTTGATTTGTCAAGAAGTGTCTGGGTGACCTGTGTGCCCTGTGCTGAAAGGTGTGAAGGCAGCACAAAGGAAGGAGTACATGGGCACCTGAAGGCAGCAGTCACCCAGCAGCTGGCATCACCCCTCCTGCCAGCAGATCCAAACTCATCCCACCTCCAGCTCCCCGCTCAAAATCCAGACCTGGCCGAAAAGAGACAGAGTGAGACAGCACATGGTGTGCTACAAAACCCATCCCAGGACCTCTGTTCTCTCAGAGGTCTCAGTAATGAGGAAAACAAAGGGTGTTTTGAGGTTTGCAGTTGTTACATATAGATAAACAATTTCACCTCCTTCTGTGTCCAGGTTTAAGGATATTTGGCACAATGTATAAGCACAAACAGATTCACCCCCTCCCTCCCAGCTATAGCTCACTCCCAGTAGATGTTTTCTTAAAGGACCAAACCTCTCACAGGGCACTTTAGGGAAGGTTTCTTTCCTCTTTCTCCCTTGCTATTGTCTCCTCTGCCGTTCAGAATTTTGCAGCTTTCTCCATTGTTCAGGTCAGGATGAAGGCCAAGAGAAACTGTGGTCCTAAAATCATCTAGTCTGAATGCTTTTTGCCTTTCTCATATGTTGGCAAAATAACATCTTAGCACAAGTGGAAATGGAAGTGAAAGGAGAAACACTTGGAAATTATTGTTATTTTTAAGTTCTGCCTCAGCAAACAGCCACTTGCAGCACTTACTGTCTCTCACATCAGGAAAACCTACATCAGTTCCCCATAACAAAACACCAGCCTTGCTAACAGGTTCAGCTAACAGGACCTGCCATTGTGGGCTCTCCTGTGGTTTCTGCCATGGGTAAGTCTCATCTTGCTGGCTTTCATCCTCAAATCTCAAGCAGAAATTGAAAGAAAGGAAAACTTGCTGCAGAATTCTCCCAGCCACAGCTGGCAACTCCCACACCCAGGCCAAAGGGACAGCTGCTCCTTCACTTCACAGAGCCAGCTGCAGAGCACAGGACACCCTGAGATGTCACTGCTGCCACATCCCCCTGAAGCCAGATACCAAATTGTAGCATTATCCCAGCTGTCATGGAGAGCAAACTGGTTTACACTGCTGCTTCACATCAGCTTCCCAGCTTGCAACTTTCAGCAGGCCTCAGGAAAATCAGGGTCTGGCTTGCCTCATAAGTCTTGCACTGTCTCAGCTGAAAGGGAGCCCACCCCTCACATTTGTGCATCAAGAAAATGCGTAATATCCTCCTCATGGATCCAGAAAACTTGAAGTCTAGACTTTGCTCATCACTGCTGATGTGGTTTATAAACCTGGGTGAGTTACAGGGCTTATCTGAGAAACAGGAAGCATTTGAATGGTTACTTCCAGCCACATCCATAAGCTCCCAGATGAAAACCTGTCGATGAAAACATCTCGATGAATGGGGCTTTATGCAGCTTGTGGTTATCTGAATAATCCTTAATACCAGCTCCCTCTTCCTGCCTGATTTCTGCTGTGGTTAAGAAGCCTAAAGTAGAAAGATTAAGAAGCCTAAAGTAGCAAGAAATATGCCCTAAAGCAGTCAGCTAAGGATCCTAACTTAATGGGAACATCTGCAAAGGACTGAGAGCTGGAAAATTAGCTTTGCAATATTGGCTGCTGTGTCTCAAGGCACAAAGGGATTGCTGCCAGACAGGAGGCAGCAAGAGGGAGCAAAACCATCATATCCTACTGCCCCAGCATGTAGGGTAAAACCCCATTGCAGTTTCAGCCAGGGAGATTAGCACTATCCTGAAGGTGCTATAACATATGCTGTGGAACAGGCCTTGTTTTCCTCTTCCCAGCAGACCAGTGAAACACAACAAAGTACCCCAGAGCCAGCTGTCTCCACTGTAAGCCCAGAGGAAAGGGTCTAAATCTGAATTATGAGCCCCAATAGAACCACCCTTCTTTTCTACAAGGACTGATGGCAAGACACACCCTCAACCCAGAGCAGAGCCCTGCCTTCATCCCATTCCCTTTTACCACCTGCAGCAGGGCCTGAAAGCTCATTGAACACACTTGGGGGCATCCCACCAGCCCTTAGCCCTTCCTCCTCTTCTCTTCTCCCACAAACCCTGAATAAAAACAGGATGAAGCAAAAGACACCCAAACTAAATTCCTTGGACTTTCTGGTACAAACCTGCAGGAACAGTAGCTTGCCATGGTGAAGTGGGAATTTCTGAAAATGCAAACCAGAAGAAAATCGTGTCCTGGAGTTCAGGAGGGTAAGAGTTACACCACCAATTCGAAAAAACATTTCTTTGCCCAGATGGTGCCTTGAACATAAACTGTCAAAGTCATTACTCAGACTTTATTGTCAGGGTTATGTTTTCTTTATTCCTTTTAATATTCCATATGCTGGTCATATAATACATTTCTTTGTATTCTTCTTCCCTTTTATTCTCTTTGTTTGTTCCATTCATGACTTATCACCTTCTGGTGGCAATTTAATTATCGGATCTATATTATTGGTATCTTTTTTTTTTTATATAATAAAAGATTTCAGTACAAAACACTGCAAGTAATTCAATTTCCATCAGTGAGGAAGGAAGTTGGATGTATTCAATGAAAGGGAGGAGAGTAGCTGGCTATTACATTTTTAATAAAAATATAATAGCACTTTGTACTTTTTAGCATCTTCTAGTTGGAGAACCCTGTGGCTTGATAATCATTAATATTGCTTAACTTTTCCACTGCACTTTTCATCTATGGCTTTCATAGCACTTTCTGAAGGTGAATCAGTATCAGCTTCCCTATTTTTGCACCCAGGGAAACAACATGAAAGCAAATACAATCCAGCAGGACAGGGTTACTGCAGGGATGAGACTCTGGGCATCCTGGAGCCCCAGGTTGAAGCCCTTTCCATTGGGCCATGCTGTCCCTCAATGTGAAGAGCTGCTCATCACTTTCCATGACTGATAAATAGCCCCATCTCCTTCTCAGGTAGGTTCTTGTTTTTCCTATTCATAAAGACAGATTTACTCCTAAGGCTCCAAACACAGCAGTCAAAATGACAGAAGATGTTATTTTCTGATCAGTAAAGTGTTTAGAGAAAGAGCTTTCCTTATTTTGCTGCTTCTTTAAATATCAATCAGTTTTCTTTTTCCATAGATCAAAGCTTTCATGTGGTATTTTTTTGTTTCTGCATTGTTTCTTAGGTCAGAAATTATTTAGAACACAATGGTGAAAAAGAAATCACCTTTTCTTTCCCTTTTCCTATTGAAATGAAACCATTAAAATATTTTCAGTTCCGAAATTATCACCCAAAATCAAAACACCCACAAAAATTATATGGGAAGAAGAAAAGGAAAAAAAAACCAGTAAAAGTATATTCATGGAAATAGCATGTGTGTAGCAGATTTATTTATTTATCTATTGCGTATTTTAATACTAAGGAATTATTGTATCTGCAAGCCAAAACAACAGCACTCCCCAATGCCAACTCCAGCTGTTCATCCCTTGTAAAATCATGAGCTATTTTCAAGAGCTCGGTTGGATTTTGTGATGGAGCTTCAGTGTGGCCATGCAGATATTGCTGATTGCTGCTGTGTTGTACAGACTCCATGCGACAAAAAGGTGCAGTTATTCGCCTGATTAGAAAGTATCCTCCTTGAGTGCACCCTGACTGCATCACCATGGTGAACCCAGAGAGGTGAGGGAGCAGCAATGCTGGACCCTTGCTGGAATAGCCTTGGCAGACCCTTTCCAGTGCCAGTGTCCCTGCAGCTGCAGGCTCCACAGCTCTCTGCAGCCCAAGCCCAGCCCACAGGGCAGCTCGTGGCTGGGCCGAGGTGCTCACCCCTGTGGGGGTTCCACATCAGAAAGGTGTGGAGCAGCAAGCTTGGCGCCTTGCCGCGTTTGCCTTGGCAGGCCCTTTGCAGCACCAGTGCTCCTGCAGCTCCAGGCCCTTTGGATTTCTCAACCCTAACCCTAGGCATAACCCTAACCCTAACCTTAGTTAATTACCCCAGCACACTACCTGGGTTTCCCAGCTCAGAAAGATGGAGGAGCAGCAAGGTTGGGCCCTTGCCGTGTTTGCTTTGGCAGGCCCTTTCCAGCCCCACTGTGCCTGGAGCTCGAGGCTCCTTAGATCTCTCAACCCTAATCCTAGGCATAACCCTAACCCTATCCATAGTTAATTACCCCAACCCACTACCAACCCAACCCCAACCCTGGGTGTTCCCTGTCAGAAAGAGGCAGGAGCAGCACTGTCAGGGCCCTGTTGCGATGGCCCCAGCAGGCTCTTTCCAGCCCCACTGTGCCTGCAGCTCCAGGATCTTTGGATCTTTCTACCCTGATGCAGGCCCCTGATGGCAGCTCATGGCTGGGCCGAGGTGCTCACCCCTGTGGGGGTTCCACATCAGAAAGGTGTGGAGCAGCAAGCTTGGCGCCTTGCCATGTTTGCCTTGGCAGGCCCTTTGCAGCACCAGTGCTCCTGCAGCTCCAGGCCCTTTAGATCTCTCAACCCTAACCCTAGGTGTAACCCTAACCCTAACCCTAGTTAATTGCCCCAGCACACTACCTGGGTTTCCCAGCTCAGAAAGAGGCAGGAGCAGCACTATCAGGGCCCTGCTGCGATGGCCCCGGCAGGCCCTTTGCAGCCCCACTGTGCCTGCAGCTCCAGGCTCTTTGGATCTCTCAACCTTAACCCTAGCCCTAGTTAATAATCCAAGCCCAGGTTCGGGTAATTAACTAGGTTAACTACCTGGGTTCTCCAGCTCAGAAATATGAAGGAGCAGCAAGGTTGGCGCCTTGCCGTGTTTGCCTTGGCAGGCCCTTTCCAGTGCCACTGCGCCTGGAGCTCAAGGCTCTTTTACTGTCTAGAGCCCAACCTTAGCCTAAACCTAACCCTTACCCAAACCAGTACCCCTAAGCACAATCAACCTTCCCCTAACCAGTACCCTATCCCTTCCCCTCACCAGGCTTCATTGAGCTGAAATGTCCATCCTGACTTAAGATCCTCTCCAAGTCATTTTGGGGAACACCAAAAAAGGAAGGATGAAATAGTTTTAAACGAACCAGGGCATTAGTGGCAGAATTCAGTATGTTCCCAACAAGTTCTCCACAGAGCTCCAGAAGGCATCTGGCACTGAAAGCACCTGCAGTGCTTGTGTCCTGCAAGGGATTGTGCTGAGCTTGAGGTAGGTACAGCAGGCTGGCAGTTGTACAAAACATCTGGCCTCACTTACTTTAGGCTGTGATGTAGAAGTTACACCCTGAGCGTGTTTTGCTGTTAGCAGTCTCCTAGCAGGTATCATGAAAGGAACAATTTTATGTCACCTAATCAGAATTCAGATTTCGTCATTATAATTTTATGTCTGCTTCTCCCCAAAGGAAAGACTCAATTATTTATAGTGTTCTAGAAGAGACCAGGGCTTTTCCATGGACATGCAACAACATCATCAGTCCTGGATAAGTTGTCCAAAGCAACTGAAGTTAAGATAGATATTGCTGGGTTCAGCTAGCCGGAGGCATTAGCTCAAGTACTCCACCCTCCATGCATGCTTGAAATAGAGAAAGAAGTGCAGACAACATGAATTATGCAGCCACTAACAGGGTATGTGTCGTTTCTGAGTTTGTGGTTTTAAATATTTTCGTACCACAGACATCTTAAACCACTAGGCATCTCAAGACTTGTAAGACAAAAGCCTTAAAATGTCTGCCAAGAACTCACAATAAAGGACAATTAAAACTTAGATAGAAAATTGGAAAAGCAGTTGAATTATTAATTGCTGCCTTTTAAGCAAAGCTGTCTGTAGTATTAGGACCTTTTGTGGCTTGACATTTGTAGACTTGGTAAATTAGAGCCATAAAAGAAATTGGTCTCTCTAGACACAGGTAAAATCAGGTGTAATACCAAGCGTTACTAGCTAGATCGTGGTCTTTCAGCATATTGCAGATAAAAAACCCTGAGACCTGTGCTTCCATCTGCATTTTGGCTAGTCAGGAGACATCCCCATGTGAGGCACAATCTACCCCAGCTGTCCCAGCTGTCTCAGGGAGCAGGCGATGCTGTGAGTTACCAGGTCAAAGAACTCATGCAGCAAGTAGGAAAATCATAGCTTTCTCCTCCCTTTTCCTTTCAGATGATTTTACATCTGCAGGAGTGCAAGGAGCAATCAGCCCCTCTCTCTCTTGCCTGTCAAACCGTAAAGAGTCTAATCCAAATCACTGTTAATATTTCATTTGAGTTCAGTAGACTTTGGAGCCAGCCCCAGGCTGAGACTTAGCATGTCGTTTGGAAGCTCAGTATCTGATTTTTATTAAGATGTGAGAGGCTCCTGTGAAGCAGAAGCCTTAGGATTCCTGTCGAAATGAGACTTGAAGCAGTGAAAGAAAGAAAAACTGGATTGTTTGGGCTGCATCTTGCTCTATGCTCAGGAAACTCAGCACTGCTCCAAGAACAGAGGGAAAATATGGAAGTGATGTACTCTGGTGCCTGAAGATGTTTTAACATGATATCATGTAGCCTGCAGTTCCCAGTGCAAGCAGCACATGGGAACTTGCTGTTTTCTGGGATCATGGTTAGGGGTAAACTCTGATGTTGTGCATATCCTTCAGACACTTTGTGCTTGTTCTGAACTGTGGTGGTGGAGCTTCCTCTGCTCTGCCTCATCATTTAGACTGCACAAGGCATAAGGGAGTCAATGGCAACAGGTGGTGGAAGCTGTTTTTACATCCCTTTCTTATGCTGTGTATAACCTGGCTTGACCTAGGGAGTTACCTGAAGGAGCAGAAAGCAGATAAGGCTCCTCAGCCACCTCCTTTCTTCATCTCCAACCCCTCCCACCACAGGAAGGGACTGGCAAGTCAAATGTTGTGTCAGACATCACAATGCCTCACACTGTTTGGATCGTACATGGTGTCTCTTGTACTTACTTATACTAATGATTGAAGCTCTCCCAATACTCACTGATGCTTGTAGTTGTTCTTCATTGCCACTCAGTTTGTCACCTCTGTGGTTTCCCACTGATGCTTGTAGGATGTAAAGCCCAATAGGTCTAGGTGAAATGGAAGCACACCTCGTTAAAGTGGAGTAATTTTGAGCATGAATAAGAAAGGCAGATTACAGAATTCATGTGTGTTTCCAAGGTTTTCTATTTGATAGCTTTTATTGCTATGGCTTGATATAACTGACTAAAGAAATGTGGCATTCTGGAAAGTTCAGTCTGGACTGCTGGTTATAACTTTGACCACTGCACTGCAGGGCCTATCCATAGCTGGTTGGTCTTTACTATTGGTCTTGAGCTCACTCAAAGGTGGTGTGAGCTGTTTTGGGGTCTGTAAGGAGTGGTGGCAGGTGAAATCAGGGTAACAAGGATCCTTCCTAAGCCAGAAAATTACTGTATCGTGGTTATCAGAAACAATGACCCTTGTCCTTACATAAACCCACAGAAAAATCCATTAGTATCCTCAGAATAGGCTGGAGAGACGCATGGAGAGCTTGTTTAAGCTTAGTGAAGTCACATTAGTGGGATGCCAAGATGGATCCCACATGCCACAATCATTGTAATGCCGGGAAGATCACAAATTCTGAGTGTGCTCAGCCAAAGAGGCAGAGCTCTCCCACGGGCTCTCTTTGGGCTACACAGGGGGATGGCAAAGCAAGGAGCAGAGACCAGTGCTGTGTTTCCTCTGAAAAAGGGATTACAAAGAGTCTGTCAGTAGGAGCCTGGGAGTGAGAGATCCCCATAATGGCAGATCGAGTGAATAGCATGTGTTTAAAGAGCCCATAATCCTATATTTACACAACAGTCCTTAATGGCTCATTCCGAGCCATTGCAAAGAACCAAGTAAATAGTGTGGTTAGAAAGTCTGTTACTTTATATTTACTCACTAGACCGTCTGCTGTGGGAGCTGTGAATGTCATGGAGAGCTAAAAGGAGCATTCTTTTGATTTTCTTTTTTTTTCTTTTTTTTTTTCTTTTTTCTTTCTTTTTTTTTCTTTTTTTTTTTTTCTATGAAAAGCTAACTAATAATGATACTGAAAACCACTTTCAATAGGAACTATACCTTCACTTTGCACCAGTGGAGAACAACCATTAGCACACTTTGTCAAGGAAAGGGATGCATTTATCATCACCTGGAGTCTTTTCATAGAGGCTGGATGTGCTCTAAAAGATACCCTCTTACTCAACAAGACATTATTAAACTCAATAGCACTCACCTGTGTGGCAGGAAAAAGTCATTCCTATCCCTGCAACAACTACTGGGAAGGCATAAAATGGTCTGTTTTACACATATTTTATACAAATAGTCTCTTCTGGGTTTAAAATATGCTACATGTGAGACTGGACACTAAATTTATTCTCTCAAATGTTTATTCATGTAAACAATCAAATCTTCATTAAAGTTAAAATTATACACACAAATCAGAGTGAAGCAGACAGCTGATTAGCATGTGAAATGAAGGTGACATTAAATATTTGGAGATTTGCATAGCAAATAATTATAAATCCAAAGTTAGTGGTGAGTTATGAAATGGACTGTTAAGATCTAATGAAGTCCACTTAAATAAGAAAAATTCACAGAAGCAGCCTGGTATCTTAGATCCCTGAAACATTATTCAAGATCCTATCTGAGCCTTAATTAACTGATCCTCAAAATTCCCATGAGGCAATAGCAAGCACTGGAATGGAGCAAATAATTAATAAGTAATCATTTATGCAATGAATTTTTCTTCTTGTTTCTGATTGTCTACAGAGATCATTAAATCTATTTATAATACACAATGACTCACACACTTTTGTCAATAATACTTTGCTTGCAAATAGTTTAAAATTTGCAACTAGAAGGAGGAACAGAGGAATCCTGCATGTTTACTGCTGCTTCCTGACTAATTACCAAAGCCATGAGATCAGCAAGGGATGACTGTGATTTCGGAATCGAATATTTAATAACCAAATGTGTAATTTTAAATTTCTCTTCTGTAAAAAATTAGGACCTGCTATCTAAGGAAGAAGGTGCTTTATGCTAATGTGAGAGCAAATGACAAAATGTGGTTCAGGCAGTACCAGTGTGGTCACACACGCCTCAGTGTGCCCAGGGTGGGTGGCACATTTGATCCCAGGGTGGGATCAAAGCTGGCACACAGAGTGGCTGCATCCATATGGGACAGGGGGGTAAGGCTGAAGCCTTCCTGAACCTTCACAGGTCAGGGGACCTAAAACTTAAAGCCACTGCTGCTACATCAATGCCACCATGTTCAAAGAGATTTGATGAATCTTCACTCTGATGTAATCTGCTGTTTCCTTCCTCCAAGCACTTGTGCTACCGAAGTCTGAGAAATAAATTGTGCCAGGAGAATAAAGGGAAATAGATCAAGAAATAGATCAAGAATGTCAAATTGACATTCCCTATCAAAATGGAATGAGTTTTTGAGAGCCAAAAATATAATGTGGAAAATCCAGTTTAAGTAACAAAATTATTGATGACTGGGGAGATGGAGGCACAGGCCAGCAATGAGGAGCCAGGAATAGCATCCAGGACTTTCCTGTTGAGAGATCCAAAGTTTGTAAGACTTCATACAGTGCCAGGAGGGCAAGGCTATGCCCCTCTCTGTACAAAACCTCAGTAGTTGCTGGTGTTTTCCCAGGATACTCTTCACAGAGAGCAGGCCCTTTCCTACTGCAAAAGTGCATTTCTGCATTGACTTTTGTCACACATTAAAACAGCAGAAGGGCTGTAAGTACATAGAGTCTGTGATACTGGATATTGGAGTTTGGATAGCATCCCTCTTCTTTTCTTTGCTGTATCATTTAGCCCTGTTTTTCTCAGTCCACATCTGCAGCCCTGACTGTAAGGGGTAATTCCAGTCTGGATTAGTGGTCTTGTCTCACAGACTACCAAGACTGTGAGCAGGGCTGTGTGTATTTGTGATAGAAACCCCTACCCCTAATTCATGCATTGCCATTCTTAAAATGTTTTCCTCATGGCAGCAGAGAGAATGAGACTAGAAGAGCTGTTCTGAAGTGTTTTCTTTCAGTATATCCTTTTTCTTCTGCTGCTTTGTCTTTTGCCCCTAAGCTGATGTCAAAGTTCTTATCTGTAAGTGCAGCCAAAATGTCTCCATCAGTCCTGGCCAGTCTCAGGGGCAAGTGGACACCTACATGAGAGGATGCACGAGTACAACCTGCAGTGAATCCTCCAAGCCCCTGGGTCCTGGTGCCTTTATCTAATTTCCTTGGTTATTTTTAGTAATGTCAAGATACTGACTAGATCATATCTGGGGTTTTTCACCAAGTGGCTTTAGCTAATTAAATGTTTTAAGATGCCACGGTGAAAGTTATATAGACACAAGCAATTTTTATGAACTGGTAGCATTAATTTAAACTTGATTCCAGCAGAGCATGCCGTGATGTTTCAGGCTATTAGCCCATCACTAATACAGACTATAGAATAGTTAATACCAGTCCATTCAAATCCAAGACATATTTTGATTTGCTGAATAGCTTTAATTCTCCCAAAGCTGATCAAATAATAATAACAACAGTAACAATAACAATAAAGGCAATTCCAGTGTGATTGGCTAATCTGATGGTTTTGCTCCCAGTTTATTTTTAATTTCTGGCAGCAGTGATATTGGAAATTAAAAAGCTCTCTTGACACTCGAGTGACTCGAATCTCAGACCAGATGAAATGAGGTGACTGAAGTAGCTCTGGGCCTTTTATTCTCTCCCATCATTATCACGGCTAATAAGAAGAAACTGTGAGGCTGCCCAGCAGTGAAGGCTGAGGACTTCCTCCCCCACCCTTTCTTTCCTTTTTGTGCCATCCAAGATAAAGTACTAATTATCAGGACAGCTCAAGCTCATTTGTAGGAGGAAGGGAATTGAATGCTGCTTCAGTGAAAAGACTTAGCTCCTGTGTGCCCTTGGGCAGGAATTGTGGTACTAGTGAGATTTAAGCAATCCAAATTAAAACACCTTGAAATGACAGGCAGATATCCCAACAGGCTTGCTCCTAGGACCTCTGTTCTGGCTGTTGTTGCAAGGTGCAACAGAAAAGACCCCACAATTTCACCCAGACCACCATGCAGGGACAGGTCTTCCAGACAAAAACTCAAGCCCTTCTCTGATTTGAACAGCCAAGACGGGAAGCTCTGAAGCATAAGTTTACCCTAGGACACAGGGAGGTGTGGACTGGAAATTCACACACTATTTGAGAGCAAATGATTTGTGTGGAAGAGCAATTGGATTGGAAGTCTGGGGATGAATAAGGCTTTGGCCTGGTTCTGTCTGGAAAGGATGTGCTTTTGTTCATGCACAGTGTGATGGCACTGTCACTGCTGGTACAACACAGGAAGAAAAGAATGGTGCAGCCTGACTCAGTCTGCATCACTCTTTTTGGAGGTTTGTCCCACCTCTCTTAGAAGACCCCCAGTGATGGGGATTCTGCAGACTACCTGGCATTTTCTTCCTTATCTAAAATCACCTACACTGTGACAGGGGGAGGAATGCTAGAAAGAGGACTGTGATTTTGCAATGGGCTCAGCATCAAGAAAAGATTACCCTCAGGTAACTGGTGCACTCACTGTGGAGCTACTGAGAGTGGCCACAGTAGGAATATAGGATGAGGGGTTGTGAGAGGGACCCCAAAACCCTCCCTGGTGCAAGGATGATCTAGCACCCCCTCTGCTTCATGGGCCCAGGTCCTGCTGTGTTCTGCATATCCAGGCAGCAAGCACTGAGTGCATAAAAGGAGTGTTTGGACCACAGTTCTGTCAAATCCAGGAACTAATTATTTTGAAATAAAACACAGTGTTTTCATTGCTGGTGTTAAAGTGCTTTATCAGCAGGAATCTGTGTCTGCCATGTTCCAGATAAATGCTGGAGAGGAGCAGAGCACTGCGCTCACAGGCTGCCCCATCATCTGTTTTGTTAATGGCTCCATCGCTTGCCTGCCTGGAGAAGATGATTCTCACCATGCATCATGAGGATGGCTGAAAGTGCCTTACGGGCCTCGGTGCCAGAGGAGAGCCATTTTTCCTTCCCACCCCTGCCCCAGTGCCCCAGGAGAGAAGAAACTCAGCTCTGCCATTTCTACCCGTGAGTGAAAAAAGCAACGTGTGATTTTTCTGATTGCTCTAGCCACCACTGCTGAGGGCAGCAATGGGACAAGTGGGGAGTGATACCTTTGCAGAGCATCCTCCTCATTGAGATGCTTGGGGCTCCCCAGGACAGTGGCACAGTTTTTCTTGTCTTCTAGGCATTTAATACTTCCTTTTTCCTTTAGATGTCCCTTAGGATGCTTCACCCTGACTAATCCCTCAAGTGTTTTGGAGTGGTGGTCCACACTGGGAGATATTTGCTGTCTTTTTTCCCAAGCAAAACTAAAGCAGGAGATGAGGAGAGCGTTTTCCTTGCCGGGGCTGTCTGGGAGCCCTCTCATGTCTGAAGGGCTGGAAATGCCAGGGAAGGCTTGCAGCATGTGGCAATGGCTCCCATGGCTGCCAGAGGACAAGGTGGTAAACAAATTTCAGGTTAATGGAGGTGGGTGTTAAATATTTGCTATACTTGAGCAGGAGGGCCTTTGTCACTAATTAGCAGGAGATGTTAAAGGAGATGGGATTATTTAAACCTCATTGTTTGCCATTAAAGCACAGATTCTTTTCGTTCTTTTCTGGGCTAAGCAGCTAATATATTTCGAGGAATAGCAGAAGGGCTTGGTGGATTAATCACTATCCTTGGAAATAAAAAATTATTTCATTTAATGCATGCAAATGTTAGGCAAGAGAGAGAAACAAGTGGTCACTGGCTTGTGAGGCAGATCAGAGTGTGGGGTCTGGTCTCTGCATACAAACAGGCTCTTCAGACTCAGCTCTGACCTGAGGGAGAGCAGCAACTGGGGGACATGCCAGGCAGAGGTTTCTTTGGAATCCTCACTGGTGCCTTCTGGGCAGCCACAAGTTCTCCCTGCAGCACCTGCCCTCCATCCTTGGGGTGTCCAGCACTGAGGGAAAACATCAGGTCCTTCAGGCTTAAATAAAAGCTTGGTGACTGCAGAGACTTCTCTACCCATTTCTCACCACCACAATCCTTTCAACATGTGTGATTTGTATGGCCCTTGGCAGCTGAGTAGATGGGTGAGCAGGCAATACTAACCATACTATTAACTACAGCTCAGTAACTATAAGGATTCCTTGGCCCTTTCCCTGCTGCTAAAAGTACAGCACAGAAAGGCATAAAACACTGCAGAGGATTTCTTCCCAGCTCTAATGCCTGTGGTGCCACTCAGCCTGGCACCCAGAGCAGCACAGGGCACCCAAATGCATCAAACCCCATCTGCAAGTGCCTTGTGGCTGTGACTCAACGAGCCCCTTGCCCAGGCAATGGGGGAGGCTCAGGGAATGCAGACAGGCTGGCAGCACTGTTCCACACTCCTCTCTTCAGGCTCCACAAGGAAACATTGTGCAGTGACACCCTTATTGGCCCTGGATGAATCAGATTAATTATTCCAACGAGAAATTTCCCCTAGCAAGTCATTTTCTCGTTCAGTGCACTTTGTAAATATGAACTGCCTCTTCCAAAATCTTCCTGTGAATGAACACAAAATCTTGTTTTTCCAGAAAGGAAACTGAGGCATAGGAAAAGGTAAATGACATGCCCAAGACACAGGAAGTGTGTATAAATGAAACAAGAACCATTTTATCAACATGTTTATGGAAATTTGAAAATTATAATTACAGTAGGTGATGGGGCGTATTTTTCCAATGCAGTGTGTGAAAGAGCAGTTTTAAAACATTCTCTACCTCAAGTGCTTTCTGGCAGAGGAGGAAGCCCTGAACATCACATCTAACTGTCTGCACAAAAAAATTGTTTTTCTCAGTTGTGTCTTGCAGATCCATTAGAAATAGTCCATGAACTCCCATAGATCCCTGCTGCAGAGATTAGGAAACAATGTAGATAGAACATTTACATCACAGTGAAAAAGAAGATGTTAGAAAAATTGGTTTTAATCCAATGCAGAATCGGAAAACATCTGATTTCCTAGCTGTCCACCAAGCAGAATGCCCAGCCAATTTTTTTTTAATTTAAATTTTATATTACAATATAAAGAGGAAGCATTGTGCCAAAAAAATAAAGACATATTTCTATTAGTGCTAAGCAGCAACTACTCCTGGGATTTTAATGAAGGGATGCAAAAAAGCATGGCAGAATATTTCCAGCAGCACATCTGTGAAAACAGGGTCTTTTGGCATGGGTTATTAGTCTAGTTTTTCTTTATACATTTCTGTATGGGAATATAGAAGGCATGCAGATATGAAATTTACAGAAAAAAAAATAGAAATAAAAACTTCCACAGATGTTACAAGGACCGAAAATTTCAAAACTTAAAATTTCCCAAAGAGAAGTATTTCGTTTACCACAATTGAGATTTTGCCTGGAAGAAAATGCTGACATTTCATGGAAACCAAGAAATTTTAGTTTTGACTGAACAGTGAAACAATATTGGATAGAAAACAATATTGGTATAGAGGTTCTAAGCAGCTCCAATCCCAAATTAACATTTGCAGCCCATAATTAGAAAAAGCAGCCAACAATGGCTTGAATAAAGATATGACCTTTGAGAAAGTTTAACGATAGAAGGGCTGGAGAAGGTATCACAAAGCCTGGTGTGACCTTGTTTACCTACGAGAAGCACAGATGGGTTAAGAGAAAGCACCAGGTCAGGGATTCAGGAGGGTCAGCTCAGCAGTGCCAGCATCCCACCAGGGTTTGATATTCAACCAGACTCAAACGGTGGCAAACAGACGGTGTGAAGGTCAAGGCAGTCAGGATCAGCACGATCAGGATCAGCATGAGTAAGCCACCTCCTTGCAGGCAACCTTACCCCAGGGCAAGCCTGCCCTGCCCCCAGGCCAATTCCCACTGTCCTGGCAGCAGTGGATATCGGGGCTGTGAGTGTTCACAGGGATCACTCGGGAGGGAATGGGGCAGAAGGAAGAGGCAGTCCAGCACTCACACGTGGTGTGTGTAAGGAGAGGTAAAATCCTGGGCTGTAATCCCCAGCGGGTGGCAAAAGTGTAACTGTGGAGTAGACTGAGTTGCTAAAGATACCTGAGTTGTGTATTGCAACACCAAGGAAGGATAGGGAGAAACACACCTCCCAGTTTTATGTTCTCATAGAATCATGGAAACATTTAGATTGGAAAAGGTCTTTAAGGTCATTGAGTCCAACCATTAACCCAGCAGTGCCCAATCCAACAGTAACCCATGTCCCTCAGTGCCACATCTACGTGGCTTTTAATCCCTCCAGAGATGATGACTCCACTGCTTCCCTGAGCAGCGTTTTCCAATGTTTGACAACATTTTTGGTGAAGAAATTTTTCCTATTATCCAATGTAAACTTCTCCCTGCATCACTATTTATTTTTCCTTTCCAAGGACATTGATCTTGCCTCCTATTCCTAAGATAAACACGGGAAACTTTATATGAGGCTTGTGCCTGCTATTTTCCTCGGATTTAGGAGACTTTGCTGTGCTCTTCACCCCTGGGAGCCCTCCATTTGCAGGAGAGCTGGGAGAACTTGTTTCCCAAGGCGGTGATGAAATGAGGATCTTCTCCTGGATGAGCTACAAAGCAGCTTACTCCAGATGAGCCAGGAGGAGCTGAGCGGAAGTGTCTCCCAGCTGGAAGTGTCTCTCAGCAACTATTACAACAGCAGGGTTGTCTTTGCTGCTGAAAGGAGATGTTACTGGGAGCTATGACAAACTCATTGAGTTTTACAACAACACTGGCAAACAAACGGCAATGAATTTAGAAAGGATGCTTGGGGAATGCTAAGCCAGACCCTTCCTCTGCCTTTGGCTTTGCACCACTCATTAGGCCTTGCTCTAAGGCACGGAGCAGGAGCTGGGATTGAGTTCATGTGCACACACAAGCACATCTTTTATCTTTGTAGGGTTGCTCACGAGGGTATGGCCATGGGGAGGTGCTTTATTTTAGTGAAGAACACAGAATACTGAGTTGATTGGAATTGAAGGATGGGGACAAGAGGCTCCACTAGCATTTTCCTGAGTTCATCAGAGAACAATATCAACAGGCGTGTGAAATCCTCAGCATTTTGCAGCAAATCAGCACACTAATGACAAAACACACGTGGCCAAAGGAGTGATTGCAGCTCAAGTTTCTTGACTTTGAAACTGCCTCTCAAGCTGTGTGAAGAAAGAGTTGTGGTTAGCAGAAATGCTACTGCTACTTCACCAACACTCTGCCAAAGCTCCCAGCCAGAGACAAGCACTTTACTTGACAAAAAGTCACTAGAGTAGTGTCACCCTGCTTTAGGACAGTTAAAATGCAAATTTATGCTCAGAGACTTCAGAGGAGACCTGGGGAGGGCACTGCCAGGACTCAGGAACTATTCAGATGCCTACACACAGATGTCATGGACAACACACGGGATCAGAGATGCCTGGTAGTGCTGGTGCAAGTGATATTGAGAGCCCATGGCAGCTGGAGGCAAGGTGGGGTGCCTGAAGATCTTTGAAATGTCACTGTGTTTCACAGCCTACGTTGCTCACCAGATAACTCAAAAATGCTGTGGGGAGCTCTATGCCCACAGCAGGTCATGTTCTAGGTTGCTGGAAAGCACCACCAAGGACAAGTTTTGCTCTTGACACATCCCCTTTAACAGGATTCCCAAGATGGGAAGGCAGGCCAAGGTCTAGCCTGCAGCTGGTACCATCCAGGAAAAAACAATATTTTAAAATGAAAGCAAATCCACAATGGCAAGGTGAACATTAGGAGCTGGAGATTCAACAGAGCATCTCCGTTGCTGTAAATCTTGCAGTAGCTGCAACTGCCCCAGAAACTTATTTCATTCCTTTCACAATGACTTTTTCAGAGGAAAATTGAGGACCTTATTGTTATTTATTATGATCACAGCTAGTTCTTCAGAGATTTCCTTAATTAGCATCATTAGACACACAGCTTAATCTTAAAATCCTGGGCTTGTCAGCACGGCAAATTAAAACTTTGGGTTTTTTGCTCCCTTCTATATGCCTGCTTGGACAGTGTGTGAAGGAAAACTGGGGGTCTCCTGACAGTTTCAGAGAGTGTGGGAATCTGTCTTTAATCTTTGATGACTGGAGCAGCGTATGCAGAGTGGGTGAGTGAGAGGAGTCAGTTCTGTGGCAGAGAGGGAAACCAAGGGTCATTGCATTTAAAATCAGACCTATCCTTTTTCACACCAGATGAGCTGAGCATACAGCCTGCTGGCTCCCCCCCAGCAAGAGATTTCTCAAACCCTCCAGGAATAATGGAGGAAAAAACCTGCTGCAGCTAATGAACACCGAATCCTAGCAGAAAGAAACCCTACAGAAGTATCTGTGACATCCACATTAATAGCAAAGGAGTTAGTTGTGATTGATGCTATTCCAGCGAACACTAAAGGAATTAATAATGATTAGGGCCATTATTTTAAAGCATTACCCCCCCAAAAAACCCAAAGGGAAAACAATTAGATGTCTTCAGTGGTTATCTTTCACAGTATACTTACTGCAGTGATCAGACACGATATTATGCCTATTAATCAGCAAAATGATGGAAAAGGATGTAACTCGTGTATATCCATGAGACAGTCCTTAGCAGCACATACCTTATTTGCTAGTCTGCTTATGAGTCTGCTGCTGGCACAGAGAAATACGTTTTTTGTTTTCATAGCAGTAGAAGATGCCTCATGAGCTTGGAAATAGGTGGAAGAGTTGTTCATTAAAATGAAGAAAACAAATAAAACCACCCACACTTAGGGATTTTGCATTCATAGATCATATGACCCTGCTTATCCCCACTGGGTCTGAGGGAGGGCAACCAACAGCAGATCTTCCTACTTCACGTTTTTGGGGGTTTTGGCTTGTGTGCTTCAAGCCCTGTAAGATCAGTTCTTTATCAGTAGCGAAAAGTTGTGACGAGCCTTATCACTATATTGCAGGTGAGGAAACTGAGGCTCAGAGACATCATGAGCTTTTCCTGAGGTCACACATTAATCAGTGCAGAGCCAAAGGGAAATCCTGATTTTTGGCACTCTGCATTACCCACCGAGTTAATAATCTCTCTTTTGTTCGTCTGTGGTGCGTCGATTCACTTCTATCATCAATGGGTCATGACCCAGCGTCATTGCTCATCTGTGTCATGGTCCTGCAATGCAAAGTGAGCTTTTAGTAATTCATCTGAGCCTAATGGGTGGGTTGAAACACAGATGCCAGCTGGGAGAGGGCTGTGGGTGCAATCCCTGTCCCACACTCCCCACCCCTGCAGGAGATTCCTGCGGTGACAGCAGACCAGCCCCAGCTGCTGTGAAAGGCAAGCAGTCCCTTCCCATGCCCAGCAGCACCAGTGGGTGCAGGATCATTCTTCAAAGTAATTCTTCGTACTGTTTATATTCCTTCTGTGGGCTGACCAGGGCAGGTTGGGAGGAAAGGTGTTGGGAAAGTGGGATTAGCTAGTCATGTAATATATCTGCATTTTCCCAGGCAGGGGCAGATGAGATTTCGCTGTATCTAAAGCCACAACATGCCAGAAGGTGAATAATCACACCAGTATCTCTATTCTCTTCCAGGGGCCAGTTATGTTCACTGTACCTGTATCATAGCTGAAGAGAGGAGAGGAAAGGAGGCAAGCTTGAGCACAAGTCAGTGACAAAACAGCATCAACCCTTGGGATCATTTTCTTTTCCAAGTTAAATTTCAGCTGTTATTAAACTCTTCCAGACCACACAGACTTGGCTTCCATTTTCCTTTTGAAAAGTGATCTGAATTTTCCAGCCAATTCTCTGTACCCCTCAGTCCCAGCTTTGATGATTAACATCCCCAGGCAGGGCTGAGAATCCAAGTAGGTGCCTGTAATCAAATTCCTCATTGATTCCCGTGATACAGGATCAGAAGCACAATGATGAAGCAATCCTAATTTTGCAGCCAGAGCCAAATGCCAATTAGATCCTCAGTGGGTGAAAACTGAGCTGGCATTGTTCTCCCTGGAAGAGATAAAGCTGATTTACACCCAGGTGAAGATCTGCCTTGCCAGTCCTTCCTGTCCTATAATGCTGAGCTCCCACTCTCATGGTGGCCCAATGGCCTGTAGGGAAGAGGGCAAAAGTGTTTTTCCATTGCTATGCATGTCCATGTGTCCAGAGTAAACGGGAAATAATCCACTTTCTCTCTGCCTATCAGTAGGGGTAAGCACAGCCCTTGTTTTAAAGGTCATTTTAGAATGCCTGGAAGCACTAAAATTCAGCAGTGGAAATAATCTGTCCCTACCTGCCCTATTTCCAGCCTGGCAACTCCCCTTCCCTGGAGCTCTTTGGGAGATGGAGCGAGTCAAGCTCACACCCTTCTTCCTTGGGGCACACTCCCCTGGCTCAGGGCAGCAACTCTGGTTCTTCACAGCTCCCAGAGCATCCCAGCACAGCTCTGAAAACAGGACATGCCCCCCGCCTTTCCCAGCTGCTCCTTGGTTGTCACTTTGCCCTTTCTTTCCATATCTGGGCTTAGCGTTGCTTTCAGAGACAAAATCCTTGTGATTCCCCTGCCACAGAAATCAAAGCGGGCAAGAAAAATAAAACCTCAAAATCTGTCTTCAGAAAAAGAACTGTAGCTGCATCAGGCTGTGCAGAGCCACCCACCCATCTTGAGCATCCTCACTGAGCTCCTGCTCAGTGGTGGGTGTCTGGATCTGGATCTTGCTCCAAGAGTGGTTATCCTGCACCCATAGAGGAACAACCCACGTTAAAAATTGCAGAAGCAAAACAGAATATATTCAGGGAATTAATTGTATGGAAAATTATCCAGGCTATTAAAAGCCACACGAACAGGCTGAATATCATGCATTTTAAGCATACACAGAAAAACATCATTTTGAAGGGGATTATTGTTTAAATAGGCAATAGGGGTTCTAGCAGATAAGCTTCCCGCTCCTGTCTTCTCTTATTGTCTGGAGTACATTATCTCCACCATAATATTCTCAGCTCTCTCCAGGAGTATTGTCAGAGTGAAATGCTATTTTAAAAGTATATGTTTATGTTTCAATAGACTTTATAATAACAAACACATCCACCCAAGACACAGTAAGTGAGAGGGAAAAAAAGGAGAAGGAAAATCAAGAGACAGAGGTGGCAGCTTTCCTGGCACTGAGTGTAAGAGGAATAAATGTTCCCAGCTGAAGGTACTCTGGGCTGTTTTCCTCCCTGCTGAATGCAGGCATCCAGAGGAGGATTAGCTAATGTGCATTTGTCCATGGGATGAGGAGCCAGCAGCGCACGCCACTGGGATAAGGACAGGTCTGCACAGGACCCTGACCCCTCTGTCGGGCTCCCCACCAGCAGTCCCTTCATTGCATTTTCAAGCCTGGGTTTAAAAGGTGAAAAACCAGGCCAGGTTGGATGGAGCTCTGAGCAACCTGTTCTAGAGGGAAGTGTCCCTGCCCACATCAGGGTGCTAGAACTGGGCAATCTTCAAGGTTCTTTCCAACCCAAACTGACCTATGATTCTATGAAAACAGCCCAATGCAAGACTGAGCTCCCAGCAATCTGCTCTGAATTAGGGAAAAGCCTGAGTGACCAATCCTGCATCTTGCATTTTCCCAGAGGCTGGAGGATCCTGTTGGGATGCCTCTGTGCATGTCTGTGCACACATGTGCGTGGACCTGGCTGGGCTGTGGGATTTGTGCATGGGAGGAGGTTGAAGCAACCCCGAGTCTGTAATTCACTTTTGAAGCTGTCAGACATCATTACAATGTATTTCTGAAAGATATACTGTATAGAGTGAATTTCTAACAAGCTTCCATGTGATTTTAATCTCTCGAGTGAGAGAAACCTGATAAAGATATAGATCCATTCTCACATCTTGGCATAAAATCATATCTTATTGGTTTAGATCATTCTGTGTTTTTTTTTTTTATAGTACTAGTGTTTTCTAGTTGCAGCAGAAAATACAAACACTCAAGAGATCTCATTTTTCTGCTAAATGGATTTTCATTCCACATGAGTTATCTCTCTCTAGATATAAACATACACACACAGATATACCACGTACACCCCCTCACATTAAATGCCAAAGACACCATTAAATGTAATGTTAAAATAAAAAATCCCCAGGCTCGTGCTCAAAAATCCCCTCTTTTAAACATTCACAATTTAAAAGATACTTAAATAGACATTCTTCAAACTTGAGTCAATTTTAGCCTCTGTAGTGAAAGCCATAAAACAAGCCGAGAGTAGTAATTTTTTGGGGGAGCTATTCTGGGAATAGTGCACATGGAGCATCTCCACTGTTATACAGGGGATAAATGTGGTCTCCACTCATGCTCACCTACCTTAAATAGGTCAGCTGAACAGAACCAAATCCCCAGTAACCTTAAGAAAATATTAGAGAAAGGAACTAAATCTGAAAAGTGAGAATCACTTGCTTCCTCCCTGAGAAAAGGAAGAAACTACAAAGGACAGTCTGAATACTGAATTTATGGCAAGCTTTTTCTTTCAGACTCTGAGCCAAAAATCTGCTGTCAGTTACATTAGTATAAATCTGGAGCAGCTCCACTATCATCATTAGAGTTACAGGCCAATTATGTAATGAAAAGAAGTATTCCAGGCTTGCCAAAAATCTTAAATGTAGGTCCTGCTTCAGGCCATACTGAAAGCCCAGATAAGTGGCCTGAATTTCAGTGCACCCTTCACCAGCATTTCCTGTCACCTACCAATTATTATTATGCCTATCAACAGTGTATGCACAGATTTATATTGTTTTCAAGCATGATTTGACCTCTAATTCTGGGAATAAAAAGAAAGTCAACCCACTGACTTTCCATGTCTTTGATGTTAAACTCTGTAGACAAAATACTATTTGGGAGATCCCGATAGATGGCTGGATAAAATATCCAGTGAGATCTTAATGTATTCATTTGCCCTTCCTTTAAGATGGGGCTGTCAAGGGAGATTGTATCACCCACAGTGCTGGCGAGATTCAGGTTGACCTGAGATGTTTTAGGTGGCATAGTCCAGACAAAGATTTTCTCTGACTCTGGGAAAATGCATTGTGCTACTGACCTCTTGCTTCTCACTCTTCCCCATGGCATCCCAACAAGAGATTTGGGGTATCAGCCACTGCTCAATTTACTGGGCACTTTCTGGTACAGCTAAAAACCCCAATACTGGACTGAAAACACATTTCCTTTTGAAAAGGCTTACCACCTCTTACCAACTCTTCCTCTCTCCCTGTCTTACAAATTCCCAGTACTAAAGCTGGTGAACATCCATTTAAAAAAAAAAAAAAAAAAAAAAAAGGGTCATTTTACTGAACTGGAATTTGCCCAAGGAAAATATCCTCCAATCACTTGTGCCAAACTCTGAGCCCCTGCAGAGCTGCCACACGGGCACACACATGTTCACACATGCATACAGTGCACGCAGATGGGTAGATACCCATGCAGGATTCGCAAAAATCTGGTATTAATCTCCAGCTGTGGCTGTAGAGCAGGAACACTGATCAATTCTTATTCACAGCGTTGTTGAAAGGTAGAGTTCACAGAGTGCTTGGTGTGATCTCTTCCCCCATTTCCTGAAGATGCAGAGTATGTAGAAATGTGAAGGGAAAAAAAGGCAGGCAGGTTATTCCCGGCGGTGTAATTGGCCAGCAGTGCCTGGATGGGAGCCAGAAGATCAGAGGAAGAGAGGAGAGCACTGAGTAATGAACCGCATGCTTTTAATTTCACTTAAGAACTCAAAGCAGGAAAACCTGAGCTGTATCCATGGGGATTGCAATCAATAGTCAAGCAGATAACAAAGAACTGGTGCTCAGGATAGAAAACTGCCTGGGCCCATTAGTTTATTGCCCGGCCTTTCTTTGGGAATTCGCTCTTTCTTGCCTGCGTTTTTGGCTCCAGCTCTGAATCCTGCAAACACTAGGGAGCAGCAGCTTCCTTTGAAAGCCTCCTGGCTGCACGATGGGGCTGGTGCTGTCAACTTTTGCCGTGTGCCAGCCCTTAAAATAAAGAGAGAGAAGCGGGGGAAAGGGAGGGGTGGCTGGTGGGAAAGCGTTCTTGATGATAATTTGATTGCATGCATTAATGATCAAAGTGTTGCAGACTAATTACCAACACTTACCTCTCAAATATTAAGTTATCATTTATTCCCCACCACCACCCCAGCTTTAGCTTTGCCATCTACCCCCTCCATTCAGGGCAATCTTGTGCTTGCTGACACCTCATAGTGTCAGTGCCCTGACATCCAACAGCCTCACAAGCTCCAACCCAGGCGTTCAAGGAGCATCCCCTCCTCAGCACCACCAACCTTTGGTGGGTACTCTCCCATTCCAGGGGTCTTGGTGAACCAGGTCAGCCTGGAGGAGGGAAGCAGAGCATGCTTTGCCATGATCTAGAGGGGTTCTTGGAAAATCAGCCACCTCCTCTTCTTCATCTCCTATTCAAGGATTGATCCTTCCATGTGGGTACCTCAGTGCAAGGTGCCTGTGTTGGACTGGTCCAGCTGGGTCCCTGCCAAGCCAGAAATGCAAATAATGACAGTCTCAAACAATGTGCTTTCTAATGCTGCTTCCAGCATCCATTTTAACTAGACAAATGCCAGCCTGCTGCCATCTGGTAACAAGAGGTACTAAAAGCTTCAGTGAGGAGCAGAGGGAATCTTACCAGCTGGAAACAGGTTGCAGAGGAGGAGATTTCTTTTTAACCTGGGCTTTTTTGTACTCAAAAAGGAACACAAAGGTCTCTGGTAGTGATGGGGACTGAGGAAATACTCATTCAAATGTCCCCTCTGCCTCTATCTTCTGTGACAGCAGGAAAAGCATCCTCGCCTCTTTCAGCGCCTTCTTTCTCTGGGGGAAGAGCAGGCAGGAGCAAATGCTGGGTTGGGTTTTATGTTATGTTTTTAATTAGGTTATCTTTAATTGACTAACACCTTCCCCTGAGCCATCTTGCTCTGCTCAGAGACAAAATACCACGGAATTGGCCCATTTTCCACTCGCACTGTGGTATTTCCTCTCTTCACACAGCTAAATAACCTCCATGCAGACTTGGCTGCCTCCTTGCAACTGCTAGAAATAACCAAAATACAAGGACCAGATTCAGAACCAGTGGCAATCAGCTCAACCTGAGTGCAGTCAGACGAGTTGCATCTCTTCTGCATGCTGTTAAAGAGCACTCTTAATTCTTGCAAGGGACTATTCCTGGCGATCTTTGGGTTTTTTCATCCCATTCCTTTCACAGGATGAAACTGGAGTTATTGCTGAATAAAATCTTCAGAGCTGCTAAGTTCTGATGTGGTGCTTGAGATACCTTGAGATGCTTCAGGGTCCCCAGGACCTGACAGTTCCTTCCTCTGGAGCCTGGTTGTGTCTGGGGAGGTTCCCAGGTGTGCAGGTCAGTGCTCCACATCCCAGTGATGTTTTTCAGCAGCAGCACCAGTGGCTGAGAAGCTCTGAGAGCTCAGCGAGGCTTTGCTTCAGCCCACGCACAGCAGAGGAGATGTCACTCTGTTTACTCACACGTACTGTGCACAAACTGCCCATTATTGGCACTGCAAAGTTCCTGGCTGCAGGAGGCACAGCAGAATCTTTCAAAGGGCTGTAATGAAAGTGGGTCAGACGTTTTCCCTTCCCGGGGCAATCCTTTAGCATAAGCAGGGATTTAAGTGCACACAATTCCCATTATCTGCAATTGTTATACTCTTTCTCACGAAGAAAGGGCTTCGTAATTCGACCAGATCTGTCAAATGCACACACAGTGATGAAAATGGCCTGTTAGATGATAGGGGGTTGCCCTTTCAGTGCTGAGGAAGGGCACAGCCCTCCTGGGAAAGGAGGATTCCAATCCTGAACCGATAAACTGTGCTTGATCTTAGAAGAAAAGGTTTTGCGGAGTCTTTTCATGCAGCTGTGGTGCTTATTTTGCCACAGGGTAGAGCCCTGGGTCTCCTCTGCAGACAAGAGGGTGGGTTCAGGCATAACCTAGCTGTTCCTGAGCTTCACAGCAGAGACAAGGGAGAGCGAGGACAGCCAAAAACTGACCCTCCACCCATCTAGAAATTCTCAGTCCTGTGCATCTCCCATGCAGAGCAGAACCTGCACAACAAGGGAATATCTGAACCCTGTCCAGACCACTGGCACTGGACTTTAGACATTCAGAAACTGGTACAAAATGACCCAAAGCAGGAAGGGAGTAACTTCAGGCAGCAAAATATTTCTTTAAGCCCCTGAAAAGCTGAGCTGCAAGCCATTTTAAAGATGCATGAAAGACCCCTCTGAGTGGCCAGTCTGAGATCAGTTCCCCATCTCAGGCATTAACGTTTAGTGTCAGCTTTGCTCTCACTACAAACTTTAGAATAAAAGGTGGAAAATGGGAATAGAACAGATCATGTTGCAAAAACTCCTATCTCTATAATAGCCTTAAAAATTACTTCTGTTGTTCTCCTTGAAAGAGAGTGTTTCAAAAGCTTTTGTTGAGCTGACCTTGCTTTATGATTCTCTTCCTCTTTGGAGGATGTAAGGTCAGAGGAAAAGAGAAATTAATAGAAGGAAAACAAGGAAGATGAAGAGAAATCCTGTATTGCACAGGAAGGAAAGACAAGACTGTGAAACAAAACTTAAAAAAAAATCATCATCATAATTAGCCAGTTAAGTATAGGTGAGAGTGTTGCTTCCTTTTGGGTCTGAAGGCAAATTTTGGGTCTGTTCTCACAGGAAGATCAGGCATTGTAAGCAGCTTCTGATTTCTTATCCTACTCACTTCCTGGGAATTCATTGGTGGTGTTTCTCAGGTAGCAAGGCTGCCTGGCAGCCCTTGGAAATAAAACCTCTTCCAGAGATTCACAAGTAGACCCAAAGCAGAAAGTCCTCTTTTTCTCCTGTTTTGCTATTTCTTTTAGAACAGCTGAGGAAATGATATAAGTTGACTCTCAGGTGCCACGTACTTATGAGCATTTGAGAGCTTCCACGTTTTTGGACTGCAAGGTGGAAGCAAACCAGCACACCCACTAAAAAAAGAAACACGAAGCTGTCCCTCTCCACCAGATTAAAGCAGAGCAGCAGTCAGGAAGTCAGCTTTCTAGTGGTGACCTCCAATGGATCCAATATTTTTTCCACTTCCACGGGTCTCTGCTCACCACTCAGAAAGATGATCTTTTTAAATGCCAACTCATCCAGCTCTACCCTGATCGGAGGAGAATTCAGTCTGGCTCTTGCCTCCTCACTGGCAATAACGATTCTTCAAATGGAAATTAGCCGACAGATTTGATGATGATGCACGAGCCAGAAGAGAACACAGCTCACTCTGCCATAGCTCTGCAATCTCCTCAGGGAAAACAGGAGTAAAAATCCATTTGTGTTTGCAAACAAGATATGTCTTGAATGTTCACTGGGGACCTCTTGAGCAAGGAGGTGCCAATTTTACTGTCGTCTTTTCTAGACATCACATAAAACCTTCAGCCCAAGTGCATGAGGTATTTTCTTCTCCAATAAAGACCTTTTGCCCTTGTGTCCTATACTGAAAGTGTTTCAATTCCTAGAGGAATTTTTGTCCTTCCTAACGTGATTACTAATCTGGGGATCTCTCATGCAGAGAAAGAGAGCCCACAGCTTGTGTATTTTCCTTCTCTTTCTTCCAAGGCTGCAGAGCAGCGCAACTCTTTGTCAGTGCACACCTGCAGCTATTGGGTCTCCATCAAATCTACTGGGGCCATGTTTAGGTCAACAGGGTTTTCTCAAATAGACAGAAAGGCCTCTAAAAACCTGACCTTCCAGTACAGCCAGTGGAATTTAGGACTTCAGCAGCTCCAAGAAGGTACTCCCAGCTACTTGGAGTAAAGCTACCTCCTCTTGAGGATACCTCCAGTGCAAATTTTACCCAGAATTCACCCAGAAACTGGGTTTTACTGATAAACTGCAGAGTTTCTGACAGTGTATTTTCTTTTTCCCATGCCACAAGCTTGTAATTCTGAAAATGTACCTAGTGGCTAGGACACACATTTCAGATTAGAGGCAGAAAGCCATTAGCACTCTCAATTTCTAATTAAGAAGTAAAAATCTATAGCAAATTAGCCATCTAAATAGAAGATAGCAGCATAAATACCTTTGTAGAGCCTGGGCTAAATCCGTTTGCTCCCACCATAAATGATTGTTACTCTGTGCACCACGTTTATCTCCTCAAGTGGGTCAAATGTGAAAAAGCTTCATCAAATTTAAACAATGAGTATAATTTCACAGAGAAAATTAATGAGAAGTCTGATTTAAGACTATGGACACTAACTCAGAGGAAAATCTAGGCTGAATATCTGAAAACACTACATAGTTCTGTGAGACTGGAGACGTGTCTCTCCACAGAAAGAAGGAGAAAGGAAATTTAAACCTAGGCTGGAGAAAACATCATAGCACTGAGGGAGAAGCCTGTGGTGAAAGAGGAGGACAGGATGGGTAAATAAAGCTTTTTGTCCTGAGTTTTTGTCCTCAGTGAAGAGAGAAAGCCTTCCTGAGTTTACAGTGACAAAGAGAATGTTGCTGCAATCTCTTTTCATTTAAATTAGCAGGTCATCCTGGGAGATGTGGGGAGGAGGAGGAGGGAGAGGAGGGGACCTGCTTCAAATGACTAAAAGAAAAACAAGGACATCTCAAAGGATGAGGCGAATTGCTCAGAAAATGGAGTTCGCTTACATATGCCAGTTTAGCATTAAAAGGCACTAAAACACAGAAGTCCCTGAACAAAATACAGTGAATACAGCAAGTTGGAGACGTGGTCACAGGGAGTTTGTATCCAGGTGCTGGCTTAGTAATTGGGTCAATGTCTGCAGATTCATGAGTACAGGTGTCCCACAGGGAAGCAACAGAGCATGCTCGTAACCTACCCTGTATCTCCTGAATCCATCATCCATCCCCAGATAGCTTAATTCATTTAGAAGGAAAAAAAAAATCATTTGTTTCTAAACCCCAAATGAGGCAACAAATTTGACAGTGAAAGAGAGAGAGAGAGGCTGGCTGCATGTCCTTGATAGGCTCTTTCCTTTCCCTTGGTAAGCCATGAAAGGTAAATTACAAAAAAGAAACTGTTGTTTCACACTTGCAGCCCCAAATTTTTCTGTTGCCGTATCTGTTCTACTCTGTTCTCCAAGGGTTCTTACTGGCTGTCTGTTGCTCTCTGAAAGAGCAGCCTTTACAAAGGCTGAAAACAGAGTGCATTTTGCCTCCTGCCATCATCGTGCTCACAGAGCCATCTTGCAGATCTGAATGTGCCCCAGGGCATGCTGAGACAAGCCAGGGTGACTTGAGGAGGGCTCTGGACAGACCTGGGGTGCCCACAGGCTCACAGGGGGGTAGCTGAGCATATCTGTGCTCAGAACAACCCAAGAAAAAATCTGCACATCCCTGCTGTCCTCCTCACCTTCTTCCACCAGCACCTTCCATGCCAGGACTAGCATCTGCCACAGGTTCCTCGCTCCAAGGAGAGAAACCCCTGTGGAGCCAGCACTTTATTAGGGAGTCCTTTTTCAGTTTTCGAGTGCCTTCATGGTAATAGGGCAGGAAGTGGGTAGAAGGGACCCATCTGGCACTTGGAGAGGGACTCAGCAAGCTTTGCAGCGGGCTTAATTGCTGTGGGATTTGCTGGCAGCTGCAAACTGAACTCTAATACAGAGAAGCTTCCTCCTGTGGTTAAAGAGATCAAAAAGGACAGGTGTAGAGAAAGAAGTCTGTAATCCTGCTGAGTCTCTGGGTAGTGTGAGGACCCATAGGGAAGACCTTGCAGCCTAGAGCAGGCAGTGTGGTGGTCTAAATGAGAAGAGGAACATATCCAGTCAAATTAATAGCTCAGAAGTGCAAGGGACAATTGATACTTCTAACTGCACTCGACGTGAGGAGAGTTTTCCCCAAAATATCAGCCCAGACTAATGTAGTTGTCTCATGCTATTTGCACACACACTGATAGCACACAGTGCAGCCTAAGGATTATAACACAATGACTATTGCAAATGTGAGATCATGAACAGGGTCCACTATTTGTCTCCAAAGCAATTTTGCTATTAGAGGGGGAGAAAGAAACAAATCAAGCAAATTATATTTGTTTTAAAATGATCAATCTCTTTATCTGATTCATTTGGCCAGTGTCCATTCTTGTCAGGTGTGACTGCCTGTACAATTCTCCATTGTTTCTAATGACCTGCTCAGGCTCGGGTTAATTGACCCACTCAGACATCTTTCATTAGCTTTCTTATTTTAATAAAAAGCACTTGTGAAATTTATAAAGGCTAAGATGAATCAAGATAAAAAATACAGTTAAAGAAGGTATTTATTTAGCTGTTTCCCTTTTTGCTTTTTTCTGGGTAATGGATACAAGCAGGCAACCAGCAATAAGGAAAGATATAGTGCAACAAGAGGATTCCTAATTGCTCCTTCTGGTTACAAAGAACAGGAGCAGCCAGTTGCTGCACCTTCATCAGAAGGGCATTAATTCAAAGCCCATTGTGTTTATGGCTATCTTGGATCAAGCCTTGAGATCAGTTTAAATCTGTTGTAAATGCCTGAAAAATGTGTAATTAACAGTCCCTTATGAAGGTAATTCTTTGATGACCTGAAGCCATAGGTGGAGCATTGGAAAGCATGGGAGAGGTGTTCAATATTTAACTATTTTGCAAGCTGGGAGAACAACATTTAAATTAGTAATAAACTCACAGGCACCTCCAAGAAAGGCCAGTGGCTATAAAGGCAAAAATCCCATCAATTTTCCTTGAAATACCTGCTGGAGAAACTCAGCGTTCAATAGAAATTCCTCCCAAAGTTCACTGAAACTTTTCACTCCACAAAATTCCTGCAGGGAGAGGATTTGTGATGTGTGTAACTTGTCTGTGTGTATAATATTGGTTATATGCACACACTACATTAGCTCAGGAATGACTGTTTGCAATTTCACCCAGGGAGCAAGCCATGAATCCAGAAAGTCTCTGCAGCTGCTTGAGAGATGATGTAGGAGTAATTCCTTTAGATGTCCACACCCAGCCTCAGCTGGTCAGATGCCTGGACACAGCAGCAGCTATAGTTAGAGGTGGTGCCTGTGTTAAAAAATCATCAGATTGAGGCTCAGGTGAAAGGATGTCCAAGAGAGACAGACCAAACCCAAGGACAGAACCTCAAGGGTAGCTCAGCACATCCAAGCAGCTGATGGGAATGGCCACAGTCTAAACTTGACAGACACACATTTAAAACTTCTTATTCATTCCACCTCCTTTTCTTCTCATTCAATGGCTCTCCCCTATGCTAAAACAAACTGTGAATGGGCAAGGATGACAAAATTAGAATGCACTGTAGGAGTGAGAGACTGAGAACCAGGTAGTGGCACCTCGGGGAGAGAGGGAAACATCCAGAGTTTGCTGGGAGGGAGCTGCTCAGAAAGACCCTGGGGAAATCTGCAGCCAGCTCTGTAATTGTGACAGTCTGATTAATAAAGCAGGAGCACTGTAGAAGACAGACAATCCAGGAGAAGCTCAGGGATTAAGGAGAAAGCTTTGCAGAATTTTTCAGATAACATCAGATGTGCTTTAATATCAGCCAATGCTTACTGGAAAAGAGTGAACAAATATTCTGCTGTAAAACAATTCTTCCCATTTTGCCACATTTTTCCACTTACCTTTTAATATTTGGGGAAATTTTTGATGTTTCAAACACAATTAAAGGGACTGGGGGGGAACTCTTCTTTCCCTCTCCACAGGTTTCAGGTTGAATTAACTCAGTTCCCAAGTCTGTTTCGTTATTTTAATAAGATTGCAGACATATGTTTAGGGGTTTTATACTAACATAATTATATATATAGATCAATAGAAATGCATATTAACAAGTAGGTACACAAGTATACGTTATAAAGGATATGTTTTTCATATGGAAATCATTACACACAGCTTAGCATTTTGGTGATTGACACAACATTATTATAACTAAATTGAAAAGCGTCTTTTTCTGTAACACCTGCCTCACTCTTTGTTGCAGAGAACACAGATGGAAGTTGTGAGACTCCCCATAATACCTCTTCCCCTTTTATTTTGCATTAATGCTCTGACAGGACAGGACACCCCACAAAAGAGGGCAAACCCTTAATTTGGAGATGGCTCGGAGATGTCTTTTTGCCCAGGTATGTGTGCACCAAGGCTGCACAGCCTTTCCTTCTCCCTTGAAGTGTGAGGCTGCACATACTGGTAGAAATTTGAGGACACCAGGACACCCTCCTGAAGGGGAGGACATTGCAGCTCCCACTGAATTGTGCCCAGAATGCTGGCAGGTACAACCTGTGACTCACATCCACCTGGGGACAGCAGGGCTTATTTTAGCACTGGCATCAGGGTGTCCCTTGCAGCCACTTCTCTTTGCTCACTGCAACTCCTCTCCGCCCTATCTGCTTCCAGCCAGGAGTATGGATGGCCATTTTGCCAAGGTTATCATTCTCTGTGGTACCCTGGAGCCCAGGATACATTCAGATGCTATAATAATACTGATAATGATAATAATAAATAAAGCTGGAATCTTGGGAGGACATTTATTTTAATGATGCCAGCTCTGCCTGCTACATTCAGGGGTAATATCAGCTATCTGTCTACGTCTTCTTTAATCTGGCCAACTAATTTGAGCTAATATTTATCACATAAAGGCTCTGGGTATCTGCAAATACCTCTTCTGTCCATTCATAAGTCTCAAAACTCAGATTTCATGAAGTAAAATATTCCCATGGCTAACTAGCCCAGGCTTGAGGCATTTTGAGGAGTTTTGAACTTGATCCTGAAAATGCTGAGCACTTCTCCGTGGTGCTGGGCTTGTTCACCACTCCCAACCTTCAAGGAGAATGTAAAGATAAATAAAGGAGTTGGGCAGGAATACAGTGATGCATATCCAAATAATCTCCCATCCTCCATCTCTTCACAATTCAGGGTTGTATTGAGCCAGAGATGTAATGTCTTCCTAGTTAGTAACATGGGTGGACTCCTCTCCCATGAAAATGCTTGTTTCCTCCCTGAACCTACACAAACTGTAAATATTCAGAATTTCCCATGGGAAGGATTTCCATTATCCACACACTGGGCTGAGAACAACACCCTTGTGCTGAGTGCTCACCTCATCTGGTATTTCCTTGCTCCTTTTGGGAAAACTGAGGAGTGCTTGGCCCCCCTGCTTTGCAGAGCTCACCAGGAAAAGATCTCAGTCTGGCAGCAGAATCTGGGAAACCCACTGAGCCCTCATGCATCTTGCAGCAGCCCGAGACACATGTCAAGGGAAATTACTGGGCAGCATTTCATCTGCAGTAGATCTCCCAGGAAGGGTCTTGGTGAGCAGTTCAGAAACAAGCCCTGTTCAGAGGGCTGAGACCTCTGCTTTTGCCTGACAGATTGTGCTCTCACACTCCTTTTCTCTCGCCTTGTCATCCACAGAAATGACTCATGCAAATGAAGAGCAGCTGAACTTAAAGAAGAAAAAGTCCTTAGGGACAATCAAAGGGCACAGAACCTAGGGAGAGGGAAGGAAAAATGTGTTTGCATAGTCATCATGATTGTCACCAGAGCAATAAACAATTAGATTCTTCCCTGTTGATGAATTAACAACACTTCATCTGCAGTGTCTGTTGTGCAGTCTCTATCCAGGAGTCAACCAGGCCTTCAGGTGTTTAACTAGCACTTGCAAAAATCCTCAAAAGGAGGGGAACTTCACTTTAGAGGGCCTGTCCTCCCTCAGGGTGTCCCTGGAGAGATTACTCCTTGACTCACCCACTCGGCTAATGAGTGTCAGTGCTGCTTTGTGCAAAAAACTCCTCAAGGTGAATGAATCTCGTAGGAACAGGCACAGACATGAAGCCACACAGAGGAAATCTTTGTTTCCTACAGAAGAAAAAAAAAGGGTGAATGTGTCTGTGTATAGGAAAGCACCCTTCCTTGTCCTTCATTCCCCTATCTTCCTTACAAGCGTGAATTCCTTGAATAAAAGGGGGCAGTGTTGAAACAGTGTCTCTAGGTCAACAAATGGAGGCTTGTTTATCAACACGTAGCTAAGGCACTACTGAAACACCATCTTAATTAATAACATGACCTTGTTAAATATGGCATCTAACTGCACATGCAAATTCCTGCTTATTTCTCAGTCGTGTTTGCATTCTATTCTCAGTAAAAACAAGTGTTTATTCATCACCTAAGCTGCACAGAATGCAAAGGCAAGGGATCCTGCAGTCCTCCCAGCTGCACAACCTCTGCTGATGGTGCAAGGCATGGAAAAAGCAGAGCCTGCTTTTCTCCAGTCCCAAGAAGAGTCTCCAATGACCACTCTTGAGAGATCCTCTGCCAACTCAGGGCTTGACTCTTTTAGTCCTGTGAGTGGCTGGAATGAGGCTGAGGATGGAATGCCTGCTGGGGGGTTTTCCTTGATGTTGTTTGCAGGATCCCCAGTCTCAGAGCAGCAGGTCTGGGGCTGTGAATGGGAGTGGGAAATGCTGGGTTCCTTCTCTAGGACCCCAGCATTCTCCTGCTGTCCCAAACTGAACCCAAATGCATGATTCTCTCTCCAGAAAACATCTCTTCCTAGAGAATCTGCTGCTTTGGGAGCCTTCCATGGACATGCAATATTCTTCCATTTTAAGGGGTGAGTGGCAGAATTGAAAAAGCAAAACAAAACAGAGAAATCCTTTCTGTCTCCTGGCATCTTTGCTACTTCATTGCTTTATAATAAATGCACATTCCCAGCTGGCCTGAGGCCCTTCTTTCCTGCCTGGGCAGAGGTGCTATTCATTCACGGTTCACAGGGGAGGGAAGGAGTCACACACTTTCCTTTCACAGTCATGTAGTCCCGAAACAAGAACCTCCACAAGACACTATCTAATCAAAGCCAGACACTCCCTGAGGGCACCATATACATTTAGGAAACAAGGGCAGTCAGCCCTCCATGACCAAACTTCTCAATGAAGGAGGGAATAGTCCTTTCACCACCACACCCCCCAAGATTGCTTGAAAAATAGAACAATATTCCCATCTCCTCCTCCCCAGCTCCCCACCCCCAAGTCACCCCACAAAAGCAAACAGAAATAGCACAGACACTGCTAAAGGATGCTCCTGTCTCTAATCACCTGCTCAAGACAAAGGGATTCTTAATATAACAAATGTATTTCTTCCTGACTTCCCCATGGTGAGGCTGAAGGAAGACACCCACAAACAAGGCAGAAATGCTACAAACAAAATGAGAGACATGAAGAGGGAGCAGGATTCCTGGGCTTTGTTTCGGATCCTCCCCCTGCTCACTGTAGGGAACGCAGATAAGTCATGCCTAACCTCCCTCCACAGTTTGCCTAATGCCATCTGGGTTTATTTTTCTGAGGTCTCAAAAAACTCATGTTCACATTCACTTTGTTAGTGCCAATGTGCAGGATCACACCTGCAACAAAAGCTACCTCCTGCCTGTCTCTGGGAATGCATGACCCCTGCACAGGACAACAGATTCCCCCTGGGACTTCTTGTGGCCTTGAGCAAGGTCTGGAGATCCCAAGGAGAGATGTGACAGCCACAGCAGAATTCCTGGGGAAGGGAAACAAGTCTGCCATCCAGCTTTGCTGAAGGGTTGACACGTAAAATGGGCTTTTGTGAGGAAAAAATACTGTTCTTCATCTTTCACTCATCACAGGCATCCTCTTCCAACACCTGAATGATGGAGAATGGTTTCCCATGGGGTAACACTGGTAGAGCAGCTGGAGTTCCCCACTGCCAGCCATAAATCAGCTCCAATTGCTAAATTCCCTGGGGCAGAGGAAGTTTTCTTTGCTCTACCTGTTCTGTGCCTTAGACTGTGGGGGCCTTAAATCCTGGTTCCAGCCTCAGAGTACACCCACAGGATGAACGTCAGGAGAAGCAGCAGTTCTGCAAGGAGCAAAGCCAGAGACAGAATGCAAGAAGGAGGAGCCACTGAGAATAGGGAGTTAAAACTAATGTGTTATTCCCAAGATTGTTTTTCCTGCTAAAGCAAAAGGGCACTTAAGGATGGGCCTTAACTCCTTCAGTGTCAAGCACCATGAAGTGGAGCATGCCAGCCCTGCCTCCCCACTCTCCTGCTCCTAAATGGGAACTCAGGAATTTCACCCTTCCCTCTCCATTACTCGTGGCTTCTGCTGCTTTGGGAGGCAAGAAAGGGGACAGCTCAGAATGGAAAAGAAAGCAGTGAAAGGGATGATTACACGTGGGAGAAAAAGAAAAAGCCCACTTTTCTCCTCACAAAGGGAAGCTGCTGGCTGATTGCTTTAGGCAATACACGAGGTTGCTTTGTAACACACAGTTTTCTATCCAGGGTTCTCTTTTAAGTGCTGCAATAGAAGAGGAGGGAGAGAGAAAGAATGGAAGTGGATTCAAGTCCTCTTCACAGAGAAATGCCCAGCCCACCTTATAAGGCTTTTATATACTCTTGTCAAAAATAACTAGACATGGTTGAGGCTTACAGAGCTCCCAGTTCTTGTTGCTACCAACTACCAAGCCCAGATGGTCATCCTGCTTCCCTCTGAAGTTGGCAGGTCACCTCTTATTCCTTTTCTTGCTCTCAGTTATGGGTTTTCCATTACCTTCCTTGCACAGTATTGCTATGTCAGGTCAGACCTACATGGCTGGCTGGTGTCTCCCCATACTGTGAGAAAACAGCCATATTTTTAACACTACCACCAGCTCATCTAGCTAAGAAAAAAGGGCTGAAGGTGAAGAAATAAGAGCAGGAATGTCAGAAGCAGTAGTAAAGATGATGAGAAAGGTATGACTAAATCTGGGAGATGTAAGACTTCTGGTGATGGGCAAAGCTTTTTACACAGCTGTAAAACCCCCAGTGACTCAGGACAATGATGGTTATACATTGACTGGTCTGTGTTCTGAACTTGGCACATGGGAAGCAGATGTTCCTGCCAGCTCTCCATCAAGGCCCTCTGTGTCTCTCCAAAGTCATGTCCCTTCCAAACCCCTCATTCCTCACCTCCCACTGAATCCTGTATTTTCTGCCATCACTCTTCTCACTGGCCACAGATACATTTTCAGTAAAGATTTTGGCTGTTGGGAGTGGAAAAGGCAGAGCAGTGTTGCTGTTCCCTTGTGCATGAACTTCTCTGTGTTTCCTCCCTCAGGAACTGATCCAGAGTTTCCAAATCCCCCAGACTGATTTCCAATGCACAATGATTTATCACTGTCCCCATTGCCTCTACCCACTCTTTACATCCAGCTATATATTTTGGGGAAGGAGATTTTCTTTTTGAATGATGTGAAAGCATTTGCTTGACATGATGGAAATTTATGAGTTGTGACTCCCAGCTCCTCCCCCAGGGCCCAGGAAAGCAACTCCTGGCAGGGGATGAGGAGGGGAGAGCAGAGTCTGCAGACAGAACCAAATGGACATGGCTTCCTGCTGACAGGAGATATTTATGGATTTGCCAACATTTTAGTATAAAAATAAGGAGAGTTACTGAGGTGTGGGGGGGAATAGGGCAGAACTCAAACTCAAACACAGCCATCAATCTCCTGCCTGCCTGGGGTGACAACTGGAGCAGAGACCTCTGTTACCCATCATTGCAAGCAACCATTACATAAGGATGCAGATGATGGACAATTTTCACAGATTTCTGCTTTTCTTTTCCCCAAGGTCTCCTGCCCCAAGACCTTTGTATGGAAAAATGGCTTAAAGTAGATAAGACCTGCATGTGCCAACTACATTGTCAAAGCAGGGCAGGAACTTAGAGGGATGGGTGGTGTTTTCCTGTGCAGCAGCTGCACAGAAAGAGCAGTTCAGGTGTCGTGGGATCACTACACCTTGGTATCTGCAGGGACTCAGCACCAGGGCTGGTGGGAATGTTTGTCAGCTGATCATGGATGGTGACTATACACTTGTGTGTTTGTCAATTTGCAGCCTTTCACAGCCAGAGTGTTCAGCACTATCAGTGATGAATCCCAGTAAGGAAGTCCTAGGTTGTTTCCCTTCCACTTTTACCCTTTTGCCTGTTCATCCTCCCTTGCTTCTCTCTTTTTCTCCCTGTGGTTTCTTTCTTCCTGAGTGTTGCTGCAGGTAAAGGCTGAAATTTCTGCATTTTGGTCACATTCCACCCTGAAAGTGTCACCCATGAGATGAAACGGAGAGCACTTCTGGTTTTATGGCCTTGGAGAACATCGTCATTTACTCAAGAATTGCTGTTTATGTGCTCTGGTGTGGAATCCAGCAGCCCCTCAAGTGTGCAGTGTGTTCCTGCAGCCCTGGGTTTCTCCCCAAGTTCTGTGGGCAGTATTTTGGGACCCCACACAACTGCAGAAACTTCACAGAACTTCTGAGAGATAGAGGTGGTGGCTCAATAGGATCAGCCAGCATTCCCAGGAGCTCATCATGGAAGAGGGAGGGTGCTGCAGAGAGGAAATCATGCTGTCAAGGAAACTTGAAAGTGAACAAAAAGTGTTGATTTTGGCTTTTTCTGGGGGGCTTGCTTGCTTCTTCTGTTTTTCACTTGCTCCAGTAATAAATCATTAAGCATTTGTGCGTATGTGTTCACAAATTGCTTGTGGATAGTCATTTGGCTTGTACTGTTTTGTGCTTTAATTGTAAAGGATGAGCATTTTATGGAAGCATATTTCAGCTTATGGGCTACCCTGAGGATACAGCTGTCTTGTAATTCACGGTGTGTTACTGGTCAATGAAGTCTCATGATATTTATTTTATCCGTGGAAACAAAACTTCATTTTCCAAAAGCTGAACACGTCCCAGCATGAGAGAAGATTCTGGGTACTCACATTTGGATGCAAAGACCATTCTGCTGCACCCTTCATGCAAGCCTTCTCAAGGAGGTGGATGAGAGAGGCACGGACATGGGTCAGTCAGCCCACTGTTGCAAATCCAAAACATCCCTGCCCACCATGTGTTGTATTAGCCTGACAAAAGCTCCAGTCAGTGCTTGAAGTTGCACACGTTTTCCCCAGGGATCTGCAATCCAGCTGCACTCATCCCAACACACCTGGCCTTGTCACCCTGGCATGGCTGAAGAATAAAACTTTCAGACTGCAGGATTTGTGCTACGAGCTCCCCACGAGAGGCTGAGGAGAAGATGCTCCCTGTGACAAACTGTGCCCATATAAAAAGGAGCAGCTCTCCACACTGTATGTCTATTTAATTTCCCTGTTTTCACTCAGGCAGTGCATTCTGGAGGAGTGATGGACTGCCTGCTCTGCGGCTACACTGCCCCTTCCATCCTCCCCTCCCACCCCTCTGTTCAAAGCCGACCAGCTGTGCACTGAAGGCACAAACAGCATCTCAGAGTCAGTGGCAGAGACAGCGGGCAGGAGGTGGCTGGTGGCACGTGGGGACTCGGGGCGTGCAGTTGGCACGGCAGATCTGAGGCTGCCAGCTGCCAGGACCAACCCCTGCAATCTGCTGGTGCACACGGCGCCGCAGACAAGGGCTTTGCAAAGGGAGGAATGGAACCCACGGTAGCAGCAAAAATTATTTACCCAAAGTTCATGAGCTTGTTATTAATGATTCCTCCAAGCCCCGTGTGCCAGCTCAGCTCTGAGTGCCCACCCTTTACTGGCTGTGAGAAACAGCAAATGTGGAATGAGGCAGCACACCACAAACAGCTTCTGAGCCCCACAGAAACTGCCTGCCCCCCTGTCCTCCCAAGCAGGGATGGAAACCTGCACAGCTTATTGCTCCTTGGACACTTCCTGATTTGAAGCCTCTTCCCTCAGACCCCCAGGGGATGCACAAGCCTATAGACAATGTGTTCCCACAGAGCCACAGCCCATGGATGGAAAGCAGTCCCAGACAACAGCAGCTATGGGGCACAGCAAAGGAATGTCCCACAGAGCAGCTGCTGCTGCTGCTGCACTGCAGTTTGGTGGCAGCTGTGGTCAACACATGCCTGTGGGGACAGCAGTGGGCAGCTGGAGGTTAATTCCCTGACAAGGCATCTGCAGCAGACACGCTCAGACAACCTGGCACTGATGGACTTCTTCAGTGTATTTATCCTCTAACTCCTCATTAGATAGGGAACATTATAGATGATGAATTGGAGAGGAGAGTCTAAGCAGGGAAAGAGATGTACAGTCTAAGATTGAACTGAGGAGTTGGTCTCCCAATGAGCCCAGAATTGTCTTCACTATGGGGCAAGTCTCCTGAGGGTGAAAAATCTTACATTCAACACACATGGCAAAGCTGTCCAGCCAGTGGTATGCCAATATTTTTTCCAGGAATAAAAAAAAAAAGTCTTTTCTGGAGTAATCTCTCCTTGGCTGAGACTGTCACCCAGGAGTTGTCCTTATCATCGTGTTTGTACTTCCTGCCTGCCAAACAGGAACTGGATTTTAATCAACAGTTTGTGTCCCTTCAGGGCACCAAGCAGTTCTGCTTAGACTTTGGGATATGACCAACACTCCCCTACCCTTCATTCATACAAATGAGCAGTGCTGTTGCTTAGTAGTGATTTTGAAGCAGTTTTGAGGCTAAAACTGGCCTTTTACACAATTTCCTCTGAGGAGACAAGAAACAGGAGGGGAAAGCAATGCCAGTATTATGGAAGGCAAGGACTGAATTCGTGTATCTCTATGCCAGCTGTTGGGACATAGGGTGTTTGAATTATCAGCACTCACTGAAGAATATGGGGGGAAAGCAGAAATACTTACATTTCAGTTGGGAGCAGAGTTCTCTTGCTTCTACCTTTCTTTAGGTCCATTCCAGATGGGGCACTTTTCCCTGAAAGTAGGTCTGGACTAATCTAGGAATATCACCATGGGACGTATAAGAAAGGATTACATCTATGCAGGGCACAAGAAAATGCAAACCAAGAGCTTGCATGGAACAATTCCTGTGTAGAGCAATTCCATCTAAAATGCCTGTCTTCCAGGAACAAAACTTGATCTGATTATTGCTCTTCTTCTGGAGGGACAGAAAGAAGATTTTGATTCTTTTCTGCAGCATCTTTCCCAACTGATAATTGGCTTCCTTTCAGGAGGCCTTTTCCTCCCTCCTGTCCTGGCAAGTGACCTAAGATTTTATCTGTTGAACTCACATGCACACACACATTTGGGGGAATGTAGATAACATTTCTGCTTCTTGCAAAGGCATGGCCACCCTTGCTCACATGGATTGTTCTTGTGCAAAGGGACTGGAGCTCTCACCCTTGCAGTGTGGTAATTCTCAGTCTTGCTTTCAGCTTCCTGAATTTAATCTGAACTTTTCTGTGTAACACTAATGTTATGGAAAATCAGTTGTAATAGACGAGGACCATTATTGTTCTTCAGGTCAAGCAATCAATGCAGTAATTTCCTTCCACTTTAATGCTATTATTTGGCTGTAATCATTTCCAGTTGAGTTTGCATGAGAATGAAGTTGAAACTGCTCCTGGTCACATTTATCTGGAAAATTTTCAAGACTCTGCTCTAGAAAATCAAGACTGTGTTCCGATGAGCTTTAATTGATGGGGATCATGATTCTGCTGCTCTCTAAGGATTTCTTATCTTCCAGAGATGTCACCAAAGACACTCAAGGGATACTGTAATTCACTGTATATTTCTGTCTGAGAGAGAGCTTACTATGGCCTTGGATTGCAGCCTGAACACATTTTTTGGTTAGCTTTTTAGCAGCAAAGCTAAACCAGAAAAAAAATCCCAAACCTTCTCTTTTATGGACAGTCAGATCAGCCCTCAGTGATTAAGGAAACCAGAACATTGCCTGGAAAGCAAGGCTCAAAACACTGGCAGTTTTCTGCCATAAATCCTATTCCTTAAACAACACATCCATATATAATAGTTTAAATAAAGCAGGGCCAGATGCAGTCCAGAAAAGAAAGTAGCTAAAAAGAATGCCATTATTTAGGGCTTTCCACGATACAACTACCATGGCTTATATATTGGTGCAGGGCTCTACAGCCCTTTAATTTTCCTGACAGGTTTATGCACAGTTATCCCTTCAGAGGCTGCCTCTGATGCCTCTTCTGCACTGTGTGATATTGCAAGTCATGAAGAACGTCAACACAGATCCCAGTCTTTTCTGTCTAGGACGTGTCTTTCCCCAGCATGTTGTTGTGTGGTCTGGGAGAAGGGGAGGAGACCTTGTATACAACATACCCAGGGCTCTTCAGTCAGCAGGGGTTGATTCACACCATGCACCAGATGAGATTCCATTGTCCAGTATTTCCCTGCATCTCCAACTAGTTGACAGGGAAAAAGGAGAAACTTTGACCCAGTTTCTTAAAATCCTCTCAGAGACGTGCTCTGACAGGATCCAAAAGCAGCAGCACTTCATAAAGGCCATTGTTTGCTGAGATAGACTTGGCCTGGCATCCTTGTGCCTGTTAGAAAGCGCCTTCTGCATCCTAAGGCCTGTGTCCAAAAGCAGAGGGCTGGTGGAGCAGAAAATTTGAGGCACACTCGGAAAAGCATGGAGTTGACTTTGCTAACCAGGTTTCCCTTGTGCTTAGCAACAGCTCCAGTGGGCCCCTGGGAGTTTTCAGTAGTCGGGAGCCTTGTTCCTTGGCAGAAACATAATGTTGGCTGTTTAGCATGCTGCTGAACCTGTAATCTACAGCCAAGCAATAGCAAAGGCTGGAGCCAAGTGAACAGCAGGCTTGGAAGGGGGTTGTTTGCGAGGGCTGATTTCCTCTGCCATTTGCAAAAGGGCATCCTGCAGCCAGGCCATATGATTCTGGACTCTGCCTCACCATGGTTGTGCTGCCTCAGTGCTCTGCTTGTGGAAAATCCAGTGCCGCTCCTGACAGATTCAGGTGACATCAGCTCACTGTTCAGTGGGTGGGTGAGAGGCTCATTAAAATCAAAGAATGTACAACCCCAGAACAGGCACAGCAAAGGCAGATGCTGCAAATGCCTTTTCCCCAAGGTGCTGACCAAAGCAGAGCTCTCTCATACACCTGGCATCTTCTGCAACACTATTTTGTTCTTCTGGCATCTAAACCTCCACCCTGTTTTGACCAGCTTGCCTTTTCCATTGAGCTACTTGTGGCTGTGTTCCACCTCAAGAGTATGTGTAGGTATCTCAGCCCACCCAAGACCCTCCTAATCATGATCCACAATATCCCTTGCTGCTTCTCTCCTGAGCAGTTTTGAAGCAATGGATAACAATCACAATAAATTGCTCCAAATGGCTCAGCAGTTTGCTGGTATGGAGAAATGATGAGCAGGACAACTGTAGATTCATTTTCACTTGAACTCTCAGCCAGAGTTGGCATGGGCTAATGAGTATGGCAAGCTGAGCAAATTCATTTTTGCCTGTGACCTCTGCCAGGATTTTAATGCAAGGTCTGGTACACTAAATGATTATCAAAGGACTGACTGCATGTGTCTCTCGAACACATCAGTGCACCCATTTCTAGGGAAGTGTGATGTGTACTTCCAGCATCATCCAAACTTAGGGAAAGTGTTTCATTTTTCTCTCACCAAAAGTGAGTGTGTATTTGCATAGTGAAAAGAGGCACATCCTCTGCTTGTGGAGCAGAGTTCCCCTCCTCCCCTCTCCCCATGGAGAAAGGTGAAATTTCTCACTCAGCACCGTGCTCTGCTCCATTATGTCCATATCTCTGTGTGTTCCCACACCCCTTTCCCTTCCTGTCATTTCCAGTAGGCAACTGGGATCATTTGTACTAAGCTTTGTTGACAGAGGTAAGACAAAAATAAAGTTGACTACCACATAATGCATTCAAAACAAAAATCTGGGCTTCCTCTTCAGCTTGTTGAACAAAAAGCCAGGATGCAAACACTTTGGGGAAATTCTAGGCCGTGTCCCAATTGTCCTCTTTTCAGTTCCAGCTCCAAATGAGAGATTTCATAACGGGTTATTTTAAGATACAGAGTCAACCCTCTATGCTGTGTCCCAAGTGTCCACATAGCACAGGCATGAAAGACAGACACCATGCACACTGCAAAACCAAGGAAAAAAGAGTCTGATATGTGGTTCATGTCCAGGAGATGACAAGACATCCATAATACTCCCTGTTGTGGAGAGGAGTCTAAGGTGGACTGAGCTTCACAGAGTTCCTGGGCAAACTGGTGACATTGGTACCATCAGACTGTGCTGGGTCACTGACATGGAGGTGTCACTGAAGTTACCATGAGAACTGCCTCTATACCAGCAATTGTGGTCTGTGCTGGGACAGCCCTGCCATCCATGTCCCCATCTCCTCATGTCTAGAAGAGCTGAGTGGGGTCTGCAGATGGGAAGAGCAGACCCTTGCACTGCCAAAATCATCCTGGGGTTTGGACAGCATTGTCTCCCATCACAAGCTGCCATACGAAGTTTGGCTCAGCACTCTTTGTTTGTGTTGGAGTCTGAATCATCCAGCATGAGCCCCACACCAAAGAAAATACATGACAGGGAAAGGAAAACATAGAACACCTTGGTCCAGGCATGGTAAAATCTCACTTGCTTCCTTGAGCTTGTGCCCTCACACTTTTCCTCCTCAGCCCTCCCTCTGTATGCCAGACTGGTCACTATCCCTGGAGTAAACTCCATCTGACAGATACCTTGCAGGCTGACAGCTTCACAGGGGACTCCAGGAGACCCACAGGTTGCCCTTTTGCCCTCGTTAACATCTGTATTTTGAGCAGCACTAATGGCAACATGACAAGCTGGAGATAGATGGATGTAAACAAACTCCCAGCAACAGTCACAGGAGAATTATTTGCATCATTATCTCTTACTTCATTACCTGCAAAGGATCAGGACATTTATATTTTTGACATGTGCTGCTGGTCAGCTTAGCAGATGCAGGTTTTATTCTTATCCTTTGTTGGAGAGAGGGAGAAGAGACATGGAGGGATTGGAAAGGCTTTGCCCTTCTTCATGGGAAGGCTCTAAAAGGTTGAAGGAAAGCTGAAGATCATCCCCAGAAGTGGTGCCAGTTTGCTTGTAAGCTGTGGGCACAAGAAGCAGAAGATCTCAAGTTAGAAATCCATCTTCCTCAAAAAGAGAGGCCTTGGAGAAAACAGGTATTGGGGCAGCACATGGTACAGAAAATCACATGGGAAATTCAGTGGATGGACAGAAGAGCACATGGTACAACTAAATGTGGGCTTCCTGTCAGTGTCCTGAGATATTGAAGGGAGATTTATAGTGCCTACGTGTGGGAGATGGCTAGGGAATATTTGTTTTGCTGTGTTGAGCAAGGGACCTTTAGCTATCAAGACCAACTTTTGGAGAGATCAGCGGAGGAAAATGCAGCTAGGAATTCCTCTGAACAGGAGCAGGCAAAGTGCAAGAGCTGCATGAACTGGAAAGAAGGATGGGCCATATCTCTTTCTTTAAAAATCAGAGAGATGTTTGGGTTATCCCCACATACAGAGTCACCATCATCTTTGATGTCTGCGTCACTGGGGGCCTTGAAACCAGAGATGAATGAAGAATGTCCTCCTCAGGACCCTCATTGCTTAAGGATATTTGCTGCTTGCAAGGATGGGATGTGGGGTGAGGAAATGGTGTGAAGCACGAGCAGTACATGAATGTGGGCTACCTGCATGATAGAGCTGCTGGCCAGTCCAGGGGAGGCAGCAATTGGCTTGCAGGGCAGAAGCATGATATCAAACTCTGCAGGACCAGAAGTAAGAGGAATATTGTTTAAATCTCCAACCAGGTCTCCAAACACACGAGTGTTCAGTTGGAAGTCCAGAAGTGGAGTGACCTATGAAGGGAAGGTGCAGGGCTGAGGTGATTCTCCTGACTCCCTCCTCGACAGCACATTTCAGCTGTGAGAAGAGTTTACCTTTTGCATCCCATGGAGCCCTTGGCCCCTGCAGGCTTTCAGCTGTGCTGCCAGGCAGTGTGAGTGCTGCTGGCTTGGATGGAATGAGCAGCTCCAGGCTGGAAGCTCAACAAAGGCAGCAGTTCATTAGACACAGCCCAAAGAGCATCTGCAAAGGGACATATGCTAGAGCTCTGCTTGGCCTCTAGGCAATAGCCACTGCTGATGGATGTATTAAGATACAGGGTAAAAGCTCCACAGTCCAACCAAATTTTTGTCCAGTGATTTTGTCCAAATTTCTGTACCATCTCGAGCATCCCAATGCCCTTATTTCTCCACATAAACTGCTGGCTTTTAATCCTGTAGTATATATTAACAAAGTCTTTCACAGTTTTCTTGATCCTTAAAGGCAGCACTGTATTTTTCTGGTGACATGTCTGATACAGGTGGTGTTACCTTCCAGCAGGATCCTAACATGACTCCAAAGATCTCCTCAGAAACATAAAATCTGATTAGAAACAAACTTGCCCAACTCTGTCACCAATAAGAAAATCCCATGGAACCAGACCTAGCAAGGAATTAATACAACATGCCACGTGATACTATTACTTATTTTTATGGAGTGAAGCCATCTGGTTGTTTGGTTTTTTCCAGACATTTCCCTATAACAGATCTCATCCCTTCATATGTTTTACTTATTAAAAAAAAAAAAAAAAAGAAATCACCAAACCTCAAAATCCAAAGAACTAAGATTACACACAGGAAGGACTTGGAAAGTCTCACAGAGAAAACTCTGTATGAGCTGTTCTGTGTTTTTCCAAAGGACCCCCAGGATTTTCTTCATTTAGATTTATGAAAGGACCAGCATATTGATTATGTAACTGCCATCTGAAGTTTAATAATATATAGAAGAAGTAAATGGAGCTGCTGAGGAATTTAACTCGCCTATAAATAGAGAGTGGCATCCCCATTAATTCATTAAAGGTATATGGGAACTGTAACGTATTCCAATTAACATTTCATAAGATGGTTGTAGCTTGTTAGTTATGAACCAACATTTGTCATTTTCTTTTTAGAGCAATTAAATGATATCCAATTCCCTTGGCAGGCTGGAGCTGTCTCCTTTGATAGCTTTCAAAGTTTCTAGAGAGGACATGTACAAAAGGTAAAGAGGTTCCTGTTTTGCTGCTTTTTCTTCTTCTTTTTCTTTTTCTTTTTCTTTTTCTTTTTCTTTTTCTTTTTCTTTTTCTTTTTCTTCTTTTTCTTTTTCCTTTCCTTTTTCTTTTTTTCTTTTTTTTTTCCTTTTCCTTTTTTTTCTTTTTCTTCTCGTCTTCCTTTTCTTCCTCTCACTCTTTCTCTCTGCCAATTAGAAAGCATTTTGCACCCTGAATGGGCTTATTCACCCATCATTCAGTTAAATAACCACTAGCTAGATATATCTTGCTTAAGCACAACAACTGGCCTGGTACCAGATGAGCTTGATATTTATTTAACAAACAGTGCTGTCTTCGTAGATCTAAATTAGAGCCTTATTTGAAATACTTAAAGTTTACCCATTACTGTTTGCCCTCAGTGAAAATCCCAGTTCTGGTTACGTCCCTGCTCACTAGGATTAGAACTGTCACAATATTTATTTAACAGGAGGAGGCATGCTAAGCCATGCTGCAAACATTGCTGTGCCAATATGAAGAGGAACTTACTGTTTTTTACAGTGTTTCTTTCTCTGCATGTGCTCTCTCTCCATCCCTCCCTCCTTCCTCTTCTTCCTGCTGTCCTCACGCTCTCCTGCCCCACCAGCCCCTCCACAGATGGAATTCCTATTGCCCACAGAATGATTCTGGTGGAAAAATATGTTTGAAAAAGGGCTTTGAAAACTGAGATTGGTGCTGATGGAGGGAAGGAGGGCAATGCATGGCCTGTCCCCTCCTCTCCTGGTGTCCCCCATGCCCCAAACTACACTGATCAAAGTAATGGACACAAGGTAGAGCACAGAGTCTTGGCCTCTGGGTTCCTCATCCTCCCTGGTGAAACTCATGCTGCACAACAAACTGCCTCCAGCTGGGAGACACGTGTCCCTTAGTCATTAGTTCAAATTATTTCCCACAGCAGCAAGGCCAGGTGCACTTTGGGTCTTTTCCCATCTCATTGTGGAAATGTAAACTCTGAGGGAGGAGGGATATTGTTCTCCTGTTTCACTGGGTGATGCAAATTCCCATTTCCCACAAGGCATGGATGAACAAATACCTCAGTACAAGTGCTAGGATTGCCTGGTAATTTCTTCTTCATTTTGGAATACAAAACACAGATCCCTCCCTCCAGCCTGCAAAGCCTGTGGAATTTCTGCAGCTTGGCAAAGAGAGGGATGGTTTCCTATCTCCAGCCCTCTAGAAATGCAGCAGCACAAGGGAAGAAAAAGCAGCAGTGAAAAGGTAGGAGGAAGACTGTGCTAAGCAGTACACACATATTTTATGCTGATAATTATGAAAGAACAAAGTTGCTATCTTGGGAAGTTAATATTTTCAGCCCAATTTCCTCAGCAATAACTCTGCCTGTCAGCTCCCCTTCAACAACTTTTGAACCAGTTGGCCAATTTCAACCAGACCTGACAGACAGATGGAATTCTGGTGGTACCAAGTTCCTGCTGGGTTTGCAGTGTTGGTGCCACACTGAGCACAGAGAGCACAAACCCCACTGAAGGAAGCACTCCTGAGCAGGGCAGGATCACCCTGTAGGATGTCAGCACCAGGTGAAATCTGCACCTCCAGAAAGTGGAGAGGGCAGGGCAGGGGAGTGGGAGGGAGAGAGTTTTCCAGGTGTCCTTTGGGATAGATATGTAGCTGTGCAAAATGAAGGAAAACTCCAGGGAACACCTTAGATTCTTGAGGAAGGACTGAAAAAGCAGGGGAAAGTATGGTAAAATCTACAGTAAAGCATCACAAGCAGGAATGAAGGAAACATTGTGATTCAGGCTACTAAAAGTGTAATGAGGAAAGCAAACCCAACTGCTTTCAGCTAACCCATCCCAGTCTCCGGGTGAGGAACACTCCTTTCAAGGACTGAATTCCAGAGCCAACAGTCTTGTAACAGTCAATTATCGTTCCAACTACGGATGGGAAAACCTGATAAAATGAGTCCTGTGTGGACAGAGGATTGAAATAGAGCTTGGGCAGGGATTGTAGCCAGAGATTAGTGGCCATAAATACATCAAAAGCAAAGGACTTTAAGACACATTGCACCACCATTTATAAACTGCCATGTGTCCCAATTCATGCCTCACCATTTGTGGGCATGCTGGGAAGGTTGCACAACTCAGGCCCAGACTCTTCACAAAGGAAGACCCTTTTCCTTTAATGTTACTGCAGCTTTCAGAAACTGCAGTGCTTTTTTTGGGTTTTTTTTTTTGGTTTGGGGTTTCTTTTCCCAAGGCCAACCAAAAAAAAAAAAAAAAAAAGCAGCTGTGCCTATTAAGATGTTTCTCATCTGATGTGCTAAGTCTGTGCTAGAGTTAACTCTGCATCTGCATCTTCATCAACAATGCGACATCACTTACACCAATTTGATTTTACCTTGTCTGGGAGATGAAAGCAATTTATAAGTTTCAAAGAGCACTCTCTGGCTGGGATCCAAACACAGGAGTGTAGTGCTGAAAAGAGAATTGCTGGAGACTTTTATGTCTGGCATATGGTGTGCTAGTTTCCTTTCTAATCTGGGTAATGAAGGTCAGTATGAAGTGCTGAGTTGGTTGTGTTGGCCAAGGCGTTTGACGACCTGCTCACACAGGTGGGGATTTCAAACCCTGACCAACGAGAGCTAGCAGAGGGAAATCTAATCACTCAGCTCACTGAAAACTCAGAAATGTGTATTTTCCTCCTCATTTCTGAATACATTTTTCTGGAGAAGACAAAAGTCATGACTGGGCTGCAGCAATGGAAGATTTCTACAGGCTGTGCCACATGGGGCTATTCGGTAGTGCACCTGGTGGATCCCACTAGCATCTGTGACTAATTGAGAAGATAAATCCATTTTGCTGGAGTGGTTTAGATTTCCAAAAGTCCTTCAGTCTATTCCAGCTGAGCTGATTAGAGTCCAGCTCACTGGGAGTCATTACTGTCAATCCCACCAGCTGGCCTGAATTTTGCAAGGAGAAAAAAGCGAGAAAAATGCATTAAAAATGAATAAATCTATATTTCATGACTTATGCAAACTGATTTTCCCCAAAGGGGGTCCCATTCCTAACATCGTCACATCTTTGTGATGTTCCTGCATGGCTTGGCTTGTTTGTGGATCTCCTTCAAAAAGAGAAGAAGTATTTCAAGAGTTAAGTGTCAGCATCAATGAAATTAGAAGCATTTTGGATATAGATGAGATAAGGGCACATACAGCCTCTGGATACAGACACATATAGAGGTAATGAATTCAATATCTAATGCAAGATCTAAATTCTTGCATTCAGCCAAGTTATATTTATCACAGACTCTGCTTCTTAGAGTTACAGTCATAGCTGGAGCACAATTAGAAGTGTAGTTCATTTCAGTTACCTCAGACTACTTAGCAGTTGTATTTGCTGTAGATTTTGCTCATCTGCCAGTTCCAGAATTTTTCAGCATCTCTGTCACTTGTTTTGCAAATGGCAGGAAAGAGTCACCACCTTTGGAGATGATCATGCTGGCCTGGGAGCCTGTTTGGATAAACCCCCACACCTTCCCTCCACCTCACAGAGATTTCTTGCTAGTCCATCTGAGGGATCTGTCACCAGTCCCACTGCAGACAGATGAGCCTCCATCAAGCCATAGAAAGGGTCAGGATTTTTTGTCACTCAATTTTCCTTTTTTCTTGTTCCCTTTTCCCTCTAGTAGTTTATTCAAGCCCAGAGAAAGAGCTTCGTCCCTAGCTCGTGTAGAACTCTGATGTATGCAAATCCTCCTTGTGCTCCCATGGCCCTTTTTTTTCCCCCTTCTTTCCTTTTAATTCTAGATTTGAAAATAAAATGCGAGCTGGCTGCACAGAGATCTCTCATGTGTGCAACTTCCAATTGTGGCAAATTGGAACTGTCGATGCAAGCAGCTCAGATTTATTTATATATTTAAGGGGAAGGAGGGAGGAGAGGGAGAGGGAGGGGGAGATGCTCGTGGTGGAAAGGAAAAAGAAAAATAACAGATCCAAGCAAAGAGGGATTTGAATCTCAAATACTACTCCCTGGCCCATATTACCCAAATCCCTCCAGCCTTGTCCATGACTGCCTCTTGCCTAGTTAAAAACAACAGGCAAAAGATCAAAAACATTTTTTTTTTCCCCCACAACATGAAGAGTTGTTGAGTTTTGCAGATGCCATTAGGCAACCAAAGTCTAGCACCGAGACTGATGCAATTAATACTTGGTGCTTCAAAACATTAACATAGCTATTTATATAAATTAGTAACCTTAAGCCCAGGCGGTAGCATTATTACAGCATTACTAATTAAATCACAATAAGCTTAGTTTGCAGTACTATTAATTATGAAGCTGACATAGTGATATTGGAGATCTGATTGGCCTGTTGTCAGTCATTACCCGATCAGTAATGAACCAGACAGGCAATGAAAATCAAAGCTGACGCTCCAGCAGTGCTGTTCCCAGCTCCTGGGAAGGAGGGCCACCATTCCAGCAGAGGAAGCATCAGCATCCTCCCTCAAAGCAGGCAGGCAGCAAGAACAGAGCCCTGGGTATTGGGGAGGCTTGTGGGGGAGGCTCTCTCCTGCCTCCTCTACAGTCTCCCAGACTCTTTCCTATGGCTAACGAAGAGGTTATGGACCTCTTCTGTGAGAGCAAGTGAACCAGGTTTGTCACTTCTTGTGGAGCCTCTGGTTGAGTGGATTAGAGAATACCCTTCAGGGGTTTTTATGGCTAGGCAGAGTTAGTGTGGGAAAGGACATTGATGTGACCAGCCTGTTGTGGGCACTTTCTTGATAATTCATAAAGGGCTTTTCATGAAGAGCTGGCCAAATGTCTCTTTTTACTGGAAAGGGCAGCGGGACAAAGCCACCATCTCAGGAAAATGTCCTGTCACAGGCAAATGGTGCTGTGCCTGTGGGCAGGGGGAAAGGAGGAGACACCAACATAAACTCAGGGGTGCAAATGGGGAGCAGAGGCTGTGGGGCTTTACACTGGTTGTGTTCCACATCAAACACAGCACAGTCTGACAGTGCTGGGGCTGAGGAAAGGCAGAGGATGGGGATAGGAGGCTGAAGAGAAGGAATTCAAGGTCAGCAACCTACCAACCTCATAGGATGGACCTACCTTGTCCAACCTAGTTAATTCTGTGATTCTGTGAATACCCATTAGTCTGGAGTTGCCCATTTAACATGGCAGTAAGTGACAGAACAAGGACACAGCAGTCTTGGCCTCTGCTTTAGATAGGAGATGATGAGATTACCCAGAACAAGAGCTTTGGCCTGAGGAACCCTGAAAAGTGCTTCCTTAAGAGTTTGGTTCTTCATTTTTGCAAGACACCTAGCCGTGGTTCTCTCTTGTGTGTTACAGCAGTTCTCTTGCACAGCCAGAGATTCTTGGAGCAAAGAATCCATAAAACAACAAGAATACACTCAGTGACAGCCTGTGTGTGTTTCATTAAAGTAAGAGCAACTGATTGACAGGTGTCAGTTTAGTCTGCACCTGCCTCTCCTTTCCTGATGGACCTAAAATGATGAGCATGCCACAGAAATGGCAGTGAGCCAGCTGTCTTCCACTCCTGTTATCCACAACAGCGACTCAAAGCAATAAAACACTGAGTTTGGGAGCAGGAGGGCAGATCCTGCTCCTTGGCTCAGAGTTGTTATCTCAACTTCTGCCCACAAAGGAAACCTCCTCTGAAAAACAATGCAAAATCATCATTCAAGCAGGGGGAAAATTATCATGGAAAGATCCGGTAGCATGGAAAGATGTGCTCATCTGATGGAATTGAAGAGAGGGAAAAGGTCTTGCTCAGTTTTTGCATCACTTAATGGACTAGCAAGCTCCTGAGCAACTGGGGATCACCACTGGCCATCGGAGAGATGGCAGATATCAGCCCTCATAGCCAGCTGACAGGTTTCTCATCCATCTCCAGCCCAAGGGAGGCTTTTTGTTACCTTTGGAGATGGGCAGAGGGATCCTGGAAGTTGTATTTCTACCCACACTGCCTAAGGTGTGATGGCCAGTGTCAGAAGCTGCTCTGTGCTCAACGCCAGATCTTGCTGGTAGCTCCTCTCAGCATCAGTCTTGAAACACTGACCTGCAGCAACAACAAAGAAAGAAAACCTTGGTCTATCCAAAATAAAACACAAAGAAAATGCAATCCCTAAATTAGACACCACAAGCCTCAGGATGTAAGTCCCTCCACTTTTTAAGCTCACGGATCTGACAGGGATTTTTTCAGGGCTGCAGCATGTAGGGCCACAGCTGCATGTTGGGGGAACACAGCATAGTCTGCCATAAAGTACATGCTCTATCAGGAAAGCCCTGGATTGTACACCAGCTGAGGTTGTGACCCTTCTTACACCCTGATGACAGAGCTGCTGGAGCCACAAGCCCAAATCCATGGGTGTTTTGCAAGGATTAGGCTCTGCACAGTAGCTGCAAAGGAAGGGATGGATACACTCCTTCCCTAGGTACTGACTTGTCGAGGCTCATGTTCCTGCTGTTGCATAGGTCAGCAGATGGCACTGCTACATTTAGACTTACAGGGTTTTTTTTTTCTTAACGTGAAAATGTGTCTTTTTCTAGGAGAAATGCTGCATTGCTGTAATGCCTTCTCGTTGCTGTTTGACTGCTCAAAGTCCAGTGCTCCCTGGCTCACTGCTCCCTGACCACAAGCTGCCATTGGAAACTGGGTGATGGCAGGACAGGTTGGAGCTGGGGGCTCTCTGTAGGTTGGATTTGGACAAGTCTGCCCCAGGGCCAGTAGAAAGATGATTTTGCTTGCATTATTCTCAGTTTCTACAGTGCAGGTTTCTTTTTCAGAATTACCACTTAACAAAGGTGTGCTGTGACAGTGGCAGCATCTCCAGCATTTCAGGGTGCTGAGGTGACCCAGGAATGGCTGTGGTGGCTCAGTTCCCCCCAGACCAACATCTGGTCTCTGGCAGTGGCAGTAAGGAGGTGCTTAAGGAACAATAGGTACAGGTGGCCTGTCACCTCACGAGTGCCCCAGCCATTTTCACCCTGGGGTTATCCTGAGCTGGATGCAATGTCTCCATTGTGCCCTTTTTCTACTGAAGCCCACCTTGCTGATTGCATCCACAACATCCCTTAATGAGGAGTTTCACTGTCAAACAAGCTGTTATATGAAGAATAACACCCTATTTTATTGCTTTGAGCCTGGCTCCTGTTATCTCCATTTGATGGGCTTGAGGATATTTAGTGTTTGAGGCAGTGACTGATCCCTCTCCCTCTCTTCATGCCACTGGCAGGTTTGTAGCCCCTTTTCACTCCCCATCCATTGCTGAAACCAAAACACATGGAGGAGAGAGGGGTGAGAAGCAAAGACAAGCTCAGACAGCAAGATAAGCAGCAAGAAGAAGACACCACGAGATGGTCTCAACTCTCTACAGCCGATGCTTTAAGCAGGTTCTGTCCTACCTCAACAATGATGGGGCAGACAGGGAGGCAGAACAGGCAGGGGATGGGCCTGGGCAAGATGGGGCTCCTCTTCACAATCCATGAGGAAGGATAAGGAGCCACTTTGCTGGAAGAGTCGCCAGGCTAGCCTACAGCATGGCTCAGAGCCAGAGCTGCTCGGAACATGAGGAGATGCCTGCAGACGTTGGCAGGCATTCTAAGGAGGTAAAGACTGAGAGCAAAGAAGAACAGGAGTACCAGGGGAGAGACTTAAGCACATTTAGGCTTAATTTGGATGGGAAGACCCTGGAGGAATACCTGCTCTGGCAATCCCCAGACTGGGGCCAGAATCCAGAAGAAGCAGCTGCTTATCTAAGGCTGAGCTGGGAGCTGTCAGAATCCAAGGAAGTTGGTAAGTAGCTATCAGTGAGCACCAAGAGCCCTTGAGGGGCAGGAACACTGCAAAGCAGCAAAGGCAGTGCGTTTGGAACGAAGCCTCAGTCTCTCAATAAAATTTGTGTTCTTTCCACTTTATGGTCAAGGAGCTGCTTTGCCCCAGAGAGCAGGGAAAGCCAGCTGCTCTCCAAGAGCTGGTGCAGGTGGTTGGGGGACTCAGATGGCTGCAGACGCAACACACAGAGCTTTTCAGCAAGCCTGTTGCAGCACTGTGATGGGATCTGTGGGTTCAGAGCACCCAGTGTAACAGCAGGGTCCTTGTGGCTAAAGCAAAATTCCAATAGATCCCATCTCCCACATGCTGCAGAGCCCCAAGGGATAAGGCTGCTAACTGATCCTTTGTCTCCCAGGGGGAATTGTTCTGGAAGAAGCCATTCCAGGGCCTTTGCTGTGCACATCTGGCAAGGTGAGTGAAGCCTGGGCGTTGCCCTAAGCTGCCTGGATGTCTGCTCAAGGGCCATGGGAGCAGCCCAGGGAGATGCTGCTGTGCTCAGGAATCTAGAAGGTGAAAGCAGGGATTTAAAAGAGAAGAGAGAGGCCTTGTGAAGAGCATGAGAAAACACATTCCCAGACACCAGAGGAGTAAATATGAAGGATGGTTTGGTCCAAGGCTGGGCAAAGGTAGCCTGCTGGGTGTGTAGGAAGAGACAAGACTGCGTTTAAACAGCCCTACTGTGTCACTGCCACGTGGCCAGAGAGACCCAGCAGCCTCACAGAACAAATAGCCAGCACTGCCTTGAGGCTTCTGTAGCTCTTAAAAACATCAAACACCATGACAGGCATGAAATGCCAACAGCAAAGGGACACCCTTCAGCCCCTTGGATGGGGACAAAGAGCTCTGCATAGCCAAGCACATCCAAAGCTCCCTCAACTTCTTTGAAGGTCCTTGCTCACCCTTTTGCACCACTTTCCTGTTTTAATTTGCAGATTATAGGAGCAGGGAGGAGTACAGGAGCCAAAGGATTCTGTCAGGCTGCGTTGAAAGCAGCAGCAGCCGCTGTAGCAGCAGGCAGAACCCAATCAGAAATGACCTCACCAAGCTGCTCATCTTTGTGCATTTTTATTCCTGGCAAAAGCCCTGCCAAGCCAGAGAGTTCAATGGAGAACAGGCCAGGCAAGAGCATCCAGCCCACGGGAGAAACCCACTGTCACTGCAGCTGCTCATTAGAACCGGGGGAGGAGGCTGAGCACAGGAGTCAGGGCTGTTTTTAAGCACCCTGGGCAGATCTTAGAAAACACGAGGTGGGCACAAAAACATGCACTGTGCTTTCATGGATGATTACAGCCTGAATCAGGCTGGTGAAGGAAGGAAGGCAGGAGCTGTGATATTAAATGAAAGGCTGCACAGAGAAGCTTTGCTGAGCAGAAATAGTTTTAGGGTACCTGGAAGGCATCACTGCTTTTAATCCTTGCAAGGGATTTTTACAAGAAACAAGATGTTGCTTTGCTTTGTTTTGTTTTCCCTTGAGATGGGATTCAGATGCAATGCTGGAATACAGATTTCACCCAGCCTGGCATTTTGGGCAATCTCTTCTGGAAACTCTACAGGTGTTGGGGACTGCATCCTGATTTGTACCTCATTGCTCAGATATGAACTCAGAGGGGGTGTGGAAGGAGGTTTGGTTTGGTGCCACCCCCTACACACAGGGAAGCATGGAGGCTGGCAAATACAGTAAAAAAAAAAACCAACAAAAAAGCACAAAGACACCAGCTTAATACAGATACAGATTTAAGCTCTTGGACTCTGAGACATTGGAAATAGTGTAAAACAACTCTAGTCTGGTTTTGACAGAAGATGGGAATGGTGAAGGAAATGTCAAAAGCAAATTGGAACTGGAAGGCAGCTCTCTAGCAAGCAGACAAATAGAAAATTTGGAGGACAAAGAGCTGAATATTTGAGTCTTCTCACAGCAAGCAGTGACTGTGCTGAGGCCATGGGGATGGCACTGAGCTCTGTGTCCTCCCAATCCTGATCTCCCCCTAAACCAGAACAGGGGACTGTTTATGGCACACAGTGCTGATCTCCTCCTTGTCCATATGCCTTTACAAACTGAGCTTCCTGGGGAGCTGGGGGGACTCTTGGGTCCCATAATTTAAATAATTCCAATGTGAGGACACCAATCCTCAGCAAAGACCTGTGCCCAGACAAGCTGTGCTGCCCTAGAGCACAGTGTGTGATCAAAAGATTACTGAAAGATTATTGGAGATGAGACGGCCACTGGCAAGGCAACATCCAGCTTCTGACAAAACCATGGGTAAGCTGATGTTGACTGAAGTTTCCCAAATCTCCACCTAAACTGCAAGCTTCAACTCAAAACACTGATTCCAAGGCATCTGGTTATGGCATAAATTCCTTCTCACTGCCCTGTCTCCATGCAGCTGTTCTGCATTTTCTGCTGCTCTCCATCTCCCAGCTGGGTTTGAAACAGTAATAATATGCTGTCTTCTTGTCCAGAAGGATTACCACTCATAGAAATCAGGAACCTGGGCAGCATAAATGGATCAAAGTTCAGGAAAATTATGACACCACCCTAGGAGTGAAGCCTGGGTGTGGGGAATGAGAAGAGAGCAGGAGGAACAAGAAGTTAGGAAGTGAGAGGATAAAAAAGGAGGAGCTTCACTGGGTGATGGGGAAAGATGACACACATCTTTGGTCAATAGAAAAAAGCAGGTTAGTGAAAAAGAGGGAAAGAAAACCAGCATCAGGGTTTGGGATCTTTTTCTACCAAATTGTGAAATTCCTGTAAATATGGTATAAACTGGCATATGATGTAAAATTCCTTGAAGTATGTTGTATAACTATCATTCCAGCCACTGGATGCTTTTATCATTCTCTTAGTTCCCTCTGGTAGCCTACTGCCCCTTTGGCCACCCAACTGTGCCACCCCAGCAGCTCTGTGCCACCTGCCCCAACCTCCAGCTGCCTTCCAGCAAATCAATCCCTGCAGAGGCACAGAGGCAAAAGGCAGAAAAGGAAGAGCAAGAGAAGAGGGATTATTTTGGCCTTTTTTCAAAGCAGGACAAGTGCTTAGTGTTAATATGCAGAATGCCTGTATATCTCAATTATACACCTCCCACAGGGGCCTATTACAGCTACCCTGGGCAGCCAACATGTGTCAGCAGAGCAAACATCGAAGGCTATCCCAATGTACTCCAAAAATAAAAGCAGAGAAAGCAGGACATGAGCCTGTCGACAGCTGCTTCTTTTCTCCCCTGCCCCTTCCCCATGTGGTTTTCAGGTCTAGCTGCCAGGCCTATGCCTTAGCGTTTTAACATCTCAGTGAAATTGCAATCCCCTCTGTCTCTCCCTACATGGTGGAAATTGGGAAATTAGCATTACCCCATCACAGCTGGTACAAGTTTGTGTTACAATTCAGTGTTGTTTTTTTTTAAATGGTTGATTGGAGATTGGAAGATGGAGAAATAAAATGGAGAAATGCAATGGAAGGGAAGAAAAATGTTTTTCCAGTACAAGAATGATTTTTGGTTTACTGATTCCTCCCTGACACACATATTATTCCCACAGCCTGAGTACCTGAAAGGCAGAAAAAAATTAAATACATCCTTAAAAACATATAAACCTTAGCCTCACAGAGATTTGTGCCCTGGAAGAGGCAAAAAATCCATGCAGTCTAAATGCTTCTGTACTTTTGTTATTAAGTTCCATTTAAAGGTGCTCAGAAACAGCCATGGTGGAGAACAACACAAACACAAAAATGGATCAATTTGGTAAAGTGGGTCCTGGAATTGGTGACCCCACTTCACTCTTAGTAGCTCCTTTTAACTCCTACATCTTTCCCTGTCTATTGCTTCCTCACTCCACAGATATTTGTGTGATACCATCAGAATATTCTGTTCCTGGTAGAGTTTCACATGTATGCAAAAACTGAAGAGAAATACCTTAAATGAATAAACCACACATGGGGGAAAGGGAAAAGCCAATTCTAGTAAATCCTTGACTGAGTTTACTGGGAGCTGCCCAGTGGAGCTCCCAGCTTCTGCTGGGTTTTTGGCCAGCACTGCTGAGTTTGGAGCCCTGCTGAGACCTAAATGCAGAGCCACAGCTGACACCCTTCCAGGGGCCAGAGGGTTAATGGGACAGGGATGCTGTGCCACAGACCATGGGCAATTGTGTGTCTCTTCTGTTTCCAACTTGATTTCCTGTGATTGAGCAAGGGAGAAAAAACATTCAGAATTGCTACAAGTAAGTGCAAAACATTTTGAAATGCCTGGAGAAAACCCTGGTTACAGAGCAGCCTGTTGACTTTATGTGGCCCAGAAATAGCTCCTGTCTTCACAGATGTTTTCCTGACATATTATCCTCCATATATTACTGCACCTTCCCCGAACTATCTTGCTCATCCTTTCACTGTTTGCTGTCATATCTTTCTATTATCTGAGAACATTGTATTGTTATCATTAGACTGATGCTTATCCACTCTTTGCCTTCCTTTTTATCTTACCTAGCCTGACTGCATTTCCGACCATGCAGGAAAGTGTTTGCTGGTCTGGAGAAATTCTTTCTCACTATTATATTTTGCACTTTTAGTTTTCTGCTTCTGTTGGATAGAAAGTGTCTTTTTTTGTCACTTGCCACATATGGAGCTCAGGCAGCAAAAAGAAGTGAGTTTCACTTTAGGGTAAAGCCCATGGTCAGATTTAGGCTGTTCAGTAGCTGGCACTTCTGAGATGGTTTCATATCTCTCTCCTCTTGTAATTCCTGAATCAAAGCATTGAACTCTTTTGAAAATCTAATTTATTCAAAGCATCTGATGGAGAGGCAGAAAAAAGAGTTCTTAGAGTGACAGTCTCTGTAAGAAGAAGAAACCAGGTGATTTTATGTTGCCATATTGCCTCAGTGGGGTTCCCTTCACCTCACCTGGCACAGGAAAGCAGCAGGCTACTGCCAGACTTGGCACTGAATGCTTACTGAGCACCACAAAAGAAGCTGTATTATCCCACCTGGAGGCATCCACAGCTCCTAGAGGGATGTGAAGGTGTCCCCAGAACTGTGTGGCCATGAGATGCCACCTCCTGTTGCCCAGCTTGGCTGCCACCAGGTGTGTTCATCACCAGCATCTGTGTCTATAAACACTAACAAGCCCCTGTGTGATGGACACAAACACCACTGTGTCTTCAGCCTTGTGTCAGCCATGGGCAGCTCAGCTTCACAAAATGGTTTTGAGCCTGAAGATGTTACGATAGTCTTTCATAAGACTGCTGACAGTGCTTACATTGCCCCAAACCTCATTATTTCCTCCATCAATTTCCCCTTTCTTGTATAAATTAGAGTGAATTACAGTATTCATTCGGAATAATGTATAGCCACAAATGGATTCACATCAGTCAGAAAGGATACGTTTATTCGTGAACACTTGAGTGTTTATTTCAAGAATATTAGTGGGGATAAATGAGCTTCAGAGATACTGGTGCTGTTAAGTAGCTGGGAGTATTCCTCCTGGAAGTGTACTTCAAGGTTTTTTCAGTGGTTCCTATTTATTACTCACACAATGGATTAGCTGAGCACTTCCACATGCTTACAGACACTTCTTGAATTAAGGGGTTCCTTTCCTTTTAATATGTCCCTCCTATCCATTTCAGCAGGAGAAACAAGACTGCACAGCATGGATGGCCACTTGTCCAAGTAGTAAATCAGAAATAGTCTTACTCATTGCAAGAAGGAGCCATTCATAGATGAAGCAGCATTTGAATTTGGCTGCGCTGACTGTAGTTTGAACAGTTGTGAAACTGCAAGTAATCAACACTTTAATAAAACTCATAATCTGCTTGCAGATAGTCTGGCAAGGAGAAAACTGCTAAAGGAGCTAAATCATTTGCAGAATCATTTTCAGTGGATAATTTGACCAACTCCAACATGATGGTATTCATGTGCAAAAGCTCTGAAAATCTTTTCAGAATGGCCTGCAGAAAATGACTACAGATTTCTGATTGCTATGGATCAGAGCTTCTTTCGATGTTCATAAAGTAGAGACAGTATCTGTAGAAGACACCTGTCCAAAGACAGAACCTGTTTGTGCAAACCACTGAGCTTTTTCAGTCCTTTAAATGCTCCTGGCTTTGCAGTGCTGCACCAATGCTTTGCACAGGGTCTCCAAGTTTCAAGCATGCACTGAAAGTTTAGATATGTCATGTGAATATGTAAATTTATTGCTATACTGAGTTAGATTCTGCCTGAAATCTGTAGTTAAATGAAGCTACACACAGCAGAGACTCTTCTTCAAAATACTTAGCTAATGGTTTACAGGGTGACTCAATAATTTAAGAGGATTAGTAGCTGGAAATGAAGCCTTGCAGCTATGCACTGCTTATTTAGTTCCACTCCAAATTTACAATTATCTGATGGTTGTTTGGTGGCCGAGGTGAACTGAATTGCCACCTCCAGACTCTTTTGTAGGAGACTGCTGTGTACTTATCACAGGCATCATATCACCATCACAAATGGCCTGGCAGTGCAGCAGCTGAAAAAATCCTGCAGGGACTGACAGCTCAAGCACTGCTCTCTCTGCTAAGGCTCTGTATGCAAAAGGCATGTGGGAGATAATTCTGTGGTGGGGCCCCAAGGTGAGGACCCTGATAGGGCCCCACAGGCCACCTTAAACACCCTTTTTTTAATGGATGGCAGTTACTGACAATTTGCAAACGACTTAGGGAGCTGAAAGGGGAAAGACCTTTATCCCATTTGATTTGCTGGGGCAATTGAGTCTCCCACTGTGGTATTTCCAACCTTCCCTGCAGCCTCTGTTCTGTGCATCAGAATTATTAGATTGCCCCATTCCAGTGAGTAAATTTTATTAACGTGCATTACTCTCACCTTGACCTTTAGTACTCCTTCCCTTGATTGGCTCACCATCCCAGAGCAGCTTCCAGGTGGGATGGATGGAAAGAGCAGGCAGCTCATCACAGCATTGCCTCCGAGAAAGATCAGCAGGTGCTGCATCAGGAGAGAAACATTTACTGTCCCAGAGGTTATTCCCGTGTTGGAGCTGCCACCTAAACAGGGAGAAAGTGATGGATCCTTGTGATGGATGTAGGGAGGATCAGGAAGAACGGAAGGAAAACTGATCTAATATGTTTGCCTCAGGGAAATAAAAGTCTGCATTTTGGGCAAACAGCCAAGCTGGGGATGAATGAATAGACAGAACACGAAGAAAGTTGTTACCATTTCTGGGCTGATCAGAGGGGTCATTCTCTCTTCTCAGGGAACAGAGCAGAAAACTTGAAAAACGTTGTTTTAGCAATTGGAAATGGATCCTCGAGGGCATTGGTAGAGAGTGTCCAGACCTGGCCTAAGCATGGGACAGCTTTGGGCAGTAACACTCCTGATGTAACCTGGAAAATGGTCTGGGATAGCAAAGACGTGCAGACAGGTTTAGGGAGTAAACAGAGGGCAGCAGCAGCAAGTTGACAACATTTGGCACATCAGATGAGCCCAAAGTAGCATCCTAGGAGCTCTGTGATACCCCCACTGGGATTCTCTATTTTTATTTCTTCTGCTGAAAAGGCACCGAATCTTTTGATTTTCCTTTCCCCTGAAGAAGAGGAAAAATAAATTGAAATGGCTTCTTTTGAGGCATTTACACCCACTGACTTTAGTGTAGTTGTATTAAAAAGACAAGGAAAGGAAAATTCAATAAAGTAAAAATAAAAACCATTAAAATTCCATTGGCTTTTACACATGGAGCTTATTTGCAGAAGGTGAGCAGTTAGAGCCAAAGGCTATAATCCCATGGCTCACACAGCTCTCTTACAAGAGGACACTGGTCCAGCCCCAGCATCAGCTTGGTAAATAACACCTGGCATTAGGACAGAGAGACTTTCTCTTCTAGGAGGTGACAACCTGCTCTGCCCATGCTGACTTCACAGGGCAGCCTCCTCTAAGTGCTACCTGGAGATACAGGTCCTTGCTACTTTTTTGGATGCTGACTTTCCTCCAAATTCAGCTGCTCTAAAATATTTCCCCCAGGATCTGAGCTGTTCACTCCAGAGAGGTGGAAACTGCCTGGGCCCAGCTCAGGCCATTGGGGATGCTTCAGCCCTGATTCCTCCCTTCCTCCATCCTACAGTGTTGCAGACACAAAACTGATCAAGGAGGGGTTTTTCAGCAAAAAAGGTTGGATTTAGAGGATGTCAAGGAGTAAGAGCTGATGTGACTGCAAGCTGCTAGGTTTAGTTTTTCCCAGCAATGTGCCCCATGCACAGCTCCACTGGGGCTCACGCCAGTGGGTACCAATAAAACTGTGCTTCCTTCTTCCCCCCTCCCAGCTGATGCCAGGTTCTGAGCTGTCCAGAGCCCAGGTCTCCCTATGTGCAGATTCAGGAGTTTGGATCACCCTGGCACAGGAGGAACATCCTGATTTGAAACTGGCATGTTTTTGGACATGGAGGTGATACATTGCTTCCTGCTCATCAACAGGTCCTGCCCATCTCACCCTGCCCAGCCTTCAACCAGCTTTTCCAAAGGATCTTTTTCTGCCACAGGGCCTGGGCTTTGGGGGCCATCTGCCCAAACAGAGCTTCCAGATTGGACCTGGTCCTCCCTTCTCATCTTTTCACCAGCTTAGGATGCCTCAGGGTCTTCTTTGCCTGCCTCCCTTTCTCATTCACTGCTCCCCAGAGGACAATAAGCACTTTAGGAGCTGCTTTAGGGATTCTTCACAAGGATAAAACAAGGAAACCCAGAGACAACAACCTAATCAGCAAACAGCTGAGCCAGGGATAAATTCACATGGAAAGCCTGTGTTTGTTTATTACTAATGGGTAACAGAGATGATAACCTTTTAATCCAAAACCATAATGAAATATGCATATTTGTTAATGTGCAACTATAAAATGCAAATCTTGCAAACACAATGGAGAAGGGCAAAGAAAGTACTCAGCACCAATACTAATTTATTCCTTTGGCTTCAGACATTTATTCAAATTGAGTTGTGTATGTAATATAAAGTCAAATGAATATGTAATTGTAATGTATATGTATAAACATTTTCATCTCAAATATGCGAACTGTTTATCATAATAGGAAGTAATACATATTTTGCTGAATAAAAGGTTACCTATTAAAATATTTTTACACTCTTCCCACCCCAAGCTTTCGTGCTCTCTGTAAAAGGTCTATTAACATAGAGACAATTTCTGATTTTCCCTTTTGAGTCACACCACCCAAATTCAAAGGATTTAAAGTATTAACAAAGTAGAATCAGAAAGACTCTTACAAAAAGATTTTCTCTCTCACTCTCCTCTTTTCCAAGCTCCACAGAAATTGCTCTCCTAAATATCAATTTAAAACATTGGCTAAAAAGCTGAGCAATTTTCCCCTTCTATTTCCAGCCCCCAAAGAAACAGCTTTCCCCTGTTGCTGTTGGAGTAACTACATATTCATCTACATATTCATGCAGTAGCAACTAAGCTTTATTGCTAGTCCTGGTCACCACTGCTTTTCTAAACCATCTCTCTGGCAGCTTGGCAGCCTGAGAGCCAGAACCAGCTTCAAACACAGTATGTGAGATGATCTGAATCAATTTGTGAATAGCATGATTTGCAAAGGAACCAGGAAAATAAAGATTAGAGACAAATCCTCTTTTCCTAAACTCACCTGACATCTAATCTCTTCCTGCAAAGGAAAAGTTCAGGTCGTTTTCCTTCTTTTTTTCTTGGTGGGACAACCATGCTCATGATTCAAGAGCTATTGTGCCATGAGGAGTATTTATGTCTGAAATTTAGCATGGATTAATTGTCTGAAATTTGAATGCATGGACAGGAAGTCAACAGCAATATTTCCATTGGCTTCATTGGCAGTGGACCAGTGGAGTCAGGGCAGAGCACAAAGGATTTTGTAATCAACCTCCACCCATTGCTTCTTTCCTCCCTCCTGACTCTGCTATTCACTTTCCCACTGCTGCCATAACTCTGTGCTGCTTTTATTCAGTCCTGCCTGGTGCATTCAGCATTTTCTTCTCTTGTCTTCCAACCAAAACATTTCCCACCTCTTTGTGTTTTCTGACTCTCCTGAGGACCAGAGCCATGTAGAGATAAACAGAAGAGAAGAGGAAATCCCATCACTATTTATAGCCTCAAATTCTATGAATTCAGGAGTTCTGGAGAAGCAAAAAAAGTGCTGGTGGCTAACAAAAGCTGAGTAATTTTCCATTCTCTTTTACACCTACTCCTGAAAATGGAAGGAAAGATAGTTTTGATGCAGGGCTATAGCACAGCCCCATGAAATCAGTACAGGGAGTGCACAGATTTTCTCTTTCCCCACTGCCCTGAGCCAGACTAACACAGCCTCACAGCAACATGCCCAGATCCACTGGTTCATCCACCCCTGGCCTGAAGGTCCAGCTCCCTGCCCAGCCAGGAGTCACCATCCTTGTTAATGTGATTGATCCCTGCAGGGTGGTTGAAAATTTTCTTTCTGAAACCTCTCCAAACTCCAAAGAGACTTTGGCAGATCTCCCCTGGGCTGCCAAAGCCACTGCACACTCACAGACTTGGAGAGCAGCTACAAAAGTTCTGTAGACAAGTAAAGGGGGTCCCTTTTCTCCCTAGCATTTATTTGCTTGAATCATTTACCAGGAAAGCAGCCAGAAAGCACCATGCTTAACCTGTTTCTGCCCACTTGCACCATGCACAGAGATGATGCTCTGCAGACAGCTTGTGCAGGAGAAGAGGTCTATTCGCTTTTGCAGAAGGAGGGTGAAGGAGCAAGGCAGAAAAGCCAGCAGGCCAAATGAGAAACACTCCTCTAGAAGTCTTCCATCATTTAAGACTCATAAATCATGATGCAGATTAATGAGAAATTAATGCAGTGCAGAAATTACTGGGGATGAGGAGCTGTCGGTCAGCAGCAGGAGTGACTGTACGTGAGACAAAGCAGTGAAAATCTCCAAATTGAGAGAGGGCTCAGCAGCCTGGACTGGTTCTTTAATGAGGGAAGACAGAGGTCAGCATGGGAACAAGATAGCGTGTGGCTGCATCAGGGAGACAAGGGGCATCATTTAAAAATCCTGTCAAAAGACTCTCTGGGCTGATTTGTATTAAAGTCTTATTCATATCCTCTAATGAAAAATCCTCCTGCATCAAACCATAATATATAAGCCTTAAAAGAGAGAGAGAGAGTGTGTGTGCACAAGAGCAGAGGGGAGGAAATCAAAGAAGTAGAGGTTAATTTCACTATGCACCTCCTCTGTTTGGGGAAAAAATAACACAGACAAGGAAAATAACCTACTTTACCTCCCGTCCTTTCTTCAGTGACATTATTTTAAGCATTTAACTTCCTGATAGCAGTTAGGCTGGTCACATTTTCCCTCCATTTAGTGGCAGGTTTTGAGCGCATCATTTAGTCCTGCAGTGGAAGTGATGGAGCATGGGTATGATAGATGAGTCACATCCCTGCTGCTTGGGCTTTTGGGGCTAACAAGGATCTTACCACGTTGCTGGTTCAAGCACTCTGAGGCTCCCTGCAAAGCAGGGTGTGTAAAGGTGGGGAGAGGGTAAAAACTGATCTTCCTTCTTATTATTTCACATCTAAGGGAGATGAGTACTGTCATCATCTCAGATAAATTTTCCCTTCTCCTCCATGGAAAGTGTTCTCACTATGAGTCTGAGCCAAGAAAGTGTAAATTGAGTCCCAATGTCCCATCCGTGCAGATTTGCAAAGGCAGTGACAGAAACTCGTGGGAGTTATTTTGGAGAGCATGGCTGTTCCAGAGCAGGTAGGGAGCCTTTATGCAAATACTGCAGCAGTACCTTCATCTAGGGCTCCTGTTGGTCCCAGTGCCTGCAGGATGCCTGTAACCATAGCAATGGCTCTGATGGAGGGCTCTCTGTGGTGCAGAGACCAGACAGTGGCAGCTGATGGTGTCAACAGAGAGGAGCCCAGACAAGGCCACTGTGGATGAGGAGTGGCTAATAGGAGAGTGTTGAGGAGCAGAAAGGCCTTGCAAAGTGAGGACCTTGCTGCCCTTGTAAAATCCTTACTCACTTCTGTTACTTTGGCTAACTAGAAAAGCATTCTGGGAATGACTCAGCTAAACTAGAGGTGAAAAACAAGTTACATAATTGTAAAACAACTATTAGAACTAGTATGTGCTCACACCATGTGGCTCAAGGTTGGTTACATCTGATGCCTGTTCCTACCCTGGTCTGTGGTGGTTGCTTAAGCATGTTTGTTGTGCCTCCCAAGTATGTAAATTCATAACAAACCAACAGTTTCAGAACCCTGGATTTTTGCAATAAAGTGTCTTCGCCATACCATGGTGGAGATCATGTGTTTAACACCACAGGAGAGCAAACTCACAGCCCAGGCAGATGGCAACCCATGACACTGGTGGGAAGTCAGGCAGACAGCAGTGCTCAGACACCATGGGATGGCCATGAGAAAGGAACAGGGAGAGAACAGAGGATAAATGAGGATAACTGTTCTGCTGACTCAAACATGAATACACCCAGATGTCACTATATACCATACCTAATAGAACTATATGCCATCAGTCTAATTTCTGCTTGGTCCACCCAGGTTTTCCAGCTCTGGGACAGGACTGGAGGGAAGATGGGATGTGGCTCCATCAGTTCAAGCATTTTGGGAGCATGCTGAGGAGAACACAGAGCACTGCACCTGTATGAGTTGTACCCAGGCTGGAAATAGTGCCTTTATGTCAGCATCTGAGACCAAGCCAGACACCAAAGCATGGAGATTTTGTTACAGGCATTTCTTGATGCAATATGACTTCCCTGCTGACCAATGGGTACTAACATCTTGTGTACACTCCAGCTCTTATACACTCCTATTTTTCATTCAGGGGTGTTGGTACCCAGGTAGAATGGAGTTGCTTTGAGCCTAAGGGCACCACAAGTCCCCTAAACACCAGACAAGCCATATATTTGTGTAGATATCCTCTCTGACAGCTTCTTCTGTTTTTAAGAGATGTATACTTTAATATTGCACCATTGGGTGGAACATCTTTTTTTAAAATCTGCTCACATGCACACATGCACAGAGGATAAAATACAAGTGGGGGAAAAGAAATCACAAAAAAGGACTCTATTTATCAAAAAAACAATGGCTCAGTAGTGGCAGTGAAATAGAGATATTGTTACTTACCGATAATAAGGGAAAAAAGCCATTGTCAAAATGATAAGGCCATTTCTGTTGTCTCCCCAAGTGATAATATCTCTGCTACCACTAGTGCCTGAGTATTGTTAGGATATTTCATGGCAAGTGTTAGACAGAATAAGTTATTCACTGAGCCCACAGCAAACTCCAAAGCCTCCAACTTCACCTCCCCCCATATCCCTGTTCACACAACAGCATCTTCTTTAATACCTTTGCAGCAGTGGTTTCTATTCCCCATGGCTTTCCGTCTGCTTCTGTTTAAATATAACACTGCTACCGAGTTGGCTGACAAGGTACCTTTCACTGATAAGTAGCCCAACTTTGTCTTGAGATAGGTCATCAGAAAGCCAGACTATCACATCTTGAAAAATGTAGGAAATGCTGGTAAAAGTGCCAGGGAAATGAGTTAGGGTAAAGAAAATAAAAAAAAAAAAAAAAAGGGAAAAAAAGTAATAGCATTGTAACAGGAATCAGAGAGCCGCTGAAAATCTCTGGCAGATGCCCTGATGTTCTTGTAGAGTCTAGAGATAAAATTTACCCATCCGCTCAGGAGCAGAGGCTGTCCTCTTGTAGGGCTTTGACACAAAGGTGCCTTCAGTGGAGAATTCATTCTCTCACTGCAGGGGGAGAAGAGCCAACCCCGTGGCAGCTCCATCCCCATGGCAGCTCCTCTGGCCCCACAACAGCTTCCCTGGCCCCATAGCAACTCCATCCCCATGGCAGCTCCAGCTGCTCCAGTCCCAAGCAGGAGCTGGACAGCAGAGGATGCTCAGTACTGCCCAGCCAGCCACTACCTCCCTGCAGCAGTAAACAGAAAGGAAGTGAAGAGAGGGAGAAAGTTTCATGCAGAGGAAAAATATTCCTCTTTTGTTAAATATAATTTCCTTCTCTATATATACCATCAGCATCACCACCAGCTGATGGAAACCACAGGGTCCCTGTTGCCCGCAGCAGTGGTTCTGTAGAGGCTTTTTTATCTTGCAGACCATCAAGGAAAAGCAATGAGGGTTGGCAGAACAGTGCAGGGAGGGTTTAAGCCACCACAGAGGAGCCTCTCTGAGCAGAGGTTGTGTGCTGCTCACGCCAGCCACGAGAAGCTCTGCAGGTCTGAGAGTCACTGCTTGGAAAACACTGCTTTCCAACAGCTTGTGCAGGAGGGAGAGCAAGCAAACCTAGCCAGGAAAAAATATCCAGGTTAATAAATCTAAAAACAGCCTCATCCCCTCCAGGGAACAAGGACCATGATTTTGTAGTGGGTCACACTTCAATGTCCATATTGTTTAGGGCCAGAAGTCTCTTTTCTGCCCATGTTCTGGGAGCCAGCATTCTACCAGGGTTGTGTCTCTGAAGGAATGGGACAGGGAAAAGACAGTGTCCCAGGAGAGAGACACAGTTCCTTGTCTCATATGCGATTCCTAAGATCTGGAATGGAATAGTGTGCTGGAGACTTCCTTCCAATTCTGTAGGAAGCTCTGTTTTCTAGAATTGTCCTGGCTACTGAAGACACACGATAATATGTCTAATTTTTAGCACACCTAACAGTCAGACAATAAGGAAAATTCCAAATCATGGAAGAGAAAATCACTCAAATTATAAACTTTTGGTGCTCAATATTTAGTAATTCATTTTTAAAAACCCCACAAAAAAAGCAGCAATTCAAACACAGAGCCATCTTCCTCACTTTTCTCTCCTCTGGTTGAAGGTAAGGAAACTGAGTTCCTTGCACACTTTTATGAGTCTCACTTTAAAAAGCCTTTGTTGAAGGTGGATCTTTGCCCTGTCCTCTGCAAAAACGTGAGCAGCCCAAGGCAAGTAAAATGCAGATTGTAGCTGGATGGGCAGCGTGCAGCCAGCTCTGGGGCTGGGACATGGCAGTTCATCACCCACACAGCACACGAGGCTCCAGAGTGAGGACTGTGCCTGCCCACCTGGGCAGAGCTCTGAGAAATGTTTACAAATTGTCTTCTCAAATGCCTTCACCCCCTTCTTTGGAGGCCACTAGCGATGCTGCCAAAAATAAATGAATAAACAAAAAGATCAGCATCCTGCAAGCTCCCCATGGAAGGTGACATGGGAAGCTTCAGCAGCAAAGGCTGTGGAGGAAACAGCCTGGGGAAGGTTTGGGGTTTTTTTCTTTTTTATTTTAAAATAAATATTTGAGGCACACCATGGGAGTTGAGCAGCAGTGTGGTAAGTATATCAAACATAGAGAATCCCCAGATTATCCTCTCTGAAGGTATTAGCTGGCTGTGGAAAACAGCCATCTTGAACCTGTGGAATTAGGAAGGGTGCAAAAATATGGAAAAGTAATAAATAAGGTGCGAAATAGCATCAGGAATAAAACAATCCCTAACAAGCCATCTGAATAAACAGGATGAGAAAAATCAGCACTGCTGCTGCTGCTGACTCCCTTCTCCAGTTATTCTCTCTACCCCTTTCCTGCACCCTTACCTGCTTTTGAAATCAAGCTGGCAGAGTGCTGTGCAGCTAATCAGGATGGGGGGCAGCTGCTCTCTTCAAACAAATCCTGAAATGCCTCACTGAAGTCATCCATCTCCTCTTTGTCTCCAGTTTGCATCTTCCCGAGGCCTTTAAAAACCAGGGTGTAACGTGGAGCTTAACAGTTGGCAAACGCAGATTTAAAGTGAGCTTGTACATTTGCAGATTGATCCCAGGATGATCAAAGATAAATAATCTCCCCAGTGCTCCTTTGTACAAACTAATGAAACTTGAGGGGGGGAGAGGGAGGGAGACAGTGCAAAGCAGGCTTCCGGTTTCCAGAATTTGTTTGATCACTTCATTGCAATTACTGAAGGAATTTTTCCCACCCATCCCCCTTTTCCTGGCACCCTCATCCCCCTCGTTTCCAGTAAATATATTTAGATAATTGGGCCCATTGGATATAACCTGGTGATAACAGCTCCCCCTTAGTGCAGCACCCTCTGGTTTGTCTGTCTGTGCCCACCCTGCTGGTGCTTCACGGGCAAGTGCACACATGGGAATGAGCGTGGGTGACCTCTAGGAGTGGAAAAGGTTCATTTGCCCTCCCTGGAAAGCTCCCATCCCAGCTGAGGCTCCTTTTTCCACCCCATTCCACAGGCAGGAATGAGTTCTGCTGCAGCTCAGGCACCAGCAGGACCCTGGACTCTGCTCCTCCCAGACTGCAAAGGGGAAAACTCCTGACCCACCCTTTGCTCTCATTTGTCATTCTTGGGCATTTTGATGGATCTCAGAGCAGGCTGATACTGTTTTCACAGAAAACTCTAATTTGGCACAATCCCTGGAAATTAAGTAAAACTACAAAATTAATGGTGCTATTAATGCCATCCCTGGGAGGAATAAAATGTCTAAAAGGAATCTGTGGTTAGCTTTTTAGCCTGCAGCCCTTCTTGACATCTTTGGGTTACCTATCCCGCTCACACAGTGCTATAATGAGCATCATTTCCAGATCAGCCATAAGGGGCACTGAAGGATATCTTCTGAAAGTTCATGCTACTCTCTTAGCTTTGCTAATTCATTAAGCAGAAGGCAGACGGAAATACTGCTTGGAGAACAACCACGGAAGATTACAAATCCCTGAGTTTAAAGCCTTTCCTTTCCAAACTTCTAACAGTTTTTCAGTGTTCACAGGCTGTGCATAGGCAGACAGATTCCATGTCCAGAGATTCAATATTTCATACCCTGAAAAGCTTTAGTTCTGCCTTTCACATGAGGAAGAAACACATAAGGAAACAGAGCACTTTTAATTGGCCACAGGGTCTGTTCTCCATGAACATCTGAACCAACACCAGGACCAAAACCAGGCAACAGCACAGTATGCTCATTTTTCCCTTTGGGCTGTTCCCAGCCCCTGGAAACAAATTGCAGTGCCAGTATTTGCAGACCTGGACCCAGTCTGAGCTTCACACGTGAGCTACTGTCACATTCAAATGTACTTGGTGAAATAAAGAATTCATAATGGTGCCTCTCCCCCCAAAGAAGAGGCAAAAGTGACCTGAAGTCTTTGATCCTGTGGTCTCTCATAGCTGTTTAGACTCTACAAATATGCCTGGCACTTTGGTCTCTGCTGGATTTGATAGACTTTATCCAAACTTCAGAAATCATCCCTGAATATTGATAGGGAGGTTTTAGTGGAAGCGTTCAGCTAAAAACAAGCCAGCAGAAGTGAGGGAAAGAAGGGAAAGAAAACATTAGAAAGGGTCATGGCTGGATTTGCTGAACAAATGAGCTCTCTGGTGACTATGAGATCTCATCATACTCCTCTCAATTTTGTTGTAGGAAGCAGCATAAGACAATGAGTGACCTTCAAATACAGTGTGGAAATATGCAGGCTGACTCTCAACAAGAAAACCCCCCTAAAAGGGTATAATCAGATTTCCCCACAGGAGATCTTTTTCTATGCTGCTGTTTAATCTCTCCTAGCATATAGCTGTGTGTACTTTTAAAATAGATCGATCGTGCATTTAAAAAAAAAGGAAGAAAAGGAGGCTGTGTGAGGAGGTTTGTGCCTTCAACATCATCTGGAGTGGAGTCAGGGATTGATCAGAGGCAGGCACAGCTGGCCTGGCAATTCCTTGGGCTGTGTGGCACAGGGCAGGGATGGATATCCAGGCAGGCAGGACATGCAGATCCACCTGCTGAACACACAGCCAGCCCTCCCCATCCCTGCACATCCCAGGAATGTTGTGCTCACTGTAACCTCACATTGAGGCCACAGGGACTGGAGGCTGCTCAGGAACGAGGGAAGAGGCAGTCCCTCTTCCCAAAGCTTTTGCTCTTAAAACCAACAAAGCAAATGACAGTGGGAATGTGGGAATCAGCCCTGGTTTGGAAGGAGAAAAGCTTCACCCTCTTCAGACTGCAAAGGTGATTTATAAGAAAATGTTCAGCCAGTTCTCCTTCACTTCTGATGGGATTTGGCTGCTGAGTTTTAAAATGGTTTTAGATCTTTGAGTCAGAGCAGGGGAATCTTTCCCACTAAAGAGACACACAGAAGATTTTTTGAAGTTAAATTTACCCAAGACCAAAATCATCTGAGAGAGGTCATTTTTCTCCATGGTAAGAATGACCAACCCCTTTAAGCAGTAAAAACATCAGGTCCTAACCCTGAGCTCCTTTCTCTCAGCATGAAGCCTTTTACCTGTGTCCCTTTGGGTTTAACTTTCACCCTGATCTTATGAGCAAGGAAGAGTGCACTGGATCACTCACAGATCTGTTTTATCCACTGCATCCACCCTGACATAAAGACAATGTGAACAATTAAATATTAAAACCCAGGCTGATCAGTGCAGGATCAGACACAGACACAGTCTAACTTTACTCACTATGGTTTACATTTTTTTTTTCCTTGTTGTCTCCCTGCAAACAGGTCCCTGGGCTTTTTGATTTATACTTTACCATCTGAAATGCATAAAAGATGTGGAGCTTTTGCTCCTCCATGAATCTTCCACAATTTTGTTCAAAATTTTACTGAAGATGACATGACGAATTACTGCCCGAGTCAATTTGTGCTCGAGGAGGGCATCATTAAAAAAACAGAAGACTAGGGACACATATAAAGAGTAAAGGGAGGGTGGGGGAAACGATGAGCTCAGGACCTTTTGAATATGTCACTCTCCAAAGGCAGTGCTACCAGGATGAGACTGGCAGACTAATGACCCACACAGCAGATTCACTGATTTTGGGGAAAGGGAGAATTCAAAAGCTCATTTGACCCATTCAGTAGGACTGCTCTACTTCTTGTTATCAGTTTTGGAGAGAGCAGAGGAGCAGAAAGAGGTAGGGCAGTTCACAGCATCACTCAGGATGAAGCCTCTACAGCCTTCCCAAGTCTCTATTGCTTTAACTCTGCCTGGTCCCCTCCTCTGGCAGCCTTTTCTCATTTCCTCACCTGACTCCAACCCCAAACTTCATGGGCAGGTAAGAGACCATTTGATTAAGGCAGATACTTCACTGTTTGCACTGTACAAAGAAGTCTTTTGTCTTTGGTGCAGCTCAGAACAGTCAAGTAACAACAGGTAATTTGATACAAAGAACGAAATAAACGTATAACATGTTCATTTATTTTCCCAATGAAAAGCCCCATAGTAAGCAGTATTATTATGAGTCATGCTGCCATGTGTTCCTTCTCCCACGTCTCTCAAAGGTGTTGGAAGGAGAGCTTGTTTCTGTAGTGAATAGTGTCCCTGGTGTTTGCTTCTGTGTCTTGTTTCAACACTCTCTGCAGACAGAAAACTTGTATCCCTGTTGCAGTCCTGGGGACATTTTTCTTAGTAAACAGCGATTTTCACCGCAAATGCCAAGGTATCAGCCGGGATCAAATTCTGAAATACTTGTGAAAATATCTGATTTCACACATGGCTGCTAGCAAAGTAAATATTAGCTAGGTTACGCACAGTCCTGGATAACGCTTGGATCTGGTATGTTTGGTCTCTATTGGTCCTACAGGAATTTTACCCTATTTATTTTCTTTACTAGATCCATAGCCATTCTGAAGTGCCTGATGTCATGTTAATTTAGTGTTTCAATTTCTCACCTAGAACCAAATAATTTCAGGGGTGACTTTGTACTTTACCTTTCACTTCCTGAGAAAATCTGTCGCAAATGGTACTTTCACACACAGATTACACATTACAGCAATTAGAACATCCTGAGTATTATTTCTGTTTACACTTGGCTTACTGGGAAAAGAAAATGCAAAAGAACACATGGGGTTTAGCACAAGCAAAATCCAGTGATCTTTTAAAATCACTGCACTAGGCTTAACAGATGCACCCTGCCTAGATGCACCTGGAGTGCTGCTGAATTTACAATACACAGAATGTCTGGCTTTAAAAGTCTTCTATTTTAGGTACACTGACTGCAGGACACAGCTGCTGTGCTAGCAAACATACCAAGTGTACCTTCATGGGCATGGTCTGGTATGCACCTAACCTATGTCCAGGTAAAAGCCAGCTTGGTTCCCAACCAGACCCCTTCCAGTGATGTTAAATTGCAGCATTTACCCAGTGGCTGCTCCCTGTGGAAAGCCTTGCAAGGTGTGTTGCATCCTAAGCCCACCTGGAATTCACGTGATCTAAAGATGTTCCCATTCAGACTTGCTCAGACCTTTCTGGCACTCTGTTAATTTTCAGAAGATTTCAACTGGGAAGGGTTTCCTCAACTACTGAGTCCCAGACCTGTGTTGCTGCCAGCACCAGGTCATTCAGCACAGCTTTGGCCTCACTGTCCCTTCCAAAGGGGAGGTGGTGACATAACGTGGTGGATCTAATGATGAGAGCCTCTTACTTCCTGTCCTAAATTTACCTGTGGGTGACTTGGAACCCTTTATCCTATTTGAAAGACATTTCTAGCACCTGCATATTCCTTCACTCAAGTCTGTTGATCCCCATGCTGGTGTTCATCTCTCAGACCTCTTTGACCCCTCCTGCAAGAGCAGCCCAGAAAATATCTCCCTATTAGTTCCCAGAGTGGAATGGGAAGTCTGGAACTAATAGGGAGAGATTTTACCTTTCTTTCTTTCACATCTGGAGAGGGAGGTGCTGGCTGGAGGAGAGAGCTTTCCCAGAGCAACTGAGCAAGCAGGGATGTCAGATTCACGCTGCAGCCCTGATGGGGATGTTTTGGATGCAGGGAAGGGCAGTGCAAAGGAGGCCTGGGACAGCAGCTGAGAGAGGCAGAAGCTCAACTGGTCCCAGTTTGAGCAGGAGCCACCTGGGCTACTGCAAATCACTGTCAGCAAAAGCCAGGTCCAGCTCCATGAGTCCCAGCAGCCAGAGGGAACAGCAGCAATCACAGATCTGTGCAGGGCAGCAGAGTCTACTGAGGAAGCAGAAAGGAGAAATGGGGTCTTCTTCAAACCTGGCCTGAGATGAACTTCTGGATGGCACTTGGGCTAGAGAGTTGTCCCCCCTGCACTGGCATCTAACAGCTGGACTCCACACATACCTTCACTGGATTTGGTCCTTCCCCTCCCCAGTTCCCACCTCTCTCCATTTCTGTCTCACAGCTGAGCACAGCACACAGTCCATGCCCTCCCCCTCCATTATTCCAAACACCCCCTGGTCCTGAATTCCTTTTCTTCCATGAGCAGCATGTGGGGACACAGATTGACTGAAAGTTGTGATGCAGTGTGAACAATACCATAAATAGACTTCAAATGACCCAACAGGAGCCTGGTACCCCCTGAAAGATCAAAACCACTTTTCTCACTTCTTCACACAGAAAAAAGAAGCCACCTGCTCCTGATTGCCTGCAGCACTCACTGCCTGATAGGGTTCTCTACAACTTTCCCATTTCCTTGCTCTGCAGCTTCTCTTCTACCACCTTCAAGTCCCTGAGACTCATGACATGTCCATATCTTCTCTGCTAACCTGGTGATGGACAGCACTGCCCTCAGCATCCTGGATGTGCATTCACCTCCATTCTCTGCCGTGTCACTGGAAGGGGCTGTAATCTTCCAGGGTTGCTTTGTTTTAGTGGAAGTAATGCTCTCCATCTTCCAAACCCCTCCTAGCTTTGTTTATCTATTCTACACACGTGCTGCTCTCTAATAACAGTAATGCAAGTCCAGTAGTAGGTTTGTCATCTTTCAGGAGGTAGCTGATAAATTAGATTGGATGTTCGGTCCCATCACGGAGCAGCAGACCTGCAGGACCTCTGGTGCCTGTGACTTCACCCTGGGCACACAGGCACAGTCCTCATTTAACCCTGAGACCTTTTACACCTTCCTCATTATTACTGTGTAGCAATTCCTGAGCAGAGTAAGCTGTTGTGTTAAAATGGCAATAAAACCAAGCATTTGGTATTTTTGGTGACCCTGAGCCTGGCTGAACTCAGCAGAGATGCACTTTCCATTGCCCAGCTTCACACTGTGGAAACTGGGCTTCAAGAAAGGACAATCCTTTCAATGCTTCTCTTAAAATAAAAGATGCTTAACAAGTCATCCATACCTTTCATCTCTAGTTCCTCTCCTGAAAGGAGACATGAATTACCAAGTACCTGGGGAGAAAGGCTGTCCAGAAAGTCTCATTTTCTTTAGGTTTGTACCTGAAGCATCTAAAGAAAACTCATCAGTGCTGGGACCCATCCAGCCTGCCAGGAAAGAAAAGCAATTGGCAGACATCACTGCACAGCCCAGATGATCCCATATGCCTGGGCTCAAATTCATACCCTGCTCCAGGAGTTCAAGGGTATTGAGATCAGATGTTTTGATTGACCTCATTATATATAAAGGGACCATCTGCAAAAGCTCAGATCTGGCTCCAAGCTTCTTCCAAGCCTACGTTTGGGATTTTGATTTGAACCTCTGCCTAAATCATTCAGACTCTGCCAGGGTACAATGAAAACATGGTGCAAGGTACCAAGAATCCTTTCTTGGATCCAAGCTGAGCTCAGCTCCTACTCTAAACCCCTAATTCTGGCCTGGTTTTCAGGTGTGCCCACCATCCTAGGGATTCCCTGCAAACCACAGCCTCTCCTTCCTTGCCTATTTTACACCTATCTTCCACACTCAGGAGCCTCTCTGAATGCCTATTGATAGAGTATATAAACCTGAAAAACAGAGAGTAGTGATGCATATATGAACAGTCTCTGCTTGCAAAGGTATGTGGCAAGGGATCCCTTCCAAAGCAAATGTGGGAGATCAACAGATTCAGCACACTCCCAGATTCCCTGCAGGTCTCACAAAGGCAAAACATTTCATAAACAGTGAGCAGCTGTGACAAGAGACCTTTTCTCTTTCCTTTATTCCTGAAAAAAAGAATTGCATCTTTGAGATCCCATTGACAGCCATTCTCCCTTAACAATCTGCCTGACTCAACACAGGCCATGCTCTTGAGACTTGTTAAGGGAGGGGTGGGAAAGACATCTCTACACTGTTCTCTTCTTTCCTCCTTTCTTTAATCAAAGAAAGAAAACAGGGGGGGAAAAAAAGAAAAAAAAAGCAAGGAGGAGGAGGGGAACCAATAGCCCCCTCCTCCCTACTCCTTGGCTTTCTCCCCTATGTTCCTGGCTGTCAGATGCTCTGACATTCCTTGCACGTAAGTGTTTTGCTTCAAAAGTTAGAAGAGAGGGAGAAAGAGAAGCTGCATTGCACAGTCCCTGTTGATAAGGTTCAAAGCAGACAGAGATGCCTCAGAAGCACATGTGGTCTCTCCCTCTCTCCCTGTTACAAGAGAAAAAAGAAGAGCTAAATTCCATGGCAGATTTTGCTTCCTCCTGCTGCTGTTATCTTTCCTTGCACACAGGCTGGAGGTAGGAGAAAGATAGAAAATGTCCTGTTTACCTTGCAATTTCTTTCCACCCCCAGCCCCCTTTGAAATGTCATCTCTAAGCTGCTTTTGCACTCCCAATTTTTAATGGCATTTGTAAAAAGAAAGAAAAAGTCTGGACATGTTTATCTGGCAAGCTGTTGTTTCCCCCCACCTCCCCACATTGTTTTACAATTTTCCAGAAGTTAGGATGAGCCCAGCTGAGATTAGTCAAGGAAAAACCATGTCAAAAGTCTTCCTTGCTGTTAATATTTCCCTAACCTTGTCGTTATCTGACTTTCCCCTTCCTCTACCCCTTGATAAATACCTCTCATTTTCCCTCCCTGCTTATCATTGGAGTAGTGAGGAAACACCACGAAGTTACCACCATGTTACTCATTGGGAGAATCCATCCAAGAGTGCTCTGGTCTAACAAAATCATCACAGCCATCTGTCTGTCTGTTGTGCTGGAGGATAAACCAGCACACACATTTACTGAAAAGAAAGAAACGCAAAAGCCATGAAAGTCAGAAACTAGCCACCAGAACCAGCAGTCACAGAGGATTTTAAGATAGAGTTTCAGTCACTTCACAGGGATTTCAGATGAGCCTGGTGAGCTGAAAGCCCTCCCCTTACTGCCTTCAAAGGGGAATTAAAATAGCTAAGAGATTGGCGGAGGGAAGTCAGTAAAAGTTAAAGAGCTCATCAGGCTGTCCTCTCACTTCCCATCTGTCTAACAGGAGCATCAATCTGCTCAAGGTGGAATATCCCCTTCAAGGGCACCTCAGGACAGACCCAGGTGCCATGTGAGGATAATTTGTGGTTTCTGGTTGTGTGGGTGCCTTGGGATCTACAGGTGAGCTCTACCTGCTCCTGCCTCTGTCTGGAGCCTCCTCCCTCAGAGATGAGGTACAGAGAGAATTTAGTGCTGGACTTTGTAACCAAGACCAAGAAAAGCCCAGCCTGCACCTCCTTCCCTCTTCCTAAGCAGGAATAAGGTTTTGACCCTCTCATCCCACTGGTGAGGGCAAAGGTTTCATGTCTCCTGGAGCTGGTCCTCAGAAGAAGACCTCTAAGTTTGCATCCTGCATGTTCTCTTGCATGCCCTGTTTGTTCTGCAGCCACTAGCTGAAAAGGTGGCTGGAGGTAAGAACTGGTGCCTGGAGAGGACTGGACATGAGGGGACAAGAAGGGATTTATCTCTGCAGTGAGTATAATCTTTCTCTCCTGTTGTTGCATCAACTGCCTGAGATGAGTTAACAACTCTGCAGTGGCATTTGAGGAGCTCATGAAATGGTTTTGTCAAAACATGAATGATAAGAAAGGCCCTTCGTGTTATCAGTGTTTTCCAGGGAAAGCTGGCATGGGAGGAAAAGAACCCCTGACTTATCCCAGGCTGTTAACTACATCCAGATTGTCACTAAGTTAATGATTTATGCCAGACATTAAGTATTCTCTTTCCAGTGAGGAATTCAGGCTATAGATGGAGAATATTTCCATGCACAGCCATGCAGTTGCTCCAGGATGGCACTGGAGGCTGCAGGCTGCTTCTAGCCTGTTGCATGGACAGCAGAGCAGGGAGGGAGGATTTTTGACTGAAAATAAACTAGTCCCTGTTACTGGTACCTGGACTTGGTCTCAGTAGAGTGAAAATCTCTTGTGTCCTTTCCTGGGTGTTTTCCTGTCAAAAGAGAAGATACTCAGAAAACTCTGAAACGTGAAGATGCAGCCCAGATTCTACTTGGCCTGAATGTCCAAAAAGAGAAGAGCTCTACTCATTTAAAAAATAAGGGGTGTTGATGCTATTGAGATCTCTTCATCCTTTTGGTGAAGGATGTCACATGTGCTGGATGAAATTTAGTGATTCCCTATCCCAAACTGTCCTGGAGATGCTGCTGAGGGATGACTTTGCATTGAAAGCAGATTCATAATTCTTCATGGAAAATCTTTGCAGGTGAATGCACTGACTGCTCTTCCCAACTGGCCAGCTGAGGCTTCATGGAGATAAGTGGGCCTTACCCATGACTATACTTTTGTCTGATTTGGCTGGGAAGATATATCTGATATCTGAACTAAGAATTCCTAGTTTGAGTGTCAACATCCATGGCTGAGGTCTTCAAAAACAGCCCAGGAGTGTGGCAGGAGAGCTGAGTGCTCTGGGGTCTCTTTGTGCCCCCTACTCTGAGAACAGTTCTTGCTGTGGGTGAACATTTCACTGCACCTTGTTAAGTCCCTGTGCCAGAAAACATCCTCTACTTCATCATGCAGTCCTCCTGATCACACCCAGCACACCTCATTTCCCAGTTCACAAACACACACAGTGCTGAGGAGTTTCTCTGTGAATTACAGTCATCAAGAAACAGAGTGCATAAGCCATTTGCCCATGAAGGCAAGACACAGTGGGAAAAGGGTCTGGTCTGTGCTAGAGATGGCTCTGTGCAGCCCGTGGTGACGATTCTGCATTGCAGTGAGGAGCAATACTCCAAAGCAGCAGGACCCTCGCTTGGAAAGTGAGTCGGAAATAATTTCATAGCTACCTCCATCACTTCCCTTTTCAGTTCCTAGGCACAAGAGTGCAGATGCAAACTTCAGACAGGTAATGGAGCAGTTTGGGAACACCTATATAAGCTGCAATTCAGGATCTAGTTCCCCAAGTGCCCATTTCAGACTCTGTTGCTGTAAAAGGAGCATTTGGGGCAGAAAACAACTTACCGCAGAATAATAAAAGCAGGAGACTTGGGTTTTATCATCTGCTCTGAAGAATGTGAGTTCACTTACCACGCAGAGAAGCAGTAATAAACTTCCCAGTAGGTAAAAGCAAACCCATGCTGGTTACCACTGTATATCACAGCTAGCCTCACCTATCTTGCCTTGGGGCATGAGATCAGCCTGTTCTGCAAGTCACAGGCTCTCAATGCAAAAAAAAAAAGTTCCTGCCCATCACATTTGAAGCAGATATTTCAAAGTTCAACATCTAGTCTGTTTTCAATTTTTCCTTCAAATACCAGAAGTGATTGCACCACATTATGGACTAATCGCCTGTCAAATTTAATTTCTTAAGATGAGGCTGCTTTAGAGCCAAGTGAATGAAAAGGAAAAAATACCCTGTCCAAACCCACTAAATTATTATTTTTATGCTTGTATAGTTACCTGAAAATTGGAGCTTTTCCTTAATCTTTTGGTTTAACTATATGGCAAATACATTACTGTCAGTCTAGGGCATTATATGCAAAATTGGATCTTCCACTAGGTCTTCATATTTAAACTGTAATGAAATGAATTTCATTAAAGTAGCACAAGGTCCAGCAAGGGGCAAAGTCCTTTTCTGTACTTATTACTGAAGATCAAACACAGACCTTCATCTTCTCTGACATGAAGTGTCTGCACTACCTGTTGGGACAAGACTTCTCACTTTATACATATTGTGGCCCACCTGAAGGTCTGAGAGACATAAAGGTTTATTAATGCTCTTCAGTCCTAGGAAGGTCCCTCACTGATTTGCCCACATTCTGTCCACCACAGGATGATAACCACTGTTGAGAAAACTGGGCCCTGTGTGATGGATTTTGGTGCAAACCTAAAACCAATCTCCAACCCAGGCTCTCATCCCTCACCATCTTGGAGGGTAGATCTCAAATTTTGACAAGAGGTCACTGGAAGGGTCTGATGCAAGTTCACACACATGAGGAAAATCTCAGAGAAGGCTCAGTGTGAAAACCTTTGGTGGGAATATCTTGCAACTCAGCTGCTAAAATAGCTAAAATTTGGGTTTGGGCATGGCTTAGTGCCCTGATCCTGAGACTGTAAATGGGAGGACAAGGATGGGGGAAAAGGAAAGAAGAGCCCTTGAGGAGGTGGGTGGTAGAAGAGGATCCTAAAGCCATCCAAGGAAACTTTGATTGAACCAAGTGAAAAATTACAGCAGAGGCTACCAGTAAAGATAATAACCATACTGCTGTCAATAACTAGAGTATCTTTAGGATATCTGTGAAGGGAATTTAAACTTTACAACTCTCCCAATTAGCCAGGTAGGTATAAATGCTGTTTTGTTGTTGTTGCTATTTGTTTGTTTTTAAGGCTACTTAAGAAAATACAATACAAAGCTAGAAAATTACTTCAGTGGAAACATCACTATCTAAAAGAAAGTTACTTTGGACAAATTCCAAAAAGAGAGGCAAACAAAAATTAAGATTGTCTGTGAACCAGTAGAAAACCTTTTGAAGTAACTATAATCATTCTTGATGTATTATCAGAGAGACCAAGTCCAGCTCTGATCTGCTGGTGTTTTTCATCTGCAGTTTCCAGCATGCTTTATAGCCTCCCTCTGCCTCCTTTCTTATAGGAAAGCAGAAGAGAAATTTGTTATGGCTGAGTGCCTCGGGTCACACAGCCAGCCAGTGACTGGCAGAGATACCAAGTCTGCTGCCTCCTAGAAGCAGTCTAATTTATTGATTTTCCTCATGTGGGTGTAGACTGTTGCTAATGAGAAGAAAGAACAGTGAACAAAAATGATTCCCAGCTCCTACCACCCACCAGAAATATCCAACCAATTTTGTCAATGGCTGATTTTCCCCAAAGTCTCTCTCATTTCCACCCTGCATACCCTGGCTGGCTCAATCCTCTCTCCTCACCAGTGATTTCACTGCCCTACACTGTGCTGAGGATCATATCAGCCCTTCCTGTAGCCAGAGGTTGAAATATTTATTGGGGAACAGGGTGTTTCTGAAATGATAAGAAAACTTGTAAAATACATAGTTATTTGTGGAAACCATCATCAGTAAACAAGTTACCAGCCAACAGTTTCCAATTTCTAGTTAAGCCATGTCGACATGGCCCGAAAGAAAGGCTTGAGGAAATTTTACCAAGCTTCCTCAAACTTTTTGAGTGATAACACTGGTTTACAGCACACACATAAACCCGTGCACACTGAGATAAAAGTTTTGCTCTCACATTGGCACACCAGAGCGAATGGCTGGGAATTCTTCTGAAGTCTCTTGCTGAACCAACTTTTTCCTCGGTTCACAATGGTTTTGTGTGCAGGAGGGGAGGAGGAGGAGGGGAGCATTACTGCCCCCTCCTCCGAGGCACTGAAAATTCCCCTCTCAGAGCCTCCAAAGATGCTTTCAAAGTGGCTGAAGCAGGTTCAGCAGTTGGCCCTGCTAAAGGGGAGAATGGTGTCCCTTCATTTCCATGTCCATTCGGGTCTCCCACCTTTTGGGAAGCAGTATAGTTTTCATGGGCAGGAATTGGTGCTGGTGCCTAGAGCTTCAAGCAGCTTAGTGTGGCAGCATTTGAGAGAGAAGGGTTGCAACAGTAAGGACAGTGAGTGATGGTGAAACATGGCATGTCCACAAATAAATGTGACCATTCCCCTCCTCCTGCTCTCTGCCTTTTCTATTTTGATACACACAAGCACTGATGTTTATAGAGCTGACTTCAGAAAGGCAGCAATCACAGCAAGCATGAAGGTCTGGGTATTAGCCTGGAAAGAAGATGAACAAATAGCCTTGGGAAACTGCTTGCCTGCTATCTCTCCAACCACAGCCCCTTGCTTCTTTAGGGAATTGGTGCTCCTGCTAGAGATTGGTTACACCACTGAACTCATTTTCCCCCTCTGTCTCATGTCCATCCCATTCTCTGTGGCTCTGCAGAGCTGTTCAGGGGTCTGATCTCCAGAGACACGTCCTGAATCCACATCCAGAGCCAGCCTGGGGCTTTCCTCATCCCAGCACCACGCTGTTCTCAGAAGGAAGCCTGGGTCACAGGCTATGCAGGAGCTGCAGTTCCTTCTGGTAGGTCTCCAAGGTGGACAGCCGAGGACATAGGTCCCTCTGCAGGAGATGTCTGTCCCTCCTGATGTAGACACATCCAGGGCCTGTTTCCTCTTGGCTGGGTGCCTCTACAGGCTCAGAGCCAAACACTGGGAAACATGAGATAATGGGAGCTTGGGTGGAATTCATGCTGGCTGCATCCAGCCTATTTAATGTGTCCACAGAAACTCTTTATTTTTTCAAAAGTGATGCAGAGAACAAGGGATGATTCTCCATTGTTCTGCATGTTACTGGCAATAGAAATGGAAAATATTCTCGTCCAAGCAAAGAGCTGCTCAACACTTTTGGGAATAGGGAGGTGTAAAAGTTGTCTGCCAGCTGCTTTATCCCTTCTTCCTGCATTTTAGTCAAAGGATGGGATTTATTGTGCAGCCAACAGCTGGATGCCTCACCTACATCTCCTGTTCTCAGCCATGCACTGCAGTCCTCTCCTCTGCACAGTGCTGGCTCTCCCCTGAGCTGCCCTGGGGAGCCAAACAAGCAGATAATTATTCACTTCTGCAGGGTAACTTCTCTTGCATTGTGCTGGAAATCTTCCCCCCTATAAATCAATAGGCAGCAGGAGGTCTCTGATCTGTGTGTGTGAGATAAGATGTGGTCAGCACAGAAGCACAGCCCATCCTGCTGCCCTCAACAACTCCTCTGAGAGGTCCATCCTACCGAAGAGGTTGAGAGTCATGCTTTAAGGCAGAAAAGAGAACAGCCTTTAAGCCAGTGGCTTAGAAGTTTTCAGGCTCCCAAGTATGGAATCATTAAGGTTGGAAAAGGCGTCCAGGATCATTGAGTCCAACCTCTGACCAAGTATTGGGATAATGGAAATACCAGCAATCAGACAGCATCAGAGAGGAATTGCTCTGGAGAAATCAAAACCTGAAGGGTGGATTGGTGGAAACAGCTCCCGTCTTCAACAAGGATAAATCCTCTGAACCCACTTACTCACCTCTGCAGGAAAACTGGTTCTCAAAAGGCTGGTGTAAAACGAAAGGCAGGGTGGGGATGCTCTTCGTATGAACCTAAGCAGCCTGATGGAGGGTAACACAAACACCCATTGGCCTCAAAGCACGGGCTATTTGTATCTTCCTTTGAGAGGAGAGAGCCCCAAGGAAGCATCTTTATTTAGGAGACTCCAGAGAGACATTTTGTACTGAGTACAGAGGAGCAACAGGCCAGGAACCAGCTTTCCCTGCTCATGCCAGAGCTGCAGTTAGGGGAGGCTGGGTCTTGTGGGGGTAGGATGGTTCCTGGGCCGTTTGGGAAGGGCTTGGGAAAACTTCCCACAAATACCTTGCAATGAATAATCCCCTGCTAGATCATAGAGGACTGGTGGGGGGTGGGGAGACTCAGACATTTGATACCTAATAGGTCTTTTCCACCTCTGATTTCTATGATGTGCTGTACACAAAACAACAAGCAGCCGCTGAAATCGATGCACAGCCAGAGCCAAGTGTAGAGGTTTTAATCAATCCGAGAAGCCATTTATTGTGAGGCTCCCACAAAGCCACAGAGATTATCATTACTACACATGAAACAGGGACATGGAAAGCAAAAGGGAAGCATTGAGCTCCTACTTTGTGGGGACTGAAAATTGTACCTATTGACTCTGTACCTGTCAGACTTAATAGTGGCATAGCAAGAGTGAATAACTTGGGCAGGGGTGTGGAGAGAGGGGATCATTAAGTCCCAGGTACTGATCAATGCTCGTCTTAGAACAGGAATAGCTTTTGGCTACCTATGCTTGGGAAGAAGAGGAGAGCTTAACCCTCAAGGTAAATGAAGTTTTCCACTGACACATCTGGGTGAAATATTGAGGAGCTGTGAACAGACTGGCTTGTGACTGAAGGGACAATGGATATGAAGGCAGAGCTTTGGGACATGGGATAAAAAGGTAAATAAATGTCCTGCATATCCATCTCCTTTGCAAAGGAGAACTGGCCATTCCTCTTCCCCTCAGCAGGGTTTTAGGAGAACGGAGGTTCAAGGTGCCAGTATTTGGGAGCAAAAAATTGCTGCACATGCTGCAGAGATGGGTGCTGTACCCTCTGAATGCTCCTGCCTGTGGATAAAAGCCACCTCTGGCTCCATAAGAGGATCTTGTCTTTGTTTCTTGGCACACATTAGACACCCAGGTCTAAGCACTTCTAGCAGACTTAAAATTGGATCCAACCTCCAAGTCTTGACCAGTTTTTCTCCTGAATGTAAAACAACCGGGGCCTTCAGGCTCAGGCAAGAGCAATTGCTGAGTTGTGTTGGTGGTGACAGAAGTAGCCCTGATATTGAACAGCAAGGAACTGTAGTTCATAAATGATGGCCTCATAAAGTGTATTGGTGCATCTCAATATGATTACCAAGTAGATGGTAATTAAACTTCAGCAATTTCAGGAACACAATAATTTTCATTATACAGTATTTGGAGGGGTTGTAGAGGTAACGGAAGGAACTACATAATCTAATAGACCTTTGCAAGACCTTTTCCATCTTCATCTTCTTTGATGTTCTAAATGTAAAAACTGAGCAGAACCATCACTCCAAGAAATAAGGAAAAATGCACATTATGGCAGATGTTCAGAGCTGCCCAGAAGATGGGAGGAAAGTGTAGACTTGACTCAGTTCTCTGTCCCACCAGGAGATACCCAGGGTTTCTGCACCTCCCTGGCTCCCAATTCCTTCAGACATTTCACTCTCTCCTGCTAGGACACCAAAATTCTGCCTACTTGCTGCCACACCCAACCCAGGATCACAGCTGCTGAGGTGGCTGCTGGAGACAGGGACACTGAACAACATCACACGTGTGACAAGGCCCAAAGCCTGGACTCACTGGTCATTCTGATCTTCCTTTTCCATCCCCTCACATCTCAAAGGCCACAGCAGTTCTGGCCAACTAGGCTTTCAGATGACAAATGTCAACACAGGTTTAGGGCTTTTCCACCACCAGATTTCTTCCAGAAGTCTGCTGTCCCCACACAGCTTCTTCAGCTCTGGCAATGACCACGTTATTGGTGTCCAAGAGATCTTGTTTAAAAGCTCACATGGACATGGCTGTGAAGCAGAGCCACCTCTCAGTGACCACCTTCTGGTCTGCCTTACTGCAGAGCAGGAGCTGAATTCCCTGTGCACAAACTGGTTGAGAAAGCCATGACTGAACCCCTATTCATGAAATACCAGACAATGCAGTGCACCAAGAGCCAGTTTTTTGCTGCTCTTTAGCTGTTTTTTGCTGCTCTTTAGCTGAGTCTCCACTCACATCAGCATGTGTGCTTTTTGCATCCCCCTTCTCATTCCAAAACTTCGTGCCATGGCCATGAGAAATAAACATGAAGAAAAAGCACCCTAGAGCCACAGAAAGGAGAAAACCCAAACTAAACAAAACATTCATTAATCTCTCTTTAATGTACCTTTTCCCCTTTCCCTCCCCATAAGGGGAGATGGTGGGGGGTGGCAAGGGGGAGGGACAATCCCAGCAGAACAGCCTAACTATAAAAATATGAGTGCAGTTGCTAAAAGCCCAATCTATTTTCAAATGATGTGCTCTAATGGAATGTTGCTGTACATCTTTTGATGAGACAGGAGTCTATTTAAAAAGACAGGCGCTTTCGAATGTGCTTTTAAACCCCGTCTGTCAATTAGAACAACATCAAGGGTTCAGTGGCTGGGAAAAAAGATGACAGTAATGAAAAGCTGGGAGGGCAGCAGAAGAAAAGAAAGATAAAGACAAAAAAACGTGGGGGGGGAAAAAGAAGACAGGAGAAAAAGAAAGAAAGCAGTATTAAAAAAAAAAAGGAAGAAAAAGCAAGGGGAAGTATTGCAGAATAAAGATTTATAAAGAATTGCAGTGAATAAAGATTCATGAAAAAGATTGCACTCTTTTACCCCCAAAATTATATATTCATTCATAGCCAAGAAGGATGCTGAGTACAGAGAAAGCAGAAAATGCAATGTCTCTTAAAATCTGATTCCCTGAATTACTCAGCATCTCTAAGTAAGGGAGAAGAAAGTGATGCTCAGCCTTTCCATGGATGGATCCCATGCTGGGACCTCTTCCTGCAGCTCTTCCACAAACCTGAGCAAACACAGGAAGATAATTTAATATTTGAGAGGCACTAAGGTGAGGATCCCTGTAGGAAAAAAGTCCATGAGGAAATTTATAACTGGTATTAAGTTCAGGACGCAGAGAGCAGTAAATAAGTCACTGGGCCACAAAGTGAACATGTGAGGAAAAAATCACTGGGCTGGGTCCTCCCCATGGGAATGGTATCTCTGCTGCACACAGGAGGTGTCAGGAAAGGTGAAGGTGTGGGTGGGTAACTCCACATTATAGGTGGGCACAGTGCAGAGAAAGTAAAAATCATATGTGCTTTGGGTTTGATCTCCCAGGCTCACCCTGATGCAAGACTCGGAGGACTAAATGCTCCCATAAAGGTCAGGGACAGAGTTTCTGTGCCTCTGTCCCCTCTGGTGCAGACAGCCCTGCCCTGCAGGCTCTCTTGGTGCTCACCTGTGGCAGGGAGTCCATATCCACACCACACAGTGGCACCTGGAGCAGCCTCTCTTCTGGAAGAAGAAGCAGAGGTTTTGTAAGAACAAGTTGTGTTTCACACCTTTTGCCCTGGAAAGAACATATGCACTTGCCAAGAAGCAGTCCTGAGCTCTCACTCATATTGCTGGGATTTAGGGACTTTTGTTTAGTTGGTTTCTACGACTACACATTGTTTATGGCCTCTGTTGCAGCGAGCCTTAAAAAGTCATAACATTTAACATATCCAGCTCCTCGAGAAACTAAATAAATCCTCTTCCTCAGCTCCCTGTGCTGCCTGTGGAGCTGCTCAGGAAAGGCAGGGCACTATTTCTGCAGGTTTAATTGCAGGCACTCACTCAGGTTGCAGCAGAGCATGGTCACAGGGCAGGAAGCCATGGGCAGGGTTAATATTCCAGCTGGATGCCTCGCAGGAGCCCACAGGCATCCCAGGCTGTGCTGGCACTCGCTGTGCTGAGCTCTCTGCAAAGGTACACCCGAAGGGTGGGGAGAAGTTAAACCAGCGTGACGAGGAATCCTCTCTCCAGATTAGACCCAAGTGGATTTGCACACCTTAATGAGAAAAACTGGAGGCTTTCGGTGTCTTTTCTCACACGATGTTTGAAGAAAGGGACGTTCGATCTCTCTCTCATGTGGCAGTGTAATTAGGCAGGGTAATCTGCAGGGAGGGAGGTAAGAAAAGCAGCAAGCTAACTTGAATTACTTCATATTTTTGCGTCATCTGCTGATGTATGGTAACTTGTTACCTATGCTGGTAACTATATATTCGATCCTGTTTCTGGACAAAACAGTGCTTATTCAGCCAAGAAAACACTTTACAAGTATCAGCCATGCAAAGATGTTAATTGGGGATAAATACCAGAGCTGAAGTTTCCCAAGTTAGACAAGAGAATCAAGAATGCCACAGGCTCTTTTACACAGCTCCCTCAGGCATTACTCCATATATATAACAAAAATACTACAGGGAAACAATTAATGGCAGGAAGCTGCAGGAATTTCATGGCCACAAAAATATGAACCTCTTATCAGGCCTTGGCACCCACAGGCATTCTTTCGAGTTCAGTGAAGGCTTCCTTGTCAGCCCTTCTTTTCCAAGGTGGATGTTATGGCCCAGGAGAAATAAGTGCAGCTCCTTTGCACAGAGGCTTGTCAATATTTGCTGTCTCTGAAGCAGAAGGGCCAGTGTCCCCATGCTTTGAGGAGCAGGCTGCTCCTCTCAGTGTAAGGGAGGCACAGGACACTGCCAGTGCTGGGGGTGCAGAGAGGGTTTGGTGTGGGCAAAGAGTCACAGCAAAGCTCCCATTTGTGCTCAGCTCAGGCAGCACCACAGGAACCATATCTGGAGGGACAACACTTTGGGTTTGGGGGGCTTTGGTTTTAGGGGGCTGGGGTGGGTTGGGATCCCTCTCTGCCAGCCCTGTTTTTCTCCCCAGAGAGTCACCCAAACTCCCGATGCTGAGATAACACCCTCCCCTGTTTGGAGAATAAACACACTGCAGAGTGAGAGGTGCTTGGAGACTGTGGAAAAGAGTCTAAGCAACACCTCCACCGAGCTGGTGTGTTTGAGCAGTCACCACTCAGATCTTCAGTCATCATTACCCAGGGAAACCAGCTGTTCTTCTGCTATTTATGATCTCCCCCTTAAATCTACCCTCCCCATGACTCAACCCACAGGCTTTAAAGTGTGCAGTGTATTGACATTTATATAGTACATTTCATACACTTCCTCTCAAAGCTTTTTACAAAGCCATGAATTACATACCTGTCACCCACTGAATTCATTCATCCAAAAAAGCAGCAGTCATTACGCACTCAGCAATAAGCCTCATAACACTGCCAGCCATTGAGTTTGTATATGTGTGCACCAAAGAGATAAAGTTACTTTAATGCCATCTCTATTAATGCAACGGAGGGGAAGGACAAGGAGAGGGGGAGTAAATGATGGGTGGGAGGGTGTGGGTCTTTCTCCATACCTAGATATAGAGATGTGGCATATATTAACAGCCTAAGAGGCTGCAGCTGCAGAGAGGTAATTGTGTGAGTGGCAAGGTGCCTCCATCCTGGTCTATAGGAGAGATATTAAACAATAGAATACTTTGCATTTGTTTTGCTCCTTTCATTCTGGGATCACAAAGTGCTTTTCAGACATTAATTAATTCTAACTGAAGGGAAAAAAAAAAATGACAACACCACCAAAACTTTGGAGCAGTTCTCGTTTTGGAGATGGAGGCACTGACAGGTTTGCAAATTTCCTGCAGGCTTCAGAAAGAATCAGTGGCAGAAATAAACCCTGCCATCTTGGTTCCCAGCTCACTGGTCCACCTCATACACTCACCTTCTTTTCATCTACTCCTATCAATTCTGCTTCTTTTTAATCAGTATTCCAGTGGGATGGCTTTCACTGCTGAGGAAAAGCTGCCTTAACTTTTGTCTCTATGAACCAAGCATATGCACAGCATCTAATTAATATCTCTGGGCTTGATTGCAGGCAGGAAAAAAACTAACTTCCTCCAGATTCCAGTGATTTTAGGATGTATTTTCCACCAGCCCTGCAAAGCCCATCTGTGTTGAGGGACTGGCAGGGATCAGTTCAAAGCCAAAAAGACTGAATTCAATCTGCTGCATCCTGCACAAGTCCTGGATTTCCCCTGGACAGAGTAAACCCTGTGGTGTGCTACCCTTGGGCCAACTTTTACCCAAACATTATTCCTAATTGCTCCTCCCCATACTGTGCTGCAATGATGTTTTTTGATTGCAGGATTATAAAGATTCAGATTTTGATAGTCCAAAGCCCTTACCAAACCTTGGTGGAAAAGGGCTACCCCTGCCCAGAACAGGTGAAGAAGAACTGGGAGGGGACACAGCCTAAATGAGGTCTTAAGAGATTTATTTATTTGATGGACTGAAATTGAACTGTCGTAAAGTGACAGCTCCTGGTCTCACTTGAACTCTCCAGTTTCAGAAGAATTCAAAAGGAGGGCTGAATGAGGGAAGTCAATAAACTGGGAAAAGCAGTTAAATGGGTTTTTTCTTCATTTTGCTACTCCTAATCTGGCTTTTGTAAGAGGAAGTTCCTCTTCAACCCCCAGGACTCCAAGTACATGAAAGGTGTTGCTCTAGAAGAAGAAAGAGCAGAAAATGAAGTGTGAGAAAATAAATGCTCTCTTGCTGAAGGCTGCCACCACCCTCATCTTTCCTGTTCCAAGAGAAGCCAAGAGGAAAATGGTCCCTTTTTTTCCCTGGTGTTACCATCAGGTGGTATTTCAAACCCATTTCCAATAGATGAATTTCATTTTAGAAGGGTGGAAAGAGATTCACCTTCACAAAAAGTCAGTCTTGAGAAATTCTGAAAAACCACTGCCCAAATATGATCAGCTCATGATTTCCAGTCCATGAACCATTTTCTGGACTGTTCCATCATGTGATTGGAAAGGATGAGCCCATGTCAACACCAGATGCTCATAAAAGCTGTCTTTGCCCAAACCTTTCTCAATTATCTTACAAATTACTGCAGTCACCAATGAGGAAAGTCATCCAGATTCTGAAATGACCATGAAAATTTCTACTCAGAAAAGGAGGAACCAAAATAGCAATTCTGGTTTGTGTTTTCTGAGTGTCTCCCTGTTCAGGACACAATGTGCCAGGCACTGACAGCTTCAAGGTGACACCACCACTCAGCCCATGACTTCTAAATTCAAGTCATTGATTTGACAGAATTAATGTAACTGAAACTGAAACACACCTCTCTGTGGGCCTTTCCTCCAAGCTCTGGCCACAGCACTGAAGGGAGCCTCACCAACATACAGAGTGTGCTCACAAGGCTGGGAAATTCGTCTGGGAATCAAGCATGTCAAAGACCAAATGCCCCCTCCTGAAAACACAAAGGCCTCCAGGGAGCAGGCAGGATCCAAATCACTGACCCTCATGTAACATTCCAAAGCAAAAACACCCTGACTGGAGCAAGAGCTTCTCTCTGTCTGCATTGGCTAAAATACACAAACGAGGAATTCTCTTTGCCTCTGTTTTCACTAAATCGCAGTTCTCAATGGGGTTTAAATATGTTCTCTCAATTGAAGATACGTTCAAAAATCCTTCTACAAATGGCAAAATAGAATATAAAACAACAAAAAGGGCATTGCTTTAAGTCTAGCTAGATTGCAGTTATTATGAAAAAGATATTTTACATTTCCTTAGTAAATTCCACAGTAAAGCATTTAGCAGCCTACTGCTGAGATTTTAAAAGCAATATGTTGGATTATATGCCTAAGACCCACTAATTTAAATGAAAAATAAAGATAGACATTTACATCTCCTACATATTCCATCTCTCCCCTCCCAGCACACACCTTGCAGACTCTTGCATACACACAGAAATCCCTTTGGCCACTTGGCAGTTTCTGTGGTTGTACTGCTGAGCTGATTGTTTGGAAAGACCAACTCATTCAACTGGCAGTCAAGAAGAAGGAGATCTCATACTGGAAATGAAGGGGGAAAAATGGAGAAGAAAACCCATTTTTATTCACATGGTGTGGAGAGAAGGCCTGTCAGCCATACCTAGAAGGGACACCACAATTCCTTGGAGAGTCAAGATGCTCAGGGCATTCATTTTTGCATCCTGTTAGAGGTAAGTGCTAGAGAGAAAGAGTCCCCATCCTCTGCCTGACCCCTTATCTCAGCCATGACCAGAATTCCAGCTGTTACACCCATGGATGGTGCCACTGGGGCATTCCTCAAAGCCTGTCTCACATTTCAGAGCAGGCTAATCCCACCTGTGAGCACACTGAGGATCGAGTGTGTCACAAAGGGGGAAGCTGCTGCTTGAGGCTCGCTGTGCTGCAGACAAGGGCAGAGTGGGCTGAAAACTGTAGGAAATTTAAACCTGGTTCCAGTTCACAGTGATGTCAAACCACAGGAAATGAAAGCAGAAAGTGGAGATTTATGAAAAAAGTGGCAGGAGTCATTACTATGTGTGCAGTATTGATTGAAGAAGATCGTGTTGCCCCCAAATCGAAATGGCTTTTACGTGTTTGGGCCCATCCTGACAAAAACACTTTCTTCTCTGTTGACGAGGCCATGTTGCCATGGAGATGCAGGGCTGGATGCTTGGCAAAAGCACGTTTCGATAAGGCAGGTCTAATGGATATATTTTCACAACATTCACAGTTCCTTTCTGCTCATTTTCTCCCAAGCAGACTTGTCCACTCCTTCCATTTTGCCACTTGATGAAAAAATATCTTTTTAATCTTTTAATTTAGCTTAGATATCCCTCCCTCCAGCACCAGAGCTTGCCAATTAAACTACTTATCTGAGATGCTCCACACCAAGGCCAAGTGCTTGCTTTTCATTATCAGGTTGGGTGGTTTGTTTTCACCCTCCCTGCTCCATATCTGAACCTCTTTAGTGCTTGCTGTATGTTATAGATGTGATACAAGATGTGAGCTGAGAGTTTTATGCTAGTGGAAGAGGCCATGGGTTCAGCTTTTCTTTAAGGCAGCCCACCTGAAATCCTTAGGACAGCAAAACAATATTGTGTTGGTTGATACTTGTCTCAGAGCACATGCTGGTGCTGCCTGGGCCAAAAGCAGGGATGATAATACATCATCACCTAGAAGAGAGGAAGAGGTTGGTTAAATGTTTTTAATTCTGGGTGTCTGTTTATCTTTTTACTATAAGGAAATGCAAGTTTCTTTTAAGCTAATTTGAATAAAAGAGCAATATCTGTGCTTATGCAGGTACACAAATATAAACATTCCTACACACAGATAAGTAACTTCACATCCAGCTCCATTCAAACATATTTTCCTGGTTCTTTCTTTGGACCATCTTCTGGAATCTGAGTTTCTTTGGCAGGAATAGCCAGTGGGCATATTGACTAGAAGGGATGCTTGCAAAAACATCCTATTTGAATGGAATGAACAGTCTGAAGTAATACTTTCAGTCAGTGAATTGAAAAAATATATATTCATGCCACAAAATACATTTATGCCATGTGGCCTCTGTGACCAATTAAAATTAGTCAATTCCTTTTGGTTTGGGGATACTCTTAATGAACTTCTCCCGAAGAAAAGAGCAGACCAAGAAGTATTTGCATCAGCAAACATTTTCAAACAACCAATTAGCTGGAGAAATCAACACTGCAAGCATAGAAAATTCACAAATAGAAAAAGAGGCAAAATTCATCCAATAAATTATTCATCGGGAATTATTTGTCCGGTTGCCTTTAGATCTGGCCTAAGTTATTACTAATTAGTTATGGATACCTTTACCTGCTAGGCCAGACTTGGCTGAGAAGTGGAAAAACCCATTATCCCCAGCAGTGATTTGAAGGCAGCTCCCAGGAGCTGGGAACTCAAAGCTTGCGTCACCAAGTGACTCTTACAAGCTCTCTTGTTCCAGCTGACAATGACAGAGGCCGATTTTCAATGGTGGCAGTCATCAAAGAGAGTATTCATCTCTTTCCCCCCGAGTCAGGGCTGAGGCACACTGTTGGGTCAATATTTTGGAGGCGTCATTGTTCAGCACATTCAGAAAGTGCCCAAAGGACTGCAGACACCAGGGCTGTCGCTCAGGCATTTCACAAAGATTGGGATGTTTCTTTGTCCTTTTGTACATGCCAGCGTTCTTGGAAAAAGAAAAGAAGAAATGAGATTTGGTATCACAGGATTCCTTGTTTCTTTGGCTTTGCCTCTGTCTGGGCTGTGTGTCATATAATAGGGCTTTGGCCCAGGACGTGGGCTGAGAGATGTGAGGCAAAAGTGGCAAGGGAATAATCATCCAATAAGCAAATTCATTTCATCTCCTCATGCTTCAATTTTGCCATCCACAAGACACTGCTAATGATACTTCCCCCTGCTCTAAGATCTTTGGATGCAAAAACCCAGCATTAACTCTTTAAAAAGGCTAATCCTCTTTGTCTGCTTTAACCACAGAAGCATGCAAAGCTCAGTGTTAGATGTGCCTCTGCAGTGCAGAGGAGCTGTAATTGGGAGCTTGCAAAGGTAGAGGGGAGAAGGGGCAAAGACAGGCAGGAGCAGGGAATTGGAGCAGGAGGAGACACTGAGATCCTGTGGGGGGATGAGATGGGGTCTGTAGGACCATGAGAGGTGGGAAGGAGAGGAGCAGGAGCAATTTTTCACCACGTTGCACAAAGAGCGATTTGTTAACAGATTTAAAACACGTAAAACACAGTCCTTTGCATGCCACTCCTAGTGACTCTGGGATTGTGCCCAAGAGCTTGTTATCACCACAGATGGAACTGGTTTTTAGCAGCATCCCTGACCAATCTATTGACTCTGAGGAGAATCAACACTCTTCCCCAGCACCCTTAGGATAACTGTCAAATTTCACAGGGTTTTGAGGACCTGTGCACAGTTCTGTCCTAAGCATCAAAAGTTTGCAGCCACATGTCTGTAAATGCCCTGAGTGGGAAGATATTACTAAAGCAGAGAAGGTATCCTATTAACAGGACATTTGCATCTGCACACAGCCACATGCAGCCAGGAGATGAGCACAAGGCTTCCTCTGGTTACCTTGTTCCCCTGATTACAGGATGGGAGATCAGAGAGGAGGAGGTCTGAGTACACTACGCCTTCCTTGTAGATTTTCTCTGCGGAATTTTCACATGGTCACGCTTCATTGATAAAATGAGTCCCAGGAAGGTTTATTCATTTTACTGCTTATTGTTTTCTCTAACAGGTGCAATCACTATAATTAGGTCTGTACAACGGCATTTTCTTGTTACTCAAATTCCTTCTGTCTCTCAGATGCTCCTGGCTATAGAACTACAGTGGCTGCTGTTTAGAGAATGAGTAAAAATGAGTTGTTTTCTTTCCCTCCTTTTTCTTCATTCATCCATATTAAGCCAAGAAAAACACACCCTCCATCTCACACGGATAATTTCTTCCTTGTCTTTCTTGGGCTCAACCAAAGATGTTACCAAATGCCTCACCCACCTCTGATACCATCATCTTCCTTGAAAACACAGCACAGACCAACACCAGGGACAGATGCAAGCACCAGAGCAGAGCATAGTTAGTGTAAAACGGGAAGGAAATAAACAAGGCTGTCCCTGAAAAACAAGGCTGTCCCTTAAGAACTACCTCAGTTTTGGATGGAGGGGGACCAGGCAGCTCAACCACTGACCACTCATGGATCCTGCAGGAGCAGTGTTAGGGCAAAGATTGATGTCCAACAGCTGAATGCATATCCACTACATCTTTTCCTGCTTTAGAGGCTGTGTTTCTTTCCCTCCAACTTAATGCACACAAATATATAACCCATCAGATAAGTGGTGTAAAACCAGGTAGGGCCTGGTTCAGATCCTCAGAAATGTGTGGATGCATCCAGTTTAACCAGCAAAAAACTGCCTCTTGAAGCCACATCAAACCAATGCCTTCCCTCCCAGAAGACATTGAGCTTGCCTAGAAAACAAGGCAAAACACATCTCTGTTGTCACTGTACAGAAATATGATATTTTCCTGTCATTTTCTTGCCTCATTATATGATGTGCCAAAAATGTAAATTGAAATGGTGCCTTGGAGTGGGGTCTTTCTGGAAATGAAGGGGTTGCATGTTGGCAGAGGCCTCAAGGCCCGATGGGTTTGAGGCTACAGGAAGCAACGTGGCACTGAGAAAATGAGGCTCTCAGGATAACTACTGGGGGGATGTGTGCTGCTTTCAGTCAATCAAGCCCAAACTCAGTCATGGAGTAATCAAGCTCAATTCAACCGACCTCTGCGTTATTATTGTTATTATTTATCACTTGAATTACTGGAGCACCTTGAGGAGGCAACTGAAATGAGAGCAGAGAGCACTGCTGCTGTACAAAGACATAATGGGAGTGTGGCAGTCAGGGTGAGCACAGAGGCTGCAGGGGAGAGGCTGGCAATGAGCAGAAGAGAAATGGGGTGCAATTAGGCATTTGCAGTGTTCATCTGCTGGCCCCGTGGGAAAGATCCTGCACCCTGATCTCAGACAGGCTGCTCAGCATCTGGCAAACTCAAGGCTCCCTCCACAGCCAGGGGTGGCAGAGATGGAGTGCACAGCTCAGCTCTGACACAGGTCCTGTGCAGAGCTGCACAGAGCAGCAGGTTCAGCCTATCATGCTGCACCAGCCCAGCAGAGCCTTCATCTTTCCCCTTCTTCCTCAGATGAGAGCTTTCTCATCTCACTTCAGTCGTTGGCCACTGCTTGCTTCATCCAGCCCTTCCCTCAGCACCTAGTGCTCTCGACAGAAAAGCTGACACATCCATTGGCATGTCAGCTGGGATCTGTCCAAATGAGACAGGAGTCAAGTCCCTTCCCTCTGCCTTGCTGCTGAGCTCACACCAACTGTCATCTGTAAGTAATATGCTAGACATGTTTCTTTTTCAGTTTAAGGGAAAAAAAAGTAATTTATTTTCTAATTACAAAAGAATATAGGATAGGGGAAAAAAAATGAAAGAAAAGAAATTATGACTACCAGATGGCAAATCACCATTTAGCAGGAGCAGGCAAAGAGAGGACTCAGTCAATCACAGGGTAAGTGATAAGACACCAGAGGGAACTACCGAAAAGAAAGGCAGCTCATTACACAAAGCACTAAATTATTCTTAGTGGGACTTCTCCTCCTTCTTTTCCCCTTTCTATTTTTTATTCTGAGCCATAAAGCTAGTAATTCCACTGAGACCCTCTTTTAAATGATTAACATTTCCATTCTAACTTTTGTTTTTGATTGTGTCCCTGCCATTAATCTTCCTGTCTTTTTCTGTGCCCTGCTGTTCACCTCATCTTCCAACTTTCTAATTCCCTTGGCCCATCCCTTGCACCCACAAACACATCCCTAAGGCTGGGGGGATGTCCCCACTCAGCATCACCCAAAACCTCAGCATCATCCTGGCCCCTCAGCAGAGTCACCATCCCTCTAGCCCAGATTGCCTCATTTGCATGGAAGTTCTGGGGCAATTCAGAAATCCCTGGTAAAGAGATAACCCTGAGATATACCTGGCCAGCAATCCCTGCTTGACTTTGATGATATCTTGAGCTGATGATGTCCATGGCTGGCTGAGATCTCTTTCTGGCTCAATTCTTTTCCACTGAGCAGCTAATTCATCAGTGGGATGAAAAGTTTTGGGCAGAACAGTGTTTTAAGGCAACATCAAAGCAACATCTGTCTTTGCTGTTTGAGGAGGCAGGGTACAAACCACAGCTCCCTTTCCCCAGGGAAGCCACTGGGAAAAGGTGGCAGGTCAAAACAGACTGTTGTCCATCCTTGCACGTTTCTGGGTAAATAGAAAAATAGAGGGAGTGTTCATTATTCACAGGTGGCACTCACTGTGCCACAGGTCCCAAACGAGCTGCAGGTTTTTGGGCTGTGTTTCTGTCCTGCCTTTAATCCCAGTCTGTGCTGGGACATTCCCAAAATCTCCTCCTCCCCCAGTTTCCCTCTATTGCCAGAAAGGTAAATATTATTTCCTTCCTTTGCAAATCCCCTGTAAAACACTGCTAATGTGCAGGGAGGGCTCAGGTTTTTACAGCTGCCTCCTGGCACTGAGAAAACCTGTTCCCCTCAGCAGGAACGAGCCAGACATGGGTGTTGCTATCCCATAAATTCCCTCTCACTACCACTCTCCTTGCATTGCCGGCATTTAGAGCTTGTTGATGTGTTCTAGGAGCATTAGGCAAAATACTGATAGCCAGGCATTTTATTATTCATATTTCTCTGGCCTTAACGACAGAATGCAGTATTTGCTGATGAACTGGATTGAAGCAAATGTGTTGGTGGCACAATGGAAGGGAAAAGAGTGAAACCTCACCTGCCTGTCCCCTTTCACCTCCCCCAGGGCTGTGGCCATGGGTGTGTAACTGGGGATGGGGGGTCAGCCAGGGGGTATCACCCTGCTTGGCCATAAAACAGTGTGGCTGGACCTGCACCAGAGAGAACCTGGGGAAAGCTGGGGGTGAGGCAACCCCAGAGCTTGGCACAAAAGGACTCCACAGCACTCCAGGCTGCCTGCATCCATGAGATGAGCTGCTGAATGAGGCAGTTTTGTCTTTTCTAGAAACCACACAGGCAAAAAGGAGAGGTTTCAGTCAATACATAAAGCACTTTTTAGCAAAATAGAAGAACTTCAGCACTGAGCAGCACCTGTTAACTGTGGCAGCTTCGGAATATGGGCACTCACTCGTCAATAAAAAACAAATCTTGCACTCGAAGCAAAAACAAATTAAAATTAATTAATCAGTGGAAAACACTTCATTTGAACTGGGAAGAGCAGATGCAACTAGCAAGTCTAGGTGGACAAACAAGATAATCAAATCAATACCCACACTTTTCTCGCTGGCTGGCAGCCACAGGCTACTAAGTGAGAGCAGAGGTGTGGATCTGCCTTGTTTTTATCAGCCATCAGTTGGTTCTGTAATTAACTGGAATTCAGACCTGCTGGGGGAATTATTACCCTGTCCTTGGGTGGATTTGGTCTGCACAAGGGGGGCAGCTAGCTCCTGCTGCTGTTGTCTCCTGAGTCTCATTTTGCTTCTGCACAAACCTCACTCCTTCCCTCCACACCAGCACTGCCTGTGAAATGTGAATTGCAGGAGGGTGGTAGATACTGGAGGGATAAACCCAGTCCATGGCTGTACCAGCTAATCAGTGCCATTGTCAACAGGAATAGCTGCAAATGAGTAGGGCTCAGTTAATAATGCTGTAATTGAGAGTAGATTATCGGGCCCTGACACAGGAGCAGGGCTGCGAGGGAGATTTTGCTTCTCTTTTTGTTTTTAGCTGTGTTTAGCTGTTTATAAAAGGCTGCTTCGATTTTGCAGATGGCAGTTATCTTGATCAGGTGCCAGAATTATGTGTGCCTTCAGTGGGGAGATCCCCCAGTGCAGTGGTGGTTTCTGTGGGTGTTTCCATAACAGAACACCCATGGAAAATGCCTAATATATTTAGGAAGAAAGCAGTGTCCCCATTCCTGTCCAGCTGTCCCTGGGAGCACACTGAGGGCTGAAAACAATGCTAATGCCAATTAAAGACACCCTGTGAAATCTGGGCTCTGACACGTGAAAAGCAGGAACTTCCCTGTCCCTTACTAGAGATTGCCCAAGAGCATCTCAGCTGAAGAGAGGCAAACTTTCATTTTCTTTAGTTACATTTTTAGTTATTATTTGATATTTTCTCTTTGCAAGATGATGAAGCTGTCTTGGTCCTAGAACTAGTTATATACTGAGAGGAAAGACTCATAAATATGCATTTAGAACTGCCCTAAATTAATTCCAGCGCAATTCGTTGTGGTTTTTGCTTCCCATGAACATTCAAGGGAAGACATTTTGCTAGGTGAGGCAGCAACCAAAAAAGACAAAATTTCAGAGAAGTGTAGAGAATATTTGCCAAGCCACCCTCCAGCCCCCAGGTTCCTCACTTTGGAATTACAGGCAGTTTCAGTGGTGAACAGAGCAGAGCATGAAGAGTTAGTGCCATTCTGCTGGGGCCAAGAAACATGTGGGAACACCTACAAACTGAGGCCAAATGGGGCACACTGCAGATTTCAAGTAACACCAATGACTCATAGGTCAGAAAAGTGGCTTGGAAATTCACTGGAATATAGTATATTTAATAAAAGGGGAAAAAAACAAAAGACAACTCACTAGCGAAACAGGAACAGCTCTCCCTAGACACACATTTCATTGTTAATGAATGCTTAGATCATCTCTCCTCTACCCTCAATGCCTTTTATATTGTGCCCGTTCTTAATTTTGCATTGGTTACACTTGAAGCTTTTTGTTTAGGCAACAGAAACATGTATTTCACCTGCAGCACTTCCTTATTCCTGAGATGAATGTGGATCTGTTTTAAAGGCTGGAAAAAAATCGTTACTCTGAGATTCAGGGTCTGTTTGCTATTCCAAAAGGTTGTGAAAGAAGAGAAGTTGAGTCCCAATGATCCAGATTTTGTGTGTGTGTATGTGTGTGTGTGTGTGTGTGTGTGTGTGTGTGTTTGCATTCACACCTTAATGTGCATCTCAGTGATTCTCTTCCTCCCTCACCCCCCTTCCTCCACCCAAGGTCTAATTAAAACAAGAATGCACCAGGCTGCCTTTTCCTCTGTTTCATCTCCTGATATTTTTTTGTTAAATCCACCAAGGAAATCTCCTGAAGTCTTTGAAGTCTTGGGGTGTATGAATAAAGATGTCACAACGGTAGACACAGGGCTTCTTAATGAGGACACAAGGTTTGATGTTGGAACACTTCAGTGCCCAAAGGAAAGAGATGCTCTCCACCAGGCCCTCCCTTTCTCTCCTTCCCTCTCTTTTTTTTGTATTCGTGCTGCAAGGGCCTAACATTTTTTTTCCTCTTCTATATTTTTTGTTCTCTCCCCAGCTTTCAAGGAGGAAAGGGATAAATGAGAGGAAATGTAGGGAAAATGCACAGTTTTACAAATCCTATTGTTGTTCACGCCACTGTTTCTTTGTCCCATTTAATCTCAGTACCATCTGAGCTATCAGCCCCATCCAGATTCCTACTGCCTCCTTTCCAGTCTGGCCCAAGGTAACAAACCCTCTCTCTGCCTCTTCCTCTCCCCCAGCCAAAGTTCTGAGCCAGGGAAAGAACGTTCAGCTTTATCAACAGTAGAAATCAATTTAATATAACTGAGGGGAACATCTGATCCCTGGAGTATAAAATTCATTACCACAATCCTGGTCAGTGACAACAGCTCCAAATATTCCCTGGGACCTCGATATGTTTGAGCTGATCTATGTCTGCTTTGAATTCACCTGCTGGACCCTTATCCCTATTGCTTTCCCCTCTTGTGTCTGAGAAGTCAGTTTGCAAAATCATGGGTAATTAGAAACCAGAGAAACTTATCCCATCATTCTCCCCCTCCATCTAGCCAGCAGAACAACAGGATACCATTAAGGCAGGGCTGAACATCCCCTTGGGCAGGTCAGTTGGAGAAAGCTCTCCCATTTCATGGGAAGAAGACACTTCCTACAGATGGGAAATGCCTGCTGGAGTCAGATGTTCCCTTCCCTTTGGTGTGTGCTTTTTCCTGAGGGAGCTGCTAGCTGTGCTGTTGCTCCCAGGCAGGGTCTGGCTCACATCATGTCCTGTCACTACTAAGCAAATTCCCAGTGTCAAATCTGGGATCCCACTGTCCCTAGGTGTGGCCACAGCATCCTGGCCAATTTGCTCCCCATTTGTCCCCCATCACAATGGGTTTCATGGTGGGCTCCCCCCATGTCCTTCTCTCCTATGGAGCATTTGAGGATCTCTTTTCTCATCATTCCTCTGCAGGATCTTAGACCTACTTCACAGCCTCTGATCACCTTCCACACTACTCAGCACACTCCAGTGCAGAAGTTGAACACATGCAACCCAATCCTCCCAGACAGAGGGGAGTTTCAGTGGCAGGGGATGTTGTTTTGGTGCTGTTTAAGGGTGTACAGGCTCCTGCTTTCATGGCCTGGATCAGTGAGCCCCTGAACAAAAACACTGAAGCCTTGAAGCCTCAGAAGTTCATGTCTTCATGAGAGGTGCTGAGGAGTAATTTCTGGTTGGTAGTAGAGAAAATAAAGGTTGGGGCAATGCTGTAAATCCAACCTGCTGGCTGCAGAAGCCAGTTTAGCTCCTAAGGATACTGCCTGTGTACATTTTCATTAAGCTCAAGCATAGCTGGAGTTCTTGCTGCAAACCTCCAAATTTCAAGCTCAGCATGAGTCAGCCCCAAAGTGCTGAAATATTTAAGTTTTTTTTCCACTCAGGAGCTAGATTTATTGACACCAAACAAGCTGTATCATTTTTCAACCAAGCAAACCCCGAAGTTTGGGGTTGACAGTGATGATGATGATTGTTTGAAATCAAACCCTTTGCATTGAACGACCACATCTGCTCAGTTCCATCCTTCTCAAATCACACACAATCTTCCTCCCCCATCAGGATTCCTCCTCAAAGCCTATTGTCTTCCAGCCTCTCGGGTTATGCTAATACATTTTAATAGGGACGTGGGAGCACACTCACCTCCTCAGTTTGTACTTTGATTTAATTGTCTAGACCTGTGGGCTTTCATTCCCACTGCTGAGAGATATCTGGAGGAGGGAGGTGAGCTGTGAGATCCCATCCTGCAAGCAAAGGGACCTGGCACAGCAGCTGGAGGTCCCAGGCTGCAAAATACCTGTGTGAGTGCAGGCTGGGTGGTCTCAGAGCAAAGGGGAAAGTGAGTGCTTTTGTTTTGCAGTTTTGTTCAGAAGCAAAGGTGGGTACTCAGCTCTTTCCTTCCCCCTCTAAAAAAGTCCCAGCAATCTCCTTTTTTTCTCTTCCTTCAATGAAACAAAGTACATAGATCAGGAGATTCACTTTAATGGTATCCATTGCACAAAGAGGGGGAGGTTTGTGCTGGAAAATATAAGAACATGATCTGAGCTCTGACCTTTATGTTTACTGCTCCAGCCTGCTACAGCAATCAAAGGTGCCCACTGCTCCCCTGCCAGAGGATGCGACCCCTGAGGCTGAGATTTGGGTGAGGTGTTTCTGTCTGCTCTGTGATGCTCTCCATTCCCCAGACAGTGATTTATCACCACACTCCACACTGACAGCAGAAGTTAACACAGAGGCAGTGAGTGCTTATCCCAGGCAGAGGGGCAGGGAGACAGCTGGGTTGGTAGCCTGTTACAGAGAGCTCTGCCAGAGGCTGCCTGTCAAAATGAAGCCCTCTCTGCCTGTCGAGCTCAACACTTGTTGTTATTATCTGGTCTTAGACCAGAGCTCTGACTTTGCTGTGCTGGAGACTCGGAAAATTCTGCAGAGTATCAAGTTATTTTCTTGGGGTCTGGCAATTTTTAAGTGAGTGCTAACAAATTTGATGTGTGTATGCTAAGAGCTCAGGTTGCCATGTAGCTTTATCTATTTACCATTCCCTCTGCAGGCTACCAGCACACCAAAAGCCTGGTGTGTAAACCCAGAAAAATCCCAAGGGAGTGCAGGGCCAAATCCCAGTTTACCAACGCTGGCCAAACCTTGTCTCTGGATCTGATCATCCTTCACATCAGAGATGTGAAGCCACACAGCTCCTGAGCACTGTTATGATGAATGCATTGCTTCCACTGTTGGAGGGAGGATTAAGTCCTGCTCAGGTTTAAGGTCACCTCCTTTCCCAGTCTGCGTGAAGCCATCTGGTTTTTGTGTCACTGACCTTTGTCAGTCCCCATTAATTCACAGAGGCTGGCAAAAGTGCTGCAAACTTGCTTTCTGCAGAGCCACGAGTTACCACTGGGAGCTAGATGGGTAATGAAAATGTTATTCAGTTTTGTTGTGATTTCCAGATCTCCATGAATAAATCCCTGCTCAGGTCCAATCAGATTGTTGCCTGTAAAATTCTCTGCCTTTGATCCTGTTTGCCTGAGTCCCTAATCTCCCCAGCACCACAAGCCAGTGCTACCACAGCCCCAGTTACCAGCTGTGGTTTGTGATTTTTGTCATCAACCCTCTCCACTTTTCCTGAAGTTACCCAGTTTGCAAGCAACTCCTGGTCTGCCTTATCATAAACTCAAGTGGTCCGGTGTCTTCATTCCACCTCATCTAAATAAAAATTTTTGGTGATAAGATGTGCCAGGTTTTCCCAACGTGACCTACAGCAAACCTGTCAGAGTCTGCAGGAGCACATCTGCTGATACAATGCACCAGCAGGTCATGAAAATTATTGATAGGTGCTAATTGGAGACTGTGGTGGGCTCACCCTGGCTGGACACCCAGCATCAGCAAAGCTGTTGTGTCACTCCCTTCCTGAAAACAGAGAAAAAAATATAATGAAAGGCTCATGGGTTGGGATAAGGACAGGAAGAGATCACTCTCCAGCTACCATCATGGCAGAACAGAACCAACTTGGGGAAATTAATTAATTAATTAATTACTCTGACTTATTACCAATCAGATTAGAGTAGGATAATAAGAAATAAAACCAAATCTTAAAACACCCTTCACCCACCCTTCCCTGCTTCCTTGGCTTAGTCTCTCTATCTCCCCCCACAAGAGTGCAGAGGAACAGAGAATGGGTCCTGCAGGAAAGAATTCAGGGCAGAGTGCAAGCAGAGGGAGCATCCCACTGCACATGCCATGGCCTCATCCTGCACATTGAGCCAGGAGCTGGGCAGGGAGAGAGTAGTGCTTTACACACCACTTAGCTTTTCTCTTGCTTGGAGGCTCGGGTCACCACAGTGGCACAAATGCCATTAAACTGCTCCAATCTGATTTACTGAATTTCAATGGTCCTCTGGTATTCACAACAGAAAAAAAAATGCAGAGTTTCCTCTATTCATTCTGGAAAGTATTTTCTTTCCTGCTTTGTTGGTCGTGTGATTGTTTGGTTTGTGCTGTTGTTTTAAAAGGTCTGTCAGGCAGCCACAGAGGAGAAAGATTTCCACATGCCCAGTCGTGTGCCATGCAGAAACAGCAGCAAATAGTTGAACTGAGCAGTCTGCCAGCTCTCCACAGCGAGGGAGTCAGCCATCTGAGCTGCTCTTCATGCTGGTAAAAACAATCCCCAGCAATGTGGGACACTTCTCCGATGGAAGGCTCTCTGCCAGTGGAACCTCACTTTGGGAAATCCCATTTGGCATGGTCATTCCCCAGCAGCTTCTTGCTGTGTTTTTCCTCTCCTCTGAAGTGTTGTGCTGGTGAGAGGTGTGAAAGGCACTTCTCCTGGCCTGGCTGCAGATCTGCCTGGCTGCAACCCATCGTTTTGGGTGGAGGGAGAAAGCTGTCAGAGGCACACGTGGGCAGGCAAGAGCCAGAGTCCTCTGGGCAGTGACCTCTGATATTGGAGCAGACATAAATGCAAGGGGCCTTGACTGCATCATTTATAATTAATCAACAAAATTGACATAATAAATAATGGGAAGGGTTATAAAAGAGATGGGGAAGCCAAGTTATTCAGGGCTGACCATGCTGCTGCCTCACTTCTCCTTTGTCCCTCTGTAACTAGATAGCTCTAAGCAACATAGTCTGGGGTCAAAGGTTGTGATATCCCACATTCTTTCTCTTACCTTTTCTTATTTTTGTCTCATTAAGGATAGCTGCTGTACTAGTATTTGGGGATTTTGACTTACACCCTCTGTCCCAGGGCTGGACACTGCGCTCTCACCGGCCGGGGAGCCGTAAGGCTAGCTCTGGTTCGTCTGCTTCCACAACCGGCGGTGATAAAGGAGGCGAGGAGGGTCTATGCGTTGTGTCCATGGAAGATGTTTATTCGCATGGTGCAGCAGAGGCCAACGACCTCCCCGAGGCAGAGATGCCTTGAGGGCGAAGGCCTCACATGCACAGCCACATGTGGAGCATAAACACACGTGGAGCATAGACAGCAAGATGGCAGAGGGTAAGGGGTTTTATAGGGAAACAGAGAGGGGCAGGGACAGCACACAGCCCCAGTGACCTCTGGGTACAGGGGAGGTACAGGGGCGGAGTTAGGAGTACAGGAACCAATAGGGGAAACCCGAGGGAGTGGCCAGGGCCACGTGGGGTTAGGGTACAGGAACCAATAGGGATAACTGGGGGCGTGGCTAGAACTATGTGGAGTAGGGAAGGCAGGACAATAGGTGACAAGTACAGTCGTTAAGAAAGGGGTGTGGGGAACTTGCAGCTATTATCACAATATTTCCCCATTTTTTACTAAATTAAAGAGGGAAAGGCTTTTCCTAAAAACATTCATAGCAAATTTTTAAACAACAGGAAAATGGTAAAACAACATAATGTAAAGCAATGACAAAATTAGTTTTGCTGTGAGTATGGGGCAAACGATGATGCAGCTGGCTGATTTTGATGTTGGAGTTTAGTATAGGCTGAATTTTTGGACTGCAGTCATGTTTGTAGTCTGTTTTTCTTTTGCTGGGGCTGCTAAGATGAAGGCAGGGTTTGCAGCAGCAACGGGGTTGTCACCGAAGTCTTTCTCAGCTTAGGAGAGGGAGAAAACTTTGGATGCAGTGCAGCTCTACTGGGTGACACACAGCTCTTCCCTGCTGTGGCTCTGCCGGGTCTGGAACAGTTTCACTAGGCCCCAGCACGGCCAGACGGCAGCACAGCTTTAGGGATTGCTCTGGCGCAGCTCCACCGGGCTCCGGGGGCAGTGTCTGCCGCAGGGAGCTAGAGGTGCAGCCCCACCGGCTCCTCCGAGCTTGCTGCGGGCAACTGGAGGTGCGGCTCTGCTCCCAGCCAGGCCATAGCTGCTTCTGGCTGAGAGGGAACACCTGGGAGGATGGGAGGAGGGGCCCGCACCGAAGAGAAACACTCAGATGGGGAAGGATCTGTAACCGAAGGGAGCGCCCACCGACGCGGGGGGAGGGGCTACAACGGAACACGAGGGATGCAGGGGGTGGAGCTTCGGCAAGCCCGGGAAAATTTTAAGGGGAAGAAGACAACATGGCGTGCCTGACCATGCGGCCGGCGCCATATTGGAAAACACGTGGAGTTAGCTCGGCTGAGGTTTGGGGCACAGGAAAGGAGGTTAGCAGGGATCTCGAGTTAGAGTGGCCAGTTCTAACCCAGGAAAGGGACAGGAGAGGCTGAAAAACGTATGATCAGCTGTCTCCTGAGGGACAGAGGGGGAGCACGAGCTGGTGGAGGAGGGGGTGCCACCAACACATGGCCGGCACCATGTTGGGGGATACATGCAGGGGAAGGTGCTTATTAGGGAGAGAATAAGGGTTTTTCACTGCCAGATAACTAAATAAAACAAAACACAGATTAGTTTACTTTATCTCTCGCGCGCAAAAACTTCCCACACAACAGCTGATTCCCCATTCCTTATAAAATATGTCTAATTTTATAAGAAAAACTTCTCCCAAAATGGGGGCACAAAACTTAGGTCTCCCCTTGTTAGAAGTGGGTTTTTACTTGTCGAGATTTCACATGGAGCGCGACTCCCTTCACCTCGACAAGACACCACCTCTAACCCTCCACCCACCCCGAGGCAAAAAGAACAAACTAAAAAGAAAAAAAGGACTCCCATACCAAGCCGACTAGGCCTTCACCGGCTCCCCTCCCAAGGGGCTTTCCAGAGGGCTTACCAAGCACGGAGAATCAAAAAAAAAGCACTCGGGATGGTCCACCGCCGTTCGGCCGACCTCCTTGAAAAGCGCGACTTTTTTCCAGAGGCTACCGGCCGCCCCTTCGGTCTTCTCGCTGAATGTAAGCTTCTCATTGGGGAAATGGCTTCCCAAATGCGACTACTCCCCTGCCGCAGTTGCGGCTGCAGGGGGACGCTTTCCAGGGTGGCTTCCGCCCCACGTTGGGCGCCATTTGTTGCGGTTTAGAGGATGTTGCAGCAGACTTTACCTTAGAGCTTCTCTACCCAGCCCGGTTCAGCGCCTCAGTGCTCCAAACCCTCTGTCCCAGGGCTGGACACTGCGCTCTCACCGGCCGGGGAGCCGTAAGGCTAGCTCTGGTTCGTCTGCTTCCACAACCGGCGGTGATAAAGGAGGCGAGGAGGGTCTATGCGTTGTGTCCATGGAAGATGTTTATTCGCATGGTGCAGCAGAGGCCAACGACCTCCCCGAGGCAGAGATGCCTTGAGGGCGAAGGCCTCACATGCACAGCCACATGTGGAGCATAAACACACGTGGAGCATAGACAGCAAGATGGCAGAGGGTAAGGGGTTTTATAGGGAAACAGAGAGGGGCAGGGACAGCACACAGCCCCAGTGACCTCTGAGTACAGGGGAGGTACAGGGGCGGAGTTAGGAGTACAGGAACCAATAGGGGAAACCCGAGGGAGTGGCCAGGGCCACGTGGGGTTAGGGTACAGGAACCAATAGGGATAACTGGGGGCGTAGCTAGAACTATGTGGAGTAGGGAAGGCAAGACAATAGGTGACAAGTACAGTCGTTAAGAAAGGGGTGTGGGGAACTTGCAGCTATTATCACAATAATATCCCACATTCTCTCTCTTACATTTTCTTATTTTTGTCTCCTTAAGGATAGCTGCTGGACTAGTATTCGGGGATTTTGACCTACAAATTTCTTCCAAAACTGACAGATTGCAGGCAAAGAGCTGAGGTCTTAGATGAAAGAAGTTTGCTCTGCCTTGTGCACATATCAGGAGAGGGAATATAAAGGAGATTAAAGCATCTAAAGGTCCTTCCCTATCCCAGTGTTGCTCTGTACATTTCTGATGCTAGGATTGCACATGTAACCTTTGCCACGTGGCACCAAACAGAGCACATAGCCCAAACTCTGTGAGCAGACACTCAGACCAAAACACATGTGCTGTGCTTCCTGAGAGAGCAGGGATGCACCAACACAGAGACCTCTTTGGCCTTCCCAGGATCCATGAAAACAGCTGAAAGAGAAATATTTGCCAGGCCTTGAAGTGTGTGGAGCAAACCCCAGCAGTGGCCCTTGTATGCATAGACTGAGTGTGGCTGAAGCCACTTGTATGCTCTCCATGGGTGAATGTTTTCCAAACAGCCACAGCCTTGAGAGCAGGGAGGATGTGTCCGTGGGCAGTATTTCAGCAGTCACAGGTTGTCCAAGGTCCTTTGGCATTGTGGCCAGATGAGTGTCAATGTGCCAAACTCATTCAGCAAGAGCTTCTCATAAATGGTGATGCTGGGATTGAGCGAGCTGGCAAGAAATGTTGTGTTCAGCAAAATCCAGCATCCCTTTCCCCCTTTAGAAATTACTGCCATTTGAAGTATGCACAGTGGCACTGCAAGCCAGACCAGCTGTGTCTGGGCAATTAGCTCAAAGTTCAGATAGGTTTGTTCACAGAATTGGGGTAGGAGGTGTGAGTCAAATGTGATTGCCATCACAATTTGAAAAAGATTGCAGCTCTGTAGAATTTCCACCAAAATCCCCTTGGAAGTCCCCTGTGTGTAACACAAGGAGGTTTGAGCAATTTTACCCTCTGGTGTGATCTCAAAGCAGGCATCATGCTGACATTGGCATCTGTGCAAGAATCAGAACAAGAAACCTTGGGAAGGCAAACCAACTCCCTTCCATCAGCCCCAGCAAGCGGCACAGAGAACTTGCTTGGTATCAAGGAGGACACCAAGGCCATGAAACACCTGTTTTGCATTTTTTGGAGCTGTATTACTGCTTCTGCCCTACTTGCCTGGAAATACACTAGAAAAATACACTGCCTTTCACTTCCAGTGCTTGCATTTCCTTCCACACAGCAACTTCCACAGTTTCCCATTCCTTGACTTGGCTCTGTTCTACATATCTCATGCCAGGGGCTGACCCAGCTGAAATCTCTGTTTCCAGTTCTTCAGAGTGAATAACAAGCCTTTAGCTTTTTACTGTTACTGGTTTTTTCAGGAGCAGAATACTTTCAACATCCTTGGGGTTTTTTATAAAAAACCTCACTAAGTTCAGACGTGATGGGCAGCGACCCACAAAGTTCAAAATAGCAAAACTTTATGGAGGATGTTCCACTCGTGGGAGTCAGTGATTCCCCTGATGGGCAGAACAAGTGTTTGACTGTCTTCCATATAGAAAATATGCACATTGCCCATTCCTGATCCTGATTACATCTCTATCAATCTGCTTAAAATACCATTGGCTGCATTGAGAGTGCAGGATGTGAGCCAAATGCTGTGCATGGCACCTGACAGCTCCTGCTTCCCACACAGAGAGTAACCTCTGATCAAACCCCTGCTCTTCCTCTTCCTCCTCTTCTCTTCTGGCAGCCTGTGTGGATGAAAAAGGGAAGTTTTATGCTAAGCGTTTTGCTTGCTTTATGCTAACCTTTCTGCAGCTTCTGGAAGTCTGATTCAGGTTTTCTACAGAGCACCATTATTGCCCTAAAATTTGAGTGGGCTGAACATGCCAATATGTCTGTAGCTTGGCCTTTTCTCTGTCTCAGAACGAAATAAGCAATATTCTACATTGCTCCTTCTCTGGTGAGCAGAGTTTCTGATGTCTGGCCTAGGGTTAATCATAGGGTTAACCAAGTCATGAAAATATATTCTGGGAAAATGCAGAAGATTTCTCGCTTGGTTGGACAGAGCAATCTTTCTTTTTTAAATTCAGTGTCACAGGGCAGCCAGACAGGTCCCTCTTTCACTGTCAGCCTCTTCTGCTGTGGGTCAGCAACATGATGTGCTTCTCCTTCCTTGCTCCTTCAGGGCAGAGCAGAAAGCTGTAATTTGCTCTGGCCCTCTCAGGAAGTCAGCTTGGTTTTCCCTTTGCTCCAACACCAGGTGAGGAGAAGTCAACCAGCAAGACCCAAAGCACTGCTGTGGCTCATCAGCTCAGGTACATGTGCCTTCTCAGAGAGGTAAAAGAGAGTTTCTTTCTGCACCATCCCTGTTTCAATGGTGGCCAAAGCCTGTCTCTCTGCAGCCAGAGCTCTCCTGGGGGTTTCTACCCCAGTAAGGAGCAGCTGGTACCTTCACTGGGCTCCTGTGTCCCAGAGGGAGGCACTGAGGCTGCAGTTGGCCATATACAAGTGCCATCGGTATGTCTAGTTCACTGTCTGAGATGTTTATCTCTTTTCCTGAGTGAGAGTCTCTCTGGGAACACTGATTACACTGTAAAAGATAGTTTTAGACCATGTTTGACAGGGATATCCCCTTCTGTCTCTGAAGTTCACTTACAGCTGCCTGATTTTCCCCTTTGCTGGGCTGTTCTGATGTCTCCTGCCCCAATCTCATTCCTGCTCCTGCTCATTCCTTTCAACAATCTGCTCCTATCCTGGGTAAGGAGCAGAGCTCATTCATGCTTAGATGGGCAGCCTGCCTTTCTACAAGTAACAACACTGCAGATTATGAATTTGTGTGCCCTGATCCCCTAATGATCCAGGGGTGTGAGCTCCTGGCCCATAGCACAGCTAACCCAGCCACCCTGCACTGCTTCTGCACACTGGGGCACTCTAGAGACATTACAGAGAGCTGCTCCTTTCCAAAATGACTACTTTTTAAATGGCCTTATAATATGGTAGGAGTTGATCCTTTATATCGCTTCTTTTAAATTGCCTTCTGCTCATCAGCTGTTCTTTAAGAGATGAACAGACATCTTCACGTCCTGTCCTGACCTGCTGGTGGTTCTGAGATGCTGCCAAGCAGCTGCTGCCTTGCACAGCAGAGAGGGCTCTTTTCTCAGGGAGTGGGGGGTGATATCTGCAGACTTAAGGTTTCCAAGTGCTTCCTAAACTTCCAGGATAAAAGCCGCTGGAGAAATGTAAAATATTAGTGGTATTTTAAGAAAGTGTGTGGGTGTGTAGACACAATTAATTTTCCTTTTTATAGGCCTACGTGGAATATCTCTGTCTCTGAGGAAGATGCCTGGATCTATGGAGCGCTGGCATCCCAGAGGAGGGCACTGCTCTGTTCGTGTTAACAGAAAATGCCATGGAAATTAACAGCGCAAGAACACTGTTGTGGTCAGGCTGTGTCAGCCCAATAAATGATTGTACGTGTGAGAGGAGGCAGCCTCAGAATCTCTCCATCCTTCCTGGGCTGCAGCAGCTCCTGTGAAATGCACAGGGTAGCAGTCATAGGGAATTCTTGTCATGTTGGTCCCCCCAGATCAGAGAGGAGCTGATGCGACTTGGAAATCACTGCGTAGGATTAAACAGCAGAGGGGATGTGTGCTCACACACACAGGCAGAGTGGCTGCTCTCATGGCATGCATTGTTATTGACACACTGCACCTTAATGGCTATAATGTCAATGGCCACTTTGGGACCTTTACTCGCGGATTATTAATGCATTAGACCACAGTTTTTATGGGTTATTGTGTCGAGAGCAGAGGGGAGTGGATGCCTAAAGCACATTGGCAGAACAAGGATATTTTTTAACCAGGGCTGTGGCGTGCACTGAGAGTGCTGCACCTTAGAAATTGTGTTTCCTGCCCTCTCATACCTTCTTTCAGCGAGTGGGATCTCACTGCAGCTCAGAGGATAGCATGGAAAAAGTGACACCACCAGAGAGGAAATGGACAGTCCAGGGAAAGGCAGAGATCCTGGTGCCTGGAGCCAGGCAACTGCACATTGCTGTCCCAGGCTGTGGGGAGATGATTTCCTGGCACTACCCACCAATACCCTGAAACATGAAGATTAATAGGCCCTTGATTTTGTTGTTATTAACTGCAGGTGCTACTCTTATTTATATAAATGTGTGCTGTTCTCCTCACTGTGGGCTCAGCCCAGGACAAATCCTCCCATGGGACTTTGGAGAGGGGAACTTTCCCACGCTGCCTTCTCTGCCTGAGAGCAAATGTCACACCACAGGCTGGAACACGAGTGGGGAGGGATGTCCCCAGAGCCTCTGAAGGTGATGGAAGCTGCAGGTGCCCAGTGCTGATCAAGGGACAGATCCTGTCATTTTCAAGGCCTTTTTGAACAAGGCACAATTTGCAGAGGAAAGTGATGCAGATGTAACAAGACTTTGGCTGATCTTTTCTGGGTAAATAGGATATACATGTTTGGCAAAGCCCTGTTTGACAGGACATCACAGTTAAATCTGCAGAGAAGTGAAAAGGGCAGCATAACATGTTCAGACACCCTGAATGAAGGCCTGACTACTGTGCTGGAGGAGCAGGGGAAGAAGGGGAATCCTGAGAGCAGTGTGGCAGGAGCAGGGAGAACATGCATGACATTGAAGGATTGGAAATGTCCTACCTGTTGTTTCAGCAATGCAGTCACTTCCAGGTCAAGCAACTCGGAGGACTGAGAGAAGGGCTCTTAGCAAGAACTCTGAGTTTATTTCTGGCAAAAATTGCCATCTTTCTTGTAATCACTGCTGTTCCATTCTGTGGAGAATTGGAGAGCTTATCCTCGCAGCCAAGCTAGTTTTTAGGCAATAGAAACAATAATCAGCCAGTTATAGAAACAAAACCCATGTCACAGACCCTTCTGTTAGGCATTAGCTCTAATAGATGGGCTGCAAAGGCAGGGAGCAAGAAAAGAGGGACATGGAAGGGCTGAACCCATGGCAATGCTTGTTCCATAAAGTCCTAGAGGGCAAGAGATGGCACTGACCCAGAAGGGAAATTTCTTACTTGCAAACTGCTGTCACTGCACTTAAGGCCAATGTCTTTCACTTTCTCAACTTTTCATTCTCTCAATTTCGTATCTGAAGGAGGCCAAGAAATCCCCCAATTTTCCTGGCAATGCTGAGTTCAGTTTGACTTTCCACCATGTCATATCTGGGCCATGGAAAGGCCCCTGCTTTTATTGTATGACGACACAGAAATTACTGAGTAATTACAGGATTATGCAGCACCCTGTAAATTAAATGTTACCTCTTTACCTTTTATAGAACAAAAAGTAACCGTGTAATTACCTAGTGAATTAAACTGTTGAGGTCTCATGGTAATTATGCATGGAGTCAAAAGCTCTGAGTTCTTCTGGTAGTTACAAGTAAAGAATTATCTTTCATTTTTAAACATATGTTGCAGTTGGATCCCAAAGCCTGCACATTTCCATTTTAATAACACTATGGCCTGCCCAAATGAGAAGAGGCATATGTCTCCCATCTGAGTGTGCAAATAGAGTGAACATGTATATATAAAATAGATTGGACATATGCAAAACTGACCCAGGTTCATACCAGAAAAATGGAATACCAACAGAGGTAAAATATGATTAGTTGGATGATAACATTTAAAATTATGTTTAGTTTCCAAGCACTGGAATTTGTTTTCATAGGAAGCAAGTCAGTTTGATCCTATTTCTCACATGCACGTGACTATATTTTGAAAACAGACAATCAAACCATCCGTCAGGAGCCTCTGTTCCCTAAAGGAAGGCTCAGGACTTGCTGCTGTTGGTGGGTTTTGCCATGTATCAGCAAGGAGGGGATGGCTGGGTGGGCAGGGGAGTCCATGAAACCAAACACATTGAGGGTGTGAGCTTGGTGGATGGTCCTGGCTCAGGGGAGGAGGACCTCCCCTGTTTTTTGCTGTTTTCTGTCAGCAGCAATAGGACAGAGCTCTCGGGGCACTGACCCTGGATCCAGACTCTCCCCAGACAGCCAAGGACAGATGTTGCACCACAGAGCTGCAAAAGGACAGGGGCTGCAGATGAACCTTGTGGCAGAGCTCATTCCTCTCAAAGGACCTTCAGGAACATGTTTTCCTGCTTAAAAGGTGCCACCAGACACCTGGGGCCCTGCAGAGGTTGCTGAATATGGAATAAGCTGTCGTGTAACCACAGACCATCCATCCTCTCTGAGAAAACCACACAGAGTGGACAATCATAAAAGGGACCATTGGACCAGTGATTGCAGATGCTAAAATTCATGGTCAGATTATTATTTAGTATGAGGATCTGTAGCACACAGGAATTACCACTGTGGTCTGTATACCCTCTGCTCTGGCTTGAGCTAGCTAAAAATGGCCTTTTGTTTTTTCATGATCTGCTTTTTTTTTTTTCCCATTTTTTAGGAGCATATTTCAGAAAAATCCTAATGAATTTAATCATGAGATAATAACCAATCTTGATGTCCTTTCTGTTTTAAATGAAGCATTTTCATAAGTCCCAAAACCAGATGCTTTGGCTTCCTAATTTTAGATCCCTAAATCTGAGAAGTGTGATGTTGCAATAAGCCTAACACTGAAAGGTGCAGTGCATTCACCTCCAGCCCTTCAAAGAGGCATTATGTGCATTTACTAACTAATTTTTTAATTTGCTTTGAAATATGTAGCATATTATATAAGCACCCATTTTGGTAATCCTGGGATAAAGTACAGAACCAGGATAGGGAGGTGAGTTTTTATTTTAATGATGTTTAACAGTGCCATTTTAACTATTAAAATTGTGTCTGGTTTTGCTGCTACAGACCTAACTATTAGACCTACAAGTCATCCCTAGTCCAAACAGTAACTGCTCCAGGCACAAAATGAATTGAAGAAATTAACTTCAAATATTTTTATTTCCCATGTTTTTATTGTTTTGCTTTCAATATGATCAGCAATTCTCTGTAGCACTGCATTTCGTAGTGTTCAAATCCTGCAGTAATACTGCCTGATGAATGCAGTAATGTGCATTTATTTCAAAGAGTCATTTATATCCCCTGGTGAGCAGGTAGTCTTTGCTGTAGAGATGCAGGGGTGTTTTGGTGCAAACGGGAATTTTACATGCGTTTGTTGCACAATTTTCCCCCCTTATGTCCATCACTTGTACCACTTTGTAGCTGCTATCCAGTGAATACTAAAAAGCACCCATTGGGATTGGATCTGCAAAAGGGGGTAAAAATTATTTCCACCTCATTCCTCATCTCTCACGTAACACAGATCACTGCCAGCATTGTGCTCTCCCCATTCCTCTGCCATAATAGCCTTCCGTCTCACTGGAAGGGAGATCAAAGACACACGAGTACCAAAGGGCTTACATTCAATTAACAGGAAAGGGGCAGGCTTTAGACGTGCTCAGCACAAGCTCTGATTGCAGCAAACTGCTGTCTGCGGATCATGTACCATCGCCGGCAGCCCCAGCCCTTCCCCTGCCATGCTGAAAGGTGGGCTGGGAAGGGAAAAGGCACTGCTGTGCTCTTCCTGGCCGTGTCAGGGTGGAGGAAGCTGGAGAAGCCTGTGTCCCTTCATGGGGGTGATCAGGACGAGGTGGAGAAGAAGGAGGAGGAGGAGGGGTGGGTCTCTACCTCTCAATCTGTCTTTTTCGTTTTCTCAGAGCTGCAGACTGAAAACTCTGTCAGACCTTGACCAATGTATTGGACAACTTGAATTTTTAATGAGGAGTGATTTCCCACTGCTCTCACACAGATCTCAGCGTTAGAGACTTAGCCTGCGGCAGTCAGAACTCCTAGGGCAAAAGCTGAGACTTTTGACCCTTTCTGAATATTTTGAGTGTATCACAATGAAATTAAGCCCCTCTCAGTGCTCAGAATAAACTATCTTTTCCCTTCTCCAGGTATTTGTGACATTGGGAAAAACTGAAAAGCTGTGTGTGAGAGAGAGTTTGTGATTAGGAGGCACCTGGGACCAGCCACTGCCATGGAAAACACAATACTGGGAGGATAAGAGACTTGACTTGCTACGGCAGTCTGGGTTTAAAATTTTTCCATTTCTCTTAAAGAAAGGTAGAGGGGAGAGTTGCAAAATATAGGAACTTGATCAGCAACCTGGGAAGAAAAAAAAATAGAGCATAAAAGAAGATGGGGGATCACAAGGAGTTTACTTTTTGAGAACTGCTGAAGTGAGAGAGCACATCCCATCCCCTACACACCCAGAGCTCATTGCCATTAACTCCAGCTATGTTGAAGCCTCACATTTCCTGGGGTTATGCGTGAGACGTTTGGAAAAGACACGAGTCCTTAGCTTTGCATTATTGCTGGAATTTATTTTAGTAGTATTATTTAGAGCTCTGAGACAACATGGATCCCTATTTGTATTAAACCTCTCTCTCCACTGAGCTGATTGCTGAGATAACCTGCAGCCAGAGCTGTCTGAACTTATGTGACCTGGTTCCATCTGTGTACAGCCCTGTTTTGCATTCTCTTCGATTTACTTCTAATGCAAACCTTGCAGAGCAGGATGTTCCTGCTACACATACACAAAATCTGTTCCTAGGGATTTGGTACCTGCTCTTGCCAGGAATATTTTCAACTATTTTAACCTTTTAAAATCTTCTGCATTACTGTGGGAGATGACCAATCCTCACACTGCTCACAGGTTAACAGTGCTATAAAGAGTGCAGCTGGTCAGTGGAATCAAAAAACACTGAAAAGGTCAAAGCATGCAAGCATTGCAGAGGTTTCACTCTAAATGAAAGTAGCCTGTGACCTTCACTTAACCCTTACTTTAAATGATTGCAAATTAAGTTGAGCAACTTAGCCTGAGCTCTGAAAATCTAAATGTATTGAAAGATGAAACTACATCAAACAGCTTTCCATCACTGTCAGGCAGCGTTCTCTGACACACGTACACCAGATAGACATTTCTGTCTGTGAGCCTCACTTACCCACTGAGATGTATTCAAATAAAGCCCCATTAACTTCCCCAGTGCTGAATGACATCCATGCATTTGGACCATAATGCAGCCATCCCTCTGAACAAAGGCATATCCAGCCAAGGATCTTTTCGACAAGGTGTTTTTTAATCTTCTTGGCTTATACAGGACTTAGAGATATAATATATGGTGTTTGCATAGCAGTCAAAGCAGGGCTTTCAGCACTGTGAATCCATCACCTGCTTCCCATCAGCCATGTCAGAGCTTCCTTCGACTTCAGCAGGCAATATCCACTCTCCTGGGCTCTAGGGACCAAATGTCCTGACTAAATGACCAAATGTCACTGATGAAATATAGTGACAAAAGAGAAGAGCTCTGCAGCAAAGCATCCTCTGACACTCCTTTTCTCAACCTCCTCCACGTTGTGACACCAGAGCAAATCCAGAGGTGGGGACCAGTGGTCTTCAGGGAGACCCTGTGGGGTCACAGCTTCTGAGTGACCACCTGTGCCCAGGAGCAGCAGGGCCAGTGGCACCTGCCTAGGGAAAAGGGATGTGATCCCCCAGCTAAATATTCCTTAGTCATCAATATATTCCTCACCATCAATATTCCTTAGGCAAAGGGAGGAGCCCTGGACAGGACTTGGATTTGCACAACATTGTCAGCTTTTCTTAAGGCTGTCCTTTAAAGCTTTCCTTCTTTTCTTCCCTGCTTAACTGCCTGACCCTTTTTGATTCCACAGCAACAAATATGAAAGCAAAACCATTTGCTGAGCTGCAAACCCAAGAATTTCTATTTTTTACACCCACATAAATCTGTATCCCAATAACAGGAGGTGAAGACACACTTTCATAGAAGCAACCCACAAAACAAATTCTTTACTCCAGTAAGAATCCAACTCTTCATGACATTAGTTGACATTGAGACAGGGCAGTAGTGGTGAGGAAATTATATATCCTGGGAGCAGTTCAGATTTTTTCAATGCCATGGCCAAGTAAAGGCTGCTCAGTGTCTGAATTACTGGCCAAGAGGATACTCTACTTTCTGAATTCCCATGGAGATGGCCTGATTTCCATAGCAACTGGATTCTTTCTCTTGCCTTTCCCTTTAACAGGTAGAAACACACTTGAATCCTGAAAATGCTAGATTGTTCTGAGTATTATTGTATTTTTGGACACTAGAACACTTTCTGGACAATATGTTGAAATACAGGTTCCTTAATGATTTTTTTTTGTATTCTCCTTTAGAACTGGTGGTGACAGTATCTTCCATGTGCTCTTAAGATGTGCTGTGATGTGAGCATAAAGTTTTCTCTTTTTCTTTCTTTCTTTCTGTCTTCTCTTATTCTTTATCACTGTTCCAATTTTCTATTGGATAACCTGCAATGCAGGGTGATGACTATTGAAGAAAGCTCTATGGGGAAAAAGAGCATTGATAATACTAACTAGCAGCAATATCCAAAATGTATGAGAGATATTTCTAGAGAGAGAGAGGTTGGTTCAATCTCTGCCCCAAAGATGGATTAAAAATTCGTGCCATTATTCAGTATGTCAGATAGGAGACCAAGTCAGCAGCAAGTATACACATTATTTGTCACCCATTTGTTGAGACTTTTAATGGCTTTAGGTTTTGATTTTATATGTTCACTTAAAGTGTCTCTTTAGGTCTCTCCTTCCTCAAGTACATCTCCACCGCTTCTCCTTTCTAGACTGCAGCTGAATGAGTACAAAGAATAAAACCAATCCAGAAGAAATTGACTTAACTGTGGGGTTCTTTATAGCCATTGTGAAGGAAATTAAAGTGGGCAGACCCTACAAACCATCTCCCCAAAGATCTGCTGAAGACACATACAGGACAAGAAGTCCTGGAAATAGGCTTTTGGATAGTAAAAAGATCACACATCAGTCTGATTCCTTAAGGAAAGAAGTGCCATGGGTATCATGAGCCATGTCTGCAAATTACTAGGTCTGAAAAGATATCTAAAATTGCATTTGTGAAGGAGCAGAGAGGTGGTGTGCTCTGGAAAGCACCAGGTTTATGGCAGTCTGGGCTGCCCCAATGACTTCTTTGGCTACAAAAGCTTCTGCATGGCAAGGGGTGCTGACACAGTCAAAGGAAGGGCAGCAGGAGGTGTTGAGTGCAGATCTTGTGTCTGCTAGGAGGATTAGTTGGTGAAAGGCATTTCTGGCAAGTGAAGCCATTTGGGAACTCAGGAAAAACTGCAAAGTGCATGAGTTGCAGAGAAGATGAGAAGTGCTGTTACAGAGGTGCTTTTCCCTTAGCCACAAATCACAGGAATGTGATGCCTACACTGAGGATGAATTTCACCAATATCCCTTTCAGGCAGAAGTCTGGCCCTTGCCCCAACCCTTCCAGCTCCATCTCTCCCTGAGCACATATTGCCCTCTTTCCCCCGACCTGGCAATTAAACAGTCAGTTGTGGTAGCCTGAGATGCCACAGGAGCATCCTGAGGTCCTGACAGCACTTTGCCAATTCACTGACCTCTGTTATGTTCTGAACCACGAGAGGTTACACCCGAAATCAGACTAAAAAATTGACCGATTTTCCTGTGACCCCCAGTCTGACCTTACATCTGCGTTTACATTTTTAAATCTCACCATGAGCTGCCAGCTGACGTCCTCCCTCTCCCTGCAGCTCCTGCACGGCTGTTCAGTGGCCACTGCCTCCCCTGTGTTTTGCAGCCCCTCCTGCCCACAGACCCTCAGGGGATTCCCAGGTTCTCTACCATGATAACATCCCTCTTCTCTTCCCTACCCTCCCTTCCTTGCTCTCCTCTCCCCCTCCCCAGCTAATGCAGAAAAGCAGGGAGGAAAGCCTTGAAAACGGAATAGATGAGAGCAGAGGAAGAAAGGGGGAGGTTGGAGGGGGAATTGAGGAGGGAGCTCCAGGGCTCTGTCACCTCGGCTGCCTTCAGGACCATGGGGAGAGAAAGGGAGGGTGATGATGGGGCTGGAGCATGAGGAAAGCCTGCTCCTTGGTGGTGGCAGGAGCTGTATCACCTGTGACCTCCAGAGCACTCAATGCTGATGAGGAACATTTAGACGATCAGATTAGGGTTGTTGTGGGTTCCAGAAGGGCATGTGTGTGCTGGGAGTAAGGGGAGAGCAGTGTGGGGTGGGAGCAGCTGCCTGTCACCAGGAAGGGGATCACAAAGATGAAGATGCAGTGCTTGGTGCTGCCTCCACAGCATCTGTGACTCCCCCTGAGCACCACAGAGCAGCCACAGGAAACTTGTCCTTCGGGCTTTTTGGGGATATGCCCATAGAGGGCACTCATTTGTCAACAAACTTTAGAGAAAGGAGGTGTTTGGGTGAGAAAGACTGACACAAAATGCCCAGGCATCTTCCTGTGTCTCCTGTAGGCGTTTTACCTCTGAGCTAATGAGGGACTGCTTCTTTTTTTACTTGCCTTGTCTCTCTTGAAAATGCAAACATCACTGGTAGGTGGGAGAGGTGGCTTCCCCTTCCCATTTGCTGGAGGAGCAGATGGCCCTGCAGATGATTTCTCCTTGCTTCCCTCTGTCAGTAAAAGATATATAGCCTAGCTCTGAGAATATCATTTCTTGGCAAAGATGTCCCTGAAAAATAGCAGGGAAATCCCCAGTTCTGTACCTTTAAGCTTCTCTACCCACTTTTTTTCTTAATTTATTTAATACTGCTGATAATGACAAGGTGCACAGCTGTGTTTAGTCACTCAGAAGACACATGCAGTGCTCAGCTGATGCTGCCAAGAGCCTGACCTCAGGGAAAACCCAGGAGCTCTGGATGCACCCGGGGGACAGCATCCACCTCCCTTGGGGCTGCCCAGGCAAACCTTTCAGGTCAGATCAGCTCACCGTGGGGCTGTGTGTGTGCACAGGGCTGTGGTGGAGAGAACAAAAAGCCTTTTCTGCCTTCCTTTCCCCAGTGGCTCTGCTTCCCCTGCTCCCAGCTATTCCCACTCCTCTGGCAGGGAGGAGGCCCATTAGCAGCAGTTCCGCTGCAATGTCTCTTTAAAGGAAGTGTCAGGAATAAAGATTTACCTGCAGGTTTAGGAAGACAATTATTGTACGTTAATTAAATATGAAATGACACTTAAGAGCATATCCATTGCCTTAACAGCGACTCTCTGTAATAATAATAATACTTAGCACTTACATAGCTCTCTCCATCTATACAGAGCTTCTCAAACATTAACTAATGAATCCTCACAACCTCCGTGTGAAGCTAAAGAGGCTGCTGGCATGATGGGGAGTGGGAAGAGGAGATGTGTCAGGGGAATAACCTCCTCTTGGCCTGCTGCTGCTGCTGATTTTCAGGCTGCTGTGGTGTTCACTCTTCCTCCTTTCTGTCTGCATTCCCCTGATTGTGCTTCCCTCCAGCACCATGCAACAGGCAGGTGGGTAGTGTGACATTGTGGTGCCTGTGCTCACCACTGGAGCAGGCACTGATGCTTCCCTGCCTCCCAGCACTCATCTCAGGGTCACTCTTTCATAATAACAGGTCCATAGCACCCAAACTGCCTCCTGTCCCACCCCTTTTCCTCAGGGCTCAGTGAGGGAGCCTCAGTATGGGCTTTCCTGAAGCTGGAGTGTTTTGAATGTGGCTGTGAGAAACAAGGTTCTGGCTTGTGGCTTGGACATAAACATCTGTAAAATGCAGAAGCCCAGTACCAGGACTGAAATAGCCTGGATTTTTGCAAATCCCTCCCGGTGAAGACATGCCTTTCTTTCAAGTCTTACTGGAGAAGCCAAGAAGCTTCTCCTGAACCTATTTCACTTCCCCAGAATGGGATTTTTGAGCTGAAAGACCAGGTCTCCTGGCCAGCTCTGCAGAAGTTGATTGTCTCCTGGCAGATGAGCTTGCTTCACCCTCTTTGGGCTCCCTACATGGTGAACCATCCTTTGAGACCACTGCTTGATCCAGAGAGGGTGGCAGATGCTACACTAAGTCTGTGTTTCCTGAATATTTACATTTTCCTCACTACAGGCACCTATGATTGTGCAGTCTTTGCTGGAAGAGTCAGGAGAGAGATAAAAAAGAAGATTCATTCTCTCTACAAGAAGAAATGGACTTAACTCTCCAGAAACACCAGCACCATACTCTGCCCTCCATTATCAGCACTCTCCTTCCTCCATCTTCCATGACAGACCTGGCTCTGCCTCTGCTCTGGCTTTTAGCCAGCAAAGTCCAGCTCTACCTGTTTTCCAGTCACTGTCCATCCCCTCCTCCACATCTAGGCTGCCTCACACTGGTCAGGAGCCCATGGGAAGGGGGAGAGATGGGAGCAGCTCAGTTACAAGCAAAGAAAGTGATTATTCATTCTTTTACAGGGAGTGGTTTTCTGCACAACCCTCTTCCAGACTATTTTTTCCCCCAGCTCATTCCTCTTAAAAAGGTAATAAATATTCAAAACATACTTGCTCAGATTACCAGCTATACCCTAACAGCTTCAGCACCTACAAAGCTGATGCCTGTGTATATCCACTAAGCACTTGTCAAACTGCATTGCTTGTAACATTTAGGGTTGGTTTGGAAGGAGGTCTCAAGGCTACAATCTACAAAACAGTCTGTATTGGCCAAGGGGGAAAGAAAAGACAACGTGACCTAGAAAATCTTGTCATCTTCAAAGCTCCCTGATTCTGCTGTTCTTTATTTAGCACAGTAAGCCCACCAGATCCATTTCTGAGCAATCAAGGGTTGTTTTCGTCTTCCAGAAAGGTCTCAAGCAAACCTCTGAGTTTGAACATGCTGATATTTTCAGATAGTCCTGTCAGCACCAGTGAGTTTAGCTGTTTTCCCAGCTAACCCACTGCTGGGCTTCTTAGGGTTGCACTTAGATGTGAAAATGCCACACAGTGCTCTGTGCAGTTTGGTGCAATATCAAAGGCTATTTCCAACGTTAAGCAGAATGTGAGTCTTTCTGCAAAGATCAGTTATCCTGGTTTTATCCATTGAAGAGCCCTTGATAAGGCAGTGGGGAGAAGATATTTAGTGTGTGAGAGCTCAGCTGTCCAGCACTAAATGTGCAGTTAGATAGAAGCCAACCTCAGGTTTTTTTATTTAAACTTCAAGTAATTTACTCATGCCTCAGTCTTTCAAAGTCTCTCAAAGTTGTCTGTCCCCTGTTTTTGTTTTGCAAATGCAGCTCCTCACCCTGGGGCTTTGAGAACTTTAGGTGATACCAGCAATTCTGGCAGCCTCCTTCAGCCATGGGCAGGTGACAGGGTAGGCAACAGGGCAGGTGACAGGGCAGGTGTGTTTGAGCTCAGGTCTCCAGCAGCAGCACCATTTAGTTGTTTCCTCACGAGTGGTTTCCATGGAGGGGATGACTCCCTGGAGGAGAACTGCATGGTGCAGAGCTGCTTCTTTGCACATGCACAGCACGGGGAGCACAGTGCACCAGATCCAATTCACTCAGGACTCATCTTTCAACCTCCACGACATTCCCCCAGGAGAAGCAGCAATTCTCCCACCGTGGTCCTCACACCCATGTGTTCTGTAACTGGGATCGTTCTCCTCCTTCACAAGTTAACAAATTGGCCGTTCCCTGAGAGCAGATAATTTCTTCTTAATGGTAGCCATCTCTCAGCACGTACTTTGGCTGCCAGCTTTTGAACGTAATTGCATTGTTATTTAGGAAAGTCAAAGGTGCATTCTTCCAGAGAGGCTCTGGCTGCGAGCAGACATGGGGAGGGCTGACCAGAGATGGCTTTGCTTGCTCCTGTTACAGCCAGGTGTCACTGCGGGCAGCCAGGAACAGGAATGGATGTGCATCTCCCTCCCCACTCCCCACCCTTTTCCTCCCCCACAGAAGAATCTGTAAGAAGTCGTTTGCTGAAAAATAAAGATGGGCATTCCGGTGCTGAAAATACAAAACACAGAATGTTCCTTTTTCTGATAAGAAAGTGATGTCACAAATGACCTTATTAAAAAAAGGTAAAATGCTTGTTTACTTAAAGCACTTGTTCAAAGAGAGCAAGTGAAAATGTAGCTTTTGGGTATTTTTCTTTCTCCTTTCTCTTTCCTCCTAAATGAGATTGAAATACAGTTTCACATTTGCAAGGCCCAGTGCCCTTTCTGCCAAGAAATCCATTGACAGTCCAATCAACAGACATGTTCTGGTTACAGGAATCAGGCATCAGTCAAACGCTTGAAAGCCGGATCCAGCAAATGCAGCAGATAATAGTATTGAAAACAGCCAGTGGGGGAGATGAGAAAGTAATTGGAGTGTAGGTAAGAGCTGGTGTAAGCAGGATGGATCGGCATATTGCTGACACGTGGAAGGGAGGAGGCAGAGGGGGAGAGCTAATGAGAGGGGTAATTCTAATGATAGAAGTAGTTCAATGTGTCAGGCTTTTGTTTTTTGAAGGCTGAGAGGAGGATTTATTTGTGCGGAGGCAACTCAGCCCATGGGATTTACACGCCACCTCCAACACGAGTCCTCGCCAGCTTGCAGCGCTGGCTCAGCCCTGGGATTTCGCAGGTAGATCCATGGTAAAAAGCTATGTGGCATCAGTGGGGAGGGCTGTGGGGTGGAGGGGCCCTGGAAGTGCTGGAGCAGATGTGGTGAGGGTTGTAGAGGGATCAAGGCAAAGGCCTTTGTGGCAGCCCAGGGCAGCTACGAGCACCCTTGGGGGCTCATTACCATGAGCAGAGCAGCACTGGTCTCTGCGTGAGCAGGGGCTGCATCACTAAACACAGTCATTTCAATCTCCACAAGCCCTAAAATCTGCTGATTTCATCCCAAATGTAAAAATCTAAAAAAGACAGGAGTGAAAATGAACAGAATAGAATTTGATTGTATGGACTATATATCCTAATTTATTCCTGAGCCCTTGCTAGTAAAATACCCAGGCTCTGATTAGAGTGGTGAGCGAAGAGAATTACTCACTTCCTTTGGGTAACATGACGAGCAAATTACCTGAATTTCTTGTAAATCTGTAATCCTCTTTTGGGACACAGCACTGTGGAAACGGCAGCAAGGGGCTGTTGATCTCATATGCTGTGGTATGTACTCCCTCATACTGAGGGTGGGTTCACCCTACACACATCACCCTGCCCTGTCTGCGTTATTTCTGCATCTTTTTAGATTCAGCTTCTCTGTCCCACTGCCCCAAGCACTTGGATATGTTTTCTTACCTGGCCCAGGGAGGGCTGTTTTCAGAATCTGCTCCATTCTATGTTGTGCTGCACTGGAGGTGGTGTGGCAAAGGGGACAGTGGGGATGGCAGGAGAAGAACTGAACACTCTGTAAAGACAGCACAAAATATTCCGAAGTAATTCGGATCCGACTTGAGCAAGTGATAAATGAGAGCAGCATGGCAGTGACAGGTCAATCAAATATTTATAGAACTTCATCCATTAGCGTTGCAGCAGCAGAGAGAAAGCAACAAAGTCTGGGTGCTCCAAGACCTTCAAGGGGTACACAGGCTGATAGGCTTCCCCAAAATCTTGAGGCATGTGTGGATCTCCTGTCTTGTCCTAGAGGGGCCAGCATAGTTGAGGTGGTAGTTGAGCTAAAAAGATGTTGGGATTATGCAGCACTGTGTTTTAGAATAAATTTCTCTCATGTCCTTGGGTGGATTAATGTATGTACATACTGGTGAGGAGATACTTGTACCAAAATGAGGGGAAGCTGAGTGATGTGTGAGGGATGTACACAGGTGTGTACACACTGGGAAAGGGCACGAGGTTTTGCAATTCTCTGGAAAAGCAGTTGCTACAATCAGTGAAATGCCAGAAAAGGTTAAACCACAACAGACAAGAAACCTTAAGGAGAGAACAGAGTGGAATTGGAAAGCCTATTTTTAGGATCACATGACACAATTTGATTAATATTTTAGGAGGCAGTTATCATATGCTAAGAAACAGAAGTATTATTACTAGCATCCCAACATGCCTGCTTTCAAGGTTTTAACAAGGGAATCCTATCCTTCTTGGGGTTCACAGGGCCATTCTCATTTCCTTTGGCAATTTGGGCTTCATTCCATATGGTCTACACCCAAGTGCCAGTGCTTAACCAGTGCTGGATCTGGGACTTCTGTGATAGCCCATCTGAGGCCTTTCACCAAGAGCTGAATTCCTGTGAACACAGGAGGAATCTGGGAAGAGAAACAAGCTCTTTCTTCTTCATTCACTGTTCTCCTGACAAAGTTTCATTCATCTGGCCTGGGAGCAGTAAGGACACCATGTGTCGGAAGCAACCAGTCAGCCAGGGGGATGAGGCAGGGCTTGGCACTCGCCAGCAGCCCATTTGCTGAAAATTGATGATCCAAAGTTGCATGGGGAATTTGTATGAATGGAAGAAAAGACAGCCAGTAATTGGGATCGGTGGGTGAAGTGTCAGCAAACAGAAGAAAGGGATACTTTGGTGACAGTGATAAATGCTAGCAGCTTTGGGTCTCATCTGGAGGAGCGAATTGGAGCGAAGACTTTGTAAGAGAAGGAAGGAATAAAAAGACAGTGGTCTGATGGATGTTACAGAGGAAAAAGGCTCAGAAAACAAAAATTCAGTGGCCTATTTTTAGGAGAATGATCAGAGGCAAGTCACAAGGGTCATTATCCAAGGCTGAAGGGGTCATAATTTTTTACACCCCCCAGGAATAAGCTAGCACTGGGCTTGGTGGTACATGGAGTCACCAGGCACCAGCTCCTGGAGAGTGGAGTGCTGGGCACCATGCATGGAGCTGCAAAGCCCTCAGGAGCAGCCATGGGGTTGTCCTGGATGAGCAGCACAGATGGGAAGGGTCTGTGCCTTTGTGGGATGCAGAAGCCCTGGGGTCACTGCTGGGCATCAGTGCTGGATGGTCTGCCAGCCCAGCAGGTTTGTCCCAGGGATGAATTTGCCCACAAACCAAGTATGTGCAATAACAAGTTGCCATTTCCAGAGTCATTTCTCTGACCCTCACCAGCATTTCAAAACACATCTCAAGCGCAATTGGCACCTCTACGCTGCCAGTTTTAGAAACGTTTTGCTTTGGAGGAAGGACTGGAGCACAGAGGTGATTATCTCTCCCCTCCCAGCAGCTTCAGGAGTCATGCAGCTTGCAGGGAATGTCAGAGATGTACAGCGTGTAAAAGAGCTCCAGCAAAGGCTCTGTCCCAGAGCACCAGAACGTGCCTCTGTCCTCCTCCTTTAGACTGTAGAGGATCTTTGCCTCTTACAAGAGAAAGGATCCTGGCTGAGGTAGCTCAGACATCCATCTGACATGCCCTGAGACAGTAATCCCAGCAACAGGGAGAGGGACTGATTCTGCTGTCAGCAGTGTGGGAGGGGAGCCAGTGGAGTCAATGGGAGTCGATGTTTACTTCTGTTGCACTGCCTCGCGTGGACACTGATAAATGTTATGAATTTTAAAAATTGAGATTCACATTAGTTTCCTTTAACTCATTTTAGATTTTCTGCTGAGCTTTATTAAGTGGCTTTTAAAAGCAGTTTGGCATCTACAGCTCTTACTGCAACAGCTCTCACTGCAACAGCCCTGCTTTCCAGCCTCTCACACCAGGAATAAAATAAATCCCTGGGTGCTTGCAGGGAAGCAGGAGGGCACTGGGGATGAAGTAGCCAGTCCATTGGGGTGGGAGCAGTTTGGCAGAGGAGGGAGATAAATTATGATAGTGCAAGGAGGTGTCAGCTGTGCCTCAAGGCCAGTTTGGGCAAAGGTGGCAGATCCTTCAGAGGATTGTGCCATGAGGCAGCATGCACAGCTGAAGATCCAGAGATGTTTCTGGTCCTTTGAAACACAGGTAGAGGAATATTAATACAAGGGTTGAGTTTCCTCTTTCCTGCAGGACCATACAGATAGATAGGTCTAGGCATTTTCAGGCAACAGATCTGAGCTGATCTCCTGCATATTAATGTATATCAGGATTAGCTCCAGTGGGTTGAACTCAGCACCCTCCTGGGTTTTCAGGCCTGATCCAGCTTTCCCTGAAGTCAGTGAGAAGATGCCAGCTGACTGTTCTCAGATCAGTCTGTAAATGCCTTGTTTTAATATCCATAAGCTGCAGTAAAACAATCCACATCTCCCCTGTTCCTTCCTAAACTCTGCTTGCCACCTGCCATTTAATTTTTCATGACACTATTATCATTTTTAATAATGCCACTGCATTTTCTTGGCTAAAGAGCCTCTGGAGACCTGTCTGAAAGAAAAGCTTCCCCATCTCCTTCATGTCTGCAGGTGTATCTGTATCATAGCAAGCCTTTCCTAAGCATCTCTTCAAAGACATTCACAGCTTCGTCTCCTCTAATCTTAGATGCACTTTTGACATCACTAAATAATGATTCAGTTACACAGTAAACTGGTGGTGAGAGATATGCAAGAGGCAGATCTCTGTTGTGGTGGCTAAAAATCAGTAATCCTGCCTCAGCTCTCACTGATTGACTGGAAACTGAAGCAGGGGGAAGGCAGGACCAGTATGGACAGGAGAGTAATACTGATTTATGGGAGGCAAACCTCTGAGATAGTGATTTACTCCCTTGGGATTTTTTTCTGAGAAGTGACACCACACATCTGCAGGACTGGAACCAGGAGAGATAAAAGTCTGAGTTGCTATAAGCAACCAAAGAGGACCAAGTGCTCTGGAGCAGGGATGTGCCTCCAGGGACATGACTCTCCTCCCCTATCGGCAATTCACTTTTTTACTATTGATTATAACAGGAAGGGAGAGATGGAAAACTCATGTAATTCCCTGTCCTTGGGGTTGTGGCCTGGGGGAAGTTGATGCTGTCTAATCTAATAAGGATGTGGTGCAGCCTGGATCATCTGGGCTCCCCTCTCATCCTCTGGGAGTTTTGTGTCAATGAACAGTACAGAACGGAATTAAAAGTCCCCTAAAATTAAAAAACAAACAAACAGCTGATATTTCTACTTTCTTTGGAATGAAGACTGAGCTTCCATCAGGGCTCTCATGTAATTTTGGAGGGAGACTGCCCAGCAGAAATGTGAGAGGATTAAGCTGCTGCCTCTCCACCAGGGCAGGCTGTTCTCTGGGGAAGGGATGAGGCAGGGAAGGTGTGACAGCCATGGGGATCAATGGGGCAGGCTGAGAGCAGGTTTGCAGCAGGCAGGTGCCTCTCCATGCTGGAGCCATGTGATGGCAAACACTGCACATTAAAGGAACCTTCCCAACCCATTGTGTGCACGTTGTTCCTGGTGCAGTGTCACACAGAAATGGGACAGAGCTGTGACATTCACTTGCTTCAAGCTAAGCCAGGCCTGCCATACATCCCTCATGAAGCTCAGCAAGGAGCAGAACTGGCCAAAGCTGGAGGGAGTCCCAAGAGCCAGGCTGGCTGCAGCTATGCCCAGCCTTCACCCTGCTCTCCACCTTGTGTGCACAGTGTGTTTCCCCAGAGCCCATGTCTCTCAGGGTAGGAGAAGTGTGTTGACTGCAAATGTGGGCTGACATGGCAGGCAGCAGTGGCAGGTGGGAAATGGATATATTGCATCCCAAGATAATGCATCTTCCCATTCAAATCAGCTCACCAGAGCAGATAGCCTTATGTCTGCAGAGAACACTACTTAGATGGCAGATTTTATTCAGATGGCATCTGAAAGTTATTTTTTATTGAATTTAATTTTAATTAATTGTGTTGCCAAGGGTGGGCTGAAGTGGCCTCTGTTTTTAATTTTTTCTCCCCAGAGTGAATATCCTTAAACTCCTTCCTATAATGATATGGTTGTAGCTTGCAAAAAGGCAATCTGGATTTATTATTCTGCTTCTTGCCTTGTCCATTCTAATCCTAGAGAGAACATTGCAATGACTGCTGGTTAGAAAATTAGTTAAGTGAACTGTATACTGTATTCTCTTTCTGTATCACTTCTTATTAGGGAAAAAAGATAATATATTTCCCTCTCTCCCCTCCACTCACCCTGCATTTCATCCAGAGCTCATGTAAAGAGCATTTCAACTGACTGCTGCAGCCTGTTTACAAAAGAACTCATCCCATCTAAAAGCCCCTAGGATAACTCTCGACTTCTGGTGCAAAGTGCAGCAAGCAGCATCATCTGTGTGGAAGAAGATGGTGCTGAGATCTGCTATAAATGCCCAGGTGCTGAAGAAAGAAGCCTGTCAGGGTCGCTTCTGCACTGCACAAGCAGCAGCCTGTCACCTGTGCCAGGTCTGAGCTCTGCCTCTGCAGCTCTCAGGATTTCAGGTGCTTGAAACACAGTGTTGCCCTTTCCCTCTGGGTCTGAATGATCCAACTCCTCCAGCTCCACATGCTCTGTTTGGTGAGACCCAAAGCAGAGTAGTGCTGCAGCAGTGAGCTCACCCAGGTAGATCATATATTTAAAAAAAAAAAACAATAGAAAAACAATAGAAAAGATACTTTCCACAAGCTGCAGCCTGGCGACAGGAGGTTGCCCACTCCAGGTGGTCTGCGGATGGTATTTGGAGATCAAAAACGTGGGAGGACTGCAAATGGGGGCATGGACGAGGTAGCTGACCTCTTTAGTAAAGTAGGGACAAGACACCCTGCAACCTGGTTAAAAATATTGTCAAAATTAAACTGAATTTGTAGCAGGTAAAGAGCCAGAAATGTCCTTGTAAAACATTATTGCTATGCAGTTAATAGTGGATTTTGCTTGTCCATATGGACCAGCTAAAGGAAGGAATTTTCCCAGACTGAGTCAATTTATTGCAGAGGGTCCATTTTGAAAGAATGTCTGACAAAGGAATAGATGAGCCTGTTATGAGAATAAACTCCCAGACAACTAAAAGGACAGCCCCAAGGAAGGCCAACCTGATGAGAATGGAGAGCTATTAAATGAAGATACTCTTTGTACTCCAAATCCAAATATATCTCATGCAAGAGCAGAGCTTTCTAAAACAAATCCCTGTGATAGATGAAGGATTTAGGCACAGCCAGGTTGTCTGTTTAATGAATTCCCTGCATTTACCCCACCGAGGGAGGAAAACCCAAACACTGCTGTTCAGAACCTTTTTCATGTGGATTTGAGCAGCCACAAATGACAGAAGACTAATTTTGCCTTGTTTCCCTCCTTCACAGCTCATCTGTCCTACTTTTTACTTTTAAAGGAATAAGTAATTTTAAAAAAAAAACCCTCCAATATTTATGGATGCTCTGCTTCTTTTAGGCTCACTGACTGTATGTGAGCCAGGAGCCTAATTACATATTTCAGGCGCATATGTAATTCTTCGAATGTACCAGGAAAGCCTCCATTTGGGGAGAAGAAAGATGGCTCAAAATGAAGTCATATGCCCTTTCCTGTACTGGGCCATGTCCTATCCTGAAGGGACCTTTTTATCTGGAGATTCACCCCTTTTCTGGTTCACTCCTGCATTAAGCTTGGCCTGTTGACAGGAGCTTTATGAACTGCTGGGAAAAGAAGGCTCAGTGGATTATCTGATACACCACAGAAAAGAAGAAAGGTACAGATCATCCAAGAGGATGCCATTTGGACTGCATGGGGTGTCAGCCACCTTTCGGAGGGTAACAAGCTGAAATCCCAATTTTCAGTCATTCTCTCTTTGATTTTATTTTGAAAGTGGGTATTGAAACTCTGCACATGGAGCATTTCAGAGCTGACCTCTGCTCACAATAAATACCTGACCTGGTGGCTAACCCCAAGCAGTTTGTAAGGGACAAGAGTCAGGCAATGCTTTAGGTTTTATTTAATGAACTGATCCACCTGGTAGTTGAAGGAGAAGCCCTTTTAAAATGAAATTGAAGTCCTCTGTGGCTGTGTCTCTAGAAGCAGCCACAAGCTGATGCTGGGTGCTTGTACCCCATCTGCTCGCTGAGCTGCCTGTCTGGCCAGGCTGTGCAAAAGACACTCCAAAGAGAGTGATGTGGCCTGAGAGCTACAGCAAATGCTGGAGAATTCCCAAACGGAAAAGTCTCCATGAATACTCAGTATTGTGCAGCCCAGACTTCCACGTTTTCTGTTACAAAGAAATGCCCTCCAGCTCGTCACCCTGCAGCTGTGGGATACAGGACAGACATTCCACTAGGACTGGCTTCCCCAGGAGCTCCAGGAAGGAATGATGGCCCTGCTGATTGCTGACTATCAAATTCCTGCCCTCCAGGGACCACACCTCATGCAGTGACCTTGTGGAAGGAGAAAAACTGCTCCAGATGGGTTAGGTTTCCTTTAGCTTCTCTGTCTTGGATCCCTCTGATAGATCCCTTTGTCTTAACTGGCTTTAAATGTCTATTTTTGGCACCTGAATCTCACCCCAAGAATCAGCCATGAAAAAATGAATAAATTAATCTCCCCTTAGGATTCAGAGAAGCAAAATGCATTGGGGAACCTACTGGGCTAAGTCCAAATCCCACTTAGATCTGCTTTAGGAGTAAATCTAAGCTGTCTGTCTTCATCCTTGACCTTGTTTCCTTTCCCTTGGCACTTAACAATCTTCTTTCCCAGGCTAAATAGCACCAGAGGTGGCGGGAAAAAGTGTTAGCAACCATCCAAGTGAAGAGTTACTTTAAATCCAGGCTGAGTTTTTGACTTCTCCTCCTGTTCTCCTGAGCCACCAGCTATGGAAATTTTTCATCTCTGATAAAGCAGATTAGCTGCTGGAAATGTCAGAGAGAGGCTACAGCTGGCTGCACTGTGGGGAAATATTTCCTTGCTAGCCCTGGAAGCCACTGAACACTGGACCCCAGGAGAGTTGCTCCACAGTCCATTGCATAAAGTGACTTGGCCTGTGATGCTGTTAATGCAGAAACACCCCAATGTGCTCTGCTCCATGGAGTTCACCAACAGCAGCAAGTCAAACCTACAGACAGCTCAGTGCAGGGGAGGCGGGGCAGGTTTTTTTCCTTTTCCTACTTCCATTTCTTTCTTCTTTAATTTTGGTAATGGATCAGAGTCAAATGAACAACATCTGGCAATTAGCACATCCCTTGCCTGGCTCCGATCTGCCACTAAGTTCTGAGTGTTTGCCTTTATTTTTAAATCGGTGGCTGTCAGGGAGAATTAAATGGTGCCTAAAGAAGCACGCAGACGTTATAATTAAAGGCACGCCAACCTTGACAGGTAGCTGCGAGTGGAAATTTCAACTTTTCATGGGAAAAGGGGCTGTTGGCATGCGCATGTGCTCTTAAACTCCATGTGTTTCCCCCAGCTGATCTATCCCCAGGTGCTTTTTATACACCCATACTTGCAATTAATTGTCTCTTTGTCTGCTTCATTTCAACAGCCACCCAGCCCAGTATTGCGAGAAGAAATGTACTTTAAATCTAGGAATAAAACTGGAATCCATTAGCTGTGATTGCGTGTGCTTCTGTGGGACTTTGCTGTTAACAAGGATAGAAATGGTATAATGGAAAACAGAACAGGGAGCATAAACCTGCTGGTGCATGGAGAATCCTGAATCCATGTAATCCAAGTGCTTTCTAGCTAGGAATGAATGCCTGGTGCCCTGGGCACTTTCCTGCCAGGCCATGTTATTATAATCATGGTCTTCCCCAGCTCATTCTGCTCCTTCTAATTAAAACAGGGTCAAATCTTCCTCCTTACAGTATTGACCCATCTGAATCACAATACCAGCTGACTCTTTTGGGGAATAATGGGAGCATGGAAACTGGGTTCATCTGCTACCTGCTCAGCTTTGACCCCAGTGCTGCATGAAGGACAAGCATCATGTTAATAGGATCTAGCCTGGCCTCACACCCTTCATCCAAGGATTTCAGGTCTCTGAGGCTGCCAGTGCCTCATTTTTCCTGTCATTGGTTTAGGGCTGTAATTGAAGGTCACATGAGGTGTCAGGCTGTGATCCACCCTCAGCCTTAGGGCTGGTGCTGCTCCTGCAGGGGCGGGCAGAGCTGGATTGCTGATGGGAAGGGTTGTGCTGACATGGGGTCACTGTGCTATCACACAACTGCAAGTTTGGATATCACACCAGGCAGCCCAGGTTGGAGAGTGCAGCCTCCCCACACCTTGCCTTTTAAATCTGCATCTGTCACAATTTTTGGTTTCTCAGAGATTTTACCTGCTGTCTGAAGGTTTAAGTTGGGCAGCATTAATAATAACAGCCGTGGGATTTAACAGCCACACCATCCCATCTGGGGTGGCTTCAATAAGGTAATGCTGACAATCTGGTTCTTAAGTTAGTTTTCAAGCAAAATTTTAAACAAACTCACTCCAACGATCCTTGCACTGCCTTCACAGGACTTGCTTGTCTTGCTCAGCTTCCTGAGATCCATTTATCCCATAGTGTTTAACAACTGCCTCATGAATTTACTTCCAGCTGCCCATCCAGCCAGGGTGGATTTCCTGTCCACCCTGGAAAACTAAGGTGAATTTTGTGCAACTTCAGTTAGCACGCAAGGGAAGAAAGCAGAGAGAAGGATTGAGGAGGGAAGGGAGGAGTAATACAGGTGTGGTAAAGCCAGGCTGATCAGTGGGACTGTGTTAGGGAATAACCTCTCTTCCCATCTTCTCATTGAAAAATTGCTGTAGTTGGAAAATGACTGAAGGAAATTAAATTCAAGGTGAGAAACACCAGAGGCATGCAACTACTACCTCTCTGTCCTGCACCCTGTAGCTTATTCCTACCCTACATCCTGCATCTCTCACTCAACTTACGATATCTATCTCCTTCTTTTCACCCCTCCTTCCCCTCCTCTCGTCCCCAATCCCTCTCCCTGCCTCTGATGGATGGAACCATTAGTGGAATCACTGTAAATAATGTGTAAAGTTGGAAGTTACAACAAGGTATCTCATTAAAGCCGCTTCACTCATCTTACTTCCCAATTAATGTTTAAGGCTTCGCTGGAATGCGGTGACAATATGTCACAGCATATCACTGTGGCAGGCGACAGGAAGTTAATAACCCACTGGCCCTTAAAGAAGCCTTTAATGTCAGCTGCAGAGGAGTAAATAACATTGGTTTCTTACCCCCCTCCCCCCCCAACTATCCCCCCTTCTTTTTCCTCTTTTAATTTGCTGCAGGAATGAAAGAGTTTTGTGCTGAAATAACATCATTATCTCATAAAGCCGTCTTCCCGCAGAGGCAGAGCACAAAAGGTGTTGCCCAAGGGACTCTCGGATTTTCAGCAGTGTGACAAAGTTGCTCCAACTCCCCACCCTGAAAATTCAGGAACTCCTGGAGTGTTTGCCTTCACCAACCTTTCTGCCTCCATCTGGGGCCTTTTCCTTCTTTAATAACAGAAATTCCCTCACCCACCTTTTCTCAGTGTTAATTTCCATCTCCTTCCCACGCCTGTGAGCCCCTAAACACAACATCACAGAGTCAGTGTAGTCAAAAGTTTCCTTTCATGTGTAAGAGTTTTATCTACTATTATTGAAAGTTTCTTCCTTTGACGTTGCTGCTTTCCGGGGGACAAATCATCTTCTCCTTTCATTCCCCTAAGCTGTTCACTTTGAGTGCAACCACTGCTCTTTAACCTCCTGGTGCTGCATGATGGGGTTTAAGCCCTCCTGGACATCAACCACAGCAGACCCCAGACCAGGAGATGTCCTGAGAGATTCCACTGGAGTCAAGGAAACTGCTCTGGTTCATCCCAGAGCTGCCAAAACTAGAACTGAGCTCCTGATTCCAGAAGAGGTGGTGTGGCATCAGTGGCAGTAGCCTGTTCCCCTCTGGGGATGTAAAGATCCGTTAATCACACTGTGCTACAACATAAATGATCCATTATTGGAAACCCGTTTTGTAGATATATTTTTCCCAGGAGGAAAAAGAACAAAAGCCATATACGTGTAGCATTTATTTTTTAAAACTCACAGGAAAAGTGTCTAGGGCTTGGGGAATGAATCCCACAAACTCTCTGCTCAGCTCAGCCACAGACCCAATACATCACAGTACACAAATCATGCATGGATTTCTCATGGCCTCTATTTCCTCCAGTACAGTGTGTCTAAAAATGTTTGCTCTCCACACCTGGGTTATTGCTTTAGTGTTTGGAAAGGTCTTTCAAATTTCAGGCTAAACAGTCAAGTGTTGTGACTATATAAATACTTATTTTACTTATTGTATCAGGGATATTTCAAATATGGCCCTAGACTTCTGTTCTAATAAGAGGAAAATTCAGGATGAATATCAAAAACAGACTCCTAGCAATGAGATTAACTGTTATTGCAAAAAGGTCCCAAATGAAAAGTGTATGTTGGTTCTTTCAGAACATTTTCAACTTCACTAGTTCCAAAATTTTGGAAGGCATTGTTCTTTTCCAAGAGAATAAGGATGGTCAACCAAGCTGTGCTGCATGTCATGTCAGCCTGAACAGGCCATAAAACATTCTGTGCTGCTCAGATGAGGGAGAGCGCTCAGGAGGTTGTCACAAGTACAAGAGGACTGTGAATCCCAAGAAAGTGCAGGCATTAGCAGGCTGATGGTGGAGCTGAGTCTTAAAGCAGCCAAAGCTTGGTCTATGCAGTCCTGGAGACAGACTTCAGCACCTCAAATGGGAAACCACAAACTAGAAGCAGATGGAATTCAGCATCCCATGGGAGTCCCCGGTAAGGGGTGAACTGAGCTCCCTGTCTTGTGGACCATGGGCAGGGAGGTCTGCCCCAATCCAAGGGTCTAGCATGGCATCTCAAGCCTTGCCCTGATCTAGACCTTTGTCTCTCCACCTCATGGGTGAATCCTTCAACCACCTGGTTCTGCCTCCCCACACTGCTGGAAGTTTAACATGACTGAAAGTTCCCACAGTGCTTTGAGATCCTCAACAAAAGGCACTGCAGAAATGCAAATGTGCTCGGTGCCTGGCTCAAATACATTATTGATTTGCTCATTTGCCAGGGGCCACTTGTCAAAAGTATAACAGCATTAGTAGCACTTGACGTAATAGGGGAATGGAGAGGTCTGTGATTAAGTTTAGACAGCCTTGTTTGACTTAGTTAATTGGTTAAATATATTCAGTTACATGTGATGCTTCAGAATTTCAGCTCCAATAAAGTATAATATTAATTTTAATTAAAGCTCAACAGAGTTGGCCAAATATTTCTATTTTCTGAATATTTTTCTTAATCATATAATTCATATTCTGATAAAACTGGGATTCTGGTAGCAACTAAGGCCTGGAGCACTTTGTCTGACCATGAGAACTTGAAAGAAGAATAGATAGACTAACACTGAGAAGAAGTGAATTTATTAAAATCTTTCTAACCTGAAGAAAAAATGAGGCAGAACAAGAAAAAAATTCCCCTCTGCCTCAAGACAGGATTAACTTACGTCTATTCTGACAGATGTATTTCTTCTATTTCTTAAAAATCTAAGATTGTCATGAAAACTGTAGCTGCAAGAAGTTGCACCTCCTCCTAAATTTGCCCAGGAGCCTTCATGTTGGCAATCCCTGATCATTGGTTTCTGTTTTCTTGCTCAAAACCTGCATCCATCACAACAGGAAGAGCAAATGGCATCCCATGGGTTGCCTTAGCTAAGGATCCCAAAAAGTGGAGACTCTCACCATTGAACCCTGAATTATTCCAGAGACAGAATTCTTTGAGTTTCCTGATTAAGGACACTCCCGTAGTTTCAGTATTTTTACTGAAACTTTATTTCAGTGTTTTTCTGAGGAGGGAACATTCATGCCAGGGACATGGTCACACCAAAGTGAGATTTGCAAAGGGTTGCTCCAAGTGGCCAAGAAACTTTCCTTAGCTCTTGCCTGGAGAGGTTCAGTCTGGCTTGCCCAACTGTTACCATCCTGTAGTTTGCGCTGTAAAGATCTCCATCCAAAGCAGATCTGTGGTTACATGAGGAATGTACAAGCCTCAGTAACTTTTTCAGACTCATAACTGGAACAGACTCACCTGACCACCACAGCACAGCAAGACATCCAGCAGGTGTTCAAAAGGAGGCGTTGGCTGACTCCAGTGAACCCCACTGACGTAATAATTACAAGAGTGGGTATTGCCTCCTTAATGACAGCAATTGAAAGTGCAAATACAGCCGCAGCACATTAAAAATAGCCCACTGCTCCCACGAAGCAGCAGCTGCATCTGAGGACTTTTCCCAATGCAGAGCTCTCAGAACCTCCCCCCACAGCTTTCCTGCCAACTCCCCACCCCTCTGCTTTGCATCTCAATTTTTTTCCCTTCTCTCTCCTTAAATGCAGACTCAAACATCTGAAAGAAGAAAGATGGAAGGCAATTCGTGTGCTGCCTACTGGCCATAGTCTAGTTTTCCTCATACTACCTACACAGGCAGTCAATTAAAAAAATGAGATATTTTTCTTTTGCAGTGTTGGGATCCAGCTCTGCAAGCCTTTAATTATCTGTATAAGTGGAGCCAGGACTGGGATAGAGTAGAAAGAGCATCTATTCTTTCAGCTGATCTGTCCCTGAGAGTATTTAGCTCAGGTATTTTGAGCCGAGCGATAAAAAATAACCCTGTTTTGCACGTTTTTCCCAGTGTTCTCTGCTGCAAGACCATTAAGGTTCTGATCTCCTGAATTCCACAGGATCTAAATGGCCAGGCACATCTATAAGCACTTCATTGAACAAGGGCCCCAGCTTGGCCCAATGGTCACACCTTACATAAGACACGAATTCATAAATCTTCTTTAGAGCATCTGTATGTGGTAAATGATGTTCTTGACAGGGCTGATAAACTTCAGCACCAACTTCTGCTGGTTCAACTCCGTGTTTAATGATGCACCCCCCTCTAACTTTTTATCACCTGTTATTTGCACACCTCCCCTTAAAACCAGCACAGCAGGGAGTGCCTGCAGCAGAAGGTGCAGTGGCCTGTTCATTCCCAGAGCTCTGACAGGAATGCTCTGGCTGTAAATAAAATGGGTCATTGCTAGCTTTAGGGTGAATTCTCACCCTGCTCACCTTGTCCTCTAACCCACAGTGGACATCACAAAGGTGGATGAAGGGGCAGCCTCCAACACCAAATGGGAGACAAGAAAATCCTGTGCATTGTGTTAAGGATCCATGGCCCTGATGCCTGGGCAGTGTGAGGGTTTGCTGAATTTTGCTGTCAGTGGCATTTAACAAGCACCACAGTGGGATAATGTTGGTGTTTAACAAGTGCAGCAGGGGGATAATGCAGAAAAGGCCACGAGCAGGTTGTGACCCTGTGCAGCAGCCCAGAGGAAGAAGCCTGATATCTCACTCTTGTGCTAGAGAAAGCAGAGTTATGTTCTCAGGGGAGTCAGTCACAGGGCTGGGACGGACTGAGATATAATTACAGAATAATGCATGTTCTCTTCCCACCACTCCCCCCTTTCTAAATTAGCTGTCATGTCACTAAAAACGTTTCTGTGTTCCACAATCAGTCCACTTAACTGTAACAAAGCAGCGCAGATCTATCAAACTCACAATGAGCTCCACTAATGACCGCTGAAATTACCGAATCAGTCCTGCTTCCCAACACCCTGCCCTTCCCTGTGCTCCCCTCGTCAGTCAGAGCTCTGCTTGTGGCCCTGCTCAGGGGAAACGATGGTTTCAGGCTCCACATCCATGTCACTTTGCCATGTAAAGGTGTTTTTCTGGATGCAAAGTGTTGAAGTTGTTGGGATTATGCCTTTTTTCACTGCAAGGGAGCTGCTGGATGCTGGGAGTGGCTCTAGGCAGGCACTGGAGGCACTGGAGAGAGAGCAGCAGAGGTACAGCCAGCAATAAAATACCAGCAGAGTGCATTGTTCCTGGTCCCTGATTATGTACTTAACTGCATTGCTAAGCACATCTTTTTTGGTTTTTTGTTTTTTTTTTTTTAACCGCTCCTCGGAAGTGCAATCTCACTACTATTCAGATACAATGTGGCTTCTATTCTCTCTCCCAGTTTTAATTATGTGTCCGCCGCTGCTCCTTCTCTAAGCTGGCGGTCTCTGAGATTCATAATTTCAGCCTGACACCATAGTAACCACTTAGTTTGATTCAAGACTCTAATGTCATCACTGGCTGGTCTTGAATAGAGCAGGGAGAGAGGGTGTAATTTGAAGGCAGCATCACATAGAAACTGCAATTATTTCTCCCTTTCGGAGGGAAATGTAAACAAAAGGTCATCGCTGGTCAGTGCTCTTCATTTCAATCCTCACACACTGACAAGCTGACTTTTTTGGTTATTATTTATTTCCTCACCCACTTACATGCCTCCACACCGACACCAGGAGCAGCAGCCAGTGCTAGTTATCACCCCTGTGTAGGGACATGACTGCTCCACTGGGAAAACTCCTCTGGTGTTTGGAAATGGCCCAGACAGCTTTGGAAACCACTGTGGTTCCCATGAAGAGACTGGAAGGGACTGTCCCTGAAGGGGCACACAGCTGCCACAGCCCTCCTGCTACAGCCAGATGCCACAACACAGCACACACCAGTGACAGAAATCCCTGGCTTCTGCTATCCTTGCAAGGAAAGAGCTCAATTCAGATTCTCTCCTCATTCTTTTCTGCCTTCTCCCATGCTGTTCCCACACAGAATTCCTTACACTGTTCCTCTTCAATTAAATATGTGGTCTCTCCTCTGGAGATCAGACTCCATGACTCCAGGAATGACCTGAGAGCCCCGAGAGCCCTCCTGTCCCCTGCCAGTTCAGGGGGATGGTCACACATGCTCATACTGAAAGAGCTGCTGGGCAGCAGTTCACATTGCCCAAGGTCCATGGTTTGCCCCTTCTCTGGACACAACCTTTCCCTGATCCTACTGGGAATGGCAGAGACACATAAGATGAATATCAGAAAGACAGATGAATGTGTTCACACAGAAAAATGCAATTCACTCGGCAGCATTCGCTGCAAATCCTGCTGCACTAAATGAAGCTTTCCTGCCTTCCCCCAATGGCTCAGTGATAGAAAGGAGTTAAGTGAAAATAAATGCTCATATCAAATCACAGGTATTGATTTTCTGGGCTAGTAAATGAAGGCACTTTATCTCCGATGGGAGATTGAATGTCTGTGCGCCACGCTTTGCTCCATTTTCATAAAAAGGAAGGCATGGTGGAATTATTTTACCTGGCTTCTCATAAAGTGTAGAGGGAGCAGATTCTCATGTCCATGACAAGGGGTATCAATCAGGAGCAACGTCACCACAGTGATGGAGCCACTGAGGACTGACAATGGAATAGCAAGCCTGGAAGGCTGGTCCTGGGCATTGGCTCGTCCTTCAGCAGATGTGGCAGTGTGTTTCATGGGTCCCTGTAGTCCCCTTCCCTCTCCAGGTGATGTGGACAGGCAGTTCTTCACAGTTTTTGCTTTAGTTTGCTAGAAAGTAATCCTACATCTAAATCAGTTAATTCTACCAGCTGGTTTAAGGTGAGAACAAGAGTTTCACTGCTACTTATGCCATTTTTGAGCTCTAATGAGTTCTGAGCAGGATGTGATATTAAAATTATAGGTACATTACATTTAATAATCTGCAGAAAGCCTTAAAGGGAGCTGTCCATGGCCTTGAGGAGTCGTTTAGAAGATCAAAGCTGACTGATGCAAAGTAATTCATGTAGACAGGGGAAGTCACACTCACAAAGGTCCTTGGAAACACAACCTTTTTTTGACCAGGCTCACCTACACCGGCATGACTAAAAGTGAAAGAGCTACATTTCTGCATCTGACATCTACAGATCTGTGTTCAAACCTTCTGTCTTATCTGGCAGTTACCCATCTTATCAGGCAGATCTCTGGCACCAGCAATCCATCTCTGCAGCCCTCCACCCGTTTCACTATGCAGCCAGCCCTGATGTATTTTGCTGCTGATATTTTTCAAAGTGAAAGAGATCAAATATATAAAAATAGATACAAAGAAACAAGCCATTAAAAAGCAGACCCCATGCTTTTGCAGCAGAACATGGATTCTTCTGGTATAAAACTGTGCTGCTAAAAAAACCCCTTCATTTTCACTCCCTGCCTTTTGTGACCCTGCACACCAAGATAAATCAGAGAAGGTTCAGTTTAATCCACTGGCAGGGAGAAATGAAATAGCAGGTGGATTTCAGGCAGGAGTGACTTTTACATGGATGAGGGATCATTAGGAGAGACACTTATGTTCCTGACTTGGAGCCTGGCTGCCTTTTCTATCCCCACAGTATTCAATGGAGAGCCAATCTGGAATCTCTGTCTCCAGGATCACAACCACTGACCTAAACTCTGAGGCTTCTCTGTGTCCTCATCTTGAAGAGACCTGGAATGGTATTCAGAGTTTAGGAGGGAGTTGGCATGGCCCAAGGCTCTTGCTCTGTCCAACCCTTGCTTTGCAATTTCTGCTGAAGTCTGAGAGAATGGGACCAAAATCAAGTCCATCACTTTGGTGGAGAGAAGCTCATTTGTCCCATTGTGGATTTCCACAGGACAACAGGAGAGAAAATTGTCTCTTCATAATTAATGCTTGGATCTGAGGGGTGGGAAGTGGCAATAGGTGTCTCAAGAAGTGACAATGTTCACTTTGCTGAGAAGCAAACCTACAGTATATGAGAAGCTGATCAGACACTGTTAGCCCTTCTTCCACCAGCCACTGAACTTGGCCCTGTAGGGCAATGCTGCCTTGATGTCAGAGCTCCCACAGTGGTCTTTGCTGTGCAGTTGCAAAGCAGCACTGTGATAATAAAAGAAATACGTGACAGTGTCCTTTGAAATTTACTTTGTTATTTCTCGGTTAGTGTACCTCCTCAAGGTGGCATGTGAAATCTTCCAGGAGCTCAGATCTGCTCAGGGAGGTGGGCACTTGAAATAAATAAATGGAACAAGGCACTCTTTTATAGATCTCGATTGAAGCACTCGAGTCACTTCTGTCAGAGTCGTGGGGCAAATAGGTGAGAATTCCTTTTTATTCCCAGTGGGAGGGTTGAACATAAAGCATTATCATTCTGTTTTGGTAGGACTTCAATTTTCATGATGACAATCATTTTATACCACCAAGATTTCTTTTTAGCCTCTCTTTGCAACTGGTTGTGGTGTTTGGGTTTTTTGAGGGGGTGAAAGGGGATTGTTTTTGGGGGCTTGGGTTGTTTTTTGGTAATGGAGGAAGAAGACAAGTTACTTTTTATTATTATCCCTCCCACCCACTTGTCTGAGGCATCTTTTTCTATAGTCTTCTTACTGCAACAAGCAGAAACACCACCCTGTACAACCTTTCCACAGAGTGCAAACATCATTCCTCTCCTATTAAGCTGAAGCTAAAATGCTCATAGACAAATTGTTAAAAAGAAGAAAGCATCCACACAGTGGTGGAAAAGGTAAAATGCTGTAATTGTCCAAACCTTCAAGAATGTCTCAGGAGGGAGAGGAGGACCTTTTTCCTTCCTGTGGCAAATTGCCAGACTACTCCAGGAAACCTCACTTCACCAATATATATTTATTTTTAGGCACAAAATCACCTTTATTTCCCTTGGTCCCTGTGAATTTGTTCCAAAGACAGAGAAGAGGAGTGAGTATCTTTTATTGCCCAGCTTCCTGAACATGCTATCCCTATCTCACATTGCTGCTCTCTTTTGAGTGCTTTCTGAATCTGATTTATTTGCACTCTCACTAAGAAAAAAATAAAAAAGCCTTTTCCTTTCATGTCTACACAGCAACAAGAGAGAGAACTGGAGCATGTGTAGACATATAGGGTGAATTAATCTGATTAAACTCAGGCTTCTAAGTTTAAGCTAGTCACCCAAAGCTCCTTTCCTACAGTAGACAGACATCTCATCAATATACAGTCAATGGAGCCAGAGGTGTAATTCATCTCATTCCAAAGTAGATGCTTAAAGTAGGCCACATGAATCACACCCTTAAGAGCTTTTTTTCTCCCCATTGACTGTAGAAGGATCCCAGAGTGACTAAATCACTTGTAGATACTGAAACCAACGCTGACTGAGTGGCTTCTCTCATTGCACAGTGCCACTGCCTGCCCTCAAATGCTCTTCTCCTCTGACATCTCTGATGCTGAGGGGTTGCTGCTGTCCTTCCTTACTCCAGGAGTAAGGCAGGTCCAGCTGTGGAGATACAGGGATAACAGCATGGGTCTCACTGAGTGATCCTGAAGCAGCCTAGAAGAGCAATATGGAAAAGACAGTCCCCTAATGACATTATTATCTTGATCTGGGGCACATCAGAAAGCCCTGTGCAGGACAGCACATCTTGATGGAGCACTCTCTGCCAGGAGATTCTTTAACTGACCTTTAGATTAAAAAAGCAGACAAACAAACAAAAATAAATAAAAACAACCAAAAAAACCCCCAAAACAAAGCAAAAAAACCAACCAAACAAAAAAACAAAAAAAAAGAGAGAAGAGGGAAAGGGAAAGGGAAAGGGAAAGGGAAAGGAAAAGGAAAAGGAAAAGGAAAAGGAAAAGGAAAAGGAAAAGGAAAAGGAAAAGGAAAAGGAAAAGGAAAAGGAAAAGGAAAACCACCCAAACTTAAGCAAGACAGCATGAAAACAAAACTCTGAAATGCACACCAGTCTGCTCAGGTCTAACTAGAAGCCCTCCAAAGCAGAATCCAAAAGTTATTCATGAGATTTTGATGCCTAGTGAAGAGAACTTTTTAAAGAAAAGGAAAGAAACCTGTTGCCAGCTGAACAAGTCAGTGCTTCACACAGCAGTTTTCATGAATCCAGAAAGACAGCCCATACATTATTTAAACCACCCAATTTATTGAACAGCTCAAACAGGTTCTCTCTACAGTAGTCAGAGTTGACAAGGGCTCACAGAAAACTTTGCAAAACATTCTGCTTTCAGTCAGTTCTGCTCCAGCCACAGGAAGTTTTGCTCTCTTGCCTGGATCATTTGCATGTATAAAGGCTTTTGCTTCTGTCACCTCTTTCCTGCCTCAGAGCAGAACCTCTGGTGTTAGCAAGAGCCACCTGTGCTTCTTCAGAGAGAGGTGTTGTAGAGCTTCATGGCCCCAGGCCAGCACCTTCATATGCAGTGATGGCTCTACTGGCAGCATCACAGCACAGATAGAACAGAGAGCACAGGAAAAGATGAGCCTTTAATAACATCTATTCTGAGATCTGTTGGAACTGGGATAGCAGACATTAGCTGCAAGGCAAGTGCTCCCATCCATGGGTTTCAAGAGAAAATTGTGTTTAAAGTCCTTTCCAGCACTTACACAGTGAGCTGACCACCGGTGGGTATCAAAAAGGTGCATGTGCCATAAAAGAAGTTAGAAGTCCTCATATTTCCCAATAAAACCCACACAAGTAAGCCCCTTAGAAGCTGTGGAACTGCAAAGAAAACAAAACTTTCTCATCCTTCAAATAATCTTTGTTTTTCAGCCTATGCTTGAATGAAAGTTTGCATCTTCAGTTGAGGTATCCTAACAAGATCTTTTTCTTTTCCTTAGCAACAATCCTTTCCCTCTCCAAGATTTTCTCACATCTGAGTCACAAAGTTTTGTGTTTATGTTGGAAATGTGTGTGAGCAGATCTTCCCTAACTAGTAGGGCATTGGCAAGAAGCAGCTGAAGGAGAACATGCTCATACATGCACAGACACACTCAATGGACCCAGCACAGCTAGTTATAAATCTAATAAACTGGCAAGCACTGCGAGCCTTATGCTGCCCATAAATAATTCACTGCCAGGATGCTTGTAGGAACAGCACCTTCTGCATAGTCCACAGGAAATTCTAACAGGTACCAAGCCCTGCTGACTCCAGTTATTAATCCTGTTTATTGCTGCAGTGCCAAAGGGCCAACACAGAATGAGCCCCCTTTGGGCTAAGCACTGTATAAACACAGACTCTTGAGTTTAAAAGGACTTTGGGAGGAGAAATCTCCGGTATAACTATGTTAGCTCAGCCCCAGGACTGTCAAGACACAAAATTTCTTTCCTCTCCAAGAAACAGCAATAGCTTTTAGGCAAAATTCTCTGCTTTGTGTTAGAAATAGACCCAAGCTGCTGAGTCTGGAGTCTGATAAGGATGTGAATGTCTCAAGCTCTAAATGATTTGTATGAGTTTCACTTATAAGAGTGGTCTCTTTTCAGCATGGTTCACCCCACTGGGAGGAAGTGGCAGACCAGGGAGAAAGATTTTGCCCCTTCTAGATCAGCCTGAAGTGTGATGAGGGTCTTGAGAGGGGTTCTGACTGGACCAGCACTGAGGCAATGTGCAGAGCGTGGAAGAGGCTGTGATTGTAAAGTGTTCTCTATCATGGTCCCAGAACAGAGTGAGCCAAAACCCAAGGAGAGTGGAATCTCCTTTGCTGGGAGCTTCCAAATCCAGAAAAGGCAAACTCAGCAGAGGAAATTTCCTTTTCTTTGTCCCCTTTTCTCCATGAGGGCTTTCTGGTTGGTGGGAATAAGAGATGAGGTGGCAAAAACCAATTATTTCTGTTGGGACTGAGTGAATCCGGTGTGTTTAATGCCTGTGAGGGGCAGAGACCAGGCTCTGCATTGTGATGAAAGGGGTGTCTTGGGGGCACACTGGGGTATCTGAACACAAGACTCTGGGACACACTGGAGGGCACCAGGGTTGTCCTGGGGACATCAGGACAAAGAGTACCCAGGTGCCCAGAGCACCCAGGGATGCTCTGTCCCTTCCTCCTTGGCAGTTGGTCACTGGATTCCATTGCCAAGGGCAGGCTCCATGTCAACAGTCCCTGGGTACCTGTTGCCAGGGGGAGCTGGCATTTCAGTGGGGCCTTCAGGACACCCACACTGCAGCACGTGGTGTCAGTGCAGTGATGGCTCCTAGCCCACAGTGTCCACCAGGGCAAGACAGGAGAACAGAGCTTCTGAAAGCCCCTGGGCATAGCCAACCCCACATCTTGCCCCATACAACGAGGCATTAGGGGAAGTTTCCCCAGTCCCCATCCACAGGATGGCAGAGAGAGCCCCCAGCCACTCCAGGGGGGCCCTGAAGGAGGATGGGGTCCCCCAGAAGAGCAGATCTCCAGTGGAGCCCCATGATGTGACTGCAGAGCAGCCACTTCAGCCTGGTCAGTGAGGGGTCCTGCTGGGCTGGGGACCCAGAACAATGCCAGGATCCCATTTCCCCAGCACCCTGGGAAGAGGGGACCCAGAGGGGCACCCTCCCACCAGGCCAGGGACAGGGGCACAGGGATGGCTGGAGGGCAGATGTCCCCCCTCTCCCCTCTCCTGTCACCAGACCCTCAGTATCCCTCCCTGCTCTCCCCTCCATTAGATGCCAGCTGGATGCCACTGTATAGAGTGAAGCAGAAAGCCATGGATTTCCTCCAGAGCTTTGTCAGGAGCCCTTACCAGGTACGGGTGGCCAGTTCAAAGTCTGGTGTGCCTGTCCAGTGTGCTGGCTGGGCAGAGCTGCTCTTCCCACAGGGCACTGCACCCCAGGACTCTGGTCACACCGGCTGTGGGTCCCCCTCTCATGCTCCCTATTTGTCTCTTTGTCACTTGGCTGCCAGGGTGAGGATGACAAAAGGATGCTCCTGCAGAACATCAGCAATGTGTGCAGAAGTGCCTCGAACACAGGCTTGTTACAGGGCCTTGAAGTCTTCATCCAAAATAACAACCTGGCTGAGCAGGTCAAGGTGAGGGGGCATCTGGCACTCTGGGGAAGAGGGCAAGGCCACCTTGCACCAGCACACTGCAAGGAAAGTGTTGGGGCAGGGCAAGGGGCTGGTGGGATGGGGTGCCAAGTCCCAGCCTGGTTGTGCCCTGCAGATGCTGCTGGAAGGGGAGCCCAGGCACTGCCTGCACTCCCCTGTGAGGGAGCTGGCTATGCGTGCCACCGCTGGACTGAGGTACCCAACACCCCTGGGCACTCCTGCCCTGAGCTCTGTGCCCACTTGCCCAGCCCTCCCAGGGGCTCCTGCCCCACCTGCAAACAGCCTTGAGGTGCTGCTCCTTGCACCAGCTTCCCACTGGCTCCTCTCTCTCTGCAGCCCTGTGGGGACAGTGCTGGAGAGCCAAAGGAGAAGCCTTCTTGATGTCTGCATCTCCAGGGTTTTCTGGCTTCCTCCAGATGAGGAAATGAGGGAAAGAAACAAATACTATTTGTTGGTAAGTGTTGGATGATCTGCAGATGTCCTCAGTCCCTCTGAGCTGCTCTCTGGCCACCCTGGGCTGCCCTATGACCAGGGACTCAAGGCAGGGCAGGGTTTCAGCTTTGCTTTCCCTCCCTGGTTCCTCCATCCCCTTCCTGTGGTCTGGCCACATCCAGTGTCACAGTAGACTACCTGCCCCTGGCTCTCTCTCAGACAATTTGGGCATCCTCCCCCGGCGCTGGGAGTTCAGATCAGCCTCCTGGGCTGGGAGGGACAGCAGAATTACCACCACTACTCTCTGTCTTCCTTGCAGAGCCTGGATGCCATGGATGTCATGTTGGAGGCAATGGTGTTCAACTCTCCTCCCTCCAGAGTTGTTGAGGAGCTGCAGCACATCTTGGAGGTCTGGCCTGTACAGAGAGTGGGGGTCCCAGGGCTGTCCCTCACCCTGGGGGGAAGGATTGCCCACTCCTGGCTAGGTGGTTCCCAGCCCAGAGCTGTGCAGGCAGAGCATGCTGCAGAGGGTGCTCACCTCCCCTGGGGAAGCAGGGGCTGGCAGCAGCCTCCTCCAGAGTACAGTGACTGCAGAGGATGGCAGCTGCCTGGCCTTCAGGTTGGCCTTTGTCCCAGGGCTGAGAGGGACCCCAGGGGCAGGAGCCCCCCAGGATTTTGCTCAGGGTCAGAGGAATTCTTGAGGGACAGCATGAGTCCAGCCCAGGAGCAGAACCACACTGCTGCTGCTGGAGTTGGTGTCTGTTCCCTTCCCAGATGCTGCTGGACCTCACCAACTGTGAGAGCACAGCTGTGCAGGAGAGGGCTGTAGAGAGGATCAGAAAGCTGAGCTGTGCACTGGCCAACTTTTCCATACGGGATGTAAGGCCCCCAAATGCCCCAGCCAGACCGTGGCCCCCTCCCTGCAGCTCTCCCTTTGTGGCTGCTGCCCAGCTGGCTGCTCCTGGATCCAGCCCTGGCCACACCTTGGTGTCAGGGCTCTGGCACAGCTGCCTACCCTCAGCCCTTCTGCTGTTTGCCTCCCTCACCCAGGCCTGGCCAGATGAGCTCAGAGCAACCCAGATCCCCATCCTGGGACAGCTGCTGGGGCGTCTCCTCCAGTTCCAGTTTTCCAAGGGGAAGATAAGATACTCAGCTTTGAGAGCTTTTTATTACCTCTGCGAATTCATCTTTAATGAAAGTAAGAGCTGTTGAGGTGGACTTCATCTCTTCTCACATATATTCCCAATAGCTCTGATTCTTTTCCTGACTGTCTTTTCCCCTCCAGCTGCTTCCTGGAGCACCCCAGCTCTCAATTACTGCAGCAGCCAAGTGCTCTCCATGTGTTCATGCTCTGTTTGCTGCTGCTCACTCTCCCTGCTGCTTTCCCCACCCTGAACCCCACTGGACTGGGGATCCCACAAGCCAAAGCTGCCTTTGATCACCATGACCACTGATGTGCCCCTGAAAGCTCCTTGCCCATCCCTCACACCAGATCTTGGGGTAGTTTGGGAAGCTAAAGCTGTTAATTGATTGATTCTCCTGTGTCTCCCCCACCATTTAGGGAGGACATCACAGCTTACCTATAGAACACACTTGAGACTCCCTAAGACTTCCTTGCAGTGGTGCCACTTTGTCACAGCCCAGATCAAGGTAATGAGTTCCCCCCCAGCTGGAAATCTGCTTCAGAGCAAAGGGACCCCAAACGAACGGGGCTATTCCTGGTGAGAGCTGTCCTGCTGTCACCAGGCAGGGACACTGGTGTCCCAGCACAGCTCCAGCCCTACTGGACATGAGGTTCTCTGGAGGACCAGCATCCCATGCCCATGAGCCCTCCTCATCCTCCCCTGTGCAGGGACTGCAGGCACTGCTGCCAGCTCTCCTGCGGACACTGTCACCAGCACTGCCAGGGCTGCTTGTGCTGCCCAGCCAAGCGGCACAAAAGGGGCACTGGGTGTGACAGACCTTTGCTCCCTTCCTTCCTGCCACAGGCCTTGCAAAGTTACCTCACACCTTGTGAGAAGACGGGCATCGTCCTTGCAGCCATCAAGGCAATGAGGGACTCCAGAGCCTTTGACCATCAGGCAGCAAGGAATTTCCTGGAGGTGGCCATGAGATCCCCTAAATTGTGGCTGATGGATGTAAGTGTCTGGGTTGCCCTGCCCTTCGGCTCTGTCAGGCCTTGTCCCTCTTGCCTCCCTCCATCCCAAACCCAGGAGTCTCATGCCCCTGAAGCCAGCTGAAGGCAGCAGAGAGAGCTGGGAAAAGGCAGCTGAGAACAAGGCTGTGTCCTCTGCAGGTGCCAAGCACTGTGAGAGGCATCCGTGAGTGCCTGGAGCACACCAGCCCAGCATCAGATGTGCAGATCCTGTACACCCTGCTTGCCGTGCTGGCTCGTGAGTCCCCCAGGGAGCTGGTCAGCAGCATGTTGACCTCCGTGGCACCACATGACAGGTATCAGCCCCAACAGCCCCAAAGGAAGAGGGAAAGACCCCAAAATCTGGCCTGGCTGTGCTCACCTGGGCATGGGGCCACGGCTGAGGCAGCCCTGCTGATACAGCACTGTGTTTGCAGTACATCCCTGGCCATGTGGGACCTGATGTATTCTCAGAACAACATCAGGTCCAAGTTCTGGACAGAGCTGCAGGGAAGGATTTGCTCCCAGGAGCAGCAGGACTGCGAGCTGTTCAGCCCCACTGTGTTGTATGCCGTCAGAGTTTATAAGGCAGTAAGTGACCTGCCCTGGCTCACCTTGGGGACAGGAGACACTCGTCACACGTGTCCTGCCTCCTCTGTGCCAGCCCTTCCTCTCCAGTTGCTTCTCAGATGCTGCCAGTGGTCAGAGGAGGACCCTGCAAAGACCCCATGGAGTGCACGGACAGGGCTGTGCCCAGGAGGGACACCTGGCCCCAGTGCCCTCACCTGGAGCTGCCTGAGGGGAGCAGGAGCCCCACAGCTCTGCCTCTCTCTCACCACCACCTTTGTTTCAGATGCTGAACCCCACTGACACTGAAATCCTTGAGCTCCTCCAGGAGAACCGGATGAGTCCAAAGCTGGAATTTCTCTCACTGCTGCTTGCAGGTCTCAGCACCACCTTGGAGAGTCCTGAGAAGGTGAGGAAGGTGTTGAGTGGAGTAACATTGGCCAAAGAGGTGGCTTGGCCTCAGCTGGGTGTCAGGAGCTGGGTGACAGTTCCCAACACCCTCCCTGCCATGGACAGGGCTGGGGGGTGCCCAGGAAGGTCAGAAAAGGGGGGTGATCAAGCCAAGGACAGGGAGTTTTTGTTCTGGTCTCCTCTCCCTGCTCTCCCCTTCCCTGCTCCCTGCATACCTGGCTGCTGCCAGGTGGGCTTTGACTGCCTCACTGAGAGGAAACCCTGTGCTTCTCCCAGGCAAGAAGACTTCAGTTCCTGCTGCCAGATGTTGTGGAGCACCTGCAGCACCCTGACAAAGCCATCAGGATGAAGGCCCTGCGGGTGTTCCAAAATGTGGTGCATCACACAGAGAGGAAGGAGGCCAGCAGCATCGCCCTGCAGCTCTCAGAGCAGCTCCTGCCACTCTTCCATGATGTATGGACACTCAACCATCATCTTCTCCCCTCCTCCATCCCTTGAGGGATGTTTTCTGCCTCTGGGAAACCTGTGCTGGAATCCCTGCTCAGCATGTCCTGTCCTCCCCTGCAGGAGTGCAGTGAGCTAAAGGAGAGCTCCATCCACCTCTTCAAATACCTGGTGGAGTCTGTGGTGGGCAGGGACAAGAGGAGAATGAGGAAAAAAGCCTGGAGGGGGCTGGTGCCACTGCTGCTCTGCATGAATGAGCAAACACAGAGTGTGGCACAGGTGAGGGGCTCAAAACTGGGCAGTAGTGACCCCACAGAGGTAGTGTCAGTGTTGTGGGCAAGGGCTGCTGGCCCACACCTGCCTCACCTGGCCCAGCGGCCTGATACAGGCCTGAAGGCACCAAAAGTCTTCCCAGATTTCCCTGCAGGGCTTTGAGACCCTGCCCTCACCCACCAGGGCTGTGCCCAAGAGTCCCCTAGGTGTTCTGGCCAGGCACAGCTCCTGAAGGACAGGATAAGCCCAGGGTCAGAGCTCTGCCCAGCTGGGTCTGAGCCAGTCCCAGCTGTGGGATGCCCACCAGGGTCTCTGGGACTGCAGCCTGGCCAAGAGGAGAGGGGCTTCAGATCCCCTTGCCAGCCCCGGGGCAGTGTTCCATTCTCTGCTGCTCGGCAGGTCTCCAGGGAAACCCTCCTTGCCGTGGCTGAGATCCTGAAGTGGGAAGAGCTCAAGCAGCCGATCCAAACACAGCATCCGTGGGAGATTGCAGAGCACTTGGTGATAATAACCTCAGAGCCCCAGGGTCTCCAACATGGACCAGGCCCCAGGAGCTTCTCTCTGGGCACCTCCTCTCTTCCCAAGGGTTCTGGGGGAGTCCTCAGCACATCTGGGTCCTGGAAGATGCACAGAGGTGTCTAAGGGCCCTCTAAGACCACTCTGCCTGTGGCCGTCTCTGGTCCCTTGCTGAAAGATGAGAATATCCTGGGTGGGAAGGGGGTGGCTGGGAAGGGGGACTGGTCTGGCCAGCTGGGGAGGGCCATGTCAGCCCCGTGCCCTTGTCTTCTCTCTAGCTGGCAAAGGACAGGAGGAGGGCAGAGGAGTACCTGCAGCAGAGCCTGCCCTACCTGCAGGAGCCTCAGGCCAGCGTGCGGGAAGCAGCCGTCAGGTTCATCGGTGAGGGGGATATCTGTCCCCACCTGGGGATATCTGTCCCCCACCTGGGAATGTCTGTCTCCTGCCCAGGGGCCCTGTCTGGGCAGCCTGGCCCCCAGCCTGGGCAGGCCTTCCCCTGCCACCCCTGCCCACACAGTAGGTCTTGGTGGCCACCTTGCTCAGTGCCACCCCTGAGGCTGCTGGTGGCTCCTGGAAGGTCCCTGGGGAGGGGGCAGAACAGGGCTGGGGGAGCAGGGGGTGACAGATGTCTGTGCCCAGGGCTGGCTGCGAGGGACCTGCGGCACCGGAGCTGGGTGATGCTGTATGAGATCTTCAGCAGTGAGTGGGGAGAATGGGCAGGGGATGCAGAGGGGGTCTCTGCAGACATGGGGTTCATCTCAGCTCTTTCTTTCGGTCACAGTCTTTCAGGCCTTGAGGACAGACCCCGAGCCCTCCATCCAGTCCCTGGCAGCTCAGAGCATCCTGGTGCTGAGGGTTCTCAGCCAGCAAAGAAGATCCAGAGGGACCCTGAGAGTGCTGTTCTCATGGTACCACTGGGCCAGGCACAGGGTCGCTTCCCTCGAGGACACAGGGAATTTAATTTAATTAGATTTGTGATGAATTTAATGAAGTTGCTGTAAATTTGTGATTGAATAAGGCCAGGCCTGGCAGTGCCCTGGGCATGCTAAGCAGCCCACATCCTTCCCAGCCTTCCCCCTCTGCTCCCCCAGTCCCTGGCTGCTTGGACTCCTCACTGAGCTCCTCATGAGCTGGAGATGAGGATAGCACCAGGTTTGGAGTGCAGGGTTCTGATGTTTCATGAGATGCTTAGGAGAGATTTCTAACCTGAAATACGATGTCAGCACCACCTTCAGGAAGGATCTGATTCTCTCTGGACCACAACAGGATCACGTATGGGATGGTGCTCCAGTTTGTGGATCCTGTCCATTCAAGCAAAATGAAACCAGGCTTGGTTTGGGGCAACAAGGCTCCTCCAGGACCAAGGGGGCATTTGGGGGAGACATGATTCCTCTCCCTGTGCTCAGCCACCCATCCCTGGGGCTCACCAGGTTTGTGTTCTCCTCTCCCCAATAAGGAACACAAAAAGCCTTTGGGCAGCTGCCAGAATAAGTCACCAAAAAACCATTCCTTAGTCTGCTCCCTTATTTACAGAAGTTTCTGCCACAGACTTGCCTTCCCAAAACCTTCTTCCTGCCCATCAGACGTTAGCCTCAGATGATCTCTGCCCAGGGTAAACTGAGAAGCTCAGGCTGGAAGGCAGCAGGTACAATAGAGGATGCAGGTAGAAGGCACAATCAATGAATTTAAGAGAAAAACTACAATCACACCCCATGCTGTCACCAAAAAAAGCCATATTCCAGCTAACAGAAGAGAGACTCACTTTTTTTCCACCAGCCAATGACTTAAATTGATCTAATGTAGGAAGTCATCCTGACTAATCCTAATTTTATAGGGTCTAATGGCCATCACTTAGCTGTGATCACGCTTTACCCAGTGTGTGAAAGAGACACAGGTTGAGTTAAGGGTGGATGAGAAGGCAAGTGAGAGATTATCTGCTTTACAGCTGTTGAAAATGAGGCAGGAAAGGAGGGTGGAGGGGAATAAACCCACCCTGATTGAGTAAGGCAGTTCCTTAGCACATCACAAACTGCATGAACGGATCCTGAGCAACTGCAGAGATCTCTGCTCTGTATTGGTTTTTAAAGATTACTCTCCCTGTAATCTGCCTTTTAGGATCTAAATGGCCCATGACAAAAGGCCTCTGATTAAGCACTTCTTTTGCTTTGTTACACTTCTGGGTGAAATTGGTGTTCCTGAAAATAAAGTAACTGAATAAAAATGAAAAGAGGGAGGACTGATTGCAGGCTCACATTGCTGGAGGCTCTTCAGTGTCTGGTCCAAATTTGTTGGAACTTTAGCCATAACTCATTCTGGGTCAAATGCAATATTTTATTCAACCTGAAATAAATAATTTAATTTTAGGTTTTGGGAAAGCTTATTGTAGCTCTATGAAACATTCATATAAAAAAAAAAACACTTAGGTTACCTTTTTCTACTTTGAGGAAAACTTTTTAAGTATTTTAAAACAGAACCCATTCACCAAAACAGATGAAACTGCAGAATTATTTGGCTAACTCATGCCTGAAATTCAATAAAATGCTTATGAGCTAGTCCATCCAGCTTTACTATCAAAGAAAACTAAGCTTCTCATTTAAGTTTTTTTCCAGTGGGATTTTACAAAGCTTAGAAGAGACTTTTTTTTTCTAATTTTCTTTAAAAATTATCCAAGAATTAGCTTTATAAGGACCACGGTGGCTGCAGGGGGAACGAGCAAATTAAACTTACTAAAACCAAAACCAACAAACACAGCAACATTTCCCCAACACTTTCCCTGCGCTTGGGGAAAGGAAAGATAAAATGGAACACCGCAGTGCACAGGGAGCCCATCTCCTCTCCTTTCAGCAATCCAAGTGCTCGTTACTCCATCAGGGAGGACATGCTTCCCAGCCATCACAGCTTGTACTGATCCATGGCTGTTTAGCAATCCAGGACACACACACACAGCTTCAGCTCCAAGCTCTGATTTTTTCTTTCCCTCAGGACAAGAGAAACGCTGCATTACGCAAATGGAGTACAAGCAAGTGGCATCTCTGCTGAACAGCGTGGATGATGCTTGCAGGGCACATGCATGGCTGGAAGGTTAAGTCCTGAAGTGACGAAGTGATGAAGGATGAAGAGGGGAACTCCTCTTTCCTCTGTGATGGCCCTAGTGCTCTGCTAGGGAGGAGAGGCATTTTTTTAACTCATGGAATCTAAACTGCATACCAAATTGTGTTGCTAAAGGGTGGAAGATAACATATCTGAATGCCTCTCAGAACTCTGCTTCTGGGAGGGCTTGTTGGCATGTTGGCAGTGGAGGGGAAGGAGCAGAGGGAGTTCAGTCCCAGAAACTATGGCTGCAGTGCCAGGCACAAACACCTGAGCCAGCAAGGGGTAAATGTCCCCATGGGTTGTCAAGATAAAACCCTCAGTTTGGTAAGCAAGGCAATATCTGTCACATACAGCAGAATGAGTGAGTCTTTCTAGTTCTTTCCCTCTGAAAAAGTGATTCCATAACTTCCAGGCCACCAAATAGAGGGAACCTGGATTAGAGAGCATTGCTGGTACAACTGCACATGAGCTAACCCAGTAAAGATCTCTTTCACTGCTTGGGAGAAGTGGTTTTCCTTCATCTCAAATGGAATTTTTCACAAGGCCTGGATCAATTAGCAGTCCAAACACACATCTGTTTTTTATGGGTCCACCCAGTTCTCATCCAGGGAACTGAACAAAAAGTTTTGTTAATGAAGAGTTCAAAGTCCAGATTAGCTGTTTGTTCCTACTGGCTCCTGAATTAGGCAGCCAGACTGGGAGGTCAAAAGCATCTCGAGCAACTGGCTGAGACCCTGTACCTGTAAATCTAACAGACTGAATTCTGCTCTTCATTGTCCTCCTGCACACACACCTGAAAAGGTCAGGGAAATCACTTCATCCTGACATCTCTGGATAGCAGGCAAAAGCAGAGGAATATCTGAAAGACCCTTGTGTTTTTCAAGTTTATACATTGCTGTTCCAAAGGAGAAAAGAAGTGAATTTCCTCTTAGCCCCAGAGACCCAAAGATTCAACAATGTCCATACAGATGTCAGAACAACTCTCACCTTCATATCGCCATGAGATCTCAAACAGCTGCTTCAATATTCCTTTAAACAGAAGGGCAGTTGGTGTTCCAGATGTTTTATTTTGCAAGTGAATGATTTTTTTTGTCCCTTCAGCATCCATCACCATGCTTTCTTTTGCAATTCTGTTGCCTACTTTGCAAGAGCAAATTACATGAGCACAACCTTTTGCCTTTCACCTCTGCCCCATTACTCATTAGATGTGCAACTTTCAAAGCAGATATCCCAGGGACAGAAGTAGGAGGTAGCTGAAGATTTTGGTTTTGGGGGCAGGCTCTGTGGATAATTCTAGAATGGGGGAGATTAATAGAGCAATAGAAAACCTGAAGTTTTAGTGATTCAGCTCCTTTTCTATCAACCCTTGAACAAACAGCTAAAGAGGGCCATGATTTGCCCAGGGAAGAAGGAAATTAGATAGAGAAGGATGCACATGTGTTTGATAAACTCTTCCCAAACCCTCAGTGGTTGTTCCAAAATGTGCATATAAGCCTGGTTCATTATCCACATATCCACCAAAAAGAAGCATTTCCAGGGCTCAGCATCAGAACCAGGGAAAAGGAAGGTGGGAGGCAAGAAAAAGGAATTGAGGTATCCAGATCAAGCCTGCAGAGCCACACTCCATGTGTTGTCCCCTCCAAGGTGTCCAAGTCCTGCTTGCCCTGGGCTGCTGTACCCAGATGTAGCTGTCACCAGAGCCCTGGGCTGGAGCATTGCAGCCCTTTGATCCCAGCTCCACTGCAGGAAATGTTTGGGAAGGGCTGACTCCTTGCTCCTTCCAATGCACAAACATCCTCGACCACACCTCTGGGGAAAGAGGAAATTGTCAGCCAAGCAAATTGCTTTTTGGATTGCTTTTTGTCCCGTTGTGAGAGCTTCACTTTAGGAGCTATCATGGGAAGGGGTGACATGATCAGGTGAAAACCCCACATCCCAGAGGTGCTGCAGGGGCGCAATATATATTAATAAACTAATTCCTTGCAGCTGAGGCAGAAGCACAGAGCAGTCATTGCTTCTTCAGAAGACTATAGATTTTTGATGAAGCGGTGTGGAGAAAAAGACCTATTTTATACCTAAATAATAAAAATAATAAAGGGAGACAAATAAATAAATAAGTAAATTCTGCTTGATAAATGCATTATTAGCTGTAGTAGGAGCAATTACAAGAAGAATGGGAAGTGACAGCTGCAGGTCCCAGATAGCCAAGGCACAAAAGGGGAATTTTAGACAAATGTCCTTCAGATAATGGATTTGTTTCTCATTCAGTTTGGGGAGGGAGGTGGCAGATATGGGAAGTATTAACAGGCTGAGCCTCACATAAGGAGCAGAAATGCTGCAGGAATAATTCAGCTTTTTTTTTTTTTCTTCCCCGGTACATCTGACTTCATATTTTTATAAAACAATGTGGGTTTCTCTGTCCTCACCCTCTCTGCTCAGAGCTATTCCCATAAAGGGAAGGAAAACAGGGTCTTGGGATTACCTCCTTTGTAAGCATGTCTGTTGCAGGACTGGCAGCTCAGATTAATAAGAGAGTGAGGTGACCTCTGAGAATGGGATCACCAGCTCTGTGAGTGTCCATGTTGGGGGGGCAATGGAAACTTGATGGCAGCAGCCCAGCAGAAACAACCCAGAGACTGCTCTTAGGAAGCCACTTCCTCCAGATGCCTCAGGGACCTGCAGAAGTAAGGTCTGCCCATGGGTATCTCGTTCAGTAGGCACAATGAAATGCATTGCCCAGAGCCAAACCAGCATCTCTTCCACTGTGACACCTTCTATATTTGTGAGCCCTGTGCAGCCTGATCTCAAGCCTGTGGATCCCTTCTGCTGACTGATGCTTGGCTGGGACGTGGAGGAGAAGCAGCTTGATGGGGCCATAGGGGATCATTCTCCTCCAGACCTTGTGCCAAATATCCAAGGAATGGTTGCTGGGATCTCACTATAAAACCTTGCCTCAAATCTTTTCCCAATAAGGATGAACAGTGGAAAAAGTGAAGAAAATACCTCCTTTTTTTTTCTACTGACCAGTTTCTGTCCAAGCCACTGAGACTGGTATTTGGAGCCACACCTGTTGCCCTTTTCCTGTGAAGCACACACCTTTTGCTGCTTTAACCTGTGGCACTTTTTCAGCCACACAGTAATGAAAGCTTTTGGCCTTTTCAGGAGCATGGGAAGGCATAGGTGATGGAAGGTGGAGGGAGAATGACTCCCCTGGATAGCAGTGTGTGCCATAATAACAGTGTGAGAACCAGTTGCAATTTGCTGGGGATGATGACACAGAGGTCAGACATGCTGTATTGTAATTTACATCCAGGAAAATGTAACCAGACATGACCAGACAATGAAGGATCACTCTTTCAGTTATTATGAACAACGAACATGCAGCAGGAAATCATAGAGGCCTTTCTACAAGACCCCTTTGCCTTCAGCTTAGCTCCATCCCGGTGTAATTGCACTCCCTGGTTTGCATTAGTATTTTCTCCTGCCTCTCCCATGTCCTCTTCTCCCTGTGTGTCATTCAGAGCCATTAGCAAAGATTGCACAGCCCTACTAGGGATCCCCTCAAGGCATATATAAACTTTCCTCACAAAATATGATCTGTCCAGCCTGAGGCAACACCCAGGAGGGAAGATTTCAGCCTGAGTGGTTACAATTTGGGAAAGGTGCAACAAAAAGTGGCATCTAATAATAGGAAATGTGAGGCAGCCCTAATAGAAAGCACATTACAGACCTGTGCTCTGCATATAATGTCTTGTCTCCAAGTTAATTGCTCATCAGTTTGGTACATAAACAAAGACTGGTGCTGTGACTGTGCAAGTGGCAGGGCTCATTCCACCATGAGCTTCTGCTGCCAAAAGCAGGCACTCCCTGTCGGCTGTCCCCTGCCTGCCCAGCATGGAAAAGCTCCCCACAGAACCAGGTGGCCCTCCTGGACCTGAGGAGCTGAGGGTCTGTCACCCTGCCATGGCTGTGCTCTCTCCTGTCAACAGAGGCGTCCAGCTGGAGCAGAGATGCTGCAGGATCTCCTCATCTCAAATGCAATCCCTTCTCCAGCCCCAGGAAGGCTTACAGACAAATCTTTGGTAATTTCAGCTCCTGGCTGGTGTTCTGAAACCCTGCCAGTTTTGCTTTTGTAAAAACAGAAACCTACAGGCACTGGGACAGCAGCACTGGCTCTGCTGAGGCAGAGTTATTAGAGCAAAGTCTGAGGCTGGGAACAGGGAGCATCCTACAGTTAGGGTGGAAGACTGGAGGCAAACCCAGCAGTCTCTGCTGAGATGTAGGAACATATGCAGGTCTGAACCTGGAGGTCTGATGGAATCTGAGGAAAGAGAACTTAGCAGGTAAGATGGGGAAGAGCTGGAGGACAAAAAACCAGGATTGTGAGGGTCACAGAAATGACAGGTTAAACACAGATAGACTTGGTTATTCTTTTCTTACATGGATCTAGATTCATACCAGTTGAAGACAGGTAGGACAAGTTCATCCTACATAATCCTCTGCAGGTGTCACCTAAAAACACATTTGCACAAACAGTTGAGTGCTCAGATCACATTTACAGACCACTGAAAAGAGGAGAGAGGAATCCTGCACATGATACCGTTATTTGTGTGGTAGGATTTTATTTCTCCATCCCTTTTGCCATTCCTGTGTGCACAGGACTCTGCCTATTGGTCTTGAAATCTTACCACAGTTCCTGCTCTGTTTCCTCACTGCCATTGCTCCCCTCTGAGCCTGGAAAGGGAAGGGGACAGAAGGGGGAAGCAGCATTATTCAGATATTGTTTTGTGAGAGGTGGATAGTGGCTCTGTGGTCCTTCACATCCAGGAGAGGTCAGTCCACACCACCAAGTGAAGCATCACTTCTTAAATATCCGTTACTGCCTCAGGAGTGGTTGTTCCTATGGTGGCAGCTGAACCTCCTGCATGGTTGTGACACAGCTGGAAATGAGATCACTTCTCTTCCAGGCAGTGCAAAATTTAGCCTATTCCCATTCTTGTGCACAAACAATTGATGGGAAGGAGCAGCTCAGTCCCAGGGCTCAGTGCAGACTGGCAGGGACAGAGGTATGAAGGAGGGAGGGTTGCAGGGAGATGCCCAGTGACCACAATTAATCCCTACACCACCCACAAAGCTATCAATCTCTAGACCTGGATCCAGAGATCCAAACCATCATATCTGTCATCCATGGGTACCCTTGGGTACCACGGGGTCTCACAGGGCACTGTTTCAAGAGCTATTTTCTCCACCCACAAAGACATACTTTTCCTGTGCTGAGTGTGAAGACAATAACCTGGGAGACTGGAAAGGCTGTCTCCATACATGGAAGTCTGCACAGCCATCCTAGGCAGGACAAACATCACTTCTGCAATAATTTCTGCTTTATCTTTGGGGCTGCCCAGAATATCTCTGCTGTTTGGAAGGGTGTAAACACACATCTAAATATGTGTGCCTGGACTGAGGTGGGCATGAGCAGGAGCTCCGTGTTTATTAGTCAGTAAGGTCAGCATCATACAACAGCCTGATGGGTCTTTAAGGCTGCACCAAGCTTGTGGCCACCACATGGCACTGAAGACTGAATTTGCATGGCTTGCTAACTATTGCATTGCCATCCCTGTCTGTCCCTGCTAGGACAGAACTTCTTGGCAACAATTTCTAAGTAGCCCTAAGGTCTGACCGTGAGAAAAGCCCAAAATCTGGTATTCCTGATTGCATGAACAACTGGTCTCACCTGGAATCATACAGCAGGAGGTGTAATGAAGCATTGGTGTTTGGCAGCAAATAGGTCTAGACAGATCACCAGGCTGATTCTAAATGGCAGAGAATGAATGGCCAGAGGTGAAAATTGTCTGTTCTTGGGAGTGCGCTGTTTGCAATAGTCTTGCTGCCCAGGAGGATACTGTAAGTTATCCCATGGCAAAACATATTCTAATTTGTCTTCAGCTCAGCCTACGAGTCTGTAATCAGTGCTGCTAATCTTTAATAAAAGGGGTTCACAGGAGCTTTTGTTTTTAATGACATGGTGGGTGATAGCTCTTTCTTGTTATAATCCCCTCTCAGAAAGCATCTGATGGGGAAAATGTCTCCCTTGACAGTTTGCTTAAATTTTCATTTGCCAAAACACTGAATAAACTTCTTGTTTGTCTAATGGAACTAGAAGGAATTGTGACACTTTTATTGTTTGTTTACTTCCTCACTGGGGCACCAGCTAAATTGAAGGTGTCATCACGCAGCAATGAGAATCAAGCTTCTTAATTTAACTGACTGGTTTGCAAACAAGGGTCTCCAATGCACCACTGAGCCACACAGGCTTTACAGTGACCACGGACTGAAACACAGCACTGAACTACAAGCAGGAGAAGCAATGCAATGGGGAGGTAATCCCAGAAAAGCTGCTTCTTTTGCAGGCACAGAGGCACTGGTCAGATGGCATCTGTAAGACCGGCAACGGGAAGACAAAGAGAGCAAATTTTCCTACAAATCCTACATAATTAGCAGCTGCTGCTAGATTAATGCTAGCTCTAATTCTGAATGGTGGAGGGGGGTCTGGATTTCTTGCCTGAATTCCCTCTATTATTCACTCTTTTTATGCCCTTAAAGCCAGGAGCAGAATTACTCTCGTTTTACACCACACTAAGCAAGGAGAGAAGGCAGCAGTCGGGATGCAGACAGAGGAGCAGTCCCCCATGGATCGGTGAGATTTTCAGACAGATCAAATGTTGAGCTTCAGGTAATTGGCAGAGATCCTTTAATGTCTGAGTTTAACACTCACCTACTAGAAGAGAACGCAATTAGGCAATGAGATTTGGAAGAGTCTGAAGTGCCAGGTATAATAATTCAGCTGTAGTGAGCTATTCAGAGGAAAGCTGAAGGCTGAGAGCTGTCAATTACACCAGGGGTGAATTAATACAACCAAATTCATGCACTGAGGCGTCTTATTATTGCTGTGATCACATTTTATTATGAAGCAGTTTGGGTTAGGTTTTTTTTTTTAATTTATTTATCTATGTTAATTTTGTACAGAGGCAAATAAGTTATGAGTTGGGAATTGTATTAATTTCACTGCTTGGAAATATTTTAATAGCCGATTAGGTTGTTTGCTAGTTGATGCGTTTTTTCTTTCTCTTCTTTCTGCTCATTAGAAAATTAGTCTTTTTTGCAAGAAACACCACAGGGTAGCATACCATAACCCTTCCTTGTTTTCATCCCACACAAAATTTACTGGTCACCCCCTAAACTCAGCTTCCTTATTATACATTTGCTTGCCTCCCTCGTGTGCATTTTAAGGGTTTACCTCTCCAGTGCAAAGAGAAGTCGATTTTACTGTCTGCAGGGAAGTCTCCTCATCCCCCCAAGGCAAAATACTGCATTTCACTCTTACAGCAAGCACAAGGGGGCTCAGCAATCAGAATCCACAATCAAGGAAAATCATCATAGAATCATAGAATGGTTAGGGTTGGAAGGGGCTTTAAACATTGTTTCAACTCCCCCTCCATAGTCAGGATCACCTTCCACTAGACCAGGTTGCTCAGGGCCCCACCCAGCCTGGCCTTGAACACTTCCAGGGATGGGGAATCATAATTCAGCCACATCCAGCAAATAATGTCACATATTGAGGGCACTGCACCATTACACTGCACCAACCCAGCCTGCAATCAGCAGCATTGCTCTTTGCTGACCAGGCAGGCTGAAGGGGAACCACACAGTCCAGGAAAGGTGCTGAAGTGCCTTCTGGTTCTAGGTCATGGTGTCTCACCCAGACAAAAGCCACTGGTGTGTGGTGCACGTTTGGGATTGGTAGGAAGATGTTTCTTCACAGGACATGTCATGGAGGACACCAGTGACGCCAAGGACAGTGTACACACATTGGACACCTTGTAACTGCATGGATCTGATCTTCTGGGAAGAAAGGAAAAAGCAAAGTTGGAGAAAGAACAAATAAATTCTGTGATTTTTCTTGTTTCCTTACAAAATTATGTAAGATAGAAACAGCAATGTTTGAAAGCCCTGAGATAGTACTGGGAGTTTTGCCCATCCCATTCAAAGAAACAGAGATGTCTGAATACTTGCTGCTTTTACATTCTAGCCATCTCAGACAGTTTAGAGATGTTAGTTAGTTTTTTCACCTTGAGAGGACAGTGCTCCAGGATTTTTCTTCTCCACACATGTGGCACAGGCAATGTGAGGTTTGTGGTCTGCTAGGTGTTTGTCTGTGGTGGAGCAGGAGTGTCTGCAGATGCCAACCACAGCCCCTTCCTCTGTCAGGTCACTGCTCTGAATAGGAAGAGCCTTTAAGTGCTTCAAAGTGAGGGAAAAGACCACTTCATTGCCTTGGCCGCAGATATATCAGCACAGCTTCAACAGCTCTAGCTGCTGGAAGCTCAGAAAGTTAGAGGAATCCTACACTAACATTTTTCTTTGCCTTAATTACCGAAATAGACAAATGGGAAATTGGCCCATCATGAAGATAAATAGCAATAAAAAAACGCAGTTGAGAAAAGTGTTCCTGCTAAATTATAATTAACCACCCACCAGCAGCTACCTGACAGAGGTGAGAGGGGAGGCTGTAGCAGCCCCTCGCATTGGCCGCCAGAGCTCCTGTGATGCTCCTCGTTACTGCACCTCTGGGGCACTTAATGCACCATTCTGCTTTCAGTGCAATTATAAAAGGCCACTTACATTTGCCACCCCCCCTCTTTGTCTCCCCACCCCAAGATCTCTAATAGTCTAAATTATCAGCAAATTGCCTATTTGATAAGGGCAAGCCATTTTGCATTGAGAGCTGAACTATTTCCCACTTCTGGGGGATAATATTAGGCAAATAACAAGCATCATTCTTTTGACACGTACAATTATTTGGCAAGTGTATGTTTGAATAGCCTGCTCCTTTGTGTGACAGGGTCCATTCCCCATTAGCATACTTGACAGATGAATATGCTTGGTCCTTGTGGAAAAACCTGGCAGTAACCATGGTGATTGGGAGACAATGTTTTGAGTGAGGGATGTATTATCAATTTCAACTGGAACTGGAAAAAAAAAGAAGTGTACAGCTCGTTAGCTGATCTGCAATACAGGAGATATACATTGTTCACAGGTAATTAAACCAATCTTGGAACCAGTTTTGAACTCACATAAATTAGAGTCAGAGGTGTCTACCTGTTTTGCTGTTTTGTTGGTTCCCAATGGAAGTTTCTCTCCTTGAGTTTTAATTAACTTTCCATTTGAATGAACTGAAATGTGGTTTTCTACATGCTCCAAAGTTTTGGGGGCTCCAGGGTGAAGTGGATCACGAGGACACACCCTGTCCCTGGGTGTGTCAGGGGGGAGTTTGGTACCCAACCGTAGTAGTTCCCACCACCTTTTGGGTTATTCTGGCTGTGTTTTCCCTTTAGAGCTGTGAGGGAGATGTGCAGGGAGATGTTGCCCTCATGTCACTGGTCAGAGCAAGCAGCTCTGCAGAGGCTGTAGAGATCTTTCCTGACCTTGCTGAACCAAAGCCGAAATGCAGAGTCTAGTTCCCACCTCGTGGATGTGACTGCATGTCAGGGTAGCTCTGCTATCTGTGCTGGGTCCCAGCTCCTCCTGGGCACACAGATTTCCCAGTGGAAGTTCTAGAAGTGAGGCAGACACTTGGGGATACCTAGTGCATGTAAAGAGACAGCTCTGGATGCAGCACCAAACCATCACAGGGAGCAGAGCTATCCTTATGCCTATATTTGATCAGAATGGCTGTTCTTTTGCCTCTCCCCCTTGGGGAAGAGACCAAATAACCCATGCATAGCAATGCTTTGCCTTGAATCTTGTCCATTTAAATTTTTACAGAATAGATGAAAAACATCTCCATTTTGTCCTGGTAGTTACTTTGCATCAGCTTTTCTGGGAATAGACTGACAAAACACCCAGGCAAGGAGGATCAGTACCAGCTTTTCCTTCATGTTATGTTAATAATAAAAGCAGCAAACTGAAACCATTGCCTAGTCCCTCTCTGAAGTCCCTAAATCCCTGCCACACATAACCCTACTTTATGGTTAAAAAAAGGGCCAATTATAGAAACAAGGTTATTATTAGCAGGTTGATTAGGAACATATTCTCTACAGTCCTTCATTAGAAGAAATGTCCCTGCCTTTTTCAACACATATTTGCCATCATTTTTCACACACCTGGTGCTCTTTCCCTTTTATTACTGTAAAATATCGACTTGGAAAATGCTGAGTCAGGTGCCTGAGGTCAGAGAAGCCAATTTTTACTGGAGTAATGAAGCCCTCTGCCTTTTAGGATTTTTTTTTCTTTTTCTTTCCTTGCTTTTTCTTGTTACTGAGCCTATTTTCGGCAAACGTTTGATTTTTTTTTTGTTTTGTTTTGTTTTGTTTCCCCCCCCCCCCCAGCCTCTGTCCCCATTACTCTCCCTGTTTTGGACTCTGGCAGGTTGAGAGCTACAATTAGAGCCAGTGTTGATGGTGCTGGCCATATGGCTTGCAATGCAAAACACCAGCTGCATGGGAATCTCGGGACAAGCCCTCTGCAAGGTCACTGCACACATGGCAGGGTGTGCCTGCCCAGGGGGGACACTCAGCCCTGTCCCCTGTCCCCCGTGGGTGTGGGGTCACCCAGGTACCCATCCAGTGCCTCTGCTCCAGAGCCCTGGTGATGTCACAGAGGGGAATTCTGTGCACAGAATCGGAGCTCAGAATGGCAGAGGCTTCTGTCCCCTCCTTGGGAGAGCAGCTGCACATTCCTGCGGGATTGCAGCATCACAGAGAGATTTCTTTCATTGCAGCACCTGTGTGGCTCCCAGAGCTTCCAGCCAGCCTTGGTGAGTGTGGCTCTGGGGAGTTGCAAGTGCTCCTGGGGCTTTTTTTCATGGGAAAGAAGGGAAAATAAGGTAGGAGACAGACTGAATATGCTCTCATTCAGGAGCACATAGTGCCTTAAAGCAAGGTCCAGGCCAGCACTAGGACTGAGGTTTCCCTTTTATCAGAGGGGTTTTTCGAGGGAGTTTGGCTCCCTGGAAGACCAGGGAGTCTGAGTACCATTGCTGGACAGCCACATAGACAGGGAATCTCAGGGCAGGAAGCATCTCACTCTCCTGAATCAGGCAGATTTCTGCCCATTCTGTTGCAGCAGTGACCCTCTCCTTCCCACCCCAAAGACAGCTGACAACATGGCAAGAACTGTGGTTCTTTACTTGATCCATAGTCTCAGCTGTGCCAGTGATATAAACATGGCAAAAACAATCGCTTTCTGCAATCACAAATGCATTACATCCATGTCTAAAGAGCAGAGCTTTGTCCCATATTGTGCAGATTTTTTCAGTGGAGAAGAGTGTTTAAGTCACTTATTTCCTGTAGAAATAGTCCTGTAAAAAAGCAACCTGAGCATCTTTTGCAGCCAGCTGCTTTTCAGGAAACCTAGCACCAAGCTGACCAAGCTGGGATTTCCTCTGGGTCTCTCGTGACATTAGCAGATACGTTTTTAAAGATGTCACATTCATAAAAGAGTGAGGATGTGACCTGACTGAGGCAGGCATTTCCCAGGCTGTTTATCACCCTCCGATAAATGAATGAGAGCGTTTGATGCTCACAGGCACTAACTAGACCAGAAGGGCCCTCCCTGGGACTGAGCCAACTGCCCTGCTCTTCTCAGAGACCATAAAACTCCATGTCCCAGGGACTAACACACAGGCCACTGAGCAGCTCATCATGCTGAAGGAAGCTGGGGAGCTTTACATATCCCATGGCATGGTCTGCCTGTGAAATGTGTCCACTGCTGCATTTCCAGGATGCTGCTCTTTAACAGTATGTGGCAACACCATGCAGCACTTCAACACAGCGAGAGAGGAAGGCTGCCACAGCCACCCCAAAATGCCAGGAGGAATTAGCCCAATGCTAGCCTTTCCACAGGATACAACCTCCCAGCCCTCACCAGTCTGACTGTCGTGGCTGATTTAGAACCTGAGGCTCTAAATCTCACCTAAAAACCAGCAGGCAAGATCTTTGCCTGTGTTAAAAATTGCCATCCTGCCCCAAACTAAATCCATATGAGAAGGGATGGGAGAGGTTTCCCAGCTAAGCACTTAATTCCCAATGCTGAAATCTACAGTAACATAGTCATCGTAAGGTGCCCACAAAAAGTAACAGACAGGGAAAGAAGATAGAACATATAAAATTTCTAAGAACATGTAAAAATTTTTATTGATAGGTGTTCAGAATTCTAAAATAGAAGAGCCTGAAACTAGAATAGTTTAAGTATGTAATAGTCTTAAATAAGAGAACAAGAAGAATGAAAATAACTTAACTTCCATTACCTTGTCACAGCCCAGTCACTCAAAACAGGCACTGGGTGGCAACGAAAGAGAAAGGCACATGAGGTGATGGGGCAGAAGTTTTTCCTGGGATCAGACTGTGTTCCTTTCCATATAGACAGAATACTTAAAGCATGGACATCTTCCTGTGAGTCTTTCACAGTGCCTAATTTAGGTTTTACACAATGCATTGCTATGCACATGGCTGCAGAGAGCAATTGAAAACATCTTAATGAGGTACTTGGGCTCCTTACTTAGTCCATGAAGAGAGCTGGTGACTGACAAACAGCTGAGGAAGCCTGGGAGCGATCAGAGCTGCTCAGCTCTGTAGAAAACACAAAGCACAGCACAGTATGAACTTTCTCCCTTCAGGCAGGAAATAATTGCCTGCCTTCCCAAACCAGGGCACTTCTGTGCCTACATGTCACTGGATAAAGTTTTCAGCTGAGTAAAGCACAAAACAGGAATTATCCACCTTCAGGGTTTATCAGTGTGGGATGGAGGGCTTCTGAGTTGCAAATTGGGATGCAAATACAAATATCTCCTTGCACCTTGCTGAACCAGCTTCAGCACACGTGGCTTGTTAGAGAGAAAATCCAAATCTGGTGGTGAATTCAAGGTTCAGCAGCCAGAACTGGTTGGAACCTCACTGTTATCTGCACACCTGTGCTCCGAGATGGACAAAGTGGGTGGTGAGGAGAAGAAATGACCAATCTAATCTCCTGTGAGACCCACACCTGGATGACGTGCTGACCTGGACTCTCTCCAGCAGTGGAGACACATTTTGGGCTTCCTGAAGCTCCCCACCATGAGGCAGGAGTCACTGGTGTGATACCCAGCCAGAGTCATACCCCACATGCAGGCTTTTCTGGGCTGCAAGAACCTGCAAATTCCAGGGAGATCTAGAATGAGCATTACTGTTAGACATAGGCCTAAAGACACATTAAAACATAATGAAGTGTCTTAATCACTCTTTACAAGCTAAATTTATCACAGGGAACCCTGTAAAATGAAAGTGAAAGAGCAATTCCACAATGACGCTTACCCAAGACGGATTGAGAGATATTATTTGTTGCTAATGAATGGCAAATTCATTGCTGTCTCATCTGCAGAAATGAAATTTGTGGGCACGTGGAGCAAGGGCCCTGGGCTGCTCTGAGAACATTCTGTAATCAGCTCACGGCACCTGTTAGAAGTGCCTGGGAGCTTGGTTACACTGATGCTCTAATGCCCGGGCACAGGCATGTCTGCCTCAAAATCCTCTGCTAACCTGGGGCTCAACTGCTTTGTGGCCCCTCCAGATTCAATTGACTCCATCAGCAGGATTTTCTTTCACAGAGCCCGGGGGGAGAGCACAATGATTTCTGCAGCTTCCTTAATGAAGCCAAGACATCTCTGCCTAAGTGGTATGTTCCCCTGCATAATTAAATATTTGGCAGTGGATAAATATTCCAGGCAAAAACCCCAGGTTCCCAGTGTCTGCTGGGCACCTGCAAAGTTGCCATCCCTGAGCATGTGCATCCCCATCACATGATGCAAAGCACCCAGAAGTTCTGATCTTTTCTTTCCCTGTCTCCCCGTGGCCTGTGGGAGCTCCCAGCCCTCCAAACATGCACAGTTCACTGCAGCCAAAGGGCAGTTCAGGCAGACATCCCTTGGGATCACTCTCTCCCACAGGCTGCTGCTTGGGCAAAGCCCCAGCCAGCCTTCAGTGCTGCCCTGAAGAGCGAGGGTTTGATGAACATGCTGAGAGGCCAGATGGACCACATCCCAGCGGGCTTCATTACAGACCTTTGCTCTGTTCAGCACAAGTGGTCAACAGTCTCTGTCCTCTAGATGTGCCCTGATGTACTGTTTTCCTGTAGCCTTAATGACAGCGACGCTGCGTGTTGTGAATGCAGAAAAATCCACAGACATGGCAGAAAGGCTCTTTGCTCATGTCTGCTCAAAACCTCTGAGGACCTTGGGGCTAGGAGAGCACCCAGCTGCCTCTCCAGCTGAGCAAAGCCCTTGTCTCTGACTGTCACCAAGGGCATATCCATTGGGCAGGCCAATGCAACCTCCTCTAAACACTGCAGGAGTGAATTTGAATAAGTGGCTTTCCATCTCAGATCCACCAGACATCTCATCCTCCCCTGTGCCCATCTCATGAGTGTCCCTTCTGTGTGTCCTTTCTACCTTTTTGACCATGGGTATATGTCAATGTGCTTTAGGACAGCAGAGCTCTGCTGTCTGCCTGCTCTAGCTCAGGCTTTTGCAAAGCTGAACTTTTCTTCACAGGGCTAATTTCTGCATGGAGCAGCAGGGGCAGGATGCACTCTTGAAGGATAAATGCTTTAGGACTGTTCCAATGGACATTATAGGAAGCCTCAAAGCACAGCTGGAGAGGTCCAGCTCACTGCTTTACCACCAATTCACTGCATGAGTGTGGATAAATAAATCATTTCACCTCTTACTGCCCCCATATAAAAAGAAATGATGGTGCCTTTCCTTTGTCAAGCACTGCGAGATCTCGGGATAAAACACACTCAGAGTTTTATTAATTCTTCTTTTGGGCTCTTGTTATTAAAGTGATCTGTGTGGTCATGCACCTTTGAAGTAAATATCAGCAGGAAATAGAAAAAGAGAGCTCCCCAGCATGCAGGGATCAGACAGTCCCATCGATTGCAAACACACAGCCTCATTTAAACTGGTGGGTGCTGTGCACACACAGCAGCCAGGACTGTCTGCTCCCAGCGAGTTCCAGCTCGATGTCCTGAGTAACCTCCTGGACCCACATCCAATCAAACTGATGGCACAGGGAAAAAAATCTTTCTTTATACATTTGCAGCTCTGCCATCATCAGAAGCCAGTGGAATTGCATGACCTTCCTGCCAGCAGACGATGGCTGAGCTGTGTATTTTCCTTGAGGGTCTCATATATCGTCCTCCTGAAACGTGGTTGAGGCAGGTAACTGTTTGTTAGGCTGTGTGCTGGAGGATTGTACAAATACAGCTTCTTCTTGTCCTTGAAGAGCCTATAAATAAATGGGCTCTTACCCTGACTGCAGGCTGCAGCATTAGTCAACACTCAAGCAGTTCATTTGGAAATTTGTACACAATAGAATCCAAGACACTTGAAAAAGCAGCAGAATGTACCTTTTTTGTGTGCAGCTGGATTTAGCGCTTGAGCAAACTGCCGGACTCAGAGGCAGAGAGACCAAAGGTCCATCTCTATCCACAGCAACACAGCTCAGACAGCCACGGTGTTTATGTTCCTTCCCTTGCCTCTCCAGAAATGCCTCCAGAGCCTTCCAGGGGGATGAAGAATCCCAGCCATCCCTCTGCCCTCAAAGGTGTTTATATTGCATAGTGATTATCCATCCCTGCAACGTGGCTTTTTTATTTGGCCCTGCAACCTGAGAAATCAGAGGACCAATTCTCCTCCCACCATCTATTCCCTTCCTATTTCCCTTATCTGAGTTTTAAAAAAAAATTACTGTCTGTGTTGCCCAGGTCTGGATATGCAGCATACCTGAAAAGCAGGTCCAAAGCAGTGCACAGGAGCTGGATGTCAAAATGCAATATTTCTCTGCTGGTCATTTTTTAATACGTAATGGTTATACTAATTTTTTTCTAGCTCTTATTAGCCTTATAGCTGCATGACTTAAATTATTACTCATTACCACACTACCATTTCCATAATTTATATTGTTTATAGTCTTGCCACTTTAATTATTTAATTTTGCAAAGTATTTTGGAGACTTGTTTGTCCAGTGCTACATACTGTGTCACCCTGCCATGTCTTGTATTGCTGTGATTTCTGGCAGTCCCACTGCACAGGAAAGCAAAGGGAAAAACAAAAGGAGTCCCCAGCCTTGTCACCTGCATAAAACAAACCCAGACTGATGGATCTTGTTTTATGAATTACCATCTCTCACCTCAGTTGCATTGGTGGGATTCTATGTTACTACTCAGGACCAAGAACAGCCTCTACACAAATGCCTCTGAAGGAAGAATTAAAAACCATCACACGCTTAGTGAGGCTAAATGAGTATTCAAATTGGCTAATAAAAAAGTAATGAGGAATGCCTGCAGCCCTGAGCCACCTAAAGAAAATCAACAAATGCCAGCTACAATGCAAACACTTTCCATGGCTGGCAGTGGGGATTTCAAAACAAGGCATGGAGGGCTTGTGGGGATGACAGGGGAGAACAACACAGGAGTTGCAGCTGCTGGAGGATGTGCGAGGGAAAACCCTGGGAGAATTTCTCACTGAAGGCAAAGACAGCACCAATCCACAGAGCTCCCAGCTGAAACAGGGCACATAGCCAGACTCCTGCTCCATCTTCCCAGGAGGATAACCTCCCCTGGATATTGCACAGTGTACTTGAGAGCTGAGCAGTGGACTGATAGGCTTCCTCCTTCAGCCCAAAACACCTTTGAGCTCAAGGCATATCTCTCAAGGACATCTTCAGGTTTGGGCTCAGGTTCTTCCAAGCCATCCCCAGGTTGCTGGGGGGTTGCTCAGACACCACACAGGGTGTCATAAAGCATCGGGCCATGATCCCACCACATCATAGTGGTTCCATAGCACTGTCCAGCTTGGGATGCTTATCCCTGGGCTCACCTCCCACAAAGATCAGGGAATTTAGCCCACATGAGACTCCCCATCTTCAGATGAGCAGAATTCACCTCTGGTGCTTCCTACCTCCTTTCATCAATGGGGGGATCTTAAATTCCATGTTTTAAGCTGGGGTAGATAAAGTTGGTATGATGTGTGCTGTTCCAGGGGAAACACCACATTGGAATGGGCTGCCAACCACCACATCCCTCAGCCATCCCAGGGGGAGGAAGGAGAGGGGGAGGTGATGGTGGACATGTGTCTCTCAGGAGCATGTGAAGAGAACTATATTAAAGATTGTGAAATGCTCAGGTACCCTGGAGACCGTATAAGTATCTATGACAAGACAGTGAGAATAATTAGCTCAACAGCTGTGGGTACTGATCAGGAGCATTTTTAACAATATCCTGTCATGTTTGGGTCTATTACTACAGTCCAATGAGGTGTGATGCCATTTTTCCTGGTGATGGCTTTCTTTCCAGGAAGCATTGAGGTGATCTTACATTTCAGTAGGTGTCTTGAGGGTCCTTGGCATATTTTGTCCCTCATTTAAAACTCAAAGCACCTTTTAAAAATGACAAGCCAGAGAACTCGAGTCTAACAGACCTGTGGGAATAAAGGCTGGGTCTGCAGGTCCACGGTGTTAGAGTGCAAATGAGCTCAGAAGCAGGGCAAGCAAGATTTAGAACGCATACTTAAATGGGTAACAGGATTTCCTGGCCTTCCAGGCTCAAAATCTTTCCTTCAGCAGGCTCTCTTGTGTTATTTATCTCTTCTGCTCAAGAATAGTGGCTTAGCAGAGCAGATAAACTTCAAAATATGAAGAAATGAGGATGGAAAAGTTGTACCAAGTGTCATCCTGAGAGTAGCCCAAGTCCAAGCTGGGGTGACATTCTGCAGTGTCTTCACAATGGGCTTCTCTCACACCCTCCAGAACTTCACCTTCTCCTTGAAGAAGACCATCAGAGGAGGGACAAGGAACACTGACTTGCATTCCACAGCTAGGAATGACAGGAGTGTGATATAAGAAAATCCTGGAAGAGTGCCAGGGAATGTGTTTTCCAGAAGCATATAATCTGCAATTGGGCTAATTCTGATGTATTTGTGTCTCCAATTCTTTGTTTCCCTGTCGCCTGTATAACTCTTGATTGGAACATTTGACGTCGCTTTTGTGAGTTCCTAAATCCAATCCTCTCTGATGATGTACATGAATGTGCATCTGATGGATGTTTTCCAGCACCTTTTTGTTGCCTCAATTAAGGGATAATGAACAAGAATTGTTCCTATTTGTAAAACATCTCCTGCTATTTCCTGCTTCCCAATTGGTTGGACAATATGTCTTAATTAAACACAAAGCCTTGCAACTCCTTTCAGGGGAGAGAGGCCGGAACTGGGAAGAGAGGAAGAAAAGGAGGAGGAAGGGAGAGGTGGGAGCCTTTTGTACTTTCACTTGCTTGCAGAGGCATTTTTGATTTGTTGCACTAATGGTCACACCTTGCAGTTTTCTCTGAGTCTGCTGCTAGGGGAATGGTTAAGGACATCAGAGCAATCTCCACTCAAATCTATAACTTTATAGAATACCAAAATCAATGCCTCAGGGAATAAGAAATGAGATGTAGAGCCTTTCATTTTTAGTTATCAGACAAAATCTAGTTCATCTCCCAAGGTGCAAAGAGAAATAGCCATCACCTGCTAGGTCCCCTGTAACATAAGCTTATAGATAAATAAAATAAAATAAAATAAAATAAAATAAAATAAAATAAAGCCAGAAGACACTGCACAATATCTGTCTCAGCAGAGATGTGCAGGAAAGTTGAGGTCACAAATTTTTAGCAAGCTCATCAGTGTGAGTTGATATCCCCCAGGGTGGAGGGTGAAGGTCCCTTTGCACTGTATGAATGAAGAGCAGGCATGTCATGCCATCTTTCACCAACACACAGTACATTTGATTATATGATTCTAAATCACATCCCTCCGGATATGAGCACAAGCATATAACATGCAATTTCTTGTTTTATCCCAATTAAAGGTATTACAGTGTCATCTACTCTGCCCATGAAAAAGCAGCTTTGGCCTGATCTCTGGCCTCTAAGATCTCTGTCTCCTGATTAAACATGTCTGTTTTGTAGTCTTTGGCTAAAACCCAGGATGGATGGTGGTGTCAGCCCTAGGTCTGTTAGATCGGCTGCTCCCCTGCCTCGCCCTCCCTTCCCAGCGAGCGCAGGGTGTGACATTTGCGGGGAGGATCGGATTATGCGCTCCGATGCCATCGCTGACTAATCGAATTCCATCCGCCCTTCCTCCTCACCGTCTCTGCCAAACTTCCCCATCCGCAGAGGACGAGGGGCGACCGCAGCGAGCGCTCACCCCACGCGGGGAGCCTGGCCCCTGGTTTAAGTGGAGCCATATGTTTAATGCATAACACACGAGGCTGGCAAAGGAGGGAGGCGATACAAGTCTTTGGAGCCTGTGTTACACATGCAAATACCGCCTGTGAAAGGCAAGTCTGTCTCCTTTGACACTGCTTGTAATCCTGATGTCATCCTCTTCACTCCCTCTCGCGCACACAGTGTTTATTTTGTCACGGTGCATCTGAACATGAGACTAAAACCCTGTGGGGCAGCAGATTTTGCACATTTTCCGAAGCCAAGTCTTCATCCCCACAGAATATGTATGTTTAAATATAGAAAAGGGGAGGCATGACGGAGGGATGAGGGAATTGAGTCTGGTCTTTGTCATCATAACATAACTCTGGAGTGGCATCTGTGAGCCTAGAGCAGCTCCAGCTGAAATAACTGGACAACCCTTCGTGTCTGCTGGGATATCCCAAGCAAACCCATGCCTTGAGCTCTGCTGTTTCTTTATATTTGCCCCAAGAAAGCTGGAAGCAAATATTGGATCTGTGCAGCAAAAATATTCCATTTGCTCTGGTGTATCTAACCCATCTGTAGCTGAAAATTAGGAGATATCGATAGACGTTACACTCCATGACTTTGTGTGGACAAAAGAAGGGGTTTCAACATATCTGGGTCCTGGCATCATCTCTTGGTTCACAAAATCAACAGTAGCAGCATAAACACTCATTGCTCTGCCTCAAAGCCCCAGTCTGCAAGAACCTTGCCAGATAAGGAAGAAGAGCAGAATTTCCATGGTCCCCTCAAACCCCAGCTTCTCTGAAGCTGCCAGTGAAAGGACGAGCTACTTTGTTCTCTCTGTTGATACCATGTAAAATGTGCTTAGGTACTCCAGAGATGGAGGCTCCTGTAACAAGGAGATAAGCTGGAGGTGGTGGCAGCTCTGGTGATAGGGACATGGATGTTTGAGAGCTGGGCACAATGCTGAGGCTCTCAGGAAGACATCAAATGGGCTTATAAGGATATTCCCCATCCAGGCAGAGCAGAGACCTGGTGGTCAGAGCTTTATCTTTCCCCCCACATGGGCTCCCTCCTCTTTTTTGTGATAAAAAGCCTTTTGCTTAGACCAGAGGAAATAAAAAGTGCCAAATATCCCTGGGGCTCTCCTTCCCCAGGAGGGGACCATGCCAGCTCTCTTCCCTTTTCCTTTCCTTTCCTTCTCAACACCTCATCCTTTCCTGGCCCCTCCACTCCCATCCCTGCCCCTCCTGCCTGTGCCTTGCCCCAAGAGTTGGCAAAGCCATGGACATCCCAGCGGAAGAATTGCTGCTCTGTGCACAGGAGATACCATGAGATTTTACCTTTTTTCCACTGCAACTTAAAAAAAATAATTCTGCTAGCCACTCAATAATTAATGCTTATGAGCACTGATTCAGCATGTCAGGAAGAGAATTCTGCACTCTTATTGTAGTCTTTTGTAATTGAATCTTATGCTGTTATATTAGTGTGGCCCCAGGTGAGTATGCAATAGCTGAGGGGGAAAAAAGGTAAGATAAAGGAATTACAATAGAGCCAAGCTAATGTGAGAACAAGGCAATGTCTTCTGTGCCTCAAGGTGTTAAGTTAATCTCTGATAAGTTATTAACTTATTAATGGGCTGAGAAGGGATGAACTACTTTTCATCCAAAGTCCCAAGTGCTCCTTGTTTTCTTTCACATGCTTCTCCTTGTCAACTAATTCTCCTTCGGCACTGTTCCCCCATTGCCCTGTCTCCCTTCCTCCACGTATCCTGTTTCAGCTGAAATGAAATCCTCTCAGAGAGCTGCTCTGTGGAGTCATCACATCATGCTCAATGCCGGAGATGTGAGGACTTCAGGAGATATTCAGGGACAGAAATGTGAGAGGATGAGAGCTAAAGGAATCATTACAGAAGTTTCTAATTAATCTCTCCTCATGTCATTGACTAATCTCTGATGTGGAAAAGCAAAAAGAGGGGACAGTGGTCTTCAGATTAAAAAAAAGGACTTGGTGTTATGCACCTCTATGCCAGATCTCAGTTCAGCACTGGTTTCACAGTGAGTGTTTCTCCACTCAGGACCCAGTGTATGATGCATTATCTCAATGGCCTTTGATTCTGGTTTCTCCGAAAACAGAGCAGAAGTCTAAAACTGATGAAATGGGGTGAAATTCTGAAAAGCTTCTGTTGAGGAAAGAGGGACAGCTCCTGTCTCATTCCTGTGGGATGTGATTTCTCCTCATAGCTGGATTCCTTTTGCCACTGTGAATGACACTGGGGTTGGGTGTCCATCCTCTTGGCCCAGAGAAGCAGAGTTAGAGAGGGTCAGCACATCAACACAACAGATTTCTGACTTCTGTACCAGACCAGAGACCTCCCTGCAACACCCCAGCAGAGCATAACAGTTTCTCCAGTGTTAAAAACAAACTGTGCTTTCAACCTTCCCTTCCAAGCCCAGATGCTAGTGCTGAGATTGCAGGAAGCAGAAAAAGGATACTGTTCATTATAATCTGCAGAATATGATGAAACTGATAATTCTTCCACATGAAAAATCAATGACCTTTTAGCTGGAGAAATGCACAGACCACACATGCCTGTGATGCCAGCACAAGGCAGGAGGGGAATAAAAAACAACAAGCAGCCAACTTTGGAAAAACACACAAGGGGTCTTCTTTGAATTAGCTCAGGCTTCAGCCCAAGCCTTTCTGTTTTCTAGGAGACAGGTTGGCATCTCTGTCTGTGCTGCTGCTGCTGCTCCTGCACAGGGTAGAGAGCTCATCAGAGCATGAAAGAGATTGTGATAAAGATACACTGACTGCCAGCCTCCTTCCAATGGAAGCAGGCTCAACTTCGCATCCGAATGACATCTCAAACACCAGCACCACAGAGGGGGAGGGAGGGAGCTGCCCTTTCTTTGCCCTTTCTGGTTTTGATATTATGATTATTATTTGCAATTATTCATTGCTAGGGCAGCTTCTTGGGTATATAAATAGAGGCAAAAGAAGTCCCCTTTCCCCTCCTTGCTTCAGTGCATGCTGCTCTTTCGTGCTGCACCCAAGCTGATTGAATTGTTTGGTAGATAAAAGCCTTTGTTGAAGATTCCCCTGCATCCCCACTTTGTGAGCTATTCCCATGCCAGTTCTGCTTTCCAGCAATATCAGCTGTGCATATAAATTTTCAGACTCATCTGGATGAATCCTCCTCTGCCAGCCAGCTGTTTGAAAGCATTCCCTGACACCACATGCCATTTGCTCTGCGGAGGTTGGCTGGCACTGGGATGTTGCTGTTCTGCCAGGATGTGATGCACTTCTCACCATGACGGGGAAGGGGAAAAAATTCCTTCCATCTCCAGGGCTTGCCCACAGTGAGTGGGCTTGTTCATATGAAAGCTTTTTTAACCTTTGCCAGCTCAGAGCAGCTTCAAGATGCTCTTCTGTCAGATGAAGTTCATAATTCATGCCAGCCTCATGGGAGAGTACCATAGGAACCATCACCAAAAAACTTTCTTGTCTCACAAAACCAGTTACACCCAGGAAAGCGAGATGTCCTGCAGGCATCCAGCCAGCAAAAAACAATGACCTACAGGTGACCAGGTTAAATCTGCACTGCCCCAAGTGCCCCATGAAATCATTGGTGTGTTCTCCCTCGGTAAATGAGTGGAAATAACAGAATTGTACCACAATTCTCTCAAAGGCACTGTCAGGATGAATACCCCAGTGACTAAGATCTTCACATCCTCCAGCATCAAAGGCCACCGAACACTTAAGAGAAACAGTTTTGCTTCAACAAGGCAGTATAAAAATAGTCTGGGTTGGAAAAAAGTGTTTTCATATATCAAAGAGTAACTTTGGGGAAGGACAAGGGAGGCATTGCACATCCTTACCAACTCAAATAATCCAAATTGTCATTCCCATTCATGTTTATGAAGTGTCGAGATCTGTAAGCATTTTCACAAAGACCTAATGCTTGGCTAGATATCCAGGATTCAAAGAGAAACTGTGAAAAACCTCATGGTTATGACCACAGCGTAAATATAGGGAAGCAATCCCAGATCACAGCCAATACCTCATTGTCAGGAGATAATCATCCAAGCAGACTCCCAAGTGGTGAACTCGAGTGACAAATGGGAGGCAGACCTCCTCACAGACATGGGAATGCAGGCATTCTCTGTGTTTCCTGCATGAAACCATAAATCATCCACAGCATTAAAATGGCTGGAGAACAGATAAAGGGTCTCTGTGCAGCTGAGCAGGAATCTGAGGCCTCCTTTAAATGCAGGAGTTGGCTTCAAGTAGTTTGTGCTCAGCTGATTCACAGGATCCCACTGACTCCTTTTGTGAAGAGTTATTGTTGAGAAATACCAACCACAGCACTGGTTTACCATCTTCCTCAGCCCTAAGGGTGTTCATGCTCCCCCAGCCAGAGAAAGCAATAGGACCCAAAGGACACCAAAAATGAGTCCAGCACAAACTGGTGTGTACAAGCAAACCTGATCACACAGCTTTTGGTTAGCAGCTCGATCACATCTGGCTGGTTCCTCTGAACAGACCAACTCCCAAAGGGGCTGAGCTGGTGTGATGAATGGAGCACAGCCCATGGGAGCAGTTCAAACACAGGTTTGATTTCCCTTGCTTATCAATAGCTGTTGCTAGGCAGGGGAAATGTCACTTATCTCCTGCATGCCTACCTGCCTTTGGTCGTGTACAAAACAGAGAGGATGACTAATATGTAACTCCCCCGAAGGGAGAAGTGAAAGTCACTGCACTTGCACTGTTTCCCATGTCCCTTAACCTGCACTTACAACACCTTTTGTGTCCCCAGAATTATTGCCCTCTGACACAGCATTATCCCATGTTGACTTGTGGTCATATTCATGGCAGCACTACATTCCCTGGGGAAAAAGGGCTCCTGGCAGTACTGCTTTGAGAGACCCTTTATTATATTGATGCCAACGGAGATTGCCTCTTTGATAAATGAGCATGTACCTATGAATAAATACAGGAGTACATTTTATATGTATTGTATATCTGCAGTGACAGGGTAGAGGTTTGTGCAGGCGTGTGCTTTAAATATGCATGGAGGACACAAGGCAGCAGGAACTGGCAACTGTGGGCTGCTGCCTGTATATTCCAGTGACAAACAGAGGATCCCTGGCTGTCATCTAGACAAGATGTTTCCATTGCATCCCTCGCTTGAAGCAGTTGGGAGATACCCACTCTGCTCAATGACTGGGTAGGATACTCTCAGGATGCAACAGGACCTCTCTGTGAACTGCCACACTCAGCAATGCTGGCCTGTTTTCTGGTCTGTCCTGAGTCAAGGAAGCAAAGGGAGCTGGAGTTACACATGTATTCCCAGACTGACACAACAAAGCAATTGCACAAGAAAATTATTGTCCTCCTGGGAGGTCTTCCTGGAGCTGCTGAGTGAGTGTGGGATTGTACTGCAGTGCTTTGGTGTGCAGCAACGACTGGGAAGAAACTGATCCAAAATGTTTCCAGGAGCAACCTGACTCCAAAGGCCATTTTGGTTTTCTAAGCATCCCAATGAATGGCACCACTCCTGCCACAATGCCAGGCCTGAGAGCCCACCCCAACCCCACCCCAGGCAGAAATGTCTGTGTGCTGCCCTGGGTAGGGAGCAGCATGGGCACTGACCACTGTGCAGAAACAATCCCCAGCAAGAAGCCAGTGCAGGGGTAGAAAACATCATTTCACTGAAAGGGTAAAGAGTTCCCCTGAGTGCTCCACTGAGAGATGCCAGGGAGCTAACCCAAACCAGATTTCATCCTCCCAGCCAGCTCTGCAAGAGAGGAATTGAGAGAGAAGAGAGAGAGCACCTTAGCTGTTCTCATACCTCCCCAAAATCAGCTCAGAATCCCTGGAGGAGGGAACAGCAGCCTGCCCCTTACCAGTCACCTCCTTGCCTGACGCCTTGCCTTTTCCCAGGGAGCAAAGGAAACACATTTCCCAGTTCCTGCTGACCCTGCCTGAGCAGCTCCTTGTTATATTCTCTGAAAAGTTAAGAAGTTGTCTTTGAATACCACAACGTCAAGGTGATGGTTACCAAGGGAACTGGCCGGGAGAAGGTCAGACTTTTCTGGGTATTATTTTGTGCTTTATCTTGGCTGAATGTTTTTCCAGACAAATCAGATGGGTGTCTTTCTGTCCTGGAGAAATAAAGCCATAATATACTTGGAAAAGGACTGATAAAAGTCAAAAGGGGTAGCTAATATTTCCCACGACTGCACACCACATTCTGGGGGAGTTACCCTCAAAATCACCTCTGATGGGAAAACCCTGTAGCACCATCAGCAATTGGGATTTCAATCAAGGGACATAACTAGGAGAGCCCTGCAGTGCTGAGATTAAAACTGGATTTGCTTGGAGGCCACAGTAGAGATACGGAGTAAAAATATCTCCAGAGCATAAAATAGAAAACTGAACCAGCAACTTGCCTGAAGTAAATCAGCACAGCCCTTGGAGCATTTGCATTTCCGTGGATCTATGGCACTCTCACAGAGAGGAAATTCAGCTCTCAGGGAAAGACAGTGAAGCTGAGGTCTAAACAGAAGATCCCACACACCAGATCATCATCCAACCACGCAGTGACAGAGATGTGGAATGATTTCTGCTATAATAAGAATCCCCAGCTGTGAAATTTTAATTAATTAGCTAAACAAAACCAGAGCCTGATGCTGGCCTTCATATGCCAGTTGCTCAGCATGGTTCCCCTGGCCACAAAGGACTGGGCTGCTGCTCTTTTAGGGGGTTGGTTATCCAATGAGCAGGTTCATTGTTCATGCTGCACATGGCAACTATTGTGCTACAGCTGCCAATCATATCTGTGATTTGCAGTGCTGCTGCTACCCCCAACAGCTGCCTGAATTAAGTGAGATACAGGAAGCAAGGAATGGCCATTTTAAGCTCTTGGTGTGTGCTGGATACCAGCTGCTGCCAGTTTTTCTCCTCTAAGAGCCCTGCCAAGCATCCTTACCTTCTGCAATTCAGCTTGGATCTCTATCAAAGTCCGTCACTTGGAAAAACACTCTTGCTAATGAAAACCTATAGCTTTGCTGGCCCCAGTTGTGAGTACTGCTAATGGGGGGTCTCAGGAGACCCCATTTCTGAACAGGAGAGCCACTTGACATTAGTCAATATTAGTTGCCCTTCCAATCCCTGATAGGGTCAGACAAACAAGCTCTCTCTACGGCAAACAAAGAGCTGGCTCTACTAAACAACTAAATGTCAAGGCAGGTCAGCCAAGGTGTAATCAGCTCTCATGGCATAGCTGTGAGCTGCAAGGCTTTGTACAGGTGGCCAAACAGAATACTGCTGGGAAAGAAACTCTTCCCCAGCTCAAAAAGAAAATCAAAACTCTTACCTCCAGCTTGGCCTCCACAAAATAAAGCCCAACAAATCAGCCTGATCAGTCAATGGCTTATGGTTTTGAAAGGTTTTGATTTGCAGAAAAATATGTGTTCCCAGCACCAAAGTGCTTGTGGTTCATGCTGAAAGAGATGTTTTAGTGCTGAATTTTTGGGACTGAGGGCTTTTCTCTACTCTTCGTCAAAGAAAATGTCAATGCAAGTAGCCTTCATGATCTGTTCACATGCAGCCTTCATGCTCTGTGTGTGTGGCAGGGGGGATTGAGCAGTGGGAGCTGCCAGTGCAGGTGGCCCTGAGCATAGCCCTCAGCAGCACACATTCATCAGGCTTGGGACAGGCACACTTCCAGATGATTTATTGATATTTAATATTTAAATGCCAGCTGATCATTTAGCCCTGGTGAGTAGATGTTCAATAACAGCAGAGAGGAGCCATCTCCTGCCAGCCCACCCTGCCTCCTCCATCATTTAAGCCAAGCACAGAGCCTTCTCCTTGCTCCCTGGGCTCACTGTGTCACACACAGCTCACGTCCCCCAGTCCTTGCTGCCCTTCCCACCCATCCACCATCCTTTACCCATGTCAGAGGCCTCTCAGGATTCACAGCATCAGGACCTGGCAAGGAGATTCACTCAAGGTATCCCCCAAATGGGACAGACAAAGCTCAGTTCCCCTCCCATCACCCTGTGGGGCGAACAACCTCTGCACTGCTGGTGTGTTTCTCAGTGTCATCTTTTGCTGCACAGCTCCTTAGCCTTGTCCATCTTACTTAAAACTGCCCTTTCTTAGCAAGCTAGGACCCAACCCAGCATCTAACAAAGTGCATCAGTGACCTTGCCATAATAATTCTCTGTTCTGACACAGGCAGCCGGAGCACTGGGGACTTTGTCCACTTAAAAACCACCGCCACGCTTCTGGGACTCTGCATCCAGCAGTACCTGAGATGACTGAAACAGGAAGGGTTTTTTAAAACCAATTTGCTCTCCGCTCTTTCTACCTCTTTGTTTGCATTTTCCATTTCTCTCAGCGTGGGGGATGCGGCTCAGAGCTCAGCTCATGTTTATCAGTGCTTGGCTCTCCGATTGTCACTTTACAGCCCTGTCTGCGGGCCCTGCAGGTGGCACTTGTTTTCCCCTAAAGAAATAGCACCCCCACAATTTTTCTTCCAACTTCTGTCCAAAAAATAAGTAATACAAGAATGTTTCTGATGGTGTCAGGCTTTATAATAGTTCATTCATTTCAACCCTAAATTTGGGACTGAATTTGAGCTGGCAGTAGCTCTTTAATATACAGGACCTGTCTTATTACATCTCCGTCTAATGCATATTTGGGAGCTTTCCCTGAAAGCTCTTGTATAAAGGAGTATTATGACATCAGGAAGTCTAAAAGTACCTGAACTGCAGATGTGATAAATTCAGCAGGATGATACGTGCCTGGAATTCGTAGTTGCCTTTTTCTGTTGGCAAATGGCCGCCTGGGCTCCATCCCCTGGGATAGCTGTAGAGAACAGCCAGTTTGATGAGCCTAACCAGCCATTGGATGTCACTTTGGCTCCACACTAATTCAAGGGAAACAGCATTTATCTGGCAGCCAGGCAGCCAGCTCTTCGGCAGCTGAGAGTTTAATTATCAAAGGTTCAGGCGAATCTTGCTCTTGCTATCTCCAACCAGCTGCTGCAGAAAAAGAGACCTTCTGGCCCCATCCAGAAGTTTGTGAATCTCTTGCAAGTTCCCTTTTGCTGCTAAAATGAGTCCCAGCCCATTTGCCCTTTCCTGTGAAAGCTCTGGGCTTGATGCCACTAGAAAAGGGAAAGAGTGGAAATAATACAGTGGGGAAGGGCTCTGGGTGGATGGGGCTGAGCAAGCAGCAGTCAGAACGGGAGCACTGGGCAGGCTCCAGCTGGTGCTTTGATCCAGCCGTGGAGGCTTGCACTGATAGATGGATATGGGCACGGCTTCCTCTAACTGCAGGATGTTGTTCTTTCACAGCTTCATTCTGCAGGGGCGGAGCAGAGCTGCTGTCTGGCTTTTGTTCAGCCCAGGCGAGCTTTGCTTCTGCTGGTGGACCTCAGCCTGAAAGCCTGAATGCTCTCAAAGCAAAACACAGGGGCTGCACCTGCCCCATCCCACTGTTCAGCAATCCACTGGGAAGGATGGGCATTGGAGGGAGAAGAGCAAGCAAGCTGAAGGCAAAACGAGAATAGTCTCTGCAAAGGCAGCTGTTTGCTCAGTGCTTTATGCAGGAGTAAAGGCCAGAAGATGCACCAGGAACATTGGTGGGGGAAAAGGTGACATCAAATGAAGCCACCTTTCCCTCCAAGAAAACAAGAGGCCAGTGTGTGAGGAATGTGGAGGAGGTGTTGGGGTCATGGGGACTGTCCTGCTCCACTCTTCATTCACTCTGTCCCAGTGCCTCAGGCACTTGACATGATTCCCCACTCCTGGGTCCAGGGATCCCTGGATTCCTCTCTCAGCCTGGCTATAAGCACCATCAGTCCAAACCCAAATGCTGTTGTTTCTCTCCCAGGTTCTGCTCAACATCCAGCTGTAAGTGGGACTCAAGAGCTGAATGAGGTGCCATGTCCAATAGATCCTTTGCACTTTTGTGGCAGGGATGTCCCTGCCCTTTCAGCCCTGCAGTGGCTGGTTAATAATGGGGCCACTTCAGTGTCTATCAGGGAAGTTGGTAACTAATGTGCAAGCGATGCACCTGCTTTTCCTTATTCTCAGGCTCTCTGCAGACACAATCAGACACAATTGGCCATTCTCAAGGCACATTTATCTTTTCAATATGAAGGCAAGAGACTCAATTATCTTGTTCAAAAGCTAGGATTCTGGCGAGCAAATTAGTTATCCTCCCCATTCTTCCTCAAAATGCCATCAGGAACCATCATAAGCAAATACTATCAATCACTATCTGTTTTGCCCAGTCTGCCTGTGGATCAGTAAGGATTCACTTAGGGAAGTACATTGTCTCCACTGCCCTCCCAAGAAAAGTCTCTCCAAAGCTTGGGCATAGTTGCAAGGGCTAGATGCAATAGAACAAGAGAGCTCAGGGCATGTGTGAACCTGAAGGAGATGGAAGGAGCAGGAATCCATAAATATCTATTACTCTTGAGAAACATAGTGCCCTCCCTGCCTTTTTCCCACCAACTCAAATTGGAAGCCTCCCAGCCAACTGCTTCAGATGGAAGAGAAACATGCCCTGGTAGCAAACTCCTGCTAGAAATTTGATCTTGGGCTCCTCCTTGTAGTCCAGAAGCAGTGTCACTAAGGGCAGGAAGCCTTGGGTGTCTCCTTTTCCCATCCTGCATGAACAAAAGTGTTTATTTAACACCATCTCCCCAGGGTCTCCTCAGCTCCCTGGTCTCCAGACCTGTCAGTTTACTTACAGCACTGCTAACTGCAAACTGATTAGTCCAGTCCCCCTTCTCTTCTCCCCCATGGTTATCACTTTTATTAACAGCAAGGGAGTGATAATGGGGAAAGATGATCAAAGCTGCTGGTATTAACGCAGGGGATTAGCAGTATTTATATTCCTGATCAGTGCAGTCTCAGTGTGAAGAGGGAGCAGCCACAAATCAGCCTTTTCCGACTGAGAGTTGCTGCAGTGCCACTGCCTAAATAGCTGCTGGCGAATGAGTGCTTTGCAGCTGGCTGGGGGAAGAGTTCTTTCACTTGGCTAATGTCCTTGCAATATGATGTGCCCAAGCTGGCACCCACAGCAGTGTGAGAGTCCCTGACCTCGGGTTTCAAAGTGCTCTTGATGTCCTGGGGAAAAGGTCTCCCACTGTGGGGATCAAACCAACTAAATCTGAACAAACCACTGAACTGTTGTGACCAGTTCATGGTGGGATTGCATCATTACCACAGGGAGGGAAAACACAACTTTATCCCAGTCTGGGAGTGGTGGGAAGTTCATTGAGAACCAACCTGGGGGAAGGAGGGAAGCAAAACCAATCTGTGCCAGGTTGACACGTAGGGCAGGAGACTGAAATCCTCTGCAGCCATCCAAGGAGAACAGATGTGGTGTTGCATATTGATTTCACTGAGATTCCAGCAGCCACGCAGTGGCAGGCAGGGATGCAGGGACAGGCAGGTTCCTGGCCACCACCAGCAAACCTGTGTGAAGAGGCTTCACCTGGCAGGGGCTGGAGACCAGCACAAGGAGCAAAGAGCAAACAGAGGATGCTGAGATCAGGGAGACAGGTGAGAAACACCTTAGGGGATGCAGAATTTCACTTCATGTGGATGAATGAGGACACAAGGAAGCTGCCCACTTCTCTTCTGCACCCCCTGAGGAGACTTTCAGGGACTCCATGACCCTCACCCTCAGAATGCCCACAGAAAGGCTCCATTGCAGCACGCCCTTTCAACCACAATAACACAATGAATAAATGCTCAAAGATAAACTGAGGAACCAAGACAACACCTTTCCACACCACCCAGCCTGTGTAAGCTGGTCACACTTCAACATTGAGCCAAAGACATTCATCCAAACCCAGGGCATTCTTTTAAATAAATCTTTACAAAAGGCAGGAGAACAAATGTCTTGCCAACCAGCATTGGACAGATTTTGCTATCAGGCTAGCAAGAAAAGAGCAACCTGGGTTTGATGTCCAAATTTGAACACTGCCATTTGGGCCATAAGGTGCTTCCTCAACAGAATTATCTGGAGACTGAATGGGAGCTCTTCTTCATAATTATTGCTAGTAAGAAAGAAGGATCTTGAAAATACCATTTGTTTGCATGTAATTTAGGGTCATTAATAACTTCATGACCAGCTAGAGCTACCTTTGACTATCTACACAACTATTTCTTCCCCCCCAGCCCCACCCTGTTGTCCATCACTTTCCATCTCTCCTCTATGCAGTGCAATAATGTCACAGAGGGTTTATTTATATCATCATAATTGGTTGCTGTGGAGACAATCATTATGCCACAAGTATGAGCCAGGGAGCTGTGGCTGCAGGATGAATTGCCAAGGGGCCATGGAGGTGAGCCCTGTGGGTTTGGTGCACACTCCCATCCTCCTGCTCACACCATGGACCATCTGCATCCAGACGCAAGCCCAGCTCCCCTTGCAGATGTTGGGCCCACATGTGGCAATGTGCAAATACAAGCTGACTTGCTTTGGCAAAATCTCAAAGCAGATTTTATTCACATAACAGGCCGTGACAACTGAGGGGACAGGAGACAGAGTTGTGAACTGCAGGAGAAGGTTGGAGTCAGTTAGGGCAGCAGAGGCCAACAGTGATGCTCCTAAGCCTCTTCCCCTGCCACCCCACCCATTCTTGAGCCACTCTCCACACATTTGCCCAGTAAAAATGACTCTGAAGCTGTTGCAAAGCCCTGTGTGGCCCATGGGGACCAATGAACACCTCACACAACCCCATTACTGTTACTCACTCATCACAGCTGTTGTGCATTACCCCATTTCTCACAGCACAGTTCAACGAAGATCAAATTTTCTGGAGAAAATCTTTTTTCCCCACGGGCTGCTTCCAAGGTCCTGACACACAGTCCAGCGTCCAGCAGACTGTCATACAGGATGATGTGGATTTCTCATACTCTCTGTCTCAGGATGTGTTTGTCAGCAGGTCATGCTCTGCTTGGGTCGTGTGTACAATCAGGAGCAAGAGATGGAGGTAAGTGTTTTCTCCACGTGTTGCATCCATCCAATATCAGCAAAACCACTCACAGACTGCTCTCCTCATCAGATCTGATTGAAGGTGAATGTAGAAAAGCTGATTGGCATTAGTGGGCTCTGGATAAATGGAGCTGTTCACCTTGGGATCATGAGTTCAGAGGAAGGTCAGTTCACTGTTGACCACCATTCATTAGCCTCTGGCAGCAACTCAGCCTCAGTGAAATAAGGAGCCAGCCTTGGCTTGGGTCCCAGTGGAATGCAAGTCTGTGCCACTGCAGTTGCTGTGCTCACTGGACTCTTGGCTGGCCCCACAGGGAAATAGCAAAGCAGTTCAGAGAGCCCATCCTCGTGGCTTAGCACCTTCCTGGGGATCAGCCTGGAGAAACACAGAGGAGTCTCTGAGGTGTCTCAGTGTTGGTGGGTGAGGACACAGCTGCTGAGTCCAGCTCTGGCTGATGGGTGAAGATCAGGTGCTGCCACCAAAGAATTACAGCAAGGAGAAGCTCAGACTGAAATGGAGGAGGTGGGATAAAGGTGGAAATCTCCTGTGGAAGAAGTCAGGAGAAAGGCATCTAAAATGACTGCAGAGCAGTTCATATGTGAGGACAGGAGGCAGAAGGTGAGGTTAGAGCTTCATGTCTGCTCTCACCTGTTATTATTGCACAGCTTTGGTGTTGAAGGGAGAAGGAGAAAAGCCTTTTCCCCCCCTCCTATCCCCCTTTGCCCCATGCCCAGAGCAGATGTGGATTCTGCACCCCTCTAGCCCTCTTCTGTGGGCTCCTCCATTGCAGGGCCACAGGAGACCCCGGGGAGGGAGAGAAATGCAGCCAAATGAACCATCCAGGTGGCCTGTGGGTCTTAAATTGAGCATTCTGGTACATACTAAAATAAATGCAATAAAGCAGGTCAGTATCACTTGCGTGAAATTCACTTATTGTTTTAAATCATCATTATCGCCATCATAATTAAAATCAAGCAACAGCTTAAAGAAACTAATGAATATTTTTATACGTGAACTTATCACGGGAAAGGAGGCAAAAAAACGTAAAGTGAAAATGTGCCTGTATTGCTAATAAATATTATTGGAGGGACTCCCAGCTTTTCACATTACCACAGTGTGATATGACAGCCTATAATGGATTACTCAACTGCCCGAAGCCATTGTAGGAATAAATCCCTTTTAATATTCATGTGCGGTCTTTGAGAAAATAGATGTAAGCAGTTAATACTTTTCTATAGACAAAACAATGCAGTTTATCAAAACAAAATGTGTGCTTGAAAACAAAAATCGCAAAGCTCCTGGACTCATTCTATTTTTTTTACAAATCAGAAAAAATAGAACCCAAAGAAAAAGACAATTTGGGGAGCAACAGTGCATAGAAAGCAAGATGGGGAGAGACAGCATATTAGCAGATGGGGAGGGACAGGGTCAGTAGAAAGGAGGAAAAGATGTTAGAAAATGAGTATTTTGTGAATCTGCACTTGTAAAGAGAGCACCAAAGGAGCTGTGTGAGGAAGGTGGTGTTTGGCAGTGGGGCTGCTGGCTGCCCTATAAAGCTCTCTTTAGGACAGGAGGTAGTTTATGGGTGGCAGATGAAGATCTGGCACTTCCCAGGAAGGAGGCACAGGGCTCTGTGAGGTGTTAGGATGCTGCTGGGTGATGCTGGGGCTCAGGTATGTCTGTAGGACAGTAAAGGATGCAGTAAAAGAGGTGAACAGCAAAATCTGTGTGGGGCCACCTGAGGGCTGCTCCCTCCCAGCCCCTCTGCTCTATCTTTCTGCTTTTCCTTTTGCAGCTGATCTGTAACACCCACCTGGTTTTTAATCTCTGGTTTGTTTGTTTTGGTGGGTTTTTTTCTGCCTTTACACTGCAGAACAAGAGCAGCAGCAGTGTAGAGGAGGATTTGTAACTTTTTGTGTGGTCAGGAGTGAGGGAATTGGAGGTTAACCCTTCCTGCCCCAGCTGTTTGTGGGCAGCCAATGCCTGGAGGGAAAACCAGACAGCAAAACCCTCTCAGGAACTGGAGGGAATAGCTGCAGCCTCTCCGAGGTGAAGGGGCAAAAATGAGATTTGATCTTACAGACCTGGATGCTGCTGGGATGTGAACCCAACTTTCATTTGGCTGGTATGGTCTGTGGCTAAAAATGGCTGTAGATGCATCTGAAACCATGAGGGAGAGAGAGGCAGGAGCTCTTCAGCTCCTCTCCCGCTGTGAGATCTAGGCAGCAAAGACAAGCTTAAACTGAAGCATCAGGAATAAATAAGGCTCCCCTGGGACTGATATGGCTTTGATATCTGAGGCTGCCTGGTGGGTGAAAGTTGACTCACAGATATACCTTCTGCTTGCCCATGTTCTGAGACAGCCTCTGCTGACAGCCTTTGTCCCTGGCACAGCCACAGCAGAGCAGCTCAGAGTCTCCCTGGGTTGGGGTTGGCGCCATCCAGGCTGAAGGAGACACCATATTTTGAACCAAATTGAGCTCAAAATATAGCCCGAGAGACCAACACTGCTCTGAGTGCTGCAGGCCTTGCTGAAAGCTGTGGTTCTGCAAAGACCCACAGGGTGCTTAACTGGACCTTCTTCCAAGTGCCCCTGGATCCCAGGGACCTGCTGGGAGGAATTCAGAATGGACAGATGTTGAACCAACTGCAGCACCCTGAGATCCTCCCACGCTTCAAAATGCTTGGGGGGGGTGGTCAATACCCGTTAAAATATCCAGCTTTATAATAATAATTCTGATCATCAAGACAGGAAAAAAATCTATGAATTTACCATATTAGCATGTCAGACCAGTCCACTCAACTTGCCCAGATTTTGTTCCTAGACCATTTTCATGGAACAGTAGATTTTCCCATCTGGACGAAGCTTCAGCTGTGTAACCATTTATGTAGCCAGCAGTGGTGGAAAGATTCTATAATTAGAAATATTCCAGGAATGCTTGTAGAGGCAACATTTTTCCTACATCTCTTTATTAACTTATTGGAACAGTAATCTTGTCACAGTAAACACCATGAGAGTCCCTTTAAATGCCAGATAGTTTTATAGACTGTATTGGGTGATATGAAAATGGGCCAGTTTTATAGGTCATATAATTCTCTGAAATGGAATAGGTCCAGGAGACAATTGGGAACCAGAATGGGGAGAATTCCTCCCACCCACCTCCTTCCAGCAGAGCAGAGGTGTGTCTTACTACGAAAGGGAAAGAAAAAGTTTCACCTTCTAATTGTTGTATTGAGTAGCTCATTGACTGCACTTTCTGCTCAATACCTTTTTTACCACTCAGATTGTCTAATCAAAGGCTTTTTCCTTCCTTGGTTTAGCTTTGCAGCCTCTAGCATTGATCCAAAATCAGAAACAAAAGAGAGAAACAGGCTCTAGGAAAAGGGAACACAATTAACACCCAAGCAGCTTCATTTTTTGGGGTGCCTTTAAACATCTTGCACCTCTCAGTCTATGCTCCCATTCTTTTATTTTCTCTTTTGTGTTCAGGAGGTTTCTTTAAGGAAAGCCTTTATCAGCTGCTCAGGGAGAAGATTAAAGCACCCGTCACCGAGAAACAGGTTACTTTTTGTGTCCAAGTTCTTAATCCACTTTATTAAAATGTTCCAAATCTTCCTTCAAGAGGAGAGATCAGAAGGACATTTCCCTGTCACCCCTGGCATGCCTTCCTTCCGGATACTTGTGCTTCATTAGAGGCTCTAAAAAAAACAAAGTCAAGGCAAGGAAAAGAAGAAGAGAGAACAAGACTGCAGTGACTGGTTAATATGGGATGTGGAGCCTTCTCCTTCATGGTCACTGGTACTGCTCTGGCCCCGGGCTGGAAGCAATTGAAAGCTTTTCCCATCTGAAAGACACTTGTGTGAACCGAGTCAGAGATCTCTGGCTATTTTTACCTTTGAGGTTCAAAGAAGAGAGCTTTGCAGTGAACAAAGCCAAGCATCCATCCAGCCTGCTGCCCTGCTGCTGAAAGCAGCAAGGAAAGGGCACAGAAAGGAGCAGGATATTGAGTCTGCTTTGCTGTGTACTCTACCTGCTCCCCCAGACCTCAGGCCTGGTATTGCCCACCTGAAATAAAGGCTCTCTGTGGTTAATAAACTTTGATGGGTTTTCTTCCATGACATCGTCTGATCTTTTTTTCTGCATATCCTCTATCTTTCTCTGTGCTATCATGGTCCTTTCAGAGCAAGGCTGAAGGGCACCAGCACAAGCTGCTGTCTGGGCACTTCTGATCTCTAGGAGTGTCCAATGAGCCACTTTTTGTAATATTTAATTTTAAGGCTTTCATATTAAGACCCCTGAAAACAAAAACAAAGCATGGGATTCATCTGGGCAGCCTTGGGAGATGTCCTGGGGGGAAAAAGCCTAGATCAGGTCTAAACCCCACTTTGGATCTGGCACCAACTCCTCACCCCAAGATGCTTTACCCCAGCCCTCCCTTCCCTTCCCTTCCTTTCCTCTCAGGATTCTCATGTTGGATTTTCACAACCTGCCTGCCCTGACCCAGGATTATGGCTACAACACAGTGCAGGCAAGCAGTGAGACACACTGCCTCCCACAGTAAAAATCTAAAATAAGGATAGGACAGAAACTGCTCCAAGTGGCCGTGATAGAGGGCTAATGAGGCATCTGCTGCAATGGCTTTTCCATGTACCCTGTCTTGGATTTAAAAGGCCACTTGCTTTGCATAAGTAGCTGCTGTTTTGTAAAGCAAGTGTATATGATGCAGACACTCCTCGTGCTTCCTCAGGGTACAATTACTTTCTTATCTGTCTTGTACTGCTGTTTCTCTCCAGCTGAAGTAAGTTCTCCAGTGTGAGACTGTAGGGTTAATCTTTTGAGTAGGGAAAGTTGAAAGGGCTGGAGAAAAGCATGGCAGCCTAAGAGAGCAAAGATCAAGGAGGTGACATCTTGGCAGGCAGAGATGAGGAGTTAGGTGTTCCTGAAAGACAACCTTCACATTTCCCATCAGTGCTGACTCATAAAATGTCAGGTTCATTAAAGGTGAAATACACACAAACTAGAACTTGAGCAGTTTCATACTCGGCAAAGCATCTATGCAATTGGCTTTTCCCCTGCATCTTGACACTTCCAAGTCTTCTGAGTCAAGAGCATCAGAGTAATTTGATATTAAAATGTGTCATCCAGTTAATAAAAGCCTAGTTGAAGGCTACATTTTATTTATTATTCAAATTACAGTAGCTCTTTGAGGCCTTGGCTGCAACACAGCCCTGCTTAGAACTCCAGAGGCAAGTCCCTTCTGTTCCTGCCCCAGCGTGGCACATCACAGGGGGAGTTTTTCAGGGGGCTGCAGAGGTCTGGGTGTGGGATGCTCTTGATTCCCCTGCGTTCCTGCCTGCCTTCAACATGCCTTTGCAGAGCCTGCTCTCTCGAGACAACTGGGGAGCACTGAGCCCAGAGCTCAGACCGCCTGCAACAGTCTCCAGCCACTCAGTGTCACTGCTGTGCCTCAATCACAAAAGATCCCATTTCTGCTTTCACAGCAGGCACACTGCGTGTTCCGTGCCCACCGACACTCCTGCTCCAGGCGTGGCACAGCACAGCGCTCTGCCTGCGGCTATCCCGGTGTCCCGTGTTTATCAGGCTCTCCTGATGGCCTCCACAGCATATTTGCTCGAGTTTCAAAGCCCTTTTCTGAGCCGCTTTGAATTCCCTTTGTGTCTAAAGATGTGCCTCGCTCTCCGAGCTCCGTGCACCCTCACCAGCCAGGTTTTAAAAGCAAGGCCGCCGCTGGAAGTTGTCATTGATACGTGATGCAGAACAAAATCCAGCTCGCTCGAATGCAGCTAGATTGGCTCAGCAGGGCTGACAATGGATGAACTGGGTCTTATCAGTGGAGGGAGCAGACAGAACACGGGAGCAGCGTGCAGGGAGCAGATAGCAGCTCTGCGAGAGCGGACAGACAGGCTGCTGATAGTGCAGGGCGGGGGGAAGGCATCACTTTCATTCCCTGGCTGGTTTGGAGGCTGTTGTTTTAAAGCTGGCACCTTTCTGACCACAGCCACTGCATTAATGGGGACAGGAAGCAGCAGTGATGGACAAGCCAATGGAGCAGTGCTGTGATGAAAGGTCTCGGCGGGGCGCGTTTGTCCAAATGAGCCACTGCCTCCCTGGCGATTTATTCCCTGCTCCAAATGCATTTGTTGGATTTAACGACAAGTTGGTGGCATTTCCGCAATTAATCCTATCAAAGGGAGGTGATTTTACATGGAGCTGGTCCCATATTTCCTAGGCTGTGTTTTTGTTTATGAGGAGAGGGGCTGCCAGCTGTCTCCCAAGTCTGGGCACTAGAGTTCATGGAAAGGAGCTGTGGGTTATTAACCAAGCGTCTTCTCCTGGCATCTGAAAGCAGCACAGCTAAAAAATACAACCTCAGATTGTCCTAACAAGCAATCTCCAAACTGTAAATATGCAACAGTGAGAGAAAGTATTTCTTTACCAGTGAAACACTTTAATGAGTGGATGGCTCAGCAAATCTTTTATGCAGCTGCTTTCCCTGCTGCAGATACCGAGATTTATGGTAGGAAGGGAGGGGAGTTAACAACCAACCAGGGAACTGCAGTCTCTGTATACTTGGGTTCCACCTCATGTTCCCATCTGACTGTTCTGATCCTTCTGCATCACTCCTTGGATAAACCATTAACAGTCCCATTTACTGGGGTCTTGGAGACAGGAATGGAATCAGCTCCCAGTGCCAGAAATCATGACTTGGCTAAGCAAGAAGGAACAATCCATCCTTCCGATGAGGGTACTGATGACACACACCCAAAGATCTTAAATATGGAGTGCTTTTTGAATACTGATGACCTCATTTGGAGAGAAAGAATCAATGGAGATTATTATTTTTGCAATTCTGAGAACCTTTTCCATATTCCACTCCAAGGGGGAGGTTCCTAAGCTCTTTCTCCTTCTGTCCAATTAATTACATTTCTAATGAATTCTAGAACCTAAACCAAACTCACAGTACCTGGAGGAATGGGATCCAAAAGAAACATTTTTCCTTCCTGACAGTGGAGGACTAAGAGACTAAAGAATTTTCAGAGGGTCCTTCCTAATGATCACAACCTCCAACAGTAAAGCCTTTTTGCAGAACACCATCCTCAGAAATACAATTATAGCAATACAAACAAACACACAAACAAAAAACCCTACAAAAATAAACTCTACAAACCAGCACATTCTCAATTGATTCACAAGTCCTCTGAGCTGGTCCTTGAGCCACTCTTGCTGTCATGATGAAATTTTCCCTTCCCTTGGACCTGAGCTCCCCGCTGGAAGAGAAGGCTCACACCCCAACTTGCCCTTTGGCAGCAAAGTATTCATGTGGGAAATATGCTGTATCAGTGACAGTGCAGAGCAATTCTTGTTATGACACCACATCTTATTTTGAGCAATTTAATAATCATAAACCCAGTAACAGTCATCTTCTGATTTGAAAAGAAAAGAACAGAAAATGTCTCTATAAACTGTTGCTGTTACCTCACTTTGGCGTTGCAGACTGAGCCATTCAGTCTGTTAGTCGCTGGGAAAAGTCTTATCCAAGATCATCTCCAAAAGCATTTTCTGATTGATACTTGTTTGCAAAGGCTCTGAAGACAGACCAGAGAGACACAGAGATTTGAAGAAAGCTCCTGAAGGAACGTGAAGGTCTTGCTGCTGAGGACACACAGATGAACACATCAGCAGAATGCATAAGATGCTTTGCACTTTCCTTATTTATCCAAAAAGCTATTTTTGTTTATTAAAACCTAGTTACTAGCTGCATCTTGCCAATAACCTGGAGTGCTTGCTTGGTTAATTTAAGCAAGCAGAGCTTTGACAAAGTAATTTTACCATCCTCGGGGATCTGCCAGCTTATGCCGGTCTTCACTATTTCAGATGAAATTGAGTTAATTTTCACTGAAATTGCTTCTTAGCATACAAACACATTCCCCATCATTGCGAGCTTATGCCTCTGCAGCTCTATTATTCTTTAATTTACACAACCCGGCAGCGAGGGATTAATGCCTGAGACATACAAAAGGCTACAGTGTGGAGAGGAGAAGGCAAGGAGAGAGAGAGAGAGAGAAAGTGGAGCTCTGCAGGGAATAGGTAATGGTGTTTCAGTTTTATAGTCAAAACATTTAAAGTTTGGCATTAATACGGAGTCAGCCCTCGCTGTCCTTTCGCTCTGGAAGCACATCGTCCAAAGTCTCAAGGCAGCAAAGCTCTCAGATGCTCAGTCAGGCCAGAGGAGATGGCAGCTCCCTGCAGGATTGCCAGGCTGAGGGCACTCACTGGGATATTACAAACAGCTCCACATCAGGAACTGACTGCAGGCAGCCCAGGCAATGTGGAGCAGAACTGCACAGGAAGGCAAAGGCTTTGCCTTTGCATCTTCCATAATGCTCTTTCTTCAAACACCCCCTCCCACCCTCCCCAACCCCTGCCATGAAAATGCTGCTGCTGAGGCTCTGGGGATGCCTTCAAATGCTTAGAAATTAAAATCATGGATCCTCATAAGCATCCAGACAAAAAAATATAACTAGTGCCAAAGCACCTGCAAATGGATGGGGAAGGGGGATTCCACTATCTGGCTTTTCCATAGAGAACTGGCATAAGTGCCAAGTTCAGCAGTCCCTGGAAGGTCTCTAGTGAGATTTTAAAGTAGCTGCGTTTTAAGCTAGTCCCAGCTGATGATTGATCAGAATAGCAATTATGCTCCTTTTTTATGTTATCACTTCAATTTTGCTTCCATAATTAAATAGCTAACCATTTCCTCTTTTAATATATACACCTCTGAGGTATATGCAGGTTATTGGATTAAATATGGCAATCCTGTATCCTGTATTGGTATGCACATAGCAATGTCATAATGGGATGTTTAAGTTCCTTATCTTCCTTTGAAGGCTGCCTTTCTATTCCCTTCCCCAGCTACTACCAGTGCCACATCAGTGCCACAGTGCATACCAAGATCCCACTCCACTGCCCACACATCCTACACACCAATTTGCCTTTCAGGGCTCCCCAGGGAGCATCTTACCCTTCTGCCAATGTCACAGATATTTGGCTTTGAGTCCAGTGGAAGAAATATTGCTCTTTTTCCCCAGTTTGCAGCCAGCACTGAACAGCACTGGCCAACAGTTCATACCAGCAGAATGATGACACTTGACTTTGCCTAACACTAACACCTTAAGCTTCCTTTATCTAATAACATTCCCTCCTGAAGACTGTCATGGTTAAATGTGGATAGGGGAGCAGTGGGGAAGGAAGACCTCAATGCAACTGACATTGAAGAAAATGATAGGAATTCTGGTTCCCTCCAGAAATAAGCTCACCATTTTGCAGGGTTAGCAGCAGCTCTGCTGCAGTGCTGGGGAATCCCAGCCACCAGAGCAAGTTCTGGTTAAATCCAGGAGAAGGTCATGGTAAGAAAGGCTTTGCACTAAAGGCAGACTCATGAGAAACTCCTGTGCAGTCAGAGCAAGAGAAATGCCCTCCCCATTTGCAGAAGAGGGAAGAGAGGAAAAAGCAGGAGAAAAATATTAATGGACAAACAATTCCACTGTGGTGAGTGGTAAATACTAAAAAGTGGCAGTTTCAGCTCCATACAGTTGGGGTCCAGCAATTATCAGCTGGTAGAAAATCCCTCTGTTGGATCTGCATGACTGTTTCTTGAAAATACCTGAAAAACAGCCCAAAAAGTTGCATTAAACCAGGGATCTAAGGCAGCGTAGCACCAGCAACATGCCAACAGTGAGGATGATTGGGACCAGTGGCTCAGGAAGGTGTACTTTTTCATCCCTCTGCCATCCAAGAGCAACTTCTGCCATTTTCCCTGCAAAATTATTTCAGAAATCAACTCCTTTCAGCTCAGCTGAGTTTTAGCTTCATGCATTTTTATACACTCTCTGCAAGAATGAGAAGGATATTTACATTTTTTAATAAGCCTGACAGTTTGAAAGTAATTGGGGATTTATAATGGGTTTGTTTAGGTCTTTTTTCCACTTGAATTCCAACTGCTAGTCTTAGGACTAACAAGCAATATTATCTCTATGGTGATGAGGGAACCTCAACAGGAGGCCCTGAAGCCAAAGAGGAAAGCACAGGCTTTTTTTGTTTTGTCATGTTCTTTTTTCTTCCTTTAACCTGCATTTTAAAGCAAAAACAGCATAATAAAATTTGAAGCAAGATCAAAATTCCTCCAGCCATCCAGTGCTCATAACTCAGGCTTCTTCCACTGGTTCTCCCAGGAGCACACAAACCAGTGTCTGATCTCCATCAAGGTGGTTATTTTCTTCCTGGCAAAGATTTGCATTTATTTGCTCTATTATGGCTCTAAAACTATGTTAATCCTGATTTTTCTTTTGGGGGAGTCAGATATTTGGTGGTAAGGATGGAATTAACCTGCAAAGCTCAAGGTCTGGAATTCCTGCAGCTGAATCCCAAGGACTCAGTTCTGCATATTCCTGAAATGAAAAGACAGCTGTTGCTGGTGGAAGAGATAAAGGAGTGAAAGCCAAGAAGGGGTCTGATCCAGTTGTGATAATGGGGTTTGCAGTGGGGACTGCTATCAAAACCTGAGACTCCAGTGGGTCTCTGGCTTCCTGCACATTGCTGAGACTGCAGTGTTGATGTGTCTGAAGCTTCTCTAGGCAAGGGCTGCTGACATTTCACAGGTGACAAGCTCTGAGCCTAACTTTTAGATTGGGTCTGCATTTCCTTGTGCCTCAGTTCCACAGCTACTTAAGAGAAGAAAGAGCAGTCCCTGTCTTCTGAAGAGGAAGGATGTAAATACAACAGACAACAGCAGGGCTTGGTGTTTAAGTAAGAATTGCCCAATAAAACCTACAAGTAACAGTGGTAATGAGGAAAAATCCAAGCAGGACCAGCACTGTCACCCTGCTCAGCAGACATCAGCACACATCTTCATTTCAGTGAAAGTGAGCACCAAGCAGTGCTGCCATGGGGCATTCCTGACTTTGTTAAGGACAGAACCTCTTGGTTCACATCTCTGAGCCTCAGACCTCCAGGGCATGCAGGGCACACCAGTTAATCCCTTCCTGCACCCCACAGTGCTGTTCTTTCCTCAGAGCAGCTAAAACTGTGCAAAGAATGACCTTCGTGAGCAAAGCAGAGCAGAGATGTTGGTTTGTGTTGATTCCCACACAAGCCACAGAGCCCAGGGGCAGCTTTCCCCAGTTGGTCTCTGGCATGGGACTGTGCAGCCTTATTTTCTTCCCTCAGAAAGGACAATGCCCATTCCTAGTGTTTCCTAAGCTCCCACAACCCCAGAAGGGGCTTCTCCAGCACCCTTACCTAGGAGGCATTCCTTGCTGTGGGATCCATGGCAGTGCTGCCCTGCTGTGCCTTCCCAGCACACACATCCTGCATCTGTGATGATGCTCAGGTCTCATCTCCCTCTGGGAGGGCAGCAGGCACCGAGAGGGGTGCAGGCAGGCTAGTGGGACACATGGAGGGAGGAGTGGGAGGAGAATCAAAGTCAGGCAGAGGAGAAAAAGAGAGGTGGGGTGGGAATGAGAGGGGAAAGTGGGAAATGAATTGAAACGAGTTAGAAAATTCCAGGCAGATGAGCTTGAGCATTCAGCAGCTGAGATGTGGGGCCTCATTAGTACAGACCGACTGAAGATAGAGACATTAAGGAAGGAAATGTGTGACTCACGGGGGAAAATGGGAAAAACAGCGCACACCATAGCAGCTGCTCCGTTTACTTCAATTAAAGAACAGCTCAAAGGGTATGTTAAGGGGAAAGGAGGGGGAAGCAAACAAAGGCACAAACAACAGCAAAAAAAGGCAAGCAGATGAAGCAACTGTTACCCTCAAGCAGCTGAATGATCTGAGTCAGGTATCTGAGCAAGAGGCCAGTGTTCCTCACTCTGCCCCTCCAAACTGGTCGAGCTGCCCAGGGAACCTGGAGCCAGGTACAGGGCAGCGAGTGCCCAGGAGAATACTGTCCCAGCTGTCAGATGGGGAAGGGGAAAGCAGTTTCCCTTAGCATAGCTCCGTGGCTCCTGGGGAATGAGCAGGAAGGGTATCAGCTGCACCTGACCCAGCAGCCTCAGCATCTGAGTGAGGAAGGGAGGACAGCAGCAGTACATGTGCTAATCACAGCTGTGGTGCCCAAAGAGAAGCAAACTGTACTTGGCTCCAGGGTGGTGGAGAGCTCTGTGGCAGCCTCTTCATCCTCTAGTGTCACCCCACAGCCATCCCAGCTCACCTGTCCCAGGATTTGCTGGCAGCCTCTCACAGTTACCTCGCCAGTCACCATACCTGGCTGGGATGCAAACACTTCTCTTACCTCTTTCTGTGGTGTATGGGGATGCAAATAGCTCACTGAGATTGGCTGTGCTGCTTTTTCAGGAAAAAAAAAGATTGACATTAATGCCAGCTGGAGACAGTAGTTATTTCAGCCACAGTAGTGTGAACATCCTGGCACTGGGAAAAGAGAAGAATAAGCAAGGTGACACCCATCTCTTCCTCCCTCCAATAAATGTCAACCCTAATTTCTCAGACCTTGTGAGCACTGAGAAATGTTATACTAAAAAGTTCTTGGATTGCAGTGAATCCTGTTTTCAGCTTCCAGGTGATAAATATTGAAATTAAAGAGCAAAGTGGACCCAGGAAAAAAAACAGGACACAGGAGAAGGAAGGGACAGAAGAAACTTTCACTCCTCTAGGTGTTTCCCCCCTACTCCTTCTACCAGGACAAAATGTGTTAAGCATTTATGGGGGAAGAAAGCTTTCTGTTTGGAGCCCACTGACTGCCACAGATCTCTGCTTTCTTTACCAGTGCCCTCACGTAGGAGGTTTATCACTCTGCTCCAGCTGTGACACCAGCCTGCAAGGGTTAGTTGCTTTGCTTGGTTGACTGAAGCCTCAAATCTGGAGGCTACTGGGTCAATCCCAACTCATGGCCTTCCCAGATGATCAGACAGTCAACTCCACAATGTCAGAAAAGGTCTACTTTCATCTTTGGTTGGGGAAAATCTTTGCTCACATTCTATCCTTCTCTCCTTATCTTTGTGGATGCTTCCCAATTCCCAGATACACCAAATCCATGACCCTCAGCTGACTCATTCCCTATATGAGCATGGCAGTGGATTTCATGACAAAGTCCCGTGGTCTCAGGATAATTACCTGCCCAAAGTCTCAGATGCAGAGCCCAGATACAAGCAAACTCCCAAACTCCTGACATTTATCACTCTAAAGAGCAGCCAGTGGAAAAGCAGCCCCTATCAGATAAGAAATGTCAGTCAAGATTTCAATGTAGTCTGCTGCAACTTGTAAAGGACACATCACAGCATATCTGCAGGACAAAGTGTGGTGAATGTTAAATCCCCACAGCGTGGGAACCAGCACAATGGATCACATCTCCATACGTGATAATGGGAAACTCATAATTCTCTCACACAAACTTTAATGCCAAAAAGTTGCCACAGAAAACTACCGAGGACACAAGGGCTTCTTCTTCAAAGCTTCTGAGATCGGCAGCATTAAAGGCATTTGCTTTGAGCTGGCTCTGTGTTAAGCTTCCTCTCTGTCCCTTCATCTCTCCCCAATCAAGCTGTGCCTCAGTCAGCACCCAGTTGTTAAATTCTGGATGGATTAAAGAGCCTGAAAAAGTGCTTTTTTAGGAAAGTGATGTTTATCCATCACTCATCTACGTGCGTGTTAGATTTCAGATCTTCGGCTCCTCTAATGATCGTTACATGGTGGTGCATTCAGAGTCTTTGCTTTGCACGGCAGTGGGGATGTTTGATCTAAAGGCTTCTCTTTGCCCAAGATTAAATCTGAATTTGAATCATCCTTTGGGGTCTAATTGCATAGGATTTAGGTGACAGTGCAGCAGGGCCACAGAGTGTATTGGAAGGAAGAAGAGGATAGGAATTCCTCAAATTATGGAGCCTAGGAGATTTCAATAACATTTTGGGCGGAGAAGAAAATTAAATTCAAAGACAGGAAAAAAACCACAGATTTTCTTCTGCAGTGTTAAAAATTAAAAAAGGGAAAGGATAATCTCTCTAATTAAATTTCTAGAATTCCTGCAGGCTTCCAACTATTGCCAACTTAGAAGTATTGACCGTTTTCAAACCCTCTCTGATGGAGCTGTGGGTGGACAGGGTTCAGACTGACAGTAAGTTCTTCAAAACTGCAAAGTTTTGACACTGCATTAGGAATAATTACACCTGTCAAAGATAACCCACTCCTGGAAATTTTCTGTTGCAGAGCTAATGGCAGAGGGACTCTTGCAAAACCCTCCACAATAATTTCCGGATGCCTCAGGCCTTTAAGAACTATCCTGACAGAATGATGACATCTTGCTGTGCAACACGAGGCTCTGCTTCAACTACAGGTGCTGTGGGACCAAGCAATTTGAAGCATCTTTGCTTTTCTTCATCTGGAAATGTCCACCCTTTGCACTTTGGGAGTGGCACCACTAACAAAGACACAAGAAATATGAAGTCATAAAATGGGCACTTGCCAGTCAGCTCCTCTGGTCTGTCACCTGCACTAAAGGGCAAACACTTTCACACAGCAAGGGAACACACAATGATACTGAGCTTCACGGTAAGACAAACCCCTTCTGCCCCCCTTCTCAACCCTTAAAATTACTTTCAAAAAATGAAAAAGGAGATGTCCACCTCCCAAAATACCCTGTCCCTTACAGGGCCAAGCACAGCACTGATGGTAGCCAAGAAATACATGCAATAGCTGCAATATCCCTCCCTGGTTCAATTTCTTGCCAACCCAACAGTGCAAAGATGATGTGAAGGTCCCCCCAGAGCAGCAGCTTTCCTCCCCACAAAGGAAACCTCAACCAGACTGAAGTTAAGTAGGAAGGAAAGCTCTGTGTCAGAGCAGGACAGAAACCACAGGACTTGCTACAGCTTTTCCTCAGCTCTTACCCTAGTATATCCCAGTGGATCTGCCTGCCCAGGTGGATCTGGAAAACTGCCTTAGAGATCCCAAAATGGTCTGTGTACCAGTGGGCATGAACCAAGCTAATGCACACAGGTGTGTCAGCACTGCCTCAGAGCCTGCTAACCATGATCCCATGAGGATTTTTCCCTTCCCAGCAGTATTTCTTTCACTACCACACCACCACACCCTTCCAGCTCCAGCTTTGCATGCCCTGGGGAGCAGGAAGGTCAGCACTCAGTGCCAAAGGATGAAATGTTGAAATCCTCTTCCAGTTGAGATTAAATTAAGGGAGAAGGGATGGAGCATGCCAAGCGTAGAGAGGCTGAGATAAAAGCTCATTGTCTTCACCGAGAGCTGGGTTTGAATAAGAAGTTCAGGATTTGGCAGACTCTGTGTAAAGCATTGCAGAATGACTGCTATGTGCATGCAGCTAGTTTTCATGCATAATATATATAGGAGCATACCATATGTTTAAAGCATCAGACAATCAGGCCAATCTTGGATGATATTATAAAGCTTTCCTTCAGTGTTGCATTTGTTCTAAACAGATGCATTTCTCCTTTTCCCCCTCCTCCCTCCAAGCTTCCCAGCCTGCCAACACTCATTTATACGGAAACCAGGTGTCCATCTTTAAAAAATGAAATAAATCAGTATACAAAGGAATCTGTCCAGGAAGAAAGCAAGTGCCCATCTCTGCTATTTTTGTTTCAAACAGGAAATATGTTGATAAACAAACTAACAAACGGACAAACAAGAATCAAAACAAGGAAAAGGAAGACATGAAAACTCATAGGAATTAGGTTCTGAATTCTACAAAGCCAAATGCTAATCATGCCAGTCCCCAAATGTACAGAACAGATGAATTCAAGAACAGAAAGTGTGCCAATGATAGCAGATATGCTCTGGATGAAACATGTCCTGCATCAGTTATGAGAAGGGCTGGATGCTCTTGTCTTTAAAGTGTATGGTTTGATTTTATATTAATTCATCAACAGCATCACAGGTCTCAGGGGCTCGTCTCCGCTCATTATAGGTGCTTTGCATATGTGGTTGGAAAAGCAGCACCATCTGATTTGCCTCGGTGCTGCTCTCTGCTGTCTCCGTGTTCCCCTGTCAGGGAGCTGCTGGCAGCCCCTGCCTCGCATCAGGAGCTCTGCTGGGCCCTGGCTCAGCCCCAGCCGTGCTGGGTGTCCTGCCAGCAGAGCAGCTCTGACGGCTGGGAGACAGCCCAGCATCTCCCAGCCCGCTGGGTGCTGCCAGCAAAGGGAAGGGATGTGAGAAAACCCAAGGCCAACCCACCTTGTGCGAATCGTCCGCCAGCGAGGAAGAGCAGCTCAGTCCTCCTGCAATGCTTCGAGAAACGTGGCCTCCATCAGTCCCTGGAGAAACAGCAAAACCACCTTGCAGGCAAAGCCACCAGGCTCTGCAGCAGAGCAGCTGGGAATCCCCTGCAGCTGGTTCCCTCTCCTTCTCATGGAGTTTCCCTGCGCTCGTGCGAGCTCTTAAGGCCATGTTTTATATCCTAATTAAACTGAAAGAAAAGGAATTGGGTAACAGTCTAAAAGATTTGCAGGCTACATCTATTTCACGAAATGGCTCATGTTCCCACTAGTGTAGCTCATCAGGTTCAGCACATGCTCTAATGTGTGGGACTAATAGATTTGTAACAGTGATAGCTAATATGAGTCTGTTCTGGTTACATACTTATCATGGGTCCTTGCAGGCTTTCCATCAAAGCTGCTGAATGAAAGCACTTTTTATTAAAGAAAGAGGGGAAAAAAAACCTCTCTTTTGCCCATAAATCGCTCAGCACATTAACCCTCAAAACAATTCACTGAGGCAAGGTCATATTTCCCTTGCATTAATTTAGATCCTTGGAAAGTTCAGTGAGATGCGAAGACAAGACAAAACACAAGAGGCTGTGTCTTCAGCTGCCATGAATCAGCATGGCTTCCCATCAGCTGAGAATCCAACCATACATCTAAAGAAAGACATAGGAAATATGCAAGAATTTCTTTAAAGCCTTGGGGTCTGGTAGGGATAATCTGTATGTTGTACTATTATTTCAAAAGGAAGGGAGAGACTAAAAGGACAGATGACATTTGGCCAGTGAGAGCAGATTTTACAGCCCAATGGGGAAAGACTTTTTGGCTTCAGCAGGATGGGGTTTGCCCTGTGGTGCTGGGAGTCACCAGGTTTAAGAGAAGGGGAAAGTATTTTGTTGCTTTGTTTTGTGTCCAGGTAGTATTTCAGTGGGACAAGCCCTGATGCCAGTCACAGGGCTGGAGTATAAAGTGACAAATCAAGTCACAGAGGCTGAAGTGAAATATCTGATGATGATGATGCTCTGCCTCTCTGTTATCTCCCATCCACTGCTCTGAACAGCAAGGAAAGCTGCCAGCTCTGAGCTCTGTACTCGACATTGTCCCTTTGATACCACAGCTCTCTCAGTCATGTTTACACCCTTCAGATATTTTTAGGCTTTTTTTTCCACATGCAGAACTACATGTTGTCATCTCATAGCCTTGTTTAGTGGTTTGAGCCTTCCCACATAAATCATTTTTCCTGAATATCTGATCATTTAGTGATCAGAAGGCAGAGGGTGGTCTGGCTGCTCCTCTTTTATCTTCCTCCCAGGTCCTCTTATCTGGTCACGTCATGGTGGCCAGGATCAAAATGTGATTTGTTTTGAGGACAAATCAGAACCATATAGGGGAGAGCTGTTTCTTTCCCATGGCAAAATTTGCCTCTGTGGAAGCAGACAATTTTATTTGCAGTAATATACTAGTTCAAAAATCTCCAATTTGTCATCCACTAGCACTTCAAGGATCCCCATGCCTTACCTGGACCTGGTGGAAAATAACTTGTCAAAACTGTTAATTGCTGATATAGTTGGAGGGGAAAGGGGTCCCCTGAAAACACCTTGTGGTTTAGGATGAATAATTCTGGTAGAAGGAACTTGATTTTTAAAAATTATTTTAAAAATAAAAGCCACTCTTCTCCCCAGAGGAATGAGATTTTAATCTTCACTTTAAGACCTTCCAAATCTCTTCTTTTTGTGAGATGTTTCAACTCTTTTGGATAGCATTCTTGCATATACACATATTTGGCAGGTTTACCAGAAAGCAAATATCACATTACAGTAATGGATTTGTGGGCATGATCTGGTCCAACTAGACAGATAGCTAAGCACTGTAAAGAGTTCTGTCAAATAATTATTCTCACCAAATTTCATTCTCCATAGTGGTCACGTTATCCAGACCAAATCCTTGGTCCTTCTGTAAAAATTTCTTAGAATATTCCACTCAAGCACCATTAAAACAAGCTATGCCAGATCATTAAATACAAACGCATTCAGCCCATTATTCTGTGAAGAAAAAGCTTTTACAGGCCAAATCCAATTACATGCCATGCTTGTAAATTCATTCCAGAAAACCCTTGTGGCCAAGAAGGTCCATGTTAGCCATTATGGGGCATTTCTTAGCAAAAAATCTCCTGTTGCTGCAATCACTCCTCCCCATCCCACCCTTGCAACGACCTCCAACAAGTGCCAGATCCCAGCTGGTTGTTGGCACGACGGTGAGGAGTTGGATGGTTGGGAGCAGCATGAACATTACCCGGGGCTTGACAAGGTGTCCTCCCTTCTCCCACCTCTGAGTGACCCCTGGCACTTCCCAGCACAAGGAACAACTCCCAGGGCAGCAGCCTCACCGCCAGGGCTTGGCTGTGGGTTAACACTCCATCAGGTATTACACCCATCACTGTACATGACAGCTCTTGCTGCTGTGGGATGTAATCCTGCCTCTTTCGGGGCTCCATGGGTTCTGCAGGGTGGTGGGTAACCATGGAAACCACGATGGAAACCACGTTGTAAACCAGCATGGGAGCTGACGTGCGATGTGCTACCACCATGCACGGCCTGAGCAGAGCTCTCCAGGAGCAGCCCTGGTGGAAACACGAGCAGGGATACCCTGTGTGCAAAGCCAGGAGTGAGCCAGGGGACAGCTAGATGGGAACACTGCTACCAATCATCAGTGTGACCTAAAGTCCCTAAATTAAAGCCCAGAAACCCATTATAGTTACACACCTTCTCATTCAGTTTGTGAAGGGAGCAGGTGATGCTGAGCTCTGCCCCATGTCCCTACACAGCTTTAAGGCTGTGTTCAGCAAAATCTCCTACAAGAACATGTAGGACGCTGCAAGTCTTGTCAGATTTTTCTGAAGGAAAGTCAGTCTCTTCTTGGCTTGTTCCAAAGCTTGTTCATGTATGGAGAACACTCTTCTAATTATACAGACGTACTTAAAATGAGATATCCTAGAAATAGCAGTATTCTGTAACCTCCACTAACCTGCAGGAGCAGGTTCCCAGATCACCATCATAAAAAGATCAGCTTCTATTATGTCAAACAAAAGTTGAATGCCTGTGGTGCTCAGATGTGCCACACCAAGGAGTTTGCAGTTTTAACACTGAGCTTCCTGGCTGTCTCTCAAGACATTCCCATGAATTTCTGTATACTGTGGGGACTGTAGAAGGTACAACTATAAAACCATGGCTTTAGGAGAAGAGAAAAAGCAGATGTCTTCATTCACATTCATTATTCATCTGCACTGGGAACAGTCACCACTTGGACCTGAGATTTCAGCCCAGCATTAATCCTTCTCTTGCCATATCTGCACCTTCAGCCGGGGAAAACAGTGATGCAAGTGCGACACAGTCTTAGGCTGACATTGGTTTCTGTCTGTGAATTCTCCTACACACAGGACATGATAATAAATCATACACAGAGCACGCTGATCGATTCTGCCTGAGCAGTATGTTGGTCTCCAGGGCCAACAAACCAGCACTTAAATAAAGTTTCCTTGCTCAGCGTGCCGTGCTGCAATAAAAAAAGTTCTTGTGCATCCCAGGCAGGTCATTTAGCCTCCTGTGCAAGGAGAATGACAAAAAGATACACATGTAGGCATTAGGAAATGCTCCCACCTGATGTTCCTAAAGTGAGCTCTCCAGCAGCTTGAAGTTTCCCCTGTAGTCTTCCTAATAATTAATGGAAAAATAGAGTCCTCTGGGAAAGTTGTCACCGGGTAATTAATAAAAAATGAAAGTGAGAGAGCAAGAACAGGAATGCTGCAGAAAGCCTGTAAATTGAAAGAGGCAGCTTAGAGTTGTGGTATCTCCTTCCCAGTCTCAGAGGGAACTGAACACGTGCACCATGTTCCTCACTCAGGACTCTCCACCTCTTCCATTCACACTTCTGAAATGAGAGACATTGTGATGGAAATGTTCACACCCTGCCACATTCCTCAATGGCCCTGCATGAACAGACTTGCCCAAACAGGTGGGGAACCTGGATTTGTCAAGGACAAATCTCCCGAGTCCAGTGGGGATCTATAAGCAGGTGATCACTTGAAAATAAAGATCACTGTTTTCTACCTGAGGGTTTGATCTGTTTATCATTTTTATGTGGACAGTGCATTAAAACCCAGGAAAGAGGTCCTTTCTCTATCAAAGCAGTGAGGAAATGTCCTTTTGCTTTAGAATCTCTGAAATGCCTCCCCAAAGAGCAAGCACTCAGGCACATTTATCTCACAGTTCGCAACACAGACTAGAGTTTAAAAAAAACCCTAAGATTTCAAGGTCAAAACTGATGCTCTGTTGGGACCTGGGGTTGAGAAACCATTGCTGGATATTGCTGGAAATGCCCATCTCCCAGCTCTGTCTCCACCTGCAGTTTGCCAACACAAGTGCCTAGGCTATCACAGATGCTGGGGAATCCTGAGGGGGAAGAGGATGAAGATGGATGGTCTTATGATTAAGCCAGAAGACAGGGATTCAAGGGACCTGGCGTCACTTATAGACCTCCTGTGCTGACTTTGGGCAAGTCAATTAACCTCTCTGTGCCTCTGCTTGCCATCTGTAAAATGGAGATAAGAGCCTTCCCCACAGCACGGGGGTGTTCAGAGGAGACTTGTGTGGTTGACAGATGCTCTCATGCGATGCCAACAGGAGCCACGAGATTTCATTGACAGCAGAGTGATGGAGTGGAGAAGACCCACTGCCATTTGGGGTTATGTGGCTTTGTGAAAACTCAATAGGTATCTGTTCTGCTTCCCTTGCCACCTGCTTCACACCTGTCTGTCTTACAAGGCACAAATGCTCTCCTGACTGAGCAGTGGCTCCGACACCACCTGGGGGAACCCACGTGTGTCATGGGACCATCCCACAACATGAACTGTATCAGGGAGGATTTTTGCCATTAAAAAATGTAATGGGAGTCTCAGAAAAAAAGATTTGGAGAGGCCAGTCCTGCCTTACCCCTGTGGGTGTGGAAGTGCCTGAGGTGAAAGGCTCTGGTAGCCCTGTGGGCACAAATAATCATTTTCCACTCGGGGAGGGGTGTCCTGCCCACCACAGCAATGCAAGGGTGTCACAGCTGGCCCCACCCATCCTTCCCTCCTACCTAGGGTGCTCATTAATCCCTCCAAAACCTGTACAGCTCTGTAAACAAGGAACATAATTTGCCATTATGCTTTTTGATTTCTGGTTGAGGTTTGTTTTTTTTTAAGACGCTAGAAAAGGAAAGCATTCCTGTGCTTTCACAGGAAATGCTGTATTTCCCCTTCCAGTTTCACAAGATAAGTTAAAGCATCTAATCCTGACCCTGGCAGAGCCCACCTGACCCTTTACTGCAAGGCTCAGGGGGAGGATTTCTTTCAATCTCCTGCTAGGTTTGTGGGTGTTGGGTTTGTGGGTTTTTTTATGTATTAAAATCCCATACTCTTATTAAAAGGAATTGTTCAGTTCCTTTAATTGGCTTGGAAGATAAATTCTTCCCTCAGCCCGGGGGGTCATGGCCATCAGCAGCTATTTATTAGCTGCATTGATTGAGAAGAACAGCCTTTAAATGGAAATAAATTGAATTCTATGGCAAAGAGTATTCCATACAGGCTATTAATATAAGACAGGGAGATTAACAGTTTTATTTCATATTTACTTGTTCCCCTCCTCATCTCCTAGCTATCCTCACTACTCCCAGCTACTTCCCATGTCTCCCACTAACCATCCCCCCCTCATCATGGGAATTTCCATTCCTACATGGGTGGGAGCAGGCACAAGGGGGATCATGATGATGGAGACTTGGATGAGCTCAGGGAGGCTCCAAATCAGGTCCCTGGGAGCCAGTGCAGGAAGGAGGGGTGATGGGGAGCAAGATGAGGCTTCCACATGCATGCACAATAGAAATGAGAGTGGAAGAAGAGCTCTTCTATGCTCTCTGAGGAATTTTTATTATATTTTTACCTTCTCCACTGCTCAAAAATTGTCTTGGCCACCCCCTTGTCAGCTCCAGAATACATTTCATGCCACACACCTTCATTCCAGTGTTTAATTGCTTGAGATTGTTACTTGTAGGCTGTTAATTTATTAAAACCAGATCTCTTGTATTACTCTGGAGCCCACAAGAATCATTGCCTTCTATTAAAGGCAGTGGTGCGTGCCTGCTTGTCTTTTTTCTCTGGCCACCTCTGTAATTGCAGCCCACTGCTAAGATGTGAAACTCCCCCCTACCAGCTCAGCATCCTCCACTGGGAGTGTTTGGATGAGGAACAAATGCAGGAGACAAACTCATTTGGGATATAAACAGAAATAACTGCTCTGATGTTCATGGAGATTGCACTGGGGACACACAAAGCCTCGAAGCTGTTCAGGTCACATTTCACAGATGGGCCAAAAAGTGAAGCCAGGGACTGCTGACACAGATGGTCACTGGAAGCATCCTGCAGACCAGACCTTGCACAATGATGGATTCCCACAGCATCCAATGGAGCCAGCACTGTCCTCACCCAGCTAAGCACAGAGAGATCTTCCCTGGTCATATGGGCCACCTTTCAAGTCAAACACGTCCCTCAGAGCAGATACTTGCACTAGACACTGGTGCCACAAGCACAGATGGGATCCACATACCAGGAGATATATATAGAGAGATGTACACATAAACATATATATCTCCATATACCAGGGGGCTGATACAGGCCAGAAGCTCCCTATTTCTTCTCAGTCATCATCTCTCCAACATATCTGTCCATCTCCAAAAGGCTGTTCAGCTGCCTTCATCATCTCCTGACTCTGCCCTGCCATTGCAGGGTTCCTTGGCAGCCCCATGGGCACACCTGATCCTACAGAACTCCATAGCATCTTACATGGAGAAATAGCATCCCTTGAAGCAGTACCTGAGCCTGGTTTTCAAACTCCTAAAGAAAGGAAATCGACAGGCAGCTGGGTGATGGAAAATCACTCTGTACTTGAGACACTGCTGAGCAGCAGTGGGGGAGTTTTCTGTCCCTCTCAGACTGTTTTCTGAGATCCTGCAATCACAAGAGGCAGATACCTCTCAATACATAAAGACAACCTCACAGCCCTCTGGTGTCACAGCACAGCTCATGTTTCAGGCACACAATGTTTCCCTCGAATTTGGGTTCCTGTGATTTTCATCCTCATCTGGATTTGGCACTTAGCTCTACTGATGTACAAGTGCAAGTTCAAACACAAGATTAAACCATCACCAAGTGCTGGGATGGAGCACTGGATCCAGACCAACTGGGGGATGCCTTGTGGGGTTTCCAGCCTTCTGTTGGAAGGACTCAGGAATCTAAATCCTCCTGTGGTCTAAAGGCCTCTGATGCTCCTCAATGCCCCCTGACACCCCATGACACTTTTCACAGTCAGTGAGTGTCTGGGGCAGAGCTCTCAGCACCTGCAGGCCAGTGCAGGCAGGGGAATCAGAGGGGCAAAGCAGAGGCACCAGCTCTCATTACCCAGCAGCCAGCAATTAGAACAGCAGCATTATAGCACTAAAACAATTACATTTTGTTTATCTCCTAAACAGTTAGCTCATTTTAGCACTCTGCCTCCAAGTGCTAGGTAATAACAGGATACAAGGCAGGCGGTAGCTTTCAGCATCCAAAACAGTGTGGGTGCATCTGTTATTGTAAAGTGGAGAGTTGCTGCTCCAGATCCCCAGTCCTGAAAATGGTGTGGTGGGAGGTGGTGGTATGAACTGTAGGTTAGACTGGATATGGGGATTTCTCAGGGATACAGAGTAAGGCAAGCTAGACTAGCTGCTCTGGTGTCTGTGGACTGGCTTTGACCTACATCCTTTGAAGGTCTGGCTCCCTGTTCCTCAAACAGCCTGCATTATTCTTGGACTGTTTTGCTTTTAACTAAGTACTTGGCTTATTTGAAGCCCAAATGTCCCAGGATCTAATCTGAGACCTGCAAGCAGGACCACACAGCAAAAGACAGACGAACAAAGACCCAAAAAAACCCATTTCATTTAGATTAAACACAGCCATTATTGTGGTTTAATATAGGAATTGATTATTATAACTATGTGTATTGAGCTTAACAGCTTAGATTTGTATCTATTTCATCACTGTTAATCTTTGATAAATATGTTTTTAATAATCTCTGTGTATTTATTGAACATAAAACTGTCATGTGAAATTGAGAGTAAGATTGCTAAGATACTTATTATACACTACTTCAACACAAATTCATTATTAAAAACCTTTCACTGAGGCTTACTTTTAACCACAACATTACTGATGCAGATACTGCATAGTTAATCTATAATAAATATATTTGCAATAAACTATTGATATTTAACCTGCAGTAACCATCTTAATAAATATGATACATGGAAATGGCTTTTGGACAAGCTGCTCCTTTTTTAGCTCTGTCAGACCCTTGGAGGATGTGGGCTGAGAAGGGGGAAAGTTATGGCCTTGTATAAGGCAGTTCACTTATCTGTCCCCACAGCCTTCCCCTACCCTGGCCACTGGATTTATTGTTGTTTCAATCCCCAAATCTCCAGCCCCACGCTCTTACAGGGATCTGCCATTTGGTCTCAGTCCTGACTCAAATTATCATTTGGCCCCATCCATCCCTACGACTCCAGTGGGTTGTGCCATACAAAGGCTGTTAATTCAGCTCCTGGTGCCCTCAGATGATGCTCTGTCTGCCTAATAGTTTTGAAAAGCAGATAAGCACCCTCAAGGGATCAGAAACACACAGAACCCATATCCCTGGGGCAGTAAAAACACAAGCTTTGTGAGAATATGGATCAACTGAGAAGCTCAAATGAGATTTCAGCTTTGAACTCACCAGAGGCCACCAAATGCCTTTGACACATGAACTAGACAAGAGTCTGACTCCAAGCCATCAGAGGCAAAGGACTTGACCCACAGTGCTGCTGAGAGCCCCTGGGATATCTCAGAGATGTGTTTGTCATTCTTTGCGTCACTTAATGACTGAGGTTAGTTGCAACAAGCCAACTCTAGCATATATGCACAAAATTTCCCTCCCAGCACTAATCAAACGGGAGAGGAGCAGAGCAATTTCTCCATTGTCCTCTCCTCTGGGTCTTGCCCCATTTGTTATATGGCCACTCATATGGGCCCTGTAAACCTTCCTGGAGGCCACCATCTGATTCTCACGTATCAGAGAGAGCCAAAGATCTTAACGTGCAACTTTTAATTGAGCTGTATCATCTGCCACAAACATGAAATTAATGGTCCTACATCATAATCATAAATTCATACATAACCCCATGCACCAGCAAATAACTCTTTGCAGTGATACGACAATGGTAAGCTGATTTGCAAGAAGCGCACGCTACCCAGGAATCCTAATTAACCAAATTAACACCATCACTTCAAATCATGTCCCAGCAGTAGGACATTTCCGATTGGCCTCGGGCTGGAGCAAAGCAGCCAAATGAGAACCTGACAGCATCTCTGCGAGTCCAGCAGCCCAACCCTCCTCTGGGGGAAATATCTGCAGCCTATCCGTGCACACAAGGAAGGGAACAAAAGTCTGATGAGCATTTGTAGGCACTGACCCAGGACAGACCATGGCACGGTGATGCTGTGCAACAGAGGAGCAGCTCTCAGCTCCTTGTGCATTTCCCAGATCTAACCAGCAGCATGAGGAACCCCTTCCTGCCATGCTGCCTTCCTCCAGGGGGTTGTGACACAGCCAAATCTCCTCAGAGAGTTCCAAATGTCGCTTTGGGTGAGTCTGCAATGGGTCTGGGGACATGGGGCGAGGCTGGTAATAGGAATGATCTCCACAAACCCCAAACCTGTCTCCCTGAACCCATTGGTTCACACTGGCTTCCACTTGTGACTTGCCCAAACTATTTAGCACTCAACACCTTTTTTTCCCCCCCTTCTGGGTAGTCAGGTTTTTCTATTTCTGCCATGGGAAAAACAAATTGCTATTTTGGGAGCATGTGGGATTCAAGCCTGTGACGGTCTCAGCGCTCCCTGCATGAAAGATGAGATCCACAGCCTGTGTGCCAGAGGGGCTGGCTTGTGTCACTGCACACATTCAGCCTGGAGGGCAGGGAGGCCCAGTCCCACCCGGCTCCTCACACTGGAGCATGGAATGGCCTCAGCTCCCCAGGCACAGGGCCAGAGATCCCATCCCTGCTCTGAAGTGATGCTCCAAAAGCTGGGCTGGGATGTTTGGGGCTGGTGGAAAAGGAGGCTCCTACCAGAAGTGGGGTTCGAACCCACGCGGGCATGCGCCCATTGGATCTTAAGTCCAACGCCTTCACCACTCGGCCATCCTGGTGGGCTCTGGGCTCTCCCCCGGCCCACAGCTCCTCCCTGAGAGCTCTCAGGGTCCCAACCTAGACGCTTCCCAAGCCCAGGGACACCATTCTCTCCTCACTGCTGTCTTTAATGCCCCCAGCAAGTGACAGAACACCTCGTTGGGAGACAGGAGGTCTCATGGGCCATGAAGGATGGCAGAGCTCAGGTGTGCCAGCCTAGATCCTCATGCAAGGACCACAGTCACTGCTGGTGATGCTGGCAAGTAGCCTGGTGCAAGAGGAGCCTCTCTGGGAGGTCCCTCCTGAGCCCACGGGGTGCTCAGGGGAAGGGAGCAGCTCTGACAGCCTGGCAGCTCTCAGCCAGACACAGCACACAGTTAAAGCCCTGGCTTTGCAGCCCATGTCCCACTGCTCACCCTCTCCTGTCCACATATAGGACTCTGCTAGGGCACTTAGCTGGGACAGACAGTGGTACAGGAAGGGCTTTATTTTTCCCTTGGGATGAGGTACAGCTTTTTTCCATTATCTAGGGAAAAGAAAATAAAAAATCCAAACTTGAACTTCATGGGATTCAAACCCACAACCCCCAGGTGCCCAAGTGCAGGAAGTCTTTAGCCCTTAAGCTACCACAGGAGACTGATAATTTCTGTTTCTGATTTCAGCCACCCTGTCTTCTCAGGCCAGCACCTTCACACAGGGGTGCTACCACACAGAGAATCCCTGCCAGGCCCTTTCACCAGAATCTGTCTGCTGGAGATACTCTTGGCCAGGCTATCTTGGTCCTGTCCTGCTTCAAGATGAGAGCAATTTCCTCCTTACTTCCCCAGGGACTGCTCATTGCTTTGCCCTGGGATAGCTGAGCCATTTGGAGAGCTTCTGATTGGCTGATGGATAGGTGAGAGGCACTGAAAAGGGATATTTCCAGCTTTCAAAAGAGGGTGGCACAGAGTTCCTCAATCTGTAGGGGTCACCCTGGCCTCCAGAGGTAACTCACAGGTACTTGGAAGCAAGGCAGAAGGACCCCAGATATTCCATGGGAGAATGCTGCACGTCCTTGGCTCAGCAAGGACTGGGTCAACCTATTCATATGCAGCCAGCAGGAAAACTCACCTCCTCCGCTGCCAAAAGGGGATAGAAGCTTTCCCTTTTTACCCTGTTCATTACAGGCACAGCAATCTGCCGTGCTGGTCTGTGTGTGCAGAATCACAGCACAGCATCCCTGGATGCCTCCAGCTGCAGCACCCACATTAATATCAAATGAAGTCATGCTCACAAAGGGTGTTGTGCTCGCCAGCTCCCGAGGAATCTGCTCCTAATGAGCGACTTCAAAGCATTAATGAGCTTGCAAAGCTCTCCTCTTCGTTTACAGAGCTGGATCTCACACGCTTGGCATTAAGACAGGGGTCACCCGTCAGCAGAGGAGAATGCGTGTGCATGTCAGCGAATATAATATATTTGTCATCCTCTAAGAAGCAAAGATTAATCATGCCCTCCCCAAAAGGAACTTTTTACGCCACATCTGCTCTTCACAGCGCGGAGAGAAGGGACCTGCCCGCAAGGATGTCCATGACCCACAGTGCTCAGATCCCCAGAGAGCCCAGCTTTGAAGTTAACAACCCACCTTAACCCCTTGGGTCCAGGCTGGGAAATGCTACTTGAATTGGCAGCCCGAGGGATGAATAAAGCGGTGGAATTCTGTTCCAGTGAAGGTTTAATGCATGCATGGAGGGAGGGAGTGGTAGGGATGTGTGAGAGAGCAGATTTGACTGATGCTTCCTGCTCTGTGGCACCCTTCCAGCACAGGCGAGGGAAGGAGATGCTGGCCCAGCACAGCAGGGCTGCACAATGCATCTGCTGCTCTCTCCAGGGACCACTCTCTCACAGCCACAACCCCCTCTGAGCCTCCCTGAGCTCACCATAAATCCCTGTGTTGAAACAGCCTCCAGCGCCTGGCCAACAGCCCATTTGCACCCATTTGAGGAGCTGAGCCCATCCATCCTGCTGAGCTGGGAGGTGGACACAAAATCAAATCGTGATAAGGGACCAGTCTGAGCACAGACCTGCTGCTGGGCACTGATTGCCCTTCCTCCCAAAGCCTCTGAGCCTCTTAAGCCTTTCCAGAGGCCTCTTTCTTGCTGGTGTTTCAGCTGATGCAGGGAGGGTTGGACAGGACAATGAGATATGAGCTTGTTCTTGCACCACTGCTGCCCAGCCTTCAGACAGTGTCTACCTACAGTCTACAGAAGCACTGGAGTGGGGGCAGCCCAGCTTCCCTTGCGTGGTTCAAACTTACCGTGACACGTACCCAGGCAGGTCACTGGCACAACCCCTCTGTATTTAAAAATTCAGATGCTTTGCAAAGTCTGCCCTGACTGTGCAGCATCCACAAGATTGGTTGGCTTCACCTGCAAACCTGCACAGAGCCCTGGCTGGGTCTGGAGTCAGCCTTGCCTCTGGCAGGGTTGTAATATCAGCTGAATTACATGTACTGTCTTGGATGTCTCCTATGCAATCCTGAGCCAGGCTGGCTGTACCTTGCTTGCAGTATCCCCACGAAACGTCAGCTTGAAGATGACACAGCTATAGGCTTTCGGAACATGTGTTCTGCAAGAGAAAGACAATAATGTCCTGAAGTCAGAGAGGTGTCATCCTTTGGTTCAGAAACACATTGGCAATGTTAACTGGAAAGCTGTTTTTCCCTTTTTCTCCCTCCAAAAGAGATCTTCTGGCACTTGGTGTCTATTCAGTAGGTCTGTGTTTAATTTAAATAGCCACTGGAGGCAGCTCTGTCCCACATGTTAATACTGCAGCTGAAGAGTGGCTGATTGGTAATTAAGGAAAAAAATTCAAAGCTTAAAGTTAAGAGCAAAGTAGAGCAAAAATGACACTTTGAGGGATTTCAGGCCAAAACTGTTCCACTTTTTTGATGTGGGGGCAAAAACATTTATCCATATCATCACTTTGGAAACCAGCTTGAAACTGGGAAATGTGGGATAGGGCTCCCCTCTGTCTCATCTTGTGTCCTTTGCCTGCTATGAAAGCAGTTCAGCATGTGGGTTGTGCTCCCTTCAGAGCTCTATGACCTGAAGGTTTGGCAGCCCTACCAGGGTCATCTTAGGTTAAGCCTGAGAGGACAGCTTGGCTCCACCTTGTGCCATAGGCTTGGAGAGAAACTTCATGCTGCTTATAGCTGTGTTCATGTAGAAATTAATGGGGAAGCTCTTAGGACTTTGTCAGATTTAAAATACTCTACTGATGTCCTTTCATGTGCCTGGAAACTACCACATTTTGAGAGTAGCTGGAGTTCATTGACAGAAAGGAGAGTTGGACAGCATTACTATTTAACTGGTCCTCAGCAGGTTTAAGAACAAACAGGCAAGCAAGCACAGAAGATCACTCTATCTCCCTGTCTTTCCTCCCTCTTGAGAGGCAATTCAGGAAACCAAGCCAGCCTTGCTTTGTGTTCAGAGGGTTTTTGTTATAGGATGGCTAGAAAATATGTGTTGTATTGCTATGGGTGAAAGCTTATACTCTGCAGAATTTGACATGATGCCCTGCTGCTTGTTGGCTCAAATCAGCCCCTGTGGAACTACAAACCTTATGGTGCTGTGTAGCTCCAGAGGAAAAGTTTTCCATGTAGCTTGCAAATACTTGTGTTTGGCCAGAAAAACCAAAGACCACGTACTGTGGGCGCACAGACTCGATTAAAAACCAGTGGAGTTGTGCAATTACAGGAGGTTATTTATCCCAGAGGGAAAATATGTTTTCTTTGTTGACTAAATTATTTCAAAAAAACCAACAAAACCACCATCAAACAAAAAGCAATGCAGCTACCAGAGCTAAAGTTGTAAGTCACAGATAATATGAGATTTGCCTACTTTCTCCTGCTCAGGAATGGTGTCCCAGATGTTTACAATTTTCCACAAGCTATCACTAGTCTACATTATTCTCCCAGTTATTTTCCACAAATATTTATTGGGCAACAGACAGTTTCTCAAAAAATTAATCTTGAGGATTCAAAGTAGCCTGGCCTTGCATCATTGTTTCTGCTTTGATTTTGAGTGGGTTCGTAAGGAGATGTCAGGAATGAAAGGTGATTGTTCAGCATTTCAAAGTCATCAACTATCCACATTCAATTATTCCTAAAGATGTTCTGGACAGGATGCACAAGTAGCTCATGAAGACTTTACCTTTGTTCAGTTTGAATTAGGTTTTGTGAAAGATGCATCATGGGCACATCTCTCCCTGTCCCTGATCCATGTGTCTTCCTAACAGAGAAAATGAGCCACAGCTTTGCAGAAGAGGAAGCTCAAGAACACACGAAGGATCACAGCACTGTGGTACTGATGCCTCAGATGCTGAATGCTCAAACCATGAAGTCATAAATGGCCTGATGTAAATGAGACATTCGCTGCATGTTCATCTGTTCTTGCCTAATGCACTCAGCTTTTCTACAATCAGTGCAGAGAGAGAAACTTGGCAAATCCTGACTTGAGGCACATGATCCCTTCCAGGCCCACTCTCCATACCTGAATTTCAGCATGTATTGATCACCAGATGTGTGTAAACCAGGCTCTATTGAGGTCATTCCAAAATCACACAATAAAAACACACGTTTTACTTACTTTTGGCTGCCTTTTCACATGACAGAAGTTTGCTCTGGTAAACAACAGAGAGCTCCAGAGAGACTCACTGGAGAACTCCATCCCTTGTGGGACTATAACTTGGGAAATACTGCAGCAGCTCTCCTCTGAATCAACCCAGAGGGGAAAATGAGGTGACTGAGCAGAAGAGGTTTGCATTTGTCCAAAAAGTCTCCTGCAATTATTTACATACCTTGGACAAAAGTGCTGAAATGAATGAGGAAAACCATTTTTGCTCCACCTGCAGCACCAGCAGTGCCCATTCCTGCTCGTTAGCTCAGTGGGGAAGTGTGCAGGTGACAGATCACATCCCAGATGTCAAGGTGCATCTGCATGAATTCCTAAAATGACATGTGTTCTTTAGCCCAGAGCCTGGCTCCAGGCTAAGAGCTAAATTTGATGTTCTCTGAGGCTAAAACTTCTTCAAAAACCATTCTGGGTTAATTAGGGAAGGGAAATTTTGGCTGCAGTCTGTTCAAGAAGATTGACTTGGGAAATGGTATGAAAGTCGTGGTTTTTGCAAGAGCAAAGAGAAAGAACAGACTCATTTTTAAAAGCTCTGCACCTAAGAACTTCAGAAAAGTGCAGAACTTCACTGAAATACAATAAAAGGGATTGCCTAAAAGCAGAACACCTCCTTTGGCTCCACGTACCCTCTCCCAGAGGCACCACATCATCCCTGCTGCTCACTAAACAGCTTCTGCCTCCTTTTAATAGTTTTATTTTTAGGCTTCTCATATTTAATTCTCCCTTTTTCCTTACATAAGGTGCTTGGAAAGGCTGCAGTGTCAAACAATAATTACACCAGAGAAAATTTAGAAACCACAGTGTTAAAATGAGCCTGCTCTTGACAAGTGAATGAATGTAGGAAGTGAGGGGATACAGTTTTGTCGAGGAGAGCAGCCAGCTGGCAGTGTAACAGCATCTCTCGTGGGCTGGGGACACCCGCCCTGGGTGTGGGCAGCTCAGCCTGGAGCACATCAGTTCCTGCCTGCATTAACGTGGGATGAGATGCAGGTGCATGTTCAGGCAGTGCTGTCAGTGCCTCTCCCCCCCAGCAACCTTGAACTAGGTTTAAAACGTGGATTTGCTGTACACTTCCCACCCTGATCAGACTAAAGTGCATGTATAGCCATAGCTTCACCTCAGATCATGACCAGACACTCCTGGGGCCAACATGCACCACCATGACCACCACTAGTCTGCTCACAGTAGAACTGGAAGAAGGAAAAGATCTGTCTGCTTCACCCAATCTGTGTTTCTGAGGATATGTGTACCTACCTCAGGCAGGATTCCAATACCTTTATAACTTATTCCCCACCATCTGTGCTGAAGTAACTGGACATATATCTGCTGTGCTAAATTAAATTGTTTTAAAGTTAGAACTCAAACTGACACAACACTGAATCTTGGACTATGCCCAAGTATTGCCACTGCCAGGGTGTTAAAGGAACTCATTGGTGATAATCTCCAAGCAACTGGGTTGTGTTTTCCAACAAATAATCAGATTAGGATGAATTTGATACTCCACCCATGGAGGCCATGTGGAAATCCCTGATGACTGAGGCTGCTGTGGGTGACCAAAAACTTAGGGGAAGATCAGGAAAATATTTTCCTCTCTAAAAGAGGGCATCACCTGCCTTACAGTGGATTCCAAGCAGAAATATTAAAATGCTGACAGGTATCAGCTATCTGTCATGGAATGTCTAAAATCAGGTTGTGGAGAAGAGTAGGTGTATAGAGTGAGCTCACACATAGAACATACAAGAAGTTTTCTAGGGATAACAAGTTTATGGAATATATATATTTTTCCCCATATGGGTTCCCAGCTGGACTTCTTTGCCGCCTTGGAAGAGACCAACTTGCTAAGAACATCAATAATGTCAAAATCCATGATCCTCATAATTAGATGTGACCTTTGAAGGGAATTGCAGAAGGCTGAGAACTCACCTGATTCCATGGTGAGTGGAATCACCCCTGCCTGCTAGGGGGGCACCAGGACCATGGGCATTTCTGTTTCTATTTATTGAACATGTAGCTCATGCTCTGTTTTTTTGAACATGTAGCTCTTGTTCATGCTACCAAGGTGAAGGAAAAGAGGCTTATAAAAGAGACAGATGGGGATGAAGGAGCACAAACCTGTGAAGTTCCACACCTTCAGCTCCAGGGTCGGTCCTCTGTCTGGCATTCGAGACTCTTCATTTTGTTTTTCCTGATCCACTTCCTTCCCATCAGTCGGCTCCTGTTCTTCCCATCCTTTGCTTCTCCCACTGAACAGAGGCCTTTGAGGGGCGAGACTATCTCCAGGTGGAACTGGCCACCAGGAGAGCATATAACACAAGCAAGATATCCCAAACCATATGGCTGTTGACTTCCTGGGAAACTGGAAAAGATACTCCTAAACTTAAAAACAGAAAAAAATTAGTTCTTCAAACTTATGTTAATTTGCTGCAACTGTGATTTTTTTTTACACTCATTTTTCAGAAGAGCCACAGTGAAATGAATGCTGAGCCTCTCTGAAATCCTGTGGACATCAAGCACTTCTCTCCCATGGCTTCTTTTAGAACTTCTGATCATAAACAACAGACAAACAAACTCTAATGTACTTCATTCTTCATTAGCTTCCTTTTGGTTGGACTTTTTTGTGCGTTTGGGTTTTTTTAAAGTAAGATGTAGTCTTTCTTCTGGGATTTACAGCCTGAGTTTGTAACAATTATGCAAAGTAAACCATGTGGAGATTTTTCATGATCTGCTTTAAACATAAAGTTTTGGAAAGTAGACAATGAAATTATTATTATTTTGCTGAACAGCTGTGCTAAAGCACAGAGGAAAGAGTGAAGAGACACTACTATTTGTTTATTTGGCTTTCAATTGCTATGACAAAGCAAATAATAGCTTTGGTCTTGGTCCACAATTGAATTAATTGATAACACCTCAAACTGTATGTCCTAAAAATCTCCTAATTAGCAGCTAAGCACAGGATAAACTGGGTAGCATGTATCCATTTGTGCTCCAAGAGGGCCAGCCAATACATGGCTAGTTAAGTGAAGATCCAAAAGCATCTGATTTAAGGGTACACATGCAGGAAGGGATGTGTGTATGTGTGTGAACGTTCTTCCCTGTCCTGTGTCCATACAGCACGATGAGGCTGGGCACCCTAATGCACTCCCTGCACAACTGGGACCCAATCTGAAAAATACAGAGAGTATTTTGCAGGAGACTTTTTTTGCATCTGGCAGTCTCTGGGTCAGGAGCCACTGGGAAATATTTGCCGTTGCCTCCCCTGTTTGATTTCAGAGAGCTCCCAAGGACATTCTTTGCTCTTTTGTTTACCATTCAAGCCCCTCACACTGCAAGGAAGTACTCAGAGCACCAGGGAAAGAAATGGTCCAGATATGAGCAGTGAAGGCATTGAGAAAGCAAGAGCAGATGTGCAAATACCTGCTCTGTAAAAAGAAAGTTTCTGGGGACAGTGCTAGAAATCATACACCTGGGCCAGTAATTCAGACATCCAAAGAACACACTGTGAAACATGGGCAGCCAGGGGCATGGGGATGAGATGAGAGTTTACATTGGAGTGAGCAAGTGTAGTCAGAGTCCTTTAGCACATGGCTGCAATGCAGGCCCAGGACCAGGGGTCAATCTCTTGCCTTCCTGATGATCCCCTAAAATGAGTTCATGCACCTCAGTCCATCTTTAATTTACTAAAAGCCTGCAGCACCAGTCCATGGCAGGACAGCTGGTGATGCTGGGGAACAACATCAACACCACCAAAGGAGAAGATTGGTAACTCACTAAGGCAGCAGCTCTGTTTCACTCCTTAGCAGCATCTGGGACACTTAAGGCTGATGGATAAAAGCAGGAGGCTGTAAGACGACATTCAGAAACTCAGAAAGGACTGCTGGGTGCAGAAACAGAAGACAAGACAGAGGCAGAGCATTTTCCTGAAATGCAACATTAGTCCTCACATGGAGATGGATGGGGAGAAGTTTTGCAGCAGCTGTTCACACTGCCTCCTTTCTCCTTTCTTTGTCTAAAGCACTAACATGGACAGGAGGATCTGGTCATTTCCTCCTCTCTGCCTCCTGGGGCACCCAAAATTTTGGCAGCTCCAGCACAGATCCACCGAGTTGGATGTGAGCAGCAGGGAGATTATGACACACAGTCTCTCACTAGTGACTAAGCCCAGCACAGGGATGGGAACACAGCAGTCTTGTAGCCAGACTGGTGGAGAGAGACAGGTCCTGCTCCACCAGGGGGAAAGCTCTGTCAGATGCAAGTATCTCCATGCAGCTCTCTTGCATGGCAGGTGAGACACAGCTCATGACTCAAGGCCAGCAAGTGTTTAACAAAAGCTCCTTTTTGGTGCTCTCTGCTCCGCTGTCCGCACTGCTCCATGAGGCAGATTGCTATCTCTTATTAACTAAATAAACAAGCAGCAAAAGTTGAGCAAAACGGAAACACACACACAGCTTGTCTGCAAATAGAGACAAACGCCTCCGCCACATGGCTGCACCCAGCTGTCTGGCTGTTACCTGCTTAAACAGCTCTAATTTCGCATTAAGGTCAATGCAATCAGAGCCTCTCCTCCCGGCTGGAAAACCTGCCTAATGAAACACTCAGGTTTGCATTGAGTCCACTTCAATGCACCAGCAGAGCGTTTTGAGGAGCTGAGGTGGGTGCTCTGGCCCTTCTTCCGCAAGGGTGAGCTCCCAGCTGCGGGAGGGGGCTGAGCAGGCACAGCAGGCACTGGAGAGAGCAGGAGATGCTCCACAATCTCCTGCTGAAATGATGGGGCACCTCCAGCTCTCAGCCAGGGTATTCTTCCTGATTCATCCCGCACTGGAGAGAGAGTGCAGAGAGCAGAGCCCTGCCCAGGTCTGTTCCTTTCTCTTGAATTCCCCAGGCTGGCTCCACTTCTGACAAATGGTATTTATCCAGCTTATGCATTCCTTCCCTCTATCATTCACACAGAACTCTTGCTTTGCTCTGAAAATACACATGGGCTGAGTAAACTGTCTTTATACGTAGTCTGAGGGGTTTGACTTTTGAGCTACATTTTTTACTCTTCAGTTTCTTTTAGCTTCTCCTTTCTAAAGACTGGAGCTTCTGACCAAGTTTTGATGCAGTCCATGAGGGTGACAAACAGCTAGGCTATGACCACTTGTGTGCAGGAAGCTATTTGACCTGATCTACATTCACCATGTTGCTCAAGACAAAGTTTAAAAAAAGAAAAAAACCCTTTGTCTTTCATCCCTTCAAAGTAACTGTTCCGAGGATAATTTAAAGTATTGAGGCATTGATTCACTAAACATCGTAGGCCTGCTTATATGTGGGCAGGCAAAGTCACCCATTATTGGTGATTTATTAGCTGTAGCTGCCTCTTTGATCTTCTCCAACATCATGTACTCGATATTCTGCTCCCATGAGGCAGCAGGGACAGCAGCCCTTTCAAGACTTTCACATTATTGTGACTTACGGTTCATGTCCATGGAATCACCTCCACTTAAGACACTGCATCTTGCAGGATTCAGGGGAATCTTCCAGAGCCCTACAATATATGCAAAACCAGAAGCTACTCTTGGATTGAGAAATTATGATATCAGCACCTCTAAATTGCTTTTAGCGGCTTTCTGTGCTGCCTCAGGCTCAGAAGTGCTTCGTTTGCTGACAGAAATCATAGACTCGTACACACTGGAGATGGAAAAGCCCTGCTAGCTTCAGCTAGTCCATTTCTCCTACCAGGGAGGGAATATTCCCAGCAATCTGTTTTCCCCGCTACTTTGTCTTGTCTATTTTTAAACATCCCATGTAGCAAAAATACATTTAGATTGTCAGGATTTCAGAGCCAAGTTAGCTGTGGAAGCACCAGCTGTAGCCTAACCTGCTTTGTCTGGTGGCAGCAGCTAAATTGCTCTCTGCTGCCTTTGAAGTCAATGGTAAAAGTCTTACTGGCTTCTGTGGGAGCATTCTCAGGCCTTTGGCATGGATGATTGGAGCAAATAGCTACGGAGCACTGATAAGCCATTCCTACACTATCGCTTTCCAGGCCGTAACTGCATTTTAATAGGCAAGAAATTGTCTCAGCAGCAGTCAGGGTGCAATAACAGCAAAGCCATGCGGAGCACGCGACAGACTGGGTCTGCACAGAAGTGATTCCTGCCATGACCACACAAAGTCGTATCCACGAGCCCAAAGAGGTTTGGTGGGACATGTGATTCCAGGGGAACAGCCAGAGGCAGCCCCTTTTGTACCTCACCTTGAACTCTAAAATATACCAGAGGTCAGTTCAGTTTCTAGATATCTCCAATGTGTTTTCCCTTTTCCTGTTTCTTTTAACAACATGAATGAAGGGGGCTGGGCACACTGGGGTCCCTCTTTACCCATCTAATGTGCCTTGACTAGAATGTAGCACAGGTATGGTACTGCCCTGCCATTCTAGCCAAAGAACACAAGAAAAGACTAGGTGTTGAATTGCAGAAGTTAAGAAGTTACCATAAAACTTGACTCACCTTCTCCAGGATAAAACTGCCAACAGCTACCCTGTGAGATGGAGCACTCAGCAGTGGCAGTGACACGACCATGGTGCAGCTCAGTCCTTTTGCTTTCTCTTTTAATTTCAGTAACAATGGCAGGTAGTGAGAGCCAGGGTTGGATTTAATTTAACAGTTGTGTTCTGCTGGGACAACTTCCTCTGCCTCCACATTTCCTGTCTGGAAGTTCTCCCAAAAGGATGGATTAACCAATATATGACCTGTATGGGAAATGCACTTTATTGAAGCTATTTTTCTAGGGTGGAGCTGAACAGCTGTTTTACAGCACATAGCTGCACTACATGAGAGATGGTAAAAACACACAAAACTGACTGTATTCAGGTACAACCAGGATGTAAGGAGAGACAGATTAGGTCTTACTGTAATTTTTGCCTGTATGCAGAGGATAGTGTTTTTGTGGGACAAAGCATGGGGTACCACAGCATAACAGTGCAGGGCAAGGGACTTTCTTGTGCCATAAACACAGACTGATTAATACCACCCTGTCAGGCCCCAGCATCCTGGCAAGGACAACCCACATGCTACAGCTGTGTGGGCACAGACCCCTATCCAAAAACTGCTTTTTTTCACATGATGGAAGCAGCAAGTGGCACAGCCTGTAGGGACAGCTGTGATGGAGATCAAACACAGTCCAATCCTCTCTTTTCTATAAGGCTACAGTGGTCAGTAGGGGCCATAAGTGTCACAGAAACAGTCCCACATCACCTTCATGGCAAGCCCTATCCACTGGCATGCCAGGTCAGACTCAGCTCTTCAGCTGTACACAGGGAGCTGCTGACTGCTGGCAGCTGGCACTGCCATCCATGGAGCACAGTCCCACTGGAGATGGCTTCTGTCCCAAACCATGAAGGACCAGCTCTGGGTGGCAGCACGAGGCTGAACAGTCCAGGCAGCCCCAACATGCGAGGTGGAAGAGCCCAGAATCTCTTCCAGAAACCACGGTAAAGTCCCCATTTCCCATTCACACCCCTTCCTCCCTCCCATAGCCGGTTAGCAGTGCAGTTCAGTTATTGCAAATTTACATCAGGGCTGGAGACATGAGAAACTGAACAGAGGCTTTAAAAGCCACCTTTTTTATTTTTTTTTTAAAGCCTGACATAAACCACCAGCCAGATTTACCATGGGTTTCCTGTGTGTGCACATGAGTTATATGCACAGTAAGTGTCCCGTCATCATGAATTCTGCCGATGTGCCTCTTTAACAGCACTGATCATAGGGAATTCATTTGGTCTCCATATAGCTGTCACCTGTATTGCCAGAGCGATTTCATTCTAATTTAGCATTACTTAATGGTGAAGATAAAGTTAAGTGTTAGCCATGTGGGTCTTTTCTTGGCTTCTCTCTCTCTGACACAGCAAGAGTGTGACTGCAGGGTGTTTTATGACCAATAATTCAAAAGAGCAGGGAAAAGAAGGAGCAGCAAATATCAACTGCTTGTCAATCATCCACAGTCTTTCAGCTCAAATGGTTATACCTGGACCTCTGACCTTTTCTTCTGCCATCTCTGATCCCCATGTTTGTTTGGAGTTCTTTAGGTATTGCAACCACCAAAATATATTCCTTAAAGGTTCAGGCTTAGGAAACCTGGAGTGGTTACCCACAATGATAGGGACCTGTGGTGTAGGAAGCCATACCTAATGGCTGCAGTATAGCAGCCAAATTACAACCAGCTCTACAAGCTGGCTGAACACACGGAAATGCTGGGTGAAATAGAGGAGTTTTATAGCATCAGTTTATACAGCAACAAGTGATTTGTCTCCCAAGCCCCTGTGCACCCCCCCCTTTGTCCCCCAGCTCAGAAATGTAATCATTCTGTGTATATCACAAGCTTGTTTAAACTGGAGATGAAAAGCTACAAAAGTACGACTTAATTGAACTCTGCATTGTGTTATTACAAATGTTGCCGACCTCACTTGCAGTCCATTATCAGAGGGTTCTGCTGAATGCTTTAATTAAAGACAATAAGGCTAATAAAAAGGCATCATTTTCTTGTCTTCAGCACTGCTGGAGAGTTGGGGCTGATGAGATTACTTCCTGCTAATGCTCTTCTGTTGTTGTTGTTTTTAAATCTTTTTCTCCCCACGGTTTGCAAATACTGTCTGAGCCTGAGTTGTATTAGAATCATTAAGAACAAGAAAAAATCGGTTTTGTCTCTAAAATGCTCACTAATATTTGACAAGCAGAGCTCCTCTTCCTGATGATTTCCAGTGCCTTACCCAAAGTATTGCTGGCTTTTGCTGTCAGATCCAGTCCTAGAAAAGGAAAAATCTTCGCCACACAGGCACAGGTGCACATAAGGACCGAGGGAAGGATGTGCTCTGCCCTCAGCACCGTTTGCAGGGAGGATGGAGTGATGACAGTGCCACTTGCCAGAGGGCAGGATCTAGCCCAGAGTGAGTAATGCAGCACCTCTCTGTAATTAGCATGCTTACTAACAGCCCATATGTGCCATCTCTACTTCCACACTGGTGATAGTATTAATGATACCAAGCCAGCCATGTTTCCATAGCCAATTAAGGCAGCTTGGCTGGGCTGCTTGGTGTCTCCAGATTTGGTCCAACAAAGCAGAAGAAAAGGAAGACAACACAGGAAGGCATCAGTGAGGAACACCACATGGAAGAGAGAGTTTGTAGCTGAGGTGGGGAGAGACAAAATGCTGTGGGAGAGGGCTTTACAAAAGGGAGATGGAAAGGTTTGTAGTAGGACCGCTCTGCTCATCTGGCCACAGGGGAATGTGCTGAGGGATAAATGAGGCAGGATGCTCTCTGCCTCTGGATTCACAGGGAGGACACACTAGTCCCTGTCTGCACCCCTCAGCCTTCAAGGACATCTGCAAGGGCTTGACTTTGTCCACCCCATGCATTCCTTGGTCTTTGGCAAGTAGCACAAACACAGCAGTGTGGGGCTACAAAAAGGGCCATGGGAAATGCCCCTGGTGCCCCTTGCACAGATGTGTTTACTGAACAGGCACACACAGTCTGAGCCCAGCAACTTCTCAGCACTGGCCACAAAACAGTTAAAAATTTTGCTAACAATCCAGGCCATATTTGAACAAGAGACCTAATGGCAATTGGCATTGTAGCCCTGCTGTGAATAAGCCAAACGATCCAGTCCTACTGTGATTAAAAACTCCTTCTTGGATTAAGGAACAAGCAGCCAGATGCTAAGTAACTGAACTTTGCCCCTGCAAGGAGGAGAGCAAAGAACTAACCACTGAGCCAGCCCAGTTTGCCAAGACTTTTATAGGGAAGGAACTTTTACAATTAAATACAGCAAAAGGTTTCTTCCACTGTGAGCCTCTGAAGACAGGTTGAAAGAAGCAAAGTCAAACGTGGAAGCCAAGTTAAGGAAGAAAAAAAAAGAAAAAGTCTTGATCTGAAGGTTGCAGGCTCAAAGTAGCTGGAAACCCCATCAAGTGACTGAATGGGAACAGCGAGAGGCGGGCAAAGACCACAACTCCTCCCTGGGCAAAGGATGAAGCGGTAATGTGGAGCAGGCTGACCTAGTTACATATCCCTTCTTCACTCCCCATTTCTCTCGCTACAGTTGCCAGGCTGGCACACTGCAAATTAAATTGTACATGAAATTTCTACCACCTAAGCCAAGACAAGGAGAAACCAGGAGCTCTGTAGATGGGGCATCTCAAGCAGCACCATCTCAGGTCTCCTTGGAGGAAAGGCACTTGACTGTGCCACATCAGCCCATCCAAGATCCTTCATCATCCCTCCGTCGTGTCCTTCCCTTTCATCTTTTCTTCATGTATCAACAGGTGCCTGTCATTTTGGCACGGTAGGGCAATGACCCACAACCTGGTGACATTTGCAGCTTCATCCTCCTGAGTGCAGGAGGCACATGCTCATTAAACAAACTCTCCATCCTTCTGGTCTGCAGTTCAAGCAAGAGAGTCTTCCCTCAGGCGAGGAAGATCCTGCAGCCCCCAGTGCTGGAGAGGTTCTGCACAAAGCACGTCTGCCCTAGACTACTGAAAAGCCAGCAAGTATAGGGGTGACAAGGTGCTGCAGATTTAAAGCCTGACAACCTAAACCATAACCCACCAAGCTGAGATGGGGTGCAGGGAAAGCTCTGCTCTTGCTGAACAATTAGATAAAGGAGCAGCTTCCAGGAGAAGCAAGAGAAACCACCAAGGGAAGTTTCTAAAAGATGAGCAAACCCTTTGGGGAAGACAGTATTTTGGAAGAATCGATGTTAAATGTAGGAGCTGAAATGACTTGTGGGGAGTCTCCAGTCTATAACCTCTAACTGGAAATGAGGGGAAAAAACACTGAAACCTTCTGACTTTTTCACCATTCAAAACTACCTATGGTGCTTTTTTTGGCTCAGGAGTATTTTTGATATGTACATGTCACATTTTCAATGAAAAAATGCCTTGATGAGGAGAACTGGAGACAATCATGAGGAGATTCATGCCCTCAGTCACAGCTACTCCCTCCAGCTGAAACAAGGGATCTCCAGAAGAGGAGTGGTGCAGACACTGAGGCAGATGCTAAGCAAATATGAAGCCAGACAGAGTTCATTTGGTAAACACTTGCTGTGATCCCATTTTTCAGCATCACTTGTTCACTTACAGCCTTGCTCCTGCCTCATCATCACTTTCAGAGTAGAGTAAAAGAAGGGATTTGCCTCTCTGAACCAGCTGAGGTGATCCAAGGTCTTGTGGACAACCTGGTAGAGCAAATTTTCCAGTACACCAAGTAAACATTGCTGTTGTGGACACATTTTTCCATGCCTCAGCAGTTCCGAGGATTTGACACTGGAAGAGGGTTTACCTAAAGCAAAGCCCCATCCCACCCCCTCTCCCTTCCCTTGCATATCTCAGATGTGTTTCAAAACCCAAAACACATCCAAAGGTACAGTGTCACACCCAACCTACAGTGTCACACCTAACCTGCAGCCAGGCCAGAGCTCAGGCTTTGCCAGCAAAGGCTGCTGGAACACACAAGTGCCCTGGAGGAGGGAGAAGGGGATGCCAGAGCCTTCATCCCACTGCCCAGTTCAGCTCCCGAGGGTAGATGGGAGACCTGCAACCATGAAGCTGAGATTGGCACAGTGTTCTGTCACTCTCATCAAGCAGGAGGGTAATTAGGGAGCACTTCTTCAAACAGAGCTGCCTGTGCTATTTGAAAGCTGCCCTGCCCTGCACTTGCACCAAAGAGAGAATGCCATGTCCCAGCAGTGCAGGAGCAAACCTACCCCTTCCCTCACCACTGCCCCAAATGAAAGCTTTGGAGCCAGCACTCACTTCAGAGGTCAGTGGTTGATCACCATTTTCCAGCCTTCCCAATCTCCAAGCATCTTGAACAGAGAGAAAAGGGTAGGTCATTGTCAATGTGTTCTCAGGAAGACATAAACCCATTCCATGTATTAGTAAGCTCCACAATCATCACTGCTGGAAGCTGGGTGTTTATGAGAACTGGCTCCTTTGTAAGAGCTGCACAAACACCATGTGGGGTGAATAACAACTTCAGTAGAGGAAACCAAAAGATTTGGACCAAAGAAAACACTATGATACATAAGCTGAGTATGATTTGCCTCAAATCTCAGCTTTGGGGGGAAGTAAAACAAAACAACATTCAATGTGGGACAACTACAAATGACTCATTCAATCCCAACAGGAATTTTGTTTAAACTGAGTTATTATTTGACCTTTTTTTTTTCTGAAAAAGGGACCCTCTCACATTGCAAGTGAAAAAGACTATGTCAAAAATTAAGTTTAACATGTAAAGATTTTTTCTCAGAAAGTTTTACCTGTTAAAGAAAAGATTTGTCCCATCCTTAAACCTGCAAACCAGTCCTTCTAACCTTTGTGATCCCCCTCCCTCCGTCCCCCAGAGACATGCACTGACTCCATGAGCAGTTTCCATCCTCCTGTAACTCCACTAATTGGCAAATTTACTGTGCACTACACATATTCTATCCATGTCTGCAAGAACCAGATTTTCTGTTCTCCCCACTCTCTGCCCCTTCTGCTCTCCAGTCCCCACAGCTGTCTTTCTGCTCAGAAGTCTCACACACACACAAATATACCTCTATTTCATCTGCAACATCTGTACAGCTTGACCAGTTTCCTCAGTATTTTTCAATATGCACAAACTCAACAAATAATGCAAATGAGCCACCACTTAATTATTTCCTCAACTTGTCACACAAGGAGCAATTTGGAGAGAGGGCCGGAGGTGGTGAGAGGCAGCACTGCTGCTCCCCCTGCGTCCCACCGACCCACCCTCCAGCTTTCCAGCAAAGACTCACTTCACAAAATTTAATTACTCTGCTAACATGTCCCATATGCTGTGGCAGGCAGGGAAGGCTTTAATTACATCTGCTCTAGGCCTGCTGGGGAGCTCCGATTCCCCATCTCCCAGAGACCCAACACAGCACCCGTGGGGATGCTGGTGCTGCCAGAACCCAAATGGTGGCTCAGCATCAGGCCCTGGGTACCAAAACACCCTATTTTTCCTCCTTCTGCCCCTACACAAACACACATCCACAGATAATGGTAGGGCTGCAGCAAGAGAGGGCTCTACTCTCTGGAGGAAAGCAATTCGTCCCTCTTAAAAAATGCCGACCATCACTGTTAATGAACTGATTAACAATCACTAATGATTAGAAAGCCCTTCCACACCATTGCTCATTTGTATGGCACTTGAGAGACATCATCTCTCATTTGGAGAGTGGAGGACAAAACCTATCCCCAGCTGGCCTTCCTCTTCCCTCCATCCTCCCAACACTTCAGCACCCCATGGAGCTGGCTTTTCCCCTCCTTCTCCCACCCCATTTTACTTTTCATTTTCACAGCTGCCTCTGCAATTGCTACTTTCATAGCCAGCGGGTGTTGCTGAGGTGGCAGGTAGTCAAAACCACTTTGGGGCACAATACATCAGGTGGTAGACAAGGAGCAGGCAGGAATTTGTTTGACGTGACATTGTTATGCAAAGGTACTCACCATTCCCGAGGCTCTTCATGCAGTTGGATGGCATTTTCTGGAGACAGAAATCCTGCTTTAGGGGAAGAAGGGCTGGAGGCAGGGGAAATCCTTTCATTCAGGATCGTGTTTAAGTGTGAGAGCAGAATATCTATTGTTGTCTCTACACTTTTAATGTGGTTTGTGGCTTATGTGATCCAGCCTGTAATCTGTTCCACATCTTATACTGCCTTGAATTTGATCGAGCCACATCTGAATTGTGATAGACTGCTCTGCTGACTGCCTTGTGGTGAGCCATCTCCCACCCGCTACAGCTAGAGTTTTGAACAAGGGCCAGTCATTATTGTTTGCAAACTCTTCAGGCAGAGGGGCAATTTCCAAGAATATTGTGGGCAGGAGAAATTCCGCAGAAGATGCCTTTGAAGTGGATTTTCCAAGTGTGGGGTATGAGTGTACATGTACACACAATTTGTTTGGTAAACTCCCTGTGCTTCCTCCATCAAAGACTCAGCTGCAAGGTCATGATTTGAAGCAGGAATAGCACTGTTTTCCCAGGGATCAAGCATTGTGCCAGGGTCATCCATAGGCTGTGGATTTCGAAGTCCCATTGCACCCATCTGCAGCATCCATCAGCTTTCCTGCTGCATCAGGACATCCCTGACCCAGCCATACTCCAGCCACCTTTGGCAGCTGCAGAGAGGTGCAGGCAGTGATGTGCTGAGCAGTGGGAGAAGAGCAGGGTAGGAGGTCTTTCCTGAGCTGCATTCTTTGCTGTCTTTCATGAACTGCTCTGCTAGAAGAACAGTGCCTAGTCCATGTTTTCCAAATGGCTTTGTTCCTATGGAGACACAGCAATCTTCATGGGAGTTTGTTTTTCCCCCTGCACTAAGTGGAGTCTTGCCCCATGAGCAAGCTCTGGAGTCATGAGAGCAAGGCTCATGGCTTGGGGCACCAACTCTCATCCTCCCTGTCCCTCTCCACTCTGGAGCTGCTACACAGAGCATGAAATGAGCACGTGCTCCGGCTCCACATCACCAATTTCTCCTGTGAGAGGGAGATAATCCACAAAACCATTGGGGGAAGGGTGGCACAATGCATTCATTCCCAACACCCTTGGGGTGTTCATCCCAACACCCTTCTTTCTCCACCTGAGGTCCCAGTGAGGTCTCTTCCATGGAATATTCCTTCAGGAGAACACTGGTCTGTTCCCTCCCTTTCCCAAGGGTACCTACATTGCATTACAGTTATCCAGCTTCCATGCCAAGGAGTGGATGTGTGGCTGGTCCAGCTCCACTCTAAGGTTTATATAGAAGCCTAAAATTACCACTACTCAAGCTGAGGGAAGGGGAGGGGAGGAAAAGAAAAGCGAATAAAGGGAAGAGAGAGAGTGAAGCCAGCACTTGGGACATCACAGCTCAAAAAGGTCAGGCTGCACTTTTGAAGGGCTCATCCCCTCCTTTAGGTTCATGGTAATGGGAGATCCTGCCCTTCTCTGTTTTATGCATTTCAGTAGTGTCACTGTCCTTAGGGTGAGTCAAATTGATTTAGTCCAGTCTCCCTGTTCAATTTCTAGGGCTGCTCGGCCAGGACTCCCTAATCTGTGAACAGGATTTCATTGTGGCTGGGCATTCCTGATCCTTCAATTTATGGCTTGGCATTAAATTGGGCTCCAATGATGCAGGTCCACTTAGATTATGTGTCTAAAAGATCAGGCAACTGAAGCTCAAGCTGTGGGAAGATAGAGGAATTCTTGTGGAAGCGAGTCTCCCTCGCTGCAAAAATAATCCTGTGACACCCTGTCTGTGTGATCCAAAGGGCTGTGGCTTTGAGGTCAGGATGAAATCTCATTCAGGAGGAAAAAGAAATAAATTATCCTGGAAAGCTAGTTTGCAATTAAAAGAAGCATTTCTTTCTAAAGTGCCTGGTTTTCACTTGCAACAATGGAATGAACTGAGCAGCTGGAGTTGTTTCAGCCCCCAAGTCTGTTTTTCCATTTTGGAGGACAGGAACTTGTGCAAAAATATCTCACAGGTTTGTTGGGGTTTTTTTCCCATTCCTGGGGGAGATGCACACAATACAAAACCATCTAATTATAGAAGCAATGCTTGGAAATAGAAATTTCAAATCCAATATTATGTCATGGCCTTAAACCAGAGCTTATCACTTCAACATACCAGACTTATCCTGGTTAGTGCTGGGAGCTGGGTGGGCAGGTCTGAGCTCTGATAAAGGAATTTGTCTCCTTCCTGTCTGAGAGCAGAGCATGTCTCTCAAGTATATATTTTAAGAGCAACCAGGACTGTACCAGCTCAGCCTTTGGCATGAACCGACCTGCCAGTCCTTCAGTAGTGCATTTTATCCGTGTCCTCAAAGCACTGAGCAAGACACACCAGCCAAACAGGGCTGGTAAACTTTTCAATCCTAAATATCTGAGATGATTGGGGGGCTACACAGCAGCTTGTCAGGGGAATATAATCTGCTGCTGTGAGATGTGTGCACTGCGGTACAGCAAGAAAGCACTTTGAGATGCTCAGGAGGGTAGAGCCAGCCAGGATGTTCTGCCTAGGAATGGGCAGACTGATCCAGCTGGGCATGTCTCCTAGGCTGAGCCAACTTCCAGAAGGTGTCCAGGGACATCCTGTAGACAATCCAAGACACAGCCTGAAAGTAACTTCACAGAGGATCAGCCTGGACAACGGTCTCCCTTCCCATGGCAGCCCAGCAGAGCTGCCCACCCACAGCAGCCTCCATCACCCTGGAGCTGACCCACAGCACAGCTGTGCCCAGGCAACATCCCCTCCTCGTGGGTAACTTCCTAGGCCCTGTATTGTTTCAGGGAAACACGTATTGGGCAGCTCATGTTTTCCGAAACACTAGCCAGCAAGGACGGAAATAGCATTTTTTCCCAAAGAGTCTTTCTCCACTATGTCATGAGGTAAATATCCAGGGTGTGTTTCCTCACCCTTAATATGCACAAAGAGAAGGTAGGAGGGCTTGCCAACAGACCATGAGGATCCAGGACATTGGGATAGCAGAGGCAAACCAGCCTCAGGGTCACTGCAAGGAACATGGGGCTGCCCTGAGCAGCAGGGTCAGCTCAGACAGTGATGCTTTAGGATTTTAGCTTCTATATTTTTCATGTATCTGTAGTTTTAGTGTGTGGCTCTGGACTCCATACAGAGTGCTAAAACCTCTGTTCCCAGTATATTTTAGACAAGACAATTCCTCTGAAACTCAAGATTCAAGGGCACTTTGCTGCCTCAGAGCCCCAGGTTATGTAGACAACAGTGAATTGGGGGGAGCAAATTTGGAGTAATTGACATCATCACCTGAAGATGTAATTGGAGGATTAGGACTCAATATGTTAATGTACAGAACTTACAAAATATGAAAAACTTGTGACTGGCCGTCCATTTTGGGTGTAGCCTCTCAAGCAGGCTCTGTCTGCCCTAAATGCACCTTGAAGGCCAATAAACTTGTCTGCTTTTAATTCTAACTTTGTCTAGCCTCTGTTTCAGGTAAGCCTGTTCAGGCATCAGCAGAGCAGCACAAACCTGAGCAAACACACATCCCCAGCCCTGCACCTCACTGCTCTGCCTGTACAACCAAGGGAGGGCTCTGGCAAGGAGGGTTCTGTGGAGTACAAAGTCCCTCACAGCCTGGGAGATGAGCACCCCCAGGGCCACCCACCCCCTTGGCAGGGGAGTGAGGGGCAGGCTGTGCCTTGTGCCCTATTGACTGGACACCACTGCGCTGCCTTCTGGACACAATCAATAAGCAGAGACAGGAACTACTGTTAAATTATCCCACCGGCCTCCTGGTGATCTAATAGACTCTCCAGTAAGGTCTTATTAAATTCCAAGCCAAACTGCATCCAGTTACAGTAATTACTGAATATTTAAGAAACAGCAATTGGCTGTTTAGAGCACACTAACCAATATCTCATGGAAGATTTCATGGTCTTTAATTACTGTGCAGTACCTATCTTTCTGGTGAAACCCTTCAACCTGGATTTATGTGTTAATTTGCATCTGCTCTTCTATGTTTCAGCTTTTGAGAAAAGAAATTAATTTTTTTTTTAAAAAAGAAAAATTGAGAGAATTTCTCCTGTTGAGGGTTGGGACCTGCAGGTAGAGAAAAGCCTAATGAAAGCAGATGCTGTGCCAGCTTTCTCTATCCCCGTGTGGAAAGTCCAAACCCTACAGTCTATCACTGCTGCTTTCCACACCATGCCAGCTCCAAACCCAGCCCTGTCCCTCTGCTTGCTCAGCCCTGACCTCCACAACCCCCATCACTCCCACCCTAGGGCTCAAATGCTCCAAAAAAAAGCTAAGTCGAGCAAATCATGCCTTGGCTGACCGATGTGCATCCTCAGGAAGTAGGGCAACACCTGCCTGGAGCTCATTTCCCTGCACGCAGCGAGAGCCGCGGCCAAATCCGACTGCGGGTCCTCTGCGCTCTCCGAGAACCGTAACCCCAGCTGTGCTCTCCAGCTCGCTCCCTGCCTTATTAGCACTGAACAGCATCCTTATTTAACACACTTCAATTTAGAGTGGAATGGATATTTCTTACTTCAGAAAGTCTCACCTGCCTCTCAAATGGCTCTTGGCACGCTGCCCGCTCTCGCTCGCGCTCTGCCTTTAACAAGGCAAGCCTCATGCCGCTCGAATGGAAAAGAGCTGGCAGGGCTTGATTGAAAGTTTGGAGTCCTTCCCCCTCCCCATCCACTTAGATGCCACAAGAGCCCCCAAATCTGTATAGCCTTCTTATTGCCAGGAAAGCACAGCTTCTGCCAACACATCTCCCGGGTTCCTCATCACGGAAAGTGAAGCTAAAACATCTAACACAGGCACCAACAAAGATTGGCACAAAAAAGAGAGAAGGGGAAGATGAGCACTGTTTGCAGAGATTGCCTGGCCTCCTGCTACCCCTGCCCCCATCTTTTCTTTCTTCACTGTTGTATCCTCAGAACATCCAAGCACAAGGCAGAAATATCTAACAAGTGATATTTTTTTCCTTCCCACCCCCAACCGCACTCCTTCTGCAGGTAGCTTGAAATGCAGAGATCCAAGAGAAAGGAGCATACCTCACTGCTCCCACTTTCCTAACAAGACCTCATTATGGTGCAGGGAAAACTTGACCCCAGCGGCAGTGTCAGGCTGAGGCATCGTGTTTATTTCTCACACAGTCCCCTTCACCTGGAGCTTAGCAGGTGCTGCAGGGGGGTTATTCTTTCTTCCTTTGATTGCCACGGGGAGTAAGCTTTTCTTTTTTTAACAAAGCTATTTTAAAATAGATGTTTAACTCTGTGCTATTTTAAATGCTGCATAGGAAAAAAGCCCACAGCAGAGCTGCAGTTCAGCACAAAGCCTGGGCAAACAGAAGCCCATGTGCTCCTACCTTTGTCCAGAGGGGTCTTGGTGAAAGGAATCCACAGATATCTGTCTTGAAGAAAATAGCCCTGTTTGGGCCAGATGATGGTCATTCAGCTGGGAACAATTGCAAACCTGCTAGAAGCTTCCCCAGCTTGCTTTTGCAGGTCAGTAAATAGCCATGCTCATCTCCAAACACAGTGAACCACATCCCTTCAAGGTGAGGAGCAGGATGGAGGAAGGCTCCAGGCTGCTGGATGCTGTGGAGACCACATTTCTGGCCATCCTGCATGCTGGTGGCCATTCTGCAAGTTGAGTGAAAGACTATCCACAGCCCCAGGAAGGAAGAATTAGAAAGACACAATGCATGCCATCCAGGAAACAGATTTCCGTCTCCATTCCCAGCAGAAGCAAGGCAGGAGCCACTAGATATCAACAGTTTCACAGCTTGGATTTGCACTGTGATCTGGAGGCAAAAGAGTTTTTTCTTGACATGCATTTATTATTTTGGTACACTGCAGATTATAAAACTCTGAAGTTACAAAACCATATATATACTCAGTGTTTATCTCTGGTGTTTGATTATTACAAAGTTGTTCATGCTCAGCAAATATGTTTTCTGATAATCAGCTGGCATTTACTTTATAGACATCTGTGTTATTAAACACACAGAGAGAGGGGATTTAGGGATTGTGATAGCAAATGGCCCTTGTTCAGTCTATAAAACACCACGTGCACTTTTCCAGCTGTGCCATCATAATGCATTACTGTGGGTCAAACCTTCATCCAGCCCAGAGAGGTCCTGCATCTCCCAAAACTCCCTCCCCTCAAGCAGATGAGGCCATGTCTTCTGCATGGTAAAGGCATCCTGTACCTCCAGCTGCATCGATGCTGCTGTCTGGCACTGAATTATTTAGTTTCCCCTCACTGTGAATGGAAATGATCTGCAGTTTAAATGGGATGAAGAGAAGTTTGAATCAAAGGCACCTTAACTCAGTCAAACACACATTGGAGACTTCCTTGCCTGTGACTGTCAGGGGTAATAACCACAGCTCTGATCAGACAAAAGGCCCTTCACACCCACTTAGTCCCTGGAATCAGCAGGTTCACATCTCCTCTTCCAGCTGTCTGGAAGAAAGTATTTAAAGAAGTTGAGTCAGAGGGAGATGAGGACTCTGGGCTGTGGAATGTGAACAACTTTCCTGTAGATTGGAGGCTGATTTAATGTTGGGCTTTCCCAGCACCCAAACACTTTGTCACACAGGCTGGCAACACTCTCCCTTTCCTCCCGACCTGGCAGGAGAGGAGGGGCAGTGTTAGTAACACTCGTGTTGGCTAATTCTTACTGAAGAGCAGAGCTATCTCAGCTGTCACTGGCAAATCAGATGTCAGCTTTCTCATTTCCTAAACCTCTTCTGTTCAAAATCCACCATCTCTGACCACTCCTCCCCTACACACCTGAGCCCACCAGGGACTCTGCACTCTACCCATTGCCAAGTCCTCCCACCTGTCTCCCCATCCAGGACTTCTTTCCTCATCTCTTCTGTGCTGCCAACATCAGAACCACTGCAGACATCAGACCCCCTCAGGCGGCAGTGTCCCTCTCCAGATCACAAGGTGACAGGGAGCACTGGTCAAGTGACCTCATGGTATGACAGGAAGGATGGCACAGGGCTGGAGGCAAATCAGGGATTTCCTAATGATCATTGCAGAGATCTGGCTATTAAAAGCCTCTTGTGGTAGAAGAAATGTGGACCTCACTGGAGACCCTGAGGTTGACCTGAAATCTGTCCATGTTTGGAGAATGAGGGATTCTGCTGTCTGCCCTGCCTCATTGCCCCCCAGCCCTGTTCTCCCCACAGGAAAGTTCTCCCCTCCTGTACTGCCCTGTGAGCTGCCCCCAGTTTGGGATTCCTCCCTCAGGGGATGCCATCGCAGGGAAGCAGAGGGATGCTGTGGCATCACAAAGGCAGGCTCCGCCAGCACCAGCACTGCACCACAGCTCAGGCTTCCCCCGCTGCCCCTGCCACTCCCCACCCCCCAAGTTGCTAGCATTAAAAGGATTACGGAACAAAAAGATGAGAGAGAAGGGATTACAGGGAATTATCAGCCTTGATCCTCTCCTAATTAATTACTGGTCAGACATATGAAAGGCTGGCTGCAGCATACCCCACAACACTGAAGAAGAAATGACACGTGTGACTGGAAAGGCATTGGTAAATGCCAACTCCTATTTGCTGATGCAACTTTCTTCACAGAAAAGGCTCCTTTGGAAAGAGGTACCTGGACATGGCTGCTGCTATCATCTGTACAGTTTGTATTCTTCTTCATACTCACCTTTTTCCTCTTTCTAATGCTTGCACTCTCTTGGGTGATTTGCAGCCCAGCCTGCTCTGCCCCAAACCCTGGGACTGTCTCCACAGGGCATCCTCCTCCCTCAGCAGGCTGGAAAGCTGATGCTTACCTGGCTGACTGAGGATGCCTGGTTTTCTTGTGAGAGGCTGGGCTGACTAATCAAAAGGTATTTTTCTTAAAATTCTTATGGATTGAGGCAATCATCACAACAATCAGAGCAATCCTGCAATGAGGGGAAAGAGGAGGCATGTCATTTCAGCTCTGCTCTCTAGAGGAAGAGATAACAGAAGATCTATTTTTCTGTGTTTCCTGACCTGAAAGGAAAGGCTGTTCTCATCCCTCCCAAACCACTGTTTACTGGGAACTGGCCAACTTCTACGTTATTTTTTAATTCTCAGAGTTACACCCCAGTAAATAAGAACTAAACTAATGGCTAGTCTCTGCATATTGTGCTTTGCATGCTTTCCATTATCCATTTCCATTGTAGTAAGAAAGAGACACTCTATAATGATAGATTAGTTTCACCAGTCACAGTCATTTTTCCTGAGAACAGAGCTCCATCTAGTCCTATTGCTTTGCTGGGCCTGTTCCCACCTCTTTCCCTGACAGATCATCTCTTTGGCAGGGTCATGGTGCCACCTGAGCAGAGTTAACCCTGGAGAATTCGTGATTGCTGACTAGGCTCTCATCCTTCCTTACTGAACTCCACACCTTGAATAAGGATGCCCATGATTTTGGGGTGCCTACTGTTCCTCAGACAACCTCCATGCCCTGACATCCCACAAGTGCACCTTAAATCTCACTGAAGTTCTCTGATGGAGCACCCAGAGTCCCAGCCCAAGTCAGATGTTTCTGATTACCTGTAAGTGAAGTGGCTGTTTCCAGCCCATGGTCCCAGCTACACCATCAGCATCTGTCAGCACCCTGGTCTTGCTTCCTCACCCAGCTGAGCATTGCCAGCCTGTTGGGTGCTTCAGAGCCGGCTTGGGAAGTGCAGATTCTCTGTTTGCAAATACCACACAGCTCAGCAGCCCTGGACTGGCCACTGCTCTGCCTTTAGGCTCAAAGAGGTGTGTGGTCACAGCAGGCTTCAAAGTGGAAGGTACTTGCAGGATGTGGCTGAAGATCATCTCTTTTTGCATCTCTAACTGCAGGATCATTCCCAAAAGGTCACAGCCAGAACACTACATCAAGTTTCCTTTCATGACCCTCAAAGTCTTTCAGTGGAGAACTCAGACAAGACTTTTGCACCACTTCCAAGATCCCCGAGGTCTGTCCCCATTTCCTGCTTTTTTTCCTCTGTCTGTTTTATCCTGAACAACTCTGCAGAGCCCTCAAATCAATAAAACAAAGAAAGGCAAGGCAAGCTCCCACTAAACACCACCTGCTTTAAAAAGACCAGCTAGAATTATTTGCTGCTACACAACAAATTTCTGCCTGCTCAGTGCCCTGGCTGCAGTGCTGTAGATGCCAAGGATGGAACAGAACAGAGAGGTGGAGGGACCAGCCAGCATCCCCTTCCTCACTGCACAGAGCAGTTGGCTCTGCTGCAGCTGCAGTGTGCACCATATGTTCATGTAACCGATGAAGCAGGGATGGCCAGAGCCCTTTTCTTGCTTCTGGAGCTGAGAAACCCCAGTGGGGGAGCCCAGAGAGCATCCTTCTCCACCCAGCTGAGAGTTTATCAAAGGGCAGCCCTCCAGCTGCTGGGACAGGCAGGCAGCTACTGCACGTGAGCTCTGCTCTTGCCCGGGGGACAGAGGCTCTGCTCTGCTCTGCACAGAAAAGGTTAAGGGAAAGCAAAATTTCTGAGAAATACCAGCATGCTGGTTTTGACAAATGCACAAATTGGAGCCGATACGGAATGCAGATGTATGTAAACACTCATGAAATTATCCAATCCCTCCTGCATAATGTCACCTCACAGCCGCAAAGGCTCTGAGCACTGAGAGGCCAAGCCACTTTAGATCCATGCAAATCAGGGAAAAGGTGATGTAAAGGCACCAGGCAAGAGGGAGAAGAGAATTAAGGAAGAAGACACCTCGTCACTGGGTTAAAGATGGTCCTGCCTGGCAGCTGCACACCCTGGCTTTGGGATTGGAGTCAGTGGGATTTCCAAGGGCTGCTTCCCTTCTCTGCCTGCAAACCCCTCTAACCCTCTATCTCCAACCACTTTACAGGGCTTGGGATGGTAAATGCCAAGTTACAGATATTGAGCCAATTGTCCCAAGATCACACCATGAATCCTGGAAACAGAAGCCAGGAGTCCTGACGCCCACATCCTTGTCCTGACTGCTTCATCTGTGCCCTCTTATAGCTGTTGCCATGGAGATGATTTCAATGCCACCCATTCCTTACCAGGACATCATTGAAATGGCCCAGCAAAAGCAGCACATAAACCCTCAAGAAAAAAACATCCTTCCGTGTTCCTGCTTCCATGGTGAGCTGCAGCAGGGCTGGGGCAGAGGTGAAGAGCTTTCAAGGCTTTCTCCACACAAGAGCCCCTTTTTAATATCAAGCTCACATATTTTCTATTTACCTACTGCCAGCTGCACCTGCCCTGATCCCAGCCGTAAGCCCTAGCAGAAGTTAATCTCCCCATCCCCACATCGCACCTGCAAAGCCTCAACTCCACTTTTCATAATGGTCTGTATGAACAGATCTCTTTCATTAATCCCCCACCTTGCCCTGGCCCCCGCAGAGCTTCTCAGCACCAGCCATCTCCCCTGTTCCAGCACTTCAAGCTGGATTTTGAGATGAGAGAAGTCTCTTGAGCACAGGATTTCCTGATTAAAATAGAGAGGGTGAGGGACACATAAAAAAATGAAGAGCAGAGCAGCCATCCCTTATTCTTCCAGGGACCTTGCAAAATTTCAGCACTTGGGAATAAAGGAATAGGAGTGAAATGGGTAAGCCCTGAACTGCCAAAGATATCTCACTTCCCTACCCTTCAGTGGGAGCATTGGGAACCACCAACCATTCTACTGAGGATCCAAAAACCCTTTTCCAAGAACAACTAAATCTGTAGGCTTCAGGGAAAGGTAAACAAGCACCCACACACATAAATAAAGTATGGTAATAAATGTCTTAATAATTAGCAGTGATACAGATGCAGCTGAGCAAACAGCCCTGGATCCAAAAAAACAAACAAGCCTTCTGCTTTCTGTCCTAGCTCCAGTGATAATTGCTTGCACGCCTTCGTCACAGGGGATCCCAAAGCTCTCAGTAAATAGAGACAGGGATGTGTATGGAATAGAAGCTGGGAGAGGCAGTGGAATGGTGCAGTTCTACTGCCTGGGCTCCCAAAAGCCACCTTTGGGTCCAGCACATTCACTGCCCACTGGTGTCACAATGGGGGTGCATGGCCACACAGAGCATCTTCAGAAAATCCTTCTGCTCTCCAGGAACTCCCCTTTCAGATTGCTGAGGGGAAAGAAAAGCAGAACTGAGGAAAACTGGGAATGTTTCCCTGCTTTGCAGAGCAGCCCCAGCCCCCAACATCCGTGCTCATCCAGCTGCTCCAAAGCTGCCCTTGGGCTCAGAGGGACAGCACTGAACAGCTCTTGGCATCTGGGCTGGTCCAGAGCCCATCCAGGACAAGACTAACGCTTGGTCAGGAGCAAATCTACAAGGCTTTACTCTCAGTTATTTTTCGCTCAATTATACCAGAGGGAAATCATATCATGAGAGGGATCAATAAGGAAAACAGAGCTGGAGGAAGGAAGAGAGCAGTACAGAATCACACGTGTTCACACAAACTCCTCTCTTCTGAACTCCAGCTGCAAAAAACCCAACCCTTTGAACTTTCCCTTTGAGTCCTGAGCTCTTCTAGCTTTTTTCCTTCTTTATTTTATTTCCCCCTCCAGGCTCAAGGATGCATTTCTAACCTCAGAAAGAAAATCCTCCTTCTGTAACAGTCATTAATTGGCTTTGGGGAATGTGGGCCACCAGATATGCCCCTAATCCTATACACACTTCCCATCCCATGTTCAGAGTTGGGCTGGCTGGCACTTCTCTCTGCAAGAGACTTTTTAGGGGAATTAGCTGCTTTCTTCAGCCACTGCAGCTGTCTGGCTTGATATATTTTTTAAATATGAAGGGAAAAGAAAAAAAGGGAAAGGCAGTCAGCAGATCATGTTGGGGAGACACTGACGTGAATTTTTCTTTCTCTAAATAGTACATTTCTCCATTATCAAGACACACAAAGCATTGTCAATCACCTTGCCCTAATACAAAAGCAAAGAGCTTGCCAAAAGGTTGGCAGCAATCAGCACATCCTTGTGGGTGGCAGGGTGTTATGAGAGCAAGTGCCAGTTTGATAGGAGCTGTTTCGACTGGGAGGGTGTTTGTCATGATTTAAAATGTTAAACCCTGGTAGTGGTACACAAAGGCTGACATGAAAATGTCTGAAGGACACATCCACATGGCATCTTCTCAAAGGTCCTAGGAGCTAAACACAGCTCAGGGTTGTGAATTCCCAGCTGCCTTTAGGAAACCTTCAGCTCAAACCTCTTCCAGCATGGGGGAATTTATGAAGCAGTGACCGATTGCAATTCACCATTTCCCCAGCTGGTCCTCTCTCCAGAGACTGCTCACACATACAGGGCAACTCCAGGCAGCAGGTGGAGGTTCTTCCTCCACAACACAGGGAAAGCAATTCCTGCAGAAGATAATTCAGGCAGGGTTCAAATTTAGGTACCCTAAGCCCCTTCCAGAGATCCCATGCTCATATCCTTACCAGCACGCACGAACAAGGACCAAAATGAAATAAAAAATGGAGCTGAATTACTGTCTTGAACAAAAACAAGCCTATTCACCAATCCAAACACATACAAGAATTCTCACTAGAAGGGAAAAAAAAAACCCAACACACACTGTTTATTAAATTATTCTTTTTCTTATTACTGTCTCTCCTGGTTCAGACAGAGGCATAGAAAAGCTCTGAGACACATTGATCTTGTGCTATTTCCCATTTAATACTGAAGCACTTGAAGCTCATGGGAAAGGTCATTCTGCTCACATCTCTACCTGAGGAGATTTGGACTGCACAAATGAACACCCAGACACTCAAGTCTCCCACCCACCACACATGGCTGTCCTTTTTGGGTCAAATCCTGCCAGGCTACGTTCAGCATCCTGTTGGTGTTTTTTGAAAGATGCAAAGTGTCCTTTAAAAGGAGAAGAGCCAGCACAGGATGGAGTCAAGAGGCTCTCCAGCTGGAATGTTATCCTGGAAAGCGCCATAAACTGCAGAGGTGAACTCCAAATGAAAGATCACACAGCAGGGACCTGGAGGTAAGCAGATGGCTCTGAGAACTGGGAGTCTCACACCAGCTACAAGCAAGTAATTACCAGCAAGTCACAGCTGGGCTGGACGACATGAGCAGGTGAAAATGTGACTATGCTAGGGTGACATGCTAGTGTGATCACACTGCCAGCATCCTCTGACACTTCTCCTCTTCTCTTGCTGGCCCTAATGCTACCGAATGTAGGGGTTATTTCCTTTAGAGAAATCAGAGACATTTCGCCTTAGGAGGCCTCTAAAAACAGGGGTGGGAAGGAAGTTGACAAGATGCTCTGAAGTGGTGGATGAGTGTAGCTATCACTGCAAGAGGTGAGGAGCACATCCAGACGAATGCAGAGCTTGCCAAAGTGGCTCTTGAGACCTGTTGAGGCACAAGCTGATGCTGGGAGGGAGGTTTTTCAGCCAGAGCTTGGGAAGGCAGCCTGGGGCCAAAATGTGGGAGTGACATTTCCGCTAGGCTTGGCCATAAGGATTGGAAAAACTGGCTTCCTCACTGCCTGCTGTCCATGTGGGTCTGCTCTTGAGCAAATACAAATAGACTGCTCTCAAATCTTGGAATTTGCCCTGCTCCTGAGATCCTGGCTGTAAGCCCCTGTTGGGAGGGAGCAGCTAGCACCAAATTTCTGATCCAAAATAGTGGGCTGGGCTGTAAAAGCCAAACCAGCTTCAGCAGCCAGCCTGCTTTGGCTTTTTTGCCAGCTGCTTTGTCCAATGTGTCTGGAGTGTAGATATATTGACTAAGTCTCAGGAAGGACCAGGCATTTGTTTTTATTCATCTCTAGAAATGAGAGCAAGGAGAGGGATGATGCTGAAATGTCTTCTCCAGTCCCTGCCAGTCACTGTCACATAGGTTTACAACACTTCACATCCATAGGTGTGAAACTCTTGGGCAAAAAGTTGATTTCTGCCTCTGCTGAAACCAGGAGCTCCTAGCCATTTCTGCATTGCTGGCCTTGGCAGGAGGAAGAGGTGCTGAGTCCCCAGTGCTTAACCAGCTCCAAACCTCCCAAAAGTTTTTGCCTGGCCTGCTAGAAATTACTACAAACATCATTCAAGAAAAGTAAATCAGAGCCCACACCTCCCTCAGACACCCACCCTCCCTTCTGCCTTAGCTTTCTAGCAGTGCTGTAGAGGTCTCCTGCAAAGGAACACCTGATGCTCTCGGACAAAGCAGAGAAAAAGCATCTCATCAATGAAGGCAAACATTCTCTTCCTCCCTACTGCCTCACCTCTTCCCCCTCCTTGCCCCCATCATGCATGCTCTTTTTTCTTTATCTGGCACACCAGCAATTTCTGACAGATTTGGGCAAAGACAGGCAGCTCTATCGCAGCCGGTGTGCTGGGGATGTCAGATCCTCTGCTTTTCCCCTTTTTTCTCAGCAGCACTCGGAGCCAGCCTCTTGGATCGACTGGCGGATGACATGCCTGGCTGGGCTGAGGCACTCAGATCGACGTTTCCCCAGGGTGCTGCTCCTGATGGAGTTTGCAGCAGGAGCTGAAAGCCGCATACAGATAACTCTTCCTTCCCCTCGCTTCCTCTCCTTCCTCCCTTTCAGCAATTCAGAGAGAAGAGGGTGAAGAAAATGGCACTTGGATTAAATAAACTAACAACCGGCACGGAGGGCTTTTAGCTGTAAGTGAGCCAAGTGTCCTGTAACATTAAATAAATGCAAGATTAACCTTCAAGGCTTCCACACTAAATTATTTATCTTGAGAGGCAAAGAGGTCGGGATTGAAACAAAGGGTAAATATTTGAGGAGTGCGCTGCGTGCGCTGGCTCTGTGGCTGTTTGCCCGTGGTGCCGGTGCTGCTGGAGCTCCCCTGCCGTGGGGACAGCCGTGGGCTGGCTTGTCCCCAGCCTGTCATCACCCTGGGACTCAGCTGTGAGGGCAGCAGAGGGGACAGCCTTTGTGCCACCAGCCATGGCATCCTGCCTGGAAGAAGTTGTGAGGCTGGGGGAGCGCCCGAGTGACCTGACAGGGGCTGATAAGTTGTGATTTCACTGAGCATCCCAGGCTCCGCAATTAGCAGTTGCAGCTGCCTTCTGTACTGGAGTATTATTAACTGCATGATTTACATCCAACCATTTCTGCAGCCACTGTAGGCAGGGAATTACCTGATAACAAAATATCCTGCTGTTCATGCTAAGTGACAGACTCAGAAATATTGGTCTGTTTAATCAAAACACTAACAACACCAAATAGATGAAAATATTTTGCCATTCCCTAGCTGATCTCCCCTGTTAAGATCCTTAAGAATTCTTCTGTCAAAGATATGCCAATTATTTTCCTTTCAGTAAAAAAAAAATTAAATGTAGCCACCACTGGGAAAGCATACAGCATCTTTTTAATAGTGAATTGCAACTTAACAGCATATTTTAAGGTGAGATAGGCAAAAGGCAGCTATGGCCAGGACCAATGAAATTAGTCAGGATGCACAACACCTTAAATTACTATCTCTGTACTTTCTAGAACTGCCAGGCTTCAGAAAGAGAAGCAGCCAGGATGCCATTGTTAACTTACCTGAAAAAACCTCCCCTAACACACCTTTTCCCTAGAAAGAGCATCACCGAGTCACTAATCAATGACTTTGCTTGCAATGACCATTTCCTCACCCAACTCCTGTCCCAGCCTGGTGCAGAGGCAGAGCACTGCAGGTGCCTTGGACCTCAGAAGATCACAACACACTGTGGCACTGCCCAGCACCTGCCACAGATTTGATGTTAAATGCAAAAAAAGTGGGGGGAGGGGGAAGGATGAAGCTGCAACCTATCAAATAAAAACATTTCAGCTACTTGTCAATACATCAAATCCACAGTATCATATTTAAAGCACGTGCAGGAGGGAGCAAGCCCAGGCTGCCCTCTGCCCCAGGCTGGTACTCAGCAGGATAGATGGAACTTCTCTGGCAACTGCTCAGTCTGTCCCATCCATGTACAATGCATTAAACCTCTCAAAAGGTGTAAGGTCAGGGAGGGATTTTCTCTGAGTGAAGGGAATCACTGGAGGAGGATTTTACCATCCTTCACAGCAGGGTGTGTGCTTTGGACTGTTGGATCATCTGCTTATTTCCATGTAGCAAAGCCATGCTGTTTCAGAAATCAAAGGCGCTGGCACTGCTTTTGATCCCTCAGTGTCCCTGAGGAGTGCTTTACATGGTGGGGTTCAGTCTCCAGCACAGGGTGAGGGTTTGCCATCAGCTCCCCCCAGAAAACACTGCATGCCCTCCCTCCTGCTCCTCTCTGCCTTGCCCACCACACACAACCTCAAGAGCTGCTTGCCAAAAAACCCTTCACTCCCAGCACTCCCATGAGACCCCAGGACACAGCCAGGAGTGGTGTGGATCACAGAATCATAGAGTAGATTGGGTTGGAAGAAACCTTAAAATCCATCCAGTTCAAATCCCCCTGCCATGGGGGAAGGTTCCTACACCTTCCACCAGACCAGCTTGCTCAAAGCCACAGACAACCTGGCCTTAAACACTTTTAGGGATGGGGCAGCCACAGCTTCTCTGGGCAACCTGTGCCAGTGCCTCATCACCCTCACAACCATGGAATTCCTCCCAATATCTAATGCAAACCTACTCTCAGTTTGAAGCCATCACCTCCTGTCCTATCACTTCCAGGTGACAACAAGGGGAAAGCTGAAGATGCACAAAGGGACGAGCCACCCACCCCTCCTGCCATGGTGATGTGTGCTGCCTTTACTCATCAGCAGATGAAGGCTTTCCTTCTGCTGCCAAAAAGCATGAATTTTAGGGTAGGATAAGTGAGGTGAGCAAGCTGTGAAACCCAAGTGGTGCTGAGATACAGTGCTTTCTACCAATTGTGAGCACAACAATAGGTAAAGAAGCCATAGCAACAAAAACTTGACCTGTTCCACTCCACAGATACAGCTGAAGCCTATTCTAGCTTTAATGTAGTCTCTTAACACCTACTGCTATTAATGGTTCCCTCATAATAAGGGGGATTACAGATCTATTAGGGATCTGTCACCTCCTAAAGAATATGCCATTAATCACGATCATTTATTTGCAAATTGGTTTATAATTTTGCAAATCTTTTGCAAATTACTTTAAATAGCAGCGTGGGGGGCAAGGGACTTTCAAAGCAGACTTCCAGGCTATTTCCCTCCTTGGCTAATGACCCATTTTTAGTCTTATCACTGCTTTTGCACATCTTCACTTATACATAGGTATTTATGTATGGGAGGAAACTGGATGAACACAAACAGACGTGAGTGACAGCAGCTAGCAGAGAACACACAGGACAGTGTCTCTGCACAGACACTTTTTTACAAGCTGCTTTTCACCTGGGCAGCTTTCACAGGTGAAAAGCAACCAGGTGTTTGTGTGTGCACCTGCCCACTGGTGACACCACTGTCTGGCACACAGTGAATTTCCCTGTGAGCATTTTCCTGGCCTTTCACCAAGCTGGTGTGCAAGAGATTTGGAGGTTGGACCCAAGATGCACACCTTCCTCACCTCAGTTGTGCAAAACCTTGATGTTACACCTCATTCCAAGCCAGCAGCTCGTTCACTCCAATCAACTAACACCCCCTCCAGCTGCTTGGAGAGCCCTGCAGGGCAGAGCACAGGACAAGAACAAATCAAACTCTTTCCACATCCCACAGCTCAGTCCAGGCTTGGGTGAGCACAGATAAACCCCCTACACCCCCGACCTCATCCCCAGCTCCTGTGAGGCTCTGTCCTTCTTTCCAGCTCTCCTTTAAACTCACCCCAAAATCCCCTCACCTACTGGAGCCTCCCCTCCACTCTCCTCATCTCCAGCCTTTTGCATCCCTCCCTGCTTCTTGCCCCCGAGGATTAAGTAGACTTTGCCTGGATTACAGCTGCCAATCAAGTTCAAGTGCATTTTTAATAGTTTAATTTGTGGCACAAGGTTTCAAATAAAATCATCAAGTGCAGTCGATTAAACTCATTAAGTCCTTACGGACTCGTCTGTGTACTGTGCTGTTATCAGATTCAGAGACATGAGAATTAATTAGGCCGCTGTTATCCTTTGTCTGGATTACTGTGCCAGGCCCAGCAGCCGGGTGTTTTCCTGTGAAAGCATGAGGTCCATAATCTCCTTACGAGCACAACCGGGGAGATAGTGGCCTAAGAGATTTCTTCAGCATTCCTCAAAGATCAAACAAAAAGAAACACACTGTTCTTTGATTTGTTTTTTCCCCTCCTCCGGTTTTCTTCCTCTTTTTTTTTCCCCCTACGTGCACAGCACAGCCCATGACTAAAGGCAGCTCAGTGGGAAGAGGGCAGGTGAGTGGCAATGGGCTGCTGGTAACAGGGCTTCTCACAATAATCTCCCCTTCCAAAATACACCAGGGATGTCCCGCAAGCTTCTGCTTCAAAGGGGAACCCAACAACCCTTACTCACATCTTCTGGGGCTATTTCTCCACTGCCACATCCACTGGGTCACTGCCCACCTTTGGGGAGAGAGACTAAGGGTACCCAAAGAGACTAAGGGTAGCCACTGCACCCCTAAACAGTAATGCAAAATCACAGCTGATGCACAGCACAGCTCACCAGGATGCCCCAGACACTGTCGTTTCTGCAGTGTGTGATATGAGCTGAACAACTGGATCTCTGCAGTCCAGGGGAGGTTTATGAATTCCCTCCCCACCCCAGCAAGACTGAGCCAAGGCCTAAGTGAAGATGATACCAGAGAAGAATTTAAGTACCACAGGCAGATAAGCATCTCTGACTTTCTAATGCCGTGAGGAATTTCACTGAGATGAGGGATCTGAAACTCTCTCCCCTCATAGTAAGGCTGCATCTCATTTATTGAAGCCAGCTATTACAGAGGAGGGCAGGAGGTGTGAGATCCACAGCAAGTGATGACAAGTGGGTGCCCATGTGTGACAGCTGAGGGTTGCTGCCTCAGTCAGACCTTTGATAGTGAAATTAGCTGGTCCTTGACAAAGCGGTTATTTCCTAGAGCAACCTGTGTGCAGGAGTGCCTTAAAAAGGCATAGTGCCAAAGAGGGGTTTATCCAAGAGGCTTTTCTGGTGGACACAAATCTTTCCAACAGGTCAGCTGCTGGTAAACATGCCGCAACAAATTTATGAGAATATAACCATGCTGTAAAAAGACGAACTTAAGGAAAAAAGAAAAGTAATCCATATGTAGGCTGGCAAGGGTTTTGTGCTTGCTAACAGTCCCGTTGAATTGCATTTGAGGGGATCTGAACTACAGCAATTTCTAAACTAAATCACTTGGGCCTGCCAGTACTTTTACCAGTTTATTACAGAAATTTACTCACAAGGGTCAGTGACCCCTCAGTCAATGACTCCCCCAGGTGACTTCCTGAGCCACGTTAAGCTACAAGCGTTTGCTCTCATTCCCTCTAATGTTCTCTATCTCTGCTCCTCCTCTTCCACTTCCCATTTCACTCGCCTCCACTGAATCCCTTCTTTTTTTCTCTCTATTGTCAAATCAAGGGAGTAGGGTACAATGTGACAAGACAGTGTCAGCAGAACAAGAAGGGCTGCAGACATGAAGGAGCAACAGAGAGGCAAAAGGGCTGGGAAGGGATGCCGAGAAGCCTGGATGTGATGGAGGGGAAAGGGGGGTGTGAGGAGCTGCAGGAATGGCAGCAAGGCAGCTGCATTTTTGGGAAAGATGAGGATTTTCATATCTGACTCCTTATGCAGATACTATGAAGACAAAAATGAGGAAGAGAGCAAAGATGCAGCCTCCAAGATGAGGAAGGTCTCCAGAAATCATTTTAGCTACTAAGGTGCAGAGGAAACAAGGGCAGCTGCAGGGCATAAGGGGAGGAAGAGGCATTAGGATTTAGTAAAGAAAAGGAGGACTGAAGGGCAGAGCAATGTTTTGGGCAAGAGGGACAAAGTAGAAAGTCTGATGGCACTGCATGACATAAAAAAAAGAGCTGTCTTTTTAATGGAGAGGAGTGCACTCCCTCCAAAGCTGGGCAGCAAGGGTGTCAGGTAAATTCTGCTCCCCTTTCCTAAAACTGGGTGCAGAAAATCATGCATTTCCTGAGCCCAGAACATCTGCACGTGGACAAGATGAATCCTACTGTAAATTTGTGTCACCTTAGACAAACTGATGCAGGTTGACAGCACTTTTCTGTGACTGGACAAGTTCTTCAGACCTAGCAGAAATCTAACCCTCAGCATTTCCCCAGCAGAAATGTAAGCAAAAGAAATTCTTCAGGAAATACTTAACACACATACCCTGGAACATAAATTGCTGAAAGTATAAAGGCAACCCAGTCCACAACAGGATTTCTACCACTGTCCCAGCCCAGTCAACCTCCTCCTGCTTCTGCAGTTCTCCACAGATTATTAATCACAAGTGAAAACATACAGAGCAACCAGGCTTCCTTCTTCCTTCCTGACTCCAAAAGAGTCTCTTTGCAGTGTCTCCTTCTCACTCGTTTGTTTTTTTTCTTTTCTCCCCTCATCCATGCTTAAGAAATTGATAAATGTCTCTTTAAGGACGTGTCTGCCGCCTTGCCGCGCACCCTTATAAATCAGATAAATATCTTGAGGATCCTTATCCTGGCAAAATTGAGATAATTGCACTAAATTGAAGAGCTTCTCTTTTTTTTTTTTTTCCTCACCCCCTCCCATCCTTCTTCTCTTTTCAGCTGGAGTCTCTTGTAGTAACAGGTGTGCTGACTGCTAATTCCTGCACAGGAATTACCCCCTCCATCTGAAGGGATGGCCCTCAATATCTCCAGGCTACCTCCTGAGGTGAATTTTAACCGAGATACCACATCAGTCAGGAACATTTTCATAGCTCCATCTGAGTCTCTCTTGGAACAGTTCACCCTTGCTGGTGCACCTCTGACACCCACCTGCTCGGGAGGCATCTCTGCAGTATAAATGGAGGGCTGTGTCTGTAAAAGTAAAGTTTGGCTCCAACGTTCCCCTTCTGCCATGGACTGCTGTTGTAGCTGGAAAAAGGGAAAACAGAAACAAAAAAATAAAATGGAAGGATGGAGATGAACAGGATTCAGGTGAAAGAAGATGAAGCATTAAGAAACAGCAGAAAAACTAGCATGGTAGTCGAGTCAAATTAGCTCAAGTCAAATCATGTCAAGAAGGCCCTCAGTGATCTAATCCTGCTCTAAGCAGGTCCTGAGGTCTCTTTCAACCTCTTGGTCCTATGGCAGGACAGGAGAACACTAATGCTGTGTGGGAGGAGGAAAAGACCCCAAAACCATTCCCCATTTCTCAGAGTAATCACCATATGCTTCTTCCCCACCTGCAGAAGTGACACCACCTCCCACCAGCAGCACCAGTTACCTTGAGGTGTTATCCCTCCCTTCCACCATACTGTCAAAGCCACCAGAAGAGCAGGGGACAGGGCAGCAGGTGAGGAGATCAAGGATCAAACTGTCACCCTGCTGGTTTTCACTCAGAGTGAAGAAAGCCCTGCAAACCAGAAGCCTACAACTGTGTTTTACTTTAGGTGCTCTACAGCCGAACACACAAGAAAATTGGGACTGTCAGAGGGACTAAAGGTGACTAATGCTGCAATCCAAAGGGGATGATTACTTCTCTTAGAGATTTCCAAGGAGCACCTGGGGTTGCCAGCAGAAAAGATTTTTGGGCAACTTTGGATAAGACAGGGAGATAAACTCAGAAAGTACTCAGTGAGCAGAGATGACTCTACACTCAGAAAGCTCAGGAGGTGGCAGGCAGTGGATGGTGACACAATGGTGCTAAGCATGGCCCTCAAAACCACAGGCCTCCTCCAAGTACAGATTAGACCCTGCAGCCCAGCCAGCTCCTCTAAAGCCTGCATTGGCTGGGAGAAAGCAGAGCAGACTGGCTCCAAGCCCCAGGAGATAATCACCGAGCTTGGGCAAGTGGCCTTGAGCCTGCAGGTGGGTTGAGAGAGGAGGACAACAGCTGTTTCTACTTCAGCCAGGTCCTCCTGCCAGGACAGCCTTCCTTCATTCCCAGCAGAGCCATGACTCCCTGCAAATTCATCAGGGCTCATTCTGTGGAAAATGCTCTCATGGACACCAAAAATAGCCCAAGAGTCTAGGCAGGGATGAAAGAAGATGAGTGTGGTGGCTGAACAAAATGGTTCAGAGCTGTGAGTCCTGCCAGCACAACTCTAGAGGAAACAGCTTTAAACTGAAGGACAGTCCGTTTAGATTTGACATAAAGATTAAGATTTTTACAATAAGGGTGGTAAAACACTGCTTGGAGATGGCACAAGTTGCTTGGAGAGGTGGTAGATGCTCCATTCCTGAAAACATTCAAGGTCAGATTGGATGAGGCTCTGAGTAATCTGATCTAGTTGAAGATGTCTCTGCTCATTGCACAGGGTAGGACTAGATGGCCTTTAGGAGTCTCTTCCAACCCAAAGCGCTCTATGTTTCCATGATCTCTGCCTATTCCAGGTTTGGAGGGGAAAGAAAAAAAATCTGGGGAGGTGGGAAACAGCTTCTCTGAAGGGGCAATGATGAAGAGGGGGTGGTAGAAGTCTCATGAATCAGCTCCCTCTTTCCAACTGCAATGCAAATTTTCTCACCTTTCCCTGCCAAAACATCAGAAGCAGCCACCACAGGGCACCATGTCCGGTACCCAGAACAGGTACAGTAGAAATTGACTCCTCTGCTTGCTCCATGCCATCCACATGGACCCAGTGTAAGCTTAAAAGTAGCATCACCAATGCAGAAAAGGGGAGTTGGTTCTCCACTGCTCCCCTCAGCCCTTGCCCTGGCTCTGCAAAGAGGCTGAGTGCAGCTTTCAGTGTTTATGGGACAGGATGACCCCTGCCCAGCCTTCAGGGTCTCTTCTGGCATCAGCAGGCACCACACACCACCTCCATTCCTCTCAGTAAGAATAGGCTTGACGGTGTTTTGACTCCTTTCTCAGAGACTCCCACATGGCACTTTACAATCCAACTTTGCTCTTAAATACACATCCTGGGCTGCATCCCAGAGATGTGTGTCAGGCACGAAGTGCTGTCAGTCAGCCCCAGTCACAACACATCAGGGCTTAGGAGAAGTCTGACTGATCGGGGTGAGGGGGGGAGGGAGCACAGGAATGAGAAGAAAAGGCTGAGCAGCAAAAAAAAAATGAGAGGAGAAAGGCAAATCAAGCGGGAAAATGGCAGGAACTATTCCATACAGCAAAGGATGTTTTTCGTCTGCAATACAGCAGCGCTGTCAGGCACCGAAAAGGACAAAGATGTTCAGATAGAGATTCACAGGGAGAAGGGTGGAGGAAGCTCCTGGGAGGGCTCCTGGGCTGAAGCCTGGTGTCTCTTGTCCATGTGGCTTTGGGCAGCAGGGGCTTGAGACACGCTGCCACATCAGCAGCATGGCAATTAATGTCAAGTGGGCTGTAGGGACAAAGCTACCAGGTAAAATGTGTGCCTGGCTAAATGCCACTCCAGAGCTGGCTCTGATATCAGTACCTTCGGCCAGGAATGGCCAAATGGCCATGGCACTGTGGCTGCCTCTCCTGTGCCATGGAGGAGTTCATGGAGCACAGGGAATGTTCACTGCAGGAATGACTTGGGGTGGTTCTCATGTCTCCACCCCAGTGTTTTCCTATATGGGAACGTACCTGCAATCCTAACAGTCAATAAAGACAAAGGTGGACAAAATAGGAACAACTGAGGAATCAACTAAAGCTGTGCTCATTTGAAGGCAAAGGTGGATAAATCTAATCAGGGATTCAGAGGAATGCCTATGAGAGAGCACTGCAGTGGAGAGGGATGAGCTCTCTCCCAATTCTGGGAGATGAAGGACTTGGAGAGGAGACCTGGAACGCTGCATAAAAGTTTGAGATTACTCAAGTATGCTCATTCCATGAATTTCAGTATCTTCCACCATGCATGAAATGAGTAAATATTCATTGTGCTGAAGAGAAAGAGAGGAGGCTGGGGAGGAGAGATGACTCCATCGCATAATTTATATAAGTATTCACTGGAGCTTGAACAGGAACCCACATCTCACCTACTCCCAGGTGAGTGCCTGAGCTTCTAGGCTGAAAGTTCTGCTTCTTTTCACTTCCTCACTGCAACCCAAGGTTTATTAGTGAAATTGAAGAGGTTGTCTTATCAGTATCTTGTCTACAAGAAAGCACAATTACCTCTCTAGCTCACAAAGGGGGTGAGGGGCACAACCCATGAATAATTTCCAATTATTCACCACTGAGGGACAGATCCCCTTGCTTAAGGACTGTCTGTACCTTTGTCTTCATGGGCTGAGTTTAGCGAGCTCTCATAGCATTATGTTGGATTTTTCTTCTAGCTGCATGAGAGAAAAAGGAAATTAAGTGGGTGGTGTGCTCTCTGACTTCACAAGGCATTTGCTAATCTCTGAGGAGGAATCTTATTAGAGAAATTGAAGAGGTCATTAGGGGTAGGGATGGGAAGCTCTAGAAATTACACATCACCTAGAAAAATGACCAGAAGAAATGGAAGTCTCTGTGCAAGCTGGCTCATGGGGAAAGGTGAATCCATCACTCTTGCTTCCTTATATTCTCCATATTCAAAGTCACTGATGTGGTGAACTGACCCTGGCTGGATTTCAGGTGCCCACCAAAACTGCTCTACCACTCCTCAGCTGGACAGGGGAGAGAAAATACAATGAAGACTCGAGGGTCAAGATAAGGCAGGGAGAGACCAGTAACCAACTATCATCATGGGCAAAATGAACTCATCTTGGGAAAAATTCATTTAATTTAATCCTTTAAACCTTGGGGCCCTGTGCTCAGTCACTTACTCTCACCTGGCAAGAGAGCTTGTGAGTCAGACCAGTAGCCCCCACAGTTGGGGTAAGGAGCCAGCAGTCTTGCAAGTCATTTTTCTGATCCAACAAAGGAAGAAGAAATGGCTATAGAGCAGAGGATACTGTGAGCCTTGCCTTTCACTGGCTCATCTGAATCATAATTAGGAAGTGCTGCAAAACATCTCTTCAAACCCAAGAGGAAACCTGTAGGGAGATCAGTCCAACAGCACGTGCTTGCCAGCCCCGGCCCGGCTCCGGCTGGGTTAATGTGACAATCCATTTCTGACAGCGTGTCAATACAAAGCAATTTAGGAGTGCATGAAAAATCGACCCGAGGTAACAGGCAATTTCTCCGCTCTGCTGCTTAGACGGAAGTAGGGACCAGTGAGGCCACAGTCTCAGAGCACACTGAGCTCGCTCTGCTGGCATCTCAGCAGCACTCACCAGAGAGCAGGATGGAGCAGGGCAGCAGCAGGACACCTGCTGTGGGACACAGGCTGGGGATGCTGACAAAGAAGAGTTCAGAGTGGCATCCCATTCTTTCTTCCCATAAGGATTTTGTTAATTGGGAGGTATCTGAATGTGGAAAGTAATGAAGTGGCTGAAGCAGGGTAGATAGACTTAAACATACAGGTGATTCTAAGGCAGTGCCTCAGCTTTGGGTCTGTGCAAGCTGCCCCATGGGCAGGGAACCACTGGCTGAACTTCGCCACAGCTGGAAAGGGGCAAGCAGGCAGTGCAGACAATCCAAAAACCTGATTCCAAGACGTCAGCCAAACTCAGAGCATGCCTGGATGGGACCTGAAGCACTAACACCATGCTGCTGCCCTTCCACCATGTAAACGAGGAGCACATTTCACACTCATTAATCCCTCTCCAGTCTAAGAGAGGCCGTGGGAATTAGCAGGGAGGGGAAGAGGGTGCTGTGGGACAGGAATTTGAAGGCACTGGTATCACTAAAGGCTGCCCTGCCCTCCTTCCCTCTCTGTCACAGCACAGATTGCAGGGAGGGCACTCATTTGCCTCTTGCCCACATGGTAGCCACCAGCAGCCATCTCAGAGTGCTGCCTCCACGCTGTGAAAGCACATTGGCACAAACTCCAGGGCTGGCTTGGGAAAGCAGAGGGTGAACCCAACCCAAGCAAATCTGTTTGCAAATGCAGAGTGCAGCAGCAACGTGCTGGCAGTGCTCATCCAGCACGAAGGCTGAGGGACACTCCCACCACACTAAAAGCATCGCAGTCTGTCATTATTAAAGCAGAAAACACAACAGACGCAGCCTGTGCCGCCAAGTCCAGGCTTTTCCTCCCTCACAACCCAGGATGCTGCACTCTCAAGAGTTGATTCAGATCACTCACTCACCTAGAGAGGCCAGAAGTGCTGCCTCCTCTGAAAGAGTCAGGAGAAATTACATTTCCTGCATCTTTTTTTGGATCAAACAACTTTAAACCAGGCTGAGCTTCCAACCCATGCCACACACAGCAACTCTGGAGGGTGCCAAGTATGGAAATGCAGGAGTCAAAAAAAGGGAAGAATGGATAGAGAGAGGAAATATAACATTGTTGTAGCTCTGCCAGAATAGCATGCTGGTTTAAACCTATCCTTGGACATATTTTTATCCAGGACATCATGGGATACAGCCAGGGAGGCAGAGTTTGAGGTTGGATTTTTTTTTGTGCGGTTGCATTAAGAGTAAGATTCCCACTTTATTTTGATTTAATAAGCTAGTTAAAGCATGTTAACAAAATTTAAAGCCATTATTAAAGGCAGATGTACTGGTGTACAAATAGCTAAGCATCAGCTTTGACTTTAGATGATCCACAGCTTCAGCGTATGCTTCTAATAACCAGATGTCACTTACCAGAGATGTGGTAACTCTCTTATTAAATCCTAAATGGGCATATGGATGTTACATATAGAGTAGTATTTTCCCCTCCTCACTTCTATCTTTTCCCACAGGCAACTGAGCCAACTCACAAGTTGCCTGCATCATTTTTTCCCTTCGTTAATAGGATGCATGTTGAGATCAGAAGGGCCAAATGATGACCTGTCTTTTTGGTTTTTTACATCCCTTTGGAAAAATCCATATGACTCTCTGTGTGTCAAAAGAATCATAACACATCCCAGATGCCTCTAATTGCACTAATTGCACTTTTTCTGCTTGAAGCCACCAAGGTCCCCTGAGAAGCCATTCCACCACAAGCCCAGCTTGTCCAACCCTGGCATGTTGCTGAACAGCTTTGCAGTAACAGGATGGTGAGCCCAGCTCTTGGAGGAACCACCACCAACCCAGCACATACACCTCCTTTGATACAAAATGCATGTTCAGGAGATCCAGAAACTGGGGCATTGCTGGACTTGAGAGAAACAAAATCTCTTTCTAGGGTGGGAGTAGGGGAAAAGGGTTAAGAGAGAAATTCAATCTCATTTGCAAGGGTCCAGTAGGACTACAGTAGAAGTGCCATCAAATTGAAACAGTGCTTGAAATCAGTAAAAAGCTTCCACCTTCCACTGTTTTTCCCATCTTTTGGTTTTTAACTGAGGTGAATGCGCTCAGGAGTGCAGGAGTCAGTACCTTCCAGCACTGTGGTCTCTACAGGATGCCATCAGGGAGCTGTCTCTGCCCAGGTGTCAGCCACTGGCACCAGGCAGAAGGTGATGCCAGCAGGACACCCACCACACTGGAAAGGTTTGCCTTGCTCCTTTTTCCATGAGAAGGACCTGGCACCCTCCTTTGACTCTGTTTTCCCTGGCACCAGCAGAGGAAGACAAGGCTTTAAACACACCACAAAAGAGCATCTATTAATATGCTGCTATAAAAGAAACAGACCTGCCTTGCCCCCCAGAGAGATGACCAGCCAGACTGCCTGCCCCAGGCAATGGTCACTGCTGCCCTGGGAAGCGGAGGAGAGCATCAGGGCACTTGCTCTCCTCTAGGCACTGCTATCAGCCATAAACACAGGATATTTGTGGTCTAAACCTTTACATCCTTGTGTCTGAAGGTCCTGTACATTGTGCTATCAATCATTCAGAGAAATATTAAATTGCTGGAGAACTGACGATGTCATTTGCTATGTTCATTCGCTGGAGGATCAAGTGTCTCAGCGAGAGCAGGAGCAGAGCCCAGACACAGAGCCTCCCCCATCCCTGATCTCATTACTGCCCTGCCGCTTCCACAAACCCCTTTTCCCTTCAGGTCTCTCTTCCCACAGCACTGACCACTGCTCATAAATTAATAACTGCATGCATTTTTTAAAATCAGGTTTGTGGCGAGCAGATGTTGGAGATGAAGTGGAGGGGAGAAGGGGGAAGAAAACAAAGCCCAACACATACAAACAGTACAAACACTGTGAAATGTTTAACAACATGTAAGTCCTTCAAAGCCACAAACCCCTCAGTCCCTATCCCCCACTGGATTCACTAATGGGTTTGCTGCCAGTGCCAGTGTGGAAGGCAGGAGTGCACGAGGATCCAGAACCCTCTGTTCTGCCTCCAATAATGTGCCAATTTAAAACTTGGGGAAAAAAAAAAACCAACCTAATCCACAGTCATTCTTTAATCCTGTGCTTCTTATTAAAAGCATGAGGACAAGATAATCCACCCAGACTGGCAAGTTGGAGTCTGCTCATTCCCTCTCCAGAAGAAATCAGATCATGTTTGCTCCTGAGGATCCCAAGAGGCTCAAGTCCAGAAGACACTGACAATATGCTACATAAAGGAAAAAAAAATTAAAAAGGACGGTAAGTATGGAAAAAGTTCAGAGGAAAACATGTTTATGCAGTGCTGCTGAGGCCGAGCAGGAGCTGTCAATTGGACAAGCACACCCACTGGGACAGAACAACTGTGTATGGCATGACCCCAGCTGCTGCAGAGGTGACAAAAGCCAGGAGGAGCAACAAACCTGGTGGAGCAAAGGTACCAATGTCTCTGTTTCCCTCAGGAAAGGTGGGAAAGAGGATGTGGAAAGTCAGCAATGCCTTCACAAATGTGATGGATGAAGACACATGACCAGGATGGAAGAAGATCGTTTTGGGCCACCACCACCTGGACAAAAGAAATAGAGGTATCTCCATTAGGAGAGTGCAGGGATAGGTTTGGATGGACACTGAGATTTCTGTTAAGATTATTAATAAAAAGAGAGAAACTATGAAAAATGTCCCTTCAAGGAGACTAACTACCAAAACAAACCCTGAAAACTGCATCAGTAAAAGCTCACACACATCCTAGCTGCAACAATTAAAGACTTGAACACCAGCTGTAGATGCATCACCAAGATATGATTGTGGTTTAGACTCGATATTGGTGAATGATAAAAACACTGTGGAAGAGATGGAACTGGAAAACAACCTTGGACAGAGTGATTTATTTAAAACTCATGCTTCATTTTGATTTATTCTAAACAGAACAGACAGATAAACAACAGCAGAGTGCTGCCTAAAGGTTCCTGGTTTCAAAAGGGCAAACCAAGCCTTGCCTATAAAAGGTAGGTTCAAATGTCTTTGAACCAAAGGCAAAACTCCCTGGTGACTTCACCCCAAACACAGAAAAACAGTGAAGGAGCAGATCCTGGGCAGCTCCTAACTTGCTGGAATGAGTAAAGCAATGCAGACAAAAGGAATGAGAGCATCGAAAGAGAAATGATTAATCAGCAAAGAGCAGGATTTTAGGGGCTGAAAATAGAAGGGATGGAGTGGGAAATGTCAGGAGTCAAACGAGTTAGACCCAAGGAAGGATATTAAATAGTGAAAGGTTCTCTGGTCATACAAACACAAAGGTAATAAAGACAGAACAAGCAGTGCTGTGATTCAGTCTGTGGGAAGAGAGTTCACAGGAAATCTAGGTGAGGTCCCAAGACTAAATGAATTCTTCTCAGCAGCTCTGGACAGTGACAACAATTACAAAAATATGAATTTAGCTGGGTGGCTGATATGGAAAATGTACTTACAACAGCTGAGAGAGAAGTGAAGATCCAAGATCTTCCTGTGATCAAGTCACAAGGCCAGGAATCTCACAATGCAAATTCCTGGAGGAACTATTTCATTAAATAGACAGACTGGGAGGAAGGGCTTCAATAAGTCCACCAGTAAGGAGGTGAGGAACACAAAATGCAGCACCTGTAAGTAAGAAGGATGAAAAAGCAATCTGAGCAGCTGTCACCCACGGCCGTGCGCAAGGGAGGAAGCAAAGACTGGGGAGGGCTGTGAAGCACGGGGGATGCCAGACTATCCCATTTGGGATTGTTTTTATTTTTATCTCACTTTTTGTGTTACTAAATGATCTTCTAGATCAAAGAAAATACACATTTTAGTGGATCATTTAAAGCAGGGCATTTAATGGGAAGTGATTTGTTGTGATAAAGAGGAAGAGGTTTATCCCAGGCGCTGTAGAGGCAGACTAGGATTTGGTGGAGGGCTAGCTATGGACAAGGTGGGAAGGGTAGAGCTTGAAGGGAGTTTGGCAGTGGAGTTCCCTGCAGAATGGTCTCAGGACTTGCCCTGGTCAACAATTTCCCTGATGAATCCATCTTAATTAAACTAGCCTATGAGAAGCAGGGGAAATGAGGGAAAACAATAGGGATACCACACTGGAAGCAAAGCTGGAGGATGGCTCAATCCCTGAAGCAAACCATGTAGCTTTCAAGAATTTCTTCTGCAAATGGAGAACTCGTAAGTTGAAAATTACTGAAGAGGAAAAGGCTTTGATTGTAGGAGTCAATTGCAGGCTGATTAGTGAGATAAAGCCACCAAGCAGGTAAATTTGATCCTAAGGTATATGCAGGCGAGGATTTCCAGCAGAGGAGGGCATCTCCCAGTTCACAAATCAAACTGACCAGCCACTCTCAAGAGCAGTAATAGATGCTAAGAAAGGCTGTCAGGATAACCAGTGGATGGGAAATGGCCCATGAGTGGGCATATGAATTTTTTATTTATTGGGCTGAAGGAGATGTGTTTTCTGTCTCCATTCCAACTGTAGTTAGTAAACATGGGAAAAAGCAATGGTGACAGAAGGATGACATGGACACTAAAAATATGTAAGCTAGAAACATGTCTAAGCTTCAAATTATACCTCACCAGAGTAGGGAGGCAACTGGGGCAAACAATGAAAAAATAGGGAGGAAGTATTTTTAAAATGGTGCCTGCTAGGAGTATGAAAGGGATTTTATGAGGTGGTTCCCAGCTGGGAATTTGGCCAAGGCACTGGGGTTAAAACACCCACTACTCTATAAAATACCAAGGGATTTTCAGCAGCCAGAAATTGCCAAGACCTTGGTTTTAAATCTCCACTGCTGAAATGCAACTATTTATTCAGCGCAGTTCCACTTGAGCAACTATGTGAAATGCTGCTCTGAGACTCTCAAAAGTCTCCTGGGGAGCAGGCAAAAAAATACATATATTCTGTCTGGAGCTGATTCTCTTTCCACACTTCTGTCCCTCTCATCCTGCCTCACCACTAACAGGATTTGCATCAGAGCAGCCCAGCTCTCAGAGCCAGGCAGCTCCCAGTGCTTGTCACACCGTGGAGACATCACCTTTGGACATTTGAGCACAAGGAGCAGGGTCCCAGGCAGCCAGAGGGGACTGTGGCCACACAACTCCCACCTCTGTGCCCCTCCTGGCAAGCAGAGAAAGAGTTCAGGCATCGCAGGGTATTGCACAGTTTAGACATGTCCAAGCAATTCCAGCTAGGAGCAGATGCTTTCAGAGCCACTCAAGACTTTCTGAATAACACAGGCTTACCTGGACTGAAAGAAAATGGAGCCATCTCCATCCTAAGCCAAAGGAGAAGGTACCAGCAGGCTCCAGGGTTCCCAGGTAGCAAAGAGCTCATCCTAAGAGGCACCATGTCTTTATGCACATGGGAACAGCCACTGTTTGGGACACCCAGCTGTCCCAATGCCTGGGTATATTTTTTTAGGAGCCCCATGCAATATGCTTTCTCACAACAACGACCAGACTCTGCAAAAAAAGATTGCTCAGCCAGGGCTCCCCATTTTGGGGGGAATTATTTGCATTTTTTAAAACCTTGTCCCTTCTTTTATTCCATATTATTTGTGCTGAATGGTACAGGTGAAAGACTCCATACGAAAGCCTGGACATGAAGCAGGGAGCACAAGTCCTGCCCTGCCAGCACCAACCAGCATCCACAGCCCAGCGTGCAAATGCCAAAGCACCACAAAAGAGCAAACCTGAGCAGCCTAAATCCTCCTCCAGCTGCTTGTCGTTCATGTCTTGCTGCTCAGTTTGGCAGCAGGGCTGAGCCAGGAGAGAAGCCCAGACACTGGGAATGGGGCAGAAGGGTGCTCTGCAGTGGGCTCTTCTTCCCACAGGTATTTACATGCCACTGGGCACAGAGGGAGATGGAAGCAGATGGAGTGGTTGACACACAGAGGTTTAGCAGTGAAACCTCCCACTCCTCTGAGCCCATGGCTTGTCTTAAGAGTGACAGGTCAGTCCCCAGCACGGTGACTTCAAAGGTGGCCAACAAGATGAGGTACAGTTGAAACTCACCCATCTTGCTCCTTGTCCCAAGGAAGCACCTTCCACTTTCCTTAGCTTCGGGAGGCTCTCAGGAGCCTAAATCACAACAGAGAAGGGCCAAGCAAACTCCATGGGATGCTGGGAGAGATATGCCCAGTGCTTATCTGTCCCACCCCAGAGCCACCCCTGCCTTTGCACTTCACACCCACTGGTGAAACAGGGCTGCCACTGCCACACCACACACCCCACACCGTGCCTGGCACCCCTGCCCATCCCAGCCCCCATGGACAGGGGCTATCAGGGGCCCAGGCTGCCCAGTCACTCTCTCTCCCTCCTTGCTGCCCCCCACCCAGGCACCCCTCCTCTTCTCCCCTTGCCCTTCCCTTCCCTGCTTGTTGCATGAAGGGCGCATTTGACCTCAATCTGTCTGCTCGGATTAGAGTCCAGAGCTGTTCCCCTCTGCCGAGCACAGAGCCCCAGCAGGGCTGCGAGGCTGCAGCTGCCACAGCAGGTTATTCCAGAGGGGCTCAACCAGGGCTGCCATCATCACAGGCCATGGGGACACCGAGGTGAGAAGGGACAGTGCTGGCTGCACCCTGCCACAGCCACGGCTCCCTGCTGCTGCGGGGGACAGGCACTGTGCCACCAAGCTCAGCTCGCCCTGAGAGGTGGAGGCCAAGCAGAAAGGGTTAAGTGGTGAAGGAGAAGCAGAGATGTTATTGCAATGGAGTGGAGATGGTTGCACAGGCTGAGCTCCAGCTGCAGGGATGTGGATCCTTTGGGTTTGCAGCAGTGTTTCTTCAGAGTGCTCCAGAGACACTCACAAATAAAAGTAAATAAAGGTAAGTATAGAAAATGCAGCAGGGCACAGTCTTTGGCCCAAGGCAAGTGACTCAGCATGGCTCAAAACAGCTGCACTCTGCAACCTGTTCCCAAAATCAGAGTGACCTCACACAAAATGCTCTCTAAGAGCCATTGCTGCTCACGACATCCCAAAAAAGTGGCTGGTCAGAAGATAAGGTCCTGCAGGAAACCCCTTGACCTTCACTGCACCCTGTCCCGTGCCACCAGCACCTTCTGCTCTGGCTGAAGTCCTGCACCACACCAAAGATGCACCCAAAGGAAGGACCAGAGGGAGGAAGGAAAGTGCCTTCCATCACCAAGTGGACAAAAAGGACAGAGACATTTGCACAAGAAGCTGACTGGCCAGTCTGGGAAGAAACAGGAGGGTGTCAGCTACTGTGACAGTTTTCACGTGCACACAGCCCAGCAAACTGATCAGGAAGGAAGGGCAGCAAGCCCTGGAGGCTTCCACTGTGTGGGTTGAGGATGACAGGCCAAGTCTGACAGCTCTGTGTGCTGTCACCACCTATTGTTTTGCATTCCCTGTAGGACAGCAGGGCCAGCACAATGCCCAGAGCCATGGCAAGTGGGCTACCAGACAGCCTGGCACAGCCAAGAACTGTCCCCAGTTGCATACACCTCTCCACATGAAGCCTCTCTCCTCTTTTTCTCTTAGGAACACCATCAGAGGTATTTCTTCCTGGTCAGAGAACTGGTCTGCTGGTAGCACCCAACCCATCACAGCCATTTCTGAAGGCATCAAAACCAGTCCTTCAGGAGGGACCATCATGTCCAGTGCCTGGATGATCAATGCCCTGGGGACACAAAGTTTCACTGCAGGGTGAAGGTTGCTGCCCATTGTACTGCAGCAGTGCCCTGCACCACAGCAGCTTGTTAACACAGTGCTGGGACTGACCAGCAGCCTTGGACCCCTGACCAAGCCCAGAACTAATGGCTGTGGGGTTCATTCTGCTTACACAGCAGAGCAGAGTCAGCTGAGAAATGTAGACTTAGCTTGTGAAATGTCTCAAAACCTCAGGTGCACTAGTCAGACATTTCCAGCCCAGTTCTCCCCAGTGAGAAGGAGAGATACCAGCACTAGAGGAGATGCTCTGATAAGTCCTAGTTGTTCTGTCCATGCCCAGAACTTCCAAGACTTTGTCCCATCCAGTGACAAGGACACACACAGATGTGAGCTGTGGCTAAAATGCACATTTCTCGGCGAGGATGCCTTTCAGCATTTCTGCTTCATTTTGTCTCACTCTGTCCATCACCCAGTTTGGAATCACTGCTCCTCAAACACATTGCTAATAGTCCCTAGGTGGAAATCTAAGGGACACCCCAGCTGGAGACTTTTGGGTCCAAAAGGGTTAGGACAATCCATACTCCACCCATTCTCTGCTCACCTCCAAGGGGGAAAACCACCAAACACTCTGGAGTTGCATCTCAGCAGGCAGAAAGCCCAGCATGTGCCACTGCACAGCTCTGCTGCTGCCTGGCCTGTCTGCTCTGTCCCTGCAGCCACTGAAGCTGAGCCAGCAGCTGGGGTGTGTGGTGACACGACGGTGACATGACAGAGGCCTGGCTGCAGTGCCCTGCTGGAGGCCAGCCCGGCCACTGTGTCCTGGGGCATCAGCAGTGAGGAGACTGGCACATCCCTCCAGCTGCCCTGATGACTGGCCTGGCTGTGCTCTCCTTCCTCTGCCCCCTTGACCCTGCCCCACCCACATCCCACGACCCAAAAGCTTCCCCTTATTTCAGCCCAGTGACACAGAAAAACAGCCGTCAGGATGGGGGGAAGGAGCCAGATGCCAGCGTGGAGAAATCCTCCAAGTCAGACACACAAACAAACCCAAATCACCGCTTCTCATGGATGTCACAATAAGTAGCACAAACTGTAGCTGCAGGGAAAAAATCCAATAGACACCAATTAAATGCATGACTTGACTGCCTCTGCCATGGCAGCCAGTGGTGGCTTGCTGGTGGCAGCAAAGTATCACTGGTCACTGCTGACACTGCTGAGCTGCTGCCTCTCCCAAGGGATGCCAAGGACAGTCAGTCTCACCGGTGTGACACATCCCTGGGTACCATAAAGTCACTCATATCCTGCCTTACAAACAGGGGACTGTCACTCTGCCGTGACCCCAAATCTCCCTGAAGTATTAAGAGTGGGTGAACCCAATGGAAAAAAAAAAAATCTCTTCTAGATTGTCCATAATCTGGGGTAGCACAGATGAGGGTGTGTAGACAGGATGCTATAGCCAGGGCAGCTCAGCAAATGTCCCGCCACAGCCCTTGATGTGACAGAGAACAGGATCACCCCACAGGGATCACCCCACAGGATCACCCCACAGGGATCACAGAAATACCCGGAGCAGCTGTTGGGTGGCAATGTGGGACAGCCAAGAGAAAACCCACAGCCCGTCCGTGAGTCACAGTTTTTCCCTGCCTACCCACAGTGATGCTGCCATCTGCTTTAGACATCCCAAAGACAGCTCTGCTGTGATAGCCACAACAGCACGATGCTGTGCCAGGCAGCCTGGCCACAGCATTCCCAGCAGCAGGCACTTCCAAAACCAGCCCTCCTGGTGCTGGCAATCAGGAATTGGGTATCGTACAGCAGCTACCCTGAGCATCTGCGTCACGCTGTGGCAAGTGCTCTTCTCCTCCTGGGGGGCTCTGGACACCAATATTCCCCGTGGCACTGGTGTCTGCTCCCCTACAGCCTTCTGCTTGCCCTCCACACTGCCCCCCTGGACAGCAGCATTCAGCAAATCATAGCCACGTCTGCGAGAAACACGAGACCCTCCTTTATTTAATCTGCAGCCACTAGAGGGTAATCCAGTCCTCCAAGTTAGATCAGCTCCTGCTTTGATACTCTGGGCAGCAGGTAAGTGCCTGAGCCCCAGCAATTAATTACCAGGTGCCCGTCAACAGCTCCTGCCTCAATTAGCATTCGTGCCTCCATGGCTAGTCAGAGAGGCCTTGTGGCTACCTCTGAGCCACACAGCCTGGCAGAGGCACCCTGAGCCAATGCCACATGCTCGGGTGCAGTTGTGATTCTGTTTCTTCCAGCTGGCTGATGCCTCTCCTCCAAGCTGATTAAGAGTACAAGATAATAACACAAATAAAGAAATAACATTTTAAAAACCCACCACAACCCTGAAATCTTCATTAATTATGAATTTTGCATGGCAACTGTTACTAAGAGAGTCTCCTCTGAAACTGATGTTCAAAGAACTTTATATCAAATCTTCAAACAGTTGAGAAGGTTCAAGCTACAAAGTCGAAACATCTGTTGCTTTCCATGCATTTTTCAATGGGGAGATCAGAGAGGAGGAAAAAAGTGTACAAAATAATCCTGGTTCTGCTTTATTATTTAAATACAATGACATTCTATGACATACACTCTGCACAGAGAGAGAGAAAGAAAAAATTAAGGCAGAGTGTTATACAGTTGTACCTACTGGAGCCAAAAATATAATATGCCTCAATTTGCTTTAAATTTAGCCCTTCTGGGAAATACTGTATTAACAGCCCTTGGAGATGAAGTCTAAATCAGGAAAAGAAGGGCAACTTCTCCAGCAGAAACAATGAGCTGACAGTCCCATCCCTCCTCCAAGTGCTATGCAAAGCCTGGCTGTGGTGAGAAAGTTTGGAGTCAAGACTATGGGGTACACCTCCCAGTGACATATGTGCCACCTCCCTTCATCACAGCCAGCAGGGAACAAGCAGAAAGGGTTGTCCTCTGTGCCTGTGGGAAGCATCAAGCAGGCAGGACCATCTCCTAAAAACTGCCTTCAACACACACCCTCTGCACTCAGCTTTTTGCCCTAAGGACAGGCAGGAATCTGGAGACTGGTGCCTCTTCACACCTGATCAGTTCCATCTAGTGAGGTCTTCACTAGATCCAGCTGTGGCATTTTTCAATCTTTTCAGTTCAGAAAAAATGGCATCATTTTAGCCCAAACCAAACCTTTCAAGCAACAAAACAATAACCAACTTTCCCAATTTTTTTTTTCCGAGGCTTTGTAAAACATTTGATGTCACACAGGATCGATGTTGCTTTCAGCATAACACTGACATTTTTTTGTTGAACAGTGAGAGGAAATTTCTAACAATATTTGGATTGAAGACCTCAATCCAACACACAGAACAGCAGCCTCTCACCACAGTACCCTCAGGAATGCAACCCAGATGTTTGCAAGGTCCCTGCACTTGTGGTGTTTCCACAGCTTTCCCTGGAGTGCTGAGCATTGCTGCATCACAGGGCTGATCTCTGAGGAGAGAGCAGTTCTTTAAATGGGAAAACTGATGTCAGCTTTCAAACCATGTGCTTTTGGGGAATGTTGCCCCTCTGAGAGTTAATGCTGGAAGAAACCTGGTCTGTCACAGGTAGGTTCATCTAATGCCAGGAACCAAGATCAATTAGCAAACTTCAAGTGAAGAGCTGGACATTGAGGACATCTGTAACACGAGGCTGGCAATGACATCTTGGCTCCCTGCACCAAGTCCCTGCTGTCACAGGCACAGTGATATATTATCCCTTAATAAACATGAAGCTCAAAGCTTCGGTTCAAATCCCCCAAAAAGGAAGGTGGAATGGGGTGTGAGAGAGAAACTGAGGAGCTCCCAAAAGCCTTGTGAGCTAGAGATTCATACCCAAACCCTTCTCCTGCCTCAGACCCACCCAAACTTTCCTCAAGGCACAGTCTTCTCCTACCAGCATGGCAAAGGTGAGAGTTTCCCACTCGCATCCCTTCCAGTAGAAAGGTGTCACACACCTTCAAAGAGGCTTTTTCTGCCCCCAGAACCTTCTTCCAGCCCCTGATCATTTGGAGGCAGCTGAAAAATTCAGCTGCTGCTGGCTCAGCATGGGCAGGGATGAATTATCAAATGCTGCTCCTGAAGGCATATAAAACGCCCTAGTGGCAGCCACGCTGAGCTCCTGGCCATTCTCTTACTTTCTGTGTAATTTGTCATTTCAATTTGGGCCCCAACAATTCAACAGCCCTTGAGGCTTGCTTGGGTCAGAAAGATCAGAACGAGAGGAGGAACATGGAATTAGCATTCTCAGAGCTCTCTGTCCCAGCAGCTTTCCCAGCTCCCATCTCATCCAGACCCACCTGGGCCCCCAGGCAGCTCCTGCCCCGTGAATCCCATCAGGTTTTGCTGAGTCCTGCCCATGCAGCCAGCCAGCAGTGGTCAGAAGTGAAGGCTGAAGCCAGTGAAGAAATTCCCTCCTCCCCAGGCAGTGCATTTCAATTACCACAACAAGGGTTTGCAAGTGGATTTATCAAACTGGGCCTATAAAGCAAATTGAATAATCTCATGCTTCAGACCTATAAAATTTAACTATTATATTTGAAAGTACTTTGACAAAGTAATAAAGACAGAGAGTGAGGGAAAGGAGTGAGGAGATCAACCTGCTCCTTGTTCATGTGTTGTAACCAAACCCTGGGAGTCTCCAGGGCACATCCAGCTGTGAGACTGCATGATCTGGATGGAAAGCTGATAAACTCTAAGGTATAAAAGTGCTTGATTACCCATTTTGTCCAAGATCATTTCTCTCACTGCTGAAACTTCAGACATCTCCAGAAAGTAATGAGTGCAGGGGGAAGTTGGAGATAACTGAGATGTTGGAGTTAGATGTCCTTCCAAAAACAGCATCTGTGAGCAATCTGGTCTTCACCTCTCTGCTAAGCAGGGCTAGTAGAAAGGGGATTAAATTGCAGCAAGGAAAATTTAAACTGGTCAGCAGGAAAAACACACTGAGAGTGAGCATGGGGAAGCCCTGTTGCACGTGCCCATTGAAAACTGCAAACCTGAAAAAAAAAGCTGTTAGGGGACTATCACATCACAACTTAGGATTGGAAGAACACTGATGCGTTGGACAGCTCCAAATGAGGTCTTTCATGATACTAAATCACTTGAAAATTGGGCTGCCAGACAACATGAAACACAGCAACAGCCTTGCCTCTTTGGGAGCTCTGCTCCTTCCAGTTCTGCAGACACACCAAAGGTCCTTCTTTTTAACTCCATCCCTGACTGTAACATTAACCCTCAACCAGGGCAGACTCTTTCTGTGCATCCTGATATTAAAAATTATCACAGACTCCTCCCCACAATGGTGTCCTGTTCTTCTCCCTACATCAGTGGGACCCTGCATTCAAAGGGACCTCACAAATCTTGGCCACTGTAACATCATAATACTGGGATTAGTTGCAAACATCTCCTCCCTCTAGCAGAAAAAGACACCCTTACTCTGACAGTGCAATTTTAATTGTTTGGTAGGAACAATGGTAGGAACAGTGCTCCAAGTTTTGTTTTCCCAGTTCTGTTCCTGCCCTCCATCAATCCCTCAAAAACCACAGTAGCTCTGGAAAAAAACCACCTGCAGTGATCACCCAGACAGGACCTGTAACCCCAAATGAGCAGCAAACTAACAGAAAGGGGTGAACTCCTTGGCTCAGCCTCCATCCTACCTCTCCAACCCTTACATGATCCAGGACCATTAATCCGAGAAATGTAGCCATAAATCCTTCTCTCTGTCTCCTCCCTAGCACAAACACATGGGAGCCCACTTCTCTATCATGTGTTTCTAGCTGGTAAGAGTAGCATGCTCAGATACCCAACTGCTAACAGTGCTCAGTCAGCCCTCTGCACATGCAGTCCTCCACTCCAGAAAGCCCCATTTTGGCCTGAAGCCCCATCCCTTGACAGGATGCCAGCTGAGAGCCACCTTTGCACCCAGGTGGGACACGTGCCCAGCCTTCCACTTCACAGCACAAGGTGTTTCCCCAGCTAAATCAGCACCCAGAGCAGGGAGATGTGATGGAGCAGGGTGGTAAAACCATACAACCCGGCCTTCAGAAAATTAAAAATAATTATCCAGCCTATTAATTTACCCCTGTGATTTCCCATCACAGTTAAAGCCCTCTGGCCAGCGGCTGGAGCTCAAGCAGACATCAGACCCCTCTTCCTTGCTTATTATTTACTCTCCACTCGCTGCTTTTCTTCTGCCCCAGTGACCCCACTGTTCACACATCCCTGCTCTGCCTTTAACCCCATTTTGGTTTAGGGTCTGATTAACTCTTGATGCTGAAGATTTTCGCCATCAAAAGGCTTTGTTTCCATGGCAACTCCTGGGGGGGATTATTCAAACCAACGGGTCCAGCTAGCGCAGGGTCAGCAGGATGGAGGAACCCCCAGGGATGCTCAAGTCCTGCTCCACAGTGGTGCCCATGCCTCCTCCCACCACCAATTACTGCAGATGAGAGCCGAAATCCCGCTGCCCTCTTTAACTCTCTCTGCATTAGCACCAGCTCATGGACATTTTTTTCTTCCTTTTTTTTTTTTTTTTTTTTTTTTTTTTGCGCCATGTGTCACTAATTTTACTCATTTTCTGAGTTTGTCTAGAATAGTAAAAGATTTGATTAGAGTGTTCCCGGTTTTAATTGTAATTAGGACAGTCATTGTACGAGCTATAAAAGGAAATTGGGCTACCGCTGAGTGGAAGAGCCCCTGAGAGAATAGGAGCTGCGAAGGGAGAATTTCGTTCATAAAAAGGGAAAAAAAAAACAGTTTGAGGAAGAAATAAAACTCCAGCTCAGGATAGTGTGACAGCCAAAGTGGCCCAGGCATCTGGGACCATAAGCAAAGCACATTTCCTGGGGATTTCAGTGTTGATTGTGAGCAGTTCCTTCCCCTCTGCAACCTTCTGTATGACCTTGGGCCAAGCAGCTCTGCCCTTTTGCCTCAGTTTCCCCACTGGGACTCCTCTGGGTGGTCTGTGAGCTGTTGGCTTATTTTACAATGTGCATTGTGATCCCTTCTGACATGGGAGAGGCGACCATTGGAATAACCCAACCAGTCCCCATCCCTGACCAGCAGACACCTTGCTAGAGGCACCACAGCTGCTGAGGGACAGCCAGGGGACAGGAGATGCCCCTGGCTGTCGTCCAGGTCCCAAGGATGGACACTGGACATATCTGCTTTTTTCCAGCAGATGGAGGGAAAGACCCACTGAAGCCCATCACAAAGGGGTTACTGCTGGGAAAATCACCCAGAAATAGCACATGCAATGTCACAGCAGTCACCACCTGAAAAGAACCCAGAGAAGTGCAACTCCCTCACACAGGGATAGCATCACCCCAGGGTGACTTTGTTGGCCACCTGTGCCAGAAACAGGGTGGTGAACCACCAAGCCACTGGGGAGTGGAGGGACAGGCAAGATGCCTGCAGCAATGTTTCTCAGCTGAGTTCACTGTATGGAAAAATTGTTCCTGACAGTCGTGGCCAAGATTCCCAGTGGTCATGGTCTCCAGACTGGTCACTGCACCCCACTGCCATCCCCTGGAAGGGAGGACCCTCTGGAAAGGGGCAGGTGGCAGTGCCCAGAGCCATGTCACCTGCCCTCTGCCCCACAGCTCTGCAGGGGGGGCAGCTTGCTGAGCCCGAGCTGTCAATCTGGTGCAATAAAACTCGAGACAAATCAATTTTCCCCCTTCCCCCTGCTCTAATTCCACCGGGGAGACAGTCTTTTTCCTGAAGCAATAATTTGCCTCAGTTAAAAAAAAACCCACACAGTGGAGCTCTGCTCATGGCACATTAATGTGTATCAGCCATCGCCTGCCACCTCCTAATGATCCCACCTCCGATCCAAGCCCAAAACTGTGGGCTTTTTACCACTACATTTAAAGCAAAGAACAAACATAAACCAGTTGCCTCTCAGCGTGGCTGCGATTTTCATTAGTCCAGGCGGGGAGAGGAAGGGGTTGTTGCTCTGCTCAGCCCTTACTGCCTTCAAAATTTATGGATTTTCTTTTTATTTTTTTTCCTCTTCCCAGCAGCTCAGAAGAAACTTAATCATCACCTCTGAGGGGGAAGAAACCCCCCGTCGTATCCTTCAACTTGCAGGGCCACGTGATGCTGCTCTGGCCTTTCCTGTGCAATGTCTGAACGCAGCACATGGCCTGGAACCTGCAGCTCATGTTAATGTTCTAGCTGGGGTTTAATTAATATTACATTACATTATATTATATTAGTTATATATGTTATGTTATGATCAATTTTATATATACATTTAGATTATAGACTGTGGATTACATACATATATATATATATAATATGTGAGAAATGAAGTTTCTCTCCCATGGAAAGTGGCTGCTTGAGGACCCCCCACGCCCCCCAAAGATGTGGCAGATCCCTTTCCTGAAGGATTACAGAGCTCAGGGGACAATGAGAGACAGCCCAACTAGCCCAGCTGCTCTCTTCATTTGTGGGTCTCTGAGCCATGGGGCAGCAGCATCACAGGAAGGACCAGGACTGCCCGGGGTGATGGTGCAGAAGAGGAAGGAAAGGTGTAGGTGGCCATTGCTGGAATTTGGGGATGGTGGGCAAAGGAGATGTTCCTGCTGGCCTTTAGGCTAAACCTGAAGGAGAGGATGAATATAAAGTTGTTTTTAGTGACTCTGGGTCTCTGAGCACACCAGTGGTGACACCAGAAGCAAACACACGCTGGGGGACACCACTGGCAGGTCGAAGAGGTGTTAAACCCAAGCCAAGCCCTCATTTCTATCCAGAGCAAAGCTCATGAGGGGCAGGAGCTCTTCTGGTGACTGACACTCACACACACTGTCCATGACAGTGCCTGGGGACTCGAGTGTGACACATCCCTGTGCTGCTGACCAGGTCCCCATGTCCCACACCCAGCACAGCCCGAGGGGACACACAGCACTGAGCACACAGCTCTGCAGGAGCAGAGCCACCACCTGCACATCCTGCCCCTCTCCCCATGTGTAAGACAAGCAAAGGATTATCCAGAGACCCCAAGTCAGCAGAGGATCATCTCCCAGGGCAGGAGGACAAGTGGTGCACTGGGAAACTTCAAAACCACAGTGATGGTGAGTGAATAGAGGTTTTTGTACAAAGAGCCCAGGATGAGACCTTCAGACCCCACACAGGTGCCCTGGGATGTGCCACTCACCTGGAGCCCGAGCTCAGACGAGATGATGGCAAGGGGGTTCCCAGACCCCCAGGTCAGCCAGGGAGGCCACAGGGAGGGTTCCCTCCACCTCCAAACCCCAGCCAGCTCCAGGCACACGGAGGCTGCTGCAGATTTGCTGGAATGCCATCATCTCGGGTGGCAGTGGGGTATGTTGTTGCTGGAAGGTTCACATTTTATCATTTAATCAAATAAAGTGCATTTGTGGATTACACAATCATTTGCAAGCCTTGATAATCTTTTTCTGCTTAGCTCTGCACTAGGACTGAGGAGGCAAACAAAGACATTTGTAGCTGTCATTGGAGGCCCTGGCTTCCTGCCAGAAGCTCTTACTCCTTGGGAAAACTGGTGCAATTTGTATTGAAGAACATCCTGGAGATGGTGAAATACTAGATATTTATTTATTTGGTCAACCAGGAGGCTTTTAAGTTTTTGTTCCCTAGTAAAATAACAGAAATTTTTTAAAATAAAAATCCTGCTCACAAAGGGCTCAGAGTAAAGCACCAAAGTCCAGCAAGGTCTCCTCAGGGAGAGATCCTCATCCCTATGCCTCGAAAAAAGCAATGAAAGCCCTGCTATATGTTGTATTAACAACTTATTCAAATACAGTTTCTGTACACACCACAGTGCTCACCTGTTTGATGCTCAGCTGCCACCTGCTCCCACAAGGATGGTGTTTGCAGCACAAAACTGGGGAAGAGGAAGGTGATTTTCCCATTGCCCTCAGTTAAATCCTCCCAGAAACTGGACTAAATTCCAATTCAAATGTGATTTTCTTAAACGTTTGAAAGGTTGGTAAAAGAAAACTTTATTTTTTTAAGATAGAAAAACAAGATCAAAACAATCTTTGTTTTAATGACACTAAGACAAATACAGTGGATGTTTAATACCTGCTGCTGATGTTCTTGCTGGAGAGTAGGAAAACTGCAAGAGAAAACAAGAAAAACATTCAGTTTATACACTCACTAAATGCAGAAAAAAGATGTATTCAGCATCCACAGCACAATCAACCCTGCCAACCCAATGCCTCAGAAGACTGGCCCCAGGGCAGGAAGAGGCTAAGGAAATAAAAAAGCAGCTTAATTTGTGTGATTTTGGTCTGTGTGCTGGACAGAGTCCTGGCCCTGACCCCACACCCCAGAGATTCAACCCCAAACTCACCCCCTCCTCTCTAGGAATGTCTCTAGAAAGTCTCCAGCCACCCAACACCACTGAGGAAGGTGCTGAGGTGAGCAGCTGACCCTGCTGTGAGGAAGGTGCTGAGGTGAGCAGCTGCTGCCCTGGGCTGCCTCTCCAGGTGCATTGCTTTGGGACCCTGCAGAGACCACAATGCAGTGTGGAAGTACCCAGAGTTACAGGATGACACAGCTTTAAAGGCAAGGATCAGGAGCTGGAAAGGATCAGGAGCTGGAGAAGAAGATGCCCAGCAGCATGCAGAGCCTGCAGAGACATGACTGCAGCATCACCTCACCACCCTGTACTTCCTCCCAAGCACCTCTGCTGTCACCCTGTTATGTCTCTGTGGGAGGAAGGGCCAGGATGGCCAGAGGCAGAAGTGTTCCAGCCCTGGTCAGTTCCTGTGGATCCCAGGGAGTGGCAGAAGGGTCAGGCAGGTATCTGCCTCTCTGTGCTTGCAGCATAACAGAGTCAGCTCGACGAGTGAAATCAAATTATTTAAAGCAATTTAACATGAGCCGCCCAGGAAAGGGGCTGGTGGGGAAGTCCCCTTCAATCCCACATACATCAGCCACCCAACCCCACAGCCACATATGCACCCAGTGTTGCTGCCCCATCCTGATGCCATTTTGCATCATGCTCCCCTGGCACAGCCACAGATTTGCCCACTGCTCCCAAAGCTCCCACTTCACCCCCAAAAACACAGGCAAAACACCGGCTTTAGCAAAAATGTTTAATCTCTCCTTGATGCGTGTGTTTATTTACAAGTACTAAATCTGAAGAACATTAAAATAGGAAATAGCAGGATATTTACACGATCAAAGGGCGCTCGACCAGCCGTGCTGGCCTGTTGCTTCAAGTCTGAAACAATCACAGAAAGGGAATCAGGACTCCGGAGTTTGCTTTTTTTCCCCCCATTTAATTTTCTAAACCTATCAGAATTCTCTGCCTCTCGCCGGGTCCACCTTAGGTTTCCCCCTGCCTTCTTAAAGGACAGCTTGTTGTGCGCTTTGGTCGGGAGCAGGTGAGCCTGGGAGGGTCACCTCACCCATCCCCCTGCTCCCTGTCCCCAGGCTGGGGCCAGCTCTGGGGATGACACACGGCTCCTGTGGGGGAACTCTTCCAGGCTGGACTGCCCATTTTTTAACCCCAAACTGAAGAGAAAGGCAATGAGAGCAGGGAAGGACCCCCTTGCTTGCAGTGGTGGGGGATCAGCCTGTAGGGTCCAGCTGCCTCTGGTGGGGGACCAGAGCAGGGGTGCCCAGAAATGCAGGCTCACAGCAAGGGCTGCTTCTCCATCTCACCCCATTTTGGGGCGTGGGCTACACCACCGCTAAGAGGAGTCCTGGGGATGCTCCCCAGCTTCTCCCCACCTTTCCCCACTCCGAGGCAGGGTGTGACAGGCCGGGCGAGGGAGGGCGGGCAGCTGCCTGGCACGATTAAGGACGCTGGGCATCATGCGAAAGGCAAAGGTAGCACCAAGAAGCGCCAGAGGCTGCGGGCAGCACTGCAGTGCCCACCTCGCCGAGCACCACCCTCCCCTTAGAGGCAGCACGGGGACCCCCGGGCGGTGGGGACATGCTGGGGCATCCTTGGGTGGAGCAAACAGCCGACACCCCAAAGCTCTCCAGGAGAAAGCCAACGGGAACCCATCCCTAGGACCACACTACGGGCAGTCAGCATCTCCAGGGGGCTGGAAGAGCCAGGTCACAGCACAAGCGAGCCCAGAAAGCAGAGCCACACCATGGCACTGCCAGCCTGCCCAGAATGACCTCCCCAGGAGCCTCTCTGCTGCCCAAATCCACCTCAGACCCACCATGGCCACGAAACTCACCTGTCCCTCCAGCCTGGCTGAAGGAGCACTCACGGCATTGCTGCTGGGAAAGCAACAGACCTCAGCACTTAACAGTGCTTTCAGCCCTTTGTCAAATGGGAAATTTTCAGGGAGATGCTCTTAGAAACACATCTCCATCCCCTCTCAAACACCACAAAATACATGTGCTTGGCTCCCTCAACAGCAACCAAAGCTCCCCAAGACACTCTTACCACTGCAAGAGGCAGGACCCACACCAGTCCTGGACAGACCTCAAAGCCATCGCTCCCCCTCCATCTCACCGCAGTGACCACCGATGACTTGCTGCCATCCTCCAGGTGATTTCCAGGACCTCCACCAGCACCACGCAGCCAGCAATGCCACAAGGAAGAAGTTTTGCACCAAAGGCAGCTGCAGGCACCCCTCCACCCCATCAGAGCAGCAGTGCATTCTACAAAGGGATCTCCAGAGGGTTCTGCCCCACCAGAGAACCCAGGGAGATGCTGGCAGCCAGCAGTGGCCTCAGCACAGGGCACACAGCTGTCCTTTAAGGCTCACCAAGTACCACATTTGAGATGTGAACCTCTAAAGTCTTTCTTTTTGCTGTTTCTTTTTTTTTTCTTTTGGACAGGAAAGTGGCAAATTAATTTCAAATTTAAAAAATAATAGATAACAGGTCTAAACAAACCTCTAATATTCAATACTTGCAGTTTTTTTGTTTTATGGGTTTTTTCTTCTGTTTCTTAAAAAGATCAACTCAGACTAAAATCTAGCACAGTCATGCAACAGCCCACAGCTCTCAGAAATCCAGCGACAGCTCAGGGTTCGTAGGTTTGGGAAACAATTATAAATTCTTTTTCAAACATACTTTTGCTGTTGTGGTTGGATTCTTTTGTCATGATTTTTTTTCCTTTTTTTTTTAATCAGCATCTTCTCTCCTTTCCCTCCGTATTAAAACAAAACAAAACCAAACAAAATTACAACATAATGAGAGATGTGCAGGCTTCAAACGATTGTTCTGCATGGTGAGAAAGGCTTGGAAGTTCCTTCCAGACCATTTGGTATCCTGTTTTAATTTTTCTTTTTTTTTTTTTGCAGTTGTTGTTTGTTTTGTTTTAACTGGCTGTGTAAATTCATCTCATATTTATATCAGTTCAGTTCTCCTTCAGTTAACTATACAGCACCCCACTGGGGCACGAGAATTAGATTGTAACCACATATATATATATACACACTTTTATTATTTTTTTTTAATTAAAAACTTCATTATTTCTCCCTCTCCCCCCCTCTTAACTTGCAATTTAAGGGAATGGACAAAAATCAGCTGGGCTTCTCTCCACTTGGATTTCAACAGCCATCCGCTCCTGGCAGAGTGTGGCCCCGTGTGCCATGGCCTGGGCAGTGACAGGAGTTCTCAGCACAGAAAAGGAAAGGGTTTTGCTCTTTTTTTTTTTTTTGGAAGTTTTTGGTCACCTGCTGCCATTCAGGGCAGCATTCAGCACCTTTTCATCTCTGGAAAGCACAAACCCACGAGGAACTGACATTTCCAAGAGGGCAGCTGAGGGAGAGACCTCAGGTCTCCAGCGAAGCCCAGACAGGGCGGAGGCAGCAGAGGGGAGATGGGGTGACAGCAAGGAGAGAAAGGGGGAGAAAGAAGGAAAAGACAGAGAAGGAAAGGTCAGTCTTGGGTGGAAGGACCTGCACACGTTTGGGCTCCCCAGGTGGCAGCCAACATCCCAGTCCCTCCGTGGGCTGGGAACCCAGTGGGGTTTGCCAGGGGATCCCAGTGAGGAGATGCAGGGGAGCTGCCTTCCCTTTCACCAGGGATCTGAGCTCTTCCCCTGCATCGGCGCAGAGATGATGGGGAAAAATAAACAGAAAGGGGCTTTGTTAAGGCTGCTCCAGTGCCAGAGAATCTGCCACAAAAAGCCAGGCTGGCTCTCCATAAACTCTCCTGACAGCCCCCAAGGCCCCACAAACATCCTCCACCCCGCACCATCCCAGGACAGGCAGCACTGCCTGGACCACCCCATGGCCACCGAACTGGGAAAACAAAGACAAGCTGAACAAAACACTGACCATCCCTCAGCAATCACCCAGGAAAAGGAAAACCAGCCTTCGGATCGCCCTTCCTCTCTGATTGTGACCTCCAGAACCACTCAGCAGCATTAAAATAACAGCATCTATCCAGCTAACAAAACTCCCAACTTTTTTTTCTTCGTTTTTTTTTTTTCGCACTAAACAACATTCAAATAAAACATGGCACAGGACGTATTTTAGAAATATCAAAGCTCAGGGATTTCTCCCTTTCCTGCCCACCCCTAAAGCTCCCACCCCAAATCTCCCCAGCATCAGTCCTTTAGCTTATCTCTTAAAATCGTTTTTGTTAGTTTGTTGCAAAAAATTTAGAATATTTTTCCCCTCCCATTTTTTGTTATAATTTTTTTTCCTTTAAATTAAAAATTTTGTTTGTCTCGTGTAAATTGTGCAAATATAGCAGTTAACACTAGTGGCAGAAGGCCAGAGACAGAGAGAGAGAGAGAGAAGGGGGGAGAGACAGAAAAAGAGAGAGGAGGAGGAGGAGGAGGAGGAGGAGGAGGAGGAGGAGGAGAGGGGGTGGACAGCTGGGGGGAAGGAAGGGAGAGCAAGTCAAGTACAGTAAAAATAGGAGCCCACCCACCCTCCCTTCACCAAAGTAACAACAACATCCAAACGCCATCCTAGAAAGCCCCGCGGTCCCGACCCTCCTGCCCTGTGGGCTCAGGGGCTCTGCCCAGGCAAGGGATGCCCAGCAGGTCCATGGGGCAGGACCTTCTCCTCTGCCCTGTCTGCAAGGTCCCTGCTGCGTCCCGCTTGGACTGGGGGTTTGTCTGTGGGTCAGGGAGTTCTATCGACGCTGCTGCTGTGGTCGGGATTTGTGGTTTTTTCCGCTAAAGCGCGAGGTTTCCGTGTTTGTCCGTGGGAAGCGTGCGGAGGTGCGGCGGCTCCCGCGGGCCCGGCCGCTCCCAGCCCCAAAGTCTTGTGCCCGCGGCTGCCGCTGGCCGGTCCTTCCTCCCTCCCTCCGTCCGTCTGTCCATCTGTCCGTCCTGCCGCCCCCGCTGCCGGACGCTGGCGCCGCCGCCGCCTTCTCAGCTGCTTAAGGCCATTGTGTCGATCGCCTGCTCCAGCTTGCTCCGCAGCCGCTGCCTCCGCGCCTGCTCGTCCTTCTCCAACGCGGCCAAAATCTGGGGAGAGAGGGAAAGACACGGTGAGGAAGTGTCCTCCTACCCAAAGCAGCTCCTTGTGGCCTGATGGCTCTTTGATGGCATCAGGCCATGGGGATGTGACCCCATGGGAAGTAGTCTTGTCACCCAGTGGGGCCAAAGGAAGTGGGAGGTGGAAGTTGCCACTCTGAGTGGTGCCATCCACAAACTGAGCCTGAAGTAACACCAGGGACCTGCCTGACACTAATGAGAAGCCAACTTGCACATGGGGAAATGAAGAAAACACACTCAAGCAGAGGGTGAACCCCAAATCCAAGCCAACACCACCTTCCCACCATACTGTGGCTAACAATCCCTAGAGAAGCAGGGGCTGTGTTTGAGAGACCACGATCAAACCATGAACTGGTTCCAAAAGCTCAAAAACACCAAATCCACCAGGCTTCAGCCACCACCAGTTTTAAAACCTGTCTCATTTCTCCCCACAGTGGACAACTGGGGGTCACTGGGGTGTTGGGGACATCAGATAAATGCACCAGCTAAGCCTGGGATCCCTCAGTCCTGTTCAAGGGGTGCACCCACAGACACCTGAGAATGGCTTTTCCTCCCTTGAAATCCTTTCTCTAAACGAACTGCTGATCAGATGACAGATTGCAGAGTGGAGGGACAGTCCCCTGCCCTAGACTGGATGTGACTGTACCCCCAGAGCTGGGGAAAGACTGGCAGCAGCAGGAAGGTAGAGGACAAGGCTCAGAGTGGAGAAAAAAGGAGTAACAAAGTGTAAAACAAAGGGGCAGTTGCCCTCCCAGCAGCCTGGAGTCTTGTCTCACTAACATCATGCCAGCAGAACAGAAAAGCTGATTTAAAAAAACAAACCTGACAGAAATCTCATCTCCTCGGGTGAGCTAGTTGAGGGAGCAAATTTTTTGCAATTAAATATCAAGGCATCCGTCAAAGGGGACTTGATTAACCATTTCATTGGCTGCATAATTGGAAACAAACTGTTGTATAATTAATAGACTTACTAGGAGGCAGGCAAAGTCCATCAGGAGCCCTACAGGTAACTTCTTAATGGGGAATCAGCTCCCTTTGATTAAGAGCTGCTGCAGTGCCAGCGAGTTGTGGAGAGGCAGGCAGGGCATGCTGAGGAGAATCCACCACACTGCCACAACCAGCCTCTGGCCACCAACAGACTGGGTCTCCCTGAGGCTTTTTGGGGCAGGACCAGGCTAGCCCTGTCCCCTGGGGCAGTAAGAGATGCCTGATGAGGAGTCTCTTCCCAAAGAAAAGGGAAAGCTGCATCTGGGCACTGGTGTCTGCTTGTGAGGAGGGGAAAAATCACCAGCAAGAGCTGGACACATCTGATTTACCTCCCCTGGCAGCAACAACCCAGGGCAGCAGCTGGACTGGCAAGAACTCATAGATTCTGCCACAAACCTGCTACTCCCCCCCATCCATCTCCACAGATGCCCTCAGCCTTCATGCTGCACACAGAGTAAAATACCTATAGTGACACTCACAGAAATCAAAATCCCATGTGCCTGAAAGGTGCCTGAGCTGGAACCAAATGAGATCAGTCCAAGAAGTGGGAGAGGAGCCTATTCTCCCTACCTGCCTCCTCTGCCTCTCCCAATCAGACAGCTGCATATCCTGGGATGCTGAGGTGTCAAAAGATTCCCAAACTGCCCATGCATTTATTTACTCCTCTCTTATCTCAGCCTTATGGAAACAATTCAGTCAGAGGAAACCTGTGCTGAGTGTAGAGAGACCCAGGTTTGTCACCTGCTGTAAGGAGCCAGGACCACTGATTACCAAGATGCAAGTACCCAAATGAAAATTAATTATGATTTTCATTCACAGCCAATGACAGCATATTATTGCACTGAACAACAGGAAAAATTATTCTCTCCCATTTTGCATCAAAGAGAGTGCAATCGGGCTGCATATAATTGTGCTTAATGAATGAAAACAAACAAAGGGAACAGCTGCGATTTATTAATCCCATTACAAATAATAAAAGAAGTTCCTGAGAGCTGTGAACACACTTGTGATGCTCAGAGAGCGGGCAACAGCAAGACACTCAACAGATGTCAGGCTGCTGCTAGCAGGCAAGAAGAGGACCTGTGCCCCTAAAGAGCAGCTCATTAATGCCATGGGTTCATCTCACATGGTCCCCTCCATGCTCCAGGGCTTGGAGGATTTATTTAAGTGTTGTGGTAATTTTAGCCTGGGGGAAGAAAGCATTGGATGACTCCTGAGAGAAGGTAGATGGTCCACAGCAAATCTAGATCCTCCAGACTGCTCCACTTCCATTCTTGTGGGAGCCACAGAGCTGTGTACAAACTGTAAAGCCCCAAACCCCTTCATGGCCAACCCATCACCCAGAGCTACAGGGGCCTCCTGGATGTGCCATCCAAAGTCATCTAGTCCCACCAGTATGGTCATCAGTACATGGTCACCAGCTGCATGGGGACCACCCCACAGCATCTTCTCAAGCACCAGGAAAGCCAGACCTCCTCCTCCTGCTCCATCCTGTAAAGCACTGAGCTCCATAGGATATTGGCCACCACGATCCCAGTGCTGACCTTAAACCCAGGGGCCAGGCCTGCTACAACCTGCCCATGGACCCCTTAAATTCACACCTCAAAGAGACACTGAAAGAAGCCTCTCGGGATTGCTGCTTGGTACAACAGCCCGTTTCCTCTCCTGGCTCTGAGTGGGAAAATGTTCTGGCACTCTGTCACCTAAATAAGCCACCATTCAAATATAGTCATCAAACCCCTTTATTGGGACAATAAAACTCGTTCTATCATGCTATCTGTATAGACCCATATTTTACTGTAGTTACATATTTTATTGCTTTAATAAGATGTAGGCTGTGGATTTGAGCAGAGCTTTGAGAAATTAATTTGTAGAAATTACAACAGAGGGGTTCTTAACCATCCTTACTGATGTTCACAAAACAAGCACTGGAGAGGCCACCACATCCTCTAACATTCCTGGGGAGTGGAGCCAACCACCTGTACAGTTCCACAGCATTGGTACCACCATGGTGCTGGATTGGTGGCAGTGGATAGGGGAGGAATGCTGAGATAGTGCTGGGAACTCTGCAGCCTCATGGAGCTCGTGTGCCAAATGTGCAGAAAAATAGGTGTTTCCCACATTACTCACAGCAGAAAATATGAGGAATGAGCACTGCTTATTCCAGGTCCTGGCTTTATGCCTCGCAGACCTTTCCTCCTCTACCAGACCAAGCACAGATATGGAATACATTACTATTCCACATTTCATGGTGTGTTTTTCCATAGGAAAAAGCAGGGGACTGCAGAAACAAGGACAAAAGGACTCAAGTGGCAGCTCAGGCCTGACTCTGCCTCATCCTCACTTCTTACCTCATCCTTGTACTTGGTGATGTAGGAGTAGATCTCGTGCAGGGCGCTCATGCTGTTGAACTGGCTGAGGTGTAACCGCGACTGCTCCGCCAGGTACGCGCTCATGTCCTGGTCACTGATCGCTGGCATTTTAGCTATATCTGCATAATATCTGCAAGGCAGGAACAGAGAAGTGGGTCAGAAATAGGGACAGGCAGGAGCAGGTGGGTCCAGAGCAGGAGCAGAGATGCTCTGTAAGCATCTCTGCCATGATGCTCACAGAGAACAGCCACTGGAAAGGGAAGAGCATCTTGCTTCCACACAGTGATATATGATCACCCATTTTAACACTGCTCATCAAGAGGTCTCTGAGCACTCCACAGAGCAGCCAGCACCATTAGGAATATGGTCCCAATGGAATAGCACCCAGCTCAGTCCAGTTCCACTCCACCATGCTGGGAAGCCAAGAGATGCTGCTCTGAGGGATTTTCCACCCTCTCCTAAACTACACACTTTTTGTCCTTCCCGTCCCATTGGCGTATTTTGCCACCAAAGCACATGCTCCAGGACTCTCTGCACCTGTAATAACACACAAGGCTTTGCTACCACTCTCCTATGGTCACCATGTCTCTAAAGCCAAAAATGCCCCTCTGCATTCAATTAAATACTTGTAAACACAAGACAAGGTGACATCCTGCCCCTGCAACGATACACATGCTGTGGTAGCAGAAAAACAGAATATCTAACAGGATATTGTTCATCACAATCCTGAGATGACAAAGCTACAGCATCCCACTGCAGGAGAGTTACCCCAAGCATATACATAAGTGGACTAGCTGCTGAGTTCCAAAAACCCTGGCTTTTGGAAACCAGGGTTGTGTCCACAGGCCTCATTTAAAAAAGAAACCCTGCCCACAGCAAACAAGCCCTGGCTGCTCCCAGGGAGCAGTATTACCAGCATTACCACCTGGAAATACAGAGTGCCAGTGTCTCCCAGGTTTGCAGTGCTCCTCATGACTCCTCACTCAGTGAAGTTTCTGGTACAGTGATTAGCATCATTAGTGTCATCAGCTGAACGCTGAGATGGAACACTGCTGAACCACTTGGATAGGAGCAGATGGCAGCAAGACTGCTTGAGGAGATGAATATGAGGATCCACTCCATCCCACAGCACTGAACTCAGCTAGTGATAAACTACTTGGGCAGTTTTTACAAAGAGGCTCATTCACACCCCAAAAATTAGGCGAGAGAATTTCCCGATGCTGCCAGGAGAGCAGTGGTGTGAGGTGAGGACCTCTGACTAAACCAGCCATCTCCTACACCCCTAGAGAGATCACCCCAGAGTGACATCTCCTAAAGCAGCAATTCCACATTCCAGGTGTTATCATGACACATAGAATGGGAAGAAACCATCATTTTTCAATACAAGTGTGCATGGCTCATGTGGACCGAGATTCCAACCACACCAACCATTTCCAGATGACACCTAACATGCCAGCAGCAGTCCCCTTGGGTTTCCCCAGGTTCCCCATTTCCTAAGCTCTTCCCTGTGCTATTCCTGCCTCAGACTGGCAGGATGCCCTTTTTTCAGCTGGTGCCTGAGCCACAGCAGCAGACAGACCTGCTGTTGGGACTGGCAGTCCCACTCAGCCACCCCCGCACCACTCCCATCCCTCCTCTGCAAAGCTTTGCGACTATAACCATGCCAAAAGCCAGAAATGCTGATTATGCCATAAATCCCTGCAGTAGAGGAACAGTAGTAGACATAGTCACCCCCTGCACAGGACATCTCTGCCCCCTGCTCGCCTGCCTCTGGGACCATTCCGGAGGTAAGAGATGGCAGGAACATCTGTCAACACTGAGATTTCCCACCTCCTCCCCAGGGACACAGAATGTCTAGACTAATGTTTAACTCTGAAACGGTTTTATACCTTTTTTCCTCCAGGCACATACACAGAGCTGAATATTTTTGTCATAGAGATGGCAAGGTCAGAGAAATTCACCTTATGAAGCTTGTGGTGCTCCTACGGGACCCTGCTCCAAAGCCCTACTCAGCCCCACGCAAGGAACTTCCTCCTATTACAATGCAGCTCATCTCTCATCTCAGGCATCATATTTCAGGGGCACCTTTTCTTCTGATCCAAGCCCTATCTTCCTTGAGGGAAAAAGCTTGTCTTTGTACTTGCCTGCAGAACACCAGGCATGCCAATGGTGCAACAAAAATATCTGTGTACAAGCAAGTGCCCAAGGATGATTTAGGCTACAGAGTTCCATCCTTACAAGCTAGAGAATATGACATTTACTGTTGTCTGGACATCCTTCATTTGGTTCATTCTGTATTTGGTCAAGATGCCGAAAAAGGGCCCTCAGAAAAGAAAATGCATCACCTCCAGCCCAGCATGTCACCACAAAGGAAAAGTTGCATCAGCAACCTGAAATCTGCCATTTTTTAAGTTTTATGAAGTTCCACTTCACAAGATGGCAACATTTTAACAGTAGCTCTATTTGGAGGGCTTTGGAGGACATCTCCTAGGTTTCCCTCCCAAAAGGATAAAGCTAAACACAGCATTATGCCTGAGTGCATCAATTTGCAATCAGTCTCATTCAAACCCTGAACCTTAACACTACATTAATTCAGCAGGACAGAGAGACTTCTCAGCAAGCAGGGACAGTGGAGGGTGTTGCAAGGAGTCAGGGGATCTGCTCCTCTCCCAGCTCCTCAGCACAGAGACAGCAGCCTGAGCACTGCCTCAGAGCATGTGCTCTCATCAGGATCCCAGGCGACATGTACTGAAGGATGAGAGATGAGAAATGATGATTTTCATGCATTTCAGCAAGACCTGCATGTATTGTTGTGGTACAAAAAAGGTACTTCTCTAGTCCAAGGCTGAGTTCTCACTGCTCTTCAGAAGCAATCAAGGGAGGTGTTAGTAATTCCCCATTATAGACCAAGTTTGTACAACAGAAAACATCAGACAACCTAACAGTGGAGGTTGCTTTTAGCACCCCTTAAGCAAGTCATAAACAGCTCTGCGAAACAGTCATTGCAAACCCATTCCAGGAGACAATCATGAGAAAGCATCATCCCCCAAACGAGAGAATCACCTTCTGCAAGCATTAATACAGTCCTGCTTCAGTCAGCTGCCAAGGAGTCCTCCCAACAACCCAAGTCCCCACTTGGGACTCCGTGAGCATCCCCTGCAAGTCCCCCAGGTGAAGCAAGCAGCTATTGCTAAGTCTACTCACCTTTCTACCCAGCTCTTGTAGTTGGGGATGTCCTTGGCGTACAGTAGTTTGTTGGAGGGAGAGTCCTTTCCTAGCTTGTGCTCAGAAGTTGAGCAGGAGTCCATGAATGTCTGAGCCACCACGGATAGGCAGGCATCAGTAATACTGTTCTTGTGAATGTCGAACACAAACTGGGGGTTCTTAATCACATTCACCCAAAAACGTAGAGGTAGACTGAGGGATGAAGGAAACAGGAATCAGCATCTGAACCACACCCTGCAGGGGCAGCTGGTCCATACATGCACCTCCACTTGTGGAGATGGAGCTCCCCACGACCCAGAATTGGGTAGGCTGCTTTTCCCAGCATTCCAGGGATGCAAACATCCTGGGTAAATGGCCATTCCCCCCTGCCCCCTGCAAACATCCTGGGTAAATGGCCATTCCTCCCTGCCCACCCCCACAAGGCCACAGTTCTGCGTGAAGAAATTCCTCAGCACTGCCAACATCTCCAAAGGCAAACCAGGCCAGTGCAGATCTGTGGCTCGTCCAAGGATTCACTCAACACTGAAGAGACCTTGCTGAGCCCATGGGTCAAACCAGGCACAGTCCCTTTCTCTCACATCAATAATCCCTTCGAAGGCGCTGTGTGGCATTTCACACATCTCCCGTGTTGGAGGAGGGAGTTAACTGGACTCCTCAAGGGACTCATTAGCGCATTTAACACAAGAGGAAATTTAGGCAGCCTCAGATGCTGGAAATAAAGCCCTCAGCTGTAGACAGCAGGTCTCCTGGTGAGCCATCGACTGGTTGTTTGCTGCACACTGACACACGTGCCACCCTCCACAGCTCCACTTCCCAATCCTGCTGCCCCTCTCCTCTCCCAGGAGCACCTCAGAGCCTCCCCCATCAGAAATCCTCCCTGCTCTGTCATTCCCCAGCACCTACACTCAGTGAATGCTTTTATCTTAAACAAAACACACTTCGTTCCCCAGGACTTTCCTAATGAGGGTACTGGGTGCATGTACATATTTCATTTGTGAAGGGAATGGCCTGGAGAAATTAGCTCCACACGTCGAATTAGCGCCCAGAGATAAGCACAGGCATTAGTATGCAAGAGCCTGCGTGCCCAGCCCCTGAAGAGTGGGGCTTTTTTCCTCCCTTGCCTTTCACTACTTCTTTTAATATAGGAAGCTGAGTTATAAATCAGTTCCAAGCACTTCCGCGTTCTCACATCTCTATTTAAAAATGTTTCTTTTCCTGCCCTGCTAATTGCAAACAGTTACTGAACTACACAAAAGCAATTTGGCTGCCATTTAACAAATGCCAGACACGGGGAACGTACGTACCCCATCTCCAGTCACGGCAAGATCAGAGAGATGAAATCAGTGAGGCAGCAGAAATGAAAAATGCCAAAGGGGGCTAAGGAGCCAACATCTGCCGGAGCCCCTGCCCAGCACGGCACCCAGGAGGGCTCATGAGCTGCCCCGCCCCACAGCTCAGCAGTGATTAGCAAGGCAGGGGATGGCTCTGCGGGCAAGGACAGCCAGGATGTGCACACAGAGCTGTGCTGACTTTGTTAGGGCACGGCTGAGTGACAGCAAGGAGTGTGGAAACACCTTCAGGACAGCGCAGATGAGAATTGGGGCTGGCATCCCAGGAGGAGCCCGGAGGATGGAGAGGCCAAGGTGAGATGGGAGAGGAGCAGCTGTGGCCCTCAGTGACTGCAGCCATCAGGGGGAGTGTGGTGCTTGGGATCTGGGCAAGGGCTGAGGGAGCATTGCATTCCTGAGATTTTTTCTGCGAAGGAAGGCATGCAAGGGATTTACCCACACCCCAAATACTGAGATATGGGCCTCTCTTGTCCTGGATCATTTCCAGGTACATATTTCTGCTCCCTGTGGGAGGGCTCAGAAGCTGTGGTATTATTAGCCCAACCCCCAGCCCACTGTCCTTCTCCATTACCAGTTACTCTTCCAGGTGTGCCTGACATCATAATCATTGATCTGATGCTTATCAGCTTGTTCATCCAGGAAATCAAACATGTATTTGATGGCGAGGGGCAGAGCACTCCCACGGTGAGCTGTGCTAAAGATGGTCTCAAACAGGTCATCCACGAATTTCTGCAGGGTGCCCTGAAGAAGAGAAAGAGAAAAGGCTGCTCAGCAACACCCTGTGCCAGCAGAAAGGTGACTCTTTAACCAATGGTTGGCCTCTAAACCAATTTCACTTCAATTCCTACACCTGGAAGAGCAGCACAGTGCAGTCTGTGTAACCCTTCTGGTTCTCAGTGGTTTATACTGGGAAACAGACACTGCAGTGATGAGTTATCTCCTTCACTGTATGATCTGGCACACTAAAAGTATATTAAAAAAACCACCATACAAAACAAAAAAGTTTGGGAGGTGCTGAGGGAAGTTGAACCTGCTGCAATGCTAAATGCCTGGGGTAATCACCCTTCCCACATCAGCAATTCTGCAGCTTTATCCCAAATACCAAAGAGGCACCTACCCCAGGGCATGTCTGCTTTGCACACCAGCAGCTGCTCAAGGATACAGGGAACAGTAAAAACACCAAAAGGTGAAAATAGGAAAATCCACTCAGCATATTCACTGATAGTTTCAACACAAAACCATCCCAACTTTAGGACAACCCAAATCCCCACCCTTCCCCGCTCAGATTTCAAAAGCCAGGCATGAGCTCTGGGGCTCTGGGCCGTACCTTGGTGGCTAACAGACGGGTCAGGTAGATTTCAGAGACCATCTTGCTGCCCCGGTCGCCCTCCCGCTGGTCCATGTGGTCATGGTTTTTCACCAGGTGCCAGAGCTTGGTGCCGCTCTCCAGGTCGGGGGTGATCATGGGGGTCCGTGAGCGCAGGCTGTCGGGGCTGCTGGCTGTCCTCAGCATGCTCTCTGCAAGCACAGGGGATGTTCCTACCCTGCCACCCCTGCCTTGCCACCAGCCCCATCATTCATTCCCCTTCCCTCCTCAGGAGTTTTGGGATTCAGCCTCTGCAGCCACCGTGGACTGGGAGCCCTGCTGGGGATTGTCCTCACAGCCTGCTGGGCCACATGCAAGCCTGGCTGATGTGCAGGGGGCAGGACCACCATGGAAGGAATTCTGCAGAGCCTGTCCTGCTCTCAGCAAGTGCCAGGATCACAGATGCTTCCTGTGCCAGAGCTGATCACACTATTCCCTTCCAAACCAAGTACACCTGCCAGCATGTTCGTGGGAGTCTTCAACTCTGCTCTTTTAAGTGTTAAGTGCTTCTGTGCTTATTTTAATTAGATTTCAGGGGAATAAAAGGGAAGGGATCCCTTAACAACAGCCATCTAATATTTGCCTTTTTCCCCTGAGTCCAACACACTGAAAAGAAGGATGGCTCTGAGGGCACCTGCTCCCTCTCCAATACCAGAATTAATAGCATGGTGCAGGAGAACTGGGAGTTTGGAGGACTTTGTTCATGAGTTACAGTTATAGTCACTTGCCCTGTGCCTTTGTCCACATGCCCTGCCCAGTGCCATCTTCCCTGCCAGCCCAGAGGAGGATGCCCCTGTGCACTCACCGTATCTGCTGAGGGACTTGGTGAAGGTGGAGGAGTTGGAGATGTTGTATGCTGAGTTCTGCTTGGGCACCAGGGCTACTGAGGAGCCGTCTGTCACCTGCAGGGAGACATGGGCTGAGCAGGCTGCCACCCCAGAAACACACAGGGGGAACAGCCCCAGCACAGGGAGAAATCAGGCCCAGAGGGATGCAGCTATGCTGCCACCCACCCCAGGGACATGATCTCCAGCAAAGGAGCCTGACCTATCCCTGTGACAGCTGGGGGAAGTGGTAGAACAGCAACACACCAGAAAACTCGGCATGAAAATGGCAGAGTGAGGTCAGAGTGGGAAGCAGCCTCTATGAACCCTGGAAATGCCCCATTTAAAAGGACCATAAACATGAGGTGCAGGGAGGAAAGTGACTGCAGACCTCCTGGCCATGGCCCTGGAGAGCTAAGCCCAGGCCCTGACCAAGCTGAGGAGAGATGCTCAAGCTCAAAGCAGCTGGTGACTGCTCAGTATCCTCTGTCACAGACAGCCTTACCTGGTAGTGAGCCAGGGTGTTGAGCCTCTTCCAGTCATTGTCAATCTTTGTGGTGACATCTTCATCCTGCAGTATGATCCGGGCCATCCTACCCTGCCGCCACTCTGTCCCCATGGGGGAGAAGGACACGTGGTTAGTGGTCAATAGGAGCACAAAGCTAAGGCAAGGGTAGGAGCACAGTTTCCAGGCATCACCTAAAGAGCCCTCCCACCCTTTTCTGAGCCCCAGGGCTGATGACTTTCAGTGTGTTGGCAAATCCAAATACTCAAGGAAAGACAGCATCAGTTTGACAATGGTGACCATCACCTTTGCTCCTCTCCATTCCCCTGTCTCCCCTTTAGGAACAGGACTATTAACACTGCTCTCAACTATTGCTGGCCTCCTTGGACCTCAAGACACCTCAAGCCTGCAATCCAGACCCCAGTCAGAGCCAAAGGGGCACTTCTCCCCATCCCCTCTACTGGCAGGATCAACACTCTCATGCCAGGGCTTCCCACACACAGTCAGTGCCACCAGCACAGCAAAGTGGACGGAACAAGCACAATTGTGCTCCTGTAGGATGTGTTGATTTTCCTGCCCTGCACAGATTTTTTGGCACTTCTGCTCTTAGTCACACCCCTGTTCCCCACAGGGAAGTGCTTGGCCTCTCTTACCCAGGTCCATGTCTCCAGCTTTGGGTCGCTGGGAATAGGGCACACCCTTGTACACAGCGTCCAGCAGCTTCTCCTTCACCTGTGTGATGGTGTCGCAGTTCAGCACCTTGACAGGGATCTCTGGGGCATTCTCATTCTCAGGGTTCACGCAGTTGAGGGTCTGCACAGGGTCAGAAAAGCTCAGGTGAGAGGCTGTGACACACTGGCAGCAGAAGCAGGTCCAAGGACACAAGGCTGCAGCTGTCTACAGGCTTTGTATTCTCACCTCCTGGGCTGCTGTGGAGTTGCAGCCATATGGCACATTGCTGCTCCCCTTTCCCCACCTCCCCCTGCCACTCTCAAATCTCCAATTCCCAGAGAAGGAGCACAGTGTCAGTGAAGGAATCCTGGGCCAGCAAACCATGCCCAATGCACCAAAGCCTGTTGAGAACAAGCAATGCCCAGGCACACTCCACTCCCAAATCATCCCAGTGGAGAATGAGCTGCAGGTGAAGAACCAGCTGCACACTCAGCCAGGGGAATGGTCTAGCTTATCATTTAGCTGGACTGAGAAGACGGCTCAGAAGGAAGAGGAGAAGTCTCTGCAGAACTCTCTCTGTCTCCTGCAGTAACCTCAAAGCTCTAACTTCAACCCCCAGCCAACATGAACCATGGGCTGCTCCATGTAGCACAAGTTCAGCAGCATCTCTCACCCAAACCTGTCATTACCAGGAGGTTTGCTTGGAGAGATCCAGAGCAAGGACTAAATCCTGGCAAGCACCAGTACCAGTGAGGCTTCTGCTTGCACTAACCAGCATTTTGTAGTCAATCTGCTGCCGGATGAGTTTGTCCTCACTGAGGGAGTAGCGAGCCTCTCCTGTGATGGCATCAATGGGTCCTTTCTCCATCTGCTGCTTGATGGCACAGTAGAGCATGAAGAGTGGTTCCCCAGCACATTCCTGCAGGACAGGGGGATGAAGGAGAGGAGAGAGAGGAAGAGACGAGAGAGGAGTTAGAAGGTGCCAGGCAGCAGCTTTGACTTTCAAAAACCATCAACACCACATCAGAAGTCTCCTGTGGCCCTGCAGCATCAATCCCCACACGGCATCATAGAGAAACTCCATCCCTTGCTCAAGACTGAAAGGAAGGGGGTCCTTGGTAAAATTCATCCTGTGAAGGAACTCACTCTCTCCTTCCAAGCCCACTGGAAGCTGTTTGTCTATCAACACCTAGGCTCAGATGGCCAGAGTTTCTAGACACTTTTGAGTAAATTCTGCTCATTCTGCAAGCCAAAGATGAGGTAAAAAGGTTAAATTCAGGTCTACTAAAGAGCAGATTGGGTCTGGGGACCTTGAGTATGGGATAGAGCCTGTCTTTTGAACTGCTCCAGACAAGAGAAGCACCTGAGGACTGGAAAAGGCACACTGCAGTGGGACAGCCTGGGGGCTCTTGCCCAGGTATCACGATGCAGTTCTGACTTCTGCCAGGAGCCCAGTCTCACATGAGAGAAAGGCAAAGGAGGTTTCTCCAAGTGATGGCTGGGCACAGCCAGCCAGATCCACTGGGAAGGCAAAGCAAGGGAGCAATCCACAGACAACCCTACCTTGAGTCTCCAGGTGATGGAGGGGGCCAGGCAAGGAGGCTCCCTGAAGTTAAATCATTTGCCACCTATGCATCTCCACTGCCTAAGCCTTGTAGTCAGAGCCAGCTTTAGCCACGAGACAGAGCCACATCAGCATCTATCTCATACACGTGAAGAAGGGAAAGGGAAACTGGAACAGACACTTCCCCCTAAAATATTCTGGATGCTGGATTTGGGAACAGTAAAGGACCTGCCAAGGCTGGAAGAACCAACAAGCCTGAAGCCAGGATTTGGCACAGCAGGGCTGGGAGTGGACACCCGTTCATCACCCAGGGCCTAAACATCTCCCCTGAGCTGCATGCCAATGAGCCCTTCCAGATACAGGCATTAGCCCTAAGGCAGAACAAAGGGTACAACGGGAGGAGAGAGGATGGGAAGAAGTCCCAGCAGATTTTACCCCACTAGCCTTCATCCCTCCCTCCCGGCCGCCTCACAAATAAATTGTACTTTGGTGCAAAGTGCGGCTGCTCTCCCTGTCACCATATGCTGTTAGCATCTCGTTAGCATCTGCGGTAATTAAAGAGACAGCTGCTAACGAGCAGGAACAGGCATACATCATCCCCAGACCTTCCGACAACACGCCTGTCTTTGAAATTATGTTTCATTTGCAAACTTGGCTTCATTAAGTCAGCTTGGAAAAGTGAGAGACCCAAGTGGGTGCTCGGCTGCGCATCACCGGCTGCCCGGCTAGGCAAGGCTGGCTGCAGAGTGGTGAGAGCCAGGGGGTCCCAGGGAACCCCAAGCCTATCCCTCTGGTTCGGGTGGAAAGACTCGAGTTGCCTTTTTTGGTTGCTTGCAAAAACTCCTTGTGAAAGTTCCAAGTCAAAGTGGTATGGATGAAGGATGGCTTAGAGGACTCTTGCTTCCATCTGCTATGGCTGCTGCAGTCCCAGCCCACAGCTTTCCCCTCTCCAGTAAGGCATGGCTGCTGCACCCACATCTGCAGCTCTGCACCCACCTCTGTGGATCCACACCAAGAGAGGTGGGCTCAGTCTTTCCCACACTGGCTTCCCTGTCTGTTCCTAATGTGGATCCTCCCCTTGAAATGCAACACCTCCCTACCAGCCTCACTGTCCCCACTACCTCTTGAAGGGCAGGGCCAAGATGCTACTGTGGGTCACAGCTCCCTGAGGCACTGCAGATGAGGATGGTTTAGGGATCTTCTTTGACAGAGACCAACAAAATTAACAGGGACCAAAGAAACCACTGCTGGGCAGTTGACCTGAGATGAACTCCATCAGGTGAAAAAACAGGAGGAGACCACTGAGATGTGGCCAGGTGGTCCCTCAGGTTGATGAAGGGCAGACTACCCCTCAAATGTGGCTGTACCCACACTGCCAGCCCTTATGCAGTTTGCTCACTGCTGGGGACCTGATGAGGGGAGCTTTGGGGGACTCTCCTTGGGAGCTGAGCTGGAGGAGGGCAGCTGGAAACACCCTGTGCATGTCCATGTTGATATGTCGGGAGCAGGCTGAGACAAGCCAGCTAATTCCCAAATTGTCTTACTGACTAGATCTAGCTCATCAGGCACCTAATATCGTGCATTTTTCAGCACTTGTCTCGATTTATCCATCTCCCTTTCCCTGAGGTGTCTCATTAAGTCTGATAAATGTTACTACAGGGTCCTCCTGAAAGCACCAACCTCGCTGGCTCCCCAAGCTGCTGGCCCTGGGCATGAGGGGCTGTCCTGTTGCTGTCCCCATCCCTCACCCCAGTGTATCTTGCCCTGCTCAGGGCAGGTTTGCTGAGAGCTGATCTGGCAGCTGGGCACATGGCTGTCTGCCTCATTTACATGCACAATTACCGCAGTTTGGGGCACTTTTCCTGCTGGCAAACTGCTGTGATACTCTCCATCTATTCCATGGGCTTCTGCTTTTGCTGCCACCTGTGATTCTCACTGCCCTGACACAGGTGAAAACAGCCTCGTGGGTCTCCTCCAGTGGACTGAACCAGAAGAGGACATGAGCGTATCCTCAAGTCTCTTCTAGTCTAACTCAAGTTAGACTGGAAGTTTATCCACAAGGAGAGCTACTCCTGCCTGTCCCACCAAGCCCACAGAGCCTAAAGAGCCTTCTGGCAGTGTTCTACCAGATCCCACTGGGCACTGCTGCTGCAAGAGCCCTGCTGGGTAAAGCCCTGGCACAAAGGGACAGTGGGAGGTTTGACATCTCCCCATGTCCAGCACAGCTCTTCTCCCACCCCTGGCAAGCAACCTCCAGCGTGTCAGATTTTTATAGATACAGGCTATTCCTCGACAGAGGCAAAAAGCCAAGTGCATGTAAGTGATATTATAAATCACCTCTTGTTGACAATCACTTGAGTTCTGCTCAGACTCCTGCTTGCTCTCATCTCTTGGCTGGAAATGGTTCAAACCCTCTTTATCTTGATAAGGGATGAAATCCCACAAAAACGGCTGTGTGCCACCCAGTCTCCCTGCACCGACAGCAGGCAGGACCCCAAGAAGCAGCTCTGCTGCCTGACAAACCAGCAGCAGGACCACAGGTGCCATTTCCCTGCTGAAGTCATCCCAAACTGGCAGCAGGACCGAGCCAGGGGTCCATGGGCTGGAGTGTAACCTGCATGGCCATTGGTGCAGCTCTAGCAGGTGGAAGCACTGGTGCTGATGGAGTAAGTGTTCTCAATATGGGGAGATGCACCAGTGTTCAGAACAGAGCATCTGTGGCATCCTCTTCTGCTGCTGCGATGAAATTGGGAAATAGGTGAATTCAAGCTAACAGGCTCTGCAGTCTCATGCAGGTGCAGTGCAGAGCTCTGTCCCTGACTGTCAACAGGACCCTCAGGGCATCCATCCCCACTGGGGCAGCTTTGGCAGGGGAAGAGGCAGCAGAAGTGGAGATGCCTGCAGGAAACAATTCCCCTACCACAGAACCTCAGTATTGGAGAGATGAAGGAAAAGCAGCAGTGTTACTATAAAGAGTGTAACTCATCAAACTACAACTCAAAGAGGTAGAAATAGCCTCCAATCACAGTCATGCAGAAGGATCAGGCCTTTTTCCTCTTGAGTTACACAAGCAAAGGCAAGAAGAGAGGAATGGGGACCACTCCAAGACTCAGCTGAGTTGCTTCAGATTTATCTTTCCTCAGGGCACCATTGTTAAAATCTCAAACCCACTACGCATGAAGCAATCCCGATCTGGATTTCATTTCCCAAACTCAGCTATTTCCCAAAAAGGAGACCAGAATCACATCTCAGAAAACAAGGATGGGAATGGAGCTCTAAGAAGCAAGCTCTGCTCTGGGAGGGAGCAGCAATGCTCAGAAGCATGTCAGCCTGGGCTTTGGGTAGCTCACTGCCTGTCCCAGCGGGGCAGGAGCCACCTCCCTGTCTGTGCAGGGCTGCCATCCCTTCCCAAACTCACCTTCAGAAACTTGTACAGCAGAAACGTGAACCAATTTGTCAGCATCTTCTCTGCCACTGACTCCGTTCTGTAGGGAAGGTAGAGAGCAAAGCCATCAGCAGAGGATATTAAAGGTCTCTGATCTCACCAGTTGCCACCTCACCCTTAGACGGTAGCTAAATTATTTTTGGCTTTAAAAGGTTTCATCTGGAAAGGCAGGAGGCTCAAAGCAAGGAGCACAAGCAGACAGCACAAGCTCTAGTGGAAAGCCTGCCCATCAGCAGCCCCCCAGGAGAGAAAAGCAAATTTGTCTCCAGCGTATTTGGAGAACTGCAACAAGTCCAGCTCAACTGTGTCCCACCAGGAGTCTCACCCAGGGGATGAGCAGCTTTCTGCTTCTCCCTGGTACCTTCTACTTCAGTGAACTTTGTTTCTTCTACGATGTCCCATTGGAACCAGGCAGCTCCCTCCACAGGAGGATTGTACGAGACACCTAAGCCAGGTACAATGTCCCCAAACCTACCTCAAGCTCCCCAGTTAAAGTACAGCCTGAAGGAAGAGCTGAGGTTGCAAGGCAAAGACAGATCTAGCTGGAAGCCCCTTTCCCCACCTGGGAGCTGCTGATGCCTTCTGCTCCTGCAATGCACTCAGTGATGCCACTGCCCTGATGCACCCACCACTGCTGGTGACATGGGACTTCCCTGCAGCCCCTGAAGCAGCCCTTGACCTCTAAAGCATCAAAGCCATAGTAGAGCAAGAGGACACTGACCACATCCAGTCCAGTGGTACATGGCCTTGGTTAAAGCCACCACTTAATTGGAAACTTTGACCCAAATATATTTTTGATCAAACTTATCCCCACTACTAATTCAGCTGAAAACAAGGGGATTAAAGAAGGAAGGAGCAAGAGCAGTGGTTGGAAGCTTAACCTGTTTTCCATGTACTTTTGGAACTCAGACATTGCACCAGGCTTGAAATTTAACCCTTCCATGCCTGCATGGTGGAAGTTTAGGGTTTCTGTGTGTCTCCTCAGAGTGGGGTGGTGATGTAAGAGTTTGCAAGTGTACAATGCTGCACCCACTTGCTCCAAAAGGAATTTAAAAATGGAGCCATGCCTTTCAGCTTTTGGATATGCAGCTGAAGGAAGCAGCCAAAGCTGCCCTGAGAAAACCTATGTATTGCCCCTAGTCTTCTAAAGCACAGTCCAAATCCAGATGCCACTGTGCTCCAGAGCAGCATGGCAGGGAAGGTCTGGGGAAACCCCTCCAGTTAGACTTCTTCAGCTTATCCACCCATTAATTATCAGATCAGCCACTTGCAAATGCAGACAGTCCTGAAAGCACAGGCAATACCAACAACCTCGGGGGCATGGCTGCATTCCTCTTGCACCAGGGAAACAAATACAAATGGTTGACTCAAGAAATAAAATCCAGAAGGAACCCAAATGTTACAGCCACCAGAAGGAGTCCCACTGCCCAGTTCCATGCACTGCCCAACGGCAATGCCATGCCCAGCAGATGGGCCAGGAGCAGTTCCCAATGACCAGATGGCTGGGGCAGAAAATCCACTTTCCCAGAGTTTATTCAAGCTGACTCAGTGTCATATGGTCCCTTCCAAGGTTTTCTCTTGTGCTAATGGGGCTTAGCCCTTTTTGCCCTCCCTGGAATAGCACATTAAACCATTTGAGGACAGCATTACCTGAGCCTTCAGGGAAGGGAAGGCTTCATGCCCCCACCAGGAAAGAATAATCCACCACAGGGAACAAAAAAGGGAGAAAGAAAGGGATGTGAAGAGAAAGCCAAGGGAGGAGTGGACTGCAGCTATTCAGCAGACATCCTCCCTGGCCCTAGAAAGGACCTGACAAGCCCATAATGCTTATCTGAAGTGCCACCACTCAGGCTCTGGCAGATATTTGTCTTTATCCATGATAGAGCCAGATGCCACAGCAATGGGGGGATTATCCAACAACCAAATAAATAAATAACAGCTCTCCCCAGTTAGATCAATGCTAATCCAGTTGCCCTGGGCGGTAAGCACACTCTCACACCCAACAGCAGGGCTAATCAAACAGATAGAGAAGCACAGCCCTCGGCACCACTCGCTCCGTGCCGTGGCTTCAAGAACAGTGTTTCTTTGTTAAATATCACTCAGGGAGGCACAAGCAAGGTGCTGGCGAGGGGACCTTATCCCTGTCCTAAGTTGAAATGGCCCTTTTGAGGACTGTGGCTGGGGACAGACAGTCTCTGGGCACTGGTGCAGACTGGGCTCTGCCTCTGTGCCGCTTCCACGGCTCAGCCACTGCTGCTGCTGGCCTCCTCATGATGCCTTTTATTTATATTTTATTGATTTACTTCAGGAGCTGGAAATGCATTCTAAATATTTCAGTGAAACCTGGTGTTACAGAGGGACGATCAGAAGGGAAGAGCCCAAGAATGCACTCAGGGAAGAGGGATGGGGAATAGCAGTTGGCACCTGCAAGATTCACCCCACTCCCAGACAGCCATAGGTCTGCACCACACACCCCCTCTGACACACTGCTAATGAGATGTTTTGAGACATTAAGGGCACCCCTGTAATGTGATAAACGAAGCAGAGAGAGTAAGAAAGCAATGTGCCTAACGAGATGGACAACACGGATGTAAATGGAACCAGCTCACAACTGGGTCTTCTCCACGTGTTTCCCCAGGGCCAAGCACACAAAACCTGACAGACTTTGTCCAGTCTGGCTATGCCATGAACATCACTTGATGCTTGAAAGATGCTCTGGGTTTCTTGAGCCTTTCTGGCTGAGAGGCACATGCCAGCCCTGTGCCCCTCAGCCATCCCTGCATCTCCACCAAAGGCTGGTGGCACCAGGCTGCTGGAAGCTGCATCTCCACCAGGCTGCTGGGGAGGCACTGCATGGCGTGCAAAGGGAGAAGATGGCACGGAGGGCCTCGAGCTGAACCAGTGGAGCTTATTAATAGTTTTTGTGCAGGACTTGGTGTATCTTTCAATATTCATCAGCCCGTGATGAAGGAGAGCTCAGAGCTATCGTTAAATATTGATGGGGCAGGCAGACTCACGGCAGGGCTTGGCAGGCTGCCTCCTGCTTGCACTTCCCCCGGCCCCGGCGAGACTCCCAGCTTGCAGAGATCTGAGTGACTTTCCCTGGAAAACCCCCATGTGCCTGGCAAGGCAGGTGAGCCCCGTGGAGACAGCAGGGAAAGGAGGACTCCTGCCTGCTGCCAGCCCACAGAGGCACCCACGCAGCCACCAGACAATGCAAGAGCTTTCCCACATACCCAGAGATGTGGGGGAGCAGCTGGTCACCTGCCCTTCTCCTGGTGGATCTACACCAACACTCCACAGTGCCCTACACCAGCATGTGCCCTCCCTGCACCAGTCTGCACAGCTGCTGAGCACCTTGTTCCCTCCTTCCCTGGCAACACGAGCCCACACAGGCCAAACTGGAGTGAGAACATCCCATGGGTGCCTCCTGAGTTCGCTGGGACCAGGTGGTCCCACATCCCTCTCATACTTGCATGCAGACAAGCAAGGAAATGTTTGACCAGAGACTCAGCGCTCACAGCCAGCACCAAAGCTATTACTGATGGCATCCCCAAAGGACACCAGCTCAGAAGTGCCTGGGCACTGTCCCACAGCTCCAGCCTCTCAGGGGGACGCTCACCTCCGCAAGAGCAGCTTGGGGTGGTTCTTGCTCTCCAAGTTCTTCTCAATGAGGTCAGAGAGGAGCTGTTTTAGCACCCCTGTGGCATACTCCATCTCGCCCTGCAGCGCTGTCATGATGAGCGAGGCCACGTTGCCGCGGTCCCGCATGGAGAAGCTCCGCTGGGCCTCCAGAGTGCGGATGAAGGTCAGCAAGAAGTGCTTCTTGTTCAGGAGCTGACCAAAGAGAGTCAAGGACTTCTCCACATTGGCCTGGACCTGCAGAGATAGAGCAAAGCTGAGAGACAGGCATGACGGGGAGCGTGACGAGAAGGTGGCTGGGCTGAACCACACCCTGAATTCACTATCAATCCCACAAGAGGAAATTATGAAAAAGGGTCAAAAAGCAGCTGGATTTGCTCTCTTCCTACTACCAGGCTTCCCTTTTCGTGATCAGTCTCAGTTTCCCTAGAAGTGTTATGTAGTTTGTAAAATCCCAGCATCAAGTTAACACAGTCTCAGGGCATAAGTGTATATATATGTCTATATATACACAACCTTCTATACAAAGACTTTTTCTCACTTGTGTGCAGACACATAAACACACTTCCCATCCATAAACAAACATTCCTTCTCTCCCAAGCACACACACAAATTATAATTTTCAATTTCAGCTAACAAGCAGCTCAATTCCCACCCAAGTCACTGCAACATGCACTTTGGGTATTGCACAGAAAGCAAATAAAGCCTCAACCCTGAGCTCCACCAGCAGCAAACTCGTCTGGTTTAGGGGGGGATGGATTTCAGACAGGGAAATAATAGAAGAAATCTGGCTTTGTCCCACTCCAGACACACCCTGAAACAGTTCGTTTACTCCTGAGACATTTGAAGGTATATTTCTGGCCATACTTGGCCATGTAGGACCCAGCAGGGATTGGGCTGGGATGCTTTCACCCCTGCATTGCCATCAGCAGCCCAGCTGTGGTCAGCCCTGACCACATTTTTTACTAGATATGAGTATTTTTACAATGCTCCATTTTCCCATTAGAAAAGACAGTTTCCTCTGGATAAAAGTCTTTCTGTGGTAAAACATCAATTTTTTCTTTAATTCCCCCCTTGTCTTCCTGATTGGGAGAATGAGCATAAAATATCGTTTCATGTCAGTATTTGGAGACAAAACAACACTTTTCATTTCAAAACACCAGCTCAAAATGAAGAACAGGGTTTTGACACATCAAATCATTCCACTTCAATCAAAATTTTGGATTGGTGCTCTTCAGCTCAGTGAAATTCCTCACAGTTGTAACTTCCCCCTCCAAAATACTCTTCCCAGCTGGACAAAAACCCTGTTTCCCACCAAGTCCTTGTCAATTCTAGGCCCCCACGTTTAACTTGCTGATCATTAGCAGAAATAAATTAACAATACTGAATTAAGTATTTAATCAGGCTTAAATTCTCACAAAGCAAGCAGCCTGCCCCTAAACCCTGCAGAGGAAGGGAGCTGGTGCTGGTGCTCACTGTGGATTAGAGTGTGTGTGAGCAAGCACCGTCTCCTTCCGTCACTTGCAATAGCTAATGTTACACTCTGAGTAAAGAGACAAATAAAAGCAAACCTGATTAAATTATACGAAGCTTACACAACCGTAGTTGCTTTATTTAATCTCTTTTGGGGATTTTTTTCCCCTTCGCAACTTTAACTCCTTGCTTCCCAGGCCAGGCTGAGTTCTCGAGCAGGATGTTTTGAGTTAGGAGCTGGAAGCAGACAAAGTCCACCCAGCCTGCCACAGCAAATGCAAAATTCCTCTTCTGATACCCTTTATGATACCCTTTCCACTTTCCCTCTTCAGGGAAAATCTATTAGAGCAAGAGCAGAGGTGAGAGGAGAGCCAGGCATCTGCACAGGCAGGAAGGGCTGTGCCCCAGGGAGATCTACACGCCTGCTTTGGCTCTGAGCATCCGGAAACCTGAGCTGCAAGGGGAAATCCATGGAAACAGGGTCCCCACCACCCTCCGGAGCTGGGATTAGGGACTGGGGAAACAGAGCAGGCAGAAGGCCAGGGCCCACACCGTAGCCATGCTGGTGTACAACACCAGCACGTGCACTTGCAGTTGGTAAGAGCTTGTTGTGTTGTAATTAGTGACCGTGCATCTTGCACCAGGGCCAATTACTTCTCCTAAATACATTGTGAAGCCCACGTCGACATTAATTACTGTGCTGGGTCAGCAGTGAGGGGAAGCGAAGGTCACCCCCCTCCTTCCTCTAATCAAGAGTGGCCTCAGCAGCCCAGCACACGAGAAGCAATTGCTGTGCAATTGCATGCACTAAATTATACAGAGGTGGGGAGGCTGGGAGAGGAGAAGGAGCTGGTTTGGGGAGCAGAGGAAGGATGCCAAGGATGGGTTCTGCATGGGGAAATGGAGCCAAGCAAGCAGGCGATGTCAGACAAGCCTGCTAAAAACGAGCGACCGGTCAGGCATCAAACAAACCCAATTGAATAAAGCAAGTGCTGTAGAAAATGACAGCAGCAATGATATTAATATAAATATTGATATTAATGTCAGAGAGCGCAGTAACCATTTGGCAGCCGGTTCACATCCGCGCCGGCTGCCGTGTGGAGAGAAGCACCACGCCGGGCCAGCATCCAACCAAAGCATCTCCCCAGCCCTGGGGCACAGGGACTCATACAGGGGCACATCCCCAATGTGAAACACTACAGAGACAGACAGACAGACCCACACCTCCATCTCCTTCAGCACAGGGTGGTCTTCTATCCCCGGGAAGAGAACTCGCATGGCGTAGGTGCGGTAATCCAGAAAGGGGATGCCAGCCCCATCCAGGTCGTTGGTCAGCTCATTGATGTCTGTCTGCAGCTCAGCAAAGGCTGGGGTGGGAAAAGCAGAGTTAAGCAACACATCCTGGAGTCCCAGCACACGGTGTTGGCACTCGGCCGCTCACCACACCCCCAGCACCCCATGGGTGGACCCCCTCAAGGCGTGAATATTCTCAGCATTCCTCTTTCTGGCAGGCTGTGATTGCTGTCCCCATCTCACAGATGGAGAAATTGAGCTGCAGAGTGTGGGGATGACATCCCCAGAATAAATCAAGTGGCAGATTTGGGAACAGAACTGCCAGGTCCCGGGGGGCTCAAATCCCCCCTGCTCAGCACTTGCAGCCTCCCAGGGATGCTGGGGGCAGGGAGAAACAGCAAGGCTTTAACAAAACCAGAGCTTCTTGGGGAAAACGTTAGCCTAAACCACAAGATTGTCCTCGTTTCTTTTTGACCTAAATTCTATTTGAGAGAAGAGCTTGAACACACCCACCCTGGAACCTCCCGATCCCAGCAGAGGCAGCTGTGACTCCTGGGGGAACATGATCCAGGGGGGTCCTGAACCTCTAATTGCACCTACAGGGAAAAGCTGATGGGAGAAGAGTCCTGGAGATGCACGAGGGAAGGGGGTTGGGGTGGGGGTAGAAAACCCTCAGAAAAATCAAATTAACAGCACTTTAAAGGGAGCTGAAAGCCAGGCAGAGGACTGCAGGCTCGTCAGCCTGATGAGAAAAAACAAACCGTCAGCTTGAAAGGCGTGCTATCTTATCTGTAACTAGCGGGACTAGAAAAGAGAAAAGGCAGGGAAGAGATTGTGCCTTTTAATTAAAAGCAGATCCTTTTATCTGCCAGCTGTGGAAGACAAGACACCATCCCCTCCACCAGCTCCCTCCCCTCTCCCTGTCACCAGTGCCATCCGCAGGCATGTGGAGGGATGGGGACTTGGGGGAGCAAAGGGTTTGTCTTTCTTTCCCCTTTTTATTATCTTGTTTTCGGTGCCTGCTTCCTTCGCAGCGTCCAGGCTGGTTGTGGCTGTGGCTGGCAGGGTCGGGGCCTCTGGAGCCAGCTCAGGGGGATAATGGGCAATTAGGTTTTATCAGCAGTATCATACAAGGAATTCTGTCCAATTTCACAGCATCTGTCTGTCACATAATGAGAGACCCCCTGCCCACGCACAGGAAGCCTTCGCTACCTTCCTTGCTCTCTTTCCTCACACTTGCAGAAAAGGAGAACTTAACTGGAAAAATCCCCAAATCCCACCTAAAACATGTTCACTTCCACTGACAAATCAGCTTTGCCCATTCCCACTCCCTCTCTGAAAGGCAGCAGGGAAAGGATAAGAGCACACTGAGCCTTGGAGCAGTAAGAAACCCCCCAAGACCCCTATGCTGATGGCACAGGGATCTCTCACCCTCTTTGCACTCCAGGGCCACCCTGGACTCCAGGTTGTCCATCTGCAGCTGGAGGCGTTTCAGGGTGCGGTCAGCATCGCGGGACTTGCGCTTGTAGGCGATGAGGACGATGATGATGATGAGGAGGAGCAGACCACCACCACCACCAATCCCGATGATGGCGGGCAGGGTGAGCAGGCTGTCTGAGTAGATCTGCAGCGTCCCCGGGGAGAACTCGAACCCTCCAGCCTTGATCTGCACCACGGCGGGGGAAGAAAGTGAACCTGCTGTCAGGGGATATGTGCCACAGGCAGCCCTCCCTGCTGTGCCCACTGGGGCATGACTCCCAGCCCATGGCACAAAGGATGTGGGAAAATGCAGGTATGGCTGGTCCAGAGTAGTGCAAGGAGCTTTAATGGCATGCAGCACACGTGCTGCCAGTGCACGTGGAGCAGGCAGAGAGTTTGATGTCTCATTCAGACAACATTACAGTAACAGATGGGATGTAAAGCGAGCTCCCCCATGGATGGGGAGCCTGGGGAGGACTGTGCTGGGTCCCTTTTAACATGGCAGAGTCCTGGAGCACAAGCCTGCTGTGCTACAACCCCACAAACAAAGGAACCTGCCTTAGAGCATGTGCCAGCACTGGGGGGAAGAGGCGGGAATCCCCCCTGCCTGCACCCAGCACCAGCCAGGGCACAGGAACACCAAGCTGAGTGTGCTGGGGAGGGGACAAACTATTTGGTCCTATCAAACATGTAATTAGGAAGAGGGATGCCTAGGGAGCAGGCGGATGGCTCCTAAGAACACTCCTGCATGTGCACTTAATATCTGGAGCTCATTCAAGGACGAGCACACAGCAGGGCCAGCACTGGGATAAAGACTGAAATTCTGAGGCACAAGTGACAAGAGGAACAAAGGTCTCAGTGTCAGCACTTACCGTGACTTTGTGCTGGCCAGTGAGGTTGGGAGACTCGCAGAGGAGCTGTGTCTCGGAAACCGTGAGGGTGCAGGGAGTGTCTCCGATCAGCACCGTGTAGTTGAGGCGGGAGTTACCAGCAGCTGGTGGGAGCAGGTTCCTGCCCTTTGAGGGAACAAGAAATGAGACTGTCAGTTCTCATGCAAAGGGGAAGGTTTAAAAAAACCCAACACATGTCAAACTCTTTGCTCCAGGAGAGAAAAAATGCCACCTCTAGAGAGGGACAAGTCCCTACCTCTGCCTCCAGGTGCAGACTCTTTACCTTGAGGATGAGGGGAGAGCTGGGCTTCAGCTCCAGCATCCCTGTGGGGCTGAGTGGCTCAAAGACAGGGTCTGGGTAGTAGACAAAATTGGTGGTGTTGATGATGAGCAGGGCCTGGACGTTATCCATGACAAAGCCAATCTCATCTGGGCGGTCACCAAGCTCTGGAGGGCTCTTCACAGGGTTGTCAATGGAGGGAGCATAGCACACCATGGTGGTGTCATTGTAGACAGTGCAGTTCTGCAGGAGGCATGGAACAAGGTCAGACCCATCCCCAACAGGGAGGTCAAGATCAGATTCCACAAGGGTTTCCTGCAAGCAGTGGCTCTGGACACAGGGTTTAGATTTGGGATCTCCTGTTCTGTTCTATCACCAGGCATCACACCCCACCCAGGGCAGAGACAGACTCCTGTCTGCAATGGATGAGCAAGGGGTGGCAGGTGAGACGTTACTGGGGATGGGCTCTTTCTGTCAATATCCTACAGACATCCCATAAACCTCCCACCAGTTTTGAATGCAGAGATCTCAGCCCTCTCCTGACAGGACCTGGCTGGAGGCTCTGCAGAGAGATTGGTGCCTCTCTTTGGGGCAGCAGCCCCTGGACCTCAGCTTCTCTACACCATCACACCTCAAGAGCAAGGGATAAACTTTCTACCCTGTGTTGCACACAGACAGCATCCCTCCTCCTCATGCTCTGCTCCCAGCCCCAGCCAGCACCACTTACATTCTCTCTTTCAGAGCTGCAGTACTTGGCCCGGATCCTGGGCTCTTTGATGGTGGCCAGGTTGGTGCCAGTCACAGTCAGCAGTGTCCCACCACTAGAGACATGGAGACAACGGGTTAGGAAAGGCAGCTTGGAACTGGATTGCCAGTTCTAAGAAGGAAGCACCCATCATCTCCACCCAGATGCCCATCTGCCCCAGGCTGGGTGAGCCACCATGCCCCAGGGATCTCTTATCCCACCCAAGTGTCACACGGCTGGCAGGACCTGGCATGCACCGACGTCAAATCATTTCAGCTGACCCAAGGGCCAACTAGAGATATAAAACCTGGTAATTAACACTGACATCCCATCCTGTGTGCAGGTTTAGGGTCTGAAGACAGCTCTTAAGCTAAAGATAACTAAACATTCACAACAGGAAAGCATCCTAAGAAGTACAAGCTCCACTCTGCCACCCTTTCTCCACCACAGAGGCAGCAGGTGACAGGACAGGCTGAACCCTGCTAGGTTTTCTCCATGGTTTGGTGTTAAAAGCCCCATGGTCCCAGAGACCTCGGCCATGCCCCTGGGGAGCTTGCTCTTCATCAACAGCCTGGGGAAGGTTTCCCTTGGCGCTAGCTCTTAATGGATTCCTTCGCCTCCTCTCCAGCCAATTCAAACCTTTTAGAAAAATATGTAAACATTTCAAAAAATCCCCCGATGGGAAATATTTTAATTTTATTTGCCGCCGCCAAATGTCAAGCTGAAATTAAGCAGATCCAAAGCACTCTCTGCTCTTGCCCCCTGCCAGGCTGAGCACTGCAGGCCAGGACTTAGCAGGGCCCTGGTGCCAAGCCATTGCTCACACTCCTCTTGCCACATCTCTGGAGTGCAGCCTGGCAGTTATCACAGCACTGAGATATACCCATCAGGAACGGGGAATCCGTGTGGGAAACAGTCCCCTATGCATCCTACGAGTTCCTTGAAATTCACCTGTTGATGCTCCATTCGGGATCAATCTTCTGGATGGTGGGGTCCTCTGTGTAGTTGTACTTCACCTCTGGGTTGCTCAGCTCTGCCCGGTTGATGTTGATGAGGATGGGGGAGCCGCCGGGGGTGTGCCCAGGGGGAGTCCTGCACCGGATCTCACGGGCGCTTCTCCTGGGGCAGAAATGCACAGTCTGACAGTGCCTGGGCCGGAGGGAGGCATGGGCAGCCAGGGGTCTGAGCTGCCCAGGAGCCCCCTGCCCCAGCACCTCTACCCCTCTGAAACAGCTGGGGGGTAAAGAGAGAAAGGAGGGAAAAAAGAAAAAACAGAAATCCAAGAAATGAAACAAAAGGCAGCCGGGAAAGACCGAGCAGCTCCTGAGCATTCCCATCGTGCGGCGGCTGCAAACAGCAGCGATTAGGGCTGATAACCAGTAATTACCGCAGGAAAATATTTAAAGAGCCGCTCCATTATCATCCCTAATCTAAAAATTATCCACTTCATGCCTCAGGGCTTTGTGCTTTTAGAGAAAAATCTCTGTTCTTAGGGCTCTTCCTGCAGCCTCTGACACACAGAGGTTTCAAGAGGAGACACCTTTGGCCACCCAGGGGGTTTGGCTCCCATGGTCTCTCCTGCCTTCCTCGCCCAGGCTTCTGGCTGCTGCTCTGTCTGGGGGTCCCACTGCCTTCAAAGGTTCCTGGTGCCCATCCTCCACCCCTTCTGCACCCCTCACCATGAAAAAGCACAGGGCCGTCCCCCGATGGTCACAGAGACGTTGCTGCCAGCATTGAGGTGAGTGCCTTCGATGGCGATCCAAGTGCCACCAGAGAGAGGACCACGGGCTGGGACAACACGGGAGAAAGTGGGCGTCTGTCAAAGGAAAAGAGCATCCCTGGAGTCAGACAGGCTGGGAACTGAAACCCACATCCCCAAGCAGCTTTGACTGGGTGACAGGGCCACAGAGGAGAGAGACCTGTGAGACAGCAGCCGAGTACAGTACTAAGGCTGGCAGTGCCAGTAGGAGGGTGGGGAGGCAGAGCAGTGGCAGCCTGGGAGAAATTCAATCATCATGGCTCAATGCCTGACCAGAGAATCCCTGCCTTCCCCCCAGAAAAATGATGGCAAATTTTCCAACTCAGACATAAAACCACCCAAATCCACCCAGCATCACCTCCCTCTCGAGGTGACAGGAGGCATGGGGCTTACCACAAAGGTGAAGGTCTTGGGGGATATGGCCCGGTAGTTGGGCGTGCAGTCACGGATGCACACTTCTACCCGTGCCTCATGCACCTTGCTCTGGCTGGCATCTCCAATTTCACACACAATCCTAAGAGATGAGGGGAAGAAACTCTCAGTGTCCTGGCACCAAGACACTCCCTGTGCCAAGCAAAGGTCTCAGGAGCCAGCAGCTCCATGAGAAACCAAGGTGGTGGCAGTTGACACTGCCAGCCCTAGGAGAAGCTTCCCCAAAGACTTTGGGCTCCTCCCAGAGCAAGCACAACCAGCAGGTACTTCCCTCCCAGTTCAGCTCAGTCAGCTCTATGTCTTTTGCAGCCACGGGCAGCCTTTGAACACCATCACTGCTGTCCTGACCTGCAGAGGTGATCTGGAGCACACCCACCCCTCGCCAGGCACTTACTGCTCGGCGCTGATGTACTCGCTCTCGATGGGGATGCACACCACTTTGCCCACTCGGACACCCCAGCGAACGTCATCAAACTTCAGCCCCAGGTTCTCGCCAGTGATGGTCAGACGGGTCCCTCCTTGTCTGGGGCCGGTCTCAGGGAACAACTAGGAGAGAGCATGGCCTGTCACAAAGGTGCAGAGCCGCAGGAACACCTCACTGGGGCAGGCTGCAGCCCAGGCAGCTGCAGGATGTGTGTTACAAGCAGCAAGAAGCAGATGGGTGATGAGAAATGCCAGCACATCTGTATGTTGCCCACAGAGCAGGAAAGACGTCCCCAGTGACAGCTGTATCCACAAAATCTCCCCAGGAACAAACCAGGAGATATGTGTCCAAGCAGAGGGCTGGGATATGGCCACGCTGCTGCACACAGAGCCATCTCCCAGGTGACAAGGACATGGATGGGAAGGAGACAGGGCAGCATGAGCCATGACTCCAGCTGAACTGGCAAGGAAGCACCTGGATATGCCTGGCTTTTGGCCAGGTCCAAGGTGATGAGGTTTTTGGCCAGGGATAAGGTTCCCATGTTCAAGATCTCCTCAAAGGAGAATGCATGTCATCCAGGCCACGGCAGAGGGGAAAAGCATTTTTCTCCACCAGCAAACTCTGTGCCGAGGCCGGCTGGGAAGGGAGCAGACCTCACCACAGCACCATGCCTCATTTACCAGGATGATGCCAAATAAAGCAGACAGGTGTGGCCTGACAGACAGTGGCAGGATGAGGGATGAACTGAGGTGTGGGCCTTGTTCCAAGGTATGTGGGGATGCTGTCTCCAACCAGGCAGTTACAGGCAGTTTTACATCAGCGATTGCTGGCCTCGGGGTACAGTGCCCACCTGCAGCACTAACTGGGATGAATGCCCCGAGTGGGCCTGGGGATGCAGCTGGGTCCCCTGTGCCATGAAGACACAGCAGGGGAAAAGGCAACTGCAGGCAGCAGGAGAGGGAGACAGGAAGGCAGGCTGGGTCAGTCCAGGAAGAAATCACATCCCGACCCAGGGGAAGGGATGGTTCTGCTGCAGGTGATGGCCTCCTCTGCTCTCCTGGCTGAGATCCCCTCTAGCACCAGGAGGCACCTCTGCCTGCACTAAGCCCAGCTACTGGGCAGGCTCCAGCCACGACCAAGCACGTGTAAGCTCTTTGCATTCTTGGCAAATCTGGGCAGCTGCAACCCCGGGGCCTGAGCCAGATGGATCCTCCTCCTCCTCCTTGTGCAGGGCTCACTCCTGAACATCATCTCCACAGCAAGGAAGAGGGAATGAGCTGAGGGTGGGAAACATGAAGCAGCAGACACTGTCCACATCCCCTTCAGCACACAGGAACTCAAACGGGAGCACACAGTCCCCTTGCACACAGGCATCCTGCAGGACATGTACCCAGGCCAGCATCAGAGCTGGGATTTGTGCCTGAGCTCTGGGTCGTGCTGAGGCAGTCACAGCTCACTATTTACACAGCAACAAAACCCTCTGGGGCTGTGGGGAACCACTGTTTGCCCACTCAGCCCCTGCCCAAGCCTGGGATTGGAGCTTGTTCTAGCAGCTGCAGCCAGCATCAGGTTGGGTCTTCCCCTTAAATAAAGCTCTGGCGGGTGGCTGGCAAGAAGCGGCTGTTTGTTTGGTGTTTCTAAACGAGTGTTAAAAGCTGCTCCGGCATGTTCCATCCCTCCTCCTCCGCAGCAAAGCTGACAAGGGCCACGCGTTCAGGGAGGAAGGAGCCCGGGAATGAAATGACATCGTTGGCCGCCCAGCGCAGGGAGGTCACAGCTAAACAAGGTGTGTGGGAGCAGGGAGCTGCCAAGGACAGCAGAAGCTGCTCAAGCCTCCCCTTTCCCCCCTGGCCCCAACAAACACTGCTGCTTTTCTCCTAATTGGTTTCATAGGGTCCTTTTACATCAACAAGTGAACGGCTCCAGCGGGTACAAGCAGTTGGCTTGCTCTCAGCTCCAACGGCCACAGCAGGGCCGGGAGGTGCTGAGACCAAGGGGTACTCCCTGCCCAAGGGAAAGGACGTCACTCTGAGGGTCACAGCAAGCATGAGGCAGGACACCACAGAGGTTTGGAAGGGGTTTGTCCCCACCACTGAACAACGGGTGAGCGATTCTTCACTCCAAGGCTGAGGAATCATGGTCATCTCCCAGGCCAGCCGCACCACCCATGAACACACCTGCACTCCAGGGGGCTGGGCAGGAAGGAGGCTCCAGCTCCTCGTGAAACCAGTGTAGGAGAGACTCTTTTCCCCCATCAGCCCATGCTGTTCTCTCTGCACTAGGCTTCTCTCTGGACCATTTCCAAGCATGCCCACAGCCCAGATGTGGGACTGGGGTAGTGGGAGGCAGCAGGCAACAGGCAGGCTACAGGAGGAGCATCACACCAACAGCTACTGCACATCCACATTGACTGCCACCTCCCAGGACACAAACACAGAGCAGAGTCAAGGTCAAGCCCACCTGCTAACAGATCTGTTCCTGCTGCACCTGCAATTACTGTAAAATTTCATAATGATTCAGGGCAGGAGAGCTGTTACCATCAACTCTGGACCAACTGCTGTTACCAACACTGGGCACCATCAGCCGCAGGGAAGCTGCTGTGAGTGGTGTGTATGTGAATGCCTGCAGCCCTGGTCACCTGAACACAAGAGGACAAGGGCACAGCCTACAACAAGGCCACCCTGGCCATGACCCGCACACTGCATTTTCCACTCCCATCGTCCCTAGGGGTCCAGATTGGGGACGTTCAGCCTGAGCATGGCGGGAAGCTGACAGGGAGTCCTGCAGCTCTGCACACAACAGCAGACCTGCATGTAGGGATGCAGGCTCTGAGGCTTGATCCCACTTTCCCAGGAACAGATCCCTTCTCCTGCCAGCACTCCACCAGCCCCTGGCAACTCTACAGGCAGGGATGTGCCCGGTGGGGCTGTTTCCCCCTCTCTCCACATGACTGCCACCCAGCACACTGCAGGGCCTGTCCGTGTGAGAGGCAGGCAGCACGCACTGGGAAAAGCCAAGACTCTCATTTCCAGCCTCCATCAGATAAGGCACTGAAACCCAAACAGATCAGATCCTGTGCTAAGACTCCAGTAATTAACACCATCGAGGCCCAGCCAGCCATGGGTGAGCAGAAGGTATCCAGCTGAAATACCCACCAGCCCCTCCTTGTGAACCTGGATCCCAGCCCAACAGGCATGTGAATATTAATATACACAATCTTATAAGCAAAGGTCATAAAAGCTGTCAGGGAAATGGGATGATGATGATGAACTACTGGCCCCAATGCACATGGCAACACAAGGAGGAGCAACCTAGAGCTTTCCTGGATCCCTCAGTCATGCGCAGAAGTGGTGGGAATTGTGGAAACGAGCCAGAAAGCCCAGTGCATGGGGGTGGTGGAGAGAGGATTTTAGCCTTGGAAATGAAAGTGGTGACAAAAAACACTCAAGAATCAAACACCAAGTACATCTGGCTGCTGTGAGCTGCCACTGGACAGACCCATCCCCATCCCCATCTCCATACCCCATGGCAGTCCCCCAGCACAGGGCATCACCACCTGCCCATCCCCGCATACCTTGGTGATCTTGGGGTCGGTGCAGCGGCTGTTGCCACTGCTGGCGTGCATCCAGCTGCTCTCGTAGGCCAGGCAGTGCTGGCGCAGGGAGCAGCGCCGCTCCGACACGCACCAGCCGCACTCAAAGCGTGGGTCAGCCTTGAGGCACAGCCCGCAGCTCTCCCGCAGCGCCGAGCACTTGTACAGGTGGGCTGCAATGGCAGGGGGAGAGCAGGGTCAGCACAGCCCCACAGCCCACAGGCAAAGGGTTTGGGGGGAAAAGGCACCTGCTCTCACCCCGTCTCACCAGCTCCCAGTGAGATAAACCCCCATAGGTAGGAGGCAGCAACACCCTGGACTCAACGCCAAAGTAGACTGTTTTCCAAAGCTTCTTGGAAAAAGCCTCTTGTTTAGAAACTCATGAAAGTACTGGAGCAAACTGGTCGGAGCCAGGTTGGGCTGGAAGCTGAGGAGGCATTGGGCCACATCCCATCCCATCCCATCCCATCCCATCCCATCCCTCACTCACCCTGAATGTTCTGGGGGTTATCAATGACAAAGTTCCCATTCCAGACCACAGACAAATTGACAGGCAGGTCACTGATGTCATTCCCTTCATAGAAATACTGCAGGAGGAGACAGAAGGAGGCAGAGCCTGTTAATTGTTGAGGCAAAATGTCCTAGTAAGGGGCATAGAGAGACATACATTACATGGACATCTCCCATCAGCCCAGAGGAGAGGGATGGGGTCCTGTTTGGGACTTGCTGGCTAGGAACAAACAGGTCTGACAGCCACATGAAACACGCAGGTTGAAATGGCAAAAAAAAATAAAGCAGCAAAACAGAGGATTTCTAAATAGACCCAAACCCAAAGGTTAACTCAAAGGTCTCAAGCTGCTGCTGCTGCTGGAAGAGGAAGAAACAGATGGTGACTCTGCAGCACAAATGTACTTCTCCCCACAAGGCACCACAGCCCTTCCCCATGTCCTCCCCACTCCAGGGATGCTCAGTTGGATATTTGGGATTATGGCCATCACCAGTAAAGCTTGGGGAGGACAGGCTGGGCACATCACAGGAATGGATTCAGTGGAGTCACCCCTGACCCTCCAGTGGGAAGTTGTCCTTCGCAGTCCCCTCCAGCCCCATCGCCCATAACAAAATGACGTAAAGCTGTGGGAGGGACAAAGCCAAGGACCACTGTAGTGCCACACCAGCCCTCAGAAAGATCTCAGGAGAGAGCAGTCCTTCCCCCCACACCACACCCTCAGCTGCCCCACTCCCACCTCCACATCCTGCTCGGACATCAGCTGCACCGCATTTCAGGACTGGCACCACCACCCTGAGCTCCATCTGGAGAGGTGACACCAGGGAATCCTACCCCCCCAGCTCTAAGGGACCTGCAGCTCAGGCCCCAGCACCTGCTGCTGTCCAGACATTCCCACCTCCATTTCTCCTTCCAGCCTGGCCAGCGCCTCCTCCGCACCCAGACCCCTGTCCCCTGCCTCAACACCTGAGTGCCATCCCCAGCAGCACCATCAATATTCCCTGCAAAGCACCTGCACGCAGACAGAGAGGTTTAATCGATACGGAGGCAGGAAGGCAGTTGGAACCATCCCTGACAGCTAATGACCTCCTTCGGCAAGAGATTCCCTGCTCCTCGCCTGAGAAAATGACAGGCGTGTCAGGAGAGATTAAATGAATGATTCATGGGTTGCTGGAGTTTGTTAGGGAGCAGCAGACGCCCTGGCAGTGGTTCACCCGGCCATGGGTTGGCCACAGCCCTGCCACCACCTCCAGCGAGTCCCAACGTCACCTTTCACAGCCTCGGGCTGTACCAGGAAGAGGTGGCCTCAGCATCTCCTCCAGCACTGCCCCAACTGCTGCCACACACAGCACCCTCTGCAGTGGGTGTGTTCTACTCAACCCCTCCATAGGGGACACGGATGTGGCCCATGAAGGAAGCTAGCGTGCTCAGGAAAACAATACTTGGTCCTTCTTGCCTGACCATCAAAGGTGATCCCTTCCATGCCGAGTCTCTCCTAACCAGGCAGCATCAGCAGTCCCACATCAGACATGGCACCAAAATGGGGCACACAACCAGTGGGAGACCTGGCTACAGCAATGCACCCCTCCCTCAGCCCTACAGGGTGCCAGTGAGAGCTAAGCCTGGTCCTCCATTGCAGCTTTTGGTTCATAATCCTTTCTCCATGAGCCACCCCACCCAAACGCAGGGTGGAGGACCCCAAAATGCAGCCCTCCCCAGGGAGGAAGGCTGCTGCTGGTCAGCTATACACAGCAGTCATCAGGGATAACTCATCCAGCTGCAAATCCAACAGCTGCACCATCTCCCCTCTACAGGCACAGCCCCATCACCCCCCAGCACAGCCCCCTGGGCACAGCACCTCTCACTGTGTTTGCTCAGATGACCTTCACCACATCCCCACCATGCTCCATCTACCACCAGAGCCCCTCAGCAACATTCCTCTCACCAGCCCTGGGAAGATGAAGCCAGAACTTGGCTAGGAGTCCAGATCTGTTCACCTTGCCCTATCCTACTCCCACCCAAGGATATCTTCAACAGAATCACAAAGAGGAGGTGACCAGACCTGTGGCAGTGAGCAGAGACCATTCCCTGGCAGCAGGATGGAGCACATGCTGGGGAGGGTGGTGGCAGTGCTGGAGCAGAATTTAGCTGTGACGAGCCACGTGGCAGCGTAAGTGAAATTGGCATTTTCAATTTGTACTCTGACATGTCTCATTTGGGGCCCTGGCATCTCGGGAAGGCATCCAGCCTGCAGCTGTCCAAAACACTTATTTGCATCTCTCTGCCCCGGCTGCTTTTGGAAATTAGTTCTTCTGGGAGGTGGGTTAGAGGAAGAAGAATAGGGAGAGAGGGAGGGAGAATATTAACTCTTCACACACCAGTCCTGAGACAGCAACAAGGCAATTGCACAAGAGACTGTCTCCCTCTGGGAAAGGACACAGTGCTGAGGATGCTGACTTTGCTGTGGCAGGGAACTGGAGAGGACAGCAGGAAGCAGCAGGAGCACAGGACTGTGTGAAGGACAGTGGCAGAGCGAGAGCCATTGCCTCAGCTGGTGTTCAAAGCATGGGATCACCAAGGGAACACGGATATCAATGAAAAATGTGTCCTTGGCGTCTGCTTGTCTGTCAGCAGCCTCTCACCTGCCCTGCAGAGACAGCAGTGGGTTTGTGGCTTGGATGCTGTTGCTGGTCCCTGTAGGATGCTGGAGCTGGATTCAGGACTTGGCTGTGCATAGGCACAAGCTGCAGCTGCAGAGGCTCCGGGGTTAGCCTCCTGGGACTTGGAGATCCATCAGATCCCTCTCTAATTTCCAAAGCATCTCGTATTTTGAAAGGTGTTTCCAAAAGGCCTTCTCACAGCTGCCCTCGCCATAGTGTAAGCACAAGAGTGGCCTCTCCACCCACAGGCACAGCCACAGCCAGGGAGGCAGCAGCATCCAAATAAAGCAGCAGCCCCCTTCCAGCCCCAAAGCCCCACAGCTGCTGGGGATCAGGCAGGGGGTGCTTAGCAATCTGTCCATCCCAGGAAATCAAAAAAAAAGCTCACAGACAGCCAACAGCTCCCATCACGCTGGCTCCTCCCTGCTCAGAGCTAGCATGGTGTTAAACATCCATTAAACACTTAACTGTTATTAACTTCCCAGTTAATCAATCCCAGTGGCTGGCAGCAGACTGGGATGAGCAGCAGGAGAGTAGGCCAGCATGGGTGTGAGTGAGGAGATGCACCTACCCAGGCAATCCTGCTATCAGACTACCTTTCACTCTACAAAGGTGCCACAGAGGATGATCTGGCTTGGCAGCTGCTACAAGGATAAGCTATGGGAAAGGGATGTTTGCTCTGGGAGCAAAAAACAGCAGGCACAGCCTGAGAGCAAACCAAGGGCACCCAAAAGGGATGTGTTCTCATGCAGCACAGTCCACAGAAGGGGATGGAAGAAAAGATGTCATCAAGTGAGTCAGCAACTGAAATGTAGCTGCCTGGCTCCTTACCTAACCCAGGCAGCCTCCCTGGCCCTCCCTGAAGAGCTTACAAGGCGAATGTGGAAGAGAGGACAGAGGATGTTTCAGCCCCACCCACCTGGATACTGTCTTCCCAGCACAGTCTCCTTCTGCAGAGATGCAGTTCAGGCAAGAGAATTCCTTGCTAAGCTTTTCAGAAGGCTCTTCACCCAAAACTCATCTCAGGCATCTTCCCAAATAACAACCACAGACCTCATGTTCTTCTCACATGTGCAATTCTCACAACCACCCTGTCCCCATGTGGGGAATGCCACCAGCCTTGCACACTATGAGGGATGTGGCTGTCACCTGCCCTGAAAGTTCCACTTTTGATTCTAGCAAGCCCACTGTTCATCCACCCACCAGATAAGCAGCAACAGGCACTGAGAGCTACCCAGCTTCCCTTGGGATGAGAGATTCAGCATTCTGAGAAGGTGCCTGCAGGGAGCCACACGGGACACAGCTGCAGCTAGCAGGAAACACCCCAAACCTGTGGGCAGATCGCACTGAGATGCACCTCAGGATGCTCCTGCAAATGCCATGCCAACTGGTCAAGGCACTAGTTCTCCCCTGCCCAGAGGAGGCAGGGCAGCCCCACAGCCATCACACCCCTTCCCACCCCTTTCCACCCCACTCCAGCCTCAACCTGCACAGCCCATCCCCGGGGAAGGCAGCAGAGGGGCTGCTCCTCTGCGAGCAAACCCACACATCCAAATTTCCTGTGCAACCCCCCTCACTCCCACATGCACCATCCCCCTGGGCTGCATTTCTGGAGGAGAGCTTGGGCTGCAGCTGTGTCCTATTTTTCTGTAGTTGATGACCTCAACTCCTTCCCCGCACTACGGGGACGGCAGTAATGTACATCGCGTCTCGCCAGGGCTCAACTGCAATTCATCATTATTTTATCTGCTGGAATTTAATTGGATCCTATCAAACTCTCCTGATACTCCCTTTTCACTTTAAACACTGCTGTAGGAAAGATAAATGTAGGCACCGCTAGGACGGAGAGCGCAGCTTTGCTGGCGAACGGAGCTGGGGCTGTGGGCTCCAATCCTGTCTCCCTCTCCATGGCTGGTTAATTAGAGATACATATAGTGGAGGTGTGCAGTGCTCAGAACAGGGCATGTGCCTATGATTTATGTTCCTCTATAAATATACTCTAGGCCGAGTAAAATACCGTCATCCGCACAACGGCACAACTTGACATAACGTTCAGCCTCTGATTCTGGATCTCCTTTTGCTCTTTTCACAAGGATTTCCTTTCCTCCCCCATCACATGCAAGCTTCTTCACCTGGATTCCTCTTGCCTCAAATCCAGCAGGGTGTGAGAACCTGAGAGCCTGGGAATATGGCAGAGCAACACCCAGGTCCTACAGCAACAAAAATATACCCAGAAAACATAAATCTGAAAGGTCTTCCTTCACTCCCTGGCATCCACACTTGGGGCTGGGCTTCAGCATTCACGGTGGGTACCACATGTGTGCTCACCCTGCCAGCCCAGCTCGCTCTGCACCCACATCATTTTGTCCCAGAATAATGCTCACTCCAGGGTAAACATCCCAACCTAGTCTGGCCAGAGGGTAAGAACCTCCACAGCCACAGCAGAAATGGGTGGGCAAGGTGGCCTTTCCATGCCAGGGGCACTGGGGAGAAAAGAGCCAAAAGGGAGCCAGGGAGGTGACACAGCTGCTCCTCACCACGCGGGTTTGGTCAAAAGCAAAGGGAAATAACTGAGGCATGAGGCTTAATTTAAAGTGCTGAGACAACAAGCTCATGAAAAGGAGATCAGGGGTTCTTCCTATTTATACATTTAAAGGGAAAGAGCAGCTCTGGGGCTATTTCAGCATTAAGAGGAACATTTCAGAGAGAAAAAGCCAGACCCTTGACAGCAAGAAACACCTGTAGCCATTTTGCAAAGGCCAGGACTAAATCAGATCAAGTCCAATGTTACAAGCATTAGTGCAGATTCGGGACTGTGGCACTTTGCAACAGCAAATCTGTTTCAGTTTTGCAGCAATCAGGAGGATGAGCCCTGTTGAGAGATGTCAGATGGGAAAGAACAGACAAAGGCAGGGATATTTGGAAAATGAATCTCAGTGGCATCAACCTTACAAATTAAGACAGGTGACCATTTCTCCATCCTCTGTTGCAAAAAGCAAGCCTGGAAAATTCTGCCTCCAGAAGATTAAAAGCAAGCAATTAGCAAGAAAAATAGTTTATTGGCAAAGTTCTTAATTTTCTTAGTTAGGCTTGTCTTTCCTTTTTGCATCTTTACAATTCACATGCAAAGCCATTAGGGTTCCCTTCCTTTTGAAGAGCAAAAAAAGACCAGAGTGAAGAGGCAGAAAAGGTTTTTTGGCTTGGTTTGCCCTGGGATGCTGGGGAATACCAGAGTTGGACTCCTCTGAGTTTGCCAGAGATCTATTGGGTGTTTCAAACTATGTTTATAGTCAACACTCAGACCTTAATGAATGGACTGCTGAATATTTAACCAAGATGTCCTTTCTTCGAAGTGCTAACAAGTCATTGGAGTTTGACAAGCACTAAAACAAAAGACAAAGAGTTTTAAGGGGCTTGACTTATTGTCCCTTTCATTCACCAATGATTCAGTAAAGCATCCCTAATTCCACAGAGTATTTAACCTCTTGTTTAGATCCCACTGAACTCCTAGAAACAATGTGTGCTTAAATGCTTTTTGGCATCCATCCTTCACTTGCTAGCTGGGAAGATGTCATCCTTTTCCCATTTCTCCACTCACCAGTGTAACTCCACACCAGGCAAGACCCAAAATCCTAACCCAAAGGATGAAGTGCAATGGAAGAAGCCATTGGGCTATGGCTGGGAGAGTGTGAAGCACTATCAAGCAGCCAGATGGACTGCAAAAAGGCACGAAGGAGACAAGCACCACACAAGTGTGAATCTGAATCCCCCACACCATAATGCAGCCTGGCTCAATGCCCTCAAATGTTAAAGCAGGCGAGCAGACCCTGAAAGCAAAGCAGCTTTTTTCAAGCCAAAACTCTCTTTTTCTGCATGTGAAGCCACTCTGCACCCGAAAGCCACATCTCCTGTCCCAGACTGTGGCCCCATGGAGCTGCTGTTACCAGCTCCCCATGCACCTCCCAACACCTCACACATGCTCTTCTGACAATTTGTGCCATTTTCAGGGCATCCCTGACAATTTTCAGGTCAAACATCCACCCCTGTCAGCCCAGCATAAGATGCTGGTTTCATCTGGCATGGCATCCTTGGGAAACACAGGGAGTGGGTTTTGCTTTGGACCCTCCCTCCTGCTTGCCAAATTGAAACTTACCGAGGAGAAATGAGTCCACATCGTTCAGAGCCTCTCTGCAAGCTCCACCTCCGTTATGTAAAGACTCCCCCCTGGCACAGACACCTCTCCCCAACACCCCACAGGAGCCATCAGGCTGCTGCTGTCAGCACTGTGCAGCCACAGCACTTCCCTACAGGGAGCATCCTGCAGCACACACGTCCCAAACGGCTTTGGAATGAACTCAGTCAAACCCCACACTACAGAACTGGGCAGGAGACAGCTGCCAGCTCCAGGCAGAGAAGACCTGGCAGGAGGCTGGATTGGCTGCACAGCATCCCCCCAGGACTGCTGCCCAGGGCAGGAGGCAATGACTCAGGATGCTCCTCCTGTCCAAAGGCTCTGCAGCCCTGGGATCACTGAAGAAGGGAGGAAGCCAGTGCTCATCTTCAATGGCCTCTAAATGTCACTTGTGCCACCAAAGGGAGCAGGGATCGGCACTGGTGTTAGGCTGCAAATGAGCTTTCACAGTATGAGAGATGAAAAACAAATTTTAAAAGGATTAAATGGGAGAGAGAATGGCTGGCTCCATTCGGATGAGGGCAGGTCGGTGCAGAGCCCAGCTGAGGAGCTGAGCAACAGCAGCTCCCAGTGGGGCTATTAACACCCAGAGTGGCTTTGTTTATGGGCCTGGCGCACAGTGAGGGGCACAGCTTACCCAGGGCTGCAAAACTACCTCCTGCTTAGGGGATAAGGTGCCTGGGGAGGGCAGAGAAGGCAGAGAGGCCTGCAGGAGAGAGCTGAAGTGACAGGGCTGCAGGGAGCAAGGACACAGAAGCAGGGAATGATTCAGGGAGCATGGGACAGAGGGCAGGAAGGCAGGCAGGGGAATGAGGCAGCTGCTGGTCAGATCAGGGATGGAGTCAGGGCGGACAGAGGCTGCAGGGAAGGAGGGGAAACACTTGCAGGGCTGGCAGGCACAGCCACATGTGGAGGGCTCCATGTGCACCATGGGACACAGAGGTGTTAGCTCCATCCCACCTGGACAGTGGGAAAGGTTGCTGTCAGTGGGGGCTCTGGCACACCCAGGCCCAGCTGGATACAGTCCAGGCAACTTTCTTCAGCTTTGCAAACCCACTTTCCTTGGAAGTGCTCCTAAAGCCTGGTGGCTTCAGCATTGACCCTATCTGGAACAACCCCAACACATCTGGGGAGCAGTGGAGAGCCCACCTCACACCCCACAAGCAACAAAAAGCTCCATCAGCTGCCCACAAGAGAGCAAACTGCCCATGAAATGAGCTGGAATGGCCATGGGGCAGGCAGGAAGGAGCAGCCCACAGACAAGGAGAGCCAGGGAGAGCTGCTGTGACACTCACCGAGGTGTTCTGGCACTGGATGCTGGTGCTGTTGAAGCGCAGGGCAGTGACGCGGGTGGTGCTGCCGGGGATGTGGAAGATGCACTCGTAGTTGCGCTGGCCCGACTGCGGCTGGGGCAGGTTCTTGGCTGTCAGGGTGATGGGTTTCACCACACCCACGGGGATGTAGATCTGGGTGGAAGGCAGGATCTGAGGGCAGTCCTGCAAGGGGAACAAGAGGCAGCCGATGAGATGGGAACACTGTGCAGCCTCCCCCATGACCCTCTCCTGGCTGGCAGGCTTGGCAATGCACTGCAAAAACACCATCCTGAGCACATGCTTGAGAAAATCCCCATGTGCAGCAACCCCAAATCCTATGGCTGCTCTGCCCAAAGCCCTGAAGACAGAAGAGCACAAAGGAATCTGGGGCAGGGGAGTAGAGTGTTTTCTACAGCTCAGGTTGATTTAGGTGGGAGGTGGGGAGAGGATCCATCTATGGAATCTGTAACCTGGCACTGCAACAGCAACACATGTTTGGGCCAACTGGTAACAATATGGACTTCAATGCCATCACTGCAGCCAGTACATTTCAGAGTTAATGCCCATTGGGCTATGCATTGTCAAGCTACCTGCTCAGCCCTCCTGCTTCCCTTACAGCCTCCATTCCCCTTCCTTCACAAGTGGACAGAAAAGCCTTTTCCCTCTTTGATACAGCAAGGTGCTCCTGCAGTGTGGCAGAGAACCTGTTCTGCAGTGAATTTTGCTGCTGCTGCTGCTTCTGTCTGCACCAGCTCGAAGCAGTGTCACCCCAGCCAGCCCAGCTGCAGGCTGCCCAGCAGACAGTGCCTCCAGCCAGGGCATGCTGCTAAGTCCAAGCTGGAGGGGAAAGCACCTCCCTGCCAGCCCCTGGGGAAGGAGACACTGGGAGGGCAAAGCACTCCACTTTTAATAGCCGCAGGCTCCCAGCTGCTCCAGGGGAGCTGGTGACTCCTGTGTGCAAAGCACAGGGGAGCAGGAGGGAGCAAAAATAAATGAGTTCAGGCAGCAAAACAGCTCTGCAGCCCCAGCAGGTGACACTTCGGCAACAACAGCCTGATGCAATCCCACGCTGGCTTTGCCGAGCTGGGCAGAGGTCTCACACCTACGGCAGCTACTCCTGGGAGTGTTGGCTTGAAATAACATCAAGAGGCAATAACATGTGAGCTGCTTGAAAAACAGAAATGCGATGGATGCAGCTGCTCCACTGCCCTCACAAGGCTTCTGATGGCCACAGTGCAGCTGCAGGGGCAGCTCTGGCCCCAAGGCCACCAGCAACCACGTGTGACCAAGGCTGCTCAGCTGCTTCCTGCCACCCTGCAGCAAGCCAGGCCAGACCTTGCAAAGTGCCAGGCTTTATCTCACCCCGTATGATTAATTAACTTTCAAACAATGCAGAGAAAAGGAAAAGAAATTGTTTCATTTAGCAAATATTGACAGAAAAAGTCAACTAGTTTTGCTTTTTGGGTTTTCTGCTCCTCACAAGTCTGTATTCCCCAAAAGCACAGTTTTTAAGGGAAGAAACTATTTATCCCCTAAACATACTAAACAAAATAAAAGCAGAGAGGAACAGTAGTGTCAGCCTCAACCCAGAGATGGCAACAGGGCTGAGACAGTCTGGGGAACCTCAGCATTGCTCTGCCACCTCCCTGCTCCATATCATGGCTACCACTGTGCAAAGGGAGTTTCAGTTGCCCCCCCTTCCACAGTCAGCTTGAGACTCACAGTGGGGAGACACCTCATGCCCATTGCCATTTCTGTGGAGTGGCCCCATGACTGCACAGTGGTTGTTCCCCACTAGTTCCCAGCTCAGAAGTGCTGTCAGAAGCAGCCCTAGCCTGCTTGATCCCCTCCACACTGCAGGGAGACCCCACGGGTGGCACAGGCATTCCCCACGGGGCACACACACACTTGGCAAGTATTAACTCCTGGCTCACCCTCCAACACTTCCATCTCCTCTATTTTTGTCAATTCTTGCCGCAGCCCAGCTGGGGAGGTGGGTAAATCCATGCCCCCCCGGGCTGGGCTCAGCACGGCTGTTTGCTCAGGGAGCACAGCAGGCACTGTGTCCCTCTCCCCACACAGGCAGGTGGGCTCACTCTGCCGATTCGCAGTTTGAGCTGAATCCCCCCATGATGTCACACGCTCCACATCTGCCAGCACAAGTGTCTCATCCAGCAAAAATGTCAGCCTGCGCCCAAACAGGAAGCACCTGGTGCTGGTGGGCGCCCGGGGTGCCCGGAGGGGTGGGGGCACAAGGACAACTCATTTCCCCTACGAGCCAGTCCAACTGCTGACAACTTGCTCTGGCATTGACTAGCACTTCCATCCCCTGGGAATGCTCTGCACAGCCCACAGAGCTCTGTGTCCTGCCAAAAATAGCCCCTCCCAGCAGAGCCCCAGGTTTCCAGGAGGAGGTAGCTGTGAAGGGATGGGACAAGCAGAAAAGCAAGGACCTCAACTCACATAAATTCCCAAACATCACACAACTAGGATTTTCTCCATTGAAACCATTTCTCTAGCTGGATGAGAACATGACATGGGTGTCCAGGTTTGTCTGGAGAGGTAAAATCTTTGGAATCACACTGCAAATGCTGCCATTTGTGAGTGGTGGCTCCTATCCATACCCCATTCCAGCCCTGCCACCCCCAGAAATCCAGACAAACATTCCTGGCATGCCCAGGACGGAGTGCCATGGGTCACTGTTTTCCTACAAAACAGCCACTTTCCCACCCAGGAAATTGTGGTGAACCACCCGTGGGAAGGAGCAGAGACAGAGTTAAGCACAGCTGTTACCCTCTGTCCTTGCATTTCCTGACCAGTGCCCACCACACTTAGCCAACACAGACAGACCAAATCCTGCTTAAAATAACCCTTCTGCAGAGAGCATGGGGCTGGATGTCTACCATTAACTCATCCAGTGGTTCCATGGAACTGGCACTGAGCCCCCCCACCCACCACACCACCCTGTTGGGGACCAGGAAGGCCAGGGATGGGGACAGGATGTCTCATCTCAGCCTGGTCACTGAGCCCACAGCAGCAGCTGCTCTGAGGGTGTCTCACCATCCCTGCTGGGAACTGCTGAGGCCACACCAATGTGCAAACAGGCTGAGCCAGGCGCTCCAAACCTCAAACCAGGCGCTGCTCCATTTCCCAGTGTGGCCAAAAGGTCTGCGGGGACACCCTGTCCACACTGGGGAGTGACACAAGTTCCTGAGCAGCCAGTCCCTGGGAGAGCTGCATACAATCCAAAGATAACACCACTGTGGGGTACAGCCAGACACTTTGGGGTTTGCCTGGCAGGGAGGGGGGTAGATCCCATGGCCTCAGTGAGGGGAATGGGCAGACGAGAGCTGCTGGGCTCCAGTGGTCTGGACACCACGTGTTGCTTTTGCAGAAGCAATGCCAGGGCTGGCTGGAAGTGTGACCTCAGGAGCAGGCTTCTGGGATGCCTGAGACAGACAGATCACTCACTGGGCTTCTTCACAGCACAAGCTAGGAGAAAACAGCTTTTTCCAACTTTCTCAGCTTAGCAAATTCCCCTGGAGGCAGCAGGACCTTTCCTGCTGGGCCCATGCACAGGCAATGGGAAACCCAGATAAGTTCAACCAGAGAACCCTTCCAGAACAGGGACGGAGGAGAAACTTCACTTCCCATAACTCTCCCTTCAGGATCCGAATCACTGTTTACTGCAGAGCCAACAGTGGTTTGCCAGACCTCCAGACCCAACCCAAGCAGCCAGCAATGCCACCACAGGCTGGGGACACTGCCAGTGGCAGGTTTCCCCATTGGATGGCATGGATGCTGAACAGGATGAGCCCCCACAAAAGAACATGTTCCTTAGAAAAGCAGTTGAGATGAAGAAGGCATGAGGTGCAGCAAAACAGTTTGTTTTACAGATTTCAGCCTGCCCCTCTTCGAAAACAAGTTGTTCTGCAATGACAGTTCAAGCTTGCTCCCTTCACAAACATCAAAGGAAAATGCTTTAGCGTCTCTGCCTTTGTTTTTCCTTTCATTCAGCCTAAAGTGCTCCGGGCTTCACCCAACTTCCCAAGCTGCCTCTCCGCAGCCACACAGCCTCTCCCCACCAGCACAAGGTCCCTTCAGCATTTCCCTTTCCTCCCTCACTGCTTCTCAGGCAGTGCCAGCACCCCGGGAGAGGCACTGGGAATGCTTTCTGAAGCAGTTTGCCTTCTTCTAAACCCTTCCCCATAGGGCAGGGGACCATGACAGGACCAGAACAGGTGAGGAGAGGAGTCTCACATTGCCTTACCTCGGAGAGCTTGACACGTCCCTCCAGGAAGGAGCAGTCAGCAGCGTTGTGGGTGCAGATGTGGCGGTACTTGCACCAGTGGCAGGGGAAGGAGCCGTTCACACAGGACAGGCAGCTGCAGAGAGAGAGAGAGAGAGAGATGGGCAGCATCAGGGCAGCATCCAGGCAGAGTCCACAGGGGCATTTCCCGGGATGCTCCAGCAGGATAGCATCCGTAGGTGATCCTGTACCTCGGGGTGGGAAGGATCCCCTATCCATGAGGCACAGGCCATGCACTGGGAGGGAGATGCCTGCACAGCCCAAACCCCCAGGCTTTGCCCATGGCAGGGCAGGGCGATACGGTCTTTCAGGCACTGCAGCATTTGTGTCCCAGCCGAAGAGGTCACGCTCCCTCCTCCTCTTGGCAGGCTGACCCTGCCCGCCCCACTCCAGCAGGAGCCGAGTTCCAGACTTTGGGAGCTTTATTTGGGTTCACTGAAAGGCAATTTTGGCAAGAGGCAGCAGAACAAGCGCTCTGCACCGCAGGGGAACAGGAGAGAAAGGGCCAGATTAATGCATGCTCATTGAGAGGAAAATTACAACTGGCGAAAGGTTGGGTCAGATTAACATTTCGGGACTGTAGCGCCTTTCAGCCGCTCACAATAGGTTGTGTGTGACCTCCTCCCTCAGCCCCCTCAGCCCCAGCCCTCCGCAGCCCCGCCTGCCTTGTCTCCTTGCCTTCCACCCCCCCTCAGCCCCAGACACTTCCTTCTCCCTCCCCAGCCTCCTCCTGGGGCTCCTTGTGCGCAGGGATCACTCCTGCTCCCCTCTCCCCATCTCTTCCAGGGTTGTGCTCAGGACGCAGGGATGCCAGGAGCTCCGCGCTCTGCTTTCCATTCCTCTTAGCAAAGAAACCAGCCCCGGGGACCTGATGACTCTCCCCAGTGCAGGAGGGGACACAAGGAGTCCCCTCCTCTCACAGCCATTCACAGGAGTGGCACCTTGTCAGCCTGTCCCCTCGCTAACCCCCTCCCAGCCATCCCTGCTTGCAGAGATCCCACAGCTGGAGGGAGGCTTTTGGGGGTCTCACCCCTGTGAGCAGGGATGGGGCTGAGCCCTCCCTGCCACGCTGTCGGGTGGGGCATAGCAGACAGGTCCCAGATTTAGTGCACAAGCCTTCCCAGGGCAGGTCTGCACCAGGCATGTCTGTGCAGCCCAAGCTGTTCTCCCGAGGAGGAGATGGGAGAGCTGCTGAGGCATAAGATAAAAGGCAGTAAAAATAATCAGCCTGGCTTTAAAAAAAAAAAAAAGAAAAGAAAAAGAAAAAAAGAGAAAAAAAAAGGAAAAAGAAGCAGCACTAGTTTTCTCCATAGAAGGCTCATACCTGCTCCTCACTGATCCGAGCATCAAAAGGATCAGGCCCAAAGCAATTATATTTAAACAAAGACAGGCTCTTTCCCTGAACACAGCTCTGGCAGGAGGCAGGCAGCCCAGCCCAGCCCAATCCTGCTCCTAATCACAGCTACCTCTCTGCCTCTACCCCTGGGAAACGACAGGAAAACACAGCATCATCCTGTGAGGCAGCAGAAAGACAATCTTCCCGAAGAAGAGATCCTTGGTGGCAGAGCCTGGCACACCAAATCCCTCGCCCTCCAGCAGACTTGTCACTTTGGAGGTGTGGGGACATGAGGGAGCCACAGGGGGAGGGCAGCCCAGGGTGCAAAGACACACCCAAAGCTTCACAGGACCAGGGCTCCCGGCCCACCCTGGGGTTTCACACACCATTACATATACAGCAAGAGCTTCCCAAATCCATGCGCACACACTAAGGAAATATTTAATTAAGCTGCTTGCAAAGGGGGCTGGAAGTCATTTCCATGTTTCGCTCACATTTTCACTTCCAAATGAACAGCCCTTTTAGCTTTACCCACAAATATGCTAATTGAGATGCTCCTTATGCAAATATATGCAATTTTATTTCAGCTGCAGAGATTCAACTTAAAAGCAGAGCCACAGCCTCCTATCTCTGGTTGCTTTGATGGAGGGAGGTGCAGAGGGTGGGGGGAGTAGGGAACACAAACAAAGCCAAAGGACAGCTCCTGACCTCCTGCAAAGGGCTCAAGCAGGACCAGTGGACAGATAAATCCAGGATGTGGAGGGGTGGGACAGGGAACATACAGATTAATCCTCATGGGAGCAGCACAGCCCCAGAGAGGTCACGTTAGAGAGAAGCACAGGCAGCCACAAGCCAAATGCTGGGGCACAGCTACCAAGCCTCCTATGAATCACACCCCCCACCCTCCAGAGAAGAGATTTTCCAGTCTCCAGGTCTTTCAGGGTCTGCGAAAAGATTCCCCAGTCCCCTTTCCAGCACCTCACAAGGCATCTCAAAGCAGCTGGGTGAAGCTCCCAGTGCAGTCTTGTCCTGAGCACTCCAGCCCCAACAGCTGCAGCTCCACTTTGCAGTTCTTCAGGGTCAAAGCCAAATCTTGGCTATTGCGAGATCCTCCTCACCTGAGGGTCTCCTTTGCCATTTAATCACTGCTGGTCTCCTGGTTTCCATTCTCAAAGGATTTCGGGTTATTCTCCATGTACACCCTGAGGTGCATGGTTCTACCTTCCAATTTTAGCCTTCCCAGTTGCTTCTAACTTAACTGAGCCATTCCTAAAGCCCCATCCTCAGAGATGGTTTCCACACTCTCCCTTCTGCCATAAGGACATCAAATGCCACTGAGAGAGTGGCACAGTGGCATTTGATGAGTACCACACACACCTTGCTCTGCAGTATCTCTGCTATGTTTAGAGCCTGTCCAGGTCAAAGCAGTGAGTAAATCAGCACCTGGGTGCCAGCACCATGGTGAAACCCTATTCACAGCCTGCCTCAGTCCTTCTGGCCGCAGCACGGCTGCTTGACCATCCCAGCTCCCTGCAAGGCTGCCCAAAACCCAGTTCAGGAGCTGAGGCAGGGATCCCCAGCTGCTGGTCAGGCTGGGCAGTGTGGCTGGGGCTGTGTCCCAGTGTGTCCATGTCCCGGTGTGTCCGTGTGCCACTGCTGTCTGTTCCTGGCACAGGAGCAGGCTGCTCGGCAGCGTGATGCCATCTGTGCCGTCTCTCTCCTTCCCACGGTCAGGCACTCTTCCCTCATCACTTCTTGCCTAAGAGGCTTTCATCACTCCTGATAATTAGAGGGAGGCTCTCCTTCATGTGTTGAAGTGTTCCCCCTCCCCAAAGCGTGCCAGGAGAGCAAGAAGCCCAGTGAGGCAGGAAACCGATGGTGGGGGTGCAGCACTGATATGGACCCACAGCTTGTTCCCCATCTGCCTCCTCCCCAGCCCTGCCAGGTGCCAGGAGAAGATGAAGCCCAGGCGAGGCAGGGGAAGGGGGCCAGGCCGACCTGCAGTGCCCTCCTTGCCTCCTGAGGACCTCGTGAGAGAGGCGTGGCACCAACCTCAGAGCAGCATTTCAGGGTCACTCTGTGCCAAGTGCCCCATCCCAAAACAAGTCCAGGCTCACTGCTGGCATTAAACCTCCCCCAGCCAGAGCAGGCATCCTTGCAGGCAGCAAAGCAACTCTGCCCAGCTTTGAGTGCCCCAGGGCCAAAGCCAGAGCCTCCCCACAGCCCCCATCTCAGCCCACAGCTGGGCCAAAACCTCCCAGCACTGCTCCCCTCCACTTCCATAAATGATCCCAAACTCAGTAAGGCCATGCTGGGGAAACATCCGACAGGGCTGCTGAGAAGCAGAGGTGCAGAGGGGGAAGAAGGACAGCAAAGATGCCTCTGCAGGGTGGGTGCAGAAGCAAAAGCTTCACTGCAGGATAAGCCCAGACCCAGGGGTGGTTTCAGGGACCAACTCCTCTCTGGGTGTGCAGGCACCTCTCCACCATGGAGAGGTCACAGCTGTCTCCACACCTGACCCAAAGCAATGCATGGGAAACCAGCAGTGGTGGATCCAGGCCCCTCACTCCCTCTCCTTCCTGAGCCCCCAGCCCCAGGCACGCCATGTGCCCAAAGGAAGCCAAAGCTCCTCATCACACTGAAGAGCAAGGGCAGAAAACAAAAACAGCATCCACAGGAGTGAGATAAGCCTGAGCAGCAAACATGAGTAGGACTAGAGGTGTGAGCACTGCACACACACACACAGACACTGAGGCTATTTCTATGGCGCAGCACGTCCCTGAAGGAAGGAAGGACATGGAGTGAAGGGTAGGGAGGAGGGACAGGGGGAAGTTGAACGGCACCAAAAGCAGAGCAGGGGAGGTCCATTAAGAAAGGAAATTATAAACACAGTGTTGATGAAAACAGCATCTGTGCAGGCACAGCACAGCCGCCTGTGAGCCCCCCGACTGCTCCTCAGATCTCCTCTTGGCAGGAGGATGCATCCTCAGTGAATACTCAGCTCCAGCATAGCCTGCATCTGGAGCAGCAGCTGTCAGGGCTGAGGGGCTGAACTGCAGTGCTTTGGGCTTTATATCCATCTCTCTACCCTAGGGAGAGGGGGATATCCTGCAGAACAGTGGAACCAGAGGGTCAGTGTACCCCCTACACAGACCTACAGGCAGCTCTTGACTGGTGCCCAAGGAAAGGTCTGGGGTGGGAGTCAGCTCTCGCCTCCCTTCATCCCTGCCCATCTCAACCATTTCTGCCCTTCCTTTCACACCAGCCCAATTCTTTCCCATCCCTGCTGGGTTTTGCTAAGATCCTTACTCACAGGGTGGTGCAGAGCATCCACCATCATGCTGGAGGATGTAGAACCATGCCCTGGGTTTTAAGCTAATTTTCTTGAAACACCCTTGAGTGCCTCCCCTTACTGAAACATAACACCAGGCTGTACCAGCCCTCCTCATTCGCAAAATACATGACATAAACCAGGTTATCCTGAGCTGTCTCTGGGGCCATCCTACAGGATTTTCCACCTGCCCCAGCCCAGGAATACACAGGGATCTGTTACCACCATGCAGCTCAGCCATGCAAACCCAGATACACTCACTCAACTGCTTGCAGCCATCTGTCCATGCCTTTGAAAAACAGCATCTGTAAGCATCTGGAAATGAGCAGCAATGGGCCAACAGAGAAACAGCCAGACCATGTGCAGGCAGACAGAAAGGCTGCAAAGAGCACCCCAGCAGCACAAGGGCTGGCACTGTCCCACGGGTGCCCACGGATGCCTCGGCCACCAGAACAGCCCTGCCCTGCCTTACCGGCACAACCCTGCTGCTCCCAGCCCTTGGGACACGCATTAAAATCCCATTTACTTAATGGAGGCTTAAAGGCAAAGCCTGACCTGTGGGATAGAGACACAGCAGAGTCACATCTCTCCAGCCTGCAGGAGTTAGAGCCATTTGGCACATCTTGCTCCAGCCTCAGAGAAATTCATTACCCTGCAGCTGATGGAACATGGGTGTCACACCTGTCACTACAGTGAGGCACAACCACAAGGCTGGTAGCAACATGACCACCTCCCAGACTGCAAGCACCAGCACAGCTTTCCAGCATACTCCAATCCTCTCTTGGAATCAGGCTTGCTGACATGATTTTCACCCTTTCTCTGTGCCACCATCTGAATTTTTGCTTCCACATTGCAGTGGCTGGACATGCTGGTGATGCTCTGGGCACGTTGGTGCTTGAAAAACCAGCAGCTCTGCAAAAGCTGCCCACAGAATTGAAGGAAGCACCAAAGGCTCTCATCTTCTTCCCCATCCCACTTCACTTGCCAGCTTCCTTCCCACAGCCACACACTCCCAAAAGCCAAACCACAACAGGATTCGTGAAACAGAGTTTCCAGAGGAGAAATCCAGCAAGGAAACATGGAAACAGTGGGAAGAAATAAATACATCTCAGTATTCCCTGGAATTGCTCACTGGCTTTCCATGAGGATTCCCTACTCACCCACCTCGCCGGGAAGCTCTGCCAGAGGCAGGCAGGGAGCCTGGTGTTACATCTTTATCTTAAAAGGGGACTCATTTCCCCACAAATGCTTTGAAGAGGGCGTTTAACTCTGACAAAGACGACCTCAACATCTGCCTGTGCACGCGCTGGACTCGGGCTGATTCATTACGCAATCAAAGGTGCTGAGCAGACTTTAAATGCCTGCGCTTGATCGGTGTCCCATCGGAAACCCCCCAGGGAATCCACCCTGTCCCTGCCGAGGGGCTTTCATCTCATCCTCCACTGCAGGAACCAAAGCCTGGCCCCAGGAGCTGCTGACAAGCCTGTGGGCAGCCCTGCTCCCCAGCTGTGGGCTGGCAGTGACCCTCAGGCACCCACATCCCCTCTGCAAGGGCCCCACTTCCCTGCACTGAGCTCTCGGTTTCCACTCCCTGGTTCAATGCATCTCCCACAGCTCAACCAGAAGCATCCCCTGCCCCACGCTCCTTTATGAGCCGGATGCCCAAAAGATGCCACTGCCTGGACACACTTCCCTGAGCCCCACAGGAGCCTTGAGTACACAGAGCTCCAGAAGCTTCCCGGGTGACTCCTGGAAGGGAATGAAGCCCCAAAGAACATGCAAATGCCAGACCAGGGCTCCTAGGGACGCTGCACAAAGAACCCCAGGAGCCACTGATGCTGGTCTGTGACGGGGACAGTTCCATCACACAGGAGCTCTGCATTAACAGATGGAACAGCTTTGGAGCTGTGCCTGGAAGGCACCCCCTCAGCCCAGAACATCACAGCCAAACACACAGACAGCACAGCCTCCTCTGTCCCCTCCTTTCCTGTAGAAGTGATCAGATGCATCTTCCCTTCCAACCCCTCCCTTGATCAGACAGGTTCCAGCAGCCCTTGAAAAGGCATGGGAAGAAGGCTTTTGCCAAGGTGGTGGGAAATAAGAGAGCTGGGATGCTTGTGCAGTGGCAGGACTGCCCACAGCCTGCATTTTGCTGATGCCTTTCCAGATGTCTGCTGAAAATAAGAAGGGTCAGACTCTCCCTGGTGCACACAGTGGAGCTGCGTTGGCTTCCCTTGGAGCTACCCCAGCTGACATCAGCAAAGAGCTGCCTCATAAGCCTCCCATCTCTCCACAACCATCTGAAAAATCTTGCCCAAACACTTCGTCCTCAGCTGAGAAATGATTCGACATGCAGAACTCTGCCTTCCAACCTAAGCAAAGCCACCCAAATATAAAAAGAAAACATAACACACAGGGATCAGAGATGTCCACAGGAAAAGCATTAGCCTCGTGGAAAAGCATATTGTTCCTAATACAGAATTTATCAGGCTGACGTATAGATTTTCCTCCACAAAATATGAAACCTGGATCTGAAAGGCTATTAACTCCAGAGAGATCCATTAAAGACGCCTGTCTGCAAATGGTATTTAAAAGTATTGCATCATCCTAGGAGGTATTGTCATGGTCTTTGGCTATGATTCGACTGCAGGTCACACAGTTAGAACTACCTCCAAACCCTAAAACTCTTGACATAAAAAAAAATAATAATGTTCACCAGCATAGAACATGGACTTTTCTATCAGCTTCAACTGGAGCCCATAAATATTAATGCATCCATAATTAGCCTTTTTAAATAATGCATCCAAAATTAAACATCAACGCAGTAATAAATCAGTCAGAGCTCTTTGTTGTAGGTTTGTTTCAGGGGGGTAGGGGATTTTTCCCCCTCCTGTGTCAGGCACATAAAATAAAATGCCAATTCCCTCACCACCTCTTCCCGCCGGACCGCTGATTGGACCAAATCTGATGCCATTTGTATTTAAAAGTCATCTTTCTTTCATTTAGAAAAATAAAAGTCATATCTGCTTTTTGATTTGCAAAATAACGACATGCAGTCAGCCCGAGCCAAAGCTGAGCTAATGTTATTGAAACCACAGGACGTGAAGGGAGACAAAGCTCATCTCAGAGTCAAGGTGAGGGAGAAAGTCAAGTTTGCAAAGTCTCTCCTCCCTCACCAGCACAGCACTCCCAGGAGCAGTGCTGCTCCCCAGGCAAAGAGCAGGAGGGTAGGAATCCCTGTGATGCAGGAACTTTGCAGGGGCTCTCCTCTGACACATCCCTCCTGGAGCTCACTGCGGGTGTGTTCCCAGCCACCCACATCCCACCTGCTTTTCCCTGATCAAAGTGGAAACTCTGAACAGGCTTTGGAGGAACGAACTCCAGCAGAGCCCCCGAGCCAGGCTCAACATTTTGCAAAAAGACATCCAGAAGAGATCACTTGGCATTTGCTTATCTATAATTACTGATCAGCCAGAGCGCCACCATCCATGGGAGGTTTCTGGCAGAGTAATGAAATCTCTCGCATTCTTGAACTCCAAATTCTTTGCCCAAACACACCCCAGCATCAGCTCTGACGGTCCCACAGCACAGCCATCCCCCACTGCTCAAGAACACTGTCTGCAGCTCCTCATCAGGAGTTGTGGTTTGAGACTTTAGACACCTTGCTTAGACAGCACATCAATAATCCACACCTCCTCTATTTTATCAAACGCATATCTCAAGCTGTCTAAAAACCCTTACAGGAGTAGATTTCACGGCAGCCTGACAAGAAAGCAAATTCACAATTACTTCCAGTTAGAAAATTCTTGGGTAAACGCCCCAGGACATGTGGCATGTTCCATCCCATGTTGCTGTAACTTTACAGCTCTCTCTCCAGCAAGCCTGGGAAGCAGGTACCGTGGCAGGAAAGTACAGGCTTCTCCTTTTGCATCGCCAAGTCACTCCTATTAACTGTTTCCAGGAATAACAAGACGCTTGGCGTTTTCAGTCACATGGATTGATTTCTACAGTCTGCAATGCAGTAAACTCACTTTTCCTTCCAAAGTTTTGCCAAACCCAAAGCCCTGTTTTTAGGTGAGGTTCTATCCTGATGCTACATGTTCCCACACATCCAAGCCAACTGTGGGTGCTCTGGTCACCGTCCCAGTTTACAGGGGCAAAAGGAGGAGGTTTCCCACTGTAAACACCACTGTACTCAACTACCCTTTCTTCTTGCAACATCAGCACCCACAGAGATGAGAACTCTCTCTCCCAGTTTCACACCATTCCACCAATCTGCTCCTGGAGCCCTCCCACAAAGTCTAGGCCACTTACGACTGATGGACGCTGCAGTTGTAGAAAACAAAATCCACAGAGGCAAATTTCTTCCCCGTCTCCTTGGATTTCAGGTACAGCTTCACCACTCGCTTGTCCCCTGCAAGAGACCCAGGCAAAAAAAGACATCAGAAAGGACACAGTGCATGGCCCAGAATTCAGCCCAAGGCTTGTGATGGACTGGAGGGAGCTGGGCATCACCACTCAGTCCAGTTAATCAACAAAATCCCCAAGTGTGGTAATGAAAAGAGAGTGTTAACCCACCCCTACTCAGACACCAAAGAGGCCTACATACAGCTCTGAGCCCCTACAGCTAAACACAACCTGCTGGCATGGGGCCTTGGGTTATGCTGGGCATACTGAAGGAGAGTTTAATAGCTTTGGGGTCAGGAGAATGTCCTAGAGCCCATGGCCACATCTGCCCAGGAACGGTCCACAGATGGAAATTGGGCCAGGGTGCCCAGGAAGGGTGTCAGCAAGAAAAATCATAAAGTGGTTTGGGTTGGAAGGAGCCTTAAGGACCATCTATTTCCAAGCTCATTGCCACAGGCTGTGCCCAAGCAGCTGTGTCCGTGGAGAAGACTAAATGACCAACCTCCCATGAGCAGCAGGTCCTTCTCCTCCTACACCCTGAGAACCCAAGAGGGGTCCAGATCCCAAGACTGAGATCACTGTCACAGGAGGACTGTCCTCCTCCTCCACATCAGCCTGTGGGGTAACACATGGGACAACATTTGTCTCAGGCTTTTTTCCCATTCCAGGGCACAAGCTCACCGCGGCCCCTGGTGATGGGGATGACGTCCTTGGCAGAGGGAGAGCTGCAGTAGATCTTCCCATCCTCAATGCGGCTCTCTGACTCGGTGAAGTCTTCAAAAGAGCAGTTGACTCCTGCTGAGAGGTCTGGGACATTCCAGGCCTGCAGGACCAGCTGGGGAAGAGAGGCAAGAGCATCAACACAGAAAACTAGGAAAATAGCCTCCTTTGTATCTGCTATGTATAAGTCCAGCCAACAGAAAAGACCAGGGTTGCAATTCCTCCTCTGCTGCCCACACATGCTAGGCAGACCTGCTCTGGGCTTTGGCAAGGGAGGCTCATTCATGTACCTCCCTGCTCAAGCAAGGAGCATGGGTTTAAATGGGTTAAGAGCTGGAATGACTCACAGCCTCTGTCCTCTGCCCTCTCCACAAACCATTAAGCCTCACCTCTCTACAGAGAGCAAGAACTGCATCAGGGCTGAAGTGTGTTTCACGGAAAGGCAGAGAGGCACCCACTCTGGCAGAGGCAAGGAGGGGAAGAATCCACCTCTTCCTTCACAAAGTCATCCCCAGGGTCAGCAGTTCTCACTTTACAAAACGCTCGCCTTATTTCTAATTTGAATTTTTCACAGCTTCCAGCCATTAGTTCTTGTTATGCTTTTCCTTGATAGATTAAAAAGCCCTTTAGTCCCTGATATTTGCTCCTTGTAAAGGCACTTATACTCTGTAATCAAGTCACCTCTTAATCTTCTTTTTGATAAGCTAAGCAGATTGAGCTCTGGAAGTCTCTCACTGCAAGGCATTTTCTCCAGCCTTCAACTCATTTACATGATGTTTACGGGAGGTTTTCAGTCCCTCCCTTTGAAAGCTGCACTCCAGCCAAGTAGAGCATCCCCATGTCATCTAGCCCAGACCTCTGTGCAGCATCCTGCCATTGGTAGGGAGATAATTACCCCAGGAGTGAAAACACTGCCCAGCTCCTGGCCTCAGCTAAGGAGCATCGAGAGCCCTCAATGAAGGCTCAGCCCCAGCACCACTTTCCAGGGCACCAGGTGAACTTCCATCCATGTTTCATTTTAGACTTGAAAATACCAAAGTACAATTTCTCTGCTAAACAGCTCCACTCAAACCCAACCACTCTGAAGGAACTCTCACCATTAGCACCCTCCAGTCCCAGCATCCCAGCAGATCCCATCTGCAGCCACATCACATTCATGCCCACATTACCAAAGAACATTTACCCCTGCAGAAGTGCTTTCCAAACTGTTTTCATCCGGTGACAATTCCCCTCTGATGAGGACTTTTTGAGATCTGTCACGGAGCCAGTTCTTAATCCACTTAACACATGCTTTATCAATATTGTAAAATGCTAATTTTTAATCAGAAGGTTGTGTTGTACCAAGTCAAATGCCTTGTAGGAGCCTAAAGACATCATATCCCCACAGTCCCTCTTCTAATTCAAGTCATAAATTCATCAAAGAGCAAAATGTGGTTTGTCAGACACAAACCCACGTTGACTGGCATAAATTATATTCCCATCCTTAAATCATTGTCAGGTGTATCCTGCACCTGTTCTCTTTATTTTTCCTCCTTCTAAATCTGAAGTAAAACTAAGCTGTCTCTGACTATTTGGTCCTTTATGCATCTGAGAAAAAAAACGAGCACCTTTTCTGTTTCTGGGGCTTTTCTTAACATTCAGTTATTTATTACAAAGTCATATTATTATATATATCCCCAAGCCACTCCTTGGACAACTTTTCTAGGATTCCTGAGTGCCAGACATCCAGACCTGGCAGTTTATTGCTAGTATATGCTCTTTCTTATTCTCTTCATGGTGCTAATGGCCTGAAAAATACTTCAGGGAAGTCCATCATCCTTTCTGTCTGCACAGAGAGAGAGCAGAGAGTTGTGCATCAAAGCCTCATCCCAAAATATCTACTGCAGGCCAGAGTCAGAGACAGGCTATTGAACTAGAGCTAAATCGCTGGCCTATGAATGGTACTTCTGATGCTTGTGCTGTCATTATGGAGAAATATTTATTGCTCAGTTGTGTCTTTTCTGAATAATCATCAATTAGTTTATTATCTCCATCAATACAGAGCCAATGGCCTGCCCTCATCAATGCCCTGCACCTTGCCCTGCTTTATCTCAGACCTCTCTTCCCCTTTCCCCCTATTTGTCATATACTCATCAGTTATTTTTAATTGCCACCTCCCTGGCTGCTGCCTCCATAGGGTCAGGAGGCGGCTGGGGAGCAGTGTGAGCGAGCAGAGGTGTCTTACCGGGACCTCGGACATGGTGACTGAGATGTTCTTGGGCTGCACGGTGAGCTGGACGCACTGCTGCAGGTCGGAGGCGAAGCGCTGGGGCTCGTCTGCCCGCTCACAGCGGTCCTTGCGCGAGCAGCTGCAGGGTGTGAAAGCAGCACGGTGAGCAGGAGAATCCCCCGGGGTCCTGCATGGCTTTGGGCTAGCAGCACGGCAAACAGACCCTTTGGCATGGAAATGGTGCCCAGGGAGGAACTTTGGGTGGCCGAGGCTCACACGGAGCTCTGCTTTCCCCTGAAATTTCGGGGTGTTTTATGTTCGGTTTTTCTTATTGGCACAAGAATGCTGAACCCAGGAGCCCATCGGCAGGATGAGCAGGCCCTGGCAGCAGCTTCACCGTGCATGGATGCCCCTAAGCACAGCCTGGGCATCACAGGAGGGTATGACAGACCCTTTGGACCATTCCATCCCTCAGCATTTTGGGGCCAAAGTCCAGGAGGGATGCGCCCAAGGAGACCAGCAGTGGGGACAGACACATTTCATCAGCTGTAGGGCACTGGCATAGCTGCAGGGACAATGCTGCTGTACTCACATGTTGTGGAGGACACACCAGCCGCAGTGGGGGTCCCGGGAGCCCAGGCACAGCTCACAGCTCTCATACTGCTCACAGCTCTCCACCGGCACACGCGTCACCTGCAGGGACAGGCACGGAGTGAAGGGGACCTGGCTGCTGTGCCCACACCTTGATGTGGCACAGACAGACCCAGCCCAGGCTCACCCTGTGGGGAGGCAGGAGAGGGAGCAGGTCACCTCACCATCTTCCACTCCTCCCCCAGCCCCAGGCAGTGCATTTGCAGGCAACACCTCCACCCCAGAGAGACTTTTACTCCAAACAAGCTCCATTCATTGCAGCACCTTTGCAGGATTTGGGAGTGGGCTGAGCCAGCTCAGCCCCACACCAGCTCTCAGCGCCAGCCAGGCACCCCGTGGCTGCCGCAGCCCTGCTCCGAAAGGGTGTACCAGGCCTTTATTAATTGCTCCTCCAGATTTGATTAAAATCCCCTCATTCTCCGAGCCCTTCGAGCTCTGTTACAACTGTTCATTTAATTACTTTCCACCAGCACTCTGATAACACCACGCATACTAGGGAAGAGAGTGGGTTTTATTAAGGAGAGGGGAGGAGAAGAGGGGGGACAGGGAGGGGGTGCAGGGAGGGGTTCCTGCGTGCCTGAACGAGGAATTGGCAGCACTGAGCAGCTGCCCATGCCTGCTGTACTTGTGCCTCAGTTCCCCCACTGCTCCCGTGGGGCTGGACTTACTCATTAATTAAAATCTGCGAACCTCTCTAGTGAAGGCTAAACCCAGGGTGTTCACCCTCCTCACAGCCCAGCAGGTGAGGAGGTCACAGGTTCAGCATGATGGCTATAGGGCTGGGATAGGCTGGCCAACCAGTCCCCCTCAGGGTGCACACTGGTGAGGACGCCTGTAATGTTCCCATTTGTTTGTCCCTGACGTTGCTTCAGGCAGGTGCTGGCAGAGGGGACCCTCCAGGCAGACCCTGCACAGCCAAGTGTCAGGTCCCAGCAACTGTGATTGTCCCTGGAGGAGATTCCCAGCCCAGGTCAATGCAACTGCCCCCGGGGCATCCACTGCTCCAACATCTCTTCTGCAGAGGGGAGGCTTAGCTGAGGAAGCTCTAGGACAGAAACACAGCCAGGGATGGAAACACAGCCCAGGAGAGCTGTATGGATGAGCCCAAATGCAGTTTCTGCCCCACCTGGAAAGCCACATGTTTCCTGCAGCAGAGCAGAAACCAGAAACATCCACTGGGAGGAGGGGGAAAAGGGCTCTGCTGTCCCCACAGGACTGTCTAGACAAACCCACAGCCCTGCTCCAGCGTCCTTCCCCCTCCCAAGCCCTCGGGCTGGTGGCCAGGAGACTGTTAGGCTCCCAGCTCTGCTTGCAGTCCCACTCACACGCACACACCTCTGGCTGGGCAGAGCAGCAGAGGTGCTGTGAGACACAGGCACACCACATCCCAGCACGGCCACCCTGTGTCACCCACCAGGCATGGCATGCTGACAGCAGATCCAGAAAGTGTCACCACTGTGACATGAACACACTTCACTCTCTCCAGTTCAGCCCACGGATGGATGAACTCACACCAACAGCCCTCCCACAGCTCATGGATCAAGCAAATGCTCACAAAGACAACCACAACTTCCTATCGTGAGCCCAGATCATGCTGCCAGGATGGCAGCACCAGATCCAGTTTGGGTCTGTACCTCCAGTTAGCTCAGTGCAAGCAGAGGCAGGAACCAAGGGGTGCACCAGCTGTATGTCCCCTCTGCCCTGTTATGCAAAAGCAACTGCTCCAGAGGACAAAAAGTTGTTTAGAGCAAGGAACTCCTGCTGACCTGCAAAACCCTTGCTCAGGAGGAGACAGCCAAAACAGGGAGGAGGTTTATGGCCAGCCACTCACAGCAAGGAAGGGTCAGGAAGCCCTTGGTCCCCAGGGACCACGGGAATTTCAAGCAGCTGCTGCTAACAATTAAAGCCTTGGGACAGTGTTTCTGCAGAGGAGCAGGGAGGAGCTGCCCCACGGTCCCTGGGCAGCTCCAATCCAAGGAAGCAAAGGGCAGACCCCGCCAGGGAGCTGCCCAAAAGGCTTCCCAGCACACGAGATGCTGGCCAGGGCAGCAGTGTGGGCTGCCAAGTCAGGAGAGCAGAGGGGCTGACCTCTCCCCTTACCTGTTTCTCAGTCATGGCATAGATGTGCTGACGGTCGGGGCTCAGCACCAGGTCTCGCAGGATGGAGCTGCCTTCATGGGCCACAACATTCTCGTATTGCAGAGCTTGATGCTTCCTCTCGGCTGGCAAGTCCACCAGGATCTGTGGGAAGAGCAAGGGGGGATGAGCACAATCCCTCACACACCTCAGCCCCTACACATGCTGTGGGATACACAGTGTGCCCCATTAGGGACACCATGCTCCATCCCACACCAACGTGGTCACTCCACAGCCCCTGCAGCAAGGCAAAGTATCAGCAGCTCTGCAAGCATCCCAACCCTTTCCACAAGGCCAAACTGCAATGCCTCCTTCACCCTACTACATTTGTCTGGTGCATTTGCACCACATTCATGCTGACGGCATTCATTTCTCTCCAGAGAAGGAGGACACATCCCTGGTTCTCACACTGCACCCCACTCCATGCTGCTGCTCAGCCCCAAAGCCCCTCCAACTCGTAGCATGGATCAGATGAGCCCCCAGCTTGCAGCAAAGCATCAAACCCCATCTTGTCCCCGTGGTGCCAAGAGCAGCTCGCACATCGCAGCGCTCTGAGCCCTGCCAGGCAGGACGCTGCGGCGCACACAGGCACGGCTCTGTCAGCCCATCCATCAGAGGAAACACTTGGACTCGTGACCGGGGAAGTCAAGAGGGTCTCAAGGAAGTTGGAGGTCAACAGAGGTTCAGAAAGCGCCTTTGTTCCCTGAGCAGGAACATGGCAAAGGCTTTAATCTCCTTATGGCTCACAATTACGTTAAAGCTCTTCCTAAGCACAGTGGTTCCTGCCTGTCCCGGTGAGCAGCACATCAGGAGGCACTGTGGGGCTGGAGGCACACACCATACAGGGCTAAACTCAGCTCTGCCACATGGCAGAACCTGATTGACACCTCTGTGAGCCAGAGGTACTTCCTGCTCATGCCATCACTTGTGATAACCCAAGATTCGGGCTGTCCCCTGGCACACATTGCCAGAGAAATGGCTCAGGGGGTCTGGTGGGATGGGATGGGATGGGATGGGATGGGATGGGATGGGATGGGATGGGATGGGATGGGGCCACACCAGCAGTACATTCTGCAAAAATCCCAGTGGTAGGCAGTGAAGCATCGTGCCCAGTGAAATATAGCAAACTCCATCTGGGATCAGCTCCACACTGGTGGTGGCACACACAAGGACCTGGTCCAGCATCCCCATCTGCAGGACTCAGGATGCCCCCACAGCAGAGGGGCAAATCAGCTGCTGGGAAGCACCCCCCAAACACATCCCACAGCCCTGCCCCAATCATCACACCCACTCCCACAACCCAGCACAGCCATGACCACCCCTAGTGCCTCCACGGCAGCCCCAGCATCACAGCCATCTCGTCCTCTCCTGCAATAAATTGCCGCCGGCATTTGCACAGTTCCCAATCAGGAGGATACGGGCCAGGAAAGCAGGATCCCGGTGTGCAGCTGATTAGCATGGAAATGTATGCGGCTCACAAACAAACCGGGGCCCGTTTAATTAGAGCGGCGCCTTTGATTCACTGCCAGCCTCCTGCATGCACCAGCCCTGGATTATTTTTAGGCAGTTTTACAAAACAAATGTATTTAATTAAGAAAGAGACCCCTGAGCAACCAGAGAGAGATGAGTCCTGCATAGCAGTGAGCAAAGGGGCCGCCGTCTCCCCAGAGATGTGGCAACTGGGCTTGCAGGGCCAGGCTAACTCTTGGGAGCTCAGGGCACAGCCAAAAACCCCCTGTACATCCCACCACAGGACTAACCCGTGGTCCTGTTACTTACACACCTTCTCATCCTTTGCTAGAGCCTGACAAAGACCCTGCTCCCCACCAGCCGCACATTTAGTACCACTGTGTGCTGGGGAGCCCAGAGGTACCGAAAGCTTCTGCCCAGGGTATCTGCCCAGGTCCAGGACCATGTTTGTTCCTACTCCAAACATCAGAGGTCAAGCGCCAGACACCTGCAGTACAGGGCCACGTGGCACCCCTGCCCTGCAGTGTCCCTTGCTCAGGGGTACCCAGCATCACGCCCAGAGCACAACCCTGCCACCCCACACCTCCTCACAGGTTGCTCCCCTCCCAGCTCTCAGCATCTCCCCTACAAAGCCCAGCCCAAGCCAGCTCTCTGGAGGAGGGCAATGGAGTACCCCTTCCACTCCCCAGCAAGGCACCATCTCCCCACCTTGCTGTGGCAAAGTGACAAACGCACCTTTCCAATCCTTTTATGGGCCGCAGTTGCGGCACAGAATAATCAATATAGTTTTACCCTGGTTCTAAAATAGATCTATGGCTGGATGTCGCGCTGGCAGTAATTTTTAACTAGCGGGGTAATTTCCCCATTACATTATTGCACTGTGCAGTGCTGGGAAAGAGAAAGAGATGTATTAAAAAAGCAACAGACATGAAGCACTTCCAGTTAATTTGAGGCTCCAAGAAGAACCTAAAAATACTCTTGGTAGTCAAACGGGGCTGGAACCCAGCCTGACACACATCAGGATGATCTGGTGGGGCCATGCACACACAGGAACCCTTCTCTCCAGCACCTCTCCCCCCATTAAGGATAATCTGTAAGTGTGTTTGGGATTCAAGAAAATGAAATTTGGAAGGCCTGGTAATCAAGTTGTTTTCTGGTTGGCCAAAATGCCAACCTCTGTGCAGGGCACAGAGGGAGATTCTGAATTAGCTCCTGGTAGGAAAACACATCCTGACACTCCTCTCCAGCATGAGGAGATCATAGAACCACAGAAAGGTTTGGGTGGAAGTACACTTATAGATCATCTAGTTCTAACAGCTCTGTTCCAACTCCCTGGTATAATGGTGTTCCATTATACCAGCTTGCTCAAAGCCCCTTCCATCCTGGCTTGAACACTCCTGGGGATGGAGCATCCACAGCTTCTGTGAGCAGCCTGTGTGAGCAGACAGAGCCCAGACTCCTCCCTTGTCACACAGGACCCAACTGCCTACAGCACCCACTGCTGTGCAGACAGAGATGGGAAGCCAGCATCAGGGCCTTTCCAGCAGGATTATCCCAACATGAATCTACCCATCCTGGCTAGCAGGATGAGGATGGGCTGTTGGGACTACAGTAGCATGGTGGAGCAGCACAAGGAATGCACAAGGAGTCTTCCATCTCCTACAGACACTTGAAGGGACCACTTTCCTCCCCCTCCCTGCACCCAAAGGGTAGCTGGAAGCAGGGAGAGGGGGAGAGGACACAGTTTAATCAAAGCAGACCCCCTCAGAAACACACTCCTTCCTGCCCACCCTGCTTGCCTTCCCACCCAGGGGAAAAGACATTTACCATAAATAAATAAATAAATAAACATATTAACCTTTCTCCTCATCCTGACGCTGATATAATTACCCAATACTAATAATTACTCACACTAATTTCTTGCTCAGGATTCCTGCCCTCGCTCCTGCCTGCCTCAGGCTGGCTCCAGGCAGCAGCTCGGCAGTGCTGCCTCCTCCCAGGAGCTGCAGGAGCCCTAAGAGGCAACCAACTCCTGGGGCTGTAGTGGGGCACAGGAGCAGGAGTGAGGGTCAGCTTGAAGGGCTGCTGCCTTGTTAAGTACACAGGGAAAACCAGAGGCATGAAATTATAAACTCCCTGCTTGGGTGAATCATCTCAAAGCAAGCCCAGGGGCTGCTCTGCCACAAACTCATGTGCACACCCTGCCCACCCCATGGGGCCAGCACCCAGCACAACTTCACTCTGAAGAGGGAAGCGTTTAAGACCTGCACCCCCAGAAGTTGAGAACCCTGGCAAAGGAAGGATGAGGGAAAGGATGCAGTGCAACTGTCCAACCCCCAGGGACCCTGGGCTAGTGAGTGGCTGTACACAGCACACCCCAGCTGGGCATAAACAAAATCCTCTCCCAAGAGACTCAGAGAGGGTTCTGGGGATGGCTTTGTCTTGGCTGGAGAAAGAAGTTGCCATCCCACATAAGGCTTTGGAGGAGGTGAGGACAGTCACCTTGCTAACAAACACCTCCTTCCACGGCAGCACGCTTCTCCCCTGGGCAAGGTGCCCTTCAGGCCTGGCCACTGCCATGACCATTGTCCGATTGCTGATCAGCAAACCACCAGGAGGAAAATCTCCCAACATCCTTACAGCACCAGCAATGGGCACGAGGTAGAGAGGAGCACCTCCCCGGGGCCGACTTTTGGAAAGACAGGCAATGAGAAGAACGCAGGGCAGAAGCCATGACCTGGCATCCACCCAGCGCTGGCAGCGGGTCCAGAGCACGGCGGCTGTGGAGGACAGGGCTTTACAGCTCAGTCTGGGCCAGGGACACCAGGTGGAGAGGGAGGAAGCACAGCCGGAGAGGGAAGGCAGCTGCAGACATGCCAAGGCTGCTTTTGGATTTAACACGTGCCAGCACAGATCTGTCTGGGGTCTGGGAGGTGTTTGGGTGGGCCACTGGCTCCTCACAGGACCAAAACCACATCTTTGGGGGCCCGCAGAGAAGGTCCCCAAGAGGCACGATCTCACAGGGGACACCCCTAAGCCCACCACCAGGAAGGGGGGGCTCCTCACTGCCCCACACCCCATCCTCCCACAGGCCCTCCCACCCCAGCCTTACATCTCCCCACCTCCAGGCTCTCAAGCCCCCATCCTGGGTCCCAAGCGGTCCCCCGCAGACCCCTCCTCCGGGCAGGAGAAGTGCTCAGCCAGGCTTTGTACTCTTATCTGTGCAGGGCTGTGATTAATTCGCAGCGGCTGGCAGCAGCTACAAGAGGAGGGCGCTTTTGCCCGCCTGCCACACTTCAAAGGCAGGGACTTATCTGCCTGAAACACACTCCGCAGCCTTTTCACGGGGACCCTTTCCAGTTCCACGGGGCTCGCACGGTGCTGACGGGCAACGCGAAAGAAAGGCTTATTTATGGGAGTGCATTTCAAAGCCTCCCCTCTTCCCTCTCAACACGCGCTGAGGGAAGCAGAGAGTTCCCCAGCCCCAGGGATGTCCATCGGGGACAGAGATTGAGCAGGCAGGGACAAGATGAGGCTGTGAGGATGCTGGAAAGAGGTCCCTGCCCCACCTGTGCCCATGTCCTTGAGCCCTTCCTGCTCTGTTATCTTACCAGTGAGCGGCTCTGTAGCACATCCCTGAGTTGGGAGGAGGAAGAAGCTTTGACATGGCTGGAGGGCAGAGTCCAGCCCCAGAACTGAAACCTCTCCTCCTCAGACACCATGGAAGCCCCAGGCTCCCACATCCAAGTCAGCAGGTGCACATGTCCCCTCCCTGAGAGTGGGGCCATGCGAACACCCCCAGCATTCTGCTTTGATTTTGGCACCATCCACCCAAAAGGCACAGGACTGGGCAAACATAACCAGAAAAAGAGTGGGTCCTGGCAGAGCAGGTGGCCCCTCAAGCCATGGGGCCACCTCCCAGAAGGAACAGGGGGCCTTGTGCAGCCTGGCCACCCTGGGGCAGAAGTGACAACTGCTGCACAGCGTCACACAATACCACGATGACAAGCCTACAGCTGGAAGAGGCACATCCCATGTCCAGCCAGGGGGGCTAGTGGGGAAAGGGATTGCCTTGCAGGGTCACCCTGCACAGCCCCTCCTGGCACATGGCCTGGGCTCACCCCAAGGCAGTAAGGCAGTGTGGAGACAGGGACACCAGCTGCCCTTCCACATGCCTAGCCCTAGGACCAGCAGCTGCCACACACACCCCTCTCCAGTTTCCAAACGAAGGGAAAGAGGACAGGACAGCCCTGCAGAAACATCCCAGCTATGCGGGGCAGGCTGGCGGCCGGCTCCCCGGCTCCCAGTGTTCCCCCAGCCGGCTAGCCAGCCACCCTCCCTGCCCTCCCGCCAGCTGCCTGCAGGAATGCACCAGGATCAGACAGACACCTCCCGCCAGATGGGCAGGCAGCTGCGGGCTGCTCCAGCCCGGCAGGGCTGGGTCCTGTCCTGCCGGCCTCCTCTGAAGGAGAAGGTTTCACTGGCCGTTCATACAGGGCTGGGATGCTCCTGCCTCATCACCAACCTGCCGAGGAGCAAGGTGAGCTGCCCGATTCCATTCAATGAAACCCATTCAACTTGATAAAGGTGAGCACAAGCCAGGCTTTTGTCCTGGGCCCAACATCGCTCTGAGTCGTAGAATATTGGGACTTTAATCATATCAGTGCAAAAAAGCAAAAAACAAGGAGGTAGTTAATCCAAATCAATGCTCAAATGCTCAGCAACAAATCCAGCACCACACTGACACTGGCAGATGTGACATGGGTTCACCCAGCTGGTTTTGAAGCACATGGTACTGCCAGTGTGCCATCCCAGGAAGCATCCTGAGCTCAGCCATGTGGGCTGAGCACAGACACACTCACTGCACCTCTCCAGGAAGGTGGGGTGGGAATTGGGTGAAGGCACTGGGGTTTGCCACAGGAAAGAGAAGAGAGAGGGAATCAGGGCGGCAACCCTGCCCAGCAGGTCCCCAAAACATCGTAACACCTTCCCCAAAACTATTCAACCACCTTTTTCTTTCATTTAAACTCATTTCCATCTTTTCCTCTTGTTCAGCCACCCACACAAGCGGTGCTCAACCATGCTAAGTGGGCTCAGCAGAGCCAGTTACACCGGCACCAGCCCACGTGGCACAGCATAGGACTGACCAGCTCCTTACCCAACATCTGCAAACCTCCCCAAAATCTCTTCTGATCAGGTCTGCCAGCATTGCTCCATCAGCAGGACACACAATACAGCCTAACACACTGTTCCAGCAATTTTGACAGAATTAATGCTGTCAGAAAAATCCCTCCCATCTTTCTGTACCAGAACTGAACTGCTGGAAAGAGGGAGCAAGTGCCAGGGTAATGCACAGGAGAAGCATCTTTGACAGAGTCAAACCCAAGTACAGGAGGGACTGATGGATAACACGAAGTGGTGGGAGGAATTACAGACACACCCCCTCACTGGGAGCCACACAATATGGGATGAGTTAAGGCAGTTGCCCCATTTCCATCTCAGATAAAACCCCAGGTCCCATCCTCATCCCCTCCAGCCCCACAGCAGCTCCGGCAGTCCCGAACCATTGATTTCTCAGCTTTGCCCTTCAAAACCCTCTTGGCTCAGAGCCCAGTTCATATCGTCTAGTCACTCAGGAGCAAAATATCTCTATTATTATTGCAATTATTTCCCAATCAGCATCGCTCAGGGCTAAGGCAGTCAGAGGGGGCCCCCAACAAGCAAATCAATGGGCAGGCGCTGCCCTGGGGCTGCCGGGGACTGGGCAGGAGGTGCTGGCAGCTGCTCAGTGGCATAAGGGAAGGAGGGTGGGGGACCCCAGGGACCCCTCCATGTGATGCTATGGCCTGGAAATAGCAGGGGGGCAGTCCTTGGTCTTTGCTGACCCTCAGCCAAGCAACAGTGATGCAATTTAACCTCTGCACAGAGCGTGCGCACAGCCACGAACCCTGCACGATCTGGGTGCCACGCAGGGGCTCTGCCTCCGAGGCTAAAGAGAGCTGACAGGAATTCCAGGGTGTCCCTGGGGGCAGCACGGCAGCTGCCAGGGCATCAGATCCCCGAGGAGAGAGCGACAGAGCGACAGTCTCAAAACTATGCCTCCAGCAACACAGTGCCTGTGCCCATTCCAGCATAAACATGCAGTGAAACGGCAGCACCACAGCCCACCACAGAAATGTCCCTCTCCAGGGAGGGGAATGCAGGCAGGTAAGACAGTCCTGCTTTCTCTCAAGCCTTGGGAAGAAAGGAGGAAGCTGTGGAGGTAGGAAAGCCCCAGTAACAGAAGGAGAAGGAATTTTAGCCTTGCAAAATGGAAGGTAAGGGCAGGAAGAGCACAAAGCATAACACGACGGGGATCTCCTCTCTGCATCCCACTGTTCTTCTCCGTGTAAAAATAAAGCCCTGGGTGACAGCAGTGAAGGGCAGAGCACATCACAGAAATACTGGATTATTTTTTCTCCTGTTCATTAATTACTGTGGGCATCCCAAGAGTCCCAGCAGGCCCCAGGCATGAAAGGCATGAATGAAGCCACGGCGATGTGTCACCCTCCTGGCTCCCACAGGACTCAGACTGCACGTGACCAGCCTGGAGCAAGTTAATACCTAAACCATCCAGAGAAGGCCCTGGGGAGAAAGCTCTCACCTGAAGGGCTCAATACTGGGTTTTCAAGACAAAAGCCATCTCTTCCCCTGCCAAGGCACTGGCTCCTCCAAAGAGATCACATGCAGACCAGCCCAAACCCTTGGCTTCTGGTTTCCCCTGACACACAGCCCATCAGGCAAGCAGAGAAGACCCAGAGCCACCATCCCCAGCTTCTCCATAGCCTAGAAATTGCTATTTATTCTGCAAATCCAAAACATCACTTATTTACCTCTTGATGATGCTGCTCAGCTCAACAGGGCAGCATAAACCTTCTTTCCTGAGCTTCTGCCCAGATATGCAACCAACATGCATGGCAAAGACTTGTCCCACCACCCTCACCCTCCTGCCCACTTGGGACACTAAGCAATGGTCAGGCAAAGTCTCTGCCTATGGCCAGGAGTTCCTTGCTGCCTGAGAACAGGGATGGGGACCACCCCCTTTCTGGGGTAAAAAGGCAGGGAAGGGGTACCAGGCCTTCACCAGGGACATGTCAGAGAGGAAGTATGAGCTCCCAGGGCTGCAGCACAGCTGGAGATCAGCTGGATGCCTCCTCCCCTCTCGGCTCCAGGAAAATAGCTGTTTCCTTCCTGGTCCCTAAACAACACAGCAGCAAGAGAGGAGCTGCCTGAGGACTAGGCAGGGGCTGTTGGCCTTGCAAACAGAGGAGCCAGTGGCAGGAAAAGCCCACAGAGCAGAGTCTGTGGAGGGACATACCCCAAGGTGGGGATCTGTTTTAGGCTACTCCCCCTGGTCAGATCCCCTCCCACCCCAGTGGCCACCACAGCAGCCTCACACACACATTCAGCACCAGCCAAGCCTCTTGTTTCAGTGGGGCTGCCTGTGCAGGAATTGATGGCTCACGTCTGGATTTACCCATCCATCACACTCTGACACCTTCTGCACCCCCAGCTCAGATCCCCACTCATTCAGCTCCAACCACGTAAGGCAGCAGCCACTATTTCCCCAGCATGAGAGCTGAAAGCCATTTCCTGCAGCAAGGTGGTTATAATAGGAACGAAATCCACTGCCCATTCACCTCCACACACGGAGAAGGACAACACCAATGGCATGGGGGGTTCAGCTTCACCCGTTTAACATCAGCTTTGATCCCTTCCTACCCATCAGCCCTCTTTTTACTGCAGCTCTGCGCTGTCCTGGTGTTTTATCTCCATGGACAAATCACACCAGACTGCCCAGGAGAAGCTGATAAGCAATAAACAATCAGGGTCTAAATACTGCAGGGCATAGTGTCATTAAATATTAAGAGGCAGCACAGCACAGGCAGCAGGACTGGGCATGCAGAATCTCTTACAGATTAAATGACAAAATCATACATTATATGATGGACTTCATGGGAATGCAACCCATGGCATCAGGAGAAGGCAGAACGTTACAGCCACACTTTTTTTTTAACCTTCTCTGATCAACAGTTCCACTATCAACATGCCTAGATCAAAACTCCAGGTCCTGCCTTTCCTCACGAAACAGTCCCTGCTCCAAACACAAACACCTTCAAGATTAGAGAAGAAATCCTCCAACATTCCATGGCCAGTGATCCTGGTGATAACAGCCAGCTAAGCCTGGCTTCACACTGAGCACACCAGAGTGCCTGCAAATATTTTGCTTGTAATAGACCCTCTCACTCACTCCGGCTTGAGCTCTTGATGCATTTGCTAAATTCTCTGATCTTCCTTTTTTGTTCACATTTTAAAATTTCATTCCCATACTCCAAACTTCTGCCCCCCACTACAGCATTTCCAACCCAGAGAGACACATCCCTGGCTACACTAGATCCTTCTCCATGTCTCCAAAAAGCCAGGGGAAAGCTATGGGGCCATGGCTCCCCACCATGCAGAACTCATAGCGAAGAAAACCACTTGTCTGCAGTGGGCTCCCTGTTCAAAACCAGGATGGAAATTAGGCCCTTCAGTCTGTGCATCAGAGCAATTTCGAAGGAGAGATTGAGAAGATTTAAATATAGAGATTGCTTTCCCTGAGGATGCTGCTCAAGATATTTAAGAGCTCAGGTTTTACACAGCATGGATTTCCTTTGGCACCAATGCAGAACTCTCTGCCCTGCTTCCACAGACAGCAATCCCTTCTGCAGGCTGTCAGGGAGCACAGGGTCCTGTTGGCCAACACAGAGCCCATCATTGACCACAGGACTCACCCAGGGAGGTAAAGTGGGGTGCAGAGGGGCTGAAGCCCACCCTGAGCTTCCCAGGTGTGATAGCACTTGGCCACAAATCATTGTGACCTTGGCTCTTGCAGGTCCAAGCAATGGGAAATGAAGAGCCTAGCTATCCCCTTGAAGAATTCATCCTGGGAATGCAGGGTTGCTCTCTGAAAGCATGGCTCTTGCTAAAACCAGACCAGACCAGACCACATGCCACATTCAAAACCAAGTTCTCAGAAGATCTTTAAGGAACACCTACCACCTGCCCCACCATTCCCACGGCTTCCAGGGGATCTCAAGTGGAGCTGCTACCCACCAGGACTTGCCAGCACTTTGGCCAAGGAGCATTCCCACACAGGAATACAGTTGACATTTGGCAGCCTGGAGAGAGCTGGGCCAGGATCAAGCACAGCTGGACCTTATCAGCCTGGTGCTGGGAGGAACAGAGATGGGGACAGGCAAACAGCCCCCTGAAAAACAGCTTTATCCCAAGATGCAACCCTGGCAGGCACCCATCACATGCCTGAATATCTGTAAAGGGAGGCCAAGGGGTGGGAAATGATGTTAATTAAAGTTTTAATTACTGTAACCAAACGAGTAGTATAATTACTTTATTCTCACAGAGACTTCAAACTGATTAAGGACCACGTGCACAATCTTCGGGTTGATGCGGTTTTTAATTAAATGTGCCATCGAAGATGGTGAGAGGGTGGGCAGCACCATGGCTCAGCCCTTCCTGGACCTCCAGGGACCTCGTGTGAGGAGGGAGCCCAGGCTGGCAGAGACATGTGGATCACCAGCAGCAGGGAGTGCCAAAGGCAGCTGCTCTGGGAAGACTGAAGCTGGCAGGGTGCACATTGGTGTCTTGGAGGAATAGTTCCTCTCCTCTACATCAGCCCTCAGTTTCACATTCCCCCAAAACATCTACCTTTACAAACATTTCCAAAACAGCCCCACATGAGCACTGAAAATATTAATAAACTGGTGCTGCCAACTGGAGGGAATGATTAAAAAACAATTTTGCAAAGGTATCCTTTTCAAATAATAATAATACTAAAAGACAAAGCAGTAGAAATTAAATTCCCAGTCCCCTACCTCAAATAAATAGTATCAGAATTTGAAATGAGACATAATTACCCCGGCAAGGTTAAAGCTGCTAATGCACACGGAATACAGAATCACCATCCATCATAATCATATCTCATATCGCAGCCATTATTTATAATTAGGACGCACAGTTTAAAAAACACATAAAGACGCCCATGCAATGCAGTAATTCTTCTGTTATTGCTCCTGGAGGGCCAATCCTGCTCCGATTTGTGGAGTCCAGGATCAGGCAAAAGTAATTCCCTGAAAGTCATTCCCAAAAAGCTCTTCTCTGGGAAGGGGAACCCACCTCAGCCCACCCACAAGCCCTGCTGACAACAGTAGGGCACAGCCAGGCTGCACTGGGTCCATCCCAGCCATTTCAAATGCAAGTGGGCTCACAAAGCATCCAGACATGAATTTACAATTTTTTCCCCAAATGCAAGTGCAGGAAGAGTGGAACTGAGCAGACAGTAGAGCCACAGGCTGGCTCAGTGAGGCAGGGACATGCAAGCGAGAGCTGGCCTGGTGGGCTTTGCCTGGGCTTTCTCCTCTGCTGGGTGGTTGCTTTTTTTTTTTTCCACCTATTTTCAAAACCACAAAACGAGTTACAGCAAAAGCTGGGAAAACCAAGAGCTAACCCCAGAGCTGCTGAAAGCTGCCCTCCTTTGAAGCGTGGGCTTTGCAGCCTGCCCCCATGCCCCAGTGAAATATTAACAAGCTTCCGGCGAAGCAGGAGGAAATTACGCTTAATATATTCTGGGGAAGTCCGCAGACAGCAGTGCCTGAGCAGCAGAGCCTGGCTCTAGAGAGACCTGCCTCCAAATCCCCTCTCCTGCCAGCAACAAGGAGCAGCCAGTCTGCAGCCTGCAGGGACATGCAGCAGCTTCATTGCACACACAGGCGCCAAGCAAAGCCCTGGCACAGTAAAACCACTGAACATGGTGGGGTACACAGCTGGTTCTGAGCCCCAAGAGTCTGGAAGAAGTGGATTTACACCCTTTGATGACAAAATAGAAAGAACAGTGGTTGGAGAGGGTGTCTGGGGGACACAGAGCCGTGATGGCAGAGGTGACAGCAAAAGCCCAGGGATGACACCAAGGAAAGGAAAGATGCATGAACACACATGTGTAATTCTAAGCTACAGCATTTTCATAGAAAAAGCAAGCTGGGATAAGGACAGGGAAGAGCTGAGGCACAAGTCTCCTGCTCAAGCAGCCCCAAGAAGGAGCTCAGCCCTCAGCAGCCCAAGGGGAACAGCCAAAGCCGGCTCCCCCCACCAGTCTCATGACTCTTACTCACAGCAGAGCTGCACATTCTCAGAAGTTTCATTAAGCTGTAAAACCAAGGAAAAAAATAACAAGGAAGGGGGGAAAATAGCCAGCTTGCAGATGCACATACAAATGCACACTCACCAGAACACAAGAAACACTTTTCTAGTGAAATTTACCATAAAGAGAGCAAAACCTCGGCCAAATTTTCAGGCCAGGTCCCCTTACTGGGGGTGCTGTGTTCCTGCAGTATGAGAGGATAATAGGCACAGGGAGTAGTCAGAAGGAGGACACAATCAGAAAAAGGCTGTGCACAGCAGCACTGCCCCACTGCCACCACAAAATGGGGGGAACAAGCCTTTTTGGGGTTTGCTGTGCCCACCTGGCCATCAGCTCTCTGGGGCAGGCTGTCTCCTTGCATGGTGAGTACCAGCCTATGCACCTCATCATAAGTGAGGGCTCTGACCTCCAGGGCTGCACACAGGAGACCTAGGGCATCCCTTGGGCCTGCACTGAGCATTTGCCAGCTCCTCCATTTCACACAGCCAGTGCACTGCCCAGCATGCCCAGGACCTGCAGGCTTGCAGGAATGAGTAAGTTTAGGGAATACCATGTTGGGAATGCCAAAGAGGGGATACTCCCCACAAGACTATGGAGGAGGAATATTACAAAGTCAAAGGGGAGAGGGTCATCCCCCCTGCAGCCAGTGCTTCCCCAAGCCCTGAAATGGTCATCAGCACCTCGCTGGGTTCTGTCTGACATCCTTCAGCCATCTCAGCCCTGATAGCACACACTAGAAGGACTTTTAACACCAGTGAAGGCTGAGTTTACCGCAAGCAAAGCAGCACGGAGAGGAGGAGGTACTTTGCAGGCTTGGGCAGAGGATCACTATTTGCCCTTCCAAGTGCTGAAAACTAATCCCCCCTTCCCCCTTTTTATCCCATTGAAAACTTGACAGAACCTCCTAGCGCTTTGCAGTTGAAATTGGCAGGTCTTAAATTAATTGACTGCAATTTTACACAACAACATGTTTAGCTGCGAGCTGGCCCGCGGCCCGCTTGGCTCGCCACCGCTCCCCAGACACTTTTCAAGCAACCTCCAAAACTTCATAACACATCGAAGGCGAGGCGAGCAGGCTGCCAACGTGACCCACTCCCTGCCAAAAGCCAGCCTTGCCTCCCCTCGCCCCCACCCCGACCCTGCTCCAGCTCCTCCGGTGTTTTCCCCCACTCTCGTTAATGGCTCGTTAAATTATTCTTGTCATCTCCGAGGATTTTTGCTGCTCCAAACGCCGAGGAGCACGGGGCGGGCTGGGTTACGGGCCCGCTGCTTTGCCATGGAAACGGCAGCCGTGGGACCAATGCACGCAACAGGAGTGAGAAAAGTCAGGGTGGTTTTTTTTTTTTTTTATTTCAATCCACCCTGACGCATTCCTGTTCTCCTTCTGCTTAATACCCCGAAGGACAAAGCCCAAAGCAAAAGATGACAAGGCAGCGGCAGGTTTGTAATGTCCCCATCCGGGACTGAGTACTTGGGTAATGCAAAAATACACAACCCCAGTACCCAGAAACGAGACGACGCCTGCAATCCTCCTCCCACCCACCCAAAAAACAGCAATGCTCCTCTTAGGACAGGGTCTGGGGGCCACTGTGGCTCATGTGGAGCCTGCCTACAACCGAGCCCCAATAACTCAGGGCTGTTCCCGGCTCGAGGGCTCCCCGCCTTGCTGCCAGCTCCCGCGAGATGCTGCGGCTGCCTGGGCCAAGCGCCCCAGCGATGAGTCAGCCCCAGCTCCCAGCCCTAATGCAATCCCGTCCCCAGTGCCGGGCAGCTTTCCAGGCCATGTCCACAACATGAAAGGCGCGCTCTCGCCGCACTGCTGGGTCGAGAGCTGGAGGAGGAGAGAGGAGGATTGCTCCGGCTCTGCCGAGGACTTGGGTCGAGCAGCTGATGCTCTGCGAAAGCCAAACTGGGGGTGGGTTGTTTGTGTGATTTCATTGCTTGAACAAACAGAAACATCCTGTATGTGATTAAGAGCCTTTATGGAAAACACACCAGCGCTGAGCCCCGCAGCTGGGGCCGAAGGTATGGCTGTGGCTGGGAGGCAGCGCGCAGCAGGGCTCGGCTGCTCCGGGGCAAGCAGAGCTCCCTGGCAGGTTCACGCAGCCACAGCACCTCAGGGATGTTCCAGACCATGCACAGGAACACACATCCCCGCTAGGAAATCACCTCCCCCCAAAAAATGTCAGCGGGGTTACCGACAGCCCACAAGCCGCAGGCGATGGCTGCTCCGGGAGAGGCAGCCAAGGCTCTAACATCACTGTGAAGCTTTAATTCTTTCCTTTATCACCTTCTGCCCGGGGATATCAAAGTACTCCACACATGCCTCAGGACTGCTCCTCCTTTTGGCTGCAGGCATCACCACCCGCGGCTGGCACAGAGGAGAACTGGACGATGTGAGCAGAAGGGAACTGACCACAGTCCAGCATCACCTCCCTTCCCCCCTCCCCGCCCCAAAAAAGGGAGAATTCCAGCTCCTGCCAAAAAGCAGGACTTGCCTGGACTTGTGCAGCCATCACCTCCGCAGCCCTTGCCCTGCACTCCAACAGAGCTGCCTCGAGGGAGCCACGCCAGGAAAACACATGCTTTTGTTTAAGGAGCACAGGCTGAGCAAGGAAAAAAGCACTTAAACGTTACACACTCACTCACCAAAAAAAAAAAAAAAAAAAAAAAGAAAATTGAAGTTTTGTAGTTGTTTCTCTTTGGCAAGGTTCAAAATAGGGTAAGGCTTTTGTTTTTGCTGGGAGGCTTTAAAAAAAGAAGTGTACTTCATCCAAACCATCCTTAAAAACATTCTTGACATTTATTACCAGAAACTTTTCCTCCAATTAATTGCTTCTATACAGCTATCATTTTCCTGATGAAAAACAACACCAGAAACTCGCAAGCTATTTAAAAAACGCTCACCCTCTCTCTCTGTTTCTCCCTTCTCTCGAGCATAAACAGAATTAGGGAGGTTAGAGGGGTCAAAAACTACAGTTTTGACTCAACAGCCTTGACCAGTGAGAGCTGCCACCCGTGGCAGGGACACTGAGGGCAAGATTTGGAGCTCAGTAGATGCTGCAAAAATACCTCAGGTCCTCAGGTATGAGGTATCACCTCTGGCTCTGACTCAAATGCACAGTGGGCCAAGTCTCCACAGAAAAATCATGTACTTGGAGATTTGGGCTGGGTTTCTAGCCAAGGCTTTCACAGCATGGTGGCAAGGATGCTCACACAAGTGTGACAGCACATGAAAGGGGGAGCTGAAGCCAAGCAGAGGTGAGTGGAGATGCTTCCATCCCAGGATATAGTCTCAGGCAGATATGGTCTCAGGGAATATCAGAGTTGTTTGCATGCTCCTTATGACTTCCATTTCCAAAATAAAGCCCAGTCTCATTTCAGTATCCCAGGTGAGCAGACAAGCACCACATTGTCACACGGTGTGCCCTTAGTCACCGAGGCAAACCACACTTTGAAGCTCAAGCAAGCACATTTCCCCTCCCCACTCCCTGCTCCTCTATCCCGACGCTGAAGGCAGCAATTTTTTGCCCTCTTTTTAAATAAGAAGCCACTGGAGGAAGAAGCCAAAGCTCACACATCCTGCATCGAAGCTGACTCATCCCCCTGGGAGAGCCCAGGCATCTCATTCCCAGGTTATGTGCTCCAGCCACAGGCTCACACTTTCCCACCGGCAGATTCGAGGAGGAAAGGAGAGGCAGGAAGCAAACCCCCAGCTGAGACAGGGAGTGTTTATCTCACCTACTAGAAACACATCTTTAATTTTAAACGTTGAGCGTAAAAACAAGATCCCTTGAGGCTCATAAACATACCAGAAAGAGAAGGAGAGCAACACGGAGTAACCCTGGAGAAATAAACGGAGAATTCAATATGGGAAGTTCCCACCCCTTGCACAGGGTGGGGATCAGCTGGCACGGGCAATACGTGTGAGGTGCATTTTTCAGGGGTTTGGGTCTTTTTAAAGGACTTGGCTTATTTCCCACATAAACCATCACAAGCATCACCCTCCCCCATGAAACCAAGCGTGGTGGCAGTAAGCCCAACCCGATGTGGTGTTTCCATCCAGAGGGGCAGAGGCTGCTCCCCTCCCTCTGCCAAGAAAGCTGCCAGTACTAGATGCCTCCAAGGTGCCACATCCCGACATCCTCACCAAGGATGCTGAGCATTTCTGTGTGGCTGTCGCCAAGACACCCACTTTCCTTAGCTAATTACAGATGCAGTCACCCTGGCCAAGACACAGACCTATTTTTGGAAACTTTCAAAGAAAAATAAATACATATGTAGAGAGAGAGAGACACACACATGCGTGCACACATCAGACTGCATCATATTTTCCTCCATTAATTTCTTCAGTTGCATTCCACTCAGCAACTACCAATTAATTTTTGACCACTGTTAACGGAAAGCAAAAAGTCAGGGAAACCAGAGAACAGCCAGATGCTGACCCAGCCTCCAAGACCAGCAGGAGGGCAAACTGCTCTACAGACCCCAAGCTTGCCCCTAAGCACCTCTGTTGAGCCCAAAATCCATCCTCAGAAGGATTTGGCTGACTTTCAGTAAAAAATTAGTTTTAAATCCTGGTTGAGAAGAGCATCAGCAGTGACACAAGTTTGGTGGAGCTCACGGTTTATATGGATAATGTGTCCTTCAGGGTGGGAAACATGACCAGGAGTTTTCAAAGGAAATGACATCCATGTGTCTCCAGCTCCCTTCCTCCCTGAGCTCCACTGAAGAACAGCCACACCAAAATCACATGTACATTTAACATTGTCCCTTCACCTGTCACTACTCCTGCTCCCATTCACACAGCTCCAGAGGTCCATCACAGCCAGCAAGGACTACAAGTTGTCCCTAGAAAGGCAAGGAAATCCCTTACCTCGGGAACTGCAAGCCCATGGAGCAGCATTACCAGCATTAAGCCTCCAGCTACAGCAGCACCAGGTTTGCTCTGTGGATGCCAGCACATAATTAAGATCTACAGGGCTCTGTCAATCAAGGGGAGAAAGAAACTGCAGGGAACCCTCTCCTGGGACACAGAAGAAGCCTACACGTTGCTGGTGCCAGGATGCCCAAGGGATGCTGGTGGGATGGCACAAATTAAATCCACCCCTGGAGAAAGCAGCCAGGCTCTCCACCCTCCAAACTGCCTCTTCTCACCTGCTTTATGAACTGTAAACGCCCCAAAGCCGAGCCTGTGCTCTCCCAGTGCAGCATCATTGTTAACTCTTGCTCCAAAAGGAACAGCCTCTTAACAGCCCATGGCAACCCAGGGTGGCCCTGGAGGGAAGATCCAGCACTGCACGCATGGGAGATGGGGTGCTACAGGGTTTGATGCTTCCATCTGGCCCACTAAGGAGGCTGGGGGGGGGAAAAGAACATTTCCAGGGCTCCAGACAAAGGCAGGAAAAGTCCAAGGAAAGCAGAGGCTGCAGAGAACAAGTCCCCTCCTGCTCCGGAACATTCTCACCAACCCTTCCCTTCGGGCCAAACCACAGACCTTGGACCCACTGGCTCTGAGCTCACACTGCAGCAGCATCAGGGAGCAGCACAAGAAATCTGCACACACAGCCTAGAAGGCAGCGGGACAACCCCCCTCTTTTACCCTGGAGCACCAACCTTTCCCAGTCTGTTCCCAAAGAAGGAATGCCCAGCAGGGTGGAGCGGCATCCCCACTACTCCAGAGCCACGCACAGCCACGCTAGTGCACAAATTGCTTCATTAAATGTCATCGCATTAAGCCAGTTTCATGAATTTAACATTGTCCCCGGACTATTGTTTGCTTGAAAATTAAATTATGGCAACATTTGCTGTTTCAACGAGTCTGTCTGTCAGGGATAGGGCTGGAGGAGGAGATGCAGGCACAGGCAGGGGATTCCACTTCAGCAGTGGGGCTTCTGTGGACATGTGGCTACAGTGAAGATGGACAAGACATCCACAGCTTCCTTCACGGGGGCAGGAGAAGGGAAAAATCAAGCCAACATGTTGTTTCAACAAAAGCTAACCATGCCAGATGTGGAGATGTAAGCCAAGCTGCCTGGAAAGGGAAACCATCTCTGTTTTGGAGCAAATAAAGGCTCTGATCAGCCCCAGCAGCCACTGGCCAGCACAGTAAAGCATCACCCCATATCCCTCAAGGCACCACAGACCCTAGCTACCTCCACACGAGGAGATCAGGTTGGCAGTCCAGGGCTTTTTGATCTTTCCAGATTACAAAGGTTTGCCGCATACAGGAACACTCTGAGAAATTTCTCATTTATTCTTCCTTTTCCCTAGAGCAGCTCCTCTCTGCAGTATCAGAAACAAAGGTGACAACCTTTCGCTTTGTAAAGAAAACCACCAAACGAAGCAGACTATAAATAGCACCCAAAACTGACCCGCATCCCCAGCCAAGGGGAATGAAATGAAGACAAGTGAACGAACAGCTTCAAGGTCAGAGAGACTTTTTTATTTCCCCTTTGTTCAAGGACTGGTAATTTTTATCCATGCAGGAGAGCAATCCAAAATACATCATTAGGGTTGTAGCTAATAAAAACCACGCTGGCTTTTCTCAGCCCGGCGTTGCTTCTTTTGCCCACACAGGGATTATGGTGGGAGGGAGATGCTTCCCCCAGCACCTGCTCTACCAGCAGGACCCCTCCTTGCATCCCTCTCCTTGCATCCCAGTGCTGAGCACCTCGGCCATGCCAGATCTGTCCCAGCACAAAGCTACCAACCAATGCTGCCCTCAAGAGCACAAAGCGTGGACAAATTAAAGCACTATCCCATTATCCTGCCTTTCTCTGCCAGACTGTAGGGATGCTCCCCACTACTTCAGCCCATTCTCCGTCTGCAGAGAGCCGGCTTGTCACACGGCACTGGCTCTCTTCCTTCTCTCCAGCTGCTAAATGGCATTAAAAGAACTAAGCATCCATTAAATAAAACTTTCCCACTTGCTTCCCATGTAGACAATTGCTCTCACTGCCACGGGGAGGTTTCGTGCTGGCATCTGGTCCATGGGTACACAAAGAGCAGGGAGGTGCCAGGATCAGCTCTGGTATAGCACAGGTCATCCAGGGAAAGCACCGGAGAGAAACAGGGATGTGGTGCCAGAGGTCTCCACCCTCATCACCAGCCAACACCCACCCCAGCTCCTTTATTCCCATTTCACCCCACAATGCCGACCCCATGGGGCACCTTTCTGCTGCCTTCCCCACCAGTACCAGCCTGCTATTAGCATCCTTTCTCCTGCTCCACTTCAGAAAAGCCCATAATTAACAAGGGCAGGGGACAACAAAAGGCCAAACAGCAGTTCTGCCAAGCAGCCTGGGGCTGACACCATCCCCAGCTGGACCTGGAGACAAATGATCCCCGCTATGTATCAAAGTCTCAGAGATGGATGACAGGATCCAGCAGCCACTAAGGGGCAGATGGAGTCCACATCCTGCATCCCCAAGTGCCATAGCACACCTCCACCTTGCTCTTGATCTATGATGGATTTTCCTCCCAGCCCAGGAGGGAAAAGCAGGGAGGTCAGCCCATGGGGATGTCTGACCTTCCCCGCAGTCATGCTTTTACCTGAGGCAGGGCTGAGACACGAAGAGATCCAGACAACACTGGAGCTGGCTGAGCTCCTGCTAAGCACACATCCTCCCTCCTCCAGCAGGCCAGGGGCTGAGGGCAAATTCCTCAGGCACCATTAAATCTGGGTTAATGGGGCTGCACAAAGGCGAAGCAGGACACCAGCACTGCCCCTTCACACCAGGCATACCGACAGTCCCTGCCTCACAAACGGCTGCCTTCCTGACGAGCCAAGCCATCTTCCCTTTCCTTGGCTGCTTTTGGTGGGAGGTAAGGGCCATTCTCCCACCTGAAAAGCCAAAATTAGTCAGTGTTTGTGAAAGTTAGCCAGTGAATAGGCACAATGGCTCCAACAGGAGGGATCCAACAGAGCTGGGCCCTCCCAGCTCATTTCCATCTTAATGGAGTGGTTTTTCCCCCTGCCCTGTCCCCATGGGGCCACCACAGAGGTCCCCAGCAGGAGGCACAGTCCAAAGCAAGAGTCACGCTCCCGTTCTCCCCAGCAGAATAAAGGTCACAGACAGGGGCCACAGCCCCGCATTCAGCAGCACAGAGATACAGAACAAAATGCTCAGCAGCTTCATGCTTCAGCAACCCAACCAAACCCACCAGCCAGGAGGGAAAACCCACTGCTTACTGCTGGCACTGCATGCCCCCAGCCAGCGGACCCACCCCTTTTCCTAACGCCAGCCCCCAGTGACTGTGACCCAGACTCAGCATCCCCAAACATATGGCTCAGCATCCCCAACAACGACCCCAAAGATCACTCATCTGCCTTGTTCTCCCAGCACTGCAAAGCCATGGCCACCGATGCCATACACAGCGCTGCAACAACATGGGCAGGACCAGCGACGCACACAGTCACAAACCCTTGCAAGCTGTTGATTTCTCCTTTCCCAGGCCTATTTTCACACTACTTCCAGGGTGGTAGCCCCGACCAGGGTGTAGGATGGTCTGCAGGGACCAGCTGTGAAGGTGGTGGTGCTGCCGTGGATGTCACCAGCTCCTGAGCACACCCTGCAGGGCATCACCGACCTGTCCCGAGGGGCTGCCAAGCAGCGTTTTTCCCTCTAACCCCTTTTCAGTCAGATTGCAGAAGTCAGGTTCACACCTGGAAGCCCTTCTGAACACACAGCGCTTTGGGGATCTACCCCATATCCCTGAGCCTTCCCCAGCTTCCCCGAGGCGCTGCTCCCCAAAAGTCACCTTGCCTGCCGGCGGCAAAGTCCAGCAGCAGCACATCCCTACGGAGCGGGCTGATGGATGGGGGTGAGGCACACGGCTGCCTGCGGGCGCCCGGCGCCAGGGAGAGGCGAGACGTGCACCGTCAGCGCTTTCGGCAGCGAAGGTTGGAGCAGGGCTGGCTGCTGCTGCCTCCCGGCTGGCCGGGCGCCAGGCTCCCAGGCCTCGCTCACCTGCCGGCTTTGTGCGGAGAGCGCAGCAGATGGGGGAGAAGAAAAAAGAGGGCTGTGGCTTGCGAGTCAAAAAGCCTGGGGCGCGGAGGGTGGAGGGAGCGGGGTTTGAGGGCAGTGAGTCCCCTGACACCTCCTCTCCTTCCCCAGGGCTGTATGAGCACGCTGGAGCATCCCTTGGAGCGCCAGGAGCCTGGAAATGTTCGTCCCCATCCATCCTGCACGAGGCAGGAGCAGAAACCCCAACAGCATGCCCCTCCAGGAGTCACCCCAGGACGAAGCCGGCAGCTGCCTGGAGCCACGGCCTCGCCGCCCCGGCAGATCCCAGAGGCCAACGGTTCACGATGAATTTCTAATTGTTTCCTCCAACAATGAGACATCCTGTTCAGAGCCGAGCGGCGCAACAAAGCCCAGCGCCGGCGAGCGGGGCCCCTTCCTGCTGAGCAGGAATGGGGCGATGCCGAGCGCTCCCTGCCACGAGCAAGGGGACGGGAAGGCTCCACCGCCCCCTCCCCACCGCCCCATCCACTTAACACGCCTGCTCTCCAGCCTCCACCTTGATTAAAACAGCTTAACGACTCCAGCGAGGGCTCTCGAGGGGGCGGGGAGCCGCCAAGAGGTATTTGATGGATTCACTTTGGCAACCGTCGGCTACCTTGTCATGCCAATAAAATTATTGCCATTGATTGGGGAGAGGCGCGGGCGCAGGCTCCGGGGAGCGCATCTCCCTCCCGGGGCTGGGCGCCCGTGGAGCTGTGTGCATGTGGGGAGGGGGCGAGGGGTCTCCAGAGGATGGGATGGGCACGGAGCAGGAGAGGGCAGAGGGAAGAGGCAGGAGGAACAAAAGGCCCTTGTGCCGGGCAGCCAGCTGGGAAGAGGCAGCAACACGGGCAGGAGAGGATTTCCAGGGGCTGCGCAGGGGTCGATGCCTGGGGAGTCCTCAAGGGTCACCGGCTGACACCGCCAGGGCCAGGGCAGGGTTCATGCTCCAAATCTGTCCTGTGTCCCCCTCCACCCGCCCCCCCCCAAAAAAAAGCCAGCCAAGGCACAGGCAGTAAGCAGGGTAGCCAGCAGCAGGGTCACGAGGCGGGCCAAGCCTTCCCGGGCACCCCGGAGCTGGATTTCACGCGCCGAGACACAAAGGGCCCCTTTTCAGCCAGAGCTGCTTACCCTGAGCCCTAAGCAGAGGGTGATGCGAAAGGATCCGTGGGGACAGGGACCAGCAGGGTGGGCAGGGAGCCTGATGGCTTCTTCTCCCAGCTCACATGGACCACCATCAGGTCAGGCATTATACCCAGGAGGCAAACACGTGGGGGCTTTTGTGATAGAAAGGAGCCAGAAGGCAACAGGGAAATCCCAAAAAGGCCCCAGTCAGCAACATCTGCTCCCCAGGGCACCTCTTTTCTACCCAGACACACCAAGAGTTGTGAACACACTGAAGCATCCTTATCCAAAGCTTTTAGAGAACACAAAGAGGGTGCCTCCATAGGCTGCCAAATCTGCTACCCCAAAGCACCCTCATCTCCCTGCCCATAGCAGGACAGGGAGCTGCACCTCAACCCTCCCCAGGACAGGAGAGAAGCACCACATCCTGCTGTTAGGGATGGGGATAACCCACTTAGTGTGAAGAGTTTATTTTTATTTTTATTATTAAAGAGGTGAAATCAAAGCAGCCAGACACAGGGCCAGTTCAGCTGTGCTTTCTGTGGGAGAGAATAAACAAGCCGTGGCAAGCACAAGCCCCGGGGGGGAGCAGATTCCCAACGGAGACACGATGCGTTCATGCCCAAGGCCAGCCAGCTCCAGGACAGAACAGGGAGCTACAGGGATTGCAGTGGTGACTGGGGAGACAGATAATCCTCCAAAAATGAGAGCTCAGCTGGCTGAGAGGGTTGTGTAGTTCAATGCTATCCTGGCTGGGATGCATCGGCTGCACTGCCCTACAACCATGCCTGCCTTAGGGATCTCCTGCAGGGCTCTGGCAGGAGGGACAGCTCACAGCCTCCCAGCTCCACAGCAACCAGGGGACAGCTGTGGGCAGGGAGTCACTGGCTGCTTTGAGAGAGGAGCTCAGCTCATCCCCCCAAAAATAACCAGACAGCACCCAAAACTGGGTCAACCCACAAGGGCTACATCAAGCTCAGCAGAGCCCCAAGGCAGTGCCGTGTTTGCATAACGAGGAGCAGATGGCAGTGAAGGAGGGCAGCCGGGTCTGTGCTGCACCTCCCAGAATGTCCCACTGCTCTGGCTTCCAGCCCCCAGCCCAGCACACTGCAGTTACTGGGAAGGGGTTGTACCATCAGCACACCCCCTTCAGTATCATCCTTCTTCCCTCTCTCCACACGACACTTCAAGCACACCCAAAATCAAGTTCTTGGTACACATAGGTCAAGAGCTGACATGGGTGCAGTGTCAAACGTGCTTTTCCAGCAGATGACTGAGCACTCCCATTGCAATCATACACACAGCTTCCTATCTACCCAAAAAATAGAAAAGACAGCCTGGGAAAGCGATAACTATCCAATAAAAAAATTGTCAATTGAGGACAGGTGGTTTCCAGGAAAAACCCAAGCATTAGGAAGTAAGCCTCATTTCCCTTTCAAAAACATCCCCTGACGTTCCTGCTGCAGCATGCTCATGGCTCACGTCCCCATGTCACTTCCCCATCCACAGCACTGTCAGACTATAGGGTGCAAAGCCAGGTCCCTGTCGTGCCAGCTCAGGAGTACGGAGGAAGTGGCTCAGTGCCAGCTCCAGCAGCGTTGGAACGCATCCCTGCATTGTTCACCTGGGCATGGCCGGAATTTCCCGAGTGCCCCAGTCCCATGACTGCTGGCACGGAGCACGGCGAGCACGCGGCACCAAGGGCTTTCCAAGCCTGGCCTCTCCACATAACTCAGGATCAGCCAAAGATAACTGCCTGCCTGGTAATGCTGCAGGACAAGCTGAGACTGGGCTGCCATGGGTTCTGCTGCTGCAACCCGCTCAGCATCCCAGGGGTTGTGATGTCCATTCCCCCAGTGCTTCCCCATCACAGCCCCTGCCCAATAGGCAGTTTTGCAAATCTGACATTGCCTGCAAGATCCTTCCACCCCCCGAAGCTGTGATGTCCCTGCAGCTGTGGTGGCAGCAGGTGCTGCCCAGCACCCTGTCCTCATGGCAGCAACTGTTAGTGGCAGGGCTGGGGAGAGGCAGCAGGGCAGCCACAGGCTCGCGTGGCTTTTTTGGGGGGGACAAAGGGAGGCTCTGTCTGCATGCAACAGTCTGGACAAATGCTGGGCATGGGAGCTGCCATCCAAGGAAAAGCCAGACGCGGCAGTGACTCTGGCCTGACCTTACCCCAGCCCAGATGGCGAGATCGGTGCCCCTCAGCAGAGCAGCATCCATTACAGGGCTCCTGGGGGTGGGGAGGGGGGCACCCAGCTGTCGGCGCAGCCCTTCTTCTCCCAGAGGAGGTGCCAGGGGTCCTGGAAAGGGCAGGGGGGCCAGCAGGCTGCACCAAGCCTAGTGTGGGTGTTTGCCATCGGGACGGTGGAGAACACCAACAGCTTAAAAGCACAGGGACTGCAACCCCTGCTGAAGGATGCACCGCCCACACCCTCCTACTCCTCCCCACACACCCCCTCTGCCTGGAGGAGCCACCTTGGCTCCACTCTGCTGAACCCCTGCCAGGCATCACATACCCTGGCTGGGGACACACTGGTTCCACTCAAAGACAGGTCAGCAGCCCCTCCTCGCCCTCCCCTGCCTCCGGCCCTGGCAGCCAGGCAGCAGGATCAGGTAGCTGCTGAGGCAGCGCTTTGCCGGGCAGCCAGGCAGCCCCTGCCGCAGGAGGGCTGGGCTGCCCACCTCAAGGTCACTGCAGGGATGAGGAGAGGACCTGGTGGTGCAGGACTTGGAGCCTGCAAAGTGCTCCCATGCTGCCATTGGAGAGCTCTGCAGCCCCAGGGAATTTTGGGGGCTCCAGGCAGGATAGGTCTATGAAACCTACCCAGCATCTCAGCATTGAGACAGGACTGAGACCCTTCTATTCAGTCTCAGCAGCTCCATGTCCTCATGCCCGGCAGGGCCAGAGAGCCACACCAGCTCTTTGGGGCACCAAGTTTAAAACTAGGAAAAACAAAGCTTGGGAAAGCCCTGCAGGGAAGGAGGCTGCTCAAACCACACCTGGGCTTCAAGCTCTGGCCAGCACACAGCTGGCTGTAGCACACAGCCCACACACCAGCCAGGCACCCACCCTAAATGACCCTTTCCAAATGGCTCTGAAGGTGCAGAGACCAGAAAAAATTCAAAAAAAGCAAGAAGAAGAAAAATCCAATCTGCTGTCTAAAAACCAACCACCAGCCCCTCCAGATAACTGAGGAACTAGAGGTGTAACACTGTCACCGTGGCTTTTTGAACCCTCCTCCCACACTCTCCTTCCTTCCCATCCCCATCTAAAACCTCCCATCTGGAGCCAAGCGGCAGGAGAAGCCGGCAGCAACATGACACCAGTCCCTCTGGATCCCTCATCGATCCGGAAGGGAGGACGAGCTGCCTCCATCCCCACAGCCCTGCTGCTGCTGTGCACCCCTCCAAGGACTGCAGAACGCCAAGCAGAAGATGTGGGGCTAGAGAGGACCCCTCCACGTTGTCTCCCACTCCAACACATGCTGCCCTTGCCCCAAAAACACTGCTAATGGGTAGGGGCACAGGTGGGTCTGTCAGGGATCCTGGGGGAATGGGGCAGAGCGAGCAGGACCTATGGGGACTACCACCCACAATGGCATCCTGTTCCAGATTCCTGCCAGGAAAACCATCCTGCCTCCTCCAGGGCACCCTGGCCAGCACAGAACAGGAGATGCAGAATGCTGTGCCCAAGACAGAGTGCTGGAGCACCTTACAAGTCACAGAGAGATGGGCCAAACCCCCCAGCCAAGCTCTGGTTCATAGCAGGGACCTTAGCAGGATCTTCATGTGGCCTTTCCCTGGCTGAGGATGTGTTAATGGAAGCTGTGTTTATACAGGGCATGTACAGCTGTAATTATAGGCATGATGTTATGATAACAGGAAATCCGTGCCCTGTGGAGATGCAGGCAGAGAAAAGCATGCACGGAGTTATTTGCTAATTGCCACCAACAAGCAGCCTTTTGTGCCTGGCAGGGTACAGGAAGTGAAGTCTCCCCCTCGGTGGGCTGGAGCCATCAGCACCCACCTCTGCCCACACTGCCCAGGTCAATGACAAGACCAGATGGACAGAGGATCCAGATGGACAGAGCTTGCCTTGTGGCAGCTCCAGGGTAAGCCCACCTACTCCTGAGACATGACAGGATGGGCTCTGATCAACCATCAGCAAAGACTCAACTTTCTTATCTCACAACCCTTCCAAATGGTAGAGGTTTTTAAATTCAGTTGGCAGTGAGAAGCAAGGGGAAATTTCCCCTCGCTGGCTCTTTGCACATTACCCAAACATATCAAGTCAGTCTACTATAGAGGCACAGCCCGACCTGTACCCCACAAAGGGCCAGTGAGGAGAATGGTCGTCCCTCCCCATCAGCATCCCTGAGGGCTTTCCTACCTTTTTGATCCTCCCGCTCCTTGTGCCTGCAAAGACGACAGTTTGTCCTCTGTAGTCATAGGCAGCCACCGAGGTCATCCCATCCTCCTTATCCACGAACAGTGGGGTTCCCTCAATGGTGACAGTCCCACCCAGAGGCTGGTTAAAATCCTGGCCACAGAAATTGTCGTCGATCTGCAGCGGCTGTCGGAAGAAAGCAGAGGAGAGATGAGCTTTTGCCAATGCCTCAACATGTTGGACCTCCCAGATGGCAATCAACCATCTCCCACCTTCCCCCCACAGCTACAGCACCGCTGGCAGCCTCCTACCCCAGCCATCCCACCTCACCAGCCAAGGGAAGGCATGAGGTGATGTTTCCCTAACATTCCCTGCGCACTGATGTAAGGCACTTGGGACAGATCCACCTCATGCATACCCTCTCTACATGTGAACAAGCTTTGCAGACCAAGACCAAGGCTCTCTGTCCTCTCCATCCTGCAGAGCAGCACTTATGAACCCAGCAGGAGCCAGTGCAGCATCCCTGTTCACCCCTCCATCCCTGCTAATGCCATCTCAGACATGTGGAATGCCAGCACAAGCTCTCCAGCACACACACATCCCTCTTCTCCTCATCCCAGCACTAGCTTCAAAAAAAACCAGCTTGGCAGCAAGGCAGGAGGCACTGAATCCTGCACCGAAGCCTCCCCTCAAAGACAAAACACTTCCCAGCCAAGGCCATGCCAAGGCAAACAAGTCAGGGCTCCTGGAAGAGCCTCACTTCACATAGCAAAGCCTCCAGCAAACATACTACCCACCTGCCAGCCCTGTTCCTCCTCCCGCAGGAACGTCTCTGGGAAATCCCCACATTTTTTCCATGCTTTCTTGCCCCAGACAAGGCGCCTGGCTCAGCCAGCTGCCTCCTCAGTCCTGCAGGAGCCCACAGACCTGGGAGAAGCTTTTGCAAGCTCCGCCAGGGCAGAGGCACAGGCAGGGCTGCAGAGGCAGGGCTGCACTGGCCCTGCTCCACTCTCAGGCTGTGACAGCAGGGACTTCCAGCAAGGACAGTCCAACCATGGGCAAGGCAAAGACAGAGGGATGTCCCCTGTGAAAGCTGAGATGCAGGCAAGTGAGTGGGGCCAGGACCAGCTCCATAGCACTCACCCCTGCCTCAAGCATCCTCACCACATCACCCTGACCTGCTGAGCAGAACAGACCCTGGCCACAGCTGTCTGGCCTGGGGGGCACGTGGGTCTCCCAGTGTTCCCACATGAGGCAACAGCTTCACATGGTCACACAGCACCAGCAAAATCCCTGTTCTGTCCCAGGCAGTGAAGGGCTTTGCCAAATCCCCAAGGGTGGCAGCGAGCCTGGGTGCAGGAGGGTTGAGTGGCAAGGCAGGCACGGCTGACAGCCTGCTCCGGTCACGGGATTCTTCCGCTTCACAAGGTTCCTTATATAATTTTGAATTTAAAGGGGAGAGAGGTTTTTTGGCAAGCAGCAGGCTCCAAATGCATGCCAGTCCCCAAGGGGTTTTAAATCCATACCGCATGTGTACAGAGCATATGGGAAAATGCTGAGCTCCCGAGCTCCATGTACACAAGGGCAGTGCAGAGCTCTGTAATTCCCACTCATCACTGCCTGGGAAGTGAGGATCAGCCCAGACCGGCTCCCTCCAACAACCCACAGTCACCCATGTGGAGGGGACAAAACACGGCACTTTTCTGTGCCCCAGCACAATACATTCGCAGCTACAATGGCATCAGCCTCCCACAGCCATGACAAGGCTGCTCACCCTCCTCACCATGCCACCATTCCAGCTCCAAGGCCAGTGGTCCCACTCCTGGCTGCAGCAGGAACTCAGTGCTGTGCCAGCCTTCCACCCGCAGAAGACCAGTCACATTCAGCCTCCGAGGCACTCTGGGGATGCTGGGCTGTGCCCTCAGTTACTCTGACTTCTGGTTTGGGGTGTTGAGTTAATGTACAGACAAAGATCAACTGCCTTCCCCTCCTGACTGTTGCTCATCCTTCCCTGAATTGGGGGAATTCCTACAGCCAGTCATGAGAGGTGCGGGGATCCCCAAAACAGGAACATGGGACACCACGCATCTCTGCAACCACAGGAAAAAGAGGGAAGGGAAATTACAACCTCTCCACTCACCCTCTGAATGCCAGCCTTGCCCTCCTCTATCCATCAGCCAACACACATATTAAGCATCCTCCTCTGCATTATGAGGCTGGGAATTTTAAAACAGCAGATCCTAGAAAATTATCTTCCCAATCACAGTGAGATGCAAGCGATGCTCCAGCTGACACACAGCTCCCTTCCAGATACCTGAGATTTCTCGGGTGCTTTGTTGTGGGAAAAAAAATTCTGCTCCCAACAGCCCAAATAAACCCCAGCACCTTCCACCCTGCCATCTGCAGTAGCAGAGGGGTTATGGGCAATGCCACAAAGGTATTCAAACCCTGGCACTCCTGGGTGCAAGTTCTGCTCTCTCTGAGCTCAATCTGCAGCTTCCCCAACCCCGCGGCTGCTGAATATGCAAGAGGAGATGTTTATGGTGTTTACTGCTCTCTGCTTTGTCTCAACATACTCTCTGGGAAATGACAAATACAGCTGCGCTCTGGGACCGAGGAGCTCCCGCCGCCGCCATGCCGACACCACCTCGATAAATAATTACGCCGACAATTAGCTCATTAACAGCAAACTGCCTCGTTAGGGAAGCGCAGGCGGCACGGAGAGGTCGGGCCAAGGGCGGCAGTGCCGGGGTTAGAGAACCCACCGACATCCCTGGGAGATGTAAGCTGCGGGGAGAGGCAGGGCAGAGGGACAGAGGGAAGGCTGGACAGAGGGACAGCTGTCCCCCAGCCGGTGCTGGCAGGGACTGACACACACCACGGCACGCGAGGGCCAGTGACCTTGCGTTTCAGCCCGTGGATGCTGGGATCTGCAGGAGGTGTCGGGATCTGCCCACTCTTGCATTTGCATGGGTTTTTGCAGGGACCACAGCCTTCAGCCCATTGCAAAGGGGGGGTTGTTTCTTTTGTGGTTTTTTGGGGTGTTTTTAAATTCTTTTAATCTTTGGTTTTTATATCCACGATTTCCTTTGGCACTCCTCTCAGTTGCCCCTGGCTCGGACACCCCAGGCTGCCACCTGCACAGCGCAGCAGTCCTCTCTCCCAGCACTAACCTACCTCCCCAAAACAGGGTCAGGAAATTCGGATTTCCTGAGGAAAGGGACCTGAGGGAGGGGGAAAGCAGGCCCACAGCACCAAGCGAGCAGGAGCGGGTGTCTCCTTGATATGCCTTGTCTCATTGCCTCCCTTCAAGCCCACTTACGAAAGCAATGAGGGAGCAGACAGCACGGCAAGGCTCGCATCACTCAGCATTATTAATTAGCCAGTAATTCGCCAGTTAACACCATTATAGGCTCACCCCATCCCCCTGTGCACCTCCAGGGGCTGCAGTGGAGGATGTGGAGGGATGCAAAGAGCCAGGGTTACAGGAGGCTGGTACCAAGTGCCAGGCTGGGATGCCAGGCCTTTTGTGCGTTAATCGCTGCTCAGGAATAATCCCAGTGTGGTACAGTTTGTCACCACCTGCATTTCTCTGGCTGCCCCGGAAAGGATTTGGCTTATCCTGGCCCACTTTCAGCCGGTTTGTCACCAGCCATTGCCCTGTGCCAGCAAGCTGGGCAGCAAGCCTTACTGAGGAGTCAAAATTCATTTTTTCCCTGGGGTAGCCCAGGGAAAGCTGATGCCCACATTCTGCTGGCTCCAGGCACTGGCTTTGCCCCCACTGCCAGCCCAGGAGTAAAGGGCTCCAGGAACTCTAAATAACTCCCTGCTACACATCTGCACTCCAGCTCCATCCCGCTGCCCTTTCCCAGCACCAGCTCTGGATAATCAGAGCTATCCTGCAGGGCTGGGGATGAGCATCCCTTGGCCCTGCACTGCTCGAGGTCTGGGAGTGCAGTGCCAGTAAAACCTCCTCCAGCATCGACCAGACTCAGCCCCTTACTGCCATGAAGGAGCAGAGCAAGAGATCTCCTTGAACATTTTCCATATGGATGGGGTGTAAATCCCAAGCAACTACCAACGTGAGCAATTACATCTTGCCTCCTTCAAAATAAAAAAAATCAGCATCCCCTTTATTTCCTAGCCAGTTGTCACCACTGAGAGATCCATCACTGCCATGACCCACCCCAGAGGTGGCTTTATTTTGTTTAGGGGCACAGAAATTCCTGCCAGAAGGATGTTACATGCTTCAAGTGCTCTGGTTTGGCTTGTGCTTAACACAGCAAGGAGCTGAGGGCTTGACTCATGATCCAGTCATGTCTTGCCCCACTCTGCCTGGCAGCTGGAGAAGGACTGGGACAGAAAACACCACCTGGCTCCCCTGGGAGAGTGTATCACTGCACAACCCAACCCATAGAAAAGCAGGAGCCTCCCCATCAGGGCACACATCCTTCCACCCCACAAGAGCCACATCTGTGGGACCCAAAGAGTACCTTGAGATCCAAAGAGTACCTTGAGATCCACACACTACCCAGTGGCTGGCTACCAGGTAGCAATCCCAGGACCTTCAGAGTTTAAACCATCCCCAGAGTGCAGGGGAACAGAGCACCCTCCCCAAACCCAGGGGACATGGCATGAGTGGGGCACTGGGAGAGGTGAGCCAGGAGTGTAGGAGCAAGCAGCGAGCAGCTCCACCGCCGGAGCCAGCAGCTGCGCGACCCAACAGGCAGCCGTGTAACGATTTCATCATTTTCCAGCAAAATTGAATTAGTTCAAAGCCAAAATCTGATTTGCGAGCCCAGCGCTCTTGACAGCAAACCCTTTACTTTGTCAGGCAGCTGTTAGCTGTCTCCTCCAGAGCGGCGGAGAGGACAGTGGAAGAGAAGGCAGGACTGCTCCACAGGGACCCCCTGCCTGCCTGCTTGCACCCAAACCCCTGCTCAAGCAGGGCTGAGGGCTTGGTGATGAGTGCTGAACACCAGCAAGTGGAGCTTGGGGAGGTGGGTGATAGCAGGTGGGTCAGGACCTCCACCAGACCCTCCCAAACACACACACCAGCACCTCAAGCCTACCTCAGCCTGGCATCTGACCCTACTTGGGGACTACCCAGCTGATGACCTCTGCATCACCTGGAGTTGTAGCCCCCAGCAACTACTGGTGGTTTATAACATTGCCAGGAAAAGAATGCAGTAACAGTAACAGTTCAATGAGAAAACAAACCTCGAGAGCCAAGCATGGAGGTGCCCTGCCCATCACCACTCAGAGGTCCCACACTGAGCACCTGAGACACCAGCAGGGACCAGACACACCCAGGTGAGAACCAGACAGGAAGACACCTCTGTGGGGACAGGAGCGCAGTGCTCCCTCAGTTGGGAATCACTAGTAGCAGCACTCACCTCCTGCACCTCCTGGATGACAATTTGCATTGGCCACTCTCCAACCCCACCTCACTGACAGCACCCTGTGCCCTCCCAACACCCCATGGAGAGGATGTAGTCCCTCCATGCTGAACATCTGACCACTTCTGCTGGGACCACCAGACTTCCCACCTCCATTTATCAGGTCTCTGCTCCCTGTTCCCCCACATCCTGCTGCCTCCAACACCTTCTGCTTGGCCACTGCCAAGCCCCAGGTGACACAACACTCACAAATCCACACATGCAAGGGACTCCACAGCAGAGCTGCAGCAGATGCCCTGAGGTCTGAGCATCCCACCCTCCCAGCCCAACTCACTGACACTCCCCAAATCCACAGGGCAGGGCCATCAGAAACAGAGACCTCCATCGGCATGGGGCCCCTTCTTTGAGGCTCTCCATAGGCACTAATGCAGCCCAAATCCAGATGGCTGCCCCACCACAAAGCCGTGATCTCCACAAGGAATGCTACCAGGCAAACAGAGCCCTGCCCCAACACCACCAGTCCTCCCACTGGGAAAACACAATTCAGGTCAGGACACTGGGAAAAGTCCAGCCAGAATACACCAAGAGGAGTCAGAAATGGTCTGGCCTGGGTAGAGAAAAGTGGGAACTTACCGAATTGATGCAGCCCAGCTCCTTATTCAAGAGCCAGGGCAGCGAGAGTTTCCCTTCCCCTCTGTAGCATGACTGGATACGCTCCTTGATCTTATCCTTGATCTTCTTCAACGTGAAGAGGCAGAGCACAGACTCCTTGGGAGGCTTAACCCTATTTTTCTGGCCCTGGGAGAAGATGGTGAAGAGGATATCCTCCTGCTCTGAGATGCCCAGGTACTTGGCCAAAGCCTTGCCAGGCTTGGTCAGGTAGGCATCCTGGATCAGGCGGTACTCAATGCCGTCCTGCACGCAGCCAATGGGGAATTCCACGTAGGAGTAGAACTTGGGGTCATCCACGCAGAGGCGGACGATCTTGGAGGTGAAAAACTGCTCCCCAGTGGAGTCGGGAGAGGTGAGCTGGGTGTCCAGCTGCAGGGTCAGGTAGTAAACAAACTGCTCGCTGCTGAAGCTGTAGATGTAGTAGATGTCAAAGGTGGGGAACTTGGAGAGTGTATCCGAGGGGATTTTGAGCTGCGAGGAGACAAACTCATCCTGGTAGACAAAGCCAAACATCTCTGCGTTCTCCTCGTTGGCCATCAGCTTGCGGCTGGAGAGGGTGGGGAAGTACTCTGACTTCCCATCGATGGGCGTCCCAATGAAGAGCTTGTTCTGCCCGTTCAGCACCTCGATGATGACCCCAGACATGGTCCCCGACTCGTTGACACTGGAGAGGTAGTGCTCCTTGCGGTGGTGGGGCTCACCCAACTTGAAGAGGTCGTCCAGCCGCAGGAACTGGCAAATCCCCTGGGAGGCACTGCCGCAGGCAATCAGCCGATTCCCCGAGTAGTCCACCAGCAGCAGTTTGTTCACGTTGTTGGTGGTCACCAGCCCATGCGGGCAGGACTGGACACTGGGCGGAGGGTAACATTTCTCATTGTCCTCCACGGGCCCTGTCACATGGGTCCTCAGGAGCGTGAGGTTATTGGAGAGCTTGTAGATCCTATTGACAGCCCCCACATAGACCTCCCCGGTTTTGTTATGGACCACCAAGTGCGTCAAGCTCCAGTCTGTCACCGGGAAAGTCCTAAAGGGAGACTTGGGGCTGCCTTCCGCCAGCGGTAGCCAGGTGCTCCCCAAGAGCAGCAAGGTCCAAATGTGGATGGACAAGTGGTGCTTGAGCCAAAGGAGCCACATTGCAGCAGCCTCACATCCAGCCAAGGCCATGCCCAAACCCAGCCACAAAATAAATAGAAACAAACCCAAACTAAAGGGATGAGGGAGGGAGGAGGAGCTAACGGGACACAGTCTCCTCTGCTTCCGCTGCACTCAGCATTCAGGGCATCGTGGGCATGGCCAGTCCAGTCAGCCCTAGAGGGAAAAAGAGAAGAAAAGTGGGATTAGGAGACTTTCCTGCACAGTCTCGAGATTGCTCCACTCCCACCCAGCAGACTCTGCTGCTTCACACTTTTCTAGCAGGCAGAAGAGACCTGTTTCCCCAGACCCACTCCACAGCGGTGCCGGGAACAGTTACAAAATCACAGTCACCAGAAACACAGCCCAAGCCCCTGCACAGAGGAGGATCTCAAAAGCACCTTTTAAAGGAGCTGAGAGAGCCAAGAGCCCTGGCATGCTGCCCGCCATCCTGCCACCTGCCTGCCTGGCAAACCCCAGGAGGGTCATGGGCAGGAGGGGTTGGAAGGAGCAAGCGGGCACAGCAAGGACAAGCCTGTCCTTCTAGCATTTCCATGCATTAGAAAACACAGGGCCAGACATGAGGCAGTTGGTTTGAGAGGCTCCAAGGGGACAAGAGGGCACACGCAGGAAGGATGGAATGCTCTGCCTGCTGCTGTGCCACAGCTTGGGCTCACCAACACGGAGCAGCAAGGCAGCAAGGAGCCAGCCAAATACCCCACACCAGTGTGACATTTGCATCCTGTCAGTGGGGAGGAGATGGCCACAGAAAGCCAATGCACAGCTCTCCTCTCTGCATCAGCTCAGCTCCCCTTACATTACACCCATCCGTGTCTTCTTCATCCACCCTCCCCATGTAGGCACAGCACCCTTGGACCAACCTGGGGTTGTGCAAACCCCCTGCCAGCACACAGCCCATCCTACGGTCACAATCCACCCACCCTGGGTGGGAACAAGGTCCATGGCTGGGACACCAGCTCAGTTTCCCAGCCACTGCAGATAAGCCACTCCAAAAGGGAGTGGAGGAGGAGGAGAGCCTCTCTCTCTCCTCCCTCTCCTTATCGTCCATCTCTGACTCAGCCCAGGATAACCTTCAAGATGAACCCCAGCAGGGAGTGGCACAGGTAGGAAATATGGCCCGCGGTGACTGGCAGCTCTGCCAGATGCCAGTCAGGGCAAGGCAGGGTGTCAGAGGGCAGCCAGCTGCCATATCAGCAGGGCTGTGTGGGGCTGAACACTGCCCCAGCCTCAGCAGCCTGCTCTTGACAGGGCTGTTGGACCCACCAGCCAGGCCAAATGCAAACCTCGGGGGGCTGCACCATCACTGAGCCATACTGGTATTCCAGTATTCCACACAGCATCCTTCACTTCTGCTGCTCCCTTCCCAAGCCACAGAGACAGGGAGACGTCTAAGGGAAGGGAGAAACTTCTTTTCCCTGTCTTTGACTCCAAACACAAGACCCCACTCTCCTTTCTCCAGACTAGTCCAGCCTTGGCCACTCCTGAAGCTTTGCCAGCTCCCCTGAGCCTGTAATATGTTGGGCAAAGCTTCTGCACCACTTCCAAACTCTCTCAGCAGATCTGCCTCTGCCCACAAGCTCCTCACCCTGCTCTCTTCCACTTCCCAACACACCTACCTCCAAGGCAACAGCCTCAAGGGATATTTGGACAGCAACGCATGAGCAGCACTGAGACCAAAGCCAGGTGCCACAAAGCTCAGTGGATGTGGAGACAACCAAAGCACCAGTCCTGGAAATCAGCCCCATGGCCCTAATCACCCATTCCTACCACCTTTTCCAACACTGGGAGCCTCCCAGCAAAGAGTGGGTAGTCACAATGCTGTCAGTGCAAGGGCACTACCAGAAGACAGTCACACTGCACAGAATCTTCCCTTTTCTGAGCTTGTTGGTAAGAGAATAGCCACAAGCACCCCAGATCACAGATTATTAGCCCCAAACCACACGGAGGTGGGACCAAGCAGTGCTGTCAGCACAAACCCAGTGGTTAGCCCAGAAAGCCACAGCCCAGCAGCTGTAGGCACTGGGGTTTCCTGACAGGTTGCTGGAGAGCTGTTTCCCACCCCAAGAAACTGGCACAGCTGCCACCAAGCCACTTCTCCAGTGCAGCCAAGACCCTCATGAACACCACAGTAGCTGCCTGGCAAGGAGACCAGCTCTGACACCAAATTCATGTGTCAGTGGCATGCCACAGAGAGAAGGAATGGGGAAGATGGGAAGGTGACAGTGGGAGATTGGTGCAGTGTGGGGATGCCAACCAGAACATCTCCTGCCAGGATGAGAGAGCATGACAGGGAACTTGCTTTCTTGGTGCATTTCTATGATTCATTGCTTCTATTTCAGGAAGTGGGTGAGAGAACTAGAGGTCGAGCTGCTGCCACAAACCAGGGCTAGAAAGCCCAACAGGAGATTCCCAAATTAACGTAGGGAACTGCAACTCAGAAGCTGGAACGAGAGCAAAGCGAGGCAGAGCTGGGGCAAGCTGAGAGATGACACTCTGCAGAGCTCCTCTGGGATTTCTGCTCCTAAATATACTACAGCAGCAACATCTCGTCCTAGTGACCTGACACTAGTGGTGATTTTGTCCAGTCCTGCTTGAAACCATCAGCAGTGACTAATAAAAATAAAACAACACAAATGTCTGTTTTCTTCAGAATTCAATGACATGGATTCCTGAAATTTGGATTGAACTAGAGCAGCCTCAAGGCCACCAGGGTGCAGAGAGCTCTGCACTGGAGCACAGGTACCAGCACAACCCCAGCTCCCTGCCCGTGGAAGCAGCAGCCAAAGGGCACTTCCCTGCTGCCACACAGACTCATGTCCCATGGAGAGGTCATGGTGCAGCTAAGGCAGGGCAGCTCCTCCACTGGCACCCTCTCTAAACCACAGGGCACTCAAACCCCCTGGGGCTGCACTCAAGTAGCACCTCACCCCGAGGGAACCCAGCCCAGGGCCACCACACCACTGGGAAGCAAGACCTGCACCACACACACCTCCAGAGCAGTCCAAAGGCATGGAAAACCCTGGGCAGATACCCTGGAGCCAAGCCCTGCCCTGAAAAGGGCAGCAATAAAATAATACACCCCAGCCCTGATGTATGCCTGCCAACTGGGCGAGTAGGACCAAAAATCCACCCTGCTGTGCTGCTGGGCAGCAAGTGATGCAGCCCAGAGCATGTGCAGCACTGAGCATCCCCAGGGCTCACCCCACAGCAGGGCCACACCGCTGGTGAGACAGCACCACAAGGTTGGGTTTTGATTTACACACACACAACATGTATATATATATATATATATATATACACACACATGTATTTATAGCAGGAAACCTGCTGTCAGAAACAAAGCCAGCATAAGAGCCAACTCCTTCCCAGCCCCTTTCAACCCCCACTGAAAAGGAAATTCGCTCATGGTTTCACCTCCAAGACTTGGATGGGGCTGCCCACCTCAGCAAGGCCAACACTCACATATCACAGCTTCCAGAATGCCTTTCAACAACAAGCCATGGACATGCCCCACAGATACCAGGGCCCCACTTGCTGGCTGCTGGAGAGGTGGCAAGGGGAGGCAGCAGCACTGATCCCTGAAGCTGAGAGCTTCCTGGTGCTGCAATATGCCCAAAAACATGTGCTTGGGATGGGAGATCACGCTTTGGGAAAATAATCACCACTTTTGATAGCACAAAGCAGGAGTACTGGGATGGAAAAACTAACCTTAAAAGGCAAAGACTGGACAGAGCATTAAGGACCAGCTCTCCACTCATCCGGGCAGCGAGTCCAAGAGTCAGCACTAGCCTACAAAGCAGCAGCCCTCATGGTAACACCCACAGACAAGGTTTAAAACATGCAGACAAGCACAGAGGTGCACATCTGGCACTCACTGACCTGCCTGCCATTCCTGGTCCTCCATCAAGACCCCAGCAGGTTCACTCCCAGCAAAATACCCCAAGAGCTTTACAGCCTTGCACTTTGCAAGGGAGGTTGAAGGAGCAAAGGCATGGGATTGAAAACCTCCAAAAAAAAACATGAAAAAGGGGAAATGGCACCTAATGGGCCTTTACCTGTAATCTCTCCAAGTCACTTGCTGCTCTCAGCAATGAGAAACAGTCGAGAGGAGACCAACTCCGAGCTGCCAGTAATTAGCAAAGGGGAGAGAGGGGAGATTTTCCAGGGAAGAGAAAAGCCTTCAGGCCACAGGAGAGGCAGCCTCACCATAGAGCTGGTGTATTTTTAGGTTCATCTGCCTGGGAAAAGCCTTGCAACAATGAGGAAAGCCTGGTGGTGGTACAAGTTAGAGCTGCACTACATATGCAATTGCTGCAACAAGGCTAAACTTTAACTCCTTCCTTCACTGCATAGAGTCATTGAAACTATTTGGCTAGGGTCCCTCCCCAGCCAGTGAATTAAATCATTTAAAACCTTATCCCTGGCTCAAACCACACCCTGATTAAATCAGTGGCAGGCTCTGAAGCTGCCCAGTGTCCATTACTATCACCCAATCAAGAATATCTTCAGCATCTTCAGTTTCCTCCCAGGCTCCTGCCATCCCCCCAGGCAGAGGCTGAGGACCCCATCCTGCCCTGCCATCCACCCCAGCTTCCACTCCTGCCCTGCAAGGATCTTCTAGGCAAGGAAGGAATTAAACCTATTTTGTCCTGAAAAACATGACAAGGAGAAGCAGCCATCTACTGCCCAAGGGCTCATGAAGCTTGACCCTCAGCAAAAAGGAGCATAAAAGAACAAGCAGTGAGGAAATTAAATAGCATTTCTCAAGTGCACAATTCCCCTTCTCTGGTCCTCTGCAAGAAGTCATGTCATGCCAAGAACAGCTTGAACTCCAGAACAGCTCTGGAGCCACTATGTGCTCTCACCACCACGAGTCTGCAGGCTGCCCTGCAGAGAGCCCTTCCAAAAAGGCTCACAAGCATTTCCGAGATGGAAACCCAGGCTCCCCACAACCACAACGTCCCAAGGCAAAGAGGCACACGAGGACAGCCTCAGCAGGTCCTGCCAGGAGTGCTTATTTGTGCCATGGAAACTGGGCCTTACACATATTTCCTAACTCCGTCCAGCTGTGCCAGATGTGAGAGTTGCTGGCTGTCCTCTGCCTTATTCCCACATCTCACCTGGGTATCACAGGCCATACCAGAACCCTACAAGGGCTGCTGAGGGGATCTCTGTTTGCAGCCCACTTGCTGGATGTGGAATTCCCAGGAGGAGAGTGCACCCCATCCTTCCCTTACACTCCCTGCAGCCAAGGGAGGAATATAAAGACCTGGATTGCCTGATGCCTGGGATGAGACCAGTGTACAGCAACCATCCACACAGGGCACAGCCTGCAGCCTCCAATCCTGCTTCAGGAAGTTTGTCCATCAGCATGTACAGACCACAACACCTCAAACCCCTCTGTGCCTCTCATCATCCACAGACCCCAACCCAAGGCACCAGAACACCAGCCATGGCACTGTGCCTTCCTACCATCAACACCCACATCAGCTCAAGGCTTCAAACACCACACTGATGTGAATTTTGCCACTTCAATCAGGACCAATTAATGACATCTTGCCCCCAGCCTAAGAGCAAAGAAGTACAGTCCAAATTGCCTGAAGGCCACCTTCCCCTTTGGCTTTGGTCCATGTGCTCCCAGACGGTGATTCTCACATCCCATCAGTCCACTGCCCCACATAAATGACCCAAAAACCAGCCCTGCTGGCAGAGGTCACCTTGGTCCAGCTGGACCTGCAGAGACCCAGAAGGTCACCCACAAGCAAGGTCTCTCAACAGCAGAGAAGTCTAACAAGAGGTCCTCTGTCCAATGAGAGATCCTCTGGCCATCAGCATCCTTCCCTTGTCTGATCTCATTCCCTGGGGCAAAATGCATCACTCCTCACTCCCCAGCCTGCTGCTCCACATCCCTCACTGGGCCAGGGCAGCCACAAACACAAGCCATAATCTTACTCTTCCCAGATCAATGCTCCTCTTCCAGCCCACTTCTCATCAGCATTTTCACCTCTCTGGCACAAGCATTTCCCCCAAATCTCAGAAGGGATCTGGAGAGCTCCCTCTTTGCAACAGAGCACAGCCACAGGAGGATTCCTGGTTGCTGCACTCCCTCTACTTCAGCAAAGGGAGGTCGGTCTGGAGTTGGTTTAATCCCAGCTAAACTGAAATTCCCATGCTTCCGCCTGGCCCCTTGCTGACACCAGCATTTGTGCTGTCCCGCAGCGAGCCAAGCACGACTGCTGCCACATTAGTTCTGATTAAAGCAACCACAAAACTTCTCCAAATGAGCTTTCCCAAACCATGTGTGCCTTTCCTTCCCCTATCAAACTCCCATCCTTCCCCCTCTGCTGTTCCAGTTATGCTGCTCAGGTCCTGGTTCTGCTTCCCCTGTGGAGATCCCAGCTCTGCACAGACCCTTGTTTTATTTGCCCAAGGTGAAGCTGACCCAGGAGGAGTGAGACATCCAGAGAGCTAGAGGAGCCTCACTTGGCAACAGGACAGGCAGAGAGGGGAAGGGGAAGAGCCTAAAAGTCCCACCACAGCAACACCACTGCAGGGGAAATTGTTCTGAGTCCAAAGGAGGCTTCATTCACAGCATCATGGGCAAAGAGCATTTGATATAAACAGGGAGGCACCACAGCAGGGGCTGTGCCCACATTCTGCTTTCCTAGGGGCAGTGCCAACACAACCCCCACCTCAGCACACCCCCACCCCAATTTCCCACAGCAAGGGGGTCTCATCCAGCAGACCTGGGCAGAGCACACTTCAAAGAGTGGGTGCAGCCCAAGAGCTGCTGGCTGGGAGGGAGGGCACAGCAAGGCTGCTCCTCTTCCTGCAGATCCCACCTGCAGCCCCAAGCCACGTTGGACACAGGCATCAGCCTTGCTACTATGGCCTGACACTGTGCACGAGGGGCTGAGATTCCAACAGGCATCAGCATAATGGATCGGCTTCTTCGGCACAAAACCAAGAGGAGGCGGCTGCTCGCCTGTGCTGGGAGGGCTGTCCAAGCACCTCTGCCAAAAACCCACTTTCTGCTAATGAAGGTGGCTGGATGGCAGCTCCAGCAAGTGCCACCACCCCACAGAGGGCCAGGGAGCCATACAAGGCACAGCCAGAGAGCCAAGAGATGGGAGCTCACACACTCCCCTGGCACAGTCACATCCGTCCCTCCCAGCCCTGTCCCGTGCAGGCACGAGGCCATGCAGAGCAGGACCTCTCCCACGTGTGTCAGCAGCCCCATGGGCACCTCGGCCGTGCTGATAAGGAATACCAGCAGCAGCTGTGGAAGCCAGGGCTGCTGGCAGCGTCATGGGGCTCAGCGGCGGTTCTCCTTCGGAAACAGCACTGCCTTCCTGCCTTCCTCCTCCCCCATTTCTTCCCGATGACATCAGCCTGAAAAACAGGTTCTTGACTTCAGCAGGACTCATCGGGCCGATTCTGGTCCCGCCAGAGAGGGGAGAGCCCCCGCCTTGACTCCAGAAAGGAAGCAGCCATCCAGGAGCCGGACACGGAGATAAGCAGCAGCGGGCAGGCAGGGACCCTGCCAGCATGCCAGCACTTCTAGGAATAAAAACCATGGAGAAGCAGATGGGGTGGAGGGAATGCGACGCTAGGGAACAGATTTATATGTTTTACAGAGGCCTCGGCAGCTGTAAGCTGGGGCTCACGCCCCAGCTACAACACTGCTCTGCTACAGGGCAGCCAGACCTACCCAGTGCAAAAGTCAAATCCCAGGGCAGACTCCCATCTCACTCCAGAGCCCAACAGCAAGCCCTCAGGCTGGCCAAAATGACAAGACAGGACTTAACACTATCCAGCAAAGCCTTCCGAGGGCCACAAAGCTGGACACGGACCAGCAAGGGAACACGATCCTGCGAAACATCCTGCCCACCAGCCAAGTTCCAAGATTATTTTTAAACTCCTCCTAAAATATTTTTGGGTTTTCCTCTTCCCCTGTTGAAACTAACAGTCTGCACAGGAAGAGCAAGGCAGCCGCCTGTACACAAAGCCCGGCCGCATGCACAAAGCAAACAACTTATTGCCATTATAATTACCTGCGATGTTATCGGCGCTCTGACAGGGTCGGCATTCACAGAAGGAAATGTGGTTTTCACATCGTGTCACTTGAAAGAGTGAGACCATCCTTCCTCCCCTCCTGCCCCTCAGCAGCAACCATGCATGCCAACACCACAGTAAAGTGGGGGAACAGCGCTTGGATGTGGGGCTACATCATGCAGGAAATTTCTCCCCCTAACATAGGAATCTGCCTCTTCTCTTGCCAGGAGTTTACTTCTGCAAGAGAGCCTGAATATTTTGACATGCAAACAGTTGTTTAACTAAGCACATAAAGCAAAGGGACTCACAGGGCTCCTACAACAACCCCAAGACTTGCCTGGATGGGGGTAGCATCAGATGTGGATCTGCAAAGGATTGAGCCCCACATAGTGACACTGCCCCAGAGATGCTTGGAGCATCCAATCTTCCCAACAATTGTGGGAAACCAGCCCCACTCCCAAACCCTCACATGCCCAACTGCAGCTCTGCTCCTCCAAACTCCCAAGCAAACATGAAGAATCACTCAACATTTATCAGTTCAAAACACGCGTGCAATTAGCAGGAATTTTTTTCCTCCCTCCAGTATAATTATATATGTTTTAATGCAATTACCACCCCTGTATTTTGTACATTAAACAGTAGGCAACCCAAGGAAGAGAGAGGCTTTTATTTTCCTTGGCTTTGCCTTTCTGAAAATAATACTATGTTGCAAAACAACTCCGGAAGAAGGGCTTATCTTTACCAGAGAAAGAGGGAGAGAAGATGAAAAATGGGAAGAGGGAAAGAGAAATCTCCCAAAGAGAAAGTGAGGATTGCAGTGTCCCCCATGCTGCCGTCACCCTCCAGTCCCTACACATACCTACACCTTGAAACCGTCCCTGATACCACAGACAGGACTCGGGAACAGCCTCAGCCCCTGCTCTCCATCGCTGACAGAAAGGAAAACTGAATCAAGCAAATGGTTGTGGTTACTCAAGCTGGGGTCATTAGCCGGATTAAAGCTCCCAAGCTTCGGCCAGCAGCACGGAGAGCAAAGTGCAGCTAAACTGCCCAAATTGGATTACCAACGCTCCCGGGTCTCTGTGCCAAGTTGGCCAGCAGATTGCAGGATGCTCGGGATGGGGAGGTGGGCAGCAAGCCCCAGGACTGATCTGCAGGATGCCAGTGAGGAGGAGGAGAGATGAGGAAGAGATGGTCCCTCCACAGCACATCCCCCAGAGCCACTCAGCCTGTCCCTGGCACCCCTGGCATGTTCTCACCTCAGGCACTTTCTCTAGCAAAATCCCTCACAATCTCAGCTCAAGGAACAAAGAGGATATTGCACCCTGGCTCGCACCAGGCCCTGAGTTCACCCCAAAAATAAAAAATCTCCTCTGTGCTTCAGGCAGCTCACAAGGGTCTCTGCCCCAGGCACAGATCAGTACACAGCAGCCCACAGGGCTAGGGTGAATTTGGCCCCCATTACACTGAGACACCATGGGGACAGAGGAGTCACCCAAAATAGTCCATCTTTGCACCATGCAAGGTTACTTCAGAGGAGAAAGGAGCAAAAGTGTTTGTGGAGTGTGAGTCTGATGATCTGGAGTTTTCTTCCAGACTCATACATCTCAGCACACCAGCAAGAAAGAGGAGGTGTGCCAAGCCTTGGCTAAAGGGAAAATAAACTTAGAAATGTTTTTCATTCAGGATTTAAATGGTGGCTTCCACCCAGAACAAGGGCTGGAGGCAGCTGCAGACACAGTGTGCTCAGGGAAGGAAGGCAAACAAGGACACCTTCCTGTGCCCAGCCACGCTCTGACAAACCCATGTGAAGGTATGTGTTTGCCTACATCACATGCCCAGTTCATGGCATAGAAATCATCAAAACTTATGTTTTGGCTGGAGCTTTTCTCCTCTATGATGCACAAGACGTTTGCTCAAACATGACTTCCAAGCATAGCAGGAGGACCATGTTGGGGTATCTACATGGCTTCCATGCTGCCCCCTGGGCAGGACTAAGAGGGGCATGGATGAGGCTGTGGGTCAGGGATACTGTCAGAGCACACATGTTCTCACCAAGTACTGCATATCTGTAGTAGGATGTTCCCCGTAGCACCGCATGGAACACTTCCCAGGCTACAGCCAGAGAAGGTTCTCTCCAGCTTAAAGCCAAAACAGCCACCTCACCACTGGAGGGTGGCAAACGCTTGCTCCTCCTCATTTTGCATGGAGCCATGGCACTCAGCATGTTGCTGGGAAAAGGGACCCCAATCCAAACTCAGGAAAGGTAAGGAGTCATGGTCCATGTGGAACCAAGCTCCACACCACCCATAATTCCCGGCCTTTGGGTCTTCCTCTACACACATGGTAACACCAATTTGACCACCAACTCACTGGTCAAACCCTGGCCAGGAACCCTCCACTCACTAGTGTCTTCCATATAGCACACAACTACTTAAGGACATAACTTGAAGAAGACATTCACAGATAAGAGACAACAACTGAAGTTCTCAATACATACATTCCACCAGCTCAGATCAATGAAAAATCCAAGCATGCAAGCAGTGAGGATGGCATATGGGCATTAGGGTGACCCCTGCCCACCCTCCCATCACTGCATAGAGACATGGCAGCACCTCTGCTATCCTGGCTCTTTCAAGGTTCCCCTTCCACTGAGCCAGCGGGACCCAAAAGCATGACTAACACTGAAGACACAAACGACCAAGACACCAGAATATCCTACAATGAAAGGCAATCACAACAAAGCCCAGGAGGACTCTGCAGAAGCCCGACACAGGTAATGCTCTCCCCGGTTTGCAGGGTTTGCAGAGAGCTGGTGTCACCAGCACGGCTGCACCAGCCTCTGCTGCTCGGGAATTCCCAGCTCAGCGCCGGGCTGGCTCTCGGCAGCAGTTTAGTGCCGCAGCCGGGAGCAAGGCAGGCAGCAACAAAGGCCCTGACCCACACTCAGCCTGGAGAATAAACACATCCGAGCTCCCTTCATTAAGTTCGATCCCAGGGCCAGATCCTTCGCTTTGTTCAGCAGAAGCGCAGCGCAGCGAACCCACGGAAATCAGCAGGCTGGCGTGACACTCCACGCAGGGAGCAGGGCAGGGGCCAGCCCCGGCTGCCGCCGCCATGGAGGCGGGGAGGCAGCCCTGCCAGCACGCAGCAGCGCCGCTTTATTACCCTCTTCCATTTCGGCTGCGCTAAGCCCCGCTGAAACAGCACTCCCCGGGAGCCGCCGGCATGGCCCTGGGCCCCGTCTCCAGGGGAGTTCAGAGGAGTTTGTTTATCTCTCGCAGGGCACTGCCTCGCTCGGGGAAAGGGCTTTGTGTGACGGAGCACAAGGGCTCCGCTCCGCAGCTCCGCGCACAGCCCGAGCGTGCACGAAGGCGGATGCCTGCGCTCTGCTCCAAATCCGATGCTTCTATTAAAGAAACAAAAAAAGCCAACAGGGGAAAAAACTCTCCCCGACGCAGCTATCACCGTGCTAACAAAAGCAACGTCGCCAAAACTTTAATCTTCAGGGTGGCAGCTGCAGAAAGCCCAGCCACCCAGCGGAGCAGCAGCCAGCCAGCCCCCGGCGCTGCCTCCCCGCAGCCCCTCGGGAGCAGCGAGCGCATCCAGGCTTGCCTCTCTCGGAGGAGCGGCACCGGCAGCCAAAGCCGCAGGCGGATGGGGAGCACCAAATCACACGCATGATCGGGTATTTTGAATCCAAACTTCCTTACCAGCCTTCCTTACGGCCCCGTGTCGCCACGCCGCTGCCGGCACCGGCATCCACCGGCACCAGCAATCACTGGGCGGCGAGCGGGAAGAAGAAAAAAGCCTTCCCTCCTTGCAGCCACTTAAGAAATTATCCATGCATCCTCCCAGAGGCATCTGCCCCACTGCTTTTCCTTGGCTTCTCCACCTTTCCGCCCTGTTCGGTCACCAGTGTCTTGAGAGAGAGACATCGAGTCACTCATTTTACCCACTGAGTATATACAAAAGACCCTGGGATTGTTCAGGAAGCAATTAGCCGCTGTTCAGAGGAAAATGGTGTTTTCAAATGGATAACCTTTGATGTAGTCAATAGCCTCAGCTCCTCTTTTTTTTTTCTTCTTCTTGCAGCCGCACACAAAAGAAATGAAAAAATAAAAAATGAAAAAAAGAAATCCAGCAAAAGACTGGTAATTCCCCCCGACACAGCTCTTGCTCAGCAAAAAGGGATTTTCTCGCAAGCTGGAGGAAAAGCAGCTTCGGCAGGCGACTCATCTGCCCAACTTTTCTCCCCTCCGTGTCCCGGAGCATACGAGAAGGATCATGAATATTCATCCCCCCCGTTAGCAGGTTCTGCTTTTGTTTTGTCCTCCCCAAGCAGGAGCCAGGGGGGAGCTAACAAGTGAGGTTAATGCCTGTCTTTTCTCTCCCATCCGTCTCCTCTTTAACCAGTGACCTTCATGTTAAGCCCTGTTTACACACCAGCCCCCCTCCCCTGGCTCCCCCTACCCCGGCGCTCGGCCAGAGGCAGAAGGAAGAATTTTCCCGCAAGGAAGACAAGGGAGGAGAAGGGATTGCGGGATTTCGGGATTTATTTCAGCATGCCACAGAGATTTTGCAAATCCCTCCCCAATCGCACGCCGGAGCTGCCGCGTGCGTTCGCTGGGCAGGAACGGGAAGGGGCTTAGGGACACCGAGCGCGCAGCCGGCTTTATTCGCCACCTTCCCCGGTGATACCGGCGGCGGGAGGCGCGCACCGGCGCAGCCCCGCACACAGGTACCGCAGCCTCCCACGCCTCGCTCGGAGGTGCCCAGCGCTGCGCTGCCAAACTACAGCGCGATCACAATAGTAACGATCACAACGAGGGCGCCGGCAGCCATCCCACCCGATCCCATCCCATCCCGCAGGGCACCCTCGACACCTCCCCGCCGGCGGCTGGGGAACGGGGAGCGCGGAGGGAACGGCGGCGCTGTGGGCTTCGGGACGAGCCCAGCCCGGATGCCGCTCACCGCGCCCCGGCGGGATGCGGAGATGTAAAGCAGCGAGAACGCGTGAATGGTTATGGGATAGCACAATGCGGGATGGCAGCGGAGACACAGGGCAACGCGGACCCGGGATGACAGCGAGGATGTGGGGCAGCACGATGCGGGGCTGGCAGCGGGGATGCAGGGCAGGGTGGATGCGCGATCCGAGGCGGCGAGCACGGGAAAGGCTGAGCCCCGTTCACGTCCCCAGCAGTGCCGGATCCGGGTGGGCAGCGGGGCGGCGGGGCCGGGGCAGCGCACGGCGCCGAGAGCCGGGGCGGGCGGGTGCAGGGGGAGGGAGGGAAGGAGGGAGGCGGCCAAGCCCCAGCCGCTGCACCGGGCAGGGAGGCACCGCTAGCAGCGGCTCCCCGCGGGAGCGCCCCGGCCCGAGCAGCTCCGAGCGGGGAGGCGGCCCTCTGCCCGTCCAGCCCGCACCTGCCCGCTCCCCGGCACACACCGCTACGAGACCCACGCGGGGCGTGGGGCGGATAAAGAAAGAAGCTCGGTCCCGGCGCGGTTTTGTCCCCCCGCGGGAGGCGGCTCCCGGAGCCGCGGGGCGCAATGCGGGCTGGTCCCGGCGGCAGCAGCGCAGCGCCGGCCCTGCCCGGCCCAGCCCTGCCCGGCCCGGCCGCCGCGGCCCCTCCGCGCCCCCCGACGGGGCCGCCGTGCCCTGCCCGGGCCAGCCCCGCTCCGTCGCCGCCGTGGCAATAAAACCAAATTTTTTAGGGGGGCAGTAAAGCCAAATCCGCATTATTTTAAACGAACCGACCGATCGGGCGCATCGCGCCGCGCCCGAAAGTTGCAACCGGGTTACTCACGGCTCCGGTCCCCGCTCGCCTCCGCCGTGCCAGCCATAATTGCATTCCACACCAAGCCGCCCGCCGGGCCGCCGCCGCCTTCTCCGCCGCCACCGCCTCCTTCTCCTCCGTCCCCTCCTCCTCCTCCTCCTCCTCCGCGCCCGCCTCCCCCCGCCGCCGCCGCCGCCGCCGCCCGGGGCTCCGCGCCCGCCTCGCTCGCGCCGCCGCCGCCGCTGCTGCCCCGCATGAATGGGACGGGGCGCGGGGCCCCGACGGAACGCCGCCCGCCGCGCGAGCACGCGCGCGCACGCCCCGCACCGGCGGCGCGCGGAGAGGGAGGAGAGCGGAGAGAGGCGGGAGCGCGCCTGAGAGCGCGCCGCCTCCAGGGGGCGCCCAAGGTGGGGAGGAGAGGGCGGGGCGAGGTGGGCGGGAATGCTCCGCCCCCCGCCCGGCCTTAAAGGGGCGATGCCGCCGGGGCAAGCAGTGGGGCTCACTGAAAGCGGTCACTCAGCGGAGGCGACCGCCAGGGGCTGCGGGGCAAGCAGGGGCCAGCAAGGGCCAGCACCCACCTGAGCCTGCTCGCCCGCCGCTCCTCTGCACCCCACGGCTGGACTGCATTCCCCAGAAGTGTCCGTTCAGCATCTTCCCACAGGCATCGCATCCACTCCACCTAAAAGTAAAATTACAAAGGGAAGAAAAATAATAAAAAACATTTAAAAATAATAATTACAGGTCTGAACTGCTCAGTCTTTTTTAAGGACATTCAGTGCCATCCAGTTTCGTCACCTTCCCCTACTTTTCCTTGTCACCATTCAGACCACAGAGCCCCTTCAGGAGACAGCTGTGCCCCCCTGGCACCCTGCCTCTCCCCTGTCCTGTGTTTGAGTAGACCCTAAGGAAATGTTCCATCATCTCTCCATCAGGAAGGGAACTTTGTGAAAATCAGCATGATTAGAGTGTTTTTCGTCACGACATGCACTGATTGCAGGAGGGACCTTTGGGAGGGCAAGGGCAGGGAGTGGATCCATCCAGACCTCCACATTAGGAGATGGAGCTGTAAATGGCTCTGGTTTACTAGGACCCCAGTGGAATGCAATTATGGCTTGCTCAGACAGGTTTTCCTGGGTGCAACCAGCCAGACCTTTAGCCCCACCAGCTCCCAACACGGGGACACTTTGCCCTTTAGGCAGGGACACACCGTGGGAGTTTGGGACTTGCCCTGTCTGTGAAGGAAGGTGTGTGGTTACCTTCCTTCGGGCACACATGCAGACCTCCTCTGCAAGGTCTCAGCACGTGTTTGTGTTTGTGTGTGTGTGTGTGTGTATCCACAAATACATTGCAGCTCCTTGGCCTCTCTGACAGGAGGAACTGAATCCCAAAGCTGAGGGAGCAGCACAAGGCACTTTGGGAGAGGACATGGAAGGAGAGCACGAGGCACAGGTGAGCCTCAAGCACCAGAACAGAGAAGGAAATGGACCTCCAGAGGCTCCAGTGAGGGTAGGAAGGAAAACAGGAGAAAAAGGGTGGTTTGGTTGAGTTCAACAGCAAAGCTGCACTCCCCTCAGCACCCTCAGCATCTCAATGCTCACACCTTACTCAGAGAGCAGAGCACCTGAGAGCAGAGATTATATCCCTGCAACTTGGACATCAAGGTTTTCTTCTCATTAATCTCCCCATCCAGCCCTCACCAGCATCCATTTCCGGGAGGCCAGAGGAGCTGAGAACAGGCTCATTCCCCCAGGGCACAGCATCAGTGCCTGCCATTCTCCCACCTCTTGTTTGTGCAGGGACACACATGGGGCCCAGACTTAAAAGCTTTCGAGACAGAGAAGACATCATCAAGCTCTGCCGGCAGGGAAGTGGCTGGGATTTGGATCGCTTCCCCCCAGACTGAAAGAAACACTTCTCCTTTTTTTTTTTTTTCCCCCCTTCCTCCAAGAGACTAAATTTAGTGAATTCCTTTCACATTAAAAACTTGTCAGGTATTCACATCCAAAGAGGCTGCTGCTCCTGTCTCTCAGGGGAGTTACCGAGACAGCGAAACCTCTTAAACGAATAAAAAAGAAGGGAGAGATATTCAGGCAATCTCCCACCACTGCTTTTAAATTTGCTCTATCGCAGGGCTGGTGCCCGGGCACCTTGGTCCCTAGGCTGCCATCTCCTGCCGCAGAGGCAAAAAGAGAGGGATGAATTCTCCCTCCCCAGAGCAGGACTGAGTGACGCAGCAGCACCGACCCCGGGCCGGTGCTACCATTCCCGTGTGCCCCTGGGATAGGAAACTGGAGCGATTTATTTTTGCTGAAAGATGGATTTGTCCACATCCATCCAGTGACAAGGGGAACCAAGGTGGTGGGGCTGAGAAAAGAACAGGCACCTGGCTGAGAGTGCACTGCCAGGGCCTCCTGATTCACCGAGGCTCCAGCCTTGAGAGAAGGGAAAAAAAGAGGACAGAAAATCCAGGAGCCCCCCATGCCAGTGCCCAGGGTAGAAACAGGAGGGTGCCAGCAGGGGACCCCGGGTTTGTGTTGGGTGGGAAACAGCCTCAGGCTCACAGTGACCCGCAGAGCTCCCGTGGCTGGTCCGATGGCTCATTGAACACCATGCCCAGCGGGCACTGGGACACGCTTGTCACTCACACGGCTCCCCTTCATGTCTGGGCACCTCACCCCCGCAGAGAGACCCTCGTTATCTCAGGAAGCTGGCCTTTTATCCTGCCTCCCATGGGGCTCCGACTGCTCCGTTCCCTGCGCATCCTCACCCCTCCCGCCGGAGCCCGCGGGCTGACAGCCTGGCTGTGCCCCGAGGACAGCCGCTTGAGTGGCACCTCAAAAGCATCCCTGAGCCCCACGCTCGGCAGGGTGCTGCGAGGAAGGGCTGGAGGCAGAGGATGGCTCCGGAGGCAGCTGGACCCAACTCCCAGCAGTGAGAGGTGAGGGATTCACCCTGCTCCTCCTCACTGCGCTAAACGCTGACTCGGCACTTCTAACCCGACTTCGACCGAAATTACATTGAGAGACAAATTGTGCTTGGGGTGTCTGGGGCCTCTGTTACCAGAGAGACTGAGGGGTATCTTGTTCTCTAAAAGCAGCCTAACAACTGCTTTGTCAAAACCAGAAACTAACTGGGAGAGGATTAGGTCCCTGGAGGGAGGAGGAAGAGATGGGGAGGCTCTTCTGCTCTGCTCTCCCGGTCTGAGTGGTGAGGGACCTAAAAAAATCAGAAAAATTAACAATTTTTCAACTGTTTGCTATTTTTGACTGCTAAAAATTATGCTAAAAGGCAGAATTCTGCACAGGGCAGGGGTCAAGCCCATGTCACCTCCCTTGGTTATCACCCACAGGCCATCAGAAAATGAACCCCCAGAACATGCAACCCCAGTTTAAACCCCCTGCACTGAACACACAGGGAAGAGAGAAACCCAGTGAACTCAGCCTAAAGGTTTTTGGGTTATGAATTCTGACTGGCCCAGAGAACAATCTGGAATCCAAATGTGACCTTTAGGGACGTTTACAGCCAAACTCTGCAGCTCTGCTCTGCCCAGACAGTCCCAGGATATCCCACCAAAGGACATGGGCACCAGGAGGGATCTGCTCTGCCCAGATGGCAGAATGGGGTTTTTCCCTTCCTCCCATCTGCACAGACATCTTTGCTAATCCAGCCTCAGGAGCAGAAAGGCTGAGCAGCCGGGCTGGGGAGTAGCACTGGGTCTGACCAGAGGGTTTGTCAAAGTTTTCCAGGAGGCATCAGCAGCTCTTTACACTTCTTGACAGCCAGGATAACAAACTGTGTCTGCGGAGCTCTGGGGATCCAGGGTGGAATTAAAATGGGTAATGAATAGAGCCATTTTTCAGGGGATCACAGCTGCAGAGGCACAAAGGGCAGTGGGCAAAAGGTGCTGGAGAGGCACACAGGGAAGGGACACGGGGTGGCACAGGGGCTGTCACTAGGGTGGCAGTGTTCCTTCACTCCTGCTTCTGCCCAGAAAGGAAGGCACTTTGCTGTCTGCCAGAACAGCTTTTACTCTGTGCCTGCTGCTACAGGCACCCTCAGGATCACCAGGGTCCACAAAGGGGCAAGAAGCCCCTTCCTCCACCCCACCATGCTCATGTTCCTGGGAACTTTACGGCAAAGGCCTCACTGGGCTGGCAACACCACTGCTCATTTCAGTAAAAAAAGGATCTTCTTGAAGGGTATCAGGAGAGAGACAAGTCTGGGAATATCCTCATTTCCTCAGCCTGTCACACTGGCAGTGAGGCACACTTGGATTTGGGAAGAGGTTTGATGGGATGGGTGCTGGGAGCTGTGGGGGATGCTCCGGGGGACCCTGCCGGGTCTGTGACAGGAGATCTGTCTGGACATCAGTGCCAGCACAGGGGAGCCACGGAAGGACACACAGCCACAAAGGGGAAGGACAGACAAGCAGTGGGACGGCTCGCTCTGCTCTTCTCAAAGCAGATCCCCAGCTCCCAAAGGACCCGCCCGCCCCGATGAGTGTGTATCCACCAGCCGACAAATCATGCATGCACCACTCCATCCCCGGGGGCAGGGAGGTCCTGCAGAGATCCCCTCTGGCCATACCTGCTCCGGCTGAGCTCCTTCATCCCTCAGCCCTGTGATTCATGACGGTGCTTAATTAGCAGGATGCCTGATGCAGACACCTGTCAACTCCTCCGAGACAACCAGCATTTCACGTTAGCTGCCCCGGGGCTGTTCGGCAGGAACAGCTCGCTCTCCGTATTGATATTCCTTCATCTCAGCCTATTTTCCAAGCCGTCAAGCTGCCATCTCAACCCTCCCAGGCCCGGCAGTGCTGGGGAAAGCAGCCTCGTGTCCGTCAACTCCCAGACTTTGATCCCACCTTTGCAGCTGCTCAGGAGTGCTGGAACCACTTTGTTCTCCTCCTGGCAGCCCGGCATCCCTGCACAGGGTGCACCAAGCAGAGACTTGGAGTCAGGGCAATTCTAAAGATAGGGAAAAAGTCACTGCCTGGCTCCCCAGGCCCACAAAATCTCCAGGATGCAGCAACATGGATGTGGCATCACTGCCACATGGTGTGGGGATCCCCATCCCGCTGGGAGCCACAGGACAGCCAGGAGAAGAGACATGGGGAAACTTTGTGTCCTTTGGAGAACTCTTCCACCCCTGCTCTGCCATTCCCACCAAACTGCTGTTTATTCCCACCTGCTCCATCCCCTCCCTTGCCAGGGTCAGCTGAGGACCACTTTCATGGAGCCTCACCACTAGGATCATGTGTCACTGTCCACTTCCCAAAGGCTTTCTGGTCCTCCACCAGTGCCAGGAGCAGAGATTCTGTGCTGAGCTTGTGCAGGGACAAGGGGAGGCTGTGGTGGCCTGAGAACATCCCCCCCTGCATTTCACCCATGGAGAGAAGGTGGAAAATGGCACAATTAAGACCAAATGATGCATCAGTCAGATGAAGCTTCAAGCCATAGCTGCCCCCACTCCCAGGTGCCAGGCTCCATTCCTAGGATGGCTGTTTTCCCCATGACTCAAGTCAGTGGAAAGATCAACACCAAATCCTTTGGTGGCTCAAAAATTCACCCCTGTCACATGGAACAAGTGGGTGGCCACGAGACGCCAAGGAGTCCCTTGCCTTTCTCCAGTACCCATGTAAAATTAAAATGGACAAGGAAGAAGCTGCTGTAAATAATGCATTCGTGGTGCACTACACAGCTTCAGGAGCACATATTCATTGTCGAGTCTTATTTAAAGAAACCCAGCCCTGCCTGAGTCATTAAAAATGTATCCTGGTTTCATCTTCATCCCATATACACTCACCACTGTGAAGCAGGTGGTTCAGTGGCTATTTTCATGCCTTCCCTCTCTCAGCTGGTCCTGGGCAGCCCCATGCTGTTACAAGTGAGGCCTCTGGGTCACATGAAAAATTCACGTGCTTGGCATCAGGCATTTTCCATCCCCATGCTTCTGCCCCTCCCTCACACCTGGGCCCGAGGATGTGCTCTCTGCCCATCTCACAGACCCCAGCAGCATCCTCTGAGCTAATAAAGGATGCTAATGAGAACTGCTAACTCCTGGTCTGGCCACTGCATCCATCCCACCACTTTTCCATCCCCACCTACCTCTGGCCAGTCTTATTTCTCCATCACCTTTTCCCCTTGCTGGCACCCTGCATCTCCTCCTCCCAAGAATCTGTACCCACCCCTGCAAGGACAGAGGGGTGCCCCGGGGTGCTCTCACTGGACCAAAGGCAGAGCCATCCAACCACACTCAGCCCATGTCCCTGTCAGAGGGAGCTTGTGGGTGACCAAGGGGGTGGGTGTGACCACAGCAAACCTGGGCCAGAGGCATTATCCACAGCTTGTAACTATCTGGGAAGCACTGGAAGCAATCCACAGGGTGGGATGAGCTGGCAGCACCACTTGGGCACAGGGACAGCCACCCATGTGAACACAGCCAGCACCCACCCAGGTACTGCCTGGATCCTCCACATCCCCCCCTGTGCAGGAGCTCCTCCAGAGACACTGCAGGAAAACCTGGGAGATAACACATGCCTGCGACATTAGCAATTAAGGAACATTAATTATAATAATAATAATTATCACAAAATAGCATTTTTATGGCACAATATTATGCTGAAAGATTTACAACATACCGAATCATGAAGTTCATAATTAAAGTTATTTTAGTTTCTAATTTTGCTTTAATTCTATTCCAATAAAAGATAGGATAAATATACCTTAAAAAAATCAGCAGAAGCCATTACTTAAGACAATTTCGCTATACAGAGATGTTATATTGCAGCACAGAGATCCCTTGAGGAGCATCACAAACCTCGGCAAGGAGGAAATGTTCAGGCCTGTGAAATACCAAGCACCACAAGCCTCACCCCAGGGCAGCAGGACACTGCAGCCTGAGGACACCTGTGGCCTCTTGGCTTGAGCTTCTTGGCCAAGAACCCTCCTGAGGTGGGTCTGGAAGTCATTGAGTTTCTTCTGTTGCTGGGGTGGGAGGAACCGGAGAGCCAGGGGAAGAGCTGAGCTGGGTTTGTTCCTCACACCTCTGCCAGAGGAGTCCTGGCATCACCACTGTGAGCATAATGCTGCTGGGATGGAGCAGAGATGTTTCACTCTGGCTCTGACTTCCATCTGTGCACCTGTGACAGCTGGCAGGAGAGAAGGTGCAAAGAGAAGACCCAAACCCCAGCCCTCCATGGGAAAATTATTGTTGACTAAAATGTTTTTTATAGAATTGAAACCCAACCTGCAACTGCTTTGATGGAAGTTCATCATCACAGTAAGGAAGAGGGTGGGGGGGAAGGACAAAAAGGAAATTCTTTTAGGCATAGTCAAAGGTCTACATCTTGGAATAGAGATTACCATTGTAAAAGGATTTTTCAGTTTCATCTTGTGAACAAACCCTGTAACATTAACAAAGTCAAAATCAGAACACAAAGCCTGATTCTTACCGCAGCAGCTGACTCTGACTGCCCATGTCTTGTAGCACAGGAATTCTGAGTAACAATTGTATCACCCCACTGCCAGAGATACATCTTGGAATCTCAGGTTCTCCACCCAAACAAACAAGTCCAGACTGTGATTTGCTGAACCTGCACTGCTGTGAGGCTGCTGTACCTGTGCCAGCAGCTGGGCTCGTATGGGTCCAGCCATCCCCACCTTGACGCCTTTCTGTGTTAGGAGACCTGGGGCCACCATCAGCTGCTCTGAGACCCACTGGCCTGGGAGCTGCACCTCACTGTCCCTGCCAACGCCAAGCAGCACAAGAGGAGGGAAGGGAAAAGGGTGAGCTGGCAGGTTTGGGAGGCCAGTTACCTCCAACACCATCTCCATGTAGCAGGCAGCCCTGGCTGTGCCCCAGAAAAAGCCATCACGGGGCAGGGGCAGCACATTCAGCCCTCAAGAGCCAGCGCTGGCATGTCACTGTCCCACTCAGTGGGTGGCCACACTCATTGGGCCTGAAAGCCCGACGAGGTGCCACATCCCCTTGCCGATGTCATCCCCACTTGCCTTTCAGGAACACCCTCCTCCTGACCCCAGCTGTGGTCTAACACTGCTGCAGCTCCTCACAGCAACGGAGCAGCCGCAGGGCAGGCCAAGGACCTTCCAGCCCCTGCCCAAAGCAGTCAGCACGGCCGACTGCCTCCGAGCCCAGGCTGAGCCCCCGGGAGCCCCCCTGGGACTTAACTTCTCCATAATTAATTTAAGTGCCTCTGTGCTGCCCACAGGGCCTCCTGAGCACAGATTACTCACCTCGCTGCGGACGCAGGGAACATTAACAATGTGTCCGGAAGATGAGGGGTCTTGGCTCCCTGACAGCCCATAACTGATGGCTGGTTTGGGATGCAGCTGAGGCAACAGCAGCTCTCAGAAAAGCAGCAGGTCTGCCAGAGGGTGCTCCCAGCACCCACACTCCCAGGTGGCTGGGAGGGAGACAAGAACTCCCCAAAAGCTGAGCAGGGTTGGTGGGGTGTGCATTTGAGGGAAGGGTGATGGCTAGAAGAGGTGCCTATGTTGCCAGTAAGGTCTTTAATTGATTCTGGGAGAGTGATTTCTAAATTACATCCTGACGTGTACACTGCAATCGATAAATGCATTAAGGAAGGAGCCTGCACACCCTGCCTTGTGCTGCTCCATGCCATTCCCACAGCCCAGACCCTGCTTCCTGCCCCTCTGGCCACAGAGGAATCCCTGTGAGCAGCAGGGCTGGGTGCTGCAGCACCTGGGGATGTGCATCCCATGGAGCATCCCTCTCCAGGCAGGTTCCCCACACCTGGCAGGGATGCAGGCATCCCAAAATACTGACTTTTCCAAGGATTAGTGCCACAGTTTGGCAGCAGAGACAGCAGTAAGCCTCCCTCTGCTGTACTAGGATGGTGCTTCCACTGCAGCCTTGAGCTCCTGTTCTTACCCAGCTCTCCATCTCCTGGGTACTTCTTACAAACCAACTCAAGCTGGAAAACCAAGAGCAAGGCAGAGTGGTCCTTTCCATAAGGATGTGTCAGAAATCCTGAGGAGCTTGCCTGCCTGCCTATTTTAGGATGACAGATTTAGGAAGAGGTTTACCATCTTTAGGAAGGGTTTAGTGTTTTGAAGAAGCTGCCTGGAACTTCCTGCTCTGCCTGCACACTCCCCTGGCACTGCTGCCTGAAGAGAGAGATGGAAGCTAGGAAAACAAAAGCAAATACAAACACTTCAGCCTATTTATTAAAAAAGTTTACAAAATGATGAGTGAAAGACAGCTAATGATGCATCGTAGAGTTAGTGCCAGGGAAAATGCTCTAAATTAAAGTCCTCAAATATGAAAAGAATCAACATTTAATAAGACAGTTAATATATGTTATTTAAATGTCACTTCATTATTAAAAGTGTATATTTTTTGAGGTTTAATAACCATGTAATTGAGGCATCTTTTCTATAGTTAAACCTTGGCAAATATGTTTTTCATAATTAGCCAGTATTTATTTAACATGCAATAACCATCCCATTAAATTTAATGACTTCAATTAATAGGTACAAAGGGGCCTTTTTTAATGTCAATATGTATTCCTAAAGCCAGTTCCTGATGTGGTGCCACGAGGAAGCTCAGCTACCTGGGGGTGACCAGGGAGGGCAGATGTGGGCTTTGCTGGTACCTCATTGCAGGAATGGGGACATGCAGGTGGGGAAGGGGTGCTGCATGTCCCAGCCAGGCCTTGGGGGTCACAGAGAAGGGGATGCCAGCAGGAATCCCATGGGGACCCCAGCCCATCCTTGCTGGCACCTCCTCACCCCACAAGCCCTGCTGCTGGAGTGAGGCTGAAGGGCAAAGGCTTGAGGCAGTGAGGCAGCAGAGGCTCAGCCTGACATGGCCACAGCTGAGCCTTGTAGCCCCCATTAGAGAGCAGCCCAGGCTAAATTAACTCCTTTAACGAACCATCCAGTGCAGAGTTATTAACTGGCTCCTAATAAACCCCAGCACGACACTGTGCCTGCTGCAATCCCACTGGGCTCCAGCCTACAGAACCCCACTCCACCAGCAAGGAAACCCCCATCCTGCAGGTATAAACAATCTCCAGTGCCCCAGGCAGGGCCTTTGATCACTCCCAAAACCCCTCCACCCCCAGGGGCTCTCTCTGCTCCCTCAGCATTGGTGAGACCCCCAGATACCTCTTCCCCATCCTCTGGGCCCCTTCTCTCCCCTTGATCTTGACCCCACGGCAGGGATTTGGATTTGTCTGATGGCAGAAGCGCCTGAGGAGCTGAGTAGGGAAGAGCACATGCTTCCACATGTAGCTAATGGGGGGACAAAGTCAGGAACACAGAGCCAAGCCCTTGGAAAGCAATCCAATGCCCGTGAGAAGCAGCACACTGGCAACACATCACCTCTGTGCTCTGCCAAAGGTGCTGGAGAACAGAGCCATGGCAGCCAGCCCCAGGGCAGGCTGCAGGTGGGGTGCTCCCCCAGAGACCCTGGAATGTCAGTGGTCAAGGCCAGCAGCCAGCGTGGCCCCCTGGCTTGCCCTGGGTGCAGTTGGGGGAATCCTGGTGTTCCCTGGTGCCCTGTGGCCACCTCACCTGGGGAAGTGATGTCAGCTGCAGGCACCAGGTCAGGTCACATCCTCCTGACTTGAAAACCAATGACATGATGTTGGAAGTGCTCACAGAAGCCACGGGATTCTGGGGAGATGGTTGCAAGCTCTGCTTTCCTTTTCCAATTGTTTTGAGCCAGTACAAGGCTTAAGAGACACTAAATCCTTGAAGACAAAGGATTATAGATTGGGTTATACCTCTGGCTGTGCTTCAGGGTGACTTAGATCACCCCAAAATGGAGATCCAGCTCTAGAAGAGCCAACATCCCAAAAAATAGCCAGCACATGGCCCTGGGGCTTTTCTTGCATCCCTGACTTATCCTATATCAGAAGGACTGAACCTTCTGTCCTTTTCCATCAGGCCATGACAGGAGCTGTGGGGCAGCCACCATCTCACTGCCTCAGTGTCCCTGGCACCTCCTTCCCCAGCCAAAAGTCTCTGAGGCCATTTGCAGGGAATAGTCAAAATGCACCGAGGCTCGAGCAGATTGGGGAAGCATATGTCTGCACACGTTTCCCAGGGCACGGAGAGAGATGCCAGCAGCACTTCCAGCCTCCGCTGGGCACCGCACCGGCTGCCTGCCCCATGTGCAGCTAGGCAGCAGGATTTAGCAGTGGTCAGTGAATCCCGATTAATTGCGGTATCGGTATTTAAGGGACCCCATTGTGACAAGGCTGCCGTGAGCTGGCTGCAGCCATCTGCTCCCCTGGCCTGGGGACCCTGATGCCTGTGGGGATGGAGCAGTGATTTCTGACTGCCACCCTCTCCTCCCTGCGGCTTGGCTGGGTAGCCCGGCCAGGATGGGGAGCAGAGCCTATGGGGTTATTTAGAGCCTCAAACAAGGCACAGGCTCCCAGCGGCGCTGCTGCCAACCTGCGAACAGCTGCCTGCACCGACGTGGCCATAAATTACCCACGGAGCCATCGGGACCCACACCGGAGGGCAGGCGGCAGCGGCTGCAGCCCGGCACTGGAGCCTGGAACAGGCAATTAATCCTCGTTAGCAGCTTGACGGGGAGATGGGCGTGCTGGGAGTGCGGCACGGGGTGGCTGCTCCTGCAGCGGGGCTCTCTCCTCGCTTTGTACCCCTCCTTCCCCAGTGCCCTCCTCTCTGTGCAACTCCTCCTTCGCCTGTGCTGCCCCTGCCCCTCCCTCTCCTTCCTCTCCCAGTTATCCTTGTTTCCCGCTGCCTCTCTCCACCCTTTCCTCCCACCTGCCCCACCAGCACTGCGCTCTGAAGTTGCTCCGTGGCACTGCTCCCGTTCCCAAAACAAGGGTGAGGCTGATCCCTTGCAATGGCACAGCCACTGGGACTTGGGCATCCTGTGCCACAGTCTCAGGGACCCTCCTGGCTTTCCAGGGAGTAAAATAAAACCAAGACATGACAAACCGCAAAGCCACCCCCAGGGCCCAGACCCACACTGCTGCAGCCCAGCCCTCGGGGACATGAGGCTCGCTGGGCATGGGCAGAGCACAGCCCGGCCAGGACGGCCCAGCAATGCTGAGAAGGGACGTGTCATCCCCAGTGTGACATCCCTGAAGCGAGCAAATGCCGCTTCTCACACAGCAGATGGCAAATCCTACAGCAGGGAGGGGAAGAGGGGTGCCCATTAGCACCCCCAGCTATCGCCTTAACTGCATCTCCCTTTTCAGGGCTGGGAGCCAGCACCAGGCTCTCCCCTCCACCACTCTCTCCCTGCCAGCTCCAGACATCCCCAAGGACACCCCACACAGCCAGGGACCAACCTCTGACTCCTGTCCCCAGCCCTCTGCACCCAGGTCCATCAGTCATTGCTCCAAGAGGAACCACAGAGCTGCAGAAAAAGAGGATCCTGATGTTAAAGAAAATAGTAATTCTAGAATAAATAAATAACAAGCCCAAGCACAAGTCTGCTTTTAAATTCAAATGTGCAATATGGCCCAGAGCCTCAGAGCCAGAAGGAAACTACAGATTTGGGCAAGGAAACAGGGAATATTTCACTTCAGCTCAGTCCAAGCCGTCATGATTTACCCAGCAGTGAGGGAGGTGGGGAGAGTGCTGCACCCCAGGGGCTCTGCAGCTCCTGCAGTCATCCCCCTGCCCACCACCCCGAGGCTGCTGCCCCTGGATCTAAAAGGTTTTTCCAGACTCTCACATCCTGCCTCCAGCTCTCCATCATATCCCACCTGCTCCAGTTCAGGGTCACAGCTGTGCCAGGATGGGGAGTTCTCCCTAGGGCTCTTTTGGAACTTCCAGGTCCATGGACACCATGGTCCTGCCTTGCTGGGACCTAGAACCCTCCAGCCCCAAACAGGACCCAACCCCCAGCCCTGTGCAGGGGCTCTCTGGGGTCACAGACACACCAGTGACAACAGTGGTGGCTGTCCAGTTCGGGCTGGGCACTTGTGGGGCAGCAACGCCAGCACCTTTTCTCTCTCTACACCTACCTGAACGGAGCTTGTAACCAGGTGGGGATCAGTCTCTTCTCCCAGGTAACAAGTGACAGAACAGAAACATCCTCAAGCTGCGCCAGGGCAGGTTTAGACTGGACATGACAGAAAATTTCTTCACTGAAAGGGCTGTCAAGCATTGGAATTGGCTGCCCAGGGAGTCTCGGGCAAGGAAACACGGAATATTTCACTTCAGCTCAGTCCCAGCCGTCACGGGCATCACCCAGACAATGTCGGGCTCTGTTCCATCCCTCGGCACATCGGGGTGCCGCTACTTGTCCAGCACCGGGCAGGCAGTGCCCGGCTCGGCCGGGACCCTCACCGAGATGCAGCTCGGGCAGCTCAGCCCCACACCCGGGGGGTCCCGACCGGCCCAGCCCCGGCCCGGTGGAGCGGCGGCGGCAGCGCGGGCCGACAGTGCCACCTGCTGCACCGCCAGCACCGAGGGACCGAGCGGGGACCGAGCGAGGGGCGCACGGACCCGCGGGCTGGCTGCGGGCGCTCCGCATCCCCGAGCGCGGAGGGATGCTGGGGCCGGCGCGGGATGTCCCGTGCGCGGGAGGTGACAGCAGGTGACAGCGAGCCCGGAGCAGCGGGAGAAGTCACCATAAATGCCCAGAGCTGTTTTCCCACCGTCAGCAGATGCCCGAAGCGCAGCACCACACACCCGCACAAGGTGCGAGGACAAGGTGGGAAAGGGCACAAGGGGGACAGTTGTGCCCAGGGCCACCTCTGGGGCGGATCCACAGCCCTGACAGCCCGATGTGGATGCATTACCCGGGCAGACACCAGCGCCTTCCCACAGCCACAACCCGGGAATGACCCTTCGTGCTCCGCACAGGGAGGCTGAGGGCAGCTGCTCGCAGAACTGCTGGCACTAGGATATTCCTAGAGCTGGGAATATTCCTGGCACTGGGGATATTCCTGGAGCTCTCCTGAAAACACAGCCCTGCTTCCCCCCAAAATCACGGGGCCAACACGACAGGGCATCACCCCTGTGCAAAAAGAGCAAAGTGGGGGTGCAGGGTTGGCTCCCGAGGGGTGTGAAGGCGCAGGGGAGGTGTCAGACACAGCACGTCACCGTGTCACCCCATCCCCGCTCAGAGCTGCCACGGCATCACAGCCCTGACGCACTAATCTGGGGATAGAAAGGCTGCAAAATGATGTGACATCCCCACGCCCCCGTGGCACACACACATCATCCACAACAAACATGGAAAGGTGGGGACCAACCACGGGGTGTAGGGAAATCTGCTTCACAAATTACCGTCAGTACCAAATGTCCCTTCTTATCAAGACTGGACGGGTATTCAATTTTCTCTTCAAACGCCTGCCTTCTGAAATGGTAATAGAATTTCAAATCTAGGGGAAAAGGGAGGAGAAAAAACTGAATATGCAAGGATTAACAATGAGAGAGACAAAGAAAGAAATTATACCAAAAAATATAGTCAGAGCCTTTGCAGGAATTAATTAAATACAAATATAAAGAGAAAATTAAGTCTCATGCTTAGGAGGGGGGAGAAAAGGGATATTTTCTGAGTTTAATTAACCTTTTTTTGCCAAGAACAATGAAGAGGAAGGGGGAAGGGAGAGAGAGGAGAGCAGAAACTCCTAATTGTTTTGCCTTGCAGGAGATAATTACGGGAGCTGCCCGGGTCGGGGTCTGCCCACGCGGGTTTGGGGTGTGTGGGTCGGGCTCGAGCACGTGCTGCGATTGTGTGCACATAATAGCTCATTTGTTGGCTCTGACTGGGACGGAGATCAGGAGGAGCAGAGGCAGAGCTGGGGAGAGCCGTGGTGCCCCACATGCCAGGGAGCTCAGGGAGGGGATGTCTCCTCCCAGCAGGGCCATGGGGAAGGTGAGAGTGTTGAGCATCAGTGGGAGGTGGCTGGTGGCCATGGTGGCTGCCAGGGCTGTGAGAAGACCTCCATCCCCACAGCCCCAAATATCTTGTTTACACGTTTGGTATCTGTGGGGCTCAGAGGAATCGGTCACAGGGTGATAGCTTGGGGATCTGATGGGGTTCTGAAGCAAAAAGTGAAGGAGCCAGGCAGTAGTAGCAGGATGAAAAGTGACAGGACAAGGGAAGGAAAAGTGATGCTGATGTTCACAGGAGCCCTTTCCTCCAGGTCCTTGCCTCACTGGCTCTCTTCTCTACTGCTGCCCACATGGGAGCTGTTTGGCCACAGGCTGGACTCCAAAAGAGAGGAAAGGCCAAACCCAAACCTGGAGAGCAGGAGCTCTGGCAACATTAGCAGCAGGTCAGCACTGTGCCCAGCTGTAAGGAGCAGATTTGCCTCTGGGCACTGCTGGACACCCAGGGTTACACCTGCCAGACCCACCATAATGCTCATGGTCCCTCACATAACCCCAGGGTCCAGGAGTGATGGATATGGGCCCACAGACCCCTCAAACGAGGGGTGATGACACAAGGTTTGAGGCAGGACCTCACCGTAACACCAGCTGGATGAAGCAGAAACTTCCCAAGGGCTTGTCACAAGTAACATCTTTGAGCCACACCCCATGGAGATGTCCTCTCTCCCTGCATCACAAGCAGAGCTCCCTCCTCACCTGCAGCCCCACCTCACCGTGGGTACACCACCCATCCTGTATGTGCTCAGGTGGGGATAGAGAAGCTGGAGTTCTGCACTCCTGGATGAGGCTGCAGGCAGCAGAGCTGGCTTTCCAGGAAGGACCAGCAGCATTGAAGTTTCCATTGGATGGCAGAGGGAGAAATCCATCATTGCCAGGCAAGCAGCTCCTGAAAGGCAGAAGCTGAAGACAAGGACTGCTGCAGAGGTCTGGCCTTGCCAGCAGAGCATCACCCAGGACAGCCTAGTGATTATCTGGGAAGTGGGACAGGATGATTAGTAAGTTAAAATCAACACTAGCAAGTGTTTATTTAACACACACGATTCCTTATCTGTCCAGGAATAGATTGCAAAATTATTCAAAACTCTTCAGTGTAAATTATTCTCAGTATAAAGATTGTTCAAATTGCAAGCTGGGAATATTACTGTGAAGTGTACAAGGTATGTGGTAAATTATGTAACCTATTTGTGTAATTTATAAATTGAGTTACATAAATTAGCTACACCAGGTACAGCATGAATGTCAAATTGTATTGTGACTCAATTGTCACAATAATGGCTCAGCATCAGATTAGCTAGAGGATTAATCCAGACAGTACAAAGTCTGGATGTTACAAATAAATAAATATAAATATCAAACTGTACACTAACAGCTCAAACTAGAAAGTTATTAGCATTAATAAAGTGCAACCACTCAATTACTTGTCAGGGGAAGTAAAATGAGGCAGAGTCAGCAGGATCAGTTTGCTTTTCAGTTTATACAGATGTCCCCACAGTCAGTGCCCTGCAGAGTGCTTCAGGGAAGGCAGAAAGTACCTCAGCCTTCTCCAGAAGTCCCTGTCTCACTCCTGGGGTAGGCAGTATCTCTGTTAACAGTAAGGGGCTACAAAATCACTGATGACTTTGCATTAAGAAGTTTGGACTAAGGGCACCATTACACTACTTTACACTGCATACAGGTGCATGGAAAAGTCCATTAATTTATTGTGCAGCTCTGAAACTCACCTGCCATACTCACTAACCCAAATTTTCATGGCTTGGAGAGCCCTTAGAAAACCTGAACCAAGGCTATTAGTTTTTCCCAAGGTAACAGTCAAAGGTACATTTTCAACCACTCCTTTTCCTCGAGCACTTCCCCTTCACTCCCATAAACTATTCAGTCCCCACATTCAACATGTGAGGGACAACCCTGGGCCAGGCACAGCCTCTCTGGACACATGGACACCACAACAGGGAAGGTGCTTCTCCTGCAGTCTGCAGGTAGAGATCTCATATAGCTTAAAAAACTTGGACAGGACTTTTGGGAGAATATGTAGGGATGTACAGCAACAACAAGAAATATTGCAGACCGGTTTGTGAATTACTTAATCCTAAAATCCAAGACTGGATGGAAGGGATGGAATTCCTGTGGACCAGATGGAGCAAGGAGAGCAAGGAAAGCCAGGAGCTCTCCCCAGAGAGCCTTGCTCACAAGGTAGCCCTGGGGGCAGGAGCAAGGCTGAGCCACGTTTCATGCTTTTTGTTCCACTGTTCACATCCTCAAAGGATGGTGAAGACTTCCAAGTTTCAGAAATTTTCACCTTGTACTCCTCATTAAAATCCAATTTTCTTTCAAGCTGAGAATGGCAGAATTCTGCCCTCCTGAGAACAGCTGTGATTATGTTGTCATCTGCATGCTCGGAGTGCTGCAAGGTCTGTAGCAGTGTTAGAGCTCCCAGTCTCAGGGGTGACTGCAAAGTGATCTGGAGCACAATTCTCTTGAGTGCAGCTTAATAAAACCTCCCTGTACTGGGTGTGCTGGGTATTTCCAGAGAGCTGAGTTTGGACCTCTCAAGCAATCCCACAAGGTAAGCACTAGTTGGCAGTGACCAAGTTCACAGTCAGAAGAATGATAAAGATCACCTTCAATTTATGGTGTGCACATGGGTCACATTTTTCTGTGCCATTCCTTGCAGTGTTGGATGAAGTTTTTCTACCCAGCAGAAGAACCACACTTTGAAACATCTGCCCACCAGTGACAAAGAAGCAAATGTATCTCTCCTGATGTCACACTTGGTACTGTCACCTCAACATTGGATTCCTACAACCTAGAGAGATCTAATCCCATTCATTGCCTGAAGGTAACTTCAAATAAAACTCCCTGAGTTTTGGATCAGCAGTGAACAATACAGGACCACCAGCAGCCTCAGAAGAGGACATCTGCTTTCTTTTTTGAGGAGATGAGGAGCCAGACCCTGCTGGCTGAGGGTACTTTCACAAAGATAATCTGCTTAGACTCTGAAGCATGAATCCTCTTTTTTATCTGTTTAGCCACAGAGTAAATGGCAACCCTTTCCTTCAGACAGCAGAGTTCCTTTTTCCTGGCACTGGGGAATGCAGCTGGGTGGAACCAACAGCTGGCACTGAGGTTTCACAGCTGGATTTCCTTAGCAGGTTAGGGAAAGCAGCCATGAAGTATATTAAATATATTACTGTGGATATTCCATTTTGTAAACCACCCTCCAGTTTGGGAATGTAAACTTCAGGATACCAGAAGGCAGTATATAAAAATAACTAGAATGGAGTCTTCAAACAAATGGATGAGTATTTTCTCTTTTTTTAACCTCTTTAATTTAAAGACTCCACAGCACTGCACAAGCACCTGTTTTAAATCTGGAAGAAGCCCAGCACACAGATAATTCTACAGCTTTCAGCTTACACTCTGCTTGGACACCCCTGTGTGCCTTCCCACTGCAGAGCCCTGAGATGCAGTGACAGAACTGTGCTTGGGAGCAGGCACTCAGTCCATGTGGCCACCACAGAGCCACAGTGTGATCCATTTAATCCAGTAAATTCCAACCCAAGGAACTTGCCATTAGTTGGCATCAGCACTCTGGAAGGTAAAGAGTAGAGGAGAAGTCCCAACAAAAAACTGATTTTCCTTTGTAAAAGAAAAATAAGTAAATAAAGATTAAAGGGACTATGAAGGCTGTTTCAGTGAGGCAGTCCACAAAGAACAATTTCTCTGCCTTTTGTAAGCTTTTATTTTGGCTGATATGATTTAAGCTAAGGCCTGAACTGGCATTTCCCCTCTGTCTCATTAAGAGCTGCAAAGCTCTGTTGCAGTCACTGGCCAGGCTTCCTCAGCAGTTGAAAGGCTACTAAAGGAAAAGTAAAGAATTAATTTTTAAAAAGCCATGTTCACACATGGCTTTATCAAATGGCAAGAGTTCAAATCTCTCCCTTGGTTCAGCCACTTGGAGGAGGACTGCAGGCAGCACTGGCAGAGTTCCTGTTTACTTGTTTTATGATGGTTGTAACGAGGAACCCATTAAATTAATAGCCGTGCTTTATTTTTAATGTTATGTTTAGCTAATCCTGACTTACAGTAGCACTCCCCATTCAGAGAAAATAAAAACCCAAGTCACTATGACGATGGACTCCATCACCAAGAAAATGGGTATGGAGGGATGCTCAAGAGGTCACAGGAGGGGAAAAATAGCATCCTTTCCACTCCTCCTGAGGGAGTGTCACTCATGTCCTCCACTATTGGCCATTACAGAGATTAACTCAGACAGTTCAAGGATTAAATAACACAAAAGCTCTGCCCCACTGTCAGGGAGGAGATTCCCACCCAGAGACTCCAGCAGAGCTGCTCATGCACAGACACACACAGAAAGGATACAGCTGGGGTGTCTGGCTGACTCCAAACTGTTTTCTGGTCTTAAATGCTGAAAGTTTTTTGGGTTTTTTTTTTTAATTCTGTAGAGCAGGCAGTAGGAAGTGTATAGGACTGAACTGCACGCACCAGTTTGCCAAAAATGTTAGCAGTAGATGGGAATGAAGACAACTTACCCCACAGCTGTCACCCCAATATCAACTCAGTATTCAAAAAGGATTTTGAAACTGAGCTTTCAGGGATCCATAAGGAGGCAAACAGATTCTAACTCCTCAGAAACATCCACGTGAGCCAAAGGGCTTTGTTTCAGCTCACATCAATTAGCAAACCTGTTCCAAAGATACCAGGAATTATTTTTAAACATACTTTCTGAAAACAAAGGAGGATCAAAGTAGAAATCAAAATGAGATTCCAGGTCCCTGCTGCCTCTTCTCCTGAACTCCCTGGGACAGCAGGCCTTCCATGCAATAGCTCCCACAGGGAACAATACAGGGCAGCAGGAACCAGACAAGTGCTATCAACATCTTGTAGCAAATGGCACAAATGAAATGGCTGGATAAAGCACAAGCTATTCCAACGAAGGAAACCAGGGAGAGCATCTAATTTAGGCCATTCACAAGGGGAAACCAGCTTCAGGAGCAGTTAGCTACATAGCCCTGAGGGAACAATTGATTTCAACTTGGAAAGAAAAGTTCGTGTGCTGCTCTCCCTAGGAAGACGGCAGAGGAAAGTTTCCTGCCATGCTCTGACCTCTATAAAAAGTCTGAAAGAGCACACGTGTCATTAAATCCAAGACACACTTTTGACAGGGAGCTCTCCTGAGACCAGTGGCTGCTCCATTTGCTTCCTCTGGCTTTGCCCCAGGCTGCAAAACTACCACTCTGCCAGCACAATTACACACCAGAATGGGAGATGGAGGGGCAGCATTACCAGCCTGAACAGCCTCAGCACAGAGGTGACACAGCCCAATCACTTCAGTCCACATCAGCCTTTGCTCCCCCAAGGAACTGAGAACTGGGGAAGTGAGGAGAATCCAACACACAAGAGCAGAGTGATAGGGCTGGCAAGGCAGGTGAGTCAGTTCAGGAATATCACATTCACCTTGTCCAAGGATAAAACCCACATGAATAGGAGCAGGTGGGGGGTTACATGTCACAGGACACTGAACAGTGTTTTGGAAACACTCCCACAGGTTTCCAAAAAAGGGCTGATAATGCCTCAGTGCTGGATGCAACAGCTCTCTGGAGGGGGGCACAAGACAAGGGAAGAAAAAGGTGGTCCTGAGACACGTACAAGACTGGCAGTGAAGCACCTTAGGGAGTCAGACACAAACAATTTATCAACAAGTTGCAGACAAACACTTTTAACCAGTTTGGAAATAAAAAATAACAACAACTCGAAAGACAAATTGAAAAATTCTGCTTGGAAAAGGAGCACACAGCATGAGATCACAGGATTCAGCAGACTATAAAATAGGAAATGAGACTTACTCTTCTCCCCCTACAGCTACACAAAACCCTCCTACATAGATTACAGACACACTTGGCAATTGCCTTCCTCCTCCCGCCTCTCCCGTTATGGACAAGGCAGAGAAGGTAGCTGCCTAAATGCAGAGAGGATATTAGATAAAGCATCTTGCAAAGTCAAGTGTGAAATATTAACAACAGGAGGCAACGGGTTGAGTTTTTATGCAAGATCACAAATTTGGTGCTTAGAGCGCCGGTGATGTTCTTGCACACTGGAATCTCAAAGTGCCTCTTGTTGAATGTTTCATTTAAAAAGCTATTGAGGCCTACTGGAAAATTTTTATCAGTTCTGTTATTTCCTGTATCTTCTCTAAGTTCACTGTTTTTGTTCTTTTCCCTTCCTGCAATGCTAAGAAATTATGCATGAATAAAAAGGTTGTTCTTTCCATTCATCTGGCAAGTTTTAAAACAATTCATACTCTTAAAGCAGGCACTCTGCAAGCTGTATTTTCACATGAAATTACCACAATTGTGCACATTGCATCCGAATCACTGGAAGCATTTGTACACAAAATTACCCAATTTGCAGAGAACTGCAGTAACCAGGCAGGCAAAATGGACATGCACTGCTCAGCTGAAGGGAGCACTGTGCCCAAGCTGCACCTGGCTGTGGGCAGGTTTGGTTTTAGTCAGTGAAAGAGGCCACAGATATTCCTGGTCACAAAAGAGCTGCTTTTTATCCAGCACATGCAGCACAGACAGCAGCAGGGCTGGCTGCCTCTACCCCACCTCAAAGTTGCCTTTGGAGGAAACTGCCTCTAATTCAGCTTCCACAATGGATTCAGACCTTGTTTATCCTGCTGTCCTAGCTGCCCATTAATGCCAGCTGTGGCAGCAGCAGTGTGGTTAAGACATCTATTCAATACTGACCACAAGGCTCCAGGAATAATGATCTCTGCCACTCTGGAGCATAACTGACACCTGCTGTCACAATCTTGCACAGAAAAAAAATTGCTCCAAATGTCCAACAAGCAGTCAAGGAGAAACATAAGGAGAGGGAGCCCAGGAGAAGGTTCAGGGCTTCTCCCCTCTTTGCAAGGGCCTTGGTAGTACAGGAGCAACAAAAGTGAGGGGGAAAACATTCGCTCAAGAAGTTCTGTTACCTGAACATTTTTTACTTGGACAGCAGCTGAGACTTTGCAACTGAACTTCATCTTCAGCAGTTTCCTGTTGACATCTCTGGTGATTGTGTTTTCCCCCAGGCTCAGGTATCTGTGCTAGTGATTAGGGCAACAGCAGCAACAAAACTGCTCCTGGGCACTAGGAAACACCGAAGGAAAGGGACGGCCTGAAAGGCAGATAGGACCACAGTCCCCACGGACACAATCACCAAGAAGTTTGTAGACATTCAGCACAGAGTAACTAAAATCAAACCCAACGTGGCAGGACAGAGGAGTTTCTCACATCAAGGCTGCACCACAAACAAATGTCTGTCCTCAGAGACTTTTGGAGACAGAGTTAGGCAAGGCAGGATTGAAGTGCAATGACAAGCAAGAGGTGTATTTTTAGCTAACAATCCAGCAGTCCCTCATCTGGAGGTACTGGATGGCCTTTGAGTACCACTTTGTCCTTGTTGGGCTGCAAACAGCCGCAATGCACCTGGCCAGCATTAGCTGTAGCTGTTACATTTATGATTTTATGGCTGATTTTTCCCCCCTACCCTCTATCGAGTTCACTGTCTGAATGATCACATCTGTTTATGTTCCACAGACACCTGCATGTCTTGAGATGACAGCAACTCCCCGAATGCTGTAATCAGTTATTTCTCAACAGAGGAATTGCCAATTTGGTAAATAAAGCTCATTATAAAAGAACATGAAAATGTATTACAGTTGCCTAACAGAGAAAATTGCCCAGTGCCGCCAAATAATCAACCCTGGCATCACAGTCCCCCCCAATTTAGGGCAGCTGAAATAATGACATGCAAATTACTCATGCCAAGGCAATGCTGGATAAGGGCAAGAGGAAAATGAGGAAGAGACAAAATACGTACTTTTCTCTTCAGACCAACAACAATTTCAAACCCAGTCAGGGATAGACCCTAGTGTTATATATTTCTGCCTGCAGAGTCAAAAGTTCTGTGGCCATCCCAAAGTAGATCCAAAAGCTGGCATGGCAGTGGCAGCAAAAGCCCACCCAGTCCTCCTCCAACAGATCTGAGGGCACTAAGTGTCCTATTTTGTTTTGGAAAACTTGCTCTTCCTCCCTTGGGGACAGCAAGTTTGACCTACACAAAAAGATGCAAAGCTGGAATTTTTGCAAGATCTGAGACTAACAGACATAAGCCATGGGTAAGCAAACATTACTTCTGAGGATGAAAAGTGTCATGGCACCAGCTCTCAATAAGAAGGAAAGGCATTTTGTTGTGTAATGAAGATGTAAAGCACTAAGTTGCTGTCTAAAGGAAAAAGAGACGAAGCAGAATATAACACAGAAAACAATTCTCAGCCCCCCTCATCCATTTTCATAAACACTGCATTAAACTCTGACACGACCTCCAAAAATCCATGTTCACATTCTTCAAAAACTGTCAGATACAGTCAGAGAGGACAGAAGCAGCTAATGCTGCCAGAGAAGCTCTACCCAGAGAAAGGGAATCAAGTCACCAAACTAGACCTGCTCCCCTGGTTTGCTGACAGGCCTTTTGCAACTCTGCCCCACCTACCTCTAGGAGAATATGATTCCAGATGCACCCAGCTTCCTCCATTCTTCACACAGCAAGGAGAGGGCTCAACATACAGCACAAGGCTGAAAGGGACGGTGGTTTATGGCAGACAAAGCAAGAACTGCAAACAAGAGCTGGTGAAAAGAAAGATAACTTGGGCTCTGCATCCAGCAGGCAAAGGTTTTTCCAGTATTCCCCACCACCAGTTCCCTTCCACCAGGACTTTGCACCAAGTACTTTCAAATAAGCCAGTCATCCTGGGAGCAAAACGAACAAGTTTTGTGATTTATAAACTGTGACTTGAAATATTTCTATTCCTCACACCCATTTGGAGTTTTTGTTGGCATCGGCAACGGGCAGAAAACAGCAATTTACAAACTCATGGGACTGAAAATATCTCACAGCACACAGTGACTGTTAAACACTTTATTGTTATGGAGGGAACCTTGGAAGGGAAGGAATCTGCCTGCTGGTGTAACCAATGGGAGCATGCTAGGAACAGTCAATCCTAACAAGCTAGTCAGGGTTACTTCCAAATACTTCAGACCCCTTTTTCCAGAGCAAACAAACAGAGGCAACAGCTCTTAAAACTCAGATGTAAGTTGATGAAACCAAAGCTACAACAGGGTGAACCAGGCTCAGGTTGGGCAAGACCCCAAGTTGTGCTGGAAGCACCTGGGGTCAACATAATTCTTTACATTGCAAAACAATAAAAAGAAACTATAGCATCCCCCTCTCCTACGACCCTTCTTCCAGCTCCAGGAATGTCCTCTGAGACTGATGCATGCAGGCAGTTAGAGGAGGAATCATGTTGTATTGTCTTGGGTCATGGAGGGCAGAAGGCACTGGTTTTGGTCAGTGTCTGTCCAGAAGGATGCTGGGGCTTCCAAGGGCGTCTGTGGTCCCTGTCCTCTGCTTTTTGGCGGATGATGTTTATCCAGAATTAACTAACAGCGCCTGGAGAGAAAAGAGACAAAAGAAAAAGGCAGAAAGCTAGTTATGCAGCTGTTGACATGGGAATGTTTCCATCAAAAATGAAAGAGTAGCATTGGCAGGGTGAAAATCCCACAGAAAAATCATCAGGTTTCACCTATTGCAAAATGCAAGATACTCAAGGGGAGAGGACTGTGGAAGCAAGAGAGCAGCTCATGATACCAAAGGTGAGGCTGATTCTATGATCAAGAACATATATTCAGTTGCAACAATCAGGATTGTAAATTCAATGGCCTGCAGTGGGAGAGAATAGCCATGATTTCAGGTAAGCCTTAGAGCAGCAAGGTCACAAGACTAAGTGCAGCCCCACACTAAGTCCTACCTCACCAGGACACAGGAGCACTTTGATTAGCTGCCATCAAACACCCACCACTCACTCATCCTGGAAAAAGATCAACATAAGAGCACTAGAGAAGGGAGAAGAAGAAAGATGGGGACTCAGAGACTGCCCTAACTCCTGATGTATCTGACAGCCTTTATTCTATTAAGGCCCAAGCCTCCCTAACATTCAAAGCAAAATCACATCTGCTTTGTCCCCACTGAAATCTAATAAGAGGTACCTCCTCAGATCCTGCAGGTATCTGCATATGAGCTGTGAGCTTCTGAGGGTTATTATAAGACAGAAGGCTTCAAATGTTTTTAGGATGGAGATTGCAAAGTCTGCTGCGGTCTCTTCCTATTTTTCTCTTATCACCTCTATGAAGTCAAAGAAATCAAACCAACAATGCCATGAGCCATGGATGAGAACACACCAGACAGCAACTATAACACCCCTCCCTCTGAGAATCTGAGATATCAGTGCTGGATCCCACTTCACAACCTGGGCAATCAGCTCTCCTGCACCAGCAATGGTATCATTGTGCCAGTGAACTGCTGCTACAGGAACAGCAGAATCACGGGGGGGAAGCCCACCAACAGGCTACTTTTTTCTCACGCTCTGGATATATGCAGGTCCATTTTGCAGAGCAGACAGTACTCATCTGTGTTCAGAGGGCCCAGCTAAAGCCAGTAAGATAAAGACAATTGAACATTTCATTGCATACAGTCTTATCAGCCGTTTTTATTAGGGCTGTATTTGAGCTCACTTCTACTCTCCAGATATTTGCCTTTCTGAGGAGAGGAACTGTGATTTCTTCACTGTGAATCACAATGGAAAATATCACAAAATAATGATGCTAGCACACTTGGCACTGTCTGTCAGAAGGTGAGGGTGTCATTTGGGCTACTTCTGCACAGCAGGCTGGTATTGGCTGATACATGGTCAATGTAGACTGAGTGTGCTGGCCTTGCATCTCCAAAAGACAGCCCCATCTCTGACAACAATGGACTGGAAAACCTTCAAAAGAGAAAATTGTTCACCAAATTATTTAGACAAAGGTTATGCAGAAACCTGACAAATGAACCATCAATAATACTCCACTGATTCTAACTTCCCAGGTATTTTTTCTCATGATTAGTGCCTTAAAAGTTATGCACAGAACAATAAATTTTAAAAACTCCAATAGCACTCACTGAAATTGCAATGAGTGAAGCACTAACAACTCACGATCAATTTTGCAATAAAGTAATTTGCTGTATTCACATTGTAACACTTCAGTGAAGTGTCCAGGAATGCTACATTTTGTGAAAAAAACCAAAATCACTTATGTGGCTACTCTGTGGTTAACCCTTCTGGAAGACAAGAAAACTTCTTTTTTTGAAACAATTTTTAACAATAACATAGTTACACAATTTCAAATCACAACTGCTACATATTTCAAACTCATCTAGTTGCAGGTGTCTCTACCCATGGCAGGGAGGCTGGAACTACATGATCTTTAAGGCCCCTTCCAACCTAAACCATTATATGATTCTATGACATTTTTACTTATTTCAGGAGCAAATGAAAACAGCCAGTTCTTAACCCCAATGGATTCTTTCCAGCCTAACCTATCCACATACCAGGTATGCATTGAGCTGGAGGCTCACAAACATTCCTCATGCAAAATCATCAGGCTCCATCTCACTCTGTATGACTAAACCCTCAAAATCTTTTGCCACAGTGAGCCTAGACCCACAACTGATGGTCTGAGGAATATCTCAGCCATATCTCTAAGGCTAAACCCATTCTTTGCCCACATTTTAACTCCACTTAGCATTGCAACCATGCCAACACAGACTTGCCCCCCTTCGTTTTCTTCCAACCTGGAATCCTCCCTGCAAGATGCTACCAGATTGCTACAACACTTACCTTGAGCAGAAGGAGCCAGTAAAGAGAAGGAGAAGCTCCACTTCTTCTCCATGCCCTTATCATTGCATATACACCAGACAAGGTGAATATGCAGCAAGTCCAGGCAGTTTGCAATCGCTGTTCTCACATGACACGATACTCCCAATTAATGGAGTGGAGGCTCAGACTGAAAAGTTTTGGTGCCTCCTCATAAAATAACTGCCCTCCAGTTGGTATTAGGTGGTCTCTGCTGCAGTTTTAGCAGAACTACACCTCAGGGAAGAAGCAGCCTTGGAGAGTGCACCACACACACAATCTGATGAGAGGGAACAGTGCCCTTCTCACACAGGGAGGGCAGGTTATTTTTAGTGCCACTGCCAATGCAATGCAGGTAGACACAAGGTTCCAGTCTTGATGAGCTCCAGCCCAGCACCTCTACATATGAAAACAGTGTCCATACAAAGTCAAATTCCTCACCAGCACAAACAGGAATAGCAATCTGTTCAGTCCTGACAGCAAGTCCAGCTGGAGGGCATACAGCACTTGTTTTCTTCCATGCCTCTCACAACAAATGGGACCTTCGAGCCACTAACTCATGTTCTTCCACCACTGTGGGACTGTGCTTGGGAGCTAACTGCAGCCAGAATGGGCTGCTCAGCTCACACAGCCCGCCACTTTTCTCTGTGGGAAAGCCAGTAGGTTTCCAGTTCTGGTTCCAGTTGAGTGAGGAGTAAGGGCTGAGCTCTGCAAGATTTGCTCCACAAATCTCACCCCTGCTGAGAAGAGAGTCCAGTCAATGCCCAACACGTTCCTTGTTCTCTAACAGAGAGCTGAGGCCTTGGTACCCAGTACTGAGGTGAGCAAGTTGCAGCAAGATTTTCTAATGCACCTGTTCCTCTGTCCTGTTCCTTCCTTCTCAGTCTGCATCCCGGTGTAGAAGCTGGGGGCTGCCTGGCATATCTGCAGCATCCTCTCCACCTCCCCAGTCTCTGACCAGTCTGTGCCTTGGCCTCTCTGGAGGCTCTCAGCCAGCAGAGGAATCTCCCTCCTTGAAAAGCCAGACCCTGAAGAACTTCCTCCCTCAGTGTTTGCCAGAGATGCTGTTTGCCAAGCCTCAGCTGTGTTAAGACATATTTATTTAACCAGCCTCTAGTCTCACAGGATAAACCCTGCAAGTTTCCTCCAGCATGTGCCTTGCCTTTGTTCTAACATCCCTTTAAGCAGTCGCACCACGGTGCTCACACATATGGGCACTGTGTAGCTATGAAGAAATCAGAAAGCAGATCCCCATGATAAATGACTTGGTGCATTTGGAGTGTCAGTGACAAAGTAGAAATTAATCTCCATAGTTCCTAGTTCCCTGCTGTGTGCAGGCAGCTCTCAGCACCCCAATACCTGTTGGCACACAGCAGACCTCAGCAACGTGACCGCACAACTTTTTCATCTCAGTTAGTGTGGAAAGAGGCACAAACAAAATATAAAAATCCTGACCTGCCCTAAGATGGGTGTTCAAGGCCTTTACACTGGATGAGGCATTTGTTGCAGGGCTATTAGCACCCCAAAGTGCTGCAAGGGACATTTGAGTCACTTTGGTTTGATGTATGCTGTAGGTATTTTTTGGTTATGTGCAATTTGTTCTGTTACACTCAGGGTATTGGCTATTTTGTGGAGCAGCTGTGCTGACTAATGGATCACAGCACTTCTGTGCCATATAGTTATTGCACAGAAAAGCCTCTCTGTCTCTCTCATCCTTCAGGAGTCCAACAGTTGCTGTCCTTGGGACTGGAATAAGGAGGGGCAGGAGCATGCCTGGCAGCAACAAAAAACATTAATTCAAAAAGCTATGAAGAGAGTTTTGTTTTCCCTCTTCTCTGCACTGGTGTTAATAGCTTTGCAAAGCAGAGAAGTTCACCCAATGACTTCTTGGCTACTTCCCCAGATGGTGTCTTCAAAGCTGGCTTGACAGCAGAAAAGACGCTTTTCAAAAAACTCACCAGACACATTGTCAGAACACCCTGGAAAGCGCTTTCACGTGGAAGTCTCCTGCTCCACATACCCCACCAACAGAATGCAAGGAACAGAAACAGTCTTTCTGGTTTCCTCCTCCCTCTCCTTCAGCTCACAAGAGCCTGCACACTGCTTGCTTTGCTCTGCCTTGACACCTCCCCATTGCTCTGCATCACCCGAATACGAAGTTATTTACCAGCACAACTAATCTCCAGCTGTTCTGAGACTCACCTGTTTGTTCATGCATTATAACATTGATTTCCTCCAGACAATTGTTCTGATCATTGTTCTAACTCGCAGAGAGCTCCTGTCATTAGCCTTGCTTAACAGGAAATATTTTGCCACTGACTGAGCAGCTCTGCAGTCAGCAGACTGCACAAAAAATCATCCCTGTTGGGGGGCTGCATCTCCCTGCTGGGCTGGTAACCCCAGACGTCGCAGTAGGGAACAAGCTCAGTGCTTTTGATTTTGGACATGTGCTTGAAAATACCGGGGCCAGGAGGAACAAACACGGCTCTGCAAAGGGCTATGCTGAAAGGATGGCTGTTAATTAATCCACATACAAACCGAGGGCAGTTTTTGTTCAATCAATGTTAATTGCATTTAATCTCATTCTTGCCATTAAGAAAAGCCACCGGGCCAGGCTGATGTCGCTAGCGCCTGACATGTAGATTCCACCCACGTTTGGGAGGCAAGGCAGGAGGATAAAAGTAATGGAAAGAAAGGAAATAACCCTTCCCCAACCCCTTCTGCATCACTGCACAATTTCATCGGGTCTGTTCCATTATTTAAACAATTTTTGTTTTCCAATAACATTACAGAGGAGCTCAAAGGATGAAAATCAGACATAGAGCATTTCACTACTAGTTATTCTTGCTCTCCTGGGTACCAGCTCACAGCTTTGCTAACCTGTACAGCCTGGGCTATTGTGCTTCTGTAAAGGACTGAAATACAGAAAATCACTTATGTGAAGTGGTGTTTGCTTTTTAGTCCCGGGCTGATCCCAACAGACCTGCCAGAGCCCCTCAATATGACCTACAACTGCTGACTGCCACCTTCCATCAGCTCTGTTGAAATCTTTCTCCTCACCTTGCTACCCAGCACAACGCCAGCACACACCAAAGCATGCTGAAGCCTGTCTTTCTTGAACGTCTTACAACACAAAGTAATATTTCCAATTCAACAACCTCTGACCAAATTTGCCTTGCAAGACAGTACATTTTTGAAGCCTGAATTTCCCAGGTAAACTAACAGTGCATCCACCAGTAATCTGGCTCTGATCTGGAGACTGTATCACTATTTGCCCAGCTACCTGCTCGGGAAATGGGAACAATCCCCTTGCCTCTGCAGGAATCAAGCCTGGGAGCAGAGGGGCAGCTCTTGTAGCACAGGAAACCCTAGGTGGCAGATTTCATGACTACTGGCTTATTGCTTCTGTGAGAGCCTTGCGTTTTTCCAAATTAGTATCAAGAACAATAATAATCAAGCCTGGGCTCTGTCAGTACCTTTCCCCCATGGCAGCACACAATGCTTGCCCAAAGCCAGTGCTGCAGTTTATCATGGATTTTCTTTATCCCTCGACAAGTGTTAGTCCCATTGCCTCTCGCTGCATGAAGTGGACATATCACAAGTGCCATGAAGGACTGGCTGAGTTTTAAGTGCTCTGAAATGGCTCCACTAGACTTGGTCAAGATTGCTTTAAAATCATTTCCCATTAGGACTGTGACCCTCTCTTTTTACAGCCAGTATAATGACTGTACCTCAGAGGAAGGTAATTACATCCCACTATCTGTACACATCAGAAAGTGCACACTCCAAACACTACTGTGCCTTTCTGGGCTGAGTGGTAGAAGGCAGTGCAGGAGGAAAAGGAGATAACACTGGATGCCACTCCATCCTGCAACTGGAACCACCCTGAGTGTTTTGCAAGCTCGTGGATTAGCCCCTGGGAGGGATAAAGGAATCCAGAAGGCACAGAGTGTTTCTAAACCAGAACAATGACAACTTGTACAAATCCAGCTCTGGTTTTGTGAGGATTAAAATGAACTTCACCCAACTGTGAATATTCGCTTCCAAAGCCAAAAGGAATGGAAAACTACTTACTGATGCAACAGTATTTCATTATTTCAAACCCTAAGCCCAACACTTCCAAAAATTAAGCAGAGGAAACAGTAACATTATTGCTGCGGGACATTGGCCACAGGGGTTTAACTGCTGAACTGCCAAGCCGTGCTCTGGGCACAACATAATAAAATAATAGACACAAATATTGGCAACTTCTCCATACTGTCTTTTCTGCTCTTGCTACCAGTCTCCAGAATAATCAGTGGGAAAATAAAAGGAAAATATAACCCCAGAAGCCAAGAGACTTTGGATTAAGTTGTATAAATGACCTGTTACCTCCTTACACGAGGAAGAAAGAAATGCAATAAATACCTGCAAAGCCATTTCAGTATCTTGGATTAAATGGATTACAGAAATGGAAAGTACATGATGCAAGATGTTATAAAACAAGATGCCAAGGAAGTGCAGGAATTTGAATCAGGCTGGCAAATGATCCCTGCAGACTATTGAGGAAAATTAATAGAGAGAAGGGGTAGAGAAAGGACATGGTAAGAAGACTGACTGATGAACACTGTTGTTAGGACGTGTAAATTCAGGATGTCAGACTTCCCCTTAAATCTACTTCAGTCCAGGAACAAAAATAGCAAATCCTACAGTGCTAAAAAGCACTGGAAGTAGAAAAGTCAGATATGCCAAGCCTCATTTCAGGATAGGCTTCCCCTGTGCATCCCTCAAGATTGAAGTTTGTGACTTTAATTATTCCTGGAACATTGTGTATATAGGGATTCAATGCGGGGATTACTAGCAGGATCCTTGTTATAAGTGCCACTTCTCAAACAAATTACACTTCACTGGATGTCAGCAACATACACAAGAAAACAAATTAGATAAAGGCAGCAGGACAGCAAGATACAGGTCTGATGCAAGGAAATTTCACAAGGTCACCCAGAAAAATAAAGGCGCTTAGAATTTAAACTCCTGGAACATTTCTAATTCCCCAGTGCATTAAAGCTCCGCGTGACCCAGACACAAAACCTTCAATACACCAGTGACTCCACACAACCTGAGACCAAACCTAGCTGAAACGTGCTTTATTCTTGAAGAAATACCATCAGGGAGTGTGTGGAGGAAGAGAGAGAGAGAAGATAGAAGAAGCAACCCCAGTTGCCCCCCCAAATCCTAGGGATCACCCCATCCCATTCATTGACTGTTCATAGCCACACACAGACCTAAGACAGAAGCCAGGGAGAGAGGATGTAATTTTGTTTGGAGGCAAATATAGCAACTCCTTGGCTGCAGGGCTTCTTCACAAGCTGATCCCAAATTTACATACTGCATTTTGCCTTTCCAGATCTCGAAATGTATTACTAACCTGCCCTAGTTCTAATGAGCATGTCTTTAACTCCAGAAATTTTCATGAAGATGGAAGCACAGGAAAGTCCAGTCCTCCGGTAGAGTGCAAAGAGCAGCTGAAAACACCTCACACCACCTCAGGTACAGCACTGTGCCTCTGAGATGGGACCTCAACACTGGTTGTTAAACTCTTATCCTGGGGATTTCACCAGGTGCTTGCCAGTGTTACTAAACCCTGCAGTTTTGCCCTGCACTCCAGGAGGGTCAGCACTGCCTGGAGGACATGAACTAGTCCTAGGCTCTATTGTCAGTCACGTCCCAGCTTCTTCCAGCAGCTGAAATAAATCTCCATCTCAGTTTCCCTTTTTGTACCTAAGAGTAATGCTACTTACCAACCACACAGAGGTATGATAATTATTCACCAAGAAAAGATGCTAAAGAAATGCAAAAATTCAGTTCTCGAGGGATCCATTCCTCTGTACAATATGCATATAGGCTTCAGAGAAAATCTGGTGCTTTATCTTGTTCCTTTCTGCCTTGCTTTGGCAGGCTCCTGCTCTGGATAAAGAGAATTCCTCTTTGGGTCAGGGTATCATGTCCACATTTAAGGTATGGCTTAATCCTGTATAGTCCAGCTTCATACACCAAGAACAGATGCAGGCAGAAACTTCTCCAGATATCCTTTTTCTACACCTAATTCTATTTTTGCTCAGTGATACAGTGAAATTCCACGCAGAAGTATTATGAGCTTGACTGGCTTTATTTGTTTAACACTTCACATTTTCATTAAGCTGTTGCTACTCGGCAGCCAGTAATTTTATTTGTGTGATAGCTGTATTCATCTCACCCACATGGGTGTAAATGTCTCTCTCCTTTTCTTCTGACTGAAGAGGCAAAAATCAGCAATGATAGAGACAAAAGAAAACTGGGAATTCTCAGGTCTGTTTACAGATAGATGTGGGATATAACTTCTACCTGTTTTTATGAAACACCTCCCAAAGAATAGGGGCACCTACAGTTAAAATTAAAAAGAGGAAAAAAATTGTTTTAGAAGACTACCCTCCACTACCCAAGTACAAACCTGAAATTATTATTATTATAACCTGAAATTGTTTCAGCAGAATCAGCCTGTTTGACTCAGCACTGAACTCTTCTGCACCAGAAGCTTATTGCTGACTGAGCATTTACAGTATTTGAGTATCAGATTGTAAAGAATTAATTATATGTCTAACTCTTGCCAATCTTTAAGTATCTTGAAATATCTGGTCCCAGGAGCTGCAAGATCTGATTAGATCTCAAGGAAGAAAAGTCTGGTTGGCTGGCCTTCACCAAGCCCCAATTAGACAATCTTCTACCAAGTTCAGGCAACCAGACGGAGAATTAACAGCCCTTTTGAAATGTTAATGACCTGAACCGAGACAGTCAAATGACTGAGCCACGCCTCTTGGATAGAGGTTTCAGAAGTCACCCAAGAAACACTAAACACCTCACTGTGCCACTCCCCTTTGACAAGATCAAGGAGTCACGGAAGCACTGAGTAGGGAGTCAGCAGTCCGGATTGGAGAGCACTGGGTGCTCCCGCCAGGCATGACACATGGATCGGAATGGAGAGGCTGTGGACAGATTGGGAGGCCAGGGAGACGTCCAGTTACGAGATTAGATGGAGATGCCCAGCCACAGGCACACCCAGTTAAGAGACCAGCAGATAAAATGCCCTACAACCTGAACCACGGGTCTGAGCAAACGAAGGGAGAATGGTGAACACTGGGAGAGGCATCTTGATTTCTCAGTGTCTCCTCCTGAGTAAATTCCCAATCTTTCTTTCAAGATTAAAAGCCTTTACCAAGTGAAAAACAAGCTCAGCATTTCTCTAGCTCCATCCTGTCCCTATCCCTCTTCAGAGGACACCCCGGTAGAATACCAGATGCTGGAATAAGCCACAAAAGCCTTCTAAATAATTATCTCCTATCGCCTCTTCTGCAAATTTATAGTCCTGCATCTGTGTCAAGACAGAGACCTGCTTCCATCTGTCTAAAACACATTCTTTACAGAGGACCTAAAGGTGGAATGCTTAATGGGAGCATTTGAAAACGTATTCAGAGACTGGAAAAAAAGTGACAGTTTATAAGTGTGCTGTTCAATTGTCTTGTGGACGCTGCTCAAGTGGAGGGGGAGCTCTGTATTTTTTTATAATATGACAAACGATGCCAGTCCCATCTTGTGGTTTTCCTCACTGTGCAGCATGTCTGCTCATGATAGATACCAGTGCAGCTGCTTAGGTGTCCGTTTATCTGCTTGAAAAGTATTGTCTGTTTGGAACCAACTCATCCTAAAACAGCAGCCCCAGAGGATGAGAGAGAAAAAAGGGAGCAGAGGAAGAGACAAGGGAGTTGTGGACTGGGAACACATTCATGCTTCTCCTGTAAAGGTTCTGGAAAAAAGCAAACATCATATTTAGCTTTAGCTACATCCTCTCTCTCCCCCCCCAGATCATTCTTTTCTACTGTCACTCAACATCTCTTTACACCCTCTTCCCACAAAGACCGCACCACTAACACACATTTGATTTCACACTTGCAACCTGTGGAAACAAAGCAAGCCCTCAGCTGCCTTCTGCATATCTGTGCCAGTGCAGAGGAGCCTTCAGGTCTCAACCTGAACAGTTTGCAGTCTAAGACAGGCAAGATTTAAAATAAAAACAAAACATATAAAGGAAGGAGATCGGGTGGAGGTAAAAAAGAAAGAGGACAAAAAAATCAAAGAGTGCTTATACTTTGTGTTCAAAGAGACTTTAAACAGGAATTTGCCAATTTTCTGTAACCAGGATTAGAAGAGAATAAACTCCAATACTTTGTCCTTCTGCAGAGCCCTCTGAATTTCACTCTCTACAAAATGGCCAATATAGAAAAAAGCTCATAAATCCCTCTGACGTAAGTAACTTCACATTACTCTTGGGGAAACAGAGGCAGAGGCAGATTCATTAGTCCAAGTAAATGAACCCATGAAGCAGTCTGAATTTCTGAATCCTCACGAAGTCCCACACTAGAAACAGTACCTAGTGCCTAGCAATTTCCATGCCATGATGCCTGGCACAAGCAAAGCAAAAGACTTGAACAGACAAGTATGTTTTTCAAAAGGAATCGTACACCTGCCTTAGCCACAGAGCAAAATCCATGTTTTGTTACTTTAAAATACTTCCCACTGTTTCATTCATTGCATCATTAATGGCAAAGACCAAGGTCACATCTGTAAGAAGCTGCCTCAGAAACCTGCTGAATAGCAGAGAGCTGCACAACCTGCCTGAACAGGTGGGTACAAATTCCTGTGGCTCAGCACTGCCAGGGTGAGCCTGCTGGTAATACTCAGGGCTAGCAAGGTTAGGGCTGGTTTGATCTGCCATCATTATTCTGCAGCCTGGGCATATCCTGAGAGATCTTACTGCAGGCTGATACTCTGTCTTCAGCTTATCAAGTACAACTTCCATGTGTGCATGGGGAAAACTGGGTCTTACAAAGCTGTTTAGGTAGATACATATACCCAAAGAACTTTAAAAGACATTTATGTTAAAGAATTATTAACACTAGCACTGAATTAAAGACTTGATTTTTCAGATAAGGAGCTGTTCCTTAAAAATGGTCTCTTTTTTATTTTTTGTTGGAGTGGGGTTTCTTTGTTTTGAAAATAATAAAATTCCACATGTAAGATGGTGTCAGATGAGCTTGAATTGTGTAAGGTAGTTGTCATTACTGTGACTTAAAACTGGAACTTGCATTCAGGAAGCTCAGTATTTATTGTCTTCCTAAATTTAAGTTGACAGAAAAAGTGTCTGCTCCTGCAGGCAGAAAGCAAATCCCACCATCTCTTTTCCACAGTCAGTCCACAAATACATTCTCACATGTAAATTCTCCTGAGTGGAACTGCTGACAGCTACCAAAGCACCAGCCTGGATGATGCCAACCAAAGACCTCCAAGCACAAGGCTCTGAACTATGCAAACCAAGCCACTGATGCCAGCCTGGGAAGGAAACACAGTGTGCTTGCACACATACATCCCCCCAGCTCAGCCAGCACAGGGAGGGACAGGCTGGTCACTTGATTTGCAGACAGCTTTTCCATTACTCACTGCAGTGTTTGAACAGCCAACCCGCTCCCCCTTCATCTGCTCTGTGGTGGCCATTTCTCCAGAGCTGCCCATCATTTCCTTATCAAGCAGTAAAAACGTAGGATCACTAGAGACACAGTTCAGCCTTGCTGAGATTTCATTCTCTCAGCGGGTTGTAAATGCCCCTATAATGTTGGCTTTTTTAATCTTGTGTTATTATTACCCGCGGCTGCCATTCAGTCTGCAGAGAATAAAGCGCCCAGGCTTTCAGGACCCACACAATGGCTCTGTGCATTTGCCAGCAGTTGGACAAACAATACCTCTGTGTTTCAGCTTTATTGGAAACCTTTCTGTTGTGGGAGCCTGGCTGCATGTGTCCCTCTGCTCAGGCAGTGCAGAGGTGCGAGTGGTGCCTCTGAATTCATCGGTGATTTCAGCAGCACGTGCCTTGGCGCCGGCCGATGGAACCAATGTGAAAGTGCACAGGCAGCTGCATGTGCTGTGAGCCCACGAAAGACAGACACAGACCTGCAGAGCCAGTTGGGCTCCTCTAGATCAGCCAGGGAGTCCGAAGCTCTAACAGGGCCCCTTCTGTGAATAATTACGTTCATCTCCGTGTAAACGGTGTTGCCGGCTCACAGGGAGGTGTGATGATATATGACATAACTGTGAAAATGTCAAAACACCGCTACCCTGAACCATGTTCTTACAAGAAATCTTGGCTTCTACTTGAAATTAAAGATCCTGCTGCAAGAAAGGCTTGAAAACTGGAACAACTGAAAAAGCACAAATTAGAACGCAAAGAAAATTTGAAAAATGCAGGGCTCTTCTAATTCGCGGAGACTGATTGTTTTGGTCAGCTTGTTATTGCTTGCTAGGGACACTGCAGATGTGTGAACTCTTACAGAGCTGCAAATATCCCTTCACTCAAGAAAACAAGCCCTGCTGCAGATTCCTCACATATTGAAAACCCAAGAGGAAAGTCAGAAACTTCCACAAAACCACAAGGTTTACTAGTAAAACTGTTTAGGAATACACTAGGGTTATTTCATTTGTCTTCTGGTTTTAAGCAATTGATTCACGTTCTCACGCCACTTCTGTCTAGGCAGGAGGATTAGATTATTTTATTTATTCCTTCCCTTTTCTTTTTTCAGTAAAAACACAGAACTAAAATTCTCATGTACTTGTAAAACTTCAGGTACAACTCCACAAAACTAGGGCAATAGAAAACATGCCAAATATTTCAAGGCTTGGCAACAGTGAGCCTGCCTGTCTCTCTGTGGCAGGAAGAATGTCTGTCTGTCTCAGCCAATGTTTCTGAGTAGGAATGTCTCATCCTGATAGCCCATGTACATATAAAACACCTATGCTGTCAGCTCTCCAGGAAGAGACCTTGACATTTTGCAGAATACCACCTCCCAACCCCCATCTCCCCTGAATAGCAGCAGAAGGCAGAAAAACCTGGTAGATCTGAAAATGTAAGAATCAGGTTCTGCCTTCAGCAAGGATTACAGTTAAAATGGAAGAGGCAGCAGTGAAATGAGCACAGCCAAGTCACGGGAATTGATGTACTAAGGAACTGACTTCCAGGTTTCCCAAACCCATGTCCCACCCCCTCTCCTGTGGGCCAAGAGAAGGGATATTTGAAGGGGAGGAAATCGAGGCTTTGCTGTCTTAAACAGAGTAAATAAAAGGTGAGTGGTTTCAGGAAATATTGTACTATTGTTGTGATATGATGTGCTTCATGTACCTGGAGAGATAAACTGCAATCTCCATTCTGAGCTCTCACCTTACAGTAGCTGGGCTGGCACGGGCAGGTGAGCTCTGCTCTCTGCGGACGCAGTAACAGGATTGCAACGCTCTCTTCCTGAAAAGAGTAATGAGGTGCCCAGAGAGCCTGCCGAGGTGTCAGAGAAACTGATGCTGATGGACCCTTTGCAGGCCAAAGATAGATTAGGAATAACACAATACCAGCATAACAGCACCTTATCAACAGCCCTGCGAGTGCTAAGAAGTGAATCTGAGCGAAGGCTGTGACACCTGTCTGCATCACAGCCCTGCTATTACTGCCTTCCGACTTGCCGCACAATCCAAGTGTCCAAATGGCTTTGAAGCAAGAAGCAGCAAGACAGGAAGGTGAATCTGAACTCTGATCAGCTGTCTGAAGAGACGGTATGAATACCTTACATTTCAGTAACACTCTTCATCCATAACGAATCCGAGACATCCATTCAACCTCCACACTCCAAACCACAGAAGTAATATCTGCCCAGGTAGAGATGGGCAAATAAACACAAGTTAAATGACTGTTCAAGGTCTTCCAAGGACTACGAGAGACACACACGTCTAGCAAGTAGATTACTCTTCCCTTTTGAAAGGCACACAGACACACACACGCACGCACAGGGGATTGAAACTGCTTAGCCAGGTGTGGAGCCTGCTGTGATCAACACAGCTTCACCGAGCAGCAACTCCTCTCGATGCTGTTTCACTGGTGCTAAAATGTGAAAAAGCAAACCTTTACAACAGAATTCCTTCAAACAGATGCAAATAGGTGTGGGGATTTTGCATCTGGGCTAAGTTGCTACAATCTACACATCTTATTTGTTTGCTAGTTATTAAATTACCCACAAGCCATCAACAATTCAAGTCTCTCTCTGAGAGGCAGAGATTAACTAGGAATTGCTATGCAGAAATGCTGCTCATCTCTCTCTCTAGTGAGATCAGCCTCATGATGAGTTGCGGACATTTGGGAACAAAGGTGAGCTTTTCCGCAAGAAATGAGAGGCACAGAAAGATGGGAAAATGATGCTACAGGGAGAAGAGGATTTATTTGCAAGGCAAGAATCTATCAGGAATGGTTTCTCACACACACACTGCAAGCCACGGACTGTGACCAAACACACATGTATTGGGAGCACAGGAAGCTGCATTTCTGCCCAAGCACTAATGCAAATGAGATTTTCAGTGAAAGACAATGAGGCCAGTATGTAAATATTAATTTAACAATCTAGTTGACTAAACCTCAGCTGATCTATAAATAGCTGGTTTATTAGCAGGTGATGCTGAAGGCAGCTATCCTGGCTCCACTTCCCACAATTCCCTGTGCCATCTTGTTTTTATTGACCCCGGAGACACAAGGACTCTTAACTGTATGCAGCTCACTCCTCCATCACTACCTGCAGAGTAGCTACAAACACTTGACAACACAATACATATTTATCAATGCCCTTACACAACAAGGATCCTGCAGCACTATGCACACAATGGCTCCCAGTGCTCAATTAAAGAGAGCAAATGGTTTAGAAAAATGGAAGAATCATGCAGCCTTGCTTTTAAACAGGAGGAGCTGGTCACTCAGGTGCCAACAGGCATTTAGGAAATGATTGACACAAAGCCAGAGCCAGGCACTGTCCATCTACATTTACACTGTGCATTGGTAAACTGAGAATTTAGGATAGCACCACCTTTAGTAACTCTAGGCCACCAAAGAAACATTTTACCATCTCAAAACAAGATATAAAAATCCTGATCTCTTTACGCACCTTCATTTTAGCAGGAATTATTATTTTATAGTACATAATCAATCTTACAACTCTTTACCACCTCCTCAAGCCTCACATGCAGGAATCCCCTCTTTCTCACAGGCACAGGACAACTATGTAATAGCAGACAGCAACACCACCAGAGCCTCGGGCCAGCAGGCAAGAATACTGCATCCTGGCAAAATTGCTGTGGCTTTTGGAGCAACACACCAGAACTGCCCTAACTGCAGCACGGCCAGAATCCATGGAAACCACACGAATTATCATGTTTTAGGCTATTCACGTGGATTTGTAGATATTCTCCAGAAGTGTTCTAAGGCTTCAGTCTTCCTCTTGCTGCAAAGAACAGTGACAACATACTTGACGAGTTGGGCTTGTAAATAGGCAGATTGAATTAGAGGAACAGAATAGACTTTGTTATCCCTCCCTCCCACTTGCTTCAAGTTTCTAAAGAAACCTTCCGAACACAAGAAGTTGCTGTGTCTCTCACAGCCGTATGATAAGCAGAAATAAAAAATCAAAAAACACACAATCAACACTTACTTTTCCATAAGGTCCATCATATTCTTAAAGCTTTTACAGTGCAGGCTGCAGAGTTTATCCTAACAGGGAACCTACTGTACCCTGCACCAACCCCGGCAAGGGCAGAGGCTGCTGGTGACTGGGAGGCCCATGCTGCAGCCAGAGTGTGCACAGAGGCAAACAGCCCCAGCACATTCCTGCTCCGCTGCTGCACCCTCAATCCTCAACAGTGCCCACTCAATGAGGAGACAAGCATTTTCAGAACACCAATTTGTTCAGCCACAGCTCAGCAGATCTGTTCCACACGATCGCGGTGATCTGTGCCAACGGCAGTACGGTTCGCTACAGAGCAGGCTGTGGACAAAGGACTGCTCCTTCATTTGTCCTAACAACAAACCTTTACAGTTTGGTTTTTTTTAGGGTTTTTTTTTATATTTAAACACAAGGGTTAAACTGATATTTATATGATTGCAAACCTGTGTTGGTCTTACAGTCTGTTTTTAAGATCACCAAGGACCACGGAAAAGAAACTTTTCTAGTGAAGTTCACTTATTAAACTGCCTTTTGTGAGTGGACATACTTCTGTTTTCCAGTATTTATAGAAATAAGATAGAGAAGCTTGATTTAGCAGAATAGAAACTTAAAATAAAGCTCCTCTCAGAAATCCTGTGGAATTTAGCAAAACAAGCAATACATCATAAATAAACCAGTAGTTCTCATTAATCAATTAGGAAAAAAACCAGTATAATAACAGATTTGCAATGATTTTGACTAGACTATTTATTAAAACTGTCATAAATCTAACAGCAATAGACACAAGCACCAAGGAAGAACTGAAACATTTTACATAGTTCAATAAATGTAAGATGCTGCAACAAGGTGTCAAAACAGCCTTCCCAGGAGAGATCCACACAGTTGCTGTTTCCTCTGCCTTTGATGTAAAGCTACATGTAAACCTGCAGTGCCAAACAACTTAAAAGAAGCTTGTTCTGTCCCCCAAATCTCTGCATTTCCTGTAGCTCTGGCAAAGTTCCTGCTTCCTTTGGCTGTTGTCTCCTTTTTCAACCAGCATATCCATCGCCCAGATCCTTGATTTCACAGCCCAGCCAGCTGTATTCCAGGAGCAGTTACCAGCCAGCGCCCAAAGAAAAGTTTAACCAAGTTTGGCTCGGTCTGAAGTAAATTTTGAGCAACTAGAGCAGAGATGAAATCCAACTTATCCAGAGTAATTCATTCTTCACACTTGTTTAAGCATGGTCACTCACCGAGGACAGACTGGCAACCTTCTCCGTGGGCTGTGGATTCCACTGCACTGCCAGGAACTGTGCTGAGACAAGTCCACATCACACGTCAGTGAAGATGGACTGCACCCTTCAGCTCTGGGATGGAAAAATCAAACTGCTAGATAGGTTCTCTTCCTTGCCGGATACACTGATTTTTATCAACGGGAAAAGCCAATTAAAGTTGATAAAGACACATTCTCTGCTGATTTTTTCCTTACTGCCCACTGCTCAGTGCTAGTATAATGGATAATGTTCTGCCTGTGGGTGTATTTTCTAAGATCTGTCAGTTCTGACAGCATTTTGGCACCTGGATAACTCAAGATCTATACTGAGGGTCCAGGAATGCACCATTTCTCAGTAGCTGATGGGTACATTTTTCAGCAAGGCTTCCCTAATTAAAGGGCTGGAAAGAGATGGGATCAGATTGATAGGCTTTGCAGTCAGATGTTTTACGCTTAGTTTGATGAATTATAAATCACCTTTTGCAACTTCCAGAACACGTGAGAAGAACACGCAAGAGAAACTACAGCAACATGTCCAGAATATCACAGAGTAGTCACTTATTTTCAAATTTCACCTCTGTCCCTATGGCAAGGCTATTAAAGACATACTCAAGAAAAAAAATGCTCATTGAAAAAAAATATAAATAAGTACATCAAAAATAAAAGTGAAGCTGTGAAATGAGACACTGCTGCTCTGGAGGCACTCCCAGATGGAAGTGGTTTGCTCCAGGTGGGACAGAAGATGCATCCCTCCTCCTTGGAGGTGGGAACACCACCCTGGAACTGAGTGCTCAGCTCAATCATCACCTCCTCTCCAGACCAGTGGGAAGCTTTGCCTTGTCCTCGGCTGTCACAGCCTTGTGTCAGGGCCAGAGAAACCACTGTCATGTTAAATGCTTTGACTGTGCTACCTGTAAAACTGCATGAAGATGATGTATTCTGTGCTGGTTTCATTGTCTCTGTCAGAGCCCCATCCCTATATACAATGAAATCCAACTCCAGAGAGGTCACTGGCAAGACCTTTCAGAATAAGCAGTTTGTTCTGATTTTAATGGGATCTTTAAGTACTAAAGTTCTTTTGTGGGGGTGGGGTGAGAGAACAACAACAACAAAAGAGCCCAAACGCTAAATCAGGATGTGAGAGCCACCCAAAATCCCAGAGTGAAAGTTCACAAGTGCCTTGCTGTCAGTGTTGTTCAAAACAGCACAGACTTTCAAGTTATAGAGAACAAAGTCACAGAGTAACCATTTGGAATAGGGAAAATACTGGTAATTTAAACCACGAAACCAAAGAAATACAATGCAAAGCTATCAGGACATGAAAAGCACTTCCAGGCACTGAGAGGTTAAAACAATTATTTGAACAGCTGGGAAAATTAAAATGGCAAAATAATAGCTACCCTTCAAAATTCTACAGATGCAAAGAGACTCTTCAATGAATAACTGATAAAGGGGAAAACACATTTCAAAAGAGAAACTGTTTCACGCATGAAGGTCATACAAGTAACAGCTTCTCTTAAGAACCCGGATTTCCAGACTTGGCAAGAGATGAAGAGCTGGGGTTAACACAGCAGCCTTTTACCTTGAGGGACCTAGGGTAAAATCCTGGATACTTTAAGTTACATATGAAAGTGACTTTGGGCATATCCTTTCTATCATTTTCTAGAAACTGTTCCCCACTGTAGCAAAAGCAAGGTCACATAGGAGCACACTGGAATTGTAGCAGTTTGTTTGCTTTCCCAAGGAATTCTCCCAGCCTCAATGACTCCAGCAAATGGTGCAATCAGAGCAGCCAGTTCAGGTAGTTTTGCTGCTGTGATCTAGGGCTCCCCCATACACATAACCTGGTAAGAAAGGGGTGATATGTGATTTTTCAGGTTGAAAGGACAGTCTGAAACATGTAGCTTTACTATTCAAGAAATGTCTAACTGGAAGAATAATGCCAGTCAAGACTTCAATATGTAAGCCAATAAGTACACAATGCTGCTCATGAGGAATGAGTGCACAGAGAGACATATCCAGGGGACCCACAACTCCAGCAGAGCCATCTCCAGTGCAGGGAGGAGCTGAAAGAACACAGCCAGGGAAGGTTTATCTGCCACTTGGCTGCAGCTATCCTTGTAGGCAATGGATCATCTCTCTCCCTACCAGCTATTTTAAAACAAGAAACCAAAAATTTTCAGCAAGTAGAGAAAAATTGACAACTGAATATGCAGCACTGTAGAGAAGAAATCAGCTGTACAGTGCCAGTTCTTGTTTCTGTTCCTCACCCACTTCAAATGCACAACCTCTTCCACATAAATACCGTGCAAACTGTTAAAAGGACAGGAACTGAACACACCTGATCAGAATCCAAAAACATGGATCCTTTGGCAAGAAAAGGCAGAATCAGAACAGAAGGCCAGATCCATCCCAGCAGTCAACCCTTGTATCATTCACACATATCATTTCACCAGTCACTGGAAAGTCTTAACTCTCACTTTTTTCTTTCTAAAGAAAGAAATTAGACAGCATAAACACTGAGATCCTCCTGCAAGAACACTTTTCCTCCAATCAAAAGCATTTGTTTTTCCAGGACGATTAGAGCATTTTTGAAGGACTAAGATTTGGCCTCCTAAGCGTTCTCTCTTCAGAATAGAGCCTACTTCAATCTACTCTGAACAAAGTCAACATGCTTCAGTTCACAATCATTTGGTGTTGAGTTCTGATGCTGTCAGGTATCTCCTCTGCTGCTCACTAGGCAAGGACCCAAAAAAACCCATGAAGAGGATGAGCCTGCAGCCTCCCCCATACAACTTGCTGTGATCACCTTGAACCCTTAGCTAGCTAGACCAGGTTTGACCACTTTAAGGTTTAGAAGTGTCCAACACATTGCAGAAAGGAGTGTCTATGCCAAACCAAAGTAGTCTGTGCCACAGAAAGTAACACAGCTGACAGAAGGTTTTCAAGAGAGGTCTTGATCTTCCTAAGGTCCCAAAGGACTCTGTGACACGTTTTTACAAAAGTCAGGGCCCTGGTATTCTGCCAAGCTGCATACCTTTTGTCTAAACTGAAATTATGATTACAGCTTTAATTCAATATGCTCTCCTTCACTTCTGATCCTAATCTGCTGGCAGGAGCTGTTGGACCAGTAAGCACCTGCCTTTTTTTTGCCCTTTAGCTGACTACGTCACTGCGCTGCCTGAACAGATGCCAGCAGCTAGAGCTGCACAGCAAAACCATTTAGGAAATTCACCAGCTGGGTATAAAACCTGCCTTAGCAGAGCTCCTACTCCTACTGGAAAACCTGCAGATCTCTGGTACCTTGTCATGGCAGTAGTTGTGGTAAGAACATGGAACTGGAATATCCTAGCTTTTCCCCTCACTGTACCAGCATGATGACCAGTCATCAGTCTTTCACTTGCCCAAGGTAAACAGCATCCTGACCTGATGTATAGCTGGGTAATGTACTCTGGGATCCCTCAGGGTTAAAAAGAGGGCATAAACCTGAGAGAATGAAAAAGAACTTGAAGCAAAAAAAGAAGGTGCAAGGCTTGGAAAGCACCCACACCTTTCTACCCTCCTTCCATGGGGTCTCTGAATCTCACCCATCTTTCCTGCAGTCAAACTCCCTGTGCCAAGCAGCTTTCATGTTCAGTGAGGAGTGCAGGGGGAGCAGGGCAATGCAGAGGCTTACATTATGTCCTTATGAGCTTCCAGCACTCAGAACCCGAAGATTTCTTTTGCTCCTCTGATCAGCCATGTTCAGATGCATGTTTAAAAATAAGACAGACACTGAACTCTGTCTTGCCCCTTGAGGGAACTGCAGCCTCCTCCTTCCAAACCGCCAGTTCAGTGCTGCAGGGAATAGGCAGCCTGGTGTCAGCTCCGATATAGGTTTTGAAATGAAAGGAATGCAAACGAAGGGGACAGGAGAGAGGAGAGGAGAGGAGGGAGGGAGGGAGAAGGTGCAGAGGCACTGGAAGGAAGCAGGTGAAAAATGAAGACAGAGGGGAAAGGAAAAATCTGAGCCCAGACTAGAAAGAGGTGAGTAAAAGAGATGGAGGGAGGAGGAGGGAGAGGAGGTAGCAAACCCAGGGAAGAACATATCTCTAACTTGCTTGCTCAGACTACAAGAAAAATCCTACATATGGCCAGAACTGCTTGTGCTAAGTGGCAAGAAGGAGATCAGTGAGCCACATACAGTTAAAAACAAGTGTAAAATAACCATAGCTTGAATTTTAATCACAGAGCATCACAGAAGAGCTCTAGAGCAATTTACCTTTGCTTCTAGCTCAAACATTTGCTATGCACTGTCCTGATCTAATGAGGACCAACCCCAGTGCTAGTGTGGCACTGTAACAATCTGGAATTCAGCACACCACAAAAAAATTAATGAAACCAAAAATACAATGGAGAAAACAACTTGGCAGTGCTATACAGCACTTGATTCTGGTGCCAGTGAGACAAAATGGGGATTCCTCAGCCTTCACATTTCTACATCCTGCCCAGCAGGGTTGGCAATTGCTAGTGCTTTTAAGCTTAAGAGAAAGATTCCAGACAGCAACCTCAGGGAAGTAGGTTTAAAAACCATAAAAAGGATAGTGTTGGTCTAAAAAAAAAAAAAAAAAAATTCATACCTAGACGTAAACTTGTTAATAAGAAATGCCAACTCATGAATCAGGAGGGCAAGTTCTTACAGCTCTACAACATGCATTTCCAGAAGCTCATCAGAACCTCAGTGGTACTTGAGAAATTCATGCCAAGATCAAAAAAATGCTTCCAACTGTTGATTCTGAAGCAATTATCTGGAAGAACACAAGCTTGCCTGAGGTGAAACACACAGTAGGGTGTGAATTTACCATCCTGCTGTCAGGATGAACCAGGTACCACGGTAAGCACAAATCAAAATTGATGAAGCCAAGGAAAGTACCAACAGAGAGAGCAAAGGAAGAAGCAAGGATCACAAGGAAGAGCTGGCAGGACCCAGATGAACAGTTACAGCCTAGAGGGTCCAAACATCCGTTGGATCCAATTCTACTGGGTAGATTAACAGCTACAGATGAACACATAATCCTTATAACCTTTAATCCACACGACAGTGCACCAGACATCTGTGCTTTAGAAGACTCATCTCAAGGGAAGATGCCTGCTTCAGCCTTCAAGCACCACAACATTCCCGCTTTATGTTGTCCCTTAAGAAAAGCTTTTCATAGCAGCAATGAAAGCTTTTTGCACTGAACAGCTGGAACCAAAGTCAAAGCACAACCTGGCAGTTTTCTTGGCTGAACAGGAATGCCATTGAAGCTAAACTTCACAGGAAAAAAGTCTGTATTGACAAAGGTTTGAGACAGTGGTTCAAGAGTTGAAGGGAGTCAGAATTGCAATTTGCAGGATTTACAAGAAGAGTATTTTGAACCTTGTCCTTCTGCTACAGCTGGCATCCAGAAATTATCTCCCTTACTTCTCTCATTTAAGTATTTTTCCCCACAACACTTATCAAAGCCACCACCTTCTCAGCAGGAACAGCCAGGACTTGCCAGGTCTCCCCAGATGCTCAGATTAGCTGGCTCTCTCTTCCACGTTGGAACTCTCAGATCACACAACTTAGTGAGGCAAGGATTTGGACCTGGGATTCAAGTTTTCATGAGAGAATTTCTGTTATTATAGCAGATCTAGTTCCAGACACAGCCACTGTGAACCATGTGACAGGATATGAATCCTCTCCTGTATATTCCTTCTGTGTGATCTCCCTCCTCATTTCTTCATACCCCCTCCTTTTCTCTACAGTATTGTAGCACTTCATTGATTCAACACAATCAACAAGAGAGTATGAAGGCAGAGGCAGCTCTCAGATTGGAACAGCTGGTTTTCTTGATGGCATCATGTCCCAAAGAGAGGTAAGGAATCACAAGAAAAGAGACTGCTTATTCTCAACAGCAAACAACTCCAGACCGGAGAAGAAAGCACAACCCTGCTGACTGTGAAAAAAAGGCAGCAGTGGGATTTTGAATATATTTCACACTCCTTGATGGATCATGCTTGAAGATTTTGTGGGGAAGCAGAGCTCAGAGGAAACCACGGTTCAAAGCTTATCACTGCACTCAAGGGGCCTATGAAAACTTTATAAATATGAATCCCTGCTATCCTGTCCAAGGCCCACCTGCAGACCTGCTGACACAACCAGTTCCTCAATAGCCACACTCCACAACTACTACACCTCACTTCCATCAGGCTTTGGAAGAAGCTCCTGCCAGCCATGCCAAAGTTGGCTTAATAATAGATAGACAAGGATGACCAGTGGGGACTGAAGGAAAAAAAATGGTCAAAAGTCACTGACCCTGTGACCAACCTCTGAACAAGCTGTGACAGCCACACTGAGCACCCAGCTGTGAGCTGGCAGACCTGAGGCTGTTTCATTCACACCCAGTTGTCTGTCACTCAAGTCCTTGGACATAGGACCACAATGCTGCAAAGTTTCCTCTTCCCTCATCTCAACTGCTGTCCTGCCTCTACACACAGCAGCAAAGACAAGGTACTGAGGAGCTGACAGCTGCCTGCTCATCAGCAACAGAAGGTGCTGAGGCCAGCAAGGATCTACAGTTGCTCTGATCCCCAGAGCTCAAATTTTCCAAGCATGAAACATTTGCCTGAGCAACACAAAAAGAGGTGCAGGAAGCAAGACCAAAGGCTGCCTTAAATCCATGAGCTCTTTTCTTTTTCCAGGCTGCACACACCTAATACTCTATCTTTTATCTCATCCTAAAATAAGAGAACAGGCCTTAGAGGATCAAGCTATAAACTTCTGAAAGCTTTCTGTAGCCCTCTCTTGCAACAAGGGGTTTGTTCCCATTTCTCAAAAGCAAAGAAGGAAATCAATACTTGGACAGAGAAGGCATATTCCAAAGGACAATCTTCTTAGTTGCTGCAGTGCCACCCTTGTTGAGTCTCTCCAGGGAAGGTGATCACAGTGGTAAGCAGAAGTCAGCCCCTCAAACATGCAGGCAAACCAGAGTCTTCAAGTGGAAATAGGTTGTTCATGAGCAGAAGAAATGAAGTCATTTGGATTCCTCCAGATTCATGCCTCAAAGTTAAGTTTCTCTGTGACCAAACTCACGTCTAATAAAGAGTGAGTCAATATCCTTTCCCCCTGCATGAGCACCACTGGGGTCCCTTCCCTCAACCTAATTGCCTGTTTTCACAAGGTATACAGGAACTTATTACTTCAGAGCCTTTGTGCCTTCTGAGGAACATCACTGCAACTCACCAGCAGCTTTAGATAAGCAGAGAGTGGGACATAAACCAGGCTCATGGAGGCACAACATGGTTATGTGAGTCCCTCTTCCTTAACCAGGATAAAGCTCCAGACTTGGCTCAGGGGGAGCCCCACATTCACAGGGAGTGCTGGCACACTGAGCCCATAACAGTGTCACTCCTGTCACCTAAGCAGGCTCTGCCCTGCTCTCCAGGGGCTGCTCCGTATGTGGCAAAGCTCCCGACCTACCAACATCTGTTCAGTTTTTATACAAAGCAAGTCAGGGCTCTGCAAAGCAGTACAACATCTTTGTTGACATTTCAGTTCCTCAGAGAGAAGCTCTCCTTTGGCTTTGTGTCAGCCACCTTTGGCAGTGTCAGAAAATAGTGCATAGCCTGCTCTCTCAAGCAAAGCCATTTGCCTGTGCAAAGGTTCCCAGCAAGCAGACAGGAGGCAGCAGCTGGAGAAAGGAGACCTGGGATCACTGCACACAATCTCACCTTTTATTATTTAGCCACATTTACTGAACACAGCCTGGCTCTAATCCATCAGTGCAAGAAACCTGCTAAGACACCCACCTGATTGGAGAGACTTTCCTGTGTTTTATGGGGTTCTATTGTAGCAAATATCAAGGCTCAGCAAAACAAGAAGGCACTAGGAAGTATCTCGCTCAGCCTGGGCTCTTTCCCAACCAGCACTCATTTGATAGTGGGTTAAAAAAGAAACTTGAGAGCATTCTGTTGTCTCAAGCTCACATCATAGCTTTGTGTGCACACAAGCCACCCATCAGCAGCTGCAAGAACAAAATATGACTTTCACATTTAATGGCTTCCAAAATGCTTCTTGTTTTCAAACCAAGTAGCAACCCATGTGCCTCAAGACATCTGCTAAAGACTAGAAAGAGGGGAATGCATTAAAACATTACACCCAGTCTACCTTCAGCAATGAACCTGTTTCTTCTTCAGAGGTCAATCTGGAGTCTATACAAGCTTTAGAGCTTTAAGGTTGGCTTTTGCAGAACAATACAGTGATCACTGGTGCTATACAAGCTTTCCACAAAAATTTCTCTAGTCCACTCCAACTCTATCACATGCCTTCAGCATGACAGCTCAAGGTACACACAGCTAGGAACACTCCTACCTGGATCACAGCATCCAATACATTTTTCAGTGGCTGTCTACTTTTACAAGATTTGAGAAGATTTCCTGAGCCTCAGAATACTCTTCATCACACTTAGGCTTGGTAGTAAGAGATGAAATACAACCTTGATGTGCCACAGGAAGTTAAACAGTACTGACACCATCCTAGGGCCCTGAAATACTTCAGAGCTTGTTAAATAATGGTAATCCTAAGTAGGCCACATTTAGCACTACTGAAGACAAAAGTTTTCAATGGTTCTTGCTGATATGGCCTGAGGGAAACTCTTGTGTTCAAAGTCACCAATTGGTGTACACCTGAATCCATGAAGAGACAGTGTCAGAGAGCCCAGAGGATCATTAGAAGTATCCATATAACTTCCCAGCACACTATGATTAGCTCCAGGCACTGTCTCAAAAGAAAGATACATTTCCTCCCTTCTTCCACCCGTGAAAATGAATCAGCAGAAGTTCTCAAACATGGAATTAAGATGCTACAAACAAACAGTAATTCAATCTCCTTTTCAAATCCTTTGGAGAGATCAAGTCTCCATATCATATCTATAACCAGAAACTCTCCTATTCTGTCAAAGAACTTCTTTCATAAAGCTATCATGTAGATAAGTGAAACACAGTGTACTACTTGCTCTGCTGCCTCACACAGAAGATAAAAACCTCAATTCTTTGATATTTAGAAACTTTTGGATTTTTTTTTAATCTTAAGATAATATACTCCTCTAAATTGCAAGGTTTACAGTCATATCAGCAAAAAGACTCACGTAAGAGCATTTTTTAAACAGCAGCTGAGCAGGACCCATCACATATCTGGGCACTGTTTGTCTGAGCCCTTACAGGCAGCCAGAGAGAACCCACAAATCAGTTCAGTCCTGGGTCACTCTCCTATTTCCACAATAGTCAGGAGAGTGCTACATAGAAAAGACTTCAAGAACAGAAAGGAGGTGTTCTTAATGTAACATCTAAAGAAGAAAGATGTGTCCTAGACAGAAACCGAACTGTTTTAAGTAGCTTTGTCAGGGCAGTGCACAGTACTAAAAAGAAAATAAACTCAGAACAACTGCATGTCATGAGTAGGAAACATCCTTCACAAAATAAAACAAATGTAAAATTTTCACAGCAGTTTGGTCTGAATGCAAGAAGAAAAAATGTTGCAGCTGCTATCATGTCCTTAAATTTTAACCTTACTTTTTTGTCCAATTGTCTTATTTCCTGAGGCTATATACTGTGAACAAAACTCCAAACAAGGAGAAAGAACACTTGAAGATCCAGAAGTCTGTACAGGTACAAATAACTGTAATGGGAAGGTAGCATCTCAAACCTGGCAGAAGGACACTGCCATGTGCAAAGGTTTGCATGACCTGGAGTTGTGGGTGCTTCCTTCAGTTTTTAAGACAGTGTCCACACTTTACAAGTCATCAGAACATTTGAAATCACCCTCATCAGCAAACTCAAAGAGGAATCCAGGGAACAAGCAAATGAATAAGTACATCCTCCCTTTTCATAAAAAACACTTGGATCAGGTCAGGATTGAAGTACAGACTCCCATAGAGAGGAAACGGCAATAATCACTGTGCATGATTCAACCAGTTCAGGAGTTAAAAAAAAAGTTTAAAAATCATGATCTTCTTGTACCAATGTTAAATTCCTCCTGAGAAGGGAACTAGGTACCTGCTGGGACACAAAAATGCTGTGAATGTGGTGGTGATTGCTCAGAGCTCCCAGTCCCCCAATAAAAGAACAGTGTAATAGTGCTTTATTAACTGCCCAAACCAAGGAACCCTGAGCTTTGTGTTCCACAGCTCAGAGAAGTAACTCAACAGATGAGCTCCTCAGAAATATAAGCCAAGTCCTTGTGGGCAGCAAACATGGACTGATAAACCAAAGGCGAGAGAATGCAGAGGCAGAGGGGCAGAGGTAATCAGAAATGACAGAAAGATGAGCAGGCAGAGGGCAAGCAGAGTGCTTGAAGGACAGAGGCAGAAGAGCTGACATTTTATAGCATACAGGTATTTTAAAAGTTAAATCAACAGCTTTCCAATACCATTATTTAAAAAATCATTCCCCCTAATATATGCAGGAAGCCAGCTGCTTGCAAAATGACCTTTAAACCCTACCTACCATGCCTTATTAGACTAATTCAGAACTGGAGATTGGCTGATCCCGAAATCCATTTATACAGGACAAACAGGCATTCAGCAGGGACAAAGAGCGAACACATTGTCAAAATAATTTTGTCTGCATTTCTGCATGCTCAACACAGTAGAGCAGCACTTCTCCAGCTTCAGAAACAAGGAGATACACCAGACATTGCAGCCCCATCCTAACTCAAGGCTTCATTTCCTGCTTCCCTTGCATTACAAAGATAACAAACTTTAATTACAATAAGCGTTTCTGGGCAGCTTCTGTGGCTGCAGAGGTCTTTAAGAGCCTTTCACCAACTCTTAAATGCCCCAAATAAAGTTCTCTAACAAAAAAAGATGATATAACCAAAAGAATGTTTCTTGCCAACAGATGGAAGTATCAGCAGCAGAGCTAACTCTAGCACTGTATTCAGATCACTGTAACACACTGTCTTCAACATGCCTTGTTCCTGTATTTGAAGCACTGGTGTCCAGAAAGGTTTTTTCAATTGGTTTACAAAGCTCTAGCTAGGACTGAAAGCTTTAAATTGTTTTGGAAGCATCACAAGTGTGCCAGGAAATATCTCCAGACAAGGAGGCCTGTTGGGCAGACAGACAGTGTCACAGAGGGGTGAAAATCACAAACAATTACTGCAGGCATGACACAGAAAGAAACCTTCCCTCGAAGTTTGGATTTTGTAACAGATGAATGCTCCACAGCCTTGGACAAGGAGGCTCTGTGGAGAGAACAAACACTAGCAAGCAGCATCAGGGCAACTTTTGCAAACCTTCTCCTCCAGTATGTCACAGTTCTGATGAGAAAATGATTGGCTTCCCACTAATAGGAGAGCTCATGTGCCACTGACTTCCAAAGAAGGGCTACTTAGAGCAGTTTTGCTTGCATGGGAGCAACTCTTCCACTGGATTGGGACCACTGCTACCACAGTAACCCCTGCACATGTTGCCTACACAGAGACATTCAATTGAGTGGTGAAGGATTAAATCCCACTAGTCCTCAAGGTATTCAGCCCCAAGACCTGCGACAAAAATACCTGTGTGGAGACTGCAAACTGCACACAGCAGGAAACCATCCTGTGCAGACTATGACCAACAAAGAGCGTAACAAATCTTTGGTTTCCCCAGTTTGTCATGAAGGCTTTGGCATCACTGATAAAATTTCCCAAGTTATAGCCAGGTTGTCAGAGAATGGATCTAACATTAGCAGGGAAGTTATGGAAGTCAGGGCTACTTTGGAACTTCCTGAGAGTCTGAAAGCACTTGACCAATGACCTTGTGCTTCTAACCAGCAGTTGCTATCGACAGCAATTTTTGTGGATCTGTTTCAATCTAACTTCAGCAGCAAAACACCTAGTTTAAAAATTGGAAATAAACTTCTTTCTGTCCAAGACTGCTTGGTCATCAGTCTCCAGGAATTAATCTGAGTAAGAATTTCCACTTCCCACTTGCCAACAGCGCTACAAATCTTTTGTGAAAGAATCTGGCATTAAAACAACCAGATGTATCACAACACACTCTCACCCCCAAGCAACTATTTTCCATACTAGATAAGGTGGACTACAGTTCTCAGAAAAATGCTGCCTAACCTACCACACAGAGAGCACAGAACTAAAGAAATGTTTGATCCATGTAGTCCCACTAATTTAAGCCTAAAGAGAAATAATTATTGAAAAGAAAGAAGGAGGATACAAAGGGTGAAATTTTGATACCCAAATTCCGATGACACTTTTTAGATATACATACTCAAAGACCACATCAGAGCATCAGGTCAGCTGTCTCATTCCTGACCAGCTAACTCTTACAGTATTTTTATTGTAAATTTTTTTAGACTGTTTTTTAACACTTTTTTAGGCAAACTAGGTTTTAAAACAAGAACTGTAGCAAAACCACATTTTAGAAGTAACAAAACGCCAAATAATTCAACTTCAGGAATTGTAATGGCATACTGACTTCTTTCCCTCTTTTACAGAATTTGCTTTCAAAATCATCTCTAAAGCATACATATTCAGATTAACTTTACCAGTAAGTATATTTGAAATCAGAACCATCAAGTAAGAAATTAGACTCAAAAGCTATTTGCCTTACGGTAACAATGACAAAACCCCCAAACAATCAAAAGCCAGGAAACAAAAGATAAATGCACAGGGACTGGGCATTGAACTGTTAGACAAGAGACTGTTTATGAGAAGAGAAATGCAGTCAGCAATCTTCCTTCCAGATTAGGCAATGGATACAAGAACCTGAGAGGTAAAGATGATGCAGAATATGAACTAAGTATCTCTGAAAGAGAAGCCCTGAAGCACAGCCAAGTGAGTTTTAAATTTATTTCTGCACATTTTCTTTAAAAACTTCAGGAGGAGCTTTACAGGGACTAAAAAGAGCAGAGAGAGAGAGCAATTTGTTTGTGTGGGTTAATAAGTGCTCACAACACACCAGGGTGTGGGGAATATCAGAGCTTCATGAAGTGCTGAGACACAGAGAAATAAAGAACTTATGCCTCCAGTTTCATAAATACCAGGTACAGGCAGCAGATATTTCCATTTTAAGTAGGCCAGCATTTACTCTGGAACCTGTCTCATATATTAATATGGCGGTTTATGTCCTTTCAGGCAGCTCTATATTTTTAGTTTATCCACCAGTGAACTCTTGAGGATATGAAATGTTATGTATAGACCCAAGATGCGCCAGAACCTACAACTGCTGCCTTGAAAATCAAAACAATAGCTGTTTCCATCCTTCATAATTAGAGGCAAAATACGGATCCTCTTCACCTTTGCAAATACCAGGTCAGGGTATGCCTGGGTACAGTTAATCCACTGCTCCTCTGTGTTTACGACTAAACAAACAGCAGCTGCCTGCAGCTTGCAGCTCTCCCCCGACTCCCTTGTGGGGGCCATTTATTGAGTCATAAACTCCTCTGATAGTGTTATCACCACAGCATTTGCCCAAATAAAGGTTGAAAGAGAAACTAAAAACAAAGGAAAAAAAAAAAAGAGAATTTCCTTTATAGAGAAGGCAAGACAAATCCTTCTACAGATATGTTTGCTTTGAGCAAGGACTGACTGACAAAAGGTAGGCAGGACAGGCAGAGACCTGGCTGAGGATGGCTGGGCATAGTATCCTGCAGACAGAAACACACAGATTTATCTGAAACTACAAACCTGAATTCCAGAAAGCTCAAACAACCCTAAAGCCTTCCAAGTTAGATATATTGTATTTCAAGTAGCACACCATGTGATAGATCTCTTCAATGAGGCTTCAACAGCCAAGATCTACCTCTGCAGAATCCCAGGGGGAGGAGAAATCCTGGCATTTCACAAGTACAGATACAGACCTTGCTATACCTGGTCCAAACTTTCTTCCTCCAGCCACACACATTGACTGCTCCTCTCCAGCCCAATAAGTACACAACCTGTCTATAAAGTACTCTGCAGTCCATTAGAATGGAAACAACACTTTAGCAAGAGCCTGATGATCCAGAATGACCAGATACCTGCAGTGCAGCCCATGGCATCCAACTCATCCCAGAGCTGTTTACCTTAAGCAGAGAGATATCCAGGTTGCAGAAAAGAAAGCTCCCAGCAGGCCACACTTCAGCAGGATCCAGAGTGCTTGAGCAAAACTGCTCCATCAGGATGGGACACTGCAGAAATACCTGCAGCATCCTCTCAGCAGTGTAAGTCCCTGTCCACAGATTAGAGACAAACTTCCAGAAGAGCTGTAATGCTTTGCTTTGTGTGCCAAAAGGGAACTGGGCTTGCACGGAGATCACTTGGAAATGTAAACGCCATAAATTGACCACATTCCTTTTTATTATAGTCAAGGGCAAAGCAGAATACAAACGATTCAAGGTTATGTTAAAAGTCTCCATTCACTGGAATTCAGTCAATCAGTATTTAGCAAGGGCTTGTTTGCACACAGCAGAGTGACTCACAGCAAATGTGTGTGAATTTCCCTGCACTTTCATTACAAACCCAGAACATTCACATACAGAGAAACTCACTCGCCAGTTTATTACATTGTAATTTCCTTACGCAGACAAGCCCTAAAGCCTTGACAGAAGTAAGTTTACCTTTGTCTGTTATGAATAGCAGATTTGTGAGAAGCTGGACACAGAACAGGGAGAAAGTGCAGGATTATGAATGACTCCTAGCTCAGTGTATACAGCCACTATTGACAAGGGAATACACATGTCTGAGTACACAGCTCCTGATAGCTTGGTTTGGCCAGGAGCTAGAGCACAAAAGTTTCACCTTGGTCCATCTGTGAAAGACAGGCACCTAGAGACAGTAAGGAAACCCCTGAAAAGAAGGGATACATGCTCTTCACTAACAGATATTTTTCCTGCACACAGTTGCAGGAAGCAGGTTCTGTTTGAAATCTCAAATCACATTAATATATGGTCACCAGAGGCCTCATTTTCCAAGTGGCAGCTGGTTGGAGATTCCCTGGTATAACCACCAATTATGTAACAAAGTAACTAACTAAAATTCTCCCTCAATTCAGATTTGCCTATTGGTGTGAACAGAACGCAAGGGTAGCAGAATGGAACACACTCTGGAAAGCTTGCATGTGAGTGCATATTTGCACAGGGGAGGGAAGCAATTCACTAATAGGACTCAGACATTTTAAAACAAAATCATTTGTTTTCCTCTTCCATCTGGGCCCAAACTAAGAAATTACGTAGATTTCCACTGCCCACTCTCCTTTTCCTTCCACACCCCCCTCTCACTGGCACGAGATAAAACCTTGGGGAAACAGCAGCAGCAATTTTCAATTCTCATTATCTAACGGCAGCAGTAGCTCTTGGTGAAACTTGCGGTCAATAAACTACAGGCAATTTTGAAAGACACAATGGGAACTGCCCCTCCTACAGCTGTCCCATTATCCCAGCCTTTATTAGATTTAAAGCCAGCGATTTTTATGCTGTAGCTCAAGTTCTGCAGAGCCATGGAAACAGACCACCAGAAAAGATAAAACACTCCTAAATTAAACAGGACCTATCGGAGTAACGCCCTCTAAAGTCAGAGAACTTCCACATAAGCAAAGCATGGGATGCAGCAAGTGCCTGAAGAGGCTGACACTGCTGCAGTGAGTCAACAGTGACACGACCAGAAATCAACATTCAGGATGGTACAAAGGGAAAAGCTCATGAGCAGGTTAGGCAGGGCAAATTGAAAGCATACTGGCTACAAAGGCAGACAGCCAGAGCAGGATCCTGCTCCCATAACCATGAGCATCCCTGGCACCAACTTCGTAGGCTATGCTCTGGATGTGCCTCCCAAGAGGCAGAGGGAAATACTCATCTCTGGCTGGCAGTTCAGCTGGCCAGTTTCTGATGACTTTTTTGAATCAGATGCACCATGTGATCATTTCTCTCTGTTGACTACAAGAGATAGCCCAATGGCCAGAAAATACCCAAAACAGGCAACAATAGCCATATCCCCACCATGCACCACAATAAAGTAACCTGTTCCAGGAAGAGGGGCTGTACAGGACACCAAGAGAAAACAAATTTTAAAACTCATTGAAAGATTACCTGGTATATTTGTTCGTGGGGCAGAAATAACAGAGGGCGTATCTCAGCACAACAACCGGCAAAGGGAAATGGGTGTCCAAAGGAACAAGCTCAAACAAACACAGTAAGGAGGAAGATACAAAGAATTATTCTCACCCACTGTAAGCTGTAATTTTCAGTCTAGAAATCTAGAGCTTGCTTTCTCTGAGTCTAATGTATACCATGCCCTGGAGACATTTTTACCAGCCATCAAAAAGAACTTGCAGAGAACCAGATGCTTCATTAAAGAATATTCACCAAGCCTTACAAAATCTTTAGTAAAAAGTAGAAGAACAAATCACCAGCATGCAAGTGAGCTGAAGTCACACATCCAGCTTTGATTACATTTCCTCCTGCACTGGAAAACAAATAGTGTTTTTTTAAAAAAAGGTAAAAAATACCCCAGAAATCAAGAGATTCTGGCCTTTCTTTCCCACATTCCTCCAACCTGAATTTCCTGAATGAGGAATGCGTGAGACAATGCCATTTGGTATATATGCTAATTTAAACTTAGAGAAAAATAACAGCTTATAAAGGGGAAGGGAGGAGGGAATTTTAATCCTAAATGATAAAACAACAGCTTGTGATTGCTACATGTATCTCAGGAGTCAGAAGAGTCAGTAAGAACAGTAAGGCAAATTGTCAGGGCTTGAGCTGTCCTGGAACAAAAGGAAACTACAGAAGGCATATTGCCTTACAGAAGTTTTATCTGAATTTGTACTTGCAGAAACTTCTAGTTCCTGTTTCTAGCTGCAAGGTGTTAGTTACCTATTCCTTAGTCTCTCAAGATCCTTCCTAAAACAGCTAGATTTTCTGCCACATTGTCATCACCCACAACAAATTAATGTCCTGTGCATTTCTCCTTCCAGGTAGTTTCTAATAACAGCAGGGAAAAAAATTTCAGAAGTTCACTGAAGACTCTGGGAGTGAAGACAACCAGACAACCCCCAGTTTTTGGTTTATAAAGAAAACCTACCAAAACCTCCACCAAATACAAAAAAGATCCAAGTTATTAGGATCTTTCACTGCCCTCTGCTGTTACCAGTCATTTAGCTTCCAATTTACTCTTTAATAATGTTGGGCTGGGGCTCAGGGTTGGCAGCATCCCAGCCCCTTTCTCAGGCGGGTTGGAGCCACAGCTTGCAAATATGCTGAAGTTTAATGCAATCTGTCTTCTTTGGTAATCACATTCCGCCCGCACTGCATGCAATAAAGATGTATTGGTAAATGCATTTGCTAAAGATAAACTCCACTGAAAAGGCTACAAGCCTGATTTAGAGGAGGCAAGGAGGAAAACAGAGGCTGGCAGTAGATGCACCAATGCTCTGCACACAGCAATGGGGGCACGGATTGTGCAGTGGCAGCACAGGCACCACTTTACTTTAAAGCTGAGGAAGAAAAAGAAACCACATGTTTTGGGAGCTGGGGACTTCAGAGATATCAGAGAAAAGCCCTTTCCCTGGCAGCTTTAACCTTGCTGATTTGCAGACATACAAAGACCTTCTTTGTAAACAGGAAGGAAAAAAATTCCACTAGGACTAGCAACAACATTTGGTCTAATATATCCTGACAATTTTCCCATCTCCTTCTGTCGGGCTTCTTCTGGGAGCCGGCTGGCAGCTTGTTTCATGTTATACTTATATCAGGCATACAGCTTCCCCTCACAATCCTAATGCAGAGAAATGCTTCCACGAAATATCCACCTCTCTCCCACCCTTTGCTTCAGTAATCCCATGAGAGAAGTCTCAATTTTCTATTACCATCCTTTTCCCCAAATCTACTTCACTATATTCTCAGCACCTCTTGGAGAATTTGCTACTGTCCAAAAAAAAAAAAACCAAAACAGAAAAGCCTGCCCTTGAGGGACACCTGACCCACTGAATTCTCACAAGGCCCAGGACCATACCCTAGTTGTAATGTCCAAATACTTCATTTTCTTTTCCCCTTCACTTGTTTCAATAGCCAGAAATTCTTCCAAGGTACTGAGCAGCCACTGTCCTAAGGCATCAACAGAAGCTACTGGGACTCTGCATCTCAGAAGGAAGAGCCATAAGGCTTCCTGGCCTCCCACACAGGATGAACGGTTTTTAGGAGTGTGCAATTTTCTTAACAGACAGCAGCTCTGCCCAGTACAGAACCTTTCCCCATGCAGCAATTAAGAGAAGTAAGACCTCCAACTGCAAAGTCCCATAACAGGAACATGTTTAGAGCCTGCTGAAAACATTGCAGACACTGTCAAAATGGATTTACCTACTGTTTGCAGTATATAACATCCAAGAAGGCAAAACTAGGGAAAATCATTGACTGACTCTGAAACCTGGGAGCACTGGTTTTTCTGTTTTGGTGGCAGCTCAGTACAACAGGACCCACGGATGGGAATGAAGTTGGGACATACCACAGTGTGACTGGGAAATGTGGAATGAATGTGGGAAAATGCATCCAAAGGAAGATTTGTCTCCTATGAAGATTGCAATTTGACTAACAGATACCACAGCTCTCCAAAACACTCCTCAGAAGAAAACACCATGCAAAACAAGACAGCAAAGCCAGCCAGTACAACAGAGAAGCTTTTGTTACCTTCTGAGCTGCGCTAACACAGCGCTGATATTCCTTCGCCAGCTCCGAGCATTTGAGCACTTCACGTTTGTTTTCTCGGTAGCACTTCAGAATTTCAGACTGCAGGTTTGCACAGATAGGATCAGTGTTCCTCCTCCTGCAGGGAAAACAAGCACGGAAAGATGTGTGAAGAGGAGTTTTCATCCACTTACTACCACTTGCCTGTAACACACACACTAATTTTGTGCTGCAGTCATGTAGTTCTAATAGAGAAACTGGTGGGAGCAGTAATCACCAAAGTGGGTCCAACGACCAAGAGTGTCTTTCAGTTGAAAAATCCAGGGTACTTAGCAGCAAGAAGGAACATGATCTTTCTTAGCTGGCACAGAAGGCTGTTTTACCCTTATATAAAACATCATCTCTCCTCTGCAGTCAGAAGGAAAAAAAACCAAAAGTCCAAGAATTTAAATGATTTTCTCAACTCACACTGGAAATCTTTGGCAGAACTCAAGAATCCTGGCTGGGCCTGCACTAGATCTGTAACAGTCTGACAAGGAACTGAACAGACTTGTTGAATAAGCCACCTCGATCTATTGAATTCTCATCTATTTAAACACTACAAGAAATCCAGCATGGTTGGAAGCATTACAATTCTCCTAGTGACTAGGAAAAAAAACAGAATAATAGCAAGACCAGATATCTGTTTCTTTGTATTTCTGCAGCAATTAGTACTCATACTCTGTAAATGGCATTGACAGCTACCCAAGAACAATTAAGGATGATGTTCTTTTACTCTAATGTGCATGTGTACATATGGCACATCATCAGCAACAGTACCAATAAAGGGGAAGGTCGTTGTAAAACAATCCCAGCAACAATGGCACAAACACAGTAATGACAGTGACATCAGCTGCACAGACAGGCAGACACAAATTGCAGGAATTTGCAGCACCATGGCCATGGTATGTTTTACCAGAGAATAAGAGAACATATGCTTAGGTGTAGCAATCCTCAGGTGTCGTCTTCTAAATCATAAATCTATTTAATTCCTTGCATTTCCTCCCTCAATATGCTTAGAGATCTGTGCCCAAATATCACACACACCTCTCCCTTCAAAGCACTTGATGCTACAGGCAGACATTAATGCTATGCTATGATGTATTCATTTCCACAGTAACAACAGGCACTCATCCAGCAAAAGGGCTTCATGGCAAGGCAGAGAGAGAGAAAACATGACCTGTCCCTGGGCATGTCACAGGCTCTCAGGTGGAACAGATTTCTAAGAAACAGGAAATCTTAAACCAAGATCTTCTCAAAGCTTTTGGAGAGCTCAGATATGAATTTCCACATCATGCACATCTGTGTAAGATGCTCAGGAAAGAAGCGGCAGGACCAAAGGAAAAACAATTTTGTCTTTTCCATATCAGCAACCTGGGTGCACTCTCAAAATAGATTGAGATATATTCTAATTAATACTTCTTCAGTCCTCATACTTACTGCCAACATACATGGACAGAGTAGGAATGTATCAGTAACAGTATGACAGCCACACTCTACCAACACTGAGATTTGGATCAGAAACCACCAAGATACTACACAGACTTCTTTTTCCACCTCTTCACTAATCTTACAGCTTTTAGAAGAAACTTATTCCATGCACAATCCCTAAAGGTTAGTGTTCATTTCTAATTTCTATGTTATATAGCAAATCACCTTTAAAGCCTTGAAAATCCATATTCTAAAAAAAACCCTTCAAATTTTGGGATAGAAAAGAACCCAGAGAGAGCTTCAGAAACTCATAATGTTGGCATTTTGCTTTGTCACTAACTTTAATATCACTCTAATCAAATCAGTGAGACTGTGGAAATGATACCAAACAATACCAGGTCAGGAAATACCACCAAATCCCTCAATTCATTGAAAAAGTTAAGACTTTTAAAATTAGGTTTCTTAAACTCACTGATGTTAAACTGAAGGGTATTTTGTAATTTTCATACAGAGACCTGGAAGAGCTAAAAGGTACAGTATACCACAAACCAGTTTGTATTCATCTGAACTGAACAACATGGTACAAACATCTCAGAAATACTTAGAAATATGATTGAGATTGTCGCTGTCAGCAGGGAGAGCTATAGGAACTGTGCTTTGCTTTAGATTTGTTCTCCCACCATCCTTCCTATGGCATCAGTCTTCACTGCCTAGATTAAATATAAAGTTAGGACCCACCTGTGGGATCAATCAGTACTGCAAAATCCATCGTCCTATTATTCAAGAAACCCCTTGGTCTCAAGCCCATGGGGCTATTTAAAAGCCACACAGTGGTGAGCAAGAAGCCACAAGAGTGAGTATTGTTGCCTAAAGCCTGCCAGAGGCAAGGGATCAATCAACACAGACCAGTATGCATTGCCCAGCAAGTACCTAAATCAGCATTCCTACACACCACTTCCCACAACACAGGGAGGATTTATTCAGTACTATGTACCCAAAATCATAACAAGATTATTCTCCTTTACTTCTTCAAAATAAAACCTCAAGCTGTGGTTATGCATCAGTTGCATCAGCTTCTCAAAACAGATTTAGAGACACTAATCAACAAATTGCAAAGTCGGTTTAGGTAATTATCAATAGAAGTTACCGGGGAGTCTGGGAGTACATAAGTTATCCACACCCAGCAGATTAGTTCTGGTACCCATCTGGACTGGAAAGAGGTATCTGAAGTGCTCTGGTGAACAACTGCTTGAGGTACTTTCCTCCCTGCACAGCAATCACAATGCCTGCCCTGTCTGAATCAAGGGGATGCCACTCTCCTGCTCACAGTAAGTCTCAACTTCAGGTTGCAACATTTCCACTGAGGGGGAACTGCAGCCCTATACACACACAAGAGCTGCACCTTACAGGTGCCTGGCTTTCCTCCTACATACCTGAGAGAAAAAGGAATTAAACCAGCAGCATCCAACTACAAACACAGCTGTAGAGTGCAATGGCATCTTGGGTTCACTTCCAGAGGAGGTGGACCTTCATCAACTATCTCCCTTTATCCTCAGCCCAGCTCAAGGCTGTTGGCACTAACTAACCTTTAGCAAAATTCATCTTCTGGACACCTGACCACACTGCTCCTGATGTGTCATTGTTTGAGGGGTTTTACTACTATTACTCATATGAGAGGCAAAGAAAATGGTGGAGAAGGGATGAGGTTTGTATACACAACTAGCAGAAGACTTGTATGTGTTGACCTTTCTCCTAAAGTGGGTCACAGTTTTCAGCATAATATGTCACCACCAAATGAGGTAGACAGTTGGCCTCTGTCTAAAATAAAATATGTTGCATCTGCTACCACTTATCAACCAAGGTGTAAGAGGCTCGTTTACAGCATCTAGGAAAAGGCAAGAGGGAAAGGCTAGGCTGGGGAGTGATAGCACAGTATCTGCAGGGGGAAGTATGGAAGACAAGCTCTGACAATATCTTGGAAATAAATAAATACAGGACATACAGAATATGGAAGATTAAACCAACAACACACACTCTCGTCTGTTTAAAGGAGGAGGAAAGTAGTAAGGATGACAGGTTGGAAAATGGAAAATATTAATTTAGAAATAAAACTCATTAGCAATGCCTAATCACAGAGAGGAAAGAAACCTTTGCCTCGCCACTATTCAATGGGCAGGAAGGCTCCATACACATGAAATCCATGACTTCAGAACTTCCTCTCCCCCTCCCATGAAGGGATTTAAATCAGGTCTTTGTCTGGAAAAGAAGGGAGAGGTTTTCTTAAAATGAAACAAAGGGCATCCTTCTCTCTGCTATCCCTTGAGGTAAGACAGAATGAGCACGATCTTGCTGCATTTTGACACCAAGAGTTACCAAATCCTTTCTATCAGTGCATATTCCCTTTACTTTATTTAATAAATGAAATCTCATCAACTTATCCTTCTTCTATTATCACTGCTGACATCAATCTGATAATATTGGCTTGGCGTGGAATCGTGCTATTATATGTCCTCTTGATATTTAATTTAAGAGAAACGTCTGCAGTGGGGTGAATATGTGAAGCAAGCTTTTTATTACTGGCAGCAGTAAGGACGCTGGGAGTGAATTAGACATTCATCTTAGTCAGGGCCAATCTAGTGGCTCAGAAGAGGTTTTCTTCTTAACCCTCTCCTAACTGTTCAATAGCAGCAGGTAACGGCTGCTTCAGTCAATAACTGCATTCATTTATCTTGGCAAATTCATTCCTACATGGATATAAACCCTAAGAAGAAGTACTAAGCGTCTGAGAGGTTAAAGCAAGGTTCTTTGAGAATTTCTATCATAAGGACTGTACTAGCAGGAAAAGAGCTGGTCTAAATGTCCATCAATTAATCAAGAAGCAACACAGCTTCTGAAGACAAACACCCAAACCCACTGCAAAAAGCGATTATGGCCATATCATCAGGATACAGACCCAGAGACAGAAGGTTTCCAACACAGCACAATGGCTACTGCTTAGGTGCTGCTGACAGGTTCCCTTTTTGAAAGAATGATGAACTCAATATTGGAAAGCAAGGGAAAGCTGGAAGAGGTCTATGTATTTGCTGGTCCTTCCATCCAGCTGAAAGATCAGACTACCTAAGCAGAGATGCAACATTATGCTTTAGGACTTGGCAGCTCTTTAGAGTAGTGCAAAATCAGTAACTCCACAGTGATTAACACACCATCACTTGGCTTTACCAGGAAGAACAGCAATTCCAGATGGAGTTAAGAGCAAGATCTTCTTTTTACATTTTACTCTGGGAAACCATTCAAGCTGAACAAAAAACTCAAGATAGAGGCTGATGGTATCAAAACCCAGACACTTCGATACCTCTGCTCAGAAACTGATAAACAAAGACAAGCAGGGTCCCTCATATAAGAGCAGCTGGCTCCAGCACACAGCTGCAAGCAGCAACCTAAATGGGGAAGAAACCTGGAATTTCTTGTGGGCTACCAAATCCAATGACTGGATTAGCTACTTTCTGCTGCACTATTTGACTAAGATGAGTGTCTGAACCAACTTGAGCAAATCACATTTGTCACCACTGTCGCTACAGCACAGACAGCCCCAGAGATCAGCAATGAGGTGCACAGGCAGCACTGCCAGTAAATCCCAGGACACACAGCAGCAGTTTCTGCATGTTGGTAAGGAATCAGATGCATCGTATAGTTGGTTAGTATGTTTATATATCCAGGGCCCATTACACGTTTCAGACTAAGCGCAGTGATGCTTTGCTCCCATAAATGCCGTGTGCTGCCAGGCTGCACTGTACATATATAAAACCCAATAGGTGGTTAACTGACCTGTAAAACTGCATCCTCTCTTGGGCAGCAGTTGGCTCTGATGGCTTCCCCAACATGTCAGAAAAATTACTCCAGACAGATGCAACACACAGCACATAGAAAGGTTTCATTCTCTCTCATTATAGCATCCTTGACATTTACAGCAGAAAATTAAACACAATTGAAGCATTTCATTCACTTATAACAAACTCATCAGCACAGAACACACAGCCAGGCAAGCTAACTTTCAGCATAGGCTGCAGGATGCTGCACTATCACAAAGCAAACACTGTGGCCTCACTTCAAGCTATGGGATTCCCTGATCCTGCATGTCAGCTCGATAACGTGGTTTGAATGGAAGAGGTAAGAGTCACGAGGCAGCTGTTTGGCAAGGGAAATAAGAGATGGAAGAAGCTTAATAGATTATCCAAATGTCTACTGAAAAAAATCAGTAATGTTTAAGCTACATAACGTAGCACAGTGTAAACAAACTGCATGTCTTGTGAGGCTAAACTAATGTGATCAGGAAGGAAGTATTTCTGATCAGCCTCAAGTATTGAAAACACTGCTCATCAGGCTTTGCCACTGATCCGGGTGGAATAGAAGGCTTGCAGAAGTAACATATTTTTTAGAGCAAGAGGGGATAAACTAAAAGAAAAGGTGAAACCTCGTGACAATTTTCACAAGAATTGGGGTGCTACCCCCAAATTTCAGCTGAAGCTTCTGTATTCTGGTCTAAATCCTTCTCACATGCCTTGTCACACTGTCAGCAGCACACTCCTGCACACCTGCAGTATTTTCCCTCTCTCTTTCTCCCCCTTGACAGCTGCATTTCAATAACAGGTCACCCAATTCTATTTTTCCATGCCTTGTTCATGAAACCCCTAATGAACTAATATTTTGAAGTATTGTGAGTTTCTGGCTGACTCTGTGATCTTACAAGATTTGTCACTCAAGTACTTCCCAATCTCCATTCTTGTTTTGACAGCTTGTCTGAAACTGCCACCCAATTCCCCACTGGAGTTCATGCACTCACTGCACCCTTGTCCCTCCCAGCACAGACACCTCCTTTCCTTCCGATCACAGATACACAGAAGCTGTTCTGAAATCATCTTCTTTGTAAGTAATTAGATTCTATATCACCGAGAACAAAAGTTACCACAAATGTCCAGATCTCGAGTGTCAGCCACTTGCTGTGTCACAGTACTGCATTCAGTAGAAACAGCCTGCCCCAACCACATTTCATTCACCAAACAAACAAACAAAGAAACAAAAAAAAACCAACAAAAACCCCAAACTCTGAAACATATAGATTGATGTCAAAAGTAACTAAAATCCAACAGTTTTCTGTAACAAACTCTAATTTTGAAAATCAACAACAATTTCTTCATTTCAGTCATGAAATTGATGCAAAGAGATTGCATGGCCCATGAAATGCTGATTCCAGCTCTTCATCTGACTTACTCCAGTGTATCACAAATTCTCCTGTCCTCCTACATGGTTTATCCTCACACACAACTGGTCATTTCCCATGTGACCAATGGGTCATCCTAAAAGACTTTGACTTACACTTCATAGTGTTTTGCCAAGTGTGGTTTCAACCAAATTTGACCAACTTCTTTAGCACCCCCTAAGCTGCAGGCACTGGGGTTGCAGTGGTGGGCTGTGGGTCACTGGGGGAGCAGAAAGATAGGGATATGCAAAAACTGTACAAAACCATACAAAATTAAATGATCCTTATCCTACTGAACCTGCAAATGCAATAACTAATCATTCCTATTAGCACTCTGCATGGCAGATGGCAAGTGGTTTAGAATAATGAGAGACTTTTCACCACAAGTGGATAATCCCATGTACATTTGGATGTAAATTCTTTACTGATTATGATGGTAGAATACTGAGCTATGAGAAACTGCCAGTTTGGAAGATGAAAGGAAAACTACTGCCTCTTCCTTCCCTTGCCAAGAGATACAGAAGTTAACAGAACCACATCTCCTGCCCACAAAGCCATGCACCATTTTTTCCCAAAGATGCCAAGCTACTAAAAGTTGACTAGCAAAGATGAAGAGCCTAAAGTTAGCAGCAAAACGGTCTCTGGAAGCCAAGCAGGAATGAGTCAGAATCTTGTTGCTGGAAGGAGTTCTCTGAATCAGAAAGGAAGCTGGCTCAGCTCCCACAAGGCAGAAAAGCAATATAGCAAGCAATAACTGAATCTGAAAACAACACACAGCCCAACAAGTGACCCGAATAGGGATTTTCTTCCTTCAGATAAAAAACATCATCTAAAAACTGGTTAAAATCTCAGGTCAGGAAGGGAAGGCATGCAGTTTGTAGAAGGCATGCAGCACAAGTCTTAAGAATATACAGCTTGTGACAGTGCTATAATGTCTGGGCATTAGTTGGGGAACTGCTGGTCTATTAAATACCTTCCCAAAAAGTTTTTAAAGAAAGTAAGTGAAGATGTGATATGCTGATTTCATATAACCATAAGACATGAGGGACAGCAGGTTCAGTAAATTTCTCCTATGTGAGATATCTTACAATAATGTCAGATTACAAACGAAATGTTCTTTCTAAAAGAAAACCCTGACTACTCATTTGAATAGCAGTTAATTTTCCAAAATGCCACTGAGCACTGCACTAGGTTCCTACAGTTTACTTCACACTACACAAAGGGCTACCAGTGATGGACAAAAATATGAGTCCATTAGTATATTCTTCATAGACAGAGTGACATATCCTGCTGAAGATGCCAAAACAAATTTTGAGAGGAGATTGAAACTGGTGGTGTTAAAGTTCAGGTGGGATCTGAAGCTAAACATTCACCTCATTAAAAAAATCCCTTTGCTTCCACCCACATTCTCTAATCTTCAAAACCACGATGCCCTCTTCTACCAAGCTGTGCAATTCTGAGTGCTGAGTACTGACTCAGCAAAGATCCCCATTAAGCAGCTATTCATCCCTCTGAGAACATCAGTAATGGTGCTTTCAAAGAAAACACACAAAAAGTCTTAGAAGTCCATTTTTGGGGGGAGTTTGGGATTTTGTTTGGTTTTGGTTTTAAGTAAATACCAGAAATTCAAGAACTCCTCAGAAAACTGAAAAAAATCCTTATAGAAAACAGTTTAGATAACATGGGTTTAAGTTTGGAGAAGAGCACATGAAGCATCTCAGGTGAAGTGAGCTTGTGCCTACTGAGGCTGCTCCAGTGTGCTGCTGGTGGCTCTTGCAGTCAGCACAACACTGACCAGTTCTCTCTGAGGAAACAAGATTTGTCCCTCAACAAGCACTCCTGCCTTCCAAATGCCACTTTTTCTGGTCAAATTAGTTTGAATTGTAGTTGTTATGTGTATGACCCAGACTTGCAAGCAGAGACACTTCCAGGACTAACAAGAAAAATGCAAGTATAGAAAGAATCAAACCCATTAGGGTTCTCTCACAATAGGCTGAGTATCCTATACCCTAGAAACCTATTTTATCAGAGCAAAATCACACCAAATAAATAAATAACAAAATAAAGTCATTGAAGCCTGATCTGATGGCAGAGATGGTTTTTCTCCTCTTCTGTAAGGGAGAAAAGGACTTTAATCTCTCATCAGGTCAACATTAAACACCACCAACTTCCTCTGCAGATGTATCACCAGGATGCAAGGTGTTCCAGCAGTCCTGCCACAGTGCTTATTTCCTCAGAAGTCAAACATATAGAAGCTCTGACCTATATAACAAACTATTTCCTCAAATTTCCCCCACTGGTACTTGTCTTTGGTGTCTTCTGTCATCTCTCCTTCACTCCAGGAGGAGACTCTGACTCAACAGTAAGGACACAGCGTGTATAATCCAGAATCAGCAATACAATTACTGTTCAAAATAGCAACATTGCCCTTGAAATCAGTTGCAACTGAATTAATGACCAGATTGTTAGAGTGCTACCTCAACTTTGCCTTAGGCTGCTAATTAGCAAACAAGTCATTAATTCGCTGGTAACAAGTGGTTTCTCAGGCATTATTGCTTCTGACATCTTTAATTCACTACTCTTTCTGGAAAGCTTCCCCAGACAACTTTAACTTCAGTCCTTTACAAATCAACCCCATGACATTACCACCAGCACACTATACCACACACATGTTGAAGACAGAGGCAGAAAAACACAGCAGGAATAGGCTAAGATGGGTCATTAATTAATATTCATGACACCTTTCCCAACTCAAGTCAAGGGGAGGGGAAGACCAAAGGCACAAAAAGTTCTGGATTTTGGTGTGGATCTGCCATTACTTGTAAATACACAGTAAAATGCTATGAAACCTGGAGAAACCTTGCTTCCACCATGGTAAACATTGGAATATGTAATTCCCAATGTGAGGGCAGAGATCTGCTTTTATTTTCACTGTACTTTCCATGATAAAGAGCTGTGAACTGAAATATTTCATGTCCTCTGATGCACAAAGTATGACTGAGGTTTGTTTTAACAGCTGCACAAATAGCTCTGCTTTTGAAAACAATCTGGATTTGGCCTGCCAACAAACCCTGATCTAAGGGCTTTATAAAAAGGCAACATTACTACAGAAAACAAGTGCTTTCCATGTAAAAATCGATAGCAACAGAAACATCCCTAACAGTCTACATGGAGTCTTTGGCACGTCTTGCTTGGCTATTCCAGTATTTGCTATTCAGATCTTATTTTATAAATGCCCAAGTTCTACCAATGTACCAGTGAGGAAATTCTCCTGCAGTTTTGAAGAGACACCAGTTTTTCAGCACTAACAGAACTGCAACCTCAGTTCAGTGGATTCATTTATTAGTCATCTCTCATCACGCGTGAGAGGAAACACAATACTGTGAACATTAGATTGAAACATCATTTTACTAACTGGGCAAAACAAAAATCTTATTTAGAAGCAGCATCTTAGCAATCCCCAAGAACTGAACTTCAGAAAGAAGATTCAACAGCTTGGATAAAGTACATGATCTAATAAATTTTCATGATTTAAAATTTGGTTCAGAAAACAGTAATCTGGCCCAACTGGAACATTTACCCAAATCCACTGCACATATTCAACTTCAGTTTCCACATACCACATTCCTAAAGCAGTAGGGGAATAGACTTTGCTAGGAAATCAGTGCACTGGTACAAGTAGCTGTTTAACAATAAGCCTTCCAGAATTCCTAAGGAAAATGTTTACATGCTAAGGTAATGAGTGAAAAACTTTGTGAAGCAGAATTGAAAATTATCAGAAACTTTTTCTTTCAGTAAAATGCACATTATGTATAATGACACAAAGTCAAAATTCGCCCATATACTTTCACCCTCCTTTGAAATAACATTGAGGAAACTCATGCATTATAATCTCTTAGAGAATACTTCAATTTCCTACTAGAAGCAACTTTATAAAAGTGAGAAACAGAAAAGCTTTGACTAATAATCCATGTCTTTATTTAAAGATTATGAAACAGACTCAGTGCAGACAGAAGAAGGAACAACTAACACAAACCAAGCACTGAGGGAAGAACAGGGCTGGGATGGAGTCAAATAATTTTCGTGAACGTATCATCATTGCAGGGCATAAAAGCACTATGTTGAAATAATGCTGTGGATGAGCTTCCAGCAATAATCAATCTCTTATTTCTGAAAACTCTTAAATCCCTGTTGGAGAGGCTCTTAATTTCAATACTAAATTAATCATTTATCTAATCTAATGATAGAAGAAGAAATCCCAGAGCAATTTTGTTTGAAAACTATGATGTCTTTACCCTTCTCCTTTGGCTTCACAACTGTCCACGTAATAACTGCTTCAGACCTTGTCTCCTGGGCATAGTACTCTGTTGAAATACCCAAGGCCTGATAGTAGATTTCATGATTAACAAACTCAAGTATTACCCCATAACTATTGTATAAACTTTCCAAATCTACATTAACAAACAAAAAAAGGTAGTTACTCTAGGTTCCAGTTAATCTTGCCATTCAAATTGAGGGGCCATCAGCCTCATAAAATCTTGTGCAATTCAATAAAACCTTCATTTCCATGAGCACTGAAAGCAAGCCATAAATTCCCTGTTCCCAGCAGACAATCCATCTATGAACTTTCTTCCCCTACCCTCACTGAGTCTGTGGTTCCCTACTCCACGTTCAGCCCAGGAGGATACTTACTACTTGCTGGTTTCTCTAACATAATCACCTTAAATACTTATGTCCATTAAGTTTAAAGATCTTAGGACCATTAAATGGAACTCTTACACAGCAAGTCCCACATGGAGTAAATCTCTTTGGCAGTTTCTCCATTGGAAAGCTGCCTTGGATTCAAGGCTGATCTCCACCAGGATAAGATACTGACATTCTTTATGCACTCCTTGATAACAGCACAAAGCATATGCAGTCCCCTCAGCATAACATGCAAAGCAACAGAGTCATCAGCAAGCAGCTTCAGAAACAGGTCTGAAAACTATAGGGAGATCTCAGAGGGAAACTCAGCTTCAGAACAATTTTATCTTTTAAAAGCTTCCTAATCCCCTCATCCAACTCCTGCAGCTTTACCTTGTGGAGTCACACCCCCACCCAGGCCAATTCTTGCATCCAAAATTAACAACTACAAAAATAAATAAATAACAAAAAAGTGATAAGACAACCTTCACAAAAGAAAATAAATCACTAAAAAAAAAAACCAAACCAGCATTCTGAGGATAAATCTAGAGTGCTGCACTAAGCCATAACCTCTTTACTGATGGTTTTTTCCTTCCCCTTAACAGATCCAGGGACTGTAATAACATTTAATCCTCAGAAGCTAATCTAAATGTAACACTCAAAAGAAGACAAAGACAACGCAACAGAAAAAAAATTTGGCCACTGCCTTTTGGGAGTGCTGCTTTATCCCTGGAGCGAGCGCATTAATAGAGCTTGGAATGAAATGCCATTTTATTCTCTGTAGCGGGGAGGGGATTAGCAAGTTGTCTTCTCTAAACCCAGTCTGAGTCATGGCTCTATGAGCACTGAGAAAAGGATGTGGAGCGAAGGGAAGGGCGGGGAGCACTGGCTTTTTATTTACACGCTGCTTCCTTTGTGGGTGGTTACTGATGTGCACAGTTTGCTAAACAGGGAAAGAAGAGGGGGTAAAGTTCTAGGTCCCCTGACTTTAATTCTGTTGGTTAACAAAAGAGAAAAATAATAATGCACCAATTATAACAACATAGTTGAGACAATATGTCCGTGGCAACTATCCAATTCACCACAGCATGCAAGCAACAAGGGCAAGTTGCTTAAGGTGCTGAAAGCTGTGCTCACTGGTATCTTGTTGCTAGGATCTTTTTCCTGCGAGGAAATAAAACAGGTTGGACAGAGCCCGAAACAAAGGAGAAGGAGACACTCTGATAGGAGGAATGTGGAGATGGGAGCAGGCTGGGTTCAGGTGAAGAGATGAGGAGCAAAGTCCATTGCACAAGTCAGGCTGTGCAGGCATCAAGCCTTGAAGTGGAAACCACGAGCTAATGACCGTGTCAGTGATTTAATATAAAGTTTAGCACTAAGTACTTCACTTCTGGTTTTACACAAAGGGAGATAGGAAGGTTTACTTGCCTACCTCGCAGGCATGTTGTGAAGGGTCACTGGTGGACAGTTTGTACAATATTCCTAAATCCTGCATTGCTTGACAATCACTAAGGAGAGGAAACACTCCATGGAACACTTGACTACTTTTTCAGAGGTGCAAGTGTTGATAAAAGAATTACAAAAGTCATTAAATGCCGAGAAAACACTGGGGTTTTGTTTCAGATATTTCTTCTCTTTGCCTTGACACAGACTCTGAAAAACAGGGTACTCACTGTGGAAACAGCCCCAGCCCTATTTCCCTCTTCCTCCATCAGCTCTGCTGATACACAGTGGCAGAGCAGAACAAACACAGGGTAAATTGGTCTCACAAAGCACAAAGTGCCAGAGGCAGGTCTTTACAGTGTAACAAGGATAATAGAAACTAGGGAAGAGAATATGGAGATATGAAGGCTATGGACTCCTCTGCAGATGGAGGGAGTGCCACTCATGGTTTCCTCTCCTGAAGGAGTTATTGTAGTCCAGCACTGGAAACAGGCAGACCTGTACTTCATTCATAGTCTGGCTATATTCCACTTCACATAGTTTTGCAAGAGTGTCAGTTTATTCCTGCCAACCAAAGAACTAGATCTGCATAAATCAGTCTAACCTGTCTTAGCACCTACTGTGCTTGTATGTCTAATATGAAAGTACAAAACAGGATAAGCAAACTATTCTTTCCACTGAAGTCACAGGATCTTGTAAGTTATTACCATAAACAGGTTGTAGAAAGACTTGAATGTACGATGCCTAACAAGAGAACCTCACAACATACAGACTTCAAGTCCTACCAACTGAGCATGGGTGCCAGTGAAGGAAGGAACCTTCCCCTGACCCAGCCATATCACGACCCAGGTGTGAGGCACATGAACTCTTTAGGAGTGTTTGTACAGAGTATTGTACACAAAGAAATGAAATGAAAAGGGTCACTGCATGCTGCTGCAAGAGACACACACACTGCAGGCTGATGGGGGAAAGCAATGATTCTTCCTGCATGTACAATTATCAAAGGGCATTATCAGTCCCAGATCATGTACTCCAGTGCTCAGCTCAGTGCAGTCCTGGCTACTGCTGGCAATTTCTGCTGTAAAGGAACAGAATGCATGATGTTTACCTTCACCCTCAGTTTCACTCGTGCCACTCAGCTTGTCCCTTTTCAAGACACCCGCAGCCACGTTATCTTTTTACACAAAATTCACATTAGGGCAGGTGTCCCTTCTTGCTGCAAAGAAGACAGCCCAAGGAACCTGTCCCTTTATAATGGCTCACGTTCATACTGCCATCAAATAGAAGAGCATTAGACAATAATGGCAGAAGCCAAGGACTGTTAGATGATAAAGGCTCAAAGAAAAGCGGAAGAAACCCTTAAGAGGCCACAAACACACTCTCTTGAAGGAAAGAATTCATTAGCATTTGTGTTGGTCTCAGCCACTAACCTTTGCAAGAAATGGCTGCGTTCCTGAGTTCCCTACATTACCAGCCCTCATCTCCACAAGAAACAGAAATGGCCAAATGAAACCAAAACATCAGGAACCAAACTTCAGACTACTATTAAAAATAAGGTAGTTACAGTCTGTAATAGTGAATGAAGAACACAATCCCAGGTCCCAGTCACTTCCTTTACCAAGTCACAAGGACAAATCACAGCTACAAGAGTTCCCAGCAATTGATTACACATTTGCAGAAGCAAATCCAAGAAAAGATTCAGTTGATGAAAGACTATCAGAACATTATGTCCTACAAATTTTTTTCATTTTATTTAAAAAGAGAATTTAGAATTCCGCTATGGAAAACAGTATGGAAATGCAAGCAATGTGTTATCTGCCTTGTTTTGGTTTCTTTAGCAACTTATTGCTTGACTGTCCAAACAAAAATGTGAAATTACAACAGGTTATGTGACGCTTTGGCAGTCAAACATAATTTTAAATAAAGACAGCACAATATACTGCACACCCCACTAACATATTCATCACTGCTATATTATCTATTTATGCAATTAAGTATTGTAGAGTCTGGATTGGACCCAACCGGACTACATATGCTGCTACTCCAGTTTATTGCATGTTGGCCAACTGTTTACCCAACTGAGATCTGAGTGCTGCTCTTGACAGTGTAATTGCTTTAGCCTCATTAATATTAAAGAATTAGAGAAAATATTTTTTCTTGGGCAGCTGTTAGTGCATGTGGAACAATAAGTTATATAACACTACTGGCAAATACAAACATAATTTTGACACTACATATGCTCATGGTAAAAAGACAACATTAAAGGTGCACTTACTGTGCTAAGGCCAATAAAAAAGACCAGAAAAATCATCACACCTATTCTAAGAAAGCATTCATGATAATTACAACTCTAGCTTGAAATTTACAGGGATGAGATTGAGACTGTGTGCCTTTTTCTTCCCTGGACAATGAAAACCTTAGATGTGGAGCTATTCTTCCTACTCCCATGCACCAGCCCAGTGCTGCAACACATAGGTTAAATACACTGGGTCAAAGTTGCATCAGATTAAACATGTTCCATTGCTATTTTGAAAACCCTAGTAAATATTCCTATTTCATATTAATTATTTAAGTCCCTCTTTTCTCCCTCGTCCTTCCTTGCAAGATCTATCAACTTTACACTAAACTCTGTCAAGCTTGGCACAGAAAGAGAGGATGCCAGCTTACACCTCCTCACCCCACTCAGTACCTGACAGGAGGTAACTTCACACCCTGTTTACAGGAACATCCAGAAACTACACACAGAATGTTATGAAATGCAATTGGAACAGCTGAAAACAACAAAAATGGCTCCTCACTTTATCCGCTCCTCTGCCTTGGTAGCTGCCTCCTGGTACTGCTCGGATGTCAGCTTGTAGATCTCTGCATTCTGAAACAAAGAATAGAATGCTCAGCTCTAGAAATTAAAGGCATCTCAGATCTCATCTTGTCACAAAGTCATCTTCTATAATTAATAACGATTTCCAACAACAAACAGAATATTCAGTTCAAAGGACACAAAAAATTGCTTAAGAATCAATTTTATTTTCAGCAAAACGCATCAAGGCCACAACATATCCTTCATTCCAAGCTCCACCTTTGTGAAGGAAAAGAGGGGGAAAAAGGTCACAACCAGCCAGCCATGAGCTTTGATTATTCCATGTAACCACAAAAACAAGGTGTTTCCAGCACCAAGTCATTTTGAGTTTGGCCATGTTTTTTTCTCTTCTTTCATTAATTGCTGTGAAGGATCTTGTAAGTTACTGACACGCAAGTATCAAAATTGGCTGCTAGCACTGGAAAATCCATTTTACATTTCAGTGCTTCTACTTATGTTACTTATTCTTTAAAAGAAAATTATGCAGCCTGTTTCCCTTTTAACAACATAGGGAGGTGTATCAGGTATCAGTTAAGGCACTGCCAAACAGAGTCTTGAGTGTCTTGCTGCAGGGCTTAAGAGGTTTGCATTAAATCCTCCTGAACTTGCATAGAAAGAGTTTTAGCTCGCAACTGCTCAGTCGCTAAATGTGGAGGATGCATTCCTCCTCTGGGCTGCACTGAGGAGCCTCCCAGGCACAATCAGCAGGAGAGAATGGCTGCACACCCCCAGTAACTGCACTACAAGGTCTTGTGTCACTAAACCACTGATAAAGCTGCGTCAGGCAAAGCCTCTGGACTCCGCTGGCAACTGCCTCGCTCAAAGCTCATCTGCAAGGCTCTTACTCTGAAAAGGCACTAGCAGAAAATATGCAATAATCAATCAAAGAAAGTGACAAAATGGTATTGAAAGCGAGGACAGCTATTCATTTAGGGCTGGTTTGAGCTGCTATCTCGTCTCTCGCCAAATTTGGTCATTTTATATAAAATGCTATTCTTGCCCTTCTTCATTTATTTTCCCATAAATGCAGCTGTGGTCCTGCGCACGATGAGCCGACACATACTGTTCGGTGGTTGGAAAAAGGAAAGGACAGATATAACTCAAGTTCTATTAGTGGTTCTGCCACTTGTGCAATCTTGGGCAAGTCACCATTTTCCATCTGCAAGTGAGGGATAACAGCTGCCTGTATCTCTGAAGTTGTGTGAAGCTCAGCTAATTGGAAGGTTTACACAGGTTTTCAAAGCCTGGGCTTCAAGGTGCTATATTTAAGCATTTTATCTCTGGTGCCTGAATTTATATTACATACCAAAAAAAACACCGAACAGATTTTGCTCTTTCAAACTTTGACCTAGGAGACAGATTTAAACCGAGAAATCATGGAGGACTAACCACTTCAAAATGCATTTTACCGGCAAATTATCATTAATGTTTTTGTTTACTAACTTGTTACACAGTGGTCAAACTTCAATGCTATTAAATCTATTTTTCTCCTTCCTATATTGAAAAGTTCAGCTTTTAATGGTGCCTTTTTCTCTGGCCTGTAAACAGACCTCATGACTTGCAGCTCCCTGCTGTTACTTATTCACACATGAAACCACAAGACCTGTGCTTCATTAATTAAATTTGCCATTAAAAATTAAATAATGTGAATAAGTAGATGTAAGCGCTATCTCCATTGGGCTTCAAAGGTCTCACCGTTTCTCCAATTACTACCCAAGCAATTTTCATATTTCATACTGTCTGATTTCTCAAAGGGACTGGATCTGAGAGATCAAAATGAGAGAAACTGGGAAAAAGAGAAAGCAAGGTAGCAAAATTAAACATTTTTCAGGCAATAGGAAGTAGCCCCATCAGATACTATTAGCCTGCAGCACTCTGCAGTGAAACAGCAGCGGGAGAGGAAAACAGGAACAAATATGTTGTACATGAGACCCAGCATAAGGTCACGTTTAATTCACCTAAAGAAAGGAAAAATAGCCAACAGAATCATCTGCCGGATGTACTGTCGATTAAAGTGGTTGGGGCACAACCTTGCCCGGTTTATTAAAGAGAGTTCAAATGCCCAGCACTTCAGTCAGGCTCATCTTCAGCAACATCAACTACGGACACAGACAAAAATAACTGGGAAAAGAACCTGGGCTTTAGTTCTGGATTCTGAAGCTGCTAAAAGCAGGCAAGCAAGAGCCTGAACAGAGAGGCAAGAATCTCAGTGAGGAAAAGGAGGAAAGACTTGGTCTCAAAGCAGCCACCAGGCACATGGCACCATGCAAAGATTGAGGAGGGGCACAGAATCCCTTCAACCTGCAGATAAAGCTGCTGAGTTTTAAAAATGAGAAGGAAACATCTTTGCATGTGATCCAACTGGGCCACTTGCTGCTGGTTGAGATCGCTCCCCTTCAAACCGCTAAAACCCATGAAACAATATTTCCAATGCTATGAATCAGTACCTTTAAATGCTTCCCCGAGTAATAAAAACAGGACACCACCATTTAAATCTGAGTTTGTTCAACAAGCAGATTTTTTAAGTAAGTTTTCCTTGGCCTTTAGACCCTTTCCCACCTTGGGAAAGTCACATTCCCTTTTGTCCTAAACATTAAATGAGCAACAAATGGGCTAGATGGGCAAGAGAAGGGCCTTTCAGCATGGCCACAGTCACAGCAGGATCTGTGATCTGGGGCTTCTACAAACAGAGAATAATTTTCCAAGTATTCTCATCTATACAGACACAAACTTGATTCATTTTCAGCAGTTTACCCACCACGCTATGGCAGGACAGAATGTTCCAGTGGCCTAGAACATTCCAGGGCTTTATAATATGGTTGCAAACAAGGAAGCAAGCTAGGAACCACTTGAGCACTTCCTCCAACTTCAGCAGGGTCATCCCCACACAAGGGCTATTCAGCAGGATTAAGGTGTGGTATTTACACTTGAAACGAAGTCTGAGCTGTCTGTAGTCTTAGTGAAGTCCTTTATCTTCATAAAACGATATTCAGTGGTACAGTAAAAGAAAGAACATTCCACACAAAATTACAAGACATGAATGCTGCTTTTAATTTACTTTCACAATATTTGATGCTTGAGATAAAATGGCAGCTCACAAAGAAAAAGTTGAACATGAGACCTCAACTATTATTAAATAAAGCTCCTGGCAGTCTTAGTTGCAGAAATAAGTTTAAAAACATGACCAAAGGACACCATAAGGGCTCAAATAACAAAAGACACAGAAAGAATGAATGAACCACCTAAAATGTTTCACTTCTCTCAATAAAGCTGAGCCTTAGGGGAGTCAGCTTCAGAACATCAGAGCTTTGTCATATGGGGAGAGAGCTCTCCAGAGAGGACAAACAAACTAAACAAAGAAATGGTAGTTTGAAAGATTTTTCCCTGCTATTAAATGATGGTTCGTAGCAAATAATAAAAACACCAAGAAGTTGTAAAAACAAATAACCAGAGCCTAAAGTGCAACAGAACCACTTTCCTTTACCCTGCTGTTTTTCTACAACAGATTTGCTGCTATACCCTTGCTCTCCACTCTTCCAAAACACCCTTGTGCTAAAAATTCCCTTCCAAAAGGAATCAATTTTAAAACTTTGAGCTAAATTTGGAGTAATTTTAATTCAGCATTCCTCCTTGGCTGCAAACTGCAGAGAAACTCCAACACTCACTACTACACCTCGCTACACTGCCCAGGCCCTTTCCAGAACATATAGCATAGAAAGTAAGAAAACATTATAGCAGAAGACTGAGTTCTCAGGGTTATTTCAGGAGGGAAAGTAATTGAAGCATACAGAGAAAACCCTGCCAGCTCATTCTCACACTGACATTAAACCACATTCCTTACAACTTTGGTGAAACATGCGCTACTTGCGGTGACATGTAAAACAGAAAACTGAGCAAAACAAGCATGAGGAACTAGCAATTAATCAGATTTTAGGTGAAATTATTTGTGAACATCAAGCAGCAGCATTAAAAACCTGCCACTGGGGCAAAGATTTCTCCACCAAGTTCACTCTGGGCCAATAGATCAGAAGGTGTCTGGATTAAAAACCAACAAAACCCAACCACCATCACCACAGCTATCTTGAGATATTTTGACACTCAGAGTATAGAAACTTGTCAGTGGTCACAGTGTTTAGAGATACAAAGAGGATTAACAGCTGTTGAAATGCTGCCAGCCTAGATGAATGCCAGTGATAGCTCTGATGAAAGGGAGCAGGGCAGCGGAGGCCTTGACAAATGCTGCAGACGACAGCCGGGGGATTAGATGGTACAATCTGCCTCGCACCTGACAGACGTGTTGCTTCGATCCCTTCTCCTGACATCCACGCTCGCCAGCTCCCAGCAAAACTCCCTGCACAAGCCCAACTCAAACTCAAAAGAGCACGAGAGGCAGGGCTGTGAATGGGGCAACCCAGGATGTACCCCACAAGGGCACCGCAAATTTGTGAGAGAAACAGGTAAGGAAAGCAAAGATTACTTCTTACATATTAAATGTCAGCTGGGAGACATTCAAGTTCCCGCTTCCAGCTGCTTCTGAAACCAGAAATAAGACCTCACACCACCTTGAAAAGCTGCACAACTGTCACCTGCCTGCACACTCTTGGGGACAGGGAACACGTAAATGCCCTGAATGCAGCTGCTGCCATGAGGAACTCCAGGAAGCTCCAGAGTGACATCGGTCAGTGCCAGCTTCGGGAGCCACCTCTGCTCCCAGCAGTGCCTCAGGGAAGCAAAGGTACACCCAGGTTCCCCACACCTCACCGGGTCGCTGGCTCACACGCACTGCAGACCAGGCTGTTCATTCTCATCACTCAGAAGTCTCGTGCAAATGGCTCCTAACAGATTTGAAAAATTACCCTGTGTACCTGCATCCCTCCCATAGGTACAGAGGCAGATGAGCTGAACCAATCTGTTCACTGGACGACTCTCTGGACGTGTTAAAATCAACCCACACAATCAATCACTGCTATCAACTTTGGTCCAAAACAGGGAGTTTGGGAATTTCAGAATGTGCTGCAAGAAACAATCTCTTCACCTCCTGAGCTCGCTCCTCTGGAGTTCCTGCTCAGCCCATTTGTTGGTATCACCAGCAGTTAGCTCAAAGAGATCATTCACATTTCCTCCTTCCCATCAAGTGCACGTACAAATAAAAGCCAATTAACAAGGAAGAGAAATACGCCTATAGAGCATATCATGAGAGCACAGAAGTTAAGGGTTAAACTGAGTTTTTGAAAATTCAGATGCTTTTTTTCTCAAAAGGTAACAGAGAAAAGATGCAAGGAACTACAAACAGCTTGCTGATACAGAAAAAAAAGATTTTTTTTCAGCCAAAGCCAACTTCTAAACACAGCTCTGTTGTTTGCTGTTCATGTGTGGGTTCATCCACTCCTCCCGCTGAGACCAATAATGAAATGAGAGCATTGAATTTGTGTCATTCTATTCTTTCCTTCGGCAATAAGCTGTGAGATCATAAATTTTGGATTAAGATTCAGAGAAAGCATAAAGCGAGTAGTGTCCACAGTAAGAACACAGACAAGTTAAACTAGTCAGGAGCAGAAGTACATTCCTCTTTGAACAGATCTTCTCATGTCTGCAATATTATCCTGAGTTGAAAGCAAAATATTAATTCTGTAGCATATCTAGAAAGCTTCTCAAAGATAAAATCCCACAGAATACAAATCTCTGCAAAGCTTGAGGGAGGCAGAGCTGGGGAGAAGGAACGTGGCTGGGTTTACCCTATGGATAACAAACTAGGTACAAAAAGGTTAAGCTACAATCCCTAAAGTACAGTGACTCAAACAAAGATATGCATCCCAGGACTTCCCAGAACCAGATCCCACTCCGAGATACTCCATCCGAGTGAAAATGGGTTTACAGACCCAGACTGTGATCCCACACCAGAGTCAGACTGTCTCTATGAAGGTACCCTGGGAAGAGTCTAATTAAAACAGATACCCCACAGCAAAACGGTATTAGGGTCTTCCAAAAGCCTCAAGTGCCTCACTGGAAACATGCAGAAAAACCTTGTGTTATCTTCAAGTCAGAAAGGCAGCCAGCCAAAAGGAAATTATTACTACAGAAGTAATTAAAAGGGGAAGAAGGAGAAAAAAGAAAAAGCAGAAAGAAATGCCACGTTTATATGAGGTTGCTTTAAAGTACATCCTTTTGAAAGACTACAAACAAAGCATTAGCCATTCTTTAAACAAACTCTGGAAAGTAAAAGCAGCTTCAAAGAGAAAGGCCATAAAATGCCAGCAGGTAACTCGGGCTTTCTGACAAGGACAGCAATAGCATGAAAGGCCCAGATTAACGCCAAAACTGCTGCAGGGGAGTATCACCCTGCTCTCCACCTAGCTGGAAGTTTAGCTAAGGTGAGGAATTCACAGCAAATGCCCAAATCAATTATACCTGACAAGTGCAGGTAAGCAGGCTTCCCAGGCATTGATTAAACATCAAGAGTTCCCAGCATCTGCTTCAGAAAAGTCGCACACGTGGCTGAGCTGAGCAGATAACGTGGTGCCCATGGCATTAAGGGCACAGCACCACCTGCCCTTAATGTGCTGGGCAGCTTCTCAGCTCATCATGCAGGGTAGCTGGGTCCCACCAGCAGATCCACCCCACAGCCAGAATGAACCCCAAGATCACAGGATGCTGCCTCAAACAAATGGGCATTGTCCATGAGAGAGTGACAGGAATGGAGAGAATCAATACTAAGGGAAAAGGAGAAGAGAAAAAGAAGGGAATTGCCAGAATATCAAGAGTGCCGAGGAATGCAGATGAAACTTTCACTCAAAGGCTGACCAGCACTTTCAAGGGGAAATAAAGAGGAAAAAAAACCACCAAACAAAATTGGCAGCCATCAAGTACTTGTCATGCAATAAAAAAGATATGAAGCACATTCCCCTGTCAGGCCTGTCACAGGAGCTTATTTTGGGAAGGAAGGAAGGAAGGAACATTTTAACTGAGGTTTGATGCCGTCATGCCAAAGCTGGTATTTGACAGAGCCTCCAACAAAACTCCCACCACCTCGGACAGTCATACTGCAGCTAAAACTTCCATCTTTCTCTGCTGAAAATATCCCCAAGTCCCATTTATAAACTGCAGCAGCTGGCCCAGTTAACAGTTCCTGTCCCAATTAAAAAAAAAAAAAAAAGCTAAGTCAAATTCATGACTCCATCCTTTTACACAACAGGTAGCTAATGAATGCAGTACACTGGGTTCCCAGAGGAAGGCAGAATATGAGGAACCCAAGGCAGCAGGATGTGCAAGAGAACTGGAGAACACTAAAGAAAATGCATCACATTCATACACTTGCATGCATAAAGGAACTGCAAGGAAGAGAGTCACTGTAAGAAACAAACAAAAAAACACTGAAAAACAGAAGTAAGCCAAAGCCTGGAAGTTCCACCCCCTCCCAGGGTTTTTCCTCTACCCCCAACTACAAATTATTCTCCATGTGCAGTTTCCAGTAAATCAAGCTTTGCTAAATAACCCCGACATGTGCAGGGCTGAGAACCAGCCAACAAGCAATGATGAGATGTCCCTGGAATGATTAAGGAAAACGCAGACATCTCTCAGGTTACAAGGAAGCCTGTTGTACTCTCCCCTTGGTGCATATGCAATGCTGCAAGCACTGTTCTGAAACCTCTGATATTCAAAGGCTCATTTGGTTGACAAGGAGCCTGTGGATTCGTGGACAGATTGTCACACAAACTGTCAGGTTTTTAGAGAGACTATCAGACCTCTCTTTGCCTACGTTATGGAGCACATCAAAGACACAGAAGATGAACCAGACGCAGACTGCACAGATCTGACAGAATGGTGGGTGTACATATTCAGAATACTGTACTGTTGGGGGGGGGGGGGGAGAGGCTTAATGTGAATAATCAGGGGCTGAAAGTTCCAGAAATGTGACAGTTTTTGGCAGCGATTCCCATCTTTGCATTTATTTATTGAAGGGAGAAAAACTGCCATACTAGAGGCAAACTTGAGAGAGGAAGAAAAATTGTATCAGCAGCAATTTATTTTGCCACTGTACTTTTTCTTTATTATTATTACTCCCAGAGCATTTTCTGAAGATATTTGTATTTTCAGTCAAGGTTCTCTCACTGTGCTTGCAGGCTCTCTTCCCATTTTATCCAGTAGGAGAGGCTGATTTAATGATTACAGCCAAAAAGACCGCTAGGACTTCACAGGTCACTGTACACGGTTAATGACACAGACAAATCCGCACTTTCAGAAGTGCCTGCTGGCTTGTGGCTCTGTCTGGAGATGCTCAGAAGCTCATTATTCAAAACTTCAAGCTCAACTTACAGGTAATCAGCACATCTGAAGAAATACACCATACCTGGACAACCAAAAAGTGAAGAGACAAAAGCTATTATAGAAAATACTAACCTTAAGCATTAAGGTCTCACTTTTAAAATGGGGACAATGTTCTCTTATCTTCCAGTGAGCTAGAAACCCCAGTTAATGAATACCTGGAAAAAGTTCCCAGCTCCACAGCTCAAAAATAGTATTACAAAGGATAACTTTATGTCATTCTCCTTTATTATTAATAGTTGGATGAACTTATAAAGCAATGATGTATTTCTTTTACAGGTAGCAAAAAATTTTATTAGGCTCTTTCTGCAAAGAAATATTGTTGATTATTATTTAAAAAGAAAAATAAAATATCAAATGAAACACTGATAACAAGAAAAAAAATGGATTAACACAGATTCCTTTGGCCTGCCTTTACAATACAACTGTCACATAACCTCTAGTTCTCCCTGCAAGGCATCAGTTATTCCAGAGAAAGGAACACCAGTATCTTTTTATATATATTTTGCTATTCAAAAGATTGAAATTCTCCACACAGCAAAGAGAAAATAAATACGATGTTTATCCTAAGATAAAAATAAACCACAATGAGGACAAAGGAGAGAGGATGGCAGAAGGGATAAGAAAGAAATCAGAAAATATTTGTAAGCAATTTCCTTTCCATCATTTGACAGTCTCATTCTCTCTCTGCTTTTAGCAATCTTCTCTTTCACCTGTTTTTTAATGCAGCTGTTTTGCCACTTCCTAAGAGGCATTGAAGAGACACCTCTGCAGCTGGCAAAGAGGGAAGTCTCCAAAGAGAAGCCCAGAAGGACCACAGACATCCAATCAGTAGAGAGAAGCATTTTCCCAGTGGGGCTATTGAGCCACAAATATTAACATGAAAATCAAGCAGCCACAGAGAGAAGGGCCAGCCACACAACTGCTCCATTCCTGTACTGCAGCAGAGACCACTCTGGACACAGCCTGGGGACAGGACATCACCTGTGGCCTTACTCAGCTTTCAGCCACCACCAGCTCAGTTATGGTACTTTCATTACAAAATCCAGGCAGAGGAAAGGCAACAAGGCAAGTCTCGCTTTTAGCTCATTAACCAATAATAGAAAGAATAATTTATTAGCATTAAATCTGCAAAATCTCACAATGCCTTGCTGCCAAGGCTTCTCAGGAATATAAATGGAAGAATGTCACATGCATGGTGTACCACACACCCATAGATGCAAGCTAAATCTACTCAGAATTTAATCACAGTCTCCAACAGTAAGGAGTACCACATGCAAGCAACAAGAGACCTTGAACTTGGCACTAAAGAAAGAGAAGATAAAGGCAGGCTTAAAGTTCCAGAAGAAACTTTTTGGTATAAGCATCCTAATCATCATGGGTTTTTTTCCTGTAGCTGCAACTACAACTTTGTAACAAAAAGAGGCTTGGGAAACAGTGTTTGTTACAAGTGGATATTTTTTTCAGGCTCATGGGAAAAAAGTACCAATATTTCACCTGTATCTACTGCACAAGACCAAGCAAAAAAATCAAGCCCTTCAGCTGGGGACAGCTTGAGCTCAGACAACAGGAACACAAAGAAGGGACAGAACTATGCTTTTGCTGGGGAACAACAGGAGGGAATAAAAGCAAACACCACAAACACTACAGACCTGGAGCTAAATCCTCTCTCCACAGAACAAATTAACACACAGAGTTAAAACCCAGCACTGTCCTGCTTTCAGCTGGCAATGACAAACACTGTGTTCCTCCCTGGGACATCCTCTGCCTATCCCAGAAATAGACAGCCAGGACACTATTATGGGGGATTTTTTTTGTTCTCCCTGCAACAAACCCTTGTCTCTAACTGAAGGAAGAGTTATCTCAGTGCCACATAAATGAGTGATTAGCCATCAGGCAGTAATGGGTTTTTGCTGCTGCGAACGGAAGCTGCATCTCAACAAATGACCTAAAGGTGAAAGGTCTCATACACTACATTTAATTCCCTAAACAGCCAAAGGAAATTCTGCGGTATACATAACTATTATAAAAAATGAGGTTAAAAAAATGCATATACATGCTCAGACAGACACACAATACAGCATTTTTACACGCCCATATGAGTCGTCTGCTCTGCTCAACAACCACAGTCCAGCCAGTTCAAAGTTTGCTGCATGTCAGGGCAAATTAGATGATTTCTGTGTACCGTCCAGTACATCATGAGACGTCTCTAGAGGAAAAAAAAATCCACAACCCAGGCACTCCTCAATTGACCCAGGCATGGAAGCTCAAAGCAACCTTGCAGCTTGAAATTATGAAAGAAAAAATTTGGCTTCTGTTCAGAAGAATAGGGAGGGAGAAGAAAGGAGAAGGAATTAAGCTGGTTTTCTTATTACAATACTTGAAATGCAATAATTGGAAAGGAAAAGAAAAGCTAGCTCTTCACATAAAATAACCTAGTTATTATAAGTCTTCTCAAAGCAGAGGCTTAGAGCTTTCTTTCAGGTCCTACACTTCCATCTCTTGCTCCTCTGTGGCCTCTTGGAGATTTCATTTTTATTTACAATGGGGCTGAAATGCAAATGCGTGAGCCAGGAAATAATCATTTGAGCCAAGGTGTTTAATGGTAAACTGCAACTGGGATCATCCTCGGGGCAGCAGAATGTATGGGCAAACCACCAATTAACCCTAAAACCAACCAAACAAAAACCCACCCCTCATCACTGCAGGAGATTCTGCGACAGGCAAAGCAAGTTTGCAGTGGCTGAAGACCTCACTGTGAGCCTGATGGTACACATCTATTTAAAAACATTAAACATGTTATTTACAAGCTACTTCTGAGTCACCCTGGTCTCTGGGGAACGTGCATTATATGTTCAAGAAATTGGAGTAGCTCTTTTATTTATGTTTCTTTAAAATGACTGGCAGATGGGGAAAAAACCTTCAGAGAAGTGGCCCCAGGCTGTCATGAAACATGTATTTAACACACCCACAGTAAACTACTAAACACTTCAGAAGGTACAGCCGCTGTAAATATGGAGTAGTTGCTTTTTAAAGTCTGATCTTTGGACTACTTAATTCAGCACAAATTTGAGATGTTCTGAGGAGTCTGCCCAATTTATAGAGTAATTATTAGCCATATTTTCCATTAACATGATGACAGCATGTTCTGTAAGGGCAGAGAGAATTTTAAGGACCTTTTCAAAACGAATCCTGGTGTTGGCTTTATTTTTAAATCACAATAGTAATGCCTTTTTCCTGCCACATGTGGAAGGGCCACTGTGGGCTGAAATAGAAATCTCAGATTCCCCTAAGTCAGGCCCTTATGCAAGTGAATTCCACACACACAGGGAAGTTTTGTCTACCTGAACCAATTTCCATGACTAAGTCTAAACCTGGAATATCCCAAGAGAAGTACAAGCTTCAATCATTGAAATCCCAGCAGACACACAGACTCCAGCCCAAGGTCTGGAACATATTTAATCAATTCACTGCGCTAACTCTCTATAGTTTCATAAAATAGCCAATACTGCAATAACAGGGCCAGAAATTAATTGTACACTGGCTGGTGAATTACATGGAAATAACAGGCAGCACTAGTATTTATTGCAGCAGGGTGATGTAGATGCTGTTGAGGTACAACTGCACCACAGTAAAAACAGGAGAAATGTGTGTGTGTGTAATGCTTTCCACTAGAAAAGTAGCACTGGTTTTACTGGTAACAGTTCTATCTATATAAATATACATACACACACTTATAAATACCAATCCTGCTTATAGACAAGCATGTAAACAACACAAAGTGGGAGGAAATAGAAATTTAAACTATTAGGCAATAAGAAGCTGAATGAAATGAAGGGGAAACTGGGTTGAATAAAAAATGGCTAGGGAGGGTATAAGAAATATTAGATAATGGGGAAAGCGCTCAGAAGTAAGACAAAAGAACCTCTTGTTTTGCTCTTTTTGGACTAGACTTGACGAATGCTCCAGTGTGGAGTTCTAACAAAGAGACAAGATCACATTCTAGGTCTTTTTGTTCTGCCTTAACAAGTCTTCATAGTGATACACTGATGAGACCAGATACCAGATTGTTATCTAAATTCAGCTGCTAAATTCAGTGTTAAGACACTAAGTTCAAACCACACATTGCCACATTTATTTCACAAGTCGAGCCTGAGGATGGATTCCTCCAAAATGAAGCATCATTCTCTCCCTCTGCAAAGGTGCTCTAAATGCCAGGGAAACAAAATCACCGTAGGGCTCTGACAGTTCACCCTTCAGCACACAGACTGCAAACGCATCTCTGCACTAATCGTGCAGGCTGAAGAGGAAGCAAACACTTAGCTGCTGTTTGCATAGAGGCTGCTTGTAATTTGATGTAATGTACTGTACACCAGTCAACACATATTGAAGAGAGAACATACACACTGCAGAGAAGGCAAGGAGGCTGTGCTGACATCTAACACGTTTTAGTTACCCTATTATAGATGTTCTTTGAGTTCATCAAATTACCAATCAATTTATCTGATCTCTGAAAGCTGTGTACTGAGGTATATTAACTACTAAACTTCACAACCTTTCAGCAAAAAAAGCTATTAAATGGGTGAATTGAGCACAAGGTACTGGAAGTCAGTTTGTGTGTTGGCCAATGGCAACAAGGAAAGAACCTCACCCTGCAGATGGGGAGACTATGAGGAGCATTACCCTCCTCTAGATGCTATTCAGCCCTAATGGATACAGAAAGCAGAAATCAGGGATGCTGCCCTCCCTCCTCCTCCCCCAGCATGGCATTTAATGTCTGAGCAAAACTGAAAAGGGGAAGAGGATGTGAGGTTGGAAGCAGTTCAGATGATGATTTCAGGTTCATTCCCTTTTCATTTTGCTCCCATTCAGAAATTAAATGCACGCACAGGACAGGATCTTCCGTTCTCTAAACATCAAAGGCTGTGCCCTGGGAGACTGACAGAGCCACTGTCACCTGAGAGCAGCATCCACACAGCTCCAGACAAGCAACCTGAGCGACTGGGAAGCAATCTGAATGATTAGGATAGATCTTGTCAGCCTATCTCAGAAAACTACGCTGGGGATTATTCTTGTGTTCAGAGGATTAAATCAACAGTTTGATGAACTGGGTGCTTTGCTGTACTGCTCTACTGACCTGAAAGGCAAACTGCTTCTTTGGATCATAGATATTGTAGGTTCAAAGAAAGCATTGGTGGGTTTGTGAGAGGAAGGGTTTGTAGGAAAGGCTGGGGATGAATAGAGAACTGAACAAATCAAATCAGAAGAGAAATTGAAATGGTAAAAAATATTGTAAGGTTCAATTATGGAGATGGGGACAAGAAATTCTTCTGAAAGAGAAGCACATTTTTTGAGACCAGAACTTCACTTCACACTAGCTGTTCTTCCTCCAGGTACCCACAGCACTGGCTAGAGCAACAAGCTGGTGGTGGGCTGGAGGCAAACAAAGCAGCTCTTACACATATGACAATAGCTCACACACAGCCCCAAGACATCACAGGAGAAAGCAAATGGTGTCAGTGACACCTGCCAGGACACATCAATTCATTGACCAAACGGCACTGAGTCTTTAACTCCCACTGAGAGGGCAGAGGGTTTGGCTGGACATAACACCTGAACACAGCCTGTTTTTTCAAAGGTAGGCAACTGATCTCTAGGTCTCGTGGATACAGACAAGCCTGGCATCCCAACTCGATGAATAGATTTCTCATCCCCTTCAATAGAAGTCCCCTGTCACCTTTGTCAGGTGACACCAGTTTGTGCAGCCCCATGGAGTCTGCTTTAAACTGATGAGGATGAAGATCCAACATCAATGTATTGTTCTGTAAGGCTTTTGGGGTTTTTTTCAGGCTTCTATCACTTTTTTCTGCAGTAAATTTTATTGAGACAAGTTACCAGCCATAAACCAGAAATGACAGTAGACTTTCATTTAGGGGTGACCTTGGCACACCAAAGTGGGAGACAGCTCCAAGAAGGAGGATCAAGGCCAATAAGAATAACAAACAAAAATAACTTCGCCTCCCATTCTTTACATATCCTAAATGCTTTACAAACATGAATTAAATGGAAAGTACAAGGGCAAAAAGAGATTAATTTAAACAAACCAAACAAGATAAATGCCACACACAAAATTACAAGATTTGTGAAGCCAAGCAGAGAAAAAGGTGCAGTCAACCTTATTAATAAAAAAGGTATGTATTCAATACATTCCTTTCCCACTTGCACAAATACTCTACAGCTTATGAATACCTCTTGTGCTACTTACTGCTCTAAAAAACTACAAGCAGAAAAACGTTGCATATTAATGCACCCACTGCTCACAGTAGCCCACAGCCGCCTAACAAGAGATAACGTGGGAGCTGGAGCTTAGCAAAATCCAAACAAAGAGACGGCATCATCTACAGCGAGGAGTTTCACTTTATCTTCCAAGATTACCTTCAGCCTTTCTCTGCTGTGTCACATTACTCCGAAGAGCTGCCCATGTTTTTGTTGTAGTGTAGCACTGCCCTTAGCTTCTGTCAGGTTAAACTCAGCAAGAGGCCAAATAGCAAAAGGAGTCAAACAAATATTTACTTGGGAGAACGTATACAACTAATATGCTAAGTCAAATCTCCTGGCGTGTGAAGGGTTCCAGGAGAGACTGCACTTTTTAAAGTGACGATACTTTTTAAAGGATGTTTCTACCACTTGGAGAAAGCAGGACAAAGTATACACAGAATCCCTAATAAAAATCCCAGTTCTGAGCAGTATATACGTCAACTATTTACAACAAGCTTGCTCCATCTTCCTGCCCACTTCTCAGTAACAAATAAATGCATGAAAAAACATCATCTTGAGCTTCTCAAGTTAAGTGTTTCTAAGGTTCTCCCTACAGATTATTAGGTCTAACTCCCATTCTTTCTACCCAGAGGAACACCACAGTACAAAACCTCCTTCAAAACAGTTGAGAGAAGATACTATTTCTATGAAACAATTCAAATTACATGGATGAGATGCAAAATTGCTCTAACAAGTCAGAGTTAGAAGTTTAACCACTTAGATTAGTCAGGTCTCATTACTGGATTACTTATTGGAGATTGGACAACCACATTGGAAACACAGGTATAGAATGGAATGTCTGTATGACCAGCTCCAAGCTGTGCAATCACACACAGTCATATAAGAAACAGTCAGTTCAAAGGAGCTTTCCCGTCTAATTTTTCTGATTACCAATATATTTCAGGCACTCCAAAACAAAAACATACAAGCAACCCAATAGACAGAAACACACAACTGCAACAAACTATCAAAATTAAAGTGAGGAAGATGAACGGGTTTACCAGCATAATGATCCTCTGCAAGAAATTCTTTCAATAAAATTTGATTTTAAAAAAAAACCCTCTAAGAAGCATGCAATGCACTGCAGGTAGAACAAAACCTACCATCTCCTTCCACACACACAACCCCAAACAAACTGACAACGAAGGGTGCAGTGGGAAGAATATTCCCAGCAACTAATCCCAGCATTGGTTTAATCCCAGTACATCCACTGGATATATTCAAGTCTGCACTCAGAACAGCGGAATGCTGCCAGTAGCAGCAGTGTGGTGTGTGGCATTCGCTCAACACAAGTCAGAAGTGCAAATCAAGTGTCAGGCACCACAAAGAAACAGAGAACCAAACAGTGATTCTGACACAGCTGCCACACATGTTCGTGGTCCCCCTGCATCCCGAGCACTGCGCACACAGTCCTGGCTCATAGCTCTCAGAAAGGATTAAATTCATGAGGAGAAGTTCCAAAAATTACTAGCCAGGATGGTCAAAAAATCTGGGGCAAGTACCCCATAACCTTGCATTGAATGAGTCAGATTGGAAGGTGATGCGTTAAGAATTTTTAGCTTTTATTCTTCATGTATCTATAGCTTTGGTGTAGTTCTGGGCTTCACATAAAATGTTAAAAACTTCTGTTCCCAGCACTTCAGCCAAAACAATCTCCTCTGAGTGGAAATCCAAGGATATTTTTGCTACCTCAGAGCCCCAAAATATGTAAATAACTGAACTGGGGGGAGCAGGCTTGGGGTGGTTGACATCATTGACTGAGGGTGTGACTGGAGAATCAAGGCCCAATATATCAATAAGACAGAACGTATAAAATGTGAAGAGCTCATGACCCGCTGGCCATTTTTGGGTGTGGCCTCATGAGTGGGCTTTGTTTGCCCTGAATGTACCTAAGGCCTTTAATAAATTTGTCCACTTTTTATTCTCTTAACTTTGTCTTAGCCTCTGCATCAGGTAACCCTTTTTTAGCCATCAAAGGCACCACAGTGGGTCATCTGGTCCCACCTCCCTGCTCGAGCAGGGTCATCCCAGAGCACATGGCACAGAGCTGTGTCCAGATGGCTCTTGACTATCTCCACTGAAGGAGACTCCACAACCTCTTTTCCAATCTGTTCAGTTCTTACAGTTATCCTTGGACATTCACTTTCAGTCACAGTCAGGACCAGCATACTGAACTAGACGGATCTTTAGTGTGACACAGCACTGCTGCACTCATTGTCTCATTTCTTCCAGGGCTTTAGCAGAAGAGCAGGGAAAACCCCAAAAGCTGAAACACTGAAATTATTTTTTCGTACATGCCTTTTCCCGTGAAAATTTTAATAAAACTGTCTGGAAAAACTGAGTTTCTCGAGATCTGTTTGAAATAAGGTACACCCATAGTTCATCTCATGCAAAACTAAAGGCAAAGCCTTTTTAGCATTTTTATAGCTTTACTGTTTCACAACACTTTGCCCTCCCATTATAAGCTGTTCCATCATATAGATGGAATAACCGAGATAGATGGACTAAATAATTGTTTCAAACTCCCAAAAGAGAAACGGCTATTAGAAAATGAGCAGGTTTTTCCTTCCAATTCTTTGCTCTGTCCAGTAGATTACAGTACTCTTTCAGAGATTACAAAATAAAAGGATAATGTATTCACACAATCTGCTGCATTCAAGGGAAGCACTGAGTTCAATTCTGGTCAATACCTCTCAAAGACAGAGCTGCAAGGGGTAAAGTGCCAACAGACAAACAAGTAGAATGAGAAACCTGGAAAAAAATCATTCACACAAGCAGAGGCTGAAAAGGCAAGGACTGCTCACCTTAATGGGAAGGTAAAAGAGGGAACAGAAGTCTACAGACAATGAATAATGAAGAGAATTTCTTTTATCTCTTTCACATAAAGGCTATTAAATGCAAAAAAAAATATTTGAAGCTGATAACAGAGAATTTATAGATTATGTAAGTTAACCTGTGGCACACACTGCCACATGATTTGGGAGGCACAGAACTAAATAGGGCTATAGGAAAAATGCCTGAGATGCATAGAAGAACAATGGCACTAATCCAGCTTTCTGTGAATAGAATTACTGAATGAAAATAAACTCTTGTGCAGCAGGGCATGTGTCTGCCTCCAACTGACGACACTTAGGAGGACCCTTCTCAAAGCTGCTCTCCAAAAGTTTTCTTTGTGGCTTTGTTTTGGTGAGTTTTTTTTTATTCTTCCTTCAAAGCCTTTGCAAACTGACCACTGTCAGAAGAAGCAGGACAGTCTCTGTGTTTGATTCACTAAGCAGCTCTTATGTTGTAAGGAGTATGTAACACAATTACTCTTAGCATCCTACTGGGAAGATACTGGGTTTTTAACATCAATAGTTCAAAACATCCTTCAAAAACAAATCTCTAAGTCTCCTACTGCTGAATTCTGTTATCATGCAGAAGTGGGGACAAAGCCAACCTGGACACACCAGGGGAGGAGAAAGGGGAATTCCTGATAGCCTGGTCCTAAGAAGGAGAAATTTCAGCTTGCTAACTCCATACTGAGCCATCATATTCATTCACTCACAGCCAAACACCTCTGAACTACCAGTAACCACACTTTGAGTGACCATCCCCTCTTAAAACAGCAGAAAAAGCAAAATTCTATTTCAGAGCTCTCCCCCACCATCCCCCTTACTGAGAGCTTTTTTTCTAATATAGACACACACATACATAGATATATAAAAACATATCTAAGCCTGAGTTGGAAAGCTTTAGCACAGTGGAAGGAAAAATAAATAAATAAATGTCAAGGTCTGCGTGTATTCAACAAATAAAAGCAGAATTATATAAAAGCAACAGCTAATAAAAAAGATTGTTCTGTGCTGCATTTTCCATCTTTCCAACCATTATAGGAATAAAATTATCCACAGAGAAGATCAAAAACCTTTTTCAAAACTAATACAATTAAGCTTTATTACACTGTTTCAAGTACATTTCTCTCCTTTCCCTTCTAGCCCCCACCACCTCCCACTCCAATCCAGACTAACGGTTGGAGGCATTCTTCTATTTTATTACCAGCAAAACGCTAGTCTTTACGGGTCAGAAACTATCCAGTGTTTCAAGAGAGGATAGAAAACCTGTTCTTTTAATCTACTTGCTTTTGTACACATAACAACTAGAGGACAGTTTCTCTGTAGCTCTGCAGTTTGAATAGGGCTATGGGCAGCCCACCTCAGCTCCCTGAGAAGATCCTGCACTAAAATATCCATCACATTGTTTATAAAGCTGTCCCTGTAGCAAGAGACACGGACTTGAAAACACAAACTGCAACAAAAGATATCAAAAAGAGGACAATGAAGCCTTGACACAAACTTCTCCCCACTCCACTGTCCATAAAGGACAGACACACAGGTTTTCCCTGCAATTTCCGCTTCATGAAACCAGATCCGGAGAGAGGAATATAATAGAAGCACACAGCATGGGACCAAGAAATTGCAAAAATTCCCTTTGCGTATGAACATATGGACAACTGTGATAATTAGAACGATAGCTGCTAGATTGTTTGCAATTTCACTGAACAATCCCCATTATCTAGAAATAGAATTTAAAACACGAATGCAACACTGAGTGGTAGTTTTAATAGTTTATTCTTAATGAATCACATGGATTAAAGTGTTGCAAAATTGTATCATGTGAATTTGCTCACAGGCATGTTTTACCATTGATGGCTTAAAAAAATGCAGCATGGACAATCATACAGTAGCAGGGAATGAAAAGAGGAATAGATATGCCAACAGCTTCCTACCGTTTCTATAATCTACAATTTTCCCATGTTCCATACTCAGCATCCTGCTACATGTTGGTAGTAAAACTGATTGATTTCTGTCTCTTTACAACCCACCCTTTTCATTGTTTGCATTTCTTTTTAGTCACATAACACAACTACAAGTTGAATATATGCAACTCCCTGTCAGGACTTCTAATTGCTTCAAATTGGAGAAGATTATTCTCCACATTTATTAAAAAATAAAGACTACTTATAACATTATTTCATTTTGCCAGGAAGTGAAGAACACATTAGTTCATAAGGAACAGCATGGCTGCTCCTATTTTTATGGCATCAATTTTTAAAAACTCATCATGGTAAACAATTAAACAGAGAAGCAAATCCCACGTTTAGGGGAGAGATTCAAATCCCTAAATGGATTTTCAAAGGTCATTTCAGGCTTAAAAGATGCTTGACAGTGTCTCTTTAAATCACGTTCATTTCAAAGGCTTATCCAGCAAGATGCAGGCAGTGTACTGCAGCACCACTCTTTGAACTGTTTGGCTCCCCAGAGAAAAATTAATAATACAACTTTAATTCATATTTATAGCAAGATTTATGTTGTGGTGGTTGATTTTTTTTTTAATTTAGGAAAGGATTTTTAACAAAAGGAATAAAAAACAGGGCACTTTTTTTTTTCAATTTAGCTTTCACGTAAATCCCATGGTGAAAAAGATAATAGAGTTTGAACTACCAGAAATCTTTTTTTAAAAATCATCCAGTTAAAACAACCTTTATATTTCAAATGCAAGTTGCTCAAAAGATTTGTACAGCTTTTCCATCACATATGTAAGGGGTGGGGGGCAGATAAGATACTGGGAGCTGACAGCTTCAGGTTTCAGCACAACATTTCTTGGTGCTCCATCCCTTGGATCCTCACAGATCCATGTCCTACCACTGGAGAGACCAGAAATAAAGACAACCTTACCTTCTTCTCAATGCGAGCCAGCTGCTCTTTGTAGAAAGCCTCTTGTCGCTTCAACTCTGCCTCCTTGCCCTGCAGCTCCACAACCTGGGAAGGACAACAAAACAGCATCAGTAGAAGTAATTAAAAATAAACAATGGAGTGCAAGGAAAGCACATGGGACACAGACTGGAAGGAACTAAAAAAGAAGAAAAAAAAAAAGAAAAAAGAAAAAAATCACTGCTCAGGACTCATGCATGGGATCCTCCTCAATGGAACTACAAACCTTAGGTATTGCAACTCATTTTGGGTTATCCCCCAACATTGGAAATGCTCTTATTAGCATCATACACCAACTCAAAACCCTGATTTTACTTCATATTAAGTGACAACATTTAATCATAGAAAGGTGACACTTTTCCATTCCCTTTTTCAGAACTCCATATTATCCATGTCATTGTTTTTCCAAGAATCATGATAGTCATTACTCAAATGCTCTTCCCCTTACCTTAAAAAAAAAAAAAAAAATCTCCTCAAATCCTCCTCTTTATAAACTCATAGCCCCTGTAGTGTCCAAAAGCTTCTAAGGATTAAATACTTCCCTACAACAGACATACACAGGACTATCCAGATAATTAAGTACTCTCTCCACATGCTGTCTTGTGCATTCCCCATCAGCACCCTCAGAGCTCCTCTGGCTGGTGCTGCAGACTCAGACAGGAGATGGGTGTCAGAGAATTTCTCTTCTATCCTCAAAAGCATAAGCGTGACACTTTCCAAACAGTAAATCTGGTATTCATCAGCTAAACAGTACTCAATTAAAAAGTCTGTGTGGGTACAGCAACAGCTGTAGCCTTCTAGCTCCTTACAGCCAGCACCACTTCATTACATTCCCACCCCTGAACTGACCTAGCATTAAGAAAACATGACATTGATGGAACTGAATCAAACTTTTGAAGTTTATAAATAACAAGCAACCAGAGCAAGAAAAAATGGCGCTTGTTCTTCATTCCCCATCCCGCCTCAAAACTTCTGGGGCCACATAAATTATCAGAAAGCAGAAGACCTTTCAAAACCAGGATGATTAGCCTAAGCCTAACCCTAGCCCTAGTTAATTACCCAAGCCCAGTACCTGGGTTCTCCAGCTCAGAAAGATGGAGGAGCAGCAATTCTGGGGCCTTGCTGCGTTTGCTTAACATGGACACAAACCCTGCCAATCCATTGCATCCCAGCAGCATTGCTCTTAAATTCTGATGATGGTACAACCACAGAAAATTCTGGTCCAACATGATTAAGCAGCTGGGACAGAAATATCCCCGTGGGCTCAGACCTGTCATTTTATGGCCAAAAGCCATTGCTAACGAGAAAAATTACATCTGAAAGCAAGTTGCTGTGCATGTCCTTCTTTCTGCTCCCCTGCTGATGGAAATACAGTGGTATAATAGGGCTTAGAAGAGATTTTGATCTAGACAGGGAGGGTGGTTGATAAGCAAGCAAGAAAAGGAATACATGAAATAGGAAGGTTGTAGGGGTGTGGTGGTGGTATGTGTTTCTTTGTTTGGTTTTAAAGAAAAAGAAATATTTTGGTCTCCCTGTTTGCTATCCCAGGAAACAGGACCAGGATAAGGCACAAGCAGTAGAGACTCATATCTAAATCCTCTCTCTCTCAAAGGCACTAGGTTAAAAGCAAAATCTCTGGCTTTTCTTTAACCTATAGCTGCTACATAAGTTCCCACCCACAAACCAGCTGGAATAGGATGGGGAGAGTGATAAGAATGAGCTGCCCCATACATGCAGCCGGACAAAAGACATCTCACAGCAACAATAGGGGCACTGATGGGTATTTTAAAGTGCCAAAATTATAACCATTTTCTGGTAAGACAACCACAGCTGTCCCTCTGAACCAACCTTATAACACAGAAAGGGACTAAGCAATTTCAAATGAAATTAAACAGATGTAAGAAGGTGAGGTGGTCTGGTGGATGACCACACGACTGGGATTCTCCAGCAGATTTTCTGCATAACACCCATAAAATCAGATTACTCCACCAAGCGACTTGTATTTCCTTAAGGATAAAATAAATAAGGAAGAGAAAGAAGAGTATGACAATACTGACCCCTCTGAATGATTCAGATGGGAGGTGCATCTCATATGATGGAAGAAAAAAAGGAGAGCAAAATAATGAATTCTTATCAACTCAAGAAAGCTTCTGTTTAATCTAAATAATTATGTATCAGTGCTAGTCTCCCGTGATGATGGATATTCTGGAAGAACAAAAATCAATACATGTAACAACATTGGTGTGCAAGAGCTTTATTCTGTTTCTGGGGAGACGTGGATAGCAAACCCACACAGTCATTCAGCTTTTTAACCTGTGAGCTTGCCTGACCTCCTTCACCAAGAAATCCAGGATGATTTTCCTTACAACCCCTCTGGAAGGCAACACAAACCAAATACCTGATCTCTCAAGTAGGGTGCTGAGATGCAGACACGTTAGGGGTGTGCTGCTCTGCACAATGACAACCCATGGACTGCCAAGCTGACCTCACTGGAGCTGGAATGCCCCCAGTGAACAATGCCTCCACACCAACCCACCCTACAGCAGACAGACATTCTGTTCATTGCTTCCCCAGCATCCTGCAAAACTGAGGTTAAAGAACCAAATCCAGATCTCCCAACTGCAGACTACAACCTCAGAGTACTCCCCATTCTTCCCCCTAAGTAATTTCTCCCATATTATTCCCTATTGTCCCACTTATCACCCATAATGTATGATGAACTAGGGGCTACAGAGAAACCTCGTACTTGCAACACAAACATATTTTCAATGCCTTGCTTGTTTTCAAGAGCTGCTGATGTTTCAGTGCATTGAAGTATAGGGAGAAACACTATTTGTGACAGATCTGCTTCAAAGTTGCTTTCTGTTTCCCTCTATCCCCAGCTGTTATTACTAAAAACTTTAGTACACTTTATGATGATGTTTGAAGTATGAACGCTATAGTAGAGCATGTGTCATTTGAAATATTCACTGTTCCAAACTGGGTTAGGCAACCAGGGACATTTTGAATGAATACAGGATATTTATTAAGAGCTCCTCTAGGCCTGCTGCTTATTCCCTACCTGAAGTCAGAAGCCTGTGATGTCCCAGACAGAACTGGCTGCTATGGAGATGATTACAATTTCACAGGGGATTGAGATAGCAAGTGCCAAACAAAGCATCAATACACTTTTCAAAAAAAATGCCTTTAGAACTAAAGAAGGAAGGAGAAGGGAAAACATGCATGATAACACTGATTTGAAAATCAGGTATCAAAAAGCTGTATTTCACTTCCATGCTGCAGAAGTACACTGGAGCTCAAATATATTGTGCAAGTGGTGACCAAAGCCCAGAGATGACACCTAAGATGTGTAGAACACAGTGTGATGTCCAAGAAGTATGAACACGGAAACAAAACAGAGACAGGGAAGAAAGAGCATACTCAGCTACAGAACACACAGGAAGACATTGCAAATTTAGAAAAGGAGATGTATTTATAAAAGAACATGTACGCAATTGGCCTCTCTGCAAAAGCTAGGTATAAGATAGATTCAAGAAATGCTCAAGAATGCCCTGTGATGGTGTCAGAATTTACAAGCATTGCATTCTTACAAAAGGACAGTGAAGGCATACTACTAACATGATACAGCTTCCATGGGCATGGATCCACGGAATGGTTGGGTGCTCTTTCAAATTCTTCCTCTACTTTATCTCTACACTTTTTCTGCAGCCCAAGGTTTTTCAGGTTATCTCAGTGCTGCTTTGAACAGTGACAAAGAACCAGGGCAGAGTTATGTGTGATTCTCTGTCTCCTTCTCTCCCTTTATCAAGTAACCCATTTAGAAACAAACTGTGCAAGCACATTTCTAAAGCTATACATTATATACTGGCTCAACTAAAGCATTCGAGCACTGGCCTGCTAGCTGAGAGACAAGCCAAAAGAAGTATTTCACCAGCTCCTAATTGAGGTAATGAAATATTATTGGTTCATTCTCTATGAACAAAGCCAGACACTCTAAGCCTTGTCCTGAACTGACACCAACATGCCACACATCACACTGTGCAACTGATCTAGAGCTGGGCTTCACTCTAACTACAACCATTCCCAGATTAGCTTTGGCTTCACCCCCCCCACCCCAAAATATCACCAGATTTTTATTTTTAATCACAGTCCCACTGCATCACCTTGTTAAACATGAAAACTAGGGAGGAAATCTGTCTGGGAAAAAAAAAAGGGCTTCTTGGCAGGGTCAAAAGATAGCAAGGAATGTGGCACCCAGGAATAAAGTGCAGTGTTAGCACAGCCCACAGCTGATAGCTACCATCAGGCTGTCTCTCTCCTCAATAATGTTTGGATTCTGGGATCTGGGAAGAGGGTATGGAGAAGACTCTACTGGAGGACAAAAAAACCAAAACCTCTCTCTCTCTCCCTGCAAAGGGCAACTCAAGCTAGAAGGAAAGGTCCAAACCTCAGCCTATAAAGAACTTCCTAAAAGGCAAGTCACAGCATTTGGCAAGATTACTGCAAAAATATTTATCTTCTTGGCAAAGCACTTCCACCACTCACAGACAAACTAGCAAGATGATGCCTAGATAATCAGTCAGAAGCAATCCAAGGAAATAAGCTACAAGGATAAAGGAAAGGTTCTCGAGTCTATCAAATGCCTGGTTTCTACATCATCCTGTCTTTGCTGAGAGGCATTATCAGCTTCCCCCAAAGGTAGGCAGCTACATCTCTGCAGCAGCACAGCAAAGATGTTTTGGCTGGGCACCTCAGCTTGCCACACTTCACAACTGCAAATTCTAATACCTCATGCTTTCCAAAATCTCTTCCAGTTCTGGTAGCAGTCCAGGTGGCAGGGGAGAAAAACAAATGCTATTAAGGACTCCAAGATGAGAAGAAGGAATTGACAGCAATTCACTAAAGAACAGAGCTAACTCCAAAATTAGCTAGCTGGCATGTTCCTGGCCAAGTCTAAAGGGAATGGCAGAGCTGAAAGGGCAACACTGAAATAGTAAAAGGCAATTTGTGTACTTCATGCCTGAGACTGAATGGCCGAACTTTACAGGGAGGCTTGTACCAGGCAAGTAGCCATTGGGGAGCCTCGACCCAACCTCCACTGGCATCAGCAGAAATATCACCATTACCGTGGAGCTGTCTGCAATCACTGTTCCAGACACACGAGGCCTACAAATCACTGCCTTTTTGTCCTACTTCTCATTCTGTTGAAGGCAGGTGACCAGGTTCTATTTTAGAAACCAGATGCAACTCATGGCCTTAAAAAGCAGTACTGGTATAACCTTCATTTCCTCCTGTTTCTGCCACTCTCTTGGCCAACAATACACATCACCAGATCAAGTTTGGTTTCAGCAGCTGTAAGCTACACAAAAGGAACCAGTGGAAATCTTTATGGAGGAAATAATATGCAATTTTCTAGCTGAACACCTTTTAAAATGTAATGACAGAAAATAAAATCCTGCATCTGTGCTCAGCAATAACAATCTGTACGCGCGCAGTAACAACATGACACTTGGAATAAGCAAGATCCAGACAAAAAAGAGAGCTTACCCAGGCGTCCAAATCCACAGGCTTGGAGAAAAGAGAGCACAAGATAGAAAGGAAAGAAAAGAGAAGAAAAAGAGAAATCAGTGATTTATGGAGGCTGCCTGCTGCTGTGCAATATAGCTTTTAGGATGACAAGTTTAGAAGAGTTCCTTAAAAATGACAAGCATCTAAGCAATGCAGTGCTGTCCCCTGTTGGGAACTGTGCTGCCAAAGCACAACAAAAGCACATGCACCCCCTGAACCAAAAGCAAAGCAAAGCCCCCACAGCCTGCTGCAGGATCCCCATGTAGGGTGGGAGCTAAACAAAGGCAGCTGGGAAAAGCCAGTTTCAGGGAGCCATGCAAGGTGCTGCACAATGTTAGAGATGCTGATACACAACATGCACCAATGAACGTGGCAATGCTGGGCAGACTCAAAAGAAGGTGGTCAACAACTGTGCTGCTTCCAATTATGTGCCAAGAATGAGTAATCTTTTAAAGGGTGTTTTTGAATACACAAGCTGACCTATGTAGCAAGTCATCTTCTTCCACAGACAATTTCAAAGAGTGATTGCTAACAGAAAGCCAGTTGACTGATCAGATTACCAACCAGATCCTTCTTCACAGGCAACTGAAAACCTCTTCAGTGCACAGTCCAAACCTCTGTCAAAGCCAAGCTGCCTCCACCTGCTCCTTTTGTCCACAAGCCTATTTAAGTGTGCAGACAAGCAGATAAAGCAGATGCAGTATTGCCTCTTCTTTTCTTATTACTCCTTTTTACTTACACAGTAACCCAGTAGCAGCAAAGCAAATACAAGATGATAAACATTTCATGCCCATAACCACCTCCTTTTGAAGCCAAGGCATTTAATGAAGCAGGCACAGCTCTCATTTCCTGTCAAGGGCTGCAAGCCTTCCCTGCCTCTCAGGGCTACCTTCAATCAGCAGCATGTTGGCTAAGCAGGAACTTCAGAATGGCTGGCCTTTTTTATTATCATTATTTATTTGAGGGGAGTTGACAGGGCACAAGGAACTTTCCTCTTGGTCATAGTTCACTGCCAGTGGGAGCAGACGGTGGAGGGTAAAATTTTTATGGGATCTGCCATCATTTTAATGGCACAGAGTGACTACTTCAGGTAACTGAGGGATGATGTGTCACCAGGTATGTGTGTCGTCCATCCTCATCCTTTGCAACAGCTCAGAGGGCTGGAACTGAACATCTACATTTCAAATGGGAGAAGCCAATTCCCCCCTTTCTGCAGACAGGTTTGATATAGCAGCATCAAGTCCTTGGCCAAACAAATATACAACAGGTGTTTACTGGTAATCACTGACCAATCTTGACAGAAGCCTAATTTGAATAACATTTTTCTTCCTGATGATTTTTACAGCCAGGACAGATGCGCTTAGTTTTGGTTTTATATTTTAGCAATTGCAAGGCTGTCCATCCTCAGCAGATGGACAGGAGGAACACAGCACTATTCATGGTGCCTGCTAGTATTTCAGCAGGTAGGTCATGCACACCACTAACTCTTTACTGGATGTACATCTGTCATCCCTGGGTGCCTGAGCCATGAACTGACACATTCCTGGTGGACAAACACTTGCATGACAAAATAAACACAAGGTACAAACTCCGTGGCACTGGACAGGGGCTGAGAAGAGAGCAAGAAGAAACCAGCCCTATCACCAACATGTGCCCCGTAAGATACAATGTACAGCAGCAGAATTAGGGTTTTAGGGAATACAACACTGTTACTAGTCGCAGGGCATCTCTTCTGCAGGTACTGCCAAAGGCTCTAATTCTGTCAGCCTTCAGGAGGGGGGAACATTTTTACGCCAAAGATAGGAATAGATACACTCCACTGAACGGAAACTGGAAAATTAAAACACGTATTTATTAAAATTGCATGTGTAAATTAAAACTGCATGTGTAAATGCAGTAGGACATATTTCTGCGTTGGAAAAAAAAACCCAACTAAATAAAATACACTAATAAAATAATACAAAAATGAACACTCAAGAGGGCTACTGGTTTAAGTTTTGCTAACTTTTAAGCATGTGCCAAGATCTCTTTGCAGACCTGCATTTACCAGCTTTGACTGATAACAAGAGACACAGCCTGTCCATTAATATTTTGGAAGTTTAAGCAATCCGTTTAAGGAATGAGCAATATCTGGTTTTCTTGCTTCCTAACTAAGTGACCTTCACTTCCAGCTCCCAGATGGCAGCTTATGAATTTTATAATTCCAGCCCTGGGACACAAGTCACCTTTCAATACCCTTGGTCAATACTTCTGAACTCTTCTTCTGAAAAGGGTTTTTTCTCTTCCAGGTAACCCACTGGACAGCAAGCACAGGAACCAGAATAAATACTGGACTTAATAATTTGATGTCAAAACCCTATCAAGATATTGCTCCTAACTGTATCAGAAGCAAAAGGTTATAGAAAGGATCTCAGGCCAAACTAGCAACCTCTGTCCTAGGGATTTACACAGAAGGGAAAGATGACACAGCCCACTTGGAGAAGACTCTGGATGGATATGGGAACTGTGTGAGTAATGCACCTATGCGTCTGAAAATTTCACATTTGAGCACTGATTATTCAGGCAGGGGATGCCTTCCCACACATGTATCAACAGTCCAACCTCCAACAGAATCAAGAATATAGCACCACATTAGCATTTCGCTCCTAAGGACAATTTCCAGCAACTTTTCCCAGACCCATACGCTACATCACCCTTACACATCATGCACACCACTCAAGTCTGTCTCAGTCTGGGGAAATGTAAAAATGTCAGTGAGGAATCAAAACACAGTTCTGCAATTGGCAGGGAGGGAGGAAGGGATCAGCACAGGGCAGCAGCTTTCGGAAGGACAATGCCTTTGCAGCCTGACTGGAATCAGCTTCCCCCTAAAGCCCATTACCTTGTCATAGTCAGTAACTCTGTGGCAGAACAGATTTCACTGCAGTGTGACCAATGACTCATGAATCCAGATTACCAGCTTGGAGGAGACCTCCTACTTAAGAACTCAACACAAAGTATTTTTAGGGGCACTGCCAGCTTCAGGAGTGGAAGATGGAGTGGGAGATGCGAGAAATGAGGCAGCAGGTGCCCAAAACCCAAGACAGCTGTTGGCAACAACTTTTGCACTCATGTCAGTATCTGAAGAGCTCTGCAGCACATATTCCAACATCTTGATGACCAGACTTCATCACTGAATGAGCAAACAGTCATTTCTTCTTAAAGCAATAATCCAGCTCTAAATTTATCATGGTCCACAATGATAGAAATTTAAAGAATATATCTAGACATTCAGTATCCACTCCAGACTCTTCAATTCTTCCAGGTTAGTGAAAAATTGAAGCAGTATCAATACTAAATGTAATGAGAGTCTGAGATGTAACCAATTGACAAGGGAGAAGGAGAGGGAAGAGACACACAGCAACCAATTTTGAGGAAAGGTTGATGAAATTGCTTAACTCTAATGTATACAGACCATACACAATTCTGTAAACGTGAAGATGGGAAGCAGCCAAAAAAACCTTTGCCCTTTTATGATTCAGGGACAACTGTGTGCTGATACTTATGGCACGGCTACAAATAGGTTTGCAATGCTGACCGTTGATGGTTTTCATTTAAAACAAAATTAAGAGAAACCTATTTTATAAAATCCAAAGTAAACCATCTGCTTTCATTGCTTGCTTTAATACTCCAGCCCATTTCCACATTCTCCTTTTCCCATTACCACTTCTATACATACATACATACAGTTTTCATTTTTTAGGCTGCCAACAGACATTCAATGGCTACAGAAATCTTGCAGAGCGTAGGTTCTCTAGAGATGCATGCTCAAGATGCTTATTTCTGATAGCAGGTGAGTCAACAACTCGCTCTAAATTTTTACCTTCTTGCTTAAATTCCTACTCTGCCTATTAGACTTAAGAATCTCCAAGTCCCTGACCAATTTAGAAAAAGAAAAACAAACCAACAACCAAAACTTCAAGAAAGAGCATAACGAAAATCTGTATTAATTATGACTTTCTATCCCAGAACAAATTTTAAACCCTACTGAGTCAATAAGGTACTTCTCGTAAAGCTAGAAACAAAGGCCACCCAACTCTTCTTGGATTATTTCTAGCTCATAATCATTAATGCAGACTCCCATTACACTAGCCTAAGGGTGGCATATGGCTTTCTAGGGATAGGACAGACGGGGGAAAATAACAGTTATGCATGCCTACATCCCAGTCTCATTGCTGTGCCTGCGTATGGGGACAGAGCTCTCTCGCCAGATTCTTAAATACCAAATATATTAGCTTCCGTGTCAAACATAGTACCACACACACAAACTGTTTTGAAAAAAATCAAGATGGTATTCATAATCAACCCATGTGCCTCCAAGAAGTAAAAATTATGAACCCTGTGTGCTCAGAAGGAATTCCCTTCCCACATTTGCTCTCAGATACTACATGCAATTTTTACCTGCCTCTGAACAAAACAGGTATTTATAAGCACCAGCCAAAGGATACAGGTTAGCACAGTATAGTGAATACAAACTTCCTGCCACCAGAAGAGAAATCTAATTTTTTTTTTAATTTAAAAATTATTATTTCAAATACTATACAGTTTTAAAGAAATACATAATATTTCTTTTAATATAAAGTAAAAACACATAGAAAGAAAAATCAGAGACTGCCCAGGAAATGAAAAACACAGAAGTGAGGAACTTAATCTCCCTCATTTCTCCAGTCACTTCAGACACACAGGCAGCCAGCACTGAATTTCCCTACAACCAATTCTGAAAATATACCTGGATCTTCACCTGCAGCATTCCCTTCATCCTAGGCCAGTCAGTTATGAAAAGGCTGCCAATTAAGTTGTGGTTTTGAGCTACAGACAAAATGTCCACTAGAGACTCTGATTCTTGCTTCCAAAGCACTTGCAACCCACTGTGTGTTTTAGGAAGAGAATATACTGGCTCTCAAATACACACACTCTCGGCTCCTCTCAAGGCTGTGATAAAACGTTGCAAGGTTGCATCTTTTAATGAAGTCTAAGTATATCACAACGAAATCATCTGCAAAAAGAGGACTGTCCCATTCAGCAACAACAAGGATTTCAGGCTATTGTAAAACTGCATTTTTTTATTTTCACATTGCAATCTCCAGGGCATGATTGTATCAAGAGCAACTCGCAAATCTATGTCACTGCCAGCAAAATTTTGATTTCCATTTGATAGGACAATTTGCAAAGAGCAGTTTTCCCATTGTGCAAGTGCTTAATGTTTCTAAAAACTACAAGAATTCAAAGTTGATTCAATGAACATTTACTGGGCAATGTTCAAGGCAGATGGTTGGAAAATTCAGGGCAGGAGGAAAGCATTCTCTCTTTCTATGAAGGAGCAGTACCTGGAAGTCTGTCAACAAGGAACACAAACCAGGTCTTGCTGCTGTGGAGAAGATGGCAGCATAGACTGGGTACAACAAGAAGAGTTAAGCAAAAGAGTTTAAGAAAACATTTGGCTGTTAGTGAAGCTCCTGAAGCTCAAAAATTATGTCACATGCGAAGGAACCAGAGAAGTATTTATTTCTGGACCTTTTAATCAAAAGCAAGAAGCTTGAAATTTAGCTTTAAAATACAGTATGCTCTAAATATAGCAGTCAGATGACCTGAGAGAGCCAAGATTCAGGCTTCATGAGTTTGCAAATTGAAAGAGTCAATCCAACGCAGTATCACAGAACCCTAAAGACAGATTGCTATATTTATTGTAGTAGATCCTATTTACAAACTTATCTCTACTCTGTTTGCTCTGTAATTATAGTTGGGGCACACACAATCGTATTTTCTGTAGACTCCTTTTGTATGCTATACCTCCAAAGTCAGTGAAAGTAATTTTAAGAACCTGTTGATTGATTTATTGATCAAATGAGTTGACGAGTGCAATAGACTGGAAATAACCAGACAGGCAAGTGATCTGATAAATATTCCTGAAGACTAGTCACTATAGGCACTGAAAGTCAGCAGAAAAGAAACCCTCAAAGGCAGGCTTAGGCTTTTTTTAGAATCTATATTAACAGCTGAGCCTAAAGCTTCATTCCTTATGCAGGCCTGCTTGGTCAAATGCACTCCCCAACCAAATGTTTGAGATAACTCTGCAGAATCCAGCTATCAAATTCAGCAGAAGCAATTGGCAAAAGAGCAGATCCTATGACCAGAAACAATGTGAGAAGAAAGGGGGTGTACGGGTGTTATACGTGGTTTTAATCAAGAAGTAGATACTGCTCTCTGACCAAGGGCATGAAAGAAACCCAAGCAGAGGATGATCATACAGCTTCTAGTGCTGGGGGCTGTTTTCTGGTAATTCTGTGGCGAGACTTCACCAAAGCTTTCACTGAGCTCCAACAGCAAGAAGCAGATCATGCCCCTGGCCAGCACTGAAAACCACAAACTCATCTACCAAGTATTCACTGAGATGGCCTATTTTTCTTTTCCTGTGGATTTAATTGCAATTTAATGAGGTTTTCAAAGAAACATGTTGGCAGCTTATCATAAAACTAAGCTGAACACATCTTGCAGTCCTTTTACACTGCCCGGTTCAGTTGTGTGAAGAACTGTCATCCAACTCAAGCAAGAGGCAAATTAGGCTTTAACTTCATTGTATAGGAGTAGTTTCCTATGAGGAAGAGGAAAGGCTCACTAACAAAGCAGGAGGCAAATAAAAAGCTTCCACTACCATTATTATTTGCACAATATTTTAGATAATCTTTTGGCACTGTGGTTTTGGGGAGTTTACATTTACCCCCAGGACAAAGAAATTAAATGTCCATGGATGTCAACAGCTTCTTCCACAAGCACAAAACTCCAGCAGGAAAAATACACATTCAGGTTCAGACAAAATAAATTAGCCAGATCAAATTCACAATCTCTCATAACCTCTCAACATTTCTGAAAATAAATGCCACACTTAGCAAAACAACCTTTAAAATAAAAACCTTAAAATGCCTATTTATCTCAGAATATTATCCTTCCTGCCTGTCATATATTATATATTACATACATATAAAATCAAAAGAAAAATCCACTCAAAGAAACCAACACTTCAATGCTCCCTTTTCCATTTAATGTTGGTTATACACCCACAGAGATCTTAAAACATTTTAAAGGACCAAGCTCTCCTTCTCATTAGTACCATCATCACGTTGCTCTGAACTGTGGACATACAACCTTTTGCACCTTTTCACTCTATTGAATCAATCTCCCCTGGCAACTTCTGGTGTGGCACTCTGCTCCTCCTGCCTCCGGCTCCTCTTCCCTCACTAATTCTGTGCTCAGAACTGTGAAGCACAAAATTAGACATTTCAAATTAAGCAAGGAGAGAGAACCAGAGAACCTTATTAAATCAACATTAGCATCAGAGTGTCTTTAAAAGAGAAACTCAATTGAAAAATATTACTTGTCTCTGTAAAGCTCTTTACATTGACAGAAATGAGACAGGCAGCAGCTGAAGACACCTTCCTCCATCCCCACCTTCCTCCTCACACTGGTCACAGAGCTTGAGCTCTTGAGCTTTTCAGACCACAGCCCCCAAGGAAGAAAAGCCTACCTTCAAATCACAAGCACTGGAATTGCCAAGTAAAAAGGACCAGGTCTACTAAAATGATGTTGGGGAAGAAATATACACACCCCAGCTAGGGTACCAACACACAGAAGCAGACTGCCTTCTCCTCCCAAGCTTTCCACAGTACTGGCTGCTCTCTCAAGTCACATTACAAGTTACAGCCATATCTTTCTTTCTTACAAGACAAAGAGCCATTGCAAGTTTTACTATTTATTCTCAGTCCCCAAAAACTGAAATTACTGACATGATGGTGATGATCAGCATATTCTGTTCCAAAACACCTTAACTTTCTGAATGAGAATGTCTAGTTCCTGGCCCAATATCCTTAAACTCCTTTTCAAGATAAATCACCAGAGTATCAAATCATTCCCCTGTGAGGGATAATTAGACATGTTGTTCAAGACAGAAATCACCTCTAATCCTACAGTCTTTAAACGTGACTTTTCCTTGGGATTTCTTGAACAAGAGTTGATATTTGCACCCTGTGTCAACAGGAGGAGTGTACACACCTCACACCACTGAGCAGCAGGTTATAGACTTGTCTGTCAGGTGCCACCTAAAACAGGGAGTGTCTTGGCAGTGTCTTGTAGGGAGGATTTGTAATGCAGACTCTGCTACAGTCCTACAGAAACAAATCCTACTGAAACAATTTAAGTACAAAAAATATGTATTTCAAAACTACTTCAATTAATTAAAATTAATGTTCCAAATACCCACTTAGCTAGGAAATATTATCCTAAGGACAAGCGACATGAAACTAAAGCTCAGTTTCTGATAACAAAACAAAGCTTTCAAAGCATTTTTGGGGAAAACAGACACTACCCAAACAGAAATGGAGGCTGAAGCTTTTGATTGCTCTAGTCCTACCATGCAATGGAAACTTCAGTATCAGCCAGACATTGCTGAAAACTCTGCATTTTGCCAACAGGTTTCTAAGTGCAAACTCTATACCAACAAATGACAGTTTGAGAAGCTGGGGTGCTGGCAATTCTGATACCTCTTCCGAGCAGTCATAAAAGTGACCACTTTCTCATGTGACACCCACGCTTAGATGCCATTACCTGAGCACTGGACAAAGCAGCTCCTACACCAGGGTAAAGACAAAGTGCAGGGAAACAGGAAGGAGGAGGAGGATAAAAATAACACCCACAAGAACTAGCGACAAGAAGCTAACTTGGTTGTTAAAGCACTGTCTATTCAACATCTTCGTTTCATAAAATGAAATGCTTCATTTTCACCTCAAAGGGCAACTGCAGCCATACAAGATTGCTTGGAGCCTTCCAAAATGAAAGGGTCAGATGAAAACAAGCAATTTACCATTCAATTATGAAAGCTGAAAAATGGGGAAAACAGAAAAGCCAGAATGAAGCACTGAACCTGCTGTCCTAGGCCAGCTCTTGATGCCTACCCAGGCTGGTAAAAAGTCTTTAGCAAAATATACTTAACTGCCTGCTAGAGATATTTCTTCCAGGAAAGGACCACACCAAGCAAAAACTGAAAATAGTTTTTTCTGTTCTCTGCTGCATCTAATTTTCCTCTAGCCTTTCCCTGGCAGCCTGACACAGAACTACAAGAGCCCTCCTGTTGCCTCCAAGTCACATCCCTTGCATGTGAAGGGGTTATCACATAGTGCCTTTAACTCAGTAGGACAGTAACTACAGTGAGCAACTGAAGTAATTAGTTCACATTCACATGCCCAACACTTTCAGATCATTGATGCCTCCATTCTTAAAAACTTTCAGGAAACAATCAACTTATACAAACTACAGAAAATGTAGAACTAAAAGAACAAACAGGGGACAATTTTTGTGCAACTTCGACCATCTAATTCTGTTTCTTGTAAATCATAAGTCAGTTTGATAACTCAGCATATACCAACTCCACAAGCAAACAATGAAATAAGTAGGTATTTAAAATCACTCACAATTGAAAACTTGGAAAAGCTTTAAATGAAAGACAAATCTTTAAAAAACAAACAAAAAAGCATAAAAAAACACTAGAGGGTTCTGAGGGGCTTTATTTTTGTTTTCTAAAAACATACCACACCATTCACCTTCAAAGATATCAGTGAATATCAACACATGACAAGACTTTTTGAGATAACTACTACTCCAAGAAAAGTAAAGCACAAGCAAGATGCAATAATTTGTCCTGATTCCATGCAGAAAATACTAGACAGGATCAGGACTGATAAGAGAGACCCAAACCACAGAAGAAACCAAGATTTTCATCATTCATGTATTCAAGCAGATTACTGAAGGCAAAACCATCATGGTGTACTGATGCTTGCCTGTTAATACCCTTCCAAGAGGGTACAGTCAGAAAATTATCTCAAAAGATCCAAGTATAATGGAATGAATGCTTACACACATTTGAGATGAAGGGAAAGAGCTGGAGCAGCAAAAAAGCAATCCCTATTTCATTCTAAGTCTCTAAGGGATTCAGGAAGCAGCAGTGAATGGTGGAAAGCCATCCACCAAACCCAGGTAACTCATATTGCTTGCAGTGATTAACTCACTCTGGGTGTCAGCCTGCCACCTTCTACTGTCAGTGTGGAAAATCCATTGTAAGCACAGGGAGTATTCTGAAGAAGGGAACAGAAACACTGGAAAAGAAGATGCAAGACAGACAAAAAGCAAAGCTAAGAGTCACAGCAGCCTTTCTTTTCAGTAATAGCTACTGGCTGCAGCACTTATCCCACTTCTGAAACATGAGTAAAGTGGACCTGTCTCATCAGCGCTCACTGTTTCAAGCAGCAAATCCGGAATTAATATTCACAGGTTCTGTGACTGACATAATTGCAATTTAAAAAGGGCAATTAATCATCAGCCACACTGGAGGCTGACTTGCCAGGCTGGGATCGCTTCTCTCCACACCAGCCAACAAACTCACAGGAGGCAAAAGCATCACATGTACACAAAGCCAAGAAGTGCTGTTCTCCCTCTTAACCCAACCCCAAGGCTTATGGGGTTTGTTACTACTTTTTCTCCCACACGTGCCCCAGTGGAATAATTCACCCACTCTTCTCTGCAGCAGTTCCCCTACAATGATCAACTAATCTCCCTTACTACAGGGATATGGAAAGCTCTTTCCATGCTGTATCTCACTCATGTCAGCCAAGAGAACTGAGGCAATGGAACTCCATCACCTCCATCATGAAGTTCTCCTCATCTCCCTGTTTTCCTTTGTATCTTTGCAAAAATAATTTTTTTTTTAAAGAGTAACTTCTCATCCGATCGTTACATGGAAAGAGAATTACAAAGTTGAGAGCACAGCTCCAGAGAATCAGATAACATAGACGATGATGGAAACATCAAACCTGGCAAGCTGATTTTATCAGGTGAGTCAGAAAAGCCACTAAGTCAGTGTTTACTTCTGTGCTCCTACAGGAAGGTTTTGAGACATGTTGTAAACAAAACAAAAAACCCAGCAACTGTTCTGGGTATCAGTTCTGTCACTTTAAATTCTTTCTATGTGAGCACTCATTGCCAGATGTGAAAGGTATTTCAACCAACAGCATTTAGAGAAGACACATTTGGAAATTTTTCAGTAGTGTTCAGGTTCCCAGAAAGAAAGCTCTAAGACTAAATTACTGTTGAGTGAGCATATAACCTCTTGTAGGAAGTGCAGTTCTTCCTGAGGAAGAAAGCCAAACTGACCACCATATTACACCAACCTACTTATCTGCGAAGTACATAAACCACTACAGTGATAAGTACCGCAGGAAACAAGTATGAACTCGATGGTAAGCTTTAGAGCTCAGCAAGCTGCAAGGTCTTCAAGTGACACTTAACACTATGTCCTTGGGCCAAAGAAAATATACAACATACTTCTAGGCCAAAGGAATCTTGCTCAAACAGGTGCCACTGCTGCCAGCCAGGTGCAATAGAGACTGAGGATGCATGCTGTAACACAAGCTGTACAGTCCTCCCTTTCTCACTCCTGACAGTCAGCAACCAAAAATTGCCTTCATCATAACAATACAAGGGAAAAAAATTCAATGCTTTTGTATGTGAAAAAGTGTAATTTCAATCCTAAGAATTCAGTCAGGATAGAAGCTGGAGCACAATTACATACTGCACATCTTGGCCAGAGTTCCAAACAAAGGTAGTTGGCAGAACATCTCTGCCAGCAGATAACACCAACAAATGGCCTCGTTTCCATCTATTATAAGATAATTCATAGGTTTTGCTTCCTCACATCATCTTCATTTCCATCAGGTCCCTCTCAAGATTTGCTCACTTTTTGACACATGGTCCAGGTGTTCTTCATCCACAAACCTCAGCGCATCATTGCAAGTTAAATGAGGTGTCTCCAACCCAGTTCTCTCAGCTTTGTGAAACTAGAGAAGTATAATTATGAGCTCCCTCCGGCTTTTTCTGCCTTCATTTTGCAAGGGTTTAGAAATCTTTTATAAATCACTTAATTCCCAAACAGACCTTTACCTTTCAATGACACAGGTATCATACTGCCCACAACCTCTACTCAGATCATGCTGACCTTGTTCTTTCCTTTACCAAAATCAGTCCTTAACAAACAAGTGTGTGGTGTTAAGAAACAGCAGGTATTTCACTCAAGTATGCATTTTCTCCCAGTTCAGAAGTAAATACCCTGAATTTCTGTTGTATTTCCTCACAATGACTGGCTGGATCAATAATTTTTACTGAGCTCTTCTGCACTCTGAGAGGATGTTTACAAAAAAGAGTCAGTAACAAAGCAGGGAGGGGGAGAAGAAAAAAAGATAAATACAAAGAATCTTCCTTAAACACAAACATGGCTCTTGGGCTGCTGCCCAGGATCACCGATGCTTCATTTCTTGCATCTCTTCAAAAGAAAAACAAATACTTATGCTTCCAAATTTTCCTAACACCTGTAAGCTTAATGCCTCCAATCAGCACTTGCTCACACCTTTATCTTCAAGTCAGTATTATGAAGTTTTGATAAGCTTTTTCCTTCCCAACGTGTCTCACTCCACACGGATAAAAACCACTAAAACCAAAATCCTTGCCTCTTCTATTGCCTACATTTAGCAATCAGCAACTGAGTATTGTGAGACCCAAAGCACTGCCGTGTATTACACACTTATCTCTGCAAAACCACCCTGCACAAGTGACAACTTCCAGGCAGGGGGGAGGGGGACTTGTGCAGCTTTGCGATAATTAAAGCATAGACGAGTGTCACTGCTGTAGATAATTATGCATTAGCAGTGAAATTACTTAATGGAATGAAATAAACTAAGCCAAATGCTTTGTTTTAAAGGGAATTTAGGGTCTGCACAAGGTGTCCAACTGTCAGCCCAGGAGAGCAAGGACAACAGTCTTCCATCATTCACAGAAACCACACAACCCCAGCATAGCCTGACAGGCTTCCACCCCCACCCAGGTAAAAGGGGAGCACAGGAGAAGCTAAGGAAAATTTCAACCTTTCCAGTCAGTCAGGTTCTGATATGCCTCATGAGCACCCACACAGGGACCAGGCAGTCACTAAGCAGAGAGGAACAACTGACTGGGGTAATTTGCTAAATAAAGAAACCAGCTCTGACAAAATGGGTTAGTTCAAACCACAGGCCTTCATAGCCCAACCCCACAAACACCTATCAGAGAAAAAAATTAATCAGTGTCAGTACAGACAAGACTCCAACCAACAGAAACAACAGGGTAAGTAGGTACATGGCCCACAGTGAAACCACCTCCTCCCACCAAACCCACAAGACCTTTCCCCATCCTCTCCTCTTGCCTCACCAATTGCCCACCTACAGACAACTCCCACCACTGGTCTCACCTAGATGGCTTCAACAGAGTCCTCCTGCTTGTTAAAACAAGGACTCTCAAGGTCAGTCAGAATTTATAAGGCAGCCATTTCATCTTCTGTGCTTCTCTGGCTACATTCCTTCCTAAAAGATGCTGAACATTGGAGATTCTGCTGTGTCTGAAAGCCCTGCCAACACCAGGGCCAATTAGGAGTTTCAGGATGATGCATATTAAAGTTATTATGGGAGGCAGTTATGCAGCCAGAATAAATCTTAACTGAACCTTAAGTGGTTTTTATAACTTGTTTCTCCTTCTTGAAAACAGATGAAAAGATACAAATCTCCTGCCCAAGAATCTGCAGGAATTCCAGTCAACCACCAGCTTCTCTCTCAAGAGAAGATTCTGCTCTAAAAGCAATAATTCATTTCAGCCTAGGCCAGCTAGATCATCTTTATGTTTTAAGCTCCAAATTACTCAAATCAGTCAGAAACTTACCATATCAATGAAGACTGACCTGAAATACTACCTTTACAAAAGCACTGCATTTACATTTCCAAATTGTGCTGACAGAAACGCCTCCTTTTTTTCTGGCCTTCTCAGACAGTCTACATAGTCTGATTGCAGATAGTCAAAGCCAAAGAGACACAGATGCAATACAAAAATTTTACAGCGGATGTTTTGGAGGCATTATCTCATTAGAAGGCTAAGGTACAGGTAAAATCAGGGGGATCTGAGGAATGGAGGCAGTGATTTCTGCTTTGATGGCAAGCATGATGTCATTAGGACAGCATCTGCCAGCCTCTTCCACCATTTCCAAAACCAAACTTGCTCTCAGCAGCTATTATCAACCCTTCCAAGAAACGCTACTAGAAACCAACTAGAGAGCTGAAGAACAAAGAGAAATCTGAGGTGGCTGAACTACCACACCATTTGTGTGGAAACCTGCACAATCTTCACAACAGCTTTGTCCTCCCCTCTGCAGCCTGGACATGCAGCAATGTCACAAGTTCCAGATCTGTGCATTAAGCATGAAAGTGAGCCCCAAGCAGCATGGCCAGAAAATAAAAGACAAAAGCAGCACACATCTCCGGTTTGTAAATTGTATCAGTACACAGTGACCTCACAAGTCCAAATGATGACAGACAGTGCTTTTACATTGAAAGAGAACAGGTTTAGATTAGATGTTAGGGAGAAAATCATTACTCAGAGTGGTGAAACATTGCAACAGGTTGCCCAGAGAAGCTGTGGATGCCCCATCCTTGGAAGTGCTCAAGGCCAGGTTGGATGGGGCCCTGAGCTACCTGACTTAGAGAATGGCATCCCTGCCCACGACAGGAGAGTTGGAACTAGATGATTCTTAGGGTGGTCTTCCAGTCCAAACCATTCTATGATTCTACAGTTTTTATAGAAACCAAGGAACTTCAAAAAGTTAGTGTAAACTCATCCTGAAAAATATTATGGTAACTCCTGGAGAACCTAGAGTCGGAATGAAAACAAATAAGCAAAAACTTTGAGACATTTCATCGGTATGCAAGCAATTTGAGGGCTCAGCAGTTCCTGCTCCACCCCTGGAAAGAAGCCTTCATGGGTGTCCCTTCAGTGCCACCTTCAGGAAACACTCACTGCTGCTTTCCAAGTACTCTCAACACTGCTGGAAAAAAGCATTAACTCAGAGAAGGAAGGCATCATCTCTGGCATGCAACCAAGATGCACGTTAAAAACGTTTTAGTTCCAAAATAAGGGTATTACAACAAGAATCACATCCCAAAGAACAGCAGAGCAGAGCATAGAGTCTCAAGATCAATATACATAGCAGCCACTGAACTGAGCAGTGGTATTGACCCCAAATAAGAAACATAATTCACCTCCCAGGCCAGTGACAGATTTTCCCAAATCCTAAACGCAAAGGTATATATGTCAATGAGGATATGCAGTTCATAGATTGTTTATCAGACTCTCTTTACACGTTCACATTTTAAAGGCTTCCTTGAAAAACCAAAAAACACCCTCCCTCAAAAATAATTATAAAAATCAAGCTATCAAGCTGCTTTGCTAATGAAAGCAGAAAGTTTAGGAAGAATTCAGAGTCAGTAATGAAGTGAAAAACATAATGTGTGGGTCAAAAAAGACATCCTAATACCATTTATTTATTTACACACACGCCCACACAAGATGTACCTTAAGCTTCTGGACAGTGTATTGACTTACCAGTAGATGACATGAATTATCAAGGAGGAAACCTAGCTCCCAATCACTCTGCATCACAGCTCTTAAAATAGGCAGATGACTCCATGAGCTGCACAGCGAGGCCTAACCAAGCTCAACAGCAACATCTGCTGGGCAACAAGCAACTAGAGGAAATTAGTCTGATTAAATGGAAGCCTATTACTCCTTCTTATAAACATGTGAACTTCTGCTGCAAATTTAGAATGCCCAGCAAGACATATTCCTTGTATAGAAAGCAGATGTGACTTCTAAACAGATATGCGAACAACAAGGTAAAATTCCTCCTAAATTTGCATGTGGTCAGAAAAACCTATTATCTACCATTACCTGCTCACCAAGATACTTCACAGCAAAACACCGAAATTAGGGGGGATTAAAATTCCTCCTATGCTGGAGGAAATCTCTTCCATCTAGGTGGTTCAATTCCACCTGAAGAACACCCATGGTACACCCTGAGCTACTTTCTTTCCTAAGGGAGCAGCCTGCACTTGCAAGGCCTGAGGCAGTGAAGTATTTATCAACCACATTACTCCCATCTACACAGAGGAGAATGGCAGCTAAGACCATTAGAGCTCCTCTCCCTCCAGGTACCTTACCATATTCCTTATTAAGCTCAGAAAAAAAAAAAGCCTGCTATGGTAGGATGACATTATTGGAGCAGAAGCATAGCTAATGGTCCCCACTTAATTTGGGCACAAACTGATACTCCACCTAGATTAATTACAATGAAAACTCCTATTTTTACCCCAGATGCATGAAATTTGATGGACTACTTCTACACTAGTGGGGAAAAAAAAAAAAAAAGAAAATGCACATGGTTGGCAACAGCTTCAAGGTTGCATTTAGACATTCAGCACAATTTGGAACAAGGGCAGTGACCTGAGAGGTGACCTCTGAAGAGCCATCAGATGGGAAAGGGTGTTGATGCATCCCACTTCTGTTCTCAGGAAAGGAACAGTATCAAATTCTTACTTGAGCAGGGAACCACCTCTTTTTGCAGATCACTGTTTAACAGGAAATCACAGGCAAGCAGGTTTTTAACAGAACCCTATGATAACCTTCAGTAGCACAAAGCTTTGAAAAATTACACTGCAAAATGCTGAGTCTTGAACAGGAAACAGCACAGCAGCTGGGGAGACAACTTTTTAAATTATAGAAAACTATAGGCTGGACTGACATTCATTATCTTTAAAATTGCAGGTGGCTCTGCAGTTTAAAGCTCCCATACTTTTTCAAGTTTTGTAAATGAAACAAAATTCTTCTATGCTCAAAAATTAGGAAAAAGGGTTTAAGAAACATGTAAGCTTATTTTCAGCTGATATAGTGATTGTTGTCATTACTGTTGTTGCTTTGGAGGGAAGTTTTTCTGGTTTGGGGCTTTTTTTCAGGGTGCTGCTTTGTGTGGTTTGTTGGTTTTGAGGGCTTGGTTGTTTTGGTTTGGTATTTAACATATCTTTATTTCCAATCCCCCTTTTTCCACATTTAGCTGTTAAACTAGGAGAGCATATCATATGAAAATACAAAAATGAGTGGTTGCTCGGGTCCTCAGCTGGGAAGAGAACAGCTTTTGTAAGGAACCTTTCATGCATTGGAATTTTGGAAGCTGGTGGGGGGGGCAGTCAGAGTTTCAGCTTGACAGTGCCAATTACAGCTACAGCGAGATGAACCAAGGAACAAATCCATTCTGTTGAGAGGATGGAGAGAAGGGAAGAGACATGAACCTGCATGTCTGAAAAAAGAAAGGGGCTTGAAATCATCTGCCAGACAGTGAACCACTTTTCCCATAGCAAAAGCATTAGGCTGAAGATGCAGTGAATGTACATGGAAAGCTCTCAGACCTAATTGGAAGAGCACTGGTTATTTAACAAATGTATCCTTAGTCTAATGTTCTATTCAAGTAAGTATTAAACTTTTTCTAAGCTTTTTTCTTTTGGACAGTAATTATACATAGCCCTGCTTCATCTGTCTGTTTGATCAATTTTTACTCGATTCCTACTGTATCATCCTTCAAGGTTGCCCATTATCACAAAGTCTTCAAGGCTAAAAAGGCTCTAAACCCCCAATGTAATGCGCAGACAGGAAAAAGAAATCCAGCTAACTCCAGTTCCTTCCCTCCCTCACAAGCTTGCAGGTGTTCTATTTTCATTGTCCAAAAATCAAAGTCATCAGCTCATTTCCTTTCCCTTAGTACAGCCCCTTTTAAGAAGCTACTTTCCATCATGTTTTACTCAGCACTCATAAATAATATAGATAATTGCAGATGGTCACAGCAAACAAGCAGAGAAAGTATATAGACACAGTACAAAGGAAACGATAAAAATTCTGATGTGCTCCAAAAGCAGAAAGAATTCCTGGCAAATAGAAGCAGCTGCATCCAGGTCATTTTTTTAGTTGATATACAGCAATCAGAGAGCCAAAAATAATACAGGGACAGACTTTAGACAAAGCTACACAAGGGTGCTGGCAGCTCAGCTCCCCCTGCAGCAACACATTTCCTACCTCATCCTCATGTGCAAAACACAGCTATTTCTTCCCTAAAAATTTGCATTAGGAAGGAGGAATACTGGTCATAGAAAGATAGGTTTAAAACTGCTGAAACTCCAAAACAGATAAGCAGCATTCAATTAGGAGGATACTACGCTGGCTATAATAAGGAACTCTTAAGAGAGTCCACCCAGCCGCCCAAGAGTTAACATCATGCCTTTCTCATCAAAACCTCTTCCAAGAGGTTAAGCACACAATAGACTATCTAAAGCACAGCTAGAAAGGCTGCTTGAAATTCCACACATGTGCCTCAGCAATGTATTTCTATTAATGTCCAGTGTGTGTCAGCGTGAAGATAAGGTACCAACATCATGTCCAACCAGCCAGCTAGAGAATGGGACGCCGTGTAAAACATTGTCTGATGCTTAGAATCCCAGAGAACAGCGGCGTTTGCAATCTCACCCGCTGCACACGTGCCTGATAACACCACCAACGAGGAGAGGCAGCAGTAGCAAACTGTCCTGCAGCTTTGGGAAAGTAAAAAGACAGAGAGCGAGAAAGAGGGAAGCAGGCAAGGATTAAAATAAACATCGGCAAATTGGGGCAGGTTTGAGGATGCCCAACTGTAGCAGGGGGACTAAACAAACTGTAAAAAGCCTCAGTGAAATTTCATCTTAGTATCAGCTCACTTTAACTCTTCTTTAAGGTGAGAAATAAAGAAATAACATCAGTGTTTATTTTGATGATTCAGACCATACCATTTAGACTCCATTTCATCTGCTAGTATGATCCAACAAAGCCATTTGTAGTGGGACTTGTGGAAGACACTGTATTTGAGAAAATATGATCCTGACCAAGGCACACCTGCTCTGGTGGGCCTGAGAAGCTCATGTGTTCCCAGGAGCAGCTGGTGTACTCATGGGAAACTCACTGCAACACCCATGCCAGTTGTGCTGTGCACTGACAGGTGCTGTCACACAGACACATTCCAGCCCACCAGGAATTTTCCTATTAGCTGAACATCTTGCTAATATAACCTGCAACTTACCTATGAGTGAGATTGGTAAACTGGATGTGGATGAAGGTGTGGAATGTAGTGATTCCGACTTGGACACCACAGTGCATGGAGGAGGTGGTGATCCATGAACAGTTAAGATACAGAATGACCTTTGAGCCTCTTTTGTGCTGTTTATCCCCCCCACCAAAGGAACTTTAAATTAGAGAAGAATTCTGCTACTCCACAGTAGTCTAACAGTAGAATAAGAAGATGCACTATTAGATTTGCTGGACCATTCACAGAAAAATATCAACATATTATTCTCCTATTTCTTTATTAATTATTTAATAGTTATAAATAGGGGAAAATGAAGGCTAATCTTATCTTTTACTTCTTAAGTGATGAAACGGCTTTACAGTAACCATAAGTCAGAACAAATGAATCTTGAAGTTTCTGTGGAGTATATAAACTTGCTAGACAAAAAAAAAAGTGTGAAATACGGGCACAGAAAACTGAAGGCAAGACAGGGGAAGTGGGCAGCACCACAGACAACTTCAATTTGTTGCAGCTGTTGGATTTTAAAAAAGGCCAACCTTGTGATAAGGTCCCTTAGCTCAAGAGACTACAAAAACGAGAAGCTCAAACGACCATCAGCTGCTGAAATCTGCAAAAACTCTCCAAACACAAATTAACCTTCAGTCAGGAGATAAAAGACTAGCTGCAGAAATTGGAAGCTGTTAAAAAAAGTGCTATAAATGTCTGACAAATCATAGCAGCAGTAGCAGGAAAATAAGCAGTACATAGGCAGAATCTAACCCTTAGCCAGATAACACCTTCTCCTTCCCTCAAGAGAAGAGGACGTTCTCTTTTGTGTTGGCTGTGTTTTCACTTTCTGCCTTTATTGTAGTGCACATTCTCCAAAATTGCTTTAGTTAAATTTAGACCTCACTGATGCTCCAGAGACCAGAAGTTATTAGCTTGCTGGAGGTAGAAGACATGTAAATCCTCACCATGCCAAGCTTAAATTTAATGCAAACCGTTCCAAAGTCCATCACTTAACACTCCAAGATTATTTCCTATAGGGATGCCTTAAATCTTTAATGTTTTAATGGTTTCATTTAAAAAAGTAATTCTTTCACTGCAAAAAATATACCCACCTTTATAGCAGAAGGTAGCAGACAAAGAGGAGCCCAACTGTAGGGAAAAGGAGGGATGTTCTGGCCTGAGACTATAGAATAACAGACCCCTAACTTTAAAGTGTCCCTACACTAACACATTTGCTTCAGGAGAAAGTCTGGAGAAGTGTCTAAAGCTCACACGGCAAGAATGAGGACAAGGAACAAGGACTGAAGCTATTTAAAACCCCCTGTCATTAGCTTGCGACATTTGGTAATAAATCATTAAGTCTCAAACCTAAAAATACATGTTTCCATTTGTATCAACATATTTAAAAGGCAGCTTTTTTCAATTAGTGCAAGAATTAGCTGTCAGTTAGTGAGAGCAAATCAAAAACAACTGCATTGCAACTTCCAGCCCAAGATAACTGCCAATCCTGCCAACCTAGTCAGGGCTCTACCTGGTTCAGCAAGCACTGAGGGCAGGTCTGGGTGTTTGACACACAGCATGTGAATGCTCTGCAAAGAGCCCAACCACAGCAAACCACCATCTCCAGGAGGTGCCGCCCCCACAACTGGTGCCACCCATACTGTTAGATAGGAATGAATATTCTAATAACTAAATGCACCACTCATTTTCTAAAGAAAACATAAAAATTAGTCTAAAAAAATAGGTATCTTTCATAAACACGTGTTGCTAATAACTGCAATATCAATGAAAATGAAACTGAAGGGGCTTTTTCCTGGTTTTGCACTATTATTTAAAACAAGCCTTCATACTTTCAGATTTCACTCAATGTTTTTCTGCCTCACCCATAAAAAATAAAGAAATATTTACAGAAAATAAAAAGCCAGGAAACACCAAACCCCCATGTGCTAGCTATGTCTCCTTCCAGAACCAACCTATTTCCTACACACGGGTTTACAACTCTAGAAAGGGAAGGGTGTGCTGTATTTTAGCTGCAGAGCCAACAGGACCAAACAAACTGTCCCTGAGGTGAGCAGTTTCCAAACCATAATGCAAAGCTCAAAGAGACAATACCTCTCATTACATCAACTCAAACAGGGAGGAAAAAAAAGACAAGTTTTGACAATAGAGGCCTGACCTCAAAAGCAGCAGTGTCACTTCACTGATGGCTCCATGCTGTCACAGTTCCAACAAACACCATACTACTGCTGGGCCTCATCCGGTCACCGCGGCTTGTCACAATGATAGGAGATTACACACAACAAAACCCCAGTTAATCTAGGAATGCTTACCTATGGCTAATCAGGCAGGATGAAGCTGATCCCCAGCTTATCACAAAGTAAATGAAAGCCTTAACAAACTAAATCATGTTCAGTGCCATTTCTAAAACAATCTTCAGTACCAGCTCAGCTGCATCTACAGCTGGCACTGATCAACAACAGTGGGCAATTCACAGCAAAAAAACTCCACAAGATTCACTTAAAGCTTCATCAATTACCACAAATATAAAGGCAACTTTCCACAAATAGGCCAATAGAATCATTACTACATCCCTACAAAGTGAAAAAGAAAATATCTGATCACTTCGTACCACCAAAATTCTCCTCCATTGTACCCATCGATGAATTGGCTGTTTATGCTATTTTCAGCAATTTAAAGCAGTTTTACCTCCACATTCTTTGAAATGGAGAAGAAAACATACCAGTTAAAATGTCAGCAGCCCAATATACACTAAACTAAAGGTGAAAGTGTCCACAGTATGCCAAAGCAAAGCCCAAGAGCTCAGAATGCCACATTCACGAGGTGACACTGTTATCAAAACCCACTGCCTGATCAAATGCATTCCCAGTCATGCATTCTTCCTTCATTCCACCTTTCCTGAATCAAGAAGAGGAGATGAGAGGCTCTGAAAAACAAAGAGATTATATCTGGGCAAGAAATCATCTGAAAGAATTCAACAGCCAATGACCAATTATAATCAGCTATTGGAGCAACCAGAGACAAACTCATATCCTCGTATTTTCTTCCAGGCCCGTAATTTGAGCCACTCTAGGTCACAACAGCCCAATGCTGGGACCACCACAAAGTGAAGGTTGCAAACCAGTGAACAGGCCTGATTAGAAACACTTGCAATAGCAAGCTGTCCATCATGGACAGCTGGATAAACTTTCTCAGCAATTTAGGAATTCTGTGCCCAGTCTGTTTTCACGCAGCAACCAGTGCCCGTCAGTCTTGTCTGAAACAGCTGGTCATAGTGCAAAGTCTGTCCTACCATCACCCCATTTCTCAATTCACTCTTTCAAAGTGAGAAGGAAGATGATGACTTTTGGTCAATAACTCTGACAAAGCCATTATCCTTGGGGTATTAAATGGGGAGATAAGAACTTCAGGGCTTTGCACAAATCATATTAGTTCAATTCTTAAATCCGGGTAATGCTTCTTTTCAAAGTATTAATTTCATTTATTCTATTTGCTCTCCCTCTGTCCTGATAACACAAGTGCACATGGCCCCTAAATGAGATCCTCCTATTTTATAAGTTATAATCCTCCCTTTCTAGAGTAGTAATGAGATGTCTTCGCTTAATCGCTTTTATTCCCCCCCAGCTTCTGCTTTTATCCATTCCCATCCCACATTGATTTGTCTTAAAGGTTTCAGTGAAAACCATCAGGCAGAGAGGCACTGGCTCCAAGAGGCACCCGATGCATATGCTGCACATGCTGCTCAACTTTCAGAGATTAGAAAAGCAAAAAAGAAGGAAAAAGAGCAGCTTTGTTTGCAAAGTTTCCTTTATTGGTAGGAAAGAAATAAAAAAACCCCAAAAACCAAAAGAACAGAGAAGTTAAGAGAACACATTTTGATTAATTGGAAATGAAAAAGGAAAGGCTTCTGGTACAGGGGAATGGTGAGACTATTCACAACATAGTGAAGCAATTAAATAACTTGACTGCAACTTTGCAAGTTCCTCATGCTAGAAATAGAAAAGGATTTAAAGATAGCTGTGTTAATTCTTGGGTATTTCACATGAGACTTAAGGCACGCCACCAGCATTAGTTAAACACCCTAGGCCTTGCTCTGAAGTACTGTACATATAATCCTTGTTGTGTTCTAAGTACCCACAGCATTAAATTATTCAAAGAGTCCAGTCAGCACCATGATCCTGCAGTGCTGTACAAACAAACAAAACATTTTATCTCTAATACAAATTGGGGAGAGTTCTTCTACAGCAGCTTAGCTGACTACTTCCACTTGAGCCAGTCCCCAGGGTTAATCAAAAAGCCATACTCAAAGAGGAAAGTGAATGCTGCACTATTACTTACAGAGCTGTTTTGCTTCTTAAACTAAAGCTGTAAGGAGTTTTACTCAAAACCTAAGGTATCTAGAAGCTAAGTACCTTGTTCAAAGTCATTAAAAGAAAAAGAAAGATCAAGAAAAAATGTAGAACAGGACCCAGGTACTTAACTCTAAATCCCTCTTGAAACCAATACGCTTCAAGGAGAAAAAAAATAAGCAAAAACACACAAACCACAGTAAAATAACAATAAGTTTTAATCTGTACCCTGCCCCATAAACAATCAAGTAACTAGCCCCAGAAGCTGACAGCAAGTTCCCTATCAGAGCTTAATTCTTGTCCACCCTCTCTTCATGTGCACTATATAATAACACTGAAGTGCTTATAGCAATATTTCCAATAATAAAAGTCAGTGAGTGAATATCATAAAGAAAAGATTAAATGACAAGCAATGTTCAGCACAATCAAAATGAAATCACTTCAAAATACAGCTATGGTACTTGGATTTATAACAAGTGGTTTGGTTAAAGGAGAATGTTCCAGCACTGCTGGAGACAACAGTACGAGAGAGGGCTACTACTCACTGAACTATAGATATATTAAGGGCACAGGGCAGCACAAGATCTTACTGCAAATACTGAAGAAATAAATACTAAAAAAACTTTCTAATTATTTGTGGCATGGTTATGAATTTTTACCAAATTAAGTGCTGCCTAAGAAGCAAATTATGAGTTCATGGGAGTTGCCCTGTTTTTAACCACACTTCCCTAGTAGGTCACAACAACAACAAAAACAACCCTGGAAGTTTCTCCCTTATAAATGCAAGCAGATAATTTCCATTGCTACCTGCACCTGGATTACTACTAGGTACCTTGAGTTACACTATCTTCTACCTGAAAGACAAGACTGCCACAAGAGCTGGATGAGCAGCTTACACCCAGTATTTGTCCCGTTTGCTGGGGCTAAAGAACACAAGATCAAGAAACACTCAAGCCCTATTCCTACTAAGGGAAGATAACAATACTGGAAGACAAAGGACAGACATCATTTGAGTAGGATTGACTCAGTACAATAAGGTAACCATAGCTGATACAGCAAGTCGGATAGGGACCCCAATAATTTAAGTCTGGCCAAAACAGCTCCTGCTTAGGAAAATACCCAGAAGCTGACAAACAATAGTTCTGCCCCCATCTTTGCAAGGACAGACTAGACTATCCCATTTTTTAAGGACCTTAATTTATGACTGAGCAAGAAATAGTTAAACAGCAATGCAATTTAACAGTTTCTCATTCTTGGACCACATTCTGGGCTAACATACCATGGTCACTGTTTATCACAAGGGAACCCTGATCAGATTTTTACAGGGCATCACGTATGTAATGCCTGGATATGCAACACTACAGGATCAAAAGCTAATTCACCTAATAGAAAATCTTCTGTATGTAAGCAGTCAGGTCCCAACTAATTTTAGAGGTGCCCTCTTCACATTTCACAAATACTGCTTGTCACATTTCTCCAGGATTACACTCCACCTCATTGCAGGGCAAGGTTCTACTTTGAGCAAAGCCACATCTTTAGATTGGACAATAAATCCACCAGCTTCTTCCCCTTGTTTTTACAGAAGCCAGTTAATTGCATTCATAAAGAGAATATTCTCTTTCTAGTGAAAAGAGGGTTAATACTGCACCTGCTGACCCAGATGTCCTATGCAGAGGAGCAGCAGTCACCTGCCTCAGATACCACTGATCTGAAGCTCAGCAATGATGCAACACCCCATTGTCAGGATACAATCTACCAAGAGGAAATTTCCTGCAACACAGCAGCCCTTCACAAGCTATATGCATCTAGGAGAGCAATCTCAGAGACCTACCAATCCAATCATACACAAATTTTATCACGGAGACAAAAAGCACAGTCAGGTCCAAAACCACAAACAGACCAATTCACTGGAAGAAGAAAATTTCCTTAAAGACTAGTAACCACTAAAGTGAAAATACAACCTCTTGCTTTCGAAGCCTTTAACTCTTAGAACAGCAGAATTTGCAAGGGTATAGGTGGGAAATACTGTTATACACCTGCTCAGTTCATATGCTCTCCATTAGCAGCTACTAGAAATCACTATCAGAGATGGACTACAGCTATAAAGACCTTTCCTTTGAACCACTATGGCCATTCTCATATAAGTTTTATTTATTCAGTCCACAAAAATATATTTATAACCTCAAAATGCTTCACATTTCACCTGGGTAAGCCAGGCCCATAAGCAATCAATATATTGAAAAAAACCCCAAACCTCAGAAGGATTCTTTGTTTAAATCAAGCACAGATTGATTAAGATACAGATCAGTACCACGGAAGAACCACAGTAAAGACTATCCATACTCCAATCTGTCCTTTCCCTAAACTATCCTTTCAATATGTACCAGGCAAAGAGAATTACTCTTAGTCTAGCTCTCTCAATAAAGTTTTAATACCACAGTCTAAATGAATGGGCAGTTTGATCTCCCTGTAGCAAACGTGGTCCCACCTCACTGTCACACTCTGACACCACAGTAGATCAGGAAAATGTGGCAGTTCCAGCAAGACTCTGCACTGCTCACAGGCAGTAGACCATTGCCACAGGAATGGCAGTATGTAAAATAGTATCACGTGAATATTAAGCACCAATGACAATCCCAGTGTACTGCAGTGATTGACAGAAGTCTTTTGCTCTACTCAGCCTCATCTCACTGTACTTCTGCCTCCAGCACTGCTCTTCTCAGCACTGGTATGACAGCAACCCAATGGGTCATCTCAACAACACCAAGGTGCCTCACTAATGGTAAAATCTGCAGCAAGAAGTCACCAAAAGTAAGTCTGCCTGCCTGGCAAGAAGAAATTGCTTTGGGAGGCAGTGCTGTGTACAAAAAGGGTTTATGCTTCCTAGTCCCTAAAAATCAATCCTAGACCTTCTTCAAAGGTTACAACACTTGACAGTTTTATAAGAGTTCTTCTGCTACCAGCATCATCAAAGACTCAAAGGAAGACATTATTACTTTTTATTAATTTGTGTATGTGCACAGTTATACCCTAGAAAAAAGAGAGCAAAGTCTCAGGATACATCAGGTCAGCAGAATGTGATCCTGTATATATTGAAACATTCATTTCATACACTTGAGAGTTGAAAAGAGTTCTCTGTAGCTAGACAAGGACCCCATATACACACACATACACCATACTCCCTGCCACTGGTAAAGCTGTCCCCAGCACAGCCATTGTTCATGCCTTTGCAGCACTGAGTGACATGATGCAAGTGGAGCTTGCAGCTGCACTGTGAGCCAAATGTGAAGCGATGAGTGAGGTGAGGAGTGCTTCAGCCTAAACCCAAGTTTCTAAGTTCATCACACAAGTGACATTAAACAAATCCCTTCAGGCAGAGCTATTTTAGCCTGTCCTGCAGGGAAACATAGCAGGGGTTTGTTACTCACCCGCTGGGCTGTTCTCTGCCTCTCCTCATTAATATTGTTCCTTTCCCTGGCCTCACTGGCTGCTTCCCTTTCTCTTTTGGCCAGCCGGAGCAACTCCTCATGGACCAGTGCCTGTTCTTGCTCATACCTGTATGAGCACCAAAAGCAGAGAGAAGGTCATCAGCAGACTTCTGGCAGCAGGGTCTTGGCTTGTCATGGAGTACCCCTGCTTAGAGCCAAAACACAAATCCGGAGTCTGTTTGACACAAAATCTGCTCACAATCCCATTATCAGCAGGAATTCAAAAGCCCAACACCCTTTAAATATGATCTGCAATTCCAGTGAGGTACAATTCTGGCAACAATAGACATAGTACCACATAAGCTTCAGTTATATTTAGCTCTATTAAGTACTTAATTATCACCTGAAAATAGTGAAAATAGGAAGGAGTTAGCTAGACAAATAGACGCTGCTTTGGAAAAGATCAAGGGACATACAACAATAAAAGGAGTCAGCCTGGCTGACAATGCTGCTCTTTGGCTCATAGACAGGAAAGAAAGTCACACAAAATGCATGCAGCAACAGCACTAAGAGAAGCAGCCCTGAACTGAAAAAGGCTTCAAAGGGGATTCTCAAGCATTAAAATGTAATCATAGAATAGAATACAATCACAGAATTGTTAAGGCTGGAAAAGATCAAGTCCAACCACTAACCCAATGCCACGACATTCACCACTAAACCATGTCCCCAAGTGCCACATCAACAAGCCTTTTGGACACTTCCAGGAATTCCACCACTTAGCTGGGCAGCCGGTTCCAGTGCCTGACCACCCTTTCAGTGTTTCCCTCATACCCAATTTAAACCTCCCCTGGCACAGCTTGAGGCCATTTCCTCTGGTCCTGTTACTTGTTACCTGGGAGAAGAGCCTGACCCCCACCTGGCTACAGTCTCGTTTCAGGTGTTGCAGAGCCCTAAGGTTCCCCCTAAGTCTCCTCTTCTCCAGGCTAAACACCTCTAGCTCCCTCAGCTGCTCCTCATCAGACCTGTGCTCCAGCCCCTTCCCCAGCTCCATTGCCCTTCTCTGGACACACTCCAGCCCCTCAATGTGTGTCTTGTCATGAGGGGCCCAAAACTGAACCCAGGATTTGAGCTGTGGCCTCACCAGTGCCCAGTACAGGGGGACAATCACTGCCCTGGCCCTCTTGGCCACCTGGCTCATGTTCAGCCACTTTCAAACACACACTCATTATGCTCAGACTGATGTAAAACACGGACATAAGCATACATAGATATATTCCAAAATGAGCTAAACTACTGTCTTTTTCAAGAACTTCACCTCACCTCCTGTAGAGCTCCTGCTCTGCAGCAGAGTCACTTGCCATTGGTGGCTGAATTCCTAGAAAAGAGAAGAAAAACCTGTGACAACTAATAGTTATGAAACAGTGACACCAACAGCATTATCTTCAACCAAGCACACTGAATAAGGCATGCTACAGAAATCTTCTGTGTGAGGATATTAACTCCTCAAACCTTTATTATACAGAAACACAAGCATGGTTGTAGACCTACTTTCCATTTTCTTCCTCTAGTTCCAATAAGTCTTCCCCTCGATCTCCTCCTCTCCTTATAATTACAAGAGATTCCACAAGTGGAGATGAAATTATCTGATGGAGGTCAGGCCATCCATAAGGCTAAATCTACATTCAGGAAAGGCATAGGCTGACAGCAAACAAATCCCTAAATGCAAAGGCCTGGTTCCCTAACTTCATGCAAGTCTGGATGCCTTAATAAAATCCACACTACTGATATATATCAACAAAGCATATTTGAGCACCAATAGAAATTAAATAGTTTTCTGACCTGTAAAGAAAGATGAGTTCAGAAACCAAGTTTTCATCATCCACTTAGTCTAAGCTGTGCCAGACAGACTATCCTTCCCTATCAGCTTCTTTCCAAAGAATAAAAAGCACTACTTCCCTCACCCATGCACCATATACTCCCACTGTGCACGTGAAACAGACAAGGCAGCTTGCCAGAAATTAAAGACAAAATACTCCTACCTTGTTTATTGCACTGAAATGCTAGAAATGTTTACAGAGTGATCCAGGCTAATCAAAGAGCTCCTCTCACAACGAGGTAGTAATGAAAAACACAGGCATCCTCTGTAACACACATTGGCAGCACTGCTCCAAGAGTACCTGTAGGTCTGGGTTTCCCTTCTGCAGCCAGTGAAGATGGAGCTGTGCCATTGGATGCACGGGGTGATCTCTGGTTGTCCCTTTTACTTTCTTTCATCCGGTTCACTACATCTTCAGTGAGCTGAAACATACAACCAGGGAAGACATTAACCAAGTCAGGTTCTGGTGTGTATTTCACTGGGAACCTCCCTGTTTGTTATTCCCATGATGCTATAAAAGTATTGTCAGTTACCTCATTGCAATGTTGCTCTAACCCAGGTGGTCAGCACCTGTATGTTGACTTTACATTTTTAAAACCCATGCCCTATCAGTAAGTGACAAAACCTCCAATCTACTGCCTGATCCTAAAAACTTCACTAGACAATCTTCCACAAACACCAACAAAGGTGGAAAGCACCCCTAAACAAGTCAACCCTTTGTATAGGGAGAACTTTACCAGAAGTGGAAGGAAAAAAAAAAAAAAGAAAAGTTAACTTGAAGTCTTCTGGCAATTCAGTCCAAAAGGCTTCTCACAGCACTGTTAAAATTGAACCTTTCCTCCTCCCAAGGTCAGAAGGTCTGGCTGCAGAACAAAATGAAGTGGGGTTGTTCCCCCACCTATACTTGCCACAGTATTTTTAGTTATGCCACTACTACCCAACTGAACAGCATTTTTAACATCTTCATTATACTTTGCTATCATGACCAGTTCCTGATTTTAAAGACACAAATCCTTGTCTATATCCTGTAAAAAGAAATTAGGCAAAAACAACTTTATCTCCATCAAACACTTTAACAGGGAGACAGGCACAATTTTAGCTTTCATCAAATAATTAGTCAAAATGAGTGAAAAATAAGTAGCCACAGGAAAACACACTCTGTATGTTCATTCCCAGCAAATTTTAGGGAGAAATCACAGAAAAGAGTATCACGAAGCAAGAGCAATGAAATTTACGGTAATAGTAAAAATTTTTTTTAAAAAACCTAACATGTAAAAAATAAACAAAAATATTCATGGGGGAAAAAAATTCCTTAAAGATAGGACCGCCACTCTGCAGGGCTTGTTCCCACAACACTTGTCAATTTCCGAGCGAAGGTCGAGCAGCAGTTTCCCACTGCCGCTCCCACTAACACCTCGCTGTTTCCCCGCTCTTATCTCCCTGTTCACACAGCGCTGTTTTGCCCGAGCTCTTGGCAGTACAAACAAGGGCACAGCTGTCTCCTCTCGGATTCTGTCTCCTCTTGGATGCCCTCAGAGCCGCGCAGCGCCCTTAGCATCAAACTGCTTGCGAAGCACAAGAAGGCAAAAAAAGGCCATTAAGCAGCGAGGAGGGAAAGGGCGCTGAGAGCTGAGTTTGGAAGCGGAGCTAAAGTGTCCCCGCTCCGCAACAGCCAGGCCAGGCCCCTAGCCCTCCTTCCCACACTCACCCCATCACTTCCCAACCCCTACTCCTTCAGTCTCCCAGCTTTCCCTCCGCTCCTCCTCGCTGGCTTCCCTCACTCGCCCGTTCCAGCCTTGCAGCTCGCTCCCCTGCCCTCACGGCCCCACTGCTCCCCAGCCCCGCTCCCTGCGCCCCCACAGCCTGCCCGCCTCCATCACCCGGCCCCACCGCAGCCCCGGGCCGCCTCACCCTGATGCCCTGCAGCACCCGCACTTGCTCCCGCTCATCCAGCCCGAAGGTGACCCTCCTGCCGCCTTGGCTGCTCTCGCTGCCGCCCATGCCGGCCGGGGTCGCCTGTCCCCGCCGCGCCCCTCTCCCGCACCGCCGGCCAGCGGCACCTCTGCCCTCTCACCGCCTGCCAATATACCCGCTCTCCATTGGCCACGGCGCCCGAGCGGCCAATAGCGCGGCGCGGTGCTGGCGGCCGGGCGCGGTGCACGCTGGGGGCTGTAGTCTGTGCCGGGAGCGGCGGCTCGCACGGCGCCGGGAAAGCGCAAGGAGCTAACGCGCGTCGGAATAGCGGAGAGTGTCCGTCCTGTCCCGGTGTGCCCGCCCTCCACACCGCCCTGGGAGCGAAAGCGGCATCAAAACTGCCTCTAAAATTTCCTGCTACACGCCCAACTCACGGGGTTTTCCCAAGCCGAGGAAGGATGACCTCTCGTCAGTTACAGCAGCTGCGCTGGGGGCAGAATTCACCTGTGCTCCTTGCAGCCGCTCTGCTCCGGCTCGACCTGCCACGGGTGGGTCCTGCCTAGGTCAGACCACGGCCTGTCATCAGGCATGGCTGATCCTCAGCCTAAACCTAAGGAATGAGATAATGCTACACCGAGGCAGCTGGACCAAGTAATAACAGCTTTGCAGAATCTTTTCAAACAAGCTTTCTGCATTCCCAGAAACAGGGGCCAGTTGGTATCAAGGAGTTACTTATCTACTCAACACACTACCCCTCAGTAGTGCATGGGAGCAGCTTTAACTGTTTAACGCTTATTTCTCACTGTGGCTAATGTAGCAACCAGAGCTTTGCCTCCGAGTGGGACTCAGGACAGCATTAAGGGAAAATCTGGGACTCTCCACCCCTCCAACACCCCCAGACATCCAGGCCTCTTCTAGAGCACATTCCTGGAAACAGGGAATATTTTTGTTAACAGTGCAGTACGTTTTATGCTGGAGGCTTGGTCCATTGCTTGAGCTCTCAAGCCAAGGGCATTGGCATCGTGCACCATCAGCTGTTTGCACCCCAGAAACACTGCACAGAGCCTGGCAGGAGCACAGCTGTGGCTGAAGCTCCCTTCCCAGAACACCCTCACCTGCCTCCTCATTTCTCATCTGCCACCTGCTCACTCCATTTGATGGCACTTGGTTTATGTACTGAAAGTGTCCATGAACAGCTATTCCTTATTCACCTGTTCTCTCTCAGCGTTTCACAGACCTGCACCATTGCTCTTCCAGGCTGGCAAGTTCTCAACCATGTAATTACTCCTCCAGGAGTGTTTCTGTAACTGTGATTATTCCTGTCATCCTTCTCTAGGCCCTTTCCAGGTGTAACTCCAGTCAGGTGGTAGACATCACCTGCAAAGATCCAGGAGGAAGAGCAGGCAAAGGCAAACAAAATTACATCATACCTGCACCTGTGCCTCCCTGCAATCTTTATTTTTAAATTTTCAAGTTATTTTTTCTCCCCAGTATATCTAATTCAAGAAATAAAGTAGGACCATTTATGCCAAACTTAATTTTATTTATTTTACAAACAAAAATATACATTTATTCTATATTTTCTCTCTTTTTACCACCCTCCCACACATAACACACTTCAGCTCAAAAACCACTTTAAAGATGGTCCAAAGCATTATATATATACATAAATACACAACAGGAGGAAGGTCAGTCTATGACCTAGTGCAGAAGCTCCTCAGCAGCAGAACATGGGACACTCCAGAAATACTGGAGTCCTGCCAGCAAAGGTCAGGATGGATGTGTCAACAAGCTGCACAGGTGATCCTTCAGCACTGAATTCAGATGGTAAAAAGGCAAATTAATAACAGGCTCTTCACATCACCAAGGAGGGCAGGTAATTCCTTTCAGTTAGGGTGTTGACAGTCAGCAATACTCCTTGGGATGGAAAAGCAGTTGCTCCTTTAGTTCTCAACTGCTTTGAAATCTTCATCTCTTTTGATCTGTCCAAGGCCCAGGGAAGCTTTGCAGGTTCCCCCACCCTTTCTAACCAACAGCAGCTCAGGATCAGTGTTGTAAGCAGCATTAGGAGCAGCAGCACAGCAATTCAGGCACCACATCATCCATCCCTTTTACAGCAAGCAGTCCAGCGTGGCTCAGGCCGACTGACTGCAGTGACAGAGGAGCATGGAACACTTTTCTCTAACGTGGCAAGGGCTGACTTGGCCAGCTGCTTGTCCAGCCCTTGCAGTCATTGCATGAAGTGGAAATGTGAAAGGCTGTGACCTACAAGAAACTACTCAGCTCTCACACACAGAAAGATGGAAGCCTTTTTTCTCCAAAAATAAATTTAAAAAAAGGAGGGGGTAGGGGCACTGTTTGTTTTCAAGGTGCCAGTGCTAGTTAGAGGCCTTGGGGGCAAAGTCCCCAGGCAGACAGAGAAGCTGCATTGCTCAATGACAAAAAAGGATAATCAAAGGCCTGCATAGTTTTGGCAACCAATATGAACTTCATGTTCTTACCCATGTTTTATTTCCCTGTGGTGGGAACACCCAGTAGCAAATGCTTTCCTCTACCTGCTAATGATCCAAACTAACACCTCCACAGAGCACCCTGCATGACAATTTCCCAGAAACTCTCACCTCAGTATTCTTCAGGAACAGCAGTTAGTTGGGGCAAGAGATCCACACAGCCCCCAAACATTGTAAATTCCCTCTTCTCTGCCATCCCTAAGGGAAAATTGCTTATAGCAGATTTCCACCAACCTGGAGGACTCAGGTAGGAAAGCACCTCCAAAGCTAGAGGAATACATATCTTTATCCTTGGAAAGCACAGGATATCCCAGAAACCAGACTGATGCAGCCTTTATATGAACAGTCCCTGGATTGGAACACCATGTCTTGAAATTGCATGCCAGACAGCTCAGTCAACAGTAGTCCCTTTTCCAGCATGGAAGAGGTTAATAAGAAGTTACGGAAAGCTTTCAAAAGGACCACTCTCTTCATGCACATAAGTATTTTCAACATATTGGCCACAAAACTTACTCAGACCAGGAACAGTCTAGGGATCTGAACTGCAGCATAAGAGAAGTATCATGCCAGAGATACACATCCATCTCCTACTTCCCTCACACTGAAGCACACCAGCCAGCTTGATTCTAGCACATCTAAGGTGTTCAAGCTTCCAGTCACAAAATTCTCACAGCTTGGACTCATCATAGGCTTCTGCTCTGCCTCAAGCACCTGAATGTCCCTGGAGCCTTCATTTGCAGAGTCATTGTCCTTCTTCACAGCACTCTCCGAGCCCCTGCCAAAGCCATGAAGCATGGTGCAGATGGAAAATGCACCTACCTCACAGGTTTTACTCAGCCCTGATTCAGTGCTGTTACTTTAGATTTTCCTGTGAGCTCAAATGCACAGCACTACAGCCTCCACAGACTGGTTCACAGCTCCTTCAGTTCCGCTAGACAGCAGCACTGTCTGTCCTTCTGTCCCCCTACTGTTCAGTCACTTCACATCCATGCTGTGAGCTACCAGCCTTCCCCAAAGATTCCCTGGGCTCAGAGAAGAGTTCATTCCTCTTCATAACATTTCCCCATACACTCAGAACACTCCTTTTAACCACTAGCAACTCCAATTCACAATTTTCATCAGTGTTAGCTGAAACCAGGGGTGAGCCCCAGTGACCAATTTCCCTCTTCAGACACTATCACCACCTGTGCTGTTGCATTAGAGCAAGATGCAGGCAGCCATGCTGCTTGAAAGAGCCCAGGAAGACCATCTTTGGTTTCAACCACCACTATCTTTCTATATATGTACAATACAGCAGACAAATCAGCACCCTCATCCCTAAACACTATTCCCCCAAGTGGCAGACAGGTGCTTTCAGTCACTGAAAAGGAAGAGGTGTCAGCCAGGACTATCTTCTGGGTCATATTCACATTTGGAACGTGGAGAATCAGGAAAGTTCAGTGTTTAAAGGTTTATGAACAAAACTGCTCTACATTGTTCTCAGGTGGAAACAAAGTGTTCTTTCCAAAAGGGCTTGTATTGCCAACTTAGTTCCACAATAGGTTTTGGAAATCCTAAGGACAAGAGGAAAGCCATGGCAGGTAGCCAAGGACAGATTTCCAGTGGACATCCTACCAGCTGTGGTATCAGGGAGATTGGAAGGAAAGGAATGAGGCATCATGTGATTCAGGTGCCCTGCCTCAGGCGTTGATGGATTTCCAGCGGTCACTGTCTGTGCTGTTGATGCTGCCCACGTGGTATGGCATAGAGGCCACGTCATCCAGGTAGGCTGTGGTGTCAATCTGAGTGCTTGAGTAGAACCCAGAATCCATTCCTTCCTTCTTGGCAACTGCATAAGGGTGGGGTAGGTGCACATCAACATCCTCAGGTTCATCCACCTGACATTTGTAGGAGAAAAGGATCTTCGGTTCAGACCTGGAGTGATAGAAGATTTAAAATGCATGTTTGACCAATGTGGTATCGCAGGCACCTATCCTTAACTGAAACTCATCAGCGTTAAGAAATTGTGCATCCAGACCTCAAACACTCTCTTTTTGGCAGGGTAACTGCCATAAAGTAATGCTAAATGAAGTTTTGGATGAAGTCACTTAAGAGAAATACAAACGGCAGAATCCTGACTCTACTGTGGGGAAAAGTACTCCCATCTTTGGGAGTTTTGAATTAATGAGGGCAACAGCACCCAAACACTACTGAACTCCACAGCAGCCTGGCTACTGACACCAAAATGAGTCAGAAGAGGAGTACACTTCAAGGTCCACCTGTGCACATCATGAAAAAGTACGAATACTGGTGGATCAGCAGTTTTCATCTGTAACTCCAGACAGCATTCCCTTCTAATTTCAAAGGGATGCAGAGGTACATTTTTATATTTTAAAAGTACTTTATGCTCTTAGTTACTTTAAATCCTGCTGTTTCTTGCTCATGACCAACAAATACTAAACCCTACACTAATCCACTCAGGTTTTCCCACCAGGGTGCATTTCCGGTGACTGGCCACACGGCGGCGTCGCCGGCCCGCGAATCGCCGTTCCCAGGGCTTTTCACTGGTGACTTTTGGGCCCATGGTAAAGTCCTCAGCTGAAGAGTTATCCAACCCCACACCCTTTCTACAAAACTACCCCAAAACCCACCAAGAAGACCATTTAAGCTCCCAGGATTCAATCCCTCACTAAGGGATTTAGCTATCAACTTCAGCAGAAAAACTTTGTACTACACAGGATGCCGATGCTGTAGAAATGATCCTCCGAAATGTGAGAGAGGAATACAGCCATCAGCTCTGCTCTGCATACAAAGGAGCCCTGCTTAGAAGTGAGCAGCCCCGGGTCACACACGAAATTCTTCAAGGGCAAAAAGTAAGACTGGTTCTCTAACTGGCATTCTAGTTGCTGTCTTTATCATACAGATTGTGAAAACCTGAGTGCAAAACAATTAAATGACAATATATACTCTCTGAACTCCTGTTCCTGGCTACTCACCCAAAGAAGCCTTTCAGGAATGCCACATAGATAAGAGGTGCAAAGAAACTGAAGTAAAGGAATGTGGTAGCATCAACACAGCTGTCAACAGGAAAAGGGAATATGAAGGGATTTAGTACTCAAACACCATATAGATGGGTAACACCCCTCACATGCTCCCAAATGATCCAATTTCCCTCCAAAGTGTCCAGAGATCAAGAAAAATCATACTAAACAGATTTAAATTGATGTAAAGTAACAGCCATTGTCATCAACATGTGTCACTGCTTCCAGACATTTGGGGGTACCAAGCCAAAACTCAAAGTCTGACCAAGGGCAGAGTGTCAGTGCTCCAATTTTGACTCACAGATGTGACACTGTTCCCTGTAGAACAAGAATCCAGATAAAAGGATATCTTCATATTTCTAGCAAACAGACTATTTCCTCTCTTATTACCAATTAATGGCCAGACATCAGTGGATTCACACTATTACTCTCACTCAGCACCCTCAAGACCACTGCAGCACATGCAGCTCCACAACATCTCCACTGAGAGTTTCCTGATTACTTAGAGGTCTTTCAGCCCAAAACAGAACCAACAGGTTTATTCCTTCTTAGGAACACAGCATAGGTTTGTTTCCTTGGGAGAGGCAGTGTTGAAGGACAATCAAATGCAACACAACAGCCAGGCTGCAGACCTCCTCCCGCAGTGTACATACCACAGTCCTTCTATGATATCCACACAGAGGAGGGCACTGCCCAGGCCCTGCACCAGGTTCAGCAGTGCCAGGATGCCAGCATAAACATAAAAGCTCTTCCTGGCTGTGGGAAAAACATGGATACAGATGAAGCTCAACCTCAAACACCAGACCAAAGGAAATCTGGTTGATGGAGATGCCAAACCAAGCAGAAGCATCTCACCACCAGGTCTCTTTAAGACCTGCTGAAGAATAAAGCCTGCATTTTCCTGTCCTGTGCTGGCAGCAATGATGGTGGTATAATGGACTAAACCATACCCTCCTGCATGTGTGCACACACACACAAGATGGGTTTTGAAAGCAACACATGCAAAGATTTAATTGGCAAGCATCTGGAGCCAGTGTCAGTCACATAATTGAATGGAAGAAAACCAAACAAAGACAGCCCAGCTGAACCAGAAGCTATGCCCTTCCAATGTACAGCACTAATAAAACTGCTCAGGAGACCCCAGTAGGAGCAGCAAGGTATGCTGGACACCAGACAGATCAGGCCCAGGACCCATGCCTGTGATTTATGATATGCATATCCCCTCCCTCAGGGATGCCAACGCTAGTTAGAGAGAGAAGAGCTCAGTGCAAACACCTTTATAACAGCTTCTCTCTCTATTCAAGAACTGCAAATAATCTGCAACAACAACAACAAAAAACAAAACAAATGGAAGCATCTTAATAAAGTAAAAGCCCAGATGAAAATTGTTGAGAAGCTCCCACTTAGCCTTCCCTTCCCAGGGGATGACCAGCATGCACACTTCAACATCATATAAGCATTTCAAAAGAAGTTGTTATTAAGAAGCCATTTCTTAAGGCTCTCAGAAGATTATATATTTACATTATACCTCTATCATTAACTGAGCAGTAGGTCTTGTTTTCCTAATGTAATTGTTTAGCTACTAAAGTAGCAGTGTAACTGCTCTTACTCTGCTCTTCAAAGGCACAACATACTAATTTTTCTACAGATAAGTTACAAGTCCTTTGCTTTTTTATCTGAACCCTGAGACATGGAATGCATCTGCAGAATAAACACATACAGGAAACTTTTACTCCTATCTATGCTTTACCTTGATTTTGTACCCATCTCTACTATGGAAAAGAGTAGAGGGCAAAGAACTCTTTGCCTACTTACAGGGCAAAGAAATCCGGTCTTTCAGAGGAGTTTTTGGCAGAATCACCACCAAGGAATACACCTGTTGAGACAAAGAACTAACAGTTCTATGACTGCTTGGCAACTGAACTCAACAATCTTTGCAGGAAAGGTATGTGGGATCATGCATGCCCTGGATGTTTTGGGGCAGAAACACAAACCGCTGATATTAAACACAAATGCAAAGGCACCTCAACTCACCCCCATCAGCATAAAACAGCTGCTCACTGAGAAACAAGGGAGGGAAGAACATCTGAATTCAGCTGGAATCCAGCTGCCTCAGCTTACACCACTCCCACTGCACCTTTACTGCTCCAGCTTCCCCGCACATGGGAAGCATCAATGCCATGCTGTATAAGGCAGGAGGGGGATTAAGGCATGATTGTACTCAAATCATCCTCCTTGCTCCATTTAGAAAATACAAAGAAGCTATCAGAGTGCATAACACATTCCCAGTACTTACTAAAAAGAAGAAACAGGAGCTGGCAAGCCAAAAGTGTCTCCCTCCGTGGCCATAGATATTGAAGTCTTCTGCTGAGAGGTGGGCATCAGGGTACAGGATTTCCAGGGTGCCCTAGGAGAGAAGTGGCACCAACAGGATTTTTTTACAGGGAGTACCCTCACTGAAATGCAAGCCTGGACAAGGGACACTATGTTTAAAGAAGTTCAGAAAACAGCTGGCCTGCCCCCCCATGACCCAAACAAGCCCTGCCCTGCTTAGACCAAGTTATGCTCACACAGAAGAATAAGAAACTGAAGACAAGAAGTGAGAGGAAAAGAGTGGCAAGAATCTGCATCTGAAGGAAACTGGCATCAATGACATTCCAGAAGAGAGACTGAGGTGGACAGGGGATGCAAGCACTTATCTGTCTAAAATAGACCTAGAGCTCCATTTCCATCTTTAAAGCAAATGTTTCTGCTGAAACATTCAGAATATAGTCAGTTTGGGAAAGGACACTGTCTTGTTTAGGAGCTACCATACAGACAGTGGAGATAGAAGTGCTTGTAAACACTGCTGGACCCAGATATAGCTCAAACACTTGATATTTTATGAGGCTCCTCCAGCTTTATCATGTGGTAATGATCAGCTCAGTTTCTCTGCAGCCAAGAGCCTGGTCTCAGAACAAAGCCCTGTGTGTTATTCTGGCACTGCCCTGAGTATAGAGACATGGGCTGACCACTGACATGCCGAGGAGGAGAATAAACCCAGACACAGATTGCATTGTTCAGGGACATGAAGCCTTGGCTAATAAACTGAGCCAGCAGGCCAGCTGCTAGTTTGAAGAGGAGCAAGAGCTCTCAGCTCTCAAAAGCTCTCAAAGACTCAGAAGACAAGAGGCCACTGCAGTGCACTTACTTGGAAAGAACATGGTTTTCATGGCCCTTAAGGCCAGATCCAGAACTTGTGGCTCAGATGTGGAAAACCTCACTCTTGTTTTAAGGTTCACTAAACAAGGCAATCCATCCAAACCTCATCTTATTTCTTCACCTTATCTGAGCTATTTATGCAGTGAAGAGGACAAGCAGATACAATCTGCTTATACACTGCCACAAGCATTCGGTCTTCCTCCAAAACCTCATCCAAAGAGCAGAGCTGCCACTTTCAGAGGAGTCACACACTTTACTGCTCAACTTCAAGCACTGTCCCTTCTTCTGCAAAGACTAATTCTTCTGCTTCAACATACTCACCTGGGTGACAGAATATGCCAGAGACAGCACAGTGGTGATTGCCAGCACACGTTTCACACTCGACTTGCTCTCCAAGTGACCTGTAATTACAGGGTACAGAAGTGACTCCGGATGTAATCCCAGCACTGGTTAAAATCAGTTCTTTCCAGAACCAATAAAGGAAAACATTTCCAGAAGCCTTCAAGTGAAGCTTAAAGCTCACTAAACCCTGTTTGAAGAGTTGAGCCATTCATAGGCAAAATCCTGCTTATAAAAATAATAGATTGTAACTTGCTTTCCTCCTGTCCACACTAATACAGAGAAAACAACTAAGTTGTTCTGCTGAGGTTACAGAAGAAAAAAAGGCAGGAATGACTCTAGCATCAGGTACACTGAGATGTTAATAAAGCTTCTTCTCAGGAAAAAGAGTTGGTGGGAGGCTGGGGTAGAGAAATCTGTACTGGAATATACAGAAGCAGGCAATCTCCAGAAGCTTCTTCTAATCTTAATTATTCTGTGAGCCGTAAAATGATGAAAACAATACTGCTCTGGTGTCCCACTAAAAGATGCAACAGTGATACCTACCAACCCCTCTCCTCTACCTCTGACCCACAGGAAGAGGCATTTCCACTTGCACAACTGGAAAAAGTAGAATTACAATTGCAGGTACAGATAAAGCATTTGAATGCAGCCAGGATATAACCAAATCAAAGATGGGATAAAAGGGATAGAAGGGCCCCCAAAGGAACCATCTTAAATAAAATGGGGTTGAAGCAAAGATCAGACTGTTGATCTTGGCATAAAAATCTTCTTTACTTAAGCTGTATACTCTATCATATGAGTGCAAGACAAACAAAGCACATATAAACCCTTAAATTGCACAAGCCATAGATCTGTAAATATAACCAGGCTTTCAGCCACTTCTAACTAAAACTCCACAATATACCCTTTGTAAGTTTTTCTATAGCCTCTTCACTTTAGAGAATCAGCATCACCATGAAATTATAGATGCAGCCTCTGTGGAAAGAAAGGGAAAAGGCACCATTCAAAGCACTCAAAAAACCTCCTGACACATACCAAAGGCAAGGCCTAGAATCACCACACTCAGTTCAATCGCCAGAAGGAAGAACCTTGTGATCTCCCACAGGATCTGAGGGATAACAGAAACAAGACAAACATGATTAGATGGAGCCAGGAACCAGTTTGAAGTTAATAAAGCAAAACTCCAGGGGATGGCAACCTCAATGGCTGGTCATTTCCACAAGCCCTTCTGATGCTTTGTAGGGATACCAATCACATGCTTGTTCCAAGCCCTGTTTGTGCTTGTGAAACAGAACAGTTGTGTGGGAATGAGCAAATAGCAGGTTTACAGAGAGGAAGTGGCCATGGTTTGCCCCAGCTGAGGATCTGTCACTTGTCTCAGATGTGCTCCTGCTGCTGTGCTCCCAAAGAGCACAAGGCCATGATGACCTCAAAAGTATAACATGAAACAGGGCCCGTTCTTAGAGCAGCAGATATGCCTGAACAAACTCTGTATTCTCCCCTCTTCCAAAGCTACTGGTCCTTAAATCTAAGGCATATTCAAGTATAAAGCACTCCCCGTTCCAGCCTGTCATTCGCAATCTCATGTTTTAATTGGTGAAACAAGACCAAAAAAAAGCAGGTGAGGCAACTTTTCAGGGAGTCATGCAATAAATCAGTGCTAAACCTTGAACAAGGTTCCATATTCTGGCTTATTAACCCTTTACCTCTGAACACTGAATGGTACTCTCTCTTGAGGATACATAATATTTTAAGAGGCATTTGATAAGATGCTTCTAATCTCATTAAATACTCTGTGTGTGCATATATGTCAGAGAACACAAAAGAAACATAAAAGACAGGATAGAACATGTGTTTATAGAAAAAAAACAGCCAGAGTATCTGTCTTGCTACATGATTTCCCAGTTGCTGCACTTAGCAGCAACACAAGAGCTGAAGAAAAACACCTTTCCACCTCATTATTCAAGTCCTGGACCTACATCTGTTGGACAGAGGTGAATGAAAATGCTACAAATATTCAGCCACTCACAACAGCAGCTCATCACAATGCTTTGACAGCAACATTAAATAGACAAACAGGGGAACCACACTGATCCCAGAGTATAAAGCCCAAAGACCTGTACTCTGTGGGTGGCCCCTCTTTCTCTAACAGCTCAAAAACTGCACAGCTTTTTGTTTTAAGTAATATTCTGCTACAAGTCAAATTACTAGAAAGGAAGAGCAAGTACAAAAATATTTCCTGTTTGCTAAGGGTTCACCCTGTGCTCAGAGTGGCTGCAAGGACATTCAGGTGTCAATCTCAAAAGGGAAGTTAGTTTTATTTGCATTTAATACAAAAAAATTAAACATTTTCAAAGAGCCATTGGAATACTGCAAGAGTAACAAAGGCCAGGTCTTGCCTATCCACTAAAGGTATCTGAATGTTTACCTCTTGAAAAAAGAGAATCATATCATCCCTGTAACAGGAAACTTTTGCTGCCACTATTTGTGTGTCTATTTTAGGAAATCCATTGTTTTACCATCCTGGATGTTGTGATAATTTAGATCCAGCTTTCAAAACAGGATTCCATAGCACACATAGCTTTGAGTACTACAAAAAAACCACATTCTTCTTGTACACACCTAAGAGGGAAGCCAGAGCAGATTGCTGTGATCAGAAGCACACAAAGCACAGCCTCTAAAATCAGTGTTGCACCTACCTTGTCAGCAACCATGGCAGCATCAGAGGCACTCACAGTCATGGAGACAACAGCACGAGCAATGCCAACTAAAGCCACCACAAATACCTGCAAAAGAACAGCAAAAGTGAGCTCATGTCAAAAGGCATATATGTAATAGTGATCAGAAACCCTTTTGGAATGCCATTTCCAGGTCATCTTTCAAGACTGATAATGTGTACTAAGAATTTCCTGTAGCAGACTAGGGTTAATTTTCTGAAAGAGATTCCTCAGACCTGTTAGATAGGAGTACTGCCTTAGAATTTAGGAAGGGACAATTGCCTCCACTGTCAGATTAAGCTCCAAAGAGTTCTTCACCCAGTCTTTAAAACAGTATCTTAACAGTCTTCCCACCCTTCATTCCACTGGGGCAAGGGAGGGGAAAAAGAAACAGAGAAAACATATCCCTCTACAAAACTACAAAACCAAATGGTTGGTATGTCTGACTAAACCAATTACATCAGATAACAGAAACCACTCCATACCAACTGCCACACTTCACAACTGTGACAAAAATAAGTCTGCAGTCCTCTCACTCCACACTGACAATGCTCAGGAATGCAGAGGAAAGTCACCTGCAGCCACCAGCTTTAAAATATCTTACCCTGCTGTACAGTGCAACATAGAGATCCCCAAGTCCCTTTATGTATCATTTTTAAGCATGACAGCTCAGTGAGGCTCAGTTACCAACCCCTGTGCTGTCACAGCCCTACCATGCAATTAAGAGCTTTGCTGGATGTATCTACACTCCACTGTGCAGATTTATACTCTAGAAAAGCAGATTTTTCCAGATTAAATTCTCTGAGTCACAGGCTGATCCTAATGATGAAGGTAGGAGACAGCTAAACCTATCAGAGAACCAAGAGTCCAAGTTGATTCTAAGGTGGTAACAGAATGAAAATGACCAATAAGTCACAAATGGATGAGTATCTCCTCCTTAGCAGAAGAAGGTACAGCAGTGACATGAAAGAAGAAAACAACAATCCCTCCTGGGGTGGAAAACTCCATAACAAAACACTGACAAAAAAGAAGGGTCCCTGAATATAATGGTGTTCTAGAGCAACAAAGGAAGGAAAAAGGAAAAGATAAAAAAATCACCACAGGAGAGAAAAATCCACTCAAATCCAGCAGATATTGTCCCAGAATCTATTAAAAGTTGAATTCAGAGAGTGCAAAAAAATCTTTGTGTCCACTTCTCGTAGTACACCTTCAACGAAAAGCAGATTTTATCCCTGCAAGAGCTGGTCTAGGCTCACTCCACTAGTTTAGTGACATTGTTTATGAGTGGTAATAAAAAAACCACTCATCAGTTCAAAGGCACAGAGTGGTACTCACTAGTATGTAGAATGTAGTGAAGATTGGGCTGGAAGTGACCCGGATTTTGGCCCTGGCAGAGGGCAGCTTCCAGAGAAGAAACATAAAGAAAAGCACATTGGGAACCAGGAGCAGAAGATCCCAGTAGCGGACTCTGCAAAAAGAAATTAAAACAGGTTTTATCCCTGTTCTTCAGCCTCTAAAAGGGAAGGCACCAGCCCCAGTCCCTTCTCAACTGAACTCTGAGAAACAAAGCTGTTTCCTGTGGCAAAGGCCCTGTGTTTCCTCTGGTCCCATTTCCTCCAACTCACCTGGACTTCCCAATGTCCTCATAGAGCAACAACAGGCACTTGTGCGGCACTGTAATATTTGTGTCATTGATCACCGGCGTTGTCATTGGGGAGAGAGTTGTCACATTATCCAGTGCTGTGACCAGGGCAGTTGAATGTGTGATGTTGTCAGACAGAGAGAATGTCATCACAGACATCATGGACCGGAACATCCTGTCTTCCTTCTGGTCCAGGTCAGACAGTGTAAGCAGAGAAAAAAAGCAATATTAAATCAGTTGTGAGTCAGAGTTAAAACAACAGATCCCTGATATTAGGTCCCTGCACAACTGCTTCCTGCATGGTACAGCCAATTATCACCATGTCAAAGGCTGTATTACACAACAAAATGCCACCTGCCCTAAGTCTGCACACAGCCATTAGGGTGGACTAGTATAAACCAACTATTTTATATGAGAGTAACAAGCACCTTCAAATGGTGCTATGTGGGATTAAATTTTGTGATTCTTTGAGCTTTGGCAGATTCCTAGAAGAAATCAGGACTCAACAGCAATATACAGCATCATCAGATGCAGACAAAAACCCTACTTATCCAGGACACTCATCATTCTAGGTCCCCAGATCATGAAGTGACAGTCAATGATTTGATTTCAACTACTGCAAAGAAAAGATGAAGGCCTCTACTGAAAACCTGTTGCTGTTACCAACCCTGAAGTCCAAGACCGGGAAGAGCCTCACATACACCCACCTAAAGGGACTGTACAGTCTTTACCTTTCAAATTTAACACTGGCAAAAAACAAGATTCAGCATTCTTTTTCTAACCCTCTGCAAGACAACAGAACTAATCTGGTTTTGAGCAAATCTCTTCTCACCCTAAAGCAGAACCCTCACTGTTAAAGCATTACTGTAGCTACAAGCTGAATACAAACACAGGGTCCAATCACCCCTCTTGACAACCCCCAAAGAAGAGATCGCAGACAACCGACAGATGCAAAAAAGATAAATTTCTGTCAGCCAACATCTTAAAGATGCACATTGCCAGGGACAGCTCTTGAGCAGTCTGTGTGTTATAGCTAATCCGGGATTTATCTCCAAAAAAATTTCTCCCTGTTTGACTTCAGCCCTGACTTGCATGGTGAAAACTGACAGCCCCCATGACAGGGCTCAGAAGGTATTTTCCCTTAGAGGTTCTGGGTGACTCACAAGCTGGAAAGAATCAGCACAGCCCTGTGTCATCTGCTGAGCTTTCAGAGTTCAGTAGCACCTTCTCCACAAATTGCTTGAGACTGTCAGTCACAGATTCTTCTTTCTCTTCAGAGGCTGAGACTTCCCAAGTTCTCTAAGGGGCAGGGGAATCATCCCACCCTCACTCAGCCAACAAACCCTCCCTTTGATTCATCCTTGCTGACAGATACTCCCTGAGCTGGGATTTTCTTTCGTGACTGCCGTATGCTGTGCTGCATGAGAGACATCACAGTAAATAAACACACAGACCTGGAAGGAGCAGCTTCGTGCCAAGGCGGCAAAACCTTGGCCAAAAAATTCTACTTCTAACTACGGGTTCCAGCAACCAAGCTTCACATTCCAGACTTTTCTGCAGAAGTATCCTCTCTTCCTTTCAGCTTCTCAGTTCTCTGAATTGACATTGTTGAGAAGGATTTTCTCTTAGCAATTTTGCTCCATTCTCTTCCTCTGTAACACCAGTTACATCTCAGTAGCAGCAAGGGCAAGCACGGTCACATCTGCCAACACGGAAAAATTTCTACACGATTTTTTAAAAAGCTGGGGAAAAGTAGAGAAAAACCTCACAGACCACAGGCAGAGTAATATTGTCAACTGTGAACCATCACAACCTCCTAGTAGCTCTTCTGGGACAAAGAATTCCATCTGCTTGTCACACTGAAAAGAGCTCAAGCATAAAGCTGTGAGAGATTTACATTAGAAAAACAACTTCTTATGAAAAGAGCAAACAGGCTCCATTATTTTTCTCTAGAAGCCAGCACTATCACGCAACAGCAGCCGCTGATAAGGAGAGGAGTTGGCCACACATAACAGAACTCCAGTCACAAGGTTTCAAAGGGCAAAGCAGAATCAAGCTCACCTCTCAGCCAGGCTGCTCGCTACAGCCTGATACTTGTATTCTTCCTCCCTAGATAAAATGTACCCAAAGCAGAACACCAGAACATGCATCCTGGTAAGAGAGGGCAGCCAAGGCCATCAGACAGACAGCAAGGTGGTCATGCTTTTCTAATAGCTACGGCCTACAGCAAGGATGTAGAGAACCGGCCCATTCCTGTCCAAATGAACAGCAAAAATCCTGCAGCAACAGGACCAGGAATTGATAGAAAGGATCCAACTAGGGACTGTCACCCCCAGCAACACTGCTCCTTACAGTACACTGTCCTTGCCCCGTCTAGTGCTAAATAAATCCAGTCAGCTGAACATATCCAAGAGCTCACTCACCACACCCTGCCTGCACGGGACTGCCCGCTTCAGCCAGCCCAGCCCACGCAATGGGGACAAAATCACCCCAGAGCCGCATTAAAAGAAACCAGTGCTGCAGTCATGGTCTCCCCTTTCCATCCAGCATGTAGCTCTATACACCAGAAAACAAAATATTTTTCTGCTCTCCAGAGGAAGTCAGACTGACTTGGTCGAGGCCAATTCCTCAGTCCAGGCCCTGGACAAGCTGCATTTGGAGCAAGAACAGGCACATGACTCCTGGGCTGCACTGACAGCACCGGGAAAGGCTCTGCTGTACCTTCAGGGAAATGTTGTCTCACCAATGGATATTGTTCCTTGAATCATGGCACCGTAACAATATCAAAGCTCACTGAAATTGAGAGCTTACATCGCTGGCAATTCTCTGTATTCTCAAAGCCCACCTATAGAAAGGTGAATTACACACTGCCAGAATTTCAACTCTAATAAAAAAAATGGAAACTTTTCTTCCTTCCTGCAAACATTATCAGAAAGTCTCTTAATTACAGGTCATGGTGAGGTTAAGATTGCTCCCTACAGTATTCTGTTTGTGCAATAAAAACTGCACTGACCAGATCCCTGCTTAAATACAACTGTTACTTCAATAACTTAAATGCTTAAAAAAACCCGAATACACTAAAAGTAACAAAAGACACTAAAAATAAAAATACACTAAAAAAATATATACTAAAAGTAAAAATAAGAGCGTCTTTTTTTTTCTCTTCCATTTTAAGAACGCTCATCAACCCCCACTTTTTGTCACAACAGTTGCATTTTTCGTTTCATTCTTAGAATTTCATGAATTTTCCCTCAGTGATGAAGGCGCTGCCCTGCAATTCGATTCTCACATGTCGTTCCGAACTTAGCTTAAAAATAAAATAACTACAATGTGGAAAAAAAAAAAAAAAAGCGGTGAAAAATACCGAAAGCAGAAGTACCAACAAAAAGCCAAAAGGCTCAGACACAGAGAGCCCTGGCCCAGAGGCGTATTTCAGCAACGCATATCCCGAGGTTTCTCCTGTTTTGGTTTTGATTCCTCTGGAAGGCGGGCGCACAACACGCAACACAAGTAGCAGTGCGTGGTCACCTCGTTCCGAGGCGCTGAGGACGCACCGCCTGTTTCACAGGCTGCCGAAGCGGCAGAGCTGGAGACCCGCTGCAGTTCCATCGCACCCTCCGCCGGGCAGAGCTGTCCCCGCGGCTCCTGCCGTGAGGCGCCCGGGCTGCACCAGGAGGCCCTGGGAGGCCCGCGCTCCCCGCGCTCCCCGGCCCCGCCGCCCCGCTCTGAGGCGCCCCAGCGTCCCTCCGGCCCCGTCACCCCTCCCGCCGGCCCCGCTCCGCCCGTACCCGCCGGGCCCCGCTCGTACCCGCCGCCGCTCAGTCCCGGGGCCCCGGCCCCGCCATCCAGCCCCGGCCCTACCGCTCCCCTCGGCCGGGGAGCGTGGCACAAGAGCGGCCCGAGCGCAGCGCCGCGCAGCCCTGCGGAGACACAGCAGCCACAGCCGGGGCTTGTCGGCCGAGCCCGGCGGCGCTATTGAGAGACGGTCCCCGAGAGGGCGCCGGCTGGACCAATCAGAGAGCGGGCGCTGTCAGAGGGGCCAAAAGAAATAGCGTAGAGAGCCAATAGGAAGGGCCGGGAGGCGGGACTAAAGGGGAGGGCTCGCCTTGCCTTAAAGGAGCCTCGTCCCTGACCCACCTGGGGTCCTCAGGGCGGCGTGGGGCGGCCGGTGGGGATGGCCAGGGAGGTGACCTCGGAGGTGACCTCGGGGGCGACCTCGGGGGCGACCTCGGGGGCGTGGGGTCCGCCTGTGCCGGGCAGGCTCTGTCCTTTACAGCCCGATCCCGCCCCCCAGACCAGCCCGCACAGCCCAACATGCCACCCAACCGTGAGAGCTCTGCAACCCAGCGTCACACACCTCCGAGGGGAAACAGGATACACCTGCGCAGGAATTCTGTACAGCCTGGGCATCCGAGGCAGGGCAGTTAATAATTGAGGGAGAGTCGATAATAAGTCCCTGCAGGGGAGAATGATTAACAACCAGGGAGTTTGGCTTTTAAGGAGAATTTAAAGCTGACTGAGGAAACTCAGCCTAACTTGGCCAACAGCTGCTAAGGGGAAACACCGTCAATAATGAGCAGGATTTGGCGGTGCAAATACCAGGCAAACCAAAGGGACGCTTAGTATAGTAAACAAGGAAGTAACTGTGACAAATGAGCCAAGATTTATATAGGAAATTAAAGGAAATAACCTGCTAAGCACAGCACATTATTCTCAGCAGTAAGAGCTGACTGACAGGGAAGCGTCAAGGAGAGCGTTTGTTATCTGAGTCATTTCAAGGACTGGAGGATACATTCTAGCATGGTTTTCTACCTGTGGTTCACCTGTGGCTGCAGGCATTGCTTCTGTAGGAATGCAGGGCTTTTGCTAAGCTGAAGTTTGCTCTACAGAGCCTACACCTCTTTAGAAGATCCCTACGTTGGTCAAGGTTGCATATTCTTCTCTACCAAGCACCACACACAGAGGGTTCCAGGCCCTCCTCACATGTAGCTCTTGCTCATCTTGAATCTGCTTGATCCTCTTCTCAGGTCAAATTTTCCAGCTACACCTCAGCAAGCCTCATGAAGGGATTGTAGCTGGAGATTTGCCTGCCTCAGCCCTATTCCTCTGATTTTGCACAGGGTTGAAACATGTTTTCATGCTGGTGTCATGCCTTTGGAATGACATCTGGAGAAGCCAGTCCTTAGCTTGTCTCATCTCATACTGCTGTTCAGGTTAATGATATGTTGCAATATTTTGACATGTTCTATTTATGGATCCAAGCTCAAAGGCTTGGCTGACACCAAGATCTCTGAGTTACAGAAGGGACACTTCTGCTTAAAGAGAGGTGGAGTGTTTCTGCCTAAAAAGTGCCTTGGTAACAGACAAGTAAAATCCATGTCTTCTCACTTGTAGCCTCAGGCACTAACTAGTTGAATGTGTTACCTCCCACATAACTGTGTTAGGAGGAGACATTTTGCTTTCCAATGCACCTGCTCTTCCAATCTGATTCAGTTTGAGGCTGGAGCCCAGTATTTGGGACACCAGATCCAAAAGCTGTTTCATGGTCAGGAGTCTGCTGGGTGTCACTGCAAGGACCATGACACTTCACCTCCTGCCTTACTCACTACTTATATGAAACAGGAGGTGGGGATCCACACTTATGGTTCATTTGTATTAACCAGCCTTGCCTGTCAGCCCCAGCATGGCGTGTGCAAACATAACTCTCCCACCTCCAAGGACTGCTCCGTGGACTTACCTGCACACATCCTTCTACTTCAGCTGAGCACTGCTGCTCTCTGCATCATCTCCTCTGACCATCTCCTGCCATGTAAAGGTGGCAGGCCTCACTCCCTTTGTCCTTGCTGTGTCACTTGGTGTGACACAGCAGCACCGATGTCTGGATGTCTGTCCATCCAGCTGTCCAGTGCCTGGAGAGACAGTGGCACCCTGTGGTGACACCGGTTCATCACAGTGTGTCTTCTGGGCCTTGTCAGCACCAACTTAGCCATGTCCTGGGCTGCCTTCCCTTAAGCCATATGATCTTTTAGGTCAGAAAAGACCGGACATTAGGAAAGAATTCTTCATTGGAGGGGTGCTCAAGCAGTGGACAGGCTTCCCAAGGACGTGGTGGAATCACCATCCCCAGAAGTGTTCAAAAATGACACAGATGTGGTGGTTAGAGAAATGATTTAGTGGTGGATTTGGTAGGGCTGGGTTATAATGGTTGGACCTTGGGGACCTTTCCCAACCTTCATGGTTCTGTGATTCTGTGACCACATCCAGACCATGGTGGTCTCCAGGACCCTACAAGTCAGGGCATCTTGGGGAGGTCCCTGTGTCTGTTTCATTCTGAGCACCAGCCAGCTCCCCGTCATGTGTCACAGAGAAGAGGCTGAACCACTCTCCTATTTATATGATGATGCTCCTGCTTTGCTATATTAGTACCAGCCTGAATCATCCAGCTGGGCTCCTGGAAGAGCCATTTCAGATTGTCAGCTGCCTCTTCAGTCACTTTTGCTTCTGGTGTCTCCTGTTTCACGGTCACTGTCCCATGCTCGAGAGCAGCCAAGAGCAGAAATAGCCTGATACTAAATAGTGGTCAGAAACCCTTCAGAGAATGCAGGTCTCCAAAATCCAAACCACCTGCTGTTATGCAAGACCCAGTGGCCTGGGAGGGAGCATTCCACCTCCTTGCCAAACATCAGCTCATTGCTTGTTTTGTCTCTCTGAATTCCTCTTCCCGTCTCTATGGGACAGACGCTTTACTTCAGTTCCTCTCCCAAATGGCATTTGCTCGCTGCACTGAACAGCTGGAGAGACAGATGTACCTCCAGAACAGTTCTGATCAGCTCCTTGTTACTTTTAGAACATAGCGGCTCACAGTAAAAAAAAACCAAAACAACCAAACCCCCATAGAATGTCAGAAACTCCTTCCCACGTCTTGTAGTTTTAGCGAGAATCAGAACAAAGGTGATTCAACTGAGTCAGGGGCAAACCCGGTCAAGCCAGGCTTGATTTTAGCTGCCTGCCAAAGAGGCAGGCATGAACACGGCAATTCACAGTGCGATCTCTTCCGTGACTCGGGTCACCGGCAGGAGGACACCCCTTGAGCCCACAGGGAAATGCCCAAATGTTTGCCAAAGTCTGCCACTGCCGCCCACCAGGCTCCCGAGCCCTTTGGCCGGGGGTGGCCCTGGCTCCCTCCCGCTGCAGGCTCCCGCCCCCGCCTCATCCATATTCACAGCGGCGGGGCCCGCCCCGTTATCCATTATTCATGAGGTTTCGCGCGCTTTTGTGACCACGTGGGCAGTTTTCGCGCGGAATCCGGCGGGGCAGGAAGCGGCGGAGATGGCGGTGAGCGGCCGGGCCGGGCCGGGCCGGGGCAGCGGGGCCGTTGGGGTGCCACCCCCGCGGGCTGCGGGCTCCGGGTCCTCCCCGCTGCGGGACACTTGGCGCTGCGGCCGTGCGGGGTCCAGAGAGGATTTCGGGGTGGGGAGGGCAAAGGGGGTGCGCTCGGCGGGGACTCCCGAAACACTGGTGTCCCCGGCGCCGCAGAGAAGAGCGGGCCGGGGCAGATCTGACCCTTCCCCTCTGCTCCGGCTGCGCTGCGCTCGGAGGATGGGTTTACCCCCGTCTGCCCCCCCCCATATACTTCCATTGTCATTTGCGAGGAGGGCTAATTATGACTTATCGGTGATCTATATACCCTCCTGTGATCGCGGCCTGCATCGCCCAGGCCCCGGGAGGCACTGATCCCCCCGCCCTCACCCCGCTCCTGCCCTCGCAGGACTCCTCCGAGTCGCAGGCGGCGGTGACCAGCCCCGTGCGGAGCTCCCGCCGCGGCGATGCCTTCACGTCCAGCCCCGGCCGGGACCTGCCCCCCTTCGAGGATGAGTCCGAAGGGCTCTTGGGAACCGAGGGGCTCCCCGAAGAGGAGGAAGAAGGGGAAGAGCTCATTGGGGAAGGGATGGAAAGGTAAGGATACTGTTGGGGGTGGGGGGAGTCTGGCGATGGGGTGCTGGCGATGTCAGTGCAGCCACCAACGCGGGTGGAGGGGGCTCTTGGGCCTTTTTTGAATCCTTCTGCTGTGCTGGTAGCTGAGGTGAGGGGGCTGAAGAACTGCTGGAAGTGGAGAAAGGTCAGGGTATGGTGTCATTTGAATCCTGGGAGAACTGAGCAAAATGCCATCGTGGTCCAGGATGGGTACACCAGGATCTACTTGGATGCATGATGTGCATCCATCCCATCTCTTCACTCCTGCCGGCATGAATTTTGGCGTTTTTTTACTCAGCCAGGCCTGCCTGGCAAGCTGAACTTTGCAACACAAAGGCTTGAATGCTGGCATTCCTAACCATGCTGCTGGAGCCCTTGGTATTCCTAACAGTGGTGCTGAAGCCCTTTACTGCAGGACATCTTCCGTTGGGAAGTGCCTTCCTGCTCAACACATTCTGTCCTGCTGCAGAAAAACTGTCCTGACACCTGCCCAGCAGTAGCCAGAGGAGGGCTGCAGAATTGCTTTCCTGGCCTGATTCCATGCTCTGTGTGTATGCTAGGGACTACCGCCCCATCCCGGAGCTGGATGTGTATGAAGCAGAGGGCCTGGCCCTGGATGATGAAGATGTGGAGGAGCTGACTGCCAGCCAGCGGGAAGCTGCTGAGCGAGTGATGAGGCAGCGGGACCGCGAGCTGGAGCAGGGCATGGGCCGCATGAGGAGGGGACTGCTCTATGGTAGGTGCAACGAGCTGTACCGAGTGTGCCACTCTGGGTGCTTGATGATAACCCAGCCCTTGTGGGGGAGCTGGGCTCTTTACCCTCAGGTTAGCAGGGAGGTCTCTAGAGCTCCAGTGTATCTGGGCTCTTAGTGAAATCGCTGGCTGTGGGCTTGGCTGGATTCCCCAGTGCATGATCCCTTTCCTTTGGGCTTCCTAGGAGCTCGTTTGGTGTGTTGTTCTGGTTACTGCTGAAACAAAGTCAGGATCCTGGGCCTGTGTCAAAGAGTTGGGTTCAACCAAGCATATACTGTAGAGTTTGTTGATGTTGGTGCTCCTGTACAGACTTTTGTGGGCTGTGTGGAAGGGCCTTCAATGCACTTTAAGCCTGTTCCTTGGTCAGTGCATTAATGGGCTTGAATGTGTGCTGTTGCATACAAATCTTCCTATTCACATCCTTAAAGTCTTAGCTATGTTGTGGAAGATGTAGGAGCTAGTCTGGAACTGGATTTCGGCTGGGCCTGGGATGTCTCTTGGTTTGTATCCCAGGCTCTGATGTCTTTACTTCCACAGCCCATGCAATCCCCCTGTGACTAACCCAAAGAGTGGGAATGGGAATCCCAGCTCTTGAACCGTTTTTCCTTCCAACCCTCAGACAGTGATGATGAAGATGAAGACCGTCCTGCGCGGAAGAGGCGGCTGGCAGAGCGGGCTGCCGAAGGCATGGAAGAGGAGGATGAAGACATGATTGAGAGCATTGAGAATCTGGAAGACATGAAAGGGCACTCAGTGAGGGAATGGGTTTCCATGGCAGCTCCCCGGCTTGAGATCTATCACCGCTTCAAGAACTTCCTGAAGACCCATGTGGATGACCGTGGGCACAATGTCTTCAAGGAGAGGATCAGTGACATGTGCAAAGGTAGGGCTGGGTTGTTGGAGGCTCTCTCTCTCTTTATGTGGGTCACGGTACTTTGTGGTGATCCAGTCCAGAGGTGGATATTTTTCTGCCTTCCTGCTTTGTTTCAGACATTGAATCAGCACTTTAAGAAGCCCTGATGCTGGTGGAGATAAATGAATAATGGAAACATGTCTACTGTCTTCTTTGATTCTGGCTGACTAATTAGAAGGCCCCTGGCGTCTGCTCCTCATTAATATTCATATCGTAGAAATGCTAGCAGAAGAGTATGTGGGGCAGCAGACAGTGGTCTGCAAGTTTGTGATCTGAAAGAGACAACAATTGCTTGCTGTCTGCACCAGTTACTTTCTCACACTGGAAACTGGATTATCCAGTGAGGGGACACAAATAGACCTTGTGACTTTGGAAACCATGTCAGTGTTGCAGCCTTGTATTCTGACTAGGCGCTGCCAGAAGAAACGGTCATTAAGGCTGTCATTGATGAGTTTTAAAAGCAGAAATTGTCACATCTAGGAACAGCTCATGTAACTGCACTTGTTGTATTTCTTCTTTATATTGAGCAGAAGCTTGAGCAGTAGAACAGGATCAGTTTTATAAAGCTGGGAAATAAAAGGCATTTGTCTCATCCATTTCGATGAACATAAGACACAGGAGGTTTTTTTGCCAGCCATTCAGCACACATAATGTCTCCTATTAACTTCTGTTTCCTGGAGGTCTCTGAGAGAGTTGTGTGTTGGGCTGAGGCTTTTGAATCTCAGGGACACTGAGCCTGGGAAGTATCTGTGCAGAACTGGAGAGGAACAATCACAAGCTTGGTACTGATGAGGAGAATGTGTTAGAGAAATAAATTTAAAAGGGTTTTCCACCCATTTTCAAATTTTAACCTCTAAACATTTTTCAGGGAAGGTGCAGAGATCTGCAGGATTCAGGCTTGTCTGTTTTGGTGATCCTTTGCAAACTCCTTGAGGAGTGAACAGGCTGAAATTACAACTCACCCCATCTTTTTCTTAAGAGAACAGAGAGAGTCTGGTGGTGAACTATGAGGATCTGGCAGCCCAGGAGCATGTCCTTGCCTACTTTCTGCCCGAGGCCCCAGCAGAAATGCTGAAGATCTTTGATGAAGCAGCCAAGGAAGTGGTGTTGGCCATGTACCCCAAGTATGATCGTATTGCTCAGGAGATCCATGTCCGTATCTCCCACCTCCCTCTGGTGGAAGAGCTGCGGTCACTCAGGTAAGAGCAGAACTACCAGCAGTGGCTGTGGGGCCTGCATTAGGCTTTGGGGTGCTCAGGACTCACCTGTGAGCTAAACTTGTGGGTAGATCTAAAAGGATAGATGAACTTAGCACATGAGAAAAATCATACCAAGGATGAACTTTCAGCATCCCTGAGGTAAACTTGTGCCTTGTAGCAAGAGCATTTCTGAAGGGTGTTTTGCCTTCTATTCCCTGCAGGCATTCAGCATATCTCTCTCTTTCCTCAGGCAACTGCACTTGAATCAGTTGATCCGGACCAGTGGAGTGGTGACAAGTTGCACAGGGGTCCTGCCTCAGCTCAGCATGGTCAAATACAACTGCAGCAAGTGCAACTTCATCCTGGGACCCTTTTTCCAGTCACAGAACCAGGAGGTGAAACCTGGATCCTGTCCAGAGTGTCAGTCTCTTGGCCCCTTTGAAATCAACATGGAAGAGGTAAGAGGTGATGTGCTTGCCTGGCTGGGGCTGGCTGCTCATCCTGCTCCACTGCCTGTTCCTTCCAGACCTGCCTTGTCTCCCACCCTTGGAACAGCTTGCTGTGGGGAGAGGGGTCTACTGCTAGATCCAGGGGGCTGTGAAGATAGATCTTGTCTGTTTGAGCTCTTGACCTGATTGTACTCAGTTTAGCAATCAAAAGTAATTTATTGCCACGCTGTAGGTGTTTGGATTGAATCTTTTGCCACAATTATCTCTGTGGTACAGAGTTATTTATTCATATTTTAGAAATGCAGGCACACGTTGTCCAGCTCTATTTCCCAAGTTAGGTCAGTCTGTCCTGATCTGTCAGCTTAGGAAACCAGAGAGCAGAATCATTGATGTGGAGCTTCTGACTTTTATTCATTGCTTTATATTCATTGCTGACTTTTATTCATTGCTTTTATTCATTGCTTTGATACCTTTAACTATCAAAGTGAAGCATCCTTTTCCCAGGAACTGGCCCAGTATTTGGGTGGGCAGTGTGGAGGCTGAAACACAGTGGTGAGACACAGCAAAGTGCTTTCCTGTCCCCACTGTTGTCTATCACCCCCTGGAATTGCTCCTCGCAACCTTCCATCCTCCCATGTTCATAATTTTCTAACTGATGTCCAGTAAATCTTTGAATGGCCTTGCTGTCTGAGGTGCCTGTGAAAAGCCATGCTGGTGCCTGCTGGATTTGCTGGGTGACTTTGATTTTGTTCCTACAGACGGTCTATCAGAACTACCAGCGCATCAAGATCCAGGAGAGCCCTGGGAAGGTGGCTGCAGGCAGGCTGCCCCGCTCCAAGGATGCCATTCTCCTCGCTGATCTGGTGGACAGCTGCAAGCCAGGAGATGAGATTGTGAGTACATTGTTCAAGTATGGGGAGAGCACAGGGCATTTTTAAATTCTGACAGTAACATCACCAGAATATCTGTGGGAATGTGGTATGGGGTTGTTCTCAGATACATTTTAGCACCTACTTCTGTGACTTACCTTAAAATGGAGAGAGGGTTGTTTTGGACTGTGCAGGCACTGACATAGCATTTCCTGCTTGCCAGGAGCTGACAGGGATCTACCACAACAACTACGATGGCTCCTTGAACACTGCCCATGGGTTCCCAGTGTTTGCAACTGTGATTCTGGCCAACCACATCGCCAAGAAGGACAACAAGCTGGCTGTTGGGGAACTGACTGATGAAGATGTGAAAGTGATTGTGGGTCTGTCCAAAGATGAGCAAATTGGGGAGAAGGTGGGTCAGCCTCAGACATACCTTTTTTTCTTCTTGATATCTTGCCATCACCTGGCAGCTGGATCAGAAAGTGGTGAAACAGGTCAGATGGCCAAACAGTGGTTAAAGGAACTTTTAGAAATCCCAGTTCTCTCTGAATGGCCTTCTGTTGTTCTCAGACAGCTGTTGATGAGAGTCAGTTATAGGAGGGAAGTAAATAAGAAACTTCCCTTGTACTTTTGGAGGTCAAATTTTCTGTTTCTCCCCTTCCTTATCTTCTGTTTCTTCCCCTTTCTTCTTCTACATCACAACAGGGCTGGAAGCCAGGTGAGAGACACTCAAGACACTGCTCATATCTGATCAGTTTTCTCTCCTTGTGTCTTAAAAGCCAAGTGGGGGAAGTGTTCTGTGGGGCTGATGACTGCATCTCTAGTCTCCTAAAGGGGGTGTTACTGCTTAGCTTAAGTTGTGGTAAAGATTTTAGCTTTGCTTCCTCTATATGCTAAGACATGAATCCAATACTTGAAAGAATAAAGCTCCTGTACTGGTGCATGTTCAACCTCACAGGTTTAATCTCTCTGGGATCTTCACTGCCTTGGCTGTGCTGTTGTTACAGTGACTGCTGTTGCAGTGGATGCAGCAGCTTCAGTCGAGCCAGGAGTGTTTTAACATGAGTAGTCTCTAGCATCAGGTTATTTTCAGAATACTCTTGAGAAAATAAGCCATTTGTTCTTAATATTTTACTATGATGACAATTTATGTGTGGCATAGCCCATTCAGGTACTGTCATGTGCAATGAGTAAGCTTCAGATCAAGGTCTCCAGCTTCACAAGAGCTGATAACAGCCACTGTGATGTGCCTTGTGTACAACAGGGTTGTGGAGGCAGTGGCAGCACCAGACTAAATAATCTGCCATGCCTCAACAGAACCATTTTTGTGAAGCTCCTCTGGGCAACACTGGGTGGGTAGTTACCTTTGAAAAACACTCTTTCCAAAGAGTGTTTTATTATCAAAAAAGTTTGATAATAAAACACTCTTTGGAAACAGCAGTATCTTAAGAGTAGGTTTAGATATGGCACCTTGCTGATGTTCATGCAAAATCCTGCTCAGAATGGGAACTGGTATTCCCTGGACAACTCCTCTGGTTTCCCTTTCAGATTTTTGCCAGCATTGCCCCATCTATTTATGGACATGAAGATATCAAGAGGGGTTTGGCTTTAGCTCTCTTTGGCGGAGAGCCCAAAAACCCAGGTGAGTGTCACTTGTGTCCCTTGGTCCTGCCTGACTCAGGGGAAGGCAAAACGACCTGGGTTTGTCTGTGCCATTGAAACGAGAGTGATTAGAGTTGTCTGTGTGCTTGGTAACAGACAAGGTTTAACAGACTGAGGGGTATCTCTGAAGTGGCTGTTTTATCACACTGAAAACTCGGGTGTGACAGTAGAAATGGTGTGACTGAAAATAGCTCCTGCTGCAAACCTGGGCAAGTTTTTATCCCTGCTCTAGGAGGTCATGTTTAATGCTCCTTCTGGCATGGTTTGACCTTCTGGCAGCCTTATTTATTATCATGTACTTAGAAGGATGTGTTAGGATGTGTCAGCAAGTTTAGCAAGTCTGTTTTACAATGACAACTGCCTCCAAAACTGACTTCCTTTCTCCCTCAACTTCCCTGTAAACTGGTTGCCATGCCTGCTGGTTGCCCTCCCTTCAGCTTTGTGGTGCTCAGGGCAGGGTTGCTGCCAAGCCATGCACTCAGCTGCCATGTGGCTTTCCTATTGCTTTTTTAGGTGGCAAACACAAAGTTCGTGGTGACATCAATGTGCTTCTGTGTGGAGACCCTGGTACTGCAAAATCACAGTTTCTTAAATACGTGGAGAAGGCATCGAGCAGAGCAATTTTCACCACTGGCCAGGGTGCTTCTGCTGTGGGTCTCACAGCCTATGTCCAGAGGCACCCAGTCAGCAAGGAGTGGACTTTGGAGGCAGGAGCCCTTGTGCTGGCTGACAGAGGAGTCTGCCTGATTGATGAATTCGACAAGGTGAGCCCAGCTTCATCTCTCTGGGAAGGACTAGCTGTGAAGAGACTGATTGTAACCTCTGTCTTCTGAGGACGTTCCATAACTCATGGTAACATCACCCAGATGACCAAAGTTCCTGCAGTTTGCTTAGGCCTTTGCTAGTCCATAGTGCAGTTTGCCGCCTTTTCAGAGCATCTGGAGCTGATTCCCCTTGGTGTGTTGAGCAGTGGGGTCTGGACATAGATTCACTCTAAGTCACTCTTGCTTTCCTGTAGATGAATGATCAGGATAGGACCAGCATCCATGAAGCCATGGAACAGCAAAGCATTTCCATCTCCAAAGCAGGCATTGTCACATCCTTGCAAGCTCGCTGCACCATTATTGCTGCTGCCAATCCCATAGGTAAGTGCTGGAAGACTACAGGACTATCTCAGGCTCTCAGCATAAATCCACAGTCATGAGACCAATGGCACAGCTTCCCTTCCCTCTGCCTGGTTCCTTCAGTCTGGAGCAGAGATAAAGCAAGCTGAATAGTCTCTTGTAATGTGCTGGAGGTCTGTCCTTCCTCCAAAGCTCCAGCCTTGGAGCCTGTTTGACCTGGATTGTCTCTGTGACCCAGGTGGGCGATACGACCCGTCACTGACATTCTCAGAGAACGTAGACCTGACAGAGCCCATCATCTCTCGATTCGATATCCTGTGTGTGGTGAGAGACACGGTGGACTCAGTACAGGTAGGGGCTGTGCCAGGAATCTGAGCGTGTGCTGGGCTTTAATGCTGCTGTTGGGATGCTCAGCTGCAGCTGCCCACTGAGTTTTTTCTGTCCAGTGAGTGCAGCTGCCCACTGAGTTTTTTCTCAGTGAGTCCAGTGAGTGTGCTCAGTGTCTGTTAATGCACTACTCTCTTGTAGGATGAAATGCTTGCCCGGTTCGTTGTTGGCAGCCATGTCAAGCACCACCCAGGCAGCAAGGAGGCAGTGAATGGAGACACTAATGAGGTCATTCTTCCCAACACGTATGGGGTTGAGCCCATTCCTCAAGAGATCCTGAGGAAATATATCATCTATGCCAAAGAGAAGGTCCACCCCAAACTCAACCAGATGGACCAGGACAAGGTGGCCAGGATGTACAGTGACCTCAGGAAGGAGTCTATGGTGAGCATACTGAGGAAAGGAGAGAAGAGCCTTATGTATCTAGACTGCAAATCAGCCTGAGACTACTCCAGCATATGTCGACACATTCTTGCCATTCCCATCACAAAAGTCTGTGCCACTGTTTTGTGAGAGACAGGCAGATCCTGCAGTGTCTGCTGAACAGATGATTCTTCATCTAAATGCAGAGTCTCGCCTGTTGGTGATGTGTGGACTGATGGACTGGACACATGTACAGTGCCTGCCATAGCAAAGTCCTTTTGTTGTCACCCAGTCTGGCAGGCCCACAGGAGATGTTTGCATTCACTCAGATCCACGTGCTCCTGACATATTACAGGGAGCCATTATTATTTGTAGAAATGTCCTTCTCTTTTTTCTGTGGGATGTTTCAAGCTCATTTCATGCTCTCCAAGGGAAAGAGGAATTTGTTGAGGTCAGAGGGAAATCTTTGGAGCTTGGGGAAACTACCTTTTTTGATTGGCTTTTTGTTTCTTTAACTGCTAAAATTTGCTGGAGGAAACTGGATTGCTAATCTTGGAAAGACCCTAAACAGTGGCACAGTGACCCACAGCATCCCCTTGTGCTGAATTAAGATGAACAGGGAGGCTGTGCCACGCGCTGTGTCTGTGCCAGCAGGTGGCAGAGCCTCCTTAGCCTCAGTCACCCTCAGAGGTGCAGAGAGCTCCCTGCAGTGTGAAAGGAACTGGATTCTGGGCCAGAAGGCACCTGTCTTGCCCTGTGTCTTGTATCCTTCAGTAAGGTGTTGTCTCCTCCTCTTTGCCCTTAGGCAACGGGCAGCATCCCCATCACGGTGCGGCACATTGAGTCCATGATCCGCATGGCCGAGGCGCACGCCCGGATGCACCTGCGGGATTACGTGGTGGAGGACGATGTCAACATGGCCATCCGGGTGATGCTGGAGAGCTTCATCGACACGCAGAAGTTCAGCGTCATGCGCAGCATGCGCAAGGTGAGCACCGGCTGGGCTGGGGGCTGGGGCTGCACCTCACAATGCAACCTGCAGCCCTTGCGTTGCCCTGCCTGTGGGAAGAGACTCTTCCATGCTCTGCAGGGATCTGTGCTGTGGAGCCAGGCGCTGAGCCTGTGTAAATGCATTCCTGTGGGTCTGATGTGTTCAGGAAGTTCCTTGTCTGACCATCTGGGAGCCACTCTGGCAGTCACACTAACACTACCTGAGCTGAGACCAAGGCCATTTCACAGCTACACATACCACAGTCACAGTGAGGTTTCCTTACCAGCTTGACCCCAGGTTTCCCATGGCAGAGTCTCAGACATCTGGATACTTAAAATAATTTAATCATGGTGCAATAACAACAGCTCAAGCTGGGTGCCTTCAAGGAGGGACCCCAAACAAGGCACTGTTCCATGACTGCCGCTAATTAGTCTGGGGTGAGGCAATGTTTTTGTTGGGCCTGAGAAGGAAGTATACCTTGAGCTTGCTATTTTGGCACAGGGCTCCCACTGCTGCTGCTGCCAGGTGATCAAGCAGAGCAGGCAGTTTGTTTCTTCACATTTTTATTGGGCTCTCAGGATAGAGTTAACCACAGGGCAGTCCTCACTGTGGGTTAGTGTGCAGTCTGCCCTGTTCTCTGAGTAGCAGGGGCTGGCTCTGAACAGCTCTTGGCTGGCCACAGGCTGGCATTTATCCACTGCTGAGTGCCCTCTGTCTGGACAACTTGTAGCTTCTCTCTGTGGCCTCAAATGGCCAGCCAAGTGTGAGCGTCTGCTGGGGAGGCACAGGGCACTCTGGGTTAAGGAAAACTGCTCTGTGCCTTGCCCAGGGTCAGCCCTCCCACAGCTGTGTCCTCGTGGGCAGCACAGCTCCACAGCAGTGCAGTGCCAGCCCCCAAAAGGCACCTGGGCCCCTACCGAGATTCTAGATGGGAATAAGAGCAGGCAGCAGAGGAGTGTCATAGCTGTCAGAGGGATTTGACAAGGCCAAAGTCATTTGAGAAACACTAAGGGCACAGGTGACAGCAGTGTCATTAGGTTCCCCTTGTGCTCTGTGGGAGGAGGGGGTTGGTTGATGTTGGGCACTGCAGTGCATCACTGTTCCTGATCCTCATGGCTCATCTCATCCTCCCTCCCAGACATTCTCCCGCTACCTTTCATTCAAGCGAGACAACAACGAGCTGCTGCTCTTCATCCTGAAGCAGCTGGTGGCAGAGCAGGTGACATACCAGAGAAACCGCTATGGAGCCCAGCAAGATACCATAGAAGTCCCAGAGAAGGACCTGGTGGACAAGGTATGGGCTTATAACAAGCTGCCTCTGGGACTGGTTCATGCTCTCTCTGCAGCCTCAGCACCAGAGGCATTTGCAGACTTTCAAATTCCCTTCCTGCTCTATGATACCATAAAAAAGACTGGTGTTAATCAGCTTAAGCCAGCGTCAGGATTGTCTCCTCTGTATCTGCTCCTCTCTTGTTTGGAAGCACCATATTCTTCCTTCTCGGTTTGTATGCACCCCATAAAGTTTTGGGGTTGGAATGGTAAATCCTGTAGTATGGTGCTTATGCAGGTGAATGAGAACTCAAGTTCGCTAGCCATCTGCATTTAAAGAAATTGAAGAAAAAAGCAGAAAAATCTATGTGTATGAACTTTTCCAATCCCTCCTGAGACTCAGTTGCATCGTCCTTAATGCATCTTCATCCTGTCCAACGGCTGCACTTCTGACTCGGCCTTTTTGTGCAAAGTACTGACCTTGCTTGGCATTAAAGCAGTGTTTGATTCCTGGTTTAGTGCTTTTTGGCTCTTTGCATCAAATATGCAGAGTAACTACTTCCAAAGCCACGGCGTGGTGTTGCCAGGGTGACCACCCCCAGCCAGATGTCTCTTGCAAAACTCTTCCCCCTGGGTGAGGTTTTGGGGGCTTTTGGCTACGAGTTAGATTCTAGCTCTGGTGGAAGTCAAGGGACGAGCAGAGAGCAGACAGATGCTGAGCCAGCATCCTCTCTTGGCTCAGCTCAGCACTGCCAATGCTCCTTCCTCCTGACCTGCAGTCTCCCCTGCTACTGCAGTTCTGGTTCCTGCTGAGCAGCGCAGAGATTGCTGACTGTCAAATTTTATGCAGTCTCTGCTATGGAAGACCACATGGTTCTTACTTTGATTAAATAAACATTTACCTCTCCCCTCCTCCTTCTCCCAGGCTCGGCAGATCAACATCCACAACCTCTCAGCCTTCTATGACAGTGAAGTGTTCAAGATGAACAGGTTCAGCCGGGATATGAAGCGGAAGCTGATTGTCCAGCAGTTCTGAGGCTGGCAGCAGAGTCTGCCACGTGCTTCTGTGAGATGAGACCTCCATCTTCTAGCCCTCCAGGAATGCCACAGACATCCTGAGCCAGAGGGACTAGGCTGCACATCCTCTTGTTTGCTTTGTGCCTTATGGACTAAGGGAGTGCTGAGCTGCTGAAGACCTTGTAAACAGAACAGAATTAAGTAGTTAAATGCCCAGTCAAGTCTGTTTAGCAACTTTGTTCTCTATTTTGCCTTGTAGCTAAGCACAGCAGGGAGAGAGAATTGCTGGCCATATACATGGCATGTTTTCTGTTTGTTTGTCACTAGTTGTTACGGGCTCCTCTGCAGGAGGCACTGAGTGGGAGCATTCGGAAAGCATTATCCATGCCCCTTGGATTGCAAGCACCCTCAGGGATTCTCTGTTCCCATCTCTGGCGACTGTACAGCCTGATGGGTGATAATTGAAACTGCTTTCAACTCTCCATGAACCAGCCAGCCTCTCAGCTCCAGGCCTTCGTGCCTGACACTTGACATTTCCCCAGGTGCCCACATGGGTTGACCTTGTGCTTGGTTTCTGCAGGGCAGAAGGGGGGAGGCAGAGGAAGATAACTGAAACAAAATGTAGCTCTTTCTGATCTGAATGATGATCTGTGTGGGTAGTGGAAACTCCTTCAGTACCTGCTGGGGAATCTCCAGAAGCCCTGGTGGAGAGGCTTCCCATGCCTTACTGGGTGTTATCTCTGTGCAGCTGTCAGCAGATGTCAGTTTATGGCTGAATCCAAGTGCTATGTAAACTGAAGACCCTCTCTCTCTCACCCATTTGTTGAGGGTGAAGTACCCATGGTGCTGGTTTTTGGCATGGTTAGGGAGGAGCCCTAAGCTGGACATGGTCAGGGAGGACAGGATGGGCTCAATGTTCACATGCAATTTTCTTACTATGTGTGTTTTAAATACATTTGATTTTCAATACTCCTGTGTTTCTGTCGCTGTTGAGCAGCTAGCAGAGTAATGAATGCATCGGTTCTCAGTGGCAAGAAGGAATGACCTTTATTGTTTTGATTTCATCACATTTATAGAGTTCTCAAAAGTCACCCAGATTGGTCAGTCAGAAGCCTTCCCCCAGGCCTGATTGGCCAGGCCTGCACTGCCCAAGTTCTGGGACACTGTTCCAAAAACATCCAAACTTTATCTTTATTTACAAAACACAAGAAAACTTCTCATGGGAAAAACTGTGCTAGCCACATGTTTCCTTCGTTTTTGGTAACTCCTGCAGCTAAGAGTGAAAGAAAGAGCATAAGTGAGCAACCTTGATGCTGGCCCAGCTGCTCAGCAGTTTGTGGAATTGGGCACAAGCACATCTCTTATTTGCTCTTCAAGTTAGTAGGAACTGCCAGCACTGGCTCTCAACTCTAGCAGAGAGATCTGTGGACTGATAGGACATGGTTGCCCATAGGACAGTGCCATGAACACCTTTCCCACCAAGGGCCCACCTGCAGTGGCTCCTTCCCTGTCTTGCCTGTTTATGTTTGTATCCCATTGAGACTGTCCCATCACAGTATTTCCCACCTTCCTTCCTTATGCACACTTGGGTTAGACAGCCTTGATCTCGTGTCTTGGCTGCCACTTGGATTCCAGTCTGGGAGAAGCAGTAATCCCTGTCCAGGACACAGCTGAGCTCTGCAGTGAATGTGCTTTTCCTGGCCAGAGCTGCAGGACCTTATGGCATCTCCAAGCTCCTGCCTGAGAGTGGGAGAATTTGTGAGCTGGCTGCTGCAGTTGCGTGCTGGCCAAGCAGACGTGTCCCTGGCTGTCGACACTGCCACCGTGGGGTTTGTCACGGTGATATGTGTGCGTGTGTGTCCTCCCAGCCTGGAGGCAGCAGTGCTGGAGCCCTGCTGGGGGCTGAGCACATGACTCTCAGCCTGAAACTGGCTCTGCATGTTGCCTTCTCTGCCTGCCAGCTCCCTCCTGTGTATTTGTTTAACTGTTTTGGCTGTTTTTTTCCCTTCCCACTGAGTCTCTGTCTACCAGGACTTTCTGCAGGCAGCCCATAGACACACTTTCCTGGTATTCCTTCCCTTTGCCCCTGAACATGTGCCTGGGTCGGGTCTGTGCTGGGGATGGCCGAGCTGCTGTGTGCCTGCAACTGCCTGATGAGGTCCAGTGTGGTTCCTCAGGGCTGGCACAGCTATTAGCACCTTACCTCCTACTGCCAGAGGCCACAAGGACTGTCCCTGGGGACAGCAACTGCCAGTGCTTGCACACTGCCCAGCTCTGTGGGAAGCCACATACCTTGCTGGGGAAGGTCCTGGCCGTGAGAGCAAAACCAGCAATAACAAGGGATGAAACAAGCTTGTCAAGCGAAACTGGTGTGTTGTGGGAATGAATGTTGGGTGTGGGAGGAGAAAGAGGCTTTGTGTCACACTGGAGAAATACAAAATGCTTCCTAAATGCAACCTCGTGAAGCCTCTGCTATGCCTGTAGTGACCCACAGTTAAATAGGTGGCCAAACATGTTACTGCAAACCATGTGAGAATACACAGGAACAGAGTGGGACTCCTGATTTTCCCAACTCCTTGCCCTGCTGCTGGACAGGGCTGTTGACAGGCACCTTTCAGTTTTGTCCTACAGCTTTCTCCTGCCTCGTTTACTCTGGTCCCACCTCACTTGGCACATGAAGTGAGCAGTGGCAACAGAGAGATGCCATTGTTGGAGTCGCTTGTTTGTCATTTTGCTCACTCTGCCTCCCAAATCCTCAACACAAAGGCAGTTGTGCCCTCCCACCCTGTTGTGTTGCCAGCATCCAGCAGTGCAATGAATTCTTGCAGCTGCGCCCTCTCTGATGCTGGCATCAGCCGCTCAGTGGAGTGTTAATGCCAGTCTGAAGGCATGTTCCTCCTCTCACGGCCACTGAGCTTTTCAGGTTCCCTGGAGCAAGCTTTGGCTGTTGACAGCATCAGGTGTCTGGTCTGGACAGGGGTGCAGACAGAGGTGAAAACAGATGCTGCTTTGAGCAGGGACTGCCTTGCCAGGAGCCATGCTCCCACTGAACATAGTGAGGATTTTGCTGCAGGGCTCTGGAGCTCAGCAAGCCAAGCCACACTCATGGAATGAGGAGTTGCTCCCCTGACAACCTTGAGTTTAGCCAAGCTTGTGCACTTGGCTTCTTGCTTCTTGACAGTGCCCCCAGAAGCCAGGGACAAAGGCAAGAGCTGGGGGGAAGTGAGGTCTGTCCACAAAAGGCTATGCCTGGGCTCAGATGGAAGATGATAAGGGTGTTCCTTGTAAAGGAGACAAGGTTCTATGGAGACAAGTGGTGTCCATTCTTGTGGTCATCTTCCCCTTGGGACTGTGACTGTTAGCAAATGTTGGGTGAGACTGGCTTCAAAGAGCATCTGGATTTGAAAAGGGCATGATGGGCAAGATCCTGATCCAGTTTAATTTGAACATGCTGTGTGCACACTCCTGAGAGAGCAGCAGGGCTCTCTGCATCTCATAATAAGCTGTTTGACTTTAGCTCAACATGGAACAAATACACAACACACACAAACTGCACCTGCTTGGGGTGCGTGAGCAAGTGCCTGCAGATACCAGCTAACACATCAGCATGTGTGATCTGGGAAAAAGAGGGGGATAAGTACTTTCCTGCAAGCTCTTTCCTTCCTACCAACAGGGTTTAGCTTCTGCCTTTATTGTGACCATAAACCCACACACTACATCTGCAAGTCCTAGGCTTATCCCGTGTGCCACCACCATCTGCCTGTCAAATGGCAGATGCCCCCTGAATAGGTGAAATTCTGTATTCAGTAATGTGTGTTTTTCCTCAAATTAATGCCAAAGCCTCTTGGAAAAACTAGCACATGCAGCATTTCTGGACAGGCAGTGTTTTGCTTTCTCCCATGCCAGATCTTGGCTGGAACCTGCTCTGTCCATCTCCACTGTTTACTAAAGAGCTGTCTGGAAACTGATTGACAAGAACTTTCCCAGTGTAACTGTGCTCACAATGCAGCACTTGTGTTGGATAGTGGCATCTTCCCACCCTACAGCAGTCCAACCAGCTGCAGTTCAGCCAGGAGGGCTGTTTCAGATGCTCACAGCTCTGCCCTTGTTGACCTCAACTCACCTGAATTCCAACATGTGAAGACACTACGGGAATATGTTTACAGCAGATGTGTATCCACAGATACAGGTGAGTCACTGCAAACAGCTACATCTCCTACTGTGCTGCAGTGAGGATGCACTCTGAACTTCCTAGTATTTTTCCATCTCCTAAAATACTTTTCTACTTAACAAGGCAGAGCCAAAATTGGATCAGGCTTCTGCTGTGTTTTGCATCTATTATGCAGTTCTTGCTGCCATCACTGATTTAATGTCTCCATTATCATGGAGCTCTGGTTTGCCAAGGACTCCAGCCATCCAGCATGCTCCTCGGCCTCTCCTAAACATCTGTGAGCAGCCTTGAGGGGCTGCTGAGCTCTGCATCTTTACAGCAAAAGCACCTTGGAACGGCTTGTACTCCTTTCTGCTCATCTTGCAAGTCACTTCTCTCTTAAGGAGCGGTGAGGCTGTTGTGGGAACCCAGAGGAAGTGCCAAGTTTCTTCTCTGGATTATCTAGTGCTCAGGGAGATCTGACAATTATTGTCTAAACAGATCCTGTCTAAAAGATGCTGAAGAGCTTCAGTCCCACCAAATCCCATAGAAACCCATATGTAGGAGTGCCAATAGCTCCCATGAGTCAGTGAATGGCTCTCCTCAGAGCCTCTTCAGGTACAGGCTGATCCCTCCACTCTGAAAATACATACCCACATTCCAGCTTAATCAGCTATTAAAAAAGCAAGAGTTTTTCTGAAGAGGGCATTAGCCTTTTCAGTTTAGTAAGAAAAGCTATAAACCACCCGTGGGTTCTACCCAGTGAAGATACTTTACACATGGAGAGACAGGAACTCCCCCTCACCTTCTTAGGTTACTGCTCAAGGAGAGGTTTATATTGTCTGAGCTCTGAGGGTACTAATGAGCCTTAATTGCCCTGACTAAGGCTCTCCTGGGCCTCTACCCACACCTATGGCCTGGTGCTCTACGTAAGCTCAGCCTGGGGCCTATGTGAGCTTTGAGGGGGAAATACTGGTTTATGTCTCCTTATGCCTCCTCACAGTACCTATTGCTTTTGGCTGTGATCCATGGACTGCCTTTCTTCTCTTGGTTATCTTCTACTGCAATGGAACTGCCAAGTGATTCCTGGATGATGCCTGACTATGGCTGCTGTCAGCAGACCTTGCCTCTGACCTAGGGACTGGCTGGTTTGGTGGTGGTCTGGCTTCATGACCATGAGCTTCTCTGAGAATATGGACTTCTGGCTAAATCTGGGTGTCATCTCTGAGCTGCTTGTCTGTTTTGGGTACTGGAGGCCCTGTCCTTATGGCTGCTGTTCTCAGTTCCCTGATGTGTGCTGCTCAAACCTGGTACAGCAAGGGTTTGACAGTCACTTCTTTGGGCTCTGGTCATATCTCTCAAACAGGCAGAGCTGAGACTAAGCCCCTGTGCCTTGTCATCAGCCTCTTGGCTTTACTGGGCTTTATCCTGCTTGTCCTTCTGCCCCAGTCAAAAGCTTTAGAAGATCTTAGGCTTGCTGCCCTCATGACATCTTCACTTCTGTAGATTTTTCATCCCTTCCAGAAAGTCATTTGCTTACTGTCTGAGTTGATAAGCTCAACACAGAGATAAAGGGGCTCTCTAAGCTGTACAGAGGCCCAGATTAAATGATGTGAATAGCCCCAAAGAGATGTGCTCCTTTCTCCTTCCTGACTGGGGGCTCAAAAGTCACCTCTCATGTAAATGGAAGGCTGTGACCATCCCTCTGCATGCTAGCTCTGACACAGCAATGTGACTGGGTTGTCATTCCCCTCGAGTGGGGAGCTCTGTCCCCTGGGCTGTGGGGAAACCTGTGTGAACTTTCAGCTGGAGAGCTGTCTGCCACCTTGCCCCAGGTGACTCTGTTAAAGGTTATTCTGGCCCCTTAATCAAATTCAGTATAGCTGTGTGTTGCTGTGCCCTCTAGGAATCCACTGAGGTTTGCTGTCAGAGTGGCTATTAACGTAGCAATCAGCTTGGCTTTGGTGAGGAGAGAAACAGGAGCCTTCAGGGATGGGAGGCAGCAGGAGCAGAAGGAAATTGGGAAAGTAAAGCACAACTTGTGCCTGTTCTTCCCCTGCAATTTACAACAGGGGATGGGAAACAAGCAGGGCTGGTAGCAGCACTGTATTCCAGGTGAGCAGTGTGCCATCCCCTAAGGGGAGCAAGCTGATGCAGAGGTGAAGAAATGCTCACACTGATACAGAAAATCTTTCTTGGGCTCTAAATAGAGCAGAATCTAATTACAGCCTATCCTGGAAGGCATTCGTTACTCCAGGTCACTCCTCTAAAAGTGTTTATTATACATCTTCCCCAGCAGGATTTTGGATGAGAGCAGGAACTGTGGTTTTGCCCAGAGAATGGCTGCATGCTTGGGCTATCCATGAATAGAGCAGGTACTCACCCCTGCTTGGTACAGTCAAAACGTTACACAGTGTCCCAGAATTAAAAGGCTAAGTCAGCAAATGAGCATATATAAAACTTGTCAGAGGTTCCAGCCAGCCCCTCCCAGCAGACCCAGGCACTGCCATTCCGTGATGTTTCAAGACGCAACCTCCAGTCTCTGAGAGCACCCTGCAGTGATGGATGTCCTTGCAATGGCTTGTCCAGTGCCAGTGTCCCTGCAGCTGTAGGCTCCACAGCTCTCTGCAGCCCAAGCCCAGCCCACAGGGCAGCTCGTGGCTGGGCCAAGGTGCTCACCCCTGTGGGGGTTCCACATCAGAAAGGTGTGGAGCAGCAAGCTTGGCGCCTTGCCGCGTTTGCCTTGGCAGGTCCTTTGCAGCACCAGTGCTCCTGCAGCTCCAGGCCCTTTGGATTTCTCAACCCTAACTCTAGGTGTAACCCTAACCCTAGTTCCTAGTTAATTACCCCAGCACACTACCTGGGTTTCCCAGCTCAGAAAGAGACAGGAGCAGCAATGTCAGGGCCCTGCTGCGATGGCCCCAGCAGGCCCTTTGCAGCCCCACTGTGCCTGCAGCTCCAGGCTCTTTGGATCTCTCCAGCCTAACTTCAGCCCCTGATGGCAGATTGGCACTGGCCCAGAGGGGCTCATCACCATAGCTGGCACAGATTAAAGGGTGAGCAGTTGGCAATGGAGGCACCTGTCAAGCACTGGACACTCAGATCCAGGGGTTTAACTCAAGGTTCTGTTGCTCTCTCAGTGCAAAAGCCAAATCCCCACCAGATATACACAAGAGGTGAAAATCACACTAGAGCTTACAGACAAAGATATCAAAATTGAATGCTCAAAAATTAACCATCTTTGGCAAATGATAAAATACAACATAGAATGCTCCATAAAACCCCTCAGCATAGCAGTACTCAGTGTTAATTTAGTATTTACTCAGCACAAACCTAGCCCGACTGAGAAAAACCTTTACACTTATGAAATGCCACCATACCCAGAAGTTCCAGGCAAAGAGAAGTAGGAAAAGAAAGAGGCAGAGAGAAAGACCCAAGGAGAGAAGAGATCTAGAAAAACACACAGAGGGCTACCACCTTCTAGGATTGCAGCAGGGTCAGGACAGGAGCTCCTTGCAGGCTCCTAGGCTGTGACCATGTGCTGACCCCGTGCTCCGCCCTTTAAGCCCCATGGCCTTCATGTGCTGCCCCTCAGGTGGGACTGCTGGTGGTCAGGGCACAGGTGAGCACCTTGGCCATGCCCAGAGTCCAGGAGGGACAGCTCAGCCAGGCCTTGGGGCAGCTCTGGGGGTGTAGGGTGGTGCAGCCTCACCTTAGTAAAAATTCAAATTAACATATTGTGGAACAAGAGAGAGGTTAAATCTTCCTTTGTGCCTAAGGAAGTAGGGGCTGGACTGGGCAGGGAATTTTCCTCTTCTAGAGGGCTGGGATTCCAAAAGGCTGGATAGCTGGATAGATTATTGAGTTAAATTGCATGGTGTGCCACCAGCCTGCTGTGTCACCCAGCCTCTGTTCCAAAGAGCCAGCAATCAGCGTAATGGGAACAGCCCATGAATAGGTTTGTTTCCTTCTGATCTAAGGTTGGGCACAGATTACCTTCTGCTGCCCTGACAAGTAAGTGTCAGTGGGCAGGTTAAACCCTTTTCCTGGTAGTGGTGACGTCTTGCATTTTCTAACACTGCCAGAAAAGCAAGAGACATCTGACTGTTTATTTGTTTTGCTTATTATTTACTTTCTTGCTCTGCTGAGCACAGGCAATATATCACTTTCACCTTTGTAGGTGAACTCAGTTTTGCTGTATTTAGGAGAATAAAACATCTCACCAGCATATTTCAAGTTAATGAGTTGCTGCTTTTTTTTTGAAGTGGAGTATCAAAATAAGTTAAATTTCTCTTGAGATTAGACTTTGTGGCTAGTTTCTTTTTAAGTGACAAGTCTTAGGCACCAAATTCTTTCCCTTAGCTATCACCTCATTCCTCTACCTCAGTAATATTTGTTTGCAGGCATCTTGGAACAAAATGTGACCCTTACACTGAAATGGGAAAGCTGGCTGAATTTCCTGAAGGCAAAAGCTCTTACAGTAACTTACAGGGGGAGACAGCAGAAGGATTTTCAGTTTTGCCAGCCTAAAATACACGCTTGCTTTCTGATTCTGCCTAACAGACGTAACTGTGAAATTGAACAATTTTGGGGAAGAACAGAAAAGCACAGATAATGGTAATACCAAGAAAAATTTCTGAACAGCTTTGAAGCAGCTATAAAAAAAGCATTTAGTGCAATTGTAAAGCCTCTTTTACCAGTGCTCTGAACATCATATGAGAATATAGACCAGGTAGGGAGGCTGGAAGAAGATCAAATGAGAAATGACAAGCCTTTGACTATAAAGCTGTCAATGCCTCAGAAGAGAGCGTAGCCAGCTGCACCTATTCCAGGGAGTGTGAAATGGAGATGCAGGGGCTGTGCTGGGTTGAAGTTGGTGCTGTTTTTAAAAGAGAACTGGTGTTGCCCATCTCTGCTGGCTGTTTTCTGCTCTGCTGGCAGCGCTGACCTGGCTGATCGATGTTGCCACTAATTTTATTTAATTTTCTTGCCTAAGATGTATCTTCTCCTTTCATACTCCCCTTTTGTTGCTCAGTCTGAGATTGATGTATAACGTCAAAATAAATCCAGGGAGCACCATGAGCTTCTGAGATTTGGGAGCTGGATATGGCAGGGTCAGGAGATCTGAAAGGCTTTTAGTTACCCACTTGTAGTAAGCCACCTGCATGTGAAGACAGCCAAATTACCAGCAACAAAGTGAAAAATGACAAGAGCATTCATTAAATGCCATGCCTGGGCTAGAATCTGAGTGCACTAAAGTGTTTTTATCGCATCTAATGGGTAAGCGACAGCTCTGTAGTTCCTGCTGCATTTCCTGCTCGGTGGGGGCTGGGGGCTGCATTGATTCTGGGATAAAAAGGACTTTCAGAGCACTGGATGGATGTGGTCTAAAAGAAGCCAAAAGTAAGTACTTTGGTCCAAGCCTGTCAGCTTTGCCTTGCCATGCTGAGGAAGGGGTGCAGCCAGTCTGTTACCTGCTCTGGTCATGCTGGGGGAAGCTGCAGCATTGGAGCAGAGGACAGGAGAGAGCTGGCAAAAAGAGGCCAGCAATTGCACAAAGGGGTGACATGTGCCAGTGCCAGTCTGGTAGGAACTGTAAAGGTCTCTGTGGATAATACTGAGTACTCTCAGGTGGCTGTTTGATTCATTACAGAGTTCAGCAGCCTTTGGCACGTTGACACCTTTCTCTAGTTGTTGAAAAACAGCAAGTTCATGCCAGAAAAAAAATACCATTAATTTTTCCTTCAGGAGATTCATTCTTCAAACAACAACAACAACAACAAATCAATTTATTACAGGGAAATAAAGGCTCTGGAGAGTTTTTAATGAACACTTATCTGTGGAATAAGAATGCTTGAATTAAAAATCCTGATCACCTTCAGACCTATGTCCTTCTGTCTCAGTGACATGCTGTGTGGGAGAGGCAGAGCAACAGACACACAAGCACAAGCACTGCAAGAATGAAGGCATTTGCTGAGGCTGTGACAGAACAGTGGTTTCCTCACTCAGAACTTGCAATGTTGGATTTTATCATCTCCTGCCCTCCTAGAGCCTGTGATGAGAAAATTGTTTTGAAACAAAAAAAAAAGATTCCTAGCCACTGCTGAGGAAAACTTGCAAACATGAGCTGAGTGCCTAGTGAGAAGGGACCAATAGGCTTTCAGGTCCTTTGGTTTGGAGTCATATCATGTTTGCAGTCTTGTGATGCTTGACCAGGTCTCTCAAACATTTGTCTGGGGATGGACCAAGAGTTCCACAGCTCTTCTGCAGGGCCAAGCATTGTAGGCCTGCAGGAGGGGAGTGGGATGGCTGCAGCCCATCCAACTGGCAAGACGGATTGAAGTGCAAAGAGCTGGCATGTGTTCCCTCTCAACTGCTGCAGTATTACAGGACCTGTTGAGCCTTATTTCTTGGACACCTGTCTGACAAAGCCCTTGCTTGAGTCATTTACTGTAATGTTGTGCCCTGAGGCCACTAAAGATGTGTTTAATTTGAAATTTAGTGTAATTGGAGCAGTTGGCCCTGTCACTGTAATAATGATTTTCAGCAGGATATTCAGCATGTTCCTTTGCTGTGCTATCCACCAGAACTGCTCCAAGAGCTATAAACCCAAGAATGGCTGCAATATAGGTTGGTTTTTTTTTTTTTAATAACCACAGCAGTTTGCACAGAAGGGCATGAGGGAAGGGACATCAGCTGAATCAGGATCAGTGTGACAGTCCTGGATATGGTGGTGTCATACAACAGAATAGTTTTCCCAGCAGGTGTGGAAGCAGCTGTCCCTGCTAGGGCAGAGGCTCCAACATGGACACAGCTTCAGATAACAGAAGCAACACTCCAAGCCTCAGGATGCAGCGAATGATAAAGGAGGCAACAAGAAGAGATGTTCTGCTGGACCTCACATTAAGCAGCAATGAGAGGCTGGCTGGGGCTGTGAAGGTCAAAGGCAGACTTGGCTGCAGTGACCATGAGATGGTGGAGTTCAGGATCCCAACACAAAACTGGGAAGAGCGGCATATATTCATCTGGCTGACAAACCAGAGAGTCAAGCAGCCATCCAGAGGGACCTCAACAGGCTGGAGAAATGGGCTGACAGGAACCTCCTGTAGTTCAGCAAGGCTTTCAAAGGGCTGTATCTGGGCATGAACAATCTCATGCACCAGTATATGCTGGGGGCACCCAGCTGGGGACCTGTTTGGCAGGAAAGGACCTGGAGGTTGTGGCAACACCAAATAAAATGTGAGCCAGCAATGTGCCTTTGCCACAGAGATACTAATGGTATCCAGGGCCACATTTCCTTCCAGTGGTGCCCAGTGACAGGGCAAGAGGAAATGGGCACAAACTGAAACATTGGAGGTTCCTTCTGAACATCATGAAGCACATTTTTACTATGAGGGTGACTGAGCAGTGGCACAGGTTGCCCAGAAAAGGTGTGGGGTTTCCAGCTTCGGGGATCCTCCAAAGCCATCCAGTCGTGGTCCTAGAAAGCTGGCTGTAGGTGTCCCACCTGAGTAGGGGCTTGGACCAGATGGACTCCAGAGGTGGGGAAATGAATTTGCCCAGTGGGAGAAATTGTTCCAGGTGATGAAGTGAGGTGTGAGCAGAGGGGTGAGGGAGAAGCGGTGGCTCCGTGAGCCGAGGGCAGCTAAAGAGATGTCAGCAGGAGGATGCAAAGGGTGTCTGGCCTGGGGGCCGTCGCTGCCGGCCCCGGTGTTGCGGCTGACAGTGAGCTGTCCTCCCGGGGGCTGTGCCCCTGTCGCCCGCGGGGCTCGGCGCATCCCCGCTGCCCGGGGCTGATCACCCGCGCCCGGCGCAAGCAGCCGCGCCGCCGGCACTCGTTGTGGGCACCGGGGGCGGCGTGCGGGGCCATGCGGCTGGGGGGCTCCGGCCCGGGGGGCGGTGGCTCCGCGGCCAGAAATTAGGAGCAAGCCGAGGGCTACGCTCCGCCCCCGCCCCGCCGCTCGGTCCGCGCAGCCGGCGGGCAGTGCGGACCCCCCCGCGGGCTCCCCGCCCCCGGAGCGGCGGCAGCGGCGGCGGGAGGAGGCGGCGCCGGGCGGCGGGATGCGGTGCGGGGCCGGGCGGCGGGCGGGCGCAGCGGCGAGGGGCAGAGCCCGGCGGGCGGCGGGGCGGCCCCGCTCCCCGTGAAGAGGCGGCGCGGCAGGGCAGCGGCCGCCGCCATGCAGCCCTTGCACCGGGCCCCGGCGTTGCTGCTGCTTCTGGGCGCCGGTGAGTGAGGTTGGCGGGGCGGGGGTCGCCGCCATCCCCACGGGCTGGGGCGGGACGCCCCGCGGCGGGCCGGGCGGCGGGTGGGTGTCCATCCCCTCCGCGGCCACCGGGACCCCCGGCGGGAGGCGGGTCCGCTCACCCCCCCGCTCCGGAGAACAGCGGTCCACCACGGGTCCAGCGCCCCGGGGCACCGGGACCTCTGCAGCACGCAGGTCTCCATCACCCCACTGTTCTCCGCCGGCACCATTGACCCGGGTACCGGGACTTGCGCCGCCTCCCAGTCTCCCACCCCGGAGCTCTCCCTGGGTACCGGGCACTGCCACTCACCCGGGCATCAGAGCCCTCTGGGGCAGGTGGGCTCTGCCCCGGGACCCCGGGGGTTGACAGGGCCCCCCGCGTTGCCGGCATGGCGGGCTGGATGCACGTGGGTTGCACCCCGCGGGGACAGGAGCTCTCCCGGCTCTCCTGTCCCGGAGATGGGACGCGCGGCGCGGGACCCGCGGGGACCCCGCACGCCGTAGGGCACCGACCCCGGGAGGAGGGTGGTCACGACTCGGCCCGGCCGGGCAGCCTCGGCTGCGGCAGCGCTGCCCCAGACTGCCCGCCCGGGTATCGATGGCTTGGTCTGGCGTCGCGGTGATTTTGCGAACTACCGCGAAACTGGTACAAAGAACGGGCAGCCGCAAATTGCTCCGCGTTTCCCCAAGAGCCTCCTCTTCAAATTTGGAGGAGAGGTGGGGTGCCAGGGAAAGACAATTAAGAGCAGGAATAATTATACTCGGAATAGTTATGAAGGCTCTGCTTCTATTTTTAAATAGTCTGGGGAAATTTCCCAACAAAGGCATCCCCCAAAGACTCGTGAGGCTGAGATTGTCCTCTTCCTCCCTAATCCATCCCTTTGTACAGAAATCTGGTTAGTGTGGAACAGGAGTTCTGAACGGGGACATTTGAAGTGTGGGGGAGTCTTTGTCTTGAGTCATTCTGGCAGGGAGGGAAGGGCTGACTTACCAACCAGTCACTGTTTTCCAGCACGACCGAGCTGTGATACAGTGACATCCAGTCCCCTGGCACATCTCTCTTATTACCCCAATCTCCTGAAAATGTTCTTGGGGGAATGTGTCATCTGTGGAGCCGCTCTGTCCGTGAGCTGGGAGTCTGTGTCGTCTGGGGCTCCCTAAAGAGAAGAGATAAAGCGTTTTAGGTTTGCAAACAATAGTGAGCTTAAAGAGCAAAATGGATCTGAAAACCTGTTGGGGTTTTGTGCCAATACTCTGTGGCACAGAAGCAATAAGTCTTTCCAGAGCTGAGCAGGGAGCCAATTCTGTGGCTTCCTTCAGGCAGGTTGTCCACATTAAGGCAAAACCACAGGCACAGCTGGCAAAGGTTCTTCAGTTGCATCTCAGCAGGAAGCCCCTGTCCCCAAATTCAGCCCAACCTCTGTCTCCTCCAGAGAAGGGTGTAAGATGTGAGGGGGGGAGCTGTCATATTCCCACCCTGCCAATCTGCCAACAAGGGTTGGCCTCATCCCCATAGCTTGAAAGCTACATTTACTCTGCAGAGGAAGAAAATGGACCTCATGGTGGTTTTAAAATGTGGCAGCCAAAAAGACCACCACTAGTACTGCTGTGTTGAGGGGAGAATATGCTTCCTATTCTGCTGGGGCTGCTGGAAACTTGCTAGTATTGTTGTCCAGCTGGTGGTGATATGGAGGATTTGGGTCTTTTGCTTTCCCTGTGATCTTCTGTGCTGTCCTAGCAGGGAGAGGCATAGGGCTGGGAGGTGAGGAGCTCCGAGGGACAGCTCATTTCCTAATCTAGTGAAATTTGTAATCCTGGTGGGCTGTGGCAGCACTGTGGCTGGACTCAGTTGGCCAGGCGTCCCTAGAAAACTGTGCCCCTACCTAGATGGGAGGTCAGAAGTGGAGATGCAGACTGCTGGGTATTTGTACATCAAGCTCTGTTCTGGTTAGTAGCTTTGCTCAGTGGTTCAGGATCAGTTCCAGTCTGAAATAATTCAGTGCACTCTGGTCTCACTTCTCCAGTCCAACAGGACAGGAATAGTTAATACCTGAGAGAGGGATGGATTGACTGTGCACGGTTCCCCACATGGAGGTTTGTGGAGGCTTCCCTGGACTGGGAGCCTCCACAAACCTGCAGGATGTGCTGAAATGGGGCATGTGCCTCATCAGGGTCCCATCAGACTGGTGGGTAGCACAAGTCTGTTGGCAGAGTGTGGAAACATCTCTCCAGGCTCTAGGGTATCTGAGCCCCTTTGGTTTTGCAAGTAGGAAAATGATGCAGGGGGAGAAGGAGGGGATTGGTCTCCTTCCTCTTTTTGTCTCCCCAGGTGCTTGTCTGTATGTGGGCTATTTAAGTTCTTTTTTTCTTTCTGCCTGCTTAGAAGATGCCTTATTAGCATTGTGTGAACAAGCCAGAGATGAGGGAGTATAGATCAGGATGAATGAAAATTCCCTGTAGTCAGTTTTTCCTTGGCCGCCTCGCTGCCATAAGGAAATGTTCATTTAATTATAGGCATCAGGGGTAGAAATAACTACATTAAGCCCTCAAGGGGAAGCTGCCGGCGACGAGCTGCAGATCAGAGTGCACAGAAGTTTTTCCACTCACTCTGCATGGGAAGAAGCTCCGGCATTTTGTGGGTACCTGGATGAGCAGCAACAGCAGCGAGAGCCCCACTGCAGGGCCGGGGCAGAGGGGCTGGAGGAAGGTGCATCATGGCTTGTAGCTGGTGCTTGGGTGAACTGGCTCCTCATTCTTGCTGGCTGTTTGTCGAAACCAGGGCACTATTTGAAACACGTAATCCTGAAAGAATGGAGAGAGGCTATTTGTCAGCCACACGAGCGCAGCCTGCACCGAGGCAAAGCAAACACGTGTGTTGGTTTGTTCAGAGGGACAGGGATGCTGGCAAGGAAGATACATCCTGCTGGGGCTCAGATCAGCCCCCCACTGTCCCTGTGCTTGGTGAAGCCCTGTTGTGGCTACCAGGCTTTGGATGTACATTCTTGGTTAGGTTTAATGTGTTAGTGTTGGGAAGCCAGCTTTACAGCCCTCCCTCTATATGCTAGCTGCAACCATGGCTCTTCTTGTCCTGCCTGGTGTTGTGAAGGTAGTCAGTGCCCATATATATGTCCTGGGACTAACAAACCTTTGCATGAGCTATTTTTGCCTAGGATACATGAGGTTATTCAGAGAGTGGAGCATCTTGTGGGTGCAGTGTGTAGCAGGGTAGTTATCACTGCTCTGCTGCAGGGGCTGGAGTGGAGTGCAACCATTTTGTGCTCAGTGTTGTGCTGGGAGTTTTAAAGACCTTTTGGGGTGTAAAAGGCTTCAGTTATATTTTGACAGGCGACTGTGTCTCAAGGGAAGTCCCTCTGGCACCTGAAGTAGGGCTTGCTGTGCCTGGGAAGGGAGGCTTTGCAGATGGAGCAGCCATGAGCCTTTATTTGGTGTACTGGAAATCAGACTGAGCATTGTGGGGTACAGAGTCCAGACTTGGGCAGAGTGAGAAGAGGATGCACAGGCATGGCAAGACAGGTGAAATGCTTTGGGCCTTTGAAAGGGCAAAGAAGTCTGTGGGCTGTGGTTTTTGTGTTAGATCAGTGGCTTTCATCCCGTGGTCTGTTAACCTCTGGGGGCCTGTGGGCTGTTTGAAGAGGCTTATGAAAGGTAACTGAGGAAAGAAAATCCACTTCTGTGTAGAACTGTCTACCCGATGCTGTTTCCCCAGGAGCTGCATCTCCCCCGGCCCTGAGCTGGGAGCTGCCATTGTCAATTGCGAGAATCGAGGAGGAGAGCAGACGTTGCAGCAGCAGAGGAAGGAGGTGTGAAGGCTACGAGACAATCTGGGGAGGGAGTGAAGGCAAACAGTCTGGGAGACTGAAACCAAGTGAGATTGTGACTCCCAGCATGAATGGTTGAGCCAATGGTTTCCCTCCCTCCCTTCCTGAGGGGGAAGGACAGGCAGGCTTGTCGAAGTTGCTGTGACCTGGGTGCATGGAATCTCTTGTGTGCAGATGGGTGGAGGTGTTTAGAGCAGTCCCGATGTTACAGATCCTAAGGACTGACTCATCTTGGCTCTGGGATGAGGATGCCCAGCACCCCGGGACATCAGGCCTCGGTGCTGACAAATGGCACATCTGCAATTATCTGCAAAAGCAGGTGCATCCCCAGGCAGTGCCTTGCTGCTTCCTGTGGATATACCTGAGCCTGTGTGCTGTGGAAGTCCTCTGCTGAAATGCCATGGGAGCAGATGTTGGCAATCCTTTGTGAGGTAGTGCCCACTCAGTACGTGCAGACACACACTCCCTGCATCTGGGTGTTGGAGCTCTCATTATGCTTGCTGTAAAGAGCTGTACAAGCTTCAAGATGCTGGCACAGCATCCCTCTAAAGAGCTGTCCCATTGCAAGGGCTTCTTCCATTGTGCCTTGTCCCTCTTGTTGGTGCAGGTTCGTAAGTATGTGCTCCCCGCAGACCCAAGTGCTTTTCCTATGGCTTTCTAAAATGTACTGGAGCCACAGGAAGGTGGATGGTTTTAGAGGGACACTCAGTAAGGGACCTGGTTGCTGGCAGTAGCAGAGGAGGATGGCAGTCTGATCTCGTTTTCTGAAGCCCTAATTGGAAATGATCTTGGAGATTAGGGCCATGGCTGGATGTGTAGGTAGTCTAGTGCCGTGTGGGAGAGCAGCAGAAAATCTGTGTGGGAACTGGACTAGGAGAGGTCTCTTAGGTGGAGTGTCCCAGAATGGGTATGGTCTGTAAATCTGAATGAACACCAAAAGAACTTGGTTTGATGCACAGTCATCCCATATGCTTCCATGTGCAAGCTGTTGAGGGTTTGGAGTGCAGAGGCTCCAGGTGACTGCGTGGGAATCAGTTTGGATGTCACTCAGTCAAACAACATTTCCTTCTCTTCCTCCACTGGCCAAGGTTGGGATCCTTTTTTTGTTATTTAAATTACCCTGCGTTTTGTTGTGTTCTGGAAGTGGTTTGTGCCGTTGGCTGCTCTGCCCTGGGGCCTCTCTCCTCTCTGCCCTTGGGCCTTGCTCCCCGGCCTTTCCAGGCGCGGTGGTCTGGGGGAGGGAATATCCCTGGCAGATGCTTCCCTCATCTGGTCATTGTGTTTCTGTCCTAACCGATTATCAGTAAATGACCCATTCCTGACCCAGCTCTCCTAGGAAATAACATTGTTGGGTAGCTCCTGGCTGTGGGGTGGGCTTGAAAGGAAGGTCAACGGTAGCAGGGCCAGATGGACATTGTTGCGGCTGCTGCATTGGCAATACCAGGATGCTGTGACCTCCCTGCCTGGTACCCATTGTGCAAGTGTGCCTGGGTGGGGTTTGCAGGCTCTGCTAGTTGGTGGGGACAGGCAGGTAAGTCAGAGTGTGCCCCAGGCAAATGTTTGTCCCTTCAGCAGGCTGATCCTGCCTCCGTGGCACTGTGGTGTAGCCACAACCTCAGGAAGAAGAGGTAAACCCAACCTTCTGTTGGCTAAACTGAAGAGCACTCCAGCCCCTCTATAGATCAAGCCGATGTGATGACATCTTAAGGGATGATTGTGTGTTTCCTTGGAGAGAAATTGAGGTTTGCTTGTTATTAATTAAAAAGAAAAAAAATTTTAAAGGTTGTTTGACACAGTCACAGCCAGATTCCATTTCATCTCCCCAAATCCCTCTTCTCATTTCAGCTGGACACAGAAATGACTTATTTCCTCTTTCACTTCTAGTCCTGTTCAATAGGCCAGTTGGGAGCTTTTAAATAGCTGCCCTGTCCCATGGAGAGGTGATTTGCTTTGTGGCAAAGGGATGAAGTGATTCTCGGTCAGCTAATGTAAAAAACACTTTGGGGTTCTTTTAGAATTATTTAGAATTGTGAAACTGCTGTTATTCACAGCACTTTGTGAGAAAGATGGCAGATATTCTTTCTTCAGATATTTTTTTTCTGCTGTTAAGCAAAACTCCCCCATCTCCTTGTCTGGTGCTGTTGTGTTGAATCCTCTGCTGAACTGAACAGAACAAGCTTCTCCACTTTGACTTAGAACTGTTTTCTGAGGGGTCGGTGAGGTCAGCACTAGCAAACTCATTTCAGCTGTATCTTCCTGGCTGGCTTTTTTTCAGCGGCCTCAGAAAGGTAACACTGCAGCATTATTCCCTGCTGCTGGAATCGCCCCATTCTGCTTCTTACGGAGGTGAAACATCTTTTGCATCGCCTCCTCGTGTCACCTCTGTGGGTGCTGGCAGCAGGACAGCACGCAGCCAGCGCGGGAGCTCCCATCCTGGCTTTGGTGCTCTCCGCCTTTGTTCCCTCTCCCCCCTCCACCTACCTCTCCCACTTTCTCTCCTTTCCCGCCCCTCCTCTGTCTGTTCTGGGAGGGTTTTTCCTCCCGTGCTCGCAGCCCTGCTGTTTCCCCGAAGGCTGGCTGCCCTCTTTAGCATGCAGAGCCTCATCTCCTCCAGGTTACGCAGAGGTGCCGCAAAAATAGAAATGAGAGACAAACGCCCCATTGAAGCAGCTGGCGAGCCCTGGCTCCGTTCCCTACTCCCTCCCATCTACAGTTGCGGGGCTTTATTCATTTGTTTCTTTATTCCTATCACTTGATTTGCCTTTTAGAATACAAAATCAGGAGACTGATGGCTGATAGAAGTTGTCTAATCCCTGTTCCCCATCCTAGGAGGAAAATGGCCTGCAACTGAGGTCTTGGGCATTAGATTTCCTCTCTCAGCTGTGCTCCCTTGCCTCCCAGCTCAGCTCGGGCTTTGATTCTTTCTTTGCCTCGGAGTTGACAGCTGCGTGGAGCTTCTTTATGAAAGAGGCTTGAAAGAGAGGGAGAAGATGGCAAATCTTGGGGCTGCTTTTTGGCACCCCCAAGCCTTTGAGTTTTTGCTGCTGGTGCAGAAGATGTGAATGAAGTGATGTCAGGATGGTGTCTGGAGAGGTACAGATTTGTACCCTGCTGTGGTGGTGCTGTTAGCCCTGGGGCATTTGTGCTGGTGCTGGCACAGAGGGCTCCCCCAGACCAGTCTCTGAATCCTGTGTCTGTGGATCAGGCTCCAAGGTGTTACTCACATCCAGCCCAGGAGAAACCTGGCTTGCTCAGGCTGTGCATGACTCATTCTTAGGGATGAGGTGGTGTAGTTTTATCTTGGGCTGAGGAAAGCGCAGCATCCCAGTAAACCAGATAATGCAGCTTAGGGGGTTTTAACTGGGTAAACACTCGAGAGTTAAAGGAGGGTAAACAAACTCCCAGCATCCAAGCTTCCTGAATAGATGGAAATAGCTCTCTGGATTACCAGGTTCACCTGCCCTGAGATGTCTGTTGTAGAAGTGGTGGGATGGGCTGTGGCTGAGCTCTGGAGGCAGCCAAAACAGGGTGTAGCTGACGGAAACAGAGGTTTGAGGCAGTGTAGATGCTGGCACAGAGGTACATTTTGAGGCTTTGTCTTGCTGTTGGAGAGACCCAGGATGTGTTTTGTAGTGTGGTTAGTTGATTAGTGTCTCTAGAACTGCAAATGGAAGTCAAGGGAAACTGAGGCATTGGGGTGGATAAAGAGCTTGCTAAGGATCCAGGCAGTCAGTTGTAGTCACATATAAACCAAATATTCCATGTGGCCTTGGACCCGCCATGGTCTCTTGTTATCCTTCTGCTCTCCTTTGCTGAATAACTTTGAGAATAATGTTTCTTTTCTCCTCCTTGCTGCTCTCTGTCATGTTTGCTTAAGCTGTAAGCTCCTCAAGATGAGTGCTCTCTCTGGTGGGCTGCTCTGTCAGTGATGCAGGTGTTGTCTGTCAGCTGGGGAAGCTCATGTTGGAGCCTGCTGAGCACCCCTCAGTCAGCACAGGGCTGGCCTGGCCAGGTTTTCCCAGGTCCATGCTCATACACAAAAGATGTATGAGCTCTCGATTCCAGCTGTGGAGTTCACTGTTCGTGCACAGCTCGGGAGCCAGCGCATCCCCAGGGGCAGCCTGAGGGTTTTGGTTAGCTTTCTGATGCTGCAGTAGATCTCTTCCCCTTTGATACTCTTGCCTCTGTTGCCATTCCCTTTTTGTTACTGCACAGGCCTCAGCTGATCTTGCCTTGGATCAATAGAGCAAAATAAATGAGATTGAGAAGTGCTGAAGCCTGGCCCAAGCATCTCTGGGAAAGGGTAACCAATACTGAATTTTGCTGAGTTCAGAGAATAGTAGAGGAAGGTGGAGAGGGTCAGAGCAGGCAGAAGACTTAAGAAATGCATTTCTGGCTTCTAGCATTCCCAGGGCAGGTTTGGTAATCAGTCTGGCAGGTGAGCAGCGACTCCCAAACTTTCTGTGCCAACAAGTCAATGTTTTCAAGGAAAGCACCAGGGCCAACCCATCTGCCATTGCCTCATAGCTCATTTTAGCACTTGCCCTGATTTGGATTTGTGCTTCTGGGATGTGGAGTTGTAGGGCACAGTGGTGGGAAGCAACATCAGGAGGTTGCCTCATCTGTGCCCTTGCCTGCAGGCAGTTCAGCTCTGCTTAAATCATTTCAGGCCATGTGTATCCAGATCTGTGTGCAGCATCCAGGTGATGTCTCAGCAGTGCTTTGAAAAATTTGTTTCTAATACTTCACGACTCTGTGAGGATTTTCACATCTGCATTCCAGTGGTATCTCAGAGCTGTTTCTAATACAAGAGTTTCTCCTCTTAAGACTTTCCTAATGGATGTTTTCCTATCTTGTATCAGAAATGTTTTGTGCTAGTTCCCAAGGGGGTGACTTGCCACTTTATTCTACTTCTTTTCATAGTATTTCTGTTATTCCCATTCTCACAATCACGTAACTGTACCTACAGTCTTTCTGTGCAGTGAGGATGTCTCCTTGCTTTGTGTCCTTGGCTAATTTCATTATCATGTTCCTACTTTTTGTTCCAGGGTCACTTAGGAAAATGTGACAGAACAGCAGATCCAAGGACAAACCTTGAGGAATTCCACTAGTAGCCTCCTTCGAGCACAATCCTCTGTCATTTTTGTATAGCCAATGCCTTACGGTTTTCCATCTAATACGTTTCTTTTCTTGTGTCTCTTGTAATTCTGCATGAGGCACTGTATCAGATATTTAACTGAAGTCCAGATGGATTAGAGCTGCTGCATTTCTGTTGTCTAGAAAATAAGTTATCAAAGAAAAATACCAAATTAGTCTTCATTTCAGCTTATTCAATTAGTTCAGTTCAGTGACTAGTTCATTAACAATTGAGAAACTGAGTCTGAGCTGAGAAAGCAAGAAAACTTGTCCTTTTTTTCTTCTAATCTATGAATAAAAATCAGCTGTGAGAGGATGAGATCTTCTAGTTTTGATGTGCTGAATAATAGAGGGCTGCAAAGTAAATGGTTCAGTTCACCCAAATTAGTTACTTCGCTTGCTTAACAAAACTGTTTTAAATGTAAAACAGCTTTTGGTAATTTTATTTTTTCCTTATGCCTCCATATTTATCAGGGTATTTATCGGCTGAATAAAGCCAAGTTCCAGGTGCTGTTTTCTTGCATTTTGATTGAAGTTCAATATGCATGTGAATGTACCTTGACACAAATCACAATTAAAGTCTCATCTAGGAATCAAGAAGTGTCAGTCAATCCTTCTAATGGTTAAAATGGAAATAATAAGAGTATAATGTTGAAAGAAAAGTGCAAAATGCAGCTTGCTTCCCTGCTTAGTGTTAAGTGGATGTTTGTTGTTGACACAATATAATTCTTGCCTGTAACGGTCAGCCCTTCCTCATGAATACCAGCAACATGAGTGCAATGAAGTTCAAACAAAAAAATTTTCACCCTACAGATTTAAAACATTGTTAATACTGGTTGCAAATAATATTGGTTTGAATCTGTCCCCCTGCATGTAATATAGCTGTAGATCAGAACAGTCTGATAGAAACTGTCATTGTCTTCACTAGGCCAGAGTTTCATGGCTGAAATACAAGGCATTCCACCTCCTCTCCAGATGGGTGATTAACAGGGCACCCCATCCTTTAACAGAGGCAAAAACACCTCAGAGAGGGTGAATCATCACCCCAGAAAGAGAGATGCCCCCGGCTGGATGATTGCTTGGCACTGACTCCTCCTGGATGTGAATGTTCATCTGCATGCTTGTGGATGTTTCCCAAAATAGCCTAATTTTCCTCATCAGCTGAGAGCACAGCCCATCTTCGGGGCAGGTTGGTTTGGCAGGAGCAGGCTGCAAGGGGAAGGCAAGCCCGTTGGGTGTCAGTCCTCTCTCTGATGTGTGTTTATTGTCATTATACAGGGACCTTGTGCCTCTGCCTTGCCTCCTCGGAGGACCCAACTGCCGATGGCCTCACATCAACTTCCCTGCTGGAATTTGCTGTGATGTCCCACCTGGAGGCCATGAATTCCCATGAGCAAACCAGCCCAGAGGCTGCAGAGCCGGACCTTGCCCCTGGCTCTCTGCATGCTGCTCCAGGGTCAGGCTTTGCCAGCGAGGAGAATGAAGAGTCCAAGATCCTGCAGCCCCCACAGTACTTCTGGGAAGATGGGGGAGAGCTCAATGACTCCAACCTGGACTTGGGACCAGCAACAGGTAGGTTATTTTGACCCCATTCTTCCTCCCCATCCTCCCCACTCTGCAGGGGCTCTGGGGAAGTGGGAGGATGCAGGAATCTATCTTCCTGCTTTGACACAACTCTCGCTAAGAGGGCCTGAGATTAAACGTCAGCTCTATTTTCTCACCTCAGTGCCTGATGTGTCCCCAGTGAACCCTGAGCAAGCACAGGCTTTAGAAACCAAGTTACAGCTGAGCCTTTATTCCTGAGCTGCTATGAGCTGGGAAAAGTATTGCCTCCATTTAGTTTCCCACTGTCTCACGGCCTCTGTTCTCTTTCCCCCTTTTATGCTCTCTTCTCTCTCACTTTCTTCTGTTGCTGTCTATTAAGCACATCTTTCAGGTCTCAAGAGCCCGACTCTGAGATCAAGGCCATCTTAGGTTTTGAGTCAGAGCTGTGTTCTGTGGGTCAAATTCTGGATTCCTCACTCTATGACTTCAGTGTAGATTTGGCCCAAGAGAAGAGAAGACAGCAGGTTTTGTCCCTTGGGCAGCTGTCCTGTTGCCTACCCTGTCCTGCTGCTTCCTGAGAAGTCATGGCCAAAATGGGTTTCATTGGCATTGGAGCTTGCTTTCCTCTGTGGAGTGCTTTTTCTGAGACAACTGAGTACCCTCAGTAGTCTCTCCCCAAGCCCCTCATGAGCTTTGAGATGCTCTCAGAGAGAAGGTTGGGAGGAAGGAGGAGGAGCATTGCAGGGTTTCCAGTAGCTTAGGAGATTATTTCACAGGCTCCTGCTCTTAAATGTCATGTGGGACATGTATTAAGTGTTACCCAAGGGCCAGGCTTCAGCCCTTATCCCTCCTCCTTATCCAGTATCGCTCTCAGCAGGTCTCACTGAGGTCTGCAATTAGAAAGCACAAGTCTGGTTTTATCTCCACTCCTATTTCTGTGACCTTAAAAAGCACCTGTGCTCCCACAGGGCTGAGAGCTGCGGCAGAGCTGCGGCCCGGGCTGCCTGCTGGGGCACAGTGCATGCTGTGTGGGGTGAGGGCCATCCCAGCTTAGGTCTCCAAAGCCCTTTGCTCACTGGCAGTGCTGCTAAACTCGTGTGGCCGTGCTCTGGCTGCCCTGGGGCAGGCCTGGCCGCGGGCAGCTGTGCCGGTGCGGCGATGCTGGGGGCAGATGGTGCCGTTGCTGCCGGAGCATCCCCGGGATGTGCTCTGGCTCAGCTGCTCTCACGCGCTGGCAGCGCTCAGCGGCGCTTTTCTTGGTGTGCCAGCAGGCACCTGCATGTCCTCAGAGATCTGGACGTGACTTGGAGAACAGCATGTGCTTGTGCATTGAGAGGGAGATGACTGGGTACCGAACCCAGCCCTGCCTCTTGCACGTGCCTCGCCCCATTTGCATGCAGAACACGCTGCTCTCTCCTTCCGTTCTCGCCTGCAGTACTTTCCTCCAGGAACAGATGTGCTCTTTCAGCTGTCCTTTATGCATACCCTGCCCTATCCGCTGCCCAGCTAACCACTGCTCTGCTTCCAAGTGCTGTTTCTTCCTCTGACCGTTGCTGTGTCCAGAGCTCATGTCTCAATGGCATTTCAGAACCTTGGTTAATAGAACAGTTTGAATTATTCAAGAGCTGGGAGCACATTTCTACTTAAAATTTAATTAGAAACCTGCCGTGTGTCATTTTACAATAAAGGATATTGTAATAGCATCCCTAAATTGGGCAGTCTTCTCCTGTCATGCAGAGCCTCTGTATGAGAGACAACCAGTGGAACTTATATGCTGCATGTGTGACAGATGCCATGTGATACGTTGTGGAACTGTGTGATGACATCTGTTAGGTTATTTTCAATGTATAAACCCATTAAACAGTTTTAAACAGCTGCTGTTTAAGGAAAAAGTTTATGGTGTAAGTTTTCCTTATGTGAGAATTCTTTCAGTGAAGCATAGCCCAGCATAGTTGGTAGCTCTGTCCCAGGCATACACTGGAGACACTGCATCAATCAAGGCACAGGGCAGGATTGTTGTACTCCTAGAGAGAGAAAATTACTTGTTATGAGAGGAGACCTGTGCTGGCTTCTTTCTGTGTTTGTATAAAGATTTTGGGCCTCAACTGGTGGTGGTCTTGCAGATAGGCCAGATCTGCAATTTGAAAGCTGTTTTAGTCATCACCATCGCTCCTTTTCTATGTCACTCTGAAGTCTGTGTGGGGACACTCCCCTTTGTGTGACTTTGAGGCTGCAAGAGCTAAAAAGCAATAACAATCTGCAGCTGCTGCCTTTTTTTTTTTTTTGTTAAGTGCACAAAAAACAGCCTTTAAAAATATTTCTAGAAAACATGTGGCATCTAGGGCCACCTGTTAGTCCATTAGAAAGTGAGAACAAACTCCCAGTGGCAGAGCACAGCTCAGCCTGGGGCTCTGGTTCTCCTGAATAATATGCTTTTGCTGATTTATGCTGTGGAACAGTGAATCTATATTGACATCAGTGAGCACCAGCCTGTGGAAGGGCCCTGACATTTGTCTCATTCTGTCTGAGGGTGCACAGAAGTGTGCTCTTGCATGTGTGTCACCCCATGCACAGCTGCTACCCAGTGGAGCCACATGTGGGAGAGATGGATTAGGTCTGGTGGGAATTTGGATGCCTTATCCTTATGGAAAGAAGCAGTGTGTGATTTGTACTTCAGCCAAAAGGCAAGTCCGTGGAGCTGTGAACCTGTCACTTCTGCATCCCTTCAGGCATCCAGGGAACCCGGAAGCTTCTCAGGTTGTAGTCTGGGTTTGGCTGCTTTGCTTCACCTTTGGTAGCAAATTGGTCTGAGCCACAGATAAGTCTGAAGAGAGAATGAACCTGCAGGGTCTTGCATCTGGTTCTTCCTGTCCTCCTTTCCTTTCTTCCCATTTCTTCATCTTGTTTTACCTGGAGGCTTCCAGTCCCCTGTGTTTCCTACTGTTACGTGGACATCCTGGGCAACAGATAAAATATCTCATCCAGCTCTAGGGTTAGAAGATAGGAGTCAATAGGATTGCATGTCTCTTTGAGTCCCTTGTTTTTGGTGAAAGAATTACATGGTGGTGTATCCACCCTGGAGTGCTCCCTGTTTGCACCTCTCGGTGTTCTCCTTTGGCTTAGTCAGGACTTGTTGCCCCACATGTTCCTTTCTTCCAGTGAAGGCTTGAGGCTGAGGCAGCCTAATGATTAATTTCTGGGAGGTGTGGGCTCCTGCAAATGGACACAAGACTTGTGAATGTCTAGTGAATGAGGGCACTTAGTCCCTCTCCTCTCCTCCCCTCCCCTCCCCAACAGCTGAGTACTCAATGATTGAAGTCCATCATCCCATTTTCCAGTGTTACAGTGGGTTAGCATGAAGCTCTTTTTGTTGCAGCCAGGGACTGCTCTTTTAGCTCCAAGGGGTTTGAAAACCAAGGCATGACTGTACTGGGAGCTATCAAATCTAGTCTTATAGATTGGTGATTTCCTAGGACAGCATGTGGTGCTTTGTGGGATGGGGGAGGAAATTGTAATCTTTTAATTATTCATAGTAATTAGCAGAAGGGATTCCCAGGAGAGTTAGGATGAGGGGTAGCAGGACAGACAAATTAGAAAGACTATATTCAAGGAAAAGTTAGTTTTCTGACCAGTTAATGAAATGAAATACCTTCCATCTTTTCTGAGAGTGAGATTCACTTCCTTCTGTGATGAATTACTTGCCTCTGGCCAGAGAGATCCCGGTATCTCTCAGCCTTGCTGAAATCTACTGCCTCTTCATCCAGACTGACAGCAGATCTTCAGTTCTTAATACCATCTTCAAGCCAAGCATTAATGAAATGAAGCACCTGGTAAAGACTGTCTCTGTAAGCAGCTTAGTGCTGAGCAGCCGACTGCCCGAGCTCAGCTCCTGGGATGCCTCTTGTTTATGCCCTGGTTTAGTGTACAGAGACACCTTGGGTGATCTGTCTTGGGACAAGCCAGCTCGGTCAAGACATTAGTGCCAAAGGCTGACCCGTGACAGAGGGTTTCTCTGGTAATTCTGGTGCAGCTATCCCTGACTGACTGTGTTTGGGTGAGGATGGCTTATTCTGGCTTTATTGCAGTCCGTGCACTGAACTGGAATAAGGTATGAGGCTATTTGGGAACAGCTGTAGTCCTTGGTGCCTGGTCTGTGCCTCAAGCAAATTCAACCATAATGAAGCCTAACCACTTTTCTACTTTGGGTCTCTCTTTTGACTGTGATCTCTTTTGTGTGTGTGGACTTGTCCCGGAGTTGCGGATAATAACCTCTCCTAGCTCTTCTGGAAGATTAGTATATTAGCCCCAACTGGCTCAATTCCAGCACCAGTAATTGTATTTTGCCTCTTTGAAATCCCCCTGCAGTTTCAATCAGCCGGAGTATGACTTTTTTTGCAGTAAGCCTTACTGTTCTATACTGCAAAAAGGAGAGCAGATACAGTTTCAGACCTGGCTGCATTTTTAGCAGAGTGCACCTTGTGATTCCCAAGGTTGGCAGATATTCTAGAGTGGTGCTATGTGTTGTGATTGGAGCCCAGGAGTGGTCTTGTCTTTATTACAGTACCTTCTAGTTATCACTAATTCAATCACTGGTTAACATGATCTTCCAGTTTAATCCAATAAACACCTTATGGTCAGGTTATGTGTACTAAAAACAATGAGGATCACCCTCTTCCTGAGCTGTCACAGTTGCTTTAAACAGTTAATAGCAAATACAGGGTAGGGAACCTTGTAGGGCAGTAACTGAAACCATCTCTTCTGAATGACAGAGAAACAGGAATGTAATGAATTAAATGTCTGGCTGGGGAATCGTGCTTTGGCACAGCGCCACATCTTGGCCCATCTGGTGTCAGGGAAGTTTTGGTATTGATTTCAGAGGAAGCAGGACATTGCCTGAATGGTGGCTTTTGCAGAGGTTTGAATGTTCATCTCTCTCAGAGAAAATCATCTCCCCAGGTGAAGGAAATGCATCTGTGCGACCCAGACCCAGGTCTGCTGGGAGGTGCAAAGGGCAGGACTTGAAAAAGCTGTGAAGGATGGTTTCTCTAAAAAATACTGCCTGAGAGTTTTTGTAAGAGAGCTTGGAAGGGAAAAGCTGGGGGATTGTGGGAGGCAGCTGGATGCTGCAATATGAGTAATACCACCACTGATGGAAAGCATTAAGGGGTGAAGCTAAGGATGTGGTGGCAAAGAGGTGAGATAGAGGTGTGGAATTTCATATCGGTGAACCAGACTCCCTAGGGGATGGTGTGGCTGAGAAGCTCTGGGAGGGTACATGATGTGTCTGCGTGCTACACTCCTCTGTCCATCCCTGCTAGACTGTTTGGCCAGAGGTGCTGGGACAGTTTCATGGTTCCACTGGTTGGTTCCCCTGAGCTGTCCCCCTCTGTGATCAGGCCAGCTCCATCATGGCTTGGCTGCTCTTGTTTATGGCTGGAGAGGAGCACATGGCATGTCTGTGTGTGGCCACAAGCTCCTCTTGTGCTCCAGCCTACTGCTGATCTTGGTGGGAGATGGCAGACCCTGGCAGGGAAGGAGCTGATGGTGTGTGCAGTTCCAACCTTCTCCCTCCTCAGGCACCCTTCAGTTTGGCAGAGCTCTGCTTCCTCCCTGACATTAGATGAGCTGATAAACGAGCCAGGCAAATCTGGCATTGCAGCCACCTCCATAATACCTGTCTCCTGTAGCAGAAGGCTGTCCCATTTCTGCAGCAGGAGCACAGGCTGCCTGCATCTCTCTGCCTCTGTTCCATGGTTGCTGCTTCTCCCCACAAAGGCTGGTGGGAACAGGAGTGGATGGCACTGGCATTGGAAGGTGCAAAGGTCTGTGGGTGCACTGCCATGTGCCCGGAGCATGGGAGCCAGGTGTAGAGGATCTGCTGAAGCCAGAGGACAATGAGGTGGGCCAAGGGGGTTGTAGGAGACCATTTGCTGAAGGGGAGCTGCTACCTGAGTGCTGGAAGAGATGCTAAAAATGGGAGATGCCCTTTGAGCTCCCTGAGGGTTGGAGGGAAGGGGAATCGAGGGAAATGCTGAGAAGACTCTCCAAATGGGCATGCTCTTAGCTCTGCATTGCACAGATGAGTGACAGACCAGCTTGTCTGGATGGAGGCTTGGGAAGAAGATGCTGGGACCAGCTTAGGGGCTGAGATCATACCAGGGAGATGGACAGGGTGCAAAAATTCCTTCAAACTGTAGAAGAGGGGTGTAAACTAAAAGAAAATATGAGTGCCTTAAAGACACCTGATCTTGAGAAGTTGGCAGATGTCCTTGTTAGTGAGACAGCAGGAGCTGATTCCAGACAGGAACTGTCTAGCTGAAGAGTCTGGAAGGAAAGATTGAATCATCATCATTGGCATCTGGATGTGGCACTTGGGGATATGGTTTAGGGATGATTACAGTGCTGCTGGGTTGATGGTGGGACTAGATCTTGAAGGTCTCTTCCAACCTTGATGATTCTGTGGTCCTTCCTGAACCTGGGAAAGGATTGAACCCCTTTGGTAATAGGGTTATATGGAGAGCTCCTTGTTTTAAGGGGCACAGTCCAGCACACTCTGACCAAAATGCCCCAAGTTTCACCATTCTCTACATGAATCTGTGTAACAGCCCTCTCAAGATTTGAGAGGAGCTGAGTTCCTAATCAGTGAGATCTTATGACCCAGAGAGAAGGATGTTCCCAGCTTAACGTGCAGGGTAGTGGGGAAGCTGATGACAAGTGGGAATGTTAACTCGGTTAGTAGCAAGTGTGAGGATTCCTGTGTCTGCTTCTACCCTGTTGATTTGTTGGCCCAGAGAAGCAGCTCAGGTTTCAATCTTTGGCTGCCTTGTAAGATAGAAGTCTGCTGGGAGAGAGTGGGATGGGTTCTCCCTAAACTTTCTTTGCCCGGGAGAGATGGCAGAGGCAGCAGTTCCTCTGAGATCTTTAGATCTTGTTGGTGGAAAGGCAGTACGGCTGCACCATGCGGGGCTTTCCCCCACGGGAGCCAACTAATCTGTGACAGAGCACTTTAAGGAAAGGTTGAGTGTGTGACTTCAAAGGAGAGCTGGCAGGCTGGGAGCATTTCTCGCTCCCCTGGGACAAACCTCATGCTGCTTGTTCGTGGTTTGTTTTTTTTGCTGTGCCCATCTGCCTGCCAGTTCGTGCTCTGCTCCAGGTGGGAAGAAGAGCACGGAGGAGAGGAGGTGCAGAGGAGTTTAGAATAGCTTAGAATGTCTTTAGGCAAAAGAGATGGCAGATTGGATCACTGATCCTTGAAAATAACATCTCATCTGACAAGGCCTTGTTTAAAGGGGCGAAACCCTCACTTTTCACCCAGAGCATGTCAGAGCAGAGGGGGTTCTTGGTGCAAACCCTGAGTTATGCCTGCAGCAGAAGGAGTAGCAGAGCCCTGGGTGATGCACTAAACTTCACTGTCTGTCTGAAGACGGTCCCATCCAAACCTCCTCAATCTCTTGCTGTTACCCACCCTCCATGCAGCAAGGCAGTGGCTGTGTCTGCAGACACTGGGACCTTACCTGTTGGTATGGGCCTTTGGGAAAACCAGTGCCAGGCAGTGGGGGAGAGATGGGCTTTTTTTGGTCTGTGCTGCTGCTGATTACACTTACCATCCTCCTTGGCCTTTGAGGAAGCATCACCAGCTGGCTGTTGGGAAGCAAAAATCTTCTAAGCCTCAGGGTCTTTGGGTGGGGTGTCACTCAGGAGGTGCTCTCTAGTGAGACACAGCAGCAAAGCAACATGACTTCTGCCTGCCCTGGGCAGTGAATCCCAGTGGCCTCTTTGCAGACAGAGCTGGGAGCCAATCCCCACACCATGATTCTGAAGGTCAGCAGCAGGGTCATGCTTATCTTTTGGCAACATCTGGAAGGAGCTGCTGACACCATAAAGGGAATGAGCTGCGGGTTAGGAAAGCCACTCACCAGCTGAACAGGAGCATCTTTACACCTGCTGCTTGCGGTCGATGGAACAGTGTGTTTTCTGCTCCTGAGGGGTGGGCAGGAGTAGTATGGGCAGTCCTGATTGCCAGGGAATAACCAGGGCAATGGATGTGTTTGCTGACATGTCCCTCTCTGCCTGGGAGCTCACACCCACTCTGGCAGCAGCGAGCAATGGATTGGAGTCAGGGATGCATGGAGTTTTTTGTGCAGATCTCTGTAAGGCATCCAGACAGCTGCTGCCCACTGTGCTCAGTAGAGCATCTGCTTTGGCAGGCAGGAGAGGAGACGGGAGCCTTGGGAATTTCAGACAGTCATTTACTTAATAACCATAGACAGGGCAGGGGGCTGATTTCTGGCTGTGAAAGGATCGTCTTCCTTCTCTTCTCAGTGAGAATGTGCTGTGCTTGTCTTGGGGAGAAGGGAAGTTAATTGGGATGCAGACTCCTGAAACAGAGCTCCGTGGGTATGGGCATTTTCTCAAGAAAGATGAAGATTGATTTATGCTTGCTGGATTTGTGCCTGCCACTCTGAGCTAAATGTATCTGATCTTCCAAATACTTTCCTTTTCCTGGGGTCCCAGCTCCTTGTTAGATTCCAGAAGAACCCCCTGCCTGCTCTGACCTTACATTTGTGAGGTGCATCTCCTTCAGCATCTATGTTTGTCTAGCAACAACACTTCCATTCATGGTCAGAGCCACAGAACAACAGGGGCTGGAATTGAAGGGAGGGGAGTTATATTCAGCTGCTGTAGCAAAGCAAAATTAATGCAGATGTTTGTGGGATGACTGTTCTGCTCTGAAGTGCTGTACAAACAAAAATTTTGCATTTCAAAGATGCCCAGGTTGATTCAGGGTTTGGTGGTATTACTTGGATGTGCCAGGAAGGAGAATTTGGTTTTCCGTGCTGTAGTTTCTCTTCTCTAGTATTTCCCATTTAGCTTGTGGCTGACTGTTGCTACCACCCCATATCTTTCTCAATCCAATCTGAAATGAATCTCTGGGGTGCAGCTTGATTCCTAACACTCATAACCTCAATTTAGAGATGCCACGTGTCAGAACTGTTATATGTTAGTGTCTGTGAAAGTGTCTTGGGACAGAAAGATGTGGAGAGAACAAACACAGAAATAATCCCTTGGGAATGTGGGTTCCCTGGGATGGGATGGGGAGATGGAGAAGTGCACATATTGGATGGGATTGTTCTTTGCTGTGGCAGGCTGCCTGCTGTTAGAGGCCTCTGCCATTTGACCCCCACATGTGGCAGGACACATATAATGGGATATTCTCTCCCTTTCAGAGTTCTTAGTTCAGATGTGACATGAAGTCTTTTGGATCTCTTTTTAGATTACACCTTTCCTGCTACATCTCAGAAGGCATTGCTGAAACGAAACGGGACACAAACAGACAATTGGGAAATGGCCACTGTCCAGCCACCGGCAGAATTTGTGGAGCCTGACTTGCACACGCCTTTCTCCACGCTAGAGGAAGAGGAGGGGCTGCTCCCTATAGACCACTCAAGAGGAGGAATAGAGAGCCTCCAGACCTCTGGACCAGAAGTTACATCTTCTGAACCAGCGGACCAAGAGGACTCCTTCTCCCTTCTGTTTTCCACAGCGTCCGCCAGGCCAGGTGTTGTGACTGAGGCAGCCATAGGAAGGCAAGAAGAGGACTCTGTTTCTCCAGGCTTAGACCTTGGGAGCAGCATGGGACCAGGTCTTCTACCTGTGTCCTCTACTTTTTCTACTACTGTTGCTGCAAGATCTCCCAGTGTTTCAGAAGAACTCTTTGAGGTGACAACTGGAGACACTTGGGCTGCTGGGGGAGCAGATTCGGAGCTGACTGTGGCTACCACGGGAGCAGAGCTTGCAGAGACCACGGTGGAGGCTGGTGGGGAAGAGCATTCAGCCAGGGAGGAGGTCTCGGAGCCCACGGTGCAGTGGGAGGTGCCAGAGCCCACAATGCTGACTGAAATGGAGCAGACAGTGGAAACTCCTGTGGGGACACCTTCTCCTGCAAGCAGCTCCCCAGGCACCCAGACTCTCCCTGGGAGTGAGCAGCACCCCCCTTCTGTGTCTCCGTGGGACAGAGCTGATGAGGCTGCACTGGGTCCCATTTGGAATGACACCGAGTCAGTCACTGAGACTGTGGCTGCAGAGAGGAGCTCGTCACCACAGGCTGGGGATGCCCGCATGGCCATGCTGCCAACTGAGCTGCCCTGGGACTCAGCACAGGTCACACTGGGAGCAGGGAGTGGGCTGGGAGGTTGCAGTGAGGATATTTGGGTAGCTCAGTCCTGGGGGGGGTGTTTAACCCTGTCGCTAATTCTGACTGCTAGAAGTAGTTTTTTCTGTTCACCCAGTCAAGACTGAATTTTCAGGAGAGTTATTCACAGCAGTTCTTAAGGGTATCCATCATCCTTGGTGAATGCCCTGCCCCCTCACATCTTCCCAACTGCAAGAAATCATACTTCTGATAAACAGAGGCTGAACGCCTTCCCTCTGGGGCACGCACAGCAGAGAAAGCTCCTTGTTTCCTCAGCCTGGCTTATTGGAAGTGTCAGGACAAACATGGCCCCAAGGATTTCTGGAAAGGGAGTGAGAAAAAAGTGCTTTTTTTTGCTGCTGCTGTCTGCAGGGACCAGATGCAGAGCAGGTGGAGCAGAGTGCAGTTACGTGTGAGGATGCTGGTCTAGGAGAGCCTGGGGGAGAGGAGGGGTGAACTGCAGTTCCTGAATCCAGCAAACTGGCAGCTGGTTAAGAGAAGATATGTAGCAGGAGCTGACTGGTGAGAAAGTACCAAGCAAAGCTTTTAATTTTGCTTTCTGCCCCATGGTACCCAGGAGCCTGAGCAAGTGGCTTAGCTCCTCTGTGCATCCTATCTTTCCTACAAAGTGCTGCCCTGTCTCACCAGTTTGTTTAAGGACTGCAGAGGCTCCTGGTTAGCTTTTGTGTTAAGTGCTGATAGAGCTGCAGGCGAGAGAGCTTTCCTCTGAGAACCTGTGTCCTCCTTGAGTCTAGATGGAGATGGAAGGTCAAGCTGAGCTGTGGCAAGCTGGCAGAGTAACTTTGTCCCAGCTCCATGAGGGAATCACTGAAATGGGGATTGCTCCTTAGAACAGAGAGTTAGAGGACAGTGAGGTCCGTTGAGAAGTGCTTCTGGGAGTATGGCACAGCCCCTTGCTTCTGTCCCTTGTGTACCCTGTGCTTTCAGCAGCAGAATTACATTCATGCCTGAACCCAGCTGTCTTTGTCTTGTCTCTCCAGGTGATCTGCAAAGACTGGAGCAACCTTGCGGGAAAGAACTATATCATCCTGAATATGTCGGATAACATTGACTGTGTAAGTCAGTCCAAAGAGATCTGATGAGGTGGGGGGAATGGTGCTTAGGAAAGTGAAGGCAGGCACAGCTCTTGCTGTCTGCTTTCACCACAAAACATCTTAAAAACACTAAATCTCAACTTAACCTGTAGAGGCTGTGAAGAGAAGGGGAGGAGGACAGAAATATTCCTGTTCTACAAAAGGGAAAAAGAGTGGGTGGAGAGAGATGATTTTGCTCAATGTCTAGCACATGTCAGTCCCATACTGGATTTTTTCCTAACTTCTGGCTGCTAGTCTGTGCCAGTCAGTACCTGGATTGTCATGAGACATGAGATCTTTTAACATTGCACCTCTTGCAGGATTGAAGTGCAGTTCTACTTCCTTCTCTTCCTTTTCCTTCCATTCCTTACAGCATATAGTAACGATCCTCTGATGGCTCAGAGGAGTTGGGACTCCCATTTGCACTGTGCATGGATAAGTATCAAGCAGTTATCACTAAATCTTCCTTAAGGGTCTCTTCTCCCCACCCTATTATCTTGTGTGTTATCTGGGTCTGTTAACCAGCCATGCTCTGCTAATCCAATGCCTGTCCATCCATCCTCATAAAGCTGCAGTTAATTCATGAGCCCAGAGTCCCTTGTGGATCCCTGGTAAAAGGGCTTGTTCACTTCTGCTGGGCCTTTTATCAGGCACTTAAAAACCAGTTGTGAAAGGCCTGGGGTCAAGGTGCCTTTCATAATTCTAAGAAATTATTATGAGCTTGACAGCCTGAGACCAAAATGTTTCATTGAGGAATTGTGTTCTGGCCTCATGTGTCTGCACTCCTGCTTTGTGGGGCTTCTGCTCAGGGCAGAGCCAGCTGGTTCTGTTACTGCAGGGTTGCTCTGTGGCCCTGACCTGTTGCCACTACTGTGAGGTCTTGGTTGGTTTATTTCTCTTATTTTTAAAGGTGACCTTTCTGGGGGCAGGGAATACAGGGAAATTCCTATACACAGTGACGCATGCTGACTGCTCTAAGAATAGATGAAAAGTCAGTCTCTTTCCTCCTGTTGTAGGCAAACCAGTGTGGAGGGTTTTGAGTATCTCTGCTATGGTTCACAAGTGTAATGCACAAAATGAGTCCTTGAAAATCAGAGTCCTTCTGCCCTGTTTCCTTCACTCTCTCTCCTATCTCTGTGGACTTTAAATACTGGATAATTTTGTAATATGTTGTAGCTTCCTTCCTGTGGTCACTGGTACTTGTGTTGTTTAAACCTCTGTAAGGGTAAGAACTGAAAAGCAGATGTGCAGATGTCTCTTGATCAAATTATGTCTTTGCTGTTGAATCCTCAGTTCTGCCTTGCTGGAGGAAGATGGTGCCCTGGGATAGGCAGGACTGAACTGTTTTTCTACTTGATTTCATGTTTCAAAACATATTTCCCAGTGAATGATTTGTGCTGTACTACCCCTTATTCAAAGGGACATTTGTCGACATACATATTTAACATGAGCATCGCATTATTCCCTGCCTCCCATTACCATTTTGCATGAATGAAGCTGGAATCAAGCTCTTCTCCTTTCCACTGATGCTGATGCAGTTTGTTTCCTACCCTTGGTAATTTGCTCAGTTTGGGCACCTCAGCTACTGTTTGCCTGTCCCTTTTGTTTTTTGGTTGCTGTATCTGAGCTCTGCCATGTTTGGGTTTCTGGGGTTGTAAGGGAGAGCCTGGTGTTGCAAATGCTGTAGTTTGAATTAGTGTGAATGGGGATTCCTCACCTATTTCAATGTTTTGTTGCCATGATCTCAGGTGGTACCAAATCCCACTGAAAAGCTGAGAGAGGAGGAGGGTGCTTAGCCCCTTCCAGAGGGTTGCACCTTGGCCTTTTTGTGTATAAAAAAATACACTTTGTGGCACCAGGCTTTTACCTGCCCCTGGGGTGATGTCTCTATTGCCTGGTTAAGCTGGAAGCCAGTTTGTCTTCCCAGGGGGCTCCAGGGAAGAGAATCACTTCAGTCTCTCTCTGGGCAAATCTCCCACTCGACATACCTGGGAAGTTTGCCCAAATGAGGACTGCAGGGTCTGACCCAGCTGTGGTACCTGGCTATGCATCGGGAGGTGACCTCCACCTTGGTACAGGTGCATTCAGGCTCCTTCACTGCTCCATCCTCTCCACCATGGAGAGTTCATCAGTGCTCTGCAACCTCTGCTTTCCCCATCACCAGAAACATCTCACTTCTGTCCTCCTGCTCTTGGCTCAGCTGCTCCCCCTTCCTCTGCCTGCCCCAAAAGAGAGCCTCAGGCTGGCATGGGACCATGAGCTGGAGCTGCAGCTGAGCATTGTGGTGCTGCATCACGGTGCTCCTTCCTCACGCAGCTCCTCCTGCCTCCCCATACCAAAACCCATAATTTGATGAGAGGAGGCACTGCCAGGCTCTTGTGATTCAGGCCCCAGTCATCGATGTCTTCTCCAATTAGGCCATTTTTGGCACAGGCCTGTGCCTGCCCTGAGCGCTTCAAATTGCCATGGCAACAAGAACTCTCCATTTTATTAATCATCTGTGTGGCCTTCAGGTTGGCATGGCAACTGGAGATAAGAATAGAAACACAGGAGTGAGAAAGCAGCAAAAGAGCCTGCCGAGGGATGGCTGGAGCATGTCAGGCTGAGCGGCACCCGCTGACCCAGCGCTGCTGTGGGGAATAGCCTGGCTGCTTCCTTCTCACCTTACACAATAATGTTGCTTCAGGATTCCTCTGTGCCAGGGGAGCTGGGCTTGGTGTGGACATGTGGCAGCCACAGGAGCTGAGGAGGAGGGTTGGTGCGTCAGGAGATGTTTGTGACTCCAGCCTGGGTACTGTGCAGGGAAGCATTGCACCAGGTTTAACACCGCTGGCTTTTGGGCACAAGTGAGGTGTTAGCTGTATCAGACCTGCAGTGCTACAGCTGCCTTGTCCCCCCCATGCACTTACCAAGGTTTCTTTCCTGTGGCAGGAGGAGTTTCGGTTGGAGAGAGGTCCCCAGCTGTTGGCACTGGTGGAGGATGCCTTCTCCAGGCAGGCAGAAGGGCTGCAGGAGCGCTGGCTCATCTCTCTGAGCAAACCCAATGAGAATGACAAGCACTTGCTAATGACACTGGCAGGGGAACAGGGTAAGTGCTGGCTGAAGGAGCCTTCCTGTGATGGGGAATGTATTTAAGGGGCTCCTGAACAGAGCTACACATTCATGTTGGAAGGAGCTTTTGCTTTCCAGTCCATTTCAATCCCACCAGTTCCCAGTGTTCATTGGACTTGAGGGATGGAGAAGGACTGAAGACATGAGACTCTTTTAAATTTGCCTTCTGCCTTGTCCCTCACTGCTTGCACAACCTCCATCTTCTGCACTTTGCCTTCAGCTTTGCTCCCTCCCTGGACTGCCTTTCCCTAAGCATGTGTCAGCTTTCTCCTGATGCTTATGTACTCCCCTCCATGGCAGGATATGACAGCCTCCTCTTGGTTCCCCTCCTAACCTATCAGTTCTTAAGTCTTGTCCGAACTAGGACAGTCCTGATAGTGCCTCCCCTCATCCCCAAAGAAACAAAAGCTGACAGTGAACATGGGCTGGACTGGAACATTTTAGCATCTCTTTATTCCTGGCTTTTTTTTCCTCTACCGCTTCTGCGGCCTGCTTAGTGACAGAGACTTCTACTGTTGACATTATGGCCTCTGTGACCTTTATGAACCTGTCTCCATGACTTTTTGAGTGCTGCTGCTTGCTGCCAGAGCAGACATACATCCTGAGAGCTTTGGTGGTGGGGAGGGTACCTAGGTGGCTCTGGTATCAGTTCATCCCTGGATTTTTTTATTCCTTGGAAGAGTATTTGGAGGTACCCATGTCTGTGATCCTGTGTTCTTTCAGCCTCCTGACATAAAACACCAATGAACAAAATAGTGTATTCCTGTGCCTCCATCCTGTTGGGGATTTTAGACTGATGAATACATCTGACTGAGTAACCTGAGCTGAGAGCAACACTGATCTCTTCCTCTACTTTACAGGCGTTATCCCTACAAAAGATGTTCTCATGGCACTGGGGGATGTTAAGAGGAGCTTAGCTGAGGTAAGAGCCTGTCTGCCTGCATCCATTTGTTAAGTCCGGTTATGCAATTAAAATAAGCAACTTGCAAACTGAGAGCATATCTCAGTCTAACCAAGTGCTGAACCAACAGCAGGCAAACAGATGAGTCAGACCCTTGGCAAACTCCCTTCTCCCCTCACTGGTAGTTGCCAGGCCATCAAATGTCTTCTCTCTTTAAGAGAGTAACTGTGGGTTATTCCCTCCCTGCTTTTCTGGCTTGGCTGTGAAACTGTTTTTCACACATTGATTTTGCTGGAATTCTCAGTGTCACCCCTTCTATACTATTGTCAAGAGCAATGTGGATGCTGCAGAGCCCCACATTTGGCCCTGCTCCCCCTGCAGCTGTTTTAAATACATTGGCTTCTCTTGACACGTTCACATGCCTTCTGCAATTCCAGGGTCTGCATTTCACTCCTTAAACAGAGGGCAGGCAGAGGACCTGAGTCAGTAAATGCCAGACTCCTCTGCCAGCTGCCTCTAGACCTCACATATTCTAACCATGGGCAGTTTGGAAGAGGATAGAGATGAGGGCAAATCAGTCCCATGACCTCTGGCTTTGCCCCTTCATCCTACAGGATATGTAGACACTGAGGGGCTGATTCTGCTTGAGTTTTTTGCACCACTGGAGTAATTTTGCTGATTTTAACAGCAGGGTCGGGCCACTGCCTTGCTGGCTGTTTGCTCTCAGGTTTTTCCCTGACCTAACAAACTGGTGCAGTTAGACAAAGCAAATTAAGTGCTCAGTGGTGTATTGATTGGCTTATACCAGAGAAAGTGCAAAAAGCCAACTCTGTAGAAATTGTGTGACTGAAGTATCAGCACCTAGAGCTGTCCAGAAAGAAGGATTTGTGTGGTTGCAAGGTTTGACTCTGCAACTGTGACCCCATGTTAATGTGAGTCCTACCAGAGCCTCCTTGCCACATACCTCTGACTCTCTGGCTCTGTCAAGAATGAAACACTGCTCACTGTGCTGCCCTTGCATGAGCATGAGATTGCAAGGAGGAGGGAGGATATCCTCTGACACTTGTCACACTTGCTATTGAACTGATATGTAACCTGTTTCAAATCTGCCAAATCACTGGGACCAGCGTTGGGCTGTTTGCTCACAGCCACGGGGGGCCAGTTTCTAGGGCAGCTATTCCTAAGCTTTTAGGCTCAGTGGGCAGCTGTCCACTTTCAAGACCTCATAAAGACCACTATGCCCTCTTAGGACCTGAGCTTTAAAGGAAACCTATTTGTTAGGGTTACATTCTCTGCCAAGCAGTTACCAAGGCCTCAGAACCCATCAGTGGTCCACAGTTTGTCTTGGGAACTCTCAGTTGGGACAGTTTTTCCCATGAAAGCCTCCTTGTCATACACAAATGTGTGATCCTTGTGCAGGTGAGCAAAATAAGATTGTGCCTACTATCATTTGTTGACATGTCAGCTTTGATGGAAAATGGTGTTGTGTATAGTTATGTGTCTTTCAGTCATGTAAGACATTGTCAGCCTGACTCTCCAACCCTGGCTTTTAGTTCCTCTGCCCACATTCATGGTCCTGGACTTGGACCCTGTAAAGTCTGAACAGGATTTCCACCTGCCTGCAGGCCAGGACTTTCAGTGTACTGCTTCCTTCTTTCCAGATTGGTATCCAGAACTACTCAACCACGACCAGTTGCCAGTCGCACCCCAACCAGACGCGCAGTGATTATGGGAAACTCTTTGTGGTGTTGGTGATCATTGGCTCCATCTGTGCCATCATCATTGTGTTGGGGCTCATCTACAACTGCTGGCAGAGGCGCCTGCCCAAGATGAAGAACATGGTGAGCACTGGATGGGTGGAGAAGGTGACCAGACTCTTTGCCGTTTTGATGGAGGGGATTGGAAAGTTAAGAGGGAGATTATTTCCCCTGTCCACTTATAGGACATAGCTGGGTACACTTCTGGAGCAGCAGTGGAGTCCATTCAGGTGTAAGTCCATTCAAGTGTGCTTAGAACAGCTCATTTCCACTGCGAGGGTTGGGCTAGGAGTAAATTTACCTTTTCCCACTGACCCCACAAAGTTCTCAGTGACCCTCATAGCCTGATTGTGCTTCTCAGCAGCATTAAGACCTGTCTCCCTTTGTCTCCATTTGTGTCCTCTGGTCCCTGGCAGTCGCACGGTGAGGAGCTGCGCTTTGTTGAGAACGGCTGCCATGACAACCCCACCCTGGACGTGGCCAGTGACAGCCAGTCGGAAATGCAGGAGAAGAAGCCGAGCGTGAACGGTGGAAACACCATCAATGGCCCTGACAGCTGGGATGTCCTGATCAATAAGCAGGCGAGCGAGGATGTGGATGTGTTTGAGGAAGACACGCATCTTTAGAAGAAGAAGGGAGGGAACCACCCTCTTGAACACACTTGTTTCTCTCCTATCTTGACTGACGGACCATGGGATCAGGTGGCTTCTCAGGAACTTCTGAAAACATTTGAACAGGTCTTTGGGCAAGTTTTCCCTGTGGAAGTCCTGAGCCTGCATCTGAGGCTTGGAGCCAGGAGGATCACTGAACCGAGGGAAGCGGGAGGGGTGGGTTTATAGGTCTCTGTGTGTGTGTTCCTATCAGTAGCACCAATGCTTTCATCACCTTTAAATGCACTTACTGTAGCTCTGTGGTAGTGGCTGAGAGTGGGTGGACTGGAGAAACCAGATGGTGGGGCTGTCTGCCCCCAAGAGTCCGGATCTGGGGAGCAAATTCACTTTCCAGGTCCTGACCTTGAGATCACATTCAGTCCGTGCAGGTGCAGTAAAATCTGTGCATTCTGGATGGAGGGGAGCCAAGATTCCGTCAATGTCCTGGGCAGAGTTTGCATTCTCCATGTGAAAACAGGTTTTCTAGTGCTCTGGCATTCAGCTACTAACTGTGTGAGAGCTGATGTTTACATTTGGGGAAAAACACCCCTCCCACCCACTCCCTGCTATCACCTTCTTTCACCCCATACCACAAACAGCCCCACTCCTTTTTTCAGCTCCATAACTCCAAGCTGAGCTTGCAAAGTTTGAGCACTTTACCCTTGCACAACTGATTGCATAAAATTCGGTGCCATGGTGCAGCATTTTAGATGGAAATGTGCTTTAGGTTGGAGAGTTGCTCAAAAATGACGTTTACATGCCTCTTTCACAGCAGCCTGGGAAATCAGCAGGAAAATATCCCTTGTCTAAGTGTAAGTTTTAGACTGGCTGGCCTTCTCCACTGCAGTGCTATTTTTCAGGATAGTTTGGTTTCAGTTGGTCATTTTGTGATAAAGACTATGTGAAACTTTTAAAATAGGGAAACAAGTAATTTTCTCATCCTTTTGTTTCAATTTCAGCATCCTGCCCTGAGGGAAGGGTGGAAGTGTTTAATATCCCACAGGTATAAATTGGGGTAACATCTTTAAAATCACTGCATTTAAACAATGTAAGAGCCAGCTCTGATGAGATGAGAATCGGATGTAAGAGCTCCCCAATGAATGTTTCTCAGGTGTGCCTCAGGCAACTTTGAGGCTCCAGCTCCCTGAAGATGTGTGCTAAAGGCACGTGAATATGCATAATTGTTCTCTGAGCCCTGCCTAAACTACTGTCAAGCCTGAAATCCCAGAACATTTGTTTCTTCTGTCATCGAGGGATTGAGGGACTCGCTTCGGTCAGAGGCACCAGTACTTCTCTCCCTCGTGGTGATCTGCATTTTTGCTTGCTGCGAGATGCAGCTTCACACTTGGTCTTTAAGGGAGCCTTTGTACAGAAAGGCCCCAGTTGTGCAGCCTGATGCTGAGCCTGTAAATCTGTCACTGTATGTATAGAGACTGTTAGCATGTTCCTCCTTGGTGTGTGTGCCTAAAGTCAAGGTAAAAGTCTGTTGTTGCAGTTTGTGTAGCGCTTGGCATACAAACTGAATCACAGATCACCTCAATGTAGGACCACTCTGATACCAGTTTATTAGGGATTGAAGAAAGGTGATAACCTTTGGTTTCCTATCCAGTTTTCAGTGGTTTTAGCCTGCCTCCATATCTTTCCCAGTGTTATGTAGGAGACAGTGATCATCAGCTCCTTTTATATCTTGGTAGAGTTGCAGAGATGCTCAGAGTTCCTTCTCCTGTCCCAGCAGCTGGTAGTGGGGGTCAGTCCATGTGCATGGACAGCCACACATGGCCCTCTATGACCACCCCTCACTGATGGGTCTGTGCAGTGAAACTGCACAAGTCCACTGGCTGTGTTGAAGGCACTTCGGGGCTCACAGGATTAAATGCAGATTGTTATGGTGAGTAAATTAAAGCATGGAGTTAAAATTTGAGTTTGTATAGCACTTAGCATAACAGGGCCTGGCATGCCCATGGCCTTTAGGCAGCTGCACCGTGTAAATGTTTCAAAGTCCAATAATCCTCATCAAATATGTTTTCAATGCCCAGTGGCTGTTAAAAAGATAATGCCACCAATCAGATGTGAATCATTTCACCCACAAATTGCTTCCTTGGTGCATGTCCCTGCTAAGAGCTGCTTTGCTGCCCTGTTTTCTCTCCACTCTCCTAATTCAGAGAACAACAAGGCACTGATACAGCAATGCTTTGGGCTGGGCTCAGCACCTCCCAATCTCATGTAAAGTCTTCAAACTTTAAAGAAACCAAGGGGACTATGTGTGCTCAATAACGAGCTAGCAAATTCTCCTGATTTGCTCTTTGGCCTCTTGTGGCCTGGAGGTTTTCCAGACTCTCTTTTCTGTCTGGAGCATCCAGGTGGTCTGAGAGACTCTTTAATGGTGGCAGTCATGAGGCTGAGGACACTTTTCTGCTGTCTCTGACAGGGTGCACCTGGCTGTATGATCCCAGTTTAGCTTCAGAAATCTACTGGTTGATAGAATTTCACTTTAGTCTGGTGATACTTTTTATCCCTTTACAGTTTGTTTTTTCTCTGTATCATCTTTTTGCACTAGGCTGATCTTGTCAAGTCGATTGCACTGTTGTCCCTCTCCTGCCAGCCCTGCAGAAACAGGTCATCTCCGGGGACCTGTGGGCTGGGAAGCACTGTAGACAGGCTGTTGGCAGCCCACTTACTCTGTTCAGTGCTTGCATTTCCAGCTCTGTGCAGGGAGGATGTAAAGAGGAAGAAAACCTTTGTCTTAGTATTTGTAACAGGAAGCTTTTCTATCACCCTAATGTAGTTAAACTTCTTTTTAATAAAAACTGTCAAAGCTGGACTTCTCAGAGCAGTGTGCCAGGCGGCAGTGCAGATGCAGGAGACAAAGGAATTCCTGGAAAACTCTTTGCCACCTACTCGGACATCACCATAGTTCCGTCTGCCAAATGTTTGGTCGCACTGACACCTGGTGGTGGTTGGGAGTTGGAAACGAAAAATTTAAAAAAAAAAAAAGAAAAGAAAGAACTTTTCCCCTCTCTTAGCTTTGGATATTTGTTTCCTGTGACTTGCCTAGGATAACCTGCTTTATTCACGAGGGGCTGAATGAGTCGACTGTGAGCAGAGAGGCTCGTACCAGGCATGTCAAGGATGGTTTGTGTGAGGATGTCCCTGTCTGCAAAGGAGTGAGAATGGGACATTCTCTGGAGTCACCGGTATAGAGGCCCTGGATAGCAGCACAGGGTCTCAGCTCCATCTTCCTGCTTTGTCTGCCGCTTGCTGCCTCTGCTCCTTGGGACCACAGCTAGAATGCAGAGACTTTGCCTTGAAATGGAGGTGGTTCTTCAGAGAGAGCACCAGGTGCTGGTGTGAAGAGTGCAGTGCCTCGGGGAACACCAGTGATGGCATCGTCTGGATGCACGGGCAGGATCAGAGTGGCTCTCCATCTCTGTGGGATGGTGGCCAGATGTGGTCTGGCATGGCCAAGCTGCAGATTACTCTGAGGTGTCACCCACATATCTGGAACTGTGCCTGTAACATGGAGTCTAACGTATCAGAGGGCTCTGTATCCTGCCTGCTGCCTCGGAGTATGAAGGGTGGAAAGAAACAATGAGGAGTGACCTGGTAACTGTGCTGTGAAGGATGTCATGCAGCTTGAGAATACAGTTCACGATACACTTTAAGGATCCCTCTGGCAGAGGATATGATGTGAAATGAAGGTGTGAATTATCCTAAGGACTATTGCAGCATGACTTCAGAGCATTGCAGCAGGGTCCCACTGCAGCCATTGCCGTCAGCATCTCGTCTGTTCCCATCTGCCTTTGCAGCCATGCAGGAGCAGATCTCTCCTTCACAGAGGGTTTGGGACAGCTTGAACAGTCAGACACAACAAGCACCTTCATCTGTGCTGGCTCATGAGAGCCTCATGTGCTCATCTCAGATGACAGCCAGGCTTTGAGCTGTTCTTCTCAACACCTTCATTCCTGCTGGACACAAACTGTCTGCAAGCCCTGGCCACTGCTCGGGATTGCTGCTGGAGAACTCTTAGAAACACTTGTGTCTGGCCCTGGAAATAACAGGGTTGTGGTTTTGTTTTCTTTGCAATAAAACGCACCTCCTGGGTGTCTGAACACTGACCTGAGCACAGTGCTTTGATTGGCTAGATCTTCCTGAATTCATGTCTGCTGTATCTGGTAATGCAGTTTTGGCTAGGCTCCCTCTGCTGGGGTGGGGGCCGTCAGCCTGGCTCCCTTCCTCACAGTGCACTCCTTAATTCTTCCATCACAGCTTTCTGTAGAAGCCCTGAGCCATGCCAGGTGCCCAGGCTGTGGAAACAGGATTCCCCCATGGGGTACTTTACCCCTCTGGTACCATCAGGACCAGCCCACGATACCTTTCTTGCTAGAGTGGCTTAGCACAAGCCTCTGTTCCCCAGCAGAGCCCCTGCCTGTGTGCCCAGCCCTGTGCCACATGTGTCCCTCACAGCTCTCCACCATCTCCCACACCTGCTCCAGGCCTGGACCCCATACAGAATCAGAGTTATGAGGGTTGGGAGGGACTTTGGAGATCATCCAGCCCAGTCTCCCCACCAAGGCAGGGTCACCTAGAGCAGGTGACACAGGAATGTGCCCAGGTGGAGCTTGCCCTCTCTGGGCAGCTGTTCCAGTGCTCTGCTACCCTCAACATAAGGAAGTTCTTCCTCATGTTGAAGTAAAACTTCTTGTGTTTTAGTTTATGGCCTTTGCTCATCGCCCTGTCCCTGGGCACCACCAAAAAGAGTCTGGTGCCATTCCCTTGGCACCCACCTTTGTACGGATTAATGAGATTTCCTCTCACCACAGCTGCACGTAGTCCAGAGAGAGCCCTGCCGTGTGTTCCAAACCCTCTATCAGCTGTGTTCTGAGCTCAATCCTCATCTCAGGTGTGTTCCAGAGCAGGTCCCCATCTCAGGTGTGTTCCTGGTCAGTCCCCAGGTGTGTTCCCCATCAGTCCCCAGGTGTGTTCCCCATCAGTCCCCCTATCTCAGGTGTGTTCCAGCGCAGTCCCCATCTCAGGTGTGTTCCCGGTCAGTCCCCAGGTGTGTTCCAGCGCACTCCCCAGGTGTGTTCCCGGTCAGTCCCCAGGTGTGTTCCAGCGCACTCCCCAGGTGTGTTCCCGGTCAGTCCCCAGGTGTGTTCCCGGTCAGTCCCCAGGTGTGTTCCAGCGCACTCCCCAGGTGTGTTCCTGATCAGTCCCCAGGTGTGTTCCCGGTCAGTCCCCAGGTGTGTTCCAGCGCAGTCCCCATCTCAGGTGTGTTCCATCACTCCCTTGCCCCAGCTGGTTCCGCGCGTCCCCGGGCAGCGCGGCCTGCAGTTGTTCCTCCGGGCCGCAGGGGGCGCTGCAGGGGTCAGTGCGGGGCCGGGCGGGCGGTGCCTCCGCCGTGTTTACAGCGCCCGCCGCTCCCGCCCCGCCGCCGCTGCCCCTCGGCCCGGCCCGGTCCCGCGGCCGCTCCTCCGCTCTCCGCGTCAATGCGGCGCCGCCGCCCCGCGGCCTGGCCCGGCCATGGACACCAGCGACCTGTTCACCAGCTGCAAGAAGGGCGACGTGAGCCGCGTGCGGTGAGCCGGGCCGGGGAGCGGGTCCCTCGCACCGCCGCTGCCTTTAACCGCCCTGCTCACCGGGGCAAGCGGGGCAGGGCCTGCCGGGCGGCCTGGCCTCGCCGGGACGTGTTTGCTCTCGCTCCGGCCTTCCTAGGGCGGCTGTCGCAGCCCTGGGGCTCCTCAGGGCGGCCGGGGTGCGGAAAGAGCAGTTTGTTTCTCGTACATAAATGCAGCTCGTTTGCACCCCGAGGAGCTGGGTGTGCTCCGGGGCTTTGCCGGGTCTTTGCCGGGCTGCTCAGGTTCGGGTGAGGTGCGGCCGGTTCCGGCAGGTGTCTGAGTGTCAGACGGGCTCTGCGTACTCGTGGGTGTGGGTGCTGCCTGTGCTAAATGTCCTTGCACAAGGCTCCTCTCTTCAGCTGCTCTTCCTTTACCGTTGGAAATGGAATTTGGGCTGGTAGGAAGCTGCATCCCTGGGAAGCAAATATCGTGGAAATGTTTAGACACCTTGTGCTGTAGACTGTGGTAGTATCTCTGAGAAATACGGGGACACTAAATTTCAGGTCAAGTCTCCTTGCTCATACCGAAGCAGCCCAGCTTAACTGCAGTGATTTCGGATCAGGAGGCAGATGGGCTTGTTGTTTGCAGGGTGAAGGGATGTTGTAATGCAAAGGTCCAGGGTTTGCAAAGGACTCTTTCCCTGCATCTCATTATTTGAATCTAAGGCTGTTCTTCACCTTTTTGTGCTACTTGATTCTTCCATCTCTCAAGGTGTGATACGCCAGATAATCAGAAGCCACCTCTGTTTCAAGGTTCTTACTAAGGAAGGATAAGTGAAGGAGCTGAGTTTCTTGGCATGTTGAATGTGCTCAGAGGTACCTGAAGTTTGAGACGTGAAAGGGAGGACTCACGTGGTGGGGGATAAAAAACCAAGACTTGAGAGTTTTTGTGAAGGCTGAGAGGGACTTTTTGTTTGTTGCAATACAGGCTATAACAACAGCCAGGCGGTGCAGATTTGTCTGCAAGGCAAAGCCCAGCTTCTAAAGGTGCCAAAGAGGGAGTGCTGGCAGCATTTGATCAAGCCTAAACGTGCAGGACAAGGAAGTGGCAGAATTTAAGAACAGTCTGGAGTGACACTGATGTTGTTGCTTTTATCAGGAAAAGCCATGAGCAGGATGGGAGTCCAGTCTTGGCCTTGTAAAATTGGCCACTTATTTGTAAACATCCAGGCTGGAAACATTGTTGGGTAACGTGAAGGCGCTGCAGAAGTACTCAAGCTTCTTTAGAGATGGGTTTGAGTCTCCTCTTTCCCCATGTGCACCACTTAAGATTGAAGGGAACTGCCAGGCCACGCTGTAGAACGCCATTCTTTGGGTTGAAGATCTGGCTGATGCCCCTTCAGCCATAGCTAACAGCTCCCCAAGCCCAGTGCAAGATCCTGTCATACCTTTGGAAGTTAATCTATGAACTCAAAGTTACATCTGAAAGAGGAGAAGGTAACTGCGTGAGTTACCTCTCATGAGGAGTGAGTAGCTGCATGAAGTTATAACTTTACTCTCTCCCTTTTCTTACAGATACCTTCTTGAACAGCGAGATGTGGAAATTAATGTCCGTGATAAATGGGACAGTACACCCCTGTGAGTGCTGCAGCCTGGAGCACTGGCTGGGTGGGGGGTAGGGCCTTCAGAGCTCCTTTACTCTTTCTATATCCACATCTATAAGCACTGTTACAAAATGTCTCAGCTTCTGCCTGTAGGGAGCTTTGGCTACATAGTTCTGCTTCTCTTTCCTGTGGGTGCTGTGCTAAATGTATCTTTGTTTCCCTAGTTGGTTGCAGTTTGCTGTAGTGATGCTCAGAACCAGGATTTTGTGACAGAATTACCTGGATTAAGCACTCTGCTCTTGGCTGGATTAGGCTTTTTCCCCACCATAATCGGTGAAATTCTAGCATGTCTTTTCAGGTGAAAGCTTGGCCTGGTAAAATGCCAAGTGACTGTGGGACCATAGTCTGTCAGGCAGGGCTGTGAACATGCAGTGGGTAATGAGGAATCCCCATGGAGGGACTGAGGAATGTGCTGTGAACTTTTTACCTCCTCACAATTCCAAAGTACATTTAGACATCTGCGATATACTTAGGGTACAGAATAACTTCCCAAAGTAAAGGTAGAGTAATATTTGGCTGCTGCAGTGCACATTACAGAATTCTCCTAGTTTGTAGGACAATTTGAGGTCCTTGTCAGAGACAATAATGAAAGGCTTAGACTGTGAAAGAGAAAACAAAACTCATTGTAAGTAGAATTTAGGGGGGTGGATTTGTTGTGCATCCAGTGCGGGTGTGTTCCCTTCTTGGCATAGTGTGTAGCAGCCAGACTGACAACAGAAGGAGGAAGGAGTGTTTTTGAGAGTTCAGTGGATTGCTGAGTGCCCATGAAATGATCTCCATTAAAATGTGGGTGGATTTGGCAGCTAGTGGTGCAACAGAGGATGCTGAACTCAGACTGGGACCTTGAGATCTCCTTGCACTGTCTAGGATTGCTGGGAACAGATCCTGCTCAGTCTGGTGCTGAGATCAGGCTTCTGTGCTATTTGGTAGTGATTCCTCACTCCTATGAGGAGTCGTCTCCTAAGCTTCTCAGGGATGCTCAGTGCTGTGCTCTGTGTGTGGTGATGTGCCAAAACACCAAGTTTTGCTTCCTACTGCATCTCTAATCTTCTTTCTCTCATTATTGTCAGGTATTACGCCTGCCTGTGTGGACATGAGGAGCTTGTACGTTACCTTCTAGCCAATGGTGAGCAAAAGTGTCCTGATATGTGTGCAATATCTTTCTCTGGTCCATTGGCATTGTATATCCTTCTAGGTGTCCCTTGTGGAAACTTCTTCTGTTACAACCAACCATCTGATCAGCGATCTCAGGCTACAGAAGGAGCCCTGCACACACCTTCATGGTTCCTTTTGCAGGCCATTTGCTGCTTGAATTTGCTTCTTGAAATTGCCTGAAATTTCTTGATTTGCTTGAAATCTTGAATATGCACAGAAGGGGAAGCTGTCTGTGATAGGTCAAGGCAGCATGACTTTCTGAAATCACAGCTGTTTTGTGAGGCTGCAGTGGTGTTGGGAATATGCTGATCTAAGACTTGTACTTCATATGAAGAATTGTCTATGTAAAATTCTCTCATACTCTTCTGACAGCCTGGCTTTTTAAGCAGGACTTAAAGGTGAAATGCAAGGGATTTTGCTAATTTCAAACAAAGCAAGACAAATTCTTCAAGCCAAGTGCCTACCCATTTGGTTCTCAGCACCCAAATTCCTGTGGGTGCTGGTAGTGTTCTGCCAGAGGAACCAGAATGCAGAGTCAGAGCTCAAAAGATTTTATTTTTTTCTTGCATTCCCAGCATCTTAATCAACCACTTTTGTAATTCCAAATAGGAAAATGCAAATGTCCTCCACATTTCTGGCAGATTCTAACCTAAAGAGGCATCTCCTGTCTTATACAAAGCAGAACTGCTTTTTAGGAGGAGCTCTTAACAGTCCAATAAGTGATTGCACTCTTTGTACAGTGAGATTTGTCTTCCCAGAATGCTGCTGGAGCCATGCCGAGAGGCTTTTTACACAGGTCAGGTTAAACAAGCCATGACTTCTTCAGAAAGGGATTCAGTTGTGGGAGAGCAGCTTTAGGTTGTACACATGTGATGGAAGCTCAGTTTTTGTAAATACGGTCATCAGCAGAGGGGACCACAGTAAAACATGTCAGCAGCCAGAAGCCATACTTGTCTAGTGACCATCTGAGGACACTGGAAAAGGATCTAACTGTGCCTGTTGGCCTGTGCCTGTGGTTCTTTTGCAGGAGCAAAGTGTGAGGCAAACACTTTTGATGGGGAGCGTTGTTTGTACGGAGCTCTGAGTGACGCCATTCGCCGGCTGCTGAAGGAGTACAAACAGATCACAGCCAAGTGCATGAAGAGGGACTACTATGATGTCTTCCTGCAGCGGTAAGGACATGAGGCATGTGCAGAGCATCCCTTCATCCTTCCTGAGCTCTTCATCTGCATATTCCAGCTCTCTGTTCAGGGCAGCTTTGAAAGGCAACCTGGGGCAAGACACTGGAAGGAAGGATGTTCTAGTGGCAGGAGACTGAGATCAGCATTCAAGACTGACATCATCTCTGTGTGTGACCCCATACCTTTCTGTGCGCCAGTCTAGCTCTCTAGAAGGAGAATCATGCCTGATGTCCACCTGATTTGACCTCTTGGGGATGTTTGTGAGGATATATATGCAAGAAATGATGGGCATTAGGAAACACTGGTGATGGTTTCTGAAAGCTCGAGGAGTAGCAGTTTTGGTTTCTTCTTTTTAAAGAATGAGGGTGTGGGCATGCAGGCATAAACAAGGCTTCACTTCTGATGTGGTAATTGTCTGCATTTCATGCCTGTCACATCCTTCCTTCTTCTGAGGGCGTGTGACACCAAGTCCTCTCCTCTTTGTGACATAGTTACAGGGTGCACACTGACAGTGCCCAGAGAGCAGGGAGGTTGCACCTGACTTTGTAATGGGGTAATTCTTTTTGAAAGTGTGTCCTGCAGGGCTTTTTTTGACATCTGACAATTTAAAAGCAGTATTAACTTTTAGAGATGTGCTCGTGGGCAACTACTTCCACTTTCAAATCTGTTCCCTGTGTTCAGGTGTTCACCTAGGGCAGGAATGTTTCATTCTCCAGCCTCCCTGTTGCACTAACAAAACTTCTTTGAGTTATGGAAGGGAATGAGATATCCCAGTCCAGTCTGTGAAGTACCAGCCCCTGTGCTGGCCTTCCCCCTGGACAGGGAGAGACTGTAATGCCCAGAGCTATTTGTTCATTTAAACCTAATTGTACCATGTTCCTCACTAGCTTAACTCCATTCTCTCCTTTTTCATCCTGCAATGAATTTCCCTTCTCTCTGTTCCTCACAGGTTGCTGGAGCAGGGTTACCAGAGTGACATTGTTTTCATTGTTCATGGCAAATCCTTCTGTGCCCACCGCTGCATCCTCAGCGCTCGCAGCGCCTACTTTGCAGAGATGTTTGAGACCAAATGGAAGGGGAAAAATGTGATAGTGTTGAAGCACCCACTGGTGAGCAAGGCTATGCTTCCAGTTCTATCCTTTCTTTTGCTGTTTCAACTGGGTGAAGTAAGTGAGTAGGAAAGACAGGTTGAGGGTTAACTTCCACAGTGAATAGCTCCTGGGGCTCAGAATGACCCTAGTTGAGGCGAAGGGCTTGTGGAGGCACTTTATGCAGTAAAATAGCATCTTATTCAGATAACAAAAGGCTGCAGACTGCATACCTCCCCTTTGTTCCCTCTGTCGTGGGCTTAAACATGTCTTAATTAATTGCAGTGGCAGGTAGCTGTTACCATCTGCCAGCTGTGTCACGACCCCTCTGTGGGATGAGTTGAGTCTGTCTAATTCCTGGTGGACAGGTGGTCTGTGGTGAAGACATTGCCTCCATAATTGGCACTAATTGAGTCTCTTTTGTTGCCTTTGCAGCAAGAACTAAATAGGCCATAAGTGCATTCCATCCATTAACCACCAATACTCCAGCACATGTTTCTGTAACTTGACTCTGGCAGTGCAAATCCTCTTGTGACAAACATAATTCCAGTTTCTCAGAATACTGCTTTCTTCTCTCTTTGTACAAGAACATTTCTTTCCTCTGGAATTAGGAAGAGGTGGAAATGTTTATGATCAGTAAAAACCTGGATTTTACAGAGCCTATATTACAACCATGTGTGTGGAGTTCCTCCATTAGTCAGGTCCTGTCCCCTGAGGTACCTGAGGTATTAGTACCAGTTGAGACAGTAAGGAGCTGTGTAAGCCAGGTGGAGTGGCAGCATTAGTTATGTGAGGAGCAAGGAAATCAGGTACAGTGTGTGAGTTCTTATTTAAGTGGCGTTTTTTTTCACTTGTTCAGGATTTTGTTTCAAGCGTATTGTTAAATTCCTGGTGATTCCAAATGTGACTTTCTCTTGTTTTATTTCAGATTAACCCAGCAGCCTTTGGTGCTCTTCTGCAGTATCTATACACAGGTAAATGACCTTACCCTCCCATGTGTGTACACATGGCTGGTGGGCAGCTGTCTGTGCTTCTACACTGAGTGGCACAGGCTTGCACTCAGCAGGGTTTGGGTGCTTGAGTCGCCAGCAAATCCTCTGTGCTGGCAGAAAGGGAGAATGTGAGCAATCACCAGCACTTCCAAGTTGTTTGTACCTTTTGCCAGTTGTTGTCCTGCCAGTAACTATACAGTCAATTAAAACCAAAATCAGCTTAGGTTGATTGGTTGGATGGATTTGAAGACTGTATTTCTAACTTAAGGAAGGAAAATCTGTCATCTGGTATAACAGTCTCCTAAGGTGGTGAAAAGCCAGTTTCCCATGTAGGACATTTTCAGTTTGGCAGACCTGAGCAGTGCATGCTGAATGTTTTGACTACTTTCTAGTATTTTTTCTAAACAGAAATTGATCCTAAACCTTCTGTGAAAATGCCCATTGTAGTATTGTAGGCATGCTAAATGCTGAACTCTCTCAGGCCAGGAGGTGGTGCCAGAAAATAACATTGTCTTCAGGGCTCTTCCTTTCCAGTGCAGTGTGTTCAGAAATGTCCCTTGCCACATTTTCAATGATAAAGATCCTGGGATGAAAACTTGTGAGCCTAAATTCTATTCTTACCAAAACCCAGGTAGCCAGTGGTGGCATGCTGCTGATATTGTGCTGCTATTTTTTATATTTTCTGAGGGAATTAGACACATTTTGTATAGCCTCTTTGGTCTTTGGACTCTTGAATGAAGTTTTTAGGGTAGACCCTGGAAAGTGGAACTGTGAATGAAATGCTAAACTGTTACTGATTTAAGTGGTGGGTGATGGGGAGGTACCAAGTCTTAGCTTCTGTGACTGAGTTGTACATGGATGCTGAAAAGTGAGGCAGTGTATCTACTGAATTTCTGTGCCATCAGGTCTTCAGACCTTATTTTTTGCCATTTTTACACCTAAATCATGTGGATTAAGGGAGATGACTGCATTTCTTCTTGACAGGTCGTCTTGATATTGATGTAGAATATGTCAGTGATTGCAAGAGGTTGGCCAAGCAATGTCGGCTGCAGGACCTCATTGATGATTTGGAGACCAAATGTAAAAAAGTCTATGAATTTGGTAAGCATTGGACTTGCTGTTGTCTCTGCTGTGCCTGTGTGCCCTTCCAGGGAGAAACAGGAAAGTATGATGGTGGATGTTTCATGGTGTCCTTGGGGCATCCAGAAAATGATCCTGTTGTGGAATTTCTGTGTTTGCATGCTAGTTTTCAGTCATGGTCTTTCTGTTGGGCAGCTGTAGTGGTTTGTGACACATGCATGTTCATAATTTATATTGAATACCTTCTTTATAGTAGAGCAGCCATGGCAGCACTTTGCTGTGGTTACCAGACATTCAAGTGAGCACAGTGGAGTATATATTAGGAAGTGCCTTCCAGCAGCAGACAGCTTGTTTAAATCCCTGAGAAGATAAAATATATACTATTAGAAGTAATTTTCTGCATTTATCTGACCCCTAACCAAAGTAAAATGTTATAATTGGCCCAAAATGGGTGCAGAGGGAGATGTAATGCTTTTTTTAAAAGTAGAAAAATATTTCTGAAGGAATGTGTATATTAATGACATATGGATGTGCCAAACCTTAAATGAAACAATACCCTATTTAAGGACTTTTTGTTATCCAAATAGCTTGTAATTTAATCATGACATAAGCTTATTGCATGAAAACTAACAGTTGGAGTTTATCATTCATTTCCTTAGCTCAAGCTAAGGGACACGTGAAGAAGAATCAAAACAGCACAAGTGGTGTTAGTCATGAAGCAGAAGAAATTATTGGGTAACAAAACGTTCAGGCTGGAAGCTTCTGATTCCCATTCCATGCTCTGAATTAACTCTTTTGCTTTAGTCAAGTTGATTTTGATTTTAGAAGAGACTCTAGTCTGTAGCTTTAAAGCCGATAGCATCTTCTTCCCTGATCTAAGAAGCACAAGTGTAGCTGTTCCACTTTTTTATTTTGAATATGAGTTGTGATTATTCAGCCTCCTGAGGTTACAGGGCTTAACTAATAGAGAGAAAACTTCTGGCTCAAGAAATTCCTCCTCTACAGATCACATGGAAGATATTACCATGTGCTTGTCTCCCTTTAAGCATGTGCAGTTGTTTGGTGGTGGTGGAGTACAAGATTACCACAGTACAGCTGTTCCCATGTAGACCAGGGTGCAAGTCCTTTTGGAAGCTGTATCATAGGTGTTCAGCCATGTAAACATGGATGTGAAGAGATTAGAAATGCATTTCTTGGTATCTACAAAAACTGTAAGATACCAGTTTGTATTAAGTAAGTGGTAGAAAAGGGGAGTGGTGGATGAATATAAAATAAAAACAACTGAGTAATCAGGTAACAAAATTATCTTGTGTTGTCTTTTGATATCAAGAGTAATTCAGTGAGATGCTGGAGATTGTTTTTTTTCCTTTTTATCTTTTTCTCCCAGGGTCTAGCTGAGACACTCCACCTTAATTCATTTAGTTAAAATCTCATATTATATTGTGGAAGGAAAAGAAGGTACTTAAATTTGTGAACTGCAAAAAGGCTGACTTGGTAGGTTTTCAAATGGAAAATAATGAAGTAAAGTTTCAGGTTAGTTGCAAGTTTCAGATAAAAGCACCACTTGGAAATATAATGGCACTGGACAAATAATTTACTTTCTGTGTTCTTTGAGGAGGTAACAGTCCTTCAATTCTGAGGCCTGACAGAAGACAATCAGTGGGTGGTTTAAAACACTGATGGAAGTACTAGGCTTGACTTTTATTTATGACAGGCTGGATTCAAACAAATAGAGCAACTGTTAAAAGTTTGTTTCTTAAATGTTATGTGGAAGCCAGGAAAACTTGGTTCTGCAGAAAGGGATATATATATGTGAGAGTTATAGAAGTTAAAAAATTGGAAAGATCTTAGATCACATCATGTCTGGCACTTGACAAAGCATGACTGTTCCTTTGAGTGTGTTAGGAACCTCTGCCTGTTCTAAGTGCTTGCTGTGGCATAGACATCTAATTCAGGTCTGCAGAGCAGGGTCATGTCTTGCATCTGTATTATGAAGTTGAAACAAGAAAACAACATGAACTCGAGCCTCTGTAGCTCCACTGGATAATTGCAGTGTCTGCAATCTCATTATCTAGAGTTAATCAGTACTTCAAAAGCACTTAGTATCTTGGCATGCACAGACAGCAGTTTAGGAAGAGGGTGACCTAGTGCCTTCTGTTGCACCTGAGATATACTTGGGTGTGAATGCTTGCCTGTATTCCCCCGTGTGTATATTGTGGCTATAACAAGAAAAAACTATTGCAGTGTTTGGAAGAGTTCAAACAATTTGTCCAGATAAAAGCATAATCCTTCCTTTAGAAGTGCACGTGTTATAAAATAAATGTTCTGCAGTTACTTCAGCAAGTTTTAGGGCAAAAAGGGTGAGGCAGGGTTTGTGATGCTTACCTTTGTAGCAAAGACACTGGATGTGCAGAATCTGTGGTTATAGCTAATTGTGCCATTGGGAGGAAGATGTACCTGAGTGGGGCATCATTTTGAAGTTTTGGGAGTTTAGTGTGGTTTTTTGTGACTCTTACGTTTTGTAGTACATTGGCTCAATTTAACCAGAAGACTACAATGAAACATTGAGCAGGAAAACCAAGGCAGCTGATGCATTGGTAGGTGATGTTCAATGCTATACAGCTGTGCTCGACAGGGAAGAAACCCAGTCTCAGCTTCAGTTACAGTTTGGTTATTCCCTCCAGCTCCTTGCATTGTTTATGTTGCTTTTTTCAGAAACCCCTTCATTCCTCTTTCTTGCATTCCTCTTTCATGGTCCCTGGTGCCCACTGGCAGCCAGCAGCTTATTCCTATTTCACAACTTTGATTTTTGTTATGTCTGTTAGGAAAGATTTTAGTGTGATACCAATTGCTGTGCCCTTGGATTTGAGAGATGCAGTGTCTGAATAGATTTGCTTCTCAGAAAAATCACTGTTCTTTTGTGTCACTGGGAAAGTGCACAGATGCTCTGTGGATCCCAAGAGAAGAGCTCTTTGCCTTGACTACTACTTAAAACTTGCTGGCTCCATTAGCATTTACAGAGCCTGACCTGGTGACTGTTACAATAAGTACTACAGAAATACAAATGTGTCTCTCTGCCATGAAGAATTTCTAATTTGAAAGTAAGAAATTTCCATCTCTCATGCTGATGTGTAAGTACTTGGTCAGGGCTCTTTGAGAAAATGCACTCAGTCTGGTTTGTGTTGGTGCCAGGCCTCCTCTTGGGTTACTCACGCTGGAAATCATCTATCTGACGGTAGCATTTCATACTAATAGGGCAGCCTGTCTCCTTGCTGGTGAGCCTTGTGTATAGCAATCATGGTACCTGGCTATTTTGTACTGGTAGATTATCCTTCCCTTTCCAGAAATCTTTCTGGGATGTTCAGCTTATGGAGAGGTACAGTGCTGGCATATTTGAAGGGTGCAGCAGTGTTGTGGAGGAGGGGGTGGAGATCTTGTTTTGTGGTGCATTGTGGTCTTGTTTCGCCCACGACCCAATAGAGTCATCTGATGGAGCTCATGTAATGCTGTGCAAAATGTCAGGAGAAATGAGGTCTCAAGGTGGCGTGATTCACCTGTGAGGGGTTTTAATGTGGTGAATCATACCTGTCAGATATTCTTCTGAATGCTTCAGAGTTAACTCTGTGTCTCTCTGGCTCCCAGCAGTATCTTAAGGCTTCCTTCCTCACCACAACTTTGCATTTTCCAGTGGTCCTCTGTCTTTTTTCACATGCTTCCCAATGTGTCAGGGACTCTTGGATGTCTTACACGCTCCAGTTCTCCCCTCAAACTGTGCTGACCTGGGAACAAACCTGAGGTGGTGAGCTGAGGTGGTGGATCAAGGTAGCCAGAAACAGGAAAGGCTATGCTGGCAGTGGCATCGTATCACAATGAGTATACTTTGGGCTGGTACTCAGTTGATGTTAGGGTTGGCTTCTGTGAGCTCCACAACAACTTTGGTCATAGCAAGACCAATGAAGTATGATCGTGTATTTTGCTTTTCCTTTAATGGGCTGTTTTATTCTGTAGGCTGATGAGGCAAGACAGGAAGACACACTAGGTCTAAAAAAGACAAATGAAGTTGCTGTCTCTGAATGGTCTGTTTGAGCTCTTTGGTTGTAGTGATGCTTAGTTCAGGCACATGCAGGAGTCTGGGTACTTTGGGGTCTTTGTGCTTCAGGGATCTACAGATGGAGAGTAGAGGACAGACTTGTACCTGCTGAACTTATTGGCTAAACAAGAATAAATCCCTTTGTTCCCTGCAGTGAAATCAGGATGGCATGGCTGAAATGGGACCAAGTGAGAGCATGTGACAGAGCAGAGAGGCACGGAAGCAGAATAATTTTAAAAGCTCCCTGGCATGGGCTTTACCTTAGGTGACACTGTTGGCTGTAGGGGTGGTTGGCTGGGGAAGGCAGTGTATGAGTGGCTCCTGCAGGAATCAGGGCAGCCTTATCCATGGTCCTTAACTGTAATTGATGACATGGATTCCAAAGAGCCAGTTGGGCTTGAAATATGCCTGTGACAACTTTGTTTGCCATAGTTGATATTCCAGCATAAGGAATTAAGAAGAGGTTTGAGGAGAGACAACAATATGTGCATCCCCTTCCAGCCCTGCTCACCAGCTGTACTGAGGGGTGCTGAATGTGTGTATGTATAGAATTGTGTGTGTTTTGCAGTAAAAGCTGAACAGCAATTTTACTGGTTTTCCTGGAGTGTCTTTTATCTAAATGGGAGAGAATGATTGTAGAGGAATTTAGGCATCTCTGCTCTTTTGTTTTTTTGCTTCTTCCAGTCTCTTCCAAGCCAGGGACCTGTGTGAAAGTGCTGACGATTGAGCCCACAGGTAACTGCCGGCTGCAGGAAGATCTGGCTCTCCTGGCAGACTGCGCCCTGCCAGCTGAACTGCGGGTAGGGAGCACTTCTACTCCTTGTGGGCTCTGTGGGGCTGGGATATCTGCTCACTTGTGTCCAGTCAATTATTGCTATAGAGACTGTAGTGCTTGCTGGTTTGCTGGTGCTTCAAATGCTGAAAGGCTTTTATTGCTCGGAAATGCTGTAAAATTGTGTAATGAGGCTGTCAGTGCTGGTCTTTCCCCTTGGATATTCCTGCCTACAGAATCTTGGTAAATAAAACCCTTTCCATGTGATTGGTGTGGATTTCCCCATTGAATACAATGGGACAAGAGTTGGCCCCCAGCTCTTCTCTTTGCCATCCTTCTTGAGAATTAGAAATGTTGTAGCATCAGGCATTGGTACCCAAAGGGATATATAGGTGGAAGATGGCTTGCTGGGCTTGCTTGCTAGAAACTGTCACACTGCAGTGGAGAGATGCCTCCAAACCCTGAAAATATTTCCAGCAGAAATGAGTCCTTCTGAAGAGAATTTAACTTGACTGGCAACAGGTCTGCTTTTCCTAATTATGTCTTGCCCCTCAGAAATAGCCCCGCAGGTTGATGATCACTATGTTAAAATACCATCATATTATTAGTTGGGGTCATATATGTGGATCTTCTCTCCCATTTGCAGAACAGGATAACTATTCGTTGTCTTCGTTCTTTCTGCATCTGGTATTTTCTGTAATATCAGCAGATTAATTTTACTCTTACATATGTCCTTTATCTTCCTCTTTCTTATACAAACCACTGTATTTAATAAGGTGGACTCATTTTAGGTGGCTACTGTGCCCAGAGATTATATGACTGAGGGATGTAGCAAAGTTTTATTGCCTTGTCTCTTTCTGTCTGCTGCCAAATAGATCTGTCTGGTGCAGAGAGAGAGAGTGTGTGTGTGTACATGGAAAAGGTTTCTTACCTTAATAAGCCAACGTGTTATGTGCTGGCTCTTCTCAGATATATTTCACTATAGAGGGAGTTTTTCTCCATCAAGTTTACAACTACCAATTCAGAAATCTTTCCCATGTAACCTGCCTCCTCCAAATAACTCTACATTTATTTGTGGCTTCCAATATACTTTTCTGTATGTTTGCAGGCTTTAAAGGGAGGTGATACTATAAGTGAGCTTCAGATTACCTCCCCATGAATTAAAGAAAGGATCATGGACCCCCCAACAGTGAGATTTACATATATTTCAAGTCACTTTACAAATAAAAAGAATACTTCCTGATTGATTGCTTGTTTTTAGACCTTGATGGCATAGTCCTGTTGGGTTAAGCTGTTCTTCTAGAGAGCTAGAAACACTTTCTTTCTTAATTCTTTAATGTAGAATAGCAGCTGGAAGGAAAAGAGGAAATTTGGAATAATGTAATCATTTGACAGTGGTGTGAGTTGTGAGCTGTGATTTTCTTGCTGTGTTCACAGATTGGAATGAAGGCAGCATTAGACTTATTACAGCTGTGCAAGTGAAGAGGGCATGGGCACACACCTGCTCACTAAAGAATTTGTATACCATGCACAAGTGTAGGTGCTTTGTTTAAGTCTGATAAGTTCTAAAGGATTCCCATTTTTCTCTCTCTAGGCACTTTGTTTTTTTAATTTACAAAGAATATATGAACAAAGCTCTTCATCCTAATACTATTTATATCTCATTCTAATGTTTCCATATTGTTAAATTGTGTGAATTGGACATCTTTGTTTTGGGACAGAGGCATTGCACATCCTCATTCTTGCAGGGTTTGCTGCCATACAAGGCATAGTATACAAACTGTGTAACCTAAAATGTCAGGAACAACTGAACAGTCATGCACAGATATCTGTGTTGTCAAGAGAAACATACTTTTTTTTTTCCAGCCTATGCAGAACAAAATAGGTATTTGGCTTGTGGATAAAAGCCAGTGTTTCCAGAATTTGGCAAGAAACATTCTGAGCTGCTGCATGTCATGTAATGCCATAATATATGAAATGGGGATGTAATCAGCTTTATGTTTCAATATAAACGTGTAATGTCTTTGATATTTGAATGATGCAGGAAACTTTGTGCATTCCAATTTCATACTTGGTAGTATGTTATATAACGAAACCAATAATGAACATTTGATATCCAATTAGGACTCATTATTATTACTTTCTAGAGTGAGAGCTATCTATTCTTTGGAATCTCAAACAGTTTTATAATTCTGGTACCTGTTTCTCTTTCCTGTTTGTACTTGAAAGCCTTTTTTTTTTAAGTGTTTCCTTTTACGAGTGTGGTTGTTGTCTCTGTTTTGTTTTAAAGTAGTAATGGCCAGGAATTTTCTGTCCACAACAGCTGCTTCCTCAGTTTGCTGCAATAAAATTTGGCAGTGACAGATTTAAGGAAAATACCATGAAAAGCCAGGCAACTGTCAAAAACCATGTGGCTTCTCACTGTCTGCCTGGTTCTTAATTTCATGTCTGCCAGGTGACCTCTGAGTTACAGACTCCAGGGCTTCCAGAATATAACACTGTAGGCACATGGTTTCCTTGTAACTGTTTTTCAATTATCTTTTAACTGAGATTTTATGTTCCAAACCAAGATGAAATCAGACTTAAAAGGAACAGAGTTTGCCATGAAATAAATACTGTTCTTTCCATCCACACTGACCATTTGCCACTTTTGGGGTAAAACTAGATCTTGTAATGCATAGGAAGAAGTTTGAAACAAATAGATGGGTTCCATCTTGTCTGTCTGCACCTGTGTACTGTGGTTGTCCATGGCAGTGACTCCTGTGCTTGCTTTGCCCATTTGGCAGAGGAAAATTAACTGAAATATTTACAACATGTTTCCAATTTAATTTTTTTTTTGTTTCCAATCCACTTGCATCTGGTTGCGAGCTGCTAATCTTCTCTTGGATCACTAACCCCTGTATTTTGTGTTGTAATTTATTTACAATTTTCTTGCTGAGATAATCTGGCCAAGGTACAAATTGCTGCCACTGATTTGTTTTGTATGTTTTTGCCTCCAGCGACATTTCTATTTAAGCTCTAACAGGAAATTTGTAGCAGCAAAGACTTGATCCTCCGCATGTGATGGTGGAGAGTGAGAGTATTGAGAGTATTTCTATATGGTGATTGAGTTATTGTGAATGTGTTTGCACCTTGTAGGCTGGACAGTGTTGTGTTTCCTGGACAGAATACTTGACTTTGGCAGCTGTGCTTTGCCTGCACAGAGGCCTGTGAAGGAGGCTGTATGAATAGGGGTGGTGGGAGGAATAAGCCAATTTTCTGCAGGGAGATCCTGAAAAGGAGATTAGGTTCCTCAAGCATGACAAGGGAGGAGAGTAGAAGTAGTAGAGACTTGAAAGGGGAGTAAAAGGGAAAATTCTGCAAAGCCACTTCATGCTGAATGGGAGTGGCTGAATGGGAGAAACAAAGACATGAACCTGCTTTTATAATAGGAATTGGAAATGACCTTGTAAACCTGAGTGGCAGAGTGGAGACCAGGCAAGGCTAAAAGCAGGAAATTGAGCCCAGAGGAATTTGTAATTTGGGAGACAAACTCTGAGATAAATAAAACTCCAATATCCATTTCCAAGGGATGGACTCCTTTTAGAGATTTACCTTTGGACGGTGAGAGGAGAGCAAAGAAGGGATGCATGTAGGAGATGTGGCGTTTGTCTCAACTAAAATTCCTGTGCCACAGAGTGGCCTCTTATCAAAGTTTGTGACCCAGACTGCAGGAGAAGGTGCCATGGAGAGCCAGCATTACAGCTACAGCCATGTACATGATTTTGATCACTGGGCTTCTCCTGTGATTAGGAATCAGAAGCTGCCAAATATTGTTGTGGACAAAGAGCATGATAGATGGGTCCAGATTGCCATGGTCAGTGGTGGTGTGAGCTTTTGCCAGCTTGGTGCCTTGCCACATCCGAGAACCTGTTTTGTGAGAAACCTCACTGTGTGTGAGCTGAGCCTGGCTGAGAGCTCCCACCAGCGTGTTCCAGGCTGTGTCTTTGTTTAGCTCAGTGGGGAGGAGTCATCTGGCTGCTCAGTAGAGCTGAAAGTCGGGTGGAAGGCAGGTGGGTTGGAAATGGACAGTCTGCTGTTGTGAGTCTGATCTTTATCATCAGCCCAGGGTTTTCCTAGGTTCAAATTTAGGATTTAATTTTCCTAGATGAAAGACAGCAGGAATAAACTCCTCGTCCCAGGTACCTCAGGAGCATGTGTTTGGAAAGCAAGAACCAGGGGAAACTTTTGTTTTCAGACATTGTCTTTACATGATTGGGAATAGAAACTCTTTTACAATTGAATGACACTGTATATAGAATAAGGTGAAAGGGAAAATATTTGGAAGTGTCACTTTAAAATAACATAAGGCAAACAGATTTTTCTTTTGGTGTGTGTTATCATTGTTGCCATGTGAGATTGGGTGGAGGTGTGTTGGTGTTAAAATAATTCACTTGAGTATTAATACTGCAACAGCACTACTTTTGGCTGCAAATCAGAACAGAAATCTAAAATATGCTTTAGCAATATTGGATTATTCAAGTGAGGCAGTAATTGTGGCCAAACCATTTCGAACTGGTGTATACATGGATGTAATCTATATGTTATTACATGTACACAGTAAAAGGCTGGCCCTAAGCTCCAGTATGCTTATGATACCTACTGCATGAAGTAAACTTCACCTCCACTTGATTATCTGCCCTGTTAGATGGCAAAAAACCTCTTTCCAATGGTGTCAGGGATACCTCTTTATCAGCAGTTCAAGTTCTTCAGGAATGTTAAAGGAAGGGTTTTCTGGTTTCTTTTCCTAGGTTGGTTTTGGGGAGTTGCCATTTGACAGCACCGACAACTTCAACAGTTGTCCTGATGTGTGTTTCCGGGTGGAAGATTACAACTTCTTGTGCCATAAGGTATGTGCTTGTGCTGTACTTCCTTCTCCTCCCTTTTTGCCATGAATCTAGTCTGCTTGTGTTCCCCACTCCTTCTGTGCTGGAGACACTCTGCAAAAGCAGCATTGACTCAGCTGGAAAACTGCATTTAAAGCATTTAACAAAGCACCAAAGCCTGGTTTTCCTGCAGAGCTGTGGAGATAAATTTATAAGTTCAGCTACAGCATTCACAGCTGCAAATTCTGCTGCTGCTGGCTTGTGAGTTCAGTGTCTGAGGAGGGGAATATTTGATCTGCAGGTGAACAGCAGTAAGAATGAATTTTGAGATCCAACCTCAACTCAAGCTCCTGCCCTAGTGCCATGCTAATTTTGAATCTCATAAGTTTACCAATTGTGTTTGTGGTTCTGAAGGAAGGCATGAATAGAATAAGGTGTGGAAAAATACTGGAGATATATCTTCAAAATGTAGGGAAAATCAAAGTTACAGCGTCTCAACTTCTGAAATATCTTTGAGCTGCTCTGACAGCTGATTGGTAGTGCCCTTTGGTTTGGTGCAGTAAGCAAAATACTACTGTTCTGATTTTTCTTCCCTCTCCAGGCATTTTTCTGTGGTCGCAGTGATTATTTCAAAGCCCTCCTTGAAGATCATTTCAGTGAGAGTGAGGAGCTGCAGACACAGCCCAGCATCCCTGTGGTGACTCTCCACAACATCTCAGAAGACATCTTCATCCGGGTTCTCTACTACATCTACAGTGATGATACAGAGGTGAGGCTGGCCATTGGTCCTTCCTTCAGTGCTGGTCAGCTTTGAGGTGTTTTCAGCAGTATTTTTCTAAATCTGGAGCAGGGTCTGTGTGTGTATTCTTGAATTTCACTGACCTACTCTGCTACCTCAGGAATCCACATACTGGGATGTGCTGTTAGCCAGGAAGTAATTCCTAGTCATGTCCTAAACATGGGCATGAAGTTCAGGAAGTAAATTCCTAGTCTTTTATCCCATAGTAAAACCCTGGAAATTAGGTTGCCTGCTGTTTATGGATGTGATAAATACAGGGCTTTGCAGCTTTCCCTCTTGGGCTCTGTGGAAAGATAAGGGAAGCAGCTGCCAGTAGATGGCAGATTGAACACATTTGGAGATATGGATAGGTTGAGAGATTCTGCTTATTTACTCTTGGCATCATAGCCTACTTTTCCATTTGTAGCAAGTCATTATTTTCACTGTTATTTATCACTGGGGTAGGCAAAGGTTCCATTGGGAGACCAGTGCCTTGCTGTGCTCAGGATCACAGGGAGCAACAAAATAGCCCTAACTCACTTAGTTTTCTGCCTAATGGAAGGTGCAGCAAATCCCAGTGTTTAATTAGCTTCCTGCTTTGGTTTTGTGGCCAATGCTTTCATCAGGTCCCTCTGCAAGATCCCAGAACACGTTCTGGCATGGGGGCAGTGACTGGAGATGCTGCTGCACCTGCCAGTGTCACTTCTCCAAGCAGTGTTTGTGCTCTGGGTTAGGTGCCACATACAGAGAGTGCATACAGCTGTGACCTTGTTTCTGCTGCTCTGTTCACCTCCGGGCACCAGTGGGGAGAGATGTGTTTGGCAGGCAGCAAAGGTGGGAGTGCCACTGGTATGCCAGAGAGCAGATCCTTCACTTGCCTGCACTCTTCCCTCAGCCACTTGCTGAAAGGGAAGGCAGAGAGGGAAAGAAGCTGCTTGAAGATCCTCCTGACCTTGTGACTGCAGCCTGACCCTGTTCCCTTGCACCTCTCCAGTCTGCCTGCTTTCCTCATGATGACTCACAGGAAGGATGTTTCCCAAGCAGCTATTGCTTTCCAAGGGGTGCCTCAGCTGCCCTGTCTGGGCTTGGGTCAGGAGGACAGACCAACAACGTGTAGGAGTTGAAAGGATCTTACTCATTTGTTTTGTGTGCAGAATGGTGCATAGCTTGGGTTTCAAACCAAGCTGCTAAGATGTGAGCTTCTGCAGAGTTCACCTGTCATGAGAAACTACCAGAAAAAATGGTCAGGAAGACAGGAATATAGCTTAAGTTCCACATTTTCATATGGAGTGTTCTCCCTATCCTGCGTTTCTCCAGCTAAGTATCAGCACTCTCAATTCCATGTTTCTTTTAACAAAGGATTTATGGTGTTTCTCTGCCATGCAGTAGTGACAGTGTTTGCAGTTGGGGGGAAGAGTGTGTGCAGAGGACATAAAGGGTTCCAGGCACAAAGACAAGTTGCTGATCAGAATACTTGTGTAGGCTCGAGGGCTGTTCCTGGAGGAGCATTTGCCAGGTTTGTTTCTGATGAAGCAATTGGGAGCTGCAGCCATCAATACCACTGACTCAAACACCTCTAACTCCTGAGGTTCCTGCAGCTTATGTAGGGACAAAGCAGCACGTGATTAATAATCGCAAGAGCTCTGTTTTTCCATGTGTATGCAGCCCTCATGTCAAGGCTCTCCTACATCTTACATTCTTCTGCCCAGCTGCCTCAGGGTGTTACACAGCTGGGTCACTTGCTGGGAGCTGTTTGTCCAAACACAGGTGCAGACAGCTGTGTGGGAAGAAAAAAATCAGTTGTTTGCGGTTGTCAGAGTGAACAACCACATGTGTGGATGTGCACAGCAGTGTGTTTGCTGCTCACTAGTTATCAGGGGAGTGGACCAGGCTGCACCAGTTATCATTGCTCCATCCAGACAAGTGGGGTTTGGTCTCTAAGTGCAAGGACCCTCGCCTCCTGCACAGCCAGGGCTTGCTGTGTCCTGCAGATCCACTGTAACAATTTGTGTGGGTAACTGAGCTCTTTGCAATTCACATTAGCAGGAACAGAGAGAGGCTCTAGTTCCAGGTTAGTGACACAGATGGCTGATGAAAATAGGATTTGCCCAGCTAGGGGGAAGAGGCTGAGTGAAGCTGGAGGTGGTGTGTCCAACTTTATCTACAGCATTTTTTTATCCTCAGATCACTTGCGAGTACCCAAGAGGAAAATGGGAAGGTGGTTCTCTTGCCCAAGAACCTGAAAATGTGTAAAGCCATTCACAACAGTTTAAGTTTGGTGCAATAATTTCATCCAGCTTGAATGCAGGTTAAAGGTCCACTGGTATTTGATGTACTATATGTATTTGTTACCCAGTTGGGCCTTACCTACAGTATATTTTGTGTACAATTTTCTATCCTTGAGTGTACCCCTGTGCCAGGGAGGTTGTGCTGGCTGAGTTAGCAGAGCCAATTTGAGGAAGAAATTTCAGGGAATTTTGCATGTTTTTCAGAAAATGTAAGTCCAGCAGTATAAAGTGGGAGAAAAAATGTGGGGACTAAGTTCCCTGTCCTGCCAGCCTCTTCTGTTTGTCTCTTGGAAGCATGTCTGGTAAAGCAACCTCCTGCCACTGCCACGCTGAACATTTCTTAGCAGCCAAGTGCACTTGGTGTTTCAGCACTGCCCTGTGCTTAGCTAGAGGGGTTACCTGCAGCACAAGAAACTCCCTGCTGCCCTTTAAACTCCTCAGTGGTAACTGAGTGGGAAACCCAGCCTGAAAGGCTGAGCTCCTTTCTCTTCATGGTGAGCACTTGTCCAGTAATGGGCCTAACAACACATCAGTTTGCCAGGGACAAGCAGTGTGCTCAGGACTGGGCAGTAACTCTCCTGTGTGCATTGCCAGCTGTCCCCAGAGAACGCCTACGACGTGCTGTGTGTGGCAGACATGTACCTGCTGCCTGGCCTCAAGCGCCTCTGCGGCAGGACCCTGGCACAGATCCTCGATGAGGACAACATCATCAGCATCTGGAGGATTGCAAAGCTGTTCCAGCTGACCCGACTGGAGGACCAGTGCACAGAGTACATGGCCAAGATCATTGAGAAGGTACCGAAATAGTCCCTGTGGCAGTGGCCACGTGTCACTGATCTGAGCTGTAGAGAAAACAGATTGAATGGTTGTACTTTGGTGTGTAGTTAATGGTTGTCCTCTCTGGATTAATGTGCTTCCTGAAAATGAACAGCAGTTAAGTAGCAAAGCACATGGTGAGTTAGGACAGAGGAGGAGGAGGAGTGTGGCAGTACCTGATGTCACCATACAGTAAGCCAGATTCTGGTCCCTGTCTAGCACATCCCTGTGGAATGTGGGGTGAAAAAGTTGCCCAAAAATATTTGCAAGTACCAAGGGCAGGTGGTTTTCACTGAACTTTCAGCCACTGTGCCCCAAGTAGCCATGGTGTTGCCTGGCTACTGGAGAACCCAGGTGTGCAGGGGAGCTCTGCGCAGGAAATATTTTTTGGTGTTTGCTCGGTGGGGTTCTTCCTGGCATAATGCTCTAGATAGGAGAAATCAATGTGACCTCTAATCTCCTCCAGGATGACAAATCAAATAGTAAGGGTTTCCACAGGGGAAAATTTGCTGTTGAACAGCCAGAAGTCATGAATTTAACACAGAAGTTTTCCTTATGGAGCTCCATTTAAGTGTTATCCTGAGTGATTATAGCTTAGTCTCAGGACTCTTGGAGAAAGTTGCCATATGGAAGGATAAACTAGAATCTAAGAAGTGTTTTTATCCTGAGACAGATCTTTATAAATGGCTTGTACAGTTCACATGGGAATGTAACATTTTCACCTGCAGCTTGAAAGGTGTGAAAATATTTTTGGCATGTGAAAACAATGAAGGAAATGTTTCTGGGGCTGTTACTTTCTTCAGTGTATAGCTTGGGGATGACAGACATATCAGCATGTACTCAGATTCTGGCTTCTGGAAAAGGGTTTGAAAGCTGCTGAATATCCTAAGTAGTGATCAGGGTAGGGCTTTGCTTGTGTGTTCCCCTTACATTCCCCATCTCTAGCTTGAGTGGGAGTCCTTGGACCCAGCATTGGCAATGTGCCTTCTTAAGGGTGTTGGCACAGCCAGAGCCACCCCAGCTGATGTTCAGACATGAGTGGTTGCCAGCATCCTGTGGAGATGCACTGATGGCAGCAGGGAGAGACTTTGGCAGTGTGGTAATGGAGCAGAACTCAGCAACCTGCTGTGCCCAGGCACAGTTCAGTAGCACAGACAGATGGAAGCTGCCTCTCACCCTTGAGCTCACCACACGTTCCAGGGAACCTGATGCAGAATCATTCATGGGTGACCCAATTCTGTCAGGTTAGGTGCAGAGCAGAGCAGCTGCCTTGTTGGTGCTGGTGGGGCTGACTCAAGGGAGGGTAGTCATCTGTGGCTCCCAGCTTTGAAATGGCACAAGTGTCCACTGGCTTCTCTGCTACAAAACATTGCCCAAAAGTAAAAAGTCTGGTAACATCTGGTTCTTGCTGGGGAGCCTTTCCTGGGGGAATGCTGTGTAAGTTCATGTGCCCCAATGCCAGAACCAGGGATGCTTAGTTAAAGGGTGTTACAGTGCACTGTTGGAGGTGCAGATTGCTTACAACTGAGACTGTTTATTGTTGGAGTATTACTGCCTCCTTAGGATGGATGGCAGGGTGCATCTCCAAGTGATGTCTGTAGGAGATGTAGGAGGATTTGTGTCTCCATGTACCCTAGCAATCCTTCATTTTCTGTGGGATCCTTAAACAGTGTCTGAGACCATTATCCCAACCCTTTAATCTCTTTGCCTGTCTTCTTGTCTAATGGTTCTCTTGTCCTGGTGCAGCTGGTGGAGTTGGAGGAGTTTGTAGCTGCTGTGAAGGAGAATGCAGAGGCTGTGGAGGAGCGGCAGGAGACTGACTCCATCCCTCTGGTCGATGACATCCGCTTCCACATCACCAGCAATGTGCAGACTTACAGTGCCATTGAGGAAGCCAACCAGAAACTTGAAGCTCTGGAGAACCTCCTGGCCAGTATAGGGCTCGAGTGCTGATGTGTGCAAACCCTGCCTGTCTCATGCAGCCTGCACAGCCCTCACTGCGTTGGCTCGGAGGGCAAGAACATCTGAGTCTGAATGTCCCACTTCCCATTCTTTGTCCTCCTTCCCATCCACCTTCAGGCATGGTTTCTTTTTAATTTATTTGTGTCTGGACATTTGCATTTCTGGTTTGTGTTTGGTTTTACTTCGTTCTTTTGTTTCTCCTTTCAGAAGTAGCTCCCAAAGCTCAGCCTCAGTCAGTAGCTGCTCCTTTGTGCAATACAGTGCAGAGAGGAGACTGTGAGCTGTTGGGAGTGGTGAGGGAGCTGTTCTGGGGACTTCCTACTGCCTGGGGTTAGGACCCATCCTGTTCTGTGGTCCAACAACACACTTCTGAAACTGGCTCTTGCCAGAATATTTGTTGAATTACCAGCAGCAGAGGAAGAAAACTGGATTAAACTCTTAATATATGGGAAAGGAGGTCAGCACTGTCACTTGTCAGCATTATAAGACTGGCAGAAGTGGGCAGTGGTTCCGTAATAGGGACTTGTCTATGTGGAAGGCACTGTCTTCACCTGCTTTTTTAGTACTTAGATGGAAAGAAAAAAACCAAAACAAAGTGATTTCCAGGTCTTCCCTAGCTTTTCATTGCTTTGAAGTGCTCAGAATTTAAAAGCTTTGCTTTCTGAACAAGCTTCTTTGGGAATACAGTAGAGACCAGAATCCTTTCATTCTTAGAAAGCAGTAGCTTTCAATGCACAAAAGAAGGGAGAGCAGCCTTTTTAAGAGGGGAAGGAAGCACATTCTTCTTGGAAACAGCACTTTTCCCTTTATTTTTGTCCATTGTGGTAGGGCAAGGCTGAGTTGCTGGTGGGTCCAGAAAGAGGGGTCAGTGGAAATCTTTTTTAAAAGGAGAGGAGCCTTTTGCATCTCTTACAGGGCTGCTGTCCTACTCTATGACTTTCTGGCTTTGCTCAGCCTTGAGCCTGGTAGCTTCGTTGTTCTCCAGGAAATTCACTGTTTCCATTAATGAATGTTTTTGAAATCTGTAGACTGCAGTAGGTCTGTTATCTTGTGCTGTCTGCCTGGATTCCTAATGAGGGTAATGGTGTTCCTTCTCCTTGGCACTAATCAGCAGGTGATAACCCTGCAGAAAGCTTGCCTTGCCAGATAGGCTGCCCTTGGAGCCGTCCATCTCTGGAATGAGATGCTGGGAGAGTCTCAGGTCTCCAGGGCACAGGCTGGGCATACTTTTCCCTGCTGTGCATTGGGAGGGGGAAGAGGCATTGAGTGAAGCACATGGAGAATCCTGCACAGGCACTAGGCTTCTATGTCCAACTCATGTAATAATTTTGGTCACTTGATGAGGCAAGGGCTTGAAATATACTGTGTCAGGTGTGCATTTATTGTGTGATGTGGGAACTGGACAAGGATCCCCTGCAGCTTCGGGGTGTTGTTTTCTGTAATGGTGGTGGTGCCTCTCATGGCTAAAGGGTTTGGAGATTCAGGGTTTGGCAGGGACTTGCTTCAGGTGTGGATGTATTTGGGAGGATGGGTTTTTCTTCTTTTGTAACCTCCCAGGTGAGAGACTGACACCCCACAGCAGGTGAGACCTGCAGCCTCACTGCCTGTAGCTGTGCTGCACTGAACCTGTTGGCACTACATGGGCAGGCTCTGGGCACCACCTGCACCAGGCAGGGTGGGCTCAGGGTGGGGAGGAGACTATGGGCTTTGGCCACTGTGCTTGGGGAAAGCCAGACTTTGGCAAAATCATGTGTCAGGATGATTGCACTTAATAGAAGCTGGGGCTAGAGCTGGGGCAGCAGGAGCAGGAATGAGGTTCATTGATATGATTGAACTCCAGATGTTTGTACACTTTGTCATCTGGGTTTAAGTGGTGTCTCTTGTACAGATCAAGTCTCTGGGGCAGGGGATGGTGGTGGCAGGGCTATTCAAGCAGTTTTTCAATTCTGTTTCAAAACCCTTGTGAAGAAGTGCAAGGAGTTGTTGTGGTTTGTTTTCTGCAGTCATATTAGGGTGAGGGTGGAGGATGTGTCCATGCAGGAGTGTGTTGCTGCATGGAAGCAGGAAGCAGCAAGGGTGTGCTTCTGTTTGGGACAGTGACATGCAGAGGAGCTTTGCATTTGTTGTGTGATTTGTGGAATGTACCTCCATGTCCACCTCTAAGCTGAGTGTGTCTTTGACAGGACCACTGAAGAGCCCAGCACAACTGTACTGATCAAGGCATCTCTGTGAACTTGGGGAGGGGAAGGGCTATTGAGGAAGCATTAATCTGAAGTCTCATATATTTTGGAGAAAGAAGGGTGAAAGGAGAACTGCTTGTTTTCTTTCTGAGTGGGGTGTCAGGCTCATGAAAGCCTGCTACAGAAACCAGCAGCTTAACCCAGCTGGTTCAGTTCGCCTGTGTTTCTCCTCTGTATGTGGCTGAAGATAACACTGAACATAAGCAGGAGGTTTAGTTTATCACATCTCTTGTCCTCCAGCAGAAATTCTGCTTCTGACATCTCAGTAGTCAGCTTTCCACAGCAGTGGTTGTGACAGCCCACGAGGCTTGCACAGAGCCACTGGAGAACAGGACGTGGCCTTTGCCTTCTGCTTGTACTGAGTGAGATGCAGAAGCAGAATTATCAAGGAATGTGCTAATGCTTTTCTCTGCAGATGCCTCAGCTGCTAAAGCAAATGGACACTGGCAGTGGGCAAAGCAGCAGGAAGGCAGAGGAGGAGCAGCAGTGCTGGGGAGCATTTTCCATATGGCTGCTCTTGAATAATTCCATTCCTGCGTCCTTCAGCGTGGAGCAAGTGAGGCTGCAGTTGTACATGTGGGAGAAAAGGTCAGCGTGGCCTTTTGATCTGCCTCCCCAGCAGAGCAAGTCCACGTGGGCTTCCAAGCAAATGCCTCATCTGTCTGCGTGCACTTAGTGGTCACATCTGTGAGGCCTGTCAGATTGTCCAATTACTCGGGATCCTTTCACTCCCCCCCATCCCTTTTGGCAAAATAGGGCTATCCAAAAGCATGCATAAGCAGATGGTCAGCATGCAGGCAAGCTCTCTAATTAAGATGAGCCAGGACAAAACTTAGATTTGAATTCACTTTATTCTTGCTGCAAATAATTTTATCACAAAATAAAAATCTTCTGATTTTTCTTCTGTTGCCAGTGTCCTTTCTGTGTTTTGTTGCCTCTGTCCTTTTTATTTACTACTAGCCACTTGCTGAATTAAGAAGATTGTAAAGTTTACCAGAGCGACATTATATTTAAGAAGAAACGTGTAAGCATGTGTGCAGCAATAAAATAGTCTATTTCACTATATCTGCTCTGGCTGTGGTGTCTTTGTTACCAACTGACATCAGCATGGCTTTATTTTTGAAAGGACTCTCTGGGCTCTTTCATTTTCCCTTACCCAGGCCAAGGATTGCCTCTGCACTGCCTGGCTTCCAAGCAGTTTGGACAGTCCTGACACCTGAACAGGTGAGTAAAGCACTAACTTGTTCTTACTGTCTTCTTTTTCCAAGGATTATTCCTTTTCTTTAGCAGCACCATGCCACAGGCTTGTGCTCACTGCAGTGGTGGTGTGTCAGGGAGATGATGTTAGTCTCAGAAAGTTGCTCTGGGCTGTTGCTAAAAGGTAACTTGTCTTTCCCTTTCTTCACGTCATCTAGTCCCCCTGTCATTGCTGACTTTCCATTAAATCCAAGGATGGAGATTTCTCAGCCTCTGTGCTTCACTACTCTGACTTGTTCAGTGTACTGCTGGAGTCTGAAGCATGTGTTTTTTCCAAAACCTTGACTCTGCTGAAGTGCCTGGGCAGTCCTTCCTCTCTGAGGACACAGGCGCTTGTTTTCTTGTCTGCTTTGTCGTATGCCTGGGTGGCTACAATTGTTTGGGTAAACGGAGCTGCCTGTGCAGCCCCTGTTGACTTCAGAGCGTGACTGGCATTCAGGGAACAAGCATCCATCTTGTCCCTGTTGCTCTGTGTAGGAACATGCAATTTTCGGAGAGAAGATACTGACATCTGAATGACTAATGCTGTTGAAGAGAGGACTTAGAAAAGTTCAAGGCTTAATCAGGTTTTTGGGACTCAGCAAACAGTGCACACAAGGAGCAGCACTGTGCTGTGAGAGCCTGGAGTAAAGGATGAGCCTCTGCAAGAGGCTTGAGCTGTTCCTGTTGTACTGTCATGGTCAAACTGGAGCTGGCACTTCCCACGTAGCAACTCTCAGTCAGTGTTGTTGACAGACTCATCTGCTCAGGGTGACACTGTTTTTGTCTCTTGCTGTGGGCAGCCTGGCAAAGCCCATAGCAGGCTTGGGAGCTGGAATGTGTCTGTGCTCAGCTCCCAGGGAGGAGTGAGCCTGGCTAGGACTGGTGATGGGAAACCATGGCTTGGCTTGGTTCTCTGCTCACAGCGGGTGGCTGTGCTGAAGAGCAGGTTTTTTGTTTTACCTTCTAAGCTAAAACAGATTTCATGTAACAAATTCCTGAAGATGAGAGGCCACACCAGCAAACCATTTATCAGAGCTGGGGCCTGTTTTGAATAAAGGTGCTGGCTCTGCTGGGGTTGCTGCCTGCCTTGGGGAAGTGCCGAGAGAGAAGGACAAAGAGAGCCCTTTTGTAGGCTGCAAATGGTTTCAAGGGCTTTAGGTTGGAAGTTGGAGGAGGGTTTTTGGCAATGACCAAGGCAAGGGCTGCAGAGGTGCAGTTAATTAGGGAACAGCAGCCACATTGGGGTGCAGCTGTGGACATGCAGATCCTTAAGCCAAAGGCAAGCTATGAACTTCAAGCTTACATGTGATCAGCATGTGGGGAAAAGGGGACAAGAATGCTCATGCCCTTTGTTTTCCCTTGCTGTGGTTAACTGTAAGCCTACAAGTGCAGGGCAAGGTTTGAAGGGCATTTCAGCAGATTAAGGAAAGCCTTGGAAGAGAATCAGTACCATGCAAACAACTAGCTCTGGTCCCAAGGGTCTGGCTGCCAGTTCCCAAAATAAGCTCTGAAAATGAGTGTGAGAGTTTTCCTCTCCTTCCTCCTGTTACCAGCAGAGCAAGCTCAAGGGGAAAGAGAGCAGGACTGAAATTGAAATCTGCTTGCTCCTGACAGCAGCAGTCTGCTGTGTTCGCTGGTATGGCAGAAGGCAAGGCTGTTGCTTTGGCATGTTGGGTTAGGAAAAGGAAGTGAAGAGAGTGCTGTGGTGTGGCCAGATGCTTCTGTTCATGGGCTCAGGGTAGAGTAGATTTGCTTCAAAATAACTTGATGTAGCACTCCCATGGAGGAAACCGGGCTGGTCTGTGTTGCACTGCAATGTCATTAAACTCCAGTAAGGAAAAATGGCTCCCTCTTTATTCCTTTATCATTTCTTTATGAGCCAGGGTCATCCCAGTACCATTTGTACAAGACTGTGACAGTGATGAACTGTTTGAGGCAGGCTGTGCAGAGACCTACTCTGAGGGAAGGCAAGTGTATTAGCTACTGCTGCTTGAGATGTGCTTTAGGAGATGAAGGCTGATCTTTCATATCAAGGCTAAGTTGACATTGTATCTCTCCCTTCTGCTCAGAAGGGTTTATTCTAACACATTCTTGGCACAGCAAAGCAGAACTACCAATATTTCTATGAATTTTATTAAGCTTGCTTCCGTAACAGGAGCCAGCAATCTGCTCTCTAGAACTCCTTCCATCGCCCTTCTCCCTGCATCTAAAACTAAAAATTATCCAGGAGTTTCATAAGAAGTTTGTTGGTGGCAAGTTCTATCTCCTTCCCTTTTCCAAAGGCTCTCTTTGAGAAGCAGAAAATGCTTCAGGGGAGTTGTTTCCTGCTGTGCTTCTCTGGTCTGAGTGCCAGTCGGGCACAGCATCTTCAAAGCTGTTCAAAGTGCTGGCTGTGGCCACACTGCTCCTGGGGTGAGGGGTGACTGCTCCTGCTCTTCCTGGGGGCAGGGGAGGTGGTATTTCTTATTTCCTGATTTTGTGACCTTTCCCAGTCGGGTGTGCAATTCAACAACAGCCTTCCCAGTCTGGAAGCTCACAAGGGGCCAGTACTTCTTGCTCTGCTGGCCACAGTGCTCGTGGTACTACAGTGAGGCACGCCAGGCTCACATGCCAACTCCAGCCTTTACTGGGGATCCAGCACTCACCAGTCACACAAGTGCCCCCGGGCTGGGTTTTAGCACCGAGCAGCCTCAGCATGGGATGTACATAAGCTCAGCATGGGAGGAAAGGACTTGGTGTTAAAAGTGCACGGGTTGAGCCCTGGAAGCTTTTGATGTGACAAAGACAAGGGCTGCCCTGTGCAGCCCACAGGGAGGGTGGCTCACTGCTGTCACTGCAGCACGAGGCTGACCCTGCATTCCAGCCAGAGGGAAAAACTGATTTTTTTCCTCTGCATGGGGAGCCAGAGTTGTTTATTTCTAGCATGTGGATATCTTCTGCTCCAGGGCTCACTGTGTCTGCCTGCAGAGAGCTTTGCTGGTGTTGCCATTGCTTTTTTTTTTTAACTGTAAATGAAGACAAGATGCTGACCTAGAGGCTGCTGACTTTGGGAGGGCTGGAAAGCCCAGCTTTTCCTGGGGCTTTGAATCATGCCAGGATTTACTGTGCTTTGGCAGAGGTTTTCTTGCCTTTGGTCATGGACCTTCCACAACTGACAAGGTACCACTTGTCCTTTGCCCCTGAGCTGCCCTTCCTTCCCATCTGCCATTCTTGTCTTTGTGTGTTTTCTTAGAAGACAAGTGTTTTCCATGCTTGACATCTTGCCCTCCCATCGACTCCCCTCAGGCCATGCAGCTTTCTTTGCCAAGTTTCCTTTGGATAGCACATATCATGCGATCTATGCAAACCCTTAATTGATCTCTTAGGAATTGTTTTTCATCTGAATTCCTGGAATGTTTCCATACACTGAAGAGTTTCCTCCGGAGGGAAGGGAAATTAATCCCGTGTCCCTCCCTCTTGAGAAGTGGTGGCCATGGGAAGGCTGGTTGTTTGCCTTGTGCCTGTTGGGAGGTGTGGGTTCTGCAGTGTTTGCTCACAGTCGTGGTGGCTTTGCTTAATAAGGCAGAGCTGTTGGGAGAGCAGCAGGAAGGTGAGCAGCAGCTCCACATCAGATGGAGAAAGAGAGCATCCCAGACAGATAAGCTGGGAGAACATTACCCTCTTCTGTGTGCAAAGGAGACCTGTGGAGAGAAGAGCAAATGGATCAACACCCCCCAGCCCATTCTGAGGGGCTGGGTGAGCAGGAGTGGTGCTGGCAGGAGGCCAGGCTGCAGCGTGTGTGTGGCACTGGTGGTGTCTGGTAGCGTGGTGGCACCTGCACAACCCTTCAGCTCCATCTCCCTTTCCCTGTGATGAAATTCTGCCTGAAGCCAAGCAGGGGCAGTGGCAGGTGGAGGGGTGCAAGTCCCTGCTCACCCCCAGCAGCAGCTCTGCAGTGGATTGCAGCCCCACTTCTCCCTCCTCTGATGCTTAACCAGCAGCACATGGAAGTGAAGCACTGTGGGTTATGTGCTGAGCAGATCTGAATTAAAATTCCTCACCACTCCCTGGAGCTGCAGCCTTTGCTCTCAGTGCCTGAGCCTGGCCTGGCTGATGTGCTGTGTGCTGCCAGAGGTCTGACAGAGGCATGACCCTGCTGCACTGTGACAAAGGGTGACACCTTTTGTTTTCTGTCCAGGGGTGACACAGGCTGTCTGCCCCTGCCAGGGTGACTGGAAAGGACTCCTAAGGAGCTCTCCCCCTCCCCCTGGCACTGCCCCGGCTCCTGCTTTACCATTTATTGGCTGATCCCCACCTTGTAGCAGCCCCAGAGCCAACCTTGGAAAACACAGGACCGAGGAGCACAGGCTGAAGGAAGAGAAAAAGGCAAAAGCTTCAGGGTTCCTGCAGACTCACAGGATCAGAGAAGAAGCACAGGCTAAAAACAGAAAGGCCACCTATGGCTGTGACAGCCCGCCTGGCACCAGGTGGTGACACTGGGAGAAGTGCACTGCCAGAACAGCTCCTTTGTGCTGGTGCTGCTCCCAGCCTTGTCCCCTCCCTCCTGTGCTCAGTCCCTGTCCCAGCACCATGGTGCACACCCTCCAGTGACCCTCAAAACTGATGAGCTTAATAAACCACCAAAATACCAGAAGAAAGAGCTGTGGACTTGCCAGCACTAAAGCAAATCTGTTACTACTATTGTTCCTTACTGGCATGGTGTGCCTGCTGGCTTGGTGAAAAGCCTCAGCTCTGTTGTCTGTGTTCATGTGCATCAAAGTCCTTGGCCAGAGCTTCTGACACAGAGCCTACACAGGGCTGCAGAAGGAGAATATTATTCTCTTTAGTGACTAGAGGCATAAGGAAGATGAAATGAGTTGTTGAAGGTTGGAGGTTGGGTCTGGTGCTGCTCATGACTCTGACCAGAGAGCTGGGACATGAACATACTGTCTTGTTTTGGAGTGTGAGGGGCTGGGGAGCTCTTACACACAAGTGACTTGTCCTGAAATGGGCGTGGGGAGGAGAGCAGGAGGGAACCTTGTGGCTGCTCTTTGCCCCAGCCCCAGTCTGTGGGGCAATGTGGGGCACTCTGACAGCACCAGCCCTGGGTCTGGATGGACCAGGGGCTCTTGCAGCATCTGGGCACTGCCTGGGAGCTGAGAGCATCAAAGCCACTCCCCAGCCTGATCTGCAGTCACAGCTGGGGACAAAAGGCAGGATTTAATCAGCAGCTGCTCCTGGCCACTGTGCAGATGCTTCCTGTTGGAACTGGGTTTAGTTCAGGGCCAACATCATGTTTTAATGGGCTTGTAAAAGCATGGGAACCAGGTCTTGAAGCAGGCTGAGTTTGCCTGGTACTGCATGTCCTCCACCAGCTCCACAGTATTGATCAATCTGGGGTGTGGGAAGCACTTTGGAATGGTCACCAATGATGCCCTCAGACACGCTCAGTTCAGAAAACATAACTTTATTATTAGTTGCAATATACATTGTATTCCTTTAAGAATCCTAAACTTGTATATGGTTTTTCCACTGAAAATACATGTGTATGTATATATGTTTTTATATATGTATATATATATATATATAAATGTATTTTATTGAACTGGAACACAACAGAACAAGAGAGACAACCTCAGGAATTACTTGTAAAAGGAAATGTGATCCCAACGGGTTTGTGCTGGCAGTGTGCTAAGGTGAGTGGTATAAAAAGAACAGGCTAAATAGAAAACATGATGTGTTAGGCAGTGGGGAATGGCCTCTCAGTGCTACAGGTGGTGATATATACAGTAGTTACACGTTGCTATTGCTCAGTCATGAATGCCACCTATTCTCCAAGGCAGACCAGACCCTGGCTCTGCACAGCAACATTCGTAAGGCTGGCTGTGCTCCCTGCAAGTGGTACCTGCCAGTTGGAAATAGAGTGTAATTACATTTCCCTCAGCAGCTGCTCTGCTCACTGCTAATCTGGTCAGCCAAGGAAGAATTCCTCTGGGGCTTGGTGAAACCTAACTGGGTCAGTATAAAAGAGCTTACAGGCAGGGGAAGGGATCAGCAACAGCAGTGAGAGCTGAAACGTGCAGATCAGTGTCTCACCTGGCCCAGGCTGATTTGTTCCTGGCTCCTTCCTGCTGCCATTATTTCCCCACCTGCCAAGGAGCTGTGGCCCCTCTCTGCTCGGCAGCCAGCCCAGGGCTGTGTGGGGTCAGCGAGGGCAGTGCCTGGCTTCTTTTGGATAGGTTTCCCTGTGTCAATTGCCTCAGAAGGTAACTCTTCAGAAAACTGGCTGAGGGTGGCAATACCTGCTGCTGTGCCATGGCTTTGGGCTTGCTTGGCTTTTTTGTTGCTGTTCTTTGCAGGTTTTGTTTGTTAACCTCTTTTTCAAACACAGCCTACCCAGGCTGTGTGCCACTGCTGAGCTTAGCTATAGACAGAGGGACAAGGCTTCCCCAGATCAATGTAATTTGTTTTCCTTTATTTCTGTTCAGCTGCAGATGTTTCTTGGGTGAAAGGACACATTTTAGCAAAGGCACTGACAACAGACTTTCCTCTGCCTGAAGCCAGGTTGGAGGGAGCAGACGGGCTCTGACCTTTCTGCTGAAGGGTCACTTCCCTCTCCCCTCCTGCAAAGTGCTTGTCAGTTTGGAAGGGATGTAAAGAATGTGGGCATTGATTTACTCCTCCTGACTTCCTCAAGAAAAGTGCTTTCAAAAATCCTATCCTTAAATCATCATCTTGCTACTACCCCCGCAATGTCTGTCACCTCTGGATCACACCCACTTGTTTCCCCTTCCAGCTGAAGAAGCAGGTGAGATTTATCACTGCTGTAGTGTTTCTCTTCTTGCTGTCTTTCTCTACCAGCATCTGGTCAGGAGGGAGCTTGCTCAGGCAAAAGATGTTGCCCCAGGACAAGCTTCTGGAAGATGGAAAGTGGGTGACCTGCACATTGCTCCTTCCCAGAGTGTCACCAGAGGTTTACCAGGGGCTGCTGAGGACAGCTGATTGCACTGGAATAATATTTCAGTAAAAAACTGGCATTGCTGGGAGAACTACAGCTCATTCCTCTCTTTAGAGGCAAGAAATACAAATGCCAAAGTGCCTGGATCAACCTGTATAAAAGAGCTTCCCTGACTCGGGCCCCTTAGGGCAACTACAAGGACACAACCTGCATCCACACATATTTCATCCATCCACATTGGGGCTGAATGGGACTGAGCCCTGATTCTGACTGTTATTGCACAGAGGTCCCTTTCCTGAACCTTGCCAGAGCTGCTTCCAAAGGAAAAAGAGTGTCACAGGAGTGTCACAGGAGGGACCCAGCCCTGGGGACAGCAGCTCAAGACACAGCCATGGTTCCTGCTGCTGCCAGGGAAGGCAGTAAGGGCTGGTTTGTCACTGGGGGAGATGCCCCACTCTCTCATAGTGCAACATCTGCATTCTCTTCTTGCAAAACTGGAGGGAGAGGTGCAGGTTAAACCCCTTCCCCTTGGATAGTGCCAGGAAGTTATTCATGCTGAGGGCCATCAGAAATCAGCCTGCACAGCCACCCTGTCATCACTCTGCAGCTTTTACTGTGTCAGTGCAATGACTCTGCTCTAATCCAGGGTCTAAACTCTTTCCCCTCACCCTGCTGCTAGCAGACACTCCAGGCAGCTAGGATTTGGTTTACCTGCACCACAGGCCAAGCCCACAAGCTCCTCCAGGGCAGCTTATCCAGCAGGGTCTGTGGATCCCCCAGTACAGCAAGGTAGAGGTTGGATGGATGATCACACCCCACACCCTGCCTTCAGCTCCCCATGTGTCCCAAAGGGCTGAGCTGAGCCCCTCAGTGATCTACCAGTGCTGATCAGGAGGAGACTGGGATGAGCTTGGACAGGATCTCTGCTCATGCTGTGGGTCTCCTGCTAAACCAGTGGACCATGAGGACACCCACTGCTACTCCCCACCCACCAGATGCTCTGCACTTCTCTCTAGCATTATTTTCAGGACATTTTCCAACTGATGAAGGAAAACAACAGATTATGACTGTAAAGTTATGGTGAGAGGACTGGATCCTGGTAGGACAACATTGTTCCTTGCCAAGAGAAGGAATGATTAACTCCTTCTTTACTCTCCTCCCATTTCTTCCCCAGCTTCCAGCCACCTCTATATACATCATATATTATATTACTATATTCTTTTATAACTTTGACTTTGCTTTTTCAGTTTCAGTAGCACAAGTGATTAATTCCAAAGAAAATAAAGAAGAGTAACAAACAAAAAAAGGAAGGAAAGAAAGACCCTGTCCCTAGGAATATTTACAGAATAGTTCATCTTGCAGATGAGATGGGGTTTGACATTGGGAAAAGCATGGGAATTGAATGTGCTAAGTGGGTTTGATTCCACATTCTGGCTTTTCCCTCTGGGATCCTGCTCTGATGATGAAAATCAAAGCACTGTTCCACATGCTTTCCCCGAGTGCAAACTTGCAGAGGACGTGCAGGGCGGCGGGGGAGGCATCTCTGTGCTCTCCCCTGGCCTGGTCTGCTTAAAAAGGTAGTATCCAAAGGGGTCTGATCTTGAAAATCAGCCTTTCACCTTCAGAGAACTGTCAGCTCCATGTTTAGCCTCTCCTCATCACCCAGCACCTTCGTTTAGTGCTCTCCCCTCAAGGAGCAGGGTTTTTAAGGTACTGGATGGTGGGGACAAGGGATGCACCTGCATCAAAACCATGAAGTGGAAGATACTGATTTCTTTTACACACCCATAATTATTGCAGTATAAACACACCCCTGTCACCCCAGTAAAAGCAGAGAAGGGGAAGCTGTGGGGAAAGTTTGGTGGGTGAGGGGCATCCCACAGCTATCAATTCTAATTCTTCTCCAAATTAGGGCAATGGCCATTTTCAACAGCAAATAATGCCCCACCCTGTGCCTCTTCCCCCACCCTCCCTTATGTTGTGCGTGATAAAATATCCCAAGAATCCCTCCGTGTTAGATTTTTTCCCGAGAGATTTCTAATAAGAAAAACATCTATTCCCAGAAAACCCTAGTAAGAGCTGCAAATGCAATCGCTCTTAAGTGTGGCTGGTTTCCCCAGCTGCTGAGACCTTCTGGCCAATCCATGTCAGTATTTCTGTGAAGACAGAGGTAGAGACCTCAGGCAGCTCTTTGTGGAGGGCATGATAAGCTTCCTCATACACCTGCAACCAGAGAGAGAGTAGAGGTTAGCACAGATAAAATAAATCTGTATAAAAAAACAGCCTTCAGTCCCCTCTTGTCAACACCCACAGGTCTGATAAATCCTGCCCACAACTTGTCAGTTTTTTTCTGAGATGTAGCAGGTTATGAAATCAAGGAGATGCCACTGGTGGTGCTGGCCCTCAATAAGCAGAAAGGTGTTGGCATTGCAGCCTGACATCTGTGGGTACCAGAGCACCCTGCTGCCCTTTAGGAACATAATGCATGTCCCAGCCCCATCCATTTCTTGCTTCTAATCCCACCAAGGAGGAAATACTTATCATGCCCTTGGAGTGTAAAGGACAATAGGGGATGTTCCCATCATGCCTTGTGCAATTTTACTCCTTTTATGCTCAGACTATCCAGTTATTTTTCTGATGACAAAAGCTTTCCCTTGGTCTCCCTGTCTCTCTTTCAGGTTTATTCATGTGCTAACAATTGGTTAATCAGCTGTGGCTCTCTTGAAATGAGCAGATGTGAAGTGGCTTTTGTTGCCCAGTGTTTTGGAAAGACCTCCCTGCACCTTTACATGCTGGGACATGAGGTGAGGCTGGTGCTTGCACCACTGGCATTGTTCAGAAGAGCTTTTAGGGTCAACACTTTTCCTGCTTGCTCTACTTCTACACCAAGCTGCTTCATGTCCAAGACACCCTCTAGGTACACAGGTCTGGAGGTGACCCACTACCCTCTGCCCCCAGCCTGGCTGTAGCTGGTGAAAGGCCACCACACCGAGCCCAGGGAGGGCTGAGCTTGGGCTCCCTCCTACTGAAAAAGGCTGTCACCTGCCCAGCCTCACCAATCCATCAGCTCTCTGGAGGTCAGCAGGCTCCCTACCCCTCACAGTCCCTCATTCTCAGGCCAACACTGACAGCATAATCTCCTAACAATCAAGAAAGCAAGATGACCTTGAGTGTTTTGTCCTGGCTCTGCACTGTGTCCATCAGTAAATAGGAGCCTCTGATATCACAAAGCTTGTCGGAAGAGCCGTGTAGCACCAGGATGGGCAGAGTCAGCTTGGGCAGAGCTCTCTCAATTCTGGCAATGGCATTCATCAGTTGGATGACAAAGGAAACCTTCATGCCACCGTGGTAGACCAAGGGATCAGATGTGTAAGACTCCATCTGGCAGGGAGAAAGAGGTAATTTAAGATTAGTGATATTTCATGCAGATGAAAAAAAGCAAGAGTCAGGCTGCAAGAGCAGCCTGGCAGTGAAGAATCTCTTCCCTTGGCTTGCACAGTTATTTCCTATTCTCTCATGACATCCTGCCATCAGAGCCAAGGTCAGGGTCTTTACTGTGGCTTCCCAGCACTGCTCTTCACTGCATGTTTCTCTCTCACACCACTAGAAAATATTCAAGCCCTTTGAAAGGAGCTCCTGCAGGGAAACAACCAGTGTCAGACAAAGGCCATTCCTACAGGGGCACCTGCCTGCATTTTTCTCCTCTGCTGTGCCCTTCTGTCTTTCCAATGTGGTATCTTTTCTACAGAGGGTTCTTCAGACTGTATTATTGCAAAGCTGATGTTCTCCAGGCCCTTATCCTCTCTGCTGAAGGCTCAAATGTTCTCTTTCCCTGTCTGGGGGTGGAACCCATGACCTACACCTACAGACAACTGACACTTGTGACTGCAAAGCCAAGGGGTCATCTCTGCCTGCAAAGTGTGACCAACAAGGCAGCAAATGATGGTATCAGGTGGTAGGCAAAACAAAGCAGTCAACAACTTGCTCAGCCAGACTGTGAGGGGATAAAAATGCACAAGAGCTGGTGCAGAAAGTTGCTAGGAAGGAATAGTTACTGCAGCAGGCAAATCTACAGTAAATATTTGTATACTGTATGTGCAGACTGCCCACACAGCCCCCACCATCGCAATATTTGCCAGAATGCTTTGATTATGGGCTGGTCTCTGGCTCAGCCTCCAGTTTCTCCCAACCCTGGCAGATGTTTATAGAAATGATGGTTATTTATAGGTTTGCTGAAAACAGTCTCCTCCTCTCCTCACAGGCAGGGAGGTAGGAGGTAGGAGGTGACCCAACAGGCCACCCAGGGACATGCAGCCATGTGTAGGTGTAGGCACAGGCAGGCACTGCAGGGCAGTGTGGACAGAAAGGTTTTGGGATGGATTGTGCCTTCAGTTCCCTTGAGATGAGATTCTCAGGGTGGCAGAAGAACAGTACATTGTGGGGCTTTCCCACCTGGGGGTATTAATTTGCCCCAAGGGTTTAACTCCAGTTTCCCCTGTTGTCATCTCAAATGTGTGGAGCACAAAGCACTGGAAACACAGCTGGCAGTGAGGCACCCTGGTGCTTGCGAGTCTTTCCCCATCACTTTACTGCTTCAAGTCCCCACCATCTCCCACTGCTTGAATGCATGGTTCCCATCCTTTGATGCAGCAAGGGGAGGATGTGGGGGGAAATTTGGGACTATTAGTAGCTGACCCCCTTCAGATCCAGCCCACAGTACTGAGGATGGTCAGGGGAGGAACAGCTGTAGATCCACTCCACTTTGTGTTGGAATTGAAGAAATTCAAGTTATCATAGAACTCACTTAGGGATCCTTGGATGAGGTACATATTTCCAGGATTTGATTAAGCCCATTGCTGTATTTTGGTCTCTGTGCAGGATCATGGCTGAGGGGTAATTTTTGGCAGGGAGACAAAGATAATCATCCCAGCTCATTGTATTACACATAGTACCTCCCTTTTGAAGAAGCAAGTACTCGCTGAAGGTCTGGAAAACTGCTTGTAAGAGGCAACAGCAAAGATGAGACTGTGGTTAAGGCACTGAGACATGCTGAACATCCTCTGCTCCTGCTAATGGCCCTGGGAGCAGAGGGTGAACAGCACATGGTCCCTGTGGCTCCACATGGACCCAATGCCCAACCAGCTTGTCGGTGCAGAAACCTGCACCTGCATCTTTCATCCCCTACACTGTTCAGCTGTACCTTCCCTGCTCTCCAAAGTCCTTCAAACAGGGCCAGAAGCTGCCTGTGTTTAGAAAGAATTGTCCCTTCATGAATGTGCTCATGGAAAATGTTCAGCTTTGACTTCCAGAACACCAAGCACCTGTGTGGTGCAGCTCACTCTCCCACTGGCAGCTGGGTGCACCCTGATATTCTCAGCCAAACATGGGGACTTTTCATCAGCTTTTTGAGCAAAACTACTGTGTTGCACTGGCAACTTATCAACTGGCTTCAGCTTAATCTGGACCTATGTCACAGCGCTGTGCTGCAGCAACACAGCTTTGAGATGGGTAGGTTTTATTATTTTTTAGGTTAGTGGTTTTTTTTTTTTAATTGAATGCAATAAATAAGAAACTTTGCAGGAGGGATTCAGGAGGGATGGGTGTAAACGGGTTTCTTTCTTTCTTTCCCTTGTTGTCTGAAGGAATGGGGATTTTTTAGCTACTGAGGAGCCAATAAATATTTTGTGCAGATGATGGCAGGAGAAAAAAACAACTCAATCCCAACCCAGACTGATGAGGACTGCAGGGGCAGTATCCTGTTCCCAGTCAATGAACGGGAATCCTTGTCAGAATTAATGCTCAGCAGTAGCTCATTGGGGAAGGAGGGAAAGACAGGGAATGGCCTTTAAATTCTGCAGGCTACAATCTGCAAACCCTGCAAGCCCAAAGCTGTTGTTGCTGCACTGAGCTCTGAGAGGGAGCAAGAACAGAAGGTGATCCCAGGAGAGCCTGACTGCTTCCAGACACGGTCAGGCAAAGGCTCTCCAGGGTCTTTCACAACAGCTCTTTTTATCTGTATGTAATTCTAAGACAGAAGCAACCATTAGGTTGCCCTGTTCAGAGGTTTGCATCTCCCCTTGCAGCCTCATCCTATATGGACTTTGCAGGATTAAGGCTAAAGTCAGGGGGACCATTCCACTGAGTCAACAGCAGCTAAAAAAGACTAATGAGGTAAAGAGGTTCCTGCCACTGTGATGTCATTCTTCCTCAGAATAACAGGACTGGTTTTTAAGGTTGCTTCTTGCTCTCTTTTGGCTCTCTTGTGTTTGATACAGCAAACATCAATCAAATATCATCCCGTGTTTCAGTCCCCACACCCTGAAGACAGCTTTCTGGGAACACAAACTCATTAGGAAAATCTTGGATGATGTCCCAAAAATGTTTCTAGTGAATAGAAAGCTGGTCTGGCAGGAGAATATGTGTAACATATAAATAATGGATGTTTCCAGCACACTGTGTGCTTTAAATCTGAGCATCTTGAATCCAAAAGGAGGGTGGAGTGTGCTTAGAGGCAGCCAGAGGACCAAAATGCTGTCTTGTCATCAGTAAGTGCCTGGAGCCACAAATGCTGGTGTTAGAAGGGGTCAGGAAAAGGCTTTACATCGCTATCCATAGCTGCTCTGTCAGCTGTGCGTTCATGTGCAGGTGAGCTGTGTCTCATTTGGAAGAGCTCTCCTTTCTAGGCTCTAATGAAGCAAACCTACACCTTTATCCACTGCAGAAAGCTCTCCCTTGCTCCTTGGAAAGGGAAGGGCTGAGGAAAAACAATGCTCCATGGAAGCTTTAGAGACTCGAAGTGTCACAGAGCAGATGAAGCAGCAGCAAATACGTGGTTAGAAAGACAACACAATAGCATTTATTATAAGGTGTGCCCAGTGGTTGCTGTGGTGATTCCTGACATCTCCGCAACACGGAAGTGCTCAGTCAATACTGTGCACCAATTTCAGGGAGCTCTCTGACACTTTCCAAGATGTATTATTACTCAGGATGTCCCCACATCATCGCTTTTCCCCTACAAATCTATCAAGTGCAGCAATAGCATCTTCCAGCAGAGGATCCAGCTCTTGGAGGTGTATTTAAAATATCCTTAAGGAGCAGCTGCAGCAGAGTTCAGGTGTCACATAACAAATCAGTGCAGAAGCAGGCAAAGACCCACATGTCCCAGCCATGATCACTCTTCAGGTAGGGAGCTAAGCTCTCCAATTCCTCTCCTCCTCCAGAGCACTGATTGCTTTTATCCTCTAAATACAAATGTAGATGTGAAAACCTTCCTCCATGTCATTTTAGTGAATTGATTGTCTAATTTAAACCTTTTCTGTGAATTATATGCAACAAGTCATGGCAGCTGAATGTAATTAAGAACAGGTTTCTACAGCTAGATTGGAGTCAGCCTTCTCCCCAAGCATATATTTTGTGCAGCCTCATATGGTACTTTCAAGCATATGTCACACAGTGCATCAGCGGATGCACATGATCTCGCTCCCTGCTAGCCCTGTCTTTTTTTCCTCAGCTCCTTGGATCTTTCCACCTCCAGCACAGTGCAATCTTGTGCTCTGTTCACAGATAAGTGAACTGAAAGTCATTGGAACAAAAACCCCTCTGGCGATGCCAAGAAACAAGCCTGAGCCTTGAGGCTATTCTGGGAGACTCTTTGCTTTCCAGTTTTCTGAATAGGTGAACCAATGATGTGGGCTATGCTGAGGCTGGATGCACTGCACTCACACAGATGCTGGCATCAGCTTTGTCCCTGACCCTTTCACCTCCAATTCTAATGCTGGTCCAGCTGCCTCCCCAGAGAAAGGCTATTTATTAACTCCTAGTTAAGGTATGAACTATTGCATAAACACCAGGAAAAATTACAGGATCTGTCAGTGAGATGTGAGCTGGTGTGGAGTACAGGAACAAGTGACCACTGCACCAGCAAAGCTCTTGAGACACCCTTGAGTGCCATTTTCTATAATTCAAGCTGATTTCTGAAATGCACCAAGTTCTGGGTCCAGCCTAATCACCTTAATTCACTTATATTTTGTATTTCTCTCCTTTCACCCCTCCCACAACAGTGATAAGGAAAACCCCTGGTTAGGTGGTGTTGCAGCAGTAGCAGTGACACCTGTTTTTGCAGTGATGGCATGAATAGGCTGACACTGTTATTGCCAGGAGTGAGTGTGAACAGGAGACAAGTCCCAGGCTACTGTGACACTACAAAAACTCAGCCCCGAGACAGTTCCATGCACAGTCACAGTGGTGAGGCTGGAGCTGTGTTGTTACAACAGCTGCTTCAAGTGCAGCTCCTTTAAGTATAATTCTTGGGTGCAGCATGAATATATCATTTGTTTGGAAAGGCTGTAGCAGAGTCAGAGTGTGATCCAGGAGACCTTGTAACAAGTTTTTTGGGACAAGCACGCTGTTTTCCTCTGCTTCACTGCATCTGGCACAACATGATCCTGGTTTGGAAGCAGGAAAACGAATCTCCTGGCCTGTAGGGTTTTGCATGATTTCACTGCAAAGAGCAGGGGTGGAAAAGTTGACTTTAGCAGTGTATTTGCAACCTGCCTGAGCTGGGTTTTGCTGCTGTAATGAGCGGTGGTGCAGCAGAGGCAAAGATGTGGCTCCCATGTGCTTCCCACTGCACTCACAGCTCTCTGTCATGGCTGGAACCCAGGGCAGCTGTGTCATCTTTCTACAGCAGCACAGATTTTGCTCTCCTGATTTAGCAAAACACCAGTGGGTTTTTCTAAAAGAGAAATGGCAGGACTGGGACAGGAGACCAACCATGCAGTGACTTTAAATGGCATTAAGGTTCTCACCTCTTTCTTGTTCCGGGAAATTGCATTTGGATCTATGGATCCCAGTGACAGGTTTGGGAGCACAAAGTTGAGCACTTTCGCTGCAAAAACCTGTGGGAGAGGAAAGGAAACAGTCAAAAGAGCCAGTTAGAGGAAGAGAGGGAACACAGAGGCCCAAATCCTGAGCTGATGGAAGTCAGCACAGGAGTTAAATAGTTGAGAATTGTCAGCTAACTCTGGAGAAAGATCTGTCCTATATTTAAAACATTTCTCTTAACGAGAAAAGTGTTTAAACTGCTCCTGGGAGCAGGGAGTGGGTGTGCTAGACTGAAATGCCGTCAGCTGTCCGTCCACATGCAGCAGCACAACTTCATTGTACTGTGCCTTTTCCTCATTCTCAAGTTAATTTCTGGAAAGGCCTCAGTTAAGCACTTTGATAGGAAAAGCTAATTTCCAACTCTTGGAGGACTGTTTTTTGGTGTTTTATTGCCCTTTCCTTGCTGCCACAGCTCTGATTTCAGGCTGCAGTGCATGAGTGGGGTGTGGTGCCATTTGCAGTAGTTGCCTAGGCTGCACTCATTTTGATAACCATATTCTCCAGGGAACCTGTAAATAAACAACAGCCAAGTGTGCATGCACTGGCTAAGGGAATCCATTGCTCACGCGTCTCCTGGGAACGACACACAAAAGCATTGAGCAGCCCAGGCTGGAAACTGCTGGCAGAAGAAAGGGTAACATCTTTCATTTCAATAGCACTGCAAGCACATTGATACCAGGGCTCTGCTCTGATCTTTGATAGCTGCCTTTAATTAAGTGATCACCGCTTAAGTCAGAAAATACGCAGTTAGGGTTCACTGGTCTGTTTTATGGCCCTGTGGTGTTCACAGCTAACACTTGCAGGTAGGCTGTCCTCCATGCCCTCTGTTTCTGCACTTACTTAATCACTTCTGAAGCTCTCCCTGGCACCTCAGATCACAGATGACACATGGCAGATTAATTATGATATTAGAGGAATAACACAAGGTTGAAGTCAAAGTCATTCAGGAGTGAAAAGCAGTAAAGACTCACTGCAGGTTTGGGAACACGTGTGTACCTTGGGGTGGATATGACTAGGAGCCACTGTCACTGTCTATTCAGCCCTTCACTGGCTTTGACATTTTGTCAGCAAAATTAATTTCTCCTGAGGTCTCTGAAGCCAGAATAGTAAAACAATATATCCACACCAATACAGGTATGAGCTTATGATGATCCAGGCAGGAATGGGGTTTTCTTCATTTCATGTTAATTCCAGGCAGTGATTGAGCTATGCACCTTCATGGATCCTAGGCAAGATAATGGACTCTGACCCTGATGGCTATCATCTCTGCTAAACTGGGCAGAACAAAGTAAAAAAAAAATTTTTTTAATATAGTACTTTCTTCCAGTTTAATTATACCTTAGGAAAAGTCCTTTGCAGCATTACTGGGTGCAGATTCAGGCTGAAAGACAGTGAGCAACATGATGTCCAGTCGGGTTGGAAAGCAACAGATCAGCAAGAGGCAAAATGGAAAACACAAAAGGTAAAGAGAGAATATTGTGTAGTGAATCCTTAAACAATAGGCTGAGGGCCAGTACAGGATTAAACACCAGGGAATATTTCCTAAGGGGTTGTCCTGCCCACCTGATTTCAAAGCATTCAACAGCAGAAATGTAGCGGGAGATGCTCTTTCACCCCTGCTCTGCCCTTTGCCAGCATATGTGACTCCTGTCCCTGCAGCCTTTGCAACTTTGAAGATTCAGAGCTGAATTTTGTTCAGGTCAGTTGAGAAGAAAAGGGGGAAGGCAGCAAGATCCCTCTCACTCCAGTGGATTTACAACTGGATGCTTCCATCAGGACACAGGATTTATAGGGCACTGATGAAATTGTGTTTCTGCAAAGAGCAGCATTTGATCTTCCTGCAAACATGCTGTGCTTCTGCTGCTGCCAGGGCTGGCTCGACAGCCTGAGAAGGTATTTCTAAGAGGGACTGAAGCACCCAGTGTGTCATCTGGCTCGCTGTTATTGTTGCCTTGAGCCCTCGTTTGTTCAGGCCAAGGTAAATTCTTGCTCAGCTGGAAACTTCCCCAGCAAAGGGATGAATGCAATGGTCCTTGGGAAATGGCCCAGGGCTGAGAAGTCATACCAGTTACAAGGGAAAACTAAGCCTTTGTTCCTCAGAAGCACAATCACCATGAAATGTTTTTTGACTCTCAGAGGAAAAAAACCACACAGCTTTATGGGAAAATGTGGTTTATGCAGGAATACTCTGTCTGTTTTCAGTCCTTCCTCTTGCAAATACCTTTTCAACTCCAGAACTGATTTCAACTGAGTGTGACAGAGCAGAGCTATTACAGGAATAATTAATTTTTAATCAGTTTTCAGATGCAACAATAGATTTGAAAGAGAAAGAAACTGACTGTGCTCTTGTAATACTGCATGTGAGAGACTCTCTAGGAAAAAGATCATATAAACACCTCCAAAATACTTCAGTTAGAGAATAGGATTTCCTACCTAAATAATGCATCATTGCATTTATTTCTTACACTGAAATTAAGCAACATCTGGTACAAAGATCTGCAACAAACCAGACTACAGTAATGCTAGTTCCCACAGAACTGGGAGTCCTTTATTTCAGAAAGGGTTTAGCATCTAGCAAAAGGTAGAGGTATAGCAATATTTCCCTATTTTCCTTGATCAGAAAGAAAAGGCTAACAGCCTCTCTCTGTTTATTATTTTTTCTTAATATTTATTCTTTTTCCCTTTCCAAAGTCAGAAAAAGCAGGGGCACTGATGCTCACAGGACACCTATGCCAGGTGTAGCCTCACCCATAAAGAATCAATGACCAGCCTCCTAAAACCAGACTCTGGTATTCTGACTCCTATTTAAGTAAGTTTACCTCGACTGGATGACTTCAGGATTCACTTCCCTTCTTAATATTGGGTAGGACTGTGGGAAAGCACTTGGAAGGAAAATATTGACTGGCATCCAGGTGGTGCAGACCTCAGCAGGGTTTTGCATCTTAAGGCTAGAGGTCTTCTTGCATTTTCTTCAGCGGAAAAGAGAGGTGATTAGAAAGAACCCGTTGGTGCTTGTAATGATCTGTGATGTCCATAAATGGCTTTGGCTACAGCAGAAGGTGGGACAGGATTACACTGAAAGCTGAGGCAATCTGTCTCCTTCCTCACAAGGAGAAAAAGAATTTAAAAAGGAGAAATAGCTTAGAAATAGATTAAAACAAGAAGCTAGCCCTAGGAGAAGAGTCTAAGGAGAAAGGATAAAGGAATGAGTCCTGGGGGAATGGGATGCTCTGTCCTTCCTGCTGGTTTAGCTGCTCCTTCTCTTTCCTTCCAGCTTCTTTTAGGGTTGTTGTTTATTCTTTTAAAAATGCAGAAAGGAGGAGAGAGCTGAGGCTCAGTTGCTCTGCAGAACTTCCCTGGGGAAGGGCAAGCTGGGCAATGCAATTGTAAGTCAGAAGCAGCTCTGGAGGGCAGATGTGAATGGGAGGGTGATAAAGCCTAAATGCAAACCAAAAGAGATGGTCTGGACAAGGACCTGTTATGGTACCAAGCCAAATGGAATGCAGCTGGGGCAGTGATGCTTTAGCTGGAATCTCTTTTGAGGCTCATAAAGTAATTTCTGGGACTCAGGAGCTCTAGTTCTGTTAAGAAATCGGTCATCCCCCAAATGCCAAAAATAACCCTGGCCTGACTTAGCCAGAAGCCTGTGTTGCAACTATACCAGACTCTGCATGAGTCAGGAAGAAAGCTGTAGGAGAGGAAGGGAAAGGACGGCACTGTGTGGGCTGCCACAGGGTGAGGTGAAGAAAGCACAGTCTGCTATCACCATTACCCAACTCTTGGTTAAGTAAGTTTTTCTGGACAGGTTCAGGATTCACTTCCCCTCTGAAAAGTAGGTGGGACTGTGGGGGAGGTACTTGGAAGAGAAGTACTGACTGGCATCCGGGTGGCACAGATCCCAGCAGGGCTTTGCATTTCAGGGCCAGAGGTCTTAACAACTTTTCCTTCTGCAGAAGAGCAAGGTGACCATGTGCAACGCGGGTTTGCTCTTACCTTGATGGGAGTAGCGACTTCTGGGCTGGCTACCACTAAAGGAGAGATTAACAGCATGCCTGAAAACTCACTGGGCCGCTCACTAGCTGTCAGAATGGAGATGGCTCCCCCCTGCAATGCAAAATAACAGCCCACAGCTTAATACAGGTGCCAACATCTTGTTTGTACAGTAATCCTGTTACTGGAAGGGGTTTAGTCCAAGCAAGCAATTATTTCTGCCCCACTGAGAGTGCAGTGTGGTCAGCAAGGAAGGCTGGAGGAGTAGGAGCACTGGAAGTGTCTGGTTTTTGTGTGGGAGATCTGGTTTCTGTTCTCATGCTATAAACCTTCACACCACACTGAACTCAACTCTCCATGCAATGCCCGTCAGCTCCCTGGGATGCCTTGGGTCCTCCTTACTTAAAAGGACTATGAAGTAAGAAGAAAATGTCTGAAGGGGTAGTTCAGGTGGGACTTGAAAAATAAGTTGAGGATTATCAGCTTGACAGACAGGTATTGCGTTGGGAAGATGCCATGAAGTCAGGTTTGGTCTGTGCTGTGCCACCGGTAACCTGGGCAACAGCAATGCTGCCAATGCCAAAATCTTCACTAATTAATGGGAATTAAATATACTCCTCCTCTGTGTCCCCAGCCCCTCTGGCCCCCAGTGCTGTGCCCAGAGCCTGGCAGCAAACACCCAGCCCATGGTCTGGAGCTGAACATCAGCCAGGCTGAGCCTCCTGCCTGAGGACAAGGGGCTGATGGCAAGGGGTGGGCATGGAAGGGATCTGGTGGGCTTGCCCGGGAAAGTTTGCAGAGGATTAGTTGCCAAGGGGAAAATTTGGTGAATTTCCACGCTGCTGGAGAACCAGGGGCTTGTTAAATGGAGCAGCAGCAAGAAGCATCTCAAAGGCCTCACTGGGAAATCAGCTCCTTGTTACAGCGGCTTTGGAGCACAGGAGCCCTTCAGAGCATGCCATGCCTTCTTATGCAAGAACACTTATTTATCTGAGCATGGACTGAATCCCAAAGTACTTATTCATTTTCCTCTCCTCCGGGAAGGCAGGGAGAGCAGATCAATGACATCAGTAGGGATACTGTTAGCTTGAATAAAGGGATTTGGCTTGTGCTGTCAGAATCAGGCTTCAGATCTGTTCACCAAATCAGTGCCTTTGTTTTTGCAGCCTTAATCCCTGGTACATTTTCCTGTTAGGTTGTTTAACAGAATGAGGCTATAGGGTGTTTTCGTGCTTCATCCCCATGCTGCTCACAAAGCTTTGGAGGGCTTAACCTCCTGGTTACTGGTTAAAATGAAAAGGGAAGCCCAATGCTGCAGGGAGCTGGTGAGACTTACCACATCCCCTTGGGAATGAATGGTCTTGTTAAAAAACAGGCCCCTTGTTGCAAATGGCCCTAATTAGGGCCATGATGGGGGTAGAAAAGTTAAGGACTGGCTTTACTCAAGGCAGATCTCAGGCTGGCAAACGAGTCAGTGAGTGAAGTGGAAAGGAGGGTTCCTTGTAGTTTTGTTTTCCTGCTGAGGAATGAGTTATTTCCTGCCATCCACATGAGTACTGTGGCAACTGTTGTGGGTGCTGCTGGGAGGGGTAGGGGATGGTGCTTACCATGGAGTGCCCCAGGATGAGAACAGGCAGCTCAGGGTGCTCTTTCTTCATGAGATCAATGTGCTGCAAGCTGTCCCTGATGAAGACGTGGAAATCTGAGACAACCATACGATCACCCTCACTCTGCCCGTGGCCAACTGCAGGGGAAAAGGAGAGCACACAGCTAAGTCATTTGAAGCAGTGGTCACCATCAGGAAAAGACCTAGCAGAAATAAGCCCATTGGACTGTTTCTGTCCTAACTTGACCTTCTCCTGCAGTCATCTCTCAACAGAAAAAGTGCTGCAGAAATACAAAGGAAGGAGCATGGAGCTGTGAAGTGCCATATTATCCATGATCTGACTAAAAAAAAAAAAAAAAATCATAGAATCATAGAATGTTAAGGGGTTGCAAGGGGCTTTAAATTTGGACTTCTATTCACTTGTATTTCTACCTGCTCTTTAAAATTAAGAGTACTGATCTACCTCTTGCAGCCTCCAACATCAGGGTGAGTAAGGGCTGTCTTGCTGTTGAAATGGTGGGTCACTGCATCGTGGGAAATGGGGTTTGCCTCGAGTATCATTTCCTCTTGGGTCTGGTGGCTCACTGTACAGCTGTAACTGCTGTGTAGCATCTTGGCAAGAAACAGAAAGATTCTGAAGACCAGATATATTTGGTATAAACTTAATGGACCATGGACACTGCCTTTTCCAGGGCCTGAATGTGCATAAACTTTGCATTCCTGCTGTTTCTCATGATTCCCTGGGGCACTGGGAACGTCTTTTGTATGAGGTATGGGGTTAAGTGATGGAGGCTGCAACAGCCTGCAGTGGGCAAGTATTCAGTGGCATCCTCCTCCTAAGCAAGTATTGATGCAAACTGTGCTGCACCTGGACACTGTTTCCTCACACTGTATCTGGGAATTATCTTGCCTAATGGAAGGGAAGGGGAAGATTAAAAGGGGAGATGGTGAGTTGCCATGGGAACAGTGGCATCCCTGGCAGAGGTGGAGCCAGCATCACCACCAACACAGCCCCAGGTGGTTTTGAGCTTGCAAAGGCTTGAAATTAATACCACCTTGGGGAAGCCATTTGCATGCTTCCTGACCACACATGCATGTTATGGTCTATCACAAATTGGATTCCTCCTTAGAAACAGCTCCTATTCTTGTTTCTGTTCCATGCAGGTTGTTAAGGAAAACTGCGAAGGGGAAAATGCATCCCACCCATGTGGGATAGGGTATAGGGGGTCTCAAACATCTCCCTCTGTGGGATAGGGTATAGGGGGTCTCAAACATCTCCCTCTGTGGGGTGTCTCCTTAGGCCTTCTCCAGTGGGCACTAAGGCACATTTATAGACACAAAGGAGCAATGGCTTGTTAAAGGACTTGAAGTGTCTGATAATTGTTGGCATGCTGGATGGTTCCCCTTCCAGTGATCAGCAAAGTATAGCTCTGCTGACACAGCCACAAAGTAGTTAGATCTGCTGGCAATGGTCGTGCCAGCGGAAATCAGCATGGCTCAATTTTCTTGTAAGCCACCAAAAAAAATCACCTTGCAAATTAGGCAGAACTTCTAATAAAAAGCTGGACTAAATCCATTCCATCTAGGAAAACTGAACCCCAAACTTGTTCTTTTGTCCTGCCAGGTGGTCTCTGTGGCTGGTCTTTTGGCAGTGAAGGCTGCAATCAGCCACGCTGACTGCCAGAAAAACCCATACACGTCATGCTGATCAATTATAAATAACATATTACCAGCTCTGCTTTCCATGCACACAGTAAAATTGCTGCCAAAATATGGTACAGCAAGCATCCTCCATGAATCAGTGACCAGAAACAAATCCAAGAGCAAATTAAAATACAAGTCATGATAATCTCCAGAAATGAAACCATGTGTGTGGCTAGAGGATCTATTAACTTTAGACTGATTTTTGTTACAGATGGGAAGTGATCCTTTTACAAATTATGTACATATCCAGTCCACTCACTTTATGGTCCTCAAATGTGTTATTTGCATATTATTCAATTGTAGCAGGTTAATATGAGTTGAACCGTCCAGAGAGAGGAACATTTTCACTAAGAGAGCTCTGCAGTTCAACTTCTTTTTTTTCTCCAGTGCTGCCTCACTTGCTTCTAGTCTCTGCTTGTCTCCAGTACTCAGACAGCTGAGAAAGCAGAGACAGCAAACCCCTGTGGCCCAGGTCTGTAAATGGGCCATGACTCCTTGCTCTGGAGCTGTGAGTCTTTGGTCTATTTTTGGATGAGACAGAGGCAGGTCTGGAAAGCCTCCTTGGCCCTCAGTGTGGAGAATTTCCCGTGGTCCTACCACATAACAATGACACTGCTTGTACCAGTCAGAGTAATGACTGTGGAATCCAAGAAATATTTGCTCAATGCTATGACAAGGTCCTCCTTAAATTTCTCCAGGGTTTGGGTTTTTTTATTAATAACTTAGTGAACTCCCTTTTAACTCCAGTTTTAACTACCAAGCTCCTGATCCCCACTGAGATGGCACAGAGCAAAGCCGGAGGAGCAATTTGTCAGCACGTGAGGGACAGGAAGCCATGCAAGTCTTTGCTTTGGTACTTTGCCTCTTGCACAAGCTTAGGCAAGGGGCATTGGTAGGTCATGGTCTTTTATTTTACTATTTTCTCTTCCCCTCCAAGAAACCAAACCTGTTCCCCCAGTGAATGAGTATATTGCTACTTTGGATCCCCCATCTGAGAAAGCTTCAGGGTGAAGGACTAAGACCCCTTCTATTAGGTGAAAGATATTTGCACAACCAAACATCAATACAGTCAAGAACATTGACGTGTTTTTCTCCGATCTTTTGCATTTAGAGCTATTAAGAATGAAAAGTCAGGTTCATCTTTGATGTAAAGCTATTTGCTTTGGCTTTTGCTGGGAATGAATCTGCTGTAGTGGTTCCAAAGTGCCAGTGGCAAAACTGTGGGTGTAAGAGGAGGGGAACCACCTTCACACAGGAACTGGAAGTAACCAGAGACTGCCCCACACCCAAGTGACACAGCACCAAGGGTGACAACAGACAAGTGTCACAAGAATCACAGCTCCATGAGTTCATCATCACAGCACTCCCACAGGGCCCCTGGTTTCAACAGGGCAGCATGAGGTGCAGTGCACAGAGCTGTGGCTGCTGGTGCACATCCCCACAGCACACTTGGGGTCCCAAAACTGTTGAACTGTTTCACATCTATCTGGCTTCACACCCAGCTTGGTTCACTGCTAGTATTGTGGTTGTGCAGTGGCTCGGTGATCATTTCAGGCTGTGTGTACTGAGCTGATTGCAGGCACCTTTTCCATGAGTCTTTAAAACTGAGAAGCCAAACCACATATTTTCAGGTGGCAAATCTAGGAGGTCTAAGCATCCATTTCCAGCCAAACTCACCACTGCAAAATAACATACTTTACGCAAACAAAGTCTGAATAAAGGCTGTGATGATCTGGCCCGATATGCAATAATTATTAAATTCTTCCTGCTGTATTTTCGGCACGAGCTTGCTCAGACTGCAGCTCTGCCACTGGAGTCAAGAACAACAACTCAGTCAGTCCTGTCAGAAATGATGACTTCAGAGCACGATTTCACCTGTGATTGTAGATCCTACAAAGCTACACATCTCTCTGGATGAAATAATACTGACTGGCTGCACAAGAAGACAAAGCTGAGAGCTCAGAGATGGAATATTTGAGGGTGTGAGGACTCTGGGGAGTCTGTTATAACCATGTAGGTATGACTCTGCCTGCATAACAGATTGGGTGACCCTGGAAATGAATACTTCTACAAGCCCTCCTTTCCTCAAATATCATATTCTCTCATGCTGTGAGGCTTGCTTTTGAAAGCCACTCCAAAGCAGCCAGGCTTTTCAGCTGACATTGGCTCACATGCCTCAAAAAAAAGTTACATCCTGGTCAGATTGGAGATATGATGAAAAACATGTAAATAAAAGGCTCAGTCCAACTTGACACTCCCTTCCCTTCAGTAAAAGCCAAATGGGAACTGCCTGAAGAAATAAGCAGCCCAACTCTGGGCTTGTTGGGAGACTCACCCCAACAAGGTGACCTGTGCTGGATCTCCACCAGCACAATGCTTTTTTGTTGGGGCTGTGGGGCCACATCAGAACTGAAGAAATCTGTCCTTAAATGCCTAAATAAGACTGGCAGAATATGAGGCAGAGAGGAGAGCCTGGCAGTGCCTGTCCCTGCACACCATGGGGTGCCTCAACCCCTTGGAGGCACTGCAGGGATGGGTGAGTGAGGCAGCACACCCTGTCCACCCTCAGATACCTCCACTGGTTTTGTTCTAAACTCTTTCACATAAGCCACACAGTGACAAAAGCAGAGCCTGACCCTGAATGCTCATGTGAGGACCGAACTGATCCTCAGACCTTCCAGAGGAACATTTTGCTATGGAAGATGAGGTGATGGGAAATGCAGGTCAAATGTTGAGTTCAGCTATGCTGCTGTAAATTCACCAATTTCTGTGCTGTTCCTTAAAGCTTACAGTCATGGGAAAGCAGAAATGATAGGCCATGTTGTTTTTGCAGCCTTTGCTCCCTATTTATTATGGAAAAGCCATAAAACAAAGAGAGGACAGGAGAAATCTGCCTGGGGAGCAGTAATTCTTCAGGCAGAATTTTTATCTTGGCTTTTCACATATTTTGATGTTTCCAGCCTTGGGGCAAAGGGGATGGTTTGGATCCATTTTTATCGTAGTGAGGACACCACCACTGTAGGATAAAATGCTCTCCTTGGCCAACTGATGGTAGAAACAATCAGGAGGAATGCAGGGCTTGACTCCTGCCTCAGGATTAATCAACTCTATCTGTTTGTTTTCCTTTCTAGAGGCATAACTCCAAGATTTTAGAGTGGGAGAATCAGGAACAGGGAGATCCAGGGGTTAGGTCAGGAATTCCAGGCTTACCACTGCCTCAGCACAAACACATTTTGAATTGCAGTGCTACTAACAGAGGAGTGTCAGAAGCTTTTAGTGGTTAAAAGTGAGAAGTGCCATCACTGTGAAATCAATGATTCCCAGACACAGCTGAGAAGCAGCTCTGTACTGCAGTCCCACATTGGGAATCCCCTCTCCCGTGGTCTCCTCCAGCTTGTGGCAGCTTGCTCAGGTGGTGACCTTGCTGTTGTGGCCACAACCTGCCCTGAGATCCCATTGCTATGGCAAGGGACCACTTCAGCAGCTCACTGTAATATCCAAACCCCTCAGACTGGGGGACAGCAGCCCTTGCCTGCTTCTGCATTCCTCTCCGCCCTTTACATTCAGACTCGGAGATCAAACTTAAAGCACAAGAAGCAACAGATACAGTTTTCCAGAGTGTTTCAGCTTTGGAAGCCAGTGCAGCAGTTAATGAAGTGTGTCACAAGGTATTGCAGCTGATGCCTGTATTTATGAGCTCTACTGAAACTCCTCTGAACAAGGACTGCTTTTTCTTTTTTTTTTTTTTTTCACTTGTACAGCACCAGCACTGCAGGGCATCACCACAGAACTTGGTCCAACGTACAGCAAGATCTAAAAGTAATACTTAACTCTAATCCCAGGCTATAAGGCAGCATGATTTTGCAGAGGAGGAGATTGGAGAAAGCACATAGATGGCGAATTTGGGGGAGACAATACACAAGGCAACACAGCAAATGTTTGTGAAGCCTTGATTTTCCACTTGGGTGTTTTTTTAAGGTTTAATGAAAAAATTATTAATGAACTAGTAAACCCTTCAAATTGTCATAACAGTTCACTACTGAAAAACTGTACTTGTTTTGTAATGAATCAAGTACACATCTTTTTCATCAAGTGAGCAAAGCTCATTAATTAAACATACTGGATTTGAAAGCTCTCAATGTTTAATTATTTGTTTAACAAGCAATACATCTAATCCACCATTCAGACACACAAACAACTAAAACAACAGGAAGAAGCTTCAAAGCAGGACAATCAACATCTGGAAAAGTCACCAGACTGTGCCTGTATTGTCAGTAACATGTAAAGCAATGTTCCATTGGCAGAACAAATACACAGAGGAAGCACCTCAGAGATTACCCTGCAGATTCATGCCCAATAAAGCATCTTTCTTGCCCTCAGAACACACTTATCACAGAAAGGGAGTCTGATCTGGTTTGACTTCTCCAATTTTTTTCCATTCTTCAACCAAATCAAGTCTGATGCACAGAGGGCACTGTGAAGTTTCTGCCCTCCAACTGTACCTACTCTTCATTTTGCTGTATGTGCAGAGCAGAGGCACCAGAACAGAGACACCTGAGCCAGGAGAATGCAGGGTAAGCTATCCCAGGATTTAGGACATAGATCATGACCCCTTGACTGAGATCAAGCTGCCATCTAGGTCAGCTACCATGCTTATTTTGTAGCTAAACCTTGGAGTGTCTCAGTGTCCATGTGGCTGAGGCTTAGCTGTGCATCTTCGTCCTCTCCTTTAGCTGTGGTTTCCACTGGAAGAAAAACCAGTTTGACACAAGCCTATGGTCTTTTCCAGAAGGATTACTTTCACATCAGATGGGAACCACTAGGAACTAAAAGGAGAGCATTCCCTCTCATCACTGCTTTCCCTTTTATGTTCTTTGAAGATCTGAAATACAGTTCAGTATATGCTTATCCTTAGCAATTTTTGATCACTCTTCTCCATCTGGGTGGTCCTGGGCATCTCTTCTTTAGCACCACCAGTAGAGATGCAGTGAACCCACTGGGTTTTCCACAATAATAGACACATTAGACAACCACTAGACATGGCACCCAACAGAATTACCTCTTCACTCTAGGTGTTTTATGTATGAAGCATGTAACTAGGAATGTCAGGTGGATTCTGCCTCTCTCTGACCAAAAGGGAATCTTGCTCTGAAGGCACAAGTCCATCAGCTTCCCTCTTCCCTTTAAAGGTTAGGAAAATAATTTTCCTTTCAGCATTTGCTGGGTAGTTTTTATTCACTTGCCTCACACAAAGAGTGCAGCAAACTGAAAGCATTCTCCTCCCACATCAGAGACACATTTGCAGAGCTGAGATATTTTTAGAATAGTGCACACAGAGATATATTGTTTGTTGTCTTGGTTAGGAAAAAAAAGCAACAGCCAGTTTTCTATACTAAAATCATTTGTGCCTTATTGCTAGGGAGCAGAGAACCAGTCATCTTGCTAAAGCCATTTGAAATCTTTTCTGTACTCCAGAGATGACAAACAAAATGACCTGGTACATATCAGAGCAGTCATTAATTCTGGTTGACAAGGCAAACTGTTTCTGTCAATGTTAAGAGCCAATTCTTCTCTAATGGATACAAACATGGTTCTTTTGGCTTTAGAAGACTTGCCCATTTCTTATACTGTTGCTGAATTTGGCTCTGAACTGCATTTTCTTAAAAGTCTTTCTGGAACATGATGTTGCTCATGAAAACATGCTGTAAAAACCCATCTGAGTGTTTGTGTTGCAAAATAATGAGCTGCATTTACAAACAGCAGTCACTCTGGCCAGACTAGAAACCCAAGTGTCTCCTGGGATGCCATGAGATGAAGGGGCCAAGGCAGTGTGAAAACCTGCATGTGCCACAGCCACTTCCTACCCTGCCTGGAGCAGGGCAGCTTTGTCATTCCTGTCACAAAGTCAGGAAGCTGCTGTGGTGTGGCTGGTGAAGCTAAGGTCCACAAAAGAGTCCCACTTCCTCTTCCACAAAGCACATTCACAACAGTATTCCACTTTCTTCCTCAGGCCCTTCTGCAGTGCCACCTCCCAAGCCAGCCCTTAAAAGCATAAAAGCAAAAGACAGCTGGCAGGAAAACCCTTTTCTACCAGACTACTGGAATCAATGGTTTGAAAGCTTTGCACAAAGCCAGTGTAGATGGCTGAGTAGCTGTTGAGTTCCTCTGCAAAAGAGTTTCTTTTGCTGATGAATGAAATGATTCCTATCTAATCTCTTTTCCCATGGGATGAAAATCACAACATAAACACAAGATATGTAATCAGTGAAGCAGAACTTATGGTGGCTCTAAGGAGTCAGAGACACTAACTAATCAAGCATGAAGTGATTTTATTTAAGGCCCTATAATAATTATTATAAGGCATTATAATTTCTAACAGTTTCTCTTGCAGTTTTGCACTGAGATTTTCCTCTCTTTTATGACAATGAGCAGATAATTTTCTGAAGTATTGGTGAGGTGACTTAGAAACAGAGCTGGCCTTCAAAGTCTTATTCTGGCATGACATAGAACCAGTATCAACGCTCAGACACTGCAGAAAAAAAATGCACAGACTTTACTGGAGTTAATGCAGCATCTCACAAGTTCATTTGACCTATATGCTGCTGATCTAAGAGCAGAGAAGGGCCTCTTTTCTGCTCTCCACATATGACTTAAGACATCACTAATGGTAGCTAGAGTTTCACCTTCAGTGGAAGAGGCAAGCAGCCAAGGGCAATTTCCCTGCTATTTTAATTTAGCTTTAAACACAGATATTATTTTCTTCTCTTGTTTTAATCCCATAAATTAAGAAAACAAGGGTGCAAACTTTATTTTTTCCTAGCTGAAAGCAAGAATGAAAGTCCACTTGCATTAACCCTCTGATCCAAGTTCCAGCTTTAAAACAACTGGGGCACCAATTGAAAATGTCAGGATTTTCAAAGAAAAAGCCAGTGCTGGAGTGAAACTGCACACTCCCCTTCCCCTTCCCTGCCCATTTATTCCAAAGCATGGCTGGCATGTGGGCTGGCTCTCCAACACGCACATGCTATTAACTCCTAAATGACAGCTTGTTTAACTAGAAAATATTTCCACTTTTTTTTTCCCTTGACAAAGGCCATTCATTTCTTGCTCTTCTATTTGCTTAAAGATGGTTTCGTTTGCCCTGCCTGAGTGTGTGCACAAGCCTCCTGATTGCTCCCCTCTGAGGAGAGCTGCAAGGGACTGACCCAGCCCTGGGTGGCTGAGCAGGGAGCTTTGCCCCTCGCGCAGCACCAACCCAGCTACTCACATTGCAAAATCCAGACGTGTGCCTTGCATAGCTTTGTGCTTGAGAAAACAATCAAATCAATTCATCTTGGGGATGACAGATCTAATTTTTCCCTGCCCACAGTAGATTAGGCACCACGAAGAAAAGAAGATGAAAGCTGGATCATGTAAGAACTCCCTCCATGCTGCTGACGAATGTCTTGGGAGATGGACACAACTTCCTTTCAAGCTCTCTTCAAAAGGTTCCCCTCCATGCAGACCACCCATTGGGGACCCACATCAATAACAACAACAACAAAAAGAATTTAAAAGACCCATTTTTCACCCGATTTATTTACATGTTAGAATAAACACAAGTTCCCATCTAGAGCAAGGGCTCCCAGTGGGTTCTGTTTAGTCTGTGAGATTCTTGGCACCCAGCATACAGCATTTCTCTATTCCAAAGCAATCTTGGCACAGAATTTTGGGTTATATAATTTTTAAAGCAACTGGCAAAAGAATAATAATAATGTTTCTAAAAAGAGGGACTCATGTTCTAGGATACCAGTAAGGTGTTTTACCAATTAATCTGCCAAAAGATCATTAACAAGCCTGAGATCCCAAGGCCCTTCATTCAGGGTCAGCTCTCTCCATGGGTTGCACTTCCCGTTCTCAATCATCCTGTCCAAAGGGAGCTTTCCCACAGAGTTAAAGAGATTTTTGCTTTTTGCTTCACTCCTTCACATTGCCACATGGCAGTGCCACCCTCATTAGATGGGATTTGTCCCTGTTCCTGACAAGGCATGAAGGAAATACCACTCTCCCAGAGCCGATAGCTTTTTATACCCACTTTGCACAAGCTCAATGGGTGAGCAGCAGGTGGATTATTTGAAATAAGGGCAGGCTTTTTTAATTTGGTTTTTTTTTAACAGGGTACATCCTCACAGAGCTGTAGCTCACTCAAACCCTACCAGATCTGACTGGGAGCAACACAATTAAGGAAAAAACCTCCTGATGGAACAGGTCTGGCAGGGAGCATTCCTGGGTGGGCCAATCCAGCCCAGTGTGCCAGAGCATAAATGCTGCCAGTTGGCTCATGGCTGGGTGGCATTTAGATGGTACACGGGGGAAGTCACGGGGATGTGGCAGGGCAGAAAATAGCTCGCCTAAATTTGTCCTGCAGCAAAGTTGTTGTCCTTTCTTGGTAGAGATTGATTTCAGAGCTATTGTTTTAGTTGCTTTTAAGCACTTCTTACCCTTTTCTCTGTAACTCTTCTCCCTGCAACACTGAAATTTTCCTCACTACATATATATTTCCCAAACAAGCGAGGATCAAACAGGCACGTTATTGCTTTCTGTGCTCTATTACTCATTTCAAACCACGGCTGGGTGACAGTAGACAATGAATCCTGGCTGGCAGGTCTACAGTTCAGTAAATAATCCACAGATACAAGTGTTGAGCTATTGAAGGTTACAGACCCATATGCTGCTTTTGGGCTATGAGAGCTACTTCACAATCAGCCAGCAAGGGCATATTTGCAGCTCAGGGAGAGCTCTCTACAAAATCTGGGCAGGAGAGGTGCAAGGTTCGTGAAAAGGCACAGGACTGTAATCAAAATGACAGGTGGTATCAGGCAGGCTCAGCTCAGAAGAGCCCTCAGCCTGCTCTCCCTTCCCCCAGCCCTCTGCTGAGCTGAGCATGAACTTGGCACCACGATGGGTCAGGCTGCCTGCTCTGTAGCGTTAGAAAAACTGCCAGGATCTGCCAGCAAGCTTTGTCTTGGATAAATTCAGAACCAGAAAATAAATGCAGCATGGAGACTGTCAATTTTAAGAGATCTGGGTTGAGAGCATTAGTCTTTGTACCATCTACAATTCAGCACTTTTTTTTTTAAATTTTATTTTTGTAGCTAAACAAGAATTCTCAGATTGGAGAGTCCTGCCAAGCGCTGAATAAATCCCAGCATTAGAGATGCTGTGGGTATAACAGCTCTCCCCATGAACTGAATCTACAGACGGTATCTTCAGAGAAATTAACCCACAAATGCCACAGGACAAGCTCGGTGGCATCGGTTTCAATGCTCTGGGAGATCTCACCCTGTGGTTAGAACAGGTTACTCCTATTCATGGAGCAATACTGAAGAAGGGAGGAGTAAAGAACAGGCTTAGAATAATTTAGAATGGCTGACACAATAACTTTTCTGCATTGTTGGTGGTCAGGTTTCTGGGTGCAATCCTGAAGACAAATTCAGACAAAGGATGTGTAACTACCAAACAAGTCAAGAGCTTGCAATTACCTGACATCTGACTGTTTTCCATCCACAGCCCATTCCTTAGCAGCTCTGAAAGCACATGCTTAACATTTGGACATAAGGAAAAGCTACATAGTTGCAATTTAACCTTTCTTATTTTTCTGCCCCATCCCTTTGGGTATTGGTGAGATTTTTTATTCTAAGCTGCTCGATTCACTGGCTGAATCTTCCTTTAGTGAAGAGCCTTTCACAGTAATGGTTTTGCATTCTTGGAGTTCAGGGCTTTTCACCTGCAAGCTCTCTGGAAATGGGTCAGCATCACATTCAGATTTTGCCATGAATAACCTGAGATACACTGAGGTGAAGTGTTATTCCTGAGAGCCAAGATAAACCTGTGCCAGAGCCAAGTGGGAGTTTCTTAACACATTCTTGCAGTCTACTACTGTGATACAGAGTGACCCACATACTGATCTGAATCATCCAGGACTGATCACATGACTGCAAGAGACAGCCATGGCTAAAACTGCTGCTCTGTTGGAACATAACAGAACACAACCCAGACTAAAGCGATGTGAAATCCAGGGAAGTCTTCAGAAGGATAAAAGCTTTTCTAGTGGAGGTCATTAAAATCTGGTCACAGCTGGCACAGACCAGGATGTGCTCCCATCTGAGGACTGGCAGTTGTTTGCAGAAATGGGCTGATGAGTTCTTGGTTGATGTCTTAGTGCGTTAGGAAACAAAAATCTCCCCATGGCAACTGACTCCCTCACTGCCAGAATGCACAGAAGACTTCAAAGTGGGCTCCACACACACCTTCAGGTAAGACTTCTTCCAGAGGGCCCTAGGTTTTTTGAGAACTTTTGCAATCCTAATTTTGTTATTGCAGAGAAGGAAGATGCTCAAGGCCAACAGTAATGTTACTGGGATGCTGGAGAATATCATGTGAGTCGGAGAATGAATCAGAGGTTTACCAGATGTTGTGCTGTACTTTACTAATGGCCTCAGAAATGAAGAGGATCACACTGCCACAGGCTTTCAATTAGCAAGGTTAATTTCCTAAAATTCTGAAATCATTTTCCCAAATCACCAATCATGATTTTCATAGTTCCCTGCACACCCCTTTAAATGCTAAAATGATATTTCATTCTCTACGATAATAGTGCAAGATATGCTAGTTTTTTACTAAAATAGGAAAAACAACCTTGAAACCTATGAGTCAAAACCTGGTCCTACGGAAATTGGTGACATTCAGCTACTGCCTTCAGAGGATGCAAGCATATATTCTGTGTCTAGTGGCACAGAAGCAATTAAGGCTCAAGCAATTAAGAAATAAATCCCGAAACCACATAAGAATCACATTGCAAACATGGCTTTAAGTTAAGGGCGTTCTGAAAAGAAAGAGAGGCTGCAGTGTCGAGTTGGGCACAGACTGGCACCATCCCTGAAGGAGAGAGAGGCAAAGCTGATGGCATCTGGTGTCACTGTTGAGCAGCTAGCAGAGTAATGAAGGCATCAGTTCTCAGTGGCAAGAAGGAATGACCTTTATTGTTTTGATTTCATCACATATATAGAGTTCTCAAAAGTCACCCAGATTGGTCAGTCAGAAGCCTTCCCCCAGGCCTGATTGGCCAGGCCTGCACTATCCAAGTTCTGGGACACTGTTCCAACAACATCCAAACTTTATTTATAAAACACAAGAAAATTTCTCATAGGAAAAACCTGTGCTAGCCACAATCTGGCACTCCATATGGATCAGCTGATGTCTCAAAGGGGGAAGGAGAAGCAGAACCAGGAAAGGTCCACGGGATGTGTGGTACAGAAGTGAAAGACATCAGTTAATGGCATCAGTTAATTAACATCAATGTTCTGCCAGGCTCTGCAGACAACATGTGAGACCAAAGGAGAAATGCTCTGAACTAACATGTTGTGGGTAACTAATAGATGGAGAAGAGAAAAACATTGGCATGCAGCCCTACTGTGGGCAGGAATACACTGGGACAAATAGTGAGGACTTTCTAAGAGTCAGAGGAGCAAGAGCCTGGAACAGCCTGCTCAGCCAGAACAGTCTTTGCTGGCAACCAGACTTGGTTAGAAACTGATCTTTGACCACTTGTGAATGAGACAGAAGGATGCAGTTTGCAGGAACAAACGCCTAGATAATGTGGGGAGTGTCTTCCTGCCCATGCTGCTAACAGGAGTGTGTTTTAATAATCAAATAAATGCCCCCTTTTACATTCAAAATGAAAGTGCAATAGGAGAAGCACAATTAACTTAAACCCACCACACACTGTAACTGAATCTGTTTCTCTGCAACACTTTGACTTATTAAAGATGGAAAAATCTGAATATATGAATTGACAAAGGATTCATTTTCCCATTGTTCAGTGGTTATTTTCCTTCTGGGGCTTGTTGCTGCAATATGCACTTGTTTGCAGGCACTGAACATCCTGGTTTTTTAAAAAGCCTCTACATCTTTTGTTACAAAAAAATATGTCTATTAGTTTTAGGACTTCTGAGAGTCCCTTAAAAGGTCTGCTCATGGTCTGTAACAAATAGAGCTACTCCCAGGAAAATCAACAGGGAGGAAATCCACCAGCTGGAATCAGGCACTCCAGCTCTGGAACAACATGCCACACTTTATGAATGAGCAAATAAACAAACAATGAACACCAGAACTACAAATTATAAAAAGCAGTATATGGGCTGCTTCTGCATCTTTATTTTGTCGAGTGTAACTCTGGTCTCAACGCTTAACCTGACTGAAGAGCTTGGGCCATGAATGAACAGGAAGCTGTGGGAGGCTGATGCCTCAGAAGCCTGAAGTTGGCTTAGACCCTGCACCAGCTCCTGGCATTTCCCACTGTGCCAACACACACAGGTTTGCCTGGAGTAGGCCAGGGAATCTGTTAAGAGCAAGTTTTGGTAAAAAACAGGCTGAGTGCCACAGTTTTGATCAAAACACACAAATGCATGCAGTTTAAGCAAGCCTTCCCATGACTTCAAACCACTACTTATGTTAGAAAGAAAAGCCATTTTCTACTGGAAGTTTTGGAAAGTTTTGCTGCTTTAGTGAATCATTTCCCCTGATACTGTGACTGTTCAGTTCAGGAAGAATGATTTTATTCCCAGTTTCCAGTGCAGGCAGGGCACAAAGAGCATTAACAATGAAGATGAAATGGCAGGTTTAGGCCGTTTATTGACTGGTTATGTTTTACTTCTCTTTGTAAAGCTGCCTGTCCTTTGCCTTTGCTCGGTGCAAATAAGAGCTCTCTTTGCACACCACACTCCTTAATAAGACTCTTCTCCAGGTTAGTGCTGAAATAGGCACTATTCTGAGCTGGACTGTGCTCCTTTGACTCCTGTTATCTATCTAAAAAGGTATTGAAGGAACCCAAATAATGTTTTAATCCAACTGGAGCTGTATACACAAAATATATTTTTTTTCTTTACTTTTCAAATGGTGCTCAGTAACTTGGAACAGTAATTTGTAACTCAATAGGATGACAAAGTCCACATCTGTATGAAGATACATTTGTAGGTGAGGAATCATCAGTAATTAGCTTCTGAAACAACTTCATCCAAATTAGACACATGTGACAAAGAATAGGAAAGCTAGGCACATTAATGAAATGCTGTTGCTATGGAAAAATCGTCCCTGTAAAGGTGGAAATAAACATGCTTTCTTCTTCTCATTGTGCAAATATGTCAAAAAGCACCTCTTTGAAGACAAAGTTGTTCTTAACTGTAGTTACCATCAGAGTCTGCTTATAAGAGGGTCATTTCTTCACATACTTCACATCCCACATGTCAAAACCCTCTGTGTTTGATTTTCGGAAGCAGCATCCCAAATACTAGCAGCTAGGATGCTCTTTAGTTCATAAAGAATAATTGATGCTGGGACAGACAGTGATTATGTAGTTCAAGCCCCTACTCAAAGTGTTTCTCATTCAATCAGGTTTTTCAGGGCCTCATTGAGCTGGGTTTTAAATATCTGCAAGGCTAGAGATGTCCCCACCTCTCAGGGTCCTGCTCCAACATTTGACTGCCCTCATGCAGACAATATTTTTCCTTGTACATAATTGGATTTCTTGTGCTGTGACTTGTGTCACTTCCCTCTCATCCCATCCCTGGGCACCTCCAAGAGTTTGGCTCTGTTCCTACCACACACTCCCACGGGAGACTTGCAGACAGCAATAAGATCCCCTCTTCTAAACCTAAATAAGGCTTCTTAAAGCTTCCTTCTCTTCTAAGGCTAAACAGGCCCACTTTTATCAGCCTCTCCTCGTACATCTTGTTCTCCAGTGCCCTAATTGTTTTGACAGCCCTCCTCTGGCCTTGGTCCAGTATGTCAATGTTTTCCTTTTACTGGGGAGCAAATTGGACCCAGTGTTTCAGATGTGGTCTCAAAAATGCTGAATGGAAGAAAATAATCACTTTTCTTTGGCTGCTGGCTATAATCTTTCAATACAGCTCAGTATGGGGTGGCCTTCTCCACCACAAGGTCCCTCTGCTGACCCATGTTCAACTTGTCTGCGAGGATCCCCAGGTTCTTTTCTGCAAAGCTGCTTTCCATTCATTCTGTGCCCAGCCTTTAATGCTGAACGGGGTTACTCCACCACAGATGCAGAACTCCCCAAGTGCCTTTGTTGAAACTTCACGAGGTCCCTGCCAGTCCCTTTCTTCAGAATGTCAAGGTCCCTGTGAAAAACAGCCTTCCAGCATATGCTCAATTTCCACCCTGCAAACTGGCTGAAAGTGCTCTCCATCTCATCATCCACACCATTAACAGAAAAAGTCCACTGATATTATATGCAACATTGATTTATTATTCTTCCCCTTAAAAAATACAGATTCCTCAGATGCTTCTTCAGTTCAAAGTCCCTGATGATATGAACTAATGTCCTGCCACAGAAATCAGTAAAGAACAAAGTTTCAAGCAAGTTTGATGTCTGTCCAGTAGCCCCAGAGAACAGACATAGCTGGCAACATGAAAGGATCTGTTCTCTCAGTCTTAGCTCTAATAACCATCTGGTCCTTGTCCTTCCACCCTCAAGCATCTTGCATGCAGACAAACGCCTACAGCCCACAGAGCTGGTTATGGGAGAGCAAGTAAGCTGTTGAAAACATTACATGAGGTTGCCAACCCTCCTGCACTAATTGGAAATGCAATTACTAGTTGCAGCTTGAACCTGCTTTCTGACGTGGTGACAGGGTTATTCTGGATTTATCTGAGCAGCTGTGAAAGCAGAATTTGAGCCTTGATTTGGGGATTAATACGCAGGTAAAGACTGAGTAGAGATGACAATTGCACAGAATTTTGAAATAACAAAAGCAAAACAACAGACTGTAAGATAAAATTAGCTGAGTTCAGTCAGGGCTATTTCCCCTTTAGTTTCTCTAAGTCACCAAAGTGAACTCTTTGTCCAAATAGAGGGTGTTTTATTCCTGATTATAGGGACTACTCATTCAAAACGCCTATCCCTTAGCCCCAATGCTATCAGCACCACACACCAATTCAACAGCCCACTCCTTGTTATCACGGAGGGGCTCTCTCATCTGAGAGGCAGAACTGTGGAAGGGAAACCAGAAGGACTCAACCCTCATGGGAAGAAAAAGAAAAAGCCTTTTAAGTTTGCTGAACGAATGACCTGTCTTTCCTCTGTCATGCTGTCTGTCTGTCAACAGCTAACAGTTAGGAGTGACAGGTTGAGGAGCACGGTCTGGCCAGTGGCCAGAGCTGACAGCCCCACGCTCGTCATTGTGCTCAAAAGGGAGCACTCTGTTCCTCCTGCCGCCGTGACCGGGCTCACTGGGGCTGTTGTTCCAGCCTCACGCCTCCTTGTGTGAAGGCCAACAGCGAGGCTTTGTTCAAGAAGCAGCTGCTGAGAAGATGTACTATCTCATGGAATGACCCACTGACATTTCTCCCCCTGCTCATTAGTAAGCAGTGAATAATTAGGAGAGCTGGGGTGGATTGCCCAGCCCATTTCTTTTGGAGTAAAAAATCAGGCCCTCAGATTCCAGTGTGCCCCAAAAGGGATTCCCTCATAAAGTGGGCTTGCAACCAAGCCAGGGGAGCTGGCTCTCCAGCACCACCTTCTTATCACTGATGGAGTGGGCAAAGAGAATGGCTCATGCCAGAAGGTGGATGGGGATGACTGGAGTGAGCTGCCTCCCTGCTCTGCTTCCCTCAGAGCACACACACCAATGCTCTGCTAGATGACAAGCAAGCTCAGTTCAGCCAGGGCTTGAGCCAAAGATCCTGTTCAACTGGATGACATGTTGTTTATTCAATAACCTATTGTTCCAGGGTTCAAAGCAGTGAGGAAATGGTTGAGCAGTTGGGAGGAGCAGAGTAACTGGGAGAACTGAGGAAATCTAAACTATTCTTTTGCAATCTTTGCTGCAGCCCAACATTATCACCTAGTGATGTCCACATATAGGGGCAGTGATGTAGAAGCATTTGCACTGTCTTTCCCCCTATCCCAACAATGCCTGCATCCAGCTCTGGGTTATAGCATGGAGCTTACCTGTCTGTCTTACCTCACTGACTGTACCACAGTTAAATCTTAATTAAAAAATAATAAATGGTCAGGGTCAGATAAACAGATAGATTGCTTTGACCAGCCCAGGTGTGGTTGGCAAGTTTTCACAGCTCACAGTAGGTGACACTATGTGTCTGATTTCATGTGCTCTTGCTTCTATGCATCTGTGCTAAAGGTGTATCCAGTCTTCACAATTTCCAAACTCCTTTACCTAAAAGACAGGTGCAAGACTATGCTTTCCCCACTTTTACATCAGCAGGGCTCCGGTACTACTTTTGGGAAGTCCATAAAACAAATAAAGTCTCATCCCCCTGAGTAGAATAGAGAGGAAACACATCTGAGTATCCCCTGCACCTTTCCTAACCCAAACATTTTAAGCAAAATACTCCATTGCAGCATGTGTGTGCTCAATCAGACACATCAGCTGTGTGGAGCCTTACTGTCTCTTTATTTTTAGTTTGCTGTGGTCTAGCTGCTTCCTGGCCCGACAGTGTTGTTTCATCTGCCTTCACACGAAAAACAACACAAAGGCTGCACTTTCCTTTCCAAGTCCCAGCTTCTGGCCTCCTCTGGAGCAAGAGACACTGAGGTATTTGCTTTCAGGACTCACCCAGAGTTTGCTTACTGTTGTGGAGTTGCTCCTCTCACATGAAAATAACTCTGGCTGCCCTGAAAGCTGCCATGTGGTGCATGCAGAGATTTGAGATTGTGTGATCCCAGTGTGAATGAAGGGTGAGGGCTGAAGTGGCAGAGTCACTGCAGAGATCACTTCACCAGGGCAAGACCAAGCTGCAGAAGTCTGTAATGACTGCCTCAAAAATAACAATAATAATGTGGAAACCTCCATTTAATAAAGCCCATCTCAAAGTGCTTACAACTGCCTGTTGTGCCACAGGATACTCCCCTTGGGCTACACTGTATTATGATGCAATTACAGGCACATTTCAGCATCATTATGTTGTAGGAGGTGTATCCAGAGGACTTTTTCCTGCATGAGCTGTGTTCCCTCTGGGAGGTACCATCTCACAACCACCAAGAGAACCCAGGACCACACATCAGTCTGGGAGAAAGCAAGAGGAAATACACTGTCCAGTTGAAAGACTGTGTTCAAGAGCTTGTTCTATGCATGGGAAAAGTTGCATCTTGGCTCCAGCAATAATTTTGCCTATAATTTCAAAGAGGCTAAAACTGAACGAGCTGGTTTCCTCAGCAGGCTGTGAGTGCTACTCTGAGATCAGGTGGTACAGGATCAGTGACTCCAGAAGAGCAGGAGATCAGAAACAACTGGTTTCACTGTGCCTAGAGCTCATTGCTGGCTGCAGGGAGGTCTCCAGCTCACCTCTTTCTGTGAGAATCCCCACAACTGAAACAGAACCAGAGAATGAAGGCAGAACTAAGTTTCCTCACTATCTATTTGTTTCATAGGATGACTTTGCTCCAGGTTCTCAGAGTTGTCTCAGTGCCTGAGGAATTCTGTGGTGTACAGCAGTATCTGAACCCTCCCCCTGCAATTATGTGCTGTGGTTTCAGCTCCTGTGTGCCCCACACAGGGATAGCATTCCTCACCACTGCCTGGAAGGCAGATAAGCCTGACTGCTACCTTTGTTCAACATCTGGAGAAGCAAAGGCAAGGCAAGGTTTGTGATTGTACTGAGTACGGAGTCAAAACAAGGATAAAACAGCACAGGCAGTGCTCTATCAGCCAGGACAAAGAATAACCTCCTCTGAGATCCCCTGCTAAGAGGAACCTATAGCTCTCAGCTGGAAAAACGTGAGTGAAAATGCCCACAACCCAAATTAAGCCTCCTGTCAGAGGAAAGGGAACAGTGAGTGCCATCCTTTCCCATGGCTCTGCAGAAAAGCACTTCAAAGCTTCCCTGCTCCAGTGCAATGGGCTCATCTGGAGCAGGCAGAGAGGACAGATTGCTGTGGGTTAATGGGTCCACATCCAGCACCAAGGAGCAGTGGTGCTGCTCCCTGAGCAAACCAGCTCCAAATTATGCTTGCCAAAGCTTTCCTGATGCCATCCCTGGAGACTGCCCAACCACCATGTCAGGGAATGCTGCTGTCCAGAACATTCCTGCACGCTGATGTGCATGAGCTGTTAACTTCACACTAGCAGAGCTACCCTAACTCTTGTTCTTATCAGTGCTGACATCCTTCTTGGTCATTTCCCCCTCCCAGTTGGACCATGTTTAGTTCTTTTTAATCTTTCTATGTAGATCAATCCTTCCCAGTGCTATGAATAAATAAAAGCCTTCTGTTCTCATCAACAAAATGGTCTTTTAACAGTTGCAAGAACAACACTGCAATCACTTGGAAAAAAAAACCAAAACAAAAGCAGCTAATATTTGATGCATTTAAAAATCTCTGCTCCAGCTATTTTCTACATTTTAGAAATAAATCCTTCATTAAACAGAGAAAGCAGTGAGAAAATTAATGGAGAGCAGGAGCAGCAGTGGGTGTCTGAGAGGGACCTGCTAACCCATCAGAAATGCTCACCACACACAAAGCAGCAGCAGGGCTGCCAAAGCAAGCTGAACTTCAGTTAGAAACATCTAAGGAATGTGAATAAGGTGTTAGAACTGCAACCTTTCTCTCTGCTTTGATCTGACATTAAACATAACTTGAGAGTGGGAAAATCAACAGCTTCAAAAAGGGTCAAAGGGTCAAAGGTCTTCATGTACCAGGTAGAGGGTTTATTGCACCTGGAGAAAGCAGGAGGTTGGAAGTGAATCTGGTGGCTAAGAACTGCCACCAGGTTAGGGCTGAGTGTTTCACCCTTCTCATCTTTGTGAAAGACAGACACAATACCTGTAAGTAGTATGAGCAAGCCCAAGTGAAAAGGAGGGCTGATTTCAACTACCATTAAGAAGTGTAAAAGGAAAGTAAACACATTTTTGTGGTCCCTGTATCTTGGAAATGTGCTTCTGACTGCTATTAGTTGACATGTACTTTTGAAGGTGAAATTGTGGTTTTTCTGGGCTTTAGCCATGTAATGCAACCATAACGCGTTAGATCTCAGCAAATGAGATGTTACAGGAAAAGAGACGAGGATGGCTGGAACATCATGTGCTTTACCAACTCAAAATGCTTGGTATGAGAAAACAAAGCCACATTCTCTAGCCTTTATTCTTGTTTTCCTTGGCTCTCAGCTTTACAGATCCCTAAAATTACTGTGTTAAAACTAAAGGAGCTGCAATCTGCAGCTGACTGAAGAATTGCAATAGCACTCTACTTTGATGAATCCCCCACAGGTATTTCTTCTAAGAGAGCTTTCCTAAATTGATCGCCAATAACCTAACATGTTTGTCTGTCTCTTTCTTCTGTCATCAGAATCTTGCCATAATAAAATAATAGTAATACAGAAACTAAGTTGAAAAGGTGAGATGTTGTTTCAAAATACCTAAACTTGCAGAAATAGCAAGGTTATCCCAGCAGCCTTAATTCTGCCTTCATGAAGCTGCATGCCAAGCAAACCCAGAAATCATGGGAAACAGTTACTTGTCTGTTAAGAACACCTTATAAGAGACCACAGGAAAAAATGCTGTATTACACAGAAATTCCATTTTCCTCTTTCTTGGGGTTGATATAAACCAAAGCCATTTAATAATATTTGATGTAAGGTTAAGAGGTCTTCTGGAATTCAATTTCCACCATCACCACGGAAAATTTCTAATACATATCTATGAGGTCCAGCAGTCTTGTGATTACAATGAAATACCCCAAAGAGTAAATGTTCAAATCTTGACATACTGAGAGAAGTGAGCAAGAAATACCTTACACAGGGCAATACTAAGACACAAATTGGGGTGCACAGTGTTTGTTACTCTGTGAAGTACCTTTTTGGTGAAGCCTTGCATAAGAGGAAACACTGCTGCAGCCTTTGGCAAGATTTAGAGCCCGTGTGTGAGCTCCTACAGAGTCAGCAATAAAAATGGAAATTATTTTTCCTTCTTTTGACTGAAGGATAGACACAACATAAATCAGTCAAGTCACGCATACTACAGCCCTGGTAACTTCCCGAGTCATTTGGGAAATCAGGCTTGCCTTGCTGTGGAACTGCATTAATGATCTCATGGATAACACGCCTGTAGTGGGAATTTTATCTGTGAGAATACCAGAACCAGAATAAATATCCAGGTCAGGAAATCTACACTCAGCTGATACAACTAAGAGGCACTGTATGAGGTGGGGAACAGACATCTATTATTGTGCTAACACAATTGAATAATTAATATTACCTAAAGATATCCAAGGGAAGGGACACAAAGGGGAACACAATGTTGAAGTGATTTGGAATAGATAAAATGGTGAAGGAAAGCTATAAACTTCCCAGTCTGACCAGGGCACTTTTAGCAATGGAGGTGTTTATATCCTTCAGCTCTCACTGGCATTTAGCTCAGGCTGTAACTTGTATTTCATCAAATTTTGTGCTTGGTGCTTGCCTCTTTAAGAGAAAAGATTATTACACAGAGCCTAAATGATGTTAATTGTCTTTCTAACGTACAGTGAATCAACGCTCAGTTAAATCAGCTCTGTGTAGCACAACTGTGTTTCCATTGTTCGGCTTTCAGGTTCCTTTCCACCCTCTCCTTTTTCCTGATCAGGAAAATGGAATTTACAAACAAGACTAGGTCTGACAGGGAGAACAAAGTTGTTAATGGACCTGAGCAACCAGATTTGTACTAATTGCACTGTTTAATCCAGCAACACTAGTGTGTTTAAAAAAACCAAACAAACAAACACCAAAACACCAATAAATATTTATGCTTCTCTAGTGAAAAAGATATTCAAGGAAAAAGAGAACAAAGAATCATACAGCACAAAACATGCCTGACAGGCATATGCACCCCAAAGACCTTCTCCATCAACAGAGGAGGCATTCTCTGTATCAAATCCATGCGATAAATGTGTTTTATCACTTTCTCTAGGTTTGTTGCTTCAATTATTGTTATTTTAACTCCACTTCTTAAAACCTTTATCAAGCTTTAAGGCGATGAGGAGCTAAGGCACTGTGTTAATCATGCACAGAGAGCAACTGCAATCTCTCACATGCTCATGGAGGCTCTGAACAAGCTGCTTGTGTGTCCTGGAGTTCAGTAACTTTTTGTATGGACTGGCTGTGGTCTGCAAACAGCAGCTGCAGGGCGAGCAGCATGTGGCCTGCTCCATCCCCCTTCCCATGAACTCTATGCTATACAGATAAAGCAAGGGCGATGGAGACACTTCCTACTGGGATTGCTGCAGACTCCTGCTAGCCTACCTCCAACTCTGGAGGAAGTGTATCAAAATGAATGAATGAATGCTTAGAAACGCTCTGCCTACACAGGGAGAAGGAGACTTAGGTGGTGAATAATGATAGTTCTGCACAGGTCAACTGTCTTTGCAAAGCCAGCCCCAAACATGGCATGTGATCAATTGTTTAAAAAAAAATCACATAGGTTTTATTTCTTTTCCTTGCAAGCTGTCTTGAGGACTAGATATTCTCTTTTTCAGAGAAAATATAGAGGTCATTTCTGCACATCAAGTGCAGTGTTGTGACTGAAAGTGAGTCACAAGAGCAAGTGTGAGGGAAAGCCTTGGTATCCAGATTAAGTAAGGTTTTGCCTTTCCTCTCACAGATAAATGGTGCAATGACTCACATGCATTCAGGATTTTTAAGCTCAAATTAAATGCTCCTGTCTTTGAGGAGACCTAGGGGCAGGTTTGAGTCTTGGCTTCAGCCAAGTAAATTGCAGTCTACTTTCCAGTGTCAGTGGATAATCTGCCCAAAGCACATCAAATTTACACCAAGATTCATCCCATATCAACCTGTCAGCTCAAAATCTGGCCCTGCATTTTGTCTGCTACCATCATCAATCCCATTGATTCATTTTGCAGATACTTAGAGTGGCTCTCACAGGGAGCAGTAGCCTGCAAAGATAAAACCAAAGCACAGATCTCCAAGCACAAGCTAGGAAGTGAAAGGGGTGCTGCTGTGATGGCAAAGCCTTGCACACACCCAGGCTGGTTTCTCCTCAGAGCTGAGGTGTGCACAGACAGCTCCAGTGTCTCTGCTGGACTGTGGAGAGGTGTCCAAAGATGTCTGTGATACCTTCATGCCTCTCCATGTTCCAAGGGTGCAGCTGTCTCCTTGGATCAGTATATGAAAGCTGTGCTGACATTTCAGCCATTTAGGACATGGATGGTGAATCCAGCAGAAATGGCTCCTAGTCCCACTTCCACAGGGGACAATAGCACTTCACCCCCCAGGGACAGGTGAAAGAGAAATAATCCCTTACAGTGAGGTTAAAATAGCACCAGCAGTAATGTCAAGGGCAAGGCTGAGGAAAACTCAAGGCAAACAGGGAGAGCTTTTACAGATTCAATATGCAGATCTTGACAAAGCAACAGATGATCCCTTTCTCATTTATGTCTAGTTGTAAATATTTTATTGGCTCTCCTCTCACTGCTGAGTAGGTTTAATGGCATTCACTTCAGCAAAGGCCTGAGCTGCTGTAAATCAAGTACAGTTTTAGGCTACTCACCGTGGTCATGGGCAAACACAAACAAGTTAAGTCCTGTCAGCTTCTGGGCCAAGTCATCATAGCGGCCGCAGTGCTCCCCAGCGCCGTGGGCGATGAACACGAGGGCCCTAAATGGAGCATCAATGGATAAATCATTAATGTGGCAATCAACCCACAGGCTTCAGAGCTGCAAGGGAAACCAGCGCATTCAATTCAGCATTTCAGACATCAGCAAACACCAGGCAGGTACAGAATGGCTGAGGGGGGTTTGAACACAGGGGAAACCATTGTCACCCTGACCCACTATCGATCTGCCAGGAAAATTATGGTAATTTTACCATTCCAGTTTCTGCCCCAAAACAGTTGCTTCACTTTTATGATTAAAGTGACTCTTACATAGCCACTGTACAGACAGAGATAATTAAAAAAAAACCCTAATCTAATAGACACTTATTTTTGCAAATACTTATCTTTGAATATTCCCGTTTTATGGATAATATTTTACTTTTACTGGAATGTCATCAAATGAGAGTGGCTGAACTTGAATGAACCTCCCCAGTGTTTTTGCTAGATAAAATTTGTATATACTTAGACTAGAACTAGCAGAAGTAGCAATAAGATTACAGAGGTTCTGCTGGATTTGGCAGGTGACTATTTAAAATCCAGCTTTAGCACATAAACATAACTTGTTTGTTCAAAAGGACCATTTGTCATTGCAACATCAGCAACCACAAAACCATTTGAAGGCTACAAGTTTGACATTTTCAGTACAGGAACAGTGAAATATTACAAGAACTGACAACATAAAACATTGACAGCAGTTAACAGCTAGAGAATTCCTCAACTTTATTCTGATTGAGGTTTTGAATACCTTCTTAGACAGTGAGTTCACACCAATAAACTGCTTAGATCTTAATATATTTAAACTTAAGAAACATGTTGGATGATGTAGAAACTCCTGTTCTAACTCTCTGATTAACACCAGCTTCAAAGTACATGCTCAGCTAGACAACTCGAAAAACATCCAAAACATCCAAACATCCATCCAAACCAGAAGGATTGTACAGAGATTTTGCAAACACAAAAGCAACAAGGCAAAGATGCTCTGGTATCTGTCTAACACCAATTAGCAAGGGTGAGGCTAGGTCATGTACCATATTTAACTTGCTGTGCCTTGCAAATCGTCTTTAGTGTCACTGAAGGTTGCAAAATAATCCGTGTGGAGCAGTCATTCCTTCCTTTGTCATAGTCCCTTATCAATTGATTTGCCAAGTTATCAATGCAACTGGCAGACAGACTGATTTTAGTAGTGCAAAATCTATTATTACACCTCCAAATACTGAAGAAATTGAGACATTGCTTATTCAGTGGAGAATATAAACTTGCTTCCTGTGGATCCATCGCCCTGATAACCAACAGACTCAGCCAGGTTAAGTCTCACTGCCCTATACCTCCTACTACCTTCAAGCTTGACAGCTTCCTTGCTCAATGTCTTACTTAAGCTCTTTAGAGGACCTATATTTGCTTCTGCTGACTTGGCACAGAGTTTAGGGTGCAACTTGGCTGGCTGATTATAGCCCTTTGTTTCTCAGAGAAATATTATTTGAATTTATGCACTAAATGGCACTAAGTCAATGAAACCTAATGGGAAGCTGGCAAAGAGATATCTTCCAGGAAATTCTTGGTTCTTCATCCCTGCAACAGCAAAACCCTTGTTTTGCTTTTATTCACACTGATGCAGTATCATGACTTTGCCTGTCAGCATCCTTCTAGATGCTAAGAGCTCTCATTTTATGTGAAACCAGTGAGAAAAGATAAAGACCCAAAATTTCAGAGAGGCAAGGTGTTCCTGTGACCTTTCCTTCCACCTTGCACACAACTGTCAGGCATCACAGAATTGAGCCTTTGCACACCACAGGGAGCAGTCCTGGGTTATTGTTTGTCTGTAAAATACTGAATAAAACCCCTGAGCCTGTTTGTGCCTTAAGAGCTCTGATGACAGTAGCTGTTAAAAAGACCTAGATACTTTTGAAAGTTTTGTCCCATCAGTAATCATAAATAAAGCATAAAATTTCCAATTTGTTACACTGAAACAAAATCAGCCTGTTCTGTTGTTCAACAGAAAGTGAGAATGGCTTTACTGACTAAAAACTAGGTCACATTTACACAGCTCTTTAGCTCCAGCTTTCAGGTCTAAGCACAGGGGCATATATTGAACACAACAGCTTGAAAAATTGAAATTAATATGAGTACCATCTGAACAAGGACTGAAGGATTTGGCTCTTTCACTTAATCCCCAATTTTCCATTACAAAACAAGTTTAGATTTGGTAAACAATACCTGAAAGCTGTGTAACAAATACATGGTTCAACGTATTTTTGCTAGCAAGCTGCCAGGAAAATACAACAAATGATTAGACTGACTGACAGCAGTTCTTTCCTGTATGTAAACATTTCTGCAGATATCCCTGCTCTCAAATCACAGTCTTCTTCCTTACCACGATGGCTGGAATAACAGAATATCAGAGATTGCTTTCAAGAGAGTCATTTAAAATTAATACGGATCCTGCAGTGTTTGAGATTTTGCAGGACTGCGGTGCCTTTCTGTGCAGTCTCAATGAGAATTTTGTTTAAAAAAGGTTTGTGTATTGTATCATGTACCATGTATCAAACTGGTACTGGGGAGAAATTTCTTCACCTCCAGCTCTTGCAGTTGTGCTGCTGAAATCCTTGGAAGTGTTTATGTATCAGGTAGAAAACATCACTCACAGCCTGCGAAGCTTTCTGGAGCCTGCCCTGTGCCTGAATCCCTGCTAATTCCAGGGTCTCTGACCACAGGCAGGGACAGCTCATGTATCTTCGGATGCTTCAGCTGGCTTTGCCTGGTGGAACTGTGATCGCTGAACATCTCGAAATAGCACGGCTTTGGCACCTGCTCAAAAAGCAGCTCCGCACAGCAGCAGGACTCCCCACGCTCGCTCGGCGGGTGTGTCTGCACACAAAGCCAAGGTGTGAGCTGGGCATGAGTAAGAGCCCACGCCTGCTCTCACCTCACTCTGCAACAACAATTAGGGGCTATTAAAGGAAACCGCTTTATTGGCTGCTGTTTGCGAAAGCAACAGATGGTTTTCGCAGATCTCTGCCCTTCCCATAGCCTTTATCACCTCCTCCTCCTGCCCCCTCCCCACGGCAGGTTTCTGCCTCCTGGTACTGCACAGCTTGGCAAACAGATGCAGTCGCTTATTGCAACAGGAAGGCGAGACAGTATTTGTCTTTATTGTTCAAATCCACCACCGCCTGTATTTAGTTCTCTCCGGTGAGGAGGTGATGACATACACCAGTGATGACACTCACCAGTGCCCTGTCCCTGCTCCCCCATCACTGTGCTGGTGACCCCTGACTGGCACCTGTCCCTCCTGTGTTGCAGCCTGTTGAGCTTGTAAAACACAGCAGTGCCACACCTGCAGTGGGTACACAGCACCTGCAAACATCCTGTCCGGAACTAGGGAGGGTGGGACTTGTGGAGGCCAGGCTGCAACACAGAATCAGCTTGCACAAATCCACATGAATCCACAAATCCATGTTGTCTTTCTGTCCTGCTTCTTTGAGAGGTCACCAGCTGATCCAACCCCTTCCCTATTTCTCACTGTAGCTTCACATCCACCAATATTTCACTTCTTGTGTGGGCAGCAGCTTTGCAGGGCAGGGTGGTGCTTTAGGCTGCAGTTTTAGGTGGAAAGGCAGTACCAGGTTTAGAGGTTCTCACTTTCTTTTTTGCTGGACACATGTTGCCCCATCTGCTGTGCCAAGACAATCGTTCAAAGATGCAATTCCAGTCAGCTGGAGGAGAACAGTGGTAAGGAAATTAAATTGCAGCACTGGACTTACACACATGAGCATGAGCCCTCTTAAACCAAGGCTCAGTTGTTAGAAGAAAAATACACTGAAAACACACTCAGAAAGCTGCTGTGCTATGACAGGCCTGAAACACCACTCAGGACTTGGGTCCTGCTGGGCATAAGACACATGTTCTTGCTTTGCTTTCAAAAAAAGTCATGGTGAAACTGAGCTAGACAAAGAAGGTTGCAGGCAGGATGCTGTGACTTTAATATTTTTTGTCCTCTGTGTCGCAGAGCCACTTCTCTGGGACCCTGTGCATGCTCTTTTATTGCCAGAAAATAACCCAAAACAGTAGGACTGAACCAAAGAACGGAAGACAAGTTTCCTATGACTGCATATATGAAAAATGCAATCTTTTCTATCCCATTCAAAAGAGTCCCTCTTCAGAATAATATTTACGTACTTGCCTTAACCTCAGGAAAATTTCTTCAACACATGAAAGTCAACAGGACTCTCAAAGCACAGGATGAAAGTTTAAAAAGGATTCATAAATGCTGTCCGGAATAATGATCGATTTAATCAGAGGCAGAAGTGATTTCCTGAATCAAGCCCTCACAATTTAAGCTAATACCATGTTATTCTATGTTAGGCAACTGTGCTTTTCATTTGGTCTTATGGATGTTGTTACCAGAACCAGATCAACTCTAACAAAGAACATCCGACTTGAGCAGTTTTGAATTCCAGACACTAAATTCCTAAAGTAATTTTTAAAAACTAATTGACAGGAAAGCTCTGAGCCAGCTAAGCTGCCAGAAAAATGACTGGCTTAAGTACTACATTTTGTTGTGTTGTTTGAGCTGATTTATCAGTTCTTTTTTAGCTGATAAATTAACCTTTATTTACCATAAACTGGTAACATTTTTGGACAAGCAACTGGATAGTTGCTCACAGATATTTTAGTGTGTTAAAAATGTTATGTGTGTATTTTGCTTCCAAAGTATATTATAATGGAAAGTCACTAAAAGTTGTTCATTCTTGTGTTAGCTGGGTGAATGAGCCTCACTATGAGGATTAGCTATCTATCATATAATAAGATTTGTTGAGGTTTAAGTGTCAATCTAATTTTTTACCCTTGGTATTTGCCTAAAGATTACTATTAGAAAAAAACACAGCTAAAAGAATATGTAATGAAGAATGAAGAACAAATTTTTTGTTCACTATCGGTGATCTTTTCCTTTTATCTGGAGGGCTGTTCAGCCCCTTGCTTTAAGACCTAATGTTTAGAAGGGGGATTTCTCTGTATCTGCTTTTTGAGTCAGTTTTTGCTTTTCTTTTTCTTTTTTTTTTCTTTTTTTTTTCCTGAGGGGATTTGTGCCCCAAAACAACCCTGAAAAAACTTGGGCCATAGCAAGGATTACAAATACCTATGGCAGTTTGTCTCATGTTGTGCATGCTTGTGACCTACACAATTAGCCACGAGTTCAGCCTGGTGACTCCAGTTAGACAGGAATATTTATGGAGTCAGGTGTTCCTTCATGCCATCCTTCTGCCTCCAGGAAACATCCGAGTTATGTCCCTCTGAAGGTACAAGAGGGAGTGACTTTGCTCCCAATTCAAACCATGTTTCAAGGAGGCATTACACCCAAGAGCTTTGCTTGCTCTCTTGCTCAGGTTTTTTTAAGAGATGCATTTCTAGCCTCTGCCCCACAGCTTTGCCATGCAGCCCCAAACTCTGGGGAACAACCTCTTTCCAGCAGCTCCATAGCTATTCTTCCCAGCTCAGGGGAAAAACAAATCCGAATGTCAATAGTCTGGAGCTGAGTCTCTACCACCCTTCTCTCAATATCCCAGACCATTCAGCATCAGTGGGTACCTCACAGAGCTCTGAATCTGGAGGAGTTTATCTCTGGAGTGTAACTTTGACAAACCTTTAAGCATGACACAATATATCAAAGGAACCTGCACAATGCTACACAGTTTCTGCCTGACTTTACAGAGCTGGTGGGGGTTGAGGGTTCTGTACATTTGTGTTTGATGTGGTTTGATCTAGACTAGTAGAATCAGTAGCTTTATTGCTGTCCAGATCCTAAAACTGCCATTTAAAAATAAGCCTCTTCAGCAAGCTGTGCTTCCTACTTTCTTTCCTCATTTCCTCAGGCTTGGAAGTTCCCATGTAAGCCCATTCAAAGGGGCTGCTGTTAATTTAAGCACCATCTTTCTGTCTTACACCACAGAGATTTAGGGCTCAGTCTTAAAATCTGTGCCTTCTGCTATAAGCAACCCTCATGCAACATGTCTGCAAGCCTGGTCTCATTGTACATCTTAAAATCACAATTCCTCACAAGAACAGAGTTAAGAGGACATTTCAGAACTGTTATGACGTCCAGAAGAAATAACATGGCTAAGTTTTCCAGCCACCTCAGAAAGTGCAGACACCATAAATCAGCAGAGCAGAGACAGAACTGGGTAGTACAAATATATTTCATAACAAAAGGTTCAACAGGATCTAGCTAGAGCCAGCACAAAACAATGTGGAGAAACAGTTTAAGCTGATTTATTGCAGCTTTCCAAAAAGCAAGCCCTCACTGAGAATAACTCATGACTGGTCTAATACAGGGAAAAAAGAGGAAGGAAACTTCAGGTGGGGGTGGGAGAGAAAGAATTATTGGGTCCTTGCAACTGCATAGCTCTGGGTAAATCTCTGCAAAGTTAACATTTAATATCAGCTGTATTTAGTTTCAAGGAAGCTTTGAAGTAATATTTTAGGGGACATAAGGCTGAGATCAGAGGTGAAATGCCTGGTGTGTAGCTTAAAATTCATGGGTCGAATCTTCCCACCCCTTCCTTGGATAAAGCTGAGGAGGAGGGATTCTAGGGTTACATGGACTGCCTCGGGGAGACACTCCTCCACTTTGATATCAGAGATGGGATTTTCCTTGGCAGAACTGACTGCCAGACCTGCTGCTCAGAACCTGCAAGGCAGACAAGATCCCTGGAGATCTGGGCAACTCGGGGCTGGATCTGAGCCTTCCTGTTGCTGCTGCCATTCTCCAGAGCACAAAAAGCCTTGAAAGAAGGATTATGACTTCTGTTCCCAATGAGACAAGGTGTAGGCATCGCCACACACACAGGACCGAGGCAGGGATGATGTGGGGTGAGCCCAGGTAGAATTGTCCCAGGACCTGACTGGAGGAATGCTGGAACTGGACATCCCAGTCCTGTGCTTTGCTCTGCTCCAGCCCTTGCTCAGTACAAGGGAGATAAAATGGAGGTCATCTCTCCCAAGGGGAGCTGCAAGGATATATTCACAAAGCAGTCAGTGTCTGTCTAAAAAAACTGTTCAAAGCATTGCTTAAATAGACTACATCAGCTGCAAAGTTCAAGTCAATCTGAAATCCCACCCAAATTTTTTAGATTAGCTTTAGGATGTGGAGAGAGAATATGCCAAGAAACAAAAGGGTTTCTGGCACAGATCCTCTTGGAAATCAGGAAAAATAAAACACTTCTGGTTAGTTTTATTAAAAATTCATTCTGACTTGGAAGCAAAGCTACTGCAGATGAGTGATGGCTGCAGGGCCACCACTCTCCATGGAGAACCAACAGACAGGGAGTAAGAGCAAGAACAGTTTTCATATGTTGAGGAATTCTTGCAAAAGGAAGAACATTTTGATGTGCACAACCCAGCCTTTCAGACAGTTGAGTGAAGGTCTGCATAACCTTGAAGCTTAGCTTGCGAAAGTTTTTATAAGACTGTAACAGATTTTAGAATGTGAAACAGTGTGTGTTAACTGCAAGGAATTAAGAAATAAGAATCATGCAATAGCACTTGTAACTCATGATATGTGCGTGATATGAAGACTGTAACCAATCATGTAAAAGCTGAAGTCGTGAGCTTGGAATGCTGAGATATAAATATGAGCTATGACAATAATAAATCCGAGTCACTTGATCATATTGATCAGTGTGTGATATCCCGTTATTGAACTCCCGCAATATTCATAGACTCTCCCTCCACTTGCACTGAATTTAATGATTTCCAAAGGGACAAAAATGACTGTTTAGCCAGTCGTGTAGCAGTTTCTTCTTGAAATCAAAATGCAGATACTGCCTGGTGAGCCAAAGCCTTGGAAATAGATAGGCCTGTGTAATGAGAGGGACTGTCCCTTCCAAGCATGAGAAAGCTGCAGTTGAAGGGCCAGAAGCTTCTTCTGTGCAGTCACTATCGCTTAAACTCGGCACTTCTCACTAGTTCAGGGCTACACCTGCTCTCTGAACAAAAAAAGGGTTTTTTAATAAAAAAGTATGTCTCTGTTTCAAAGTAGCTGGGCAAAACCAGTTCCTTTTTACTGAGCTCCCTTGCAGTCTCGGCATATTCAGAACATTGGAACCTGTTCCAGTGACAAGTCATTATTGCTGCTCTAAGTTCACAGCCTGACAAACCCAACTCAAACCTAAAAGACCAAGGAAGCTTCCTAGCAAGGAACAAGGTGTGTTTCATTAAGGGATGAGCTCAAGCCATGCAAGAATGCTCCTTACATAGCATCCCAGCTACATTTTGACAATTTAATCTCACTTTGTGGCATAGCACATAAGATGGAAATAGACAGCAGTATCCATCTATTAAGGTGAGGAGGTTTAGATATTCCTCTGTAGCTTTCAAATGATGGATATTATTTTATTTAGTAAAATCAACCCTCTGGTTAGATCCACATGGACTTGGCAATGTTTAAGTCCTTAGGAATATGCTGCTCACTTGGTTATTTTCAAATATTTGTTAAGAAGGGCTTGTAGTTTGAGATAAATAATCAATTGCTGCAGAGAACACCACATCTAAATGTTAAGCAGCATTTGCAGAAGTCCTCTAAGACAAGTCTGCAGACTTCTTCTGATCTCAAGTTTTTTGCAAGGTATTTTTCATGCAGGACATCACTCATAGTCAAACCTGGGTGCACCAGAGGCTCCTCATAGTCAATCTATCCCTAAAATCAATGGTTCTTAAAAATGGGGTTTTCCACAGTACGGACTCACCTCCAGTCTCAAGCTGCTGTTTCAGGGAGTGGATGGTACAGACAAATCATGACAAGCAATACTGAAAAAGCTATTAGAGGAAGAATTCAGCTCAGCACCCCAGCACCTATGCAGGGAAGAGGCTGAAAAGTGCACACCTAGCACAAGAGGGTCAGAGCATTTCCAAGCAATTCCTTGCAATAAAATCTGCATGAGTGAAGTACTTTGACCGAGCATTTGGGGCTTATGTGGGCAAATCTTCACAAGCTTGGAATCATGTGAGGTTTTGGGTTGAAAGGGACCTTACAGATCACCAAGTTCCAACCCCCCTGTCATGGTCAGGGACACCTCCAGGAAGAGAACTGTGAATAAAGAAGGAGCAAGAAAGGACCTGTTCTGTGAAGTCAAGGTACTATGTTATTATGACTTTTTAATAAAGCACTGACTGTGCAATTCCCAATTGTATGGCATTAAAGAAAGACTTCAATTCCCTGAAATACTTAGACCTGATAGTACTGTTTGTGGCCAGGCAATTCCACCCCTAATGTGGAACTCTTGATTACTTCCTGCACTGAGTCAATTGCCCGTCCTCACTTTTACCTTCCTGATCCAATTTTGTCAGCAGCCCTCTGTGTTGGCAGAGATCTTAATTGGTTATCCTTAACTAACTGAAGAACTCATTAAAAGTTCAGATGTCACAGGTAGCACGAGTCTCTAAATTGCCAAGCTTTTTCCGCATGATTTTCCAAAATCTAGGGTGGAATTATCCTGTAAAATTAGAGACAGAAACTCAAGGATTGATTTCTTAATCATAAAGCGCTTATGTATATTTTAACATATTTTGAGATTAAACACATTAATTTCCAATGAAATCTTGGCACATCCCAGTTCTGCACTTCAGCCTTGCCCAGCTATGAGAGGAATCTTTGCAGCAAGAGGCTTTACAGGCTCTGTCAAAATCAATATCAGCAGCTACTCCTCTGGGAAATTAGGAATGTCACAGGCAAAGCGTTTGCCAAGACTTTCAACATGTTCCAATTAATTTGCTATTCCATGTTTGCTGTAGACCTGAGGTAGGAAGGAAAGCTGAGTGTAAGCAGTTAAACATGAGACATGGAATGCTGCAAAGACAGTGATCACTGCAACAGGAGCTTTAAGGGCTGAAATGTTTATTCATGTTTTGAACCAAAGTGAATTTTAACCACAGGTGAGGTGCAATGGTTGACCTACAGATGACTTAAGAGTTGGATACAGACTTCATCCTAGGGCTGCCAAATCCAGATACGTTATTTCTTGGCTGCACTGAGCTAATCTGAGTGTCCAAAGGCTTTATCTTCTGTAGGCTTGGTTCCTAAAATGTTATTTCATTTCTATCACTAAGGCAGCTTCACCTCTGGCAGTGAGGGCTGCCATGCTAACATAAATAAGGAACCTACCCGCCATGAGTTTTAATCACTGTCTCGTTGATTTGCCTTAAAAAGGGCCAGATGTAATAGCCTTAAGCTCCAAAATGTGAATGGAGACCTGTCCAACTTGAGGTGCAACTCCTAAAATAAGGATGGGTGGTTACAATAAAATAAAAGAGTATTTAGTTAGATGAATCCTTGGCTGCAATCATTTTAGGTACAGGCAAAAAAAGCCAAAGGCATGTGGGATGTCTTTTCTGCAGAAAAGCTTAAAATAGAAAAGGAAATCAATACTCATTTACAGTATCTGGCAGTCACTGAACCAAAACATACATGTACACCTACAGCCGAGCAGAAATAACAACATTTATTTAAACCACAAGCTGTTATTCTGCTGCAGAAATGCTGTGTTTCATGTGGAGCACCTCACCAGAAACTGTACCACATATTTCTGATCATTTTTAAAAAGCCTCAGGAATATCCAGAACAAATGCTCAATACCATGGTTATTAACCACACCAGCCAGGCCAGCCTCAACTCCTTCGATTCCTGGCAAAGAAGGAGTGAGAGCTGATGTGGAGGAGAATGTACCCAGCAGGAAGCAAACCTCTGATGGGCAGAACCTTTAAATGGTTACATACACCTGTGTGTAAGAATGAGGCAATGTTTCCACAATGTAAAATTATGGGCTTCAATGGAAGGAATAGTGTTTAACAAATCAGCATTCCCCAAACATTGAAAGTGAAATGAAATGTAAACAAAGTGAATCTGCTGATTGCTTGCTTTTTTCCGTTCCCCATCTCTGATAAATGTGACCAGTAAATAAACAGGATAAATAATAACAGCAGCTGGCTTTTGTACAACACTTCTCACTCAGAAAACCCAAAATGCTTTACAAAGGGTGTGACCAGACTGCTTGCAGAGGTCACACAAGGCAGAGATGAATGGTACCTCAAGAGATCCTCTGATCCACTACCCCATCCCAAGAAAGGATCAACCCTTCTTCCCACTGCCATATAAACTGAAGCAGAGAGGCAAAAAGCCTTGCCCGTGGCAACACAGCATGCCAGAGGTAAGCATAGGCATAGAGCATGAGTCAAAACCTGACCCTACAGCAGCCAGCAGGAGTTTAACAGCAGAGTTAAGATGTCACCATGGGTTCCCTGTGCTACATGCATAGGGCCACAGTCAACCTGGAAAGAAAAAAGTCAATCTAAAAAAAGCCTTCTGTCCTAAAGAATTTGTGGGTATCTAATAATGTCAGAGAGATGCTCTGTGCATTTCCAGGACAACCTGGGTCGAGATGCTCCATGCCCCTTGTTTGGGGAGGGACAGAGGATGACTGAATGCTGATTGCTTGAATGTCTTTTTAGCAACGAGATTATGAACGCTGCTCAGAATACAGATTCTAATGCTCCAAATATTGTAGACTAGCTCTCACAGAAAATTGAAAAATAGAAGAAAACGCCTAACCATTAAGTCAGCTAGATGTTATCTCACAGAAATTTAATTACTTACTGCTTCCTTGTCACTCCTCATGCCTTTCACCCAGCAAATTAAGCCATTGCAGATTTCTGGAATTTGACAGTTGTATTTGAAAGCCAACTGAGATAGTTTTGAAAATAAAAGTAAAAATATGTTGAAAAATTATAAAAATAATCTCATCTTGTCTGCTGGTGAACCAGCTAACCTGCTGACACCTACAGCAAATTAAACCAAGTTCTATTCTAAAGAAAGGCCAATGATTTAAGTCTTATTCCCTCACTCTGCAAGCTTCAAGGTTGAGCAAAGAAGAAAGAGAACATACAGAGCAAGACATTTATCACAGGTCAGACAGACGTCTGAAAAAGATCAGCAATCTTTCTTGCATACCAAATCTATAGTAGTTTGTACATTTTCCCCTTACCCACCTGTACACAACACTGGAGCAAACGATTACTACCCTATTACTGCTGAATGTTTGGCTTTAGCCCAGTTGTCAATATTTTGTTCCATTCCCCCCCCTTTTTTTCTCTTCAACGATTGCTGCTGAGACAATTTACTTGTAGCAGAACAGCAGAGAACAACTAATGCATCGCTTAGTAGATTTTATTTCAAATCTCTCTTCAAACATCAAGCCTTCTTCAACCGCCAGCTGCTCAAGGAATAACTCGCTTTCTCTGGCAACTTTTATCTAGAGACTCCAGCCCCAGTCTGTATCACTTGCCTGGGTGACTACATCCAATTTTAGACAAGGAAACAAACGCACAGAGAAATTGTGGGTCTGATTCTGTAAATCACTGGTCATTGTGTCACTGTCTAATGACTGGCTTGAGCATGTTTTGCCTGTTCTGTGCTCCTCATTGACTTCTTTATTGTGTTTTCTGACACTAAATTCTCTAGGTCTAGCAAGCTGCCTCTGCCATCACTCAGTATGGGAGGATTCAGAGCCTCCCATCATCTAGGGAGTGCCTGCCAAACAGAAATGAAGATATTTCCTGTCTGGACAGCCAGTGTCTCACACAGAAGGGGGGACTCTTTCTTGCCAGTGGAAGTACTCATGAAGTTTGGTGTTACTCAAGGTCCTGGGACACTGAAAACTGCTACAAAAAGAATGAATCTCTTCAGACACAAACATACTGCATCTGTCTAGGAGCATTCCCAAGCAGAGAAAGACCAAGACCAAGACCTATCTCTTCCTCTGCTGATGGGGGATGTTCTTGGAGCTGGGTAAATCTGACTGCAGTGCTCTGGCCACCAGGACAGCTTCTACCAGCTGTTCCCATCCTGTCCCCAAGGCCACACTTTGGTACCTTGGTCTGGGCAGCTTTGAGATGCCTTACTGATACCACCACCCAGTGACTCTCCTGGGTATGGTTGCTTTAGAAGATGTTTATGGTCAGGACTAGCCCAAGCTTGGTACTTGGGATTGCTGTACCAGTATTTTTCTTTGAGTTAACATAAGTAAAATTTTATTGGTCTGCAAGAGGAAACCCTAGAGGAGATAAAATTTTAACAATGTCTAAAAATTTTACTTACCCTGGCGTTTGCTAATTTCCTTCCTTCCTATTATGGATAATAAACCATACTTATGACAAGGCGTCGGAATGTCTGTGCTGTAGGGTACAGGACAGGGATGGATGGGTGTAGTTAAGGATATAATGGGTGGGATGAGGAAAGGGACCTGCCCAAGCATATCGTTAGGAATCTCAAGGGCAAGATCCTATACTATCTCCTTGGATACCTAGGATAATCAGACATTTGCTATCAGGGTCGTGTCACATCTCTTGGATAAGGGACAATAGGAGGTTCAAAACACTGATGGCTTCCATTCAAGTGGGAGTGCATTAGGACAATGACATGCCTGAACCTAGGGAAGGCAGCTCAGCCAAATATGTCTGCAGGGACAGCTCTTGGAACAATGCAATTTCCCTAGAAGAACAAAGAGATCTGATGTTCACCCTGGCTCAAAAAAGGACAAAGTCACAGCAGTCTGAAGGGAACTTGCGAGACCAACTCCTCTGCCACAGACATCTAGAAAAAATACCCTCTTCTAGCCAGAACAACTGTACCAGCCAACTCGTGTAGATGTATTCACAGTGATCTAAAAGAGCTGCTGCGTGTTCCAAAGGGATGTTCCAAGAGTGCTGGAGAAACTGAAGCAAGGAACTGTGTACAGCTCTTTTATTATTTTCACTAAAATCACATATGCCTTGTAGTAGTGAAGTGCTCTTGCATCTGGAACCCTGATAAGATCAATGAGTTGTCTGCTTTAGCTATTGTGTTGCTACCAACAAATAGCTGCTTCAGAGTGCTCCCAGTCTGATGAGCTGAAGAAGGGGTCAGTGCAGGGACTGCCCTGGATAAAGAGACCTGGAGGGACCAGCAGGTCTCTAACTGCTGAGTGACCAACTTGGGCATCCATCAGTCATGGCACAAAGCCAGTATTGATCATCACACCTGCAATCCAATTAAAAGCAAATGAACTGTTTGTAGGACAGGTGCAAGGTTTGCTTATCCTTCAGTCTCTCACAGAATAATGAGCAGAAAAATGAGTTTTGCAACACCATCTCTAAACCATTTTTCTTCTTTTCTCCTATGTCTACCTCTACCTCTTACATTCACTATGCCATTGTTTCCAATTCATCAGGTGGCACACAGAGCCAACACTGATTTTGCTTCTTTTGCTGCTCTCAGGATCAGGATGAAATATTACTGCTTTGAGACTCACAACAGGGAACTCCAAAAGTCACCTTGTTCCCAGACACTGATGTCACAAAGTCGTACACCTGTGCTCAGAAGATGATCCTAACAGGGCAATGAGCAAAAGGGACAGTTTAATTACAATTGTTATTCCATTTGCTATTCACCTTTTTCCTTTGGTTCTGTGGAATAAAAGGCAGAATTGCTTGTGTTGGGCATTCCTGTTGAGACTGAAAAAAATTATCCTGCTGATGAAGCCTGTTGGAAGTATCTGCAACAGGAACCAAAGCGGCTCCCCTGTCTGTCAGAGTCCCTCTCACATGAAGCTGGTTTGCTAATTTGCCCATCCTCTGGAACCGCATAAGGAATCATAAAAGGATGCCCCCATTCACAGTGAATAAGAGTCACATGGAGCAAAGATAACAGAGGCATTAAAGGAACACATGCACAGCTGATGAAAAGAAGAGAGGCTTTAGAAACTCAGGCAATAGCAATACAGCAAGCAAAGCCTGGAATGTTGATTCGACAATGATCATTGTTATTTCCTTTGCAGTGTGTGCGATGGCATCAGAAAAACAGAGGGGGCTGAATTCATCCTATGACAAACTGTGCTGACATAAGTCACTTTGCATCTTACAAATTTGGCTTTAATTTCAAGATGACCTCATTAGTACAAACCAAGTGTTCTTCAAGAGTGACACTGAATTAGAAACTGCTTTAAGTATTTCTAGAGACTAACACAATACACTATAATTAAATAAATTCTAATCAGCGACTTGATTTCCTTTGCTTTGACTTCACTTCGGCTTATTTATTTATTTATTCATTTATTTTGGAAAGGTCTGAAAGTCAAAGTCAATTTTGTCATCTGCTCATGCTGGGAGCTGTGCTGTTCTTCTTGAAATGGCATGGAAGAGCTGGTAATGAGAAGCCCAAACCATCAAGCAATATTTACAATTTAAGGACCCGTTCAGATATAAAAGCAGTTTGTATTTCTGCACAACAGGCACATCTGCAAAGTCCTTGGGGAAGACAGAAATCTGTTTTCTCCTTGTTGCCTTGGCCTTTCATTACTGACAAGTCAGAAAGAATGGCAGGCACTCTTCAAAGAGTAAAAAAAAAAGTAAAAAGTAAATAGAAAAGCGGGTGCTTTTTGTTTGTTTGATTTTGTATTTTTAATCATGCCTCAGGTGTAGAATTGAAAGAACTCTTACAAAGGCACTGTTTACTCAGACAGTTGCAACTCTGTTTACTTAAACTGTGGTCATGATGTCTAAAGTTGAGCCAACCCATTCCAGTGTGCACTAACAATGGACCAGGAACACTTCTGTGACCCACAGGTGTCTCAGCCTCAGGAAGAGAAGCACTATGGTTCCTGGCAATCCTCTAAGCCCACCTAGAGACCACTCTGTGAGAGACACCCAAGCACCATGCTGAGCAGCCAGACAATGATTTCTCTTCAATAGCTGAGGAAGCTCAGATTCATGGATGTCTGGAACTCATGTTTTCAAGTGCATCCTCTAGCTACAAGTGTCTCAAGGGGCCACCTTAAACTGACTGATCTACCAGGAGAGACTCAGGCATCTCTGTCTGAGATCAGTGGTGGCTGCAGCTATGAGCACCTTTGAAGAAATTACTCTGAGTCAATAAACCTCACAGGGTTTACCTGAGGTCAAGAAGAGGGGCCAAAAGTGCCCCAGAAGAAACTGTTTGTGCTTATCTAGGCAGTTACAAGGATGGAGGAAGCATCCAGAAAAGGCCACGAGGATACGGACCAGAGAGGAAGAAGAAGGTCACCTCTAAAGTTCTCCAGGCCCTTTAGGGGCCTCAAAGGAAATGTCTTGACTTCTCCTCCCAGCTTTCCTTCCCCTTCCTCACCAACCTCTATTCTTAGCAGCTTTGTCTGAGAGCTGGGAATAGAACATGGTTTCTTAAATTCTCACCTCCTGTTGCCTCATATTTTGACTCAGAGTGCTCAGGGTGGTGGCAGAGGTTTAAGCCTTGCATAGAGCTGTTGTTTATGTTTACACAATGACTGCTTTCCCATTAAGCAGGGTTTCTTTGGCTACCGGGACATACTATAGGCATGAGATCAGTCCTGTTTCGTTCAAATGATTTAATTCCTCCAAACAACATTACATAGTCCTGAAAGTGCCATGCCTTGCCCAGATCTTAAGCGCTGCAGTCAGCAGTGAGCCCTCAGTGCCAAAGAGTTACCCGTTTTCATGCTCCACAAACCCTGCTGTTGGCACAAAACATGAAAACTACACCAGAACATACTGCTTTTTCTTCCCTGCTGCATTCAACAAGACCACTTAATTACACTTTAAGATGGAACTGGCTCAACAAGTTGGGCAGCTTGCAGGGCTGCTGGCCGGGGAAGCTGCACCTGCACCATTGCCAGCAGGCAGCAAGAGAAGACGACACCCAGGCCCCAGCTCTGCTGTTGGGAGTGACTTCCCACCCAAAAAACAAGTGGAAAACACTGTCTTTCTTCTTCCTTAGTCCCATTACTCCTTACTCCATCTACCCCATCTAATCATTATGACATCTGAGTGCCTTTGTGTGTCAGCTTCCTGTGAAGTAATCACCTAAATCCCCCTCTGAAACAAAGCGGACCCTGCTGAGGAACTCACAATAGGTGCCTTTCACTGGCAGGACAACCTTGGCCTCGGTGGCACTTATAACAAAGCTTCCATATGTGCACCAGTACGGGCTGATCAGTCAGTTCAACACCACACAGAATCAGAGCCTGGGTATTTGTGAGCATGAAGCAAAAAAGCCTCACAAAATTTCCCCATATTCCTGAAAAAATAGTTGTTGTTGGGTTTTTTTAAAATATGCTATAGCACATTAATCTGCCACAGCCCTTTATCCACGTTTATGACTCTGTTCAAAGAGATAAAAGAGAAGCACCAGCTCCAAGGGGTGATGTCTGTCAGTCGTCCTCACTTTCAGAGACTGCCTGGCCATTGTCTGCTCTTCAACCCCAGGCTAGGGCTACTTTTTAATTTTTCCTTTGGCAGACATCCTGGGTTCTCCCCCTCCCTGGGGGAGGGATCAAGGGCGGTAAGTTCTATTCTAATAGAAGACAAGTCAATGATAACCTTTGGGCATCTGCAGTGAAGAGGTATTTCTATAGCTCTAGCTGGGATTAGACACATAATGGATCAATGAAAGATCCCACCGCTTGACGGTTATAGCATCATTCATTAGTGTTAAGATTTGAACCTGAATCAACAATTGAGTTAGAAGATTGAAAGAATTGCCTTCAGTATTTGAAATAAATTGTAACAGGCCTCTAAAAGTCCCCTGAGGTGTCTCTCCTTCTCTCCCTGTACATATATATAGAGATCAGTTTTGCTGAACATTTAAAATTAGATGAAAGTTGCTGAGCTTCTACATAGGAAGAAAAAGCAGAGCTTCTTATGAAAAGTGAAAGGGGGCAAAATAATGTATTTTTGGTTTGCCTATCAAAGCACTTCAAGAGCATTCTTGACTGCAGGATCCAGGCACTGACTTGTTATTCAGTCACTTACCATCTCTCTCATAATAACAATTCATGAAGAGCTAATAATAAACAGTACGCCCCCTCCTTACACACAAACACGCAAACACACACACGCACTCAGGAGCTCCTTGTAAATGAGCAACACTGATCCCATCCACTTTTGTTGTCACAAAACTAGGGCAAGTTCACTCTTAATTAACTGCTTGGTGCACAGAGGACTGAAAAAAATTAACTACCCAGAGGACTTAGACACCAAGTTTTCACTCTCAGCTCCTTATCATTTCTGGAACAAAGACCCATCCACCCACTACTAATTTGGTAAGAAATTAAACAGGATAAAAAAGCAGTTCCGCAGCTGGGTGATGAATGGTATGGATAGCTAATGATTAATTATCATTATAATACAAAACAGCCTGGTTTCACAGTAGAACCTTGGTTTCATAGCATTATTTTTCTGTGAAGGCAATCTTCAGGTTGGTGCAAAGACAATGTAATGCATCCGTACCAAAAACTTTCCTCCTTGTTTCTGAAAGGCAGCAAGTAGAAGCCACTATAAAATGCTCTGCAGAACAGGAGATCTTGAACCAGACCCCTGTCTTACAGCCCAACCAGTGCAATGGAGCTGTGGTAGGGTGGCTGCAATGTCCTATCCTCTGGGGACAGTGTGTTTTGGTGCTTGCCCAACTGCTACTTTACCTGAGTGCTAACCCAGCCCTATGTTATTCCCACTGCCCCTTGGTTTTGCAGGCATAAACCCCAAGGCCAGCTAACTTGGACCTCTATCCCTCTCTCAGAGCATCTGCAGGCTGGTTTGGGCAAAGGATGTTGTCTAACCTGTTGGGTCATCGGGATAAACTTTAACTCCCTACAACAGATTGAACAACTTTTTCCTGTGACTGTATAAAGTCACAGCCGTATAAAGTCAACACAGCTCTTCCTGTTGGCTTGCAGAAAAAGAAAGCAATAAAACAATATCCAGATTTTTATGAAGAAGGTACCAACATAACTAGTGGAGGCACAAATACATGCCAAGCTAGCAGATACTGGAAAAAGAAAGATCATAACTATGGGAGCAACAGAGACACCTTTCTGTAGCAGATCATAATCAGCACAGAAAGCTATTACAGTAAAGAGATTATTTAAATTCTGACAAAAACATTAGAAAAATTTCTCTGATTCTTTGTCTGCGTTTATTACACAGGTCAGTTTTGAAATTGCAATTGCCAATGAAAGAGCTCCCTAAATCATTTACTAAGTATTAATAATTTAAAACCAGTCAAAATGCAATGCAGTCAAACATTCTGCCTGTTGCCGTGAGATTTCAGCTACTACTATTGAAACTGAAGTCAGATGGTCATGTTAAGTGTCCCTTTCCTCCCTCCCTGCCTGTGCTATTAGTTTGGGGATAGGTGTTTATTGATGATAGGCATCAACCACCTGCCAGAGCCACTTGGTCACATATTGAACTGCCAACCAAGCCAGCTGTGCATGGAATGACAGTAACTCCATGTTTTATATCTGCAAGGCTGACTGGAGCAAGTTTGGAGAATGCAATCTTTACAGTAGGGGCTCTCAGCTGAGAGAAAGCTCTCTTAGGGGCTCTATAAAGCTCCATGCACACAGCCCTGTAATACCAGTCAAGCTATAAATACTAATTACATTAATAGAGTCATATTTACTGATAGTAAAAAAAGACATTTGCTTGAAAGTGCTCACCTGGGAGTTGCTGCTGGCTTCCAATACCTGCAGAAGAGATACTGCCCATCAGCATTGATGATATGGGGCAGATCCTTGTATGGGATGTTTTGAGGACTCCGCTTTGGCGAACTTTCCTCTGGCATTCTGGAAGAATGACCTGCAAGGTGTTAGAAGAAACAAGACATACTTTAAAAGAGGTGAAGACAAGATAAAAGCTGATGCACTTGGCAGCCACAGACATTCAAGAAAGTCAATAGGTTAGGCAAGCACCAGTGATGGGAGGCTGCTGCCAAAACCCAGTAGAGCCCCCAAAATCATTGCTTTAAAACAGAAATGTAGCAAATTTGTTTTTGTTCAGAAAACGCTCGCGTTTGGGGGTAGAGCATTGGGGCTGGGGGGAGGGAGAAGAAGGGAAGATCAGTCCACCGTCAGTACTTCATTTACAGCTTTCTCTCCCACACTTCTCCCATCTGTGTTTATTTTGCATCATTTTGCGAAACGGATCCTAAAGAGAATATTTTAACTGCAATCAAGTGCAGATTGTGCAGCAGTCGCTACAGACATGAAAAGACAGCTGCATGAAAGATTTATCTCTGGCTGAACATCTCCAAAGAACAGTGGAGGGTACACAGCGGAGGTATCTGCCACCCTGTCATCATTAAGATCTTCTCTGACATCTCAGACAGGAAGGTGGCGGCGGCGGGGAGCCAAACATTTCCAGGAGAATTTGCCACAAACCTGTTTTCATCCTGTGCAAGGGTTTGCATTCTAGTGAGGAGCCGGCATCGAAAGTCAAACGCAAGCAGATGAGGCTTTTTGCATGTCGCTGCGGAGCCGCGTTCACACCCCGGCAGCCCCGCGGTCCCCGGCGGGCGCCCGGCGGGTCCCTCCCGGCGATGCGCGGGGCTCGCCCCGGCTCCTCTCCCCGGCTCGCTCGCTCTTTGAGGAAAGTCGCTTGGGTAATTCACCACTTCTCGTTCATCACTTTTTTTTCCCCCTTCTCAAACAAATTGCGTGTGTGGGCTGAAGTGGCGGTGGTGGGAGGGGAGGCTGGGAAGGGTGGGGGAGAGGGAGGGCTGGCGGGTGGGAAAGCTGCAGTCCACTTTCCAGAAGCCGCTGCACGTACATCAAAGGCACCTTGAACACATGCAGCTGGAGCAGCTCACAAAGTTCCTGCCGCGGCAGGTTGTTTGCAACTTTACTTCCTTCCTGCCACTTACAGTTCGGAGGCCGCGGAGACGGGGGGAGGCGAGGGAGGGGGAGCTCTTTCCTCAAAGCGATCCCCGCTGCGAAGCCATCTCTCGTGTAAGCGCAACTTCCCCAGCCCCGCGCTGCCAGGCGGGGAGGGAGGGGAGGAGGAGGAGGAGGAGAAGGAGGAGGGAGGATCCAAGCACCGACGCGATGCCAGGTCGCCAGCCCCGCGCACACATCCTCCTGCCGCGGCCGGGCGCGGCCGCCCAGCGTCCGCCCGCGGAGCCGAAGCGCGGTGGCTCCACCGCACGGTGCACACCGGCTGCTCCCGGAGAGGAGGGAGGCAGCGGCGGAAGGGCGGAGGGTGGGCGGCTGGCTGGCTGGATGGACGGATGCAGGGATGCGAGGATGGATGCACGGATGGATGGAGGGGCGGGCGGTGCTGCCGCCCCCTCGGCGGGGCTGGGCTGGGCGGGGAGCGGGGGAGCCCCGCGGTGCCCCCGGGCCGCGGGGAGGGCGGAGGCACGGCCGCCCCCTCCCCCGGTGTCCGCCCGCGGGGGCTCCGCACCGCCGCCGCCGCCCCGCTGAGCTGATGCGGCCGCAGCGCTCCCGCAGCCCCGGCACGGCGCTCTGGCCACAGAGCTGGGGCACCGCGGGGACAGCCCGGGCGCGGGGGCGGCTGCTCGCACAGAGAGGGAACACCGTGGAGCCCTGCTGCCTCCTGGGCACCCCGGGCCGAACCGCTCCTTGCCATCCCAGCAGCAAACTTCACTGCGTTTAATGTGCGTCTCTTCAGGCTTTGAAGCCACGCCGGAGAGATCGTTCAGGTTCTAGTTCGGAGAAGTCCCCAGGCTTTGCACCCTCATTCAGGGCTATTTATAAATACAGTGTATGATTTATACACACATCATTTAACAGTGCCCCTAAATCACTATAGATTATATGCAATACATGTGCTGCAACTCTGTAATGGGAGACCTATTTGGTGGTATATGATACTTGCTTAAAAATTTGTCACAACAAGGTTCCCCGAAGCCAAAATAGCTTCCCAGCCTTGAGGCATCCCAATACAGAATTTTGTCATTTAATACTAGCAAGAGCTTAGCATTTATTGAGCACAGATTCATGCCTTTAACATTTTGTCAGGTTCTTTCATTTTTACATGCCTAGATACGTGTAGAGGTCTCAAGCCTTTCTAAGAAGAGGCAGCTACTAACCTTATTTTCAAAGTGAGTCAATGTGCTCATCAAGTGCAAATCTGTGAACAAAGGCTGAGGAAAGGAAAGAAATATGTGCTAACAATAATAACAATAAATGCAAAACCTCAGAGATGAGCCATATAAAAATAAAAAGGAAATCAAAACTAGATTTTATTTCATTCATATTTTAGTGCCATTTATATTAAATGCCCTGGGGGGGTGTTAGTTATAAGTGGCAAAAGCAAAATTAGATATTCCTGTAACTGCTTTTGTTTGGAAAAAAATAAACAAAAGCAACGTTTATGGTTGTTTTTAATGGGTGAGATTTAGGTCAGATGGGTCTTAAGGAGAGCCCTGGGAGCTGTACCATTTGTTAGGCTGGTTGCTATCTAAACATTGATGGGTGGAATTAAATAGCCATCAAAGGCCAACTCCAGAGTTGGTAGAAGCAAGGACATATATATTTATTTAAATGATACAGATCAGATAATAACTGGATTAAGAATAAAAGAAAGAAGGAAAGCAGCCTCTTCCCCTGCTCAAGGTTTATCTGCCAGGAGCACTTTACTGCTTCCCTACGGCCGTCCATGAAATCTGATGCCAGGAACAAGCTCCTCTCCTGCTGTGGTGCTGGGAATATCAGAGTTCCCAGGGCCACAGAGGGTGGAGGGAGTTGAGGAAAGAAACCTCTTTTTAAACTTCTGGATAAAAATAGCATCTCAAGGAAAACGACCTTTGTTGGGACACAAGGGCAAGATCCTGACCTTGAGAGCCTGCCCTGCTCAGTCCAGATATATGATTCCCTTGATACCCTGTTAACCTCAGTGGAGCTAAAATTGGAGACAGCACAACTGTAGTCCAGCCTGCCCTCTCTGCCAGGCCCAGATCCTCCCCACTGCATGGGAGTGAAGAATCAACCAACCCCTCCTTCCCTTCTTGCCAGCTTCTGAGACCCCAGGAATTTGAGGACATTACTACCCATAGGTAGCACACACTTCCCCATCTCAATGCTAACAACATAAAAATGAATGAGGAGCAACTGCTGACTTGTTGTCTTATTATTTTTCAGAGTTTAAGCCATGAATGAAAAGCCACCTGAGAAAACTGGATTGGGTCTGGGGAATTCATGCATCTGATACCCAGACTATTCACCAGGCTTCAGCAGAACAATTACTGCATACTGGCTCTCTGTGAGAAATCAAAGGGATGCCTGAGCATGCAGTATTTATGAGACTGTAGCATCTTCTCCTGTCTTGGTGGAGTGAAATATGTTTCAGAAACAGAGTTTAAGCTAAATCAACTTCTAATAAAAGGTCGATTCACACTTGGTGAATCTTTACCCTAACTCAGCAATTGCTCAGTCCTTGCAGGGAAGGATGTTTGGTTTATTAAAGGCTGAGCCCTGCTTAATTTAAGTGTCTCCATCAACCCCCAAGGTATTCACAGGAGTATAGAGAAAAGGGCTACACCTTCAGATGAGGCAAATTTTAGGAAAAGGATCAATTTCTGGAATGAGAGAGTAAATACATGTAATGAAACTTGGTATCACAGCAAGGGGAGAGTGAGAGAAGAGAAGAGAGAGAAGAGAGAAGAGAGAAGAGAGAAGAGAGAAGAGAGAAGAGAGAAGAGAGAAGAGAGAAGAGAGAAGAGAGAAGAGAGAAGAGAAGAGAAGAGAAGAGAAGAGAAGAGAAGAGAAGAGAAGGATGGATGGGAGAGAGCACAGCAGGCTGGTGTGTAGCTCCAATAGGGGGATAAGGAAACAAGACAGGATTTTCTTTGCCGTTAGGCTTTTGTTCCCAAAATGAATTTTTAATGGATCCCATCCTGTTGGCATGCCAAGGTAAACAGACTGTATGAGATCCTGCTGCTCTTGTTGATGATACCATGCTCCTAAATTGTAAAGCAGTGTTTTTGTTTGAGAAGTAGATTTGATAGGTTGTGGGTGCCAAACCATTTGGGATTCTGCTCACCAGGACCACAAAGTGAACTTTTGCTGACAAGGAGGAGTGGAAAAAAAAAATAAGAGGAGAGGACAGAAAAATAACATATATAAGGAGTATGTGGTTAGGGAAGAATCTGCTGCAAAACCAGAAAAATGCTGGAAGTTACAGTAGTCAGGGAGCAGCTGGAGAGAGCAACAGACAGCACAAGCAAGAGAACACATGGGAAATGATGGGAAATGAAGCATGAAGAGGAAGAATTGAAATCAAGTAAAAAGCAGAGAAGCCAATGCCACTAAAGCTGTCAGCTTAGAGTAATTAATTTGGATTTGCCCTTCTTTTTGGCTGCCTTTTTTATTATTAGTCCCTAGCCAGCGTCCAGTCATTCACCTTTGCTTATTTCTGTAATCTGCCTTTGCTTGCCTGTTGGTACTCCTGAATAAGACCTGTATGGGGATGAGGCAGGAGTGGGGGCTGGGATGAACTGTTCTCATTTTCCTGTAAAATATCTATTTTAATATCTTGCAGCCAAAAAAGAAGCTTGGTGTCAGGCAAACCAGATTGAGGAAGAAAATGCTAAAGGAAAATATTGTATTGATCAGGTTAATCTAAACAATGCCAAGAAGAATGATAAGTAGCTCAAGGTTGTTCTGCAAAATTCTACAGCCTCATGGACCTCTTCACAAATTAGTGTGAAATGGAGAAAGGTTGAAGGGTAAGCACAGGGAATACCTGAATATCACAGAAATTGTTTGCAGGCTTCCATTGATTTGCTGCCCCCTCAAATCTCACCTTGTACTCTCACCTTCTCCAATCAGTAAGAATAAAATTAGGTTAAGACACAAGTGGTTTAATACCCCTAGATGTAAACTACAGTCAAATAATAAAGTAATTTAACCATGAGAATGAAAATAATTAGTCATAAAAATGGTCCTAGTTTCTTGTAGGTAATAAAAATTCTGCAAATCATGCTGCTATGAGAAGTCACAAATCTGTGACTTGCAAATCACGAGTGGAGTGATTAGGATCCTGCCTGTGCTTCTCATTTGACAGGGCAAAAAATACACTCTTAAAAATACAGGAATTGAATATCAATTTCAGCCTTTCAAACTGATGTATAGGAGATGACCTATCCTACATAAATGCTAATTTGAGAGCTGGTTGTTTTTAATTTCAGAAGCGATACATATTTTGTTGGGTGGTTCATTTGGGTTTTTTGTTTGTTTTTTCTTTTTTTATTTAAAAACCCAGAAGATTATTAATATCAGATTCTGAGACATTCTTAGTCTGAAATAGAAGGCATCCTCCAACGACAGGAAATTCAAAATGAGAGTGGAAATTCTGCCCTAGAGATCTTTTTCCATAGGAGTGAGGTTGATGGAGTTTTTCTGGCAGCCCTTTTGCTCGGGAATAGCTCTACCTTGGGAATAAACAGGTTTTTATAGAGGTCTGGAAGTGCACAGGCTCAGCAGTGGTGTCTCAGCTCAGTTCTGCGGGTGGCCAGCACTAGAGGGCACAGCCTCAGCTCTGCTGGGCGAGGGTTGCATGTGGGCAGTGCAGCCCGACCAAAAACTCCTCCTGGGTTGGTTTGGGCTTTTTAAAATTCATTTCCCCCTTTATCTCAAGGTTTTCTTCAGACATTTGTCCCTTTTTATCTCTGCAGTTTCTAAATAAAAGTTTCCTGTACTGATATATAATTAGTCCAGTTTTCCCTCTGGATTTATTCACCTCACTAGAATGAACTTCAGAGGTTTATATCCTAGATGAGCATTTTGCTGCAGCACTGGAGGGGAAATCCTGCCCTTGTCAATTTGAGGACAGACAGCTTAAAGAGTTTTTTACAGAATGGCATTTCCTTGCATGAGGCCATAGTAATGTGCATAAAATGTTGGTCACCTCAGTAGAAACATGGGTTTGTAGGCAGAAAGTATAATCAAAAGGCAACCTGAAAGAAAAGGTCTGAACATTTGAATTTTAATATGCATAGAAATCAGAATAAGATGACATTATAAATTTTCTCCAGCAGGAATTATGGTCTCAATTTTGAGGAGTACCTGACCATTTCTTTTCTCATTTCCATTCCTAAGGTTGACTGCATAATCGACTCTACAAACCCAGCATTATTGCACCAGGGCTAAAGCCTTCAGCCAAAAGCTCCCACTGCCCTGCCATGGTCAGAGTGGTGCTTTATTTTGGTAGCTGAACTGGAGGCATTGACTGGAGAAGGGTTGTTATTGTGCCGCCTGCTTCTCTCGCTGCTTTGCAATTGACAAAGCATCATTTATCACGCTTTGCATTCCAATTTTTCTTTGCACGTTTTCCAGCTCATCATAACATAATTATGTTTCTGTTTCCTTCAGCCAGGGGCTGATACTTTCTTTTACTAAGACAACAGCTGCACTGCACAACCTTGATGAATCCCCATAAGGGTAAAATGAGTCTGTGGCGCTTGTTTCTGCCTTGGCAACCCAAATGTTCAAGCTCTTTTTTATGACAAATGCTGCTCTAAAATGCACCCAACCCCGATGCTTTCATAGAATTTCTCAAAATTAGGTTTTATGTTGTAAATTAGACTTGAAATATTAAACATTCAGGCTGGTTTGTAATTTTAAAGGCTTTGTAACATTTCTGTTTATGGTGTTTATAGGTTATAGACTCTGGGATGGAACTTAGCAGGCTGTAGTTACTGATGTGAAATTTGTATTTTGAATGAAATTGACTTTATGTGAGACAATAAGCACAATCTGAAGGTCTGTTTTATGTCCCCAAAAACCATCTCAAGGCAGTTTTCATGGTACAGGTAAATAATTTCCTTGATTAAGGCCTCAGTTACTTCAGCCACACTGGGACATAAAGGTAATTACAGAAACCCCATCTCTGAAGGGCACTAAGTGCTAGTGTTGGAAAAAGACACACAGTATTTTTATTATCAGTTGTGGAGATATTTTATTTAACTCCAACGTAGTGCTTTGAACCTGAGATTTTAAAGTACTTCAGAAAGGAAGAATGATTTTTTTTATTTTACATGAGAGAAATCAGGGCAGAGAAAAGTAGGGCTCAATGCTGGAGGCAAGCTGAGGGCAGAATCCATTCTTAATGCTCCTGATTTTGTTTACCCAATTATACCATTACTAACTCCCATCTCATCTCAAAATCTATCCATCAGAGCACTGTGTACAATGAAAGATGCAACTTTTTCAGCCATTGAAGATTGCCTAGGTTTGTAAATATATGGGATATTGTGTCCTGGACAAAACCACAGTCTGGACAATTGCATTCTTCAAGGCAACATTTTCCCTACTCTTCAGGGCAACATTTTCCCAACAATTTTGCTTTCTATCCTATTGTCCTGGTGTTATTACTCCTGACATCTTCATTTAAAGATTGTTTGTATTTACACATAAAAATTACAGTATATCTGTACATAGAGACAAGAGTTTAACTGATATGATCAATCCTATCAGTCGTATCTATGTGCTCCATGATCTAAGGATACATTGGGATACTTGAGAGTGTTTTATTTTTGTGATGTTTGAGTTCTGTCCACCACACTGGGCACTGATGCAATTGCCTGAAAAGCAATTAAATGTTAGGAGTTGATGAAAATGCTCCCTGCCCAGCCAGGGCCAACTTCTCTCCGTGAATGGTGAGTATGGTTCTGCTGTTGATAAAAAAGGCTGCTTGTTTTGGAAAGACAATGAACACATGGCTCATGAGAGGAGTTTGCCTTGTGCTCCTTCCTCCTTGTAATCCCGAGGAAAATTCTGGCATATTTCACTCAGATATATTTTAGCTTTTTTTCATCTATCATCAGTTTCTTTACTCAGTCCACTCATGTTCAATGTAAGATGTGCATTTTCTTTCTGATTAATGTACAGTAATTACTTCCTAGCATCTGCCTAACAGATTTTGTAAGAAAAGTAACTCTTCAAATATTAAGGAAAAAAATATTAATGTATGAAATCTTTGAAATCTCCATTACTGGGGTTTGTTATCCACAGCTGACTGGATTCATTTCCCAGCCAGGAAGCCGGTTCAGCAAAACAGCTGCATTAGTTATTTAACTGGAGGCTTGATCCTGCTCTTGCTCTGATGCAAAGCAGGAAAATAAAGAGAAAATAAAGACTATCCCTAGTGTGAAATGCACGTTGCAGAAAAAAGAAACATTGTGTTATGGAACAACACAAGAATTGTAGCAGATTCTCTGCCATCCTGGTATAGGTGTTAGGGAAGACCTCAATGTCTTGCAGAAATCTTAACTCAAATACACTGCTTGCTCCTGGAGGGTTCTTGTACTGTGGTAGCACCAAGTGACCAACAGAATTAAGGCCCAGTTGTGCTCAGTGTTGTGCCCTAATACCATAAAATCACATGTGACCTATTCTGTACTAAGCACCACACTCATTACTGCTTGCATCTGGTTCATAATTGTTCTCTCTCAGTTATTTAATTTTTACAGCGTCTGCTACAATTACTTTATACCTTCTAGTGCAGAAAAAACTCACTCACTGGTTTTTCTCCTAGGCTGAATGAATACATGTGGTAATTAACCCAGAGGTACATGGAAAGAAGAAGTCAAATGAGCAGCATTGCAGTGAAAAAGGGGACAAAGCATCCCAAAATATTTCCTATATAAGATGACAGTGCTATATCTCTGGACAAGGGATTGTGACCAGAGCCTCGCATGCCGTAAAGATGGATGTCATAATCCCCTTAACACCCTTCACTTGATCTCATTGTAACTTAGCAGAATGTGCTGTTAATAACATCAAAAGTTATCTGAGAGTTCACCACCCAACCCTCATCCTGTTTCCTCCAACACAAGTTATCCATTGTATCTGGGCTACAGGCGCTGACTCTCATGTAGCAAAGGTATCTGTAGTTTTGTTCTTGCTGCGGAGTCAGGGGACTCAGCTCCTGGCTGGAGATATCTACATGGAGCTCCATCATTCCTAGATCTTGGGAGGTTTTGAGGAAGGGGACAGCAGAGGGGAGGCTGCAACATTCAGCACCTGAGCTGGAGATTCTCTCCATCCCTCCTGTGCTTTGAAATGTGTATGAGATGCAGTGACAAACATGAGTGGCCTCAGTCCCACCCCAAGAGCTCTGCCCAGCATCCCAGCACCTGCAGGGATGGGATCACGGCTGCAGCCATGCTTTGGTTTAAAACAAGGATAAATTCCTGGCCTCTAGTTTTGTGGGGCTCAGTCTGAAATGAGACAGGGTTGAAACCAATCAACTGATGTCTGCCAAATCCTCCTTCTGCAGCCAGCCCAGACACGTTCCCCAGACTGCACCCTCCAGTGCAGCTCTCTGCCGTGGCTCATCTGCTTCTTCCTCTGCCCCCAGTTTCAAATCTTTTCAGCAATATGTTCCGTAACAATTAAGGATTTCTGGGGCAAATCCATTAAGGTCAGAAAGATATCCTTCTGCTTTGAAATATGTGAGCATGAATGATTCATTCAGCACAGCACCCCTTGGCCATTCATATCTATCTGATGATCAAATATATTTTTAATTATCAATCTATCTGAGGGGATTTTTTCACTAGACAATACCCAACTGTATTGTAAGAGCCGTTTGGATTGAGGCAGAGAATTTGGCAGCAAGATAGGGAACATTTGGGCTTTCAACACTTAGTAACATATGGAAAGAGGTTTGGAAGATTGCCACATGGGATGTAGCTTGGAAGATGCTACATTTCTTCATGCTTTTTTTTTTTCCCTGAACAGAAGTATAAGAAATTTTGCTTTTTTTGAAGGATCCTAATTCCTGTTCATTTTCCATGCTGCTCTAGGATAAAGCACTATGCTCAGCTGCAAGGTGTGAACAAAATCAGCTGCATGTTTATGGTCAGCTGTAGGTGGGCAATTAAAAGGGTGGTGATATTGCAGGTTTTTCCATGTTTTTGCCTCCCAGTTCATGAGATCACTCGCAGGTGAACTCACAAAACTGCAGTCCGTGTCTCTCACAGTCACTGCCTCTGTTGTCAGAAATAGAGCATGGAGGATTTGGTGACCAGAGCAGAGGAAGGAATATCTCCTTCAGAGGTATGCAAAGACCTGTAGCAATGGCTCTTGAGAACTCACCATGTAAGTCAGAAGAGTAAAAAATATAGGCAAATCTCTAAATCAGGTGGATGGGATTTGTTTTAGAATGAAACCTCTGCCTTTCTGAAAAAAACCTGGAAAAGATAGTGTGAGTTTCAAGTCTTTCTTTTAGCCTTATATCCAGAGGCACATTTCTGAGCCAGCTAAAATTTGATTTAGAATGTTTTAATATTTTGCTTCTTCTCACAGAGCATGCACTGAAGAACATTAGTTATTCCTCTTTTCTGTGGACATAATAGCCTGAAGTTCTGCTATTCTGTGGATGCACTTCCCTTTCTGAGTTTAGATTTTGGTGTCCATTTAGAAATCTTTAGAACCTAACAGAGTTACATCCATATTTTTCTTAGAGAGTTAATTAAGGAGCATTAAAACTAATGTACAGACCAACCTTTCCGAAAACCCTATCCAGTTACATGCTTTGCAGCTCCATTCCCATCTCTACTGATCCAAAAGGAGAAACAGGACTCTCCTATCAGCCTGTTCCTGCTGTCTGATTAACTGGCAGCTATCACAGCTCTTCTTTTGCTCTGTTACAGTTTCATTTCCAGAGGAAAAGACCCTGATGGATGTTGAGTCTCTGGATTGTGGCACCACTGCAAATTAAATGAGGTTTCTGTTTATACCAAAGGGCCAGCAGTGCCTCCTTAATCAGGCTGTCTGTTCTTTGGAAATCAGCAGATATTTTGCCTAAAAGCACCCAGCAGTGCAGTGTAACTCAGTAATAACTGTTTATTGGGGCTCAGGAGGGAAACCTCAGAAGAAAAACTATAGGTGCAGTTAGAAGCACTGGTGAGTGGTTGACTTTGGGGGCTTTCTTTTGCCTTTTGTTTTTAGATTGCCTAAACTTGATGGAGGCTCTTTCATTTAAAAGACAGAAAGACCTACAAATTAAGCAACATCTAGCTCGTAATGTGTGAAACTGCAATTTGCATACATCATGGCAGCTGCTGAGTTGGTCCTTATTACCTCTGCTGGAGTGTTAATTTAACCACAACTTTCTCATTTATTTAAATGGAAAAGCAGCGGGTGGCTGGCATGCCACATTATCTGTCAGGCAACCTGGGAATCAGTTGACAGAGCCAGAAAAGAGATTTCAATTCAGAGGGGCTGCAGGGTGCTGCCTCCCAGACCTGTGGTCACAGGAGAGCTCATGATTGCCCTTGGTCTGCTCTAAAGGTCAACACTAACCCCAAGGAAAAAAAACCACATCAATATTGTATTTGGACCGACATAAGAGAACAGATAATACAATTAAACTTGAAATCTCTGTATTTCTGAATTTTTTTTCTCTCTGTGTGTCCAAACTGGCCCTGTTTATACAGATATGATATATACAGATATGATAACCAAAACTTCATTACTGGTTCTGACAACAAATAGAAGAGGAGAGTGAGGTTCTGCTCTGAACCATGGCAAGAGTTACAGAGAACATGGGTTCAGCTCAGTACCTTAGCTGTGATGTTTCAGTGGCAGCAAAGAAAAACCGCATCCTGATGGCAGCCAGAGTTTAAATGAGCTGATGTAGGTGTCCTCTGAAGTTCAGCCAGAACTGAATGTGGCTCATGGTCCTGCAAAGCTTCACCCATGGGCTCTTTGCATGCACCCACCCACCAAAACAGGCGTCCTTCATTCGGGTGAAGTGTGACTATTGTGTAGCTGCTCTCAAAGTTTGGACTGTGATAAACACAGTCTTGGAAACTGGTCAGACTTTCTCCTAAAAAAATAAGGGCTATTTTTCCAATAAGTGAATCACTAACAGTTGAGATTTAGAAGGCAATGGCTTTGCTCATGCAGCACCAGAATATACTGTATGACTGGTGTTATGCAGACATGGCTCTAAAATGTTAAATTCAGCACATATTTCCTAAACACTGATATATTTGCATCAAACGTGCCTTTTCTGTCTCTGATGCCTACTGCTTCTCGTTGTTTTAAAATACACTGTGTTAAAAGATCATGCATTTGTTGAATTATCACAGATACTCTTTCCTTTGGCATTAACTTAACAAAGTTCAGGAAAAACTTGTCTTCGCCCACATCTCAGCCATTCATTTTTATAATAAAAATCACCATGACAACAGATAATGATATCAGCATGAAAGGATTATGACTTAATTACATGAAGAAGGTGAAAACAGGCTTGGCTTACAGCAGAAAAAACTTTTAATTCCAGAAAAAATATGGGGGGCACATGCTCTATTTGTGACATCATGAAGTGCTGCTGAGAGCTGCCTGGGGGTTGCCCCACTGCAGGATCGGGTGTCCCAGTTAATTCAGTGAAGTGCAAGAGAAATGCTCGGAATTTCATGAGCAATACAGAGAAACTTGCCTTAAAAGTGTGTTTCTGTGAAACAGGCTCATTATAGAAATTATCAGAAGAAACGCACTCATAACAGAAGCATGATTATTATTATTATTAGAGTGGACTGGTTTCATATAAGTAAAATTAACTACATAAATGTTCCACTGTTTACCAGCACCGTACTATAAATCGTTCCAAGTTAGAGGAGAGCAGGGCAATTTAGGGGATATGGTCCATTTTTATCGCAGCTGTGGCATTTCATCAGCACACCATTCTATCTTGGCTTCCGTGAGAGCTGCAGTATCAGATTGGGTATTTTTATTTCTAAGATAAAGCTGAACTTTTAATAAGAACAATCTGGGAGTTTAGACAACATATATCTTTGTAATCTGATCTATTGAATACTCTGACTTGAATAAACTTTAATCGCTGTGATTTTTTTTCCCTTGTTTTGTTCACAAATTGTAAGAAATATGCTTTTAAAATTATGCACTTTAATTTTCCCTCTAAACCCAACAAACTGCTATTAGCAGTTGAATGTTTCTGCACACTTCCTCTGTGGCTTTTAGAAAAACTGTGTAATAAAGTCATCAGACTAAAAATCTAGATAAGGAAACACATTTCATTTTCAATTTTCTCAGAAGCTATTATGATCAATCAACCAATTAGTATGGTGAAAAATAAATTAATGCCATTTAAAAAAGAACATTCTGAAAACCCCTTAATGTCTTTCTCAACCCCAAGTATTGGCTCAACATTAATCAATTTTATAACCTCAAATTTTGCTTAATCTTTTTTCCATTTTTGCTTAAACATATGGAAATAAAAATAGTATATTATGGCCCTCTGTGTTCTCCTTTAATTTTCAGAGTACAAGATGTACATCAGTGCAGCCCCACTGTTCTGTACCAATTTAGTGGATCTGTTTCTGATCTATACCAGCACAAACAAGAAGATAGTCAGGCCCTAAAACATACAGATAACACTTGAATTTGGTCAGCAATCCTTCTTTGTGTACAGCTTCAGCTCTTGGTGATCTCGCAAAAGGGCAGGAGAATCAGTTTGGGAAACTTTCCATCAGCTATGGAGACAGTGGCCTTGGTTGTGGGAAGGACTTGGACAGGGTCAGCAAGCACCAGCATCTGCTGAGGTTTGGTACCCAGGCTCAGAGATAGGTGGGTGCCAGTCTGAGCATCGCCTGTGCTGAAATTGCTCCAGCCACCCAGAGCTGTGCCCGGTTCTGTGCAAGCTCTAGGGGGAACCTAACTCCTGAAGTGGTCACTAAGCACCCCAAAGAAGAGCCTGCTGCTCCCCAGCACAGCCTGGCAGGCAGCAGGGCAGGCAGCACAGGGATGGGGGAAGGAGAATGGCACTGGTGCCAGTCGGCTGTGTCCTAATGTGCCCCTGTGGCTGACATTAGAGCAGCTCCTCGGCCCAGGCAGGAGCCAGTGCAGGCTATTTATAGCCCTGGCACCTCACTGCTCACAGGAGCTCTGTCTGCTCTGTGAGAGCTCTGCTTCCCTCTCCCATGCACTCTCATAGGCACTTGCTGCTCCCAGCGTCGGAAAGGTACAGTTAAATCCCATCCCCTCTTGGAGCAGGAAAGGGAAGGGTGTTTGGTGTTGGGACAGATGGACAATGTGGAATCACCAGCTTACGGTGGGTTGCTGGGTGCACAGGAAACTTGTGGGCAGGGATATAGAATGTTTGTCTTGGGGAACCCTTAAAGTACTGCAGAGGGAGCATACACCCAGTGCTGCAGGGCCAGCTGCATGGCAGTGACAGGGGGAGGAGGCTGTAGGACCCACTGCTGGTGCCAAAACAGAGCCCTCTCAGTTCCTTGCGGTGTCTGCTGTCCCGTTCATAAAGGAAATGTAAGAGATTAGTCACAAAGTTAGGACAGGAACCATTGATCAGCATCAGACTTGGAGTCTGTTTGCAGCTATGTGGGGTTTAACAGCAGTGTGGACACAGGATCAGCCTGTGCTTGCAGAAATTTCCGTGCCTGAGGTCTGCACATGGTGGGGAGATTTGAATACTCCACAAACTTGCAAACAGCTGGACTTGCTTCCAAGCTTTCTGGAAGCTCAGAGAAACTCTTGCTTCTTCCATCAGTGTATCTGTATGTGCCTGGGACTGATCCCTGCCATCAAAGGGATGAACATTTTCAGTATGAGGGTTCAGTGGGGATTGAAGATTTAGGAGGTATTGAATGTGTATGTCAGGGGCCATTTTGGAGGTGGTGCTGTGTTGTTGCCATGGGCTGCTCTGAATTTTCCTTTCTGTGAATATTGACATACTCAGATATTTGCTTGGTAGTGATTGAAATTGGAACTGGAGAAATTTAATGGTGAGTTTGGATTCAAACTTGTAACTGATGAAATTCTGACATCAAGTTATAAGGGTTTCCAATTCGCACTTTATTCTAATTTCATTGCTGAGTGGCAGGGCTATTAAAGTTTTTACATATTAGCATTTACTCACCAGAGGGATGCATGCTCCAGAGTTATGTAAATATTAGCAATTAGAGTTCACAACCTTTTCTGCTGTAAGAATTCAAAGAGCACCTAGTTTGCACGGAATTATTAAATTATGTTTCTTTTAATTGTGATACAGTTTGTGTCCAGTTTACATTGCATGATATAACTCTTCCAGAAAGTGAGCCTTTCCTAAACTCGCCAGTATATTTAGAGAAATGCAAAAAGAGAAACCCCTAAGGCCCTTGTCTGGCTGCTTAAAGAGCTACTGAAATGCATTTTAGAAATACATTTTCCCTCTACTGGCATCTGTCATTGTAAAAAACTTGTGCATCCTCCTTCTGTGAATAAGCACTTTGCCATTTCAGTTAGTTTTCATATGTAAGAAAAATTATCTGCATATGTGAATTGTAAAAGAAATGGGGCTCTGTTATGTATATCTTTAGCTTCTATTTTTCTCATGCAATTAATGCACATAATTGGCTCAGACTGGGATTTGTTCATAGGCATTTGTTTGTTAACAGAGCTACATCAATTTTCTACTTAAATTGTGGGATTCTTTTGACTGATTTCACTGAGCTTTGAACCAGAGTAGGATTAAGTCAGGTGAAGGTACATTTGAAAAGATGGCCCATAGGGTCTTTCATTTTCAGCTGCTTTGATTTTTTTCATGAATCTATAGCAGTTTAAAGAGAAAAAATATGCCTGGTATTGGCTGAGATAGGATCAATATTAATCCAATCCCACATCTAGGCCTCTGTCTTGGCAGTAAACGGAGCTCAAACTGTCAAATCTTCCCAGAATCATAAACTACCCAAAGGCTTTGAAAACTGATCAAAGCATCTTCAGGTCTCCAATGGTCAATCATGCTCCCAAACCCAGTTTTTGAAGCTTTGCAGATTGCTTAAAAAAATCTCCCTGGTAGGTACCAAGTTTCTCCTAGCCCAGAAATCCTTGTTGAGTCCAATTTTATTTTCATTTTAAAATAAGAGCAATGAAATGAGAAGGAAAATGAAGCTTCTTAAGAAAGGCCAGGCTGCTTCTGTAGCAGTCTGAGTGGAGATGACTGCAGGCTGTGCTGGAGTGGGATGCTTGGAGCAGCTGGGATGCAGGGATGCACAGAGGGGAACACAACACTGCCACAGCTGCCTGCATCTGCAGGAGCAGCTGGTAGGTCACCAGCCTGTCTTTCTGCACTGAGAGCCTCCTTTTGCACCAGTTTCAGATTGTAACCAGCTAGGAAAGCTCCCATGAGCCTGCTAGCAGCACATCCCAGCAGGAGCTTGGATAGAGTGACACCACAGAGTGCCTTGACTCAGGCTCCTCAGTATCAGACAGCATGTGAAAATTATCAAGGTGCCATGGGGATGGAGGGAGGAAAATAGTTAAAATCTCTCTCAGAAGGATTGTTAGACTGTATCTTATATGGGCCAGTGATGTAATTTGATTTGTAGTGTTCGTAGTTTCAAAACCTCAAAATTCCTCCTTCCATGCCAGGAATAAATCAGTTCAGATCATCTGAACTGTATCTGTTATGGGGCTGATCCTGGCAGATTGAGAGGGCTGAGCAAGGAGAGTTCTTGCTGTGACTTTAGTAGAAGGTGATCCCATCATCTGGCAAATCTTTTAGAAGTCCTTAAGCTATTTAAGGTTGAAGTTTTACCTTTAAAAGTGATGCAGACATTTCAGTTCCTACATTGCACACTGAGCTGAAGCAGGAGATGGGCTTTTAACTTAATTAGATGCCTTTGAAAGCCTGAAAATCCTAATTCTCTAAGTAACTGACAAATGACTGAATATGGAAAACTTCCAGAAAGGTACCCTGGCTGCTGGTAGCTACAGTGATAACTTGAAACACATCCAAGCACTAAAAGTGTAATTGTAACAGAGAACCATCTTTCAGTGACATTTACCTGTATGCCCATACGAACATAAATTTCCTAAAAAGAATTGGTTGTTGCCCCAATTAATGTTCTGCCACAAGTCTGTATACTTTATCTGGACAGCATGGATGAAATTAAATCAAGAAATCATATCTGAGTCAAAGCAAGAAAGTAAAGGTTCCCTGAAAGTGTGAGTGACCTTTTCATCACAGATCTCCAGCCACAGAGTAGAGATGCTTCTCAGTCTGACCACCAATAATTATTCTCTGAATCTGCTTTTTGAGCCATTTGGGCACCTAAGTGATGTTGATTTAGTCTGTGGATTTCATCACAATTTGTCTGCAATAATATCACATTGGACTGTATCAGTAGCTTAAGACAAAGTATCTAATTTATCCCCTATTATCCCTGAAAAAATGAAGAAAATTAGATTGGATTGACACAATTTGTTCTTGAAAAATAGGTGCTATAACTGCTTTTATCACCTTGTTACCCTCTAAATCCTTATAATTCAATCACCTAATAATTCCTTCTGGCATCTTTCCAGCTGTCAGAATTAAGAGAATGATTCCTATTATCCTATAGATATAGGAACATCTATAATTCATTGGAAGCTGCGTTTATATATCTTATTATACCTTTTCCTTGTATCAAGATTAGCATTATTATTTGCCCTTTTCAAGCACTGTGGGATCTTTCACACAATTTAAAATCTTGATCTTAAATGCCAGCACAGCCTTCATAATTAAACCCTGGGATTATAACATTATTATCATCTGGGTGCTGATTTCTGCCTCACTGTGGCTGTCAGCCAAATGTCATAATGCATACAATTAACAGATTTGCTTCTCAGCTTACTGATAACAAAGGAAGCACAAATAATTCATAGGCAGAGGCACTGGTTCTTTGATGTGATTGAACTCTGATCCTTTCAGCACCTGAAGGGAGGCAGGCTGAAGGCAGGGCAGCCTCATTAAGGCAAAGAAAAAAAAAAAAAAAGCAGAGGAGGACGAGGAGGATGCAGGAGGTGCCCCCCACGCTGGGTGCTGTGACCTCTGCTGGGCCAGGTCCTGCAGCTCCCACCCTCCCACCACGGCATGGAAAGGGGAGATTCCTTGGGAAAATACAAAAAAACCCTATGTCCCAGACAAAAATACAGACAAAAATACAGACAAAATAATGTCTCTAATTACAAGGTAACCTTTTTTTTTTCCCAGAGGTTGGGGGAAATTCCTGGTGAGCTACTTCCATCTGGTTTACAGTCCCTTTGCGCTGGGGCAGTTCAAAGAGGCTGCAGTGTAACTGAGAATTGAGGACAGCATTTATTTATAGTTTGATAGCCTCATAAAAGCTGGAGAGCTGAGCTCACAGCAGTGTGCTTATTTATGTTTTAAACTGCTCATGCAGCATGCTACTGCCTCACAAAGCGTATGCTGGAGCTCCTGCATGCCATTATATATGGCTCTTCATAAGGTCCATGGCACAAAGGCAAAAAAGGAAAAGTGAAATTAGACCAACTAAATGGTTGATGTAAAAATTAAAGTAGCAGCCAGAACTGGAGGAAAATTAATAGCCTGGCTCTGAAATAAAGTAACATCCAATGAAGGTTTGCACCTGAATCAATTTCTCACAATAGAAGAAAAAGAATATTCCAAAATTCTGAAGAATAAGGCATTAACTCTGATTTCAGCTCCTGGTGACCTTACAAAGGATTTAGACCTTGCACTGGAAGTTTTATAATTCAACAACCCAGCCTCTGACACAATCTGAGAGCAGTGTCTCGCTGCAAATTATATTTGTATCACACTTATCCTCTCTTTTAATATCAATGTACCATCTTTTTCCCTCTGTAACCCAGAGGGAAAGCAAAGCAGCACTGTTTCATTATTACCCTTTAATAGTCTTTCCAGTGATATAAAGGAGAATATTAATATCCTTCCAATGACCTCACCTAAACACTGCTAAAAGCCAGGAGGGAAGTGACAAGTTTGCAGTTAAAGCTCAGGGATGAATTTCTGAAGTTAATGAAAGGATTTCACCCCTGGGTTTTAATCCTGTCTTCTTTTTAACCTTTTAGCTTCAGTTTCCTCAGCGGTAGAACAGAGCAAGTACACTCACATACAAGTCAACAGCACAATTTTGTTGAGTACAGTTCAGTCAGGAGCTTGCTGTGCTGTCAAAGCACAGAGATAAAGAAGGTGTGCTCTGACAAGGGAAGGTGAATATTGTCTTCTTTAAAAAGTGTGAGGTAACCACGCTCTTCCCACAGCTCTGCCTGGGGAAGCAGCATTGCTCTGCAGAGCTTAATGAGGTAGGTGAATGCAGGTTGGAGGGTTGCAGTGATCCTGCCTGAGAGGTGCAGACTCTTGGCACAGGGTGAGGTGATGGTTGGGTGTGGAGCAGCTCCATCTCCTGCTCCCAGGCTGGGGGTAGTCCAGCTGCTGCTCCTGGGAGAGCACCCACAGCAGACCCAGCAGCTCTGAGGGTGGCAGAAGAGTCCACTGGGTGCAGATGGGCACTGCACCTGGGCAGTGGGTGTGGGACTGATCCATCGTTTCATTAATACCTCAAGTAGTACATAAATGGCATGAGCTGCATTGTGCCCTAAGATTGCTATTGCTGAGGCCTTAGTGATGAAAGAGAGGAGGAAATGGCTGAGAGCATGGTGTGCCAGATATGCTAATCACTGCTATAAACACTTTAAAATTCACAAATCTGATGAACAGTGTAATCACAGGCAAAGTGTTGCTCTTAAGAAAGCTAAATTAACAGTGAAAGAAATCTTAAAGGTGACCAGCAAAGGAAATGAAATCATAACTCAGTTCTACACACAGCTTCTTCCTGATCTGTACAAAAATCTGGGAAAAAATGATGGTGATTCATCATCTCACTTGTTCCTTACATTAAAAATGCACATTTTGACCAGTATAGAAAAGATGGGGGATGCATGAAGTTCTGACATCACAAAAGAGAAAGGAGAGAAGTTGACAATTTTGGAGGAAAAGTCCTGATTAGTCATATAGTGAAACAGTATTGGGGCTTGTTGGTACTTACTAACACTCTCATGCAGTTGGAGATGAACAACCTGACTCAAGACAGTACAGCTCATCTTGTTTAAGACGTCTGTGCTTATGGTCATTGAGATGATAAGCATGATCTCTGAGAAACGCAGAGGTTCCTTTATCAAAATGCAGTGGAAATCAACTATTACAAGGTGATAAAATAGCACAAGGGGAAAACAATGAACTGTCCATCAAATTATCATGTAGGATAAAAAAGGAGCATTTCCTATCTCATGAAAGGCTTCTACTGACTGTAAAGACTGCTCCAGAGGCAGTTAAGACCTATGTTTTCTCAAATGCAGTATTTAATTTCAGTGGAAAGAAGCAAAAAGAAAAAAGCAAAAGAAGAAATTCTAGATTTTGAAATATCATCTCTGTATTTTTTGTACTAAACCTACTGTTTTGATTGAATTTTAAAAGTACCATAAGAAGAACTCAGAGCTTGGCCCACATCCAGACATTAATGTTTAGTCTTCCAAATCCATTTTTAAAATCCGGTAATAACCCACTTTCATTTCTCAGATTTGTTGCTTCTGGTTCCATATTTAGAATATGGAAAGAATTGATAAAATCAAGGAAATGCCAATCTTCAAGCATGCTTGGCTTTTAATTTAGCACTCAAACTGAGGAATCTACCTAATTTGCAGAATGATGACTAATTCCAAAAGCAACTGAACAGCTCAAAGAGTAGGTTTGAGTTTGGTGATATAGCTGTAGATTTTCTTTCCACCTGGGAAATAACTATAATATTTTTAAAGACCTACCTATCTAAATCTGTAAAAAAATCTGGGCTGTTGTAAAATACCTTTTGAGCAATTTCAAAGAATTTCATAAACTCATTTTTTATGTTGATACATGTTTCTCTAATGAAACTAAGACTTCTCTTTGTGCTGCCAGGATTTGAGAAAACCAATTCAATCTGCGACACAAGCCCTTGATCCTGCAAATATTTAAGCTGGTTAGGAATGTTACTAATTTCAACAGTCTCATTAAGCACTTTGTAGCATGTTTACAATGTGTTTCAAACATGGTTATACCACAGCTTTAGGACTTTTTCATGTACTGGTGATTCATGACATGAGCCCTTAATGCATTTCAAAAACAGAACTGTCTCATTACCATATTACAGCCAGAAACCATGATAAGGACTGGTATCCCTCAAGTGATGGTAAATGTCACTCTCCCACTGAAATTCTACTCCTGTAGCTCACATTCTGCAGCTTCCTGATCTGAAAGACTGAGATTCACTGAAGGATCTACCTTCAAAAACAAACAAACAAAAAACCAAACCAAAAATCAAACAGAAATGAGACCATGAACTTCCTTCCCGCCCCCCCCACCCCAATTAAAACTGGAGGGATTATGTGAATAATTAAAGTTTAATTAAAAATCTCCTTTGAGCTTACAGTGAGTGGAACCAAAACTGTGAATCTGCAGCACATAAACATACTGCTGAGAAGAGGGAGGACAGCTCAAAGGCTCCTGTACTTACTCCTGAGGAAACCAGTAGCAACTCTGTAGAAACCAGTGAGCTATGTTTTGGTGGGAGAGAGTTAAGAATCTGGCCAGTTGGATAAAGTTGCTTCCTGCCACTTCACTACCAGTCTTTGGAAATAAAAGCTATCTCTGCCCACAGCATTGTCTTGACTCTCTCAGCTCAATTTTTATAGGCACTGGAACAGGATCAGGGAAAGGATCCTGAGTTGAAAGCAGTTGAAAAAGTTTGCTTTGAAGGGAAGTCTGTAATTGTTAAATAATCACAAAACTTAGGGGTAGGTATTGAATACTGAAGGTCATTTGAAGTGTTGATTTTTCCTATATTTTGTCTTGGAGACCTTGAACCTGAAACATCACCATACTTTTACACAACTTTTATGCACTACTGATTTATATCACACCACACAGATGATTAGATACTTCCAGCAATATTCATTTGCCCAACAGTTTTTTGCACAATGTTATGCTTATATTTCTAGAAACATTCCCAATGAAGACCCTGCGTTCTGAGGATATCTAAAGAGAAGAAGTTTGGAGATCCACCATGGACCGCAAGGCTGAGGAGAAGAGAAAGCAGCGCCACAGCTTGGCTTTACTGGAGCAAGTAAAGAGAATGAAAGAATCCACAGAGATAATCGATGTCGTGCTGGTTGCAGAAGGGGAGAAATTCCCCTGCCATAAGGTGGTGCTGGCTGCCTTCAGTGCCTATTTCAAAGCCATGTTCACGTGTGGCTTGGCCGAGTGCTCGCAGAGGGAGGTGGTGCTGTACGATGTGTCTGCCGAGAGCGTGGCTGTGCTCCTGCACTACATGTACAGCGCCGAGCTGCCCCTCACCAACCACAACGTGCAGACTGTCGCCCTCGCCGCCTACTTCATGCAGATGGAAGAGGTTTGTGACATGTGCCAGAAGTACATGATGGACCACATGGATGCCTCCAACTGTGTGGGCATCTACTACTTTGCAAACCACATTGGGGCGGAAGATTTGTGTGACCAAGCGAGGAAATACTTGTATCAGCATTTTGCTGAGGTGAGCTTGCAGGAAGAAATACTTGAGATTGAATTCCAGCAGCTGATGACTCTCATCAAATCGGATGATCTGAATATTTCCAGGGAGGAGAGCATTCTGGACCTTGTTATTAGATGGGTCAAGCACAGCAGAAAGTCACGTTCAGAACACCTCGTTGAGCTCCTCAAGCAAGTGAGACTGGTGCTTGTCAGCCCCTCTTTTCTCGTGGAAGCCCGGAAAAGGAACACAATGATTCTGTGCAATTCAGAATGCAATGACATGTTTGAGGAAGCACTGAAAACCATTAAACTGTCCAACCAGCCTTCCCTCAGCCTGCGATACGGCATGGAGACGACAGATCTGCTGCTCTGCATCGGCAACAATTCCCTTGGCATTAGGTCCAGGCACGGCAGCTATGCGGATGCCAGCTTTTGTTACGCTCCTGCGACACGGAAGACTTACTTCATTTCCTCCCCGAAGTATGGAGAGGGCTTAGGGTGTGTTTGCACTGGTGTTGTCACTGAGAAAAATGATATCATTGTGGCAGGCGAGGCAAGCGCCGTCAAAATGTCTAGACAAAGGACCAGGAACATTGAAATTTATAGGTGTGTACCCTCTGTCAGAAAATCCCTAATTATTTAAAAATTTTAGCTCTAAATCATGTCTCTGGGGACAAAAAAAGAAAAAGGATCATTCAACAAGTGTTCTCTATTTGATTTTTTTTTTTAGAGATTTGGAATATTTTAATCAATTTGTCACAACTTATTTTCACAGCACTGAGTTGTATACATACAACCAAATCTTGATGTCTTTTCTCCTGAAAGAATGCCACTGTTGTGGCATCTCTGTGTAAACGAGCTTGGTTAGATCAATGCATGTGGATTTTATATTCTCCTTACTCAAATCTCAGCATTTTCGTTGGATATTTCTTTTCTAGGTCATTAGCAGGGGGAAATGAGCCAAGTGAAGGATCCAATGAGCCCAGTAAGACAGAGAAAACATACTTCTCTGTTGATGTTTACGATAGTGCTTCATAGATTAAAGATAATGATTGATAGTTCTAAAACCTTATTCTGTTTTTACTCATATCTTTTTCAGATGCACACATTTTAAAGAAAACCAGACATTTCCTTGATTAAAGATAAAATTTTTAAATGGTGACAGCATTTTCATATACAAATGCCTAAATTTGAGGAAATAAATCCATACTGAGGCAGCTGAAGTGGCCTTCTTTCCAGCAGTGTTGAGTTCTCACTGCTCAGACTAATTTCAGCAGAAATAGTGATTGAGCAGCACATGCAGAAATAAGGGACTTCTCACCTTAATTAGGGTCAAATATCTTTGAAAGAACACTTAGGATTCTTCCTACTGAAAATGCTTGATCTTGCAAACATTGGGCTCAACTTTTTATTTTCCCTGTGAAGGAGAGAGCTCCTCTTGTCATTGTATTGAGTGAACACTGAGGATTAAATGGGGTAACATTTCCAAACAGGCTGATGGGACCTCAGTGAACCAGGGCATTTACAACTCTGGATTTTCCTACAGATACCACCAGCGAGGAAACCATTTCTGGCACAGCCTGTGCACCACTCAGCTCCGTGAGCTCTACGCCTTGGGCACTGCCCACAACGACCTCTATGTCATAGGAGGGCAAATGAAAGTGAAAAATCAATATCTGGTCACAAACTCTGTGGAGAAGTATTCCATGGACCAAGGCAGCTGGAGGAGCACAGCACCCCTGCCAGTGCCACTGGCCTGCCACGCAGTGGTGACAGTGAAGGACAAGCTGTACGTGCTGGGTGGATGGACACCACAGGTTGAGAATTGTGCCCATTACTTCGTTTGTTTTGTGCACTAACGAGCAGCTTTGTGTAGTTTTACAGTGCTTCCTGCATGGGAAAAGTACATCAGTGATAACAGAGGAAAAAATTGCTCACAGTCCTCTGATTGAACACATTTTGTAGGAAATCCAAACAGGGTGAAGGAGAATAATATCTGTCTATGCCATCCTCACTGTAAATACCAACTTCAGGAAGGGCAGTTTTTATTCACAGAGATGTGCACAGTGGGCAAGAGTTTGAAATACATCTCCTTTGTCATTATAGGTTCCAGACTTTCTATTCCTTATTTACCATCCTCTCAGTTTTTCTAGATATCATAAATAATGTTATTTAATCATACAAGGACCCTTAACTGTGCCCTGTCTTCAAAAAGCATGTACACAGGTACACTTCAGGGACAAATTTATATATGACATTTAAAGTTCACCTCAATTTCTCAGGAAGCTTCCTTGGTTAACTAAAGTTAATTTATTTGATTTTCATTACATTACATTTTAAATGAAAAGTCAAAGCATTCTCTGGGAAACAGAGTCCTTTAACCAATCCATTTATTTGTTTCTGTTGCATTGCTTGGCCATGTAAAGTTTTTACAGGGATTTTCAGCAGGGCCACAGCAACTATGTTCAGTAGTACAGAGATTATACAGAGCTATGCTACAAGGAAGATGGATGTCAGGGGCAGTGCTTGCTCTCTCCAGTTGATCCCAGTGCAAAAGATCTTTTTTAAAAGTCTAGCCCATTTGTATTTATTGCTTGGTGAATTTTAAATTTGAGTGCTCAGGAAAAAGCCCCACATTCACTTGACAATGAAGTGGAGCATCTGTAATCCTCGTTGCAATATGTTCAGACTGTCATCACAACTCATCTGTTTCTGTCCTCTTGAAATAAATTACTGTTCAAAGTATTTAAAAGTGAGATGCATTCAGCTAACAAGACTTCCACCTCTTTGGATATTTTGAGTGCAGGAGTCCCCAAGGAGACAACAGAAAGATCAGAGTGTATTTCTGATACAGAAACAACTGTGCAGGGGTGTCTCATATTTAAAGAACTAAAATACCAAAACACTTAATGTAGAAACAATCTGTCTGTAAAAAAAACTTGAACTGAAAGGTATGTCATATAATAAAGATAGATGTTGAAGTCAGACAACCAGCTTTGTTAAGCTTTTTTCCAGAACAGATTGTGAGAGGGAAAAGTGGCTTAGAAGCACACATCAGGACTGTTGAGCCAAGAACCATTTAAAAAAAAAAAAAAAAAAAAAGAACCACCTAAAGTGGATTCCTCCTCACCAGTACTATCACTAACAATGCACAGGAGTCTGAGTTTATATATAAATAGGTTCAAGAAGAGCAGATTAACAGCAATTGATCAAACCCCACAGCTTTGTAAGATTATGGTGTACCTGAACAGACCAGAATAAATTAGCTAAAGTTCTCAAAAAAGTGCTCTAAGACCAGCACTGCAGAGTGCTGAATTCTTCTGGTACCATCTATCTTCCCGTCAGATGCAGTGATTGTAAGTGTGGGGCTACCACAGCTGCACTGGGAAAGCAAATGAGCTGGCCAAGGCAGGGGCTGTCCCTGTGCTGAGCAGCACTGAATGTTCTGTCAATCCTGAACAAACACTAACGACAGCATTGACAGAGTGCCCTAAATGCACGTGTCCATTACAGGACAGAGATAAATACATGTTCCCTTCCCACTCAGGCTTTGTAATTGAAACAAGACAAGACAAAGTCAAGCCAGGACATAAAATGACAGCTTAGGAGGGCAAGGACTCGCTCACAGCAGCGCTGCTCTGCTCAGCACTGCTCTGGCCTCTGATGCCAGCACAGTTAAAACCCAAAGTGACTGCAGCCTGGGTTACTGGGGGTTATTAAAATAGAAGAAAGTCTGTGGTGAGGCTGAGAGGAAGGTTTCAGACCCCTGAGACATGGAGAAGAGCTGCTGGAAGTTATGTTTTCTGTACATAGACAGCACAGGGTGCACTCCAAAGAGAACATTACCACAAAAATGAGGCTGGATGTGAATTTACAGCATGTCAAGTGGTGCCTTCTCCTAAGTACATGTTTAGACTGTGCTGAAAATACATAGCTTTCAAATACCCCTCTTTCAGTGAATAAATTAGTGTTTCACACTTACCATGAGAAAGAACATGCCCCGGGCACTTACAGGGAATAACCAAGGGGCTATATATTTACTTTCTAGTTTGCCTCCTACTATCTTGTTCATGACATTAGTTGGAAAGGTCTTTTGGAACAGAAAAATAACAAGAAAAACAAGGACACATATAACACCATCACAAGCAAGCAAAGTAGCTCTCTCTTTCTCACTCTCTCTATGTGAAATCTTTCATCCCAAAATATTTCAGGATCCTCCCTCCACATCTCACTGCTTATATTCAAGGGTGTCATACCCAGAAAACAGCATCTGAGATCCCTGCATTGTATAAGACAGGTGGAGAAGGGGGAAGAAGATTAGGGAGAACAAGAGGAGTAGGAGTGAGTATAAAAAGAGTGTTATGGCAGCAAAGTTATAGCGAGGGGGTTAGGAGACTATTATGAAAACTATTGAAGTTACAGTTGTTGATCAACATTACTGCTGTTAGGCTGACTAAATAAACATGCAAATGCTTATTAGAATAAATTATATATATATTTATGTAGGCCTGAGAAAGGCTAGCAAAGTACCTCACTGAGACTCACGGTACGGTCTGAGTAATAGTAGGAAGAGATTTCAATATTTAGCATGAAAAGAAATAACAGTAGACTGGTTTTTCCTCACTATTATTAGGACTGTACAGCAGCCTTGTGGAAGGGGGCATGCTCTCCCAGAGCTGGGAACCTTAACCCTAACCCTAACCCTGAATGTATTGTTGGTACCCAAATCCTTGGCTTTATTGCTGCAGGATATAGATGCCCACTCCTTCCTTTGCCTCCCACAGCAGCCTCCCAGCCAGCATCCATGGGTGCCGTTAAACCCTGGGGACTACAATCCCCTGCAGCTATAATTGATGTGTTTATGCTATTTATCTGCTGAGCTGTCTGCTGTGATTAATTGCCTGCAGGCATGTGTGGAGGGCTCCAAATGTTGTATTATTATATGGCTGTCATATTTCATACAGATGGATCTGCCCGACGAGGAGCCGGATCGATTAAGTAACAGAACGTTTCGGTACGACCCGGGCCAAGACAAATGGATGGAAAGAGCTCCAATGAAGTTCTCCAAGTACCGCTTCAGCACAGCCGTAGTCAACGGGGAGATTTATGTCTTGGGTAAGAGGAAACAGATTTTTAATAGATAGCACCATGACTTTTTCTTCTTTCCAACAATTTGCCTTTGTGAAGTGAAATATCTCACCCTTTGTTACGTACCATTGGACAAAGCATCTCAAACTAAATGGAGAGCATTTTTCTAAAGTTATTTGTTCCCCACAGTATGTCTTGCTTCTGTAATTTATGTAGATGAAATTATGTGAATGTTTAGTGTTGCACTGGATTAGTGAATGTTGCACTGGATTAGTGCAACAAAGATACTACACTTTTAAAGACATTTTTCTATGGGGTATCACTGTGTGCTACAAATAATACTGAATATTAAAAGGTGAATAGAGAAGCCTTGCAAGCACCATTTCACAGGTGAGCAGTGAAATGCTAAGGAACATATGCAACATCAGGAAGGAATGGCATAGGGATAAAGAAAATTTCAATCTCCCAAAACCAACATCATGGGTCTCTCCTGATAAAACTCGTGAATTTTTCTCTTCCACCCACCTCAACACAGTGCATTAAAAAAAAATTCTAAATATTTCCTTTTTTCAATTTTTGATTGAATCCTTTCCGTTTTTTTGTTTCAAAACAATACTTTGACCAAAAGTTTTACCATTTGTGCAAGTGAGTTCAACAATCTGCTACCTACCCCAAAATCTTTTGCCCCAAAATCTTACTGTAGCTAGATATATGACTGGAAAGTTCTTGAAGAAGCAAGAAAAAAGTTCATACAGTCAATTAATCTACACGTGGGCTGTGAGTTGTTCATGCCTTCTGTGCTCCCCTGGTCACATGGGCAGCTTTAGGCATGAAAAACCAGCAATTGCATCAGGACCCCAGGACATTTCAATCTCTTCTGCTTCAAACTACTCCTGCTTACAAGCTTATCAAAGTGAACACAAAAATACAGCCTTATCAACTTAATACACCTCCTGTATCAGAGTGTTCTGGCTTTGTGTGGGTTGTTACATACCAGGGATAAAGCAGAGTTTGCTCCTGGCATATAATACAGAAAGTGCTTTGCAGGAGGTGTATGCAGAAAAGGTGTCTTTGAAGCAGAAGAGGAAAGTGGCTTTAATGCCGCATTTGTCTTCTTTTAGAGAAACTTCTTTCTCTCAAGTGGCTTGAGAGGCCCATAGGCACAACCACGAGGAAGGGTGAAAGAAGCCCATATGGAAAAGAGAGTTTTGCAATCAGAAAGTCATGTCATTATTGTCAAAGGTTAGTGATACAGAATGTCAGTGTACTGTTAAATAATGAGAGTGCTGGCTGCCCAGGTTCAAAGGTGCTTTGAAAATGTGGAGACTTCATGCTTTGCAAAAGGTTAAATATATATAATTATTTATGCTGACACTGATGCTCTAATAGGGCAGCAGAAGCAGCTGGAATAGCTGGGAAGAGAACAGCAGCATTCATGCGTTTCAGTAAGAAGTGCTCTGAGATCAAGACCTCGAGGGCTGTGATGACACAGGGAGTCAGGGAGCAAGAAAAAAAGGAGCTGCCTTGGGATGCATGTGATAAAACAAATTGACAGTCTTCTCCACGGCAAGCCTGACACTGGCACAAGGAAAAGGAGTGGCTAATGGGGAAAACTGCATTCATTTTCTTCCCTCAAAATCTCACAAAGCAAGAAGCATATCTGAGCGATTACAGTGATGAAATGTACAGACTGAACACAAAACACAGCCTTAAATCTGAAAAGTGCCTGTTTAAATGGCATTGAGGAAAATTCATGGTCTCACAGACCTTCAGAAGCATTTTGCTAACATAAAAAAATAAAAAGCTTTGGTTTTGTATGTGTAGCTGCCAGTGCTGCAATATTCAGGGAGCTGAACACTAACTTGATTCTTTCTTACATGCTGGCCAATACCAATAATTCTGTGTTTGAGAGAAAATCTTTGCTAACAATTCGATCTGCACATGGGTGGTAACAGGCTTTTGCTCTGCCTGCAGCACTTTGCTGGTTCACACACTTCCATGGCAGTCTTCATTTGAGCCTATTCCTAAGGAAACCAATGCTCTTAATGCTGAGATTAACAGTTTGCTGCACTGGACTCTTCGCTCTTGCCTAAGTCTAAACATCCATAAAGGCAGTGTTTGTTCTTAGTTTAGACAGTGTAAATCTGGGGTAATTTCACTGTAATGGACAAACTTGCTTGTGGTTTGTACCAAGGGTAACTAAGCTCACACACTGCCCCAGGAGCAGACTTTTGAGAAAGAGTGGGCTATTTTTACCATTTCATTTCTGAGCCTGCCTCCCTTGTGATGCTCTGCCCACTCAAGGTGGTACTGCAGCCAGTGCAGACACAGATGAGTTACCCTCAGGTAGCAGGAATATCAGTTGCAGAGAAGACATTTTGACCTAGGTCTGGGCTGCTTTCACAAATTCCTCACTGCCAGTTTTCACAAACCTTGTAAGAACTGTAACATCTATAAATCTGCAAAATTTAGTTGATACTGGCCAACAGGCACAAAAGATATGGAAGGCAGAGGAAACAATGTAAATGCAGATACAGATCACACATATAGTCAGAGGAATTACATATCTTGTTTTCTTTGACAATCAAATATTACAAATTTCTTTTTAATTGGAAGACAAGCCTGACACTGAGCTAAAAATTATTTGTCAACAACCTCTGCCTTTGAATATGCCACTTTAAATCCACTTATAAGAGTATGGGTGGAAATGGAGATTTGTCTGTTCAAATTAAGAAGCCAGCATGGTTGGTAAATGTTAACCATCACAGTCTGAAAACTCTGTGGAGAGATTAAAGGATTTTTTCAAGACATCTCAAAGTGATGAAGCAATTTCCAAAGGAACTCTGGTTGGAAACAGTGATGCAGACGTGATACTGGCATCTCACTCTGCAGATACCACACATGGCCTCATCTCCAGCTGTAAACTCACACTCGCCAGCTGTAATGAAACCTCACAGAGAAAAGCTATATTGCATGGTTGATCCATGGTGACAGCTCTTGTTACCTTGAGAGTTCTCAGGCTGCTGGGCTGGGAGGTGGGTGCAGTTCCCCTTTGGACACAATTGGGATGGTAACCCCAGCCAGGGGAATGGGCAAGAAGTAAGGTTGTCAGCTCTTTCCAGCAAGATCTCTGTCTTTCTATACAACTTACACAGGTGTCAGCACATTGAGGGACTCTAGAGCATAAATGAAAAATCACTGCAGAGAAGGTTGATCCTCTCTTATGTCTGTGATGTATAAATGCAATTTCTATCATAAATATGAAGCAGAAAGAATCGATGGAATACTAGCTTTGAATAAGGTGCAGTAGCAGACTCTTTGATAGACAAGTCTAATTTTTGTTCTCTTCCATGTAGGTGTAAATCTGTAGTAAGTAGTCTGCTGATGGCAGCTGTGTTGTGTCAGGCTCATTTAATTCTCACCCAGATCAGAATCTGATGCTTAGCCTTTGAAGTGTTAATTTCTGAAAAGTCCGATTGGCACAGCACAGAGCATGTAGTCACTGTCCAAAAACCCTTCCCAGCTTAATTGCCAGCTCCAGCATGTAAAAACCCTAATGACTTAAACAGAATTATTCTAGAGTCACACTGATGGAAGGAAAATGAGAGATAGATCAGAGTTTTTGGTCTGAGTAATAGCATTGTTCAAGAACCTGTACCATGTGTCTTAATCAGCAGTCCTGCAACATAATTGTCTGTTTGTTGTATAATGTTCCTAGAGAATCTCATGCTATTTATACACCATACATAATCCTCATAAGTAAATGAACAGAATTTCCTAAGGCTTAAAATCCTTTCTCCTATTCATCTCTTTTCATTGGTCTCAGCTCTTTCTCTCCATATTTTCCCAGGAACATAACTATATTCGTTGGAAAGCCCAAGAAAGAGCAGTATTGTGTTCTTAATGACAGAAGCAATTGAGACACTTTTGGAAGAAAACCAGATGGGAGGGCTCTATTTAAGGTCATGCATTTTAATCTCTCACTTAAAAAAATATCCTTTCCAGCTACTTTTCTGAAAACTTATCACAGCCAACATACAAATTAGGAAAATTTATCCAAATGAATTGATTTGAATGCCATATTCATTATTTATGTTAACACATACTCAGTAGAACTACTGTCTCTGAAATACAGGTCACTGGTAAAAAAAAGTTGTATCACCATGACAGCTTGAACCATGTGTTGCTGTTACGCCGTATAATTCCTGCTTCATAAATAATAACGTATTGCAAGACTTAAATGAGAAATCCTATTAGGGAAGATTTAGAAACCAAAGAATTTTTGTTTATCCTCCTCAGACTGGCATCCTACCTCTTACAACTTGGGGTTTTTTTCCCCCAGGTTCTTGCTGAAAGCTTCTTTTAAAAGTTTTAAACAGTTAAATGAGGTTCAATTAAATAGTGAATGTCTTGATCATAAAATACATATTTGAATATGTACTTTGGGGTCTCTCTGGAAAAGAAAGTGTGTGTAGGAGGAGCGGGAAGGAGACATTTTAGCTTTCATGCTTGAGTATTAACTGTGCATTTGAATAACATTTCCTTTTAAAATAAACATGCCTATTTATAAATATGCTTTGGACTTCTGACAAGTAGCAGCTTATGGGTCTGACTGTGAGCTTTTATACCTGTGCAACAGCCTCCAAAGTGCCCATGTGCAGGGAGGAACAAAAATAGGCAAAAAAAATTGGTCAGATAGATGGGATTGGAACTGCTTTCTATACACTTAAGAATTATCAAAGCAAATGAGAAAAAAGCATTTTATGAGAGAAGAAGGAGCTGAATCTAAGCAGTGACCATGCTTAGGAAGACAATAATCTGTTTTTGCAGCCGTGCTTCTAATCAGTCTTTTGCCCTCATGTCTTCTACAAGCTCCATTACCTCATCTGCTGTGCTCTGGGCTAGTAAAGGATGACAGCACTCCTCGGTTTCATCTTTGGAAGTGCCTGCCAGGGCTGGTTTATGGCTCCTAATTTCTCTGAGAAACCAGCTATGCAGCCCTGCTTAGCGGAGAGTGAGAGAGATGTAACTGCTGAGACTCAGCTTGAGTGCTCATAATGAAGGGAAACGTTACATAAGAGATTAGCACTATTAAATCTATTGTGCATTCCAGAGATCAGTTTAATAATGAATTACTTTACGGGAGACAAAGCTTGGATCTCACTTGCTTGTTGAAGAGTTACTTTTTTTTTTTTACCCATTTCCCAGGTTCCTTTGATAAAAATTCAAAGAGGAACTAGTAAGAGCACACACTGCTTGGTGTTGTGATCTGAGGACTCAGTTATAGGATAAAGAATAACACTGTCAGTACCCTGAGGGCACGAATAGGTCTTGATCATCCTGAGCAGCATCACCTGGGGCCTCCACCCACCCCTTCTGCCCATAGGTCTAGAAGCATCATTTAAACACAGGCCTGAAGAGTTAGGTCTTTTCTTGCCTTTGCTTGACTGGTGGCTGCTGGTAGGACCTCCTGCAATTGCCTGTCTCTGGTTCTGTGGAGATGTGTTCTCATGGTGAGTTCATTACCTGCCTCAACTTCCCTTTTGGAAGCAGCTCTGCTCTTGTTGTTCCCTGATACACTGCCCTGTCTGAGAGACTGTAGTGCATGTCTGATTGCAGATTCTGTTGGTGGGAGAACCAAATTACGTGGTGTGAAATCTGGTAGTCAGTCTCAGTGGAGCACAGTCCTATCTGGACCCCTAGCTACCTTCTAGGTGTTACTTTGTTCAACCATGCTGTCTACACAATGAGCAATCCAGCCCTGGATCTGTGTGGTTTTCCTGTAGGAAAATAAATTGTCCCTGTTGGAATTGGCTGGCTGGCAAGTTTAATTCCATAAGAGCTTGCTGTGGTTGCAACTTAGAAGTGCAATTGCTCTGTGCCAGTGTCTACATTGTCTCAGTGACATGGAGGAAGTCAGTGGGTGCTGGAATGTTCCCTATTTCTTGTAACTCAGCTGCATGTCAGGCTCACTCCTATAGAAATATTCGGAGATATCTGAAGCAGTTATTGGCTTTGCACCTGCTGAACTAATGATTACCAGTGACTCTTTACCACTCCACCATTGTTTATAGACCTTTCCCCCCCAAGTGCTGGGAGGCCTTGCTGCTCTTAGGGCTAGTGGGGCTTGAATTGCATTTGGCCCTCTCAAATGAGCATGGGGTAAAGGAGAGGCAGCTGACTCCAGCCAAGCTGGGTGCTTTGCCTTCAGCCAGCTATAGCTATGAGCAGTGCATGGGGAGAGCACAGCACAGAGCTGTGCCTCACTGAAATGCTGAAGGTGTGCTAATCACATCACCTACCCTGCCTTGTCTTCTTGCATCAAAACCTTGTCTTCTTTACCCTGACTTCTTAATAAAGATTGTGTATTTTTTAATATATTTATTTTACTAATGGAGCTTCATGTTAAATTTAAAGTCCATTAGAACCACTGCTTAGAGTGCCCTTGAAAGTATGTTTGATTGCAGACTCATCCAAATGTGGATGGAAAGCTCTCAAGCATTAATGGGTTGGAGGACATAAAAGTGGTTTCACTGGATTTTTTTTTTTTTTTTTTTAGTCTTTCAGTGGCATCTGAAATGTCTCGTAGGGAAAGTGCATATTGTAAAAAGCCTAAAGTGTTGAAAGGGTGTATTTGTAAGGGATGGGGAAGGGAAGACCGAGTTCTGGGATGTTCATGTGATCAATGTGATAATGACAGAAATGATCAAAACTCCCACTGAGAAATCCACCTTCCCTGCACAAAGGATGTGTATTTGGGCTTTAGGCAGAGAACTGAATCAGGTGGGGTTGAATTCCCCTGCTCTATTCATGAGTGTGGCTTAGTGAAGGACCCTCCCTATACCATAGGCATTGCTGCCCTTGGCAGAGCTGATGGGACTCCCGGGAGGCTGTGGCCACAGCAGGTGTGTTTTACTGACCCCATCTATGGTTCAGGGTGTCTTAAGGCACAATCAGTCACAAGAACATCATGCACTTTGGTGGATCACTTGGCACAAGAGTCTCCCTCAAAGGACCTAATCCCCTATGCCCTCTTCTGCACTCTGCTTTAGCTCCCTAAATATCACCCCCATTTTATTGAGAGGCTCCTTAGCAGCAGAGAATGAGCTCAGTTTTCCATGCTGCCCTACCCAGACAACCTGAGATAAAGGCAATCTTTGTGGTCTTAACTGTAGTTCCCTATGTTTCCACTTGCATTCCTAATGGTTTCATAAATCTGAATGAAGAAGCCAATGGGACAGGATGGTCTGGATTCTTGACTGATGGAGCAGAAAGTGCCCAGAGCTGTCTGACACAGCAAGGGGTTTTTTTCTGCCAATTTGAAGTCGTGCCTGGTATATACATTGTAGATGATGAATAGCCTGGATAATGTGAGATTCCCCCACTTGGTTGTAGATGTGAATTGATTTAAATTTGAGACTTTTTTCTGTTGTTGATTTTTGTATTCAGTTCTTTGGAAAGAGTCCTGAGACATCCATTTCCACAGAGGAAAAAATATATTTTCTCTCAGGAGTAATTCTCAACTACTTCATCTGGGAACACAGCACAGCAGTGCTCAGAGTCTGATATCCTCAGTGCCTTTGTTAGCAACATTTCAATATTAACATTACTTTAAGAGAGGAGGTTGAAGTTCATGATTTCTTGTTTTCCAGAGTGCTCTTCTTCTAAGCTTGAAAATTAAATTTTACTCCTCTCTGATTTTTCCTTCTTCACTTCTATTTGCTGGGAACTTCGTTTTGCCCTTGTAAATTGAATATGAAATTGGATTTAGCTGAAATAGCTGTGCAGGGTTTAAGTAAAATGGAAGTATTTTGTACCTTCGGGACTATCTCTGATAATGACAGGATTAAAGGAGGTTAAGTATAAGTTGCTTAAACCACCCAATGAAGGTTTCATAAATGCTTGAAAACATGTAGTAATTGAAATTTTTGAAAAGATGCTACAATAGGACCAGGAAAACTCCTTTTCTAATAACTATACAGGAAAAATGTTTGGTGGTGGACCCCCTGGACTGGCAGCTGAATGTTTTCATTGACAGGTAATGATTGTGAGGTTTTTTCACAAAAAGTCACAGACTGTGCTGTGTCAGTTTTGTACCTAATTATTTGTATTCTTTCTGAAGTTACCTTGCCTCACAGTTACTTGATTTAGAAAATGACAATAAAAACACAGTAAGAAATAAACAGCTATTATGCTTCTGGAAAAGTTCAGGGCCATTTTATTCACCTCCCCCTCTGTTTGAAATATTGAGGTAATCAGCAAAATTATTGGGTTTTGACATGCTGCATGCATTCCCTAACTGGTACCATTTATTCCTCTGATTGAACAAGGACCTCTTTCATTTTTCAGATGAAGATTTTCTTTTGGCTGAGCACATATTCTTCAGTGGAGTACAGTAACACCTGGGCTAATTTTAAAAAACCTGGCTTGATAACCAGCAGCTATCTCTCTTTGGCACCACAAAGCTGTATTTTGAAAGGGCCAATTTAGTCTGTGAGGAGTTTTAACATTATTGGTTCCCAGTTAAAACTGCCTTGATAATGTCTCTGCATTACACTGCACTCTGTGGACTGTACATAAACTGGTGGCAAATTATCTTGCATGCTGTACCCTGTGAATCTGCCAAAGGAAGCTGTTCAATCAGAAAGTGTGTGAGATAAGTAATCAATTAAATAGCCTTATGAGTTAAAAATCTGATTAGCTCTTAAGAACTTTTCTTTATAAAATTAGGGGTAATGTCCTGTCCTAACAGTGGCACCTATTTAATAAGGCATTAAGGAGTAATGGAAAAGACTGCATAGGAGAGGATAATGCTTCTGGCATAAGGAACAATACAATAAGTAAATTTCTGAATTCTGAAATACCCCATGGAATAGCTCAGTCAGACTCCATCGTGAGAAAGGCTCAGCAGGGTGATGCTCCCCTTTTTGGCATGGAAATTATTAGCAAAATTCCATGACCACAGTTAATCCCTACCTCAGCACTCTTAGGTGAATCAAGCCTCAGAGGAGGAGCCCATCAGAGCAAATTCTGCTTTAGTTGAGGGTGTTAATGTCAATTACCTACTGAACACATTTGGATGCCAGCCTGGTTTAAGCACACACTAAGGGGTACCTAATACAAATTATTAAGACTTTGATGGTAGGTATTGAGGCAAGTTAAGATGTTGTGCTGGAAAAGGAGCTGAAAACCAAACTCAGGGAAGGTTTTCAAATTCAAATATTGAACAAAATCAAATACTGTTTACTTCAGCCAGAGGAAAACTTCCTGCTGATAATGGACGCTGAATTTTATTCTAAATTTGCTGATGCAGGTTTAACTGACTTTATCTTTGTCTGACTCTAAAATACAGATCAGGAATTCAGTGCTAGTAAATTTGGAATATTTTGGTCCCCATTTATAGGTAGCTGCCTCTTGCAAACACTTTGAGAATGCACAAAATATTTAAAAAATTATACTGTCTGTTTTAAGCGGTAGATGGAGGATCATAGGCAAGTAAAACTTGGAGCACTAGGTGCTCATTTCTCTGACAGACCATCCTAATAGCACTAGAGGCAACATATTTTAGAAACAGCTGAACCAGCCTTGCACAGGTTGCACTTGCAGTCCTTTCCCTTCGCATATGCAAGGCATAATTACATACTTACAACACATTTTGGGTTTGCACAACTGAGCAGCCCCACACATGTATCTGGAATGCCAGCCTTCATGTGGAAATGGCTTTCCTTTTGCAGTCATTTTATGTTTAAAAGTGGTCACAAACAGGCACATGCACAAAAGAACGCCATCAATGCTCATTACAGGGTATTGTGTCCATTGGCACAGAAGATGGAAAACCTGCACAGGGACATCAGCATATTAATTCCCAAGAACCAAAGGCTGTGAATTCAAAATCTGGATTTGATCACTGGAAAGGATTTGGAAAGGCAGTGTTTGCAAAGTGCTATCAGGGCACACCATTTCCAGTGTGCATGAGGATCTCAGGTATATCTGCAGCCTGTCCCAGTGAAAGAAAACTGGGATCTGTTTCAATCCTGCACGCTGACTTCAAGCACCCTAATTAACCATTTTACAGTAGGGCTTGTTGCTAATAACTCAGCTGGCACTCCTGTGTGTTGGATGGGTTTTTTCCTGGGAGTTGATTTGCCTTAAGAAATAGGTGTAATATACCTTAAGAGATAGGGGTAATATTTTTCTTTTATTGAAGAAAACTAACCAACGAATGCAAATGATTGTTGCTGAACATGTGTGAGGGTCAAATCCACCAACAGTATTTGAAAAATAGGTTTTGATCCATTGCAATTTGTCCAGCAAATAGAACAATTATGACAATTTCTATCATATGGGAAGAAAACAAAAACAAATACCTTTGTGTTTTGAAGACATTCTGCTTGTCCTTCCTTTGATACGAGACTTCAGAAAGGCTCTTGCTTTGGTGTCTGTAGATAAAGTGTGGTAGCTTCTGCTTTGAGTTCTCTCTCAAACTTCTGAAGCTGCAAAGAGGAAAGAGTGGGAGATGAGAACATGTAAACAGAAAATGCAGCCAGCAATGTATTTTTCAGCAGAACGTGGGACTGTTCCATTTGACCTACGTATCTTTTGCAGGAGGAATTGGGTGCCTTGGTTATGACAGAGGACAGACACGGAAATGTCTTGATGCAGTGGAGATTTATAACCCTGATGGAGACTTTTGGAGGGATGGACCCCCTATGCCTTCTCCCCTCCTCTCCTTACGAACAAACTCTACCAGCGCAGGCTCGGTGGAAGGGAAGCTGTACCTCTGTGGAGGATTTCATGGAGCAGGTACTAAAATGGGTCTGACATTCCCTGTGTAGTTAAAATGGGTTTCACTGGACACAGACTGACCTGATAAGTGATCAGCTTATCAGGTGGCACTGGCATGCCCTGGAACCACAGAGCTGATTCTGCACCTTGGACTGCCAGCTTCTAATGTCAATATGAATTGTAGTCTGTTTGATCTTTGCTTTTTTACCTTAACAAAACATGAAAACTTAAGGATGTTTCTGATCTGCGCTAAACATGTCCAAATCTAAAACCTCCGCAGAATTATTCTGGGTTTACGTTCAGAGTGACAGAAATCAGGAGCTTAGAGTTTTATGGACCTTAGAGAACTTGGGCATATTTGTTGAAGATTAAGGTCCTTTCCATCAGTCCTTAGCCATGTTATCTCACTCTGCTTATTTACTTACATGCTTTTTGTAATCAGTGTTGAAAAAGCTTGTGTACTTAATGCGTCCCCTGGGTAGAGAATTGAGATACAAAGAGACTAAAGTTCCAGATCTGGTCATTTTAAATAATCCTAGCCCCATGGATACTCTTCCTCATTTAAGTCTTCTTCCTTCCAACTTTGCTGTGCTCTATCTAGATCTCCAGTGCACAGAACCATTTTTTTCCCCTTATAAATGCAAAGGATTGCAAAACAAGCACACTTAAACTATTCTGCTACATACAGCTGCTACTCCAAATTCCTTTCTAGGAGAAAGTAATAGCACAGATAGCAATAGCAGTTATCCACTGCTAATAAATGTCATGTCAGGCTCACTGTTGACCAGGAATGGTCACATGGTATCCCTGGGAGATATGTCATTTGCATTACACTTTTACCTGTATAACAACCTCTAAACTTAAAGCTTCTGTTATTTTAGAATGAAGGTTTTTATCAGCTACTTCATAGCTCGCCTTCTGCCTTCATTTGCTACTGTTTGAGGAAGCTGCCTTCTGAAAACCATTGTTTGGCAGCTCTCTAGCAGGCATGATCTTTTGTTGTCTCTGATGGAAGTTCTGTGACCTCAGAGCAATTATGGTTATGACAAATCTGTGTTTCCATAGCAAACCTTGTGCCATCCTGGTCGTCTTTTTCTCAACAATATTATGAAGGAGCCTAAAGTTAGTGGGTAAAAATTTCAAAAGGCTAATCATGGGAAGTGGTTGAGTCACCATCCCTGGAGGGATATAAAAGACATGTAGATGTGGAACTCGGGTACATGGTTTAGTGGTGGGCTTGGCAGTGCTGGGTTAATGATTGGACTGGATGATCTGAAAGGTCTTTTCCACCCTAAAAAATTTGATGACTCTATGATCATTAGCACTGACAAATGAAGCAATTTTGTTCAAGATGACTAACAGATTAATATGAGATTTTCTGACTAGGGTAACTTCAGTGCCATAAAAACACTTTCTGTACAATACCACCACATTCTGTCACTGAGTCATGCATAAAAAGTGGTTGTTCTGGGAGAGGTTCAAAGTCCTCCTGTGGATTTCAAGAAGGCCATCTTTTGTATGTTTGTGTAATGCCAGCTCAATGGAGTCCTGATTCCTCACTCTACTACTGCAATCTATATAATTATGTATAGAACTCCTCTGCACTAATAGTGTTATTTAGATTGGAAAACAAGAAGTCGAAGTTAGAAAATGCCAGTTTTGCAGTTACCTGTGCAACCCGAATGCAGACCCCCTACATGTGCACTCTCTATACCAGTAAAGAAGTAGTGTGTGATCATGTTGTTAGACATTGCTATGGTGTCTATTAACAAGGGAGCCAAAATAAGAGTCTCGCTGTCAAATCAAGTGTAACCACATAATTTAGGAGTTGAGAGGAACCTGTGCCTTGAAGGCAGGCTTCTTAATGTGACTTTCAAGTCACTGTAGGAAAAGGGCTTTCTAAATGGTCACAACAATAACAGCTCCTAGCTACCATCATCAAGACCAGGATGGGTGGAGGCCATAAACTGATCCTGAAGAGGTCACCTAGCTGGCCTCTCTCCTGGCCACACGTTCTCTACAAGCTGGCAAGGGCTCCTGCCTGATGTACTGTTGAAGATGGAATTTTTCCCATTCTGTTGCTAGGAACCAAAGACCAGGTACCTAAGAGACAAAAGACTAGCTGGGGTGTGATGTGGTGAGGGAGCACCTGGCTGTTTGGCCTTCACTTGTTCGTTGGGCATTGGCAGAGGAACAGGGCAGCTGCTGTCTCCCTTTCACTGTGACCATGGGAGCCCCAGCTCTGCACTGCCTTCTCTTCCCTGCTGGGTGAGCTTTTGTTTGGGAAAAGCAGGGGATCCCAGCCCTTTTCCCCCCTGCCCCACTGGAGTGCCAGCCTCCTCTGGCCGGCAGCTGCTGTGGAGGAGCCTGGCTGTCGTCACCCTGTGCCCCTGCCTGCCGGAATGCACTGCGCCTTCTGCTCAGTTGTGGAGTTTCTGCCACAATTGTGGAGTTTCTGCCACCTTTTGCTCGCTGGCTTGGCTAGCCCTGCCGCTCCAGTTTGCTGTTTCTGGGCTCCCTGCACCCTGTCCTGTCCAGCCCGGCCGCCATTACCCCGTGAGGGAGGAAACTGACCTCATGCCACAGCGCCCCCTGCAGCTGTGCGGAGTCATCGCACCTGCCCAACAGCGCCCCCGCTGGCTGTGACCGTAACTGCACCCTGGCAGCCCAGGAAAGCTGCCACTGGGTTTTCTGGTTTTGTTTGTTGTCACTACTGTTGTTGCTTGTTTGCCTTGTTAGAGATACTAGTAAAGAACTCTTACTCATTTTCCCATCTCTTTGCCTGAAAGCCCTTGATTTCAAAGTTATAATAATTTAGAGGGAAGGGGGTCATATTCTCTATTCTAAGGGAGGTTCCCACCTTCCTTAGCAGACAACCTGTCTTTCAAAGCAAGACATGTACTCTTTGGGGATGAAGGGTGGAGGGGGAGAGGGTTATTGGTGTCGCCTGGGAGCTTGGAGAGGGCGACTTGACTCTGCACTTTCACAATTACAGCGGCTCAGCAGCTTCAAGGTACAGAACAGCATGTGCTGCTGCTGCTTTAGTAACAGAGAGGGTTATTTTAGAATGTTTGTTTGGTTTTAGTCTTTTGGGCTTCTTGGCATGGCACTTTGGTTTTTGTGAGGGATGCGGCTGAAAGAGGATATTCCAATTTTACAAAACATTGTAATTTAGTTTCATCCAAGTGGAGTTCTTGGAACAAGCTGGAGGCACAGCTGTAGTCTTTGGGTTTTCTGCCTGCTGAACGCCAAAGGGCTGCTGTGAACATTCAAGAAATAAGCACTTCAGACAAATAAAAAAAGAAAAGCCAAAATTACTGCTGCAATGGAAAGTCTTAGCCTATGGGGCTGAAACAAATCTCTTCTATGGTATAGATCTGTCCCAAACTCCTTAACCTTCATTTGCTTTTGCAGTTGCTTAAACCCACTCTTGATCCAGCGGAAAGTTGACCTAGTAAAGACATTGTTGCATGTTAAATTTTTTACTGGTATGTGTCATGCTCTTTATGCCTTCCTGCATGCCTATAGACCTAAATGGATCACTAGAGCCCAGAGATGCTGTAGCCAAAGCTAAAATGCAGCTGTCAACTGCTTAAAGGGCCCTAAATTTGGCTGAAAGTATGAGTACTGCTCAGCTACCATCTTTTCTGAGTCCCATATGACAACTGAAGTTTTGTGATGGCAAGATTCCCATTCCATATATCTTGCCTGTCACAAGTCCTTGTCTGCCTGAAGGGAGGACAAGTGGTGCAGTTTTAACATCATCCCCAGGAGCAGAGGAAGAAAAACTGCAGCTACTGCAGAGGGAAGTCAGCTAGGTCAGCTGATAGTAGCAATAGGAGTCCTTCTAAAACATGGTTGAACTCCAAAGTGTGTTCAAGCTTCCTCTGAACTCCGAGGAATATTTTTCAATATTGAGTTATGTTGGTAAAGCTTGTAAGTCTTCCCCTGCAGAGGCTTCCTCAAGTTAGAAGCTTGTTCAAAGCCTGGCCATGGAAGAGGAAAGGGGGTTAATTCAGCTGAAGCTTAGACACTTCTCTGCAGTGCCTACACTAAGACCTTGGTAACCCCAGGCTCCCTGCAGCAGATGGAGAACCACAGGCACTTCAGAAGGAGATTCAGATCCTCGGTGCTTTATATCTGCTCTGAAAGAAATTCAGTACCCTGAGGAGCTCTCCTGTCTCTTAAAGCTTCATGTTTTGATCAGGACGTGAGGGACTCTAACTTGGCTTACCTAGGGCAAATACATCAGGAACTTGGTAGCTATGATTTGATGGTACAAACATCTGAGAGACTTCTGTATTGTATCACTAACTGATGAATGTTGTATGTTCTTACAGGAATAAGTACCCCAAAAACCCACTTCTTGTTTTGAATCTGTTGCCTCCTTAGTAAGACTTGCAAAACTTCACCTGTTGGCCAGTAGTTTATACAAATTAGCTCATTTTTTTACTAAAACTATTATAGTAAACAGGAGCCATTAATCTGCTTGTCTCAGCTCCAGCTCATGAAGCCTTGTGTCATGAGTGTTGTCATTTTCCAGCAATGTTGTACCATTCATCAAGATAAGCAGGCATGTTTTAGAAGGTTGGTGGCTTTTTTTTTTTTATTAGTTTATGTTCTGCACAGAGTGAAAACATTACCCCTAGTATGAATACTCAGTAGGGCTCAGTGTGGAATAGCCAGCCAGATTTCTGCTAAAATACTGCCACGTTTCCTGCTGTAACTGTGGATTTGAAACCAGCCTTTGCAGCCTGACTGTACAGTATTCCTGTTGAATGTTTTATTTCCTTTGCATTGAACTAAAACCTGTCACCTGCACAGGCTGACAGCTACTGACATTAGCTGGTGCCCAGCAGAGGCAGCCTCATTAACATGGCTCCCTGATGGAAGGCAAAGCAGCTCTTCAGGTATGCAGGATTACACCATTATAAAATGCCTGTCAGATCACGTTTCCCTTCTTTCTGACTGTTTCTGAGCATTATAAACATCTTTTTCTGGTGAAAGTAATGAAAGCGAGGGGGTGTGCCTGTTTGCTGGGACCACGTCATCTGCTGTCACTGTCACTTGTAGCCTGAGTCTGGGGATTGTGGCTTTAGTTTCAGGCTATAGATGTTGGTCCAGCTGCCTATTTCATAGATGTGAACTAAGAAACTGAAATCCAGAGTGGATTTTTTTTTTTTTTTTTTAAACTTGAGGCATCCCGGCTGTATCAACAGTCATGTGGCCAGCAGGACCAGGGCAGTGATTGTCCCCCTGTACTGGGCACTGGTGAGGCCACAGCTCAAATCCTGGGTACAGTTTTGGGCCCCTCATGACAAGACATACATTGAGGGGCTGGAGTGTGTCCAGAGAAGGGCAATGGAGCTGGGGAAGGGGCTGGAGCACAGGTCTGATGAGGAGCAGCTGAGGGAGCTGGGGGTGTTTAGCCTGGAGAAAAGGAGGCTTAGGGGGAACCTTAGGGCTCTGCAACACCTGAAAGGAGATTGTAGCCAGGGGGGTCAGTTTCTTCTCCCAGGGAACAAGTAAGAGGAAACAGCCTCAAGTTGTGCCTGGGAAAGTTTAGATTGGATTTTAAGGAAAATTTCTTCACCAAAATCACTGTCAAGCACTGGAAGGGGCTGCCCAGGTCAGTGGTGGAATCACCATCCCTGTAGGTATGTAAAAGCTGTGTAGTTGTGGCACAGAGGGATATGGGTTAGTGGTAGCTTGGCAGTGTTGGGTTAATGGCTGGACTTGGTGATCTTAGAGGGACTTCTCCAACCTGAATGGTCCTGTGGTATTAATTAAAATGCCATCTTTACTGTCACCTATATGACATCAGCTGATGTGCAAAGTACAGGTGCAACCACCTCAATGTAAATTACAAAATGTTTAACAGATCTGCTCTGAGCAGCACATGTCCCCTTAGAGGTCTTATAATTTCATCATGTGGCTTGTAATGTAATGTGGCTTGGTGTGGAGCTCTTTCTCTGAACTGGCAGTTTTGCCATCTCTCTCCTATGTACCTTAGAGCAGAGGAGGTGAATGTACTGCTTCCCCACCATGTATGTTGAAAATTTCTGTAATGTGTTTAGCCTTGTGTGGGACCAGAACTGCTCAACCCAGTTTTGTTATTTATTTACTGTATCAAGTAGAAATTAATTTTTCACTTAAATAGTGTCACAGCCAGAGGAAGAGGAAAGAGAAGAAATATCTATGAACTGGACATGCAAGAATCTAAATTATTTAGTGCTTGTAACTGTTACACAGGATAGGTGACAGTGATTCAGAGTCCAACTACCTGTGTTAATCCTGATCCTTAAAAAAAAACCCCACAATTTACCATGGATTAATTTTCTAGCCTATTCTTCCTCATTTACATAAACTGCAATCCATGCATTGGAATAGAAGTAACTCTGCTTGCTGCAGTGCAGAACTGTATAGTAATTACTGTATTCCAGCTAAGCTAATGAGTTTTTATCTCCACATTGTCCATTCCTAACAGTGGACTAGCTTAATAGTTATTTATTTTGACTAATCTCCCATAAAAGTTGTTCCCCTTAGTCTCCTCCATTATGTGATTTAGATGGAGAATCACTGTAGTGCTTGTTTTTTATTATAGTGGTTATGGAACATTACCGGAATTAAATATAGACATATTAAGGAGTCTGGCACAGTAGATACTGCACTTGTGAAGCTTGGGGGTTGAGAGACAGGAACAAAACCTGTTTCTCCAGCACCTTCCCATGTTCCCAGCTAAATAAAGCAAAGGTTCAAACCCTGGGCTGCTTATCTGCAGCACTGTTTGTTTCCCTCTTTTAAAATTTACTGGGCACAGATGAATAATTAAAGTTCTCCTGCCCACAGTTGTTGCCATTTGAATAAATATTCCCACCAATGGAAGGGATTCAGGGCCCTTTTGCTCAGCACAGAACTCTGCCCAGGGCTACAGGCACTGCCCTGGCTCTGCAGCCCATGAGCTGCATCCACCCCAAAAAATGCTGCTTGACCTTTTCTGAATTCTCATCCAGCCCCAGTGTGAGCTGCTGGCTCTGGGGGAGAGACCTCTGCAAATGCTGCTTGCCCAGGGAGAGCTGCCCATCTAGCCTGCTCATGAGCTGGGAATGTGCTGCTGTAAATGAGGCCAAATCAGGTCAGGGGAATTGCTGGGCAGCAGCACCTGCTCATTTCACATCTAAATTTGACCTACTCACTCTCTGGAAACATGGTATTAGCAATTCAGTCCTACTTCTTGCTAAGGCTCATTTATTGTTTATAAGGTGTTAATGAATGATTAAATAGATATTTTAATGCATTTTAATTAATTGCTGAAGAGGTCAATAGGTTGTTTAGAAACATGGCTTGTAGCCATGTATGACATCTTCTATTGTGCTCATAACTGCCTGTCATGCATACAGTCTAAACATGTTTTATATCCTCTATAAATAATGTATGAACCTATTGTAAGGCATTTAGAAACAGTATTTCAGGATGGGCTGAAGGCAGCAGTTCTTACTCTGATTTGCAGTTTTTACTCACATGAGTTCATATTGCATTGAGTTGGAGAGCACTGACCCTGCTGCCTCTGTAACCTGTGATCACCTGCTTGTAAGGCTGTGCCTGAAAGAAGCCTTGCCCATGAAGTGCAGGTAAAATCTGGAAAGATTTTAAAAGCTTAAGTAGCTGGATCAATCCCGGGGATAAAAGCTGAAGCAACTGAATTAGAACTGGTTCTGTAGACTGGCCCATTCTTCATATAGATATATTTATATTTAGTATACATTGATTTGTAAGTAAATGGGTGGATCATAAAACTATGGTCCTGAAGAATTACACAGCAGATGAGGAGGAGAGAGCACCTGTCTATGAGAATGAATATCTTACCTTACTCCATGCAGGTACTCTGAAAACAGTAAGCTCTCACAGTGGTAAATTCAAGCCCCAGCCTTCCTCCCAGCTTTGGTTGTGTCTGGAGGGTTACACTGCCTTGGTACTCCACATCATGAAGGCTGGCCAGCATGTTAAACAGCCAAGCAAAGTTCCCTCTCCTGGGTATTCTCTTCCTGCCTCTGCCCACAGACAGAGATGATGGATGTCCTTGACCCCACGAGGGTGCTGCCTGTGTCACGCTAGCCAGGCTGGTGGAGTTCAGGAGCAGCTCACTCACACAAATGGGATTGAAGGCCACAGACTTGATGAACTTATTTTTTCCTACTGTAAACGAGGAGCCAGGACATCTGGTGGTAATGATCTAAATGCACTTCTATCCCATTGCAACACAAACATGAATTCCCAGGTCACCTAGCTCTGCATCATGTAATTATGAAAGCAGCTATTAGTGGTGAGGAAGATAAGTAGCAGAGGCTAGTCCCATGTGTTTGAAATCATTCTCTGGTACAGATAACGGCAAGTAAAAACAGGTACAAACCAGCAGTGGAGGCTGAACTGCTTCGAGGCAGCTCTGGGATGGCTGTTTGGTGTCAAGAACTGGGGAAACAAGGGAAAGAAACACCTGAATAAATATTTCAAGGACTGTTGAACTGGCAAGCACCTTGTGATGTTCAAGTGCTTTCTGCCATGGCAAGAGCAGAGCAGACAGCAGTTTAACCGCTACAGGTTTGGTGCTTTTTTTTTAATATATAAATTGATTTATGGCAAAACAATATAGATCATATTAGGAACCTTCAAACTGGAAAGGAAAAGCTGTTGTGACAACCTGAGAACCAACATCAGGAGGAGCTCAGGCAAGTGGCCTGTGTGAAGATGTCCCAGGGCACAGAGCTCAAGGGCAGATGTGACACTGAGACTTCCCCCAGCACACAAGGTGGCCCTGCTCTGGATAAAGCTGCTGAGGTGCTGCTGGCCATCTAACACTGTCAGTGTGGCTCTGTCACTGCTAGAAGGCAGATGAGCTTGTCCCAAAATACTCTGGATACCTCTGTCCTGCACTGAAGCAGAGGCATCATGACTCCTGACTTGGCACAGGCTGTCACTGTCCCCACAGCTCTGCCTCCTCATTCCTAAGCTGGAGCAAACACCCCAGATGCCATCAATGGGCTTCTGGGAGAAACAAAATAACCACATTTCAGTAAACTTGCCATAGATTTAACTCCAGTGAATGGCAATTCAGAAGGAATTTTTTTTTTGTTCAATCCTCTGGACACTGAGCAGGCTACAGCAGAATTAATTTATTTATCTTGGCTTGCAAACATAATAGCTGCATGGTTAATAGTCCTGGATGAACTATGGATTTTCTACCTGCTAAGCATACTGCTTAATTCTGCTACATCTGCCTCCCTTTAGCCCTCCCAACTCAAAACCTAATAATTGTACCTGGATTTTCAATTACAAATGAGAAAGGTCAAAAAAAGGACCAAAAATAGTAATAAATACTATTGTCATATGGAAAGTTTTCCTTCCTTCCCAACCTCCAAATCACAAATGGAATGTGGTTTAAAAAAAAAGAAAAAGAAAAACCAGATGAAAAGGCAGATCAAATATTTATGTTGCCTGCAGTCATACTGGGGGTCTTTCCAAGAATCCTTCATCCTGATTTATGTTCAATCATGATTCAAATGGCATGAGAACTTGGGGAGTGAATCATAAACCTTTCCAAGAAAAAACATGATTGTGTATATAAAGTGCAGGCAATCACTTACGGAAAATTAATATTTTTGTTCCTTTTTCTGCACATTCAAAGGAAAAAAATGAAAAATTGTGGGGAAGTGTTTTGTTTGCAGACAAAGGTAATTTAAAGATCAGATTAATTTTGCTCTGACTACTGTATTTGCATATACAAAATACAATTTTAGCACTTATAAATGAAATATTTTCAGGTACAAATTAAGTCTTGTCACTAGGAAGTGACAGGTTTGTGGGCTCAATGTTAGCCTTCAGTCTACACTTGTATATCAAAAAGGTGTAACTGTACCAGAAGAGTTCTGACTCTTGTCAACATACCACAATTTCTGGTGGGGATAAAGTTATGCTGGGATTAATGATCCCTATGCTGATTTAGCCTCTTTCTTTCCTGAGTACGAATAAATCAATGTTTTACTGCTAGAAAAGGATCTGCATCAGGGTTATGTTTGTAAAACTACAACAATTCTAATATAAAGTGGTTTAAATCCTGTGCAGAAAAACAGAGCCTAAGAAAGTTTGCTGAAACTTCTCATGGCTAAACAAGAACATGCAGAAAAGCACTGCCTCATTTTGTAGAAATAACATGAGTGAAATCCTTTCATTAGGTGAGGTGGTTGTCTGGTGAGGCACAATAGTGCTGTGAGGACAGAGCTGTTTGGGGTGGCTTTTTAAGCAGGCAATCTCTGAAATACAGCCAATTTCTTTTTGTAGGTGTCCATGATTCTCTTGTAAGGAAAAGTGGCTGCTAAGATATCGCCTTAAAAAAAAGAAATTAAATAAGGTGAATCAATGTAGTAGAATTGGGAATTATTTGCACCTTCAAGCTGTTTATTTGGCTTAAAGCACAAATCCAGCATTACAGCCTGCAATTAAAAGTGCTATTCTCTTTGAAAAGCACCACCTTTTCTATTGTTTTCACCAAGAAAAATTAGGAGAAAAAAAATTAAAACTAAGGCTTGAGAGCTGAAGTTTTCCAGCTAATTTCTCTTTTAAATAAAAAAGGTGCAATGTTTTTTCTGAAGTGTGACTATTTTGAGCAGTGCTTTGCCTCACATGAACTTTCTCATCTAAAGGGTGCTGTTTCTTTTCCTTTAAATAAGATAAGACTAGAGAAATTATTGCTTCCCTTATTTAAAAAAACATACTCTTTTTATCTCCCAAGGGTTAAGAGTTAACTAGCACTCCATGTGCTGGAAAGCAGAATTTGTAGAGTAGAACAAAACCAGTTAGAATATCCCACAGAAAAGGGAAACAAGGGACACCAAAGATTGGGAGTCACCAGGGTCAGGAAAAAACACAGCAAGGCTTGTAAGGAAAGGTTGCTGAATCTACCTTTGATGTTTTAATTATGATTTTTTTTTTTTTCTGAAGTGTTGCAATCACTCACAGAATGTCTTGGTTCCAGCATTTGATTATTTTTCCTCTGATTGGCTCATTTTTGTCATCATCCATGCCAAAGAAAATCCAGGCATAAAAATTTATTGCATAAAAATTTATTGCATAAAAGAGGCAATCTAATAAAATACAGGGACAGGAGCCTCCCATGTCCCAGCTTTGGTCTGCTTGTGTCTCTGTATTTGCCTCAGGAAAAACCTCTTCGCTCTTGCAGGGTCATATAAGAGTTTGCTGGTACTGGTGCTATTTGCTGTTTATCAGTCATGTCTTCTCTCTTCACATGTAAATGGGTTTTTTTTAGGTTTTTTTCGCAATTTTCTGTTTTCTGTCTCGAATGGGTGCAGCCTTCCTATGTATCATTATTCTCCTTTAATATCCAGGTTCAGTAAACAAATCATCGTAACTTGTTTCACAGAATATAATGGAACAAAGCTATTCAGATGAGACTATATCCTGAAATCTTACCCAAAGCTCCTGGAGAGTAAGATTATGGAGATATATGAGAATCCCAGAGATCTGGCTTTGGACCAACAAAAATTGTATCCCAATTAATTGTGACACAGTGGGGGGGAAAATGAGAACAGGTTGTGGGCAATGGGGTAGAAATGCTGTGCTGCCTTCATCAGATGAAAGAGGGCAGAGATGGTGAATGGTTGGTGAGTGGTTTCCTTAGATAAGCACAACAAAAATGTGCAGGAATGTCCATAAAACTTGTGCAACATCCACAAATCTTGTGCATGTTCAGGACCTGCAGAAAACAGAACTGTCCTGTATCTACTCAGCAAGGAAGCCAGTCCTGGGAGGAGGAGAAGTCTTGTTTCCATCTGACTTCCCCACATCCCAAAGCTCCTCCTTGCAGAAGAGCCTTAGGGGTATTTCAAATCCCACCACACCACATCATTATAACATCAATACCAATTTGCATGGAACCTAAACCATGACAGCAACATCTTTGGGGTACTAAACCCCCATGGTTGCTGTGGTCTGTTTCCAACATGAGAAACAATCTGTGTCTCTGGGTGCTCTTTTGCTTTTCATTCTTTTGCCCTTCTTCAATTCTGCAGTTCCACAGAAGGGCAGTGCCCAAACAATGAGGTGCAATTGATAGAAGTGAGACAGGGCTGTTGCGGGTGGTTTGTTTGTTTGTTTTAAAAAACATCCCATAAGGGATAGCTGAATTGGGAACCTCAATCTGGAGCCTGTAAATTTTATCCTGTCTTCAGTCCCTTAAGGCTCAATAAAACAGCATTGAGTGTTCAATGCTTCTTGCTATGATGATTCTTCTGCTGGTACCTGGGAAGTGTCTGTTCTTGGAAGTCTCTGAGACCTGGCTTCTAATACATCTCTCCAGAGGCTCCTCTGACAGCACAAGCACCTGAGCACAAAGTAAGGAAAGTTTTGGTTAAGGTTCCTTGCTGTGAGAAAGCAACTTTTAGATGAAAAGGAAAAGCAGAAATGAAAGACTGTTTTCTCTTTAGGAAAGAACTTGGCTTTGAGTAAAAATTGTCACGGAGCTTGGGAGTGTTGTTAGCAAAGAAAGGGTTTGTAGTCTTGTAAGAACTTTAATACAGTGCTGCTGGTTCTCTGCTGCTGGTGATTCTTTCATTTTTTTGTTTGTCTCTGTAAAAAGCTTCTTGTCTGGAGATTGGCTGTGATTTGATGGCATTCTTCTAACCTGCCTGTCCATGACAAATTCCTCAGCACTTCAGAACATCTAAAGTGTGTTTAGAGCCTTGGAGGGTTTTTTCCTGTCTTTATTTCTCCCTAAATCACAGGATGTCCAGACTGTGCACCCAAGAAAAGCAATAGTATTGGAGTGCTTCCAGCAGCCTGAGAACTGCATTTTGGTCAGGGCAAAGAAAAGAACACACTGCATGTAGGCATACTTGTGCACAAGAGGCAATACTCTGCCTCCAGAAGATGAGCATCTGACAATTGATTGCAGCATAAAATGCCACCTGCATACTTGTGCCAAGATGGAGCACTCGATGCTTTTGTCCCTGCAGCTGCACCTGCAACCCAGAGTGTGAGGACTGAATGCACTGTTTCCATCTGCACTATTTCATTTGCTGTATGTTGACACCTCACATGCTCTTTGCACAGTGTAGCCGTTGGTACCACAGAAATTACTTTTTTATTGCCCCCTTTCAGAAGGGTCATGATAACAACTGCACAAACCTCCTTAATCCTGTTTAACTTGCCCCCTGATGCCTGCTGTCATTGTCTCTGTTTTGCAGCTCGTCATGAAGTTATCACCAAAGAGATCCTTGAGCTGGATACGTGGGAGAACCAGTGGAATGTGGTGGCCACCAATGTCCTCATGCACGACAGTTACGACGTTTGCCTTGTTGCTCGGCTGAACCCCCGGGATCTTATCCCTCCTCCCCCTGACTTAGTGGACCAATAGAAGTTCAGTGACTCTCAGATGCTGCAGAAGATGGAGAATTTGGGGAGATAAAAGCTGCATTGGCTCTGGATCATAGCTGAGTCCCACAGAGAGGAAATGGCAACACATGGTTAAGAACAGGATGCCTTTGATCTGTGCTTCTGTAAAAATGCTTAATTTGCTAGTACTGGTGGTCTGGACTTCTGTGGTTGAAAGTCAAGGTTGTCCAGTCTTTATCTATGGTTCTTCATCTTCAATCTGGCTGTGCAGCCCCTTTCCATCTGAACAGCAGTTAGCTGAGTGTTTTACCAAGACTGAATTTATAGCATCCATAACTCTAAAATGCAAGCAAAGCAATGCTAGAAGCTACCAACTGTTTAAATGAGTGGGGGGTTATGAAGCATAGCCATATACTAAAGTTTCACTCAAAGTGCTGAAGTACTTCACTAGGGTAGTAGAGGTAAAAGGATTTGGCCCTGGACCCTGATCCTGTATTTTTTCCTCTGCTTGAGATGTGTACTGAGAGTCATCATCATCTGTGAGTCAGTGAAAGAAAAAAAAGCTAGAATAACTTTTTTTAATGTTCAGATATACTCATAAAGATCTATGTTGCTTTTCTGCTGATTTGGAAGATAATGACTTTCTTTAAATAAGCTGTTTACCTAGTGGTTGCTGTCTTAGCTATGGGGGTGGTCCCTTTCACTGGCTGCTCTCTTAATGGATTATGTAGCTCCTCTGAAAATTAAGTTTTGTGAATCACAATGTTTTGAATCACCTGGTCAGAAATTCAGTTCTCATTTGCAAATGTCTGTAGCTATCCCTAAAGCTTTTCAAGTGGTCTCTAGCTCCAGCTTCAAAGAAAAGCTATTTCACCCCCAGTTGTGCTCAGCTGGAGCCAGTACCTTTGCAATTTACTGTCATTTAACGTGTAGAGGTTGAAAGCAAAGGAAATGCTGGAAAATGCCAAAAATATACATAGAAAGTAGGTGGAAGTACACTTCCATTCTCTGTCAGTGAATGTCTGAGTGTGTAGTGCCCTGCCTGGTGTGTGATGGAATGATTCACTAATCGCCCATGGCTGCACCCATGGCACAAGCCAGGCTGGGGCTCTGTGTTTGTGCTGCTGGACCCAGCATGGTGTGGAGCTGTGGCTCCTGACAGGCTGCCCTGCCCTGCCTAAGGAATTACCTTCAAACCTTATATTTACGTGTTCCATGATGTCCTATGTGTTTTATATACATATGTATAACATTATTTTTAGAAGTTCTTTACTGACAGCAGTAAGATCCTTTTTATAAACGTACCTGGCAACTCTGTCTTCTGCACAGCTCATCAAAGTACTTCCAAAAAAAGTGTTGGTCTTTAAATAATTGGAACTATTCTGGGCTTCAAGTCAAAAAGAACCTTAAATTCCTTGCTGAGCTGAGGAACAAATGGGGAAATCTTTTAGTACCTCCCCTATGTCTTCTTCCTTCTCCAATTTTTTGCTGGCTGTAACGCTCTCCTCAGAAGCTCGGAGTTTTCCCAAAAGCAAGTCTCTTCTGTTTCTCTTCCCCTAATCCCATTTCTTCCTCAGGCCATTTATCTGACCAGCCCTTAAACTGCTTTGTTTCTCCTTCAGTTCCCCAGAAGTTGGGAACAGTCACTCAGGGTGTTCATCAGCTCCAGACCTTCCAGAAGCCTATTGCTTCAGCATCAAAGCTATGAAGGACAAAATGAAGATCACCCCTGCTCCCTGCATTTGAGGACACTCATTTTTGGCCAGGTTCTAGCCCCAGCCCAAATTGTGCTGTTTATTCTCACCCTAAATGAAACCTGCCTGCTCTGCAGTGCTGCAGGTCCTGTGGCTGGGGTTGGGAGGTGACCTGCATTCCACTCAGCCCTGCCGCTGTCTCGCCGTGTGGTGCTGGTAAGTTTGACGTTAAATGCCTCTCCTACTGTGCGTGCCATGGCTGTAATGACTGCAGGCACAAGCCATTATCATTATCTCTGATTCCTGAACACTGGTTCCTACAAAAATTGCCTGAAGCACAGAGGGAGGCGTCTTCATTATTGCATTATAGCTCACGTCTTAAAGCCAGATTTCCTCCTGAATTTTCAGTCAGCCCAGGTTTCACTAAAGAACTGGGTCTCTAATTTATCTGGTTTTAATACTGGTATTTTTTCTCCACTTTGTCCTTTTCTAGTCATTCTTTATAATAACATAAGTGATTTCACCAGCATTTCTGTGGAATGCACTATCCCAACCGGCTTCCCAAGGTCGCTGGCTTTTCATTATCAGGGTCCAAGTACAGCCACTAAAGTGCCAGTCAGCTGCACTACTTTATTTTCTCATTCAGCAACTTCATAGTAGAGGAAATGTATTTCATCCATACATGCAGTAATGTGAGAGGAAACCACTTCCCACATACACAAATTCCTGACTCATTCCTTTCAAATGTGGCTGAAACAACAGCTGAATCCAAACATAAAAAGCTATGATACCCATTCAATAGGCTTTTCCAGGCTTCCCAGTATGAGGAGGAGGATCACAGGGAGATGTCTTGTAACTAGAGCACAGACTGGAAATTTGAACCTCTGGGGTGTGTTTTTAGTTCAATTACTCCATTTACTAGTCTTGGGCATCTGGTCTTCCTGCCCAGGTTCACCCATGTGAAATAGTCATAATAATACATCTCTACTCATTTCGTGGGTCTGTCTTGCTTGTGTTTAGAGAGAGTGGCACACATGTCTGTTATGCTATATTGAGATCCACATGTCAGAAAGTCTTAGACAATGGTAGAACAATAACATTGTTGGACTGCTTTTACCTCCTTGATTTTTGGTAACATACTTGTCCATAGTATTCAGAAACAGCCTTACTGGGAAAGGAGAGACTGGATGTCTGCAGCTAACAAGGGCATTTTGGTTACTCCTTCATAGAAAAGCAACACCACATTTCTAATTGTTTATATGTTAAGCAGAAGAAGGAATGTAGGGCTTATTACATGCACCTTCATAGCCAGTCTCACTTGTACACAGGCAGAACTAATCTCAGCAAATTGAGAGGCCACTAATTGAGGCTAAATTTGAACAGTAGTAATTAGAAGGATGAATGAACTGTATTTTTCTCAAAGCAGATTTGATTTAATAAAATATGCCACTTAGACACAGTTGCTATGAAGCAAAAAAAGAGAAGGTGCTTTGCAGAACTGTAGTAGATTTACTGGGTAACTGAGACCTGAATTTAGATGATCTACCACATGTTTCATAAAAAAGCTTCAGCTCTCCAGGGAGCTCTGTAACAAATCTGTGATGCATTTAACTAGCCACTAAAAGACCCTGCTGCATTCAAGGAGTCACCTACAGAATATGCATTAAAGGATTTTACAATATTGCTCGAGTGTAAACAATGTGGCATCTACTTGCTCAGCTACTGCATTAAATAAAACTAAGCAAAACTTAAGGGGTTCTTAATTTGCTTATTCCTTGATCATCCTTCAGTAATGACCCTTTTAAGGTTGTGTTGCCCACTTAACTACTTGAACAATCTACAGTTCTTCCACTATAAAGTGTATAGGGAAAAGTAAGATAAAGTAAGAGCAAAAGTGACTGTTAAAGGTGTCTGATTCCAGCTCCTCTCTTCTGTCGGCTGGAACACACCTCCACTGAGGCAAAGCTATGGCCATATTGCAGTTGTGAGATGTGATTTTAAGCTGAGTAGATGTACCCAAGCCAGATGTAATGATCAGCAGTGAAGATTCAATAGTGCAGGTGCCAGCTGTCAGAGCGATTCAGTGTGATCTCTAGCTGGCAGTGTGATCTCTAGCTGGCTTCAGCCCATGCTGAAGCCCAAGCTGTTACATGCTCACTGCTCTCATTAATTATCGGGCTCAGCTGAAGCTAACTAAGGTATTCACTCATATTGCAGTCAGAACTCCTAAAAGAGCATAAAAAATACTAAATCTGCAGTTCAGCTGCAGGACTTGAAAAAGCCTTTTGCAGCCAGATAATTTTGTAGTCCATGTTGCCATGAAGCTACAAATTGCTTATCCTGGCACAGCACAGAGAGAGGCACCGAGAACAAGTGCTTGCTAAGGGGTGTGTGGCACAGCAGCTGCTTCTGCCAGCACTGCCACTTGAAAATTCACTCATCAAAGCAAGCCTTGATGCACCAGCATTCACCTCAGCTCTGGAGCCAGCCCACTGTAAAGCCAGCTCTTTGCAGTGCTCTGAGGGGACAAACAGTCAAAAACTATACAAAGACTGAAATTGCTCCAAAGCCTTGTCATAGCTGGTGCATTAATAGCTTACAGCTTGATGGCTTCTCGGGCTCTCAGACAGAGATGCCAAATAGCAGATGAACAAAACCACAGGACAGGAAATTCACCCTCTTTCCAGTATTCACAGATGATAAAACCTTCCTGACAGTTATTGTTAAGTATTTTTCAGAAGGGATGAAGAATCCACTGCTGCCCATCCCTGCAGCATCGAGCAGCTATCTGATGCCGAAAATCACAGCTCTCTTGCCAGGAAATTTGCCATACTAATGCTGCTGCCCTAAGCAGCTCAGTCTTTAATCTGATTTCTTTGTTTCTTATTTCAGGCAAGGTGCTGTAACAGCAATGTTCACTAAAGGCTGCTAAGCCTCTTGGCAGGTCTGTAAAACTCAGGCGTGTTAGCAATTCTCTTGCTCTTCCTAGTTGGCCAGCATCCTGCTCACTTGCATTTAAGGAGGACTTTAATGTGTTTGTTCTACTCTGATATTGCACAGATCAGCATGTAGTTATTGTTTTATTTCCCTAGCTGAGCTGAGTAAATATTGATAAAGATTTATATGGCCTACTTTCATAAGGAAAGTAAATCTTTATAAGTAAAAATTCAAAGTGAAACTATAGCTTGCTTTTTTTGGAGCCACGTGTGCACGGTGTATTTAATCATATTTCTGTTGTTATTGGATTTACTGGATACATTTTATAAAGTGCATTAGGAGATCCACAGGGATGTCTACTCAGAGGATATGACCCAGCAGGATTTTTGGCCAATGATGGAAATAGAAGCCAAGGATCAAACCAAGCCTGTTAAATGTTAGCATTTATAAAAGCCTTCTCTGAGACTGAGAGATAAATAGTAAGCAAAAGTCAATAAAAGCAAGCAATATATTGTAATTTATATCTAGTTTGGATTTAAACTGCAATTTTTACAAAGAAGGAGATATCAAGAAAACATTTTGAATGCCCAACCCAAATGCAAACCTGAAATTATCCAGCTGCTGAAAGTCACCGTAGTTCCACTGAAAAATATGGGTGGATAATTCTAGAGAAGGAACTAACTATTGGGATCAACATAAAACCCACTGTTGAACATCCATAAAGATCATCTGCTCTATTTAAACCATAATAGGTTTTTGACAGATTTCAAATCTACACTGAATTCCATGTCAGTAAACCAGCTGAGACAAAACTGGAGGCAGAGAACACTGGAAATATTGCTGCCTGGGGACAGCCCACAGTCTGACTGCAGAAGTGCTGGTCACTGGGTTAATGACACATTGAAACCCTTTTGTAGTACAGGGAAAAAAAATCCATTAGAAAAACCTACAGAGACATCCAGCTCCATGACCTAACTGCTGCTGTTTTCTGCCATACAGTGGATTATTATGGAGATAAGCAAGCATGACAAAAATGTTATAATAACCTTTAAAGATGGGAGACTGGAAATACAATGCTGTTTTACTTGCAAAGTGTTTCTCATGCAAGTGTCCCTGGGAGATGTTTTATAATAAAGTTTGAATGAAATACAATAAAAATCAAATCAAAGCTCATTCACTACGTACCAAACGGAACAGCTCAGGTTTCAGCTTTGGTTTTAAAGCCAAGAAGATAATTTACTTGATGAATTTCTGCTGCTGCTCAGAATTCCGGAAAAAAGAGAAAGACAGTCGCTGAAAAGGTAGTTTACAAACAGTTTGGATTTAAAAGCTGATGTTGTCAAGAGATCAAAATTGAAAGACTCACAGAATTATTCAGCAAGAGCTTCATATATCCATAAAATAAACAGAAATCAGTTCTATTCCAGGATGAAAAGCAGAATTTTACATGTACAGCATTTTCTTTTCAAGTATGCCCATGATAATTACTGCATGCAGAAATGTCAGTGTATTACATGTTTCATTTGCATGAAAAAGCTGTGCAGCTACAGGCAGAGCTCAGCCCCACTCTGTGTGCACCCCACCAGCACAGCTTTGTGTGCAAGAGGGGAATGTAACTCCATAGCCCTGTATGCATGAGGTTATTCAAATTCAATAGCCAAACATGGATTTGAAAAACAACAGCTGATGCAGAAGTCCAATGTTCACTTTGTTATTTGACTACTGTCAGAACTTTCCAGCTGGACTAGAGGGACCCAGTGTCAGGTAAGATTTGCTGACTTGAAAACCAAACAGCCTCCTCTTATTGGTACTTTTCCATTCCCAAATGGAGGTCCAATGTGGTTTTAGCACAAAAGGTATTTTTGCTAATGCTTCATAAAATCCTAGGTGAAATTAAGGCTCCGTGCTAAAAGCTGTCTCTGCAAAGGTGTAAAGGCTCTCAGATTAATTGTGGTGATTTCCAGCCCTGGCCAATTTCCACATGGGGAATGTTACAATCAAGCTGGCAGTGATTTTTATGTAAATGAGTCCATTATCAGAGCTATATCTATCTGGTTATTAGTCTATAGGCCCTTAAGGGAAATTGGCATCAGTATTTGCATGACAAGCACTTTTTTCCTTGATGTGCCAAACACTGTTGTTTGTTGGGTTTTTTGGTTTTTTAAAACAGTGTTTCCAGGTCAATAGTTTGATGATTAAAAACCAGATCATAAAAGCAAAAGCTGATTCTGAATCTCTAGAAATACAAAAATGTTTGGTTTAGTTAGCCCTATTACAATTTTTTTACAGAATCTAGATAGATAAGCCACAGAAAAACAAGTAGGGCATGAAAAATAACCAATCTGTGCCGAAAACTTCACAAACCTTAAAAAGGCAGGAAGAGAACACGTGGGAAGGACTTAGATGGTACAAAGACTTTAACCTCGGGCTGTGGGCCTTTCAGTCTTGCTGAAATACTCACCTGTTGGTTCACCACGAGCAGGTACAATTTGCAGGCTGTCAGCTGAGAACCAGCCATTATCAATCTGGGCTAGAGTGCTGTGGCCAGCAGTCACCAACACTGCCTCCCTCAGGGAAGGATGTAAAACCACTTCATTCTTCTGGCATGTATTTCAACTGCCCATATTGCATGTGCTGGTGGTGGCAAGTATCTGTCTGACCTTGCTGGCTGATCTGCATAATTTTACCATAATTTGTCATAATTTGCCCCCCTCATGGCACGGTTTAGCAAACAGAAGGTAGCTTTATTACAGAGCTTTTTCTGAATCAATAGTGCTGCTCTCCTTGCAAAACTACATGTTACCTTTTGTTTCTACTTGAAATGTTGTGGTTTCACTTGCAGATGCGGGATGAAACAATGCTCCTATTTGCAGTTTTGTTGTTGTTCTTTGACAGGATCGGGGTTTAGCCACTGACTTTTTGTGTTACACAAAGTGTGTGTTATATAGAAGGTCTGTTTTTATCAAAGCCAGAAATCAGGATCCTCATTATTGAGAAAGCAGGGCTGAAATGCTGCCAGCTAGGAGCACAGCTCGTTAAAGGTACAGTGTTACACTGTATTTTAGATACCTTATTAAGCATTGCCATAAATACACGGAATAAAATGATGCTCTAGGAACACCTGAGTGAACAAATTTGAGAAAGAGGGGTGTGAGTCATAACAGTAGCTCAGAATTCAAAACATTTCATGCAAAGCAGTAGCAAGATATTCAGTTAACCTCTCATGTCCTGATAATTATATTGGAAATGCTTTTGTGCATTGCAGTTTTGGACTTATGCCTGGTGGGGAAGTTAAGCTTACTTCTTTTGATGTATTCTATTTAATAAGTGGTTTGGGTATCTAATTTTAGATATTGAAATTGGAAATCTTTTTTCCAAATGGGAACAGCTATGAAAGAACCAAGTGCAGCATTTCATAATTGCTGCACCTCATATAATTGGCCTTGGCCCATCAGTGCAGCCTGTCCAGATCCCTCTGTGGTGTCTTCTCTGGCAGATCAATACTCCCACCAAACCTGGTGACATCTGCAACTCGCTGAGGGTGCCCTCGATTCTCTTGTCCAGATCTGTGATAGAGATATTAAACAGAACTGTCCCCAGTGCTGAGCCTTGAGGAACACCACTTTTGTAACTGGCAGCTGCTTGAGGTTTCTCAGGCAAGCTGGGAGATTGTATCCTGATTATAGAGCACAAGAAAAACTCTAGTTCTGTGGCAATCAGTGAAATCTGGCTGTTGGCTTAAAGGAGATAGCAGCTAAGTCTCTTTAGGTTAGGAGCATAGCAAACAATTTATTTTAGGAATGTTGTATACTCAGGGTTTCCTGAAGGTCATCCTTATGTTTGTGCTCAACTGTCATTTCGACCATGAGCTTCCACTTGTGACCTTGTTTCACACACATTACCACCTCTAAATGAATTGGCAGGGACATCTGACAAGCACCTGTCCAACAGCCTGAGCAACAGCATGGGGTGGCAGGCAAAGGGGATGTCAAGTATGTCACAGTGGTGGTTGGTCCCTGGAATGTTCTATCAGCACTGGAGATGCAGCTGCTCCATCTGAGCAGGATCTCATGGAGCTCTCCACGTGTGGGTCTCTTCAGGGGACTCACAGCACTGCTGTACTCTGCAGAGAGAGATCACAGTGGTCTCTGAACCACCATGTGGGGCCCTGGGATCTATCTTCAGTAAGCTCTGTGCAGGACTGTGGACTGTATCCTATTACACTTAACACAAGGACTTCTGCTCCTGAAAGTGGCCCTTGGGTATCGATGAACTGTAACAATTAAATAATGACGGTAATAAAACTTGCCTGCACAGTTGTGTGCATTCCATGCAAGCAGAGGAGGCACCAAAAGTAAAGCAGCTCTTCCACCTTGTGGTTACACAGACAACTACTGGCAGAGAACTGCACACAAACACTGCAGCTGAACAGACCCAGCACAAGCAGGGCTGTTGCTGTCCAGGACCCTTCTGGCAGATTGATGTTACAAATATGAGCTAGCCTTGTTTTATAAGGTGAACATCTGTGTCTGCTTGTGTGCATTTACACATGTGTGTGCAAACAATAGCTTTGCAATGTCCTCTGGCCATCCCAGCCTGCAGGTGCTCTGAGACCAGGATCCCAACAGCTGCAGAGAGTCCTTCATCCTCCCTGGTGAGGAAAGGTCGTTAAAAAGGCTTTTACTCAGTGCAACAAGCAATCCTTGACACACTGATAAAATGAACTGGTGTGGGAACAAGGTGTGAGCAAGTCACAGACGTGACAAATGTGATCTCTGCAATGAGAGATTGTGGCTGGCTTCTGCAAGCAATGACTAGAACAAAAAGGAACCATTTAGAGGCAGAGAAAAATTCATCTATGCTGCTCTCCCCATTTCTACTCTCTGCCCCTATTTTCTACTGTTTACCTCTGGCTATTGAAGCAATCATGCAGTCTTTGCTGTTTGTATCAGGGTACAATTCAGCACAATTAAGTCCAGCATCTGTAGTCAATTGCCACAGAGCAAAGCGTGATTTGAAAAGCAGTAATTAAATGTCAGCTTTGCACTAATGCAATAGAGGTATATTGAGATATATAATTTTGCAGTAAAGGCTGAAGATTTACACTGTGTGAAACTGTGGAACACACTGGCTAACAAACTTCAGTGCCAGTAAGTGAATACTAATGTTTTTAATGGTCCTAAATTACATTATTTCTGAAGCAGGATTAGCTTGGTTATATAAGAGGGACTGATTTGGTTCGAAGAAGAATAGCAAAATGTGAAAAGAACAAGCTGCTTTAAATCGTCTGCTTCTCAGATGTTGCTGTTTCTCTAAAGAGCAGCTTATTAATTACATGCTATCCTCATCATCATCATCATTCCAGTTGTACCAGCTGGCACTACTCTACGCTGAGTCCTCTTGCAGCAGTAGGTGCTTCCAAAACAGTGTAAAAATCAGCCCTAGTGTATAAAATTCCATTTTTGTCACACTATCCACAATTGGCTGCCAAAAGAGTTCCCCAAGATAAACTGACAAGGTCAGGGAGTCATACCAGGCCAAAACTTGACTCAGTGTCTCACATGGCTTTACTGTAATAATGCCCCAAGAACTGTATCTTCTGTTTCTTTCACTCTGCAGTTCTGCAGAGTGGCACCTGATTATACAAAGGAGCTGCAATTGTCTCCTCTGTATTTTTTTACTACATTTGGCCAGTTTCTTTTTTTCACTGTAGGGTCTGAAGAAAGCTTTCTTTCAGCAACCATTTTTTTCTACCTAGAATTGAACTTCAATGGCAAATTTCACCTGCAGGACTGTATCCTCTTCACCCAAAATATGAATTTATTCAGGCATAGGATGGACAAAATAGAGACACAGGCAAAATCTAATGAGTTTTCATCCTCCCTGTCTAAGTAGATAATTCTATGTAATTATAAGTACAGTAGGGAACCAAATTATTGTCTAAAATTATTTTAAAAAAATAAAAACAGGAACACAAGAAGTCTGACAGGTGGGCCACGCAAATGACAGCCTATTAAATATTCTTCTCTATTCTTATGGCACAGACAAAGGTTACCAGCACAAAAAGCGTATGTGACTGTGCAAATTCTGGCATCTCATTGCATGCTTCTACCTTCAACCCCCTGGTCATTCCTGTGCTTCCTTGTCCAGACTTCCACAAGACCACTGCTGGTTCTCCCCTCTTTTCCACTTATCAGCTCTGACAAACCAGCACAGTGTCTACATTAGTAAACCAAAACAATCTTATCAAATCAACTCTGCAAGACAGCATGTCAGCTGGAAAGCAGTTGCTTTATCTCTCATTAGAAATGGGCGGATTAAAACGAGTTTCAATAAACTGCATGTTTTGAAATGAACAACCCTGCGTAAGAACTAAAACATTCTCACACCCACTGGCAGATACCTTCAATAACTCACAGATGAGATGCATGGTTTCAGAAGGGCAGGCATACAGTCCAACAACAACAAAAAAAAAAAGTAAAAGAAAAAAAATTAAATGGGAATTAGGGCTGGTCTTTTAAATTAACCTCAGGAAAGAAGGATTCAAATAATCAAGCATAGCAGACCTAAGTGTCTAGAAAATATCAGGGAGATTTTGTGGAAGCCGTTATGCCTTCTATACACTGACTTTAATTGCTTTGTGTTAGCACTTCTATTTGCTTTAATCTTTCCCTTGACTTCTGTTTACCTTCCCTTTCAGAGCACTGATAACTCCCCCTGTAAAGGCCTGGAAAACACACAGGACATTGAGTGGCTCTGGGAAAGAAATACCTCAGACAATCAGTTTTGAGCACGTTTCCCTTGCTGGTGCTGCCAGGTGACACAGTGACGTGTCCATGTCCCGTTAATTTCTCGACACGTGGGCCAAAGCTTCACATTTTCAGCAATGTTTCATATTTCATTAAAGCCCAGCTGGATCTGGGGGTGTTACACACAGCCTAGGGCAGGCAGGGCCTGTGTGACAGCGTGACACTGTGTGATACTGTGGGACACCGTGTGACACCTGGAGCCGTCTGACACATAAAATACAGGTATCTGGGCTGAAATCGTAGCTCCCTCTACGATAAATAGCGACAAAAACCTCTGGAGGATGATTAATCTAATCTGAAAACACGTGTGAGATAAGCAGAGCATTCCTCCAGAGGTGTAAGCTAAGCAGAGCATTTCTCCACTTGCATCTCCATTGACCACAGAGTCCAGAAAACTAGCTGCACATGTGACTTCTAGATGACCAAAGGCAGCTGAGCCATTTAGACAAAGACAAAGCCACTGATAAAGACATTCAGACAAAGATAAAGCCACTCTTTCTGCCATCTGAGGTGTGACACACTGTTGTGTGGTGGGTGCAAGGAGTTCTTACTGCAGAGCAGGGCTACAACGTCCCACTATGACAACACAAAACCAGAAAACTAATTTTAAGTGGTTATTTATGTCTTTATCTGCTGAAATCTCTGCGCTTTCTGGTAGCTAAAACACGCATTCCTCGACACAATCTGACACGGGAGCCAGGCCCGTACCGCACCATTATGGCGGCGGGGCAGGACTACAACTCCCAGCAAGCCGCGCGTTGCGTCACCGCACCATGAGGTTTCAGGCTCTCTGGCCGCAGAGCACGATGGGAGTTGTAGGCGGACTGCGGTGCGACTGTGTCCCTGCGCATGCGCGGCGGCGGCGGCGGACGCGGCGCGTGGCAGGAAGCGGAAGGGGGCGGCCGCGCTCGGAGCCTGACGTGTCCCTCCCTCCGCCGCTCGCTGCTGCTCCGCCGGCGCCGCCATGGGCAGTGAGTACCGGGGAGCCCCATGCCGGGCTCCCAGCGCGGCCTTGCGGCTCCCCTCTGGCCGGGGAAGCGCCGCTGCCGGGGTGGCAGCTGGTCGCGGGCAAGGAGCCCGGCGCTGTGTGCCCTGTGCCGAGCGCTGCTCCCGGCCCGGCCAGGCTGAGGGTGCCGGGGAGGGGCGGGCGGGATGTCACCGCGGGCATCGGGCATGAGCCGTGCGGGGACATTGGCAGAGGGAGCTGCATACTGTGTGTGCAGCCCGGAGTGATCCGATCAGTGGCAGTCTGCAGGGTTCCGTGCCTCGAGGAGAATCTGCTTGGAAAGCATCTCAGTCGTTTGGTGTATCGCTGTGGATGTTGGAGAGGCCCTTGCTTTGCTTTACATTGACTGTCTCGCACCAGTGTAACTTTTCGGGCACAATCGCGTGAAATTAACAAAGTATCCTTGGTGGGCTGGGCTTACAGCGTCACTGAGTTGCCGCTGCAGTTGCAGCCTGCTATGGAGGGGTGGAAAGGCAGCAGGAGTTTCAGTTCTGCACTGTTGTCCTCTTCTTAGTTCAAATCAGTCCAAAACACTGGTGCAGCCTTAGGTTTGTCTTAGCAGATTTGGAATTAATTTTTCTTCCGATTCAGAGCTCTGTGCTCATGGGAGAGCCTGTGACTTGGCGAGCCCCTTCATTATGTGCTTATTTTAAGACAGACTTGTGATCTAAGGATCTGTCTTTTTGGCTAGGAGGGGATCATGGCATGAGATGACCTGTAGACTAACTTGAATTAATGGTTATGAACAGTGTAGGAATTCTTAAGCTGTATGGCCCATAAGTAATATATATATACAATACCCAAGGCACTTTTTTCTCAAATATCAGGCTGGGGAGAAACTACCATGAAGTAAAAGTTCAAGGGTATGGATTATTCTATTTATTGTCATAAACTCATGTTTATGACAAGGGTTTTTTGGTGCTGTCAACCTACTTAGTGAAATGGGAAAAAGCTTGACTTTCTTTAATTCTGTTCCTAGTCCATACTGTACTCAAACCATACTAGCTGAATCTCTGTGTATTTAAAACAGATAAGAATTTAATAATACAAACCCCACCCCTCCAAACTAACCAACCAAAAATTTCCCAAAACTGGGACTTTTATTATATACAGTACCTGTCCAAATTGAGTTTGCTTGAGCTTTTGCCAGTGTTCGTTGTGTGTTCACTTTGTTTTTTAACTTATCTCCACACAGTAAAATTTCTTGAAGTGATCAAGCCCTTCTGTGTTATCTTGCCTGAAATTCAAAAGCCAGAACGGAAGGTAAGTTAATAAAATTTTCTTCTTAGGTTTGTATTTGTGTGATATAAAATGTTTCAAGCTTGCATTTGTGGGGTTTGGGGTTTCTTCCCTGTTGGGAGAATGGCAGTTTTAGTTTTTTCAGTGGAGTGCACGTGTGGTGCATCTCGTGTTGTGGATGTAGTTGTACAAGAATAAATGCAGTTGTGCAGATTTGGTTATGTCACAGCAGTGCATGCTGAAATGTTGAAGGCAGTAAAGATTGGAGTGTAAACTGCAGTAAGTTAAAACAGCAACTTGAAAATCTTTGCTTCATAAGGTCTAATCTAAGATTATTTGCTCAGATAAGCTGCTCTGTATTATTGTTTTTTTCTCGTTATAAGCTGTTTCTCATGAAAATGTAAGACTCATTTCTGTGAAGTACTAGAATTACCTTGCATTGGCATAAGCTTGTTTATTTGGATTAAATCTTGAATAAAGCTTTGTCATTTTCCTTGGTCTTATGTGGGATAAAAGGGATGAACAGTAAGTTATTTTCTTTAGGATGTTCTGTACTTTGTCCCTTCACAAGAAAATCAAGTGTGCTACTATGAAAGTTTGCCTGATGACTAGGTCTTCTTATCTTGACAGCTTTATCATCTCTTGTTGGTTTTTGGTTTTGTCTTTTTTCTCTTTAGATTCAATTTAAGGAAAAGGTACTATGGACAGCTATCACACTCTTCATCTTCTTAGTATGCTGCCAGGTATGTTTCCTTCCCTTGTTTTTAAGGAAGAGCTGAAATGTTTAAAGCATGTTATGAAGTCTCTAATTTAATCTCTTGGTTGGAAATGCAGATTCCTTTGTTTGGCATTATGTCATCAGACTCAGCAGATCCTTTCTACTGGATGAGAGTGATTTTGGCATCAAATAGAGGTATGTTCAGTCTTTCAGAAGGGCATTTTTTTTAGCTTGAATCAAAATTGTTTTGCACTTACATTGCACTCCATTTTAATGAAGATAAAAACTGAAATAGAGAGGGAAAAGTAATTTTTCAGTATTATGTGAAGTCATAAACCAATGTGTCATTGAGAAATGCACAACTTTCTGAACAAAATGATTTTATGGTTGACTGTGTGCAATTCATTATGGCTACAAAATTTGAGCGTTTTTTTCAGGGAAATGATTAGGGAAGAGACAGTTTGTAATCACTTGCATTGCTGCTGTTGCAATCTTCAAGGTCCGTGATTTGTGTTTCCAATCATATTCCTTGAGTGCTGTAGTTTCCTGGGTGACATCTTTGAGTCTGTCACACAGAAGATTGAAATGCGTAGTAGTTTATATAAATTTCTGTTTCTTGAGGAAGCTTTCTAATGCAGCTATGAATTAAGAATGGTAACAGTTCTCTGAATTCACTTTGTCATTCTATGTCATTAGGGCTATCAATTTATGTCATACTTTGTTTTATGCAGAGTAAATCTCTTCTTGATGGCAGAAGTCTTTTTCAGTGAACATACTGCTGAGGAGTCCTACATACCAAACTGACTTCTAACAAGCTTATGTTATCATTGATAGCTTTTAGATGCATGGAGATTTGGAGTTTTAGATCTTCTCCATTGTGCTGTAAAGGTTGATAAAAACTAACTTTGAACTTCACTGTTCTTCCTGTGTGTGGCAGGAACCCTGATGGAGCTGGGCATTTCACCCATTGTCACTTCAGGCCTCATCATGCAGCTCTTGGCAGGTGCTAAGATAATTGAAGTTGGTGACACCCCAAAGGACAGAGCTCTATTCAATGGAGCCCAGAAATGTGAGTAACAGCTCATGTTAAGCACTGGTGGTTTGGAGTGTCTCACCCTAACAGTGGAAAGTGTGAATTTACCATGGGATGAATGGTGGAATTGCAGGTGAGGGTTTCTGTCAGGGGTGTGTTGGTGTTCTGCTGCAGATACCTGTATTTCATCAGTCTCTTACTGACTGCTCTCTGCCTTGCTAGCTGTTTAGCAAGGTGTGAAAAGTATCAGTGCAGTTGGCATTGCTGCTGTAATCTCCCCAGGTAAGTGAAGCCATGTAGAGACTGTGGGGACTCAACTTTTGAACTGTGATGGTCAATGTTAATCTAAATATTTTATAGTGATTAATATGTTGGTTGTAGCTATTTATACCTTGCAGTTCCAAGCATGGTTCCTTCTCAGCAATAAGGGGTCTCTGTGGTCAGTTGATAATGACTTAAAAAAAAATTGTGTGTTTTGTAGCTATTTGGTGCTGTACACTACTACTGATCTGTGTACTGAAAAAAATAATAAATTGCTACAGTAATATCTTACACCCTCAGAGTTTTCATTATCTAAAGCAGTCTTTGGTAGCCAAACCCACTTGTTTCTAAATGTATTTGTTTCTGAAGTATCTGTGTATTTCTATTTTCAGTGCCAGATTTCAGACAACAAAGTTGACTTGCCCTTGAATTTAAACTTCCCAGGATTTACATGTTCCATCCCAAATGTTGTGGTTTAACCCCATCTGGCAACTAAGTATCACATGGGACACTTGTTTACTCTCCCTCCTGTGGGATGGGGAGGAGAATCAGAAAAAATACTAGAACTCGTGGGTTGAGATAAAAAGAGTTCAATAGCTGATACAAAGTAAAATATAATAATAACAATAACGACTGTCATGAAAAGGAGAGAGAGAAATAAAACCTAAGAGAAATAAGTGATGCACAATGCATTGCTCACCACGTGCTGACCGATGCCCAGCCAGTTCCTGAGCAGTGATCAGCCCCTCCTGGCCATCCCCTATAGTTAATGTGCTGAGCCTGACATTCCATGGTATGGAATATCTCTAGGGCCAGCTGTCCTGGCCATGCTCACTCCCTGCTTCTTGTGCACCTGCTGGCTGGCAGAGCAGGGGACACTGAGAAGTCCTTGACTTGAGGTAAGCATTGCTGAGCAACAGCTAAAATATCAGTGTGGTATCAGCATTATTCTCATGGAAAATCCAAACCACAGCACTGTACCAGCTACTACAAAGAAAATTAACTTTATCTCAGCTGAAACCAAGATTCTCTACAAATAAGTGATTTCTGTTTTTCTAATTGCCCACTGACATAAATATCCAGGACAAATACATACTTTTTTCTTTTTATTCTGTAGTGTTTGGAATGATCATTACCATTGGACAGTCTATTGTGTATGTAATGACTGGAATGTATGGAGACCCATCTGAGATGGGTGCTGGTATCTGCCTGCTTATCACAATCCAGGTAATTTCTAGTCTTCTCTACTTAATCTTCCCCTGAAAGGGTCAAAAAGTCAGCCTTATGGACAGGCTGTCCCACATCTGGAGAAAAAAGGCCCAAGTGTACCTGCTTCTTCATATATAGTCTAATCTTTTAATATATGTTATGTTATTTTTTTAACAAAATGAAAGAGACATGGAACTAACACTGTATTTATTTTTTACTGTAGCTTTTTGTTGCTGGTTTGATAGTTCTGCTCTTGGATGAGCTGCTCCAGAAAGGATATGGTCTTGGTTCTGGCATCTCTCTCTTCATTGCTACCAATATCTGTGAGACCATCGTGTGGAAAGCATTCAGCCCCACTACAGTGAACACAGGGCGAGGTAATATGGCACAAACTGTTTTCTTTACAAGTATTTTGTACAAAAAGACAACGTTTTTTTTTCTACTGAGTTAACTTAGTGCCAAATGCCGTTTCTAGCATCTTGGCTGTGTAGTAATGCAGCAAGTGCTGCTGTGCAAAGTGCAAGACAAAGCACTGAAGTTTGAAGGCAATCACAGCTCACCTAACTTGCTTTTTCTTTTCCTTCCCAAGGCATGGAATTCGAGGGAGCCATCATTGCTCTGTTCCATCTTCTGGCTACTCGCACAGACAAAGTCCGAGCTCTCCGTGAGGCCTTTTACCGGCAGAATCTTCCCAACCTCATGAATCTGATTGCCACCATCTTTGTCTTTGCCATTGTCATTTATTTCCAGGTCAGTTGGAATAACAAGGGAAGTTTGTATGGAAGTTGGTCTGTAATCTGCTTCCTTCTACAGGAAATGATATATTCACAAGATGCTTTGTTCAGTCTTCTGGAAACTTCAGATTTCTTCTGATGACTGAATCTTTAATGCCTTCTTGTGTGTGTGTGTTTAGACAACCCTGCAGGCTTGCAGACCCTTTGCAGAAGGTTTCTCATGGAGATCCCTCTGGGTAGAGTGTTTGTGCTTGCACAAAATGATTCCATGTTTCTTCTGGTGCTGTCAAGGCCTTGCACTTGCAATTTATGACCTCTGGTATGGGCTTATTTTCAAATGTAACAGGGGACTTTCTTTTGACAACTTTTCAGGGCTTCAGAGTGGATCTTCCTATCAAATCTGCTCGCTACCGGGGCCAGTACAACACCTACCCCATCAAGTTGTTCTATACTTCCAACATTCCCATTATTCTCCAGTCTGCCCTGGTGTCAAATCTGTATGTCATCTCCCAGATGCTTTCTGCCCGCTTCAGTGGCAACTTACTGGTCAGCCTGCTGGGCACCTGGTCTGTGAGTATTCCTTCTCATCTTGCATACATCTTTATAAGGGCACTGTTGAAACGTGGGTTTGAAGAGATGGTCTCTGAATATTATAGGTGGTCATGCACACTGAAACTCCTAAATTAGTAATTTCCTTAAATTACTGGTAGCATGAGAGCTGCTGTGATGAATGTCAATGTGTGTGCTGCTGCAGTAGTAAGGATGCAGTGACACAAAGGTGCTACAAACCCAGACTTGGCTTAATGGCTAAGAAATAGTGAGAAGGTTGGTGACTGACTGCTTGCTTCCTTCTTGCAGGACACATCATCTGGAGGCCCTGCTCGTGCTTATCCAGTTGGGGGACTCTGTTATTACCTGTCACCTCCAGAGTCCTTTTCCTCAGTGTTGGAAGACCCTGTACATGCAGTTGTTTATATTGTATTTATGTTGGGCTCCTGTGCTTTCTTCTCTAAGACATGGATTGAAGTCTCTGGCTCCTCTGCCAAAGATGTAAGTTTAAAACGACAAATTATGTAAGCTTACATGATGGAAACAGATGGGCTGTTGTAAGAATAAGGCAGACTTTTCTCTGAAGAAGCTGTTTTGCTGGTAATCTTGTTGGTAATATTCATTGTTTGTGTAAACAGGGACTATGTCTGTTTTGTGACTGGAGAAGATAAAGACTGAATGAGGATCATTTTCACCCTGTTTTCTATACTGGTCTTTCAAAACAATATCAAAACTTTAAAAAATGCTTTAATTGACTTTAGGAAGTTTAGAACATAGAAACACCTGATCAGTGTAAGAGCAGGAAAAGTAACAGGAGAGGTAGAAATTCTTACAGTGCCACATGTCAGGTGCACTGTATGCAAGGCGGTTGCCACTGAAAAATTTGCAGGTAAAGCTCTGACAGCCATTCCTGACACAGAGAGTTCTGAGCTTCTTTTGTGGGAATATTAACTAGAGGTTGTTATTTTTAACTTGAGAGCACTGATAATGGAGAATATAGTGCAGTGCATTAATGTACCTGAGCCTAGCTTCTCAAAAATTCCATTTGCTACAGGATATTTATCATTCAGGAGCTATATCATTCTGCATTTGGAATTGGAAAACAAGATGGAAAATATTTGTGGTGTATTTGTATTGTGTGGGTTTGGGTAGGAAATTAAGTTTGGCAGCCATATGGAATGGTTTCATCCATTCTTTGACAAATATGTAATTGCACGGTTACTGTAACAGTGTGAGCACTCTCTTGTTTTGGACTTGCATCTTGCTGCTTGTCAGGCATGCAGGGAGGCACTCACAGCCATGTTTAGTCAGGTTTTTATTTCAGAGTAAATCAACATATTGTTTTTAACACTTTAATATTTTTTCCTGGTACTAAGTAAAATTACTTTTAAGTAATTTTAAGTAAAAAGGTCAGAAATGAAAGTTGATAAATCATTACTTAAATGTTTACTCTGTAGTGGAAAACTGGCAGCTTAATCATCTGAAAGTGTGTTTTCTCAGTACATGAAGTCAGTGATGAGCACCCTCATGTTCCCCTACTAGAGTTTGTTACCCACAATTGTTAGTAAAGTGTTTGCAGGGCTCTGCTGTAAGCCTGTGCAACTGCAGAAATCCAGTTTAAGAATAATGTTCCAAGAAGGGATTCTAAGTCTAGTTTCTAGTGTGGCTGCACAAATAAATAGTTGGCTCGAATGAATGCAGGAGACTGAAATGGAGTGGGCACTTCATGGGATGGATTTGCAACTTCTCCCAAGCCCTCATCAGGAGAAGGGTAGGTGGCAAAGCATGGATTGAATTATGTATATGAGAGCTTACCAGTATCCAAATTTTCCTTTTCTCAATAGAGCTAGAATTATCCAAAAAGCTTTACATAATTGACAAGAAGAAAAGTGCCCCTGACTGTAGTTTGTTTGAGGTTAAAATAATGGCTATTTTTAGCTAAAATGAATACTATAAAAACCAATCCAAACCCCAGAATAATACAAAAACCACCCAACCCCACCACCATTTACTGCAGTGTCTTGCTTCTGTTTTCCCACAGTACTGCATTCCATGAACTTGGTAAATGGCACTAAACTTACTTGCTCCATTCCTTGCTTCAATACAGGTTGCCAAGCAATTGAAAGAACAGCAAATGGTAATGAGAGGCCACAGAGAAACTTCAATGGTACATGAACTCAACAGGTGAGCTACACATTCACTGGCTCTTCATGCAGAGTCTTATGGGCAAATGCATGGCAAAGTTTGCTTTGACTTCCATTTTCTGGATCCTAGAACACAGATACTCTCTCAGCTTCAATGTTACGTGCATGAGACATAGAACATTATCTCATTAATGGAAGACTTGTACAGTACAGCTTATTTTTGCCATGCATTTAAAGAATTTGCCTTAAATTCTGGACCTTTTCCTGTTATATTTTTTCATTTATATACTTTTCTCAGGGTGGTTAATAATGAGCATTTCAGTGTACTTTACTACTTCAAACTGACACACAAGTATTTTCTTGATGTAATTTTTCATGTGTTATTAGTCTTGAGTACTGTTTTCATGCAGACCTTGCTTCAAAAACAAAGTTTTTAGAAGCAATTACTTAAATCTCCTAGGTGCAGATGTAGGCAGGGATTGATTTCAAGTTTCAGGGTAGGACCTATGTACCCTTCATGCTATAGAAATGTTATTGTAACTTTGGATTTCAGTCATCTGATGTCATACAGATGACTTGAAGAGCCAGTAGCTGTAAGTTTAATATCTGTGCATAATTTAATGATAGACTGTAATACCTTCTCTTCTTAGTGTGGCTTTTTTTTTCCTCCAGTCAGGTTGAGCTTTTTGTTTCTTTACCCAGTGTTCTGGCATTATTGCATGTTCCTTACCTTGGATTGCAGAGCCATAAGAGAAGAGAGTATTCTGCCAGCAACTTTCTTGTTATTATCCTGAGCAACCTCTAATGGCCCCTTTTGTATTCTCATTTCATGTTTTCCAGGTACATCCCTACAGCTGCTGCCTTTGGTGGGCTCTGTATCGGCGCCCTGTCTGTGCTGGCAGACTTCCTTGGGGCAATTGGCTCTGGAACTGGAATTCTGCTTGCTGTCACCATCATTTATCAGTACTTTGAAATTTTTGTAAAGGAACAGAGTGAAGTTGGCAGTATGGGAGCTCTTCTTTTCTAAACCTAGCTTCTCATGGACCCAGGAAAGAGAGGAGGGACATTCTCAAAGTGTAGCCAGTCAGGTGAAAAGAAGTATCATAAACTTGATAGTGTCATTCTATAGAAACACATATTTTAATAATGTTTCCAAAGCACATTCCCTTATGTTCAAACTTTTCTAGCATACTGTTTGCATTTTATAAATTGATGAGGAAGATGTGCAAAAAAATTTTTTTAAGAAAATTGTTTTTTAATTATGTGTTAGGAGAGTCAGCTTTCTGACTTGGATTTAGTTCAATGACTCCTGAAAATTTTTTGAGCCCCTTTCACATTTAGTAACCTGAAGCCTTTACAGGTTTTAATTAATGTTCGTTAAATGAATATTTGGAAGGGATTTTCTTTTCCATTTAACTTGTTTCTGCAGTTCCTTTGCAGTGATGGTGAGAAAAATCTCTTCATCTGATGCTCAAGTTCCATAATTATGGTTGTAAGCACAAGAGATGTTTCATGTGTTTGGGGTTTTTGTTTTTTGTTGGTTTTTTTTTTCAGTATGGCAGATTTGAAAGGCAGTTGTTTCTTTTTACTAAGTGATATCTCTAAGTCCAAATGTTTTGTCTTGTAATTACTACACTAGACCTTGTCAGATGTTGAGTATTGGCTTGAGACTGTTGTCAAGTTTCTATATAAGAAAGGAATGTGTCCTTTCCCACCACCTCCTCCACAAGCAGAAAACTCAGGTAAATCTAGATTCTGCCAGAACCTGTGCCTAAGAGTTGCTACTTTGACACTTGGTCACACCAACTTTGTAAAACCTTCTAACGAGTTTTTATTGCCATTAGTGGCTGTACTTCTAGTTCTGATGCCGGCTGAAAGAAATGAGTGTTACAGCTGCTTAGATGCAAATCTGCTTGTGCTCTTTGCTAGAGCAAACTTCCTCTCCTTGATCATGAATTCTGATCTCATAGCAATCAGGATGTTATCTGCTTACTCATATCTACTGAATTTTGAGTCTCATTATCACAAAAGAGTGTGGAAAGAATGGATGTTACTTGTCTGTTTCTGTAGATCTAGATACGAGACCCTTGTCAGATAACTCCACTAAGGGGCTTATGTAGAAGGCTTTTCCATCCTATAATCTCATGGATTTGAGTGGTGTACATAGGAAAATACTCTTTCAGAAGGTATTGGGATTCCTTTTTTGAAGATCACACCTTCAAATTGGAGAGGTTACAGTAAAGGCTGTAATGGACCAGAATAAAAGTTAATTTTCCATTTTAATTTAGGTTGTCGGTACTAATCAGGTGCCTAGGACCAAATGCAAATATTTGTGTATGAGTCTTGTAAATACACTTTTGCTCACTCAGTATTGGACAACATGGAAACCAGAAGGATGAGTTATAATGCTGGAACTTTTCTTTGTGTTGCATCAACATGCCTTCTGTGCATTTTTGCATGTTGGGCAGACAGTATGTGAGTCACTGTTGCTGCTGGAGTGGTGAGACTCTGTTACACACCCAAGGAGCACAGATGACATCCAGAAGCCCTTGTTAATACCTTGAGCTCAGATACCAAACTCGTGGGAAATCTGCAAATGTGGAATGAGATGCACCTATCAATGAAAGTCAAAACGCCTGGTGTGAGGATCACGACTGGAAAAGGAATGAAAGAATTGGGATGAACTGTCCACAAAATGATCACTGTCAGCCATTCACTCTGATGTCATTCTACGTTCAATCATTTTTCTGTTTTTCATAAAGTACTAGTGCACCACAGCACAACTGTGATGTGAAATGGGGACAGCTAAAAGGTGGCATTAAAAGGAGAGGGAAGGGGTTCTGATACGATTCTGCTTTGGGGATTTTTTTTGGTTGTTTTTCCAAGAAGCCCAATACAAACTTTGTTTTGATAGAAAGGAGTCCGCTTCTGTGCATGCAGCTCTGGCTGGGCTGGAGCTGTACTTGTATTTTTGGTCATATCATCTGTTTGAACTGGTTGCAGTTTAGACAATTTACTCTTCGGTGTCTAAGCAGCACTTGTTCTGTGCATCTGTATTTTTGTTGTCTAGTGCTAAGTCTTTGTTATCAAACAGCTGTGTCCTCAAAGCAGGACCTGCTGGCCATACAGTGGATGTTCACAAAAAGAAATAATGCCTAAAAAATCTGCTTTATAATGAAATAAAGTACATCTTTGGAGCTAGCACTTGGCTTTTGGTGCTTGAATACTGACTGCTACAATGCTAACCCTTGTAGAAAAACATTACCCACCTACAAGACTGAGAAAGTGATGTCCTCAAAACAGATCAGTGTCAGTGTGAAATAAAGACAAATTGTACATGCTCCAAGGTCTCTCAATAGTGAGTTGCAAAATAACTGAACCTTGACCATTCCTCTGGGCTTTTCTTTTTTGAGTTGCAATTCTAAAGGTGCTGCACAAGTAACTAGGAGGCGAGTGGGGCAGTGATGATTCAGTTTAACAAAAACCGTTTCCATGAGAGATACAGTGGCAGTCTTTTTGTAGCATGATAATTGAAACAACAAAACTCAAAGCTGATGATATTCCCAATATTGTTTTGCCTTCTGAGTTTTTAAACTTAAGAGAGGATTTTGCCTTCCTCCTGAATAGAAATATCCCACTATTTGAAAGCAAATTTACTTAAAATACTGTTACTGAATGCAAGAAGTTCAGCCACAATTTTGGTTTTGTATGAAGTGATTCTAAAGAGCAGCCTGATTTCTCCCTCACTGTTTAATTTTTCACCAGGAAACTGGCATTAATAAACATTAATTGCTGTAGGAATAATTATGTCATCACACATAAGATCACAGAAGTAATTGAGGTCACTGTAGATGTGATGAGTTATGTGCAAGAGAGCTGGGTGAGACACCAACACCAGGGCAACATCTGAGATCCTTTCTGCTGGTTGTGTTTGTACAAAATTACTGACACAGCCTTTTCTTCGGCACTGCAGGTTTCACGTGAAAGCTTCTGTAGCATTTAATTGCTGGGTATTTGATTTTTGTCCTTTTTGTCATTATTCGTGAAGCCTTAAAAATTGTCTGGTTTATGCTAGTTCACTTATTCCTAGGGCCTGTTTCCATATAATTTTGGGATGGCAAACAAATGGTCTTTCTTTGCTAATTTATCAAACATGTTGTGGTTGGGCTTTTATATTTAAAAATAAATTAATTCCTTTTGGCTGCAACTCTGAAGGTTGTTGCTTGACTCTAAACATTTCCTGACTGTGCTCCCTTGATTTCTTCTGGGGATAACCCTGTCCCATTCTGTAAACAGACTGATTTGTGGAATAGGTTTCTCAGCCAGCTTTTGGTGAAGGAGGAAGCTGAGTAGCCCAGTAACTGCTCTCCCTAGTTGTCCTCTTGCAGCAAGCAATAACAAGCTTTAGGAGCTCCTCAGTTTCCCCCCAGCCTCGGCAGAGCCCAGCCCAGGAGCCTCTGCCCGCCGGGTGGCAATGTTACCCTGCGAGTCAAGCAGCAGGGAAAGGAGGATTCAATCTCTTCCAAATGCTCTCCTTTCTTTTCCTTCGCTGCTGTGCCGATGAGCATCATACAATGTAAAAAGTTCAGGCACATATTTATTTGTGCTTCCTAGAACTGGGGCCAGGATTGAGGTTGTTTTAAGCTGAAAGGCTGAAAATAGTCTTTTAGGGAGTTTATAGTACTGATAGTGTTTTCTAATGTATTTCAAACATGCTGGGTGTCAAGGGGCAGTTGCTGTAACAGCCTCTTCATCTGCCACTTAAGCCCAGACTGAGACAGTCTATGGGATTGGAAAGAAGACAAAAAAAGAAGCATTTAAAACCGAAATCAATATTCTGAGCTGGGGACCTAATTAGCCAGCTAGACTTTAAGCTGCTGGTTTATAATATGCTCCTGGATGGATCTGCTAAAATTGAAACTCTTCTGTGGGCCAGGTTCTAGCAATCCTCTGGCCATTGCCAGCATGGTTCCAGCCAAGCTGGCAGCGCTTGGCAGAAAGGAAATACCCTGACAATTGGCACCTCCTCTGGCAGCTGTGTCACAGGGGCTGGAGACTGAGGGAGCACAGACATGATACACTTTGTCATCGCAGAGGGGGCTGTCAAGGTCAGAGATGAGATGCTGGCTCTGAGATATTTCTTGCTGGAGAACAAGAAGACTGGGCCAATTTTTTAGAAATAGGAATACCTGGGAGCTTAAAACAGAGGGAGCAAATAGAACAGTAAGGACACACATTTTTTAAGAAGCTGTTTCAGGCATCTTTATATTGCTTTGAAGAAAATCAGGATACATGGCACATATATAAAATCCCATATTCCCCTTCTTAGATATTAAGGCTAACGTGGATGGTTCCAAAAATGGTGTGAGCACTGCTGGCGAATATTAGCTATCTGAAATCTCAGATGAGTATTATCCACTTTAATCTTCAGCGTGTCTGAAGCTCTCTGATGTTCTTACAGCTCTGATGTGTCTCTTCTTTATACCTGTGGTGTGAAGATTTATAAAAGAAAAATGCAACTCCAGACATTTGGGAACAGGGAACAGTGAGCAGAACATTTTGCCTGATTAACTTCACTATATAAGTGTGATTATTATTTTTGTTTAAATAGCTTTATCTTTTGGCAATGCAAGAATAGGGAATGGTTGTTTCTGCTGGATTCCACGGGGCTGCAGAACTGTGCCTAGGGCAGGTAGAGCAAGGGCTCCCCATGACCACAAATGGGGTCATTTACACAATGATTTGGGATTGCAGAGCTCAGCTGCACAGAGTAACTGGTGGGTGTGTGGTGAGAGGCCATGAAGGAATTGTGGGAAGAAGCAGTGCAGGGGCCAAGTCAGTGAGGGGATGTGTCCTTGTGAAGCTGGGATGTGGTGGTACAATGTGCCCATTCCTAAAATCAGTGTATCTGAAAATGCTCTGGAGCTCCAGGATTTTGAAGACTGCTGACAACAAATTGTGAGTGTGTGCTGTGGCTGGGGATGGTGATTAAAATGCAGAGGGGTAGCTGCCTGCTGGATCTCCCCTGCAAGACAAGCCCAGAATACCTGTGTGCTATAGAAATCAATGATTTGTTTAACCTTGGTATCCCAGCCTGACCTCATGTTTCCTTTGCACTGTACAAAGTTCTCTTTGTGTTCTGCAGATGTCGAAACTTGTAAGATAGGAAAGTGTGTTTGTTAAAATAATTCCTTTTCTAAGCACTTTTATCTTGGATGTTTGAGGATAAAGCTTGAACTGTTGATTTTTAAGTTATTAGAAGAGCATTTTTTTAACCTGTCCCCCTTGCTTTGAGTGACTCTTGAAAGGGAGAGAGATTTATTGGGGAGGACACGTTAATTTTCCTAAGTAGGTAGAAAAGAGCTGCCTCTTATCTCAGTGCTTCCCATTCCTTAAGCAGGGCAGGCTGGTGGAAACAAGCCAACATTTGGGATAAGACTTATCTAATTTAGTGATGGAACACAGCAGCACAAGCCAGGGAGTCTGACACTACTTTCTGCAACTGAGGTACATCAAAGTCATTTTTATTTAGGTTTAAACACAGGTATCCACCTTTTTGTAGTGGATAGCTGGAAGCTCCCGTGATCCTTTGAACTGGGATGGTGACAGGGACATCTCATGTGAAAAGAGCTCTAGTTGCAGAGCAAATAGACTAGAAGTGTTCCCATTTTTGTGAGGTGGGTTCTCATCTGTCACTTGTATTGCAGGAGTTGTTTGTTCTGCATGTGAGCTCTCATTTTTGTGGGTATTGGCTGTAGTCACATTATCATGGAGATTTTGGAGCTCCAAAGATTGTACATTCTGAATAAAACCCCCATCTCTAACCAAAAAAAACAACCCTGCAGAGCAGGAGAGGGACTGTCCCCAGAAGTGTTAACTCTGTAGTGACTGAAATGCAGATCCAAACTGCACACATACATGTATATAAAGTAGATGTCTAAAACAATTGTCTTTTAACAATTAATTAATGAAGTAATACACTTAATTCTGTCCTTAATCCCAAAATCAGTGTGTGAGCAGTGAGCTCATACCTGTAGGAGAATGGGGGTCAGAGAATGGAGTGGTCCATGTGCCATTATGGTCATGCAGACTTGCAGATACATCGCAGTCTTGATATTATTTCAGCCATGTAGAATATCTCTACTTCTCCAGAGAGTATTTCCTTTATGCATAATCCATTAAATGATGATCAGAGCTCTGAGTGCCTGCAATTCATCAACTTTAACACTTTACCTTTACTATAAGAGGAGACAAAACCATTTCTCTATGGTTTTGGTTGTTCAACATAATAGCTATAAAATCGACTCAAATCTAGACCTTTTACCTAAGCAGAGGTGACAGATTGATACTTTTGGGGTTCTGAAAGGTGTTATTGGAGACATAATGAAATTGGCTGAAGGTGGTTACGTTGCTGCAGCTCAGGGAGTTCTGTGAGAGCATAACGAAGCAGCATCCTCTAGCCCTCAGGAAAAAAGGATTTTTATGTAGCCCAGGCTCCAGCCAGCATCTTGAAAGACCTGAGCAAAACCTGCCATCCTATGTTCTTGGATTCCACAGGTGGGTCTGTACTGGGAGGTTCTTGCACAAAACAGGTATTTCTCATGTCAGAGCTTCAGTGCTTCTGTGGAAGTTACCCTCAGACTGTGCAAATCTCACATTTCCCACAATAATGTGCTGCTGCAAATGTAAGCACATCGAGGAGCTCTCTGTTCCCCAGCCTGGAGCCCCCTCAGCAGGTACCTCTGTCATCTGAAAAGATGCTGTTTAGTTCCATTACCCTGCAGAGCCATTACTGCAGCAATAATGTGCAGCTTTGCCTTTCTCTTGTAAATCCTCTGGCAGGAGTATGATGTGGGTCTTGCCAAATACAGCTGTAAGTGGTAGGGAGAGCCAAGGGGTTTGAGGAGCAGGAAGAATGCCCAGAGAGGTGGGCAGCAGAGACCAGAGATTGCCTTTTCCCCTGTGCATCAGAGCTTTGTGCACACACAGTCTGCTGGAAGGCACAAGAACCTTGTGCCCTTGGCTGCCAAGTCAGATGGGGCACAGGAGCTTTGCCACCTTGCCCAACATGACCTTTCAAAGGGTGTGAGATGAGCTTCACACAGTTTGTTTTCATCTTACAACAACAGCAAGAGCACTTGTCCATGTAAAACTGTTTTGCTATATTTCTGTCTAAAAGGCTTAGCAATCCCTGGTTGTAATTTTTTTATTTTCTTGCTTATTCCTCTATATGTGTTCTGTTGGTCTTTAAATGCCATTTGATGAGTGCTTTCCTCCTGTCCCAGCATGGGTGGGGTGGGATCACCCTGCTCTGATTCTGTGTGAGGGAAGGTGGCTGGTGCTTCTGAAGACAAGTGATGATCTGTGTGGCTAGTCCTGGCAAGATCCTGCCTTCTGGATTGGACAAAGCAAATTCATCCTCTGAAAAAATCTATCCAGAGGGACAGGACCCTTTAGGAATATATAGTTATCAGTCTCTGCAATCTGAGGTGCCTATCACCTGTACCCAAGTTGTACAATACAGATGTCCAGAGGGGCTGGAGCCATTCAATAAAGCTGCTGCAATAGTTCTTTACATTAATACTGAGTTTGAACACATCACTCCTGCGGTCACTGCTCTGGAAAACCACGTGCAGCTCTCAGACCTGGAGAGAACTGGGATGATAAAAGCACAGACAGGCTGGAGCAGGGCTGAGGATCCTGACACTCCCCACTTGGGACCCAGCAGAGGTGGTGCTGGGGAATTGTCTTTGGCCCCTGTGGCAGCATTTGGCTTGCTTGTTCCCGGTATTTACCTACATATATTTTGGATTGTTGCAGCTCCTATTGTTTGTGATAAAGGCTTGGACAAAAGGTCTATTGATCAGGCGGTCCTGGCCATCCATCTCTGTCTGCCTCTCCAGACAGCCGGGCTGTGGTGGCAGTGATGCTGCTGAGCCACTGCTCTGCATCAGGCTGGCACAGAGCTGTGCTCCCTGGGAGGGAAAAAGGTGTGATGGCACAGCAGATCCCTTTGCCTTTCTCACCACACACACGAGAATCACTGTGTGAATACAGAGTGATCTGTGATGAGCTCTGAGCCAGGTTCAAAGCTAGCACTGATCTTGCTCCCAGGGTCTGGTTTAGTAAGGAACAGTCTGCCAGGTTTGAATGCTCGTGACATTCAAGCCTTGCATAGGAGAGAGATTGTCACAGACAAAGGTGCTGAATTTTATAAAAAAAAATTTCAAAAATGAAGTCAGCTATTGAGTGGAGAAAATCTTGTGACTGGAGGAAAACCCCTGGGTTTCTTAGGAAAAGGGAAATATTTCCTGTAGTTATTGTTTGAGCTAAACTTTGTCTGCTTGTCTAATAATGAAAAATGGTGTTTGGTGTAATTAGATAACATACAGAAAATAGTCATATTTCTAGAATACTTGTTATTTCTTTTACTGTGTCACAGTCAAAATACAGCCCATGTTAGGAATGAAATTGCATTTCATGCAGAGATTCTTGCACTGACAGAGAAATTAAATACTTTTATTCCTAAAATAGAAGAGCATAAGATATTAAAAATAAGAAGCATCAATATTGCTAATGTGTATACAGAAAAGGAGGTTATATCTTGTGGCTCTGAAGTGGAACTTAAATCCAGACATAATAATGCAGATACATAAAAACTTCTGTTTTGAAGAACTAGCTGGGGGGAAAAAGGATGTGAGATTTCAATATAGATTCTTTTTAATGTAGTTAACAGAGTACAATATTAAGGACTGACAGTAAAGTTGGCCAGCAATAAATGGGAGTTATAGTTACCTGTTTTAACATGTAATAACTCAAACTGAAGTACTTATTCATTCTGTAGGAAGCTTTGTTTTTTCAAGCAGCAGAGTACAGAACTAACATAATCACTTCAAAAATGCATATATTTTTATACATATATTTATGTTGAGCCTTATGTTTCTGACTCCTGTTGGGAAGATGGGCATGGGTGTCACCTGGCTGGACCCAGGGCTCAGCACTGCCATGGTGCTGCAGGAGTGGCAGCTGTGCTGGCTCTGGGGAGCTTTACGAGCCCGGGTGATGCCTGCAGGGTGCTGCAGCCATGGGATGATGCCAAGGTGATGCTGCTGCCAAGACAGAGCTCAGGGCACAGGGACAGGCCGGAGCTGAGCAGGGCAGAGAGGGGACAGGAGCCCCAGTGTCCCTGGGATCTCTGGCTCTGCCGCTTGCCGGGCTGGCTGGTGAGAAGAGCTGAAGTGTGGAAGTCATTAACTTCCCCCAGATGGAAAATTGTCCTGTGCTTCCCCTCCAAAGGGAGCCTGCGGTGGCTTCCTCCGCCTGCCGCGGTGGCCCTGGCCGCTGCCGCTCGGCGACCTTGTGGCTGCTCCCTGCTGTCCCCTCCTGTCACCCCTCGTTTGCCGTCGCTCACATCAGCGCGGAGTCCCCGCGGCTCATCCCCGAGCTGTGTCCGGCGGGATGAAGGAGCGCTGGGACAATGGCACATTGTGCCGGGGCTGTGCGCCCTGCCTGGGAGCGAGCCTGTCCCACAGCCCAGCCCCGTGTCCCCACAGCCCAGCCCCGTGTCCCCACAGCCCCCTGTCCCCACAGCCCCGTGTCCCCACAGCCCCGTGTCCCCACAGCCCAGCCCCGTGTCCCCACAGCTGGCACTGCAGTGCTCGGTGACCTGGCATTGATGCTGCACATGAGCTGTCGGAGACAAGTTGGGTGGGAGTGAATCATGCCAGATTTTGGCTGCTGAGATAAATGAGAGGAACTGAGCGTTTTGAGCAAAAATGGGATAAAGGGGGTGCAGGATTTGAGGTCCCCCAAGCACACAAATTTGGAAAGTATGTGGCTGTGAAGGTGTCTTTAACATGAATTGAATACATTATTTGATTCGGGACTTGAGGTAAAGCCTCATCCTGGGGTTTTGGTGGATTTGCTTCTCTACTCAACACTTTTTGGTTGGATGGTTTGGGGTATCTGTTTGTTTGTTTGTTTTTCTTTCTTTCTCTCTCTCTCGCTCTCTCTCTCTCCTCTCTCTGTCTCTTTCTCCCTCTCTCTTTTTTTTCACTGGCATTAGCTTTCTGGGAAGAAGGTTACCAGAGAGCCTGCTGCATTTCCCAGGAGGCTCTCTCTTTCTCTTGCTTTCTCCATTTCACTTCTCTACTCTTCCTCTGTCTCTTTCCCTTCTCTTGTGGTGCATAACCTTCCTTGAAACATCCCATCTCACTTGTGCTTCTCCTCTTGCTTTCTTTGGGATTGTATCTGCTGTACAGACGGTTTATTCCTCCCCTCTGGTTGTGCTTTCTCTTGCCTTTTTTAGCATATTTCTGCCTTTCTCTTTGGGGTTTTTTTTTCCCTTCATTCTCTATATTTTCCTCCTTCCTCACACTTTGGTCTCCTGTTTCGGGGAGTTTTATTTTCCATTCTCTCTTTCCTGGTACCCCTCAGGTTTGCCATCCTGGGCTCCTTGTTTATCAGCCCTTTCCCTCAGTCCTTTCTGTCCTCTCCTTGGTGTCTCAACAGGCAATAGAAATAACCTGAAATCCCACAAACAGGCCAGAGCTGCTGTCCAGAGTGATGGGTAAATAGGGTGGTGCTGGGCTGTGAGGGCTGTGTTGGGAACTTTGTACACTCTAAGCAGCCACATATGATGTGTTCTTCATATCACCCCCACAAATGCAGATTTTATCTGTGTGAGGTCTTTGGAAATGACATCTACCTTGCCAGCTACCCCTCTCACTGGCAGAGGAAAGGTGATGTCTCCTGATCAGCCTGGCCTTCCAGTTTGGAAAAGGTGATGCTGAGCCCTGCCCACGCTTGGTGAAAGGAAAGTGGGTTTGTTTTGTTAGGCAATCTGCACCTTGTCCCATGATGCAGTCAAGCCTTGTCACCCAAGAAATGGTGGAATTGATCAGCTCAGATGGGAAACTTGCCTCAGAGGCAGAGATGGTGCAGTGAATGATTTATCTGAGGGTGGTCTGGATGTGGATGATAATCCCATACAGGAGAGAGACTCCTGTGCTGAGAGGTGCTGTGGGTAAGCTGTGACCCAACCTCACACCTCCACACTTCATGCTTTTGCTTGTCGTGGGATGAGCCTGAAGAAACCCCACTCCTGACCATTCAAGCCCACTCTCAGTGGTTCAGGAATATTCCATACTTTCTTTTTCAGGCTGTGTGTTTTCCCAGACTTTTCCAGAGTGCGTAGCATTACCTCTCTCCACCAGAGCTGTATCTCACCCCAGAGATATCTGCCTCTTGATGCCAGATGGAGTGGAGTGATTGAAGCACTACTAGGCTGGGCCACTGTAAAATACTCTTTATCAAAAAAGGGGCTGTAATTCTTTTGACCCCCTCCCCTTTTTTATTTTTTTCCTGTAGGAGTATTTCAGCTATTTAATTAATTTTTTTTTTAATATCTCTCTTACCAGACTTTTTATTCTAGTCCCACTGCCTGTGATCCCTGCGGGGTGTGAGGAGGAGGGCTGAGTGACAGGCTAATAACCTGCTCTGGCTCTCGCTCCAAGCCCAGTGGCAGGTGTCCCAGAGCCCCTATTGAATGCCACCATCCAAAAAAAAATTTATCAACAATCTTCCTTCAACAATGATTTATTATTGCCATAATTTGCCTTGGTACAATGAGCTGCAGAGTGTATTTCTGCACCCGACTGACAGGTATTTGATGGCTCCAGGTTCCTATTTTATTTAGTCTTGAGCCTAATATGATTTGGTTACCCTCGCCCCCTCCTTCCTGTCCCTCTCCTCCCTCCCCACCCAACCCTTTTTTCATTTTGTTTTGTTTTCTATGAGTGTGTTTCGCATAACCCTGGGCCGGCTGACAGCGCTTGTAAAAACCAGAAGTCGATCTTGCAGTGGCTTTTCACCATTAATCAAGCTGCCTGGAATTGGAAAGTAACACTGACAGGCTTTTATCTTGGAGAGAAGGAGGATGGCAGATGTATTTTATGGTGGATGAGCCTTCATGGCTTCTATTAGACTGGGACTTCAGTGGTACAAGGTGGTGGTTTGGGGAGGAGGGGAGCGAGGGGGAGGAGAAGCCGGGGAGCAGCCTATAGATAAATAGATCCGTCAGTCAGGCGATGTGGAGGTCTCCAGGCGGCCAGCCATTGTAGGTGACAGAAAAGGCAATCAAAGACAAAACAAATCAAAAGGTACATCTTATCAGCAGCAGGCCAGCTGGACTTCCACCGCACTCGGAGGCCCCGCCGAGGGCAGGAGAAATTAATCGTGCTGTCGAGGCCAGAGAAATTGTCGCCGCTGAAGGTCCAAGTTCAGGCGAGCGGAGGTGGCCAACATTAAAGGAGAGGGAGAGCAGGGGGAGGCAGGAGAGGAGCAGGGAAGCGAGAGCTGCTGTCCCACCACCTCTCTCCCTCCCTCCCTCTCCCCCCAGGCTCCTGACAAGTGCATTCATCGTGCGATGATAGCTCGGCACCTATGATTGGTACCTTTAATAATATAGCCCTCGCTCAGCTGTCACCCTGAAAGAACAATTTTTCCTCCCGCTTTCCTCGATGCAAAGATACATCTGTAATGAGAAGGGTGACAGAAAGTGGGAGAGCGGGGAGCCAAGGAAAGTTTGGAGGAACATTAATCAAAAAGTGAAGTTGGAGGTGATGCTGGCTGCTTGAGGTGCCTGTGCCTCCAGCGGGGAGCCAGCGGTGGGTTTGAAGCTGCTGTCGTGTTTCTTGGCCTTCAGTGCTTCAGGACTCCCTCTGTGAAGGGAGAGGGAGCTTGGGCTCACCCTTGGACAGGAGCAACTTGGAAAGCCACCATCCGCCTGCACGGCAGAGCTGGCCAAGGTGGGAGGGACTGGTGAGCAGCCCCATGAGCTGGGAGTCTTTGACAAACCTGCATGACTCCACTGTGTGTGGATTTATGCTCGGCAGGGATGTCTCTCTGCCTCTGCAGCCTGGAGGAAGAAATGTGTGGCTACAAGCCCTGTGAGTTTCCCTGCAGCTACTCCTGTCCTGCTCTGGTCCATCCTTTGGATCCAGCCAGACTCTATCCACAGTGCCATCATTAGCAGCCCTGTGCAGAAACTGCCTTATTTCCCCAAAAGGAGGAGTTGTGCCTTCCAGAAGTTCTGCCTTTGTCTCCATGCTGTAGCATGGCTGCCCCTGGCCCTTGGGGCTCCTTGTGCATTAACCCAAAGCCTCCCTAAAGCCCTGCCTATGGACCAGGCTGCAGGCTGTGCTGCCTGGAGCCACTGCCCACGTGTGCTGTGCCCAGGGCCATGGCAGGAGGTGCCCAAGGAGCCACTGCAGGTGTCCAGCACTGCACACCCATCAGCCCCTCCAAGCAATCGAGTGTGGAGGAGGCAGCTGGAGAAGTCTGGGGGATTATATCCCACCCTAGATGTGAAAGAGACGCTGGCAGCCCTGTACTGGGGGGCTGGGGAGAGCAGCAGGCAACCACATCTGTGAGAAGCACTGAGGGGGCTCCTTGTGTTGTATTTAAGGAACATATCTATTTTAATTTAAGGGATAAGCAGCAATGTCCTCAAATGCAGTTATCCCCTGTGGTTTTTAGCAGAGGTTGCCCAGCTCTGCTCTGCAGTTGTCAGTCCCTCCCTGGGATGAAGCCCCTGGGCTTGAATTCTTTAGCATTAGCATTTGGCAGTCAGTTCTCTCATTCTGTGCCTCCTTGTCCCTACAACTGATTTGCTAATCTGAATCTGGTTTTGTTTTTATCCTAATAAAAGTGGGGATTATATGAAGATCTGGATCAAACAGGTTGTCTGTAAAATCGGGGGTACTTGTCTCTGTGGTCCACAGTCTCAAATCCCATGGGATCAGAAGGAAAGCAGGGAGGGTTAGGCAGCATCTCCTAAAGTAGCAGTTTGTTCTATCTGGTTTCCAAAAATTCAGTGGTGATTGCTCCCTGCCTTCTCTATGGAAGCAGAGAACTTCTGCAGACAGTGGTCGGTGGGTGTGTGAACCATATGGCTGGGGTAAATGTTGGTAATAATGGGTGGTGAAAACAGCTGTTGAGGGATGTTTCCCTCATGGATGCAGAAGGGTTGAATCCAGAATGGACAAGCATGCAGAGCTCTGTTCTCCATGCAGATTTTGCCAAGATCTCAGGAGAGGAAATGGCTCCTGGACATTTGGTTTGGTGTGTCCATGCAAGAGCTCCAGAGGATGCTTAAAAGTATGAACTCTTCGTATATATTCTGCTGAGGTGATTCAGATATGTTTTGCTGGTGCTAAAATGAGTAAATGATGCTTTTGCCTACAACATTGTCTGCAATCCATGGCCTGGAGCTGTAGGAGCAGGGACCTCTAACTCAAGTGCCCAAGACGATTTTGAAAACTGTACAGCAGATGTCCCATTCAGAACAGATACAAGGTTAATAGACAGTTTTAAAAAACTTTTCTCCTCTGCTTCATCTTTGTTGCAATGCTCTGGGGCTCAGTTCAGGTACCTGAACACACCTGGGGGTGAGATGTGTGACACAGGACCCCCCAGCACCTTCAGGGGTTGGCAGCTCTGACACATGGGGCAGCTTCTGCAGGGACACACAGGGCTTGCTTGGGGGCTCTGTGATTGAGTGTTGGGGTTTTGTGTACAGTTGCTGCTGTCCTTGGACAAGGTCTCCACTTGCACAAGTGAATCCAGAGCGTTTGTGGTCTCTGTGGTCTGTCAGTGCTGGTCTCACTGCTCTGTACTGCACCAGTGGCTTCAGATGAGCTCTCTGGAAGTCACAGATTTGTCTGAAAGCAAAATCTGTCTTGCTGCTTGCACCAGTGCTTGATCCCTGCAGGTTACCACCATTGCTTTTGAGGGGGAATGATACCCCAGGGCAGAAAACAGCAAGCCAGGCATCAAGGGGATGAATCACTGACCCAGAACACAACTATTACTGTCACAGGAGTGCTGAGCACCCTGAAAGGCAGAGCTTGTTGTGGCCAGGGGAGTTCAGTGGATTCCACCCTCCCACAGGAGACAGGATCTGCACAGGGCTGGGGGATCAGAGACCATGCTGAGCAGGCAGCAAAACCTCAAGTTGTGCCTTTTTCCCACTTTTCACTGCAAACTCAGGAATGTGAGCTTTCTTTGGGAAGGGAATAAAGCATCAGCTGCAGATGTGAGTGTGCTCTTTGCTTCCTGGCTGTCCCTGCACCCCTTCCCATGCCTGGTTTCCAATCTGAAACGTGCTTAAATCTCTTCTCTTTCCCCTTGTTTGCCTGGTTCTACACCAGAAAACCATCACAAGCTCCCCTGGCTGCTGGCAGTTGTGGGGCTGTCAGCCAGGGGAGCTGGGCAGTGGCAGAGCTGGTGTCAGGTTTGGAGATCAGGGCAGGGAGCCCAGCAGTGCCAGGCAGGCTGCACAGCTACAAGGTCAGGTCAGTGTTATGTCCTCTCCTGTTTGGAAATCCTTAATTGGCACCCAGCATAAAAACCCAAGTGAAGGTTGTTCACAATGCTCTCTAATAAAAATTAATTAGTTCTTAATTTTTATTGTTTAAAGGGAAGAAAAGGTCTTCTCTTTCCCTGGCCTGCTCACTTTATCACTAAAGTTCCCCCTAAAATAGATTTTGTGGCTGTAACTCCCAGGATATCGGTGCTGCTGCTTTGCTGGTGTCAATGACTCACTTGGATGTGCACAATTAAATATGTACATTGATGCACAGGCTCCAAAGCTATTAATTGGCAGAAGAGATACAAATTATGAACTGAGAGCCCAAAGTGAATGTTTATACCCAGCTCCCAGAGCTGGTGCAGAGCATGGCACTTGTTTGTTCCTTTTAAAGATACCAAAATTTTAGGCAGGGAAAGCTTCTCTCTGCTTCAGGGCATTCTGGGGCTGGATGAGAACAGTGGAGTTTATTTTAAACTTCTGCTGGTAATGACTCTTGATTACTAGGGTATCTTCTGTCAAAAGAAATAAAAAGCATCATCATCTTCCCCTCTCAGAAGTGTTTCTCCTCCTGAGGAACACTGAGGTATCTCACACCCTAGCTGTGTGCTCAGGCAGCAGTATGGGGAAGGGTTTCCCAAACGAGTGTTTGCTGGCCTTGCAGGCTGTAAAGCAGGTCCCTGGTGTCACACCAGCACAGCCTCTGGCCATCCTGCAGCCCAAGGCAAGGTTGTACCTGTGCCTCATACCTGCTGACCCACAGCAAAGCCCTCACCATGCTCTGAGCTGCTGTGCTCACCCTGGTGCTGTTTGTGGGTATCCCCATTCCAAATGGCAAAAGCCAAAGCAAGAAGGGAATCAGAGTTTTTCCCACTGAGGACATCTGGACCAATTTTTGAGATAGGAAGTTTTCAGGGTGTGTATAGTCTTGAGTTTTCTTGACAGCACTGGTTTCCTGGCTGGGTCAGCTTTTAGAGTTTTTCTCATAAAGGTTAACTGCTTTTTTAATGCTTTTGGCCACATGAGAACCAAAGACATGGCAATTTCTGACCTTGGCATGTATAAAGAGGAGGAATCAACTTTCAGGTACTACCAGACCATGGCATCTGCATAGGAGGCACGTACACTGGATTTATGTGTATCCACTGTCTCAGAGCAGGATCCAAGTGTGGCACTGCTCCACATCGAGACGAAATCACAGCTTATAATATTCAGCTGGTTACTAAAACCCCCACCCACTCCAGGTTTAATATTAGAACTATTTTTCACGTTGAAACCGAAATAGTACAAAATATGGGCTTGCTGTAATTGTTGTTAGATTATGTGTCACCCTGATAAGATGTAACAAATATTTTCCTATACAGCAGGACCCGTTTCCCTGCGAGTAATGGATGGAGAAACTTCTCATAGTGTGTAGGCAATCGGTCGTAAAAACTTCGCTGGGAAGATTAATGCATTAAGTGCAACCTTTGCGGAAAATAGGAAGAAAAGAATTAAAATAATCGTTTGTTCCTTCACGTTTAATATTAATAACCAAACTGATTTGGAGGGAATGTTCCTTACTGCCTATGCCTTCCTCCTTCAAGGGGCAGCTTTGTGTCAGAAGTTTTTTCTGAGGATCTTTCAGCAGCAACTATTGAATATGGTGTAGTGATTCTTTCAACAGAACTATTTTTATCAGTAATATGAGACTTTTTTCATGGGCAAAGCTTTGACACCAGTAACTCCGCTGGACGTCACTTAATAGGCCAGATAAACATTGGCTCACCACTTAGCGAGGAAGGATTTCCCCTTTGTATCAGAGCTCTGTGTCTTTGTAGGCACCTAATGGCCATCAGAGAGGTGGCACTATGGGGACAGAGCCCTACAGAGCAGGGCAGGAGCTCGTTTGCTGCTCAGACAGGAAGGTGCAGAATGGAAAAGTGGGGGCTTCTAGGAGCAAACCCTGTAGCTAACAGCAGGACACCAGGCACTGAGTTCTGCTGCTGCCCATCAAAAGGGTTTTTGCTCCTTTCTGGGGATTCTTTGGGACCTCTGCTCTGCCACAGACTTGGCAGAGGTAAGGATGGTCTTACATGATGATGTAATGATTTATTTTTTTTTCAAATTGCTCAAGGTTTGGGAAAACCGATTTAGATTGATTGCTGCTGCTTTCCCCCCGTGTGTATTTTGAGATCTTGTTTTCTTCCTGAAGAACACTTGTGTACCTGCAGTCAGTCTCCAGTGACAGGCACCATCAGTCATGAAGTGTGCTGTGCAACCAGGGTCGGATGGAGCTGCTTATTTGTGGTGTGTGGCACAGAGTTCACTCCTTCCCAGGTCTTTGCTTGTATCTGAGGTCTGGCAGGCTACCCAGCTCAAGTTTTACAGAGAATCACTTGTTTTGCTAGTTGTGAGAACAGATATTTCTCCCCAGTTTTATAGAGCTTGAATTTTTTATAAAGAACATTTTGTAAGCAAAGGAACAATTGGCTTGCTAAAGGAGAAACAAGAGTTTCTGCCCCTTCCTGCTGATGCTAAGTGGGAACAGTGGTCTTAAGATTTCAGTATTCCAGGAGGCACCACCCTTCACTGCCCCAGTAGGTCTTTTGCTGCCGAGTGAGCAGAGACAAATTTATCACTAAAAAGCCAATGCCATCAAGTGTTGATTGGGCCTTTGAACTGCTCTGGCATGCAGAAGTATTTAGGGCTTATTCAAACTTCTTTCTAAATTGATCAGTTAGATGTTTCAGAAAACTCAAAGAAAAATGGTACTTATATTCTTAAATAACTACATTCATCATTGCCAAGAAGGACTTTCAAACTGCAACAGAGAAAAAAGCTTCAATTTTGATCATGCAGCAGCTTAATTCACTGTGTCTCTTTCTATGCTGCCATAGCACTAAAACAGAACGTGCCATCCAGCCACAGTAAAGAGATTTTAGAAGCACAGTGAAAATTAGTCTGATGGTGTAATTGCAATCTTTATTTATTTGGAGTCACTAAGAGAGCAGATTTTAGGTTTGAAAGCAGGAATGCTCCTCAATCAAAAATATTCACAGATAAACCAAAAATCATTCATTAAATCTATCTGTCACTATTGTTTAGTTGCAGATGTAGAGAAAGGAGTAGATAGATTATTTAAAGTACAGAAGCTAATTAGGGCTGGCTGACAAGAGTACTGAATTTTACTTTGAAGAATGGGACAGGTTTTTACATGACTGAGATGGTAGAATGTGATCAAAACATTATTAAAGCCAAACCACTCAGCTTCCTTCCAGCTCTATTTTTTTCTCTCCAGCAGTCTCTGCTGTCCAGTCCACAGTTTCTGGAGCTCAAAAATCATTAGCAATTTCCACTAACAGCACTTCAGCAGAAGGAAGAGACAAGCCTCTAGAGCATAAAGGGGTGAAGACAGAGATTTTTAGCAGCTGGACTCTTTCCCCAAAGAGATGATGACTGAGCCTCTGCATGTTTTAGAAGGCAGAATTCCCTGATGTAACAAGGAAGCTTTGTTACATTTGATATGGAGCAATTAAGCCATGTAACTATATTTTATACAAACATGCGTGCTATGGCTTTGTGATAATTTTCGCTTTTTTAACTACCACAAAGGCTTAGAAGAAAACCTCTTAGGGAGGCAAAATGCATAAGAGGTGGATTTCACCTTTAAAACAAACAAAAAAACCCACCTCTGAAAATGCCTGTGTCTGCCTAATGCAAAATTACTGAGATTCTCCCCACATGAGGAACCACTGACTTCCTGTGAAGGATTCATGAAAGGCTGGGTATCTGTTTGGTATTTGTGAGACAGTGTCTCATTGAGGAACACAGATTAAAATTGTAGATGAGCATCCTCTTCACTTTGCAGGTGCTAAAAAGGACATTTCGAACCAGGCTCCTGTGCTAAGTTATTATTTCTTCCCTTCCCCCCCACCCCAGTAAATGTTTATTTAAGTAGTGTATACACAGTTTTAAATCCCTAAAGGTTCTAATAAGGAATGTGAGGTTAGTCACTTGATAAGGCTTCTACATTTTTCCCAATACATCCATTTATGTGATTACAGAGATTTGTATTTCAGTGTTACAAGGATCTGAATCTTTAATCATTTATCTTCAGAGTGCTGTGAAGCAATCAGATTTCCATGCTTTGCAAAACAGGGAAGCACACTATGAACATGAGACTAAGCTGAAGTGCAGAGTGGGATTTCAGTTTTAGTTTGAAAATTTTTCCTGATCCTGAGTGATCAAGAAAGTGGGGATAGTGAAAAAAATAGTTAATCATGATGGAAAGCAAGTTTTACTTAAACTGGTTTAGGAAAACACAAGAAAAGCTTAATTTACTCTGGGGGACAGGCTTTAAATAGGCCAATTTAACTGCTATTATGTATTTCTGCATTCTCCAAGGAAGTCTTCATAAAATAAAACCCAAACCCTACAAAGAAGTAAACACTTTTAAAAGGTCCCATTCTATTTTTCCCTTTGTTGCAATCTGTTTTTGTGTTGCAGATCCATTTTACTCATACTTGGCTTTGACTTAATTCCAACTTATTTTGACTGTTTCTTAGGCAGGTCAACACTCAAAGTGAACACACACACACTTCCACTATTCTTGACATTTTTTATTATAAAGCACTTCAGACAAACCTCAATTCAAAATCAAAAAGTTCTCATCTGTAAAAGGAAACTATTTTAAAACAGGATTCATAAAGAAAATAGACTGTTTTTAAGCATCAACTTCAGTTAGAGTTCTTCTGTAATGAAATGTAAAGACAAAACCGATGGGTCAAGAGCTATTTGGTTCATATATACTGATAAAAGGGAGACTAAGATGTTACACACACACCTTGGGGCATCTTATTGTTGATAATGAAACAGGAACACTCAATAGTTAATTCTGGCCTGACAAAGCAGTCCAACATTTAAATATTTTTCAGTCCCAAAAGAGACAAACCATTAACATTTCTCATTCAATAACTAAGCCAGCCCTGGCTAAGGGTTAAAGCTACTTCAAAGCATCTAACACGATAAGCTTTTCATTTCATGTACTTCTCCTGTTGATCAGCTAAGATTTTTGCTGAGGATTTAGCATCATAGAAAAGTTCATTTATTTCTTCAATATGCTCTTTCTCAATGCTGTCTTTCCCATTAATCTTGGCAAGCAGGTTAGCTGGGGTCAGCAACTGCACAGCATACCTGTGATCAAACAGAGGCAGAAGAGTAATTACAATTCAGTGCGTCCCAGGGAACTGAAGATATGGAAGGGTGGGATATTTGCTAGGAAACACACAGCTCTACCAGCAGTATGAAGAAGTCAGCAAGCCCTGCAGCACTTACATTCCTTAAAGGAGAAAAGCATGACCATTCTTTTTTTTAATGTTATCACTGCTGTTAACAGACCACATCATTGTAACGGAGAGGTTTGTCTCGCTTCCAACAGTGAGTTATCCTGCAGTGGATGGTTTTAGACCCAGCCATGCTTAATAGACAAGTGTGCCCAACTTACCTTAAGGTTGTCTTGGTACCAATTTCCCCTAAGTGGTTCAGAGCTTCTTCACTGATATTAATTCCTTCTGTCTGTGCACGAAGTTTTGTGATCTGTTGGGAAGAATAAGTAAGGTCCCAGCCCAAACAATTAACGTGCTAAATTACTTTGTATCTAAACTGTTAGCTTAGAGATGAGAGATGCTATAAAAGCAGACAGTATGGAGAGTTACCCTGGTGTAACTTACCACTTAACCAGAATTTGTAGAGTTCTATGTCTTTGAACAGGCAAGTATGTTGAAAAAACTAATATCACAAAAGGAAGGTAAAGTAACATCTGGACTGCTAACCCTTCATGGTAACTCTGCATGGTTAGTAAAGCCTACCTACCAATACAGGGCAGCATATGAGAACTTATACCAGAGGATGGAAAAGTATGTGAGAAATTAGTGGCAGCTGGAGTCTTGTGGACACATAAGTTACTGAATTCTGCAGTGTATCACTGCTGCTGTACAGCAGAGCCCTCCAAAAAACCCTCCAGAAAGCTACACCCTTTCCTTAGCAGCTCACAACACTTTTTATTCAATTGACAAGAAGAGAGTAAAATAAATCAAAAAGTTACTTTCTGTGATTCACCTATTCCTCCAAGAAGAAAAAAAAAATCAGTAAGAAGAATCTAATCTTTCAAGAACAGTCTCAGGCTTGTACCAGTTTGAAGATCTTTACAAAGTTGGAGAGGAAGATATCACCAATAAGCCTGAGCATATAAAGCTGTAACAAAAGTGGCACAAGTCTCTCGGTAGTCTGTATTACCAGCTGAGTGATAAGGGGCAGACTGGATAATGATGTTGTGTTGTAGTGCTGAGATAACTCTGGAACTGCAAGCCTCATATAATACAGGTATTTTTCACTTTGGCAGCTTTGTAAACAAGATATCAAGAAGCACTCGTTTAAATTAAAGCCATAAAAATGCGCTCAGGGAGCCAGAGTAGGGAGCAGAGAAAGAGAGGGGCTTGAAATGGCAGAAAATTGTTGCTAAGTTGAATGCTAACACTGAATATTGGCAATGCTGCTGCAAATTGCAATTTCAGGTTGAAGATTTTTTTACCTGTAGATCACCTAGACATCCCCTTCCCTTCATTCAAACAGTGCTACTTTGTTCTTCCTCTGCTACAAAGAAGGTATTGAATGCCACATCTTTAACGATGTTTTTTAAAGTAACTTTTTATCTAGCAGCCTGGTAGAACATTACTGAAGGATTGGGGCCCAAGCCATTAACCCACCAGCTTGCTTACATATGCATTTACTATGGAATAAGAAAACAAGTGTTTATCAGGCAAAATACATTAGGAACAAAACATCTCAGTTATAACCTCTAATATCCAACAGGAGGCCTGTATGCAAAAAGGTCTGATTACAACAATACCTGACTAGAATATGCACAAAAGTGAATTTTTTCCCTATTCTGGTTGCACTAAGGTTACTGTGTGTCTTGTCTCAGAACAATACTACACAATGGGATTTCTACTTTATCAACACATGAAAAAAAGTGTTTTGAACTGGTTATGAACAAACTTTCAGTAGATACATGAACAGATTCTGTGCTGATACAGGAATCAATTGTGAAAGGCCAAGGCAAAGAGTCTCACACAGAAACATCATCAGCAAAATTTTTCTAACATGAATGACAACCAGGAGCAAAGAGAACTAAACTTATGGATGCCTTATTTTTACCCCCCTCCAACTGTACTTAGCTAGAAATCAAAGTGTAACAGCTCCTCCTCTTCTACCATGAGAAGCTGTCATTCAAAAGTCTTAATTTAAGGGAAGATAAGATTATCTGACTAAGGGACCACGTCTGGACTCTATTTTTAGCTTTAGGAAATGCTACCGTGAACACTTCCTTTCCTTCAGCCCTGGGGAGGTTGGAAATCACATTATTTACCCAGCTCTCCTGAAAATCAGCAGTTCAGGCGTATTATCTGCACTAATACAGCACCAACTACACAGAATTCACTTTTACTACAGGGAACTCAAGACAGTCTTTAAAATTCCCTCACTGAGTAAAAGCCACATATGAAAATTTGTTTTGTATAGAGATTAAACCTAATTGTATTGTTAAATCACTGAGCTGCTTCTACTGCAGCCCACACCACAATGCTTTAAAGTGTCCTTTTAGGTACAAAAAAACCATGCTGAGAACAGCTCAGAACAGCATCACTGAAAAGCTCCCCAAACCAAGTGAAATGAAGCTTTGCCTCTATGTTTATGTTCGATAAATGCCTCAGCTTCACCTTGGCACTTATCCAGCAGCAGGAGACCATTATCTGGTGACAACGCTCTCCTCCATTGACACTATCTCTTAAATAATACAAAGAATTGACATGGTAAACCCTAATGTCTTCTGCATTGTGTCACTTCCCAGCATTGAGACGCTAATCAGGGGGGATCTTTGACACAATGCATCATAATGGCACCAAGCATTATAATCGATACACAATACATTGTGATGGCCCCGCAGGAAAACTTCCAGGCATTTCCAAGGATATCTCTGCCAGGCTTGCTGTGCTTACATTTCCAAACTTGACTACGAGCATGAAAATTCTCCCAGTTTCAGGAGACAGCCCCAATAGGTTAAAGCTACAGTACAGGGCATAAAGGCAAAAATGCAGTGCATGAAGTTGCACTGCTCAATCCCTCTCATGTCTCATGTGAGGGAAAAGTCCGAGGTCTGGGACTAAAGATCCCATGATGTGACACTTCATCTCATACCAACTGAAAAAGCACTACCTGCTGAAACCTGCAAACTCTGGAAAGCACATCTGTGCAAGACAGTGCTTCAGCTAACAATTCACTTTGTGCAAATGAGGTGCCACTTTCAGCTCCCGATTTGCTTAGAAACTCCTCAGTGGCTGGGAGTCAGACAGAGAAGTTGTGTGCACAGTTTCAACCAGCACACTGTATTGGCTCCTAGATAATCAGGCTTTTAACAAGCAGGAAGCTTTCTGGCACAGGCCCCAGCGACCACAGATCAAACAGCTCCACAGTAACAGAACAGGCAGAAGCTGTGCACAACTTTGGGCACTTGTTACAAATTCTTTAAAATGCTGTGCATACCTGCTTCATTTCCTGGGGTGTGTAGAGCATGGTTCGGATAATCATGACTCGATCCAGCAGATCCAGTGGTATTCCATGAGGAGACACGATGTCCTCTGTGCCTCTAGAGCAGAAACCAAACAGAAAGAGATCAGACACTACTCTGAGTTCAGTACACTGATTTGGTTAAAATCAGTAAAAAGTGACTACACTACTTTCCAACTGTTGTGTGTCCACAGAGACACACACATCCTGGTCAGAGAGAGGAAACATTCTGGTCTGAGATTCATTCCGGACAGCCCCAGAGAAACAAATATAAACATTAATTTTACTTAGTTGTTTACCAGTATCAACAGAAATTATATATACTGTTATCCATTTGGAGAACACCCTCTCTTGCTGAGCAAGCCATTGCTCTGTTCCATTCTTTCCCCAGTCCCTCCAGTGAATACTTCAGTGTTTTATATCCCATGCTTGCAATCCAGCAAACTGAGAAGTGGAGGTCTCTTTATGAAGGACAGAGCAAGATCTAGATCCCTAACCATTTTGTTTGACATATAACACCCAACAGAAAGCCTGCAGACACGTGTACTCTTGGTTTCCCAAGTGAAAGATGCCCAGATTTAATTTATGAGAATTATAGATTGCAGTAAAAACAGTGAAGCGTTGGTAAAGAACTACATTTCTAAGTTCACTGCTAGTATTTAGGCACTGCAGCTCTGGCCATGGCCCTCCAGTATTAGATGCCACTATTATATGGTAAACTTCCTTTCTTAAATCACAGCTTTTTCATAACAAGATTTGCAGTGAATCCATGCTGACATATCTCTACTTCCTTTACTTTTACAAGACAGCCTTTTTATACCTTTGCAAAGAGAGTGCTGAAATGTCCACCTTAAACATTTTTGAAGGGCTTATCACTTTCACTTCTAAGCAATGCAAACAGAGAAAGATTAATACCAGATGAGCCACTATGAGGGAAAGGAAAAGCTGGTTATACAGCTGAATTAAATCAATTCAAAGAGTAGCAATCATTGCTAATGACAGCTTGTTTAGACATAATTAGACCTAGACCACAAGTTCTAGTAGTAGAACTTACAGAAGTGCTCTGAAAGAGGAGAGCACTTTTACTGAACGTGCAAAGAATGCATTGTGTGAGTGCAAAATATCAAAGTGAAGAGATGGAGTGGAGATGAAAAACAAGTTGGTTGACAAGACTGAAGAATAACAAAAAGCCAGACCAATGTAGTAGGAAAAAGGAGAGTTTTACTTTAAAAGCAAAACTAAAAAGCTGAAGTCTGATGGAATTAGGATAGCAAACAGTAAAATACTCCAGAAGAAGCAGGAAATGATGACATTAGAGGCTTGTAGTCCTGGTGCTTTTGATGTCCCTAATGTGCAGGCAACAGAAGTACTGAGGTATACAATGAGAATGGTATCTGCTACAGATCACTCAGGAAGTGAAACAATTCAGAAGCTGTTAGAGCAGGAGAGATGTGTTAGTGGAAAGGAGGAATTCCAGTCAGCCTGGCATTAAATGCTTGTCCCATCATGAAGCTCAAGAGCACTGACACAGCTTGCAACTCATGTAGAGGATTATCACAGGTGTCACTGGCAGAGACAAAAGCCTTCAGAGGTTGTAACTCTACAGATACAGCTAATTCCAAGGTTTATGGACCAATGCAAACTGGAAAATTCAAGCCTAGACATCATACCTGATAATGCAGTTTCCTCGGTTGGAAGCAAAGATGACAATGGGGGAAATAGAAGATTCCAGTGCTCGGTGCAGGTATGTGAAACACTCAATATCCAGCATGTGAACCTCATCCACAAAGAGCACACCTGGCACTAGCTCTGCAATGCCTTGATCGATGTATTTGTTCACCACCTTATTTATCTCTCCTCGAAGTTTGTCTGAAAACAAAAAGGAACTGTTGGTTGTGCTGCTAGTGAACATTTTTCAGAATTTGTGTGTTACTGCTGTTCAGTGTGGCTCTTTGTTGAAAGCCTGAACCTCTCACACTGTGCCAGGAATGTTGTGGGAAGGGGGAAGGCATGGACATTCTGACCTCTCCCCAGGAAGATGGTTGCAGAGCACTGTATATATTTTACCACTTTATGCATGAACCAGTAATTTGCTCTACTGTCTCCAGCCACTGCAATTCTAGCAATTGTATCAGTGCTTTTTGGAATCGGAATGTTTATGAATAGGTACTATGTAGGCATTAATTTAGATACAGCACTCTATTTTTAATCCTTTTCTAACTGGGAAACACAGACTACATTTGTCTCACAATACCATGCAGGATTCATACCAGTAATTTCAGTTTTCTTAGGCTTCATCAACTGTCCCATCATAGAAAGGATGTCTTGCCCTCCCTAGGAAAAGAAAGTTACAGATCAGCTATGAGGTCACGTATTAAGCATGTACCTTGGGAATTCTACAGATCAGGAACTGGTTAAAGAAGTTGTTTCTTACAGCTAACTTGATGCTTTATATCAGCAGTCTTTGCTAACCTGTCAAAGCTTAGGTCACTTCACCACAGCAGCATTCTAAACATAATCACCTAGCTACCTTCTCATCCTTTGTGCAGCCTTGCTCATTTGAAGAGCATGAAAAATCAAGATGAGACATCCTCTCTTAAAAAAGCTGTCACAGAGGAACTCTTAAGGGATGAAATTGTCAGGGAAAACAGAGACTTGGATTGCCTGGCGGCTCAGTAGGTGTTCAACTTGTCAAAACAGAATTATTCTAAATTTTATGACTTTTGAATACCATTTTTATCAGGTAATTTTTTTTGCAAGTAAGGAAGTTTATTTTGAAATTGAGTAAGTTCAAGAGTTGTATTACTATACTGTAGGGATTCCAGCCTTTAAACTTGTTAGTGACTTCTGTTTTTGACACAGATAAAATTCCCTCAAGAGTGGATTTATGTTAAGACACAGCAAGAAGTAATTCTCTTATTTTCTATTTTTTTCTGCAATACATGCAGACGTCTACTGAAATTCACAAAGAAGTTTAACAAGTGGCTAAGAAACATTTCTGAAGAAAGCAAGGACATCAAAAAAATCCACAGCAGTCAAAAATACTTAATCACCTTTTATCACAGTCCTTGCAGTTTCCATTTCATGGCCACAAAACCATAAACACAGAACAGAATAGATTAATCTGCATTCAGAACTTCAAGAAAATAAATGAATGATGAAGGTCTGGCTGCTGCTACCTCACATCTGCAGTAGCTTTCCTTCTGGAGAGAAAGCAATAATCTCTTTTCCTGGTCAAAGGGAACAGCCCACATTGCTCTTTTTCTGCAAGCGATGGGGCACAGTGGTGGAGGGAAAGAGAGCAGGGTCTAGATTATGCATTAACTGTGAATGTGGTGGATCCCAAATACCTGTGTGGAAGTTCTTCCACAACTCCAAGACCATTCTCTGTAGTACTAGGAGTGTTACACTGACCAGTATTCCATGACCACGTGCATGAATCCTAAGGGAACAACTCCTTCTTTATGACCTGTATGGCAGGGGCCTGAGGCAGCCAGCTGCAGCATGACCTCCCTGAGGAGAGCTAGACCGGCCTTAGAGGTCAGTAGGTGTCTAGTAACACCTACTGGAATCTTTGAGGGTGAGTTAGGACAGCTCAACTTCCTTTATCTCAATTATTCTGGTAACATCACATCTGTGTCAAATAATTTTTCTGTAAAGACTTCATCTGTGAAGTGAGATACCTGAGGTCGAGCATTGGCCACATCCAAGTCATGCAGGGTGACATCCTGAATAATTTCCTTTTTCTTGTGCACGTCACCTTTTGGCAAGGGAACATACTCTTCAGCTTCAAGGTCAAATTCCGTAGCATAGATATCACACCTGCCTTGCCTCTGAGGAACAGCAAAGAGAAACCCAGGTATAGAATTCATTTCAGTGCCAAAACCTTGAGTGACATGAACTCGATAAAGGGGTTAGTTCACAATCCCAGTTCTGACAAGCCTCAGCTGACAATCCAGACATCCCACTCCCTGCTTAGCAACAGGCATACCCTATCTACTGATCAAAGCTCAAAAACTCGGTTGAAAAACACCTGCTATTTTCAGTGGCAAGAATATTCCATCCCTCTCTCCCCTTCTTTTAACCATATGCAATTCTTGCTAAAGGACAAATCCAGAAGATTAACCAGAGATTGGGAGAACTGTTCAAGACTCCTTTGTAGGTGGGTGATTTATTATATGATAGAAAATATTATGCTCATCCATTAAACAGCAAGTATCACTATACACTACTTTCTACATCAGATATGAAAAGAATGCTAACTAATGCAGTATTCCCTTCTACATGTATATATCTTGTGGAGAAAATACCAGAGCGATAAAAGAAAGATTAAATACGCTGCACATGTCAGCCTGAAAATGACTAAAGTTGCTTGGTTTTTCCCCTCTTCCCTTAGAGATGCCTTGATCTTACAGAAAAGAAAACTCATCCAGACAGCATCAGTGATAGCTTCCTTGCCAGATGACCTTAATTGTGAACCAGATCACCACATTCTTTGGGTGCTGAAGAGACTTTTCTCTCCAGATAAGGAAAGCACTGGGCTCTTTTTAGAATTTCCATGTAACCATTTCATGTCAGTTAAGGTTAATAAATCAGAGAGCCTTCTGACAAAGGCAGAGAAAGGTCTGCAAGAAACATACACCTGCATAAAAGTACAGAACTTTTCTTTTACCTTGACAGCTCCACTGTTTGCTTCAATATAAATAACGTCACCGGTTTCCACTCGCTCCTTCTGCAAGCTTTCAAAAATGCTCGGGTCCAGCTGGAGACAAGCAAACAGCACAGTTGGCCAAAACAGTTCCATATTGTTATGGTAATCAAGGTAAAGAAATTCAGTTTGAAGCTCACTCCCACCAGACAAAATTAAACTGCAACTTACCCTCACAACACCTCTAGGATTTTATAAAGCTGTAACACTTGGGGAGGGATAGAGAATAAATCTAGAAGATGCACAGAACTTACTGTCTCACCAAAAAAATCTGCTATCCAAAAGGAACTGACAGTGCCAGAAACATAATGATACCATTTACAAAGCATACCTCTGAGTAATGTGACAATGTATTTATACCTAGGAAACTGTAGTTCTCTAGCTTTCTAGGAAAACTTTTATAAAAAAATCTGGCTATAGCTGTGAATTATGTTCCTTGATTTCTTGAGTCCTTATCCTCTGTGGAGCTGTTTGAGGGAGAGTGGAATATATTAGATGCCTTTGTTTCTCTTGGTACATGTTTATTCACTTTTGCTCTTAATTTCCTTGTTTTCAGAGTCAACAAATGAAAGATGATTCTTAGCAACAGAGACAGCTTTTAGTTCTCTCCTAGTCTGACAGGGAAATTGAATGGAGACAAGAAAACAAAAGGAAAGTGGGCCTGAGCTGGCAACATACCAGCTCAATTTCCAGTCTTCTGTCAAATATTCACTAGAGCATGACACCCCCATGTAGAAAGAAAGGATGTAACAGAAAGAACAATTTATATTGAAACAGGCAAGATTTTCCAAAGCCATCCTCAAAAATTTGGTTAACAATCAGGAAAACAAAACCAAACAAGGCCTTTCTCAAATGTTTATTACCATGAACATGAATTTATAGCCAAGGTTAGAGTTTATCAAAGAGTGAGACAGAACAAAGTTCAGATTGCCAACTCAGCCCATTTTTTGTGGTACTAGTGATCTACAAAACTGCATCAGGATCTCTTCGTACTAAAACTCACTTTTAACTCACTGAAGATATAAAGTGTGTACTGCCAAGCATAGAAATAACAGCAGCTGCTAACCAAGTGATGATGGTTTAGCTCCTATTTCAATTAGTAGGAGACAAGACCAATATCTAAATATTCAACTTAAAGCAGATAAACATAAACAGTCAGAATAAAGTTGTCTAGCAAAAGAAAACAGCCTCCTGGCAGCCCCACTTGACAGAGATGGGGATCAAGGACTTGAAATGGAAATAAGTGCTAAAAATAGAAGCTGCAAACCCAAAACACTTAAGAAAATCTCTGAGACTCTACCACACATACCTTCAACTGTTTGGTTCCCTTTGCAGTTTTGAGTCCTATAATTACATGGCTGATGGTTTTGCCATATCCCCCCATAGGATTCTCAGTCTCACAGGGAGTTAGCTCTGTGACTTCTCCTTCATAAACCTCCTTGGTCTCTTTAATCCTCAACCCTGCAAGAAATTGTTAAGAATAGTTTCAGTATACACTTAGAGTCTGCTGTTTTACAGTCAACAAAACATAACATATTGTTAGGCTGCATTACATTTCATGGTAATATTTCACTTTTAAATGCAGAAAGATGAATTATTGTTACTCTTCTTCAGTATTGAGAATATTCAACCTCTGCATTAAAATGAAAGCTCAGCCCAAGTTCTGACCTGCTAAGAAGTTTATTAAAATTTTAGAAATTTCTTTCTTCTATTATTATTAGTTCTTGAAGGAAATGTAAGGATCCTCTCTCTTTTCACGCCCACAAGGAGGGAATTTGCTTGATTTGTTCCCCTATGCTAAAGCCAGAAACACAGATCATGTTCTGAAACCAGTGACATCACTATAACAGCCAGTTTTACACAATTTTTGGACCATCAGAAAAGCCCCGCAAAGTTAAAAAAAAGATAGAAGAGAAAAAGTAACTTCATGAAAAACTTTACATTTTAGCAACTGAGTTAAAAATATAACATAAATTGATTAACAAATATTGTGCTAGAACATCATAAAATTACTAAAGGATTAATGTATAATTTAAAATTTTTTTCAAGTTAATAGCAAAAGGTGAGCTAGATAAAATTTAGCAGAAACTGCTAAAATGCAAATTTAAAACTACTTCAAAATAGCTAAAGATTACATCTTCACTTTGTTATTCTTCAGACAGTTAAGCAATCATCAGTATCTGGGTATCTTCTGTTCTAGTCACAATTACTGTAATTAACAAGGTTATTTTAAATTGATAAATAATATAGAGCTGAAAAGATTTACAGGTAAACTGTTTCAAAGCAAACCCACAATCATCACCACCACCACTACAACTATGCACATGTTCTAGCTACACAGAAGTTCAAAGAATCCACATCTGAAGAGACCCTACAAAGTATTTTATGAGACACACATGCCATACCAAAAATAATGAATGGGCTGTAACAAGATATAAGGAAGTCATCCTGCAGAGTCTGAGGGGACTGTGACTTTATAAAACTTTCCTTGTTCCGTAACTTTTCATTTTGCTTTGAAATAGATCAGACACTTCACCAGTAATTTTGAGCTGCTGATAGGAACTGTAAAGAACTGACAAATACGAGTCTGTCTCCCTCTACTGGGCCCAGATTCAACCCAGGATCTGAAATGCGAGAAACAGCTTAACTGTGGATAACATGACAAATTCTTGGTAAGAAATGTTTGCTTTCTTTTACTTGAGACTACATAAAAAGTTGTATATGAAGTTAATTTCAGTAATTTTTAAAATGTTTTTCAGGTATGCCAAAACATCAGACAGAGATTAATGAACCTTTGAGTTATAAAACTGACCTAGACAAGGCTGCATCACGCTGGCTCATAGGCAAGGAGTGTGAAGCAATACGGGAATCTGCACATTGAAAATGCTATTGCCATAAACTGCACCAGGTTAGCTTGTTCTTTTTGTTTTGCTTTTAAACTTTCAGCAGGAGCTCTATTCTGCTCTGAAAACCTGGCAGCCTGTTTGTGTTCAGGGTATGTTTCGTATGCTCTGAAGCATGCAATGAATCTTCCAGTTCCATTTCATCTGAAAAGAATCCACGTGCTCATTCTGTTCCACAGCACAAGTCAAAGCCAAGTCAGCGAGGGCAAACCCAGGGATTTGCTTCAGAAGCTGCCTCTAATCCAGACTAATGTGCTCTCAGAGATGTGTCTGTAGAAAATATTTACAGATGAACATGATCTGAACAAAGGTAATTGATGCTTTGAACTTGCTGCCGATTATCCTTTGATTCCAAATTAATCTGCATGTGTCAACTATGAACTTCATTCTCAAAAGAGTTCTTAAACAGAGAGATCTTCTACTTCCAAATCAGACACGAATCCAAGGCAGCAATTATGAGCTATTTCATGTTTTGGTTCAACAGCACTCCATGGAGCTAAACAGTGCCTGTTTGACTCACTGACAGGTACAACCTGGCAACACAAGGAACAGTTATGCTATTGAAGCGGCTACAGCAGCAGTTATTTTTTACTGCAACTGACCTCTAACATTAGCTGCTATCATCATCTTCACCAGCTGCTAATGAGCTCTATACTGGATTAATCTCTCCCAGGTTAAGTTTATTTTAACCTGTGCAACAATTCAATCTCCTTATTTCCCACTCTGTCCCTTTATGTTTCTTACATATTTATAACCTCTCTACTGCATGCCAAACACTACTTGGCCGTGAGACTATGTTAAGTCTGTTACTAGAAGACTATCAACAATAAAAATTCTGAAAACTCAAGAGTAATTCCTGCTTTCTTATCAAGTAATGGGTCCAAACCAGTCAGACGCTTTCTTTTTCCAAGAAAAAACCCCAACCATTAAGTAAAAAAACTGATCTTAACATCTCTGGTAATTTAAAAAAATTGAAGTGGCTAAACCCCTTGGAAGTAAAATGTATGATATGAGCAATGATGATGTACACACAACCTGCTACCAAGGAGACATGTAAACAAACAAAACTCAGTAAAACCTAAATGAATACTTGATGTACTGATGGACATGTGAGCAGAAGCTTCCTTTGCAACCAGACCCAGATGCTACTGCACAAAATCATTTTTTAAAAAATGCACCCTTGTAAAATATTTCTTTACCAAGCAGGGAAACTAAAACCTACATGAGATTAAAACCCAGCTAGAAAGTGTTTAATTACAAGAAATGGTGGTTATTAGTCCTTTAAAGTATTTCTGAGAATGTTTTTATGCTCATATTCAATAAAGGCTGTGTTATGAAAATGTGCCATGGAATTCAAAAGAAAAGAGTAAAAGAAGTTCCATCTTTCATTAACACTAATATTTGTTTAGAAGTGTCTCTCTACTGACATTCAGGGAATGCAGGGAACTAACAATGTAGCTGGCTGTTAAACCTCAGAGAGTTAAAATACTGCTATCTCTAGAAATGACAACATGGATGGCATAAGTTTCATCTGCTGGTTCAGGTTTCCAAATCTCTTGACAGGGAACTTCATCACATCAAGGAAATTTTGCAGACTACTGAGTCTCTGGCTTCCCTCCCCCAGGCCTTGCCAGTTTCATGGTAACCAGAGGACCAGAGACTACTGAAAGTTGCTTTCTTATAAAAGTCAATGGAGTACTTTTGTTTCACTGAAGAACTGAGAGACTTCTTCACCCTGCTGCTGCCAGATGAAGTCCAAGAGGAAACATGGTACTAAAACAGGACAAGTAACTGTTAATACATTCAGGACTAAAATCAACTAGGCTGTCTTTAGCCAATCCTCACACAAATGAAAGCCACTTCTATCTGCATTTTTTAGCTGTCAGCAGCAATTTCAGAAGATTTTAGATAGTCACTGAGGCTGTATTGCAAATTAAACCAATTTACTTTACTCAAACTTGTAAATGCACCGTGGAAGTGAGGAAGACATAAAGTGTTTATTCAGTTGGCATGGAGCTTTCTTTGAGCTTGCTGGGACAGTAAGTCACACTAAAGCTGCCATTTGGGAGCCTCTGATTAAGACTGATTGTTTTTTTATTGGGATGAAAGCACTAAAAGTAAAAAAACCAGGAGGAGCAGTTTTCTGTCTACAAGAATTTCTGCTAAGGTAAGAAAGTAAAAATTTTTTTTCTTTCAGCTTTATTCAGAATTACAAGCAAAACCGAGAGGTCAATGTGGAGGATGAGAAAAGAATCTGGTGAAGTATAAACCATAATATAATAATTAAATTGTGGGTTTTAAGCAGAAAACCTGACTCCACTAAGTGTGAGAGTCACTAAATTAGGATCAGCACTGAAGAAAATAAGCATACAAAAATCTGAGAACGTCATGACCACTGAAAAATTTTTCCTGTGATGTTTGGGAAAAAGCAAAATAAGTATCATGCAAATACTTAATTCTTCTGTTTTCTTGAAGCTTACCAATTGCACGTCGGAAGTTTTCCATTAGAACCTCTGTTTTCTTGATCTCAGTGGAATAGACCTCACTTCCAACCATAGGACAAAATGGAACTTTGCTTCCCAGTTCCTGAGCAATAGCTAAAGCCAAAGCAGTCTTTAAAAGAACAAAAAACAAAACAAAACCAAAAACCACAAAATCCACACATTAATTCTGAAGATAATTAAGAAAGGATTATTTCTGCACAACGTTAACTTTCCTTATCATATCACTTTCTATATATCAGTTAAATGGTAAGACTATTCTGCTTGACATGTATTTCTCACATATAACATCCCTCCTCCAAAAAACGTGGCTTTGGCCAAAAGCTTTTAAAAAGCCTCAAAGACAGTATTGACAAGGCATTTGAATCTGACATCTCATACAGATGCAAAAAGCCTGAAATAGCATGGGGGTAAAAATAAACCAAACAAAAACTATTCTGGCTTTTAGTATAAAATTAAAACTCTTTCAGAGCCCATGTAACGTTTGTGTTTAGTAACGTACAAGAGGTGGTTTCACATTAAAGATGCTGAACACACCACTGGGTACTGCCAATGCTGATGACATGGCAAAAGTAAAAATATAAAGCAAGAAACTGTATCCACATGTTGATGAAAAAAAAATCTGGTAGATGCAAACATTATGTAATCACTACCCTAAAATGGTTTTGACAACAAACTCAAATAAAATAGATTTTGAAATACTTATTTCCTAACAAAATAGAAAAATAATACCTTGCCAGTTCCAGGAGGTCCTGCCAACAGCACAGCTCTGCCAGCCATCTTTTTGCTTTTGATTAGCTCCACTATAACCCCACACGCCTACAAATAAGCATTTATACTGTTAACACAAGTATTGCTGCAGTATCTTTTGTTTCAACATCATTAAAAGTGTTTAGAAATAATAGCTTTTACTAAACGTGAATATTTCAATTTCATGTACACAAAAAGGAAGGCAAGATTAGAGGAACTTTCTGTACTTTTTACAATAACTTTATCTGACACAGACATTAAAAATCACAGACAACATAACTCAATCTGTGAGCTCCGACTGCTTTTCCCTCCCGCAGTCCCACGCACAGAGAGAGGTCTGAAAGTAAAGCAGGAAACTAATCTTCGCTGCCCGAGCCGTAGATCCTCTAAGATCCTCTTTCCCGGCCAGGCTGGACGAGGCTCTGAGCAGCCAGGTCCAGTAAAGGTGTCCCTGCCCAGGGCACGGGGGTGGAACGAGATGATCTCTAAGGTCTCTTCCAACCCAAACCACTGTATGACTCTGGTATGGTTTTACCAGGGTGCTGCATTGAAACGGATGCTCCAATCCCAACCTACATCAAATCTGCTGACTTTTGCTCGGTTCCGTCGCCTGTAACACCCTTATTTCTACGCCTGAAAGCCGGGAAAGCATCACCGTCCTTGCGCGAGGCAGGAGCGGCGCCAGGACAGCCCCGACCGCATCTCCCACCGCAGCAGCGACACGGAGGAGCCCAGGCAGGACTTCCACTCGCTGCCGGGACTTGTCAGACCCCCCGGCCCGCCCCGCTCACCTCCCGCGCGTTCTCCTGCCCCACGAGCCCGGCTCCCGCCGGCTTGGCGGCGCCGCTCTCGTCCAGCCCCAGCCCCTTGACATGGCTGTGGGCGGCGATGCGCTGGGTCTTCGAGGTGCTCTTCACCTCCTCGATCTTCATGGCGGGGCAGGAGCGAGGCAGGGGCAGGGAAGGGGCAGAGCAGAGCAGGGGCAGAGAAGGAGCACAGTAGAGCAGAGCCGAGCAGAGCAGGGGCACAGCAGAGCAGGGGCAGCTCCGGCCCGGCCGCCCCGCACGCCTCACACGCGGCCCGCGCGTTACCGGGGCTCCCAGCGCGCGCCCGACGCGCCCCGCCCCCGCCCCGCCATTGGCCGCCGTGGCTGCGCTCTGGGCGCTCATTGGCCGCGCGGCCCGCCCGTCACCCGCAGGGGCGCAGGTTTTTAGGGTCCGCCTGCCCGTTTCCGCGTGCGGCGCGCGCGGAGGGTCCGGGTGGGCGCGGGCGCTGCGGAGGAGTGGGGCCGGGAAGGGGGAGGTGGCGCGGTCAGTGTCCCGGTCAGTGTCCCGGTCAGTGTCCCGGTCAGTGTCCCTAGAAGTGCTCAGGGAGCGGGACGTGGCACTCGGTGCCAGGGTCTGGTTCACTAGGGGGTGGTCCGTCATGAGCTGGACTCGGCGATCTCGGAGGTCTTTCCAACCTAACTGGCTCTGCGATTCCGTGCACTGGCAGGGGCGGTGTGGGGAGAGGCGAGCGCAGCCCTCTCGGAGGGCAACCAGCTCCTTCTCGCTCGCAGGTTTCTCGGCCCTGCAGCACCATCAGCACTTTCTGCCTCCCTAGAATCCGTGTGGCGCTGGTGCCAGCGTTTCTCGCCGCTGGCGACCCTGGGGAAGCCCCGGCTGTCCCTGTCTGGGTGTGGGGCTGCTGCCCCTGTCCCTGTGCTGTCACTCGCCCTGACAGCGCGCCAGGAGCCGTGAGCCTCAGCAGAGCTTCTGCTGCCTTCAGCTCGCCAAACTCAGCTGAGGCTCTCCAAGGGTTTTCTAAAACTTTGTCAGAGATTCAAGGAATTGTTAAAGCTGGAAGAGACTACTGGAGATATCTAGCCCAGCTCCCCTGCCAAGGAATACAAGGGTGATCTCTCACCTGCTCGGTGTTGCTCACTAGTTTTTAGTGTTCAGTGAAACTGCACGATAATTCTATTCCACATCTCCAAAGCTTTCCTGTAAGCATCTGAGGCTGGGACATGTGCTGCACCTACAGCACGTATTCCTTGTGAGCTTTGAGCAATTGAAATGGGTGAAAACACTCCAGCTTCTCCACAGTTCGTTTCATGGCCTCACAGAAACGTCCAAGTTCCATGAGTCTGTGATGCTTCAGCTTCTAGGCTGTTGTAGCTCCTAACTGTGGCTCGGTGGTAATTCTGCTGCATCTTCTATGAAGTATTTAAAAGCTTGATATGGAGACCACTCACAGTGAAATGCTAGATGGGAACTGGGAATCTGCAGTTCCAGTGGGTTCTCCTTGTTTGTAGCTATTGGGATCTCTCCTACGAAAAAGACAGGGGTATATAGAGTTTTCTGTGATTATAAAACCATGGCTGTGGCTGCAGTGTTTAAAGCCAGTGGATTAATGTGGCAGAACTGAAGTCTGATGCCATCTTGGCTTTCTGATGCACTGTCATGGGAATTGCAAAAGCAGTCCTGTGACAGCACAAACAGTTTTAGTGAGGATGGGAGTTATGGTTCAGTTTGCAGAAGCCCAGTGAACCATATGCATGCTATTCATTCCCCCTTTGTTCTATTGCTTCCATTAGTTTTGTTAAAAATGTCATCTGGCAAAGAAAAAACGTTGCTATTTGTTGCTTTCTTTTTCTGTTAATTGTTCTGTCAGTTTGTATTTACATATTCGAGTTTAAAATTGTAATTACAATATAATTGCACACATGTGTGGTTCAACACCTTTGTAAGTGTATCCTGCTTTACAACTGTTCAGATAAGCATTTTTGACTAACAAATATGAGCTAGTCTTTAAATAATTAGAAAAGTGTGTATGCTGTTAGACTCTGTACATCCTCTCAGGGTCATATTAGTCACAGAATACAAATGCCTAATAGGTACTGAACTGCAGACTTTTTCCTTTGTAAAAGTGCAAATATACAATTTTGATTTCTCCAGTGCATTAAACTGCCGCAAGTGCTGTGGGTAAGTCTGGTCACAGTTCAAGTTTCTGCCAGTTCTGGAAGAATAATTAGCACGTCTGGTAAGAGCTCTGAAGACAGTGATGTTGCTATCAAGGGGTTCAGGCTAGGTATGACCCTCCTTTTCAAAAGGGTGAAATACATAATAATTTGGTAACTTAGACTGAAACCTGTCCATATGGTCCATGTTATCTTGTTTGATGTTGCACCAAGACCTGTTTTTGAGCTTATGGCATTTCAAAGTCTATTTAATAATATTTGCTTATTTATTTTTGGTGAAATCCAATATACAGGAATGTAGATGGTAGGAATAGAGTGTTGCTGTTAATCTTCACTGTAGCTTAGAGGAAGGATAAAAATAGTCTATGTCTATAAAAATCAGATATGCTACATAAGATTCCTTAAGTTTAGAAATATGAATTAGGGATTTTTGCTGCTAAAAGTGGATACCAGAGTGTTGTTTGTCTACAGCAATATGATGTCTCAGACCCACAATTTAGAGCCTAAAACTTCTGTCTGATAGTGACCATTGCTGTTCAGTAAATAAAATCTGCTGCCACAATGAAGGTACAATTTTAGTATTGACCTGCAGAAAACATGATTAAAATTATTGGGGTTTGTGTTTGTAGTGGAGGAGGATACTTCAATATAAATAAGAACCAGTAAACAATGGTTTGCTTGATAAATGTGGGGCTGGCTTCTCCCTCATTTGCTCACAGGTATTACTTAACTGTGCCAGGTTTGGCATTGCTCATTGTATTGATTGTTTTACTCATTCCATATATTCTTTGAGTGTTTTCCTGAAGTTGCAGTTAAAGAGGGCCAAAAGAGGACATTTGGGTGAGGGAAAATAAACAATAATCCTTCAGACCACACAGGATTAATTGTTTATTCCCCAGAAAGAGCAGAGTACAAATGGAACTACTGGAAAGTTTAGAACTGAGCTTCAATAATGTAAATCATCTTTTATAGCTGGTGTCTTGTGTTGTGGCGCATCAGTATCAGGAAATATCAAAACTCAACTTTTACAAGGTTTTTGTGATTTTTTTAATAGTTCACATATTAAAGGGAGAGGATAAAATAATTTAATTCCAAAGCATAAGTCTTCTTTCTCCTTTGTCCAGGCCATCAGATGGAACCTAAGTAGGTTGTGTGACCATTCTGCCCAGCTCATTCTATGAATGCTTTGAGTATAATTTAATATTTCACTAGCCAGCTAACCAGAAAAAATAATACCTGTCACTAACAGTCTGCACTGTTATTCCCCAGGTTTAATCAACTCATTTTACCAACGTTTCTTTTGCCCCCTGGTTTGAGGTCTCCTATTTGGCACAGACGTCATGTGATACCCGACGTGGGAGCTGGAGACTTGAGAGCTGTTTTCCTAGACTAAATGTTTGAGGTTACAGGACGTGGCCTAGTTTCACATAAGCTTTCAAATTTCAGTGGGACATGCTGAATCCTGAAACTGTCAAATAGTGTATTATTTTTGGAGTGAGAGAGAGTACGTGTGTGTGAGTGTGTGAATGACCTTTACATTTTTACCCTATCCCAGAAGTCTGACTTCCTGCCCTTTCTCCCACGAGTCCATAAACTTTAGCAATTAAAGTGAACACATTTTAAGGAAGAAATTCCATATAGGAAAGGACAACTGGGAAGGAGAATGGTGTATTTAGGGGAAAACAGCTAAATGGTACAAATTTTGTTGAGGGATATAGAAGAATCTGGGGAAGTTGGGATTCTTTCATTTTGCCAGGTTCCCCTCTCCCTTTTAGTAATACCAAGACCTTCATGTGGGGTAGGCGGTGGTGGTGGTAGTGGTGCTGAATTGTTGTGCTTCCTGCAAAGGAAGCTGATTTTTTTTGACTCTTCAAAGCAATAGGAGTGAGGTGTCTTACCAAATGTCACATCTTAATTTCCCAATTTGTAATTAATTTTAAAACTTTGTAAGCTAACAGAAAAGACCTTTCTAAATACTGAATTAAAGTGCTTATGTATGTCTTCATCAGATTCCTTCTTCTTGATATTGGGGATTTAAATTACTCATTTCACAGGTAGTATGTGCACTCTAATATTTCCTCAAGTGATATGTGGCCACATCAGATCCACAGGCTCTCACATCCTGGAGACAGAGGTATATTCTGAGTGGTAACAACAAAGCTATAGGTATTGGGGTTTTTCCTTCCCTCTACAGAACGACAACTGCTTCCCTATCTAGAGGGTTGAAAATATTTTCTGTATCTAAAAGGAGAAAACTAAACCCCCATTTCTGCCTTACACCTCTCCTTCTTGCAGGTCACTCAGGTGTAAAAGAAGGGCGACCATTGTTATGTGAGGAGTGGAATTAAATCCATTTTTCCTGCAGATTTTTATCCTCCTTCCTTAGCTATCCTTAACAGAAAGAATTATCCTTTTTCATCATTCATGAGTTCTATCCAGTATCTTTCTAAACTCTGGCTGAGCAAAATGCATCTCTGTGTTAAGTTGGCAGACCAAAATGGATCTCACCTGAGCTCTGCTGTGGCCTCTTACATTGTGAGTGCTGAATGGGACCTCCTTGACCTCATTGCCAGTTGTCTCAAGACTTGTGAAAACTTTTAGACCTTTCTACTTTGTCAAGGCTTGTTGAGAAATGGCTGTTATTTTAGATGTTTTGGAAGGACCTCTGGATAATGCCTTTTCTAGTTGAGAATCAGACCTTTTCCTGCTTCTTCCTTCTGAATGATCTAATAATGCTAAAAGAAAAGAAGTAAAGGGTAGGTAATATGATACAGGGATATTTGTATAGATTCTAACTGTTTAGGGCCTTATGGGAATTGATGAAAACTTTCCCTTCCCTTTGCAAGTGCATATTGCTGTAACAGATTCAGCACAAGGAAGTGTATATGAACCTTATGATTTAACAGGAAACTATTCAAAGCCTGGGAACTTGGTCTGAAAAGTGACATTATGCTTAATTTGGCTCCCATGACAGAGCTCCCATCAGGCTGAACTATTCTGCTCAAGAAGCTGATTAGCCAGGGTAGCTCAGTATTCCTTGTGAGTTCACATCTTTCCTTTAGGGAGACAGTTGTCTCTCAAATAGCACTGACTGCTAAGAAGAAATGCCATTTCCCTCCCCCCTTTTCATTCAGTCATTGATTCTGTCATCTTGACTTCCTTGTTCTTGGGAAGGAGGAGTAATTTGCATCCAGCTATAAACCTAACTCTTTTATATTGACAGTGTTGTTATATAAAGCATCTTTCTTTTTAAGAAAAAGCTTGGAGTTCGGAGTCAAAGTCTAAAACCCAAATCCATACTGTTGACAGAAGCCTTAGGCATGTCATTTTACACTTCTGGCTCATTTATTAGTTATTCAGATGTGAATTGCTATTAGCAATATGTATTACTTCATAGGGTGAGCAGAAAAGCAACAGCACTGCTCTCAAAAAAAAAAAAAAGTAGAATATAGTACAAGTCTAGCCTACTTTGACACCTCTGGGAAGTCTGTCAGGCAGTATTGGTTTCTTGGTTTGTAAACAGGTGTTATCATCTGAAGAGGTACTTTTTTGGCTCCTTAGTCACCATTGAAATGGTGAGCACATGTGTTAAGCTTTGTCCTGTAGTGCATTTGACCCCCTGTGCTTCCTGGGTTATCAGTTAAGTGATATGAATCATTGAAATGATCCTGCCCTTAGCCTCTGAAGCTGTCAGGCCAGTCCAATGTTCATCCACCTGTTGTTTGTTTTGGTGGTAGCAGCGGTGGTTTTCATGAGAACTGTTCATCAGTGTTAATAATCTTGCATGCTTCATCTGTTAAAGGTATGATTCTTAAAAAAGCATCTTACCCAACTTAAATATACTTTTACAGCAAAATTAATTGTGCAAGCCTAGAATTTATTAAGCGAAACGAGCGGAAATGATCCAAAGGTGACCTGCTTTTTCACGCGGGTTTACAATGTCCATGCGACTTTTAAATAACGCGTGGTCACCGCAGTTCCAGCAGCACCGGGGGGCCGAATGGAGCGGGTGATGTGACAGTGAGAGGGTTTAATCAGCCCTGCAGGGTCTAATTAGCGTGGGCGAGATGAGCCAAGGTGCGGATGCCCAGGTCAATTAGTGACCCTTCGCAGCGCTGCGGGCTGCAGGCCGGGCACACAGCTGGGAGAGGGCTCACCTGCTGAGCGTGTGCTAACCTGCTCATGATCACCGTACCCCGCTAAATTGCCTCTCCGTGCCGGGGCTGCCCGGCAGGCGCAGCGCAGGGCAGACAGGTGAGCCGGGTGTTTGCGGGGCCGGCGGGTTAGATCCGACCCGCGCTGGCCCCGAGCAGCCCGGCGGGCGGGTTAGACCCGACCCGCGCTGGCCCCGAGCAGCCCGGCGGGCTCTGCCCTGCCTCTGCCCGCCGGCTCACCTCACCCTCCCCGGGCGGGCGGAACGGCGGCGGCACGGCCCGCGTTGCCGCGGGGCGCTGTGGGGACGGACCGGGCGGGTGCAGCGCCGCCATGGCCGCCCGCGTCCTGAACGTGAACGTGGGAGTGCTGGGCCACATCGACAGCGGCAAGACGGCGCTGGCGCGGGCGCTCAGCACCACCGGCTCCACCGCCGCCTTCGACCGGGCCCCGCAGAGCCGCGCGCGGGGCATCACGCTGGACCTGGGCTTCTCCTGCCTGCGCACCGCGCTGCCGCCGCAGCTGGGCCCGGGGCCCGGCGAGCTGCAGTTCACGCTGGTCGACTGCCCGGGGCACGCCTCCCTCATCCGCACCATCATCGGCGGTAAGGGGCGCGCCTCGGGGGCTGTCGCGGCTCCCGGGGTGCCCTGGCCCTGGCTGGGCTCCGCGGGGCTGTACCGCCCTGTCCGTGCTGCGAACCGCTGGCACTCGGGCTGTCCGGCTGTGCCCAGCCGCGGGGACGGGGTTGGCAGGCTTTTCGCGAAACTTAGGGCTTTGTCACACTTCGGCGTAGCTGCCTTTCAAATAAAGAACCGGTGCTCGTAGGAGAGCAGTTTGTAGATGTGAGTTCTTGGGTTGCTGTTTGGATGGCTAGGTGTGCTCGGCTTTCTTACACTTATCGGGAGAAAAAAAAATATTTATTGTATATAGAGGCCCTATTAACGGCATTGAAGGGCCCTATAATTTCTGTCTTCTTGCCTGTTAAAGCTGTCTGAGTTTGAGGTTGAGAGCTGTGATGGAGTTTTTGCACATGCCTGTGTTGTCTTGGAGGACCAGGAAGTTCTAACATGATAATATTAGGCTTAGAAACAATTTCGTGGAATTTGGTAACTTTTCATTTCAGTCTTCGTAAGGTTATATTGGAAGGTCAATCTGGTTTGCATTAGAACTGATTTAAAATTAGTTCACCTTGTTCTGTCTCCCTCTTCCAGAAAGCATTAGGAGGTGGTCGGTGCTTGGCTAAGGATATGATGGAGTCACAGCTGCAGGAGTTTAAAGTAGTCACAGGTTGATGCAACTGCGGGGATCAGCCTGCAAGTTGTTAGCTCCTCTGTGTTTCCTCTGCTGGTGTCTCTTTAGTGACAGCTTGGCGGTACTTTTGTAGGACAGTGTTTCTTCTCGGCTAGACTGGGGTGCAGACAGAGTTACTGTTCATGATGTATGAATTTGACATCCCTTTAGAGGGTTGTGTTGTTTGTAAGTTTTGTTATATTCTTTGTGCCTCAGATAGTAAATACTTATTTATTTGTCAGTTTCACCAGCAGTAAAATCCTCTGTATCATCAATGGGTGCTCCACAGCTGTAAGAGGAGTGACTGTGTGCCTAATTTCAGAAACCTGTGGTCTTGTAGTAATCTCTTGTCCTTGACAATCCCTTATCATTCTTCAGTAATTTTAAGCACCTGATTGTCTTCTGAAGTGCAAAGTTGACTTTGGCAAATGTTTCTTGGATGTACTGAGGAGTTCACTTCAGTGACAGACTTCAGTGACTTCAGGAGACACTTCAGTGGCATTCCTTTCTGCCAGAAGCAGCTAATCTGAATGGTGTAAACTTTCTCATGAGGTGGACATGGGAAAACTTATGTCAGCTTTAACCAGTTTTGGTTTTCAGTAACTTTAACACTTACATGGGGCAGTTTTTTGATACACAGACTTCTCATTGCTTTCTGTTGTTTTTATGAAAGTCTTCAAAGTATTTAGTCACAGCTGCCCACATCAGCTGAACAAGTTATTCAGATTTGCTTATCAATAGGTTGTGCAGGGAGAAGGAAGACATGGACTGCATGAGATGACATGATAGTTTTCCTCCCACCAGAAGTGATTCTTTACAGATGGTAGTTCAGACACATAAGCACATCAAACTGGCTTAGTTCCAGTTATAGCAAGTTATGTATCTTACTGAAAACAGTTGATTAGTGTGACTTACTGCAATTCTGCATGTTAAGAAAGAGTTGTAGATAAAATGAACTATTGTGTTAATAGTTTAAAGAATTGGGAAGTTCAGTTTTCTGCTTGATAACATAGATGTATCTTGATAGTGGATGCTTTTTTTTTTTGTTTTTACCACCAGGTTTGAAAGGTAAAACCTTGATGTTAAAACCTGATCTGTGCCTGTGGGACTATTTAGGTGCTTACAGGTTTGGTGAAACTCAAACTGAAGTGTAGCATGTCTTGTGTAACAGGATACATTCTTTGGTGTTCATGTGTGTTTTCATATTGGTAACTATTTCACCACTTCAGGGATGGAAAGTGAGTCCTCCCAAATAATGATTCTTGAAAAATTTAGGTTATTTTCATCTACTTCCTTGTCACTGTGTGTTAAGGGTTCACCATTCCAAACATTTTCTGTGCAGTCAGGAATGCTACTACTCTTTTTTTTTTTGGTGGAATCTGTGATTTCCCTGTTACTACACGTTTTCTCTATATATGGTTTTTAAATAAGACGTAAGTGCAAAGAACTATATCTTCTGGCGTTTATTCTGTACCTCAGATTTCCCATACCTCTTTAAAATGTCACTGCTCTGAATTCAAATCCTGGAGTAGCTATGGGTAGAAGTTAACCTACAGGAAAAACTAGACTTAGGATGGCTGTGGACACCAAGGGAGCTGGATGTGAGGATTTGGAAGGTAGAATGACAAGAGAGGGCTGCTTCAGAGCTCTGTGTTAGTCATGTGCATGCAGGCTTTGCAGCTATGAAAATGTTATTTCACCTTCTTATTGTTTGAAGTTCTCTTTTTTTGCTGAAAGTGAGTGATCCCATCTCAGGGAAACACTGTCTTGCTGTGGCTGGGTTGTTCACCAGTATTGTTCACTCAGGTCTCCCATGAGGTGAGGAGCTCAAGGGTTTCCTTCTGAGCAGTCACTTTCTGGCTCTTCTTTCCCGAGTGCCATTTTCACCAGTGGTGTCTCAAGTTATCTGTCTCTTATCTGTCGTCTTTTCTGTGCTCCCAGAGTGCTCTCAGGGTTAACTCCTTTGCTGTACAATGCTGATAATTTGCTTACAGATTAAATGTTGCTATTTACCATTTCTAAACATATTTCTGTTTGTAGCTAATTCCTGAAGTGAATTTTTTCATGCCTGAATCTAGTATTGCATTTTTGTCATGCTATGCCAGGTAGTGCTTGACCTTGTGAATACTTCTCAGTCACTCACAAGATACTTGTTCAGACACAATACCTTAGGATGAAATGAATGCAGAATATTTGAGCAGTAACCAAATGGAATGAAAAATGGAAGTTGTATTTCATTCTGTGTGGCTACATTTTTCTTGCGAAGCTTGTCCTTGAAAACAAAATATATCAAATGTTAAATCAAAAGTGTTTTGTTTTGGGTTGTTTTTTCTTTCTTTACTTGCATGCTGGGAATTGGAAATGTTGCAGACAGTTTCAACCAAGATGTTTTGTTTGAATTTTAGCTGGAAGGTGATAGTCAAGGTTGGAATGGAATAAATAATAGTCACTTGATGTACTACATCATGCATTTCACTTGTATTTAAACCATACTGTTTTATATTCTTTTAAGGCTCTAATGTGTCTGTGGCAGGAAGGTATTAAGTTATTGTGGGTAGCTGTATGGCTTGGACTGTGCAACGTATTTCATTTTGTCTTACTCTTTCAAACAACAAGAACAGAACCTTTATTTTAAAATCATTTCAGACTTTTCATGTGGTTTAGCAGGATCTTGTCTCAAGCAATGCAACAAGAACAGTATTTAAAGCCATTTGTGTCTGGCTTGCTAAGGGGAGCAAACAAACCTGAGTAACTGAAACTCAAAGGCCAATTCTTGTCACAAGCAGTAAGAAGTACCAACATCAGCTTTACCCTTACTTTGTGCACTAAAGGAATGACTGCAAGATACATGACTGATATTTTTGTCATTACTGCCTTCTTCTGTTGCTGTAGAGATTTAGGGTGGTATTTTTGGTAAAATTTCACACTAAGATGGGGTAGTTTCTGTCACAGTACTATGGGTTTCTTTAAAAGATCCTGTTCTTTTGTTAATGTTCGGCTCCTGATCTTCCCCAAAGCTGATGTTAATGTCTTTGAAATAAAATAAGAGTTGCTTTTACATTTGTTTGTCACAGACCTGTGCACCCAGTAGGGTCTGGAATAGTTTCTCAAATGAGTTCAGCAGGAAGGGATGCCTGCAGAGAGGTTAGACAAGTTAATCTGCCAGAAGAAATCCAATCCCCATATTTCATTTTAAGACCACTTTGCGTAGCAAAGTAGTTTAAGCAGTAGCAGATTTTTTCCTTGCTGATGGTTAATTTCATGCCCTACAAAGGGTCAGCACACTAATACAGGAGAACATGATTACCTCATCCCAGCTTCCCCCACACAGGCAGCCAAGGGATACTGAGTGTTTGCCTTAGGTGAGCTGTTGTCAGATGCCCTTTATCTGTTTGATTTTGAGATGGGTCCTCAAAAGAACTTCTAAATCAGAAAATTGTCTTTCCCCCCCCCCCATGAAGTTCAAAGGACAGAGTATCCTTATAGGATTTTAATTGGAAAGCTACTGCCTGACCCTGGTTGTCTAAACCTGGGCCGGGGGAGGAGCTCTGACAAACTTGTAGTTTTGTAATCCTCATGCCTGTCTGAACCTTTGACCTTTTTGCTTTATAACTAGAGCTTCATTGTCACCATTTGTCCCTGCAGTTCCTTTCAAAGAAAACTGCCTTGCAAGTGTCTGTTTCCACTTTGCTGCTGTGTTCTGCTAAGGAAGGGTATTAATTCATACCTGATACATTGGAGGGGCCAAGACTTTTGAACTTGCACTAGAGCTTGGGGAGGGGGAAATGAGCATAGCAAAAGCATGTCTTGCTGATGCAAATGAGTACAATGAAAACAGGCTTGGGAGATCAAGGGAAATGTGGTCTTGCTACCAGCATTCAAATTCAGTCAGACGCAGATTATTTGTAAGATTAGCATATCACAAAAAAATCCCCACCTTTTATCACAGATTAGTTGTTTTGCTGAGTTTGTTGTAAGCTTTTAAGAGGATTTGTAAACTTGGGGTTACCTTTGCATTACTGCGGGGAAAACATGCTTCTGTTGATGTGAGCTTTTGTTTGTTGAGACCTTTGTGAAGATGTGACAGTTCTTGTTTTTTTCTCTTCTAGGTGAGTGAGCAAGTAGAGTTCTATAGTATAGATGTGTGTGTGGATGACTTGCTGTTGAGTGTAGATGTTGAATGAAGGGAAACCTCTGGAGGAAAGAATGCCTTGTGTTGTTTAGTGAATATCATTCTGGTCAGAGAATAGTCACTGGAGAGTCTTGAGATCTTAGGCTGCCGGTTTGAGCTGAGAGTAACATAATAATGAACCCTGTTCTGGTGGAAAAAAATTAACATGCAACTCTTGTGTAGTGTAATTGCTATGCACAAACCTTGATGTAGTGGTTAATGTTATGGAAATACTCGTGGGTCAAGAGACCAGTTAGCACTAGTGTGAATGTTTTCGAAAACCTATTAGACTCATTGGGTTCTTGGTGCTTGTGAATTGCTGACACTGCTTTGTATTAATATTTCAAATAAACTTTCTTTCTGTAAATGAAATTGAAACAATGTTCTTTTTTAAAATCACGTGTAATTTGGCTGGTGCCAAATACTTGTCTGACAACATAAAGGAGTATTTTTATTGACATTTTAAAATGAAAGCCACTTTAAATTTTTTTTAATTAAGTAGCTATGCATGAAGAAAAGGCAACCAGTATAAAAAATTTTGTTTCATGGAATGTCCCTCTCCACAGCCCCCGAAGTGAAACTTTGTCTCCTGGATATTGCAGTGCACAAGAGGGCAGTGTTCGCTTGCAATGTAGGATCTTAGGGATAAGTACTCGGGGTAACAGGTCAGCGTGGGGGGAGTGACCTTACTGTGAATCGAAACAGAATTAACTGGAAGATTTGGAACACAGCTCTGGGTTAATTTTCTCATTCTTAAAGAAAACATCCTTTGTGTTTTAAGGAAGGTTGGTTTTATTTAATCTATCATTTGGGTAGTGGTTTTTATGCCTTAAGCAATACAAATGTGTGGGGTGTTGTCTTATATGAGACACAGGTAACACAGGTGAGACAAAACAACTGGTTTGATGTGGGAACCATAGAATCTAATGTGCACAATTCTTTTATTTCCTTCACTATGTCTTTTAATAACTGGGCAAAAGCAAGCTAGTTGTACTAAATCTGCTTTGAACCACTTCTGTGCGAAATAGGATTTGCTGTGTGAGATTGGGTAGAATGAAACTTGGTGTGGGGATGTACCAGGGTACTTTAAAATAGGGTCTTCTGGAATTTTAATCTATCTATATCTTAACTTCGATGGCTCTAACTTCCTATCTATTGCCTTGCTTCTAATTTCTGTGTGTTTTGTAAGATGTGACAGTGGGACTGCTGCTATTATTTCTGTTCTATGCCCTTTTCTGCAATTTTGATTTGAAGCTGATTTCCCTATTGAAGTTACACATGTTCAACAACTTCCTACACTCACACAACAACTCAAAGCTGGAAGAATTTTCTGTTATTTTATGGATCGAAACATTTACAAGGAGGAAGAGAGCCATTATTTCCTGATATCAAAAGTTATAGTGAATAATCAGGTTCTTTTGCTGCTCTGTACAATCCTGTCAGAAATATACTGACAGGACATTTCTGTGTTTGGTTTAAAAAATTAAAATAATTATGCATTTCTTATTCTGAAGATGTGATTTATAATGGATTTTTCAATCTTAAATGTAGATTTTTCAGCAGGAGTGGTTTTTTTGAACCTTGTTTGAATGTTAAATTGCTAATATATGACAAGTTTTCTACAAAGCTTCTGAGTGGTTATGTTTGCTTGCATACAACAAAATTGGGTTATTTGACACAAAACGATGACAGCTTCTCAGGAAAACTTAATAACCAAGCACTGTAATGGTAATGATCGTTTTTCTTGTTGCTTTAAAACCAGAATTTCTTTGTTCCATTATACTGTGTGCAAGCATTCATCGAATAACCACCTTTCATTTCACTTTTGCTTCATGTTTATTCTTGCTTTAAATTATTTTGTAAGCTGTTCAGAAGAGTGGGGAAACTTTATTAATCAATTTTTAGGTGTTTTAAAATATCAGCTAATGTAGTGAATTATTATAAATAACTGCATAAAATCTAGAGCAACTTACTGTAAAATATGAAGCATGTTTATAGCTAAAATTACCCTTGTCAAAATAAATTTAAAGCACATTTTTCAAAACAGCATTTTTACTGATGATGGATATGCATGCTTGCTAAATAGTCCAATTTAGCAATTCAGTGGTCTGCTAATCAACAAACCAGCCTTATAAGGCTCTACTGTATTTGTTCTGCATCTTGATTTAGAAGTTGTCTTCAACTAGTAGATGCTAGATATAAGTTGAATAATGTGTTGCTTATGTATAAACCCATTTTTAATAGCTAGTTTAGCTTGATGGAGCCATGAATTGAACTTCTTTAAGATACTTCTGGTTTGGCTTTTTTTTGTACTAGTAATAATAATGTATGTTCTTGGATGGCTGTTATAAAGTACTATTTATGAAAACCCCTAGAAAAACAAAATGCAGATGGAAAAATTGAGGTTATAATTGTAAAGCAGACATGGAACAGATATCACTAAGTGAGCAAACCAAACCTGTACACTGTCATTGCTGAAGTCTGTTAAGTGTAATAAAAAGTTGTTTTTCCTTGTGGCAGTGAGTTGTTTTCTGTCTGGGAACCCAAAGGTTGGCCTGGCAAGCTGAAGAGCAAGGACAGATGTTCTGCAGTGGTAATTTCCAGCTGGATTCTTGAACACATTGTGTTCTGTGGGCCACAGCTTGTAATGGAGTAAAACTGATTGAGAGCTTCAGCAAAGAGACTTGAACAGCTCGTAGGATAGCTGGGATTGCAGAGGTCCTGCACATTCTGTGAGGAAATATTCCTTGTGCTATCTGTAAAATTCAGGTTAAATAGCTGTTCTGAAGTGCTTCCTTTAAACTAGTTGCTTCCAGAAAGTGTTGCAGGCTAAGTAAATACCAATAATTCTATTTCCCATCTGCTTATCAATTATTTTACCAAAATGTTCTTGCACAGTCTATCTAATCTCTTCAAGTGAACATGAAATGTTTAGTGTTGGCTTCCAAATTGAATTACAATCTCGGTTTCAAACTTAAACTGATTAATTCTACATTGGATTGTAATTTTCAGCATTACCAGCGCTAGGGGTAGTTGGGACCAGACAAACAAGAATAAATAAATATATATATATATGTTTAATGTAACAGCAGAAGGAATTGATGAATAGTATAAGGAAAGGAAATGTAATTGAGAGGGTAGCTTAAATAAAAATGAATAAATTGTATTCAGGAGCATTGTGGAGGTAAAGGATGATAAAGGAGAATAAAAATTGAGGTTAGAATTTTGAGATTAATAGAAGTTGAACTGAGTAGGACTCCAGACTCCCTTACCTCAGGAGAGAGGTTATTCATTTGGGCTTATGGTTTTGTCAAGAAACTTCTTTTTTTACTTTGTTATAGAAGGATCATGAGGACTGTTGTGTCCACTGCAGATCTTTTTTTTTTCTGCAGTGCTGAAAAGTGAATTTAATAGTTGCCTGTAGCACTTTATTGTCTTTTGTGCTTACATTTTCCTTTGTTTTCTGTCTTACTTGGGGTGCAATGTATGATCAGCATACAAGAGTATCTGGTATTCTTAGATCTCGGGAGTTTTTTCAATTGTTAAACTTTGCCTTGATTTTTTTTTTTTTTTTTTCAGCCAAGTTTCACCCATCTTGTTTCCATTAAATGCATTGTATAGCAGGTGAACATACTTTAGATATGATTTTCCTGTATATGTAAAATTTGAAATGGTCTTTGAGAACCTGTTGGGTAAAGAAAAGTTACAGAAGTGTTTGAGAGTTGTTGATAGAGCTATTCAGTTATATTAATAAGGATAGGCATGGGAGGTGTTTTTCTGTCATAGATGTTTATTCATGCTTAAATCTATTTCTCTCACATTAAAAACTAGCCTTCCAGAAGCATTGCTTCGGGAAAGAAAGTTTTCCAAAGTATGCAAAAACTGCATTTCAGAGAGAAAAACAAAATTGTAGCCTTCTTTTTTTAGGATCAAGAAGAGGGGGAGAGAAAATGGTTTCCTTGTATTTGACTGTGCTGTTGGATGGAAGACAAAGCTCAGTCTCTCTTGCTGACTAATGTCATCATCAAGGCATTTTTTTCTCCCACAGAGCAATTTTGTCTCCATTGAGACCCCCACAGCCATTGGCAAGACCATGGCCTGAGATTAAATCTCACGCTTGGGTGAAATTCTAATGACTGTAATTGTTTCCTCTTTTTAAGTCTGTGGTCCCCTCATCAAAGAGTGGTGCGGAAATTATGCATTTATGTTGTAAAAAGAGAGGTCATGATTACCTGAACCTGTGGTTGACTTGGGGGGATTCTGTGTCGTGTTCTGGCAGTGGTTATCCACGCTGACATTGCAGTGTGTGAAATGATTTAAAGTGTGGCTCGGAGTGAACGTGCAAAGCACTGGTGTGGCACAGCTCTGTCCTTGCTGGGGCTGGGCTGTCGCTGCTGGGAGCAGCAGCAGCTCTTGTGTGCTGTCACCTCCTGGAGCAGGAGAGCAGAAGTGGTAAATGTGGGTCCAGGGAGGTTTCTGTCAATGATCTCTTGCAAAGGGCTTGAAAGCCATCAGCAAATGATACTTTAAACCCTCAGTGTTTTTTGGAGGTGTTCAGCGTCTTGAAGCATAGCGCCAGTGTCGTGGTGCTGGTTGTGGAGGAACCCAACATAAGCATGAATGTGGATATTAAAAAAATTAGACAATTTTGTAGAAGTAGATTGCCCCGTCCTGCAAAATTGGAATGTATGTTTGCAGAAGTGTTGCTGTGGGATGGAAAGATTCAGATAAGTATTTTGTGTTATTCGGCTTTATTGTGTGGTTTTGTATTGTACACAATTTTGGGACTGTACTGTCCCCTAACACTGAAGATTTATTAAAAAAATCATGTACTGTGTGTTAAGTAGAAAACATTTTGAGTTTGTACTCTAATTTAGGAAGCATCCTTTAAAGACATCCGAAGAACTGACCAAGACACGTTTCATCAGAGAGTAAGGAAAGTTGTTCAAATAGTACCTAACTTTAGGTGTCTAAGTTGCAGCTAGAGACTAAAGAAATGCCAAAACATCGTCATTCTTAAAAGCATTCATCACTAGAATCTTTCCCTGATCTCAGTGAAATGATGACTTCATTTTAGAGTATTGGAGAGTTCATCACTAAGAAACCACCAAGTGTCAGTAGTGCTATTCATCTAAAGGACTAGCTTTGGGCATTTAACACTGAAACTGGCCCCTGTCTGGCCATATTATAGCTTCAAATAATGTGATAACATGCCTAATTTTAAAAATTCCTTAAAGCCTGAAAAGCAAGTTTTTACACTGAAATTATATCTGTATTTATATATGTATAAATAAAGCAAATTGAAATAACTGTTACTGTTGAAATAATTGTTAATATTTATTCTTCTGTATGGCTAAAAATTCAAAAGTCACAAGTTAGGCACCCCTGATGAGTTTCTTTAAGGATGTAATTTTGTTCTTTGGATTTGCTTGCTGTGTGATAGATTTTCACCCTGTGGGAGGGACCATCATGAGTCTTTTTTTTCTCTGAATGGATTTTTTGCCTGACTATCTGACATGCTCCCATTATTTCAAGTGCTGTGATCAGGTTGTGGTGGCTGGTGGTGTTTGCCTGTGTTTTTTTGTAGTTGAGCTCTCCCTTTACTCTGTGGTGTGTATTGCTATATGCAGCAATGGTGGCTTTTTCTGTCTAAAATTGATGTTGAACTGGAGTCTCTTGTGGGAAGAGACTCACCTGTCTGTGGTGCTGCAGAGTGCTTTTAGGGGAAATACAAAAAAGAGTGTATTTGGTTAGATTGAACTGTACCAAACTTTGTGTGGAGAAAATAGTTTTCTGGCTAAGGGAACAAAAGAGTTTTGAACTGAAGCTAAATTCTATTTTAAAAAAAACAACCAAAATTCAAAACAAATGACTGAAAATTCAGTCTTTGCAGAAAGTTTGTCTCAGATGTGTTTTCTTTACTGAACTGTGTTCATTAACAAATTATGTGGAGGCAGTGTTTGGGAGTTCTTTCATCGTCTGTCCCTAAATGTGCTTTATTTTTTTTTAACTTTATTTACAGTATAAAATAGTTGATTATTCTAGTAATAACCAGAGCTGCTTTTGTGGGGTTTAATGTTTTCTCTGTTGTAATTTAAAGCCAAACAAATCAAAGTGAAGATAAATTTAGCTGTCTGTTTCTTTACTTACCCTGCACCAAGAAACCAGTGAGTCCTAAGCTTACTATGTAAAAGAATGCTGTTTTTTTAAGACTCATAATCAAATTGATGCAGTGGTTGAAAGTTGTTTTGGTCACTGTATTTGTTTCTTTTTCCTTTGCATTGTAAAGATATTTATTTTTGTCCCATTAAGTAAATGGTAGAGTGTATCTAGAAAAAGAGTAGATCACATAGAAAGTGGTATCAGGTTTATGGAATTTTTTGTTATGTTCTTGCATATAATTGAGTAAATCCTAGGTAAAACCAGAAATTACTAATGTGAACTTTAAATTCGTTGACAATATCCTTTCAGAGCTTATGCATACTGCTTTAAATTTTTTTGCAGTAACTTACAAGCTCATGTAAGGACAGTTAGAACAAAATAGTTACAAGAATGTTTGAGGTGAAGCAGTCTAATATTTATTTAGTTGCGCATGATAATTCCCTCTTTCTGTTGGAGAGCTAACAATTTTGTAGCATCTCAAGTGCACCTGTACTTTTTTTTGTACTGTTTTTGTTGGGTGCTGAAAACTTTCAGGATGTCATGATGGAATCATCAACACGCACTCATTTTTGGGATGTTATTCTATTTTGAAGCTTTATGTGAAAGAGTTATACTTTTGTCCCAGTTCCCTTTATGCAGTGTTTGTGCAGAAGTAGAGTAAGTAAGTTCTGTGAATGAAAGATGTGTTTCTGCTAAGAGGATGCTAAAGTGGAGTCTGATGTTCTCTAACAGTAACACATTAATTTCTGGATCAGAGGCATTGTACAGTACAGATGCAGTAAAAGCAGCCAAGGGGAGCTCAGCTGCGAGAAGCCATTTATGAGAACTTGTCATATGAGTGGAGTTGTGTGGTGAAGTCCTGATGGAAATATGGAGTGCTCAGGCATAGTCTATAGGTGGCAAATGTGATTTTGTAGTAGGTTAGCAAAATATCAAGCCAGTTTTTAAAAATTAAATATATTCTGGAAGATACGTTTTTCTGCTAAGTGGTAATGATCATTATAAAATACTTTAAATGCGTGAGTTGTAATCTCTCTATTTCTGGTAGCTCTGAGCACCCAAAAAAATTGGGCTTTAATCACCAAGGCTGTATTCTTTCTTGGTGATTTCAGCATTTCATTAAGGAGTGATTAGTACTCTTCAATTATGCATTCATTTATCTTAGTGATGCATTTACAGTTAGAGATAGTGTTGGTTTATTGAATTTGGCTGATGTCTAGCAGCTTCAGCAGATTTTTCTTCTTGCCATGTAAGAACACGAAGGAAAGCAGAGAGGGGTTTATAGCCTTGGCATCATTTTAAATGATAATCTTACCTGATTTTTATGGGAAAACAAAAAAGGAAAAGATGAGGTTTATTTTCAGGGTTTTTGTTTATTTGTTTGGGGTTTTTTTGTTGTTGTTTTCTTTTCCCCACCACTTTGGACTTTTAGAATTCCTTACTGAAGTCTATCTCCAAAGGTTTTGTCTGCTGAGCATCCATGGTTCATGGTGTGCCTCTTTCAGGTACAGGGGAATAAGCTCTGTAGAAAGCTGGTCTGGAAGGTTGTACTTGTAATAGAGTTTTCTCTATGTTCATAAGCTGGCAGTTCCAGAAATGAATTAAAAGATCTTATTTACCTAAAGGAATGTCAGGGAAGAAGGAAAAGAGGAGGGACAATGTAGAGTGAAATGAGATTGAAAACCAAGTCCTTGATGTTTATATGGTATCCTTCCCTGTATGAATAAGAGGGAAAAGAAAAGGATCTTAATACTTTTAAAAACTGCCCTTGTTTGTTTTGTATCATAAATGGAGTTAAAGTTAAGTGAGCACTGTTGGACTGTGAGTTACAGTGGTTTGTGGCAGGGGTAGTTGGGTTGCTGATAACCCACGTTGCTTCACTTCTGTTTGTTTCATGTTTTCTGTTTACATGTTTTAAAGTTATCTGATCGGTTTGCTTCCAGATTTAACAGTATCCAAGCCTGAATTCCAGTTTATTAGCAGAGCTGCAGTGAAATAGGCTTCTCTGCCTGCCCAGTGATGCTGCAGAGGGAAGAGATTGTTGCTGGTCTCTTGGGACTGAAAACTTCAAAGCTTTCATTTTGCTGGTAAAGCCCTTCCTAAAACTTGTGTACTTTGAGATGTTGTGATTCAATTTTCCATGGACCAACAGAATCTAGGTCTTGGAGAGAGGCAAATCTTCTCATTGTATGCTGAACTCTTGTTTTTCTGAGTAGCAGAAAATATTAGGTATGTTTAAAACATGGTGACTACAGATGAAAAAACTGTTTTAAACACTTTCCCACTTGTGGGGGGTCTCAGGTCTCTCCCCAGCTCCAATGTGTACCTTGCTTTTAACAGGACACTGGAGGTAAAAAGGATATATATAGATGCTATTATTACTTTATTATGGGAGGAAAAAAATTAAATATCCATTTCTATGATTATTTGATTTTTTCTTCTGTGTATACCAGTCATTAGACTATTTCATTTTCTGTGCCTACATACCTTTTTTACTCTTCATATGCTTTATTTCAATGTTATATTTTTACAAAATGGCAAGATAATTTGCTTTTGAGGAAAAAATTAACTATGACATTTTAAACGTAATTAATGAAAATAATTTATTGGAAGTACTTTAAGGAAATCTTCTAACAAAATTTAATTTAAGTCTACAGTAAATTGTCAGTAAGAATATACTTAATAAAGTTCCATTGTATTTCTCTTCCGTTATTATATGATTCTTCAACAGTAGTTGTCTCCATCGTTTGATGCGAAGGCCGAAGTGGTTAGATAACAAATGAAGTATATTTACTTAAGTTCATTTGAAATTAAATTCTCATTCTGAGTTTTCCGTCCCTTATTCTGTAATTCTAGTTCTTACTGTCAGGAAGTTCAATTTAGAATCTATTGTGCTCTCTGAGTCTGCAAGATATGAATGGGAAACAAGACCTCGCAAAATGTGAAATGCAATAATTAAAAATATAAAAAAGTCCCATAAAAGGCAAAAGCATCCAAGAAGGGGTTTTGTGAAAGAGGGAAGTGTGTAATCTTAGATATTCTTCGTATACTTAATATACTTTTGATCCTGTTTTGTATTCATGCTTAGGAATTTCTTCTCTTAGTTGCAGAGGTTAGATTGGCAAGGGCAGATGATTTTGCTGGACTTCTGGGCACTTCTTTTTAGAGCCCCATCCAGGCTAAAGAGTGATGGCTCAGTGCCTGCACTTCCTGCTCTTTGACCTTTTGCTGGGACTGGTGTTGTCTTGAAGTGTGCTCTTAAATGCAAATTTACAGGTACAGCTTCAGAGTAGCAGTGTTAGTGCTTTGCACCCCATGTTATTTTCTTGTTTATCCAGGATTCTTGTTTATTGCTTATTTCCAGTGAATAACTTGAGCAGTGCCAGCATTCCTGAGAGCTGGTCACATGAGCCTGGCAGAGCAAAGTGTATTCTGAGCAGACCTTGTTTTCTGTAGGCTTTCTTCCCACTTCCCTGGGGATGTTGTCAGCCTTTGTTTTAGCTTGAAAATTTTAATTTTGATTTGTGAGGGAAAAAAAGTGGTTTTAATCATGAAACGAAACAGGAGGGTGAGTGTGGGATGCAGAGCTGCGAGAGCTTGCAGACTGGAAGATCTGCTGTACTTTGCTTATGATGCTCCTCTTTTGTCACAGTTCTGGTCTGTTTGAAGGTTTTGAGCTTGAGTGATGTTTTGCTTAACCTCCAGGTGTTGATGCTCACAAACTAGCTCACACAAACTACCACTACTACTTGGAAATCTTGTGCCTTTGTGTCAACACTTGGATTTTATTCAGTTGTTCACTCATCCTGCTGGAAGGACTGTCTCTGAATTACACTGAAATATCTGTGATTAGATAATCATGTTCTGGTTTACATAGTGTTGCAGCTGTCTTCCAAAACTTCTCTGTAGGGTTCTGTTGAACTACTTCACCTTTGGAAATTCTTCAAAATGCACAATCAAACTTTTTTCCTTTATTTATGAGGGCTTGTAGAGATGAAGGGCCTGGTTTTGTGTATTGATGGTTTCTATATGTTCACCTCACAAGGATCTATGCTTTTCTAAGTATAAAACTTGAAACAATAAAATAACGTGGTTGTGTCAGAGATTAAAATACTTTCATTATTTTAGGGAGCAATGGATCTAAATTTAGTCTGTGAGCTTTCTAAACCTCGGGCTTTGTTTTGTGTTTAGATAGGGTGTTAGCAGTGAAGTGCCATGCACACTTGCAGATCTGTAGAAGTACCAATTCAGTGCCCAGCTGGGTCTTCTGAATCTGTGAAGCCTCATAGGAATTAACTCAGTAAGGGAGACTGCAGGATTAAGGTCCAAACCAGTATGAAGTCAGACCAGGTCTGTATTTTGCTGCTTGGCTGTAAAACTTCATTCATGTATCTAATTTTAAGTAATAAAGTATATAATTCAAAGCATTTAAAATATTTATTTTTACACTAGTACTCTACCAGTGAAATTTGCAATATCTTTGACACTCACTCTGCCGTAAAAAAATTTTTTTTAGAAGTCATCTGGCTATAAATCACAGTAACTTAGATTTTTCACCTTGCCTCCTATTAGTACTATGGAAAACATTTACTCAGGCATTGCTACTGTCTCTTATCTCTGTGTGGTTATAGATCAATAAATTCCAGCTCCTCCTAACACAGTATAAATTCTAATCTTGGCAAGTATTGTGCCTAGTTTTATTTAGTAATTAAACTTTGCATGGCTTTCCTCCTTTACAGTGAGCATCACCTTTTATATTTTAGTGGACTTTTATTAATTATATGGAGACAATATTAATGTGAAACACAAATGCCATACACCCTGCAATTTCTGCAATGCTTTGTGGTGTTGGCAATTTAGATAGCATATCCACATGATATAGTTTGTTTTGTCCTGAAGTACTGGGATGGGAGATTTACATGACTGTTGACCCCTTGGGACTGCTCTGAAATGAGGTGTGTGTCTTGTGCAATCCTAGTCAGCAAAAATTTAAATAAAAATAAATACACTGTCAGAAGCCCTTGTGCTGGCCTGGCAGGAGCTATGAAATAGTACCATGTGCTCGATAATGGCCTGCTCTGAGAAGGGACTCTGGTACAACATGATGTGACTTACTGGAATGACAAACTATGCCAAATGCTTCCTATTGTCATGATTAGGTAGTGAATTGTTAGGCAGGGCATGATGTCTGCCATGGACTGAAGGCCAGAGAACTAAATACAAAATAAATTTTAATGAAATTTGAGTGGTGAATCCAATTTATCTTTTAAAACAAACAGAAGTTAAAGCCTTTGTGAATGTTGAAAACTGTTAAAGTGAACTGAGAATAAACTAATAGATCACTGCTTTGACATTGGTTTTCAAGTGACAAGTTTGTGGTGATTTTTGCATATAATAGCTTCCCTTGGTCTTGCAGTATTAAGTCTTAAAACCTTAGCAAGAACAATTTAATGGCACCATTAGCCCTTTAGCTACTCTTTCTTTGAAATTTTTAAGTTAGCAAAGCACCTAATATTTAGCAATATTATTATTCTGTTTACTTTGTCTCTAATTATCTGTGCACACTGCAGAGAATGACAGTATTCTGTTTCTCAGAACTGGCATCCTTAATGTGTTTGGGACTGATTTGTTTAAGATTTCTTCCTGTGCGCTGCACTGCTATAGCTGTGTAGTAATGTGGGTGCTTGAAATAAACTTGACTTAAAAACTGAGATTGTTTGCAGGGTGTCTTTCTTGAGAACAGCCTTACTTTTTTGACATAAATCTATTTTTCATCCTTGCTCCAGCTACTGTTCTTGTAAAGATTATAATTCTTGTTGCTGTTTGGAGATGGTGAAGGTTTGGAAAGTTAGTGTTAGTGTTATGGAAGTTCTAACAAAGTTGTGTATAATGACATTGCATTAATTTCCCAGTTTGCATGTGTGTGGAGTTGTATGTTGAAATGTATGACACAAGAAGTAACATAATTGTTCTCTCTATATTTCCATTTTTTATGTTCTGCAGCAGGAATATCAGCATAATGGTTTTCTGCCTTACTGTCACAGAAATCAAGAAAGTGGCATCAAAATTGAGGTACTCCATGCATCAGTGTACAGAAGACTCTAAGGCAAAATGTAATATAGTCCTGGTAACTTGAGATAGTTGTTTTCCAACTTCCCACTAGGTATTAGTACTGTTCTACTCGTTCTACATGGACTTGATTAAGAGACTAGAAGCTGTAGTTGAGTGTATGAAAGAGGTGTATATAAGAGACTTAAACTGAAATAGGCATGTTTATTGCTGGTAGTTGTAGGGGGATTCTTCTTTTTTTCTTGTTATCTCCATTTGATTCTCAGTTGTAGTGAGATTTGCCCTTGCTTGACTGACAAATTTTCAAACTCTCCATAACGTTCTGTCAATGCAGGGAATGACTTGGCCTTGCAGCCTTGTGTCACTGCAGCTGGGCACCACATGCATGTTTTGGGCAAGCTGTCCTGACTGCTGGTCAAAGCTGGGGCTCTCTTGGAGAGGAACTTCTTGACCCTTTGTACTTTGTGCAGTATCCGCCTCGCAGGCGGACTCTGGAGCCATTGTCTGGAATGCGTGTCTAATGCGTTCCACTCGGACCTCAGTTCTATTCCATAATGTTAGCTTTAATTGGCTGTTTTTAAACTTTCATGTACAATTTGGTTGTACACGGTAAATTACCACCCTCTTCGCCTTTTCCTAAGAGCAAGAAAGTCAAATCCAGACTCTGCTTTCCCGTGCTGCCTTTTGGTATTGCCCTTGAGCTCTTTTAGGGACAGCACTGGTGGGTAGTGTTTCTGTCAGAGAACAGACTTGTTTTCTAGTGGTTTTTTTCTTACCTCTAATCTTCCAAAGGTTATGCCTTTTAAACATTGTGTTGTATTTTTGAACTGAATCCTGCATTTCAAAGTTTAAAAGAATTAATACTTCTTGCCCAAAGACATATCTCCAGTTTAATAACTGTTGTCTAACTCTTAGTGTGGCTAGATAGCCTGTGTGTCCTCCAAGTGTTTCTTCTTTTCTTTCAAATATTCCTATATTTTAATTTTAGTTACTTTGAGTGCATGAGGACTTCAGGGCAACCTCAGAGATAACCAAGGCTGGTCTTTACTAAGAATGCCTCTGTAGGTGCTTCTGAAATGTCAGAATGTGTAGTGTAGGCAGAATGAAACTCTGTTATTATACAGGTTTCATCTAGGCTTAAATGCTTGATCAGAGCATCAGCAGAAGCTATTTTTGAGGAAGAGGGGTAGTTGAGTTACATGAGGAAAAAAATTGGTGGTGCTGCATACAAAACAAATTTTGCAGTTCAAGCTCAAAACAGTGATGAGTCTCTTGTTCGTACTTGGTATGAATGAGGTAAAACAAAGCCTGCCTTTATCCTCCACATCAGGCTTATGAGCTCATGTTTCGGCTTTTCCTTTCCCCTCCCTTTCTGACATGGGCTCTGTCTTTTTTTTTTTTTTTTTTTTCTTTGCTAAACAGACAGTAACTCTCCGCAATATTTTTAATCTCAACAAGACGTCCAGTGGCTGATGATGCAAAAGTGTTGCATCAACAAAGAGGGGATGATAGCTGGAGCATTCCAGGTCTGACATTTTTGGCTGAGGAACTGGGTATTGTGGCCACTGATTCCTCCCGGCACAGCATGCTTGCTTTGGGCAGGAGACTACTTTTCATTGATTCCTGTTGTGTGCCTCCCTGCTCCTTATTTTAGGCTTCCCCAAGAAGTTATGACTGGGAGTTTCATGGTTTTAGATGAAAGAGCCTGTTGTCTTGTTGAATTATCTCCTTTCTCTCTATATTTAAAGCAAAGTTGGCAGGTAAAAAAAAAAGACACGGTGAAACAAAAGCTCTCTTATGGTAACATCTGAGGCTAGATTAGTCTAAAACTGAAAGAATTATTTAATATTTTTTATTTACATGTGTTTGTTGAGGCTGCTTGTTTACCTGTAGTCCACTGGCACCCAGCAGTGGAACTGTCCTTGTTGCATTAACCTTAAGTTGGGTTCCTGGGCACTAGTGGGATCTAATCCACAAAAATTTTTCACTGAAATAGGTCGTGATAAGTATTAGATTATTTTGATTAGAAAAATTATTACTATTGAATTTTAAAATAATACACATTTGTAATCAGGGATATTGAGTAGCCATGTATTTGCAAGTGCTTGTACTCCTAAACTTTGAGAGAAAAATTACTTTAAAGCCTAAAAGAAACATTTTTCGTTTTTTAATGCTCTAGTGCAATATTTTAAGCTAATGGCATTTTTTTACCGACTGAAGTGAACCCAACTCATGAAACTTTTTATTCACTAGAAGTGTAGCTGATGCTTTTAAAAAATAAGGACTTAAGAACTTCCTCATGACAGCCAAACTTCTTGAAACCATATAAAAATCTGCTTAGATCATAACTCAGCCTTGCAGCACTGGTTTTATTGTGTGAAAAACCTATCAGAAATTGATTTATAAGCTCGTTGTTCCCTAGACGTGCCTGTTTGTTATGTAGGACTGTTCTTGTTTGTAGTCTGTGTTCCTTCACAGCATAAAACCTTCAGTCATCTCTGCAGTCATGTCTTACACTGTTTCCATCAGGTACTACTTCCAGTCATGAAGTTTTCCCTAATTTAATAAAGGTAAGGTGGGATAATTTGTTGATTTCTACCTGAAAGCATCATTAACCATTGCAAGAGGGGAAATTAAAGCATGGGTTGGGTGTCCTTTTTTCCCCCCCAAATCTTATTTTTGATGCAAAGGCAGTTCTGTCGCCAGCCAGTCCAGCATGCGGAGACTCTCCCCCCCGCCATAAAACAATGAGCACATTCAGGCACAACTCGTGTTTTCAGTTATTAAAAAACGGAGCCGTCTGTCTCTGCCTGTGACTTTAATCTTTAAGCCTTTATTCCCTGTACCCCACCCCCTCTTTCTTTCCCCAACCTTTTGTTTGTGAAGTGCAGGGCTACAGGATATGTGGGCCTGGAGTTTCTGAATGTATTGTACATTCCCCTGGCAATTACAGATGTTTATAACCCTGACTGATGTTATTTCAGTGTTGTGGAGGGTGAAGAGAAAATTAAAGAATGCATGTTTCATTGCCCCTAGCAGTCTTCAATTTTTTAATTTTTTTTTTTTTGAGGACAGGGGAGGAGAAAAAGAGAAGAAAATGCAAAATGTAAACTGTGTATATATTTTTTCTAAAATCTTGTTTAGCATTCTCAGATGAAACATATCTGAGAGCTGTGCAGGAATCCTCCCATAGTCTACCATAACTCTTCTGTTAGGACAGTGTGTTGCATGCAGTGTTGTAAAACGCATAATAAGACCGGATTTTAATACAAAACAAGCTCTTTATTGCAGGGTGCGTGACCTCTGCTTACTTTATTTCAAAGACAGAGACAAGGTAGCTTAGGGCTTGTAACAATTTTAAGAGCAGAATCACATTAATTTATTTTCAGCTTTGTATGGAACACTGGTTTGTTTTGGTTGGTTTTTTTTTTCCTTGTAGAAGAATGATTTAGAATCTGATGACTTGGAGTTTTACTTTTGGACTTGGTGACAGAATTGTTTAAGAAAATTTATTTTTGTTAGTCTTGTAGAAATATGCTCTTGATCTGTACAAGGTTTTAAATCATTTTCTTACTGGTGGTTGTTGAGCTATCTAAAGCTGCAGGTGCTCTGTAAGATTAATGTCCTTGAATTGGCAAAGGGGTGGAGAGAAGAGAATCCAGTAGGAAATCTCTGTGATCAAGGTGATATTTTATGTGTTTCTTGGGGATTCCAGTGCATTTCATGATTTTCAGAGCAGCTGGCCTAAAGCATTGAATTTAAGTAGAGAAAAGTTTAATGGAGTCAAGAATTTCAAGGTGGTTTCAGCAATATCTCTCAGGTACAACTTTCATATCTATACCTGTTTTTGACTGCATGCAAACTGCTGTTTATAGGTTTTAGAAGTTTGGAGTTGCATATCTAAATGTATTTTCAGGTCTGTCTACCTGTGCGATGGTCCTTATCGCTGATAACTGCTGCATGGAACTTTTCCTTAGACTGATCTTTCAAAGATACAGCAGGAGAGTGAACAAGAATTTACAGTGAGATATCCTTTGGCTAGGTAGGACTTGAAGTTAACACAAAAGATAGCAAAAAAGTCTCCTTGTTGTCTAATATTAAACTGATTAAAATATGTTTAAAGAAATTCTAACAGATGTTCCAAGATGTTTGCAATTCAGTAATTCTCCAAAGCACCCAGAGGGAGGCAATAGATGCATTGTAGTAACAATTCTCCAGTCCTCTGGGAAGCAAAAAACCATCTAGCTGGTCATTAAGCATAGCACATTCTTTTTATCCTGAGATAATCAAGTAGTAAAGTTGTGTATTGCTTGTGTAAGGATTTCTGAGATGTTCTGGTTCTCTTTGTGTTACAACATGGGGGCATGGATGTGATTGAATCCTAGATATGCTAATGGAAAGATACCATCTTGTACAAATGTTAAACGAACTTGAAAAGTTGAAGAGCTGAGTGTGAAATAGCACTGATAGAGAATAGAATTTATAGAAACTTGGTACTTATTGTTCATGAGTCTGTTTTTGCCCCCTCTCTGAGTCTAGTACTGGGTATGTATGTAATCAGTAGATTCAAATATGGACAGAAATATGAACACATTCGTTAGGAAGCATTTCAGTTGGTCTGTTCTTGGAAGTCAGAATGGTAAATTGTCTGAAAAGCTAATAGAGGAGTTCACTTACTGAAACAGCTCACTGCTTGGAAGGAAAACGTGTGCACTGGTGGCTGTTCATGTGCTCCTCTCCCTGAATCAATCTTGGAAAATATATCAAGTTACTCCAGTAATTTTTGTACTACTTTTCCCTTTCCAGTATGAACCTGGTTTTGTATGACTTATCACTGATAATGAAAGGCACACTGGTATAGCCTGCTGTTGGCTCTGGCCTGAGGATCCTGTGTTATCAGGGAGGTAGCAGGAATTTCCGTGGTTGTAGGTACCACAGAGGCTTTCACTCAGTATTTGTCTCCACACTCCAGATAGTGCAGAAACCTCAGGTGCAGCATTCTTGAATCTGGGAATAGTCTGTTTCTGTCTGGTGTGAACTGAGTCATTAGAGATGGAGCAGAAGACTCCAGATGTGTGGAAGTCGGTCAGAGCTGGGGATGGGCTCATGCCCTCATTCATGCACGTTCAGTGCCTTTGCTGTTCTTCCAGATGTTTGATTCTTTTTATACTGCTAAGCCACTATTTACTCTTTCAGGTCTTGGAAATAGCTTCAAAGATGGTGTGTGTCTGTTACGTTTGAAAGATGCAAAGGACAGAATGGTCATACTTGTGGTTATGTTTTTTGCAACATATTTAACATTATCACATGCGAATATAATTACTTTTTCTTTTCTTGAAACTTGGCAGGAGATCTTGTGGAGAGCAAATGTAAAGCTGATATGGGTCAAGACTATAAAAAGGGTTTTTTTTTCTTCTTGGTCCTCTGACCTGTTTGCTTTTCAGTGTTTACAGTAAAGACTTTATGGACCATCAGGGACCATTTATGGTCACTATGTAAGGCCCAAGTGTAGTGTTACCTTATGACTGTTCAGAGCAGTGCAAAAACACACGTGGCCTTGATACCAAACCAAAATACCTCTGAATAACAAGTCTGAAATTTGACCTAATCACTCATTAGGCTCTAGGAAAGCTTACTAGAACCCTGAGCACACAGTATTGTCGGAGGTGGTCAAAACAGGGTTTTACATCCATTTTGCTTTTTTTTTTAAATTTTATTTTATTTTTTTTTTTACACAGCTTGCTGTCATGTTGTTTCAGAAACTTTATTTTATGAACTAAACAGCTCCAGGCAGAAGGAGCAAGGCACTTCATTGGGAATCTGTAACTTTGAGTTTGATATGAATTGGTGGAATTACAGGTGCCATTTTTGTATGACATTTAGAAACCTAGAAACTCGACATGACTGTTTCTTGTTTGTTTCTTGTTGAGATATTTTATAGCCTGGATTCCAAAATATGAAACTGAACTTTTTTCTGCTAGGTGTAGTCTAGGCAGGTAGTGCAAAAAACAAATAGAAAAAATCCCGCAAAAACTCCCAGACAAACCAACTTTACTACTTGGGTAGTAATAACCCAGTTGGTTTCTTCTGTGTTTTCTTTTGCTTTCAAGTGTATGAAATACTAGCTTTTCTTACTATATGCCACAGAGTGTACTTCATGGGTGATGAGCTGTGTAATGACATCCCAGTCTAAAATGCTAAGTAACTTCACTGTAGTTTTGTGCAGTATCCTAAATATTTAATTTCTCATCTTTTACTGGTGTCTGTATTTGCATATACACATATATGAATGACACTTTAAAAAGTTAATGTTTGCTAACTAATTCACAATTTATGCACTTTCGACTTCAAGCCAAGAAAGAAATTAATGCAGCTGAAATACCACGTTGTTGTGTAATTCAGCAAATGCTACTTTTTATTTTTTTTTCCAGCAGTCATCTGTGTCTACTCAGAATGATTGTTGCTCTTCCAAGATATAGTAGGGTTTTAAAAAGCCTGCATGGTTAATGTTTTCAGCGTTAAAATAAGTAGAGGTCTGTTTTGGACTCTGTCCAGTTTGTGCCCTGTCAATATAGAAATTCAGATCTAGTAATAGGTAATATTACAGAAAAGTTCTTTGGTACATATGGAAGAAGGATGACGTCTTCTCTCATATGGTGCTTTACCTCCATTTTTACACATGCTATGTATTACATGGCATTTCTTGTTACAAGGCAAGGATTGTTTGCTCTACTCTCCCCTCATTGTCTATAGGATTTTCATTTGGGGTGATTTTCTGGTTTTCAACGGAAATATTTGAAACAACAGGAATTTAAATGCCAGACCCTAGTAGTCACTCATCTGGTTTGCTACGTTTTCTTTGGAAATAGTCAAACTGAATATTTTGGAGGGACAAACAAGAAAGTCAGTGGTGGAATAAAGTGTCCCTTGCTTTAAGTTTCACCTTAATACCTCTAACATAGGATAGAATCATAAATGTTTTATTAAAAAATGAAGCTTAATCTAGCTGGATGTAGCTTTAAAAATCTTAATGGTGTAAATATCAAAGCTCTGGTTTTTATTTATGTAAAGACAAATGGTATTTAGTGGCACGGAGTGTGAATTGTTGTGCTACTTAATTATATAATTGATTGTGCTGTTTTATTAGAAGTGTTTTATTTCCCTTCTTTCACTCAACTTCATTTGCTTTTGTCATTGTGTGCTGTTAACATGGATTTTTCTTTGTAAGTGAAGTTGTATGTCAAAGACCTAACTGCATTTGTCTCGTTTCCTTTTTTGAAGCTACTTTAAGATTCCTTTTCCAGGTCAAAATACAGTATTTTATTTCAGTATTACATTGTATATAGGTAAAGTCTAATACTAAACCTTTTTTGACTGCTTCTAAACTTAATTTTGCATTGAACAGTATATCATAACTGGATCTTTTCAGAATTTTCTGAAGCGATAGCACTAATTTTGTGTATATACACATGTACTTAAATTTCTTTCAATTCTTCCTAACTAGACATGCACTGTTCATTCAGCTTTAAGTTTCTCTGTAGTTCCTCAGGCTGCTGTTCAGTGAACCACTGGCCTGCAGCAGCGTCCTGTCCCTACAAATCAGGAGGTTTGCTTTGCCCTTTCCTTTTTTCCCTTTGCAGCTCTTGGCTGTTTGGTCCTGCTGCTCCCTTGTGCCACTCGGCTCTCCCTGCAGCAGCTGGGTCACCTTGCCAGTCTCAGGGATAGCTCTGGGTTGGACTGGCTGGTCTGAGCTTCAACTCTGCCTTTCATCAGACCCTCCATGAGCTGTGGGATGCTTAAATAAACACAGTGTTGGGGAGCAGGAACTTCCCAGCTCAAGGAACTGCAGCCTCTGTGACCAGGTGCCAGAGCCTTTTTTTAGTGCTCTGCTTCACTGACAACTGCTTCTAGATTGCTGCCTATGTACAGGTAGTGATGTAGATCAGCACAAAAACAGAGTGTGATTGCCCTGACTTGAAACCACATGGCAAGGCAAAAAGATACCTTTTTCCCTTGCATGTTTGTCTTTACAGTGGAAGTGAAGGAAATTAGTTGCAGCCTTTCCTTGGCTGTAGAAGGATGTATGTTTAGCTGTGGCTATTCCTTGTGCTGCTCTTGCTTATGCTCAGGCTGGGAGAAGGTGAGGTGTGCTTAGCTTCCATTTGTGTTGGAGAGAGGGGAGGGCAAGTGTAGGAAATTAAACTGTTACCTAAATTAAAAAGGTTCATAGTAATTTCTCTTTAGTAGTGAATTTCTATTTGGAAGGCTTTGGAGGAAGATTTCTCTATAATTTTATATATTTTTTTACAAAACTAACTTTAATGTGTGATTAACCGGTGAATTTACTCAGATTGCAATGAGAGCATCCTGCATTTGCCTTGTTTAAGAACAGTCTCTCTTCTGTAAGTCATGGAAGCTACCAGAGTATTCAGACACTTCCAACACACATGATTTTGGTCTTCCTCTGAAGAGGCTAAAGACAACATGGGACTCCTTACATTCTGTAAATCCTTGCTAAGGATTTCTTGATAACCTTCTTTCTTCCTGTGTTGTATTGCGTTTTTTGAGAATGTTTTCACTTTAATGTTTGTTTGTGACTTCTTTCCTTGATAACTCATCCATTTAATATAAGCTTAATCCTTTGTACAATATTGCAATAGCTACACCAGAATCTAATGATAAATTATTGGAAGATATTCCTCAGTCTTTCTTAGCATGACCTTCATGGAGGTTTTATCAGCTTTGTTTGTGCTACTTCAGCATGGCTGATCAAGCTTATTGACATACTCTAATCATTACAGGCATTTCCTCCCTTTGAAGAACACAGACTTGTTTCTGACACATAGTTAGAACTTATTCAAACAAAATAGATCCTTGGATGACTTGACAAAGGAGAGGTTAGAGGCCTTCATGCCTTTATCCTCTTCAGAACAGTATGGCACACTGTTTCTTCTGGCAGGTAAGTGTAAAGTATATTCAAGGGGATTCTTGTGTGACATCTTTTGCAAAAGAACCATTTTAGTTCTTATTAGCAGTTAGCACCTCCTAGTTGTAGTTCAGTTGAAGACACATTTACAAGTAAATAATTGTAATAGATGGGTTATTTGATATACAAGAAATTGACTCCTTAGAGTAAAGCCCTTATGGCCACACTGCTTTCCCTTTCTAGCTCTGTTACAGATCAACAATGGTGGTTGGGTTTTATCTGAAGAGAACTCATGCAATGACATAATGCTTCTAATTTTAAGCTGTACTGTGCACTCAGAAGGGTTGTGGGTTGCCAATCTGATGCTTGCAATCAGATATTCCAAGCAATCCAGGGTTTGAAGCTGCACAGCTCCCTGTTTGTGCTCTGAGCTGCTGAAGGTGTGCTTCGGAAATGATGGTGGAATGCTTGAACTCCAGGAGTTCCTCTTCTTTTCAAAGGGTTTGCTAACAGGAGTTGTATCAGTTTTGATCCATGATTTGCATTGCTTTGCTGAAGGTTTCTTCATGTGTAATTCATGTTCCCTCAGTTGTGTGCCTGCCTCTCTTCCCCCCCCATACCTCCTGTTTGAATTTTGGGAAATTCCATATCCTGTAAAACATCTTCCTTATTCATCACAGTGCCTCCCCTAAGGTAACTAGCAAAATCCTGTGTGACTTGTAGCATCTCCCAGGGTGTAACTGTATATGAAAGCAGGGAATAATTTAGTTGTTTCTGAATAAAGTTTCTTAACAAAAAAAAAGGGGGGGAGGGGGCTGGGAAAGGGGAAGTTGGATACTCACTGCATGATATAGACAATATTTCCTGAGACAGGAGATACTAACGTCAAAGAATTTAAAATAAAACATTGATTTCATTTTTTTCTTCTTTTTTTGCAAGTGGAATGGTGGAGGTAAAAATGGTAGAATAGTTGGTCTTTTTATCCCATGTGCAGATGAAATTGATTAAACCTTAAAAACTCGCCTCAGTCCACCCGGTTTATTAATTGAAGAATTTCCTCTTCCCCAGAATGGGAAGTGCACATTAAAACAGAGCTTTGCCCCTGAGTAGCAATGATACTTGAGAACGGTACATTTTCTACAATCCTATTTTCTCTTCTACACTAGAGGAAATCGTAACATGGTAAAAAGCATATTTAAAAAAAAAAAGTATGTTTAAGGAAGTCCTCTTTCATTTCCTTGTAGAGCATGAAATCAAATTATGGCCCATGGCCCACAATTATTTTATTTTTACATTTCAAATTCCATTTTCTGCTTCCTTTTGCTGCCTGTGAACAAGAGTTGTACTGTTTGTGCAAAGTCAGCTAAAAAGATTACCACAAACAGGACAGGACACAGTAGCTTAAAGAAGCCACCAGTCAGAATCTGTCCATGGTTGTGTGGCTTGCAAAACCTCCCCTTTGTTCACACAGGGACCTGATCCCTTCTTCTTCCCTCCACTTACCCAGCTTTTAACCTTTTGGAGCCAAATCAACTTTATATTGATATATTATCGGGAATCTAATGCAATACTTTAGTTATGCTTGCCAAAATAGTATGATTTAAAAATGCTCTCATTTTCTTGATTTACTTTTGGTAAAGACAAAGCAATTGAGATTCTGCCTATTTGCTCAAAGTGCTTTTTGGGTGTCCTTTTCAGTAAGGATTGAATTGGTAGCTAATTTAGTGCTTGGAGGTTATAACTGGATGCTTCTGGAAGTGGGCTCTGTGCATGTATAATAAAATAGTAATACATTTTTGGAACTGATAAAGCAATACACGAAGCTGAAGTATTTGGGAGTTTGTTTGTCTTCCTAGAGCTAATAATGTCCTCTTTTTCTAAATTAGTGTTAATGTTATATTTTGCTGCAGGGTCAAATCTCAGTCTGGGAGTTTGGGTATATCATTTACAAGCATGTAACAGGCTGTGCAAATGGAAGGTGTTTTGAGTTCGTGTGTATGGAAAACTGCAACAGCCTCTGATTGAGGTTGAAGGAAGTTTGTTATTTAGGATGTAATGTTCTGTTCCAGAATAAAATATGGCAATTAGAGTGCTCTACTGATTTTGAAAATGCATCTGATGTCTTGGCTACTCCCATGGTGTTCCCCTTCAAACACTGGTGTAAGAGCTGGTTTTTACTAATTGTGCATGACACTAACCACATTTATGAGGAGTGAATTTGATGGAGGGGGTGAAGGTCTGCAGCCTCATTGCCTAGAGCTCTGGGTAGGCTTTTTTCCTGTTTCAGCAAAGGTTTGAAGATACGTTGTGCTAAATAATGTAGATGTAATAATAAATATGCTAAATATAGAGAATGAAGTGAACTTTCTCATAAAGATTAAAAGTTTATCAGTACATACTTTTAAAATGCATACTATTCTTTTTCAGTGTACTCAGGTAGCAGGTGATGAGTTCTTTCAAGATCCAAGAGTGAGAGCTAGCTAGGGATGATGTGATGCAAGTGGTATCATTTTGCTCTGCCCATGAAGAAATTGTGCTGATGGCCACTTTAGGAAAGGTTGAGTTGCTGCCTTCTGCTCTTTGGAAACTTGTCATAATCTCTGACATCTGTGATTCTACTAATCTTCTGAGTAAAGAGAAATAAATTACTTCCTTGATGACTTTTTAGAATCAGATACTCCTCAAAATTCAGGATCAAGTATGGGCTGCGTGTTCAAAGCAGTAGCTGGACTTTATCTTGTCTGCGGAGGTGTTTTTCTTATTTTCTGAGTTTTGTGTTCTGTGTCACTTTTGTGGGACAAATGAGTGCTGCTGCCTCCAGGTTTAGCTGGCACTTGCAGTCTTCGTGATGCTGTGCTGCTGGTCTTGTTACTCCTGTATCTGGCTGTCACCCAGAATCTCTCAGTTCATGTTTTATCTTTCTTGTTTGTTTTTCTTCACTTAGACTATCTACTTTATTTTTGCTGTGGTTTAGCTGCTTATCTTTGAAGTATAATTCCCATCCTTCTCCACCCCCTTGTGTTTTCTGATGACAACTAGTTTATTTCATTTGCTTTTTACAGGGTTTCATCTGAGCTGTGTCATCACGCAGAGGGTATTCCAATAATTGATCTTGCATTTTCAAGCAAAGTGAGAAATCACACGTCAGGATTTATCTTTCTAAATGTTCTTGAACATGTCTTTTATAGATGAAGTGGAAAATAAAAGGTTATACCCCTGTTTTCTCTGTAGAAGAAATAATTTGAGTATCTTAGTTTAACTTTTTCATTGATTCTATGTGACCTGCTTCAGTGCAGATAAAATACTTTTGATTGCTGTGCTTCCTTGTATGCAGACCTGTCCTTTGCATGTGTCTCTGCTTTGTTCAACATAATTTCAAGCCATTTTCTTGCTCTGAAGGCTTGAGGAATACTCAAAAGCATCTATGATCTCTCCCATATCCCTGTTCTTATCTGTGTAGGCCCATATTCTGTCTCTTTTTTTGACTAGTTCATTTCTCAGTTCTTTCAGGTCTTCTGTTCCATTTTGCACAAGACCCCATGGCTGGCATTCTGTTGTCAGATAGTGTGGGTGTGAGTAATATTGTCACCTTGTTTTATTCTTGTTACTAGTTTTGGAGTTTCCACATCTGTAGTATTTTTATGCCCCAATTGAAAAATCTTTCCTAGTGAGATTGTATTAATGAGAATACTCATATAATCCATCCTCACTTCCTAGTTAAATCTTATTCTGCTGTAGAAAATTATTCAGAAATATTGTTCCTTTTGTTGACTGAACTCTGATGTGATAGTGAGCTCCTTGTTTACTAGAGATTATTTAAGTAGTGAATATGAAGTTGAACATTAAAGTCTGATGTTATCATTTATATGAGAAAAGAATGTACTGAAGGAGGTTTTCTGTGGTAGGTGGGAGAGGGTTACAGTTTTGTCATCTTGGCACAAATAACCTGCCAGCTTTCCTGATTTGAAATGTGACATTGGTGAATCCTTGTACACTTCTCTAGATGATTTTGTTTTACTGTTTAATGAACTATTATGCATGGATAATGGGCAATGAAGGAAATGGTTTTAGAATAAAACAATATGTAAAACTATATAGGAGGAGATGGGGGATTGGGAAGAAGGTGGATTGTCGAAGATGGTTTGTTAAACAGCTCAAAGACGGAAGTTGAGGAACTAAATCTTAGCATTATTTTTTTCAACTTGTTACCCAAGGGTCCTGTAAACCTGAGCACTCCTGCCTTGATATGCATGAGTAGACATGTACAAAACATCACAAAACATCCTAATGCCTCAAGAAGAATGCAGTTTAAGTATTTCTGCGCATGCTGTAGTGCTTTTTGCCTTGGCTCCATGACTCCTTTGAAGGGCAGCAGCTTCCCACCCTGCTTGTGTGCAGCTCTGCCTGCCATGCCTTCTGTCCCATCTTGTGCCATCTCTTTGGAGCTGTGGCCAGTCAGCACGCTGGGGCTCTGGAGGAGGCACAGTAATTGTGCCAACAATGTTTGTGAACTTGTGTGTGCTGCTGCTTCCTTGACTTGAAGTGTTTTTTGTCTGGAGTGTCATGGTGTGTCTTCTGGTGTTTCTGGAACTTTTCCATGGACTGTGCAGTTATTTTTCTTTGTTCATCTTGCCTTTGCTATGCAATGCCCTGCAGTAGACATTCTTGACCTTCTAGCAACTGGGCTGATGATTTTTATGGCTCCTTTAAAGTGTTGCTAATGGATTAATAAATACAGCAATTGTGCAAGCATTTGCTTTATAACAAATGTATTCAAAGCAGTTGATTTAGAGTTTGAAGATACAGTGGCCCCTTTTACTGAAATTACATACTACAGTTCAGTGCAGATTTTGTGGTCTTTTGGAGGAGAGAGATTCCACACTGTATATAATGCATCTTATCAGCTGCCCTTTTCAAGGCCAGATTTGGGTCTGGTTGCTTTGGCTTAATTCTGGAGCATGAGGATCGCTGTGCTTTAGTAATTGTAGTGGTGTTTGGTAAGACTCAAACTGCAGCATTGTTGTGTTACCAGAATGTCCTTTTTGTAGTATTAATGAAGAATTGGACTTGATAGTTTGGTTTTAATTTTTTATTCCCATTCATTAAGAGGATGTCAGCTGTGTGGAATAGTATAATACAAAATATGTATGTTAAGTTTAAAACAGCCCTGCAGTATGTGTTCATAAAAGTGGATCCATTCTGGTTGTTAAGTGCTTTGTCCCACTCAAACCATTTTCATGCTGTTTGTTTCCCTTGGTTTCTGACCTTTGGGTTTGCACTTGAGTGGTGTATAAAGTCTGAGCCATTTTTACAGCCTTGGTGATGTTTGTGTTGCAATTTAAGTGAGTTCTAAATCAATACAATTCCTGAAACAATAAAAATGCAAACTACTTTTGAAGATACAAAGCTCATCTTCAGTTTGTCAGGGAGAGATATTTGAAATGATTGGTGGAAATTCTGCAGAAGCTTTGGAAATATCATAATTATCCAACTAGTGCTCTGAAGGGCTTAACATTCATTATTACAAGATGAAAGCTCTGGTAGGTTGAAATAGTCATTTGTAGCCATAATTTTTTCTTCTTGTTGTAGTTCCCACCCGCTCTTTGACCCATGCACTTCAACCTCGGAATGATTTCCTATTGTGAGTTCATGGGAATTAGGAACAAGGGTAGCTGTTGTCATAGCTATTGTAAAAGCCTTAAAAAAAAAAAGTCTGGAGAGGGCAAAGGAACAAGGAACAGTTGTATTGATTTCTTGTTCTTCTGATCTTAAGGCAAATATTAAAAGTACTTAAGTTCAGAATGCTGGAATTTTACATGATTTCTAGCTTTTATAATCATTCAAAATGTATTTTTTTGGTATATGACTTTCTGGTAGTTCAGCTTTAAATTTTGTTTTACTTTATGTTTAAACTTTCTCAACATTTAGGTCTGTTGCACTTTTCTATTTTGGCATTCAGAGTATTTCAGTTACCTCAAATGAAATTAAAAAATTCTGAATGTAATTAGTGGAAGGCCCAACGTTCATCAAAAGCTTCCTTGTAAACTAATTTAATTCCATGAAATTCAAGTTGCTTCAATCAAAAGATTAAGGGTTTATGCCAACAATATTTTTAAAATAAAAATAATCCATATGCATGATAGGTAACTTCAGCCTAAAATTTAGGAGCTTTTCCATGGAGAGATCTAGAAATCAGATCTCTGGTCCTGTGTTTGAAATTACATGTTCAGGTAATGTGGATCTGAATTGAGAATGAATGACAATATATTGCAGGTTTTAAATTGCCTTTTCCTCATATTGAGGTACTGTAGCAATTCCTTCAGACTTGGAATAAACCTATCTCTGGTGATGATCACTGCTGTTACTTTTATCAAATTTTGGATTTGGAAAGAAAAATGGTGGGAAGCAGGTAGGGACTGAGGCTTGTGGATGTTGCTGTGGGGTGTGTGGTTGGCTCCTGTTGGGTTGCTCTGAGTGTGCAACTCTGCAGTGTTGCTCTGTGTTTCTTTCGCTCTATCAGATTCTTCATTAGCTTCTTAGATTATCACTTTTAATTGAGGCAGATGTTGTGCCTGTGTTGCTGCAAGCTTCATTTCTATAGCATTTTTTAAAATGCAGTGATAACAGCCTTAGACTTGAACTATCACATTTTTCCCTGGTTTTTATGACCTGATGGTAGCCTATAATAGCTTAAATTCAGTGGTCTTAATTTCAAAAGAGCTGTGGCATCCAGTGCTTACTTTGACTTGTGTTTGTTTGTCTTTCTGGGCATTTGTACATACGCTGACATTTTAAAATGGAAACTGTTTGAGAAAATGATCCTTAATCCTTTTATGCTGTGGCAATACTGACTGTGAGTTCTCCTCCAGGTGCCCAGATTATCGATTTAATGATGCTTGTAATAGATGTGACAAAAGGGATGCAGACGCAGTCAGCAGAGTGCTTGGTAATTGGGCAAATTGCCTGCCAGAAGATGGTGGTGGTTCTGAACAAAATAGATCTCCTTCCAGAGGGGAAGAGACAGAGTGCCATTGAGAAGATGACTAAGAAAATGCAGAAGACCTTGGAAAATACCAAGTAAGTGAACAGTGATATTAATAGGCAACTCATAACAAAATGTTTAACAAAAGTACCAACATTGCCCTTCCAATGTGCTTCTAAACATATTGGCACATCTAGTAAAAATGAGACGAGTGTGAAAAGATTCACAGAAACTCAGATGCAGTTCCAAATTCACATCTGCGAGTATCATGTGTAGAGAAATATTTTCCTATAATTAAGCTTTTCGGTTTAAAGAGCTGCCTGGAGTTCAGATAGGATAATACAAACCAAGAATATGCAGTTGAAGAACTGTTGGGTGTGTGTTTGGCTAGTTTTGTTTGTTGTGGGAGTAGGTGTTTTCTGTGTGGGTTTTTGTTGGTGGTGGGGTTTTTGTTTTGTTTTTGTTTGTCTCTGGTGGGTTTTTTTACTTGGGGGTTTGTTTGTTTTTGTGGGGTTTTTATTTTCTTTTAGCTCATGGGCTTTCAACTTTTGTTATGATCTTCAAGTCTGTTTCATTCCCGAGAAAAAGAAAGTGTTAGGAATTTGCCTTAACTGGGGAGGACAAATATGATTGCCCCAACTAGGGAAAGCAGAATGATGGAGGTTTATGTAATGTCATGTGGCTCTAGCTGGCACAGTATTTATCAGCCCTGTTTAGGTACATTAGTTGAGGTACATAATGAGTGAAGTGCAGGGAAATTCATGAGTGGAAATGTGGCTGTTTTGAAGTGGGAAGTTACAATATGCACACAATATTTATTTAGTGGTTACAGAAGCTGCAGCACAGCTTTGCTTTGCTTAGGAATGTAAGAGGATGTAACTATTGGGTCAAATTTTGAGTTGAAGAATCTAAGGAACAGGATTCAGAGTACAGAGGAGAGAATCATGTTTAGAAGTGCCTCCAAATGCACTATACAATTACTTCAGTTTGTTCTGGTGTATGGGAAGAAGAGTAAAGCATCTGTTTCAGCATAAATTTCTGTTTATTGCAATACAGTGCCCTGAAATACTTGTATGAAAATAATTTTCCAAAAGTTTTATGGTTAATCACAGGAATTTTCAGTGCACATTTTTATTGCCCTTTGTCCTTAGATGCCTCAGGCTTATGGCATGTAAACCAAGAAAATACTTCATGTGCCTGATTACTGCTGGGTCACTAAATACGCTCTCCTTATAGAACTTAACATTTCTTCTTTAGCAAGGCACTGTCTCTTCCCCCCAGTTTGCTCCCTTTTTGAGAGAAAATCAATGAGACCAGGGTGTCAAGAGGACGATAACCATGATAATTAATTTTGGTCTGAATCTGTTGTGTAACAACTAAGTACCTATGAGAACCAGCCACTTTTTGGTGTAATTACTGATTATTATTCCAGTACTTTGGTATATATTTTATGTCGTTAATTCTGATTTTTGCAAAAATGCCATAACAAACACTAGGAGGTTGTATTTTAGGGAGTAAAAGTTAAGTCTGCTGACTGAATTAGTTAAAAAGAAAGAAAGAAAAAGCTGCTGTAAGTTAAGGACTTGAAGAATAAAACTGATTGTAGGATAAAAGGTAAACTGAGGTCAGCTGGCAGTACTGCTCCTCTCTGAACCTTTGCATATTTGAGATTTGTGAGTTTTGCAGACTTTGATTTCAGTAGATTTAGATCTTTCTGTTGTCTACAGATCTTGCAGACTCAGGTAGGCATCATGTGGCATCTTGCATTTGGCTGCTGTTTTGAAGGTTATGACTTTACAGTTACAATTATAATTGTTTTAATGAAAGTTAAATATGTGCTAGTCTTCAGGTAAAATGACTTTGGATGCAAACCACTGCATTAAGACTGTGTAACAACAGACCTTTGCTTCTGAAATAAACTGAATCTTGCATTTGACTGTTACAGCATTGAATCAGTAGCTAATGTGGAACAGGATTGAAGCTTTCCTAGGGAAATCCAGTAGTGCTGATCTACTGGTAATTCAAGAAGAAACTCTCAGTTGTTCACATTGTGTGAAGGGCAGATCAATTGGAATTTGAGGGAGTTTCCTAGCCTTCAGATGAGCCTGGAAGTTCTTTATATTGACACACGTAGGAGATCTGTGGTCTAATGGTGAAAGTCTTTCTCTCTTTCAGGTTTTCTGGGTGTCCCATTGTTGCTGTTGCAGCAAAGCCTGGTGGACCAGAAGCTCCAGAGTCTGAGAATCCACTGGGTGTTTCTGAATTAATTGAGGTACTTGCTGCAGAACATCATAACACCATGAAAGCATCAATTCTCAGATGTTCAAAACCCTTAGTTACATGGCATGAAGTTTATACTGTGAAGGGCAGGACAGTTAAAATAACAGATCAGTTTGTAGCTTGCAATAGAACTGTCACCCTTTCTGTAATTAGCTCAGGGAAAGGAACACCTTTGCCCTGGAGGGATGCCACTGTTATTTCAGACAGCAGAAAACAGTCCCAAAATAAAGGCATCATTCTTTGAAAACTTGTCAAATTCTGATTTGGATGCTGCACGGTTTAAAGTACTTCTAAATTGCTGAAGTTAAGGTGCAGCATCAGTCATCAAAAAAATCTCAGGATGTCTGGCCCAGGGCAGCCAGAGATATCCTGCCTTTTGTATAAAGGCAGGGTATTCCACAGAGCTGCTGAGCTTTGAATGCTGCATCACCTCCCAGGTTCCTGTGGCTCAGGATGGGCATAGGGATGGGATGTAGTGTGGCCTCAGACTAGACTCAACCAGAACCAATCTGCTCACAGCAGTTTCTAGAGATGAGGAGATAGGCAAGTGCTTACTTCTGCCTTCATCTGGTTCCTGGTAGATTTACTGGGATGTTCCCTAGGGTTAAAACCTTGAAGGAAACACTCGTGGCATCTGTTCTGTCAACTGAGACCTAATGTTAGAAGAGCTGGCAAATGCTGTGTGAACCCTGCCATTGAACTTCAAGCTATTATCCCTTCTGTCCTTCATAAGAGACTCTGCATTGTTCTGCCATTACAACTTGGGCTGGAGCTGCAGTTTTTGACCTTAAAAACAGACATTAAAGGCCATACCTAGTGTATAGGCAGGTGGTATAACAGAAAGAAGTCAAAAGTGATTTGAGACAGGAGTGAACCAGTTCCTTTGAAGCACTGTTGAGTACATGACTGCCTTTTTATAGTTAAAGTCTTTTGTCTGATGATACATTTCAAGAAGCATAGTATTTGTCAACAAAAGAAAAATGCTAAACTCAAAATTTCTCTAGGAAATGGTACTTACATAGTTTTCCTTAGTGAATTGATCCTTCAAGAAGTGTTAACAGAAATCTGAAGGGAAAGTTGACTTTGAAAACTTAACCCAGTATTATAGTTTTTCTGGGAGGGAGGCAGAGATGGACTTTATGAGGCACTAATATCTGTATATAAGTTCATTTCCACAAAATCCAAAAAAGCTGAAGTAGCAAAACGTACTGTAAAATTGTACTTTTGAGGGAGGGGAGGAAAGGGGGGAGATGACACATGTACAGTTATTTTTTTTCCTTTGCTTTGCTGCAGTGTTTATATTGAGTTTGGCAGCAACTTTATCTCCACTGAGGTTTTGCTAACCAAGCTAAATGTACAGCACCAAATCTTTCTAAGGCAGAAAATCGAACTGTTCTTGCTGCAAGTGTGCATCTCCTCTATGGCACACACAGTTAATTTGGCATTGGTGAGTTCTAAGCTCATTGGGAGATGCTTGAAATCAGTAAAATTGCAAGCTTGTTCAATCAATCATCCACTTGCCTGCCTTTTGCTGTGTCGCTGTCATGACTTTTCACCCAGGCATGGTGCTGCTTTTATCTTTTCTTTCAGGTCTTGAAGTCTCAGGCTTACCTGCCATCAAGAGACCCCTCGGGACACTTCCTTATGGCAGTCGACCACTGTTTCTCTATCAAGGGTCAAGGCACAGTGATGACAGGGACTATTCTTTCTGGCTCTGTTAGCCTTGGTGACAATGTGGAGATTCCTGCCCTGAAGGTGAGTCTCTCATTTTCATTCCCCCTGGTTTTCCTGATAGAAAGAGACACTCAACAAAGAAGAGAGTGTTCTCTTCCAATCTGAAATTATTCAATTTTCAATTATTTTTTTTTTACTCTATTATAACCCAGCATGTAACAAGAAGAGGCATAGTGGTTTTTAAGTAAGGTGGTCAGTAAAGTTACCTGCTCAATAATTTAGTTGGATGAAGAGAAGACTGAGCTAGATTAGCATGTTAAGCTTTCAAATTCAGAAAAGCAAGGTGGGCATGTTTCCAAGATGGGATATGCCCATGTGTGGCTAGCACAGGTTTTTCCCATGAGAAGTTTTCTTGTGTTTTGTAAATAAAGATAAAGTTTGGATGTTTTTGGAACAGTGTCCCAGAACTTGGGCAGTGCAGGCCTGGCCAGTCAGGCCTGGGGGAAGGCTTCTGACTGACCAATCTGGGTGACTTTTGAGAACTCTATATATGTGATGAAATCAAAACAATAAAGGTCATTCCTTCTTGCCACTGAGAACTGATGCATTCATTACTCTGCTAGCTGCTCACAGCGACACCCAAGGACTAAACAAAGTTTGAGGGAGGTTACTTTCATTTGAGACATGCTGCAGTGAGAAGGTTTGCAAAAGAATCCAGGTAGGTAGGTAGGCTTCCAGAAATGTCTGAAAGCAAAGGAAATGACAGGAAGAGGGCATTGAAATGCTTGATGCACATTCTCTTTGTTTGCTGAGGCTTTAATTAGTGTCAGCATATTCTGAGAGAACTGCTGGGATGCAGTAGGTGGCTTGCTGCCATTGGGCTCTTCAGAGAGCCTTTAGAAAGTCAAAGAGACCTCTCAGTGGCCTTTGAACTGCTAAACTGTCGTTACTATTTGATTTCCTTAAACTATACTCATCCTTTGAAAGAAAACAAAGTGACTTTATGCTCGGAACATGTGAATCTATTTCACAGATGCTGCTTTGCATTGTGCTGATTTTCCCTTAGTATTGATTGCCAAAAATTAGTCAAGACTTGAGGAGTGTTTTGCAGCTACCACTTAAAAGGGGACCTAGCTGGTTACATTCTGTGGGCAGGCAAGTTTTGTCCTAGCAAGCCTGGATGAGACTCTTTCCATGCTGTCAGTATTATCTTCAAGTCATTTTACTGTAAGGGCCTTACTGTGAACATGCTGTTTTCTCATTTTTGACTGTACTGTTTGGACAAGTGAAGGACTAAGTGAGGCATTCTGATTTCACCTGAAGTATTTGGCTGATAACTGACAATCCATTTTTGGCCAGCCTCCTCAGTGATACCTGTGGAATCTAGTTTATATCATGTTGTCCTTTGCACAGAAGTGATTTGTATGATATGTGCTCTGTCATTTCTGCTTCCTCAGTGGAGTTCCTCACTGCCCATATTATTTACAGCATGCAGCCTATTTTGGGAGCCATGCCTTCAATTCCTGTAGGGAATATGCTTGCTGGGATTGGAGCTCTAGCTTCAACTTCTCCTGTTTTCTACTTGCCAGTGTTCTTTCCTTTTTCTGTCATGTCCTGTTCTCAGTCCTGGGCCTGCCTGTGCTCGGGGTCCAAAGAGGGACAAGTAGTTAGGAGTGCAAGGAGTGTGAGATGGCTCCTGCTAAAAGAGGACCTTGCATAGTGAGTTCACTGCTTTCCTTTTGGCATAGCACTGGCTAAACTTTCCTGTCATTTTGTGCTCCAGGAGATGGGGGAGACGGGGCAGAGTAATTACTTCTTGCAAAGAAAGAATGCATCACTAGATTGTATCTGGAAATGACTATTCTGCTTTTCACGTGCAGTCCAAGAATGTTTTGAAGAAATATGTTTAGGAATGAGTCTGCTTTTTGAGAATCCATATTGAAGGAGGAAATGATAAAAATATAGTGAATAACTTTGTAAATGGGTGTTTAAAAGGACAGTGGAAAAGACTTTAAGTGTGACTTTAAAAGATGCTTTTTACCCAAGTGATTGGGAGAGTAGTCACTGAAATGACACATAACTTGGCAGATAAACAGGTCATTTGCAAAGACAGATCACTTGGTTCTTATGGCATTAACAACTTCCCTCAAAGTTTTAGTTATTTTTCCAGTTGCTGTTCATGAATTAAACCTCCCACTGCTGTGTGTGACATAGATGTGTCTATACCTCTGAATGATGATAGCAGTGGTCAGAGTTTTGTGGTTTGGCACCAGCAACTCATGGAGGTTCACCTTCATGTTGCACAGGTATGGAAACCAAGGCACAGTAAAAGGAAGCAACGTTTGTAAGTTTGAGCTGTGTGTTGTACTTACCCCTGCCAGCATCATGCAGAGCTGGGTTAGGATACCTATAAAAGGTCAAACCTTTCTCAGGCCTACAAGGTAACGGAGGAAGCACATTTCACAACACGTTGTGCTTTATGACTCTCTCTGACCTTTTTTTGCCCTGACCCAATGGTAACTGAGATTGACAGCTGGTACCCGCTGGGCATTTAGGGACATTACAAACCAGCTGCTTTTTTTAAATTTGAAGAACCCTCTCACCAAATGATGTGGCATCACCTTCCAGTTCTACTAATGGACTTTGACATCTTTGACCGCTTGAACCTGCACAAAGGAGGGACACAGCAATTAAAAATAAACAGTGACATTCTCAAACGCCCATGCTTGCTCTGATTGAGGCTGAGAGCACCAGCAGTGCATGGATTCCTTTATGCTTTGCCTATGTAAATTGCCATCTGGGGTTGATTATCCATATAGCAAAAAGAAAAAAATTACATATATGTGTTTGGCAAAAAGCTTTGACACAGCAAGCAGTTCACTATCCAATTGAGTTAGCACTACTTGCTCCTTTGCACTTGAAATCCACCTTGAAGAGCATGAACCTAGGATTTCTGCAGCAAAAACATAGTGTTGGCAGAATTCTTAATGTCCTTTAAGATTATTTCAGTAGTCTTTCAATCTCTGTAGTCTTTGAGTTTATAAACTATAACAATTTGTGACACTTGTGTTTCTACTTTATAAAAGTTACTGGAGTTTGTATAATAAGAATTTTTTTCAATTTAGTTTCATTTTGTTTTACTGATAGGTTTTGATTTTACTTATATTTAAAGTATATGTTGTTTGAGAGATTTTAGGTTAAGTGAGGATGAATGTCAAGTTCTAGTGCTGCTGGGTCTTTTTATAGCACACTTTAACTGAAAAGGGAAAGTGTTTTCAGTGGGGTAAAAGCTATCTTTTGCCTTCCTTATCCAGGTGAGAGGGGAAATCAGAGTTAGTGATTCTAGCTTTGGATTTCACAGTTGCAAGCACATTAGAAATACTGGGAGATTGGGTAAAACTAAGGTATATTAACATATCATCTAAAGATGAAAATGGCACTGAAAATGCTCCAGGTTGGTTAATAAGAATCACTCTCTCTGTCTTAAGAGTTGTCAAAGATCATAGAAGAGGTCAAGTCTGAATTGGATGAGGAGGCAGAGATAGATGTACAGAGCTCATGGATCTGGTCAGCCTGGAAGTGTCCACTCTGCATTGCCTTTCTTGGGTTCAGGGGCTGTGGGTAAATGAGAGCCAAGTACAAAGACCACTGCTGGGGCTCTATTTCAGGAATTGTAAGAACTAGAAACTTTTCTCTTTGTCTTATAGTCAGTCTTATGAAACAGTCTGTCCTGTGTAATGAATTGCTGATAAATGCTGGAGCAAATTGATGCAAGCTGAGTGCTGGTGGAGGTAATAGCTGAGTTGGAGCCTCTGTAAAGTCCAGTATGCTGCCATGTGTACTGTGTGTGTCAGAAGTTGTGAGTATCTTGAAGGCTGAGTAGCTATGTTCTTGCTGAGTGGTTAGATTCATGTTTTTCTCTAGGGGAATATGTGGGGATTCCTGTTCTGTGCTGAATCTAACACATTTGGTATTCTATGGCAGTAAGTTGTTTTTTGTGTAGTAAATCTCATTAAAAGGAAAGAAAAATATTCTTACCAGCTCCAACCTGGACCATCCTGGAGGTTGGTAGTATCCATTTGCCATTGTTAGTGTGGAGCATCTCAGTCTCAAAAGTTGTAAGCATGTTTATGAAATGCTCCCTTCTCATTTGGAGAGCAGTCATATGGATTTTTTCAGTTCTCTGGAGAACTTTCAAAAGGTCATGTGAGACTCAGAAATGAATAATGTGAAAAACCCACTTCTGGTTATCTAGTTGAGTCCCTTAGTAAATGAGAGTCTTGGCTTAAACCAGTAGTGGTTCTGTCTTGGCAAGGATTTATTGACTGCCAAATTATATTGACTTTGTGAAATTTCAAGAAGAATCATTTTGTAGGTATGATGCTGAGAATCCTCATGGCCTCATGCACTTTCACCATATGAAAAGATATTTTCTTCTATGCTTTTTTTGTTGGTTAGATAACTTTGGTTTGTGTTTTGGCAAACGTTCTGTAGCTTTTATGAGTTATACAACAAAAAAATTCTCCACTGTCTGATAGAATAACTCAGATAGTATTTGCAAGACTATTTCCTTCAAACTGTTGTAGCTATTAAAATTGTAACAGAGATCTGCTTTTATCCATGTGAACATTTCAGTCCATCTGATGTCCCAGGACTTCTGATTAGTGAGCTTTAGTATATACATATAGTAAGAACTAATTTTGGTTTATTTAAGGACTTTTTCACAATCAGAGTTGCACAGTTAAGCCTTGTCAGAGGACATTTAAATCTCAGAAAACAAACTTGGATCAAACCCCACTGAATTGGATCACAAAGACATTTGTATGTAGACATTCATGGTGTAATCCTGAAGAAGTTTTTACTTTTACCATTTGGAGCTCTTTGGACCTTATAATATGCCCCTTCCAAATTGCAGTCAGTGTTGACTGCTTTTGCACTGCAAATAGAGAGAGCCCTTGTTGAATTTTCTGAGAGTATGTCTGAATACTGTTTCTACATCTGTTTTTTTCCTATGCTGCTTGGGTTTTTGTTGCCCAATACCATTATAAAAAGCCTTTAAAACACAACAGTTCCTCTGCTGGGAAGGAAGTTTTGCTTGCCTTGAACATGTTCTTTTCATTGAAATGCTGTGAAGAAGGGCAGTTCAGAGAATTAGGCTGGGGGACAATCACCTAAATGTAGCTGCTAACATTGTGAAAAAGCAGTTCATGGTGCATATTAAAAGATGTGGGTGCAAAAATGCAAGAACCTTAAATCCTAAAGCAATAAATTAAATGTATAAATATAATGTTATACATGCGGTTTAATTCAGGACAAGAATTAGGCTGGTTTTTTATTTGTCTGCTGCTTCTAAAGCATGCAGTGTGGTTTTTTTGGAGATTTTCTTCTTTCCTAGAAAACATCAGTGTGAATCCTACTGGTTTTGCATCTGCTGTGGCATTACTTAAAAGCAAAACATGCAGGATTTGGCTTATACTGGGAAGTACTCTGCTTTCAACATTTAGGATATCATCAGTTGTTTTGGAAGAACTAAACTCCTCAGCACAGTTCTTTGTGGTTAAGTAAAGGATTAAAGACCTGATCCAGTGCCTGTGGAATGAAATTTAGATCTGGCAATAAAAACTTCTCAAATCTTTTTGGCTCGATCTCTTAAGAGAGTAAGAGTAGCAGATACTGAGCTCTTTCTGAAGATCAGTTCCCTCATTTTCAAGTATGGTTTTGTAACTTTTTACTGTGTGGTTTTTCTTGTTTTGTTTTTTATTTCTGTTTTAGTTCACATTTAAAAAAAAATCAAGCCAACACCAAGCCCTCAAAAAAACCAAAAAACCAAAAAAAAAACCCCAACAAGACGTCAAGACTGCAAAGCACAAAATCAATTTTAAATTTGTATTAAAAAAACATAAATTGTCGTTAACTTTAGACTTAGAAAAAAAAAAATCCCTCCAGGAATAAAAATATTCATGAAGAGATTTGTACGTTGCTATTAATTCAGTACCTGTTACTGTTCAATGTACTGTTACTAGTACAATGTTTAGTTCCTATCACTTGAAATTTTTTGAGTATCATGTAGGTACAGTAAAGTAAGGGAGCAAGATAAAGGACTCTGTGCATTAAGGTTTGTTTTATTCAGGATGAGGGATAATGCATAATAGAAAGGGATATTGATATATATCATGGGGCTTTTAATTTTTTTCTACTTGGTCAGAGCAGAAGGGAAGGAAGCCAGGGGAGAGCAGCCAACCTGAGCAGTGCTAATCCAAACCATACACTGTATTTTTTGGAGCTTGTGTGTCTAATGTGATCTCTGTAGGCAGAAAAGTGGCCCAGTCAGTGCTGGCCAATTAACTCTTCAAATACTGAAATTCATCTGCAGCTTCTCATGGAGGTCTAGGTGTGTCCTGTGCTCCCTGCCAGATAGAGACAATTGGAGTACAAGCCTGGGTAGGTTTTTTCTCATCCATTAGAAGGCAAAGTATACAAATTTCTTCCTGCAATGAGTCAGAAAAGGAAGAGATTTGTAATTTCTGCATTGTTTCTATCCATTTAAATCATCTTGAAATGACTGAGATCAAGGCTCCACGTGGATGTGCAGCATTGCTGGAAACAATATTGCTCTCCAAGGTAGGCTTAACTTCTGCAGTATTTCCATGGCACTCCTTGCTTGTGCAGGGTTATCTGCAATGCTGACTGGTAGTGGTTAAGGTGTGAGATTAATTTGGATTGTGTATTTTGTGCCATTGCCATGCAGATAATTTTTCCTTAATAGTTAGTGCAGAGAGCTGTTACTTCCTAAGAACTGGTATGCTCTTCAGTGGGGTTTAAAATGAAAAAATAATGCAAGATGATCTCGACTCTGAGTAGAAGAAAATACTGTGTGATATGTATGTCATACTTTTTATTGCGCATTACCTCAGTCAGACACAATACATCTGCTCACTCTACTACTACTCCTGCCTGTCCTTTTTCCTCCATTTCTAGCTTTCTTCCCAGTCTCCAAGTTTGCTCTTCCAAGTGATTGATCTTTTCTACTTATACCAGAGATTGAAGAAACTTTTTCTTCCTCCATTTTTCTCATCTGCTATTGCAGTTTTGAGCCAAGACTGGGATGCAGGTGAACAAAAATGCACGTTATCCTGGGATTTAGTGGGTAACATCTTTCCTATTGAACCATTGCAGCTCCAGGGATCAAGTGTTGTGTTCTTGGGTTTGTGTAGTCTAGGGTTCATGATTAGTTTGAAACTAAGTTAATGGACATTGCTGTAGTAATCACAAGTTTCATCAAAATGCTTTTTTGTTTAACTTTATGGTAACTCCTTAAAGCAAAAGATGGCTGGATTGTGTTTGCATAACTTGTTTGTTTAAGCATGGCTGCTGCCAGGTCATTAACTTTATTTTTATTTCTTTTAATTTATCAGGTAGAATTGTTCTCAGTGCAGTTCAATTGAAAGCAGACCCACATGCACGTTCACAAACCGTTTGAGCAGGGATCTTAGTGGGATGCTTGAATAATAATTGGGAAAGTAACCTCCTGTATGGTAAACACAGCCTCCACGGGGCATTCCTGCTGGGAGTGTAACCTTATGAGGTTAGTTAGGCTTATGAGAAGCTTAGTTAGGGCAGAGAAGAATTCTCATGTTTTAAATATTGAAATTCAGGTGCTGGAGGCTTTGGGAAAATTTCAGTAACCAGAATGAAGGAAGGGAATGTCACTTTTTCTTCTTCCTTGGTCATCCATATATAGTACAATTCCCCATTTGATGAGGCTTTTAGGAGCAAAACAGCTTAGCAAGTGCCACATTTACTAAGCTGTGGTCTGTATGTTATAAAGTTCTGCTCAGTTCTGGCCACTCAATCCAAAAAAAGGATTGAATATTGAAAATATCGCTCAACCAGTGCTGCTGAAAAGAAACTTGACCAAGAGACAGAAGAAAATGGATTCGTGCATAAGTGCCCAGAAATCTGTATTTATTCTATTACCAGAGTATTTTCTTGAAGTATTGCCGTAACACCACAGCACATCCTCTGGATATCATGCCTTGAACTGTGTGTTTGAGATTACTTCACTTTCAAAACTCTCTAAACTTTATTCTTTGATACTGCTATGAAAGTTACATGAGAATTTACTTTGCTCTTTAAATGTTTATTCAGCTCATCACCTGAATCTGTCATCATATGCCTGTGACAATAACGTATATTGTTGAAACTAAATGTAAGATGCATCTCTTCACTAAAGTATTCCCATAACTTCATATTATAATAGCTGGTGCAGCTTGAATTGGAAAAGTTAATACTAGAGAGAGCCAATATATACAGTATCAGCTGGAATGATATAATTAGTTTAGCTGGCCAGATAGTACTGTGATGAACATGATATGAATGCCTAGATACTGATTTTCATTTGCAACTGTCTGAAATGAAAGCTACAAACTCCCAGGCTCTTCATGGGAGTAAAGATTAGCTTCAAAGCGTATGACATAAAATTGGCTTCTCTTTCTTTCTCCTCTAATGAATAAATAATCAAGAATAAACATTTTGCGCTTTAGAAATAGCAAGGAAAGGTCAAATAGCCTTTTAAAGAGTTTCTGTAGCTAATGCATTTTTAAATACTGAAGCTGTAGAGTTAAAAACTGTTAGGTTTTTGTGAAAGTTAGATTTAGTAGTTGAGCTTTTTCTCTCTAGGCAGCCTGTATGTAAGATATATTCTCTCAATATGCATGTATAGAATGTTCTGCAGAAGAATGGCAGAGGTGGCCTTAATCCTTATGCAGTTTAGGTGGCAGAAATCAGCCATGAGAACAGATTAACTCATTGGAATAAATTAGCCTGGTGTATGTATACAGCTGTCAAGGTTTTTTCTTCAACAGAGAAGTGATAGAGGTATGGAAAACAATTCAGAAATGTTCGTCATAGAAGTTTTGTGTGGGGCTTCAGAATGTCTAGAAGTTCTTCTGTTCTTTCTTGGTATTCATCTAACTTACTTGCTTTTGTTTTCTTCATTTCAATTACTGTGTTGTAGTTGCTTTTTCTTAACAATACATTAATTATATAATGAATTTTGATAGACTGTTATGCTAAGCATCCCTAGAGGAGGTTTTTGTCTGATATGCAACACCTAGTACATAGGTCTGCAAAAAGTTAAATGATGGCTTAGGGGAAAAATATGTTCTGTTATGAATCAGTTCATTTTTGAAATATGGGTATTATTCATGTGGTATTTTCTTGCCTAGTTGAAGACATTGATCCTGCTTGTGGAGATTAGCTGACAATAATTTGAAGTCTTGAGGGAGTGAGGAATATGCAGGTATACCACAAACACTCCAAATAAAACCACAGAAAAGAAGGGAATCTTGAAAACACGTATTTTCACTAAAGGATTGGAATAAATGCTCAGTAAGACTAAAATAAGTGTCCAGTTTGGCCTCGAGTCAGCACGGAGCAATACCAGTTGGTTTTGTCTAAATGCAACTGTTTGTAAAAGTAAAATTAAACAATAAATCTCTGAGCTATTTTGCATTCAGTTTTAGGAGAGGGTTGGATTCAAGTGGTGATTGAACAAGAATAATGTTTTGTGCAACCTGTGTTTCTGTTTCAAATGTTCCTTTTCTGTTCTTTGTATGATGCTCTTGTTTGGGGATGAGTAGTTGTGGGTACAAAGTGTATTAAGGACCCTCATATTAATGCTTCTTTCCAGTCTTGTCAAAGGCTGCTTGATTATTTAGGCTCCAGAGGAGATTCTTAGATATATTCACTTCAGGGTAGGTCTTTAATCTCTTGTGGGTGGAGGTGGAGAAAGTTCTCCAACACAGAGATATCAAGCGAGGTCCCAACTTGTTCTGAGCCCTCTGGTGAGTCTGAGATGTTACATAAGATTGGAGTTCAATGTAATTTATTCTGGTCTGTTAATATTTTTTGGGTATCTATTTCCCTAAATAGTAGGAAAATGGTGGAAAATTCCTAGGTGGGTAGAAATCAGTGTCTTCTTTTCTTTCTTGCAGCAAACGCTAACAGATTAGTCAAAAGTTCTGAAATGTGTGGTAAAACACTTTTTTTTTTTGTACAAAATTTTTTTCCAGGCCTTTCCTTGTCTTTGCTTTGTTTTCATCTTCACTTTTCCTGCCTACTCATCCTTTCTGTGGAGGTTGTTGAACTTCCATTTCGAAATCCACTTTCCAGATGTGTGAATGGTGCAGGCATCACATCCCTGCACCATTGTAAGAGCTGAGATCACAGGCTCTGACTGCACTTCTGGAGAGATCCTTGAAGATTTTAAAGTCTTTGGGGTAGGGGGGGATTTTTTTCCCAACTTGAAATTTACTATTAGGAATAGAGAGAATGTGGGTAATAAGAGTTAGAAGAACATGTTTAGGGAAGGCAATTGTGGCTTCAGTAGCCTCTACCTCTTTAAAACATGTATTTGCTGAATGGATTTGGGGGATTATCAGAAACATTGAGGTGTTTTTTCTTAACTTTTAAAGGGATGGGATGTTTTTGACAGGAAACTAAGCAGTATTTTTTAAAAATGACAGTTATTCTCTAGTAAAAATGCAAATGAAAACGTGGAGGTTAGAGTTCTGATCACTGGGTTTGTGAGGGTTTGTGTTGTTTGGTGTTCTTTTTTGCTTGTTTGTGGGTTTTTATTTTTTTAATTTTCAGGAGTAAGGGGGTTTTGGTTTTGTTTGTTTTGTTTATTTAAATAAGGGTGATTCTAATTCTTGTCTGAGAGTTGCATGTATTCAATATTGGCAAGATGTTTTGAAGGTCCATGTATGGGAAGAAAAATGGGTAAAAAAGTTTTTGCATCAGATTTAAAGGGAGTAGGGGACAAAGAAAAGTTAAAGCTCAGGCATAGTTTTGTGGTTATAGTGTGACTCACAAGAAAGCCTTAGTCCATCTGACATGTACATTACAAACAGTTGTAAAAACATGCCATTAGATACCCAGAATGAGGAGTGGGCTGAGTTAATGTTATTTTGAATCCATAACGTTCACGTTTTCTGGCACAGTCAGGGTAACGCCGCAAATCAAATGTTGTATTATTGCTTTTTCTTTTACTTGACTTTGTTGTCCCTGATGGACAAGGTCCCTTCTGATCAGCTCAGAAGTGAGGTTTTAATCCTGCCTTTCATTTGTTCTGTGTCATCTAGTGATGCTGACACCTACCAGGGCTTTTTATTTGAGTCAGGATTTAGATACCCTTCGACAGAGAACGCATTGATGTGATTTAAATTTTTATAGTTATGTGCAATGCTTTACAGTACACATACTGATTTTCTTGCTGTTTTCCTATATATGAAAAATCAAATTTGCAGGTTAGATTTATGTTTAAACATGATTATATTTTTTTATAGTGTCTCCCTCAAACTCAATTGTGTGGTGATAATTTTCCCCAGTGTGAACATCTTCATAAATACAGTTTTAAACCCATTGGAGCCATACCTGTGTCTGAGTATGGCCATGTAGAAATGAGTCTTGCATCTTCCTAATGTTTTGTAGACCTTTAACGTTCATTGGTAATCTTTGTTCAGAATTTGAATTCCTGTGTTTTAAGTTTTTAAAAGTAGTGGATTCCTTAGATTCAGTCTTGGATCTGAAGGAGACATTATAAACATTTAATAGTTTTAAAAGAAACTTTTTAGAAACTACAGTATCTGTGCCATGTGCTATATCTAAGAAGGCTTTTTATATTTTCATTTCAGAAGAGTTGGGTTTTTTTTCTAGAAAGCTATGAAGGTGAGCCTTTTTTTTTTTTGTGATAAAGAGTGAGCTTTGAGGTTTGTTTCAGATTCTGTTTAATCTTAGCTTTAACACAGTTAAGATTTCATTCTGTTTTTAAATCCCCCTGCCAATAGAATTTATTCAATGAATTGTTTTTTACCTGTGTTTGTAAGTCAGATACTATGACTCTACTAAGTTGAAACTAAGCACAGCGTGTTAAAAAAAATTCTTCTCCATACGTAGCAGTTGCAACAAGTGGGATTTGGTTTGAGAGGCTGAATGTATCTCTTACACTGATAGTAACAGGAAAGTACTTTTCAGACTGCACAGAGATGGCAGAACAAGTCTTGAGAGTTGAATTTGGTTTTTTTTGTTTTTGTGGGCCTTTTTTAGGGGATGGGGTCGTGAGAGTGTGATTATTAGATTTTTCAAATACAGATACTAAAAGTCACAAAGGAAAACAAATTCCCAGAGAGGCTGATTATCCCAGTTACCAATTAAATAATTTGCAGCCACAAGAGCTCAGTGTTCGTATAAAGCAGACTGCTGTGATTTAATGATGGATTTAGTTTTTTAATTGTGAAAAATGGCCAATGAAGTACTGTAAATGTCTTATTTTGGGACTAAGACTTTCCCCCGTTATATTTAAAGAGCATGTTAGATGCATTTCTCATATGCAATTTTTCATGTGGCAGTTCTACCTAGATTGAGTTCGTAGTGTTCTGATAATGATCAGAATTCTGCAATAATGAAAAATAAATCAGAGTTGGAAGAGGCAAATATTTGTGCTTTTGAACCTGCAGGGTTATTTTTTATCTTTTTTTATTTCTTCATAAATAAAGCAAGCTTCAGTTTCTTTGAAGCAGACATCTCTCTGCAAATGGGAAAAGCTGAAACCAGCACAGGCAGGTGTTGAGCAAGTGTCTCCAATGAGCTCTCAGAGGAGTTGTGTTATAGATTTTTGATTATTTTTATTAGCCTGCTCAGAATCTCACTTTTCAGGTTTGAACTTAATTGCTGGGTGATTCTGTGGCACAAACATCCAGATGTCCACCTGTTGTTTAAATCTGATTCCAGCTAGTCTTCCAAGCAAGCCCTGTTTACCCCTTGTGCATCCAGGGCTCACTTAGGTATCTTTTCCTCAGAGCTGGAATGTTGTTGCTTTAAGGTAATTTTAACTGACAAATTTACAAGACCACACACTTGGGGTAGTTGTACCTTTTGAACCACACTTACAAAAATGCAGATGATTTACGTGTTCCAAAAGCATGAATGTTTTCAAACTCATCAATTATTTTTAATATTAAAAGTCAGCAGATGGAGCCAAAGCCTTGTAGAAAAATGACTTGTGCTGAATGTATATTAAGCCACAAAGCCCACTAAGTTTAACTAATAATGTTTCTACTAAAATTTATAATAGCAAAGCTATTTATTTGCTGCTAAAACTCATACTAGCATGCCTTTTTCATTTTCTTGTCTCTGTGCAGAGTGAGAGCTCATCCCTTTATGTACCAAGGGTCTAACAAGGCTAAAAGAGTGAAGTTTGAGTGGGAATCTGATTTTCTTTGTAGGTTCACGTCTCTGTAGATTTTCTGCGGCAGTATTCACTTCTTTATCGGAAAAAATGGTGTTATATTTTGTCAGTATTTTTCCTTCTCCTGTGAGCATGGTGATTGGAATCCACTACTGAGGGTTAGATTGAAATTTGTTGCAACCTCATTTTCATTGTTCCGTGGTTGGTAAGGTACTGGGGTTTTGTGTTTTTCTTCTGAAACAACTGAAATAAGTCTGTGCCTTAGATAATGTCAGACTTTGTATTCTGATAGATTAACCTGTGCTTTTTGTTAAATATTAGCATCCTTTTGCGATTTAAAAGAATATTTTCATAAAAATAACAGGATGGGATGTTTTCTAAACAGTGTGCAGTTTATCCCATTTTACTAAAATAAGAAAACCCCAAAGGCAATAAGTGGTACCTACCTTTTGCAGAAAAGGGTAGAAAAACCTGTCATAGTTTTAAAATATGATATCCAAAGGGGATGCAAAAATTATGATGGCTGAACAGAGAATATTTCAGTGATACAGTATACTTTTGCTTTTTAAGAAAGACAGAAAAATGAAAATGTTAAGTGACTAATGCCAGCTGTTTTGTTGAACTTTATATAAAAAATTCCTTCTCCCCTAAATCTAATTTTCTGCAGGAGTATGAAATGTACATATGTTACATGGAATGTGGAGCAAGTGGGATAGAAATGTGTGCTTAAGTATTGTGTGCATTTTTTTCCCTCATTTTTGTTTTACTGATTCTTGAAGCTCGGTCTTTTCAGTTTGAAGCAAGGATCTCTTTAGAGAGACTTGAGAAACTTGGCTTAGTGGCCAAGTTAAAGGCTTTTCTTATTTTTCTGTTTATCTTTGGCCTCATCTCTGTTGAAATTATCTTTCCTGCACTCCTGCTGTTGAAAGACAGTGATAGAACTTCCACCGGTTGTACCAACTTGCTGACTGAATTTCTTTTAATGAGCATTGGCTGTACTAGCAAGAGTTTCTAACGCTGATGTTTTTCTTTCCAATGATACGGTCAGTTTTTAGTTTCAGATTCACTCTGGACTTAGTTGTAGGCTTTTCTAGTCGACATTTTATTTTTTAAATGTGCTCAGTTGCTTCCGATGAAATTATATTTACCTTTGAAGCCGTTTGCATTCTGCTAAAAAATTCATACAGGACTGGGGGTGTATCCCAAATTATATCTTTATCCAGTCTCCAGGTAACTGTATCTTGCAGTCTCGCTGTGATATTCATATCTTCTATATTTACATTTACTGTAGAAGGACATGAATGCATCTTTTAATACAGAGAAAATAAACTGATAACATAGGAAGGCACAGTGCTTTTTTCTCTATTGGAGCTATGAGAGCTAGTGACAGTGGTGGAAAAAAAATCTGCAAATGAAGAAACCTGATCAGGAAGAAGTAAGTTTAAAAAATCTGATGGAACTTTTAAAAATACATTGCCAAAAAAAAGAAATCCAAACAACCAGCCCTAAATATATAGCTTCTAATAATGAAATTTTTTTGCATTGCTGGATAGGCTTGATAAGCTTCTTTGGACTGCATTCAGTCATCTCAAAGAATTTTTTGTGGCCTGCACACTTTGGATTTTATATAATTTCAACTTTAAATTAAAGAGAAAAGGTTCTAGCTTTCAGGACTTGGAAGAGAGTTGCAGTTTTCCAGTCTGGAGTGCAGACAGAGCAGACACATGTGAAATCTTCTCCCACCCTTGGAATGCTAATTTTGAAGCCTAATTGTGGTTCTTTGAAATGTCATTGGCCCTTTTAGGGAAGGGTGTCTCAGCAGGTGTGACTGGGCAGCTACAGCCCTGAGACGCAAAGGACAGGAAGTGACAGATTCTGGGGAGAAAGAAATCAAGTGGAAGAGAGATACGTGGAGGAAAAAAAAAAGGAAATGAAAAGCTGGGTTTTTTGTGCGCTGCAGTACCACATAAAGCTTGTTCTTTACTCTGTGAAATACCTTTATGTGCCAGCAATAACAGGCTACTGTTCTTTCATAGGCTTCACATTGCCCCTCAAGCTTCTGTCCTTGGTGATTTGCTGTCAGGTGTTTTTGCTGGTGGCTCCGGAGCTACCTCCTCTGTAAAACATGCATGTTGCGACCCCATGAGCCTATTTTTAAGGTTTCCTTGTGGACCACATCTAGCTGCCTTTTAAAAGACCCATAACGGCTTAAAATTATTTTTAAATTGACAACTGTTTGCTGTCTCTTTCTCCTGTTTCCTTATCATTGATATATAAATGCTCAGAATACATATTTCTCATATTTTTCCGAAAATGTTGTGACAGACTGTGTCCTAAAACAAATCAATAAATGAAAAACACCAACAAAAACAAAATTGCATTTTGTTCATCATTTATCCTGAATATTTTGTTAACATCACATTAGCCAGGAGAATCCTGTTGAGCATTCACTTTACCTCAGTGGTACTTGCACATCTCTGCACGATGGGCTTGTTCCCTTCCCTGAGTTGCAGTGGATTTCCTGTGTTTCTCTTACAGGTGTCTGTGATACTTGATACTGGAAAACGAGGCTGCTTGTTTTAAGTAAGAAATGAATTTCACAAGTACTCCGAAATACTAACATATGCTGATGCTAGTTGTAATTTCTTTAGAATGACCTAATGATAGATTCACCTAATGATAGCTGAAAGGTTTAGGCAAATAGAAAGATATAGAAGATTAAAAGTGTTTAGAAGATAATAGTTTGTACTTCTATCATTTGAATACAACTCCTGGCAGTCATTGTCAGAATATACCAGGTGTGCTTGCAGCATGTATCAGGAATTACTTCTTTTATAGTCAAACCCAGCATTTTTCAAACTGGACAGCTCTTCCATAGCAAGTTAACAAATCCTTGAGAGGTAGAGAAGTCACAACTGTCTATTGTAAATGCTTGTTGTATCAGAGGTGAGGGACCCTTTTCATGAGTTAATCAAAAAGACCTATGCAAACAAGCAAGAGGATTTTTTCTTCAGTCAGTCACTACAGTTACAGAGCCTGACATTGTTAGTGAACCTTCGTGATCTCATAGGCTACTGCAAACTCGTGTGCACCAGACCCCTCTTAATAAAAATGTGAGGCACTGGATACACAAATTCATAGCAGCTGTCACAGCTGGGCTGCGGTGAAGTTTGGTCAAGACCCTTTGAACTTTTTATTTCACACTAATCCCATTTAGTGTGATCAATATACGGACCTCCAGCTCCTAGGTCTGTTAATTAGGTGTCAAGTGTTGGGTTGGCCTGTGTCAGGCTGTAAAATACAAACACAGAAGAGACTATCAGTGGGGAAGTAAAGTGTTTATTGTCTGAATGTATAAGGGTGGAAAGTTGCCTTCCTAGTCTGAGATGTCCTTAGGGATCTTAAGGGTCTTTTGTTTCTCTCAGTAAGGTAATTATATAGTTAAATATGCACTTTACCAAAAATTCTGCAGTTGAGGGGCTGCAGAATAATTTGCAATTCTGCTAATAATCTGATGTTGGAATAGCTCTTTGTCTACCTACCCTCCTGCCTTTTTCCCTGACAATAAAAACACTTAATTGCTGTGGTAACTACTTGCATGGGGTTGCTCTAAGATGGGAGTCCTTTTTTATTTTGCACGTGTACATCTAAAATGAAGTTTCCTCTAAGACTTACCACTATTTATTTTAACTTGTGCTTTGTAGCATTCATGGAATAGACAGGATAACTTAGATCTTCATTTCCCCATCTCAAAGAATCTCAGGAGGTTTTTGAACTCCCCCATCTTTAGTTCTCTATCATTCAGGAAAGGGTAAATATGTAGAATGATATTTCAACTTTCATACGTTTTTGGGTTCTTTTATTTCAGTCTTTCAGTGACAGAAAGGACTGGGGAGTTGCGAGTAGTTTGTTTCATCTCCTTTGAAGAAAACCTAAAATTTATAATCCCAGATCAGACCTTTCCTATAACTCAAGCAACTCATCCTGTTAACTGTTTTAATATATGGCACTGCTATTTCATTAAACAACATCCAGGAATAATTAGTTCAGCAACGATGCCTCGGAACAAAAGCCCTTGATTTCGTTTAACTTTATAAGTTGGTCTCTTTTGATCTGCAAGAACACATCTGGGGCCTTTAAGAAAGCAGAAAGAAAAATATTAAATGTTTAGTAAGGCTGTTGGTGAAGGTTTCAAAGCACAGTAACCCTTTGGTACCATGATGTAGCTCAGAGGCAAAAAAGTGTGAATTTCGTATTTCATAAGCTATCACATGGCACCTTTATATAGTAAATGCAGTTTTTGTTAGCTGATGACGACTGCGTTTTGCCTTTATTTCCAGTTTCATAAGAGTGACTATCTTCATTCTTTCCCCAGTTTTTTCCAGTCATTTTTCTGACCTTTTATCCCCATCTTCCCTTGGTTCCATTTGAATGAAGTAATCAGAATCATTACTGTAAACCTGACATTTTTTTTACCAGGTATCTTTGCATTAGAATTTATTTTTGCTTCATCAAACTTTGCACTGTACTGCTTTGTTCCTTTAATAGCTTACTATTATTTGCCAAGGTGATAGGGATAAATCCATCTGTTCTTTACTCTAGACTTAGCTGCTTAGATTTTGCAAATATCCTACAGTCCAGAGGATATAAATTTACTCGTCTAATCTTAATCACTGTTACTGACTTGTAATAGAAAATTGCTTACCAGTTGAACTCTTTAAAATTTGCCACTAAAAAAAAATCCTGCCTTGAGGGAAAGCTATAAAAATTTTGTATGCCAATTGTTTCTTATTTCGTAACCTAAAAAGTATTGCGAAAAATACTTGTCTGATAGTAATTAATTCCTTTTTCTTTTCTTCTCCTAGCAGAGGTAGCCTTTGTTTTGATTGTAATTAGCAGAAGGAATTCACCAGGAGTAGCAGCGTATCATTTGATTTGTACCGTTGTGCGTGTTGTGTTTGCTTGTTTGCTGTATTGCACCGGAGCGCCGCTGGATTTATATTCCAAGCGTTTCCTAGAAAATGTACAAATCATCACGATTAATGTTAACGTTTGCCATAGCTAATGAAGCCTACCAGATCTCTCAGTAATTATTCATCACCTTTGTTTCATTTTGTATAAATCATGGCTTCCATTAAACAAGCTCGTTTTAGAGAAAGGACAGGAGAACTTTGTTCAGGAGAAAGAAATGAGCAAAACAACTTTTTTATTTCTCTGCTTGACCTGTCAAAATAGAAGTGAAAAGAGTTGAAAATATTATTTTTCATTACAAGTTTTATTTTTAAATGCAGCTTTATGTTCACTTTATGTTTGTTTTTCCTAGTGAGCCTTTAACTCCAAGGTTGTGACCCAATAATGACCTCCTTTTCCACTCTCAATTGCTTTTGACCTACTCCAGTAAGTAAAAAGAAATAACCCAACAGAAGGGTAACCAGATCACTGCTACCACACCAAGGAAACAGGCAGGCTTTGGGATGCTCTTCTTTAATCTCTCTATCCACAGAGCCTTCATTTTAATTTGCAAAATTGAACCCAGATCGAGAGCAGTAAAGCCTGAATACGGTAAATATTCATGCCTCAGTGATCTAGAGTGGCTCCATTACATTTCAGAGATTGGGAGAATTACCTTTTGGATTATGTATATTCATGGGCTGATTTTTATTTGAGATATAATATTACTCACATTGGGCTACATGTCGCATATTCTATCAAAACCAGCCTTCTCACAAAGCTCCAAATGTTCCTTACACGTAAAGTTTTACTTATTTTCCCTATAGTTTCCTCCCTTTTATTCTTTTCAAAGACTGGTAGTAAACAAATTTCTTTTAAAGAAGAAGGGAAAAAATGCCAGTAGAAATTCTTCCATAAAACCTTCAACCCTGTGTTTACTGTGATATATTCTTTTGCATGAGACTTTGAAGTCTTCGGATAAAAGTATTATTATTGTTCTAAACCTCAATCTATTTAGGAAAGAATAATTCAGTTTCATTGGAAGAAGAAAATTCCAGACAGCCTTTCTTTAACCTAAAATTCTGCATTGGTTTTGACGCCTTTTATTCTTTGAAAAATGTTTTATTGAAATATTTTTGATAAGTTGCAGAAATTTTAATTGGAATGTAAATGTTAATCTGCTTCTGTGTCATGGTTTTACTATGGGTCTGACATTCTCCGCATAGATACTTGCTACCTAAACTCACTGTCATTATATGATGCTTTTAGAATGCATACTTTGTCATCTGTAGTGATAGGTGGCACAGGCAGTACCACTTAATTTAGGATACTTGGCATCTTAATATTCCTTTTTTGGTTAGCAAAAAAAAAATCAGATATTTTAGTCATTTGGAGATTAAAGGATTATGGATGCCTTCTGCATCCTTCCACACATCCTGGGAGTTAGGGATCTATTTGCTACCTACCAGACATTGGATGTGTATGGCTGTTGGGCTCTTTTGGGCAGAGGACTAAAATGGGATGTGGTCCTCTCTTGTGTGGAAAGATTCACCCAAATCCAGAAGAGGCAAAGCAGAGAGAAAATAAGTGTTGTGGTTGGTGCTCCTGCTGAGTGCACCAGGCAGAGGTGAGGAGTGGGAGCCAACAAGGGTGTTACGAACATGTGTTACTGGAAAATGCTGTAAGGACAAACAAAGGGTGCTTGAGGAGCCTCAGTGTCTCCTGGGGAAGAGCAGAGACACAGGGAGAGTCATGACTTCAGTGAGGTTTGGGCAACAGCTCTCCAGCATTCTTGTGTGGCAGCTGGGGAGGGATGGGATGGGATGGATTCGGGGGGTCTGGTGTGAGTTCAAAGTTGCCTGGAGTGGTTGAGCCTATTGGAAGCTTTGCTGTGGATGAGGAAAATTGCTATGGAATTATAATTTTAAAAAATCAGCCTTTTGCTCTCAAAAACTGGACGTTGGGTTTTTTCCTTGAGAATTTGGATTGTGACAAATGATGCAGTTGAGTTTATCTGCAGTGAGGCATAATGCCATGTTCTATCACAAGGGTGACAAGATTACTGGAGTTTACCAAATAAATACTCCAGTAAGATAGCTTACACGTAATACAGTGGGAATTTGATGGTTTACAGTAAATAATGAATTCAGGGCAGTTCAGTCATGAGCAAAAAATAAATAGAGGATAGTTTTTTTTATTCAGTGAGATTTGTCCAGCCTGAACATGGGATAGATTAGGTTCTATTGAAAAAAATTGGGATTATATATTTAAAGGCTAGAGGAGACTGCTTAAGCACAGAAGGTCACTTAACTTTACCTGTAAAATCTTAATCTTAACACTTGTTAATTTTTGATTTGTGATTGTCTGCATGAATATAGCATGCATGTAATATAAATTAAAATTGTGGTATTAAAGCAGAGTAGCATGAGAGTAAGGTCATTGACCTGCTTCTTTATTTACTGAGTGCATAGTCATATTTTAGATGCTGAGAAAGGAAATAAGCTAAATGGATTTTAGTATTCCCTTTTATATTGCTTTATTCCAGTGTTGCAGTGTAGGCACTTCAGGCTATGGTGTTATTTTATGCAGGAGGAGGAGTATATTAAATAAAATCTGATAGCATGTGTGTGGTGTTACATAAGCACCACCGTGGTCATATGGTGAATGCCCTTATAAACCTCACTTTAAAAAAATTAAGTTAAAAGAATCATTCGATGTGAAATGGGTTTTTTTTTCTCCAGATGCAGTATTCCTTTCCCACATGGAGGTAAGTGAGGCCATCTAGAAATATTCAAGGTCTTCCAGAAAATTGCTACTAAGCCATGTGATCTTGCTGGAACCCACAAACTTGGAATGATTTCTGACTCTTTGAGGTTTCTACTCTTTGTAGCTGGTCCTAGCTGCTGTTGGCTCAGAAGAGAAAGCTCTCTACAATCTGAGCAGTGGACAAAGTTTGCATTGTGTGATTTGTTGTTCAAGGATGTGTTATTGACAGCTCTTGTATTATTGACAGCCCCTGTTTTACCTCCATTTTATGCTGTTTTGAAATCCCTGTTATAGTTTTGGAACTAAGAGTTACAACATGAACCACAAAGGCATCTCAGAGAATCTAGAAAATACTTGGTACGTTATTTAGTAATATAAAAGATCTTTTTTTATTTGGGTGGAGGATGTGACTTTTGATTTCTGATGGCTCATTGTTGCTCTCTTGTGCCTTCACAGCCTGAATGAGCTTTTAATGCTTTTGAGCAGAAGTTGTTTGCCACCTTCACTAAGTACATGGCTGCTTGCTCATCTATGGGATTTGGCTTGGCCAGCCCTCATAAAGCAAAGAATTCAAATTTCTTTGTTTAGAAGAGAATTTATAAAAATATTTGCTTACATGTTGGGAGCGGTTTTATGTCTGAATTGGAGCTTTGCTTAGTTTCAGTTGATGTGATTAAGCACAGGCTGATGGGAATCTAAAAATTCTGGTAGCCTTTCCGACAGGAGGCCAGTGTAGTTTGATATCTTCTGACCACCAAGAGAGTATACTGCAAGAGACAAGATGAGATACCTTGCTCTTTATTTGAATTTGTGGTAGATCAGCAGGGAGGGAGGCAGTTCTTGCTTTCAAAAGCAGCAGGTATGGGATGTGTTTCCATCATGCAGTTGTGCCTCAGTTTGCTGCTCCCCTTCTGCTTATGAAGGTGTACTTCTAGATGATACTGAGGTGGTGGTTGGTGTATTTGGCACTTTGCTACAGTGTATGGCCAGCATATACTACTCAAGAGTGTTTTTTCTTGCTAGGGTGCTGATTCAGGCAGGCTTACACTTGTAAACCTCAGGGTGTATTTTTAAACCTCAGGGCTGAAATGGTGCTTTATTGATGTCAGTTCCTCGTCCTTCCTGGATGTAAGTTTAACGATGCAGCTCTTAGCAGCTGGGCTCTGAGGTGTGCTTTTTATTTTTAAACTTCTTGGAGTCCTCAGTATTTGAAGTGGGATCTTTTTTTATAATGCATATGCAATACTCCTTTTATAAATACTGCTCTCATAATCAGTATTTTCTGTAACAGATTATTGAGACTAATTATTTTAACTTTGCAGTTTCTCATCAGCATTACAGGGAAGCATAGTTGCTGTATCTTTCATATCAGAAAGATACAGCATTGAGAGGCAGCAGGATGGCTAGGGTTTTTATCTGAAGAAGCTATGAGCAATGGCATATGGCAGATAACTTAATGGAAGTTGGATAAATAAAGGAAAAAAATGTCTGACATATCCATGCAAAAAGTCATTAGTGGACTTTTTCGGTATCCTGTTTTCTATTAGTCTGTAGTAAACTGCTTTGAAAATCTTAGTGGGCTTTTCCTTTGGTCTTAAAATAACAGGTTTTCTTATATTGAATACATTTGTTTATCTCAAGGGCTGAAGTGTTTGGGTGCTTTTGATTTCTGTTTTGTGTTTCTGAATGTGCATTTGAGCACAAACTTCTTTCTCACCCTTTTTGTGGCTCTTTACATACTGCTTTAGGAACATAAATGTGATTATACAAATAAAATTTAAAAAGGGAAGCAAATCTCTGCAAATAATGTAAGATTTCAACATGTGGCTCTTGATTTATATGTTGAGATATAATCAATTCCCCTGTGCCACAAAAAAACAAAATGTGAGTGAATTTCTTAGCAAAGTTTGTAACAAGTTATGTAATGGTATCCAAGTTCTCCATGTTTACCTACGTGGTTCACATGCAGTAAAGTCTGTCATTTAAAGTTGCACTCAATATTGTTCACTTGCTGTGTCTGAAGACCTAATTTTCCCACTTTGAGTGGGTTGCTAAAATTGGCCTTGCACAATTTTCATGGACAATACAAGATGGAAGTTGTTTTCCAGACAGCAGTTTGAGGGCTAAAATGGGGTGCATGAAATAAATGCAAAGAAATGCCAAAGTTACTTGTCATAGCTGGTCTTGGTCACAAATTCCTGTTGCTCAGGACAATGCTCTGAAGTATTTTACGTAGATGGGTGGACTGAGTGATCCAGCCCCAGTTCTCTACTTGAAAAATCCATTGATGTAAAGCTAAAGGAAATGTGTGAAAACTTAGAACTGTATTATAGCTTGTAGGGATCCCTTACATAGGGACACTAGATATGCCTAAGAAAAACACATCTAATACTGGGGGTCAGTTGCATCCTTTTCAGTGCTTCTGGGTTTGTATTTTAAAGGCCAGACAAAACAAAGATGAATTTTAGTTATGTACTTGAGCCTCTTCAAGAAAAACCCTACATTTGGAGTATTTTAAACCACGGGGCTAATGTGTCTGTCAGTTGGGGTCAGAGTGAAATGGAATGAAATACTGTACTGATGTTCATGGTCTGCTCAGAAAACAGGAAATCAGTGATTTAAAGCTACTCTGGCTCTTATTTGATCCAGTGGGTGCAGACCAACTCCCTGATTCACTTCTCTGCTGGTTCTATGTCTGACCTTTTGAATTCCGACTTACTTTGGGTGATCTAATCCCACCCCCCAGTCACACTCTGGCATTGTTTTGGTCAGATTCTAATTCCTGCAAACATTATGCTCTTGGAACAGAGGTTAAGATACTGTGCTGTCTGCTCCTTTGACAGTTCTGGCACTGAGAGCATGAGGTGGAAAAAAGGGAATGGGCTTGAATGTGTTCTTCCTCTAATAGGTCTATGGAAACTTCAAATACAGTAATAGATACTATTTAAAACAAAATAAAAATGGGCTGATTAAATAATTTGCAGGGTACTGGCTAGATCAGCATGAAGTGGTGACTTTCAGTAGGCTGAGTGATGCAGTGTCGTTTCCTCCTCATGTCTGAGGATGAGCAGACCTGTCTGAAAGCCAAACCCAGCTACGATGAAATCAGGTGATTCTTAGAGCTCTGGGTGAGCCCAGCCAGGATGTGCAGGGCTGCCCTTCTCAGAGAGAGCTGGGGGCAGCAGATAACCTGCTTTGGTTGTGGGGAGCAGATCTTTACATGATTCTGCAGATTTTCAGTGTGTTTTAAATTAGGATAATGTTTTCTGAAAGAGGTTAGTCAGGATCCAAAACTGTTCCTGAACTGGCATTTGAAACTGTGAAGTCCATTAGCAAATGTATTAACAGGAGCCTCATGCAACACTGGAAAATACTTCTGTATCCATACTGTTTATCTGTTTCTGTTTATCCTGCAGATAGGAATTACAGCAAACTTTTTTCACAGGTAGTGATGCTTTCAATTGTCTATTGTTTAACATAGTTGAACACTGAGGAATGTGGAAGAGCACAGCTTATATTCTGATACAAGCCAGCTCTGTATGCCGTGGTTGAGAACTGCAAATCACAGTGAAAAAAGGTTAATCGTGTGAAGTGAATATTTTTAAAGTACTTGTTCATTCTCCTTCTGTTTATGGGCTGCATGTCAGATGCATGAAGTCTAATCATTTGAGTTAATTTAAGAGGAGAAAGTAGGCAAAGCACATGGTTGCTTTTAATTAAAGCTAAGATGTATTCTGAGTATATGCACACAATTGTTTTCTAATCACATTTTTTATTCTTAAATGTTGTCTAAGTTCTGTTAAAGATATTTCAGATTAAGACACATAAACTCTTTCTGTAATGCTTTCATTCATCTGTTTAGTTTCTAAAAAATAATATTGTAAACTTGAATACTAATAATAAAGAAAAATCTTTGTGACTTCATTTAAAATAGAAAACTGGACGGATCTGGTGCATCTTTGGGTTCCAATTTTGTTTTGAGGAGTGACAATGCTGGAAGATTCCTTACTTCTTGCCAATTTGTTGACCCCTTCCATGGTTGTTGACAAGGAAAGATTTACTGCCAGTATTATCACATGTGAAATCATGGAAGTCTTTCAAAATGGTTTGGGCCATATTTTCATATAGCAAACTTTTCACATGGTAGTGGTTGTAAACATCCTTGTAATACTTTATGTTTAGAAAATCTTGGTGTTTTGGGTTTTTTCCTTCTTCTTCAGAGTCCTTAAACATTACCTGTATCACCAGTGTTGCAGCTATAACAGTGCTAGAAAATCGAGGGGGAGAGGAAGTGGAAGAAAGAAGGAAGGGCTTGGGAAAGGTTTGATTCAAGCCTCTGCACTTCCAGCCTTTAAAAATACAATGTTGGGAGTCGCTAGAAAGCTGGAAATAAATTAGAGAGAAACAATTTAGTATTTATCTAGATGGGTAGTGCTTTTGAGGAGGTTTAGCTAAAGGGGTAATGAATATATATTCAAGTACAAAAGTGCTTGAACCTGAAACTACCAAGTGTTTACAATGGCCTTTTTAAGTCTGTTTTGACATTAGTTAATATCTTGACAAACCATTTTGTCCAGGCTTTTTTAGTGAGGTTTTTTTTCTCTTACATAGACATACCTCTTGATCTCCTTTCCCATAATATTTTGTGGATTCTTCAAGAATTCACAGCCATTGATGTGGCATTTGATTTGAAAAATGTTGTAATAATAACATTATAATCTATAAAAGGGTGTTTCTTTTGGTTTTGGTGAGCAGCCAGAGGCTCAGGGAACCCAAACAATATTCTTAGTGGTGAAGCTCATGGGTACTATTATTTGTATAATTATCATTTCCAAAAGGAATACAAGATTTTTGTTGTTTTCCAGAAGGCATGTAGCTGCTAGATTTTTTTCTCTCTTTTTTAACAGCTTTCTGGATATTGCCTGTGGCCATTTTTTGCTGACTTGTTTGGAGACCTCTTTATAGTGCAGTTACTGAAGGTTTTAGTTCAGCCAATAGACTTTTCATCTGCTCCTCTATTTTGATCCAAGTTTCTGCAATTTGTTCCCCTCTGTGTCTGGTGATTTTGGGAATAGGCATAGTTAGATTGTCTGGAGCCAAGTGAGATGTTCTCCATACAGGGCAGCAGGCTTTGTAGAAAAGGAGAAGGTGAAAAACACTGTTTTGTTTCCACTTATGCCTTGCAGCTAAGATGCAGAAAAAAAGCTGATATTTTCAGTTATGAATTACTGAGTAAATAGCTCTGTGATTAAAATAATGAAGTTGCCTAGACTGTTCTGAATTGTCCAGCCTAAATGCTGTGCTCTCAAGCTGTGTGACATCTGAGGATGAAGCCCAGCTCTGCTGAGTTCTGTCCTTTGGTTTAGAATTCTCTTCATCAGTGCTTGCATATTTTGGTTTTTTTACTTTCAGGAGTTAGAAGATGAATGGATGGGCTGGGATTAGAAAATGGGCTACTAATGGACATGCATTTGAGAACAGTTCCAGCTGAGTAAGAAAGTAAAAGCTTGAATGCTGAGATGTTGCATGGTAGCATTTGGCATGAACCTTTTTGACAGCTGTAGAATTGATGCTAAATAAAGGGAGATGGGAGAAGAAATTATGCTGAGAGTTGACATCTATCTTAGCAATGTTGTTGTTCTGCACACATTCACAGTATAATCTGTTGTATATAGATATAAGCACACTAAAATTTTCTCTGGAATTGGGTGTTCTCGTGGAGAGTTCAGTTCTTGGATCTGAATGTTGAGGTTTCAGCCCTTCAAAAATGCTGTGTATAACTTTTCTGTACTAAGGACTCTTGTCCAAGTATGTAATATTTATTTAGGAGATAGATATTATATTTTTGGCAATAAAAAAAATTTCAGTATTAAAAGCTATCTAATGTAGGGACTTGAAGCAGAGTGGTTACCTATTCAAGCATCCAGCATTAACATGAATGCAACAGGTGATACCATAAACATACCAGGAAGAGCTTTTGGTTATATGGAACTTGATGGGATGGGGATTCTTATTAAGGGTGATGGTTTTCTGAACTGAAAAAGAAGAAAAACAAAATGACTCCTTGTTAAACTAAACTGGTTTAGACTGATCAAGCTCAGCCTAGACTGATCTTTAAAAGCTTATTTCATTCTTCTCTTCTCCTTGAAGTAAGTAACACAATAGCAAGCTCATTAAGGTCAAACTTTGATAGCATCTGGAAAATTTTAGTAAAAGTAGTGATTGGTGCTTCACTTTTCCCATAATATTCCTGAGATGTGGAGCCCCACGTTTTAGTGACAGCAATGCTAGCTGTATATTTATGAACATTCAAATCTTCCTAAGAAAATTTTGACGATTTTTTTTAAGTGTATGGAATACTACAGACTAGGAGAAGGTAAGCTTTTGTATTAGTAATTATTTTGCAGTGATGGTTCACAAGAGTTCATTGTGCTTGGTGCTGTGCAAATACATTGCACGTTTTTTTTACTCTGAACATTTTATAGTTTAATTCAACCATGTCAAAGAAGTGTGTGAAAGGATTTTCATGGAAGGGGTGGAAAAGCAGGCACATAGGTGCATGAATGGGTATTGTAGTGCTATACTTTGGATGGTGCAGATGCTCAAGGGAGTATAAGCTATTCCATGGTGTGGCTAAATCTGATTCTTTGCAGATAGTATTGTAGGTACTGCAGCACATATGATGTAAATATCAACAGAATGATGGTCATGATAATCTTCCAGTCTCATAAACAGGAGAAGAATAAGCTAGGGGGCTCAAATAGGTGGTAATTTTAAATGATGGAGCTCTCAGTCTATTGGCTTTCTACTTTTTGAATTGTGGACTCTTCTGGAAGATTCAGTCATCTTACAATGATGCCATGTGTGGCTGATACATGACAATATAAGGACATATCATGGGATATAAATGTATATGGCTGCTTATGATGCACTCGTGCAATTAATTGCTTCATTCTTTTTGTTCCACTTTCATCCATAGGTGACAAAGAAGGTCAAGTCCATGCAGATGTTCCATACTCCCGTGACTTATGCAATGCAGGGTGACAGAGTAGGTGTCTGTGTGACCCAGTTTGATCCCAAACTGCTGGAACGAGGCCTGATTTGCACCCCAGATTCACTTCACACCATCCATGCTGCCATAATTTCCTTGAAGAAAATTCAGTATTTCCGAGGAGCTCTTCAGACTAAGGCCAAGTTCCACATCACAGTTGGTCATGAAACCGTTATGGGAAGGGTGATGTTTTTCAGTCCAGCCCCTGCCAACTTCAATGAAGAAATCCAAGAAAATGTTTTTGATTTTGAAAAAGATTATCTTTATCAAGAGGAATATTTGTCCAAGGACTCAGTTTCTTCAGAGGAGAACAAAGAAAATGACCAGGCAGGAGAAGTCCAGCTCCCAAAACAACAGTGGGCTTTGCTAGAGTTTGAAAAACCAGTCACTTGCCCTAGACTGTGCCTTGTGATCGGCTCTAAGCTGGATACAGATATTCATGCCAATACCTGCAGGCTGGCATTCCATGGGGTGCTGCTCCAGGGCATGGAGGACAAGAACTATGCAGAGACTTTCCTTCCAAAGCTGAAAGTGTACAAACAGAAGCACAAAGAAGGACAAGTGGAAAGGGTAAGCTGTCTCTTGAATGTTATACATGAGAACTGGAAATATTTGTCCTGTGTAAGTACATATGTTGGTGGGCTATAGGATTTTTGCTGCTATGTTCCAGAGCCTTTACACAGGTTTTTCTAATGTTTGTATACCCAGTGTATTCCAGCTGGTCTACTTGCAAACAGAAATCACTTTTTAGAGGGACTGGTTTATTCAGTGCAATGCAGTGTTGAATAATTTGATGCTGTTTTTTTCACTGATCCTGTTGATCAGTGTGTTGCTCCCAGAGACTGTCTTTGTGCACCTTCCTAAGAGACAAAACTTCCAGCTTTCCACTGATACATTTCACACAGCCTGCAGTACACTGAAAATGTAGAGACAGTGCAAAACAAAGGAGCATTTGGTTAAATAACACAAAGAACACAGGCAACTCTTTTTTTCCATTTTCACATTTCAATAAGAGCATTTATTTTAGTAGGCAAAAAGAAATTTCCTGCAAGATGTCCTACAATTGATAGCATGTTGAAGAAGAAATCAGGTACATGACATGGAGAACTTATGCCATGCCTAATGCATGCTGTTTCTATGTCACACAATAACAACAACAATAATAAATAATCTACTATAGTGCTTGTATTTGACCCATCTCAGTGTGGCAGAAAACAGAGGTGCTTTCTGAAGGAGGTAACAGCTACAGTGAAAATTAAAGGGGACTTGTTTGTATTCTGCCATCAGTATGGGGAGATGCACTCTCTGTAGTGGGTGGTGTTATGTTGCTGCCATAGCTTTGGCCTCAGTGGTGGTTACCTTTCAGTCAACAGTGGAGAATCACTTGTTTATACATTGCATAGTGGAATTTTTTATGATGAATGGCTTAGGTGGAAATGTACAATATATAAATAACTTCATTGTTTACCCCTTAATGAACAGACTTGATGCAAACTTCAGCATTTGTTTACTTGATGTATTGGTATGATAGGTGTTCTATTAAATATTGGGTAAAGAACTCTTTTAATTTTGGTTTTCCTAACTCAAAATTTCGTTGTTTGAACAAAATGTTTAGCGTTCTTCTTTTCAAAATTCCGTAAAGCTGAGTTGAGGATTGCATAATATCTCTCCCTAATTTGCTGTAGGAGACTAAACACTTGGCATATGATACCATGTTTGCAATGTGTAATGCAGACTTCTTGAATATTGTTTGTTTGCTTTACTAATTTAATAGTAGGAAGATCCCAGCTAGGGCATGATTAGTGAGGTTCTTCAAAATGCCTTACTAAATTAATTGATCAAATGGCCAATTCATATTTCTTCCTTTTTTCCTGAGGTTTTTGTTGCATTTTTCGCTCTTAAAAAAAAAAGTAAAAAGACGAGAAAATACAAGTTTCTCCTTTGAATTTCCACTACTGATTATGGAGGCCTTTTCTTTCACAGGAGTGACAAACCTGTGGCATTGTGTTGGTTTTTTTGGATGCCAGTTTTGCCACTAGGAAAGGAGGGTAGCTAAGAGGGGGGTGTCTCTAGCTTTCTGAAAATTTCATCTTTATTTATATGAGTTGTCTGAAACGCCCAAAATCCGCAGTCACTCTTCACAATTTTGGTAGCAGGTACATTGTCTCCTTTGTTTCATGTCCAGCTGCCTTTCTCTCTGGCTGCTGGAGATACTGAATTAGAATCAGGAGTCCAAAGTGTTCTGAGCTCTAGGCTGCAGAGAAGCTCTAGACCAAATATATATATCTGTCATTCTTCTGGCACTCTGGAGTTTTCTGAACTCATGAGACATTTGCCTTTATCTTAGCTGAAGATTGGCTCACTTGTGCATGGTCCATGCTGCCAGGATCCAGTGAGACCTGGTTTACAATAAGAATGGGAACAGAAATTTGTGACCCATGGAGAGACAAATGCTTTTCTCTAACTGAGCTGAACTGGTCCCACATTCTTTCTTTATTTCTGCTCCCAAAACATGGCACTAATCTCTGGGACTGAAAGACTTGCAGAGCACCAACTGTGTGAGTTGTCTGATGGGGTTAACAGAGTTTGCTGTTAGCCTTGGTCATACAATTTTAATTGTTTTTATTTAGTGTTATTTTCGAACTGTTTGCCAGTTTATATATTCTGCTTTTGATTTTACTGTGTAAATAATGGAATAACGTTAATCAATTACACATACTTTGTTTTCTGGCCCAGAAAATAACCAGTGAACGTGAGTTATTTAATATTTGACCAACAGAGTAATGTATTAGGCTATGTTAGTGAACTGCTTTATCTTTCTGTGCCTTTTAAAATGTAGATCAGGAAGGTTTATTATTTTATCCTGCCTTTGTCACACAGTGTGCCCTATATATGTGCCTTCATCACCGTGGGTATGGATACTAATTGATCTGTAAAAGGACAATTGCCATCGAGTGGTCTCTGCAGCTTTGTTTGTACCCAGGTTCTTACCCAGCAAATATTGTAAGAAAGGCTCATGGTGTAAAGTCCCAGGAGCACGCAGGGACTTGGAAGAGTTGGTGGGAAGAGGATTGTGCCAGGTATAAAGTCTGCTGGGGAAGTGCTTACAGCCGAGGGAGCTGCTGGTTAAGTCTGTGCTTTGCAGAGCACAGCAGCAGGAACAATTGGGTGGTACAGAGACTTATTTTAGTACACAAAGTCACCAGCGAATAGAAAATCTGAATCAGCTGGTCCCACCCTGCTGCTGATGGATGGCTGGAGATTAGGATCGCTGAATTTAGGGTGTCTATTCTTGGCACTGATACAGGAAAATTTCTTTCTCTGTTGAGCAAGGAAGCTCCCCCCTCCTCACCTTCCCTGGGGAGGCATAAAATAATAATAATAATATTAATTAAAAAATACATGTTACCTTCACAAGAAGTGAACTTTTCCTTCAGAGAATACTGCTGGGGAAAATTAGCTTCATAGTTTCCTGAAAGGCTGGGGGAGAGGGAGGTAGGGGCATGTAACACCCGCCTTGCCAGGTTCAGGATAGAAACATGCTCCCATAACTGGGTTGTAGTGGAATTCAATAGTACCCCTTTGTAAAACATCGCTGCTAATCTGATGTGGGGTCTCCCAAGCGCCCCTGCTTGCTGCTGGAATTAAAATAAATTCCCTGCAGTTTAACTACTAGTTTACCCAGGAGAAATCAGGCATTTATGGTTTGGCTTTTTGTTCCTATTCTGATTATTTTCAGAGCACTGATGGAATAGTAAGAACTGTAAATTCATTAAGTTTCAGCAACACAGTATTTTTCTTGTGTGCCCCTTGTGCCTGGTACCCTTTTGGATTACAAGGTTAATTTTTTTTTAATAAAGCAAGAATTATTTTCCAACTTATTTTCCAACATTTTTTGTCTCTACAAGAAAGTGTGACATTTTTCCTGTTTCGCATGCATGAAACTGAGGTGCTGAGATTGCATCTTGTTTATGAAAAAGTTGCATGATTCTACTGCAGTAATGGTTGTTATCTGGTATTGTATCATCAGATATTTTTGAGTCGTTGTGGAAATATGTGAATGCACTGTTTTGCTTTAGACCAGGTTTTTTTTTAATGTTGAAGTGAGTATGGTAAGTTTTTTTTAAAGAAGATCAAAATATGCTATTCCATCAGAACTAAGAGAACAGTGGCAGAGGTTTGTATTTGTTTAAGTTGATGGTTTCAAAACAGTGTGAAATACTAGTCCAGCTTTCTCTTGCAGAGAGGACTTGAGAGAGGGGAGAAGTTCAGTGGGAGGAAGTTTCTGTCAAGAGCATCTTTCTGGTGTGGTTATGTGGAGGCAGAGACTGTCGCCCTCTAGACACTTTATTTTGCAAACCCTTGGCTGCCTGACAGATGTGCTTTCAATAGGAAAGAGCTAGGCTAGCAACAAGTGGCTTGTACTGATAAAAAGGTGAAAGAGAGTGCTATTGTGAGCACCAGTGTGGCTCTAAGGAGCACGTTGTGGGAATATTGGTGGAAAAAATGGGCAAATGAGTGTGAGGGAGGTTTGTCCCTCTGATTTGGCATTCAGTGCTGGCTGTGGGTGTGGGCTGGCTGAATTGCAGCAGGTCAGCAGCTCCTGGAGCTGGAGACAAACAAATTACAAAGATAAACAGCAACTGTTGTCCTTGGTCTTGTGTTCTGGAGACAGGCTGCTCACCGTTCAGCTCTTCACAGTTCTGTGGGCAGAGAGACTTATATTAATCCTAACATCATCTCTGAAATACCTTCTTCTTTGAATTTAACCTCTATGCAGCATTGCAGGTTAATTCCAGTCTGACTCATGAAGCAGTTACTCAGTTCCTGGGATAAATCCTTTCTATTTGTCACATTATTTGCTCTTTGGCTTCCATGAACATACAGGTTGAGTGTGGAGAGTTTCAACTGTAAGGTGAACCATAACAGTGCATCATGCTTTCCTGCATGACTCAGATATTCTGCCTGTTTTGAAAATGTTTGCACAAGCAGGATTTATCTTAGGATGGTTGTCACAGGGTCCTATTGTCAAGGGTACTCGTAAATCAGTAGCTCTGGCAGAAACAAAAGGAGAAGGAAAACTCTGCCTTGCATAGCGTGAGCTGCACCTTCTGCACTTTCAGGCTTGTGTAGTGAAAAATATGCACATGTTGGCTGGAATGGTTTCCCATTTTAGCATAGCTTTCCTATCAGAACGGGCTTGTCCTTGCTCAAGATATGTTATCTGTGTTCCTCTGACACGTAGAAGAATTAATTATCTCTATTTCAAAGTTTTTTATGTATCTTTCTCATTGTTTGCCTTGATCTTAGGCTTTACTTGAGCAAATTTCATGGTGCACGATGTCCTGGTTTTGTTCACTCTGTTCATAGGTTTTGTGGGTTGCTGGAGAGTGAGTTTTCTTGTACTCATTCTCGTGGGGACTGAGGCCATCATGTAGCCAGCATGCTAAGTTTGCTAGGGATGCTTATTGCTCAATAACAACATGTTACTAATTGTTTGAAAATTGGTGTGGTCTAAGTGTCCCCAAGGAGAAGCACATTGTTGCAAGAGTGAGATGTGAAAGCAGGGTAAGTTATCAAGATCTGTATCAGTGCATCTTTTCTGAAGCTTGAATGGAAGAGAGAAAGCTTATCTTTCAGCATCTTTTAAAAAAGGGTTGTTTCCTCTTCTTACAGCAGGATAGGAAGAGCTTTGTCAGAGCTAGTGCATTACCTGAGTGGTCAAATAGAAGGTCTTTGTCACCATCACTTCACAGATCTTTCTGGCCTCTCAGAAGAAGGATGAGATATTGTGGAGATGAGTGCCATTAAGCAACTGCAGGAACTGTGAGAAAATGGTATTAAATTTGTTGATGACCAGCAATGACCCAGACTGTCCCTTGGGGAGCTAGGCATTTTCAAAAGCAACAGTTTTGAAAACGGTGTGTTTTTAAAAACTATGAGCCATATTTTGTCTTTTAATTCCTTATGGTTTTTTGTCAGTGGAAACAGCAACATGTAGTTACTGAGCACATGCCAAGTTTGTAGTAGCTCAGCCAGACTACTGCAGGAAGGTGCAAAGGAGGAAAAATGGACTTGCCCATGAGTGAATAGGAACATCTGATGTGATTCATATAAGGGATGAGACCAGTTCTGGGGAGGTTATCTTTGCTTCAGGAGGCAGTAGGTTAATGTGGGAGTACCAGAGTATCCCTGTCTGGAAAGATTCCTGGGTAGTGGATCATGGATAAGGAACACTGGTAGTTTTTTCACTGAGTCCTTTCCAGATGCCCATGATACTAGAATTTGTTTCACAGAGTTGTGTCTATAGACTGTTTTTAAAACATGTATGACAGAAATACTGTTCCTTGAATTTTCTGTTGTGTGGTTGCATGGTGCTGCTAGGAATTAAGAGAATTAAATTTTACCTTCTTGAATAGTTAGATTCTTCCATCTAACTTATTTCTAGGAAAAGGATGTTCCATTGACTTGCTAGAGCTAATGTTGCATCTGCTATTTTCTTACAGTGATAGTACAGTGCAGGGGGAGAGCAAGTACAACTCAGCATCAGGCAGGTACTGATGCTGTCTGGGTGACTGAGGTGGGGTGTGCAGGCTGATAGGGGCACAATGTGACTAACAGGGCCAAGCTGTGACATCTGATTGAGTGCTGCCTGAAGGCACAAGCAGTGACCTGGGCTGTCTGCAGAACCCTCTGTGACTCTAGCTGGGAGAAGTGGTGGATGTCACTCCATCATCTACTGTAAACATGCAGACGCCACAATTAATATTTTTCCTGCTTTGAAGTCTGAACATGAGTTTGTTTGGTTCTGCTTGGCTGCTGATGGTATGCTAAATACAGTAATAATACAGAGATGAAGGCAATCAGGTGAATAAAAGTGTACAGTACATTCACTAGTTAAAATGCACTGTTAAGTAGGAATATAAAAGGTGCATTTATTTATTGGCTCTTGTTTAGTTTTTGAGTAAAAAGGTTTGAGAAGCTTGGTAGGGGAAGGGAAAAGGGAGGGCTTACTGCCCATTAAACAGAAATACCATTTCTGCTAATCAGTGCTGAGAAAAGGATGGTGATGTTTCCTGACATTTCCTAACTGAGCATATGGATTAACACAGTACAATAAATCTGTCATAAAAGTGTACCAGGTAAGTTGCAGAATCTGCTGTCTTACCCATAGGAAAAAAAGTGCTTTTTTCACTCACCAGCAAAAGAATGAATGACTTGCTCCACATGACTGAGTAGCAGAATGTTGCAAGGTTTGAGTAACACCTATGGTTATTATTTATATTATTAAATTTAAAATACAGACATGCTTTTGAGTCTTGCAAGTGTGTGGACAGCTGGTCTTGATTTTTCTGAGGTTGTGTAAGAGTCACCTGTGGGGGAATCAGTTTGTCAGCAAGGCAACCAATACACCATTTTATTTATTGGATACAAAAATAAATTAAGAATGTTACTTAGGTTGCAAAATCAAGAACTTGAAAGTAAGGAAATACCAGATTTACAGTTGCATATGCAACATTAATTCTGTTCCCCTGTGCACCTAATAAGGCAAGGTTCCTCTGAAATTTTTTTGGTTGTGGTCATGTAAAGACTATATCATGGAGCATATCAAAGAGGAACAGGGATAAGGTTGTATGGACATCTGGCATTTCTTAACTTCTTAAGTGCCCAATTCTGCAACTTACATTTATATAAAACCCAAGTTATTTAATTTCCTAGGTATTTTTAAAGTAGAAAGATAAAGTAAAACTAAACTTCCATATTGCTGGAGCATAGCCATCCATTTACTGTACACCTTCACTGGGGCTGGAGTTACAAACATCCAGCTATGTAGCACAGGCTTGTATTGCTTGATGGCACAAACCAAATGGGAGGAGGACACTGGTACCCAATAGTAGTGGTGGCTTTGGGTAGCAGTTCCACTCACTGCAGTTAGAGCTCCTTAGGGGAGTGGACAGACTCAGGATGTTTGTTTGGCCATGCTGTGTCTTGAGGAGGGAATGCAAGTCTGTCAAGAGTCAGCTCTCTCCTCTTCCTCAGCATCAGTTGCTTCAGGCAGCTCTTTCAAGGCCTGTCCTGTCCTTGTTGCCTGCTTAGTTTCCAGTGAGGAATTTGTAAGCCTCTGCTCTTTGTTACCCCCTGCCCTCCTCAGGCTATTTGTGGGCAGTTTTCTTTAGGAAGAAATTTAACTTATAGTCACTATACCTGACCTCCTGCTATGTGCCAGGTCTATGCACTGTTCCACAGGAAACTTGCTATGTTTCCTTTTGGATGGTTAGGATCTAAGAATCTGAGATCACAGTTAAAAACACACAGGCAGTTTCTTAACTATTTTAAGGTATTTTAAGTCTTGGAGGTACCACCAGAGTCCTCTTGGCTGCTCAGAACCTTCTCCAGGAAGAGGACACCTCTTCAGCTTGGCAGTCCTCTCTGTGTCCTGCTTACAAAGCCAGGTCGAGACCTGTGCATACCATCTTGTCTACAGAACAGCCTGTTTCTTGGTTTGTTTTTTTTTCTTGGATAGTAAGCATCACAGGGTTTTTAATCTGTGTAGCAAGCCAGGGCTGGCTTGTCTGGAGATAAAATAGTGTAGGAGGTAGTAACAGTCTTGAGCCTCCTCTTTTCCATATCTTAATATTGCTTTTCCCACGTAATGGGAACGCAGCATATATTAATAAAAAATAAAATCATGACATGAGCTAGTTTCTTCTCACTTGATAAAACTAATGTGTTCATTTAGACCATGTCAGGAATTCAGTGCCTGTGTTTGTTTTGGGATTCAGCCCTTCTATGCTTTAAACAGAGGTGAGCGAAACTTGCGCTATAAAGGTGCATAATGAATGAACAGTGCCTTGTTGTTACCATGTTCATGCCTGGAGAATGCTGGAGAATGGGGAGGTATAGAGCTTTTAGAACCTAAAGCAGTCTGGTTGTGCACCTCTTTCTCATCGTCCTGACTCAGTACTCATCACGTCTTTTTTGCTGCCATGCAAGATTTTACCAGGCTCTATTGGTGACACAATGCTCAGCAAAGAGAAGGGCATTCAATGGCTGCTTGTTAAATATTCCCAAACTCAATTGTCCCTTTACTCAGGAAGGCAGAGAAAGGAAAATCTTTCTTGGATATAAGAAACATAGGCTGGTGAGAGATGGGATGAACATCTGAAAACCAAGTTAATGGGTGTGTGGAGATGTTGATAGTGTGGCATCTGTTAAAATAGCAGTAATGAGATGTGAAGATGAAGGCTTCTAGTGCTGGAGGGAGTTGCAGAAAGAGAAGTCTTTATGCTGCTGCAAGTAAGCTCCTGAGGAGAAGCTGTGGCTGACCAAATCATTCTTTCTTTGTACCAAGTTGTTCACCTTGTTCTCAGTAACAAGCTATAAGCTGGAATTCTTTGTAGGGTCAAAAAAGCTGGAAACTCGATCATTGGAGCAATCCCCTCAGTTCCCTTGTCCTTCACCCTTTTTGTGGCCTCACGCACCATCATTTTCTCAATGTATGAAACTTCGTTTTAAAGAAGAACAGGAATTTGCAGCCTCAAAAATATTCCCACTTCTCACACAGAAATGGAAGGTGCTTGAAACTGTTTTCTGGAAATAAATGAGCTGTCACTGATCGTGATGAAGATGTCTCGAGTGTACTTTTTCTGAAGTACAAAAAAGTAATAAAAATGCTTTGTATTTTCAGTGTTAGTCACAGGTTCTTTTTGTTCTTTTTCCTCTCCTGTTGTTTTTCTGCATTAGTTTCAATGGACCTTTTATTAGTTTGCTGAAAATAATCCTTAGGCCTTTAAAAAATATTTATTTTTAAACTCACGTAATTTTTTTATTAAATCAGAGAAGGTTATTCTCTGTATCTTTTTAATACTTAATATTCAGTGCTTTTACTTTTTCTGTCTTAAACCTTTCCTTCTTTCCCTCTTATACTGGCACCACTTTGTTTCTTCTTCAGTGTTTCTGTTCTGATCTGCTTTTTTTTTCCTATAGATACATTAAGAGATGAGAGTTATTTGCTCGCAAAATGTGTGATTGATTGTTTGAGTGAGAGGGTGTTCAGATGACAGTCACTTCTAAATTATCCTAAAAAGGAGGGTTGTTTAACAGGCTGGACAGTATGACTTGCTATTCTGCTCAAATGGGAATCATGGAGTTGTTTTTCCTTGGAATGAATACTATGGTTTGCCCTGAATTCCAACACATGGCCTGAACTGTGGTTTTGCAAACAGTCTAAGGCAGGGTAAGTACTCCTGCGGTGGGTAGTAGCGAGTTGGTTATTTTTTTATGTGAACTTCTTGGTTTTAGCACAAGGGTTATGTGCCAGAGATGCACATACTTCACCTATGGTTATAAAGTACTGTTTACTTTTTTTGTGTAAACACAAAAGCCAAGTGGGAAGGGATATTTCATAAACTCAGTGCTATTGTGTCCTCTGGTCTAAGCCATAAAACAAGAGTAACAGAGACGTTCCCTTTGAACTTGAAATCCCTTTCTAAGCTGCTGATCTAACCTAAGTGAGAGGGGGAGACTATACCAGCCAGAAAATTTCTCTTCTGGGTATTTTTCCCTTCCCTCCCCTTTTCTTTTTTTAAAGTCCTTAAGTGAGTTTGATGCTGCACCTCTGCCCATAAATTTAAAAAAATATTATCGTAATGTAGGTCAGTGAACTGAAACGCCACTGTACACCATGGGGGATTAAAGTCAGAGAGGCAGCCCTCTCCCACTCCTACTAGGTCATATGACAATATAAACAAGAAATGCAAGGAGCCTTCAGCTTTTTCTTGCCCTAATCCTTTGTTTATGCAGCACTTAAACTGACTTTTGGGGTCGTCTCTGTCTGGCATTAAAGCCCTAAAGCTTTTTGAAGTTTCCCTGAAGTTAATAAAATTAGTCTGCCCTCATTGCTAGGCCCCTTGCTGCTGCTTCAGAGCAGACTGCATATCCCTTACTGTCTTTGTGGCATTTGGCTTTGTAAGTTCATAATATTTTATACTGAAAAAACGAGTGAGAGAAAAGCAGAAAGCTCTCCCAAAAGGCTGTTCAGCTAATAGGCAAAGTGATTGCCATTGTAGATGTTCTGAGAACTCAAAGGGGATTAACTTAAAATCCCACGATTGGAGGTAAATTGCTGGTAAAGTAATTGGAAGTGTTGAGTTTCAGTTAGAGAGAGCAACATGCATTTCTCTGCCTTTTTACAAAGCAAAGCTAAACCAAAAATTAAATTTTTCTTTTATTTTTTCTAACATGATTTTGAAGTTGAGAAAATGAGCTTTCCTTCATAGCAATTCTCTCCTACACTCATTTATTTTAACGCAAAGACTGATCCAGTTATCTTGGTTCCTGTTAGGACAGGCATTCTCTTATTATTTAGTCTTTGTCAGGGATGAATTGATGGTAGGCTCACTGGAGGGCATGGATGGCACAGGATGGGGTGTGTGGTGTTTACTGTGCGAGACTGAGACCTCAGGTCATAAAGGTTTTATTCCAAACAGCCAGTCAGGCAAGTCACTGATCACTTATTATCTCAGCACCACTAAAGTGGTTTTGTTTCTAATGGCCTGTAGAGATGCCCAAGGAATCGTGGTGATACCTACAGAACATATTGATTGGTTAAAGGAGGGATTTTTTTTTAATGAGTTGACCATTCGAGTGAAAAGGACAGTACAGCTGGAGCCCTTGGTTACTCTCCTATACTGAATGTACAAGAACAAGACCCTAAAAAGCACCTTTCCTCATAAAAGATAAGTGTTTTTTTTAATTCAAAAGGAGTTAAGTGAGTGTGGCATAACTAAATGGTGATAGATTTTGTTGCTGTTCTAATAATCAATGAAAGGTTATCATTGCTGGTTTACTCTGAGGTACGTGATGCCTGTAACACTTGTTCACAGAAATCATTTGAGTTTTTTCTGTCAGCTTTGCTGGGGAGGCTCTAAACTGAACTATGCTAGCCTGGTATGATTGCTCACCCTGTAATTCAGTTTTTAATTAAGTTAAAGATAACTTTGAAGTGCTCTTGGAAAAATAAAAGATGTTTATGTGGCCTTTAAAGTTGGCTTCCTGTGCCATTTGAGGGATAACTGCAAAAATAATAGATACATTGGAGATCCTCCCTGGAGCGTATTGTACCATCTGTATTGCAAACATGGGGTTAAGAAACATGTAGCCAGCAGTGGACAAGAGTGATGAACAGTTTTGAAATAATTGCTTTAGGAATAAAAGGTTTATAGGATGAAGTAAGATTTTAATTTCTCCAACTACTGCAATTGAAAAAAAAGTGTGTTTTGAGAATGTAAGTGCTTCTTCAGGTTGGAATTAACAGCTTCTTTTTCTTCTATCCTTCTTTCTCAGACCCAGAGAAAGGCAAGTATGCCTGAAAGCTTATCTCCCCCCTCTACCACCACCTATTATCAGGGGTGGTAGGAAAAGACATTATTCAGTTTCACATTTAAGCCAGGATGTTGCCGAGCAGTGATACTGCCATTAATGGTTCACAGGCTATTTTGAAGCAGTGGGAGAGGACAGACACATCAAAAAGCCAGAAATGTGTCCTTTTGGGGAAGGATGAGGAGTGGATGTTTGGACAGTGAATGTTGTTGAGACATCTGAGTGTTTCTGCCTACAGTCTTGGCTGCACCCAGCCCAGAGTGCAGCTGCCTGTCCTGTTGTCATCTCAACGTGACAGAAACAAGAAGGGCTGTAGATATTTCTCATCCTGCATCTGGTCTGGGACAGGGAGAGGTCCTGCTAGTGCTCTCCAATACTGCACAGCCCTTTCAAGACTGTTTATAGCTGAGCAAGTAAGCTCTGTTTAAAATAAAACAAAAATGAAATTTCTGATGCTAGATTTACTGCCATACCAGGATTGGCATTAAAATAGAGGTGCATATATATGTAACAAAATAATAATGATCCTAGGGATTTGAGTCTGTATATGCATTATAGTTTATGGAGGAAGCTTCAGGGAAAGATAGTTGCATAATAAACCAGCAATACTTTGACTCATCATTTCAACTGAATAAAGGGGAGTGTTCAAAACTGGTTGTAATTCTTTACTGTTCTAAGTCACTTAGGTGTTTGAAACTCTTAGGTGTAGCTAAAAATGGGTCCAAAGATATGAAGAGGAGCTGTAACTTTTACTATAAAAAATAATCTTGGAAAGATTTAAGTAATATCCCCATATTTATTCTGATAAATAAATGTTCTTTCCGCGTCTACAAGGTAGAGTAACTCCAGGCGTTGGGTATACAAGGATATTCACACCTACAGGATTAGGCTCACTTGACTGCACCTTATACTTTGTAATGCCTAAGGGAGGGTTGTTTATCTTGCCTTACCCACCAACCTCACTGCCTCCTGTTCCTGATAGCTTAATTAAGAATTCAACTTGGAATGGTTCTTCCCACTGGGTTACAAACCTTGAAATTAAAATTGGATACAATGGTCATAAGGCTTTTGGTTTAACAAATCAATATGTATGTAAAGGTGAATATTTAAAAGGCTCTATTTAGAAACTCTGTAATTTCTTTGGAAGTGTAGCTGTTGGAGTGCAGGTCTGGAGCTAAGAGAATGTTTGTGCTGGTGATAATGTACTTAGCTGTAGGATAAATAATAGAATAAACTTTCTGTGAGCATAGGTACTTAAGTGACTTTAATGGAAAGGTTTCAAAGAAGAAAGAATATTTTAATTAACTGATATTTACAGCATGTTCTGATGCAGGTTTTGTTCTTCCTATATTTTGATAAGGGAGGTGAAAGCAGAAATATGTCAATTCACAAAGTCTTCTATGGCTTTAGACACAAATTGCCTTAAAGTCAGCAGTTTAGATGACTTATCTAGAGTTTTGTTCATTTGGGGGTAAATGGTTTGTCAAAGACATAGTGGTAGAAGTTGTCAAACCTATCATGTATCAGGGAAAATTTCTTGTCACTTGAGGTGGTAAACTCATGAATCCCTATTTCTTTTGCAGGTGATGGACGATTACAGTGTGATTGGTCGTTCATTGTTTAAAAAGGAAACTAACATCCAGATTTTTGTGGGCCTGAAAGTGAAACTTTCTACAGGAGAAGATGGAATAATAGATGGTGGTTTTGGACAAAGTGGTAAATTCAAAATCCGAATTCCAGGTAGGTGCTTAGCAGTTAACAAATACTAATCTATGTCAAATGTAAAGGATCTTTCCATATTGCAAGGTGAAGTGCTAGCAGTAATCTCCTGAAGTTTTGAAATCAGCTCATACCCAGTTGGAGCACTGATCTGATGGGGACTTTACCTCTTCTAATTACATGATGGTGGGTCTGACTTAGTGTGGGACTGAATGGCCTGAAGCCACATCCCCTGTGTCAACAAACTCAGGTCTCAAAATGAATTCTGGCTAAGAGGCAGTAACTTAGAAATCATGCTGTGCCCAGAAAGGTTTGTGGTAATCTCTCCTCCTTTAATGTATGTATGATTTGCACCAGAGCCCTTCTGAACAAATAAAAGAAAGCAAACCTGCAATCATTTTTACCTGTAGCTACTTATTAAATGTAGTATATTGGATGCAAGTTCCTTAAATTGGCTCTGTTCTGCATGTTATTACCTAACTTGCCTTCAAGCAAAAACTGCTTGATAAATGGGTTTTTGGACATCTTGAGAGTTTTTTTATTGCTTGTGTCTCCTGGTTTTATGATATTATATATGACTGTATTTTTCATCCTTGGTGAATTACAGGAAGGATTTATGCCTCCTTAGGTTAGAGCATGGGAAATGATGGGTGCTAGAGTTTATAAGTGTCATTACTGGGTTTTTTTCTCCTTCTTTTAAGGCAGGAGAGTAGTTCTGAGCCTTTTCAAAAGGCAATAATAGGTGTTGCATTTAACTCAGATTGCAGGATAAGATTTTAAGGATACCAGGCAGTACTTTTGTATTTCTGTTGTGTTTTCAGCCCATTTGTCACTAGTTAATCCCCCACCCTCTTAGGGAGATGAGCAAGATTACTTCTGTTCAACAAGTGGAGAAAAGAAATTTTAATGTTCTATGACAGCAAACAGTCAACATAGCAATTGATCTACAAAGAAAGGTGAAGTTTCCTGATTCCTTGTGGAAAATGGACTATTTTTCCATTTAACTTATAGTTAACAGCTCTAATTTTGACCCTCTGCAAGTTTCCTTTCTTCCTATTACAAGATAAGAATTTCTGACTATATAAAATGGTATATGTTCTATCCTAGCTGTACTTCTGTTTTTGTCATCAAATGCTAGACTTTGCAAAAAGGTCTGAGGGCCTAATTAACAAGCACACTTCACATTTAAAGAAAAAGGTTGCACCAGATACATGTTTGCTTTCAGTTTTCTAGTATAGAAAAGCTTGTAGGGATTCACTGAGGTATCTTTAGGTAGGTGATGAAATGATGCATAGATGACCTTAAAGCTGAAAAGCTGAAAATTAAGATGATGTCTTGCTTAAAAATGTAATTATGTAACGTTCTTAGTAATTTTTAGTAATTTTTCTCTCCCAGAGGCAAAAACTTGATGAAAGAAAAGGAGGATGGCATTTACATTGCCATTTGTACATTTTTGGGTGGAGGAAATGGTTTTTCTTGGGACAGGGAGAAGCCTTATAAGGAGTCTTTCGTACCCTTGTGGATGTAAGAGGAACTGTAATTGTGAACCAGCAGTTATATGAAGAAAACTGTATGTAGGTTTAGATAATGGCATTTGGCTCTGTCTATTGAGTTAGTGGGAAGAAATGATACCTTTCACCAAGGTGTTCATTATCTAATCTTGATTACACTCATCTGATGTTTAACAGCAGACCCTGAAACAGAGGACCCTTTATAGTTTGTTCTTTCAAAGAGAAGAATATGTAGCAGAATGCTAGAATTTAATACCTCTCTAAGGTAGGCAGAATAATAAAGCTTAGTTTGCTTTGCTTTAGTCTGGGTCAAACTTGGGTGCTCTTGTCTGGAAAGAAAAGGCAATAGGTTAAATTAGCTCAGGTTAAGAGTATCAAAGAACGAGAGAGGAGCATAGAATTGGAAAGAGCCTAAAAACCTGTGTCTTTAAGAGTTGCAGAGGTTTGTATGTAGGGGGAGGGCCATTGCTGTGATGCTGCTTGAGTCAACTGCAGTTCACATTCCTTTGTTAGATCAGTGTTGCTTTTTTAATGTGTCTGCATCCTGTTTGTGGGTTGGATTTTAAAAAAAAATTTAACTGGTCAGACTTTTCTCTCCCTTACCCCCACCCCATTCTTCATCCTTGCCTTCTCTCATACAGTCTCTTACAGATTATTTTGTGAAGAGCTTTTTAAAATTTTTTTCTAAAGTTATTGTTCTGTGATTCCTTCACAAATGTATTAGGGAGTGGGAGGGAAGGGAAGGAAATGTCCAGGATGAAAACTGCCTTGTACAGCCTCTGCCTGGCAGTCAGTCAGTCCTCTCATATTTAAAACCAGTCCTAACCTCTGGAACTGAGTTAAATTGTTCAGCTAGTTGACCTGACAATAGCTGATGGCTGGTTTTAGAAACAAACCTCTGCGTAGCAGTAAAAATCAAGAAGCCATGTCAGAGATTTGTGTCATGACTACTAAAGGTAATAAGGCATGGTCCCACTGGTGCCAGCAGCACCCACTCACACCAGCAAGTGTTGGGCTCCCCAAGTGTTGTTCCATAGTCACTTGGAAATGGCTTGTGTTTTCTATGGATCAGACTGGGAATATTGTCCTATGTTGTCTGTGGGCTGAAACTTGGCAGAGCACAACTGGGAATGGCAGAACGTGGATCTGTTTCTTATTCTGGCACTGCTTGTGTGCAGCCATAAGTCAGATAATTCTCTCTGCTCTTCTGCTCTGTGAAATGGGGATAATTACTATCCATTCTGGAAAAAACCCCAAAATAATGAAATCTCTGATTTAGATTTATTCCAGGCTTAGAGCATTAGTATTTCTTGAAAAGGCCTAATTATCTTTTTTTAGAGTACAAAAAACACATCTAGAGTACAGCATGCAATTGGAAGTTTCTCAGTCACTGAAAGATGTCAGTAGTTTGGAAGAAATTCAGGAAAGAGCAGCAAGAATGCTGGAGAGGCTGAAGGCATTGATTTATGAGGGAAAGAAGATGAAAAGAAATGCATGAAACTTGGCTAAATGATGTCTAAGTGGGAGATATGATTATCTGCAAGTATTTGAAGAACATAACGGAGAAGAATCCCTTAGGGTGGTCCAAGGAGGTGGAAGCAAAGCTTAATAACATGAAATAAAGCAAAGTGTAACTTGACTATTGAGAGATGTTATTTAGCAGAGATGTCTTGTGCTGCCAGATCATTTTTGCAGAGGAAGATGATGTATTCCATTTGACAATACTTGTGTGTAGTTTGCCTGGATGTTTGCTAGTGCAGGGTAAAAGAGGCAGGCAGCAGGATGGTGGGTGGAAGTACAATTTATTTTTCATCTTACTTCTGGTTTTGTGTCCAGGCGTGCTTTTATTACTTGAATGACAAGGTATAACCTGTTTTCTAGAATGTTTGCAGCAGCCTCTAGTTTAAAAGAAAGAAAAAAAAAAAGTATTTGCTAGTAGATCTGCTGTTCTGTAAGGCTCAGTTGTGGAGCTGTTTGTGCTTTAACTGAGGCAAAGTTTCAAAGCCTGTTAATTGACAGGATGACACTTCCTTTCCAGACTGGTTGCATGATCAAATGCATAAAAAGGGGGACATAATCTCTAAACTCACAAGAGAGTTTTGCTTAGTTTAAAAAGCAAACAGGATTTGAAAGGCAATTTAAACTACACTGCTTTTAAAGTTACGCTTTGTGTGGATGAGGGAGTGAGCTACTGATGGGGTGCTGCTTGCTGAGGTGGGTGATATGTGGCAGCTGCTTTAGTTGTAAATGGAACACTGTATAGGGTAAATGAGTGAAAACTATTGTTCAAGAACAAGTTTGGGGAGGCAGGAACTGTATGTTTAAGTGTCTTATTCTAAAGAAGATAAAAGCTAGCAATGACAGTCTTTGGAAAATGCTTATTTCAACATACCTTGCACCAAGGAATGTTGTGCCAGTTGATAAGAAATTTAAAGGGAAGTTCAGCAAATAATTTGAATAACCTAGTGCTAATTGTGGATTTTAACTGTCTCTCAGCCAAGAATTGACCCTGTAAAACTGTGCTTGGTTGGCAAAGTCATGATCTGTTGATGTGCCTTGACATCTTCTAAAAAGTTGACTATACGTATGCCTATTTCTTTGGTTTTGGTTCGTTGCATTTCTCTTGTGCTTGATTATAAAACATAGCAACTTTTTAAATATAATTGGAGCATATGTGATATCTCAGGCATAGTTCACTTTCCTTTCTGTCTTTCTGTCTAATTGCTAGTGAAGTGTTCATCCTTTCTGAGGCACTGCAACATATTTGACTGCCATTCTCCTCTTTTTGACTAAAATTGCTATACGTGAGTTAAGAGCTACCTTATTTCTTAAGGTGAAAGAAGCAGTGCATATCTAACACTCCTAAGAGTTGAACACTTCCCTGAATTGAGCAAATTCAAATGTAATAAAAGACACTTTCCATAAGAAGAGATACAAATGAGAATATTGGAGTGCAAGCTTTGTGGCTTCGCTGTTCTTTTTACTCATCCAGGATAACAGGAGTTTTAAATTTCTTAAAATGAGTAAAGACAAACTGGTTTATGACTTTGTCTTTTGTTGGCAGTAACTTTTTGCCTTGCACTGGAGAGAACAAGTCCATTTCACTGTTTCCACTGCTGGTCATGGTAAGAGGGATTGAATGTGCCATAAAAGCCTGTTCTGAAGTAGCAGTGCAGATGTGCTCCCTAATCTGGGACACAGCACCTCTGGGATCCTGCAGTGTTGGTATTAACATGGTATAAAGTGGTCAGAATGAAGTGTCTTGAGAATTTTTTGTTTTCTTACATGTGAAATTAAGGGTGGAGATGCAGAATATGTTTCCCCCCGAGTGTATTGTGGATTTGGTGCATCTTTGGTGTTTTTATATTTTGCCACATACTTTTTTCATTGGATGAGATCCCACACTGGCTTTCAAAGTACTTAATGACATAGTGGGAGAGCTAAGATATAGGAGCTATATGTAAACAGCACTACTCTGCATAATTTCAGTTCCAGTTAAAAACTGGGAATTAAAGTTTAAAAGTGGAATTCAGGGGTTTTCAGCATTTTTTTAGCATTCCACTTTAGCAAGGAAGCTGACTAGAGGTTAAATAGCATGAGGGAAACTAAAGTTATGCAAAGATGGAAAAATGTAACAGTAAAATAATTTGTGTCTTCTGTAATTCCCTCCTTAAGAGCTATCTTAATTATATCCTTTTTTGATATTTGGTTGGATTTTTTAAAATTACTATTCAAGGCATATATCACTTTGTTCAGGTAGATCTCAACACACCAACATAGCTGGCATTTGTGGAATATTACTTTCAGGTGTTTGGGTTTTTTTAATAACTGTAGGAGACAAGCTTTAAATGGTTGACTGTAGATAAATGTCATATTCCCAACTCTGTGATTTGGAGGGCACTCCTTACTGACATCAGCAGGAATGGGGCAGTCTAAACCTTTTCATTGCACTGAGAATAATTAAACATCCTGTCACTAAGCAGCATACCTTTTTTGTGGGAGATCTTGACATTTGGAATTCTTTGCTTATGTTGCATTAGAATAGGATAATCTTCTCTTAGGCCAAATGGAATTTAGGCACATTTAATGTCCTTGTTTTCTCAGCCTGGCTCCCGTTTTAATAAAGGAAAATAAAAAATTGTTGGCTGCGAGGGTCTGGTGGGTTGCCATCCCTGTCAGTATCAGGTGAGGCTGAGCAGGATTTCAGTCAAGAGGAAAAACAAAAGCCCAAGGGCAAAGAAATCTGTGTAGCTGTGTTTTATTTAAAAGCTGGAGATTAGCTCTGCTTGTTCTTTCACAGTCTCTTTTCCCCTACCCTCTAAACCAAACAAAACCTAAAATCCTTGAGGGGTACTTCAGGCATAAATCTCCTTCTCTCCTTTTTGTGAAAGTTGGCTGGTGTAGTATGGACAGAGGCTGGGAGAGGATTGTTGCCAGGGAGGCATCACTTCCTTGTATGATCCCCTCTTGAGCAGATTAAACTGTAGTGATGTGGAAGTCCTGGTGACCACATAGGAGCTAGGAATTCGTGCTGCATTTACACAGAAAGGTTGGCACGAAGGAATCAAGCCTACCTTTGGAGTGATGACATCATGGGAGCCCATATTGACCTTTGAAGCTGAGCAGCCAGATTTACTGACCTTCGAGTGTTCTTGTGGAATCAAAGTCAAGATTTTTGCACATTCCTTCTGAATGAACCAGAAGTCAAGGAAATATTAATAAACTGCCTGTCTTCTTCGTTCATGTTAGGATTGGGAGATCCTAACATGATGACATAATTGCAGGATGAAATCTCTAAATTTGGAGCTCTGAAGGGGGAATATGTTGATGGTGTGGTTGGTTTCACAGGCAGAAGGTCATTACACACTAGAGTAGATGCTGTGCTGTGGGAAGGTTATGACTCTTCTTTGGCTCTGAAGTGTCTGTCCAGCAGGTTGCTTTTCCGCAATCAAGCAGACCTGGATTACAGAATTATCAGACATCAGGTGGTGTAGCAGCATTTGAGTGTGTCTGTGGAGGGAAAGCTCCTCCTGAGCTCTTGAAAGGAAGGGCTGAAGGGAAAATCCAGTCTCGCTCTGTGCCTGAGATTGCCCTCTGCAGATGGAGGCTGTTGGGAATTGAGCTGCTTAAATAGTCTGCTCCAAGTGTGTTATAATTAAGTTTCCTTTTTGGCCTCCAAGAACAGCAATTGCTCTACTAGTTATCCTGAAGTTAAGTTTCAAATCCCTGTTGCAAAATAGAAAGATGCTATAATAGAATTTGTTTCTTAATTTGAGGATAAAATCGGGATCTGATAGTGAGGGGAGAGCTTGGGAGATGACTGTGGGTTTTTACAAGTATTTTTGAAACTGAACAGTTGTTTCAGTTGGCAGTGACATTGGCAGTCAGCTGTCCAAAGTACTCATGATGGTAAGCCCCCAAAGAATGATTTTCTTTTTATTAAAAAAAAAAAATCTGTAAAAATAGTTTCTTTTCTTAGATAAACTCAGGTCGTATATAAGGTTCTCCTAAGCCACAAGAGCTAGATAGATAAATTAAACAAACTGAGATTTGCACTCAGTTGCATGTTTTTAGGATCTGGGATTTCAGAAGAGGTGCACTTATCTTGAGATTTGTGGTAAAACTGAGAGCTGGAAATGCTGCTGTGTATAATAACCTTACTTCTGTGTAGTCTCTTGTGGTCATAAGTCTAGTTAATCCAGGCTTTGTTATTTTGGGAGAATGTAGTTATTGTGGAAAGTTGCATTCCCTGGGAGAAAATAAGCATCTTGCATATTTAGTGCTGTTACTTTGCTGAATTTGGAATAATTATAACAGCAGCTGTAAGCTCTTGGAGCCTATTGCCCAGTGCAGCTCTCTGGCAGGACATGTCTGCAGTGGATGTGGCCAAACAGGCTGCTCTGTTTGCCTGTATTTGTTCTGTGCTTGTATTTGCCATCACATCACCACTCACTTACCTGGGCACCATTTCCAAATTATCTAATACCTTCTGGCTCCATGCTACTGTTATGTAAACTGCCCCTGTCGAGCTGTCATGAGTCTTGCCTCAGGAAATCCTTTCTTCAATGGGGTTTCTTTGCTGAAGGTTACCTTTCTGAAGGAAAAAAGGGGAAAAAACACCTTGTAGTTTGTAGTTGGGAGGCCAAATTAAATATTGAAAATGAGGAATTGAACGAGCTTATTTCCCCTATAAAAGCAATTCTACCCTGTTTTGCATATTTGATGGTTCCATAAATACAGAACTGCAGAATAGAACCATATTCAAGTTTTAAAAATTCTACTGCATTTTTATTTTGGATATTTTTCACTTTAAGTGGAGATGCCTTGCTACAGTCACTACAACCCAAATATCCTTTCCCTTACAGACCAAATTCTTAATTTAATTTTGGCTTCACTGGGTTTGTGCTGCTGAAGTTGCAAACAATTTGGATTAGAACATGGCATGGAACAACACGATTGCTCTTACTTTCATAAAGTAGTGCAGAAGTTTAGTGTATCACACATCCTGCCCACAAGAGCAGGATGCATGTGCTGCCTTCTGTCTGGTTTTTTGTTGTTGTCCTTTTTAGGTGTTTCATTTTGCAAATTGAATGAAACTTGCTGTAATTTCAAGTGTGAAAACATTTTTTTTCTTGAGAAAGAATGTAGCTAACAGTGGGTTTTATTAAGTGTGTATACAGTTTGGCTGAGCAACCTTAGAGCATCAAAAAATAATAATATGGTAATATCTTGTATCTCCTAGAACAAAGGCGAATATATATATATATATATATTTTTTTTTTTTTAATTCTCATATACTTGCCTTTGCAGGTTTGGGATGCTTCAGTGAGTGCCTTGGAAAAAGTACAGAAGAAACAAAATATAGTTTCTTCTGAAGAGTAACAAAATACAGTTGTCATAAAAATTTCTATTGATTTACTGCTGCTCAGTTAAGCATTGTCCTTCTGGGAAGGAAGGGCCCTTTTTCTTGCTGAGGAATTAGTTGATGTGAGTGATTCAGAGGATCCTTATGGATTCAGGTATATGAGCAAACTGCCCAAAAGTGAGCCTTAAATTCTCAACAAAGTGTCCAGAGGATTTACATGATTTATAATTGCTTCTTTAGATGTTTAAGGTGGAATTTTACATGGAAAGGTTACTTCTTTTGGTGAGAGATGACTGAAATACTCTGCGCACAGGTAGACCAAGGGTTTCAGGGTGAGCTGGTCAGGAGGAACTTGCTCTGTCCTATTTGTAGTGGGCAGCTTTCTCCAAGGGCCCTCTTGTTTATGTAGAGAAAGGAAGTGGAAGCCATGAATCTAAATTTTGTGTTCCCAGGTCTGTAGTTTATTTATACAATACCAAAGAAGGAATTATTTCCTTCATCTTTATTTTTGCTTTCTTGTGTGCGAAATGGGATGCTAGTTTTTAGATTTTACAGCTCTCACCCATGGCTTTGCAGTATTTGGGTGGAAAATACTTAGGTTCCAAGCCTTTACATAACTTTGATCTTATTAAAAGTCTCCACAAGGGTCGTTCATGCATTCAGGTTGCCCCCTCACAATGAAATTTCTCTCCCTTTCTGTAAACTGTTTGTGCTCGTTTACTTGATTTTGATCGTTCATCCCCTGGGCCTTTCACCTTCCCTTTCCACCAGTGTTTGTTCTGATGGCTTTTTGAAGTCTGAGTAAAAACATACACCACGGGGGCTTCCTGGAGGCATAGAGCTTTGTGGTTTGCAAATTGCAGAGTATTTGAAGTATTGACTCACAACAGTGGCCAGTGTGCAGTGGATGAGAACTGTCGTGTGACAAGGACGTTAACCTTGGGAGCCTGATCCATGTTTTGAGTTTGGGGACAAAAAAAATACTTGTTCTTAATAGTGTGCATTGATTTCAAGGAAGTCTGTGTAAAGCAGTCTTTGGTTTGTGTTTTCACAAAGGGATTTGAGTGTTTAATAAAGAATAGGAAATAACTGGAGCTTCAATAGACCTGTTTTGATGGGGGGGCTCTGCTGCGACATGATTTTCTATAATGTTGTACATAAGCAACAAAAGCATTTCCTGCCTGTAGCTACAGTATTATTGCATTAAAAATGTGTAAAAAATACTTTTAAAAGTACTTAATACTTGTAATAAAAGTTGTAGGTAAACTAGAGAAGACCATCATCCTGCTTAGAAAGGTCTTTTGTATATCTGAAGTTGTAACTTCAATCCCAAGAATTCCATATTGCATGCTTTTGTGCTATGGGTTTTATGATAATATTTTTTTAAACTTCTGAGCCCTCAATTCCCTCCACCCATTTTCCCTCATCCCCCTCAGCTATTCCACATTAGCAAATCAAGACAATTTGGTGATTTGGAGAACCTGTTCTTTCCTGTTACAATTGATAAGTTACCAGTTTCATTTTTTTAATGTTTTCCCCTACTCAGTTCTACTCTCCCCTCCCCACTCAGTTCGCTCTCTGTTTGGCCATTTGCTGTTTCTTACTTCTGCAGCACCTTCCCCTGTCTTTTCCCATATATTCCCATATATATATATATATGCAGAACCCTGAACCAAGAAAATGGACCTGTTCCATCCCTTCAATTAGTTTTTTGTTCTGTCCTAAACTGTGCCATTGTATCTAAATGAAGAACATTGTTTGTGTGGTGCAGGCTTTTGCTGTGCATCTGAGGATTTTTAATTCAGTACATGAGTTTGCTGCCAGGTATGATTGACTCCTCAGTGCATTTGTTTACCTTCTCAGTTCTCTGTCTGTGAAAGAACAGCAACATTCTCTCTCCCTAATATGATGTATTAGTTGAAGTATGGATGTGTTAGGCAAGGGACTTTGCCTGCTGCAGGATCAGCTCATCAGGACTGGCATTACAACATGAATGCAGCCTGAAGAATATGCATTTGTTTTCTTTATGATTGCAATGAATTATCTTCTCAAACTCCCACAATGGTAACATGGGCTGTGCCAAGCACCATGTGCCAGGCGTAAGAGAAAGAAGATGTTTTCTGAGGACTGAAAATGTGCTAAAGAATGCAAGCTCCTGCTGACAGGAGAGCAGGCTGTATATCATGAACTGGGGATTTTCTTTTCATGGCTCATTACAATCGACTGTTCTCACAAGTACCTCCTCAGAAGATGTACGAAGATTATAGTCCCTTTGGAGTTCATGTGGAAATTGATGCCTGCTTCCCCAATCCCTGACTTTTTTCCCCTAGCTTTTCCTCATATTTTCCTTGGTATGCTCTTAAGTGAGTAGTTTGAGGACATAATATAACTGGATTTAGTTGTGGGTTTTATTTTTCTGTCTTGAAATTGTGCACATTCAGAGCAAGATTGACTTATTCAGTAAATTACCAGTGTTTTTATTTTTTAATTGAAGTGAAATTTAAGCTTGGATTTATTGACCCAGGTTCTGTGTTGAGCTACTCTTCCTTTTAAGAGAAGTTAAATATTTTTAACAACATTTTTGCATTGAACAAGGCCAAATAGGAAGTTTTTTTGAGAAAATACTAAAATATGTATATAATTTAATATTTGCCAATTTATTTGTGTGAAAAATCAATTTCTCACATCTGTGAAAATACAACAACTTGACTATTTCTGTTCAGTTGATCATTGTGCAATTCACTAGTGTTTAGTCTTAAATATGTGATTAGGTTTCAGAGTAAATGTATGCTGGAGCAAAAGGAGGAGCGAGTCTCTTTTAGAACTAATTTCTTATAAGCACAGGGAAGAAAAGAGTTTTATTTGGCATTTGGAAAAAATTATGGGTAGATTAAAAACAGATTTTAAATGTCTTTTTTCTGAAAGATTTTGAGCTTTAACAAATACTGATACTTGTAAGAAGACTGTGCTGTAGAGTTTTGCAAATGAGTTTGGTTGAATAACTTTATTTTCTCTAATCTTCATAAAGAAAGGATGGATTTGTAACATACACAAATGATTGCTTTTCGGGTGGCTAAGAAATAAGAGAAATCTTGTAAACATGGTGGGGAAGGGTCTGTGTTATCCAGACTGAAGTTTCCTGGGTTTGCTTGCTGATGCTTGGGAATCTTCTGTTAAAGACCTGTTGATTCCCTCTGTATTTAAAGCTTTTACTCTTATATTAGATGTTAGGTTTTGATTTCAGGGCAGACATACATATGGATTATAGAATAGAATAAGTAGAAGCATGTTATGGATTCCCTGCTACTTTCATTGAACCAGGTAGTTAGAATTGGCTTGGGGAGGAAAAGGAGGAAAAGACCATCTGTAAGCAAATTGATGGGAGGGTATTTCAGTCCACCCCTGCCGATTATTTCTAATTGAAGCTGTCTGAGCCAGTCTTAATACAATTTAGTTATCGCCAGCCAGAAGGATTTTATTTATGGAACAGGGCCTGTTGGAACTTCCTCCGACCCCGGAGAAGCTGTGAATGGGAGAGAGCTGATCAAGCAGGCATGCCTGGCTAGCGTATGCATTTCTTTAATAAGGCAGGGATTGATGTCTTTTGCAGTTCAGGGGTTAGGTAAACAGCAGTCCCTCGGTTCAAGGCTCTCCATGTTCAGTTGTTTGTTTATACGGATCTCAGAAGGTTAGCTTAGCCCTCCTGACATCCCCGGGGAGCTTTCCTGACCATGCTATAACCTCATCTGCTCCAAAGTTGCTCAGGAGGTGTCGCATCGCCTTTTAGGAAAGGTACTGGCTGAGTGGAGTGTGCAGCTCAGACCTGGTCTCGAGGAAAGGAGGATGTAATCAAAGTGGTTGGAACACTGGGTCTGTCTTCAGGAACTCTTAAATACTTTGCACATGTAGTGCAAGTAACTACTGTACTTTCATTCTGAGACTTGATATTTGCACACAAACATGACTACAACATGCAACTCGGGCTCTTACTGAATTGCAGTTCTGAGAAAACAGTGACATACATCACTAATTTCACCAGAACTTTGAGGTTAAGTCTTACTAATCTGTGCTTCTATTGACTTGGCAGTGGTAGTCCCTTAAATCAAATAGGGTAAACTCCAAATAAATAAGTAGCTATATTAATAATTCTTATTTAAAGAATTTGTGATGGTTACATGTTGAACAATACAGGGCGTTAAAGCATGCATCTCATTAGGTTCATTTCCATAGCTATCCTATCCTAGTTTTTTTCCTCCACAGAGGATGATGATGGTCACATGAGAAATGAGAAAGGAATGATGCAAATTCATCTGGGTCTTATTGCAGTGTAGTTCTGATGAGTGGAGTTGTTCTGGAATTTGAGGATGACTTTGCTCAGGGTTAGAAATGTGCTTTATCACATGTGGGACTGGCTGCTTTTAAAATGTGACATGTTATGAATTTGGCCTAAATCCCAGAATTTGTTAAATTAGTTTTTGCTGATTTGATGTCTGGCTATTTGTACTTCATTTTTCTGCAGCACCTTAAGTCTGTAGCCATGCAGATCCAAACAGATATTAATAAACTGGCAGCACACCTACAGCACAGCTTGTGAAATATCCTCTTGTACAGATAGGGAAACTGAGGCACAAACATGGGCTGTGAATTGCTGCTGGACATTTTTGAGAGAGCAGAGATCTGTACTGACCCCTCCTGTCTTGTAACCTCCACTGTTGTGCTGCTTGATCTGCAGTGTCTTCGTTTCCTAGGGATCAGTTTGTGCACTCCTAGAGCTTCTCAGGAAACCTGAACTTTCTCTGGTGTTCTCAAGTAGGACGATGCTCTTAAAGTATCCTGTCCTGTACAAATCCATATGGGTGGCATCCCAGCTGAAAGGTGTTCAGACTGGGAGGGGGAGGTCACTTCCATGCTGGCTGAGGTTTCAAAGTGCCAAAATAGGAACATCTCGTCGCTTTTAAATAATGTGTGGGGTCTGACTTCAATGTTGGGTTTCGTATTTAATCAGTATTAATATGATAACAGGAATGTGACAACTGAAGCGAACACAAAGAGATTATCTTCTTAGCCAAATGCATCCATTAGCTAGGAAATATAGGTTTCTATTAAATGAAGCGGACAGATGGAGTATTGGAGGTGACTGAGAACAGGAGGGGGAGGGGGCTAAGAGGTGAAAGTTGAGGTTTAGAAAATCTCTATAAAAATAAAAACAAACCATCCATCTTGATGGCTGGCGTTTTACCCTCCCGTTGCACTTTCAGGATGGTGCTCCGATTCCTATCAAGAACATTATGCTGAAATTTAATCTAACAGAGCACTTACTCCTGCCAAGCTTTGGCTCAGCAGCTACTCCACGCCCCCAGAAAGAAGTGGCCAACAAGGCTTCAAATACAGGACAGTGTTGTGCCATCTTCAGGAAAACTGCTACTTTGAGATCCCAGGGGAAGACAGATTAGATCTTGTCCCTCTAGTATTTTTTTTTCTTTTTTTTTTTTTTCTCTTTTTGCTAGAGAAGCATGCTGGGGAAACAAAATTGCATTCCAGCATTTCAGAGCAGTTGTAAAGTAAATTATTCATCTCTGTGTGTGTATGTATGGGAACCTCAATCTAATAACTGTTGTAACAATGTTTATAACCAGTGTTTGAAACCAAGGTTATAATAGTATAAATAATTTTAGATAATGCAGATAACAAGAAGAAAATAATATCATTACAATTTTACAAGATGGACAATTCACTAAGATAGATGGAGTAACACAATACATTAAAAAAAATAAATCTGTTATAGCACAAACATGACACTGGTGACAGGAAACATCTGCATTGCCAACCATCCCTGGGCTGGCCACAGCCTCACATCTGCCCCACCAGCCTGGGAGCTGTATGTGCTCCATTGCATCAGTGCACATCAGAACCTCAGCCCCAAGTGTAGCTGGCTCTGTGCTGCCACAGAAGTTTGGGTTATTTTCTTTGGGGGTTTTTTATTAGTTTTAAGTGTACAAGCATTTTACTTGAAAAGTAAACTGAGGAAACCATGTAGGATGGTGGTGCCTAGGAAGAATGGCATTAAGTGTGAACAAACTGTAGTTCTTTTTTTTGAAAGCTGTTTTGAATTGGACCTAATTGATGTCATGGCAAATTCAGCAGGTGACTGGTGAGAGTCTGGTTGGCTGCAAACAATTTTTCATTGCTTGTTTTTATCTTTCATCCCATTTTGATTTTGCTGCCTGTGATTGTTCCTCCCCTGGATTTTTGAGCAATGTGCCAAGCTTCCTCTGGCTCAGCTTTGTATGGAGTTCTAGATTTGGTGATGGTGGGGAATAGGAGAGGAAAAAATATGGCAGAAAGAAGCACTTTCTGTCTGGTGTTTCCAGGCTTCACACAGAGTTTTGTAAATGATTTTTATGTCCTTGCAGTTAAATTCACTCTTTTTATTTGCGTTACTTCTGCTTGATTTTTCTCTTAAGCCTTTAGGTGTTAACAAAAATGGGACATGTGGCAGTCCAAAGTGGACTTTTCTTGACCCTTTACACTTGGCCCACTGTCCGTCTCTAAGCTGATGCCAAATTAACAGTGACTGGTTCATTTGGGCAGCACAAACCATATGTTATTACAGTCTCTGGATCCAAGACAAGTTTTACATTTAGAAAGTAAACTTTAAAACCAAATTGGATTTGTATTTTCCTATGGTCCATGGTGTTCCTTATTTATATAACTGATTTCTTTCCCCCCCTTCCTCAACATGTACTTGGTAACAGGAGAGAGAAAAAGATCCCGGAGAAGGTGTGTAGGGTTGGGTGGTGGTGCAGAGACTCCCATGCCTGTGGTGGCAGAGGGAAGGCTGTGGCAGAGCTCCATTCCCAGCAGGGAGCTGTGTGCTTTGCTGGCTTCTTGGGGGGGTGCAGGAGGTGCAGAGCCATTTTTCAGGCTGCCCTGTCATTCCTGCTTGGGAACCTGACACATGGGCCTACTTTCTTGCTTGTGTTGTTTTTTAGGAGGGAGGGAGGTGACTGAGTGGCTAGCCCCTTGACAGGGCAGTTTTAAAACATTCATAAAACTTTTATTGGGCTGCCACCCTTACAGATAAATATTTTCTGAGTTTATGGGCTTATTTTAAGGATTGAAGCTTAATAGCAGCTTTGTAGCCCTATCTGTCCCCAAAATAGCCTTTTGGCAAGCCCCATCTCTGGAGGCTGCCATGCTTTTCTAGGTCTTTGGAGTTTCTTCATCACTAAATTATTACCCTTTTGCCTCTTTCCAGCTTTGTCTGACTAAATGTGACCAACTGTTAAGCGAGTCTTTCCCCTTCCCCCAGCCTTGCTGAAAGCTGATCTGTGTACCCGTATTTGGTCATCATGAAAGGGGAAAGATTGCAGTAGTTAAAAATTCATTGCTTTTATTAAATTGGGTTTGTTAGACCTGTTTTGTATGAGTCTTACCTATCAGTCTTTTCTTAATGCTGCCCATGATTTCAAGATGGTACAGGCTGCTGGCATTTCAGACATGTACTGGCACTTTTCAGGCACTTTCTCAATGTGCTTCAACAAATATAAAAGCTTAACAGCTCGTCTCAGCATTAAGTGGGGAAACCAGTGGGCTTGCAGCCAAGGCTGTACAAAGGAATGCTGTATGTGGTGCTTGGAGGAAGATGGAGCTGCAGTTTGAGCATCCCTGCCATTTGATTCACTGTGTTGTGTCCAAAGAGGTTTCAGGGACTTCAGAATGGGCTTTGGCTCAGTACTGACTCAAGACAGTGTGAGCATTTTGGGTGCTCTGGGAGAGCCATGTATGATCCCTGTGTGTGCCAGCTCCTGAAAAGTGAATGTTTTTAGCACCTGGAGCGCTATGTTGTGATCTCTTTGTATCCCAGTCCAGTTGCTGATCTCCCTTTTCTTACCAGAGACAGTTGTAACACTTCGAATGAAAACGTGTTCCTTGTGTTCTTTGCTCAGCTGTGTATTATGACACTACTTTCAATGACTGATTTTCTGAACAGCACATAGTATTGTATCATGGCATTCTTTGTCTCATCCCCAGGATTTTTGGGGGTGTGAGTCTTTTATTGTGCAGGAACCTCTTTTCCAGCCTGTGTGATTGTTGCTCCCTCAGACATGCTCAGAAAAGTGCCACAGGTAGGAAACAACGTAAAGGTTGGGTTCAGGGTTACTTGTGAAAAATTAGTGTGTAGAAGTGACAAAGATAAAAATAGGAGCTTCAGGACAACTGAAGAGATTAAAATAGACTTTACCTCCCTTAAGAGGGTCACTCGGTCCTAACAGATGTTAACAAAAAAACCCCAACACTTGCTTTATTTTGGGTGAGGTTGACAACTTACATAGTCAGGGAACTCCCTTTTCCAGACCAGTCACAGTTCAGCAATACATTTGCTAGTTTGTTTTTTTTTTTTTTCTTCTAAAAATAGGAATATCTATTTTTGTACAAAACAATGCCCTGAGACTTTTGTTTCTGTATTTCCATGACTTCTGTTTTTTATGTCAGCACATCTTGGGGCTTGTCCTAAGAATGGAGCTGATGTAATAATAATAATAATGGTTTTCTGGACATTGTAGCCATCTGATTTGTTGCTTAGAGTATGAAACAGTTTACTTTTGCAGGACTGTTTTTCTGCAAGTTTTACACAGATGAAGAAAAAAAACCATAGGAGTCAAAAAAGTAATATTCAATGTAAAAATGAATTCAGACAGCTTATATGCTCAAATAACTCAGCACAATGTGCCTATCTCAGTACAAGCAAAGAGGTTAAGAATTTTTTTTTTTGCAGAAGACCATTGAGTTCCGCCAGTGTGCACATTATATGCAGAGTTCTTGCCCAGCAAAATTCTCAGTGAAGCTGGGCAGTTTGGATTTTTGTATATTCACATGTGAATTTTATTGCTATTTCCATTATGTAAATACAAGTATAATGGATTGTAACTGTTTCAAGTCCTTTCCCTGACATTTGGTAGTGGTAGCCCCCAGCTAGTGCCTGTCTCACATCAGATGGAGTTTATTGTTTTTTTCCTCTAGAAAGCCATGGAGCAGAGATGTAGAGATAAGTTGCCAGCAAATTTATGGCAGTACAGTGAAGAAGACTCTGGAGTTTTAGTTTACCAACAGTATAAGTCCATCTCTCCTGGAGCTTTTGCAGTGTGTTGTCTTTCAGATTAGTTACTGGGTCAGTTGGAAGCCTGTTGGCATTGACTGTTGGCAATTTATTTTTTTTTAATTGCTTGTCATAATAGTGTGTTTTGATCCACTGCATTCATTCTATATTGGGGATCAATGTTCAGAAGAAAACTGGATGTTGTGTAATTCATAAGTAATTCATTTGTAAAAGAGTCTGGGAAGGTGCCAAAGATGTACTTTCAGTAAATACCCCATCTTAAATTGAGATGTTCCCTGGATGATCTAATAATTCTCTGTAATTATATATACATCTTGTAGTTGTAAGGACAAAAATAGATCAAGTTTTAAAGCAAATACAGCTTACTAGTTTTTGTTTTTCTTCACCCATTCTTTCTGGTACCTTGTGATTGTGTTGTGACAGGACAGCAGATTTTTGGTTTGTTGGTTTTGGTTTTTTTGCCAGCAGCATTAAAAGACCCACAGCTAGGCAAGTTGAGAGGCACTTCTGATTCTGACTTGACTTTTGAACTCTGTGTCTATGTTTTCTTTTGTTGTGGTTTAAATTTCACATCACTCAAAAGTTAATGCTTCTTAAGGATGTAATTTACCCTGAACATGATTCTTCTTGCTGGTGTGTGGATGGTTCAGGCCCTGTGGTTCTGCAGGAAAATATGAACTGCAGGCAGGAGTTCCTGCTCTGGAAACAGAAATAGTGAAACAAGGAACAAATATGGCTTCAGGGTAAAAAATACACTTCTCAAGTTTTGTTGTAAAATAATTAGCCTTCTGTGGAGGCTCAGAGACCATAGAAAAAGCACAGGAGCTGCTCAGTTGCCTGTGATTTGACTTAAAGTTTATGACCTTGAGTAATGTGCCTGCTCAACCACACTTAACAAAAGCATATTTGATGAAATGTTAAACTCATGAATTACATCTCCACGGAAAGCCTTCTTTAAAATTTGTAAAATCAGAAATAAATCAACATCTTCAGACCTCAGCGGAGTTGTTTAAACATGGAATTAAAAGGAACAGGCTGTTTCATCAACAATGACACTTTGTAAACTTACACAGAATGCGTAGCTTTTCTTCAGGTTAAAAAAGGGCTCTGTATTCCAAGGTATTGTATAAAGAACTGTAGCATTAGTTACCCTTTTTTTTCTGAGTGAGGAAGCTGAGACAGGAGTGAAATAATGTTGTGAACTGATAGAAGCCGAAGAGGCAAAACTGCCTAGGTTTCTTAATTTCCAATCTAAATGTCTGCCCATTAAATTAAATTTTCTGCTGTGAAAATTTGAGAGCAAGTTGTATGACAATTTGGAGGCTTCTGTAAGGCAGTGCCTGTCCATCTGTTTTCCTTGTTGTGAGCAACAGTTACTGCTTCAATAGTCCTCTCATTTCAACCATCAGATGTGTGGAATTACCTCTAGTTTATACTTATAAAACAGAATGTGCTTGTGAGAGAATAAATGTGCTTTCCCTGCTCACACAGCAGCAAGGGCTGGTATTCTTTGCATAGAGCGAGGGGCTTGCATGGCTTTGGGAGCCTGTTCTTATCTCTTTTATTGCTTCATGAGTTCTATTTATCTGCTTTAGTCTAATACATTCAAATTGTTATTATTTACTATTTCATTTGTTTGGGATCTTTTTTAAATAGTTGGGTGCTACTGTGTTGAAACGAAAATAGGAAAAGTTTTTTTGACTAGGTGTTATGATTACTGTGTAACAACGAAAGCAGAGTTTTTGTTTTCCTGGAAAGCTTTTACCTTTATTTTTCATATATTACACATCACATCTGATGCTGAGGCACTGTATAAAACATCTTCATTGAAAACTAGAAATTTCCCTGTGAAGCTGGATAGATTTTTTTTTTTAAATTTTTTTTTTTTTTTTTTTAGGTCACGAGTAAGTTTGAAATGCACAATAGCTCTGAACATTAACTTTTCACTTTGTCCGTGGAAGTTTTGAAGAGAAACTTGCATGTTTTGGCATTGGTCAAGTAGTCTGGTCTTGATAGACTAGCCGTCTGTAGTGTCTTTGTGTTAAATGTTCCCCCTGGGGCACCATCTTGTGTTTTAATTCCCAGTTGTTTGCTGATGTATAGGCTCTTCTGTTAAATAACTTCTATTTTCTATGCCATTATGCCTACATACTTTACTTGATTTGTGTTGCATGCAGAGTGTTTTCCCCTTGTTGTGTTTGGAACTGGTTTCTAATAGGGTTATTGTTATGTAATTCTGACTGAAAGTTACAACTTTATCAACAAACACAAAGTGCTTGTTCTGTTTGAAAACTTGTGTTTTACACTCATCATGAGCTATTAATCATTTATGTGCTGTTTTTTATAGTTTAAATGAAAGAAACCACTACTTTATACATGCTGCAAGTTAGGAAGTATTAAAGATTCACTGGTATGTAGAGCACTTACTGCTGTGAACACAAGTGAAGAGCTTCTGTAAACAATTGGTTCAAGATTTCAAAATAACACAAGTGCTGAGAAAACTGCTGCACTCAACTATACTGTCACATTTCCATGGATTAATGAGTTTCTGTTTGTTATCTCAGTGATAGTGACTGTCTGAGTGCTCAAACCCCATCACAAATGTGCTATAAATTCGTAACCTCAGATCTCTCTTTAAATCCCAGTGAAGATGTTCTGTCGTGAATATGATGTGCTGAGGAGCATATTCACAGTTACTGAAGCTCAGCTGATACACACTGACTTGCTTCTGTGTCTGAGCTGTAAAATGACAAGTGGTTGAAAACTATATCCTTTGTGCCAAGATCAGAGATTTCTGCCTGCAATTGTAGAGTGCTTTAGAGCAATTCAACAAAATATTCAGATGTTGGCTGGAGAATACACTCATTCTTCCAACTTGTGAATATTCCACCAGTCTGTGACTCTACTTTTGTCACTGTTACTCATAAACTTACTGTGCTCAGCAATCCCCAGCCTCCTCAAGCTTTCTAGTCTTCCTGCCTGTCTTTCTTAACCCCTGCTTCACTTACACTTTTATTCTGCAGTGTCTGTGATGAGAAGCACTGTAAATATGAAGAGAACTCCTGGTCTGTTGAATCCATTACTTGGGTGTACCTGTGGTGGGCATGTTAGTGTTTAAATCTAGTCAAGCTTGCAGAACTGGTTGGTGTACTTTCTCTGGAGCATGTTCAATCTATTTTATCTAAGTAGATAGCACTGCAATTAATTTTTTTTTTTCATTAGCTTGTCCTTTTGAAATTATGTTTAAAAATTCCAGAAGTTTTTTGAAATGCAGACTGGCTATGTGTTGGCTTGGGATGGCTGAAGGCTGCATCCAGTGCACATCACTCTGGTGTGTACTGGATGATGTTTTGGTATTTTGGAAGATGCAGCATGTTCTGTGTGCAAACCCAGACACAATAAACACTCACACACTGTGTGTATTGTGGCTGCACATCTTCAGCTTGTGTGGTATGATGTACACACTCGTGCACGCCCACACACTAAACCTTTGCAGGTCAAAGAGGGAGGATAAACTTTTGAACTCAGCTGCTTCCAAATTAAGTACATGTGCAGGGACCACCAAAGCTGGGGTTACCGTATTCCAGAAGAGTGCTGGACACTGACACCCACATCTTGTACTGCAAGAGACTTCTTGTTCTTCCCTTAGAGCCTGAGGGATGATGCCTTGGAAACACACTGTCCTCTTTGCCCTTTCCCTGTCACCAGAAAGGACAGGCAGCAGTTTGGTGACTTCTCCCTTCGTTATGGAAATGGGACTGATACAGTAATCAGGATGCTACATATGGAGCTTTTTAAATTACTGCTCTTCAGTCTTTTGTTAGCCTTCATTATTCCTGAAGATTTTTTTCAAGTCGTAAAAATGACATTTTTAATATGCAGAATTAAAAAAAAAAGGCAATATGAAGAATACATTTTTGTCAATAAGCTTTTACCTTTTAAACCAGTTATCTTAGTTTCTGCTCTAGGTATTTTAATTGAAGATTAACTACTGTTAAAGAGTATACAAATTTAGGTAGTATATATTTGAAGTAATAAAATAGGACTGAATAAAAGCTGGGAATAAAGTGGCCTGTCCATTATAATTTTAGATTGCAGAGCACAAACTAACTTCATTTGAAGTCTGCACAGCCGACTGAGAGTCTCTTCTGACATTAAGGCTATTTTATTTAAATTTTTTTTTTTTTGTTCGGATAAAGTTCGCTAAAAGTATACTTTGGAGTTGCAAGTTGAGCAGGTCTTAGATGAATATTTGTTTTATTTCGACTACCTTTTTTAATAAAAAGTTGTCAGGTCAAAGCTGATACATGTAAACATGAAACAAAATGCTAAAAATAATTGGTTTATACTTCATTTGACTTCTGCTAAAATGACCTAGGTGAGCTCCTTTTTGCTCACTGCAGGAAATAAGACTAGTTCATTTCTATCTGCAGACTGATAATTTCTCTTGCACCTTGAGCAGCCTTGGGTACTACACGAGTTGTCTAAAATATGTGCATTCAAGACATGGAGGCTGATTTTGTTTGAGAGGGAGGGAGGTGAAGGGGCTGCCTCATTCTAACCACCTGCCTTGTCCCTTGGGCAAACTGCCTGGTTAGCTCCCAAGTATCCTCTATTTCTTCCAAGGATTCAAGGATAGCTGTCCTCGGGAAAACCTTGTTAAGACTTATTTTTTAAACCTACTTGGAAGGCAGTGCATCTGGTAGGTTTTGTAAACACTCAGATTTTTCTTTCTCCTCAGAGGTTTTTACTAGAGCTTGAATTTTAGCAGTATTAGTATTAATGTAAACTTCCCGTAGATCCATAGCCTTGATGAACTGCCTGTAAAACACACACTTTTATGGATTCCCTCATCATCAGTATGCAGGATGAGGGAATGCTGCTGCTTCCATTTCGATCCCTGAGAGCTGCAATAGCCTAGTGAAGTGGAAGGTGGTGCCTGTGCTGGCTCATGAACCTGCATGGAGACGTGAGTCCTTCCCCTTGTGCAGTCCCTGAGGTAGCCCTGCACTGTGCCTCAGTCTGCAGGGCATGGAGAGCTTCAAAAGGAGAGTAAGGCTCAATATTGTGCTGTGCTGCAGACTTCCCACTCTGCTGCCTGCAAGGAAGGAACCTGGATAAGATAGGACATTGGGCTTGACTTAACATGGTGTAATAGTCTCTATGTTCCTAGCCTTGCACAGGCAAAGCTGTCACTGGCCAGGGCTGTGCCCTTTATCCATGGCACTGCCCCAGTCCTTCCCTTTTCTTGTTGTTTTTGCTTGTTCTTGTTTTCCTCCTCCTCATAAGGAGGCAGGGTTTGAACCGCAGATTTGCCATGATTCTGCTGCAAAATCAGTAACAGCTGTTGGAATTGTAAATGGCTTCTTGGTTGCCGTCATAGAACCTGCAGTTGATCAGCTCTGCCCTGAGCAATAACTGGAGACATCAGGGCTCTGAATAGAGAACACAGATGAGTATTGGAAGGGACATGGTTTCCTTTTACTGGATGACTTTTCAGATGCTGTAAAGTGCAGAGTTGACTGCAGTAATGTCACATAATGGGAGCTACATGGAAGGTGCAGAGGAGCTACCAGAAAAAATGTAATTTGAATATGAATTTTTCTAATATTCCCCCCTTTCAAGAACCCAGCATTCTAGGAAAACTTAGTGGGCAAAAGATATTCCATGCTTTCGTTGGGTCACTCTACAAGTCATTTATGTTGATAGGCTAAATATGTTCCTGTGTTGTCTTTGAGTAATTTAGGATATCATAAACATTGATATGTTAGTACATGGCAAATGTTTAACAATTATTTGTCAAGAAAAATAAATCTTGAGATCTGACAGCCCCTGCTCCTGAAATGGACCGTATTAGAACCTAAACTTAATGAAATCAATAGTCATCACACAAGATGCTGCCTTTGTGGTTTTGGTAATGGGGCTAATTTATTCTGAACTTGTTTGTGTGTTTTGGCTGGTCATATTACATCTTCTGTAATTTAATTTTCCTCTCCTTCAATGCCGCCTTTTATTGCACTCCCTAGAAACACCAAATTCATTTGTGAGGGTTGGATTTTTTGCAGTGCAAGTCAGAGTGAGTTGATGTGTTAGAAATGTGCAGTGGCTCTTCAATCCAGGTCATCATTCCATGGAGCTGGGCTGGCTGTTCTAACACCCTGCAACATAAGCTGTGAACCTTTTCCCTTTCACAGCTGGGTTTAGACCCAGACCCTCAAACAGCTTTGCACTGGTAGTGAGAATCTTGCACGTTAGGTTGCTGTCATTTGTTCTGTTCCAGGCAGCCATCTGCATCAGGACACTTGTTATTAATTTCTGCATCAGAGCCCTGTGAATTGCCTACATCTTATTTCTAAACAGTATGATCAGCACCTGGAAATTTCAGAAAGATGAAGAGAATCTTTTGGGGGGATGCTTCAGGAAAGCTAATCTCCTTCAGCCTAAATAAAATCTGCTTCCCTGAACTTGGACAGAGGCTGTACCTGTGTTTTCTGATATTTTACTTGCCTGGGTTTTAGAACAGTCTGTGCCCCAGGAAGAGTGTAATGAGGAAGGAAACCCAGCCCTTGGGTGCTTGCCTAGAAAAATGGAAGTATTGCTGTGGCATGGATAGAGGTATTAAGTTATTAATATGTGCTAGGTCTGTGTCACTGTATCTCTGCAGCTTGTGCTATCTCATTTACAGTCTGACTTACTGTGCCTGTCCCTTTGTAAACATATCACTGCTTATGTTCAACTTTGTTGGCATTGCTGTTTATTTGGAGCCTGAGTACTATAAAGTAATTATTAGAAAACATTAACTTTTATATTCAAAGTTTCATTTCTGGTATTTGTATTTACTGAGGAAAAGCATGAAAAGACCTAACTAAGTCTTGATATTTAGAAGGGAAATATAAATAAGTTATTACTTTGAGAATAATGCTTATATCAATTTTAAACATTTTTATTTGGCGAGTGGACTGATGACTTTGCATTTTGGAAATTAATGATATTGAAACAGTTTACAGAGAGTCTCATTCTACAAATTCCCCCCCCCCCCCTTCTGATAATCATTGGCTAATTTCTTTCTATAAGAACACTTCAAAATATTGTAGTTATATAATACAAAGAGAATCAGTTAAGGCTCAGCAGTGTTCAACCAGCATGTGAAAGGCATAGTGTCTTAATTAAAAGAAATGCAGGAAACTTAGTTATTGGAAAGTAATTTTCACTGCTAGAGCATTTGTGGGTGACTAAGAAATTTATAGACTTGAGTTTTTTATGTTTTAAATAAAAGCCAGATACATGTCTTCATCATTTGGCTTGTTGACTCAATTTACTTGGATAGAATTTTTCAACATTTAAAACAAATTAAAATTCATGAATCATTTCTGCTTAAAGGCACAAGCTCTTATAGATACAGCAGTTAAGACTTAACTGGTTACATACATAAATCCTGTTTTGGATATGTAAATTTTGTACTTGCTCCCTTAAAAAATACAGATGAAATTTTTACTAGTTGGGATACAGCCAGGATTACCTGTTACACAATAATTATTGTGCTTGAATAACTGTTTATTTTAGCATTGTATCATCTCTTTTGTTTCCTGCAAAAGTAGTGACTACTTTGCAGGACAGCTGTGAAGAAAACATCCCACCATAGCAGAAGGCAACAGCGTGATTTGTAAAGCTGTTTTGTATTGCTTTAGCTGCAGTGTGCAGTTACTTGGTACTTAGCAAGGCTTTTCAGTTTTGCTGTGTTGATCCATATTGGCTCTTGAACTCAGGTTTTGCTGCTCTGTGCTGGTGTGGTGTGGCTTATTCAGGAGGGGAAGGTGCTGTTTCAAGCAGGGTACATCGGTGTTAGATTAGGATCAGCATTGTTTTACTCTATGGTAAATGCAGCATGTGAATTTTTAAATTGTTTTAATTATTGTGGCCAGTTGATTGCTGGTACAGCTAAGTGAGCTTTTCCACAAACATTCTGTAGACGTGGCAGGCTTCATTGTGAGGTTTGAAATTGTGCTTTCCTGGAACTTGCTTAAAAACATGACTCTGGGAATGTAGGTAAGCCGTCAGTGGATGGTGACAGAAAATGACAATTATTCCAGATCAAAATGTTTGTTCTCTTTCAAATCCATTATTTCAATAATTTTTCAACCATTTTATGTAGTTCAGTATTCACTTAGGAAGCTCATTTCTCTGCTGCTGTAGAACCCAGGCACCCAGTCACTGTAACACAGCTCTGGGCACTGTGTTGGTTTTCAGAGAAGTACTAGCCAGGGCTTGTTTGGGTTTTATTCCCTCTAGACTTTTTTTTTGCAGAGGAAAGGGGGGAGCAAAGTGAGGGGTTTGTAGCTATATGTGTGCAGATGCACATGTACTGCTGAAAATTAAAAGAAGTTGCATTAGAATGTGTAGTTTTTAAGTAAAAAGAAAGGTAAAATAGTAGACAAATTGGGAAGCAAAGCCAGAATACACCCTTTTTGCTGTTCTTTGCTAAGGCTGCTTCGTACCTAATATCTGCAATTTGTACACAGAAGTCCATAATGGGCTTTCACTGAAAGCTGTATCCATTTTCTGCAGAAGGGATTTTTTAAGAACATTGGAATTGCTGCAAGTGAGTTTTGTTACATGAACCAGGTTAGTGTTTGAGCATCAACCACAGCTGGAAAACACAGTGCCTGCAAAAGCAAACCTGTCCAGTCTTGTCCCTTGAGTAGCCTCACTTAGTGAGTGACCCTTTTCTTGTGCAGCCTTCCCTCCTGTTGGACTGAGATCCACCTGTGGATGGGGTTTGTCTCTGTGAACCTCACTCAGGAACACATCTGTGCCCCATGGAGCTGCTGCATCTGGGGCTGTTGGAGTGCTCCTTTATGATCTTCATCAATTTTGCTGTTGGTCTTGGCAGACTGCTAAAGACACTGGGAGGGAAATGCACTGTGGAGCTGTGAAGAGTCATTTTAGGGAAGTACATGAATAATAAAGGAGAAAGAACTGCCAAACATTTGCATTTTTCTTGGTAAAACAAAATTATACCAATTTTTAGTGTCTTTTCTCTGTTTGGTAGAAAGCCATAGAGGGGAAATTTATAGTTTGTTAAAAGACTGAAAACTTCATAGTAACCCAAAATTCTCATGCTGTTTATTCTCCTCCACCTCCCACAACATTTTATTTCCCTTGTAATAATTAGTTTGAACTTTCCTCTATTTCTCTGGATCGAGTAATTTTCATACAACTTTGGGATTTTTTTTCATATGCTTTAAATCTTTCTTCTAAATAATGTTTTTTGTAACAAAAAAAAAGCCATGAATACATTATAATTTCAATTTTCATGGTGTGTGAAAGATTTCTGCACTAGGTCTTTATTGTTTTTGAAGAATTCATCACCCTAGTTAAGAAGCTTAATATAAATTAAAGAAGGTATTAAGGAACATTAAGACATCAAAATGTGGAGCGTTCTTTTCCTTTCGATTGCTCCAAATGCAAACAAGTTGAATAAAATGCAATCAAAGGGCCTGTTTGGAGAACATTGAGTGGCTTTACAGCTGTGCTGTAGAGAACCTCTGGTAAGAGCATAATTCAAATAAAAAGGCCTTTCTTTCCTCCTCCTAATTCTCTTTGTTGTGGTGACAACAGAGTACAAGCCCGATAAAAATTTAATCACCTTATCTTTTTAAAGCAAATTGCATATTTGTTTACACACAATATACATAACATGAAAAAGCAAAAGCTGCTATCCAATCCCCCTCCCCTTCTAATCGCATTAAAGGCCCTTGCCTAGAAGTTTAAAAAAAAAAAAAAATTAAATGTTTTATTCTTTATTCTGAAGTCCCATTGTTCAGGATTGCTTTATAAAGGCAGCCCAGGGGAAGATGAATATCACCAAACTTAAACTCTGGACCATTGCTGAGCAGCAGATGCCTGGGATATGTCAGCAGAGTTGGTCCAGCTTAACTGGCTCTGCGGTGCCTCCTCCACATGGAGAGTTGCAGGCGAGATGGGAGGATTACAGACAGCCCTGCAGCCCGAGCACTTTGATTTGGAGCTGCTTTGTAATGAATTTGCCTTTGATTCTCTGTCAGATCTGCTAACCTGAACTTTTTCCGCATTGTGTGCATTTCTGAGAGGCTGCTGGAGGAGTGATGGGGCACTGGTGCTGGTTTTGTTGCTGTTATTCCCTTTTCACTGGGCTGATGAAGTTTTAGTCCCTTTCATTGAATGCAAAACCTGTTTTTAGTTGTTTCTGCTCACCTTGGTGCACACAACATGAGCATTGTTGGTTTTGTTTATTTACTGTTTAGTGGGTACTGAGTGCTGACAAAAACACCATCAAAAGTACCTTCTGGCCCACTGCTGAGTGGCTCTGTGCTGAGAAACTCCCTCACTGGATAGAAATGTAGTGCCAAAGGGATATTCTATGGTTTTTAATATTACAAAAGCTCCTGTACATAGTGGTTCCTTCATCTATTTTTACGTGCCTGACTATACTCTCTGGGGACATGTTTGTGATATTGTTCCTCTTGATCTGACAATTTAATCAGCAAAGCCTACCTCAACAATCAAACTTGTGAAAATCTGTCCTGTACAACAGTTGTCACAGACTCTCCCACATTCTACTCATTGTGTTTACATCTGCATGTTTCTTAGTACTCTCCCAGGAGAGAGAGGGAGCTTAAGAGATCCAGTGACAGTAATTGTGATTTCAAGACATCATTCTGACTTTTGAGTGTTTTGAATGGTCTTGGGTATTTCACACTGACCTGCCTGTAATTTTTCTACTGTTGAATTGTAAGAAGAGCCTGCCTATAATTCCACATTATTACGTTTATATGTATTAATAATTTGATGCCCTTATTAGTTCCATTATTTTTTCATAGTTGCTCCTGTTGTGCACTGGGCATTTTCCATGCACTCAGTTTTTCCTTCAGGGAGCTTGAAGAATGTGTTGACTGAAATCACACCACCAGTGTGAGAGGTGCCTCTCCCCACAGGTATGCTGGGAGAGCGAGTACAGTGCTTAGGCAGGATCTCAATGGCTCTGTGGACCTTGAGTAGCCATTAAGTGAAAAATAAAATTTTTAATAATTGCTGGTATGATAGATTGGCTGGCATAATTGCAACCTTGTTACTGTACTGAAAGCCCATGCAGAAATTAATTTGAAAATTTCCTCTAGGCTAGTGGAACAGCATCGGATTTGAGGCCAGAAATATGATCGTAGTGGTTGTCTTCTAGCTCTGACAGTTGATCCATTGTATTGTGTGTACATTTAATTTGTGTAGCCCAGACCTAGTCCATGGTGCACTGCATTAAGGTTAGTCCCTGCTGCACAGAAACACAAGGTTTTGAAGGGCATACAACTCATAGTTGTGTTCCAGGAGTGCAAGGTAGATAGTCTTCTGCTCTTTAGGGGAGTTGCTTCTGGAGGACTTGGCCAACAAATGGGTGTGGAGCTCTGTGCAGCAGCAGCTGAAATGTGTTGGCCTATAAAATGGGGTCAGGTTTGGTACTCCCAGCTAATTCGTGCTGAAGGATGGCTAACTGGCCAAGAAATGAAGACATTAAGTATGTCACTTCCTCTCTATGCTGTTATTTAGGGCTGAAGGGTATGTTAGATTAGGGTGTGTTTTGGAAAACCTGCTGTGGGAACTGCAAATATCCTTCTAAAGAAGTGGGGGGGGGGGGGGGGGGGTTTGTGTAGATTTACTGAAGTGATGAGATGGATACAGAGCATTGGTGGGGATTTGTCAAGTTCAGAAATCTGTCCTGCTATGTGGCTTCAGATGACAGTGGTACATTTGTACCTGGTGTTTAATAGTTACATTTTATTTTTAAAAAAGTTTAAAAATGTGGTTGGGTTATGTAAATTTGTAGAATCAGATAATATATCCTGGTCATCTTGCTGGGGATTGAGATGTATAAAGCTGAATGAATGGCATACTCAATGCACTGTGTTATGCTGGGTCTCCTCTGTGTGTGACAGGTTTAGGATGAAGAGATGAGAGGGAAGGGGCAGGGCAAGGCAGGCACAGGGAAATGCACTGCTGATACCCACTCAGCAGCTCTGGTGTGCTGCTGGAGTCTGTGCTCCATTTAGCAATATGAAAAATATCACACTGAAAATCAAGACGCTGACTTCATGTAGAGGGTATGGCAGACTAATTAAAGAAAAAAAATGTGTACCAATTGAGCCTATAAAACTCTTCCTGACCTTGAGAAAACTCCCAGAGAGCTGTGGGAAACTCCAATCTGTCCCCTCTGAACTTTTTTGTGTTCTTGTTTAAATATAGTAACTGCTTTTTTAATTAAAAAGAAAAATTAGATGGCATTTCAAATTGTGTCCATGGTGCCTTGGGGACCTATTACAGTACAAATTACCCTCTAGTATTTAGTGAGGTCTTGTTTACTATTGTGTGAAGCGAGGGTTACCAGTGTAAGGATGTAGGACAAGAAGGACCCTTCTTTGAAAGTCTGGCTCTGCACATGAAAGTGACGCCAGCAATTGGAAGCAATTTGTGGAATTGTTTGATTATATTAATTATGGCACCAGCAAACAGTGCTTGGGAAACAGTTTTGTTTTCTTGCATTCTTTCTTGATTGCTTGCAGCAAAAGCCAAGATACAAAATGTGCCTTTAAGGACTGCCGGAGAGCGCAGTTCAAGCCATTGTGTGGAATTGGCACTGAGCTTGAAAGGGTTGTGTCCGGCTTGATGGGAGAATTTTCCAAATACAGCTTTGGCCTGAACTTCACCCAGGTCAGCTTCTTGAATTAAAACAGCTTCTGTCTTCCTCATCAAGGAAGATTAGCTCTTTCCCTGCAAAGCAGGACCCATAATGAAATCCATGTTATTTCCAGTAGTACCACCTCTTATAATAAAAAGTCTTTCAGTCCAAGAGCCTGTATAAACTTAAATTGATACACAAGACTCAGTCCTGCTCACCACTGAACTGCAGCCTTCTCTGATGTGGTACAGGGCAGCTGTTCCCTAATTTATGGGAAAACATTTTATTTGTTAAGGATTTCCAAGCAGTCTGCCATGCTGAGACTGCAGGAATAGCTCTGCTGATGCAGGCTGGCTGTCACAACAGTTTGGTTGGGATATGGGGCAGTTTACTTCTGCTCAAAGTGGCTGTAAGATTTTTTTTTTTTCCTTGTCTCTGTCATCAAATAATGAATTATGGATGTTTTGCATAGATCCCAAATACCACACTGAGGCATTAGCACATTTAGAAGGAAGGAGTCTCTTGTCTCCTTGGAGGCTGGTTGCTCCCTGGCCAACTTCTTGCTGTAGCCCTATTAATAGTCACAAGCCAGGCAAGGTGATAATAGCTGATCTTGTACTGGCCAGAAGACAAAAATGACTCTTCTCTGGAGTTTGAAACTTTAGCAGAATATTTGAGAGAGCTGACAAGGGATGTAGGAAAGGTGGTGCAAATTCAAAATAGAATTACTGGAGAATTGTGAAGGGATTTGCATAAGTAAAATTTATTGCCTGATCTGTGAAAGTAATTGAAGCTCAAATCCTGAGCTCCTGAGGGTAGCAAGGAAAGAAGTATCCCTTCTTTCTTGAGTGAATCTCTGGTCAACTATTACATTGAGATTGTCCTGGTAATCATATTATGCTTGTTATCGTGGTGATGAACAACTAGGAACAGAGTAGATTGGTTTTTGTAAGAGAACTGTATTTAAATCTTTCACCTAGAAAAGGTTTGTAGGTGTTGACCCTGATGTCAGGTAGACAATTCCTGCCTGATGCCAGGCACTAGTCAACTCAGGACACAATTTCACCCCTGCTCTTTCTAAAGCACAATGTATTAATGACAGCCAAATGGGATGCCAAGCTAGATAGGACCAGCAGTGTCTAGATGACCCATCATCCAGTCCACTAGATGTGATGTGGTGTATCTGAGGTCCCTACTGTAGTGTTCATGGGCACAGTAACATAGTTTTCTCTGTGGAAGGCTCACAAACATCTTGTTTTTCCTGATCAGTTTGGGGTTGTTTTTTGGTTTGGATTTTCGTTCTGTTGGTGGTTTTGGGTTTATTTTGCTGAGATGTTGACAAATGACCGTGAATAAAGTCAAAAGGTAGGATTTTGAGATACCTTTAGCAGAGAAGAGCAGCAGAAGTTGCTAACTGATGGCTTAATGTAAAGAGTTGAAGTGGCAGGATGTTACATTTTGTTATCCTTGTCCTTTCTGCCTGACTGCAGAGATATCTGTAACTGGAGAGGCTGGGCAAACTGATCCTCTCATTTTGGGATGCTTCTGCTTTTTGTGTAAATCAAAACTCCAGAGTGTAATTTCAGGGATATTACATGAGCTTTTCAAGTTTTTTAGGGTGCACAGAAGCAGTTCTGTGGAACTGCTGACATATTTGGGGACTAGATGGAAAACAAGTGTGTGTGCCTTCTAGGGTATTGTGGGACTGAGAATCAGTTCTTGTAACACTGGTATTTCTATTAATTTTGCTGGAAACCAATGATAAATTTATTATTATTTTAAAGTTGATCACAAAAGGGAGTGCTGGTCTGTTTGAATCTTGTACTTTTCTTTGGACATAGGTAGCTATGTTTTTTAAGGATGGATGAATATATATATAGCTGTTGCAAGAAAAGAAAAATTAATTCCTTTGTAACTGTGTTGTGCTGAAGTACAGGATTCTTGAGTCCTGCAGTACTGGCAAAAAGTTTCTATTTCCTTTCAGAGGTCCATCATTGTAGTAAGCTGAGGGAGAGGCTGGTCTTCGTACACTCTCTAGTGCAGCCCTTCTGCATCAGACTGTGGCATGGATGTCTCCATCTGGGCCTCTAATTATTTCTGATTTTCAGGTCAACCAGCTTTTGTACTCGCTGTTAGCAAGAGAGTTGATGCAGGCACACACTCTCTAACTGTGTAATTAGGGTTCAGGTTCTGAGAGTTCCATTTATGGAAATCCTGAAATTGTGCAAACCAGCTGTTACGAATAATCCATTGTGAGTGAGGATTATCCCCAACACTTTGCCTCTTTCAAGTTTTGCTCTTTTTTTCTTCCCTTGGGAAGCAAGAAAAATGTCTGCCTGTCATATTAAAAGGTTGCATTTGCCTCAGATAAAAATTATTTCCAACATCCAGCGTGCTACGTTAACTTGTTCTCTGATGTTCAGTCAATTTTTAACATTTGAATGTTGACAGGAAACAAGAAGTTGCATGTAGCTTAGTCTTCTACCTGCAGCGTTTGAAGGAAGTGAATGAGATATTTTGTTTAAAGAAGGGAAAGGCAAGTTCAGTTTCCCACTGAAACTCGGCTCACAAATTGCTGAATGGAATGGGAGGTTTGGCAATAGTGTCAGCAAGTCAAGAATAGTCTAGCAATTTCTCAATATGTAACGCGGAAAGGAGTATTTTATTTCCATGTTAACTGCTGGTGTTAGTCTCTGTGCTTTTTCCTAACAGCATGGTGAGGATCCTGAGCCAGCACTTTGCCAGCAAACCATGGCAAGTAGCAGGGCAGGGTAGGATGAACTTCTAATTTTGGCCTGAAAGCAAAGTTCTCATTAATTGGGAGCACTGAAATCTTTGAACATGGTTGATTTTTTTTTTTTTTTTTTAAACAATTCTTGATGCTGTAAGAAAACTGTGTAATCATCCATGCAAATACTTTCATGTTCACCAGCATAGTTAGCAATAGGCTTTTTTACAAGTGTGCACATGAGAAGGGAGTTGTTGAAGTTCAGGAAAATAAATTATTCTCCATGGCTGTGCTGGAGAGCATGCCCTATACCTATATTATTACACCTGTTTTCAATGATGGGTTTATCAGTTGCTTAAAAATTACTCCTGTCTCTGGCTGGGCTACAAGGAGATACTGTATTATCTTGCTTCTCATCTAAAGTGTGTCTGGCATTCAGTCTTTAAAATCTTGCATTCAAACACAATGTTTCATAAGCTTTGAAAGAGACATGACTGTTCCTAAATATTGAAGAGAACTGTGAAAATAGGAAATGGAAACACAGGGATGGGAAATCTGAAAAACTAAGTTGGAAAAGGGGGAGAGAGAGATACAACTCCTGAAGAGCTGAATAGCAAGTGCAGTTGGGAGTCAAGAAAGGAGGAGCTGGACTTTAGAAAGAAAGAACAGAGACCACCCTTGGAGACCTTTTGAAGAAGCAGGGGGCAGAAAGCTAATAAAAAAAAGTCAACAAATCTGACAAGGGATGTTGATAAGGAATGACAGCATTAAGTGAAGGAGGATGTGAAGTGGGGAAGTTATGGAAAAGGCAAAGTAGAATCCAAGTTTACAGGCAATACATGAAATAAATATGTATATGGGGCAAAAGCACAGTGGTTCTCCTTCACTCTGCTCTTGGGTGAGCAAAAGGAATTAGAGGAGCAGCTACTGTGTCAGCTTTCTTCCTCCTTGCAGCTGGAGCAAGAGAGAAAACAAAGCAAAGTAAATGAGGTTCTGGCCGTGTGTGTGCTGTGTGTGTGCTGTGGTTTGTGTCCCTGCTGGCTGACACAGAGTCTGTCCCTGGATCCACGGCAAGTGTTCATCTCCTGGCTCTGCCAGCTCCTGGGTAACCAGGGGGGGAAATTGTGGCCATGGGAGTAACTTCATTGGAGGGGGGGAGCTAAAATGATTGTGTATCAGGAGAACTGGATTTTAGCTATACACAAGAAGGGGTCCAGAGTTCTACAGTGTGGAATTTCCATGTGAAGTTGTTGAAATCTGCGTGTTTCTATGCAAATTTCTTGTGTGAGTAATTGTAAAACTAGAGGCTGCAGTTCATTTAACTCTGTAAGATACTGCAAGTCACTAAGCTGCTAGTTTTTTATTTGTGAAAGTTGTATAAAATACTGTGTTTATCCTTTAGTTTGTGCAATTGTTTTTAGACTTGGAAAATATTTTTCCTGATGTGGTATTGCTTTTCATTTGAATTCAAAAATTTTTTTAAACATTATTTATAAATGGATCAGTTTGGACTGAATCCTTCAGGCCGTGCTGAGACAAAGGATATTAAATAGTCGGTATTTTTATTTGTTAATTTTTAACAGTAGTTGAAATGAAAAGATTTAAGTAGATTAAACTGTTTTACAACTAGAGTCTCATATCTAACCTGGGTTAGTGGAAGCTAAAAGTACGTTTTGCATAAGACCTTGTCTGGGCACTTCTTCTTACAGACGTGATTTTGATGGGTGGGAATGAATTTGCTAAGCCTTCACATATCTTATGTGCTTTTGAGGATGGCCCATTAATAATACTAATACATAGGTATTTTTCATTGTTGTATGCAAGGCATTTCTTAGAACTTTGAAGCTAAAGTCTTTTTTTTTTAGCACATGGACCTTTTCAATTTAATCCATTAGCAACTTGGCAAAATAAAGTAATTGTCCAACAGAGGAAGAAAAAAGAATCTATTAACATTTGCTACAAATCCGAGTAGTACAGGCAGCACTTAATTAATGGAACAGATTTCTCACTATGTGTTCAAGCTAACATAGCTATTGTTCAGGAGAGATTAGACCCTTAATGTAAGTAAGTTAAACTAGACCTCCATCTAAAAATATCCGTCATTTCGGCTATTAAAGGTCTGATGTCTTCTTCGGTGACAGATATATTTCCCTTCATTTCCTTGGTTTTGTAAAATGTAAAGTATGCATTGTGTGTAATGCGAGAAATCCACGGAGGTAGATGAAACCCCGATTGTGCCTGTCTCTCCCTGCCTGCTCCTTTGTGCTGCTCCCTGTCTCAGAGCCTCCTCAGCCCTGAGACCTCCTGGCACCAGAGCAGAAAAACAGAAAATGCCATTTGTCAGGGTATGATGCCAGCCACCTAATCTGTTTGCAGAATGAGGGCCGTGGGATCTGATTAGGTAATTTAGATACCGTGTGAGTTTAATAATACCTGAGCTGCCTTTGGCTGTCAGCCCGTCACTTCCCTGGTAGGAACCACCACGTTCTGCTACTGCTTCTGTAAACTTCTTACCTGCAATACCTTATTTAGTCCAAATAGGTATTAAGGGCTGCAGGTGAGGTAAACCTTTACTTCTTCCATGTGGATGTTAGTGATAGGGTGGAGGAGGTGAAATGGCTGTTTTAAATGCATTTTCCCTGGTAGAGTTCCACGTGCAGCACATATTGTTTTTCTCGAAAATGAAATTTTTCCAACGTGAGATGCTTTGTTTGAGCACTGCAGATGCTGTGCCAGGTTTCAGTAGTGCTGGGCCATTGAAGCTGATGTCACTGGCAGTTTTGAAGCTCAGTTTATCCAAGGTGGTTATTTCACCCCCATGGCTCCAGACTTCCCTGGCTTGCTCCTGCAGCTGAGGGTCTCTGTGGGGTGAGAAGCCAACTTCCCCTGTGTCCCTCTGGGTGAGGGATTGCAGAGGCAGCCTGGGTACCTCACCTCACATACCCATAAGGGAAAATTTTGGCTGCAATTTTAATGCCACATCTCCTCCCTTCCTCTCTCCTTTCCGCCAATTAGCATTTTTTGGAAATTAGAGTCTCATGAAGCCTGCTAACATAAATAAAAGTGTTTTAGGATTTGTTTGCTTTAATTAAAAAGTGTCTTTCTGAAAGGATTTTGTTAAACATCTTTCTTAAACAGTGCTGTGCCAGTAACAGCAACATTAGTAATAGTGATAAGACCCAGAAAGGAAAACCAACTAGAAAGCAAAATGAAATGTTTCTTTGTCCAAAAAATAAATGGTCGTCTCAGGAAAGCATAGGCAACCCTGGGCAGGGATAGTTACAATTAGGTTGATCAAAACAGTAGAAAACATAAAATATTAAATAAATTCTGCAAAGGTAGAGAGTGGGGCTGCATGAGGTCACTCTTTTTGCTGTTTTTGTTTTCCCTTTTTTTGACTGTTGCTATTTTTTTTTCTACCTACAACCCAAGATGTTCTCAGAGCTTTCCAAATAGGAAATAAGTTGCTTTTCATGTAGTGATAAATTATTTTTCGTAGTGAAGATGGACTGATTGTAAGGGTAATGATATTAATGGGATTTATATGAAAGCATCCAATTAAAAAATCGAAAAAGCTGCATCAAACATGACTCTACAATGTAATAAAATCATATAATAAATATGTGGTCCTGCCACACCATATTACCTAGTTTGATTAATTGAACCTTACATGTGCAAAGATAGTCATTATCAGACTTCTCAGCCATCAAGGAAGAACAGTCTCAATTATTTTCACAATGAAATAATCATTGCTTTTTTGTGTGTTCTGCCATCTGGAAAGAGAAAACATTAGCTGCCATGACTGTGAAATGCATGATCTTGCAGAACTGTATGAAGTTGATTCTACTTGATGCTGGACTCCTGCAGCCTTAGTGTGGGCTGTAATTTATTCAGTCACATACAAAACACGTTGCTTTTCTCTTCTTGGACCCTTGTGCTTTTTTTCCCCTTTTCTTTCCTTTTTTACCAAGAAAAAAAAAAGACACCTCTCTCTCCAGAAGTCTTCCCCACTGCAGGCCCTTTAGGGATGCTTTACAGCCTCTGCTTGTGAAATGGCAAATGAGCAGTTTCCTGGTTTTGCTTCAACACTTCCTCATTTCCTCCCTTGCCTTGGCCATGCGGTGGAAATGCTGCTGGAGCAATTTGCTCCCTGACACAGCAAGATGAGAAGGTGGGCTCTGGGGCTTTGTCCCCCTGCCATCAGCTGGGAGTGCCTCTGGATGTGTCTGAGCTGGAGCAAATCACCTGTGCCCGTAGACCTCCTGTCTCCAGTAAATCATAAGCATCTCAATCTTTTTGTCAGGCCGTGATATGAGACTCCACATCTGAATTTCAATATGAGGGGAGAGAGGCTGATTAAGTGTTTGAGATAAGGTTATGTGACACCACAGGTTAAAAATACCTGAACTGATTTTGGCCCAATGCCTGAGAACCACATTGCAATGTATTCAGGTGGTGCTGAAAAAGCTTCTGAGGAGTTTGTTGTCTTCTGCTTTATGCAAGCACTTCTTCATGAGTGGTCTTTTAGAAGCTGCATCCCTCTTGTTTTACAGCATTGCTTTGGACTTTATCTTGCATTTCTTACCTAGTATATTACCAATGTGTTGAGTTATAAGAAAAAGTGTAATAATTCCTAGCCATTTAGGAAGAAAAGGACAAATATTTTTGTTTGGCACAAATGTCTGGAGAAATAGATCCCCAAAATACTATGCAGCCTAATACAAGTTCTCCTAAGCAATGCTAGTTGAACACCTAACAGGTACTTTGTCTTAGCAAAATAAAAACAAAACAAAAACCTGACAAACAAAACCAAACAAGCACAAAACTGTATAACTTACAATGTGCAAGTTATAAAAAAAGCAGTGTGCTTCTGGTAGATCTGGGAAATAAGAGAAATTCAAGAATCTCCTGAGTCTTATGACTCTATATAATTCTAGTATTTTACCAGTTGTTTTTTATTCATGGCTTATATTTTTATAAATATTCTTAGTGATGACAAGAAACTTTGGGTGTGTGTCTACATAATAGGAAAGGTCTGCCAAGTAAAAAGCTTAGACCAGGCAAGCTGGTCTGGCTTGTTTAAATTCTTGCCTGTGTTTAGTACTTTAAAAGCTATAGATGGACACAGAACAATTCAGAATATTGCACTGGATTTTTGGTATCACTGTTGTGAACTTTATGTTTAAAGACTTCTCTTATTTTCTGTGGGAATTACCATATTCCAGGAGTCTTATGCAGAAATGTGACTTTCCTAATGCACTTGATTTACTTTCTTATTTTCTTTGGTTGATTTCAGACGTAAACTTGCCTGCTAATTTTTTCTAGTTCTATGAAATGTGATGTTGAGTGTGTTAGTCATGCATGTTCCTGTTCTTTTACAGATGGGCTGAAGCCAGATACCAAGATGCTTCTAACTGCTGCCTCCAAGAAGAAATCCAAGGGAGGGAAGGGAGATGTGACCAAAGAGGAGGAAAGCAGCAAGAATGATTCAGCCCAACCTGTTACTATCTCTCTCATTTTTAAAAGATATGTTTTTGACACACAGAAGAAAATGATTCAGTCCTGAGGAAGCAAGAGAGGTCTCTGATTACACCTGAAAGTCCAGACCCTGAAATGAATTGAGGTGGAATGTGTTGTCCAAACACATTAGACCTGTTCCTTCCTCACAAACAGAGCCTGGAAGTTCCTGCTGACTATGTGCCTCCTTCCAAAATCTCTGCAATCTCATATTGTTCTGTTCAAATTTGTTTATTCTGTCGTCTCTGTGATGTGAATCTTTATAGCATCTCAGAGAATCTCACCTGCCAGATGAGCACATTTGGGCGTACATTCTAATTGCACTGTTTTTCTGGAGTATTGTGTTGAAGTTTCTCTTGATTTAGAAGTTTGCCACAATTATTAATCTAAATCAAGTCAAGATTTAGTGAAGTGAAGTTCATGTGACCGACAAAGTGAAGCTGATTATTCTAGGCTTACTTCCTTGAGCAAAGTGGGAGACAGAAAGCACACAATTTAATAGGTGAAACCTAAAATGGATGTTTCACATTCCTTCAGTTGCAACTATGTAAGATGCTATCTGAGAGATGGTATGGATGTTTTTTATAAATATGATTTATATCTAGAAATGTTTTTCATATTAAACATAATGGTCTGTGTAGCTGAGAGTCTTAATTGTTCTGTTTGCTGTTCCAAAGGTTCAGAACTTATCTTCAGTGACATTTTATTATTCATGTCACTGATTTTCCTGCCTGTTCTGCAATGAATCCTATTCCTGAACTGTTTTCTTTTTCTTTTTTTTTCTTTTTTTTTTTTTGGTAATCAAAATGCCTTTTGTGTGCGAAGCAAAAAGTTGCCTCTGGAAATAGTCAAGGGCTTTATTTCATTAAAATAATGATAGAAGATTGCTGTATAAGCCTTGTAAAATGAGTATCTCCAAGATGCTTTAGAAACCATTAGTTGTTTAATAGGGATTTCATGGCTGCTTTAGTTCTTTCTCTCAATTTCATGTCCTAGGCTCATAAAAAGGAGAGCACTGGTAATATCCCTTCTTTGTTACATACAAAGTATAGGACACCCTAACATGACACTACCAACAATTCCACAGGTATGAAAGCTTCAGTCTGGACCAGAAAGTGGATTTAGGCTTGGCAGCATGGAAATAGTTCATTCCTGCTTCTTGAACAAAAAGAACACCTGCTTGTTGATGCTAAATAGCAGCCTGTGACCCATTTGCTGAAGTCAATTATAAATGGTGACCACATGTCTAATGTAAGTGCATTAGCTGCACATGGAGGTAAATAATTGCTACATTCATTCTTATTGACTATATTATTATACCCCTTGATGGGCATGAGTCCATCATGTTAACATAATCCTGATTTTTTCCGGTCTTTTCCTTTTAATTTCCAGGTAACCAAAGTGGCTATAAATGGCGAAGCTATCAGGTATTGAGAGGATATTTACAGTTGGGCAGTTGTGAGACAGGGCAAGCCTGGTGTCTAAACTAGGCTGATGGTGCCCCTTTAAATCAGAACAGAAACAGTGCTTTGTGTAATAATCCCAAACAGTTTCTGCTGAGTGAGTCCCAGCAAAGCTTTAGCACATCCCTTAAGATTATGGGGTATGCTTTCAGTGTGATCCCAGAGGAATTAGGCAGGCAACTTCAGCTATTGGCTTAACGTGACTTGTGCTGCCAGCCTTGCTGGAAAATGTATCCTTCTATAATGGAAAAAATGTATTTCACACCCCTGTCACCTCTCCTTCCCCATTTCTCTCTTCTTCCCAAACACCCCCAAAGGCAGTCTGTGGAAAGAATATTTATAATGTTATCTTTCTTTTAATCCTTTATCAAATCCTGTTTTGTACTCTGCACTGTTACCTCTGCCTAAGATACTGCAGTGATGGAACACAGAGAAACAGTTGACATAGAAGGAACAGTGTTATTATCATCCCAGGTTAGTCTAAGAATTTTTGGTATAAATAGACCTTATAATTAAAAAAAAATTATTAAGGAACTTATATATGTATAGTTCTAGTGTCCTTGCCAAATTTTAAATGGGTTGCTAATTTGGAGTATTGGAAAGAAAAGGAGAGTGATCAGGAGAGGCGCTTCCAGAGTTATCCCTGCACTTACAGGGTTTTGTCTTTCTCATTTCTAAGCCACTTTTGAGTAGTTCTGGAGAGGAGGTTGTCACTGTAAATGGGGGTATGTATTTTTACAAAGGCCTATCTGATGAATGTTTTCCCCCCCTACACCGTGGATTGCCCTTAACAGGATCAGTGAGTCTGTTGTTATGGAACTTGATCCCTTTGAAAACTCATTAACCCTGAACACTTAGATTTGCAGTCCTCTGCTCGACTGAAAGGACTGCTAGTGCAGAGTCCCATGGTTTATTTGCTTGGGCTGCTCCAAGGGAGGGAGCAGCAATACTTCCAGAGTTGGACCTACATCCCTTTCTCATCCAGTCTCTTGTAAACATATTTTTAAAATCTTCCACCTCATTTCCAGACTAGCATACTAACTTGGCATTTTGATTCCATCTTCTCAGTCTAAGACCTAACCTCGTCCTCAGTGCTCCCATTTCCTTCTTTGCTCATTGCTTCTCCTTGCTCTGGCTCTGCTCTTGACCTGGAGATCTGTGGCAAAGTGGGAGACAGAAAGCACACAAAGCTCCCACGATGGTTGCAGGGAGCCCAGCGAGGTGGGGAAGGCTGTCAGCCTGCAGCTCACACCAGCTCCTGTGTGCACTGAGGAGCTGCCTCTTGGCTTGGGCAGAGACTCCTGGGCAGCTTTGCTGAACCCATGGGAGCAGGCTGTGCCTTCCCCTGCCACCATACCCTGTCCTTGTGCCTTGGAATCCCCTGTGGAAAGCCCCTGTCACAAAGCCCCATCCTCTCATTTTGCTCCTGTTGCAGAGGTTTGTGCAGAACACACAGCTGGGGAGGGATCTGTTGAAGACTGGGGTTTGATTTTGTGTTTCTCCCGATGCAGAATTCCAAAAGGAGAACCTAAATGTGCCCAAGAACTTTGATAATAATGTGCTATTACTGCAGATCTCTGGCTGCTGTCCTGAGGCTGTTGGATACACATTCGAAAAAGGGTGAAATGGTGGAACAAAATGATTATGGGAAAATCAAAGCTTTTAAAGACATTTGTAGGATGAACAGATGTTCAAACATTCTTTTATTTGGTTTCCAGACAGACGTAGAGACTTTCCTTTCATCCTCATAATCAGTGCATTATGCTGTAATTTGTAAAAATGGCATTAAAAAAATATTAACAGGGTCATATTGTGATCTACTGACTCTGTGTCATTAAGCCGTGAAGTTAAGAACGGCAACTGGGAACATGGGTTAAATGTTGCAGAATGTACTGTACCAGCATATATTGTCAGACTGTGTTATAATGAGTCCAAAATGGAATAAAGATGTAAGGAGTTTTTTTTAATACTGCTAAGGTTGTCAGTGTTGCAAAACTAGAAATTATTACGGCTGTGCAGATGTTCGGTGAGTAATACATCTTCGGCTTGTGGGGAGAGTAGCAGGGAGAAAAGCTTTGTTTTTACAAGCCTGTTTTCTGCTTTTCCTTGGAATTTATTTTGGGACTGCAGTCTGGCTTGTGATCATGCCAGAGGTCTGGAGCCAGCAGGGTCAATGCTGTGCTTGTGGTAGCAAGGATTCAGTAGGTGGCATCCTTTGCTTGGAATCAAAGCTGAGTCTCCCCACCTAAAAAGGGGGTTTTCACTGGAACTGAGACTGAAAGCTTTGTATCAGGCTTGCATCCCAGCTCTTAAAAAACAGCTTCTATTAAAAGCTACAATGCATTTAATGTCTGGGAAAGAGCCATCAACTCCAACCCGTTGACCAAACCCTGAGGCACTGGTGTCTTTTCTGTGTGTGTTTTTGGCTCAGCTGAAAATAGCTCTGCCTCTTAAATCCTGTGTTGGTTGCAAGCACCTGACTTTGCAAAGTGAGCCATTTGCACTAGGGGAATTCTTGATGTGTCCAAGGCATCTCTTTCTGGGCAATAGCACTTTCTTTACCTTTTGGACTCTGCAGTTGATCAGCCACGGGGTGGCAGAGCAAAGTGAGAGCCCAGCACTGCTCATGGGGAGTTGCAGTGGTGCAGCCACAGTCCACCCCAGGACTGTTTGCCTCTCACTACTGGGAGAGCAGCTCTGTGTTTACATCTGCAAAGTGCTCTGGGATCTTATGAAATGAAGGATGAAAGGCAGCAGAGGAATGCTACTTTATTAGCAGTTTCAAAAACCCTTCATGTTTCCCTTTTAGTTATATCCACAGTGAGCTGGAAAGCTCCTCATTTACAAACACATGAGTTTTAAACAAACTTACTGAGGATATAAATAGAATAATTTTAAGATAGAGCCTAGCATGGGGAGCTAACCTGCCACGCCTGGGAGAAGGACGGAATGACTGCAATTTGTGGTAAGGCCAGTTTTGCTAGATGATGGGCATCCAGAAGGAATCCAGGGGCCTGGGGAGGTAGTGTTTAAGCAAGATACTGGTAGTCTTCTAGGATCTCCCACAAATTCTTCTGCTGTTCTGTGCAAAAATAGGTTGAAAACATCATTTTACACAGCTGTAGCTCCACAGTAGACAATATAGAAGAGGAAAAAGAATACAGTGGATCTGCTTATTTCCCATTGTCAATGCCAGAATATGGAGTATTTTCTCACATCTGCTGCTGTGCATCCTGTTCTAGTTTAAGTTCCAATTGTTGGGTTTCCATTCCTCTCTAGGTGTTACAGTTGTTTATTTTCATTTGTGTGTCTGATACAAGTGCTTTTCCAAGATGGGATAATCAGTCTGCAGGAATTGGATCATCCACCTCTCCCTCAAGGTGACTGTTGCTTGTCAAAGGTGAGTCCTGTAAGGAGCATCTAAGCCACATGTTTCTGATATGCATTTGTATGCTTTTTCTAGGAAAGGACAGGAGAGAGAATCTCTCAAATTCTCCTTTTTTATTTCACAATCAGCTGTGAAAGGAACTTGTTGAACAGAATCAGAAAACTCTGCAAGATCTTTGGTAAATCTGAGCCCTGTGCTGCTTTACAAGACACATTCTTAAAAACGTGACTGTCTTTTTGCGTCCTTGCCGGTCCTGCCTGTTCTAGTTCATATTTCTTAACCAAAAGCTAATTTGAGGTCTGGATCAAATGCTGCTAAACTGACAACCCCAGTAGTGAATGAGGTGCCTGCTAACACCCCTGCATTGGCATTTTGGCTAAACTGATCTGATTACTTTTGAACCTTTAAGAAAGCTAGGCAGTTCATTAGCTCTAGCATGTTCTGTTTAGATCAATTTCTTCTCCTTTGAGTGGAAGTCATGCAGTCTTCTTGTGTTTTGGTTGATCTTTCTGAGATTTCTCAAGGGCCTCATTCATGTCAATCAGAGTGACTCCATCCTTTTTGGACCACAAAATTGCTTTTATTAGGCTATATGTGGCCCCCATTCAGACATGTAGGAACCAGTTCTTTTATACTATTTTCTGTGAAAACTGATATTTTAGTGCCTATAACTTCAGTCTGACAGTTAGGAGTGATCCATGCCCTCATGGTGAATTCATTCCCAAAACAGCATTCCATAAGGACAAGCTGAAACTTAGACCCCACACAGAGGTTTTGCCTAAATTTCTTAGTTTTTGCTAAAGTAAGCGATCCGTCATCTAGTTTTCTTTCTTAAGCCTCACTTCAACCAAAGCTGACTTGAACTCTGCACTCTTTGAGAACACAGTTTTGTTACCTGAAAAAAATCAAGGTCTTTCAGAAGCTTTTCTAGACACTGTCAAGTTACTGAAATACTACCTGCATTGGTGCCCACCTCTGTTAAATGGATATGGGGTTTTTTTTCTGCAGAGTGCTGGTCATATTGTCTGTCAGGATATTAGAAATGCAGGTGGGGTAGTTACCTACTTACTGTACAGGAATAACCAAAATTATTCCCCCCCAAAAACCAGGCATCTGAGAAGTGTGTTTTCTCATGTACATCTAATTTGTTTCTTCTTTAGGTGAGCTAAGATAGGTTTCAATTGTTGATGAATATGGAAGGGAAAATGAAGGGATGGTGTTGTCACCTTGCCTTTTAAAAATATTGTTGGGGAGCTCTGGCAAGAGAAGCATTTTGTTTGAAGAGAAATGCAAATCACTTTATACCTCAGTGTGGGGGGTTTTTGTGTTGTTTTCAACTGTGAAGATTCATCTGTGCTTAAAATCCCACTGGGTAAGTGAACAGTTTGGTCTCCATCCAGTTCTAAGTTGAATTGTAAATCTCATTTGCTATCTGGCAAAGCATGGCATGACTGGGCAGTTTCAAGCAGAGATCTGGATTGAGAACAGTGGAAGAACACAGAGGTTTGCCAGATTGGAATGAAAATTGAGCTGTCAGGAACACAAAACTCATGGAGATGCATGAGTTTAGGCTGAAATGTATTTGTAGAGATCTAGAACTGCTGTAATAATGGTATCTGAGTTTATTTATTAAACAATCCTGTTGTTACAGCAGGTACATAAGTATTTAAGCATTACAGTTTAACATATACAATTTCTTTTAAAGGTAAAGTTGCTGCAAGATTAGTATTGAGAAAGGCTCTTGCAAAGCATTTTGATTCCTCACTACCAAGTGCTGACAGTATTTGACAATTTTTGTCTTTGATATATGATGTATTTCAAAACCACATCATTATGTACTCCCTACCCTACCCACCCTTCTATGCAGTGAAACCATGCCCAATTGATGGGTATAAAAGTGAGAGAATGAATTTGGTCAGTTGTCCACAGTCACATGTGGGATGTCACGGGGTGCAGCTGAGTCTCCAGACTATGGCTCCTGCTGCTTCTCTTCCCATATTTCCCTTGCTGCCACGTGAAGGGCACTGATGAGTCTGTTGTTGCCAGCCTTGAGGGAAGTCAGTCTGGACTCCCCAGAAAATTTCCTTTCTTTTCTGAGACAAAGTGAGAGGAAGTCTGTCATAACTTTACCTTTCCCAGGCAATGCAGACAGAGTTTGTGCACATGGTCCATATTTGCTTGGTCCATCTCCCAAAGGCAGGTGCTAAAATGGATTATCTGTGGGTAGTCCTCCACCCTAACACAGAAAGCTCATGTAAGAATTGGTTCTTGTGTCCCACTACTAAAACAGGCAGAAGTGAACTTTTGATAACTTTGTCCACAATTATTTGCTTAAAATACTAACATTAAAGTCATCTATGAAAGAGCAGCAAAGACCACCTTCAATTTGTACATAAGGCTTGCTAATTTGCAATGTTAGTTTTGCTGGTTAGTGTGGGGTGGTTTTTTTTTCCGTTAATTAGAAATTTTAATTAGAGCATGCTGTGTATTAAGATGTTAAAGCTTTGACTGGCAGTTTGGAATTGCAGGAGGATCAGCTGTGTCTGTAGGGCTGCAGCACAACAGGGATTAGCTTGCACCCTCCTGCCTGCAGGTGTGTTTTGCTTCTTGAGTTGGATCATCAGGAAATGTCCCTCAAGGTAGGCAGCATTCATCTTCCTGATCAGACCTCATCTGTGCTGGGGGGCCTGAGCTTAGGGGAGAGCTGCAGATTCACAGATCATACAGGGGTGTAAGGGCAAAGGCTCCAACCTGAATGACAAATAGGTCACTTGTTGGAGTGTTTCACCACAGCACCTTTGTCTGCTTACTCCAATTGTGCAGGAAGGTTCCTTGTCTTTGGACATCAGTTACTGTGTTGGCACTTCTGCAGCTCCAGTTTTCAGTGCTGTAATGCAGAAGAGCTGCCTGAAGAGATTTCCTCATCCCATTTCTGCTGATCTGGGCTGTCTGTTACACACCATGCACTGTGAGTTGCTGGGTGTGAGGGAGCCCTGTGGGCTGATATATTTTGAGTTTTTCAAGCTCCCTTACCTCATTTTTCTTCTCTCCTTCTTTAAAGCAGATTCAAGGGGAGATAGGATAGATTCTAAAACATTAGCATTTAATGTTTCCAGCATCACAGTCCTGGAAAGTACAAAAACTTCTGCCATGGATAATTATGGAATAACCTGTATAAGGAAACTGTTTCCCCAGACTCCTCACACTTGGTAGATATCTTGTGTCCTTTGAGCCTGAAAATTCGTATTTTTGTTCTGTCTAGAGTAAGTGTGGGTTTTTCTGTTAGCCAGACAAATACACAATCATTTAAAAAACTGCTGAAATGCATTTTCCAAGATATCTTGTAGCACTCTAACCCGCAAACTAATTATGGTACTGCAATTATAATTTGCTATTTTGAGTTGATTTCACGTTCTGCTGGAACAGAAGTCATGATTTCCCTTATTTCTTGCTGTTTGTTTATCAGATGTCATCTGTCTTCAGAAGTGCAAATCTTTGCAACCTCTGTTGGTATAAAAAACTATCCATGCTTCTAATGGTTTTAGTAAATCAATATGCTCTCCAAAATGAAGACTGAGCATTTTAATAATTTCAATATTACCTGTCCTTTTTCTTAAGCAGACATCCCACAGAGTCCTGCTCTGCAGGGTCCATGTTCTATTGAGAGTTTGCATCGATGCCCAAATCTTTCACTGTGGATTCTTCTGTTAATGTATCCATGTAGTTCAATTTATACATTATTTATAGTTAACTTTCACTTGTCAATACTCAATTTCAGCCTAGCTTTGGAGGCACTTAAGTTCTTCCTCCTCTTCCTGCCAGCTAAATTAACCTTCTGCTATTTGCAAATCTTGTTCAGTTATAGTTCTTCCCTTTCTGGAGGATCACTAGTTAAGCAGCATTGAGTTAGTGTGGACTTCTTTCACACTTGTTTAAGCTTTCATTTGATTAAAGCCAGATTCTTACTTTACTTCTATCCTTTTCTTTCTTTGCTTTTCTTGCAGAAAGCCTTTGGAAAGCCAATGGTTTATGAATGTGTGTGTATAATTCCAGAATAGTAGAGGTACCCAGTTTTACTTGGCTTTTTTTGGTGCTTAGTGAATGACATTGATCAGGATGATTGGCCAGCCTGGTTTTGATTGTTGCCTCATGGTTTTATCTGGAGTAAGCATTGGAGTAAGCTGACATTGGTCTGTAATTCCCTTGTAAGTTCTGTTTTAAAGAAAGTGATAACTCTGGTAATTGTCTGTAGTTAAGACATGTATGTCTTTCAGTATATAAATCATTTCATGATGCTGTCAATAATCAGTGAGTAATTTTATCAGTTATTTTCTGCTGATTGTGCCCTTACTTAGTGGACTTGCCATTTTTATACTGATCAATAGAAATGGCTATGTTCATAATGAATGTTATTGATTATCTCCACTTTTTGCTGGGCAGTTGTAGTTCAAAGTTGATCACAAAATTGGCTCACACATCAACACAAGTTCTAGAGTTCCTCACCTGACTGTGAAAACAGATTCCATTTGAAATTTGTAAAGATGAAACTTTTATTTTCATCTGAACTTTAAGCTAGCGTAGTCAGAAAGCATGGAATGAGTTTTTTGCAGGAAGGACTTTTGCAGGTATTGTGGATGTTGAGGTGGACAACCCTTGAGGAGTGGGTGAGCAAACCCAGTGTCACCATTCTGCACTTGGCTGCTCCTGGCTTCTGCCTGTTGCAGTAACACTGAGTCCAGCATTTCAGTGTCTTAAAAAGGGAACATCAGGAGAGGCTTTGCAGCAAGTTGAAAATGAGCAGTGATGTAGAAAATACGGCATGATTGGAAAAAGGCTGATTTAATTAAACGTTTGTGGCTGAGACATTCTGGTGTAAACAGCCTGTGGCTCCTGGCTTGCAAATTAGGTGTCTTTCTGTTTGTGGCCAATCTCACTGTTTGTGCTTGTGGTACTGGAGTTTCTGTCCCTCTGAGCTCAAAATATCAAATCCAGGTGAGTGACTTGCACATTATGGAATAGGAGAATCCCTTCACTTAAGCCCAGGTGTGCAGCCTTTCCTGGAGGGGTGGCCAGCAACAGCACAGTGTGTTACAGAGCAGCAGTGCCACATCCATTCCGGCTTGTGGCAACTGTGTGTGACAAGGAGCTCTGTTACATGTATGATTTGGAGGACAATACAATAGTGTTTGTCTAAGACTGCACCAAATCCCATTGAAAGTACAATATACTGAGCTTCCACTCTGTTTCTGACATCTCCATTTTTGTCTTGGAATCCTGTGGCTTGCTTTGTTACCAATATAAAAATATTAAGACAGCAAACCTTTTTTCTGGTCCATTGGCAAGATCTCATCTGAATCTGTGACTGATAAGCATCTCTCTGCACCTTCTCAGTAAGGAGCTGTCATCTGTTAGATGTATATAGAATGGCAGGAACTATTATGTTTTGAAGGAAATCCTAAAGTCATCTTGTCCCTTTTCCTACCCAAGGGAAGGATCAGTTGTATACATGTTCTTTTCTGGTGTCCAGCTAACTGGTTTTTAGAGATTTTTTTCACTAGCTGTTGCAGGTCTTCATTATCATTAGGGTTGTTTGGGAGGGCAAAGGAACTGATTTTTTCTCCCAGTATTTTCCTTGTTGCAGTGTAAGCCTATTTATATATATTTTTTTTTTATCCCCTGTGATACAGAGAACAGTCTATTCCTTTTCATTTTGCAGTGTTCTTTATGTGCTTGAAGACTGAGCATGGATGTGATCAATCTTCTTTCCTCTGGACTAAATGTTCTTTGTTGGTACAGTCTCTCCCCTTGGGGGCTGTGTTTCCTGGACCTGGGCTTGTTTCTGTCTTCCTGAGTTTCTCCAAATGGTCAGTGTCTTTTCTGAAGCACACTTCTCTCAGCCAGGCAATTCTCTAGCTAAGACCTCATGAGTGCTGACTGATTCAAGCAGGATTTTAACTCTGGGGGTGTCCCAGGACATCTTCCTGTTTATGCTTCCCCATCTGCAGGTTTTGCAGAATCAGGAGTTTATTGCCTTGAGTTTAATGTGTGAGCTGAGACCATGATACCTCTCTGTGGGTTTGTTAATATAGGCTTTCCATTTTTCATTTTGTATTTACACATTTCAACATCCCCTCTTAAATAGCTTCTTATATTTTCAGACTACTGTCCCAGTTTGCTGGGTTCACTTAAATTCTAGTCCTTTCCTCCAGCATACTCTTTCCCACCTGATCTATCCAGTCACTGAGACCATTAATGAAAATATTGAATAGAATTAGCTCAAGGACAGGCGTTTGTGAGCCATACTTAATACATCCTCCCAAACAGCATACCATTGATAACTGTTCTCTTAATATTCTCAAAACAGTCTCATGCTCAGCCTATAGTTACTTTCTCTAGGTGACTTTTCCCTAGCTTGCTTATGCGAATGTCTTGTGGAAAACTGTAAAAAGTTTTTTCTAAATCAAGCTACCTACGCCTATATTCCAGGTAATATTTTCAGAGTTTTTCACTCTGCTTTTATTTGGCTTCAGCTGCAAAACTGGGCCTGTGTGGAGCCTGCTGCCCCAAGGCATGTGTTTATTTTTGGATTTTACTAGAATACGTTTTTCTTAGGAAAGTTAAAATTTTTAATGTGTGAGAGGATGCTCAGGAATGTGGACTAGTTTGGTACAAATTATGCTGTACACAGCTGATATGCAAGTTTTCCTGGTTCTGTAGGTGCATTTTAATCTTGACCTCCAAGACTGTGTTTGCAGCCTGGTTTAAGTATTCTGCAGTCACAGCCCTAAATCAGAGCTGTCATCAAACACCCAAGTGCTGAGCATCCAAACCCAGCCTGGACCCAGTTTCAGCCCTGCAGCTTCTCTCTCATGGCTCCTGTCTAAATCACACTTTGGTGACAAGGGTGAATCCTAACAGGAGTCCAAGGAGACATTCAGGTTCATTTTCATGTATGGGATAACGGGATTTGAATTGCTGGTGAGTATTCTGGTCCATTTCAGTATCACAATGCTTTCAGGTGTGATTAAAATGTTTTTGTTAACATTTAAAAATCAAATAAGACATTTTCTGATAATTCCTTCTCCTTTCTTGGCCTTGTAATAAGCATATAATAAATTCAACAGCTGATGTCATGAGGAGCTATTGGATTTAAGCCCATCTGAACATGGAGATATTAGGACACCTCCTGCACCTTTGTGTGTAATGAATGGGTCTTAGCTATTATAAAGTGCTGCACAACTTCACCTCTGCACAGGGTGTTCAGCAAACAATCCCCAGCAGAAAATGCCTGCTGTTTCCTAAGCCATGGGAAATGCTCTCTTACTCCTTTAGCCCCACTGCACTTGCCTGGTTTTTCCCCCTGCTCGCTCCAAAGAGGAGGGAAACATATCTTTACAACCACACTAGCAAGAATTAGCCCAACTGTATTTTACAGGTAAACTAACAAATAAGAGGAGAATCTGAGCAGCCCCCAGGGACTGAATTTGTTTGCTGCTGGGCTGTTCTATCTGCAGCTGGCATCACTGGAAACCCGAGTGCTCCATTAGAAGTCAACAACCTCTGTTGGCTGGGGCACAGGGCAAACAGAGCCAGCCTGTTTTGCAGACAGACTGACGGCCTTTATCTCCCCCCACCCAGCTCGGGATGGGAAATGATGAGACTCTGCAACAAAAAGCTTGAAACTGGGACTCGAGGCTCTTACCCTGCAGCTGTCATTCCAAGGAGGAGCAGAGAGACAAGGTTGGCTTCAGGGCTGTGTGGGAAATTCACTGAGCACAACACATTCAGTGAGGATTCCTCGTCTGTAGGAATGGGGAATAATGCCTGGTGCTGGTGTGGGTCCCAGGTGGTGACATGGGGAGGTGCATCTGGAAATCTCCATTCCAAAACCTTGGGGATGGCGTAAGTTCCAGCTCTAAGCTGATGAGGACAATAGTCTGTTATAGGGTCTACCTTTTAACCATGCCTGTGGATTTAGTGTCTTAAGCAGCAGCATTCTGCCCTCTCACCCACCCCAAGGAGGCTCAGGCTACCCTGTCCTGTAGCATTTTCTTCCAGTAAATGTGACTGTTCAAATGATGCCTTGATGCTCTGGTTGTTCCCAAAACAGAAAGCAGGGGTTATATGTTCTTTGGTGCCCATTGTGCAGCAGGATTAGATTGCACCTCAAACACCTGAGCTTAGGGATGATTAATGTGAAATACCCAGCATTTGGTGATTTCATCTTTTGAAAAGACAGCCCTTCAGCCAGGGGACAGTGTGCCACACAGGAAGTACACTGGGCTTTGATGGTATCGTATTCTGAAGGGAAATGCATGACAGTACTCTGAATGCAAGGGAAGTGGTCTTTCCACTCTGAGTTTGCAGATAATTGAGTGGTGAATTTATTGGTTCTCCCATGCAGAAGGAGTTATCTTTACCCCATCCTTGCTGCTTCTCTGTCCCTTTGTTCCACCGACAGTTTTTATCGGTGAACTCTTTGGTACAGCCAGAAAGTTGCTGTTAGTCATTGGCCTAAGGCCTTGTTTTGTTACTAAATGCTGCTGTTTTGTTTCTTGCTCTTTTCTTTTGCAGTCTGGGTGTATGAGCTACTCAACAGCAACACTGGAGTTTTGTGGCTGGTGGAGGTTTGAGCATAGTCCTACTCTCCTTTTACTTGTTATTTCTATCAGGCAATGTTATAAAATGTGTAGAGTTCCCCATATCAGCTGCCTTTTGTTCATCTTAATCTCTTTTTGGTGTGAGTGACCTTTAGATAACAGCCAAGATAGTAATTTGTGCTCTAAAAGCTTAACATAGAACTGAATGCTGCAAATTTTCTTTTGCTTTTAGCTTTCTGCCCTGTGTTGGGTGCATAGGTTGAATCATTATTCTAATTGCCTTTTGAAGGTAAATGTGGTATCCCATGAGTGGGATTTTCAGAAATACTAACCCTAAATCTACTCTTACAACAGCCAGAGTGAGTTTTATGGCTATTTTCTGGGGTAAGATTGTGCCCACAGTTTGCAGCTGAGGGCCCAAACCAAGCTGCTATACCTGATCTGGTATGGCTGCAGGAGTGACCTTGGTTGATCTTCAACAGAATTAGGGTGTTTTCCCCTGAATTATAGGGATTTAACCTCTTATTTGTAGGGCATACTGTGATGTCAGTTCAATAGTCTCTAAACCTCTCCTCACATACACAGTAAACTCTGGTATTCCTGCAGAGGAGGGGAAAATGAAGGGGGAACCCTTCAAAAATGAAGGAAAAATGAAGGTAGCCCATGAGCACAGACCTCTGAATGCATTTGGATATTGTCCTTTGATTATAACAGAGTGTGAAAACTCAGGATGGTCCTCTGCAAAATGGGGCAGGGATGGCTCCACCAAAAAATACTTCTGGCTTAGAGCTTGTGCCCATGTTTCATGTCAGTTTGAAACCATGGTGTTGCACTGTATCAAAGAATAATAGAGTTTATTATTAGCCTTTCAGCCCTTCTCCCTGAATAGGTCCAAGCCTACTGCTTGTCTCTGTGGCTTCTGAGACTTCACAGGTGTTGGAGTGGGGAAGAAGCTGAGTGATTTGAATGTCAGCAAGGATTTGGCTATCCTGCAGTTCCCTTAGCAAGTCTCTCTGGTGTGCACAGAGGCAAGTGCATCGTGTGTCTTTTTGATCCTAGTTTCAACTACTTTGTGTCTGTCATCTTCAGACTCCTGAAAAATTGCCCTGGATGTCTCATGGTCTCAAGAATCCCCATCTCTAAACACTTTGCAAGATATCTTTGATTTGCACTGTTCTCTGCCTCATGGTCTGTGACCAATGCTTTTTCTCCCTTCCCTGTTTTTTCTGACATGCTTCTGGTCAGGAGGTTTTGTTTCTTACAGCACCAGGAGCAGAGTTAGAGGCGGAAGCAATGCAAAACTCTGATATGTCCACATCTCTCTTCAATCTGTTTATCTTCCGCAGAGGCCTGATAGTGAATGACATTCATATAAACACTGGGGGAAAGACCTGATGTGCACAGTTCAAACATCCTGTCATAGCCTGGGCACATGTACCTGACTGAAAAATAAACACCTAACGTGCATAAACATCTGATGTGTTTTCCTGGTTAAAATTTTGTGTCCCTGTGCAGTGTTTTTGGAAGACCTACAGTTCATTCTTCTATTTTCCCACCATCCAAAAGATACAACATGGTTTTAATTCTGCTTCAAGCTGCTGGCTGTGACTTGACTGATGCTGTAGACAAGTTTATCTGAATGAAGGTTTATGTGATCTAACAAACAGTACTTCAATGAAATACTCAAATGCTTTTCTCTTTCCAGTGACCTGTAGACCTATTTTACACTATTTAACTTTGTACACTTGAGGGAAAGGACAGTGCTTCAGTCTAGAAAGCCATGTAGGTTGGGTCAGGCTATAATTTCAAACTCTGGAATCTCTATTCTTGCAAATTTTTCAGTACCAAAGTGGATAAAGTCACCAGGTCTGAAATAACTTTGCTTTCAGCAGAGGTTGGTGCTAAATGGTTTCCCAATATCTTTACCAATCTGAGTAATTCTGTGAATCTGTTAGACCATATGTAGCCATAGTTAAAATCAGGTTTGTTCACCCTGAAATTCCTGCAGCTTGAAAGAACTCAATCCTTAGATATTTTCATTGCTGCTTCTTTGTGTCAGCCTCCTGTAGTGGGATTTTTGACCTGAAGATCAGATGTTTTCTGGAACTGAGGGCATACAACAGATAAATTGCTGAAAAAGTTGTGAACAGAAGGTACAGGAAAACTCTTCTAGAGGCATCATTTGTAACAACTGTGGTCTGATTCCAGCTTCCAGCTGTGCACAGGACTGGACAGTCCTGAACATCTGTGGTGCTGCTCTGGCTGAGGTGGGTTCTCTGTGCTCCTCCTGCAGAGATAAAACTGATCCAACAGAAATGGCTGGGAAGCTCCTGCCCATGTGCAGTGTTCCACTGCACCCATCTGGCTGGAGGGACATGACAGTGTCCCAGGGCTGTGTTTCCAGAAGGCTGTTCCTTGTCATGGCAGGAGGGTGTGTGCTTTCCCATATTGCTCAGGACAGACCTCGGGCAAAGACCTTCAGGGTTTGTGCTTTCTCCTACAGCTGGGGAAGAAGATGGCAAACCCAGTCCAGGGGCTGCTGATGTTAGAGGGGATCAGACTTGGAGCCTGAAAGTCCTCAGTGATGACTATTTTGGCCTGTAACAAGGCTTGGTAAGATCTCTGGTAGAGACTTGTGCAGTTGACAGTTTTGCCTATGAGAAGAAGTTTGTTTTTAGTATGAGCTGCATTGTGTGTGCTGTTCATCCCTAGCTGTCTCTTTGCCCTCCTGCTATCCTCAGCTCTTTTCAGAAACCTTAGATTTATCGCTCTTGGATTGTCTGTCTTGTTCTAGCTTTTAAAAATAAAAGCTTTTCAAAGGGCCTTTGGAACAGGCTGTGTTATTTTTGGCTCAGGCTCTTAGTGACACTCATTGCAGAATTAAAACTTCTAATTAGAAAGCAAAAAAAGAAAAAAAAAGAGAAAAAAAAAAAAAGCAAGGGAAGGAAAACACATTGGTGCAAAATTAAGGTGGATATTTTAATTGCCCCAGAGGCATGGAATTGCAGTCCACTGCAGAGTTTGCTCTGCAGATCCAGAAGATCACTGTAGAAAATTATTACTGTTTTCCATAAGTAATCTAGAACCTTTAAATTTTAAAAGCTCAAACAAACATCTCTGCCAAGATACTTGGATGCTGCCTGAGTTTGATGCAAATGTCCTAATAAGAATCATTTAAAATTTACACACATGATGTTGGGAAGACGACGTAGCAGGAAAAAGTGGTGATTAAGGATAACAAGGGGAAAAAATTGGTGTAATGAAACAACAGATACAATGGAATTAGAAGTGCCGAAAACCGCTATGACCTTGGATTTTTTGAGTGATTCATTTCTCCTGTGCAAACTTCTTGAAAATTGCTTTGAGATCATCTGCCGTGAGGCTCTGTGTGAAGGGACATATCTGCAGGAATTCACGTGGGCTCCTTCCTGCTGTCGGTGGGTGCTGCCTGATGCTGATCTCTTTCCTTTTCCATGTGTGCATGCTTGGCCCTGGTCAAACCCTCAATTTTTTCAATGGTGCTTTTCACTGGAGCAGGGGTGGGAGGGCTGTGCTTGTTGATGTCTGTGTGTATTTGTGTCTGCCAGAACCCCCCCTGAGGTCCTAGTTGAGCTCTGCAAAGCTGTTTTGAGGGGAGAGGAAAAAGAAACACAGAAAAGGAGATGATTGACAGTAGCCCTTTAGATTTCTGTTGTTAATGCACCAGTAATAAGATAAGGCTTATCTTTAAATGTTCATGGAATCGAGACTTTGATGGAAACAGGCTTTTGGGTTAATATATTTTTGATAGATAAAGCAGAATGAAATGAATAGACCAGGGGAACATACAGTATTTAGAGAAAGACATATTTTTTGTTTAAATCTCTCTCCTGGCATGCTGTCGGGGAGCATGTGACACTCACATATAAATGGTGTGTTTGTAAACACACGCTCAGTGCATGTGTTTTAGGGGGATATGGGGGCCTAAAAGGGGTGTTACTGGGCTAAGAGGCTGCTGAGTGAGATGAAATCTGCCAGTTGAGATGAAAAATCTCACCTTCTGTCCCTCCACTTCCGTTCAAGTCCAGCCCTTGCTGGGTGGGTAAATGTGAACAGATAAGAGTTTGCAATGTAGAGATTTTGCCTCCCCCATGCTCTGACATGAGAAAGGAGTTGCGTGCCAGCCCCGTGGAGGAGTTTGGGCAGCAGTGTTCTGTTGTTTGAGCTGCACAGGGAGGGGTTGGGATGTCATAGTCATTAATACATTTCAGCTCAAGCCGTTTGGATGGTCTGTTTTGCATATTTGCACATTTGGAGGGAATTATCTCCCAACCGTGCGTAGTACAGTGTCTGGAAGGCCATGCCAAGGGGGCAGAGCCTACCTGCAGTGAAGAGCTGCAGCATCTGGGGCTTGGATCCCAGACCTCTGGGTTGCTGGTTTTCAGTTGTGTGTTTACATCACAATTGTTGAATTTTATCTGCCCAGCTTCATCCCTTCCTTTTATACCTCTTCGGTGAGGAGTCATCTGTCCTTCCTTGCCTCTCCCTGCCTGTGAACCTCTGCACTGCAGCCTCAGCCATCTGAGCCAGGCAAGTTTATTGTGTCTCTAACCTGCCTGAGCTCAAAATGATCTCTCCATCTCAGGATACGCTGACATACCCCCAGTATCTTACCAGATCTTACGAAGCATCACTGAAAATTCCTGCTAAAGAATCACGTGGAATTGCTGGTAAATGTTGCCTGGAAAGTGAGTGGCACAGTTGGGTGAAGAAAGTCCCAGAGTCTTCAAAGACAAACAATGGGGTCTAAAAATGTGTAATTCAGATCAGCCTGGGGGAGAAAGAGACACAAATTTTCATTTGCTCACACCAAATCTTTGGTGTGGTTGTGCCAGATTGGGGGTCTGATTTTTCTTGTTTTAATACAACTTCTTTAGCTTGGTCCAGGGTTTTGCTTGTTTTAAGAGGTTATAAAGTCAAATCTGGAAACACAGGGTAAAAGCTTTGGTTCTTTTCAAAACTGGTGACAGGAGTCTGACTTAATGCCATTAGGATTGGCATCAAATCCAGGCAAACAATTTTTCCAGGAGTAATTTTGCGTAGAACAGACTACAAGTGTAGTAGGGTTCAAATCCCTCATTCATTTATTATTTCTTGTTTTTTCAGCCTTTCACTAAGTGGTGAGTTCTGGGCTCTGACTTCCTGAGCTTGCTTATCCCTATTTGTGGTGTCCCTGCTTTCAGCTGGATGAGCATATCCATGCTTGTGGGCACCAGTCACAGGTGCCAGGCTTTGCACCACTCTGAAATTTGCTTCCTTTGAACAACTTTCATGTGTTTTGGTTCATTAGGAACCAAATGCATTTTAGAATCCTGCATATATGTTGGTTAGAACATATTTGTGTAGCTCACAGACCTCTATATTTAATTAACGTAAAACAACCATCTTGAATCTAAGAAGCTATCTAGTTGCAATTAGTTCTTGTTTGCTAATTAATTACCAATGGATGATTAAAGACTTGTTTACTGAGGTTTAGCAGCTATCAAGACACACATCTAGTACTCAGGGGATTTACTATGCAGTAACTGGATTGTTGAATTAAATTCTTATTGGAGACCTTTAAACTGTGACTGAAGAAAGCTGCTCTGCCGATGGAGTTTCTCTAACAGCTCACCCAGGTCCTCCTGGCCCTGCTGCCATGGCTACCATTGCTCTTAATGGAAGGGGACGTTAGGCTGATACTCCTGACTCACTGGGGTGAGTGACTTGTTTACCTGTGCAAATTAAAAGCAAGGAAAAGCAGGATCTGGGGTTTTGGCTGTGTTGGTGGAGCAGTGCTGCTCACCCACACTCCCAAATACATTCTGTCATGTCTGGCAGTCATTGTTCACCTTTGTATCTTTGTGGGTGCTCATCACATCTTAGTCCAAACAGACAGCCATGAATGGAGTCTGTTCTGTTGGGATTTGTTTGCACACTGGCTTTTGATTCTGCATGTAGGCTTTTGGTTTTGCTTCTTTTGACAATTTGCTGGGCTGTTTTGTTGAACTGTTTTAAGTCTGTGGGTTTGTTTCACATTCTGTCCCTGTGTTTATGGACTATTTGATCACCAAAAGCCCACAATTCTGCTCACCACTTGATGAATGAGAACAAGATTTATGGTGCCAATTAGTGGCTTTTTCGGGTAACCATCTTGAAGAGGCTTGAGAAGGTGGTTTGTTTGCTGCCTTTCCAAAGCCAAGCTCTTGAGGTGCCTGGAGATGTGCAACCATCATTGCTCACTGCTCTTGAGAGCCCTGCCCTGCATGTTGTGGATAAAACAACAGAAGGGAAAGTTAAACTGATACTCACACACAGAAGCTCTTGGGTTTGCCACAGAGAGTTGCTTCCTGCAGATTGGCATGAACAAAAGCTGTCCATGCAGGTGTTGGTGAATAATAAGGGACAGGAATGTGCTTTATTAGAGCAGCAGTTCAGAGTTTGGAGGGTTGGCTTTAAAAGCTGTCTGCAGGATCTTTAGCCTCTGTCAAGAACTGCTCTTCTATTTTGGCTTGTAGCGGTAGGTCATGAAAGGAGGTAGGAGACCAGCAAGGGTGCAGGGAGTTTCTACATGGAGACAAGCTTGGTAGGATTTCATGGAACAATTTTATCCATTCTTTCTTTTTCTCTTGTGCTTTCCTTATTTATAAGCCTGAGGTTTGGATTGCTTTTCTCCAGACTCTCTCACTAAGCGGAGCTGGCAGGGAAAAAAAAAAATCTGAGAGAATGAGCAACTGTGGCAGAAAACTGATTAAAAAGAATAATTAGCATTTGCCCCTGATAAATGAGCAAAGCCATTAATTAGACTGATTTACTCCTGGCTTTTTTTTTTCCCTTCTCCCTTTCCTCTCTCTCTTTTTTTTTTCCCTCTTTATCAAATGGCAGCGCCGTGACTGCCCCTTTGGTACGTTTTCATCAGCTTTTCACCAGTTGTCAGAGCTAACACCCTCCTTTCCTGGAGCCCAAGCAGCCTCTTGTAGCTAATGGATATGGAATGCAGCCAGAGCTGATAGCTGCTAGATCTCCACTGGCTTACAGGTGTTTCCATCATTACTGGCGTATTATCTGCCACTGGGTCCCCTTCTTCCTCCTCCTCCTCCTCTTTTCTCTCTGTTTTCACCCTTCTTTCCAGTGTTCTAGAAGTAATTACAGTTTATAAAAAAAATAAAAAGGCTGGCAGATTTTTAAGAATTTTATTTTATGCAACACGATGTCCCGGTGATCAAATCAATTTCTTTTTTTGGCACAGTGACAAACAGCGATGCTGCTGCTGTCGCCTGTTTGAATGTAATTACCAGGATGAAAGGGAGAATTTTAATTAAGACAATTTCCCCCCACACCTTCTTCCCTCCCCCTTATTCAAATAATGAGCTGGGGGCTGTGTTTTTTTAGTGTTGGGGTTTTTTTAATATGTGCTTTTTTATTAAGAAATACTAGTAATCATCAGACTATTGCATATTATATCATGACTATGCCCCCCCCCACACACACACACTCCCACCCTGATGAGAGCTGGCTGAAGGCTTGGGTCTGGGAAGAATGGGAAAATGATACATTCACAGTCTCAGATGGGGGCTTGGCACTGTACAAGCTAATATGAGCATAAAAGTCCTTGTTTCAAATCTTAAATGGTGCAAAAGGGATTGCAGGCATGTATATGGTGCTTGGAGGCTTTTGTGATTAATTATTATATGCATTCCTGTAATGCCCAGAGGTCAAATTCTTCACACAGTTTAGGGCCCTGGAAGGAGAGAAAGGCCCAAGTGGCTGCCTGGGAGCCAAACGCCACAGAAACATCACACATCTGGATTTGACCTTCATTCTTTAGACCCAGCTCTAATTGAGGGAAACATTTGAATTGTGTGCTGGGCAATGGGTAAGAGAAAGATGCTTCTGGGGTAGAGGGAGAAAGTTGCTGACAAAGGGCAGATGTGATGTGAAATGGGAGAAGAATATGCTGGGCTTTGTTGGAAGGAGCTGGTAGGGAGATGAGGAGAAGTAAATGGCAACTGGAGCTGGGAAATAAGGGAATGAGAGTTAATCTGGAATGAGCTGTACTTTCAATGTTCAAGCAAGTACAAATGGATAATTCTAATGAGCCTCTGGCAAGGGAGGTGCATTGGCAATGGGCTTGCAAGTAAACACCATCAGTTAGAGCTGGGGCTTTGTGGGGAGGATGTGAGGTGCTGGGCTAAGATTTTGGGGGGTAGCTGACCAAATTGCCTAATCAATCAATCCTGGTGAGTCTTAATTTTTATCTGAGAGGGGTGAGTGCTGGGGATAATTTTAACTGGCTGTTGCCTTGGAGGGACATGTTACCCTGCAGTTCTGTCACCTCTGTGCTCCTGATGCACAGGCAGGACCACAGAAAGGAATTTTTTTTTCTTTTTCCCTCTTTAGGGAGGCAAGGCACACCTTCCCAGTCCTGCTGAGATTTGCTCCTATCTGGGTTCACCCCATACCATGCATCACAAACCCACTGTGCTCCCAGACACAGGCAGGGCATCCTCTGCAGCCTAGGCATGCAGGTCTGTTAGCAATCCAGAGTGGCTGGTTCAGGGTAATTCAAACTGCCTCCTTCCCCCAGGGCAGGACATGCATTGCCTCCAAAATATGCTTTTTAACCTGCAGCCTTGGGACCAGGGCAGTGCCATTACTTGAGACTGAAATTAGGTCTTCAAAGGGTTGGTGTTGGAAGGGGCTACAGGGAAGAAGTTCATTTCCCAGATGTGTTTTCGAGGCACGTCTCGTGTCAGTGGAAGGTAATTTAGACCCATTTGGGTGCTTGGTTTCCCAGAACAACTGCAAGTTTATGTGTGATTTCCTTGGCTGTGCAGTGTGTGGCAGGAACCCTGAGCAGTCTGGTTCCCAGACTTCACCCTGCCTTCCTGAGGATCACTTCAGGTATGATGTGAGGATTGCTGGACAAATAGGAAAACCTGCAGAGCAAAGTAGGTGCCTGCCAAAAAATGAAGGCAGTGAGCTCTGTTTGGGTCTCTTCACTTGTTCAGTGATATTCAGAGGGGTTCCAGCTCTGCCTCCCACCTCACCTGTCTCGCCAGCTGCCATGGAGCAGTGGAGCTCAGGCATTTGGGCAGAGCTGGTTGAAACAGCTGAAAACAAGAAACTGGTCAAACTTGAACCCTGGCTGGATGGCTGCCCTTGTCCTCTGCCAAGAAACCATTCCTGCTTATAAAATCCATGTGCTTACACCTGGGTTTCAGGTCCAAATGGGGAACTTTTCTCCTCTATTCCTTGCTGAGTGAATCAGGGGATAGGTGAGCTGTGGTGAGACGTGAATAATGGAGTCCAGGGGAGTTAGGTGAGGAACAACACCAGAACCAGGATGGTGAGAGAGTAGAGTGGATATATCATTGTGCTTTTGAAGGCCTTGGACTCTGCTGGATCTGTCCTAAACCTGACAGCCATTCATGGGCTGGCATTCACCACCACAATGGCCAGTTGTGTTGGAAGAGGTGGCTCCCTTTAGGATGGCAGCCCTCGAGGGCTTGGCAGAGCTTGGATGCACTGGGTTAATGAGAAAGGATCAGTATGCACGCCCCAACCACACACAAACAGATGCAGTAATCTGAATTATTCGTGTGCAGCCCAGGTCCCTGGCTTGCTCAATCCCAGAGTGGAAATTGCGCCTGAGGTTAATGCACTGCAAAGAATGTAGGGGAAATGTTTTGCATTTTAAACAAATAAAAATCAGTGCGTATTTTTTTAACGCTTGCTGACCAGCTCTTCACATCCTGTTAAGCTAAATATTTGCACGGTGGTGGTGCAGAGAGGGCTGAGCAAGGAGCCCCTGTGTTTCGTTTGGGTGGCTCTATATTGCCATCAGCTGCTCTTTCCTCTTCTGTCTGTTTTTCTTAGCAGGGTCAGGACGAGTTTCACAGTCCGAATGGTTCACTGCAATTCTCTACAGGATATCCTCATTTTACTTTAATGGGGAGGAAATTAATGAAACATACAGGCCCTGGGGCTTCAAATACTATACATTAATATTATCCCAACGTATTGTGGTATGTGCACTCTCTCAGACTAAACTGGACAGAGGAAGTTGTGATCAGATTCAGGTGCCTGTGAAATTTAAGTGGTGGGGGTGAGGGGGGAAAAAAAATAAAGGAAAAGAGAAGCTTGAAGCTGTTTCCTTCCGTTTCAGCCCCTGATCAGTGTGAGAACAGGGATGTTCAAATGGGATCAGGTCAATACAAATCAAATAAACTATCCCAGCTCTTAGGACAGGAGTATTTAGCTGTATTTGTGTATGTGGGAGACTCGTTCGTTTGATTTGTTGGTTACCTACTTGGGAGAGCAAATTCTTCCCATCTGTCACTAGACCAGTAATGATCTAAGACAGTGGTGGTCTTTGCAGAAGATGGGCTGCTAAAGGACTGCAAATCTTCCCACCTCTCTTTCCCCCAAGTGAAAAACACCACAAAATGGGAGGGTATCAAAGGAATAAAAGAAAATTAAGTTCAGCTTCAGTTTTCTTTGGTCGTTACAGGGAAAAATGAGAAGCCAGGTCTGAGCATGCAGCTGTTACCCCTTGTGCCAGCCACTTAACACACCAACCATTTCCATGCAGTGAAGCATTCTGGCTTCAGCACAGCCCAGGACCTTCAGCTGGAGCTGCCTTGCCCAGACAGTGGATCTGTATATTATTAAGCCTCTCAAGACAACCAAGAAGCCTTGGCCATGTCTTATAAACAGCTTAGACCCAGAGTGCTCAGCTGCCATCCCACAGTTGCTCTGAGCTGCTGAAATACAGCCCCTCTTGTGAAGCTGCTCCTGCAGCTGGAAGGGAGTCACTAACACTGGGCTGTATTGGGCCCTTTCCTCAAAGCTGCTGACAGTGAATTCTGCTTTTCCTTCTGGGATTTTTGTTTTGTTTTCTTTCTCCTTGTGCTGCCATTTCCTCATGTTACAGCGACTGGCACTGCCTTTGCATCGAAAGGAACAGTCCTTCACAATTTTGGTGGAAGAACGTGGAGGGAGGGGATCTTGTTTGGAGAAATTGGCTGCATCAAGGAAAAATAAGAATTTAAAAGGTCATCACAATTTTGGGGTCTTGGGGGATAACAAGGCATTTTTTTCTTTTTTTTCAGAAATGCACTAAAATACCATAAATTTTATATGGGCTGAAGTAGAAAGCAACCCCCCTCCCATTCCCAAACTCCATATCCCCAACTCTGTCCATTTGATTTTAAATGTTGCTGAACCGCTTGCCTGGTGGAGAAAACCACAACTTGAATATTACCACATTTTGCAAACTGAAGGCTCTGCCTTGGGATATGGGGACAATTTATTAGTGGAAATATCTTTAATTAATTTGTGCACAAGTTCGTGTTTTTCTTTAATTCTTCTCCCCAGGCACTTGACCCATAGTAATGAAATCCGAGAGCCCTTTTCAGAAAATTACTTTCTCAGCATTTTTGTTCCTTTTAAAGTTGAGTGTATCGCATAATGACCATGAAATGTTATCCTCTATTAGGAACACACTTTTCACTGAGAGTCTTCAAATAGAGTTTATTACCAGGAACTCTGTGGTAAGCTGCCATCCGCTGCCTCACGGTCACACAGGCCTGGCTTTGAACTCTGCATGGGAATGTCTTCGAGGACCAGAGCTCTGCTCAGGCAGCTCAGCTGGCACTGGTTGTCACTGGAAGAAGGTGAGTCCAAGCTTTGGTTCCAGCCTCAAAGGCCAGGCTCAGGAGAGAACAGAGCTCTGACATCAGTAGCCAAAAGCTGGAAAATGGGCTCCTGCAGCCCAGTTGTGTTTGGAAAACTCATGTATGACCTGGTCCCTAGGCAGGTCTAGGTGCCTCCAGATGTTGCAGTTTCAAACACAGACCTTTCTGTTAGGTCTGAGCAGGGACAATGGCCAGAATGGCTCTTGCTGGCCCCGTCCCTGCCAGTGTCACATTGTGGTGGCAATGTCTCAAATGTTTCTTCTTGTCCAGGCTGCCCCTAGGGAAAAGTTCCAAGCTCAGGAAAGCAGGACATGCCTCAAGAGGTGCTTTGGTGTCTTAGCTACACTTTGCCTCATACTGCAAACAGTCCATAAGGACAGAGCAGTTTCCTTTCTCACAGGGATGGGCCAACAGTCCCCTGTGGTTTGGCATGCAGGGACTTTGGCACTGACACAACAGACACTGGTGATTGAGGGGCTGTTTTGGAGCAATGCTGCCAAGGCACAACGGGATTTTCAGTGTTTTGCAATGGAGAAAGATGGGAGGGGGGTGCTGAACAGTCCTGATTTATAACCCATCCGAAATATGTTATCTCCCCACCCCACCTTCTGCCCCTCAACTGCCGCTGTCGAAGCCTGGTGCCTTCTGATGCAACATTGAGGTGCTGATTCAGACCAGACTTGGGGCACACAGTGTCGTTGTGGAAGAGTTCAGTGGATGTTTCTTGGAAAGTCTCATTCAAGTGCTGACTGGGCTTCTACCACCCTGCACACACGGAATTCACCATGCTGTAACATCACCGTGTGGTTCTGGAATGGGCAGTCTTGGCCAGACCTACAGAGCTCCTTGCACACCTCTGACTCCAGGTCTGGATCCTTTTTTGGGCCAGTTGCACAGGGCACTTGCTGCTCTCTTCTGTCTCTGCTGCTCAGTCCAAGTAGATTCACACCCCAGGGGTCAGAGTTGGTTCCCTGGAACCAATTCACATCATGCCCAAGTGATTCATCTTATCGTAAAGATATTATTAGTGTTTAGAAACCCCCCACCAGCAGCAGAAAGGGCTGTTTCACAAAGGGCCTGTCCCCATTGTTTTGAGGTCATCCATCTCCCTGTCCTGGTCTGTTTTCACTCCAATTTGTTTAGACCACAGAATGGGCGCGTGAACAACTCGTTTTGTTTTTGTTTTTGACGGGCAGCCACAAGAACGTGGGCTGCATGTGCTTTTTGTTTGGTTGCAGTTTAACAGCTGTTCCCTTTGAAATAACCCCGTTTCTGCTGGCTTTATTTCTTAGTTGCTCTTACCCAAGTTCTCTGACCAGTGAGGCTTCTCCCTCCTCCCCACCCACCTGGCCCTGTTCCCTGCCCTCCCCACCACTACCCCAGGAACCCTTTTGGTTATTTCAACCTCCGTGATTAAACTGGCCCCCAATTGTTATCAAGAAGATTCAGGAAGGAGGATGAAAAAAGGAAACATAATCTTATCTGAGAATAGAAAATATGATAAGGGCCCCCTATCTGGAGGCTGCAGTGTCCCTCGTGGTGGGGCTGCAGCAGTTCCTTTGAAAATAATCACTGACACCATCTCTGCTAAATCACCTTTCACACAGCTCAGGCCTTTGATACAAAGGCCCCTGGCAAAATTAGAGCAGGATTGTGTAGACCCCAGAGCAAACGCATTAAATGCTCAAGAGATCAGAATTAGGGGGCACACAGATATAATTGCATAGGAGGAACTTGTGTTCCTGGGGGGTGACAGTGTGCCTCTGCGGGTGGATGTGTCTGCACGTTTGTGGCTCTGTCTGGTTGCTACCAGACTGCAAGTTATAAGGCATGACATAAGGTGCTAATTAAATGGCCTTTGTACCTTTTAATCATCCACCCAGGAGAGGAATTAATGCTGGACTATATGCAATGTATGATGATTGAGTGCTCAGCTCTCAGAAAGTCTTGGATGAAGCATGAGCAGAGCTGGTTACATGTAAATAGCAAGGTTAAGCATTTTTGCTTTTAGTTTTTGGTTGGTTTTGGAGGTTTTTTGTATTCTGAGTTTTTTTCCCCCTGCCTGTTTTGGTGTTGAAGCCTCAGGGTTAAGCTTTTCTTATTTTATTTCGGCTGAAGTGAATTTCATTGCTTTTTATGTAATAGATCCTATTGGGCATGTTGCAAAAGTCCCTTAATGTGCTGCTCCCAAGAACTTAACAGACATTTTCTTGAATATGCCTGGCCTGAACCAGCACTGGTGCAGTGTGGGGAGCTGCTGGAAATACAAATATATGGGCCATAAGTACTACCTATTTAAAAACAAAAAGCCCAAACAAACAAAGAAATGGAAAAAAAACCCCAAGAATATCTCCCCTGTAGTTGTTCTAAGATTCTAAAAATGCTTAGGAATTTTGGGTACTCACTCAATTTTTGGGTTCTCAGCATGGAGAGCCTTTAGCCTTTCAGAGAGTGGCTTATAATAGGTCTTTTTAAGCAACTAGGTTATTTTAAAATGTTTGAAATTACTAACCTGAAAATGGAGGTTTCCCAAATCCCAGCTCACTTGAGAAAATTATATGTTACTAATTGACTCCATACATTTGTGATCATCATGGTTTATGTATTTTACAAAATGATTTGGCTTGAACTGGGAAACTCTGAGCCACCACTCTGTCTTGCAGGTGTTAGCCATCAGCCAGACAACCCATTTCCAAGGCACTTCAAGGCAAGGCTTAAAAATATGCTTTACAAAACCAAACCAAAACAAAAACCTGTGAAAACCTTCAACAGCCAAGCAAACTCCACTCCTTTGTGAATATCAGGTTAGGAAGTTTTGCTCGGGGCATAGGAAGTGCTGAAATTGTCACATCTTGTGAAATTGTTTAACTAAAGAATCCAGGCTGAATCTGGTAAAGCTCAAACTGTAACAAAGTTCCTCTACAACATAATAATCTGGAATTAAACCCCTTTTTTCTCCTTAGAGGGGACAAAATACTTTTTTCCTCATGCATTTGTGGTGGGACCCTGCAGCACAGGGGAAGGGCATTATAGTGGTGCCTCCTGGTATCTCAAAGTGAAGTGTTAACTTCAGCACTGCATCATTATTCCAAGGTAGAAAGTTTGTAAAGTAACCCAATTTTAAGTGCTGGCAGGGAAGCAAATTGCAGTGGTGGGAAATTGGCACAAGAGGTAAGAGATAAGCTCAGAAATCCTCGTCTTTCTGCTGATCTGGCTTTCAGGGACTGGCATTTGTGAATGCAGCCCATTGAATACGAGTGCTGTAGCTTGCTGGTCTGTAACAGAGACGTGGTCCATGTGGAATAAGGTTGTGAATGACTGGCAGAACCTGCTGTCCAATTTTTTTCCAGATACACAAAATATGCCCTTTAGGTCTTTTCCTCCTATTCTTCCCCTTGACAGCGCAAATTATGGATTGAGGTGCCAGCCTGAACACTAAATTTCCTGTTGCATGTTGATTTGTGAGTTATTTGGGTGAGTGAAAAACACACTGATTTGTGGAGCATTCACAGAGGGCTAAACAGTGAATTTGGACATAAATCCATTTTATCTTTCATAGGTGGGTGGAATCCTTTGTCACTTCTGTAGCTGGCTATGAAATGCATCCAAACCAAATCCTGAAATTTCCTCAATCCTTTTGGGAAGCTTAAATCTGAGATGTCCCACAAGAGACCTCTAAAAGAAAAACCTAGATTCACCAGAATGGCTGTGTTTTATAATTAGATGTAATTGCTGATCCAGAGACACAACACTCAGACATACTTGCAGAAGAATGAAGTGAGGCATGTGCCAGCCAAGGCAAACCCTGCTTTCATCAACTCATTGGCATCACAGCCCAGGGGCATTCCCAGCCTGCAGCAGCCATCCCCCTGATGGTGACCATGTGGTTTTGTAAGGCAGTGCAGTGGAATATCTCAGGGAGCTGATCCAACTGCAGAAGAAAAAGAAAAATCCTGCTTTTGTGTGTCCTATGTGTTTCTTGTTACCATGGATCAGTTCCCCAGTTAGGCTGAAGTCATGGAGGGGATCACACACTGCAGGGCAGGGGCAGTCAGAGGGGAATCCCCAAAGCTGCAATTGCCACCAAATTTCTGATGTGAAACTATGGCCCCAGGAAAGCAGGAGAGAAAAACTGTGCTAAGAGTTTAAAGAAAACAAAAAGAAAAATAAAAGGGAAAAAAACCAAAACCAACAGGGAAAACTGCTTTGCTGAAGAAAGTACTTGGGGGAGAAAACAAAATCCTCCAAACAAACCCCAGCCTAACTCAAGCCCTCTTTCTTGAGAGAGAGTTGAAGATTAGTCTTCTTCAGCCTGACTCAGCAGTGGGTGGGGGGCTGTTTTGGGAAGCTTTGCAATACAAGAGGGGGAGAGAGGGAAGAAAACAAATGACACCAATGTGTGCCCAGACAGTGAGGCTCAAAAGCCCTCTCTCATTTGGGATGCAGAAGGTGCTGATGGTGACCACGAAAGGAGGAGATCTCTCCCAGACTGTCTGACTCTGGCATCCCCCATGTCCCTGGCAGGGGCTGTGTGCAGCCCTCGTTCTCAGGCCCTTTTGCTGGTTGCACCTTTTAAAGAGGGGTTCCCAGGCATTGCTCAGTCTGTAACCTTCGTGTGCTTCCAGTGGAGCGCGCTATTAAATTATTTTTTATCAAAAAGGCCCAGAAATTTGATAGGGGAGATGAGAAGATGGGTATGATCAGGGAGGATATTAATGAAGAACTGTCACTTCCCTGGCTGTAGCTTTGCTGGCCCTCCTGCTTTGTGAGATAAAGACACAGCAGCTGGTCTGGGTTCTATATTAAGAGGCCGATTTGGCTGCTTGATTATATATGAAATATAGATTTAAAGCTTAACTTATGTTCCCAAAAGCGAATCAATTGCAGAGTAAAGCCTGACACATTTGTTATGATCACTAAAGAGCTTTGCTTGGCTTGTTGGTGCTCATAGTGGCTGGAGGGGTTTTAAAAAGCTATTTGGATCCAGTTTATTGAAATCTTACCTGTTCAGAATTTATTTATATATTTATTAATAACAGCTCAGGATGGGAATATTTTCCTCTCTGCTATCCTTCTACACCTGAGTTCCAGGAACCATCTCCAAAGGAGGAGTTAAACCTCCTTTTCCCAGGCAGAAAGGGAAGGAGAGGCAGAAAACAATTCCAGAGCTAGTGTCCAGAAGGACTGTGATCCAGCCAAAGTACTTCATTTCTTCTGGAGATGAAGATGATCCTTCTAAGCTCCTTGGTTAAATGCCTTTCTGGATCTGCTGCTTTAGGCTTTGTTCCTGGAAAGCAGAGTGTACCAGAGCTAGAGAAATGCTGCCCTAGCATCCCTACATGGTTCTGGTACCCATGAGAGCTCTCACAGAACAACCTGGAGCATCTCAGTGGGCACTGAAGGAAGAAAACACCTTTGAGGGGCTGTGGCTCTTTGCCATGGTCACCTCCCTGGCACCCTGACAAGTGCACAGCCAGGAGGGCAGTGCAGCACCAGGAGTTTGCCAGGACTGGAGCCATCCTGCCTCGGCTGACAGCCCTCTGGGGCTCGTCTGCTCACAAATGACACACACATGCAGGCACAAACAAACCCTGGCAATCGCTGTCTGCAAGAGCCTCACTGCTTCCAGGGGGAAGGAGAGCACAGTAATTTGATGCCTTCATTATCTTCATAACATGAACCAATTTGTCAGCAAACTACTGTGCGGCCTGATTCCTGATTGCAGGGAAAACCAGGCTGGGAGAGAGGACTGTTATTTGCAACTAGTTTAAGCATTGTTCTTTTTCAGAGGAATGTAAATACACTGTGCAGAGCTGGCTCATTAGACACTTATCCGTTTGTATTTATGGTTTAATTAAATAACTGCACGGGAGGACTTTGGTTTCTAATTGCAGTCACAACACAGTTTTGCCCTCCTTATGGCAGTTTTTTTCTGAAAAAAGGTATTGTAGGCATGAGAACATCCAATCTGCCATCTCCTATTCCTTGGTGGCAAGAAGCAAGTTAAACCCTCTAAGCCCCAATGTATGGATGGGGGAACTGATGGATAAAGAGTTTCAGTGACCAGCCTCAGGTTAAGCTGTTTACTGACTTCTTGTGAGAACACATTGAGTTTTCTGTTGAAAAGCAGGGCTAGGAAGTGAGTTCCTGGTTGCTCTTAGCTTCTAAATAGATGATTCCCCCAATAATTTTGCAAGAACCACTTTTGCATGCCTTCCTGTTTTGTTACAAATTCCAAGCTTAGTCCACCTTTCTATTCTGGTTTTGTCTTGCAGATTTGCTTGCCATGGCTCTGAATTTAACCTAAGCAGGAAGGATGGAGTGTACTGGGTGTGATTGCTCTGAATGAGTTCCTGGCCAGTGCCCTGTGCTGTTTCCCCATCCCAGGAGCTGGATTCCACACAGGATGTGCCAGGAACCACCTGCTAGGTTGGGTGTACAGAGATGTGAGGTGAGTTACAAACCACCAGAAAAGTTGCAGCCAAGTTAGGTGACTCTCTGCGTCTGAAATGACCCCTACTCTGGTGCTGCTTCTGTTTTAGGATTGTCTTCTGGTACCAAATCTGGTGGGTTTCTTGCCACAACATATTTCCTATAAAAACAATTCCACAGAAGACTTGCATTGAGTTTTTTGCTGGGGCAGAGTCTGTGCCATGGCTCTAGAGTGGAGGCCAGGTGAATATAAAGTCAAGGTAGGCTTTCTCTGTCTGCCTATCCCTTCACTTCCTGCATCAGCTTACACCTCTGCTCTCAGTCTGGGACAGAGGACAGCAGGGTTATGACATCTCCTGATCAGGCATGCAACTTTCAGCAGTTCTTTGACTTCAAGTGTAAATTTCTCTCTGAAAAGTCAGGGGAAATCTAAAGGAGCTGCCTGTTGCTTAGAGAATAGAGGAAGAGTGCTTTGACATTATATTTTCTTATTCTTAATCCCTGAGGTAGCTGATGTTTTTATTTAATATTTTTTTATTCCCTTCCATGTTTAATGTGGTCCCTTAAATTGCTTAAGCTTCTTTTTCTTCTCTTTAACTAAGTTAAATCAGATTCCCCTGTACCCTCAAATATAAAATACATGGAGGTTTTCTCTAAAGCATAGTTTATGCAAATAAATCCCTCTCTGCATTCCTGTGCTAGAGTCAAGCACTGCATATCTGATTGGGCTCTTAATGACTTTTGGGAATCATTTAAATATCTAGCTGACTAGCCCAGTTAATAATCAAAGCTGCAGCTCCTTGAAGCAGGAGTGACTCATGGAAGAAGAAGAAAGCTTCTGGTTATTTCTAAGCCTCTCTCTTGCCCCTTCACTGCTGTGCAGGCTCTGAAGGGCACAGCCTTATCAGATGTTCTCAGGCAATGTGCATCCTCTCTGTCTTGCTCCCAGTCACACGTTCAGGTGTGCAAACTGCCAGCTTGGCTTCTGAACATCTGTTGCCTGTGCACCTATTGCAGGGAGATCACTGGAGCTTGCAGATTAAACAGTTCAGGGGCAAATTTAGTTTTTGAATTGCAGATTTTTCAGGGGGGGAACCCTTAGATATTGCAGTGGGGATAGGGTTTGGGAGACAACTGACTCTACTCTTGTGTGCCTAAGTGTGCCTTTGGGATTGCTCGTTTAATTCAGTGTCCTTTCCCAAATGAGTGCTACTCTATTCTGATGTTTGTTTCAATTTTTAAGGTATTTTCAGACCATCCCACCTAACAGCTCCTGAAGTTTTATTTAATTTCTAGAACGAGCTGGTTTTCTACATTTCCTGCTCTAGAGTACCATGGCTCATTGTCCATGTGCTGTTACTGCTGTCTGTGGTGCAGCCAGACAAAAAATATGCTTTGCTAGCGGAAAAATAATCGCTGTGTTTCCCCTCCTCTTGCACCCCCAGATGACTGTCCTGAGCACCAGCATGGTGTGAGGACTACCTTTGGCATCTCCCTGTTCCCTTTTGTGTCCTGAGTGGCATTCCTCACTGAGACTCACTGCTTTTCTGATTTATGAATCGAGATATGTTCCACCAGAGAGAATGAGTGCCTGGGGGAGGAGAGCAGGGCTTTGATCTCACTGTGCTTTTGAAATATGACTGTAAAATCAGAATTAGATGGTAATCTCTTTGGGGCAGGGACATCTCTGTTTGCCCTGCACAGTGCCTGGCATGCTTTGGGTGCCACGTTATCAGCAGCAGAGGTTGAGTAATGGGTGATGCTCTCACACCATGTCTATGGACCCTGCAGAGTTGAGGAGCTGTCCTCTCCTCATCCTATTATTAATAATGCTTTTGTCCTCTTCCCCCTGCTCCATAGTACCTTGCTGGGCCCTCTGGCCATAGCTGTGGTGGGGTGAAGCTGCTGCTGAGCCATGGCCTGGGGTTTGTGCTGTGACAGCCTCGTGTTCTGCTGTACAAACCATGGTTTCTCTGTGGCACTCGCTCTCCATAGCTGGCTTTGAGCACCAATATGGCTTCAGGAAGCCTTAAAATAGTGAAAGTAGGAAGGGAAAGTACAGGATTATGTTTGCATCTGCTGCTGCTGGGACCAGTCACGGATTTTTCCCTTTGCCAATGTGAGTGCAGAGATGCTGTCTCCTTCTTTCTTTTGGTTTGAAGTTTTGGAGAAGATGTACAAAGACTGTGAGGGATTTAATCACTGGGCTGAGTTGTTCTAAATCCACAAAATGATCCTTTGAAATTTCTTTTCCTTAACTGTCTCTTACTTTTCTCTCACCTCTAGATATGAAATATCACTTTTGATCAACTCAAATCCAAGTTTTGCAGTGGGGCAGGTACAGCTGAAGACATGCTGTCTGCTTCCAGAACTGCTGTTTCCTCAGCTCTAAAACCAACACCACACATAATGGTTTCACCAAGTTTTTGCTATCACTGCTACTAAAGAGCCTGATTTAATTCACAGTCATTGCATTTAAGTGGAAAACTTGTCTAATCATTACAGAGCAAGAGGAAGGAATGGATACTCAACGTGTGATTGCTTTGATTCCTAAATGAGCAATGGATTTTGATGTGGAAATAGCTGATCTTGTCCTCCTCCACTGCATATACAGCTTTGCATTTTAGGTGAAAGATGGGATTGCTGTCTGTTCTGCAGCTGGTGGCTCAGATTTGAGTTTCTGTAGCCTTGGCAGTTGGAGTTGGAGATTTGGGATACAGGGCTGCCCCTCTCCAGGCTGTCCTGCTGCAGTGAGAAGTATTTACCCAACAGCAACCATTTCCGAAGAGGGGGAGCACGATGGGTGCTCAGATTATTTGGACGGAGTTGGCTGTGCAATACAGTCCACATGGAAACTCTTTCAAAGAGGACTGTTCTTATCCTCTGTCATGATGATCATGCTTTTCTAGCAGAAAGGAAAATTGATTGGACTTTGGAGAGAGGCAGAAAAAAAAAGCCTTTTTAAAGACCCACCAAGCTATGGGCTAAAGCTGAGGTGCACTCGGGTGATGTCTCCAGCTCAGCTGCCCATGGTGCTTTGCACTAAAATGGGATGTGTGACATCTCATGCAGGCTACTGACCTGTGTCCTAAAACTCTCATCTCATTCTCTTGGTTCTCCAGCTACAAAGATTCATTAGTGGAGACAGAAATTTCTTGCCTCCTCAGCCAGGAAGAAAAAGGCAAAGGGATGGGTGAGAGGGAGTGGGGAGAGCTCACAAGGAGAGTGCTGGCAGATGTCTGCAGTGGATCTTACACCCTGTTCAGCACATCTGTCTCTCCAGAGGAGCTGATGGCACATGTGAAAAGCAGCAAGTCCTTGGGCTATTGTGTAACTTGGGGGATGCCTGCAGCCGCTGTTCATAATTAATCATTTAAGCAACAGTAAAATCAAGTGACTTTACTGACAGTATCCAAACTGCTGACCTCAATGCATTTTAAAAGTTCGCTGGATACTGAACCTCGAATGACCCATGGATGGATCTGGAATAATAATTTTCATAATCCTCAAGTCATTATCTTAAGAGGGAACGTATTGTTCTCCTAATTAAGTCTGTCCACACGCTGTGCAGCTTCCCATGCAAATGCACTGTGCATAAACTAATTAAAAGAAATATACAGCCACAAGGACTTAAACGGTCTTTTATGCAATCTCTTTAAATTATAGTCTCCCTCCTCCCCCCTCACACACACAAACTAACAAGGGATTCGGCATCATATTCAGCAGGGAAAACCACTGAGCAGTTTTGGATCCCAATCTGGAATCCCCCAGAATTTATTAGAAAGCTTTTGTTTTATGACATTTTTGTGAGGGCCCTGGATGTGTAGAAGACCCTAATTAAGTGAGAGTTATGATTGTTTAATAGGAGACAGTCCCTGCCCTGAAGAGCTTACAGTCTAAACAGACAAGACAGCCAAAAGCTGAAAAAGCCTTGTTTTGCAGTTGAACAGCTCAGCTATTGAAAAGTTGAATGACTTTTTCAAGGTCATATATACAGAGCTGGGAACTGGAGGCAGACCTACTCCAGCACTGTAAGTACCTGAGTCTTCTACCTTTAGTAATAGACCCAAAAGACATAATATATAGAAGCCTATTTTGTGCAACAGCACCAAACAGCAATTTCACACTGATTCTCACTGGTATTTTGTTGGCTGGGAAATGGCTGTGAGACTGCTTGGCTGTTTTCAGTAGTTGTTTCATGTTCTCTGGTGTGGTGGAGGTTGTGCCCCTGGAAAGCAGTTTGTTGGAGGCATGTGACCATCCTAAAACATTTTCTGCCAGGTCTCACCACTTAAACCTCAGCAGCACTGTGCAGATATAGCAGAAGCCTCCCTGGCCAGCAGTGTGTTTGTGTTCATGCTGTCTGTGTGCCTCACCTTGGATTGTGAGATTGATGAGTCCTGGACTGGCCTCCATTTGCTTTGGTTGTGAGCATGAATGAAGCAAGATGAAGGAGATCATCAGGGTCAGCCTTTTTGCTGTTATTTCCCTTGGGACTGTTGCTGACATTGCCTTTGGCTTCTACTTTGCAGGAGAGGAGTGCAAGTTCTGGGTGTAGGATGTCCTGCTGGCTGTTTTCACTCCTTCTAGCACATGGATCTGGTGTCTGAGTTTGCCAGACAGCCAGCAAAGGAATACTTTCTGAGTGGTCTGACCTGAGCAGAGTACCCAGACAAAGAAACTGTATTTGCAGTGAGGTGAACTGGGACAGTGCAGCCATGCCCACCCATGGGACAGGACACAAGCAACAGCTGTGCATCTCAGCTGCTCTGAACCAGGTGGAATGAGATCAGCCGCTAGATGAAGAAAGGCTGTGTAGCTCACAGCCCTGCAGAAGCCTTAGGTTCTGCCAAATAGCCATTAGTTGATGTCTGCAGCTTCTGAACAATTATTGAGGCAGTGGAGCTGCCAGCTTCAGACACAGCCCATCAGTGTGTGAATGCCATCCACAGTGGGAGTGGTTCAGGGGGAAATGGCAGCCAAGCCCACAACAGCCCAGGCATGGCTGGATAGGAATTTCCCATAAATTTTGAGAGAGAACAGGGATTTTCTTGCTCTCTTTTGTAGGTGGGTGTTTACGAGTGTGAAGTGGAAGATGAAATTTCCTTAGGCTGGTGTCGATTACTGTCTCATTCTTTTCATGTGGCAGGTTTCCTGACAGCATCCCTCCCGATGCAGCAGCCATTGAAAACAGCAGCTGGAAAAGGAGGGTGAGGAAGAGGCTGGCCTTGCAGCTGGGAGGCCTCTGAGCACAGCATCAGAACCGCAGCGAACAAGCAGTTCTCCTCTTATCTGATGTAGCCTGGAGAGCAGACAGATAGGACTGCAGCAATCAGTATGATGGGAATGCGGTGGGTGGACTCTATCAAGAGAAGAGAAACCCTCCCCTCTATGGATGAACCTTCATCTCTCTGTTTTCCCCTCTCCAGTCCTCATTCCGGTAAGAGGGAGGATCTTTTCCCCATCCAGCAATGAGATGAAAGAGTGCCCCACATTTGACACTTCATGAGTTGGCTGAACCCTACAAAGTGATCTTCATAAAATCCTGATTCCAAAGCATCAAAGCCTTTTCCTGACTGGTAAAAACCCTAAAAATTCCTGGAAGAACTGCCAAAGGGCAATGGGGCTGATTCTGTCAACTGCCTTTGGTTAGAGCTGGGTTTGGTTATTTATGGGGGCCGGGGGAGGCAAGAACTTTCCAGATGGGCGGCTCAACCAAATATAACAATGATAAAAATCAATGCAGTTATGTGCAGGGAAAAGAATGCCTGTGCATGAGGCACACACTTCTCTGTGCTGAAACATCCCTCAGCATGATGCTGCTCAGGGCACCCCACCCTGTGCTGTCCCATCCCTCTGTCTGCCCAAATGTTCTGGGGGGATTCTTGCCTTGATTTAATAGTACCTTCCTAATGAGAATTCCCACTGATTGAGGTGCTGATCCTACTAGAAACATGTCCAGGCAAGTAAGCACCCAAATGCAATGAGAAGTCATCCCACTGCAGTGGGATTATAGCAGGGCTGGTCTCTCGGCCCTTGCAAGAAGCCAACAATGGATTAACAGTGTGACTTTCATCTCCCTGGAAGGGTGGCAGTGTTCAGATGAGTACTCTCATGGAAAGCTTGTTCCTTGAGTAATTACTTTTTTTCACTGAGTTCTCTTGTACTTCATAGAATCGTGGAATGGTTTGGGTTGAAAAGGATGTTAAACACCATCTAGTCTCAAGCCCCTGCCTTGGGCAGGGACACCTTGCAGTAGACCAGATTGCTCAGAGCCCAACCTGGCCTTGAACACTTTCAGTCTGGTAACTGCACTCCTTAGCCTCACCTGTTGACCAATATTTGTTTATGCTGTTGAAAAGGTGGTGAGGCTCAGCCTACTGGGGTTGCTGTTCATCACTGTGCTGTGAACTCCGGCTCTGTAGGTAAATGTAATTAATTTTTTCAGTCTTATCCATCAGACAGAGCCTTACTGAGTTCTTTATTTAGGTCAGGCTCTACACCTGTGTGAGTGGTCCCACTTTGTCCAGCCTCTTGTCTTGAGGGATCCCAGCCCGGGCCACAGTCATCACTCAGCTGAGATGACTGTTCCTCTCTGCTCCTTACCCACAGATGGATCCTGCTTGCAGCACTTCAGCAGGAGAGGGACAGGATGAGGTGAGTGATTTGTGTGCTAGTCAGATGGCAGGACCCTTGTTTCTTGTTAAAGGCCTGTGAGATAAGAGATGCCACTGATGTTTCGAGGTGTTCTTATCATAGGCCTTAGTCTGAAACAACACTACTCACCCACACTTTCTCTCCAGCTTGTTGACGAAAATGGAGAATTTTCTTCTGCTGTTTCCAGTCTCTAGAATGCCCCTAGACAAAAGAATTTTTCAGACACATCATTTCCTTTTGTGAATCAAACTCCAGCCCCTTAATGTTCGGCAAATAATTTGTTCCAAAGGGACTGTGTTGTATGTGATCGTAATTACATTTGGGTTTTAATAATCATAAACACTCCTGTTTTCTAAGAACCAGCTAAACTGATTTCCAAATAATTTAGTTTGAATGGCATGTTTTGTGTTTGTGTAGCATCTTCTCCCCCATACGCACTTCTAAAGAAAAACAAACAATGTATTACAAAAAAAAAAAAGGCAAGTGTGGGGTAAAAAAACCCTTGGAGAACTTTAAAAGACTCTAAACCTGAAAAGGGAGGGTGGGATCAGCTAATTTGTCCCTCTTTTGTATGGTTTATTAAGCCTTTTGTTCTGGAACGCATGGGTTCAGTGGGAAAGCGGTTTTTGATATATAATGTATTTACTTTTGCTAATTAATTAAAGCAGTATTCATATGAAAATGCCGACTGATAATGGCTTTCACAGCAACAACTGTGTTTTTTAAAGTAGCAACTTTTAATTACAAATTGACTGGCAGAAATATATAAACCCAAATATTGTTCCACTGATTTCCTTTTAACTGTGTTACTCTTGCTTGATTTATCGGATTAGGGCTTTTCACACATAGTGCGTACAAGATATTGTTTTTAATGAGAAATTAAAAGATTACCAACAATACCCATAAACCATTAAAAACACAAACTCTAGATGAATGGTAATTAGACAGAATGATTTGAGGCTGATAAATTGAAAGCAATTAATGTATTTGTTTGGGATTCTGCAGATAGCTCTGGGTTTTCCAGAAAGCACTGAAGGGTTCAGATTTGGTGTGGAATTGCATGTGGAGATACCTTGCACTGCTTCAAGAGTCCAGGGTGCCAGTGGAGAAGATGCTGACAGGGCTCCACTGGGATTTGGGAAGGGAGAGAGGGGAGGAATTACGTGAAGGAGTTTTGTGGGGAGGGCTGAAGAGATGCATCAGGGCAGGCTTTCCTTGGATCAAACCCTTTCTGTGTTTCACTGTTATCTGTGACATAATGTGAGGGAAAACTTGAGGAGGTAAGGCAGGGGGAAGTACTGAGGAGAAGTTTTCTCATCTCTGTTGTGGTTTATCAGGAATGCATCTTCTGCTCAACTTGAGCAACTGAGTTGGTAAAGCTGCATGAGATGCTCTCTTTTGGGATGCAAGGAGGTTGCATTTGTTAATGGTAAACCTCAGCAAGAGCATCCTGTTTCTGTTCTTTCTCTTATTCTTGGCAAAGCAAATGTTTTGGGATTCAGTTTCAGCAAAAGGAAGTACTCTTGGGTGGTGATGCCTTTTGATATTGTTCCTTGGACTTGGGTCTAGAACAGAGCTCACCATGATTTCCCATCTAGGGAGAATTTCTCAGCACAAGAAAAATAGTCAAAACCAAGTAATTTCCTAAATCAGGATAGTGATGGCTCTACTCAAAAATCTTAAAACAAAATAGCCCTCCCCACTGTAAAACCTAAAGCCCAGGTAACGTGATCTGAACAACTGAAACATCTAATTTCAATTTTTGCTGTTTTTTATTTCAAGTCTTGTCCAAGTGTAAATTAGAACATTGAAATGTAGAGTCATGGCAAACAAAAATCAGAAACTTTCCCCCCATCTTCCCCCAAGTCATGAATATCATAATCAGCCCTTTCTTTGTCATAATTTGAGATTTCTGATGAGTGTTGGGGTGTTTTACACAGAAAAAAAAATCTAGACATTGAATTCTGCAAGTAAAACTCCTTCTCCACCATTGGTTTATCTCTGTTCCAATCTCTCCTTCAGATGCATTCCTTCCACAAGGCTTTTCTGTTCTTATCCACTGAAGAAAGAAATGCATTATTTAATAAGACAGGAGCAAGCGAACAATGTTCAACTATCAGCTTCTGGTATCTTGTTCAGGGAACCAGGTTTTCAAAGGAGTTGAGTTCTTGAACTCAGCAGTGGATGCTGGTGGGTGCTGAGTTCTTTTGGAAACCTGATCATTGCATCTGAATGAAAGTTGTTGGACTGAACCAGGATGTTTTGTCTGAGTCTTTGCCCAAAAAAATGGTGTTCTCTATGGAAATGCTGTGGCTTTTTGCATTTTCTTACTCGTTGTCTGTCTCCAAGGCACACTTAAGTCTCGCAGGTGCTCTGAAGTTTACATTTGCAGGAGCAGGAGCCCTGTCCTCTCTCCCTGTGGCTTCATCCCTGTGCAGGACACTGTGGCTCTTGCAGGGTGATTTGTTACAGCTCTTTCCATCCTACTGGAGTCACAGGTAGTTGCAGAAAGAAAAAACCAACCACCAGGTGTTTTATCAAAGAGTGTCTTGCTTCCAGGGATGAGCTGAACAAGATACCACTTCACCCAGCAGCATTACTCTGGAGAGCACTTCCTGGGTTGTTGCTGCTGCTGTGAAGCAGCATCCTGGGCATTGCATTTCAGTATTTTTCATTCTTCATGCAGTGGTTCAGCCATCAAATTAACAAACAAGGCTCTTGGAGGAGCCACCTGGGGCCTATTGCACAAGCTGGACGCCAGTAAAATCCAGTTGTGTGTAGCAAAAGGGAAAAGACCAATAAGGAAACAATAACAGAAAAGCTCTGTTAAAAAGGCATATGGGTACAATGCTGCTGGCCTAGTTAAGGAACCTGTTATATTCAGTAGTGCAATAAAATCCCAAGTAATTGCAAATGAAACTTAATGCCTTGTAAAAGAGCTCAGCTCCTTTCTGCCGTGGCTGTGGCTTTTTGAAGGGAAGGCTGGGTCCAGCAGGAGGTGTATTTGTGCTGCACAGCCTCGGGAGCCTTTGGGGAAGCAGCTGATCAGCTGTGGGCAGTGTGAGGGCTGTTTGAAATGTTGCAGCTTTTTCGGGCAGCCTGGCTTTCTGCGGGAGGATGTGAACAGGGCAGCACACAGGGAATGTGACCCCAGCCCTGTGCCTGTGGAAAGTGTTCTGGTCTTCCCTGCAGGCACAGGGATTGCTGCAGACTGGTCCAGCCAGGATGCTGCTGAGATGATGTTACTTTTCTCCTCTTTTCAAATCCCTGTATTCCATCATGATCCTGAGTAGAGCAGTGGGTTTGAAAGCCCTGCAAAAACAAGGCAAAGAAGCCTTCATATCATTATTTGTGTGTATATTCCTTCTAGGCTTTTATCCAGACTTTTTCCTGAATTTTTACAGCATGTGATTGTTGCCTGCTTTAAGCAAATCCCATTTATTTGGGGAAAATAGACCTGTGATTCTGCTCTCTATTACAGATTTTGGATTGTAACTGTTTCTTTAAGTCATAGGGCTAAATCCTGATTGTCTTTCCTCAGGTCTCAAGTCAAACTTCCTTTATGTGAATAAGAAATATGTAGGAGGAGGGGGATTTGCAGCACCAGGCTTTTCCAGTGAGGATAGTGATTTTTTTTTTTTTAATTGTTTAGAGTCTGGTCTTTGGGAATTAAATGACTGCTTGAGAATTTTAACTTCATTTCAAAGGCATGTGTCTAGTCTTTATGTTTGTGTGAACTCCATACCCCCCCCACACCTCCCATGTAATTTGAAAGTGTGATTTTGTTATGCCTGAAAGACTCAGGATCCAGAAGGCAGTGAGAAACAACCCAAAGCTGATTGTTATTAAAAACAAACACCACCACCCCCTCCCCAAACTGATGGTATTTGAATTCCTGGGTTTGCATTGCTGGTTTTGGGCCAAGGGAACTGAAGGCAGGTAGAAGCCTGACTTGCATTAGAACAGAGAAGCAAGAACCTGGTGGTTTGCTTGCAAATGGCTTGAGCCTGTTAAGCCTGGTGTGCAAGTGCTTGCAAAATGGTGTAAGCTAGGACCAAGTGAGTGCCATGGAGGGAAATACCAGTCCTTAGAGAAAATCCTTCCTGCTTCCACACATAACCCTCCTTTTTCAGTAGAGGAATATCAGTTCTGCAAAGTATATTATCCCCTCCTTCTCCTTTATTAGTCAGGTTTTCATTTAAACTGCAATGCTTTGTTTCCCCACACGATTAACCATGGTTGGTAAATAAAGCAGTAAATGGCCCTTTTATAAGTCCAAATGATGGTTCTAGCTGCCCACACTTCAGCTGAAATTGTGCAGTGTCCTTCTTTCCTGGTACAAGCTAGCAGAAGTCATGGGGTGCACTCCGAGAAATAGCCCCTGCTTTCTTTATTGTTGTTCTTTCCTTCCTCTGATGACATGAGTCAGGGGCACTGTCAGTCCCTGAACCAACAGTCTCTCCTTTTCAGCAATTAATCTGCCCGTTCCATTGTTTGACTAAGCTCTAAGGTTTGTCTAAATGCTCTGCAGTTGACAATAAAGGGGCAAATTTCTGAAATTCTGGGATTATTTCTAGAGACACTTCCTTCCCTCTTCCCATCCCCCTTGAAAGGAAGCAACCCCCTGCAAACTCACCAGCCAATTTCTTTTCTTACAGGGCTGGGGCTGGCATCCTTTGTGAACTTCCTGCCATGGGTTTGACTTGGCTTCTCTCAACGTTCTCACTGAAACTGCTCCAACACTTTATCCTCACATCCACCCACACATGTGAATTCCTCCGTGTCACGAGTTGGTCAGGATCCATGTAAGTTGTGGCATCTCTGTCTTTACCCCTTCATCCACCCCTGTGAAAAAATGTGTGATGTTTAAAATGGAGGCAAATGCGAAGAGACACAAGGTGGGGATATGGAAAACAGAGAGGAGGGCAGTGAAGACAGAATCTCTCAAGCCTATTAGGCCATTTCAATAAAGGAGTGCAAGGCTGTCCCTTAAAGCTGGGTGTGAAAACTGCTGAGCCAATAGAGAGGTTTATATTGATTTTAGTGAACTCTGGATCAGTCCCTCCAAGAGCAGCAAGGAATATGGACATTATCAGATGATAACACGGTGGCAAAGGATAAGGCTTAGCATCTATGCAGGACCCCAAATAAGACCTGAGGTCTTTCAGAAGTGCTCATTAGGAAAGGGACAAATCCTATTGTCAAGGAGGATTGCAGAATTCTGAGACCAGTGCTTTGGAAACTCTCTTCTGTTGGCTAAATGAGAATACCTTGCATTTTCAAATCTGTTTCCAGTTGTAGGTGTTGAATGAGTGAAAGTCTATTTCTGAACAAATGTTTAAAGACTGCCTCCCCTTCCACGCCAAAACTGAATTTTGCAAGGTGTTATGTTCCTTCAGCTTTTAGGGCTCCACACACACACAACCAAGGGCTTAGGAGGATCACTGATGGGAAATTAAAAAGAAAAATTCAGATAAAAATGGTGTGCATATTCAGATCAAGGATATGGACATTTGAGACCATTTTAGAAATGGCAGGCCAGCCAGCAGTTTCACCACCAGATCTTGGTTTGAACTCTGAAACCCCAGCAAAGTTAGGGTATGTGATCCCAAGACTGGGGTTGTCTAAACACGGAAATCACTCAGAACTCAAGTCAGCAGAAATGTATGTAAAGGCACTGAATAAATGCAGCGGTCATGGGGAGCTAATCTCCCCACCCAGAGCTCTGGAGTTCTCAGTATGCAACCATTATCATCTAAAATATTACCTGTCCCGTTGCAGCCTGGATTTGGTCTCTTTGCCTGTGGATTAGACATAAGGAATATAAAACAAAATACATGCACAAAACCCTTGTGTTTCCTTTGCAAAATCAGGCTGTGCACATAGCTAATTCTTTTCATGTTAATCTACACTTACAACCCGATAACAAGCTAGAGCTTTCTTCTAACCAGGCTTGATTAAATTTGGAAGATTTCTTCCCAACAGGAGAACCCTTTCTGCTTTCATGCAGTAAACATGATTTTGTGCTTTCTGTATTTCCCTTTTTTATTTTTATTTCAGGAATTCTTTTTTTTTCCTTATTATTATGAATAAGCTAGTTTTAAATCAATTTCAACAGCTGGAATTAATTTTCCTGTTACTGACTCTTCACTTGGGCCTGTCACAGAGCGGGAGGCTTTCTATTAGCATAAACATAACTGAAAGCTCTGGAATTTGCATTAATGTACTTTTAACAAGTTGACAGTCTTTTGGCACACGCTCCTGAGATCTGAGAAGCAAGGGAAAAAAAGACTGTATTATACCTTACACTGGCCAGACTGTAAGAAGCTGTCAGGTAAAACCTCAGGTTTCTTTTTCTACTACAAAAATATGGGGCAAAATATCCACTCATAAGCAGGTGCACATATCTGACAATTTTGCAAAGTCCTTATTGCTTCCCTCCTAGTCCCTGGAAGAGCCTGCTCCCAGCTTGGGAACAATCTGTTTTATTGTTATTTAATGGATGTGGGACTCGCACAAGGGGTGGAGGTGCTGAGCAAGATATTTTACAAAGCTTTTAAAGGGTCTCAGGAAATGTATATTTTGGTGACAGAACCATAGACCCTTTGAAAAGTGATCCAAACTCTGCTAAATAAATTGGTAGGTGTGTCAAATAAAGAGCTAGTCCTGCAAGCTCCTTATTACCATAGGGTAGGAATTTAAGAGGATTCAGCACAGCAGTTTGGCCAGCAGATGACAAAATCATAAGGGATGACCTGAAGACTGAGATGATGGTTTTACATCTCTGTTTAAACCAAAAAATTAAACTGAGGGTCCTTCCATTTCTTTCCAGCTCCTGCAAGGCAAGTGAATTGTGGTTGAACTTGGTCTTGATTAGCCAGAGGAACCAGAAACTGCTGTTCCTGCCAAATCACAGAACCATTTAAGTTGGGAAAGACGTCTAATATCTTTGAGTTCAGCCTTTGGCTGATCACCACCTTGTCAACCAGACCGTGGCATTCAGTGCCAAATGACATGGCAGTACCAGCAGGGCCTGAAAGGAGGATGATTATTGGGAAAGCTGGGATTGGTGACATTTGGCTGAACTCTGCTGGCTCTCCAGTCAGTGTGCAGAAGTAACTGGACTGCTGCTGGGTTGGTGTGGGCAACCAAGGGGCCAGTCTGTTCACCCCTGCCTGCCTGAATGGGCTCTGCCATGGCCTGAAGCTAAGAGTTAACTGACTCCCTGCACTGCAGCCTTCACATAGGAAACCTTTTAGCAGTTCTGGATCTCTCAGTTATGTAGCTGTTCTGCTTGTACATCAGTTGAGTTGATGTGTATTTTTAAAGAATGCAATATGTTTCCACCAATTACTTAGAATAAATGTGTTACAGTATTTGCAAAAACCGTACAAGCCAACATCAAATTTGTGTATGTTTCCAGTTACACTAGAAAAAGAGGCAAGAGGAAATATTTGGGCTGCAGATCAGACTCATATCAGTTGCCATGGGAATAAAAGAAATACTGAGAATTTAGGGAATCCTTTAAACTACAGGATTTTTTAAATTGAGTTCTTATTTGACTGTTTATTTAGGCCCTACATTAAGACAAAAATGTGTGTTTAGCCAGCTCCTCCTGCTGGACCCAGAGCAACTCTTAGGGCTTATTTCCATAGAAATATTGCTGATCCTGGCCCCAGAACAGAGAAGAAGGAGGCCTGGGAGAGCCGCTGTGCTTAGTGGCACTGGGCTCGCTCTGCAGCCAGGGGCTTGAGCAGTTTGGCAAACAGAGGCCAAGTTTGTGTTTACATGGTAAAGCTGCTGCCAGTGGTTTGGCCAGGCTGCAGTATTTGTCTGCTCCAGGCTGTGTTCCTGGGTTTGTCTCTTGAGTTTGAAGAGACCAAAATGGTACCCCTTTGGTCCGGAAACTCTGACTCGGTCTGGCCGGCACGGGAGCGATATGACGCAGCTTACAGTATGGGAACTGTCTCACTGCTGGGAAAAGTCACTGAAAGGTCTGCTAGTTAATTAGCAGGGGGATTGTAAATAGCTAAAACCTGACTGAATTCCTCTGTCAGCTCAGGACAGGATCCTCCTGCCACTCCTCTTCCTGCCTCTTCGCACTTTGACCACGATTGGTTATTCTGGAGATAATTTTTCCTCTCATGGCTTCTGCTCCAGTCACTACTATGGCTCACTGTGGCTGTTATTTGTTCCCTCTAGGAAAAGAGAAAACTCAGTGCTGTGGAAGAGCAGTATTCTCTCAGTCTCCTTTACATCCTTTGTAGTTTTTCCCTTTCCCAGGGAAAGACAGAACAGAGGCAGCCTGGCCAGTGCTGCTTGGCTCAGATGCTGCTGTCCTCTCAGACTTCAGCTGATGGAAAGCACTTGAGGTAGATCTGCCTCAGCTGTGGCTCAACCACATAACTTCTCTGAGCTAATCTGCCTGTGTACTTATGGCTTCACAGAGCCTGGTGCAGTTTCCTCATCCAGCCAACCACCACAGCCCATGGCAGACTGGAGAGATACCTTGGTGATATTTTCAGCTGCCATCCCTGAGCAGTGCACAGGGCCAGATCACTGGAGTAGGCAATAGGACACTTCTTCACTCAAGCCTCCAGACCTTAAGGTCATGAAGTCAGCTTCATGAAGTCAGCTTCAGTCATGAAGACTTCTAGAAGGTTTGTTTCCTTCTTCTTAAGACACTTCCAAGAGCCCCTGTGTTGGTATAAGCAGTGCACCCTGGCTGAAAATGCAGCAGAACATTACCTGTCTAGCAACTGTGTGTCCTCCTTTGATAAAAAGAAGACATTTCTCATCTTTCACATAAAGATGTTCCCCTACAGGCCAACCCAATCCCTTCCAATTGCATGGGCTCAGAAATTGTCCCAAATGCAGTCTAAAAGTAAGTTGGAACAGGTGGCAATAACTGTGGAGAGGGAAACTATCCCAAGCCAAGGGCCCAGAGCCTACACCAGCATTGACTTCATTGGCCTCAATGGAGGGGCTTGTGTGAGCCAGCACTCTGGGCTGGGAGGACTTTGCAATGATGGGAAGAAGAGCGTGGGAGGGGAAAAGGGTAGAGTAGTTTGGTTTAGAGATACTGTCCACAGTGCTGATTCACTGGGCTAATCGGATCTTGGTGGCATTTTTGCTCTGGTATCTTCTCTGTGCGTCTGTCACTGTTTTTGAGAATTTATCTTTCTCATCAGAACTTGGGGGTTTTGTTGGGTTTTTCCTCTCTTCATTCAATGTCTGATAGAGGAAAACCTTTGAAAACAAGATGTCCTTTTCTACGGAGCCCTGTTTGGTAGGTCTGAGCTGTGGTACAGTCTCTTCTCATGTTGATTTCCAAGGAACATGGGTGCCCCATGGGCAGTGACCAGCCAGTGTTACCTACAGCCTCTGCTGAATTCTCTCTACTTTTTTTCTGTAGAAGTTCTCAGTTATCCAATCTCTAAAGCTCATTTCAGGGCTATGCAGCAAAGGCTGCTGGATGGCCATTTTATGCTGAAGCATGCCATGTGGCACAGACCCTTTGGGCAACGGTCTGGAGTCATTCCTCAAGTCATCCTGTTTCTGGCAAATGTGAGAAGTGGCAGACTGTGGTTGAAATGGGCAGCCATAATGGAGTTGGAGATGGAGAGAAGCACTGTCTTGCCTGGTCCACATCCTTCCAGAGAAAAAGCCTAATGACAAATAGCTGAGATGTTTTTATTACAGTTCAGGTTCTGGTGCAGCTGCTGGAGAGGTTTGAGCAACTCTTGTGGAGCTCCACTGTGTCCTGTATGGATTGATGTGAAGCCATGAGCTAAGCTGAACTCATGATGACCAGTGTGCCAAACCTCTGAAATCTGCAGATTTGGAAAAAAGGGTTCAAGTGTTGGTTATTATCTGCCAGCTGAAAACTCCCCTCCAACCCTGTTGTATCTGTTTAGCTGAGCACAGCATGAGGGGGGAGCTGCTTGGGGAGTGCCTGATAAAAGAACTTTAGCTGTTCAAATCTCCTTCGGTGAGACTTCTCCATAAACATCATCTGTTGTGAATTCAGCCTTGCATGATTACAGGCAGACATCTGGGTTGATTACGTGAGTTTTCTGGAGGAAAGATTTTAAAATATGGAAATGAATGGAGGTATTTGCACAACCGGTTAGCATCCGTTTCATGTTTTTATTGAATATATGTCTTGGAGAAGTGCTTAGAGACCTTAGGTCAGAGTAGGGCTTCACTGAACAAGGTACAGAATATGCCTGAGGAGATACACCTTGCTACAAATAGCCTGAGACAGTCCCAGCCAGGGCAGACAGCTAGGCAGAGGGAGGGCAAGCAGCAGGGGTAAGATGACCTGCTCAGGGCTGCGTGCAAGAACGTAGGAACAAAGCTGTGCCAGGCTGCAGCTCTCCTGGCTCTGCCCAGTCCTCAAACACTGCTGTGCCCCCAGGCTTATGTGGGCAAATGACAAACAAGAATAGCCCTGTAAATTAGTGATAATATTGCTATAGCTCTCTCTGTGCTGTTTTTGCCATTCTTCTCATGATGGCTGCCTTAGACCCTGAGCTTTTGAGGAGAGAGATGCTGGTGGTCTTAAGAATAAAGCATGATGCTAGTTTTACACTTTTACTACAGTCAGAATGGCAGGGACAAAAATAAAAAAGATTTTGTTTAAGAAATATCAGAACTCAGAGTGGTCTCAAGAGTATGTATATTAGGTTATAGGTCTGTATAAGTCAACACATTTGCTTGAAGAAATTCAAGAACATGGGATGAGGCAGTGAAAGGAAATGAAATACAATTTTAAGTATAAAGCTCACCAAATTTTAAGTGTAGATATAGGCTGTTATGATCTGGTTTAGCATACTTTGTTTGAGATGTGGGTGTGAGTGAAAATCAGAATCCTCCTTCTCTAGAGGTGATGGTTTCTGTATTTCAGTTTCTACCATCTTGCACATAGTTAATGTCAGGATATCAGTTGATGGTTATGAACATCATAAGAGTGTTACCAATGGGACTGGTGTGGGACCAACCCCAAGTTGTTTCTTGCAGGCAGGTTCTGATTTAAGGAGTTGAGCCCTTAGATCGAGGCACCAAAAATGTAGAAATGCTATTTGGCAGATGTGTCCCACTCTCACGGAGTGACCCTTGTGATGGCTCTGTTTTTGCTGGGTAACACCATAACCCAAAAGGCTCATATGGAGGTGGGAGTAGGCCACAACCAGGAGCTCCCTCCCATCTCAGGGTGAGCACTTCACATAGCTGGCACACTGGCAGCAGGACCCAAAATTGAGCTCTGAGGGCATGAGTAGACTGTCAGAGGGACCTCAGGTTAATGTGGCTTAAGAAAGCCTGTCCTTGGCCTCCGTTTGGCTTCACACAAACCTTGAGAACCTTTCTGCAGTGCCAGGGCAGCCGTTTGTTATGGTTATCACAACGGTAAAATTGTCATGGGTAAAAACATCCCACTGCCCAGAAATACAAGACAACAGCAGGGGCAAAGGGGCCCATCCTCCACACCCCCCTCACCTCACGACTCCTCCACACTCAGGAAGTGGCAAGGCTGTACTGTGTGGCCAAAAACAAGGCAAAAGAGCCCCAGTGAAAAAGGGAGTTAGGGCTGATTGGTAAGCCAGGCATGGGCACCGAACATCTCTCTTGAGATAAGTCTCTGATGCTTGATTCTTTTCAGTCCTTTTGGAGACCGTGATAAGGAGGCGGCAGTTGCTTTGTCAGGGTTACTCACACTCTTTGTGCAGCATGTTCAGTCACTGAACTTGTTCAGATAAGACAAACATCTCAACTCCATTTCCGGAGACACACACCAGTCTCTGCACTCAGGCGATGGTTGCACCGCGGTGGGCTGCTAGAGACAGGACTGATGGTGAATGCTCCTGAGAAAGCTGCTCCATGGTAGCTGCTGGTTCCATGTCTCCTTTGCCTCCCCGGAGCTCCAAAACTGGAGTCCAGACTTTCCCAAGTGGTCCAAATATCTGGGGTATTTGGCACAGGGACCATGAGCATCCCTGCAGTGGAGGGGGAAGTACTTCTGAAAAACTCACCAAAATTCTGTGTGCTTTGGGCTGAAGAAGGCTGGATCCTCCCAAAGTCTGGTCACATCCAGACTGATGTGTATCCCCTTTGCAGGATTTGATGTGAGTCATCAGCCATCAGAAGAAAACTTGTAGTTAGTGAGTGCTTCAGTTGCTGCTGAAAGGCAGCCACGAGGGAATAGAAACATGATTGATTAAAGAGAACAATGTCTGGACACAATTGTTTAGGACAGACAGTGTAAGAAAATAACAGAGGCAACTGGAAATCTGCAGGGAATTCTGTAAGGTGTCAGGATGTGATAAATGCCTGAGGCAGAAATCAGTCTAGGTGTTACTCAGCACCCCTGCTGTAAGAAATGCTGGGGCAGCTCTGGCCACTGCAGTTGGCTGGAGTTCTTTTCCAAACTCTCACACAAAGCAAGAGGTTTGTCTGGGGAGCAGTCTTCACTAGAAGGAAGAAGCAATCCCCATTCAGTTACCTTAATATTTTCAGCTTCTATGCTTTCTCTAGAGGGCTTCCAAAAAACTGCTCGTCTTGATTTTTCCTGAGAGCTCAGAGGAGTGTTTCCCTGGGCTGATGAGCAGAAGTACATCAAATGGCTGGAGCTGTCCCTGCAGGAGCAGCAGGCTCAGAGCAGTCCTGCTGCCTGGACAGTGAGCTGTGTCTGTGGGTGTTATATTTTCTATTTTGAGACTTAACATGAAAAGGTTGAGATATAGTTTGTGTAGAGACTTCTGGGCAAACAACAGCATCATTTGGGTTTTTTCTCCTCTTTTTTGAGGAGATGCCTCATGAAATTGCCATCTTACACAGGATCAGTTTGTAAGCCAGGATATGAGTAACAGACAGGTGTTGGCTCATCCTAAACCAGGCTCCTAGTTGTGCAGTTGTTCTGCACTGAAAATTAATCTACTTTAGATGCATTCTGGAAGTCCTGGAGGGAGAGGGACTGACAAAACTTTGGGAACTTGTTTTGTTATTCTGTCCAAGTCTCCTCTAAGCTCCCTATGTGAACAGATTTCTCATAGGAAAAAGATTTTCACAAAAATTCTTCTACCCCCTCTTTAAACAGATGTCATCTAAAGGCTACCAAGAGAGCTGGGGATCCCCAGCACTCAGAGGATCTGGTCCACATTGAAAGCACTGTGACCATTGTGTCCCTGGAGGTTGTTCCTCCTGATGACCCTGCACAGTGCTCAGCAGTTGCATCACTTAGGCATCTAATTGCATTTATAACCCAAGATGGCAGGTATAAGATGCCAATAAATTTTTAAAACCCTGCAATGGAAAGGTTGTGCTATATATTAAAAAGCCATTGAGGATGCAGTTCTGTCAGACAGGGTTATTCAATTAAATAGGATCCAAGCAATTAGTATAGCAGGGCTTTATTGTTTGGTTTGGGGGTTTCTTTTGTTGTTAATTTCTACTACCAGAATAAGGTTTTAACATGTTCCTGAATTTCAGTGACATTTACATTCACTGCCAGTTGCCCAGAGTCAAATATTAGGTTTAAGGCATGTGCTGGTATCATCCTGCTGTGAACTCCAACAGAAAATCCTGTCCTGAGACGTTGTTCTGGGAGGAATGAATGCACTCAGACCCACTCTCTTTTCTCATGTTGCATTGGATTCTCCTTTACAGGTCACCCAGCAGCACTGTGTGACTGTGTGGATTTCCCAGCTTTTCCCAGGCTGTTTTCTCCAGGGGCTGGGAGCAGTTTTGGCAAGCAGTGACTTAGTCATGGTCCATGACCAAGTGAATTCATGACCTCCTGGTTCCCAGTTTTCCCCTGTGTTCTGCTGATGTGCTGTGCAAACTGGAATAACAGAGTGTGTGTGAGGGCAAATCCACAGAGTCCTGCAGTCCTACAGCACCATTCCCAGGGTGGAAATCCTTCTCTTGCTTTATCTGAATGTACCTGTCCATGTCTGAGCTGGGATGCACCTGCTGTGCACCTATTCCACCCAGGCTCCACTGTCCTTCTCTTTCCTCAAGCTTTATTTCCATCCTTCCTCTCCCCATCCCCACACCAGCTGCCTGCATCAGGGAGCTCCAAGAGCTGCCCAAGTCCTGAGCAGTGAAACTTTGTTGTTTCAAAGTCACTTTGACCTGAATGCTGCAGCAAACGTGTACAGCGTCTGCTGCCGCTGTTTCGCATGAGGGAGCTGCAGTCAAATATTAAAAAGGCAGCAAGAGCATTAAATTATTCGGCAATGGAACATTGTCATTCCTCCATAAAACTATTTTGACCTGTAGTTTTCTATGGAGTCCATTGCTCTTAAATGTGCAGTGAGAAAGGAAATTAAAAATTAATCTTTATTTCCATCTCAGAAGAAAACCTTAATTCTCTGCATTGAAATTATACTCATAATCCAGGGTAATAAATTATAGTTTTTAATTGCAGCTAGTCACAGCCAATCAAATGGGAACCTCTCTCTCTCTCTCCCCCCCTCCCTCTTGCTTGCTTTAACTTTGCTATACAGAAGAATTCATGGAGTGCTGGGAAAAAAAAAATCACATACATTGACCCAGGCTCTAAGATTGTGTGAAATAAGCCAAGGATGTATTACAACAGCCAGGTTCTGCTCTTGCCTGGCACCCTTGAGCCAGTGACCTGAAAGTACCTCAAGGCCACCAGCTGCACCACGTACATGAGCATAGGGAAATGGGTAAATTGTACTTTTTCCACGTGGGGAAGGCGTGGTGTAAGATCTTGTTCAAGGTTACAGAGTGAGTCAGTGTTGAACAAGGAACAAAACCTTGATCCTGGTTCACCTGCTTTTGACTGAGACAAAGCTCCCTTCCAAGCAAAGATTAGGAGGCAGGATGGGCAGCTCTGGCCCACTGACCAATGTGGGTGACCTTCTGGCATCTCAGCTCTGACATCAGACCTCTGCTGACAAAAAGGACAGCTGGTTAAAGCAGTTGCTCCTTTGTGCTTGGTGTCTGTTGCAAGTAACCTCTGTGTTCTTTCCCATCACAGTGTGTTGCAGACAAGTGGAGTGTTTCTTGGGATTTGACATTGCTGTATTGCATATGATGAAAGCTACCTTGAAAATGGGCTTACTGAATTATGGCAACTTTTAGCACAGCCAAGGAGCTGTCTGTTCCCAAAGAACTGATGCTCTGCATGGGTCAGCTCTTTCCACTGTTCTCCCACAATGTCTGAGTGCTTGCACACTCACCACACTGCTCCATCATGCTGTCACCCCAACCCCTGTACAGTGGCACTTAGCCAGGGGTTGTTGCCTCTAGGAGCAACTCTTAAGGTGTTCAAATACCTGTGTACTGCAGGTACCTGAAATGTTTGCATAACACCATTCTCCTGGCAACTCATCCTTGCTGGTTTGTGATTTGGTTTATTTTACTCTGTTATATCCCAGACAATGTGATAGACCTGTTCTAACAAGGAGTATTTTAGGGGTGGTTTAGCACTCCCAAGCTCAACTAGGGAAAGTGAGAGCCAAAAGGAATGCAATCCTCAACTGGAGGGAGAAGTAGTGGTGGTGGGGATCTACTGTTCTGATAATCACTCCTACTCTTCTCCTTTTCCTGTATCATAGCAATGTGTGGAAGAATGGACAAGAGAGAAAAAGGACGGAGAAGAGACTAAAATACTAGATACAACTGTGAGAATGAAATGAGGTGCACCTGACATAAGAAGCCTTAAGTGGTTATTATCAATATAATCACAGCAAAGGTGTTTGTTACTAATCAGGATTAACCTGGTATGTCTCTAGTCATTGATTTGGAAAAGACTGTAAAACCTCTGCAGTGAGGATCTTCACCCTGTGACCACTCCTGCTCAGAGGTTCAGTACTGTTAGCTGCAGTGAGAACAGTGGGGGGAAATCCTTACCTAAGGCTGCATGAAAAAGTACTGACAACAAAATCTAAAAACATTTTTGTGCAAAAGCACTGATGTTCTTGATGAATAGACCCTAGTCTCCAGACAGGAGGTTTTATGGGGCCCTATTCTCCACTTTTTAACACTGCTCCTAAAGAGCTTTAGGTGGACAAAAAGAAGCATTAGCATGGGCAAAATATGCTTTTGCCATTATGATAGATTAAAACCCTCGGAAAATCTGCTGCCCACCTTCCCTCACTGGCAGTGAGCTGCTGTGTGTGGAGGATCTCTGTGCACCCTGCAAAGAGCCCCAGTGCAAACCCAAATATTGCAAGCCCTTCTCCAGGGAAGGGGCTTTCCTGGCTGGATGCTCAGCAGCTCCACATTGACAGGACAGGTGTGTACTGCAGCAGTTGTGCAAAAAAGGGTGATTTACCCACATGAAATTTCAGGAGGGGACACAAGTGGTGTGGGTGGGAATGGCTGCCCTGAGCACCTTGGGCAGAGCTCATTCTTGTGCTCAGCTGCCTCAGCCCTAGGGCAAGCTTGAAAGAGAATTAGATGGTTACAAGGAAATAAATTTTGACATCCTGGAGTTCTTCTGCCACCTCTGGACACCTTGGCTCTTCTGTGCATTTTGTTAGACAGACTATGCTAAGCACACCTCTAGTATCTTTTATCTGAGCTGTTTTTAAATGTAAAATCTCTCTCTCTGTCCTACACAGGATTAACTATGGCATAATGAATCGAACTGCTTGGAGGCTTTTTCTAGTGATCTAGTTGAATTCAGCAGTTAACTTCCTTCTCTTCTAGTTCTACTGATTGTATTTACCTCTAAGTTATTCTCCTTTCTTGGAACATTTAAACATGAGTCAAATCTGCATAGGTTTTCCACTCTTTCATTGTTTTCCCTCCTAAACCATTCCTTCACAATGCTTAGTCATTTTTTTTTCTATCTTTATTTTGCACTTTTCCTCCTAGTTTCATTAAAATAATGCAAAAAAAAAATTGTTGAGACACTTCCCCTGGACTGTGAAACTGTAGAACAGCGTACTGGGATTGCTGCTGAGGTAAATAACACACTTTCTTATGGTTCATGAAAGTGATTCTTAAATTTTGAATGAGACAACTTTGTGATGCAGAAAGCTGAGACTGCCAGTTACTCAACCAAAGCCTCTGCTTCCCAACAGGGAGCAGTCAGGGAGAAAGGAGAACACCCAGTAGACTCTGTGTATACAGACAAGGCTCCTTCTGGAAATTAAATGGTTTATCTAAAGTTATCAGACTGATAACTGTTCTTTAAAAGAGGTACTTCAGGGCTGGGGAAAGAACTGCAGTTCTATTTGTCAAATCCAAAGGAAGAATTATCCGGGAATTTATTATTCTATGCGTAATTTTTGTGTTTAGCAAAATACTGAAACCAGGATTTATGAACTAAACAAACCTGTTTCCGGAAGACGATGGCAGCTCTGTGCCTTTAGCAGTAGTGGCGGCACAGTGAATGTATCTCACCAGAAAATCTTTTCTTTTATAGGACAATAAAATTAGTGAATGAAAGCAAAAAGAGGTATAATGGATCTGGGTTTTAACAAGCATATGAATCAGTATCTCATGAGATCTTACCTGAAAAAAACATAATTGTATGTTGCTGGGAAAAGATATGTAGAGAATAAGAGGGAAAAATAGGAGAGAGAATTTTGTGACCATGGTTGGAGATTTGACTAAGATGGGGTGGCCTGGTGTTCAGGACCTCAGCCATGGGTTTAAGTCCTTGCTCTGCCACAGACATTACAAGGGCACATCCCTTCCCTTCGGTGGTTTTTTTTTTTTTTTCCCATCACTTCTTTTCTTGGTTTGCCATCATTAAATGAATGGTACTATTGCCCTTTCCTGCTTGTGAGAATTTAACGTTGAGAGGTTCCATGAACCGTGGGAGTGCAGACCATGCAACAACATTGGATTTTTCCACTGCCATATGAGCAATTATAACAAGTTATCCATTTTTCATCATTTCATGCTTCATGCACAGGGCGGGCAGACTCTGGTTCCTATTAGAATAGTAGCATTTCATACACGGCTTCCATTGGTGCAGTTATTGACACAAGCTGCAGAAACAAGAAAAATGAGGCGAAAGGTCTTTGTGGCTGAGGGAGAACCCCTTCCCCACCACTATTATTCCTGTTACGGGCAGCTGATATCTTTTTTATTTCCTTGATTTGCCTAGGATTGTGTGGGAAGATGAAAAAGATTTATCTGGTGTTTGGAAATTTCCTGTAATGACAGCAGGAGAGAAAAAAAGTTCTTTTGCCTTTCCTCCATCCAGGAAATGGTCAAGAAGAGCTCTTTGGTGAGGCTATGCAGCAACCATTCAGACTCATGGCTGTGTCATTTAGTGTTTGCTTGGCTTCCTGGTGATTTGTAATGAAGGGGATTGGCTTCTCTGTCTCCCTACAGCCTGGGGACACTGCTGCTGTTGGGCCCTGGAGCATTTGCTGTGCTCACTCCCCTGAACAAGCGTGCTAACCAGAGAGATTGTCTCTAATGTAGGCTGGGCAGCTCTTCCTCACACACTCTTCTGTATCAAACACTTCCCACCTTGAAAACTTCCCTGGTTAACTGCTCATTTCGAAATCATTATTAATGTATTTGCGCAGGGATTTTGGAATTTAATTAGCCTCTTTTGAACTGTTCTTAGAGTGTTTGTCTAGAGAAACAGAAAATCCCTCCATGACTTGTTTGCTTTCTCCATTCGTTGGTTTTCACTGGAAGGGAAAGATACCGACAGGCTTTGCAGGGCTGCATCCTCCTGGTGCCCCTGGTGCTGCAGCTGAGGATAAACCAGGGGCTCTGCAAGGGAAGTAGCTGCTTTTGGGGTGCATCAAGGCCCCTCCTGGCCAGGGGAGGGTTTGTGTGTTGGCACAGACTGGGCTGCTGAGCACGGTGGGACTCGGCCAGCTGGTGACAAGGGGCTGTGCAGTGTCCCAGCACACAGCTTGCTCTTACTCCTGACCCAGGTGTGTTTGCACCCTAACAGCCATGCTGGCTGAACTGGACTTCCAGTTCCCTCTTCATTAGTTTCCTATGGGAAATTCAAATCCCTGACAGAGAGGTGAATGGATCTGGCTTGTAGAGGCCAATTGGCACAGGGTGATTTTCATCTCTTTTTGAAAGCTCCATGTTCAGGGCAGTGGTTCTGCCATGCCCCATCCAGAGCATGTTGCGAGCTGTGCATGTTCATGTGTGCAAACCTGCAGGCTGTCAGTTCTCATTTGAAGGCTGTCTTAAGTTGGATTTTCTTCCTTTTGTGTGATCCTGCTTTGAGAAGCCAGGCTGGGCAGAGCAGGACGGGGTTTCTGGTGTTCCCTGCTGCTGCAGGAGCACATGCGCTCTCCTTCTCTCTGGCAAACCACAGTGGTTATGACCACTGCCTCTGGTAGTGTTGTATTGGTCCCAAATTGAGGAAGGATGACTAACTTAATCACTCGATAGTTTTGATTTCTAAAATTAAACAGCCTGCCATATGTGCAACCCTGTTACTATATTTATGCCAGCAGTTAGCAGACAGCACCAGCCAAACTGGAGGGGTTTTGCAGCTGCAGTGTGTGCCTCTGCTGCTGCTGCTGGGTGCACACAGATGTTTCTTTGCCCTTTCCCCAAATGCAGCCCTGCAGACATTTCTCCTGTCGAAACAAAAGGACTTTCTAAGACACTCTTCAGCCATTGCTTTGTGAATGTGTCCTGATGCTCCCTGGTGAACCTCAGCTCCAAGGAATACGTGGAAGGATTCAGGGAGCAGATCAAACCCAGGAGAGAGTGCAGCAAAGCCAGAACAGAAACCTCCAGCCCAAGTGCTCAAGCAGGGACAGCGAGTGAGCTGCAGGGGCTTTCTTGAGGAAGTGGTGGGTGTTCCCCCAAAGAAGTCATCTCGAGGGTCATTTGTGGCCCCAGGGGACACGTGGCAGCTCCATTGTCCTGGGTTGCCTGAGCTGTTCAGTGAACCAGGGGGATGAGATGCCTTTCTTCCACCGTTTGTTTTGTAGGAGCTCAGTTAGCACCATGTAGATTTATTTGGATTCTAGGAGAGAGGAAATAAGATGAATAAGCAGTGGATAAAAGCCAAGGTGAAATGTACTGAAATGGAAGGAATGGACCCTCATTTTTTGGAGGAGAACAGACTGAGGGATGAGATGTTGGTTATTATTTCGGTCCAGGCAACATTCCTCTGTGATCTTAGACACGTTGCTTGACTTTATTTGCTAGCAGGAAATCTGGCTTGCCTGGCAGAAGGATTAAGAGATGGAATGAATATTTAGCACTAACTAACCAAGAGTGTTTGGGTGAAACTGAAATATTTTGACATATTAGATCTGATTTTACCAACTGCCTTGGTGACTTATAGGTGCTTTTGTTTGGTGTTGAGCAAGTGTTACTGCAAAGCATTAGCAGCAGTGTTTGGGTAGGGTTGCATGTGCTTGTTGAGTAGGTGGCAGGAGAGGGTTTGTTTTTCATTTGCTTAGGTTTTTTATTTAAAACAATTGGAATCCTTGGGGATTTCTTTCTTGTGGAATGGAGCAATATGGATCCGGCATCTGTATGTAATAAAAGTGGAGAGTATCTCTGACCCTTAGGGCAATGTCAGATTGAGAAACCTATATCAATTAGATCAGAAAAACCCAAATTATAGTTAAATTTCTGTGCCTGTTGCACACTCTGCTCTAAGGATATATAAATGATCTTGGGTTACAGGGACACCCCAGAGCACCCAGGGGTGATTCATGTACATCAGAACACTGTGCACTAACCTGTCTCTTGTCCCTGCAAATTTTGGAGATCATCTTCTGTACCTGAATATCGTTCCAGTGTCCATAAACTATCTAGAGCTAGTTCTTGTTTAACTGTTACAGCTGCATGAGACTTGAATGCATGGATCAGCTTTCATTCTGGAATTACCCCTCAGCATGTATGTTCTTAGAAATTTCATTGATGTACAGAACAAAATGAAACACTGACAGACCACTTTCTCAAAATCTTCCCTCCTTTTTTTCCTTTTTTTTTTTTTTGTGGGGGGAGGGGGCAGTCTATCCACTTCCTTCTGCTCCTTGTTTATTGGGAGCCAAGGAGGAGGCTCATTGGACTGATTGCTGTTGTTTATTAAGCTTGTTTCCTTCAGGAAGATTTTCAAGCCCACTGTGGCCAACACAGGGAAATGCCTTCTTATGCTCCACCTCTGCTCAGAGGACAGGAGTCTGGCATACAAAAACAAACAAGCAAACCTTGGGAATAATCCTTTCTTAAAAAGAGTCAGACCGGGCTCACAGCATTTGAAGTTTTCTTAGAACCAGGGATCATAATTTTTGTGGATTCACAGAACCTTAAGGTTTTGTACCTTAAAGCAGCATTTCCCCTTGCAGGCAAAAGGAGCTTTCATGTTTACTGTTTTGCCTGTGGATAGTTCCAGATAAATTAAATTCTAAGGTGTCTGGATAGCATGGAGTATTGGGAAAGGAGGAGGGATTCTTCTGTGCCAGAGGCAGTGTGAGCAGCAGGCAGGTGAGCTGGCTCCTCTCTTCAGCTGGTTGCCTTGGGTGGGTCAGACTCCCTGCTCAGTTTCTGCATCCCAACAGTACTATTTGCCAGTGTCATTACTAATGATACATTATAAATTATTAACATTTGGAAAAGGTTTGAATTTATTTGCAGAGAGCAGAGTTCTGGGCAAAAAAGGATGACTAGTTTTTTTGTTTGGTTTGGGGTATTTTGTTGGTTTTGGTTTGGTGTTGTTTTGGTTTTTTAATTCCCTTTTTTATTTTTCATTCAGTTAGCTGAGTTGGAGTCCATACTTTGACTCATATTTTAAACAGCAGCATCAAGGAACTCACTGTTTTTGCCAGCAGGGCATTTGGCCCTTTCCTCTTCGCTATGCTCTCTGCCTCCCTTCTGAAAGGCAGCGTGGGATGTATTGATCCCAGCTTTTAGGACTTGTTCTATTTCTGAACCCAGATTGCAGTATAAAGTACAAGCACCATTTAAAAAGGGAAGATCTATATTAGAATGACAAAGAGAATAAATTAAAGCAGCATCCCCTCTCTAATGGTCTGCAGGCAGTCCTTAAGGAGGGAATACCCAGCGCTGTCTACCTGAATGATGCTTTAGAGCCTCCAGTATCAGGGGACTTCAGTGAGCCCAGTATTGATTTTTGTTCCTACATTAAGCTTTTAGCTTTGCAAATGGTTTTCTTTGAAATCATTAACATTGCAATGTGCAGCACGAGGGTGAAATAGCTCTGCTGCTGTGTAGGTACCACCTCTGATCACTTCCCTCTTCCCTTCCTCTGTTGAACCATCATTCAGCTGATGCACCTGCAGCAGAGTGAGGAGAAAAGGATGTGAAGTTGCAAGCCAGGACAGCCTTGGAACTGGGTGAGGAAGACCAATTTTTCAAGAAATTGGTAATGTTTTAAGCTTACTTAGTGGTTGTGAGCCTGGGGTGGGGGAGTTGGAACATAGCCAGGGCTGTGGCTGAATCCTCTGGGTGGTACCTGGCAGTGGGTGCAGGGATGCTGTAACAGCTCAGTCGGGGCTGAGAGCTGCCATCAGCATGTTTATTGCTGCTTGAACAAAGAATCTTAGGTAAATTCAGCTGTCAGGTAAGCTCAGACTTTCCCACCTCAAGCCTGAGGACAGTTAAGTGGTGACAGGGCAACGCTGGAGGTCTGCTACTGACTGGGGTTTAGACCAGGCCCAGGTTTGTTAGTCAAAGGATTAACACAGCTGAATCAGCAAATCGAGATGGTTATGGTTGTTTCAAATTTATCCAGGTCCCTGTTGGATGGGATCTGCTTGCAGACAGGAGCATGTCACTGCAGCCACAGCTTTGCTGCTTGAAGCAGCTCACTCCTTCTCTTGCCTCCCTCCATCACTCTTCCCTCTCCGCGCCTGGCTTGCTGCTTTAAGGGCTGTCCTTTGCCCCAGGGGAGTGGGAAGGCTGCTGCAATATAGAGGGATGCTGTGAAACTCTCATCCTCTGGGAAAGATTGCAGAGACACCCACTGGTATGGGCAGGCAGGGCGGGGATTATCCACAGGGAGATAGTCTGCTCTTCCAGTTGTATTGCGGGGGAAGGATGTTTGTGTATTTTGCTTTTGTCTGTGTGCGTGAGCCCAACCACCTGAGCCCTTCAAGTCTAATGAGATTGTTTCATTTCAGGACAGGACAAGGAGCTTTTTGCCCTTAACACTCCTGACTTTGCTGCCGTGGTGGGTTGCTGGGAGATAGGGAGGTCCTGTTACAGAAAGGAGGGGGATGTGATTTGGTCACAGAGGTGACAAGTGCACAAGTCCTAGTGGCTTCTGTGTCACCCAGCCTTCATGGTTGTTTTAATGTCAGCTCTTCATGGGAAGGAGGGCTGAAAGGGACATGGAGATATTGTCTAGTGCCTTCTACTGCCCCAAGATGAAGTCAACTTGCTCAAAGATCTGTTTTGGTGCAGCATAGCACAGGATGGGCTCTGCTGCTCTGACCAGCTCTGCCTGTCCTACTCCCACCAGACCCTATTGAACTCCTCTGCAGTGGAGGTGGATGCTGTTCAGGTAGGAAACTGCAGCTCCCTCCTCCCTCTGCACTTCACAGCCCTTTTGGGGAATACTGCAATGCCAGTGCCCAGTTTATTTGCAGTAGCAGGTAAAGACAACCCCTCCCATTGCTCTGGAGTCATGATGTTGTGGTCCTTCATCTAAACCAGTAAATCATGCACACAAGTAGTGCATGTAGAGCTGCAGCATTTGTAACAACTCAATTTGTGCTCTGATTTATATTTTAATATTTTTAATATTTTGTTCTGCATCGTGTCTCCAGCCAGACAGCTCAAATAAGAGGCAATTGTTTTCATGGCTAGAAAGTTTCCCAGGATTGCTGTCAGTGAGTGTGCTTCAGCCACCTTAGCAAGCAGCAGAGAAAAATTTTCCTTTCAGTGGTCTCCTCCCTCCCCCAGTCCACTAGTATGTCAAAACCTTGAGTTTTGTGTAAAGTTGTTAAATAAGCTTCTAGGCAAAATAAAAGATCAAAAGGGGTCTAATTAGCTGCAGTCTGCTTAGGAATTGTGGATGTTCACCTAGTTTTATAAATTGACACTTTTAACATTAGAACTCAAAGCAAAAAACGATGTAATTATTCCCTTTTTTTGAAGCTTAGGTTTAATGTCTTTATTGAAAATTGGGTACTTCTGTGGCATCTCAAGATGCTTTATTCTATCAAGTCTGGAGCAAGTAATTTTTCATTTTGGATTGTAATGTGGTATAAATGATAAGGGCCTGATTCAGAAAGCTTTCTTTTTCCCCCCACTGGCAGCCTGACGAGAAAGCTTCGCAGTCACCTCACAATAACCCTGAAGATAATCTAGGGTTTGAGTCTTTGTGAAGCTGCTCGCTCTAATACAAGGGAAAGAGTGTGATTTCTGAGCTCTTAGTTAGGGTGCCCGAAGCTGGCTTGTCATCATGGGATTTTTAGTTCTTTTCATATCTTTTACCAGATGTAGGATGCCAAGGCAAAAGTGTATTTCTCCTATAACCTTTCTGTGCTGTGATCACGTCTCTGGGAGTATTTTGTGTCTATTTAAATCTCAGAGAGGGTAGCAGGTAGTTGAATGGTGAACATCTGGTGATTAAAGCAAAAGAGGAATGAGAGCGATGAGTTCTGCTATATATTTTTCACTTTTGTTCTGATATGACCTGGTCATGTGTCCTGATCATTTGGACATACCATGCATGAGTCACTTTCACATGTTCAACCTCACTAAATTTGAGTTCAGTAACTTAGAGCAGCACAGATAGATGAGGGGAGGATCCTCATGAAATTATGTTAGGGCTTGGATGGGTTACAAATTTTATTTATGCTCCATGTAGAACCAGAGGTTGATGGTGCTGGTATTTTGCAGAGGAAGTCATGGTGTCTGCCCTAAGACCTTACCACCCATCAAGACTAATGGCAAATGCAGGATTTGTGTGAGGGTGACTGCAGAAAAGGGTCAGTCCCTCGGTGAACTTTTAACTTTTTTTTTTTTGTGTTTATCTAAAAGTTCATGCAAATGGAGGTGGGTTTCTTTGATCTGAGAACTGTCTTTTGTAATTTCAACTGTTCCCTGGCTTGTGTCAGAAATACCATGAGTGGGGTCTCCCAGGGGTTTTTGAATAGCCCAGGTTTTAGCTGGGCTGGGAGGGACGTGAGGCAAGATTTATACATCAGAACACAGCTTGCATTAAATACATTTTTATTGGCATATTTTATATTGTCCTAATTCAAAAGTTTCAATTCTCGATGATCATTCTGGGCATAGGTTCAAGGTTTCATTTGCATTTGGCTCAGATCAGATGCTGGAGGAAACTTTCATGATGGGAGACAGGTCCTTTTCCCTTCAAAAACATAATTTCTCAGTAGATGATGGGATTGGATTAGAGCTTCCTTCAAGAATTCATAAGAGATTTGCTTGAATTTTTCCAAGTCTGCTTCTCTGATGCAGTGTGGTGATTAGAGGAGAGCTTTTCAGGTGTCCTTCTGAGAGTGTAAGCACAGTCTGGCAACTTGCTTCTGTGGGTTTTTCAGTAGGTAGAGCTCACCAAATGAAAAGCTTGGTGCATCCATATAGTCAATAAAGGTTTCCCTGAGAGAACGGGTGTTTGTTCTTTATTAATCCCAAATTTTTAGTGGCTAACTAGTAAAGAGACATTGGCTTCTGAGACAGCTGCTTTGTGGAAAAGGTTCAATATTCCATATGCATGCTCTATATGGACTGTGCTGCCATACAGCATAAGCACAATCCAAGAACTTTTCCCATTTGCTACTTACAAGATGCCCAGTGGCTTCAGCAGGGAGAGACAGAGCCCAAGAGCAGCTCTGCAAGGCACTGCAGTGAGCAATGGATGCATTCAGTGGAAAAATGGCATGGTAAGGCTGCTGTGAGGGGGAGTTCAGCCCCTCTGTCCCCCCCAGAGCAAGAGGAGATGGATGCTCTCCTGGCTGTGTTTTGGGTCAAGGACTCAAATGTTTTGGAGCTACTCTGTGCTGTCAGAGCTGTTGCCAGGAGGGTTTGTGTCATGCAGAACATCACCCCTGGGAAGCTGAGCTTGGACAGCACAGAGCAGCTTGCATCCATCCAGCTCTCAAACTGCCACAGTGGTCATTAAATAACACTTCAGTGTTTTAGAGCTCAGTGGTTTTGTTTAAGTATCAAATAAAGATTTTCTTTTAATTGAATTTAGCTCAATCATCTGGTTGAGTGGCTGACTTGAGCAGGAGCACTGAAAGTTTGCAGAATTCCCAAAATACACCAGAGAATGAAAATCCTTATGATTTCATAAATTTCATTACAAATCAAGTAACTGGACTAACAGGTTTGTGATCTGCAATGGAGGGACATGAATGTGTGCACATGTTAGAGGCAGGAAACCAACACTTCCACCAGAAGACACAGCTGCTTCTTGGGTGAAGTGAATACACTCTATGCTTTTTATTTCATTTTCCCCAGGTAGCTTATACCAACGTGCCTACTCTAAAAGTTACATTTAGTCATATGTGATTTTGAATCCACTGTATTGCCTCTAGATAATGCCTGGTGCTTCAGTGTCAGTCCAGGAATTCCCAGGGTGTACATCACCAGGTAGGTAATAAAGAGAGAAATTCTTATCTGAAAATGGGGTTACAACTGCACATTATGGAGTTGGATTAGACATGTTGTTATATGTATTATTGCCATGTTTTGACTACCTACAAACTAGAGCATTAATCATGTAATTACATAACTTATGATTACCTAAAAATGCTCCCTCTTCAAATGGCTGTTGCAAATTTGTTCTTTCCTCTGCTGAAATAACCTGTCATCTGCTCATTGTGATTCATTAAATATGTTGCAACTGGGTTATAATCTTCATTAGTTTCACAGAACGCATCCAAAACCAGGGATTACCCTTTTTCTTTTCACTGAAGCAAGCAGTTGTGGGTTGTTGTGTCTCCTTCACCCAGAGAAGGCTAGGTTCTAAAGCTCACTTCCAATGGTTTTGGTTCTTGAGGGTTTCCTAGGTTCAAAAATAAGCCTCTCAAGAGCAACGTTACTAGCATACAGAAAACAGGGATCTGTAAAATAATATTAACTTCTACAATTTATAAATTTGATTTCCGATTATTTTCTTTTGACCATTTTGTTTTCAGAAGCATTCATCAGAGCACTGGGTTTTAATTTCCTTTTGACTGACAAATTTTTGAATCAGACAAGATACATTTCTCTGATTACTGCTGGACAAGGCTTGTAGGTAGAGATAGTGTCTTTTATTAGATGGAGCAGCATGGCTGGAGAGCTCAGGCAGATTTTGAGGCACATGAGCCCTACAAATCTGAACCAGAAGCTGTCAGTGCTAAGCATGTGCTGAATAAGCAGCTGCTTGGGGTTAGATATGTGTGAATTAGACCATCTCAGCAGAGGAAAGGTGAGTGCAGGTATCTCTAGGTCAGAACAGCAACTGGGAAATATTGCCAGATTATTTGTAAGCATTGTCTGGTATGCAGGTGAAGGGTGACAGAATTGTACAAGGAAAAGTCGTGTTGTGCCTTAAGTATGGGAAAGATGTGTTTCTCTTGAATGATCTAATAACGACATGAACGTGGAAGTTCCTATTTCATGCTTAGGAGTGTGTGTCCTTCTGAGATTGCTCAAATGCGCTTCAAATTTTATTCCCTGTTAATCTCTGTGGGCTTTTGCAGGAAGCTCAGAAAAAAGGCTTCTACATTTACAGCTCTTTTTGCTTTGACACAGGCAGAGGAATCTTTGGCATGGAAGCTCAAACCCTGTCTCTGGGGTTTCAAGCCCATGGAGAAGGTCATATATGACTGACAATTGGGAGCTAGTGAGATCTGCTGTGCTGGATTTGTCAATGATTAGCCTGGTCTGACAAAGGTTCTACCATGACCATTGTGGTGACTTCTTAAAGTTGATTGGGAGCTATTAAAGAGTGATAAAAATCAGATATTTCTGACCATGGTGATCAAAGGAGGAATTCAGTGATAGTACAATAGGTGCTTGGAATTCTCCGGGCATTGCCATCAGTATTGTTTAATGACCCAATGCTATGGCTATGTTGGGTAAATAGCAGCTTTGGCAGGTATATAGAAAAGAAGTCCTTAGGACACTGGGGTTTCAGAGTAGCAACATAACTCATTTGCCAACTGTCCGCTGTCCTTGGACACTGGTGGTTGCCATGTTGTGACTGTCAGCCAGAAGGTTGACCCCACTTCCAGAATCCTGATTTATTCAGAAACCTGTGTATTTCCTCACTCAGGTTTCACACATGTTGCTTGTGGTCTAAAGGCAACAGTTCCACCAGCTGAGCTGATGAAGGTTTCTTTCTGGCTGAGGTTACACACACACATGTTAAAAGCTGGTGTCAGGTGAATTTTGCCTAATAGGATTCTGAAATTTCCTCCTCCTTTAAGAATGAGGGTAATTTAATGCTCCTGCCCTAACTATAGGAATATACTTATTTGGGAGCACAAATCCTCCACTCTGCCACCCTGAAAGACTTCAGCAGCCTGTGCTAAGAAGGTGGGAGCTCAGCACATGGAAAGAGATGTCCTGGCAGCTCGGTGAGTGGAGCCACCACGTCCCATGGAAACCCAAAACGTTTTTTACCCTTGTTACCTTTCACTCAAAACTTGTGAGCATCCTCACACTGCTTGGTGTGCAGAGTGGTGGCTGGGGGGATGTTGGCTTCCTGCAATCTCAGGCCTTTGATGCCTGATTTCCCTGAATTCCCTGAACCTGCTGCACATTGGAGCTGTGAATGTCATTCTTGCTGACCAACAACCAGCAATTTCCCAGGCATCAAGTACATGTGTGTGTGGTATTGAGTAATTTCTTTGGGGCTATTGTTTAAGGCTTCAAACCATGGAAGGAAACTGGGAGGCTGTTTAGATGTCACTAAAGGTCACTGGCTATTTTTATAGGTCACATAAAAGAAAACCAAAACTGCACAAAAAGAATATTCAGATTGTGAATTCAGGGCTTTAAAAAATATTTTTGCTGCCTAACTATCACAAATCACTACAGAGCACAGGCAAACTGATTTTTCAGGGGCTCATAGCTTGGCCAAAGGTGCATTACCCTTCCCGTAAAAAATTATTCCCTGGCACCATTGTGACCTTCCTGCCAAAATTTAAATCAGTGCTCCAAATTATAGTGCTGAGACTATTTAACAAGATACCAGTTGTTTGTTGTTCTTCTGGTTTTTTAACTGGGGTACAAAGTTTTCCTGTAGTGGATGAACTGCATTAGCTGAAATTTTCACCCTGAATTCCAGCAGGGCAGACAACCAGCATCAAAAACTTTAATTCTAAAGATTAAAGTCTGGCAAAATTCTAAGCAACTTGAATCTTATAACAGTGCATTTTGTACAAAGTGGTCAGCATATCAAAAGGAAATATTTTTTTCTGTCTGTTTAGATTTTGATGTAATTCCATCAAACATTTAATTGGTAGACACAGCATTAGCTCCAGACTCATTTTGAAGCAATGAACATTAGTCACACATAAACAATAGGGCTGGGGGCAAATTACACGAGTGCCAAGTGGTGGGAGAGATTTTTAACAACGGGCTTTGCAAACTGTGTCCCTGAATAAACAGAATTGTTGCAGAGCAGAAAACAGACCTTGAAATTGTCTCTGTTGGAAGGAACAGGGTTTGTATAGCACAGGGCAGTTCACCTACACAGCAGTCTTGAGCCAGGTATGCAAGTGCCTGGGAAAAGCAGGTTAGGTTGGGACTGCTCTTAGTGTGCAGGTCTGGCATCGCAGTGACCTGGGCAGGGGGTGGGTGGACTTTGACAGTGTGGTGCAGCTGAGTGGTGGCTTGATCCGAAATCCTGCCAGCCTGCTCTCCTGAGGGAACAGCAGGGTAATGTTCTGGGGGCTTAGAGGCAATTTGTGAGGTTAGACTGGAGGTTATGAGGTGAAATTGGCCCCCATGCAAATGTAGGTCAGAATGCTAATATGTACATATACAAAAACGGTGCAGGCAGGCAGCAAGCTTCTTGAAAAATCATGCTTATGGTGACCAGACCTGAGACACCATAAAATAAGGAATAACCTTTGCTAATTCTCAGTCATCGCCCCTGCAGAGTATTGCAGGCCAGAGAGGCAGGTGGGACTTACTCAAGGTCTTATCTGGAGTCAGAGCACAGCTAAAGGTTCATTCCCAGGTCCGTGGTCTCACTGCTGGAACAGGCTGCCAGGAATTACTGGCAATGTGTTTGGTTTTAATCTTTGCACTGTTCTCCAGTGAAGTTCTCCAGGCCGAAGTGCCTGGAATTTATCTCCAAAATATTTTGGAGGGGAAATGTGATCATAAAGCTAAAGCTTTGGGCTATGCATGCTTCTTTTCAGGCTCCTAACGGGTTTGAAAGGGGTAAGTGTTAGTAACCTGCCTCCTTTGTTTTTTGACAAGGAGAGTAATTTAGAAAAACAAAAATCAAAAAACCCAAAACCATTTTAATCCCTTACACTGAGTTCATGTCAGCTTTAGCTTAACTCAACCCACATTGCAGGAACTTTAGGAGGCATTTTATGCTTGTTGGAATATGTTTGGGTCTCTTAGTGCTCTTATGACTGTATCACTGACTGGGGCCAGAGCTGTGCCACAGCTGGCACACACACTGGGCAGCAAAGCCTTGCCCTTGGTGGCAAAAATGAGAGAAAGCTGCTGAGCCCGAGGGTGATGTTTGCTGAGCAAACAGTGTGCCCAGCCTGCTGCAGAAGGGCTGAGCCTCCAGTTCCTGTCCAGCTCCTGACACAAAACCCTGTGCTTCCTCTCCTGCATCTCTGGAGCCTCGTAAGACCCTTCCTCTTCCCAGCATATCGAATTGCAGCTGTCTCAAGCTCACTGGCAGCAAATTGCTGCTCCTGAGTCTGCCCTTGTTTTTTTTCCAAGCAGAAGGAAAAGGCTGAAAGTTCCCGGTTTGTGCAGTCACGACTGTCCCAGCGAGCTCATATCTGCCCTGTTGAGAGACACTGGGCGGGGTGAGAGCATGAATGCAGCCGGGGAGCACCAGTGTCAGGCAGGCACCGTGCCTGCCTTTACCAGCCTGACAGGAACAGACAGGGACAAAGGTAAAGCTCGAGGCCTGAAAAGGCTGCTTGTTGCAGCGTTTCATGGCCAGTGAGCATGACCAGCCTTCAGGGCTAATTACCAAAGGAGAGAGAAGTATGTTCTTGTCAGCAGACCTACAGGGTTACTATTTAATGAAGCAGATATGCAGGTAACTTGTTCAATGAACAAGTGAGTGACTTGTGTCCACAAGGATGTAGGTGTGTGTGGCAGGATGCTTCAGATGGCTTTCTACCCTTGGTCTCCTCTCTAAGTGTAGTTGGGCACAACTCTCAGCAGTAACCCACCTCCCTCTTCTCCAGTTTTCCCTCTCTACCTTCTCTGCTCTCCTTTTACCTTTTTTTCTCTACCATTCTCCTCCTTTTTACAACCCTAGCACCTCTTGTTTATTCCATCCTGTCCTTTCATAGCTCTCCACCTTATTTTTCCTCCCCTTTTTTTAATTACCGATGCTAAGCAGCATTGAACAGTGGTGTCATCACTATTTCATCAGGCCTGCCCAAGTTCCCTGCCAGTGTTTTATGGAGCATGTGTGAGCTGGGAACAGCCAGTATCCTCTGTGTGCTTGCATCAGGGTCCCCTGCCGATCTCAGCTTCTCAGCACATCTGTCAAGTGTTACTTGTCCTTTCCTTGGGACTGCCCGTGGAGGTGTGCAGGGGGTTGTGAGCTGTGCCAAACCCTGGTGTTGTGCTGGCAGGGTTACAGCCAGCGTGAGGATCCCTCCATGCTGCAGGAATCTCTTTGTATTGCTGTGTAGTCAGATGCCAAAAAGTTACTTGTGTGTTAACTTGGTGCCTGTGCTGGTCTCTGTAAGAGAGATGGGATAAAACATTCAGGAATTAATCAAATGGTCATTTTTAATTTTTGTTCCCAAGTCAGTGGGTATGAGCGGATTCAATGGCCTTTTCAGACTCCTAAACTTGTACTCTGAATTCATAAAATTTAGTCCATCCAGCATCACCTCTCAGACTTGTCTTGACTTCTAGACTGGAGTAGGTATTACTCAGGAGGAGTAGCAGCATCTACAGTACAACACCTCTCACAGTTGTTATGGGAATTACTAATGTACTTCACTGCAACCTATATTTCAACCTGATAGTAGCTACACTTGGTAGAGGATCTTTCTAACCCAAAAGTTGATTAATACATGAGTATTAAATAGTTATGGATCTCTTCTACCAGTATCCCTTGTGTATTTACCAGAAAAGATAACTGGATTGTCAAAATTTACCCATACCTCCCATGGCATTGGGAGGAACATGCCAGCTGAAAACTTGGTGTGACTGCAGAGTCTTACAAGCCAGTCTCACTGGTCCACTTCTCATGCCACCAGAAAACACATTTCTTTACAGTTGTGCTGCTTCACACTCTCTGTTTCTACCAGCAGGTTCCAGGCCAGCTCTACAACTGTGCCCACCTGGGCTGTCCCCTGGGAAGGGTCCTCCTGGCAGGGGACATGGAGCTGCTGGCTGTCACAGCACCTGAGGAAGCAGGGAAGAATGCAACAGCATCACAAGTCAAGGCAGAAGGAGCAGAAAAAGCAGCAGCAATGCTGGAGGTGGAAAGCCCAGTGGGAACAGGTCTGGGTGGGAAGGTGGTCACTCCCAAAGGAGCAGCGGCGATTATGGTGGGAGCATCAGAAAACCCAGCAGTAGAAAGAGTTGCTGAAGCATTTGCCAGGGCAGCAGAAAGAATTGCAATATCAGAAGCTGCCAAGGTGTTGCAGTCAGCAATAGCTGAGGTAGGTAGCCCTGCAGCCCCAGTACTTGATGACATGGAGGGGGCTGGGGGTACTTGTTCTGCTGGGCTGGGCTCACAGATCCAATGGCCTGGGATACTGCAGCTCCAGCACCAGAACTAACCCTGACCTTTCCTTCTCGCCCTCACAATGCCTCAGGTGGATCAGACCATATTTGTGCTTAGCCTCGAGCAACGGGAAGAAATTTTTATTTTGGAAAAATTGAAAGCAATGTTGAAAAAAAAAAAAATTCCCCGAAATTCCTACTGAGAGTTTGTGCTCTTTTCCCATCTGGTTTCCCTCTGTCTTTTAGATGAGCTCTTTTTCATGATAGCGGGCACTTTATCACGCCTGGTATAGTTAAGGTTACAAAGCACTCTCCATTCCAGCCCCGCTGGCCACATGCTCATCCTGTTCTAAAGCATTCATATTTGGGGATCAAAAAAGGTCCACGCGTGGTGTTTGCTCAGCCGAGAATTTTTATTTGACATTTGAGCAATTATGCCTTGTGTTGTTCGTGAGTTTGCTGAGGGTGATAAACGCACTTTTCCCATTTGAAAAACCTGTCTTTTAACATTGACGATGTGGTGACAGATTTTCAGCAGGGATGGGAGTTGGACTTGCCAGGGCTCAGTGCCCACTCCAAGCGCCAGATTTTCAGCTGCGTTCGGCACCCAGCAGCTTCCCGTTGGGTGTGAGGCCTTTGGACATGTTTGTTCCCATGTGTGGAGCTCGTTTGAAGAGCTGCCTGCCTGCAGCAGCACCGAGCATCCACCTTCTGCTCTCAGGAAAATCTGGATCTCATCTCCCTGCACTGTGATTTCAGTTTGGTGTGCAGGGTCAGCTTACTGCTATCACTGTTTCCTGGGCCCCAGAGCTGTCCCGAGCACATGGAATTTCTGTAGGATATCTTTTAACTTATCCCTCAGTTTGGGCAAGTGGCTTCACTCAGGAAGGGCTTTCCAATGTCTGTTTGAGTTTTGGTGTCTGAGTTCTGGTGTGTTTTCATGTATTGTGGAGATCAGCTGGATTTAGGTACATGCCAAAACAATTTTCTAAATCAGCCCATTAATAGGGACCTTTATTTTTAAAATCAGCAGTTTACTTTCTAGTGACTTTTCCAGTGCTGATGTATTTCTTCTCTTGACTTTTCAGCTCAAAGGGAAGAGGAGGAGCATGTGGATAAAGCCGAGGAGCACCACTCAGCCAGAAGAGGATTGGGTGAAAGAGGGAGAGGTGAAATGAAATGAAGGAGAGGTGATGTTCTGGGTCATACCTCCTAATGGGGGGCTGGTGCCACCACTCCTGGAATGCAATAGGGCTGCCAATCACATCTCTTTTGTGACTCACTATGCTATTAAAAATAAATATATGGCATATTCTGCACACAAGAATGTTGAGGGTCTGTCAAAGGTCTTTGTCTCCTGGTTTTGTGAAATGGCAGCTCTGCAGCTTTGTGACTCTTCCTAAAAGATGAAGGAGAACAAAATGCAGTTCATAACAGAAAACATACTACAGCCATGAAATGATATAAAAAAGAAATACTTTCGTAGAGTCATAGAATATCCTGAGTTGGAAGTGACCCACTAAGATCATCAAAGTCACCTCCTGGCCCTGCATAGGACACCCCCAAGGCTTAAATTTACTTTAAATATGAAGCCAAGTATTCGTGTCTGTAGGTTGAGAGATGGTCCATGGGAGCACTACTAATGTGAAATAGTTTTAAATCCTGACAGAGCAGGTGCATTTTCCAGTCAATCCACATTGCTGCAACTCTCTCCAGCTCTGGAGTGGGTTTGTTGTCTAGATGGGAATGGTAGGTATGTTCTTTTTTCAGTGGTTTTTTTTGGGGTGGGTTTTTTGGTTGTTTATTTGTTTGGGGTGTTTTTTTGTTGTTTGTTTGTTGTTTGTTTGGGGGGTTTGGGGTGTGTTTCGTTTGTTTGGTTTGGTTTGTGTTGGGTTTCATTTTTGTTTGTTTGTTTTGTTTGCTTTTTTGGTTTTTGATTTGTTTTTTTTTTTTCCTAATTCAATTTATTTCTATGAAGCACGGAATGGGAAAGGTGTCTCCATCCAGACTGATAATGGTGCAATGCCAGACAGAGGAAGTAGAGAAGAAATTCAAGAAACAGGAATAATATCTTCAAAACAGTGATGGACTTGCCAGCATGAATGACATTCCCTGGGCATTACAGACGGATCGTTAAAACAGATTGCTCATTTTTGAGGGGAAAAAATATTGTTTGTTGTAATATTGTTTCTCAGCCTCTGAGGTGCAGGTAAGATGGGGCTGTAGTAACATTTGGATGATGGAGCAATCACCACAAGAGATAAATGGTGATGATGTGTAGCAGGGTGTAGCATTAGAACAAAGCCACTCTTGGTGGGTGTCTCACAGGTCTTCTGATGGAGGATGATCACAACTCAGAAGTGCCTGATGCCTCCAGAAAACATCTGCTTTGTGAATTCCCTCCAGATCCTTCATGGTTTGCTGCTCCAGGTTTGTGTTTAGCAGACTGAGGGGATGAGGTCAAATCTGTACCTGGATAGAAAATTTCTGAACCAAATGCAGGAGGTGATGCAAGTGCTTGTGTGTGACTCGTGGCCATAGCTGAGGTGGGGTGAGCAGGCAGTGCCCTCAGGTACCCCAGGAGAAACAGGAAGCAGATCCCTGACTGCAGGTGGTCACGACTGAAGCCATATCACTTTTGGAAAGTAAAGACTGCAGCCCTGGATTCTGCCCCAAAATCCATGAGAGTATTGACAACCCATCTTTAAACTCCTGTGTAGTTGCAGCTGGATGTGATATTCTCCATATACCTTATTTCCAGCTTCCAGGGGTGTTTCTGTGGGAAACAGTTTTTCCTGGTGCACCCCAGAAGGAGCAGCACATTAGCAACAGCTCCAGCATTTTTTGGAGCTGTTCTCCAACAGACCCCAGGAGAGGAGGGTGTTGGGGATCTGCTGCTGCCCTGTGCAAGCTGGCTGACAATGAAGATCCATCTCCCTCTTGGGAAATATGTCCTTGCATTGCAGCAAAGCCAAGGGGTTTCAGTGCCAGGCTGTGCCTTTGCCCCTCTGCAGCACACCCAGTGCCTGTGCACCTCTGCTGGCTTCTCTCTCTGTGCAGTGACAGGCTGGGGAGGAGAGAGGAGGGGAGAACAGCAGCCTCTGATTAAAACTCAGCCCCCCTGGCCTTAGATCTGAGGAGACAGAGCCCGCCCTCCCTTCCCTTACCATAATTTTATTTTATTACAAAAAGAGCCCGTATTAAAAAAGCTCATGATTATGTTTTCTGTTCACCAAGACTTTTCCTGTATTCGACCTTTGGATAACCTCCAAGGCTTGCAAACATTTGAAAGGAGTAAAGGAGCTCATTTTATTGCAGGGCCTCAGCATACATTCTTTCCAGCCTATCTTTAACATCAGTTGACAAGAATTATATAATTGCAGTCTGTGATCCCTTTAAGGCTAAAATGTATTCGTTTTCCCTCAAAGAACACTTCAGGTTTCAGAGTTAAATGTATACTTTTTTTTCCCCATCTGGGTTATTCTGTAGAAAGCCGTTTTCTCTTAAACTGGCAAGTCTCATTCTACCAAGTCGCATGGATTTATTTTTTACTGCGGTTTTAAGCTCACATGTTAACAAGTAGAAGAAATAGCCTCCAAATCCCAACCTGTGTTTCCCATTCCATTGGAAAATTAGTGGGTTACAGAGAACACGCAAGGGGAATTACACTCCTTAGGTGGAATCAAATAAAATTTCAACATACCAATTTAATCAAATTAGTGTCTAATGCTAATTGATAGGCAGTCTGGAGATGGACAGGTAGCTGGATTGGATTTGATCTCGCATTTCACAGGCATGACGTAATCTGCTGGATCAGGAAGGAATTTCTGGTTTCCTATCAGAATGGCATCTGCCACCATGTTTTAGGAAGCAGTGGACATCTGATACTTGGATAGGAGCTGGGGAAGGATGCCAAAAAAGAAGTCTGAAGATAATACCTGGAATTTAAGAGATGAATTAGCTGTTGCCATGATGATGTTCTGTTTGCCTATGTTCCTCACCATTCAGGTTCTCACTGGTGTTTGTACTCCTGCAGAGTAAAAAAAAGCACATAAACATGTGAGTATTCCTGGAAGATTTTCATGCCAGTTCTGTTCATGTGTCAGAGCCAGTGAGGCTTGGACATTCTGCTTGGAAGGAAAACAAGTGATGCTACTGTGGTGCTCAGAGCACTTTCACTTTGCTCCTTGAGAATGGAGTGAGAAGTTCAAAGAAACTTCAAAAATCCTCACCCCTCCAAGTATTTCTGAACGATAAAAAATGGAGGGTGTAAGTAGCCTAGTCATGGATATGTGCATGCAGGAGGGGAAATTAAATTTGTCTCAAGAATTAGCTGTCAGGAGCAATCTGGCTGGCTGAAGCTAGAGAAGAGACTGGGCTCAGTGGGCCAATTGTCCACTTTGGTGCTGCAAAGGGGTCTGGGGGTAGGAGTTGAAATCGAGAGTTTTGGGGGTTCTTCTCAATTTTGTCATGAGCTTACCCCAGATGTCAGCTTTCTTACCTGACAGAAGAAGACAGTGGCAGTGAGTGTGCCTGCCTTTGTGCCCTTTTATCCAAGCACTTGAGGAAGTGCAAACCTTTATTCCAAATAATGTTTGCCAGTAAAAATGGATCTCCTCTTCAAATATTTGGTTACTCTAATGCTGATTGCCCCCATTCCCTAAGGGGAATAGTGGGCAGGGGCAGCATTCCTGCTTTTATAGAGGGGCAGGCTTGAGAGGGCTGTAACTGCATGTCACGGGGGATGGATGCAATAACTGAAGAGAGGGGAGCCAGTAATAGAATCCTTTTAATAAACTACAAGCCCACAGTTTATAAACTTGGACACAGATTATGCTCCTGCCTAGTGTATAAAAATAACCACATTTGGACGTCTTTGTGGCCAAAGGATCCTATAACCTGTTAAGTTTTCGCTGCCTGTTTTTCTAATGTAGGCAGGACCAGTGTAATACCCTGCGTTGCACTGAAAGGGAAAATCTCTGGTCTGTTAAGCTGTTCCCTGCCTTTGGTAGCCTCTATGTATCAGGATTCACATTCTTGTTTCTGTTTCAAACAGGAGACTAGTTTACAAGGCAAGTTCCTCCTAGGAGATCACAAGAGGCTTTCTTTCCCCTTTCTTTTTCTGAGAGGAAGGATTAGGTCACGGTATTCCGTTTGCTTTTTATTTTTTTCTCCTTTGGCTAATCTGCTCTCCAAGATGTCCATGTTACAAGAGAAATAAAAGGCTTTAAGTGAGCACAGGATTTTTTTCCCTTCACCTCAGCACTCCAGCCAAGAAGGGCGATTTATAGAAATCGCCACATGGAAAAGCCTTAAAACAGAATTTCAGATGCTTATAAGACAAAGCAGAAAGATAGCAGAGCGGCAGGTGCCTTCTCCTTACCTCTCAGGGTGGTGTTCTGCCTGCTCTTAAGGAGTTTGGTGGATAGTGATTACCAATACGTCTGCACTGTATCCAGGTGTACTGTACGTACAGTTACAGCTTTGTACAATGAGCTTGTGCCGTCCCTCACCTGCAATCAGGAGGTTTATCATTATTCAAAGACCTTTGTTTGCTATTATCTTTGTGCATTTTGTGTGGTGGAAGCATTAATGGCAGCAGGGTTTGAGATGTGCTCTTTGAGCCTGGCACCTTTCCTGGTGCCAGCGTGAGATGTGCTGCGCATCGCTTGGCTTCGGTCGAGGGGAGGACACACACTGCTGCCCATCCTTCTGTGCGGAAAGTTTTGGGACTCTCTAAACAAAATGACTTTGTTCAGAGCACACTGCACACAAAGATGATTGCTTTAATGAATGCTGAATTATCCTTGTTCAAATACCAAGTACCGGTGCTAGTTTGTGGTGAGACATAAAGATTTTTGCTGCAATACGTATGAATCTGCATTTGGTTTGTACCTAGAACAGGTACAGCTTGTTCATACTGGTCATGCCACATTTGGCAAACTGCATTTAAAGGGCCAGGTCTGCCTTGATTTAAATCAGCACAGCTCTGCTGAACTTCGTGCCAGGCTCTGACAACTAAAGTTATGCTTCTCAAATGTTTTTGGCTATTTTTTCAGTCCTTTCTTTCCAAAGAGTTTTAGAAATGCAATTAATGGACAGTAATACTAAGCAGTTACACATGAAAAGCTGTTTATCTAAGGATATCAAAGTGCTTGACAAAGGTGGGTAATTCTCACAGTGCCCTTTTTTTGCAGGGTGAGATGCTGGCATGCAGAGACAGCGAGCGGTTTATCTGAGTAACAGAGTCGGTAGCAGAGGTAGTAATTAAAACTTTGGTCTCATGACACCCAACTCTGTACTGTAACCACTAGACAAACTGCCTCCCGGAACCGTATCTCATCTCTATCTCCCTACATATGCACAATAAAGCCTTTGTAGTATATGCTGTACACTTGCTATTGATAGTTGTATCAGCTGAAAGATAATGCTCGCTCTTCTAACTGGCTGCAAGTGTGCTCCACACAGCCTCAATTATCTGAACATAATGCTGGAGAAGGGGAGAATTTTGGATTACTGAGGGCTTCAAATAATTGAAGGAGTTTTCAGTGCAATTAATAGACATGGTAGGAATACAGCAGATTTTGGAGAGTAGGTTTGGGTACTTGGTGTCACACCGTGCAGTCAGTCAATAACCAACATGCTGCTGTTTGGGAGGTTTTCTTTTTCTCCAAACAGAATAGTGTCTGTTCCTTGCTTTGTTTCAGACAAAAAAATGGGAAAAATTTATTTTCGATGTGTTGTTGATATCCCTTTAATTTTGATGAAGAGTGATAGCCATCATTTTGGTCAATGGGAAGCTGTTTATGGACGTGGGTAGTTTAAAAACACTGATTGATCAGTGTTACATGGCTTGGCCAGCAGTGGGGTGTGGGCTCTGTGGGTGGCTCTAAGTGTCTGCAGAGAAGCAAGACCAGACATCATCTGAAAAATAATTTCCCCTGCATATGCCCTAAACTCTGGGATTTCAAGTATGACCCAGCTGTTAATGAGCTCCATACAGGCAAACAAATGTTCAGTTACTGTACTCGTTTAGGAAGCATTCGTTTAGGAAGATAAAAACATGATCCACAGGACCTGCTCACGGAGTGTCTGTGCACTGCACACTGACCTCCCTGTGACAGAAATCTTGACTAGTGCGACTTTATAATAAATTTCCCCATGCCACCTAGGCCAGCTGAACGTCACTGCCTGCTTCTCTGCAAGCTAATTTATTTCTAAATGCAGCAGAATAAAAAGATGGGATAAAGTTTGTAAAGCGTATCACAAAGTGTTACTGGCCCTGTTCAGTTTTCATCGCACCACATGCTCTCACCGTGACTTGCTTTTTCAAACCAGCTCTGTCCTCTGCCTCACACCAGACACAGAAATTAAGAGGAGCCTTGCAGCAGCTATGAACTGACAGATTGGTGCAGGTGAGGAAAGGATGTTCAGGAAGGAAATAAACTTGGCTTGGTTTTTATGAAATACAGTGTTGAGTAGAGGAGGGCTGGTCAGTGCTGAGTTCATCCTGAACTGCCTCTGTTCTGGGACTGAGGCAGTTACATGCCCCCGTCAGAGAAGCACACACACGCATTCAGATTAGTACAAGCCCCACAGTTTGGTTTATTTTTCTCAGCTATTACCTGAGAGATTTTATTTGTTGACATCTGGGTGCTGATGTCTGACTTCTTTTTTGAAAAGATCAATCTAATCTTAGTTGCTTTAAATTGTAACCTTAACTTTTTGTCTGTAAGTTTTCATTTCATCTCATTAGCTACTTTAAATGCCTGAAAATAATACATGCATTTTCTTGTGTGCTTCAGTGTTTACCCCAATATACATGTTTGTGCAGAGAGAACTTGCATGTTTATTATCTTTAATACAGTCTGGATGCACACACATACCTGATTCTCTTCCTACTTAGACATCATATTATACACAATTTCTATATGCATATTTGTAAGGGCTTCAGTGGAAACAGGACTGACACCAACATTTTATGCACTATTAGGAGGAGCGAGTTCACCCTTTAAAATGACTATATTTGGAAATCTGATTCTAAACTCTTGCTGGTTTAACTTAATTTTGTGGCTTTTCTCCAGATTTTCATACCCAGTGGAAGTGAGGACAGGATTGAGAGGAACACTTGTGCTCCTTGAAGGTGAGCATTCGTGTGAACACACTTGTGTAAGGGACTGGGTAAAGGTGTAGCTTTCAGCCCGTGTGAGAAACGACTGCACCAAACTGTGGGGCTTCACAGGTCAATATTTGCACCTTGCTGTGCTCTTTTCCCCCCCACCACTTCGTTGGTCACAAGTCCCATCATTTTTATTTATTTGTTTTATAGTATCAAGTCGGATGCTATTGTGGGAATCTCGTGCTCGCTTTTCTTTTCCCGCATTGTCTCTTTTCGGAACGCTCAAGCAGTGAGCCAAAGCACACAGGGCCCGCGATAAAGCCGCGACGGAGTTTAACAGCTCCGATAGCGAAAGTTTTCGGCAGCGGCGCTGGCAAAGCGACGCCGTGAGCGGAGCTGCCCTCGCCCGCACGGTTCTGTCCGGCCCGGCGGGCCCGAGCTCGGGCATTTGGCGGTGTTTCCACGGCCTTTCCGAGCCGTGCGTGTGCGGGGAGCTGAGCGGAGCTGCGCGGAGCTGAGCGGAGCTGGCGGCGGGAGCGAGGGCAGCGCGCCGGGCGGGGCAGTGCGCGCCGCGGCCCATGGGGGGCAGCAGCCGCCTGCGCTCCGCCCGCGCAAACCCCGCACCGCGCAAACCCTGTGCACTGCAAACCCTGGAAACCCCGCAAACCGCGCAAACCCCGCGCCGCACAGCCACCCCGAGCTCCGCTCACCCCGCTCTTCACAACCCCCCGCGAGAAGGAGGCTTTTTGCGGTTGTTCGCTTTTTCTTTCTTTGTGTGTGTCTAATTGCAGGGAGGAGTGAGGAGGATCTGGTGTGGTAACTTTCCCCGTAATTAAAATCCGAACCAAACCTAAAGACCTATTAAAAAGAAAGAAAAAAAAAATCAACTACCTAAATACCTAGAGACAATATTGTGTTGCTTGTGCAAAAATACCCCCTGAAGAACATCTGAGTAAAATATGTGTGTAGAATATGTAAGTTCCTGTAAAAGCAGCTTTTTGTTTGCACGTGGGTCCGTATGAAACCCAAGATAATACATCGTGTTATGCTCAGATCTTTGTTTCAAGATACACCTATGGGTAGATTTCACGATGGAACATCTTTTAACTCTTATTTCATCACTTCTAACTTTGCTATTTCCAGCACATGCATGCTCAGTATTAAAACCCCATTATTATTACTTTTTCCAACTTTCTCTTCGCCTGTTAACAAGATCCTTTAAAAACCAAACTAAAATAAAATATGGATCTGTTACTTCAATATTGGTAGCATCAGTGGCCAGTTCTGAACTTTTCTGGCAAGTACAAGGGCGAGCTGCTTGCCCGGGTGAGTTTGCAGCCAAAGCCGCTGCTGCTGCCGGAGCACCGACCGAGCCGCAGGAAGGACCGAGCAAATGGTTACAAACGAGCGCTGCTCCTCGGCTCCACAATTTTCTCTTCGTCTTAAATGCACTTTATTGCACCTATCCCGCAGTTTGTTCTGAGGACAGCCACACTAATAATCCTTATCCGGCACAGAGGAATCCCCCTCCTGGCTCTCAGCTTGAAGCCGCGGCTGGCATTCTGCTGCTCTGATTTGTTGACTTTGATATTTTTTAATTAGTCTTCCACATTATCTCTCGCTCGAGTTGCTGGTGCAGCTTACCTCGAACCACAATCCGAGGCTGGCTAAGAGTTGCTATAAGGTATCTTCAGCATTTCGCATCCCTAGATTTTTAGGGCTGTGATTTCAGCAAAATACAAGGCTTGTCGTTCCAGTGGGGCTTTCAAACTGCGTGACAGCCATGAAAGTGAAGAATCCATGAGAGAGGCTGTGTGTGTGTGTGTGGTGCTGGGGGTGTTGGATATGGGCAGATTCTTTAATACTGCCCATTTATTTAATACAATTTAATACACCGAAAACATTATTTTTGGTGCTCTGGAAGATTTTTGTTCTGTCTTTTGACAACAGCTTGAACTATTCCCCAAACTGAAAGTAGTTGCTTTTCCTGTATTTTGACAGCAGCCTCTGATAAATGGAAGTGCTTCCCAGTGTTTGGAAAATCGGTGTATTGAGTACATGCTGAATAGAAAGAGCAGCTATTTTTTGAAGTTGTTCTGCTTTATGGAGTATCAGTATTTTATACGTTCAAACCAGTATGTGCGATTCCTTGCAACTCTTGTGCTCACTTTAAACAATGAGGTCTTTGCTCCGGAATAGTCCTGGGATTTTTAGGGAATCAGTGCAATGCTGGCCCCAATCAATACATGAAGTTTGCTTGTGGCAGGACTGTTGCAGCCATTATATAAGAAGGAAGTCCATGTAAGTATTTGATTATTTTCCTAAGGGTTTCATTTGCTGGTTTTCAAGCAGAATAGTGTGACTTAGGGCAAGTATTTAATCTCTTTTTCCCCTAAAAAAAAATCAAACTCTGCAAACGACTCTGAAAACTTAGCACTGAACTTTGGTCTTACAGGATTAGTTCCCATCAACTTCACTGACTTCATTCACAGGAGTAAAGGCCACAGGAGAAATCCCACACAGGAAAACATATTCTTTGCCCTGGAAACCTTGTTATCTTATATGTTCCAGGTATGAACTGTTGGTTCATTCCTGATGCATGAAGAGTGAATTCCTGCCTTTCTCACTCTGACAGGGTTTTGCCAGGGCAAATTTACTCCTGGCTTACACCATCTGTAACCTCAGTGGGAGCAAAATTCAGCCCTTTAGCTCTAATGGGAGCCTGTTTGATCTCGTCCTTTATTGCCGAGTGGTATCAGGAGGGGAGCTGAGCACAGAAACGTGACTACCACCGAGCTGCTATTTGTTGCACTGCATTATCTGTAGTATCCTTGTTATTCTAGAAAACCTTTTTTTTTTTTTTTCCCTGCCTGGAACATTTTGCTGCAGCAAATGAAGAAGGGGGGAAAAAAATTGAAGAGACCTTCATTTGGTGGCATAGAAAATTTGCATAAAATATCGCTCTAAGCATTGAAGGATCTTATTACATAGGGTTTTGATGATAATCTTTGTTGAAATAATATTTAACACATGCTGCACTTTTAATTAAGTATCTGAATAATCTCAAATTAATACCAGAGGTTTAAAAATAAGTTTTCATTTTAGTGAACTGTAACATAATAGCAAGCTGCATGGCAACCCCTTCCTTTACCCTTTGATTTAATTAAATGCCCTTCTGTGTGCTTCTTCTCACTTCAGAAATGCACATAAAGAAATCAGACCCAGACATTTTATTTAGGATTTTGCCACTTTTCCTTTTCCTGATGCCTTTGCTTATTTATTCGCCCTGTTTCCACTTGGGCTTTGATTAAGGTGTTTCTTTGGGGATCAGCTCGTGTGGGGCTTTGCAGACTGGCCTGTTTGAACAGGGCAGTTGCAGCATGCCATGCTGCTGTTGGGGTTTTGGTGGTGCTGACACTCAGGTCCCTGTTTGGACACAGCCAGCTGTGGCTGGGAAGTGCTGAGTCCTGCACTGCTGTGTGTGCCACGAGGAGGATGCAGCCGGGTAAATCCTGGGGCAACTCACACAGCACTGGAGTGTGTTATGCTCCTGGAGTTTGATTATAAAGTAAAAAGGAGCTTAGCAGTGTAATGGCTTCGGAGAGCAATCAAACCATTGCAAATAAATTCACGTTTATTCTATTTATTTTTTCGTATTAAAAAGGCCTGATCCAGCCAATTTGTTTGCCTTGCAGTAAGGCGTGTTTGACAATCACTGCTTCATTATTCCTTCTTAAGAAATTCTGCTCACCAAAGGAGGGGAAAACAGCCCTCACTCGGATCCCTGTCGGTGAAATTGTTTTGCTGGAGCCACTTTGCTGGGGCAGCATGGGTGCAGGATGGGGGGAGGCTGTTTACTGCCTTTATGGAAACGTGCTCCAGTTTGGGAGCGCGAGGATGTGAAGCAGGCTGGCTTTGAAGGCTTTCTGTTAGATTTCCCCCTTTATCCCTTTCCATCTATCATTGTAAAGGAGACATATATAACCACCGCACTTTGTATATTAAGGGGAGCTGCTTGCTTTTTCCCTTTGCTGAGATAATGACGCTGAGGGTTGTTGACTGCTGTTATCTCTGATGACAGCCTTATCTGCATGGCTCTGATTCCTGCTCCCGGAGTCGGAGATATCCAGTCCTTCAGAAACTGACCACTGCTCCCACTGTGGCTGGGCAGGCTGGAAAGCAAATACTTAGGGGTGACAGAGTTCTTGATCAGATATGCTGTTTGCTACACTCACCTCTTCCACAATACTGAAGGGAATATTGAAGGGGAACACTGGGCGTGAGAGAAATGAGAGACTCAAAATCAGGTTGGATGACAGGCAAATGCCCCCAGCTCTCTCCAGACAGCCTCTGGTGGGGACAGTTTTTGTCGATGACCAATTGTTGAATGGTGTCAGTGTGGGGCTCGGCTCCTCTGCGCCACAGGACCCCTCACTAATGGACCTGGGGATGATATTTACACAGCAGAGGGACTGCTACACCCTCCTGGCAGCACCAAGTCAGAATCCAGGAGTTTAATTCCTCCAAACATAATAATCTGCAGTTAATTGGCTAAGGTTTGCCGTGCCTCCAAGGTGCACAGCGCTGCCGTGGTTTGGCACACTGCAGTCCTGTCCCTCAGAGATCCCAAAGCAAATTTCAAATATTTATGAATATAGCCTCTTAGCACTCTTGGGAAATGCTCTAGTTTTACTGCTGCAGAAAGCGAGATACAGAGATAGTGTGTGCACTTGACTGGGATCCCCCAGCTGCGCGTGCAGTCAGCCATGCAATCCAGGTCTCCAAACACCTCCCTAGCACCCTGCTCATCAAACCCATCCAGGCGCCCAAATTTTACCATAACAACCCTTAAAAAGAGACAACTGATTCCATTTTCCAAAGCATGGGTTTCTGCAAACCCTGCTGTACTAAAAGTACCTTTCAGGGTGAAAAAACTCCTGGGGGGGAAATATTGCATTTGCCCTAAAAGTTTAAGGGGATGCTTATTTTTTCAGCGTTTCAGAAGAAAGCAAAGCACTTCTTAGTACTGAAAAACAATTATTGATTAAAAAAACAGAATTGGTACTGAGAAAATACTTTTATTTAATTTTTTTTTTTTGCTTGAAAAGGAAGCAAAATATAACTGAAAACTTTCTCTTCAAAAAGCATTTTTATTTCAAAAACTGCTTTTGTCATGTAAGGAGTTCTTTTTTTCTCACTCCCAGTATGGTTTTGTGCCATGTAATGTGTGACCACCCATGGCTCCTTCTGCACTTTCCCCATGGCTAACTTGTGGGACTGTTTTCCTGAGACATGCAAAACAGTACTGATATACAAATACTCAATTAAGAATGTAAGAAATCTGTCTAGGATATTATTAAATCAGCAGAAATTTCAGTTGCAGACCACAGTTTGGAATATTCTTACACACACTGTTTGAAGAAGAGCTTAGACGCTGATAACTTGTCTCTTTTTTCCCCTCCAGTGCTTCCAGCTGGTCTAATAAAAGGGAAAGCCTTACCCTGTGATTTTGCTTTGCTGTTGAATGTGAGGACAAAATATGTCAAGTGAGCAACACTTATTTTCCAAAGCTGCAAGGGACTGCAAGGGGTTAGGATGGGATCTCAACGTGGCAAAATTGGGATTACAGACTTGGATGTAATATTTCCTTTTACCTGGGTCTGTCTAGGGCTCTGACTCAAACCTGCTGGCTCAAGGACTTCAGAGACAGAGTGCAGGAGGGTCCCTGGACACTGCTGGCTGCAGGCTCCCCACTCACGTCACCAAGGCACATCCTTCTGCATCAGCCTCATCAGCTGTGCCAGTGCCACCGGGAGCAGAGCTGCACAGCACTGCCTGCCTGAGCTGAGCTACCTGTAAGTAGTGCAAAACCCTGTGCTAAAGCCAGACATGATCTCTGCTGGGATTTTAACCTGAGCTCACAGGCAGAACAGCAGTTTGATCATTCGAGTGCACTGTTACACAGCCCCGGTGATGACAAGGGTGGTTCAGTTCCAGCATTTGCAGAATGGAAACTTTTTCCCTGCTGGTTTCTGTGTTGTGACTCCCCCACCCAGCACATGCTCTCCTTGACCACAAACGTGGTCATTTTCCTGTATGTTTTCCAGCCGCCCAGCACAGCACCACTGTGGCTCCTCTCCCACGCCACAGCCCTACCACGGGAGGATGTCCCTGTGTGCTCAGGTTCACGGTGGGAATGGGTTTTGTGTGTTGGCAAGACTTATCTGCAGCTGTGGGAATGTGTTCTGCCAGAAGCCTGTGTCTCCTGAGCATTAATTACACAGCCCCATGTGCTCCTCTGTTCCCAGCTGGAAAATGGAGATACCCTTCTTAACCCACACCATCACTTTATTTCACTGTGGCTCGCAAGGTGCTCCTGCAGCCACAGAGGGGAGGCACTGCAGAAGTGACAAAGATGATTAATAAGGAGGTTATTAACAAACGCCACAGGTCAAATTCTGCACCGGTTCCCAAGTTTGTGCTTGACCCAGAGGTCAGTCTCGTGAACAATTCCCCATGTGGCTGGGAGCTGGACTTGACCTTTGGATGTAAAGCCAGGATAGGCAAAAATTAGGTTAAATAGATTTGACCTGCACCTGATAGAAATGTTTCTGAGGGAGTGAGGTGCTTTCTGTGGTATTACTGGAGTGTAAAACCATCTCCCAGGTGAGTTATGAGTGGTCACATGGACTGGTGTAGTTGTTTTGCAAGCTGGTTTATCTAACTTTTTGGAATTTGAGGGGCTGTTGAAAAACAACACTTGTGAATCTCTGATGGTCTGGGCAGACAGCAAAGTGTGTGCTTGCTGTGGGGGGAAAACACTGCTCTTCTGGAGTGTGGTTTCCATTTAAACATTCTGAGATCTCCTCACTCCGGCCTGCCTGTGTTTATCTGTGCCAAGTGTGAATGGGAATTGGAAAAGGGGAAAGAGAGAATGGCTGCGTTTTAAAAAGCTAATTTAAAAGCAGGCGCAGTCATCTGTAAAGATGATTCTGATTGTCCAGAGCTCTTTTAAAGGAACAAGGTTAAATGCATTTTATTGAGAATATAGGATTAGACACACACAAAATGAACATCGTCTTTATTTATTTCATACTTATATAGCTAAGAGTGTAAGTCAGTCAATTCCTGATGACTCAGGAATGCAAGGGGATTTTCTGTATTGTTTTTTATTTCATAAAGCTCTTTATCTCTGGCTTTGTATATTAGCTGTGTTTACACTGCCAACAACGTCCCCCTGACCACTATCCTTATGTAACTGAAGGGGGTAAGAGGCATTCACTGGAAATGGCAATCAGTGGAAGCTACAGGTAAAATGCTTGTGAGTCTATTCCCACTTGCCCTGATTTAACAATATAAGCCACCTCGTGTGGGAAAGGCTGATGCTCGCACTGCACTTCCACACAAGATGACCAAGGGTTTAAAGCAAGGCTATGAAGCAGGGAATCACAGTATTATTTACAAAGTGCTGATGTTTTGGCAAAAAACACAAACAGACCCAGTTCAAATTGACTGCAGTCTGTGTTCAAAGCCATGTCTGGAGCAGGACTGCCTTTTCTTGTATATTTTTACTCTGTGATTTTTATCTTGCCTGTGTCTGTTCATTGCCATTGTAAAAGGAAGACATAATAATTTAAAGAAAAATCGTGGGGAAGTGGGAGGTTTTTTTTGTCTTTATACTCAGGGAAACTAAGGCACAGAGAGGTCCTGGAGGTTTGTGAATGAGGAAAGCCTGTAAAGCAGTGGAGGATTTGGAAAGGGCCTAGGGCTCCTACATCATGGCACTGACAGGTGTTCTCCCTGCACAAGGATCACGGGAGAGCAGCCCAAAGGCTCTTCACTTGATGGAGTTTGCCCACACACATCAGCAGCACACAGGAGCTAAGGGAAGGAAGAAGACAGTGTGCCTCATGAGTTAAGGTTTTGTAGCTTGGTCTCTGATGGGGCAGGATGCTCCAGACTTGGGTCATTTCTCAGAAAAAAAATAAGGCTGGGAGCAACTCATCTTAAATCTCCTTTTGGGTGAGCAAAGCCAGAAACTTCAAGGGCTCTCCACGTGGGCTCTTGACAAAGAGAACTCTAGTCTCAACTACACATCAGTGTCCCATCAGTGGAGTCTCTTCCTTAAAAAAAAAAAAAAAAGAAAGAAAGAAAAGAAAAAACTTTAAAATTAATATATTAATTCCAGCTTGTTACAGACTGTCTGCCTTGTCTCAGCTGTCTGGCTTTACCCTCCCACCCTCATTTTGGTAGTGTCATCTCTCTAGATCCTATCTTACCTTTCTGGAGCAAACACAGGCTCTTGCTTATGTAGATGGAGCCAGGATCTGTGCTGCAGAGGAGCAGTGTGTCACTGTGTGAGTTCAAATAAGCTGTGTTGAGTCATGCCAGCTGAGGATCCTGCTGCTTGGATTTATTGCTGAGAAAAGACCAAAAGTGAATGCCCAGCACAAGGGAGTTTCTGCCTTATGTGCCCCATAGGCTTAATTAATATACAGATTTTTGTTCACTGCTAGTTCTTAAAACCAAAACCACTAACAGACAAATGATGCAAAGGACAAGGGCAGAAATGCTGTGTTCATGGCTTTTTACTGTCTATATAGCACCAAAGTCGGGTAAGGCACTCTAAGGCATTTAATAGACATGATGGCATGAAATGCTGAACATAATTAAGCCAGATGGAGCTTTGTTGTCGATTTGAGTGGAGTCACGACTGCCCTTTCCCAAGAAGCTCCTGGTTTAAGGGTCATTCTTGCCTTGAACAGAGGTTCAGCAGGCAGCAGGATTTGGATCTGCTGGGCAAGGTCTTGGCCTGGACGAGCCTCAGAGGGTGAGCATGAGCCCTTAGCACTGCAGAGCTGTGCTGGCTCGGGTGCCCCTCTTTAGCAAGGGCATATCCCCATGGACCTATGGCTACTCAGACTCAAACATTTGCTCTTCCTGCTCTTGGAAATACCGTGACAAAAATAGCCTCCTACAACCAGGACCTAAATTTTCTTCACGTTCCTATTTATTACTTTTTTCCGGGCTTAATCTTGGCAGTGAATATTCCAGAATTCCTGTTCAGATGAGAGTGATCTATCCTATTTGCAAATCCTTGGGCTGAGTCACTAAAAATGTGTTATTTTTTTTGCTGTGGTGCTGTCCAAGATTTAGAGGTTGCAATCCAACATATCAGGCAAAACAACGACCTTGGCTGGCAAGCAAGCAGGTTTTTAAAAGGTTGATTTAATTGCTGGAGGCTCTTACCTGCTTTCTGTGTTTGAAACCATAAGGGCACTTAAAAATTATATTTTCAGCCTTCTCCCAAAGAATTGAAGGCTAGACACTCTTTTGACCAGTTGAGGAATGTGAGGTTATTTGTAGTGCTCACTTTGAGACACCTGTCTTAGGAACCTATGTGGGAAAATTACTCTTCCTAATGTTTTTATGCTCCTCTGGAAGGAATATTTAGAGACGAACCTCCCAAAGTTAGTTACCCAGATCACAGTTCATGTGACAACCCCATGCTTCTGGTTTCACCTAATTTGTTGCCTCTGAGAGCTAAAACTGAAGCTGCAGGGGGAACCTTGTGTAGCATAAGCTCACTGTCAGCTTGTGGTCTCAAGCCAGCTACAAAAAACTGAGAGTGGAAGAGAAGGCTCCACTCTTAGTGGAGAGCAGGGCAAAGCTGTTTCTCTGGAAAAACATGGAAAATATGGCTGCAAGTGTTCAAGGACTGGAAATCAGGTTTTTATTCACTGGCCCTTTTGACCGCATTTTTGCCCTTGTCTGACTGCTGTGTTTGTACCAACACGTTTCACTGGCACTTACTGTTTGCGCCAAGTAGATTTGACATCAGTGAAAATTCAACCCTCACAGAACTGAGAGGGAGTTCTCCTTATCTAAGAAGCTGCTTCATGTGCCCATGTCACCCCTGATCACAGCTAAGCAGCACAGCAGTAGCCACAGTGCAAGTGAGAATTGGAAATGGCCTCCAATAAATTTCAAGGAATCCCAGTTCACCCATAAATGCTCTATAGCCATAAAAGTTGATGAGAGTTGTTGTGCAGATTTTTCCAAGTAACAAATGATAGGGTAAGAAAAAACAGCCTCAAGCTGCACCAGAAGAGGTACAATTGGATTGGATGTTAGGAAGAAATCTTCACCAACTGGGCTGTCAAGCCTTGGCACAGATAGTGGAACCAGCATCCCTGGAGGTATTTAGAAGACATGTAGAGGTGGCACTGAGGGACATGGGTTAGTGGTGACCTTAACAGTGCTGGGTAAACAGTTGGGCTCTATGATCTAAAAAGCCTTTTCCATCCTAAACAATTCTATGGCCCTCTACCTCTGGCATACTTCACTCCCGCTGTTCTCTTGCATCTGCAGGTTTATCTGCTGCAGTCCCATCTTATGCTCAGCAAGAGCTGTTGGGTGGGACTGGGAGGGACAGAATGGCTAAGTTTTACAGTGCTCAGATCCCTCCTTCATTGTTTTACCATCTATGTAACATTTCTTTTTGCTTTTCTCTTCCAGAATTGAAAGGGCCTTTCATGGAGCGCAGTGACCTGCCCTGGAGGGCTCTCCCTGGCCTGTGGTTTCATGCTCTGCAGTCCCATCCAAGACAACTGCAGTTGGGATTTCTCTTCCAGCCCATTTCCCACAGAGCAATTCGGAAAGGGTACATTTCTGTAGTGCAGGGCTGAGCCCGGGGAGCACTGCAGACCATGTGTGGGAAGGTGTCCTGTGCAAAGACTGCCCTTACACGAGAACATATATGAATAATAGGAAGTTGTTTGGGTGTGGGATGTGGTTGGCATTCATTGTCACTGCAAGGAGTGGAGAGCACTGCCTTAATTTGGTGGTGCAGGCCAGGCTCTGTCCCAGGACTCTGCTCCTGCCACTGTCCCTGTGGCATGGGCACAGCTCTGCTGTACCCTACAGCAAAGAGGTCGGCATCGCGGTGAACTGCAACGTGTGGAAAAGCTTGTACATACTGCTGGGTGGTTTGAGGCCAGCAGGGAGAGAGCAGAGCAGCGGGGCATTAACCGAGGGGCTTTAGAGGATTGGGAAGGACCTGAAAGGGGAGGATTTGGTGGCGCTTCCTCTGGGTGAGGAACGTGGCGCTCAATGCTCGCACGCTCCTCATTGTACGGGGAGGATAAAGCGGGCTGGCCGGAGGGACTCGGGCTCAGGGCTCAGGGCTCAGGTCCGGCCGGCGCCAGCCAAAGCAGCCCAGCCCCAGCGGGAGCCCGGCCAGCATCAATAGCCAGCCCGGCTGCCTCCCAGCCCGCCCGGCACACGGCCCTGCTCACTTTGAAGCCCCTGGTGCTGCAGAGGGGTGCTTTCTCCGGCTCTTGTTTGCTGATGATCCCTAAATTAAGAAATGCAAATCTATTCAGGGCAGATTCCTTTTCCAAAGGCAACTTGCCTCAGTTGCTAATTCCCTGCATGGCTTCTATACAGACCCCTCAGCCTCTATACAGACCCCTCGCAAACACCTGCAGCTTTTTTTTTTCTTCCTCTCCCCCTTTTTCCAGGGAGCGGGTGGCAATGGGGAGTTTATTGAAAATCTTTGTTTTCTCTGGTGCAATGAAACTTGCTTTGCTCTTTTGCCTCCCTTTCTTTCCCCTTTTCACAGAATAAATACAGCTGATCCATCTCCAGCCCCTCTGCACGTGCCAGAAGAATAAATCGCCCGCCTCACCCCCAGCTCCCTCCTTTAATTCTTTCCCCTGCTGCTGTGTTTGCTTATTCTCACTGCAGCTGTAGTGCTGGTCGCAAGCGTGAGTTGACCTATTGCTGGTTTGTTTGGCACTGGCTCTGCGGAGCCATCCCCCCCAAAAAGACTTTAAAATCAACTGTTAGAGCCCTCACTAGGCTCCTTTTTTTTTTTGCTCCTCCCTCTTCTTATTGTCATAGCACTTGCCTTTTGTTGCCAGTGCAAATACAAATACACACACACACCACACACAGGCGTGCAAGCACTGGGGAGTGAGGAGAGTGAAGCCCCTGAAATATTGCACTGTCCAAAGTCCACGGGTTAAAACAAACATCAACACTGCGTCAAATAGTTTGCCCGTAAGAGTCTTTTGTTATGAAGATAAGCTTGTTATCTCTTTCATTCAGATTTTAATCTGACAGGTCATTTGCATACTGCCAGCCGACTTCAGGGTGTGCATTAGATCCACTTTGCATTTAAATCCTCTGTCACTCAGGCAAATAAAAAAGGGGGGGTTGGGGGGGGAGAATAGCAAAGAACCCCTTTCAGATGCTCCCAGTTACTGCTACTACTTTTTGTGCTGACTGTTGATGCAGAAAAGTTCTCCTGGCTCTTGAGGCTCTATGTTTTTGGGTAGCCAGGATGCTCCCAGGCCATGAGCTGCATCATTGAGGTCTTGCAAAAGATCCCATTGTGACCCCTGGGCCCCTTCCTCACCCAAATCCCTCTTCAAACCCTGCTAGGCAGACTTTTTCCCCACACTGACCTCTGTTGCCAGCTAAAACCTAGACCCTGCCCTCAGTCAAGTTAAGCCTGTCCTGGGCTTGCATGAGAAGGGATCAACCCTTGGGAATAACAGGATAAGGAACAATGCCACAATGCAGTTAACAAGCCACCTATTTAGCAACTTCCCTTAGTTATTCTACTCCGTCTTATATGTCTCACTGTATTTTTATTTCTTCTCCACCAGAAGCCTGATCCTGTATCCTTACTCCTGAAGCTCCATCACAGGTGCTGGAGGGATTCTAGGGACAAGGCTGCTCTTTCAGGTAGCAGGACTTCATTGTGTGACTGGGAAAGACAGAAGCTGTGGCACACAATTCACCTGTGGTGCAAATGTGGGTTGGTGAGGCTGTGTTGCACTGTGGGCACAGAGAGCTACAGCAGTTTCTGGTGTCTGGAAGGTAACATAGGCACAAAAACCCAAACAAACCAGCCCAAAAAACCCTCAACACTTGGTGAAGGTGTTATCAAAATGCATGGCTGCTGTGGATCTGTGGTTCTTACCACTGCATTTGTCTATGAGGCCACAAATTGTGAATTTCAGCCTCTGGATCTGATTCCTCTCACATGTATGTTTGGACATATTGCTCACCTCACTTTTGCCCTCCTGAGACCACCCCAAATAGTGTCAAGGTTCCCGTGTTTCTTGCAGATCCAAGGTTCCAGCCTACCCTAGCTTGGCTGTCCCCACCACCTGGCTGTGGACCACCAGCTCCTGCCTGCTCCTGCCAGCACCTCTGTCTGCTTGCAGTGTTTCCTGCACCTCCTCTGAGGTGCTGAAACAATGAACTGTGGACAAGACTGAACCTGGTACAATTCTTGTCCTGTGCATGGACGTGTAACCACAGCTCTGCTGAAGACCACAGAAATTATCCTGGGGGAAGTGAAAGGTAAAACTATGAGTCTCCTTCCTGAAATACAATGGACAGCCTGTGAGACAAGGCCACAGTCCCCCTACAGAGAGGGATGGTGTTCCTGGGGATTGTGTCCCAAACCACAGCAAGCAGAGCTAAAGGAGAACGTTTCCTTCAGCCCCAATGGAGTTAAAGATTGGATCTGATGAAATTAGTGTATCCAAAAGAGAGGAGTGAATAGTTGCAGGGCATTTATTCAGCTCTAATGTGACAAGTTCAATTCTTCTGTTCAGAGCCAGTAATTTTCTTACATATATTAATTATTTGAAATAATTCTCTGAATAACGTCTAGGAATAATTCAGGCAATATATCTTGATAATGAACTTGTTACTAGTGAATGGTTGAAATCTCAGCTGTGCTGGTGACTTTGGCTTGGGCGAATGTTCACACGGCATTGTTTCTTCTCTTAAATACTAGTACGTGACTTTCAGAACCAGATTCTGGTCTGAATTGCTGTGTTTATGAGGTCTCTATTATTTGCCATTTCGGTAAGTGCTCCTGACAGTAAATGCCATTGTTAGACTATTATTGGTAAACAAACATGAAAGCATGTGAATGTAGGCAGACAAAATTTAAACCTTTTATTTGAAATTATGGTGGGCAAAAAGGTTTGAGATATGTAAACACCTCCAACCTTAAAGGAAGTTTCTGGGATAAGGGTTTCTCTTCACAGCTAACATCTTATTCACTCTTTTCCAAATTCTTGTCAGGATTTCTCAGGGCAATCCAGAGCAGCAAACCTTTCCACACGAAGTCCTACACAATGCCACAATAATGGAAAAACTGGAGTGTTCCCAGTCCTCTGGCACTCTGTGATAGGCTGCTCCACAGTATTTGCACAGGGCCATTGTGTCCCTGAGCACGGTGTATGGTACAGGCAGGAGAGAGGTGTGCTGCTCCTGCTGTGGCTGCTATTTCTGGAGATGACTGGGACAAGGCAACTGAGAGATCCAGTCCGTGCTGGGGCTCTCAGGTGAGGGAGCTGCACCTTCACTTATTCATCATCCAGCAGCACTGCCAGTATCACCAGGACTGAGGCAGCCCAGAGCAGTGTCCAGTGCTGCTGACTGAGTGCAGAGTGTGCTTTTGTGACGAGGAGTGGCAGCAGAGCCATCCCCAGCCAGCAGCAGTGAGAGCTGGCTGGGCACTGCAGGTGTGACTGTGCTGCCAGAGCAGGGCCAGCCCTGCTCCACTCCCTGCTCCAGCCAGCCCATCCTGGATGTTCACAAGCATGGCACCAGCAGAGTTTGGGAGGGATTTACTGTGCAAAATCTGGACTGTTTGTCCAAGGATGGAGTGGAAATGAAAGGCAGGGGGACACCCATATGCAAACAAGGAAGAGCTCCTTCTGCAATCCAGTTTCTAACTCAAGCCCTAAAACTGACAACACTTAAGACCCCTGGACTAAGGGGAATGAATGCAAAATGAGAGCTCTGCAAAATCCCTTGGTTCAAGGCCAGCTCTCTTGCTTTGCTTTGCTGCTCCTTGGCACCAGTCTTTCAGCCAAGTAAGCAAGTCAATGGCTAGCTGTATTGCCAAAAAAAATCTTCCTAGCTGTTTTCCATATAGCTAATGAGAATGCAAATGTGCTCATTTTCCAGGCTTGCTTACAGCCTCTGCTGCTTCCTTTCTGTGGATGGTACCTAAGTGTCCTTCCTTTTTCCATGTGATCTAAGTACATCACACTGGCTGGTGAGATTGTCCTTGTGTTTCCAATTAGAAATTGAGTGTTTTGAGTGGAAAAACAAAGTAGGAAGCAGAGCCTCTCAAGCACCTGCTGTCTCTGGAGAGTTGAAGAAAGACCAGTTTAGAATAAGAAAGGAAGACAAGGAGATCCATCTCTGTAAGTTAGATTTCACATCAGAGCCAAGGTCACACAGCATCATGACTTTAGTGAGCCCACGGTTGGGCAGTGCAGGGTGTCTTTGCTGGGCTCTCCTTGGGAGTTTTCCTTCTTCTCATGAGCACTCTCTTCCATGCTTACAGAAGTAGTATTGCATTTCTAATTCTCCATCAAAAGGTTTCTCACTGGGCTTGCAATGTGATGCCACTTGGAGCTTTGATCCCTTCAGAAATGGAGTGGTGACTCTTTGTACCTTTCACTGTGCTTCTCTATTAAAGAACACAGCATCTCTTGACCAAAATCTCTTGTCATGCATTATAAAAATCAGCCCTGGGTGCTTTTCAGCTACCCAAGCCTGGACAGGGTCCAGGCAGTGTCCCAAGCCCTGTTTTTCAGGGACATGTCTCTTGCCTGGCTCCCTTTCTGGGGATGTTGGATCGGAGATGAGAGCTCAGTAGCTTGTGGGCATTGTTGCATCCTCTGTCCTGATGGGCAATCTGGACTCTTCAGGGACCGTGGGGACAATTCAATAAAGGGACACAACGTCTGCATAGGAATTTTTTCCACACAGACACACACACTTCATCCCTAGACAATGCAGGAAAGCTGCAAAGCGAGGCAAAGCCGTCGCCTCCTGAGCGCTGCCCTTTTCTCATCTCTCCCGTCTGGTGTATGTCTCCAGATTTGCCTCCAGTCTTTCAGAGAGCTCAGGTTCCTCTGCCTGAACCTCCCACTCTGGCCACCAAAGGGCTTCCTCTGCCCCGAGAACAAGTCCCTTTTAAAAGCAGCCTGACATCTTTCCTTTGTTCCTGGCTTTCCACTAGGATTTTCCATGATGCAATCCCGTATGGGGTTACTGGCAAAGAGCTGTTAAAAGTCAGTAGCTCTGCCTGGAGCAAACCCATTGTTCTGCCAGCACAGAGCCCTTCAATGCCGCTGACTCCTGCGTGGCCTTGCTCCTGCTGCCCAGCCCCACCGGCAGGAGGGACGTCCAAATCCAGGAGGGAAAGAGCCATGAACGCCAGGCTGAGCACAAAGAGCAGTTGGTGATTAAACACAGCCACAGCCCCGACCATCGCTCTGGCCCTGGCTGGGGACTGGGCTGGGACTCACCAGATGCATCTCATTTTTCCTGGGGAAGTTCACAGGCTGCTGCTCCAGCCGAGAAGGGTTATTTTGGAGTGGAAAGTGAGAAGCTGTAGCTTTTATCCTTTTGGAGGAGCAATTTGCAAGGAAAACAATGCAGGATTCTCTGGAATACGGAGTATTAGCTGCATCATCTTTTAAAAATAATTTAGCCAAGTGAATGTTGGCTGGGGATTAGCACCCTTGCAGGCACTTGGGTTGCAGTGAGGGAATGTTTGCTGAGATTTATTGATGTTGGGGATTGTTCCAAATGCATAGGTGACATCTAATGCCAAAGCAGCTCTCTGGCTTGCTAATGAGATAAGTCAAAGGCTCTGCGAATTTTTCAGCAGTGTAGCCATTAACCCCAAGACTACAATATCCTTTGTGTTTTTCCAGCATGTTCTGCCAAGATTTTGCCTTAAGCAGAGGAAAGATGAAAACTGGAGTGTCTTACAGCTGAAAACTGCTGTCTGCTGTGTTGTTCCCTGGGACAGAGAAGAGCCTGCATATAATCAGCACTGAGCAGGGAAACATCCCTACTGTCCAGCACAGTCATTTTCTTCAGTGTTGGACAAGTGGAAAAAAGAAAAGAAACACAGAGAATAGTCCTGTCTGGGGTGTTGCAATCTTAAGTACCCCACCCTTCTCTGCTTCTATTGATTGGATTTACGGGGCTCTAAACTCAAGTTTCAGAAGAGCTTTCTAGGTAGTTACATCAGGAGCTTCAATTTCATCCTAGCAGATCTTGTTATGGGAATTACTTTTTGTGGTAGTAATGAGGTTTTCATCTCTACCCTTTACTAGAGATTGCATACTTGAAATGGAGATAGGCTGCAGTTGAATTTCAGTAGTAACTGACCAAGACAGGTGATTGGAAAAATCCCTCAGCTAAGATATCTGTAGGAAAAAAACAAATGCTTTTTTAGTGATGCTGAAATGTGTAGTCACTTCAGTTTGATGTGCCTGTGCTATTGTGTTGGAAAAACTTCAACTTTTATATTCTGTCCTCTCCTGCAAAACATGCAACATTTATTCCTAGAAATTGCCTTCCGTTTTACTTAAATCAATTTTTTAAAAAGTACCTCCCTCATGAAAAAAGAAGTTTAGAGTTAAACCAATACTTTTGTTCTGCTCCAATCTTTTAAAAATGCCAACTACATCAAAATGAAAACCAACATGATTTGGATGTGCGAAGAAAAATTCTTATTTCCTTTTATACTCTATAGTCTCTTGGTGAAGAATTACTTCCACTTGGGACACTTAGACAATGATTTGCAGAGTTAAAGGATAAAAAGGGAACAACCCAGGGTCATAGACATGTCAGCATCATGAGTAGGTGCTGTGAGACCTCTTCCTATATTTCACTTGGAGAGTTGAGGAAACTACGACATTGACTCAGTTGTGAGCTAATGAATTCTTTCCAACTTTCAAGGAACAAAACCAAATAGTTGTGATAACAAGATAACACATGCTGTGTTATTGCTAGAAATGTGCTTCAGTCTCATCTGCATGCTGAAGAAACAGCTTTGGTCTCTTTGCAATGACAGAAATATTTCGCATTACTCCTTCTACCATGAAAAAACTCTCCTGACCACTCCTGGGGAGGTGACTCCAGTGTTGATCAGTGCTATCTCAAACACTGGTTATTGTTAATTCACCTGTCAGACAGAGCCACTTTACATGCTTTCTTTAGTGTCCAAAATGAGCAGCTCACCTGGAAGAGGTGAGCCCTCTGGAAGTGGCAAAGCCATCAGCAAGACCATGATTGTTTCCATGGTCCCCCTGTTGTGCCACTTAAGAGTGTGCCCAGCTTTGTGTGTGCCCAGCTCCAGCTTCAGGTTTTACAGGATTGCTGCTCTCAAAGCACACGTGGGCTGTGGCCAACGATGAGTCAGAGGGATGCAGTTAGTGGTGCACTGGGTGGCACAAGTTAGCCCTTGCTCATGGGAGTCCATGAGCAATTAAAGGGAGAAATTGTAATTAATGCCAATCAGCATGAGTTAATGGAAAATAGAATGTGATGTCTCTCTTTGGTTTAGTTGATAAAAGTGATAGTAGCGTACAAGACTTCTGTAAGACATTTGATTGGGTACCACATGACATTTTGATTGAGGATCTAGAGCAGTATAAAATCAAGAGGGTGTGCATTAAATGGATTAAAACCTGGCTCCCTGACAGGTCTCCAAATGTAACTGTAAATCATCTGCCAGCTGTGTTTGTAGCAAAGTCCCTCCAGTATTCTTGCTTTTAATATCTTTATCAATGACATGGAAGAAAACGTAAAATCACCACTGATGTGGTCTGTTGATGGTGTGATGAGAAGGAAACAGTAAATAATGGAGATGGGAGGTCATTGATAGGGAGGAATACAGAGTGCTTGGGGAGCCAGGCTCAAGCAAACAATGATGATGCAAGTGAACACAAGAACAAAGAATGAAAGATGTATTTATAAGACAGTGGACTCCAAGAAGCAGGATCCTGACGAATCTTTTGGGAAAACTTCCTTGCTGACCAAAATCAGCTGAATGGATAGTCTAGTGCTGAGCTGTAATTGAACAGGAGGGCACTTGGAGGTAAAAAGAACCTAGAGTGTCTCTAATTTATTTCCTCCTGATGGCAGTGCTGTTGTGGTGAGTCATCAAAATGTTGGAGAGGGTTCAGGAAAGAGCCAGGATAGTTTTGGAAAGGTGGCAAAGCCCTGAGTGACCCCCTTTGTGAAGCCACTGGAGCGAAGTTGAGGATAGAGTTGGTCCAGTTTGCAGATGTGGGGAATGAAGTAAATGCTAGGATTATTTTTCTCTAGTAAATCACTGCACAGCAACTGGAAGCTGAGTGTGGAAGTAGTCACATGGGGAAAAGGCTTCAAGGAGTCAGCTTGATCAGGAATTAATTTATGTTGCCTGGGATCTTTCTCCAGGCTCAACAACTCATGGCATACCTGCATGCAGGGTATCAGAATCTAAGCAAGATCAAACCAGCACTGCTACGCTGGCATAGCCAGATTGGTGACTGACACCTGCACGTCAGTAAAAGCTGAAACCCTGCCTATGTTGAAGTCTGTAGCCAAAGTGCCAACAGCTTGGCAGAGGTAGAACTACCCTTACAAGTTCTTAGGCACCTTTTTATCCTGGTCTACTCACAAATGTGGAAAAAACCCTAAAGTATTTTTAAACTAATGTAGTACAAGTTCTTGGATGAACATCTCAAAATTAATTTAAAACTGCTGTAAGTGGTGCTGGTTGTAACTCCAAGCATTTAGATAGGTGTTCACAGTGTAAGCAGCTGTGATAGCTGAAATGTTACCTTACCCACAACCAGCTGGTTCTTGTCCACCTCAGCTTGAAAAGATTATATCCATCAGTGGGTTTGTGGGGTGGCAGCCTCTCTAGGGAGCTGACAATGAGCATTTTGTGGTCCAACCTTCAGCTAGCACAGGAAGACGTGGAGGACAGGGATGTCCATCACAACTTGTATTCACAGCATGAACCAACATCTAGGACTGATTTCAGTGCGGTTGCACTGGTGTTGCTGTGTACTTAAGTTGTTTGTCAAACAAGATCTAAGGCAGTTCAAGTTTCATTGAGAAGAACAAGTTAATGGCAGGGATGGCTTTACTGCAGCTTGAAGGTAGCTTAGGCTAATGCAGTTTATTTTGCAGGATCAGGCTAGGAGAGTGCATTGACAAGTGGCAGATCAGTCACTGCCAACAGTTTATATCCTGTGAGCAGAAGAATACCCCAGGCAGATTCATTTGGGTGTTTTATGCCAACACAATGAGGTCCAAGGGAGTCAACAACTGACATAATTTACACACCATGGAGTGAGAAGACCAATGAACACTGAATCCAAGAGGGACCTATTTTAACTTATATTTGCTTACAAGGCTTTGGGGAACGAATTAATGTTTTGGCTAACCCATCTAGCTGGGCACTGTATCCAAAAGGGGCAGCACTGCTCCTCTGCTTCCCACCCCACCTTGTCTCTTGTGTTGGATGAAGTGACCATGCAACCATTTGAGGAGCTGGATTTACTTACTGTTTTGGTGAGTTGGTTTCAAATTGGATCCAATCTACTGGGAAAAAAAATAATTTTCAGAGTGGCTTCCCAGTAATTACAGTCATAAAGAACGGGTGGGATTTTTGTGGCAAACTTTGGTTAGAAGGGATGGAGCCTATTCAATAACAGTTGATTTTCTGACTTGGACTCTTTGAGATGGGCATTGCATTATCTTCAATCCCTCATCACAACAGCAAAGCAAGTTAGCAGCATATTCTAATGAGACCAATTGTGCAAGAAGGCAGTGTGCAAGTAGTGACCAGGTTACATAGGGGCAGAATAAGCGATCTGAGGAAAGAAGGGAAGTCTAGACTGAAATAACACACAGTACTGTGCAGGTTGAAAAGCCACAGTAAGAGGCACAGCTGGAATTCACGTATCTGTGGAGTCTGTGGTGACACTGGAAGAGCCATCATTTCCCTATTCCATAATCTGTCACCCATCACTGCTGCCTCAAGCATGGGAAGTTCAATTTCCTATGAATCATGATGTGACTTGAGAAGTTAATTCTACATCTTTCTGAGCCTCCATTGACAAAATAGTAGAATAAGTCTGTTGTGGTATTCCTTCCTGCTTAGTTGTGGGAAATTGTCCTCTGGCTGTTAGTATCTCCACAGCTTCAGCTTCACCTGCAGGCTGGACTGCTGTGGCATCCCAGGTTGGTGGATTGGAGACGTTGGTGGAAGAATTGCTTGAGTTAAAGGCAAGCGTCTGATGTCAGGGGACTCCTGCCAGTCATTGTTCTGCTGCCTGTGTGAAAACAGGCTGAATTCTGTGGTTTTGCTATGTAACATTCTTATGTAGTTGGCTGAGTCGCCAACATGATAAATGCAATTTCTTTTTCCAATTGTTATTTTTGCCCAAAGCATGCAATTGACACTGAAGTCTGCTGGGCAGAAGGGGAATGTAGCGGCTGCACACATCCCCACGGCGGCACAACGATGTGAAGGCATGGATTGCGAGGATGGGAAGCAAACCCTGCCTGTGGTATGTCAGGAGCAGGCACCCATCTGTGTGTCTGCCAGTCCTATCTTCGGTGGTCGGGGGGTAATCTGCTTTCTTGGTGTCATTGAAGGGGGAAGGATGGAGTCTCTAAGTCAGCTGCAACATGATTTTCCCAGGGAAGGTGGGAGGGAGTGAGATTTGGTTGTGCAGTGTGGTCGAAGGGAGTTGTATTGCACCACCAGGAGGGGAGCAATGGCACCAGAGCCATCTCCCTCTCCCCTGCGCCCACCAGGGCCTGCCACCTCTCCAGCTCCCAACAGGAGCATTCCCAAATGGGAAAAAGGATTTGGGGCCCTTAACTTAACTGGACCCTGAGCTTGGGAAGGAGCACAGATCTCTTATAATGATGAGGATAACAGTGATGCCACAGAGAATGGGGATGTGCTGGGCTAATTCGGATCATCTGCACCCTTTGGGCAACCAGCACTATGGGGTGACTGGTGCTGTGGGCTCCCTGCACTGTGGCTTTTTGAGCCAAGTAAAAGGACAGCCCAGTCGAGCTCCCACCGTGGTGGTTAAAGTTTGTTTTAGCCACCTTATCTAATCTCTCCCCTAACTTTTGCTGGGGGAAAGCGTTTATTGCTTATATCGTGTTACTCCATGAGCACTTGCTGGCTGCGGCTGTTTGCGTGTGTATATGTAGATGTGAGGCCAGATAACTTCAGGCCTTGCAGTTTTATGGGTCAGTCAATCCAAACTGCTTCCACTGGCAGATGTGGGGATGTGCTGCGTTCGTTACCTGTGGGCCATGTGCTATCAGGGTGTAAATCAGCAAAACAGGGCTCTGTTTATACACATAAATTGCCCCAATCTGACAGCTTAATACCCTTTTGACTTTTTACCCTCTGCGGGGGAGAGCCTCAAATGTCTCAGGGCGCTGCTCACCCCCAGGATGACGGCAACATGGGGAAACCAGCCCCGCTATAAAAGGAGGGAGCACGCTTTGCTCCCGTGTGTCTTCAGGCTTGGCTGCGTAGCCAGCAGCTCCCCGGAGGGGAAAGGCCCTTCCAACAGACCAGTCCAACAGGAAATTATCTGCTCACCCTTTGCTAAATTACTAGCTGGACAGCCAGTCACAGGGTCCCAAAAATGCCAGCTCCATCTGTTCCCCTGCGGACATGATTCCCAGGCACGCAAGATCCCGGCTTGGTCACCAGGAGGGCAAAGCCACCCGTCCATCCCACCCTGCAGCGCCTTGCGCAAGGCTCAATTTCATCTCTTCCGTGGGACACAAAGGTCACATGGGTGAATTCTCCCTGAGCAATCACAGGGGAAAACCTGCCAGGCTTCCTCCAGCTCTGGCTGAAGGGTTTTCTTGCTCCAGGAGATGCTTTATTTTTTTCAGCAGATGAGAGGGTGTTTCCAGTGAGATAATAGGGAGTTGATGGGAGGGAAGAAGTGCCAGGACATTCACAGCAAAATGGATTGTTGTGATATTTTGAGGAGCTTTCCAAAATAGCTGGTGGGAGCTGCTGGTGCGAGCAGGCGTAAGATTGATGAAATCGAGATTCTCCCCATTAGAAATGTCCTTTTTGCTTCCCTCTATGTTGTCTCTGTTGTCTTGGAGAACAGGAGCTCATGGCTGCATCCAAACCTTTGGTAATCCCCTTGACATTTTTCCTTCATTTAGGGCATCCTAAATCTGATTGCACTAAACCATCCTAAACCCAACCTAGAGAAAGAGAGACCTTCTTAATTAGGACATTTTCTTGTGCTGGCACTGAGCAGCCCTGGTTAGGACTCTCAATTTATCCCACTGTGCTTTTCAAGCCCTCCTCTCCATCAGCAGCTGGGCTTGTTGGAGCATGGCAGGTCCCAGCTCACTTCCATGCTCCCTCCCCAACCAAGAGCATCCCTGTGCCCTTGCTCAAGAGAGAGACATCTGCAGCAGGCCTTCCCCAACCTGCTTTTAAAGCGCAAGTTGAGCATGAAAATTGATGCTGTAGGAGAGTAACCTTGTGAGAACGTCCTTCCCTCTGGCTGAACCCGGGTCAAATGCTCTCAGTTTATGAGTCACTGACTCCCACGGTAGCTGGACTGCTCCTACCTCCACTTCTGCTTGCCCAAGCATCAGGAAAGACTCTGCAGCTGGGATGTTTCATGGAGCAGAAGGTGACCCCATCCCTGCTCCTTGGATTCCCTTAGTGCCCAAGAGGTGACTTTGGTGCAGGAAGAGCTGAAGAGAGAGCAGTGCTGGTGCTACCCTGTGCCTGCAGGCATCTCATTTTACCTGACTGGGACTCCTTCCCATGCTGCCACTACTCTGGTGGCGTTTCTCAAGAAAGAGGGACTGTCAGTCACCACAATTCTAAATTCTCAATTGGTGCCATTTCTACCGTGCACTTAAGGTGATTCAGTGAAGTGTGGCTTCCTGCAGAGAAACATACGAGGCAACTCCAGGTTGGATGCTCTGGTGTTTAATATCACGAGTGCTCATGTTGCAGCCTTTCTCTCAGCATGGGCTCAGTACTCTCTGCTGTACCCAGCTCGGGCAAGTCTTGAAAGCAGTTGGTATCTTTGAGGACTCTGCCCTTCTGGCAAAGTTGGCTGAAATCAGCGAGGGAGTTCACAAGTTTTATTAGGGAGAGAGGCAGACACACCCACAGCATGATCACAAAAGAGCTGTTTCTCTAGGAAACCAGGCTGAAAAAAATGGTTGTTTAAGTAAGCAAATATGTTTCTTGGAGACACTAGAGCAGGGGAGGCAGGAGGGGAAGTGTGTGTTTATGTAGCTGTTGACCCAACCTCCTCTTAAGCATCAGTTTCTTGGTTTAAATCTCTTTATCCCTATTTATGCCCATTTTTATCATGCTGGTTATTAGTTCTAATGACTTGCTCTGCCCTGTGCTGCCACCTTTATCTCAGCAACCTCCCGTTTTGCTGCAGAACTCTACAGACCACTTTGCTGAGATTAGCCCATCCAAATAACTTCACACATACAAACAATGAACCCAGTGAGGGAGAGGGCATTGGCAGAGCCCCGTGGGGGTAAGGCATAGATGTGAGCAAAATTAGTCAGTGGTTCAAGCTCTCCCATAAAGCTCCTGTTTCAGGATTTGCAAACTGGTTTCCTCTATCAGCTCCAAAGCATCAGAGCTGCTAATCCCAGGGCGGTAAAGGCCCTTTTGGTCTGAACTGTCAGCCAAAAATTCAAGTGCCTGTACATTGTTCTAATTTTTCCAAAAATGGGTGCAGTGGTCAGGTGTCCCTTTGATGCACTCCTGTTTATTTACAAAGAGCCAGAAAGGTCCCATTCCCCCAAAGGTGGCAGGAAACAGGCAGGGACAGAATTTGGTACCTTGTTCTTCCTGTTAGGGCTGATCTCACATGTGAGTAAACAGCGGGTGCACGGTGAGCTGCAGTGAAGGCTTTGCTGCCTGAACAGCCACCCATCCTCCTGTTTTCCAGTGCTGGATGCCTGTGTGAGTCTCCCTTTCACTTTCTTCCTGGCTGGCTCAATGCAGGAAATCAGACTGATTAGAAACTAGAGTTGGGGGAAAAAAAGTTAAAAAAAGAAAAAAGGAAAAGAAAAATGTGTTTCTTTAAAAGAAGAAGAAAAAAAAATTAAGGATCATTTTAATTAGGTTTGAAAAATCTGCGGCACAGTTGACAGGAAGGCTGACAGGGCTCCCTTTCACTGGATTGCCTGGCTCTGGGCTTTTCATCCTGTGTGCAGAATATTTTGACATTCGTGCTTTCTTGGCTCCATTTGTAGAGCCCAGTGGAACCTGCAGCCTAATTAAATGTAACAATTCCTGAAAATGAGGGTTGTTATTTTTTTTCCTAAGGATAATAATAGAGGTTTTATTTTAAAATGGGCTAATCTATTTACTCTAGGCTGCCTGCTTCCTGACCTGGCCTCAGCACCTGAGGGGACAGGAACAGAACGAATGAGACAGGAGCTTAGTCACTGGAAAAGATGAGGGTGTTAATGTGTCTGTGTGCACATGAGTCCTGCATTCTCTGCTCTAACAGTTGAGAGGTAGAAGGTTAGGAGGCTCAGATTTTCCCTGGCAGCTGATTTTTTCCCTTACTTTTGTGGCTGGGTGCTGGTTTTTAGCCAGAGTCAGACCCTGTGGGCTTTAGAGGGGCTGCACAATCCCTGCTCTGGCTCCTCCACCGTGGGCACCAGCCTGCAGGAAAGGGGGACTGATGGCAGAGCCTTTGTATAGAAAGCTGTGGCAAACAAGGAGAAGGGAAACACAAGTCAGTATTGTCAAGGACTGGATGTGCCCAACTACACACCAGCAATCTGCACCCCTTGGTGCCCAGAGCTTTCCTTCCAGGGCTTCAACCACAGTGGTTCATTTTTACCATGGTGTTGCATGGTGTCCCTTGAGCACATCCCTGCATCCTCATGACTGGTGAAGCACAGGCCAAGCTCCAGGAGAAACAGGGCTCTGAGAAAGTTGCTGGTGTCTCTTGCTGTGGGTTTCCAGGGTGTTTGTGCCTCAGGTCTGTCATCTGCCATCGCTGCACCTGGGCAGCATTGCTCAGGTGTCACTGCTCCCTGCTTCCTGTGGGCTGCTTGGCACTGAGAGCACTCCAGTGTGAGGGCACAGTCCTCTTTCATCTCAGTGAAATCCTGGGAGTGTGATCTCCCAGGCTGACATGGGGAGATGATGGTGGCAGAGGCTGAGGAGCACTCCTTCCCATCCCGTGCATGGTGGATGGCTTCCTTGCACCACTGGGTTCAGCACTGCTCATCAAACCACCTCAAAACTTCCCAACAGCTGATGTGCCCATTGCTCAGCCAAAAGCAGCACGGTAGGACACCAGCAGTGCAAACCTCTCGCAGAATTTCCCTCTCCCCCTGCAGCTCCAGGGAGGTCCCCTCTGGCACAAGAAATCCAAGCTTCAGGGGCACTTGTCCCCAGCTGGCCAGGGCAGGAGCTGCTCATGGTGCCCCTCGCCTTTCCCAGCCGGCAGCCTGATGGCAGCAATGAATCAGCAGCCAGTGGACTTGTCAAAGGCATTCCTCCACTTTAATCCTATTGACAGGGACTACTGCCTGGAACAGGAACTGCGGGGTGAGCCATGTCAACAGCAGATTCTTATTACAGATAATATTGATGGGGCCTTTTCTTGAATAATGAAGGGAAGAGCCCTCTGCTTTGACGTTTGTCTCCAAAACCTAGAATTACTAAGAGTTTAACCATCGGAGGGGAGCTTAAGATAGTTGCATCTTAAAGGATCTGCTTTCTTGTCGCATTCAAGGCTGGGTAAAGGAGTTTAGCCCATACACTGGTAGCTCCGTGCTGACCTTTTCACTGGTCTTAATAAATGTTACAGTTAACTAAAGTCGGATGGATTTTTCTATCTACTGTAGTGTGTTATCCACTTTCTGGGGAAAAAAAAAAAAAGGTAAAAAACCCCAAATCCCTGTTTAATATCACTGTTACTCATTATCTTTGGCAGCTGCAGGGCGAAAGGCAAGGAGGAAGGGCAGGGGCAGGACAATTCAGGCTGCATTATCAGGGTAATTCCTACCATTGCACATGATTATGTGTGTCTCTGTAAAAGGGTGAATCGGGGCTGTTTAAATCCATTGTGAACTTATGGCCAAGGCTCAAACCAGAATCAGCAGCTCTGGAAATACTTGGGGAAAGTTTTGTTTGCTTGTTTTTTAATTTACTTTCTTATTTTCCACTCTTTAAAAGAGCAGAAAACTCTCTCTGTCTGGTCTATATCGCTTGGCTCCCTACAGGAGTGGAGGCACCAGAGCTGCAGGGGAGAGGCTGCCAGAAAGTCAAAAGAGGGCAGAAAGCATCAGCTGTTCCAGGAAATAACCTGTCCTTGCACATTTCCTCCTGTTCAGGCTTCAATATTGTGAATGCAAGCCCTGTGATGAGAGAAGGTAAAGAAGGAAAATGGGACTGAATAGTGGACATTCTTTGGATTTTAGATGTAACCAGGAGCTCAAAGGTGTCCCTCTGAAGCCTTATACCAGGGACATCTCTAAATGGAGTTTGGACCTCTAGCTCCAGTTGGGACAGATGAGGAAGACAGCAGGCAAAGTTGGCTTTTGTCCACGTTTCTACCTCCCAGATCCCAGAGCTGGCCCAGGACTGAACTGGCAGGTGGTTTAAGTTAGAGCAGCCCTGTGGCTGCTGTAACTTAAGCCAGCTGGAATCTCTTCTGGGGCTGGTTCTACCAGCCAAGGTTTGCTGGATTATAGCAGCGCCCTGAAAGCCTCCAGCCCATCCCTGCATGGCCTTCACAAGAGGACCAGGGAGCAGATGACATGAAAATGTCAGGGCAGTTCCCAGCTGGTGCTTAAGGACAGCTTTAATTCCTCCACACTGCTGCAGAAAATTAGTATCTGGTCCAAGGAAGCTTGTTCTCATGGTATTTTTAGTCTGATTGTGAAGACCCTAGGAGTTTTGGATTGCCCTTAAGTTTCTGAATGTTGGGCTTTCTGACTTGAACTGTTAAATATTTTCCATACATAAACAGCAGCCACAAAATTTCAGGTTGGATGACTTGTGTTTTAGATTTTAAAAAGAAATAGAATGCCAAAACAAGACAGAAGAAAAGCAAAGTCTTCAAGCAGTCCAGTTACTCTTCTCTGAGTGCATCTCCTCCCTTCTGAAACAGGTTCTTGGCACAGGGGCAAAGTCTTGTCTCTTGGCACAGTTCTTAAAAGTGCAAAGACCCAGCAAGCACAGGAGGGACCATCCCCAGGGCTGACCAATCCCCCAGCACATGGTGGGGTGCATGCCCTGCTCCTAAAAAAGAGGACATCTCCTCATGTCCATGTTGCCACAAAGGGAAATGAAATCTGGCCAATGCAAGCCACTGGTTAGACCTATGGAATTAGCTGACCCTTCATATAACTTCTCAAGGGCTCAAAAATCATTTGGGTCCTTCAGGTCATGAGGGGTTTTTTTACTCACCTATTAAAAAAAAAAAAAGGTGATAAATACTGGTTTCTCCGTGCTTTCTTTTTTGGTTTCAATGTGCCTTAGGATGCTCTAAGTTTGTTTCTCAGCTTTTTTCTAGAACCTGGAAGCCCATGAACTGCTTGTTCCTTTTTCTTCTCTTTTAAAAAATGAAATCTGAGATTTTTGCATAACATATTGAAGCAAGAAGCTGGGGAGGGGGTGAAGAAAAACATCAAGTACTGTGGGACTAAAGTTGCAAGAGTTGGCAACAATTATTTTTTTTGTTTTTCTTTCTGTTTTCCAGAGAAAAAGAAAACCACCCTCCATTTTGCTGAGCCCCAGCAGTGTGAACAAGAAGAAAAGGTGCTTCAGGGCAGAAAGAAACTGTGAAGAAATAGGTTTTCAAATTCCATTTATACTGGATTGTCTGAAAATTGTCTCAAGAGCTGCCTGCTGGAGACAGCTCTCCTGCTCCGAGGGAGGGCAGAGACGTGTATGGGGCGAAGCTGTGTGGGGCTCTGAGGCTGGGACAGGACTCAGGTTGCAGTTGCCTCTGGTTGTGCTCAGGTCTCAGCAATGCCAGGTGCTCAAGGACGATGAGGAGAGGCAAGGTGTGCAGTGGAAACTCCATGAAACTCTTCCTCCCTACAGAAGCATCATCTTCTGCAACAGCTGAAGGTTGGCCAGAACCAGTCCCGGCAGGCAGAGAGGTGGGAGAGGACAGGCTGCCTTCCTGCTTCTCATCTGGAAGTCATGGTGATGCTGTAGTGCCCCTATGCTCAAGGAGGACATGGCTTAGAGGGAACTGAGTCTGTGCTGGAGGTGTTCATGACATGGTGGTACCCAACCACAGCTCCGGTGCTTGCAAAACTCCCAAGCCACCAGCAGCTGGAGGGATCCGTAAATGGAGGCTCAGAAAAGCAGGATATTGCCCTTAACATATCACATCCCAAGGGATGATGTCCCTGAGGGTAAGGATGGTGGTGTGGATCTCTTCTCATGCAACCACAGCAGGTATCTCCTGCAGGCTGTTAAACAGCACAAGTGGCTGTGTCTACCTCGCCTTGGCTGTGCATGGCCTGCACAGGGGGACTGTTACTTATTAATGGTTGGCAAGAGCTGCTGGAACAGAGGTAGAGCTCCAACTGCTATTCCTGCCTGTCCTCCATCACTTGTGCTCATATCTTTCTCAGGGATGGAATTGGGTTGAAATTTTCCATGCTTCATCTTAGGCCATGACACATTTTTGCTGAAGGTATGGACTGTGCTCATTGGAGTCCTCTTTGTGGAGCTCCTTGCTAATCTCTGCCCTGTGGTAAAGGTCCATCTTTCATGTCCCAGGAAACAGCAGGCTGAAGAAAATCCTTAGAGGATGGATCCTACTTTATTTACTTGTTTATTTCTTTGAAAAAGTTACTTAAAATCTTGCATTTCAGTCAACTAGAACTTAAAAAGAATTCTCTTGTTTAGATCTTCCCCAGTGGAAAACTAAGTGGCTCTGGCAAAATTAAAGTTTTTCCATGGAACATTCAGATTTTGTGAAAACTACACTTTCTATTGAAAAAAAAATATTTTGATCATTAGTTTTTCATCTGCTCTACTTTTTAAGGATGATTCAAAAGCATAAAGGCAAAAATATTCAGTTCCTACCTCTAATGTATCAACTTTTTTTTTTTTATCATGACTTCAATTCCATCTCCTTAGCGAGGCGGCTAGAAAAAATTATTCAGCTTAAGGAAAAGCATTTTATCAGTTATAAAGTTGTGGAAATTTAAAATGGGTATCTTAGTGCAAGTATTGGATTTGCAGCTTGCCTTTCTTCCTATCTGGGTCGAGGACGCCAGACTTAAAAACCTGGTGTTAACTTAGTTATGAATATCTCTGGTAGGAGGCTTTTGGTTTGTGGTGTGGGTTTTTTGTTTGGTTTGTGAGGGGTTTTTTTGTTTGTTTGTTTGTTGGTTTTTGGGGGTTTTTTTTAAGGAGAGCTGAAATACTGAAAAATCTGTTTAGCACTGCAGGACTAAAAATTGCCTCTGGGAACTTGGAGACCTCTACTCATGGTGATTCTGAAACAGCAATTCCAGGGTTGAATTTATCATTTGCAAGGGACTTGTGGTTTAATACATGCTTTTCCTCGGGATTTTCAAACTTAAAGATTGTTTTCCTCAGACAGCCTTCCTTTTCTTAGAAAGCTAGGGTAAACAAATACTAAGCTTAACTAATTAAATCTTCAAAACTTAGCAAGTTCTAGTCCAAGGATTAATGGCATTACAGAGTTAATACAAGATCATTGTGCAGCTGTAGAATTTTCTCTACCATCTTCTCTGCCCCATTGTGATGGGGCAACTTCTTGAATGTTCAGAGATTCTCCCTGCAAGTAGATATAAATTTGGTACTTTCAGACATGTACATACATGTACAAAATCAGTGTAGACTATGCACACAGCACAAGAAATAACTCCTTGCATGCAAAACTCATTCAAAATGGCTAATTTGCAAAATACCCAGGATGCATCACAATGGATGACTTGATTTGAAACATTAGAATAGGTGATAAGAATTCATGCTCTGGAATCATTTATATATATTTCAAACTACTCCCACTTAAAGGGAAAAAAGTCTTTATAATTAACACGACAGATAAGAGCAACTGTGACACTTTAAATAAATGCGATGGATTTGATTTTAAAGTAGAGTTTAAGATTCTGGGGATGTGTTGGAGAGAGAAAAAATGTGTGCTCAGAGTTGAAAATTGAGATATACTAGAGACCATTTTGAAAACTAAGCAGCCTCACCGAACTCTCCTGTTCCTGATGGCCTTCAGCCTAGAGCTCCTAGGAAATGGGAGGGGGATTAATTAAATGAGAGCTGAAAAGCAGAGGCCCTACAAGGGAAGGTTTGGGGCTTCTTTTCCATGCCAATAGCCATTCAAGGAGAAGACATCCAAAAATTTAGTCGTGGTGGAAGTAACTCTTGAGGACTGCTGCATCTTTGCAGATTTTAAAATAAAATGCTGGGCTGATGCTGGCTTAGATGTTGGATATAATGGACATTATGTTGGTCATTGGATGAAGGCTTGGCAAACAGTTCAGTGAATAGTTATATTACTTTTGGGATTTGTGATCCTAGGCCCTGTGTTGGGTTAAGTTCCCATGGCTCCTTCAAAGATACATGGGCAGGGGTAGAGGGAGACCATTGTATAACAGGAAGAGGGTAATAGGTATTTCCCACCAGCATTTTTATCTGCAGAGCCCATGACCAAGATGAATTAAAAATTAGGGATTTCTGCAGTCAGTCTCCTCATTTCTTAGCTGTTGCTCAGGCAAAGCTGTTATTAATTCAGGAGAAGTCGGCCTGAGCAAAAACTCTCCGGAGTCCAAAATATTTTGCAAAGAGTAAATATAAGAATTATTCACCTACCACAGAACAGCATCAGCCCCTGGGTGGAATGCAGGAGCTGTTTAACAGCACACAGAAACATTTCCCCAAAGTTTTGGACAGGAGTGGAAGGTTTCTGAATGCCCCATTGAAACTACAACTGAAAGAAACCAGCAGTATTGGCCTCCTCCCTTACCTTGGTATTGGATGGGTTGGGAAGGGTGAGCACCACCCACCCGAGTACCACACCATTTCCTCTAGGACACTAAGAGATTTTTCTGGAGCTCACCCATCTGCCCCAGTCCTCCACATGAGATCTGGCAAGTTAATCGCTCCAAGTGTCTGGGTAAGTACTGTAAAATGCTTCAAATAAATGAATAGAAATCATCTGCTTCATAAATGCCAAGGGCTTTCAACATGTCGTTTCTTGGTAAACAAAGAATTTCAGCACGACAATATCTTAGGATGTTATTGGCCATATTTGTTCCCTCGTGCGTATTGAGGCAAATGTGAACAGAGTTGCACAGCTACCCCTCACATCCTCCTTCAGCTTGGAGGTTTTCTCCCTGCTGCTCTGGAGATGAGGGGGTTGATCTGCACCCAGTCCCCAAAACTCCAATTTCTGTGATGGCAAAGGGCAGGTGGAAGCTCTGCTTGTGCTTGGTTCTGCACAAAGTGCCGTATACTATGACTAGAAAAATACCCAAACAAAACAAACCATATACTTTTTTTTTCTTTTTTTCTTTTTTTTTTGAGGATATTAGAATGCAATAAAAATATGTGTGCTTCCCCTCTTGCCCCCCCCCCAGCTAAATTGATTACATCTGGTGGCATGAAAAAAAATAGCCAAAATGTCAGACTGAGTCACACAGCCCCCTTGGGTGGTTATATTTATTTCAGGGTTGAAGCACTCATCAAAACAATTTATCCTTGGCTCTCCCTCTCAGCTTTCCCATTTCTGTGCTTGCAAAGTCTTCTCTGTTCCCTAACACTTGCATTTAGCCCCACGTCCCCTCCTTCCTCCAGTCTTTCCTTTCTCCATTTTTTTCTTCTCTGCCCTGGCTCTGTCCCTGTAATTTGCAATTCTCCTCTGGGGGTAGCAGAGGAAGCTGGAGCAGAGAGACAAGGCTTGATGTTGCTAATGCTGTGTCACCTATTTAGTGTCTAGTTGCACATCCTGTGGGGTGAAGTGATGTGATAAAATGTGTGAGTGAAGTCCCTGCTCTGTTTTCCATCATCCCTGTGACCAGTGGAATGGATGGGGTGGGACCATGCCTGCTGGGATGGACACAATTCCATCTCCAGCCTTACCTGCTACCCCTTGGCTGCCCTGGCTTGCTGCAGTGGGGGAGGCAGATCTGCTGGCTCTCTTTTCATGGATTATCCTTTGGGCTTGATTGACCTGTGTTCCCAGTTTTCTGTCTGACAGGGAGCAGCACCAGAAGCATCTATTTGGTGAGGAAAGTCTGTGCTGCAGTGGGTGTGAAGAACCTCATTGCCAAGAACAGCAAACCTCTCTTCCCAAACCTCCTTCTGCCCAAATTGCAAGGAGAATGGCCATGTCCTGCCTGTACATCTTGCTCTACAAACCCCATGGTAATCTGCTGTCAGGTTCTGCCTGCTCCCATATCTTACGCCAGCACAGTTGCAGGAGACACAACACTCTAGGATCCTCATGGATGGAAGTGGCTGCAGAAATGCATTTCTCTGTATTTACTCCATTATGATGAAAGGCCTGGGCAGGAACAGGGATTAAAGCTCTTATTTGCTCTTTTTTTAGGCTGGAGGAATGCCCTGCATGGAAAGACCCCATTGCTTTCTTTACTACTTCTACAGGGATCAATGAGAGACGAAGAAGACAGGGATACCCTCCTGGGGATGTCCTTGGCTGGGAGAGGACTTGGGAAGCTCTTGGCACCACTGGCCCTGAGCTGAATGCTCTCTGTTCCACCCATTGTGTCTCCAGCTCCCATCCTGGGCAGCAGGCTCCTGTTGTACAGCACTCCACATTTTTCTCCTGTGGTAAATCAGAGCCCCCTGGGATCTGGTATTGTGCTTTTTTTTTTCCCCCAGGTATTTTTGTCTGTGAACCACAGAAAACTGAATAGCAGGAAATGAAGTGCAGATTGAGAACATGGTTGAGTGCACTTGCTAAAATAAAACATTGGGGGGGGAGGGAGAGATTCTTTTATAATAGAAAATGAAGTGTGTTTACTTTTTATTGATGAAGTATTTAATTGTGCAGAGGGTTTGAGAGATGTTCTTAGCAGCATCTCAGACAGTGCGTGGACTAGAAATGCCAGTTGGTCTTTGGTACAAAAACCTGGCTAGGTTAAATATTTTGTGGCTGGGAAGGGCAAAGGGATGCCATGGGTTTTCGGTGATCTCTGACATTCCACAGTTGTGCTAGGAGAGCCAGGGAACTCCAGTGGTATCTTCTCAGACTGGACTAGATGCTAAAATGACCCAAGGCTTGTTGAGTGGATGTGTTTTGAAAATGCAAGGGAATGTGCTGAACTCTGCACAGCATGGCATTGTGTCATGGAGCTGTGCCACAGAGCCTTAGAGCCTGCTTGCTCTCTGTTATGCTTCTGGCTTATTTTCTTAAGCAAGCACAAGCAAGTGCAGGGTGTAGAGATAAGGCTGTGACCTTTTAGATTATTCTGTTAGTCTACTATAAATACTGGATTGGTCCAGTGAGGCAGCAGGGTTCTTTTGTGAGGTTAAAATAATTTCATTAATTTAGATGTCTAAAAGTAGCAACAATCAGTGACCTGGGCTGCTTTTTTGTAGGAGACAAATCTATAGAGTCTGTGTCCCACCTCTGGAGCTGCCCTGTTCTCCCTGTGTTTCTGAATCACTCTCTGAAAGATTGTAAAGCTTTGTTTGATTCAGTGAAGAATCATGAGGCTTCAAAGGCAGTGGAGACCATGATGCTTGGAGCCTCCATGACAGGTCTGTGCACCATTACAAAAAGCATGGATGCAATCAAGAGGTGCATCCAGAAGGAATTAAATGGAGATGCTTTTGTTTGGTCTTAGTTGTGTAAAGTGTCCAAGAAAGCTCTTAAGCACATGCCAAGGTCAGTGAGAGCTAACCACCTTTATAAAGCTTGCTTGGATCAGATCCTAAGTGTACAGAAATTGGACAAACTGGTTACTTTTCAGAGCTACTCTTCCCTTTTACCCATGAGAGCTGATGGTGCCCCATGGCATGCCTCTGCTGCCAGACAAGATGGGAGCTGGGGATCTGCTGCAAAACCTCTTCCACCTGTCCCTAAGGCCATGAATCAGAGCATGTAGAGTTGATGCAGGCCTTTTTGTCTGGTCCATCTTGCCTATTTACACCAAGTTGCTAATTCCAAAAGTCCTGTCTTGACAACACCTTAGCAATGGAAAATGTCCAGTTATGTAGTCTCCAGATGGCACAGAGACCAGCCCAACAGAGGAGACCTCAACTGCAAAGGAATTGCAAGTTTATTTGCCTTCCTTGGGGATAAAAGCCTCTCATCATCTTGTGACCTCCCACAAGAAGAGCTGGATCATGCCACAAGGGAGTGGGCAGTCCTGGTGCTGACCAGCATGACAGCAGAAAGTGGAAGGGAATTCAGGCAGAGAAGAAATTCTACAGGGGAGAATAGATGCAAGAAATTCCTAGGAATGTTACAGAAATCAACATTCCCCCCTTCTGCTCCTTCCAAACCAACCCACCTAAAAAATGCCGTTTTGTGGGCTATTTTGGAAAGGAGTCCATGCCTGGGGAATTTTTGGCTGATGCTTATGGCTTTTAGAAGTTTCTGGGAGATCAGACGAATAGAAACAGGAACCAGATGGGACTTCTAGCTGCTGGAAAGAAAGGAAGGAAAAAAAAGGAATATTTTCCCTATTTAAAATGTGAAGAGCACTTGTTCACTTTTGGGGAGTTTCCCCATCACCCTGGATTTCTTATTTTAAAGTAATTTACTCCAGTTCCATGATATTCTCTTAGGACATTTATCTCTGTTCTTGTTGTTGCTCAGAATTTTTCTTTCTTTTGCAACAAAACCCAGTTTATTCTTAGGAGAATTTAAGCCTTTGCTTTAATAGATAAAAAGAGAGTCAGTGGTTGGTTTTGTTCTTGCAGCAGCCTCAACATCCCTCGGCCATTTACTGACTGAGTTTATCTCTGAGACAGCTAAACATGGGAAAAGGCAGCTGTAGTGGAGAGGAGAGAGAAAGTGGAGGTGGAAATAGTGGAGACAGCAAAACTGAGCGCATGTGGGTCCTATTTGAGGTAAAAGGCCATGAAAGGGAGAGTTGCACCATACTGGAACAAACACTAGACCCAATCATGGACCTTAAATGCATGGAGCCTGCGGCGACCCAACTTGTCAAGCATCCTGTTGGATTTGTGGTGTCTTGGCTGTTGGATTTTGGGGTTGTAAATCCAAAAAACAGGCCTGGTCGAGTCCCAGGTTCCATTTTATCAGACCTTGGCTCTGCAGCTGGTTCAGCTTTGAAAAACATCCCAGAGGTGGAACGGGGGCCAAGGAGCCTCTTCCAGCTCCTGGGTCCAAGCTGGACTCAGGCGGGGAGTTGTGGTCCAGCCATGATCTGATGCTGTGCTGGGACTGGGCTCAGCTGTGCTTCATCCTTGCAGCCTTTTGTTTCCAGGCTGGAGGGCACTGAAGGACCAGTGGGGGGGGTAAGTGACAGTGCCCTGCTCTACTCAGGGGAGCCATGAAGTCTTCTTGCCCAGCTGGTAGGAAGGAAGCAAAGTAGAAACCACCTCACAGACAGAGGTGGATAAGACCTATTTGTAGACTTTGTCACTGATTTTCTTTTAAGGGTGTGCTTTTAAATAATTCTTCTAAGTTAATTAGGGAGGATTTTTACCTTCCAGTTTTCCAGTTATTTACTGCTTCCTGGGGGAAAAAAATGCACTTTTCCCAAGTTCCTGTCTTGTTTTATAATATTTCTTTTCTTGATAATCTCTTCATACTATTTCTTGTGCTCTCTGAACTGCAGCCTTTCCCAAGACAGGGTCATTAGCACAAGGCAGTGATCCTTGATAAAACTTCACCCATGGTTTTTAAGTCTGTATGAGAGGAAATCCGTCCCTAGGACTTAATACTGTATAAACTGTATTCCTAGGGAACTGATTGGAAGCTCCACAAACAACATTAGGACTACACAGCGTGCTATGATTCTTATTAGTGGTGATGCACAAAGTCAACTGTAGATATTTTAAGACACGATAGTTGATCATTTATTTGTGTTTCCAAGCGTGTGTACTTTTGAACACATGGCTTTGGTTCCTGGGTTCGTCACAGATGGACCTAACTGAGCCAGCTGCTTGAAGCCTCTATTATGGTGACCAATTGATTACACTAGTTTAAATGAAAAAAATGCACCAAAATGTAAGGCTTTAGGTTTGAGTGTCCAATTTGAGTTCTGACGTTTGTGGCTTTCTTTTTTCCTTTGGCTCAGGCTGGTCCAGCAGGATGTCCCATATTAGAATGCTGCTCAGTTGTTGTTTTTTGTGGTTCCAGTGAGCTGTTTTTTCACAAATGTCTGGAAGGAAAGAGGCATAGGGGACTTGGTTCACAGGGTTTGTACAAAAGCTTTTATTTTTCCTTTCTTTCTCCCCCTTGTTTTTGCTTCTCATGGATCTGATATGCAAGTGCTCTCAGGAGTGACATGGTGGAATTTTTAAAGCAGTGCTTGTCACATGACTCAGGTGTCTGCTGTCACAGTCAAAGCTGTATCATCCCAGGAATTTTGTTTGAATTTAGCTTCCAGCTCAAACAAAAGTCATCTGAGTAGGCAAGCTTTTACTGGTTTCACTTTGGCTTCCCACGTCGGTTTAATTTGGCCCATGTTTGCTCAAAATGTCTCCAGCTGTCTAGAAACTTGTTCCTAGCTTGCTGGAACATTCACAGCCCTTTTGGCCAGTGTGACCTTAGTTATAATGGCTGGCTGTTGTTTATTTCAGATAATTTTTACCAGCTCTATTATGTTTAAGGCAGCTCACATAATTGAAAGGGACACGTGTCGGGTGCTATCCCTGCAATTGCAGGTTATAAGTTACTGCTGTCCACAATGCTCAGGCATGAGTTCTGCCAGAGAACACCACCTCATTTTGTTCCATGGGAGCTCTTGCTAATATTTTCTTTTATATTATCACTCATTTTGTTTCTCCCTTGGACAGTTTCCCTGTGTTTCACACTGAGGACCCAAGTGTCAGAAGATTAAAGGACTGTCTTTTTGCCCAACTAATATGAATTGGATGCTAAACTGTGCACTACTCAGAAAATGAAATGCCTTCTAAAGAAGTAAGTGGCTGGAAGGAGGCGGTGAAAATCCATCAGATTTGCATGACTAATTAGCTCATCCATTAGTTATTATCCTGTGTTTACTTGTAATGAGAATCTTCAAAGATTATTCTATATTGGACATGCAGATAATTTTTTGCTTGTGTAATTTTTTCCATATTGAGATACTACTGTGCTGTGAGCTCTACTTTGACATACATAATTCTCTCTTAGCTCAGTTGTCCATCCTCTAGAGGGTGTTGATCCTGTATCCATCAGTGGGGGATGGACTGAGTGCCCACACAGCCCAGACTGTATGAGACGTTTTCGCTTTGCCCCAAAATTGGTCTGAATTTCTGAATTTCTTGACATCCAGAGCCCAGCCTCATTTCATGAGATGCAAACATTTCTGGATATCAAGTTCTGGTTTCCAGTTAGTGTACCTTGAGTTATTCTGCTTCTCAGTTCTTAAACAAGTGCTTCTTTTGTGAAAGTCATTAATGTAGGGAGAAAATGTAGGGAGAAATTATCTCTGTGTGTGTTCAGGGTTTTTGGCATGATTTTGTAAGAGAAATGTGACTTCTGTAGTTATTATTTTCAGATCTTCCTTATTTATAAAGGTTGAGAGGATATGAATTATCTTCTGTTTAAGAATTAAAGTTCATTTTTTACTAGCTTTACAAGTTTCTGTAAAAAACCGTCCTGCAACTATTTAAATTTATTCATTTAGGGTGGGAAGAGGGAATATGCATATGCCCAAAGCAGGACATGGGTATCATGCTACCTTTGGATTTTGAAACACTGGGGTTTAAAAGGACAATTCTGAGGATTCTGATTTGAAGTCCCTGCTATGTCATTCTCTTAGAAGCATTATTAGAATTGAAAAAGAGGATAGGTGTCTGACTTTTGACAGATTTTTCCTAAAGAGCTGGATTGGTACAGTTCTCTTTCTGCACAACTCAACCATTTCCTGTTTTCTGACACTTACAAATTTCCACCAGACATATAAAGTTTTATATTCAGCACAAAAAGTCACCAAACTAAAAATCAAAAACAGAGAAAAAAACATAAAGAAGTCATTTGAACCTGGTGAGGCTTTCACCTCTACAAGGAAGCAAATAACATTTTTGTGACCTAACTTGTCAGGTTTAGGAAAACTTATGCCTGAGCCTGATATTATTGTGGAAGCTGATTTTGCCAGTTCAGTGATATTTTTCCTTTGCCAACGACCTGCAGGGATGTGCTGGATATATTTTGTCTGGAGTCAAAATTTCTGATATGTTTGGGACTTTTATCATCACCTCTTTCAGACTGGATGAAAGGTGGGAACTGTTGGCCTCTCCAAGCACTTGTCCATCATTTCCGTAAGTTTGCCAAAGAGCTTATAGATAATATTATCTCCGTGCTGCCTGGAGCCTGTTCAGAGTGTTTGCTGTCTGCATGGTGAAAGCAGTGACATTATTTCCTTTGAAAAATGCCTTAATTTCTCTGGTACCCTCCGTGTCTTGGTTATCCCTGGAGCTGGAGTTTCACACAACCATTCCCCATCCCTTGGGCACATCCCCGCAACGGCGATGGAGAGAAGGACTGCTCCAGATGACCACAGGTCCAGCTGTGCTCCGGGAAGGTGATGGAGTGAAGCCCACCTCCACTGATGGAGTGGCTCATGTCCGAGTGGCCCAGCACCCCCGGGAGGAGCAGTGTCCAGAGCCCTGCGGCCTAAGTGCTCTGCTGAACCGGGGCCAAGGTCCAGCGCGGAGCCGCTCCGCTCCCGCCGGCTCCCGCTTTGGCGCCGCACCGTGGAGTCAGCCCTGGGCTCGCACTGGAGGACGTTACGAAATCCTGGCCCTGACAGAGAGCAGATGCATTATTGGGAAGCCCTCGGGTCATGAGAGGGCTAATAGTCACATTCCTGGCTGGGATGGCGAAAGATTTACGCCGGGCGTTCGCTCGCCTCGCCCTGCACCAGGCCAGCTCCCTACTTCACCGGCCCCCTCGGCTTTAATTGTTGTGTTAATGGCCCTTTTATTTGAAGCAGATCCCCTGGCTTACAGAGGAGAATGTCATTATGTCGTATTTTAGATGTATTTACATTCTCCTTGCCACAGGGATAACGTTCTAATTATTTTCTATAGCTGACAGCACCAGCGTCTCTGGTATTAGGGACCCCTCAGACCTGATTACATGGTCTGGTTTTCCTCAAATCACCCACAAATGACAGTGTGGAGCAGGTTTATTATCAATTGACGTACCTTTGCTTAGCGCAACTCGCTCCCGAAACTAATGTCCTGAAAAGATAATCCATGTTTAGAGCTTGTGTCCTCACTTGGGTGGAGGCAGATGGGCTTAGGGGGTCAAGCCACTGGCCTGACCTCTCCTGACTCTGCCACACACCCCGGGCACGGGAGGCAGCTCAGCGTGGTGCAGCATTTCCCATGCAATCCGTACCCAAAGGCTGTGCAAAAGGACACTGGCAGCTCTGCAGCCGCTGTGTCAAACGGTGAACAGCAGCATGGGGAGGGGATGGTGGTGCAGGGGAAAGATGGGAGAAGCGGAGGGTGTTGGCTTAGTTTTGCAATGAGATGTAGAGAGGTAGCAGAGTCTGGTCTAGGTGGGGTTGTGCCTGTGTGGAAGTTGATTTTAGGGCAGAATAGCAGCCAGACAGCAACAGAGAGAGCTGAGCAGCAGGCTGGAAGGGCAGGGGAATGAGAGGAGACGCTGGCAGGTGAGCAGGGCCGGTGGATAGAAGCTTGAAGAAAAGAGTTGCAATGGAAGATGAGACAGGAGAAACCTGAGAGCTTGATGAGAGGAGGTGGGATGAGAACCACTGCAGAGCTGCAGACAAGTGCAGTGACTTCAAGAGCAAAGGGTGTTGACCAGGAGTTGGGAGCATATAGAAGTAGGGACAGTGAGATTGAGATAAGGGGAGTGAGAGACGCAGTTATTAGAACAAAATTATTTGATTTATCCTGAGTAATTTATTCACCAAATTTTCCCCTTGAGATCTTAAACAGACCGAAGTGGTTTCGAATGTTGTCATTATTTAGAACAATTCAACAAAATGTTTGCTGCTTTGAAAAGAAAAAGGGAGGGGTGAGGGATTGAGAAAAGAAAGAAAGGAAAAATAAAAAGCCTGGATGGTCTGATTTGCCACATTTGAATTTTATTGCCGAATTGGGATGGGTCAAGAAAAATCACTCTTTCTGTTTTCTGAGTGAGAATTTCACTTACAAAGCTGCTCTGATGTGAATGCTTAGCTCAGATGCAGTCTTAATGTGTATTCTAACATGAAATGACAAAAAGCAAGTATTTGTGCTAGTGACACCCTGTTGAGGAAATTTTTCTGCACCAGGACATCTCAACACAGAGACAATTTCATTACAAAATTCAGGCGCGTCTACATGGAGACTTTTCTCCTTGCAGCTCTAGAGATTATTTTATATTTGGAGCTGCTGGACACAGAGGGCATTTTAAAAGCAAATAGAAAGGCAAAGACACTGCCCCAAGGGAGTTTAAATTTAAGCCAGACCAAAGCAGAGTGAAAATGCTGGCTGCATGGTATTAAAAACCAGAAGGTGGACACTTTTATTTGGAAAGCCAAGGATTCCACTAAGTAATTTAGTTTTTCTTGTGTGCATGTATGGCTTCTGGGGTAATTTTTAGTCTTGGTTTAAAAGAAATGTGTCTCACTCCTTCCCTCAGTTACACTGGAGCCTATGTGCAAGGTTCAGTGAAATATAGCAGAAGGGTAGATGTCCCAAAAATACTGTGTTCCTGTTTTGTTTGGTGAAAATAAAACACAAGGAGGAGAAGAGGCAACCAAACCATTATATCTACTGAAAGAAAAGCTTTTGCACAAGCAGAAGCAGTATAATTAATCTAAAAGAATATGAGAAAGAGGAAAAGGAAGGTGAGGTGTTTTCTTGCAGCCATTGTAGCTGCAGGCATTGGAGATGTTTCCATCTCAATGCCTTCATGAGATTTGTACATTTTAAGAAACAAGATAATTCAACCTTGGGAACACGAAGTTCAGGAAAACAGGCTCTTTATTTCCACCTCCCTTGAAGTTACCTGTTTGGTTTGAATTCACTTGTACGATTGAGTGGATGGATGGCAGTTTGGAGATGTTTCTTTTGGCTCAAGGAACCATGAATGAGCATATTATCTCCTGCCTCTCTTGGAGAACATTTTGGGGGTGGAGATGTGGATGAATCATCATCCAGCTGGCTACAGTGAAAACAGGAGCTAGAGAGAGGACGGGTGAAAATCTTCTTATTGCTGTTTTTATGTTGGACTGGGTAATAGAACTGAGTATCTGTTACCTGGTTTGGTCAATGTGATCAATCCATTGGTCTCAGTATGGGATGAGGAATGACAAAATGTGGGTCTGGCTCTGTCATTTTTGCAGTTTCCCTCGAGAATATTCAAGTATGTGTGTCCTGTGCAGATTTGCTGCCCTGTGAATGTCTGAGCTGTAATGAGGTGAATGCTACTGGAAAGCAAAGGTTTAATTAGGTCTGCTGTTTCAATACTTTCCTAAAGTGCATTTCAAATTATATGCTTCGTAGTGAAATCAGTCATCAGTGCTGTGTTTGATGGTTACAGAAGTTGTATGGTTTTCTTTATCTTTTTTCCTGAGGAGCCCCGATCAGATGACTTAATTTTCAGAACACGGCACAAAAGAATAAATTGCAAGTACTCTGTGAATTATTAAAGGAGAATATTATGAATAATTTCAAAGAGGAAGTGCATGCTAGAATTTTTTGTCATGTTGGCTAATTGTCCAGTAGCTGAAAGGAAAAGGAAGGATAAATCGATTCGTTCTGATTGTTTATTAAAAGGTTTTTGCTGATAAGTTTTGGGTAGTTGCACTTGGCAAACTAAATGTTTTGTGTGAAGATCATACCAGAGATTTGGGAGTTGGGTCTATTTTCTGAAATAAAAATTATTGGATCACAGCACTGATTGATAGAAAAGCGACATAATGTGATTCTGTAGGGCTTTTCTCTGGGTGAGTCACAAACTGTGCTGATACAGAACTCCTCTGAAGGGGTCAATATGTAGTGCAATAGAAAGATAAGAAGGGCTATATTTTGCCAGGAGCACTGCAAGACTCTGGACATGCACACCAAGACATGCAGGAGTGAAATTCTAGAAAAGTTTAGGATTCATAAATCACTTGTGGCAGAGCCCAGGAGTGGGAGCACCAGCAGGAGCTGTGCTGTGGACAGACCCAGGGCACTTCACCTCCACCACGTAAGGAATCCCCATCTACACTGTCGGCACCATCGTTATCTCCACCCCAGTGGGGTCTTGGCTGGTGGAGCCTCACAAGTCACACTTGTGCATGGAGCTCACTTTATCTCCATCGGGAGGTGGAGGCTGAGTCAGCCCTGCTGGGATTTGCACCAGTGGTTCCAGGAAGTCTGGGTATTTCAAACCTTAGGCTTAGACCTCTAATCATCCCCTTATCTAAACTGCCTAACATCTGAGTCTGCAAAATTGGGTTGGAAATCTCACACAAACATGCTTTCCCCAGCGGCGTTTCTGTGTTTGTTTGCCAGTGGAGCTCAGGACTACAGAAGGGCACAGGAGATTCAGCTTTGAAACCAAAGGTTTAATCAAAGTGTTGTGTGAAGACCTGGTTCTTCCTTGATTGATGGGTTGCTTACTGCTTGCTGACAGCTGGAGAGGTTCACCCTTTGGGGCAGAAAGACGGAGTTAACACTCAGGCAAACATTGACTCTCTTGGGCCATAAGTTTAGAGGAACCCAGTTCTTTTTTGATAATTTCTGCATCTGCAGGGAATGGAAGGAAGGTGCTTATTGGTTTCTTATAACTTATAAAGAAATGGTCTCATCCTAGAAGTCCTACTGCTCAATAGGTGCAGAAATTGTTTAAATTATCCAAGGTGTTTTTTCAACCCAAGAATTCAAAGACAAATGGTGTGATGTCCTCCATCAGGCCAGCATCTCTCAATCTCTCCCCTACTGACTTCTTCAAACTCACTTGGCCACAAAGCCTAAAGAGCTCAGACATATGAAATTCTTACAGGCTTTGCAAGAATAGCTGGGGATGACAGACAAAATTAGCACCCTTAGCAGGAAACAGTTGCAGTGTTAATTCACTCTTTATCATACAGCAGAGGATCCTAAGCAGAGGATGGGTCAAGGGGAAGCAAAGGGCTCTCTGGTGTCCCCCAGCTGTGAAAAAGCTCCAGTCAAAAACACTCTCACTTTATCAACCATCTCATTGTGCAGTGGCACCTTAAAGAACAAACAAATTGGCTTTATTTGTTCCCCTGTTCCCCATCTCTCAGAGCTGCTGGCTTATATGGCACTTTCATTGATAACTTCTGACAATGTGGAAGTTCTTTATTTTTACTTTAGTCCTGTCACTGGAGGGAAAGGAGCATCCCGTGGCTCAATGCTACATCAAATGAGGTGATACAACAGAAAGAAAATTTTCCAGTTTTGTCCTCTAGTCAAGAAAAAGCACTGGTGTAAATAATTCTTCACAAATCAGTGCTTTGATATGTTTGGCTTTTTTTTCAGAGTATTTGTGAGCAGATGCATGGTACATTTCTTATTTTAACCCATGCTAGCAATTCTCTAGAGAAACTGACTGCTGTTTGCTGCCCATCTATAGTAGTTAAGCCAGATTCCTCTGTTCTGATTTATCAGATAGGGTGACTGATGATGTTTGTAAATGTAAATTTTAAGTTTCCTCAAATTCTAGTGTGTAAAGCTTCAAAACGGTCATTTTCTATAAACACTGTTGCTTGAAAAAGTCCTGCCACTTGAATATCTGGTGAAGATGAATGCACTTTGCATGTGGTGCTGGCAAAGAGGCACCCATCTATAAACATACAGTTACTATTCATGGAGATTTCTTTTATCGTCTTTCCAGTTGTACAAACACACCAGCACCACCACCCCCGGCAATATTGCATTGTAAATTACCTTCCTTTTAAAAGCCCTCTCCCCTTAGTGCTTTTCATTCAGGAGATGGGAGACAGCCCTGGGCTTGTTGTCTTCAGATCAAATACAAGCTGCAGACTCTGGGTATTCACCTGAATTATATGAACCTCCGTGCTGCTGCTATTTACTTGTTGTGATACATTTCCTTTTCTTGATTAACTAAGCCCTGAAAAGACACATCTGTTTCAGCATTGCCCCCTCAAGGCAGTCCATCTGCCCTCTGTTCTGCAGCATCTTTTCCTCTCACCTTTTCCTTGCCTTACTCTCTGTGATCTGCCGCATTTTTTGGCACACATTCATAATTTGAGTTGAACTCCTGGGGCAGGGACTGTGCTGTGGTGGTTGCCTGTGGAAAGCCATCTAGCCTGCCATATGGGTATGAGAATTATTTAGGGATATGCAAGAGCTGCAGCCCATTTTGGGGCTGAAGCCCGAAAGCTTGAGCTGGGGACTGTTTTTAATTAGTTACACTACACCCATCTATCACTTCCTACAATGCTCACAGGTGTGGGTATCCTCAGTTTCTTATTAACTTTACTGATGTTCAGCATCCTCAGCACCAGGCAGGTCTGGTTCCCAATAATGTACTAATGTAGCAGGGCTCTTCAGTGTTTTTAATATACGCACTGAATGCTACTTTTATTAGAAACTGAACAGGACTGTGATTTACAGTTAAAATAAATACAAGATAATTTATTAGAATACACTATTGGAGTCACAGCCTCCACGGGGTATGTTTCTCTGTGATGCTATCCAAGCACTGGAACAGTTTATTACATGGTTAACTATGTGGCATCCAAAAATCCTCTATAAATAGCTTTTGATTTGCACCTAGGAATAATTTTGCAGAGAAAGGAGAGTGAAACCCTAGTTCTTTGTAGGAACACCAGTCTTCCCCTGGCACCCTGGGCTGGACCTGGACCCTCTGCACAGCCCTCACCATGGACTGTGCCCTATGATCCTCTCTGCAGCAAGAACAGCGAGGACGTTCCCCCGGAGGTGGTGGCTGTCTGTCCCTGTATTCTGCTCTCAGGCCTCTCTTGCCCTTTGAAGATTCCCCATTGTTTGGGCTATTAACATACTTTCGGGGTGGATGTTTATCTTTTTTGAAACTTTTACAGCAGGCGCATTGTTAAAGCAAAGCCCGAGCAGCTCTTTGCAAGAAAGCTCCACCGCAGCCCTTTGGTAAGCGCGACGCAACTCCGAGTAGCTCTTCCCTTTATTTGATCAGCTTCTAAAACCTAACAGTTCTGCAAGTAAACATTTATAGATCAAATCAAAAGCTCGCAAAAGGAAGCACTCTCAATAGATTAGAAGCTAAACTGATCTAAATTAGAACAGATGCAGAGATAACCTTGCCTGGCTAAAAAGCATATACTATCGGTTGCACGCAGATAATTAAATGAATGAGCCCTTTTCTATTGAACAACTGATGTGCAATTGATAAACTTAATTAATAATTAACTTTTTAATTAAATATCAATTTAAAACAAGTGTGGTAATGTGCCACTCGCATTTAATTTTGCTGCCTTTTCTTCATTACAGAACCGTCATTAGGGTTACAGGTATCTGTTTAAGATGCCTCCATGCACTGCAGAGGGAATAAATGTGTCCGCTGGGCACTCGCCAGTGAAGAGATGGTGATAAACAGCAGCAACTGGAGACAAAGCCAGCGAGCAGCTTCAGAGTGTCAGAAGGAACCACAAATAAATGGCACATCCCTGGATGCAGCTTCCTTAGCAGCAGAGGGACTTACTTGGGTTTATGTCCTTGTTGTACATTACCAGAGGAAGCAACAGGTACAGGAGAAGTGAGCCCTCCTCATAACAGCTCTCTGTTCTTCCCAGCTTTATGAATGAAGGGGCTGGATGAAGCCAGCACTTAACATCTAAACCCTGGCCTGTGTTTAGGGGAGAGAGATCCATCAGTTATTGCCTTGTTTCAGCAAAACAATCCTGAATAAGTGAGGGAAAGCTGCGATCTTTTTGCATGTGTCTTCTCACATGATGCCTCAGTGCAATTCCTATTAGTGCTAATGGGGTAATTGGCTCCCCTCAATGTGAACTCCCTATAATGCATCCACATAACTTGATTTGAGAGTGTAAATCCTATTAGCCTGAATGGCGATCTTTTCTGCCTCTAATTTACCCATTTGATCCTGCAAGCACTAACAGCCGATCTCGTCTCCCTTTGAAAGCGATAAATAGGCATCTGACTTCCTCTAAATGGTGCTTGCAAACCTTCCTGGTGGCATCACACCTCGGGGACAGTGCCCCACTCCGTGTCCCCCCCCCCCCCCCGAGCTTGCCTTTCCAAACATCTGTGCACAAGGATATTCAGCCGGGCCGCCAGCGAGCGCCTGCTTTTCGTCTGGCTCCCCAGGGCAGCCTCAGCTCTCGGCCACATGTGGTGGCTGCGTGGCTGCATCGTGTAGCCTGGGACAGCAGCGGGTGCTCGGGGCTCCCCAGTGCTCTGGATGCTTTCTGGGGGTGTGATGTGTGCCATCAGATGCCGTGGTGCTGGAGGCAGAGGCACTGCTTGGTCCCCTGGCTGCTGCTCCTGTGGGATACTGGACGTTTGGAGATTGCAATAAACACGCTGCGTCGAATGAGAATGATAAGGGAGGTGATGGATTCTTTGCTGCAGACTTTCCCCTCTACCATCCACTGAGTCCATGCCTCATCCTAACTGTGCTCCTTTATTTTTTCCCCTCTGTTTAAAAACTTACCTAGGGAGCTCAGCTGTGATTTACGTATCTAAATACAACAAAAGATATTCAAAGCACAGAGCTCCTCTGCAACCTTGGCATTTGGTTCCTTCCACCTACCTAGTAAACACCCATAAGGAGCAAAGGAATACTGAGAAGGCAGGAAATTTGGTTTACAAACTGGGGGGAAAAAAATGGTGAAAGGCTGCAAGAAACATTTCCACCAACTCTATGCCTGCTAGCAACAAGGAGAAATATTTGAGCACCTCACTGAGGATGTAAGAAAATATTTCCACAGCAGTGGAGGATCTGAGTGAAGATCAAGGGTTGCTCTTTTTTTTTTTTATTTGGTTGTTAATGTCTTGATTTGTTTCCAACCGAAATAAGTAGGGTAGAGGATAAACCAGTGGGCTCCCAATTGTCCTTCTGCAATGTGGGGCTTGAAGCCAACTGGCAATGACTCCTCAGAAGGTACCAGCATGGACACGGCACCAGACACCTATCCGGTCAGAATACACTGCCGATGAAAGGATGATTTCTTTTCCTGCTCTGCCTCATAAGAGGATATTCTCGCTTCTCCACATGTGAAGGGAAGATGGGTCCCTCCCGTGGGGAATGTTACTGCTGGCCACCACTTCCTCTCTGAAAGCCCCATTTGAAAAGGAGGAAATAGTTGGTGGAGGAAGTTCCTGAAAAGGAATCTTTCAAATCCTTCTTTTTGTCAGTTTTTTTTTTTCAGGGGACACCCAATACGATGGAAATAATTGGTGGGGCTGCCTCAAGTGATGGAAAAATTGCAGAAAACTGCAAAGAGTGTGACAGCAAGAAAACCGGCTTATTCTCCATTTATTGTACAATATTTATCATCAACCCGTTTTGTATATTTTGCTTTCTTTTGTGTAATCTTATCATCACTGGGGTTGAAAACGATGTAATTTTTGCTCCTTTGAGTAGTTGCCAAAAAAGCACTTACGTCGGAGTATTAGTGTATCATTTGGCTAGCACATCACATAATGGTTTTTTTACAGCAAGTATTTAGCCGTGTTTTCATCCTGTGGGAAAGAATGATGGGTCTGTTTTGTAAAAATAAGACCTTGTGGCAATGTGGACATGCAAGAGATAGAAACATAATGCAACAAATTAGTTTCAACACAGAGAAATGAAGTAGTCCAGGCTCCATATACATTCAGCAGTGCTGGTTTGTTTCTCTCTCTTTTGTCTCTCCTTTTTTCTCTTATTCTGAAATGTATTGTTGGATTTTACGGGAGAACTTTGCAAGCAGAAACTATTTGAATTCAATGAGCTGCCTACTTGGTTTAGGCATGAAGATGATGTTATATTTTTATACGTTATATTTGAACATATACTTTAGGTTTTGGTGACAGAAACAATATTGTGAAGCAAAAGAAGTCTGATCATCCTAATTTCACCTCAGAAAACGAAGACCTGGATCAAAAAGTTAATTTGCCTTTAGGTGTTTTAGAAATAATCAAGCAGTTAATCATTGCAGTTTGAGGTGATCCCATCATATCCCTCTCAAATAGTGGCAAAGTGAATCTCTATTATAATCTGAAACCCAACATTAACTTGCAAATCATTAATGCTATGATCCCCATCTTTGTAATCCATGTGTTTTACAACCTGCCTCAAATAATGGTCAATCTCACCTCTGTCAGAAAAATGCTAGAGTTGCTGTTTTGAAGTTCTCCCTTTGTTAAACTTTATTTGTTCAAATTTCCCAGTAAGTTGTGACTAAGATTTCTATGTCTTTGTATGTAAAAATTCACCAAAATATCTCCCAGCATTTTCCAAGTAACTGTACAATCTGTTTGATGTCCACCTTCTTTTTTTCCAGCAGCCACTTACCCATTTGTGCAGTTACATGCACATTTGTATTTTGTCATGTCTGAATTCAGACCCAGAGTCTGGAGATGCCAAGTACGTGCCTAACTTATGCAAAAGGGAGTGGAGTTGAGCATATGGCTGCATGGCTCCTATGTTTAAAAAAAAAAAAAAAAGCCATTCCAAATTTATTAGGGCTTTATAGTTAGTTATCATCAGTAGTTGTACTAAAATACAACTCAGAAAAAAGATTCCATAGCAGAGACTTCATGATGGAATAGGCCTTTTGCATGTCTTGCCACTGCTAATTTACAGCCTTCCATAACTTCCAAAAACTTCTATGAATTGTTCTCTGAAAGCTTTTCAGTCTGAAGGGTGCTGGGAAAGCACACAGCTCATTGCTGTTGGCTGAGTCAGGGTGCTCAAAACCTGCCCTTTGGGTGCCCAGGTCTCTCCTTTGAGTTAAGGGCTTTTATTGTCACAAAAACATGCTTGGGAAGGGTTTCTCCAGACTGCCTTAGTACTTTGGGATTATTCTGCTTTGAAAAACTGGAAAGCCCCTGCTGCACTACCATAAATGAGTCATTAGAAAAATGAGATGGAAGAGAGAGGAGATGAAGACTCTTCTGCAATCCAAATAAGGAGGATGTGTGAGCTTTGGCTTGCAGGAGGAAGATGCGCCCAGTGTTTTCCAAACAGTTGATTTCCTAACCAAGGAAGTGAGCAGAGCTTCACCTCTCCTGTGCTGTTTGAAGAGTGATTAAAAGCAAAGGAGAGAAGGTGAGTCACCAGTGACTAAAGACCATGCATAAATTCCTGACAAATGGCTGGCAGGGGAGACACAGAGCAGAAACATGAAGCAGCCTGGTTTTACTTTGAGCAACACTTTATCTTCACTGAGATGTCACCACTGTGTTATATCATTTCCTCCCCAGGTGTGGCCATTGAAGAACAAGACCTTCCCATAGTGGGACAGCACAAGCCACTGGGATATTTTTCGTGGTTGCCTTGGGAGTGCCATTGGCCATAACAGCGCAAAGATGAGGGTCAAGAGGTGTAACACAGGGAGAAGAGCTAATAAATGACCTTTGCAATAGTGTGATCGAGTCAAGCCCACCAAAAAATGATAGGTGAGGTAAGAGTTTGTTCATAAGCTGTGTCCTGCCCGAAGGGCATAACCAGGCAGATGGGAGCAAACTTGCCACACTGGATTTTTTTGGAGGGCTTGTGTTACCCTTGATAAAAATCTTGTTGGTATTTGGAGAAGAATGGCTCTGATGGACACTTAGCCTGGCTCTTGCTACACTCTTCCATTACTGCTTTCCCAAAATTCTAGCACAGAGCTTTCTTGCTCAAGAGAAAAATATATTCTGGCCTGGATACATCTCCCAAATTTTTAGATATTATTTTTCAATACCTATGCAGAAATGACGGTTCCTAGTGAAGCTGACCTCTTCCAGGGTCTCCTGTCCTTGCTGTGCCAGCTATGTGTAAGCTGCTGCTAAGCCCTGTGCCCTGCTGAGCCCCCACCATGTGGGTGCAAACCCCAAATGTGCAGCCTGGACACAGCAGTGACTGTCACTGCAGGGCTGCACACACCTCGAGACTTGCTTGTCAAAGTCTCCAAAAGTGATGTCTTGTGAAGAAAGAGCATTAAATAAAATTTAAGCTTCTAGAAGCAGCCTTTTTTTTCTTTTTTTCTTTATTTTTTTTTTACCTGGAGAAATACTTCCTTACCTCCGGTGAATTCATACTGATTTTTAGAAAAATGTGCTCTCGTAGGTTCTTGTAAGATGCCAGGAGCCAAAGGGCTCTGCGGAGCCTTGTGTTGCAGTCAGAGTTCAAAAAGGTGAGTTCCCCTGAGAGGGAAAGATTGGTTTTCTTGTTTAATGCCGTCTCTTGTTTAAACTTAGAGATGTGAATAGCCCATTTCTCTTTTCGTTGTGGCTTTTTTTTTTCCTGAATATGTTTATCTTCATGTCTGAAATATTTTGTGAACTTTGCTTTTCCATCCTTGTAAAGGGTATCTCTTAGATAAGTTCTTGTTTCTTGCATTTTCCATCTATAATTGCAGAGATGTAGGAGGAAGAATGTGCATTTTCACAGAGCAGTTATTTGACATGAAGTTATGGTAAATGTATTTGCTCTGCTAGTTTCCTATTTGTATTGACTTTCCATTAATATCCTGGCATGCACATGCATATATATGTACATGAATATGACTGGCAACAGATAAAAGAGGCTAATGGCAGAGAATGTGGAGGGGTGAGGGGCAGCTTTAAACTCTTTTTAGTGTGTTTTCCTAAATTTTTTGACCACCTAAATGAGCATGTGACAGGTATGTTCGCTAGGAGCCAGATGAAGGACTTAAATTTCAATTTTCAGATGACAAATGCTGCAATGAGTGATGCAAGTCATGAAAATTAGTTGCAGAAAATTAAAAAAATGTTTCCAAAACAACTGCAGTCTCTTTACTTGCTGTTCACAGGGAGAAAGCAGAATTCATTAAATAAATAATTTGATCCAAATGATTTGTCCAGTTGCTGAAGGAGCTAGCAGGATGTCAGGACTTGTGAACTAGTTTGGTTACAGCTATAGTGATGAGGAATGCAATGCAGAAAAGCTGAGGGTTTTTTAGAAGGAAACACAAGCAATTCCCAAGATGCTATATTGTTTTCTTTAAGTTTCTGAATGAGTGTTGCTGAACGTTGGGACTGATGAGCTCAGCAGAGAGCTCAAGGCTGGTCACCACAGTGGGCAAGGCGTGCTGGGGCTGTGCACACCCTGGGCAAGGGTGTCAGGAGAGTTTCTCATGCTCCCCTCCGCTGCAATTCAGAAAATCTATCCCATCCTTTTTCACCATGAAAGAGGAAAGGGATGATGGAAAGTGCTCAGAGGGTTGTTGGCGCTGCCCCTTCGGGGACAGCCAGGCATGGGGCTGCTGGCACCACTGGTGTTTTGTGAGCTCCAGCCCCTCCACCTGTGTCAGTAAGAAAAGGCTTTTCCAGTCTAAAAACAAGCAGCTGGTGTCTGGAGTCTGTTTGTGGGAGTGTGTGTCTGATACGTAATTTGAACTTGGTAGAGAGGGCCTTGTAACCTCTGCTGGAGCCGCTGCTGCCACCCTGGAGCCAGCTCCCCTCTCCCCAGGTGTCCAGGCTCTTTGTGAACCTGACCTCCTTGGCCCAGGCACCTCCAGCTCCTCACCCCATCCCGGAGTTATCAGGCAGAGGTGGCTCACAGCACCTTATCCTGTTTAACCTCCTCTGCCACTGCTTTGCACCGAGCTACTGAAACCCATTTATTTGGCAGCCACTGAAACTCGACACTGATGATGATGAGCAAGGGAAGGCAGAGACCTGTTGTTTCCAAGAGTGAATCTTAACTGTAAAAGCTTGATGTTTGCTGCAGAGCACTTTGGTGAAGCTGTTGGTGTCTTAGGATGATGCTGTTATGAATGGGTCCAACTTGGAAATTCATTTCTGGATCTTATCTTCCTTGCTTGGAAACTTTTGAATCTGCAGTGTTGACAAGAAAATCACAAGGAGAAATTTTTCCTTGTGAATTGCTTGTGTGTGCTGGATGTGATCTTTCCTGGTCCAGACTTTTGATGCAGCCATTTAGTTAGAAGAAAAGTGGTACAAAGAGGGAGATGGACCAATGAGTTTTGCTGTTGATCCCATTACCAAAATGTTGATGCAGAAGCCAGACTGTAACTCTGCTCCTGGTATTGGCTGAGGAGGGTTTCTGTGCAGCTTGGATAAACTATGTCCATCTTGGTCCTGTTTTATAGCATGGAAATGAGAGTGGGTTTGGAATATGTAGTTGGAAAACCAGGTGCAGCATTGATCCAATTTCCATTTTATCCAAATATCCAGATCTTAGAGAGAGAGGTTCTGAGGGAAAACGGGTTTGGCAAGCAACAAGAAGAGGCCCAGTCAAATTCCTCCAGTACCAACGAACTCCCCTGGCCTTCCACATATTTCAGAACCATCTCTCCAACTCAGGGACCCCCTTGGCTATGGGTTTTCTGTGTCACAAAGGCTGGCTCTGGCAAACATTTTTAGAATCACCATCTGTCAGCTTTTCCTTCAGGGATCCCCATTTACAATAGCTTGTATCCAGGCCATGTGCAAATCCCACTGGGCTGAAACTTGGCCCTGCACAAGGTTGGCCTGGATGCAATTAACAAACACAAAATTTATTCAATTTAGTTTGGCCAAAAATATAAGATTCTTTTGTTTGCAGATGCTGAAGTTTAAATGCCTTTCCAAACTTATCAAGGACAAGGGAACCACTTTGGAGAAAATAACAGCCAACCAACCACTTTGGAGAAAATAACAGCCAACCCCAAAGTCATCCCAGAATTCAAATTGAACTGAAAACCTACGCACCAAGTAGTTTGTGAAGCTTAGAAATGAAGTTCATTTTTCCTGATTGACTTTTGCTGCTGTCTCTGAACTTCATTATTCTAACGGGGCTCTAGATAGAAACAATGAAGCACCAGAAGAAGAAAACCAGTCCTTGCAGCATCTAGAGGGGTACAGCAAGAAGTATCAGAAATCTCCTGGGAATTTTTCAGTTCCAGGAGATTTAGAGAAATATTTGACCCAAATTGCAGAGTTTAGGGGTTAGGACTGTCATGGGAGCATGTCTAAATTGCTTTGGTCTGGAGATGTTTCTAGAAATCTTGTAAGATCAGGATCTGTCTCTCTTGATTTTCCATCCAGGCTCTCCAGTTTTTAGGTCTTATCTGCCAGACTCAAGCATGATAAACCCCCTGGTGCCTGATTTATCTGTCTCAGAAAGACCAAGGGCTCAGTCAGCCTTCACATCTTTTTTTCCCCAGTTCTCACCAAAGCACCAGACCACTTAATTTATTCCCATCCTCCATGCAGGTACCCTGCAGAACTCCTATCTAGGATTTGTGCTTCCTTCAAGCTTCCAGGTCCTTTGTGCTCCACCAACACTGGCCCAGGGAGGTTGCAATACTCCTTCCCGAGCTAAAGGGTGGGATGAGGCTGAAGGGTCTTCTGCACACACCCAGCAGCAAGCAGGCCTTGGACAAAGAGCAAATGCAGTGTGTGGCATTAAATACTTCCATATAAGCATCCCCCAGGCTGTGTTACTCTCAGAGAGGTAACACTGGAGTATTTGTAAAGATTATTTTTATTAGTTAAAGGGAAGCTGCCCCAGCCATCTCCGAGGAAGCAACACCCAGAGGCACTGGGGATGTGTGGCCACCCCTTCTCCATACTTCCCAAACCTCCCTGCCGTTAGAGAGAGGGGAAGCAGATCAGGTTTGATAAACCCACCCAGTGCCCCCCACAGCAGCCAGCCCGTCACTGTCAGAGCAGATAGTGTGCTGTTAGTATGCTGTGAGCATGCTGTTAGTATGCTGGGGCTGTGCAGCTCCTCTGCCATCTTCATTCACCTTAGAAATGTGAAGTTTGAATGGTTTATCTCTATTAATCACCAGCTCAAAAAGCTTTGTGCACCAAGGGCCGCAGATAATTAACTTCACTATACTGCTTGTCTTATCAGTATCAACCTCTTGTCCTCCTGTGAAATAGTTAAAACCATCAGCCCCTTTTTACTTTTCCATTTAACTCTAATGCTTTAACACTGATGTTCTAAATGGCCCCGCGATTCATACTTATTAGACAAACCTTTCTTTCTGCATCTCTTATATTTTTTGATAATTGGCCATGTATGTTTCTAAGGGGATCAACAGCTTTTCATGCCACTATACTAATAATTAAAGATTTCTCACAGTCTTTCAGATTTCTCTTTACCTTCTTTTCTTTGATAAGTATAATTTGCTGTTTAATTGGGGAGGGAGGGGAGGAGAAAAGTCATGGTAGCAATAGGCTGACTGCATAGGAAAAGGTTTTGTTTAACAAAATTCTCTAATTTGAAAAAAATCTACATTGTTTCTTATTTTTGTCCCTTGCCTCGCTTGGAACTACCATCCTTCCAGCGCTGTAAAATATTATTATAACAGTCCAGTGAGAGAAAAGGGGGAGGCAGTACAGAGAAGCCCCACAAGGCTCCTTAAGGGCACCATCCTGCAGCTGCAGAGGATAAAGAGGATTTTAGACAACCTGTTGGACCTTTTTTCTCAGCTCCAGCCATAGGTGAGTTCCACTGTGCCAACAGAGACAGGATGCTGGGTCTGGAAGAGCCCCATTACTTCCATAGCTATCTCTGCTTCCCTAGACATTGCCTGGATTGTGAGAGGTGTTTTGGGAGTTATGGAGTTATGGAGGGAGGATGGGATGTGGAATACAGAAACTGATGCTCTGACAGCCCATCTGGCTCCATTTGCACAGGTAAGGCCATTTCAGCTCAGAGGTCCCAATGTCTTCAGTCTTCACTAAAGCTTCTCTGAAGAATATTACTCAATAGCTCCCATTCTAACTTTTAAATTCATTCACTCTTCCCATGTACCTAGGTTAAAGTGGAATTAATGTTCTTTTGGGACATACCCAGCGCACACTTCTAAACCCTTATTCCCAGAGTCATGTGATAGGAGTCCCTTTAGCTTTTCTTAAAAAAAAAAAACATTTATGCAGTTGAGCAGAGAAGGATGGAAGTGTAACTCCAGTGCCCTGAAATGATTATACAGAGGAAATCATCCAACACTGTGTTTTAAGGCTTCTGATTTTTACAGCACCTCTTAGTGGGGGAAGGAGGTGGGAGCAAAGGGAAGAGTGAAGAGCTGATCCAAGTTTTCAACTGATGTATATGGGCAACGTGGTGTTGGGCTCCTCCAGTCATTGTGCAGCAACTATTTCTTATCAATGCTAATGTTGAATTGCAAACCAAGTTCATGCAGAAGCCATTCACTTTACTTTTCTGAGTGAAGAATTCATACAACCTGTGATCTATTCTGGGATTATTCCCCAACAGGGAAGGAAGAAGAAAAAGGCTGGTGGTGCCTCTGTTGTGAATAATTCATCCCATCCTACCAGCCTGGGTGCTAAGTGACCCCTTTGCTCGGCTCCCAGTCGGGCTGGGGAGGAGGGCGGGATGCTTCCCATATCTCCGTTGGCTGCTGGGGTTAATAGGGGCACTCAACACACAGAAGCACACTCTAAGCAGGGTCAGGGGGCAGCCAACACATTGTGACCTAAAATTTGACAGCTTTTACTCATTTCATGTTAGGTGACCCCATTTCTCCTTGGGCAACTGCCTTGCCTGGTGCCTGGGGTGCACAGTGCTGTGGGAGCCTGGCTGGTCCCCTCTGAGCACTGGGGACAGCAATGTCCCCTTGCACAGATGCACTCTTTGCCCCTATATTACATATCCCAAATTGCTACCCCGTAGTACAAAGGGAAATGAAAAGCCAGAGCAGCTGTTGAGTGACCAGCCCCATCTCTCTGCCATCTCAAGATGCTTGAAGATGCTCATTTTTCCAGAAAATTTGTATTTTATCCCACCAGGTTCTGGTGCTATGCTGCAGCATGACAACCCTTTTCAGCTCACCACAGGGCCCTGACAGCATCCAGGCTGCTGAAACACCAGGGACCTGACCCTGCTTGTGCCCACGTGTTACCATTCACCTCATCCAGGAGTTTATTTTTGCTGACTGTAATGTGCAGAGTGGCAAGATCTCTTCTTGCCTCTTCTTGTGCTCCAACCAACATCCCTGAGAATTCTCACAGATGCTTCAGCTTCCTCCCCTTCCCCTGACACAAGGCTTTGAGGGCAATTCTCTTATCTCTGCTTGTTTTGTTTTGGGATATTATGCGGCAGGGTGTCTCGAGGTGTCTCTCCTCTTTCCTCCTTTCCAGCTGTCTGTCTCCCTCCATCACTTTGTCACTCTCAGCTGCTTGTTAGTCTCTCTCTTTTCCTCCTTGTCCCTAGTTGGTCCATTTGTCATTTTTCCTCAGTAGTCCATGCTCCTTCCTCTCCCACTTCTTCTCTGCCTCTTGTTTCTCCCTTGTTTCTCTCTTTGGTTTTTTCCCCCCTAGTGTCGGAACTTCTTTCTTTGATTCCCCCCCTCCACCTCCCACCCTTTATAGTGCTGTTATCTGTGATTTTGGCAAAGAGCACATTTATTGGGGAGGAATATCCCCATGGCAACGCAGCAGATGGTGACTTTTGATTAACTTGGCTTTTTTTTTTTTCCCCCGACTGCCAAATCACAATCCGTCTTTGAAATTAAATCAGGCTGTGATAGCATCAGTTGTTCTGGAGAGGGGACGAGAGAGAAACAAGACTGAAGTATTACAGCAGGAGCCAGGATGTAATGCAAATTCGTGTTTTTTAACCCCAGCAATAAAAACCCCTGTTCGTTGTGGGAACAGGAGGGACCACAAGACAGGGAATAATAAAATAAAAAAACAAGATTAAGAAAATATTATCACCCCACATGGTCTCTTTGACCACATTCACTTTGACCACACTGGAACATGTGTCTCTGTAACACCGATGTCACTCTTTGCCAAGTCACTTGATGCTGCTGGGCCTTATTCTGCAGCTGCTTAAACACCATTGAGGGTTTCCCTCATGCCATGGGCTGTGAGAAGAGGCCAGTTTCTTAACTGAGCAGTTCAGCAACTATTTATTTACAGGAGCACAGCATCCAAAGTAGGAAGGAAAGAATTTGCAGGCAGCAGGAGGAAGGCAAGAAAGCAGCTCCTGGAAGGCATTGGAGGGAGGTGAGAGGAATTCGGGGTAAAGTGAGGAAGTGGAGGAGCTGGAAAGGGTGGATGGCACCACTGTGCCAAGATGCTGAGTGATCAAGGGCATGGGAAAGTGAGGAGCTGTCTGTAGTGGCACCAGGGAGGTCTCAGCCTGGGGAAGGAAGGGCACAAAGTTCTGCCAGCCACGAAGAGAGAGTTACAGGGCATAGCCCCATGGAAGATGGGAAAGCAGATACTGAAGTCAAACAGTAAAGAACTTTCTTGAATGCTTCAGAAGTGGGTGGTATTCAAGTCCCATGAGCTCCTTTGCCTGGTGCTTTTTGGAGGGTGACCAAAGGTGAATGCAATTGAGCGCTAATCATAGCTAAAGATAAAGGAGGACTTGAAAATGAAAGCTGGAGGAGATGACTAATGACCCAGCAATTTCATGGGAACTGACGTGTTGTCTCAGGCTGGGAGGCTGTTGGACACTATCTCCAATTACTAATATTCCCCATGCAGGAGGTTACAAAGCTGTTGTCTGCTCTCAGCACTGACTCCTGTGGATGCAGTGAGTTTAGCAGTTATGGCTAAAGGCAAAGAGTCACATTCTGTCTCAGTGAGGTTCGGATGAGATAGTGGAGTTTATCATAGAATCACAGAATACTCTGAGATGGAAGGGACCCATCAGGCTCTTTGAATCCAACTCCTGGCTCTGCGCAGGACACCCCAGGCATCACACCATGTGCTTGAAAGCAAAACCAGAAACAAAGTGCCTCAAGGGTTAATACCCTTTCCCCTCTGGGGTTGTAGCATGGTATTTTCTGGTCCTGTGGAGAGCAAGCACATATGAGCACTTGGTATGCTTTTTATCAGCCTTGAGACACCCAAATTCTGTCAAGAAGGCCTCTTCTGCCTTCGCAAGGAGGCTCTAGCTTTTCGTAACACTGATAAAAATGTTTCTCCTGGAGGAGCTGCTCTTAGTGTAGGATTCAAACCTGTACCCTTCTGCAAAAACTTTAAAGATATGGGATAACAGGTCCTATCCCTGTTGAAAGAAATAACAGAAAAGCTCCCACCACACTTTCTGAGACCAGTTAATATTTTCTTACTCACTAGGAGCTCTGGGCCACCACGTCTCTCCCACTGCTTATTTTTAATCAAACTAGTACTTGCTCCTGCTCTGCTCCAGGGGACTCTACAGGCTCTTAAGTTCTTCCAGGATAAGCTCTTTCTCCAACAGATAAAATTTTGCCGCAGATGTTGTTTCTTCTGTTGGAGATCTCAATTCGGGAGTGTTTTGTGTATGCCATGTGCTAGATCTGATGTTCTTTGAGGAGAAGATAAGGTTTGGGTGCAGAAGGTGAACCAGGTAGGGATGCTTAATTGGCAGGAGATATCTCAGGACCTGGTTCTTTCCTGTGAGACACAGGCACAAGGGAGAGCTCCAATCTGCAGGGGTTCATGTGTTGGTGGAAAGAATCAGAGGAGAGTTTTGTGAGCACAGTGGGCTCTAAACCCCTGTTTAAATTTCAGTTTGCTAGTCAGGCTTGTCTAACCCATGGCTCATTCTCTTTAGATGGCAATCCTAGTTCAGACAAGCATTTGTAGCTGTTGGGTGCTGTTTCTCCCCATTTTGGTCAAATTGTTGTTTGGTTTCATGTCCTAGGCACCTTGCCAGCATCTGCCTTTCCCCAAATCTCCCCTTGCCCTTCATGAATGCCTTGCAGCCATGCTCTTCCCTCGTGTGCAGCCCCCAGGGTGGTTGGCATCCAGCATGCCTGCCTGTAGGAACCGCACGCCACGTGCCTGTGCGCTTGCTCTGCCCCCTGGTACCGTGCTGCCCCAGGATTTGGTAACCTCCAACGGGGTGTGGGAGCTGCTGATGGACCAAAGCCAGGCCTGCCCTGCAGCCTGCCCTGCTCAGCTCACCCCCTTGGCTCGGCACACACATCCCGAGGGTCCCAGCACAGGATCCGCGGGGCTGCAATGCACACAGAACAAAGCGGCTGCGGCACCGCGACGGAGCGCTCAGCCTCTCCGGCTTGACACCACGGCGTTATATATTGATGCCATGACACCAGCGCTCAAAATAGAACCAGGACAATTTGATTTCCTGCAGATCTCAGGATGGGGTCATAAAAACGGAGACTGTTCTGGAGAAATGGGATAGGGTGGAAATGTTTGTAGTGACATCACAGCCACTTCCATGCCAATGGCCTCCTACTGCTGCAAACATGTGATTGTGATTTTGCTGCACGCTCCATCAGAGAAGTGCCAGACTGGCCGGGGAGGGAGAGAGAGGGAGGGAGGAGAAGGGGCGGAAATATTCTGTTCTTGTATCTCAATTCAAATATCTGACAACAGCCTTGCAGCCCAGGGTGCTGAGTGATCAGGAGTGGGACCATGGAGCCGAGACCGTTCCCAGATCAGCAGAGCTCAGGGGGTTGCAGCAACCTAACTGGGGGCTGAATAAGGACCTTGGTTTTGTGGTGGAGGGTCTTGGTCTGCATTGGTGTGCTTCAGTAGGGATTTGGGTGGTCTTGTTGTGCTTGCTCTTCCTCACTGCTCCCATTTGCATCTAACGTCACTTCTCTTGGCAAGAAAAGCCTACAGGCCTGAAATATGGCTACAACAGCAACTGCAGAGCTGTTGTTTTTCAGGGGTTCCCATTATAGAAAGGAACCCATCTCAGTGTTGGAGTGTCACCCATGAAGCTGAGAGCAGCAGGGAGAGATTTAAGTATCTGGGGATAGAGGAGGAAAGAAGGGAGAAAAGAGAGGGAAGAAACAGAAGTCATCACTGAAAATAAAACTAGATTGTGTCTGAGGACACTGCAGGGGGAAATCTCGTGTGGGTTGCTCCACAAACAGCACTGAAAGCTACAAAGCCCATTTTGGTAGCAAGGTCCTTCCCAAGCAACAGCCAGTGGAGATCAGCCCTGGTTGTGTCCAGCACACATAACCCTGGGGGGCTGCAGAGGGGAGCAGTATCTGCAGGGGCATGGGTGAGCAAAGGGATCCAGCTAATGCACCCGTCTATCAGATTAAGCTGTCAAAACCCAAACCACTTCCATCACTGTCCAAGGAGAGACTCTCAATCCCTGCTTAATGGGATGTCGGTCCTGTTGTTGTCACTCCAGGGAGAGGGGCCACTGCCACCGCAGTGTGCAGCCGGCTGTGAGTTTAAAATCCTATTAAACAGGGACTAACAGTTGCAAAAAGAAAGCAGGTATCCCCTAGTGGGGATTTAAAGATGTTTAGACATAATTTGATTTTCCAAGCAGATGTCATTATTGTTAAACAGTTGCCCACTTGATATGTTCAAGTTGTTGGCTGTAATTGCTAAAATTAGCAGGTCTGCATAGAGCAAAGGTCAGTCGGTTAATATTGTGATTTAGTATTTTATGAAGTAATTCCAAATGCTTTTATGTATGTTTTTGTTTTTGCAGCCTAAGCCCACATTAAAGTAGTTGTGGGCCCTGCTAATAAAATAATGACTCAGCCTCTCAGCACAGGCTGCCGGCCGTGCTCAGCCATGGGGCTTGAGCTGCCCTCACTCCCTTGCTCTGCCTGGTGCCACAGGCCAGCTAGGGCCACACGCTTGGCTTTGGAGCTGCAGTCAGAAGGCAGGCTTTCAGCTGCCCCCAAGTGTGACATCTTCAAGCAGAGCTGGTGCAGGAAATGAACGCATCAAGTCCAGCAGTGGCTGGAAGGATGAGGGGCTGGTTTCCATCAGCAGCTGAGCACCAGGGTGTGCAGCTGGTACCCCTGGTCCTCATAGGGGGATTGACTGCATGTGTGAGTGCATGCAAGCACCTTCACCCATGAACACACCTGAAAGACTCACCCCTGACCAGGCAAGGTCCCAAAACACAGGATTTTAGAGGGAAGATGCATTTTTGGAAGAGGAACAGAGGACTGGAATTGGGCAAGGCAAAGACTCACAAGTTTGTGCTGTGGCTGGTTGGACATCTGGTGCTGCCTCCTCTGGTGCTGCAGCTGCTAAATGGCATGAGAAAAAGTTTTAAAAAACTCCCTGAAGGTGTTGGTGTTTTGTTGGCAGGCTCAGTGTTAGTCTGATCCAATGTCCTGGGACAGAAGAGGGTTGGCTTCCAAGGCAAGATGTGTTGGGGTTCACTTACCTTTCTCTGTAACAGAGACACAAACCATTCCCAGGGGTGGTTTGGGCACATCTGGCAGATTTCTTGCTATTGCAGGAATGCAGGACTTTGCTCATGCAGATTGACCTGCTCTCTTACCACCAGACCTTTATGATTTTCTTGTCTTTTTTTTAAATCTCAGATATTTAGCACACTGAAAAGTGCTGTGAGGTGTTCTGTGGTCTGCAGTGCACAGGAATAAATGGAAGAGGATCTGCAGGTCCTCCTGGACTCAACACTTTTTGGGTGAGCTGGATCCCTTCCCAATCTGTGTTCCCATATTCCTCCCAGCAGGTTTGGCTAGGTGCAACTGCTAGAGCTGCCCAGGAGCTCTCTGCTACTGCAAGCAGCGATAGACACCCTCTAGCCCAGGGATGGAAAAAGGAAGAACTTGCTCTTAGGTGCTCTTTTAGATACCAACACAGGAGAGCAAGCTGCTGACCAGTAGAGACAAAACTGAAGCAAAGTTTTAGCCCTAGGAAGCTGAAAAGGTTGAGGAGCTGGGAATTCAACTCTGGTTCAGATCTCCATTCAGATCTCCAACATGTTATTTTGATCAAAGACCATTTCAGTTTCCAATCAAAAATGTGCACTTTCCTTTTTTTTTTTTTTTTTTTGGTGGTTTCTTTTTGTTTTTGTTTTTGGGGGTTTTTTTACCTTGGACTTCCTGTGAGGCAGCATAACTTAAATTCAAGGACCCATCTCTCATGAACATGGTGTTCACAGAGTAAGTATCAGTAGAAATATTAACTTGTGTCTGCTCTGACCAAAATAATCTTTCTGTACCAGGTCCCTTAAATCTTTGCAGTTCTCAGAGTCCCAATGCCTGCAGGACTCTGTTGATGGCTCCCAAACTGTGGAGGAGCAGCAGACATGGTTTTTCCCTGCTCCCATTGCCACTGGCCTCCCTCCATGCACCCAGCATGCAGTAAAGCTTCCACTAGCTGCCCAGTGCTGTCTTTTTCTCACTGGAACAGGGGCTTAACAGTCCTAAACATAACAAATACAGTTTTTGTCTGTTTTTCCAAGCTGTACATGGCACGAATTGCTAAGGATGGTGATTTAAGCTACATTGGTCTTCACAAGAGAAAAAGGCTTTGAATAAGGGGTGGCAGCATTCTGGCTAATATAACTTACTGCTTAACGTTCAGAGTTCTTTACTAGCAACACTACCTCACAGTCTGCTTCAAAGGACAGGAGTCTGCTATTCCCATTTTACAGCAGAGGAAACAGATGCAAAGACCTGCCCAAACACAGGCAGCAGTTGCAATCTGGATTGGAGTGAAAATGTCCCTGAAAACTAGTTCCAGTCTCCAGGGAGACATCAGTGGGCAGGGAAAGCTGGGAAACTCAAGGGGATGTAGCGTGGGACTGAAAATAAGAGGCGTGTAAGATTTTAAATGCCTAAGGTGATCTGGCCAAACAAGAAACAAGGCTCAGCAGTTCATGTCAGCCCAGGGGAGGGCAGAAACGTGGGGAGTGTGTTCCATAGCTTGGTGGAGGACAAGAGCAGCGTGCTGGCAGGCTGTGCAAGAAATGCATTGTGAACTGGCTCTTGCAGCTGTGAGCAAGACAATGAGGATGGTAAAGCACCATCTAAGTCCCCACATCCAGCTTTGCACAAAGAGGGAGCTAAACTCAGCCCCCTGGAATCTGTTGGCTCATGGTTTGAATTTAGCTCTTTGTGTTTGAACAACTCCAAGCAGAGAGGGAATATAGATTGTCCCAGTCAGAGAGCCAAATTCACCTTTTCCCTGCTCACTTTCAGTCCTGAGCTATGCAGTACTTCCATCAGGGTTTCTGGTCATAATTGGCAGGGCATTCTCAAGAAAGACCCAGTTTTCTTTTACAGTCTGAGGAATGACATTTTCTTCCTTCTTTTGTTTTTTTCTATGCTATTCCCTCTCCTCTAGGCTCTGCATGTCCCACTGACCCCTGCCTACCTTCTTGCTTGTGTAAAAAACCCCTTTTTTCAATGGATATGCATCTTCTCACACACCAAAGCTAGGAATTATATTCCTTAGTTATTGTCTGTGTTGTTTATGAGGGTCACACAAGACTTTATTAATCCAGCCGGTAGACTTCAACATTGTCATCTCAAGGAGTGGGAAGGGAAACTATAGCTTGTTATGGGGCTCTCTTACCTGTCCATGAACTAGCCTATTGCTCTATTAATCAACTTGATCTCTTTGGCAAACCAGTAAGGCTGCTTTCACATGTATCTGTGATACATATTGACTGAAAAATCACTATCTACCACGTCATTCAGGCTTGGTGGAGTCCCACTCTTTAGTTCAGCATAACCATAACTGTGAAATATTTTGCTCCCAACCATTGAGAAGTCTGCATTGCTTGTGCCATGAGCTCAACATTTATTGATACTGCTTGTAGTAGATCCCATCAGTTGAGCCATGTGAGCACACCCCACCGCTTGCAGTTAATGCTTGCGCTGGTGACGTTCAAAATTCAGGTAGTCTTTCCTATTGATTATCACAGACTTCAGGTGGCCGTCTTCTTCCACTTCTTTTATCTCCTGCCCATTCTCAATGATTTTCCGGGTGGTGATGGTCTTACCATCGATCAGTTCAGTAGTGGATATCACTGTTCTCGCACCATATGGCCCAAGTGTGTTTTCAGCAAAGATGGAGACGGGGTGCCCGCTGGGACAGAATGAATTCCATTGCACAAACGGCTCCCTGAAGTTTCCTTCTCTTCCACTTGTGCTGTGCCTATTTTCACCATTGTTTCGGATGTCAAAAGGGTTCAAGAAAATACATGTAAATGGATACATCCCTTCAAAGACCTCTTCTTGATGGGGGTATCCATGATGGAAACCAAAGAAGCTGTCATCATAACCCGCTGCAGCTCTTTCTTGGTGGACTTTATGTTCTTCTTCAACAGTCTTGTCATAGACTGATCGCTTCTCAGGGTCAGACAAAGTCTCATATGCTTCAACAATTTCTTTGAATTTCTTCTCAGCTTCATCCTTGTTTTTGGGGTTCTTATCAGGATGCCATTTTAGTGCCAGTTTGTGGTATGATTTCTTAATATCTTCCTGTGAAGCATTTTTTCGCAGCCCAAGGACCCTGTAGTAATCCACCATCTCAGAGGAAATGCGGGGCTGTTTGGAAGATGTCTGGTTATCTCTCTCTCACCAAGGCTGATCAGCATGCAGAGACTCCTGGACACCCAATGACACTGCACTCCTCAGGGGTGGGGAGATGCTCAGTCCACCCCATGAGCTGCTCTGTCCTGTTGCAGTGCGAGGCCACCAAGAGCTGCTTGACCATAGACATTCTTTTTAAACCTGTTGCTCACAAAGCATGAGATTGTGATCTCAGATGGGGCTCGGCCAATCCTGGCTCAGTTGTCCTGTCCACATTCTAGGGTGGAGCTGGTTGTCATTGGCCTTCTGTTTTCAAGTGTAGATCACGCATATGAGGCTGTAGTTGCTGGATGTAGTTGTGCTGACACAGCTGTGATGTAGGACTGCCATAGAATCATAGAATGGTTTGGGTGGGAAGTGATCTTAAAGGTTATCTAATCCCACCCTCCTGCCATGTGCAGGGAAAGTAGACCTGGTTGCTTAATGTCCCAGCCAAACTGGCCTTGAACACCTCCAGGGATGGGCATCCACAGCTTTCCTGAGCAATGTCTTCCACTGTTTTCCATCCTTATGGCTTTGTCAGATTATTTTTTCTCTGAACCTGCCCTGCAGTGGGATTCTCAGATACTCAGTGTGGATTCGTGTGTGGTCCAGGGAAGTGTGATGTAGTCAGATCATATTATCCCATGGGACATAATTCACTATGGCAGCAGCTATAGGGAAGCTGCAGTTTGGGTCCCCACAGTTTGGAAAGAGTGTTGATAAATCAGAGAAAGCCCAGGGAAAGGTCATAAAATGTGACTAAGGGATTGGAAAATACGCTCTGGAGTGAGAGACTCGGGGAAAGAGGAAGTTCAATGCCAACTACATCATAGTCAGCAAGAACCTGCATGGGAACAGAAATTCAGTGCCACGGGGATCTTCAGGCTCCCAAACAAAGCAGTTGGAAGATGTCATTAGCCAAATTTAAACTCAAAATACATTGCACATCCTTCTTTATGAAGACAACAAATCATTGGTACTTCCCAATGTGGCCATTTTTAAACCCTGAGTGGGAATTTTTCCTAAAATCATGATTAGGTGGCCATCATAATCTTTTCTGAATTTTAGGCAAGCCTAACACTTTCAGAAGAGCCTCTTTATTATGTTGGTAGCAAATTAAACTCCCAGAATTACCAACCTTAGCCTCTTTTCAATGTGCCTTTTTGGATACTTGTCCTAAGGTGTGTATGCATGCTCAACAGGGATGGCCCAGGAACTCAACACAGACAATCAAATCTAGGGTTATCCTGCATCTGTTTCTGTTCCTTGGATTTGCCATTCTGGTGGGAAATACAATATCCTCAGAGGGAATCATTGCACGAAGAAGGTCTCCAAGGAAGTGCCAATAATGAGAACTCATCTGTCTGTAACGCAGCGTCGTAAACACCTACTAATAGCAGCATGTGTTGCAGATCACTGCCCTCTTTTCCATTATCCCACACTTTGGGAAGAAGTCAAGAGCCAGCCAGACCAAAGAGCATGTGCACAGCGTATGAGCTGGCTGCTGTCCTAACACACACCCTGTGTGGGGGGCTGTGAAAGCAAGGGGCAGCCATGTCAGCCTGGAGACAGCAATGTGACAGAGGGAAGAAGGCGATAAAGGTATTTATACTGCTGCTGTTCTCACTGGTCAGTGATGGGGCAGTAGCACAGAGGTGCTTGTCAGATTTGGGCAGTAAAAGTCACCACAGGGCAGTGCAGGTCTGGGGGCTGGAGCTGAAGGGAGCGTAAAGGAGCAAATGAACTGGTGGTCCTGTGGGTTCACCTCACTGGGGAGATCTCAGCTTTTGCTTCCTTTGGCACAGAAGTCTTCTTAATTACATGGTGGTTGTGCCACATGATTTTTTTTTTCTGCTAGGTGTTTGTTCTGTAGAAATGGCAAAAGTAATCTGGGCCCAACAGCAAGCTGCTGCTGCCTGTTTGAGCTCAGAGGGCTCTTTGCATTCCCAAAACACCTTGAAGTGGTCGTCTACACTAAGGGGAGAGCTGAGACTTGATGGCTCACTCAGACTATAGTCTTATACTTGAAATCTTTGCACAAGGGACTAGATTTTCTAAGGATTGTCTGTTGGACTTGAGGATGATCCAAGCTTGCCACCCACAAGTCCCCAAAAAGTGCCAACTGCTCCTAGCCACTGCCAGTACAGTCCTTTTGCAGATGCCTGGCAGAAATTTCAAGAAGGATTGCTGTTCCTACTCTCTATTACCCAGAAGGGAAAATGGGACATCAGAAAAGTCTGTTGGAGAGGGTCCCAGGCCAGTTATCAACAGCAGGGAGTGGGGCTGTGCACAGAAGGGAGGAGGTGACTCTGCCTTTTGCTGTGTCTTTGCAAAGCATCTCCTCCCCTACTTGCTTTTGATGCTGAGAGCCCTTCTCAGACTGGCTGGCGCACTGGGTTATCTGTCTTGGATTTAGTGCATCCTACCCAGCTGAAAAGTAGGGAGTGTTTTTCTCCTGTCATCCCTGAACAGAGGATGCTCACTGCCTGTCTGTCTGCTGCCTGCAGCAGGCGTCAGAGATTAGCAGCCATTCAAGCCAGGCCACTGCTGTGAGCCAAAAGGGTTTGCAAGGAAAAAAGAAAGGGTCGAGGAGAGGCAGGGAGAAAGGGAAATGAGATGTGCACACATCAAGTAACTAGACCCAAACTGGCCTGGCAGCCCCATCCCTAGAAACCAAGGCTTTGAAATGAGAAATGTTTTTCGTATCTTAAATCTCAAGTACAAACAATAAAAACCAGCCCAGACTGTGTTCTTTGAAGAGAAAGTACGAGTGACCTGAACAGTGGTTATCAGCAGCGTCATTAAGATAAACCCTTAACATGATTTAAAGCATCCGAAACTGAAGGCAGCACTTTCAGATACTAACAAAATGGTCTGACATTGGGGATGAAAATCAATAGTAATCTGATGTCACTAAAAATACTCAAAAGTGTCCCATGGCTGATGGAGGTGAGATTAGTGTAAATATTTGTATTCTAATCAGTGGCACGCGAGGGCTGGAGGCGGCCTTTCTGTCTATTTAATTAATGGAGTGGCTTTTTAAAAGGATCCTAATCATATGTGATTGTATCTGCTTATCAACATTTTTGCTAATTAGATGATATGGAGGCAGTCACTCTGCTAATTCCCTCATCCAAACAGCATATCCTGCACAGATAAAGTACAGTCTCTTTTTAATAAGAAACAATCATGAGACAGACTAACCTTAATGGTGCTTATTATCCGAGGATCTTTGGGATTTTCTTTTCTACCCACCCCCTCCTTCCTTTTTCTTCATTCCCTGTTTCACTATGCCAGATGGATGTGGATGTAGCAGTCCCTGTCCCCCCGGTTCCCCACTTCAGGCACCACCATGTCCAGCCTTCTCTTCCCTCCCAGCCAGATATTGGGTTTGTAAGAGCAGGGATTATCAGCCAGGTCAGGATGGGGAGCAAAACAGGAGGCTTCACACAGCAAAATGTCCCAAGCTTTTGGTCACCCAGATGACAGGTGACCCCATCCATGCTGACCCAATCCCTGATCTTACTCTTGGCACCCCAATGAGTCCTAGTCCAGAAAGGATTGAGTGCCTCCAAGTTGTGAAAATATTTTTCTATTATTATTTTGATTAGATTAAATATTAGGAAAAGTTTCTTCAAGGAAAGGACTGTCAAGGATTGGAATAGGCTGCCCATGGCAGTGATTGAGTTGCCATCCCTCAGAGTATTTAAAAGTCATGTAGTTGTGGTGGGTTAGTGGTGGGATTGGCAGCATTGGATTAGCACTTGGACTTGGTAATTTCAAAAGTCTTTTCCAACCTAAATAATAACTATTATTGTTGTTGTTATCATGGGTTTTTTCTGTTTTAAAAGGGTCTGAGGGCAGAGGAGGTCTACATAAGTGATTTCTCATCAGCCCCATTGATTCTCTGACAAGGCTGAGGTCCTTTTATCTAAACCAACACAAGTCAGAGACATTTGTTCCAAGTCCTTTGACTATCCAAACAAACAGGAGTTGTGCTTTGCTCCACCAGTCAAAATGTCATTAGATGCTTCCCTGCAGGTCAGCCCTGCTGGGGGGATGCTGTGCTCGGCCCTGGAGCCATGTTCCCGGGGATGATGGTCAGGGATGATGGTCAGGGATGGGTGCATTGGGCCCACCTCCTGCTGAGGTGGAACAGAACAAGATTGAAAAATAAATAGAAAATTTGCCCTGAAGAACGTCTCCTCACCTCTCAAAATACAACAGCGACATCTAGATAAGGAGAACCCATCCTGAATGTGTGTAGCTCCTAACCAAAGAGTTACTGGGTGGAGCTGTGGAGAAGGTTAGGTGCCTGGTGCTTAGTTTTGGGAGGTCAGGAGTTTGCCTGCTGTTTTTGCAGCTGTGAATGTTGAGCAGAAAAGGCTAAAATGACATAGATTCCCTGCTTTGTGCAGGAAGGAGCTTCAGCACATCCTGTGCCTTGATCCCATGTGTCAGACTCAGCACTGAGATTGGATGTGGGATGAAAGATGGGGTGGCTCGGGGGAGTGCTGACTGGCAGAGAACCCCAGAGACTGGGGCTGTTTCCAGCTCTTCTGGGACTCAGGCTGGGGCTTGAGACTAAACCAAGGTTCAGGCAAGAAGACAACCAGCTCTTCTGAGTGGTAGTAGGGAAGGCAGGAATCTCACAAAACCATTCTTTTTTGAGATATGAAGACAAAGGGGAGGCCTGATCCTACTCAGTGGAGTGAAGAATGAGCCTGACATGTTTTTTATGTTAGATCATGCCCCATATCCAGGGCTAGACTTTGCTTCAGTCTTTGAAAGCCTAAATGCTGTTGTAACTTGTGTCCATGGACTCTAACCCCAACAGAATTCAGAGCACTGACAGGGTCATCTCCACGTGTCATCTGCACTATCCTCTCCAGACATGGCTATGCTGAAGTTGTACTCAGCAACACAGTTGGCCAGTCCTTCTACTACTCCTCTTCTTTGGCATGGTCTCTGGCCCTAAATCCTCTCCACATAACGCACAGGAATCAATCCAACATTGACCCCTTTCCCAGAGGGGTTTCCCGCTGCTTGTTCCATGACTGAGGGCTACATCTTGAAAAGCGGAGGGACTTCTGGGCCAAGGATTGCATTGCAAGCCGTTGAGTCCTGGGGCTTAATGAGGCACTGCTTATCAGCACAGAGTGCTTATCTGGTGTACCTGCTCCAGCCCCATCGTGAGCGAACATGTTTTACCACCCAGTTGCAGGGAGCCAGGAGCACGGTCAGATGGCACAGTTCAGCTGATGTGTGGTAACTCGTGAAGCCACAGCAACTTTATCACTTCACAACATCCATACATAGCCACAGCCTTGAATCTTTGCAGGGGAAGAAAGGATGATGAGTTACTGTTCTGGGATTTTCTCCCTGTTTCCAGTCAGTGGGAAGTGGTATGTGGAGCATTCATTTAATAAACCAGAGGGGAAAAGCTGTAGATCAGCTTCTCATTAGTTCAGTTCTGGCTCACGCCATCACTTGGGCTTGTGCCTGACAGTTCAGTGTGTTATTTGAGGCCACTCAAGAATTCTGCAGAAATGATGCCACCCTCCTCTGAAAGCGTGGGGTTCATCCAAGCAGGGAGGGCCTGACTCCATTAGTAGGTTTATCAGTGCTAATTTCATTCAGTTTGAGGCCTGTTTATGAAGAAGGTGCTTATTTTGAAGACTAGTCCCTGCTGAGAACCAGCTCTCCAGCAGGAAACCTTCTGGAGATGTTTTACTGAAGTGGAACTCTGAAGTAAAGCAACTCTGGATGGGTAAAAAATGCACAAGTGACACTGGTTTGCAGGGCAAGAGGGGAGTCCTAAGAGGTGCAAAACCTAGGTGAAAGTCTTGCTGATGTGCACACAAACATGCAGAAGGGATGGGACACACTGTCAGTGTTTGTGCCCCCATGTTTTCTAGTGTGTTTTATCTACACCCAACAAGGGGGGCCCTAAGCAACCCAGGTAGCAGGTGAAGGACTGACTAATTACCAATTACTTTAATGGAAGTGGGGAACTGGAGAAGAGCACTGAGAAGCATGTTCTAGTCCTGCCCATGGGCACCTTGAATATAGGGCTGCTGGGAACAGTGAAATTTCCACACTGCCTCAGCAAAGGTTTAGTCTGAGTTTATTGCTGAGATTAAAAGACTGGAGAATATAAATTGTAAATGTGATGACTTAAGAGCTCATAAATTCAGTATACAGCTCCATTCCAGAGAGCTTGCATGAGGTGCAGCCACACTGCCTTGGGCTCACAAGTTGCCCTTGCTCCCATTGCTCAACCCACGCCCTACAGGGAGCCCTTCTGCCCTGCCTGGCTCCCAAAATGTTGCATGTGCGTGTGTGTGCACAGATGCTTGGAAACACACACACACACACTGGCCAGGGATGCTGTCCTGCCTGTGCATGCTGGGAGTTTGCTGCTTGTGTACAGACATGGATTCCCTGCTGCTGCTTCAGCCCAGAAACCAGCACTAGTGCTGGAGGAGTGTTTGCCCAAAGGCACTGCAGTGAGGGAACAAGTGAAGGTCTTTGAAGATGGGCTCCTGAGAGGAGGGACACTCTCCCCTCACTGAGGAGCCATTTGCTTACATTTACCTGCAGTCTAAGTGTCCTTGCTTGGTGCTTGCAGAGGAGCTCCATGGTTTCACCCATGTCCTTGTGTATGGGGCAGCAGGAGTTGCCTGGGCAGTTTGGTTCCACACAGGGAATCAGTCAAAGCAGCATCACCTCTGAGCTGTGGTGGAGAATTCCAGAATGGGAATGATAGAGCTTTTGACCAATGCACAGATCTCTCCCCCAGTTTTTCACTTATCCCACTGGTGTCCCCTACCCTGGAGCTGACTGGCCCCTGTGAGCAGAGGGCTTGAGGAGAGCTTCTTGGAGCAGTGCTTAATGTGTCCAGCTGATTCTGAGATGAGTTGTGATTGGTTCCTACAGCTGGGTTCTGGCTGTCACTGAGTCTGCCCGGGACAAAGTTCCTTGGATAAATTGCCTAAGTGTTATAAGGACCTTTGGCATTATGTGCTTTTTCCACTTTTTCTAGGACAATGGAGAGCTGGAAACCAGCCTGCTTCTAGGATTCATCCAGCCCTTGCCAAGGACACAGCTTTTGGTCTGGGAGACCTAAGGTAGGGATGTAACAGCCAGTGCCAACCTGCTGTCCTGCTGACGGCAGAACAAGGAGAGATGGGTACAAATCCTGGGAGGATGCCAGAAGATGCCATGGGATGCCTTTCTTCCCAGCCAGGTGGACCAAGCCATCAGCACACAGTAAGCATGAAGGGCTTGGCAGTTGGTTCCTGCAGACCTTGTGGCTCCCATCCTTTCACAAGTGTCCAGAGGTCACTGGACTGGACTGTGCTTTGGCTCTTTCAGGGTAAGCCCCAGACTGCTTTTTGAAAAACAGGCCCCTGTGCACAGGCCCACTGCAATGGCATGTGTGGGACAGCACTGAGGCTCCTCTGTGCACCAGGGTTCATTTTTGGGGTCCACCACAGGGGCCAACAGCAGCACCTGAAATAATGCACACCAGCCTTTCAGCAAAGCCAAGTCCTCGAGTTCCTGCCATGTTTCTCTGAAGAAAGTGGCTTGGGCCTCCCTGACAGCTTTGCTGGATGTTCCCTGTCTCGCAGGGTCCAAGCCCAGAGCAGGAAGTTCCACAGTGTTTTGTCCCAAAGATGGTTCTAGTCTGTGGGGACAGCCATAGGTGCTGAGGGTGGTGTTGGGTACACCTGGCCTTTGCTCATTTCTCAGATCTTCTTTTACCAAACGAGGAACAGGAAAGGGGGAGGTTATATTTTTTTAATCATCTTTAATCACTGTAAAATCCACATTCCTGCTGTTTTGCTTCTTCAGTCTGACTTGCAGTAGACGCAGCACTGTTGCCACAAGAGCATGTGTGAATCTAGGGCCGTGGGTGCAATTTGCTGCCTCTGGGCATGGCTGGGCAGATGAGGCTTGGGGTGCATGCCCAGAGGCACTGGCCCTGCCTGGGCAGACCCAGGAACACGCTGCACATTTTGGCCAAACCATGCTGCATTTTCCTACCTTGGCTGAACTCTATTTGGCAGTGTTGTGGCCCAACAAAACTGTCTTCCCTTTCTTCCCTCCACCCAGACCCTTGAAAACGTCAGAAATTCACCTGAAATGTTTGCCATTCCTCAGCACCCCGTTTGTGTGACCCACCAGAACTGTCCTTTCCCGGGACTCGGTTCTGAACGCAGAGCAGAGATAACGTTTAACAGGCAAAAGCAGATGAGAATGAGATAAAGGAATAAGGGGAGGGAGGGGAGGAGGAATGCAGAGGTATGTGGCTGCATGTTGTACTGTGTTTATGCATAAACAGGCTTGCTTATCGATATCCAGATGTAAGCATGTGTGCAGGGTAATATCTCCCGAAACAATAGGCGCTGCTCGGCTCGAGGGGCGCTGCCGGAGCCTCCCCGTCAGATGCTGCCGTGTTATCAGGTTGCAGCAGGCGTTCCCATCTAATCAGGGATCTGAGCCCCGTGAGCCGCACCCGGGGCTTTCGGAGCCTCTCCCGCAGCCTTCAGCCCACTCTGCTCTCCGAGGGGAGAGGGCAACAGGGGACAAAAGGGGCCAAGCATCTCCGGAGGTGATACTGGTGTGTCTGGCAGCCCGGCTTCACCCTCTGGCAGGGATGCGGGAGCTGATGTTGGCACCGCATTTTGGCAGGGGTGGCACCGCGGTGACACTTAGGACCCGGCCAGCCCTTGCCAGGAGGGGAGAGCCTGGCCAGGGCTGCAGCAAAGCACTGCCTTTGTTCAACATGGGACAGAGAATGTCACCAGGACCAAACTAGCCACTTCACCCCCATCCTCTGTGCTGCGACAGGAGAGGAGCTGGCCCTGGGGGCAGCGCTGGCAGCCAGGGCTCTTTTTTATTCTCTTCTATGTTTTTAAGGAGAGGCCCAAGAGCAAAACATCTCAGAAAACTTTCTTCCCCCACCTCTCCCTAGCACCAAAACGCAATGGCCACTAATCTTATGTGGCTCATAACTGCAAAAAGCTCTGGAACTAATTAATTTGACAGTGCCGCGGCTGCCCGCCTTTTTCACCAAAATCAATTAAGAAAACGCACATTTCCCCTTCTCCCCCCGTCCCTCCCAGCGCCACTTCGCAGTGAGACGGAGGGGAGAAAGGGCGAGGACTGGGCGCTGCTTTCCCAGGGCTCCCGGGGGTCAGGGTGGGGAGCAAAGCGCCGGGAGCACAGGGAAAGGGGATTAACAAGGTGGGGGAAGAGACGCTGCTGGTTCTCCACAACAGGAGCTGGGATGCTCCCTGGGGACGAGTGGCGGTGGGAAAGCTTGATTGCCACACGCAGCCACGCTGTGCCGCGTTCCTCCCTCCCTCCGTCCTGGCTCCCTGAAGACCCCTGTGAATTGTCATTCCTTGCCAGTGCAGGGGGGGAATTGGCCGTGGGGCTCTCAGAGCATTTTTTATTTGCATGGCTGATGAGCCACTCCAGAAGGGGCTGCAAGGGAGAGGCAGGTGGGGATTTCGGCACTGCTTGCTTGCCAAGCGAGGGCAGAGGTGTGTGTTATAAAGGATTCGGCAAGAAATTTACGGAGACAAATTTTGCATTTTGTGGGAGGCAGTGGTAGGAATCAGAGTGGGGTCTCATGCAATTTTTAAGGCTCCTGACCTTAGGGCTCCTTGCCCAGGCAGGTAAAGGCAGGGAGTGTGCCAAAGGGGCTGCGGCTCCCCCTGCCCTGCGCTGGGTGTGGGGTGGGAGGGTCTGAGCTGGGGCGGTGTATCAGCATCGCACTGCTTCCCAAAAAATCCAGCAAGAACAGGACCCCCCTCCGCGCTTGTTCTTCTGATTCCAGAAGATGGGAAAGAGAGCCAGGTCTGGGGGAAATGGGTTGTGTGATAGCAGGGCTCGGTGAGCATGCAGCTCCCCAAAAACTCTTTTCAGGGAATGTGAGACAACTGCTCTTAAGACATGGTGTTGAGACACCTGGCCAAGCTGGGTAAAACCTCCTGAGCATTATTTCTGTAAATGCCTCCATTTGGTCCATATCACCTCCTCCCATCTCTATTGAAATGCCCTTCTATTAATAAATAACTCCATTCTCCATTACCCCATCTCCACAGCTCACGTTGAAGTGACTGGGAATTTGGGTTTGGTTTTTATAGACATTAGAAATAGATTTTATCTTTATTAAGGGCTCTGTCTCCACCACCCCAACCTTTGCTCCATTGCACAGAGCATAGCAGTGGCTGGAACCGAGGAAGAGGTCCCTGGGCTGAACTCAGCTAGGGAAGAGGAAGGAGAACGTCTCCCTGGCTTTGGCCAGGGCAAAAGGCTTTTGAAAGGGCCAGGTCCTTCCCTGTGCATTGGTGACCTGTGAGCACATCTCTAAAGCATGGTGTAAAGTGCTTGAGAAAACAATGGAGAAAACGTGAATGAAGAATATTTAAGAAATTTTGTCTCTGCAAGATTTAGTTCTCAAGAGTTTGTTTGTTTTTCCTTTGTAGTGTCTTGGGAAATACCTATCGGGAAACCTCCCTGAATGCAGTCATGATGCTGAGCCACCACATGAATGTGGGGAAAATTTTCTTTTTCTAAACTGTGGGTTGCAAACAATCCCTGGAAAATATTTTGAGTTTTGAAGTGCATCGGTTGGCTGTGATGGGGCAGGGAAGTCACAGGACAGCATTTTTATGCTGGCTTGGACGGCAGCATGGTTTCTGGCATGGAAATCAGTGCATGTAAATTAGAATTGTGGTTTCCATGAATACTATCATATATGGATTGGAAGCTGATTTTCCAAGAGCAGTCGTGCCAGGAAAACTTGTGCTCTCACATAGCCCCAGGCAGCAAACACAAGTGACACAAACATGGTGAGGGTGAGTTCATTTACAACTGTGACTGTTCAAAAAGTATTTCTAAAATTTGCCTTCCCTGCTGTTCCTCCCCCATCCGTCCCCCCCTTCCTCCTCCCCTTCCAGCTATGCCAGAGTGAGCTCGGAGGTTTGGTATCCAGCCTTACGCAGGGCTGGTGCTGGGCTGGTGGGGCTCGGCGCCACTGCCGCGCACCTGGGCGCAGGTAAGGCTCCGGCAGGGTGGGGACTGGATTCTTTCCCGGCCCCTCTCAGCAAACAGCTCCTGCCCTGGAGCCCTGCGTGCCTCTCTGCCCTTATCTCCCTGTGCAAAGCAAAGCTATAAATGTTATTGGCCATGAAGTTATTCATCCCCTTCAAAGTTACGCATATGCAAAACAGGCTCTCCTGCTGGAATGGGAGCCTTCGTACCAAGAGTGAGTGTTTCTTTTTTTTTTCTATGAAAATCTCCGAGAAAAAAGCATATTAACATATAGCAACATTGGATCTGCATAAATCTAATTATATATGTTACCACAAGTAAATAACCACAGCATTTCTTACAAAGTAAACACACTCTAGCTCCAGGGTTGGCTACACTGAGGTGTAGAGCGATGGCACAGCTCTCCTATGCAGTTGGCAGTGGAGGCAATAAGGAGGAGCTTGAGTAGGGACATAGGTCCTGCCTTCATCACAGGCACAGCTCATCCCCCTGCCATCCCTGTCCCAGGGATGTGGCACCGGTCCTTCCCCTGCAGTGCTCTGCAGCCACCCTGGCACACAGCAGCCTCCATCCCAGCTGGATTCAGTGATATTCCTCCCAGAGCAGCATGCAGTGGTGGAGGCTGTCAGCAGAGACCAGAATTTCAAAACTCAGAAGACCCCTCTGCCTTCCAGGAGTTTATAAAATTCTTTCTGGTTCATACCTGCTGTTGTTTTAAACTCATTCCTTTCTGAGGAATGACTCAGCTCAAGAAAGAAAGCAGCTACTTTACTGATAACTAGGAGAATTCAGTGATATATAAAGGGATGGGAGATCTGTTACATCTCTCTGACCTCTGAAGCTGGAAGAAGCCATTCCCCCATTTATAGCATGTCTCCTATTTTATTAGACTCATGCACAGGCTGTATCAGTTGTTCCCTGTTTTTCCCCCATTCTGTTGATGGCTCAGACCAAGACCTTTGCAATGCTTCATGCCAGCTGAGCCCGGAAACCTCTGGATGATCCAAGAAGTTCCCAATCAGGCCAATCCCCATCCCTTCTCCTGCTGCAGGGCAGCTCTCTGCAGAGGATGGTGGTGTGGGGGTGAAGCAATGTGGGACAGGGCTTTTTGGGGAAGCAAATGTGAGACCCCAGACAGCTTCTGTCCCACATTTCAACTTCCGTGGCCCAACATCAAACATGTCACCGCAGCCTGAGCCCCCACGGGTCTGATGGAGGAGCAAAAAGAGAGGGCTGGAGGCAGCAGATCCTAATCTTTATTAAATAAGAACAAAGCTTATGCCGGCTAATGAGAAAAACAAACCGATGAAAGATCCGGCGAGCTCCTCAGAAGGACACAAAGAAGTTCTCTCTGAACAAGAGCAGGCTAAAAATATTCCCGAATATTTATTTTGCTGGCAATGTCTTCACAGGCTCCACACTCGATGCCGCCTCTTTGGGGATTGGCATGGCAGTCACAGCGATTTCAGAGGAGGGTGCTCCAAGCTCTGCGTGACGCCTGGAGCCAGGGCAGGAACAGCCAAGACCGAGAGCATGAAGTGCCTCAGTGCTGTGAGATGACAGCCAGTCCCTGTACACCTCTGCTTCTCTACAGGCAACAGAGTGTTTACCACTGGTTTATGTCCATCATTCTGTTGGAGCCAGCGAGTAAGAGCCAGAGATGCCACAGGCATTTTTCTCCAGTTTCACTCCCCTTCTCAACATGGGCCCTTGTGCACAGGGTGCCAAGGCTTGCTCTGATGCTGAGCATCCTCTGCATCACAACTTCAGACACGTAAGGGCCAACTCACCAGAAATTTGGGGCACTAGTTGTCTTATCCAGTTTCAGCCCACAAAGCTCCCCCAAAAGATCTCCATGACCTGCTGGCCTTACCAGACCCAGGTCTCCTCCCTGCAGCAAGCCAAGCCTAACAGCCATCATCAGTGAAGGTATGGGCATCATTTGCAAGCAATCCCAAAACCACGTGAAGTTGCCCAGATTGTACACATAATGTTATGAATTCCAAAGCACACGCCATGCCTGGGGTAACCATCAGGGTTAGGAATGTTTTATGAGGTTGTGATCAGCCCAATATGTGCTGTGAACCCCAGTGAGCAAAGCTGCACCCGCACAGGGCTTTGCAGACATTCAGCCAGCCCAGCTGTGTCGTGTCTCCTACCCTTGCCACTTCCCCTGGGCCCCCATGAACCTCTGTCCAGCCCGTTATCTCCAGGGATGGTTAGTGGGAGGCAATGCCATTGCAGTGCTGGGTCAGACCACCCAGCCAGGACAGGCAGCTGTGGGGGCTGCTTGGAAATCACTCACAGCTTCACTGCTGCACCCCCTTTCCCCCACGGGCTGAGCCCCAAATCTTAGTATTGAGTACCACTGAACTTGGCTGAAAACATCACTTCTGAAGGCAAAAGCAATGCAGCAATGAGGTCTGCAGTTCCTCCTCTGCTTCTGCCTTCACTGACCATGAAACTTCAGCCTCTGCTCTTTTAATGTACTGTGGCTGAACTTGCTGCCAGCAGGTCAAAGGGAACATAATTTACTCGGGCTTTGATTCATTTGATACAGTTTGGGGTGAAAAGGGGGAGGGGGAGGACAGGAGACGAAGGGAATAAGTGGTGGCAGGGAAGGAAAGAGGTTGCCTGTTTGTATGGAAACTGGATTAGTATGAAAATGACAGAGCCATTTTCTAGGCAAGAGGGATTTAGCAATACCAAGAGCATTTTGACCAGAGCAGCAGCTCCCTGTGCTCAGATCAGCCATGGTGGGCAGGAGGCAGCCTAAACGTTTGTCTGCAGGGTCCTTTTTATCTCTTTCCCTGGTTAGGAGATTGGCAAGGAGAGAGGGATGTTTGTATTCTGTATTGCCTGGAGAGTCCTTTTACTGCTCAGGCAGGACCATGGGATGGTCAGAGTTCCCCTCCTGGCAGCTACACTCTCATCATGTTTGCATCTCCTTAACACCCTCCTCATCTCAGACCCTTTACCAGCTGCATCATGGTGCCCCCCTGCCTGTTTTCCTGCTGCAAGGAAGCCGCGAGGCTTGGAAGAGATAGGTGAACACATTTGGTACCACAAGTGGCTTTTTTCTAGAGACACATTAGAAGCACCAATTGTCCCACCTATACTCGGAGCATGGGGAATTCACAGGCAGCGAGGATGGGCTGAAATCAGGGCATTCACATTTTTCTGGCTTTGCTTTTTTTTTTTTCCTTCCCTCACATTGCTTCTGGTTGTGCTTTTTCATGGCCGGGCGGTCCAGCTCTACTACTATCCTTGTTCCCACTGGTGCTGTGAAAACTCCAAAATATTGTGAAAGCACTCCACTCTCTACCCTCCTCACTCCTCTAGCTACCACCATCAGCCTTGCAGAAGTCAGGGGCTATCATGTGAATCTTGATGTCGGTTTTCCTTTAGGTACCTAAGCTTTATCTTGGCTAAGGTGTTCAGGAGAGGAGTGAACTAAAAGCAGGTGCCAGCAGCTTTTGCGGAGAGCCACTCCTGATGGCAACGTCTTGGTCACCTCACACATCTCACTGGGCTGCGTGCACTTGGACCAGCCTGATGATTTCAAACACAGATTGCTTCCCCCTTTTTTATGGGGGAAAATAGAGGAAAAGGACAACATCCCTTGTGAGAACCTAAATATTTTACTCTCCCGCTTTTGTCCTGACTGACTGGTGTTTACACAGGGGTGAAGAGGCCAGGAGGAAGCAAAGCGATGTGGCTGATGTGGTTTCAGTTCTCACTCCACCTTGCTACCGAGAAACTGGACCCGTGGTTTGGTTTGTGGCTGGGGGGGAAGAGGAATGGTCCTTGGATCTGATCCCTGCTGGGAAGGCTCTCTTAAACCCACAGAGGCAGCAGCAACACTGGTGGGGGGGCTGGAGGAAGAGGAGAGAAAACCAGCCCCCCAACAAGCCCCAGTCCAGCAGCTCAGGATGCATTAATATTCACCGCAGAGGCAGGGGTGTAAATTCACTGCTATCTCCTCAGAGTTTGCCGTTCATGCCGTTCATTTCACATAGATGTCACTACTGCCTTATGAGCACTCCTCCGAGCCAGCCGCTTAAATGGACCCAGTGCATTATAGTAATGGAGTAACTGTATAAAAACAATGAAATCCAATCTCTTTAAACTGATTTGATGTCTGCCTGAACCACAACATTTCCTGCTAATGGCTTCCTTCATTTTGTAACCGTGATCTCCACCTGATCAGATTACAGCTGTTTTTAATTACAAAGCTAATAGAGTTTGTAGGCAGTGTCAGGCAGACGGCGCATGCCTGGGGTGGGCACAGGGTGGAGTGGAGCCGGTGGGGGCTCTGGGTGACTGTTAACACACTCAGCCCATCAAGCTGACTGTCAAAACACTGGCAGCAGGGGGCAACTAGGAGGGATGGTGATATTTTTCAGCATGGAGCCAATATGCTGCTTTTCAGGTCAGTCTCTGTGACAGCAGACAGCCCTGGGTTGTACTCCTGCTCCATGTTCTTGCCACCAGGCTGGGCAGATGGTGATGCCCAGAAGATTCATGGCATGTGCTGGTACTCCTGCAAGGCAGGTGGCAGGGTCACAGGGAGGCATGAGAAGGGCAGAAAGATCTTTTCTTGATGATGGAGTATAGAAAGACCAAGGGAAAAGGGAAAAGGGAAAAGGGAAAAGGGAAAGGAAAGGAAAGGAAAGGAAAGGAAAGGAAAGGAAAGGAAAGGAGAAAGGAAAGAGGAAAGGAACCAGAATAGCAATGCACGGTGCCATTTGACTTCTGCAGCTGATGGGGCAGGAAAGAGCATTGCCAATAACTGACAGTGCAAAAACCCCTGGAGACTGATGTCTTTCTCATGGGATAGTGCAGTCAGCTGCTGGGTCTGCATCCTCCTCCTCAGCCCAGGCAGAAAACCCCCAGGGATTGTGGCCACAGCACAGCCCTGTCCCAACTGGCCTTTTTTAGTCCAGTTTGTGTATTGATTACTCCATCTCTGGGTTAGGGACATGGATCAGCACAGCTTCAGGGAGAGGAGTACTTTGAAAGAGCTGTTCCCAAGCAGTGCTGGGCAGGGGTGTTTGTATCCAGCAGACCATGTGCATGCACTGCAGGCAAGCTCCAGTTTGACTCTCTAATGGTGGAAAAAAACTCTGTATGTATTACAGTGGTGCTGGGTAGCTTGCGTTGATGTTTAAGACTCAGCTGAGGTTGTGCTCAGTTGAAGCTGGTTGAAAAGTCTCAGCAGACAAACAGCAGCATCTCCCTCTCACACCTCCCTGTCCTGCCACATGAACCTCTTTCCTGGGCAAGTGGAGCTACTCTTGTCTACCAGAGCATAATGACACCAGGCAGGTGGGACAGCTCGATGGTGAGGTACCCACTTAGAGAGCTGGGGAAGATGGGGAGCAGGCAGGTGCAGCACCCCGAGGCAGCCCAGCCGCTGGGACGGTGTTCCTGGGCAGTGTCACCTGCACCAGAAGTGCCCTGCTCAGCTCACTCTGCTGCAGGAGGTGCTCATCCCTCACTCTTGCCATGCTAGAGCTGCACATGTCGGGTGATGCACCAGCCTTGTAAATGATTTAGGGTCCACATCAAGAGCCCATCAATTATGTACCCTGGGACTAAATTATTTAGCTTGACAGGAGTCTGTCCCCTTAATTTCATTGTCTTCTTGGTCTCCCGTTTCACAACAGAGCTGTGGATGCTCTGCTGCAAAGAGTGCACTGTCACATGTTTCTGCTTCTTCTCTGTGTTGCCCAAACTCATCTGTTTCCCCCTTCCCTTGGCAGAGGAGGAAAATGGGGCCCAGACATGATTCCAGGGCAAGGTGAGGGTCTGGTCCCTTGCACCATCACTGTTCTGCTCTGCCCTTGAGTTGTGTCAGGGACTAGACCCTGACACTGGTCTAAATTAGCAAATTTCAGAGCTTTTGGGGATGCTGTAGGCAAGATGGATGCTGGAATGAATATTTGTGATTTCCAAAGTCCTTTTGCCCACCAGCAGACATTGATGAGAGTTTCAGCAGCCCTTCCAGGTGCTCCCTGGCAGCACTGGGGATCCTGCCTGGGGTTATGCCTGCCCGTCACACTGAGAGCCATCAGCACATGCCATCATTCACTCCTCTGCTTCCCCCTGCTCTTTTCTTCTCATTCCACCTCTTCCTTTATCTGAACTTTTAAACTCCACGTCTGGTGCAGATTTTTACAGTAACTCAAGCCTTTGAGAATCATTAATGCTAGTCTGTTTTCACAGCGACATTAATATGCTCTGCAAAAATGCCAGAAGTCGGTCACTGCTGCTGGGCCATGACAGCCACAGAGAGCAGAGGTGAGGACATGGCCATGCTCGAGGGGCACAGCTCAGGCAGGCAAGGCCCCAGATTTGACAGGATTTCCTCTCCACACCATCCCTTCGCCCTATCTTGGTATGTTTTTAAGCATGTTTATTTTTCAGCCCTCAAAAACTACCTTTTCCTAAAATAAATAAAACTAAGACCAGGAGTCTAGGATTTTAAAGCAACCCCACAATAACAAAGCAGTGTGTGCAGATCAGTTGTCACCAGCAACCCTACAATAACAAAATAATACACGCAACCCCATACAACACTGAAACAACCACTACAGGCATGTGAGGAAGGAAATATATTTTCCAATACCGAGCTTAACAAGACTTTGTTCTGCAGTAAACTCAGGGGTCAGAAGGGGGATGTAAGGACCAAAACACCTTGAGCAGTGTAACTTTAATGTCACGCAGCAGGCAGGGTCGTGGGACATGCGGCAAACACCACTTCGTTAGCGCGGGGTTTAATAGTCTGGAAAAGGAAAAGAAAGCGAGGGTTTGCGATGAAACAGGAAGTTCCCTCGAATCCTGGAGCCTTTGAAGAATTGTCAAAGGAATGAGAAGTCTGAATGTTTGAAAAGGCTCTGGATTGTGGAGCCAGAGGGGGCAGGGGGACACAGAGAGGGAGGCATCAAGCACAGACCTTCTCCAGTCCCACACTCCGCTCTTTGTTCCCCTTTTCTTTTTTTCCTCAAATTAATAGGGTTTTTTTTACTGCTTTTTTTTTCTCCCTTACACACATGCTTTCTGAGGCTAGCAAGAGTTTTCTTATAATTTGAGCAAAGCCCCAATCCTACACCATGCCGTTGCTACTGTGGCATTACCCACACCTTGCTGCGGAGCACACATGGAAGCAGCTCTGTGATCCAGGCTCTGCTCATGCATGACGCACAAACCATTTTTTTGAGGAAGTATTTGGGGAGTTTGAAAAGTGCTGGTTAGCTGCCTTTTTATATTTTTTAATTAATTTTTTCTGCCCCTTCTGTTTTTTGGGCGTGGTATTTCTGTGTGGCTGCAGGGGCACATGGGCAATGCCTCCACTTCTCATAGTGCCTGGTCAGCCAAGAGCCACCAAAGAAAATTCTTGTATGATTTCTGAGACATTTTCTCAGCATTTGAAATGCAAATACGCTGAAAAAGAGTAATTCAGTGGCTTAGCTATTACTAGAGGGAATCTGGTTGCGCAAAACTGGTGATGATGGTGATGATAATGATGATGATGAAAGGCTGGCTCAGGGCTGAATTTAATGACCTGTGATGTGCTAGTAAAGGGGACTGGACACTAGAGCTGGGAGAGAATTTCAGCCAGTTGAAGGCATCAGAAGGATGCCCAGTGCTGGAGGGATGCCTGCAGGCATGTCTTCACGGGGAATGGGTTTCATTTCCCTTCAAGCCCAAGGTGAGGAAGACCAGCTCTTTCTTCCTATGTACTGAGGGAAACAGGATCTGCCCTCCCAGGCAAAAACTGCTGGTGATGAGTTGCCTTTTCCCCTTGCAGGGTGCCCTCCCCAGTGCCCAGAAATGGCAAGACACGAGCAGCCAGGTGGCCGAGAGGGAGCACCCAGCTGCTCTGTGAAGAGGGTGAGCCTGGTGAAGGGAGCCTGGAGGGAGAGCCAAGACACTGTCATGACACTGTGCTTTCCTCTGTGCTAATTGTACGCTTGGGACCAAATTTAGACTGGTGTAACTCTGCTGAAGTCACCAGGGATCCATTTGGCCTCTGGTGGCTCCATTGTTTCAGCTAAGTGAGTCAGAAGAAGCAGCCTATTCTTATCTGCGCACAGTGGGGCAGCGGCAGCGATGGCTCGGCGAGGCAGACCCCAAAAGCAGCGTGACTGGGACCTGGGATCAGGGCTTCCATGAGACCAATGGGGCTGCAAGAGGAAATGTTTTGACATTTGGGTTATAGATGGAGGCAGCTCGGCGTGGGTGCGAGCGGCGCTCACCGCTGCTGCAGGCGGAGGGGAAGGGGGCTGGCAGGTTCCCTGAATATTCGGCGGTGCCGTTTGGAGTTCCTCAATTCTTCGGCCACCGGAGAGGGAAGCTGTGGCTCTGGAAGGGGCACGTGGTGTCAAAGGGGACTTCACACCACTTCCCGGCCCGGTGAGAAAGGGAGCCCAGGCTGGAAACGTTCAAAAAGCACCGGCTGCATCCCTGGGCTGCTCGTGCTTCTGCCAGCGGCTGGGTGTGGGGAAGGAGTGATGGGACAGAGCACGGGCTTGCACAGGGCTGGAGTAGATGTTTTGGGCACAAGTTCTGACTGCTAGCCCGAGGCAGTGTGCTGGTTTAGCGTGTTGTGAATTCCCGAAACTGAGGATGATTTGGAAATTCGCGATTTTGCCAGCCCAGGTTCAGTATGAGGTGTTTCCAAGCAGAGAGGTGTTTGCTGGATGGCCTGCAGGATCTGTGTGCCTCACCCAGCCAGCATGCAGCCTCGTGGCAGACAGTTTTGGAGGGGAAATGGAGCAGGCAATGGAGATGAAATTGTTATCCCCCTTCCCCTGCCTGCTGCTGCACCCCATCTCCCCTTTTCCTGCTGTACCCACTGGGCAGATAAGCACAAGACTTCAGTCTCCAAGGCTGTCAACCTGGCACATTTTGCCATGGCCCACACTCTTTAAAGCCAGCACAAAGCCAGATCTTCTTCTGAGGACAGAGATAACAATAGCTAGGAAGGGTGACGAGAGCAGACCTGGAGCCTCGCTGCTCCCAGCGCTCCTGCAGCTTGAACGGGCGCATTCCCAGCGTCCGGGGCCGGATAATAAGCAGAGCCACAGCAGCTATTCAGGAGGCTCTGACCCTGGCTAGGTAACTACATAATGAGCCTGTTTGAATTGCTCCCGTCCCTGCCAAAGGGGTGGGATCGGGGGATGCTTTTGTTTGCAATAATGAACCTGTAATTATGCTACATTTCTTGGTTTTAGCCACATTTTTTGTGTGTGTGTTGTTCTCTTTGTATTGACAGATTTATGGCCAGGATACTCCGCTGCACCAGCAGCCGTACGGCACCGTGTGGAGACCGTCTGACTGTCGTCTCGGGAAGGTGTGGGTGGAGGAGGAGGAGGAGGAGGGGGGTCTTTGCACTACCTCAGTCCGCGAAGGGTTAAATAAATGTATTAAAATTAATACAGACGGCGGAGGTGCTGCCTTTCCAAAAGTGACAGGTTTCAGCAAGGCAGGGAAAAAAAATCTTTTGGGCTCCAGGTGAATTAAGGAAAAAAAAAAAGTAGGGAACAAAATAAACAAATAGCACACACCAGATTTCAGCTCCAAGGCGCTCAATAAAATTACACTTTGAAATGCAAGGATTAAGCAGAGTAGGTGACAAGGTAACTTTGTTAACAGGCTAATCTCTTGCCTTAACAGAGACAGGGGATTTACATGTGACTGCACAAAACTGCTTTATGGTCTCTTTTTCCAGCTGGAGATGGTAGGAAGGGGGAAGGACGAGATGGGACAGGGTTGGATGTTTTAAAGCTGTTTGTAAAATGGGTTCAAACTATGTTTTTTCTTGGGTTTTTTTAGGTTTGTTTGTGGGTTTTTTAAGCAGGTCTACATGGAAATGTGTCACCAATAATTAGCTGTTTCCAAACGGTTCAGGTAGGGGATAGTGAAGGTGTCATAGAATGATAAATAATTGGGTAAAACCATTTGTGGTGCCATTTCTTCCTGAATGGTTTTATTTGCTTTCTTATAAAAAGCCAACCATTGTCATGGGCTATTCAAAATACTATGTCAGGACTACCTTGGTCTGAGTCTTTCTCCAGATTTCAGCACTTCTTCACCACGGAATGTGTGAATTCTAAATCCAGGGTACTTTTTTTCAAATGGCCCCTCTGTTCTTTCACAGGGAGGGCCAAGGGTAGAAAGAAAATGAAAAAGATAATTTTTAAAAAATAGATCTTTAGGTCTTTACATTTTTGTCCGTTACTAAAATGAGACAGTGATGAGCAAATGAACCTGAAATGAGACTTGGATCAGCCTGTGAGAGTTTGTATCATACTGTACCCATTTCTCTGTGTCCATGGTCCAGCCAGCCCTGCCATCCCTCCCCCTGCAGCAGGCAGAGTGCCCCTGGCTTTTCCATTTAACTCTCTTGAGTGTCAGTGTGGATCTCCATGGTGAGCCAGGGGAAATGCAGGGAAGTAATCAGTTCAAACCTTATCCAAGTTCATTCCTGGATAAAAACAACCATGAGAAAACCAACTCCTCTGTAGGGTTCATCTGAAATTCAACAGAAAACAGCAGGCTGAACATGTTCTCTGGTTTTAAATAGATCTGGTGAAAGTATTTATCATGTTGTATTTGTTGCAGCATTTCTGGGGTATTTGTGGTGGCTGCAGGCAGAGGGACAGATTCTGTATGGAAACTTGGTGTCAGATCCCCAGCTCATTGACAGATTCATGGGCTAGACCATTTCTGGATGAGATTTCAGCTTTTTCAAGTGGGTGAAGATGATCTCATTTATGAGGGCATAGAAACAGAGATCCTAGTGAGGGGGGCTCTGCCACTGGGTCAGGGGAAGGTTGCTTTTCCCTTTGCTTTGATGCCTGGGTAGCAGGAGGGAAGACAGTTTCATGCAGAAGGGTTGTGCAGCTCAGCTGAGTGATTGTTTAAACACTTCCAAACCATCGTCCCAAAGACTCTCGTCTACTGATGCTGAAAATATTTTTTAAATTATGTGGCTGAGCATTACCACTCAGAGTTACATCCAGTCCTGTGCTTCAAGCCACCTTTGCAGGAAGGTGAGTGTGAAGGCTCAGCAGTCCATCGGCCCAAAACAGCCATGGTCAGCTTGTCCATGGACATGCCAGGAGGTCATGGACCCGACAGGAGGACGGGCAGAGGTCAGAACTGCAGTGGTATGGTGGGAGAGGAGGTGAAGGGATGGGACAAGGCTGTCACCCAGCATGGCTGTGACCATTTCCCTTGGGGAGCCGTCCAACACTCCCAAGAACATGTTCAGCTTTGGGCTGAGTTGGACAAACTCGATGGAAGAGCTGGTTCAAGCCCTAGCAGTAACCTGGCCAGTTGAGGACCTGCAGTACTGTGCTGAGTCCCCTCTGCCCCTCTGGATATCAGGGATAGCCAGAGCACATCCTCAGCACAGCTTTCAGGTGACAATGAAACTTGTCTGCTCACCCCTGCCCAAGGGTTTGAGATTGCACAGGGGCCATGCAGGCAACCATGTGCCAGGTCCTGGCAGGGCTCATAGGAGCTGGACTGCTGGCTGTGAGCACACCAAGCACTTTCTCAAGCATGGATGGAAGAGAAAGTAAAAATTACCCACTTTAAAAATCAGGCACAGCCTCAACTCTGAAGTTTATCCACTGTTTGGGTGCTAAAATGTGTTCAAACCTAGCAGCAGACACTTATTCTGTGCAGGAATCTGACCAATTGTTTCCCTTCTCTCTCTTGTCCTTACACCTTAAATCATTTTGACCTTTAATTGGCCCTAATTTGCCCACAGACGGCCCTGGGACCCTTCAACACATTTGCTTGTAATTGGGTCTCTTTGTTATTTTTCCAGAGAGCCGCTGCTGGTTGTTTCTTTTTGAAAACACTGTGGCATATCATTGAGAGCGGAGCCGCTTTTAAATGAGCCCTGCTGGAGGCCAGGAGAGCCCTGTGAAAGCCCAGCAGAGAGAGACAGGGCTATCTAAACGCAATTATCATATCACTGTGAAAACGTGAAACCAGCCTGAGCTTAAGCAAACATCACCCGCCCCTGGGCTGAGGGTGGTAAAAGCTTTGCTGGGAGGTGCGGGGTTGAACCCATGGGAGAGGTTATCCTGCCATCACACCTTTCGCCCGGGCAAAGCAGGGAATGTCTCTCTGCCTCTTGCTTACTGCGGCTGGGAGTGTCCCTGGGCCATGTGTTTTCCTCGGTGGCTTTATTTAAATTCACCTCATTTCGGTGTGATGGTTTGCAAGGGATTGCTCTGGTTCAGCCACGGGGCACTGCTCTGCAGAGCAGGAATGGGGCAGCCCAGGAAAGGAGCAGCAACAGCAGCGAGAAGCTGTGCCGGCAGAATGCTTCCCCAGCCAGGCCCTGTGTGTGCCACTAATCTGGCTGTGGCCACAGTTTGCCCCTAGCCCTGCTCGTAATGTCATCAAGATCTTAACTGTCCAGAGCGAAGTTAGGACAGAGAGGGATAATACTGCAGCCAGATAACATCTGCAGTGCCTCCTGCGCTAATGGACACTTGTTCTGTAACCGAGTCTCCTCTCCGCTCAGTCAGCCCTGCAGCACCGAGACCTCTCGTTAATATTCGCTCCGTGCAGACCTTACAATCAAGTGAAGATAGAGGGCTGCCGAGCCTCTGACCACAGGTTGTTGTGCCCATGGTCCTCTTGGAGATTGAGGCTGGTGCCCAAGGACTTGGGAACTGCAGTGTGTGCCATAAAGCTGTTTTAGTACCAGATCCCAAGTAAATTTACCTTCCATGGCTTACAGCATTCACGCTGGCAGCACCCACAGACATTCCACTGCCTTGAAATAGGTTAGCAAACTACATCTCACGTTGTATTGAAAATCAAGTGAGCCATGGCTGGCAAGACTGGAGCTAAGGCTGGATTTCTGCCCTGCAGATGGGAGTTTTTTATCAGGTCAGTCTGTTCATGTGTGGCTCCAGCAAGGAAAAGACAGTGCTGTTTTTACTTGGCTGATACTTGTGGAGGTCAAATGCAATTGAGGAGGACGTGCTGCTCTGCAAAGGTAGCAGGTATGATGATGCCTCCTGTCCCTCCAGGTCATGCACTGAGACAGGCACGGCAAGATGGTGTAAAATGTAAGAGGCACGTGTTTGGAAGGGAGAGTCCTGCCCTACCAGCATGGCTGTTAAATGTAGCTGAAGCCAACAGAGATGGATCTTTAGAAACAGGCAAACCTCAAAAGTCCTCCATTGTCCCTGGAGAGCTCTTGATCTGTGGGGCTGGAAGCTGTAGTTTCTAATAGTTAAGGTATCTAATTGGAGTTAGACATGAATTATGTAGATGGAATTAACTCAGTCAAGTGAGTCTTAATAGCTGGCAGCAAGACTCCTAGTTATTTAAAGTTCCTACCATAATTTGCTAACACATAACTGGCTTTCAGGTGGTGGGGGAAGAAGCCCATCAGTGTCCCACTTCCCTCCCCAGGTCAGATCATGCTCAGCCAGGACCACACAGAAGGGGCAGGACTCCTTTGCCCAAACCTCCACCAGCTGGGGCAGCTCACCCAACGTACCAAGCTCTGAATGCAGCTGGCACAGAGAGACTCCAGGTGTGACTGGAGTGCTGGTTTCAGCCTGGGGATCAACTGCAGTCCTGCACCTGCAGTCAAAGAAAGTCCTTTTCTAAAGGTAACATGGAGCCAGCAGGCCTGGGGGTGAGGTTTGGGATCCACACAATGCAGCCAGGCATGGCTGGGTCCTCCTTGGAGAACAGACTGGGCACAGAGCGCACAGCATTGTCAAAGCAGGGCTGGACACTCTTGAGTCTGCAACACAGAAGCTGGGAAGCATTTTGTAGTTGTCTTCAAAATCTGCATATCTCTCCTGACTTTACTATAATTTTTTCCACATTTTTTCTGATGTTTCTGTCCAGGTTGCTTAAGATTCAAGACATTTTATTTCTGCTAATGAGGTTCTGGTCAGATGTAAGCTCTTGCTGGGGGTCAGCAGTGGATCTCTGCTGTAACACACCAAAGGCTTTACAGTGTCCTGGCAGATTCTGGTATATTTAGACATGTGATCCTTTCCCTTGAGCTCCAAGTGCCCAGGGTGTTTCTATATGCAAATGATTGCCAAGTCAGGGCTCTGTTGGTATTGCCTGTTTAATAACCTAAGTTTATATTCAAGCTTCTGATACTCAGTTAATTTTTTAATCCAGCCATCATTTTAAGGAAAGAGGTATTTTTACTTTGCTTTTTAAGTAGATGTCTGAAGTGTCACTTGTGAGTTCAGCATGCTAGTGCAGTAGATACAAAGTCTGGGTCCAGTGGTTTCAGTTGGGGTCTCTAGTTTTGGGCAATGATGAAGGAGAAGGAGAACTGTCCTGTACAAAGTTGTATTGTCCCATCACCATTCCTGATGCTCTCTTGTCCCGGAGGCTGCTAGGACATGCTTTCTGATGTCAGAGCATTGTACAAGTCTGTGCTTGGTGCTGAGTCAGAAACCTGGTCAGCTGTCCTGCCTCTGAGCAAGACAAACACACCAGGACATGCCTGCACATGCCAGCTCCTCTGACAAGCCAATGTCTTCCAGGGGGCTTGGATAAAATCCCTGGCATAGGAAGGAGATATCCATGTCATGGAAACCCTTTGCACCACCTTGGTCAGATCGGGAGAAAAAAAACGCAGGGGAAGAGTGGCATGGGAGTTTCTTCCTGCTGTTCTCCAACAGCAGTGCATGGAGCAGCAGAGGGTTCTGGTTTCAGGGCTGTAGTTCAGCACTAGAAAATTCCCCTTTCAACAATTCTCCGTTTTATTAAAACAAAAAAGCCCAAATGCTCAGGCAGGAAGAAGTCATTTTTCCAAAATAGACAGTGATGAATTTGGGAAAATTGGAGGGAGGCCAGGGAGTTACAGCAGAGACTGAAAGCTGGGTGACTTTCCTGGGAGTGACCAGGGAAGCTTTCAAAGCCACCAACCCCACCCCCCTTCCCCACCACCGCCACAGGAGAGCTGAAACCTTGGCGGGCAGAGGAGTCACTGCCACCACCGCTGCCTCGTTTTCTTGCTGCCAGATAAAGAGGACAGGCTCTCCTTTTTCAGCCCATTCTGCTCACACAATGGGAGAAGGGGATCAGCGCCAAAATTACAAGTGTGAGCCCTTAATGCATCAGGTTGAACAATGGGCTTCGGAGGCGTCTGCCTTGTCGCGAGAAGCAGTACAGCTAGTTCTGACTACCCAGTGCCATGGAAAAAAACCTCATTGTCCTGGCAAAATGCTCCCCAGAATGAAAACACCCTCCTCCTTCTTTCTTCAGCTTCCTAATGGGAAGCAAAATAACAAACCAGGCCCACAATTAAACAAACATGCCACTAAGCGAGCCCAGCTCAAGTGTAACAGATGTTATTGCAGTTGGACCATGCTGGAGGCTGGGAGCAAGCCCTGCTGGCTGGCTGCTGCTGCCGGGATGCTGTTGCTGAAAGGGTGTCTTTGCCACACCACAGCCCTCTCCTTCCACCAATCTTTTTTCCTTTTTCTCTGCTATGCCCTTTTCTCTTGCTCTCCTCCTCATCCTGGTGCATCAGCTGCTCCACCTCACCCTGTCTCATTCATCACTTCATCAATTTCACTTTTTAGCACTCAAGGCCACAGGTTTTATTTCAGAAAAGCTCAAGAGATGGGGTAAAGCCACATCAATTAACTTTTCAGGCCATGTTAGTATAGGAGAATAAAACAGTTCTTTTTCTCCATTTCTTTTCTCTTGTTCTATCTCCTCACTGGCACCCAGGCTCCACAAGGTTGCTCAGTGCCACTTCCCAGTTCTGGCAGGTTCCCCCAAGCTTGATGGCTGTGGTACAGGTGACTGTGAGGCTGTAGCTCAGCTCACCTGAGACTCCTGCCCCAAAAGTGCTTCCCCTGCAAATACTACAGGCGTTTCTGCAACACAAGAATTTGGTGTTTGAGAGGTGACAGAGGCGGCTAAAGGAGGGCAAACAAAGGGGAAATTGTGTGAATCCATCTTCTCTGGGGCTTCACAATTCTGGTGCAGTCCATGATGGGAGTCTTATTACCTCCAAGGTTTAAAGTTCCTGAGACCCCACCTGACACCAACTGATTGACACCTCTGATAGCCCATGCACCCCCTCACTTACTGGGATCTGTTCCTTCCAGGTCCAGGGACCAAAATAATTTAACCCATGCTGGAATCAGAGGCTTCTTGGCCTTGCTTGTTCCCCAGCAAAGCTGTGCCAAGGTTGAATTACTGCTGGAGGAACGAGAGGGACTTAGCACTGGGTGACAGCGCTGTGGCTCTCCAGGGTTGGGGACAGTCTTCACAGGCCTTTGGGGCACTTGCTAGAGCAAAGCTCCCTCTCACCAGAGAGCCACAGTCACCAACACCCTTCTGAGGTGTTTTGAAGAGGAACACAGGGCTGTACACTGGAGCATCTGTGCCCACACTCCTTTGGTTTGTCTTTTATTCTACTCTCTCGTGCAAGTACAAGGACCTGTGCAGTGGGTTTTGCTTTGCCTCAGGCTGCTGTAGCACTGCGACTTCTGTGACTATTAATAGAAGTCTAAGGAAGTAAGAAAAGTTAACTTCCCTTTCTCCTTCAAGCAGGGAAGCTGGAAGATCCCTGAAATCTTTCCTGAGGTGTCTCAGAACAGGTACTGTGTCAATGCAGAGGCCCTCAGAGCCACCAGCACAGTTTGGGACTGGAACATCCCCCACCTGCCATGCTCAGAAATTCTATGCAGTGGAGCAGGTAAGCAGCTCAGGGTGAAGCCTTTCTTGGTTTACCCTGTTAGGCAAGACAGGCTGGATACCCTGGGCACTGGCAATATTAAGCCAACACCACCTCTCAATGCTCTGATTTGATGAGAAACCAGCCAAATGCACAACTGCTATGGACCAGATCTGTTAGTTCAGCACTCTGATGGTCAGAGTGAGAGCAGCACAGACAGGGAGAGCTCCAGCCAGAACAGGCTCTCACTGCTTCTAGTGCAGCGCTGAGTGGTATTTCCACTCACACAACAAACTTACAAACAAGCAACAGGGAGCCTTTGGCAGAAAGCATCTGTGTTGTCAAAACCCCCTTCCAGCTGAAAATGAAAACCAGTTCCAGGTAAACATCCACGTATTCCAGACCAGGAAGGTACTGGAAGTAAATCACAGCAACCCAACCAACCACCTATCTGTTTATTTATCACCTAAGATTTGGGGATTTTATACTTTTGAACCTCTTACACTAAGATAAAGCACCTCAGATGGACAATTTGATGGAGGTATTGGCTTTTACTTCCTTTTTCACAGCTGATAGACACAATGCATGCACATAATGTGACTGCATGTTTGATAAATACAGCAGCAATTTTACAAGGTTGGCTCTTTTTGAGCAGTTTATGACATGAGCTAAAATGACTAGGAATTACAATGCAGAAGTGGATGTAAAATTACCAGACTTCAAGTAACTTAGGAGATATCCTGTCCTATAAAACAATGGTGCTTTGTTTAAAAAATGTATCTTTCTTCTCACTGCCCTTTATTCTTCACCCCACCCCCTTTCTCTCATTTAAAACACAAATTTACCTCTGTTCAATTCCCGCTCTGTTGCCCACAGCATCTTTTATTTTCACCGCAGCTTGGAAATGCAGATTTTGTGACTAAGACCTGGAGGGACACACCTTGTAACAGCAATTTGGGCCGTGGCTGCACAGCAGCCTCCCTCCTCTCACTGGCTCTGGGGCTCACTGGATGCTGCTCTGAGCCTGCTCAGGATGCTGAGAAGCAAAATGAAAGCAATTTTTGGTTCAGTTAGGTTTTATGCCAGCTCAGTGTATTGAGGCAGTTCTTTACAGGGTCAGGTGAGAAGGAGGGGAAAGAGGGAGACCAAGTAGGAGAGTGTGCTCAGCAGAGAGCTTGGCTGGGGATGAAGCAGAGCTGCAGCCTTCAGCCCGTTTTTTTAAATGTTGGTACATTATATTTCTTTTATGGATGTTTGTTTTGGTTCTTGCTCAATGCATTGACCTGAGCATACTGTTTAGTAGCAATTCTCCCCTCAGTCCCTCCCATCCCACTGAAGACCTATGTGGTATTTGTATTTTAAAGCCCATTTAATTTCAGTCTTCTGTAAGCAGGACTATTTTGATAGAGCTGCGGAAGTGATGACACAAATAGTTGATAGCACAGATAGTTGTGCTGGCAGATCAGAGGAGGTGGCAACCTCTGGATGGGAGCCATGAAAAGCAGCTGTGGAGAGACACCTCTGCTCAGAGTTTGGCTGCAGCTGGAACAGGATGCACAGCCTAGAGCTTCAGTCACTGTTCCATCAGGTCAAAGGAAGGGGAAGGGTGAATCAGTCCAGAACAAATGAAAACTATTCTGAATGCTGGCTCATAAAATGAAATTGAACTTTTAAAATCTCAGCAAAAAAAGAGATTTGGCTAATCTTCCACTATTCTGCTATTTCTGTTGTCAATCTAGCACCTGGTTTAATTCCCATCACAGACAAAAGTAGAAATACCATGACACCACAATTGTTGGTGCTGTAGCTCTTCAGGCCAGGAAGAAGCAGAAGTAGTGGGGATTTCTTATGAATTATCCTCCCAGTTTCTAAAAGTGTATCTGTACACTCTTGTGTGTCTCAGCCTCTTCTAGAGCAGATACTGTAAGGCACCAGCAACAGCACCATTTCTGATTGTGATTCATTCCAGTTTGCCTGCAACATCTCAGATGCCTCATCCCATGAGCTCTGGAGCTCTCCACGCATTGTTTCATGTCCAGGTGAGCAATTACTGGAAAGTAAAGTGAAGGGGAAGCACCCTCTTCAAGGGATGCAAGGGATGAAGGCAGGACTGAGTGAGACTAAAAATGCTGCCAATTGGGTGGCAATTCTCAGCCATTGTAACAGCCCTTGGGAGAGCTGCTACAAACCAGAATAGTCTGTAACAGCCCTGTGGGACCAGGTCCAGAGCAGGGAAGGTATCACCCAGCTGTGTCCCCCTCACAGAGCTGAATCTTAGCATGATGTGGAAAGCAAAGGATCTGTTGTCTCTCTCATGGAAATGGGGATCTAAGGATGCCAGATGATTAGGGCTCTTTCAAAAAAAAATGCAAAATAGAAGTATCAGGTAACCCTGCAATCTGCTCGCTCTTAATCCAGTGATGGCTTTCTCTTTTAGATCCTTCTTCTGTCCCTCCTGGATGGAGCCCTCACTTTGGCAGAGCACTGGCAATGTGATGCCATGCTCATGCAAGCCTGGAGGAGCCTTGCTCTTTCCAGTACCATCAGGAGGAAAATGTGACCTTTTGCTGCAACCACACCTGCCCCTAATCCTCAGGTCACTGATGACAACATGCCTGACATCCACGTATGCCTACAAACATTCCTGGAGATCTCTCTGATGCAAAGGCCCTTTGGCCATGTGCTGCTATGTGAGGCAGCCTCCATCTCTTTGCATTTCAATCGCATCCATCTACAGCCAATCAGCTGGGAATCTTGTCACTTGCATAAAGTCCCCTCTGCTCCTTAATTACAAGGGCCAAACTAAGGTCTTTAAATGGTTTGTGAGGTGATCAGGTGATGAGGATGTGACCTAAGGTATCAAAACTTCCAGCAATAAAGGGGACATCATCGTTAGCTAACCCCCTTCAGGGGCTGGTATGTGGCAAGCACTGGAATGCACCACTTTTCTTCCTCTGGCTTGATATAATTACTTTCAGTGTTATTTAAAGCTCTGACTAATCACAGGCAATGGCCAGGTTTATAATGCAACAGTGTGTAGCCTGGAGCAAATTCTGACATAATTACACTGTATAAATTCCCCCATTAGAAATGACACTGCATTGGCATTGTGTACAAAGCAGCCATGGTCCAGTCAACTGGCTCTGTGAAAATCTGTCTGACAATTGTTTACCCGGTTGGTATCTTATTGACACTTCTTACCATGATGAGACTGTTACATGACAGCAAATGGGAGCCAAAGGCTGAAGAGTCTCTCCTTTCCTCTTGATGGCTTCAGCTGTGGTCATTTTCTTGCCTGGTTTTGTGTGGGTGAGGTCTTGCTCAGTTCTGATCACTCTGAAGTAGAAAAAGAAGCATATGGTTATGGTACAAATCACAAAAGCCCATAGAAATCCTGACTGGGGTTGCATCATCTGCTTCAAGGAGCAATTGCTCCCCTAGGTCCTATCCCTTCAGTGCAGAGGGATTATGGGCCATATTAGGATTTGTTCCGACCTGGCATTGCCTTGCTCCATGGCAGGGTAGTGAGAGCCAAGCTGCTCTCCTGCTGGTTTCAGCTCATGCCAACAGAGCAGCAGGGTGTTGTGATGGGCTAATTTGTCAGATCCTGGTATGTTACTCTGCAAAACGATTGCATGATATATTTGTTTCCCACTGCGGCGTCAGGGCTGTGTCACATTTGGACAGCCTGGAAAGAGGGAGACTGCACCCTTGGTTGGGAGGAGGGTGATAGAACTCTCAGGGCTGTGTCCAGTGCAGTTTGGGCAAAGGAAATCAAACACATTTCCAGTTTGGGAGCACTGATTCAATGCAGGTCAAGAAATTATTTTGACCTTCTCAGCCTTTATCTTACATAAGGATCAGTAAAGTAAAAATAATAATCTGGATAAATTCAATGAATATTGGTTATAAAAACAAAAGCTTGTAGAGAACTTCAAAGCAGTTTTATCACCTCCCTGAGGAAGGTTCAGGAGGGACCCACTGAAAACATATCTTAAACAACAGGCTTTCTAGCAGCAGAATAGCAACAAATGGTGATAGGCTTCAGAGGATGGGATAGAGGAGTATGATTCCAGCCTTCCTCTAACCTGGGAGACCTGAGCTAATTTCAAGGATGGGGAATGGGATCTGGAGCCTTTTCAGATATTCAGTTTCAAGCTGGCTCAGAGACCAGGAGGTCTCCATGACTGGCAAACTTACGAGATAAATGGAGGGGTTTTTTTAGCTATAGCTGGAAAGTATCCTACCTGTAGAGGATTATCACTTGCAATATATTGTCTACACCAGTTAACTTACGAAATCCCAAAGACTGAGTTTCTTTGTTTCCCAGTGAAAAAGACTATTCTTTCAGGGAGGTATTCACACAACTATTTGGAAATCTTTTAGGCTTCATGCAATACAAGTGACATTGGTGGCATTTGTCCATTTTCACCAGCTAAGAGATGAACTCATTAATGCCCACCCCCACCCCAAAATCTGAGGCAAATAACGCCTGTCTTTTGTTTGTTTGTTTTCAGCACCATCAGGAAACCTGGATGCACCACACAGTCTCCTTCCTAAGCAGTAAGTAATGCCTCCAAGAGTTTCTTTCTAATGGTATTCAGAGGCTAGGGCAAAGTACTGGATGCTGTTGCATGGATGGAGACAGTGGGGTGGTCCCCTGCTCATGTTTCCAAATCCCAGTGTCTCCAGTGACCCTAAACTGGGTCCCTATGGGAATGCAGTGTTTCCCCAGTCCTTGCCTCTCTGGGGTGCATGCCCTTGCCTGGGCCAGCAGCAGCATGGAAGAAGTTAGCACTGCTGTTCCCTATGGCAAACCAAGCTGTGGCTAAAGGAGTATTTGGATACCCTGGGCTGCCAATTCAGAACTTTCCTAAAACCAGCAGTAAAATTTGCCTCCGATTCCTTTTTAGGAAAAGAAGGCTGTAGCATAAAGTCCCATTTTCTAGGCATTAAAAGTTTACAACCCACACCATTAAAAGCAACATTCTGTGTCTAACTTAATGTTTGGTCTTCAGGAACAGCTAGGAGGAAAAGAGAAGGTTCCCTGTTTGTGCTACAAAACAGGAAAGTGGTTGCTTTCTCTACTGTAAATATGCATTAGAAAGCTCTTATAGGCTCGTGCTGGGGATTTGATGTTTTTAACTGACTACATTCCTTACATTTTTGTATAACTGCCAAGAAAGCTAAATAAAATGGCTTTTTTAGTGTTTTCTCTAAGAATAGCCCCGCTTCTTTGTAAATATAGCAAAGGAATTGTTGATAATAATTCTTTGGGAGAATAACTGGTGTTATTGATGTTAAAAGTAGAAAGATTGCTGTTTCTCTGTCTCAGAAACAGAGCTAACCAAGTAGGCTGGGACTTCAGAGAGCCTGAGCATTCCTTGGCCAGTTACTGAAATTAGACTGGTTTCATTCCTGTGCCAGAAGGTGTAGAATCAGAGAAGACTGGCACTGAAACTCAAGTAGAAAAAAAAAAACAAAAAACAAACCCTAAGATTTGCATTTTCTTTCAGGATGCAAAACTGGACTTTTTCCCTCCTGGTTTGCATTTCTCCATTTGCAGATGGTTCTGCTTTCTGCCAACTTACCCTGAAAAACTGGGGTTAATTTACTCAGTCTGATTCAAATATGCACAACTAACACTTGTGCATCCTTAAACCTTTGCAGTGTTAGATGAAGTCCCATCCTCCTGAGATACCAGCATGCAGAGACAGTCATTCTCAAGTTGAGCCAAAGTTTAGACTGCAGGACCCTGGCTGTTGCTGGTTTGACACCCATCATATATATGCCAAGACCTTGGATGTGTTTTGTAATGCCATGCAATAAACCAGTGGTAAAACCAGGACTGCAGCATGAGAATTTGAACCAGCCTGTGCCATGCTTTGCTAAACATTCCTGCCATCCAGGATTATGAAAAAGTGGAAGGCTCTTAATCCACTTGTATGTCACTTCCAGGGGAAAAAACCCTACAATTATTTTTTTAGGGTTGACTGAAAGCATCTGTCTTCCCTGCAGTTGAGACAACCCCTCACAAAGGCTCCCTGTCATTAACCAGACCTGCCCTTCAGTTGAGCATGCAGAGATTTGGTGCTTGTTCAGCCAGGCTTCGTCAGGGCTGGTGGCCCTCGTCAGGATTATTTTTCAAAACAGAGACTTGGTGGGGCCAGGCTGTAGCATACACTGCCCAGACACTGCCTTCTGTTTGTTCTGAGTCTGCCTCCTCCCAGCTTCCCCAGTTGCTCCCTACCTTTGCCATAAAAGCTGCTCAACGGTTGTTCCTGATTCACCTTTGCCAGTTCCACACAGCATTTTATAGCCCTCTGCAATCATTTACTTCCCAGACTGAAATGCCCCAGTCTCTTTAGTTATTCCTCATAGATGAATAGTAGGTAAAAATAGGATGATTTAGGGAAAAACATTAAGCAGTTAGTGCTGTCATGACTGGGTTACTTGCTCTCTTTGTCAGTGACACTTCCACTGTGCCAGATGGCATTTGAGGCCAAGCATCCTGGCATTTTTTGAGCCAGAAGAAGGGTTCTGTGTTTCACCTTCAAGCCTGTGCTTGTGCCACAGCTTTGATGATATCCAAAGCTACAATATCTCAAATGACAGCAAAATTCTTGGAATCTTTAAGGGAAAGGCTTCTCATCATCTCTGCAAGTGACTTGTAAATGTGAGGTGGTGAAGGATGGAAGGTAGAGTTCCTGCCCCATAAGGACAGTCAAGATTAAAAAATTTAAACAGTTCATAGTGGTCCCTGTATCTACCAATTAAAGAAAATAAAAACCCAACCAACCAAAACCCAACACCACCAAAACCCACTTTGTTTTTATCAAGATTGAGAGATGACACACAGACTGACTACACCATTAATGAGCTTGTCTGTGGTTTAGGAAATTCAGATTCAGATCCTTCTACTGTTGTTTCCAGTATGCATCTGGGCTGGTGGCTGCTCTGCTTGTGTTCTTAGATTTCATGTTACCACTACTGGTTCCAAATTTGGGTGAATTTTAGCAGATAGGACTTTCTTTGAGTCTAAATAGCAGCTAATTTAGCAGGCTCACAGAACTTCAATCCCAAATGAGGACAGAATTATGAAAATTGATTGTCCTATCAGATTTCTGCCCTTCAAAGCCAATTCACATGCTAAACTTGATTTGTCTATTCCTTTTACTACTCTTTGGAAAAGTCTGAGCACTATGATAAGGACTGTGTGGAGAATTGAGAATAGAATAGGTTAAACATTGCAGATGTGCTCAAATTTGGTTTAAGGAGAGAACCCAACCTTGGATCCAAACCCCTTTATGACTTCTGCATAACTGGATAATTGAGCTGTAATGGGATGCAGAGTGTTTGCATGTCTGCCTATGAGAGGCACAAGTTTTTTTTAAGTCGCCCTGGACTACAGACCCCAGCAGATCTTGTACTAACTATAGGATAAAATATCTGCTGCCTCCATGTCCCTGAGTAAGAGGGATGTGCGTGAGGGCTGAGTTCCCAGAGTGGGTGCAGGGAGCACAGTGTGAGAGCGTGCGATGCTGTTCAGAAACATGGCTTAAGGTCAGACTCCTCACTAAAGCTTCCCCAGAATCCCAAATCCTCTTTTTATATGAGTTTCACTCAAACACAAACAATTAAAGTATTTCATCTTCTCCTACTATGGTGGGAAAGCTTGGATGCCTCTCTGGTCTCTTAACTTTATTAAACAGCCCCAGAGTGTTCCCTAGATGAGGGTCCTGCTTGGCTCAGGACGACCCAAATCTTTGTGTTTGATGTGGATAAGTTGGTCACTGATGCCAATTGGCAGTGGGGAAGAGAAATAACACAGCAAAGAAGAAAAAAATAAGAGGGGCAGCTACAAGCCTCTTGTCTGCTCGTATGATTGGAATGATTTGACAAGGACTCCCATCAATGGCTGCATTTCAGAGACCTCAGCATGCACCATTGCACAACTCCACTATCTGAGTCCTTTTATATTTTCTCTCCTAAAGACGGTGCCCATGCCAGCTTTGGAGCTCAGGCACCATATGTTCTGACCCTTGCCTGGAGCACAGGGAGGTGCTTTTTGTAGTTTTAATTTTGGAATTTGCCCCATTAATAGGCACGGTCTGGTGGAATGGGGAGAAACATTCCTCCTGGGCTGGATTGCTCTGGTCTCCAGCAGCTCTCTCATCACCAGGGGTTTGTCAAAGCATGCAGTATGCTAACATCCTGCCAGCTCACCTTTCGCAAGCTGACTCAAAGGCATTAGTCCCACCAGTGCAAATAAGGTGTCTGCCACATGTCTGCTGGTTTCTCCCTGGTGCACTGAGGCAAAGCAGCCCTTCCTTGTCAGTCATTGACCAAAACTGTTGATTCTGGAACAACTGACTGTGCTGGTTGTAAATGATGCCAAAACCTCTTGAAAGCTGGGAGGCAAAGGTGTTTTCTTTTTAAATGAATTAAGCTGTAGAAGGAATTTTTCCTGAGAGCTTGTTTGATATTTGGAATAGAAATGGCTTTCCTTCTCCAACTCCGCCTACTCAACACTCCAGTCATATCCAGAGAGCCTTTAGATACATTTCTCCTCTCCTCTCCTCTCCTCTGCAGACTACCAGCATTGGAGTTCCACTGCATTTATTTCTAGACAGCTGACAAATATTCCAGGTGAGTCCAACTTGAATTTGCTTGCTGAGTTAGTGTAATGGACTTAGTTCAGTCTAGAGAGAATGTAGCAATTGGAGGGCATTTTCTGGTCTATCAGACTTCTATCAGAGCTGAGCTGGAGGACGTTTAGTCCAGTTTGGTTAAACTGTTAAAATCTCAGCCAGTTCCTGAACTGCCTGTTAAAGCTCAGGTCTGGTACATCCCACTCGGTGTAGGTGTTTCCCAGGGAGCCACCCCTGCTCTGTTTAGCAGACAGGTCCCCCCTTCCCATCACCAGGAGCATGCTGAGAGGGATTTCTGAGCAGCTCCAGGCCCCTTGTGAATCACCCAGACACCTTGTGAACCCCTCTGCCTCCCTAGAGAAACACAGCTGTGCCAAGGGAAAGCAGAGCCCAACATCTGGATATGTCCAAAACAGCATGGACCTGTCACTGCTAAATGCTGTCACAGGTTCTGTGAAGAGCAGCCCCATGATAAGAGAAGCTTTAAAAAACAAGTCTTCTTGAGAGGATTGGTAAGCCCAGCTCTACCTGTACCTAAAGGCACAGATAACACCTGGTAGCACTGAGAAACTGCTGGAGGGTGAGCCTAATGCCCCTTGGCTCCTGAAGGAAATAGGACCTCTACTAGCATCTGTAAATAAATATCCCCGTGTCTTTACACACTTAAATACCTTTGCAAACCTGGCTCCTTGCCTGTTTCCCATACTTGGCTGCTGCTTCTTGATGTTTGCAGGGTAGCAGGAGCAAGAGTTCAGCTGTAATTTGGGGTTGTGTTGTGCAAAGTGCTGTACAGGCACAGAACAAAAGACCTCTGACATTTCCCAGCATCCAGGTCCTGTTGTTTTAAAAACAACCTTCCCTGTTTTGTTTGTTTGTTTTTTTATCTTTTATTCATTGTTTTCTTGTTTCCTTTATATTCCTCATGCCTCCAAGCTAGAATACCTTTGCTGAGCTCCTGACTGAGCCAGGCCAAGCCTGCCACATGGAAAGGACTTTTTACCTGTGTCCTGCTTATCTGCAAGTGGTGAGTGTGGCTGGAGCAAAGCTGCAAGGGTTGAAATGAAGGGTGTTAGGGGTAATACTGCACAACAAATTTTGTGCTTCGAGATTCCCTCTGGGATTAGGGAACATGAGCACTGCTGGAATAAAAAGCAAAAGTTTAGACCACAGAGAACCGAGCAGATGCAAACATGTGACACAAAACTGAAAAGCAGTGCTGCAAGAGAGGCAAATGCACTCCAGCTGTGCCTGGAGTGGGTGGGTCACACTTTTCCTGTGCCCAGGCTGTTTATTCGACAGCAACTACCAAGATGGGATTTCCTCCAGGTTTACGGCAAGGAGCTTCATGTCTCTTGACTCTTAACTAGGTAAAAGTTTTTGTATTAAAACCAACCAACCTTGGGTTTCAGATTGAGTGACAATTTGCATCCATCCCCAACTTACATAAACCTAAACCATCATTCTTTAAAGAAAAACGTCTTGAGCTGGTGTTTCCTGTGAAATCTCACCAGGAGAAGTGTGTCTTCTGTGTGCTTTGATGCATTTCAGGTTCATTTTGGGGCTCTGTAATTCATGGCAGCTGGTTCTCTGATTATTTTATATTAAGGACCAACTTCCAGTAACATCAGTGGGAGCAGGATTTTAGCTCTAAAGCTATTATTAACTAATGCAGCACAACAATGCCTGGCTTTCGTTCTGTTTTGTTTTCTCCCAGGGTCGGAACGTGTGTGTATCCCATTAACTCTGTCCTCGCTGCTCTCAAGATGTTCCGCACAAATGATTTTATTTTTTTTGTAAGAAAATATATTTTACTAGGCAGTTTTATGAGAGCTGACAAAATGCCTCGTAAATAACCCAGCAGGAAATATGGGGTAAATAAAATTTTTACAACTTTATCATAAACCTGAGAAGTCTTTGGTTCCTTTTCGAATGGAATGAGCAAGGTATTTCATTAAAGGAAAAGACATGCTCTCTAAAGCCCAACAATTATAGACACAATGCCTTTTTAACCTGCAATTCAGTCAAACAGGTTTGGTGGCAGTGGAAAATGTTAAAGGCCCTGTTTTGACACTTTGGGTCATGCTCCCCACAGATCAGTTTGTGCTGTAGGTTCCCCACAGAGCAGAGCTGGAGAACTGGTGTGTGCCTGACCTGCCCCCAAAGTACCCAGGACCTCTAAGGAAACACCTATCTGGGAGAACCTGTTCAGGACAGGCTGAGGCTTTCTGCTGACTTTGTACATCTCTGAGTGTGGGGCTGTGCCTGGGCCCCTAAGTGCAAAGGGAGTACAAACAAATATGGTCCTCAGGTCTTCAGCACAAGCCTGAAATGCAATGATTTGGTCAAAGACCAAGAGTCTGAAATAGAAATGCTTGGAACAAGCCTCAGTCCTTGAACTTTGTGTGAAGGGGGAATTCAGCTCTCAGCAGGAGGATCTTTGACGTGTGATATTTTGGTACTGTGGGAAGACAGAAGGGGGTGTCACTTCTAAGTTCTTTTCACTTGTAAAAACTCATATTGACATCCATGACTATTTTCTACTTACAGCGAAATAGAAATTGAGCAAAACACAACCTGTGCCTGGGTGCCTGAAAGGTATGGAAACTACCTCACAATAGAAGTGATAAGATGCCATTGTAGGCCTGCATGGTCTGATGAAATCCCAGATCAGGTAATCTATAGTGAAGGTCTTTGCCATTTCTCATGTCCCTGTTCTCATGTTCTCTGATCCCCACCCCATTTGCACCTCCAGCCTGGCTAAAAACTTGAGAGGGAGCAATCCTGGAAAGGCTGGGTTTCAAAGAAGCATAGGAGATGTTCAGATACCCTTGTTATCTTCCCTGCATTGAGAGCAGACCCTAGTGGACACGCCACCCAGGCCTCACCTTGCTGGCAGCACAGGTACTGCACAGCCATGGCCCCCACCTCTCCTCTGGGGCATTCTTGCATAAAGCCCACCTTCCCTTGGAGGCACTGCTGCATTCCCTGCCTTCCCTCCCAGTCCCTCCCTGCTAGATAGCCCTTCCCCACCTCCCCACCACATCCCCTGGGTCCTCAGGACATCTACAGCAACTTCCCACAGGAATGTCATGTGAGGAAAGCATCTAAAGCTTTTGCAGCTGAAATGCCATGTAAACAAGGAGGTAAGTTCACCCCACCCCACACTCCACGGCTCTTGTGATGTTGATTTTTTTTTAATGGCCACTGACCACATTTTGGGAACCTACAGGAGAGCTGGTCCCTGCACCAACAGGTTTGAGGTCTTTCAGCCTCATCCTCCATGATGCTGAGTACTCAGAGCCCCAGCTGGCTTCCAGGCCAAGTCAGGGTGCCCCTGGGAGATTTGCCTGTATAAGGGCTCCGATGTCTGGCATGTTGTCTGGAAAGCACTGTGTAAAGAGAGACAATTACCACAGCCCTTTCCCGAAAGGAAATTCCATCTTGGCCCGGAACAGCACTGTGCTGTGGCAGAGCACAGCCCTGGCAGAGCAGGCTGGGCTGTGAGCAGGGCTCTGCCCTCCCCCGGCAGCATGTCAAGGGAAATTGGCTTTTCGGTGGGACACACTGCTTTAATGAGAGCCCATATGTTCCTGAGTTATCTGTTCTGATTCCCCCTTATTATCCCAATGCCTCTATCACCACCCCCCTGCCTCTACCCTCCCCTCAGGCCCCCACCGCCATGCAGAGGTTAAATAAAATATCATTTCCTTCTAATTTAGCCTTTGTCTGTGGCAATCAAAATGCCCTTCAGGCCCCTGTGGATTCAACCTTCCAGGTCAGGGTAGGACATGGGAAACCCCTTCCCAGGCATTTCACTGTAGATAATGTCGTGGCTGATTCATGAGATCGTTCAGAGCGCTGCCTTCCGCTGTGGCTGCAGCTTTTGGTGCTCGGGGTCTACCTCCTTTTCCCTCCCCACAACACCACCTCTCCTGGCCAGATGTTCCAAACCATCTCCTGGGACATACAAGAGGAGTGCTCAGGAGGAAAAGAAAAATAAGAGCAGGTTAGATCTAATGCAGCAAAATCTCTGTGCAGGGGAGGAAACAGCTGTGTGAGTCCAGAGAGCAAGAGAACTCTGTCCCTGCTCCAGGAGGGGCTGAGCCAGGGAAGCAGCAATGCTTTGCAATTCTGCCGCTCCTGTTTGAGCCCTTGAGTGCCAGAGTGGACAGAAGAAGTGGGAGGACTCCTGTTGTGATACTGCTGGGCAAATATAGCACGAGACAGAGTAAAATACACAAATATGCCTCTAGAAACATCACCTGTGTGTTATTCGTTAGGTTGAGGGTGCAATACAAAGCAGCGGCATATATTTTTATTTTTTATAAAATCCAATATCCTGTTCAGCATCTTCCTGGAGACTCCCTCTAACATAACACCCAACAGAGATCATGCTGGTAAAAGAACCAATGGTGTAAAAGGAAGGCCTATAAAGGACAGTATATAATTTATAATGGAGTGTTGTTATTTTAACCTCTCCTTCCTTGTTCAGGTTTATGTATTTGAGTTGAAAGTGCAGAGGTGGCAGAGAGATAGTGTTAACTTCACCCTATAACATGCAATATAGGTAAAAAGGGGGGAAGGCTGCCTTGTTTTTATCACTTGTGTGGTCTCCAAGGTAAGTAGGATGAGTATGGAAGGAAAGTCTCTAGTTTTGCTGTCCCACGCATTTTTCTGGCCGGGTTTGTCCATTTCTGACATGTTTGAGTGTGCAAATATGTGGCTGGGGAACAGACACGACTGTCATGTGTCCTAGGACTTGGCCACAAGTATCTCCTCACTGTCTGCTCTGAGCAGGAGACGGAGTAGGGATGCAGGAAAAAGCAAGCACTGAGTGAAGGACAAGGTATGGGTTGTTTGTGTGCATCCATGGGTTATCCATGGGTTAAGAATCCTGTATCGTTGGTGGATGAAGCTGTAGGGAATTAGATCACAGGATCCTTTCAGAAATAGAATCTATCTATATGTCGTCTATCTAGCTATCATCTATATCTATCTATCATCTATCTATCTATCTATCTATCTATCTATCTAATCTATCTGTCTATCTATCTATTATCTATCATCTATCTATCTATCTATCTATCTATCTATCATCTATTTTAAAGCAGCAGCCTCCTAAATAGCTATTTCAAGCATTTCAAAAAGCCAAGCTGGCAAGACATGAAAATGAGAGGGAGACAGCAGGGTGGGGAAAGCGCCTGAGAGCCGGGAATAGAGGACAAATGGTCCCCACCCCTGCAATGGTCCCAGCCCCCATTCTCACCCTGCTAACACCCCTCCCTTTGGTAAACAGAGACAGGCAGGTTGGCACCTTGTCTCCTCAGACAAAGGAGCTGGCCCTTTGTTTCGCTGTGTGACTCCCTGGCAGATGGGGGCTGGAGGGTGCCTGAGGGGTCTTGTTCAAGGAAAGGCTCCAGTATGCAAAACTCGCCCACAGGCAGACAGGAGAGGGATGGCTTCCCTCCTGTGAAGGAGCTGGGTGAAACAGTTTTTGTCTCCTGATGGTTCTTTTTTGACTTTGAGGAGACATAAGTAGTCTGTAGTTTTACTTACTGAGCCTTTTGTTTTTAAAGGAACTGAGAGGGAAACCTGGCATTTGGAGCCAATCTTTATTTCTGAAGAGGGGGAAAGTCGAAATCCTGACGTCAGAAATGTGTGCATATTTCAAATATTTAAAATTCTTGCACAAAATTTCTTAGGAGGTGAGAATCTGACCCATAAATCAGTGAGATGCAAGCTTTGCAAAGTCCTCATAGTTGCCAATCCTTGCTTCCAGCCCCAGGGGATTTATTGGTTTTTATTCTTGTTGCTTTCAGTGGGGTAAGAGAGGAAGACAGAGAGGAAATAGCCAAGCCAAGGAACAAGAGTTGATGAGAAGCCCATAGTCAGTTGGTCAGTTAGTCTATCACTCAATTGTGTGTTTTAACCAGGTCTTCTTCCAAGGCCATTGCACCACATGTGTGGCCTGAGCTGAATGTATGTACTTTCTCCAGCCTCCTACAAAGCAAAAAGCCAGGCTGAGGCAATCACATCTCTGAAAATATATTGATTTCTTTTGGGAAGTGTCAGGCACTGCACGGGGAGATTCATTTCCATACGCAGCTCTGCTGTGATGGCAGCTCAGCTCTGGCCCTGTGGATGGGCAGTCTCTGGTTTGAAATAGTCATCATCAATGGACCTGTCGTGCTGCTTTGGAGGTCTCAGACTGGCTGGTGACAGGAAGATGCCCACACTGCTCTTGGCATGATTTGCCCCCTTGTTTCATTATTTTCCTCCCTTACTCTGACCTATTATTAACAGACCCACCTTCTACCTAGTGTTTCTGTTTCCCCTGATATATTTGTAAAAGGCCTCTTATTCTCCTTAATCCCTTTGGCTATAATTAACTCATTCTGCATTTTTGCTGCCCTTATCTTTTCCCTGCAAGCCTTAACTGACTGAATATTCTTGTTTGGTTGCCTCCCTGTTTTCCATTTCTACTAAAGGTTTTCTTTTTAATCCTTAGATCTCTGAGCAGGCTTATTTCTTGCATTTTTCTTCTTTATTTACTCTTCTTCTCCTCTCCCACCTTACTTACTGTGTGTGTAAGGACCCCATCTGCCTTACACACATGTAGATACCAGGACTGACTCACATGGCACTTTACTTGCTCAATTTCTTAATTCCTTTCAACTCATTCACCTACCTTTTTTCTTTCGCACTTAATTTTGTTTTGTTTTGGTTTTGGGTTTTTTGTTTGGTTTTGGTTTTTTTTTTTTTTGCAATGCTGGATTTGCCCTTACTTTTTGGGAGACTCCTACCTTCTCAGACAGTTTCTTTCTTTCACCCAATACTTTTTGTTCTACAAAAAACATGTGAAGTAAAACCTATTTCTTTTTCAGAAAACATTATTTATTCAGAATTTTTTTTTGACCCAGAAAAGAAGAAGGGCTGAATGTGGACCCAGAGCTCGCCAGCACCATGTTGCTGTGGATTGGGGTGGTAAAAGCCCTCAAGGGATGGTGCAGACCTGTTCACCACAGCCGTGTTGAGGCAGCCTGTCCTGCCTGCTATTTTAGGGTGCAGAAGGAGGGGGCTTGGGCCAGCCTCTCACTCCTCAACCCAGTGCTACCACCTGCCTTAGGAGCAAGCATGGCGAGAGGATGATTTAACTGCTAATTAAGAGATATAAACACAAGTGAGATCTCCAGCCATGGTTTTCCTCTCCCTCCCAAGGACACCGAAGGAGAGGCCACCAGGCCATGCAGGTACACCATGTAATGCAGTGAGTGGGAATGGGGATGAACAGCCCATTCTTTTGTTCCTGTTATTGTGGAAACACAGGCTAAAGCAGATGCCTTTGGTGGAGAGGGTTGGCTGCCCACTCAACTCCATGCTCAGTCCTGGGTGAGGGCAGCAGCAACTGCCCATGACCATGGCCACAGCCATGGGGCCTTGGTCCCCATCATCACTCTTTACAATGCCCATGGCCACTTTTTTTGCCCTTTACTCTCCTCCAGTTTCAGGCTCTGCTGCTCCAGCATTGCGGTTCAGCAGGGTACAGTGGGGGAGGGAAGGAGGAAGAAGTTTGGGGGGATTGTTTTACAGAAAAAAAAGAAGAAAAAAGTGAAAAGGCAGTCCTCTGGGGCCTGGGCATATTGGTGGTTTTGCCACTTCCGTTGCCTGATCCACCTTTTCAGACACGCATGAGGAGACTTCTGAGAACTGCCCCGAGCACTGCGGCATCTCGGCGCAGGCAAGGGGACAAGCGGTGCTCAGCACGCCGGGAAGGGCAGCAGCCAGGCCAGGCTGCTCCCAAACACACACTCACGCATGCACACCTACCAGCCTCCTTCCACAAAAGAGGCTTCTTTCATTTCCTGCGAGAGGAGGAGGTGGGAGAGAGGGAACTTGAAGGCTGCAAATTCCTCAGCCACATATCTCGCCTCCCTCTCCTTTCCTATGCTGCCTGCCAGCTCCACGTTCAGGAGCTGTGGCTCCTGCTTCCCATACAAATAGGCAAGGCTGAACAACTGTGCCTTTAAACCTTCTGAAACATTCTGTTGCTTTGGGGGTTGTTTTCTTATCACAGTATTTGTGTGCTTGCCTGTCAGAGCCACCTCAAGGCTGCTCTGACTCCATAGGGCCAAGTTGTTGGGTAGCTGGTTTGGAGCACAGGCATGCCTTGTGCTGTGGCTTAAGCATTTTTTCCACCCCAGCTGCCCCCTTCTTGCCCCCAGCCAGCCCCAGGAAGCTTGTCTTCATGCATATTGACAATTACCCTGTGCTGGAGCAAGGCTTTTCCAAACCTTCAGCACTATACCCGCCATTTCAAAGGGATATTGCTGTCAAGCACACAGCTTGTCACAAAACTGTGGACTGGAGACACTAAAGCAGCAGGTGGTACCCAGGTGTGTTAGGCTAATCCTCAGCTTTCTAAGGCAGGGTTACTTTCCCTCATGAGTAACTAGGACAAGCACAGGAGAGGCAGACGGTGTTTCTGTTTCAGTTACGTGATGCTTTCAGGCTTTCCTTTATTTTTTACAAGGTAGTTTCTATTGCTTCTCCTGTGTCAGGGACAGAAACATTAGGGGTAAATGGGTGAGATCTTATTCTCACACCAGCCACCCCAGGGCTGCCGTGGCTGTGAGGTGGTGATGGTTCTTAGCCCATACAGAGCATCCTGATGCAGTGCTGTGGCTCACTTAGAGCCACTACTGATGCAGGGGGGAGCCCAGCTGCCTCTTCTCTTTCTTTGCCTGACCCTGCAGGCATAAACGAGTGGTATCAATCAGAAATCATGCCTGAAAGTCAAGTAGATTTTGTGTTCATCTAAATAGGGGAAATCCTGTGCACTGAGATTTCAGGACCTGGTGGCTGGAGTGCAAAATGCATGGAGAGAAAGTGCGCTTCTGCAGAACATTTCCCAAGGCATCCAAGGACTCTCTGAAACCCACAAAGCTTGCCCTAAAACCACAGCTACAACAAAAGAGGAAGAGTCCACAGCAGAACTGGGAGCATATCAAACCTTGCAAAATCGGTCTCTTTCTGTGGTGGGGGGCATGTGTATAAATACATACGTACAGATACATGGAGAGAGAGCTGTGCTTGTTCAGCATTGCGGCTAAAAGTGAAGGCAGACTGCAGCGATGCTGAGCAGGGCTGGTGATTTCAGGCAGGGCTGGAGCAAGGGGAGTGGCCTGAACCGGTGGCTTCACAAGGAGAATGACCAGTCTTCTCAGGACCTAGTGCAGTATATTTACAGGATTCTGGGTGGCTTGTGAGGTAAATTCAGCAAAGATGTAAATGGGAGAGTGAACCATGAGAAAGAGAGAAGCAAGGAAGAGGGTGGAGATGAAAAGATGTCCAAGTGGTGCAGAATGCGTAGGGTAAAAGGAGTGTAATTTCCAAGTGACACTAAGGAAGAACATAAGAAAAGAAAGTAAAAAGACTGTGTTAAAATATAGCCAGCTGGCTAACATGCCAGTACCATCTCTGTTCTCATCAGTCCTGACACCACTGGGCACAGCCAATGCTGTTCCGAGTTGTGCAAGGTCCCATGAAGACAGTGTTAATAGCTGATCCCAGTAAGACTCTGCCCAAGGTGGCTGCTTTTCTGGGCATTTAGTCAGGAGCTCAGGGTTAACTCTTTCTGTGATGCAGGACCTTTGCTGTGCAGGTGTGTGTCCCTCCTGAACAGCTTTGCTGCAGCTGGAATGACTCTCCACAGGGATCTTGACAAAGAAAGGAAATTCCCAAAGCCTGTGCCTGGACACATTGTCTGTAAGAGCTGTTGCTTCATCTGGACAATCCTCTGAGCTCATAGTGCTGGTGCATACTTTGGGAATGTGCCTGTGGTATGGTTTGCAGTCAGAGCTGCATATTTTGCCTGCTGCATGTATCCAGCTGCAAGTTTCCATTCTCAGCATGTGGTACGTCCAAGGCCTGCACTAACACAGTTTAATGGATTGCCACAACCTACGTGATGTAGAAAAATCCTGCCTTAACTGAGCAGGCATAGACAGTAGGGCTCTGAGCTAAGCAGGTGTAGAGCCTGTTCTAAATCTCAGGAGTCTGTAGCTCCTGGGCACAGTGGACTCACCTCCTGGAGGACTTTAAAAAGCACAGAAGAAGGAAATGTACTGGAGATCTTTGCTGCTATGTCAGTTCTTCTGAGCACGAGGTGAGCAGAAAAGTAGCTACTCCATGCTATGTCTGGACTGCAGGCAGGAAGTCTCCACTGGACAAGCCACAGCCCTGGTTCCCTGAGCACCTCGTCCAGGCCAAGGATGTGGTTGAGGCTCCCTGACCTCCTCTAGCCCACACACCCAATCTTTCTTCCCAGGAAGTCAGATCAGAGCTGTTGTAACCCTCAAGTTGGAAGGTCCAAGGAGTGGCTGATACCAGGGGTTATGGCAGCATTTCTATCTCAGAGGTTATCCATGTCTTGCCTTCCACTGGAGCAAAATTCACTTTCATATCCCTCAAAGTCAGCCTGCTGTGGAATTGGTGGAGAAAAAGTGTAAAGCAAGAAGATAATGCAGCGGGGGAGCATTTCTTTGCATCTTTCCTGGGTAGAGGCATCATCCCTGTTCCCATCACTTGTAGGACCAGCTGTGATTTCTGGCAATGCCGGACACAGCCATCACTCTCTGGGTTCCTTTCCCTTTCATTGTCCCTCTAGAGAACAGGACTCCTGTTAAAAACCCTGCAAGTATCATTGAGAGCCAGCTCTATTATTCACCAGCCAGTGAAGCAAGACAGGCATACTCTCCCACAACCTAGGGATGCCCCTCTGATCTATTACCAATGGGGCTATCTTTAATGGGATCAGAGCCTGCCCTTTTTCACATCCCACAGGGACAACACCTGCCCACCAGAGAACAAAGAAGAGACCTGTTGTGATGGGAAAAAAGACAGGGTTCTCTCCAGAGAGGCAGTGAGGCTGTTTGATTAAGAGCATCTTTCTCCCAGCCAGCTGGTTTGCTAGTGAAACAACAAACTAGACTTCATCTTTATGCAAGAGAGAAAATCTCTGTGCAGCAAATGCCACGAGTCCCATTTTACTCACCTATATAAACCACAAGAAATCTGGGGAAATCTTTGTGAAGAAAACTGTAGGAGTAAGAGGGAAAATATTTCTGCCTAAACAAAATATTTTTTAAAATATTTTTAAAGGGTAATTTCAGCTCAATATTTGAAATTCTGCAGCAAAGAGATCTATCTAGAAGCTTCATCTCTAGCTGCTCTTCCTCAAAAGGCACAAATTATCATTGCTATACATTTCTCTGTAGCCCCAGTCTTTGCAGAGGTACAGCATCCCAGTCAGGCAGGTCCAATTCCAGCTGTGTTTTCTGCATGAATGTTCTCTGGAAACTGTCCCATGTGTGCATTCCCATCTGCCCAGGGGTGCCCTTCATCTGCAACACTCCCAGTCCTGGGGCAAGAAACCAGGACAGGACCATACAACCCCCATCTCCTTGACAGTAGTGCCAAACTCCAAAGCAAACCATGCCTTGTTTTTCTCTGCCCGTTTCTCAAATTGGAGACCAGACTTCATTGCTGGTACTTATCCCATGAGCTGCCCAGAGCAAAACTGGGATATGAGCACAGGTGCAAGTGCCAAGGGGGTCAGAAGAAGGTTGCCTGTGACCCAGGGGCCTCTTTGTGGTACATGGTTCATTAGCCCTGTCCAGAGTTAGACTGGAAGGACTCAGGCATGCTTAGATGTGTTTGTGCATCCAGTTTCTTTGGCAGTTTGGTGACTCTGGCAGAAGTGTAGTTGTGAGCCAAGCTTTATTCCAGTGGATGTAGCACGTAGCAAGAAGTTCACCTTCAGTTAGAGAGGATCTTAATATGACCTTCCGTGAAAAAGGGGCATTGTTTTGAGTTGTTAAACAGCTGCTGTGTTCCACCCCACTAATGGCTGCAATTCAGGAGTGAATAATATAAGCCTTAGATAAACAGCCGGTAAAATAATTTGGGATCTTTCCTGGCGGGGGGGAAGCAGGCAAGTTACTCAACAAAAAGAAATTATTATTCTCACTGCCTAGGAAATGAAGTGTTCTCCTTTTCATCATCAAGTGGGCTGTCACACAATCTCTCCCCGCCCTTCTGGAAGCCACCCAATGCCATTTGCAGTGCTCTCTTGCCATCTTCACTCTCATAGGAAGCAAGAAACGGTTTTAATTTGGATTCATGCATCTTCTCTCTTTTCCCTTCCAACCTTTGTCTCCTTCTTCATCCCATCCTCGATCTTCTTAAAAACAACCCTCCCAAAATGCCTTCTACCATTCTGTACAGGCACAAATACCATCTCCTTGCTTGAAGCAGCCATGACAAGACCGCAAGAGAACCAAAGTTTCCCCAGGCGCTCTCTCCTGCCAAGCTCCGTGTGTCCGCTCGGTACACGCTGTGTCTGCTGGGCTGGGCAGGACTGCAGAGCGCTGGGCCTTGGGTCTTGGCCTCCATCGGATGAACAATTTCCCGTTGAAGGTTACTCACTTCCTGTTTTCCGTATTTAGACAATCTGGGCCTATTGGGAGCTTTGATTTGTTGTAAACTTCAGCTGTTTTAAACGTTAAGTCGCGGGAGACTGTGGTAAGGGGGAGGAGGGGGAAAAGCCTGGAGACAAATGAGGGCTATTTAATACCAGGACTGTGTTCTCTCTGCAGTGTTCTAGTGACCATTAGAGCATGTGAAAGGAAGGTCAGGGGCTGACAGCATGGGAGATGGCGAAAGGGCTGCTTCACAATGGGCTGTGGCTGGAGGCTCTGCGTGCAGCTCAGTGTGTGCGTGGTCAGCTTGTGGAATCAGCCAGGGGATGCACTCCAGTGACCATTTTCTCCAATGTGTCATTTGTGCCACAAGCAGCTGTATGGAGGTGGTAGCAGCAGTGCAGCAGCTCCACAGCGAAGGCAGGGAGGAGCCTCTAACCCAGAGAGTGCTGTGCCCTTTCCCTGTGCCTATCAGTGCACACCACATGCTGACATTTGTTAGAACTTGCCCAGAAGTTTGCTAGGCTGGAGCAAGTTAACACTTGTGTGTAGCTGATAGGGCAGGTCATGTCTTTTTTATGCCTGCTTTGCAAGGGTAAACTGAGGCACAGAGCACTGTAATTCTGCTTGTTATCAGAAAGTGAGCATGTGAGGGAATGGGGTGAGTCCTGGCACCAGTCGGGCAGTGGTCTGCCTCCAGAGATGTGCTTTTTCATCAAGAACATCTTCCCTGTGCTGGTGGGAGTAATGCTTAGAAAGAGAAGAATAATGTACAGTCTAGAGTGCCTGTGGCTCAAAGGTTATGTGAACAATTTTGTTCCTTTTTGTTCATCTAGCTCTCTTCTATCTATGATTAACTCTCAAAATGGAATGGTTTTACTTCCAAATTTTTCAAGGAGCTACAAAAAAAGAAAAGAAAACTAAAATAATGGGTGGGCTGAACTAAAGCAGGAGATGGTAAATTAATCTGACTTTTACAGCAAAATCTAGTAGGGATTGCATTGAAATCACCCTAGCAGTATAACCTGCCACCAGAATGCCAATGTGGGCAAGTGGGAGTGAATTAAAGAACCAGAGATAAAAAATCACAATAGGCAACAAAATGTTCCAGGTGAAGAAATCTGCCATGTACTCTCTGCCTGACAGAGAGCAGGCAGGAGCTGAATCAAGAGCCAGAGGAAAATAAAAGCACCGGGGAAGACTCTGGTGAAGCACTGAAGTGTTTAGAAGAAACAAGGGTCCATGTTCACACGCTGGCATTGCTGGGCCCAACTCCAAGTGATTTACACAGGCTCTTGACCCTCCTGAGCCAGAGTCAACTTTCCCCCAAATAACTCTCTGCAGCCCAGAGTGCAGAACCGCAGAGAGAGGCACGTGCAGGATATAGGCAGGTGGCTGTTTTCTGCCTGGCACTGCTGCATAGGCTGGGCTAACATTATACTTCCCTGATTCAGGTTTTTATAGACTGAACAGTAGCAGTTCCCTCCCTCGGTGGTATGTCAGAGCCTTTCCCTGAAGAAGGGATTCGTTCTCTATTGTCTTTCTACCTGATAGACGTTTTCTCTGCTGTATCTCTTACCCTGCGACTGCATTCTGTTCAGATGTGCTTTCGGTGCTCAGAAATGCAACTTAGTTCTTACTGCAAATGCAGGGTAGTTCTGCAGTGTCTCCCCTAAGTTTCCTCTGATGGGGTTCTCGACCTCTCAGCAGCACCTTGGTGCAATCTGAGCCCTGGATTTAGGGCAAGCTCTGGATCTGACAGGGACACATCAGGCTGAACCACCACTGCAAAGCCAGCACCATAGAGAATTGCACCCAGAGCTGTTCAGGCAAATGGTGTCTCTGAATTGGCACCAGTCGGCTGCCCTGATGCTGAGGTTTGATCTGTTAGACCCAGAGCAGCCTGGTTTGCACTCATATCAGCATGCTAAAAGAACAGTCACTTAATCTCACTTAGAAATGTTTACTTGCAAGGACCAGATGGCCCAGGGAGTTGGGCTAAACAAAGCATTTTACTTCTAGGTCATGCATTCTAATCCAGTCCAGGTTGGTGATAAATGAACATACTCACCTGTTAGCCACTTTTGGCTTCATTTTTGGTTGTTTTCCAGGCTAATTTCCAAGGGGAGATGCCACACCACAAAATCCCCCTCTCTGCCCTGCCACAGTTGGTACTGATTTGAGTGTCTCTGCGGAGAAGCCAAGGATCAAATGCTCCATGGCGCCAGACTGTTTTCTTTTGCAGCCTGCAGGTAAGGGGAAGTTGTCCTGTGTCTGGCTGTATCATGCCTGCTCTGTGGATGGGCAGGAGTTCAGTTTGCAAATCTGCTGCTCCAACCCCCTCCACCAATGTGAAATTAATTTTTAAAAAATGGGAAAATGCTTAATTGCAGTTGACATATAGGCACTCTCTGCTATGAACTTTACACGCAATCACAGATAACAGCATCAAAATTAATGCCTGCTTCCCACTTGTCCTGCTATAAGCAATAAACGTTTGGCAAGTCAGTAAATAACAAAATTCTCATGTGGCCATCTACAGGTCACCAGGATACTTAAGAAGTTTGCGTTAATTATACCACGTTTGCCATCAAAGAGGGGATATTAACCCTTTCGAGCTGTTGCAGGAAAGCACTGGAGTAATTTGAAAGTAAGTAAATGAAGTCTTGTCACTAAAAGTGCAACCTTTGCAAAATAATAATAAAAGGAAGTGATGTTTGAAGCAAAAACCTCACTAGACATCATGGAAAATACAGTACCTTTTCAGCTTTCCTTTTATTTATTTTGTATTTTGACATCAAACACTCCCTGTAACCTAATCTTCTTGGCTTTTGATGTGGCCGTGGAGACATGACAATTAAGCACGGCTTAAAACAATAATCCCAACAACAGGAACCAAAGGCAAGTAATGTCAGGGTTCCCCCCTCACAAAAAGCCTGTCCCCCAGTGTTTGGTGGTAGTGAAAGGACTATAAATCCCAATTTGTTGCCTCGATATCTGTTCTGTGCTTACACTTTACGTTGAACTTTACACACTTGCTCCATTTCCATTCCCTGCTGTTTGTTTTTCTTCTGCTATGCAAAATGTCTGGAGACAAACATGATACACACATTGCAGAGAGATGGTTTGATCTTTCACAGATTAGTGCCACCTGACAAACACGGGATTATTTATTATCTGTGTTGCAGGAACTGCTGAAGGCCCCGCTCAGAGAGGCACGCTCCTCCGGGCGCTGGGGGATGCACCACCCCTCCTGACAGCCTGATGGATCATGGCCCCAGTTCTGTCAGCAGATCCGACCAAACCAGCAAAATACCAGCAGAGAGGCAGCCCCTAGGTGAGCCACCATCACAGCCTGAATGGATGTGTGATGTGCAACCAAAGCAAACAGCTTGATTATTTCGTATTTTAAAGAGATGTTGCTAGTTCTCCTTTTTCAGCTATTCAAAGATGGAGGGAGAGAAGCTGAGCTTAGTTACAACCCCGTTTTAAACCTGTCTGAAAAAGAACATGTTTCTTTTTAAATGAAGCTTGCATGGTATGCTATAAACTGCCTCCTTTTTTTTTTTTCTTCTTTTTTTTTTTAATAGGTGTTTGCACTAAGCCTTGCTAAACAAGTTAGAGAGATGATTAACTCGTCTGAAACGATGCGGGAAGGCCTCGTCCCAGTTGCATGTTCTTCCTTCAGCACATCGAGAGCTGCTGCTGCTGCTCCGTGGTATTCACGAGCAGGGCTTGCAAGCTGGGCTGGGCAGGAGGCTGCAGGGGGAAAGAGAAGCACTGGTAGAAAGGGCTGGAATTTACACACACGCTGAAAAAGGAACTCAGGCTATTTTTTTCCTTAATGAGTAAAGAGTTATCCCCAAGCTGGTTTCCACAGAAGTGAGACACATCTTCCAGGGGGTCAAAGGAGGAAACCCAAAGTTCATTAGCAGTTTTCTTGAAAATATTGCTGCCCCTGCAGCAGCAATGCCCACCCCTGCTCATGTCAGGGGGACTTTGCAAGACTTTGTAAGGTCCTTCTGTGGGTCAGACTTGACTGTGTGATGAAAGCAGCTGCAAAATTTTGGCCGTAGAAGATCTGTCTGGTAAGCACTTTTCTCCATCCTCACATGCCAGCCCATGTGTACAGCCCCCTGTACTCAGGGCTGTTCCCAGGGCAGCACTGAGCAGTTCTGGGCTGGCCATCCACCCTTGCTCCCTTCACGACACTGATAATGACAAATGGCAAGGAACAGGTTTCCAGGTTGAGAGTGTTCCTTTGGAGAACTTTCCCTGGTCTAATACAGGTCCTGCCTTGAAACCCATTAAGCAGCTGGCCACTTTTCTAAGTTTACAGTGCCTTTAAAATGTGTTTTTAATGCAAAAGTATTTCTCCAAACACTTTAAAAGAAACAACACACCAAAAAAAAATCTCGAGAAAAACCACAGTTCATCATCTGCAACGTGGCTGCTGCCTGAAATTTTAAACTAGCTTAGAAACTTTAGTGCACTTAACCACCTGGCCTTGTTACCCCAAAACAGCACTGAAGAATGAGTTTTGTACCTGTGGTTTTAATACTAAATCATTCTTTAGCTACCTCTTTTTGTCCTACCCTGTTAGGTTTTTGAAATATCAATATGGCAACGACGATAGTTTTTCCCCTCCCTACTAAATGCAGCTTTTATAACATGAAGCTGGGCACAGGTAGTTTCACAAAAAAGGTATTTTATTATTCTTAGCAATATTCACCTTGAAGGAATATGAGGAAAGCATACACTTTTTACAGACAATATATAAACATGTTGTACATAATTAACAATAACTTAGTTCACTAATCCAAAAATAAGCAAAATAAAAATTAAAATAAAAACAGAAAATACTGAAGATTTTTTTTATGCTGATACAAGTACAAAATAATTTAAATCTCGACTGCCGTTGTCTATGCTGCAGTGACTGACAATATATTGCACTTTGTCAACTGTATCAGTAATCCCTGTCTTTCACCCACATCCCTTCCCCTCTGCCCAAATCCTACAGAAATTTGAGTTGGGTACAAATAATGTACAACTGTACCATTGTAAAAGGTAAAAAGTAAGAAGGACCTAATTTTTTACCTCAGTAGATTAAAAATTCTTATGATTTCTCCCAACCAATTTAGTTTCCCATTTATTTCCACTTCTTTACAAAGTGCACCTATATGCCTATGCAGACCAAAAAAAAGGAGGAAAGCAGGATTTTCATGGCTGCTTGGTTCTTAATTATAAAATACTAGAATTACAGGTTTAAAAAACAATTTACATACATCCATTTTTTTGTTTCATTCTGTTTTTTCTTTAAAGCAGGACTTTTGCAGTAAAGATACAATTTGGCTTGATCCAAAAAAAAAACCAAAAACAAAAAATACCCCAACAACAAAATAGTTAAAATTTTAAAAAACAAAATAAAAAGCTTGTCACAGAGTTAAGCTTACGTGGTTTACATTATCAAACCCCTCTGTTCATTGGGGCATTTTCATCAGAAGTATAGCTAAATATGTACACTGTATGTTATACTGGAGCTTGTGTTCACGAGAGGCATCAGATCATAACAATCAATAGAATACACTTCACATTGGCAATAGCTTTGTTTTCGGTCATTTACGTACAATACGGTTTAATAATGGGAGATTTAATTTTTTTTTTCTTCTTTTTTTTTTTTTCATATAAAATCCGCTACGGAAAACAGACGTTCCCCTTAGAACGATGCTTTCCCTCGTCTCATCAGCTGTCACTGTGTCTGGGATTTGACGGATGTGTGAAGCTCAAACTGATTGTCTCTCTTTTTCCCCTCTCCAGTGATCTCAACCTCATTTCTGCCCTTCCTCCCTGTGAAGTCCACCGGGGCCTGGATGCCTGAGACAGCACGAGCTGGCTGTGTGGACGTGGTGGCCACACTGCCTGAAGTTTACCCAAGCAGCTAATCTGCATTTTTAAGCGACAGCTGCCAACACAACAGAACAAAATGCTTCAACCTCTAAAGTCTGCGAGCGGGATGGTTTTTGTGCCCCGTGATGGTTTTGGCTGTGCTAGAACTTAGCTGCGACACAGTTTTGGTAAATGCCTGTATCTCACCCCTTGCTAGTGCAGGATTGCCTTCCCCAGAGTTTTTCCCAAAGGTTTGCCTGACCTAGGTTGTCTGTTTGGAGGAACAATAGGGTAGTTGGGAGAGGGGCTCTTTTTTTAAATAAATCTTTCATGTTAGGGAAAAGAATGAAGGAATTGTGTCAAAATAATCACCATCTTGGGCATATTAAAATCCCGTATTACGGCTACATTTTTGCTTTGTTCCTCGCCCTCGCAATCTTTTCCCCCTTCCTAGTAACTTTGGTATGGAAGATAGATGGAGCTAATCCAAGAGGGCTGTCAAGTACATTTCCCCTCTCCTCCTTGTTTTGAAGGCAGCTTTTCTTACAGGGTAGCCATTGCAATGACAGCACAAAAACATGCAATCAGAGGGGTTGAGGCTTTTTGTGGAAAACAAAATAAATATGACTTTGTGTCTGATTTTAAAAATTACAGTTTAATAAAGATGTCCTTTTCGTTTTTGCCCTTTTTTTCTTTTTTGCCTTTTTTTTCTTTTTTTTTTTTCTTTTTTTCTTCTTTTTTTTCCCCATCCCAAAGTCCGCAATAGAAATCCAGCATGTCTGGCTTCCAGTGAGCCAATTCCATCCTGGGAGGCTGCTTATATCTCTTTACAATATTCACAGTAATAACAAAGAGAGAAAGGAAAGCCAGTTCCAAGCCTTCTCCTTCAGCTTCTGCCATCTTTTGCTTCCTGCTGGACCATTAAGTATCGAACAGGTGAGTTCTTTTTTCTTATACCTGAGGGGGCAAAGTGCATTACAGGCACCACTACACATTTCTGCAGAAGACCCATCATTCACCAGGTTTTAGTCCAGCATTAAGAGTTAAATGACATGGGAGCAAAGATCTCCTTTTGCCATCCCTACATTCTCCTCTTGGCAGAACATTTTCTTACTTGGTGTCATCTTAGGCAAAGTCCCATGTTCTTAATATCTGGGTGGGTCTCTTGGTCATCAGGTTTTATCCCATGGCTGTAACCATGCTGGATGGGTGTGGGTGTCCAAATGAGATGCTGGAAGAGGGGTGGATGGGGGTAGGTGTTGGTAGGATGTGTCCAGAGTGGCTGAAAGGGGGCAAATGCCCCATGGGTGCCATGTGACTGGCAAGGGCAGCAGCGCTGAAGGGAGACGACTTCTCCTGCATGCACTTGGACAGTTCCTCAAAACACTCTGAGCCTTTCTTGCTTTTCTTTGATTTGTTGGACATTTTCCTATTCCTGGTCTGAATTCCTTCCTTTTTCATGGTCAGAGGCCTGTTCACCTGCAAGAAATGAGAAAATCAGGCTCATGCAGACAAAATGACCTTATTGTGCAAAAATGAAAATATTTGGACAGCCCCCATGTGTTTTTCCTGGATGGAGACCTTTTTCTGGCCAAAAAAAATGGTGTTTCTCTCTGCAGAACTTGTTTATATTGATTTGTTTAATAAAACCACACACACAAAAAACCCCTAGACATGAAAAACAAATTGAACTGAATTTGGCAGCTGATGAGTCTCTTTCCCGTAGGTTTACCCTCAGTCCTCATTCATTTCCTAATAGAAGATCAAACTAGGAGGCACATGCTGACCCAAATTCAGTCCTGAGACATGAGCAATCCTGTACCAGTAACCTCTGTTACTTGCAGTGTAAATAACGTTCCAGCATATCAAGTGTTCCTGCTTAGGATTAATTTCTTAAAAAAAAATAATACAACAAAGCCTTAGATATAATTATTATTTTGCAAGTCAAAATGAAGTTAGCCCATCAGGATTAAGTTTTGCACAGAGCCCATTCCAAATGGCCTCCATTTCTGGAGGGAAACGGCACACAAAACCCACTTAGTTAAAACCAAGTGTGGCAGCTCTGTTTTGCCTGGTTTGCCCAAGCGTCAGAAGCCAAGCTAATACATTGTAATGTCACTGAACTTAGCATCACTATGCTGACAAAGAACGGCTGTCACTTCCCAGGGGAACCTTAGAGACGGGGGAAGGAATAAAACAACAACCAAACCCCTGAAACCAATAAAAGCCTAGTGTACACCATGCAGTTAAGACATCAATCCAGGCTGGGCAAGCAGCGACACATGAGATGAGTAAATACTCACATTGTGCAATTTATAGTAGAGTCCGCAGGCATTACAAACTGGGTCCCCGTTTGCGTTACGTCGCCATAAGGTCGTGGTGGTTGTCTGACAGTTGGCACAACAAGTCCCTGCCCTCCTGGCCGCTGACTAACCAAAAGAAAAAGAAAATTAAAATGTATCACCAGGCGGAGGGAGATCATGAGAAAGGTCAAATTGGACTCAATATTTAGTTTGGGGAGAACCAGTTAGTAGGATTTTACAGAACATCAGGGCTGGAGGAAAGCTGCTGGCAGTTTTACGTTTTACGGCCGTTATGTTTTTGTTTAAATTTAAATATTCTCCTATGCAAACTGCAGTTTCAAGCCCCATGGTACTGTGTGCAAGAGAAGTAAGAAAAGAAACAATGAATCTCCAATTCCACAAACAAAAACTTTAGAGGGGGAGAAAAATAATTTTGACTTTTTCAAATTTTCCCTTTGCAGGATTCTAGAATGCGTCATGAAAAATGCATTTGCCTTTTTTCTTTTTCTTTAATGATCGATTTAGACTGTGCCAGTGTTGGGACTGGGTTTGAAAACAGGGAATCTTTAAGAATGTGATTTTTACCCCTACTCTGGCCCTTGAAAGGTGGACACAAAAGAAAACGAACCACATTACTTAGCTGGGTGCAGTATTTATCAGAGCCATCACTGAAAATTCAGTTTGCATTTACAAGTGAAAGGGAGAAAACAAAACCGGCTCCAACTTTCTTTAAATATTTAGCAAACCAAATTTCATGCCTTGCAGCAATGATTCCGCTGACCCGTCTGCCGCCTCTGTCCCTACTTAGCTCCTTGGCTGACAAGCCCTCAAACAACCGCCTTAAAATTAAACACAACCACCAAAAATCCACCACCCTTTCCTAAATCTATTGTTCTGCTGAAACCAAGGTGAGGGGAAAGAAAAATGCCCAAACATTCACCCACCTCCCAAAACAAGAACAGGAAAAGCAGAGCAGCAGGCGGCTGTGATTCCTGGATGGGCCCTTGTCTAGCAGACCCCACGATAAAGCGTCCTTTGTGCACAGACAGTGGCGTGCAAAGTGTTATGGACAGACTAACTGCACCCCGCATTTTGGGGAATTATTTTGTATCAGAAACATTCCCCCCTGCCTCTAGAAGTGGTCAAAATACCAAGTCCATTTTGAGCTACTGAGTTAATGCTGAGGACTCAGTATTTTCTTAAATTGGGGTTTACTTCCTAAAGCCTATCAATCGCGGTCATTCCCCGGGGGCCTTGCTCTCTGGATGTTTCTGCAATTAGCCATGGAGAGCCGTGGGGTGAAGCAGCAGCAAAGCTCCCAGTAATGCACAGGGCATCTCGGTGAGCACAGAGCCAGTCCCGGGGCAGTGGCTTTCCCAGAGAACTCCGTGCTCTTCCCTGCCTGCTGGCCCCGGTGGGGAGCCGGTGCCGCTGGAAGCACAGCCTGGCCCTCTCGCCAAAGAGGAGTACAGGGCTCTGTTCTCACTTGCTCCTGATTTATGCCATGGCCCTCTGAAACTTTCCCAAAGCTGATGGACGGCTCAGCAGCTTTAGGCAAGAATCAGGCCTTCGGAGACTCATATATTTCAGTGCCTTACTCGCCTGTGAGAACAGGCCAAAGGCAGAAAGAGGGGGTACCCCCTACTGCAAATGCACTCATGCAACCCAAACACAATTAATGCCAGACGTCCAAACGCTGACATTATTAATACGATCACTTTGCTATTGCATGGCAGATGAACAAATTCCCAAAGATGGCCATCTCCTCTCCCCCGCAAACAAGCAAACTACAGTGGAAAAAGGGGCAATAAACAAAGCTGTAAATCAATTAAAACAAAACAAAACATTTGAACAACTACACTAAAAGAAAACCTCTTTAGTGCCCCCCAAACCCTGCACAGTGAGCTAAGTATAACAGTCTCCCAACACACTGGAAGGTGGAGACCTATGTTTGCATATTTGAGATGGCTTACTGATACTCAACTATGCTGCTTAACTCTATGGCCTGTCCCATTCAGTCTGGAAAGCACTTGAGCCTGAGAGACGATAATGTTACACTGTTGTCTTAACATTTTTCTATATGTCAGTCACTTTAGAAGGCAAGTCATTAAGAAGCTTGCATAGCTGAAATTCTGACTCACGACAGAAATCTTCTGTATCCCATCCCAGCGTTAGAACAGTAATGCCAATTTTCTGCTCTCTAAACCTCATTGAAACTTGTCCACGAATAGCTAGGAGACTTAGGCACCATAAATCACAAAGCTCCAAAAAATATATTTATTATTCTTAGCATTTTACGCATTATTTGTGGAGTAGAGTGTATTAGAAATTTCAAAACAGCAAGCATGACTGGCAAGGCTTGCCTATAGAAACTCTCTAAAGCTTTTAGAGTCAGGAAACAGATACACAAAGTTTCCTTATCTTTAACGTACAGATATCCGGATAGGAAACTACTACCAGGAGCTTAGAAAGGACTTTTTTTTTTAAATCACTCAAATGAAAATACAAAGTATAGGTGACTCCATGGAAAAATAATAGGATTTTTTTTTAACAGTAGGGGATTGTCTGGGGAGGGAACCAATATTAATATTGCCAGAGAATATAAGAGCGAAAATTACTTCATGGCTTTTATACAAATAATTATGAAGCAGGGAGCAGTAGCTTTGACTCATCTGATTTGTTTTGCTTTTTTGGAGCTGGAACTTTTTTTTAGTCCATGGTGGAGGACATTCACACTCATAACCCTTTCGCTCCCAGTGTGTGCCCAAACCGTCCCAAGGGGCCAAATAAACGAGGAATTAAATGAAAAGCTGTCACCCGAGGATAAACGGGGAGCCGGACACACGATATCCCGCATGCATTGCGAGCGGCAGGGAGGCTCGGGACAGCTCGGTGGTCTGTGCCGGGATGGGGGCGGAGGGGTGGAGGGGAGATGTGCCCCGAGGCACGGCAGTGACCTCGCCGTGACTGACCCCCGTGTACTGTACAGCTCGGCTCCACGCAGGGGCTGAGCAGAGATGAGGCACGGCTGACTTGTGCCTGTGTGTGGTCCCTGCGCCTTATTTATCCCCAAACCCAGGAGAAACAGAGACACCTACCAGCCTTCGCTTGGGTTTAATGAGAGGTCGGTTTTGACCGTTCATTTTGTGGTAGAGCCCGCAGGCGTTACACAGGTAATGCCCGGTGCCGTCTCTTCTCCAGAGAGGGGTAGCAGTGGCTCCGCAGTTCACACACTCTCTGCCTTCTAAATGGAAACACGAAGAAACCGGATTTCTTTCTTTAAAAACAAATTCACAAAAGCTTTTTGCATTGTCCTTTAGGCATTTTTCAGAAGTCAAAACAGTGTGTTAATTTCTGTTAATTAAGCGCAACCAGACAGCAGTGACATCTACAGCACATGCAGCAAGGAGCTCAGTGTTTTGAGAACTCCCAGGCTCCGGTGGGTATTTTATGTCATGATCAGAAATAGGCAGCGCTCTCTGCAAGGTGAGAAAGAGTGACACTCTTATTGTGTCAGATGGAAGTTATCGTTTCAGCAAGAACTCCCTCAGACTGCACTGGGCACCGCTCCCCTCCCGTATCTATTGCACTCCGGTGGTGAAATCCTGTGTTCCCCTGCCACAAAAACACCCGGGCACGTGCACACAAACACACACACCTGCAAACACGCAGCACCTCAAAGAGAGAGTCAGAGGAAGAGGTTTTCTAGAATTAAATCTAAGCAAAAAAGACCTCTAATTCTGCACTTTCTTTTTTGTTGAAAATGCTACAGGATGAGAAAGTAGAGCTGAGCGGACTGGGAATGGATACAGAATACCAGAGGCTCAGTTGTGATTTTTGTTCTAAAGGCAGAAAAATGCTGTTAATGCTGTTCTTTGAGAAAGTTCAGTTTCACTGGAAATTACTGTAAAAAACCAGCTTTGAGTGCTTTTCTGGTTTTGTGATTTTTCAACAGTCCAGTCTGAATTTGGTAGGGAGCCGTTTACCTTCATTATTAGTTTCGGTAGTACAATGTGATAAACATGGCATTGTAGAATAGCTGTATTAAATAAAACACAACATGTAACTCCTAGATATCCGTCTCTGTCTCAGAAAGCTCCCTGGTAAAAGTTCATTTGCCTTGGATGGTTTGAGGGCAGGTCTGCTTAATATAGAAATCTCTCTTAATATAGTTTATGCAAATCCTAGAGTATTTAACTGGAAAGGAAGTTCTTTTTGCTAATAACTGAAGCAGGCCATGTTGAGTTCAGCAAGGCTTGTGTCTGCTTTAATCTAGGGAGTGGGTAGCTTTTAAACAACACAGTGTAGAGTGAAAAATGAGGGGAGCTCTGCAGCGCTGCATTTGTAGCTTTTGTCCCTCCTAGGGCAGGAAGCTGCAGGAGTCGTCCTGTCGTGAGTCTTAGTTTTCCTACAAAAACACTGAGTGGTCACGAACTTTCCCCAGTTCCTTGCACTGGGAGCTCCCTTACAGAGGGGGGAGAAAAAAAAGAAGCAACTGTAAAACAAAGCAAAAAAGGTCCTTGCTTCCCTCATCTAAAAATCATTGGCATCTACAGGACAAGAATTTTTGAAAAAGCTACTCAGGATCCCTCTATCTTTAGAGACCTGAATATTGAATCAGTTTCCAAACTCAGGAGGTTTGGGCTACCAATTGCCTGTAGTTTCTCTTCTATGCACTACCAAAAATACATACACATAGTAGCAACTGCCTGGAAATAATGGCAGAGAAAGAGTGTATTTTTCCCCTCGGAGGAATCATTTGAAACAGTACTGATGAGCTTGTAAAATAGCTGGTATTTTTGTTGCAAAACTCATAAGAGATCGCATTTCTAAATTATTGTCTACTTAAATAAAAACATGTAGGGTATTCATAAGCAAATATGTTCAATGGAATACATATGCAAACGCCTATAGAGCCATTTATTTTTAAAGGGCTGTCTAAATTCAGCCCCAATATATTGCAGTTAATTTCCTTCTATTGGTAAGAATGTTAAACCAGGAAGGTCATTAGAATTACATAAATTGTCATAATTTGTGTCTAGCTTTACAACTACTGTGATTCCAAAGTGGGGTCAAAACTTTGTCCACCACCTAATCTGTGGATTTAGGACTGCACTTTTAGAAGAAATGCAAGGAAGGGTTGTGAACATGGGAAAGGTCTACAGGCAGTCGTTTGGAAGCAGAGATATGTCTGATTCAGGGTTAAAAAAAAGGGGGGGGGGGCAGTATTTTCTAGTTAAAGTTAGGCTGGAGTAAGTTAGCAATGACTGGACACCTTAGTCTTTTGCACTGGTATGTAAACTATATTTGAACTTTTGCTCTTGTAAAATGCGAAGGGAAGAAGGCCCTCTGCGATCTGAAGGGGACCGGCCAGGGAAGTTTCGCTTTCATCTTGCGCTGGGGCCTTGGGTGGTGTTAATGAAGAGACGTGGAAATTGTGGAGAGAGAAATACCTATCGCCGGAAAGTCCCCATGTGTCACCCACGGGGTTTTGCCTGACTTGAGGGAGCAGGGTCGAGCCTGAGCCCCTCGGGAGGCTGAGGCCTGCTTTTCTCCGAGGAAAAGGGTTTGAGTTTCTTTCTCCATATAAATCCCTCTTTGTACAACACGGTCTGCTGGCTCGGACTGCCCTGGTCCCGTGCCCCGCGGCCCCTCCGAGCGCCCTGGGGCCACTGCCCGGCTGCCTTGGCACCCACAGGAGCTCGGCTCAAGCTCCATCTCCTAGTTAAAAAACCCAGACAAGCAGAACCAAGCAGTCACCTGTCCCTCTGTCGCGAAGAGGGCCAACACAAGGAGCCAGGCTGGCAGCAGCCCGCAGCCTCACCCCAACAGCTGGCGCAGCCACCCACCGCCCGCACGCAGCCCGGGAGCGCGGCCCTGCCACGCGGGACACTGCGGGGACACCACGGGGTGCCACACTTACCCGAACAGGACCTGGCCTTGCTCCGCGGCTTGGGGGTGAAGCTGGACGCGGGACCCCCCAGAAAGCTGCCCGGGTGGAAGAGGCTGCTGCTGTAGTCGTGGGCTGCCGGCACGTAGGAGGGGTAGGTGGGGATGGGGTGGTGGGTGGAGGGCTGGGCCCCCATGCTGGTGAGGCTGCTTCTGAGCGGGCTGGCGCTCTCCATTTTCATCCCCTCCGACAGCGACACTTGGTACTTGATGCTGTCTTTGTCCTCCTGCCGAGCCCCGGCGGAGGAAGAAGGGGAGGCGGCGCTGGTGGAGTTGGGGTCTGGGGACACTTCCTTGGGAGGGGTCGGGGGGAAGCCGAAGAGGTGGGAGCCGGAGTGCGAGGCCGGGGTGAGCGAAGACACGGAGGCGGTGCTGGAGGTGCTGCTGCCCGGGTACACCGAGATGGCCCCAGGCGCTCCGGCCGCCGAGGGGTGCAGGGGTGTCTTGGTGAAGGGGCTGACGGTCCAGGGGTTGTGGTGATGGGCAGACAGTGCCGCCTTGCTGCTGTCCAGCCAAGGGATCCCGGGGCTGTGGATAAGATGAGGCCGGCACATTTGACTCCCGGTGAGGCGGGCTGTAGAAACACAAGAGCGATTGGGGTCAGCGTGGGGCGGCTCAGCCCGGAGCGGCTCGGGGAAGTCCCCCAGCTGCCCGGGGCTGGGCAGCTCCTCGGTCTGCGGGCAGCCGGAGGACAGGCGGCCACGGGAGACACTTCACAACCCGGGAAAAAGCGGCCAGGCTGGTGCAGCAGCCCCTTCGCCCTGTCCTATCCGAGGGATATACCAGCCAGCCAGGCGAGAAGGAGCAAGGCGAGCAGGAGGGGGACCCAGGCACCCCCTTTCCTCCCACCCCATTGCTGGGAATAAGCAGTAAACCCCTTCCTGCACTATCTTCTGAGCTGCCGTAACGCTCTCTTCGGCTCCTAAAACCACCCCCAAATAAAATCCATCGCCGGTTTGAATCGGTTTGTATTTTGCATCCGGGAAGTAGCCGTGTCTGAGAAGTTTTAGCCTGTGCGCACACTATTTCCCCTTCCTCTCTCACCTCCCCCCTTTCTTTCCCTCCCCTTCGCTAGTCCTTGGTTGTCCCTAGGGTTAAAATCACCCGTGCCTCCCTTTCTATCCTGTTTTCCATCTCCTTTTCCCCTGCTCCGACACACCGAAGCGGCCCCGAGTGAAACTTCTCAGTCCCGCTCAGGCCACCCGCGGCCCGTACGGAGGGGTCCGGAGCGCTGCCGAGACGGCGGGGAAGGGGCCGGGGTGCTGATTTACCGTGTGCCTGGCTGTACGAGACCCTGGCGCGGGCATGGGCGGAATTGGCGTAGTAAGGGTTGCCCTGGGAGTCCAGGTGGTTGAAGAAGACGTCGACTTCATCCGGAGGTAGGAGCTGCGCTGGTTCCATGTAGTTGTGAGCCAGCCCGGGGTGGTGGCTCTCGGGGTGCTGCCCATTGAGCACGGCGTGGTGGGCCATCCAGCGAGGCTGATCCGTGGCCACCTCCATGGCCTTGGGCCTCCCGTCCCACCCACCCCCGGGCCAGGAGCGAGCGGCGCTCGGTGGGGGCGGGGGGTGCTTCTCGGGGGGTCGCTTTTGGCGCTGCCTGGTGGGTTTTAAGAGATGGGTGGCTTTTCTTAGAAAGAAAACTGCCGGGTGACTGGAGCGCGCCCTCTGAGGCGTGGGGGAGGACCCCCGAACTCAGCGTGTCCTTCTGTCAACAGGCGGGTAGCAGAGGCAGGTCCGGGAAAGCGCCGGGGCAGCACCTGTAGGGAGAGACGGGAGGGTTTAGCAGCTCGGCAGCCCGGGGTGCGCTGCTCGCCGGGCCGGCTCCCGGCCGGCTTCTTTTCCCAGAGGTACATGGATGGGGAGGGGGAAGCAGAGCCCCTCCCCCCTTCCAAAAATATCCTCTCCCCAAAAGTCCTTGCCTTGCGCCCTCCCTGCTCATTGCCCCACAAAATAAACAGAGATCCCCTTTCAAACTCTTAACCAAAAACAAAAAGAAGAAAAACAAAAAAAAAAGGAAAAAAGGAAAAAGCTTCCTTCCACCCCTCCCGCTCTCGCTACAAACGTCAATAGGAGTTTTTCCAGCTGGCTTCAAAAGCGGGGTAAAAAAGGAAGAACGGCAGAACTAATATAGCGTAGTCCTAGCAAGAACTCCAACTGACACAAAAGGAAAAGGAGGGGGAAAAATGGGGATGGGGGGAGTCAAGGAGAAGAGCGGCGCGAAGGGTGTTTAGAGAAAGCAGCGAGTGCGCCCTGGCAGCGGCGCGGCGACCCCTTCCCCCCCCGCGCCCCACACTTACCCGGCGCGGGAGGCTGGGTGGCGATGAATGCCGGCGTGGTGGATGCGAGTGCCGCAAAGAGGGGGAGAACGGAGAAGGAATAAAAAAAAGCGAAGAGGGAGAGGAGGGGGGAAAGGCAGAGCGAGCGCGGGAGGAGCAGAGGAGGTTGGATGGAGGGTGTTACTCAGATGGCAAAGCCGCTGCTCTGGCCGGCTCGGTCCCATCCCCGCGCATCCTATATGAGCGCTGGCGCCAGCTGGCCGCGGCGCCGCAGACGGGCCGGGGCGCGCAGGGCCGGCGGCCGGGCCAGCCAATCCCGCCGCCCCACACCGCCCCCAACCGCACCCCCGGCCCCAAACGGAGCCGGCCCGGGGGGGGGAGCGCGGCAGACCCCCTCCTCCGCCCCCCTTCCCCTGCTCGCAGCATCCTCGCCCGGCAGCGCCGTGGGGGCTTTCCCCGCCCGGGCGCTGCACACCCCTGCGGGGCGGGGACGGCAAAATAGAGGGGGTCCCGCCGGGGAGTGCGGGGATGCGAAGTGGGGGGGGGGCGGGGGGGGTCGAGCGAAGATGGAGTGCGGGAAGGGCTCCGCGATGGGCCCGACTGCGCCGGGTGCTGCCCCGCCGCCGAGCCGCGACTTCCAGCGCCGCCGCCGGGATGCTCGGGGCTGGAAATCGGCACCGGGGAGATAAATATGCTAAAATCCCTTAAATCAGGCATAGCAGCGCGCAGCCGGGAGCGGGACAAACCTCAGCGTGGTCACGTTAGTTTGAAATAACTGTCTGGATCGGGGAAAAATAATTAAAAACAAATAATTGCGAGCCTCCGCGCCGAGCCCCGAGACCGACGGGACGAGCAGGGCCCGGGCAGCGGGGCAGCGCCGGGCAGGCTGCGGAGCATGGAACGGACCCTGCCCGCTCCCCGGCCCGTAGCACTCGGGCTGTAAACGAGCTATTGTTGGCTAGCGACCTCGGGCCCGGGGAGTCGAGCCGGGCCGGGGCACAAGGACGCTCGGACGGGGTACAGCCTTCCCGGTGGGTCTGCGGCACCGCTAACACGGCTGGGTTTTTTTTTAGCTCACTCTCACACTTTTTTCCCTTAAAATAATTAATAACAAAAACCAAACATCACAGTTTTAATATTTGCTATTACTCGCGTGCTTTGGGCCGGGGAGCTGAGGTGCATCCCGAATCAACAGGCGTTTTCTGTGGAGTTTGTGGTGCAGTTCAGCGGCAGCAGCCGGGGCGCGGGTCTGGCTCCGCCACCCCCGAAGGTGCGGATAAACCGGTCCGCTTTTGTGGCTGAAAATAATAATATAGGGAAAGGCACAAACAACTCCCCGGAGCGCTGCCGGGCGCTGCTGCAGGTCCTGTTTCCCAGGCGCTCCTCCTCCGTTCCTCAGCCGCTGCTTTCGGGGGAAAAGGGAAACGCTGATCTCAATCCTTCAACCCTCCGAGCTGGGCGCGGAGCGAGGACACTGTCCCTGCCCGGGGATCGGGGCGGGGGAGGCGGGCAGCAGCCCCTCCGCTCTCGGGGCAGCGGTCCCGGCTCCAGCCCGACGGCGCGGCCGGGGCAGGGGACGCGGGAGCGGTCGGAGCCGTGCGGACTGCGCCGGGCCCCACCGGGGGGCTGCGGGCGAGGGGAGCGGGGCGACCCCGATGCTGCTGCTGCTGCCCCCGGGGCCGCCCCCGCGGCGGGCAGCGCTGCAGGCTGGGAGCCGGAGCCGACCTCCCCCGGCCCGACCGCCCCAGTCACTACGACGCCGGGGCTCTGACGTCACCCGTCACTGCCAAATTCGCCAGGAAATGAACTTTTTTTTTTAAATAATAACAATAATAATAATAATAATGACGGTAATAATAATAAAACTCCCTTTCCTAGCAGCGGAGCACGTCTGGCCGGAGCGACATGGGGCTCCCTCGCTAGCTATTCCCCCACCACCACTCGTTGTCCCTCTATAACCTTCCCCTGGGGGACCCTCAACGCAGCCCCCTGAGGGGGGACCCACAGCGCAGCCCGGCGGGGCGGGGGAGCGGGGGCCGTACTGGGGGGACTAAAGGTTGGGACAGGGGGAGGCGATTATGCTCTCCCCGCTCCCCTCCGCATCCTTTGCTCTGACGCCTCCTGCACCCAAAGCCCGGGTTGTCCCTCTCCTCCCGGCCCCCTGACCTCGGGGCTGCGCGGTGGCGCCGGGACCGCGGCGCCCCTCGCCCCTCCTGCCGCTGCGGGGGGGTCGCCAGCGGTGGGGCCGGGCAGCAGCTCCTCCGGCGGCTGCCGGGCGCGGAAGGGGCGGTGGAGCCGGCTTCTCCCGGGACGGGCTGGTTGGCCCGGGCAGGCCGGGGACAGGAGCTGGGCCGGGCTTGGTGGGAGAGGGGCCGGGGTTCGGGAGGGCAAATGCCCCCCGCGCTGCGGAGCGTGCCCGGGAGCCTTAGTCCGGTGGTGCCCGGGAGGAAAGGGAAATAAAACCAAAATTTAAAAAAAAAATAAATAAAAAGGGAAAGTTAAAAGGCAGCGAGAAAACCAAGCGAGCTTTCTAAAAATCCGGCGTCTCCCTCCGAAGCGATTTTCTTTCTACATGCTCCAAAATCACCCAAATACCACCCGAAAATGGATTTTGTTTATGTTTTGAAAGAAAGGTGAGTATAAAATAAACTCGGGCCGTTGCAGGTAGATCCCCTCGGCGCCTCGTTGTACCCACTGCCGGAGGCTGCCGGGGTCGAGGTGTGCCGTGCCCGGGGAGTCCTTCCCGGTGGAGCAGGGCGGCGGTCAGCCGGGATCGCCCGGGCCTCGCCGGCTCTCGCTCCCGGCCTCCAGCGAAACCCAGCTCCTAGCTACACGATTATTAATTAATATGGATGTTTTAATTACTGCCCTGCTGCCATCAGCACGGGGCCGCGATTTTTGGGATTTTTTTTTGGGGGGGGGGGAAGTGGGGTGGGCTGTTTGTTTTAGGCAGGTGATAAAATCGCAGTTAACGAGCTGATAATTCGTTCGTGTTTGTTTTAAAAGACAAATTGTAAAGATTAATCAGGCGGCTTGATTTATGGCGAGGCAGACCCCGGCGCTGCCCGGCCAGGGCTCCCTGAAGCCCCCGTCTCGGGTTACCCGAGGCCCGGCAGGCGAAGCAAAACAAAAGGGGCGAGCGGGCGGCGGCGGTGGCTCCGGCCGCGCCGCCTCGGGACCGGCCCCAGGCGCCCGCCCCACCTCCGGCCCGGGGGTCCGGCTGCCACCTCCCCGCCGCCGGGTGCTGCCTTTGGCCGGCGCCTCTCCTTCGCACCCACCTCTCGCCTCCTGCAACCCCTCCCATTAAAACCCTTTGTAAAATAAATGACCCCTCCAGCAAGGATGAAGAATTTCTGCTGAGAGACCGGCTGAGCTGGGAGATTTTCTAGCCTGCCGACTCGCAGTATGTCGGTTTATTTTGTTCTATTTTATAATTTTGTTTAATTTTTAAATTTAATTCCCGACGTGTCCCGTCCCCTCTGCCTGTTTTTGGCGAACCGGCTGCCGGCTCCGGTCTCGGCCGCTGAACGCCCCGGCGGCACGGCTGAGGTTTTTAATTGAATTAATTCACCCACCGGGAGCAGCAGCGAACCGCGCTGGCTGCTGGAGGCGAGCGGCTTAGCTCCGCTCCGCAGCCTGCCGCTCACACGGCTGGTTAAGCAGCTCTTCCCTCAATTTTCTGCCAAGCCTCCCGAGAGAGGGTCCGGCCGGGCCCCACTCCTGCACCCCGCGCTTGCCAACCCCCGTTTACCTTCTTTCCCCGCTTTTTCCCCCAGGAACTACGGGCTCCGTGGTATTAACTTTATTTTGTTATTGCTGTTGCAATTTATTTTTCTCTTTTAATAAGGGAGCTTTCCCAGATCTGGAAGCACAACTGGTTATTTTGATTTGATTGACAAGTGATGTCATATCGTTAAGGGAGGGGGGAGACGACAACATGTTTTAGCAACAGTTAGTAGTGCCATGTGATGGAGTTGACACCTATTCTTGGGCAGAGGCGAAGGCAGAAAACAAATACCCCGGCGCCGCACACGGACCATTTATTTACATGTCCGGAGAGGGGATCCTTCCTCTTTTATTTCCCCCCTCATTCTGGGTGTTTGGATCTGGGAAAAATCATACCTGAGGAAAAAGGGGGTGGGATCCGCAGACCCCGGGGCACGTTCCTCCAGACACCCGTTCCTGGGGTGCTCCCGGCGGCCACCCGAGGGCCACACTCTCCCGGGGAACGGAGACCTGGGGACCGAGACCTCCCCTGCGGCATTGCCTCGCTGCGTCCCCGAGGTGCAACCCACAGCCGCAAACGGGGAGGGCAGGAAAACCCCGTGAAAAGAAAGAAGAGGGAGAGAAGTGCTCAGCGCTCAGCCCCGCACGGGGCCGCGGCTCTCCCGGTGTCGGCGGGCGATGTGCGAGCCCCGGGGCGGGCCGGGGCAGGGGGCTGCTCGCCGGCGGGGAGGGAACTGGGAGGGCCTGCTGTGGGCGTCCCGCTCCTGTCCCCCGCCCCACCGCAGGTTGGGGACCGCCGGCTCTGCCCGCAGGTAGGAGACCCGGACAGCCGGTCCCTGCGAGCAACCCCCCCACCACCCGCCTCGGGTGTATTTCCTTGGATGGGATTTTTTGGGGGGAGGGAAAGTTCTTGCTCTCTGCCTTTTTAATTTTTTTTTTTCCCCCGGTGTTTTCGTCCTTCTGGTCTTGTCTCCGCTTTGCTTTTCTTCACCCCCGGCCCCCCGTCCTGCGTTACTAGCACGTATTAATGGCTCCTGGTAGGGTTATAAAGTGACACAGTTACCTCGTAACCACAAGACCCTTATTTAAACTGCATCAAGGAAAAACAAAAAGAAAAAAAACAAGCGCCACAGATACGACTAGGGGAATAAATCACGGAAAAATTAATAATTTTGCTTGTTTTTGTAAATACACTATCTCCCATCCCGCAGAGGATTTCTGCTGGGTATGTCCCCCACCGTGGGAACCCTCGGTCAGTCTCTTTCCAGACACGCTCCCGCACACGCCTTCACCTGCGCTTTGTCCGCAATTTGCCCGGTGCCCACCGCCCCCGCAGCCCCCCGGCTGCAAAATAAAGGGTAGGAAAAGCCTCAAGCAGACCCCAGCCTCCCCACAAAACCGCCTTTTGTGCAAGTTCCCGAAGAGAAATGCGTGCGTGGGGAAGAAGGGTTGCACACGTACAGCTTTGTCCAGAAAAAGGTATCTTTTTCCTTTTCAGGCGCTGCCAGGAAAGATTTCGTTTGCAAGATCTCGCTTTCATTTTAAGTATATTTTTTTTCTTTCAAGGTTATTTTGGGAGCAGCTGTTGCAGGAGGGAGGAAAGAGGCCGATCCTCAGGTTTGGTTTGTTTCTCCTCAGGCAAAACTTTGCTGGGGAGGGACCGACCCGGCACGGGGAGCGGGACTCGACTCACGCCCGGCAACGGCACTGCCCGCGGCTCCTGCTCCTGCCAGCCGCGGGGCTGAGCCAGGCCGGGGCTTAGATTTCCGAGGAAAAAATAATTGCGTTTAATAAAGATGCTCCGTACGCCGGGGAAGAACAATCCCCTCGACCGAAACTCTCACTCCCTTAGTGAAATCGCTTTTCTTATTGAAATCGCCTCAAATCCAGGCAGGCTCCGCTCCTGGACGCATCTATTTTTTTTTTTCTTGCCTTCCAGCCTGAGCACCCCAAAGGAAAAGAAGGATAAAGAGGGGAACTTTGCACATACAACAAGAGAAAGAAAAAAAAAAAGCGAGAGGGTGAAAGAGCCGGCGGAGAGGAGCGGCCGTGTTCCCGATGTGCCTGGGTAATTTTAAATCATGCAAAGCCCCGTAAAGCTGCCGCACGGGACTGGGACGGGAGGACTCCCCGGCAGGCAGGTGCAGAGAGAGCGGGGCCGGGCCCTGCCGGCTTTCGGGGTAGAACAAACCCTCGCATCTCTCTTTTTTTTTTTCTTTTTCTTTTTTTTTTTCCTAATGCCCAAATCTGCCAACAAAGGGAGAGAGGAGATAGGATGTAGCTGCGGGGAGGGGACGCAGTGTTCTGCACACCCTGTCTCCGGGAAATCTCTGCGTGGCCGCCCTGGGTGAAATGCAACTTTCCAAGATGGAGATTTAAATAATCACCCCGGTGACAATGGGAAGGAAAAAAAAAAAAATCAAAACAACCAACCTCAGATCCAACCAGGGCCCGACGGCCCCGCTCCCCGCGGGGTGCGGTGCGGGGAGCGCCCCGCCGCCGGGCAGAGCCGGGGGAGCCCCGCGGTGCCCCCGGGCCGGCGGGCGCTGCACCGGGCTCAGCCCGGCCGGCTGGGAGGCGGCAGCCCGGGGGGTCCGGCCGTACTGGTGACATTTTTTCGTTCTTTACAAACCCTGCCAGATTTGTCCCTTGGGGAAACTGCCCCGAGCGAAGCGCTCCCGCAGCGGAACCCGCAGCTCGGTGCCCGCAGGGCCACCCCCGGGCCGCGAAGAGCCGCGCAGCCGCGGCCCCCTTACCTTGCCTTTCGCCTGTCCTCGATTTCTTTCAGTTCTCCGCACGATGCCGGGGAAGCGTCGGTTCTGCTTCTCCCGGGGCCGCTCCGCGGGCTGGGGAGGGGTCCGGCCGCCGGAGCCTCCCCGCCTGCCCGCGCCGGGAGCGGCGGCTCTGCCGCGGGCGGAGGGTGCGCGCAGCCCGGCGGAGGGGCTGCCGCCGTGCGCGCTGCTGAAAACTGGCAACAGTTTCGAGCTGAGCCCTTTTTTTTCCTCCCTTCCCTCCTTCCCCCCTTCCCTTCCTCCCTCCTCCCTCCCTCTCCTTTCCTCTCTCCCTTCTTTCCCTCCCCTTCTCTCTCTCACTCTCCTGCATTCACGGATGGCACAGCGAGCCACTGTGTATTTATGTACATAATAAGGCAGCTCGTCCCCTCCACTTCATTTGCATCATTACAATATCTGTACAAGCACATCACATTGTCTGTTGCTTGCACCTTTTGTTACGGTTGCTGTCACAGTCTACGCGACTTGACTTTCATATTTTAAATGAATTGATATTATACCAACAACACGCACTCACATCCCAGGCGCTGGGAAACCGGGCTCCGGCGATGCGGGCGCCGCAGCCTCAGCTCCTCCCGAGCCGCTCGCTTCTTCCTCGGATTCCAAGGAAGGTGGGCTGGGGGGAGCCGCTTCGTAGGGTCAATTATTCGTATAAATTACTCCTATTCGCATCAATTTTGTTTCCACTCTCTAGTGAATGGAATGCTTTGGGGGTCTTGGATTTTTTTTTTCCCATTGACCAGCCTGGCTTTTGTATAACCTCGTGTTTCTTCTCACACCTCTCCCTTCCAAATTCAGCCTTTCGGGCTATGCACCTGCACGTAAGTGAGGCAGTGGAGGAGCTGGAAGAGGCACAAGCAGATATTACGCGACGAGTCGTTGTTATAGCTAGGAAAGAGACGGTAAAACACGCATTTCGTAGAGCACTAAGAAATCCAGCCAGAACGAATGCTTTCGGAATTGTTTGAGCGCCCCAGCCCTGGCTTTGCCGTCCTCACCTGCTGGGTATTTTGCTGCCGGTGCGTGTGTGTGCGGGGCTGAGGGCTTCCCTGGCCAAGCGCCCGCTGCCTGCATGGGGTGACGGGCGCGGGGACCACGGCGAGGCGAGTCGGGGGCGCTGCGCGATTCTCCAGAGGGGGGGACAGGCGGGACCCCCGCCCGAGGCTGCAGGAAAATCATATTAATGCAGAGACAAAGGCCGGACCGTCCGGCGGGGGCCCTGCGGGAGGTGGGGGAACGAAATACGGTTGGGGAAGGGAAAGAGAAAAGTTTCGCGGGAGAGGAATTATCATCATAATGGAGGTAAAAATGTGAGCAGGGAAAAGAGAGGGGGGGATCCTATTCTGCTGGCATTTTCTGTCTGTCTTTGTGATATGGTTCGGGGGAAAAAGGGTCCTTGATATGCGGCAGATAATTCTTATCAGCTCCACGCAGCCCATTTCCAAAGTAAGTGTTTTAATTACTCCTCCTGTATTACCCTTCATCCTCTGAGAGAAGATACATCACCAGATTTATGCAGGGGAAAAATACAAAAGAATGTGGCATTAAAATATATACATATATATATCCCCCCTTTTTTCCCTTGTGCCCAGGAAGAGGGAGACGCTGTCGGCAGCAGCGTCCTGGGATCGCCCGGCACGGAACGACTCCAAAACGAGGAACTGTCGCTCAGACGGGAAAACTACGGGAAAAGTGGGGTTTGAAGGCTGCAGATTTTTTCCAAAGCGAGGACAGGCGGGGTTGTGCGAGCCGGGGGCTCAGGGGGCTGAGACCGCAGGGCTGCCCACCCGAGGCTCACCGCGCTGTGCCTGCTCACCAGCCGCGCTGTCCCGGGACAGCCGGGGTCACCCCTCCACGTGCCACCAGAGACTTTGGGGGTCGGAGGGGCAGGGAGTCGGGATTTTCCACTTATGCCCGCTGGAAGAGAAGGATGTTTTCCTTTCCTGTTAAGATTTCGTACTAAAGATGTCATCTGAAAGTCTGGGAGGAAGGGGGGACTGCTGTGCTCTCTTCCACGGTAACAACCATATTCTGCATATTGAAAAATATGATAGACAGTGGGGAAAGCTTTCCCCCCACACTAAAAAAAAAAAAAAAAAAAAAGAGAAAAAAAAGAAAAAAAAAGAACCAACCTTTTCAATATTGATTCAACAAAAAAAGAGGGAGAGAATTTAAAAAGAGAAGAAGCAGCACCAGCAGCAAGGAGAATATAGGCTCAGCAGCTCTCCAGGTTCGCTTCCTTATTATTACTATCCAGGGGTAATTTTTCATCTCTGCTAGCTAATCTTTGTTCCTTGTGAAGATAATGAATAGCCCAATCCTTATCTCCTGGGCTCCTGGAGGCTGCTGGAGAATGGGGTTGAACAGGGTTGAAAATTGGTTCCAAAGTGCTGCTGAATAAATGGTGTTCCTTATCTCTCGCTTCCAGATTATCGGAACCCTTTCAAAACTCACACAACAAATACAGCCACCGCATCTAATGCATCATTTACCAGAGCAGATCTCCGCGTTTGATCGGCAGATAGGCAAAATCTATGTATTCCTTGCTTTACTTAGTATGCATGGATGCGGGGCTGCTGTGCATGAGGGGTGCCCCCGGCCGGGCCTGGGACACCCCCGAGGCTCTTCGCACAAGCGGGTCTTTGCTGTGGATTCCGTGGAGTGACAAGAGGGTCCCCTGCCCGTCCCCGACCGAGGGGAGCAGGGTGGGACAGCAGCTCACTGTGCCGGGTGCTGCCACGCAGCGTGCTTGGAAATTTGGGACTGCTCTGCTGAGGTAGTGGTGGATTTGCAGGGAGGGGAGAAGAGTTGTGAACACCATCCTGGGTACCCCAGGCACCTGCTAAAGTCACACTCACTTCTGCACCCACAGCCACATTCACTCACGGGCAGTCGCTGTTTCAGGAGGGGTGAGCCCCATCTGTGCAGCAGCACCTCTGTCCCCCTTCACCCCCAGAAAGCCACCTCCAGACTCAGCTGCGTCCCAGTCTTGCCCCAGCCCTCAGCACTCTCAGGGTCCAGCTGGGTCAATCTAGTAAAATCTCCCAGTGCTCCCCACAGCTTGTTCCTCCCAAACCCTCGTCGTGAAGTCCTGCCAGTCCCTTGGGTCCCCCACGGGCTTGGTGGCTTCCAGCCCTCACTGTCGGTGCTGGGTGATCCCTCCACATCCCAGCCACAGGCAGAACAGGACATCTGGGGCAGCCCAAATTTGGGAAGCAAATGTCAATCCCGGGGAACAAAAATGAACCTGACAGAAGGGTGTTCTTTGCTCCTAGAGTTAGTGTGAAGTCTGTCCCTTCCAGCTCAGGGCAGCATCAGGTTTTCCCTCCTCCCTTTCTCTCTTCCTCCCTTTCTCTCATCTCTTTCTCTACTTCTCTCTTTATTTCGTGTTTCTAATTCTCTCCTTTTTTTTTAATCTCTTTTCTTTTTCCTCCCCAAACCTATCTATATAACAGTAAATGCCTGCCAGTCTGGCTGTGCAACCCCCAACTCCAGCATAGGAGATCCCCCATCCCAGAGCTAGGGACAGATGTCACTTCAGGTCTCACCCAACCCTCTTTTCTCTGGCAGCACCTGAGCCTGTGCCCAGGCACAAAACAAGGAAGCATTTTATTCTGCAGCACATCACATGTCATTAGCACTGCCCTGAACCCCCAGCCCAGGGGCACAGCAAGATTCTGGGTTGGGAACAGGACACCCACAGTCTCCTGGTCCTCTCTGCCTGGCCAGCAAAGCTCATCTCATCCCTGCCCAGAAAGAGAGAGAAACTTTCATGGGAAGTTGCAGGCAAGCAGCAGCCCCTGTCCGTGCTTGAGAGTTTTGCAAATGTTCAACTTGTACTAATTTTTTTATGGCTGTATTCACAGTTGTTCTCTGTAAAAAATGGACCTGTGTTAGTTTATTAATAACCTAAACATTACGTATTAAAGACCTATGAGTGACACAAGATGACAAAAAGCTGTATTTTTCCAATATACACAAGCACACATTTAATAACCTTCTATTGCATCTCAGCTAGGCCTTCTCTCTGATGGTTCCCATGGCAACTGAGATAAAAAAGCAGCCATTTTCCATATCTCTATGAAAGTCTATTATATTGCAGGATTAGTTCATCTTCTGCTAAGGTCAAACACAAAGTCATACAACCTGAAATATTTAGAATCCATGTACATTCATTTTTTTATATGCCCTTTCATTTTCCACAAAAGACTGGGCTCCTCTGAGGTTTTATTCCCCAGAAAATGCTAAGCAAAGCAATAAAAAAATCATGATTAGCAGCTGATGAAAAGTTCAATTGTTTTTTTTTTTTTCCCTCGGTTTTTTTCCCCCCTTTAAAAAAAAAAAAAAGCCACCACTATTGTTGGGCAGATAGTGCCTTCCCCATTTATCTCTATCAGCAGCCGTGATTGCAGCCGATACCGGCCGCCTAATTGGGCTGGGAGCGATTCGCAGGCGGACGGCGGCACCTTCTGGCAGCGGCGGGTGAGACGCTGAAGCCGGGACAGCCGGGACAGCCAGAGGTGCAGGGACAGCAGGGACAGCCGGGGGTGATGGAACAGCCAGGGATGCAGGGACAGCAGGGACAGCCAGGGGTGCAGGGATAGCCGGGGGTGACGGGACAGCCGGGACAGCCCCGTCCAGCATCCCCCTGCCACCGCAGAAGCCGGGCTCTCCGGGGCTCTGGGCAGTCCCCACGGGGTACCCCAGGGTCGCGCCCCGGGACGGCACCGCTCAACTCTACGCCGGGTCGGAACAATTAATATAATCTCGCTGCGGGCTTGCAAACACATCAAGAGTCCGCATCTGCTTCTTTCCGCGGTGATTTTTATTTAGTAGTGCAGGTGCCCAAACTCTCTCACCTGCAAGTTTTAGCTACTGCACGCTCGCGGGGAAAAAAGGGCTGTGCGCAACCGAGCGGCTCCGGCAAGCCCTGATCTCCAGCGCGCTGCGGGAAAGCAAAGTCACTTTTCCTTTTTTTATGAAGGAGTTGGCAACGTAATTCAACCGGGTGTTGGTGACACTTCGAAATGCAATAAAATAAAACCTGGGCAGCATTCAGACAGTTTGAATGGTGACAAACACGTTATCACCCATGCCATGAAGAACTATGGCTCACTCTTTTTCCAAGGTCACTCCTGAAAACCTGGGAAATCAGGGAAAGGAATTTGTGCAAGTCACACTTGTGGCTTTGTTTGCAGATACCTGCTACAACGTGGCAATTATTCCAGCCCCTTTTAATGTGGAAAAATAGACACTCTGGAAAAATGTGCAAATGGGGAGAAGCTCGAGAGTGGCAAAAGGATGGAAGATTTTTTTTTCCCCATCCCCAGGAGGCCCCACAGGGGTGTGCTAGTGGCCCCAGCCTGCTGTTGGAGTAGCTTGGGGTGGGACAGGTGGGGGGTTTAGTAGCCATGGTGTATCCCAGTCTGTCCCTGGAGATGATCTGTACCTGCTGCACAGGTGGAATGGGACTGGGAGATAGGAGCCAGCATGAGCAAAGCCAAATCCCAGCCTGACCCTCTGTTCCCCCCGTGCCTCAGCTTCCCCCAGCCCGAGTGAGGGCACAGAGGTATTGACAGAGGTCAGCATGTGCCCGAGGGTGTTTTCAAAAAGCTCTTTGCAGGTAGGTGTAGCACAGCAGTGGCCAGAGCCATGGCCACTTCCTGAAAACAGCAGCACACCTGGGAGGGGCATGCCAGGGTAGTTTCCCCTGCTGGGGACCCACTAACCTGGGGCACCTGTGCACCTATAAAAACCCACACCTGCACCTTCCCCTCCCCTTCCTTTGCTCTCTGCTTCCTTCTGCTCCTTTTGGGGAGTGCCGATGGCTGCACTTTTAGGGCTAATACAAATTTGTATTTTAAAACTTTGGATCCTGGGATTTGGATGTTTGGTGCTTTGGGTTTCTTTTTAAGGTGCCTGTATTTTTAGTCTCAAGGTTTGGACTAAAGAGAAGAAGGCTGAAAGTGTACTCTGGGCTGAATATTTGAAGGAGGAATTTAGAGCATCAGCAAACATTGGTGGGTTTCTTTTTTAAGTCTTATGGCTTCTTGTCTTCCCTCCTTCATCCTTGCCATCCTGGTCAGCAGCTGCTCATGGTGGTTGCACCTGAGGTGTGCAGTCCCAAAGTTGGGAGTAATTGTGTTCTTCAGCTAAAAAAAGGTGTTCCATTCCCTAAAAAAAGGTGTCAGCACCCTCTTCTTGGTGTAGTGGTGCTGGTCTTTTCTCATAGCTCTGGCTCTCCTCTGATGTCTGCTGCTGTGACAGGAAGGGGCTGAGCTGCCCCAGTGCTGGCAGTGGGGGTTGTTACAGGGGGCTGTGACAGAGCTCTCTGTGAGCATTCCTGTCCTCCAGCAAGTGGGGATGTTTGTATGCTGGTGTCCACTGGAGCTGCTGGGAACTGGAACTGTGCTGGGTGCCATGCTGAGTGCTGTTTAAACACAGCAGAAATGGAGAAAAACCAAGTCCTCTTTGGGCTGCAAATATCTAGATTGTTTCCAGTGGCCAGTTAATGCTGGGGGGAGCCTGGAGGATGTGGGGCTGCTGGCTTTTTCTAGAAGCAGTGTGGCTGTTCATGCTGGGAGAAAGGAGCTCCTTCCAGCCCAGGGGCTTGGGGGGCTGGCTGTACCACCAAGGGGGTGCTCTCTGCTCCCCTCCTCAGTGAGCCAAACACCACATGGTTCATTCAGGGCCATGGTGAAATGCCCCAGTTTGGCCCCTGGTTGTTTTTCTGTCTCTGTGACATCTGGTGCGTTGCTGTGAGTTCCCAGAAAGAGGCCCTGATGGAGGATGTCAGGGTAGGAAGAAAGGAGCTGACCTTGCTATTAAAAGGCAACAGAAATGGAAATGTTTCAGGCTGTTTCTAGCAGACATGTCTGGGAAGAAAATCTCTTTGCTCTGCTCCATCAGGCCCTCGTGGGCAGCTTTTCTCTGCTAATTGTTCACTTGATACTACACTGGAGATGCTTAATTTATCCTTGTCCCCATTGCTGCGCCTGAAAAGATCTTGTGGAGTTTGAGAGGGATTTAAGTCCTGCTGATCCCTCATGATTTTGTGCGTTTCTGGTCTTATAGTGACACCAACAGCCCTGATGCTCTTGGATCAAAGATGTTGGTCTCAAATGGGAAGAGTTTGGGCCCCAATCCTGCTTTGAGTCCTAAGCAATCCTGTTGAATCCAGCTCAGCATCCCCAGAAATATCTCTTTAAAGAGGGAATTTCTTGCAAATCTCTGATCCCTGCTCTGAGCAGGGTCCTATGGAGGAAGGAAACCTTGCCATTGTATGGCTGCTCCTTGTGATGTGGGAGAAGTCGAGTAATTATTGAGATTAGCCAGAATAAGCTTTGCTTACAGTTTGAGATGAATGAATGTTTTAAACCCTCTTGGCTTTTTGGCTGAAATCAAATGTGGCATCAGTGTAACATCTGTATCCATTATCTGGGGAGTGGAAGACTAACCTTTCTTGATGCAAGGCATGAACTTGATTTAAAAGGGCTTTCCTTCAATTTTGTTCCCCAGTGCAGAGCGATCCTGCTGGGTGATACTGTGGGGAGCAGAGGCTGCTCTGCCTGCCTGGAAGGGAAGGGGAGGAGGGAGGACTATGTGATAGGCTGTGCTGGATATTTGGAGAATGACGAGAGCAGCACAGGTGAAATGTGACTGGGGGTCAGCCTGTATGCCAGAGGACAGTGTGGGTATGGTGACAGCACAGTGACAACAGGCAGCCATTGGGACTGAGATGAACAGATAGTTCCTGCTGGCCACAGATCGTCTCCCTGCTTCAGACTCCTCTGAGCTCTTGTCCACTGAGCCATGCCTGGCAAGCTATCTCCAAAAACTTGAACAGTACCTCAGCAGCAAAGGCATAATTCATCCCAGGTGCCACCTACCTGTGCCCCAGCAGGTAGTGCACGATGCTCTGGCTTTGACCTGGGAAGCACAGGGCCCAGAGTGAGCTGACAGCTAGCACCCACCCAGAGTGTGGCAGGTGCAGGAGGCTTGGTAGCAGCCACCAGAGCCAAGGATTTAAATTATAAGGTCAGGAGTACAAGCAGCTGCTCTGTACTTCAGCCACAGTGCTCCTGTTGTTCAGATCGATGTTTTCCAGCCACATGGCAGCGGTGCTGCAGACAGCTGTCTCACCAGGACCTTAGCACTGGGAAGCTTCCTGGAGCCATGGGCACAGAGCAGGGACAGCCATAGTCTTTCTGAGCTCTGCCTTCAAATGCCTTTCAGTGATGAAAGTGGTTGTAAAACATCATCACCAGCTCTGTGGTGCTCAGCATGGGTGGGTACTGCCTGGGCTAGTGGCCTGTGCTGCTGTGGCAGTGGCCAAAGTTGGGCAGTGAGGTTGGTGTGCCCCAAATGGAGAAGACTGATGTGCCCAGTGCAGGAGCTCAGGGGTAGGCTCTGCTGTGGTGTTTCTCCATTTTCCCAGCATTTAATCTGTGCTGGGGTGAAAGCAACAGCTTCATCTTCACCATTGTTTTCACTCAGCATGTTGGTCTTGGTCTGTTTTTACCATCCTAAATAGCGACAAATCCCTGAGCAGAAGAGCACCTGATAACTTTGTTTTCCATCCCACAGAGAGGGGAGATGACATTTAAGAGAGCCCAGGAGTCTCTCATCACCTCAGGGGCCTGGCCTAGGCCTTGTTGGAGTAAATCAGCCTGGGACACCTCTGCCTGACCTTGCAAAGTGAAGCCCAAATGTGTTGGAAGGAGGTTTGGTTTTGGGCCAGAAAAAGAGGAACACAACCTGAGAGCAGGGCAGGAGCCCAGCTCACCTGCCACACTCAGGCAAGTGGCACATGAAGGGGCAGAGCTGCATCCCTTGCACATCTGAGCCTCTCAAAGTGTGCAGCTCAGGCAGCATTCAGGTTGGTGGGTGGATGCAATATCCGTAATAACTAGAGGGTCCCCAGGAAGGTCCTCTCCCCTTCAAAGACTAAGAGAGCTGATGTTAGGAGGCAGAGCACATTGCCTTTGACTATTGTGGGCTCTTAAGACCTGCTGGAGCATCTGGTTGAGCCACTGTTGGGGACAGGACATGGCAGCAGGGGATGTTGGAGCTGCTCCACCAGCCAGTTCCTGTGCTGTGTGGATGTGTAATGCACACCAGCACAGCATATACTGTGCAGAGTGTGTGACTGGGGATACAGTATTTATTTAGGTGTTGAAGGTGAAATGAATCTCCACCATTTCCCTCTGGGCTGAATCTTTACCTGCTCTCCCAGCTGAAAGCCAACACTTCTTCTCTGCACCACGGGAACCTCCTCCCGGCACAGCAGGATGTTTCCTGGATTTGGGGAGTAAAGCCCTTTTCCCCCCACACCCCCTAATACCAACACTCCCTCCCCACTTCTCACTCACTTTTGCCTTCATTTGCAAAGGCTGGTGGGGCTGCCACTGCTCTGCCCCTTTCCCTTGTTTTTCCCAACTGTTTTGGAGCCCAGTGGGTGGCTTGGGACAGAAACCTGCCCAGTTCATGAAAGCCATAGAAACACTTCCTATGGGGCTGATAAAAGCAGGGTGGTGTTTTTCCTTTTTTTTTTTTTTTTAATATTTTTTTAACCAGAACCCAAAATAGCCTTTTCCAGCGCATCAGGCACATCACCACTGAATCACCTCAGCACAGTAACTGTAAATCCTTCTGGATGGAGATGCTCCAGACGAGGCAGCCAGGCTGCTGCTCCATCCCAGCATGCACTGAGAGCAGTGGCACTGGGATGGGTGGAGCCACTGGGAGCATCCTTCAAAGCAATGCTTTCCTTAACCTGTTGATCTCAACCCTTGCCTGCTGGGCTGTTCTCAAGGCTCCTAAACAAAGCCCATCCTTCATTAGGTAATGTGGCTACATTTTTTTCAGAATTGAGGGTTCTCTTCATAAATCACTTTTTTTTTTTTTTTCCACCAAATTAAGAGGGAAGAGAAGGGGAGGAAGGGAAACCCCCCAGCCCTTGTCTTGGTGGCTTGTCATGCCTGCCTTTAATTGACAGACCTTGTTATTAATGTTTTCCAGCCGCCTCTCATCCAGGGCTCAAACCTCCCTTTTAAAGCCCTGTCATGTTAAAAATTGACATGTGTTGACTTTGGCCTGGGAGAAGCCAGGCCCTGGCTGTAGGTAGGAACTGCATGTGTTTAGTCTGGCTTACATTTTATTTTCCCCTTTCATCAAATTAGTTCAGCTGTATTTTTTTTTTCTGAAGGAAAGAAAAGAAAAGAAAAACTGTTTGACAATCTGAGGCTCTGGGTTAGAATTGCAGCATTGCGTTAAAACAACAAAAAATAGCTTACAAATGTGGGCTGCGTCAGGCTGGGTGGAGATGGGGCCACTGGAGCAGGGATGGGAAGAGCAGCTGCAGGTAAACACTATCTCTGGGGAGGCACACAGATTCCTCAGAGAGGAACCCCACAGCCCTGGCTGCTTGTCTGATTTATACTAGTTGAGTTTGTTGCATTCAGCCTGGCTAAAATTAGTGCTGTTCTAACTGCACTAGTTTATTTCTCCCCCTTCTCACTCAGCCCTATCAGCAGTCTTGCTGTGGGTACCCCAGTTCTCCATCCTAAAGCTCAGCCAGGATGTGCTGCAAGCCCATAGAGTGACCTCTGGGCTGGAGCTGGAAGGCCAAGGAAATCCTGTTTCTCACCCACTAAGTACTTGGGATTAGGCACTATGTGAATGTGGAGTGGTGGATTTCCCAGATACTGGGGAGAGCATGTCCTGCCCCTGCTGTCCCAGGTTTTTACCTAAACCTTAGTGCCTCACTGTGGGAGGCATCTGCTTCCTTCTTCCTGTATTTCCCCAGCTGCTTCAGAGTTAAATGCACCCAAAATGTCCATGAGATTCACCTAACAAAGGAGGTCTCCCCAGCCCCAGGTCACTGAGGACCAGGGAAGCACCAGCTCCTGTTCTGGTGCCAGATGGAAAGAAACAGCTGAAACCTCAGGGAATTACTGATGTGTTCATGTCACCATCCTGCCCCCACTGAATCCAACCCTACCCTGCCTGGGGCAGATGAAATGCCAGCCTGGGCCTGGAAACAGTGAGGGGGGAAAACCCCAGGAGGGGCTGCCAAGAGTTTCCATGTGGGTAAGGAGGACCATCATTCCCACCCCTCCAGGGGCATGGTGGTAGCCTGTCCCCATGAAGAAGCCCACATGGGTTCCTTCTGTGGAGCCTGTGGTGCTCAGCACCTGCTGCTTGGTTGATGCTATGCCCATGCAGGGCTGTTGTTGCTTCTGCAGGGAATGACTGCCCTATCACACCCAAACTGCACAAAGGAAATGGAAAATCAGCAGAGAAGGATCCTCCTTTGCCCCACGGCATGTTGCAGACAACCCAGCTTTGCCTTCTGGAAGGTCTTGCAGGTGGGTGCTGGTTTAGCATCTCCCCTCGTAGCAATCCCCATGCATCTCCTTTTGTCCTGCATCTTGTGATGGTATTTCTGTGGGCCCCATGGGATGCCTGTCGAGCAGCTCTGTATCCTCAGTGCCCACCAAAACTGTGCCAGACCCACCATCCTGGCAATGCCAGGATCCCCACCCTGGATTATCTACCCATTTTTTTTCTTTATGGGCAAAAAAGAAGAGGTCCCATTTGTGATGCTGGCTGCCCCAGAGGTGCCATTGCAAACTGGGGGAGCTGAAGGGTTCCTGCCTCCTTGACCGACCCATAAAGAAAGAGTTGCACCAGGGAAAGTGTGAAGAGATTTTGCACCAAGACCTCTTCTCCCCACAGCCACAATCCCTTTCTGAAGGGCTGGTCTGGGCAGGATGCCCATACACATGAGGACCTGACTCCTCATGGGGGGGCTAAAATATTTTCTAACAGTTACTTTTGTAACATTAGTGAAATCAAAGCAAAACGTGTCAAAATTCCCATTAAGACACATTTAACTTCCCTTGTTCCAAGACAAAGTGCCTTTGCCTGGAGGCAGGTTTTGGGTTTGCTGCACGGCCGTGGGAGACTATTGGATTACAGGCAGCACTGAGCCAGAGTTTGCTTTCTTCAGGGTAAAGGCTTTTCCTAATCAGGATCAGTTTAATTCTGTTATCTGAATTATTAGCTTGGCTCTGTGTCTGGCCTGTGCAGGAAGGAGATGAGGGAAAGGAGACTGTTGGTGGAGGAGGGGAGGGGAGAGGGTCTGAGCCCCAAAGGGCAGAGTCTCTCCTTGTCTGGGACCTGCTCTTTGCACTACAAAAACTCTGTGTTCGTGTTCTAGACAATGATGAATGGTGGATTATGTGAAGTCCTCCAAGTGTTTTGGAGCTCCAGGTCAAGGCTCATCACCTGGCTCTTCCATAGGTGAGTGTCAACCTGATTTACTGCTGGGGAAACTGAGGCACGGGGCAGCAATCAGGAATGTGGATCAAAGCTGCCCTCACCTAGATGTAAGATGAATTCTTCACTAAGTGGAGGAGATGGCAAAATCCCTTCTTTCCTCCTGGAGAAAACAGCATCTCTGCATCCTGGCTCATGTGTCAGGGGAGAATGTTTGGGCCTTACCACATCCTTGCTTTGAAAAGGATACTTTTTCCCCTTTCCTTTTTTTTTTTCTTTCCTTAATTTTTCTCCCAGGAGTGAGGGTGTGTATGGAAATTTGAAGGGAGTGTTTTCCATGTTATTCCTCCAATGTCCTCACTCCCTGTGTCACAGGTTCTGTCTGTGGTCCCCACTCCCTCCTGGATCTGGATGCTTGTTCTTGAGGCATCCAAAGTTGTACTGCTCTAAGCCCAGGCCCTCCAGGGAGCATTTTGGCTGCTTAACCTGCTCAGAGGGCACCAGACAGCAGAAGTAACAAATAACATGTTGGGTACTGCTGGTGGCATCTTAAGCAGAATGGGATGGGGAATGTTAGTGGGGTGGTGCTGGGAAGGGCTAGCCCTGAATGAAGGGTCTAGGCAATGCACCCTGAGCAGCCAGGGAGTGAGGTTTGTATTATCTGTGCCTCTGAACAGGATGAAACAGGCTGGACTGAGGCATCAAATGAAAGCTGGTGCTTGCTCACGAGGGGAGCAGCCAGCTCTGCTGCCTGAGTGTTCCCAGGCGGTTCCTCAAGATGAGGGCAAAGTTGCTACTATGAGGATGATCCCAGTTTTGTTTCACCTGTGCAATTCAGGGGAGAGGGGAGCCTCACTTCAGCCCATGAGCTGGACACCTGCTTGTCCAGAGGTGGCACCAAGATGCTGAAGACAAGAGAACCCAGGCACAGATGGTGAGGTCAGGATTGGCAAAGTCATCAAGGCACCATTGGGATAGCTGAGACTTACAGGAGCCTGCAAGGACTCCAGTGCATTTGATTTAAGAAGTAATTCATGGGACTTTCCCCATCCCATAGTATTGAGACTCCTCTGCTTAATAAATCCTCAGCTCTTTGATTACACTCAGGCCATGGTTATTCCAAGGTCTGAGCTCAGGTAGGACAGAGAGTGTGTGTTGGCAGAGCTGTGGAAAATTGTGAGCTGCAAAAGACTTGGAAAGCCCTTAGCAGATCTACTCCTGAGTTGTGTCTTACTGGGTTTTTATAAGGTTTCCTTAGCACCCATGAAGAACAAGAAGGACTCACTGGTCATGAAGAGTCTCCAACCCATTTGCTTTGGGGACAAAAGAGCTGCTTGCTCCCTTGGAAGTGGGAGCAGGGAGAATCCAGCACAAGACAGGGGAGTGATGTGAACAGCTCCAGTTCTCATCAGTGATGGGGAACTTGTGACTGGACCCATATTGCTCAGCACTTAGAGGTCCCACACAGGGCAGAGCTCAGCTCCAAGGAGATGGAGGCACTGCCATGAAGTTTTCAGCTTTGTTTTTTGCTGGTATAATCAATCTTTTGCAAGAGATGCTCTCTGCTCAGCTTTCTGACATTATCTGATCCCCACTGTCAAGTGCAGGCTGAAAAAATGTCTCAGCACTTTAATTTTCAGCCACTTAAACTCTGAGCATCTTTGAAGCCTTGGCTCTGTGCTTCCCTCTGCATCCACATCTTGCTGATGAGAATCTGTTGCACGGGGAGTTCAGCCCCTGTCTTTGATGTCCTGCCCCTGCAAGGTGCTCCTGTCCCCATGGACTGTTTTGGTCTATTGAGTCTTACAGGTTCCCTGTGTCAGAGATCAGCTCTTTCCTCCTAAATCAGAAGCTGATGGTTTCATGTCTGAGTCCAGGAACACAGTGATCCTAGACTTCTCTTTGCTTGGCCTCCTTAACCTGATGGAATCAACAGGGTGGCTCTTGTGCTGGGCCCCAAGTTTTTCCAAAGAAGGTAATTTCGGGGGGAAACTGCTGCAGGGTATGCTAGCTTGCATTTGTGACGGTGCTGTGAGTTTTAAGATTGTTGAGGGTTTTAAAGTGTGATGCTGATGTGCAGGTTGATTTTGAGAGTCATTGTTACTTTAGGTCACTGCTGGGGACTTCTGCCATGGAGCTGCTGGTGCCCAAGACATGTGTGGTACCAGCTAGGCTGGTGTCAATTTGAACATCTTCTCCAGTCAAGTCATATATCCTGAAGTCCTTTCTCCCCTTCTGGAAAGAGGCCAAGAAGACTTGAGCTGGCATGAACTCAAGTCATGGGAGCTTTTTCCCTCTGGCATGAGCTGCTGAACCTGGATGACAAGGATGGCACTTCCCAGGGCCATCAGCTGGGACAGCCCACAGCCTGCCTCAGCAGCTGACAAACACCTCCCCCGTGCTTCTTTCCCAGGGAGGCTGGTGCCACCTCAAGCCCTGCCTTGCAGCTACTCGTGGTGAGCACAGATTTTGCCTGCAGTTCCTGTCCAGGCGTTTCATTGTGCACTGCAACCCACCCATGGGAAAGGGACCTTCTCCCAGCTGGGAGAGGGCAGAGCTCTGAGTGAGCCCTCTGGGCTGTTGTGCCTCCAAAGCTACATGGTGCTGGCCTCTCTCACCCCAGGGTGCCTCACCAAAATAGCTGCTATGGAAAGAGGTTTGTTGACTCTTTTCTTTTCCTTTTCTTTTTCTTTTTTTTTTTTCTTCCTGTGCTCAAACTTCCCCAGACCTCCTCAGAAGACCCTGGCATATCATCCTACAGATGTGGCATAAAAGCCTTGGTTGCAAAATATATCCGGCATGGCAGTTGGCAGTGTTGTGCAATCTCCATCAACTTACGGAAACCACCGTGAGATACAATTAAAGAGGGACTCCGGCCCCATCCATCACTCCAGCCGCAGTTACATGCCTCTCTGTCAGGCACAAGGGCACAGGCAGCACAGGGGATGTAGGCACCAGGAGAGCTTTCCCTCACAGTGGGTGCTCTTGTGCAGGGGCAGATGGGAGATGAGCTCTCTTACAGCAACTTTTGCTAGTCAGACCTTCTCTGTTGTGTTGCCACAAAAGTCCTACCATTAGATGTGTGTCTCACTGCTGCTGGTTTCACACCAGTGGTCAAAATCTGGGTGGTTGTGAATGGCCATGGAAAGCTCAACAGGGAAACATGGCAGAGACTATGGGTATAGTAGTCCTGAGAGGCCAGATGTGGGATGGCAACAGGAAAGCTGCTGTTCAGATCCCAAATTTCCTTTTCCTTAACCCAGCAGAGACCTTCCCACTGGCTCCATGGCCCAGCTGTCCCCTGTAGCAGTCAGTGCAGTGTGCTGGGCAGGCAATAGGGCATCTTCCTCCCAGAGATCCATCCTGCTTCTGTGTTCTCTGGGGCTTCTTGCTAAATGCCCTCTCAAATAAGTAGGGCCTTGGCTGTGAGGAGGTGATTGTGCAACAGCCTGGGTCTCCTGGATTGCAGGAATGTAAGCATGGACTCTGGATCCCCCAGCCATGGGCAGACTTGGGCAATGGTCTGTAGCACACAGGTCTCACTGCCTTTACCCATCCCTGTCCTTGGGGCACCTTCCTCACCAAGGCCAAGGGCTGTGGCAGGCTTGGCAGAGCACTGGGAAGGGACACGGCGCTGGGGTGAGTCACTTGCCCTTTGCTGCTGAACCCTGCTCAGCATGGCCAACCTTTAATCACCATGGTTTTATTGCTGGCACCTCCTGGCCCAGCTCACTCTCTCCTCCTGAGCTGCCTCTTGCCCTTCTCTCCCTCTCTGCAGGCATATTAAATCACCAAGGTCTGCCCAGGAGAAATTGCTGCTGCTCCATTACCCTGCTGTCAGCATCCGCCGCACTTGGGAGAATCAGACTCCACATCAGAAAATAATAAAGGCAATATTATGAGCAGAGGGGAGAGGAGATTAAAAAACCTGTTTAAAGAGCCTTCTGGTCCCCATGCTGTTTATTGCACTTCGTGACTTTGGGTTATTTTTGTTGTCACTGAAGTTGGACTTTTAATTTTCCTCTGATCGTCGAGTGACTGGTTTGTAATTTCCCTACAGCTCCAAGGATTAAAATAGGCTGTTTTTAAAAATACCTGTTGCTCCCCAAGTTCAGCTAGTGATACTTTCTCTGCTAGTTGGAGTGCTAATTAAATCCATTATTTAGCCCAACCACAGATGTGGTGTGTATTCAGTCCAGGCTGAGCCAGACTCACAGTGGCAGTGACAGAGCTGCTTGGGGAGGACTTTGTGTCCCAATGCTCAGCTAGTTCTGTTCTCTTTGGGATCTTGCTGCCATTCTCGTGTTTATCCAGGATTTTTTTTTTTTTTTACATGATTTACTTTCCAGGGTGTTTTGGTCAATTTTCACCCTTAATGCCTTTGACTAATGAGCCTGTTGAATTTCACAGAATGGTTTTCATGCACTGGCACATTTGTGCTGTGGGTTGGCAGCACTATAAAGAGAAGGTATTTAAGTCCTCCAGCCAAAACTGCCATCTCCTTCACCCTCGTGCCAAATGTTTTATCTGTGATAGGATTTTTTTTTTTTTGTGGTGGTGGTGGCTTTTTAATTAATGGATAACTACATATATAAATCCCATGAGCTGCAGAAGCAGTGCTGGATGATGGTTACTGGGACTGTGGGGCTTTATGGGCATGTGGCAGCCCTGGAGAGCATGTGGTGTCCAGCATGGACATGTAGCTGCTGCTAGGTGCTGCCTGCCTTGATGGAAGTGCCCATCTCAGCACTGGTGAGTTTGTGTTATACTTCCCCAGCCAAGAGGGTCAAGGCTACCTGGAGTGGTTTAACTCATTTTGTTGCAGTGCAGGTCTGTGGCAAGCCTGGAGAGTTTCACTGATGTGAGTCTGGGATCCATCACAAAAGCAGCTCCGCCTGCAGCTCCAGGGCAGGCATCACTCCAGCTGGCATGGCCACAGGAGAGAGGGATCACCCTTGGAGATGTTGGCTGGAAGCAACACCTGGAGGGCTCCAGACTGAGAGAGCAGGACTGTTGCTGGTCCTAGATCAGCTCAGCTCTGGCTTTGCTCAGTCAAGGCCTGCAAACTTCCAAGGATGGCTCTTCTCATCCCTCCAGGGAGCCAATCCACAGCCACACCCTTGTCCTGCCAGAGCAGGTAGAGACCAGAGCCATGTTTTGCACAGCACTAAGGCACGAGGTGATGGCAAACACTATTGATGTGAGGGTCTGGTGGAGGAAAATGAGCCATGAGATATGAGTGCAAGTGGAGCTGTGCTGTGCATGTTCCCAAAGGGAGCAGGAGGTGAAAACCCTCTGCAGGAGTTATTGCTTCATTTTGCCCTTTTTCCCCGCCCTGGGCATTAGTGTGGGCAGAGTTCTGCCACCTTCCCAAGAGCAAAGGTGTTGCCTGGCTTTGCTGGAGATTAACCCAGGTCCAGCCCTTGCTCCCCTCCCACTGCCACCCGAGTGTCACCACAGTGCTTGGCTGGTGGGAGGAGAGCAGAGCTCTGCCTCACCTCTGGTCTATCCCTCTGCCTCCCCCCAGCCCCAGGAAGCCAGTTTTGGGACCACCCCAGAAACAAGTCATGCTGGCACTGGAGACTAAAATTAAAAAAAAAAAAAAAATCCACATGTTTCTAAAGAAAACTCCAAACTGAGCTTTCCCAGCTGGAGGGTAGGGGACGGTTGCTTTGTAATCACTCCCAGCTTACTGTTGAAAACATCTTGGTCAGATTTTTATCAGCGCCTGAACAGGAACAGCCTTGGAGGACTGTCTCTGGGGAGATTAGATGGTTGCCTAGTGCGCCGTGAGATGCTCCTGCCCAGTCAGCTGAGGTGCATTTTAGATGACACTGATTTGATGTGTGGCTGGGGACTGGCATCCCTGGTGCTCTATGGCAGAGCCATTGCTGCTCTCTACCCTGGGGAAGGCCTTTAGCTGCTGGGTGATAGCCATAGTGGGGTGTAAGCATGGAGTTAAGTCCTGTTCAGGGTGTGAAGGAGGGGCTGGGGATACCTAGAAGGCAGGTGGCATGAGTTCATCCATCCTCAGAATACTGTGAGAGAAGAAAAGGTCAAGAAGGCTCAGGGCTGCCCTGTGGGAAGAAAAGTGGTACTGGGGATGAGAATTGAGAGAAGAGAGAACCCTGCAAAAACCTCACAGGGAGATGTGTGTCCTGCAGAAACAGGGTCAAGGTGAGACCAAATGGTGTGAGGAGGGCTGGGTTGGAAGTGGTGAGATTTGATCTTAGGTGTTGCTAAGCAGCTTTAGAGCTAAGCTGAGTCCCAAGAAGGTTGCAGCATCCTCCAGTGACAGTGACCAGGCCTGGGAGAAGAATCTGCACAAGAGGAAGTAGATTTGAAGAGCAAGAAGCTGCTGGTGCAGGCTGGTCTGCATGCACAATGAGCAGGGAGGAGACCAAGCCAGTCCCTGGAGATGAGCCTGGGTGAGGATCTTTGGTGATGGGAGGGAGTATGGGATAGAAGGCAAAGAACGAAGAGCCATGTTTCCATGAGGCAGCACAGCTCTGTGAGCCCAAAGCCTGCAGGCATGACCCCTCTGCTTGGCTGATGCTGCAGCAAACTGGGAGAGCCTGCTAATGCTCTCCATGGAGAGTGACTGCTCCACAAGCCCAGGCACCAAGAGGGGCAGGTTGGCTGACACACCCTGTAGCCCCAGTGCCAATGTCATCCCCCACAGCCAGGGATTGTGCCATTACCCCCTCTGCTTTCACTGTCCTGTTCCCTTCCATATCCCTACGGGAAGATCACAAGTACTTTGCTCCAGCAGTAGCATGAAGCAGAGGGGAAGGGGAAGAGCAAGGCCATGGTTCACACCAGCCCTTGGCCACCTGGGCAGTGCCAGTGACTGGGCTGGGAACACTGAGCAGCACTCAGGGTTTCCAGTAAGGCTGTGGCCGAGGCGGGGGGCAGGGACAGGGGCAGGAAACATGCAGCAGGAAGCTGGCTGTGCTGCCCGGCATTCCTTCGCGCTGGAAACCCGAGTCACGCTTCCTGCGGCGTGCCGGGACAGCCTCCACCCCAAGCAGCGCCTGCCACCGGGCTGGATGCCACAGGAGGCTGCACATGCATGTTTGAGATGATTTCAGTGTGGAAAGGAGCAGTGGCCCATGGCAGTGAGTCCCAGACAGAGTCCTGTGGCCCTGTGGCAGTGCCCTTTGCTCCTGTCCTGCTCAGACTCGTCCCAGCGTGTGTCCTCCACGCCATGCAACTACACTGTCCACAAAGATCCCTTGTGCACCTCTGCTCTGCACCTCCTGGGCTTTGGCCTGGAGAAACCCAAGCTGCTGTGTTCCAGGACAGTTGGTAACAGACACATCCCTAAGGGATGGTGGTGTTTCCTTTCCTCCACTCACACATGGCCCACAGCAAGGCCATGGCCAAGAGCAGGGCTTGTTACCATGTTCCCTCCAGCCTTCCCCATTTCCTCCTGTCTGCTCTGCTGCCTGCAATCCAGGCAGAGGGATGAAACTTTGGGCTTTTCTCCCAAAACCTGTTCCACACTTGTGGTTTGGGTTATTTCCTGTGTTAAGGTGCTTGTGTTTTAGCCAGAAAGACCTCAGCTGATCAATAATTATTCTGATTCCCTTTTCTTTCCTTCTAGGTCCCTGTGATTCCCCCTTGCTTGTGTCCACAGACAATTCCATTAATCCATGTGCTGATTAAACAAGCCTGGGCTCTCTGCTGGCACACAGAATGTCTCCAAGAGGGCTACCAGCTTTGCTCTCCTCTGCCAGACCACTGGGTGAGTTCAATCCTCAACAAGAGGCTAATGTCTGAGTTCACTCTTGCTCCAGAAAGTCCATGCAGTGGCTGTGTCCTGGTTCATTTCTCCTGGCATCCTGCAGTCATTCAAAGCCACTGCTGCCCCTGCTTGAAGTGTTGCTGCTCTGTTGTTCTGTCCTTTCTTTCAGCATGCAGGTGAGAGTTCTGTCAGTGTGGATATCCATTCTGGATGAAGCTGAGCGCTGTCCATGGAAGTGTGAGCAGTGGGATGGCTACAGGAACTTCTGCTTTGGAGCTGGACTGGCACAGCTGGCAAAGTGGGAAAGAAGATGGGCACAGGTGATAAGGAAAGCCTCACTGGGAAACTTTATGGATAGAAAGGGAGCTGTGGTGTACCTATTTAAAGCTGGCACATGCCAACATGGCTTCAGGGTGCAAACAGGAGCTATTGAAACCCCACAGTTAATGCCGGGGAAAGTACAATATTCCTGGCCACCACTGTTGAGGCCAGTGCCATGATTCCCTAGGCCCAGAAAGCCTATTTTTCTGTTTTCTCTCATTCCAGTACAAATCTAGATAGCTTGGAGTTTAGGACAAATCTCTTCACTGCACAGTTTTCCCAGCGCAGCTCTGCCTTGGAGAGGGTCAGTGCTTCAGCCTGCAAACCCCAGTGTATTTTCCTTGGCAGTCCTTGTTCTGGCAGCATAAGCCTGGCCCACCAGTGATCTCTGCTACCTTGGCTGCCTTTCACAGCACACCTGGAAGCAGACTGATCCCTGTTTGAAAGCCAAGTTCCACCTGTGACCTTCACCAAGCCCCCGAGTGCAACCCAGCCTGCAGGCTTTGATGGCTCCAAAGCGACTCGCAGCAATCCGCAGTGAGCGTGGTCCCCATTTCCCTGCCACCTCCATCCAGCAGCAAGTCCCACTGGATAAGAAAACTCCCCAAAACCTCCCCACCAGCTTTCCCTTGGCCAATTTCCCCCTGCAGAGGGATCAGCCCTCTGCCAACCTGCCACCGTAGGAAGCGGGAGCGCGGCTGGTGGCTGCGGTTTCCCACGCGGCTGCTTTCCCAGCCGAGATTGCAGGGCTGGAGTAATGAGTTACCCAGCCCTTGGAGGAGAGCAGAGCAGAGCAGAGAGCTCAGTGGAGCCAGCGGGGTTTCCAGGGGAGGAAATCCCAGCGCTTCGTGAGCTCCACATAATCACAGGCAGCAAGGAGCAGGAAGCACTTGTTAGGAAGGAGCAAGGAAACGGAGCCGCTGCCTCGACCCAAGCACACTTTTTAGGACCGGAAAGTGGGAGTAGGAAGGCATAAAAAGTGCTTTGAGCTTTCGCAGAGGATTGCAAAGGGCAAAGGGTGAGGGGAGAGGGAACAAACACCGGCAGGGCTCTCGAGGAGGGGGCAAGCCAGCGTGTTCGTGCTGTGAAGGGGACTTCACGGTGGAGCTGCTAATTAAATAAGAAAGGCTCGTCTCCATGCTTGTTAGGTTAACTCAGCAGGGATATTGCAAAAGCAAATTCCTCCCAGCAAGTGTAATTAGGGGGCCGGAATTCCTCTGGTTCCCTGTCTTCCCTGCGAATCCTGCTAAAGCCATCAGGTGAGGACACCGGGTGAGGGGGGAACATGCAAGTCCTGTGCAATAACAACCCCCCTCCCAGCATGGCAAGGATTTCAAATCAAGGTTTGACATTTTGCTCTCTCATTATTCCACGGTGGAAAATACACGTTCAACAAAACAGGCTCCCTTTCCAGGCTGGGTCGTAGGGCTGCTTCCCCCAGGACAAATTGCTCGCATTGAAGATGGAAAGAGGACTGTGAGGGGTCTGGGCAGGGCACTGGCAGCTCCCAGCCCACAGGATTTGGGAGGTGTCCACTCACAGCACGGCTGTCCTGGATGGTGCTGCTGACCTGTCCATGATCTGCTTGATCTTCTTGCTGAGGGGGGCACACCTCCAACCCAGCACAGCAGGACATTTCAGGGTTTGCCTGGCACATAGTAGCATGTGTTGCTGTGCTTGTGCCAGAGTTGCAAGCAAAGGAGGATGCTCGTGGGGGACAACACGTGAAGATGTGTCTTGCCTGGCACTAGGGGACACCAGGTATGTCTGGGAACACAGGGGCAATGGGAGTTATGTGGCATGGATGGAAGGGGAGAGCTGGCTGGAAGGGATGGATGGCATGGATGGAGGGTGAGGGGTTGGGAGAGGAAACGTGGGGGGAGGAGAAAGGGTGAGCCTGGGACCTTAAAGAGCAATTAGTCAAAGCTGAATTGTTTTTCTAAACTCTTAATGAAAACAAAGAGTAGGGCATGGCCCAGATGGTGCCAGGGGATCAAATAAATGTCGCACTCAGGAAGCAGCTGCTACTGGGAATGTTTCCTGCCAGCCCTGCTGCTGCTCACAGCCACTTTTATTATTTGTTATTTTTCAGGACTGCAGCTGGGGTTTCCCTCCAGCTGTGTGGAAATATGCTTAAGGCTGGTCCATGCAAAGGGCCTGTTAGGGCTGGTCTCTGGCCCTTGGCAGCCCTGGGCGTGCCACCTCCCTGCCTGGCGTCTGCAGCCACCCTTCTCCATGGCAGAGCCTCTGATGGAGGAATTTCTTCCTCCATCTCCCATGCAACCTGGTCCAGCACCATGCTTGTCTCATACCTTGTGTGCCTTTATCTTGTGTAGGGTTTTACCCCAGGGCAGTGTCCTGTCTCCCTGCCAAACCCAAGCATCTGCCAGTGGGAGTTCAACATCTCTCTGTTGCATATTGTTGGTGTGAATGACCAGACTCAAAAAATTTGATCACAATGAACATTTTGGATGTTGACTTTATCTGCCTGCTGGGTTTTGGAGAGAGAGAGAGGGGTATTTTTTCCTCCTCTAATTCCAAGTGCTGAAATCACCCTTGTTTTTAGGTAAAAAATATGAATCACAACCAAACCAATGTTCTCCTGACTCCAGCGGCTGAAATTTTAGAAAAACACCAAAGCCAGCCAAATGAGCTCTCTAGCCATGAGCTGGCAGCTATGTGAGCTGGCAAAAGGTAGCTGAGAGAGGACTTGTGACCCAAGCAAATAGTGGAGGCTGGTGACCCTTTGATGGAGGAGAGGGTTGCTGACTGGAGCAGGACTGTGTTCTGTCCCCATGCTAGATGGTCTCATCCAGTCCTCCAGCAGACCCTCTGCTCCCTTTTTTTGGAGCACAAAAGCCATGACAATTTCACATGCACTTTTCTGTGCCCATGAGTTATGTAAGCTCAGTGTGCCAGTCCCACTCTTTTTCTGGGCTTTCCAAGGCCACAGAAAATGAGTGTGCAAAAATCTGAACTGGTAGAGAAAAGGGCCTGTCAGTGCTACCACAGAGGGAAAGAGCATAACATGTACTCAACCTTTTATTAGCCAGCAGAGATTCTACATAGGGCTGGGCTTTTGTGGCACCAAATGGTTGAACATTGTTTTGCAGGGCAGCTGCTCCCAGATCAATGCACTTCTAAGACATAAGGACCATGGTGGTTTGTTTATATCCAAGTATTTTATTGGGAGATCAGATGTAGGGACCACTCAGGTCTCTCCTGAGGAGAATGTGTGCTCAGCTCCTGTCCTTTGTTTACTATACATGGAAAAAATATGTCAAGCATGCAATGTTGTGGTACAGCCTGATCTTTGAGAATCTCATTTTCCACCCAAGCCCTTCTCTATGTGCCCAGGAGGATGAGCATTGACACTTAGCTCAGGGTCATGGCTGGCTTTCATCCAGGTTGGGATCAGATACCTCTGAGCTGGCTCTGCCACTCAGGGATAGGGATTGTCCCAGACAGCAGGTATGAGGGTATCAGTGTGAGTTCCCAAAGATGGAGAAGGAGCTGGGCAAAAAGAAGCAGCTGTGGAGCAGTCAGCACTATCTGGGATGGTGAAGAAACCCTCTGTGTGCCTGGGGTTTGGCAGCACAGCCCCAGTGCTGTGGCCCAGCGTGCTGGCAGGGCAGGAGTGCTTCCCTGCTGAGCCATGTCCCAGGAGCTTTGCTGCAGCCAGCCCGTCGGCTGTGGCCATTGTGGCAATTTGGAGATGCCCGCTGGGGGTTTCGGGCTGGGTCAGGGTGGGGGGCTGTTTCCCGGCTGTGATGGCCAAGGCTTTGCCAGCTCACGCTGGAGACACCACTTCCCTGCCCGTCACAGCATGTCCTGGGATTTGTGGTTACGTCCTCAGAGCTGTTTGATCCGCTCAAATCACAGCTGATCAAAGGGGCAGCTTACGAGAACAAAACACTGGGTGACTTCCTCCGGTGGTGCCAGAGGCAGCCCTTTGGAGGCGAGATACAAGAAAAGAAGAAATCTTTTAACTGCTGAGTGTCTTGGCTCCTCAGAATAGCAGCTTTTGTGGGACAGCCCTGCTGCACAGCCCAGAGAAAACCCCAGTAAAGGAGGTTTTAAAAAAATATAAATGAGAAATACATATTCTGATAGATGACCTTGGATTTCTCTTCTACACACACACATTTAAAGAACTCTGAATTCCTATATTTTTAGGCTTGTGAGGCAAGCTTGGCTTCTGTAGTAGCTCAAAAGTGAAAGCACTCAATTGCTCATCTGCTGAACAGGTGCAGAGCAAAAGTCCAATGGACCCATCAGATTTGGGGTTTGCACACCAGCTGGGAAAGGAAAACAACAGAAAAAGTGGGAGCATCTGGCAGCCAGCAGTGACCACCCTTCCCTCTGTTCACATTCTTATTTTGATGAATGCTTTGTGTGTTAACATAGGACAGTGCTCTCAGGCACAGGGTGGGATTCTTGGGGTTGTCCTGTGCAAAGCCAGGAGTTGGAGTCAATGATCCTTGTGGGTCACTTCCAACTCACGATATTCTGTGACTTTATGATTTGATTATCTTTCTTTGGTCAGCAGAAGAATGAGATAGGTAGTGATGGCCATCGTGTAACAATAAGCATACAGTGGTGACCACACACTGCCATCCTGCCTGAGATGTTGGGAGTGTCACCAGGTGGAAAGAAGCTCATCCCAGGTAGGTGCTGTCAGGCTGGATCTCAGCTGCAGACTCCCCTGTGGTCCCTGTGCTGGGTGACCCTCCAAAGCTTCCTGACTCTATTTTGACCTGTCCAGTGAATTGGGAGGTTTGCTGATGAACAGAGATTGTGCTGATCATCATTTATGGAAGCTGGAGCATCCCCTGGGATGGTTGCCCTGACCCTGATTGACAGGAATAAATGGGATAAATGGGCTTTTCAGAGGAATTGTGTAGGAGTGACCACTGCTCCAGAGGGAGCTCAGGCAGAGCTTAGGGACCTTTCTGTGCTGGTCTATGTATTACCAGAATATCAAAAGCCAAAAACTGAATTTCTCATTGCATGGGAGTGGGAGGAGATGGGCAGAGAGTGGAAAGTCACCCCGTGGTGGGAAGCATTAAAGAGGGCTGGGCAGAGGGGTGCTCCCCACCCACCCTCCATGCTCTGGAAAAAGCCTACTCCCCAGGTAGAGGAGGAAACTGGCAGTGATGATGTGCTCCGGATGTCACTGTGCAATCAGGGAGGCTATTTATAGGTCACTAATTGATTAGGGCAGCCACAGCAGGAGGAAATGACTTTCAGGAGAGACAGAAAACCACAGTGCCCAGCCAGCTTTTGAGAGGTCTCAGGGCGAGCAGAAAGTCCTGAAACAATCAAAATACTTTGGAAAGAGGCATTTCTCTGCCATGGTTCCTGACTTGGGGTATGGTCTAGAGAGAAGTTGCACACCTGCCTGTGCTGTTTGAGGGGACCCTGGGCTAGGACAGAGCTGTTGTTGGCCTGGGAAGCTCCATGGAGATGCTGGTGGCTGTACTCAGTGCTGGGGCATGAGATGGAGCTTTTGACTCTCCCTGTAGCCATCCCTCAAGGGAGTTGTTATCTCTTCTGAGCTCCATTTAAGAGACTTTGTCCCCAGGAGGGGCTCTCAGAATGAATACATTAAAAGCTGATAAATAGAATGGGAACCAGTTCAGAGAATGCCTTAGAGGCCAGTTGATTCCTCCTAGGTAGGATGCTTTTTTTGCTTGACTTCTTGAGACACATATGTTCCCTCCAGCCAGAGGTTGACCTCACAGTTGACCATTGCACTACTCAAGCCAGAATGTCTCAGAGCAAATGTAGCTTTTCCTTACAACCTGGAAGATGCCAAGTTGGTCTCAAGAATAAACCTGGGCAATGTCCTGTGCTGTGACAAGGGAAGAACATTTCTTCTGGGGGTCCTGAAGTGAGATCCCAGCCTGCAGGGATGTGAATAGTGGGGAGCTGATCCTTGCACGCTGGGGCTGCCTGAGGCTAGTGTGCTGAACTGGTGAGAGCTGCAGGAATGCACTGTCTCCGAGTCTGCTCGTTTGGAAATGGTGCTCTTTTCAACGGTTCTGTTATCAGATGGAGCATTTCCTTCATCAGTGTTAATATCCATGTAGTGAAACAATGAAAGGGCTTCCTATCAGTTCCAAATAGGACGTGAAAAGCTCTCAGCGTTAAGAGTAGAGGATGCTGGAATAGGGCAATGGGAAACGCCTGAGTCACTGAAATGCCTCTTTGATTCCATGAGGCTGATATGTTCAAAAGGGAAGAAGAAAAAAATAAAAAGAGAGAGAGCAGAGCTAGTTAATGATCTGCAGGACAGAGAACAGGAAGGGCCAGCGATTGCAGCGTGGGCTCTGCAGAGGACAGGAGGCACAGGGGGATGTCTGGCAAAGGCTTTGGAAAGTGGAGAGTGCAGCAGAGAACTGAGCACAGTGAACTGCCTAGTTTGTTTTTGGAAGGGGGGAAGGCATGATGGAGAAATCCTTTCCCAGCCTAACCCCCTGTCCTGCTGCCTCTCAGCCAGTGCATGCCAGCTCAGTGTGGGATCAATGAAGTGCAAAACAAACTTTCAAATCACTGTGATTTAATAGTGTCCAAAGCACTGCAGATTTGGAGTAGGGGAAGGGAAATACTCCTTTGCAAATTATCCAAGGTCACCAGCCCACTGCTCAGAGGATTTGATCCTTTCCATCCTCTGTTGTCCCAACTGGGGGACATGCATGGCTGCTTGTGCCAGAGCTGTGCCTGAAGGCAGGAGGGAGGGATTTGCTGAGGTTGGGCAGCACTTGCTATCCTGGGGCAGAAGGAGCAGGATATCCTGAGCCCACAGAAATCCCTGGCCTGGAATGGGGCAGGCAGCCAGGGCAACACAGACACTTTCTGCTCTTTGCTGGGACTGAAGGTCTCCCTGCCTGTCCCCGCTGGCCAGGTGTAAATCTCAAGGCCACCACAAACACAGGGGCTGTGATGTGTGCCAGGTCAGAGGCTGTGGGCAGATTTTTTGCTGTTACAGGAAAAGCTGCAAATACTTCAAACATAACCTGTTTTCTCTCTCTGTTTTGCAAACCAACCCCTGTTGCCTGCAGGCAAACAGCCCACTGTGCAGAATGGCAACTGCCTCACTGCTCTCCCTGGGGAAATTCCTCAATGGAACGAGTTGAAAATTGTGAAGAGGAGGAGGTCAGACTTGCTCCTCCGTGGTGGTAAGAACCCTTGGCGCTACAAAGCTCAGTAAAGAGCAAACCACACAGGTTTTTCCCCACCCTGAGAAGTGCCATGGAGGGCTGTACCGAGGCTGCTCCCTGTGTAGGGTGATGGAGCAGTGCACACCCAAAATCACTCCTCTCCTGGCTGCATGGCCACAGGTGGGTTGTGTAGAGGTGTGCAGGAGTCCCTGTGAACCTACTTTTCAGGACTGTGTCCTGTCTCCCATCCTGGCATGCCCAGGAGATTCATCTGTCTCCCCGTTTCCCTTGCTCCATGGGGAGCACAGCCGCAGGGAGACCCATCTCCAGGTGATGAGCAGCACACGCCATGCCATGGCCGCTCCCAGTCCCACACAGGACAGGGCTGCCCTTTGTCACGGGCAAGAGGGGAGGTGATGAAAAGCCGGGGGGAGATGTGCCAAGGCTGGAGGGAGCGCAGCGCCAGGGGCGGGGGCAGCTGGGGAAGGCTCACACACAAAGGGCCGTCCTGTCTTCACACCTGCAGGGCGGCCGGGCGCTGACAGGGGGAATGACACCACTGACAGGGGCACGTCGCTGGCAGGCAGTGGTGAGGTGCTTCAAATAAAGGCAAGCGGCGCGGTGACAGGAGACAGGGGCTTGACTGCAGAAGGGAAGGCAGCTGCTGCGGGCATGGGCTGGGGACAGGGACGGGTGGAGGTCAGGCAGTTGTGTCTCCTGCTCTGTCTCTGCGTGTTCAAGCCGGGACAGTAATTTGGTGTGAATCCACAGCCATGCTGTGTCCTTGGCTTTCTGCGTCATCTCCAGGGCACATTTACACCCAGGACTGCAGGTGGGGCTGGGGTTCTCTGGGAGCCACTGTGCAGAGTTCGGGTGAGCACTCAGCAATGCTTTGTCCCTACCACACCTGGGTGAGTTTCAGCATGGGGCTGTGGGGTGTACCCATGCCCAGAGGGGGATAAACCCAGGCTCCCCAGCCCTTTCCTGACAGCGTGCACCAAACCTCACCACTTCTAACCCCGAGGTACCAGTGTAGCCCAGCACTGTGAGACTTCTCTTGCTCCCCAGGAGATGGGAGTCTGATGCTGTGGGATAGCTTCCTCTCACTGGGGGCAACACCTCTTGGGTCCTGCTCCCTTCTGCCCATTGTCACTGGTGTGGGGATTCTTGTGGCCACTTCTCACACATTCCCCCGTGCGTGGGGTTGAGCAGGGATTAGGGGTTCTGAAGAGGAAGGGTCCGTGCATTAAAGAGCAGCTTGTAGATGTGAGCAGCTTTCGTGCGCCTCTGAACAGCTTGGCATCCCGGCTGCTCTGGGGCCAGCAGGGCCGGGGCTGATGCTCCGGAGCTCCCGGCAGCCGGGAAAAGCGGGCGGATGGTGCCCTCCGGCGGCCCCGGGGCCGGGCTCGCCACCAGCCCGGAGCGCAGCCGCTGCCAGGGACCCCCCAGGCTCTGGGCCAGCGAATTGGGATGTCGCGTCTGTTCCTTTAGTTTGTTTGTAGGGATGCTTTCCCTCCTCTGGTCTCTGCTTTTCCCCTGTATCCCATTGCTGAGCTCTCCTCCCTGTCCCTCAGCCCGGGGAGATCCTGTGCAGGCATCAAGCTGCTCCTGTGTTGTGGGGACAGATCCCTCCCTGGACAGGAGCCCTGGGCTCCCTGCAGCCCCAGCCTCTGGATCGCCCCCAGGATCCCGAGCCTGGCCGGCTCCCTCTTAAGGGGTAGTAACAGACCCTTGTCTTTAGGTTCAGGAAATCTGGGAGTGATCTGGTCCTGGGTTGGCAGTGAAGGGGCTGTAAAGGGGTGGGGTGACCCCGAGAAGAGCCTGGTGGGATGAACACCCTGCGGTGGGCTCTGTTTGGTGCTTGGGTGTCCCTATTGTGGCTGCCAGCACAACCAACCTGGGCCCTGAGTAGGACCCAGAGTGTCTCTTTCCTGTCCCAGCTGGAAAGGGCTGGGTCCCTGACAGTTTTCCTGTTTGTGTTACACCCCACTGTTCCCCAGCAGCCTGTCCCTCACACGGTGGGTGGGGAGGGCAGCAGTGACCCTGCTCCCCTCCCGCTGGCATTCTCCAGACCTCCTACAGGAGGAACGGATGAATATTTGGGCTGGGCAGATTAGCCCCTTCTGAGGTGTGAGCAGCCCTAGAGCCCCTTGCAAGGCTTCCTGAGCCACTGGCCCTTGGGTCTCTGGAGGAGGCACATCCCAGTGGTGGCTTGGAGGAGCCTTTGCCCTCCAGCTGGACTTGCTGCAGCAGGGGCAAGGAGGGGTGATGGGCACCCAGAGCCTCCTCCAGCAGGCTGTGCTGGCTCAGCCACACGCTCACACCAGGCCAGCGGTGAGAGATGTCTCTTGGAGCTGTCACAGGACGACAACAGAGGACGGAGGCTCTCAGCCCTGCCCCACAGATGGGCTGAGGCAGGGCTGCCTTCAAAGCAAAGCATGCATGCTCCCCAGCCTGCTGGGATTACAAAGTTAAGGGCTGGCATTGTTTTCCCAGTTTCAGAGGGGGTGGATACCAGGCAGGATTAGTCTGGCAAGGCTTCCCAATGCGCTCAAAGGGGCACAATAGGACCTTGAAGAGAAGAAGCTGCAGCGATGACAGGCAGAGGAGTGTCTCTCAGCAGCCTCTGCCTCCTGACGCAGGCAGAACGAGCTCGGAGCAGGTGCTGCTGCTTTGTGGCTCTGTCTCTGCCAGGACACCCTTCCTGTGTGCCCTGGGATCCCCCAGCACCGCTGCTCCTTTGGGCAGGCAAACAGGGAGCAAGGCTCTCTGCAGGGGAGAGAGGAGAGGTGAGGGGATAGTTATCTGGATGCCTCTCTGCTGCTGACCGTCCAGGTCTCCCCCGTGAGCCCCAGGGTTCTTTTTTTAAAATCATTTGCAATCAGAAGCAATTAGAAATCAAACCTGGGGAGCCACAAAAACCCTGTCTTCCTCGGTTGCTGCTCCCCAGAGCTTTTCTGCCCCAAAACCCACATTAGCACCACAAGGGCTGCTCTGTGCTTGGTGCAGTTGGAGAAAGCGTGGTCATAAGGGCACTGGCAGCCCATGCAGGCAGCCAGCACTGAGGTAGCACCTTATGCCTGGAAATGGGTCTTCTGTGGGCATGGATTGGGGTCTAGGCCTCCTCAGGGGACTGGGGGTGGGGGTCAGGCAGACTGGATGAAGCTCTGGGAGCAGGGCTGTAGGGAGGGTGGTGTTTCCTGAGGTGCCAGGGGACTTCCTGAGCAGGCACTGGGCAGAGGGGAGCCTGTGTCCATACGTGGAATTTCCCCAGGCTGCTCTCTTGCTCTGTGCAGGCCCTTTTGTACCTGCTCAGTCATGTTCCTTGTGAGATTTTTCTTGAAGTCTCAATCAGCAGAAGCCAAATTTAACTGAGTAGAAATGTGGACCTGAACAGAGCTGCAGAGGTCAGCAAAGCAGTGCCAGGGGCATTTACTGCAGCACAAGGAGCTGCTCCCTCAGTGAGCTGCAGTGATTGCCTGGGCTCCTTGCTGAAACCACAGCCTGGCAGCACCAGCACCAGCTCTTGTTTGTCTGTGATAACCCATTAGCTCTGATAACTCGTTAAGTGGCAGGGAACTTGAGTGTGTGCCATCCCCTGCCTGGCCCAGCTCTGCCAGCACGGGTCACGCGTTCCCTTGGCACCATCCTGCTCTGCAACAGCCTGTGCCTGCGGGAGGCAGGGACCATGCATGCACCCAAGCTGCCACCACAGATCGTCTGCCTCACTCATGGCCTGCCACATGCTGAGGCACTGCAAACCAGGCTGAGAACCAAAGCAGCTCAACACATCTCAGGCTTCCTATCTACCCAGCCTCAGGATGACTGGCCTGGAGCAGAGACACCAGACCCGGGCTGGGCTCTCTTTGGGGTGGCTGCAGGGGATCTCGCTGTCAGCATGGTCTCATGGAGCAGCCGGAGCATCCGTTGGGCTGCGTGGGGCTGGCATGCCGTGTTTGTGAAACCTGCCGCGCTTGCGGTTGACCAGAGCGCTGAAATAAGCCCGGCCGGAATTGGTGTACTGCTCTGTATCCTGATGTGGTGAGCAGCTCCGACTGGGGAGGGTGGGGGCAGCCCCACTGGGGTGACTGGTGGCAGCAGGACTGTGGGAGCTTGGCAGCAGCGGCACGAGGGCCACACGCAGGGCCCCGCCGGCGCCCGGAAAGCTCAGCCTGGCACTAACGGAACTGTGATAAAAATGAACGTGACCAGGACAGCAGCGCGGGGGAGATTAATGTCAGATTGTCAGAGGGGAGGAAACTAAGGCAGACAGCACTCAAACAGATACTGGAGCATGCTGTGGGGGGTGAAGGGGGTAGATGCTGCTTTTCCCAGCATTGCTGCATCTGCAGATCTGCATCCCCCCCTACAGCCTTTGAGGAGAGAGGAAGGGACAAAGGGTTTACCTGAAGTGCATGCATCACCCTTGTCAACCCTGTGGTGCAAATCGTCCCACCTCTGCAGGTGGGGGATCTGTCCCTCTGTACCAGCCTGAACAGGAACATCAGCAGTGCTCTCTGCCCAAGACATTGCTACACATCTCTTGTGGGTCCCTGCCCAGGCCAGGTTTGCTGTACTGCCCAGCAGCAAAGCTTTGACTGTGATGAGAACACTCTTGTTTGCAAGAAGGTGCTTTTCCATGGCTGTGCAAGGAACAAAGCTCCCCTCATCACTGCTATCAGCTGCTCCGGCCTTGCCCACGTTGCCAGGGAAGACTGGTTGTTCAGTATCTCCCACGCTGCCTTGTTCCCAGTATCACCACAGCTTCTTCAGGACTCTACAGCTTCCAGCCATGCAGGTACAAGAGCCTCCCAGAGGCCTCCATTGCTCCATCACCTTTGGTGAGGTGGTTTTCTCTCTGCCCTCCTTGCTGCTCTGCCAGGGAATGTTCATGTCTGATGGGTCACACACTTTCCCGCATGAATGAGGCAATCCATGTCCTTACCCAGGGCCTCCAGTACCTCACCTTCCCTCCCTATTCCTATCTGTGTCCTGGGCACTTCATATGTGTCTCCCAAAAAAGTATCCAAGCCCCTTAAAACCTGACTGTGGAATCATCCCAAACAAAAGTCTCACTGGGATAAATCAGAGACAAAACAGCCCCAAAACAAGGTTCACATAAGTGGTTACAGGAGCTGGGGTCCAGTGGGGCCATGTCCACCCTGTTTGCAGCTTTGCCCCATCTCCTTCCCTCATCCTTCCTATTTCTGCCCTTTCTGCATGCCGAGCCTGGGGCTCAGCTCCGTGCTGGCCCAGCGAGCTGGCAAAACCCCTCGAAACGCCAGCGCAGGGTGTGCCGAGGCAAGGGAGCCAGGTTGTCCCCGTGTCCCCGTGGCGGGCGAAGCGCGGGCCTGCAGGGACCCCTGGTGGCAGCCAGGAGCCGGGGGACCCGCGGGGACAGCCCTGCATCCCGCGGAGCAGAGGGTGCCTGCACCCTGGGAGCTGCCACGCCGGAATCTTAGCGCATGGAGAGAGCTCCCTACCTACAGCATCCCCCGAGCAGCCGCAGCTCTGCTTTTCTGCCATAAGAAGAAAGGGAACAAAGGACTTTTCTCTCCCCTGGGCTGGATGAAGAGTCAGGGAGAGGCATTTTCCATCTCAGTCCCTTTCTAGTGGGGTTTCCTTCTTCCCTGCTCACAGGTCTGCAAGGGAGCTGGTGAAAGGGCTGGCTGCAAGCACATGCTCCTATGCCAGCTGAGCTATTGCAAAGGGGATGCTTGCTCCTGGCTATGAGGCTGGAACATGGGCAATGCCAGATGCTGGACATGGGTGACAGCACAGGGATGGATGACAAATTCTTCTTCCATGAACAAGTCAAGGGTAAATCCTGCAGGAGCAAGGGGTGCAGTGCTTGTCTGGGCTGCCTTGTACCCTCACTGCATGTGTTGGGTAGCCAGGGATGCTGAATACACATGATGAAGATTGAGGTCCACTTGCAAATTATCAGTAAAGAGTAAGGATAACAAATTTTGGCACTGCCCTCCAATAGAATTGTTGCCAGTTCATAAAACTGCCGTGTGAAGGCACCCTGTGGCACAGTAACCATTGTCCCAAAGGTAGCAAAACCTGCTGCCTGTTCTAATTCCCTGGGATGGGAATTAGAGGTCCCAATCGGAGGTTACACCAAATCTTGTGGGCAGAGCAGACCTAGGCCCCCGCATGGGCTGTGCAAGCGAAGGCAGGGGGCACTGCGGGCACAGGAACCGGCAGGGATGGGGTGAGGAGGGAGGGCAAGCAGGGTGCGAGCCCAGCTCGCTGCCCGTGGAATGCACATCCTCCCGTGTTCCTGGCTCCTGCGGCTGCTGCCCGTGCTCTGCACCCACAGAGGTGATGCTGTTCACAGCATACTCTCGGACTGTTGGCTAGGATAAAGCCAAGAGGTTTTTGCATCCTCCCACCTGCTGGAGAGCTTCAGCCTCGTTCAGAAGTGAGAGTCATTCATTTATCTGGATGATGAGGAATCCCTCAGCTCCTACAGTTTTGTCCCACGAGCTCCTTTTCAAACAAGCCAGGTGTTATACATCCCAAACAGCACCCCCTGATATGAAGGAACGGTTTATCAAGGACGTGCAGCTAGGATGCTTGCTCTGATGCTCTGGTTATATTATTCTGTTCTAGCCTTAGCACCTCAGTAATTCACCTGCCCAGAGCTGGTACTCACTTGATCCTCCATTCCTGAGCTCACATCTTATCCCTGCTAACCTACATCATGTGGATGTGCTCTTTCATCACCACCTCCTCTAAATCCTCCTCGTCATCCCTCTATGAATGCCTTCAGCTTGTATAATCTCCCCGGGTGCCAAAGGTTACACTAGAAGTGTGTTAGCATGTACATGGAGCAGCAGGGAAGTGTGGTTTTGGCTGCCTGGGACTCTGAGCAGCTGGATCTGGTTGAGAACACCATCCTGCCTTTTAGTGGCAGCTGCCCTGGGGGCTGGCCCTGAGCTCCTCGCTGTCATTTCCTTCACCAGTCCGTTTTTCTCTTTGCACAGCAGGTTTACCAAAGAGGTGCCAAGCATCATCATCCCCTTTGCCATCCTTGTTCAAAACCAGTGTCACTGTGATGCTGCTCTGTGGGCAATGAGCATGAAACTTTCACTGTGGGAGGATGTTTGGTAAGCTAGCATCTCTGATCTTTGGTCCAAACCCAGCAAGCCCTGGACCACTCCAGTTTGGACCAGTTGAAGAGTCAGAGGGCAAGAAGTCCCCATGATCTTTTTGATTGTGTACCTGGCTGAGAGCAAAAATTTGTCCTAATGACAAACTTCAGGCAGAGCTTTGCACAGCCACCCAGTAGCCTTGTACAGTCAGAAACTGGGAAGGATGGGGAGAAAGTACAGGTTGTGTCCCCCAAGCAGCTGGATGTGGCAGGGTGTGGTGGTGGTCAGAGGCACAGTGACATGGAGGCAGCCAGCAGAGCCTGCCTGCCTGGGCCAACATCTCCCCTCTGAGAGGAGGGACACAACATGATGTGCAGTGTGGCTCCTGCTTTAGCTGTGAGCTCACAGCTTCTCTGCTCCCTACCTCTGTGCTCTCCGAGGTGTTGGGGATGGGGGGTACTTCTCTCTTTTGAGTGTCCCGTGCTGTGCTGAACTCAGAGACACGGGATACTCTCAGGTCACGCTTTGCTGGGGTCGGCTTTCTTCAGCCTGGGCTGTCAGGCTGAGGCAGCTGCATCCCTGCTGGCCAAGCGATGCTCTGCACCTCAGGGCTGTGCCTCGTGAGCCACTGCCATGTGCAGCCCTCGTGTCCCCATGGCAGGAGGGTGCTCCCCATTGCCTTTGGAGCCCCTGGCACAGCAGAGGCTTCAGGCTGGGTACTACAGAGAGCCACGCAAGTGACACCAGTGGAGGACTTGTGTCTATCCCATGACACCAGAGCTATCAAAGCTGGGTCTGCCATGGCAGGCAAGGCCCATGATGACCCTGTGGTGCTCCTCCAGCTTCAATGTGCATGGCTGCTGTCCTTGGGAGGAGGAGGCAGCTCAACAGTGCAACATGGAGCCCTGCACAAGATGGCAGTGGGGCTGGGCAGGGAGGATGGGGGCTCCAGCAAGCCCACCATAGTCTCAGTGGGGTGGGCTGCCTCAGCTGTGCCTCAAGACCCTGAAGCAGCCCCAGAGGAGCTCTCTGTACCCTGAGGACGTTTCCTGTTTGCTGCCCGTGCTGAAGCATCGGCCCTTCAACCGCCGCCAGTCCTCTGCTTCCGGCAGGGGCTCCCGCCCGGAGCCCCCCTGCACTATCAGCTCACCAGATGCCTTTTTCAGGATACTGTGGTAAAACTGTGCCGGGCAGGCGCTGTCATTTGGGGTTTTCTCTCATGTCAGCTTTGAAGACAAATTGGACGAGGAGGAGCAAGAGGGGGGGAAAGAAAAAATAATAAATTTAGGCAAAAAAAAAAAACGAAAGAAAGAATGATGCTCACCGCCATCCTAGGCCAGGGCTGGCCTGTGCACCAGTGTGGCAATGGGTCCCCCAAGCGGTGTAGCCAGCGGTGGCCAGGGACAGGGCAGGTGGGGATGTCCAGCATGGCAGTGCCACCCCCCTGGCACTGTCGGCCTCTAGTGGCAGTGGAAGCAGCAAGGTGCCATGGCAGCACCCTCGGCCCTATGGGCCCCACCAGCACCATGGGGACCTTCTCTGATCCCTCGGGGCATTGCTGCCCACTGGGATGTGGTCCTCATCCTAGTGTTGCTGCCTGGTAGGACATGGTGCCCCTCTGGGTTATGGCCCACCCTGTGCTGGTGAGGGAGAGGGTGCTGGGAATGAGGGTATGAGATAGCCCTCACCCCTGGGCCAGCAACAGCTCTAACTGGCCCATCCAGTCTCTGGGCCACTGGACCACAGCCACCAGATGGTGCTGAGCAGCTGACAGACTGGGTAGACTGGGAGTCATGCAGCACTACTGGGGATGGAGGGAAATGGTGAAAAAACACATCAAAAGCCTGTCTTTCCATCTGTGGAGCCCTGTAGGGAATGTTCACTAGGGGCATGGGGCAGGGATGGTCTGGGGACAGCTGAAGACCACGGATGCTGTTGAGCTTGAGAGCTTGGCTAAACTCCCTGTGCTGGTGCAGGGTGTGCACAGGTGTGATGAGGCTGTGCTCCCTGAGGCTGTCATGCAGCAGGTAGCATTAAAGCATGGCTGCTTGCATGGTGCTTGGCATGGGCTTGAGCTCTGCTTCCTGCTGAAGTGGTAGGGTAAGGTTGGCTGGAAAAGACATTGTTAAACCAGGCATGTTTTGGATGTGCTCCCTCAGGGTGTACAGAGACATGGCAGCCCTAGAGCCAACCACAGACCTGCTGGATTTGCTCCAAGTTAAGCCCTCTGATTTTCTTTTGTTGGTTGAAAAATAAATTAAATAAAAAGGTGGTTGGTCCCCGTGGAGCAGAGGGGAGGTGTCAGCATGGTGAGGGGAGAAAGGGTCAATGGTGCAGAAAATAGTACTGGGCTATCCCCACCCACAGAGGATGGATGAGAGACTGTGGGTGGGAGTTATCGTGCGCCTAATATAAAACCTGATTTTCTTTCCAGCCCTTGAGTTTGATCATCCACTGGAGGATGGGTTGGATCTCGAGGACTGGTCTTCAGTTCTGTAGTTTCTTTTGGAGGACTGTAAGCAAGAAGTCAAAGAGGGAGAAGTTGTTCACTGGCTGCCCAGGACCCCCAGGAGAAAGCTGTGGGTGTGGGAATCACCATGGTGAGCAGGGGAGGTGTGGGGAGGTGGTGGGAGCAGTGAGACACTCCTGCAAGGCAGGTGCCTGTGCTGTGCTGGGATCTGAAATCATGGCTGCTCGCTTTCACCGGCAAATCTTGCATTTGTGTGGTTTCCTTTTCCTTCTTCGATGTGCACTTTTTTTTTCTCTTCTCTCTTCATTTTGTTCCTTTTGCTGCAGAAGCAAATTTCAGCCCTTCCAATCTTTTGGTTCCAAACTCTGCACAGGAATAAAACTAAACAGGAGCTCCCAGCAGGGCTCAGCTTTAATTACACGTGAGATGCTAATCTGCTGGAGGGTCTTAAGTGCTCCTATATTTGAGCCTTCCTTTTCCTCCTGCTGCTCTGCAATTCCCCTGGCAGATGCCTCCCAACTCCTCACAGCCTCTCCAAGCTATTTTCTCTGAACAAGATCACAAGTGAACTTTGTAGCTCAGAAAAGCTTCTGTGAAGAGTAGCAGAGACAGTCCTTTGGCAGCTCCCAGCTCTCTTGAAGGCCTGGCTATTTTTGGAGGCAGCAGGAAGATGGAGATGGTTCTCTCCATCAGCTCGGGATTCCCTTGCCCACAGGTCTCTGTTTAGATGGCCACAAGCGTGGCTCAAAAGAAGAGGAGCCCTCATGCCTAGATTCCCTGGTGGCAGTGCCTACATTACTGCTCAATGTTGGCTGTGATGTTTTGGGAACCTGCTGGCTCCAGTTCCTCACACCTGATAAGCTGCCAAGCCTGGAAGAAATAAGGGATATCCTTGCAAAGCAGCAGCTGGAGTTCAGGGGGATCCAAAAGCAAGCCAAAAATAGTGCCAGCAAGGCCAGCCCTGGCCAGGGACGTGCTGGAGTGGCCCTGGTGGCAGAAGCAGCATGGTGACAGTTGCTGAAGGATGCAGCGGCTGGAAGAATAAAGCAAGCCTGGCCTGAGCCATGTGGATGAGAGACTGAGCTCCCTGATGTCTTCATCTGGGCTGCCCTGCAGTAGCTCCTTCCTGTCCTCAGTGGACACCTTGGATCACATATCAGGTAAGGGGCAATAGCTGGGCATGTCATGGAGTCTGAGCAGGGAGATTGTTTGGAAACCTCCTTGGATGTATTTTCAGTTTGTAAAACCCAGTCATGAGAGAGATTTTGAAGCCAGATCCCCTTGAGCCCTCAGAGCTGATGGGAAAGACAGCAGATTAACAGCTGACAGTCTTTCTGACCTAATGACCCTCATAATTTCCACCACCCCATAGATTGGAAGCTGCTCCTTCTAAATTTGGCAGAGACAAGCAGCTACAGCCCTCATGGGTCCATCTGCTGCCATCAGGTGTGGCTGATCTGCCTCTCCCCTGGCTCCTGCAGATCCTAAGCTCATGGTAGGTGCTGTGGTTTTTCCTTTTTTTTTCTCATTTATTCTCAGTAGTAAATTTGCAGGAATCTAGAAATGGCTCAGGTTTCTAGGTCGCTCTGCTGTTTTGTGTTTGTTAAAAGGTTTCCTGATGAATGTGCTGCTGCAGGAGCAGCACTGGGGCAGAAGGGGCTCAGGGAGCACGGCATGGGAGGCTGTGCCCCCCCAGGGAGGGCAGCAAAAGGGAGCTGTGTGGAGAGCAGCAAGGCATCACTTCAGCACTGGCTGTTTTATTCTCAGCCTCAGGAACTGGGGCAGCTCTCCTTGGAGACCAGAGGCCTTTTTAGCTGGGGCTGCCTGCATTCATCCTATTTATAGCTGCTGTCTGCAGATGTGATTTCTATTAATAAGGAGGATCTGAAGCTGCCCAGTAGCTGTGTGGGCTGAGGTGTGTGCTGATTGATCACATCCCCTTGAGACAGAGAGGGAAAGACACAGAGACACCATCAACCCCACAGGTATTTCTAACAGGTACCCCAAGCTGTACCCTCAGGGGTCTGAGCTGCCTGTCCAGCCAGGCAGAAGTGGTATGTGGGAAGGAAGCGTGGCATTGCCTTTCCTCTGCTGGGGGAATGGAAGGTTAAAAGTGTCTTTGGGATCACCCGCTTGATCCCTCTTCTTGTTCTCTGGACCTGCCTGCTTTGGCTGGGTGCAACAGGCAGCCTTTGTCTGGCTTTGGATGCACCTGGTACTCCCTGAGTACAGTGTGTGTGTGTGTTCTGGCTTGATGGATGAGTGACAATTTATCTTATTTTAGCTATTTGCAGCTGGTCAGGCAGGACTCACTGTGTCAGAGCTCCCCACAGCACCTGCACAGGGAGCAGACAGGCAGGGGTGTAGGCTTGCTCAGTCTGCTGCAGGGTGAGGTTTGTGGACATGGGACAGAGCTGGCACCTGCTGACAATGTGGTAAGTGCCTGGGCTCAGGCCTGCTGCAAAACACTCCTGAACAACAAACCACTTTGGAAGCTGTATGGCCTAGGACATGGGGCTTCCCAATCCATTGCATCCTTTGTGCAAGGAGAAAAGCATTCCAGGAGAGGATAAAGAGAACTTTTATCCTAGGTAAGAGGGGCAAGTAAGGAGCAGAGAAAATGTGTGTGACTCTGTGGGTCCAGGACCAAGGGACAGCAGTGAAGGTGGCCTGGCAAAGGCCTGTCCTGCTGCTTGTGCATATCCAAGCACAGGGCTTGCAGGCAGCACTGGCCCGCAGGGGCTATGTTTGCTCCAAGCCTCACAGGGGGCCAGTGAAGGTACTGTGGCACACCTTCAATCCCCAGCACAGCCGCATTTGGCACTAGTTTCCCCATGAGCCACTGCTCTGTGGGGCAGCCATGTGCTTTGCCCAGCCTACAGGCAGCCTCCAGGCCCTCTGCAGTGTGTGCTTCCTGCAGGAAGCTGTGGGTGCCCAGTGGAGAGGGCTGCACACCATTTAGCACCCCTGCCCTGCACACACATCCACCCACGGGCAGCTGCCACCACCTGCAGCTCAGGGCAGGCTTAGGGACACACAGCCCCTTCTGCCCTTCTGTTTTTTTCTCTATGAGGATCTCTAACCACTTTGGTCCAAACAACTATGCCACACAAGGGCAGTAGGGGAAAACCGTATTGCTGTCCCTGCAGCCACTTCTGGGGTGTTTAGCAGTGAACTGAAGCAGAGAGGCATAGGAAAAGAATTTCTTATGAGACTTATTAGCAGGGGATTGCATGCACCCCCCAAAGTATCCAGGTGTGAACAAGGGCCTACATGGGCAGCACGAGGGATGCAAGGACTTTTCTCAATGCAGCACAGCAAAAGGCTGGCAGGAGGGGGTCTGTTGTGGTTTTCTCCCTGTAAGGGTGTAGGTGCATGCACATCTCTGGGGAACAAGGGCTTGGCTTTCTCCCCTGCCTGGGTCAGGGCTGTGTGGGATGGCAGAGTTCTGACCTCAAGGTACACAGCTGACAGGATGCAGGTCAGGGCTGAACTCTGCTCCACAGGGAACTGCACTGCCTGGCTGTGGGCAGGATGGGATCACCCAGCCCCTCCACCTCCCCCCAGCCCAGCACAACACAAAAAGGCGAGGCAGTGACGGTTTTATTTCAAAGTAGAACAAAGGTATCTTTTATTCTTTCCAGAGCTGCGACATTCAGCTTTGCCATGAGTGTGTCTGTGCTCAGACTGGCTGTTTGTGTGCGTTTACTCAGAGCACATGTATACAGGGCAAACCAAAAGCAGGAGACTGTTTCATACCCTGGCTGAGTCTCACCTCTGGTAACAAAACCCCATTACCCAGCCAAACGTGATGGTGTGGTCCCTTGTACAGCACGTGCTACTGAGCAGACAGGCCCTATAAAAAAAATCTAAAAACAAAATGTACTTTCAGACATTCCACATTAACTTTTCCCCTAATTTTGCTGGGAAGGAGTTTTGGCTCAATGTGTATCCACTCTCATCTCCCTTCATACCTCTCCCCTCTGTGTGGTGACAGAAGCAGAGTTACAGCGCATCGAGGATGTTGTCGATTTTGGAGACCAGGTCCTGGCGCTTGTTGGAATGCATCTTCTCATTCTCAATGTATGTGTCCTTCTTGAGCTTGCCTGCCACCAGCCGCTCTGCCTCCACCGACGACTTCAGGACCAGCTCCTTCACTTGGCCATCGAGCTTCTGAATCTCACTTACCTGGCAGAGTGAGAAACCAAGGGAGTATTAGAGGAGAGAAAACAAAACCAAAAAAATCCCTACAGTGAAGCTGGAATAGATGAGATGGTAGATGATAGCAAAAGATGAAGTCAATACTACGTATCTTCGATCTCTGAATGTTGCCTCCTGAGCCACTGTTGCAGAGCAGAAGGGCCTTGCAAAGTGAGGGCCTTGCTGCCCTGGTAAAATCCTTGCTCACTTCTGTTACTTTGGCTGACTAGAAAAGCATTCTGGGAATTACTCAGCTAAACTAGAGGTGAAAAACTAGAGGTGAAAAAGTTACATAATTGTAAAACAACTATTAGAACTAGTATGTGCTCACACCATGTGGCTCAAGGTTGGTTACATCTGATGCCTGTTCCTACCCTGGTCTATGGTGGTTGCTTAAGCATGTTTGTTGTGCCTCACAAGTATGTAAACTCATAACAAACCAATAGCTTAAGAACCCTGGATTTTTGCGATAAAGTGTCTTTGCCATACCACAGTGGAGTCTGTGTGTGCCCTTAAGAAACACCACAAGCCATCACCTCTCCCTGGCATCACATTATGAAGAACATTTCATGAATGGGTAACTAAGCAGTGCAGATAAAAGGGGCTCCAAGGAGCCAGGAGCCATATGGGCAAGAGACTGTTAAAGAGTATTTAATGACAGATTTTAAAGGCTTCAAGCTAAATCACAGTTCTGACAGCTGGAAGCTGTGTCCCTACAGTTAATGTTCATGGTGTGTGAGTGGTCTGCAATGACAGAACTACTCTTTGAGGTAATAACAGATTAACCAAGGTGGTTGTTGGCTAAATGGACCTTAGAGACTAAAGTGTCTCTCACTTGGGGTTAAGTGGCTGTTCCAGGTAAGCGTTAAAATGTATTGAAGGGAAGAACAGTGAGTGTGAGCTCATTCTGCCATGGCTTTCAACATGGTACAGTAAAACATCCCCCAAGGAGCATCATGTTACCAAAATTCTGTCAGCAGCAAATGCAAATGTGCAAGAAAATATGAGATGACGGAGAAGATTTTGGGTTGATTGGTGTGAGAAGTCAAGTCAGAACTGTTAATGTGTTGATAGTTTCCATTTTTGCTGAAGTGTCACTGCCATGAGCTCAATGAGAAGCACCACGATTGTGTTACAAAAGCATCAATCTGTACTAATGCAGCTGGTTCAATGGCTGCTTAAGAAACAGCACAAGCAGCTGTTTACAAGCAACACTTACATGGCTGCATAACTGAGATTACTGCAAAAATAACACTTTTCACAACTCCTTGCAGGGATCAAGCCATTTTCAGAAGAAAAAAACCAACCTCGACTGGCTGCAGAAACTAAACCCCCAATTAAAACTCATGCAGAATACTCAACAGAGCCAAGAACAGGAAAGCTTATAACATAAACTTGAATTTCTTACTTTATCACATAAGTCAGAGCCTTCTGTCTTCAGTTTAGACTGCAGAGAAGCTATTTCATTTGTCAGGGCCTTGTGCTCCATCTCCAAAGACTTTTTGCCACTGTTCAGGGTGGAGATGTCCCGTGATTGTTTGTATTTATTCACTGCTTCATCAAAGTGACGGTACAGCCCAAGCCTCTTGTTCACTAGCGTAAGCACCTGCTCTGTGATGCAAGCAACCTTCATCCTGGCTTCAGCAGCTGGATCCTGCAAGAGAACAGGAGGGAAGATGAAAGCAGTCATATCTTTGACCTGCATCAAGCCATGCCTGCAATCTGCCACGGGACTGTTACAGAAACTGTTCTCTTTGCAATTAAGTCAACTGACAGTAATTAAGTGAATGGTACAAATACTGATTAGGGCAAGCACCTTTCAGCAATCAACCCAGCCCAACAGATAGCTTAACAGTGAAAACATTGCAGAGGGAGAACTGCAGACATCCCTTTTTGGGGTGATTCCTTTTCAACCAGAAAGCACAACTCCAGTTAGCTTTATGTCACCAGATCAGCCCTACAGGAGTACTAGTGCTGCTTAAACAACCATCTGAATGGCAGAACATTCAGCAAGAATTATTGGTATGAAAAATCTCCATTCATCAGCCGAGAAATCTGCTTGTACTCCCACAAGGCTCTTCATCATACAGACCTTGGTGATGGAGAAATCCAGCCTGACATAGACGATCACAGTAAAAAACAAGATGTAAAAGGCTCCAACCACCAAGAGAGGCTCTTGCAGCATCAGGATTTTGTTGAAGGTGTAATGAACCTACAAGAGAAGTTTCAAACACTGAGCAGAGCCCCATGTTACTACAGAGAGTAACTCCTCTCCTCAGGCAGCAGCAGAACCACCCATGCAGCCCAGCAAGTGTTTCTTTCTGGAACCTAATACAGGTGTTTCAGCTGTGTTGCTTGAAAGAAATAAGGGAATGTCTTTACAAACAAACAACTTGTAAGATAAGGCCAATACTGAGAGATAGAAGAAACAATGGGAAGGGTTTCCATAGGAATTCCACTAATTGATTTACCCAAGGCTGTGTTAATAAACTACAAGAACAGAGACATAAGAAAAAGAAGGGAAGATGTGTATTAAGGGGGCATTAGTGGGGATGTATATTACGTGGGGTCTGCATTAGGTGTTCTGGGAAGCCTGTACCTCTCAAGTACCTCAGCCAAGGGGGAAAGAGAGAGGGAACCTGCAGCCAATAATTAGAATAAAAAGGAGGCTGCATCCTCTATCAATTTGAGAGACCCCATGAGGAATGTCCATGACCCCTCCCTTCATTCATGAACAAAATCACAGGACTCCTCTATCTCCTTTTTGGACATAAACCTCTGGTGTTTGTGGATTAATTTTCCTGACATGCTGAATTCGAAGGAGGCACAACTGCTCAGATGCCACACTCACCACAATGTCCTGGATGTGCTGCTCCACCAGGTTGTTCTTGTGTGCCACAATAACGGGACGTCCAAAAGTGTCCAGATACGTGTAGTGAAGCTCGTCTGAGGCACGATTGATTTCATAAGGGCTGTCCACATGGATATTCCTGTGGATAAAATCAGACAGTCCCATAGGACTCTACAGTGTTTGAAATTATGTAACCCAGGACTTGTCTGGCCAACTGTGGCCTCTAGCACAGGGTAAATTATGCAGTTAAAACAATGCTCTACAAGGAAGCAAAGCTGTGTTCCAAGATCTCCTCAACATGCACAGTCATGGTTTTAATTCACTGTCCCCAGGCCACTAGAGCAGACTAGAGAATTGCCACCAACACAGCACCGTCTGCAGTAACAAGCCAGGAGGAATGACACTTACTTGGCACCTTCTGGCAGGACAATCTTGACAGTCAGAGAGTCTGTAACTTGCTCATCAAACACATGGTCAACAAACCTCATCTTCAGGGCATACTGATCACCTAAAAGTGCAGAGCAAAGGGTGGTTACAGTTCCTCAGAGAACAAGGAATAGCCTTGAAGCTCAGCTCCCACCTGAGGCAGGAGGAGAATTTGCATGGATAATTGTGCAGCAGGGGGCACTAGCTCACTCAGATATATTTTAACCAGATGTCTACAAAAACCTGAAGGAAGCACAAAAAAGGTGGATTTGCATTTTCTAGAAAAAATAGCTGGCAACTGTTGTTGCTAAGGTGCAGTGTACCACAGCTTTCAGTTCTTTACTGTACAGCAACCATCTTTAAACACAGAAGAGGAAGTTTCTTATTCCCTTCCCCTCTGCCACCCACCGAGATTGTAGAGGTATTCGTAGCTTGGCAGATTATAGCCAATGATGTAATGGGTTTTCCAGCCCCCAAAAAGCGGGAATCGGGGACGGATCTCCATCTCCACAGAGTCGTCCAGGACAAGAAGGTGGCTGGTGGAGATGTTCCCAATTTCATCTCTGTAATAGACATCCTGAGCAGCAGCTGGGAGAATGGTCTGTATGGAGAGAAGCAGCAGTAAGTGCATCAGATGGGAGTTATTTCCAGTGAAATTGGCAAAACCAGTTATGGCTGGTAAGCATTGAGAAACTGCATTCCCACATGAGACATGACAAAATGGCCATTCAGTTGCACTGAGTGGTAAAAATGTGCTATTATAAGCAATCCTAGGCTTATAATCCTAGGCTGCCAGCACTAAAATCACTTGGCCTCCAAATGAATGTGCTTTCTCCAGCCCAGACTCAAACTCCCCACACAGCAAGGGATCTCATCATGCCCACCAGGACAGCAATTCCCTTTTCACTCCAGCCTGCTGCCCTAGCTCACTGGGCTTGCTGGCTTTACACTCAGCAAAATGAGATTTCTGTTTGGCTGCACCACCCTAGAGAATTACAACAATCAATCCTGGAGGCTTCAAGCAGAGAGAAAGGTTTTGGTTCAGATGAGAACACGTAATACTTTTTACATCTGGATAGCTGAGCCACAACTTTAATTCTTGTTGAGTTTGTGAGCAAGGAATGAATGGGTGAGTTTCCAATTAATACTGTTCAATATGATGAGGATATGACAGAGAGGCAACTCTGAAAGTAAAGGGGTGGGGACAGAATGAATGGCCCTTGCACACTGGAAAACCAAAACCATAGCTCTCAGTGCAGGGATAAGGGATTTAGAGGGTCTCAGTGACTGGAGAGTTGGGATTGTGGAGAAACACTACATGCCCTGGTACATGCAGCCCGTTTCACCAGCAGATGCAAGAATTTGTATAACCTCCTAACGCTGCTTCCAAAGCTATTCCTATCCAGCACAAACCTTCTCTGAGAATAGACCAGAACTTTAATATTTCCTTATTACTGGGATATGGTTACCAAACAAATGGCAAAGGACAACTTTATTTTTTCTCCCCTGTGGCAATCTAAGAAAATGGGAAGCCATTGTTAAAAAAAACCAAAATGTCAACCTTAAAAGACTTGACAGAAGAGATCCCACTGTCTGGCTGTCTCTGGTAGTCGTATCTGGAGAAAGGCCCTTTCAGCACTGCTCCAGTGTGCTTTAAATCAACCGTCTCTTCAACTGCAATGTTACCCCAGTGAGACACCTCAATGACTCGTGTCATGCTGGTGATGGTCAGGAATGGACTGTTATTTTCATAGTGCACCTTCAGAGTGTCCTAATGAGGAAAAAAAAGATAAACTGTTAGACTTGAACTAAGGAGCAAGCTCCCCTCACAATGATCCACCCTGTGTGCCACAAAGAAACATCCTGTACAGATGCACATGTTCCTGGCCTGCACGCAGTCTAACTCAGGCTTGACTGGCTATTTCTACACAAAAGCTTCTGCCTCCCCCTCTCCAGTCTCTGAGACACATCTTCCATGTTTGGAAGATGCTCTCTGCAGAGCCACAACCCCTTTGCACAGACATTTACCTGGCTGTATGGAGGGATGTCCTTGAAGGGGCCATACTCAATCATGTCCTCAGTGCGGGAAGGGTTGCCCAGCTTGGTGTAACTCTCCACGTTCCTGGAGGCCAGTTTGACACGGGTCGTTTGGGTCTTGGTGAAGTATGGTGAGTAAAAATAGTGATTCCCTTCAAAGACTACAAACTGCTTCTCACTTTGGGTGATGTGGGTGGGGTAGGGCTGCAAGACGTGCGTGAAAACCATTTCAACAGAGACACGGACTTTGGCTCCTGGGGCCAAAGGAGATGGCAGCTTCACAGAGAAGAACTTCCCACTGGAAGGGAGAAGAACAGGTAAGTTGTGTGAGATCCCCCTTCAGAGAACATTCAGATCCACCCACTGCAACTTCTCTTGTGGATGGAAGCCCACATATCACATGTATTATGTATGATTTGGGCCAGTATTTTACTTGCTCTTCCAAGACATAGAGATGTCTTGTCCCAGCAGGTGTGATTACTCTAGACTGGGGAAGCAGCACAGGTCCACACACAGTTACAGTATTTGCTTCACAAAAAAACACCTAATTCCCTTTTTTGGAAGAGGAATGGTGACACACCCCTCCCTAATCCTGCATTTATAAAGCTTCAGCAACATTTTCTTACATTCTTCTCCAGATGACAGGAATGATCTGTATCAAAGGAAGCCATACTCTAGGTATGTGGAAATGGGGTAGTAACCTCTGCTTCACAGTGAGGACAATCATGAATGCCCTGTGCACAACTCTAGATATTGACCTTAGAGGGTGATACGCACCTTTTGCCCTTAACTTTAGTCTCTTTCACTTCCAAGGTGTTCTCCTCCTCTTCCTCGCCTTTCACCTGCTCCCAAACAACAGACAAATCAGTGTGCTGCTATTTAAAAGACTTAACACATCCAAGGCAAAATCTGTACAGTCCCTGTAAGGAGTTTTCAGGGGGGATGTCCCCCAGAAAGTAAAAGCTTATACGTAACTAATTTACTAAGAAAAATTTTTTTAAAGGTCCATTCATAATGTTGTTCAGGAATACAATTTGCAATGTGGTCAGTGTGCAAAAACAAAGACTGGAGGTTTTTGGTAATTCTCGTGTTCCCATGTTCTCTCAGCCTGGTTCCAAACCCAGCACAGTCACCATAACTTGTGCAAATCAGAATATCGATCAAATGCTTTTGTGATCTCCCTTGTGACTGAGGAGTGAGCAGGAGCGGGAATATGCCTTGACCAGTTGAGGTATACTACTGAACTCTGTATACAGATATACTACAGACCGCTATATATACCTCTCCATGCCGTATGTAGAGTTTATATAAACTGGCAATACTTCTGGGGCTAGGACACAAGTATTGTCCTACTGCTCCTCCGTCCCTCCTGTGGGTAAGGGCTGGGCCCCCCGTCCAGCGCTGCCTGCGGCTGCAGCCCCGCTCCGGCCTTGCTGGCGGCGACCCCCTCCGGGCCGTGACGGCGTGAATCGCCCCCTCATCACCTGCCAGGCCTCCCACCTCCGCCCTCACCCGCCACGGACACCCCCACTGCCGGCCGGCTGCGGGATCCGGGAGCGGCGCTGAGGGCCCGGCAGTGCCGACGTGTCCCTTCGGGCGCGGGGCGGGCAGCGCCCGCGGCTCCTCCGCGGCTCCCCCGAGAGCGGCGCTCGGTGCCTGCTCCCCGCACTCACCTGCACGCCCAGGTGGGCCAGGCGGGGCTCCAGCCCGGGCTCCAGCGCCAGCAGGAAGGTGGAGGCGGCTGCACCGCCCGGCGCGTTAGCGAGGCTGAGCTCGGCCGAGACCTTGGCCAGGTGCGTGCTGAGGTCCAGCGAGCGCCGCGCCTCCTCCAGCACCAGATCGGCGCTGGTGGCGGCGAGCGCCAGGCAGAGGAGCAGGAGCCGGCACAGCAGCCGCGCCATGGCCGGCACACCGCGCGGGGAGGGTACAAGATGGCGGCGCCCGCGCTGTACGGGCAGGGCACAAGATGGCGGCGCCCAGTGGGGGAGGAGGCTCGCGATGGCGGCGCCCAGCAGCGCTGGAGGCCCGGCCCCCTCCATCCCCGCCTGCCGCGGTGCCTGAGGAGAGAGGCGGGGCGGGCTCCTCCGGAGTCCAGGGGATGGCTCTGGGTTCCCGCAGTCTCGGCCCTTCCCGGCGCCCAGGCTCTGTCGGTGAACTTGGGTGTTCCCGCGGTGCGCTGTGCCCATGGCCTTGCTGAGCTCCCGGGCCTGGGCAGCCATCGGGGCCACTGAAGCGCTGCTTGATGGGCCCTGCTGGGGTTTCCCACTTCTTTTCCTGCCTGAAAAAGAGCGAAAAAACAGCTATAACAAATATTCCGGGTTGTTCAGGGCTTTCACGTGCTCCTCAGCCTCTTCTCCAGCCACAGCACAAAGCAGCTCTGTTTTTCCATGTTTTTAGCAGTGGCCAGTTCCTGCCAGGTGTCAATCCTGGTGGAAGTGCTGTGTACGGGATGGCCCAGAGGAGCTGTCAGTGTGCATGGCACTGAGATGTAGAACCGGGAACTGCAAAGGAGTGGACTTTGGTGCTTTTGATTATGCTGTTGAATTAATGAGCCTCAAATTGGGACAGTTAATCTCACTGGCCTGGCACGTGGATAATTGTTGCTCTGAAAGGTGAGGTTTAACACAAGTAGAGTTTAAGCTGAACCCAAATTTTCTGCTAAAAAACACAACTGACAGCTGGGTAATGCCAGAGTAGAAGTGCTGCAGGAAGCCAAGGCATGGTAACCAGCCCTGAATTAACCTAAGGCAGCTAAGGAAAGGAAAATGTTAGTGGTTTAACACACGACTGGGTAAGAGGTGATTGACACTTTATTCCCAAACATCTAAGGCAGATAAAAGCAAGGAACGGATGTTGTCTGCTGTGATTGCCAGAGCAGGGCTTTTGCTTGTGAGCCCTGTGGGACAACAGACCTTTCATGTTTGCATAATGTGATCCAGGACTCAATCTTTCTTTAAGATCCTAATGTGAGTCACAGAGATAATTCTTTGATTTGGCCCGAGATTGCCAAGTATAGGAAGAGGATTTCCTAAATTATGTGTTTGGATATGGAGTCAAATAGCCCCTTGGCAAAGGCTAAATAGAATGGGATGTCTCCTGGTGTGCTATGTTCAAAACAGCATCATTTCTCATCTAGCCTTCCTTTTCTCCCCTTACAACCCCCCCTGCAAATTCCTATCATGGAAATTTTCTTGGCAAATTACTTCAATTTCCCTTTGATTTATGTAGGCACCAACCCTGTGAATTTGGCAGCTCGCCCTGTAACATATCCTAGCATAAGCAGGTAGTTTTGTCACTGTGTTTTGGGTGACAGCAGTGCTCTCTTCCAGCAGCACAGCAGGAGATGGCTGCAGGGGCAGGTTCCACCTCCTCAGCCTCTTGCTTCCAGACAGGGAAATGTTCCAGGTCCCTCTGCTCTCCAGGAAAAGCCTGTTTATCTTGGCCCTCTCCAAAGAGCTGGGCTTTGGGGCCTGGAACTGGGTAGACATGTTCAGGGGGAAACAACTGTGAAACATGAGGGGCTGAGCAGAACAGCCGCCTCTAATTTAAAACTGGCCAGCAGTGCTGCTTCTGGGGACTCCCTCCCGTTATCCGGGTTGGGTTTGTAAGTTCCTCTGCTAGGAACGGCTGTCACTGTCCTTCCATGTGTCATAGGAAATAAATGAACTCCAGTCAGCCTCTAATAACACACGTAGCTCCAGCTCTTATTTCCCTCTCTCCCTCAGGGCAATTTCTCCTGGTAAAGGGAGGAAAAGAAATAAATACACATGTCCCTTGTGTCTGGAAATAATTGGGCTTCAGTTGTTATATCCCAGGCCAAAGGTTCCTCTCCAGTGGGTTCAATCCAGAGGCTGGATTTGAGCTCACTGGCAAATGCCAGTTTCAATATGTGACCCATCCTAGACCCTGGTGAGCTCTGAACCAGACTTGTACACTAACCCTGTGTTTGGTTCCATTTCTAGTTGTGATAATTGAGTCACACTGAGCCTGTGCAGCATCTGTTTCAAGACTTCAGCCCTACCACATAGGCTAAATTTGTCTTTGGTTTGAAAAGCCTTTGGGCTTGCTCGAGGCTGAGTTTGGCTCTGCAGGCCCCTTGGCACTGCCCTGTGAGCAGTGCCAGGCTGTTCTTCATGCATGGGGTCAGTCACAGCTGCTTGTGGCCCCTGGCTGAATGTGCTGGTGATGGTGGCAGGGACAGCTCCAGGGAGAACTCTGGGACAGCTTGCAGGCTGTGTTTAAGCAGGGATAGGCTTCAATGCTTGTGTGCAGATCCGGCCATCCAGGCCTGGTGCCAAGTAACAGTGAGAGCCAGGAGTTCAGAGCTGCTTTTTCTCCCTTCATGAGTTGGTTTTTTAGTTCCCTCCTTGCAAGAAATGTCCCCCTCCAGCAGTAAAGTCCCAGAGAGCTGTAGGTCAGGAAGCAACATGAGAGGTTACCAGACTCTGCTGCCATCCAGGCACTGGCAGAGTGCCCTAGCTCCCCGTGTGCTGTGGAGCGAGCATGTCACCCTCAGGGCCACAGAGCAGTGGGAGGGGAACAGCCACGATGGAGCTGGTGCCAGCCCAGCTGTCTGCCAGGGCTAAGGGACCAGAGTGGTCTAATAAATGCCTCTGGCAGGATAAGCCATGGACAGAACCGCACCCCAGGAAAAGCCCTGTGTTCCTCTGTTTTTACAGGGCTCATGCCAAACTCAGAGCTGTGTCATCTGTCAGAGCAATTTGCTCTCAAGAAGGGAAGGAGAAGTTGTTTTCTAGAAGGAGCGGGTTGGCTGTGACCACAGAAGCACACTGAAGCCTGTAGCAGCAGGGAACAGGATTTATTCTGGTGTGATCCTCATACCAGTGGGGAGCTTGCACCAGGAATACGCAGGGACTGTAATACAATGTGTTGTTCTCTGAGCAGCCCAGGTCAGGGGCAGGAGAGAGTAAACAGGGCTGTGCAAGTGTAGCTGAAGTCATCCTGGCAACACTCTGAAGATTTTAATACAAATACATCAGTGGTCCTGAAAAATCCCTCCCTGCTTCAGGCTTTGTTGGTGTTTAACCCTGTGTATGTAAAATCAAGCAGCCTTTTGACTGCCAGTGGGAGGCAGAGGGCACTTCTCTCTGTGTATTCAGTCCTGAGCAAGGTGTTCCAGCTGCCAGCCATGAGATCACAGGTAGGACCTGGCTCAATGATGGCAGAGTGTGCTTAGCCATGCTAAGGCCCTCAAAAAGCAGCTGGGGAAAAAGGAAAAAATAGTCTTCCAGTTACATTATTTTTACAACCTCATTTTTTAGCTTGTCAGCACAACTCGCGCTGAGCCTCTTCCAAGCAAAACACACAGCTATTCTTATTTGGGGTCTGCCTGTAATTTCCACAGGAATGGTGGGCCTGGAGGGGGCTGGTTGGGTTCCTGTTCCTACTCTTTGTTTGGCTGCTCTGGAAACACATCCTTCCTTTGCAGAGAGACAGTGGTGATGGGGCACTGTTTGCCCAAGAGCTGTCCTCTGGGCTTTTTCAGGTTAATTTAGGTATCTGCAGTAGGCTCTCTCTCCCCGCCTCTCATAATGTTCAGCTTACTTTAAAATAATTTCTTTCTGGTTTAAAAAAAAATGTTTTCCTCTCCATGTCAGACCACAAGACTAAAAAAAAAAAAAAATCTGTCTGTGCACAGCAACTGTACAAAGCATCGGGAAACACACAGGGAAAACCTCCTGGAAGAATATGGGAGAACATCAGTGAGTCCTGCAAGGGGGTGAAACCACTGTGTGATAAGTGTTGTTGAAATAAGGGGAAAACAGTTGTGGCAAAGAGGACACTTCAACACTTCAAAAAGTACTCTTAAATCTTCTTAAAGCTTACTAAAAATGTGACTGAAATAGCCACAGGCAGGCACTGGTAGGCTGTAAATGAAAAAAATTTGCTGCACGTGGGTACTTAAAATGCAAAACCCGAGCAAGATGGTCCACATAAGGAGAGCTGCTTTGGGCTGGGTGGGTCTGGATTTTGTCACAGGATCAGAGCATGTTTTGGATAGAGGGAACAGTGCTGGTTTAACTATATAAAAAAAGGAGGGTGTGATCAGGGCTACCACTCAAGTACTTCGCAGTTCAGACAGGACCTGGGTACACCCACAGCTTGAAAATGCCTTCAGTGGACTGGCATCTGCAAAGCTGGGAGGAGAGAGGAGGACAGAAGTGCTTGTCTTGGAAAAGACAGATGCTGCCTTTCACTGAGAACCAAGGAGGCAGGGAAGCTGCTCCAGAGGAGGAGGCTGGGAGTCCTAGCTATGGGCAGAGGAGAGACATGCTGGCTCCCAAGCCAGGAGCTGAATCTCACCATTTCACCCTTGTGCTGCAGATGACGGCTGTGTTCACCAAATCCTTGCAAAGCCCTGACACAGAATCACACCTCTATATCTGCTTGTTTGCGCCAGCGCTGCAACCTCCCAGGGCCAGTGGTGAAGACAACAGCACCTGCATTTGGCTGAAAAACACGGCGATCAATACAGTGAAAGAGCCAGCAGTGGAATCAAGGCAGGAGCACCTCAGAGGCTGGTGCTGAGCTCCCTGACCTGGGCTGGGCGTGCTGGGCTCCTGGCCGGCAGCTGCAGGCAGCGGTGCCACTTCTGCCCGGTCCAGCCTGGGCGATGAAGCCAGCTCTCAGCTGTGAGAGGTGACAAAAGCCTCACCTGCCCCCTGACCATCTCCCCTCGGCCATGTCCCCCCACCCCGCCCTGGCCGCGCGCCGCCGCCAGAGGGAGCCCGGGGCGCGCCGGAGGGGCGGTGCCGGCGGGGGCGCGCCGGGGCGGGAGCGCGCCTTGACCCCGCCTCCTCGGCCCCGCCCGGCGGCGGCTGCACCGCCCCGATCGCTGCAGCCTCACCGTGGCAACCACAACAATTACTGCCGGGCAGAGCCCAGCTCCCTCCCACTGGATCCCGGCGGCAGCCCTCGCTGAGGCGGCACCCCCGGGCTGTTTGGGACGGGCAAGAGCCGCCCGGACCTGCGGGGATAGCGGGCACCTCGCTCTGCAGGGATCTGCAGGTCTCACTGTGCCGTCCCGCTGCCTGTCGCTCTCTGGGGTGTGCAGTGCCTCTGCTGGGGTCACTTCAGCAGGTGGTTTGTCCCCGGGGTGAAGGACGGGAGGTGAGGGAAAGGTTGTGCAGTGATGCCGTGCCCGGGTGCCACGGGACCGCCGTGGGATTTAGTGCCCACCTCTCTGATAAGTGCTGCTGCATTTTTCCTTCTGACCCTTTAAGGTCTGGCAAATGTGGTGCCAGGACCCATGTGAAAGCAGTACAGTGCTGTGATCCATGATCCTATCCTCAATGGCAGTGAAGTGGGGCAAGGAATTGTCACTGGCCACTCAGCACAGTAACTGAGTTTCCATCTTCACATGGAGCAACTCCTCTTTCTCAGCTTGTTTTTGGAAAGGAAAGCACTTGCTGGTGTATCTACTTAGAAGCCTGTTGTTCACACAAAGTTTAAACCTGGATTTTAAAGCCTTAGTTTTTCTGGATCTGCCACACACAGCAGGAAGCTGAGGATCCAACTGACAGCAACAAGAGAGGGTCATTTACAGATTGGCAGCTCTTTTGCTCCCTCCAGGAGCCCTGAGTTCAAGCAGTGAGATAATGCAAATTTCTCACCAGTTTACTAAATTTTTTAATCTGCTGGCAGGGTCTTTCCTGGATGATGCTCTGTGAAGTTCCAGCTGGTATTTACATTTCTCCTGTAAAGGCAGCCCCTGAGCCTTGGCCAGGCTGAATCAAAACCTCTGACCCAAGCCCAGCTGTTCATGGACCTTGGCGTGTGTGGATGTGGTGGTCAACAGTGGTCCCTTCCCCAGAGACAACCTCATCATGCCTTGCCAGATGTCTGGTGGTGATTCCTTCCCACCACAGGTCTCCCAAAGAGAGAGAGCATTAACCCTCTGTGAACAGCATTGGTCTGCAGCAGTGTATGCAGTCATTTTCCTGAGAAGAAAAACATCAGTGATCAAGGAAAAAAAACACCGAGGATCTTTTAATCATTTGTTCTTATTCCTTTCTCTGAAGGCCTTGGGCTCTTCACACATAGCTCTCTTGCCTGCTTGCTAAGAAATGCTTGATGAGACATTTGTGTTGTTTTCCCCTGAGTCAGTGAACCAATCCACTCCCAACAGAAAGGATGGCAGCCAGTGGCTCTCTTAACTCCACACAGGTCACCCAGAAAGCAGCTAAAAGACAGTGTTAGCCCCCAGCAGGACAGCCCCAGCTCTGATATTGGGGTGGCCCCAGTGCCTGAAGTAATTGGGCAGAACAGATGCTCCTCAGGATGGCCTTGTGCTGGGGTAGGTGGGATAATGCATCTTTTGTAGCCTCATTGTTCACAGGTTGGTTGAGAACTTCAGTGAAGGAGACAAACCCAGAGAGATCCTGATTATGTAAACAAAGTAAGAGGTGCTGATTTCTCTTTGCCAGAAATTCGGGCAGTGATATGGAGCCAGCCCTGAGTGGTGGAACAAAATAACTGGAGCTGTAACACCCACTTGTAAGCATTTCAGTTCAGGATTGTGCCTTGCCGAGGCATACCTTCAATTTGGTGGCTCAGAGATTTGCAAACAGTGAGTCATAACTCCCTGGGGTCAGAAATGCAGCTGCTGAGGCATCAGGCATTGAAAAGTGTTGTCCAAGATAAAAGCAAAGCAAACCTCACTGCCCACACACCCTTATCCTTCAAGGCTGAGTATCTTTGTCACAGTCTTTGAAAACATGCACTCAAAATTATACCAGCTTCTTGTGGTTACCATTGATACGGGCTTTGCTTCTCCTTTTAGAGCAGACAAGAGGGGATTGCAAAAATCTGGCACTTGAAAAGAGTTGAAGCAAATAGATCTGAAGCTAATATGCAGCACCCTGTGCTTGCAGAGAGGTGCTGGGGTTTGAGGCAGGAATCCTGCTGTGGGACATGTCTGTGTCCTTCCCAGGGAGGATTCCAGAGGAACTCTCTAGGCCTCTGCTGACAACCCCTATCTCTTAGGATCCAGGATGGACCTGCAGACCATGGAGAGCGTGCTGCATTGCAGCCGGTTTGGTTCCTACCCATGGAGACATGGAGACATGGAGAGCTGTCTTTGGGACATCTTTTGGCACTGACTCACTGCTAAGGAAGAAGCAACATGCAATTCACCTGTCCCACAGTGTCCCATTCACAGTGGCCACATGGCACCGGGTCCTGTTCCATGACACATTCTGGGTGCAACAACAGCATGACATGGCCACCTTTGCCACAAAACGCCTAGATGCAGAGCTCACGTGGCTGATCCACTCAATTGCATCGCACCCCACGCAGAGAGGAGCCGTGGCACCAGCTGTGGGTCCTGCAGAGTTCCAGGCATAGCCAGCTATCAGCCTGTCCTGCCTGCCCTCATGGCTCCAAAGCCACTAATGTCATGAGCTGAGAGCTCTCAGGCTCACCAGATCTTCACTGTGAAGGCTTCAGTGCTTGGTAAGTAACAGCTCATAGAACCTGCTGCTTTGGTAACACACTGCTCATACAAAACCTTGATCCCTGAAGGAAGGCCAGTTCTGCAAAGGTGTGAGCAGTTCTGGGCTGGCTGTTCACCTCTCTCTGTACCTATTTTTATACCATTCCTATGGTTTAAAAAGCCTTTCAGAAATGTCTGTGTTTTGAAGGACATGGATCTGACAAAGCAACTGACTCACTCTGGCCTCAGGGAAGTTACTTCACTCTCTGGATCATCTTCTCTACTTGAGTATGGGAACAATCATATGAAATTACCTGGCATACCTCCAACGCAGCTGTAAAAAAATAATTAGCTGGTATTTAGGACTGGCTGTAAAAGTGGGAAGGTGGTGGTGGTGTAGCTGGGGAGGCAGGACAGCTGGGAGACCTGCAGAGGACTTAGGTGATTGTCGCTATTTGTGTGACAGGTTTTTGGTTATTAATAGGATGTGGGTGCCTCTCTGGCCCTGAGCACAAAGTCTTGGCCACTAAAAACATCCCTTCCCCTATGACACCTGACTTTTCCATGGGCTTTGGTTTTCACCGGTCTAGGCCCAGATAACTGTGCAAAGCCACGTGGTACCCAGCTTACACCCTGACCAGCAGCATGGGGTTGTTTCTCCCTGCCTGTCTTGCCAGGGCCAGCATAGATACTTGTCTAAGGATGTCCCCTGTGCTCAGCATGTTGTCCACAGCCTCTGAAGAAGGCTGACTCAAAGGCAGAGCAGGTGTTTGGACCTTCACATCTCAGGGAGTGAGCTGGCATCTAAGGGAAGGTGCCAGCATCGCCACCTCCCAGTATCAAAGAGATCACAACTCTGCAGTGGTCTTGAGGCTGTTGTTACAGAACAGGGGGAAGCTGTCAATAGAGTCCAAAGCCATTTCTTTTACATGTCTCTTGTGTCCGGTGTGAGGAGACTTGGCAAAATGGGGCTTTGCAGCACCGCAGGTCAGCCCCACCCTCCCTGTGGGGCTCAGGCTTCAATGGCTGCATTTAGACCCTGTACCAGTGCTTTGTCTTTAAGATGCTCATCCTCCAGCAGATGCTTTTATCAGTGAGCACAGACGTAATCCCTGCACTGTATTCGATGTCCTCTGCACCACAGATTGGAGATCTGCCATGAGATAACGTGATTGCAGTTGCTTCCTATAGTTGGTATCTGGTGATCAAGTCTTGTCCAGAGCTACCTTTTTGTTTTCAGGTGATGCTGCTCTATGACTTGGAAGTCATCAGAGGATTGCAAAGGTGAAAGCATTAGTAGATTATCAGAGCAGTATTTGTACTGCAGGCAGGGATTAGGGGACAGGGCAGGTAAAAGACTAGGGCTGTACTCTTGCCAGTGGAAATGCATAGGTGGTCATGCAATAGCGGATTTCTAATAAACAAAATGCCAGCAGAAGCAGGGGAAATCTGCTTTAGACAAGATAAATCAAAGCATGACAAAGCTTGGAGTATCAAAGCAACATTTTGCATGTTTACTGCATTTCAGTTCCCTTTTTTAATTTCCATATGTTAGGTCATGATAATGATAATTTGAGGAAGCTGGTCTGGAAGGCCAAAGGTGACGAGGGAAAGCATTGCCCAGCCAGCTGAGAGAGGACAGCTATACACAGGAAGCTCTGGACTGTCAGTTTTCACTGAAGCACAGCCACTGTAGGCTGGTATTACATCTTTCTGGGCAAAGAAGGTCCCAGGGCTGTGCCCAGTGATGAGGAGGAGGGACTGCAGGACTCTGAAGGGCTGAAATATGCTGGACAAGTACCAGGGGAATAAGGGGACTTTCCCCAAGCTTTTAATGTCACAGATGGCCGGGGTAGCTGTGTGTCCGTAGAAGAAGGTGAATGCATTAAGCACTGTGGGGAATCTGAGACACTCCCAGCTCATGTCAAAGATCTGTAGGTGCCACAGCTGAGGTGATGTGCTCCCTGGGCTTCTCTGCAGGCCGTTCCACAATCAGCAGGTGTTTTTGTACCACTGCTCACTCCGTCATCTCATGGATGAGAAGGGAAAGGGAGGAGCCTTTTTGGTCCAAGGACGAAAGCAAATAGGTGGTGTAAGATGTATTATGTTTTATTGTCTCTAATTGGATCAGGAAGATTAGTAAATAGAGATTAGGTGACACAAAAGGAAGAAAATCAAAGCAGGAGACATTCTCACTTCCTGGTTTAGAGGAATGAGTGCATGAAATAGGTCGAGGTTTCTGCACCAGTAAATGTCTGAAGAGCTGTTACTATAACCTTAGAGATCCACCCAACTGTGCAAAGGCCCCTCAAGGAAATAGAATGGATTTCTTCAGAGCAATGTTAATGACTGGGAACGATTTGCATTGGGTTTCAAACTGATCCGTTGTTATGGGTTTTCATTGGGTTTTGACATTTTACAGTTCCCTTCACAGGTTGCTCACTGCAGCACACTCTGGTGTCCCTCAGGGCATGTGCTTATTCTGATAAGGAGGGGAGGTGTGTCCAGAGCCACAGCTCAATACTTCCATTTGCCTCTTCCTTACCACCATCCTTCTGCTTTCACTCTGCCCTGTGAGTGTAGCTGTCATCCTGGACAGCTGGGACCTGTCTGCTGCCACTGGTCCTGTGGAGTGCCAGGATCTGTATGTTCTTAGAGGCAAGCAGGATCTTGCCTCATCAGCTTCAGAAAATGCTGTGTTCCCACAGAGGATCGGAACAGCTGTTGGTCATGTCAAGAGCAAGTGGGACAGGAACTTGGTGTGAAGTTCTGCGTAACAAAGGTCTGTAATAGGTGCTGCCAGGATTGTTCTGCAGTACAGGAGGAAATTTCACTCACTGATTTTTGCTTTTCATATTGTGTAAAAAGAAAATTAAAAAAATAAAGAAAGAAAACTTTTAGTAAGAGAGCTAAGAACTGTACTATTGATCTTCCTGCTGGCAATTGCCTGGTTAATCAATCTGAACGTATCTTCAACTGTCATCTTTTATCTTCTTTCCTGACAAGTGCTGTTGCTAGCACCCCACTCCTGATTACAGCTGCGAGTAAAAGTACATGGATATTAAATATAAATAATCTAAAATGTAGCCTCTTAATTTCTAATACCAATAATTAAGGTGTTTTTCCACATACGAATTTAACTGTAGAGAACTCCCTGATAGACCAAAATATTTTAGCGGAGACCACAGAACAGATTTGTGCCTGTGTGTCCCCATTCTCTATTTCCGAAAGCACGAAGGTTTCTCTTGCCCTTTCCTCCTCCCCTGAGCCCAGGGCGCGGTGTTGGCTGCCCTGCCGCGATGGCAGTCCGCAGGGGAGGCAGGTCCTTTCGCACCGCTGCCCTCTTGGCGGGCTCCGGCGGTGCCACAAGCGCGTATTTCCCTCACACACGGCAGCGATGCCCGCACCGAGCCCGCTCCCCTCACACCGCACCGCCCGGCCGCCGCGGCCCGACATGGCGCCCGGGCCCTGCGGTCACGTGAGGCCGGCGCGGTGACGTCAGGGCCCCGTGAGCGGAAGTTGTCGGTGAGGCGGAAGCGGGCGCGGGAGGCGGCGGGGCCCATTAAAGCCGACGAGGCGGGCGGGGGGCGCAGCGATCGGGGCCGGGCCGCGGCGGCAGCACCAGGTGAGCCCGGCGGCTCCGCGCCTCCCGCGCGCTGCCGATGGGGCTGGGGGGGGGCGGCCGCGCTCCGGGCGGGGGGAGCAGCTCGCGGCCCCTCCCCGGCACCGGGGGGCCCGCGGCGGGGCGGCGGTGGGGGCGGCGCTGTCTCGGTGCTCCCGGCCGACTCCGCACCGGGGCCCGGCTCGTCTGCCCGCCCCGAGGCGAGCCCGGGCGGCCGCGCTGCCGGCGCCGAGCTCCCTGGAGCCGGGCCCGGTGCTGCCCGCGGGACAATACGGGGAGGTCTCCCCGGGCAGGGGCTCCTCCCCGAGGGCCTTTGCCGGGATGCGGTTCGCCAGGCCTTTGTGGAGCCTTCTCCGCTGAGCGGCTCGCAGCGGGCCGAGTAGTGCCTCGCGAGGAGGGAGCGCATTGTCTGTGGCGAGTGGAGCTGCTCTCGCTCCTCGCGGAGCCCGAACAGCCTTCGGGGCACCCGCTGGCCCAGGGTGGGCCGGGGCTTTGGGGGGGCGCCGGGTCGGGGCGGCGAAATGCCGCTCTGGGGTCGGTGGGGATCGCTTTTAGCGTGAACCGGCAGCCCCGGGAGCAATTAATCTGCCCGAAGTGGCGGCCCAGAAGACTGGCAGTTATTGCGAAAGTAGCTGTTGGTGTGTGTAAAGCCTGAGTCAGTCCCGAGAAGTATTAAAGTGGATGTTAAAAGTGCATTTGTCTGTGAGCGTGTAATAAAGTAAATTAAGTGATAGATGCATTATTAGTTTCCATATATATGGACTAATAAATATGGAAATGCCTGATGGTTGTACTTAAGACAATTGCACTCCCTGTAAATAGAGGGGTTTTTTTAGTAGTAAAAAAGCTGTCTTGACCTGAAGTAGGATAGGTAGTCTCAGCGTCAAAATGAGTATGTCTCAACTGGTAACTCCAAGCCTTTTGTTCTCAAAGCTGGAAATCTCAGCATTATCTCCTTGAAAGCTAAAAATGTTTGCTGATAAGCAGAGCTGTTGTGATCTGTGTGTATGAGGTTTTTGTATGTAAACTGAGAACACATGACAGAATGAAGTCCTCCCAACTGTAAGCAAGCTGTTCTTTGTTTGACACTTGCCAGCACAGAACCTTTGAAGCTTCCAATACTTGTCACTGGCTGGTCAGCTCTGGCCTGTGCCTAACACTGTGTATCCATGTGGGAATTGGGGCTGGGGGAAGTGCAGAATTCTCTTTTAAGGGGAATGCTACGTAAGTAGTTATGCCATGGTGTTTGGCTAGGTGTGACTTGAAGGCTGTGGTGGTACCAGTGGTGTGTGATAGGAGCTGCAGCCTGGCTGTGCTTCCAGTAGAACCAGGCTGCTGGAGTCAGTGTACCCTGCTCTCTCAGGAGCTGAATTTGAGGTTAAAGTGGGTGGAGTCATTTGAATATTTCTTGTTAAATAATCAAGGCTCCGTTGCTGTACTTACTCAGGAAGAACAAGTATACTTGTCTCTCCCCCTCCCTCTTGTGACTCCCAACAGCTGACTGAACACATGACTAGCCCTCCATGCACTAATGAGTGGACCCACCATGCCTGGCCTGAGTCCTCAGAATTAAAGCAGCTCTAATACTGTTACTTTCAAGTGCTGCTCTTTTTTTTTTTTTTTTTTTTTTTTTTTCCCTTTGTGCTGTTATGTTAATACTCTACTTCTGGTGTAGAAAAGCTGTTAGATGGGGTTAATCTGACCCCTCAGTAAGGAAAACTTCTGAAATCTGATAGCAGTTTCTTGCTCTCCCAACTTGCAATGCGAAGTATAACTGATAAGATGCAAGGGAGTAGCTATGTTAAACTCTCTTCTTCCCTGTGGTGTCATGCAGTGGTCCCTGTCCTCAAACTCAAATACCCTGATAGGAGTTCAGCATAGAATCACAGAATATTCTGAGCTGGAGGGGGTCCACAAGGATCACTGAAGTTCCTGGCCCTGTGCAGGACACCCCCAACAATCCCACCGTGTGCCTGAGGGTGTTGTTCAAGTGCTCTCGAGCTCTGGCAGGCTTGGGCCCATGACCACTTCCCTGGGGAGCCTGTTCCAAGGCCCAGCCACTCTCTGGGTAAAGAACTTTTACCATATCCAGCCTAAACCTGCTTTGACAAAGCTTCATGCTGTTCCCTTGGGTCCTGTCACTGGGCACCAGAGTGAAGAGGTGGGAAACATCATTTTACCTTCAAGGTGTCAAGTTAAGAATTTAAATATCTGTGTTGCAGAGTCTGCACTACGGGCATCCTGGCCCTCCTGCCAAAGCCAGGGAATCAAACTAGTAGCACAGACATGTTACAACATTGATAAATCCTTACCTGAAAGTGGAAAATGTACAAGCTCTGCTCTGAAGTGACCTGGAGAAGATACGACTTTGCTTGGTTTGCATCTCAAAATGAAAGCTTGTGAGCAGGAAGGTTACCAGATTTGTTTTCTGCAGCACCTTTTTAAAGCTCGTGTTTTAAGACACTTGTGTTGGAAGGTTGTGAGAATTACCTGTTGGAGCAAATCTCTGGCAAAGCTTGTCCTTGAGGAAACATGACAATTACAATCAAACCATCTGTGCAAAACTATAAATAGCTCTGTCTCTAACATGTATGGGATTTTGGTCTGACTTGTGTGTGAAAATGAGACTAGTTAATGCAGAACTTAACATTTGGCTGTAAACAGCATTGCCTGTGCTTGATTAGGGTGTGTTTTTAAATGCTGCATTGTGAGAGAGGGTTTGCAGGCACCTGGTTGAGAATAAGGGCTATGAAATAGGGCACTTGTATGTTTGCATTCTCTGAAACTGGTGGATGATGTGGGCTCACAGGTACTTATTGGTGCCTGTTCCTGCTTTTAAAATACAATTTTATCAGCAACTGAAGTAAATTGAGCCTTTGTGAAACGAGTGCAGAACTCTCACCTTGCACGTTGCCAGTGTTTCCTTCTGTCTTCTGGATTTCTCCTTGGCTGTGACCTGACCTGCTCTGAAGTCCTTGTTACTAGAACCTGATGGAATCTTAAGATTCCCTTGCAGAGCTGTAGATTAGTTTAAAGCTTTTTGCCCCTATAGAAGGGAGTCTGCCTTACCTAAAAGCTGAACTTGGTTGGTCACTAGTGTGCCTGTGTGCTGCTTGTCTGGCAGCAATCTTGCATCCTTCAGATGCTGAAGTACTTCATTCTTGCACAGCATTGTCTTGATAATTGCAGTTTAATTGCCTGATGAGTTAGAGTTGAGTTGGCTTCCCTCTTCACCTTCCTAAAATGATCATTGGCAGTTGCTGTGTAACAGTCAGCCTTCAGACATAGCTGTGACCAGAGACTGTGAGGATAAAAGGGTCACTCTCTGCAACATCAATCCAAACGAGCTGTGTATCTCAAAACTGAATTAGGTATGGATAATTAATTGAATGACAATAGTTAATACACCCGTGCTTAGTTCTGCAGTGAGGGTCTCAATTGAAGGTCCCATTTCTCTTTAAATACACCTTGAATAAAGCTTGCAAATGAGCGCCCAAGGTCAGGGACTGCACATGTGCCGCTCAGAAATAGCAGGCGGTGAAGGGATACCCCTGTGTCACATGGTTCCCGGCGTGCTTGTTGCTTTTGCTCTCTGTCGGTGGGGATGCAGCTCTCGAGCCCAGCGTGCTGCTGCATTTTGTGCTGGCGGAGATCTGCCCTGGTGATGTCATCGCTGCTGTGAGCGCTGCTCTGCGAGGCTGCTCCTCCTCTCCAGTGCCAGCAACCAGCGCTCTGCTCTGGCTGTGGGGGAAGCTTTGTCAACACTGCTGTTGCTACCTCATGGTCAGTGACCCTGGGGAGGGAAGCAAGCTCATCAAGGCCTCTGGAGTGTGTTGATTTGCAGCTGATCTCCGATAGCCTTGACTTCTCTTGCCAGGAAACCTGTTATTGAGGCCATGGCTATCTTCGTAGGGCAGTGAAGCTTCAGGAGGAGGTGCACTGCCTTTGAAATGGGATTGAAGTGTAAACCTGTGGCACAGATTTCTATTTGTATGATTTAAAGGCACTTGATATAGTGAGTGATTTGCTCTTTCTTCTGCATAACCACTTAAAATACCAATTTAAGGTGACTAATTGTGTCTAACTGTACTTGCATGAGTTTCAAGCAGAAATTGTTAAATGAAATTGAGTAGATCCTCTTAATGTCAATTTTAAAAAAACAGTATTTTTGTTGAATCTGTCCTATGTACTGTAACTTTAGTCATTTGACAGACAAGATGGACTAGTGAAGTGGTTGGCAGAAGTGAAGGCCAGCAGCTGGAGAGGAGCCAACCTGCCTGGAGTACCTGGACCTTGGTTACTGGGGCTACCAGTTTATCTAACAAGTCTGTGCTGAGCCCTTGATCTCTTTCCAGCTGGAAGCAGAATCCTCTTGAAAGTAACCTGCCTGGTGCTTGTCTCCCTCAAGTGGGCTGAGTCACTCGGCTCCCAGACATGGATAATGATATCTGGAGTCCAAACTGGCACAGTGGTGACAGTGTCTCAAGCATGAGAAGTGAGAGGGTTTTAGGTGAGACATGCCTAGGCCTGAGCCTTTCCCCCCTGCCTAACAAGATGCCATTTGCCCACAGAGTTCTCTTAATCTCAGCATGCAAGTGAAGTTTCTCTTGGATCTTTATGAAGCTTCATCAAGAGAATAGGTGAAGTGGTAAAGTATTAATGCAGAATCTATGCGAGACATATGAGTTATGAAGTATGAGTGTGAAATTGAGTATCCATGGTAGGAATTCCTTGTTAGTCACTGACTCAGCTGTCATGGCAAGCTTCCTATTACACTCCCATCTTGCTACTGAAATACTTGTCCTTCTTGCTCTGCAAACTACATTAGCATAGTAAGAGGTATTGAGTGTGTGTAGGATCAAGAGTTCTGCTCACAGATCAAGGTGTAGTTCTTAGATTGCAACCTGTCCTAGAGAAAGCTTCTTCTCTAGAAGACTCATTGCTAAGAACAGGACATCCTGGAAGGAGGAGTAAGGTTTTTGCCATTAGTGTTGGTCTGATACCTACCTACATCTGCTAGTCTGCTAGTAGGATCTCCCCTCTCCCCAAAAATTTGTCCTTTTTCCTCTGTCAAGCTTCTCATGCTGCAGCACAGACAATATGCACTCTCAGATCTGAATATCAGGTGTAAGTTACAGCATCTGGCAGGCCTCCTAAGGGCTGTCATTTGACTTGGTCAAAGTCTCCTTTCAGTCTCTTGTTTCCTGCCCAGCCTCTAGGAACTGTGGCAGGCAGGAGTGGATAAACAAGACTTGTTTACCACTGACAAGATCTAAGATCTGTGCCTTGCTTACCACTGCAAAAGCTATCTATTTGTGTTTCTGAAACCGAAAGCATGACAGGAATGTGTGAAAACTTAGGAGCTGTAGTCAAAACTAGAAGTTAATCTGAGCACTTGAAAAATACTGTTAGATATGGTAAAGATCTAACAACACAACTGTTGTCAGTGGCCTGGCTAATTCAGAATATTTTGAATTGGACAACCTTATCTTCTGGACATGTAGATTAAAACCCAGCTGCCTCTGGCACTGTGCTTGTTTTATAGAAAGCAATAAGGGAATTGTCACTCAGGCTATGGCCTTATGTGAGAGCTGTGCTGGGCTCTTGGTATTCATGTCAGGGTTACTGAAACTGTTGGGTGGCTCCACTGGCTGGGTTGGGTGGCTGTGTGCCAAAAGGCCGACAGACACCACTGTATAAACTGGGCTGTATGAGCACTGTAGCTGTGTTCCAGTTAGTTTAAGATTTATCTTACTGATTGGAAAGCTGTCCACTAAGGAGGCCGTTGTGGTAGAGGCATCATGGAAGCTGTGCTGGTGTAGCTGCAGTGCTTTGCGTAGGCAAGGCCCTTAGTCAAGACACATGGCTTGTTGCCTAGTGTCTCCCAGCAGCCAGCAATGTGCTCAACTCTCCTCCCACATCCTGAGATTGTCTCCCCCAGGGCAGAATAGGGGAAGTTGAGCTTGCACTGATAAAGGGGGAGGGGTGTTAAAGCAAGCATGCCTGTTCTTGTAACAGCTTCATCCTTGGGGAAAATCTGCTGGGAACTACCTGAAATCCTCTAGGATTTAGCAGGGGAACTGCTTCTTCCTGGAAGGTAGGGGCACAGCAATACTGATTCTTGATTACATAATTTGAGCCTTTGAGAAAAGAGTAACAGAAGATCATGAGACACTTGCTATGAGTCTGTTAGGGTATGTGTCCCCAGTTCTGGGAAAAGGATGTTCTGTGGTGAAAGGGCCGTTTAGCTGCTGGAGGAGCCTGTGGACTAAAACTTCATGATGGGAAACATCCACCTTTCAGTGAAGCTTCTGGGTATGGCTTTCTTGTGGAGCTGTCTTCCTATAAGCTGAAGACTTCTACTTCAGCAGCCCTGGCTTTCTGTCTGGGAATCCTGGTCTTGTTAGTGTGTGGCATTAGCTCCAAAAGGATCTTCCCAACTTCTCTTCTGCTACAGCTGCAGTCTCCCATGCCTGCTATGCATGGTGGAGATGATGGGAATCATCTTCAGGTTGTCGAGGAGCAGAGTGATCCACCCAAGGTGGCTGCCCAGCATAGCTGGCTGCATCCTTGGGGACATTTTCTTCACTCCCGTCACTCCATCCCTTTGGCTCAGGGTGATTTTCACTTGAAAGCTCCTCCATGTGCTCCTGTGATCTTAGGCTAAGCAGCAGTCTGGGCAAAGTAGTGTTCCTGTTGACAATAAGAAATGTCCTCCAGACCTTTCCCACTGCTCCTAAGCACATTGTTGGTCTGATTGAACATAGAGAAACATCTGCCATGGTACTGTAAGCAAATGCATTTTCATGCTTGTTTTGCTCCCACTTGCAAACCATGTAGTCAGATCAACGTGATGCCTCCTCACAAGAAGGTGGCTGTTGTGTTATCTAAACCAATAGAGATCAGTTTTTGTCACTAGAGGTGGGGTCTAGTCCTACATAGTTTAGACTTTTCTAAGGTAGAGTCACAATTCATTATGGCAGCTTTACAGCAAAAAAATTGTTCAGTTCCACAGCTACTATTTAAACCTTGTGCAGCATAGAACAACTCTGATCTGGAGAAATGCCAGGAGGTGTAACAGGGCTGTGAATCAGTGAAGCTTGGACTGAAGAGCTTGGCTTTGAGAACTTGGGCTTTGAGCCTGACTGATCATATGCATCAGTGCCTCTCAGGAATGCAGTGCTCTCCAAATCTCGGCCCTAAGGGGGCCACAGCTGAGGTGAGATCTCAGGCAGGGCAGACCCCTTCTCATGTGCAAGTCCTGTGATTTCATTGCAGACCTGGCTCCTACCAGTGGCATTGCTTCTGCCTCCCCTGGGTTGTCTGGACTCTGGCAAGTTGGATGTTGGCATGTCCTCTTCTAGTGACCTCCAAGTCCTAGCCCACATCAGGGATGTGTGGTAGAGCCTTCAGCTGCGGGTAGAGGGGGTGTTTGAGGCAAGCTAAAACCTTACTTACTGATGGGAGTGTCATACCCAGCATTGGCTCTGAAGCTTCCTTGATCACACCAAGAATCTATTATGCTCTAAAATTATTCCAAAGCTCCTGTTTCCCACCTGGGTTTCCTATCTGTTTCTCTAAGCTGCATGTTGCCTCATCATTCTCTTCCTTTAGCACTGAACTGTCTTAAGAGCATGTTACCCAAGAACAGAATACAGCAGAATATTTGTGTAGGCCTGGTGTCATCTCCATCTGGGAGCTACTTTGGATCATGTCAGTTGGCTTTTAGCACCGTGTCACACCATTTTGGTGCCCATGTTGAAGCAGACCATGGACAGAACTTAAAGCCCTGTGGCTGAGCTGCTGCTGGTCCTGAGCTTCACTTGGTTCTAGAGCAGCTGCTCCAACACTGGAGGCTGCAACTCCACACTCAAAAGGAGGTGGAAACTTACTGCAGACAGCTGTAGTCTAAAAAGCCAATTCCTCTGGGATACTGAAACATGTTCTAAGATTCTATTTTGATCTGAGCCGTGTCGGTGTGCTAGCAGGCATCTAAAGCTTTAGGCTGTTCTTGAAGAAGGTGAAGCTTTTTGGCATAGGACTCTCAGATGGGGGTGGGATATACCGGACAGCCTATTTACACCTGACAGCTTGCAATGTAATGTTTTACACAAGGTATCAAAAATTAATTTGTAGCTGAGGCTCCCAGCTCCATGAACAGAGGTAATTTCTGCCTCACAGGGCTGTCTGGGAAACGTACCAACTGGACGGAAGCCTTCTCTTGGTGGAGCTGCAGTAAGTAGCAGGCAGCTGAGCTGCTCCTCTTGAGGAGGGAATGAGGAGCTGTGCTTGAGCTTTTGGCTGGGTACCAGCAGGAGGGGAATATATTGGTTAGAACAGCAACATAAACGTGTTGGAAGAAGGAGGTGGAAATCAGTTTTGAGATGCTACTGATTGAGCAGCAGCTAGAGTGTACCCTTTGGTGAAGCTGTCACAGGAATATCTTGCCAGCTGCTTTTGGTGTAGGCTTTACTTGAACTGATTGCTGCTCTGTGGTGCATCTGTGAGGCCTGAAGGCACCTCATTGTATGGAGTGCAGGAGCCCATTGCTCTCAAAAACAACCTATTTACAGAGAGCAGTTCTTGCAAGTTGTCAGCCCGAATGACAAGATGTTCCTGATTTCCTTTTTAGACACAGCACATGTCCCCACTAAATGTGAGGCTTTCCTCGATGGAATCTTTCAGGGAGCTGGGGAAGCTGAGCTTCTAGTAGACCTGTCATGGGAGTGGAAGAGAGTACTGTCCTGCTTGTGCAGCACTGTCAGTGCAAGACTCAACCTGCTACTGTAACTTCCAATGCTTCTGTAGTAGTTCTCAGTGTGAGGATGAGGATACATGTTCCACCTGTAGAGCACCCACATTTGGTAAGGAAAATATGCAGGCTCTGTAGCAGCCAAAAACATCAAAGGCAGCCTTATTTCTAGTTTGTTCCTTGAAGGCAGCTTGGCATCTCTTGATATGAAATCAACAGCCACTGCTGATTGTCCTTGGGTTACTGCTGTGCTTTTTTCCCAGCTGAAGAGAGAGGACTTCTGTCCTCCTTGTGGGCTGTTGTGTCACTCTTGAGAGAATGCAAGTGAGATGTTGAAGGTTGTTATGTTGGTCTCAGATTTGTGTGGAACTGCTCAGGCAGTTACTTGTAGCTTTGTGTTGGCTGACACCTCGTTAGCAGTGTCTGTGAGACTGGCTAGTGACAACCAAGCTATTGTTAAATTGTAGCTGGTAAAGCTTTTTCAGCCCCACCTGGGGCTTTGCTGCAGTTGGAGTATGAAACTTCAATACAAAAGGTGCTTGGCCCACTTGGACATTCTGCTACCAGGAACTGTGACTCTGGTCAGCTAATGGCAATAACAGGCAATACCTTTCCTCAGGATGAGACCTTTTTCAGAGTAGCTGAATTGGTGCAAATTCATGTATGTACTCAAAGCTTTAGCTAAAGCATGGCATGGTACAGTGTGACCATGGGGCAAGTGGTATGTGCCAGGCTGTTGGTGTGCTTTGTCCTCTAAGAACAGGATAAACATTCAGTGACCATCTCATTTCAGTGGCTGAAGGCCTAAGCAGATGTAACCCCTTGAGATGCCAAACATGCTAGGGAACTTGCTACTTTTGAGAGGGAACTGGTTCAGTCTGACTGAGCTGGTCCTGAATCATATTTCCAGCTCCAGTTTCCTTGAAGAAATGCAGAACCCAGTGAGGGGGGAGGGAGGGAATAAAAATAGCTCTCTGTAGTACAGAGACATAATGCTCTGCAGCCTCCCCCATGCAAGAGAACAGTGAGTAGAGCTGGCGTTTCTGTGTCAAAAGTGCACTTAGCTGCATTTTGGGACACTTTTCCCGCATTTCAGGACAGAAGGTTCTTTCAGTACACAGGGGTGACTCTTGCCTGGTCACTGTGGTGAACCCATTGCCATGTGTGGTAGCCCCTAATGGAGGCCTGATCTGTCCACATCAGCTTGTTCATGGTGGGTGTTTTTGCTAAAGGTTCTGTGGTGTAGTGGGAAAGTGGAAGTTCTTCATATCAACCACAGCACCCAGAACAGAGCTGCAGTGCTTTGGGTTCAAATACACCTTTTTGTGGAATATCTGCTTGCTCTTGTGCTGCCTGCTGCCCTGCCACTTTGTGCCTTGTTGGCATGGTGTTAAATATTCCTGGCAGAGCACACAAGGCAAGAGGTGCTGTCCAACATCCTCACTTCAGCATTCAGGTGGTTTCTAGTGGAAGGTGCAGGTGGCAGGCTGTTAGCTGTAGGAACAGGGAACTCCTGGTCAAACATTCCAGCCTCTATAGACATGCTCTTGTGTCTCAAGTTATTCAGTAGCAAAGCTGAAACAGTAAAGACTGCCCTGGAGCTTCAAAACTGGTATGGGTATTCTGCTGCTTAGGGAGCTTTATCTTCCATGGAGGTGGTATTCCCCCCAAGGCTGGATGCTTTCACACTAAAACTGTCCATGAGCATCTTAGAGTGTTCCTTTTGTAAGGCCTGTTTCTGTTAAAGGACAGCTAATCTGAGATCTGGTGAGCCATCAACGTTCTACTACTGTTCTTTGCTTGTACCAACCCAATTAATATTAAAATGCCTGCATTGTGACTTGACACATGTGAACATCTCTAAGGAATTCTTAACCATCCATTTCTGCTTTGAGTTAAAGCAGCTGCCTTAATATAGCAAAGGAAAGGACAGTTGTAATGTACTCTGAAGCAACAAGGGAAACCTAATTAGACTTGGCACAGGCTTTATTTGCTCTTGCATCTGAGCTGTAGTGCTATGAAGCTTCATAGGATGGGTTTTGACTCTTCCTTTCAGATCAGCTAAGCCAGTGGCACTTGCAGGTCAGGTGTTTGGGATTTTCCCTTGCTGCTCCTACAGGTGAGCCTTAAATGTAAATAACAGTACCATGGGAGAGAGTGTGCTATACTAACTTAATTTCATGAGGGTCAGCATATCATTAATGGTTTGATTGCCTAGAGGATAGGCATTAAAAATGGAGTGGAAGGACTACTCTCCTGTATTAGAGACAGCTGTGTCATTCCTTTGGCACCTGTTAAGCCAGGAGGAGGAATGATGCTGACTGGTCTCTTGGCTGATGTGGAGTGTCTGGTGGCTCCTGAGCAGGGCTGGCTGTGTGTGCTGCTGTAGGCTATGTTCTGAGCAGTCAGTCATGCAGATGACCTTGCTCCAAAAGATTTCATGTAGTGTGAAACAGAGCTGATGTCTTGGATCAAATCTTAACCAACAGGTTTTTCTTCATGACGCCTCCGAAAAAGGAAGTGTTTATTCAGAAGTGCTCCCGGGACTGGACACGAGCCCCATGTGAGCTCTCACACTGCCATCTGAAGGGTGTGTGCTTCAACAGGGTGCTGCTCTGGAGTAATTGTGTCAAATACCATAAAGCAAGACAAGTGGCATTATACAGTGCAAAATAGTCTTAGCGCTGAGTCAGTGGAACCTCAGCCTCTCTTAACTCACTTTCTACAGGACCTGAAGATGTGTCTCCTTATTGTGCTAGGCAAGGAATAACTCTGAAGTGTTGGTCTGTTTATACCTGCAATAAGAGGGCGAGGCCCATCAACTGGGCTGCAGGGCATCATCAGTCAAGCTTGGTAGAACAAGGGTGTGAGACTGGGTAGTGTCTGCTGCTGGTCCTGGCAGGGCTGGAGTTCCTTGCTGTCTCATGGCCCACACCAGCTATAAAGCTGCTGCAGCTCCATCTGTGCTATGGCTCACATCCGTTGTATCACCTGGGATGGAAGCTGAGTGTCTCACCTGATTGGTGTTGGTGGGGCAGTGACTTCCCTGCACACTGCTGGGTAGCCTGTCAGCTATGAAAAGAAGGCAGTGTCAGCTCTGACTCAGCCTGACTTCCTAGGTCTGCAGGTGGCTGCTCAGCTGAGTTACTTCCAAGGTAATGAATCTTGACAAAGCAGTTTTCCCTCCCCTTACAGTGGGACTTCAGGCTATGTTGAACTTGGGAGATAAGCATCCAGTGTGATTTAGTGTTGCAATTTAGGGCTCTGCAAATCCCTCCCTAAGCATGAGAACTAATGCCAGCTTGTCCAAAGCTGCTTCAAATACCAGGAGGCAGTGAGCTGCAGCAGCAAGTGATACTGGAAACACTCTTAGGAAAATAGAAGCAGTTCCCAGAAGCATGCTGGGTTCTGGCACAGCCACTTCAGGGTGAGTTGTTTTCCTCTGTCCTGAGGAAATCAGGTGACTCGCACTGGACCTGAACCTATGCAGATGTTTTTCATGACAGTTCAGTGTACACAGCTGTCTTTAAACTGTTTTAAAGCTCTGTTCACTTGTTGCTTGCTCCATCTGGGCTGATTGTGCTGCACAAGTCTCTGACTTGGCTGGCAAAGTGTCACTTGTTACGTGCTTTGCAAACACAGGAGATGCAGGCTGCTTGAAGGAGCTTCTGTGGTCTGTTCTCCCTATGGCTATAGGGGAGATGAGTTATGGTGTGTGAATCTTGGCAAGAGCAGAAGCAGAGCTAAATGTTGGTGTTGTTGACAACTTTCAGCTGGTTCTCTGTTGGCTAGCATAGCTGGCCTGCCAGTTGGATCAGTGAACAGTGCCATCCGTTGGAAAAGAGAGGTGTTTACCCCTGGGGAAACTGTCCTGCACATGCTCTCTGGCATCTAACAACCATCTTAAGATAGTGTGAGCCCTGTAGGTGGCCTGTCACTGCTGCTCACTCCACAGCCCCTGGTTGTTATCTCCTCAGCACTGAGTCCTGTTTAGATGTATCTTGAGGATCTCATGAGGTTATGCATGGAGAAAACCAAAAGGACCAAAGCCCAACTAGAACTTAATCTGGCTACTGCTGTAAAAGCCAATGGAGTGTTCTTATACCTCAGCACCAAAAGGAGAGCTAAGGGGAATCTCCATCCTTTATTGGATGTGGAGGGAAACATAGTGACAAAGGATGAGGAAAAGGCCTGCTACGTGACTTTGACACACTCAGGACTCTGTGATTGGATGGGATCCTCCCAAGGGTACCATAGGGAGCTGGTGGTAGTGCTCCCTGAGCTACTTTCAATCCAGCAGTAGTGCCTCACTGGAGAGGTCCTGGTAGACTGGAAGTTAGCAAATGAAATGTCCATGTACAGGAAGGGTCAGGAGGATCTAGGAAAGGCCTGTTAGTCCTGACCATGGTGCCAGAGAAGGTTATGCAGCAGATACCTTGAGTGCTATTATGCAACATGTACAGGACAACCAGGGCATCAGGCCCAGTGAGCATGGGTATAGGAAAGGCAGGTTCTGCTTGACCAACCTTATCTCCTATGACAAAGTGCCCTGCTTAGTGTATCAGTGAAAGGCTGTGGATGTGGTCTGTCTGCACTTTAGTAAAGCCTTTGACACTGTTTCACACAGCCTTCTCCTGGAGAAGCTGGCTGCTCATGGCTCGAAGAGGTACACTGTTTGCTGGGTGAAAAACTGGCTGGATGACTGGGCCCAGAGAGTGGTGGGGAATGGAGTTACATCCAGCTGGCAGCTGGTCACCAGTGGTGTTCCCGTGGGGTCAGTGCTAGGGCCAGTCCTGTCTAATGTCTTTATCAATGCTCTGGGTGAGGGAATTGAGGGCACCCTAGGTAAATTTGTAGATAACTCCATGGCATTATTTGATCTGCTAGAGGGTAGAAGGGCTCTGCAGAGCGATCTGAACAGGCTGGATCAATGGGCCAAGGCCATGGCATGAGGTTCAACAAGGTAAAGTGATGGGTCCTGCTTTTGGATCACAACAAACCCTTTCAGTTCTCCACACTGGGGGCAGAGTGACTGGAAAGCTGCCTGGCAGGGAAAGATCTGCTGGTTGACAGCAGCTGAACATGAGCCCAGGTGGCCAAGAAGGCCAGTGGCATCATGGCTGTGTCAGCAATAGTGTGGCCAGTGGGACCAGGGCAGTGATTGTCCCCCTGTACTGGGCACTGGTGAGGCCACAGCTCAAATCCTGGGTTCAGTTTTGGGCCCCTCATGACAAGACACACATTGAGGGGCTGGAGTGTGTCCAGAGAAGGGCAGTGGAGCTGGGGAAGGGGCTGGAGCACAGGTCTGAGGAGCATCTGAGGGAGCTGGGGTGTTTAACCTGGAGAAAAGGAGGCTCAAGAGGACCTAAAAGGAGGGTGTAGCCAGGTGGGGGTTAGTCTCTTCTCCCTGGTAACAAATGACAGGATGAGGAAACAGCCTCAAGTTATGCCAGGGGAGGTTAGATTGGATATTAAGGAAAACTCCCTTACCAAAAGCACTGGAAGGGGCTGCCCAGGTCAGTGGTGGAATCACCATCCCCGGAGTTGTTTAAAAACCACATAGCTGTGGCACAGAGGGATATGGGTTAGTGGTGGCTTGGCAGTGCTGGATTAATGGTTGGACCCATTGGATGATCCTGGAGGCCTTTTCCAACCTAAATGACCCTGTGACTGTGAGGTGGGTGCAGCCCAACAAGGTGTAGCTGTAGGTGCATCACTACTACAGTGGCTGCAGGGATGCTCCTTCAGCTTCTGCAGCATTCACTAACAGCAAAGGCTAAAGCACTTCGTGTCTTCTAACCCTCAAAGCTTGAGATGATTAAGATCTTTTGCAACTGGACTGCATCTAGTAAGAGGTTTTTACAGCTTGGAGCCTCCTATAGTAGTGGGGTGAGGTAGGTGCAGTGATCTAGTACCTTAGGCTATTGTGTATTCCAGGAGGCACATAGGATCAAGCTGCTTGGAAGGCACCTAAATCCCTGTTGTAGAAGCAAAGGCCTCCTTAGCTAGGAAAATCAGGAATAGCTCCTGAGGAGTAGGAGTTGTGTGCTGCAATTAGTGTGGTGTAGCAGGATGGGAATTTTTGGATAAGCAAGTCCATATATAAGGGCTTAATACCAAAGCCTGTTCTTAAGGGTCTTTGAAGTCAAGTAGCACAGCTATAACGTTTCTGTGCCTCCTGTTGTTGTACTGAACATGCAGGGCTCCTCCAGGAAAGCCAAGAAGTCAGTTGCAGGATGCAACTGAACAAACAAATCATCATCTAACAGAGTAGATCATCGTCAGTGGGCTGAATGTTGAGGTTTGTCACTGTAACCTTATTACACCGAACATGGGGTGGCGGTAGTCAGCTTCCTATGCCCTCAGTGAAGCCATGGAGTCTGGTTTGCTTTGTAATTCAGCTGCCTTGTGTGACTGTTGCAGCTTCTTCAACCCACAGCATGTCCTTGGGATTTGGTACTTTCACAAAGCACAGTTGCTAGAAAAAGCTACCACTTCTCCAAGCTCATGATGGAGGAAACACTTTTTTTTCCCTTATTTTTTGCTGGGAATCTATCAGCACCAAATAGCACCAATAAATAGCACCAAAAAGCTTGAGTGTGGTATTAGACACATGCCTGCTTACATCTCATTTGTGGCATGTGTAAGAATTAGCCTGTTTTGGGAGCTGGTGTGATTTACTGCACTGCCTCCAGTAAATCAAGGGAGATGGCCTGGGCTAGTATATCTACCAAATGGCTTGGAAATAGGATCCAGAAGGGTCTTGGTACGGTAAAGGACAAGTGCTTGCCTTATCTACTTCTTGGTATTAAATTGCCACTACTGGTCTGACATGGCCCAGCCTGTGCAATGGGCAGACATCTGGTTAGTGCTGAGTGTAGCCTTGCATTGGAGTCTGGTTTCAGGAGTGCTGGGCCCTGCCTGTTGCTGGCTCCTTGCTGGGAGTCAGGTTTCTCAAACTCCAAACTTGCTGCTTTTTTTCTTGAGGAATGACATACTAATGGTTTGTGATGGGATTGTTCTTCCTTTCTAGTGTGAAAGATGACTTCTAGGAAGAAAGTGTTACTGAAAGTCATCATCCTCGGAGACTCTGGGTAAGTGGAGGAGCCTTTAAGCTGCTAATCTGTATCTGGTTAGAGCAGTGCTCTTGACTAGTGGGAGCTTGACTGTACTCTAAGAAACCAGCAGTTCTGGGAGGAAGGCTTTTACAGCCTGGGATGGCTGTGTTACCTCACAGGCTTAAGAACTCTGCTATCCTCTGTCCTGAATGTGTCCCTGCAGTTTAGTGTCTTGAAGTCCTGCCACAATAGTAAATGGAGAAAATGTGGTGGGCAGACCACTGGAGTAGCAGAGCTGAATAGCCTTCTGCAAGGATGACATGTGTTGTTGGAATGAATATTTCACTTAAAAATAAAACAAAGACCCAAAACCACTAGTAAGCATTCTTAATTGACTTCTTAAAATTCTGTCTCTGTCAGACGCGTAGTCTGTACTGAGCCATCTGCTTTGCTTCTCTGGTCTGGCTGGAGCCTGCCCCTTGGAGTGCAAGGCTTTGCTCTGTGCTCTCAGCAAGGAGTCTGCTCTGCTGTCACAGGTTACTTGCTGTGCAGGCTGTAACCTGATTCCCATGACATAAGGCTTATTTATACCGCTGTCCCCAGCAAGCTGTTGTTCAGGGAGTGTTTCTCAGCCACAGAGAGAGCATGTGAGCCTCTAAGTGGGCTCTCTGGGGAGGATCTCCACCTCTGGGTGCCTAGCAGATGTGTCTCTGAGCTGTTGCCATCTGAGATTGTCTGTTCTTCCACCTCCTCCTTCTGCAGAGGCTGAAGATTACTGGTTTTGATGGGTTTCTCTGAAGCATTTCATCTTCCAAAATTGCCTTCATGGTCATAATGTGATGTCTGCTCCTTACCAAGGATCAGATTTAGTGATGGGGAAGCAAGGTTTCTCAGGATGTAATCCTTTGTATCCTTGGGTAGCTAATGCTCTTATTCAGCTGGTGCCTCAGTATCTCTTGGTGTGCAAGCCCCTTCTTGCAGTGGTGGGTGCTTTTTCCCTGGTTCCCTGGTCAGGAGGTTGTGGAAAACAAAGGGTGCTGGGATATTCTGTTCAGGGTGGTTAACTCTTAACATTGTTGTAGAAACAGCCTACTGAGTCTTTCTTTTTTGTGTTCCTGTACAGGGTGGGGAAGACATCGCTCATGAACCAGTATGTGAACAAGAAATTCAGTAACCAGTACAAGGCTACGATAGGTGCAGATTTCCTGACAAAAGAGGTGATGGTGGATGACAGGCTAGTGACAATGCAGGTAAGGAGGGACTCTGCTCCCTGCTGCAAGGGGTGTCTTGACACCACTTGTGTGGAAGCATCTGGTCTGGTGTAGCCCACACTGGTGTAGGGGTCAGTGTACTGGGTGTGATTCTTGTTTGCACTGAATTTCTTTTGGCCATAGGTGCTTCTGGACTTCTCTACAAATTTGTGCATGGGCTAAACAAGGGAAGGCAAGGATTAATATGGCCTAGCAAAGCTACTCTTAGCTGAGGCCATGTTTAAAAGACTGGGTTTGGTACTGTCAGTAAAATAGATCTTGATAGAAAGATTCACTTCCATAGTGTTCAAGAAATGGAGAGGGCTGGGAAAAGACTCCCTAGGTCAACCACTCCTCTTGCCCCAAGTCCTACGGGTCTAGTGTTAACCTGCCAGCCTGCTTATGTCTCTGATATCTGAAGTTTTCATCTATCCACGGTGAAACTGACTGCAAGGCAGCAAAAGCTGCAGCCATCAGAGGAGTGTTTGGACTCTGCTGGTACCCAGGTGCATCCAAGCACTGCAGGCAGATCACCTGCTGACCCTAATACCCAAGTCCTGCTTGCCCAGAACAAGGATATGTCCCTGGCTGAGGCTGAACACAAAAAGGGTCAACTATCTTTAGAAGGTGTTTCTGGCTCTTGATGCTTAGTGCCTACAGAAATTCCCAAGCCTTCAGTTGCTGCTGTCTACCTAGCTGGGGACTGTATATGCCTGGTGGGGAGTTTTGGACTTAATGCCCTAATTGCAGACTGTGTCAGAATAGAGCTGGCTTATCTGCCCTGTCTTTTGCTCCAGATATGGGACACAGCAGGCCAAGAACGATTTCAGTCTCTGGGAGTTGCCTTCTACAGGGGAGCAGACTGCTGTGTGCTGGTGTTTGATGTCACGGCCCCCAACACGTTCAAAACCCTAGACAGCTGGAGGGACGAATTCCTCATTCAGGCCAGTCCAAGGGATCCTGAGAACTTTCCTTTTGTTGTGCTGGGAAACAAGATTGACCTAGAAAACAGACAAGTGAGTACTGGGACTTACTAACCTCCTCTTAAGAAATTGCTGCAGTGGGAGACCTTGTAGGAGCAGGGAGGGTTATCTGAGAAACAGGAGTGGGAGGTGCCTGAGAGTGGCTCAGATGTTGTCTGCCACCGGAGAAGGGTTTCTCCTGCCTGGAGAGGTCAGACCCCTGTGCACAGCATGCTCCTGCCCACTGGTGGAAGGATTGCAGCAGCTTCCTGGAGAGATGAAAGGAGAGGAGCTGCTTCTCCTCCCCCAGATGTGCTGAGCAGCTTCTATGGGAGCAAGCCAGTGCTCAGTGGTCTCATCTCCCTCAGCCATGGTGCTCCTTGCCCTGGGGTTGGGTCTGTCTGGTTATGGGCAGTGGTCTCCTGTGTTCTGTGTCAAGGCTGTGGCTTTGACATCAGAGCTTCTCAGGTTGGGTATGAGGGGTCTCTGGCCTTGACCTGAAAATAAAACCCCTCCCTGCATAGCAGAAGGTAGTGATGCTGCTCTCTGTCTACCCAGGTCACCACAAAACGAGCGCAAGCCTGGTGCTACAGTAAAAACAACATCCCCTACTTTGAAACCAGTGCCAAGGAGGCCATTAATGTGGAACAGGCTTTCCAGACGATTGCACGAAATGCACTTAAACAGGTATGGAGGGGGCAGGTGTGCAGCCCTGTGCTGGTGCTGTGGGCAGCCTGGGGCTCACCCCCAGCCTTCCCCAGCCAAGAGCAGCTTCTTGCATGCTGGGAGCTGTCTGCAGAGCGTGGCATTAACTCTTCCTTCTCTCCCACTAGGAAACCGAAGTGGAGCTTTACAATGAATTCCCTGAACCCATCAAACTAGACAAGACTGACCGAGCGAAGGCTTCTGCGGAGAGCTGCAGCTGCTGAGGGGATAGGGAGGGGTTGAGCACAGTCCTTCACAAATGAATATCACACTTAGGCCTTCAAACACACAGCCCCTCTTCTGTGTTTAAAATGAAATTTAAAAAAAAATTGCATCTCCAGCTGCCAAAATCTACCCATCTCCCATGAGCGTCTGAGTCCTGCACTTCAGACCTCACGTCCCCACACCATCCACATCACACTTCATGGTAACAGACCTTTCTCTTAGTTTAAAATGGAAACTCTTATGTATGTTTGGAACTGAATCTAATTCTGGGTGTCCAATGGAGAGAAACTGTTTACAGGTAATCTGTGTAACAAGTTACATACATTTTTAACTGTCTCGTGTTTTTCCCCTGTGAAGGCTGCAACTGGAAAGGCTGATTACCCATAGTTCATTGCAAGCTCAGCACTCAGTCCGACTAGGTTGAGTTTTGTATGTATCTCTGTTAATGCTTGTTACTTTTAACTAATCAGATCTTTTTACAGTATCCATGTATTATGTAATGCTTCTTTAGGAAAAATCTTATAGTACATGTTAATATATGCAACCAATTAAAAATGTATAAATTAGTGTAAAATTCCTGAATTACATGTTCAAGTACTGAAACACAGGTTGTGTAGAAAGTGAGGAGGACACTTGTGACCTGCAGCGTGCTAGCACCACAGAGTCCAGATAGAGGCAGTATTCTGTACAGTAGAGATGAACTATGTAAGCCTTCTTGTTTTGAGGCCAAAAAGGCTTCATCTTCTGGAAAAATCTGTCTGGCTTCCTTGTATCTAAATTCTCAGATTTGCATAACAGCATTGATATGCACACTGGACTATTGGATTTAAAATTAAATACAGCTATGAAATGACCTCATTTGTTCACCTCCCCTACTGCTTAACTCCTAACATCCTGGAGCGAGCGTGAGGAGCCAGAGCTGAGGTGTCCTGTGGCTCTTTGTGCTGTAGAAGGAGCTCCTCTCCCACCTGGGTGTGGTAGCTCTTCTTGATGAATGACCTGGACTATGAAACTTCCCTTTCTTCTTACTGACTGCTAATCTGGATTTTTGGTATGGAAAAACTTGGCAATCTAGTCCCTTTCCTCTCTTCCTTTCTTCCTGGTATTTGTTCTTGCGTTTGTAGCTTGCTTAAATGGAGCCCTTCTACCTGTTTTCCGGAGGTCTACATTCTAGTACGTAGGCTGAGCTCTTATGTAAAGAGACAAACATGATGCCAATAAACTTAACAAGAACAAACCTTCTTGTTTACTCCTGTTTCTGGCTCTCTTTTTTTCCTCCACTAACATGCTTTCTTTCCTCTGTCTAGTCACCATTCCAGCAAGGTGATGCCTGATAATTGAAGGACATTTGTGCTTCTTCCTTACTATACAGTTTGTGCCTTCCAGATTGAATTTTGAGAGTGGGGTGAGGCAGCCCTGCTTGCTTGGCTGGGGCACAACTGGGGCACAGAGAGTTGCCTCTGCTTCTCTGGAAGCTGCTTGCAGGGACAGGAATGGTGCTGGATCAGATCCCTCAGTGAGCACAGTCCTTCAGCCCTGAGCTGGGCATACATCTTGGACAGCCTTTGTCTTTTGGGACAGGCTGGTAAAGCTCTTGCTGCCTTCCCTGGGGAGGGGTTGTGAGGAGAGCAGGTTCAGCCCTTCCTGCTCAAGAAAAAGGCTGGCCTGGACCTCCTTGGAGCAAGGTGAGGGCCTTTCCTTGATCCAGCCTAGTCAAAGTTAAGCCTTTAATTGCTAGAGACTGGGCATGACCCCCTGCTTGCAGTCACCCTGGCTGAGCTGGCAACTGTACCCAGAGGAAGATGGAAAACAGAGTTTAGAGAAATGAGGGCAGTTATTTCAAGAGCTTTCTAACAGTCTTTGTGCTCCATATCCTATTTTATGGCACTGTCCTATCACGCTTTTCTCACTTGACTGGGCTTTTGCTGTCCACATCAATCTCAAATAACTGCACTAACAATATGTCCTGGTGGGACCACTTTTCTATCTGCATCCTTTTTGAAAGACTTGGACCTTCTGCTCATCTCCATTTAAAGCACTGCTCTGCACTTGTTTTCTGTGGATACAGCTGGAGTGTGGAGAAAGCCAAGCTGGGGGAGGGGGGAACAATAACCCTGAAGGAGGGGGAAGGAAAGGGGAAGGTCTGAACTCTGCACCCCTCTGCCTGCTTTGACCTTGGGTGATAGAGCTGAGACTGGAAGGTCTGTGGCTGAGGCCTCGAGAGACCCTGTGTTTAATGTCTTTCCAGTCAAACTGGCAATAACCCAAGGCAGAGGGAGCCTGCCCCAGATGGGGTAGGACAGCTGTGGGGCTCCTTGCCACAGGATGTTATGGATGCTAAAGGGGAGGGGAGGATTCCTTTTGCCACCTACAGATCAATGTTTTCACAGGTGCAAATACACACAAGTATACAAAAGCCAGGCAAGCAGCGTGGGAACTGGGGCCCTGCTGTTACCCTGGGGGGTGGTGGTGTCACAGATGGGGACTGCTGTTCTGCAAGAGTCACTTGTCATCACTGTGCTCTGGAGAAGCCAGCTTGACTGCCTGTCCTTGCAGGGAGCAAACACACTTAAAACCACTCCTTGCACCACTGGAGCCTCATGGCTTTTACTTCTGTGATGACCTCTGTTGCTGGTGCAATGACCATGGGCACAAGGGTGACTTGCTGCTGGGCGAATCCCAGAGGAAACCTGGCCCTGGAAGAGGCTGAGGCATTCAGCTGCTTCATGGAGGCAGCTGAGCTCAGGCCTGGTTTTGCTCTGTGCCCAGGTCCTGTCAGGGCAGGAGGGAGATACCCAAAGCTGGAGCTTGGCTGGGTGAGGGGAGGGGGTTGGTTCCTGAGTCCACCATTCCTAAGTGTCACAGGAGAAGCTACAACCAGCCCTGCGTTGGTGAAACGGGTGAAACTGAGTGAGGTCACGGCAGGGCAGGTGGGTGTGGGGCTTGGCGGCTGCGGCTGCTCCTCCAGGGCTGGAGCTGCTCAGAAGGCAGCTGTGTTGTGCGAGGTGCTGCTGCAAATATGAAAGCTGGGGAATCACACAACCACATCTGTGCTGCCGGGGCTGCGTGGGGGGAGCAGCATTAAAGGAATTCCAGGCTGACCGCCGGTGCTGGCATGTGGAAAGCGGCGTGGAGATGCCAAGCTGCGAAGCCCGGGTTGGGCAAGCTCTGGGTGCCTTGGCAGAGCACCTGGCTGGGCTGTGGGGCTGGACGTGCCCTGCACTGCAGCCTGCCCTGACCCCACAGCAGGAGCCCTCCACAGCACCACGGCAGGCTCGGTGCCAGCCCCATCCTGCACACCTGGAGCCCCAAACTGCCACCATCGCCACCGTCCCCAGTGCCCCAAGCCCAGGTGTGCAGAGACCCCCCATGGCACCCAGCCCGGGGAGCCCGCAGGGAAATGTGTCATACAAACACAAAAACACGCTCGGGTTTCTATAGGTACACCAAATGTTTTTAGGCAAACTCGGGTGTGTTTGCTGTTTACATACTCAAGCACATTTACACCAGCAGGAATGTGTGTTTGTATTTATCTACCAGGACAGATCTTTTGGAGAGCAAATCAGCAGGGGAGCACAAGAGCACAAAGAAGCACAGGCACGGAGTTGTGTGTGAATTGCTGTATTACACTGGCAAATCTCCCAAGGCTCAGAGACAGAGCACAAGTCAGTTTAGTTACAGGTTTCTGTTTATGAGACATACATGGTTGCAGACTTACCCATGTGCCTACATGCAGAATAAAGTGTCTCTTCATATACATATATATGTATATCTATACACTCAGAGAAGGAGAAAAAATTATCTCACACATAGATAAGGCTACACCCATATATATGTTTTAATATGAATTATACAATTACACACATATACAAAGGTGTGTATGTCTATGTATTAGTTACTGCTCCCATACATGGAGAGACAGAGATGATCACACACATTCAGACACATTTTAAATTATTTTATACGTATATGTTTGTATTTTTATGTGTAGGGATTTTTTTCTTTGTCTACACACAGATTTTTCTTACTATTTATACACTTCTGATTGTGTGTGTTTTATACATATTTAAATATTTTTACATAGTTATATACTATTTCTTTATTTCTGCCTCGTTTATATAAAAGGGTCATTTACATGCAGCTGTGCGTAGTTTAGCTATTTTTACACTTCTTTGAGAAAGAGAGGAGGGGGAGGGAGATAGAGAAAGAAACTGACAGAAAATACAGACATAAATAAATATTTAAATAAACTGGATGTAGAGCTGGATATGGGGATATTTGTGTGTGAGTTGGGAGGGGGAATGACTGGCTCCCTTGTGTTTGCTCTCCAAACACACACGTGCATGCAGACAGAATATATGTCCAGATCAATACATGCACACACACACTGTATATACCTCCCAGATATTATATGTGGGGGTCCAAAGAGAGGATGGGAGACACAACTGCCACACACATACACACACAGATACCCCACATGCATTTTTAGGGGGGTGTGCTGTGATGGGGATATTTTTTACCACGCTCTGTGTAGGTCTTTCCCTCCCTCTTGGGGGAAAGGGGAATGACAAGGAGAATGGCAGAAAATACACACACAATTAGTTACACATATAAGTAAATGTTTAAGTAAAGTATGTGTGGCAGAGATATGGGGAATGCTCTGTCTGTGTGTGAATAATGCATTTGTGCTTCATATTTGTATACAGGCACACAGGTATGTGTGTGTAGCACGAGACACTGAGAAGCTCACAGTCTCACTGTACATATGTGTATATGTGCATGCAGAGAGAGAAAGGGCATTGTGTGTCTTTAAGGATACACTTAAAGTCATTCCCACTGCCAACATTCACTCTGTGTGAATATCTCTAATTATATATGTAATAATATACAGAATAATATATTCATATCTATGTGGATATATAGTAAAAGATATTGTTAGTGTGAAAATTTTGTGAGTATATAAGTATGTAAAAATATATATATATACGAAATATATATAAATTTCAGGATACCTTGTATGTGAAGAGCTCTCATCCCTTTCTAAGCACATATCTATGTACATACATGCTGTGAGAATGATGTACATTTGTGAGCAGCTCATGTGTTCTTGCTCTGTATATATATATGCATGTGCAAACATTGCTTTCTCCAGTTATATATGTATAGATGCATATATTAAGAGAATCCTCTGTGTGAACAATTTATAGATATATAAATATATGTATGTATATAGGTTTATCTTTTTTAAAAGAAAAGTATTTTTTGTGTGAGAACATATGTATATACAGAGAGAATAGATATGTCAAAAATTACTGTATGTGAGAATGGTTCTCTGATCAACTATGTGTATATATGCACCTATATAAATATATAAATAGTCTATATAATATATAAATATAAAAATATTTTATTCTCATATATTATATATACTATACTGCTACCTCATCCTCCCAATATCTAGGTATGTATGTATATATGGCACATGTGCATTTGTGTGTAGCAAGAGAGAGTTGTGTAATTGTGTGAATGAACAGCTGTCTCTCTGTATATTTTATGCATATAAGTATGTATATCTGTGTGCACATATAGGAATAGAAATGTGTTAACAGCTCTTTAAATATATACCTGTATCTGTAGGGAGAGAAGTGTGTGTGAGAGGAAAGCAGGCTCTGTGCAGTATATACATATATATGTGTGTTTATATGCATATATATGTATTCATGTAGAGAGAGGAGTACCATGGTGAAAACAACTCACTAAGTGTATACATATGCATGTGTACAATGCAGAGAAAATAGTGTTTCTGTGTAAACAGCATCTGCCTTAATGGTGTATGTATATATTGTACATAAAGAGTGAGAACTGTGCATGAACAATGTATGTATGCATCTACATACTCATATATAAGGCAAGAGAGAGTAGTGTGTGTGAGAATGGCTCTTACTATGTCTACTTATGCATGTACATACAGAGAGAGAATATATCAACATAAATACATAGACATGCATATATTTATGCATCCCAGAGAATATATATGGCGGGGGGTGGGAAGAGAGAGAGAGAGAGTCATGGAAACTGTGCTTGTGTGTATGACTTTCTGACTCATTTTGTTATTTATATATGTCTAAATATATAGATATGGGAAGAGAGAGAATGTGTGTGAACAGACACTATTGTTAGTGTGAACTATTCACCCAGAACAATATGTGTTTGCATAAGCAATGATCCAATTACTTTTGTTTAAGTTCAGATATAGATAATTATGTGTGAGCCCTCTCTGTACATATGTATACATATGCATCTATACAGAGCTAGTACTGCATGCGTGAGAAAAACTCTCACTTGCTCTCTACAATGTACCTCCATAGAGAAAAAAATTATACAGAGATTATACATTTATATGGGGCAGGGAGAGAGTGATAGAAAATATGTGTGTGAGAGATAATAGCTCTTGCTCTTCTTCTCAAGCATTTATGCACGTGTATCTGTAGACAGCAAGAGAGAATAATGTGAGTGAACAGCTCTTGCTCATGGTGTCTGGGTCTCTATGTATATGTGGATGTATATAGTGAGAGAGAACAATGTGCCTGGATTTGTGTGTGCATACAGAGAGGTCAAGAGAAAAGAGTGTGAGAGCTTATTCCCATATCAGTATGTATTGCATACATTATGCATACATGTCTGTGTGTGCATGGTGAGAATGTTTGAACAGCACACTCACTCTCATCCCCCGTTTCTATAGAAGCCTATAAGTGTATATATATAGCAAGAGAGACCTGCCTGTGAACCTCACACTCTCTCATACATGTATGTATATATAAAAGAGACACATATGTGAACAAAACTCGCTGTCTGTGTCCATAGAAGTGTGTATGTTCATGTGGGGACAGAATGTGTGTGTGTTGGGGCTATCTTCTCCCATTCTCTGTGTTTCTCACACACACAAGCAGCCTCCCCCATACATTCTATTCTAACAAATATACCTCCATATATTTCCACGTGTGTTCTGTTCCTTACCCTGTCTTCGGAGGGGAGGCAGAGGAGCTCTCACTGACAGCCCCGGTGCTCTGCTGGCTGGGCATTGGTGCTAGATCCCTATGCTGCTCCCAGCCACACAGCCCAGATCAGTGCACTCAGCCCTGCCCGAGCACCCCCCCACCCACATATATTGTTCTTAACTTTTCATATGTTCCTGTCAATATTTTAAAAATAGATAGCTAGGTCTTTATGTGTACGCGTGCATTTACATTTATGTTAAATCCACATGTAGCTATTACATTAAATAACAACTATTATATATCACACATCTATAATAGACACATAACATACATATCCCCCCCACAGAACCACAACCTATAGCCGGCTGAGCTGTAAGCTTCCATTTGGCTACAGCGTTACATACACACGTGTACAGGTAAATGTACACATCATGCATCCCTCTGCCCGGTGACAGCCGTGCAGGCGGTGCGTGTCGTGTCCCAGGGCTGGGTGCTCGATGCTCCCGATGGGGGATCCCGGGGCCGCCCCCACGCTCCTGGGGCTGTGCCCTCTCTTCGTGCCCGAGCGCCTGGCGGCCCGCAGAGGCCGGGCACAACTCATCACAGGGGTGCCTGGGCACGGTTGCGGGGGAGACAGAACCCCGCTTTTCTGGGGGGCTCTGTGGCCGGGGTGCGGGAGCAGGGGGCGGGACAGGCACCCCGCTGCGGGATGGGGACACACACACACACACACACGGCTGGGCAGGATCCTGCTGCCCCGGGGAACCCCAGCACGGCGGGCAGTCGGGGCTTGTCCCCTCCGGCGGCGGGGCTGGGCGAGGGAAATGGCGGAGAGAGTCGGGGGATGGGGAGAGGGGGAGGAGGAGGAAGGGGAGGCGGCGGGGCTGTGCGGGCTCGGCGTGCGTGGGCAGGGGGCGGGGTGCGACAGTGTGCGCGGGTGTGACCGTGTGTGTGTGTGTGTGTGTGTGTGTGCATGTATGTGCATGTGTATGTACGTGTGTGTGCGTGTGTGCATGTGCAGGGCTGTGTGCACACCGGGCACACCCCCGTGCCTGTGCCCCGCGTCCCAGCACTCGCGTGTGCCGGCTGCGGGGGTGTCCCCGCGCACCCACACTCCGGCCCACCCGCAGCGGGAGCTCACGGATCCCACTGCCAGGAGCGGGGGAGCCCGGTGCCAGGGCTCGGCAAGGGAGGCGTGCTGCACTCCCTTCTCCCCTGCCCCCGACGCCGCGTTCCTCGGGTGGGATTTGGGGGGTTGGGGTGAATTGGGGGTTTCAGAGTACCGCTGCTTTCCCCCCATCCCCCCAGCCCACACAGAGCAGCGCCTGCAGCGGGGCTCGAGCCCCCCGCCCCACTAACACGGCACGCAGAGGCTGCAGCGGCGGCCACGATTCACACATTGCCCCCACACCCACGCCACTGAGCCAGGTCGGGGGACTTCCTAGCCCCTCACCAGCCCTACCCCGTCCCTGCCCCGCTTTCTGCATCCTCCGCTGCGGGGCAGTGGCCGGCGGGAGGGGGAGGTCACACAGGGCTGCCCCCGGCGGCCTCCGCCCGTTGGCCACAGGGGTGAGGGTCGGGGTAGGGGCGGCCCCAGTCACCGGGGCGGGGACCCCCGGCCTCGGCACGGCATCTCCGCGCTGCTGCCGGCGGCCGCGGGAGGGCGTCGCCTGTGTTAGTTCCCTCCGGAGAACCCAGGGCCAGCGCCGCCGCCACCGCCCCCCGCCCCCGCCACCTCCCCCCGCCCGCGGCGGCCCCTCCTGGGCGGCGGGCGACAGCGGCGGCGATGGGCGGGGGGACCGCGGTGAGGCACCAGTGGCCGCCGCGCCGGGTGCCCCCCTCCTCGCTGCCGCCGCCGCGCCGGCCGCGCCCCCAAAATCTGGGCGGGGGTCGTCGGGAGGCGCTCGGCGGGGGGCGCGGGGGCGGTGACGGGCCCGGTGCGGGGGGGCGCGGGCCGTGGGGCGGGCGCAGCGGCGCGGGGGGGCCCAGCGGCGGCGCGGGAGCCCCGAGAAGGAGCCCCAAGAAGCACAAGTTGGGGCTGGCGGCGGACCAGGCTGTTGTTGTTCTCAACGTGGTCCGCCCCGCGCTCATATAAAGGGCGGCGGCGGCGCCCGCCCCGGCAGAACGCGGACCGAGCGGAACAGGCGCAGCGCGCTCGCCGGGCCCCGCCACGCCGCCGCTGCCCCCGCCCGCCCCCGCTCCGGCCCGCGGCCCGCGACTCCCCGCACCATGTCGGTAGAACTAGAAGAAGCCGATCTGCCGCTGACCGAGGCAGAGGAGGCGCCGCTCTCCCCGGAGAAGAAAGCTGGTGCTAAGAAGTCGAAAGGAGGCGGCGGCGCCTCGTTGTCGCCATCAAAGAAAAGGAAGAACAACAAGAAGAAGAACCAGCCGGGCAAATACAGCCAGCTAGTGGTGGAGACGATCCGCAAGCTGGGCGAGCGCAATGGCTCCTCGCTGGCCAAGATCTACAACGAGGCCAAGAAGGTGGCCTGGTTCGACCAGCAAAACGGCAGGACCTACCTGAAGTACTCCATTAAAGCACTGGTACAGAACGACACGCTGCTCCAAGTCAAGGGCACCGGCGCCAACGGCTCCTTCAAGCTCAACAGGAAGAAGCTGGAAGGCGGAGGCGAGGGGGGCCCGGGCAGCAGCGCCCACAAGTCCCACAAGAAGGCGACGGCATCCTCGACCCGGCGGGCGGAGAAGCCAGCGGCCAAGAGCAAAAAGCCCGAGAAGAAATCGCACAAGAAGGGAGCCGGCGGTGCGGCGGCGAAGAAGGACAAGGGCAAAGCCAAGAAGGCCACCAAGAAGGGAGCCGCGTCCCCCGGGGGCAAGAAGGTGAAGAAGTCGGCAAAGCCCAAGGCGCTCAAGAGCCGGAAGGCATGAGATCGGGGCGCAGGGAGCCTCCCGCCGCCCCCAAGACTCTGAGCCCCACGGCACAAACTGCTCTGAGGACAGACCCCAGGGGACCCGCTTTGTCTTTGTGTTGCTGACTCGGCTCCGCAGCCGCCGCCGTGCGCGGTGAGCGGGGCTGCGGCTGCCCCAGCTCCCCTTCCCCTTCTCTGCCGCCTTATTTTTTCCACCCCCTTTCCCCCAATCCCGCTCCGCGGCTTTTCCCCCATCGCGCCCTTTTGTTTTCGGCCGTGCCCCTCCCCGCCTGTAGACGGTTCCCGGCCCCCACCCCCTCCCGCGTCCCCCCGGTTGTTCACAGGGACTTTTCCCGCCCGGTTTCCATAGCAGCCATTTTGCGGCGGGGCCCCCCCGCGCCACGTGGGCCGGTCCCGCTCCCGCCGCCCGCGCGCGCCCCGCCCCTCCCGCCGCACGCGCCCCGCCCGGCCCCGCCCCTCCCGCCGCGCGCCCCGTGCCTGCTCGCGGCCGCCCCGAAGGGCCACGGCGCCCCCTGGCGGCCCGCGGCTCCGCCGCCATGGCAACGGCCCGGCGCGCGGGAATGGTCGCCCCCTGGCGGCTGCTGGCCGCACCTGCAATGGCCTTTAATTTTTTTTATGGGTCTGGGGTGGGTGGGTTGGGGAGGGTTTGGGTTAGTGGAGTCTTTTTTTGGTTTCTTTTTATTTTTTTTCTTTTTCATTTATCGTCGTTTCAAATAAATTGGTACAAAACTGCGCTGCCGTGTGCTCCCTGCAGGCGCCGGGGAGCGGAGGGTAGGGGGGCTGGTCCCAGCGAGGCTTCCCCACTGGCCGAGGCCCGTCCGGGTGCTAATGCTAACAGCCCGCGTTCTCCGACGAGCGGAGGACAGAGAAGGGAGGGTCCCCCGCCATGGAGGCAAGGGAGGAGCGCGATCCTCGCGCAGCTGCGCTCGGCTGAGGTCCTTGAGCAGTGGGGCGGGAGTACCCCCGGCGGACACCCGCAGCACAGACCCTCAGCCCCTGTCGACCCCCCGCAGCACCTGGGTTGGACAGGGGCAGCTCCCAGGGCGCACCTCCAGCACCTCGCTGGCCCGGAGCGTCCCCTGAGCCGGGTCCCCGCAGGCAGGAGTGGCAGCGGGGGGAGAGCCGGAGCCCCCCGGCGGTGTCTATTTATAGCGCACCCGGCGAGTTGCGTAAATCCCGACAGGGATCTGGGCCATCTTGTTCTGCCTGCTGCGGGAGGGAGCACGGGGCCAGGGATGAGCTCCGGCTCATCGCCCTCCGTGCCCCAGGGACCCGCGGCGTGAACCGGGGCTGCAGGAGAGAGGAGACAAAATCCGGCAGCCCTGCCCCCTGCAGCAGGGACGGCAAGTGGGGCATGGAGGGCAGGAGGAGGTGGAAGTGCGTGGTACCTCCCAGGCCAGCTGTGGGTAAGCCCCTGGCAGCCCTGCCATCACCCAACTCTCAGCTCCACACCAGGGACCTGCCCCACTGCCTCCACCAGCCAGGGAGGAGTTTCAGGCAGGAGCATTGCCCCTGAGCTGCTCCAGCCCTGGCGAGCTGCTGTGCTGGAGCATCAACATGCTCCCTGTGCCTAGGGAATGTAGCATGGATCAGGCCCATACACAACACCCCAGGAAGAGGATGGGGACAGCAGCCAGTGGTGGCTAGGGACTGCCACACCAGGCCATGGCAGGACTTCCAGCGCTCCTAGGGAAGGAACAGCCCCTTCCTCCAGGACCCAGGCCTGGGCAGCTGCTTTATCCCTTTGCCCTTTGGAGAACAAACAGGGAGAAGGGAAGCAAGTTTTACTCCCTGAAGAAAGGTGCTTCTGCTACATACAGCAAGAGAAGCCAGCCATGCTCCTGGAAGAGGCCAGCACTGGTTTGCTCCAGGAGGCTGCAGTCTCCCTCCAGATCTGTATTTAAGAGAAGCAGTCACCATCCCACTGCCCCACACCAAGCCTGGGAGAGAGCTGCTGCATTCTTAGTCAACAGATGACACTGCAGGTTTGGGAGGGTCAGAGGGGATGCCCTCACCAAGGGCTGGGACACAGAGCTGCAGGCAGAGGGTTCACCCTGCTCCCCAGGAAGGGAGATCAAACCAACCCCATCTCAGGGCACAGCTCTCCTTGGAACCCATCTGCAAGGCAAACTGTAACCACCTCTCCAGGCAGACCAGCAGGTGCATTCCTGTGAGCATGTAAGGGCAGAGGGAAGGCAGTGAACCTCCAGCTGCCCAGCATAGGGAAGGCAGCAGAGTGACACTGTGCTAATCCAGCTGGAGCTGTCTTACCTCACAGGCTGAGCCTGCCAGGAGCCATGATGCTGAAGCATCCCTGCGTGAGCTCCCATGGGTGCTGCCAACCATGAGGGCCAGGCTCTGGAGAGAAACCCAAGCCCTGGGGACTTCCAAGAGCCAGTGACTCATCTCATCAAACTGCCAGAGCTGAGGGACACAGCTGGCATAGACTCTGCTGCACGTGGTGAGATGCACAGCAGCCTCCCACAGCAGGCAGCCTTCAGTTCCCGGTCTGTGCTCATTTCATCTTCAGGTATCCAAGAGGAGGCAAGGGAAGAATCCTGCAGCCTCCCAGCCCCATCCTTAAGGGAAGCACAGACCAACTGACACCTTTCCAGCCTTGCCTGACCTCTGGGGAAGGCTCTACTGAGCCAAGTCCTTCACATTTTATGAGCTCAGCTGCTCTGGTGCTACGCAGCATTCTGAAGAGGCAGGACCAATAACCCTCCGGAAAGCCGCAAGACCAGTCCCTGGAGCCGCAGGCTTGACAGTGACCACATTCATTCCAGCTTCATTGTAACGGCCAATACTTGCAACTCTCCTGGTCACAACAGTGTTCAGCTGTGAAGTTCATGAGGTGATAAAGGCCAAGCACTTCAGCAATGCTTGGCGTGACAGACAGGATTTCCTTTGGTCTGGCTTGCAACATCCCAGCCTTCCCAGCTGGTCCATGACATGTGGCAGAGGAAGTTCAGAACCCAGCTGGAGCTCAGTGTCAAGGGCACTATGTGTGCCACCAGCACCCAGTCATAGCACCTTCATCACGCCACCAGCCTCAGCAGAGCCACACAACATCCAGGGTGGCTGCAGAGCTCCTGGGCAGCAGCCCCCCCATCCTTGTTGCTGCCCTGGGCTGGCAGTGCAGCTGGAAGAGCAGCAGGTGACACTGCTCTCTGGGGACCAGCCCAGCAACCCCAGCCCGGACCTACACCTCCTACATCCCTGCACAGACCAACCAGCACCTTCCCACAACCCTTCCTTCCTAAAACCCAAGCAAGAAGCAGTGCTGGTTTGTTGAGTAGCCTCCAGGACAGCCATCTGGGAATGCCCAACAAAGGAGAGAGTGTGAGAGTAACAAACAGCCTAGCATCTCCAAGTTCCTTCCTTCCCTTCAAAATCAGCTTTTCTCATCTCTGTCTACTTGCCTGCACAGCCACCCAAAGGGTCCTGGAGCAGCCCACAAGGTGGGGAAAGCACCTCCAGCACTGGGTGGGGGTCCTGGGTCCAGCCTCACTCCTCCTCCACTGCACCCAGCCAGCAGCAGCTGAAGCTTCCTGGCACTTGTGACAGAGCAACCAGGCAATGTGGCATTCCCACAGCAGGGAAAAGAGCCAGACAGCAGTATTATCCACTCCCAGGGTAGGAAAAGACTGTCTGAGTGAAGGGCAAACACAGCCTAGCAGTGGTCCTGTCTGCTGTTTTACTAGTCCTTCCCCTTGGAGAACACAGAGCCCAGACACCAGAGAGCCTGCCAGATTCTGAGGGTTTTGTGAGGCGACAAGACACAGCACATTTAAGAGCATTCAACAGGGAACCAGTTTAATCAGATATCAGGTTTGCGCCATTCTTTTCAGTATCACAAGTTCTGCATTTTTCTTAGAAATACAAAGCACTCTCAGGTTTACAGAATGCTGGTCCTGGAGAAAACAAGAGGGAGAGAACAAGACACTAGGATACAGACACGTTGACCACCACACCGGGCAGCAGAAAGGAAACTGCTCATCCCCACCTCGCTGTTGGTAACAGTCCCTTAGCAGGGGACAGAGCTCCCAGGGGGTCTGTGCTGCTACAGTGGGGCTGTGCCCTGCTGCCCCCCACCCACCGAGGTCAGGATACCCTGGTGGAACCGTGGGACACCTCCACACCCCCATCAGCACAACACCAATGAACACAGCGCTCCCACATGCCAGAGTGAAAAACCCCTGCATAAAGCCAGCTGACAAGCATCCAGGTTCATCTACTCTAGATAACATTACACTCAGAGCCAGGGTAAGTTACTTCATCCACAAGATTAACAGCTGATTCAATAGGTTGAACACATGCTACTTACAGCACATAAATAGAAGATGCTCTTTTTTACTTAGAAAACATGTGATGAAGGTCTAGGTCCGATTGCCTCGACACTGCTGCATGCACACAACTATCGGCCTCACAGAAGCGGCTGCGCTGGGCAGCAGGAAAGCTGTCTCTGCATCAGCTATTCCAGGGGTCACGGGACAGCTATCCTGCCCCCATGCTCGACATTAGCCACAGCCAGGAAATAAATACGGCACGAGCCAGGAGTGGGCTTTAATACAAACTCTAGTGGGTTTCAAAAGAAATACTAATCCATAAAGGTTTACAGTTAACAGATATCATCATCACTTTATTTCTTAGAGCCAGAAATAGTGCTAAACAAACCAACAACAACAAAAAGGAGACACAGTATGTCATTTCCAGAAGTGCAACCAGGGTACAGGGTAGCTCTCAGCGAGACGAAGGGCTTCTGCAGCTGGGAGAGGAGGGGAGCCATGGCAGAAGATGGCAGCTCCCGCTCCCGGCAGGCGCCTGACCTTGCGACGCTCTCCGAGGGGATTTGTCACTGCAGCCTCCACCCCACCCCGCTACCAGGACCCATGGCATGTGGGCACACCGAGTACCCCAGCACCCACCGAGCCAGGGAGCTGCAAGGAGGTGACTTACAGGGAAGTACCGAAAAATAAAAGAGACCTCAAAATAAATAGGACCAAAGCTTCTTTACAGTAGGCAATGCACTAGTTTTACCATGAACAAAACTAAGACTAACAGCCACTTCTTGCCAATGGAGAAACTTTTCCTCCTCTTCACATTTGCCAGCTCCCTGCCCTCGCAGCTGCAGTGCGGCCGGGATGGCATTGCTGAGGATGGAGGCGGGGGCACAGCAGCAGCGAGTACACGCCAGGGCGAGCAGGGCCAGCTGGGGGGGCCCTGCACAGTCTCAGGGCTGGTGGAGGGGAGAGGCAGCCGGGGGTGCCTGTATCCATCCCCGTGCCAGCCAGAACAATCCTCAGCAGCTACCAGCAGCTCTGCACCGTGACCTAACCACACGGCTCCAGATATCACCACTGCCAACAGCTGTGATCCAGCTGCCTTCTCCAAAACCATTTCTTCCAGAGGGAAGACAGGCAGAGTAGGGGCACAAGCAGGGCCTGACCTCACCCATACTCGCCTAGCACCCTGCCGCAGCCCAGGCCAGGGTGGCTAGTGGAGAGCTGGTGGGGTGCTGCCAGGGCTCACCACCCAGCCCGGGCTGAGGGGCAGGACGGGGAACCCCAGCCCCATCGAGAGAAGAGGTGAGGCAGTGGTGAGAAGGGAGCCGGGGGCAGGGGGACGGGGGGCAGCGCTCACTTCTTGGAGCTCTGCGTCTTCTTGGGCAGCAGCACGGCCTGGATGTTGGGCAGGACGCCGCCCTGGGCGATGGTCACGCCGCCCAGCAGCTTGTTGAGCTCCTCGTCGTTGCGGATGGCGAGCTGCAGGTGCCGCGGGATGATGCGCGTCTTCTTGTTGTCGCGGGCCGCGTTGCCCGCCAGCTCCAGGATTTCAGCCGACAGGTACTCCAGCACGGCCGCCAGGTACACAGGCGCCCCGGCGCCCACCCGCTCCGCGTAGTTACCCTTCCTCAGCAGCCGGTGCACCCGCCCCACGGGGAACTGCAGCCCGGCCCGCGACGAGCGCGACTTGGCCTTGGCCCGCGCCTTTCCGCCGGACTTCCCCCGGCCCGACATGGCCGGCAGGCAGCGGCCCCTCGCCCCCGCCTCTCAAGCAGCGCCACGCACAGAGGGTCCCGGCGCCTGCGGGGAGACAAACGCCGTTACACCGCGCGGGGGCCGCGCCGTCCCCGCCCGCGCCGCGCCGCCCTTACCCGCAGGAACCGCCGCCGCTCCGCCCTGCGCGCCGCCCGCCGCCGCACTGCCCACGCTGCCGCCGCCGCGCCGCGGATATCGCTGCCCGCCCGCCGCACGCCTCCTCCCATTGGTTGCCGCCGCTGCCGCCGCGGCGCTGATTGGTCACCGCGCCGATCCCTGATTTGCATAGGGCTCGCAGCGCCCCGGCTCTGCCGCGGGCCGGCGCCCAGGGCGGGCAGTGTCGCTGCTCTGCCCGCGCTCTGGCCGGTCCCGGCTCACCGCACCCCGGTAGCTCCCCGCACCTCGTGGCTGCGTCGGGGCCGAGGAGGTGGGGAGGGGGGTTGGCCGGAGCCCCTGTGGGTGTCCCAGCAGGGCGGCTCGTCACAGGTGCCCTGTTTGGCTTGGCCAAACGCATGCCCCCGTTCTCGGCCAGCGGAATGTCTCTCCCGGGAGGATGCCAAAGTCTGCGGGCGAGGGCGATGCTGCAGGGGAAAGAATTCCCGATAGGGAGGGCAACCGGCAGCGAGCACTACCTTCCCTTGTCTCATCACGTATTAAAGGAGAAAGTTTCTCCCAAATCGTTTTCTGCGGACAGGCCAGGTTGACTGTGGTCATTTTCCCACCATGATAGAGCAACGGCCTCAAACAGCCTCGGGCAAGCAGCCAGACTCGAGTTTAAAGGTGATGTAGCTCAGCAATAACACCTCCTCATTAAACACTCAGTGTAGGGGTTTTTCGTTTGGTTGGGTTTTTGTTGGTTTTTTTTTTTTGGCGATGCTGCTGCTGGTGCTCACAGTCTGGAGGGAGATAACCTGTACTCTGTGCCTTTGCATCGCCCCTGTGTCCCCAGGGGAAGGATCATGTTCTCCAGAGCAGGGAAAGGTGATCATCCCCCCACTCGTGCTCAGCATCTTCACTCCCTCCACAGCAACTGGAGACCTGAAATGAATTTCCGATGAGCTGGTGACCTTTAGAAAAGCCTGATCTGCAGTTAGCACTGACTAGGCTGGGGCAGCTGAGTAGCTCATCCTGAACAGCAATGGGCAGGCAGGGAGAGAAACCTCCTGTCGTGGCTCCTGCAAGGACAGGCATCAAGGTGACAGTCCCAGCACCTGGAAATCTATTCTGCCAGGAGCTGCTAATACAGTGATTCTCTTGCCTCAAGTCATTGTGAGATCAATGAGGAGTCAGCTACCAACAGGCTTTCTGTATAGAAATCCTAATCCCACCCCAGCTTCCCATAAGCCAGGAAACCTGGACTCAAGCTGCCTTCGTAGCACGCGAGGGATTCAGAGGCAGATTTTGTTCCAAGAGCACTTGGGTCTCCCCAGATGTCCATCCTGTGGCTCCTGCTCTGGCTCTGCTATCCTTCCCCTAGGACAGCCTCAGCTACAGCCACCCCTGCAGCTCCCCAGGGACAGATGATTCTAGAGGAGCCACAGAATCAATCCCTAGGGAATACTTTCCACTGGCAAATGGAAATGCTCCAGCAACACGGCCCTGCCAGTACCCTCAGAGCTCAGCAGTGGAGAGGTGGTCTCCCCCATAGCAGATGGAGAGGAGGTACAAGCTCTGCCTGAAAAACAGGAGCACCGGGGCTACAGTGGGCAAGAGAGACACAAACACACACATGGACAAGGCATAGCCCAGCCAGCCACTGAAGCCCATTTTATTGTTTCCAGTACAAAGAAAGTACTGATTTCCAGCAAGGATTTCACCGTGTAAGGCTTTTGGTCTGTAACATCTGGCTCTGTTTACAAAATCCCTGACCTCAAAAACAACAGCCCTACGCTGCTCTGTAACGGCACTTTGGTTATCTGGGCTTTAATGACTGACCTTTTTGAACAAGGCAGAGCGCATCCCTTCCCAGATCAAGGAAATCCTCTCTAAGTCTTCAAATCCTATTAGCAAAATGATTGTACAAACAACGTGACAGACACCCTGTTCCACCCTGCTGCCTGCAGGGAAGCCCAAGCAAAGTCCAGGTCCTCCCAGGCACCACTTAAACATCTCCCTGTTTAGGAGCCATGGATGCACATAGCAGTGGTGGTGCAGAGCAGGGTGGATCTGGAAGATCTTCCCAGCCTGGGGTTTCCTCATAATATTTACTGCTTGTTCCTCTTACTGCAGCCATCTTTTGAGGGCAAGAATATTGGAAAGGAATTTGTATAGAATCAGTGCGGAATTAAGTGGAAATAGGTATCAGTTTAATACCAAAAAAAGGGAAGAGAAAACCAAACAGAAGGAGACATGAATTATGAACAGTCAGGAGGCAGAAGCTGTTCCTCCCTGGCAGGCTGAAATGTTCTCATGGCTTTATCTTTGTTTGGCATAACTGGCAGGGAGGGAGGCCAACAGGTTATATTCACTCCCGTCAGCACAAGACAAAGCCAGAATCTTTAAAGACAAACATCAACCTTTAAGAAAACACAAAGAACAGAGACAACCACCTAGAGCAGCAGATCAATACCTGAGAGGCTTGGACAATCTCAACACCAGTCTGCAAAGCTTTCCAAAAAAACCATTTCTCACTGTGCTTAGAAAAATCCAGAGTAAAAGGGATGGCCAGCCATCCCAGCTGGTGCCTAAGCCTTGTGCTTCTTCGCAGCTGGCTGTCCCTGCTTCCCCAGCCACTGCTGCAGGACATCTGCACTGGTTTTCTTGGGTGAAGGGCTGTGGATGAACTGACTTGTCCACTTGGGCAAATCGTTTTCTTTCTTCTGGGGAGAACCCTCTTGGGAGCTTTTTAACCAGCCCAGCATCACTTTGCTGCTTGGGGTATCTTTGACCTCCTGGAGAGACAAAAGACAGTGTGAGAGAAGTCAGAAGCACGGTGAGAGCAGAGCAGCCAGCAGGCTGCGAGAGCTGGTCCAGAGCAGGATGTGGAGGCTGGAGCAATGGCCCTCCCCACAATCAGGCACATCTGTGGGAGGTTCCCCAGATTGCTGAGAACAGGCTTGTTCCAAGACCCATTTCACATGGAATTTGCCTCATTTGGCAGCAAAATCCTGGCATGGTCTGACAGTTTATTTCTGGAAGCAGAGGGAAGGGAATCTGTCCAAGGCTCGGCACTCCAGAATCAAACACGGACATGCCCTGCAGACAGTGCCTACTGCCACCCCTCCTGCAGCCTGGCAGTTCTGACCCTGCTCAGGGACACTGTGGCTGAGCCCCCCCACCACACCCCCACCAGCACCCACCTTCTTGGCTCCCAGCTCGATGGGTGCAACGCACTCGGGTGTGTTGTTGCGGATGTTGTTGACAAAGGTGGACACTGGGTGGAAAACAATGTTCTCTGTGGGCTGGATGAGTTTAACGGCTTCTTGGGTTGGCACTTCAGCAAAGTCCAGCCATTTCCTGATGGCTTCGTCCCCATCCAGGATGGCTGGCATCCTAAGGGATAAGACAGTTGGAGCTAAAGCTTGGCACCAATATGGCAGAGTGTGGTGGCAAAAGCCAGACTTGTAAGCTAGCAAGGAGCTGGCAGCTTGGGGGAAACGGAAAACTGAAGCAGCGGGATGCTCTTCCGTAAGGCAGAATGCACATTCAGTTCACCCAGTTAGCTGATTTGTTGGAAGAAGCAGAGGGGTTGATTGCCAGGCCCCGGTCACGCAGAGAGACCAGTTCCAGAAAGTGATCCAATTCCAGCTGCCACCCATGGGGCACAAAGATGGTGATTTATGGAAAGGGCATGAGCTGGTGACCCAGAATGAGTCAGTAATGTTGTAGCATTTTTCTCTGAGGGTGGGAGAAGGAGGCTGCACTCCGTGCCTGCACGCTGCCAGACTGGTGCCTAAAAGTGCAGCTCTCCTCCCTTATACCCTCCACCCTGCAACCCCCTTGCCTGCTCTCACTTGCCTGTGATGGATGAAGCTCACGTCCTTGGAGGCATCCACAGTAATGATGGTGTAAGTGTACAGCATCTCTCCTCCCGCTGGTGGCTCCCAGCAGTCGAAAATCCCAGCCATGGTGAGCAACCTCCATCCTTTCCATTCCTCGTCTCCATCCGTCCCTTTCTCCTGCAGAAAGGATGCCCAATTGCCCTGGTCAGTGCTAGACCATGGACAGTCAAAGCAGCACAGATTTGCCAGTGCTGAGACAGGTCAGTGACTCAGATGTGAGTCATGAACAGAAATAATCTGAGGCTTTCCAGGAGCCTTTCTATTGAACTGAGGTAATTCCAGGTGAGGTACCAGGACCCTCATCTTCTCACAGGCAAGCCCATGCTCTCCTCCCCTTCTGAACATCTCAGCCACAGCTTCAGCTGAAGGAAAGAGGTAGTGAAACTCCCAGCCCAGTCCCCTGTGAGCCACACTGGCCACCCATGCAAATATCCGGCACGTGGGGCGCAGTGACCGTGACGGCGGGGATGCCGTGTCACCTTCTACAGCCCTGAGACCGCAGCCGTGGGGACCGCCAGCCGCAGAGGAGTGACAGAGTGCCCAGCCCACTGGGAAACAGACTCCCAGAGATGGGCACAGTGGGAGGGAAATGGGCTTTTCCCCAGGCAGCTGGAGGGAGCAGGGCCCCAGAGCTGGGAGCAAGTGTTCAGACACAGCGAGGTTCTCCGTACCGTGGCGTCCTTGTTCTGGGGGAAGTAAATGAAATACGGCTGCTTCCCCCCACTCTGCTGCTGCCACTCGTAGAAGCCATCTGCCAGAACCACACAGCGCTTGCCCTTGAGGAGAGCACCCTGAGGAGAGACAGCACAAGCAAGCACTGAACAGTAGCCTCAGGCAGTCTGCAACAGAGGACAGGGCTCCTGCGACCACCCAGCCCTCTCGCTCCCTCCCAGGGCTTTCCTATATGCCCCTGGGATGCACAAATGCCACCACTAGAGCTATGATGAACTTTACCAGCAACTGCCTTTTCAGTTCTTCTATTTTAATGAAATCCCCCAGCTTTGCAGTACAGGGATTTGCTCCCCTGTGCAGCAGTAAGTGGTGACCAGTACTCACCCAGGAGGTACTTCAACCCTGGTTTTGCAAACTACAAGATCTCTTCACAAAGGTGGCAGCAGGACACAAAGGTGGCAGCAGCTCACCTTGTAGGAGGACTTGGTCAGCATGCTGTCACTGCGGCAGTTGGAGGTGTTGAACTGCAGTTTGGAGGGGTTGTCCTGTTTGAACCAGGAGGGCACCAAGCCCCAGCGCATGTCCATGAGGACCCTCTCAGAGGAGTCAGCATCCTTTGGAACGAGACAGAGAAACACCTCAGGTCAAAACCACGTCACAGAGACCACGAGCACCCCCACAGCTTGAGAGAGGTGCTTTGGGAAGTCCTGTGGAAGTGGCTTTGCCCCCTGAAAGAGGGGATTTGGCCAGCATGTCTGCCAAGAGACAAGATGGGGCTCATTGCCCCTCCCTCACAAGCCATGCAGAAATAACCATTAATTATAACCCTCTGCATATTCTTAACAGCCTTCCTGTAAGAATTAATCTTCAGCAGAAAGCACATGAATATTTTGCATAAATAAAGAACTGTCTCAGTGAGGCTCACCCAACACCTCTCTGGAAGAATTAACACAGGTTCTTCCTAATGGAAAGGGCTGGAAACATGAATTCCCCAGCTCTTGAGTAAACAGCCAAGTCAGGCTGGTGTCAAAGTCCTGAAAACCTCCCCTAGTGACAGCAAACATCCCAAAAGGGTAAAAGCCTCACTTTCATTTTACTAACGTGATTTCTGCTGACCTGGTGCACTTTCACTTCTTGTGCTTTGCATATTACCTGCCTTCGGACAATGGAAACAGTTTGTGGCTTTCGATTCCCCCCAACTCGTTCTCACTTTCTGCCCACAGCTGCCGGTGCCAGCAGCGCCTGCTGGGCCATTTGCCCCCAAAGGACTGCAGTGGATAGACACACATATACCTATGACAGACGTGTGTATGCATGGATGTGTATGTGCCCAGTTTTGTGAAGTCTTTCAGAGCCTCCCTCAGGGCAGGAGTGGCAAAAAGGGACATGCTACACCCCACCAGCATCCCAACAACTTGAACAGTGATGGACAACTAAGGAAGTGTCTGCCTGTGACCTGTACTTCACTCCCAGCCCCACACTCCTCTGCTCCATCAGCTCCATTGCCTACTCTCAGGTGGATACGGGACCCCCAAAGCAGGAAAGCAGTGCATGAGGGATGCCTGATGGCATTGCCCACGGCACTGCTGAGTGGTCCCACAGAGGGTCCCACCTGAGCACCTGTGCCCCTAACGGCTGCAAAGTGCAGCTGCCCCACCAGCTGGGGAGGGAGAGGAGAAGAGAGCGAGTCCAGACTGGCGTGTTCCGATTGAGCACACCCCGTTTCACCCCGCTGAACGCCAAAGAGCACCAGTTGGCCGGGCACCCTCCTGTGTGGAACCAAACGAGCAGCACCAACAGCCACTGGCCGCCCAGGTTGTCAGACAGAAGTCAGGTGAGGCTTAAATTAGCTGGAACAACGGTCACCACAGGTGTACTGCTCCACAGTTGAGACTTTTTTTTCTCTCTACTCTCCCCTACTGCCAATGTGACCTGGACACATGCAGCAGCGTTATGAAATAAAAAAAAAAAAAGAAAGAAAAAGCCTCAGGTAAGCCGATTAAAACCAGCAGAGCAATTACAGGCATTTGGGAAAAAACTCTACCACGGTTAAGCACTTATACACACATTTTTGCAGAAAACATACACTGTGCTGGAAACACGGCACTGATTCCCCTCCTCCTTCCAAACACGTAAATATTAACAAGCAGCGACATTTTTGCAATTAGAAAATTCAATACCTGCCACGTACAGCAAAGCGAAACCAAACCGCGGCCGTTCAGACCGAGTCCCACACCCCTCGGGAGGCCCGGCCTCCTTCCCTCCGCTCGGATTTGAGCCGCAGGATGCCCACTCGCCGCCCCCCGCCGCAAATGGCCCCCGCCGGAGCCGGGATGCGGCCCTTCCGCCCGTGTGGCCGGTCCGCGAAGAGGGAGGAGGTACCTGGTGGAGGTGGCGGCGGGAGAGCAGCACGGGGCCGCTGGACTGCGGGCCTTTGTTGTAGGAGGGCTGATAGCGGTCCCCCCGCACCCACTCGGGCTGCTGGTGCTGGCCCCGGCGGTCGCGGTAGGCGCAGGCCCGGCGGAGGTTGTCGGCGGCCAGGGAGCAGGCGGTGCGCCCGCACATCCCGCCGGTTCCGCGGAGCACCGAGCGCCGCGCTCCGCCGCCGCCCGCCCGCGGGGAGGGGCTGGAGCCGGGGGCAGGGCCGGCCCGCGCCGCGGAAACGCCGGTCCCGCCCCCAAACAGCCAGGAAGAGCCACAACACGGTTTTATTGGAACGACAGCGGGAGGAGGGCAGGGAACGGCGGTCACGACGCGCCGGTGCGGGGACAAAGCGCGGCGTAGCCAGAGCTTAAAAACATGGTGATTTTATAGCCAGAGCCCCAAGTACAGCTGTACTGCAGAGAACACAAAAGATGCTGTAGTGACCGTGATCCCTATTCTGCTGCCAGAGAAAGAAGCATTGCCCGCGGGGGCTCGGAGTCAGGACAGTCCTGGAAAGGGGGGTTTATCCGACAGAGGCCATGATCACATCCACGGGGAGCTCCTCTGCGCTGCGGGCCGTGACCTGCATCGTCACCGTGTCAGTGAGGACAAGGCGAGACCGCACCAGGAGGTCATGGCCACCTCGGAACACACCTGGAGAGGAGAGGGGGAGGAAGGGGTGAGCACATTGCAGGCTGCTCTCCCCGGCAAGCCAGAAGATGAACACTACTGCTTGGCACAGGCAGGTTTCCCACAGGTATTCTGGCAAATCGTAGTACTGGGCTAGGAGAGACCCTAAAACAGCTCAGTTCCTATTCATTATAACATACTTGGGACTCCTGCTACTGTAAAATCCATGAAAGCAAAGTGTAAAATAAACTCCAGCTGAGAAGAGATCCAGGCATGTCTAAGAACTCTGGTACTCATCTGTTCTGCTGGATAAGGCTGCTGTCTTTCCCACACCACACTTACTCCAAACCAGGACACCACAGGTCACGAAGATAGCAAATTCCACCCCGCTGAGCCTGGGGCTGATCCCAACATCCCCTGCACCACAGCACCTTCTCTGATCCCAACACTAGTTGCTCTGCACAGCAGAGACAGGAATCATGGCAGGAACAAGCCTCCAAATCCAACCCGGAGCACAGTGGGCTCCATCAGAAACTCCTGCCCTGATTTTCAACAGGCAGCTCCCTGTGACCTCCCAGAGCTGATCCTCAAGCAGAGACCTCACCCCACAGCTCACCTGCCAGGTACAGTGTGTGAGAGTTCTTGTTATCTGGCACTTTATCCGACCGTTCACAGGGTTGCATCCCCAGGAACTTCACAATATTGCTCACTGCCTCTGTTAGAAAAAATAAAATGGGCTGTGTGTCACAGGGGCACATAAAGAGCACCTAAAGGTGACTCAAGCCCTCCCTATTGTTAGAGTTCATGTTCCTTGCCCTGAGGGACACACACCATCAGTCAGAATTGTCATTTTGAAGGCCACAAGGACCACAAAGTCAACACACAGAAAACCCACCCCCATGGGAGAGTTCTGTTGTTTGGTGCAGCAAACGTGCAACACACAGAAGAGGGTGAATGAGTCAGACAAGGGCAGAAGGAGAGTGCAGCTGGCTGCACTTACTGCACGGCCTATCAGCCTGCTCATTTCTCAGGAGACATGGAAAGGAAGGAGATACATCTTGCAGGAGACACAGGTCTTGAGGAGAAATATGAAAAGGCCTCAGAGAGAGTATTTCAAACCCCAGTGGGCTGTTCAAGGGAATATAGAGATGGCTACAGGACAAGGACACCCTGCTAAGGCATCAAAAGGACTGAATTTTCATAGGCTTCTGAGTAAAAATAGAAGGACTCTTTAATACATGATGAAATAGAACAGGGCTTACCCCACCAACCTCACGTTTTTTGCTGTTTTCATTTTTTCTTACTAGTCTCAAAAAGAATGGTGGGAGTTCATAACTGAACTATGGGCTGTCTGCTTGGACAAGTAAAGTACAAGAGCAAAGCAAGATATTCTCTCGCCCCCACAATTCAGCCTGGTCCCCACTGTTCCCAAAATACTCACTCATTCATTTTTTTGAAACCTGAACTAACTTACTATAACAGTAACTGTAGCTCCCTATTTAAAAGCTGTGGTGTCAAGATTGTGAAAGGTTTTGCCCCATTAGCCTTTCTGTGACAGATCTAAAGTGAGTGAGACTTGGCCTCTGGACTCTGCCTGTGAGAGAGAAAATAAGAGCTCTGCTGTGCTCACACACCCTTCCTTACCTTCAAGGGTTTTAATAGCAGATAAAGTAAAGGTCTCTTCCTTTTCAAACTCATCACCCACTTCATCCCAGGCTGCTCCAAAGTTTGGCTTCAGAACTCGCTGGATGTGATCAGCCACTGTTACCTCCAGGTCTTCAAGCTGGTGGTAGAAGACATTCAAGTGAAACGTAGTTGTTCTTAACCCTGTTCTCCTCAGAGTGTACTTTAGACTGGACTCCCTGAGATCAGAAAAATGCAGAAGACTGTCTCCACTTCTGGATTGCTACTGAGCAACTGCTAGGCCTGAAAAAGGCACTGTGATGCCATTTCCAGGGCTTACAAACCAGGTTCCTGCTCTCAGCACAGCCGTTGGCCTGACAGAGATCAAAGCACTGAAAAAATGGCCAAAATAGAGGGAAAAACAAAAGCTTAGAAATAGCTGCTTGAGCATTTGCTTCCTTGAAATGCATATAAGCTTGTGTTTTGCCTTTCTGGCTGATCATTTTGTAGGCTGGTAAAGTGAGCCACTGTCAGACTTGCGATCACCTAACACTGCCACAGTGGTAGCTGAGCTGCTGTTGTGATTGCACCTGTGCAAGGCAGAACCAGGCTTGTCCCTTCAGAGCACATATGGAAGGGCAGGCAGTGCCCTGCAGGACACCAGCCTGCATTCATTCCAGCAATTGCTGCAGGAAAGAATCTCCTCCTGACTCTAACTGAAACACATGGAAGAGTTTGTTTAAGTATCACTCAAATGCCTTGGTGACTGGTAGGAAGCTGAGAGAAGGGTTAACCTTGCATGCTCCATTGAGAAAAACCCTCCCCACTCCTTCTGGAAAGACAGTGACTCACTGCACAGCAGTGCCTCTGATCAGATTCACAGCAGTGACAGGCAATGCATAGAAAACAGTCTCTGGAGTTAACAAGCCAAGCTGAGGCTGTGAACAACATCCCTTCCTCTCCAAGGAAGAGAGGTGCCTCTGCAGCACCACTGGTTTCAGCAGTGCCAGTGCTGGGGAGGGAAGAGTTCCACCTTCCCTAGAACAAGAAAAAGGATAGCAACTTTCCAGTGCCAGGCAAGCCTCTAGACAATTAACTGTGCCACTACGGGAGCAACTCTTGGAAAACAAAAGATGCCCAACAGCCCTCTGTCTCCACAACCCTGAGTGTGTCATTGTGGAGCCCACAGGACACAGTCAGCCAAACCTGGAGGATGCACCATAGCCTCCCAAAACATACACCTGCGCAGTCAGGACAGAGCAACAGGAGAATACTCCCAAGTGAGACAAAGCAAGCTCTGCAAACTCCCGTCTGCACCAGAAACAGCAAGACCTCCCTCTATGTGATGCTGCCCACTTCAGTGTCAGTGGTCACATCATTGCTTGCAGGGATCTGAGTTCAGATCACAAAACCCCACAAAATGACAGCAGTTTCTGTGATCAGGTACATGCCAAGCTCCTTACCACATACTCATCCTCGTAACCCTCGTCGTCTGTCTCACCCGTGTTGGGATCACAGTCCTTGACAGTGAACTTCATCATGCAGCTGAATGTGCAGGCCACTGGAGCAGGGAGGCGAAGGAAAAGCTCTCATTACCACCACTACCTTGCAGTAAAACAGGACTGGGAGGTTTGGGGCAGCCTTGCTCTCCCTGTCACTGTCAGCAGCACAGGCTTTGCTACTGACCTAGAGAGAGCTCTCTGACAGTTTCTGTCTCTCAAGGACAAGCTATTTCTTTGTAATATTAAACAAACAGTGATAAAGACAGGCTCATGATGGTTGTACAAGACCATAATCCTCAGATCGAGTGCTATTACTAATAAACCTCACATTGTGTTGGGAATACTAACGAAACATGTCCCACCAGCACCTTGCGAAGAGGCAAGATCCAAATCTAGGGATCGGTTCTTGGGCCTCTGAAATGAAAGCCCCTTGCACTGCAATGCTGCAGCTCATTAATACCACTCAGCTGCGAGAGGAAGCGATGAGTCATCCCTAGAAGATGGGTACTGCTGAGTGAACAGCAGCAACACAACAAGAGAGCAGTTCCAGAGCACAAACCAGGGAGACCAAAGCGCAGGTAAAGCCTGGTTCATGTGGCAAACAGGGAGGGGGATGCTCAGTTCAGACATCCTTGAAATTCTAGCGGTTTGTCTGAAATACCCCTTTGCTACTCAGCGCATCTGGGCACTCACAGCCCTTTACAAGCACCAGCCTCCCCACATCTAACACAAAGAAAGGCTGAAGGACATGCCAGGGTGCATGAAAGACAACTCATCTGCCAGTTCTCACAGCCCAATTTGGCAGTACTACAGCACAAAGGAACCAGTAGAAGAGAAGGAAGGCTTGAGAGCCCCCAAAACAGCAAAAACAAGTCATGCTCAGCATCACTCAGGGCTGCACCCACACACAAGCTATAAATATCTGGCTGGGATGCAAGGTAGAATGTGTGGGGATAAGCAATACAGGAAAAAAGAGTGCAGACTGTTTACCGGCTGTCGGATCCTCTTCAGACAGTGCCACCAGTGTGTAGCAGGTACCTGGCTGGTTGTACACCAGGGTTTTGGCAGGTACATAGCCAATGACCTCATACCCCTCTGTTGGCTCCATCTGCACTGTGACATTCTCCAGGATCTGATCGTTCAGGGTGTTCGTGCAGTCAAACTAAACAGGGAAGGGGAAAGCAGAAACAGCTTGAAGCTGCTCACTACTCATCAAAAAGCAGACTTAGCTTAGGCACAGTATGAGCCTGGTGTCAGCCCATGAACCCCCAGCTCTCTGTGTTTCCATGGTGCACCTTGCTATCAGCTGCCTCATCACAGAGCAACTTGACTAAAAAATGCTCATTTAAATGCCTTAGGGGAGAAACTAAAACCCTGCAGGAAATCCAGTGCTCCAGCAAACTTTTTTTTTTTTTTTAAGGAAACAAGAATTAAAATGAACCAGCACACACCTATCCAAGGCCTGCCTGCTACAATCCAGACAGGATCACAAATTCAATGAGGGCAGGGATGTGTCAGCTTCTGCCTGTTTCAGTTCACCAGCTAGTATGGAAGTTTTTCCTCCAATATCCTGGATGGTCATTGCTGGGATGACTCTTTGCTGTATGGAAATGCAAGTACTGTGTTGCCTATATCATCCCACTACAGGACACCGTGACTTCAAAGCAGATGGAAAGATGACCCTTTTCATGGTTCAAACTAGGGACAGCTTGAGCAAGTTTCAGCAAGCTTGATGTTTTCAGCAAGTCTAAACTTGCTGATCAGACGTCGTTCCAACTGCAATGCCAAGTCTCTTAAGCTCATACAATTGCATCTGGTGGATGGACAACAGAAACAAAGGTCAACCCCTGTGAGGGCTGTGTAAGCAGTTCTGAGCCTTGAGGAAGGAGCTGGCTAAGGACAAAACACTGCTGCTCACAAGCTAGCAAAGGACTCACTGTGCCTCCAACTCCCTGAGGCCCAAGCAAGGGTACTGGCACATCAATCCTAAAACCTCACATGCAACAGCAGGGGGGTACAGCCAAGACCAGGATGTACAAAAGAAAGCACCTGTGCTACAGGCTAAACCAAAACATAGCAGATGAAGAGCTCTCCCCCACTGGATGCCTTTCTTGGGCACCCTTTTCAGCTTCTCAGATGTAGTAAGCTTCACTCTTTCATGCCCAAAGCACGTGCCTGGGGACTACAAGGAAAGAACACAGCTCCCCTTGCCAACTGCTCAGTTGCTCAGAGAACAGCCCCATCTAGTGCTTGTTGGATTTGACTGTACCTGTAAGCACTGTTCACCCACACGTACATACACCCACACACCCACCCCGTTATTAATTTTCTCTGGGGCTCTGCTGCCATGGATAAGAAACTAAGGACTACTCATTGCAGTGTTGTGTTTTGAACACCGACTGTGGGTGCTGCTTCTCTGGAAGTGTTCAAAGCCAGGCTGGATTGAGTTCTGAGAAACCTGGTCTAGTGAAAGGTGTCCCCGTCCATGGCAGGAAGCTTGAAACTAGATTATTTTTAAAGTCACTTCCAACTCAGGCCATTCTATGATTCTATGCTATTTGTGAGATATGTCTTCACAACGAAGCTTTTAGCTAGTCAGAAGCTTGTTTTCCAAGAGTCTTCAGCACCACACCCCACAGCTACCCACCTGGAACACCATGTGGTTGACAAAGGTATGCTTGGTGCAACGAACCACATACTCTGTCTCCAGCTCTGTCAGGGCCACAGGCTCTGGGGAAGACTTGAAGAGTGGCCCCAACCCCCGAAACTCTGGGATGGCCCCCAGTTGCTCTGAAATAGAGGACACAAATTACTGCCTTCCTCAAGACACAAGGAAGTGTTAGCAGTTTCAAAGTCCTTGCTTCAGCTGCCAGAAGCCACTAGAGACAGGAACTATCCATCAAATACCCATAAACATTCCCTAGAGACTTTAAAATTAAAGAGTCAACCTTTGTTCACGTCTACTGCAAGACAGAAAAAAGAGAACTGCAGGCACCCCCATTCTCCATGAGTGAACAGTTGACCTTAAATTGGGAGCCCATGCCACTCCCTGCATGAATGTGAGAACAAGCCAGAGGGGCTAATCCAGGCTTAGCATGAGCCAAGGGTCTCACACATGGACATAAGAGAGGCCTTGCATCAGTTTACCTTGGAATATTTCTTGCCGTGTTGCTGCCACCTTCTCTGGCTGTTTCACTACAGCAACAGGGGCATTTTCTGTAAAAGAGAAAGTAAACAATCAAACAAAAACAAGCCCAAAAGATTTGAAGGTGAAGAGTAAGAAATTACTAATTCAGGAAACAGATCAATGTCTGGAGAGGGATTTGACTAAGGAAAGGAAGGGAGCTCATTTCTCATTCAATATAGACTAGACACCCGTATTTGGCTTCCTAAGCAGCTTTAGAACTGCAGCAGCTCCAGTGAGGATTGCCAGCTATTACTATTATTAGCCGTTGGACTAACTGAAACATTAATGTGGGAGCAACCAGATTTACAGGCCTTAGTCTTTCCAGGAGAAGCAACCCCACAAAATTCAAATAGGATGGAGCTCAGCAATTCCCAGCAAGCCCAGTGCAGGGAATCACTAGCATTCAGGGAGACTGGATCCTCACCTGCTCTTTGCTCAACGACAGGAGCTGTTGCCAAAGGAACAGATTTCAAGTCAAAAGGTTTCTCAGAGGGCTCCAGGGTGTACTGATGCAGAGCCCTCTCCAGGCCAGGGATGGACACTGTCAACCCTGGGGACAGAAGGGACAGGTCACTGAAACCACAAGAATACCAAGTCTTTAGTTTAACTCTCGTTAAACCAGAAAAGAGGTGCAGACTTGTTTTAAGGCCTTCCTGCAGTACCATTCAGGATGTAGCCAGCATTGAGGGCCTTCTGCTTCTGCTCCAGAACGTTCAGGTAGAAGGTGGCTCTGTCTCTTACTTCATTGTCGTCATCCATCACACACCTGAGAGAAAAGTAGAAAACTTTCTTCAGAATCCACATGACTAAGACACCTAACAGGGCCAGAAAAAACATGCCATAGGGAAGATCCAGCAATTTCCTAGTAATTGTATTAGAAAAGCAATAATCTGCCATGCACAGCTTCTGTCCACTTTGTGGTGCTGAATGCAGTGGGGATCCTATCACAGGATCACAGGTACCCCCTGCACCTTCTCATACCCACAGCTACAAGAGACTAGACAAGCTCTCAAGCAAACAGCACTTTTCACCCAGGATGTTGAGAAACCCTGAGGCACAACTGACCTTTTCAGTAACACCAAGATACTGGGTAACATCTCCTCATTCTGAGCTCCAAATTTGGCCAGGGCACTTACAGCACCTGTAGCAAAAGTCATGAAAACAGAATTAGAAAGCAAAGAAATCAGCTGAAGCTTCCTCCATTTCCTGGTTCAGATCAAATGCCATGTCAGAGATGCTACACTAGTAAACTGTGTACACTTGTAAAACTGTGACTAGAAAGAAGCAGAGGTATTACAGTGAAGTGCCTGCAAACCTCTGTCTAGTTTCAGAGTCAGTGCCATTTCTCAGCCACAGGCCACCTCTTTCATCAGTACTACTGCAGGACCTTTACTGTGTAAAATTATCTGCTCAGGCCTAGCGCAAATCACAACCCACTAAAACAGAGGCATTCATACACTATGGTACCCTGAAGATCTGTTAAAGGGCATAGAGCTTTCCAGGTCTGGCACTTACCTGCCCGGACTTCTTCATGCTCCAGAACAACCCTGTTGTAGATGAAGCGAATATATTTGGAGGGGTTGTTGGTTTTGGGCCCTTCTTGTCCCAAAAGGTGGAGAATACGAGTGGCCAGCACAGTGAACTCACAGTCCTCAATGAATTCACAGAGGTGAGACAGGCCTGTCTCTTTGCTCTCTGAGTTCTCCTCAATAATGCTGATGATGCAGTCCACGATGGCTCTCTTGTATTCAAAGCCACCCTGAGGAGCAAAAGGGAACTGCTCAGCTGGAAATCTCCAAGTATTTTAGAGACTCTGAGCTAGCCAGACAGGAAAAACATTCCTTTGAAAAGGTCACTCACACTCAGTGCTTTTTAATGTGTGTTTGAAAGGAGAAGGGCAGTAATTCTACCCTCACTTTTGACCAGCTTTACCCCCAGAGGGCCAGCTAATATTCAAGCTCTCTTGCCAGCTCCCTTCAGAATGGCTGCATTGAAGAAAAAAGTCCTAAAGGGAGTAGAAGAATTCATCTGCCTGAAGGGTTTTTATCTCCATCAAAATCCTCTGCTGCTAGAATTAGTGCTTAAAAACAGCCATATGGGAGGAGAAAAAACCCAACCCTCTCCCCTTTAGCACTAGACATCTGAGGATGAATCACAAGAGAAATGTATGAAGGATCATATCTGCCACAGCAGGACGCAGCAAATAGCTCTATTAGTGTGGGATGATAGGCAATCAATACCTCCCCAGGTACAGCCACAACCTGACATGCCAGTAATGTCTGGTTATCTTCAGACATTATTTACAAATGTCCTCAATACACACTGGGGGATTAAACTGCACACTATTCTCTGCCAATTAAATACACAGTGCCAGGCATTTGGATCTTTCTGGAGCTACTTCGGATTAAAAAAGCTTTAAAACAGAATGGTTTGAAGTACAAAACCACATTGAAAATTATACCATCCACCCACAGAAAATCTGGGAAAGGAGAATGGTCCATTTTTCACAGGAGCAAAATGAGATGCTCTGGTTTGTTCCCAACTGAGAGGCTGTAATGGGCAGAGAGTGATGTCAGAGCAAGCAGTGGTGCCAGCTGTGCTGCAGGCATGTTTGCTCATTTAGAAATGGCCTCAGCAAACCTCTGTAAAGCTGTCTTTCTGCAATTTATGTCTGACTAAATACAGAGAATGGTTATAGGTACTCGTGATCCCTTCACTGCCATAGCACAGACACCAGAACAAAAGTGGTCCCATGTCATCAATAAATAGGTTGTTACTGAATCTTTGTGTACAAGACAAAACTTCTTGGAATTTGCTGTCAAAGTATAAAAGAAAGCTGGTTCAAATGTGAAACACACATGGACTGCCAACAGATCTGCTGTTGCCTGCATTTGCTTTGACAGTTACTAAACACCCAGAAAAAAAATAAATCAAAGAATGAAAACCACACTAAAAATATGCCTGGCAGTATGCTCATAACTATTGTGCACAGCTGGGCATTTCTGCAGTTAGACTGAAAACCTTTTAAAGAGAGGCTTTAACTGCACAGCCTGATCAGTAGAAGCCTGACACTCACAGAGACTGCTGTTCCCAAACAAGGCACACATAGTTGTGCTGTAAACTTACCTCCTCCCGAAGCATAGTGAAGAGGAAGTTCATGAGGACGGCATGTTTGCGAGGGTACTTCTGACACAGAGCATTGATGGCCTGCACCACTACCACCTGGAGGAAAAGGGGGCAAGTAAAAAACAATTCTGTTTCACCAGGCAGGAAAAAATAGCTGAATTGTGTCAATTTTGAGCTGGTCCCTAGCGTGGAAATTATGGTTTTGTCTTTACTTATTCAACAAAAGCAGTTCCAGGAGGTAGTCTTAGGAATTGGAGGAGATGGATCTTTACACACTGGTCAGCCTCTAAAGAAAGCCCACACCCACTGGGAAGAAGAAAGATTCTCAAAAGGCATCTCTCCAGAAGAGAGCATGGGACTTCAGACTTGTAGGACTGAGGCATGGCTTAGGCAGACAGCCTCAAATTCTTTCTCCTCCCTGCAAATATTCTGCTGCTTCCGGAAGCAGCTCCATGCAGGTTTAGAGCACATGCACAAACATGGACAAAGACCGTGAGGTTTCTTCAGGAATCTGGGTGACCCTCCCTCCTCCCACTTTCTTACTTTGAACTCATCTGATATTTCTGACATAAAAGAGGAGATCTGCTTCATGAGCCGGTCAATGCTGCTCTCACTGCCAGTTTTCAGCAGTGTGGTGATGGCCAGGGTGGCTATGCTGCGGTTGGAGTCTGTCACGAGGTTCTCCAGGTCCAGATTACAGGCAGTCACAGCAGATGGGTGCTTCATGGCCACCTGCAGCAGCCAAAGAAAAATGAGAATCCCTCAATAGATGCAACGTGTCCAGCTGGAAAAATCCAGCAAAACTCATTCCTTCCCATAGAAGTAAGTGGTACAGACTATACATGAGGGATATCTCAGAGAAACAACTAATCTGGAGTTAAGGCGACAAGCTCTTGTTTCCTGCAGAATTGCACCCCTTGCTGGAAGAGAAGCAGTAGTAATAAACAATCTTTTACTATTTTTAACTCTCTCATCCTCCTCTATATAGTAAGAAAAGAAAGCTATGAACTACCAACAAAAAATCAGCCAGCCTAGCTGTGCAAAACAGCTCTGTGGGTGGAAGCACAGCAGTTACCAGACACTGCCATTCTCTCTTTTTCTTTTATAGAGTTTATAAGGTGAAGTAAAAAGCTGGAGCAAAGACTGCCACAGTGCAGGCAAGCAGCAGCATCAAGGTTAGATCCCTGTTTAAGAAGGAGCTTCCTCACCATGGGAAGCTCAGAAGCCCAAGCAGTAACACTAAGACCAGTGACATTCTAAAGACCAGTGAAAATAATTGTGTTGTGTTTTTTCTTCTGTAGTGCTCTTTGAAGTTTTATTCCAGTCGGAAAGCAATGAAATGTAAGGCTGTAGCCTGAGACAGAGGTTATTCACACAAAATCATCACATAATCTGACCCCTTTTTTCTTCTGAAGTCTGCACCTCCCTGCACATGAGACACTATTGAAGCTCCCAAGAGATTGATTCCTACCTTGTTGAGGGTACGGACGGCTGCGTATCTCAGTGCTGCTTTCGGGGAGCTGCAGAACAGCTGCAGAACTGCAAGGTGGGAAGACCAACAAAGGCAGATTTTTGAGACACTCTATTATTGAGAAGCATTTCATACCTAAAACAAGAGCTTCAGTGAAGAGACATTGCAAGCATAAGGTAACTAGAAACACGCCTAAGAAGCAATTGTACCTTTAACAGATTCCTCCCTTCTCTTTGTCCCCTTTGCCTTTGTCACATGCCTGCTGACAACTAACTCTTACCTACCTCCCTCTTCCACAGTGCTGCTATACTTTGCTCCTTGTGAAAACCAAATTCATCACCTTTCATCTTTCCTACTTAGTCAATTTGAACTGCTGTTCTCCATTTCATGCAAACCCTGCTTCTTTCCCAGAACTGACCCAAGAAATAACCCACACTTGAACACACCAGGAAATACCTTTACAAGAACAAAGCTATTGGTACACATCAGAGGCTCTCAGTGGCAGCATAAACCAACAAAGGATACAGCACCGTAACAAGCCTGAACCTACACAAGGTCCTTGTTTACTGGGGCAATCAGCAGGTGTCACCACTGCAGGCTCATAATTCCCTTGCTATGGCCATGAGCACCACACTTACCCGAGACAGCCGGAGCCAACTCCTTGGCAGTGCAGTTGGGCAGGTTAACGATGGCAGATGCAGCTTCATACACCACCATCTCATGCTTGTTTCTTAGGCAACTCTCAATGAAATCAAACAGGGGGCTATCACGGCTAAGAAACAAAAAAACCCCACAAGAATGAATTAAAGCAAAAGTACTAACAGAAATTAAGAATTCAGTAGCAGAAATGGGCAGGTCCCATAGCCCATGGAAAGGTAAAGGCAGCCAAAAATCCACTTTGTCCCTAGACATTGCAGTGGTCAGTATACTGTACTACTAGCAGGCTTGAAAGTCAGGCTACCTTCTGATAAGACACCCTCTGCCTTACAGGCTAAAGGGAATCTCCCTCAACTTTCACACAGTGAGAAATGACTGTACACACCACAACTCTTATCCACCAGGAAGCCACACTGCATACATGGTGGATAAACAATTACAGATGACAGAGAAAATGAAATAGAACAAAGAACAGCTATGCAAAACAGTCCAGAGAAACAAGACAGTATTTGATATGCAAGCAAGACTCACAGAAGCCATCTCAAAACAACCATGAAGACATTTTGTATTTGCTCTGCTCTCTTTTACCCAACAATAAGAGGGTTGAAGTTGCACGCTGCTCTCCAAAGACAGAAATAATGAGATGGCAAGTGAGCCTGCAAGAGGAGATGGAAGCAGGACCAGGAAATTCTTTCAGCAGGGCAAAGGAGCCTGCTCACCTGCCAGCCTCCTCCTCCAGCAGCTTGCTGGCTATTCGGATCATCATGCAGTAGGCAAATGGGGACTTGAGGCCATGGCGTGTGAACTTGCTGAGCATCTTGTTGACTGCCAGGCGGTCGTTCTTTCGCACGTGGTACAGCAAACCCAGAGCATGATACTGTGCAGGGAAAGAGAACATCACAAACCCACGGTGGGTTCTTTCCCCTTCTGTCCCCTCTGTTGCCCAGGGCACCTGGCTGAGCACCAGCAATTTGCTCCATGCACAGCTGCTGCTGGCTATTCCCCTGGTGTCAGTGGGTGTCCTACCTGCACCATGATATTGTCACTGGAAGCTGCCTCCTGAGCCTCGTTCACCCAGCGCTTTACCACATCATAACTGGTCTTCAGCAAGTGCTGGAAGGAGATGAAGCCACAACAACCCATGAGATAAGGATGGAGGAAGCTTTGGGAATTCCAGGTTATATCAAGAAGCAATGAGCCTTCCCCATGAGTATGCTGACAGCAGCAACTTATAGAAGAGCAAGGGATCAGCCTGCAGAGACCTGGCCATGCCAACTGCTGCCTCAAGAGGTCCATGATCTCTTCCAAAGCCAGAGTCAGTCTCTCAGTTCACAAAGACAGGAATAGCAACAAAACCATGAAACTTCCAAGATGCCCAGTCCCCCCACAGATCACTGCTTCCCTGCTTGACTGTCCCTCAGGCCAGTGCTGCAGGGAGTACATACCAGGGAAGACACGAGAGCAGAGCTGGACACACTTGGCACTTTGTCAACAATCGCCTGCTTCATGTAGCGCTCAATGGCCTGCAACATGGTACTCTGCAGGAAGAGGGAAACAACAGATGATATGGGAAAGCTGTTAGGAGTGTGAAAGGGGAGATGCAAAGGCATGAAAAGCAGAGTGGAAGGAGGGATGGAGTACAGTAGGAAAAAGTGAAGGGCACAGAGCTGCCCCAAGGGAAAAGTAGCACTTACATCAGTGATCTGACAGAGTGCTCTCACAGCGGGGCCTCGGTAATTGTCATCCTTCCCAGTCATGTCTTTGGTTAAGCTGGGAAAACAGGAAGCTCTCAATACTGCACTCCTGAGATAGCAACTCTCAGGTGCACACACAGTGCACACAGAGCAGCAGGCAGCCAGCATCACAGCTGAATGCCAAGCAGGCAGCTGCAAGTCTCAGGCAAGTCCCATTGGGGTAGGAAGGCAGGAGGAAAAGATTAATACTCAGGTCCCATGCCCATCAACAGGTTGCATGGGCTCCTGCTCACCAAGTGAGGCTGAAGCACACACACATACCCCTGAGGCACTTGTCTTTCTTACTGAACACTCATTCCAGTGCTCTTCCTGGGGTCCTGGTCAGTGTGAGACCATCTGTGAAGGGCCTGTAGTTCATCATATTGCAGCACTTGAGACTGGCTTCTGTTTCAGCCCTTCACAGACCCTATACCCTCAGGCTCCTGACTCCCCAACAGGGCATTTTACTGGGATGATCAGCAATTCAGCAATTCAGGACTCACAGAGGGAATTTTGTTCCCTGGTGAAGCCGCATTCTGTGCTGCTACAGGAGCAGTAAATCCTTGTCTACCTGTTGGAAAGCCTTGGGATTTATGCCAGAATTCTTCAAAAAGCTTCAAGGCATTCAGATAGGAGTTAATGAAAAAGCCTTTGCAAAAGGGGAAAAACCAGCAGTGCTGCCATATCATGTAACCAAGAGACACTCCAAAAACCTGTGGGCATGGGATATGGGGACACAGCACATTTGACATACATCACTACAAATTCAGTGTCTGTATTTTAATGGCCTTTTATAAAGGAAAACCTTTTCCTCACCAAGGGAATACCCTGTCATCACCCTACTTAGGGACTACAGTTATCTTCAAGAGGCTGGACAGACATTATTGGAGGACATGACAATATTACAGCAAGAAAAGTGAAGTGACCGACCTGCTAGTAACAATGATCACATCTTCTGCAATAGAAGACATCTCTTTGATAGTCAGGTAACACATCCTGCGAAGAGTTGGCTGGCAAGGAAATAAGCAAGAAAGACATTAGCTGAGATGATCCCGGATAGGAAAGGATCTCTGTTTTCTCGCTTACATAATTTTATTGTGAAGATCACAAGAACCTGATACTTTCAGAGAGCCCCACTCCCTGAGTGTAAAAGATGTACAAAATCCATATTAACAGAACAGCTCTTCCTCTTCTAAAACCCTCAGTCTCAGGGTGTGGCCATAGAGATACCAGATTTAGTTAGATCTACAGTTTCATGTTCCACCTGCCATTCACATGAACAAGGAGAAAACCTTGAAACCATTTGCTGGTTTTCTGGTTGAAGGCATTATGTTGCTTCAAAAGCAAGAAAGCAAACAATTTATATTCCTGATTCTGGGGGTTTCCACTCTGGTCTCATGGTTTTAATGCCTTGCAGTTTGGGGGACGACTAATGACAGTGCTACTGCTGTGGGTAAGCACTAACTCCCATCCTCCTTCAGGACATGCAACTGCTGACTCTCAGCAGAATCTTTTAATGCTGGACACAAAGCACAGTAAATTCCACCTGCCTAGCACAATCTCAAGATTTAAGCAGCAATTCAGAGTGAGGAATCTCTGCCTCAAGAGCACAGCATACTTCAGTTAAGCTGCTACCAGATCTGGAAAGGGCTAGGAGCTGATCACTATTTCTAAACTTTCACCCTACTCTTTCCACTCAGATCACACACTTTCAGACAGAACAGAAAAAGCTGATTGTATAAAAATGCGTATCTCAAGGGACAACTTGTCCCACCAGGTAAATACAGAAAACAAAAGGCAGACTTACATCATTGGACTGAAACAGCTTGGTCATAGCAAAGAAGGATTCGGTAGCTTCCATGACACCAAGGTGCTCCCCCTAATTGTTTGGAAAGGAGGAAAGAAATCCTAGTTATCACAACCAGCTTTGTGCCTGATGCACATGTCTGTACAGATGTAGATTTTCTCTCTCTTACCTGGTTTATGAGATACAGGATCTTGGTGAGGATATGAGCACATTTTCGTGGGTTTATGGGAGTCTCATTAAACACTCGAGCCTGGAAACAAAGCACAGACAAGGACTTACACCAACACCCCCTTGCAAACACTGTCCTGCCTGGTCTTGGCCAGTGACAAAAACAACACATTGTGAGTGAGGTATGGCAAGATCCTTAATGACTTTGGATCAGATTTCCCCTTAATTTCTGTTAAACATGGAACCATTTTAAACAGCTAGTTTTGCAGTCTGGAATTACAGTTCCAAGAGCAATAAAGGTCTAAAGGCCAAATCCTCATCACACTTTCACCCACACAGGTCTGGATTGTGTGCTAGCTAAAACACCACCCTTCCAACAGAATTTGCTGAGGCTACAGGAGCCAACACCATTCCCAACATCACACGCAAACGCAGAACACAGAAACAACGGGGGCTGGGGATTGAGATGCTCACCTGCTCTTGAACAGAATGGCATTTCTTCAGAGGAATTTCACAGACTATTTAATAACCACTCACACCCCTCTCGTTAATTTTATCATCCACAAGACATTTAGGGTGTCCAAGGCAAATTTCCCAACCTCCCTGTTTTAGGGTGAGTTTTCCTATACAATTTTATTTCTTTTAATACTATTTATAGTTCACAGTCTTTAATTTGTTACAAGACCATTTCAGTCTTCTCCCTTCATCTGTCCAATAATAAAATAAGAACTGTTGCCCATTTCTTTCAGAGCAAGCAGGACTGTAACAAGCCCTCACTTCCTTGCTGAAGTTCTCTAGTGATCTACTCAAGAGAGGGAGAGACTCTGTCCAGAGTGGGGTACACAGAAGAGATGGTCTGAAGATTTACCTCTTGCAAGACTGCACTCTTCTCCAGGTGCTGGAATGGGTTGGAATTCCCACCTGCAAAACAAAGAGAGAAAAGTCTCTCCAGGGATAGCGCCATGGGAAAGCAACTATTTAACCATGTCCATCCTTTAAAAAGCCTGAGCATTTTGGGGTGATTTTTTTCATGAATGCCAAGCAATCAGAGCACCCTCTCTGAAGTAATATTAATTGGATGCCTTCATGGCAGTCAGGGACAGGAGAGCAGACAGGACATTCTTCGATTTGTCATCTCCTCCAGAAGTAACTGACTGTGAGCTGAGGTAAATGGAATAGCTGTAAAATAACTGTGCTCCACTGTATCCCCAAAGACCTATTTCCAGCCCCTGGGCTGGGAGCTTGCTGGCAGTTAGAGCATCAATAGGACAGGCCTAGAAACAAAAGCTTAGACAGAAAGAGGTATTGCTTGCCAGACTGGTGAGTCAGGAGTGTTTTACCCCTCCCATATAAAACAATCAAAGAATCCACCAGTAAGGTATTTTTGGCTCTATCACTAATTAAGAGAACAAGACAGCAGAGTAGATAGGCTGGACACAAAGTAACCTTCATTGTTCCACTTAACAAAATAAATTATACTAAATAATTAAAACCCCCAGCAATTAAGGATGAAATAATTAAAGAGAAAAGCACTATCATTCTGCATAGTTTCTTTTAGATCGCCTCCCAAGCTTTGTGAGCCGCAGCTTTTCAAAAGCTGCTAGCTATTGATAAGCAGGTTTTAATTAGAACCTATGTTCAGCCTGGCTCTGGAACAAAAAGCAGCCTTTTTCAGGGTTGTTCCAGTGCTTGTTCCAAAGCCTGACATCTCCAGAGCCCAAATCTGACCTGATCCAAGCCTGAAGCATCCTAGGCTGGTGCCAGGAGCCCTTTCTCGAGTAAGCCTTACATATAAAAACAAACACATCTGCACTCTGGCTCCTTCCTGGTTCATAAACTGCCCTCCTCTGGCTCAGGAGAAGTTTGCAAAGGCAAAAGGTGGCTGAAGAAAACACAGACTCTTATGTGAGGTTGAAGAGGTAGAAAAAAAACAAGGAAAAAGAGCAAAAATGTCTCTAGTATGAGCACGTGAATGTATTCAAAAAAGTCTCCCTAGCAGGACAGTATTCCCATGGTCCGGCATTTCTACAATCCTTAAATCAGCCATGGACAACACAGCATCACCTCTTCATCTTTCATAGCACTAAGAATCTTGAAATACATGGTACATGGGGTCTCAGTTCTCATAGCACCCTGTGTCAAAGTATTCTGCCACAGAGAGGGAGAATGATGCAGGGAGGGCAGAGGCTGTGTGTTCAGAAAGCTCTTAATATTGGATAACTAACAACAATTTATTCTGATTTGTAGAGAAAGAGAATTTTGTGCCCAAAATAACACGTCAAAGGGAGTGGGAGCAGCTCATCCAAGGCTAGTTAAACCAGCCGTGGAAAGCAAAGACACAGAAGCCAGTTAAATGGATACTTGCATGTCCTGCCAGCCCTGGCCGTAGGAAACGTCAATACCTTGAAGGGTGTGGCAGGTGCAAATGAAGAACAGCCCCCAAAATTAAAGCCAACAGCAATTCCCCTCCAACAGCTGCCTCTCGCTAAATTCTCTGTTTATCAAGATGCCACTGGAGGCTTTGGACAAGGGAAACAAGGGCGAAGCATTTAATGCATATTAAGATAAAAAGCAAGCACAGTCACACCAAACAGTCACCAAGATTTAAGCTGAATCAATTAGCTTCAGGACACACTGATTTGTTATGCACAGCAATCTGTGTAGAAACCTTCATAGGAAGATGAAAAAGATACTACAAGGCTCAACCATGAAAGGAAACACTGTCTTACGAAGCATTGTTTCCACCTGAATTACACACCACATAAAATGTCAACCTCTTCCTTACTAATCAGCCTAAAGTTTTGAAAAGTAAGGCAATCACTTTGTGTTTCCTTGGTACTCTCAGATCTCCTGATCCACTGAAAGTAGCAGTGATTGTTCTGGAAGAGCAGACTTCATGTGTCAGAAAAAGTGCCACAAACTATGAATTGGATTCTACCTAGCTTTAGCACCTGCTTTGAGAGCTGGGCGACTGCGAACAGGGCTAATATGCTCAGTATTTAGTCTCAGGCACCTGGTGATGTGGCAGGTAACCCCGGTGTGCTACGCCGATGTTTAGCTCCTGGCTGCAGCTGTGAGAAGACGGCAGCAGACTGTTCCAGTGCTTCCACAGAGCTTCCACAGTGCTGCCCGCTGGGCTCTGTGCACACCAGCCAGCCCCCGCTGCCAAGCTGGCACCGAGCCTCCCCTCACAGCTCCCTTGGTGGTCCCCCAGTCACATCTTCCCCCGTACCCACAGAAGGGGTCCCCCCACAGCTCCCCTCATTCCACAGGAGGGGTTACCCCTTACCAATCCCCTCCGTACCCACAGAGGGGTCTCTCCCCTCACAGCGCCCCCGGCCTCCCCTCACCCGACTCCTCGTCCTTCTTGTCGAATTTCTTCAGCATGGTGCTGCCGAGCGGCCCGTCGCTGCGGTCCTCCCGCCCCGTGGCAGTGGCAGTCCCAGGCCAAATCCCGATCCCGATCCCGATCCCGGTCCCGGTCCCGGTCCCGGACCCAATCTCCGTCCCGGCACCGCCCCCGCCTCTTCCTGCCCCCGCCCTTTCCTGCCAGCCTGTCACTGTCACCGCAGACGCCGGACTGCGCAGGCGCAGGGCCACCCCGGACGTGGCGCGGGGCGTGGCGCGGAGCCGTGACTGACAGGGAGGGGGCGGGGCCAACGGGCAATGGCGCGCTCTGATTGGCGGAGAGGCGGGGCAGGGCTAGAGGGTTTGGGGTCCGCGCTGGGGGCTGCTCTGGGACCACTGGGATTGGAGGGACACTGGGGACACTGGGCCTGGGGCAGGAGGCACTGGTACCAGGGAAACGCTGGGGATGGGGGGAGGCACTGGGATCCCTGAGGGGACGCTGGGCAGGGGAAGGGCACTGGGGAGATGATGGGACACTAGGGGCAGAGGGGGCTGGAGCATGGGGGCACACTGGGGTTTGGGGAGGACAGATGGTAAACTGGGGCAGAGCACTGGCAGGTTCAGTGTCCCAGGGATAACTGGGGGCGGCAGGGGAGAACCCCTTGCTGGAGATGGACAGTTGTCACCCAGGCTGCCTGCCCTGGAATGTCCCACCTGGATGCACCATCTCTGGCAGCTCCTCCTGTAACCCCTGTCCCCACTGCTGCTGGCACCCTGTTTGTACCCTGGACCACAAACTCAAGGCTCAGCCCCACAACACACACAGAGTGGGCACAGGGGGTTGTCTCAAGGGGCAGGCACTGCCTGGACATTACCTGAGCCGCAGGTCAGCCAGGGATGGCAAAATACCTGTTACCCACCTTGCAACCTCACCCCAACCCACCACCTGCTGGCACATCCCTTCCTGAAATCTGTACCTCCCATGGAGTGTGGGGTCAGCCCAGCTGCTTCTGCCCCTTCCGCAACGCCAATGCCCACTCCAGGGTGAAAGGGCTCACTTACCCTGCAGCAGGTACTCATCGAAGAGCATGGCCGTGTCCCCCACCAGCTCCAGTGGACCCCCTGCAGGTGTCCCCTGGCCTCTGCCTCGCTCACACCACCCTGTACTTTGTACAGGGCGGCTGCACTCTGCTCTGCACTGCTCTTATCTCCCAGCTGTGCTGAAAGCAGCAGCTCCCATGGAAAAACACGATGTCACTGTTGTCCCAGAGCTGCTGTTGGCTCCCAGGGCCAGGGGCTGGCTCTGCTGGTGGTGCAAGGCCTGACACCCCTCATTTGGAATTGAATGACCTCCAGTGCTGGCCCTGGCCCAGAACATGCCCTCACAGCACCTCTGGGGAAAGAGAACACAAACTGGGAGTGTAAAGGGGTGCAAACCCCATATAAAGCACAAGAAGTCATGTTTGATGCTACATTTTATTGTGCACTCTCACTCAAGACTCCGGCTTTGAGACTCAGCCAAGCTTTGTGGAGGATTTTGTGTGCTCCAGTCACCCAGACAGAAAAAGCATGCAGGAAAAGCTGCCTGGCTGGATGCAGCCCCTTTGGAGACTTCTCAGTGGTGAATGACCAGGGAGCAAAGCCAAGCATAGAAATCCCTGTAGTGCCTGTGGCTGGGACCAGCTGTTCTCCAGCACTGGCCCAGGTCAAGGTAAATCCAGCTCTATCTTCTCCAGTGGTGCTGAGGTGATGGTTATTGAACCAAATCCTCCGTGGCTGCTGCTTGTGCCATGAGCACTGGGACCAAGGGGATGAGATGCCATGTCCACACTCCCCCATGGACACACCAGTGCTGCTCCACGCTTCCCTCCACCTGTGCCCCCGGCAGCCCTGCTGCTCCCTCCAGCCCTGCATATCCCAGCCAGGACAGTTCATCTCCTGCGCCCGAGGCGGGCCATCAGCTCGGCATTGGCAGCTGCCTTGGCCTGCAGCTCCTTCTCTCTGGCCAGGTCAAGCAGGATTTTCAGTAGATGTGTGGGGACATCGAGTGATAGGGACACCTTCCTCCCTTTTTTCCTGGGAGCAGCTCTCTTGGTGGCTGGGCTCATCGGCCAGGGCAGTGTTTGTCTTTCTGATCCCTCTAGCAGTGGTGGGCTGGCTTTGTCAGGATGAGACCCTGCCCCAGAGCCATCGTCGCCCCTCCTCATTTTGGGCAGACCTGGCAGCTTCTTGTTATCGCTGGTGGTTTCCTCCCTCATCTGCTTCTCTCCATCCACAGCTCCGGGGGCTGGCGGGAGCCATTCATGGCTTGGTCCCTTCCAGGCTCTCGTTGGTGCCCCGAGGACCACCAGGAAGGTGAGCAGCATCCTGCCTCGTAGCGTGGCTGGGAGTGCCTGCAGGGAGCACGTGGCTGGTGCTGAGCATCACCCCCATCACACTGCCATGACCCCACAGCCCCCCAGGCAGGGCATGTCCCCACCAGGGTGTCACCCACAGAACCCCTCCACTCCCTGCACCAGCTGGGGGGGGCTTCACCTTCCTTTCAGGAACCATTCATTCTTCAACCTTGATTTTAACCCTCTTGAACAGGGCGGGGAGTTTTGGGGAGGCTGAAGGGGACGTGGGAAGCAAATCATCTAGGTATCCTAGTCTTTTCACACAGTCCCTGGCCAGATGCTGGCTGTGCCCTCAATTTCACACGCTTCAGCCTTTTTCACCCGGGGGAGGAGACAACCCTGCTCAGGAGGGTGGCTGCTTGGGTACTGTGGCTGCACCCCAATCCATTCCTGCCCTTTGACCAGAGAAATGTGACATGCCCAGGGTTTCAGGGCTGGGCAGGCTGTGGGGCTTTCTTCCTCCCACGCCTTTCCTGACAGATGCCATCCTCCACAATATTGCTGGCTCTCTGGGGCAAAAGCCACCCACCAAAGAGGGACACAAGCCACTTGGCCTAAAATACACAGCATATTGATTGCAGTGGGATAACAAGGACAGGAGTTTGGCCACGTGTGCTGAGTTGTGTCAAGCCTCGCCAACTTTCTCCACCCCATCCCTCACCCTGGTTGCAGGGAGGACCCCAGGGATTGCAGGGTGCTGTGCCACAGGGTGGGGATTAGGGTGCTGGGATATGGGATGGGGATCAGAGCAGGTGCAGGGGCACTGCTGCACAAATCCTGCTGTATGGCTGCCTCTCCCCAAAATCAGTCACCCAGCAGGGTTTGTCCAGCTGGAAGGACAGCAGCATCCAACCTCCTGCAACATATCTCTGGGGTGAAACCCTTCAGAAAGTACCATAGTAGGCAGCCAGAGGCAGTTAACTCGCTGGGAAGTGGGGAATGAGAAGTACCCAACACCCTGCAACCCATTTCCCAGCTAGAAGCCCCTGAAGAGCACCGCTGAGGGTGCAGCCTCACCATTTGCAGCAGGTCCTCGTCTCCTCGATGTTCAGGCAGTGCTCCCAGGGTGCAGGGACCACAAGCTGGGGATTTGCTCTGCTCCTGCCAAGCCCTGGCTCTTATCCTGTCCCAGCTCCACCTCTGACCCGCAGAGGGGGTGACGGTGACAGGGGAAGGGGGGGGCAGGGGGGTGGAAATGTTTTTAATAAATCTGCCTAATAGCAGATGAAGTCATCCTGGGATGTGGGTGGGTGTGTGCCCCCTTGCAGCTCCACCAGCTGCATTTGGAGGGGATTCCGGGAACCTGGGACAGCTCACTTGTAATTGTTTCATGTCTGAGTTGCAAGATGTTTTTTCTCCATCTAATTAGCCCTCCCTGCTTCCTGTCAGGCTCTGTAATCACTTAAAGAAGGAAGAGAAGATACATATTGCTGCTGACCAGTGACCATGGGCTGCCCTTCAGGCATTGTGCCTCACAAGGCCCTCGGACATCTCCTGGTACCAGTTTGGCCCTGTGTCCTGACAGAGTCCCTGGCCACACGGAAGACATATCTAGAGACATGTTACCACCCTGCAGTGCCAAACCCAAGCACTGCTTTGGCCACTGGTTTGCCAGACACCAGTAGTTTGCAGCTCATGCTAATGTATTGCAACTGGGACACCACTGGTGTGGTTTGCAGCCCTCCTGCACCAGTCCAGCCTGGCCCAGTTCCTCTGCCAGCTGCCCAAGGTGGATAGCAGCCTGTAGGCATTGCTGTGCAGTGAGCCCCATACACAAGGGGTTTGCTCCAAAGTTCCCTCCTTAGGGACTGTGGGAGCATCCCAAGGCTTTCAGGCTGGGTGGGAACCTGCATGAGATGTGTTGGTAGGTGCTCAGCCCAGAGGGCTGGCCAGAGCAGGGAGTCAGGGTGCCCAGGGTTCAGACCGCTGGAGGTCTGCCCACCCGCTTGGCCACAGGGTGACCCACGCTATGCCACCCTCCCCAGGATGGCAGGGAACAGAAATAATGCCAGTTCTGTTCCTCCTCCTGGGGACAGCCAGGAACTCACACCCAGTAGCCAAAATTAGCTGCCAGCACTGATTCACACAGTACATCATGCAGCACCACAGAGCCACGTGCTGACACGTCAGGGCCTGGACAGAGGGTCATGGCCTGGCTGGCGTCAGCTGGGCACGTGCTGGGCACAGGGATGGGACACTGGGCTCCCTGGAAGGGGTGAGGAGCCCCAGCCAGCACTGCCAGCTGTGGGCAGGTGGAAAGGGCAGCCCAGCTGGAGTGGGCAGGCGGCATGCCTGACTCAAGACTTGTTCCCAAATTCCACAGACATCTCCAGTGACGTGTCAAGAAGTGTGACATCTCCCTGTGAGCACAGCTTTAATACACATCCCCCCCGCATGGTACACAAATACATTCGCTGTATACAGATATACACAGAGAGCAGCGGTACATCTGGGGGCCACAAAGCCCACCCAGCAGCCCCTCGGCCTCTGGGGCAGTGAGGGGAGGCCCTACTCAGCCCTGGGGCTGGGGGGAAGCAGGGGCTGCGACCCCAGCAGCCAACATCACTTTCACAAAGCCTTTGAGATTAAGCGTAGGCAAGAAGGAACCTCTTCTAACATAGCACCATCCTCAGGGTTTCCCTGACAGGCCTGGGGGTGCAGGTGAGACCCCCCAGATTAAAGACAGATGTGCTGCTGGCAGGCATGTGAGCTGGAGGGTAGCACATGGGAAAAGCCTCCAGCCTCCCCACAGGTCATTGCCAAACCATCGCAGCCACAAAAGGGGAACTGGGCCCCAGTTGAGGTTAAGGTGAAATTTATTCAGATGGAGCTGATTGCAGGGTAGGGGGGAGGGATGTTGTGCAGGGAGGCACTGCTTGGCACAAGGATGTGGGCACCTCTCCCGGCAGAGAGTGGGGAGCAGAGAGGGACTTTGGGGGTCTGTGGGGGTCAGGAATGGGTACAACAATGTTATGTGAGGGGAGAGTGCCCAACCACGCCAAGTCCCAGCTCCATTTCCAGAGAGAGGGAACAGGGTTAAGAACCTTTCTGCTGGCAACAAATAATTTAAAAATCAAACTGAGAACAGCCCAGGAGACGTCCATGTGGGAAAGGGGGTTCAGAGCCTTGGTGGGAAGCAGTTTCCCATTTGATATAAATTTCACCTTAATGACAACAAACTGATATGAAATGAAAAACCCATGAGCAGCATAAAGACAGGTTAGAAATAGCACCAGGTTCCTGCCAGGGCTGGTGGGTACAAGGTCCCTGCCACCACGGGCAGCCCAGCCCCGGCTGGGGCTCCAGCTGGGCCCCACTTCCAGGCAGCCCTGCCTGCCGAGACACTGCCTGCACCTACACCTTTGGCTGCCCTCCCACCTTGCTGCCGGCACTGCCACGGGAATCTGTGGAGAGAAGCAAGGCACTGTCAGAGCTGAGGTGGGGGACAAGCACTGTCCCTCCAGATCTGTGTTGCTGCACTCACGGCACAGGGAGGGGATGCTGCCGGACCTGCTGGTGCCGGTGGCTGTGCCAAGCCATGCCTACCTGCCCCTGGGCGCTGCCCACAGTGCAGCTCACACTCCTCCTTGCTGTCAAAGCGATTGAGGTTGCCCCGGCAGCCGCTGTAGACAAAGGGCCGGCACTCGGTGACTCTTTGGTTGTAGTACCACCGCAGGGTGTAGCGCTGGCAGTTCCCCTCGTCCAGCGGCAGCCTGCAGGGCTCAGCTGCAGGGCAAACGGTGCTGGTGAGGGCAGGCAGGGGCTGGCAGCACACCCGTGGTGGAGGCTGCCAGACCCACTTGGCAGAGGAGGGGAAACCCCAGACGGGGAAGGCAGGGGATGGCTCCCAGCTGAGCATGGGAAGGGTCTGGCTGGAGGAGACGTCTCTGTGCTCTGCCCAGGTGCTGGAATTGAGGGCAGGAGACACCACTCAGGGCAAGCTGTCTCCCAGGGGCAGCTCCCAGCAAAGAGCTGGGGTGGAGGTGGCATGGGAACATGATGGCCACAGTACCCCTTGGAAGGGTTGTGGAGAGACCCTCTGCATGCTGCTGCCCCTGGGGCTTCCCTGATCTCCTGGGGGCTTTGGGATCCCCCCTGAGGCTCATGACCAAAGCACAGGAAAGCTGCCAGGGCAGAAGGTCCCAGCAGCCCAACACACCACCCATCACTGCTGGGGACAGCTTCAGTGACAGGGACAGAGCACAAGGTCTGCATGGTGTGAGCAACACAGCACTGTGATGGGGAAGAGGGAGCCCACCCAGGTACCAGCAAGAGGGCTGCAAATCCCAAATCCCCACAGACAGATGGCATGGGGACCAGCTGGATGTGAAGGCACCACCCCAGCAAAAACCTCAGGCAGCTCCATGGTTTTCCCCAGTGGCTTCACCCTCAGTGCCAGGTGAGAACAGGGAAGCTCACCATCCAGCGCTGGCTGCTCCAAGCTGTCCATCTCCGGGACCTCATCATAGTCATCATCCTCCTCATCCATGCTGTCATACTCAAGGTCATCATTGTCGAGCATGATCTGCCTATCCTGCCCTGGGAGACAGCATCATGCATGAGCAGGCCTCACCACACATGTGGAGCACAGAAAAAGGGGGGCAAGGACTAAAAGTGCAGGGATAACACACCCTCCTCCTCCTCAGTGTGTGACAACTTGAGCACAGGGACAGTGTGAGCGCTGCCAGCAGGGAACGGCTGGGTGGAGAAGGACCCTGTGAAGGGGAAGGATGTGACACAGGCATCAGGGAAGAGGCAAGGGAGTCTGGGGTGCTTTCCCCTTATTTCCCAGGGGAAAACCACCCCTTTAAGGTGTGGAGCAGTCCAGCACTGCCCCAAACCTGTTGCAACCTGACAGGGTACATGGACAGGGATGGTGGACCTAGGGATATCCCCTCCTCTCTGCACCACAGACCAGGGCTGCTGGGGACTTCTGGAGGAGGGAGAGGCAGGGGAGGCCCAGGGAGACAGCATCCACTTGGAGCCCAGCAGGATAGTGACAGGGGAGGGCACAGGGAGGCACACCATGCCCATCAGGTCAGATCTTACAGGTCCTCCAGAGTCTCCATCACCTGTTTGGTCATGCTCTCTCTCCTGGCGGACAATTCTTCCTCCTCCCTGGGCAGAGTGGAAGCTGCTCCTGGCCTGAGCCCCCCAGCCTCCTTGGAAAGAAAGCACCCACCTCATCCCAGCCCACCCCTTGCCTCTGTCCCTCCAATCCCACTCCTCCAGCCCACCCTCCCCTCCAGCACTGCTGACCCCTGCAAGACCCCTGCCCCAGTTCTGACACCCAAGCATAGATAGGGTGCAGTTCCTGTGATCCCTTCAGTTGGGCAGACCCTGGCAGCACCCAGACCCCACTGGCACCATCCCAAGCCCACTGTCCCTGGAGATCCCTGCTGCACCATCACTTCTGCCACACACAATCCCTTCTCCCTGTACATGGTCCCACACTAGTGCTGACCCTGACTGAAGAGGTCATGGAGGGTTCTCAGCCACCTCCAGCTCCCCAAAACCACTTGGGTGCCAGGACCCCTTAGGTGCCACACGCGTGGGGCAGGGGGGTAGGAAGGAAGAGCCGCAACCTGAATGCTCACGTGAGTCCTGGTGCCGTGGGAAGTGGCCGCCGCAGGCTGTGAGAGAGACAGGGTGGGGTCAGGGGCAGCAGGTCCAGACCCCAGCCCCAGGGCAGCAGAGGGGGATGCTCACCACAGTGCTGGCTCATCTCCTGCCTGACGAAGGCACGGATCTCTTCTTCCTGCCGGGCACATGAAGGGGCAAAGGTCCCATGCAATAACGGGGGATGGTGCGATTTAAGAGGAGGAAAAACCCTTTCCCCAGGCTCCAGCAGAGCCCAGAGGTGGGGGCAGCCCCTCCTTCAGTGGCAGTGGGATGGATCTGGCACCCCTTCACACCCCAGTGACCTGAGTGCCACAAGCATATGCTGGCTCCCTCCTGGCTCCTTACCGTCATGCCTGGGTCGCCCTTCTCCCCACGGAGCCCACGGGTGCCGGGACTGCCCTAGGGACAGCAGAAGGGAGGTGGGAAGCTGGCCCTGGCTGGAACTCATCCAGGCAGAGACAGGCACCTGCTCACTCACCTGCTCTCCTCTCTCACCGGGGATGCCGGGCACACCACGTGCCCCTGGCACAGACTGTCCAGGGGGGCCTCTCTCCCCCTGCAAAGGACACGTGCTCAGGATCTGGCTGGTGGGCAAGGGAGTCACTCTGCTCTCCCCAGCACCACAGATCAGCTGCTTTCCCCACCTCTGCACCCCAGGGATGCCAGGGCAGGTGATGATGGGACAGATCCAGCTCAACACAAGGAAAAGCAGGGTCCCAGATCCCTCAGACTCCTATCCCCTGACCAAGGGGACATAAGGGAGGAATCCAAAGCCAGCAAACTGGCAGGGCAGGACAGAAATGGGACATGACTCCAGATGCCACCAACCCCTCACTCACTGAGGGGACTAGGCCCTCCCATCCTCACAGCCCTGGAGGGGGACCAGTCACCTGCGGTGAGGACTCACCTTCTGGCCCTGCATGCCCTCAGGACCTCGTGGGCCAATGCTCCCTGGAGGCCCGGGGGGACCAGGAGCACCATCACTGCCCCGGGGACCAGGGCCACCAATAACACCTGGGGCACCCTGCAGGAGAGCAGAAGGTGAGGCCAGGGGTGTCAGAGTGCCCAACTCCAGAGCAGATGCCATGGGCATCCTCTGACCCCACAGCTGGGCATCACTGAAGAACCAGCACTGGTGCCTCCTTGTAAAAAGCAAGGATTTGTCACTCATTGTTTAGTGACATAATCCAGAGTAGTGCCAAATGACTCTTCTGGGAGCATCAGGCTTTGATGTGCCTCTGCCCAAGGCTGTACTCTGGCACAAGCAATGTGGTGCGATGCATCATATCCCTTCCCAGCCTGCTCACCCGGTCTCCTTTCTCCCCCTGGTCTCCTTTGGCTCCCTGCTGCCCATCAAATCCCCGGTCACCCTGCAAAGAGGAAGGGACAGGCAGCAGGGGACAGACAGTGGGGGGCAGGCAGCAAGGGGATGAAGTGCCAGCACAGTTTTTCCCAGCACTGTTCTGACCTACCTTCGGTCCCATGAGCCCTTCTTTCCCAGGAATGCCTGGTGGTCCTGACAGACCCAGCTCTCCCTGGGGGACAGAGAAGATGTCCATCAGCCACCAGCCATGCACTCCTGTCCCACCCTGGTGTCAGTGCAGTGCTTACCGGCTCGCCTTTCCTCCCTGGCAGTCCTGAGCGCCCCGGGATCCCTGGCTCTCCCTACAGCAGGCAGGAGAGAGGCAGGGTGGTCAGTCCTTCACCCCTCAATGCTCACCCCAGAGCCACAGGCAGAGGAGGGGACCCCCTGACCCTGTTGAGGGGTCAAGGTGTGGCCTCTGCCATCTCCCTGCTCCCACTGGCTGACGGAGGGGATCCAAAGTGCCACAGCCTCCAGGCAACATCCAGGCTCCTGCAGCACCCCACAGACACCCACTCACCTTCTCGCCCTTGTCCCCATTGAGGCCACAGGCACCTTTCATGCCCCGTTCACCCTGTAAGGATGAGGAGGGAAGTCAGAGCCATGCCAAGCCAGCACCAGGGCTGGCCAGGAGAGCACTGGCAGCCAGAGAGGCCAACCCACCTTGAGGCCACGCATGCCCAGGGGTCCCATGTCCCCCTTCTCTCCCCGGGCCCCGGGGATCCCATCGCGGCCAGGCTGACCCTGCAGGAGAGCACACAGCATGACAAGGCTCTGCTCTTGCCCCACAGTGGGGTTGCAGAGGCAGCAAGATACAACTCCTCACCGGCTCGCCAGGCTCTCCTGGTGCTCCAACCTCTCCCTGGGGAAGGCAAAAGCATCATCAGGGCAGCCGAGGGGGATGGTGCCACCAGCATCCCCCAGCAGTGGGGCTGCCCAGCTCCGTACCTTCTGCCCACCAGGGCCGCGTGCCCCAGGGAAGCCCATGGAGCCCTTCTCTCCTTGCTCACCCCTTGTCCCCTGCAAGCAGAAACCCAGGTCAACAAAGGGCAGGAGGGAGAACTCCAGCCACTGCATGACCACAGCACAGCCATGGTCACCTCTGAGGCCAGGTCTGGCAGCTCCCTTTGCACCATGTTCCTGGTGCCCACTGGCATATAGGGCACAGGGATGCTGTCATGCCCTGCTTCCTCTGTCCATCACCTCCATGATCCCCAACCCAGCAGTACTCAGCCCTGCACAAGTTCCCTCCAGCCCTGTACCTTCTCTCCATGCATGCCTTGCTCTCCCTTGTCCCCTTTGTCCCCTTCTGTGCCCTTTAGGCCACGGTCTCCCTGCAAAGTAGGAAATACAGAAAGAATTCAGGAAATGAGGAGAAGCTCAGACACATGTTAGGATGGGGAGAACAGACCACCTTCGGGGCAGGGACATGGGGGTCTGCAGGGTGGCTGAAGGAGAGGGGGACAATGTGCTCTGCAAGGGAGGGTCCCTCAACAGGAAGAAGCTCCCCCAACTCCTCCCAGAGACACAGGGAGGATGGGGAGAGAGAGGATAGGGATAGGGACAGTTCTTACCGGCTCCCCTTTGCTGCCCCGTGCTCCAGGCGGCCCTTCCACCACCACAGTATCACCCTGTACACCCAAGGCAGAGAGAGGTGAGGGTGAGCAGGGGGTCAGAGCTGCTGCCCACCCTCCTGCTGCCCCCTGCGCCAGGGACTCACCTTGTCTCCTTTGGGTCCTGGGGCCCCAAGGTCCCCCTGTGAGGAAGGTGAGATGCTGCAAGAATGCACAGCAGGAAGCAGGCAGCACCTCCTTGGGAACCCCAGTCCCTGGAGGTGCATCATTCTTCACCCAGCTCCTCAGAGTCCCTTACCTTGTCTCCACGCTCCCCCCGGTTCCCAGGCAATCCCTGTGGGAGAGAAGAGAGGGGTGGTCATGGAGGGGCCTGGATCAGGGTGCAGCTGGGGAAGGGGGTACTTACTGCTGGCCCACGATCCCCTTCTGGCCCTGGGCGCCCATCTTCACCCTGTGAGAAGAAAGGGATGTGAGAAGGGGCTCTGGGATGGGGGCACCCCTGTATCACCCCATCCCAGGGACAGGTGTGCCTCTGGTTCAGAGTCCTCTCAGGGCTGGCACTGTGAGTTTTCTTGTCCCTGGCTGTGGGGACATGGGGGGACTGTGGCAGTACCTACCCGTGGTCCTGGGTCACCACGTTCGCCTCTGGCTCCTGGCAGCCCAGCCCCTGGAGCACCCTGCCAGGGGACAACAAGATCTCATCCCCATTCTCACTGCCCACAGCTCCTCCCAGCCCTGCCACGTACCCCCCATGCCAGGGGACACCCCACAGTCCCCACCACCCCTCTGGGTGCCTGGCACACAGCAGGCTCCCATGTGCCACCATCCAGAGTGGGCTCAGCACCCTCAGGGGGCAGGTGGCTGCAGGGACACCCCACAAGAGAAACAGCCCCACACCTCTCAGCTACAGGGCTGCCCCCCATCCTACCTTGTCACCCTTCGGGCCAGGGGCCCCTTGTATGCCCTAGAAGAAAGAAGAAGAGTAAGCAAGCCACAGGAGGAAGGCAATACCAACACCCTTCAAAGCACCGCTCAGACTCCCACTGTGGTTCCCACCACAGTACCGGACGCTCCAGCAACGCCCCGCCCCAGGGGCCAGGGAGGTGCCGGCTGGGTCCCTGTCACCCTGTCTGAGCCAGAGGGGATGCCAGGACAGAGCCTACACCCCCAGGAATGCTGTGGCACCATACTCACGGCCGGCCCTGGGGGCCCCACAGGTCCTGGTGGTCCCGCAGTACCCTCTCTGCCTGGAAAGCCGATCAAACCCTGGCAGGGAAAAAGCAGGGAGTGGGCAGTGGGCAGGGACTGTGGCTGGGATGCAGGGGGGTTTGCAGGGACCTCACTGACACTGCACTGGTCCAGGGTCACCAGGACCAGTGATGCCACATTCTGGTTGTAGTCTTTACCCTCTCTCCTGGGGGACCTGGAGGGCCAGGCTGTCCATTTTCCCCTCTCAGGCCTGGCTGTCCTGGTGTTCCAGCAATGCCTGCTAACCCTGGGGGTCCTGGTAATCCTGGCAAGCCGGTGTCACCCTGAAGCAGGGAAGATAAAGCTGAGACCCACAAAAACAGCCCCTCAGGAGGGGCTTTTCTCTCAGCCAGTCAAGCTAGAGCATCACCAGGGCATTAGGGACATGATAAGAGTCAGGGTGACATGGGGACAGTGGTTACCTTCAAACCTGGAGGCCCATCCTGTCCTGGTGGTCCCCGTGCACCGACACCTGGTGATCCCTGCGAGGTGGCAGAGAGTGTGTGACACATCCCCTGGCTGGTGGCCACAGGATCCCCCTGGGGACAGGGGACACGTACCTTCTCCCCTTTGGCTCCAGAGGATCCCTTGGCTCCCTGTGAAGACACCAAGCCCCCAGGAAGGGCTGGGCAGTAGGTGACAAGGGCACAGATCCCACCCCTGCCAGAACCCACTGCCCCCAGCATCCACCCACCACTCCCATATGCTTCCTACTCACATCTTCCCCAGGATCGCCTGGCTCCCCAAACCTTCCTGGCTCCCCCTGGCAGGGAAAACAAGGAAAAAGCAGATGTGTGGGATAATGGGCTAGGGGAGCAGCTGCAACTGGATCCCCACACTGTGGCCAAACAGCCAGGGAGCTTGGGGACCCCACAGCCCCCTCCCCACTGTCCCCCAGGGCAGCACTCACCTTCTCGCCCTTGGGGCCTGGCAAGCCTCGGTCACCCTTGGAGCCCTGGCAGGGACAGCAGTGTTAGGGGAGGGGGCAGCCACAGGGCTGGCTTGCCCCCCAGAAGGCAAGGGTGGTGGCTAGGAGGGGATGAGGTTAATGGAGCAGGGTAATAGGTAAAAGGGAGATGAGGTTAAAGGGGGTGTCAACGTTTATGGGGGTGACTCACGGGCTCTCCCAGCAGCACACCCTCCAGCAGCGCCGGCTCGCCCTGCAGGGACACACAGGTGCTTAGATGTGCCCACAGCAGATGCCAGTGCCCTGCAGAACCCTGCCCACCCCAGCCCTCACACCCTGGCTCCTTACCTTCTCTCCCTTGGCACCAGGGGGCCCAGCGATGGCCTGGGGCACAGAGGAGAGAGTGGGCCGGTGAGCTGGGTTGCACTGGGATGCTACCCCTCATCCCAGCCAGGAACACGGAACCAGGCAGCTCTGCACTCACCTGCCCTGGGGCTCCAGCATCCCCTGGCTCTCCCTTGGCACCAGCAGGGCCCGAAGGTCCTGGTAAGCCCTGGTACAAGTGGCACAGCCCTCAGCCTTCACTGCAGACACCCCAGGCTGTGTGGGGATCCCACTGCAATGGGGCAGGGTGAGCATCAACATACCATTTTCCCAGGCATTCCCGCCTCACCGTCCTTCCCTGGCACGCCATCCCTGCCTGGCACACCTGGCTTCCCACTCTCCCCCTGCAGGCAGTAAAAGTGGGGCTGGGGTGTGAGGGTCCTACAGCCCCCCAGGCAGCCCCAAGCATGCACACTGATGGCAGCCAGGTGTGGGGGGATGACACACTCACCACTTGTCCCGGCAGCCCAGGGACACCCGGTGGGCCCTGCAATGGAGACAGGAGCAGAAATCAAGCAGCATCCTGGGCATCAGGAACAGCCAAGGGGCAAGTCTGGGGTGTTGCAAATACCTACCACTGGGCCGGGGGGGCCAAGGGGTCCTGGCAGGCCCATGTTGCCCTGGGGGCCAGGCAAGCCCTGCAATGGAAACAGTCTCATCAGAGAGGGAATGGCACAGCCAGGACCTTGGCTGGCCCTGTGGGAAGGTGTGTTGGGGTGGGACTGGCTGATTTTGGGGAGGCTGGATGCTTTTGGGTGCTAGCAGTGAGGGTGTGAATACTCACACGGATGCCAGAGCCAGGTTCCCCCGGATCACCCTGTGAAGAACAAGCTGCATCAGCCCAACCACCCCACCCCACCAGCTACTGTGGTCACAGCCATGTCTCCATACCTGGACCCAGGAGGGGGCCCAGCCCAAATGTCTCTCCCTCCAGCCCAAGACTTCCTGAAATTTGGCCCTCCTTCCAGTTCCCAAATCTGGCAAGGCACCATTTTCCCTCTGGCAGGCTGGATAGGGCAATGCTGATGCAGATGCCAGTGCCGATGCCTTACCTTGGTACCAGCTGGGCCCTGGGTCCCTGGTGGGCCAGCGCTGCCCTGCAGGGGCAAAGGGGACATTATCAGGGTGGTGCTTGCTGGTGGCACAGGACAGGGAGGGGCAGCAGGGCCACTCAGTCCCAGCACTGCCACCCCACCCCTGCTCCCTGGGGGAATGCCTGCCCTGGCTGACATTCCCCTTGCATGACAGTCCCCTGCACGTGGTGCGAGGTGGCTCCTTACCGGGGGTCCTGGGGGTCCTGGGTCTCCCTGATTGCCCTGTAGGGGGGAAGAAATGGGATCACTACAGAAGTGGGTTTTCCCTAGTGGGAGCATGGGGTATCCCCAGGGAGACCAGACCCAGACAGTGCCAGCAACTCTTGTAAGCACCAAGTAAGACAAGCCTGGACAGCTCCTGCTAAGATGCAGGGGACCAAGGACCCAGCCTGGCAGCAGGGTGACCCCCATGGCTTCACCAAGCACTCACGGCCAGGAGCACCCAGCCGTGTGCACAGGTAAGGCACAGGGACATGGGGGACACACAGACACCTACCGGGCGTCCCAGCACACCAGGGAAGCCTGGCAAGCCCTGCAAAGAACCACATCAGAGTCAGGGGACAAGTGGTAATCCACCACTCCCACACAGCCCCACCTGCCCCCAGGGATGCTCCCCATTCCCAGTGTGTGGTACCCAGCCAGGGCACTTATGGGGGGTACAGGTGGGGAGAGGCCCCATAAAGCCCTGCAGACCCTGCACAGGGTGGGGGGAAAGGAGGTGAATGGGACATAAAAGCCCCTGCTGGTGCTGGTGGTGACTCATGTGGGATCACAGGACCTCCCCCAATCCCAGCCTGCATCCTGCCACCATGTCCCCACTCACCGGCTTCCCCTCAGGGCCTGCCAGCCCTCTCTCACCCGGGAGACCCTGGAGCAAAAGATGGAGACAGAGATGGGGTCAGTGCCAGGCAGGGTCCGGGGTCAGCGTCAGGCAGGGAACAGCGCAGTACTCACCGGAGCGCCATCCCTGCCCTTCTCACCAGGCTCCCCTCGCTCACCCCGCGAGCCACCTTCACCCTGGAGTGGGGACAGGCACAGGGTCACAGGATAGGCAGGGATCTTCCCATGACCTGCCAGGGTCTGCTGACACCCAAAGAGGGGTGTGTCCAGCAGTGCCCCTACCCAGGGCTTTGCTCTATGGGGCTGCCCCTCTGGCATTGCAGACTTATGACCTCAGACCTTATCTCCTTTGGGTCCCCGCTCGCCCTCGGCTCCTGGCTCACCCTGTGTTGGGAAGAAGACAGATGCCATCAGTCCCTGCTGCTCCTCTGCCCTGCCACCATCCTCAGTCCCAGTTCATGATGTTGTCCCAGCTCAGTTGCCTTGGCTGCCCTTCTCCTTTCAGACCAGCCACACACCTTTGCTCCCTTGGGTCCGATGGGGCCGCGCTCTCCTGGGAGGCCCATCAGGCTGCCCTCCACCACGTCTGCCTGTGGGCAGAGCACAGTCAGGGTCAGCACCCAGGGGACCCCTGGAGGCTCCCCTCAGAGGCAAAGCCCTCCCCAAGCCCCTGTGCCAAGGGACTGGAGTTGGTCATATCCCCAGAGGGGCAGGCTGGCATTTTGAGAATGGTCCCCAGCAGTAGCCATCACCTACCTTGGGCCCTGGAGGCCCTGGGGGCCCAGGCAAGCCATCCCTGCCCTGGGAACAGTAGAGAAATAGGTTGAGTGTCAAAAGGCATGGGAGAGGCAAGCCATCCTGGTAGGCCACTCCTGGCCTCTACAGGGCATCCGTCTGCCCTGCGGAGAAAGCCTTGCATCCCCTCAAGAGGGGCGCAACACAAGAGGGGATGGAGGGGACTGTGTCCCCATCCCAACTCACCTGCTCACCTCGGTCGCCCTTCTCACCCCGCTCACCCTGTGAAAACAACGCAGTGGCTGTCACAGAGCTGTCCCCAAGCCCCTTGACCAGGTCCCCCAGACTTCACCTTGCACATCCACACACACTCACCTTTTCACCAGACCGTCCAGACTCCCCCAGCTCCCCGGCCCGGCCCGGCACGCCGGGAATGCCTGGCTTGCCAGGCTCCCCTGGCTGCCCGGGTGGGCCCTCAGGACCCCGCTCACCCACGGCCCGGCCCATGGGGCCCTGGGGACCGGGGGTACCTGGGTCCCCTTTGTCACCTTTGGGTCCTCGCTCGCCAGGGAAGCCTAAGGAGCCCTGCAAAACATAAGCTGTGCTGCCAGAGCCAGCCCTGAGGCAGGGCTGTCAGCCCTCCTGAGCACCCCAGGGCTGAGCTGGCTGCATGGACATCCCCAGCCAGCCCAGGAAGGCAGAGTAGGGCAGCATGCTGGGACATCGAGCCTGGCTTTGCTCACCTCTCGGCCTGGGGGCCCCCTTTCTCCTGGATCCCCCCGACTGCCCTTCTGGCCCCGCAGCCGCTCAGACACTGGCAGAAACGAGTCTGAGCTCCCATCATAGGCACCCGTGAGCTCCTTCAGGGATGAAACCTGGGAGGGAGGAGAGAGCCACCAGTCAGGGCATAAGTGCAACCCAGCTGGGGCAGCACCCCACAGTCCTGCTAACCCTCCCTAAATTGCTCAGATCTCCCACCACCTCCCATGCCCTCTTCCTGATGCCATGTAGCAGGAGAAAGCTCCAGCCTGACAGTCAAGAAATACGTACCTTGATGCCAAGTGCTTCCAGGCTTCGTTCAACGTTCTGCAATAAAAAGACATTAAAAATAAAGCAAGTGTTAGTCTGTCCCCACCATCAGGGCTGTGGACAGTCCTCTGTCCCCCAGGGCTGATGTCCCAGCACAGCAGGTCAGGGTAGGGACTCACCACTGTAGTCCCAGGGTCTCCACGTGCTCCAGGGTTGCCAGGTCTCCCCTAAGTTTACAGGAAAAAAGGGAATGAGAAGTTGTACAGAGGTGCCGTAGGAGAGGTGAGCAGTGCTCACCCTTGGTAGGTTTCAGAGTCAACACTTTGGTGCTGCCTGGGCAGAAGCTGTGGTTGTGATCAGGGTGTTTGCAGCTTGTCAGGCTCAGGGCTGGGTACTCACCGGCTCCCCTCGCAGTCCAGGCTCCCCTGGGTCCCCCTGAAACACAGCAAAGGGGTCAAGGGGAGCAGTCAGACTGCCCAGCACCAACTGCAGCACCAGGGTCCAGCCCTGTCATCTTGGGGGCGGGGACTTCTGCCAAGGATTTATTTCCTCTGGCATGTGGTTCCCCCCAGACCTTGGCCTTGGGAGACTGGGGGGCAGGAAGACACTTACCTTTGGTCCAGCCACCCCACGGAGGCCTGGGGTGCCCTGGAAGACATGGAGGGGATACAATGGCACCCAGCACCCATGGTCACAGAGCAGTGTCCTGAGCGAGCCATGGATGGCGGTCCTGCCTGCCTCAGAGCAATCCAGACTCCAGGATCTGGCGCTGAGTGGCATTGTGGGGTCAAGAGCTACATACCTGGCCTGGGGGGCCGACCTGCCCTGGCACACCAGGAAGGCCAGGGGGGCCGAGGGGGCCAGGAGCACCTCTGTCCCCCTGCTCGCCCTTGGCACCGCTGCGGCCCTGCCAAGAGAGCAGTATCACCCCCAGAGCCTGGGACCCAGCTCTGCCCCTAATGGGGGCACATACCCAGCACCCCCATCACCACACTCCTCTTTGGAGAGTACTCACCTCTCTGCCAGGTAGTCCCATGTCACCTTTGTCTCCCTAACCAGGAGAGAAAGGAGTTGGAGGGATGCTGCCCCATCTGCATGCCCCAAAATGGTACTCCTGGTCTGGGCAGGAAGGAGCCATGGGGCTCGTGGGGATCACATGGGGACTGTGCAGGGACCACACAGGAACCACTAGTGGATCATCCCCTTACCTTTCTCCCATCCTCTCCTGGTGTCCCATCTTCTCCCTGGGGATAAAGGCTGCCTGTTAGGTCCCAACTCAACAATCTCAGCACAGGTACAAAGCAGAGCATGGCTCAGAGCATGGGGGTTCTTTGTCACATCCTCCCCTTGCCTTATGTTGCACTGGGATCACTATCCCTCAGCATCCTGGGAGAGCCCCAAAGTCAAGCCCTGCTTCCCCTACTCACATTCTTGCCATTCAGGCCAGGCTTGCCATCGTCACCGGGTTTGCCCTGGGAGAAACAAAAGGCATGGAGGGAGCCCCCCAGGCTCTCCACCAGCCAGGGGTGCCTGGGCCCCACTGGAGCCTCAAGGTGCAGGGAAGGGGGAGCTGGGCACAGGGTGAGCCCTGCCAGATGGATCCAGCAGGGGTCTGCAGGGAGCATGGGACAGGATGTGTCCTCAGGGTGCAGGGTGGTTGGTACTTACAGGGACGCCGGGTGGTCCCAGGGGACCCACGGGGCCAGGTGGTCCCTGCTCCCCACGTAGCCCGGGCAGCCCCTGCAGGGAAAGGAGATGGGGGAGCACAAGGCAGCAGGGCACCCCTCTGCCACAGCCAGCCCTGGGAGCAGGGACTGTGACTGGGACAGTGGTGTCCTGCCTGGGACAGGACATTGGTCCCTTGCAGGTATGATGGCCCCAGCAGGAGCACAACCTAAACCCACCCTCTCCAGAGGTACTTACATCCCGGCCAGGATCTCCCTGCTTTCCTGGGTCCCCCTGCAGACAAGGAGGAGGTGAGGGCAGGGACATTCCCATCCTGCCAAAGACACCCCCTCCGGAGCATCCCCAGTCTGGAGCAGAAGTTGTAAAGGGGAACAGCTCCTCCTAGCCCATCATCCCTCCATCCCATGGCTCTCACACATGGCACCCAGGGACAGCCATTCCTCCCACCCTGGACTATACTCACCCGCAGCCCAGCAGGGCCTGGTGCCCCAGGTTTGCCTTCCAGCCCGTTGCGGCCATCCAGCCCTGGTGGGCCACGGTCCCCCTGTAAGAGAACAGGGCAGGATTGACAGAGCTTTGGGGTGGGATGGGGGTGCTGTGAGGCAGCCCTTAGCCCCTGGTCTCCTCACCTTCTCTCCTGGCAGGCCTCGGTCCCCAGGGTCACCCTATGGAGTGGGAAGAGAAGTGAGTGATCTCCCTGATCATCACAGGTCCCCCATTCAGACCCCCATGGGAAAGGGGACACTTACCCTTGTGCCAGGGGGGCCACGGGGGCCCTCCACACCCTGCAAGAGAGAGACATACTCAGCAGGAGGGCACGGGGGGGAAGGAGGGGATCCTGTGTGCTCACCAGCCAGTCCCTGCATACCAGGGCTCTCCCACAGAACATCACCCATGATGCTGTCCCACTGCCTCCCTCAGCAGGGACCCAGCACCTACCCTCTCTCCAGGCACTCCAGGGGAGCCAGCATCGCCCCGGGCGCCCTTTGCGCCGTCCTCGCCAGGGTCCCCAGGGTCCCCCTGCCAGGAAATGGCACAGTGGTCAGAGGGTACTGCCCTGTGCCAAGCCCATGCCAGAGTACACAGTGAGCACCTCTGCTTGTGCTAGGTGGCAGGGAGAGCTTGATGGACAATGATCCCAGTGCCCAGGCACAGCCCAGAGGACAGCAGAGGGTATCCCACCACCAGCATCCCAGGAACTCACTGGTTACCTTCTCACCCTTTTCCCCTACTCCTCCGAGCCCAGCATCAACCTGTGGGGCAGAAAGGAGCTGTTGGAGCACACAGGGCTGGACACCAGCTCGTGGGCAGGGAGAAGAGGGAAGCAGAACTTACAGTTCGTCCTGGGGGTCCAGGAGGCCCCTGAAAGAAGGGCAAGGAAAGCAGGTTAAGGGGAGCTGGCACAGCCTGGGGGAGGGCACAGCTGGCTTTGGGGTGGGGGGTGGGCACACATGGCCCTGCATCACTCACTGGGTCCCCACGGTCACCCTTGCTCCCTGGTGCTCCGGGGCTGCCCTGAAGGAAAGAGCAATGGGGTGAGAGGGGGAGGGAATGGGTGACCCGTGGGGTGGTGGGTACCCCTGGGGTAGGGTGGGTACAGGACAATGAGGTGTGAGGGGCAGGGGGTGTCCATGGAGCAGTGGGTGCATACAAGGGTATACTCACATTCCTGCCTTCAGGTCCTGGGTCCCCCAAGTCCCCCTTCTCCCCGGGAGGGCCACGGTAGCCAGGAAGGCCCTGGGTGAAGGGCAAAGGGAAGATGTGCATTAGCAGGAGCCACCCTGAGGCCACGGGTCTGTCGCCTGCCCCAGGGTGCCCACCAGCCCTGCACCTACCCGGGGACCCCTGTCTCCAGGTTTGCCAGGCAGACCTGCTTCACCCTGTGGGGAAAGAGGAGGTGAGAGGAGGGCAGCAGGGAGAGGGGCAGTGGGAGGAGGGCCAGTGGTCCTGGGTCACTTACCGGGGTGCCTTCGTCACCTTTCTCTCCTCGCTCTCCCTGTGGCACAAGTCAGTGGGCACCAGCCAGGGGAGAAAAGCACAAGTCACCAGCGTCCCCCTGCTCCCTGCCAGCCCCCCTCTCCTCGGGGCCACAGTGCCCCATGGCCCCTTGTCCCACACTACCTCCTTGCCTCGCATCCCAATCTGCCCTGGGGCGCCTGCTCGGCCTGGCTCCCCCTTCTCCCCTGGTTCTCCTGGGTCACCCTAGGCAAGAGAAGGGGCAACAGTCAGGGCAGCAGGGGGGGTGCACGGGGGCTGCTGGGGGGAGAAGTGGCACAGCCTGCAGGGACAGCCCCTCCAGAGCCAGCCAGCCAGCCAGATGGACAGACAGATGGATGGAAGGGCAGCAACATTACCTTTGGGCCACTCCTGCCTGTGAGTCCAACGTTTCCCTGGTTGTTGGAGAGGAAGAGTATGTGTCACTGGGAACCTCGGTGACCCCTTGACAAGGGAGGGGCCAGGCCCATGAGCTGTTGTCCCCTGGGTGCACCCAGACTCACCCGATCGCCCTGCTCGCCTTTGGGGCCAGCTGGCCCTGGGATGCTCAGACCAGGGGGACCCTAGACATGAAAGGATGTAGCATGGAGCAACGACACATACACCATGTGTCTGGGGAGGGCTGTGCCATGTGCCCCGTAATTCCAGTCCTTAGGGCAGTACTCACACGGGCACCTTTATCTCCAGTGTCACCCTTGGGGCCAGGAGGTCCTTCTGGTCCTGGGAAGCCTCTGTCACCCTGGAGCAGACAAAATCAGCACCCCAAAACCACCCACTTTTTCCCCACTGCAGCTGTGGACAGCCAAGCCTGGGACCAGGATGATCATCCCATGCCCAACTGTGCAATTCCCCTCCCCAGCCCACAGCCACACCCAGAGGGTGGAGGGCACAGCTGGGCCAGGGTTACCTTCTCTCCTCCAACACCGGCCACACTGGGAGCCTGGAGGGGAAGCAGAGGAGACCATGCTGGGCACTGCCCATGGCTCCCTGTCCTGGAGCTGGGGCAGGCAGAGGTGGACCTGCTGGGCAGCATCACTTACTGGCCTGCCAGGTGGTCCTGGATCGCCCTGTGGAGAGACAGGTGTCACTGCTGGTCCCTTCCCCAACAGACAGCTGCCACCCCAGTGGGACCCCACTTTGCCCTCACCTTTTCCCCCCGAGGGCCAGCTGGTCCTGGAGCTCCCTGTGGCAAGATTAGAGACCTCAGGGGGCTGTCAGTGCCTGGGAACATGCATCCAGGGCATTGCAGCCCCCAGCTCCACAGCACCACACCTGCTACCCCGACTCACCTCTCTGCCCGATGGCCCTGGGCGCCCTGGGGCTCCCGTCTCACCCTGCAGGAGAGGAAGAGGAAGGTGTCATGGGCATTGTGCCATCCCCTACCATCCCCTGGCTCCAAGGCAGAGTCGACACCACTCCACTGTGGCCACAGCTGCCCCAGCACACCTACCTTCTCACCCTCAGGGCCTGGCACACCACGGTCTCCCTGCAGAGCAAAGCAGAGGAGGTTTTCAGAGAGCCTTCCTCCCTCCACACCACACTGCCTCCACCCCACTGCCCCAGAGCTCTTCATGATTCATCCCTGAATCCCATCCAAGACCACTGGGTTGTGACAGAAATCCCCAGGCACAGCCACCACCAGGTCTCAGGGGCACCGGGACATGCCAATGCTGTTGAATGGCACAGCACTGCACTGGCACCATCTCACCTTCTCGCCTGTCTCTCCCAGCTCGCCTGGTGCCCCTCGCTCTCCCTGGTGTAGGAAAAACACAGGGTCAGGCAGGTCCTTTGGGGGACATCCTGGGTCTCAGCACAGAACCCAGAACCCTTTTCTCCCTGCCAGAGGTATAGCAAGAGTGTCCCTTCAGTCCCTGAAGCACTCACCTTCCTGCCCTGCTCCCCTGGTGGTCCCCGAGGACCCTGCAAAGGAGGATGGAGATGTCACCTTTGGTGTGACTCAAGCTGTCCAAAGCAGGAGCCCTCCAGTGTGCCCTCAGGGCCTGGCCCTTGGCATGGCCAGCTCCTTCCTGCCTTACCTTCTCTCAGGAAACTCACCCTGTCTCCTGGGTCCCCAGGGCGGCCAGGCGATCCTGGGAAACCTTCTGTGCTATCACCCTGGGGGTTAGGAAAGGCAATAGCCATGTTCATGACACAGGGATGCCCATTAAATGGGAATCCCCACAGGAGAGTGGTGTGAGGTCCAGCCCCAGTGGGGAGCATCCCTACCGCCCTCTTACCTTCTCTCCCTTCAGGCCAGAGGGGCCAGCAGGCCCCCGAGGCCCAGGGTCCCCAGGCAGGCCCTGCAAAAGAGAACATCTCAGCCACTGGGGAGAACAGCTCAGTCCTGGGTACACGCAGCCACTGCAGCCCTGATCCCCTCTGCCAACCCTGTTGGCCTAGGGACTGGACTCACCGGGGGTCCAGGCTCCCCTCGAGGCACTGCCCCATCCACAAGTCCAGGGGGGCCCTGCAGAGACAAGGCTCAGCTCCTGTGTGGTTGCCCTGAGGGGCTGCAGTGCCCTCAGACACTCAAGGGACCTCCATCCAGGAGGGCAGAGGAGTCAGGGAAATGTAGAACCACTCACCCTTTCCCCTCGGTCACCCTTTTCTCCCTGCAAGAGCAAAAAATGCAAATAAGGGCAGTTCTGGGCTGTTGCCATGCCCTTCTTGAATAGAAGAGGGACATGCTGGGTAGAGCCCATCATCAGTGGCATTAGGGTATGTGCATGCCATGTGCCTCTCCCCACACTGCCCAGTGCCAGCAACAGCTCATGCACATCCATGTGTGTGCAGGCACAGCTGATGGGGGGCACAGCCCATGAGCAGGGCCAGGAGAAGTCCATGTGAGAGCAGCTCCAAGTTGCATGGCCCCATCCATTTGCCCACACAACCCCCCAATCATCCCCATGCAGCACCAGGGAGATGTACCTTCACAAACTCTCCAGGAGGTCCTGGTAGTCCCATGGGTCCAAGTGGCCCTGGGGGGCCTGGATCACCAAGGGGCCCCCGTGGGCCAGGGATCCCAGGTGAGCCAGGGCTGCCCTGGAGGACAGAGGTGCTCCATCAGTTGAGGCTGTAGCGTGGCCTGGGAGTGCTGGCAGAAACCCCTTCACATCCATATTCCCACACCTACCGGCACACCTGGCTCCCCTTTCTGGCCTGGCAGCCCCTGTTCTCCATCTGTGATCACCCTGGGCTCTCCCTGCACAAGGAGGGGGAAGAAAAATCAGTGACCCCATGTGCCCTATTGTGGCCACAGTGCCACAAGGCTTGGAGTCTCCCTTTCTTGGCAGGGAGATGGGGAGACCCTGGGGCCAGGAGATGACAGGGGCCAAGATGTGCCCACCAGGGTCCCCGGTGTTCCCCAGGAATCCCCATGGTGCAGCCTCCTGTCCATCACCTACCGGTTCACCTTTCTCCCCCTTTGGGCCAGTAAGTCCCATGGGCCCCCGTGTCCCCTGGGAAGGAAAGACAAGAATGAGAGGGGGTGTTGGGTGTGAGGAGGGCTTGGGAGGGCTGGGGTCATACTCACAGGATCCCCTCGAGGACCAGGAATGCCCTGGATGCCCTGGAAAACAACAGCTCAGGAGGTGAACACATCCCTGCCAGCCAGAGGAGTGAGGATGGCATGGGATGGCAGCTCCAGCCAAAGCAGGGATAGACAGTACACTTTGCCACGGATACACACACAGGAGACAGCAGTGACCCTGTCAGCTACTGAGACTTGCCCAGCAGAGGGAACAGGGAGGCAGAGGCTGGCTCAGGGAGCAGGCAGGGCAATGGAAGAGCCCATTGTGCAGCAGCAAACCCAAGAGACACCCTCACTCACTGGCTGCCCAGGTGATCCAGGATTCCCAGGGCGTCCAGGGCTTCCTGGTGTCCCATCGGCTCCAGGGAATCCCTGCACAACAGAGGAACATCATGCCAGCATCTGGTATACCCCAGCACTGCTAGATGCTCCTCAGTGGGAGCCCAGGGCAGCCCCATGGCAGAGCTGGGTTCTGGGGTGTGAGGGAGCAGTGTGGGGCTGGACTGGGGTTCTTCAGCAGGATTCCCCCTCCAGCATAGGTGTGGAGGAGAATGAAGGGACAAGTGGCAGTGAGAGCCCCCATGGAGCCAAGTCACTGTGCCAATGGACCCTGGGGAGCCTGGGTGAGGGGCAGAGGTACTCACCCTGTCCCCCTTCTTGCCTGGACGCTCAACACTCTCTCCTCGTGGACCCTGTGGCCCTGGGGGTCCCGGAGGGCCAGGCAGCCCGTGGCGACCCTGGAGACACAGCAGAGAGGACAGGCTGGGTGGCAGGTGGTAGTCAAGAGGTGTTCCCTGTCTACCCCTGTAGCGAGGGCTGGACAAACCCTTGCCTCACACCCACCAACTGGCAGGACAAAGGGACAAGGGAACATGAGGACATGGGAACCATGTCACTGCCCTCTCCAGGGAACTGCCCCCCATGTCCCCCTCTCCATCAGGATATTACCGGCTGACCAGGAGGACCGGGTGGTCCTAAACGTCCTTGCGGTCCCTGCAGAGACAAAGCCAGTGGTGAGCATTGCCTGTGAGCTGATGTCAACATGGTTTGGGGGATGCAGACCCCTCAGAGCCACCAGCTGGGGGCAGGGGGGTCACCAAAGCACTCACTGCCTCACCGCGGTCTCCCTTCTCGCCCTGCAAGCAGACAGAGGGAAGGGGTGAGGGGCTGGCACCCTTGTATTTGACTCCCCACTGGGCTTCTGTCACCAGCAGCTGGGGGTCCCCTGTGGCACAGCGCAGCACAGCACAGTGTGGGGAGGCTCACCTTGGGGCACTGCACAGTGCAGGGCTGTGGCTTTGGCTCTGGCTGGCAAGACAAAACAAGCATGTGTAAACTCAAGGGTAGGAGAATCTCCTGGCTTACATGGGGCTACTCCCTCTCCACACCCCCCAAGGTACTCTTGCCCTTACCCTGGTGGAGATGATGGTGCAGAGGTCATCAGTGAGCTCTCCCTCCAGTTCTGCCAGGCCACTGCCTTGGTAGATGTACCGCGGGTCCTCACTGGTGACCATGCGCCGCAGCTGCTCCCGGTCTGCCCCCTCCAAGCCCACTGCCAGCACCTGGACCCCTGAACCAACAGCACCCTCAGCACCCCAGAGAACTCCCTGCACACCCTGATGAGGATCTATTCATCCTCACCCCCAGCCTTGACATCTCTGGCCGCAGTGATGGCATCATCCCCAGAGGGGCCGTCAGCCAGGACCACCAGCACTGCTGGCACCCCGGGCCGGCGCCCTGCACCAGGACTCAGCAGGTAGGTCCTGGCAAAGGTGATGGCTGCCCCTAGAAAGGGAGAAGGAAGAAGGGACAGTCAGCAGGATCCTGGAAGCCACTGCCCCAGCTCCTAGAGCCTCCCCTCACCGATGGCGTTGCCACTGGGCTCCTCATAGCGTATGGTGCGGATCTGTTCCAGCACGGCGGACAGGTCACTGGAGCGGTTGAGGAGCAGCCAGGGCAGACTGCGGTAGCTGTACGTGGCCAGGGCCACCTGCAAGGGTGCAGGGGAGCAGTGGGCACCGCAGCCCGTCCATGCCCCCCGTGCCCCCAGTGCTGAGGCAGCAGCCTACCTGCGTGCCCTCAGGGCCCAGGCGGCCGAGGGCGGACACGGTGTTGGAGAGGAGGGTGCGGACAGCGTCGGCAGCAGAGGAGCTGTCGCGGGTGCCGTGTACCAGAAAGACCACATCACCGCGGGCATCCCTGCAGACTGCAGACAGGGAGGGGGTGAAGCCACCACCAGAGTGGAGACAAGCCCAGCCCACCCCTGCAGTGACCCCACAGTACCTGTGCGCTCACTGACGGACGCCTCGGCGCCTGGTGTGCTCCCCACGAGTGGGCGGAGGGTGAAGGTGTAGCGCTGGCCCAGGCGCAGCCCAGAGACCTGCTGGGAGCTGGCAGTGCCGGGCAGTGTCCGCCCCCTCTCCCCACCAGCTGCCACCCAGGGCACAGTCAGAGGGATCAGCAAGCCCCTGCGGGGATGCTGCCTGCTGTCCCGGGGCTGCCCACTCGTCTCACCTGCGGGAGGGCTCCAGGAGAGGACATAGCCGGAGGCACCAGGGACTGGGGTCCAGGTGAGTGTCACCGAATCTCTCCGCACCTCCGTCACCCGCAGGCTGGTGATGTGGCCTGGGGTGGCTGCTAAGGAGGAGGAAAGGGTGTCCCGGCCTCATGGGACAGCCCCCAACCCACTCCCAGCTCCCTTCCCGGCCCAGTGCTGGAACAGCCCAGCCCCTGGGTGCCCCTCTGGGCGCAAGCCATGTGTCAGGGGTCTGATGCCACCTTGGCCCCAGGCAGTCCCTTACCGGTGATGGCAGTGATGGTGGCCGGCTCGCTCTCCCGGCTGCCAGCCAGGCTGGTGATGCTGATGTGGTAGCGCCGGCCCGGCTCCAGTCCCGACAGATCATAGGAACTGGAGGTGGCTGGGAGCTGCTGGCTGCGCTGGGCACCCCCTGCCGGGGTAGAGAGAGGTGAGGGGGTGTGGGTGGGGGCTGACAGGGATGCAGGGGTGCCAGCCAGCCACGCTCACCTTCAGCCAGGCGCCATACCAGGCGGTACCCGGTGCTGCCAGCCACTGGTACCCAGGTCAGACGCAGGCGGTTCTCTGAAGCCTCCGTCACCTGGAAGCCACTGACAGGGCGCAGGGACACTGCCTCCGCTGTGGGGCAGAGGGGCCGGTGTGAGGGGCAGGAGTGCCCAGTGCCACCCTGGGGTGCCGCCCCCTGCCCCAGCACTCACGGGTGGTGACGACAATGGAGACAGGGTTGCCTTCCCGGTTGCCAATGAGCGCCGTCACCTTCACAGTGTAGGAGACGCCCCCCTCCAGGTCAGGGATGTCAAAGGAGCTGGTGTGGCCAGGAACTCGCCGGCTATTCTCTGAGCCCCCTGTCAAGGACTGTGGCATCAGGCCCCCCACCCTGCTGCCCTCACAGCCCATCCCCATCCCCATCCCCATCGCACCGTACCATCCCGACGGCTCCACACCACTCGGTAGGCAGTGGCTCCTGGCACACCGACCCAGGTGACACGGGCAATGTTGCTCCTGGATGCCTGCACCTCTAGCTGGGTCACCTTCCCCACCTGCTCAGGCACTGTGACACCAAGAGAGCCATTGTCACCTGGGGTTCACAGCAAATGGCAGCAGACAGCACTGTCAGGTGGGGGTCACCTCACCTATCCGTCCCGTGGCAGTGACAGGGCTGCCCTCACGGCCATCCACAATGGCTGAGACACCAACCGTGTAGACGATTCCAGGGCTCAGCCCCTCGATGGTGAAGGTGGTGGGGTCAGCAGGGAGGAAGCGGGATTGCTTCACACCTAAGACAGATGGCTGGGATAGAAAGGGTTCCAGCACTGCCACCACAGCATCCCACAGTCCACACACTCACCATCACTGCCTTGCCACGTCAGCAGGTAGCCCCCAGCGCCTGGCAGCCCTCGCCAGGTGACCCGCAGCTGGCTGGGACCGGCCTCCATCACCCGCAGCTCTGAAATGCTGCCAACCTCCGGATACTCTGCACCACCCCAGAGCACACAGCGTCACCTTGGGGAGTCCAGAGGGACCCCACAGCCACACTGCCACCCTGAGGGGTTGCAGGGGGATAGAGGACAAATGCAAGCCAGAGCAGGAACATGCAGTAGCAGGATTCCTGGTGCCAAACCCTGATGAGGACTTACTGAGGCGGACAGTGAGCGTGGCAGCACTGCCCTCCCGGCTGCCTGCTAGCGCCGAGACACGCACCAGGTAGGTGATGCCCTCCCGGAGGTCACCAAGTTCCAGCCCCGTCTGGCTGCCTGGGATGCGCCTCGTCCTCTCCGTGCCATCTGCCAGGAGCAGGGCAGTGCGGATGCTCGCTGTCAGTCGGGCAGGATCCCCCAGGTGCCACCCGTGCCTCTGCCCACAGACTCACCCTGGCTGTTGCGCACCACCACTTTGTACTCAGTGGCACCGGGGACTGCAGTCCAGCTCAGCCGCACCCACCTGCCTGACTCCTCAACGAGCCGCAGGTCTGACACAGCACCCACGGGTGCCTCCACACCTGCAAAGGGACACATGAGGCATGGCTGGAGCAGTGCAGCCTGGACAGCATGGCCCCCATACTCATCCTGGGCTGTGATCAGACAGCTGGGGGGTCTAAAGGCAGTCCTCAGGCTGAGCAATGCCACTTGGGACACCCTCCATGCCAAAGGCTTAGGACGGTGGGGAACAACCCAGGGGACCCACAGCATCACTCACCTGTCTGAAAGGTAGTGACAGGGGTGGCCACCTCCCCACCATCATAGAGTGTGTAGAGGGTGATGCGGTACTCAGTGCCTGGCTTCAGCCCTGTCAGCTGGTAAGTATTGGTGCTGCTGGGGAGAGACACCGTTCTGGGTGGCTCTGGTCCTGCAGGAAGGGAAGGGTCATGGCCAACTGCTGGCATGGAGGGCCCGCAGGGGCAACAGGCATCCTGAGCCCACCTGTGGCTCTCTTCCACTCCAGACGGTAGCCACGAGCATCACGGGCACTGGTCCAGAGCACCTGGATGGATGTGGGGCCCAGGATGTTGGTCTGCAGCTTCTGGTCCATACCTGCCTCTGCAAGAGGAACCCCATGGGCCAGGATACCCTGTGCCACTCTGCTGCCAGCCACCCAGCCCAGGTCTCTGGTCCCCACACACAGCAGGGTAGGGGCTGAGGGCTGCTCCCTGCCTCCTCCCATGCACAGCAGCAGGATGGCATCACCTGTACCCAACACCTACCTGTCCTCTGCCGCACAGTGGCTGTGGGCCCCTCCAGCTGCCCAAAGAGCGGGGCCACTGTCACCACGTAGTCAGTGTTGGGCTGCAGCCCCACCAGTGCATGTGTCGTACGCCCAGCATCCAGATCCACCCTGTGCCTGTCCTGCCCTGTGGGAGCCAGTGCAGCAGTCCCTTTGGGGAGTCTGGGCAGTGGGTGCCACCACTCCTTCATGGGGGCCACCAGCAGAAGGGACACAAGCTCTGGGAGAGGCACCTACCTGTGAGGGTCGCCCAGGAGAGCCGGTAGCCAGTGGCACCACTGACAGACTGCCAGGCCAGCAGCATGCTCTGTGCTGAGATGTTGTGGACAGCCACGTGCTGCACACCCACCAGCCGCCCTGTGGGAGTGAGATGACTGTCCATCTCCCATGTGAGAAGGGGGCAGGGGGCAGCAGGAAGCACCTTCACCTGCAAAACACCTTCTACAGGAAGCCCCCTTGCCCCTGCTCACAGATGCTGAACCCTAATGAGGTCACTGAGTGCAGCCTTCACCCAGGCGGCTCCTTCAAAGCACCAAACTCATGCAAACTGGAGCTCAAATGCCTTCCTCTTAATGCCTTAAATACTTTCTGTGGGTTAAGACTGCCTGGGGCAGCTGAAGGAATTGGTTTGCCAAAATCTGATGCTTGCAAAGGTGTTGCCCTGGGGCCTCACCCCCACTCCTACCCGGAGATGCTTTCCAACAGCCTCTGCCCTGGTGGAAACCACACTTTCCTCCCACAGAGCACTGTACTCAAACCCTGCATTTTTTCAGTCAACATTTTTTACGTCATGGGAGGAAAGCTCTGGTGGAAACACTTCCAGAAGACTGCAAAGGAAATTGAGAGCGCACGGTGCAGCACCCTGCCCTGGGAGCAACTTCTGGGGCTTCAGTCATGCTCACCTGCATCCCCATCCCATCCCCACAGGCAGCAATGGGCCAGGCAGCCCCATCCCAGTGGGGCATGGTGACTTGGAGGTGGGGATCCCCATGCTGAGAACCCTTCCTAACCCCTGCTGGGCACAGGGCTGGGCACAGTGCTTACGTGTCCTGGCGGTGAGAGTGGCAGGGGCAGCAGGCTGCTGTGCATAGCGGGGCCGGAGCATCACCACGTACTCAGTGTCAGGCCGCAGGTTGCTGAGTATGGCCGACTGTGCGCTGGCTGCCAGACTCTTCTCCTCCCTTTGGGGCGCTCCTGGAGGGGTGTGGGTGGGCACAGGGACATGGCACACACCAGGCCCGGCAGGGAAGGGGTGTCTGTGAGCCTGCACCCTGCCCTGAGGATGCCAGTCGGTGCCAGGGGTGGGGAGCACCGGGAGAGGCTGGGACGTGGGCCAGGGCAGGGGCACCCCCTTGAGCGCCTGAAGCCAGGGTGGGGCTGCCAGGTGTGCAGCTCCAGCCTGGTCCCTGGCTGGGACGGGGGTCTGCTGCCTGCCCCCCACGTGCAGCAGCCGTGGGGGCACACGCCAGGCCCTCAGCCATCGTGCACACCCAAGCACACACCCTGAGCCTTTCGCATGAAGCCTCCGGGTGTGGGAATACACAGGCTGCCTCCACGCCTCCACACACACGCGCACCCCACACCCCGCGCACGCGTGCCGGTGGTGAAGATGGGCGTGTACACAGCCACAGCACTCCGGGCATGCATCCCTGCACTAACCCCCATCCAGGCAGCACCGACCCTCACAGGGACCATCCTCTCACCTTGCACAGCATAGCTGAGACTGTAGCCCTGGGGGGGCTCAGGGCCAGGCTGCCAGGCCAGCCGCAGGAAGGTTGGTCCAGTCTCCACCACACGAAAATCCAGCACTGAGCCGGCACGGCTTTCTGGAGGCACACAGAAGCAGGGATGAGCCCCTAGCCCCATGTGCTGCGGGCACCCAGTGCCTGTGTGCACCCCTGTCCCTACACGTGTGGACACTCACGGGTCCGTGCTCGGCCAGACACTGACTCGCCGATGCTGTTGGCGTACTGGGCGGTGACAGTGACCAGGTATTCTGTCCCCACGCGCAGTCCCCGAAGCACAGTGCTTGTCTCCCGTGGCCCCACGCTCACCTGGGCAGGAAGAGTGTCATCTTCCCCAGGTCACATGGAGCCACCAGGAACCCCCAGGGACTCTGAGCAGTCAGGTGGGAGCACTCACCTCCTGCCTCTCTGCCATGATCGGCTGCCCCAGCCCTGTCAGCGGCACATACTGCACCCGGTAGCCAGTGATAGGACCGCTAGCTGCTCTCCAGCGGATCCGCAGATGGTCGAGGCCCCGCTCTGGGATCTCCAGGTTGGAGGGGCCAGTGTGGCTTGGACCATCTGTGGGGTAGCACAGAGGCTGTTGGCTCCATAGTGTGTGAAGCAGCAGGGAGGTCTTGCTGGGGTAGCACAGATGTGTGCTCAATGGGATGAGATAGCCAGGAGTTCATTTTGCAGGGGGATGGATGGTAAGGGTGCACAGTCTGGCACCAGCACTGTCAGCACCTGTGCCCCTCTGGGAGAAGGATGGGGACCCATACCAAGCTGGCGCAGGGTGCCCCCAACACTCGTGCACACCCTGCGTGTCATCAGTGGCACCAGTGTGTCCAGCAGCTTGAAGTCACCAACGTAGAAGAAGAAGGCATCAGTAGGCATTGAGGCCACGCGGACCAGCTCCTTGTGGTCAGCATTCTTAATACCTGGGATAGAGGGAGATGATGGGTGAGGAAGGAACCTGAGCCAAGCAGAAGACTCTTTCACATAGTGCAGAAGCCTCTCTCACCCACGGCAAAGATCTTGATGCCCTGGCTCTTCAGCTTTTCTGCTGGACCCTCAGCGTCATCCTGGGATTTGCCATCCGTGATGAGGATGCAGATCTGCAGGGCCAGGCAAGAACTGTGGGATGCAGCATAGGGCCCATGGACCTGACACTTTTCCCCGTGTTGCCAGGGCCACTGCTCTGCACATACCTGCGGGACCCCAGGCCGGCGCTGCGTGGGGCCGAAGAAGTTGTCAGCAACGTAGCGGAATCCAGCACCAGTCCGTGTGTTGCCACTCTTGTAGCTCAGCTGCTGGATGGCCCTCCGAACACTTGCGCCATCAGTGTGCTGGGAGAATGGGAACTCCACCCTGGGGAGTTCAGGGGACACTGTCACTTCCCAGCCCTGCCACCCTGCACCCTACATGCCCCCTCCCTTGGGCTCACCGTGGGTCATCACTGTACTGTGCCACGGCAAAGCGCACTGCCTTCTCGCCCACCACGTGCACGAAGGGCCCCACCAGCTCATCCATGAATGTGCGGACAGCACGGAAATTGTTCCTGCCGATGCTGGATGAGCCATCCACCAGGAAGGCGATGTCAGCCTCCAGCACATCCTCACACACGGCTGCGGAGCAGTGACAGAACTCAGGGCACAGACCAGCACCGTGGCACAGTGGTGCTGGACCCTTCTTATTGTCCCACCCACCATGTGCGTTCGGTGATCAGCACCCACCTTGGCTCCTCTTCTGTGCCATGGCAGCTGGAGGGCCCAGGAGTGCCGGGAGCACAGCCAGGAGCAGGAGTTGGCTGCTCATCGTGGGAGCCTGCAGGAGAGGATGCTGTCACCACCATCTCACACCAGCCCCACGCCTTGGGGACAGCAGTCCTGGAGGTTCCCAGCACCACCCGTGCCAGGACGCCTGGCAGCCTTGGGAGGGCAGAGTGCCAGTACCGTCCCAGGCACCCCACGGCGCAGGGAGAGCCCCGCTACAGGCCAGGGCAAGCGGGCAGCAGCTGGCCCGTGAGAAGCCGGTTATCCACCGTGCGGGAGGTACGGGGAGCGCCTGGCCCCGCTCCAGCCCTCCAGCTCCAGCCCGGGCTCTGCCTCCGCCAGCCCTTCCTTTCCCCACGCCACGGCACCGGCAGCAGCGCACCCCGACCGCTCCTGCACCCGGCCCCCCGCCCGCAGGGGCTTCTCCCGCCCCAGGAAGGTGCTCTAGGGCAGCGGGGAGCCAGCGTAAGCAGCTCTGCCTGCCAGCCCCCCGTCCCGCCGCTTCCCACGCGTGCGGCAGCGGAGGGCACCTGGCCCGATACCCCCGCGATGGCCACGCCGGGTCGCAGCCCAAGCACAACCCGGCGCAGGCGGTGCGAGCCCCGCCGCGGGAGGGTGAGCGAGTGCCCGCGGGTGCCCGCTCGGGAGGCTCGGTCCTGCCCCGCAGTGCCCCCCACCCGCGGCGGGACCCCCGCCACAGCCCCGCGCTCACCCGCCGCCCCCGCGGGGCCGCTCCGTCCCGCACCGCACAGCTCCGAGCCGTGCCGTGCCGAGCCGTGCCGAGCCGATCCGGGCGCAGGCGGTGCCGGCGCGCACCGGCCCCCGGCGCTCCCGCCCCTTTATGGAGGGCGGCCCGGAGCGCGGTCCGTGGGGGGAGCAGAGCGGCGCGGCCCCCGCCCAGCCCGGCCCCCCAAAGGGCTTTTCCCATCCGCTCCCCGGAGAGGGAAGGAAAGAAAGCAACTTCTCGGGCTCTTCCCCCTCAAGTGCCACCCCTGGCTGCCCTGCGGCTGCACCACGCGCAGCGGCTCCGGGACGGGGATGAAGCAGGAGAGAGCTGGACCCCCGGGAAGGGTTGCTGCCAGATTCGCCACCGAGACCTCCGTTAGGGGCTGAGTGGGCTCCAGTAAGGCTCAAGGCAATTTTCGCTCCAGCATTTGCATCTTCCAGGAAGAGTAGCAGCTCTGGGACCTGCCAGGCAGGAGCTGGCCACCCACATCCATGCATCCATCCACGCATCCATCCATCCCAGGGCAATGTGTCCTGGAGACCTCTGGAGAGCTCTGGCCCCAGGCAAGGCTGGATGGGTCTGCCACAGGGACTTGAGCCCCTAGCACAGCCTGGGTTAAAGCTTGACTCTGAGCAGTAGTCCTGGGAAGAACGATGGTGGTGATGGACTGCTCCCCATGGCAGCACAGCTCCCACGAGGCTGAAGGACAGCCAGGCCTTGTCCAGGACCGTTTCTGCACCCATGTCTCAGGGTACCCATCATATGGGTCCCTAGCACCCATGGTTTCTAGTAGGGGGACTGCACTGGAGCTAGCTGTGGGACATCATCCTGCCCTGCTCAAGACACCATCTCTAAGCAGCCACCACAGCAGGCTTGTAGCTGCGACCTACCCCAGAAATTGGCTGGAAAGCCACTGGTGATGTGGCTGCAGTTGCCGGCAGGAGGCAAAAGGGAGAGGATGCCCAGCAAGGCAGGCAGGGACCCCACGCTGTCCTGGTCTCACTTCCTGCCCATCCTGTGACTGGTGGAACAGTCCCAAGGCTCCTCCTCAGCCCAGGGTGCATCCCTGACCCTCAGGGTGCATCTCACCCCCAGGGCACCTGTGGGACCACACTGCTCCTAGGGGCACATCACACTGCATCCCATCTTTCCCACTGGTGCCTGTGCTCACCTGGAGTTGACCCTGGCTCAAGGAACCTGTCATGCACCCATGCCACCTACCCTCTGTCCCCTTGGTCACCCCGCATTTCCCTGTCCCCAGCACCCCACATACCTGTGCCCTCCTGGCCACTGGCCCAGGGGATCCCCTCCGGCTCCTGGCAGGGCAATGGACAGGTCCAGGGGCATCTTCTTGCGGGCAGCAAGGGGAGCAACAGTGGGGGTCGCTGGGGCCCAGGGCCACCTCACAGCTGGGGGCCCGGGGCAGGGCCACCGACCACCGAGCGAAGATGCTCCAGGGTCGGCTGCAGGCAACTTTCCCAGGCACACGCTGTTCCCAGGCAGGGGAGGAGCGGCGATGCCCTCGCTCTTCTTAAAGGCACAGCAAGCAGTGCATCCCCTCCTCTTCATTAGCCTTGCTCTCCTTAGACCCCAGCCCTGGCCCCCAAACTTGGCCGGCGGGTTCCAAAGTCCACCGTGGCCACAGGTTTCCCCCTGCCTGCCTCAGCCCTGCGGGTCCGGCCGTGAGTCCAGCATCCTCAGGTCAGGACCATCCCCAAACCCTCCTCCCGCCAGAGCCCGTTTAATGAAGACAGGGAGCCTGTCCCAATTAGACAAGGGGCTTCGTTAAACAGGGAGCGTAGGGGCCTGCCAAGGGCTCTGTGGCTGGCCCCGGGCCCGGAGGTGGTGGAGCAGCCCCACGGCGCGGTGCCGACGACAGGGCACGGGCGGCGGGGGGTCACCCCGGCCAACGGGGGCAGCGCTGGGGCGAGCATCGCCCAGCGGGCACCGGGGCAGCGGCACCGGGGCAGCGACAATTCACAGCCATGCCGGGAGCTCTGCCCACCACCTCGGCCCCCAGGACTGGTGTGGGTCCCCAAACCCCAGTCGCCCGTGAAGAGCCGGGCAGCATCTTGCCAGCAGCATTCGCCTCACTTTGTACTGGAGCGGGGCACGCAGGGGTGCTGGGTGCCCAAAACCAGAGTGTCACCCCTTCCGCGGTGTTTCCCAGCTTCCCTCCGCATACCAGGGCCAGGGAAGGAATCTGCGGCCCCCGGCGCGGGACGGTGCTGCTCGGCAGAGGGAGAGCACCAGGTGTGAGTGACTCACGCAGGCATCCCCGCGCTGCTGCACGCCAGTCCCTCCGGGAACATCCCGAAAGGCTCTAAGCCCTTTCCAAAGCCTGGAAGGCTGGCAGCCCAGCCACTCATCATTAGCAGAGCCCAGACTTAGGGTTCCCCATCTCCCACCTGGCCCGGCCCCAAAGCGTGCTGATTCCTTTACACTGACACGGATCAAAATTTGTAGGGCTGACCCTGACCCCAGCTCCTTGCCTGTGCATGCCAACCTGGCTCCCAAATGCCACTCACCAGCTGGCCAGATCATGAGGCATTCTAGAACAGCTCCCAGGTCCCAACAACCCTGGCCTACCCAGGCACTACCCAGGCAAGCACTAGCCCTGAGTGACACAGGGGTCATGCCACCCCCAGAGAAGGGAGCCCCCTGGTTTGAGAGTGTGCACAAGGAAAGCACAGGAGCTGAGCTTCTCCCTGCCCATGCTTGCCAGGCATGAGGCCTCACTGCTGTCTTAGTGGGAAACAAGAAGAAAATCTTCAGCCTCGGGTGAGGTTTCGGCTCCCTGGGACAGGATGAGTCATGCATCATGGTGAGATACAGAGCCAGCTGCACTCCTGGTGTTGTGGGGCTTGTGCCCCATCCTCTGCCCACCCTCTCCACTCCCTGCAGTAACTGCCTCTGGTGCTGATCTGATATGGACTGAGCACAATCCTTACAGGAAGTTTTTCTGGACTTGCAATGGTCCTGCAGTTCTCCTTGCGCCAGCACGATATGAGCATCCCCAGCCAGTGGGGATGCATGGGACAGCTCAGGGGTTGCTGGGAGGGAGAAGCCACCTCTCCCAGCACTTTTAAATTGAGGAGCTTTCCAACAGAGGGAAGCAGCAGGGGGCTGATGCTGAGGCGGGTGAAGAGAGGAGGAGCTGGCCAGAGCCTGGAGGGGGAACCTCATCTGCCACAGGGGCCAGTTGGGACATGCTCCAGGAATGTCTTCCAGCACCAGCCACTGCCAGCTCCATGTGGCACCCAGCCACCTAGTCTGGCATCCTGGGAAAGGGGCCCATGACCCCTGGCCACCATCACCAGTCAGCTTGGGGAGAGCCCAGAGGGCCAGGGTGACACCCAGTGAAGCCTTGGGGAAACTTTTTGCCACCCTGTGGGACAATCAAGCAACCCAAGAGACCACAAAATAGACCAGGATGGGAAATGGTCACCCTTACCTCCTGCTGACCTGCCCCAAGGGGACTGGGGTGGGAAAAGCCAGCCCTCCAGGCTGCACTTCACAAGGGAAACAGACAGCAGCATCTCCCCATGTCCTCTATGCCAGAGGGGACAGCTTACAGCACCTCTCATTCTGCTGCTGCCCAGGGCCAGATCCCTGTGGGAAAGGGAATCAAAGTATGACATCAGGATGAAGTCATGACCAGCGAGCTGCCCTCTCTGCCCAGGGGCTCCTGGGAAGTCCAAAGTGAAGGGGATGCCCCTGGTTGTGGGGACCACAGCCACTGTGGAGGCAGCAGCACATGCTACTGTGGTGACTGAAGACCGTAGGCAAGTGGACCCACTGCAGTCAAGCTTGGGGTCAGGCTGAGCCTGCTGTGCCCCCACAGCTGGGCATCCCATGGGGTGGGTGCGTGTCTCAGCTCTCCCACGACTGCTGTGGAGGGATGGAAATATTTTCCTGCCCATAAACTGTTGTGTCTGGAGGCTGCAGCCAGCACAGCCGCACACCAGCATTGCACGAAGCTGTGCTGGACTGCGGCCAGGTCCCACTGGCCACGCAAAATGGGCTCAGGAGGGAATGGTGACACAATGGGGATGTGAACCCCCCTTGGCTGAAATGTGCAGGAGAAGGCAGCCCTGGTCAGCCTGACCGCAGAGGCCAGGCTGATTCTCAGGGACAGCAAGTGAGGGGAGAGCCAGGCACCACCAGGGCTCTGCCAAGGGCTGGCGGTGCTTTGCAATGGCATGCAGCCAGCGTGGCAGAAAGGGAAGGTGACGATGGGGATGATGGAAGCAGGATAAGGAGCCAGCAGCACTGAATGGGGCTCCAGAGTCCCTAGCTAAAAAGTTACCCTCAGCTGCATCCTGTGGCTGGGCTTTGGGTGATGCTGGGGATGCCCAGAGAGACTGCACAGTGGCTGGGGCTGGGTGTCAGGGACCCAGGGGGAGGCAGGGAGAAGGGGTAAGCAGAGTGCAGGCAGGGGCTGAAGTGTCTGCTGGTGGCCACACACACAGCCTGGTTCTTCTGCAGGAATACAGCTTCTTGACTGACTGAGGCACAAGCTGCACCCTTTCACTCCTGGCCCTGGAGCCCCAACTTGCAGCTGGGTCCAGGCTCAGTAAAATCAATCTGCCTTGCCCTTGAGAATGGGCATGCAGCAGATGGTAGAAATGCAGGGACCAGGTGCAGCAAAACTGGGTCCAGCCAATGGTGCTTTTTCCCATGTTGATGGTAGCAGGGGGTGCTTACGCCCTAGAGATACCCCAGCCAGCCCAGCACAGGCAGCTATGGAAAGGAAACTCCTTCTTTGTAGGGCCACATAAAAATTCCCTGCCTTGGGGTTATGAGGATTGAGGTGCTCGAAGCCCAGCCCTGGCTGCAGGGTTTGCAGGCAGCAGCAGGCAGTGGCTGGCAGCGCCTGGGGCACAGCCGGGCTTGGGGTGCGCGAAGGGAGACCCAGGGACTCATCGCAGCGCAAGAGCGGGGACTGGCAGAGTAGAGGGAGCGGCTTCCTCTCGGATGCCTGCAGGAAGGAGGAGATGAAGGGAAGCCGAGGGAGAGCTGCCAGCCCACGTCGCACACACTCAGGGCATGTGCGGGCTGGGTCGGGGTGCGCAGAGCGTGACTCGACACGCCGGGCGGCTGAGCCAGCCCGTGCCCGCCTGCACCCACCGGTGCTGCCCAGCCTGCCTGCCCAACCCTGCGCCTCTGCGGGGCTCCCCAGGAACCAGCATTGTCGGCAGCGCAGCGCCTCGGGCCAGGTGAGAGATGCGGAGGTGAAAGGTGGCATTCCTGCAGCCGGCCCCTGGGAGAGCAGCTCGGGGCAAGGCCAGGTCACTGGTGCTTCCCTGCAGTGCAGGGGAAAGAGAGGAGATCATCTTACCTGAAAACACCAAAGTGCTACACCTCTGCCTGCCTCGAGCCCTCGGCAGCATCCCTCTAGGAAGGTGTGTAGCAGATGAAACAGCTCAGCCCCCTCTGGGTGCTGGGGGACTGTCACAGCAGGCATTGCTCCTGGCCTCGCAGGATGCTCTGCCCCAAATCTGGTTTCGAGGGGCACCATGGCTTCAGGGGACTGGAGGGGTACACAGGAACAGCCAAGCAGGGCTGTCTGCAGGAGGCCAGGAGAGAGCCCAGCCCTGCAGAGCCCGGGCACTCACAGCAGCAGCACAGCAGCCCCTGCCATGTGCGTGTACAAGCTGCCCTTCAGATCCCAAACCCTGCAGCACCTCTGCACCCCATCAGAGTGGGACAAGCACCGTGAAGCCATGGATACCCCATCTCTCCTCCCCAGCCCATGCTGGGAGCAGATGGTACAAGGGTAGATGGGCAAGGCAGCACCACCTTTGCTGTGCAAGGAAGCTGTTCTGTTGCCTGACATTGAGCTTTTCTGGGAAACGGCAGCTGCCCAGCTCACAGTGCTGCACCCAGGGCCACAAGGCCAGCTGCAGCCTAACCCAGCCCTGGGAGCCTCCATGGACCCTGAAGACCCTGCAGGAGCAGGCAGGAGCATGGCAGGGGGTGCTGGGGGGGAGCAGGGCTGTGACAGGGGCTCATAGCCACTGCCAAGCAGGGGGGAGGAAGGGCCGACAGGCAGCACACGGGCCTGGGAAGCTGGAGCGGTTCCCAGGATGCTGCCAGCTGTGCTACAAGAAGCTGCTCCTTGCAGGGGGCTTGCACAGCTTGATGGGGCTGGGTATATTTGTTCCTCCTTTCAACAGCAACAGCAGATGCCTCCCTGGCTGCAGGGTCTCAGGATAGCCGTGCTCCCAGGAGTGTTGCCAAGAGGAAGAGCTGTGAGTCCGAGGAGTAAGTCCTCAGGGGCCCCTGTCCGAGCCCCCAAGGACAGACATGCTGGACCACTGTCCTAGGACCCTGCTGCTGCACCACAACTCACTGTGAACTGACATTGCCTCCCCAAGAGATGGAAACAGCTACTCATTAATGCATTGTGCTCAGTCCCTCCTGCTGCCAGCCCACAGGCACTGGTACCACTGGCCCTAGCAGAGCAGCATGCCAGCCTGTGCTCACAAGTGACAGCCAGAGACACACACACTGGAGCTGCACAAGAAGGAGTTTGCCCACCTCATCTCTCCAAACTGAGCTCTCCCACAGCCCCTGTACCAGGGAAAGGCTATCCCTCACTCACTTCCCTTTTGGATGATCCTGCTCTCACTCCCCCTCTTCTGCATCTGGGATGTAGGTCTGGCAGCTGGGAGGATGGGGTGGCTGCTGAATGCTTCCTCTCTGCCTCTATTCAAGTGTTTCACAATCTGCACCAACCCTCCTAAAAACTACCTACAGCTCCGTATAAATTTCTGCCAGGACTCATTAAAGAGACCCCATCCCACTCTTCCCGGGGCTTGGCTGTTCCTTGCGCAAGGGGTGGAGATGTGGGGAGCATCACCTGCAGCTCCAGGGCTGGTGGGAGACGTGCAGCCCAGCAAGAACCTGTGGGCACAGTGCTCCGCCAGGCACATCTCACACCCGGGTGTGGCAGGGGCCTTGCCTGGGACAGGCAGGGGCACAGGAGAGGGTTTTTACCACTAGAGACCTGGGGCCATGCTGCAGCCTCTTGGGAAGGGGCTGTAGCAGGCCTTGGGCACTGGTAAAGGCACATGGATAGCACGAAGTTCTTTTACCCATACTTGCCTCTGCCAGGGGTATGGTGGCTAAGGGTGCTGGATCCCCAGCAGCTGCATGACACTGCCCTGAATGTTTCCCACATGGCCCATAGTACATGGAAAGGATGATCAAGGTCTGGTTATCACTGTTAGGATGGTGATGAAGCTGCAGGGACCCAGCAGCCAGGGAACCGACTCTGCAGGAGGGGTCAGGCTCGTCCCTTCGTGTGGGGCAGCAGCCAGGCTGCAGGGGAAACTGTGCTCCAGATGGTTTCATGCAGTTCACGAGACCAGACTTGTCCTTGTGTCTCTCCCCCGCGAGGCTGTGCCATTGCTCCTTCAGCTCTTTGGCTGGGTGCCCGACTACAGAAGAAAGGAATAAAAAGGACGAAGTACCCGCCCTGCCCTGCCGGGTGAATCGCTGTCTGTCACCATGGGAACTCCTCCCTCCCCAGGCCCCCCCAGGATGACTTCATATCTCCATCGAGCAGGAGGGTGCGTCACCGGGATGGCATGGGGCGGGTGGACACGTACATCCCACAAAAGGACCCCACAGCTGTGGGGCAGGATGCTGCAGAGCTCCAGGGGGAAGGCTGAGCAGCCTAGGTGGGGGCCCAAAGGGGATGGGGGTACAGTCTGCAGCCACACCATGCATCTCCGGAGCAATGACAAGTGGGGGCTCTCAGAGCTCCAGGTCCTTGCAGAAAGCATGTCACCAGCACCTCTGCACCCCTCCCTGTTGCCACCAAGAAGGGAAGAGCACAGCATCCTGTCTCTGGTCCTTCACCACTTTTGGGAGTCACCTTGAACCATGAGGACCTCATCCCCCATCCCCCGCAGCAGAGCTGGGGCAAGGTCACCTGTGAGTCACCACTGCTCGTGCAAGGCAGGAACAGGAGACATTTGTGTTCCCACGTCATAGGGGCTCCTGCCAAGTGCTGCACATCTGGAACAGCTGTAAACAAAGCAGGGGAAGCTGGAGAACCACAGTGGACAGCAGCCAGGGGCAGCAGGGACCTCTAGCCTCACAGCAGCCAGTGGGGGGAAGGGGTGAAAAAAGCAGAACCGCCACGTGGAGTTGGGATGCCCAGGGCTCAAGGACACTCACCTACCATCTCCTCCTCCCGACAGCCCCTTGGTATGCCGGGGCATCCTCCACACCAGGGGAGAAGAGGCAGGAACTTGCCACAGACATGGGGCCTGCTATCCCAGTTCCTAGAGCCACTGCTCACCAAGCCTCCTGTGAGAGACCCCAGCCCCACTCACTCTGCCCACAGGCAGTTATCCTTCCCTGGAAATCCCACCCTCGAGATTTCATGGGTAGCACCAAGTTTCTCGATCACTACAAGCTCTGCTCAAGAGTGCCATGATCTGAACAGGGGCCATGGGTTTGGTACACAGGAATCTGTGCAATGCTGAACTGTACAGTGCACCCCAAGAAACTCAGAATGCACTTTCCTAAAGCTGAAATACAGCCACTGCTAAATCTTGGAGCAACATCACTTTAATTCCCTAGATTAAACATTCAAATGAGGAAGAAAAAAATCTCCCCCCCAGAAGAGTCAACTCATTCTTCCCTAAATATAACAAATCAAAGATAAGCAGCACATTCCCTTTATAGTATTATCCAAGTGCCTACTCTGAATAAAAGTCACATGCAAAGCAGAAAGCAGTGCACAGTTGTGGGGTGGCTTTACAAAATGCTTTGCACACCTGAGTTGCCATGTGCTGAGGGCAGTGCACAGGGAGCAGCTTTATTTCTGTGCATTGCACCTTGTGTTAGCACCCACCTTGACAGAGCACCCCAGAAAGCTGAATGCTTGATGCCACACTGCAGGCTCTTCGTGGAATCAGGAACAGCACTCAGATATTCAGGCTCCTGTTTCAGTATCTTAAGCTTTGCTCAAACCAGGCATTTAATCCAGCCTTCTTTGCTGTCCTCATGTTGTGTGCTGTGCAGCTCTCACACCAAAGCAGGATAGGGAGCCTTAAATAACCCCAGATCACTGCAGAGGCTCAGCAATGCATGGTGGGACACTGAGCAGGAGAAGTGTCTCCAGGGCACCTGGCAGGTGATCCAGCACAGGTAATATTGACACCTTTTTGTACAGAAAAAAATTCCTCTTGCTCTCACAGATCAGGGCTGGGACCTCCCCAGGCTGCCATCCCAGCTTCATTTTCCATTCCTGGGCAGATCCTCCTCCAGGCCCCACACTTCAAGTAGCTTTTCTGGGCATCCCCAGTGATGGTCTGAAAGGGCATCAAAGCCAAACCTCAGCCTGGCAGCCCCACTAAAAACCTCAGAGCCCCGAGGAAGGAAAATGTGTAAGGGGAAAGGACAAAGAAAGCAGGGATTTGCATGGAAAAGTGAGAACCATCCAACCTCTTTGGACGGCATGTGGGGTAAAGCAGGTTTTAATGAGGGTGTTCAGGCCTCCAACTCACCCCTTCCAGGCACACCACAGCAGACAAAGACAGTTCCTGCTGCCATGGCTCATGCCTCACAGCAGCCTGGGATGGCTGTTGCTGGCAGTCAGGCCTGGATGGGCCTTTTGTCCACTGCTTTTCCACGCAATGAAAACACTAAAGCTTTACATGAGGCATTTCCTTTTCCAAATAGGAAACAAGATTGCTAGATATGTGTCCAGATACCACTGCCCAGTGTTCCTCTCTCCTGGTGTACAAAGTCCCAGCAGTGCACAGAAGGGCAAAGTGAAGTGCAGGAGCCCTGGTTAGGACTACCAAACACCAGGTACCGTCCTCAGCCTGGCAATCCTGCAGCCCCACTGAGTGACACTTCATCATGGGCAGAAGCCATCCCTTTCCTGAGCAAACCACACTAGACAGGGGCTGGATGGGGGAGAAGGTCCCTGGTCACAGCCATGCCAACCCCTCTGTCAATCCTAGCAGCAGGGGTCTGAGCAGAGCAAGGCTCCAGCAACACAAGACACCACAGAGCTGCACTGCTGCCCTGTTTTCTAAACCCCACTCACCCATGGCTCCCACTGCCATTTTTCACCAGCCTTGGCCCAGCAGCAGGTAGAGAAGCTGGCCCAGAGAGCTGTGTGCTCTCCTCCCAAAAGCTCTCTGGCACTGATGAGCGGCACAGCTCCAAGCCTCTCATTTCTGTGAAAGCCTCCCTGCAGCTCCCTGCTTCCCCACAACAGGCTTGGCTCAGCACCCATGATGAGTATCAACTGTACTTTCCAGGGTGGGTAATTAGTTCAGGTGAGGCAACTCTGACAATTGGCTGCTGTGGCCCCTCTCTTGGCAAGCACCCGAATCCTAAATAAGCATCTCACATATCAAAGGGGCTGCCTGCTCCAAAGGCAGATCCACCCTGTACATCTGCCCAGCCCTTGGAGCCCTGCACTGGGGGCACCAGCAGCTCTTCCTGCAGAGACCAGGACAACACGTAACACTCAGCACAGCACTCTAGTGAGTGTTCCCCATTTTCACTGCTAGAGTTTACATTCCTGGAATAGCTCTGTGTAGTGGAGACAAGCCACTGAAGTGCTGTGCAGGGGACTGCAGAAAATTGCACAGGGTGCACACAGCAAAGCACAGTATTCTCCTTTCCAAATTCTCCCATTTAGCAGCCAACAGGGGAATACGCCAAGGTGTCATGGAGGAAAAGCAATTGCATTAGCTTGGAAGAGGGGACTTAACCGAGAGAGGGTAAGACCGTGCAGAAGGGGAGGGTGCAAAGGCCAATTCATATACCAGGCTAAATTTATCAGCACAGACTAATGGGATCCCAAGTAACCTTCCAAGTGAAGTAGCAAAATAAAACACTTAAGCCATTGAAAACTAAACTGGTCAAAGAGCCCGCTGAACAATCCCGCATTGTCCATGGAGCCAGGAAACAGATTTATTAGGTCACCCAGGCCATCTCCAGTTACAGTGAACTTGGGATGCTTCTAGGGATGGTTCCAACTCCCTCCTCTGGCAGTGGCACTGTCCTTCACTGGGCAGCAGAAACTGCAGGAAGGGGAGAAGAGAGGTCCAGCAAAAGATCTCTTTCAAGGTTCAGGAAAAGCTGAGGTAGGACACTTCCGTCATGCCAGACATTTCCCAGTTTGGATTCCCTTGGACTGAGGCTACTCTAGTGGAGGAACAGAAACTCCCCCAATACAGCTCAAACAGCAAGAGACCTGCCAATGAGATTAGAGCTTCAGTTCCTCCAGCATCAAAGCATTCAGCTGCCAAATGCTTAATGATTCTGCACCAATTCCAGTTACACTTCCCAAGCCCCTGATAAAGCTCAGAGCAGAGGTGTCTTTGCCAAGCAGAAACACTCTTGACTCCTGAATGGGTTTCCTCTCCTCACCTTTTAGATCCCCTGTCTGAATGCTTGTTGCTTACCAAGGAAAAAAATTACATGGCAAACCTCTCAAACCTTGGAGTAGGCGAGAGTCGTGTTTCTGGAGGCATAGACTGCCACAGCACACAAACACAACAGACACTACAAGGCAGAGTGCCATCACAACTGCAGCCTGAAGATGCCAATATCCTGGGCACAGCTCAGCCTTGACTCCTAACAGGCACCCAACAGCCCTCTGCATCCAGTGCCACTAACCAGGGCATGGCTCCTAGTTCAGATACTCTGAGTTCCACATGGAAAAAGCACCTACAAAATCCATTTACGTCTGCACAAGCCAGGAAGCCTTCCAGAGCTGCAGCCTTAGGTCAGAAGTTGGTCCTTGCTGAAGTGCTGGGAGCAAGGCTCAGGACAGCCAGCTGCTTTTGCAGAGAAACAGAGCAACTCAGAAAGCATCCGTTGCTGAGGGGCTTGAATCTGTTCCTAGAATAAACTTGTAGAGAAGAGCCTGAGGAACTAATTACTCAAGGAAAACAGACATTCCCAAAGAGATACCTCCAAAGAAGAAAACTTGTAGGAAACGCTAAGGCAAGGACATACACCTACTTTTCCTTGTATTTCTCACCAGCTCCAAAGCACTTTGGAAAATCACCTGGGAGGGGAAAATACATAGCAATGGAAGACAAAAGGGGATTACAGTTTGACTGCAGTCACAAATCCAAGACAGAATCATTTACTGGTTCTACAAGGCTGGAGGCATAAGTGAGCTCGTTTAGTTTTTCAGCCCTCAGTGCACTTGTAACGAGCCAGAGCTTGTGATGATAGTTAAACCCAAATTGCATCAAGAACATTTAACAGTTTCAAACTTGCCTAGTATACGCAATGGGTTCAGACACACTGACTCTCTGATCAAGAATCCAGATTCAGCACAAGTGATTTAGTACACTGGATTAGTCTCAAGTGCAATGACTAACTCTGAGAAACTTTTACACTATTTTTAAATCTCACTTGTCAGGGCAGAACCTGGAAATTAAGTGAGAACCTAAGAGACATTTATCCCAAAGAGAAAAATCAAACAGGAGTACCTTGAAGCTTCCAAGGTTAGCTGTGACAGGCTAGTGCCACCTGGTGGGAAACTTGCTCCACCCCCTTGCTCAGTTTCATGCTTTCTGTTCCATGCTCCAAGTTCCCAGAGGCAAGACAAGAGAGCAACAACCAGCTAAACACCAAAAAAGCAGAAAGGACTGGGTAGCTCTTCCAACCACTCTGACCTCGAGATTATCTTACGGGCACAGGCCAGTCAGCAGCTTCTCAGTTATTGCATAGCTGAGCCTGACTGCATGGATAGTCACGTATAAGAAGAATGTGTAGACCAACACTACCACTACACAATAATCTCTGCTCATTATTGAGCTGGTTTAAAGATAATACAGAATCCTAAGATGAGAGGTAACGCATCGCCATATAGAGACATACGAGTTATAGTAACATAGCTCCTCTGGAAAGATGTTTGTCTATCAACAGCTCCAGCTCCTCACATAGCATCTCCCCAGTTTGGCAAGATTAACAGCATCTACACACACAACCCAGCTGGACACAGCAAGACACAGCTGATTCCCAGCAGAACCAACTCCACATAGGATATATTTATTTTTGTACATTTAACACGGAGAAGACAGCTGTTTCGAATGGACTCAGCTTGCCCGTGGTGCCCAAGACATTCAGTGCCAGAGGGAACCTGTCACAGTCCACAGCTTCATTATTTCCAACCTGCAGGCAACACATCCTAGAGACGGACCCAGTACATGCCACTGCGGATGCGGTTGTAATCCAAGAGCTGTTCAATGGGACCTGAGTGAACAGAACAAGTGTAAAGTCACTTGGAGACATAGTTAAAAATCCCTCTGCAGTTTCCCACAGTCTTTAAAGCAGATTATGGCAGAGCAGCCTGTGCTTGCAATCCACAGCAGCTTTGCACAAAACCAGGCAGCTACAGCTCAAACTTGCATCAGGAAAACTCCTGACAGAATAAGGTGTTTTCTCACACTGCTCTAATGCACAGTACAGCTCCACACACAGGTATCAAATACAGGGAGGCACCAAGTCATTCCAACTTCCTATTCAAAAATTGTCTCCCTTTTACAAGCTGCTCCACTTTGAAGGCCAGAGGAAACAGCTGCAAGGAGGAGGGGAATTCACAACACACAGGAAGGAGGCAGCAGAGCAAAGCTGAGCTGCTTAGGCAGGTTTTCCGAGAGGAATTTGTCCTTGGCCAGACAGACATGCCGGAGCAGCTCAGGAGAGTCAGGTCCCTTCACTTCCCTTACATAAACCACCCTGACCCCAGGGTAAGGACACCTGGCAGACATGCTGGGCCCGCACCCAGCTACAGGGCTCCCAGTCTTAGTCATGGCTCCACAGCAGGCAGAGGTGGGAGGACAGCCAGCAGCTCACTGCCACTGAGTCTCCATCACCTCCAGGTCTGATCTCCTGGCAAACCTGCCTTGGCACACCTCATGTGCAGAGGTAGGAAGATACCAGTTAAGAACCAGAGTGGTTTAAGGAGTTCAGGACAGACACATGAAGACTGCCTGCAGCTCAGTTCCACTGAGCTCTTGGCTCCATCCTGTTTTTTAAGCATGTACTGATTGTCACATACTACTCACCAACTGCTGCAATTGCTGGGCATTTGTCATAAATGTATTTACTGCAGACATCTCTCACCATTCTTGCATCAACAGCCTAATAAACATCAGACAAGCAATTAATGACTCTTCCAGCAGATCTGCACTTCTCGAAGTTGCAAGTTACTGTTGCTATTACATATCAAGGTCATTAAAAAGCTACAATCAGACCCTTGCAGCCATCTGCACCAACTGGCCAGCTCTGGCTGCAAGGATGGCTAAGGTCCCTACACAGTGCATTCTTCGGTGGGTACAGAAGACAAGGCACTCATTCATAGAGTGGATGCAGAATTACACAAATTAGGTGTGGGACACCACTAGGAAAACAATTAAAGGAATTTCAAGTTATGCTGCTTAACACAGTTGTATGCCCTCTTTCTGGGATGGACTGATTCCAGTCACAGGGACACAGGATACACTGCTTCTGTGCCAGAAATTCTGACAGTTACATCAGCGTCAGCAGGATTACCACCTGGACTCCAGGCAGGCTGATTAAGGGATAAGTAAGTCATGTGTTACTGCAGCAGACTAAGGCCAGACAATGCTGACACCAACCACGGTATCCCAGCCAAAACAAACGGATACCTACAGAAATCCTGGCATCCCACTCCTCCATGGGGATACGGCGTCCGTAGTGCAAGAGATGGCTTCCAATGTTCTCACACAGTCGTGTGGTACCTGGATGTTGAAGATATCACACGGTCAGTGCACCAAGAAGTCTTCCAGAATTGCACAGCCTGATCGTCAGCCAAAGCACAGAGTAGAAACTCTAACCACTAAATTGTCTGCTAAGGAAGCAGGTAATTCCCACTCTATGCAGCTCCATCGGGAGCTAAGCAAACACAGATTGCTTCACTGGTCTCCAAAGTGTTACAGCCAAGGCAGACCAGTTTGAGGGTCTCAATTCTTAGGTCACCAGGCAGTATGTCACTTGTTGGAGCACAGCAGGCTGGGGTCAGTTGCTTTGACAATATGACAGGAGGAGTGTGGAGCAGGAAAATGAAGTTTTGCCCAGCATCTAACAGCAGAACTGCAATGTCAGGTACAGATCCTGCTCCCCAGGAGATGCACAAGCAGTAACCCTCTAAAAGTTGGACAGTGGTCAATCCATAAACCAGAACATACCATCCAGCTGAGCCACCATGGCATTTCGAAGATAGTTCTTGGCTCTTGTCACCTCTGACTCTGTGGCACTAGTGCACAGACGCATCCTGGAGAGGACATGGAAAGACCATGAAAGCACTTAAAGACGTTTTTCTGCTCAGACAGAAGGTGAATTCCTCCCTTTCCCAAACCTCCTCAAAAATAAGCAATTATCAACACCACTTGTCTTGCAGGCTGACATTCATCCTCTATCTCCACAGAGCAGCTAAGACCTGGGGAGCACTGAACAGCCGGAGGCAAGAGCTCCAGCTCACAGGCAGGGGTGAGTTAATCGCTGAGTTAGACTCAGAGATTCAGCAGCCCTGGTGCTGGCTCTGGCTGGCCCAGCAGCACACGTTGTGCATTGCCCTATCACAGCAGAAGGAAGGCATGTCAGCCATTCCCAGGCATGGCAAGCTGCTATGGAAACTGATGCTGAAAGAACAAGACAGCTCCACAGAGTCCGTTTGGACTCCAGCTGCTAAATCCCTTCTTCCCCTGCCAACGGCCACATCTCTGGGGCAAGGGCTCACTCCACCTGCTCCACACACAGCACAGCTTGTAGCTCAGATGTAGCCTTGAACCATTACTGGTTCATGGACACAATCAGATGGACAGCCAGAAGGCTCCCAAATGCTGGCATGACTCCAGCAGTGGATCATTCATCAGCCACAACACAAGAGCCTGAGCGGCAGGAACTCTGCCTGCTTTGCTCAGGCTTAACAAGACAATGGAGATATGCCTCTTGGGCACCTAGGAAGGCCTTGTATTTAAGGAATGATCTCATTTGTATATCAAAAAACTCCAAAGCCTTGGTGCTAATACTTGAAAGCATGAACAAAAGACCTGAAGAGCCCTAAGGGATTAAAAGAACTCCTCAGAAACCACATCCTAAGAGATTTACAGAAACCACTTACAGAATCACTTAACCAGAATGCAAGTTACCAAGAAGTTCATAGAGACATAGCTCTCTGTAGACTTAATATGCTTCCCTGGCAGCTCAATCTCCAAGAGGGTCAGATCTTAAACAGCAACTTGTGCCAAAATTGTACTTACCACTCCCCCTGAGCTAAAAACATCATGTCATCTATGGCCAGAGGGTCGGAGACAAAATGGAAACCGAAGAGGCCGGTGTCAGAGTAGGGGGTGTTGAATGGCTCAAAACTGTGGCAGAGATTGTGCTCCATAGCAAGCGCAGCCACTCTGCTAGACTGATTCTGTAAATAAGGAAATACTGTCAGCCATTTCACTTTCAGCTTCCTCACAGCTCAAATTCTTTCCCACTGAGCTGTTTTCACAAAGACCACAGACAAGACAGAGCGGAACACTCTGCTGAAGGAGAGCTTAATTTAGAGCCTTCATGTGGTCAACAGATGAGAATCACTGCTGGAAAAGCCACAGACAATGGCCTAGGAGTCCATCCAGCAAAACCATTTCCTTTCCCAGCTGCAGATGAAAAGCTGGTATGCACACCACCATAGGAGTGGGAGAAAATGAGAAGGACAAGGTCTCCCAGCAGCAGGGGTTATACAGCACAGTTATACAGGCCAGACAGATTCCAGACGATAATGAATGCAATACTGAGGTTTTAAACAAGTTCCAGTTGCTCTGCAGTTGTAAGGCAAGCTTGCATCATGAGACTGTAGAGTATTCTGTCCTGCTTCCATCACCACCCCCACCGAGTGGTTAGTTGTGAGGGTGGGAATAAGCTGCTGAGAATTCACCAGCTACACCTCTTCCAAACTTAGCAGAAAAGGTTCAGTTTATCTGCCAGCATCACCTCTCAAGAACTGGATTAGCCTCGATTACACTTCTATTCTACTTTCCAGGCTCCTAACCCCTTCACAGCTGGAAGTTAACCGCAACAGCCTCCCCTAAAAGTGCATCCACCTAGGGCCTCCATAGTACTTCACATTAAAAGGTGCCAGGCTCTCCCTATTGCACTCCCAAGATTCTTACCTTCCCACCTCCGAAAGTGCGGTCATAGCGCCCTATGATAGCATTAGCCACATTGAGGACCACGTTGTCTGGATCAGCCCAACCTGGCCCCTCCACAGCAAGAGCAATATGGGCAAGGGGCAGAGCATCATCTCTGGCACGGATCTGGAAAATCATCAAGGAGTGGGGAAGAACTGCATGAACACCATGATCTGTCTGCACCCTGCTGCAACACCAGGCTGACAAACTGGGGTACTTGATGTTACTCCAGTGAAATTAAACAATCCCAGGCAGTACTGAGCAAAAACCAGCTGCTCTGATGTGAGTTTTACATCAGATCATATGAGCAACAGTCTCACACTCCTAATGGATTTGGGTCCCATCTAAAACCCAACACGTGGCAATAAACCCCAAAAACAGAACATGGGAGCACTACCAAGATGGTGCATCATCAGCTCCTCCAAGATGCAGACTTTTTCACTCAGAAGCAGCTATAATTGGTTTCACATTCATTCAGTTGGGCAATAGCTGCTTGTTTTGATGGAGCCCCAAACAACTTTACCTCACTCCCTGTGAAGCGACAGCGTGTGAGGGTAGGCACAGTACTGTCCTTGGATGTAAAAGGCATCCCAGCAAAGTGTTGCTTAGCTGCATCTACCAGCTCTCTGTGGGAAATACCTGACAATGATAAAGAGAGAGATTTGCAGTCTTAAAACAAGCTAATTCAACAAAATTATCTCATTTTACATTAGCAATGTGTGACAGCGAGTTGATCACATCCTTGAAAATACCCAGGCTTCCCAGGATCACAAGGACCTAGAACTTACCTCCAGCAGCTGCCAGGACCATACGAGGTGCCTTGAAGTGAGTATCAATATATGAAGCCAGATCTCCTCGAGTCAGATGTCTGGAAAGAACATAGAGACCCAGAACATCAGCATCTCCAACTTGGGACGAATGAGGTTTAGGACAAGCAAGTTCACAGCGCAGAGACAGCAGTGATTCTCCTTCTTGTAGGGTAACAACACTTTTTAGAAGCGAGACTGCACTGTGTACTGTGTTTGCCCTGTGCTCTAATTCTAGAGCACAAAGAACGGGGACTGTTAGCCAAGATGGAGAGTTAAGGACAGACTTCAATACAGACTGGAGAGTACTGAACCCAGTCACTGAGCTAACACAAGGCCACTACTTTGATGAGCACCCCTAGCTCTCTAATTCCTCTCACAGTGTCAAACTGACAAGTATGGGAGAAGGTTCAACCTGTCCCTTCCAACCTCAGGAAGGGCTTGCACAAGGGGGTCTAAAGAATGTGAGCAGCATTACACTTCCACCAGCACCAATGGGGAAAACACAGGGCACAAGGAGAAGCCCATAGGCTCAGATCACCTCTGTGTACACACGGTGCAGTCACCACACCCAAGAAGCAGCAGTCATGCACCCCACCAACTGAGCCCCTGGGCTGTGCACCACATCCAGCCTGTTGCTCACTTGATATTCTCTGTGGTCCCCTCAACGGTCTGGGCCAGTGCAGTCCCCTGGTAAGCAGTGGCATGAAGGTAATCAAAGGTGACATCTGCCAGGCTGCTGTCCATTTCCTTCAACTCCTTAAGGATGACGCCACGCTCCTTCTCGATCTGAGAATCCTCCAGTGCCAAGTTCTGCACAAGGTCGCCCAGAAGCTCTACAGCTGCAACACAATTCCTACATTAGCATCCCACTGACTGCTACCCAGTGCTGCTGAAGGAACAGACACACAGGAGTGAGCAAAAACCACACTGGGGAGGGGGTGCAATGTAACAGAGCTGAGTGCTACCCATTCCCAAAGCATCTGGGAGGCACAAACACTGGTTTAGCAAGAAGTCTTCAAAGCAGTTTGCCAAGCACCCCTGCCAACAGAGTGCAGGCAACATCTGCAGAAGGTGAGGTATGTCAGAAGCAGGTACTGTTCCAGATACACACTGAATCCTTACAGAGAGTTTGTGATACCTACAGTGTAGCCCAGGTCTACAGTTAGGCCCTGACTTCAAATCACTGCCTCTGGCCAAAACTGACCCAGAGGAGTCAGCATGAGGCAGTACAGAGTACAAGGAGCACCTGCAAGAGCTGCACTGAGGACTCCTCACACAGCAGCTGTTGCTGACCTCAGTTTCTCAGCTCCACAAAACAATCACAAACTACTGAATCCCTCCCATCTTCCCTCCTGGCAATGCAGTGCAGCCTGACATAACTAGAGCTCTTGGTTTAGGGACACATGAACATACAGCCATGAAGCACCACATCCCTGCACTGCTCTCTTCAACTACCAACCAGAACCTCCAATTTACTGCTCTGCTACAACTTCAGTCCCTGCTCTGTTGGCAGAAAGAATGCTTGGGGGTGAGAAACAGAAGCAGATGCACTTGCTTAACCTCCCAATTAGACTTTGCTCCTGGCCATCCTACCTTTGGGCATGTCCTTGGACAAGGCCTTTATGTAGAAGGCAGTCTGCTCACGAGAGGTGTACCCATTCAGATGAGCACCCAGACTCTCCACTTCCTTCTCAAAGGCCGAGCCAGGACGCTTCTTTGTGCCCTAAAGTAAACCAGACAAACTCAATTATGAAACGAACAAACTTCCCTTTAGGGCATAATTAAAGCAATGAAAATAACAATAAAGACCTGAAGCAACAAAACTTGTCACACAATTCATAAAAGCCAAGGGCACATGCACAAGGCAAGAGATTTAAAACTTGGCTTATTTCCTCTAGATAAAGGATGGTTGAAGTGTATTTTGAAAGACCAACACCAACTTTCAATAAAGCTCATGTTTATTAACACACAATAAAGCTGCCTGAAAAAATAAAGGCTATCATCACCACTAACCAACACAAACTCAGCAGGGAAGGAGACAACCTCTGCTGAGACAAAGTGTTTGAACAGCACATCCCTGGAAGTAAATCAAGAACAAGCCTAAACCAAAAATAACCATGTTTCTAGCTCTCCAAGTAGTGATATTCAGAAGAAAACAAATAGGAAAGTATTCTTAATACAGGGTCCATCTCTTAAGGAGCTAGCCAGATGCTGTAGTTGCCCATGAAAGCACAAGTGAACTTGAGTCAGCAAGTCCAAGACTTAGATGTCTTCTGCCCTGTTCAGCAGACACCTGCATAATTTAAAAAGCAAGAACTGTAGACTCTAAACTTTGCTGGACCAGTAAAAAAAATGAAGAAAAATAAATGGCTACAGGAAATGCTGCTTTGAGCTCTCTGTGCTACCCTGAAGAAACACACTACATAACACAGTGCTCTACGTGTGTCATACTTGTTAATTACGTTCTTTCCTTTAAGAGGAAAAAGAAGCAAATAGTAAATAAGAGTTAACTTCATTCATGCATGCTTGCAAATTGCTGTACATTCAACCAGTGAGCACCACATGGGATAGATGCCTTCTGAGGTTTATTTTTATACTGTGTGCAAAGTCTCTAGGACTCAGATGACCTCATTTATGCCCTCTTTCAACAGCTACAGCCTCCAAAGCAATGTATGGACAGAATATTCAGGGCAGCTCTGTGCAGACCTAGCACACCTCCTTACCTTAAAGGCCAGGTGTTCCACAAAGAAACCTGCCCCGTTGGTCTTCGTGTCTTCATAGCGGCTCCCAGCCTTGATCCACACACCCACCTGGCAGCACAACCAGCGAGTACCAACATTAGAGAAAACAATCAGCATCCTAATGACACAAACGTAACAGCAGGGACAAGAAGTCTGCTCTACAGACATTACACTAGAGGCACCAAAATAAGAACAAACTAGGAACTGTTTCCTGCACACACTTTGGCTTTTGATCTAGCAGTTTTACCAAAGCTGGTTTTGCCAGAGAGATAACTTCTACTAATCACTTACTGCACATACAAAAACTGTAAGGCTGAGAAAACGTGTAGAGCATGAAAGCTTGTTTACAGACAATACAACACCAGCCTGTGCCTCCTGCTGCTACATGAATCCCACCTGTTCCCAAAGAGAAGCAAAGGGGTCTCTGTCAAAAGCTCTGGTTCAGACAAGATATGTCCTCTTCAGAAGCCCAGTTGCAGCCTAGGTAAGGCTGATTGTTGCAAATAAGTCCCAAACCTATGTTAAACTTACGGTGCAGGTTGGCTGATTGGACTCCTCTGAGGCTACTCGGAGGCCGTTGTCCAGGGTGGTGACATGGGTCTCAGGGATATTCTGGAGTGTCTGGGCATAGGTGGCAGCACCTCGCTTCCTTGTCAAAGTCAATAAAGCTGCCTGAAAACATAAAGCCTGTCATCACCACTAATCAGCTGTTCCCCCCGGCAGGGCCGGGAACCCAAAGGTTTGAACAGGTGGGAACTCCAGGAAAGAGCCGCACGAACCGGTCACAACCCAGTACCGGGGCGGAGAGAGGACAGCGGGCCCGCGGCAAGCCCCGCACTGGTTGACAGTGACAGGTGCCACAGCCCTCCGCCCGCCCGGCCCCGCTCCGGGCCCCGAGGGGTCCCACAGCCACCGCCGCCCGGCCCGCACCGCCCGCCGCGTCCCCATGACCTTCCCGGCCGGCGCACAGGCGGGGCCCGCCGGCCGCGCCGCACCGCGGGGCCTCCCGCGGCCTGGCCGGGCTCTCCCCGGCGCTGCCCCCGCGGGGCGCGGTGACTCACGGAGGGGCGCGGGCCCCACAGCAGCGCCCGCCCGGCCGCGCTGCCCGCCCGGCACACTGAGCGCGCCGCCATCTTGTTCTTCCGCCGACCCACCGACCGACTGCGGCGCGCCTGCGCGGGGCCGGGGCGGGGCGGCGCGTGCGGCTGGGATCGGCGCGCACTGCGCGGGGCGGGCGGTGGCTCCCCCTGGTGGCGGGAGGGCGCGGCGGCGGGCGCGGGTACGGGGCGGCTCGGGATGGGGGCTCGTGGAAATGGGAGTCCCGGGGGATGGGGATCCCGGGGATTGGGATCCCAGAGAATGGGGATCGTGGGAATGGGGATCCCTGGAGAATGGTAGGGACAGAGGTCCTGGGGAATGTGGGTCCCGGGTCCTGGGGAATGAGGATTCTGCAGATAAGGATCCAGGCGATTGTGTGTCCTGAAATGAGCATCCCGGGGAATGGGGATCCCAGTGAATGGGGATCCCCGCCTACATTGCTCCTTCGGCCGCAGCCCCACGGGCCCAGAGCAGATCATGGGGAGAAATGGCAGAAAAGGGTCAGAGGGAGGATGCTGGGGAGCCCACCCACAGGGAGGCCGTGCCCAGCAGTGCTGGGGTGCAGCTGGGTGGCTTGGCCTGAAAACACCATTATTGAGGAAAGGGCATTGACCCCAACCCTGACAAACATCACATAGTTTTATTCATGACACCAGCCTGCTGCTGGGAGCTGGACCCCCTTGATTGCTCCACCACCCCCTATACCACGTCCTGGCCCAGTGGGACAGGCCCGTGATGGGGCGAAGTGGGGGCACCAGATGGCCCCTCGACATGACAGCCAGCAGCAGCTCTGTCCAGCAGCAGCCCCATCACAGCAGGGCTTATGGACAGGGCAGGGCCCCAGCGCTCAGAGTCCAGAGGGGCTGGTGGGCATCAGGGTCTCTCTGGGCCCCAGGGTGGGAGAGTTGGTGCCAGCAGGGTGGCAAAGCCTTCCTTTTCTGCACGGCTCCTGGGGGAGACATCTTCCTCTTGAGGGGCTACAGTCTGGTGCTGTGGTCCACCTAAGGGGGGAAGACAGGGTGGGGTTGGTGTGGCTACCCTCTCCATTGCCATGCTGGCAACAATAAGGGTGGGTGCTCACCGAGGCCTGGCACTGCTGCCTGCTGATGTGCATCACGGCATCGTGCACCGAGGGGAAGAAGGAGTGCTTGGTGATGGCTGAACTGAAGAAGTTGCCCTGCTCCAGCTGGGTCAGGACGGATACTGTGTGGAGGGAGAAGAATCTAAAGTGATGGCACCTAGCTGAGCCCCCCCACCCACCCAGGACAACCTCCTCCCTCCTCCTGTGTTGCGGGGGACACCAGGGTCACCACCAGGTATCCAGCTACGAGGCTCAAACTGGATCCATGGGACAACCTGTAGCACCTGTCCCCTGGGAAAACCCTGGGAATGGGAGCACCATGGAGGGACACCCCAGGCTATCAGCTGTGTGCCAAAGGGGTGGCCATGCCCAGCAGGGGCTCATGACTCTACAGATCCCCCTCACCCGGGCAGCTGGCAATGAAGACGTCCACTTCTATCTCACGGAAATCCCTGAAGATCTGCAAATGGCAAAAAACATTTTACCCAGGAAGAGGGATGGGCAGCAGCCATCTGGCCACCCTACAGGGCCCTGGAGACACCCTCAGTGAGGCTGCTGTCCTGCCTGCTCCCTGGCCTCTTACATTCTTCAGGATCTTGATGGCAACGGTGTCCACAAAGCTGACGGGGCTGAAGTCCAAGATGACGGCGTGGAAGCCGGGCTGGGGCAGCCCCAGGCTGCGCAGGGTGGGCTCTGAGGGTGCACTGCTCTCCCCAGCGCTCAACTCAATTACTGCCACACCTGGACCATCCTCAGTATTCTGGGGGAGGAAAGGAGATGTGGCGTCATTGCTCCAGGACTGGCTGCACCCCAGTCGTGGCAGTGTTCCCCTGGCCTCACCCTGCCCTACAGTGCAGCAGGGCTTGGTGAGGCTCTTTGGCTGTATGAGGGCACAGGCAATGGGTGGCCCTGGGAGTGGGTGCCCCTCTCACACCTTCACCCACTTCTGGGCTCTTTCAAGATGCATCAAGAGTCACCCCTCTCCCCAGCACCACTCCCCAGAGCGGGGCTCATTAGCTGGCACCAGGCCAGCCTTTGCCCTTGTTCTTAATTCTGATTAACTTGCCAAAAGGTTAATGACTTGCTGGCTCCACCACATAATCATTAACAGCCCAGCTTTCCCACTGACCTTGGGTGTGTTGCTGTGACCCTGTTCAGTCCCAGTGCCTTTCTCACCAATTGGCCCTAAACCGAACTGGGAACCCTGTGGGCCACTGAGCCCCACCAGTGCACTGACAGGAGCATCAGGGCCAGGCAGGGAAGAGGTGCAGGATGTCACTGGAGGGGTGGTCCCCTGCATCAGGGAAGCACCTTTTTCTTCTTTGCCTTCTCCAGTTTCTTCTGCTGTTTCTTCAGCTTCTTGAGGGCCTTCTTCTTCTTCTCAATCAGGCGGTCCACATCGATGCCACTCTGCAGAGGGATGCAGCCTTGTGTCCCCAGCTGCCTCAATACCACCCTGTTGTTGGCAGGCAGGGGCACAGGGAGCACTGTGGGTCTGGTGGCTCTCCTACCTTCTTCTTCAGGGCCTCAGCGTACAGCTCCACGTTGGCAAAATAGATAGTGGAGGAAGAACGGAAGATCTTCACGCCAGGGACCTCATGTGCCTGGGGGCAGATGGGGAGGATGCTACCCCGGGGATGGAGCCTGCATCCTTTCCCTCCCCCACACCAAAATGCCCCCAGCCCCTTTTCCCAGTGAGCCACTGCTGGGGGTGCTTTGAACTGCCCCCCATCGCAGGCAGCTGTTCCCCCACCCCTGATGCTGTTACCATCTCATATTCCGCCACATCCCTGTAGACATCAGTGTTGGAGATGCGCCCCAGGATGGAGTAGTGAGGTCTGTGGGGAGCAGAGCAAGGGGCTGAGGTCATCACAGCCTCCTCCTTCCCTTGGGGTGTGGCAATGGCCCCAGCCTTGGGGTACTCACAGCTGGCTGCGGAAGATGACCGTGAGCAGCCCAAAGGCCACCGAGACTGCCAGACCAATGTCCAAGTTCAGCAAGAGGGTGGCCACGAATGTCACAATCCAGACCAGCTGGAGAGGGGACACAGTCAGCGGCAGCACAACCTCCCTGCTGGTACCCACAAGCCTCAGGGAGGGTGGAGAAACCCTCTCCAGGGACAAGGGCACAGCCCCAGGTCTGGCCAGCACCTTACCAAGTCCACCTTGTTGGACTTCCAGAGTGTGCTGAGGTCTCTGAACTGCTTGAACATGCCCTTGAGGTTGGCGATGATGATGGCAGCCAAGATGGCCTAGGAGAGAAATCTCTAGCTATGAGGAAGCTGAGGGCAAGTCTGGGGATGGTTCTTTGCTGTTCCCCTAACATATCACCATGCCATGGGACAGGCACAGGGGTGGGACCCCACAGAGGCTGTGGGACTAGATGTACCTTGGGCAGGTCCCGGAAGAGCTCTCCAATCTTCAGGATGGTCACCAGGATGACCAGGGATGCGATGACGCCAGCTACCTGTGCAGAAGGAGAGCAGGAAGTGAGGGGTGAGCCCCCTTTGCTTGCTGTGCTTCCTGCCCCTGGTCCAGCCCTAGAGAGGGAGGCAGTGCTGCCCAGACCCACCTGGCTGTTGCCCCCTGTGCTCTCCTGTACCAGACTCCTCGACATGGAGCAGCTGATGGCAAAACACTGGAAGAAGCCTCCCAGGAAGTTGCAGAGGCCCAGTGCAATCAGCTCCTGCAGGGACAGAGCAATGGCAGGGGAGCACCATTCTTTCATGTGGCTGCAAGAAGGGCAAGCTTAGCTTTCAGCCAGGGTGGGGGCATCTCAGAGCATCACCTGGTTGCTGTCCACTTTGTAGCCATGTTTCAGGGCAAAGATTTTGCCCAGGGAGATGCAGATGGCGTAGCCTACCACAGCAATGGCAAAGGCATTGCCCACCACCTGCCCAAAGTAGCTGACCTTAGGGGCCACAGGTGGCTTCAACCTACATTCAAGAAAGAAATGTGGCTCAAACAGGGGTTCTGTAGGCAGCACAGTGCCCTGGCACAGCCCCCTTCACCACCAGGCCCTGCTCACCCACTGGGGATGTTGCCCACCACGGAGATGCCAAACTTGTCATTCAGGTTGACGCCATAGGAGATGCCAGTGGAAACAATGATCTGGGGGAGAATAACTGGAGTGAGGCAGAGCCTTCTGCACAGGGACTGTGGTGGAGGAAGAGGAGGGCACAATGAATGCCCTGGGGCTGCACTTGGCAAGGAACCCCACCCCAACCCTCCCCACCCTGAAGGGGACACAGGTATGCCAAGTACTCCTGACTGCATCCCCTCAGGAAGCTGGAGCAGCTCTGGGTACCGTGATAAGCTCGATGGGGATGGGCATGGGCAGTTTGGCGGCAAACTTGTGGTTGAGCTCTTTCACAATTAAGATGACCACTATGGCAATGATGGCAGTCACCAGGGTGCCCACATTGGTGTCCGGCAGCTTCTTGCAGAGATCAATGACTGTCTAGAGAACACAGCAGGAAGGAATGTGCTTAGGAAAGCAGATGCTTCCCTGGCAGGTTTTTGGAGGCATCCATGTGCCCCACAGGCAAGCAGCAGGGGTCCTTGGGTGCCAGCAAGCCCCCACTCACCACAAACAGTGAGAGCGGCCCTGAGGGCTCACTCTGGGAGACTCCAAAAACATTCTTGAGCTGAGAGACAAGGACGTGCACAGAGGCAGCAGTGGTGTAGCCACGCACCAGCGGGTCTGAGAGGTAGGTCACCACGAAACCAAACTGCAGGAGGCCCAGGGCCACCTGGAAGGAGAGACGGCAGAAATGACCCACAGGTTACTGTCTCCCGTTCTGTGCTGTACTAGGCTGGGACCACCTTACCTGGAAGATACCCGTCAGGACAGTGATGGTGGCCACCAGCTCCACCCTGGTAGCATCCCGTAATTCCTCATTGACCGTTTGATTGCTGCCATTGACGGACTCCAGGAAGTTCTCACTGGGCGCCAGGGATTCTGTCAAGCTCCCGATCATGACAGAGATGACGGCGAAGGGACCTGAGAACAGATAGACCAAGGTGGGCACCAGGTCCTCTCTGAGAGGACCTCTTAAGGGGTCAGCTCCTCTCTCCTCAGGCCAAGCTCAAAGCACACACACTGTGCTTCGGCTCTGGCTTGGCCAACCCCCTTCTTGGTGGAGTGAAGTAAAGGCAAGAAAAGTCCCCCTCAACTGCTGATGTGGTAATGCTGTGCCATGGACACCCTTGCACCTTCCCCACCGGTGCTGTGCAAGCACGTGGTCCCTCAGCTCACCCACAGAGTTGTGCCTTGATGTTCCAAAGAAGAAGTAGAGGAAGACGGGGTAAAAGGAGGAGTAGAGACCCGTGACAGGTGGCAACCCAGCCAGCAGTGCATAGGCAAGCCCTGGAAGGTGGAGCAGGGAGAAATGTCATTAATGGCAAATCCCTGGCCACCCCACCTGTGGGGAGCCCCTGGCAGCCTGGGCATGGCATCACTCACCCTGGGGCAGGTGCATGATTCCCACACTGAAGCCTGAAATAATGTCTCCCAGGAGCCAGTCCTTGATGGGGTAGCGGGGCAGCCAGCGCAGGAAGGGCAGGAAGCGGAACAGCAGGGACTTGGCACCAGAGCATGAGCAGCTGGCAGGGAGGGAGCAGGAGGTGAGGTTGAGCACAAGTGCAGAGGGCTTGGGGACATTAGTGAGGGGTTATGGGGCCCCATGGGAAGCAATGGGATCTGTGGCACCCTCAGTTCCATCCACTGGAGTCAGGTTGTTCCCCCAGGCAGGACGACGGAGTGGGGACATGGTTATTTGGGTTTAGGGAAATGAGCCCCCTGGGTCTGCAGTTCCCTGTGGCAGTGGGGTTGGGATGCACAATGCCTGGCAAGGTCCAGGCACATGCCCCTGGCCACATGGTCTTACCTGATCTTGCGGAGACGCAGAGAGGGCTTAGTGGGAGGTTTCCTCTTCGCCACCTCCTCCAGTTCAGCCTCACTCAGCACCTTGCGGGGCCCTCGGTGGCTCAGGGCCATCTCTGCCGCCATGCCCACCTGACTCTCCGGAATGCCAGTCCACTGCAGGGACACAAGGGACAGCTCAGCCACATCCCCATGGCCAGGGGCAGCCAGCAGCCCACCAACCCTGCAACCCCTCCTCTAGCTCCACTTGCCCCACAGAACCATCCCATCCTGGCCAGGTGGGCAGGAATGGTCCAGAGGATAGGCATGAGCTGAGTTTTGGAAGTCCTGAAGTAGCAGCAGCAGCAGCTCAAAATGGAGAGGAGCAGGCAGTCACCAGGTGGGTAGAGAGGGAACTGAGGCTTCAGCAGTCAGTGCTGTCCACTTCTGCCCCACAACAGCCCCATCTGCCCCACTGGAACGCACGGGTGGGGTCTGCCAGGACAGCTGCCCCGGGGAGGGCTCCCACTCCACCTGTCCACGCAGGACCCACCTTGGTGCCAACTGCCCTTCCCCTCCGTGTAGTGCAGCAAGGCAGGGCAGTGGGCCAGCACAGCTGCTGAGCAGAGCCCCAGCCATCTCACAGCCCTGTCTGCAGACTTTGTCCCTTTACACATGAGGGGAGCAGGAATGTGAACCCCCGGCAAATGCGATGGCTCACCATCCCTCCAACAGTGCCCTCCACTGACCCCACCAGCGTAGAGCAGGATGAGCCTGTGAGCAGAGGAGCTGGGCTGGGCTGGGCTGAGGTCTCACCCTTCACAGGGCTGAGATGGTGGGACTGAGGAATCTGTACAAATCCACAGCTTTGCCTTGGTCAAGGCTCACGCTGAGAGCTGCACCATCCTGCCAAGCCCCCCCCAGCTGGCGGCCTACTCTGTGTTTAGGTGCTCACCCAATTGTAACTGGACCCATGATCCCCTCACTGGGTGCCCTGCCCAGTTCTAAGGTGCTCACTCACTTACAAATGGAGCCACGATCCCCTCACTGAGTGCCTGGGACTGTGCCAGCCTGAGTCCCTGTGTTACCCCCAGCTCTCCTACCTGGTGTGGAAAAATCGGTCACAAGCTGCCAGTCAGGTGCACACTCTGCTTCCTCCTATTTATTAAAATCAGCCCATGATCTTTGAGACACCGCTCCCTGCCTCCTGCCCATCCTCTTGCCCTGTCGAGAAGCCATCCTGCTTCCCAGCCCCACTGCTGTCCAGTACCCACCATGCTCCCCTTGGTGCCTTGGTGTGCTAGGTTCCCCAGCTGTGGCAGACCCAGCACTGTCACCACTGTCCTCAAAGCCATCCCATTCTGAGGACTGTCTAGTACATTCTCAGCTCCTGGTCTGCAGCCATATCCAGGATGCTGCCATGCCTGACCACCTGTGGCAGGTGCAGGGCATGGGGCTTCTTGGCACTGGGCAAAACCTGGTGGCAACCTCTGGCCAAGAGCTGCCTCCCCAGGGAACTGCTTGGGGCCCCACCATCACCTTCCTGTGCCCCCGCAACTCCCATGGCTGTCTGCTCCCCAACCCATGTCCTGGAGCTGGAGCTGTGACCAGGAGGACAAGGAGGGTTACCTGCAGCCTCTGGTCATAGCATGCAGGGTATTTTCCCCAGACCCCTTGCTTACCTGCTGGAAACAGGTGTGCTGTGCCCTGTGGACTGCCTTGGTCTCACAATTTGCACATACCCAGCTGTTATCTTGTTCCAAAGGTCCCCTGCGGGCACTATAGTCCCACTGAACTCATCACACTTCCCTGGGCTCCATCAAAACCTGGAATTGGTTTCAGGGAATTTCTGAGTCACCTTTGGCCCAGGCCCATGGGGACACGGACACGGCAGCGGAAGTCCAGGCTCAGATGTCTGACTGGCAGCAAGGTTTGGCATGAAGGCAATGGGCAGGGCCAGACATTATTGTCCTGAGCCTCCTGGATGGTAGGATGGGGCTGATAAGTGGCAGGAATGGTGACACTTTCCAGGGCTGGAGCAACTCTTCTCCATCCTTGGAGCCTGGTGGGTGCAGCCTGTGGCCACCTTGGCTCTCTGTGGTGAGCACAACCCAGGTCCCACAGCTTTCAGGCAGTGGGGCTGAGCCTGCTCCCTTAACCTCCCCCCATCTCTGGCTCTCCCTGTCTACCCTCATGCCCATCAGTGGTCAGACAAAGGCATGTCCAACACAGGCACCCACATGCAACTGCTGCCTCTTAATTTATCCACTCCACCAGCATGGAATGAGAGGCCATCGCAGGGCTCCTGCTTGGAAGCCAATAGCACCCCATGTCATTTACTGCCTCCTTATCACCGCTCCCTGTCCCCACCCGTGCCATTCCCTCCCGCACTCCAGCCTTCAGCCCCTCACCTGCACCCCAGGCTGGTCACTCTGCCTGGCCCCTCTTCACTGCCCCACCGGCTCTCCCTGGCCCTCACGCCCCAGCCAGCCTCGGGAAGGGCTGTAGGACAGGATCACAGCTCCTGTCACTGCCAGCACAACTCCTGACAGCCGCCCTGATCTCAGCCCCCAGCTGCTCAGGTGACAAAGCCTGAAAGGGACAGAGGGATAACAATTGATGGTGACCCTTGCTCAGGGCGCTGTGGATCAATGCTGCCCTTTGCTCACCTGCTCTTTCCTCTTCAACAAAAGGGAGGGACAGAGGGCACCAGGATCACGCTCAGCCTCCCTTCCCCTCACTTCCTCCTCCTTGCTGGCAGCCAGCTTGACCCCGCTGAGGTCATGCAGCCTTTGGAAAATGGACCTTCTCCCCTTTGCCTAGGTCAGGTTGTGGGTGCTGGCAGCTGCCAGGCACGAGCCACACAGCTCACCACAGCCACTGTGGCATTGCAGCCATGTCAGCCACGGCTAGGGCTGCTGGGCACCACCACAGCCAGTCCCATCTCTGGGTGAACCAGCCTGGACACAGCCTAGTTCAAGCAATTGGCAGCACATGAAGACGCCATCCCCTGGTCACCTGGCCCTGGGCCACAGTGACTCCCCATCAGCCTAGGAACTGGCTGTGAGCTCCTGCCCAAGCCCCTTCTCAATATCACCTCGAGCCCAGGCACTGCATCCATAGCCCCAGTGATGGATCCCCAGCACGGGAAGAGATGGCACAGAGGCCAGCACGATTTTATAGACTTTTATTTCCAAATCTGGCGCTTCCATGATACACTTTTACACAGCTGGAGGTGGGGTGTGGGCATCTCCCCACTCCCTGCCAACAGAGTCAGGAGACAGAGAGAGGAAAAAACCCCAACCAAATCCCCCAAAGGAAAAACCCGAACTCAAGGAGGATGCTCCCCAGAGCCCAGGTCACAGCACTACAATCAGGGACCAAGCTGCAGACTGGTCTGCAAGAAACAGATTCCTGCTTCTTGACTGGCCCAGCTCAACAAGGATGGCCACCAGCTCTGCAGGGATGGCCACCAGCTCCGCTGCTCTCTTCTTTTTGGCACTTGACACTTGCTCTCCATTTGGCACCAGCATAAAGAGACCCATGCCCAACTTGGCAGAAACATGGGCCCTACAGCACAGCAGAGACAGGATCCCAGGACTCTGGTGCTGGCACTGCACAGCTGGAGAGAAACTTGTAAACAAGCTTGTTCCCAAAGGCAAAGATGGGCAGCGTGGAGGGGCCTGGCTGTTCCCAGCATGTGGGACCAGCAAGCTTTCCCTCTGCACACTGGTCCCGAATGGCATGTAAACATGTCAGCAGGGCCTTCTCTCCTCATCCCTGGGAAAAGGATGACAGTGAGCCTGCCTTGTCAGGGCTGTGCTGGGGACCCATGGCACTCCCAGTCACCAGCCCTTCTGTTCCCTCCATGCTCTCCCCACTGACTTGTGGATGCAGCCAAGAGGCCTTGGCCTCCCCAAGGGCTTGGAGGACTGCAGCACGAGTCCCCTCCTGTAAACACGTCAGGCTGGGCTACAGTAAGATGCCACGGCAGTGTGGTAGTAAGGCAGTAAGGAGCACACGGTCACGCAGCCCCGAGAGCACCATGGGGGTGAAAGGGAACGTGCTGGCCCCCCGAGCCAAATGCTCTGACCTGAGGCTGGGGTAGGCACAGAGAAGTGTCATCTCACAGCAGGGCCAGTAGCAGCTCGGGGTCAGGCCCCAGGCTGAGCAGACACCATCAGGGTAGCCTGAATTTCTAGAGAGGGCAAAGTGCTGTTTATCTCCATCTCCCAAAATTCAGCCCACTCTGAGCTGAGGTACTCTGCTACTCAGGGGAGAGCAGGTGTACACAGAGCCTGCAGGGAACCAGCTAGATACAATTTTTTTGGGCAATGCTGGATCCTGAAACTGGAGCCACATCATGCTCCTGTGGATGCTAGTCCTCTGCAGACTGAGCACTGGCTCTGGGGAAAGCCAAGCCTGCTGCTGAGCAGGGCAAGGGTCATCCAGCTCCTTGCCTAGACCCACAAACCAACTGAGGTTTGCTCTGTAACATGCAGGTTTAAAGAGCACAACACTGAGTGGATAAAAACACAGTGCTCACTTGCTGAGTGAAGGAAACCAGCACTGATGAGAGTGAGACCATCCTGGTACAGGACAGGACTGCACAGCAGAGCTTGTCTCCTCCCCAGCAGGTTCCTAGTGCTGAATTTGCTGCCCTATTCACGTGTGCTCTCGCTGGCACACAGCCTCAGCTCACAGACAGAGCAGCCCTAAAGGGGGGATCCCACAGGATGGCAAAGGGAGGCCTGGCTGCAGGGGGCTGAGGGACACCAGGCAGGAGGGTGGCACCAAGACATGTGGAGCTGCACGGTGGGAGAGCAGGGGGCAGCAAGCCCAGCTGCCCTTCAGTGGAGATAGGACAAAGCAGTGCCAACAAAGCATTAAGGACTGCCTGGCACTGTTTCTCCAGTCCACTGGGATTGTGGTCCTGGTAGCCCCAGAGAAACTGGCAAGGGGCTGTTGGTGAAACAAATGCTCTAGGTCCTGGGAACAGACCATCCGTAAAAATAACCATAGACATTTCTCTTCTCTCTGATTACAAAGATAAAAAAAGGTAGAAAACCCTCCCCTGTCCCCATATCCTGGGCTCCATTTCTGTCCCCCTGCCACTGCCCACCCTCCACACACACACAGGCACACCCCACATACAAACAGCTCGCAGATAAAGAGCTTGGCCCCAGGGGGTTGGAGATGCCACCCTCGCCCAGTACTACCTGTCACACCAGGCAGGTGACGGAGAACATGGCAGCAGCCAAGAGCCTGGAGGCTCCTAGCAGTGGGTGGTGTGGGCTGCCAGCCTCTCAGCCCACAGGGCAGGGGAAGGCAGGGTTGGTTTTGGGCCTCTGACAACCATCAGTTCTGGCCCCTGCTCCATGGGGATACCAAACCTCAGCTGGCAGTGCCTGGCAAAGGGCCTTGCTTCTTCCATCTCTCTTGTGGACAGCTTCAACCCCTCAGGAATGGCCATCGTTTCTCATTATTCTTCTCAGAGAAAGAAAAACAGCGTTAAGCCACAGCATCTCTCCTGCTCCAGCATCCTTCCCCTGCTATGCTAGATGGGGACAGGGCAGAAACCCTCTCCTATGCCAGGGCAGGAACAACTGCCTCCAAGTCCCTGAGTTCAGGGAAGAGGGAAAGAGGGATGGGATGGGATGGGATTGGATGGGATGGGATGGGATGGGATGGGATGGGATGGGATGGGATGGGAGCAATATCAGCAGGGAGCAGAGCTAGAGGGAAAGGGATGACATACTGGAACACAGTCCCTGGAGAGAAATGTGGCTGGGGCAGGCAGGGCTTCCCTAAGACTCTTTCTCTCCAGCCAGTCTAGCCCTTGCATACATCCATTGGGACTTAGAACCAGAACTGACCAAGTGACCAGCCAGGAGGCCAGCCTGCCTGCACAGAACATCCTCCCTGAGTCCCCACAGGCCACAGGTGAGGGCCTGAGGCTTCTCCCTGCCCAGTCACTATTTAGGACCACCTGCCACTCACTCGGGGAGCTCACCCTTACACAGCCCTCTCCCTCCAAAATAAACCCCTTCGGGAAGAAGCCAGGCAGGCAGACAATGCAGAAGACCTGGCTGAGGAAGGAAGGAGCACACTTACTCTGAGTCTGGTGACAGCTCTGAAATGCTGTGGGAGGTGGCAGAACGAGGTGTCGAGGGACACACTGCAGAGGGCGTCGAGGTCTGCATGGCAGAGGGGGTAGCGGTGGTCTGGGGGCCTGAAGGTGTGCTGGAAGATTGCACCGAGGACAGGACGGAGGAATTAAAAGAAGCAAGGATGGAAGAAAGGATATCTAACTGTTCAGTGGAAGGATGTCGACTGGGAATGGCCTCCAGGTTCTCCCTAGAAGGTTGTCTCCTTGACAGCGGTTCTAGGCTTTCCCTAGACAGCTGCCTCCGAGAGAGACTCCCCAGGTTGTCCTGCGAGGGCTGCCTGCTAGGCACTGTGTCCAGAGGCTCTCTGGAATTAGATCTTCTGGACAAAAAGTCCAGCTGCTCCCTTGAAGCTTGTCTAGCTGATGCTAGCAGGTCCCTTGAAGGCTGTTTTCTAGAAAGCAAATCCAATTGCTCTCGAGAAGTATCCCGACTTGGCAGCATGTCTATTCGGTCTCTGGACACTTGCCTACTTGGCAATGTGTTTAGCCACTCTCTAGAGACTTCTCTTACCGGCCCACAGTCTAGCTGCTCTCTTGACCCAAATCTGCAGGGTAAAGCATCAAGGCAGTCTCTGGAGCCTTGCCTCCGGGGCAGTGTGTTCCCATGATCTCTCTGACTGGGCCTAGCAGCAAGTAGATCCAAGTTTTCCCTAGATGCATGTCTGCTGGGGATAGTTTCCAGGTGTTCAGTAGACCCATGCCTGCTGGGGATAGTGTCCAGCTCCTCTCTGGACCCATGCCGGCTAGGCACAGCTTCCAAGCAGTCTCCAGAGTTGTGCCTGCTCAGCTGCTCCCGGGACATCTGTCTCCTCATCAGCATGTCAAGCTGCTCGCGGGACGAGTACCGGCTGGCTGGCTGCGACAGACTGCCGGCCCCAGAGTAGATCCTGCCATAGGAGGCAGCAGGGACAGCCCTGTGACCCAGCGTGGATGTCTTGTACCACGTCAGCTCATTTGTCATCCTGCCAACGGGTGGCAAGCCCTGGAGAGTCGGAGGGTACTGGAGGCGGTTCTTCAAAATCCCTGCACCGGACAGAAAGAGAAGTCAAATATTTGCACAACAGCAAGAAGAGCAGGAAAACCAGGCAGATAAGCCATGCCTCCCCAAGGGCATGGCCACACGGATCTGATGCTGAGCCTTCAGTGTCACGTCAACCTGAGACAGGCAAGGCCACCCTTGCCTGTTTGCTCCAGATTGTTACCTTTTCTCTGCCGTTGGGTCTGGGTGAGGGAGTTCTCATCCCCACTGGTCAAAGCCAGGTCTGGCTGATTATTGTTGGCTGCATCCTTATTGATGTCCAATCCCAGCTTCCGCTCAGAGCCCCACTTCTGCAGGGAGCAGGGATGAACCTCGCACTCGCCCAGAGCTGGCCAATACGACATGAGGTCATTGCCGTCCACATCTGATGAAGGACACAGCAAACCAGACCCCAGAGAAGAGGGATGAATATTTCCATGAGCAGCAATTGAGCCATCACAAGACACGGCCTGACCCCCAGGGAGCTGAGCTCATCTTTTTCCCTGCCAAAGCCCCGGGACTTGCCTTTGGGAGTGGTGTTGGCAGGGTTAGTGAGGAGGCGTTCGCTGTGTGCCGCCCGCTTGAGCTGGCGCTGGAAGCGACCCCGCAGGCGTACGTTCTCCTCGCTCTCTGAGGACGGGATGGAGAGGCTGCGCTCTTCATCCAGAGACAGGTCACTGTCCGAGTCTGAGTCCTGGTCTGTAGGAACACAGTGTGTCAGGGAGACATTTGGAATGAGAGTGGGAGAGGTTCCTGCTGTCAGGAACCATGCTCATTAGAGTGCCTTAGCCCTTGCTGCCCCTCCCTCAGCAGTAGCCTGTGCCAGCTCCCCAGGTTTGATCACCAGGTAACTGTGAGAGCAGCCCAGCTCCATCTTATTGCACCTCCCTGTAAGGCAGCTGCAAATAGCCCTAAGATTCCCTCTACCTCCTCTTCCAGACTGAGCAAACACATGTCCCTCAGCCTCTGCTTCCCTGTGCCATGCCCCAGCCCCAGCTGGTCTAGCTCCAGTGAGTCAAATGCCTGTGCTGCACTGTGGAGCCCAGCGTCCCCAGAGATCCCACAACAGCCTATGTCCCCTTGTTGCCTCCCCCATTTCTACCTCCTTGGGGACTGGCTATGCCCTTTGCCATCTGTCTAGGAAGAGGCTGTGCTAAATGACACAATGGCTGCCTCTCCACAGATGAACATGGGGTGGAAGATGTAACCATACAGCCAGAGCCTGTACAGAGAAGAACTTTCCAAACCCAGCAACGGGGCTGAGCCTTACCTCCCCCAGCATCACGGTGGAACATTGCCACATCGATGTCTGTGGGGCCAGCGTGGGCCAACAGGCTGTGATCCAGGGCCGAGCCCTGACGTGCTGCCACGTTGTCTCTGAAAGAGGGGAGGCTCAAACTGTCATATTGGCAAGAGCCTCTGGCTCTGCCCAGGCAGCGCAGTCCCCCAGAACCCGGCTGCTCCCTACCTGAGGTAAGCGCGCTGGCTGGAGTGGGTGCGGGCAGAGCGCACGCTGCTCACCGAGGACACGGTGGAGGCCCCCAGGGTGATGCGGATGAGCCCGCTCTCCTCAAACAGTGCTGTGTTGTTGTAGGCGTTGGGGCCCTGGGGAGGTGGGAGAGGGTATGTGCCCTGTTAAGGAGTTGCCATGGCAGCCCAGGGGAAGTGGGGACATCCCTGTCAGCTCCTGTCCCAGACATGCAGCCTGAGCCCAGCGCCCTGGGCTGCTCTGCTCTCGCCCACCTGTGTGCTCCTCGTGGCCTCCTCACTCTGCCCCTTCTTGCTGAGGCAGCCCAGCTTCCATGCCTCCCACACCTCCTCATTCAGCACACAGAACAGGACCAGCACTGCCAGGCCCTGTGGGGAGAGATGCCATGAGAGACAGGCCTTCACTGCCAGCTGAGCTGCTTGCCAACAGTGCCAGCAGCAGGACAGCCCCTGGCTCCTCCAGAGCCCAGTGTGGCCACAGGACTGGGATGCACCAAAGACCCCCAATACCAGGGAAAGCTAACACCCATAGTGGCCATGGATGAGGGAGGAAAGAGTGGGGTGTCCTCCTGTCTGGCAGTGGCCAAGGAGCAAATGGCAGGGTCCCCAGCAGCAACACCAGCCACAGTGGTGGGAGAAGGTTGGCAGGGTGCTGCCATGGATCGTATTTTGGGTGTCCAACATCTCCATCACATGCTGTCCTCCTGCTCTGCCCTATCAGGACATGGAGGCACCTTCCCTCCAGATGGTCCCTGCTATCCCTTGGATGTCACCTCTGAACCAAATGCCTTGCAGCCATTTCTTGTTCTGTGTGACTGCTCACCACAGGCACAGCAGCAAGGACTGGCAGGAGTCACTCAGTGCCACAGAGGTGACAGCAGAAGGGACAAGGAGCTCAGTGAGATGCTGGGAGCTCAGCTCAGGGCACCCACTCTCCACAGAGGGCCGTGGGGACCACAGGGATGCTCTCCTGGGCTGACCCATGCCCTCCCCAGCAGAGGCCGGGCAGTTACCTGGAGGCTGCAGAGGACAGTGTAGAGGTAGTGGAAAGCCAGGACACTGTTGTTGACAGCCAAGAGGCCAAAGAGCCAGGTAGTGCTAATAACTAGAAGCAGAACAAAGGAGCTCCGTAACGTCATGCTGGAGAGAGAGAGAGAGACAGACAGACAGGGACACAGACACACACCGAGAGGTTAGTGCGTACTGTTAATCTACAGTCTAGTGCTCACAGACAGAGATCCAGAGGGGAAAGCTCCTGCAGAGACCTCCCTGCTGCACCCAGCACTGCGGGCACATCCCTGCACAGCAGCCCAGCTCCCCTGACTCCCAGGCCTTCCCTTCTGGATCACACATGGCAAACACATGCCCAAATGACGCAGGTCATTTAGAGCCACAGAGAGCTGAGCCACGCTTCAGGGTGGGCTCAAGAGGGAGTGGGGAAAGGTCTCAGGAGCATGTAGGAGAGGAAGAAGCAGGTGCCCATAGCTGACAAGGGCTGAGTGCTGAATCCAAGCAGACACAAGATGTGGCTGTGAGGGCAGGTGGTGAAAGGGGACGAGTTGGTAGGTCAGTGTGGAGATGGGGACGTAGGAACAAGAGGAAAGGACAAAGTTTAGGAAGGGTTAATGTGGCTGGCAGGTGTGGGAGAGGAGACTGGCTGCGAGGCTGACACTGATGCACAGAGGGCCCTCTGTGATGGTAAAAGGAGGATGGTCACTGAAAATGCTAAAAACCACGAGCTACCAGAGCTCTGCTGGGAGTTTGGCCACTAATACTCACAGAACCGCTTTCTTCTTGGTCTCCTTTTGGCCTGGGGAACAGGACATCTTGGCCACAAGCAGGAACATGACCCCATTCATCTGAAAGTGTTGGCACTAATTAGAAGCTGTGCCAAGGGCTAGCTCTGACCTGACCTCCCCAGTGCAGAATATGGGCAGACTCCAGGTCCACCAGGCCCTGCAAACATCCCCTCCTTTCCCCTTCATGCCCGAGCCATGGCCTCCCCCAGGTTTGGCTGGAGTGAGGAGGGACAAAAAGGGCCTCTAACTGAGGGAGAGGGACACAGAGAATGGGACAGGCAGTGGGCAGCCAAGGAGGGGTGAGTGCCCATGGTGCAGAGAGGGAGGCAGGAGAGGGTTGTGGGTGAAACAGGACAGGGTTTTACCACAATGACGACAGTAATGGGGCCTGCAAAGCTCCAGACCAGCTTATCATGAATGGAAATCCAGCAGAAGTCAGGGTTCCCGTAGCCGTCAGGATCCAGGCCAACGGCCATCCCTGCAGGAGGAAGGGAGAGGTCAGGCCCAGACCCAGCAGCCTTGGACTTGTCCAAATCAAGTCAATCCCATGCCAGCACTCTCAGCAGCAAAGGGACTTTCTCCCTGCTCCTTGCCCTGTGCACAGGCTTCCCCACCACAGGGGGAAGGAGTCAGCACTGTGAGACTCAGCAACAGGGACTTTATTTCCTTTTCCTCAGGTGTCCCTGACACAGCTCAGTCCAGAAGGCATTCACTGCCAGCAGCAGGTCACCCAAGTAAGCAGGCTTGGGAGTGGTGTAGTTAAAAGAGACTTTTAACTACAAGTCCTGAGGAGATGTGCTGAGGAATTATTTCTCCCTAGAAGGCAAGATGACAGCCCTTTATGTGGTACCCTGACCACCACAGCACTGCTTGCTGTCAACACTGCTGACTCTGGCAAGCCCACCATCAGCCCTCCACACTGGGTGAGCTGGGCAACATGAGGTGGTCAGGAGGCTGCTGAGAAGCAGCACAGCTGGTTGGGGCATGGCTGTAGCACAAGCAGCTCTTACCAGTGATGATGGCAGGCACTCCCCAGCCGATGGCATAGTAGAAACGCATGGCCCCAAAGTTGACGTTGCGCGCTTCAGTCTGCATGCGGTAGATGTGGAGGCCCTGCACGAAGAGCCAGGCGAAGGTGGAGAGGAAGAAGCAGTGGAGGAGGATGGCAATCACAGTGCAAAGAAACTGGGGAGACAAAAGCCACTCAGAGATGGTCCCACTGTGCCAGTGCTAATGGCATCATCCGCACCTCACCCTCAACACCACAGACAAACTTGTTAAAGCCCACAGACCTGGTTCTCAGTGCGGTTGATACCCAGTAGAAAGAGCAGCTCAGAGAAGAATAGGGTGACAGATATGTTGGAGTGGATGCCACGTGTGTTTGACTTTAGACCTTTGAGGCAGGTCAGAAAGGAGAAGGTCAGCAGCAGAGACACCAAGGAGAGAGACACCAAGGAATAGGTGACAATTGCCAATGTCTCCAGGTCACCTTCCAGTTGCTGCAGCAGCAGAGAACCAAAGGCAAAAAGCAGAGTTAGAGGCAAACAGAGGAAGCTTGTAGAAGTCTCAAAACTATATTTGTGTCCCACAAGGAATTTTGTTCTGCCCAGGACATTTTCTGCCTGTGCTGGGACCCAGCAGCTAAGAGCCCCAACATCACCCACAGCCCCACAGGCTGAGGTTACCTCTCGGTGTGAGCTGTCCATCAAAACCCCAAAGGTGCCAAACTGGGAGCACTGGCAGTGGACGTGGGTGGTGTTTCGGTACACGAGCTCGCAGTCCCTGGCCGTCCAGAAGCCAGAGGGGTTGGTCCTGCAGCCACCAAAAAGCAGAGTTCACTTAGGAGAGAAGACACACAAATGTGTGTGTGGGGAAGGAACTGCAGAGAAAAGGGGTGACTGACAAGGCTCTTCTACCAGCAGATATAACTGCACTCCTACAGCTGAAGTACTGGAGACAGAGTGGGGATATGGCACTCACAGAAATGGGTTACTGGTGGACTTGGCAATGCTGGGTTAACAGCTGGACTCAATGATCTTAAAGGTCTTTTCCGAACTAAATGATTCTATGACCCTGCTGTACCCTACCAGCAGAAACAAATCCCACAGGAGCAGGCAGAAACCCCCACATCCCAATGCTGCTCAGGCACACAGGCTGTCACAGACAGGGAAACTTGGGGAATGAGGTGTGAGGGGAAAACAACTCAAAGAGAGTGGCATGGTCATGCTCGACTCACAGGTTGGAGTGGTTCCATTGGACACAGAGAGGTTTGCTCCTGTTGGCTGTCTCCAGCAGGTAAAATTCCAGCACAAGAGGGGTGTCCAAGGGCCCTCGCAGGAAGGTGTGATTGCTGAACACAGACACACTCACAATGGGGGAGTTCATCACAGGATTCTTGGGGAGCCTGCAAGGAGCAACAGAGCTCTACCACCACTGTCTGCAGCTGCAGACCCCCAGGGACTTCTCTGATGTCCTGCTCTGACATCTCAGAAGGAAGAGCTCTGCCCAGTCCACAGCGGGCTGGGAAACATGGACGGAGCAGCACCAATGTGGGGAACAGGCAGAACACTGAGGAACTGTCCGACTGGGAACCAAACCCTTGCCATTGCAGACAGTCTCAGCAACTGCCAGGGGGAACAGAACAGACTCCAGCCAGCCCCTTCCCACTGGTGACAGTGCAAAGGGGAGAGTACATACCTGACGCTGCGGCGATCCACCTGGTAGCGTGCAGGCAGCAGCCCCCCAAGGGTGCGGTACATGATGAGGATGACCACAGTGAGAGTGGGCTCAGGCTCTGGCAGTGCCTGCCTCGGGGAGTTCTCCACAGTGTAGTTCCCTTCACCCCCAGCCAGTGTGGGCACTGCTGTGGGGACAGCTGGGGCGTGCAAGGGGGTGGTGAGAACACACACACACATGCTGCTCTGAAGACAATTTGCAAGACCATCAGGAGCCTTTGGGATGTGGTGAAGTCTAAAGCTCAGGGTTGGGTCTGCGACCTCTGACAGAGCCAGGTCTCAGTAGGGTATTTGCAAATTAGATGGCTTTTAGAGATCACTTCCAACCCAAACCATTCTGTAGAATTCTGTGATTCTACATTTCTCCTGCCACCCACCCATGTTGTTCCTTGAGTGATGCTCACATGCTCACCTTCGGCTTTCGGAGGGCTCAGCACTGACAGGGGCAGCACCACGTGGGTGTGGGGGTCCCAGGCAGGCTGGCCCCGGAAGAGGCTGCTGTGGTAGCGAGGGTAGCGCCGGCGGATGTGGGAGTGGTTCTCCATGCGATCGATGCTCAGCACTGTGGAGGAGCAAGGCAGAGAAAATCAGCTCTAGGATGGACACCTGGAGAGCAGCTGTGCTCCAGGGCACCCCAGGATTCAAGTCCCTGGCAAAGGGACCATGGGAGCCACAGGCTGGGTTGTGGCTATGACCTGTGTTTGGGCATGACACAAAATCTCAGTACCCGCAGGGCTCCTTCCCAGCCCAGATCCTTGCTCTGCCATGGGGCAGACTACTTCTGCCACCAAGGCCAGCTGCTTTTTCACTAGAGACTGTGAAGTAACTGGAAGCAGGCAGCACACTCCTGGCTCTGCTGGCTCTTGGAGGTCAGCTAGTCCAGGCAGGGATGGGACCAGGAAATCTCTCACAAACATCTCCTCATGTCTGAGAGAGCCACCAAGGACATTATCAACATGCTCCCTGAGACAAAGTGAGATGAGAAGGGAACAAGGTGTGATGGAGGAGTGTCTCTGCACCACCCCAGCCAGCCCCAGCCAGCTCCTACTCACTGATGTTGGGGGTGACAACACCGACGGGGTTGAGGTAGGTGAGTTTCATGTTGCTGGCCAATGTGCCCGAGTAGTCCCGCAGCTGCTCCATCAGGCTGGCACTGCCGTGCTCCCCGTGTGGCAGCATGGCCCAGTGCTCCCGGTTCTCGGGCGCCAGCACAGAGCTGCCTGCACGCAGCAGGTTCTGAATGGGAGAGACGTGAGGGCAAAGGATAAGCATTGCTTTTGGGCCTCTCCTGACCACCCCCAAACTGCAGCACTGTGCTCTCTGCACAAGGGCTCTGGGAAGAGAAGTACTTTCTACTATGATTGGCTCCCACCCTCAGTGCCTCATCGACCAGTGCCTTATAAGACACACCTTCCCTGCACCCTTGCCATGAGGGACTTGCCAGCAGCAGTAAGATCTCCCTTTGCCTTCCCAGGCTGAGCAAACCCAGTTCTCTGTCTCTCCTCATCCACTCTTTGCACCAGCCCTGACCATGCAGATGACCTCCAGGGTCTTGCTTCCCTGGGTCACTACCTGTGTGAACTGAGGAGGCCAGTGCTCCTGACAGGGTCCTGCCACATCCTCAATCCCCTCCAAAACAAAGGGTGGCTGCTAAGAGAAGCAGCATCAGAAGCCACTCTGATCTGGGAGAAGGACTCACCTCATTGAAGTGGGCATCCTGTGTGGCTGTCAGGCCAAAGCCATGCTGCTGGCTCTCGAAGGCCATGAGGCGGGACAGCAGGCGGAAAGCAATGTGCACGTCATTGCCAAAGTAGTGGTCCATGTGGTCTGTCACAGCCCGGAGCCGGTGCGCCAGCTTCTTGGCTTCAATTGTGTTGAGCTCAGTCTTGTTCTTCTCCAAGCCCTCCAGCTGCCAGTGAGGAAAAAAGAGGGGGTTAAACGATTCAGCAGGTTCCTTACCAGGAAACTGGGATGCTGCAGGCCCTGCTGGACACAGAGATTATTTTTGAAGCCATGGCACAAGCCATGGACGTTCCCAGTGGTGGTCACTAGACCAGGGACCACATCTAGCAGCCAGCCAGCCAGCCTCCAGCAACACACCAGGGTGTGCACTGGCTCAGCTAAACCAGTGTTGAACACGACAGAAGCCAAGGAGATGAAACGACAGGACAAAGCCCCAGCAATACTTCCCTGGAAACTCTTCTGGCTTCAGTTTCAATTCAGCCTAGATGACATACAAGTGTTGAATACGCTTGCCTGGATATTTCAAAGGGATTTGTCCCTGACAGAATCTAGGGGCTACAGAGGTCCCATGGAGCAGACATCCCACCAGCTTCAAACCACTCAGCCCTGATCAGAGTTATTTATTTTCCTCTCAAATACTCTGGCAGGACACAGGTCATTTCTGAGGGGGAGACAGATTAAATGAAGCCAAGTGAACTTAAGCTCCCTGCTCCCACAGGATGGGTTTTGGGGAAGGAGCTGAGCACTGTGGCAAGGCCCTCTCGTACTCCAGGCACCCTTGGAGAGCTGAGTGCTTTGAACTCTGTGAGCCCTTGTTCAGAGAGCTCTTGCTCTATCAGAGATGCAGAGCCAAATGGATTACCAGCACGGACAGCTCCTTGAAGGCAGGTGAAGTGCAGTTGAAGAGATCTGGCTCCAGCCAGCCCTTCTCCTCATCACAGTGTCTGATGGCTGCACCTAAAACAAGAAGGAAGGGCTTATTGGAAATTCAGCACAGGATACACAGCTACCCTGCTGCATCCCCCCAGCAGGGATTCTCTGCACCAGCTAATCCCAAAGGGCGCCAATGGCAAGTGATAGGGAGGGCCTGTAACACCCCAGGGTCATCATCTGGCTTTGCACCAGTGCAACCCATTCTACTTTTGGTCTGTAATACCTCAGCAAGCTCTCCCTCCCCTCCCTCCAGGAGCTGGGTGCCTATGTGTGCTTTGGGGCTGCATCACACCAGGTACCATCACACAGAATTACAAAAAGGACTCAGTGACTTGGCAGAACTTACACTGGGATAGCCCCAGCGGATGTGATTGTGTCCTTAGGCACATCTGACGCCAAGCTACAGAAGCCCAGGCAGCTCTAGGCATCCCTCAGCTGACAGCCTGCAATGCCTGCTGAGGTCCTGCTCTCTCTAAAGGGCAAAGCCATCCCAGGAGCACAACAGCCCTTCTGTGTGTGGGGCTGGAAAACCAGTCCCTGACATGAGCTCATGCAGTCAAGGGGGATGGAGAAGTGAGATGGAGGAAACCAGTGTGGAGGATCCAGCAGTGTGGGTTCAGTATCCAGCACCAGCCCCCAATCCCTGGCTGGAGCCCGAGCCCTTGTGCACAGCAAGGGAGTTTCCACCTTGAATGGGATGAATGTTAAACATCATCAAAAATTATGTTAAAGCCAACATGGAGAAAAGTGTTCGTGGCTGGGAGTGTCACAACAAACACTTTGAGCAAGAGAAACCAGGCAACCCCAGTGTACCCAGCAGGACTGTGGAGCAGGTCCTCCTGGGGACAGGGTCAGGGCATAGCGGTCCACCCAGGTGCCCGTAGCAGGGAGAGGAAGCTTGGAGCAGACTCCAGTTGCTGCTCAGAAAAGCCCCAGTGACAAGTGTGCCCCCTCCCACCACCTCCAGCTCCTAGCAGTCCTCCCATCCACCCTTCTCCCAGCTGCAGAAGCACAGGGAGACCAGTGCCATTGCAGCAGGGAGCAGGAAGAACAAGGAAGTCTCCATACTGATGGCATTCCCCTTGCATGGAACAGGGATTGATCAGATGTAGATCTGGGCAAGATCTGACCCCCAGCTCCTTGTGCCTTCCCCTGCCAGCCAGGCAGAGGGAACAGGACCTTGTGCTGTGCCTGCCCATCAGCTCCTGCCACCATCCTACCACCCCCCACTCAAACAGTTCCCCCTTCTTCCACCCCATGGCCACTCCTCCCTGGCCTCACCATCCATTGTTCACCACCAGCTCCTTCCCCTCCCAGCCTAAGCAAGCGAGAAGCCAGCCAGGAGAGCCAGCATCCATCCCAGCCAGGGAGCAGAGCACGGACCCACCCAGAGCCAACACTGCAGGCTCGGCACAGCGGGTGGCAGGGGCTGCATGCGGCTGCAGCTGGGCTTGTGCTGGTTAGTGAGCTGGGAGCAGGGAACAGCGTGTAGGAGCAGTGAGGCCAGGCAAAGCATTGGGAAGACTCTTGGCAGCTCCAGAAGCAGCAGGAAAAGCACAGGGGTGTGCAGGGTGTCAGGCAGGGAGCAGGGAGGGAAAGCCGTGTGGTGCAGCCCTTAGCACACAGGGATAAGGAGATGGGAACAACCTTACCTGCACCCCTCAAGCCTGAGCACGCAGGGCGAGAGAACCGGGGAGAGAAGCGACAACAGTTAGGAGCCGAACCTGCCTCCTCTTGGGGCAAACGGCTGGAGAAGGACAGGGTTTGGATTGTCTCCTGGGGCTTGCACTGCCCTACACTCCCAGACATCCTGCTGACACCTTTTCTGTCACTGAGGACAGCTTTGCCTCCTCCAGCTCAGGATGCTGACTCCTACCCAGCATTCACCTGACAGCACACCGTGGCCCACTTCCCTTGCAGGGCACATGGGGATGGGGCTGGTAGAGCCACAACAAGGCACTGAGAGTGCTATGCCAGGCCTGACCTCAGCCTTGAGCCTGGTGAACCCAAAAAGCAGTAGGAAGAAGACAGGGATGAAGACTGAGGGAAAAGCACAGCCCCATGGCTGGGTGTTGGGCCTTAGACCCCATAGATTGTACCCAACCCCAGTTCCATTGCAGCACCCTTTGCTCTTTGCTTTTCCCCAGGCTGTAGCACTCTTTCCTCCAACTTCCTTCTCCCAAACCTCAAGTGCAGCTTAACAGGACTGGGGTAGCACAAGAACAGAGTGATATCACCAGGGCTGCTACAGGACAGCCAGGCTGCCCCCTCCCTTCCCCATCATATCCCCCACTCACCCAAGGAGCCTTTGGGACACAGCACTGCAGCCGAGAAGCCAAACTTGGTCTGGGGCCACCACACACCCGCCTTCAGGCTTTTGGGGCAGCCGTCATAGAGCACTGTGGAGACACACCAGTCACAAAGCCAGGCCACCAACACCAAGCCCCAGGACACCAGCTGCCCACACTCACCCTCGCAGCCACTGGGCGTCACCTCGGCAAAAGGGCTGTCACAGCTGTTGCACTGGCGGCCAATGACCCCAGGCCGGCAGTGGCACCGACCCGTCTCCCTGTCACAGGAGCGTGAGGTGGAGCCCACGGGGTAGCAGTCACAGGGCAGGCAGGTGTCACTGCCTCTGGGGCGGTAGTGGAAGTCCTGGGAGGAGATGGGGACAGTCATCAGAGAGCCCACTGGGACAGCAGCTGAGGCTGGCTCGGGAACCCCCAGAGCCAGAGAAGGTCAAGGCTCTTCTGACTTGCAAGCACCCCACTGCCCCTGTAATCACCATGCTGGGGCAGTAGGGCTATACAGTTGAGATGAGCAGGGATCCAGCCCATAATTGGGCACACAAAGCAGGGCCTGGGCAACTGCCAGGCCTTTGGAGGGGACAAGGAATAGCATCAAGAATAAGCAGGGTTCCAGGCAAGCCATGGTCCATGTCCCCACTGGCACAGCTGCCCCTTACCTTGCAGTGGCACTGCCCGTTGGTTTTATTGCAGTCGGGGTCAAAGCCCTTGCTCACATCACAGTTACAGGGCCCGCAGGTGGGGTTTCCCCACCAGCCCTTCGGACACTGCTGGTCCATTCTAGGGAGAGAAATACCTTTGATGTTAGAACAACCAAATTCCCCAGGCCTTGTCCTGCCACCAGTCCAGCTGCTCAGCAGCTCCAAGGAGGCAGGTGGCACTGAGAGGTCCCATAGCCAGGATGAGGCCAGCATGGAGCCAGGCATGAAGGCCATGGTCCTGCCCGGTATCTCACCTGTGCTCACAGTACTGCCCAAAAAAGTTCCCGCTGCACTCGCACTCGTAGCCCAGGGGTGAGCCTGGCTTGCGGCGACACACTGACTTGTTCTTGCAGGGGTTGAGGTGACACACATCCACACAGTCCCCTCCATAGTACCCTGAGGTGTGGACAGAGAGCACCGTGTAAAGCAAGTACCTTCTCCCTTGAGAGGTGCCAGCGTACCAAAGAGTGAATTCAAGGGGCTCAGGAGGGATTCTGCCCTCCAGAAAGATTGATGAGTGTCTGATCAGGATGTGACTTGCCCAAGGGATGGACAGGCAAGTCACAGGCCAGGAGGGAGTCACAGGGGGAGAGGAGAAGATAAGCAGGCACGAAGAGTAGAGGAGTGGCAGGGTGCTGCAGGTCCTACCTGGCTGGCAGACACAGGAGTAGCTCTGCCACTCATCCTTGCAGATGCTGTTGGCTGGGCAGGGGTTGGAGTCACAGGGGCTTGGCACACTGCAGCCAGCCTCCACCCGCAGGGCATGGCTGGGCTTGGGCAGCACAGTCCCAGTGACGCTGTCACCCAGTCGCACACCCTGCAGTGCAGGTGACAAACTGACAGTGAAGCTAAGACAGACACATGAGGCTCCAGTTCTCCTGCCCTCCACAAACCCACAGCAGCAGCCACTCCCCATCCCCCCTATTTAACACTATCCCACGGCACCTCAGAGCCTTGAGTGCCCAGAGGAAGAGTGACACCAGCAGGATAGATGCTGGCAGCAGTTGCCAGACTTGCATTTCCAACTTTCCACGTAACAGACCCACTGAAAAGGGAAGGCTCAGAGCAATGGACTCACCTGTATGCAGCCCCTCAGCCCATTCTGCACCTCGCCAGAGCCCAGGACTCCCCCCACATGCAGGTGTTTCACCTTCAGGCCATGTAGCTCGTTTCCCACAACCACCGTGTCCTGCATAAGGGAAAGGAGTAACATGAGACAACAGGCACCAGTGCTGTCCCAGCCCTCTTTGGGGATGCAGAGGCACAGCCCAGGCTGTGTTTTCCAAGCATCCCCCACAGTTCCTGTCCTGGTGTCAGGGTCTTAAGCAGCACCTACCTGGTAGAGCCCAAAGTCCAGGGTGAGGGTGATGACATAGCGTGAGTCTCGCCCGCTGTGGACGTCCCTCAGCTCCAGCTGGAGGTCGTGCCATTTCCCATCACTGAGCTGCAGCTGGTCCAGGAGGAGGCTGGTGCTGCGCCCGGACCCCCTGCTCACCATGAAGGAGAGCAGGCCCCCAGCCAGCTGCAGAGAGGGAACAGCAACACTAGCAGTGAGCAAAGACCTCATCAACTCTGGCTGCTTCCAGTCTATCCCCTACCAGAGCACTGGGGGGAAATCGATCCCTGCTAAACGCCTCTCACAACTACCCTCTGCTTGGGATGGAGCCAGCAGGGAGGACAAGGTTCCCCCCTCTCCTGGAGCAGACAGCAGCAGAGGCTGGGCCATGGTGCTGGGGCTGAGGCCGTGGCCATACCTGGCAGAGCAGGGTGGTGTACTGGCCTGCGTGGGCCTGCAGAAGCACCCCATCCTGCTGGCGTGTCCGAAATGCCAGTCCCAGGTACCATGGCACCGAGATCTTCACATCTGTCTTGAAGTCCCAGGTCAGGACACTGTTGCCCTGAAAATAGTGGGCATGGTGCATGGCTGGAAAGGAAAGTGGAGGTGAGGAGAAGGGATGGGCACTTCACAGGGAGGACTAGATGCAGACAGCAGATTTAGTTCATCTCACACGGACCCATTACTCTGCTTCCACAGCAACCCAGCACAGCCTTGCACACCTCCACCCTGCCTGTGCCCAGCAATGCCCACTCACTCACCATGGCGGCAGTCTTTGCCCCCAAAGCCAACAGGACAGAGGCAGGAGTAGGTCCCCCAGCTCACAGAACAGGTGCCACCATTCTTGCAGGGGCTGGAGTCGCAGAACGTGTGCTTGGCATGACAACCTGGAGGTATCAAAGTCACCTCTCTCAGCCTCAACCAGCCCACCACCTCCCCCCAGCCCACACGGAAAGGCACCACTGCCCACTGGCCTTTTCCCTGGCTGGCAGAGGGGCAAGCCCAGCTGCTCAGTCCACACAGACTCTGCCTGCTCAGGGATGAGGGTCAAGGCTGTTGGCAGTTCTTTATACAGAACAAAGACATTGTAGAGCTGGGCTGATGATCTAGTATCTCCCAGATCAGCCAGCTGTACATGCTCTGCACTTGGGATCAGAGGATATTTGCAGAACATTAGCTGAAGTGGGCGTTGGATCATTTAGGGGGACCTGAAGGCCTTATTCTCCAGTGAGAAGCTGTTCAGCTCAGCTGTGGTGCCATGATGCTGTTACAGCCCAGTGAGAAGGAAAAGCTATTCCCACAGCAGGGACCAGCAGGAGCAGAGGCACTGGTACCTGCAGCAGTTCCGTTGTTGGCGATGTAGGAGGCCAGGTCGATGCGTTTGCTGTCGATAAATAGGTCTCTCATGCATCCCACAAAGTCCCGGTGAGTGATGGGGAAGTTTTCCGGCAGGTTGGGGACACCTCCAAGGAGCAAGGGACCTGTGAGGTCCAGGGACCTACAGGATCAGAAGCCCAGGACTTTAAGAGGTACAGCTACCTCACACTTGCCCAACCAGCTCCCCAGTGCACGAGGCTGGGAAGCAGACATCCTCAGGGACAGGCACACAGAGCCAAGGTCCCAGATGTGAAGGCCTGGCTCCTCAGGGGACTCCTCCCATTGCAGCAGCTCCCCAGTGCAGCAGTTCCCCACTGCAGCAGTTCCAAGGAACTCACTTTTTTGAGCTGGTCTGCACACCTTCTGCAGCACAGGAGTAGTTTCCAATCTCGCTGCCAAACTGCAGGGCCACTGAGGCATCACATTCATCTATTGTCAAGATGGCCACCTTGTCCTTGGAGGGGCCCTGCACCACCCCCAGGTTGCTGACCTTGGGCTGAAAGCAAATGCAGGGTTGTCAGCAGCACACATTCCCCATACCCAAACACCCAAGGGTTCACACAACAGCAAGGAAAGGTCTGAGCATAGCTCAGGCTCAGCTGTGCTCCTGGAGGTGTGAGCAATACAGGAAGAACACCTAAGGCCAAGCCCAGCAAGCAGTACGAGAGAGGGACATGGGCAAGGACACTGCATGGAGTGCATTCCTACAGCCTCCAAGTGAGGTCCTGAGTGTCAATCTGCCTCTGTACTGAGCTGTCTGCTCTATTGCATCCATCCCTAAGAGCTGAAAACCTCCTCTACCTTCTCTCCAGAGCCCCTGCCATGGGATAGAACCAGAGAAGAGGAGAGCCAGAGCCGCTCATTTGTGGAGAGAGAGAGCCATGCATTTTGGGGACAGTTGGGGTACACATACCTTGTTGTAGTAGCGGAGCTGCAGCGTGTGCCACTGCCCATCACTCACACCCCCAGGCAGGTAGGGGCTCACCACCGTGCTGGACTCTCCTGAGGAGACAGGGATGATGGCAGGCTGAGGGAAGCTGGACAGCCCTCAGATATTCCCACTGTTCTTGAGGCACCAAACCCACTGCGCTGCTGATGGCCTTGTGAAGCTCATAGTGACACAAAAGGATAGAACAGCAGCAGAGACACCAAAAGGATTTGTCCTGGTTTGTGCTCACAAACCCCACTCCTAAGCCCAGGGAGAGTCCCAAGACACACAGCTCATCCCCTGTGCTGTCCACTGATGCTCACCAACACTTCTCAACCCTGCTTCCCTTAGCACAGGCTCCATCCAGGGCAGCACTCTGCTCTCCCCACTCAGCACAGACCTTCTCACAGCTCTCATGACACAAATCCCACAACAGGCAGGGCCAAGCATACCTGTGGAGTATTTCAGCTGGACCTGCCCCTGGATGATCTCCACCGCCAGGAAGTCATGCCTCTCGTTCAAGCGCCCATTGTAGAGCAGGAGGCCACTGGGCTCCACAGTGCTGAACCTGGGGCAGGGGAGGAAGGAGGAGAGCAGGGTGTGTTCAAGGAGCACGTGAAAATCCCCTCTCTCCCATGGCATGCACCAGCATCCCACCACAGGGACACTGAGACCTGAGCATGGGGCCTGGCACAGAGACAGAAAGCTGGCAGCAGGGAAGGGCAGAGGCACTGCAGGAAGGGATGAGCTGATGGCAGTGCAGGTTTAGAGCCCTTTGGCTAAAGGTGCCAGGGCAGCCCCATGGGGAAGCAAAGCCAGTAACACAGGGGTCTGGAGAGCATCAGGCAGTTCTGGATTTGCCTAGCATGCCGTGCACAAGAGCCACCAGAGCAGGGCCAGGTGGACCAAGGATGCTGCTGTGCAGCAGAGGAAAGAGAGAACTCACGAGAGGGCAAGGGTGAGGTGGAAGCGCTGGCGCAGGCCCCGGAACATGATGAAGGATCGCGGTGGGAAGGAGCGCGTGGACACCTCGCAGAAGGGTGCCTCAAAGCCTCCCGCCGGGCACTGGCAGCGGAAGCCACCGTCGGCGCTGTTGGTGCAGGTGCCACCGTTGCGGCACACGCCGGGCACACACCGCCCCGCACGGCTGTCCACTTCACAGTTCTCACCTGCGGGAGCAAGGCACAGGCTTGGGACATGTACACAGCAGCCACCCGTGTGCTCCTTGTCCTGGGAATGCAGACCTCAGCCTGGAGTCAGGACAGGGCAGCTGAGGGGAAGGAGTCTGTGGAGCAGCTGAGGGCCAGAAAAGGATATGACAACTCAAGTGTTACCCAGGTGTTCCTTACAGTAGCCAGTGAGCTAGTGACCACTGCCAGCCCTGCATGAGCCACTGGGCTGCATGTGATGCCAGCTCTGGCTGAACGGGCAAGTCTGGATCCAGTTGGCATGGTAATAGGACAGGAGGGCACTGGCCCCAGCTGGGCTGCACAGTTCTAAGGACAGAAAGGCAAGCCAGGGAAGTCCTGGTAGTGCTGGGAGTGCTTCCTTGGGCCCTGCCACCACAGAGACCTGGGACAGGCATCTCAGTCCTGTCTCCAAGGTGTGGGGACAACACAGTGCCACGGAGCTCCCCTATCAATAGCAATAGAAGTTTCACCCACAGCACCAGGAGCCTCCAAACCGTGCATGCAGGAGCAAAACCCAAGTGGGAAACAGCCACATGAGAGACAACAAACACCCCTGCACCTTGCTGGCATGGGTAACAGGAACGTCTCATGCCAGCTCAACAGTGCAGTGAAGGATGTTTGTCAGCCCCTTTTCCTGTGCTGTCCCCACAGCACCCAGGGAATCACTCAGCACAGTCCTACGCCCCAGGCCCTGCTCCCATTACTTGCTCCATGATACGCAAGGAGGATGAGGAGACAGCATGAAGTGACAGGCAAATGAGCTCATTAACCCCTCTGCTAATGGCTGTTCACGCTTCAAATGCTGGGGGTTAATTACCACTGACTCTGCTTATCTCACCAGGAGCCACCGACAGGAGAGCTCCAGGCAGCCATCTGCTGCCATACTCCCTCCTGGCAGCGAGAGCAAGGCAGGGGATCCCTCCTCAGCAGCCACAGGCCACCTCCCTTCACCCCCCAGCTGCCAGTTCTCCATAGCCTGTTGGGAACTTGTGGCAACAAGATGCTGGCTGGACTGTGAAATCTCCCCCACCCTCCAGCTAGGACCAGATCTGCCTGGATCGGATCCTGCCTGGTGGGGCACCTAGGCCCAGCCTCCCCTTCTGTTCCGGGTGGGCTGTAGCTTAGCCACTGCACATGGGGCCAGCGTGGCTCCACACCTCTGCCAGACCAGCTAAAGACTGGCACAGGCTGAAACCAGCATACAGACAAGAAGTCTCCTGTGCCCCACCCTAGCACCGTCCAGCTTAGTCCTCCTGTTCTGTGAAAAGGGGTGGAAAGTGATGGCCAGAGTCCCCAGGAGTCCTCCATGCCAACTCCCTACAAGACAGATTTCTATGGCAACCTCAGCCCTGCACATGCAGCACCATGGAAACACAGAGAGCTGGGAGCAGAGCTGGACCTCTGCGGGCACAGAGAGGCTCTGACACCCACTGCCCTGCTGGGAAGAGCACCCGCCACGGTGGCACCAATGCCAAGGGACCGCCCACCTGTCCCCCCAGAGCCCCAGCCCCAGCACTCACCGCTGAAGTGCTGGCGGCAAACGCAGGTGTATCCCCCCTCCTTGCGGGTGCAGATCCCACCGTTCCGGCAGGGGTTGGAGTAGCAGAGGTTGATCTCTGTTTCACAGTAGTCCCCGGTGAAGCCCTGGGGACAGCGGCACCGCAGGCCTGCGATGGGGTGGATGGGCCGAAAGAGGGTGGAGGGGGAGGCGATGAAGGGGGCGGAGCTGTCGAACTTGAGGACGGAGATGCACTTCATGTAGTTCTGGCAGGGTTCCCGCAGGCACACGTTGTCATCAAAGGGCAGCACCTCGAGCATGGAGGCACCCGTCAGCGCCATGCGCTTCATGTACAGCTGCTCCTGCAGCTCCTCCGAGCTGAAGTAGCGCCCGCCCCGCGGCGCCAGGGCCGAGAAGCTGACGTTGAGCACTGTGCCGCCCACGTCTGTGTCGTTCTGGATGTTGAAGATGAAGATGTCCTCCTTGGGAGTCGCAAGCACGGTGGCCACTCCTTCCAGGAAAGTGGACAGCAGCGGGGAGAGGAACCGCTCCTGCCACATGTTCTCCAGCCGCACTGTAATGCTGTTGGCCAGCATGTCCTCCGTGATGATGATCACCCGCAGCACGCACTGGGCTGTCACGCTGTGGATCCCGTCTGTTGGAGGAAACATGAATACGCTGCAGGTTCTGCCTGCTGCTAGACGGGTCTCCTCCCACCCATCCCAGGGCAGAGTCCTGCACCCCAGTGTGACCCCCAACAGGTCTGAGTCCTTGGCCAAGGATGCTTGGAGCCACAGCTCCAGAGGCTAGCAGGAGGCCACCTGGGATGGAGGGGAAGTGGCCGGTGTGGCTGCACCTTCTCCCCCAGTCAGGATCTCCACTGAGAGAACTCCCAGGTTTTCTCCTTGTCCTGGATCTCGGCAGCAAACTGAGCACTCAGGAACAAAGGTGCTCAGGAAAAGAAGGAAGTCCCAGCAGGAGGTTTGGCAAACACAGGAGCTGATGCCAGGGCCTGGGGTGTTTTGCTTCCCTGCTGCGCCCTGTCTGCCTCCCCCACGCTGCCTTTCCCTGCATGCTCCTCCTGCCATTTCCTTCCTCTCTCCTCCAGGCTCTCCCAGGCTTTTGTGCTGGTCTCCCTGCTTCCCCCCTTCTCACCATCTGCTCCGCATCTCTTCCTCCCTCAGCCCATTTCTGGTTTGTTTAATTCTCTTTAATCTCTATTTTCCTTGGAAACAAACTCCTTCCCTTTGGGATCCCGCACCACACGAGCGATCTCCCAGGCAGGAGCAGAAGAACATGCAGGGACACTCGGATCGTGCCTGCCTGCTCTCTCTCAGGACCTTGGCCAGCAGCAGCAGCTCACCCTCCCGACATCAGGCGCACTCCCAGCCAGAGGCTCAGGCTGCAGAGGCACAGGCAGCACAGCACAGCCCAAACGGGCAATGGTGCAGCTTCCACCTGGACAGTTCTGTGATCATGGGCGCTTGCCTCACCCCACCTACCCAACTCCCAGAGACCCAACGGGTCCTGACACCCCAGGATACCCCAGACATTTCTGCTTGCAGCTTTGGCCGGGGCAACCAGCTGGGGTAAGCTCTCCGCTGACCCCCAAGAGGATGCCTCCTCTCACCTGGCACCCTCCTTCTAGGCCTCCAGCACAGGCTCCACCAGGCAGACCCAGACTTCAGCATGGCACAGCAAGACTATGCCAACCTTGGTGGCCCCAGAAATGCTCAATGGGGCTCATCAAGAACCTCACTGCTCCTGAAATGAGGCAATCCATCTTCCAGCCCATTGCCAGCAACCCCAACACAGGTGCCTCATGAGCATTAGACGCACACAGCTGTTGTCTGCTGTTCCAATCTCCTGCCCCACATTCACCTGAGAGCCTCAAACCTTCACATTTGCTCGGAAACCTGGCTCTCCTGGCTCTCCATCATCATACAAAGACAATATTTATATCAGCACATCTCAATGGCGACCCCCAGGACTAATCCTGGATCCCAACCCTTGTTGTAACCTCCTTTATGTATTTCACCTCCTCCAGCCCAGTGCAACGAGGCACGAGGGGCAGCAGGCTTCCTGGCACCCCAGTCAGCCCAAACCTTGACAAGGACCAGGGCTGCAAATGCCAGCCGCTCGTCCCTCATCCACACCCCAGCTCCAAGCCTCATGTACAAAGCTGCCTTTACTGTTCCTCCCTTCCCATGGCTGCTGCACTGCAAAGCCTTTTGATTTCCCTCAGCCCTGTTTGAAGTTTGCAGTGCAGGAGGATTTACAAATTGAAACATCTCCCTTTCTTCCACCCCTCTCTTCTACTCTTCAGAAGGTGGAAGCTTTCTGGTGACCCTGCAAATTCCCGGGCAAGCAGCAGCCTGGGACTGGTGCTCTGGAGATAAGGCTGGCTCCAGGCTGGGGGAGCAGCATGCCAGTACAGTCACCCAGGAGCTAATCTCCTGGAAGAAAGGGGGGTTGCTGCTTCTCCCTGAAACCAAGCTGCTCCCACCACATACAGAAGCAAGATGAGAAAGCACTCCTCTGTGTGACACCCTGCCCACTCTGGTAAGGAGGGCAGCACGAGCAGCACCTCGTCCATCCAGCACTTGGCTGGACATGCCAGGGGATTTAGGCCTGCCTGGACTCAGCACAAGGAATTGGCATCATCACCCACATTCCCCAAGGTACATTCCCTCTGCAAGAGGCTCACGGGGTACCGAGATCACCCAGACCTTTGGAGGCAGGAGAGAGAGGAAAGCCATGAGCCACATTTGGCATAAGATGCTCCCCAAGCCACCATCAGCCTGGCATCCCTCCCTGAGGAACCACCTGGTGAGACAGCATCCCAGGATACCATCACTTTGGCACCAGCTCTCTTCTCAGCACACAGCTGTGTCATGTCCCAGCTCCCTTTTCTCTCCCTTTGTCTCCTCCTCGCAGTTGGCCTCTCTGGCCAAGGCAAGCATGAGCTCAGCAAGAGCCCAGCTCCCTCCTCTCCTCTCTTCAGCTCATAGCTCACCCAGAAGCAGCCACGAGGCCCTAGGGACAGCTCTCACTCTCCCCAAGGGCTGCTCAGAGCCCGGCAATAGCCAGGCAGACATCTGCCTGATTTATGGCTGTTATTAGGCCTTGGTTGACACAATACGGAGTCCTGGAGCAGGCTGGAGACCAGCAATGCCTCCCAGGAGCAAGGAGCCTGTGCCTGGGGAAGAAAGTGAGCTGGAGGGTACCTGATAGCTTTGGCATTGCCCAGCCCACGGCAGGAAAGCCAAGCAGCCCTTTCTCAGTTCCCCACAGCAACGTGGAGCCAGGCCCAGCCCCACAGTCCTCAGTAAGCTCCCCTGTAACACTGTCCCACCTCAGCATCACACCCAAGGCTGTTTCCCCCTCAGCTCCATGCACAGGAAGCAGATGGTTAAGAGAATGACCCACTGCAAATGGGTAAAGAAAAAAATAAAGCTACCAGAAGAAAGCCCAAAGCTGGCTGGAGGCACTGACCCCCCATGGGAAGCATTTTAATCACAAATGCTCAGCCTTTCTGATTAAATCCTGTGGCTGGAGAGCTGGTGCCTGGTGAATATTCATGCAGCAGAGTGAGGAGTCCTAGAAACATGGCTACAGGGAATGGAGCAAGGAAAAGGGACAAGGGGCTCTAACCTTCATGCTGGATAGTATTGGGTCATTGTGTTTGCAGTTCCAAGACTGACAATTACCAGCTTCAAAAGCAGCGAAGCTAAAGAAGAGCTCCATGTCCTCTTCTGAGTGGCAGCAGCAGTGTCCAAGAGAGGAAAAGCCACTATTCCAACTGCAATGGTCACCCCAGAGCCATCAAGGGTGGCTTTCATGTTTGTACCTGAGGAGCAGTAAAACATGCCTGGACAGAGAAATCAGGAAAGGAGACAGGCATGGGTATGGTGAACATTCCTCACTACTGCTGAAGGGCTTTGGCAGACCTCTCAACATTTTGAAGATACTTTACCAGTTAAGAGATCTTGGAAGTAAATCAGGCTCCTGTCACCCAGCAGAGAGGATGCTGTCATTCTGCAGCTGAGCCTCCACCCTTGCCACCAGGCCCAGAGAACCCAGTCTGAAATGGTTTAAAGTCAATGTGATGTCAGTCTCCTACACTGACCCGATTTCACAGTGCTGTTGGCTACAGACGCAGCCCCTCCACCCTGCCATCCTGCATCCTCAGCAGCCAAGAGCAGATTTTAGCAGCCAGAGGTGTCCAAATACCTATGAGAATAGGTTCAAATACCTATGGGGTCAGTTTTGAGGCTATCAGCCCTGCTGGAAAGGCACGGGTTTGTGATGGCCAAAGTCTTCTGTCTCCTGTAAGGGGCTGAGCTAAGAATACACACAACTCACAGGCAGGCAAAAAGGCCCCTTACCCTCTGCTTTAGGGCAATCCAGCCTCCCTCAAACAGACCATAAGGCAGGGAAGCCACTCCCTCCTAGGATGCTGACCCTTGGGGGGTTAACCACCTTGGTGCTACTATTGCGTTCCAGCAGCAGGAAGGTGCTCGGGCAAGGCACAGTGTCTGGGGCAGACAATGCAGCCGGTCTGAATGTCCTGGCTGCCAGCTCTGCAAACCCACCCTCCCTCTGCACACGGCGACAGCGTGGGGCCAGCAGAGCTGCCAGCTGGGCGGGGGGCTTCCAACAACAAAGACTGAAAAACCCAACTAGACTTCCACCTCCACAGCCAATATCAAAGCCAACAAAAAGCACGTTTTCCAGCATCTCACTTCCCTCCCTGGAACGGCTCTTCCCCTTCCATCTTCTCCCCTCCTTCATGAGCACACCTCTCCCATTCTCCCTTCCCGCTGGAAGATGACGACATTCTAATTGCAAGGGCCCCCTTGCCGCGAGGCGGCTCGATACAGGACTTCAGGACGTGATTGTCTCCTGCCTTTGTGCAGGGTTAAGTGTGTGAGGAGGCAGGGCTTGCATAAACACACTGGGGCAGAAGCAGGAAAGGTCAAAACCACCCCCCTCCTCCAGCGATGGGCATGTGTGCGCCTGCAGCCGCTCTCGGCCAGCCCTGCGGCTACAATTAGCCCCCACGGAGCCCCAGCCCACTGCCAGGCTGGTGCTGCTCATGCAGGGTTGCCTTGAACAGGTCTTCTTTCAAAGGCCTCGTTCCATCTTTTGAAAGAGATTCTCCTCTCACAGAATAAGCCACATCGAGAGAGCTAAAAGGGAAAGCTAAAAGGTAGCCAATGTCAGGGGAGCATCACGATTTAGAGCACAGCTCCCCAGGCACTCCTGGCAATTCAGTGCTTGGCCCCTCCAGAGACGTCTCTTGTCCTCCCTCCCCCAGAGCTGCTCCACGGTTCAGCAATGGACAGATGCCTCCATTTCAGATCATGCATCCGCCAGCTAAGAAAGGCTGGTGGTGAAGGCAAAGCTCAGGCTCTGGGAGCTCCAGGCAAGCCCCTAGGTCCATCTTTGTCCTGTCCTCAGCTCGGCTAGAGGGGACCCCAACACTCCACAAAGCCACCCCTAGCTACTGCTAGCATCTGCATTTGGATACTCCAGAAACACACTGTATAAAAGAGTTCCAAGCACTGTGCTCAGGTTTATCACAGCTGTCCCCTGCAACACTAAGTCGGCTGCAGAAAGGTGGTACCAGGCTTTAGAAGCTGCCCCAAAAAGCGCAGGTGTTGGCAGGTGCCACAGCCAGAATCCAGACTGAACTGTTTGCTACTGGCACATGGGTGTTTAAGAGGGCTCCTTCTGCTCTCAGCTCAATCCCTTCCTTCCCTCCTGCACGGAGCCAGGGAAGCACTCAGTCCCAGCAAAGAGAGAAGAGCCACCCGGGCTTGGGAGCAAAGCAGTGTACTAGCCCCTGGGCTAGCAGCCTGGCCATCCTGGGAACCGCCTCCTTCCCGGGCCAGCACCCTTTGGCACACAACACAGCCTGGCCGGCCACAGCACCCCCAAAGGTGCCTCACTAGCAGCTACAGGCGATCTCACAGCTCAGTAACGATGCTTTGTTCCTGCAGACCATTTCCAGCCTTGGCTCCTTTATGGAGCACTGCTCGACAGCCTGCCTCCCATGCCACCCTTCATACTACTCCAGTAGTATTCCCGGACTAGAAGGGACTCCCAATCCAACTCTTGTCGCCAGTCTCCAACCCAACCCCCGATACACAATGGGCTTCCCCAGAAAGACCTCACAGAACCCCCCAAATGTACTGCACTGAAGGTTTAATGATTTTCACTCCCTACCTGTGACAGTCACCAGCATGGAGGCCACAAGTGGACGATTGTTGTCCAGCTTACGGCTCAGCCTCAGCTCCCCACTCGATTGATTTACAATCAACAAGTGCAGTTCATTTCCCCGCTCAAAGGTGTAGAAGAGACGGTCAGATGCATCTGGGTCATATGCTGGGACCTTCCCTATGACACCCGAGGGGAAGGTGTTGGACTTATTGGACACGTAGTTATTGAACAGGATTTGGAAGTTCTTCAGAACAGGGCTGTTGTCATTCTGGTCAATGAGCTTGATGTGGACTGTAGCTCTGCTGACCAGAGGGGCAGAGGTGGCCTGCACTACAATCACATACTCGGGTTTTGTCTCATAATCCAAGTCTATTAAGGCCGTGAGCTCCCCAGAAAAGATGTCCATCTGGAATATCTCAGGGATGTTGCCTTCCACAATTTGGTACATGATCTGGGCATTGGGTCCCTCATCCGGGTCAACAGCTGTGATTTGAGCCACCACAGAGCCTACGATGCTGTTCTCCTTTACCAAAACCTCAAACTCTTCAGCGGGAAAGACAGGGGCATTGTCATTCACATCCTGAATGGTAACCTGGATGTGGACAGGAGTTCTCTGAGGAGGGATGCCCCTGTCCACAGCATAGGCAGTCAGCTCATAGACAGGAACGTTCTCGCGGTCCAGCCTGCGCACAGTGCGAATGATCCCCGATGTAGGCTCTATGGTGAAATCTCCATCCCCATCCTCCCCATTCTGGAAGGTGTACTGCACTCGCCCATTGGTGTGGGCATCCCGGTCAGTGGCAGAGATCTGGAGCACACTGGTGAAGGGAGGTGCGTCCTCAGAGATCATGCCCTGGTAATGAGGGCTGACAAACTGGGGGGCATTGTCATTAACGTCATTCACCATGATTTCAACATACGTGGTGTCTGCCTTCTGGGGGATCCCATTATCCTTGGCAGTGATAGCCAATGTATACGTGACCTGGTCCTCATAGTCCAGCTCTGCCTGAAGAGTGATGGCCCCAGAATCTGGATCAATGCGAAACTGAGGGACGTTGTCTTCCAGGTAGTATGAGATGCGGGCATTTTCCCCTACATCATCGTCTGTGGCGCTGATCACTACCACAGTGCTGCCCACAGGCCGGTCCTCGTTGATGCTCACAGAGTAGTGGGCACTCTGGAACACGGGCCGGTGCGTGTTGGCATCGGTGATGTTGATGTGAACATGGCAGTTGTCACGCAGGGTGCGATCAGAGGCTGTCACGGTGAGCACATAGCGCCTCTCCTGCTTGTAGTCCAGCGGCAGAGACAGAGTGATGAGCCCTGTGCCACCTTGCGTGCTGATGGAGAAGCGGTTCCGTGTGTTGCCTCCTGTGATCTGGTAGGTGATGGCACTGTTCACATCCCGGTCAATTGCCGTGACACTGAGGACACTGGTCCCCACAGCTGCGTCCTCATTCAGGCGGATGAAGTATTCCTTCTGAGTGAACTCGGGGCGGTTGTCGTTGACATCCATGACAGTAATGGTGACGCTGGCCGAGGCGGATAAAGATGGAGAGCCATGGTCACGAGCCTCTACCCCAAAAAAATAGTGTTCGACCAATTCCCGGTCCAAGGGCCCACTGACCGTGATCCACCCCGTGGCACTGTTCACCACAAAAGGTGTGTCAGCCGAGATCCCAGTCAGTTTGTACTCCAGGCGCGAGTTCTCGCCGTAGTCTGCATCCACAGCCTGGATGTGGATGACAGAGTGGCCAAGGGGAGCATTCTCCAGGACAGAGATTTGAAAAGGGGTGCTGACAAAAATGGGGGCATGATCATTGATGTCCACCACCTGGATGCTGGCCATGCCAGTGTTGTTAGAAAGAGGAGGACGCCCCGCATCCTGAGCCCGGATCCTCAGGGCGTACTCCCGCTCCACCTCAAAATCCAGTGGGGCCACGACCTGTATTTCCCCAGTGACACTGTCGATGGAGAACTGGCCCCGGCTGTTCCCGCTGATGATGTTGTAGTGCACCAGCGCATTGTTGTCCTTGTCCAGGTCTGTGGCGGTGACGCGCAGGATCTCGGTGTGAGGCCGTACGTCCTCCCTCACTTGGACGATGTAGCGCTTCTCACTGAACTGAGGTATGTTGTCATTCTCATCAAGAACTGTGATGTAGACCTTGACAGTGGCAGAGCGTGGCCCCGGCTCCCTGCCCTGGTCGTTGGCTTCCACCACCAGGGAGTACTTCTCCATCTTCTCCCTGTCCACTGGCCCACTGGTGGTGATGAGGCCAGAGCGGGGATCGATCTCAAAGACGTCATGGGCAGCCCGTTCATTGACAAAGCGGTAGCGGATGTTGGCATTGGGCGGGGAGTCAACATCGGTGGCCCGCAGCTGCAGAATGGGGTATCCCTCCTCCACGTTCTCCCGGATGGTCTCCCGGTACTCGCCCTGCTCGAAGACGGGGTCATGGTCGTTGCGGTCAGCCACGGTGATGGCCACCATGGTGGTGGCAGAGAGCCGGGGTGTCCCGTGGTCGGTGGCCGTCACTCGGAAGTAGTGCAGGTCCATGCTCTCTCGGTCCAGGGCCTGGGTGGTGGAGATGAGCCCGGCCAGCGGGTCGATGCTGAAGAGCTCCCGCGAGCGGCTGTTCATCAGCGCGTCCATGGAGTACACCAGCCGCCCCGCCTCGCCCCCGTCGGGGTCCTGGGCCGCCACCGCCAGCACCGCCGTCCCCGCCGGCTGGTTCTCCGCCACCTCCGCCTGGTAGTTGTACTGGGGGAACAGCGGGTGGCGGTTCGGGGCTGCGCGCCGGTCCCGCCGCCCCGGGGCCGGCGCCGGGGACAAGGGCAGCGGGCGCGGCGGGGTGGCGCGGGGCGGGCAGCGCGGCGGGGACCGGCGGCGCGGTGCCGGGGACAGCCCCGGGGGCACGGCCGCCGCCCGGAACGGCACGGCCGCGGGACAGCCCCGGCGGGTCGGCGGCCCCCAGCCCGCCGACGGCGGCGGTGCGGTGGCCCCCAGCCCGGGGGGGAACAAAGGGAGCAGCAGCAGCGGCAGCAGCACCAGCAGTAGCGGCGGCGGCGGCCCCCGGTGGCGGCGGCAGCAGCAGCGGCTCGGGGCGGCCACCGGCTCCTCCGCCGCCGCCATGGTGCCTCGGCGGCCGCCGCCCGGCCCGGGCGCACGGCGGTGGGCTCGGCGCCGCCCCCTCTCGCGCCGGCGATGGCCGCCCCCCGCCCCACCGCCCCGCGCCGCCGCTGCTGCCGGGGGTGGCGGCGGCTCCTCCCGCAGCCCCAACATGGCTCCCGCCGCCCCGCCCCGCCGCGCCCCCGCCCGCCCCCGCCGCCATCTTGAGCGCGGGCGGCCGGGCGGCGGTGGCTGCTCAGTGCTGCGGGGACTTCCCGCACCGTGCGGGACGCGTGTCCTGCAGCCCGGCCACCGCCGGCCTCGGAACGGGGCGTGCTGGCCGCCAGTGAGCCCCGCGGGCACCGTGCGGAGCTCAGCGCTGCCGGGCACGGCCGTGCTGCACCGGCCGGTCCCGAGCGAGGGGCTCCCGGAGCCTCCCTGCCAGAAGCGCAGGGCCAGCGGGCTCCGTATCACCGTGCACTCAACGCGCACCTGCTGACCCCGCTGACCCGCTGCTGCCGCACCGCCGGTGCACCGGGCAGCAGAGCGATCCCCGTGGCACCGCCGGCGTCCCCTGGGCCAGGCTGAGCCCCCGTGCCGAGGAGAGCCCGCGGGAACAGCTGCCGTGCCACCGGCACAGGGGCCCAGGCAGGAAAGTGCCAGCGGTTTGGCAGGAGGCATTGCCATGCCTGGCAGCCCCACGGGCCCCTTCTACCCGCCCATGTCCGTCTGGAAGCGTAACCACGTTGGGCATCTGCAGGGATGGGTTTTACTGTGTGCATGAGGACAGGCTTCCCCCTGTCCTGCTCTCTCGGGCGGTGAAAGTGGTGTCACAGCCCCTGCCACCCGGCTCCCCCACCCACAGACACCCAAGTGTAGCACAGATTTAGCTATCCCACTCTCCTTCCCTGACACAGACCCCAGCTGACACCATCCATCAGGTGAGGCATCGTCACCAGAGGGAAAATTGCAGTTTTTTCTACCTGTACCCATGATATAAAAAAACCCAACAAACATTACATTTTTCCAAGGAAAATTCAGTTTGAGGCCCTTGCATCACAGTGGTTCATTAAAGCATCAGACTCATAATTTACTGTTGGTTTGATTCAATCAACTAATATCTCAGCCTAATCCACTGGAGCTCATAACAGGCTTAGGAGTAACAGGGTTTAGGTCCTCATTAGTGTTTTGCGTGCCACAGCAGGGGGACGTCCTCAGCCATGTCCTTCTGAAGGAGAGGGCACACTGGGGCAAATGCTGGGGAAGAAAGAGCCATGTCAGGAAGGAAAACAGAGCAAACCTGGGAGATGGGGGAGTTTAGGATGGGGTAGGGAAGGGCAGGGCATACATGGGACATACAATGCCTCCATGCACATCCTGGCTCTAAAGGTGCTGCAAGAGGCCCTGTGCTACTGTGCAGGATTGACTGGATATTGCCGGCAGCCCTTGTGTAGGCCCTGCATAGCTCTCAAAACAAACTCACAAATTATCCGTGGGATGGATCCACACTGGAGATGGGGTTCTGCTGCTCAGCCATCACTCCCAGCACTGCAGGAGCCATGTTCACTCTCCAACACACTCACACCCCACAGGAAACAATGCAAGGCCGTGCAAGGCCCCACCATCCCTTTGCGGAAATCCAAGTGGCTGCTTGGGAGCTGTATGCTGCTTTGGACAGCACAGGCCATCTGCACAGCAAGGAGGGGTCACGGGAGATGTGTTGGCCCCAGGGCACAGCAGGTCTGGGGACCTCTAGGGGGTCCAGCTGCCACTCTCCTGGTGGTGTCCTCTGCTCCAGCTGTGGCTGGGGCCATGGCATGCCACATGCTGCTGCCACAGGGCTGAATCCTGATGGCACCAGTGCTTTGCCTCTCTGCTCCATGTTCCAGTGCTGCCTGACCACCCATGACCACCACTAGCTCTCACCCAGCTTTGGTTCCACCGATGGTGACAGATGGTCCCCTAACAATTATTGTTGGCGTAAGCAAGTGGGTGGGAAGAGCACACACTGCCCACAGATTGGGGGTTTGACAGCAAGCAGGCTCCCACTACCAAGGTAGAAACCAAGGAAACACAACATGGGGTCTGCAGCATGCCCAAAGTGTCCCCAAACCACTGGCTATCTTTGTGCAGGGCTGGTGATTCCCTCCCACTACCACCACCCCCGCAGAAGCCAAGGCCTGGCCACCACTGGGGCAGCCACAGGGTGGGCAGAGCAGGCAGGGCTTCTCCTTTAGGACCTTGTTAGGGTCCTAAAATATGCTTGTGCTAAGCATGTTTTAGGACCGTAACAGGAAATACCAAGCACGCCCTAAAGTGGTGGCCAGTGCAGCTCAGCATGCGCCAGAGAGAAGTTCCCCTGGTGCTTGCTTAAACAAAGCTCAGGGCTGACACCCAGTGAGTGTGGATTTCTAAGCCCCTGAAGAAGCCAACATGTTAATTTATGAACTCCATAGGAGGGGTAATCTGCTGTGATTAACTCTTCAACCACCACATAACACCTCTGGCTTGCATGGTCCAGCACCAGCACTGACAGGGCTGTGGTCATACCAGCCATGGGCATGCTGTGCTCTCGGGGGATTTATCTTCTCCACACAAGCATCCATTTGAGCCTTCCCAGTGCTGTTAGGATGCCAGAGCAGCCCTGGCCCTGGCACACAGCTCACCCAAGAAACCTCATTTAACATAGGGCATCTCATCGCCCACATGCAACAGGAACGTGCTGGCTGGATCATACATCACACCTCCTCAAACTGGGGATGTGCCATCAGGAAACCAAATCAGGAGAGAGGCAATACTTTTTAAAAGTAATGAAGGCTTTCAAGTTTATTTGTTCTAATTACCCAGCTGACAGCTCGGGGGAGGAGGAGAAAATTATCAGGGTATTACTGCCACAGAATAGTTGTAATTGAATCATTCCAGACAATAAAGCAGAAGCACAGGCCACAGGCAATGCATCACTCCCCCCTCCCCGCCCCACCCCACGCCAGCCCCCCAACATCCCTCACTGCTGCACCACAATAAAAACACCAATACGAGGAGACACTGCTCTAATTGTGCCCTATTACAGCAAACAATCTTGAGTGTGTCACCTACATGGAGAGCAGGACCCGCTCAGCAGGCTGGGGACAGTGATTTGACACACTGCTGTTTGATTCCCTGCAATGTGTGAAGAGCTTGCTTGGGCAGCAGGTGCATCTCTCCCCCTGAGCTCACAGCCAGCTGCCCCCAAGCTCTTCCAGCCCTGCAGTGGCAGCAGGGTGGTGGGGCAGAGGGTGTGATGCTACTATGCAGCTGGGATGGGGTGAGCAACCCCACAGACCTCAGTGGCTTGGGGATGGCCAATGGGAGCCACCAGCTCTGCAGTCTTGGCTCCTGGCAAGCACAGCCACAGGTCCTGCCACTGCTGGGTTTGGCTGGCACAGCAAAGCCTGTGCTGCGTCACTGAGGGTAAGTGCCAGATGAACATCCCACCACAGCAGCAGGTCGTGGGCCAAAACCAAGCCCCAGCAGCACTCAGAAACAAGCTGAGGTTGGCTCAGGGGCACATGCAACCCTGTGCTGCACAGGGCAATGGGACACAGGAGAGCCACCATGGGGGACACACTGGTGAGCGCTGGCAGCCCTCATGTGTCATGATTGCCCCAAGGTGTGCAACTTGCACACTTCAAGGCCACACGCCCCAGCACTTTGGAGACACAGGCCAAAGCAGCAGGAACTGGGACATAGCTCTGGCCCCAATTCTGCAGGCAGCTGTGTTTGTTGCCATCCCTACATTTGGAGTGGCACAGCTTGCACCTGGCATTTACACTCCTGCCCTGGCCCAGGGCTGTGCCCATGGCCCAGCTGGCTCCCTCAGCACAGAGCCAGCAGCAGCAGAGACCAGTTCCCTGCTGCCAACACAGTGCTCTGCCCAGCGCCCACTGCCCTCCCACCACAAAAGCCCCTGCCATCGCAGGCACCCCCAGAGCTGCAGGCGCAGGCTGAGGTTTGGGAGCACACACCCGCAGCCAAAGCAGGATTCATTACACTCGATACAGACCATTAAACCCTTCCTGCCCGGGCTCACTGCCTCGGCAGCTCCGCTGGGAGCCAGCTGAGGCTGCGCCTTGCAGGGAGCGAACTGTGAGTCCAGCTCTGCCAAACCCTTAATGTGGAGCAGCGATGCTGCGCAGGCCCCAGGAATGACGGCTGTGCCCCTAGCAAGGGCTGCTGCCCCCACCCCTCCTTGGCAGCCAGCAACATGGTAAAAAAAAGACAAGGCAAGAAACTGAATGAGGGAAAACTACTGCTTTTACCCCCATTTGGAGATCAGCACCCACTACTTTGCTTCTGTGGGCAGCAGGCACCCAATTGCCCTCCCTGCTTTGGTGCTCCCATGACAGGATTGGGCAGCCAGGGCTACGCTCACAGAAGTCCGGTTTAAGACATTTTTATTCTTCTGCAGGTTACACTTAGTGTTTAAGAAAATACAGGATCCCTTTTGACATTCATACATTTTTACAGGGAAAAAATAGGTTTCTCTACTAGGGTGGTTATTAAGCTGGGCATTCCCAGGCTGACTTCCTTGCCCCCCTTGGCTGCCAGGCCACTCCCCTCTGTTCTCAAGCATCACTGCCCCAGTGGCCAGTCCAGGCCTGCAGAGCAGAGCTCATGTCATCCTCTCAAGCTAACAAAAAAAAAAGAAAAATTAAAGTAAATACAGTGCCCAGTATTTCCAGTTTCACTTTCCAACAGCTCCTACACTGGCTACTGCAAAGGAAGACCTGGGGACAGGGAGTGACCACACTGCGCACACAAATATCTAAGAGACCCATGTTAGTGTGTGTGACTATCTGGACCAGGGAAGCAGGTTAATCCCACTTGCTAGAAACCTAGAGGAAATATAAATAAGGGTTCCCCACACTTAGCGTAGTCACAAACAGCTACTGGACACCAGGCTCACACCGCCTCTGAGCACTGCCATGGGGACAGGGAGGGCAGCAAGGCAGAGCTACTATGAAGCTCAAGGCAAGAAATGCACACGCTTCACAAACAGAGCGCGCCTGCCCAGGGGCAGCCCCTCTGCTCGGGGCAACGCTGCAACAGAGGTGGCAAGCGGCAGCTTCACTCGGCAGGACACGTCTTTGTGCTGTGTCCGGCCAAGGGCTTCCTAAGGGCAGCGTCACCCACATGGCTGTTACTTCTAGGCTGCCACAGTGTGCAAGAAATTCAGAGTTAAACATCACTATAGAAAGCAGATTGAAAAGCAGCTGCTGGGGTAAGACCTCCATGACCCAAGGTGGGCTGCTGCCCAGAGGCAAAGCTGAGGACCAGGAGGAAGTGAAAGGCTCACTAGACGATGCGTTAGACAGCGAGCAGCTACTTTCCCTTGTCAGGGCTGCAGCACATTGGCACTAGCAGCAGGAAACAAAACAGATGTTACAAAAGCTTCTTCCAAGCACCAGCAGACTCCACTTGGTCACTGCAGGGAGAGAGACGCACATGGAAAAGAAGTGATACTCTAAGGCAAAGGCCTTTCTCTTCAGGACCTCGGGACACCAGTGCAGCTAAACCTCCCCCCATGCCGGCTGCTAAGCCCCCACAAGCTCTCTGCCCTTCCCACTAACACCAGCTGCCCAAACAGCTCCTGCCGAGTCTTGCAGACAAACCATGCGCCAGCGCCCACCCTGCTCCACCTGCCCTGGGCACCAGGCCCCGGGGACACCCCATGCCCTCTCTGCCGCTGGCGTTTCCGAAGGGCTGGTGAACGCTGTCCCAACCTTAGGCCTCGCACAGAGGGATATAAGGTATGAGCTGTACTGGGAGGGAATGGGGAGAAAGTGTCAACAAAAGACATAGTCGATCCAAGTGGTTCAAACTCCAGTCCAAGCTGAGGAGCATTAGCTGGTACCAGAAGAGATTTCTGGGAACTCCTTATAAATCTCCAGGATGATCAGTTTGTCCATCTGGCACTGCTGGTCCTCCTCCTCCTCACCCAGGATGCGCTGCAGGATACCCTGCAGGTCGGCAAGGCGGTGCTGGTGCTGCAGATAGGGTGTGGAGCGGATGATGGCGTGCATCAGAGACAGATACTCCATCCTCAGCTGCCAAGTGGGAGGGGAGACAAACCACAGAGCACAGTGAAAGGTCTGAAGTGAGATAAACAAGCATGCCAGCCTCCATTACAGCATGAGCACAGGAACAGCTGCTGCTGCACCATCAACCAGCACACAACTCCAGAGGCACCTGCTTTTCCTTAAGGATCTTTAATAACTATGGAAAACTCTGCTTTCCCCACAGCATCGGAGTGCTGCTCCTCCCCTGCCCTGAAAGACGTGCACATCCCCTGCCTCTTGCAATACCAAACGAGAGATTCCTCCTACTACTACTCACAGAGGGTCTCTCTTCCCAATGGTCCCTAGTCAGAAGGGTGCAGACCACCAGAAGTCTGGCAGATCTTTCTTCAAATATGCTGGTGTGCTGAGCAGGATAAATTCTCCCTTCCTCCTCAGCTCCCAAGGTTGATTTGAGCACCCAGAAATGTTGTGCCTACCCCAGAACTCCACTCTTGCCTGCACCAGCAGATCCCATAGGGGGCCAGGAGAAACACCATTGCTTTGGGACTGTGCTCCCTTCCCCAATGCCCATGAGTTACTGTGAGCACCTTGTCTCCAGGGGAGAGATCAGCAATCTGCCGCACCAGGATGTCTATCAGGACCATCATGTCCGTGTGATAGAAGATGCTGGCTGTATCCTTGCTGGCAAAGATGTCCTGCAGAAACTTCAGCACTGAGTGTGGTGGCTGAGGCTGATGCTTGAAGATGCAAACTGGATCATCTGGGGGAGGCAGAGAGACTGTGCTGAGCCACATACTCCCCACTGCCCTTCTGGCTCCATCTCCAGTGCACTTCCCTTCATTAGACCCTTTGGCTCTGGAGAGGAGGCTGCCCTGCCCTCAGCCAGCCACTCTCTGCCCACGGACAGCTTTTGCATCCAAAGACCTCAGTGCCTTGCACGAAGGTGTGTAATCAGGATGGCAGCTCTGCAGGCTACCAAGATGATACCAAACTCATTATGATTAGCATTAATCACTGTTTATGTTTCACCTACCATCTCAGGTGAGAGCTCATTAGCTCATTGCCCTTCAGTATCTCCCCTTTCTGCTCAACAGCCACCACTCATTTTATGCCTGGTTTATTAAGAGGGGTCCAATAACCCCTCTGAAAAGCCCATCAGAGCCTGTACCAGAAACAAGCTTTCAGCAGAGACCAGGCTAGTACTGTCCCAGAAGCAAGAATGGAAATACTTCCAAGTTTCAGTGAGCTACCACATCCTGTTCTCTTGAAAAACACATCACTGCAGACTCCAAGAGGGGCTCTGGGCCACAGCAGCTCCCCCAGTAGCTGTCAGGAAGGCGGGCAAAAGAGAAGCATCTTCATTAGGTTGTGGCCCCCCTCTTTCTTCTCCCAGCTTCTCACTGTAAGGTGATCCCTGCAGGGAATCTGGCAGGGAAAGGGCTAAACAAAGGCTTTGGGACAAGGCCAGACAGAAGAGCACTGAGGTACTGGCTGCCCTCAAGCTGATATAGTGTGAAGACAGTGATTTGCAGCCCCAAAGAGAACTAAAGCCAGAGTAAGATGAGCTGCAAGCATCACAGGATGAGTTATTTCTAGCAACTCAACAAAATGAGTTCTCTCAGGCAGCAAAGCCCCTGTGCTCCAGAAGGTATTAGAAAGCACAATAGCGGCCTGCAGCAGAGGCCGAAAGACCTGGCACCAGTCTTCCTGTGGAGATCTCCAGCTTTCCAGCAATCTGCTCTGCAACAGCTCCATGAGTACACTGGATTTCACTCCATGCCTCGAGCAGACACAAGGCTAACCCTCTGCTGGCAATTCAAAAATGGAAAGTTCCACTCTAAGCAGCATTTCAGAAGACAAAAGCTCCTTCTGCATCTGTCCCTCAGGGCAGATGTTTGCCAGCATGGGCAGAGGTTTGTGTGCCAGCACATGTCGAATTCTCTGCCTGTCCAAGGACAGAAGTGGCCCAGGACCAGCTTTCTTCCCATTCAAGAGCTTGCCCATGGCAGCTGGCCCATGCTATGAGATGGAGCTGATCTGACCCAGAAGTATATGGAAATGGCAGCCACTCCTCTCTCCCTAGATGCCATCAGCCATCACTTATTCCTTGTGCTGCTCCATCCTCAGCAATGCAGACAGCTCCTCAGCTACCTGCATCCCTGACATCCTACTCTGTAACAAGCACGGGGCTTGTCTCCCCGAGCTTCTACCAGCACCCCTGCCAGGCACAGTAACAGTGCCACACACACTCACCTCCTCTGTTCAGCAGCAGCAGCAGCTTCTCTGTGAAAGTCTTGACATTGGAGTGCTTGCTTATTGTAGTCATGATCACACTGTGTTCTGGAACTAAGGAAGAAACCTGTTCAGCACCTCCCTTTGTCTCCTGAAGATCATGGTGATAAAAACACATAATGGGGGGGGGGAGTGTCTTATTTCACATCAGTGCTCTGGGGAGATTTGGGGAACCAGAGTCTGTCAGGGCTATGAAGAGCTTCAGGCCGAGAGAGTGGGTGGGCAGGGAGAGGGAAGGTGAAATAAATGTGGAAACAGCACATGAAACACTTGGGACTTGGTGTTTTCTCCATGTATCTGATTCATGTGTGGGTTCCTACCTTCCCAGCCAAACACTGGGAAATACCTTGCAAGGGCTTTATTGTTGTCAAACATTACCTCTCCTCACAACCCTCTGCAGTCAAGGGCTCCATCCTTTGGTACCTTCTTACTTCATATCAACAGTGCCCTTCTGGAACCTAAGTCTTTCCAGTTCTCTTAAGAAGGGTCCCAGGAGCATCCCAGAAAGAGAAAAGTTTTTCCCAGCACTCAGCACGGCATTACGCAAGGGCACAGGCTGAAGACTACTTCTGGGAACTGTCCCCTTGCCCGCTCTGGGGGTGCTTTGCTGTAAAATACCTTTACCCTAGCAGACCTTGTGTGTATGTGTGTGTGTGTGAGTATGCACACTCAATCACATAAACAGCACAGTGTGGCTATTTCTGTGGCCTGTAATATTTCACAGGCTGCAAAGTGTATCAGGATCCTGAAGGGCATCAACATAGAATATATTTAGGAGAGTTTTTGAACTAATGCTGCATGACTGAACTGCATGATAGATGAATCTTGCAGACAGAGGAATAAAAAATTCAATCCACTAATAAGCAACGTGAACATCATTTAACATGTTCTTAGCATCAGAGAACAAGTCACTGCTCTTGGCTACGCCCCAGGTGGGCAATAATCCCCAGAAACACATTGCCTGTCATGCATTACTGCCTAATTACTGCAGCCAGCAAGGATATGGGTAAGTGTGGGAAGGGGTAATGAATGAAAGCAGCAGAGATATACTTAATCAGTCTCTGTGCAGTGAACTTTCACATGAAATTAGAAACTTTCACATAAATTTTAACAAAGTGCAACTCAAAGTAACAGGTAAATTACTGGACATATCGTTGCTGCTTTATCCTCCCCTCTCCCCAAAAAGCCAAGGATAAAGTCATGAAGCAGAACAAGGGTACGTAATTAACTAAAGACAATTGGAGCAACAGGAAAGTGGGTTAAGGAGTGGCATTTCTTAGCAGGACCTGGAACTATGCTCCAATCTTCCAACAGGCTTCAAAACATGCAGGCAGAGAGAGGGCAGATGGTCCTTCCTAGGGACCTGATCTGTCTGTCGTCATGGAGCTCAGCAGGGCAGGGAGGACAGAGAACGAAGGCAAACAGGAGAGCACAGCTCAGGCCAGTGCTGAAGGGCCTGGCCCCAACAACTTAGCACTGAATGAGCTTCAGGCAGTGTGGACAGGGAAGCAGAAACTTTGCCAAGACCTGCAGAAGGCAGAGGACTTTTCTTCTGAACTGGTATTGAGAAATGCCCACTGAAGCATCTTCTCTCCCAAGTCACCTGTGCCTATAAATTAACCCCACTCATGCTCTGCAAGTACAGCCCAACAACTTCCTGCTTTGATCAGGCAGTATGAAAGTACAGTGACAAATCATTGGGCTGCCCAGAGCTGCTGGGCAGGGGCTCTCAGGCCATTTTTTCCTCTAGGGTTTTGCACCATATTTTAACACAGTGTAGTGCCAGAGACTAGGGGAGCTGGATGGTGGTTACAGCACCATGAAGACCCAGTGAGATTCTCCCTCCCCATTTTTCACACCCTCACTCCAGACCACTGAAATCCTGCAAGGCAGAACAGCACCAATGTAACCTGGAATGTGGAGATTGAAGGCCAGAAGGACGTTGACAAATAAGTCAGGCAGCTGGTCAGTGGTGTCCGAGGGCAACCCATCCTCAATCACATCCAGCAGGAACTGCACAAACTGAGAGTTGAGATGTTCTGCACAAGGAGAAAGGGGCATTTACAGCACAGTGAAAGTAAATCAAGCAACAGGGGACCATCCAAGCCACTTCTTGGTGCTTTTATGCTTAAAAACCATTAGTGGAGCGCTAGTGTCAGCCTCCAGGGAATGAAGGGCTCTTCAAGTGGACTAGACAGACCACTGAAGCACCTTTCTGCGAGACACAGTGCAGGGGAATGCCGAAATTTGAACTGCCAACTGGCAATTTTTTTGAGTAAACAGAACACCAAATACTGCTCTAGCTGATGCAGAACCACTGCAACCAGTGAAGGCTTCAAGGTAGGAAGAGATTGGTATTCTTGACCACTAGTTTAATTAATCCCTTAAAAAAAAAGCACTTAATAATCTAGACCATTAGTAATAACCCAGTTTTCAATTTAGCTATTAGGAAAGCTCAGGGGCTCATGCAAATAAGTCCACCTGCAGGAAATAATTGCCAGGGTTACACAAGGAGAGAAAAGCAGGAGGTGTATAGGCTCATTCCAGTCTCTATTGCACCAGTTTAAATCTTGTACAGATTTACCTGGTGCTAAGGTAAAGCTGCTGATGAGATACTTGTAAAACTCTCTACTGCATTTCTAGGAAAATTAAGCCCACAGTTTCCCAAATACAACATAACCTTGGGAAGAAGCAGGCAGGGCTTTCTGGCTGAAATGAAAGGACAGAGGATAAAACAGGGAGAATATCTGCACTTCATTATTGACTGCAATACCCTTAATCATCTCCACTTCCTTTAAGAGCCTGAACTACACAGGGCTGCACTATCCTGCTAGAAGAGAGACCAGAAAGAGGCCACATTATGCAGCTGACAGCCTTAGTGGGCGTTTGTGGAGGTATCTGGGATCTCAGCCTCATCAGCAGACAGTCTCCAAAGCGAGTAAGAGGTGTGTGCTTTCATATAGGCCAGAGGTAAAACAAAATGCCACTTAGTCACAGGGATGGGCAAATCCATGTCACCTGCAGTGCAGCATTCAGTCCTCCACTGCTCTAACCCAGATTTATGCTGCTCTTTGGAAATCTGGCATCTCAGCCCACTGCTTCAACTGCCAGGCTCTTTTGATAAAGAACAGACCTAGTCTTGTTGGGCCTTCCATTGAGCTGTCCCCACCTTGGCCATCAAGGTAAGTCCCTTCCCTGTGTCTGCCAGTGTGCCCCAGACATCCCACCAGCAGCTCTGCCATGAGCACAACCCACTCTTACCATAGTGGTGATATGGCAGGGGCTCCCCCATGGAGAACATCATGGCCAGAACCAGTGCAGAGTAACACAGCTTTTGATGATCTGCAAGACAAAGGTCCTGTCATTAGTTCTGAGGATGTGAAACCTTTCTCCAGCTGCAGTTGGGAAGGCACACATTTGATACAGGCATTTAACACTGATTAGCCTGCTCCTCATTCCTGTATTAACTGAGCTGTAAGGGTGTTTTTCCCCGTTTTAGCACACCACACGCCTTCTGTGCCGTGTGTTTCCAAAGCAATTTAAAAATAATCATAACAAGAGTCCTCTATTTTTTTCCCCTCTACTTCAGAGGATCTGGGCAAACTTGATCTGAATAATTAAAAACCTCCCCTGCACAGTCTCAGGACACATCCCATAGTTATGTAATTACTGAACCCAGAAAAAGCATCCATCTGGCCAGCTCAAAATACTGCCTGTTCCAACCAACACCACCCCCAGACAGCCATGCTGCTTGTTACCATCTCTGCACTGCTCTACTTTTGCTACCTCAGCTCTGCCTGAAGGTATAAAAGGTCCCTGGAGAGACCAGATCATTGCTCAGGCTGTGCATCTGCCCACTTCCCAGGCCACACGTCTCCAGCACTGATACATCCCACAGCCTGCTAGTCCAACACAATTTTTGCTGGCAGCTATATGTGAATGCTCCAAAGAACCCCTGCCAGTGTCTTTCCTGAATTTTAATTAATGGATACCTCTCAATAGATATTTGTAGAACAAAAAAAAACCCCATGGAATAGGATTTGTGCCCTCACCAAATGTAGCCTCTGTCCAGTTCAGTTAGTCTGAAGACAATAGGAAAATGAGTATTATTATATATAGGTTTCCCCACATACTGGCTAAATAAAGTTCATCTACATCTTCCAAAAAGAGCCCTGGGGAACTTGTTACAAAGAAAGTGAAGGTGTATTTTTCAAAAACTGACCAAAACAACTTTTCATTAGAGGAGAAAAAGGCCCCTTCAATGTCAGATGCTTCTCCCAGCCATACTGCTGCTCTGCACAAGACACACCAGTTCCAGTGTCCCCTACTAACCCTTTAAGATACTTTACTTTCCCATGCATAAATCAAGCCATCTTTAAGCACCTGCACCCTGCAGCTTGGCAGGGTGATGCCTTCACTGTCACCACTTACTCCTGGACTTGGCCAAAGGACTTGCACCATTTGGCAGCTCTCAGGTTCACTGTCAGCATGGAGGACAAAATGCTACTGAGTCATTCCAGCCCTACGCCCCTGGAAAGTCAGCTCTGTCAGCAAAGCCTCTCCACTCAAAGCACACACAGACTCTGTCAGAACTCCACACGTTGCCTCAGTTTTCAATCAGCAAGTACTTTGAGTAAAAATAGATAATTTGCAGCTTAACCAGATACTACAGCATTAACAAGATTAAGAGCTTGTAGACCGTGTGGCAGCAAAGAGAGGCTGGAAACTGCTGTTTACTCTCACTAAACAGAGAGGGAGGATATTTAATGACTTAAATATAATTCGTACTTATATAAGTTCTTAGCTATAAGGTGAGACACTGTAGCAAAAAAGGGATCTGACACACTGTTCACCACATGATTTCTTTGTTCTTTCCTCCATGGCTATGGGAGTTGGGTCTCAGAGGTGGGATACTGCAGGAGGTAGACACAGGGAGTTGCTGTTCTCATGTTCCTAGAAAGGCTTTCATCAACAAAACAATTTCTCTCATCACATCAGGAGCAATAAAATAAAGTGAGCGCCAGAAGCCAGTGTGGTAAACATGGTAACACTCACTTTGCACAGGCTCTGCAAGTTTTTGCAAGTGTCCCAGTTGCAGCAGGACAAGACTTCAAGCCTCACCATGCTGAAGAACAGTGTAATTGTCAGCCAAAACAGAGCTTTTTTTCTTTTTTTTTTTTTTAATCTTGCAGAGCAGCACCAGTGGCTGAAAGAAATTAAATAGCATCAATGCAGTTCTCCTGAAGCAGAGGGACTACTGACAACAGACTGATAAGGATCACTGAAGTAGTCATGACAGGCAGGAGAGATGCAGATGGTTGCTCAACAGCCAGCACTGCTGAAGCCTACTGAGACAGTGGTAAGAAACTGCCATTATGTATGAAGAGCATTTCTCAGAGACCTTTGAACACCTTGCTTCCACCTTTTAAACACATCAGTATGAAATGTTGGCACTGGGAGCAGATACATTTGTCTATGGCTAAAGGGAGAAGACCCTGACTGCTGACTAGCATGTACACTGTGCTGCAACAAGGGAGAAAGTCATGATTACAGACTGGATTATCCCTGCCTGTTTTCTTTGGAATTGTTCTGGCTAATTCTGTCTTGCTGTGGCTTATTATAAGGTGGTTCTAACATGGACAGATGTGCAGGCCAGCTGCAGCAGAGGGAAGGAGCTGTCCAGAAGCAGTAAGACCCAAGCATCTAGCAGAAGAACTGGCCAGCAGCCAACAGCCTGCATCACTGCCAGGGTAAAGTCCTCCTCACCAAAGGCACCCAGAATCCACGGACAGACTTCTGCCTCAGCTGCTCTTCAATAATAAGACAGGAGGGATCCCACAGAGATGCTGCAGCCAGTTCTATGCTCCCCAGTTGTGTAGTGTTGGCACTGATTGCTTTGGCTCCAGTCATCCACAGAAGGGATTAGCTATTCCACAGCATGTCACGGATCAGCTGCTATTCCCCAGTTTTTAGTACCAAAATAAGCTCAAGTCATTTTAGGATTCAAGGTCATGTTTTCACACAAGCTTGCCATTTGCTGGCAGGACATGAAGCAGTAAAGCACCAGAATGGCAGGAGGGAGCTACTAATGCCCTAAAACAACTCAGAAGGACAGACATATTTGGGCCAAGGATGGTTACTTCCCTGCAGCCCCATTGGGAAGGCCAAGAGGACTGGATGACATTGCACAAGTGCCTACCATAAAGCATAGCACAAGGAAAGCAGTACAGGATGAGGACACTGATTTCTGAGGCTCCTGTATCCACACAGTGGTCTATCAGCAAAGAAGAGCAGCTTTTCACTCTCCAACTGGACCACCTCACAGCAAAGAGGGAAAAACCCCCTCACCTTGAGATGATGCTTGGGGAAATGCTGCAGAGCAGCAGGTTGGCAGCTCAGAGGACACAGCAGAGCCACTTCTCGCTCATTTCCACTGCCATGCTTTTAGGATCCCAAAGCAGAGCTAAAACTTGCTGAGAGGCAGGCCTGCTCCAGGCTAAGTACTACATGGAGATCAGCAGAGGTGTGCAGAAGTCACCTAGGTCAGAGCTCAAAGCTCCATCCCACCAAGAGGCTGAATCAACTGTGCTGTCTGGGATGACAGCTCTGGGCAAAACACAGCATCACTGCAACCAGGCAAGGAGTAACAGGGGTGACCAGCCCACCCTGCCTGTACAAAGACAGCTCAGGAATAGGGCAGGAGACATAACCCTGTTTGGGAAGATGCACAGGATGCTGACTTGGAGACAACCTTTATGAATTAGTGATGGAGGCATAATAAAGTTTATTTTTGGCAGCATAAAATCAGAAGAAATGTTGCCACAGGAACATAGTCACGGTCACATAACCAAGCCTCATTTGCTTCTTGGGCAGTAAAACCTCAGCCTGAAGAAGATGCTTCTCATGCATAACCAGATTAAACACCAAGAGTGTGGTAAATTCACAGCACAGAATTTATAAGCAGTAGTCACAAAAGAGAAAGCAAAGCCAACATAGGAGTAATAATTGCAGTCCCACACCACTAGCCCTTTGCCCTGCCCTGAAACACTGCCCTCCTCACCTTTGAAATGCCTGCACTTCAAAGCATCTAAGCAGAGATGAGTGCAGAGCCTTCTGCAACAGGTTTGATTTTTACCTCCCATAGCCCCTTCCAGACATGAGATGAGCCTTGTTAATTCTGCCCACCTCAGTCAGGTTGGCACAGTCTGTGGTGGGATGCTGGGAACAGCAACATCTATTATGCATGTTCAAGGTGGTCATGTAGGACATTTACTCGGCACACGTGAAATGGATGTGACAGTCCCTGTTCTGTGCAGACCTGTCAACCCTGACACAGTCTTATCACCAAATTATACCCCCTCCACAGCTTCATGACACCTGCAACAAACCAACAGACTGCAACCTGGGCAGCAAGGCTGCAAACACCAGGCTCTTCTGATTTGATCCACATGGTCACTCAACAGCTACTGTAACTGTGGGTCACAATTAGCACAAGACAATGGATTTTCAATGTTCTTTTAAGAGAAAAAATACTATATGCCACAGCCAGCACTGGTGGCCTACAGGCTGTTTTCAAGACAGGGAGCAAAGCTATGACTGTTCAGGACCAGGCAAGAGTGGGGAGCTGGAAGGTAACACCAGGGGAGTATTACTACCATGTTCACCTTACTCTTAGGCTTTTCCTCAGCATCTGCTTCTGGTTGCTCAGAGATAAAGGACACTGGGCTTTGCAGGAGCTCTGAGGGCATGAAAGGACATTCCTATTAGTAGCAGGGACAGGCCATCCTAACAAATGGAGCAGGAGTGTGAAGTAGAAGGAACACAAGGGCAAAACCTGAGCATGCAAATCAAAGAGCTGGGAAAACCTGGGCTGTGGTACTATCCTGCAGAGGACCAGGACTGCAATGTTAACAACAGCACTATCATCTCCCTTGGCACAGTGGTGGAGAGAAAGCCCTTTCATTTAGCCAGCACACGTCATTCACCAGGATGAAACACCACAAAAATTGGGTACAGAATGCTGAAAAAACCCTCTTTAAGAAACTGCAGAGATCTGCCTTGAGATCTGCAGGTGTCTCTTGTCAGCATCATGAAACAAAACCGGAACAACTCAAAATGCATTTTAAGACATCTACAAGAAGTGACACAGATCATTAACAGCATGTTCAAGAGCTGGAGGGCCTCGCACCGTTGGACTGAAACATCCCTTCCTGTGCATTCCCCAGTTACAGCTGTAATAACCTGAATAACTTTAAAACCAGACATCATTTCCCCCTGAGCACAGGGCATGTAGAGCAGCAAGGCAATGGGGGGCCACCAGCACTGCTGCAAATCATGTAACAGGAAGACATATTCCCAGGGCCCTGGGAACAGCAGCTCTGGCTCACCCTGTGTGTGAGTCTGCATGTCCCGGGCCAGCTCCATCGGCAGCACAGAGTTCACAAGCGTTGAGATGACGGCAGCGTCCAAGTTGCACATGGCTCCAAAGCACTTCAACAGCAGCAGGCGCAATGGCACCCTGTGCTCCTGCAAAAACAATTTGTTAGATCAAACCATGTCCCAGAGGAGGGCTCACCGTGAGACAGACATAGCTCCTACAAGTTCCTGTTGTTGGGAAGCCACAGACCTTCCCAGGGCCAGTGAACCCAGAAGCTCTAAAAGCTTTTAACAGCACAGGAACCACTCTACAATAATGTTCACAATTGGGCTGGCTACAGGTTGTTGGCATGTGTGGTCAGAGTGCATGTGGCAGCCAGATCTCAGATCTGAGATGCCCCACTTCATCCACTAAATCTGATAACACACCAACAACCTACACCTGTCCCCAACAAAGAGGCTGAATTTGCTGGGTAGCCAGGATTCTCTAAGCATGCTAATGTTTTATGAACACTGCTCTGATAAAGATTTCCTGACAATGTAACATTTGCAAGCTCTCTTCAGAAAGTTTTGGGACATGCAAGGATTACAGGAAAGATGATGCTCAGCCTGCAGCTCCCACGCAGGAGCTCTGATGCTGAGGTAACCTGCATACTCCACCGTCAGCCAACAACTCTAAGGTTCAGAGAACAGAAGTGAGCCAAGCCCTGGCACTGGGCACAACAGCAGCCAGGACAGGACACCCAACTGCTTACTACCCGGTCAGGCTTCCCTGGAATCATGGGCAGAGAAGAGCAGGCCGTGAAAGCCAGCAGGCTCTGTTATGCCCAGCCTGCCTTCCTGCTGCTCTCAGCTATGCTACAGCCCCCTGATGCTGAGCTCTGCGCGCAGACACAGAAATGCCAGATGAAAGCAAAATGCCACAAGACTTGATGTGCTGTAGCTGGGGACTTAGGGACAAGATGGGGACAGGTTTTCAACTCCCAGAGTCCTACAACAGAACATTCCAGGAAGGAGAGGGGCAAAGCAACACTACATAGGCGTTTAAGGCAAAACTTCCACTTCTTCCTCTGAATACTGATTTCCTTCCTCACTCCCAAGGCTTCTACTCACTACCTACTTTCCTAAGCAAAGTTATTCATTAATGCACAGGAGTGCATCAATTAAAAGAGCAATCACAGCCTGTCAGATCTCCCAAGGCATCCTCAGAAATCCTTCCTCTAGATACCAGTGATGCCAATGCTGTCCCTCAATGGGCTAGTAAAAGCAGCAAGCTTTACCCTTCCCCGTGCTAGCTACTACTTCAAAGTCTACAGCATCCTCTGCTCTTTCACACATAGCATTGACATTAGCCAGCACTCAAAAGGGATACGCTGCAACTCCAGTGAGACCGCAGAACTGCCCCTATCTAAGGGAAACATCTTATATACATTCATCATACCAACCATGGTCTTTTGCATCTTCAGGGAAATCTTAAAAAGAGAGCTTTGGTGCATTCTGCCACCTTACCATCTGATAATATGCCACAAGGGACAGGACAGATTCAAACTCATTCTTCTTGCACATTTTCTTGCAAACTTCTGGGTCTGCATCTGTCTGGAAGAAGGAATGGACAGGTCAGCGCAGTGACACATCAAAGCAGAAGGTGCTTGCTGCAGGGACCTCGACGTAGTCCACCTGCTTTCAGATCTCAGTAGCCCTAACATCTCACAAAGAAACTGACGGCAGAGCACAAAGACAGGTCAAGAACCATCACCCGTCACATTCTGCATCAAAGCGGATTCTTGAGAAACGCCTCCACCATAGAGAACGTCTCGGGCTGAAATCATTTAAAGTAAGACCTGAGCAGCACCTAATTGAGAGCATCACACAGTTACACTGTGCAGCTCCAGCACGGCTCCCATCCTGAGAAGTACATCTCCTCCCACCCCTAAGGTATGATGAAATGGTAGCACAAAAACCCAATTTTGCCTTGCCCTTTGAGATAGCACAGTCTCCATGTGGAGCAACAAAGACCCTGGCATTTATTACAAAAAATTCACCTGCTCTGTTTACATCAGAACTGGGAAGGAATACAAAATAGTGCCAGAGCAAACCCCACACCAGTACCTCTAACACGTGTCACCACACTGAGGGCAGCTCCCATGTCATCCCCAGACACACATGGGCTTGTATGTACTAGTCAGAGTGCTGGGACAGTAACCCCACTGCTCCTCACTATGGGGATGTTCCTCTCCTGTTTGCACAGATATGTAAGATGCTTTATACTTTCTCACAAAAACAGCTTTAAAGCTCACTGTCAAGGCAACCAAAGAATGTTCTTCACATTCAGTGAGCTTCACCCCACAAGTAGCTCCCAGCAACAGAGGATGTTTTAAGTGGAAGATGTTTTAAATGAGCTTAGGAGTGCAACCCTCACCAGAGACTTCTGGCTTTTCTGTGGAAGGTTGGGTTTTTTGGATAGGTAAATACCACAGCTGCTACCATGAAGAACAGCTCAGTAACACTTTTTAGAACAGCTTTGTAAGGTGGAATGGAGAGCAAAGGCAGCTCAAGAGCATTGCAGACCCCACAGAGCAGGGTAGGGCTTACACACTGACAGTAAAGGATGCACAAGAAACCTGTGCCCACTGAAACAGCAGATCCAGTGGCAACACAGGGGTGAAGGAGGTGAAGAAAAGGAACTTCAACATGGGTATCTACTCTGCTCTGCCTGTAAAGAGAGGAATTTACTCACCAGGATGCGAAGCAGCTCCTCCAGGTAGCAGCAGATGACATTCTCATCCTCATAGAGTGCCCAGCTGCGCTGCTGAGCATCATCCTTGTGCCTGGCCAGATCTGCAAAGATCACCTCCAGCCGCTGCTCATCATGGCAGATCTGGCCTGAGGGCAGCCCCGCACTCAAGTTCTGCACGACAGCAAAACCACTGGTTAGTGGGGCCCTGATAGCTGGCTGTTGTTTGGGTGCCTGTTTCCTGCAATCTTGTCTCACAACTGGCAGCTAACCTCATTCAGTCAAGAGCTGGCAGTACAAAACTAGTAAGTTTGTGACACATGGTATTTTAGATCTCATACTTTTGGAGCCTCTGCCCTGTAGATTCTGGAAATCATCCAGAGAATGGGAAAAACCAAACCAGCCTGGTGTGGGCCAGGACTGCTGCCAGGCAGCAGCTGAGTACCCCCAGTAAAACAGACGTGTCCTGGGCACCAAACCACCACACTGCACAGCTGCCTTGAGGCAGGAGAACTTCCCTTTGCTGCCCACTCCCTCCAGCCTGAAAGGGACAGATCTGCCTTTAATACTTGGCTCAAAAGCAAGAACTTGTATGGTGCTCTCCATGCCAGGTGCTCCAGGCCTGTATCCTCTGCAGGAAGAACAGGAATCAATTCATCATGGGCTGCTTTGGTTTTGCTTCATTCTGATCAGCAGAGCTCCACTGTTCACCACAGCTCTGAAGTGTGTAGCTACTCAGTAAATCTTATTGCACATATTCCTTTCTCAAACTGCTGTCAACTGCATCCCCACTACTTCTGCCTCCCCACTACTTCTGCCTCATACACAACCCTTGCCATGAAGGTCTCACTCTTCAGTTGCCTTTCCTTTGCTTTTCCTCTCATTCAAGAATCAGGGGAGTAGTGAGGGAGCATTTAACCTGCCCAAACAGCTGCTGTGCTCTGGGATTTAGGATAAGGCTCTAGGACCTAAGTATCAGTTGGTTTCCAGCAAGCAAGGCAAGAAGGAGGGTTCAGTACATGGAACTAAGTTGATCACAGGTAATGAGCCCAGGCACCATTTAGAGAGGTAAGGATTAATTTGTGAAAGAGCTTTAATTATATACACAAGGGTTTGGCAGCAGTCACAACAAGCAGCAGGAGATCAGCGAGGTAGGAGAGAACCAAGCTGAGAAATTCAAACAACAGGGAAAACCCACTCACTGTGACCAAATTCCTAAAAATTTTTGGATGAAGTTGTCTTACCACATGCAGCAACAAGTCATGATCACTCAGTGAGAAAAGGCCTGTATAGCTTACCAGCCAGGACACCTCCTGGAAACTCACAGAACACTTAGTCCTGTCCTGGTGCAGCTCCTTCCAACAGGCTGGCTGTGCAGGCAGGGGCAGCAAGCCTTTAGGCAGGCTTCACTTTGTGAACAGAGCAGAAGGATTTTGTACAGAGACACACCCCCATGTTCTGTGCCAGTTGTGACACTCGTACAGTCGCACACTCCTATGTGGGTGGCCAAATGCAGGAGCTGCACCTTTCCTGCCCATTTTCCACCTTCCAGCCCTCTCTGGGGAAACCACTCTACGTTTAACAGTAATGCCTTACCTGCTTTATTAGAGACAGAATTGTTAGTCATTTGCTTTGGGGTATGAATTAATTTATGACTTCAAGTCCATGCTTCAGTTATACAATAAAGAAATTTTCTTGTTGCTGCTTCTTACATAATTTTTGTCAGGCAGGTAATGAAGGAAGGAGCATGCAGGTTTAACACAAGCCTCTATACACTCTTGAAATTTTGGCAAGCTGTGTGTGGCCTAGCAGAAAAGCAGGTAACCAACTGTGAGAGAGCACAACAGCTTTCAGAAGCTGAGTAAAAGCACAAGAATTTCTCTCTGAATTGTGATTTATCAGAAGCAAATACATTAAGAGACCCCATCTTGCCATCCCCCCACTTCTCCTTAAGAGGACCTACAGCACTGCATTGTCACCTGCCTGTCCTCAAGCATCCCAGCTGCTTGGGAGAGGGCTCTCCATTCATGTGCCTTACATCCTCCTCACCAGAGCACTGCAGGGCCAGTCCTACTTCAATCCACTGCTGGGACTCTTTTTTGGATGATCATTTTAATGAGTATTCGTTTTAATGATCACTCTATTCAGCCTCTTACCACTAATCTACTTTCTCCAATCCTTCATCTGCAGCCCTTAACGACTCCACTGAGCATCAAGCTCCTAATGGACTTGGGTGAGATCAATGCATTAACAAGCTCTTCTATCTGACCATGTAACTACACCTCGCATGTGTCTCAGTGCACCATCAGCACCATTCTCAGCCCTCCCATCACCAGGGCCAGGCCTCTGCTTGCTAAACATCTTGGCAGCTACTACAACCTGCAGCATTATCATATGGTCATTTCCAGGAATCTGCTGGAAAGCCCATAAGCAGAAGGAGATTTCAGTATTTCTAACAATGCCACTTTGCATTATCTTGCTGCTTCAAATAGTTCCCTACCCCCAGCCCAGCAGAACAAGCTGCTGCAGGGATTTTTTTCTTCCTGAGCAGCCTAAAACCATTTTGGGAACTTTACCATTTCCACACTGCTCACAGGTGGCCACACCTGCCATGCAAACCCAGCTGCTGTCCTGTCCATTTCTTCTTTTCCCACTCCCATGCCTCTTCCCCGCTACCTCACCAGCAAGTGCAGTGGATCACCAGTGTCATGGGTACACACATCTTCCCTCCAGATGAGCCTCAAAACCATATAGCAGATTTTCAGACACATTTCAGGGGGACTGCTCTGGAAATTCCTCCATCCTCTGGACAACAACTACACCACCATTCACAGAGACCAGACAAGTTAACACTGCTCCCAACACATGCAGAGTGCCAGGCTCCTCAGCAGCTACTAAATGAGGTGAGACGTGGTGCAAGAGAAATGCCTGACTTCAGCTGAGCCAAGTGTCCCAGGGCAGGCCTCTCACACACACACTCTTTCAGCAGCAGCAGTTCTGCTCCCAGCTGGGCATTCCAGGGACACAGCCCCATCCAGGGCAGGTCAGCTCCACATGAAGGCAACAGCACCAGTGATGGGCAGCTGGGAGCAGGTCACAGCCCAGCACTACAAGGGGAACCCCCTCCAGAAACACATCATCTCCCACACCAACTTTCTGACTTATTCCTCCACCTCTGACACATCTAAGAAAAGTCTGACCCCAGTCAGCAGTCTGGGCTTAACCAGAAGACCAATCTACATTACACATCTTTGTCAGCAGTTTTCAAGCTTAAATTTAAGGCAACTAGAGATGGGTCTGAGTCACAACTACAACGCAGAAATGTTATTTTAATAAAAAGCAGATAAGTGGTTTCTGAGTGCTCCCTCTCAAGGTGCTGCTAGCTTGTGCATTAGGCAATTCTGGTTGTGTCACACTAAGTTTAATAAATCTGCAAAACTCAGCCTCCTTAGACATGACATCTACAGTACTACCCCCTCCTCTCAGATGGGAGACAATCAAACAGAGCTGAAAGGAATCACATATCACCAAAACCTACTAATCCAAGTGATTCTCTAGAAGCCCAAAAACCAGGCAGCATCTATAGTATATTTAGGTATGTCCAAATTTCCAGCAAGTTCCCATTAAAGCCAGCTCCAGTTTCGACAGTCACTGCAATGCTGCCTTTGAAAAGAGGTTTCATTCCCTTTCTGCATCTTGCCTAGTCACTGTGCCATTTATCAGGAGCCAGCTCATGGACAAGGAGAGGGGCCATTTCCAAGGCCAGGCAGGTTTGCTCCTGCAGGTCAGGCTTCCCCAAATAGTATGGTACCTCTGAAGCATCTTTCCTAAGGTGTGAGCTCCTCAGCACCCTCCTTGTCTCTGCTGTTCCCCCAACTTAGTCTTAAGTCACCTCTTGAAAAACAGCAGCAGGATGCTGTCCCAGCAGAAGGGTCTTTTATTCTCTAAAAAACCCACGAATCTCAACAGACTCCATGCTGGAGGAGCAGCAAGGTAAATAAGATGGAAGTGCTACCACTATTCAACCTTCAGAAGGCACTGGGGATAAAGCGAGGTAATGGATTCTGGAATTGATTTAGTAATTTAAAGTCAGCTCACTGGTTTAAGACTGGAATAGGAATAGAAAGGATATAACTAATTAAAGAACATGATACAAAGGTTGAAGCAGGTAGAGTATCTACTATGAGCAGACTGAAGCTTTAAATCAAAGCTGTAACTTGCTCTGTTTTGGGGAGTAGAAGAAAAACCTTGAAAAATATGCAAGAGAAGAGTTGCCCACATATTTGCATGGATTGGGGAGTAGAGCGATTTCAGAAGTTACAAATTAAAGAAAAAAAGTCCTTGACCTAGAACTGACAACTCAGCAACAATTCTACACAGAAACCCCTGAGATTGTGGAATTATTTGGCATAATGAACAACACAAAGTCGATGATAATAATTCGCACCACTAAACCACACTAGTGAAGGAAGCTACAGCAAGGCAGACACCCCACAAGTACACATGACCATCCTTCCAACTATTAGAGCTGGTCTTCTACACCAGGTGAACAACCTCACCTGGGACCAGGCCCCCATGTATCAGCAAAGCTACGTCATCTGTGTGGGACACTGAGAAAAAAAATGCACACCAGATCTGCAACATTTACACCTCAGCACTGTGCTAGCCCATCCAAGCTCTCCTTCTGAAAGCAGTACTGCTCAAGATAGGTGTGATGAGGTAATATGAGATGGGACAGAACCTTCTGCTGTGTCTCTGTACACTACTGGTCATTTTAAAATCCCACAGATGTCCTAGATTACAGATATCATATCAGCTACCAGTAGAGCCATACTCATCCCTGCACCAGCATCAGAGTTTCTTCCCATCCTTTTCAGGGTGGTCTGCAGCAATGGCCATGAAATCAAGGCTTTCAAATCCCCTCTGCAGAGACCTGGCACTAAATGACTTCTGTGAAATTAAGCTTATTGTATCCTGAGTACAGGTATTAATGATAAAAATAATATTCAAATCTTGGATAAAGTGCAAATATCAGAAAACTGAACTTCTCAGCATGCAAGACAGAGCCAGAACATTTGCTTGAAACAGCTAAATTTTTTTTGCTGAATCTAGATCACACATTGACAGGGCATTGTTACTGGAGAAGGAAGCAATTAACCACTGGGTTATGGCCACAAACAGATACTTGATGATTGCTTATAGGACCCTCTATTCAGTGCAAACAGTCAACCAGATTATGATCTGATGTAAAATTTGAATGTCATTAGTTCTCCAAATTCAAATGCCTCTGAACAGTTCATTATAATCTTGCCATTAGCAATGGAATTCCAACCTTAGATGTTTATATGACACGCATTCCTCAGGGCTGCATAGAGCAAGTGGGAGCTGAAATTTATTATCCCTCCAGCTAAAGCAGAAGGCTGCCCAGGTGCACTTCACCATTTCAATGACTGATGCAGAAAGAGAAATATAGGATTATTTTGACACAAGGTTTATTTAGAACAAGCTCAAGAGAATGCTCCAACTCAAGGCTATGTCATACATCTCCAGTGCATCTAGGCGATAAACTCACCTGTTTTCCACTTCTCTGCTAACAGTACTCAGACCTGGCATAAACCCCTGGTTCCCCTGGCTGGACATTTACCCACATCTAGCACCTTTCCTTTGGGATCTCACTGCATTTCTCATCCCAAACATCAGGAGCTCACTGAGTTCATAACACCTTATCCTTGATGCTCAGAAATGGTGTACAGCAGCCCCCATCCCAGCCCCACACACGTTACCTTACTCTCCACCACAGATATGAGGATCTGCTCCATGATGCTGCTGGTCGCGGGAACAGAGGTCTGGATGTGGCCAATGACGATGCCGATGGCCACACGGGACAGCTCATAGCTCAGGTTGGTGTTCCTGCGCACCAGCTCGATCAGTTCGGCACCAATTGTCTTGGGCACAGAGGCCACCAGGCCACTGGGATCTGCTGGCAGCGGCTCCACCCCACCCGCCTTCTTATCCTCCAGGCAGAGGTTGCTGAAGGCATCCAGGCTTGCAGGGGGGGCTGGGGCAGTTTTCTTTACCTGAGAAGTCTTCTCCCCATCCACATTGTGGGACCTCTGGGTCCCCCCTTCAGCCGGTGGTGCTGGGGCAACCCTCTTGGACTGGGGAGATTTGCTGGAATCCTTTGGGGAAGACCCATAACGGGAGTGGGACACAGAGCCGCTGTCCAAATTGCGTGTGATTGTGGTGTGCACACTCCGGCTCGGGACAGGGGGTGGAGTGTTGGCAGGACTGGAGGTGGCTGTCGGGAGAGCGGTCTCGGACACAGAAGAAGCAGTGTACAAGGTATCCAGGGATGTCGTGCTTATAGAGGAGGCACTAGAAGCTGACCCAGGAATAATTTCAACAGCATCTGAAAGGGAACAATTAAACATGCCTTAGCAACAGCATCAAAGGAAAAGAGAAAAAAAACCCAAATTGCTACAGCGCAGTCCATTAAAAGGCTCATTGTGCATGCGACCAGAGCAGTTTAACTCCTCTTCCTGCCTCACTTATCTCAAAGCAAAATTGTACCAGTTCTCTCTGGAGCATTCCCACACAATCACCTCTTTAGAAAGGGGAAAGCTACTCTGTTGAGATGAATACCCTTCAAAGGGCTTAGTGTTTTACACAGGGGAAGGAAGGGAGGGAGGAAGGGAGGGAGGGAGGGAGGGACGGACAGAACTTAGGGACAGAAAAGTCTTTTCCCCCGGGTTAGGCTTTTTTTCATTAAGGATGTAAGCCCTCACTTTTGAAAGACGGTGCCCCAGAATAGCAAGACACAGAAGGCTTCACACACCAGCCTGCACCTCCCTCTTGCACACACCTCATGGTTAGCACTGCAAGTGGAGGAAACACTTGACTGACGACCTCTCTAGTCCCTCCCCTTTAGCACTCTCCAACATTTGATCATGAGCTCTGCAGCCCTGCTAGCACCCACTGCTTTCACAAGCCTCCACATTATCTGCTCTACTGTATTTCTCTCCCCACCTCTAGTTTTGACTAGCTCTAGCAGTGGGAGTCCCACATTCCAAGGGAAAAAATCCACTACAAGCAAAGAGATATTACAATTTTTCTTTCCTATAACCTGGCCTTATATATAGTTTTGGTAAACCTTATCCCTTAGTTTCTAGTCGGCAGAAACATATCCAAGTTCTTCCCTGACTATGAAAACAATTACTTGGGCAGACAGTGGGCTGCCTAGAGCTTCCCAAGACGAGCTGGTGTTAGTGCTAGAAGAGAAGGAGCCGCACCCCATGGGGAGCCCAGCTCTCAGGGAAGGCAATCACTTACACACACACCCTCCACAAAGGAAGGAGCAGTGGGACAGATGTGAAATGCCTTTGCTGCCCTTCTGCAGACAACTCCAACCCTTCCTGCTCCATCAGTGGTGGGAGCCCTCCACTAGTCCATCCACCGCTCCCCCCAAAGTAAACACCAGCTAGGCAGAAGAACTGGGCCCTTCAATCCCACAGGGGCTCAGCATCCCTCTTTCCTCCTCCTCACAGAGAATCATTCATGAATCATAGCTCCCCCCATGCTTCATTAAATCAACATAATAAGGAAACTGACCTTTGCGAACTCCCACTACCCCAGTGAAAAATGGCTCAATACCATTAAGTACCATTAAGGAAGCTCGTGCCAGTCCCAGGTCTCAATTACCTGCAAGTCAATAGCTCTGCCCTGCTCTGCACAAGGGTACGTGAGTGGGCTTGAGATGGGCTGTGTCAGCATCACCAATGGCATCACTGCCACAGCAACAGGAATCTAGGCTATATATATTTTATAGGTATATTCATAAGGATATAAACCCTATAGGAATTTAGGGCATAGATAAGGATGCTCATCCAAGCAGAAGTATTCAGGCCCCATGGCTGTTACATCGCCCAGTGTCTGTTTCGTGCCAGAGGCCTGGAAAGCAGTTTGTCCTTACTTTTAATGGGAGCAGCAATCTGTGTGTTCTTGCGCTTCTCTGGAGGTGGAGGGGTGACAGGAGCAGCACGACGGGCCTGCGGTGGGATCTATAAGGAAAGATTTCAGAGCAATCAAAGGAGGTTGACATAAAGACATTCTCTGTTACGAAGCCTTCTTTCTTGCGTGCATGTGTAGATTTGTCCTTACATCTCTCTCGTCATTTGGGGCACTTTTCTCAGGAGGACAGATGTTAATAGGCGGCTTCCCAGTAGAACAAAGCAGGACTCAAACTGACTCCATCCCCTCCCTGTGACAGGCAAAGCAGCCCTTGTTTAATTGCTGTGTTCAGCAGCACATGGCACATATGTCGTGTAGACCTGTCAAGCATTTACTCCTCCTTTATTCCAAATGCAATCCCACACACTTACCATGTCTCCACATTGCTCTCAATAGCTCCACAGAGGCTGCAAACAGAGTGCATATTTACACACTCTTCTGGAGAGATCCATTACATCAGCTACAAATACCCTTGCAGAAAGACAAAGCCAAGGAATGGAAACATGTAAATGCCTTTTCCATGCTTTCAAAGCTATTTCTACTCATGCAGGGAGAAAATAGGGCTTGACCCTCTGTGCAATACTATGCTACCTACAGCAAGACCCACTGGGAAAAGCTTTGCCAGGGAGTTGCATTAACTTTCCACATTTGGGGTTTCTCCTGTAAGTCTCTTCTTCTAGGAATGCCAACCCAGCAATGTACAAGCCCCAGACCCAGATTCCTACACACATCTTTTCCTGTCAGATCTGAACACCATGATCACCAATATCACTTTCACCCACAATTACTCCAGGGAGGTGCAGCCTCAGGGTTAACCTCTAATCAGTAGGACATCACTGAACACAGCAGCCAAGGTGGGAGCACATTGCATCAATACTCCAGTCCCCAGAGCCCAGCAGCTCAGGGCCAGGAGACTGTTTGGGGCCTCTTAGGGCTTCTGGGATTCAGAGCCTGCTGCCTTAAACGTGCCTCTGCTTTTATGCGATATTGCACTCACTGTCTGTGGCAAAACCTCCCAGGGGAGCAGGGGAAGGGAAAGTAGATGATGGTCTGAATATCTTGGGTAACCCAGGTTTCAACCATTTAGAATCTGTAGTTTCAGACAACCACAGATGAAAATTTTCCAGGTTTGTTTAGCCCTGGAAGAAAAGCTTTTCTGTGCCCTGTCATTGCTGAACAGACCTATATAAACACCACACAGTGAAAATCTGAGACAGGCCACTGAAGGGTCTCTATTTCAGTAGATGGGGAATGAAAAATGTGCTTTTCCCCCCCATATCCAGGAAGGGCAAAAACCTCCTCTGAAATGGGAGCAAAGATATTCCTGTAAATAAAACACATTCAAAAGCTACCTCAAAAGTTCAAGACTCAGTGTCAGAAGTTGACAGTGTGCTCACAGCCCATGTCTAGATCCACTAGACAGGTGAATACACAGCAGCTTGTACAAAGACTTTTAAAAAAGGATCTTAGTCCCTTTCCCACTCAACACCAAATACATCCAACCTTATACTGTGTCATATAAAAAGTCACTTCTTTGCAAGTGCCTTCAGCGCGTGAATTGGCATGAGACACTGCTGCAGACTCCCTGCCTGCACTCTCTGCTCTTGTCAATCCACCCCACATTGTTCTCTGGGTGGAATGCTATCCGATACTTGCACACAGCTTCAAAAATTATTTGTGTCGGTCCGAAAAGAGACTGCACAGCTGAGAGAGGTCAAGCAGATCAGGAAGGGTCTCTGCATTGCATGGTTAGCAGGCTGGCCCCAAATCCTGAAAGCTCAGCTGTGCTAAAAGCAGAGCCCTGTCTGCAGAGTGCTGGAGCTGACAGCACGAATCGGAGCTGCTTGGCACAGCATGGCCACCATTATGGACATAGTGGGATTTAGCAGGCAGGATCAGAGCTTAGTGCAGACGCATGACATTGTTTGGAGATAGTGAGGGTTGGGTCATTCTGGAGTACTTCCATGGCTTCATTAGCCCTTCCAAATTTACCACACAACTTTAACACAGTTATTACAGGCTAGTGCTTAAATTAATAGATGTACAGCTAATGCTAGTCAGCCCCTGCCAGTTTAGACAGCCACACACCACAGCCCAAGCGACTGCGAGGGGAATGTGAAGCATCACAGGAATTTCCCTGTGCCTGCCCAAGCTGCACAGTCAGGAGCTGTGAGGTGTAACCGGTGGCCATCCCCTCCTCTCCACCCCACATCCTAGCCACTGCTTGGGGCCAACAGGAGGATGTACAACACCAAAACCCTCAAAGAGAAAGGGAGAAAACATCCTCTGTGCAGTAGGTGATCATGCAGGAGTCCTTGAAGTTCAGATCCCACCTATCCATAGGGGAAAAGACAAGGAACCTTACCAAAGGTTCAGAGAGCAGCAACTGTACTCATGTAGAAAGCCTCCCTTCCCCCAAGCCTCTGTAAGGGCACTGAGAACTTCCCCAAATCCATAGATTTTACACATCTGCTTCCTCTCTTTTACCCTTTTGCAAGGACTGAGAGCAGAGGCTGTGCTCCCTGCACTGCTCCAAGGCAAGAGCTGACTCAACCACAACACTCTCATTTCCTTTGCAGCCAAGCACACAAAGAACATCACCACTCTGACTCCTGGGAACAATGTTAATATAGTAGTAACCTTTAAACAAAATAACAAAACAATAAACCAAACCAACAATCTCCCACCCACCACCTCCTCCAGGGAAACTCTGCCAAGCCAGACACACTGGTCTATAGAAAATGTTCCTGGAGATGAGCATCACTGAGCACGCAGCAGACTAAAATACTCCAAGAGCCCAACCTCCTCCCTTGGCAGCTGGTATGAAACTGCCCCAGCCTCCCACCTTATGCTCACTGTGGAGGAGCTGAAGAGAGGCTCAGCACAAGTGCCCTAACCAAGTACTGCAGCCAGTTCAGTGCTGTGAGCAAAGCCACTGAGAAGAAATTTGCACCTCAAATTTTGCTTAAGTTTTCAGATAAAAACACTGAACCCACATGAAAATCCCAAGCAATGAAAAGCACATGCCAAGATCTCTGTACCTCTGGAGCTAGTGAGAAAATTTAGATTTCAGTAGGTCTCCTCTTAGGCTAGTGCATAACCAGTGGAAGAAAGCAATGCTGCTTCCTTCATTTTGTATTTTCAAAGCACACAGGAAATCCACTGAGCTGTTAAAATCTCAAGGAGCCTTTTCAGCACAGGGCTAAGCTGGAAGCCCTTCAACTGCATCCTCAGTGCCACCCAGACAGAAACAGTTCTTTGTCAGCCAAGGAAATTTGTCTTCCTTCTTTTTGGCAAGCAACCAAACCACAGACCAGATAAAGACAGGGAATCAGCATGGAGAATGGGCTGTAAGGTGCCCCATTTGCTCTGCCCATAATGTACAGGCCTGAGAATGGAGCTGGTTTGACTGCCAAAGAACAAAAACGAATACTAATGAGAAAAATGGGGTTTGTAGGGATTGCTGTGTTCAGCATGAGCCAGAGCTACATTTCATCTCCCCAAACCCACAGTTCTTCAAGTGTAAAACAAGCCTCATCTGCTAGTGGTGACAGCGTATCAGTGCCTTATAAACACAATGCCTCCAAACACTCAGCCCAGAGAGATGAAGAAAAACTACAGTGCACATGTTCAGCTGTAGGAGGAATAAAAAATCTCCATGCTCATCCTTGCTTGGCGCCTTTAGCCCTAACATCCAGCTACACCTACACAGTGAAATCAGGCACATCATTCATCCCCAACAGCCACAGCCTCTGTCCTGGGCTGCTACTTTGAAGCCTCACTGATGCTGCACTGTAACCTTGGAACTGCATGTTGCTGAGATAAAAAAAGATCTGCTCTAAATCTTATTTCCTGCAATTTGCATTTAATTCATCATGATAAGCAATGTTCAGACAAAGCAGGATCTTTAGGGGTTTTTTTTGTTTTTGTTTTGTTTCGAGTAGTATAAATAGGCAGCCACAGCAGATAAAATGCTTAAGGATCAACGATCTTGTTGTGCAGACATAACAAGGGGGAAATGAAGCAGTGCTGAGTCCTTGGAGGGATCTCTGCTGCTCACATCAAAACTGCTTTTCAAAGCATTCTCCAGAGAGCCTGCAACTCTTTTAGAAAGTTGCCAAGAGATAGTCTCACAGTATGGAGTGGATTTTGCATGTTACCAGAAAACCATGGACCCTCAAGGATTCCAAAAAGCATGACAAGTATAAATGGCAGAGGGACTGTTCCAGATTTCTTACAGAGACATCAACATTTTACACTGCAGTAATCCCAGGTCAGCAGCACAAACACTTGATTTGTAACTTCAGCTGAAAAAGCATTTTATTCGACAGGACAAGCAAGGTCACATTACCAAAGGAGGGACCTAGCAAGAGTCCAGCCACTGTTACCTGATAGAGACCTTCATCCTCGTCCTCGAACTCGGTGTTGGGAAGGCTGTGGTGTCGCTCATACCCTGTCCGGCACACCCCGTTGGGCTGCCGGGACACATCCAGGTGGTGATCACTGGTGGACTGAGTCATAACCGTCCCCTGGGGGGTGGGAGAGTGGCTTTTACGGGACACAGTCTCCTTCCGGTGATGGATCAGTTTTCTGAAACAGAATGATGACATCAGGAAGAGCAAAGCTCAAGGGAGTGACCATGCTGCAATATTTAAATTATATTTTTAAATTATTTATTGCATTTGGGCTATATATACCAGAATGGGCTACATTACTCTGAACACCAACTCCAGTTTCATTAACAACTAAGGGAAGCACTTCTAGGGGAGGAAGGAAGAGGCTTTGCAAGAGCCCATAATTTATTCATCAGTTCACTGGAGAAAAATGCCTCTTCCTCAGGGGAGAGTCACATATTGCACTGCAAGCTTCAGAAATTGCCTGCACTTTAGAATTGCTGTTCAACCGAGATTAAACCAGCATGCCTCAGCACAGAGTGTGAGGTGTCAGAGAAAAACAGAAATTCTCCTCACAAGCAATTATTTGAGAACATATTAAAGACTTTGTGCCACATGCCAACAACCTCTACAATTCCTGGCTGGTAAAGCAGAGAAAATGCAGCCAGAAAGGTTTTGGATTTCTCCTCCAAGCCTACAGTGTGGCTGAGAATCTCCTCTTCTTGGCACACACAGGGATAGAGAGGCAAGGCCAAAGCTCTACTTTGCTGGACACAATTGTCAAGAGGAGCAGCAGCAGCTCAAATGCTCAAACGCTGGGAAGCTCTCTGAGTGCAGCAGCACTATGCAGCCCAGGGCCTCAAATCAACAAAATCCAACATCCCCCAAGGACAGAATGACACTGTGACCACCCTCCATCCACCAGCTCTCCCAGATGCCCATCATACTTACTGGAGGACATCTCTCTGCTCCAGGTTGTATTTTCCCCCATTCTTCATGGCCGCATTGTGCACAGCCTCAATGGCACGGTCAATGGACTGGAGAACCACATCCTGCTCCAGCACCTGGAAACAACATCCAATCTGTTACTGTGCCCTTCAGCTGAGGGTCTTTTGCACCAGAGCTTATGGCAGGAGAGACCACAGTATATTAAACTCACAGAGTTTATGTTTGGGAAAGAAATTAATTGTTACAAGTGCCAAAGTCCAATAATCCTTACTGAAAGACCAGAGACAAAGCTTCAGGACCATGCAGCAGCCCTGAATATTTAGCCCACTGCAGGGAGGTTTTGAGAGCCCACTGCAAAGCCAAGCTTTTCCCACTGCAACGCCCAATTATTCCTGCTCTTACTGCCCTACTATGGAGCAAATTCACAACTGTGAATGTGACAGTAGAAATCCGGTGGCCTCCAGAGCCTGTTGACTGGATGGGGTTTTTTTGCTCACTTTTTTCTTGATGGTTTTTATACTTGTTTTGTAAATTGAAGCATCTTTTCCAAATCCCCACCCAAGCTGTCACAGCAACATTTATTCCTCCCGCCAGCCAGTTTAACACTCGTTACTGCAGTTGAAATAAACAGCAGCCTTGAAAGAAGAAACACCAAAGACGCCACTCCCTGGGCTCACAGAGGAGGCTGGAAGTGGAATGGGAAGATAAAGTACGTTTCTACACTTGTGACACTCTATAAGGCTTTGTTTATCAACAGCTGACATGCCTCCAGGAGAAGAGACCTTTACAGGACTAAGACAGAAGGCAAAGGACACGCTACTGAGTCTTTGACCTATAGGTCTCCCATAAGCTGTCACTGGTGGCAGCACTACCCGTTCAGTCCCACTGCTCCAGCCTCAGCCCACGCACAAGGGGAGGAGGGGAATGCTGGGGCTCCAGTGCTCACTGCAGCTGTTTGAACACTAAACCCCTCTTTATCTTCACTTGCTTTGGCCGCCCCTCCCTGCACCAGAGCAACTATTTATCCAGCCAAGGAGCGGCTGGATTCTCATCAAGGATGCACGTTAATTGGCCTTAGGGGGCTGCAGAGCACAGAAGGCGAGCCCTCCCCGCCGGGGCCTAAAGTGCCTGCCTCCATAGCACTGGCATGCAGTTTTCTGATAACATGCTATGTATTATTTATATCCTGATTAATTGCTTAGCCAAATGTGAATTAACAGCTACCGCAGACTGTGGGGAAAAAAACAAGGTGTGGATGAGAGGCCTCTTCTGCAATACTCAGCTTTGAAAAATTTAGGAGGGGTTCTTTTTTTTGTTGGTTTCTTTTCCCAAGAAAGACAGATAGGGAAGAAATCAACTCGGGAAAACTTTAAAAATAAAACCAAATTTGTAAAAGTATCAAGTCAAGAACAAAACCAACACTCAAAACTCAACTTTGGGATGAAGCCTCCAAGCAGCCCCATATGGCCTAGCGATATGGCCTAGGGAGCATTTCACCACCTCTAACTATGGAACTAAGTAAGGAAATAGAGTAAAGCTTATTTGAACACATTCCACGGAGGGTTAGAAGGAACAGCAAGTTATTTCAGTGAATTCACCTAATTTTCTGAGATGATAAGAGAAAATTACAGCAAGCTGCATGCTCTCTCTGTGAAAGAGGAGCAGAGTCTCCACCACTGCTGTCTCCAGGGGAATGCCAGTGTTGCTCAGAGCGCCACAGACCCCTGCCCTCTGCACAGCCCACCTGCCCTCCTGCACTCCCACATGAGTCCCCACCCCAAAATTCAACACAATTCCTACTACAGCCTCCAAATACTAGCCCTGGTGCACTTACTGGTCCCCTACTTGTAGTCCCTCCAGATTCACCACCACGTCCCCTTCCAAAACCAGCCTACTCTACAAGTTGCACCCCTTTCTGCTGCCTTCTCCCACCCTCCCCAGTCTTCCAGGCTTTCACCCACATGGGTTTAAACCCTTTCTCAGTCTGATCATCCCAGGGAAGATGGCAGCACAGATCACTGAATCCTACTGAACAGCTCACCACCTCTATCCTCTTCCAGAGGGCACATCAGCACAGTCCACAGGACTCCACAGGCTAGAATAACAGAATGGTTTTGGTTGGAAGGTATCATTAAATATTCCAGTTGCAACCCCCCATCATGAGCAGCAATGTCACCCACTAGCCCAGATTGCCCAGGGTCCTGTCCAGCCTGGCCTTGAACACTTCCAGGGATGGGGCACCCACAACTTCTCTGGGCAACCTCTTTCAGTGCCTCACCACTCATCAGTTAAAGAATTTCCCCCTAACATCTAATGTAAACCTAGCCCCTTTCAGTTTAAAGCCATACCCCCTCTCATCTTAGCACTACCTGTCAATGTAAAAAGCCATTTTCCATCTTTTTATAGGCTCCTTTTAAGTACTGGAGGCAATGGGATTTCCCTAAAGCCTTCTCCAGGCACCACTCTCTCAGCCTGTCTCTGTAAGAGAGGTGCTCCTATGGAGCTGCTTCTTGCTGGGCAATGCCATTTATTATGGAGAGGGTGCTTCCTTTCTGATAAAACACTGCATTTTCACACTAATGCAGCAGTGCTGTGACAACTGGCTTTTAGCTGCTGTGCTCTTTCCTTTTGTTTCTATTCCCAACCCTCTATTAACAAGGCCCTGTCAAAGGGCTGGAATAAAAAGGCAGCATTAACTTGCCACTTGCACTTTATGACATTGTTGATGCTGCTCATAAATCATCTCCCTTGCTCAGCTGAGTTGCGAGGGTGCAGTGGGGGTAAATGGCAGGGGCTTTACCACAGGGGCTGCCTTGCATTCTGGGTTTGTAGGACACCCAGCATCAGGGATCCCCTGCACTGTAGTCATAAAGTTAAAAAATAGAAATCTGTACCCTGGATAGATCATGTGATTCAAAGCAATCTGCACACTCCTCAGGCTAACCAAAATGGCACTGCTTTGTTTGAGGAGGATGGATGAAAAAGCACATTGCAGTTGAAATGAGCACAGATTGCAAGGGGGCAAAAGTCAGGCTTGCCAAGGTCTCACCTATGATCTCCTCCTCCCTGGGACTCGAGGGATTATGTGCTCACAGCAATTCTGGGCAGTGCCTCGCTGCTGTCCCCATGCAATCTAGGGAGATCAATCACTCTGCATGACAGGGGATTCCTGCCTGCATCCAGCACTCATTCCTGAGGATGCTGGCAGCTGGGACACAGGCAGGCAGGGGTCCTTGAGCAGTACATCCAGGCAGCTCACACATTCACAGGCAGCCCTGGCCATGCACGGCTCTACAGCCTGCAAAAGAGAGAGGCCACAAAGTGGCAGCAAGAGCAGAGCCCTGGAGTGCAGGCAGGAGCTGGGTGCTCCAAAGTCCTGCAGAGTCCTGCACTGCAGTCCTGCCCCATCCCATGCTCTGGGATACAGAGATGAAACTCCATTCATAAGCTAAGGCTCACGGAAGCAAGGGAATGCATTAAAAGGACATTGCTGCACAGAGGGCTGTCAGAGGAGACATACCAAGCAAAGCCCAGGAATTCAGCTGGATTTACTGAGGCTGCACGGTGGGGGTTAGCAGAGCCTCGAGCAACCACTGCAGCACGCGAGCTGTTAACTCTGTCCTTCACCAGTTACCGGCTCGCCAGGCACAGGCACAGCCATCCCAGCCACTCTGGGAAGGCAGAGAAGGTGGCAGGGACAGGGCAGTGACAGGGACAGGGCAGTGACAGGGACAGGGCAGTGACAGGGACAGGGCAGTGACAGGGACAGGGCAGTGACAGGGACAGGGCAGTGATGGCAGTGGAAGGCACCTGCCCTTGGTGGGTGAGTGCAGGGGTCTCCTTGGTCAGTGTGGAGTGACAGTGCCCAGGCTGTGGCCAAGAGGCACCAACAAGACACCACCTTCTGCCCAACATACCATGAGGAGCAAGGAGTATTTGCTGAGGTACTAATACACATTCCCACCAGTGCCTCACCCCAGAAAGAAGTGGCTGCCACCTCCTCTATCATATATTTCTGTTTTAATCAAATGAAATGCTGCAGCAGAGAAATTCTGGGCTCTATAAGCAGCCTGTCACCAGCAGCCTGGCTACAGCCAGAAGCAGGGGAAGAGCAAAGAAGTGACCCTTGGTGATCACAGGTCATACTGGCTATGGTGCACTGTATCAGAGAAATGGGGGCACCACCAGCACCCCACAGGTGAGCTGCCCTGCAGGGAAATGGTACTGCTCAATTAGAGCTATGAATACCAGCCAGGAAAATTAATTTCCTCCTTCACAGCCTGGTGTAGGAGAATCACAGAACCATCAATAAATCATTATTTCCTTGGTCCCTGCTAATAACACGAGCAAACAAAGGGTCCCTCAGAGCCTGCTGCCAATTTCCTCCCCAGCTGATGAGGACAGAGCCAGACCTCAGACCTGCCTTGGGCTGCTTTGCACACTCCAGGATAGGTGGGTAAGGATGCCTTTCCCAGGGCCCAAGATAGGCTTTTGAGAAGCAACCACCCAGAATGTCTTGTGGGTACCTAAGCACGGCCAACACAGGGCATGGCCCTGCAGAGGCAGGAGTGAATCTATCCCTGTACCTCACACTGCTCTCCTTACTGCCCCAGGAGCAGTTTCCCCAAAGAGAGCACACGTGCACAGGATGTGTTGCATGGGCTGGTGAGAGACCTGAACAATTCAGAACACACTACAGGTATCCTTGTTGTACAAGCAGCACAATCTCCTCTCCTGTCCTCCCAAAAATGTTGCCCCCTCTCTCTTTGTTTTTAATCTTTCCACATGTACCACTGGTGTTGTTTAAATGCACTCACACAGAAGAACTTGCTCAACAGTCTAGAATAATCATACCTTTCAGAAAAGCATTTTCTAGACAAACAGGCTGACAGCTGCATCAGCTAAGACAGGCTGAGCCACTCTGCGTGCACGAGGCTCCCACATTTATGAAAGTGGCCCATTAACGTATGGCAGGCTTTTCTTTGCCTCCGCAGGGGGCTGATCCAAGAAAACATGGCGCTTTTTTTCCCCCTGCCTCCCTGTTCTTCAGTGATCAAGGGCATTTGCTCTTCTGCATATGCAGGAATCAGGGCCCTCATGCCTGCAGCTGCTTCTGCAGCCAGAGGAGTGCCCAGGCAGGGCTGCTCATCTTCACCCTCATCTCATTGCCCCGGCTTTCACAACATGACAACAAAGGACAGACAAAGTTTTGTCTCCAGTGACAGCTCAGTTTTCACGCAGCTGCACTGACATGGACCACTGGTGAAATTAGTATATTTATCCCGCTGGCGTACACAGGCACAGGCTGGTTCTTTGTTACTCAAATCAGAGAGGAACACCACCTCTTAGGTCACATGCCCTTCACCCCCAGTCACCGCCAGACTGTCTGCATGCTTATTCCTTCCAGATTTAAATGATCACGGCACCAATTTACAAAAATCAACTATCCTTTGTCTGCAGCACAGTAATGTGCCAGATCAGAGTTCCCCCTTCAGGACCACACAGCTCAAACAAATGGGCTGAATATTGGTTTTTTGCTTTGCTGAGGAAAATTCAGCTTCCTTCCCTTACCATTTTTGCAGCCCAAATCAGAAATTTTTAGTCCCCAGGCTGTTGGTTAAGAGAGATGCATTAACTTATTCTTGCCGGCACGAAGATATTGTGCCTCACGGCACTTAAAACCACACAATAAAACGCAAGTGAAACAATGGGCAGCTGCCCTGGTTACTGAGCAAATAAGATGAGAAAAGCTCCAAACAAACCTGCAGCATCTCTGACTCGCTAGCGAGAAAACAAAGACATGGCTGAGCTCTTCTGACAAAGAGGCAGCCCAGAAGCAGCCCAGGAATTCCTGCTGATATGCTATAGTGCGTTTCTCACGGATCGGTGTTTTTCCACTGTGTGCTGACAGCAGCCGCTCGAGCGGACAGCCAGCAAAAATGGGAAATGAAGAGAAAGGATAGCCAGGGAAAGGGCTTAAGCTGTGCAAATCACGCTAAAGCAAAAGCCAGAGCTCCTGGCAAAGAAATCCACTAACTAGGGACAGTACAGGCACAAGAGGCATTTGGAACACACAGAAACCTGAAGGCAGCAGAAGGATGCACAGCAACCAAGCCTCAACCGATTTCTCTCCTGAGAGCAGGAAGCCTTGGAGTTAGAGAGAGGGGCGCAGAGACAGGCTGAGGGTCAACAGAATGCATGCAACCCACCACTGCATGCTCATACTTCCTGAGATGGAAATGCTTCATCCTGGTTCTTTCCAGCCATGCTCAGACCCTCTTTACTGGCCACGATGACCAGAATCAGCCACTGATTCCTTCCCCTCATAATTCTGCGCTCTCCAGTAACCAGAACACGTGATGCCAAAACACTCTAAGAGGATAAAAGCAGAGACAGAAGGTTTTAAAATAAAGCAATCAACACATACTAACATATCTTGCTGTTCCCTTCTGCCTTAATTCTTACTGCTCTCAATGCTTCAGGGGACTTCCCTGGCTCAGCCAGCCCCAGGTGAACAGCTGCCAGACAACAGAGCTGCCCCTCTCTTTAGCATCACCTGTTCACCATAATTTTGGCACGCAACTGTCAAGCCAAGTCAATATCTGACATGATCAACATGGCATGTATGCAGGGAAAACTTACATTTCTACTGACATATACATAAACAAAATGTATACACACACGCATACTAGAGTTCTCATCTACACTGGAAAAGAAAACAGCAGATAGCCTCTGCTTTGATGAAAACTCAGGATTATGAACCAGGATGTATCAAGATGGAAGGAAACATACTGCAGGGCAACCCTAGAAGTATACCAAGACTTTTGACACATTAGCATTTAAAGTTGAAAAAAGCGCAACAGAAGGAGTTTTGTAAGACTTTGTTTAGTCTTTAGTTTGCTATCTCAAAAAACTGCTACGGATGTCCTTTGCTCACTGAGATTCAGCACAGCTCCAATATCACTTGCACACAATTAGCTCAAGTCTATAAGAAAGCCCCTATATTAATTATGATCAAATATGCAACTAATTTTTAAGTTCCCACAGTGCTGGGAAGAGTGCAAGGTGCTAATCTCAGCCCATCTTTGTTTTGATTGAGTTGGCAAAAACATGGATGTGGGATGAGGATCCAGCCACAGAAACTCTCTGTGCAGTTCATCAGATTTCCCAAGCACCGCCAGAACAAGGAGCAAGGTCAGAGCCCAGAGGAAGGAACAAGACTGGAGAACTGTGCAAGTCCTGGCTCTTCTTCTGGCATTCAAAGAGGAAGGCTCAGTTTTCCCCCACAATCTATTTCTGTAGCAGAGATTGTAACAAAATGCCAGAAAGGTGACAGTTATATAAAACGTAGGATGAAAAACTTAAAATTTCTACCACAACCAAGAGAACTCTCTCCCTTCCCATTCACCCCTGCCTTGGAGCACATTCCAGTACATTAGGATCAAGTAAGTAAAGTCTCCAGGGGTCAAGCAGGAAAAAAATTGCAATTAAGCTGGCAATTTAACTGATGCCCAAAGACAGATGCAGAAGAGCATGTATGTACACGTTAACCAAAAGGGACTTTCCTCCTGCATACCACAGACTGGCAGTGATGTAACAGCTTGCAGTTATGTGTTTGAGAAAGAGGTAATAACTCATGATTCATCTTGCACAGGAATTTATGATTTATCAGCTTTTCTTCCCAAATCTTCCCTGTCCCACGACCAGCATTTGGTAAGAGTCAGAAGGCAGCACACTCGAGTTATGATGTGCTTTGGGCATAATAACTGTGTTACCCAAACCTAAAACCATGAGAAAATTATAAAATGTCTCTTAAACAGACAGAAAATGGGGAAATGGAAAATTAATTGAACCTGCTTTCTCAGTGCCAGTGAACATGAGAGGACAGATCTGGCAGTAGGCACAGGTGTACAACCCAGGAACATCAGCCAGGCAAGAAGGAGAAGGGGCAAGGAGGGTGCATAGGTCAACATCCAAAGAGGTGCAGAGCCTGTGGGCTCAGCATGAATGATTCAAGTTTGCCACATGGAGAACAAGTGCCATTCTCCAGTATCCGCTGGATGAACAGCCATATGTACTTCATTAAAGCCATTAATGAGGGAAAATAGCTTCCATCATCAAGGGGCAACCACAGAAAACTCATCAGCTAGTTTTAGTCCTGGACAGTTGTAAATTGCACAAAATTGTAAACCAGACATGAATCCCCAGGATCTTTTGAGCAGGATCAGAGCTGCCAGGCCTGGCACAGCCGAGACTCCTTCCTGCTAAGCTGTCACTGTGAGATGAAAACCTGTCTTGAATTACTGTGAGCAAACCTGAGAGAGGCCCTGGAAAGTTCTCCCCAAAGATCATTCTAGCTGGGAGGATCAAAGGCAGCTTGCTGCTGCAGGATCAGTTAACAGTCTGGATAGAAAAGAATTTTTTTCTGTGTTTTGGACTCTACACGCAGAATAAACATTGCTTCCTCTGCCATGAAGGAATGCAGCTCCCCTGCACACCCAAAATAAAGAGTAAGCCAGCAGGGCAGGATCAGAACACACTAATTCATACAGAAAACCCAGTGCTTTTCTCTGTAGTGAGCATTTGCCTTCCCCAGATTACTGGTGCATCGTACCTGAAACTCAATTTACCAAGTCATGTGATCAGATAACATGTGAGACCTCCTCCAAAATAAAAGGTCCCCCTAATCACCATATGGAAAACCTGAGTATTTTTTACCAGGAGTAGAACTGGTCCAAGCAAACACAGAAAGGCTGGATCTATGCTGCCCCACTGCTCAAAGAGACCAGCTCCACATTTTCATGGAGCAAAACTCCACAAAGTGGAGGGATCACTTGCCAATAGTACTTTTACCATCATCCCTTCACACAACTCCTAAGCACAAAAGATAAACCAAGGTCCTTGAGGACTTCTCCCACTAAATGGTGTTTCAGGCCAGGAACCCAAGAGAGCAAGCATATTTACAGGGTTTCTCCAAAGCAGGTGCCCATATAATGTTCCCACAATATGGACCTCACAAGCAACTTCTCTCCACAGCCCCCTCTGGGTCACATGCACAAATATTTGAAACATCAGTATTGGGAAACCCCAGGATACCCAACCACCATCTCTGCAACATTTTCAAGCTGTAGTGACCAGGTCCCACCAGTGTGGAGGAAACACAGCTCCTTTTTGGTGGGGACAATTTCCCAACATGGAAATCCTGAACAAGTTTTCCAGCCAAGCAGAACAGCATGTCCAGACCCAGCAGCCTTCTTCGAGCCACCAGGATCCTTCATGACTTTAGCCTGGTAAAAATTACTCATTCAGGGATTTAAACTGCGTAACAACCAGATTCCCTGTAAAAGATAATCCTCACATGCTCATTTGCTTCCAGGTGGGCCACAGTAAAGCTAAGGCAAGCAGGAATAGCCTCTGGAAGAAGATCCCCTGTCACGGGTTTTGGTAGCTGTATATTTTAACATGTTCAGAGTAGCACTATGGAACAAGGGATGCTATTCATGCTTGTGGCTTATCAGTGATATACACAAGAATTACACAAAGTTAGGTGTGCCAGCTAATTATAGCAAGGCCATTTAGAGACTGTTGTGGGTGTGGGTGCAGGTGCAGGGCAGCAAGGGAGGGGGTGTCATAGGGGCTGAAATACTCCATACATGCTGCACTGTCAAGAGGGAGATCATGCTAATTGGCCACGAAGTACCCAAGTGTGCACACATCCTTGTTAGCTGAGAGCTGCTCCTGTAAGCACATTTATTCTTGGTAAAGTGGGTGTTTCTGCTGATGTTTCTGTTCCTGGATCTCACCAAATCCAGCGAGTCAACGCAACAAAGCTTCATTGGGACAATGATAAAACTAAACCTAATTCACACCCCAAAATCAATGAAGATACCACTGAGGTCTACAGCACTGTCTTACACTGTTACATGTGTGATCACAAAGACAAGAGCACAAGCCAAAATAAACAAGCCAGAAAGTTGTGAACGAAAGATCCTGCAGTTGTTTTTGACTGGCAGACAGCAAAACACTATCTTTCTATGCTGCAAAACTTTGACAGACTGACAGTTTCCATTGACCTACAAAAGTACCTCGAGAATTGCAAGTTTAGCTCTGTTTATCAGAGGAATGAGGCTAACTTGCTGTTATCTCCAGATTCAGTTCAGGAACAAATTTTGGGGTTTGTTCAGCTTTTTTACCTTAAAAATAGATTAAAGGGTTCAACTGGATTTGCTGACATTTCACCTATAAGGAAGTAAGAGGTGAGTCATGGAAGAAAAGCAATTCATTAGTGCCCCACACTATCTGCAGGAGAGAAAACAGCCTCTGCTTTAACTGCACCTTACAATCCCATCTCCTTTCGCAGCTTAGAACGGCACAGGCTCCCCAGAAAACACAAAGAAATAGGGACAGGAGACGAACGTCCTCTTAGGACATTGTGCTTCAGGCAGCAAAACAGCCATAATCCTGTTTTCCTCACTTCCTGAGGCAGTGAACAAAAAAACTGCATTTGTTGGACTGTTCATTTCCCATGTGCAAAAGTTGCTCTCAGCTCCCATGGCTCATTACAGGATCAATTTCTTGTATCCGCTTCTTCACGTGCCAAATTCACCTGTGTCAGCACCCACTCATTCAGTGGCATCAGCAAGAGCAAACCACTGTACTTCAGGAAATCTTCCCAGTCCATATCAAGTGGGACAAATCCTGCAGGAATGGAGATGGCCAGGACTCAGCTTACCTCCTCCATGGAGGTCTGGAGCTGCCCAACAGCAACTCTCAAGCTGTGTTGTTTGCACAATCCATGTGCATGGTTTCTCTCCCCCATCCCTCTAAACTCCAGGTGAGGGCTGATCACTCTTCAGCACTCCTAATTCCCTTCAGCCCATCTACAAGGTTTGTGTGGTCCTCCACATCCATCCACAGTCCACATGAGACCAAATATCGCCAACAGGGGTCTTGTTGAGAGAACTTTTATGCTCATTCATAAAAGAATATTAATAGTATTTAAAAGTTTTTAAAGTGACCAGAGCTCAATATAATTTTGAGATCTCAAGCTCACAATTACAGCCAATTCACATGTGTTCATGCATTGGAAGGCTCAGATGCTGTCCCACACCACTGGGTAATGCTTCTAAGGCAGCCCAAGACCACAGGCAAGATGATGATTTCCAAAACTGGACACTGGAGGGATTTCTTTCCATTCCTGTTATAAAAAAACATACTGTGCAGGTCCCTTGATAGCAACTGCACAATTGTTTCAATGCTGCTGCTATCTCTTGTCATCAAGCTAATGAAAGAGAGACCCATGAAATCAATTCAAAATACAAACCAAAGGGGATGCATTTTAGTTTAAGTCAATAAAGGTGATTCCAGGGCAAAAACTTCATAACTTAGAACTCAGCACTTCAAGGGACATTGTTTTTTTGATGTAAAATGGAAGAAGTCTTCATCTATAAATACTTTGATTTGGCCAGGCTCAGGAAAGTCCCTAAGCTTCTGCAATAAGTAGGTAATGAATTTTTTATGATCATCATTCTTACTTGAGGTGCTGGGATTTCACAAAAATATTCTTTTAACATGCTAAAAATGTGGACTTTCCTGATACTTGAGCTTCTCCCCAAGTACTCCCCAGGGATCACTAAGCCTGAACACAGCGGGAAAGGGCCCACGGACCTGCCTTCTGGATGCAAATGGTTGTTCAAACCATGGTCCATCCCCCTGCAAACACACATCCTTTCCTCAGGAAAAGGAAAAAAGGGAATCTTCAAGCAGCCTGGAAAGGCACAGAATTCACTGAGTTTACACAAAAAGGAATTGTCACCACATCAGATTGAGAGGCCACGGAGGTTTGCATTTGTCTGCTCAGTGGAGAGCTTCAATTTGATGTCTCTAGGCAGCCATCTGGTTTCCACAGGAGCTGCCCCGGTTTTCATCACAGCACACAGCCACTGACTGAACTCGGCTGACAGAGAGCCTTCCACCCCAAAAATCTGTCCAACCATTCCATCACCCTCATGCAAGTGGGTCTAAGGCATCTGTGTGCCATCAAGGCTTTCTTCCCACCTCCAGAGAAAAAGGATGAAACTCAGAGGCTGAGCTCAGCCTCTGGGCCAGTGAGCTCAAGGGCAATAAAGCAAGAACAGGCAGCAGGAACAGTGGGAGATGACACCCCAACCACATTAGCAGCTGTGAAGGTATGGCCCCAAGCACAAACCCCATGGAAAGGCATTCAAGACCTTTTCATCATACCATCAATCCCAGCAATTCCCACCTCCTTGTGGGTGAGTGTCTATTTTTGCAGCTCTTGCCTCATCTTTTCCCTCAATCCTTTGTTTTTTATTCAATATAATAAAAGGTTTGGAGCTGGGGCCTGCCCTCAGGTTTCCATACTACAAGGCACTATCCCTACTTATACTAGGAAAAAACCAAGAAATAATTAATAGTTATTACTCAGAAAAGATCTAATCTGAACTTGGAACCAGTGATTTAGTAAGAAACGACCCACAGCCTGGAATTATCTAGCATGCCTAGTCCAACAGCTTGACTTTTTAAAAATTTTTTTAATTATAACTCTTGAGCAGCTGAACAAACTAAAATATCAGCCTATGGTGGCATTTCCAGATCACAGAAAAAAATGAACACCTTGCAGACCACTTACACACACCACCCCAGCCTGAACAGGGAAGGGGGACAAAGCAGCACAGATGGGACCCCACTGGCATGACAGCAGGCCCCTAGTCAAAAGCACATCCCACTAGCATGAAAGGCAGCCTGAGTCAAAATAATGGGCTCACTGCACTTGCAGCTGGGTGACACCAGCTAAAAAGCTGATCCAGATGGACAGGAGGAAGGACACAGGCTTCACAAGAAGCAAGCAGCTTCCAGGGAGGAAGGGAGTGACAACTTCTTCTAAACAACTTCAACACGCCAGCAAATAACCCGGAAAAACAAACCCATAAACTTCTCACCTCACTCTAAAAAGCACACACTGACAAAATCTTACTTCCCCTTCTATCCTAAGCCTCACACTAAAAGAGGACAAGTTTCAGTACTTTGTTCCCTTGCAAGGGAAGCAAACAGCTCTGCCATGCAAGCTCTGCATTGCAGGGCATGAACACAGAAGATCTCACATGAAGCTCTTCTCCCAAGGTGGTGCATCTTGTCTTTTGGACAACCCCGTTTCCCTGTTAGCACTGATGGCGCTTTCCCCAGAACAGTGCTCAATATTCCTGTGGTAAGAACATGATGGGGGCTGAAGGGGAGCAGAGACAAACAGATGCAGTAATGAATCGTGTCCTCTGTTCCACTTCTCACATGACAAGCTTCAAAACCCTTGTTTTAAAATCAAAGGTTTTGCCATGTGATAAAAGTCAAGGCAAATTAGGTTTGACAGGACCCTCTTTTAAAGGTCAAAACTTTATTTGTGAGCCATTGGCTGGGGGAGCAAAGCGATGCTCCTCCAGCAGCAGGACCAGGACCCACAATTCCTACTGTGACTCAGACCGGAGGCGATGAGGTCAGTCAGGGTCCACATTTCCAGTGGACTGCCATTTCAAATGAGAATTTTTCCTCTAAATGCAACAAGGATTTTTCAGATCCTGGTGCCAGCTCACAGAAAAAGCATGAACTGGGATCCTCCAAGAGTGCCAGCACCCACTTCTCTCTGGAGAGAGGGTGTCAGCCCTGGAAATGGGACCTCCTTCCCACCAGAAGCTGGCACCCATCCCATAGCAGCCTGTGCACACAGCAACAGCAACCTTGGGAGGCAGCAATCACCAGCCCTGCAGGACCAGATGATTCCCCAGTCCAACAGCAAACACAGCCCTCACAGCCCCTGCAAGTCTGCACACAAATACACTTCTTCAGTGAAATAAACTGAGCCAACTCTTACTGATATGGCCAAGATGAAGACCTCAATTTAAGGTTTTGTCTCTGGAAGAAATACAATGCACATGCATTTTAATTTAAAAATCTCTGCACACAGAACTCTAGTACATACCTGTGGCTTGTAAAATTTTGCTAATGGCATTGGCCGCGTAGAATGTTAGTAACTGTGAAGTCTAATTTTCTTGCAGACTATCAAATGCTACAGTTGCATACTAAGGCTGCTTGTACTTCCCTCCTTATAAAACCATTCTGGAATTTGTCCTTCTTCCAATACCCAGGCTGACAGCTCATACACTGAATACATAATCCTGTCTGGGAATGACAAAATTTAAATCGTTCATGAGGGAGTAAATCTGGGATGCTCTTATAAATTCCGTTTGTTTTTATGTACATCTGAACTACAAAAGGAAAGCAAGAAAAAGGAGGCTGCTTCTGTTCCAGAACCAGAGCACTCCTCAACAGACAGGTTCAGCTGTTTTCCATGTTTCAACCACTGACAGATGTAAATACCCACTTTACACCATGGGATTTGACCTCCCCCACGAGCATTAATATGCCCAGGGCCTTGCAAGGAATCTTCTTAGGTCAGCCAGTGACCATATTATATTCTGCTTTTGTCAAAGCTTTTCCTAGTTTACAGGCTGCTCTGAGCATGGAGGTCACTCTTCTCTTGCAAGGAGGAGGACTCTTCACATTGTTTTCCTATCATAACTAACAAAGCACATTTTTCTCCAAGGACAAGCAACATGAATTCCTCCCTGCTCTTCAATGTCTTGCTCCCACTGTACTTCACATAGAGCAACAATCACAAGAAAATCAATTTCCACAAACTTTCTGGTTTATTGGTTTCATATTTCTTTCAATACAAATCTCTCCTACTCCGCTTTTTTGGGGTTTGGTTTTTTGTTTTCTAATAAGAGTTCACCTGATGAGATGCTGGAAATCCTCAAAGGAAACACAAAAGTGGGATTGTGAGAATAGACGTACAAGCACAAACAGAGAGCAGAACGCTCCTAGTTCAAACCTGGCAGTTCTTCACCTTGCAACAAGAAGCTCATCATCATCCAGATAAATGAGGAAAGAAAGTCTAGCAATCGTCTTCTGAAGAAAAGCAGTAAATAGAAAAAAAAACCCAACAAAAAACAACCAAAAAACCCCCCAAAAATAAACAAAAAAAAACCCCACCAAAAATCCCCCAAACCCACAGATTTGATCAGTAAAATTGCAAGGTAACAACAGGTGATCACTTGTGCAACACTGTGAAATGCTCACAGCCCAGCACTAGAAAGCTGGGGTGCAAATGACTTAGCAGACACTGTGACCCTGCAGGGAAGTTGGCAATCAATCTGTGTCTGCTCTGTGCAAGTGCCTCACCAAAGGCTGAGAAGAAAACGGCACATTTCTTCTTTCCAGTCTGCCCCCTTCACCTTGCCCATGCTCCAAGGTAAACAGAGCCACAGCCACATTGCTCAGGAGTGGACATGGACTCTCATACAAGTCCCTATGGCCTGCTCCCTTCTGACCAAAGCAGCCTTCATGTTGTTCAACCCTGAAACAGGCTTAACATTTCCCGCCCACTGGAGCCATCCATGCATCCACCAGTGTCACTCCACCCATGACACAGGAGCAATAAGCACACATCACCAAAGCTGCTCATATGTGGGTGTCCAGGCCACAAAGGCAAATCTTATCTGATATCAAATAATTATTTTTAATAGGAATAAAAGTGAGAAGAACACTTTTCACAGCCAAGGCTAAAGATCATTACCGTAGTAATCATTCTGGACTGTGAAAGATTGTAGAACTTCTGGCTAAAATATCAAGTGTTTAGCTACAGTAATTAGAAATGGTTATAGCTCTCCTGACTGTGTAATTTAGTCTCAAGAATAAAACTTCATCTAAAAGTACAAGCAGCTCTGACATGACAACATCTCTGCTATGGAAAGAGCCCAGAGAAAAATGCTTCGTTCTTTCACTTTCTTGCATGATTCAAGAAATGCAGCCTCAGCTGCAAAGCACTACCAGCTGCTTATTCTCCAAAATAAAACTTTATTTTTAGCCTAAGCACTTACTCAGGATCTGTGTGAGTATTGCGATTAAGCTCTCACGCCCATTGAAAGCTCTGTCAAACCTGCAGCAGATGACAAATAATGCTGCAGGTTCCAGGGCAGGGGACAGTCTGTACAATCATCACCTGCTCAGGAACAATGAGAGCAACTCTGCCAAGGGTCAGGAGCACCAAGTTTAAAGCTGGGTTTTATGCAGATGGAGAGAGAAACGCTTACAGCATACAATTTGCCAAAGCTCAGTTTCCAGCAACTGGGGATTTGCTATCAGAATGTCTAATGATCTGATTTAACAGCACTGGAACAGGCTGCCAGGGAGGTTGTAGTATCCCACTCCCTCCAGACATTCAAAACCCACCTGGACACATTCCTGTGTCAGCTGCTCCAGGTGGCCCTCCCTTGGCAGGGGGCTGAACTGGATGATCTCCAGAGGTCCCTTCCAACCCAAACCATTCTGTGATTGCCACCATACAACAAACTCAGGAGTTGGAACTAGATGATCTTTAAAGTCTCTCCCAACCCAAACTATTCTGCGATTCCAACTCCGTGTTCCACAACCATCACTGTCTCCATGGCAGTGTAGAAGGTTTGACAGTACCTGAGCTACCACAGTGATCCCACACAGCACCAGCCTCGGCACATGCTGCTCTATCCCCGAACCAATGCACGTGCGATCCTGGCAGAGAAGCAGCACGATTAGAAGCAAGGAGTTTTCCAGCAAGCCAGTGAACTGAATTAAGTCAGAGTGGGTCTGACAAGAGCAGAGGCAGCCCAGGGGAAGGCTGGACTGCAGGGCCAACCGTAGGATGTGGGATCAGGCTGGAGGAGTGGCCACAAGCTGTCAGACCCACACTTTGAGCCCTGGCATGCCCTGGTCTGCAAGGAAAGGCAGCTCCTATGCTACCTCAGTCTGCACCACACAATTCCAGTCCTGAACCCAGGTCAATGCTACAACACAAACCACAACAGAACTGTTTGGGTAACAGAGAGTGCTCAAATTCGACTCCCTCACAGAAACCCCTCTTCTTTGCAGCTGAGGAGATGACACCACTCCAGTGCTGCCTGCCCAGGACTACCTGTACTCTGCCGCTGTGCACTTGCTCGTGCTGCAGGAGAATCTTAAGTTGTTGCTAGGCGGCACAAAGCAGTCTCTTATTTTTATCACATGCCTGTTTATTCTTGTAGAAAAAGATACAGCAAACAGCAATCCAAGGCATCCTCAAAATGCTTGTTTTACTCTTTGCTTGGTTCCATTTTCTCAACAGACAGTCCAAACCTTCTTGGCCATCAGCATACACACCTCTGCACCCAGACAGACCCTGTCTTGCTCCTCCAGAGGTAAAATGTGAAAGCATGAACAGAGACTCAAAATCCACATTACAAACATTTTTTAGTTATTCCAAATAAATTTAAAGTTATTTTAAAAAGGTTATTAATAGTAATTTCAAAGCTATTTCCTAATGGCTTAATACAGCTGAGAGGCTGATATGTAGCAGCCAGCAGGCTAAACCATTCCCACTTCATCAGGAAACATCCCCCTGCGACTTAGCACTTATTTGTGCACCCCTGACATTTACCAATACAGCATTTTAAAGCTGCCATTCCCCTCCTCGGCATGTAATGTTAACACTTCCATTGACAGGGAATGCAGCCTGGGTCGGTGCAGACATGACACAAGCAAGATGAGTCGTGGTGCCTGGTGAAGCTGAGAGCTAAAGCAGCCCTGCTGCTCCCAGACATGGGTGGGTCCCACAGCAGGAGCAAACCACCATGGCCAGCCCCTGTCCCACCAGGAGCAGATCAGATCAGCTTTCCTGGCAGGCCAAGTGTCACCCATAACTCAGCATCCTCCAGGACAACCATTCGCTCTGTGATCCCGGTGCTGCTGTACTACAGCTTGAAACTTTCCATCCAGAGCTGGAACAACTCCACACTCCCATAACAAAATTCCATGTCCAATCATAATAATAGCAACATGCGGGCTATTTATCCTACAGAAAGGAACCTTATTATTTGCTAGACTTGGCATTTGTCCCTTTCTGACACTGAGTGGACCTCATGTGCCTAAGGAAGCTTTCCAAATTGAATCTTTTACAGCTGCACATAAAGCTTTAAAAAGCCTATCTTCTGGAATGACTGACTCCAGAGGACATCCTAAGCTCCATTTTAACCTCAACATTTTTCTGCCACTCATACATCACTTAAGCATCAGCACACAGCTGGAGACAAAAGACCAACTTCATGCTGACGGGCACCTTGCCATTCAATAGGAAGGCCTGGCACTGGAGCTGACAGCTTTGCTGCAGCAGTATTCACCTGGCATTAGATATTAGCTCATTTCTTGCTCCACCAGTAGCTGGAGGCAATTACCCTCATGCTGTCACCAGCACAGGGCTAGGTACATGTTTTCACTTGTCTGGCAGCAGCACCCACAGCCTCAGAGTCCATGACTTTGCTGGGCACTGTTGTGCCTGCTGGTGTTGTGGCCCCACAAGATCTCCACCGTGGGCATGCAAAGCCAGGGCTAAGCCACATGTGAGGCCAGTGTTTCAACAAGAAATTCGCTCTGTATGAGGTCCACAAGCTGCCCCATTCAGCAGCACAGCCCAATCCTTCCCTCTCATTGCTTGATGGCCCCAGCATCTGTGCCCAGAATGGCACTCGGTTTGAAATGACTCTTAATAACCCAAACAGGAGCTAAAAGGGAACTACAGAAAAGTAAAATCAGCAGGAATATCAGCTGAAGTTGGGTATTTCTAATTGCCTCGAATTAACTTCACATCATCTGCACCTTCTGGTGCTCTGGCTGGGCCCCAACTTGTTTCTTAGGGCCACTCTAAGAAGGATTTGTTGATGGAGTTTTCCCCCCCTACAACTAACTATCCTTTAACAGCAACACTGAGCCACAAGGATCTCAGTACAAAATTATGCAAAAAGACATCAGATAAGAATAAAGATTAAATAATAACTGGGAATTATTTTTCCTCTAGAGAAGTCAAGGCATCAATATCCCATATCTATGAAAGCTGAGCAAAAAAACCCCCTGAAACTCAAGAGGAGCTCAGAAGAAAACTAATGCTTCTAATAGTGTGCAGCAGCAACAGCAGGCTAAGCCTCCTCCCCCATGAGCATCCTCTCAGCAGGTTGCTGCAAGGGGCTGTGACTGTTCTCCAAACTACTGCTCACCTGAAACCTGACTGCACTGCTAAGGAAGCCCAGGCTTACCTTTACAATGGTGACTCCTGTTGGCCACTCTCTCTCCCTGCTAATACCAATCATTAACAGTGTTTTTTCCCTGTTGTGATTGGGGCAGCATTAATTGCCTCCCAAACCACTGTCACTAATTGGTCTCAGTGCCCTTATTAAACCAAAACTGGGTGACAAATTGTTTGCACTCCTCCTGGACATTGAGCAAACAGTGTCAAGCACACTCGCAATGAGCAGATGCTTTCTGCCATGAATAAACACATGTTTTGACTTCACATCAGCTCTTCAGAGCTGGCAGGATGCAACAGCAGAAAGTCAGTCACAGACACAGAAGATGACTGCAACTGCAGAGCAGCAAATTAGATCCTGCTGCTTCACACATCATCAACAAGTACAAGTGCTGGAAATTTTAATGGCCAAAACACAGATGAGCAGGTGTAGGCAAGACTCTCTTGTTTCCTGCAACAAGGTCTAAGGGCATTTGGGAAAGTTAAAGCTGAACTAGAGAGAATGTTCACAAAGTCACCAGCAATGCTGCTTTAGTCTCAGTGCATTACCAACATATCAGGAGTTAGACTTGCAGGCTGCAAGCTGTGTGGAGGCTGTAGCAAAATATAATGTTAGAAATGAATGTAAAGTCATAGAATAAATACTTTTCCTGTAAGATTTTGAAATGCACACTAGCAAGGTACCTGCAAGAAAAACTGGTATGAGTGAGCAGCCTAGGAGAAGGCTCCTGCACCCACAGCAGCTAGAAGACGTCATGCCACACAAGCAAATGAAGCAAGAGACTGCAGAGAGGAAACTCATGAGCAGCAACCTGGAGCTATGCCACCGTGGGGTTTTAAAATCTAGCAGTTAATAAGGTCTTTGCTGTGTAACTAAATAGCTCCTGTAAATAGCTTAAGAGCTTATTGATACACAAGATGTCCCCTCCCGTCAGGCCATCCTGCCAGGCTGCAGAAGAGCTCCAGCCTCACAGGATGGACAGACCAAGCGGCCGTCGGAGGGACCTGGTGTTGCCCTAACACACATACAGGCTCCCCTGCTAATGCTTGTCTCACTGGAGTGTTCTGCAAAGCCCACACCCACACTTACTTACAGCCTCTGTTAATGCTAATCAGAAATTCAATGGCATCTGAAGGAGCAGCAGCAGCAGCACACTGAAATAATGGAGTTTGTCACCATTTTCAGACAGACTCCAAAAGGCCCATTTGTAACGTTCACATGCATTTCTGTGAAGTTACCCATTCACTGATGCAAAGAGCCTTCAACATCCAGTTCCCACAGCTATCCCAAGGCCCAAAAGTATAAAAATCCCCATGAATTACTTCTATATGAAACACCTATTTTAATTGCAGAAGCCATATCTTTCCTCAGAAGCCTCCACTAAGCAGCCCCTGCACCATAGAAGCCACAGGCAACCTCCTTCTCATGACACCTGTATGGGCATAGGGCTCATGCCCCAGCATCCAAAAGGTGTTCTCCATCCTCTGACCCCAGTTAGGGCCATAGCAGGTGCTCAGTCCTTCTGTAATTCCCAGTAGCACCAACTTGGCTGTAAGTGCCACCATTGCAGGCAACTTCTTGGCTTCTCCTGAGCCCCAGGACAGCAAGGGTGTGCTGTGAGCGTCATGGTATGTAGGTGGAAGGAGGACAATCACCCCTCACTGTCCTCTCAGTGTGGGGGTACCACACACACAGAGCCCCCAGGCTGAACAGCCAGCACAGAGATGGCCACGGGAGTGCTGCTAATTTACACCAAACACAGCTGCTAGCTAGGAGATTCCAGGTTACCTGGAATCACGTACACTCCAGGAAGGAGAATTCCCCTCAGCATCTCCCTGGGATTTTCCTGTCTTCCTCTCCCAGTTCTGCAGGAGTGAACTCCAGAACTGCCAGACCGTCAGTCCCTGGGCTCCTGACCTGGAGATGGCACCCTGGGGATCCCTAGCCAGCCCACTTCCTCGGGCTGAGCCTGATGAACTCTCACTTTGTGTCTGACCCGCAGGGCTGACGCTCCCCAAACCTGACACCACAGGAGATGTCTCCTGCTTCCTTCCAACCTCCGCATTCCCATCCCACAGTGTCCCAGACAGTTCCCGCATGCCGAAGACACTGCAGAGCAGCCACGGCCACAGAAACCCACCCGTTTCCCCAGCCGGGCCAGCGGCTCCCTGAGGGGTTACGCGAGGGACCGCGAGCGGCTGGGCTGCTCAGAGCAGGGGGCAGCTGCTCCGAGCACCGGGCTGTGCTCCGCCGCCGCCCCGCCACAAACCCAGCCCGGCACCGCCAGGAAAGCCCCACTGCCTGCGACGGGCCAGGACAGAGCCGGCCAGCCCCGGGACCCCCGGCAGAGCCGCCCCCGCCCGGCCCGACCCGGCCCACCTGCAGCCGCTGGAGGTAGGAGGCCGGCGCGTAGCCCGTCTCGCCGGAGCCGGCGCGAGTGACGAGCCACCAGTGCTGGTTGCTGCGCTCCAGCAGCAGGAAGGTCTCTCCGGCGGTGAAGGGCAGCGAGTTGGGCTCGGCCGAGCGGAAGCTGTACAGGGCCCGGTACATGGTGGCGGTGGCGGCACCGGCACCGCCGGCACCTCTGCCCGCCCGGACCGGCCCGGCCCGGCTCCGCCCCCGCCGGCCCCGCCCCTCACGTCCCCGCCGCGCCCCGCCCCCCGCGCAGTACCGCCCCCTGGCGGCGCGGCGGCACGCTGCCCCGCCCCGCCCGGCCGGTCCCGACCCCGCCCCGTGCCGCCCGCTGCGCCGCCAGGGGGCGCCGGCGGCTCGTGCAGCGCTGCGGGGAGCAGCGACGGGACCGACCCTGGGACTGACCCCCAGGACTGACCCACTGCATTGACCCCCGGCACTGACCCCCGGCACTGACCCACTGCATTGACCCCCGGGACCGACCCACTGCACTGACCCACTGCATTGACCCCCGGCACTGACCCCCGGCACTGACCCACTGCACTGACCCACTGCACCGACCCACTGCAGTGACCCCCTGCACTGACCCACTGCACTGACCCCCGGCACCGACCCACTGCACTGACCCACTGCACTGACCCACTGCATTGACCCACTGCACTGACCCCCGGGACTGACCCACTGCACTGACCCACTGCGCTGACCCACTGCACCGACCCCCGGAACTGACCCACTGCACTGACCCTCGGCACCGACCCACTGCACCGACCCACTGCACTGACCCACTGCACCGACCCACTGCACCGACCCCTGGCACCGACCCACTGCACTGACCCACTGCACTGACCCCCGGCACCGACCCACTGCACTGACCCCCGGCACTGACCCACTGCACCGACCCACTGCACTGACCCCCGGCACTGACCCCCGGCACCGACCCACTGCACTGACCCCCGGCACCGACCCCCGGCACTGACCCACTGCACTGACCCCCGCTCCGACCCCCGACGGGCCGTTGGCAGGCTCCATTAAGAGCGGACGCTTCCCCGGCGCCGGCCTGTTTGTGTCCCTCCTCCATCACACCGTTGCCCGGGTCGCTGCTGGCTCCGGGGGTCACTGCTCCCTCCTCCCGCCCATAGCCCACCCGCGCCTGGCCCCTCTGCCCCGCGCCGTGGCTCAAGCCCCCTCTTGGAATCCCGTATTGGAGCACCCGGCACCATTAAGTCCCCAAAGTCCCCGCCAGCCCCACCCAGGGCGCCACGAACGGTTTCATCCTGCCAGCGAACTCCCCTGGGCTGGTCCCGTTGCCCGCCTCTCCCCCAGCATGGGATCAGGGCTGGCTCTGTCCCGCAGTGGACACGGTGACCTGGCACGTGGCCGTGGGACACGGTCCATTAGGCCTGGAACTCTCCAAGAAGCCACAGCAGCCCCCAGCCCCATTCACCTCTTTGCCGCATTCCAGAACTCTTTGGGACACCACCCCAAGCAGCCCAAGACCTCTGCGAGGCCCACAAAGACATCAGCACCTTCCCTTGGTCCCTGCTACCCCTGACAGGGGTCTGAGCCCCTCTTACTGTCCTGGGGAAGTGCATGGCAGCCCTGTAGGACAGTCCACCCTCCCTCTTCCCCAGCCAGCGTTTTCTCCATGCTGCCCTAGGAACAAGAAAATTTTTCCACCTGGCAAAGTCAGCACAGAGAGCCCAGGAGTTGGGTGGGTGAGGATCTGGTTACAGCACCCCCAGTGGGGCTAGTACACACTCCTGCAGCCAAGCCCACCACAAAGACACCCCTCACCCATCCTGCCTATCCCTGCCATCCTGCCAGGATGCAGAGGTGCAGAGATGGATTAGTCTACAGGTACCCGCTCACAGTAACAGGGGAATTTAACTGACCCAGAAACCATCCACAACCCAATCCAGCCGGTGGTAATACAATAAAAAACCAGGCTCACAGCAGCCACAACCCCCTGCCTGCTCCCAGCACAGCCCACCCAGGCCCCCGCTTTTCCCAGCACTGGCAGTGAGGTAATTCTGGCTGATCCTGGTTACGCAGGGATGGAGGATGGAGTGGGAGTGAGCGGTTGCCTAGGCTCCCCCACTGCGGCGCGTACCAGGAATCACTGCGGCGAGCTCAAGTTGGGCACACTCAGGCTGGAAAGGCGATGGGGTGCTTTGATTGGGAACTGTGAGATGCAACCAGGACTGAATCCTTCAGGAGCCTTTCAGGTCTGGACTTCCTGCCTGGTCACAGTCCCTTCCAGATGCCCAGCAGGGCACGGCATGATGGCGGGCAAGGGATGGGCAGCCAGGGATCGGCACTTCAGGAGGGAAAGAAAACCTTCCCTCTTGTGGAGTCATCATTCTTAGTTCTACCCGTACTCCACGGGGACATGATTCCCTGCCTGCCCTGGTTTAGCTGCAGTGTTTACCCTGCCTCAGGGTCCACTTGTAGCTGTGTCCCCACTCCAGGTGAGCCCTGGCCACTCCCTGGCACGATCCCAGCTGTTTGTGCTGGGATAACGGTGCTTTGTTTCCACGAAGTCAGCAGCACAGGCTGTGCTGGCAGGCAAAGGCAGCTGAGGGGGATGCAGGCACCCACCACCCACCTCCCACGTGCACAGCAGCAGCAGCACCCCAGCCTCTCCCTCTGCTCAGCACAGCATCCCAGCTCTGCCAGACAGCGGCTGGGAAGGATTTCTTCTGTAAGGGCTCCTGCAAACCTTTCTGCATCTGGGTAGAATGCAGAGCCCAGGACAAATTCCTGTTGCTGAGGAATCAGCTTTGAATTGCAAGTGCTGGGTGATTTATATTGGACAGGGAGGGGCAATGAGCAAGGATCCTGCTGCGTCACTTGCAGGTGACTTTTAAAGCTGAACTTGAGACCTTGGAAAATAACACTTGCATCCCTTGCACTCAGAGCGTTGGGGACTGGGATCACTGTAAGCCGTGAAGGGCTCAGCATGTGCATGGCAGCCCCCACACTCCTGTTTTCCTCCAGGGCTGCGGAGGGGAAGCATTGCACAACAGCACTCATATGATTGGAGCACAAACTTGCCAGCTCCACATACACTTATATAATTCTGCACCGTCTGCTCGTCAACACGTTGCAAAACAGCAGTGGGATCAATCGCTCTACTTTTAGGTATACAAATATTATCGCATTCTCACCAACCTTCTCTGGGTGAAAAGTCATAGGATGTGAGGTGGTTTGAGGACCCTGAGTCCACAGCTCTGGGGACAGTATCTTCAGTGTGTCCTGCGGGGACTAGGGATATCCATGAGCAGGATGGCCAGGCATTGGGATTTCTGTTGTACATGTCCCTATTTCCCAATGTTCTGATGGCCCTACCTCCTGGAAAACCTCATTAAAAGGCTGTAGACAGGTACCCCCAACTGCAGACACCAGTATCACATCCAGAATATCTCACCTATCCAACTACATCTGCTCCCTTACAGGAGAAGCCCCCAAACCAGTGCTGCCTGCCAGCAGCTGGGAAGGGTGCTCCGCCCGGCAGGAGTGAACCCTGCTCCTGCCTCTTGCAAGGAACACAGTGATCCGTGCTGAGCCCAAGAACATCTTTTGGCGGCCGCTTCCCCGTGAAGCACAACACGTGGAGAAGCCGAAGCTGTCGGGGCAGTGGGTGGCTCTGGGACCGCTCTGCTCCGCCTGCCTGCGGGGCCGGGGTGTCCGCAGGGCTCCTTGCGCAACCCGTCCTGCACAAAGCCGGGGCTGGCTGCGGCCCAGACCCCTCCTGCGGCCGGAGGAAGGAGCAGCCAGTGCCTGCCAACAGCTGCACTTCCTAGAAACTAAGAAGACAGAAGGTCGGGAGAGTTGAGGGATGGTGGAGGGGGGGCCGGGGGATGCTGCGGGAAGGATTGAGGCGCTGCAGGTTACAAGGCGAGCAGCACACAGCCCAGCCCGCCCTGCAGCTCCTCTTCAGGAAAACAAGCTCTTTGGCTTCACACAGCAGCGCCCTGTTCTTTGTTAAACTCTGCTGGCGTCCAGATCTGATGAGCCCCTTGCCAGCCCACGCATGCTGTGGGCCGGCACGTCCCCTTCCCTCCTCTCCCCGCCGGGGCAGCTCCGCAGGCTCCAGTGCCATGCTGCGGAAACAAGCGGGTCAGGACAATGCCACTTTCTCTGCCACCAACCCGGCAGCTAGGCAGAAGGCATTCGGAGGGTGAGGGAAGTGCGGGGCAGGGGTAAGGTGCTTGGCAGCGAGAGCACCACGCCCTGGGCTGACCAAGCCGTCCTTCCAGCTGCAGGGCTGCCGGGTGAAGGGGGCTCCTGGCTTCTCATCTCCAAGCAAACCAATGCTACATTGCCCAACACCACCCTGCTCCATGTCCTTTCCTTGTTGCATGTGGGAAGAGCTGCAAAGCAAGGGGTTGTCTGGAATTGCAGCAGTGGATCTGGCTCTGTGGGCTGCAGGAGCTCCTCTGCTTCCCTTTCAAAGAGAATTGGAAAAGACTCCACGAGGCCAATGCAGCCTCTCACAGCTCAGCTGCTGGGGACACTGCTATGGTGCAAATCCAAGAAAGAGAAGACAGAGCCCATCATCTCATCTGGAGCTGGCAGCCCAGCATGAGGCACCAGCCTCCATTGTGTGAGGCTGCTGCCAGTGTCACCCTTTGCTGCCCATGTGGTTTGTGGGGCAGGAGTGACAGGGACCATATCCCTGCTTGCATCCCTTGCATGAGAGGGAGCCCATGGTTGGTGGGTGGGTGCAGCAAGGCCTGGCAAGCAGGTGAGGGGTGTTGGGACAGGGATCTCCACTGATAGAACAGGGTGCTCAGCCTGGTGGAGGCTGTCTCCACGGTTTGCTGTGCTCTCGTTCAGGTGTTTGAGTTACAGGCTTTGAACAAAGGCCAGGCAACAGAGTGCTGGGGGAGGCCCTTTAGCCAACTCTCATTCCCATATAATTGAAGGAAGGTGGCTTTACTCCCAGCCAGGCACACAAATCATTCATTCTGTGCCCCCTCTGCCTTGCCCTATGTGGCTCCAAGGCTTGGGCACCATTGGAATTGGCCACAGGACAGTGCAGGACCCTCACCCTGTGCCGAGGATGGATCCATGCACCCAGCGGCCCCCAGCCCCACTACAGCATCACCAGTTTTGTTAGCATCCAGTTACACAAACTGAAGCCCATCCCCATTAGAAACAAGGAAGGCACAGCTGCTGGGCCACACACAGCACCTGTTGTCCCCAGTAGTATATGCCACAGAGGTATCAGGGCACAGGGTCCCTCTACCCCTGTGCACTGAGAACCACCATGTCCCCAGTGGCTGGGGTCTGAGCCCTTTACAGGCCCAGGGCCACAGGGTGAACCATTGTCCCCTTGGCAGGGATCACAGTAACTTCAGGCTGCTGCCCTGTGAGATGTCACTGCTCGGCCACAAGGAAATATTTTGTTCTCGCTCCATAAAAGGCATTTATGTGTCCCTCCCCACTGGCACAGACCCAGCTCAGGGGAAGAAGTCCAGAAGCTACTCAAGAGGCAGCAGCATAGGATGGGAAAAGTGCAGAGACAAAGGTGCCCTCTCCTCCAGCAAGGGCAGGGGCTATCTCCTGCCTCTTCTTGCTTCTGCTCTGCCCAGCCCCAGTGCCAGGGAGGCCACCAACCAAAAGATCCTGGCAGGTCCACAGAGCACCACTCAGCCCCCACGTCAGTCCCCAGTGCCCTGCTAGCAAAGCAGAGCTCAATTCACTGGAGAAGCCAGATGCCGGAATGTGTTTCATCTCTAGCCAGCTGATGCATGGCAATTCCTGTCAGCCACCCCAGTTTTGGGCCAGAAGTGACCTATTTATGTAAGGCAAGCTCCTCACAAGCCTGGGGCTGGTGCAGCATACTGCAGGAGCAGCCATGGGAAAGCAGGAGCCGGTGGCCTGGGGTCAAGACCCAGCCAGGCTGGACCACGTGCTGTCTCCCACCCAGCCCATACAAAGCCACTGGTGCAGGGTCAGGCCCAGCACACTGGAGCCACCCTGGGCGATGGTCCTACTAGGGCAGGGCTGGCAGGAAAAGGTGGGTCTTCTCCAGGCATCAGGAAGCAGACAGGGAGGAGACCAGACACAGGGGAGCCTTGAGGAACAGGGACGTGCACTCAGCATCGTCCTCCATGGAGCAGAGGCTGCAGCAACTGCAGAATTGGGGGTCCCTGCCAGGGCACAGGCTGTCCCAGCTGTCCCTTCCCAGTGTTCCTGCTGGCACAACCAGTATGGCTGGAAGTTCACTGTTCAGGGAGGACCAGAGCTGTGGGAGCCATGCTCAGAGCATGCAAAGCAAGGGCAGAATTCATGCCTGGAGGGAAAATGCTTTCTGCAGAGGCAGAAGCACTGGGTTCCATGGCATAGATGCTCGTCTGCTGGAGGTTCTCTCTCACAAGGGCATGCAGATGAGGCTGCTTCATCACCACCCCACTGCCAGTTGTGGCCCAGAGGGACATCTCCAGAGCTTCTGCCTCTAAGGTCAGCCCAGTGCCACAGCAACAGAGGAAAAACAGGAACAAAAAAAGCCCTCAAGTCTATTCACCAGCCCAACTGCTGTTCTATTATTCCGTCACTGTGTCCTTTGCCATGGTCCGACAGGTGACCACAACCATGCTCCCCAAACTATCCCCAAACCACTCTCTCCCAAACCCTGCTCATCCCACTCCTGTTCCCCAAAAAGCCCAGGCACAGGGCTGGGAGGTAGCATGGCCATTTACAGGGACTGTGGGAACCCCATTCCCACCCCGGGATGTTGGCAGTTACACAACTGCCTTTCCCCAAACAAGGAATTGCTTGGAGGGATCTGTGCAGAACAGCATGCAAGGAAAACAAACCTGCTCTTGAACTTTGCAAGATAATATGCCATTTAGAGGTACTTGCACATGGGTTGCCCCTTTTTTAACCTTCGAGCATGTGGCATGAGGGATTTTTCTTCCTGACATTTTGCTCTTACATACCTCAAAGAAACTAATGAAAAAGATCTTCTCTGTCCTTGCCCCCCCACGCCCAGCTGCTGCAGTCCAGGAAGCTCCCAACCACCTTGTTGCTTTGCAGGACTGGCAAGGCATCTCTTAATCCTCAGACAATATTGGCAAAAGGATTTTAGCAGTACTGGCCTGATCCCACAGGGGCAGGTCCCTCTGCCTTCCTACAGCAGTACCAATTGCACCTGGGGGATTGCTGTTGTTCTATATGGACCCCCAAGTGCTCCAGGTCTGGCTGCTGACTCCATACTTCCCTGAGACCATGTCCAGACCAAGCTTACCCCGCTGGCAGTGTTTCTGCAGCTCCCTGCCTGTACCCAGGGCTGTGTCTGCAGGCAGCAAAACAAAGAGGGCTTGTTCTGGAGGCAGCTTGCATCAGAGCAAATGCGATTGTTTGCATGGGATTTTATGAATTCCCTCCGGAGTTCCTACGTAACACAAGTACATTAGAGGACTTTATCCCTGCTAATTTCAGACTACAAAGTCAAACCATGTATCAGATGAATCTGCACAGGGAGGCTTATTCATAAGTAGCACCAGTGATCAGCGAACACAGTGCCTGCCAAGAGCCTCATCATTAGCTCATTAGCAGAGGACATCACATCCTAAACTGGAGAACTGAAAAGGAAACGTCACCTTGCAGCCACGGTCCCTCTCCTTGTGCTGGGCATGTCCTGGGAACAGCAGGCAGGAGCACTGCTCATCAATGCCGAAGGCATTTTGCACTGGAGATGTCAAAAGTAGCCCCATCCTCCCCACTTGCCCAAGGCTTTTTGCACCCAGTGCCAGGAGTGGCTCCGAGGCTGCTCACAGGGCCCTGTCAGCTGCACCCAGCAGCAACATATGACCTGTTCAGGCTGGACAAGCCCAACTCCAGAGAAAACAGCCCATATGCTGGCATAAAATAATGAGGTGACTGCAGGATGTAAAAATACCTGTTTGACACCAGCATCAGTTTGTGCCCGAGCACTGTGGAATGATGATGACCAAGAAACCCCATCCACAAACTCATGTATAAGCAAAGGTAAAAAACTTCTTTAAAAAGTACAAAGGAACACAGCAGAGCCATTGGAGAGACTTTGATCAGAACTTGATAGTACTGTTGGGGAATATGAAACTGAAGCTGCAGTTACAGCCAGCTGAAGAGGGTGACCTTCCACCAGCAGATCTGCAGCCTTCCTGTAACATCCCACCTCTCCTCTCCTAAGCAAGCCTGCAGGCAAAGTATAGGCCAGGGAGATGATTCACCTGACTCTTCTGCACAGACTCCTGATTAGCTGTAACAAGAACATCCCCACACTTACCTCAGCACTTCCACACCTATTTTTCTCTTGCACTATCACAATGACGTAAAAGCTTCACAAGGGGAGAAGTCACTTATCTAAGAACAGGTTAGATAAATACGTGTTACTCTTAAAAAAACCATTGGTTTAGAGTTACTGTTATTTCAGTTACTCACTGCTCTCTCACTTTCTGATGCTTCCTTCCTGCCAGTTTGTCCCAAGTAAGATTTTAAGCTGCTTAAGGTACTTTTCAGGCTTGGCAGCTCTGCCCTGGTTGCTGCTGTTGCAGCTAATCTTGTACAAGTTTTACATGTTTTGCCTCAGCTTAGGTTAAATAACATCTATAGCTCTCTAGAAATAGGTTACACAGCATAAGATCTAGTTACAAGACCCTGGAACAAGAGATAGGCTGTTGATTTCAAGAGCAAGTTCTCATTGATCAGTTCCCATTCTGGCTGGAAATGACCTCCGCAGGCCTCTCAGAAGCCGTCTTTGCCCCATCGATGCAGGGCATGTTGTCTCAGCCTCTCCTCAAAGGGCAGGTGCTGGGCATGGCCAGCTCAGTGGCTCTGCCTGGCTTGCTCATCACTCTTGACAGGAGGCTCAGAACAGACGTGCTATCCCACACGTGGTCCCATGAGGCAGGTAAGGCTTGCTGTTCATAGGCTGCTTCTGCATTACACTAAAGATCTGAGCTCCATCGCCTCAGGCACCAGCAAAAAAAGAGTCATTTACAACGAACAAAAAGAATTTTATTGGAACATATACACACAGGGATAACAGAGGTATCTGAGTAATCAAATATGGAATGTTTAAGAAAGTTAAAATAAATAAGGATACCAAGTTTTGCCAGTGCTAGGTCCAGCACCAATGTAAGTAAATGCCCTCTGAATAAGTCTGACTCTGACAGGGCCATCCCTGCAGAGCCTGTAAAGATTCCTACCACCAGAAAGTGGCCAATAATTTTGGAATACAAAGAGTCACAATAGTGCTTTCTACTGATGTGCATTCACACTGTTTATTCACTACTTTCGTCTCTTATTTCTTTAATAATATCTATTAAATTCTGGAGTCCAAAAACGTAACCCGTGTCTTGGCCCTCATGCACCACACTATCTTCTCCATAGTACTTGCAGGTTGTGTGGGCAAAGTCTATCATGCGGACATCGACGGTACTGGCAGTGGGTTTGTAGGCATATGCTCCTGCTGACTCATCTGAAGATTCCTCTGAAAGGTCCTCTAGGTCCTCTGGGTCCGAGTCAACAGCAACTTCCTGCCTTTCCTTTCCATCATAAATGATCAGCAAGGAGCTTGAATAGAAGCGGTAAGACTCCTGTTTCTCCAGGACAGACTTGAGTTCAGTAAGTTTTTTAATAACGGACTCAAAGAGTTCCCTGCGCAGGTATTTGCCATTATGAAAGAACTGGTAAAGTGCTTCTTTGAATCCTTGGACTGAGAGTTTTCTTCCATGGTATTTATTCATGAACATCAGCTGGCCAGTGCCTGCCTGGTAGACCTGCATATACCGACATAAGACAAGAAAAAAGGAATCATTAAAATTGCTGGTATAATGACACCAAAGCCTTGAGGGTACATAAAAAAAAATGTAACTAAAAAAGCACACTACATAAAGCTTTTACAAGATGACATACTGCTCACTAAAATTGCTCTTGCATAATTACAGAAACTGCTATCAACAGACCCAGCAGAGCCTGTACAACTTAGAGGAAGTGGAAAATTCCTTCAGTTTAGATTTGAGCTTTTCTACCAGAAATGTAAGAATGTGGACTTGAAATGAGATTAGGAAAGCTGCAGCCAAGAGCTCCAAAGTCAAGCTACAACTTCTAACACAGCCACTCATTCAACTCATTATGTGCTTCTGCTCTAGGATGTACCAGTTGATTCCCAGCATGCTGAGATCTCAGTGATAGCAAACACTCCTATACAAAATGAAGGTGTACCCCATAATCATCTGTATTTAAAGAAGTCAGAGATGCTCCTGCAGGAAGATGCCTTCCTATAGGAGAGTGGTCTATACAACCCATAGTTCAATAATGCCTAAATATCTGGGTCAAGTAAGGATTGCAGGTGCTTCCAAAGTTCCTCTGTTTTCCAGCACAGGTCAATACTGGAAAGTGAAAAATGGCCACACCCCACTCAAATCCCAGCACACTGTGGTTAGAAATTCAGCTTCCACACTTTCATTTCTGCCTCATTTTTTCTCTGAAGTTAAACAGTGATCTGAACACCACACATGCCAACAGTTGTGCTGTGGAACAAGTCCTAGCAAACACTGCTAGCATTCCTGGAATCTATTGGATGGGAGGAGAGAGGTTTCAGAAAAGAGCTCAAACACAAATACGTTGTTTTCCATTTGTCACTCTAGGAATACAGAAACAAGTAAACAAAAAATTCGGGTGAAAGTCCACACAATGTCTCCTCATCTGGCAACAATTCTTATCACATTTACCAAGCACTTCTTGTCTGCACTTTGCAACAAGTCTACTTCAAGCAGTGAAAGATCTGTGGCTTTTCCAAGTTATGAAACAGAATTGATTGCTTCTTAGTATTCTGACAAATTTCCACACGCTTCATTTGAAGTGCATCTGGCAGACCCTCCTTGCAATTGTTCCCTATGCTATCCTAAAACATTAACTGATTCAGGAGTTTTAACAGTTTTGAACTCCTGACATGGTGCAGGAGACTGTGTGCTCAGAGCCTGCACTCACTGATGCACAGCATGGGCTGCAGGGTGCTCCTGCAGATGCTGCCACCTCCAACTGATCAGTGATATTCAAAAACCTTACTCCTCTCCATGAAGGAAACAAAGCACAGCGTCTCAAGTGTAACAACTCATGACTACATAAACCTGAAAGCCCACGAATAGAAATGGGTGCAAGTCTGTTGGCCACACATGATGAGTTCTCGTCTCACCTGCATGCCACAGACTCGCACTCCGATCACGGCCGACGTGCTCTGCTGACACTTGCGGATCTGATTTGCCTTCTTCTCCTCGGACGCGTCGTCGCCATGCTGCCGGGTCCCCATCTTCAGGTCCAGCACACATGGGACCTCATAGCGAGACGTCAGGTTTTCCAGCAAAATGAATTCTGATCAGTTAAGGAACAACCCTCACAGTGACAAATACAAATTTTAAAATCAACACCACAGATTTTATAGTGCCTCACTCTTAACTTTAAGCATACCCAAACCATGCCTAGTATAAAGTAATCTATCAAAAATTCCAGTAATAGAAACTTAAGATGTCCACTCTGCTTTAAGCCAGTTCCAGTTTTACTGGTATCTAGAGACTAGGGTATTTCCACATTAAGTGAAAACCAAAAGCAATCACAGTTATACAGAGATATAATGTGGCAGCTGACTTTGAATTCTGAAGTATTTCCTGTCTAGCAAGAGACTTCTTTTTTCTGTGGGAAATGAAGATTTTGCATGTTTGTATTACCATTCAAAACCAGTGAAGCATTTTCATATCACCTCTAAAACTTTAAAACATCTTTATTAATACTGTTCCAAATATATCACACACTTCTTAGGCAACTGAATAATCATCTACAGTGAAATGGTGCGGGTACCAGCCAAAAAATCCTTTATATCAATTTGAACATTTATTAGTTACAGATGTTTTAGTAATCCATCACTGAAACTCCTCATGCATGAGAAATCTGTTTATCTCAGTTCTTAGATACTACTATTTTTACAGGATGTATCAGCTGCATCCAAGCCCACAGCAAGATCTTTTTTTTTGACAGAATGTGCAGGGTAGAGATGTTTGCCTATGGTTCCACAGCTCAAAACCAGTGTGGCTTCAGCTTTCATGGATCCAGTCAGTTTTTTGTTTTTCATGCTCCAATCCTACATGACTGCTTATATTCAACTTTTCTTAAAGCTCATTAAAAAGGGACTACTTGAAGGAGAAAACTTCAGGCACTGGAACATCCTCTATATTTAAGAAACTGATGAAAAGGGGAAGAGGACACTGGCTTTTACGATCACCAATATCAAAACAGTAATAAAAAGCAACAGAACTCTTCTCCTTTGAAAGCTCTCACTAGAAACTGTTTTTGTGGAAGACACCAAACGCAGTATTCTGTAAAACCTGTCCACTAACTCACCCACAACGTGAAGACTTTAATTCAGTTATCTGAATTTTCTATTTTAAGGAGTTTGTTATGTGCTGGAAAAGCCCATTTCTAGAAAGTGCTGGCAAACCCTTCAAAGACACCAAATAAATCACAGCTTCAGAGAGTCTCTCAAGACTCCAGTTAAGCCTGCTCTATCCTCTTACCTAGCATGTTCAAGAAATAAAAGGCAGAGCCCTACTCATTCCATTGTTATAAGGTACTTTCAGGAAAGGATACTATATTGATTTCGGTGCTTTGCGTTTTCCTTCATCCGCTGTAACTGTTGCTGGTGACATTTCATGCTCCAAGGATTGTGGTGTTTAAACTGAGAACTGACATTTCCTTTTTTCTCTACAGTATAGTACAAGACTTCAGATTTCTTCAGCCACTCAAATTCTTCCTCCAGTTTGTGACTAGAAAAACAGAACAGAGCAGCAAATTACAGGTCAAGCGGAAAAATAAGCTCTTGAAGAGGGGTTGTCAGTAGATTTAACTTTGCACGCTATTTTGCTCACCTTTATTAACAGCAAGCAAAAGCTTTATTTTCCTCTCTGTACAAGTGGACAAGATGCCCATGAGCAGTATTTCAACTATTATAAAGCTATTTCAATACTAATATAAATTAGCATATGGCCAAATGTTACCAAATGTGTAGTAATTCCACTTATATATCCTCTACCTGCGTGAACAACTTCTGTGAAGTAATGCAAGAAGTAGTGATGCACTTTATGTTTTATCCTTTGCTAAGGTCACTGTTCTTAGCACAACACAACACAGTTCAGTTTATGGTGAGCACAATTAATAGAAATGAACAAGGGGGAAAATATCCCTAAGAGGGAAAAAAGCAGGGTTCCTAATAAAGTATGCCATATTTGGCAGTACTTAAATATGTTTGGGGTTGTTTGTTCGTTTGTTTTTTTTTGGTTGGTTGGTTTTTTGTTTTGTTTTTTGTTGATTTTGTTTGTTTTTACACCATTGTTCTTCTGCAGGTGGGTGGCTGTTTTTTGTTTGTAGGGGTGATTTTTCAAGGCTGGGGGTTTTTTTCATTGTTGTGTTTTGGGGTTTTTTTGGTTTGGGGTTTTTTTTTGGGGAAAAAATGGAAACACTCAACAGGCTACTGAGGGCTGAGGACACACTAGTTTCACTAGTGAACCTGTCTGCACTGAAGAAGTCAAGAAAACCAAAAGAAACACGACAAGAAAATGAAATCAAAAGAGTTCTGAAGAATTCTCTGGAATTCTGGAGACCAGCATTTGACAGTGAAAAAAATCAAACTTACCTTTTCATTTTTTCCTCTTTCCTGTGCTGCCGGACCCATTCCTTAGATATCTTCTCATTTTCTAACAACATTGTCTTTTTGTTAGTCCATCGCAATAGCTTGCTTTTGGGTTCACAGTCAGAGTTATCTAAGTTTTCTAAGTTATCGTGGTCCCCATTTAATGGATATGCTATTAGACATAAATTTCCATCTTCATCCTCTTCAAAGCTCACCGACACCACACCTGAAGAGAAAAAGGACCCAGACAGTTATGAATTGCTCAAGTGACAAGCAAGCTTTTTAGAAGGCATTCTTTTACACTAAGAATACAGCAACTTTATTTTTTCTCTTACCCCAGTCCTTAGTTTCTATCTTGCCACAGGCCAAACCTCATCTGCCAACCTAACAAATATCAAAAGAGCTAGACAAAAATGACACCTCACAAAAAACAATTTATCATATTGACAAAACAATGATACAAAAGGTCATTTTCTCTCTCTGAGGCAGTCAAGTGACAATCAAATAATAACAGGACACAATTTCAATTAATAAATGTTTTTATTAATTTTTAAAAATTGACTGGTCTGATTCTAAGTGAGATGTAAAACAATTGTTAACATCTTGCAGTGAAAAGTGACCTGCATTAAAAAACCTCACACCAAGGACTTTTTAAATTTTGCATGACAGCAAGGCAAAAAGCACTTATCCAAACAATATCTGGTTAATAGATCCCCAAGGGAAAGAAAAGATGTGCAAGTAGATCAAAACAAGGGAAATGACACAATACAACAGACACTAGTCCAAGAACTTCCACTTAAAATCACCATGTTTAATTACACATTTTCTTCTATTTTTAAAATATATTTTATTGATACTGGTTATGCAGCAATCTTGTGGAATAAGTAACAAAAATGCAATACAAGACAAATCTGTTTGTGGTACAGAAACACGGTGAACCTCAAAAGCATTTTTTCTCCTCATCTGCCCCTCAGGAGTCTCTAGAGCACTGCATTGCATTTTAAGAGTCTTAGTGGAATACTGACAGATGCACCCAGTGCTACATGAGCAAGTCTCAGGTGTTAATGGAGAAGCTATAACAATTGTCTGAATTGTTTTTTATTTTGTTTTCCAGTCCTCCCTTTATTTCAGATCAATCAGTCTGCACAGTTCTTGCAGCTCATTATCTAGGGGAGAGGTCTTGGTGAGAGACTGGAACTTCCATAGTGGGCAGGCAGCTCTCACACCTGCATTGGCTGGGGCAGGCAGTGCAGAAACTCTGACAGTCCTGCTGTCACAAAGGAAAGGACAGTGGGAAAAAGAGGGTGGGGGAGTTAGCTAGCAAATGGCTTCTTTGCCTTTACTCTGAGAAAAAAAAATAACAGAGGTGGACCAAGTGAGGCCCCCTCCCCCTAAATCCCTCCCCATACTTCCCAGAAAGCCACATACACTAGCACAATTGTTCTATTACATTTTGAAAAGTATCATTCAAAGATCAGATTTTCTTCCAGTCCAACAGAACTTGTAATTAGACATGTCAAAAAGTCTCTGTAAATGAGCAAGGAATATAAACTCTGAAACATCTCTGAAGTCTTCCACCACTTTTACAAACAGAACACAAAACTTCATCACCATTAAGGTTGTTAAAAATCAATGTGCTTTAAAAAGCAACTCCATTTAAAGAAAGTGCTTCAGACATATTATTTATTAATCATCAGGCAGCAGTTGATGGAATAGGAGAGAGAAAACGAATATTCCTGTTAACTAGTGCAATTCTTAGGAGAACTGGAATTTCCACTCCTACATAACTTCTGACTCAGCCTCATCATGGCTACTTGATCCTTGCCTACCTAAATGCCATGAATTTTCATTTCCTTAATGGCAGAAATAACACTGCAAGTATTCAACAAGACACCTTACTGGCATGTACTTATTGCAATCAAAATGAAACTCAGAAGAGAAATCAAAGCACAGAAGAGACCACAGCTAAGCTTACACAAAACACTATCATCCAATCTTACCAAATCCCTTGTAAACAAACATTAAACAAGTGGTAAAAAAAATCCACAACAAAAAAAATCCACAAAAACAAAAGCAGCAGATAATTACTGAAAATGTTCTCAAACTGTTAACTACTTACCTGTCCCTAAGGAGATATATGGGCTATCACCAGCAGAGTTGCTCTACTCTAATGCTGTTAGTCAGCCCAAACACCAACTTGGCAAGCATTTCCACCCTGCATCTCCACAGCCTGCCTCAGACAACATCAAAATACATGAAAAGAAACCCCTAAAATCTCTTCCACACAGAAGAGATTTCAGAGAGAACAGAGAGCACAGCACACTTCCATTTACAGAAACAAAAGGCCCAACCCCATTCAAAGGTTTGGTAACTTACCCTCATATTGTGGAGTGAATTTACGCATTTCTGTTGGGAGAGTCTCATAGAACTGGTGTTCTCTCTGAATAAGGGGTTTACAGATGGTCTTGTCATTAAACCGGAGGACACAGGAGTGTCCTCCAACTTGGTGGACAAAAGGCTCGAGCAGGACACCCTTGGAATAGTGCTCCACTTCCATAGCTCCAAATGCTGGGCTCATCCTTGTAGCACATTAGACAGAAGAAGGCGACCGTAGTGAAGGCAGTTCAGAGCCTGAAGCCTCCGAGACCCGCAGGTGTTTACCGTGATTCAAAAGTCTGTAAAGGCAAACACAAGAGAGCGGCGGCCGTCAGTGTCCGCGCACGCTGGGGCCTGTGCAGCACGACGAGAGCCGAGCGGAGCCGAGGGGAGCCGAACACAGCCGAGCGTCCGCCGCTCTCCGTCCGGACGCGGCCGACTGCGGAGGGGCGCGGGCCGCAGCCAGGGAGGCTCTGGCGGACACGCCCCCGCCGCGCCGCAGCCAATAGGATGCCCCGCGGGGCGGGGCGGACAGCGCGCGAGGCGCACGCGCGGCGCGGGGCGGGGCACAGGGCGAGCTGCGGCCAGCACCGCTCGTCCCTTACCGAAAGGAAACCCACCCGTGGCCACCCAGGCGAGTCCCACCGCCAGCCACGCCACACCTGTCGCCCTCCAGCGCCCGACCGCGGAGACAGGCGCATACCAGTGACAGCACACCCCCCTCCTCCTGCGCAGGCCAGCCCAAGAAACCGGGAATTAACACCGAGCCTACAATTCCTCCCTTCCAGGCAGGGACAGCAACCAACCGACGTCCAGCGTGGGACGTTTATTTCAGCGGTTCATTCACATCAACATGTCAGATACCGAAAATATTACACAGATGCGAGCTCTTCACAGGCAAGCCATAATGCTAATGTCCCAAGAACTCTTTTTTTCGTACATCCAGCAGAAGGCAGTGCTCCGTGCCAGCTGCATCCAAACGATCTGCTTCTCTAGCCTGTGACCGCATACTGCTCGATTCTGGCCAGCCGCCAGTTTCATGCAACCTGCACTTCAGAAAGCAATTAAAGGAGCGAAGTTGAAAAACAAAACATGACTGTCTTGTTCTCTGCCTTCCAGTAAATTTTTAAGTCGAGTTACTCTAATTTTAGACCAAAGCTTTAATGATTAACTTTTTGCGGCTAAAAACAACCTCATACTTATTTTGCCTGAAGATCGTTACACGAACAATAATGCACTTAATTCAAAGAGACTACAAAGTGTTCTAGGTCACAGGCCTATTTTTATTTGTCCTCCTTAGATATTTAACAGCTTTACATTAACTGGAAAAGCAGAGACCTGCAGGCTTAGAACAGCAGAGCTACCAGAACTACAGACGCCCACAGCATGCCCTGGACATAAGAGCATTAATCGAATTAAACAACTAAACTGCTTAAAGAAACAACAGATCGATCAACTGAATGAACTCCAGCTCCTGGAATGTTTACCTGCACCTAAGGATAACAGGTCAATAAGAGTTGAATGTGTTTTTGTTGGTGGGGCATTTTGGTGTGGGGTTTTTTTTCCCTCCTCCTTCCAAGCACCTTATTTGACAAAACACTATCAGGTTGTTGTTTTTTCTTTTTTTTTCCCCTTTGATCTGGAACAGTATTTCCCAGAAACAATACTGTCTTCTGATAACCTATATTATTCAGATTAAAGCAATATCAGTAATCTTTCCATTTTCTTTGTACTACTTTTAATTTTCCTAGTATTTTTTTTTGTAACGCAGCTACTGCATTGCCGGAGAATTTCTTACCTACCTCAGCATCAACAATGTGACAACTCAGAGACACACATGTAAAAACCTCTCAGTTACACTCCAAACGTGACCCACTTCAAAAAAACCTACCCAATTGCACCAAGCTGAACAACCCTGAAGTGTGCCCAGACAGCGTGGAAAAGCCATGTCCCCAAATCCAGGGCAGTCCAATACACCTCTTCAGCTGCTGCAGTCAGAAAGGAGCACTGTTACTGCTCCTTTCTGACTGAAAGAGTCACAGATTTAATTCTCCATGGCTCCCCACAGTATCACTCACTCCATGAAAAGGCACACTGCTCTTCCCTAAGCCTCACCTGCAAGCTGACTTACACGTGTAACAACACTTGGAGCTGTCACCAAACACATGCTCTGACAATTGCTTCCATTTTCTATTACAGAAATTATAAGCATCAATCTTTATAATGCACTAGTAATTTTACAACTCTTGAGTTTTCATCAGGATTTTTGAGACCGAATAATGCCTCCAGTCTTCTGGAATTTCCGAGGGAAAGCCAGAAGTGTGCCAGGTTTCACTGGAGTTGCTATAACACATGTACACGATCTTGCAGTGCCAGAGCTTTACACTGGCACACCCACTTTTAACAGCCTTGCAGCAATACAAGAATTGCTCTTTCCAAGAGCAGTATCACCATTCTGTGGCTGCCTATCTAATTACCTCTGATACAGAGACACATTGCCAGCTGCAGTGATTCGGACTCAGAAAGTACCTTGTGACATCCTTTAAGCTCAAATACTCAAGTTTGCCCCAGTCTTCCTGCATTAGAGTTGCATCAGGAGTTAAGTCTTGAAGATATTTATGCCACAGAAATGACTGTAGCAAAAATCACGTCCAACACAGATAATGCACATGTTGTTTACCCAAAACATCTTCAGGGAGCTCATTAGTAGCAGCTCAACTTGTTTGCTTTCATGTATGCCCAAGTGGTCTGGACAATACTTGTACGTGGATCACCACAGGCACTCAGCAATGGAATTAACAAGCACAGAATTGCACAGGACTACTCATTCTACTTCACCCTTTCCTGAACAAGTAAAATCTGGCAGCACATCACACAGTGTAACTTCTCATTCGAGGAAAAACAAAGCAAGTTTTTTTTATATTTCTCTGATATTTTAAAAATATCAGTTACGCAATATTTAGACAGGGGTGGGGTTTTTTTGAGAGAAATGTCAGAAACATCTGTACATAGTCAAACACAGTGTACCCAGTCAGCACTACGACAAGACAAATGTGAATCTACCAGAAATAAAGGGGGAGGCTCACACAAATGAAGATGAGTTTACTGTGCCTGTATTAGTAAGCTCTCCTTCTCTTTTTATCTTCCAAAAACCACAGCGCAACTCCCACAGGTTCCGCTTCTACAACAGAATTTTTGTAGTACACATCCCTGCTGAAAAACCTCTGTTAATACAGCTCTGCAGTAGAAACTGGGTGCAAAGACTACTGAAGAGAGCATCAGCAAGGAATTCCTTGCTATAAAGCCTTTAAGCGAGCTCCTTAATTGTGCAAAGCAATTTACTGCCTTTTTATGAACCTAAAACACAGATATGATTTGAATGTAGCAACAGTGCTCAAGAAGACAGCAGCAAGACCACACAATCTTGTCAACATTTTAGGTTCCAACGAGGCTTTAGTTTTCACTTTGATCAGTTAATATATTTTAGCCATTCAAGAAGCACTGTCTGCATAATAAATTCAGTTTGTTTTCACCCAATGAAATTCTTCTCACTTGCAAAAAGGTTTAGAGTAAGATCTTAAGGTTTTTCTGCTGCATGCCTTAATATTACCATCACTAACAATCAGGATTTGTTTGTTATTTTGGCTCTCAGTATTTGGAATCTTGCCATTTTGATTAACAACAGGGCTTGGAGCACAATTGTAATGCCCATCAGAAATGCTTTGCACTGTTTCTTTTATAAATACCTTAACTCCATGAACAGCCTCACAATATGCCTAACTGGTTGCAGTTCCTTACGAATTAAAGCTTTGACCTAAGGCCAGCAGTTTCAAGCGGCATTGTCGTTGACCAGCACAAGCACAATGCAGTTCTTCACTGCCTTTCCTCTGATTCTACACCCAGTTTGTTCTCAATGCTCTTTGGGGAAAAAAGAGCCCAGAACAGCTGTTTCTAGGCAATCTTCCCAGATACCAAATGCAGACTCACTGTACCCTGCCCTTTTCCTCCTACGTGCTTTTAAGTGCTCTTTGGCTAAGAGCTTTTGTTCAAGGGACACACCAGGCAAAACAGGAGATTTACTAACCCTTCATACGTCAAGCATTTTAAGAGAAAAATCTGACATAACTTGAATTAGCAAACAAAAATGTGCCTAGGCACAGTAGCATTATCTTGAGCAATGTCATTCTTACAGTAAGCAGCAAAAGATGTTTAAAAGCCAAACCTGCAACCCAGAAATGACATTTATAGACATCTTATCCCCATTGCATGTGACAATGACCATCAAAAGAATACCGCAACAAATTCATGCTTTCAGGCTTTTAATATTAATTTCAGGTGACGGCATTCTTTGGAAGGTACTTCATGTCATTACAGATTCTCGACTTAGTTCCACACGTAACTGCATTAATGAACACATCCTCTGGAGAGTACAGCTCTCAATTAAGCAGCAGCTTCTTCCATCATAACAATCTCAAAAATAACACATCTCTTGCCAAAACTTTGTAACAGCAAAACTACTGATGCAGAGCTGCCCTTCTGTTAAATCTGGGTTCTCTCTAGCACAAGCCTTTTACTTTGGGTGGTCAGTATCTTCAACTGCACATAGCCATAAATCAGCTTTACAGTGATGGAAACAGCAAAGCTTTCTGCCTGTCCTTTTTTCTCAGTTCACTGGGCAATGCAGAGGAAGCTGACAGGGTAGAGATCTGCGGAGCAGAGCTGCTGCAGGCTGCTGTAAACTGCTGAACCAGACAAAGCAAAGCCCCTTCCCAAGGTTCCAAGGAAACAGAGGAATGGCACAGTCTGCTAACAGGAGAGAAATAGTTATCAGCGTCCTATTAGATCAGCCAAAGAGAAAGCTGCTTCAGCCCAAAGAACATTCAGGAAGGAATAATAATAGCTGAGAATGGACACAGGAAGACGTGAATAACAAGGTAGGAAGCACATGGTATGTTTTTGAGAGCCCATCCACCACCTGTTTCACGCACAAAATTGAAAGGGTACCCGAGGTGTGAGGTGGTAAGTCATTACAATGCCCAAAGAGAATAACCCTTCACAACTGAAGCAGGATAAACACATTTTAAGAGACTACAATACACCTATCCACCAGGAATGGTTACAGGAATTTTACAAGTCCTCATGTGACTGAACTACTTGTTCCATTACTAATAATGTGGCACTTTACAAACAGCAAGGTACATTCCTTGAATCAAAGAAAGCAGAGGATGCAACTCCAGAATATTAAAAGCATTAGGTATGTTAAACATGGTCCGGCTTAAAGGTCTTGCTCAGCTTGTGATTCATTTTGATGAAAACCAATGTCATTCCTCTACACAAAACACTGTTTTATTAGCAAATATGCCCAGACTAACATTAGTAATGATTTGCTTCTAACATTCACTCTAGCTATTGCTTGGCCCAGGAACTGAAGTTACTTTGATGTGCTCTGTTTCAGAAGTGTTAAAGATTAGAATGGAGATACTCATATCCTCTAGTGTCCAGTCAGCTGCCTTAGAACAGTATCAGAAATACATTTTAAAAATTTACTGCATCAGATTAGGGAGCTAACATTTTAAAATGTTTTTAATTCGTAACAAAAAAATGACCTCTGCATTCACTTATCACAACTGTTTTAATCAATTCCTGATTTTGGGGATGGATTATACCTCTAAATACAATGCTCTAATACCTCTAAATATAATACTAAGATATTTTTGAAGGCTTTTGCATCTACTATAGTAACAACATAACTAAGTAGTAAAAGCTATAGTTTCTAACTTTTTAACTAAGACAGAAAAGCAGAGCCCACATAATAAGGTGCTTGTATGAATCCTACAGTTTTGGGGAAAGTCTTGAGAGCAGCCCTAAATTCTCCATGATTACAGAAAGCAAACATTTATTCTGGTAACTAATTTGGAAGAAAAAGTTTATCTTCAGCAGAAGAGTGCACTGACATTGTCAGTTCTCAGACTTTTTTATTTATAAACAAAGAAGTCCTACAAACAGCAAATAATTCAAATTCAATACCAGAATAGCCTTCAACACTCTGAGGGGAAGAGGGACAGTGTCAGAATCAGGGAGGAGGAAATAATAGAGTCTTTCTTTAAAAGAAAGACTGGGGGTGGAAAACCCCTTCTTTTTCATTCAGTGTAACTTGAAAGGTGGTTGTGAAGACAAAATGATGCTGAGCTGTAACCTTCTATGCAAGTCAGGGTTATTCAAGCTCTTCTGCAGCAAATCAATCAATATAATGATCACTGAGTTACATGACTTGTACTCAGGGATGAGTAAGCACGACATTTTGTAAAAATATTCACCAGAACACTTGCAAACTTAAGAGTTAGATACCAGCTCCTTCAGACCTACATATTGTGTCTATGTGTGCATTTCCTTTGGAAGCAGAAACACTTCTGCTATAGTCTTTAGTGGTAAATCATGAGGGTGCAGGGAGTCAGACACTGTAGTGGCACGTCTATCATAACCACCTACAGACACGAAAAGCCAAAAAAGAGCAAATTCTTCTTATAGCATGTGGGGTGCTTGGGCTAGACCAATACAAGAAGCCACCTGCTTTCTTAAAAATGATGATATAATGTAATTTTATCTTTTCTTTTAACTTATATTTACTAAATGGCTGCTAACTGCAGCACCACATTGCTGCAGTTTAAAAAAAATATGCAATTTCTCCAGATAAATAAGGAAACAAATGCCTTGGAATAATTTCACAGATTAAAAGCCATGTACTGGAGAGGCATACTGGTTGTCCACAGAAAATTCTGAGTTGGAAGGGACCCACAAGGATCATAATTTACTTAATCATGCAAAACAGACTCACTCTAGAAGCCCAGAATTATACATGAACTCATGCACAAAAAGTCCTGCAAAACACATTTCCAAAATCCTTTGGGAGCATGACTGAGCTGACTGCACAGCAGTCTTGGCCCGTCAAGGTAGAAAGCTAATCCTATTTTTAACATTAGCTGCAAACAAAAGATTCCCACCAAGGAAGAATGCATTTTTCTGCTTTCAAACTGCCAAAAAAAATCTTGAAATGCCCTAGCTTCTTCTGAGGATGTCAGGTATATCACACCTAAAGGTACTACTCCTCTAGATAGTTATTCCACTCAGGAGAGGGACAGTCCAACACTGGCTACAATGGCAAAGGACTTGCAAGTGCTACATTCAAGTCCTATTCTGCTGTGAGTTTCTCAGGAGTGTAAGACAGAACCATGAGAGATCCTTTTTTTGTAACCAGAGCATCAAGCCTTTTCTATCCACTAAGAATTTTGTCTGTAATACACAAATGAAAGACCATTCACTGAGATGCTGAAAAATGTATAAAGATGCACTCTTTCAACACAAAATTTTTTTTAAACTAGCGACATGTTTATCCTATCTCGTTTTAGTCCCTAAGCACGGAGTTCTAGTTTTGTCTTCCTTTAAATATAACCCAAACACAGACATAAACACTGCCACACAGGTTAAGACATGTATTTATACGTATAAATTTAACACCATAGCTGCACAGAGACCTCCTATACCAAAAAGACTTTTAAATACAGCCCTAACAGACAAAACTAAGAATTATGAAACATCAGGCATAACATATTAAGGGAGCAAACTATACATAAACACAATCTGAAGTTGCATAATATTCTATGACTATTATTCCTCATAAACAATTATTATCCCTATCTTATTTAAATGAGGTCTACATTATTACGAGAAACTCAGCTACCCAATCCTTTTGTCTAGGAAAGCAAGGCAAGGCACCAAGGCTGTCTCCAAGAACTTCTAGCTTTTTTACTTACACATACACAGCAGCCCCTCAGCTGCAATTTCTTAAAATTCAGCCAAGGACATTATGTGTTCAGTGCAATTGACATTTCACCATCTAAAAAAGCAACAGCTTTCAGCTTGCCCTACACCACTTATAATCTATAATCTTAACACCTACATACACAAAGTTCTGGGAAAATGCCAGAGTTTTACCTCTCAAGTAAAGCTATTTTATCTCCCTGTAACTAAAATAAAGCTAAGTTACAAGTTACTAAGCATATTCAGAAAGAAAAGAGCATGCAATTCTGACCAATGCAGTTTTTTCAAGGATTGTGTAATTTAAGAACTAGTCTCTTTTCCAAGTAAAAATGCCATGGAAACTAAGAAATCTGAACCACCAAAATGAAGCTACTTAAACTTCCTATTTAGAAACTGATCCATCTTAAAACAGTATTCTGGCATCAGTGGCCAAAACCACCAATTGCTACAAAAAGACAACACCGCCCTTTGTCGTGGAGAAACCAAAATAGCACTCAGCCTTTAATCTTCTGAAAATATGACAGCAAGAGCTAAATTGTGTGGATTACACATATGAAAGTATTATTCAAGACACCAACACCCTCAAGAAATTCCAGCATTAAGATTAAAATAAATCCAAGGCTATGCCTTTCTCATTACCATGAATATAGTCTGGGAACTGTATTTTGAGCCACTCAATTAAAGAACATGGAATCTTTGTGACCAGCCCTTTAGTTGTGACCCATTCGCCATATATGATGACAAAAATAAAGTTTATATAGGAAAAGTGTCAAGTCCTTTTCAAAGTTCACCTTCATTTAACTACATAAAGATTTTCACTTGGTGTAATTCCTTTAGAAATCCCAACCCCTAATGCTTTTTATACTGTAAGCACTAGGGGTCCACGGGACAAGACTGTTAAATTAAAGCTTTGATGCCTAAATCCTACAACCCAAGCTAACTCCTTAAGCAAAAACCTCCAAAGGGATGAATAGCAAAGATTATTCATAAATAAATTATAGGAAGAATGGTACCCAAAATGTACAGTTACCCATTTCACGCATCCCATTTATGTGTAAATTCACCTATACCATCAATATACCTCAAAAGATGTTTAGTCCCTTTATGCAGAAAAATAATTGAAAAGTAGCCCAGAAGAAGATAAAATCGTCATGTTTTAGAATTCCCATCCCAACTTTAAACTGTAATTCTACAAGTCTAGGTTCCTAGACTACTTCTGATGACCACAATTAATGGAGTTCTCGCTCCAGAACAGCTCACATTAATGAGATGCATTTAATGTATCTTTTAAAACTGTATTTATGTTTCAAAACATCTCAAACTATTGCAAACACATTTCACTTCAGATAACACAACCCAGATTTGCATCTTAAAGGGAAGAGTCTGCATGATTCAGTTATCTACATGCTCTTTCCCTGAAGAGTTGAAAGTAACTGGGTCCTAAGACCTTGAATATATAGCTCCCTGCAGGGTTGCCAGAGCAAATACAGAAGTTCAAATGCAAACGATACAACAGAATAATTTCAACGTGCTTCTTGCTTAACTGCAGCACATTGGACAAGAGCAAGTAAGGACAGGAGAAGAGTCTTACAAGACAGACTTCCATGCGGCACAACAAAACCAAGGGAAAAAATTGTGACTGTTTCTCCTGGTAAATGCAACTCATTTCAAGAACAGTTTCTTCCTAGGAAAATGACCTTTCCTATAAGTACACCTGAACAGTACTTAAAAGACACTTAAATTATATACATATTTCATATTTTTCAATGATCTCCTAGTACACCATCTGGGGCCAATTACAGGCTCAGCATAATAATCACTGCCAAAGAATTAATCCATTTTAATCTCATACAGTTTACATATTCAAACAGAAATACAAAACCACTTGAAAAAAATCTTATCAATTTCAGTAATCTAGAAAAGAAAGCTTCAGTGGGAGCTTGGCTGTATTGCTCTCATCCCTGCAGCAGACTGAAATACATTTAATGATGCACAAGAGCTAGCTAGTTTTAATAGCCCAGCCAATGGGACACAGCTGGACTATGCCTTATTCCCTTAAAAATATGTTACTTTACAGGCAATTTTTACAGCAACCAGCAAGTGTGCACTGCACAACTGTCTTCAAAGAGAAACCATCACTCACCAAAAAGGGAAGAATAAGACAGGATGATTGCCAAAAGCCTACTTTCTCTTCAAAATTCCGCAACATAGCACCACCATGCACAGTGTGCTGATGATCCAATTCTGCATTTCCAAAAAACACCACACTATGAAGGGAAAAAAATATTTCAAGAAAAAACATTTTATTTTTTGAAAGCAAACTTTGCATATAATGATCTTAAAATCATTATTTGCACTTTAAAACATAATCAGGATTCAGCACTTAGGTTTAAATATGTCAGACTTTGTTTAAATGGAACAACTTGAAGACAGTCATCCTCTCACCACGCAACTCACTGCAGCACCATCAGCATTTACTTCATTTAGTTTCAATCTCGAGAGATTACTTATCTCCACAAATTCGAAATTACTCCAACCATTTTGTTCCCTCCCTGTTGGAAATGATACAACTTTAAACATTTTTTAATGTAACTTTCATCAGGGTTATCTAGAACTATACCCTCAACTTTAATACGCACAGATGTCTCTTTAGAAAACCAATTTTCCTAAGATATCTTAAACAGATTCCCAGTTGCAATGGTAATTATATTAGTATGAACACACCTACCCATCGATTTAGCCTTGTATTTCCTATTAAATTGAATCAACCTTCTGAAACTGCTAACACCTCAGAGAGATCAAGATGATGCCTGCCATGTTGTGCAGTTTCATTTCTTGTTTCTGTAACCTCTTTAAACTAAATGATGTCATAATAAAAAAAAAAAAAAAAAATCAATCGCCATTACACTGTCTCCATATATCCAAAGCACAAGGCAAATAAATCACCATTTTTCTGGAAGAAGATATGAAAAAGGAAAAAAGCAAATGTTAAAAGAAAAGAGGTCATCTTCAATAAGCATGATATTAAGCAGCACCCAAAATTCTTGTTAAGGTTTCAGGCAGTGTAGAAAATTTCTGCATCACAGCACTGCAGCGCTATTTGGGTATGCTTAAAGCCCTCTGTGCTTCAAGAAAATAAAACCGTTTTTGTTGTGCTCATTCTAATACAGACTTTGGCATAAACCCTCCAAACCCTTGCTTTTTCTATCTGTGATTTTTAGAAAAAAATAGCCTCAATAATTGTATCTTCTGTCCTTGAGCCTGTTCACTTTAACTTTCAACAACCTGGGGCACTATTAACCAGTTTTAGCAAGTCAACCAAATGAATTTTTTTTTCAGTTCCTTCTGACCTTTTGGATGCCAGCACAGCAGGACAGAAGACAGAGATCAAGAGAAATAGTACAGCTGAATGGCTACTGTGTGAATTCAGTACTTCCCTGTTCTGTCTGGGCTCTTAGCTGGCTGAAGAGCACGTGCAAAGCTCCAAACCAAGCACTGCCTGTGCCACCTCTTGCTCTACCATCCATCATGTCCTACCATCCACCATGGCACACGCATAAAGCAAGACTCTCAGTGGGCAAAACCACTTTATGAGCAAGTCTTTCTTTCTCCAGCAAAACAATGCAAAACTGGGTAGTAACTGGTTCCAGCTGTCTCCAACAGAGAGTCCTCCACATGCAGAAGCAATCCCGCCACAGGGTCAAAGGCGGCAGGTTGAATAGCTGATAACAGCAGAGTGGTACATTCTGTACCTATTATGAAGATTATCATTCCCTTATTCCAGCACAGCCTCTTTCAGAGACACAGTCAGGGCTTCAAAGGCTTTGGGCCACACAAGCCAAGAATCTGCAGAAGATTTCAGATCTCAAGCTCTGAACACCTGATTAAACACAACCAATGACAGACCTTCATTTGAACAAACAATTTTGCTTCCATTATGCATTCTAGCATTTCAGATTTTGCAGAAGGAGAAATTTCTAGCTACTTACAGCACATGATACAATGTCATAGAGCTTTTTGCAAAAAAGAGAAATAATTATTTTTTTACAGTAAGTTACTATGGAAGGCCCAAAATTAACATTTTAGTAAGACATTTCTAACAAAGTCATAGAAACACATATCTGCAGTTATACCTTAAAAATCTTTAAATGTAACCGCTTCATATTTGTAAACTATCCCAGTATTGTTTCAAATGTGTGATAACCTTGGGCAAGACAGGAAGCCAGATAAAAGAATTAGCAAGAGGAAAAATCCTCTCCCCGCAATGGAAAATTTTCATCTCTTCAAGCAAGGCAGAGATGCTCAGCCGGACCTGCGTTGCCTGGAGACCAACCGCAGGTTCTTGCCAACAGGGACGAGCTAAGCATCAGCAAATTCAACAGCTGATAAGTGGATGAACTGAATGAGAGGCGGCAAGGTTTTTCCACACATCAGTGTAAAAACCTGACAGCTTTCAGATAATGGTTCTAGCCCATGCTCACTAGATAAACAAGAATTATTATGAATGTAAAATGTCAGCCTAAGAGAGCTTCAAACTCCTCTGTATTTGGCTCTTACCCCCACACTTTGGGTACAACTAGAGCAGTAAATACCACACTCAAGATAAAAATTTTAATTGCACCTCAGTTTCTGGCCTTTCAGTCTTTGAGTACAGTACATGAACTTTTGGAATATGTCCCTACCCATTAAACAAGTTCTGTGTTTAAGCATGGGTGCAGAAACATTAAGGAAACCAAAGAATTACATAAAGGAAGAGGCTATACCTTGGCTTAGCATTAAAAACCACATCACATCTTGTTTCACTTCAAAAACCAGCCTCTGCCCCCAGCCTTTCTTACTTGAAACACCGCTCCCCAGGAAGGCCAGCATCATGTTTGTTAGAGAGACACTTATTTTGACTGTTCTGGATCTGGACCTGCTCTAAAGCTCAGGCAGGCATCAACTCAGCTGCAGGAGCAGCACTCCTGATCTCTCAAAGAAACACCTCAGCTATCCCCAGTTTCTAAACACCCCCAAATAAGAATTGTTGAAAAGAACAGACATTTAATATCAGTTACTCCAGAATTTCCCTAGAGCTTATCATATTCAATTCACTGAAAATCCTCAAACAGTAAAGAATTAGATTTTTTAAGGAATAGCTTTTCTTTAATTTATCCCTGTAGTTAAATTCCACAAGGATATTGTACGTCACTAGTGAAGTAGGTCTCTCACCGCCAACCTGACAGCACACATTTCCCTGCCTCCAGCTAAACCAAAAGGGCAGACATTTGTGTGTCACCACTGCCGACAGACTGAGACACCCTCAGTGCCTCGAGGTTTGCACCCTTCCCCTACCTTTCAAAAGGAAAAAACATCCCCAAAATAGCCTCACACTCACAGCTGACTGGAGAACAACTAAAGCACCACCAATACCAGTGACCTGGATGGAACCCCATCCACTGGCAGACAGCAAAGAGGTTCTTTCTTTAACATCTTTTCTCATCCTGGCTTTTCAGAACCTCATGCCTGACAAATGTTAAATCTTCCTTGCAAGCAACTGGTAGGGAAAGAATTTTTGAGACGACAAAGCCTGGGATTCTTATGACTGACCACTATCCAGTTTTCCAGCTGCTTCCAAATTACCACACCACATGGTTATAACAGCTCTGATCTATCTTTCCTTCAGAAGAAGCAGCAATAAAAACCTTAGATTGCTTGTATGACGGAAGTATCATAGACAAGACAAGAGACTGTTAATTCAGAAAGGTACAACTATCAAAGACTGAAAAGGTAAAAAACCCAGTTTTTCAATTAAATTAATATAAATTTATGAAACGCTACATGGCCAAGTTTAATGTCTGAAATTTTTTATAAACAAGTACATGTGAATGGCTGTAATCGTTTCCATGACCCTTAACCAGGGGGCACTTCTGAACACTTAAGATTATTCATTTTTAAATTTTCCTGAATTCTCCCAGTTAAATCATTGGGTTCTTCCTCATTTAGTAATACAATTTTACTAAAGAAAAAACTGTAACAGCAATCTAGAAGATGCTAAATCAGCCAAATGTAAACAAATTAATCAGTCCATTTTTAAATCACACATATACGTGTGGATCCATGTAGACATAAACCCAGTTTCCATTCCTTAATGTTACTATTAAGTCCTGGAAACACATAAATTAATTCAACTTAAAGAAAATTTTTAAACTCAGTTCTGTCTTATATATGAGGAAAATTAGGAGCAAAGATGCCAACTCTTGGCTAAAATAACCCTGACCTTGTTATTCTCAAATGTCAAATCTGAACTGTTCTACTACCATTTCAGTGTTGCATATTGAGGAATGACCAGTAATACATTACTTGATAAAAAAGTTAAACCAAACGTTCAGAACCAAATATTAAATCAAAATTCTAATTACAATATTTGACATAGAACTGTCCCCTTAGATGTTCACAAAAAGTACAGGGGCACTGGATGCATTTCTAAAACACCTGAGTATACAGGACACATAAAGCACTGTGTCAAAAAAGGGAAGGGGGGAAAAAAAAAGGCAGCCTGGAAGTAGAGGACGATTAAATTCCACCATATATCAGGAAAGATATCAGCGTTAAACACGCGTACTTTTCACAGGGGAATTAAGGCCAAGGGCATATCAGGGTGTAACTACCAAGAGGTTGTTATTCTATCAACAATGATAACATTTTATTTTCTTAAGCTGGATGCTTATTTCCAAAGCCTCAACTGTGTTTTTGTTTTAACGTCCGCAGCTCCCAAGCCACGTTAACAACCGTGATGCCGAAACCAGCTCCTAACAAGGCATCACCCAGCACTTCCAGTTTACACAGAAAAAGGCTATTCTTGAGCACCACATCCATTTATGCAATACATCCCGCAGCACTCGTCTTTCATTTTGAACTACTACCGAGTGTACCAATCACCCTTCAGAGCAGCAGTACACCCATCACTCGGGTAAAACGGCCGGACAACGTCTGATGGTTTACAGAACTGCTGAGTAACAGCGTGAGGCGACCACCACCCGCCGAGGCCAGCAGCCACACAAGGCACAAGTGCGGCCCCCCTGCGCCAGCGCTGCCGGCAGCCCCCGCCCCACGCACCCCGCGGGGAGCGCAGCGAGCGCTCTGCGGACGGGGATGCTCCGCGAACGCTGTCATCGCTGTCCCCCACCCCGGCCGGACCCGCATCCCCGAGGTGACGCCACGCCAGGGCTCCCCTCCCTGCCCTCCGAGCCCGGCAATGCCCCGGGGCCGCCACCGAGCATCCCCGCCGGGCAGCCGCCCATCCCCGCCTCGCCGGGCCGGGCACCGACCTGCGGGCGGGCGGGACTGCGGCTGCCCCCTCAGCGGCGGCCGCCCCGGTGACAGGAGCGGCCGCGGGGGGAGCGGGGCACGCCCGTTACCTGCTGCGGGGCCGACGCCAGCGGCGGCCTCAGCGCTTTTGTTCCTCAGATGTCAAGATGGCGGCGCGGCGCGTGGCCGGCCCTCCCCGCTCCGCCGCGCCCCGCCCTCCCACCCGCCTCCCCATTGGCTGGGCGCGCACCGCCGCGCGCTGATTGGGTGCCGCCGGCGCCGCTGTTGCCAGGGCAGCGGGGCAGGGGAGTCGGGGCACGGGCGGCTCTGGCCTCGCTCCTCATCGCGGTCCGGCCGCGCTCCCCTTCTGCGGGGGACACGGGCAGGGCCGGCTGGGGAGGGGAACCGCGGGGAGCAGCGATCCCTCCGGATCTCCCAGCGGGCCCTGCCTCTGCTCCGCGAAGCAAACCCAGGGCATGGCCTCCGCCCGAGCGCTGGGCACCCGGCCCTGGCCCCGAGCTTGGAGGCACCGCCTAGGCACCCACAGGCCCATGCATGTCCCGTTCACCTCCCTGACCTGTGGATTACACCTCCGCGGGCCGCAGCAGCCTTGCACATGGCTCTCCGTAACTTCCCCTCAGTGTCTGCTTGAAAACCATTTGTCCTTTGGTGTGTGACACGTACCATCCGTTCCGACAGACCCAGGGCAGGGGTCCTTCACAGCTGGCCCGCTGAAGAGGCAGAGGAAGAGCATCTGCAGAGCCCTTGAAGCAGAGGAAGCTCAGCGCTGTATGGCTGAGCTCACTGCACATCCGGTGCATCTGTGTCGATACACCAAAAATCTCACTCGAGCAAACGGAGCTGAAAGTCCCAGAGGCTGCCCGCACTCATCTTTACCCTGAGTGACTTTTTAGTGCCAGTGCCTGACGTTCAAAATGCAATTGCAGTCGTCGTCAAGGTTTGAACAGAAGCCATGAACCATGGGTAACAACAGAGCCACCATCATTGTAAGGAAAAATGACAGAATAATGAGATTTTTGCAGTTTAAATTACTAAGCAACAGTCTCTCTGACAATGAACTTAGTAACGCTCTGCCATCTATTTAATCACACTAATGAGACAGAACAACTCTGCTTAGATACAAATTACTCTGCGCTTCATTTAAATAAAGTCCAGAGAGCCAGAAGCCACACAAGCCACCACACTTCAGCTGTGCAACACACCCAGCAACAGGCATCCTTTTTTTTTTCTAGAAGGGATCCAGCCTTTCTGGCCATGAGCTGCCAAGGCAAGGCTGCACAGAGCCTCTTGCTCAAACCTCCCACTTCTGCTTCCCGACTGCCTGCCTGTGTGTGGGGCTCAGGCTTCTCTGGCTTGAGAGTGGTTCCTTGGTTTGGAGAGGTGAGCATTGGTTCACCAAAGAGATTTAGAGGGCAAGAGATCTCTGATTTCTAATTGTTCTAAAGTAAAAGCATGTCTAGAGTCTTGTGTAAGAAACAATTATACCCATTGGTTCTCACCGCATAAAATATGCTTCTTGTTCATCAGGCTGACAGTCAAATCCGAGCAGAGCTGCTTGCTGAGAGTGTTCTCATTTATCTGGCTGGTGCCTTCATGATTACCTTAAAATAAAAATCTGATTTTGTGTGTGTCTCTCACCATTTAAAACTGATTACTTCCCTTGGATATTTAAAAATTTTGTTTCAAATCTATGTCTCTTTGGGCTGAAGCTGGTCGTGAGAGGGCAAGTCTGTAATTTACTGAAGAAAACTGACTGGCAGTTGTGACCGGAGGTTATTAGCACATGCTACTAGTTTTAATCTGTGTTTGCAAGTCCAGAGCTAGCCCAGGGCTCACATCTGGTTTATGTTCCCTTACCACAGGGAGAGGGGAACTGAGGTGACCATGGGACCCTTCCCCAGTGGGTGGCTGCACGATCCCTCCAGAGGCTGGGAACACTCCCACATGCTCACAGCAGCATTAGGTTTCCTCAAGCCTCACTCATTGCTGCACTTCTTTACGTTCCTCTTAATTAGCGGGGGAGTAATTCCAGGCTATTCGAGTCACTTGGCATCTCCTACCTCCTCCACGATCAGCTTCCCTGATACAGTTCATGCCTGTAATAAGATGTCAGCATCAAGTTCAGCTTGGCAAGCCTTTCATTCCCACACTGCTCTTGCCTGCACACCTCCTAGAGTCACTTCCTAAACTTCCAGCCCCCCATCCCATCAGGTCTAGGATGAACCTCCAACTATTGTGTGGCTGGGAGCACAACATCAGGCTGCTCCTTTGGCTGCATGGCAGTCCAGGTGACCCCACAGCACTTCTTGAGAGCATTTCCCCCTGAGCAATGGCATGAGGCCAACGTAAGGAGCTTTAGCTTCAGGAGTCACTGCAATAGCAATGCAACTCAACCCTCCTCCTCACCAAGACAAAGGAGATGCAGCATTTAAGCCAGTGAGGATCTGCTCATGCAGGCAGTTTCTCCCACTACCAAAAGCATTCACAAAACAAATAGGCAACAAACATTCTGATTCTACAAACACCTTCCTCTCCCTTGTGCACACTGTATATATATATACACATATGTACAATTTTTAAGAGCTGGTGAAAAGTGCCAGACTGACAGTTGAAAAGAGCAAGCACTTCCTGTTATTTACCAAACTGGTACAATATAGGAAGCAGCAGAGCAAGCTTCTCCCTCTTGGGCTGTCAAATCCACAGTCCAGAGGACACATCCTTGAGCATAGAGTTTATGCATTTTCATTTTTTCATCTCCCTTGCTAAGGATCTAAGAACTGAACCTTTTACAGGGAGCAGTGGACTGTTATGAAGTTCCCTAAATCAGTATTATTCTTACCTTGTGAGGGTGGCAAAATTTCATTTATATGGAAACTGAAACCCTGAATCAAAAAAATATAAAGCTCCCAAAATTCAACCAGTTCTTTCCAACCCAGTTTCAACCCAATACAATGTTCTAACTGCATATTCCTCACCCACAATCTTAATCCCATGCTGTGGTGTGGTCTGTGTCATTTTTACGTGCCTGTGGTAGTTCAATTAATGCACATGGTTCTAGTTATTATTTACTTGCAAAACATTTCATCAGAGGATGTGTCTGATTCAGGACTGAAAAAGCCAGGCCACTAAAGGAGGACAGTGCTTAATGAAGTAGCAGGGAAACGTCATGCTTTAAAGGTGTCTTGCACGGAAATAGATTCCATGCTCTATCCTCAGTCCTCCCAAGGTCAAAAATAGTAATTATGAGAATGGAGCTAGGAGGAGGAGGATAGCAATGGGTTGGGGTTTTTTGGCATGGGGTAGCAGCAAAGCCAGCAAAACCCCAGCAGTTCAGTTGCCCTCTGGGCAACCCTGTCCCTTTCCAGGCACTTTCTGTTACTCCTGAGCAATTACATATTGATGTACAGGTCACAGAAGAAAAACACAGCCGGACTTTGTTTACTGGATGGAAGCATAGCTCTGCAATTTCTCAAGAGCTACAAGGATGGAGAGCTGACAGCTGCTAAAAGCTGAGCTAAAGTGTGAGGGATTTCAGGTGAAGGATCTGTGCTTTTCTGAAAAAGGCTGTGATTAATCGAAAGGGTTTTCTCCACCCCTTTCAGCTGATCTGACCAGACTCAGGAACCAATAATTTATGGTTTAAGGTTTAATTTTTGGCTGTACTTCAGGCAAGCAGGGAGCACATGTGAGCTATGGTGTGCTGGCATTGGGGCCAGCAGCAGTGCCCAGCAGGCAGGCTGCTTTACTGCTGGGAAGCGGCTGAGCGTCACAGCCCAGCTGCCTGTGCTTGTTGGGTTTCTGCAGGAGCCTGGGCTGGCTGTGTGTGCCCATGTCCTGCTGCAGCCTGCTCTGCTGCCTGGGGAAGAGGAAGGAGAGCAATCAGAAAAGAGGGCAGCAACAAAGAACTGCCTCTGAGCCAGCGGCACATGCAAACCACTCCCTGGCCCAACACAGGAGATCTTCAGCCTCTTCAGAGAACAAAGATTCTTGCCAGACCCATTCCCAAACCCACTCCTGTGGGTTTCAGATGAGATCCCCAGCCTCAGAAAGCTTGCCTTGCCCATTCTGCCATACAGCACCCTGGAAACGGTGTTCATGGGCTGCTAACGGAGATCTGGCTTGGTCTCCTGACAACAAAGTGCCAGTTGCAGCTGTGTCCCCTCACTGCCCTCCCTTCACCAGTCCTGTCTGCCCAGGCTGTAAATCTCCAGTGGGACTCCTACCTAGTGATCTGCTGCCACGGCAGAATTCATGTGCTATTGTAGGATGAAGCAACTTGCCAAAAAACACATGAAAAGAACAATACAGAGATAGCAAGTTCAATCAGTGATAGCAAGATAGCAAAGGTTAGGAGAGGCCAGAGGGTTTTTTCCATACAATCTTTTCTAAGTTTTCCTGCTGGGCAAGGCTAAGCCTTTAAATGCACAGACAGGACCCCAGCTCCTGGTGGGCACTGGTGACATTGGAGTTACACAGCCATGGACACCCTAGCACAGTGACATCACTCTGAATGTTCTTCCAGCACTATTGGGAGGATGTGCTGGGACTCTGTCAGGCTGGTGGGCTGTGTTTGGGGCAGCAGACTGCAGCCAGAATGAAAACCCAAATACACAGGTTTGGGTCAGCCTGTTGCTCCTCCCTCCCATGTCAATGCTGCCGTGCTCTGTGGGCAACCATCTCAGCCACAGCTGAAGCCAGAAAGAGCTGGCAGTTTCAGTTTCCTCTTGTGCTCATAGGTGGAGGCAGCCCCGTCCCCCAACACCTGATCTCCTGCAGCTTCACTGGCTGATTCTCCTTTTTCTGAGGCTCCCTTAGGCACTCCTTGGTGAATAAATCCCCCTGCTCTTTTCTCCATCCCCCAGGGCCAGGCAGTGGTACAAGGGCCATTCCAGCAGGCTGGACTAATTATATCTCCATTTGTGTTATTATTTATGGAATAATTACATTTATCATGGGAATGCTTAGGGCCAGACCCCTATGTCTGGGATTGTGCTTTCTGCTCCAGGCTTTGGCCAGAGGTCTCAGTCTTGGTTGGGGCACCCAGACCTTGCCTTGCAGCACAGCTCTCTGCCCTCTATACAGTCACAATTTCATGATTTTGCCATCAGCAAAACAGGCCCAACTCCCCAGCATACACAGTAGCATGACTAAGAGCTGAAACTCCCCCAGTGAACATTTTGGGAACTTCCGAAGCTGGGTGATACTGGGCTTTGGCTGGTGTCCCACAGACGCACACCCCACCACACCTTCCCACCTGGTACTGCCAAAATGTCACCAGCCCTGCTCAGTGCAGCACAGCAGTGTATACTATTTAGGGCAGGGAAAAAACAATTCAGATATAAATATCAATCAAAATAAGTAAGCTTGTCCTTCAGCTGCTTTAAACCTGCCACCCCCAGCCTTTGAATGCCATTTTCACTTCTGTGGCCACTTTGCACAGCCTGGTTTTGCTCAGAGATACACCACAAATCCTGCTTCCACTTTTGTGGGATCAGGGCCAGTCTCAGCAGACCTTTTAGGAGGTGTCTGAAGACAAGAGAAGGTCAGAAGCATTGTCTCAGCAGCTGCAGACATCCCTCATCAAATCCTTCAGGTAAAGAACTGGTTAAAACTTCTCATCCCCATTCAACAGGCTTAATGCTTTCAAGATTTTACACCAGTAAGTCAAATGAGAGAAATGAATGCTGGCAAAAATAGCGATTGAGAGGGGACTGTCTGTATTTCACACATCACAGGGCTCCTTTTGTGCAGGAAGGAAAGGGCTTGTGACGCCTCACTCGCCACAATCCATCTCACTGCAGATGGGCCAGGTGCTGCGTGCAATACCTCCTTCCTCACAGAAATGAAGTGTGGATCCAGCTTGTGGCAGCACAGACTCACCAGCAGCTCTGTCCCTTGCTCACCAAGCCTGCAGCAACTGAGTAACCACAGGCTCAGAATGCAGATGCTCCAGCGTAATGCTTCCCTCCCTCCTTCTCCCTTTCACCCTTCGGTGTATCCCTGGAGGCAGTCCCTGCATTGTTCTCTCATTTTATCTCCTGTGGAGGAGCTTGGATGTGGGTTTCCTCCTGTTCCTTCCCCTTTCCTCTTCATCCTGTTGGTTTCCCCTTGAGCAGTCATGCACCTTACTGCGTCAAGGAGGAGATGATGCTGTAGAAGTCACAACATAATCCCATGTACCTTTTAGCTTAGCAGATAAGCATTTTCATCCCACCTTGAAGGGAAAAACTCTGCCAAGATGTCCTAAACAAGGAGGTCCAGCTCATCTTAAAATAAATCTAAATCTCTTTCATCATGGAAGAGCAAAATCCCTCCCTTCAATGGATTTCTTTCCCCTGAGGAGCTGACGGTGCTCAAGGCAGAGCCCACAGTACTGCAGAGCAGGTTGGCAGTGGCTGTGAGCCCCAGGGCTATGAGCCCCCTTGGGGCCATGGCCATGCAGGGAAGCTCAGCCGTATGCGACGGGTACCATGGAGGAATGGGCTGAACTACTGCAAATTCCACAGTTAGTTCATGGGGGCTTCCCAAGCAGATTGCTTCACTCACTAGCAGACCAGTCTCAAAAACGTGCTGTAACTTGTATGTCCACGGCTGTGACTTGCACCCTCCTGTCCCTTGCTGCAGGCTCTCAGTCCTTCCCTAACACCTAGCTATAGTTTTCTCCACCACCTTTCCCCACCAGGTCTCTGTGGACAAGAATGCAAACCAGAAGACCCCCATGAGAGTTGGGAAAGACAAGGATGAACAGAGCTGTCTGCCAACTGGGATGAACATGCTCCGTCAGGTCTTCAGGACCCAGGGAGCTGCCAGCAGCAAGTGCTCCTGGCCCATCGCCCCTGCAGCAGCAGCACGCCAGGCAGTGCCAAGTGGATAGACTGAATCAGCACTGATTGGGAATGTAATTTCTTGTAAATTCAGTCCTCCCATCTATCCTTTCTCTGCAGTTCCTCATGCTGCTTCAGGAACTCTTCCTCAGGCTATTTTTAGTACCTGATTACATCACTGCCAGCTTCTGCTGCTTTGAAACAGGCAGCAGCTGCAAACATCCAGGCATCAGCAACCATGAGCTGTAAGGCTGTAAGGAAGGGAGGTTTGTCACTCAGCCAACAGACCAGGCTGCACTCGCCAGTTGCTGGATGGAGCCTGGTTTGGGAGAGCAAAACAGGGCATCTCAGTCGTGTGCAACAGGGAGGAGGAGCACCCTGCCACGAGAGCCCCCGCTTCCCTCGGGATCGGGGGATGCTTTCTGACAGCACTGCCATTGCCTAGCTGTGCAATACCAAGCAAGTTAATTAATCCTCTATGCTTCTCCTCTTTCCAAAGAGAGAGTTTATGCTGACCTACTTCTTATAGAGAAATTTGCAAAGGGTTTCAATGCCCATGATGAGCAAGTGGCACCAAAAGAGCTAATTATGCCGACTGTTCCCAGAACCCAGACCACTGCAGAGCCAAAACAAGAACATCACAGCTCTGGAGCAAGTAAAACAGAAGCTACTGCAGGGAAGTCATGATTTCCAGCCTGACAACTGGCTCGTGCTTTTGGGCAAGAGCAATTCACGTGCTGACTGGCCACGTGCAAGGGTGGCTCAGCGTGCGAGGTGGCACAAGCAGTCACGTGGCAGAGGAAGCTATGCCTGGCACCTCTTTGCAAAGAGGACATGGGGGTCCCTGCAGCCCCTGGGTGGACACTGTGGGCAGCTAGCCCAGGGCAAGTGATACAGCCCTTGGGGCAGCAAGGAGAAGCAGGGGATCTCCAGCGAGCCCTCAGCATGCCAGAGAGGCTGCAAATGCTTTGCGTGCCTCCCCAGGCATACTGACGCTTTCACCGTGTGTACCAGCATCCCTGGGGCCCTGCAGGGGCTGCCTGAGCCACAACAGGTTTTAATTTCTCTCCTCCTCATCTCTCCATCTTGGAACTTCCCTGGTAGCCAGCTACAGAAACCTGTGCCAGAGCCAATAACAGAAATTAGGAAATCAGGGGATCCAAGCTCACAGCACCCCTACCCAGGGACATCTGTCCCTAAAACCACCCTCCACCCTCCTCCTGCATCCCAGCTGGCCAAAATCTCTCTCCCAGAAGCATCTGGCCAGAACAAGGGCTGGAGCTCTTAAGGAGGAAATTCTGAGTTAAATTCCTTCCTCCCGAGTCATTTGCAGAAGGGAACAGCATGTTCTCCCAGCACAGAGATGACGTCTTGCTGGCCTCCTGCTGCTCTCCAGCTGCCTGTCACCACAGGGCTAAGGCTTTCCCAGTGAGGCAGCAGGAGGGGTTGGTCAATGGAGAAGGGCTGGAGGGTGTATCATGGTGCCTCTGCCCGGGGAAGGGCTGGCAGGGGGTGCATTGTCAGTGGCATGCGGCAAACACCTCACCAGAAAAACTCAGCATCCCCCAAAAGGGAGAGGATATAGAAGGTCATCAGAGAATTGCAAAAATCCTCTCCATCTCCCAAAGGAAAAGGAGTAACAGGAGATTGCAGATTATGTGTGAATGCAGTATAAAGCAATTATCACAAATTCACAGAATAATAGAATACCCCTGAGAAAGGGATCCACAAGGATCATCGAGTCCAAGTCCTAATCCTGCACAGGACAATTTCAGAAAGACACACCATGTGCCCGAGAGCACTGTCCTAACACTTTGTGAACTCTGGCAGCTTTGGTGCCATTACCATTTCCTTTGGGAGCCTGTTCCAGTGCCCAACCACCCTCTGGGTGAAGAACCTTTTCTTAATATCCAACCTAAACCTCTCCTGACACAGTTCCATGCTATTCCCTTGGGTTCTGTCACTGGTCTTCACAAAGAGGAGATCAGTGCCTGACCCTCTACTTCCTTTTGAGAAGAAGCTGTAGACCACAGTGAAGTCCCCCCCAGCCTCCTCTTCAGTTATTAGTGAGGACTCAATAATCAAACCCAGAATTAAGCAGAACTGAAGCCTCATCCAGTGCAAACAGCCAGAGCCATATGAAGGCTGTGAGCCCCATTGCAATTCATACCAAATTCCTCAGTAGGAATTTAACTGAAACAGATATAGCAAGGAAGATGTTAGTTCTGTATTTACATGGAGCTGCTTAAAAAGTAAACACGGCGTAAGGGCGTGCAGGCTTGCCAGCAGCTGTCACTGACCTCAAAATCAAAGATGTTGTGGGCTGATCCAAAGTAGGACAGGCTTCATAATCTGAGTGAGCACAGCAGCCGTGCCGGAGATGGGAGGAACGTGAGCTGTGTCTGGCATGGAGCAGGGCAGCTGCCCCCCTTCCTAAGCCAATCTGTCAGCTGGGTCATGGAGATGATGAAGTTTTCTGAAAAAAATATTCCTGATGATTTTCTCTGTCTCCCACCTCAGAGATGAGGCAAATGCTGCCCTGATCTCGGCAATCTGTGTAGGGATTATTAAACCAAACTATATCTGGGCCAAGGTTAATGAAAGAGCCTGCAAAATCCTCCTGGCTGCTGTGTTTTGGTTCCCTCATTGCAAGCAGCTTAGCTCTGTGCCAGCAGGGAGGCACAAGGCTGGTGGCATGCACACGTGCCGGGAGCCACAGGGAGCCGAAGGGACTGGCACTGGCTTTCCCATCCTTCGGAAGTTGACAAGAGGCTCACTTCATGCTTGCCTGTGAAGCCCATGGCACACCTCTGCTGACAACTGGCAAGGATTGTTGTCACCTGGTATCACTGTCACCCCACAGGGACACACTTCATGTTGCTCAGCCAGGGCTGCAGCCCTCTCGGAGCAGCTCCAGTCCTGCTTGCCCTATTCCAGGCTTTTGGAGCAGAGCTTGTGCCACCCTGCCCTGGTGAGTGCCACAGAAGCAATCCACAGCCAATCAATATCAGAGACAGAGCACCTGTGTCACGTGCAGGTACCCATGCAGGAGATGTTTCCTTAGCCCGCTCCAGAGTCCCAAATCCTCTATGTCTACTTGGGCAGCTTCAGGGCAGCCTCACTCCTATGAGGCTCCTATCAGGGCTGCCCTGGGTATGATGGGAAAATATGCTCAGGCTCTTTCCCCCCTTATTTTAGGTGAACAGAGAAATTCTTCAAAGTGTGAATTTGTGGTTCTTCATTTTCATGCCTTTCTTATCACTGAGGGCTTTGGAAATAGTGAAGTGGGGCCATCTCACAGCATGAGTTCACACATCTCTGCCCTGACAGACTCCTTATCACTGGAGCAGTTTCCAGCATCTCAGTTAAAACCAGTAAGTCTATGACCATCAATGCAAAGCAAAACTAGGAACCATGGCACAGCAGTCGTAAGGGCAATAAGGTTTTCTGCTTCTACCAGCTTGAGGCTGCCCAGATCCTGCTGCCTAAATCTGCTGGGAGCCCAGGCTCTCTGGTTCCAGCCGCTTCCCCAGGGCTCTCACCAGGGCACTTCCCTTCCAGTGCCAGCTCCTTAATAAATACTGGTTGTTCCCATCAAATTTCTCTCATGCTGGCTGGTGACGCCAGCCCTGTTGGCAAGTGATCAATTCCCTATTAACTGAGTCATGCAAATTCATCAGAAATCACCCCGGATCCATAGAGACAGATGCCTCAAGGTGTCGGAGGAGGTTCAAGGCAGAGCTGCAGTGGTGGCCCATGGCCTGGAGATGCAGATCTATTCTTGGTATATCAGCCATCTGCCCTCATCCTGCGTGGCACGTCCACGAGGAGCTGCTGCAGTTGAGATAAGCAGAGCCCATACCCCATCTTTTGTCTCTTCAACATCCTCCCTTCAATAAGACACAATTATCTGTTTACTTAAGAGCAAGGGTGATTAACCACCCAAATGGAGACCGAGGAATGCAAGAGTCACAATAGTCTCTATTATGGAACGGATCCACTAAATGGAGATCATTGTTCTTCCTGGCTTAAAAAACCTGGCAGCTCACCCCAGAACCTTCACCCACTGTGACTGGCATCAAAAACCCACAGGGAACTGGTATCCCTCAAGGGCAGCACTGGGAAGTGAGGCCAGCTGGGTCCACGCTCTCTGTGGCAGGACCCGAGCGGGGCAAAGCCACCAGAGCTTGCCAACATTTCTGTTCAACATAGGAACCAGTGTTCAAGGTTTCCCAACCTGGAAGATCACAGTGCTAATTTGAATGCTGTAAATATTTGACTTTCATCTGCAATTTAACCCCGCCTGCCTGCAGCTGAGAGTAATTTCTCAGTAAATAGCTGACTTCACCTCACCTCGGGCTGAGAGCTGCACCACCAGCCCCCAAACTCTGCAGCGGCTGCTATCCCACAGACATCCCTGGCACCACACTGCTCGCTGTCAGGGTCAGCTCAATCCCTGCCATGATTTTCAATGTCCTAAACTTCCCCAGCATGGATTTGAATGGAGGACAAGGAGGCCAAAGGCCCCATAAGCTCTGCTAACTCTGCCATCCTATCAGGGCTTTGGGCTCTGCTCATCCGTGCTGAGGATATTTATGTCACTGGGCCACACTTGTGAGATACTGGTGGTGTCATTGAGCTGCATTTGGCGGACACAGCAGCCACCTGTGTTTACCCATTCCCATCTCGTGCTGGCACGTACACGATTACAGCTTTCAGTTTGAGCCGCCCATCTATTTATATCAAACGCCTTTGAGCAATGTGCTGACGCTTCCCAGGAGTGTTGCTGTGCCAGGCCAGCCAGCCTGGCACCTCCTTATCCAGAGATGGATGCAGGGTGACTCGGTGCACCTACACAGCAAAAAAAGCTCCTATGATGGTCTTCCTGTCATCCATGACACACTTACACAGCTCTGGAGCCACACTCAGGAAATTTGTTGGATTTTGCTAACATGCAACTGAAGCATGGGACCCCAAGTGACTGCATTGTCTCTGTCCACAGGGACAGGGATCTGCTATGCTGCCCAGCTGTGGAGCAAGGTCACAGCCTGAACAGTTCTGCTCTGCAGTTCCACACAGCAGCAGGATTTTGGGGTCAGCACTTGGAGGAGAGATGTAGGTGAGCGGCAGAAAGGGATGCTGTGATGAGATTTGGTCAGAGGCATCCTCAGAGCTATTGCCATCAAAAATAAAAGGAGGAGACAGCCCCAGACAAGCCCACCCACCCATTCCCAGAGCCATAATGAAATGTTACACAACCATGCCAGAAGGCTCTCTGCTGACGTCATGCCTGGGCAAGAAATGGTAAGAGCTGGGCACATGTAATCAGGAGCAAACCCTATTTATAGCACCATATAATAAGCTACATCTGAGAGAGAAGATGAAAGGGAAGATGAGTCAACAGGGTAAACAGGAATGAACTTTCCTCCTAGCGGGGCAGTCAGTTCATGTAATGAGAGACATTACTGGGAAAGCTCTCCCCAGCAGCATTACTTCCAGTGAATAAAGGCTGACAGCCACATCCTGCTCAGGACACATCCAACTCCCACAGAGGCAGCCCTGGATGCACCCCTGGGTAGATAGGCAGGGCTGAACAGACCCAGCTATTGAGTTATGGTCCTTTAGCTTCATCCTGCTCATCAGCTCCTGACTTTCTCCTTGCTGGATGTGGGTAGAAACTGGGGGCTTCAGCACCCCCTGACTAGCCCTGCCTTGTGCACCCATGCCATTTGCAATGCTCCTGTGGGGATTCTCTGTGTCCCCAGCAAGACATCAAGAGCTCACACCAGGAGACAGGATGTCTGCCCCAAATGCAGCATAACCAAGGTCAGCTCCAGAGAAAAGCAATCCTGAGCTTGGCTCATGAACCAGCCACGTGCTTCAGCGAAGCAAGGGTTAACCATCAGCAAGGGTCTCCTTGGACACAGCCCTGGGGACCACCAGGTCCCCTCCCCAGCTCAGCAAGCAGCCCCTGCCCAGCCCAGTCACTAATGCAGCCAGAGGCTTGCACGATGCTATTTTTAGCCTCCTCACTCAGCCTTTAATTCTAAAGCCACCCATGAGAAACATTTCCATTTTGTCATGAAAACAACTCTGCTGCAAAAATAAATTATGAGGACATCAAAGTGCTAAAATAAAAGGGGGAAAAAAGGCCTCCTTACACTAGGGAGCAAGGAGAGCACAGGGGTGGCTCTGCTTCTTCCCAGCAGGATGGACGCAAAGCAATCTCCTAAAGTTCTTTCAGAACAAAATAACAGTGAAGCAAATGAGAAAAGCACATTAAAATGAGAGAGGAAAGCTGCAGGGTGACTGGATACACTGGCAGCGATGCAATGAGCCCTCACGGGGCAGATGGATCCCCTCCATCCAGGCTGGGGTGACTATGCATGGATTTCACCAGGCTGCATCCCACGGTAAAGTCTGGCTGTAGATCACCCCTGCTCTGGGTCCCCAAGAGCTAACAAGCACCAGCCCTTGGCTCCTTGCACCTTTCCAGGTCATGAGGAAGCTGCTCTAGTTAATGCCAGTACTTTTGCTAACCCATGGCACTGGGAATGCAATGTTTCTGGGCTGTAAAAATAGTCGTGGGTATGCTGGGATCAGGGATGGGTTGCAGCCACCGCTGCCATCCTGCTGCTGTGCTAGCCAACAGTATGTGCCACCTCTCTCACCTGGCAAAAATGGGAACACCCCGAGCATGGGGTAATGCTGGGGACAGCCCATCCTCTGTAGAGTCCCCTGTGCCTTGAACTGGAATGCTGGGGAATATCCTGGAGACCCTCTGTGTTCTTTCCCCATCCATGAGACCCCAAGGAGCAGCTGCTGCACCACAAACAGCCATACCATGCACGCCAGTCCCAGGTCCCAAGACCTCCCTGTGCCAAGCACAGGGCAGGCAGCAGAGATGCCCTTCTGCCCTCACAACAGCCACAGGCAACACCGCCCTTAAATGAGGGCAGGGGACAAGCCAAGAGCCTGCCCTCCATTTGACACCACAGTGGGTGAAACCCAAACCTCATCCCACAGTGTCCATTACCTAATTAATGGGTTATAATATGCCTGAGGAAATAAACCTTTCCCAGCCCGGTGGTGAGGGCTCTTGCAGGGGAGAGGAGGCAACTGCCCATGTCCCCACAGCAGTATTCTCTTGTGCACACAACTGGGGAGGGGCGAGTTCTGGGTTCAGCTGTGCTGGTTTCAGCAATTCAAAGCCTTCAGCACTCTGCGGAAACCGCAGGGGAAGAAATCCCTAGAGGGGCAAGGCCCAGTGCCTGGGCCCCCAGGACATCCACCACCACCCTCACAGCACTCAGGGCACAGCAGGGAGGGGGGACAGACAAAATTGGCTGTCAACTGCCAATGTTCTGGGGAGAAACCACAGAGAAGTCACCCCCCTGGGCTGGTGACGCACAGAGCAAAACCGTAACCTTCTGTCCCAGAACACTCAGGACTCCTCCTGGCCTGGGGTCCTGCACACCCCGAGCTAAGCAGGCTGCAGGGACCATTTAATTGTGGTTTATGAGACATCTCACTGTACTGATGCAGTGGGAGGCAACGGTGTCCCTCACAGGCTCGTGATCCCAACAGATGTGACATCACCTCCCCACTGTGCAGCTCAGCAGGGACCAGCCTGTGCTTGCTTCTCTCAGGGCAACTTGAGTCAAACATTTAATGATTTTCCAGGAAAAAGCCCTGCACTGTTCCCCCTCCACAGCCATCTGACAGTGGAGCCAACCAATGGCTTCCCAAACAAACTTGCCTGCTCCAGGATCCTCTGTCCTGGGCAGCCAGGAAGGGCCGAGTCACTTATTTTTGCAAAGTGTTGCAAATTTACCTGGATGGAAAGGGAATGCTGAATTACCCTGGCTCCCTCCTTCCCTTTCTCCCTCTATGCATCAGGGTTGGCACCCCTCAACTCCCTGCTCCTGTTTGCAATTAACTGTACTTCGTGGAAGGTCATTCCTCAGTCCAATCTTTCAAAGAAATGCCCTTAGAGGAAAACGCCCCTGTGTCATATTACTAACAATGACATCAGCCTATATTCCCCTCAGAGGAGTAGGCTGGGGTGACACAGGCATGGGCAGCCATCAGAGCGGCATATGTGGTTCAGCCTTGAAAAATATCTGTCTCTGATGAGACAGGTGAGGCGCTGCTGCAGCTTGGCTGGCATGTCTGCACAGCTCTCCTGGAGCCCTCTGCTTCGGGACTGTGCCAAAGAGAAACTGAGAACCTGCCTGGGTTTTACTCTCCTTGCACTAAACAGACTTGCTATCTGGTTATTTTAAGAAGTTGGCATGGCCAAATGTACATGTGCTTTCTTTGGAGTACTGACCTGTGCCAGCCATCCCCAGAGCCATCCAGCCTTGTCATTAGCAGAGGTGCAGATCTGGGGGCTGTGGGTAGCTCTGTTTGCTTTGGATGTTGTACATGTTCCTGTATTCCTTGGTATCTTCTCCTGCAGCTCCAGCTGGACACTTACCAGGGTACAGCTCAACCAGCTACTCCTGAGGTTCTGACCTCCCTGGTGCCACATTCCCCTTTGCTTCAGTTTCAGATAATTTCAGACTATACTGGCTAAAAATATAGACAAGCAATTAATCCCTTTCTGCAAGGTGGGACATTTCCACCTCTGCAGAAAACAGGTGAGGGCATGAAGCCAAATCATGCCAACATACAAAATCCTGAGCAAGTAAAGTCTGACTGACAGGTCCTGACTGTCAAGGCAGCATATTTCTGCTGGTAAACACAGGGTTGAAGTTCACCCCTTCCCAAGACACGTTGTCTGTAGCTCCAAACCCTTTCACCAGCTGGACCCCTGTCTCTGCACAAGCAACGCTCAGCTCCACCATTAACTCAGAAATAACAGTTTCTAGTGCTTCATGACATGGAGCTGCCGTGGCACTTGATGCTCATACCCTGATGTCCCACCTTGGAAAGTTATTTCATCCTGCTGACAGTCGTGTTATGAAGTGCTGACCCCAGAGGCAACTTTTTAGTTGCTTTTGGCCACAGGAAAGCTCCAATGGGGCTGGAGCTGAGCAAGATCGAGCACCATTCCTAATGGGGGATGTCCCCAAACAGAAACAGCCCCAGAAAACCTGCTGGCTTGTCCCCAATCCCTGTCCTGCTCCAGCAGACTCAATGGGGTCCTATCCTCTTCAACACACTGGTGGGGCTTCCACCAGTGTTTTGCAGCACTGGGGAGTCCCTCAGCTCCTGGCAGAGTTGACACCAGGGGCATTTCCCAGGTCCCCCTCAGAGCATATGGAAACTTGCTGGAACAGGCCTGCGGCTCAGGACAGCCCGTGCTGTTCCCACAGCAGGTACGGGTGTCACACTCCTCCCCGCTGCCCGAACAAACACATCGCCGTGCTCATTAAAGCAGCTGGGTTTCATATCCGGCTCCCTGCGGTCACACCTCCGTGGGCGGGTGCCAGCGGCACGGTGACACACCGGAGGCCTTTCAGTAGCCTTGTAGTGACGCTCGGCATCAATCAAAGGTGGCACTTTCTGCCACCTCACCTGGCAGCACGGGCAGCTGGAGCCACTTGTGCTGCAGGCTGGCGGCCTGCTCTGCACCATGCAGCAGCATTGCCCGGTTCAGGGCTTCCCTGCCTGCCTGGGGCATGCAAGCGACCTGCAGCAGAAACACAGTTTAAGGGGATGTCCTACAGCCACAGCACCTGGACCCCTCCCCACAGCATGTCTGCTGCCAGGCCAGGGGTGCCACCACTCCACATCCTCCTGCAACCTTTGCAAGGGGGACCCCAGCATGTGCCGACCCCCAAGTTACCACTACCGAGGGTGGTGACGTGTTACCACTGCCAGCTTCCATGCTGGAGATAACAGCCATTTAGGATATCGTGAGAGACAGTGGGATGGGAGGTGACACTTCGCTTCCCGCAGTTCTGGCCACACACATCAGTTTCAAGGGGTCTGCGTGTCTCCCCACATGGCCCATCTGGGTCCCCAGCTTCAGTCCCAAGCACAGTGGGCAGACACACAGACATATAAACCCCCTGTACAGAGCACAAGCAGATGCCCCCCCACCCCCTGCAAGCATCCCAGCCCTGCCCACCCACCAGGATGCAGGCTGGACCTGGTTGCTGGCGCAGGGCTCAGCACAGAGTGAGGTTATCCTTTATTGCACAATCTTGGAGCTCAGCGGGTTTCCTCCCTCCTACCGCCCTGGATTTCACCCCTCCCTCCCAGGCCTGCCCCAGCTCCTCCAGCTCCAGCTCACTGGCGTTCCCGGCTCTATTTTAGCGCACGAGGCCAGTTGTTTCCCTGTCAGACGTTCATGTTTTTATTTAACTCCCTTTCAGCTTCCCAAATTAGCACGGAGAGGCTCCTGCACTGTTTGCCTTGGAAGAAGATGCATTGCCACAAATTATTTTTGATTCAAGTAAACAAAACCTCTCCTCTCTTTTTTTTACCCCCCTCCTCTTTGATGTTGGTGGCTAATTTCAGTGCCCAGAGAAGCGAGTGCAAGGGCACTGGCCAGGGCCCAGCACGAGGCACCACGGACACTGTGGGCTCCCTGCCCTGCCACTTCTGCAAAGACAACAAAGGCTCAGCCCTGCTGCAAAGGGCTGCTTGTGCTCCCGAGCCCCAATACAGCTCCAATCTGCAGTCTCACTGCAACAGCAGCACTTACAGCTCCAGCTTCCAAACCTGCTGGCAAGTGTCACAGCAGCTGGTGCAGTACCAGCCTGCTCTGTCCCTCCTGCCCTGCTGCTGCATGTTCCTGCCAGGACAAAGGCCAGGCTCCCCACTGGCAAGCTGCAGATCACTGCATCATTTCCCTCACCCAGGATGCCTCCACAGGCGTTTCCCAGTCTGGAGCAGCTGGGGAGAGAGACAGGTAGGCAGACATGTGGCTGCCACTGCCACCAGGCATCACCAAGCCAGGCCAGAGGAAACCACACTTTGGAGCTGGTGCAAAACGTGCCAGTTTGACATCGCTGCCTGGTGATGGATATGAGGACAGGTGGCCATGCTGTGAAGGGACAGCACCCATTCCCAGCAGGTATATGCAGTTGCAAAAGCAGGGATTTGTCCCAGTTTGACTGTTTGAATTGACTAAACCAAGAGATTAACCTGTATAACAATTTCTTCCTAACCTGGAGGGAGCAGCACAGGTTCCTACTCCAAATCTCCAGGTAGCTGCTCACCCTCATCACTGACCCCCCCAGGCCTACCCTGTTCTCCTCGATTTCTTTTGCTGCCTTCATCCCAAAGATCCTCTTCATTTGCATTTGGGAGAAGGCACAACTCTCTGGGCATGTGGAAGGTTGGCGCAGGGGAGCAGCAAAATCTGGGCTGTAGGTATTAAATTATAGGGTGCCAGGAACCCAGCCTTGGTGACCACCAAGCATCACAGGGGCTGCAGCAAGCTGTGGATGGCACAGCACATCAGTGTGCATGCGATCATGGGCAAGATGAGGCTGGGTAGGACCCTCATAGCAGCCCCTTGAGGACAGGCCCTGCAGCTGTAACAGTGCCAGGGAATTTTCGGGTAACACGTTGGGCAAGGCCCCATGTCAGAGAGGGCACATGGCGTAGTGTTTACCCAGCTATTTCTGGGACCTGTTTTGCAATGGGGCAGAGCCTCTGCACCCATTGGCATGCAGCTACCTTGGGGCACAAGCCCTCCCAGCACGGTGGGGCCAAAGCAGCAGCTTTGCAGCCTGGTGCAGAGACCTTGCAGCAAGGTCAGCCCCTGGCAGGGGACAGTGACTCCCCCGTGCCCTGCCCCTGCAACCCACCTCGACATACGCACAGCTATTTATAGCTGGGACTGATGTTTATTTGGCTCATGTAGAAGATAACAAGGTTATTTTTAGGTTTATCTCTCAGCTTGTGAAGGGAAATAGGCTTTGCTGGCTCAGACAGGCGCTGCCCAACCTGTCGAGGCACAGCCGGGCGCTGGGACAAGTGACCCCGATGGTGGGGTTGGAGAAGGGACACACTCCGGATGCATTGAGGGCACAGAGGTTGCAGTACTATCTCCATCATGCCACCCTGCCTGCCACCTTCATCGAGGGAACAGGAGCACAGGGAGACCATGGCTCCAGAATCTTAGGTCTTAAAAAAACAGAGACCGCCATGTCTGTGCCCCTCAAACCCCTCCATGCCTCCCAACAGGGTGGGCAATGCTCACAGGGATCCTGTCCCTCCCAGCATGGCCATGCCTGCACTGGGACGGGATGCTGGCGCTGCACATACTTCTGTGGGAAGGCGGTTTGGAACCAAGAGCTCCAGTTTGGCAACATCCAACTACCAAAACAGTTCCTTTAATTACAAAGTCCTGACACTGGGCTGAGAGGCATCTAAAAATATCAAAAATACCAACTCACCCCTAAGGCGGCATTTAGGAGAGAGAGCCACCACAAAAACCAAACCAACAGCAAGGGAGGCTTTTCCCAATGGGAAAGCTCATGGAACCACCATGTTCTCCTCCAAAATTCTCCAGTGAAACCACAGCTGGGGGGGGGCAGACAGCTTCTCCATAGCTGCATATCCGTTTGCTTCAGCTCCCTGCACAAACCCTGGGGGCACAGAGTCCCAGAAGGACAGCGTCTGGGAGAAGCGAGAGGATGCCCCAGGCCAGGCCAGACTCATCCCACAGGAAATCAGTGCCTGTAATGCCATAATATCTTATATTTGCTTTTAGATTTTGTATTTCCTTTCTGATTATGCAGAGGTGATGATGTGACTGGGTTTGGCCACATCTAAAATTATTTCATCAACAACTGCCTCAGGCAGTGACTTGTCTCATACACTGCGAGCCCTACAGCTGAGACAGGGCAAAGCAGTGGGCAGTTGCAAATAAAGTTTCAAAAAGGCAATTTTCAGGGCAATGGTAACACCACATGGTGCCAGTCAGCCCAGCCTATGACAACAGGATTGCTTTGCAAGAGCTTGGAGAGGTTCAATGGTCAAAATTTGGTCATGCTGAAGGCATGCTGGAAGGGCTGCAGGGGGATGGGTGTCTGGCACCATGATGGGTGTCCTCAGCTCTGGCATGGGACCTGGAATTACTTTGGGGCAGATTTCTGAAGGACACGGGGATCATTAAGGACAGGAGGTGGCGCAGAGCTTGGAAATGGGGAACCAGTTCCTGCTGGTGACAAAGCTGGAGGAGTCACTCCAGCTGCAGTAATGGTCCCAGGAGACTCATCCCCACCCCCGATGACTAAATCTTACAGAAACTGCTCCTGATTTCCCCAAAAGAACTCTGAGAACCTCATTGCTGCTGGTATCAGGGAGGGAAACGGAGAGGCCCTGCTCTCACCACCCACCAACCTTTGTCCCTCCACAAAGCAAAGGGACAGAACACCAGCTGTCCTCAGCACAGGGAGAGGTGTGAGTATGGTAAGAACAAGCTTTGACTACAAACATGCTGCAGAGGAACACCAGTGTCACATCCTATCCCTGCAGCCTGGGACTCCAAGGCACATCCCAGGAGAGATCCTGGTTGTGGTTCAGCTTTTGATTTATGGCAGCTCTTATCAAGAAAGCTTGCTGTGCTCTTTATAGTGGGGAAAACACTGATAGGACTGTACAAAGGTTTCTGCCACTCTTTCAGTCCCTCCCAGCATCACCATTGAGAGGCTGGCACTTCCCAGGGCTACTCTCACACTCATCTCCCTAAGGGTTTGTGCCCCCCGAGCAGTGCAATGTCCTCATCCCAGGAGCTGGCTGAGGCCACTGCAGTAGTTTACTCACTTTCCTGGGTATCCCTGAGTTTCTTGAAGCAACATGAGTAACTCCAGCTGAACCCACTGGCACAGTCAACAACATTGTGTAGGAGCTACTCACAGCCCCGATGCTGACACACACAGTTTTAAATACATGGTCCTGCCTGTGCAGCCCTGGGCAGGCAGGAGGGCAGCGCCTGGCCACACTGCCTGTCAGCCCTGCTGGCCTTTTGCACGCCAGCCTCCCTCGGTCAGCAGGGCAAGATATCAGGCTCCCTGCTTCCCTGCCTGGCACGGGAATGTACTCGGGAGGTCTGGAACTGACCCCGAGCTGATCTTTGGCAGGCACCTCGCTCACTCAATTAAAGGCAAACTCAGAGAGAGCAGTGTCCCAGAGCTGTGGCAGAGTCAAGTGACAAGTGTTTGGTTTGTGGCATGCCCAGCACGAGGGCACGGTCACCTAGCTCCTGGGGATCATGGGGATGACCTAAATAACAGCCTGAAAAAGCTGAGGGACTTTTTTGCTGGCAGCTACTCACTGCCTCATCTGATCCACCATTCCCAACCCCACCTTGGATACCTCTCAGGAAGTGGCTGCCTTTCACTGCTGGGCCACTGGCATGGTGGTAAGGGCTGGAGGCAGTGGGAGGAGGGCACTCCTTCCCCATGGCACCCACCCAAAAGCGAGAGGCTACGGGGAGCACCTGCCCCATCTCACAGCCCCTCAGTGCCAGCCACACACCGGTGGCTCTCCACAGCTGGTGATGCCTCCAGCTCTCAGTGCCCAGCACATGGAGGTGGCAAGAGGGTTGCCCTACACCCCACTGGTGACAGACCACCCCAACCTAGAGACAGAACACGTGCCAACAGCACCACAAGCATGTGGGCTTCATCCCTCAAGGGCCAGGACACCAGGCTCCTGCCAGCATCAGCAGCCTCTCCAGGGGTTGTTTTTCCAAATGCTGTCCATGTCCTGATGGCCTCTGAACCACAGACAGCATGTCAGTCACACACCTCTTGCTCTGGCCCCTGGGTTTTGCAACTTTTCCCTGCCTTTCCCCCACACATCACAAACAGCTTCACCCTGCATCTCTGTGCCTGCTCAGGGAACCGCAAACAGAAACACAGTGAGATCAGGGGTGTACAGAGACAAAATGCCTGAAATCCAGCAAATATGTGTCTTGCTAGAAAGATGCTGGTTAGAGCACACCATGCTGTGCCTTACTTCTGTCCCCAGCTGCACCCCAGGACCAACAGGCGAGAACCAAACTGGAAGTGGGGAGTAGGGAAGTGGCATTTGGCAGGTTTCAGAGCAGAGAGGAGCTCATATCTAAGTCCTGTCAGGCCAGGAGCCTGAAGCCCCATGGGCAGGGCTCACACAGGACCCTACAGAAGCGGGATGAGCTCAGCTGCCCCTTGTCCCCAGCACAAGGTCTGGAGCAGGGATGTCACTACCCAAAGCCCAGGGCACCGTGTGTGTAGGGGACGGATGAGTGGGCTCATATCCTGGGCTGAACTATTACATAACAGCAGAAACACATGCAGGCTGCCAGGCAAAATTGTAAATAATGTTTCTGCCAGAACCCCAGTTCCAGAGCCAGTGGGACTGGGGTGCCATGCTCAGGGGAAGCCAGGGCTGGGCAGGTGAGGGCTGCTGGGATGGGCACAGGGAGCTCCTGGGGCAGGACACAGCACTTCAGGGCAGGCTAGGCAAGGTTCATGCCCCCTCTCAGCCTGTACTATTTAAACTCCTTGTTTGTGAAAGCAAAACCCAAAACAAGCAAATAAATATTAACTGAAAACACAAAAGCCCTGACAGATCTCCCAAAAATCTTCTACGTGGGCTGTGCAGCAGCTGCACAACAGGAAGAAGCTGTTGATCCCATTTCTGTGTGCCGGCACCACACTGGCCTCTACCCACGGCTGCCTGCTCAGGCTTCAAACACAGCTAAACCAAAGTCAGGCACTGGGACAGAGAATACTACCAGGTAACCTGTGGCCAGGTGTGTCTCCCATTAACCAAATCCAGGTCTGCAGCTCTCAAGCACTGCAGGAAAAGTTGCTGGAGCCCTCCTGGTCACAGTGCTCTGGTTGCTCAGATGGGAACTGCTGGCAGGGGAGCAGGTTCTGAAGAGAGATGCAGAGAGGAGAGGAGAATGCTGCATGGGCTCTCCTGAGCTGTGTGCGATGGGAGGCCTGACATCATTTCCCCAGGGATAAAGGGGATCTACATACATCACCCCCACCTCCTCCAGCCGCCCTAGAACGGGATGCATGAACTGACACTACTCCCAGCAGTGGTGATCTGGCCCAGCATCACCTATTTTTCTCCTTTCATGTCCCTCACATCATCCCCCTCTGAGCCAGAACCCAAAACCAGCCTTTGTGACCTGGTGACAGCATCCCTTGGAGCACAGAAGGGCTTGGTTGCAGGCCAAACTGAGAATCTTGCAAAACAGGTTAAATATTTAACTCCTTTCAGGGGTGACTTGTCCTTAAACTTCAAAGTCTGGACATCTTATGGAAGGAGAGAATTTGACCCCAAGAGTGCCCAGCTCCAAGCAATGAGACAGGAATGATGGGCTTTGCCCTTGGATGGGTGACACATGGCTTGGGGAAGTATGCAGGACCCAGCTCCCACAGAGAGAGACCAGACCCTGCCTGGACATCAGCCCCAAGCAACGAGCTGGGCCCTATCCGGGTGCAGTTTGGAGCACGGGGTGCAGCATTAGGGTTCTCTCTGCACCCCCAGAGTGCTGCAGCAGCTCCCCATGCTGGTCCCTTGCTGCCACCTGGTGCCACCTCGCCACAACTGCTTGGGACCTGGCGTGTTGAATTTGGTGGTGCCACAGTTGTTGAGGATGGGGACCCCATGGGCACAAAAACACCTGTGAGGTCCCCATTCTCAACACTCGTGATCCCAAGCAGCCCCACCGTCCTCCAGCCTTCACCTGGATCTGCAAACAAGCCAGTGATCTCTCTCCTGCCTACGGGGTCATAGGCAGGACTCCAAATATTTCCCAACCTCATGGACACCACCAAGGGTTATTTACGCTAAGGCAAATATGTTCCAGGCACTGGATCTGGTCCCAGTGGCATCCCAGAACAGCTTGGGAACGGAAGCACAAAGCACCTAGAAACGGTCAGGGTGGTCAATAACGAGAATTACTCATGTTACTCCAAATCAATTTTCTTTTGCAATAGGGCAACAGCCCCCTGAAGCAGAGAGAGCAGCAAACACTGTATTTCTTTAGTATGGTTTTGCTAAGCAAGACCCTGTCATTCCCACTGGATAACTAAAGAAACTCAAGGTTAACTCAACCTGCAAAATAGCTGCAAAACATGGAGAAAAATTCTTTTCATTAGTTACCTATGGTTCCCTGTGGAAGGAGACAGTGGGAGATTTTCCACAGTTCCATCAGTGGCTCAGTAATTGAGCTGGAGACCAGGATTCTTAATGAATACACAGCTGAGAATGCCCCAAGGGGATGTGCTGGAGGGCTGGGGTAGGATACAGATGATCTTGGCAAATAGACAAAAAAAAAAAAAAAAGCGTAGGCAAAGGAGATTGTAGTTTTGGAAAGACTTATGCAGGATTCTGCTTCCAGGTATGAATAACCAGTGTGCAAAAGCAGGCTGGTGATCAAGGTTGCAGGAAAGTGACTCATGGGCTGAGCCACCTCATTAGGGGTGGGGGGGCGGTAGAGGGGTTGTTATTGTTAGTATTTATTTATTTTAAACCAAACTGACTGGGATGTTTGCTCTTAAAACACTGTCGCAAGATACCTGCTGTTTGAAGCCAGCAAAGTGTAAGCCCAAATCTTGCGACCATCTGCCTGCACTGTCCCTCCAGGTGCAAGAGCTGCTGGCAAAAAAACCCGCAGGATTTTATTCTGGACACAAAAAGTCTGTGAACACACAAGAGGGAGCTGCAGAGAGCTATGAACACTCTGCCAGCATCTGATGGGGATAGGAGAAGTAAGAAGCTTAAATTCCAGCACAGTTTCAGGCTATTCATTAGGATGCCCTCTGAGCCCATTAGCTCCTGGGAAGCTGTGGTGGGGTGTCCAAAACCAGTGGGAACATTCAGGACTGATGCAGAAGGTGATCTAGGTATGGCCCGGATGGTCTCTCAAGGTTTCTCCTGGCCCTACATTACTACTATCCTGTAAAAGACAGACTGACCTGGTGCTTGAACTCTCCTGGGCATTCCCAGTGCTTGGGTGGCAAAAGCAGAGGCCATGGCAGACCTGAGTGAAGCTTCCCCTGGAGCTGAATGTGCCTGTGCCTTGAGAAGACATTGTGTTACCCATCCAGCAATGCAGGTCACCTGCACAGAGGTGATCCAGAGCCCGGGCCAAGGGAGTATTCTGGAAACCCATGAGCAGGCACAAATCCCAGTGCTGTTACTGGAAACCTGCCCATTCACCCAATGCTCCTGTCCAGCTTTCCCAGAACACAAGAAAACAAATAAAATCAATAGAGCAGCACACCAGGGCTGTGTGTGGGTCTTGCTCTCCAGAGCAAAACTGAGGTTTCTGGGAAAGACTGGGGTTCTGGGAAGGGTGAGATGACACTGTCTGCTGTGTGCCTGACTCCTGGCAACAGCCAGAGCCCTTGTCAGAGCACCCTGCTCACAGCTATTCGCTGGACACAAAAAAATGGAAAAAAAGAAAAAAGGCAGTGACCCTGTTGAGATGCCACTTCAGCCTTTGGCTGAAATAAAATTTCCCAGCAAGTGAAATTTTATTTCAGCCAACAGGCACACACCAAGTGCCCAAGAGCAGCTGTCACCAGCTTTGTCCCACCACAGAGCTGAATGCTCAGCAGAAAAACAGCTTGCTCAGAGGCGTTATTAGATTTTTTTTCACGTCAGCCCTGTTGTGTTTCACAGCCTCTTTTCAGGATATCGTGAAACAGCCTTAGCAAGTTCCTTAACAACCAAGGAGGCTGTCGGCTGAAGACAGTGTTTCTCCTTAAGAAGGGAAAACCGAGGTTTGCACATGTGGAGCTGCGGGCAGAGGCAGCAGACAGGCAGCGCTGTCGGGCAGGGAGAAGTCACCGAGTACTAGCGGCTCAGAGTGTTCCGTGAACAATCCCAAACCGCCCCCAAGAGGCTCCTGCTCGGAAAACGGCCTCCCAGAAGGAAAAACAAACCCGAACTCCCCGACAGATCCTGCATGTTTTTTCTTGCATTCGCTGCAAACCTCCGGTGGAGGGTGCTGGCAGGGGGCTCTCATCACATCCCAAGGCAGCCACAGGCATCACAGGGAACTCGAGCCTCGGTCACTGCAGGGACACGGGCTGGGGGCTGGAGTGCCCTCTCCACAGTGGGTGAGGGGGCCGTGCTCCAGGGCATTCTCATCCAGGCTTCCATGGGAAAAATAATGTGTCTAAGAGGGTTGTGACACACATTGAATCAGGGGAAGGCTCAGCCGAGTGGTGGCCTGCTGGGGTGGGGAACACCCACAGCAGCACCCAAACCATAGTGCCAGACCCCCGAGCATCACTCTGCCTGTCACAGGGTGCTCTGTGCAGACCTGTGCTGATGAAACCCTCCCACAAGGCAGCAAATGTAAATTAATTTCCTTTGCTGGGGAAAATAGGGAGAAAGATGCTTTTCCACTGCAGACAAGCATCTGTCTGCAGCTGTGTGGAACAGGACCCAGCCCAGGTTTCCCATGTTTCAAGGACATCACATTTTCCCCTTCAGCATCAGCTGGGCACACACGAAGTAGCAAGATACTTGGCTGCCAGCAGCTCTGTCCCTCCTGCTCCCACTGACACTCCAGGAGCAGGTACTACCACAGACCTGGATGCTCAGCAGCAAAACAGCTTGCTCAGAGGCAGTAATAGATTTATTTCAAGCCAGCCCTGTTGTGTTTTGCAGCCTCCTTTCAGGATGGAGTGAAACAGCCTTAGCTGACTTGCAACAACCAAGGGTCTACTCCTCACTCAGCTTTAGTGTGAACCTTCATCTCCATGACCCAGCCCAGCCCCAGTGCAGACCTGGTTTAGCCACACGACTACAAGGAAAGCAATACTTATACATGGGGCAACAAACCAGAAGGACATCTCCTCCCTGCTGACATGCCAGGGTGCTCAGGCTAGGTGCAGATTCCCAGTACCCGGGCTTGCCCCAGCTGGGAAATGGTTTCATTTCAATGGTTTCAGAAATCCAGTGGTTTCATTATAGTTCCATCAGTTCTACCCTCAGAGAAGCCCACCAGGGGAGCAGAAACCTCTGCCCCTTCCCAAGCCCCATAAACAGCCTAGGGACACATCCTTACCTGGAGGGTGACCAGGGCTCAATGGGGACTCAGTGCCCGGGGGGCAGCAGCCAAAAGCAAGGGAGTAAGTCTTGTTGGGCGTGGGGCTTTTCTGGCTCGCTGCAGGAAATGAGGGTTAATGGGAGTAGCAGCCAGGTGTGCTTGCAGGTGCAGGCAGCTTCCATCCCTGCCTCTCCAGTGGGCTCAGCTGCTGTGGGGCCAGTCTGGGCCCCCTCCAATATAGACCCCTGAGTGTAAACTGCTGAACCACAAGAGGCTGCAACACATGATGCAGATGCCCCAAACCACCCCAACCTCAGCCCCTGCCTGTGGGAGAGAAGCCCTCTCCCACCTCTGTGCAGTGGTCATTAATAGGGTCACCTTGACGCATCACTGCAGCAGTGGAGCAGTGGCAGGGCACAGGCAGGGGAGCAGCTGCCAGGAGGATGCTACTCAGCCTTCCCTGCAGCTCCTCTGGCAAATGATGCAGCTGTCAGGCCTCAGGAGCCTCCTGGGGAAAGGAGAAATGCAAATACTTTTGCCTGTATATTGACATAATGCTATTCTAGCACAGTGTATGAATTCAATAAGACTTGCAATTATAGATGAAATTGGTATTTAACACACGTTTGCAAGAATTCTAAGAAGAATCTTGGTGCTTCAAACCTAATTCCCTTGCCCCTTAAGGTTTCATTTTCCTTTTTGAGTGCCACCTCCTCTTAATAAAATGAAAAAAGGGAAAATTTGTGTTGTCCTTGAAGAGATGAGACTTGAGCCTTCCTGGTCTTCCTGGTCTTCTCTCTTTCCATTACCAAATATTTCTCAAGCCAAAACCTGCATCTCCCAGAAATGTGGGGAGGAAAGAAGCAGCAGCACAAGACCCCTGTATCATCCCACACCACAGCCCCTTCTTCCTCAAAGGAAAAAGTAATCATTGCACCATGGACTCCTTAAATCACTAGATTTTAATAGCCATATAAATCCTTTGCACACAGCAATCTGTGGCATGAGAAACCACATAGATACCCAACAAGTTTTTCTGGCTTTTACCACATAAAACTATCAGCAATTTTGTTTTTTTCAAATCAACTCCTGTAGTAGAAACAATAACCAAGCAATTAACAGCAAATTTCTAATTTTCTAAAAGAACAATGTTTCTTCTCTTAAAAAGAGCCAAGAAGCTGACGGGGACTTTCAGATATATGTACAGATCGGGGTACCTCAGGAAGCCGGTGAGCAGATGGCTGTCAGCACCACAAGCCTGTGTTCCCAGTTGGAGGGTGGGGGACACTCTAGCAGCACCCACTGTCACCCCTGAGGAGAGCTGGGGGTGTTTGAGGGGTGACAGCCACCTGCTGCTTTGCCTTTGAGGGCACCACACACCACCTTGCCCTCCAGCACACACTGGTCCTACCCAAGACCCAGACCAGTGCTCTTTCCCTGGGACAGGCAGTGAGGGACCACACCTGGAGAGGTACAGGATCCATCCCTGGACATCACCTTGCAAGTTGTAAAGTATAACTTGTCTGTATTGCCTGTTTCTACCTATAGTTTCACTGGGTCAGGAGTTGTAACCATGGAGAGGATGCAGAAGCACACTGTACCTTTCCCCACCACCGCCCAGCAGCTCGTGGGTGAGCTGACCCCTCCTCGCCATCCCCTGTACAGGTCACACACACAGCCAGCTCCCACCCCTCACGCCTGTTCCGGTGGCACTGGCTTTTGCAGAATTCACAGAATTCATTAAGAAAATCGTTATTTACATCCAGGTTTTCAGCAGCACGATGTCTTAGAGGAGTTGAGACAAGAGTTCACCCGAGGTGGCTAAGTCACACCCTGGCCATGGGCTTATTGCTGACTCGGGCTCAGGGGCCGAATTGCCCCGGGCAGTTCCCATTGCTCTGGTTCCACAGCAGTGGCAAAGCTGCTGCCTGCACCCCGTAGTCACTGGCTGTGTTCACCAGCAGGAAGAACCAACCCTGGGCAAGGTGGGCTGTGCACAGACACCACACCCTGGGCAACGTTAAGGCATTACAAATACACAGGAACTATTCAGGGATTTAGAAAAACCCACTCAGAGTGTAAACATTTCTGCACATACAGTCATTGGACTTCCACACATGAAGTTTTCTGTTGTTTTCTGCATAAATCGTGAGTTAAGGAGCTACACAAAGAACACTCAAGCAGACGCCTGGAGCACTTGGGGGTTCTCTTACAGCACAGCAGCATGCAACACGATGGACTCTAAGTAGTAGAAATATTGTAAGTGTCAGTCCAAGATGCTTTCTCCTTCCTACATTTCATATATAGTTTAGGTAAATGTCATGAACAACTACGTGCTGGTAACCCAGGTAAGATGGGCGGCTGTGTGAGGAGCACTGGGTGATTTCAGCTCGTTTCTACCTTACCTCTAAGTAGAAAAAGGAGATACTCTGCTTCTGTTCCTGTATCTATGGAGGTTGCTCAATGACCCCTAGGTCGCTGTGCCAGTGGTGCTATAGGTTTAGGTATCACTGATTCTGCCTTCCTCAGGGACTTTGGCACATTGACCCTGATTTGTACAAGATCCCTGAGAACTTATCAAAGCTGCAGTACTTTACAATTTAACCCGGCATGGGCACTTGGCTCCCTGCCATGCTCACGCCTGCTTCTTGTTGTTGTCTATGCTGTGCAGCAGTGCCAGGAATTCCAGGATGAGGTTGGCTGTCTTGCGGGGTCGCTCCACCACCACCGAGTGCCCACAGTTCTCCAGGATGTACACGTGGCAGTCTGGAATAGCACTTGCTAAAACACTGGCACCAGAAACATCCAGGACCTGGACGGCAGGGGAAAAAACAGTCACTGCCACAGTCAGAGATGGGGTTTAGTGGACACCATAGAAACCCTGTTGCGGTCCAACTGAGATGTGGAGCAGAGATGCAGACACAGTCCTTGTAATGCCAATGCCCTGCCTGGGGACAGGGCAGGGAGGCTGCATGATGCCAGTCTCAGCAGGCAGCAGGGAACTCTCTTTTTGCCTGCTGTCTCAGCGCAAAGGTGTCACTGCAAGCAAACACTTGCATCTTTGCATTTATAGAGCCTTCTGCATGCCTGCAGCTTGCTTCCTCCCACTTCTTCCCTCCCACTCCTGCCTCTGAAACAAATCCTAAGACTTTGCCTTGAAGCCTGCCCACAAACAGCACGTCTCTTTCCAGTTGCCAGGACAACTCTCTTTGCTGACACTTTATTCTTCTTCCCAGCCCTTGCCTGCTTCGATGCTGGCACCTACCCCCCACCTGCCCCTTCCCACTCCCCAGCCCTGGCACTGCGCTCTCCTCCCTCTGGAAAGCAGGCTGTCAGCTTTCTGCCCATCACCCTGCTGAGCCCCTGTGTCTAAATCCACTGGGGACAGAGACACTGTGCCAGCTCTCTGCAGAGCAGTGCACAGCTTGGCAGCACATGCCCCCGTGGATGGGCACAGGCAGAGATGGAGATAGGTCTGTGGGAGATGTGCAAGGGGCTGCCTACCTGGTCCTGCTTTCCCCAGATGACCTGCGTTGGTGCTTTGATCTTGCTCATGTTCTCATGGAGAGAGTGCCTGGACTTTTCATCCACGATTTCTAAAAACACTGTGGGGCAAGAGGAGAGTCAGTCCTACAGGGAGACATTTTGCCTTCCCTTCTCAAAGAGGGCCCTGTGGGTTGGTCCTGCCAGTATCCCCTGACTGGGAAATCCATGCAGAGATGATGGGCTGTCCTTGCTCTGCCACCAAGCCCAGCTGCAGAGGGACATTCTGCCAAACCATCGCCTCACAGGTACTTATTAACCCAGACAGGAGGGTGAGGGTGAAGCAGAAACCCTGTCACCTGTGGGGGTGGCAGTGGGGGTGGCAGTGCATTGCTACCAGCGACCAAGGTGTGTCCCCAGATCTGTTAATAACATTGTCCCCTCCCACCCTCAGCAAGGCACAGCACGGGGCCACCCATGTGCAGGGGACATAGGGGCTGGGGACAGCTGGTCCCCACACCCTTGGGGATCCTGTTGGAAAGCCTGGTGAGGAGGCTGCCACCATGCACTTACGTTTCCGGTAAAATTCATTGTGTGGGATGCGAACATCAACAAGGCCCTGGAGAATCTGCAGGGAGAGCAGAGGAGAGCTGCTGGAGGGGACCTGTGCCCTGCACAGGGCTGAGTGTGCCCAAGAGCACTCAAGAGCAGCCCTTGCCACCCCAGCAAATCTGGCCCAAGCATGAGCTTCCTCCTAAGTGTGTGGGGGTGTTGAAACCATGCTTAAGCAATATGTATTTCAGCAACAAATAATATTGTCTTTTATGATGCAGACCCAATATCTGCCCCTGGCCAGCAGCCACCTCAGCCATGACTGCACTTTTCATCCTTTTTGTATTCTTTTGCCAAAAACCCAAAACGTCTTGGCATTACCTAACATTTTTTTCTTACTCTCCAATCTACTCACTCCAGACTTCCTAAGGAAAACTAGTTTAATAGGCAGCCCCTCGCCAAGTTCCTCTCACTTGACAATGACGCAATTAACATTTCCATCGCTTTTACTTAAAAAGCAGCAAACAATCCCCCTCCACATTGGACAACAGCTGCTTTAGTTATTTAATGCTTCCTGCCAGACATATTTACTAAAAAACCCTTCTACATCCCAGCCTGCTGCCAAAAACTTTATGGGAAGAGGAATTCCAGCAGGCGCTGATAGAGGGAACTTGGAAAAAGAGGGTTTGAAGGGAAAGTGCTGGAAAGGTGCTGGGAGTGAGGCTCAGTGTGTCTTTCCTGGGCAATGGCACGGTTGGCAGCTCCAGCTGCAGCCCCAGTATTGCCTCAGCTATACCATGCAGGCTCAGGGAGAAGCAAACCTGCTCACCACCTCCCAGCCTCCCTTTACCGGCTGCCACGACCAGCGTTGGGCTCTCACCTGCTGTGGCACCTTGAAGCGAACGTAGGAGCAAAGCTTCAGCATATCTGCCATCTCCTCAGGTGTTGAGGGGATTAAAGGGATCCTGTCGATGCGTTTGGACTCTTGCAGCTCCCGGAGCTGCTTAACGAACTTGCTGTCAGTGGTACTTGGCAGGCCTGCATGAAATGAGAAGGGGTGGAAAAGCTAAAATCTGGACAAAATCCCCACAACAGGCCAAACGAAAAAACAACCTTGTACTGACCTCCCTCATCCCTGCCTCTGGCTTCCTGCCTGCTGACTCTGTAATTTTTTTTTTAAAAAAGAGGGGAAGAAAACATCTGTACATACAGCCACTTCAATATGCATTCAGAGATACCCAGCCTCCCTCCTGCTCCAAGGTTTGGCACCACCAACCCCGCAGGCTGGCACAGCACAAGGTATAGATGTGCATGACTACTTCAGCAAAAGCTATACTGCTTATTTTTATGTGGTCAGCAGATGCAAACACTAATGCCCAGGCTACCACTGCATGGGGCTGGACAGAAAATTTCTGCAGGCCCATCTGCATGCACCACTGAGAAAAAATTCCCCAGCAATTTAATCCCAAACCTTTCTGCAACCCCCACACAGAGGTTTCACATCCAGAAACAGCCAGAGAGACAGTCGACAGCTCTCCTAGAGGGGAGTGGGAACCCTGACGCCCCCAGAGCCTGGTAGCTAGGTAACATTCACTTTGCTTCATTCCTTAGTTCTCATTTGGAAGCTGCTTTCCTTGCGTGGGAGAGGGAAGGAGCTGCTATGGCAACTGGGATGCAGCAAAGCCTCCCCAGCAGAGAAGCTCCCTACCCACCATGCCTCCTGCAGCATATCATGCCCAGGCTCCCCTGAGCCCCCTGTCCAGGGGATGGTGGGGATGGAGGGGATAGAGGGGACACCCTGCTGACCTCTGCCCAGCCCTGAAGTGCTCTTCCCAGTCTGAGTACCCAAAGGTGGGAGGTCAGAACTCTCTGGCTCCCAACACCCCAGCCCTTCAGCACACCAGGGCTTTCAGGAGGCTAGAATGGGGAGGCTATTCCTGCTGCAGTCTGCATTCCCTCTTGTGAATTGAGAGGCTGCAGACATGCCATGTAAAATGCCTGCCATCCCAAGGGAAAAGGCATTTTCCTCCAGAGCAGAACTTGTCCCGTTTGCCCTAGTCCCGACTCTATCCAAAGCCCAGTGGGGCAAATGCCAAACCCCTGGAAAAGAGCAGTCTGCACAAGGTGGTGATTTTCTCCTGTGCCTTGCCAGAGATTTCCAGACTATAAATACAAATTATTTCTAAATGCTTTGCACTACACATCTATGCTGCCTCCAGCACTACCCTGGGCTTTTGCACTGCTTCCTGCTTGCCCTCTCTCTGTCTTGCCCCCCCGCCTTGCCCACCTGCAGGACAGATGAGGGTCAGGCTGCAGATATCTTCTGGGTACTGAGCAGCATAGACGCCAGCAACATTTCCCCCCATGGAAGTGCCAACTAGATGAAAGGGCCTTCTGTTCAGCTTGATGCACTCCACGAACTGGCAGGGAGCAGAAGGAGCGTTGTTAGGGGAAACAACAGCATGGGGTCAGGTCATTAGAGAAATTCAACTCAAAAGCTTGAGGCTGGTGGCTCTGGCTGCCTGGGAAGGGAGGGAGCGAGGCCACACAAGGCAGACTCACGGGGCTTAGCATCCCTCACGTCCCCACGTCCCTCATGTCCCTCATGTCCCCATGTCCCCCACGTCCCTCTTGCAGAGGTGATGTGATGCTGGGGCTTTACCTGGTGTATTCTCTTAGCTTGCCCACTAATGGAGTAATCATCCAAGTCCGAGCGGGTTGTGCCCTCGTGCCCGGGCATGTCCACACACACCAAGTGCAGGTTCTTTGGCAGGAACTGCAGAAACAAACCAGGGGTGGTTACCGTGCAGGGAAACTGCTGTGAAGCCCAGGGATGGCAAATGGGGAGCCTGGGTGGGAGCAGGGGGAGTCACTCTCCTCCTGGCAGCCCTGGTTGCTCGTGCATCAGAATAAGTCAGCTCATGTACCAAGGATGACATGATGAGAAAGCGTGGCCAAGACTCGCTTCCCATGGAGGTGGCAGGTGTGTACTGCTCTTCCCCTGCAGCTCTGGGTGTTACAGGGGTGAAGGGATCCAACAAGCAATGAACACAGTGATAAGGAGGGTGTTCCTAGCACGTTACAGCAGTCATCCCATCCCATGCATGCAACCAGTGAGCCCTCACACTGCTGCCCCCAAGCCCAGAACCATCAGTTCTCAGTAGGGAGCAACACGATAGAAACGGAGTCCCACCTTGACTATGGAGAGCCACATGTCTTTGTGGGCTGAGAACCCATGTAACATCAGGATGGACGGTCGGTATCCAGGTCTTCCTCTATAGGAATAACAAAACTGATAGTCATCGTAGTTTGCGTATCTAACCTGCATGCCCAAGGCTCGGCGCCAGTACCTGGAAACAAGGAGAAAACACCAGTGAGCAAGACAAGACCAGGACCCAGGCATGATATAAGCCAGGTGACGAGTCCAAAGGCAGCCACAGATTTGTTGATTTACTAAGGTCAGTTAGGTTGGGCTCTCACTGGTACCATAATGGGACTACTGGGATTAATCCTGTGCATCTGGACCCTGGGCCAGACCCTGTGCTTACATGTGATCCCTTACAGGTGTAACACAGGTGCCTGGCTGCACTGCAGATGGTTTGTGAAGACACTGTTAAGAACTTTAAAAAAAAGAGCCAAAATCACTCATTTAGCAATGGAAATGGGCCAAAATAACAACTGTAAAACAGAAAATGCCCAAAGGCTCATATGAGGACAGACTCAAGAGAGAGGGGCAGCACACGTGTCAAGGCAGCATGTAAGATGAGCAGGCCAAGAAAGACAGTTCTTCCAGGTGGGTAAGGTGGATCTGTCACAGGGTTATTTGGACATAGTCCTGCCTCAACGGGAGAACATCACCTCAAGGACAAGCACATCAGTTCCCAGCCAAAACAACCATGTCACCCCAGAGTACCACAGAAACCTGGTTCCCATGGACCAACTAGAAAGCCTTAAAAAAATTATACACACACAAAGGAGTGGAGGCAACCATCCTTACACTGGGTTTAGCACCCCAGAAGATACCAGATAACCCCGAGGCTGTTTCTCTGAAAGCAGAGGCAGACAGCTCCTGCCAGCATATGATTGCAGCCTGCTCAGAGGACACAATGAAACTGCCAGCCAGAAGGACCTGGACAGAGATTATCGGTGACACTTTGGACATATGATGTGTACGTGCAGCCCAAGGCAGAGAGCAGGGTCGCTTTCCCTGCGTTTCCCCTGTGCTCAGACATAACCCTTGTCAGGACAACTACTGGGCTATGCCTGGTGGCCAAGGCACTGGCAAATACTTTTATATACCGTATCACAGTTTATTTAAGACACAAGAGCAAGGTCACCAACGCTTCTGGACTGTCCTACCTCTCTGCCCACTCAAAGCTTATGCATAGTGAAATCCTCTTTATCATAATCTCTTTTTCGAGGGAGTTAGTGGGACTTAAGCAGCATCTCAGCTCTTTGCTGGTCCTACAAGGAGAGGTGAATTTCTCCCTAATAAGTGTCTTAAGAGTCCTTGCCTCAAAGGCACTGGTGTGAACTACCGATGGGCAAGATGATAACATTTTTAGCAACTGATCCTAATGGATCAATTCAGCAGAAGGCAAAATAATCTGTGCAAAGCTGAACTGATCCCTCACAAGGTGTTAACTCACTTAGTGGCAGAAGCTAAACTGATTAACCCCTGTTGCAGTGCAGGCAGAGCGGTTCCAGGGCCAGGGTCAGCGGGGCAGCCCTGCATATCCTGCCAGGCAGGGAGGCGCATTAGTGGCAGGGAAAGCAGTGAGGCCATGGGTGAGGGGGCCCAGCATGACCCTTGACTGTGCCAGCTGAGGACACACAGTGAGGAGAAGGAGGGGGCAGGGAAGTATGAAAGAAGAGAGAAGCTTCCCCTGGGACTTCCCAGGAGCAGCGCTGCAAAGCTGTATCTGCACGAGGCTGTAAAGCAGAGGGCAGCACGGCATGCTGCCTGCATCTTTCCTGCCTCTGCTCTTGGGGAAACACTACAATTTCACTCCCCAAAAAAATCCAACTTGGAAAGAAGCCAATAGAAAAGGAAGAGTACAGGCAAGCCCACCCTTCTTGTCCACTGTCCCTAACAAAAGAGGTGTCCATGACCTCTTTTGGCATCGCAGTTATTCCTGCAAGAAACCTATCCTGTCAGAAATGCTGGAACAGAGAGAGATGGGGGGAACACATCCTTCAAAAGAAGACAGTCCTGACCCCTGTCACATGCTGCCTCTCTCACCCAAACACAAACCAACCTGCCCACAGTGCATTTTCACTCAGCCCCTTATCTACAACCCCAGAAGAACAAAGGCAGCAGCAGGGCATTCTCTACCTTCTGCTCAGCCTGGCTCCTTCAAGCTCCCGACATCAGACCCTGCATCACCCTGTCCTCCACCCCTGCCTGTGGCTGCTGAAGGCTTCATCCTGACCACACTCATTCAGCAGTGTTTTCCAGCCATCCTCCTCGGAACCTCACCCCATCAGGGTCCTCCCTAGATTCCACCAGCCGTTTATATATCCAAAGAAAAAAAGCACTTTGACTGCCAAACCCAGTACCACCCAGACATCCATGGGGCAGCAGAAGGCTGTGACACTGCCTGCTCTCCTTTGCAGAGTGACGATCCCATCACTAGGGCTTTCATCCCATGCTCCCTCCTCTCTCAGATGCTGTGAATAAAAGGCTGCTAATTAAAATGCCTTTAGAAACAGGCTTCATCCCATTTCTGCACCTGAGTGCTGAGGTGGGCAAACATCTTCCTCTCACAGGAGGTCACTTGGATTTGGAAACACCCTGTGAGCTGAACTGCAGGAGCCACCATCTGCCAGCAGCATGTGAGGGCAGTCTGACATGCTGCCTGCTCTGCCCATGCTGTCTGTCTGCTCTGCCTACACTGCCTGCTGCTGCCTGCTCCACGCTGTGGGATGAGACTCTGTCCTGACTTCTGAAGGGAGTTATTACAACCTTTCATTACAACAAACCCAGAGAGGAAAGCCGCCAGTGGGCTTATCACTGATTTCCAGGGACAAAGGAGGACTGAAGGGTATTAGTGCTTGCCTCCTGGTATCAGAAAGGACAAGATTCAAGGGGATAAAAACCAAAGCATCGCTCCATCTTCCCTGATGCTCCATTCCAGAAGAAAAGAGAGGATGGGAAAAGCCTCATCCATAACCACTAGTGAGAGAAAAGTCCCAGTCAGCTGGGAGGGAGTGTGTGAGCCCAGGGACACCCACGCCCCAGCCACATTGATGAGGTGGGAGGTCACCAGACTGCCAGGGTGGCCGGGCTGGTGGACAGGCTGCAATAGCAGTGCTTTTCCCAGTCACAGTCCTGTCCTTGGGGGAAGCAACCCAGAAAGGTTTGGAGAGATCTTGCAAGCTGGCACTGCAGTGGCAGCCTGGCCAACAGCCCCTTGGCACAGCCAAACCCCTGGGACAGCAAGGGGCCTGACCGACATAAGCCTCAGCAGCAAAAATGCAATAAGAAAATGCCATTTTCTTCTCCCAGACGTGCTTAAAGCTGCACACATCTGGCATGGCCCTGGAGGACCTCAGCTCACCTGCTGCTATCACCATCACAGCAGGAACTCCCAGCTCCATCCACACCACCGTGACCTGTGTGTGTGGTGACCTGCTGGGCACAGGTTCCACCCCCACACTGCACTGAGAGCAGCAGGGCTCTGAACTCACCAGTAGTAGATGCGGATCAGTGCCGAAGGCCAGAGGAGGAATGAGGCCACGAAGGCCAGGATGGGGATAGCCAGGGTGCCACCGGCGATGACAAACATGTTCAGCACATCCAGGTCCATGCTGCTCTTCGCTACTCAGCCTCACCTGCCTGCATTTAGGGAAGGTTCTGAGGTTAACCACCAGAAATATTGACAAGTCATTGCTAAATGAGAAATCTGCTGCCAGAGGTGGGGAGGAAAGCAGCTCTGCAAGAGGCAAAGGATATCACTCAGGAGCGCAGCAAAGTCTGTTTCAGTTTTAAAACCCAATTATTTCTTCTGGCTCCTTCCTTAATGGATCTAATTATTGCAATGTTATCCTCTCAGGAGAACACATCTCAAATGGGCAATGAGCTTTCTAACAGACAGGGAACATGTCTGAGGTGACAGGGCACAACATGGCCCTTGGGACACCTTGCAGACACAGAAAACACAGCCCCCCGAGGGGTGCAGGCAGCCTTTCCCCCCAGCCTTGAGTGCAGGCAGCCTTTCCCCCGATGGGTGCAGGCAGGGCCAGCATCAGGCAGGCTCCACGTTTCTTTTCGGAGGCAGGCGTCCAGCTCTGTCTCCCTTCCCTCCCCCTGCCTGATCCCAAATCCCCAGCACACAACCACTGACCTAGAATTGATGGGTTGAGCCCAGCTCTCATTACCGCTCTGCATAGGCACCAACTAATCAAGGAAGCAGAGCCTATTAATGGGCTCGGGAACAGAAGGAAACAACTTGGCAGGGCACTCTTTGGTGTCCAGCCCTTATCTGAGACAAATTTATCCCCACCCCCACATCCTCACTTCTGCCCCACATTTTCACCTTGCTGTGGATCACAGGTCCCCATCCCTGCTCCTCAGCACCCTTCAGACAAATCAGGGGCAGCAGCAGGTGGAGGACACTGGCAGCAAGGGCAAGCTCTAACACAATGTCAGGTTTGTCCCTGAACTCTCCCCACCACAAGCAGCTGGGATATATTTTTCTCATTAAGAGATTAAACACTGACACACACACATCTCCTCTAATTCCCCCTGCTAACCAACTCATGACTCCCCTTTCCTCAGCACTAGCACTTTAGTTCCTCATTTGTAAAACGAAATATCCTCAGTGCCTGCTCTCCCACCAGCCACTCACCCCCACATCACCACCTCCGTATTTCTCTGTGCCAGGACAGTCAGATTTTTTCCAGCTTCCTGCAAGACTCCCAGTGCTGTGTGTGTGGTATGTGTTGCCATGAAACAGGAACACAATCACCAGTCACAGCCTCCCGCCCCCAGACACAGTCACATTGGACCCTCACGTTACACACAACCAAGAGAAATGGTTTACAGAACCTCTGAAGCATCAGCCAGATTTGCCCTCTCTCCCCAGGGAAAATAGGAATAACTGAAATTTGAGGAATATTGTAAATATTTCCACCAGGCACCTCCTTAACAAAGCTAAACCTCATTTCCGTCTTCAAGCCTCAACAACACGCCGTTATTCATTTAATTAACATTTTGTAGAAAGACGCTTGATTTCAGCATGGCTTGTTCATAGACAAACACTTTATGCAACGGATAAACCTTATCCATGGGAGCAGGGCTGCGAGGGAGCCCACCGCAGAGCACTCGCTGCCTCTCGCTATGTCACTAAACCAGGGCAGAAACCAAGCACAGAAAATCGCCATTGCTCTCATTGGTGACCCGTAACGAGAGAAGGCTGCAGGAAGGAAAAAGCGTGGGATGGTGGGAGCCCCTGTGCTCCCTGGCACGGGGTCATCACCTCTGCCTCCACCTCCACACCGCTTTTAGAAAGCTAAACAGGGAGAAAGCCTTTAAAAAGCCCAGCTTACCTTGCAGAATTCCCCTCCTCCTCTCGGCACAAGTCCTGCTCGCTGTGGGCAGCGGCAGTGTCTGAAAACACTGTCAGAAGAGAAAATAAAACAAGGTCAAAATCGTAGTCCTGCTTTTACTCCTCCCTTCAGGCTCGGCAGCACGGTGAGTTTGGAGTATTTAAGCCACCAGCTGCCCTTCAAGACGTCTTATATTCACCTTCCGACCAACCTTTCCCCTGTTTATGTAGATATGAGGTTTTGTACAATAAAGCCCGTTGGGTGCACTTGTTCCAAGCAGGAGCAAAGTGCGAGCTGCCATCGGAGAGGAAGCGCAAGGCGCGGCGGGGAGAGCCGAGCCCAGCAGCCCCGGGCAGGGCTGCGCGGACCCAGCGCCGGGGGCTCATGCTCGCCCTCCAGGTGATTACTGCTATTAGAACAAAGCCAGCTAAGCTGCTTCTCGTCCCCTTCCTCTTTGTCTTAAAGGTACTTTTCCAAGCGCTCTCCGTGCCTCCCCCCCTGCGATCCTCCACTGTGTGAGACAGGCTGAAGCGAAGCGCAGCCGCAGGAAATTACTGGAGAGGCAGTAAAACGCTGGCCTAAACTCGGCGGCAGATTTTGGCTGTGAAATTCACGAGGGAGGACCAGTGGGAGCACCGGAGCCACGCGGCACGGGTGCTGGGGGCTGCTACACGCCAGAAATCCCCGAGAGCCGCCCCTTGCCGCGGCCGCAGGAGCAGCCGGGGCCGCTGTCCCCATGGCTCCGGAGCATTTCGGCAGGGCCATGGCAGCCGCCGCTCGCCACGTGAGCCCAGCGCCCAATGCCGGCCGTGCGCACCGGCCAGCCCCGCTCGGGCCCCGCTGGCCCCGGGCGCCTGCCGGGGAGGATGCTCGGGCAGCCCCGGGGCGCTTCCGAACCTCCTCCTGCCTAGGCAGAGCAGAGCATCGCCACTGATTTCCATGGCTACCTCCGATGGAGGAAAACAGCAGCTATGCAGTCATGGGCAGCTACCGTCACCACACTCCCCGACACCCCTTCCCCATAAAGCCACCCCTGGACCCAGGAATGCTGCAGGGACACCAGCTCCACAAAGCGCCCTGAGATGGTGCTTTGCCCAGGGGATGATCACCTGCCCTGCTGTACCAGGACCAGGCAGCATCACACCAGGCCCTGGCACAGTCCTCTGCTACTAGCTGGAGAGTAGCTTTTTAACCTACTGTGGGTTTAAAAACAAAACAAGCCCTCTGGTAACAGCCGTACGTCTTCAGACCGCAGCTCATCCATCACTTTGAGGTGCCCCGTGACCAGGAGTCACAGCAAATGGCCCCAAGTGTTGCTACTGCTTCTCGGAAGGATCTCCACCTACTTCATAAATAAACTTGCAAACATCAATTAGGCAACTCTGATAAATAACGTGTGATCGTGGAGGTGATAATGCCAAGCAAGCTGCACACATGGCAGGGCACCAGATGCCAAACCAGGAGCACCAGTTCCCAGACTGGCAGCCAAGCCACAAACACTAACCACCACAGCCTGTGAACCCCCCAAACAAGGCACCCCGGGTAATGGGACAGTCCCAGGACAGATGCTAAGGGGATGCTCCACATCTCCACTTGTTTCCTACTTCATCCCCTGTGTCAAATTCAGGCAGGGGCCTCATAACCTGCAAACAGAGGGGCCAACAGGTGGGAGGGTCTTTGGGTTACTACAGAGGACAGCATGTTGAGGACAGAACCGAGGCCATGGGACAATGGTATTTTTCCTCTTTCAAGCTCAGTGTGTCACTGCAGGGAGGTTGGGGAAGATGCAATAGTGCAGCTCAGGTGTATCTATAATTTTTTTTCTACACCCCACAAGAGAGGCAGCAGCAGCAGCACAAAACCCATCCCAAGGTGGAAGGGCCTTGGGTTGGAAAAGGAGAGTGGCAGCTGATGCACTGGGAAGCCCCAAGGAAGGCCAGGCAGAGATTCCACAAAAGAGGAATCACATGTATGCCCTCCCTGCCAACATTCAGTCACAAAGGCTGTCCTGGGCTGTGCTCATTGGGACTGGGCTGCACAACTGCTATTGCACTCAGGGCTTTGCTCACCCCACCTGCACCCAGCACAGTCCATGTCTGACTGACAACAGAGTTAAATCACTGAATAGCTGAAAGCTAAGCAGCACATTTAGGCATACATTAATTTTTGTTTTTTAAGATCTGAAAAGGAAAAAACATCCTCTTTTAAGTTTTTTTTTAACTTTTTAAATATTATCTTTTTTCAAAGATAATTTTAAGATCCCACTGCAGAAACAGGGGGCTTTGAGGGACCTCAGTGGCTGAGGTGGGGCCCCCAGAAACCCTGACTCACACCACTAATCATGTAAAAAGAAAAACCCAAAACATGTAAGTGAGCCCTTTCCCCTGGAAACTCCCTCACCCTTGCATTCTCTGCAGACATGAAAAAAATATTGAACCATAAACAATGACATAAGCACTGTTATGGTTCCTCATTGGTGTAGTTTGCTATGTGATCCTTTAGGTGCTAATTACAGTGAAGTTGTAATTTAATATCTATTAATATTTGAAAGATCTCGGTCTGTCAGTCAGCCAGCTCTCCATCTTAATCCAGCCTCCAGTGAGCCGAGAGTAGGAAATATGCCCTTTCACCTTCATTTATTTATAGGCAGCAGACATGAGATCATTATTTCTGCAGCAGTGTTTCACAAAACGTACATCTCTGAGACATTTGTATCTGTGCAACACAGCTCCAACGCGAGGCAGAGAGTCTGGGCTGGCCCCTGACCCTGCTGCTGTACCCCAGGCTGGGAATCTGCAGGGACAAGCCATCAGCATCACTGCCAGCCAGCCTGGGGACAAGGTGGATGGAAAGCATGACCCCAGCAGGCTGTGCTGCCAGTCAGCTGCTGGTTTAGAAATTCCTAACGTGCCCATCCTCCTTCCGGACCCCGTCGCCATCCTCATCCTGCCTCCCACGCACGCAGCAGAGCATGCACGGCACATCCGATGTCACGAGTGCGCCCGGACTCAGCCCTCTCCTGGCGAGGGTAGGAAAGAGTCAGGCAGGGATGAGGTAGGGGTGTCCGGGGGGCATATCCTGGCCCCTTTTCTCAGCACACAGCCCTCCCCAAAGCATGCTCCTCCGGCAAAATGACAGCATCCTCCAGACAGCAGCAGCTGAGACCACAGAATCCTTTAGAGTCATAAAACGGTTTGCATTGGAAGGGACCCTAAGGATCATCTTGTTCCAACCCCCTCGCCACCAAATAATTAATTTTTAGGGGAGGGGGGGAATTTAAAGGCAAATTAATTAAATCTCTGAATATATATATTTTAGTTTTTTTTCTCGGATTTTGGCTTTGCTCGCGATCTTCAGCCCACCCCCCGCGATGCCAGGGTTGTCACCGGGGAGACCCGGACGCCAGAACGGCCCCCGCTCCGCTCACTTCCCCCCCGGCCCTGTCATTGCTACCGTCAGCCCCCCATCCCGCCCCCCCGCCTCTCACCGTGCGGATCCGAGCCGAGCCGAGCCGTGCCGGGCCGTAATGGCAGCGCCGGGCGGCGGAACGCGGCGGCTCCGTTGCGCCCTCCCCCCGCGCCGGTGCGGCTCCGCGGGGCGCAGCGAGAGGCGGGGATGCGGCTCCGCGGGGCGGGATGCCGAGGGGTATAGGCGGGACGCAGCTGGGGTGAAAGGGGGATGAGAGAGGGGCGAAAGCGGGGTTACAGCGGCGTGCAAGGGGGGTGTGATAGGGCCGCTTTGCCGATGCGACCGGGGGACACCAGGGCTGCGGGGTGGCTACAGTGGGGGGTGTAGAGGGACGTCAGGGGACAAGGGGGGATGCGATGAAGGTGCAACAGGAATGCGGGGGAGAATTAATGGGGCTTCCGTGGGGATCACAACAGGGGTGGAAAGGTGGATGCAATGGGGGGGATTCAGTGGAGCTGTGATGGGAATTCAGTGGGGTTGCAGTGGGGGATGCGTGTGGGCTGCAGTGCAAGTGGTATAGAAAGTGTAGCAGGGATGCAAGGGGGACAGTGTGGGGGTGCAAGGGGAATACGGAGTGGCAACAGAGGGACGTGATGTGACTTTAGTGGGGATGTGAGGGAGGGATGCAAGTGGGATGCAGGGGGTGGGCAGTTACAGCAGGGTTAGGTTTACAACAAATGTAAAGGGGATATGCAAGGGACACACAGCAGGGAGCTGAGAAGGATGCAAGGAGGCTACAGAACTTGTACAATGGGGTTGCCATGGGAATGCAACAGGAATAACAAAAGGAATGCTGATATGGCAGCAATAGGGTTACAACAAGGAGACACAAGGATGGGTACAACAGGGGTTACAACAGGGGTGTAAAGGGAATGCAATACAATTGAGATACAACAGAGATACAAAGGAGAGTGCAGCACTACACCGTACAGAGAAACCTCACAATCCCCTTGCACGAGGCTTAGGAGCAAGCTTGGGGTGGGGGACAGCTGTCCCCTTCCCTGGTCTTGGGGAGGGCTGTGATCAGGGAGCACAGAGCTCTGCCATGTGCCCATAGAAAGGACGCAAAGGTTGAAATCAGAGCATCCCACTTACGAAAATCCTGTTTCAGGTGTAAAAGGAAGTCTGTCACTTAGGATACGAACCTGTTACCTGCCCTCCCTTCCCAACAGATGACACTGTTTGCTCTCAGGAGCTGCATTTCAACATGAATTTAAAAATCCACTCTGATTTTTTTTTTTTTTTTTGAACTGCCACCTGAATCCTTTTGCTAGAAGCAAATTTACTTTCATTCCCCCTGGGTCACATATCAAGCTGGCGTGTACCTTTAAGATATGCCAAAAAATTATGACAAAACTTAATTAAATTGGAAATGAGATCACCTCCTGAGTAAAAGCAAATTGGGTCAAATCCTCACCCCACCTGTGCTTTGATAAAGGATGTCCCTTTGGTCTGGCAGGTTGGGGGAGGAGAGATAACTGGTGTAAAGGGCTTTCCAGGTCAGAGTTTACTATGATAACCGTAAGATTTTGGTAACATCAGCAGTCAGAAGAGATTTATAACTGAAAGATCAAGGACTTTAGGTGGCCCAGTAAAGTTGAGGCACAGCCTGTTTTGGGTTTTCTTTCCCAGTCAAGCTGGGCTAAACAAAGATGAGCTTCCGCTAAGGTGACCTAAGAGAGGGATTTCACAAGCCTTCAAACACTGTTTGCAGTCACAGTTGTTTGTTCAACTTTCTCGTGCACAGCCCCAGGCTCCCGCGGGACACTTGCAGGGCAGTGCTGACTCACTGCAGGGATGGATTACCCACCCCATGGTTATTCCAGGCCACCTGGTGGGAATGCTCCTGGATGCAGTCATAGCAATGACGGCACTTAAAATAGAGAAGCTAAAGCAGAGTCCTGCGGTGGTTTTATGTTGAAACATGGCATGAGCTAAGCAGGGAGCCCACTCCTGAAAGCTCAGCATGCAGCCTGAGTCATTGAGAGTCTCCTTTGGTGCTGACGTGCTCCTCTGATCCAGCCACTGCCAGCAAGGGCACAGGGCACAAGGGCACAGCTTCAACAGGTCACAGCCCTGCCCAGGCAGGCAGTTTGCAGTGCCATGAGGACTCTGCCAGGCAGGGGCTGAGGCTGCTTCTCCTTTCCAACACACTGGAGGAGATCTTGGGCTCTCCAGATGGCACAGGGGGCTGTGGTGAGAGTGCAGGGCATGGCTGGGCTGCCAGCATCCACAGAGAGCAGATGAGCTTCAGGCTTCAGAGGAAGCTGCAGCAGCTCCCTGGGCACCTCCACAGGACCCTGCAAGGCCATGTTTGGGGTGGTTGCAGTGTGGCAGACCCAAATTAAAGGCCAGTGCCTGCACTGACCTGCCCCATGCATTTTGTTTCTCTTCTCAGCCCACAGACAACTCATCGCACAGCTGTGGCAGCTGGTGAGGACCGAGTCACCTCTGTGTCACCCTCCAAGGCTGCTGGCATTTCAGAGCCCAGCGCCAGCTATCCTGGCCCTCAGCCGAAAATTACTCATTCCTAATGCCAGTGTCCGAGCTGGGCTTCCTATTGCCACAGGAGAACAGCTTTGGTGCTGTGAGCAGGACAATGACCACAACAAGGACTTATGATCCAGTGAGAAACAAAATGTCTCTCTAAATTAGAGCAACCGCATGATAAAAAAAACATTAAAAATAATCAGAATTAGCTGTCCCATGGCCCCAGAAACCAGGCAACAAGACTTATGTAAACAGTCTTGTTTTCCATAGGAAGGTAGAAGCTCTGACTGAATTCAGTCCAGGATGGCTGTGAAGAACTCCAGCTTCTGCCTCACCAAGCTGAGAAGCAGCATTGCTCCACTAGGTGAAAGGTTTCCATGTTATTTTCCACTGCTGGGTGATGGATCCCCAGGGCACGTGGAGAGGCTGTTTGCAGTCTTAACAAGTGACTGCATGCTGCTTTGGTGGCATGAATCATCTTCCCAGGGTGCCTTGTCCCCATCTGTTTCCACTGGCGCAGTGGTGGCCCTGTGGAATCTGTGGGCACAGCAGAGTGCTGGGGCAGGCAGATGCCCCAGAGCCCACCATGGAAGCTGCTGTTGAGGAAGGCCTTGCCATGTCCTGAGCAGTGCCACTTTAATAACACACCAAAGCTACCAAAATTTACACCCCAGGACAGGGATAAGATCTCGGCTCACCTTGGTTTGCAAACAGCAGCTCTGGGTGAGAACTGGAGTAAATAATTCCTCTGGGCACCACCTTGAGCAGCTGCCCTGTCACTCTTCAGGGGCTTCATTGCACAACCTGGGAAAAACACAGGAACAATGCTCCTACCTTTTGAAACATCATAAAGCAAGTCCTACTTGCCTAATAACAGCTTTAAATAATACTGTATTAGCTATACTCAAAGTTAATGTGTATATTATGCACCTCTTAATTACATCTTTGACTGCTCACAATATGGGTGTACTTAATGGCACAAAACCTTATTTGGTGGCTGCAATATCTTTATGGAGGATTAACTTCAAAGCCTCATCTTGTTGTCATGCATCAAAGCCTGTATTTCAGATTACCTCCTGGTCCTCTACAGCTAAGCTAAGCAGCCTTCTTTAAGAAACTGAAAACATGATCAGGCATTTTTCCTTGGACTGCTTTGTAGTGGACATTCTGTCATGCTTCAAACCACTAGCTGAACAACACTGATGTTGAAAAAGAAAAAGAAAACCCTATCAGAGTCCTGGACCAGCAAAGGAATTGTGTTTTGATTCCTTTAATCAACGGAGGAATCTTACCTTGATTAAGAGGTAATCTTACCTTCCAGAACCATAAATAAAAACTAAGTATCAAAGAACTGATTCAAAACATTCCATATATCTTGCACATCAAATACTTTAACCTTGGATTACACCAAAATGCCAGAGGGTCACACCAGGACAAGTATTGTCATTATATTGGCACCGAAACCACTTCCCAAATGGCCATATATGGTCTGCAGCATAGCTATGAACTTTAGCAATACAAAATGGCCCAAGTGCTTTGCTACTTATTAACTTGAAAGTCCATGAGATTGCGATAAAATCACTGCCTGATGGTTGTGATAAGGTCACCAAGAGCCCAAAGGTCATTTCATTTGCCCAAAGGAACCTACTTTTATGTTGATGGCATTTTTGGGGCTGGCTCTTCCTAGACTTCCCCTTGCCACAGTGGGTGTTGACAGAGCTGCAATTTGGGTAGAAATGGTAAAAGTTAAGAAACATGCAACACCTTAAAGCTTGGTGCATGGAAGGGGAGCCCCCTTGTCCAGAAATCAGAGTTGTGGTGGCACCTGGGGAGCACCAGCCTGGGGGTGTCAGTCCCCACACTGCCCCTCACACCCAACACCACCTCTGCCCCTGGTTCCCTGGAGCCAATCTTCCCTTTGGGGGAGCAGGGTAATGGGGGTGTTGAACGGGGCAGCAGGGACACCCCGATGGACTGGGGCTCAGGCAGACCAGGCCAGCCCTTTGCACCCTTTGTTGAAAAGGCACAGCAGCACCAAACCCCTGACCAGCACACAGACACCACATCCTGCCTATGGAGGAGAAAGGAAGCTTCAGCCAAGCTTCCCCATGGGTGCTCCCCCCTCTTGGGGCATCCCGTGAGTCACTCTGCCCTTCAAGCCCAGAATAGGCTTCCTCTGCCAGAGCAGAAGGGGATGTGGGCTGACCCTGCAGTGTCTCCCTCCAGCCCTCCCAGGGAGGCACAGGAAACCTCAGAGATCCTCTCAGTCCATCTCTGCCAACAAAAACAATGCTGTGGGTTCCCCACAGGCAGCCAGGGCTGTGGCTGAAAGGAAACAGCTGTGCCTGAGGGAGAGGAGGAACCCCTGCATCGCTGCGGGACCCTCACATCCCACTGCCCCATGAGGACCCTAAGCAGGCGTGTGGTGCAGGGACACATCTCACCCCATCCATCCCACAGCACCTTCTGGGGACTGGGAAGAAGATGGAGAGCTGAGTTGCTGCTCCAGAGGTAGTGACACACCAGCCACAACCCCATGCACCCAGTACAGGCTGTCAGCAAAGCTTCACCAAAGGGCCCTGGGCAGCACCTCCCCACTGCTCTGAGCTCTTGCCCAAACTGCCTTCTGCATCACCTGCAGCCTCCTCAGTTACCTCTCCTCCCCTGGGATCAGGGAGAGGCTGAGGAGAGGCTTTATTAAGGAATGTCCCACAGGTGCTGCTCAGCTGGAGAGGGTGTCCCTCACCTGGCATCATTCCAAGTAGGGACAAGAACCCCAGACTGTGTTGGTTTCACCAGCAGCTTCACCCTCTTGAGCAAGAACAGGGCAGCCCTGAATTGTCAGTGTTCATGCATCCACATCAAGCATGTTTTATGATCTGATAAGGAGCAAAGAGAACATGCACAGAAAGTGCAGTAAATAGGGAGTAAAGTGGTACAGAAAGGAACATGAGCTCCCTGTGTCACCCCCCACAGGTCGAGTGGCTGTTGTTTGTCCCCCTGATAATTTCTGGGGTGGAGGAGAAAGGGGCAAGTGATAAGGCAGGAGCCCTGATGATAAACACAGCACTGATAGCCACAGTTCAGGGTCAGAGCCCTCATGGGCACCACAAAAAAACACTTGCTGTTTGATGCCAGGGTAGCCAAAACAAGCCTGATTTTGGGGAGAGCACTGGGTTTTGATGACTCTGACCCTGAGGCTGCAGCTGCTGTTGCAAGCACTTGGCTCAGGCTGTGCTTTTAGCAAGGTTAAGCCATAGCTTTACACCCCTTCAAGGCTTTTGCTTTCCCTCCCCTCTTTCTTTATTAGTTTCTTCCAGAGCCTGTCCTGCCTGGGGACAGCTCATTGGAAACCCAGAGGACAGGAAGCACTGCCTAAGCCCTGTTATTTTGGAGGATCTCCTGCCCACTCCCCAGGTAGCTGTGTTGGTTGTCAAACACTGGGGTAAAGTGGTGACACGTACCTTGCTGGCAGCCAGGGCTCCAAATTCCTGTAATGCCAAAAGGGATTTGTGGCTCCTATTCCAACACCTGCAGCACACTCCCTGGAGAAATTCCCTCCCCAGCAAGACCTGGATCCCACTGCTTTCAGCTGTGCCATGTCTTTGGGAACCCCTCCATGGGCTGTGTTTTGTACCAGTTCCATCTGATCCTGTTCTGTTGGCTTGGTGTTGCCAGCCATGCCCTGGTGTCCCTGAGTCTAGACCTGCTTGGGCAGCAGGGTGCAGGCAGGCTGGGTGTTCCCAGAGAAAGGAAGGAGGATATGAAAGCACCCTGTAAGCACAGGGAGAAAAATTCAAGACACTTCAGGATGTCATTTAGCTTGACCTCTTGTTGCACCTCCCACTGTTATAACTTGGTTGGGGCCAACAAATGTGTCTCTGGCTGAGGGCTGACACGTGGTGGAGGATTAAGGGAGGATTAAGGGGCTGGTTTCCCTGCAAAAGCCACCTCAGGGGAACAAGGCATCCCACCTGCAGCATTCTCACTCAGGTGTTGTTTTAGCCAAACTCATGTGTTCCCTTCCACCACTCAGCACAAGCCAGACTGACATGCACAAACCAAGACTCCAGTGCTGGGGACACTTGGCCAGGAGTTTGAGGGACAATGCTAGGCATCATGTGTCTTCCTGTGGCTGCCTGGCAGCCCCTTCCAACAGCCTTCTGGTGCCCTTTGGAAATTCCACTCTTCCCCCCGTGCTGCTTCCCAGACCTTTTCACCATCCACCCCAACCATCTCCTGGTCTTGACCTCTGGTCTGGGATGGCCCAGGGAGATTGGTCCTGGCCCAGCACTGCCCAGAGTGATCCCAGTGAGGGATGCTGGGTTCTGCCAGTGCCGTTGCTCTGCCAGGATTTGAAGGTTGGCTCAGAAGAGCCTGTTTTCCCCCCAGGCAGAAGTTCAAAGTTTCCATGCTGCTTTGTAGTGGGAGATGGAAGTCAGGGAAAGGAGGAAATGGTGATTCCTGTTCGTGATTGACACAGCTGACTGCCCAGTTTGACCTCCCAGCCAGCCACAGAGGGACAGATACATAAACACACACACATACATATTTTTAGGCACGCTCGCAGCAACTCATTTTGCCCAGGTCCATGAAGATGTTGCTCTTCTTCTTACTTTCACTCTTCCATTTCAACCCATCGCTGAGCCTAAAAATCTGCTCCTTCAATGTGAGGTCTTTTGGAGAAACTAAAATAGCCAAACCTGAAGTCGTCGATGCCGTGGTCAAGGTAGGTTTGTTTGCCTGGACGGGACAGACGCTGAGCTTTCCAAGGGTTTCTTAGATGCGGAGTCTTGCAATTTATTTTTATTTCACAGTTAAATTTCAATTAAAAAAAGGAGCAAATGGTTTTTAAAATGTTGTACTCATAAAGTAAAAATCAGCCTGTGATTGAATAGAATGCTTGTTGTTATTTTAACCTGCATGGGAATATAAAAGAAACAATATTTGCTGTTTCCTTTGGAAATTGAGTTAGGAACGGAGGGAAACCTCAGCGCATAGCAAAAATAATTTTCACTTTGAGTCCACAGAGCTTTGTTTTGTGATACATTATTTACTTTCCTTATGTGCTAATTATTCTCAAATATTCTAGTCTAATTAAACCTATTCTCAGGACAGCAAATAGTATCTGTAATATTAGAGTCTGGTAAATATCTGAAAAGCCCAGCTGCTAATTTCTGTAGGCAAACTCTCACCATTCAGCCTCTGCAGAAGCTGAAGATAATCCTGATTTTAAAAAGAACCACATTTTAGACTTGTAGCTTTGCAAATGCCCTCCAAGATGCCACAGTGAGGGAGGATGTGGTGCTTGGTGTCAGTGAGGTGGTTGTGTGTGCAGAATGGCACCAATGAGGAATGACGCCATATAGTTAGGTTTTTATTCTTTTTTTGCAAACTGGAACAGTGGTTTTCTTGGCTTTGCATTCCCAGACCACTCTTCCTACACTGTCATCACTGTGGGCAATATATACTAAATTATGGGATAACTCAGATAATTATGAGTAAATGTCAAGGGGCAAAAAGGGGCTTTTCTTCCTGACAAAAATCACCCACAAAGTTTAAGGAACAATGAAAACAGAGGAAAGCCCCTGAGCATGTTGGGCTTTGGGTGAGCTGGGCTTTCTTTCCCACAGTAGCTGAATCCCAACAGTAGCTGTGGGAGCTGAGCCTGCAGTCCCTCTGAGGTGTGCAGTCCCCAGGTGTCAGGACTCCATTTTCAGACAGACTGTTTCTTTGGGTTCCAGGGCCTGTTCCAGAGGAATCTGCAACAAACTGGGACAGGTGGATGCTGACCATGGGGAAGGAGTGCGGCAGGGCAGAGGCAGCACCCCAGCAGTAGTGATGATGGGAGAATCAGGCTCATAGCAGTGGCTTTTGCTGCCCCTTCCCCTCCACACTTCCTCCTCAGGGTCACTAAATCTGAAACCACTCTGCTCCTGGGTTCCCTCTGCCAGCTCCTGCTGGGGCTTGCAGCAGCTCTGAAAGCAGAAGAGCTTTCTTCCAGCCCCTGTTCCTCTCCCACGATCCCAGGCTGGGTTCCACTTCTTTACAAAGGACTTCCCCCAAGCCTGTAACCACTTCTTGCTTACCACTTGCTAATCCTCTAAAACCAGCCATGTGCAAACTTCCCCCTGCTCCTTCTCCTTGCAGATCATTTCCCGCTGTGACATCATGTTGCTGATGGAAATCAAGGACAGCAAGAACCGTGTTTGTCCTCTCCTGGTGGAGAAGCTCACCAGGTAGGGTGGCCACGGGCAGATGGACAAATATTGGGAAAGCTGCTTGGCAAGAGCTTGTGCTCTGCTCAGTGCCACTTTACTGAGATGAAATCTTAGGATCTGAGCTCTGTCCCAATGTCCCAGTCTCAAGGAAGGACCAGGCTCTGGCAGTCTCACTGAGGGACAGGAGCAAAGCCAGCTCCAGATCACTGTAGAACACATTTTAAAATCAGTCTAACCAAGTTAGATTCAATTTGCTACAGAGAAGTTCCCGAAGGAGGGAAAAAAGGAAGGGGAAATGCCCTCACCGGCCTGGCATTAGGCTGCAGCAGGACAGCCACCTTCCTGCAGGGCTCGGAACTGCTTTGGATTAGGGATTGCCTGTCTGGAATGAAAGGAACGACAGTCAAGAGGAAACAGCAGCGTTCAGCTGGCTGGACATGAAACCCAGCTGAAGGAGAGACAGAGGATGCAGTGAGCAGGGAGAGGGTGAAGAGCCAGTGATGGGACAAGGGTCCAGCTCCTGAGAAGGGTTTAGTGTCTGTAGCCATCTGCCTTGAGGTCAGGCAGGCAGTGCCCAGACCTCTGGGCACAGGCAAAATCATCTCCCCCTCAGCAGAAATAAACTCAGAAACACCTCTTTCCCTCCAGTCAGGTGAAGGGGCCAAATGAGTGGTACAGGTGTGTGGCCAGCGAGAGGCTGGGAAGGAACAGCTACAAGGAGCAGTACATCTTCCTCTACAGGTGAGTGAGCCCCCTCTGCCAGCAAGCCAGGCCCTCCCCCTGCCCTCTGGGGCACAGCCCCCTGGAGACTGGCTGGACATGGCTTTGTTTGGAGGGAGCCAGAGAGGTGCAGGCTGTGCAGATGGGATGGGCTGGGCCTGGATGTGGGCATCATCCCAGCACAGCCACCAGCATGGCTTTATCCATCCCAGAGTGTGGCCAGGGGTCCAGGTCAGAGCATGGGAGTCAGTGTTGGGCATGTCCCACTGAGCCACGAGTGTGACATCCCCTATCCTGTTCATTCTGCTGCAGGCAAAATCTGGTATTGGTGAAACAAACCTACCAGTACCCTGACACCCAGCCTGGGGACGAGGATGTCTTCTCCAGAGAGCCCTTTGCCATCTGGTTCCAGTCTCCCAAAACCGGTGAGGTGTTTCAGAAACAGGTCATTGACCCTCCAGGAGTTAGCAAGGGAACGCTGGCCAGACCCAAGCATGTTGGAGGGCAGGCTCAAGGGGCTGCATCCAGACCCCACACTGCTTTTCCTTCCAAGAGCAGCATTTTGCCTTTGGGGCTGCTGCCTCTGAGAAAGCCCACAGCCCTGCACATGCCCTGCTGGGAAAGCCTCTGCTGCCCATGGGCAGTGGGTTGGTGGGTGCATTCCATGCTGCTGGCATGGCCATGGGAGCAGTTATTGTGTGGGTGCTGGATCAGGGTTTGCCTGCACTGGCAGCTCCTCAGGCTCAGATGAGCACCTGGAGGGGAACACTGCAACCACAGAGATCACCCCTGGTCCACAGTCAGAGCAGAAGTTCTTTCTTCCTTAGAAAACCCCCCTTGCTTACAAGTCAATTTCTGTTTCTTTGTGACTCATTCTGTTTAACCATGATATTTTTCCTGTTCTTCTGCCTTGTTTTGAAGCTGTCAGTGAGTTTGCTATTATCCCTCTGCACACCACACCAGACACAGCAGTGCGGGAGATTGATGAGCTCTATGATGTGTACTCAGATGTCAGACAGCACTGGAAAACCGAGGTTGGTTACCACATCTGTGTCACTAACAGGGCTTTGGTACTGAGTCACCTGGCATGCTATTTGCTGTTCAGAGCTGAAAACCTTAAACCCATTGATAATGAGCCCCAGGTTTTGAGTATCTCTTTGGAGTATTTTAATTGCGTTCTCCACATTTTATACAGTAAACATGATCACCTGATAAAACTATTATCAGTATGCCCTGGAGTGCCCAGCCGAAAGAAGCCCCATTGCACTCAGTGAGTGGCTGCTATTTGAACTGTAATGGCTATTAGGAGCATCCCCAAAAAAATCCTCATTGGTCTTCTTTTGAAAAGCCATCCTTGTGATTACATTTGGAAACTCTCCTACCTTCCAGAACTTCATCTTTATGGGGGACTTCAATGCTGGGTGTAGCTATGTTCCCCAAAAGCAGTGGAAGAACATCCGTCTGAGGACTTACTCTGAATTCATCTGGCTTATTGGTGACAAAAATGACACAACGGTGAAGAACAGCACAAAATGCCCATATGACAGGTAAAGGACTCACTGCCAAACCACCCACTGGTTATGACTCTCTGAGAAAAAATTGTATCAAAAGGTGTCAGTGACCAACAGAGAAAACAAATGAAAATGAGGCCATAAAATATAATTCAGTATCCAGGGGAAACTGATCCAAATGCTTCCAGTCAGGAGCACAAAGCCCTTTGCAGACCAGACTGGGCAGGATTTACACAGAACCAGCCGTTGCTGGGGCTCAGGTGGGGATGGATGACAGGACAGCCAGCAGCACTTCTCATCTGCAGGGAGCCCTACAGACACCTGGCAGGAGGTGCTGCTGCCTTCTCTGTACCAGCTTTGCACCATGGCTTTTGCTCTTATGTTTGTAATTTGGATTGACAGATGCACAGCAAGGTTCTGCTCGGGGAGGGGACAGCTCACCTTGCCCTGGACACGTGGCAAGTCCGGCTGCCACTGCAGTGCCCTCAGAAGGGACAAGAATACATCAGCTATTAGAGCCCAGAGTCATCTTGCAGGACAAATTTCTGGATCTGAGCAGGGCTTCAGTGAGACTCCAGTCATTGTTGTCCTGTGATTTTTGTATCCAAAGCAGGGCTTTGAAATTTGCACCATTGTTGGGTGGGTTTAGACGGAAGTCATTTAATGTTGGCTTCCAAGGCCAGTGTGCACCAAGATATTTATGTGCCTCACTGCCAAAGGGGCACCTAAAGGAGCTGACATCTCTGGGTGGGCAGCCCATGGCTAAGGACAAGCCATACATAGCTGTGCCTTCATCAGAGCCACCTCTCTGGCCACCAGCTCAGTTCAATTTGGCTGCCACAGGTCTGCTGCATCACAGCAGCCCATTTCCTTGCTCCTTGCAGGATTGTGGTCAGCGGACAGAAGCTCATCGAGGCTGTCGTGCCACACTCTGTCAGGATCTTTGATTTCCAGGAGGACTTTCAGATGACCGAGGAGCAGGTAGGCACAGCACAGCCTCTGCAGCAGCAGGGAAGGGCTAATGTGGGAGCACAGAGCAGCAGTGCCTAGGCAGTGCTGAACACAGGTGATCATCACTCCCAAACTGATGCGATGCTCACGTGCCATCTCCCCACATCCAGGCAGGGCTTGGACAGAGCACGGGTGGCTGCCTCCCAACCCTCTGTGCCTCTGTCTTGCAGGCACTGGGGGTGAGTGACCATTTCCCGGTAGAATTTGAGTTAAAAGCCAAAGGAGGCTTCTTCAACTGGCTGAGATCAAAGTTTTCGAGGAAGAGGAGACCCAAGAAGAGCCGCCGATCAAGATCATGAGTGTGCTGAGTCCTTGTGTCTGGCATGGAAATACACAGATGCCAACAGATCTTGTAGAAGACTGGTATAGATTTACTCACAGCAAATGCAGTATTTAGTGGGGGAAAAAACTCCAAATATTTTGTGTGAGAAGGCAAATTAAATCTTCAGGTTGTTTTCTTCATTGTATACAGAAATAAATCAGCTAGGAGCAGCACGCTGTACTTACCTTACTGGACACAAATGTAAGGAGGTACTGCAAGGCTAAAATACTTCTGTGCTTTATCTGCAATGCCTGAAGGGCAGGGAGTTCCACACATTCCCAAGGGCTCTGGAATTCCTCTGCAGGGGCAGAAGGATTAAAAGGACATTTTTGCATCATGTGTGTGTCTGTGTGTGTTTTTATGCTTCAGAGCTGCAACCAGTGGGACATGAGTCTGGGCCTGATGGTTTGCAACGTAGAGTGTTGCTGAATTTAGAGCATTTCTCACAGAGGGGCTGAAATTGCTCACAGCATCCAGGGACTGGGGAAAGACAGAAAGAAAAGGCAGAGGGACAGGCAATGAGAGCCCCTTTTCTGCACTGCCCCAACTTAGGGCAGCAGGAAGCTGGTGGTTCTCACCCCTGCCTGCCCACCTGCACACCTCAGGTGAGATGTCTTGGGGATCCCAAGTGACACTGCTGCCAACAGAGTGTCATAAAATTCACATTAAAATCTGATTTCAGCATCCTGACATGGAAGTGAACTGCATCCCCCACTCCAAAAACAAATCTCCATGGCAGCCCAAAGTCCTCTGATGAACCAGACTTTAATGATGATTATTCAACGTAATGGTGCAGCAATCTGTTTTCCCAGCTCAGCCCACAGGCTGTATTTAGTGGAAACCAAACCCTGTCACACAGATGGCATCTGGGGAGTGGGAATAATCCAACTGTTAGTAGAGAGAAATATTCATCTCCCTTCATCAATGCACCCCAGGTTGCCTGCTGAAGGGGCAGGGAGGGCAGGCGAGTGAGAGAGCCTTTGTGGGGAGGAAAACAGTTTGGCCTTTGTGAAACCCACTGTTCAGGGAGAAGAATTTGAAGTAAGAAACTAAATCAAGAGAAAATTATCCCAGGGGGTGTGTGCAAGGCAAACAACAAATCCTCCAACTTTCAGTAGCAATTAAACTTGAAATGATACAGCATTTCATATGCTCCCTCACTTATTCTGCAGTCAATGCAAAGAAAAGAGCCTGATTTAGAACAAATATTTACATTGGGATTTTTATAGAGATGCCACTGTCTGGCTGACATCAGGGATGGTACATGTGAAGGCTGAAATCAGTCTGATTTTCTGGCCTCACGTCTTACTCCTATGTAAGCACTTTCTGTCTCCTGGCTTTCAGAAAGGAATAATGCACAGAGAAAGAGATCACCCTCCAGGAAAGCAATAATGGACACATTCAGTCATGAAAAAGATGTAATTACAACTTAGTTTTATTGAAAATATTTGTCCATTTTTGCAATATTGGGTCTAGCCCTTTATCCAGCACTTGAAGATAAGAGATGTGGTAAGAGAGCAGCCTTGGGAGTGATGTCAGTGGCTGTCAATCCAGAGCAGTGTGCTGGCTTTGGCTGGGATGGAATGAATTTTCTTCACAGTAGCTGCATGGAGCTGTGTTTTGGATTTGTGTGAAAACTGTGTTGATAACACAAGCATGTTTTTGGTACTGCTGAGCAGCACTTACACAGAGTCAAGGCATTTTCTGCCTCTCAACCCAGCGAGTTAGCTGAGGATGAACAATATTTTGGGAGGGGATGCAGCCATGCCAGCTGACTCCCAGTGAACCAAGGGAAATCCCATACCAAATGGAGTCATGCTCAGCACTCAAAACCTGGGAAAGAAGAACGGCTCATCTTGCAGAGATGCTGAGCATTTGAGCAACAGAGAGACATCTTAATGCAAAGGGATGCTCTGCCATGGAGAGCTGGGACACACTTTTGTGGGATTCACAGCAAAGAGAAGGCATCTGCACTCAGATTGTGTGTTTGATAGAGGCTGGGAGGTGTCCCAGACTCCTGCTGTCAGCACAGTCCATCTCTATAGATATTCATTTGACAATATTATAATTACATTCTAAAATATTTAACAGTTCACATCGTCTCTAGTTTTTCCCCACTGGGGATCATTACCCAGCTGTCCCAACTGCAAAGGGGATTTTAAGTTGTTCCAGCCTGCAGGAGCCTCAATATATTCTGCAGCCAGAACAAAGTTTCCCTTTTTGATGAATAAGGCTTCTTGAGCTTTATTTATGATCAAACAGGAGTTTTACACTGGGAATCCAAAATTCCTGGAGAGACTTTGTCTCATGCAATCCAGGTCTCAGATCACGGCTGGGAGGGAAACAAAGAGGCTCTTCAGAAGCTGAAAACTCTGTTTCCTCCCCAGCAGCCCTGGTCAGGCGAGAACACAGAGCAGAGGGGGTTCAGCTGAACAAAAAGTGCTAAGACCCCCAATCCCTCAGGCTGGGGTCCTTGAGAAGCCCTTCTCCAATGCATGGTACTGGAAGCATCCTCCCTTCCCACAGACCCAAGGTCTCCCCTGCCCCCAGAGAGACCCCTCTCCAGCCCACAGAAACTCTGCCCTTCTCCCAGGATAGAACCTGGGCTGCCCCTCACCCCAAAGAAACCTACATGAGGAAGGTTTTTACTGCCCTGGCTGTGTGAGTCCCTTGGCAGGGAAACCCCCAGGAATCCATAGCAGCAGCCCAAAGCTGCCTCTTCTCTACAGCGACAATCATCTCTGCTGGATAGGTTTGTCCATCTGCACCTTCCCCTGAAGAGGTCTCATGTCCTCTTCCTGGCCTTGGCACTGCTCTCCACTAACCCCCAGAGAGGGCCCTGACACCTCCCTGCCTGCACCACAGGGTGAGAGACCCTCTGGCCCTGGGCAAGGCTCTGCCTGCCTCCTTTCGCCTCTTTTGAGCTACTGGCAGCAATGGGGGCACAGGAGAGCTGGTACAAAACCTCACAGGGACCTACCTGGCTTCGTCTTTCGGGGTCTGTACCTAATATCCAATCGAAACCTCCCCTCGAGGGTGCAACTTAAGGCTGTTCCCTCGTCCTCGTCACTTGTTACGTGAGAGGAAAGACCAACCCCCACCCGGCTACACCCTCCTTTCAGGTATTGAAGAAAATGATAAGGTTCCCCCAGGAGCTGCCTTTTCTCCAGGCTAAACAAACCCACCTCCCTCACAAACCTTGTGCCCCAGACCAGATGTACAAGTGTACAGATGTTTGGTCACATACAGATGTGCAAACAACTGAGCTGCAGCTCCCAGAAGGGCTGTGTTGTGCTGTCACACAGCAGGGCCAGTAGCACTGATAGCAAAGTCAAAGGCAGAAAAATCAAAGAGCCTACCAGTGTGATACCAGCAGCTGGTCCAAGCCCGGCTGTTTCACAGCTCCCCTGTCTCTGGAGGGATTGTGGGAAGCACTCATGAGCCATGTGAGTTGGCCACTCACTGACCACACATCTGCCAGGGAAAAGGACCGTGAGTGGAGCAGGGGCTTCCTGGCAGTGCTCATGTGGCACCCAAGGGGAGCTTCATTCAGCACCCCTGCAGTCCAGAGCTCAGTGGTCCCTTGGAGAGCTTTTCTCTGCCAAGCAAGCCTGGGAGATGGAGAGCAGGAGGTGAGGGCTGCAGTCATCTTTCTCCTGCCTCTAGTCAAAAGAAAAACAATTTTAAAAATCACTTTCCCCCCCTCCATCTATGAGTCGTTAAAAGCCCTTTCAATCCCCCATCAGCCCCGTGCCCAGAATAACGCATTTCCCCTCCTGCAGGGCTCCTGCCCCGCCAGCAGGGCAGGCACACATGAGCTATTATTAGGGCCCCCTCTGGTGGCATCGCTCTAAGTCCCAGTTGCCTGGGGGATTCCCGTGGAATTCACACCCAGACGCCTAAGCACGGCCAGCAAAGCCAGCCGCGGCAAGGAAATGGGATTTCACCCTCAGCTGGGAGCTCATGGATCTGCATCCCTTCAGACCACTTTATTCACTGCAGAGAGCCCGTGGCTGACCCCAAGGAGTCCCTGTGCCCGCCGTGTCTCTAAATGAGTTTTGGAATAAAAAAGGAGCACTTTGTTGGCTCCAGGCCTGGCAATTCATTGCCCACAGTTATTTAACTGGGAAACACACTGTGATGGCCCTCCCAAGGCAGCAGCAGCTCCCAGGATCAGGTGCTGGCAGGTTATAGGGGACAACTGCCCCTGGGACCCCTTGGTGTCCCTGCCTCACCTAGACCAGGAACACCAGGGCAGCTGGCTTGGTCCAGCAGCAACCACAGCCTTTCCTGCCTGTCCAGCCTCTTGGGATGTCTTCTAGTGACTGTGCTTCTGTTCTTGGGTGGTTTGTACCTGGATTTGGGGAAGATGTGAGGCTGTTCTGGCACCAGTGCCACCATCACCTCTCTGTCACAGGCACCACTGAGGCCTTCCCCAGTGCCAGGGGAAACTGCTGTTTGGATCAGAGGCTCTTTCTGCAACCACAGAATCATAGAATATCCTGAGTTGAAAGGGACCCAAAAAGATCATTGAGTCCAACTCCTGACCCTCCACACAACAATCCCAAAAATAACATCATGTGCCTGAGAGCATTGTCCAAAGGGTTTGTGAACTCTGGCAGGATTTGGGCCATGACCACTTCCCTGGGCAGCCTATTGCAGTGCTCAACCACCCTCTGGGTGAAAAACTATTTTCCTAATAGCCAACCTAAACCTCCCTGATCCTGGTTTAGCCCAGGTCCCTCTCCATCATCCTGAGGGTTCAGGGACACAACCTCTGCACTCTCACCTGGTATAAAACCACAAATGTTCTCTCTCTGCAGGCTGGTTTTCCAGCCAGTGTGAAAAACAAGGTTAAATACTTTGTGTGTCATTTTAAATATAGAGTCTCAGCTGTCAGCGTTTGCTGGGGAAATTTTCTGGTAGAGAGAAGACAGATTTATAGGAATTCATTTCCATATTGGCAAAGTAACTAAAACCTCCCCTGAAAAGCTCTGTAAATGCTGGCATTGAGACATGAAGGCTTTCTGTGCCTCTCCACTGGGAGGAGAGCCTGACTCCAGGGAAGCCAGATGCAAAATCCCCCCTCCCAAATAAAACACCCTAGCAGGACATCACTGTCAGAAGGAAATACCCCAATACCCCCACACACACACAACCCCAGCAAGGACAGCTCCTCCATGGGACCCAAAGGATTCAGGCTTCCAGCTCAGCAGGGATGTAAATATTTGCAGTACCAAGGTCCTGCAGAAAGGCAGCTCAGCACAGGAAAGAGTTGTCAAACATACCTCTAGGTCCTGCTAAATCATATTTTTCTACTAATTTTTTTTAAAAATCATATATACTAGCCTTTCATTCATGTCATTTAAAGAATGTGCTTTAAATCTCAGTCAAATTAATAGTGACAGGACCTATAAATCCAACCTGATTTAGTGACAGTATTTTTTCTATGCATGCAATATAAATTCATAGCTATGAAAATTAACTCTGAAAGTCTGAGAAACTCTGAAAAGACATTTAAAAGCCTTTTCCCAGGAGGCCCTGGGGAAACAGCCCAGCACAGGAGGGGGGCCTGGCAGCAGGGCTGTTTTGATAACCTTCAGTGAAAGGGACCTGAGAATATTAACCATTACTGGAGGCTGTGGAGGAAAAAATTGCTGTAGTCCTCCCTGCTGCTTTTCCAGCTTGGATGGAGCTGTGAAGATGTGACACCTGGGATGGGGATGGGCATATCTCTAAGTAACTGTAATACAGTGGAAAATTACTTTTAAAAATAAACATTTGTTTACAGGAGTTAGGTGCTGAAAGGTTCAGGTACCAGGTGGGTTTGGTCCCAGCAAGGCTGGGTGCCCTAGTGCATGTTCTGCGTTGTTGCTGTCAGCAGCAAAATTCCAAACTCTCCTTTCTGCTGCTCTGGATGTGGACAGATGTGATAAATAAGGAAAAAATATATGAAAAATGAGATCCCTCCAAGACAGCTGGTACAAAGCACAGATAAACACCTGGAGATGCTGCCAGCAGCTTTTCAAGACACCATTCCATGGGTGCCAGAGCTGTCCCTGACCTGGCAGAGGGCAAACTGGGCAACCAGTTTCATTTGGCTCATGGGAGAGCATGGCACAGCCAGCTGTCATAATAACAAATGGTTTGGAAAGAGTCTTTCCCCAAAGAAGTAAAAAACACTGTGTAAAACAGCACCGTGCCATTCCCTGAATTAAGTTTCATGCAACTCCATCCCAGTTTCTGTCAAGTGATGTCTGTTTATATGTAACCACCGTGGATAGGCTTTTAAATGTGATTTATACATAGTTTCTATATTTTTATACATGTTCCCTTTCTTTTCAGGTGAAAAAGGTGCATTGTCTGCACTGCAAGTACATTTCAATGTGAAGTGAATTAATTGGGAAAAAAAAAATCGCGTGAGTTTAAAATAAATAAATGCAGAAGTTAAAAGTGAGTAGAGAAAAGAGCAGTTTCTGGATTAGAAATTTCACAATCTCACTTTCAACAGACAATTAAAGGGACAAGTAATTACAGGGTTTGCATAATCTGACCAAACCCAGAGCCCTGCTAAGCAACGGCGCCAGCACCCACATTGTCAATGTGCCCAACAGACATCAGAGCAGCTCAGGGATTGAGGGGTGAAGCTTGGGGGGTGAAGGGAGATCCAGCTTGGACACACAAAGTGCTCTGCACAGGCCCAGGTCTGGAGATTGACTGCTGCAGCAACACTGACAAAAAAACTAAGTATACAGGATTACCTTTAGATATAAATATTTAAAATGATTCAAGGATTAATTTGAAATTATTTAAATATTAAGTAATTTGATTTATTAATATAAACACTAGTATATGTTGAACATTTTAAATACTACTAAATATTTAAAACAGCTACAGTTGTTAAAATTATTTAAATGCATATATTTAATTTATTATAAATACTCACAGCTGCACAAGGTGAAAGGCAATTCTCATTTGGAGCAACGCCCCACTATATGAGGTATTTGTCATGCAGGCTGAAGAGATGGCAATCAGAAACACAGAGGCAAGGCCATGGACAGCCAGAGGGGTCTGAAGAGGGAACTCCAACAGCTCCCCAAACCAAAGGAGAAGGTCAGTGGGCAACCAGTGCAGGTGAGACGCCAGGGTGTGGCAGGAACAAGCACAGCCCAGGGTCAGGGATGGCTACAGGACAAACTTGAGCCACATGGAGTGAAGGACACGCTGGGTATACAGGCTGTGAGGAGCTCCAGGCCATGATCTCCAAAGACCCCATGTCTTTGCCAATTGACATGTACCAATGATCCCACCAACACCAGGCGGGGGAATGGAATGGTCTGGAGTTACCATCCCATGGTAACTGCTGTGCTGCATGGATTTACCTTCCATCACCCCCCAAAATACCCGGTGAACCTTCCAGATGTGCCGTGGGTCCCAGCATGTGTTCCCAGGTGGCAGTGCCCTGCCTTAGGGGCTGTACAGTGTCACTGGCCAGCAGCAGGCAGGGCTCCAGCTGGCTGCCAGGGCACTGCCATATCTACTGCAGTGCCACATCTCGCTGAGAGCTCGGGACAGCTGAAGAGGGATGGAGGAGTTCCCAATGGGACTCACAGGTACAAAGTGGCCAAATCCTAATGCAAAACACTACCAAGGAGAGACAAAACAAACAAACAAAAAAAAGGACTCAAGTAAAACCAAAATTGGTACAACAGCCCTTCCATATTGCTCAAGGCAAAAAGCTGATGCCAGTCCTCTCCCTATGGGGAAAAAAGTGCCCCTTGTACCATTGCACCTCTACCCAGCAGGAGGAACTGGGACACAACACCCACAACTGCCTGCAAAGGTAGCCAGTGAAGTCAGAAACCCCTGTCAAGGTGCCAAAATAAGAGCAGAATGTCCCCCAAAGCACCACTCTCTGCAAACACAGTCACTTGAAGTAGAGCTCAGATTTTATTGACGGTAACCCAAGAAACAATGCCAACCAGGTCTTGGGGTCCGTGAAGGGGCAGTGCAGGGCACAGCCTCACCTCCAGCAAAGCCCAGCTGGCCGGCCCCTCCCAGCAGATACAGGCACTGCTGTTCCAAGATGTTCCGACACAGGCAACCTCCAGTCTCTGACAGCAGCCTGCAGTGATGGATGTCCTTGCAATGGCTCATCCAGTGCCAGTGTCCCTGCAGCTGCAGGCTCCACAGCTCTCTGCAGCCCAAGCCCAGCCCACAGGGCAGCTCGTGGCTGGGCCGAGGTGCTCACCCCTGTGGGGGTTCCACATCAGAAAGGTGTGGAGCAGCAAGCTCGGCGCCTTGTCGCGTTTGCCTTGGCAGGCCCTTTGCAGTGCCAGTGCTCCTGCAGCTCCAGGCCCTTTGGATTTCTCAACCCTAACCCTAGGTGTAACCCTAACCCTAACCCTAGTTAATTACCCCAGCACACTACCTGGGTTTCCCAGCTCAGAAAGAGGCAGGAGCAGCAATGTCAGGGCCCTGCTGCGATGGCCCCGGCAGGCCCTTTGCAGCCCCACTGTGCCTGCAGCTCCAGGCTCTTTGGATCCCTCAAGCCTAACTTCAGCCCCTGATGGCAGATTGGCACTGGCCCAGAGGGGCTCATCACCATAGCTGGCACAGATTAAAGGGTGTGCAGCTGGCAATGGAGGCAGCTGTCAAGCACTGGAGCCTTAGATATCCTCAGATTCAGGGGTTTAACTCAGGGTTCTATTCCTCTCAGTAGAAAGGCCATGTCCCCACCTGCTATGCTCAAGAGGTGAAAATCACACTAGAGCTTACTGGCAGAAATATCAAAAGTAAATGCTCAAAACTTAACAGTCTTTGGCAAACAAGGAAATACAACATACAATGCTACATAAAACCCCTTAGCATAGCAGTACTCAGTGTTAATTTAGTATTTAGTTAGCACAAGCTTAGCCCAACTGAGACCCTTTAAACTTACGAAATGCCACCATAACCCAGAAGTTCTAGGCAAAGAGATGTAGGAAAAGTAAGAGAGGCAGAGAGAAACACCTAAGGAGGTGAGATTTGGCAGTCCGTTTCTATCAACTGAGCTGATCCATCAACTTCACAGACAACTCCTGCTAATGTGAGGTGGTCTCATTAAACCAAGACAAGGGGCATCAGGCAAGAGAGAGCCAGACCAGCAGGGTGACTCAGACCTCGGAATTACAGAGGTGAGACGCTCTAGAGGTTTACTCACCCCAAGAGCTGTATCCAGGTTTTTTTGTTTTGTTTAAAAACATTCAATAGGAGGCTCACACTGACGTAGGACAAGGCTTACGAAACACAGTTTACTATAAGAAGGAAATAATCTGATAAACCTGGGGCAGGAAGGTCCTTGGCAGCCACTGCATCTCAGGTTTCACCGGGGCTTTCAGCAAGGGAGTGTTTGGGAAAACATCTGGTTTCCATGGCTGTGCCTGGAGGTGCTTGCCCCATGTGCTGGGAGACACCTTCTGCAAACAACCCCTGGGATCCTGGGGAGCAGCAGCTGCTGGGAGCAGCCAGGGATCACAGCCCAGGTGGCAGCTCTAGGGACACAGTGCTGCCTTCATGCCTGGGTCTGCACAGGAGCAAACCAGCATAGCTATATAATGCCTCATCCACACTGTTCCCACTGTACCCTGTAAGGTTTATGCCATGCCTTAAAGTTCTGCCATTTTGGTTTAAGCTGATAAAACAAGGTTTCAGAGGAAAAAAAATTAATGGTGCTAAGGTTCTGCCCAAATTTTCACAGCCACCTGCAGAGCCCATGGGGTACTTGGTCTGCCTGAAGTTTCTGTGTGGTATAGTTTCAGTAGAAACTTTACTGACTACATATGAAAAGAATCCAATGTTGTTTTTAACATGCACATTTTAATGAAGCAAACATCTCTATTTAATAAGTTATAAGATACAATTTTACAATCCTGCATTTCATTCCAGTTTATTTTGTTTTTACTTTCTAGTTTACAATGTAGTGAGCATTTCACATTAAGGCACAAAAAAAAGCACAGTAAAAAAACCCCCCAACCTTCCTTTATTTTCGCAATGACTGTGCTGGAGAGTAGTGCATCCACACATAACTACAGAACCGTAAGCGAAAAATTCTCCCGAGGGACAGTGACATTTCAACAGGTTTTCAACAAATCCTACCTTCTCCAAATCGCAGAGTTAGAGCTCATCAGGATAGTTTACTAAAGCCCCAGCAGCTGACAGCAATTCAGATATGCACTTGGGAAGTAGTATGGAGTAATCTGGGACAAACAGATAAGTTACAAGGAAGTTTCCACTCCTGAACCCTCAGCAGCCACACCTGCTGCAGCACGAAGGGGATTTCAGGAGAGATGAGTGTGCTTCAGGCATGTCCTTGGACTGAGATACAATAAAACACCTTAGAGGGGTTTGTTCACTCATATTGCTATTATTGGTATTGCTATTACTGGTAACTTCACAGACCCACCCTGTGTCCCACTGCAGATGTGGGTACCATTCCCAGGATGGCTTCTTTGCCCCATCTCAGCCACTGGCCGGCCTGCAGCCTCCATGGAAACCACTGGTCATCTTCCCAACCCACCACAGTGCTCTAGACTGCAGTGACTCTGGGTCACACAGGTGACAGCTATGCCTGGCTCAGCAAGTTCAGGGGCTTCGCTTAACCCAGCCAACCCAGGGCTTGTTCTTAAAAAAGTGTGGGGGGGTTACCTGTAAAGTTACAGAAACATCACCAGCATCCCAAGCTCATTAAAAACCACATGGCTAGCATCATGGCCAAAAAGCTACCTGTCTATAGAGTTACAAAGCATTAACATAGAGAGGCTGAAAGCTTCCAGGAAGTCATTTTCAGTCTGCTTTTGGTTTGCTATAAAAGATAAACTTTTTCTAAATGTAAACCATTAGCAAAGCATTTTCAGAAACATTTTAAATTTGAGTGGTAAAGCTACTTATAGTAGCTTTTCATACTGTTAAGCATTAAAATTGATCAAGTATACAAGGGCACCTATTATAGTACCAGTTTTACCTCATTTCTTTACAGAAAAGAATTTAAACTGGGGACAGCCCAAGTCATATTCCATAACTAAAATGTAAAGTCTCCAGTCAAATAAAATCAGTAGTTAAGATACCCAATTACAAAGACAAATTCCAGTTTTCATTTAACACCTAAAGTCTTTAACATCCGCAAGGGAAATTAGTGTCTAGTCATCCATATGATTCTCCAAACATTAACAGTGACCCAGACAGTACTACAAAGGTACAATTTGAGGAGATATTAAATAGATTGACATTAGATTGGTAAGTAGGACAGAAGTGAAATGCTTGTAAAAACAGAGTTTATGTCTGACTATTGAAATGTGAGCTTTGTGTATCTAGAAACTGCATGTTGCAACAGGACTGCACCCAGTACAACTCTACATCTGAACTGCAAAGGCAGAGACCACCTGATGCTCGACAGGTTTATGGAACAGTGACATGGAAGGGACTCCCGGGAATGTGCTCATCACCCCACTTCACTGCCAGGACATAGTCACCCCTTTCCTTGACAACGTAGGTGACATTGTACTGATGGCTGCCCAAATGCTTGATGGACACCTCTTCACATGGTATTGTAGGTCCATGGACGCCAACTAACAGCATGTTGGAACCTAAAGCAGAACACACAACTGTTAATATTCCTGAGCTTAAACAAGCCAGCATGCTTGTACCATAATATATTGGCTCTGTAACACATGGATTTTGTTGTTTTAATTCACAGAGTGGTAGGTGAGCCATACCTCAGAGTAATTTTGTATAAGAAGGAATTTTATATTACTAAGCTTTCAACCTCATAGAGGTGAGGGTTTATCTGTGCTTCTTCCCAGACCTGACAGGTTACCATTATTTAAGTGGAGCACAGGAGACATCAATGCAGCTTGTGAAAACAAGCTGGCATTGCTTTACAAGTGCTTCATTAGAATAGCAGGGGCCAGTGAACACAGCTGGCCTCTACTTCACCCACAGAGCTCCCAGATGATGAATGAGCATCAAAAGGTTACAGGAACACTATACATTACATGCTACAATGCACCACAAGGTTTGCTTAAGTTCAGCACCCTGTTTGCTCTCATGCCCTAACCCTGTGGCTCTTTCAGGTGCCCCTCACTCATATGAAGCCACTTGGAGAGGAACTGCCATCTTTACAGCCTCTGTATTAGGACTGACTAGGTGAGCTTATTATAGTATTCAGAGATTTTATTTAGTACCAGATCATTACCTCAAGCTCTGAATTTTAACTCTCCAAGTTGGTTTATGGAAAAAAAATGCCCAGCTGAAACACCCACCCTGAACATCCAGCTGGTTCCTGTATACATACCTGCTTTGCTGCAGTCCACAGAGAAGGAACTTTTCTGACCCACAAAAGCCTTTGAGAGTCCTGCTCCCCGGGAAACCACTTTGCTGGCATCCGAGGTGGATTTGGGAATGGCACTATAGCAAGTTTCAGTCGATGACCTTGTCACCGACTCTACCAGGATGGAAGAGGTTTCGTTGGCACTGCCTGGACTAACCAGTCGCTGCCCTAGAAACAGAGAAGGTTTTTGACATTCAGATTTGCCCCATCTGAAAGGCATGCATAAGGAGGTTTTGAAACCCTCCTAGTGACTAGCATGCATTCTGCATCCAAAACACATTTTTGGAGAGGAGCAATTTCCTACTTGGGTTTTTAAGCTGACATCTTCCAGCACTGCTGGCAACAATCCCATCCCAGAGCCCTCAAGTGGCTAAAGGACCACAGGAACTTCAGGATTCATGAAGCAAAGCTGGCTGCTTAAGAAGAGTTAATTGTGCTCCAATCACCAAATGGCAAAAATGGATTGAGTTGGCAGAAAAGCAGGTGCAATTGTGCAATAACCCATTTTGAAAGCAGAGCGTGTCCCAGCCTGGGGGAGTGCAGTCCCTGCCACCCTCTCCCAAGAACATTACCACGCCATGGGTACCACAAGAGGGGTCACTAGCTCAGGGGCAGTAGTAGAGATGAGCTCCAGCCTGTGCTTAAACACAGTGCTAGGGAGGGAACAAGTTTCCTAAATCAGCCTTCCTCACTTCATCTAGAAGCCTCCCAGACAGAACTAACCTTTGGCTAGGCAATACCTGCACCAAAATGAAACCAAGAGAGGCAACCCATGCTACAGGTGAGCAGGTTTCAGGCTTTGGGAGTGGGGGGAAATGGGTGAGTCATATTTTCCTGCTACCAATGCAACACCCTAGCACTAGATCAGGACTTAATATTACCCCATAAAGCTGTTTTATGGCCCATCACTGAGTCAAGCTCCATGACTACTGCTTTTGTAGCTGCTCCTGAGACCCCTCATCTAGGATTTGGAGGTGATGGGGAGAAATGTTTTGCTTCTCATGTTTTTGGGCTTCTGAACCAGAACACCACATTATCTTGGAGGGATGTTTTTGGTGAATGACATGAACTGCTTCAGGCACAGAGTAAATACTAATTAGTTTTTTACCTGTAACCTTTGCCTTGAAGGGGCTGCCCACTATGTGGTTAGGTCCACCATATTTAATTCCAATTAAATAGTTTCCTGGAGCCATGGGTGTGTACATGACTTTGTAACCTTCTGGAGTTTCCTGGCAGTCCATTTTCACCTTTGATGGCCCTTCAATTGTAACAGAGAGGGTACCTGGACCAGCCTTGGTCGTGTTAATGAAAAACTCCGATTGCAGTCCTAGAAAGACGTAGCACAGTGAGACACACTCTTCCTCACACCCGACGTTACACACGCAGCCTCAGGCATTAAATAAGGGGTAATTCAGTGCAAGAGCAGGCTGCCCAGGGCTGCAGGCAGGGAGGGACACCATATCCACCCCAGCAGCCTCACATAGGCCAGCCCCAAATGGAGCTCTGCATCCCTGGCAGCCTCCCCAGCTTCATCCTGCTCCCTACTCCAGTTAGGTTATGTGACTGTGTGGGAGAAGGGGTCATGAGAACCCTTCAGGACTGAAATGGAAATAATTTGGTATCAAAAAACTGGCTTAGAGAGAAAACAAGAGCTTTTTTGCTGGGCATCAGAGCCCACACCCACACAGCTCCAGCACAGCTAGGTTTGGGAGAGCTTGGAGCTGTCTCACTGCCTGGACTGTAAATCAGCAGCTAAGGGCCCACAATAAAGCAGGAGAGAAAAGGGGTAGGAGATGGCCTGGAGGAGATGGGTATTTGAACTGCTCAGCAACAGCACTCCAAGCAGTTTGTGGAAACAAAAGCTTGTTTAATTACAGCATCTGGTTAACACAGCTGAATTATTGCTGCTAATACTAAGCCAATGACACAATGCCAGCAACACAAGAAAAAAATTAAGTAAGGCTTTCAGCCCTCAAATAATTTACTGTCAGACTCTGGCCTCAAATATTTATGATCTTTGGGCTGTTGCATGAGACACTGTTGATGAGGAATAAAGTGCTCGGGCTCGCTCAAAACCAGGACGGCCATGGGAAAGTTTACTGCTGCTGCGATGGAAGCATGCAGACATGGGAACAAACTCAGGAGAGGTTTCTAGCCTCCCCACAAAAGAGGCTGCTGTGTCGCAATGCTGGAAGAGCCCAGCTCCCACAGAGGATTGTGCCATCTTCCAGTGCTCCAGCAGCCCATCCCCCTGGCACCGCCTGCCCGGGAGATCAGGCATCAGCTCTGCTCAGCTGGAGAGAAGTTAATTCTCAAAGCCAGCAAGCTTCACAGCTTCTTGCTAAGAGTTCTTACTCCAGAGGCACTGCTTTTCCTGCGCCCCAAATGAAGGCTCGCATTGTTGGAGGCTGCAGACGCTCAGCCCTCCCGGGGGGACGGGGAGTTCAGGTGCTCAGCCACTGGCTATTGAAAGCCCTACACTGGGTCATTGTTCAGAAATGCTGCTCAGCAGCTCCCAGGGCACCGCACTTTTGGCAGTGGGCAGGATTCAACAACAGGGAACAGAGTAGCTTTGCTGAAATTAAACAGTCTATTTAGATTAAAAACAACCCCAAGCACCTTTATAGATGAAGAAATATTCCCCTGTCCCTGATGCATCACTGGCTGGTATTAATGAGTGCTTTTGTTTCCACCTATTAAAGCAGCAAAGCTATATCTTTATTTTATAGAGTGTATCTGCATGTTTCCAAAACCAACTGCTTGGTTTCTCCAGAACAGCAAAAGCTTTGACTGAATAACTGTAGTATCTTTTTTTTCCACAGGGAGAAAAAAGGTATGAAATGGAATCCACAGCAGACAGCGGTGGATAGGACAAGACAAACTACCTATTTCCTTACACAACAAAAGGAAAGAAAAATAATCACTTTTACTCTGCTATTTACCTGTGTGTGTGGCCTGAACAAGCACACAAATAAATCAAAGTGCATATCCCAGAATGTTTTCATACTTTCTTACTAAAACCACAAATCATAGAAATGAAAAAACAAACCCTAAACCCTACATTCTTGAGTTGAGAACTATCAGATGAGGCAGCCACAACAGACAACAAGGTGTCAGATTTCCAAGAAGAGACTGTTCATGCTGCATCTGGAGCATGCATAGCACACTACCAGCAGAACAAGCCACCTTCTCCCTAGAGTTTACACATCCTACTGCATTTCACTCGAGATTTCTTAGAGGTGCAAGCACCAAAGGGAAGGTACCAAGGTACACCCTCATACCCCTTTAATTAACACAAGTTAAACAAGATTCCTTCATCTTGACAACCAACTCAGAGTCATGTTCATGTGTGAAAGGGAGCCAGAGCATCACTGGAGCTCGAGGGACTACTGACATGGAGCTGAGTTAAGCAGCAGAGCTGTAGCCCAGCTGCTAATCAGCAGTTCAGTGAATGTGTGTTGCAGTTGCTGATTTACAGAAGTTTTAAGTTTGTTAAGAGCTCAGTATAGGCTGCAGACTTGTGAGTGATGGTTATAAGACACGAGGAGCATGCTAGAAAGCAAAATTAGCCTGTGCTCAGGTCAGCAGAGAATGTGGGTTAGTTCAGCTGCCTCAGCAGGTAGTCACATAATAGTATGCCTAGAAATGGGCTGTGTGTGTCTCAAAGGCCAAGTGCAAGCAGGTCTGCAGGAGAAGGGTTACCCGTGGTGCCGCTCTCCAGGCCGGATCCGTAGGCCGTGACTAGGGCGGGGTTGCCCGCCTGGCCAGGCTCACCCACGCGCACTTTGAACGGGCTGCCCACCACATGGCTCCCGTTGAACTTCACATCGATGGAGTGGATGCCATTCTCATGGGGGATGAACCGAACAGCATATTTATCTGCAAGAGAGAAGGGGCCCTTATGACAAATCAGAGGCAACAATTCAGCCACAAACCACCAATTAAACCCACCACCGGGCTGGTTAGCAACCCAAGCTCCTGAAAGGCTTTTTTTTGGTCCCAGTTTAAGTGAACTCAGCTACATGAGCTACCAAGCTCGTATTTAAGCAGGAAAATGCTGTATTTATCACATAAGGTTTTACAGGTTGCATTTTCACCTTGTTCACTAGGACTTTATCTCAGCTGTCATCTAGTCTGCAGGGTGAGTTTTAGAGTTATTTGCTTCACTCATGCGCTAAATATGGTAACAGAATCACAGCCCAATCTGTCGATGGCTGAGGCAGCAGTGCAGAGAAGAAAAGCAGCTGGTCAGAGCAGGCCAAATCTTACTAGAGAGCTGAGCATGCCGCTCTGACACCACACCTTTATCTAATGAAGTCATTTGGCAATTTGCTGATATTTCACATTTTTGATTGTGTGTTAACCCAGAGGAGCGACTGATCTCCCCCAGCTGGACAGCTGCTGTCTGTTCATAGTACAGACCATAACCCATACAGACTTCAAGTGAAAAAGAAAAGCTCATTGCTGAAACAGGTGTTGAGCTTTCCATAGTGTTTGCTTATAGACAGCTTCCTTGACATTTCACGTGAAGGAGTGAGTGTGAGATAAAAATAAACTATTAGTCAAAGATGGAAGCATAGCTTTGAAAAATAAACTTCTTCCCTGGTTAAATTCAACAACCACATCATATTTCATTTATTAATAATGTCACTGTACCTTCACTGGCAAGCCAAGACTTAAATATCTCTATCTTACACAAGTTGGGGCTCAGTCAGTTCATGCAAAAGCATGGATATAACCCTGATTTAATAGCTCTTGACACCAAAAGTAATTTTCCAAGCAATGTGCTCATCCCTGGGACACACTATTCACAAGCCAAAGGAGCTGAATTCCCTGTGGGGTAGCAAGTGCTTTGGATGTCATGCAGTTGTTTTGATCACCATCAAACAGTGCTCACCTGGCTCCAGCTCAGACACATGGCACTCTTCGACAGCTCCGGAGGGGCTGTGGACCTTAGCATCGATCTTGCCCTTTGCCCCGTTCAGCCTTATAGCAAAGGATGCTGGCTGATTAACTTTTAATCCAGACTCCTGAGAATGCAACAGTCAGATCATCAAATTTAAACTTTCATTTCAGACAGCACGAGATTTGTGGCAGGGAAATAACCACTTCAGCATGAGGATTTTTTAGATTTTCACAGAAGGCATAAAATTGTGACTTGCATTACTCTCAAATCAGAAGCTCTCTCCCTCTAAGGGGTTGACTGATTCAGGAGTCACCCACGTTGGCTAGGCTGACTTTCACCATGGTAACAGACTGTTTTTGGAAGCCAAAGGATTGTGCCACATCAAAGAGAGGCAGGTTTACAATACGAGTCACCCGTTATCACTGAGGTCAGCCCTCGGTATTCAGGCAAGTGATTTAAACGATGCTTAAGCTATAGCTCCATTTCCAGCCCATTCATTCATTCCAGATTCATTCAGGGAAAAGCCTCTGATAATCCAGTTGTCTGAAAGAGTAATATGCATGTTTATATCTGCCACAAGAGGCTGCATTTAGATCGCCACCACAAGACGTCTTAAACATGAGAAAGTAATTTAAAACATGAAACCAGATGTTGTGGTGCTGTCAGGCCATGAGCAGAAGGCGAGGCAGCTCTGCATCCTAGCCACAGTGGTCCTCAACCATCACAGCCCATGCAGTTATCCAGCAGCAACATCTCATCTTTAACATACTTTACCTGATTTTGTTTTCAACTAAATCCTGAAGAGGGAAATAAATGCAACTGAGTAGAACTGAGGTAAAATGTATAAACAAGACCCTGATGTGGGTTTAGTGGAGGCTGATGCTGCATAATGCACTCCGTTACCAAATACTCAGCTTTATCTGCCTCTCCAGGACTTAACTGAAGTGAGTATTCCTGTCAAAGAGTCTTTAAATGAAACACAAGGCAAACATCAATACCACAGTGACTAATTAACGCCCTTGTAACTCCTGGCTAGAAGAGATACTATCAGATCAGGCTGTCATGGTTCATTTACACAGCCAGGTGGAGAATTCCTGCAGCCCAGGCAAACTCCTGGGGATCACAGCTGGGACATAGCCAAAAAAAAGCCTCAACTGAAGTACTAATCACCACTCAAAGACGACTGAGGTACAGTATATTTAGACACAGTTTCTCAGTCTCACATCCAAGTTTCTGGCTTTGGAGATTTCAGTCAGGCCTTTAATGTTACTTGTATTTTAATGCCTGTAACCACACACACACACACAAATTATATGGTGAGGTTAACATATGAGCCCAGACCAGCTACAAAGCTGTGATTCACTCTGAGATTCACTACTGTTCATGAATCATCTGAGCTGTGACTCCGTGGTTTTGTGACATCAGCCAGAGCAGCAAATCTGCACCCTGACCTCATGGTGGGGCCACTTCTGTCTGCCCAGCCAGGCTGCAGTGATGTCCCAGCCGTGCAGCCCTGTGTTACCTCCCCCATGGAAACACAGCTCTTCATCCATGTGCCAATCAAGAAACTTGGTACCAGCATGATCACTGGTGGTTCACCTCTGAGTTTCAGTTCTCCTTGGCCTTCCCCTAGCTAATGCCATGGGCAACATATCTGAGTTCCTCCAATGCTATTTCTGGAGCCTCTTATTCCTAATTCCCAAGTGTTACCACTCGTAACTCTTGGGCTTTGAACTCTGGCTAGCCAGAGTTACCCAGGGGCCAGCTGCCAAAAATCTCTCTGGCTGCAAACTGAGCTTGAAAACAAGCACCAACCAAGGCAAGGCTATTGCTAAGAAGAAAGGACAACCATTTTGGTTTTGGAGAACAAGGACGAAATCAGTCTCTGTGGTAAGTTGTAGAGATGTTTCCTTATGTCTCACCTGAAGACTAGTGACAGTGAGCCTGCGAGCATCATCAGAGGGAGCGATGACGGGAACCAGGTAGGGGCTTTCAGGAATGTGCTCATCATTGAACTTTATGGACACCTCATAGTTGCCTGCAGAGAGAAGAGAAGCAGTGAGTGTCTTTAGTTTGTTTGAAAGTCACATTTAGTGTTGTTTCCACATGATTAGATCTCAGTACATACCTGGTTCTTGAACTATATATGATGCACCACAAGATCCATCTTTATGGTCATCAAAAGTGATTTCTGCTTTGCTTGGGCCTTCTACAGCAATAGACAGTCCTCCAGCTCCAGCTTCCCGTGTCCATATGCTGAACTCAGCTGTTGAAGCACATGGGAGCACACACAAGAGTAAGTCTACTGTTGCTGCTGGGTTGCAGCTTCCTCCTAACAGACTAAAGTTCCACATGAGCATACTTGAAGAATAGTAGCTCATCCCACCATCCTGGGAGATACTGCTTAGCAGTTTCTCCACGAGGCTCCTGTTAGCCAAAACACTGCACTGAAGACCTGCACACAGCAGATTCTGGAGCGCAGTGAGAGCAGAGGACTCACCTGGAACACCTGTCTCTCCACGCTCCAGCCCTGGGCCTCCAGCTCTCACTTTATGGGCTCCTCCCTCGCCCAGTGGGCCCACGGTGAACTGGAAGGGGCTGCCTGGCACTGGCTGCCCCTTGTATTTGACATCCACAGTGTGGACCCCCATTTCTTGTGGCACAAAGCGGACACAGTAGGTATTTTTGTCACACTCTACAATTTCAGCATCAAAGTTTCTCCCAGAGGGACTGGTTACCTGGGCTGTCATATCAGCACAGTCAATTTCTAGCAAGAAGAGAATAAAAAAAATGCACATTAGAAAGTGACAAAGGGTTTTGGTACTTTGCTTTTGGAAGCAAGACCTGAGCTCAAGTGATTACCCAGAACAAATAACAGAAGAAGCACGCAGATGCCAGTCTGCATGCTCAGCTACATATCTGCTTCTGAGCAGCAAACCTGGCCAGCTGCAGCTTCCCAGGTGCTACAGAGGCAGATGAAGTGGCTGGGTAAGTGCAGCCAGCTAAGCCTGGCCTACATGATTCACAGTTTCCAGACAGCAGTACAAACATTTAACAGCCAACAAGATGATCTTAAAACCCTGGAGCCAGAGTGAGCTGTGCAGTCCCTTCTTCAGCCTGCTGTACACAGAATAAATTAATTTAAGGCCTCCCCATTATTTATTTCTCCATATGTTGATCATGGTTATGCTTATTTTTAACTGTTTGGAAAGACACATTAATAGTGTTCCATCCCTAAGCTATATTACTACAAGGATGTCTTTACTACACTTAAGTTCGTATTTTCACTGCTTCACGTACACCCATGCTACGTACGTGCAAGGTGTGGTTTTGGGGTTAAGGATGTTGCTGCTTACCTGGGATTTTTAGGTTCAGATCACATATGCTTCCTACTGTTGCAACAGAGGGAGCCCGTCTTGTTCGTGTGATGCTCTCCTTAACTCTTCCTTCACCACTTATCTTCACACTAAATGGGCTGCCTGTAAGTATCACAGCAAGTCATTTCCCCTCTGCTCATTACACAGTCCATTGAAAGCAGAAATGAAAGCTTCCTTGACTTATAGGGGATCATAGGGGAACTTTTATAGCCAACCAACAGTCAGGTCCAAGTCAAATACACCTACATAAACCAGAACAGTTTCAGATGCTTGCTCCTTGGGGAAGACTTCCTCTAATCTTTGGGATTTATGGTCCAAGCCAGATCACACAGCCCACCCACAGTTCCAGAGCACTGGTCAGCCAGCTAAGACTTTTGTTGTACTAACCAAAAATCTGCCCAACACTTCTGCTTACCTGGAATATGTTCGTCTGCAAATTTAGTGGACACAATGTACACGCCAGGTACAGTTGGAAAATAGGACACTTTGCAAGTCCCATCTTCTAGATCTTCAGTTTGGATCTCCACCTTGCTGGGTCCTTCAACTGCCAGTGAGATCCCACCATAACCTATGATACAGGTAAGTTAGCCTTGTATTTCCATAGCTTTACTCTAAATCTGACATAAAATAGTCCAAACTCATTGCAGGTACTAACTGGTAGGTTTGTATTATAACGGACATATGGGAGTTGCATGATGGCATTTCTGTACTCTTAATCAGTCAGATGTCCATGGCACAGCATGCATTCAGCTCTTAAAATTCTCTGACCATATCCCTTTTATTTTGTTAATGTTGAAAAGTTATCTTCCAAGCTAAACAGTTATCCAGGGGTCCATATTAAACCAAGAGGGAAATAAATATCTTCCTCGTTTCCTTCTTGCTGTACCAAATGATACTAGAGCCAGCACCATCAAATGAAAAAGTTTCATCAGTGCCCCAGTGATAGTCCCTGTTGGCTATCAGGGGACTATGTAACAAAGATATGAGCCAGGACCTTGCAAAGCATATTCTAAATTAATACCACTGTCTGTGGTTAATAACTGACAATGACGACTGTGTTTAATGGCAGCTGCTGCTTTGCAGCTTGTGACCTGGTGGTTGCATGCCAAAGGAGGCAGTGCTTTCATATAGAGTCAATACACATCTCCCAGCATCTCACAGTCCCTTTGTGTGAGGGAACTAACCTGCATCTCTTGTGTCCACAATGAAATCACACATTTCAAAGGTTCGTCCTTCTACTAAGCCACGTCCAAAAACTCTTGCCCGTCTGGCATCCCCTATCTCAGACTGGACCACCATGATTGTCACAGGGCTGTTTGGTACATGGCTCCCGTTTTTCTTGATGCTAACCAGATGCTCTCCTACTTCCCGTGGAATGAATGAGATGCCTACAAAGCAGAGAAATATGAGAAATTTATTCAGTTTTTGTTCATGTTATAGTTGATTTAAATACCTTAATCACACCAAGAAATTAAATACTGGAAAAGCACTCTCTTTACTCATGTTGAAATGCTGCTCTCTCAAGTGGACCACAAGACCATTCATGTATGCTGACAAAAACCACTTCAATCACAACCTGGCACGTCACATACAAGCTAAGACAAGAGGTCAGTCTTCATACTTTTCTGTCTTTGGGCAACTGTAGCAAACACTACCAACTACTTGGTTGGACAACACTCTTCTGGGAAGGAGCACAGAAGTCAGTCATTTTACACAGCAAAGCAAACTGGAGTAAAGGCTATCATAGTAATCTCAGAGCTTACCAATGTGGTTATTGGGCAGCCTCTTCAGAAGACAAGGCTCATCACGACCAGATGGGGCTTTAATGCTGGCTGTTAGGAGACTGAGATCAGTTTCATTGATGTCCAACATGAAGTCAGCAGCAGAACCAAGCTTAACCTGAGACCGTCTTCTGTTATCATCTGAATACATAAAAAGAAACAAGTTACAAAACATTACAAGGTGAAGTACAGAAGAAGTCAGAGGACTTCAAATTCCTGCCACAAATCAGGTTTCACATACTAACAGAAGTTAATTTTTAATATGAAGTGCTTCCAGGAGTTTAAACTTTATACCTGTGATCCTGGCTGTGAATGGACTGCCTGGAATGTGTTTGTCATTGTACTTGACCAGGATGCTGTAGTTCCCAGGTAGAGTAGGCAGGTAGGTGACTGTGCATGTCCCATCTTTGTTATCAATGCAGCTGATCTCTGCTTTTGAAGGTCCTTCAATAGCCAAGTCCAGCCCACCTAGGAAAAAAGAAGAGTGGCACTTCTGTAAATCTTTGTGAACACCAAGTCCAAAGACTTGGTCCAAAGAGAAATATCCAGTACTTAGCACTGAAAATGTAGCTTAAATGTGTATTTTCAAAGGACAGCAGCAAAACCAGCTCAGGCCAATATATTAAGGCCACAGCTCTATTCAGTCTGTTATATTTACTTAGCAGTGATTCCTCACCCAGTCACCATACACTAGATTTAAGCTGCTTTCAATTTATTTTTAATTAAACAAATAATTTGCACTCTGTACCACAGGATACATCTACTGCTCTCAGGAAGGGGTAACAAAACAGTTTTTACTGCAAGCTACAGCCTGATATTTGCGCAAGTCATTTTTATCACATCAGAGATTCATAGCTGGACAGATGAATGCAAATTAAAGCCAATGTGCACTGCACTGTCAAGAAGCTCCTAGTTTAGGGTAGGATCAGTTTAAAGAAAAGACTTACCCTCTCCTGCATCTTCTGTGACAATGGTGAAAGTTGCTGGTTTATTGGCAACCCCATAAATGAGGCCAGGTCCGTAAGCAGATACACTGCCGCTGTTGGGGTAATTGACATAGAACTGCAGAGGGCTCTCTGAAGAAAAAAAAAAACCCCAAAAGAAGCACTTTTAAGGATGAGTGGTCTAGACAAGAACTAATACCCATGTTCCTGAATGCTCTTTTCATTACATGGTATCTGAAAAACTTTATTGTAACTGTAATGCACTAAAAACTAAATAAGCTTCCGTTTCCATCCTCAAAAGACACTTCTGGACAATTTGTGCCACATGCAGTCATGGAAGAGTAAGTGTTACACTAGTTACCAGAGATAAGCCTAAATGATGTCGTAAAGGGTCTTGTTCATTGCAAGTTTATTTTTAGCACATTAAATCAGAACATGACTCAGAAGCAGGCTTTCATTTCAGGCACTGAATCTGAATTTTGGTAGCTCTGAATTAGCAACTAGCACAGCACATTGTCTGACTCAATGAACCTGAACTAGCATATTTGAAGGGTATCCAAAAATGTATTTGCCAGCCTCAGATTAGCTAAGCTGGTGCACAAGAACAAAAAGTACAGTCACCAACAGCCAATAATGGTTTCAAAAAAAGGCACAGATAGCTCTTCAGCTCTACAAAGTTAGATTTTGCAGCTGAGACAGTAAAAAATTTGATCCATGACAATCTTCAAAAAAGAAACATTATGGCACATCATCTTTCTATCCCAGCACAGGGTAATGGTCTTAGTGAACCAACAGATCAGACAGGTCAGCACCTATGGAGGTGCTATATCCATAAAGTGCTGAAGGGACTGAAGCAGCACATCATCATGCATGCATCACATCATTGAGCTCCCTACTCCAGGCCAAGTTATCCTGTGTTTCTGTACCAACAGAACCAGCAGTCCCTCTCAGGCAGTGCTGAAGGTATTTTGTCTCATGTCTACACATCCTTCTCCAGCTCTGCCCCTCTCTGCCCAGCCCCCCACAGCTGGCATGCCCGGAGAACCGCAGGGCAGCCACAGCCTCCAGGCGAGGCGGTGCTTCCGCTGGGGAGCTGCTGAAGCAAGGACAAAAGAAGAGAAATGGAATGAAAGGCAGTGGTTTCTATTTGTTAAGAAGCAGCCAGGAAGAAAGAAAGATTACAGCATAGTGTGCATGTGTGTTTTATTTTATTGCAATCAGATGGAAAGAGTAACTATAGTGTTTTAGCCAATCAGTTCTCTCCACAGATTGGAGATTTTTTGCCAATGCAGTTTTAAGGATAAACACACACTGTAACCAGTAGTTTTGCTGAGCACCATGGCAGTAAATTTCAACCTGAAAAAACTAGTAGTTAGAAAATTGTATGTTTCTTCTTCATAATGAAATGCCACAAAAGCTAGTTTCTCAAACCCAAAATCCATTTTAAGCCTGGCTGGTACTATTAAACCACAATGGAAGCTCATATGTGCCAGCACTTACTCCTTTGCTTCAGTTCTCTCTGGACTGCTTGCAGAGAAAGGGCTGCTGAATGTTAAAATATCCTGGGCAGGTCTTTCCACACCATATACAACACAGCTATAGAACATCAGCAGGACTCTGCACTCAGATTTGCATCACCTGCTTTGTCAGACTCACCTGGGATGTGATTTCCCATGTATTTTATGTGCATTTCATGCAGCCCAACCTCAGTAGGAGCATATTTCACTGTTACTGTGCCATCTTTGTTATCCACGATATCTGGTGTATCCGTCTTTCCAGAGGGCATGTGTACTTCACCTACAAAAGGCCACCATGGGAGTTACAGAAGGAGAAGCTGCCTGCTTCCCCTCTCCCACCCACAGAGAATTGTCTAGCCATTTTAAACAAGCATTTAAAATTGTTAAATTCCTTACCCACAGGCACAAATAGGAGACTAATGGGAACACTAACCAGACATGTTTTCTACTTAAGCTACATGAATACAAGGCAGTGGTAGACATCTGGCAAACAGTCCTGTGACCTTACAAACTCTACAGGCAGGGCTGTTTGCTGCAGCTACTGAGCTTTCCACAGCAAGCCACAGAAAAAGCACTGATCTACCTCATAGCAAGATGCTCCCTCTTCCGCTGCACTTTTGGAAAGGAAATATTGACTGTTCCTTCAAGCTGGGACAGGCCAGGGTTTGGGGTGGGAATGGTGAGCTAGGGGACAGAGCAGGCACAGGCCTTGTGTGCAGGAGCTTAGTGCAACCAGGGTGCTACTGGAGCAATGCTCTCAGCTGCCAGATCTGTAGAAAAGGGTCACCTGCTTTGGAGAAGGCATGTAACAGGAATGCAGAATTGACTGCTTTACAGCATCTGCATGAAAGAAACAATGGAGCTTATCAAGGATGAATGTAGCTGCTCCAGAAGGGAAAAAGCATCAACGGGCCCTACAGCACAGTAGCTCACAGCCTAGCACTGAGGGCCAAAGCAGCACCAAGAATTCCCTCATTTAACTCAAACCATTGAAGGGGCGTATCCTACTCATCCTCAGCGATTGTCACTCCATGTGAAATTAAACAACTAAGCTGCTGGCAGGATACAAACCTCCCCCACACACTGTGGTCGAGACCACCCAGTCTGTTAGCTGCAAACGGATAAACACACTAACAAAAAGCATAAACCTCCCTGAGAGGCACTCCAGGTACCTGTTATTTCTCCTTTCCTTACAGCAAATGGGATAACCATATCAAAGGGCCTGAACCCCATGCCATTCATGTCTCCAACCGGGACATAAGCTTCTTCTGTAACCTAAAGCAAGCAAAAAGATGGGTCACTTCAAAAAGGACAGTACAGCCACATGAGAACTGAGCAACTCCACTGCAAGCAAAAGCAGAAGAGAGTGTGCGGTGATTATTGCAGCCAGCCAAGGACTGGGCTCAACCAGAGCAGTGTCCGGCCAAGCTCTCCTTCACAACACCACACCGCAGAGCAGAGCAAATCAAACACGGCGCGGATGGAAGACATGCTGGAAAAAAGAGAAAAATGGAACACAAAGGGATGGAAGACAATGTAGCACACACAAGACCCAAAGTGGCTCCATCTGAAAGGATTTAGTTGCTTAAGGCCTGGAAGAGAAAGTGATTTTTAAATGGGGCAGAATGATTGCAACACAAAATGGACAAAAGAAACAAGTTTCACAATGTGACTCTGAACTCAAGACACTGCGATTTTACTGGGAAAACAAAGCGGTGCACTCAGGGTGCTTTTGCCAACAGTAGACATTTCAGAAGTGGAAGCCGTGGGTGCAATGATCCTCTTCATGTTTACATGAGTTTATTTGGAGATTCCCTTCAAGCAGCAAAGAAAAAACAAGGTCTGGATCCCAAGAACAATTGATGAAACAGAAAGAATGAACACAATGACCAGAGTGATTAAGCAGTCCCAAGAAGCAGGCTGTCATCTGAAATGGAACACAGATGGGGAAAAAACAGCTGAAAAATGTAAAAATTGTGTACCCAAGGGCGGAATCCGGGCGGTGAAGCGCCCACTGGCTCCTGCGACCGTGCGGCGACATCATCTGCATCTACAGCCTAGGCAGGGGTAGAGGCAGGTTAGTTGTTATTAGATGTTATTCTGGCATGGAGGCATTCCCACCTTTCACAGTTCAGTACACACTGCTCCTTCCAGTTCAACACCTTCCTCCCACCATGTATCCCTCCCAGTCCTCTCGCCATAGCAAAGACCTGGATCCAGTCAGGGAAGCTGGGAAACTCCCCTTATCTGCAGGTGCTAGGGGAAGCTACCAGTGGCACAGCAAAGGGACAAAGCCAGTGTATGCTACTGTTGAAGGCTTCAGAGGGAAGCTGAAAGCCAAGCCTGAACACTGGTGGAATTGAGTATCAGAGTTGTTTCCTATGGGACTGATACAGTGAGGGAAGGGAAAGGTTTAAACCCAAGATATGAGTCTCCAAGTAGTGCGCAGCGCGATGTGCCAGCTGGGAGGCAGGGGAGCCGGCTGTCGTGGGAAGGCTGCTCCGGCTCATGCAGTTGGGTGAATGACCCAGCCCACATCCAGCCATAGCAGCAAAGCCATTCTTCTGATTCATAGCTGGGACTGCGTCGTCAAGACACCAAATGTGTTTTCCCTTGGCGCAGCCACTCTTCTCACCAGGCATGCCAAGAGAATGACTTGCGAATTCCCATCTCTCCCATTACAACACAAGTGGCTGGGGCTGACACACATGCAGGCAGCTCCCCCAGGCTCAGCCATCCCATCCCCTCCTGCCCCTTTATACCACTGCAAAACACCCTAATGAAATAACCCACTGGAAACTTCTGCATGGATGGACTCCTCTAAGAAAACCGATGCAAAACAGAAATGCTGCTGTTTCGGTGCTCTGTCCCCAGCTGAGACACACAAGTCAAACATGTACTGTATCAGTCAGCTAGGAAGTGGGAATTTTGGCTGGCCAGGATTGGGCTCCCTGACCTCAAGAGGCATTTCCTGTGGTGAGCCTTGAGCAGTGACCAAGGGAGTCATTTCTCTCAAGGAAATCTTCAGACACCTGAAGCAATCTGCCAGGATGACAGGTAGGAAGAGCCAGTGTTCCTGGCCCCATGGACTCGCCCATGAGCTCCATCTAGACTCGGCCCAAGTGCAGTCCTGTGATTTCATGGACCGAGATGCACTGGAAGCTGCTTTGGCTGAGATTACAAGATCAGGAATTGTTTTACCAACGTAGAGAGCTATTTTTCACAAGAAGGGCTTCTGTGAGCCCTGAGAGGCACCTAGTCTGCTTCTCAGGGGGCTGGGGTACTGTTTGCTAAATGTGGAGTACTGCACATTGGAAGGAAGGTAATTAGAAGGAGGGGGAATTTGGCTATAACAGTTTAACTAGCACTTACAAATCATTTTTAAGTGTGAGCTAACAGTCTGCTTCCCTGGGATCTGTCAGCAGAGCGTTCCTTATTTTGGGGTCAACTTAATAAAAAGTGAGAGACAGAGAAGGCAAAGCACGGTATCTGACAATGGCTAACGTAATTAGTTGTAGAAGCTGATTACAACCACCCTTACATCATTTAGAAAAAGAACTACATAGTCAGGAAATGAAAAACAAATTTCTTCAGAGAAGCCAAGTCTTCATCCTCTAACGGCTTCTATCCTGCTTCACTTAGCTGTATTGCCTGCTCAAAATAAGCTCTGCAAGAAACATGGATTCATTAGCTCCTGCTAGCCTAATAAATGTCTGAACAAACATTTACACACAGAGTTAACCTATTGCTAAATAAAACAGGGCAGCAGGAATCTGAGTGGGAGGTACTTCTGGAGCAGAACTGGCTTACCATGACGGTGAAAGGACTGTTGGGAATGTCCACCCCACCAAAGCGGACATAAATCACATAGGTTCCTGGTTTGGCAGCAGTGTAGAAGATATCGTAAGTCCCATCCTCATTTTCAACAACATCTGCTTCAGCTTCTGTCCCATCTGGCGTGAGGACGGTGCACGTCACTTTTCCCTTCCCTGCTGATTTGGCATCTACCACAAAACCAACCTCCTCACCAGTCTTCACAGTGGGTGCAATTCCAGGACCTACAAGGCAATTTTTATTACAGAAAGTGTTCAGAGGACAGTTTTCCCAGGCAGGCCGCCTGTGAGGCGCCTGGGGAGCACAGCACCAAGACATTGGTCCCAGAGACCCACAGATATGGTTTTGGGAGCAGATGTACAACAAGGGACATTTTTAAAATTGGTCAGCACAGCGGTATGCAAAAGCTGGCTACCAGCTCTCCCTCTCCTCTGCAATCAGAGAGGCTGGATGGGAACAGAGAGGAAAAGAGCTAAGTTTGAAGAAAGCAATGCCTTAACCCATACTCTTATCATCCTGCTCCTTTATGCAGAGCTAAAGACACTTTCTTCTGCCCAGCCAGCAACTCAGCTGCACTGCTTTAACATAAACCCTCCCTGCGTAAGCAGCTATAAAAGGGCACAGTAGCAGCCATGGCCACATTTCCTCCACCATTGTCCACAAACGATTTTCCACTGTTCTGCCACACATCCCAAAAAAAGAACATCATGCAACAATGCTCAAATTGTAGCAATCAGATCTAGCTTGAAGAACACTGTGTTTAAATGAGAGCTATTATGTCTTATTTGCAGTAGTACATACTGAGTACTCCTTCTTCTGACCCGCACTTGTTACCAGGTAAATGGCTCTTTTTCAAGTGGCAACAAACCTGCTGGTTTAATATCTTGGCAGTATTCCAGCACTTACTCCTACAGTGATTGTATTTCAGCTTTACAGCACTGAATCAGAAGCACTTCTTCGAAAGGGGAAATTTTAGCTGGCATCTGGCAGCAATCTCCATCTCAGCTGCTTTAAATAATTAGTGACTTGAGTTACTTGGAAGAGTATCAGATTTACCCATTAAAGCATCTTTTAAACAAATTTTGAGGCAAAGGGGATACGTCTTTTTTTCTTGCATTGTGCCAGGAATGTATTTCTGTTTAAAACAACTTGAAAGCAGCCAGCTCCTGGACAGGCCTCAGGTGCACTGTAACTGCACGATGCCCAGGTCCAGCACAATGCCCACATACTCTCACAGGTCTACAACAACAGATTAGGTTTCCCTGTTCAATTTGGACTTGCCTAGTTTATTTATTTATTCAACAATCAGGGGACTTAATGTTCAGTGGCATTCCTGTAACTAGTTCCTGTCACTCATGCTCCCTGCCTCCTGGGAGGTGGGAGCACAGCCCAAAGCCACGTGATGAACACCCATCCTGAGAACAGGTAAGGGGCAAAGCTGCGTGCTCCTACAGCAACAAATCTGGAATCCCTCCCATACACGAAGGCAATGTTTTTTTGAGTCATAGTAGTATCTTATCTTTAGGTTCTCTTCCTCCCAAAAGCCTGTTTAGACCCAAGCCAACCTTGACCAGACAGAAAAACAGCAGACACCTCCACTAGTAACAGCCAGACTAAACAAACTTCGCGAATATAGAAGCAAATTGCCAGCTATTTACATCCTCAGAATTAATTCTGTTCTCACTTGAAATGAAAAGCTTCTTGCAGTACAAGGAGCACGATGTAGTGGACACACACATATGTGTTATTTTTAAATCAACCTCACTGAAGTTCTCAGCAGGATTTATCAATGCCAAAATAAGCATCAGACAGTTGCATCTGGCTGTTTACAACAGCTCAGGCAGTTTGACAGATTTTGCTGGAGGCTGCAAGAGATCCCTGCTCACCCACAGCGCGGACACTTTTTTATCTTTAGGAAAATCCCTTCTTTAAGAGCAGCCAGATTACACAAGTCTCTAGCATGTCTTCTACACCCATCACATCAACTGTACCACGCTCAGAAGGCATCTTTACACACAGAATAAACAGCAGCAAAGACAGGAGTCAGACACCCACCCGTGGCCAAACATTTGCTGGCATCCCCAGCTGGAGATGCCCGGATCCGATAGGGAGAGGCTGGGATATCATCTCCACCATACTTAACGCCAATCGTATAGCGGCCTGTTTTGTCAGGAACATAGGTGACTGTGTAAGTGCCATCCTTGTTGTCATGGATGTCCACTCTCTTGGGTTTGCCCTCTTGGTCCTGAGGAAAGCAAACCAGAAGATTTAGGCACTATGAAGGTTTTGAATTTCTTTAGCTGGGCATCGAATCTGTTCACAACCGTACATAGGTGGTTTTAAACAGATACAGAACTGCAGCTTTTTGAAGTTTAATATATTTCACTCACAGACTAGAAACAAAAATAGACTATTAGGAGCAGAAAGGTATCAGACCACTATAAAACAATCAGTGCTATCATTAACTACTCTTTGGTTGATATGAGAATGCTAATAAGAGCAGCAGGCCATTTAAATGAACTTTTTATTAATTGTAGGATGTTTCAGGTTTCACTGTCATACTGCTATTTGAAATGAAGAACACTTCCCAAGTCCCTGAGGCACAGCTGGGGAGTCACACTGTGCAGCTCTGTCCTGAGTAAGCACTGGGTAGCCTTGGGCAGCTGCTCCTTGAAAGGTCTGAGGGCAGGGGGAAGCTTTACTGGAGTCTGCTGTTAACCCTCCTGCAAGAGGCATCCCGCTGCTAGCACACTGCAAAGTCTACAGTTAAAAGGGTCTATGCAGCCCCTTCAACTACCATTTCTCATCAGTTGCAAATCACAAGGCATTTTAGAAAGTCTTCCAAGCCTGCTTACAGGGAACTACATGTTGACTCCATTCTCTATTTTATGACTTAACACTGCCTGGGGTACAGTACAGGCTGCAAAAGAGTTGAGATTTTAGGGACAGCACAAAAGAGCTTACTTCTTACAGGAAGGCTTGTGAAACATTTGACATTTCTCATCAGCTCAGAACAAGATGCAAATGCTGCTAGGAGGATCACCTATGCACTTCCACCATAGAGGACTTGTGGAACTTGATCTTCAAAGCCCTGGCCAGGCTGGGAGCTCTGATAAGCATTTTGGATCCTTTAAGGGCACACTTGTATGCCAGAATAATGGCAACTGCTCTGGTGCACCTGAGTAGGCATTGACACAGGACAGGAGCAAGAATGCAGAAGGGCAAGTACAACCAGCCATGCCATGACCTAGGCATGCCAGAGCTGAGCTGTGTTTTATGGTCCACTAACCAGAGACCTTTTTGCCAAGGCCACAGAGTCCAGGCACCAGAAACTTAAGAAAGAGTAGTAACAAAGATAAGTCAAAACATTCCTGCAGTATCTCCTTAAGCAGCTTATGACTTCTGGCAACCTTGAGGGAGATGTGCATAGTAATTTATCATAATGTAATCCTCAGAGTGGTCATTATCTCATGGCCTTGCTGAACTACACTACTAGAAAAATGTCTCCATTTCAGATGCAAGCATTTCACAATCTTGCAGAGTGTAAGGGTAAACAAGAACCAAATAGAGCCAGCTGATGACTTTAAGACAGAAGTTTCATAAAAGCACTCTCAAGAGCTTCACAAATGGAATGCAAGACTTTCATGTACCAGACCTTAGGGTCCAGCCAGCAGCCCCACTTCCAGGACACTGGGCATGTTAGGATAAAGCTGTGGACATTTCTGAAAGGAGACTCGTGCCCACCTAGAAAACACATTTCCTGTCCCGCTTGGTTTTGTTACTTACCGTGATCTGTACAGCCAGAAGTCCCTGCCCAGCATCCTTAGCATCCACAGCGAACTCCACAGGCAGGCTGGCTAGAATGCCATAGGAACTGAGCCCTGGTCCACTTGCTGTCACTTTGCTGGCATCATATGTAGGAAGCACCTTCACCTTGAAGGGACTTAAAGAAAAACCCATTATTTACCCTCCTGCCAAGTCAGTGGCTGATAGTTGCTGCAATACACACTGAGGTACATATGGATACACCACTCCTACAGCATCTGCTGCAGGGGCAGTGGGCCCAAAACACTACTGAACCCTGAAGTCATGCAAGGAGCTGCACTGGTTAAGTAGAAAGGACCACAGCCAGTCCTTTAAATGGTGGTCATGAGCTCAGAGAACACAACTGGATTGTTAAATCTTCAGCTCTCCAGTTTCTCTCATTGCCTTACCTTCGAGGGATCTCTTCATCAGCATATTTGACAGAGATCATGTAGGGTCCCTCCTGCATAGGGGTGTACACCACTGTGTGGGTGCCATCTCCATTGTCTACCACATTAACAGGTCCCACAACTCCTAAAAAAGCAACACATTTTTTCAGCTATTTTTGTGCTATTAAAATACAATCATTTGCTGCACAAAGCTTCAAGATGCACTGCTCATTTACAGCTGGCAACAAGCTGAATTTCAATTTTTTTTTTTTTTTAATGAAAGCAGCAAGCATGGACCAATGATCACTTTCCCTTATTTTGTATTCAAAGCCATAGACTTGAGATAGATTTGTTATCCACTGCTCTCTGGGCTCCCATCTTCTTGCTGTAAACAAAAGCTAGCATGAAAATACTGGAGAAAGATCTGCCTTTCTGTACAGTCTAGGTCAAGAGCAACTGCTAAAAGTGCATTGAAGATCTTTCAAGACAGAAAATGAGTAATGCTTGTAATTGTCTGAACTATCTTTACAAGATTACATATTACTGGGATTCACTGCACAGAATTGAGCCCTAAAGCGAGTTGGTGTGTAGCATTCATCAGCTGAGTCTTTCACAATCAGGTGTTTGGAAAGGCAGGCTCGCTGCCTAGGCAGGAACACCCCGCAAGCTGCCAAAGACCTAAGAAAGCAGGATCAATTATTTCAATTTGCATTAAGCTAAATCTACAACAGATTATGTGACATATCAGTTCAGATCAACACACAAAGCAGTCTACAATTACAAGTTGGCTTTAAAACACAGAATGGATTAGAAGTAAAGCAAGCACAAAAGAAATGTATATAGCTGCCATGCAAAGCCTAAAAGCAACACCGTTGGATCCCACTCCCTCCTCCAGATGATTCTTGCTGTTGCCAACTGGATTTCCAAGAGCCAAAATTGCCAGTAGTTAGTGAGAGCTCAAACCTGTCTCAGTGTCACCCTTTGGACCACCTTTAAAGAAATCCGAAATTGCTTTCAATGGGGAGCGCCATCCCTGGGAATCCGTCTCATCCGCTAGAATTAAAGAAGTGTTACCTGAGGGGCACCTGCACAGTGGGACCTAACACTCTGGTGAGGAGGCAGCTCTCAGCTCCCAGCAAGGTGAGACTTGCAGACAGCAGTTACTCACTGCCAAGATACTGTGTCACTGAGGCATGGCTTTCTAGGTTAATGCAAACACCATTAATGCTATCACTCGAGAGCCCTGTTGCTCTCTGGGGACCACTGAGCAGTTTCACCATGATTTAGAGACTCCTGAAATCCAGGGACACAGGTTCCCCAAGTCACCGTTCACATGTTAGACTTTCGATTTATTTTTTGATGACTTAAACTAATGCACAATTATTCACTGGTGACGGCTACTCACATTACTTCTCCCAGCCCTGAAGATTAGGCTAAAGCTATCAAAGACAGTGTCTAGCTGTCAAGGGGCAGGATGAACAGGAACAGAGGGAAATGCTGATTCAAGTGGCATTGTTACCTTTGCAAGCAGGGCCAGGATGATGTTACCTGCCCAAACACAGATGTGGGCACAGCCAGATGGAATACTTTGGTTCTTACCTCTGGGTCCTGTCACCACCACCTCAAGGGGTGCTATTCCTGCCTTGCTGGCGTCTACAGTGAAGGACTGTGGGATTTTGGCTCGAACGGCTGTTCCCAGACCTGGTCCTGCTATCTTCACCTTGCTGGGATCCACAACATCCTGCACAGGAACCTTGAAAGGACTGCCTGGAAGTTGACAGAGCAAGTGTTAAACACCACAAAGCTAACAGTTACAGAGAACAAAAAGGTTTTTTTCCCCCTACTTTTCTTTACACATTTTTATTTCTATCAGTCTGCAGGCAGGAATGACAACCCCACAGACTCCACACTACCCCTCTGCTTCTGCAAAAGCCAGAAGTGTAATGATGGAGCTTCTATATTTTCACAGAATTGTTGACAACAATTCTGTTCTGATCCATCTGCTTCTCACACCTCAGGAAGAAAAACAAACATGAAAGAGGCCAGAAGCACAAGTGAAGCATCCCAGAGGCAACAAGTTTCCTTCATAGCTTACCAAGTGTGGTATGTTGTCAAAGAGAATGGGACCAACCAGAAACATCCAGTGCCAATGCATGCACAGGTAAATGTCTGGTTTAGGGAACAGTAACTATGCTTTTTGCAGTCACCAAAAATGGCAGTGTTTAATAAAATCCCCATGACAGGATCACCTATTAGACCCTCTTAGTGCAGAACAGGATCTTGAAGGCATCCACATACCAAAGGGCTATTTTCAAGACCTAAAGTATTACACACCATTTGTGCATACTATCAGTTATTTGTCAAGGGTTAGTGTCCCTTTCCCTGTCCCATTCATCTGTACCCACTCGAGCAAACGCCACAGCCTTTTCTGCCTGAATTCTGATGAAAAGCAGAAAGTCAAAACCACATCAACATCCCATAGCACAAGGGAGATGCAATCAACTGAGAACTCAGTCCTCAGTTTGACTTCTTCCCTCCTCTGAAAACCACTGAGCAAGAGCTCTTACCAGGAATATGCTCTCCCCCATACGTGATGTTAACATCGTAATCTCCTGGAACGTAAGGAACATACTCAGCACTGCAGCTCCCATCTTTGTTATCTTTACAGCTAATTTTAGATTCTGAAGGTCCTTCAACAGTTATTCCAAGGCCACCAATTCCTGCCCCTCTGCAAGACAGAAACATGCATTGTTAGAATCATCTGCTTTTAACACCAGCTTTGTAGCCTTCACATGCTATGGCTGTACTTTCATCCTTTTTGGAAATGCAGTATCCTGACTTCTATGTTCAGCCTTCAGCATGTGCTGGCATTCAAAGCTATACCTCACATTTTCCTAGAATTTTCTCCTCAATAACAATCAATCCCTGATGTTGAATGTTTGCAGAGCAGAGTAGATGATGAGGTAGCACATGCAGTTATCAGCTGGACACAACTCAACCTTTTCACAAATATTTGTACTGAGTTTAGCATCCTGCATTGTGCACAGCACTACACTTCTCCCCCCTCAGATATTCCTTCAAGATCAAACAGGCCCAGTCACCTGGTGACAACTGAAAAGGCATTTGGCTGATTTGTAAAAGCTTCTGTGAGTCCAGGTCCTTGTGCCTTCACACGTGATGGATGGCAGCCCTCTGTGACATTCACTCTGAAGGGACTATTCGGCACAGGCACACCATCATACGTCACGCTGACTGTGTGTGGACCTGTTAAGAAGAGAGAAACATGTCCTGAATTCCCTAAATACACTCATCACTTAACGTCATTCTACAGGATGCTACAGATTCAAATGTCAATATACGAGTAAGAGTTTCCTCCTGCATTTCACAAGACTTCACTAGTGTTTCGTAACTGAGATGCCATCTACACATCTTTTCTTCTAAAGCCAAGTTACCATAGAAGTCAGTTCTTCAAGTTAAAATAGAGCTAGTTCCTGCAGAACTAGCTCCTCTACTGGCAGACCTTTTGCAAAGATGCCAACAAGTTACTGGCAGACCTCAGGAGTTTGCCAAATGAAAGTGGTAGAAGAGCTGCTTGCTCTTGGTTTTCCCCTTTCAAGTAAAAGAAAACAAACCCTGAGGTTACCCTTTTCAAACGGCGTGTACTCTACTGAATATGTTCCATCAGCGTTGTCTTGGATGAGACAGTCAGTGGGGGTGCCAGATGGGGTCGTGATCTGTGTCCTGATGTGATCACCACCAGTCTTTGTCAGAGGTCGAGCATCCACAGTGAACTCAGTTGTAGCTTCTCGGAAGACATCTGCAGGAAATGTTTCAAAGAGTCACTTCAAGAAGTGCATATATTCCCAACAACAAAACATTTAGTGAAGCAGAATGATAAACAACTTGTTTGGGAACATAATTAGGTTTGCATCTGTCCAAGGATCACCATGGAAACACACAAGGCTTCTACAACTTTCAATGCTCAGAATATTCAGAAAGGACTGCAAGTCCTACAAACACTGATAACGGCATTTATTCTCACCTTTTCCTTCCACTCCTGGCCCAAACACTTTAACTCTGCTTGTGTCCACAGCTGGCTCCACTTTGACCCGGGCTGGGAATTTGGGCACTTGCTCTCCTCCGTATCTCATCTTGATTGTGTACATGCCAGCCGAGAGTGGCACGTAGGTAATGACATAGGTCCCATCTTTGTTGTCATCAATCTGGACCTCAGCTTTGGAACCAGTATCTGACACCATGTCCACCCGCAGGTCCCCAGGACCTGCTTCTGTGCAGTCGACATTCAACAGCCCTGCCTCACCTACTTTACCACGCTCCAGACCTGGGCCCGTGGCAATGACTTTAGAGACATCAAATGGCATTTCTATATCTGCCTTAAAGGGTGAGCCAGGAATGTGAACTTCTTCGAAGAGGATGTTTACAAAATACTCTCCAGGCTTCGTAGGCAGGTAGGAGACAGAGCATGTTCCATCGCCGTTGTCCGAGCATTCAATTTTAGCTTCACATGGGCCTTCTACTGTCAAACCCAAACCTCCAGTTCCTGCCCCTTTCGTATCTATTGTGAACTGGGCTGGTTTTCCAACGAGGCCCCCTCGCAGACCTGGACCATGAGCTTTTACCTAGAAGAGAATATGCAGTTGAGCTAAACTGCCTTTTTCATGTTATTGCCAGAAGACCACCTAGTTAGACTTGTTTGTATGTGAGACTCGATAAACAGGCTCTTAAAAATACACAGAAGGCACTGTCTCCTTTGCCACTCATCCTATTTTTGCTGTAAAGTTGGTACTTCCCCTCCAAAGAGGTTTCTAGGCAAGGATGTTTATAATCTTACCATAGCTGGTTTTATATAGCCATGGGATATAAAAGGTTGAAATGTTAAAAAATTTGATGGCTGTACACATATTTTTCTTGAAATACATTTCCTTAGAAAAATGCATCTTAATACATCAGAGATGCTTATCAGACAGACTTCTATTAAATTAGGAGCAATACTTAAATTTGCCACACTATGTAGGATGCATGCCATATTTCTGATTAGTTCAATGTTTTTTTCAACTACAGTGTTATAGGAATGAACTCTACAAGTCAGGGAGGCTGCAGAAGGAATCACTGAGTGCTCTGAGTAAGGATGTTCCTCGGTCTGTTTTGGCCAAGACCAAGCCAATCCTCATGCAGAACCCCACAATTCAGTTTTCAGGTATCAACTGCTGTTACAGCCCTAAACCATTCACTTACCTTGGAGGGATCTGGAGGTAATGTGGCCTCAACAGTATAGGGGCTCCCTGGGATTGGGTTGCCATCATAACTCACATCCACCACATACAGTCCTTCTTCCCGTGGGATGTATTTTGCAGTGCTGCACTCCTTACCCAGAACTGGTTCCACCAGACATGGCACAGCTTTCCTCATAGGACTGGAAATATTAACCTCCAGTTTACCCTGCCCACCAGCTCCTTTGGTATCAATTACAAACTCCTGGTCCTTCCCTACTTCCACTCCTGAAAAGACAAAACCCATACATTACTTAACATCAGACAGTGGTCCAAGTGATCTCCCATGCACATATCACTGAGGGAGCAGTTACTGGCAGAGCCCTGTCCAGTCTGCATCCCTCTGCAGGCAAAAAAATCTCCCAAGCCAAGGAAGACAAAAAACCAACCAAAACCAAATGCTTTGGTTAATTGATGCTACAAAGCTGCAGGGGAAAACAAGCCTTTAAGATGTGGTCTGACAGTATCAGAGGCTCATTTCAGGAAAGCAACAATATTTCACACCCTTGTATTCCTCCACTTTTGGAAAACAAAAAGACTCTATGAATGACACTGTGCAATGCAGCAGTTTGATACATTTGAACAAACAGCCATCGAGCCCTGAGGGAAACAGATTTCATCAGTGAGTGCTCAGCCTGGTGAAGCATCCGGCTCTGCTCACCACAAAGGACCAAACCCCAACACATGTTTTGTCCACATTACCATGTAATCTTTGCCAAAAAAAAAAAAAAAAGAAATCTAAATTAAAATTCAGTTCTCAAGACCACCTAAATAAGAGCAGTCAAGTTATAAGCTGGAGCTGGTTGATCCCCACCTGTAGCAAGTTAAAACAGAGATTGTTTTGCCTGCTCCTGTTCCAGCAGGACATGCTGGCTATCACCCAGACTCCAGAGACTTTTCAGAGGTTTCCAGCCCACAGGTACTTACTGTTTTCGAGTCCATTGAGTTTAACTTTGCTTAGGTCTAGCGGAGCAGCAACACCCACTGTGAAAGGGCTTTTAGGGATAGGATCACCACCGTAGGTTACCAAAACTTTCATTGGACCCTAGTCAGAGAATTTACAAGTTAGCTCAGTTCCTCACTTTGTACAGACACACCAACACCCAAGCAGTACATAACCACATCAACTAATCCATTTTATCTGGCCACAGCCAAACTTACTGGTTTATGGACACTAAAGCTCTCACACCACTGCAGTCCTTCAAAGTACTAAATGGTTTTTATTTAATACAGGAAGTGAGAAAAAGACAGTTCTTTCCAACATTTAATTAGACTATATTCAAGCTTCCTGGCAAAGGCTCCAGCCCAGGCTGGCTCCCACCCTCTCAGCGCTCAGACCCGACAGCTGAATGAATGTCCCAGTGCTCCAGACCAGGTATCCCCTTCCACTGCATGGAGAGACCAAAGCTAAGACTGCAAAGAGGCCGTATTATTACAGCATCTGAAATACCAGGGGTTTAAGCTCTACAAGTCAGAAAGATTAATGTTCTTGTGTATTTTGGCTGGAATGCTGCACAGCCATGGCAAGCTCCAGCCCACGATGTGTGCTCCTTTTATTCTCTCCTACCGCAGTCCATATTTTAGCTATATTCACTGTTTGCTTACTTTTCATTCTTGGCTGATTCGGCTCCCAAGTGAAATAATCATGGATGTTTCATGCAAGCTAGTGAATAGCTTCCATGATTATTTTTGGTTGTTTTTAGAAAACACACACACGGGTAGCTGTAGCAACACCATGAGACAGATAAGGCCGAATAAACAGCATTAAACCAAGGCTGCTCTGCAGCTGACGCTGCCCCTCAGGAATTTAACTACCTAGTCTGTCCTTCCCCTGCTCTGAAGAGTCCAGGGTCTCATTCATAAGCTACTGCTTAGGAACCTGAGAAAAACAGAGTCCAGGAAAGACCTATGTGTTCACAGCCTGGAGGGACAATGAAGCTACTCTAATTACTGAGCAATCTATTTTCATTTCTTTTTAATCATTGCTCTCCTGCAACTACAATCTATAAGTATCCCCTGTAAGTCCACAGCTCCTCCATGACCCATAGTACTTCTCCAGATGGAAGATCCAAGTGGGATATCTGGTTTGGGAATCCTGGCTTGTTTTACCACTGCTTTTCAGGTGAAACACAGCAATCTGGTACTGCTCACAAATGCATGGAGTACAGAGGAGTGCTTCCTTCTGCATAACAACCCTGACTGAACAAGCCAAAGCCTCTCCAAACAGTCACACCAGCCACATCCTGAGATCACGCAACCACTTTATCCAAAAACAAACGTTAGCTCTACGGTGCTTCCAAGAATTCTAATCCAGCATTATCAGCTAAAAATACTGCAGTCTTCCTTATCAGTCCACTTTTCCATAGCTCCACTCAAGAAAGCTGGTGCAGATGACCTAGTAATTCATTTGGTTGCTCAGGAGAACAAGAGCAGCACAACACTTTCATCTCAGCACCAAGAGCTCCTACGTCTTCAGAAATATGAGATTTGTGCAATCTGGTGTTTAGTGGCCCTTTACAAACACAAGTACAGCATAAGGAAAAGCACTTCTGCTTATTAACAGCTTCCACTTTTAGCTCTTTAATGGTGTTGCTAGGAAGCACCCCTCTGAACCAAACCAAGTCAGACTCAATTTTTTCCAACCTAAGGGCAAACCTCAAATGCAGACATATTTTGATGCATTCAATCTGCAGCTCAGCTTCCCTCCTCAGCACCAACTTGTTCACTTTCCTACTGGGAACTAGTGCAGCATCACCCAAACTCTTCTTTTTGTCCCTGCTCTAGTATGCACTCCAGCTCCTTTGACACCAGCAGCTTGCTGACACAGGCAGCACACCAGGACCGTGGCAGCCCAGAGCAGTTGGGGCAGCAGTCAGCTCCACTGTGGAGTCTGGGAAGGTTTGCCACCATTCTTCTTCAACTGATAAGATATGGAATGATGATGTGAGCTGCATGCTACTGCTTCAATACCTCTCTTTCCACAGAAAAGCAAACAGTGGCAAGCTACCAGTAACCACACCAGTAAACTGCATTATTGCTTTCCAATTGCCACTATAACACAGGCTTTAGGGATCCTGGGGAACAGGACACCCTGGCAAGCTTTTTCTGTTTTTTCCTCTGTGCACAGGTACTAGGGAGGGAGGTCACTGCACTAGAGCAACACAAGTTGTTCACTCTTGTATTGCTACAAGTGTCAAACCTACCTGCTGTATGGGCGTGTACCTAACAGTGTGGGAATAGTCATAGTTGTCAATGATATCCAGATCCATCACTGCCTCTCCTGGCACCGAGCTGCTGAACTGCACATCCAGGGGTGCTTTTCCAGCTCCCTTGGTGAACACAGTGAAGTGTGTTGGTTTGCCATTTTCCACACCTGAAGAAAAATGTTAATTCTAATTTACACAGAGCTCACACACACAAACACTCCCCAAGAAGCATTCAGTACCAAAGCCTAGTCAAGCAAATAGCCAAGGGAAAGGCATTGTTTCCAACTGCCTGACACCCCACCCTACTGCATTCCAGCCATACTCAGCCAGGCTGTGACCACCCTGCAACAGCTCCTCGTGGTCCAGTACTGGCCACACTACATGAACCCAGCTCTCACCAGTTTTGTTCAGTCCAGGTCCTTCAGCTTTCACTTTGCTGGCATCGTGCGAGGGGTCCACTTTAACTCTGAATGGGCTGGCAGGAATTTCCTGCAACAGAAACAACACCAAAAATTACCAAGTCAGTCCTCACTAGCCAAAATTAGACAGACAATAATTTTAAGATAATTCAGCTCCAATTCCAGCACCCTCTTGAGTAAAATTTCACCTCACTTAAACATTGCCTTACTGAGTAGTATCAGTCAAAATCTAGGGCAAAGTTTACAACTAGACAATTTGCAGGGGCCTCTCTCCCTTTTTTATTTTTTAAGAAAACTTTTCTCCCTAATTTTCATTGGAGAGTCACTTGGGTTTTTTAACCCTTAAGCAGCCTTGCCCCACCATGGAGACCACACTCATTATGCCAGTCCAACACATTCCACTTAAACTTCCCTGTCCCCAGCCAAACCCTCTCACTTGCATACCTCCAAGTATTACATAAGAGGCTTTAGTTTTTTACACTATTATAGAAACAGTGACCAAGTGCATGTGAGCTGACATGGAAGGTACCAGCTATGAACTGGCACATGCTCGGTGATCAAAGAGCAGATGAATAAAGAGTCTAGAAACATCTAGAAACAAAGATTACAAACCTCTCCTGCAAAAAGCACTTTAATAGTGTAGCGCCCGGCGGCAGGTGGTGAATATTTCACTGTGAACGTATCATTAGCATTGTGGATGATGTCGAAATCTATGTCCTCTTCCTCATTGCTGACCACACGAGCATCACACTTAATTCCAACACTGACATCGCCTAGGAAAAGTAAATGGGGGTTTTGCTACTGCACAGTTATTGCCAGCTGAACAGCCAGACCATTCCCATTTCCAGGAGTTGTTCAAGTCACCATGTTAACTGATGTAACAGATCAGATTACAATTCACTGCAGAGTTCTGCTTCCCAAGGTTTTTCCACTAAATAAGGAAAACCACCATGGAACAGTACATAATTCCCTCCTTGCATGACCCATGATTCTGATACCACAGCAACAGCCCAGCCTGCCTTTACCTTCTCCTGCATCTGTGCAGTCCACAGTGAAGTGAGTTGGCTCACTTGCTTTCAGGCCTGTCCTCTCCACACCAGGTCCAAACACTTTGACTTTCTGAGGATGACTCCCTTGACCTATGAGGACCTACACAAATCCACAAAGGTCAGAATCACACATCTCTGTCACACTCAAGATCACAGCCAAGTCAGAGCATTACTTGGAGAAGGGCTACAGGAAAGCAGGAGCAAGTGAAGGGCCCTGAATCTCCCAGGCTGCAGCTGGGTGGATAGGAGACCATGCAAGCTTGTAAAAACAGAAAGATTTATACAAGTGGACAGATTGCTAAAAAACAGAGCAGAAGGGCACATGTCCTTGAAGTTCACAGAAGGGTTTTATCATTCTACTTACACTAACAAGTAGTTGTCAGCACCAATGTCCTATTTGGCTAGAACTAAGAATTATTCATCTCTGTACTTACCCTAAATGGGCTATTGGGCACATTGGCTCCTCCCCAGACAACAGAAATTGTATGTTTGATTGGTTTAACTGGCACATAGGAGCAGGCAAACACACCATCAGGCTTGCTCTTTATCTGGATATCAATAGGGTTTCCTTCTCCATCCTAAAAAGTAGTAATACATGCAGAAAGTTCAAGTACTTTAAAAAAAAATGTTTGCATAGTTTGAACAGCCCAAGACTGTTCCAAAATGTGTCAGTTTTTTTTTTTTTGCAGAACTGCAGCTCAGAAATACTGAAGAAACATGCAATTTACACTCCTGTAAGTCCTCCTCATCTAACACTTGCTCATTCATACACTACAACACATAGAAAATTCACAGGCTCAGAGACATTTCAGTGCTTCCAAATGACAACTCAAGGAAATTACACCTTGCTTTGCTGAGGAAACTCAAAGTAACGAAGCAAAGCCATATACTTCATACACCACAGAGAAGTCACTTTGTCTTTAGTTGTTGCCTGACTACATTACACAGATCAAAGCACAGAGCTTTGAGTGAATTACACATGCCCAGAATTAAGTGGCATGTGAGTGAGTAGAAATACTTAATGCATTTTTCTCAAGAGTATTAAAGCCCTTTTGCTGCAGTTTCACATAGCTGCCTTTGGCTTTTTACCTGTGCATACATCTTCAGAGGTGCTTTCCCAGCATCCTTGGTTTCGACTGTGAACTCAGCAGGATTGTTCACTATACAGCCAGTCCTCTCCAAGCCTGGGCCATAAGCCTTCACCTAAAAGAGCACCTCAAGAGTATTAGTTTGCAGTTCATAAAGAAAAGCAAAACTAAGTGATTTACGTATGAAGACCTGCCTCCTCCACAAACCCCATGAAGCATGTGATACTACTTCAGCAAGTTTTCATTACATTAAATCAAAACCACAACACTGTTATTAGAAAAAGCTGGGGAATATCTGGCTGGGTAATATCTTGGCAAATTCAGAGCTTTAAGCAGAGGCAGCTTAAAGAGTCTGCTACCAGAATCCTTCAGAAACATCTCTACTGTAGTTACATCGAAGACATGCTATGCCATGGGTGAACTCCTGTGCATCACCTTATCAGCGTTGAAGTCTCCTGAAGCTGGTCGAATGAAGGCCATGTAAGGGCTGTCTTTTATGTCCTCATCATCACACATGATGTGCACAGCATATTCACCAGGCTCTTTAGGCCAGTATTTCACATCACATGAGCCATCATTCTTGTCATCACACTCAATTTTAGCCTGGGAAGGGCCTTCTATTGCAAAGCCTGAAAAAAGAACAAGTAGGTTCCTCATGTTAGGTTTGTGGTGGCTGCTAATTTAACACCACTTCCCCAAATAGCTTTTTGTTAGCCATAACCATCCCTGATCTCTCAATTACCCTTCTTCAGCAATATAGGAGATGATCCATGATCCATCACCCCCTTCTGGATCTCATCCCACAAAACCACAGATAACACTCCCCATCACACACACTCCTGCCTCTAGGACCTGCCTTTGATACTCTGACAGGTGTTTGTGTTTAGACCACAATGTCTTACCAGCATGGTTTTTTACTGTTGGGAAACCTATTGTTTCTCATGAGTTCATTGCTAGCATTGCAAGATATAAATATTTCAGGGAAACTAAGTCAAGTAACATACCAAGAGAACCAACTTCTGTGCCAATGGACTCAACCACAAAGTCGGCAGACTTGCCCACAATTCCCTCATGCAGGCCTGGCCCCCAGGCTCGCACTTTCTGAGGACCTGCTTCATGACCCACTTGAACTTCAAAGGGGCTACAAGAGAAAAACCAAGCATGGTATTAGACATGAGGACAAATACAGCATCTATATTTTTCCCAAGGCATTTTAATGACGCTTTACATTGGATTTTCCAAATTAATAGATGCTACCTTGTGGTGGCACAGTGCCCAACAGTGTCTTTCTAGCAGAGAGGTCATCCAACCCATCATGTGCTTACATCTTGCACCATAAATCCTGGGTGTCAAATACTTGCTCTGTTTGCTATAGTCTTGGACACTGAAATAACAGATCTCTTCAAAATCTTACAGCAAAGTCCAAGCTGCATGATCCACCACATTTTACTAGTTTTTTTAATTCATGATTTTGGGTTGGGAAGACTGATGCACATTACCCTTCAGAGCTTTGTCAAGCTGCTGCAGGCCTAAAACAGGCTGTTAAAAATGTTACAACAACCATTTGCCACTAACTTGTTTCCCCAGTGCTTCTTCAAAGGTCAGTACTGTTTTAAAAGCCCATCAACTACACAACCCACTACAAGACACAAAAATGCCTAAAAAGCTAGTCTTAGCTTACCTTTTTGGGATGTTTTGCCCACCCCATGTAATCGTGACAACGTACTTCCCCGGGGTAGCTGGATAATATTCAAATGCATATATACCATCCATAAAGCCTTTTTGTTTCACCAACTCCTCCAAGCCCTCTGTTGAAAGATCAGTTCAACATTGAACTTAACAGTTTCCATCCTGCTTTCAATTACTCAGACAAGTTCATGTTTTCTAGTATTTATTTTAGCTTGCAAGAATAAATTTCTTCCATCAGAAAAAAAAAAGGTCAGGTTATAAGGGAAGTTAGTTCTAGCTGCCCTCTAGGACAAAGACAGCAAACACTTCCAGAAGAAATACAGCAGAAAGTATTTTAAGTTACCAGACTTAATAAGTTCCCTTGTGTTTTATTTTCTTAGTCTGCAGTATGATGCGTGTCATATGTTAAAACAAAAAAGCTTAACATTTGTCAGACTTTGTAACCACAAGTATGCAGGGAATGCCTACTTTTCATTTTCTTCAAGATGAAGAATTTAGGGAGAAAAGCCTAATACGCTACAATTTACATCGATACGTCTGTTGCTGTTCCCCCCCTCCAGCCTCATGAAGCCACACAGTCAGAGCTCTGTGTGTGGAGGAGGTGAAGGCAATACAATGCACCTTTGAGTGCCGCCCCAGCCGGGGGGAGGTGACGGGCTCAGAGTACCACACAGGGACTGCTGCTGGCAGCCGCATGAGCCGGCAGCCCCTGTGCTCCCATCCTCCCAAGCAAAGAGCCACATCCAGAGCTCAGGACACACCAAAGAACCTGGAGATGGATCCTGACAGATGGTTTCTGTTAGCCTATAGGTTTCTTTCCTCCTTGTGTGCTCAAGCAGCTAGTGCCACCAGGAATACTACTCTGAGAGCCACTCCCAGCTTTATGAGCACAGGATTTCTACTCTGCCAGAGACCGTGGTGTGTGACTTGCTTCCAGTGATTGGATGAAGATGCAATGTGTACCCATAAAGCTTGGAGGCTACGGAAGGCAGACTCGTGGATGTCCTCAGTTTTGCTAACTGATGCATTAAAATGGAAAGAACTAAAACCAGATATAATCTTACCCAGCCCTGCAAATCAGAACCTTTCCACTAGACACAAAGTACCAATAAACCCTTCTGAAATCTGGCTTCTTATACAGATCCCATCAGTTCCATCACGACCTCATCTCCTTCCTGCTCTCCCTTTTCCCAGGCTCTGCTCCTCCCCCTTCTCCAAAACACATGCACAGCACAGATTCACCGCAACACTCACTTGGTCCCTTTATAGTCACTCCAAGATCTCCGCTCCCTGCTGCTCTTGTATCAACCTTGAAGTCAGCCGTCTCCCTGATGCGGACGCCCTTGGGCTGCAGACCTCGACCAGTGGCACGACACGCGTTGGGGTTGCAGGCTGCAAGGCAATTTCAGGCATTACTGCTGTCTCTCATCTCAGCATACAGGTAGCCTAGTCAGCCTGGGACAACCTTTAGTTTAATGTTGATTCAGGGCAACCACAGCTTAGCTTTCAGCACAAGGTTACAGCATTAAGGCAGACAGACAAGAGTCTGCCCAGCCGCTGTCTACGCTCCCAGCTTTTAGGCAGCAGCAGTTGGTGCAGCCAGGCAACACTGACCCCCTCCAAGGCCATTTTTTAGAATAGTAAACACTGAAGCCCTGCTGCTTTCCCGTTCAATGCCAGTTATCAATACAAGACTTTTACACAGCTATCACACAGAGATAGTTACCACAGACACAACCTTCCTGACGCCTTTCTCCTTGAAGCACACTGCAGTGTGAGGTGAAGGGTCCCTTTCACAGATAAGCCCCAGTGAACAGTATTATTGTGCTGGTCTTTCAGAAGCACATGACTGGGATAACTGCTATTAGCAAAGCTGAATTTCGCCTGTGCTTCGTTAAAAGATGTCACATCAAACCCCCCCTGCTTGTCACAGTTCACACTTTCACAGAAGTAAAGCCACCAAGCCCTCTGCAGACTGAAGCAGCCATGGGTAGGGGCAGGAGACTACACATGGCTTAGGCTTATCTTGGCCTCTTCACTCCAAGCACATCTCTGGACCTGCAGAGTGGCTACAGAAATAAAGTACCATGCACTTATGAACAGTTTTCATTACACAATCCCAGCTGTCATGAGGTCTTCAACGCCAGAGACATAAGAGGTTTGAAGAGACTTACAAACAACCACAGCTTCCCAGCATTGTAAACTGAAGATGCATTTTCCCCAAACATATTGTGCTTACATCAGGAGCACAAGTCTGCCAAGCAGCTCATTAGGTTTTCACTCATTACAACAGCTTACAGGTTTTCCCCTCACCCCTGCAGCAGCCAACACCACCCCATGTCCTACACTGGACAGTGTGAGCAGAGAGTGTGTGCCATCTGCCATCTCTGAAAGCTCAGTGGGAACACACAGGAGCATGGCTGACGTGGAGTGGGAACAGCTTGCAGAGCACTTACACAGCTGCGTCAGGCAGCTCGTGGTTAAGCCAGTTTCACTGACTGGGTCACACAAAGCTTTAGTTCACTTGCAATTTTCCTCCCCAGCCCCAACAAAACCAAAAACCCTTTTGGCTGGGACAAGCTGCAGGCTAGAAGCTTACAAAAAGCAAACAAGACAGAGCATCCTGCACACCTCTTACCAACTATGAAGCCATTAGCTGTGAAGTCCAAAATTCCACAAATGGAGGGTAGCTCAGGAGAGATGAGCAGAGATCTAAAAGCATAGGAGCACGTAAGGATGGAACAGAAAGCAAATTAGGTGTCCGTTAAGGAGGAAAACAGTAAATATAGTAATTTGAGGAACAAGGGTGGAAAACAGCAAGACACTGCATAGCTGCATAAATTACTCAAAAAAATACAAAGGGCAGCTTAACATTTGTAAGTCTAGGCAGAAAGGAAACTAGCAACAAAAGCCGTATTACTGTTAGAGAGCACTGGTTTACCCTGAGAGTACCCAGGTGACCCACTGAAACAGGATCAAGATGTTGAAAGGTACAGAGAATGTACAAGGCAAGATTCAAGCATATTCTGTGATCACATCCAAGGAGAAAAGTGGCCATCTACATTTATATGCATTTTTAAAAAGCATACCCTCTCCAACAAGAACAGTGCAAGGAGTTTTGGGAATTGCCTCCCCAGCAAAAGTCACTTTGACAATGTGAGGACCAGCTTGAATAGGTTTATAGGTGCAACGGTAGACTTGGTTGCCTTTGTCTTCCACAACAACTTCAGCAAGGCTTCTCCCCTGAGGATCCTCCACTTCCACGATCACATCACCCACACCAGCACCTGCAAAGGAAACAAGCCCAGCTGAGCCTTGGTTTCCCCACCAGCAACAAGCACCATGTTTCAGACCACCGCCAGCTGTCTGGGCTCAGCCATCCTCTGCTCCCAATTCTAGGCACAGCCTCCGTATTCAGCTTTTGCTGACAGCAACCAAACATTTGAGCAGGGAGTGGGCAAGACACAATGGTGGCACATCCATGAAGTCAAACTGGCAGGGCTCTGCTGCTCCAGCCACAGGGTTTCACAACATAGTACTGAATAGACACACAATCTGGTTACCCCCCATGGCTACCACCCTGTAGCACCTTTATCGCAGATCAGCCCACAGCCTTACCAGTCAGTTCAATCTCTCAAGCTTTTAAGTGGTTTAGATTAAGAGATTGGACAACTGAATGCTGGTCTGACAAGGATTCTCTCTGCTGGACTACATCCATTCACTTTTGTTCAGACACCTGCTCCTCTCACATCTTATTCAACTCATCACACAACAAAAACAGTTTTCTATACACTTTCAGAGGCCAGACATGTCTTTACATGATTCAGACCACTCCCTCTCCCAATTAGAGGCTGAACATAATACTTTCCTCACTATAACCACATTTAATTTTATTCCTAAACTCCCTCAGGCAGAAGGTAATTTAAAATATGCTACTCAGCATATTTTGGTGTTTAAATGCTACAAGTAACTGCCCTAAGTAGTTTCACATTGTTCTAAATGAATTAACATTTGTAGCATCTTATTGACTCATTCCTCTAGGCTACAGCATTGGCCTAATAGCAGGTAACAAATAATGTGATGGAGATGCCCTAATGAAGATAGTAGCCCTCTAATAATTACAATAGAGGTTGAAACCAGTTCATCATTGAAGTATGAACTCAAAGTAGCACTGCAGCAGGTTCTTTCTGTAGAGCTAAATACAGAACACACTATGTGTTTACAGTTTGCTCACAGTTTATCCTTCACATTTATGTTCAACCTGTCACATTCCTGTTTAAAATGAGTTGGGGAAAGAAACCAGCTAGAAACTTAACTGCTGCCATCCAGCAAATTCATGGCAAATTTCTGGGTAAGTCTTAGCACCCTCCTGCCCCAGCTCAGCTTCACACTTCAAATATTTCATACACAGCTGAAGCCTTCAGAGCAGCCCAGCTGTTATTTCACATCTGAGCTGGATGGGGCTACAAATCCTTGTCCACTTTTCAGCTTTGTATCTCCAAGGCCTTAGGTTCTCACATTTGAGGAAACTGCAGGATTTCCATCATCATTCATCCTGCTTACCTGCTGTGTAGAGGTCAAAGTAGGTAGGCTTATTGGCAATGTTCCCTGCTGCCTCCAGTCCTGGTCCCTTTGCTGTCACTTTGCTTGCATCTCCCTGGGCTTTGTCAACATTCACTTCAAATGGGCTCTTTGAGATATGCTGCCCAGCAAACAGGACTGAAACCTAGAGACAGACAGCATCAGATCAGACTCACTGGGCAGAGGCAGAGCTCAGATCACCATCATAAAGCCAAGCACAGGGTCAAGCACCTACATTCCTAACACAAAGAGTCTTTCTGTCAGAGTTGAGGGACCATCCATCCCACAACCCTCATCCCATCCATGTAGTCTAACTGTTAGCCACCTCCTTGAAGTCCTATTGATTACAGAGTCAGCCATATCAGCATGGACGCTTGAATCTGGGTGTACCAATAAAGGCAGATCACAATCAAGCAATAAAGTGGCAGCAGAAATTGCATGTTATGTTTTCAGGCCGGCTGTGGGAACCAGCCACCATGGGAAGTGTCAAAGCAACAGGATCATCCATCATAAACCTGTTTCTGTGGGCATCCAGGGAGAAAGGGAGGGAACCCTTCTCTGCAAAACCCCTACAGTGTACAGTACCAACAGCAAAGAGATACCTTATAGAAACAACCAGTTGTTTTCATCTGCATCTCTGTGACAACCCACAAAACTGGCTTTGTGAGTTGCATAAAGTGGCCCCACATGAGAGGAGAGCCAGCTGTAGCACTTGATACCCAAACACAAATGCACTTTCTCCCAACACACACTTCCTTCCCCCTTGAGATGGGAGAAGCCCAAAAACCAGATGGAGAACAAAGGCCACATCAATTTAACTTTTCTACAGGATGCCTGGGGTGGCTCTTACCCATCACTGAACAGGGAGCCCTTAAGAGCTCACGTTATCAGCAGAGCAGTGTGTCTAGTAAGAGAATACTGGTTATTGACACACAACCCACCTTGTGAGGTCCAGTAACCCTTGGAACATACTGCACTGAGTAGGTCTTGTTTTTGTCACTGGACGGCGTTATCTTTGCCTAGGAGACAAAACACATCCATCGTCAAGCTGCGCCTACACATGCCAGCTGAACTCTTTTCTGATACTGCAAACTATTTCCAGAGTCAGCAATGTTAGACACTTGTTGCTGCGAGAGCAGGGATCCATGCTATCCCCTCTTCTCATATGGAAAAACACCCCATTGGTTTTGTCTTTACAAGAGAGGAAGCAAGCCACCTTCTCCCCACCCCAGCCCTTTCCTTTGCTGTTAATTGCTCTATTGAGGCAGGCCAAAAATGAGGAGACAGTAAGTCCAATGTACAGCTGTATTTTTCTGGAATGTTGTAACATGATCAAGTGGAACACTTGGATGAGAAGTTTCTATAAACATTAAAACCAGCATTTTAACTCAAAATGATTCATGGCATCTAAATAGCTGCTTTAGCCATTCTTGCAGAATGAGTAAAGGCAGACAGTGATTTATTGATGTATGTTATCTAAAAGCAGGTCAGAGTGTACTTGGCCAGTCAAGCTAAATCTCTGCAACTACTGGACACTGGAGTTGTGTTGCTTAATTGCAGATAGTGACTTTTTTCAAGGCAATTATGAAGAAAAACTTGAGGCTTCTTGCACTTTAGATAAACGGTATTTTGCAATTTCTTTTTAAATTACTTATTTGTTAAGAACTCACTTGTGAAAGATGAAGGTTACCACAAAAACTACAGCATTCAGACTAAAATACTTTTCCATACAAGAAGACACTTAACGTACATACCTCCTCCCTGTTTCCTTCTGGATCTTCTATGAAGACCATCAAGTCACCCTGCCCAGCACTGATGGTGTCCACTGTGAAGATGGCAGGCTGCTTCACCATGTTCCCATGAGGTTCAATCCCTGTGAGACAGACACAGAATGGCACATTAGCTGCTGCCACAAAACCCGAAAGACAGTTTGGAGGCTACCCAAAAGCTGTCCAACCCATTCTCCCATGCAAGCCACCAGCACCAGTTTCCCCAGACTCCTGCACAACACCTCTTTACCCTCTGTCCTGATCTCATGCTCACAATAAGTCCTTCTCTTACAATAAAAGCCTTTTAACAATTGGTTGAATGTTTGGTACTTATCTTACTATCTCCGACCAAGTCAAGAACCCAGATGGTATCTGGATTCAGGTGAAAGCAAGTTACCATGACAGGTAATGAGGGTCACCCCCACTGCTGGCAAGTGCAGGGCTGATGCTGACAGCAAGCAGAATATGTGCATTAGCTGTTCCTTAGAAGCTGCTTTGCTTCACACAGCTAAATGTTTAAGTATGCTGTACCACAGGATGGGTGACTAGAGAGGCAGGAGAGAATTTTTGGGAAGGCTTCAGGTGAAGGCATTACCCTACAGCCAAGGGTAAAAGACTTACTTTAAGCAGGACAATTTTTACCATATTGTCCCATCTTACTCCATTTTCAAAATGCAGCAGAGTACAGACAGCACTCAGATTTACTGTTCTTTGAAATCTGCTCAGACTACCTGGCCAGAGTGAATAGTGTACAAATGGCATGCAGGAACCTCTTAAAACCATAAAAATCTTGCTACTCAGTGTGGTTTCCACTTAACTTTCAAACAATTTCCTTATTCCTCAGCACAGGACCTGCTACAGCACGCATTTACCAGCAGGGTTTCATCATCTCCCTCTACATAGTCCCGGGTCATGACATCTGTCATGGTGGTGTCAGACTGAGTGGGTGGAAGAACTTCCCAAAGTTGCTGATTCCAGACTAGCCCAAACACATATACCCTTCCGTCCAAGGCAATTATTCCTCGGCTGATTCATAAAACTGTGGGCACTACTGCTCCATAGCACAATTAGTGGAAAGTGCAATGTCTGATAGATTATAAAGGAAGTGGTTGTGGACAACAGAATTCCTGAACTTGTTTATCTCCAGAAAACAGTAACTTGAGAGCAATGCAAGGAAGATCATGTTTTTGCTAGGAAATCTGACCATTCTGATAAGGTGTTAACAATTGACATATTCATTCTTTCAAACTAAAGCCTAGATTATCATCTAGCTGAAACTGCTATGAATTTGCTCTACGTCTCTTCAGTCCATCCCACAAGCATTAGGATATGGTATTCAAGTTAAGCATCCTGCCTTCTGCAAGCACGAGGAGAAGGACTGATTATCCTCCTCTGAAGACAATTTCAGCCAGGACAGCATTAGTTACAACACTTTCTTAGCCTACACTTCATCTTCTAGATTTTACTTTCTTATCAGTGGTCTGCTTTGGATGGTTAAATGAGAACTTAGTGCACCACTGATGACCTGCACAACTCTGTACATCCCCTCTGCAAGCTCATTTCACACCAGCTCTACATGTAGCTCTCCTCAGCACAAATCCCTACAGTGCCCAGGGAGGTGTGCTACAGCTAAGGCTCGTGTTGGGAGGTTATGAGCAGCTTACATGAAAAATGGTAATAAAAAGAGCTAAGACTGACCCACTTCACAACTTGACACTCATCTTTTTCTGGAAGCACAAAAACCTGTTTCTCATCTGTCCAAAAGACCCTGCCCAGTCAAGGACTGAGCCCCTTGCTGCTGGAGTCACCTTCCAGTTCTGACATATTTTAGCAGTCAGAATTATCAATTAGTATATTTTGAGACTCTGTTTTGGCAATTAACTTCAGGAAAACGTCAATCTTTCAAGAAGAGCTACTCACTCTAAAGTAATCTCCATTAAAATGGCTCCAGAGCAACACACACATGAAAGCAGACAAAGTAATTCCAGTTTTTGAATTAATAAAAACATAACTAAAGACAAACTTGACAGATTGAGGCAGATTGATAGATGAGGGTGATCAGTTATTTACACATTTGGGGCCTAAAAAACGTGATTGTGTATTGTGGTTTGCTGTGGAAGGCACCAACAAAGGACATAAACCCCAAGCTGGATAGGTGCTAAAGCCACTTTGACTGCAGTAACTGCTCTTAAGTGCATAAATAATGTCCATATCCATTCACTCTACGACTTATATTTCAATGGAAAAATCAAGTTAAAAAAAACCCAAAGCAAGTAAGAAAACCAGAAAAAAATAAGGAAAGTTTTGTTTCTTTCAATTTCACTCTTGTACACCCAATTCTGAAACCCATTTGTTCTAAAAATCTTGAAGGACCAACAGCAACCCCCAGATATAAAAAAAAAAATTAAAAATTAAGATGCAATGGAGAGCCAAGTCTAATGCTGAGGAGATGGCCTCCAACATACCAGGCATATTAAAGGTTAAAATCTGTTACTTATTCAGTTGTGACTGTGCACCAATCTAGAACAGAACCTCATCAATAGTTACACGAAATTATCCATTCTAACGGTCCGTTAAAAAAAAAGCCTATGTAGATTTACAGTTGCATAAACATCTATGGGCAAGTCCTTCCAATCAGCAAACACAGCCTTTCCAACAACAGCTCAGAACTATTTAATGTCTCAAGGGTTACCAACCTACCTTTGTACATGTGCCAAATATTACACACTACCAATCAATTCAAGTAAGTTACTTAGAATTAGGCCACTCTAACACACATCATGCCTGGAAAATGGAAAATTGTCTCTACAGAGAGCCTGCTCAGAAAGACCGTGAGGTGATGAGGTTTTTCCTCTTTTAAGGAGTGTTTTATCACAAGAAGCATTCACTGCTAGATCAACCACCAGCCATAATACTGCTGGCCTGAATTCCACACCAAGGTTGTTTTAGCCCCATATCATGCTACTTCTCACAGCTGTGGACAGAAGGCTGTCAGCTTGCAGAACAGGTTCAGACTGGGGAATTTACATGTTAGAACTAGGAGTGTCTTTTGGACTACATCCATGTATTTCTGAAACCAGGCACCACACCAAGAGTATACAAGTGAAACTTTGAAGTCGGTTAGTTACAGTAGGTCTGAAGTTCAACATAAGCAGAAAACCCCACCCAGCTTTCTGAAGAGTTACTGCTCCATGCAGCTTCAGCTCACCAAGTCCTTACCTCTGCCATAAGCCCTTGCTTTCTTTGGATTCAGTTTGGGTTTTAAAGGAGCTCCTGGTTTCAGCTTGGCTTTGGGGAACTGGGACAGGTAAGTCATCACAGAGTGCTCATCCACATCAGGGTGGATAATTTCTTCAGGGGTAATAACCTGAAAGACAGTGCAATTAAGTATATTGTACCAGTGCTTGGTTACCACATGTCAACACAGAAGCAGAGCTCTGACACAAACTTAGATTTCAAAACTCCCACATGCTAATGAGATTTCTTACATTTATTTTCCCTTTGATACACACAACATCATTTATTATCTCAGGCAAGAAAATCAAGAAGCTCATTATGGTCCCAGTGCGGTTTGGGGGCTTTTTGTGCCTTGATCATCAGGGGTTCTCAGGAGACTGCAACAAGCTTAATGGTATCAAGGCAGGACAACAGTAGTTATGTTCCCCTTGAAAAGTGATGTGGGGATAATTGATACTGAAAAAATTAGTAATTCATAACCCTGTATGCTACAGCCCTGAGTGGCAAGGCTTGCAAAGTAAAATCTGTGACCAGTCTCTTCCCCTTCTTCCACAATACAAGCTGTCTCAAAGACTTCTGAAATTCTGTCCAACTTTATCAGCATGAAAAGAATCCAGTTTGTAAATACAGTGCTCTCTTTTGAACATTATCATTGCAGGTGATTTCCTAAGCCAGTAAGTTTTTCTTCTGTGGAATTCAGTACAGCACAACAAACTCACTCCATGGACTAACAGAACAGACACCACCATACAGGCCCTTTCCTCCCACCTTACATGCTGCAACAGCAGCTGTCTTCAGCAGAGACACCTACACAAAATCTTACAGCCAGAGCTCTGAAATGTAATAGTGCATTTCCTTACAGTGCACCCTTTCTAAAGCAATTCTACATCAGTTAACTAACTTTTCAAAGCATCCAAGCAGCTTCACCTGCTTTCCTCAATTTAAACTCCAGCTAGTCACAAGGCCAATGCTGGCCACTGTGCTCCCCACATCTTGGCAGCCCACGTCTTGGTGGCCTTACCTGTGGCACACCCAGCCAGTCATCCGCCTGCTGCATGGCTTCCCGAGCATTGTCCACAGGCTTCTTTGGGTCCCAGGTCTCCCAGTCAGGGCACAAACCTGCAAGCACATTTCAGTTGTTATGTGTTATCCTGCCAAGGTGCTTCCCTAGCTGAAGAAACCAAGTGCTAACTCCACATCCCCTTGTGCTACATTGCTTTGCAGAAAGACATTCAGAACTTTGCGGAAGTAACCAGAACAAGACAAGCATATGCTGCTCACTGAAACACATCTAAGATAACAACCAGTGTAGAGTAATAGAATGGTTTAGGCTGGAAGGAATTTTTAAAGGTCATCTAGACTAGTCCCATCCCCTCCCATGAGCCGTAACATCTTCAACAGAGTCCTGTGCAACCTGACCGCGAATGTTTCCAGGGATGGGACACCTACCACCTCTCTGGATAACTTTTGGAAGGTGCCACTCTAAATTTAGCACAACATCCACCATCCTTTATGTTTCACTGGTTCTCTTTCAGCATATTTGGCAAAGAAAATTTCAACTGCTTGCCACAGCAGCCTAGATTGCATTAGATGAGCACCAGGAATCATACTAGCAAGGCTATTCTATAAGAAGGTGAGGAAATTTTGCCTTTTTCACACTTCATCAAATTATTTGCCTTAAGCAGCTCAGTCTCAACTTGCTAAACATTGAAGTTTCAGGTAACATGCCGCTTCTGGCTGCTCTGTGCTCCCTCTGCAATCCTATTTCAGGAGAACAGATGAAGTCTCCCACTGCACCCTGAAGTTGAAAGGTTGTTGGCACTTGCTGTGGGAACAAGCCTTTCTTCCAGCTAGGAGCCAGCATTTGTGCCTTTGTCCCTTGCACCCAATACAAAGAGTAGACATGGCGCCTCCCATAATGCAATCACACATTCTGCTTCAGGCCAGAATTTCTCTTGGCCAAATAGTTTATAGCCTGTTGCTTCCTGCAGCTGGTCTCTCTGGCCTCTTTTGGTTTTCTTGAAAGCCTCATTCCAGTCTCCAGCTCAGCAGTGAAAACCTCCTCCCATAGGATGACCAGCCACAAGGACAACAAGCAAGGAAAATACTGGCCATCAGAACAAAGGACTTACCTGGAGCACAGCTGTCAACAAGAGCACCCAGTGCTTTGCCATCCTGCCAGTTCTGATTGAAGTTTGTGATTGGCAAGTAAGGAATTTTGTTCTGGATCCAGCCCAGCAGCCTCTGCTTAGGGGTCTGCTTCTTTGCATCGTCATCACCTTCATCTTCCCACACTGGCATAGAAATGGAGTAGTGCAGGATAAGGGTCCATATCAGGCCAAGGATCAACTTCAAGTTTCCATCAACTATGGCTTTACTATCTGGAAGACAAAAGACATTCAATTGATTATTTGCCATCCTAAAGGGAAGAGGTGTGTTTTTAAAACAGTGTGCCTGCACTCATGCACAGGTAATCAAAGACAAGAAGACTGATCCAGGCCACTGCAGGCACTTGTTCAGGTAGAGACACCATTCCTCACATGGTACATTAGGCAGGAGGAAAGAGAAGAGTCAAAGGACTCAGTGCTCTCCAACTGCCTTGAGAGATCAGTGCTCTCCAAGGGTGGTGTGACTTGCCCTTCAGCTTTACAATCTTAGTTTAGGAGAACTGGCAGTTTAAGATCTCTGGTATTTTGGACTTGCATGATAAGTGCTACCTGGTATTTTGTAATGGCATTTGAATCTTATGAAAAAGGCCAAACAGCATGTGACGGAGTTCAAAAAAACCAGCATCCCAACAGGCATGAAACACTCCAGGGCATAACTAAAAGCACCGTTTAAGAAAGAGCATTTATATACAGAAACACATCTCCCACACACATCAATAATTTGCATTAAAAATGGTAGGGGAAAAAAAGTGCTATTCTGTAGTGTAGACAAGCAAATACAGAGTTTGGAATAAGTCTGGATATATCAAGACCTGCATACAATCAGCAAAGTGGGCAGTGGAGGCCCATGGAGGATTCTTTGCGCCATCACACAAGATGTCATCCCTTCACCCTACAAATTCAGAGTTACAGACAAGAAGAGCCAGCTTTGGCTTCTCCATGTCACACTCGAGCTTAAGAAAAACTTATCACCAGGGTGGCCATGCTGCTGCTCTGCTTTAAGATACACCATAGAGCTAAGCTTAAAGCTGCCAGGTATCAAGGTCAGATTTTTGTAAGCAATGTCTGCAGGATGCTTTACTGCTTGTTTGGCCTTGAGAAGTGACCACTACAGTTTAGCGAATTCTCAAGCAAGTTATTTTAGCTTTAATGAGTCACAGATTGGATGTCCTCCCTCCCTTTCAGCTTGTAGTTGTTACTCAGGTTGTATTACACTGCTAACAGCTACAGTTTTTTCAAGCTCATCCAAACCAGAGCTTTTCTGCAATGTTTCAGGATGCTCTCAGCCTGACAGTTCCTCTTATTCACGGTAGCATGCTACAGCACAGCATTTTTCTGTTCTTCCCTCCATTTCCGTGCAAACTGTTACAGAAATCCCTTTTCAGTCAACAGAAGTTACAAGTCACCTGGAAGCTTTTGCCTGCTCTCCAGCTCCTGCAGCAAATGCTGGAGTAAAGACAACTACAACCATATAGACTCCTTTTCATGCCACCAGAATAACTGTACAGGGATCTTACTAGTCCTAGCTAGCTAAGTAAAAGTGTTCCATAACTGGATTGCATTCTCCAGCTCGAATTCAGAGTGTTGACAGGCAGAGTCCTCCAAGATGACTCTCCCTGCGCACAACACCCACTGGGCATGCCTTACCCGCTCCTCTTCAGCTACAGAGACCACAGCAGCAACCCAGCACCATCTTATCAACACAAAAAGATCTACTGACTTTCAAAACAAGTGATTATACAGAATGGTGCCGAAGAACACTCATCACCAGGGTGCTCCCTTTAACCCAAAGCTCAGGCGAAGTGGTTAATATTTACATGGTTTCACAATAGAGTGGTATGTCCTAAACAGATAATACTGTAACTTCAGGCCTCGAATGATATTTGGACTTTCTGGATAGTTAGTGTCTGGTTTCTACTCAGATTTTACTTGTATGGGATTTTAAACACCAGTTTTGACTAATCTTACTGAATTACGATACATGTCTGCCACATGACTGCTCACTGCCGATTGCACATCCAGTCCAAGATACACAATAGATAGCTATGAGGTGATTAAGCCCCGCCAGGTTTTAATTACAGGTTCCAAGGTAAAAGTCTACATCACGTAAGCAGTGGGTCTCCTAGCAACAAGTAAACAAGCCCTACTATTACCCATTTCTGTCCTCTTTCCAGCTAAGCTGCAAACCAGTCAGTGGTGGGAAGATGCTCCCTTATACCAAGCTATCGGTACAAGCCCTCACTGCCCACCTGCCCCCTTGTCCCAGGAGGCCCTCCATCCCACCCCATGGCTTGACCACCAGGTCACACTGTGGTGCTGCAGCACACTAAAGGCTATCCCATCTCTGCTCCAGAAATGCCTCCAAGATTCAGTTTCAGATTTATATTGACATCGGCATTTTTACTAGAGGGACACAGCGATGATTTAGTATGCTACAAAGCAAGATCATTTCAGAAAGCTATCCAGCATTTCCAGGGAGGAATGCCAGGACAGAACCACCTTGAATGCAATGCTATGCACACATTACTCGAGATAAAGAATGGCTCATTTTATATTTATAGCACATAAATAATGTCTCTGTGTGGCTGCATTGAGGTTACTGCAGCAACCAGACGTCTTCAGAGCTTCCCCCAGCACCACATTGCCCTCTCCAAAGGTACAGCTGGGCTGTGGTCCTTGACCTGGGGAAAAACAGCCTGTACAGGGCTTCCCAGCAAGAGCAAAAATATCCCATCTCATCAGCCTCATCCAGAGAGGCTGGGCACAGGGCTGCTGCCCTGATGACAGGAAAAGGTCACCACAGGAACAGGACAGCTCTTCCTCTCTGGGGTTGGTGCCATTGCCACAACAGCACTTTGTTAGCAAGTTAGCAAGCTCTCACAGCCTCCCAGCTTCCTGACATGCATAGGGATCTCATGATGTAATTTTTTCCAAGCTAAGGAGGAGGGCTTGCCTGCTCTCATTTGGGGTGGGGAGTAGGGAGGGAGAAGAACTCCTGGGCAGGACAGAAGACGTTATCAGCAGCCAGCAGATCTGCCCAAATGCCCTTCCTCCAGGCACCCCACTCCCAGCACTGGCTCACAATCTCTGTCACTATATAAAAGGATCCTCCACGCTCAAGAGAAGACCAAAGTCCAGCTCAAAGCAGGCTTAGCTTCCATGCACTGCTGTAAAGCTTGGCTACACCTGAGCACTCGGCCTCTCCATTAGAGCCTCTGTTTTAGTGCTGCCTTTTTCATTACCTGACTAAAAATACTCAGTGCATTCTCCTCGTGGTCTGTTGGGCTTTAAGATGAAAGTGGCACCCAGGAAGACATGCATCCATTCACAGGTCCTGTACAGGGAGCACAGAGCTGGCCCTGAGAATGCTCAGTACAACCAAATTTGCAAGCATTCCCTTCCAGTTCTGAGCGCATACTGTCAGTGTAATACTGCCAAGGTGTTGGGATAGTGGAAAAAATAATATATTCCAATGACACTTAAGCACCAACAATCATAACTGCAGGCACTGCTGGTACCCCAGCTCAGCTGGCTTTCCACTGAATTCCCTTCGTTCCCTGATCTGCTTCAAGACACTTTCTGGCCATCTCAGGCTGGAAAACAGATTACCAGCAGATAAACAGCAGATTTCCACCACTGCTTTTCTACTACAAAAATTATTTTCAGGCATACTTACTACTCACACAATCAATATTTTACAGCTTTACAGAGCCTTTAAAGTTATGTTTCTCTATTGCTCCGCTGGAGCTCATAGTAAATTTACAACACGGAGATGCACACTTGTGGTCAGTGCTTCTGAATGGCAACAGTCTGGGCCCTTACAATTTATCTCCACCACCCCCAGGTGCATTTGGCATTCAGCTTCAATCAGTTAGGTAGATGGGAAAAAACTGCCTGCTTTCAGCTGGGAGAGTGTGTTTACTCCATAGCACCAGCCACATTTCCGCAGATTAAAGGAGCCCTCTCCATGCAGGAGACAGCCACTGGTCCCTGCCTTCCTGTGACTTGGAGGAAGCGAGTTGTTGTATCCCATCTGCCAAGAAAATTTAGCAGGGCTGAATCAGCTCTTTACAGCACCATTGTAGACAGCTCTAATGTAACCTTTCTTGGAGAAAGCATGGTCATCTGCATAATTTGCTTTATTCGTGTCACAGTGCTTATGCTAACATCTGCAAGATGCACTTAGAGGTGTGCCAGAGAGCACTGTTCCCTGGTTCCCGGTAGGAGATGTGTGCTTTGGAGATCAAAGTCCCTGCACAGCTGACTCATACCTGCTGAGAGACACTGGACTTCTACTTTCAAAGGGCACATTATTATGGGAAGCCCAGGCATGGGCTGGAATGAAGCAGGCATGAAGCATGAATCCATGCCACAGGACCTCTCTCTTGCCTCTCACCACTACTCAGGAGGACTTCAGCTCAACTGGAAACAGACAACTTTAGAAATGCCATCTAGAAGAGCCAATGGATGAAGGCTTTGGAGAGGGGATTTTATGCTGTTTTTGGTAGGTTTGGGGTTTTTTTATTATTATAACTAAGAATTTTGTGGGTGTGACGTGCAAGTCCTCCTGACACTCTTGCTGTGGACCCCATAATTCTGAATGCTGTAAGGTGACCACCTTCAGATAGTCTGCAAGTTCTCATGGCTAGACATGCTGTACTGAACCGGCAAGAAGCAAAAAATGCAGAAACGTTCAAGTTTGGATTTAACACAAAACTTCATTCCCACCTACACTGTTCAACGTGCATTTTAACTTCAACTCTCCAACTAGCTCTCCTCCTCTGAAAGTGCCCGATGACAATCCAACATCAACAAAATAGCAGCAGCCATCAGCAAGACACAGCCCCCGTTCAGCTGCAGGCAGGCAGGAGCCATCTGCAGGGAAGGGCTGCTGTCAGCCCACTGCTGAGGTCCTGCTGTCAGGGTGCATCTCGACACAACCTACATGCTGACTGTGGGGGAAAACCTGCCAGCCAGACTTAAGCTGTTCTGCAGAATCAACAACAGTATTGAACAAGCAAGCACTCACTCTTAAAAAAAAAAAAAAGAAGCTATATATAGCCTACAATGTTAAGTTTTATGTAGAAGTACCCTGCTTCTTAGTCAGCTATTAAGTGGCTGCCTAGTAGGGTGAAGAGGAAAACAGGCTGAACCAGAGCTCATTTGCTTCCCCCATCACACCTCTAAGTCTAGATTGTAATTCTTCTCCTTTTATTATCCTATTAACTAAGTGGCAACCCGCCCAAAAAATGGATTATGGCAATTCCATAGGCCAGCAGTACATACCACTAGTATCAGTCTTGAAAAGAAACCAAGTTTCAACTGCTCAAACTGATTTATAATTGTTGCTCTATACTAAATATTAATATGATATGTTACACTTGGACTGCTAAAATCACGCTCCTCAAAGCAAAAAGAAAGATGTTAAAGTGCCAGGGCTTCAGCTACAGGGTGACTAGTCTGAGCCAGCAGAGTGACCATTTTGAGACAAATGTGTCATTTTCATGGCTTGGGCCACAAAAAACTTCCCAACCCAACCTACCAAGTGGAAAACTGCCAATGCTTGGTCCTCTGCATTTGTGCTTACAGCTGCCCCAAGAGCCAGTGCCAGAACTGAAACCTGGCACTGGTTTGAAACTTGCACATTTGTCTACTCCAGTAGAAATCCCTCAACTCTACTTGGAAGACGTGGCTAGAACTATATGACCTTTATTAGGTCTATAATTCTACAATTTAAAAAAAAAAAACCAAACCCAAAAAGCATTATAAACAAGCTTGTGACTAGTATTTTTTGCTCATGTGAAAGTCTGCTCTGCATTCAGATTAAGCGTAAGTACTACCCAAACTGTGGCAATGTTCCTTAAACTCTGCCCTACAGTAGAGCTGCAAGTCATTCTCTGTTGGACAATTAGTGGAAACAAGATAAGCAACCGAAGCAGACAGTTTCCTTACTAAATCGAGCTAGTCATACAGACTGTGGAAGTATTGCAAAACAAATGAAGGACTGAAAAAGCAGCTTTTGAGTAGTGACATTTATTTTTTTTTAAATATTTTCATGGCTGAGGCTGCAGTCAACACAGCTTGTTCACTGTCTCACAAAGCCATCTCAGAAGCTTTGCTGTTGATTTTCACCCAGAGAAGTTAAAACACAACCGGCACTGATCTTTGCATTCACCTTCTCTAAAAAGTGGTCTTGCTCTTAATATTTTATGTCTTTCCTAGTTAAACTTTTGTTCTATGCATTATATGGAGGGAGAACCCGAGACGCATTGTCCTCAATACAAAACAAAGGAGCAGTGTCACCAACAGCCCTTACTCCTTATTTCCAGACATCTAAGTAATTTTGTACAGCACACACAAACTTCATCTAAATTATGGATCAGTTATGAAGAGACTGTAAGAATTTTAAATCTTACTGTCTTTAGGTGTCTGAGCATTTCCCCACCTCTAGTTATTCTCACCTATTGTTAAATAGTTATAGCAGCTGGGGGACAAAAAAATTAACCAATCGTTAGGGCTTAATCTTCTGGAACAGAGAAAACACCACACTGAGCAGAGCTGCATGCCAAACAGAAGTATGCAGATGAGATGGAGCTGAGCAAGCTGCCCAAGGAAATTCTTTGCTGAAGCATACAGTATGTGTTCATAGACTTACTGTGCCTGCTAAAGACATTAGCAACATCCTCTGTAGGGATAATATGTCTTTAAATCAATTACAGGGGTTCCTCTGTGCTTTGAGAACATACTGCAACCATTTCCTCCAGTGTCCCTTAAGCCCAGGTCCACATCCCAGCTCCTCAGGGTCAGCACATCGCTTGTCTCCTGCTGCTTGCAGCCGCTCACCCCACAGAAGCACAGCCTGTGCCTGTTGCACAGAGCTGGCATAACACTGGCCAGTTTTGTGGATTCCTAGCTGGGACCTGCCAGCCTCTAACTGCAACGTGCTCCAGTCCCATTGCATCTCTGCTTCTCAGCACTGTTAGCAGGCAGAGCTGTGACCCCCAGGTGTTCCTCAACATCCAGCTTACCTGAATACCCCTGGACCTTCAGCTCACCAGCTCCCAGCTGAGCTCCCACCCTGCCAAGGCACAACCACTGCTCAGCTTCACCAATGCACCTCAGGGAGTCCATCACCTGAGGAAGTGTATCTTCGGGAAGTCTAAGTGATACACCATGTACACTCAGAGATCCACTAAGCCTTTTACAAGGTAGGTTTTCCAGAGGAGGAATGACTTTTCACTGGAAGGTTGTAAGAACAGTAACTGAGTGCTGAACTGGGCATGGACAGGACAAAGTAAAGAATACGGGGTTTTATTTTTTTGCAAGGGACAGAAACCATTTTCTTCTAGGCTTACTAGGGTGACTGGCTCTTTAAAAAATAAGAAAAAAAAGAAAAAAGGAAAAAGGGAAAAAAGGGAAAAAAGGAAGAAATAGGAAGATTCCTTTGTGAGACATTTTCAGATTTGAGATATAAAACATTACACTTCATAGGGTTTTAAACTATTAAAAGAGTGTTTATTTTAACTGGATTTGAAACCAGTCATGTCAGAGAACTTCAGGCCACTGTTGCATCCATCACCCTGTACTGTCTATGGTACATGTTGGGCCTCTGGAAAGGATCTCATGAGGTGGAACTGGCAACTGAAAAAATAAGTTCAAATCCAGTCCTTTCAGTGTAGGTTTGGCAGGAAAAATTTCATACAGACTTTTAATACAGTAAAGAACAAAAATAATCAAACCAATGGAGCTCTCAGGAGAAAAATACAGATTAAAATAGCTCTGCCCAACTTCTTAATAGGTACTCAGAGACCACTCACATTTCATATCCAGAACAGAAAGGCATAATGTGAAGCAAGTTTAAGCCAGCAGTATAACAGCAACAGCAACCAACCCAGCTTCTCCAAGAGAAACTGAAATCACTCAAGGGGGCTTGAAGGAGCAGTCAAGAATTTCAAAATTCGGAATTGTTAGGGTGGGTGGAGAAAACAGACAAACTGCGGGTGGCGTATGATCAAATTCCTTAATACTTTCAGTCTGAACACACCTAGGTTTCTGCTGCCTTCAGTGCCATATCATACCAAGTTAAGAGTAATGCTTCTCATATCCTATGTCCAGGAAGAGCCACAGGCAGGTGTTAGTGCACATCCAACCCTTGCTGTGAAAGCTCCCTCTGAGCACCAGGAGGGCTCCACACTGCCAGCACGCTGCTGGGATAGGATTAGCAATGAGCAAGGATGCAATACAGAATAATCAGAGCTGCCATCCACAGTGGCTATTTCGGACTCGGCTGCTCCCTGCCAAGCAGATCCCCACTCACAGTTGCAGCAGAGATACCCAGCTGAGCCACATATAGGAATGCTGCACCCATTATCTGAGATCCTTTTGAGGTGGGGGGAGGAAGGCGTCTGAATGTTCAGCCTTTGTAGAGCAGCAAGTTGCCATGAGTGCTGCTTTGCCCGCAGCCATCGAGCCCCTCGCCAGCCTGGCGGGGCAGCGAGCCAGCGCCACACTGACCCCAAAACCCCGGCTTGCCTCGAGAACTGGCACGGCCGAGCACCCGACAGCCAGGGGACAGGAGGCATCACAAGGGGGTTCCCCCACCTCTGGAACCCCCGTGCCCCACCTGCGGCTCCCGCCCTGCACACTGCCGGCGGCACAGCGGGCTCCGGGCCTGCCGCGGCACGACGCTGGCCATGGCATCACTGCCAAAACCACCCCACAATGGGCCCTGTGAGCACGGCCCCTGCACCAGCAAAGCACATTCCCCGCTGCTGAGCTCATCCCAACGCCCCTCGGTGCTGCTCCCGGGTGGCTGGGACACCGCGGCTCCCACTTGCCTACGCCGGGGAAAGACAGCGCAGGCATCCTGCACCGGCACTGAACAAGCAGCTGACGTTCAACCCCCTCGATGGCAAAGATCCACGTTTCCAGGGAGGAATGAGTGGAAGCTGGGTGGCAGAGCAGGAACAGATCTGCAGCCTCTTGATGCTTCACTATGCAAAGGGAGCCCAAGCCTGCATGGGACAGCTCTGCTCCCCATGGGCTCAAATGGACTCAACAGCCACCCATCCTCCAGGACAGCATATCTGGCAGCATGATAAGAGCAACTACATCAACCTCACAGCCCACAGGTGGATTGGGAAAGCCCCGGACAGCACCTGGCAGCATGGGATGGGACTGTAGGGAAGGGCCTCAGGATAGCACCCACACGGACACTCAGCCCCAACAGCCCCGGGATCAGCGGCGGGTGGAAGGAAGGTCCAGGAAGCCATGGGACAGCACAACACAAGGCGTCCAAGTGCTAATTAATCATCCAGGAAAAACTTGAGAAGGAAAGTCCCTGCAGCAGAGAGTGAACATGACGGAACTGGATTTCTGTTAAATGATGGAGGGAGGGGGAAGCAAGGCATCCTCCTGGCCTTTGCCACACTCTGCTGAGAAACACTTGGCTCAGCTTTTGAAACCAAGTGACAGGACACAAACTACACCTCCCTCCTCCAGACATGAGACAGGAGTGAAAAGGGAATGATCCTATACCATGTCTGTGCTCCCCAGGAGTCAGTACATTTACTGCCATGGCACAGGAAGGCTTCACCTTCCCATCAGAGCAGACAGCTAACCTGAGTCAGCAACACTGCTAGCCAATTCACAGGAAACGAGTTTCAGTTTAAGCAAGGCATTAAAATATTAGTCAACTGTAGAACTGTCTATACCTTGCACAAAATACCTCTCTAGGAGTCTGATCAACTAAAGGTTGCTATTCATTCACATGTGCAAGCAAAAAAAGTACCTCCTCACAACACATCTTGTGCATACACAACTAGAAAGCCAAGCCTCAATCAGAAAGGCTGAGCTGATAAAAATAACTTCAGTGCCAGAATACTGCAAATGACAGAACAAAGCTACAAATTGTCTCCGAAGCCTAAGAGTCCTGTAACCATCTCTGTAGGATTAAGGTAATCCTAAATCTCACAGGTTAGTTCAGGTCTCATCAAGGTCAAAAACCTGTCTAGTCCTTGCAAAGACCTCCCAAGGGTTTGCAGAGGCATTAGGTGACAAGCCATTAGCGCTGTGCTGTATCTCACATTACTGATGGAACGTTACACCAAGCTTCACTACAGGGGACAACAGCAAGGTCCACCCTCAGGCACCAGAGTGCACTGGAGATGAAAGAATTGCAAGAGACAGGGCTGCAAAAAAAAGATGCCTCGGCAAGACCAAAGAGGCAAGGAATAATCCAGAGGTTTCCAGACACCAAAGTGACCTCTATGCTACTAACAGAGTGTTTACTCACACTGGGGGTAGGTCAAGATAGTTATATGGAACAGCATGTAAAATCTTGCCGAGATAAATGAGCCTATTCAGATAGGGCTGTCTAACATCTTCTGTGCAGCAGACGCCAGGCACAAAAGCTGCAAGGGATGGACTTTGTGAAGCCAAAACCAACACATTAGAAATTATCAGAAGTGATTACTGTTTGGGGAAATCCTTGGCCACAACATCCACCAAGACTCAATTTTTCCATTTGAAACCAGAATTGCTACACTGACTGTGATTCACTGTGCACAGGGCTGTTCAAAGGAAATCCCCATTCATGCAGCCCTGCACAACTCAACCCATCTCCACTCCGCACTGCAGCACCAAAGTACTGAGGACTAGAGCACATTTTGTGGTCTGGGGTTAGTAACACATCAGAAAGTACCCTGCCAGTTACTTCAGTTCTGCAAAAGATTTGTGGTTTGTCTCAGTTTTGATCATCTCTGATTCTAAGCACTTAACAGCACTGCTCAAAGCAGGCTTGTTTTGAAGCATATAAGCCCAGGTACCATGTTACAGATGCTCTGCAGCCCTCTGCAGTATAATGACAGAGTTATTCCAGAATGCATCAGCACATCAGCTATCTCTGTCCAACCCTTTCCCTGAGAAGCAACAGGAAAGATAATTAAACTCTAATGCTCTGCTCAGTTCAGCTGGGATAGAGTGAATTTTATTCACAGTAGCTGGAATGGGGCTGGGTTTTGGATTTGTGCTGAAAACTGTGTTGATAACAAAAGGATGTTTTTGTTACTGCTGAGCAGCACTTACACAGCATCAAGGCATTTTCTGCCTCTCACTCCACCAGCGAGTTGGCTGGAGATGCACAAGAAATTGGGAGGGGACAGCAGACCCCCAATGACCCAAAGGATATCCCATACCACATGGTGTATCCCATATCATATGGCTCAGCACGAAACCAGGAGAAGGAAGGGGGGACATTTGTAGTGATGTCACCGGTCTTCCCCACTAACCATGACATGGGGTGGATGGCTGAACACCTTCCTGACCATAGGAACTGCAGAATAAATGCTTTGTTTTGCTTTGCTTATTAAACTGTCTTGATCTCAACACATGAGTTTTCCACTTTGACTCTTCCAGTTCTCTCCCTCATCTCACTGCAGGGAAGTGAGCGAGCAGCTGTCTGGGGCTGAGTTGCTTGCTGGGCTTAAACTACAACATGTGCAACTCTACCCCCAGTGCAGATAAGCACAGGCACTGTGGAGATACCCTCCAAATCTGAGCTGTTTCATCAGTTCATCTTGACATTCAGACATAGTACTCATTCAACACAAGCAGCACCAGAAGCAGCCCAACACCCACACACCACAACACCAGAACTGTCTCACTAGGCCACTGCCCTTCCACACTGCTGTGACCATGTGAAACACCCAAAATGAGCCATCACCACAGCATTGCCATGTGAGTGTCCATCAGGAGGAAGTGGCACACAGCCAGACTGCTTTCTGCAGTTGCACACCAAGTGAGGGTGTGCAGGACACAGTCACTACAAACACTTGCATGGCCTGGAAGGCACTGCTGCTTTTCCATGACCATTATGAAGATGTCTTCAAGTTTTTATGTGTAAGCCAGCCAGATTTAACTCCCGTGAGCTTTCACATACAGACACCTATCCTCCCCTCCTTCATCTCCACTGGAAACCACGACCACCCCTCTCCAAGAAGGAATGAGGGCACTTTCTTCCTGGATTGCCAATTCTTAAGTAAAAAATATTCCATGTTGTGCAGCTGCATCTTGAAGGAAAAAGCTTTCCCCTCTTTCTGGGGAAACAATGAAGTTTGAACACATTTTTGTATGCTTGTGCAATACAGCCATAAACACACTTCCATCTGCACATCACACAAGGCTCTCCCCTGCACAGTGGCGATTTGAGCCCTGTGTGTTTAACATCCCACACACGACAGCGCTGTGTTTATACGGTTTCAGCTACAAGCCGCTAACATAAGGAATAGACGCTTGGCTTGAGGCCCAGGTAATTCATCCAAGGGTGGCAGCCACTATCAGACAGACCTCTTTTGAGAGAAGCTTTCATGAGCGGGAATGCGGTGGTGAATCTGCAGAGGCAGTCTGCACGGGTGGTCTCCAAGCACCTTAAAGAGGACCATCTGGGATTAATGGTACAGCTTGAGCACACATTAGCCCCAGCTGTGCGACACCCGCTCATGCAAACCACGTAGCCCAGCCTCCCTCTCAAACTCACTCCCTGCACAGCAAAGCTTTGCTTCAAATGTGTGAGTTTTGCATGGCCCTGAGCAGTCCAGGTCCCCATCTCATCCCAGCTGCCATGGGCTGGCCAGCCACAGGCCTCAGAGCTACCCTCCTGCACCGTGGGTCCTGTGCCATGCCAGGACTCTGCTCAGGGGTCATCCTCCCACTCCTAGCAAGAGGCAGAGTCAGCTCTGCTCATCTGACACCATCAGCCCAATCCAACTTTGTCAGGAGCTGCTCAGCCTTAACGGGCTCTGGCTGCTAACAGTTTCCAAACTTGCCAGTGCTCAGAGGGATACTACCTTTTCTCTCCAGAAACTGGACTTCAAATCCTCCAACTAAAGGCTTCACACAAGCCTCTCCAAACTTGACAAGCTTACAGGTCTCTCCCTAGTCTTAACGGGCAGCACTCCACCACACACATGCTGACCGAGAAGGGTGCAGGCAATTAACCAAATCCTCACCAGCTGCAAGATCACATTTCCACTCTGCAGTCCCACATTATTCACATTTGCAAGCCTATTGTATTTCACATTTCTAAAACAACACTAAAAATAGAGAGCACTGGCTCTAGGGGCAATTTTTCTAGAGCTGGAATAGTTGCAGCAACTTCACAAGCTACACTGCTCTGCCTGATCTCCCATACCTCTTCCAATTACCAACCAGGTTTAGTGCAGCATTAGATGATGTAGTTTGTCAGCAATTCCTTTATTTCATCATGAAAAATGTTTACTGGCATACTATTACCTCCATCCAGACAAAACAAGAGCCCCACAGGTGTTTCTCTTACTCCCAGAGGTGCTTCATTCATGTTCTACCTTTGAGCGTGAACACTCTTGCTACCCAGGTACTGCTGCAGAAGTCCAAGTTATTTTTCTTACAGGTAGAATAAGAAATATTCTGCAGCTTGTTAAAGCCTATGTTTAAGTAATAAAGCTGATTAATATATTTGAGCTTCCTCTGCCTTAGGAAGTACTTTCAACCAATAGCTGCAGCACTACGTGAGAAGTTCATTTTTTCTCTTTGCAATTAAAACCTGTCAAAGGGACATAGTTTTCTTCAGTTATTTATCTATATCAGAAGAAGTATTTCTTTACTCAAGCACTGAACTCATAGCTAGGCTACAAAACCAGAGCAAAATTTGAAGTGGATTTGCTGAATTAGGGTTTTATGCCACCAACTTCAGGGGGCTTTCCTGTTTGAGTCAAGAGTCATTCAGCATCCCAGACATCTCCACTGTTTACAGGGCCTGAACTAGCAGGTCCTCACTCAAGTCTGCTGCTCCTGGTGCTTTCACAGCAAAGCAAACCTCCTCCATGAGACAACCCTTACAGAGTAGCTCCAAACTGCTTCCTTCCAGAAAGCAGTACATTGGGATATACTCCATTGAGAATCCCAATGGCAGTGCCATTAATTCTCTGGGACAAGGTCTTTGCAATACCCTTGTCCAGGAGTACCATATGCTTCTATCCCTATAACTGCAGATGTCTGCAAGTCATTAGCATGCTCAGCAATGCTCACTGAGCAGCCACGGATCATCCGGTGGGACAGCACCAAGGGCAGTGCTAAGCCACCCCACTGTACACTGCTAAGCCACCCCACTGTACCCTCCTCCCTTTGGCCACCCATGTTCGATGCTGCTGTTCAGTTGTCCAGCACATATGCTGCATCCTCTGTTAAGAGCATCAAACTCACATCAGGTAGCACTAAATAGCACAGGAACACATCATCACAAAGTACTGAGAGCATGAAGATGGCACCACTACAGAGGGTCCTGAGGTCCAGGTTTAAAAGCCTCCCTCCATGTCTTTGTCCTGACTTCTGACAAGTAGTAGTGTCTGGCACTGGTGAGCTCAGACTTTGGCACTGGAAGTCACTGCACTTTCAAGTGTCACCACAAATTTTACTGGCAGTCACCAGCCTAGTTTTTCTACTTCATAGCTGCATTTTTACTACATGCCTAAAAGAGTTACCAAAAATAATCCCCAGAGACAACTAAAGCTGTTTCTATTTGACTTTTAATTAGATCATTGATCTTGTTCTAGCGGTTACATGAGCTATCGGATATTTGCATGCAACCACGCTGGTAATCAACAGCCAGAACAAAGCTGAAACAACACCATTAACATCCCAAGTCTTCCCACAGACGGTATTTTAACTCTGCTCAGACACCAGCTTGTCCCCCACAAGAAAATTTGATAACAAGCCATGTCTGAGCAAGTGACAACTGCTCAGAGAGTCAGTACAACTGCCAACTAGAGTGACACCAGCAAACAGCAGCCCTTCAGGAACATCCAGGTGTTGAAGGAGGCTCAAAGATGCAGAGACTTCAGATTATTTGAGAGACCAACAAGCAGAATTACTTCTAGTCTCACAGAGAAAAGGAAACCCTACAGAAATTCACTGTCTAGCTGTGATGGTGAGGTAACATGTGATTTCTTGCACCATCAAGATGACAGTTAGACACCAATTTTGTTTAGCAAGCCAGCATTTCCTGTTCTGTAGCAAGCATAAGAAGGAGACAGATAAATCCAAGATTTGTGTCTCGCACCATGACATATATAAAGTGCCTTTATTATACTGTCAGTTCCTAGTGTGGAAGATGCATCAAAGACATCTTGCACATATTCCCCCAGGTCAGGCCCTTCACTCCTGTGGTCCAAGACCAGGGAAACTTGCTCCTACTACTCTTCTTATAACAAAGGGATCGTCTGCACAAAGGTAAAGCTCACCTCCCAAGATGTACTCATCAGTGTTTTATCACTGAGACCTAAACTAGTTCCAAGACCTGGCTTGCAAGTATTTGCCTATGGAAAGTCCACTAAAACTGCTGCACTAACTACTGCAAGGCTGTTGTGAGAAAAGGGAATGCAAAACAGTTAATTACACCAATTAAAGGCAACACAGATAGAGCAAGTTAGTATCTAGCCGAGGGGAACAGTATTTCCTCTTCTGTGTTTGAATAACCTTCAGATGCACATATCATGGGTGTTTGCTCAGCACAGCTCTGTATGCTGTGCCTTCTGCTGCAGGGCCCCAGAGCAGACGTGTACACAGCATAGCTCACCAGTTGCTCATTTTGGGCCCACCAACCACAACAGTGCCCTTTAATATAGGCTCAGAAATACAGTCACATACATTGTCTCCTTACAAGAGAGGCCACAGACTAATCAAAACCAGTAGGCAGCCACAAGCACACAGGGTAGCCCGAAATTACTGTGGGCTGTGAGCTGCAGAGGAGAGCAGCCACCAGCTTCCTACTCCTGGGTCAGGCTGGGGAAGCCCCCAGGTCCAGACATGCTCACAGAATCAATGCAAAGGACAGGAGTTGGCATTTCATAATAGCTCAGCCCAGAGCTCATCACACAGGCTTCAGCACAAAAAGCTGAACCCCCAGATTTCAGCACAAAATGTGAGTCGATGTGCACCAGCCATGGGCTAGCAGTTGCCTTCAGTGCTTTCAGCTGCTGCTCTGCAGCAGAGCAGCCATGCAGAGGGCTGTGGTCAGTGTCGCAAACACCGGCACCCCACCCAGGCAAGCAGGAGGCAGCAAGAGTGACCCCAGCAGCACGGGGAGAGCTGAGGGCGGTTGAAAGCCTCTGCTCAGCACAGCACAGCACCCACACCATGCCAGTACCGCCCTCAGCAATGCGACACTGGGACGTGCTGCTGCGACAGCCATTGCCCAATTTGCCCCTCTCAGCAGGCAGGCTGGGCGTCAGCGTGGCAGTCTGCGCCCACCTCACCCTCAGAGGAGCCATCATTTGGGAACTGTGCTGCCACGCAGCCTGGCCAGCTCATGCTGGAGTAATTCAATGCTCTGACAAACAAACGCGTCATGATTTACAGCATGGCCCGAAGCAAGGGAGAAGGAGCCACAGCCCATGATGTCATTGCAGCCCACAGTCGTTTTTGTGCTGTTACTGGGTAACATTGGCAGGAGAGTTCATGCAACCTGCTGCTGCTGTTAGACAGCTTGTCCCTTTGCAAGAAAGGCCCCAGCCAGGATGGTCAAAGCTCTGCCACTACCAACTTACCAGCCTGATAAGTAAAACTTGCTATATTTCAGTGACCCAGAGAAATTAACTCTGAAGTATCTGCTGAATTGATGCTTAACATAAGAGACTGCCTTCTGTATTTATTGGTTCCTTCCCATTAGATTAGGCGTCAGTCCTCTGCTGTTCCTTTCAACGTGCAGAAGCAATCACCTTACTCAGAGGAAGAATCCCACTAGTAAGCAGACAGTGCAGCTGCTTGTGTGGCCACTTTTCTCAGACACTTCAGAGAGACATGGCTGCTTTCTTTCAAGGGCAGTGTCAGCAGGAGGTCCAACCAACTCCAACCCATCACACCAGGGGAGACAGGATTCAGCTGCTCCACCCTCTGCCCACTCCCAGGCAGCCCAGGGCAGTGTCTGCTGCTGTATTTACCACAAGGGAGGATGTGCCAGGCAACCCTTGCTTCCCCAGGAACTTAGGCAAAGCTTCATTTGGCTGCTGTTTGAAGTGGCCCAGCTTATTTTCACTAACACAAAAAATCTGGTTTATTCTTGCCGTGGTTGTATCCCAGTTGCCATGTGCAAGCACAGTAGGAAGTAGACTTTGCATACATGTAACTATGGATGCTAGACTTCAGCTGCTTACAGCAGGATAGTGCTTACACAAGGAATTGCAATCCATTAGCTGAACCCACAGCCCACCACAGCAGATCCAGTCCTCACTGTGATGTAGCAGGTATTGTGTAGGCATCTTCAAAATTCAAGGTTAGTTGCAGGAGGGACAGAGAAACAAGGGAGACTCACAGACAGGTTAGAGACCACATCAGAGCCCAGAGAACTATCTGGTTAAGATACAGCATACACTTACAGCAAGGCTTTTGAGTACAGAACTGGGATTTATCTCTTAATGATGACCTAGAAGAAAGATTACAGAGCACTAGTTCTTACTCAGGAGGAACACAAACAGGCAGGAGTGCAAGCTACACAAACGTTTGCCTTGTGAGGAAAGAAAATCTGTGCCAAGTCCCCAGAAGCAGGACCTAGGGGGAAAAACTCACTAGAGTTTCATTGCACAAATCCAAATAAACAGGCAGAGCTTGCTTAGTCCATTGCACAGAACCTCAGATCTCAGTTGACTCAACTCTGAACCTGAGGTCAAGTTCCCAGGAATAGCAAGGGTAGCTCTACTTTCCCCACCCGGTGGGTGGTTGCAAGAGAGGTATCCACTGCCACCACACACACACAGAGACAAGTGCAGTAATCAAGAAAAGATACAGAAGCAGCTAGCACAAGTTTCACAGACAAAATTTTCATTAAATAGCTACTCTTGTTCCTCCAAACAGAAGGCAAAGGCACATACTGTTCCACCACCATTAGCATGAATTCAGCCTGCAATTCAGCATGAATTGACCATTAGCATGAATTCAGCCTGCAACAAACTGAGCAGTGCCATACAGTGAAGGCTGCAGCAGACTGCTCAGATCTCCTTACAAGGGTAGGTAGTGCTTTCCTGCAGCAGTTAACATTCAGCTACACAGCACTTCCTTCCTCCAGCAGAGACACATTTGGTATATCTGATTCCGTTTTTCTTGCCACATCCAAGTCAATTGCAGCTACCCTTCCTCACCAACTTCCACCCACCATGTGTGCCCATCACTGCCGTGATGCACTGCCTCTCCCCATGGGTGGTTACTCTAGAACGGGACCCACAGTACTATCAGAGGACACACAAAAAGCAAGAAAACCCCACAGGCATCTGCAGTTTGTCTATGAAAGCCTGGCTACCTCACCAACAGCCAGAGTCAGGCTCAATGCTTTGTAAGCAAGAGCCACTGTGACAAGCTCTTCAGGTACACTGGTACCACACGGTGACAGAGCCAAACACCAGGTCACTAAGTTCTGTGTCTTTTTTACTCTAATGACTTAGAAGTCAGGTGCCATATTCATAAGCCCACTATCATGCCAGGCAGTAAAGGAAGACAGGGCCACCTGATGCTGGCGGCAGGGACCTGGCGAGTGTCACAGTACAGCAGAGGTTTGCTCACTTCAGCATCACTTGCAACACACTTTCACTCTGGTGTGCTGGCTAAATATGCATTAGTGGTCTAAACTTGGCAGAGCCTTGTTCAGGACCCAAACTAGCTGCTCAACAAAGTCTGCTTCTGAAGGGCAGAGAGAAAACAGAATTCCTCTGCAGCCTGGGGGATTCAGAAACCATTGTTTTACTTCCCATTGCTTGGAGCAGACACAGAACAATGCTGGCAACATAGCAGCATGACCACACACAAGGCTAACCACATTCTTAGATTACAGTTGTAGGCTAGAAAAGAGTTATCCTAACCCATTTAGATTTAAACATCCCCATGTAAGTCAATACAGGACGTGGCATTAGAATATGGAACAGTTAAGATTTCAGACCTTCTTGAATAGCTGGCATAGCCTTCAGTGCTTTAAATGAAAAAGCTGTTTAGCACATTAGTCTAACTGGCCCCAAGTAATTTTACTGAAGTTTGATCACTTTACAAGTTTCCGCTCATATGTAAAAGAATGCAAGAACAGTCTGTGTAAGCTACCTTAAAGTTTCCTGTAACTTGGAACTCATAGTCAGGCAAAGCCACTTTTTCATTAGACCAGCAGTCCAACTACTGAAACAGAAGGCCCTGAAGAGACCAAGCACCCTCCAAACCTGAAGCCACCTCCAGCAAAGAGGTCCACTGCCAGTCTATCAAAAATTATTTTCAAGGGGAAGGATTAAGTGTCACATTTCCAAGAAGCAGAAATCTGCTTCCAAGACACACTGGATATTTTCCAGAAAACAGCCTCCAGGGAAGTCACAGATAAGTGGCAGACAAAATGCAAGTGTATTTTGACTACCTCCTTATGATGTGTTAATAGAACATTGAGTGAGACAGAAGAACACTTAAATGTACACAGGCTGAAAACACATTTTCTTTTTTCAGTTTTCAAGCACACAGCTCTAAGCGTTACAGGACAACACATTTACTGTTTTATAAGAGCCTAGTTTTCCCCCTAGAAATGTATGGCTTGCTTTGCCACTCTTTAGTACATCAACAGCCTAGGGAAGAAAGTTGGTTTTCAACTATTTTCCGAAAATGAGATTTCTATAAGGTCCTCAGACTCACAGGTCATTCACATTTATCACACTATAGACCACAGTGAGTGCATCAAGTACTTGGTCATTAACCAAAATCCCACCCAATACACAGGTTAGGCTTGGTCAGTACTCCTGCAGCTGGGATATGCCAAGACCACCAAACTCTCCACAAGGCAAGTACCAACAGACCATGATTACAACCCCATCCTCTCCTCAGCCATCTCCTTCCTGGCATAGCTTAAGTCCCTGCAGGCACTGCAGCAGGACACAGGACCACCAGAGAGACAAACCTGAAAACAAACCACACAACTGTAACCAAGGCCAGCACCAGATCCTACTGCCACAGCAGCAGACATGCCACTGCCCATCCATTTACTTCCATTGCCACTTGACATCCTACCATTGTGAGGCAAGCCAGGTCAGCTCACAAACGTGGTGAAAAGTGCAACCTGGCAGAGAAACCACATTTTTCAGTTTGCTCAATCTGACTGTAGCAGCCCAAGACTGCAACAAGCTACCTTGTTGTTTTACCCAACAAGGTAGCTTGGCACCCATCCTGCCTCTGTCAGTGGCACAAGGCTGCTGGGTGAGCAGTGGCCATGAGAACACTACCAATAGGCACCGAGCAGCAGCAGACTACGCACCTAGGACCTGCTGGCTGCAAGCTCTGGTGCTATTTGGCAGGTCTCACCACAAAACCATTTGCCAGGCTTCAGCCACCCAACTCTTCTGTTTCTAAGCTAAATCAGTTCACTCCTATTGCTAGTTATCAGGGTTTCTAGGGACAAGCTCAGTGCCAAACCAGCTTCAACTCCCCTCCCTTCTCTGCTAAGTAATCTGTAGAGTCGATCAGCCCCTTCAGCCAAGAGCAAAGCCCTTGTGCTCTACATTCCTGGCGTCCTACTCCCAGTGCCTGTCATGCAGCATGCCACTCAGCACCCAGGAATTTGCAATTATCTCAGTCTAGCAGACAAGGAAAAAAGCTAGACTTAACACTTGTTAACACTTGAGCAGCACAGCAGCCACCTCATGTAGAGCAGAAGGCTCTGTGAAGTCACCTGCCCTCACAGCAGCTTTTTCAGTGCATTCACTCCCATCTTTGGTGGATGGCACAAAGCACCTATGTCCTTCATGGCCGTCTTTACAGTAGATCATACATACAGTCAATTTGGCATTGACGTGAAGGCACTTCATACCTAGAAGAAAAGCTTCCTGAAATTAGCAAAAGACTCTGAGCAGAGACTAAACAAGGGGTAACAGCAGCAAGAGAGGCTGGGCTGTTAAGGTGCATCTAGAAAGGATTGTGGTCAAACACTGTGTAAAGGCAGACTTATTTTAAATGGACAAACATTGAATGCCAAAAGCTTGCTACTGAAAAGGTTTTAAAATGTAGTTGTAGTACCGCACCAGTAGCTGAGCCATAATACATTGCTTCCAAAATGTTCCTGGAAGTTAAATAATAACTGGAACAAGCACTGCATCCACTTAGCAGAGCTCTGATGGCATTATTAATGCCAGAAATCCAGCCGGCACAGCTGTCAGGTTTTCCCAGTTGATTTGGCTCAGAGTTGGCCCTAAACACCCCAGGCTCTAAAGACCAAGCTGGTCATAGAAGTTCTCCACCTAAAGTCTTTACTAGTTTCTTTTTTTTCACTTTACCTCCAGGGCCTGCAACGGCCCTGGTTTTGTTCAACACAAAAGAGACTAAACAGTAGAAGCAAAAAGAAAGCCCCAAGCTCTTCTGAAACTGCAGGGAAAAAAAAAACAAAACCCACACTAGGGGCAGGTAGTGATTCCAGTGGATGCTGCACCTGCAGGAGAGGTGCCAAGGGCGTCAGCCATTCAACCCAGCGGAGCACCACAAGGCTCACTGGAAATGTCTTTTTTGGAAAAGGCATTCAGAATGTTTTTTCAGGACTGGCTCTGTTTATCCAGGACTGTACAGTAGGGCTCCTGTGCTACTGCTTGGCTCCAGCTCAGGTGGCACAGCACCGATGGAGCTGTACACCCCTTCGTGCAGACGCTGGGATATGGCAAAGGAATTAGCAGTCCTAGTCCTTCCATTCTGTCAAAGCTTCAAGTTTTCTCAGGGTTTGGGTTTTCATAATTTGTTTTTTTAATAGCCAACACAATGCAAGTAAGCTGTAAAACAAATAGACATGTCTTAAATGATTACAGCCACCCTGCAGCTCAGTCTAATCATGTAAAGGAGCTGTGCTGCTGCAGCAGCATTTTCAGAAAGGAAGTCACTGAAAGCCAGACCTGACTGGAGTAGCCTTGATCTCCCAAACCCGTCACCCTCGGGAAGTTCCACAGACAAATAGGAAGGCAGCTGGAGCAACAACATTTTTCTAGGGAAAACAATACAATAGAAGGGGAGTGCTGGCCTGGTGTTGGAGCTAGTCCAGCAGCTGCCACAGAAAGGTGAGCTCTGATGTTAGCAAAAGCTCAGCCCAGAAATCAGCAGCTGCAACTCGAACCCCACTGTGTGTGAAGGGAATCCATCTCTAAGTAAATAATTAGCACCAGTTCTGTTCCCAGCTGCAAGTACATTAGCTGTTCTGCCCAAGGAGGACAATCAGTCACTCGGGACTAACAGTCCTCACTTCTTGTCCAAAGTTACTTTTACAAGTTAGTATAAAGGAACAAGAAGGTACCCAGCTACAGGTTTCCAGAGAGGGCCAGGTCTCCCCCAAACTGGAGACGTTCCTATTTTCTTGTTACTGTAGCTAAAGCCTTTGAAGAGAAACAGCTTTCACCTTGGCCAAGTGTTTTCGACAACTGAGGAGAGCTGCAACTCCCCCAAATTCAGCTATGCAATTCATCGAGGCCAGATTCATCAGGAAACAGTAGTTAGAGTTATCCGGCAAAGAGCTAGAAAAGGCATTCACATTCCTTCCCAGAGATCTCTCAGGCATTCAAATTATTGCTTTACAGAGTACTTTTGTGGCCACACCTGAGCTATTTCCCAAACGGTCACCGAATGCATTCCTGAGGGATCATCCGCAACCCGACTTCGTGCCAACAGCTTTCGTCTCCAAACCACCAGTTATCTACCAACTGCACGCTCCAGCATGGCACGGGCAGGCAAATTTCGTGCCAACCTGTGTGGCAGCAGCTCAAAGCACCCATTACCTGGGCTTAGCTGGGTGCCTTGTACATTTCCTGCCGTAACCTATCCCAGCAGAAAGACTGAGGAGAAAGTGCAATCCTGTTCAAAAGCTGCAACCGTGCTTAGGCAAGCATCAATGCTAATCTGAACACTGGCATCATCTACTGGGCTGTGGTGAGCAAAAGTCTCCCCACTCTCCCATACTACCTACGGCTGCAGCTATTTCCTCACAGCCGTGAGAGTCTGGCTCCAGCACCCTGCCAGAGCCCAGGTACGCCCGGCTAGGGTGGCATCGTCCCAGCCGAATATTCCTGCCGGGCTGCTGGAGGGGTCAGTGCCTGGGGGAACTGGCTACACAGCGAGAGAACGCTCTGGCACTACGTTTATTCAGGAAAGACCTGAAAGCAAAGCCTCACCTATGAAGTAGTGACCAAGAGGGACGCTGAGGAGGACAGGACCTCACTGCCAACCCCAACAGCCGGGCTATGGGGCAGCCCCCGGCACACACAGCTCTTTAAAAACAGAAGCAGCAGAAGCCCCTCAGTTTCGGAGCCCGCAGCCCCCACTGCCCTGAGCCCGTCACGGTTCCACCAGGCAAAGGTCCAGCGCAGGAAAATACACAATGAAATGAGAAAACAACAAAACCGCCCGCCGGAGACGCACTCACCGATGGAGACCAGCTTGATGCTCTCCCGCTCCAGGAACTCGAGGGCCACCGAGACGTTCTCCAGCTGCATCTGGCGGAAGGTGGGCCGCTGGTGGTACTTGCGGTACATGCGCTTCTGGCTGAGTACCTCCAGCAGCGCGATCAGCCGCAGCCCGTCGCTCAGGTCATGCTGCAGGTTGCCGATGCGCTTGTTAACACAGCGCAGGTGCTCATTGCACCAGCGGGTGAAGGTGTTTTGCTGGATCCGCTTCCAAGGCGCGTCCTCCGCCAGGTCCTTCTCGGTGGCCGGCATCTCGCCGTCGGGATCGGCCGCTCTCCGCGCGCCCTGACCCCGCGCCTGCGTGCTCATGGCCAGCCCCGCTCCGCCTCCTCGATCCGCTGCGCTCCGCCCGCGCCCCGCCCGGCCGCCTGAGGGGAGGGAGGGAGAGAGTGAAGAGCGCGGCGCTCAGCGGCGGCTGTGCTCCTTTTCCTGATGTTGCGCCCGCTCCTCCTGCTGCTTCTGCCTCCCCCGCTGCCCCGACCCGCCCGCTCTGCGCCTCTCCTTCCCGGCTCTGCACGGCCCCGCGCCGCCGCCCGGCCTTTATCCGCCGGGAGCGGCACGCCCTCCGCCGAATCAACCCCGCGCCCCGCCGCACCGGCTCGCGGGGGCCGGGCTGGACTGGGCTGGGCTGGCAGAGCCCCTGCCAGAACGGGGGCCACGCTGGGCCGACACTCACCTGGCTGAGGTGCCGGACAGGGCCGGGGCGTGGCCCCGAGGCACGGGCTGGAGCGAGGGCTTCTCGCACCGGGACACGGGCAGGAGCGCAGCTGGCCCGGCGCTAATGCTCGGTCGGGGTGCAGCCCCCTCGCCCCACAGATAAATGAAACCCGCAGAAGGAACAGGAGCGCAGCCCCCGACCCACCCGCATAACCCACCACAGCCCCACTCAGGCGGCACAAGTCAGGCCGCCAGCCTGGTGGCGGCCTGGGATAGATAAGCCAGGAGTGGGTGACCCCTCGCTGGGCCTGCAGAGCTGTGCGGAGGGGACGGCAGAGCCCGGGCTCCGGATTGGGGGGATTCGGTTCCGCACAGCCCGCGCAGGGAGAGGCCGAGGGTGCTCACACCAGATGCGATGTGGCAAAGGGGCAACAACCTCTGTGCCGACACACGATTTCATCCGCCATTTAACAGATAACACAAACTTCTAAAAGCAGTCAATTAAAGTTCTAATTCTTGGGGGGGTTCTTTGCTTTCTCCCCCACTTTTGCGACTGACTTCCTGGCGCGCCACTCCCAGCTGACATACAAGACTGTGACTTGCGGCTGACTCATTCGACGACAGCAGAGTCAACAGAACTCCAGCTGCCTTGCTGTCTGCTGTATTTTTGCAGGTCGCTGAGATATCTCATGACACTTACTGGGTCAATGAAAGCTGCGCTGAGGTGTCCCTGCTTGTCCCTACCCCGAGGCAAGCCTGTGCCCACTCGCTCACCCTCCCCCTTGGATCCGATCCTGCACACACTTACGGTCTTGGCTTTGCTACCAGGAGCTGCTCCACCAATTCAAGCGAAGTGTGTGTGTGTGTCTACTTATTTACATCAAGGCTGCCACACTGGAAAGTGCAGGAGTCTGTCAGAAAAAACAAATACAATAAAATATAATCAATAAAGTGTTATTAAATTACTATAGCCACTCTCAGCTAGAAAATTAGGATACAGATTTAAAATTATTTTCTTTCAAGGGTTTTTTTCTAATGCCTCCACTAAACCATCACACTGTGGTTTTTCTCCAGTGACCTAATAGATCCTTCCCCCAGACTAAGTTATATTAGATGCATTTGTTGACAATAAATTAAGAAAGAAGCAAATATGAAGGTGAGGTAAAGTGGGAGTTACATCTAAACTTTCATTGTTCCCCAATCAGCATTGCCTCGTGTTCTAAAACTATCAAAAAAAATCAGAGATCAGATTTACTACACCTAAATGTTGAGGTGTATCTCAGCACAGCAGCCACTGCCCTTTCCTCAAATTACTGAGCCAAGCAGGAGGGATTCAAATAAAAATTTACTTTAACTGAGGGATTTCATTTACAGAACAAACCAGTGACAGGGCATAGAGATGCTGCAGCCAGGGCAGGTTGTGCCTCTATGAGCACAGGCTGTCTCTGCTGTAAGCACAGGCTGGTCCAGCCCAGCCTGGAATCATGGAGCTGAGCCTTTTCTCAAGGGCTTTTCTCCCATCATCCTGTACTTCATCTTTTAATAGATACTAATTGCTTATTGACTTTGGCCTGAGTTGGGACTCCTTAGCAACCGTTCCACATCCGGATTAGTTGATTGCTTATAATATTTTAATTTCCGTTCCTTTTCACTCCCACACCTAGTAATGCACACTCTTTAATATAATTTTGTGCCCATGCCATACTGAAAGTTGAAGCTTCAGACTTTTTTTTCTGTAACAAAGACAGTGAATAGGAATTACACAGGAAAAAGACAGAATTAGTATTAGGACCTCTCTTTTTATCTTACATATATAGTTAAAATTTTCAATAACAGTAATTTTTTCCATAGATCCAGCAAAGAAAATTTTCATCCCAGTGACATACTGTGAAATGACATGCTCTGCACACATAAGGACAGCAGTTTCTTTGAGTTGTTTTGCACCACTCCATCCATCCATCTATCCATCCATCCATCCATCCATCCATCCATCCATCTCATCAGAAGCACTGAGGCACAAACCCAGATGTGAAGTGCTCAGCAAAGCTCTGGCACAGACATGGAAGCCCAACTCACCCCATCAGACATGGTACAAGGGCAGTGGCACGGTCGGGGCTGCTGCTGTTGGGACCACGCAGGGTTGGGGGGGTGCTGGTGGTCTGGATGCAGCAGCCCATGTTGCAGCTGCCCTTCCCTGCACATCACAGGGCTTTTGATCAGAATTCAGCCTTTTGCATCCTGGCTGCTTTCATGATTATTGGGAAACAAAGACTGCTTTATGGGAAGAGAATGAAAAAAAGCAAAATAATTTCTGCTCTGAGAAACAGATCTTGTTTCGTTCCTTTCTTCTCAGTCACAGATGACCCTCGCAGCTATGGTCTGATCAACATTTTTGGTTGACGGGCAGCGGAGAGGAGCAGCCCCTACATGCACCCCATCGCCTGCACGGGTGTCTGAGATCAGGAGAGGTGCCCTGTCTGGGACCTGCCTGGCCACAAGAGTGATATCCAGCTGTGGCAGCAACTGCAGGGCTCAGCATCAATGCCTTGTCTCATCTACCGATGAGAGAGTCCCTCTGTACTGCTCTGTGATTGGATTCTTCTTGGGGTCACATCTGACCTGAAAAACTGTGTTTCCTTTGAAATGAAGTTGGAAGACACTTTAACACAAGTGAACACGTGTTCCAAGTTCCATTAGGAGTCAGAGAAGTAAAAACAAGCTAACCCATGAATCTGCACTTGCTGGAATACCATCTTGGTACTGTATATTATTACAAATGAACGAATGTATGCCTCGCAGAAATACCTTATGTGCATATTTATATGGGTAGATGCTTGCGTGGATCTATGCATATAGGTAGAAAGGGAGGGAGATTTCAACTCTGTGCTCTGGGGTGGATACTTTTTTCTTTTGATTTGCCCTGTGTGACAACGGTCTTTCCATCCCACTCTTCCTTTACTTGCTAGATGCAAATACAAGGAAGGAGGAACACTGTCATTGCTTTCTTGGTTCTCTTTAAGCAGTCATAAAAACACAGCAATGATTTTTTCCACTGTTTTAAAAATACTCTTCCTCTATGGTAATTCACTGCAAGGCTGAATTTAAAAAGACCCTGTCTAATTCAGCAGCAGAGGGCTTCCACTGCCTCATACTCACTGTTTTATCGTGGAACTGCTCAGAATATTTTGTGTTTGAAAATACAGCCTTGACAAATGGAATAAATTGTAAGGGCAATTCATTATGGCATGCTCTATTTTTAGCAAAAAGTCACTGCAGAATGTTCCTCAAACCAGAATATGGCGTCAAGCTCTCTGAATTTAGAGGGGGTTGCATTGCTGGCAGGAATAAAAAAAAATTAGGAGCACAGTTTAAACTGTAAAGGTAAATAAAAGTTGGCTGGCCTTTGCAGGTCTGTTGCTGCTCTTTTTCATATCATTGACAATCCTTAATGGAAATTCAATGTAATTTATCATATCCTTGGGGGCCCTGGAATGGGACCATGGGACTCCACAGTGGAAATCGGCCATTAGTTTTTTTGACCATACTAACAGCAGAGGGAAATGGCAGCTCTAACACCGGCTGTTTCATTGAGGAAAGGTCTGTTGAAGCCTGATCTTGCAAAAGCAGAAGGGTGTGGGGAGCAGCGGCGCGGGCCCTCGCTGACATCAGTGAACAGGCAGCACATGATGGGGTGACTAATGAAGTCAGGTCTGTTTCAGGGTAATCAACTTATCACAGTCTCATGTGATGATATGTTCTTGGATTCCTCCAAGTCATGGGCCATACATGAGAGATCTGGGCCATTTGGGACACTATACATGCTCTCTGCTTGACGCACTGTTCAGCAACAGCTTGCTTTGCTTGTAAGGGGACAAGAATCAGAATTAATCTCAACTGTTAATCCAACACCTGCACACTTTGCTTAGAGGAGGAATGGGCCATGGCTGAGCATTCAGGCTGAGTCTTTGCAGGTAGAAGTACTTTTCTCTGCCCCTGGCAGGTCGTGATTTGGTTATCACCTCTCTGAGGATCTGTGCAACCAGCAATGTCATCTTCTAAATATTCCAGTGCTGCTAATACACAAAGAGCAACGATTTTTTTCCCCCTACACTACAACCAACCCCACACAAATTACTTTGAAGATGCATCATGTCTCAGGAGAAATGTGTGGTGAAAAGCCAGCAGGATGCCTCCATCTTTTCCAAAGGTTTCTGTCAAAGCCGCAGCACACTGAGGGTTTGTACCCTGGGGCTGTCAAAACTTGTGAGTTGTCAGGGCAATGGCTTGGAAAAAGAATAACCAGGCCACAGGCTATAACACCCGGGTAGCTTTAGAAATTTATCAGGAGATTTTAAATATTTATAATTTTTTGGCACATAATAGCCTTATCCAAACACAGGACAGCATTGTGCATTAAAACAAAATCCATGCATAACAAATGCCATAAAATAAATTGTAGCACATTCAAACCAGTGTGCAGATGCTAATCCTCACATCCCCGTGGGGCAGCTCATCCACTAACCCAGCACCCAGCCACTAACACTAAAGATCCAGCAGCTGAGGCTCACAGTAGTTAAAGGTTTGCTTTTTCAGAAGCCGCAGGCACCGTAACTCGATGGGATTTCATGACTAAGTGACCATAAATGGCATTGCCGCGCACTTGGCAGCACCGAGCCTGGCTCAGCATCACAGCCGGGTCCTCCCAGCCTCTCACGTCAAAGGTTTCCAAACACACCACACATTTTCTTCACCCGTTACCTATTTACTGGATTCTGAAAGACAATAGAAGTGTTTCGTCTCAATTGATGAAGTAGTCATTAAGCCTCTCCTTTCATTACCATGATCTCTACCAAGCAAAGCCAAACCGAGAAAAGCTGTTCAAGTCAAAGCATGAATCAAGTGGATGTCGTCATATGGATTGCATTTTCCTTATTCAGCAGCTCTATGGAAGGCAAAGAAGCTCTGCATTATATAGATATTGGCTAGGACCTTTGATACAACTTGTCCTGAGTTTTTCCATCTTCTCTTTGCTCCTCTGTTATCCAAGAAAGACAGCAATACGAGAGCCTGCAGCAGCAGTTCAGTCCAAATTGGACAGAGGGATGTCTTTAGGCAGAGAAATCTCTAGAAATATGCTGAAAAATATAACTTGTTCTGGAATTTGTATTGAAATTTATAATTTAAAATTCTGTTCAGGCAACAGTTGTTTGTAGTAGCAGTTGTGTGGGGGCATTTTTTCATCTCTCCGTGTCTGGAAGAGTATTGTTTTTTTTCTGCACAGAGTTCTTGCTGCATTATATATGTGTATATATATGTCTTGCTGCACTATGTATGTATCCAGAAGCTGAAACTCATGCCAAAAGCAGCCATCCATCTGGCAAACACAGTGTTTTACCAGAACTTACAGTGCTGCTCTTGCCTTGGGTCCTAGGGAGACTCGCAGCTGGAATTTAAAGCTCTGGTTTTGACACAGGCTGTAAACAGCCCAAGAACAAGGCTGCTTGTGCTTTTTGCTATTCTGAAATCAGAGGAGACAAACTGAAATCCATCTAGCACACACTGGAAGAGCAAGGACAGGGCATTCCCTGGGAGTGTCTCATGCAGGAATTCACCTAATTTATTTGTCCAGAATGCCCTTGCTGCTTGTTCCCATGGAAATGTTGTGAAGGTCATCTCTTTTTCTTGGTTCATCTATTTTTCTGACTGATAAACTACTGCAGGGTTTTTTATTTTACTTCTGATTTATGAAGTTGATTTTAAATGAAAAAACATATACTCACAGCCACATATAAGCATCTCTCTTTCCAAAATCCAAACAAAGTTGTGTTGGTACCTGAGGACAATGCCTGGCTGTGCAAATGTCCCCACAGCAGTGCCTGCTCTCAGCCAGAACCCCCACTGAGCACCAGGAATGCGGCGATGGCTGCGCTGTGGGTGTCCGAGCGAAACATAGCTTACCCAAATAAATGTGACTTGACATATCAAACATGAAGTTGAAAAATAATTTGAAAAAGCAGCTCATTTTTAAAATAACTCAGGATCTGATTTCATGACCTGGGAAGTCAGATCCTATATAAACCCACACAATGCTCCAGTGTGCAGCTAATCAGGGCTTCCTGCCCCTAGCAGATACTGCAGGGACGGGCCTCATTAGACATTTTCTGTGCTTATTTCCAACCTTACCTATTGCTTGTGTTTGCACTCAGAGTAACCAGAGCTCTCTTCCTAAGATGATACACCCATTTTTCTCAGGGTTTGAATTTCTTTTCTTATGCTTTTACTCCATGAGTTGGAGTTTGCATGAGTGACGGTGTAAAGTTGGAATTAAACATCTCACATCTGTCAGAGCTCATGGACTGCACAGAATTCCAAGTGTTCCCCAGTTACTCTTCAGGAGCTGTTTTAACCTGAGATACAGATGAATACTTGTGTTTGACGGCAGAGGAGCAGCCAAGCTCCTCCTTGGAACAGCTGGATGTATCGTAGGAAGGAACACTTTCCAGGGGAACAGTGTACATTTTTTAAACAAACCAAAACTCTTCTGTGTGACATAAACAAAATTGTTGACCTATGTCCAGCCAAAGGGGGAGGTTGTTTGGCTCTCCTGGCACACACCCTAGGATGCAGCAGTGGGGTGAGAATGCCAGTGCACAGAGCGAGTGAAAACACAACATCCCACCTATTTCAGAGGAAAGGCATGGCACTGCAGTGCTCGCTTCTACCATCCCCTTTGCAGTGTTCTCATGATGGTGAATAACCAACCCCAAAAGCACTTTAAGTAGATTTGCTTTCTGCGAAAGGCTGAAGTCATGCTCCTTTCTCTTTTTTAAACATTCTCACAAAAGTATTCCCAGACAGAAATCTTGCATAAAAGAAGTCTTAAGTCTACTGACTCATTTGAAAGCTGCTTTATTAGCCCCTACATGGGCTGATAAGCCTTGCCTGGTGCATAAGGACACAAGGGCTGTGCATTGTTCTGCTGCTCAGCTCAGTGCAGTGCTGGCAGCCTGGGCTTGATCCAGCCAAGCAATTAGAGAATTTAACTTCCTCCATAAATGCTTGTACGTGTGAGGCCATGTGTTTGGGGCCATTCCTCTACTCGTAAGGAATCTAACATTTTAAACATGTTGCAGAAGCAGAAGGAACGGCAGAGGCCTCTGTGGACAGCATCACATAGATTTGGGCGAGAATTAGGAATAATAAAAGGCAGAAGAAAAGCACTTGGACCTGGCTAGCAGTCATCAACCTCAAGCCACCCTTCCCCCTGCACAGTTGTTAGTCAGTTCTGCTATTACTAAGTATATTGCAGCATAAAAATGTCCTGGAGCTGAGCTCTGCCCAGCAACACCCTCAAGGAGGAAAGGCGGGTGGGTGTGTGGGTGCAAGAAGCACCAGCCAGGGGAAAAGGGCAGGGTGTTGCCACTGTCCCAGAACAAATGGAAGACACCACCCCGGGGCAGGCAGGAGGAAGGTGGCAGTTTGAAAAACCCTGGGCTGTATGTGCTGGCAAAGCCCCCAGCAGAAACTAGGGAGCTGGGTGTCCAGGGACAGCTCAGCAAGGGTTTTTCCTAAGAAACCGGAGTTCTCAGATGGAAGAAAGAAGGGCAGGAAGAAAGCTGAGTAAATCACTCACCCAATGGCACTATCAATGCCTTACCAATTCCTAGGATCTTCTCTGGGTGTATACATTCCCTAAAAAAAATGTGAGATTCCCTTGGGGGGATCCTCGCTCTGCTCTGGCTTGACCTTTGGCTTATAGGACAAAACCTGCAATTCCCAGGTTCCTCTTTTCTCAAAATGATGATTCCTGGATTTTGCGAAGCAGGCCCAAAATCATCAGCTCAAAAACAAAAAAAACCAAAACCAAACAAAACCAAACAAAAACCCACAAAAAAACCCTGAATAGAAGGTATGCAAATGGGATAAGATGCCATCAGAAAGGTGTTACTAGTGGAGCTTGGTGGGCAGCTGCCACCTCTTGCTCCTTGTGTGCCTGACAGTCCTGAAATGGGAGATAATATTGAGAACAAGCCCAGTCACAAGCTGTCTAATTGAAAAGGACCAAAAAGTAAAAATAGACCATTTTCAATCAAAGAACTGTGTATTTCAAAGGGCAATTCAGCCAGTACAGCAGTTGGCACTGCACTTCACATCAGCCATCTGGTACAGCGCTCCCAGCAAGGAACTTTGTAAGCATTGCCACTTCCCTACACGTTAAAAAACCAACCAAGAGCCTTGTATGATATACAAGGGAAAAACAGAGCCCCACCAAACCCAGTCCTACTAATCAGAGTGAGCAAGAGCCAGATGTAACAGGGGAAAGGGTTGGGGCATGGCTTGAGACCCTCTTTTGTGGGTGGCCACTGTGCCTGAGTTCCAGCTGCCCCATTGCTGCAATAGTCGTGTTAGAGAAGGGGGAGGGGAGAGGAAAGTGGGTTATAGATAGAGCAGCCCCAGGTAAATGGTTTTATCTTTACAGCCCTGGTGATCACATGGTATGCAGCAGGACAGAGGTGATCTGATCCAGCTGGGGTTAGCTCTGCTATGTGGGAGCCCCATGAGGGCCTGGCAGTGAGGATGTCACCAATGCCAGGGCAGGGCTGCAGGAGCTCTGCAAAGCTCTAGGTTATCACCACTGCCCTCTCAGAGGCACTGGCTGTTTGCACAGGCTCAGCACGGTGGCCGCCCAGGTGCCTCTGGGGGCCCTTGTTTGCTTTTGACTTCTCTGAAGCTCGAGCCTGGGGAGGGAGATGGCAGCAGCGTCTTTAGGGACCAGAAACAGCCCCCGGCTTGCAAGATGCATCAGGAGGGCCAGGTGCACCCATAAGAAGTCTCCTTCTCCTGCTTTCTGCACAGCAGCTGTCTTCTGGATGTATCTCCTCTTCGTTGAACTTTGTATGTAAAACTCTTCATCTGTTCTGCACGGACTTTAGTCCCTTTGGCACAGCCATCGCTGGCTGGCAAGCAGCTGCTATGACTGTGTCTTAAAACATGGGGCTGAGCAGGGCACATGCCAGCACACCTGTGTTATCCCACTCTCTCTGGGAGCAGTAGGTGGGAAGACTCCGCAGTGAGAGGCTTCGGTCCTGTGGGAAAAGCACCAATCTGTCTGTTAACACACTGGTGTTGCTGGTGCTCAGCTGGCATGGATACTGTGGCACAGGCACCATGGCACAGCCACAGCCCGGAGCCTGGGAGCTCCGTACGGACGGATGAGCCACTCCCTGTCCCGTGACTGGCTGGTTTGGCCCCTCAGCAGCCAGCCTTGGCAGAGGTGTGCTGAGTTTCCTGTGGTTCTCACAGCAACTGCAAATTTTCCTTCTGCAAAGCAGAAGTCCTCTCCCAGGTTCCTTGACAGCAGTAAATTTCCAGCAGCGAAGCGGCGGGGTGGTGATGAAGCAGTTGCAAACTGGAAAACGGCTTCGTTGTCTGAGGTGGGGCGGGTCGGTTTCCCTTCCCGGCAGATCCAGCCACTCTGGCAGCTCCTAGGAGCGCTGATGAAGCGGGCAGGGGTCCCTGCGGGCACAGCCCGGGGGTCCCTGCGGTCACAGCCCGGCTCCATGCCCGCCGTGCCCTCAGGGCGATCCGCCCCCACAGAGCCCTTGGCGCTGCTGCCCCCTGCCGGCCCGCGGGCCCCGCCTGGCCCGGCCCTCACGGCGGCCCCGCCGCTCCCGGCGCCGGACAAGCCCCAGCAAAATGCCTTACTGCTTTAATTTAATAAAAATCCCCGTAAAAAAAAAAAAAAAAGAACCCGCGGCGGTGAAATCATAGAGCCATAGAATCGCTTAGGCTGGAAAGTCCCTCTAAGATCACCAAGTCCAGCCATTAACCCAGCACTGCCAAGCTACCACTAACCCATATCCCTCTGTGCCACAACTACACAGCTTTTACATACCTACAGGGATGGTGATTCCACCACTGACCTGGGCAGCCCCTTCCAGTGCTTGACAGTGATTTTGGTGAAGAAGTTTTCCTTAAAATCCAATCTAAACTTTCCCAGGCACAACTTGAGGCTGTTTCCTCTTGTCCTCTTACTTGTTCCCTGGGAGAAGAAACTGACCCCCCTGGCTACAATCTCCTTTCAGGTGTTGTAGAGTGATAAGGTCCCCGCGGAGCCTCCTTTTCTCCAGGCTAAACACCCCGAGCTCCCTCAGCTGCTCCTCCTCAGACCTGTGCTCCAGCCCCTTCCCCAGCTCCACTGCCCTTCTCTGGACACACTCCAGCCCCTCAATGTGTCTTGTCATGAGGGGCCCAAAACTGAACCCAGGATTTGAGCTGTGGCCTCACCAGTGCCCAGTACAGGGGGACAATCACTGCCCTGGTCCTGCTGGCCACACTATTGCTGATACAGCCAGGATGCCACTGGCCGTCTTGGCCACCTGGGCACACCCTGGCTCATGTTCAGCTGCTGTCAACCAACACCCCTGGGTCCTTTTCCAATGGGCAACTTTCCAGCCACTCTGCCCCAAAATCACCCAAAGCTTACGCAGCCAATGGGTTCATTCGCACTCCTCAGGCCTTGAGAAGTGCAGTGGTGGGGTGGGAGCAGGGAAGGGGCTGTGCTGCCCCTGCTGTGGCCTGGGAGTATCTCCTCATGCCGCAAGAATGTGGTTATGTCATGGCGAGTCCCCCACACGCCCCGCCGCTGCCTCCCAGCCGGCCGCCGGCCGACAGCTCTGGGAAGCATCGTTACTGCTGAAATGGAGGCATAAATTTCTGCTGGCAGGGCTGCTGGCTGTGAAAACTTATAAGCCGTAACAACCGTTCACTGCGACAAAGTTACTCCGACATTTCCCATGGTCCCAGTCCTGTCCCTCAGAGCTGGGGGCAGGAAGAGGGGGAAAAGGTTTTTAAAACTTTTCATTTGCCTTATGTAGTTGAGCGTTACTGGGGGCGATATTTCTGACTGTGCATGAATCCTTCCTGCTGAACTCATGGGGCATGACGCACCCACAGGAGGGGAGAGCATGCCCGAGACAAGAGCGGCTGAAGTACGCTCCTGCTGAGCTGCTCTTTCTGAGGATTTGTATTTCTTTTTCCAGCCGAGGAGCTTTATTATTACAGAAAGTACATGAGATTTTTATGAGTGATTTTACAAATTAGTTTCTCAAATTGTTTGCAGCAGCCCAAGAAATGTTGCAGTCATTAAAGTTCATAGAAAGTATCAAATGCTCCATCACCGCAAAGCTTTTCCTTGTGCAACAGAAACAAAGCAAAGTTGCCCCTGGCATGTTTAGACACCTGACTCTGAAATGCTGTTCATCACCTCTCCACCATAGCATACAGCAACTCATCCTGCCCTTGTGCACATCGGTAGAACAAGCCGGGAGCTGAACCAGCACAAACCCAGCTACAAACATGATTTTAAAAACAAACAACTAATTATTTCCATTCACCTCATTTAATTTGGGCTCATGCAGAAATGCTGTTCATCCAATAGTCCAAAATATGTCACGTATTAGGAGCTAAAGAGTCCAACCCAATGAATGAGTCATCACCCAGCGGATGAAATCCCATATCTTCATGGCTGCTCATAAATAAGACAAGCTCAACTTTATAGTAAGTCATAAGTAAACAATGAACTATATGAAAATCAGACTCAGCTGTGTTATGAAAAAATAACACAGAAATGAAAAGCGAATGTGATACCATCACCGTTTGGCTTTGGAGGCTGAATTTGTGACTGAGACTCTTAAGAGGGGTTTTGATGCATGCAGCAGGGCAGTCGGACATCCAGGCCTTTGAGGCCACTGCACATGCCTGTTTGCAATAAACAACACATTATCCCAGCCATTAGCACTTCTGAACCTCAGATCCCAATGGGCAGATTTTCTGAAACTATCATCTGGTATCTTCTCGCGACAGCTCAAAATCTCCAGGCAGTGCTCCCATGTTCTTGCAGCCTGCTCCTGCATCAGTGCTCTCAACCAGAGGGAAATGAAGGGCAGCAAAAAGCTGCTCCTTCACCCTGAGATGAGCATTGGTACATCCTGTGCATTCCCCATAACCATACCCTGAGTGCTGGGCTGGATTCACAGAGCTAGCTGGGGGTTTTGATTTTTTAATAACTATTTGAACCAGTGTTGTGCGAAAAGGCAGAAAATAGCAGAAAGTATTGATCAACCTCTACCTTGTTATAAAATTAACAGCATATAAAAAGCAGTATTGAAATAACTGGAATTCTGACCACACTGCAGACAGCCCAGCAGAAGAGCCAGGCAAAAGAAGGCATGTTGATGGCACTGAGAAAGATTCTGGCACGTGGTCATGAAAGGATCCTTCTGCAGCAGGGGCAGCTGATGCCACCTCCAAGTTTGAGCTCATTGCCCCCCTACAGGGAGGGTCTCCCCAGTCACAAGCAGCTGGTGAGGCTGCAGCCAGTTTTGCAGGGGCATTTACTCCAATAAAAACTTCTTTCTGCTCCTGAGAAAGGGAAATGTTCTGCTATCTTGTCAAAGACTCTGGGAAATGTCTTATAATTTCCTATTGGTACTCAGATTAATGGTGCCAGTGGGATACAAAGGAGATCACAGGAAGCAAATCCTTGAATTTTAGGGAAACCCAGGATGTAGTTGGATGTGCTACAGGGTAGACAAGGTTGACAGTCTCAGAAGATATTCTCTTTTCATTAGACTGACACTGTGCAGGTAACAATTAATGGCACAGCTGCTATTTTCTGAAGGAAGTGCTTCAGGGATAGGTGCCTGACAGACAAGCTTCTTTTGAAGACTTCCAGGCCTGCATTGGCTTGGGGATGCACTCTGAAGTGGAGATGTCCTGCTGCTCCCTCACCATAGCCTTCTCCTCTCAAGTACAGCAGAGCAGCTCAGGCTGCCTTTCGGATAGTGGTGAGGCCAAGACAGTAGCTGTCTGGCTATAGGAAGGGAAGAGACCAAAGCAGCTTTTCCCTGAGAGAGCAAAGCTCCAGCATCTGCCAAAGTACACAAGGACACAGACCGCCTTGTGGCAGTCCCTGCAGAGCAGGGGCTGGGGCAGATGGGGATATCCGTTCTGCAGTGATGTGTCCAGATATGGGGGAGGGCTTTGAGATGTGTCACAAGAATGAAAGCCCAGAAGAGGCCCAAGCCTGGTCACAGGCACTCGGTCCATCCCAAGGGATGCAGGGTCTCATGCTGGGGAATGGGGCCTGGCTCCCTTCCTCCTTCCTGCCCCCACATGACTGCATTTCTCTAAAAGGCTGAGAACGGTTGTGCCCTCTCAGGATTCCACAGATGATTTACAAGTCCTCTCAGGAGACCTCCAAAGAGCTCCTCTGGCTCCCTGCCTTCCTGATGGTCCTTGACCCAAGTGACTCTGGCAGTCAGAGCAGGCTGAGCAGTACCACAACTCCAGCTCAGGCTTTTCCCTAAAAGGATGCTCTGATCAGAGAAGCTGTTTTATTTTCTCAACCCTGGTACTGTTGTAGTAGGGCAAAGCATGGATGATATCCCATCAGAGATGTGACTGCACAAGCCCAGGTCACTACTTGCCATTGAAGCAGAGACCCTCTGTATATATTTTCTTTTTAACATTGGAGAATTATTGTACTTTAATAAAGTTCTGTAAATGGATGAATAATTTCCACAAAGGAAAGAATGTTAAACTTGCATTGGCACAACATTACTTCTAATCAAATGATCTTCATAATTCTCCAGAACAAGCAAAACTTCATATTTTCCATATGTAACCATCTTTGTCACCCAAAGCACTTTGTATTCAATAAAAATACCAGCTTTCATTAAAGAAAAAAACCCTTTTGGTGTGCAGTTTTTCTGGCACTGCACATCTCTGGTTTGCTCACTCAACATGTTTAGAATTAAATCACAAAACCTTAACTCACCCTCTAATGATCTGTTTGTTTCCAGATTCATATTCCCACAATATGTTTGCTGACAGCAGTTGGGCTCTTTGACAAAAGTCAAGAAATTTTTCCCAACAATGTATATTTGCTTCATTCTAGTGCATTACAGGGGAAGGGTGCAGGCTGTACAAGCTGTCACCAGTAACGTGACTGTAAGACCAAGTGTAATTTATTTAGTACAAGTTAAATGTTTATACTAAGTGTTCTTTGTTCTGAACATTATCACTTCAACATTGAGCTTTTTATGAAGAGAGTTGTGAGAAAGGTTGAGCCCTGTTTTGAAAGGATTTTTAAATTTAGCATCACTATGACTTGGAGCCAAGACCCTGATGCATACAGTTCTCAGGAGAATGATAGCAAAAAGCTGCTCCCCTCAGTTTCAGGCACTTCTAAACTGTTCATTTTGACTTTGTATTATGTGTTAGAACTGAATAAAAGCAAACTAATTCTTGAAAGGATATGTTGTTTCAAAAAAAATCCAAAATCTTACACTCCAAATAATGTTGAATGGTGTACTTTGATATTATTGCACCTTATCCCTTTCTCTCACTCTTAAAATAATCCCTTCAAATTCATATAATTTCCACAAAGCACTTTGATCTCAACAGAAACAAAACACACTGGGATGAAATCTGGTCCTACCAATATCTCCTCAGCCCTTCTCACCTGCTCACTGATGGATGGGGTCTGGAAGATGTCCCCACCTTGGTGTCCACACACAGCTGCACTTCAAGCAACAAAGACAAGCAGCCCTTCTTTAATAAACCAGTGACTCTAGTTTATTAAACTGGTGATAAAGTGAACCAAAGTCTGTGATATCTGGAGAGCCCTGGATATGGTGTCTTCTAAAATTCAAGTGCAAGTTATTCTGTCAGAAGAGTATTGGACTTTGTCCGTCGCATGAATAATCTCATTCCAGATAAACGCATTTTAAAACTGCATCCCAGTATCGTATTTGCCACTCAGAAAAGGCAAGAAAAAGGAGAGCAGCAAGGAGGATTATGAGTATGGCACGGGAAACTCACCTTTTAGTGAAGGGCTTTGGGAGCCTGATCTGCTGCTGAGAGGGTCAAGGCCAGATGTGGTCACGAGCTGCAGCACCTGCATGGAGAGAGCAATGTCAGAGGCAAGGGGTTTCCACTTCCCAGGGGAAAAGTGACTCATGGCAGAAAGCTGCAGCTGAGCAGCCACGCACTAGGGAAATATACATTCAAACAGGAGTAACTTGACCTTATGAACAACTAACTGTACCCTTAACTATCTCACAGTAGATCCTCCACTTCTCACATGTCAGATGTTTCTCTAAAACACACATAATTTAAATAGGAACAGTTGAAGGTGGTTGTCCCACCTTACATATTGTACGTCATCCTAGTCCATGTTTCCTGGGACCAATTCATCCTATGAACAGTGATTCCAAGTTTTACTCCTAGAAAGTATTAACATCTTAGTATTACTTCAATTTTTACGGCAGCTAGAATTATCCTTGGTTACTCATTGAAAAATATTTTAGACACAACAAATACAATACCTCTGGGTTTATCTGAAGAAAGGAAATCCTTTCTGCGGACTCCCCTTTGGTCCCTGCTGAGTTGCAAACTCCAAAGCCTGCAGAGTGCCCAGCAGCATGCAAGGGTGTTTCTCTGGGGTGTGAAGCTGACCCTCCTCTATTACAGATAACAGCTTTATGACACAGGCATTGTTCTGCTTTACCAGTGTTTTCACAAGGTATTTAATGAATAGGCTTTCAACTGCAAAAACACAGGCTGAGATCAAGAAGAAAAATGACCTTTGTGCTTGTGATTGTATGTTCACATAGTTACGCTTTTTTTCCTCATTAACATATAGGAATCCCTTTTTTGTTAACACACTTCATTTAATTCTAATAGGCTTTTTGTTGTATTTAAAAATCTAGAGGAAAACAGAAAAAATGTCCCATTGTTCTCCCACATGTTTGTTTTCACTACAACTACTAAGAGGAAAAGCCCTTTACAAAAACAGGATACAGCAGACTCCTCTGCGCTGTGCACCCCCCGCACACTCACACACTCTGGGCATGGCGGCAGTGGTAATCAAAAGTCCATAGAAAGTCATAAGTGATTGAAAAGCATCAATGGGAGTTTTATTATCCGCTTGAATGGGAGTAGTATCAAGTCCCTGCTGAATAAACCCCATCAGTGTGGGGAGGTTCTGCTCCCCTTGGACAAATAACCACCTGCCTAAGGACATTTTCGCTGTGACATCAATTATAGAGAGGCAGATGGGGATGTTTGCAGGGCAAACCTCACCATTGTGGGAAGGCACTGAGTCAATGACAAAAGCCATAGCATCCAGCATCCCTTCCCAGCAGTTCTAAGAGACAGATCACCAGGGAACCATGTGATGTCACCTACATCAGGTGCTGCGTGGCCCCAGGAGATGCTCCAGATCCCCCATGGATCTTACTGAGCTGTTTCTGGGGTGCCCTCAGGAGTGGGGCTCCCCACTGCATTTCTATTAATGACTTTTCAGATCTCCTTTCTTAACGTATCCCATGGCCTTTTTTCTCCCCTCTCGGATTATTGCTTCCCCTGCTGGATTTTTGGCCAGTCGGCAGAGGGGTCCCTGGCTGTGCTGACAGCCCCCAGGAAAGGCCAGAACTGAGGCAGGAGGACTCGTAAGCTGCACTCACTGCAAAGCACATTCCTGTGGGCTGTTGTTAAGAAGATAATAAAAATTGCTGTTTTCTTTCTCCCCACACATTAGCATTTGGAAGAGTTCATACTTCCAAAGAATAACACTGACTTGTTCTCCGTGATACGGAAGAATAAATCAAGTGCAATTACCAGGAGACCTGCATTTCTGTAATCAAGACCCTCATCTCTGGCCAGAAACTACCTTGGGGGAATTGAGTTCTAGTGACTGGGAGGCCAGTAAAGAGCAATTTGAGCTTTTCTGACTCTGAAATGTGGTGATCGCAGTTCCATTTGCCTGGGCAAAACTACTGCTTAGCAGCGTGGCAACCTCCTTCAAACACCATCCCAAGAGCATTTCAGTTTAAAAAAAAAGTCTCAAAATTTAGGGAAATATGTTTTCTGTTTTCTTTTTAAGGAAAAACATATAATGCCGTAAGGTTGAGGATATGCTTTGCGGTGAGGGGAACAATATACTACTTTGGTTTTAATTTTATAGGGTTGTGGTTCTACTTGTTTTTCTTTTAACTATGTTAAGTAAGCCTTGTTTCTTCACCAGAAATTATCATGACTTTTGATTTAGCCATGATTTCTGAACAAGAGAATTGTTTCTATAATGCAAAATTTTTACATTTTACAATGTAAATTATATGATAAATATTTATGTAAATCCTTACATGAAACAATGCCACTTTATTGCTGCAAAATAAACATTCAGGTTACTGACATTTTGTCTTTGAACGAGAGAATTTTTGCTCTCGCTCAATAAACTGAAGAGCCAGGGAGACAACTTAGCACAACAGGCTATGCCTGATACTACTTAGAATCAGACCACAATCTTTTCAGTTTAAGGGAAAAAAAGCCCAATTTCCACTTACATCAAAATCTTTCATTGTTTAGAAACTGTAAACTGATATCTGCTGCTTTTTGCATTTATTGGTAATTAGCTGGCCATCATCAGAGGACAGGATTAAATAATGCGGCCGTCATTCCTTCCTCATCAGGGAGAAATAAATCCACAGTATCCTCCCTTGCTGCATGCAAGGAGTTCAATTACAAAACTATGCTTTTCCCAAACTCTCGGTATCTGCCGACTGGGTGTCCCAAAAGGCAAGAAATCACATCTCCCCAGGCAGTGTCAGGACAAGCTCACTTTGAGCGACCCGCGTTCTGAAAGCAGAACAGCGGCAGCCCTCCGGGCTCTCCGTCCATCCCACGGACGCTCAGCCGCTGCCATGGCGCTCCGGCCGCAGCGCCGGGGTCCCGCCAGAGCGCAGGGCAGGTCCCGCACGGTGCCCAGCCGCGCCGCCCCTCGCACCTACCGTCCGCCGCTCCCGCCGCCCCACCGCGCCGATGGATGGATGCAACTGCCGGGCTTGGCTGGGAGCTGCTGCTGTCCCAGCAGCGGGAGGTCACCAGGCTGCTGGTCTGATCTTCAGTTCGCTTTCCATCTGAAAAGTTTAACTCCTTCACGCCCTGAAAGGCAAAATATCAGCAAATACTGCAGCGCTGTGCTCGTCCTTTGCTAGGGACGCTGAGCACACCTTGTTCCAGGCTGCTGAGAACAAGGACACGCACCTGAGAGCAACCAGGATGTGGGGGGTCGGCATGGGCAGTTTTGCTCTGAGACTTGGGGGTGAGTATGATGCAGAGAAGTCCGTGATGAAATACTCCTCTTAACAATGTACACCCCTAAGCCCTGTCCCAAAGTCTCCTGTATTCCCACGCATTCCTGTGGCTTCCAAATCCCTGACGGGGACCCCAGGGACTTACACTTTGGAAGGGAAGGGGAAAACCTTTGACAGCACTTTTTTTGCTTTCTCACCAAGCCCCTGGGAAATTGAACAGGGTGGAAATTGCTTCTGGCAGAGGAGAAACCCAGATCTGCAAGGGCACGCTGGGAAAGGGCCCCAAAAAAACCCAGTCCAAACTCTGCTGCCAGGAAATCCCAGCCAGGCATAATCTGGCCATGCCCATCCCTGGGCATTCACCTTCCTCCTTGCTTTGATCAGAGAGAGGTTCCTGGTGGTGGGGATGGGATTTTGTGGTTCTCATGCCTGTGCAAGAGCACAGGGAAGAAGGTGTCTCTGCTTCACCCTCACAGCCCACTGGGTTTCTAGCTCTCTGCACACCAGCCCTGGCCCCTGCATGTGGTACTACCAAAATGCATTGGACAGAATAGTGGCAGCCATCAGGAACTCAAAATGCTACTATTTCCAGCAAGATGTTTAAAATGGTTACATGATGATGTCAACCCTGACCTCCATGTTCCTCCTGCACTCCTCTGCTGTGTGACTGTTGAGCAATGGAAACACATTCTGGGTTTCAAGGCGCTGCATCCTGTCCCCCATCCCCAGCTGTGGGCTCCCTCTCACCCTCAGCTACCACACTGTCCTCTGCAGCCTGTTCAGAGCTGGCAGATAGGAATTTTTAGGTTCCTGCCCTGCAGGAAACCAAACTAAATCTGGCCCCATGTAAGGCTTCTTCTAACACCACTTGTTAGGCATGAAATCATGGCTCAGTACAAAAGCCCACTCTCACTGCCACCCACAGGCTGCCCTCTCCCTGGCTGCGCTGGCACTTGCAGGAAAGGGACAGGTGTGAACTTACCGTCCTCCTCCAAAGGAGGATGTGCCAGGTGGGCAGGACGTCACAGGGAAGGCCATACATGGCAGGGACAGGAGCATTTCAGGCAGCAGGGCCAAGCTGCATTAGAGGTTTTCTACCCAGGGTGTTGCAGTGCCCTGTGGGCACAGTGCTCGCTGGCCCAGGTGCACTGGCTCTCATTGTGCTGAGCTCAGCAGCTGCCCACCCCTGCTCAACCTCTGGTCCTTTCCAGTGCACCAGCCCATGCATCCACGGGAATCCACACAGGTGGCCATCACTGGTGATAAAGTACTCAAAGCAAACAACCAACACGAGGCTCCTGTGACTCACAGCTCTGATACCAGCACATCCCACCCTTCACCCTATGGCTGGGCTTCACTTGTGAGCACTCCAGGCACAGGCTTTGCTGAGACCCTTGAGTCAATTCAGTGCTTTTAGCCAATATAAATAACAGGACCCTCAGCCAGCCCCATACCTGTCAGAGTCTCTTCCTGTCCAGGTGATTCCCAAATGACAATCGAAGCATGCCACAGCCAGACCCCTTCAGCTTCCAGGCACTGTGAGTTATGCAAAAGATGACTTTTGTCCCCAGTAATAGGAGCCTGAGTAAGGAAGAGGGAGGGGAGAGGTGCCCCCCTGCCTTTTGTCCCCAGAGCAGGAGGCTGTGACTGCAGTGCTGTAACTCCAGGTGACACATAGCATCCCTGAGGCTGTACCATTGATGGGGCAGGAGATGGTGGCTGACACATAATCCCCGTGCAGACACCCTTATCAAGGGGCTGCAGCAGCTTTTCATTCATCCCTGAGATCAGCAAAACCCAACATTTAAGATAATTTTCCAAACCTTACTCTGGAGGGAGAGCAGCTTTGGGGCTTTTGATTTCAAGTATGAAAAATGTAATTATGGATAATGATGTCTCTTGCTGTAACCCAAGCAAGAAACCTTTCTGTGTTTCATGGCTGGTCCCTGTGCCCTGAAGTAAAAGAGGGTTTCTGCTTTCATTACAAAACATATTTGTATTTCAACCTGAAAGGCCTTCTCATCTGGGAGCTCTCTAGCGGCCAGCAGTCTCTCCTGCATCTGGTGTTACTTAGCCAGCAATTTTTCTTCTGTGTTGCCTGGGGGCCAAAAGTACTCCCCAAAAGGCGAAACACAGGTTAAAATTGTTTAGAGAACAAAACTCTGTTAGAACATTTTATTGGAGTCCGGGGAAATTACTTTTAAAATACATACACATAATATTAGCAGCAATAATAGAGTTTTAAAAAGTCCACTGTAAAAGTAATGATGTTTCAGATGGGAGCCAGCGTTTCAAACCCATCTGTATGGAGATGACATCAGACACATGGCTTATGTTTCCACTTTCGGCAGTGTGAAAGAAAATACCCTGCTACACGTACTTACCTTTAACTGGTGTGTTTGCTAAGCTTGGACAGTTTGGTTGGGTAACTGCTTGAACTCAGAAAGCTTCACTTTCACAGAAAGCAAAAACCGGGGGTTTTTTCTGTTTACAGGCTTCCCAGCTTGTATCAAAACCACCCCTCTCAATCCTCACTGAGTTCTGCCTACGATGCTTAAATTCACTATTCTATTAAACCATTACAAGGTGACAAATTAAACTAGGACATGGATGGCGAATGCAAGACCTGTCGCAGCAGACATCTCACAGCATTACATCACAAATGTTCGGGCTCACCTGGTTGACATCAGCCTTGCATCTTCCCCGACAGTTCAGTGAGGGGTGGCAGTGCCGGGATGGGCAGTGTGGAGCCGCCGGAGGGACTCTGCCCTGCCTCTGGGGCAAGGCAGCTCCAGCACTGCGGCCGCAGCCCTCCCTGATGGCAGCTAAGCAGCTGCATTAAACGCTGGCGAGTTCCCAGCTGAAAATAGAGAGGGTTGGTTACCCACCGCATCTCTTGTGAGCAGGAGGCCGGTCTCATTTCTCACCTGCCCATGAGCAGGAGCCCAGTGCGCTGTGGGCAGCTGTGGGGACATTTCAAGGAGGTGCAATCCCCACTGATTTGGACCCTGCCCGGGATGCACTGGGTCCAAGCATGTTATACATTGCTTTTACTTAAGGATACTTGCTATTGATGGCATTTTCTGCCTGGAATGGGAACTTCTGAGGACTGTTCCCATCTGCAGAAAGATGCCATTGCCTGCAGTAGAGAGACAGGCAGTGCAGAGGGGATTTGCTGGCATGAACATTCTAAAGCCAGTCTGAGATTTCCACATCATCTTAAAAAAATAATTAAAAAATCTAAGTGATAAGAACAGAACAATGAAATCTGAGCAACAGCACTAATTGATGTTTCCTAATTCCTTAAGATCCCTCCTATGTTTATAAATTAAACATCCAGAGGTTTCTAGTATGGGATCTCATTTCTATTTTTAATCAGAAATGCCCTGAATACTTCTCAGTTTGTTTTCAGATGTTGCCTTCTCACAGAAATTACCACCTAAAGCATTCATTATTAAAAATATACATTTTCATTAAAAAATTACATCAGGATTTCATTCTTATTCCAGTTCTATGTTTGGGTTTTTTGGGGGGGGAGGGTTGACATGGGTACAAACGTTTTTCTAAACTTAAAAAGCCCTTCTCAGAGGGGGGTGGAGATATGAAATATTTTTAAGATGTAGTTTTCTTTGATTTCCAAAGAATTTGATTCCAGTGCTAGAAAGCTGCATAAAATAATCCCAGTGAGAGGAATAACCAAAAGCCAGGTTATTCTTAAGGCTCTGAGACCCTTTCAAGTTGGTCTGAAAACCTCATTGTTAATCAAAATAATTGCATGAGAACCAATCAGGAAATCCTGAAACATTCAGAATGAAACCTTGTCATTACAAATTCACCATCATGGCTAAAAAACAGATTATCTCTGTCAAAAGCTGTGGGAAAGTTTGCTTTGTAGCAGTAGGGGCAGAAGTAAATATTTGCCCAATCTGTTTTGTTTATGCTAAAAACATATATACATGTGCAGAGTTTCAATTAAGCACTATTTTCTTTTCCCCCATGTGTACATCATTTGAACTGCCCATGTGAGGAGCTTTTAAAGCATCTCTCCCAGGAGTCAGGGAGATGGCTCTGTGCCAGTGCCTTACTCAGAGCATTACGCCATGGCAGGGCAGGTCGGATTGCTTTGAATTTTAAGCCTCATTTCTTTGGTCTCACCTCTGAGTCCATTTAAACATAGCTGGCCCCTTGCTGTAATTTAAAGCAATCAAAAGCAGATGCACAAAGTGCCACTGAAAACATAGCCACAGACATGTTGGTTCTGCTGGTAAATGCCACCACATCCCAAGGCTAGTGCTTGTGGGGAGCAGGTGCAGGGGGAAGGGGTTCAGGTGTGGGCAAGGTCTGTTTCACCAACATGCAGATTCCCCACTTTACTGTATTTAAACCACTTAAGAAATTGCATATTTTCTCAAGGAAGAGTAGTGCTTGGGATGCCTGAGCTGGTGGAAGAGCTTGAGAGGACACCAGGATAGACCAAGAGTTCAAAATAGTGGTTTACTGCCCTGTGGGGATCATGAGCCCCTCCTGTACCTACCCCAGAACCTTCTGTGCTAACACCACTTTTGCAGGGACACAAAGATACAGATGTGAAAGGTCTCTGGTCTGAGCTCTCCTTTGCAACAGCTGTTTGCAAAGTTAGTGAGACACTTCATTTTGAAAATGAGGTCCACACTTACAAACGTGCCATTAAAAAATGCAGCCATAAAAAAACAAAAAAGAAAAGGTGAAGAATAAAAGGAGAAAAGTTCCGGTCAGTGGCTGAACTGAATCCATTCCCCTGTAGCAACAGTGTTCAAACAGGTGAACAGGGAAGAAAAACAAAGGCTGGAGAAAGAACAAATGGTCACCACATTTAAAAACACCTGCTGGAAGTGACTGCAGAAAAAAACAGTTCAGAACATTTTGGAAAATACCTGAATGAGGCCCATGATCCACCACTGCAGCTGAGGAGACTGGAGACTTCTAGGCAATGTACCCAGGAACCCCACCAGAGCATCCACTGATCCCACTGGCATCACATGAAAGTGCAACAATCCTCAGTGAGGTATAAAGTTCAAAGTCCCTTCTTGCATGAAACAACTCACAGCAAAACAAAAGTACAGCTTATTTTGTCCAGATTTAGTAAGTCTTAGATCTTTATCATCTCAGGGGATCAGGGACTTGGTGCTTCTCCCACTCGAGTCATTGGGATTGCTGCCACAGGCTCCAGACAGCAACCAGACCTTACCCTACAGGCTGCCCTGTCGAGCTGACACCTTTTAATTTCCCAGTACCTACAGCAGCAATAGATTTACCAGAGCTGGGCAGTCTCCAGACAGAGCAGAGGCAGCTGCACAGGCAGGCAATGACGCTCAGTCACGATGGCTGTGGGTCCCTGGAGCTCAACCCCCAGACCTGCTGCTAAAGAAACCTGTCCCAGGATCCCTTTGGGTGGAGGATGAGCTGGAGGAGCCAGCTGGATGTCCCCAGCCCTCCAGGCCTGGACCTGTGGTTGAGGCTCTCTTCCCTGGCCATGGGTCAGCAGTGCAGGTGAGAGATCTGTTCTAGGAATGAAAAATCTGGCATTTTGGCCGTACTTTCCTGCTCTCCTTCCAGGCCCTTGCAGTGCAGTGAGGGGCTGCCTCAGCCCAAAGTGCTGCAGCCAGGGCTGACCACAAGTTTGCACATCAGCACCACCACTTCCGTGTGAGGAAGACAACTGGTTGGACACAATGCTCTGTTTCAGAGTTAGAACTGGTTGCAGCTGCTCCCTTGCATGGCTGAATTTAATTTTCAACCAATATCTGTAGGATGTAGGAACAAATCTTTGTAGCATCATGGAAATAGACATATCCTGTGTGCATCCCCTAGCAGGACCTTCACTTCTGGTGCCTTGAGGTTGTCCTGTGCAGGGCCAAGCATTGGACTCAATAAGTCCCTTCCAAGTCGTGATATTCTATGATCCTATGACCAGGAGCACTTCCAGCCACCCACCCTGCTGTGCTGCAGAACCTCACTGCCATCATAAGCCACTGCTGGTGACCCACCAAAGCCAAATGATAGCTCTGACTGGCTCTTTATGCCTCCACGTACTCAGACGTGGATCTGCCCCAGGCGAGTGGGCAGAGCAGGCACTGCTGCCAGCCAGGCACCTTTGTCTTCCCAGCCCTTGGAAAAAATGGAGAAACCCAAAGGAAGTCAAGGACACCTGAAGAGAGGAACAGAAAACAATGGGGAGCTATGCAGGAAGGGAAAGAGGCCAAGGCGCAGGATTATAGATGAATAACATGTGCAGTGTAATTAATCTAGATTAGTTTTTATTTTATAGCATTAACAGCCCGCAGTCGCAGCATGCGGTGCTCTGGTCCCGCGAGTTCCCAGCCTTCGCAGGGCTGGGCGGATCGCTGGGAGAGCTCCAGGCACAGCATCAGCGTGCAGGAAGCGCTGCTGGTGACTCACCGGCTGCATGCTTGCTTGGAGACTAATGAACTAATACCCGGCACTGCGGCCCTTGCCGCGGCCCCCTCCCATTAATCTTCGGGTTAAAAAGGGCAGCAGTCGCTCAAGAGGGAAATTCCCACAGAGCAGAAGGATTTGTGCCGGGAGCCCCCTGTGCTGACCTCCTTGGCAGCCCTCGCAGAGCCAAAAGTCCGACTCACTCCTCCGCGCCAGCAGCCGAGCTCGGCAGCCGCTGGGATTTAGGCTCTTCCTGCCGGCCGCCCTGGAGGCTGCAGGTCCCGCAGCGCCTGCCGGGTGACGCTGCCTCGGGATGCGACTCATGCCTCGGCGATGAAATGCAGCAGCAGGGGCTCGCCCTGCTGCCGGGCAGCTCACAGCCGCATCTCTCTTCTCATAAAAGGTTCCCCTTGGCATTCTTGGGCAGATTCCGCCTTTGCCATAGCAAGTTGCCCATCTGAAGTGCTCAGAGCCATTCTCACCTCCCTCCTGGCCTCACTCCCACCCCCAAACTCTGGAAATTCGGGGTTTTGCTTTCCCTAGATTACAAATTGCCACATGCTGTCCCATTACCAACAGGCACTAACCCTAAAGGGCCCACGTATCAATTGTGCCTGGAGATGTATTAGAGCTTTCCCAACCCTGAAAAAGCCTTTTAAGGTTTCCCAACCTTAAAAATTGTTGAAGTTGTTTCTTAACACTCCTGAGACAGAAGAGCTGCACAGTACCACAAACAGCAGAAGAGCCGGGGATGGTGGAGACAGGCTCTCCTGGAGAGCAATGTGCAACAGAATTCGATCTGTGTTTCCCTTTTCATCCAGGACAGTATGTATTTAACATTGTATCGTCATGTGGAAAACACCTAAATCACTCCAGGCACGGCAGAGACCTGCAACTGCAGCCTTGGGGAATGGGACAACCAGTGCAACTGGGGGCTGAGGGTCCAGTTACCACACAGCTACTTTACTCCATCCTTTGTCTTTATTTTATATTTGTATTTCTTCAATATAATAGAATACAACTTATTTTACATAATGTATACAAACTATATCACAGTGCTTTACAGAGCAAAGCATGAATTACATGGTGAAAACTGGGAGAAAAATTACAAGGTCCTCTGCACTGCCAAGCCCCCTTTTTTGTCCCTATTCCAGGAGACCTCCCAGGACACCCTCAACCTAGTGGGAAACTCCCACCTGACTAATTACTGGCCCCCAAGGTGAATTTGGCTCATCACCAATGTGCTCTCCACTCTCCAGAGCACCGGCAGGGCAGGTATACCAGAGTTGTCACATTTAACCCCCCTTGTTCTTATCTCCTTTTTCTCACAAGACAAGCAGCAGCTCTCTCTTTTGAGCAACATAATTACTCTCAAAGTAATTACTGGAAACTCAGGGAAACCCCCCATCATTATTTTCTCCCAGGATGAGCTATTTTTTCCAGAGCACATGGGTGGCCCCAGATAAACCACTGGGTTTGGCAATGCTGTTTGCTGCATTTGTGAAAGCAGTAAATCCATCACAACTCCACAGTAACAGAGCCGGGGTGGGATGCAGATCTGGCTCCTCCAGCAGTCTCTTTGTAGCTGCTTTATGAACACAGCAAGCAAAAAGCACTCACAACCATCATTCATGGTGTTATGGGATACTGTAAGTGACATTGGATTGATGACTGCCAGGTCTCTGAGACCTAGGAATGAGAGTACTCACAACGGGAAATGAGAAGGTTTTGGAAACTGGGAGAGAGTGGGATTGTGGACAACAGGAGCTGAGGGTCACACACACAGCAGAGACATGGCAAGGACAGACAGGGGGAGACTGACTGTAATGCCAGATGAAAAGTTTTCAGATGGATCTCCAAAGTGATCCGTGTAGGAATCCTGAACACAGCACACACTTCTGGGAATACACACACACAGCAACAAAAGGAAGGTACTGGCCCTGGCTTCCCTCAGGGCCTGAGCCACTGCAGAACATCCCATTGTGAAAAGGGCACTGTTTTAACACATACTTTTAATGAGTAATAAGAATAATAAACCACCCATTTTTCCATTCTCTAACCTAATGGAATAAATGTAGAGATTCCCAGCATTTGTACAACAATGTCATGTCCAGAATGATCAGGATCCCTTTTGGCAACAGTAAAATGGAACACACCCATGGCAGAGCTGATGACAATGGGCAGAAAAAGAGCAAATGCAGACGCGTAGGAGTAAGTTTCCCTACAACACTTAAAATAGAAACATAGGTCAAATATACGTTTGATGAGTAGGAAAAAGTGAACAAGGAACCAAAGTTTTCCTAACTTCAGAGTCTACTTCCTCTCCTAATCCCTTTCATTCCAGATCCACATCAATGAATCAGAATTTGACCTAAAAACTTTGCAGCAGGAGAATTAGCCAAATGCTTGAATTAAATATTGCTTATAAAATCTATTTCCTTTTCTTAACAGCAAATTTTCCAACAGGGAAAAGAGTTTGAGGCCCACATGCTTTCTAAGTTTGGAGAATTAGACACTTCTCTCTTATATCCCATCCCTCATAATCTGGAAAAGATACAGCTTTACACGTCGAATTATTTTCCAGGAGAAACTCAGCAGGATATTTCCTTAACCAGGAGGAATTCTCTACATCTAAATGATTCTTGAACAATCTCTTCATTTCTGACCACACATCCTGTAGTCACTGAAAACACTTAGTGTATGATGGAGCTCTGCTGGCCCCAGTGGCTGTTGTTTGGCATTCCAGGACTTCCTCCTGCCCAGAACCTGGTGCATCTGCTGGGGCTCCCCTGGGCCCAGCAGCCAAGGGACAAACCTACCTTGGCTTGACTGCAAGCTCAAGTGCTACTGTGAGGTCACTCCAGCAGAAAAAATTAAACACTCACACCCTGTTCACATAACTGCACTTATCAAGAAAGTCCCAAAACAACCTGATCAAAAAACCCCTTGTCCCTCTCAATTTTATAATGTACTGATACTATGTAGCTCTAATCTCTGGAGCAGAGCAGCCATGGTTTGTTGAGCACACATGAATGAACCCTGTGCAATGGCCTTGCTCACAAAACAAACACATTGCCAGATCACACAGGGCCATGCTGGCACAGGCAGGTGAACCACAGCTTACAGTGCTTTCAAGAAGTGACTAAGACTTAGGGGATAGGACAGAGTCCTACCTGGCTAATTTTGCTTTTAATCAGTGGAGGTACACAAGCTTTTATCTCTGCTGATAAAGTCTGGGCACGATGCACAAGTGATAAAGATGGGAATTGTACTCTCAAACACTAAAATAACAAAGTGTTTATTAAATGAGTACTGGCTGGTCCATGAGAAGCTTCTTTTCCAGAGAAGGATATGACAATGATTAAAAAATATTTAAAGTCTAAATAGGACTTTGGTTACTATGTTAAGGTCCTATTTTCTTAGTCTCAGTCATCACTCTTGGCTCAGCTTTGAGCTGCAACCATTTTTCAGACCATGGGAAGGAGGTTGTATCTTCCCTACAAGCAAGCAGAAGACCATCAAGTTTAACTAACGATGGAAGCTTTGCCTGTGGAAAATATAATAATTTAAGTTTCCATATTGGTGGCATAGCTGGAATATCTAAGTAATGGCGTGAGTGTTTTCTTGGACTAGTTTTAAGATTACTGCATAAAAGGAAACGCTTTGAAGTTCTGGCAAAAATCAGAACTGGTAACTGGTGGTTTTATATCCTGCTGGGCCTTTCAGAAGCCATGGGCATACATTTAGAACAGCAATTAGGTCAAGCTTTTCTGTTGTTCCCGAGAAATGTAGAAATATTTCTTGAGAATTCTTCCTTAACAAGAGAGAAAAAGGAGGCAGCTCTCCCTACGTGGCTCCTGACTTGCAGAGGGTGGCTTTACACGATGCTCTGCAAGTGCACAAGGAGCACAAGTGCTCCAGGGCCCACTCCTACACAGCCACACAACAAACCTGGGGATTTGCAGGGAGCCCCTCACTGGGTCTGTGTGCACACACAGCATTCCTGCCTCTCATCACACTGCCATGCTCCAGCCATGGCAAACATGTCCTGCAGGCTCCTCCAGGAAGCTCCTCTGAACCTCTGCCTGGGGCCTTATGCTCTTGCAGGAACACAGGGGCATGGCTCCAGGCAGGGTGACAACACAGACCTTCCCAAACTGCCCCAGTGCCGATGGCACTCTATCAAACAGCTTTTCCTGCACACAGGATTCCTGCCAGCCATATCCTGCTCCCTCCCAAAAGCAGTTAAGACACGTACAGCAAACTTCATACACAAGTTCTTGGTGGGTGAACAAGAGCCAGAGGGCAAGACACTATAAAAAAGAGCAAAATATCAAGAATCTAGCATGACACAAGTTAGCTTAGATTAGTCTTTTTGCTTTACTACCTTGTTCTAATTGGATCAATATTTTTGATGCAGTATTTACCACATCTCACTAATGAAAACATTACTCAATTCCATTGCAGCAAAATAAGTGGCACCACAAAACCTAATTTCCTAGGATCTCATGCTCATGGCATGCTAAGTCACACCTATTTCTGTTCTAGGTGCACAAATGGAGATGTGTCAAGTTTTGAAGGACACAGAAGATCCTACTAAATACCCACCAAATAGCCCCTCCTCAGAAAGTGCTATAAGTAGATATAAGGAGCACTGAAATAGTCCAGAAAAAATAGATTGTATCCTAAGGCAGTGATGCTTCAAACATGTGCTGAAGCCCATAAAAATAAGTTAAAGGCTGCGTTGACAGACAGGATGAAGGAAAAATCTGTTTCTGGGATTAGTAGTTACAAAAGGTCTTCCAGATTCTGGAATAATCATAGGATGAAATTTCCAGATGGCTCACCAGGATCTTAGTAACACCAGGGAAGAAACACACATCCCTAAAGTTGCCAGGCACAGCAAATCTTCTGGATAAATGGTATCTCAAGGCTACTCCTGAGAATTGTCACATGAAGGTGGCATCCCAAATCTTCTCCAAACAAGGACCAGCATCTCCAAAACTGGTCCAAATTTCCTCACCTTCCTGGAAGCAGGAGGAGTGAAAACTGCTTCTTGCCCTACATGTTAGGCAGGACAGCAGCCCTTAGCCCTGGGCAGAACCACGGCAATGAGGGGCACTCTGAGGATCTGTTTGGGACACTGCTGTAATCCTGGACCCACTGAGGAGCTGGTGTTTGTGAGATGCCCCAAACCACCTCACTTCTGCCCTCATGCCAGCTGGGTTCATCTGCTTTTATAAAGCTGCTGTTTTGAGATGAGGGTGAAGACACTTGGTATGCTCAAAATAATGCACAAAGTGCCATCAGGGAGTTACCTTCCCACAGGGAGCTGGAAAGACAGAACACCTTCAGATGTGATCTTCCTCAGGTTTAAGGGTGAAACACAGGCATTAGAGCAGGTGAAAGCTGGCAGGAGCCACGAAAAGCAAGTTGGTGACCTCTCCCAAAGCAGCACTGGACCCTTCCCAGGGCAGCCCAGGCTGATGGTAAGCACCAGTCCATGAGCACTTCTCCCAGTCCAGCTGACAGCTTGGCAGTGCTGCCAGAGGCAACAGGAAAAGGCAGCTACCAGATGAGAGAAATCAGGATTCTGACCCAAAGGTTTGCTGAGCCAGCCTTGGCTTAAAGCCAAGGGAAAGTGGCAACAGCCACCACACAAGGAAGGTTGGGGAAATGCTGTTCTGCCCCTGGTATAATGCAACATCTGCCTTCATTCACAGAGGAAACAATTCAGAGAGGACAGAAGGTTCTGAGGTTTAGGACATGGCTGGAGGACACTAGGCCATGGCACCCCCAGCTGTCCAACAGCACTTAACCCCAGCCCTTCTCATGGCATGAGGCCAGGTTTGAAAGCAAACTCACTAAAAACAATCACTAATGCTTACTTGCTAATTTTTTTAAACAAACAAACCAACTCAAACAACTTTCAGCTTTCTGTCCCTGCCTGACCAGCACAGATGAAGTCACTTCCTGACAGCAAGAAGAAGCACAGAGACATGTCCCTGCAGCAAGACAGGTGCTAGGGAATGGGGAGCCTTCATCGACTTTCCTCACAGCAATTCACCACAGAGCAGTTCTACTCAGTAAATATGGCACAGAAAATCTAAGTGAGGAGAAAATAGGGTTTTTTCTCTCCAGCAGGCAGGTTTGTGTGTTGCTGTTAGTGTGCAGCTGGCACAGAGGTGGAGTCTGCCCGTCTGTGGCTCTCCCCTTTGGAGAGAGTGATTTCCCATTCAGGTACAAAACAGATGCAAGAACCCAGCCAGGCCAGTGCTCTTGGCTGCTCACAGGCTATCTTTAAAGGCTGAATGACAAGCTGTAGAGCAGATGTTCACCCTTGGCAGCAACTCAGCCATACTGTGGTGTATGGTTTTGCTTTTTCAGGTCTAGCCAAAAAGGATGTGCATTTCCTCCACGCTGTGTGATGGAAGAGAGACTGAACCTGACTGTGGTGATACTTTCTAATAGGCATCAGCAAACTCCCCCAGTAGGACACCAAGTGCTTTACTGGCAGTTCATCAGTGCCCTGAACATCATCCCCTGGCTGACTAACACTGAACCCCGGGAACAAGGCAGCCCTTACCGTCACTGGATGGGTCAGGCATCACTTACAAAAGGCTTTTGGAGGAGTGCAAAAGCAGATTTCTGGAGAAGGCTGAAAGGGGACAAAAGAGCTGGCTCTGCTGCTCTTCACACTCCTCAGCAGGCTGCAAGCACCAATTTTCACACAGTTTAAAAGAACAAAAAAAAAAGTGAATAATTTTTGCTAGTAAATTACAGTTTGAAACGGAGTAAAGTCAGATTCACAGAACTGATCTGACTCAGGATACAGAATCTTTCTTAAATATACACACTTAAAGATGAATCACACACGTCTCATAAGGACACTTCCTAAAATTTGCTCTCCCGTAACTGTTTATGGTTCCCGTTCCGCAATAGAAGATAATGTCACTGTTTACATAAATAAAGGCAATGGTGCTCAGATCAGATCTAGGAAACCAGTTTCTTCCCTCTTAAAGTTTAGTAACCATGTTTATCTTCTTACAACGCTGGGGAGTGTAAGAACTGGCCAGGGCATAAATAGAAGCACACACAAAATAAAGGTGCAAAAGTGACCCAAATCACATCCTTGACACAGATTTCTTTTGTTCTTAGAAAACTGGCCGTGTTATAAGTGGTGTAACTCTCATTGCTCTCACTTTGTCCATATTAGGTAGATTAAACTTCTGCACAGGAGAGTTGCAACTGAAAAATATTGCCATTACACTGAGCACAAATAGCTTTTTCTTGAATACAGAGCATGCACATGGCCTCCCCTCTCCCCCCAGCTTACATTTTATGAGATTTTGGACAGTCAGAGAAAACTCTCCTTCCATATGTTCAGGATGTTAAGATTTCAACCTCCTTGCAGCAGGAAAATAAAGTCATCTTCTTTGTAATGCCACAGCACTGAGCACACACAGAGCACCGAAACAGTAACGCATGAACTGATCTCTGCCATTGCGGAAAACTGCAGGGATCCCGGAGCAGGTCTTGTTCCTGTCATGTCTGCAGATGCTCTGTTAAGGACTCCAGGGACAGAGAGCAATTACTAGGGTTTGTTTCTGCTTTCCAGGAGCAGTTCTGTTTAGGAGAGAATAGAAAGGGATTATTTTTACCTTATAGTTTGGACTTACAGGGTGTGAACTGAATTTTTCTTCCCACAGAGAGACATGGTGTAACAGCTCTTGCAATGCTCTGGAAATGGGGCTGTTCCTTCTCAGCAGTGCCTGAAAGCCCAAGGGCTAACGAGGGTGACAGGCAGGGCCCAATTAGCAGCACAGGCATAGGGATGGCTGCATTTAGGCCACACACGGAGTCTAAAGGATTTTTTTCCTTTTGTTTTGGGGCCTTTGTTGGTTCGTGGTTTTTTTGCTTTGAGTCTAGAAAGCTGACATCTGCTCCTGGTAAAATTAACAAACTATTTTATTTGTCAGTAAATGTAGATTGAAACAGTCCTGTGAACTGCATTGTCTGGGTCTACAGGATCACAGGAAGTATCGATGAAGCATTTTCCACTGGCATGTGTATAGAGAACAAAACATTTAAATGAAGATAATTTTTTCCATATATATTATGTACATTATTATATACAAGTGAGAATTAGACAAAACAAAACTAGAACAAAGATTCTTTTAAGTTTTAAAAGGATCTTTGTCTCTCAGCCATAAGGATGGCTCAAGCCAAGCTCTGTGGATGAGGCAATGAATGAGGCAACAGATGCATCAAAGGCATCTCACTTGTAATACACAGTTTAGCCAAGGCAAGGCTCAGACCACGCAGGGGAAGTGCTGGCACCAACATCAGTCTTGCTACAGCAGAAAAGGTATTTCCCAGACCTTACCTTCTCCTGATGCAGCCAGGCACAGGTGCACCCTCCACATGCCCTACACAAGTGCTGACCCTTGGCCAGCAGAGCTGCTCTCACCAGGGGCTGTGCCCACCCTGCAGTGGCACTGTGCCCCCACAGCAGGGTACCCAGCTGCATTCTGCAACATGATCTCCACTAAATCCCATCCCACCACATTCCTGCAGCTGTGACTGCCCAGACCAAAGACTTTGCTTCCTGGAAACTGTAGTGACTTGAAGGGTGGCTCCAGTTAAAATCCCCTGGCAGCTATTTTATTGTTCACCTGCTTAATGCTGCAAACACAGCTCCAGATCAGCTCCCTGTTGCAAAAAGCAGGAGAAATCTTCTGCATTCAGGGAAAGGGAAGCCCGTGGACCTGGCTCTCCAGTGGCAGTGGATGGTGCTGGCCCTGCACGGGTGAGAGGAAGCCTCAGGTCACACCAGACCCCCGGGTCAATGCCAGGAAGGGGATAAGAATGGAGCTGGCTTCCCACGGGGTTCAGGCATAGGGCAGGAAGGCAGATATTGTCTCTGAGGCCCCTCTCTTGCACAGTGCTTTAAACATTAAACAGCACCTTCCCTGTTGTGCTCCCGAGGTCACACAGGACAGCTCTCCCTGCCCCGGGCAGCAGCTGGAGCTCTCCACCACCATGCTGGCTCAGGGAGGCAGGCAGCAGACACCAACAGAGGATGGGGATGCTCTCTCAAGGCTGGAAGGGTACTTTTCCCCTCTGTGGTAAAACCCAGGAACATCCTTCCCACACCCATCTGACCCTTCCCTTCCTGATGTGCCCCTAACCCATGCCTCTCCCTTGCATTGTGTGCGAACGTTCCCCAAAACACACTGTTTTCCCCTCATTTCCTTCCTCTCAAGACACCTGGAACTTCCTCCTGCAGGCTCCTGCCACCCCTCATGGTGATACAGGCCAGGCCAGGCTTCCCAGGCCACCAGCTTATTGTCCAGGAAACCAAAACAACCAAATATCCAGCGTGGGGCTGCTGGGGTGACACGCTCAGAGACAACACAGCTACGAGGGCTTTTACGGACTGAGGATGACAATTTATTTCAGCAAAACCAGCCTGACATATTTGAGGAAAAACAGAAGCAGCAAACTACCAGTAAGGACTCTTCCAAAAGGCTGTAGGGGAAGTATTTTCCATCAAGAAACATGCTTTGAAATGTATTTGAAATTTGTGATTTGACATCTCAAGCTGTTAGTAGAAGCTCCTCACTTAAACCAGTCAGTTTTGCATGTGTTAAGCAATGCAGCACAGAAACAAAAGAAAAAATCCTGTCCAGCTTCAATGCCAGTTTAAAAGTTATTGGGAGGCAGCCAATATATTTGGGGAAGATTTTTAAACGCCCTCTTTCAAACTAAGATGTCTCAGCAGAGATCTGTGCACACAGAACACATCTCAAATTGCAGATCCAACTTCACCCTTCTAACACACTGAATTTTAAAAGCTTAGAATAGCTTTATCGAAACCTCTACCCATTAAAACTGCATGAGAAGCACAAAGCTTCATCCCACTACAAGAGACTGTATAGATAAGTGAAGGATTGGCCTTTCTCACACTTGAAGGGGTTTCTTTTTCAGCTTTCATTAGTGAGAAGCAGGAAGAGTGAAGTGGTAGTGTTCCCAGGCAGAGTGAACAGGATATGACTCTGCCCTGAGTCATCATCCTCTTTCTCCTGAAGTGGAGATGGCTGCTCACACCTGGATCATGGACACCTATGGTCATACTCATCAGGACAAACCCCTGCTTCCCAAGCTTGCACTTCAGAGGCTGCAGGAAGCCACCTTCACATCACACTGTTAGAACTTGATATTTTCAGAGATTTTCACACCCAAAGGACTGAAAAACTCCAGTATGTGCCAATATCTAAAGAATAATACAGCAGTTTTCTGATGAAGTATCTGAGCCAGCAGGATCTCACTGAGGTCTTACTTAGAGTCCAAGAAATGAAAACATTAACCCACACAGCTGCAGAATATGACTAAATATGTAATTATTGTTCTCCATTTTACAATGGAAAACTTACCATGTTCGATTAATCTCCAGTGAAATATATTTCATGGGAACTGGAAACAATTTACATTAAATGAAGCAAATGAACACCACTGTTAATGAGTGCACGTGCACACGAGCAGAACTGAGGTGCCTCAGCTGAAGATGATCTCTGCCAGCACTGTGGCCCATCTTCCATCCTGACAAACTTTCCAACAAAGGTTTCCCTGACACATTTCCCTGCCCATCTAAGGCAGTCATTCAGTAGCAGGGATGTCTCACAGACTCACATTCCAAGCAGATGCAACATCCTACACATCTGACAAAGCAATTCAGTTCTCACTAAAGAAACATCCCAGAAGTACTCATTCTGATGGAATTATTCCAGTATTTGTTTTTCAATTACTGGAAGAAACATCAGTTTGGGGCAAATAATTTTTTACCACTCTCTCTAGATTTGAAATGAGACACACCATATAAGACACCAAAAATTTTTTTGGTATTTGTCTACTAAATGTCCTCCTGAACAGGGACATGGATGTGCCAAGGAATATCCTTGCTTGCTGCAAAGGCCATCATGTAAAGTAATAACAAGAGAGACTTTTAATAATTATTGGCTGGAACATAATTCTTCTAAAAAAGAATTACAGTTCAGAGAAGTCTGCAGGGGAAGGACATACTATTGCTGCAACATGTAGCACAGACACACCAACACCTGGCCAACCCAAGGCTGCAAGTGCAATTAAAAAATGACTGTGAAGTTGCTGCAGGCTAAGTCTTTGCTTATGTGCCACTGCAATAATTATGAAGTGGAAAAAAAGAAAGGGCAATAAACGTCTCTTACAATGGCCAGCTACAGTTGGATTCCAGTCAGGTTCTGCAACAGAAAAACTGACAGTCAGCTGTGGCTGCTACACTTACACCACCAAACACCTTGAATATCACACCTAATGAGCCTGCAATACTGACACTGAACCTTTAAAAATGAGCAAATCTTATCACAACCTTGTACCTGTAGTAATACTCAGAAATTAACTCATTCTGGGTCTAAGGAAGAGTGGTGTTGGGAGACAGGAATTCAAGACAAAGTTACAACACATTAAGTGCTACCAACAGTGTCCCATGAAGAGTAGCAGAATATTTATCACCTTTCTCAGCTTCCTTCCCCTCCCTACCCCCAAACATCAACTGCATCTGGAAGAATGTTTTAATGCTAACTCTGACTTGAACTTTTTAAACAGAGAAATACACAAGACAAGTTACCTGGGTCTTACACCAGGACTTAGTGGTTGCCCAGAATGCAACCATGTGTACTTAAACTGCGCCCTGGGGTGGATCCAAACCACACAGTCTCCAAACAGGGAGGAGACTTTCCTTCCTCAAACTTGGTGAAAACTATGTGAGTGACTCAGTGAATGTCCTTCTCTTGAGTCAGCACAGAAACAGAGCTCCAGAATTTAATCTGATTTACAGTACAGATAAAAGACTGTAGGACTGTTGGTTTTCTTAAAGGATGATCCATGACTGATCCCCTGAGGATGTCTCACCACTAAACCCCTGTAACTCTTGCACAAACCAAGGCTGCATTCCTACCCCGTGTTCCAGCCCTTCTCTCCCTGGGTTCAGACCTGGTGGAGCCCAGCTTTATCATGTCACAAAGAGGAGGGAAGGTCATGTGGCTGCAAATCCCATTTGCACAAAGTAAACAGGTAAATAGATTCCAATTTTAAAGTAAGTTTTAATTGATTCATTAATTATTAACTTGTCTTCTATAGCAGTAGAGTGTAGCAGGTTCAGAAGGTGTGGAGTGCTGAAATTTGGAGTTAGGCTGAATGAAAGACTATGTACAATACATATCAGCTTTCTGTTGTGATGTAAATTTATTCTCATAATTTTTACCATTTATTCATCCCAAAAGACATATTGCATATTTGGAACATTTTTTAAGTAAGAGCCACTGTATTCAAGACAAGAAGTAGTTTTGTCACATCAAAACTGATGACATACTCAATAAAATTATTTTCCAGAGCAAGAACTCCTTACAAGAAATAGAAATAGAATATAAACGTCATAAATGATCTAGCATGAAAAGATTAAAATAGTAAATCCATTCCATACTGAAGGCAGTACTTCACCACTCATAGTATGTGTTTCTAAAAAAAAATTCATGTCCCAACAGTGGGTACTGAAACAAATATGGGTAAGCTTTTGGTTAAATTTTATTCCAATAGAACAGAATGAATTGATGATTTCACCCTTTTGTCTCAAGTTACTGACTAATATGATCAGGTAATAAAACATTGCTTTTAGTTTAACCCAGGCTTTGGATTTATTCATCAGACACGATGAAGGGATGACACGCTTTGGCAGCACATTGGCATTTTCAATGTCTCACCTGACATCATACAAGAATTACTTCTCCCTGACAACATCTCCCATTCCCACAGTTGAGAACCATTTACCCAAGAATGTCAATTACATCCCCACTCTCTCTCACGGCCACTGAACAGCAGTGCCCATGTCCTGTTTCACCACATGCAAGCACAACCCCAGAACAGCACAGACACACATCCACATCCCTCGTGCCTTGGAGCTAAGACACATCCACCTCTGGCAATGATCAGAGCCACTCTGGGCACACCAGAGAATTCGGCTATGTGAACAACCCTGAATTTGAAATGCCTTAGAGAAGGAATTTATGTGCAATGTGCAAACAGCATGGTGGGACTGAGGGAAGAGTGAAATGCCTGATCCTGGGCAAAGGACTGGCTTTGCTTCACTCCAAGATGTAAGCAAATCACAGAACAAGCTATTGGAAGCAGTCAGCAAAAAATTCAAGAATGCACTAATAATTGTAAGAATGGAAAAATAATTCATACCTGTCAAAGCATTTACAAAATAAAATTCCCCTTTTCAAAGTTGTTTTAAAAAATGAGTTTATTGGTGTTATTAAACGAAGACTTCTGTAAATCATGACATTCCAATAAAAGTGATCACTACACTACTATCACTGTAACTAAAAATGCAGGTTAGAGAAAGCTGTCAGTTTGTAAAAACTAAGTGAAGGAATTATGCTGTGAATATTTTCCCCATTGTGCTTCAGGGATCTGTTTTTGTCTTACTACCGTTCAACAGTGTATTATCAATAGTCAAGAATAAAGCTTCAGCAGTCATCCCTATAAAACCTGGAGGGGAAAAAAAAATCTTTTAATGCTGTGCTGAACAGCCATGGGAACAGGTTGCTGCCTGGGCCTGCTGCCTACAGTGGTTTTTTACCAAATAATATTGCAAAGTCAGATACCACAGGGTGCACCTCGTACTGGGGTGATGCGAGGAATACACTGATTTGGTTCACAAGATTAATATCCAGAAGCTAGAAGTCAGTGAATCACAAAAAAAGTTCTGGTAGACAGTCAAACAGGAATACCAGAGCAGGATATAAAGCTTATTGTCTATTTATATGATGTTAGTAAGGTAATTAATGTAAGGACACGTTCTATTCTGGCATCTACTCTTCAAAAAAGAACATTCAGAAAATGAAATAAGTTTTAAAAGCTGACAATAAAAATTAGAGGGATGAAGAAAAAATTTAAGAAATTCAATCCATTAATATAAAGCTAAGATTGGAAGGTATGATCATGGTATGTCAAATCCCTGGATCAGGACAACATTTGCAGCAAAAGAACATCCTCCAAGAGAGATGTATTGGAGTCCAATTTTTGGAAGCCAAAGCAAAATGAACTCAAACACAGGGCTGGGTTTTGGTTTGGGTTTTTTTTAAGAGGACAGTAGTTGCTTATGTACCTTACCTACAGAGGCGACTGAGCATTTTTCTGAAGTCCTTAAAGCAAGAATTCTTTTTTTCTAACAGATGTTGAACTTCTTCGCATTCTGATGCTGCTGAAATCAGTCAGTGAAGTTTTATGACTGTGATATCCAGATTAGTGATCAGATGAGTTCCCCTTACCTTTATAAATGGGAACTTGAGCCTGTAATGTCCCTTCCCACCAAAACCTGTGTTTCAGTTGCTGATTTACCTTCTCCTGCTGGGAGCCTTTAGTCAGACAGTGGCAGCACCCAGCCTTTAAAGCAGTAATGGACGCAGCCCCTCTCTTCCAAGCAGAAGAACCTGGCTCTGTAGACAAACCTCTGCTCACTTTAAACAAGTTAGTACAAACTAAAAACCCAGGAAGGCAAAAAATTCCCCCTATACTGCAGCCCAATTCCCCACCAGAGAAGAAAGAGGAATTCTGTGTTCATAAACACATGAAAAGAGGGACAGGGATGAGCAAATCAGCTGGATCTGGGGAATTCAACGCAGCTGTTTGCAGGAAGCAATCACCCTTCAAACAGACCCAGAGGTATATGCAAGAGAGAAGGAAAGAATATGGCTTCTAATTCTTTTATATGACCAATTACTATTATTAATGGAGAATCAACATTTTGAGACAGCTGCTAATGAAACACTAACGGTGGATGAACAGTCAGAGGGGAGAAAAGGCCCCTGGTGAAACCCAGCCAGCACCACTTGCAGAGCCAGTGCAAAGGACAGTGGCTTCCCAAAAGCCATAGTGGTGACCTGGTGTCTTAAAGCACTCAGATGCTGCTGGTGGAATGAATTCGGCAGTGGATTTGTCATGGAGAAGATTCAAGCTGAAGAAATGATTCTTGCAAGTGGCAGAACCCTATGGATTAAGGCAGGAAACATTCAAAATCTTACATAAAGCACACAGAAATCTGAAACAGGTAACATACTTCAGAAGACTTGATTAGAAAAATAACTTAGGGATATACCCCCAAAAATACATGCACAGGTGATTGGTTACCTTTGCTTCAGCCATCAGTCATTTGATACTAATTCTCACTGTTTTATGAGAACTCTTGCAATGTATTGTGCAGGCTCACAATTCTCCATTTAGCACCAAAAAATCCAGACATTCTGCAAAAATAATGAGGCTCTGGAAGAAGACTCTGGAAGAACATTTAATTCAGCTACAGTGAACAGGAAAGTCACACTAAATTTTTTACATATTTATATTTTTAAATAAAAGGCCTGCTATTGTAGTCCCCATATAGGTAAAATTCTTTCAGAATTTAAAAAAGGTGCCTCAGTCAAGACACCAGGACAAATCTGAAGAAGTGTTCAGATATTCTACTGTACTAAATCTTCCAAATTGAACTAGCAACTGATAAAACAACTCTCTGACTAACTTTGCTACTATGAGGAACCTTTTTAAAACCTCAAACTTCAGTGCAAGCTCAGAGCACTTGTTTTACAAGTGCAGCATCTCACCTGTGAAAAGCTGCTCATTACAGTAACTCCAAGGCTTAGCTAATCAAGCCTCACAAAAGAAAGAACCTAAATATGAATGTAAAAGAGCACACGCATTTACCATTAAAAAAAAAAGCAATAAAAAACCAGAAAGGTTTGTGCAAGGAGTCCTTGCAAAATAACTCCACTTGCTGTTTTAGTATCGAAGCACTGAAGAACAGCAGCTTCCCAGTTACTCAACCCTTCTCCAGGGATTCTCACAACAAAAGAGTGAACTGTGCATTTTAGCTCATTCCTCATCATTCTGAACATGCAAATGTCAAGAACTCCTGGAAAAGGCACTGTATTAGGGAACCACAGGTATACTTGGTAAGCACAAACCCCCATGCAATGTGTACTATGCACCTGTGTATTTAATATAAATACGCACACATGCACATAATGAAATTAGAAATATTCCTCCTTTAATACAACCATGTTGGGCCTCAAACTGCAGCTCTCGATGCTCTTAAGATTTCTGAAAACACATTTGTCTTTAATACAGGGACAAGACGAAGCCCCAGGCAGCACTGCTGCAGTGCAGGGCTCCCCACTGCTCCCAGGGAACCTGGCACCTTCCCTGCTGCCAGTGGGGAGGAACCCACAGCTCCACCTCCTCATGCCACCTCGACATGCTACCAGCAGGGAGGAGGGAAGAGAATCCACTGCAAAACAAACAGCAGCTGGAAGAGCGACAAATAGGGAGTTTGAGGTGCTGCAGAGATGAGGAGGCAGCATCAGGCTCCCTTCCTCTATTGCCCAGGACCTGCAGCTCCTCCCATCTCACCACCCCTGCCACGGGCACATCCACCTGCAGCTCGGAACACCTTTGTCCTCCTCCATGGCTCTCTCCTACCCCACTTCCTTCTGAAAACCACCGAGGGATCAGCTAGACCAAAACTCAAATCAGTGCAAATGTGAAATAAAAGATAAAAAAAAAGTCTTTTGCTCTTACTGGACATGCTGCAGACATTGTGCCTAGTAACTGTGGCAATATCTAGTGCAAAAGAAACTTAGCATGAATCTCTTGTTTTCAAATGACATTCAACTCAAACATGCATAGGGAGAGTAAAGTTATTTTATTAAATCATGCACATCACGTGTGTTAGTGCAAATAGTTTAATCTGTACTCCAGAAATTCTATTGTATTTTTATATCTTTACAAAATAGATTTAAAACAATTATTTACTTTAAAAAATGTAATTCTGAAGTTAAGCATTTCAGAACAATATTTGCAATAACCTATATACAAGAGGTACTAAGTACCACTGGCATACGAGTGTTTTGTGGTTGGGTGGCTTCCTGCAACTGAAAAGGATGAAATGAATGAACTAAATGACAATAGTTATTTTCTACAAGTCACTTGTGGACTATTTTCTCCAACTAATAATCCTCCCATTAGCAAATCCCATGTAACTTAAGATAGAACCTTTAATTAAAGGACAATGACCCTTAAAACCTCACAAAGTAAATTATATGCTAAAATTCTATTTAAATATTTAAACTGTCGATTGCCACAACATTCTTTAAAGCCAATTGAATTGCTGAGATTACCTCCCTATTTTGAAGTTTTCTTTAGCAGAGCCATTTTATTTTACCATTCTTTAGCATATTATTTAAGTCTTTAATAAACTTTTTCGACAGAACTGTTGAGCTGAACAAGACAACTACTGTCTACATATAATTCAGCACTAACTACAGTGATTCCCACCAAAAGTCAGCAAATAGCAATAGTTATAGTACTTAGATAAGGAAAATAAACTTTGTAATGGGGACCACTGCATCATACTTACAGCCATGTGATAAGGATCCACAAAATTTTACTACCAAATCAAAATCATCCTCCCCTGACAATATTTCATCAGGTATATGATTCCAATTTCATAGTATTTTATGTATCTAGATTTTCTCAGCTGATCACAGACGTACTGTAGCAGTTCTCTTAATAAAGTTACGTCCACAAAAGCTTATTCTAAAGAGCTTCTCCAGCTCAAGTCAGAAAGTATCAAATGACTGAAAAAATAAACTGATACATGTGATATGTGAGAATGTATTCATACTTTTAAAGAATGTATCTCTTTAAATATATGAAATTTAATAAATTACATTCAAACTAAAGTTACCATAAGTTGAACCACTGCACTATGTCCATCAAATGACCAAGTACTTGCTCCCAGAAACACCTTAGTTCACTCAAGAACACACACATGCTTACACTCGCACACGCGCACACTAAATACTTTAGGCTGGTCTTCACCATCAGTATCTCTATCTCTTTAAGGCTGGACATGAATTGTGTTTATTCCCAAAACCCATTAATAAAGCAATCCTTATGAAAGAAAAATATGCTTCCTTTGAAAGGCGTGGTAAGAGAAGTTTTCTTTAGTCTTGTTCCCAACAGCTCAGTGACTAACAGCAAGTAAAATGATATACTAGTTTAAAATAAAATAGATCATACTGAAAGGCACTGAGCACACTGCATCTGTTTCCCAAGTATCTGCAAGGTTACTTGGCTTGGATGTCCAAATCAGTATTTTCCTCTTAAATCTAGCAATCAGATTCTAAAGTCAGTGTCCACAACCCTAGCCATTATAAATAATTTGGTACCAAGAAGCCTACTTTAGGCCACCATTATAATATTCAGAATCCCAACATACTAATTTAAAACTTGCATGAAGTTGTAAGCAAAAATATTGCTCACAGTATGATGAATCACAATTTTATTCCCTCTTTATAGACAGATACATTTTATACAGTTTAAAGCAAATGACCCTACTGCTGTTCTCACGCAGAGCTGTGCTGTATTAAGAGGTAAAAAGGAAGAGAATTAATCTGTTTTCCCTCAGTATATGAATGTTGCCAGCTTCTAAAGGGAGGACGGTGTATGGATTCAACAACAGTTCTCATGGAGAAGCTCTGGTTAGGCCTGGGTACAGCACCACGGCTGTTACAGCAACCAAAGCTGCCATCACAGGCATCCAAGGCCATTGTCTCTGTGTGGAGAGAAAAAAGAAATCAATATCATATTTGTTCTAATTCATACTAATCAGTTTACCTCGTGGTTCTTGCAAGTCCTGAGTACCTGTTGATAGGCATCTCTACAGCATTACCCACGAGCTCTGCTGCAGGCTAGTCCTGACTTGGAGCACCACAGCAAACCACGTTTCTCTAGCACAGGGAACTCCACACCTCTTCATGACTGAGGATCATCTGGAGGACTTTTGGCAGCTCCGTGTTCACAGGTTTGTTACTGTACACACCTCAGAGAAATCTGCCACTGAACATGCGAGGGCTTGAGATGTTTAAAACATCGTTTGTGCCAAGGCAAGGCTAGACACGGGTTTTTGCACATCTTTAACTTTGGACCGTTTAAATCCAGATCTGTGACGTTAGTTTGTAGCAGATCCTTACAACATCATTTTTAACAGACTGTCACAACATTGCATGACAACAATGGCATTTTAAGAGGAGGACACACTGAGAGACATAGGAGAAAATGCAAGCTGAGAGTTCAGAATACAAACCAACCACCTATTTCTTGTCTTTTTTTCCATCTTCCCATCAGCAATAGTGAGAAAAATTAAAGTGTTTAGAGCCAGAGAGGAATTTCTTAGTCCATAGATAGGAACCAAAGCTTGTTGAATTTTATTATTAGAGGCAAACTCTTCATTTTTTCATAGTTAATTAAGCAATTAAGTTTTCTTACAAGCCCTAGCATCACAGCATTGTGCAAAAGGCAGCCCATTTGCTAAAGACAAACTGAGACCGAGTTAGAAGAGGCACGTTCAAGCACCAGTTAGAACAAAATTAATTGTTAGAATTAAAGAAATCACAGAGATGTTAAATGATTAGTGGATCGCTCAGCTCGTCAGTGTCAACAAAATGGCATATTAAATGAAGGGTTTGCTTCAGGTACATAAATACCTGTGAGCATTTCACCATGCACTATTTGATACAGAAATGGCACAAACAGGTGAGAGGGACAAACATACATTGACTGAACAGTAGTGCTTGTACCTTTCGCTACCACAATGGGCCGTAACACCAATACAGGAAAGCCAGGATTAGGCCGATGAATACGGCTGGGACGGGTTGTAATATGGAAGGCTAAAGAAGGGAAGGGATATTAAAAATCACTTTGTGCTACAAATCAATCAGGTAAAGATGATTTAGAGAGGGGAAAATAAGTCAGTGAGTTTTGTTTTAATTGAAATGTATTAAAGACATCTAACACACTGCAGCATTATCTAATCTGGTATACAAAGTTAGTACACCATTCTACTCAAATGAACTGGGAAGTTTAAAAATAAAGGGAAGTAAGCAGAAAATGTTCCAAGAAACCTCTTGTCACAACTTGGAATTTAGCACTTGAAAACATTACTAATCTTAAACTGATTTGCCTGTATCTTATTTATAGTTGGTTGCAGTTTTTTTAAGTGAGAGGAAATCCCATTTGGATTTCTTGAAAGACAGACTCACACCAAATATTGGATTTTTCAGCTATTTCTTCATTCCTTGCTAGTTAGCCTTTTCCATTTTCCATCGCCAGCCTCCGGAAAAACAATCTTTTTCCTCCATTAGTGAATCAATTACAGCTATGTCCACAGGCAAACCCAGTAGCTCAGACATTTCCGTGAGATTGTAACGTAACTGTACAATCCACACTCAGTTACTAAAAAGCAGAGAAGCACATTTCCATCAGAGATACCACAAAGCTCAGCATCTCTGCCAGGTCAGCAGCCTTGTGACCAAATGCAATTCTGAAAATTGATCAAATGCTGCAGCTGGGCCAAACCAGCAGCTGGCCAGACTGCAGGGTTCATCCAGTTTATGGCCTCCTCAGAACCATTCACAAGTTTTCTCAGCTATGTTCAATTCATGTAAACTACTGCATGTTCTGGATGAACAACCTCTATCTGTGCTATGATAAATTAAAAGCAAAAATGGACCTAAATTCTTTTTAAGCTGTCCTTGGAAGACATCTGCTTTCTCTGATCCTACTCTATATATCTGTGCACACACAAAGACACACAAAGGTTAAGGTCAAACCATGCCAAATATTTTTAAAACTGTTTGTGCTGAAGCTACCTTGATTTTGTCCAGTCAAATAAACAAATGATAAATTCATGCTTAACTTTTCTAAAACATTGTGATTAATAAGTAAAATCTCATCCTGCTATGAATTTGTAGGAATCACTTATTCATAGAACCTCCAGTATGGTTCAAAACACAGGAATGAAGGTCTCGTCCAATTAAATTTTTTTTCAATCAAGGCAAATACTTAACAGAAAAGTCATGTGTAACTATTGATGTCTTTTCCATGCAAGATTATTTTGTGTCATGAGTGCCATGAATCACAGTGCCACCTTCCCACAGAAAGCATATTGGCAGAAATAATCACAGCAGTGTTCAAAAAGGTGCCAGAAGTTTAAATCAACCAGAGCAGCTGATGTTCTCAAACCATTTTGCATCATTAAATGTCATGTAAAGCGCATCAGGAAGTAACCAGTGACTACAAGCATGCAAGCACAAGGAGTACACCACAGTGCTAAGCATTTCATAAACACAACACTGCAATTTTTTTTGAAGTAAAACTTAAATATTAAAACTTAATATTTAAATGATATCCCAAATGGAGTACAGAAGCCTTGTCTTTTCTATGTGAACAATTCTATTTTTTCTTTTTTTTTTTTTTTGGTAGGTTATACACATTCATGGCTGTGGCATCTTGGCAAATGAAACCAATGATAAATATCCATCACATTCAATGAGATCACCTCCAAATGATCAGATTTGCTCCTCACAAACTTATCAATACACAATGAATCTCCCTATTGTCAAGGAGCATTTAACTAGGTGTAGCAACAAAATTGTGCATCTTTTATCAGAATAAGAAGAGATGCAAACTCAGACACAGATGGGCTGCAAAAGGAAACAAATCCCAAAGTGGGAAGTCGTTTTCTGTCCTCGGAAATGAAGTAGCAGATAATGATTCCAGCATAAGGGGGCAATGGTACTTGAAAAATTTGACCTTGGAACTCAGCCCAGGATCCATGATGTTTGAAACAATCCCCAAGATGGATATGTTTTACATTACTGACTGTGAGTAATGTTTGCTGAGCAGCGAGTTTGCCCTTATATGGAGGATGCTCTTCATCACACCCTGACCTCCAGGTTTCAACTGTCACAATTAACTCCTCTTCTCCACGCAGATTTTGGCAACTGCTACGGTTCCTGCTTTCATTTTAATACTCACCTCTAATTCTTCCTAAAATTTTCTTTTAGCTTTTTCACTTTCATCAGGTGCTCCAATTTCCTTCACAGTATTTCAACCCTTTACTATGCTCCTTTTTCCACTGATCATTTTGATTCTGAGGTTAATGTTTCTAACAGAGCAGAAAATCTTACATTCACAATTACCTATTCAGTGTGATTTTAAAATGGGGTGGGTTTTTTGTCTGGTTGTTTTTGACTTCTGTTTTAAGTAACTCAAATAACTCAGCATTATCTGAGCACTGCAGAAAAATTCTAAGCAAGAATCAGGTTCCAAGAGAATTATGAAGTCATATTCCTGAAAATATGGCTGAGAAAAGTGAGGAAGGCTTTGAATTCTTTACATCTTTTGACAGCTCTATGATGTTAAAGGTTTATATTCAAGAATTGATTATGACAAGGATATTCATACAAACTTTGGGCATCCAGCTTTAGAGGATGGGACCTGTACAATTTTTTCTTTGTAGTCAAAGAAACAGTTTGCTGAAGTCTGTTACAGAGCATTCATTATCCTTCTGTTTTGTACTGTGCATTACAGGAGCTGTTCACCCTGCACTGACCACAGAGGCACTACAGGAAGACAATACAAGCCCTCCCAGTATAGTAAGGGACCTAAAATAAGGCTATGACCACCTTATGATGGTTCTGCCACACCCTTAATGTTTGGAGGATTTCAGAATCTCAGTAAAATTAAAAGTTGTCTCTAGAACTGATTCTCAGCTAATGATACAACCTCTCAAATTGCAACAGAAAACAGTATTTTCATTAGTGAATAGAAAGGACAGTTCAACTGTACTGTTTAAAGCATGAACCCATCAGAGATAACCACAGTTAAGAAGCATGAGCAAGAGTAAGGAGGGAACATCCATTGTAATAAATACTAATAAAACAAGAGCAGCTTGAAAAAGCTTGCTTAATTCATTTGGATACAGGTTTCTCAGCTTTTACCCCTGTATCCTTCTTTGAAATCAGAAGTTTTACTTAGCTCTGATTCGCTAGTATTTAAGCCACATGTTTTCAAGCCAGCAGATATCTAAGGACATACTTAAAACTGTCAAGCAACTGTAAATTTAACTTTCATGCATAATTGTAACAGTGTAATGATCTGCAAATCTGCACAGGCAGGACCAGGATGGAATTTTGCATAATATGGTACACAGCCTTTTTTTTAAAGTCCATCCTTTTCTATTTGACTCTTCCATAACCATTCCTTCAATGAACAGGACTGCCAGTGTCATAACCTGACTTCCCCACACATTTGGTACAGACTTACGTTGTTTCCTTTTTCTTGTAGCAGCTTCAGGTTTTCTTTACATTGTTTGAGCTCTTCCGCGAGTGACTGGTTTTGCTGTTCAGCCACCTCATACTTTGCCTTCAGCTCCGAGAGCACAGTCTGTGTTCTTTCATACTAAAGACAAAGAGAGAACAATCTGTGGACCCCTGGACACCCAACACATGCTGACATCTGCTTAGCATACAGCTTCCTTTTCTGTCATCTGCCTAGACTAACTCGCCTTGGATCAGTGCACTGTCTTTTCATAAAAGCAGGGTAGAATTTAGATTTCTTTTTTTTTTCTAAATTCAGATATTTTGCCCAGCTTGGCAGGGCTAGGATTACTAAACCCAAGGAAATACAAGGTAAATGCAAAGCCCTAATTAATATCTCATTCCATTTATTCATTATTATATTGGAAAGGACTGTGAAAACTACAAAGAGACAACAAGAAACAGGGGAACAAGGAGTCCTTCACATTTGAATAGGGGTCTTACATCTAGGCTGCAGCTTAAATACCTACACCCCTTTAATAGGTGCAAAAATCAACACTTTATATTAAGTAAATCAAACCATCTTTCTACACACCAAATTCAACCATAAGAGCAAGGCAGGCATTAAAAAAATATTATGCCTTGGTACTGCCATGCCATAATCCTCAGTGTGGGTCAAATACAAACAGTACTGGGTGAATGTGACATGTTCCTACAGAATGGATAGCTTTTCCTTTTTCAAACCCACATTCCATTTTTTCCTACAGATCACAAGCTTTCTAGCAGTCCTCCTGACTGGGCTTAGTAAGGACGGAACCAATGACTTTCAGTACTGGCATTTACCACAAATTTAGAAGATGAAACATCTTTGAAAATACTGATCTGATTACAAAATAGAGGTTAGGTAACTGGGATTTTCAGATTCTGAGAATTGTAAGGAATGTGACATGGATGAATTAACCACAAAGCAAACAAAAGGACTGCAAAAGAAACTAAGAGCAGTGACTGGGGAAACACTCAGAATGCTCATAAGAGGAAGCAAATAAGTGTTGGAGACTACAGTCTTCTACCAGACATAATCTTTAGAGGCCAAGAAGATTAAATACATGCTTAGAATGCTGGCTCTTCCTCATGCACGTACAAATCCGCTAAGATAAACTGAGTTCTTTGTAAAGAATGTGTAGTCCCATTGTCAAATAAAAGAGTTCAAATCTAACTAGGAAGATCAGACTGTAAAGAAGAATTTACTTTGACTCATAACAGCTAAAGAAACTCTGGACCGTGATGTCCATGAAGATTCTGAATAAGGATTTACCTGTCTGAACAGCTTAAAAGTAAATTCACTACAGTAGTGCATGAAACGAAGGTTTAGGAAGTTACCAAAGAACATGTGTTTTTACCTGAAATCTTCATATTTAGATTTGATTCCCATTTTATATTTTCTTAGCTACCATTTAAACTGCTTGCAATAAACATATAAAAAGGATTCATTACTAGAAAACTTCCCCTTTTCTTTTGGCTTAAAAAGGTCAGTCATTGGGCATTACATTCTTGCAAAATGGAAATATTTCATGTTACCTCTTTCTGAACGTCTTTTGCTTGACTCTCAGCTTCACTGAGTTGAGTTTTCAGACTGGCTGCATCCCGCTGATGTTTTTCTTTCAAAGATCCCATCTGATTTTCAAGCTCCTTTCGAGACATTTCAAGAACACTTATATCGCTGGTTAGTGCTAAACTCTGCTTCTGAGAGCTGAAAAACAAAATCCAATTGATTCCTTACGCATTTTAAATTTAAACAAACAGGCACTTTTCATCCTTGAAAGCTTAACACACTGGTTTTATTATGTAAATATCAGCTCAGAGCAGTCATAGAAGTACAGACCATTATTACTGTCCCCCTATCCAGAGTGCTGACACCAAAGGCTAGCCATGGTGCTGCTCTTAAATATATGTCCACAGCTTAGTATGTATAATTAACATTTAGCACTTCTTTTGAGAGGAAAAGCCACCACCACCAAAACTCTTCAGCTGCTGTGGTACCTCCTGGACAAACCGTTGTGCCCTTACCTAGAAAGCTCCTTCTCTTGTCGCTGAAGTTCAGATGTAAGTAAAGTATTTTCCTTCCTCAGTTTAACACATTCAGCTTCCAGTGCAATCCACTCTGCCTTCAACTTTTCAAGCTCACCTGCAGTGAATAAATTTAATTCAATTAAGTAAAATTATTTCATGACTACTTCATGTAATATTAGCTAATAAACAGAGGAAAAGCTGGTATCAGCTGTAAATCTCAAATATACTTGTTTGTAATCATGTCACATTAATTCTTTCATGAGCACCTGTAAAACATTACAGTATCTTCTTCTGTTATGAGATTTGTGACTCATTCCTAGGCAAGCTACTTTTTTCATTAAAGCTTTTTTTCTCAGGTAAAAGGAAGTAAAAAAGTCTTTTTATGGGTCAAGTCCAGTATATTAGAAATAGTGGTAAAAAGCTTGCTTGAAGAAAGTAACTTCTCAGGCTTGAAAATAGCAAGAGAATCATTAGATACCATGCCTCTGTTACAAGGAAAACTATGTTTAAAGCAAAAAGCTCTGGGGAAGCTTTGGTAGAATTAAAAAGTCAAGAGCTCCCCCTTTATGGGCGTTAACCATAGAGAAGTTACACAAGTCCTCTTGGAAATCTCTGGCAGTATGGATCCCTCAAACTCTAAGTTTTCCATCTTTTCTAAGTGGAATTATACTTGATCTACTCCAGATATAAAAGAGTACCTAAGTCAATTTAGGCATAACTGACAATTATATTTAAAGAAGCATACAAAAAAAAATAGCAATTTGGATAACTGGCATTCACCACCTTGAGCAGGATGCTCTTTTAGCCATGCTCTGTGACATCCTTTCAAACAAGTACCTTTAAGGCGAGAGGCCTCTTCTTTCTGCTGCTCCTCGCACTGCTGGCATTTGAGCTGAAAACTGGCTTGCAGATTGACAATTTCTTTTTCATAATCCGAGGCATCTTTCCTCCACCGTTCAAGCTCCGCTCGCACCGTCTGCAGCTCGGCTTGCAATGTAGAAATATCTGTGTCTCGTTCTGAAGCTGTCTTTTCTGCTACTTTTTGAAGTGACAGAATCTCATTTTGAGCACTGACTAGTTCATTTCGAGTGGTTGAAATTTCATTCTCCTTTTCCTTGCGAAGATTCTCAATTTCTTCTTGTAACCTTCGCAACTGAGCTGGAAAGGAGATATTCACAAGACATTTTTACAAACTGCATTTAAAAAAATGTAAGGACCCTACCTCCCTTTCTTAATCTGTTGATGTTTAACAGGACTAAAGAAGCCTATGCAATTGAAAAAATACATTAATCTTGTCAAATGCTGTACTCTTTAAAGAGACAAGTATGTGGGCCATGTAACACAGAGAGGAAAAAGAAACAAAAATTATGTCTGGACAAAACTTTCTTAGAAAAGGCTTTGTTGTGTGTGTGATACCAAAGCAACTTTCCAAAATCTGAAACCAAGATTTATATCCAACATCACTGCAAGCAAAACAAGTATTACAGGACAAGGACATTGGGGCTTTCAGGGACAAGAGGAATAGCAAGAAAGCTTCTGTGATAAGCCAAACATTTGCAAAGGTACACTGGAAATGTCTGCCTGTTCAGCAGTTAACTGGTGATGTCCATAAATATTTGAGGCAAAGAGTAATTTCTACTCCATTCTCAGCATGCAGGAGAGGAAATAAACATTATTTTGCAAATGCAAAAAGCATTTTTCAAAGCAAAAGATGAATTTTAAATTGAAAGGGACAGCTGCACAAAATATACTGAGCTTGAAGAAGGTTCTTTAGCATTTACAGCTTACTGTAAATGTGCAGCAGTCACACACATACATGAGGCCACTTGACACTTCTGCATGAGGCAAATCTTATAAATTATTCCCATCTAAAACCCTCTCATTACTAAAGACATCTCTGAGCACCATTTTTAATAAACATGCACAAATAGAATCCAGTGCAAACAGCTGGAATAAAAAATTACAATACAGTGGAAAGAGAAGTATGAAAGAACAACAAAACTACAGTTATAAACCTGATTGGTGGGAGCAAAGTGTTTTATTTGCTGTGGTTTTGTTTCACTTTTTTAAAACCATGGATTTCACTGATTTCAACATGCAAAAATCAATTATTAAATTATTAATAATTTCTCAGAGAAGAAAAGGTAAAATTCTTAAGAGCACTTGAAAACCTAATGTAAAATACTGTAGAGGATCAGAATTACACATTCAAAGTGGTATATTTAAGAACCAAAGGGCAAAACAAGGACAATGAAAAGTATAGGGTGGATAACCAAGCCTGAGTAACCTTCCTAGATTACTTGTATTTATTTTTGTCCTCTCAATCCATTATAGAACATGACAGGAAGAATGTGAGTGAGTCTTGCTGTAAACTGATAGAGCTACTCAAGAGAAACTTGCACCTCCATGACAATTATACTTGATGTTTTTCAGTAGCTACATATACAGCAATAGAGAAAGAACGCATATAATGGTACAACCTAGAAACTTTATTGATGCAACTTAATTGATGTACAATGAAGAAGAGAAATTCACCTTTTTTGCTCCCTCCTCTAAAAAGGCTCCAACAAGACACTTGTCTCATTAGATACACTAAAGAAGCGAAGAATTAGCCAATTCCCCACTTTGAAGGAAGAAGACATAACGGGAAAAAATATGGTACTTATTACATATTCTAATACCTAAGAGCTATTATAGACAACAGTAAATTTATTTCAAGCAATTCTCTGTAAGATGAAACAGTCTATCTGTTCCATAACAAAGTCATTTGCAGCATGATGGATTTTGAAATACAGATGAGCAAAGTGAGGGTTACTACCACCTTGTTTGTTTGAAAACAATTTCTACAGGCTTAGACTAACAGAATAGTAAATGAAATAGTGGATGAGAACAACCTGACAGTAAGACAACACATCAACAATTGCCTTTCCATGTATCCTTACATTAGAAGCCTTGAACCAACCAAAAACAATATGCTCTAAAACACAAAGAACTACAACTTGCTGGTACAGCAGGTGCCTGAGCAAAGGAATGCAAACCACATCTTCCTGATAGTATTTATCTTCATGCAGCCAAATTAAACTCCTGCTTCTTGGTATTGGCAGCATTTCAAAGAAAGGTGTTTTTTTTATTTGTGCATGTTGTTGATGAACAACTCTCCCTTTAGATGTTCAGGCGTGAAAATAAGCACAGTCTTGGACTGGAAATCCAAAGACACGCGTGAGTTCTAAGTTTGGTGGAGTTGTAGAAATAACTCACACAGGAAAATTACCACTAAGAATACTGGAATGGTTTCTGAAGCACTGGATATAATTTGAGAGGACAATTAGAAAGAAAACTTCCATTACATCTCTCGTTTACGTAAGCCATTACCTCATCTAAATGGAATGCTTAGCTTCTTTTATTTTCCTTAAATAAGGAGCAACAAGTTACTTGAATTTCCTTGTTCTACCTATCTGTTAATCTAATGGACCTGACATGTAGAGACACGACCTCAGTTGTTTCTCTGGCACTTTCTCTTCCCTATCACAAAGCCAACAACACTGGCTGGCCTAAAATACTGATTTCATGAAAATACTTCTAGAAATGTTATTGCATGAAGTGGCCAGTTGTTTGGGTTTTTTTTTCCCTGCAGTTCACAGGGGCTGCCAAGGGAGAATCCTGACAACTTTTCCCAAATTGTGAGATGTGTCACACCCTAAAAGTTTGGGAAGCAGCAAAGCATACAACGAACATCAGAACATTTTGAACTACAACACAGAGAGAAGAAAACATTAGCAAGACCTCTCTTGAGAAGGATCCAGAAAACAAAAAAAGTACTCAATTGAGAAGAGGCATCTTGAAGTTAAGTTTGGCTCTGTCAAACTTCTACTTTCATTCTCTCTTTCTAGGAGGAAAAAACCCTTTCTGTTCTGCATAGAAGTAACTATCAAATATTTTCTAATTTTTGTTACAGTATTTACTACTTGAAGAATTTTCATTATTCGCATAATAACTACTGCCCAGAGAGTGATTTTCTGGGGTTATTTTGACTTGCTAAGAAAGTCAGGACTGGCAGACAACCTGCCTTCCTGCTCGTCTGTCTTCAGGCCATTTTTGGGTCCAAACCAAATGACAAGCTGACAAAGATCCCAAGGGATGAAACTCCTAAGTTTTGTAACAATCAGTAACTAAATAGCTCCATAAACTAATGCTTGCTCTAAGGAAGTCACAACATAAGATAACCTTTACTGGCCTTAAGGCAGGACAGACTGACAGACTCTTGACCAACAAGCTCAATCACACGGACAGATGACAAATTACCCTGAAACACAGTATGTGACTCAGAAGTTATGTGAAGCATGGGATTACATCCTGCTGTCATCATTTTGGGCTGAAAAGAGCATGGAAAGCATGGACAGGGTCTCTGTTGCAGAAACTTTACTGCATGCTCTGAGGTTGGATGTGGATGAAAAATTTCTTTAAGAGGATCCTATAATGAAGTGAAGAGACTGAGTAGCACAAAAACACCTGAAGCTTCTGAGTGCTGTGAATGCAATCACAGTAAGAATCCCTGGATCATTCAGATCTGAGAAAGACTGAAGAGAGATGAACAAGAGGTATTTACTACCGATTACATCTTTTGCATTTTCTAAATTACTATTATAACTATAGGAATTGACAGGAAACATTCCACAATAAAATTAAAAGATACAGTGACAAATCAGATTTAAAACATACACTCAAACATTTTCCTTTATTGGTGATTATGATGCCACAGAAACAGTCAAAACTATGTATTTTCCCTAAAGAGTGAAAAGAATTCCTACCTTGCAGAGCATTTATTTGCTTGTTAGATTCTTCAACTTGCACTCGATATGCTTTTCTCTCCTCTTCCAAGAGTGCTATAAATAAAAGTGAAAATGTGCCCAAGAGTTTTTGTTATTAACATGTATTTCAGCTGTGTAATTAATTTTAGACAACTTCCCCTTAAATGAAATATTAAACAAACATATTATTTCAGGAAGTTAAAGGTAGTAGCTGTGTAAGTAGTTTAATAAAAGTTAATACTAAGACATCATTCCATTATTGTGGTAGTATTACAATTAATATGAAATTAATATAATCTGTTGCCTGATCCGAAAACTCCATGTGTGCTAAATTCAAACTGGTGTGGGAGGAAGAACAGAAAAAAAGCTGTAAATATAACCCCTAAAGAACACTGAACAATATGCAATTTAATTGGACTATACTATTTCCTCTCAAAAACAACAGCTACATAGCTGGTAGGCTGATCTAACAAAGAGCTAGTGAAGACATTCAATTACATCCATTCTGACTGAAACAAGGATGGAATATACAGAGTTCAAGTATGAATCTACTACTATGAAAACATGTTGGTTTATCTTGAACTACCTGATAAGTACAATTTTAATGAATACCCTACAGAACCAAGTTGATCTGGGTCTCACCTTGAAGTTCAAAGCATTTTTGTTTACTTGTCCTAGCTAGCTCTTGGGCTTCAATCAGCTCCTTGTGCAGTTGCTGAATTTCTTGCTTAGCCTCAGTCTCTGATTGTGCACCCTGCAATTCATCTGATAAAAGAACATTTTCTTTAAATCATAAATTTGGACAACAGCTTAATTTGCACTGCCATGTGATGATTGGAGACTTTTTACTCTAATCTTCCAAAGTTAGTTAAAGTGAACTCAAAATTGGATTAGGCAAATATTAGCAAAAATATTAATACACTTTTAAAAGGAATAAAACATATGCAAACTTTAAAACATTGATTATACATTACATGCAGCATGAAACAAAAAATAACAAGGAAGAATTAGAGAGTTTTTAAAAACACTATAGGTTGGCAAGAGCTTCTGGATTGACAAAAACACGGAACAACAAGCCTAAGACAATCCTTGACTGTTTTTACAACTTGTCTCTTATTAAAGGAAGCTGCTCTAAGCCTGTCTCAGTGCACAGGCTCAGGCAAGAGCTGCTATTCCATGTTTCACTACTGCCACCCACCCACCACATTGCCAGGCTCAGCCTCTCCCTCTCCCTCTGGGGACCAACAAGGAAAGAAAAAACTTACAGAAATTTTCTAAAACGAAATTAAGAAGGAAATTACAGCCTCCTCATTTCATTCAGTGGCCTTAGTGAATACAAAGATAAATTTTGCAACTGACTTTTTTATTATATTGGAAAATATTAGGTATATCTTTAATAAGATAATATGTCTATGCACATTATTTAAACTCTACATAAAAATATTTGCTCTTCCCCATAAGTTTTGTATTAGCTAAAATAGATATTAAATGCCTCTTGGGTTTACAAGAGATGACTTGCAGTCACAGACAAATTAAATACTTTTACAGCCGAAGTTTTGGGAGAACTGGAAAGAGGAAAACTAAGTGTTTGTAACTAAGAGCAGGGTCCTCTAATGGGCACACACTAGAAACTAGATGCAGGAACACTTTAGCCTGCAGGCAGCTGCAAAGCCAGGAACAGCATCCAGCAAACTCTCATTTACTAGATTTTCCTTAAGTAGTATCTGTGCAGAAACAGATCTTTCAATAGGCACAAACAGCACTAATAAACTCTATCGGTAGAAGGCTAAAACTTAATATAAAACTTGTTTGGTGAGAAAGGTAAAGGAAGGAAATTGGTGAAAGAATTCCAGCTGTGTATCATGGGAGAAAGGGAACAGAAAAGATGTAACAGGGGTAGCTGTTATACAGCTACCTGGTCAGTAAATGTCTGCAACTACAGACCATATGGATTTAAAATAAAGGCTTAGAAAAAAATATTACTTTGGTTGTCTGAACCTTTCACTAATAAGGAAAAAATAAAAATAAGCTATAATTTAGTTCATCATTATACTTTTGACATTCTCATTTAGCTGTGTACGCTACCAATAAAGTAATTGTAGGTTTTTTTCTTGTTCTGTTAATTAAGAAAGCTGTTTAGCAAATCATGCTAAAGTATTCATACTGCATCTCTCTAAGGGGCTGTTTTTCTTGCTCTCACAGTAATGAATTGGTGGGTTTGAGTAGAGCTGAGGACACACATGTGCTTTTAGACTTTTTCAGAATGAAATTATGAGAGCAGAAAGAACAGAGAGGACTATGTATTTCATCCAAATACTTTGTTTTATAGTTTATTAGTTTCAAATCCAAGTTTCTCTTTACTGAACATGTTTTGTTCTTAGCTTCTCATGGATAAAGATTTGGGGCAATTAGACTTTCAACCCTCCTTAATGAGACTTTTCAGAAGAAATGGATGAGGAAGTTGACAAATTATGCTCAAATCATGCCTGATAAAGAAGCAGTGTCCCAAATCCAACAACAGACACCCTAAATGAACTTTGTGGTGTTTTTTAGTCAATGAAAGCATACATCATAGAAGTATTGCTTCAAAGTACTGCTTCAAAGGAGACAAGACAGTACTGCTTCAAAGGAGACAAGAGTCTCAGTTTAAGGGACAACATAATCTGTTTAGCAAAGGCACACTCAAGGTAAAAATTCTTTCCTACTTCAACATAAAAGGGGAATTTCCATGTGCCTGACATGGTTCTAAATCAAAAACCAAGAAACATAAGCACAAAAAAATATTAGCTTTTTAGTCTTACTCCAACCGAAAATTTCTTTGTCTTTTAGTTCAAAGCAAATACAATCTTTGTGCTAATTCTAGTTTTGAAAAGGAATTCTTCAGTAAGTAGGATTGCCCTATTTATAAATAATAAAATGAGTAAATATCATTCTTACAATCAGTTCCCTTAAGAAGCAAATTCACATCATCACTAACTGTTCTCAGAGAAGGCTAAGGAGTTATCACTAATTACAACCAGGTGCCAGAAAAAATTAAATAAAAAAGAAAAGGTCAAATACAGCAGTTTGAGAACCCTCAATTTTTTCTACCTTATGGAAAATTTTATTCTGTGATCAGTTTGTTTGTGATCAACAAGAAATGTTCTCAAATAATATCACTTTGTTTCCCACACAAGTACAGTGAGGCTTCCCTTAACATTTACTCTAATGGTAATCTAAAAATCATTTAAAAGCTTTTTTAAAATTGGATTAGGCAAATATCCTAATCCTAATTGTTTAAAAAAAGCTTTTTTAAACAATTTTAATTTTAAAAAAATCTATAAAGAGATAATACAGAACCACACATAGGCTGTGGTCTTAACTGATCCCTTATCTGTATGTGCCTGGCCTGTGGAAGCAACTTTATGAGCAGCCTGGTATTTCTTCAAGCCTCCCTTCTGAAAGTTCACTTTCAGAAGTTTGCAGGATTTCTCAGGGTATTCAGAAGACAATTTTCAGGGTAGTCAGGCGAAGTCAGACAAAACAATTAAAAACCTGGGGTTTTTTTAGCTTCATAAGATCCACATGAAGGAAATTGCATCATATATTTAAAATAAAGTATCTGGCTATTCTGACATAAAACAACAGTTCCCAAACCTTCTGAGCCAACAGACCACTACTGATTTTCAAAATTTCTTATATAAATTACCACTATTCAACAAACCCTCAGCTGAAAACACTTCCTACTAAGATTCCATGGATCAGTCTTGTAGTTAAAATGAAAAGACAGGGACATTGGTAAGAACAAGATTACCAACCTTCCAATGACATTTATAGTTTCTTTTCATCTGTTTAACCTTTACCTATCCTTAACTTTGCAGTAAGTAGTCACAAACAGCCTGTTTAACCAGAAGTGTCCAGGGAACTGTTATGAATGGTTAATAAAGTCATTTACCTCATGGGGGAAAAAAACAAAGCTAATTAATCTGTGACAGCTTTCCCCCTTCCCCTCCCTGACAGATTCTGACTTGTAGGAAGTTGAATCAAATTCTGAATGTACTCAAAAATGTTGATGAAAAATACTTGGAGGAAACTACAGCAATTAGAAGTCTCATAATTTTCTTGTTCCATTAATTTGTTTTGTAAATTCCAACAAGACCGCTGCCTTTTCCAGCGGCCGTTTCCGCATTCCAAACAGAAATGTTCTCACTCTTCCTTAATTGTATGACAAGTCCACTTGAAAAACTTTCTGTGGCAAATAAGATCCTTTTTAGGGCAAAGTCAGGCACATGAAGTAGCTCTCTGAAAAAAACTCAAACAAAACTGTTGGTTTATAGGCTCTTCATAAAAATTAAAAGGGCAAATGATTCATTGCACAGATATTTTTTAATGGTTTCGTGAGAGCGAAATAGGAATGCCCATAAATAGCCTCAAGAGGAAGAGAAAAGTTGCTGCCAACCTCAATTTTATAACCAGAAATAAGACTATCAAAATCAGTACAAACAACATTATCAAATTCTACCTTCTAGCATAGGAAGTCACTGAATATACTTCTTATTATTTGCAGATATCAGAGCAAACCCCAAATGGAACATGCTCAGTATCTCAAACACTCCTTTCTAAACTGCACTGCTGAACTGATGTCCACAGGGAAATATCAAACTCCATTTTATACATGTTGCCAAACAGCAAAAGTAATTTGTGCAATTTTTGGAAGCCTTTCTGTCGTAAAATTAGGGAGTGTAAACAACTGCAGAAAAAAGCTCTTTTACAGGTCTCCTACATTCCATTATGGTTTCCTGTCCTTCTGAATCACAATGAACTGTGACATTCTTTTTACTTGTGATCCCAATAGGAGCATAATTTTAAGATCTTATCAAGTGTCTAATTGTACAAAAAGCCTAACATTATTTTCAGTAGGCTAAATGTAACAACTAATTAATTTTCAGCTAATGAATATGTAAATATCAGTTTCCTAATTAAGTTTTAAGTACATACCTTCAGTGCAAAAAACAATAAGAAATTTTACTTTGATAGCAATGAAGCTCAAAGCTAAGCCTCACCAACATTCTAAATTCAGCTACAACACAAACTTCAAATCTTGATTGTGTTAAAAAAAAATCTAAAATCTTGTTTTGATTAACCCATCAGCTGCAAACCAACAGAAGCATTTCTGACAGTGATGGAAGCTTTGCAAGTAAAATTTGACAATGCTTGAAAAATGTCAGTGATGGAAGAATACCTCCTCCCCACAGCTATCAGTCTTAAACGTGTGCTGACTCTACTTCTCAAGTCGAAGTTATAACATGTAAATTCCTAGCAGAGCATTGGTGAGTGCAGAGATTACCTTTATACACAGATTATTTCTATAGCAACACTCTAAAGTGTGCTTTTATATCACATCACCCAAAGGTGTCATTACTGATATTTAAATTTAACTCTTCCATACTACATTATTAAAATCTTTGAATTTCAGCATTTTACTTCAATGCACATTTGATAAAAACCAGGGAGGTAAAAAGACTACATATACAGATTATGTATCTAAGGTGGCAAAAGTAAATTTCTTTACCTTTTAGAAGAGCTACTTTAGCAATAGGTTCATTTAGATCTTGGTCATCCATTTGAGCATCTAAAAAAAAACCCCACACCTTTCAGAGAGCAGGCAGACTGCAGACAGTTCTCATAGACACATTCTTTACATGGAGAGAAGCTTTTATGTTCTTCTCAATTTACAAGAGTTAATTATGAAACCACGAAACAGATAACACTGCTCTAAGCTTGTATCTGACTCTGCATAATACACTCCATTCTTCTAAGAAAAAGTTCACGATTAATTAGATTTACTTCAAACTAATTAGAAGTTAGAGAAATCTCAGTTAAACTCTTACCTGTAGTGTCGTCGCTGCTTTTCTCCTTGCTTGGGCTAAGGGTATCAGACAAATCGTTCGATTCTTTGACTCGTGCTTGATTCTCTGCAAGAGACAGGGAAAAGCAACTACAATCAATAAATGCTTTGTTCATAATTTCTCCTATACACCAAACTAAATGTCAGTAGAAAACAGCTTGGTTCAAGAAACAGTTAAAAACCTGGTGGTTGCTTATTTCTTTGCAAGTCTGGGCTAAAATGGATTCCGCATCCCTGGAGTCATTAACCCAGCCTAGCCTCTAATACGGGATGCAACTGCCTCGTGCACAGCTTGAACTTGGGTTAATGCTGTGTTCTTGCCAGCTGGAACTGGGCAAAAGCTGATTCAATCAGCAAACAAGTAAGAAAAGAAAACTAGAACAATGCAGATACTGTAGCAAGTAAGAAAGAAATTGCTGTTAAGAATAAAACTGTGCTTTAGTATTTTGGACAAATAAAATAACAAGTCTTGTACATAGTGTATTGTTCAAAAGAAGTGTAGAGTGAACCATTTAAGAATCACAGCAATATAAATCAATAGACTAATTTCTAGAATGAATTTTCAGTTTAAATTGTATTAAGAGAAAGCAGTATATGTTCTTTCCACCAAAAAAAAAAAACCCCATGAAATATCTGTTCATATGTAATTCCGTACTTTATTATGGAATTAGTGAATTTATTATGGCTTAGTGAAGCCACACAGGGTTTTTTTGTTGTTGTTGTTTGCTGGTTTGTTGTTGTTGGGGTTTTTTTCCCCAGTTCTAGATTTTCAGCAGAGACCACATATTTTCAGAAGATGAGGGGATTTAATTATACCAGTGCATCCCTTTCCCACACAGTATCACCCCGACTCAAAGCCTAAATATTATATGTAACTGAAATATATTTTAAAATTTTTTTCTTAAATAACGATTCCAGTTTAGTGTTGATGGGTCCATAAAAGAAGGACACACCATCTCTGGTGTGAGCTAATCCAGCAGGTCTGTCAGCAAGGAACTGTCACCAACATGCAGGTGAGGTTAAGCAAAATATCCTTCTTGGCTGCCTATTCAGAGCCTTGCTTTGACAGCACTGCTGCCCACCTGCAGATTAACACAGAGGCTTCCTCTGAGTCTCAAGTTCCAGGCAGAGATATTATATAAAAAGGGATGAATACAGCATTCCCAGTACACAGACTTTACTTCTACCATTCATGCAAAAAAGGACAGTGAACACAAATAATTTCACCACATAGAGATAATGTGCATGCAACAATGAAATAGCAGGACATGGGAAGAAAGAAGCACATCAATAAATAAATAGTGTTATACCAACAGGGTTAGTGTACGAAAATAAGTAAAAACCAAAGGAGTAATGAGACATCTTTTAAAATAACAAGAGAATACACAGAACTAAATTCCCCCAAAACAAAAAAAGTGGAAACTAGAGACAACCTGTGCACCTACTACATGGGGAAATCAACATGACAGAACACGGACAAGTTACCAGGAAAAAACCCCAAATTTTCCTTCCTCTACCATGAACAGTTTTCTATCACTCTGTGCCAGAATAATATCCACTTGTACATGAAACAGAAGGCAGCAAGTACAAACAAAGCAGCTGATGAAGAGATTCTTTCCATCCTAATGCAACTGAAATCACTGGAGAGGAGGAAGAGGAAAAGCACCTGTACAGTTAAAGCACACTAGAGGTTCAGACCTGGCAGCTATTCCAAACACAACTACCATGATTTCAGCAGACTTCAAAGTTCATAATGACTGCTGTAGTTAAAAACTTAACTTTTGGGGGTGGTTCTTTGCTAAAACAAAAAAGGGTTCTTTCTCATTTTTAGGAATAAGGTTTTTAATGAATATCTAAAGATATTACAAATCAAAACATTTTACATTATCATACAGAACCAAACTCACAGGATTGTCATTGAAACTGTAGTAATTACTAAACCAAGTAATACATTCTTTCTAAAGGATTAAGAAAAGTATAACCTAAAAGCCTCACCCATGTCACTTTTATTAGTAGCCGGTCCAGAAGCACTAAGCTGAGCAAGATCCATATCCAACTAACTTTACCATATCTGGGCATCCATGGAAATAATGCTTTCCTGCTCTGTGTAAAATGGGAGGAACAGTGCAAGCTCCAACCACTGCATTAATTTTCTCTCACATAGCTCCCCCTTATATACTTCCCTCCCACCCACCCTTGGTGCACCAGCTTCTTCCTCCCTCCTGTCCTCCTCCCTCTGAAACAAGGCACAAACGATTAGGCACCAGAAGAAAGATGCACTAGTTCTACATGCGAAACAGCAGAAGTCAAAAAGAGAAATTATTAGAAACCTGCTTTCTATTCTGGAACTACAGTCATAAGCACAAAGCTCCTTCCTGTACTATATTATATCACAGCAGTTGTTCCTATTTCCCATAATAAAACTGAGCTGAATAAATATAGCCAAAGTGATGAAGTATATTAAAATGTGTTGACATCATACTTGATGAGTTAGAATATATTACCAAACACTAAAAATAGCTCGGGGCTTTGCAATGGAAGGAGTATGCAAGTGTTACGTTACATTTATTGTATGCATTCTTTTGCCAAATATGGCACCTTGTCTATAGCTTCCTCACATACAGAAAGGAGTTAAAGGTGCCATTCCATGCATGAAGGGAAGATAAATTAAAATGCCTCTAAAACACTGGACCTTTGAACAAGCTAACATTTTTTCAATGCAACAACACTTTGCAGAAGGACAGAGGGTAAAGAAATGAGGTAGTGTGTCTAGACATCCATAAAAAGCTGCAAGAGACGAGTGAGCCTACAAGTCCAAACAATCTTACATTATTAGACACATGGGAAGTATTGACCTCCACACTTTGTAACATTCCTGACTTCAGCACTGCAAGGTAAGGATAATCGTTCCTGGACAAGATAAGTCTTTTCTAATTAGCTCCCTTAATTTAACTTGCTTTATACATTAGAGAAGAGTTAGAGATGCACAGATATATTTTACTCAGAAAAGACACATTTAGGAGGTTAATACTTATTTTAAAGTTATGAGGGTATAAGTGAGAAAATAGACAAATTAATGTATTATTTAAAACTTAAAATGACACCAAACATTATTTCTATGTAGCCCTATAATAAAACCAAAATCCTTTTTGGAATTCATGCAGGCAATAAAGCTTGAATTGAATTTACAAAAATTACTGTATTTTAAATTCTTTTAGAATGCATTTTCAGGTAAGAACTCAGTCAATACTGAGAATAGCATTTCATGCACTCAATCTGCAAAAATGGTTTCCATTAGATCTTTTTACCCTACAATAGTATTTGGAGTAGAATTCAGCAAACAATTTCCCTCCCCTTTATTGAATTTCTCCTCAAATGCGTATTCAATCAAATCTCAAACTGCTAGCTTAACACAGAACATGCACTGAGTGACAGGAAAAGCATGCTTCAAAAACAGTTAAATAATCCAGAAGTCTAACCTTTCAAAAGCTTTGTTTCTTCCACTTTGGTTAGATGTCCTTCATCTATGATCTTGTCTGCCAAACAAAATAAGTGTTACTTTCCAAGCTCAAATTTAACCAGCTTTTCCCTGCACGCATCTACGTAGAGTACATTCCATGACCAAATTAAAAGCTGATAATATTACTTCCTACTCAGGCTTGAACAAAAACTTTATTCTGGCATGGAATAATGAAACAGAGCACACAAGCTTACCAGAACTTTGTGATACAGTGCATAATGATTTCTCCTTATTAACTTACATAATGCTGCAGTTCACTAATGAGACTTTAGAAAAATTAATTTTATGTACTTAAAAAAAATCTAATCAGAATCAGTAAATAACTAACGCATTACTCAAGTTTAGCTATCAAAAAAGGAATTTGAAGAGCTGATTGCCTGAAATAGACATCAACCCAACACCGGAGAAATGTGGAAATAACACCACAGTAAAACAGCAATAGAGAAGTCCCCTCCGCATCACAATTGCTTTTAATAGTGCCTGTGAAAGGTACATGGAGACAGCCTTTCTTCAGTTAAGTCTTTCAGGAGAGCTGCACAAACCCCCACAAAACTAGAAATGCATCACAGTCAAGTTCATGAAAAATGGAGGTTTTATATCAAGTCTACTTTAGGGAAGTCTACTCATGTGCGTCAGGTGCAAAAACCTTAGCAGTGGAATTTGAGACTAGATTGCTAACTCCTGCTAGGACATGAAGGTAAACAAAAACACGAAGGGAAGAACAGGACTGGATTACTCAAAGACACTAAAAGAACTATTGAATAATTGATTTCTTTTTTCAGATGAGATTTCATTTTTTCCCATTCCTTGGGAAGTGATGCCAACACAGAATTATTGAGGGTCCCATCTTACAGATCACATCCTCAACTTCTATGCAGTAGATTTTGCCACTGAGACCATGTTGAAAGCTGTTAATAGCCCCTGAAACATTAGGCTTGAAGCTGCCTCTGCCTCCCCTCCGTGCTCCCCCTGCCAGATCCCTGATAACCAGGCAGGAACACAGTTTGCTGGATAACTCCATGTGCTGTTAACGGGTAACAAACACAGAGAAGACTGAATGAACAGCACGAATAGGAGAGTTCATAGCAAGGAAGCTGGAGGACAGTAAATCCTCTTCAAATTTTTAATTAAAAAGAAAAGAACTTTCCTCATCATTTCCAGCTTCAAGTATCTCTGAAGATTAACTCTTCCCTCTACTCCTCTGATGGCATGCTGCTGCAACTATGGCAATCTAAGGACAGATGCAGGACAGGATCTGGGAGAAGCTATCTTTAACAACCCTAGATGGCAGACAACCTTTCAGACAAAAAGCCCTGAGGTCTGAAATACTGTTTGTATGGCCAAGAGGTTATCCTATCCTCTTGCCTCCCCACAGTCAGATAAACCAGTCTAAAAGAGATGTTCCCTCCACCTTTTATCTAAAAATATTGTCCTGCATTACTGTAACCTTTTACTAATACTGTTCCAGAAATACATGGAACAGCACAGTGGATTTTCAGAACTGGCTTTAGGTCTCAAGCAACTGTAGGAGATCACTCATCATCCAAGTTCAGAACAGCCTCAAGTTCCTCAGAGCTGGTGAGAATGACTGTGCCTAGACTGAGGAAGGCACCGTGGAGGGAATCAAGTTACTGGCAGCCACAAGTCAGGAGTTCGAGTGATAGATATCATGAGTCCTCTTCCATTTCAAAATAAATCTAAACAAAAGTCTTTGTATATAATTATTCCAGAACTCAGCTGTGGCTGGAAGAGGGGTGGAAGGAAAGGCAGCAAGAAAAGAGCTGACGAATTCTCCCTGTAGATCTGAAAAAAATCAGCTGAATGCAAAAACAAGTGGCTATGAACTGCTTGATCTGAAGGGGTAACACCTCATCTATGCTAGACTGCTAGCTTAAAATAGGCTTCTATAATCAGCTTACAGAAGAAAACCTAGCATTATGAATTGATGGATCTTCTAGCTCTCACAATTCAGTAAGTGCTAAATCCCAAATAATTACAATACAAACCAGAAACTACCCTTCTTGACACGTTTTCCAAACAAACTTTTGCAGCAGTTCTTTACTCTCCATTCCCATGACTAAAAGAAGCTGCAGACTTGGTTGGATTTTTTTTTTTTTTTTCATTTTTTCACTGGCTTACTGTTTCCTAGTGCCCATTACTGATTTCACCATTTGTACAAAAGGTGTCTCCTTGGCACTATTCAGCCAAGACCTTGAGCAGCAGCACACGAGTCCCTTTGCCCAGCCTGACCAAAGCTGGCACAGCCCATGTTTTTCACTTGGTGACTGACACCTCTCCTGACTTCCAGAACAAATGAACCTTCTCTGTTGCAAGAATGCTACCATTAGTATATGGCATAAGCCAACAAAAAAATAGTTTATTTCAGCATGCTGGTGTGTATTTAGATAATAGACAGAAAATTGGATGTTGGTATCACTGAACTACATAGAATCTTATTTTTCACTGTTACTATCCTAGTCACTAAAAATGGAAGAATCCAGACAACAATCAGAAAGTAAAAGATAAAGAGATACTGTCTTTAAAATATCTCTTTCAAATCTCTGCATTTTTTTCATTTTACTATTTCAGAAAACTTCATATACCTGACTTATTTTCAAATCAATTAGTGTTTTCCCTGAATCAAGACAAGCAATCTTGGCTACCAAAATATAAATTAGGGTGAGGATCCTATCTTTAATTTCCAGCCCAAAAGAATTTTAGCTGTAGTGCTATCTAGTGACCACTTAGCAGAAAGGAGAGAGATACATATAACTAATGTTTTTACTGACACAATGTGTTATGACGTTAAGCTTTCAGTTCATCTTTAAGATAATTGACATTTCCTTTTGCTGATGAATGCAGCTTAAAGCTGGCTTTCCTTTAGGTTTTTAGGCATTTCCTGTATTTTCAATTTAAGAACTCCATTTTCGATTTAGGTTGCCTATCACTATGTGCAATGTAACAGCTAAGATCTGTTAACGTTACAATTATCACTTAGGTAACATGGCCCCTCTACATTTATATTTTGGCATCAAAATAGTCTTTGAAGTAGGCCAGGTTTGAAAACCAATAAAAAACCTGGCCCTCAACACACAAATTTCCAACCATCTGAAAAAAGTAATATTAAACTGCTTTAACTTTACTTGACACCTGCAGGTCAAAGGAAAAGTTAAAAATAACCATTCTATCCATCCAAAAACTACTATTAATAAATTTGAAAAAATCAGCTTGGTGAAAAGAAAAAAAAGTTGACTTGCATTTAAAACCAAATGCAAAAATCACAAACTAAGAGGAAAAATAAGGACACAAATAAAGAAGGGTTAGATTGGAGTGAAAGACAGGAAGCTAGCAGGGCAACAAATTTCACTTTGGTCTATACATCATCACATTTTTGCTAATAATGTACTAATCAAAAAGAAGCACCATGACTTTTGCTGTTGATATCACTGTTTTTCACCAGTGGTTACTGAAAAAAAAAAGCTATGGAATGAGCAACAAGTGAACTGATGTAATGATCAGAAAGTAACAGACTTCCCAGATCATTCAGAGCTGGATTTTGTAACAGTCCACAGATGTTACAAATCGGGACACTTTATCGATGATTTGTGAGCGCGTTGTGCTTAAAAAATAATTACAAAATATCTTTAAAAAACTACAGAAACTGGATTTTACAAACCATCTGGTTACTGGGATTTTTATTGTGTTATTATTGTTTAAGTAATAAACCTGCTCCTTTGAATACTTGAACCTCTGGGTAAAACCCCAACGTACTACCACATGATGAACTTTATATTCTTTCTCTATACTGCGAATCTTTATGATATTGTTCTACACTATTTGCTGGGTGCCTTAAAACTCCAGCTCCTGACAATCTCTGGAACAGTAACTTTTCTCCCCAGGAGTTCCCAACCCTTGATGCTACACAGAGCAAAGAACAGGAGTAGGACTGAAGGGCAGCATTTACATACAAAAGGAAAATAATAGATCCTGCAGTTTTTAACCTGATGATATTGTGAGGCCTGACTAAACAAATTTGAATGTCCGAAAGGCAAACTTTCAGTCCAAGAAGTACAAGAGCCAATGAGCTGGAATTTTTCTTGATGTGAGAGTAAAAACTTGTAAAATGCAAAATACTGAACCCGTTTGAACTGACATTCATTCCTTTAAAAGTGAGGCAGTCAAGGCCTTGCAGTGTCTTCACTCTGTAGCTTTCAATGTCTCAAGAAAGGATAGGCATAACTACACTGTTTTTATTTCAGTCTTAATAGTACTTCTATCACATCTTAGAATCTTTTACTAGATACTGTTGATCACTTTTCCTTCTCAATAGTAACAAGACTGGTCACATTTAATTTGCAGAAGGGCTACTAATCAAAGGTTTGCCAAAAGGTTAAGCTAACATCCAAACAATGAAAACAGGCAACCAATTTGTATTTGAACATCACACCGTGAGCTCTTCATGCTCAGTCTAGACAAAAAAAAAGTGTTTACTCAAATATTTAACTTCATTTTTACATACTGAACAAAAATGATTCATACAAGATCTCTGCAAAATTTAGAATTATTTTAAACTGCAGCCTGACAGAAGACAGCTACCAGTCATTAATTTTTTAAAATAAACATTTTTCAAATAAATAAAGTTTCAATTTTCTTAGACAAACGTTAGCAGTATCACATGATTTGGTTTATAAAACTGCAATCTGGATCACAAGCAGTAAAGTCAAACAAGTCTGCTACACTTCCTCATGAAAATTTGAGAGGAAAGCGTCCAATGGGCATAGTGTCAAAAAAAGATACTGTCTTATTTCTGCTTCTAAATGCACCTCTGCTCAACTTTAGGTACATAATTTCCATAAACTCTGAAGTTTTAAAAAAGCAGGTTTTTTTAAGCTTAATACCACTTTGCTCTCTTCATTCTAATACATTTTGCCTACCAAGAAAAAAAAGCATTAACACCTTTGGTTTCACTTTAATTATGTGCAGACAGTGCTGTTTCATTACTCATTTTCAAAAGCCATTTGCTCTGAAAAACATCTTTCACATTCCAGCATAACATCTCTTGCTAAAGACTGGTACTGCACATTTATTTTCTGTTTTTCTTAAAACAGTCTCTTGGATTTCCACATACAAACCATGGACTTGTTTTCCTTTTTGTTCTTTGTTACAACTAATTTGGAGAACATATAAGGCCTTTAATTATCAGATAAATGATAGATACACGAAAGGCACCTTATCTCTGTCCTGCTGCTGCCTGATGTTTGGTTAAGCTGACAGTGTTAGGCTTTCAACTTAATTTGGAACAGGTGAAAAATTACACTCAGTTTTAAACATCATGTGGCAGTATCATCACCCTTCTGTTGGTCAGGGCACAATAAGGGATGAACTGATAAGAAGAAACAATGTGATCATCACTTTGCAAGAGCAAAGATATCCTATTACTGCTTCTACCAGGTATCTGCTTAATACCACCATGTCACAATTCTACACCTAGAAAATTTCTGCTACTACAGAAAAATTAAATAGTAGTGAAAATTCTTGTTTTATCCACCTTTTCTGGGTTTTCTGTTGTTTTTAAAGCAAATGTGAACACTCTTGTACTCACTCTGACATTCTATGAATTGATGAATAAAAGTGCAGTCCCCTCCACTCTTTGAAAGAAAGTGCTCTAGTAGAGAAAGAAACACTTCAGTTTATATCTTCTTATCATTTTCAAATTGATGCAACAAAGAATTTGAAAGGCATATTAACAACATTTGTCACAGTGTATTCACAATGGACTTTTGAAATCTGAGTTAATATGCAAACAGACAAAACATAAAATTGAAATGATGTCTGAGTGATACTAGGAAATAGATTACTCTTTTGAGCTGATCAGAAGAAAGAAGTACTTCAACTGCATTTTCAAAAGAAACATTTTAAACCTATATTCTTTAGCGTATTTTTTAGCTTTAAAAGGGTATTTTCTAAGTTTTTCATTAGTCTTCATGTTCATTTTTCATATCTAACACCCTCTATTTTAAAAGTGTTGTTGAATATATCCCTACACTTTTTAAACAGTTTCACTTTGAAAAGACAGTTCTACAGCAGAGTTCCTAAAACTGAGCTCCATCCCCAATTTACTCAAGTCCTTGTTCTGCTCCCAACTCCATCAGAATCCTGCATCTTGTCAAGGTGGAAACACTTCCTAAGAACCTCAAAAATTCTTTGACCAAGAATCCAGAGTCTGAAAAGGCTGTCATTAGCACAAACCTGGACAATGTGATACATTCTAACCAAATTGTTCAATCATTAGCTCTGACATCAGCTCAGCCACAATACTAAGCTTTACTATATTTCAAAGTTAGTCTAGAAAGTAAACTTTTTTTAACCCACAAGGACAGAGCCTTTAAAAAACAGCACCATGGCTATAGAGTTCATTTTTCAAATTTAAACTTGCCTTTCCCCCCTCCCCATTTTTACCTGGTTCTCTATGTGACTCTATACAAATTTCTTGTATCCCTCTTTAGGTAATATATGGCTCAAAAAATTTAAAGATGGAAGCCAGGTGTGGTGCAACTCACTGGGAAAAATACCACTTTTTGAAACAACTTAGTTCTACACAACTTTTATCAGGGGCTTGATGCACAAATAAGTTCCTCTCTTCTGTACTGGCTTTTCCATAAGTGCTATGAGAGAAAAAGAATGCCTAACCATCATCCTCTGAACACACTTTTTAATGAAAAGCCTGTACAGAGGCTATAACATGAATTCTTTGATCTTCTACTCTGAATACAGCTCTTGACTGCTACAGCCACAGAAAAAAGTAATGTAAAATCATTATTCTTGTCATGGCCACGTAGTGTGCTTGTGCACACACTTTGAGGACTTGACCTGAAGTCTTGAGAGAGAAAGAGAGAGACAAAAGGAATTTTAAAAAGCATACTGATTTAACATGGTTTTACAGTTTTCCTCCTTCGTTCCCAAAATTGCTCAATCTGCATTATAAACCCAAAATTCTTAGCTCTTCTAAAATAATGCAAAACTAACACAGAAGAAAAAAAACCCAAAAACCACCAAACCAAAAACCCAGCAGTAACTGTCTCCTGCTGCTTTTAAGGGAACGAAATCCAAAATCTGGCAGAGCAAATAACTGCCCATCTGTCATACAAGGGCTACATAAGGGACCGGAAGATGCAGAAAGGCACAGACTGTCATGAAGAGAACACAGGGCAGCAAGCTGTAAAATGCCAGAGAAATGGGGATGGATCAGGTAAGGCGGAGATGCAGAAAATGGGGTACCACTGACAGAATAAAAAACTACACTAAAATGCAGAATAATGAAATAGCACGGTATGTGCATGACAAAAAAAGGTGATAGATTGTATAAACACACAGAAAGACAATTTGAATGAGCAGTTATATGTTGTCTGTACTCAAAGAAAAATAACTTGGCAAACAGCTTCCTAAAACTTCCAGGAAAACTTTAAGCACAAGTTGCACTGTCACTAATAGGAGGGAGGAATCTATCTTGTCATGCATCCATTCAGATGACATTGACTCTCATGCAATCCAAAACCTCAGTGTGCACCCCAGCTAAGTGCCTAAAAGGCTAAGACACTTAATAGCAAGCAGTACTCTTAGATTGAGGGAAGGTTTTGGTACAGTTCCTGTGCATGTTTAACAGGTCTCTCCTCCTGCTGCCAATAAGGACTACCCATGAGATTATGTCATGAACAACTTCTGATTTTGCTGCTGATCTTCCTAGCTAAGAACCATGTAACTTACAAATAGGCATATGGAGCTTTAAAATTCTGTTACAAATACAGTAAGCCTTAAACACTGTGAACATTACTTAAAACCAAGAGTTCTCTATAGAGGTCCCTGAACCTTCATACTAATACTGCCACCATTCCTCAAATTGCAGAGGCAAGCTACATCTAGGAAAAAAATAAGATTGACATAAGGGGACAAATATATCTCAGCCAATTAAACAATTTGGAATCATAACAGGAATACTCTTTGCTGTATGGGATATTAGACAATTTTACTCAAAAAAATCCACGCATATGTTAAGACACATGAACTAAAATATTTGGCTTTAAGTAACTGGCCTTTAAAAAACCCTGTCACTTAGTTCAATCTGTTTTAATTCCTGTTTCCCATAAAAACACTCCTGAGTTTTAAAAAGTTAGTTTCCACTATTTATAAATTTTATATACTCACATTTTTCATATTAAAGTTACCAAAAAAAATAGGTTTTGCTGACTTTACTTAGCATACCCAACTTTACTAGAAAAATACTGTATGCCTGTGTGTCACAAGGGAAAATTAAAAGGAAAAACAGTCAATGAGTTCTCCACTTTCTTGTGTCACAAGCCAGGCATCATTCATTCAGTAGATGTCTACAGATTCCAGTGACAGCCCACCAAAACAAACAAACAAAAAATTAAAAAAAGACAACCTCCAAAGTGATTTAGTAGTATTTTACAGAACTTTCTAAAAACACTGTGACTGGAAGCATAAGCAAATATAAATGCTGGTCAGGAGTGGACAAATTCATTTTCAAAGAGAGTATTATTCAATGCAAAAACTTTAGAGAACATTTTGAATTTGTTCATCTTCAAACATCAACCATAAGACAAAAGGTAGCCTTCAGATACACTACCTTTCTCTGTGCTCCCATTAATTTTAGGTATGAAGTCGTCAACTTGTATGCCTAGGATTAAGAAAGGGCATTATTTTTGGAACCAAGAAAAATGTTTTGGGTTTTGTTTCTTTATAAACACAGCATTTTGAGATGTACCTGGCTTTTCACACCACCTCCTCACAAGCACCTAATCAGACAAACCAGGCAAAGTTTGATGTGTTTCCTACTACAGATCACGTTGCTGTTTGTTCAAACGCATCAGAGGTTACTAACTCCACAGAATTACTGCCTACTGCATACATAAATGTGTGTTTATACATAAAAAAGTGTTTAAAAGGGAATGGCTCTGAGGCCCCTCCCAGCCGCGGGCTCCGGGCCAGAGCGAACACCCGCAACAGCAGCGCCCTCTGCCGGCCCTGCCCCGGCACGGCACCACCACCCCGGAGAGCTCTCCGCTGGGCTAACTGGGATCAGGACTGCCAGACACCGAGAGCACAGAGCAGTACAGCAAAAGGAACTGAACAGCAAATCCGGAAACCAGCTCGAAACAAGAAACTGATCGCACCTACCTAAGCTGTTGTGTTCTTTAAGAGTTTTCTCTTGAAGGTGTTCTAACCGTACTGTAAACAGAAGTCCAAGAAAAAGGTATTTCACAGATTAAAAGAAAAACAAATAATCAAAGTTTCTTCCCCGCTAGTGACTAACCTTGTAAAGCAGTCAGTCGCTCATTGGTGAAGTCGTTATCAGCCTGCAAAGCTTCTATTTTTGCTTGAAGCTCTTGCTCTCTTTCTTCCATTTCATCTATTTTATGCTGCAATTCCTTTTTCTCAGCAAGTCCTTTCTGTTGGATTTCTTCTTGTCTTCCTTCTGCTAGCTGCTCAAAAAGATTTTAAAAATTCCCAAACAAATCTAAATTAATCGAAAGTTTCAAACAGTCTCCTCCCTCAAAACAATGATGAACTCATTACTGGGAAACCAACTGCCTCAAGACCAGCAATTAAACATTTTAATTTGGAAAGAAAAATTTCTGTGAGGTGCTGAACTAGGAACCTAGGTTCCAATTCCAGTATTTATCCAAGACAAATGCAACAACTATGTCAGGTCTCCAGAGGTAACACCATGACCTTCCTCCTCCACAACTCCTATTTAACTAGATTGGAGACTCTTGGAGAAAAGGCTTTATCATAAAGTGATTATTCTGTTCTCTAGTATAAAGGACCTTAAATATTAATATACTTAGACATTTAGTTTAATAACAAACCTGACACCAAGATGGAAGATGAGCCATATTATTACTATGTGGTGGACTTCTTATGTTTGTAATTGCACAGAGGCAACGTGAAATGCAAATTTATTTCTAATTCTAGTTTTCATTCCTCTTTAAGATGTTTCGTTTTCAAATTGTCTGTACAAAAGCAGCTGGATATAAAGTTTTACACTACACATCATTTTATACTATAATATATTTCAGCTCCAAAAATATGGTAACTTTCAAAGTGAATGAAGAGGAAAGCTTTTTAGGAAGCTACTTCACTGATGACAGTTTCAATTGCATTAAAACTAAACTTAAAGAATATGTTAAAGATGCTAGGCATCTTTCTATTGTTAACATCCTGTTTAACTAAAGTTTCTTAACCTTTTTTGTTTGCTACATTAGAAATTAAATGTATTATTTGTTCATCACAACTCTATCCTTGGTCAGATGAAGTTCTGTCATTACCTTTAGCTTGTCAGAAAGATCTTTAATTTCATTTACAGCTCCGTTGTACTTATTAGCTAATTCCCTTAATTCTTCCTGAGTCCGTTCATTCATTTCTTTCAGGTGTGTACATTCATCTTCTGTATTACTCAAACTCCGCTGCAAGACAGAATTATTATGCACTAAATAATAACAAAAGACAGACAACAAACTACCAAACACAGCAGATGATCTATTTTTTCCAAACAGTATATATGCACAGGATACCAACTAGTCTTATGAGACTTCTTGACCAAGGGAATATAGCAAATAATGATAAAAGTAAAGAAAATAAATGAAAAGAGAGTAATGAGAGATATTATAGGGACAGAAATCTTATTTGAAGAAAGTGTCCAACACTTTAATTGTAAAAGCTCATTGTAAAGTGTACTTTGTACAAGTGGTGAAGCATAGGTTTCCATAAATTCTACAATTTAAACAAGGTCTTCCAGCATTTTTTTAAATGCATGTTACGTCATTTTCCCCTCATGTATGTCCCACACACAGTAACTTTTCTAAGACAGCTTCATGAATTTTGAAACCAGGCAGAAAAGGGAGGAGCTGAAAGAACAGTTTCTCATTAACTGTTTAACAATCTTAGTCCTGTCCAACAGGAGAAACAAACACTACTAAACATCCTGCAAGTGTCAGAGTACAACAGATACCAGCATATTACAGCAACAAAACAGGGATCTAAACAGCAGCAGTTACAACTATTTCAGCATTTCCAGACTAGGCATCAAACTTCAATACCTCCACTTCAGACAATTTTCTGACCACTTCAATTTTCTCCTGAAGGACCCGCCTCAGGGACTCTTTGGCTGTTGTCTCATAGTTGTGTTTGTCTTCCTGTAATGCTATAAGTTCTTTTCGTATACTGTCTTCTGTTTGATTCTGCACATATAAGATAATTCAAAGACAGAATATAAATTACTATTTTGCTCATTAAATAAATTACATTGTGATAAAGCCTGTTCTATTAAAAATGTTTAGCCATTTCTGATAGATGAGAAAATGTTACATACAAGTCAGTGATCAAAGATTCTTGACATGACTGGGTGTAAACAAGTTATTTTTTGAAGTTATGTATAGTTGCACACATTCAATGGTCAGCTTTGATTCCAGAAAAATGATGGGTTTTTTTTTTGAGTACAGCTAAGAAAATGTCAAGCCTAGGAGACCTACAATTGGACAAAACAAAAACCTGCCAGGTGCAAGAGGAAAGACCTTAAACTTGACCTGCAGAAGAAATTCTTAGAATGTACAGTTGAGAGTAAATAGAAATAAAATAAAAATTAAAATCCAAGGCAGGCACAGGTGGCCTAAACAACAATCAGAACAGCTCATGCTTGTAACTGCATATCAGACAGGACATGGGCAATGAAAACAACAGCCACTTATTGAGGTGCTTTGAATTACAGAGCAGATCTACAGTTTTTCTGCTGCTCAGATTATCAGAACTGCACAGGCTCATTTTGGAAAGTTTACATTTCAAATGCTTTCCTACAACTAGCTACTTTCAAAACACTTGAAAAGAGTTGCCTTTCAGCATTCCTACCATTCGACTTCAAGTGAACTACTTACCTTTGAACAAGCCTGTAACTGATTTCCCATAACCTCTAGTCTTGATAGCAGCCTGTCTTCATCTATTAAAGCCTAGAAGAAAAGAAGTATCACCTTAGAATTATCATGTGCTTAGTGTAGAGCCAATGGAGTTCTGCTTTAAAGACCTGAATTTTTTTTTAGTACTTACTGCTAACAGCTATTTCAAACTGGTACACAACCACTAGATTTATTAAATGTTGACTTTTGCACAGTCCTGGAGAACCACCATAAAGTTCTTATTATTTCTGCTGCTTTTTTACCCCATTAATAGCTAAAATTTATATGGCACTGCATAGTTCAGTCCATAAGGAAAAGAATGCCTGCAGATACCTGCCAACTAGTATCTGAAGCCTCTTGTGTGACAGCAAGTAGTCGCTGAAGGGTTGCCAGCTTCTGTTCCAACATTTGTTCCCGATGTAAGGCTTCCTGTGAAGAGAGCAGGGCACCAGTCAGTTCAGCTAGAACAGCTCAGGAAATCAGAAGCAACAGAAGAGATTCCAAAACACAACAAAAAAAGGAAATGTGAGTAGCAAACACTGTCACTTCTTCAAAACCTTAATAAGCCCATTCCATTTTATCCATCCACACATTTATTTGGATAGTTTAATTAGAAAATGCTATCCTATAACCTCAGGTTCCTCAAACCTTCATTTTTCATGCATATGTTGCACATGCTGAGGACACACTGTTTTTCTTTCCAAGACTTAAAGACACTTTGTCTTGTCAATAATTTGAGTAACAGAACTGCAGACACCAAAAGGCAGCTTGGCAGCTCCCATGCAATGAGCTGTTCATCCTCAAATGAGGTCACAAAAGAAAAATGCCAAGCAAGAACAACTATTTTTGTTTGAATTTTGGTTTATAACAGGAAGATAGAAGAGCGTCGTTGTTAACAACTCCAGGATATGGAGAGTGAACAGATTGGAGAGTGAGTATGTATTTGGCTTCCCAAGAAAGAGCATCTGCATGAGCTGCTTCCTGCTATGTCAGCAAATACATATAAAGATAATATCCATCTCAAAAGCCTTGATGTGAACAAATAAAAATTACCATTATCAAACAAAACCAGACAAAATAAATTAATAAAACTTACACACAGTTAAACCTGGACAGAATTTACCAGCAAAAAAGCTTTCATTTTTTTTCCAGCAAGCTGATTTTATCATCCTTTCTAAAGAGTTTACTTTTATCTATCAGCACACAGTTTAATGTGCTGCCATTCTGCAGTCTCACTCTTTTGTGACATGCCATCTTGGGAAAAAACACAACTATTAAAATTGACACAGAAGCAGGCACAGAAAGGCTGGTGATGCCAGGGAGAAGGAAGAGCTGCCAGCACTGTCCTTTCCTTTGTAGTTTCCAATAGATACTAGCCACAGTATAAGATTTGCATTTTGAACAAAAATATCTAGCCAAACTAAATGCCCTTAAAAGAAAACTTACTTGAAGATACTGTGAAAGCTGAAACAATTCCTGAGAATACATACTGGGAGTGTTAGCAGCAACCTGGAAAGGAAGATAATTAAGAATCAGAATGGTTTTTGATTTTTCAATAAATTTCACTTAAAATTTAAAAATTCAAAGTCACCTAAATCTAGTCACAAAGGTAAACTTCAGATTACCTAATAACAGCATTTTCCTTCATTTATTGTTCTGTCACTATTTATGCTTTTATCATAGAACTTTCCAACTCAAGACATAGGACCCACTGAGTTTGCACAAGTTCTTGAACCACCAATACACCAATGAGTTTAAAGCTTTTGTTACAGCTTAGACTAAACTGACAAAAAAGAAACAAGGGGTACAAAGGTGAAGCCATTCAGCCCAAGGACAAACACGAACTGTGGGCTTCCAACTCGATGTCATCCCACATATTACAATTGCACATTTCCTGCTGACCTACTCATCATCATCATCATCATCATCATCATCTCCCGGTATAAGTTTCTATCGATTTAAGGAATACCTGTAGTATCGCTAAATAACAATGAACTGTTGCTCACTTGGAGAGAAGTAGGGGGCTGTTCCATGGGTTTATTTCAGCCAATCTATTTATTCTATAATTCTTGTAGGCTTCCTACACTGAAATAATTTTTAACTGTTTTCCCACAGTTATACCTGCAGTTCCTCCTTAGGACTTCTACCCTTGCCCTGGATTCAAGCCACACATATCATTTTGAAATCTCAACTTAAACACAGTCTATAAACTCCTCAGGCTGCTGGCTTCACAAGTAAGTTTCCACTGTTCCTTGAAATTTTGCTCTTCATGTTTAAAACTCTGACTGGAACCTATTCAATTCTTCTTTTTAGAGACCAGAGAAATAATCAACTCCTGGTCACTTTTCTCAGGGGAATATCTATTACCAGCTTTTCTACAAGACCTCCAGATTACCAAAACTGAGTTTAAGAATTACATTTGACAATACTGACTCCATGATTCTACAGTGAGCAACTCTGGTTATACAAGAGAAGCAGAGAGGTTTGGTCTCAATCTTCCTTGGGAACATGACAGGACCTTCCAGACAGTGCAGCACAGCTTCTCCTCCATAAAAAACATGATACAAAGAAAACACACCTCATCCAAACACCAAATCAAGAGCTACTCTTGGGTCCCACAGAACCTCAAGCATTAAATTATGCAAGACCTGTTACTCTGTCAATCTGTACCTGTAAATTAACCATCTTAATATCAATGGTTCTGTTCCAAAGCCACATTTCAGGTGCCACAATGTAAAAAGTCAACCTACCTTCCAATATAAACTGTAATATTTTATTACCTTCTCTACCTTAAATGTCACTCAAAATATTAAACTAGGTAAAAACAGGCAGTGGAAAACATCAAAATGTAACTGGACAGATTTCACTATTTCTTCATCCATACAGCAAGTCTGAAAACAGCATGTGGTGGAATAAGGCATACACCAGCAAGTTACTGAATTACCTTGTCAACAGGACTTGGTAATGGAGCATGGATGACACTAGAAAATAAAAAAAAAAGGAAATTAACACAAAATGTGTAAATGCTGTACTTGGACATTTTCATCAAAACTAAATTTTTAATACCATACATTTCTACTATTTCTTATTTGGACATGCATTTATATGGAAAATCTCTCATAATTTACTTTTACTTATCTTCCCACAAGCAAAGACACCATAAAGCTTTGTGCAAGTATTTCTGGATACTAATGATAAAAGGACATTTAAGTAAGCAATAAACCCCATAAAATTGTTGATAATGAAAGATGACTAAAATTACACCATTTGAGATTAGCACTCAGTGCAAACAAAATGATAATGTTTCTGGTTTCTACTACTCTTGGAAAATTTCTCACAAATGTGCACATATACACAGAAAATGCTGTCAATATTCATCTGAGTTTCCATTAACTTCACTTTAGTTAAGTCTATGCGCATTTAAAAGAGCAAAAATAATAATCCCAAATAAAGAAAGAGGGCAGGAGAATTTTCTCATTTGCTTTCTTTTTCTCTATATTTCTCTGTTTCTAATACCTATTTCAGTAGAGTAAACCACAGCCAGAGAAGCCCGACTTCATAAGAACTTTATTCTTCTTTTAAAGAACTTTATTGTTTGTAGTTGTCCTAATTACTAAAAACAACAAGCAAATATTTTTTTTTTCTCATAACTTCTGCAAAAAACCATACTCTCAGTTACTTGCTTTGCAGGATGACAGGAAAATAAACTGTTCCTATGGTTATTTTAAACAAAATGTCCATCAAATCTTCATCATAGAGTAGTTGAATTTTGGTCTATGTGAATACTTACTCCGATCGTAATCGAGCTTCCATGCCATCTGGAAGGAACAGTTTGATTGTGGAGACTATACATCCATGGGTAACTGAAAAGAAACAAATACTAAGTCATCACAATCCATTACTATTTAATTTTAAGTTCAGTGCTCAATGTTATAGTAACCAAACAAACTGTCTTAAGAAACTTTGAGACAGGCAAAGAGGAGGAGGAGGAGGCATGAACGCCTTCAAGCACCAATGCCTGAGCACCTTCTCAAACCTCCTCTGGATGCAGGGAACTTCATCCTTACACACTTGAAGAGGTTATGCTGTGTGCTCAGTCCTGGCTGTGGAGCAGCTCCAGCTCCAACTCTTCCATGTGCAGCAATACCTCAAACTTGTCTTTACTACAGTAAGCTCAGAAAGTGAATGGTATGTTTTGATCATAAAATGAGGGAAGAGGAATGCATCTTACCTGAGCTAGGTAACGGGAATGCAGAGGTATAAACAAAATAATGAGCTGCCTTTTTGACAAGATTCCTACAAGCTTACCCAGGGAATTAAAAGATAACACACCCAATTTGTGTCAGTCACTTCAAGATCTGGAACTTGCCAAGTGATTATTATTTACAAACAAGGATCAGAAAGGGAATGCAGAGAAAATGTGTAGAAACTGCTGAGTACATCCTTTTGAACACCATAAGCAGCATCACTCAAGACAACACATCTCTATTTCAGGATGCTTGTAGTGCACATCTAATGCATAGCCCTAGACAAGTGGCCTTTCATTTCAGAAGAGGTAAACTTGCTCCTTGAGGACTGAATTCAAGATTCTTTGAACTCTAGAAAGATCCTAAGGAATAAGAGGAGGAAATGCAATATTTGACTCTTACATCAAGTTCAAATTTTCTACGCAGTGTTTCAAAAAATGTTACTGATACCATTTTCAATGCTTTTGCAAACAGTCAAATTATGTCTGTGTCTTGGTCGGGGTTTTTTTTTATCCCTATATGGTTTTATGAACTGGGAAGTAAAAATTATTTCCAGATACATGGAAAGATAGCTATACATTGTTCCCAAAATATTACCACAAGTGAGATGCAAACAAGTATGCTGTCACCTATCATGTACCACTAAATCCAGCACCCACTAACATACAAAGACAAATAGTGCTCTACTTTCTCAGTTATTAATATCATCAAAACAGTTAATCTGGCTTTGAAAAAAAGGGCAATGGGCGTTTTAGGACATTGGTAGTACTCCAGGGAAATGAGACAGGTCTTTAAGGAAGCTACCTCAATAGAATCTAAAAATACAGGAAAAATGACCCAACCAAGAGGAGTTGTTTTTAACATTTATTTATAGCTAAAAGATAATGCTTTGGAGACATATTCTCCTGGCTAGAGCACCTTGTTTTTCCAAGCTGACCTGATAAAGTATTAAATTTACATGCCAGGGCAGAACAGATTAATCTGCAGGGTTTGGGGTCTTTATTTATAATGAAATAAATCCAGTTTGGAAAAACATTTTAAAAATACATCAGCAATATTAGCTGTAGCCTGTAATACACAGATTTCATAATGAAGAAATTTTCTTTAAAAGGAAATTAATTATTTTAATAAGAAAACATTAGTATACCTGACATTAAATACCAACAGACAGCTTTACCTTTGGGTCACATATCGGAAGGTCTGCTGTAAGATTATATAATTCTGAAGTTTTTCTGTCAACAGCTAGACTGACAAAAATCTCCTAAAATCTGCAGGAGCTTTATTTGTGCCAAATTCAGATATAATGGATATCTAGCAAAAGATCTCAAATAGACAGTGACTGGGAAAAGGTACCAAGCATTTTAATAAATTTATAAAATTAAAATAATAAGAAAGGAAACAACAGCCAAACCCTGCAGTCTGACCTTTAGCTATCAGTTCATTGCAATTGGAAAAACAAGGAGAAAGCCCGAGGGAAAGGCAAAGCGACACAGAAAACAAGAATACAGTACTGACCGCACAGGACAGCAGCAATGGTTTGAATTCAGGTCTATAGTCATTCTTTCGGGGAATTAATAAGCAAAGGCAGTAGAGAAAGCCCCGGTTTCCCGGCGGGCTGAGACACCCCCTGTGCCCGTCGCTCACCCGCTCCATCCCACTCACCTGCGGGCGCTCCGCGGGAACGCCGCTCAGCCCGGCCCGGCCCGGCGGGCATGGCGCAGCGACACCGCCAGGGGGAGCCCCAGCGCCAGCCACCGCGCCTGCCAGCCCGACCCGACCCGCCCCGCGCCCCGCCGGAGCGGCAGCGGCCTCGCCACAGCCAGCGCTTCATCACCGCTTCATCCACACACAGCCAGCGCTTCATCACCGCTTCATCCACGGACTGAAACAGCCTCCCCACGGCCACCGCTTCATCCATAGCCACTGCTCCCTCCTCAAACTGAAACAGCCGCCCCACATCCACTGCTTCATCCACAACCACCGCTTCATCCACATCCACAGCTCCCTCCACGGACTGGAACAGCCTCACCACATCCACTGCTCCCCCTCCACATCCACAGCTCCCTCTCTACAGAATGAAACCTCACTCCTGCTCCATACTCCAGTCACTAACTTGTGACTCCCCTCCCAAACACGGAGCTGCCCCACACTTCACAGCTCCAAAACCCCTCAGACCTGCCCTGAACCCCGACAGTTCTGCTGCACTGGAGCATAATGAGAACATAGAAACCATTTCTGTTTGTCTCAAGATTTCCTTCCCAGAGAGACAATTCACCAATGATGCCCTTGTTCTTATTTTCACTCGTTAATAGGGTACCCAGCTCCGAGGAGCCCCCATGCCCCTCGGGGGTCTGTGCACTGCCCTCTAGCACACTGAGCTCCCCACTTACACAACCTCCCTCCAACACCCCATGACAGAAGAGATGCATGAGAGTCCAAACCTGACTAGGAAAAAGTGCATAAACTGTAGTTGAACTAAATCACCTTGGTATTTTTGACCCTGTTTTGCAACGCTGCTGGTCCTTTCCATGCAGGGAAATATCACCAGTTAACTCTTGGAATGCTTTACCACCGAGTAGGAAATTTAGAAAGTGCTAAAAGAATACAAACCAAGCTTACACAGAGAAAAGCACAGTGAGATGTTAATAGGTAAGTGCTGTGTTAAGGAGAGGGAAACGGCCAGGCCCCTGTGCTTGTGAATAATACAGCAAGTGGACAAATAAGAAAGCTGAAAGGATGCAAACACTTCTCCAGGAGCTGTTACTGACTTTGGCTCAGCAGCAGGAAGCTGAGGAATTGGTGCTCATACCTGATAACCTGAAAAATCACATACTGAACATGCCACTATTTTAATGAACCAAATCTAGATCACATTTGCAAGGAAATTACTTACTAAAACACAGCCTGAACAATACAATGAATGTATTCTAGCAGCATTGACACAATTCAGAATTTACATGGGCAAGTACACTCGTCCTGTCCTGTCATTATCTTATAATTGCAGACAGCAGATTGTTGAAGTATCTGGTGCAAGTAAGGCATTATGTAAATACCAGAGAGCAAAGTGCTTTTAAAGGGAATCAGCAATTTAAAAACTACTTTTCTGCCTGTTTCATGACTAGATTAGATTAACAGTGACATCTAAGACTACTGAAATGAACTGGTGTTTATATGCACTCCAACTGCATTTCCAATGCACAGGTAAACACCCTGTGATGATACAATCTTCATTCACTGCTTGGGGGAGCAGAAAGGGAGGAAAGCAAACTCGTATCCTCTTCCCATTAGCAAGCTCAACACATTCATGAGTAACATGAGCACAGCTTCCATGTTCAAAGCTAAAGAAAAGGACAAGGAAGGCTGCATAATCTGATCACTCATTACACAAATGCCAGGCCACTGGGATCATGCTTTGTAAAACTAACATAAAACCACAGCTAAGAACTACTACTGGCAAAAGTTCATGGCAAGGATTTGCTTACCATGAACTTTCCACAAATGTTTCCATAAACTCACTGCAAACTGCTGATAAAAACAAGTCAAGTCCAATTTTTCTTCCAACTAAATCTTATAACAAAAATTGTTTTAGTCTAAATACACTTGAACAAATTCAGCTTCTCTTAGCAAGGACAGCATCTCATCAAATTAATAGCTCCAATTTCATTAGATGCAATGCATTCCTTTGATTTCTTCCATTTATACTGTTAGCATTCATAAATATTTGCAATCACTTCACATGGAAACATTTTAAGTAACTCCCAGGCAATTTCAGTTAGGCATCCTGGAGTATTCTGAATCTTTGCAATATCAGTTTTGAGAAAGGTAAAACAATGTGATGAGACCTTCACTGCAATGAATCACTCAAAAATACCACAGCTCCAAAAGTTATCCATGACAAAATACTTAACCACCACCATTATTTAGCAATGTTTTCTTTAAAGACAGTCATTGACCTTCCTCTGATACTACAGAGCTGAAAACTACAACCCACCTGGCTAAAGACAGAGTAACAGAGCCAGGTGTGATCTTCAGGTTTTGTTCACTTAATGTCCTTTAACAAATTCTCCCATTGTACTGTGGTTTGGTTTGTTGTTCTTTGGTGGGTTGGTTTGAGAGGTTTGCTTTGATGGATATTTTGGTTTTTTGTTTTAAAGAACTTTATCATCAGTATTCCAATTTAATATTACTCTTTCATTATTTTCTAATACACTACTCTTTAAGGATAAGCTCTGTGAAGGTCTTGGTCAGAAAAGTAGTAAAGTAGGAAAGGAGTGATGGCAGTTCTGACGTTGTATTGCCAAATCTGGGTGTCACTGAGTAGGTAGGATTCTACAGAACATGGCCAGAAGTTCAATGCTTGCAGAAAGCAGCAGATCCATTAGGAAAGTTTTTAAAGTCTTGGCAATACTGATTACAAGCTAATATCCCCATACAGACCAGTCTCCAGAAAGAAAAAGAAATGGTTCCTGAAATACTATGTAATTTCAAAAGAAAAGAGATTGAGGCTGCATTTGAATTAACACATATACAGAACACATAATAATAATATCTCCTGAGTGTGCATACTGGGAAGAAGACAGCAAGAAAAATAAACCAAACAAAAATGCCATCACCTCATTCGTCAGCTAGCAACCTTTTTCTGTTGTCATTTTAAAGTACCTACAGAAATCAAAATCACTAGCAGTCACAGAAAGAAACAGTGTGTATCTTGAAAATAAGTATGTTAGTTTGTTTCAAACCTATGCTGACTACTCGATCAAGAAAATTCAGTTTCACACTTCAGCCACACTATTAGCTGAAACCTTACGGTTCAAAGGGCTTGAAAGAAAGGTAATTACAATTATAAGATAATAACAAACTCCAAACACAAAAAGCCCAACACAGCACTACATAAACATGCTTATGTTGCACTTTTAAAACTGCTGCAGGTCAATTTAAGTCAGGCAATAGATGAAGATGTGGCCCCAGTTGAGCCTCCTTTTCCAGACTTGCATTTCCCCTGCACACAGTAGCAGCCACACAGCCACAGAAGAAGGTAGGCCACGGAAATAACCCAGTAAAAATCCATCTGGGGGCGTTGGGGTAGAAATAGAGTCTGTGTTCTCAGCAGAGGAGTTCCTTGATCCGGTACCACATGGGCACAGGGCTCCCTGCCAGCACAAAGGAGGGAAGAAGTAACAAAAAACCCACCCAACAAAACTATGTTCTTACAATGGGAATGCCATTTAGTTTTAAAGACTGGATTGCAATAAGATGCTCTAAACAAATATACTTGAAAAGAAACCAAAAAATGATCCATACCCTTACCTTTCCGCGTGTTCTCCGTCACATCTACACCAAACTGGATGATGTCACCTGACATAATTTCACATGGTGGGCTTTCCTCAGATCCTCTACTCAGTCTCTGACTATTAATAAAGGTACCATTACTACTTTTAGTGTCTTGAAGATAGAACTGTAAAAAAAAAAAAACAAACAAACAAAAAGAATGGTAAAATATCTGGGAAAAGTAAGACAAGAAATACAAGCTTAAGTAAAATTTTATTTACATAAAACTTATTTACAGAAGATAACAAATGTATCAAATTCCAAACACCCTCCTCAGGATGCAACACCTTCCCATTATCAAGAAATACTTGTATTTGATTTTGAGTTGTTTAATGTATGAGTGAATTCTAGCACATACACTATGCAAATAATTGCTACAAAATGTACCTGAACTACTGCTTGCAGTAGAGAATCAGAGAACATTAACAACAATACTTTTTGCCACATACATGTAACAATTCACATTTAAGTTGGTCAACACAGAAATTCTAATTGCTTATACATTTAAGGTAACACTGTTGTATGACAAACATGCTAGTAGGGAAGGCTACCACTGAGGGCACAAGGAAAACCTCTGGCAGAAGACAGAATTCAGGAATTGCAATAAAAGACCATGGTGAAGCTAAAGAAAAGCAACAGGATGCTTTTACTTCTCAGCAATACTGGTTCACATCATTAACTTAATTTCAAGATTGATGTATCACCAAATACATACACATTTGTAGAGTTAATTAAAAGTTAATAGCAACTTATTGAATCTGAAACTGCTTATTACACAAGACTTGTAGTCAAAACTGCCACATCTGAGAAGAGGTTACAAATGAGTCACCTGGCAGAAGACCGGAGTGACTGGCTAAGACCTGAGCAGTGAGAGCATAAAAGAGATGACCAGAACGTTACTGACAGCCAGGTGTAACTACTGGAATGAGTCAATCTCAGTACTCCAAGATAACAATAGCTTCTACAGGAACTTGGTGGAATGGTAGAAATCCCTGGCTTCCTGCACTCAAAGAGTCTCATCGACTCATAAAGCAGGCATAAGGTTGGGGGAACAGATGATGTGTTCAGAGAAATGAATGTATTCCCATGTTTTTCTTATAAAAGCAGTTAACTTTTTTTTTTTCAGGATTCCTTGCAAAATTTTTCATGCTTTTATTTGCCTCTATTATCACACTCCTCAAAAAAACTGATACACAGCTCAAAACCATGGTGTTGAAGGGAAAGACAGGTTTAGAATGCAGTGAGAATGCAGCACCAGGGCTCTTCAGATCTCGTACTGGACAATGACACCAAGTGTATGATATGGATCTTACATGGAATAACACAGTGGCCCTAAACAGAGAGGGACAGGACAGAGGACTTGATTACTGAGTCCAGGACACAGGACTCAGTAATCAAGGGGAATGCCAGCACAGGAAAGCTCAGGCAGGTGTTTGAAATGAAACACAGTATGTGAAAAGAATAAAAAGCAGTTCGTGAAACCTTTTTTTCCCCTAACAGATATGCCTTAGATCTTCAATTGAAGGAAAAGAAAATAAGAATCAGTCATAAGTTGATAAAGATGAAGGTAAACATAAATTATGAATAGATCAAGAAATTATGACTGCCTTCACTGTATTAATAAGCAGACCCACCCTACTCTAAATAATACTCTCCATATTGTGAAATATTATTAGCATAATAGTATATAATATAGCTTTTATAACAGTTACATACTTAAAAGACAATCAAATTAATTAGCTCTTTAATTTAATAGCCTGAAAGTACCAAACCCTCTCACGGTTCAGTGCAGAGGTAATTATTTCTTGCTTCCTGTTTGTTTTGAATTAGCCTTCTTCATTTGAAAATTCTTTTGTTATGAAAAAGTGAGTCACAGGCAAAGAGAAACAAACATGCTTCTGCTTATTTGCTTTTCCCCACCCTTTTCTTCTCTGTGCATATCTGCCTTTTATCCCTCCCAATGTTTTGATCAATCATTGTCCCTTGTAAACACATTTTTGCAGAATCTGCAACTGGGGCTCAGACAAGATGGCACAAAGAAATACACAACAGTGACCCCAGGAAAAGACGTGCAACATAACATCAGCCATACAAATCTTATAAAATAATAGCAGACACAAAATTCAAACTGAAAAAGGATATTTGTAAACAAATGTCCACAGAAAATACACATGACATTTAATATTACGTAACTGATGTCCACTTAAGTGCACACTACTGAATTGCATTACATAAATTTTAGAAAAGTGATGTTCTTCAAGTCTTTTCATCCTGTTTGTAAATACTCCTCTTCCTGCATCTAGTGAACAAGTAATACCAGCCACATGTTAATAGTTGATGTCTAAGGAAGGGAAAACACACTGACTTCAAATCTTGCTATAAAGGATTCATTTATCTTTAATGTAGTTATTGCTTGGGAACCCACTGAGCTGGTCCCTTTCAAATAGCAAATTCAAATGTTACTTCCATGCCGGTTTTCACTAGTTCAAATGGTCTTTTCTCAAAGGTCAATCCCTCCATGCCTTTTGCATAATTACTAAAGTTATCTTCAGGAAATAAAATCAAGCGCAAGCCCTGAAACAAATGTGTCTATATATTAACTAGCACTTGTTACAGTATACTGATTTTTAATGTACTATTTAATTATGCAGCCTCCTTAGAGGGCTCTCTGATTGGCAAACCAATGCCTTTTCCACAGCAGCTGTGGAGCACGGCGCCTTCTGTGAACCCAGCACCATTTGTCCTTCCTGCTCCCCAGCTCGGGCAGCAGTGCCAGCTCTCATCACAGAGCAGTGATGAATTCTGCCTTTCCCAGCTCTCACTGCCGATGAATCCTGCCCTTCCCAGCTCTCACTGCTGAGCTGTGCCACCACCTCCTCACTTGGACTGGCTCAGGCGCTTGTTTAGTCACTGCAAACCAGTTTCGAGCTGATGCAAGGTACCCGAGCAGGTGCTTCAGCCGGTGCCACCAGAAAAAAGGGCAGCATATACTGGCCTAATTACACTTGCTTTTATAATTCACTCCTCTCTTCAGAGCAGAGCCCCAGCCCTTTTGTATCTCATATTAACAGCAAGCCCAATGTAGGGCAGAGATGGCACCTCACACACATTCAAAACAACTCAGCTTTATGAAGACTTCTAAAGAATGATCACATCCTTAATTCAGGTGATAGCTGTACGTATCACTCGAGTGCTGGTTTCCCCTCCTTTCTTAAAAAATACAAGGTAACACAAAGTATTCAAGAAACTTTCTCTCCAATATCATAACAGGTCTCAACAAAAAAAAAAAATTCCAAGCCTCTGTTTCTTCTCTAGTAATTTATTGTTTACATCCCCTCTCACTTACACACCATTAATAAGATCAGTTAACTGCAGACACCTCACCCTGCTGCTTCCACCAAGTTCATGAAGGTTTTATTCTAAAGTAAAACTTACAGTTCATCTGTACATTTAAACTCCTCCAGTAAAGCCCACCTTCCTTAGAAACTACATTATGGAAGTTTCAAAAAAACTATGGATTTTTGTTTCCCTGCTCTGCAATGAATGATGTACTTATTTCACAAATTTAGTATTTATAATATTTCAAGTTACTATTCAGTTTTGCAATCAGAACAAATGTACCTCCTCTGCTCTGACCTGAGGTGTATAAAAATCACATTCCTTCTTCTAGGTCAATGACTCAGAAGAGCATCAACAACCTGCCTAATCACAGTTCATGTGTTATTTTCATGCAGTTGGATACCACTGTGATTCTTCCCCTATAACATGTTCCTAGTATTTTCTGATTAGAGGAATAGAAGATTCTTCTGTAGGGATCCTAAACTATAATACAACAAAACTAAGCACATAAAATATATTAATTCTAACCGATACTAGGAAGTTGCAAATTGCTATGCTCCAGGAGGACAGATTTTAACCTTACTTATGAAATGTAGGTAATCTGTTTTCTTCAAAGTAATAAAACCAAAAACAACAAGAAAACCCACTCTGTTTAGTGATTACTTCTGCAAGTTCTTCCAGGAGGCAGGCAGAAGAGAAATCCTTACTTAGCCTGACAAGTGAGAAAGTCATGAGGTGTTTTCTTTCCCAGGCCATATGCAGGCCTGATACAGGATGAGACACTTCTGAAGGATCTCAGAGAAGACAGAAAACGGGCTCAGAGATGCACAGAAAAATCTTGAAAAGAAAGTAGCACACTTCTTCAGTGATTTAATAACCTGGATTTAATTACAGTAGAACTACAGGAACAAACAACTGGCCAGCTTTTTAATATTTCTTAATATTTGCTATTACCATGTACAGCCATTCTTTACCATTTTAAGAGCACATTACTGCTACTCCATTTAACCCAGCTTGAAACTACAGCTCAGTACAATTATTCTGAGACTTCAAGTGAGGAGAATTGCTGGAGAACTGAGGCAGTTTGTCCACAGACATGTGAGATTCAGTATGTGAAGAGGAACAACTTCTACATCAAAAAATGCAGACATAGACTCCAGCATATAATTAAACCTATTTCAGCCTCATTCCAAAGCTGAATTAATAATTACATAAATAAGTACCAAAAGGTAGGCTATTGCCTTTTACAGAAAGTAAAAAATTAATATATTTTATTTATTAAATGTATTTTCACTGCCTAAACAACTAATGTAGAAAGAGAACCCTAATTTCAGAATCTCCTAGTTTACCATTCTTTTTCTCATCTCTTCCTTCCTTTGTGAAACAAGTACACACAACTCCCATGTGTTTCAGGGCCCTATTATCCTTTTATGGCTTTAGCTTAAACCAGAAAAATGTAAATTGATTTGTCAAATTATGAACTATAACAAGTAAGGAGATGGCAGCTTCATTTCTGCCATGGTTACTGCCACAAAGGGGCAGCAAGGCTGTCAGCCAGTGCAGTTAAGCCATAAAATGCTGCAGTTAACGATGACAGATTCTTCCCCTACTCACAGTAAATAATCATTGAACAATTAATGCAGGCATTATAAATGCACCCCTTGAGTACTAAAGCTAATACTCAAAAGCAGCAAGTGAACAGGGATCTAGAAACTGGAATACTTGCCCTGGAGTAATACTTGAGCTAAAAATTTGACTAAGCAGTTATACAACTGTGTTCGTTCTCTCATTGCAAGCTGAGAATTCTACCACAAAGTGAAGTACACTGTGCATGAGTCCAGCTGTGCAAAGCCAAAGACTTTAAAACAACACATACCAGGGTCAAAAGAACATGGCCAACATTTGTCACACTGTGGCTAGAAAGCTTTTTCTCTCATATTGTTAAAAGATTATTTTATCGTCTCTGAAGGCTTAACAGCGTGTATTTTCTCATTTTGGGAGCAGCACTCTGCTAGCAGGGTACACTGTGCAAACCATACTAAATTCCAGGTCAGTCCTTAGCCTGTAAAATAGAGAAGTTCAAACGCTAAATTATCTCCAGATACATTTGATTGAGTTCCTCATTCTGGTCTGCTTAGACAGATCCTGAATTCCTTTCCTCTCACTTGCCTAACTCCACCCGCCTATCAAGGAAGTAGAAGTATTTGTCTCCATAAGCAAGCATAATTCAAAGGGTGGGGTACATCAAGCAAAATTGCTTTTCTATTTAGTTTTCTGTTTCTTAAACACACAGATCTAATAGCTCTTTGCTTACTAAACCCCTGCTCCTTCAACTTAGAAACAAAACTTGTGCATTAAGTTTTTAGTTCTTATGAAATCTCCTTTTTAAAAATTATTCTAACCACCCGAGGCAGGCATACACTATGAAACTAAAAGCAATCAGCCGTGAAGAAAGGGATTTTCCAGGCAGATTGAACAGACTGAAGGAGTGGCACTTGGCTTTTCAGGGACCATAAGCATTGGATTTCTCAAGTGAAGTAAAACTTGCTAATAAATTTTCAGTTAAGTTTTCTAAAAAACTAAGAAAGTTAACCAATCTTTCTGTGCAGTAATAAAAAAAAAAAAGGAGAAAAAATTAACATTCTTTGACACAGCACTGGACAAAAAAGTCACTGCGTTTTTAACTTAAAGTGTAAGCCGAATGTAAATCCAGTTACACTGATGAAAAAAGGTTGAATTTTTACCCAGGAATTCAACATTATTCTTCCAAAGTTGCCAGTAGTTCAAATGAGTAGAGGGGAAAGAACAGCAGGGAATATGCTCTTCTGCTGACCACGTTGTTCCCGTGTCTGTTTACACCTTGAAGTTTTGTTGTCTGTACTGCCAGGACAACCCTGCTGGTTGCTCATACCTGTTGTCAAGCAAAATAAACTGTGCCAGTAAAAGCAGCTTTGTGCCAGCATAACTGAGTCTGAGTATAAACACAGTTTGGCCTTTCTAGATGTATTATTTGAGGTGCTATAAAATATTAATCCCTGTGCTCCTTGCCATGTCCTGGTCGTTCAAATGCTTTGGAGTTCACTATAGGCTCTGTCACTCAGCTTAACTTTTGTGGGAGTGGAGTCAGCAGACTTCGCCTGAAAAGGACACAAGGGACTATGACTGGGAAGGGAAGATGGATGGATTTGTGGAGAGGAAGAGGAAGCACTATAGGCAGGTAGAAAGGCAGTGCCCAGCACTGAGAGGCACCAAGAGATGAACTGTGCACAAAACGTGTTTGTCTACAATCCTGAGTTCCTCCAGTGCCTTCCTCAGCAGCAAAATGTCACCTTTTTCAACAGAACAAAGCAAACATGTCCAAGTTGTACCTGCAAACATTTCAGCACAGACTTTTTTTGACACATGACTTGGCAATGCTTATTTTAACTGCTGACTTTTACAGAAACACACCTATCAGAATTTTAAATTCTGGCATATTAAAATCATTGACAAAAAAGAAAAACACAAAAGCATATTTGCAGACTTAATGCCACCTCTTATGTGCTGTGCCCATTTAAGCATTGTATTTGCCTTCTAAATCACTATTCAAATCCCATGTTTGTTAGTAGTTATAACTCAATTTACTCATCTGAAGGTGAAAAGCTCAAGACTCAGGATTACTATTATTCAATAGCTCTATAATGTTCTTCAACATCTGCAGTTCCAGATAATCTACTTTACATCCAAAAATTCATAAATAGGATATTAGACATTTATTTTACAAGGATTTTTGATTTTTATTAGGAAGAGGTCATCATTAACAGAAAAGCTACTAAAAATATTAAGCAATACTTTCTAATTATTCAGTTTCACAACTAGCTACACGAAGCTTAAAAATACTCCCCTTAAATGGTTTGAGCTATTTTTATCAAATCTAATTCTCAGGCAGCATTGTTGTGTTTTTCCAAGTAATTCAGACTTCAGAGAATGGCAGAAGATGGCTAAAAGTTTAAGTGTAGGACCTGAAACTATATCACAATCCAAGTTCTCTAGTTTAAAAGCAAAGCCCCATGCTCACAATTCAAAATTTGTGCATGAATATGAAAATGAGGAGAAAAATCTCTACCATTTGCCTTCAAAAGTTTGTGTGAGTATGCATGGCTGCCCTCAACTTTAACCCGTAGTCCCCCACACCTTTCACAACCACTACACCTATCCAGACTGATGGCTTCAACTCACACATGGAAACAGACAAAAGAAATGAGGCAGCTGCACCAGGATGGTGGTGTGTTATCTGCTCCTTAGCCATCACAGAAAGCAGCAAAGTTGGCTTGATGGCAGGGACAGCTGAAAACTCAGTGTGGTTTTAGAATTCTTATCATTTTCAGTTTGTCTAATTTGCTTGATATATAACAATGACCTGAGCTAAAAATGAGCAAACTTCAGAAGCTGGCTCCTAAGCCACACACTCACACCTCCCACAGCAGTAGCATCAGTCATGAAGAGAATGGCAGAGAGCAGGCTGTATTTACAGTGTCAGCCACCTGACTTCTGTCATTGTTATATGTCAGAATCAGTACATAAATTACATAAGTACCTGAAGTACAGTTCACAACCAGAATTTGAAGGTCTCTGTATTAAGATGCAATGGTTTCCAGCTGAATTAAATTAAGCAAACCATGACCTGCACCACCTTTGCTTTCATGAAACACATGTTCCTTCATAAAATATATAGTTCTGGGTACATTGGTATAGGGCAGACATGCAGCTCCTGGAGCAGGTCCAGCAGAGGCCACAAGGATGATTAAGGGACTGGAGCATGTCTCTTATGAGGGAATGCTGAGGGAGCTGGGGCTGCTCAGCCTCAAGAAGGGACAGCTGAGAGGAGACCTCATCAATGTCTACCAGTATCTGCAGGGAGGTGTCAGAGGTTAGAGCTGGGCTCTAATTAGTGGTGCCAAGCAATGGGACACAAGGCAATGGGCAGAAACTGATTTATTCTATGATTGTGCACTATGACTTTGCACAAGCAATGTGAATGGAAACATTATCAGAAAGGATGGTTCCCCTTGCTAAGCTATTTGCCTTCACCTTCCTTCAGCAGAACTGGGGGGATTCAAGTAACTACGCAAACTATTTTCTAGAAACAAACATTTCTAGCCTAAGCTGACAGTTGTGAAGTTAACACCTCCCAGTAATCACATTCCATAACGAAAAATGCAGAACACCGAGTCACAGAAGAACAAGTCCTGGACACTCACTATTATGCAGTAAAGCCTCCTCAACATTCTGTAGTAAGTACACTCTTCTACAAGATTCATGTTGAAGAATGTAAGCTGAAGCAATCCCAGGCATGATACAAAATACTCATTCCTCTTCTAAATAAAATTTTCCGCAGGAAACACAACGTGTGGAATGAAGTAATTGCAAAAGGTAGAAGTTGCTCATCTACCTGAGTGCTGATTTATCCCTAGATTATTCCAATAATCCAAAAAGGCATTCACTGTCAAAAGGAGTGGATTGACAAGATACTTACCAAAAACCTCAAGATGAAATGTTTTACCACACAATACGACAACACCGTACAAAAATAGACCCCTCTCTACACATCAATGTCACTAGTTTTGATGCAAAAAGCTATTTTTAAAGAGAAGAGATGTAGAGGAAGAGTTCTAATTTACAAGTAATTTGGTTTATATATAGCTGACTGACTTGCTACAGTGAGACATCTGTCACCATAGTTACTAATTACTACTCTTTAGAATATCTCTTTTACTTAACTTTTGTCCTCACAGTTCACAAGAATTTCTGTATATCAGCCTTCTGCTTCAAGTGCTGGATGGTTTCAGGATAACTAGAAGAATTTTATATTTATTCTGTTCACAGCAGAATGAGTCTGTCCCTTCACACATGCCATGCTGTAAAACTTCCTTTTGTACATGAATCACAAAATAGATTAAGGACATTAACACTCTCAGAAAAGATGCAATTCCATTCTGAATATAGCACAAAAAGCACAAAAGCTTTCCACAAAAAAGAATACCCAACTCAGTACTAGTTATATACAATATTCTTGAGGAAACTGAATTTTCAGCCTACATGAAAATTCTCAAGTACCATTTTAATTCCATCCTCAAAATGCTGAGAGAATTTTAAGGTACATCGCTGCTTTACGTGCAAAGCAAAAATCCATTAACAATAAAGTACAATCAATGGAAAGATTCCCCAAGAAATGGTTACTCACACATCATCCCAAGACACTCAAATTGACTCATTAGAATACTAAAACAATATAAAGAAGAGACTTATTTTGTCTCACTGCTGTCATAGACAACAATATCTTACATAACACAGAGAGACTTGGGAGGAGTTTTTCCTGCTCCATATTAAAATGCTGACTTGTGCAATGGACTCATAAAACCAGTAAAAAGTAGATAAAAACAGGTTTCTAGAAGGAAATTGTACTTCTTGCAAAGAAGTTTTCTGCTTTATTTCATTAAAGAAGCTCAGCCTCTTATTACATGAGACATTTATACAGCTACATATCATGTGTCATTGTGACACCAGAGATTACTTCGTATAATTTACATCAACTTCTATCATCACATGAAACATGTGATGGACCCTGGGGAAAACATACAGCCAGGTGACTTTTGGTTTCTGAAGTTTCACTTAATGCTTCTGTGTTCTCTAAATTAATCAATTACAGTAATATACTTAATGCAGCTTTAAAATAAAGAAACAAAATGCCCTAATAGGCCATTACCCACAAATCCAGGCTTCTTCAGGATAATTACTTCTAAGTGTAAAATATTGCTGAAATACTCATCAATCCTGATGCCCTTATAGGAATACTTTCCTACAAAACTAGACTGAAAGCTAAACTTTATCATTTACACTAATAAATGTAATTAAAACTTGGCAACATGACACACTCAAACTTTGCAGTAAGTAAAGTTAATATACTCTCAAAAGTGTAAAAATTCCCAAAGACTGTATTTGTAGGACACATCTGTCCAGGTAAAATAAATATGCTCCGCAAAGAGCATGTTCCCATATACAATCTTAATTTCTTTTCAAATACATGTTTCTAAAGGCTTGTAATATATTATTGCAACTTACTCTTACCTTCAGGAGGAAAACCACCCATAAATATTCTGCACTAGAGAAAAACACTAGTCCAGGAAATTAAAACTTTTATTCTTAAATTCACAATCAAAGAATGGAATCTTGATAGTTAACATTCTCTGGCCAACTTAATGAAGCACAAGACCAAAATTAAGTGTGGTTTTGTCTCTAACTACTACAATGAAAAGTATGGCAAAGAGGGAGATTTGTCATGTTTGGACACAGCTGTGCCCTAATTTAAGAGCAGAGGTAAGGCATAAATCTCTCCTGGTTTTTAGATTTTGACTGACCTTATTACAATCTTGCATTAATAAAAACTAAAATCAAATTTTTGTAACACCTTAAGAAACTCAACTAATTGTTTTTATGGCAAAACATTGAAGAATAATCAGAAATGACAGAAAAAGTAGAAGACAAATGAAAAACAAACGTTATAAAAAAGCAATCTTGAAATACTATCAGCATCTGTCAGTAAATACTCAGAATGAGAAATCCAACACCAACATTACGCATCGTTTCTGCTTCCTCAAAAATCTTGAGCTAATGACAAGTAAATAACTAGTAAAAAAGTTAACCAAAATGGAAATTTTTCTTTAAGAAAATTACACTACTGAACTTCTATCAGCAAACAATTACATTTTCATTTGCAAGCAAATTGGAGAAAAACCACAACAGAAGCCAAGATTACCAGATACTCTGCCAGAAGAGGAGATCTACTCATACAAAAGCGAAAGGTTATGAGGCAGCTCGTTAGTTTATCAGGAAACTCCAACTCCCAACATAATCCCAGACATTTCAAGGCAGGTGCAGAACTGCAAAAGCTGCTTAACTGTCTTGCTACTTGCTGCTAAGTTTCTAAATTAGTTAATCATTACATCAAAGCTTCTCTACTCCTGACAAAGAAGAACCTCTTCTCATATGCTGACTTTTCAACTGTTTAGAGAATAAAGGGAGTTACTGAAACTATTTCAAACTATTTCTCATTTCCACTCCTTCCACAAGGCATTATGTTTACCTACTATCATTAATCCCATACTGCTGCTGGTTTATGGTGGAGAAAACTCCCAGTGATCACACATTCAGATAAAGAAAAAAAACCCCATATCAGATTTCACAGACACCTCCAAATGCAATGCAAAAGTAGTTTTGTATCATCACAATATATATAAAAACTCCCAAAATATCCTGAAAAATTTAGGACAGTTTCTACCTTTTATTAAGGCACATATTCCAGCTGAAAGGACTTGTCTAATATCACTACAGTTTGGTTTTTGCAAACAAACATCTGCAGCAGGCCTAGTTAATTCATCTGTCCTTTGCACAAAGTCTTCTTGCTATCTGCCATCATCTGCTCCTGAACTATTTATTAACAGAGCACAGGTGTCACAAGGAAAATAATATTCAGCACATTTCTAAACTACAATTAAAATGCCCATACTGAGGATAAGCTTAATGTTACGTGATATACATTCAAGGCAGCCAATAAAGATGCAGAAGTCCTAACTGAAGGGAACTGCCTTAGTACAAATGACACTGCACTAATTTTAATAATGTCAAACAAGATATTTTTGTAAGAGGTCCAAACCACAAATATTACCCAAATAGAGTGTAGTGAGAGTTCACTGCACAGTTCCTCAAACTGAAAACAACGGGTCACCAGAGCAATATGCTCCTCCTTGCTTTTCTGAAGATGTCTCTGCATCAAGGACAGACCAAAACTTGAAAAGAAAAAAAACTAAATTTAATTTATTTTCATTCTGTTCAATCTGTGTTTTGAACTTCAGCATTCCACACAGAGAGCAAATGCAATTAACTGGAAACCAAACACTGAAAGAGAAGGGTGCGGCTCCATCCAAAGATGGAAAATTCATTTTCCAGCACAGAGGAGAAATCTGACAATTGGGAGTTTAATATTTGTACTCAAGGCATTGCCAAGCCATACCTCCAACAAAGTGAGATCGAAAATACCCTGGGAGGAGCCTGTATTTATTTGCAATGCATTCCTAGGTTAGGACATTCAAAGCAAGTAGTAATTAAATACTGGTATTCATGAACAAAGGCTGATTTATTCTGGTACTCCTTTGAGATCAACAGTTTCACAATAAAGAAAAAGATCATTTATTTTAAACTTATGTTAAGAAATCCATATATGGAGATGGGTCTACCAGCAATGGGAGACAACATATGAGCTGGTTTTTGATAGGCAATCTTACAAAATATTGATCAGCCATTTATTTAGTTGTGTCCTACTGACTGCAAAACAAGGGGCAACCATCTCACAGGTTCACAACGTCAGAACAACCCCACAGAGGAACAGGCAGAGAGCAGATAAGGTGTTCAAGGATATGGTAATTACAGCATAAAACACTGTGACTCATGATTCATACCTCTTAGTCAAGGGCAAAAATCACATCCACGGTACATTGGATCACAGATTAGAAGGGTTGCTAACACGGCAAAACTTGCCAAGGTACAGCTTTCTACACAGACAAGTATTTTGCTGGCTTTTTTCTTGGCTATTGTCCATCAGGGTCATCAGGGATGTGACACTGGTAACACCTGTGCCCATAAATGTGATTCTTCAGACAAACTAAAAATAAAAACAACACACACACACGCACACACACACACAAATAACCCAAATCTCTTAATCTCTTTGTCAATAGAAATGTACCCAGAACAGACCAGTGCCCATGACCAATCTGCCAGTGCGCATTAGGAGCAGGGGAACTGCAAAGTACTGCTGGCAATCCCACACCCTTTCAGCTGAACAGCCTCAGGGAGTGGTCGTCCACAACTCTTAAAAGTCATTATCAAGCCTTGTAATTTTTTGTACTAAATGTGCCGTATTTCCCTCTAGAATACAGACTAAAAATTTCAAAGTACAAAAAGAACCTCTTTCTAGCATCAGAGGTTCTGGATTGTCAGTCTAAGAAGAAATAGCCTCCACTGATGTTTTAATTCTTTAAACCACCTTAAGGAAATTTTCCAAATCCCTTCCTTAAGCACTAAAATGCCTTTTCCTTTCACTATTTGAAGTTGAGTTGCAGCCACTAGAGGGCAAGGCCACAATTCACAACACACTGCCCGGCCCGGGTAATGCAAGACCAACGCCACAAGAAGCACAGCAGAAACTACAGCTGAAGACCATTTATATGATGAAGATTTCGTTGTTCAGGGTTTTTTTTAAATACTGAAGTTTCCATTAATTATAGGAATATACCCACATATTCTGTGGGATGCCTAAACTGTTAATTCCATCTTTACAGTCTAAAGCCTCCCAGACAAGCTATTTCTACACTTCAACATCCACATTAACAATCCTCGTACTTCTCAGATTTTAAAATTAGGTTTCTCAACTTCAGTGTTCCTGATACTGAAATTATGCAAGTTATTGGAATTCTACCCAGAATAAGCAAGCATACGTAACAACCAGAATGCTGTCAAAGGCTTTTCCCATTAAATATAGAAATTGAACTTCCTAATCAATGGTAAAAAATATCTAGCTAGAAATCGGCCATATGCTGCAAAAAGAACCGGAATTAACATGCAGATTTTTTTCTGTGTCTAATCAGCATTTCAAAAAAATTGCTGTTCTGAGAACACTTAGGCTTTTTCTGTACAAAGATGGCCCTTTGTTGAAATGTATTCTTGACATTTAATATATTAAATTCTGCTACAATCCATTATCTATGCTCTTAGAAGAACAAAAAACAAAGTCCAGAAGCTAAAGCAAACCAGGAGAATGAGTCATTTACTAAAAGAAAAAAACCCCATGCAACAGAAGGACACACACTGGCAGCTTAAAACAAAAACATTTAAAGAATTACTTCAAAATCTATGGTTCCAACAGAACATGGAAGACAGCTCAGCAAGCTTGTCATTAAAAATGATGACACTTAATAATAGTGGCAATGCACTGGTACTGTGCATGAAATCAGTCCCATCTACACTGGCCCATCTACTCTATGGAAAAAAAGCATCTGCACTATATATCACCAAAACAGATGAGCCCTCAAATTAAGTTCACATAACATTCAAACTGCACTCTCAGTACAAACACAGCCTTCCCACAAAAAACATGTTTGCTGTTAAGTAATAAGCTTTGACATACCAAGAGGTTTGTCATCCAAGCTTAAATTTAATACAGCTGCAGACAAGATTACACTTTGATTAAAGAAAAATCAGCAAGACTTTTACACTACCTATAATTAGTCTACTATTAGTACAAAGTTTTAATAAACTTTAATTAGGATTAGATGCTATCCAAAGCTTGTTTCAAAGGATATTTTCCTTTGGATGGGCCACTGAGAATTGGCAGCATTAAGAGCAACATGGTTAAATACAAGTTTAAGAGAAACATGTGTGTCCCTATTTCTTCTTTCAACTTTTTTGGAAAAAGGTTTTCTTCTGGAGCTAAGTAGTGTATTCAGGTCCCAAGCAAATACAAGGCATATCAAACCCAATACATGATGCATGTTGGCAGAATGTTTCATTGGATTATTACAGCTTTCCACTATTTCATTAAAAAAAAGAAGATTTAAAAATCCCAAACAAATCTGTGACACTTGCGTTCAATGAATTTTAAAGTATTTACCATAAAAAATGCTTCACAAGTTTGCCCAGACAGACTTAAAACAATTAGGATGTTATTCTTATAATAAAAACAGAATATGAAATTTGTATATAGACCAGTAACAGCTCTCCTGATTGCTTAGACACTAATTCATGTGAATATACACCGAAGCTACAAAATGTAGGAGATACAGGAAACAAGTAAAGGCCCTCTCACACAAAAGCACCTTTCCACACTGCTCTAGTTAGTAGGCAGGAATTAGTCTGTCTACCGCAGACTTACCAAGAAGTATGCTAGTCCTTCTCCCACTTGATCTTAAAATTATTCCCTGCCTCTGTTGCCACCTGACAGCAGCTCCTCGGGGCTGAGGAAGCGGCTGTATTTTAGACACTCTTAAATGACAGACTGCAACAGCAAAGCGCTGCAGGCACAGCCTCAGCCTTTACATCTCTCTTGGCTTCACTGCATAGTGCTTTCCTTGACTGCACTCTGAATCTCCCGTCTAGGCTTCCAGGGAAGTGTCATGAATCAGCTCTCTGCTTTCTTCTCTCTGTATTTCAAGTAGTTTTCATCCCACCAAGTTCCCCTGTTCCCACCAGGTCTATGCTGGGAGCAGTAACATTTCACAGCAACTGTGGACACACACCCTGTGCAGTACACAGCTGTTGTGCTCTCCCTAACATCCGCTTCAAGGGTTGCACCACGGGACATCTCCAGCTTCCTCCCTGTTTATACGTTCTGGTTTCTTTTGGAATAGACAAAACCCTCATGGACACACGGTAGAAGTGAGTGTAGAGCAGCTCCCACCCAGCACACAACTGCAACAGGTGCAAAGCACACAAGAGACTAGAAAAACATCACAGAATATACTCTTTCAACCTGTACTCTTTCAACCTTCAGCAAGGTACTCTAAAAACAAAGGGGCGCTGAACTTCTGAACTGACATGATATTAGTTAATTCTTAACAACCTCTCATGGAACAAACAAAGTGAATTTTTCCTACATTTACTTCAGGGCTTGCTTCTCTGTCTCTTAAAATTACTTCAAGTCAAATAAAATAAACATGTACTGTTAACAAAGGTGCCTCATTTACCTTGTTACATTACACTTTTCACGCTTAATTCAAAACTGGACAACTTGAGCAGCTTATCTACCTCCTGACTGCACCAACTGGATGGACTGCCACCTTCCAGACTCGTCAGCTGAGTGTCTCCAGACTTCCAACACCATCCACTCATCCAGTGCCAAGCAGCACTAATGCAAAGCATGACACACTATCATCAACCACCACCCAGCAGCTTTCTGCCACCTGTTTCTCAACCTCAGTGTTTCTTAACAGGCACAGCAGGAACGTTGATGTTTTCTTCACTTCCCTTTGAAAGGTTTAGCTTGAGAACTTCAGTACCAGAAACAGCAAACTAGTAAACAAAATTGTGCAAACCACATCAATAGTTCAGAGTAACAAAACAGAGAAGAAAAATCCCAAGAGAACTCACACAGCTACTATTCTAAAAGCAAAAAATGGTAGGCATTTCAAACCAACTGAACTTAAACCTTTATTCCTAACCATTCTCCAAATATGTAAATATTTTGCAAAAAATAATTTACAAATATAAATTCTTACTATTTCAGTAGGTCCTTTTGGATTTTATCAGTCACTCATACATACAATAACCAATATGCAAATTATTAATCCAGTTTTCACTTTTGACTTTACAAAGAAAACTCATGATCATTTACAAAAAGGAAGCCACTTGACAGTAATATTCCATGATAAGTTACAATAGAAGTATTCTTGCAAGTCCCAATATAAACCTTAAAAAATACCTATTTAAAAACAGGTGAAGTTGTCAACAATAAGTGTCTCAAATATGGCAGAGAGACAGCACACTCCTATCACTAGGAACAGCCTTATATAAAGAGCTGAAACTATTTTTCCTAAAATCTTTCATGGCAGATGACCCATCTTCCAACTACATGACTAGCTCAATTAAAAAAATAATAAAAATATCTGTCTGCTCTACAAATACTTTGCTTCACTACAAATGAAGCTACTTACAACTGCCATTCCTGCATTGCTTGTAACAATGACTCTTTTCAACACACTAAAAATATTTTGACAGAAGCTGAGAAATTAGGCTGAGAGAAGTAAGCATTTTTTAAAATTAGGTATTGAAACAGCAGAACACATTAAATTGCCAATAAAGAGCTCTGTTACCTTAAATGATAATTTTAATGTTTACAATCATTTTTCAGCAGCGCAGAACTCTGCTCTTCGGGCACCTATGATAATGGTACAAGCAAATTTAAAAAGGAGAAGTAGAAATGCATGTTTCCTGCTGGTTTTTTCTTTTTTTTTTTTTTTTTTTTTTTAGAAAGGGCAACTTGCAGTCTAGAGTGTGCAATTGTGACTTCAATTGCTCTTCAGTTTCAATATTCCCTTTTGCATCACTTCATCCACTTGTTACACTGATCCCTTTGTCTCTACCCCATCCCATGCAAACTCCACAGTATCTTCAGTGATATGCTGATATGAAACTCATCTCAACAGTTCTCCAACCTGACCATACAGATGTGCTTCCTGCCCTCACAGCACCTGAGCACCTGCAGACCACCAGTGGGGAGGTGTTGTGAAAAACAGACAGGTAACTCTTTTAAAAACCAGGAATTCTTTTGATCCCAAGGACTGGAAGGAAGACAGCACATAACAGAGCACAGACAAAGGAGCTGAAGTCTAAGTTTAGTTGTTTTAAGAGCAGCCCAAGTGTGAGAATCAGCATAAGGATAGGATGAATAATGGACCTGTTACGCAGAAGGGCTCACCCAGCATTTGACAACTGGTTTAGAAATATTCTGTGCAGCCATAATCTTTTCTGCCACAGATTTGTTCCTGTATCTTCAGTTTTGTCAAATAACCTTCCTAAGAATCAGTATTTTGCAGAACATTTTATTTTTCACTTTCTCAACTAGAAAAAAATAAAGGGAAATTTAATTCTACAGCCTGAAGTATTGTATTTTCTGATGGTAACATATATACATTAAAAATGAAAGGACGCTAGTACCCAGCAATTGACAATGAAACACAGCACAGAGAGGAACTCCCTGCTACAGAGGCTTTAAGCCTCAAGAGGATCATCTAAATGAAACAAGAAACACCCTACTCTGATGTTGGGGCTCATTGTGCCTTTTTCTGCCTACTCCAATTCACTATTCCTTTTCAGTTAGATTACTGCCCTAATGGTGGCAAGAGCACCTTGCTCTAAATCAGTGTTTCCATCAACATTTTCAGAAACTTATAGGTTCAGTGACCTTGGATTTTATAAAATGTATTTTCACTGAACAGTGCAAGCTGACAAGGTTTTGTTGTATGCTATTTGCTTTAGTTTTCTCTCAAAGGTACTAGAAAGCACAGAGGAACATAGAAATCAATAGTGAAAAAAGTACCTTTCAAATTGGAACAAAATTCTGTAAGAGTAGAACTGAAACTGAAAAGCATGAGTTCTCTCTGCACCAAAGCTCTGAGTTTTCCAGCAAATAAAAAAAGACTCTATATCCCACCACAGTTTTCATAAGGCAATTTCTCATTAGCATTGTGAGAAGATGCAAGACATGCAGGCTTTCTTCTGTGGGACATCTTTAACAGTTCTACCCAAGCAGAATATCAACCCATCTGAAAAAAAACCTGTTAACACCTTTATAAAGAACAGTTACCCGTGTCTATTCTCCAGAACCTGAAGCTCTAATACTTGAAAAAACCTAAACAACTCAAGTATTTAAATGATAATGTTCTCAAAACTTGTAAGTTTGGCTTCATACACTGCTAACATTTTAAACAAGTATGTTAATTATCATAATTCAGACATTTAAATCATAATACCCTTACTATGCCTTGAGTGTAGGCAGGTATCTAAGTGTTTTACACTGTAAACAAGCCACATTTAACTGGATTTACCACTTGTGATTATATAAAATAAATATACAAGACATTCCTCTCATCATAATCCTTCTTCAAGCAAGGTCATAGAGCTCTTTCCAAAGGCTTGTTTATCAAAGCAGATAAACTTTCTCCTCGTTCTTTTAAGATGCCAGCAAACAACGCTCTCACTTCAAAAGCTGCATTTAAAAGGCAAGTACAGCTCATATCTTTCAAATGCGCAAAAATGCAATGCGTGAAGGAAATAAGGAGCTCACCTCCACCAGCCTAAGCCTACAAAGCACAAACCAAAAGAACCTTGCCATCAAAATAGCCCTCAGACCTGCTCATGGACACATGATACAACTGATGAAAGTGCACTCCTGACAGCTGTATGAGCAAATGCAGTGCACATACTACCTATCTGATTTTGTGGTCATTTATTACTGGTGTGCTTTTCTTCCACTGAAATGGGACATTTCATCAGGAATTATTAAAAGCACTGACAGAAATTGTACTGCTTTGGAACACAGAAATAACAACTACTACTACTATACTAGTACTTAATGAGTACAATGCAGTTAAAAATACCAAGAGAGGAATAACGATGGGGGAAAAAGAAAACCCCAAACAACTGGAAGGTGTCCCATCTCTAGAACTGCTCAAGGCCAGCTTGGATGGAGCTCTGAGCAACCAGGTCTAGTGGGAGGTGTCCTTGCTCATGGCAAGGCTGTTGGAATTTGATGATCTTTAAGGTGCCTTCCAATCCAAAGCATTCTGTAATTCTGTGATCAGTAGCAGATACAGTGATCCTGTCCATTCACTGTATCATCTCTAGCTTTACAAAAAGGAAACCCCAGAGCAGGATTTATATGGGTCAAAAAAAAAAGACTGAATTGGCCCATTTTTCATATTTGACTCAGTACACTCACTAAAATACTTTTTCATATCCTAGCAATTACATTGTCACTGCTTATACTAAAATGAAAAAAAAGTTGGCCCTTTCCTATATTCCAAAATATTTGTTTTGCTTGTGACTTTTTTTTACCACACTATTTATAAATTCAAGCAGAATTTAACAGAAGTCACAACTTCGTTTCACATAGAAGAGACCTAGAAAGCTGATGTACCTAGAAAGCCGATTTGCCTCTTCTTTCTTTTTTTGTCTCCACTATCTCACCCATTAAATATAAATATTAAACATAATTTTAATATATTAAATGAGTTTTGAAATAAAAATACATGTTGGCTGTCTCTGTAAATATAGTAATTAAACTTTAAAGTTAAAAATATTTTCTGTCCATACATAATCACAAATTCTCATTTTAAAATAGATCCTTACACTGCAACTGTCCCATGAAAAAGAATATTTGGGATGCCTCAACATGAGTGTAGCAGTTGAAAAAAATTACCTCTTCCAAACATCTACAGGTATTACCAAGCACTTACTATTTCTTAAATCCTTCTATTGTCTGAAAAACTTTGGTCTGGACGAGACAGAAGAGTCGCCACTCAGCTTTGCTCACCTGTATAATAACTGTCTAAAGCAATATTGAAAGCAGAATGGTTTAAGATACTTTCTAGATTTGAGGCACAATACCAGCAAGAAGATCCAGTCACCGAAATAATGTTAGAAGATTACAGGTACCCTAACATTAGACTGAAAACTACATCTTCATAAAGGCTTTAAAGGATATTACCAAGCTGTTATTTACAAAACAGCAATTATGAAAGAAGATGCGTACAGCAAGTTTAAACTATAAAACACATCAAAGAGAGCACAAGTTACAGATCTCAAAATAAAGAGCAGTAGTCATCAAGATCCTTTAATATTAGTTTATAAAACTCAGACCATCTAAAATTTATCCAGCAACACTTGTCCTGGGAAGACTCAACATTAAGCTGTGTGGGAAAGGAAGGAAGGAAAATGAGCACACTTGCATTTGATAACCAGGGGAGACCAAAAAAAGACCCTTTTACCTGCCTATCTGCAAAACTGTTCAACTGCAGGCATATTTACACCAACCAGTGAAGCAAACAAAATCCCAGAACCCCTAAGGAACCCACAGGAATGCAATCTGGATGTCCCAGAGTGGCTCAGCGAAAGCAGGACAGCTGTGTTGGTGCAGTGTTTTGCCAAACCCTTCCCAAGCCCACTTCTGGAACATGGGGTCAGGGAAGGTCAATCTGCAGCTAAAATGCAGATCTGCATTAAATTTATCAGGAGGCAATATCCTGCAACAGGATGGATGTACAATCTGTGCTGACCTCAATCAGTGAGACAGCATATATACAGAGATTGCAAATCAAAACATGAGTTTTGAAAGAAAGGTTGTCCTTGCGTGTTGATGCAATGCATTTGTTCAAGTACCAAAACCTCCAGAAACATTTTCCTTTCTGTTAACATGGAAATTAGAAGTTATCTAAACACAGCACACTTAACTTTCTAATTAAGAGTCATTCATAAATGTAACCAAAGATCAGTATGACGCCATGGGTAAAGAGCATTCAAATAGACTTAGAACATCCACATGCCTTTCTGTGTTATAGGTAACATATTATTAATATAAATAGCAGACTATCAGTTCTTCCCTTAATTACACGGACTAAATCACTGGCCTTCACTGCCACAGACAATATTTATATACCTACCAAAGCTCTGCTTAAGCAGCACAACCAGCAGCTTTACCTAATGTCAACCAGCTACAAAGATTGCAAAAACAAATATGCCCTTTCCGTGACAATTTGTATTCCTGGCTTTCTCTTACAAGTCCTGGAATATGCAGTGTATGAAAAGTCCTCAAACAGGAAGACTGAAACAAAAAAATTTCCCCTTTGAGTTCTCAAAAAGGAAGTAGTGGTTGACAGCTATAAGTGAAAGTGTTGTATTATTTCCACCCTTATGGAATTAGGGGTGGAACTAGGAACACTCTTATGCCTTTCATTTAGTGCTTCTTTTCCTCCAGAAATTATTTTAAAATTTACCTGACACATTTTGGTGGTAATTTTAAGTTACACTATAAAAGAAGTACTCCAGATTTGTCATAATACTAAATTCTATCTGTCTATACATACACTGCAAGTCAGAAACATAACTTAAGGCAACAGCAACACATGCTAACCTACCAGCTAATAGTCTAACAATGACCTACAAACTTATTTCCTGGTAGGGATTAATGTTGTACCCAAAATCATCTACCAAGTCCATAAGCAACCTCAACTCATTAGATCTGCTGTGGACCAGCAGACTGGACTGGAAAACCTGCTGAGGCCCACACCAACCTTGGTATCCTCTGCCATTTCATCCATGTCATAGAATTTGCTGTCCTTGTTCACAGTATTGTAACCTCCCTCAAAGTAGATACCACTCAGACTACTTAATGACCTAAAGTTCTAGAATCCACAGAAACAAAAACTTCATCAAACTTATTCTTTGTCCCTTAAAAATATGTGTTAATATTGACATAACCTTAAAAATCCTCTGACATCCAGCAAGAGGAATCCCTGTAATGACAGCAAGAAAAAAGCAAGGAATTGCTACTACCTACAGAGATCAAAGACCTGCAAAAATAACTTGGTTGCAGAATGGATTCTTTCACAATCAGATATAAAAAACAAAGCTTTTTTTTTAATAATGAAGTCAAAAACCTGAAGAATTACAAATAATTCATTATGCCTCCTGAAAGCTTTCAGATTCTTCAAGCACCTGGAAACAGTAGGTATAAGTGGAAAACACAGCCATGCCAGAATAAAAGCACAAGTAATGCTACGGAAACTGATTTGCAATTCTATTGCCCATAAGTTCTGGCATAACTATCACAGCTAACAATCAAAAAAAAAAAAAAAAGACAGTTAATTGTGCCATGAGTAACTGGGAAAGCTTACCAGAATATTAAAAGGCAAAACGGTAGGCAGGCTAAAAGCTCAGCTTTGCAGAACCAAGAGATCTGGTTTCTCACCTATATAATTAAAGATGACACTTCAAGAAAAACAATTAAAAAAAAAAACCAAACAAAAAAAACCAGAACACAAGGCATAATCATCAAACTCTGCTGGGGTGGGGTTAAACAAGCAAAAAAACCACTTAAACACTGATACTGTGGCAAAGACTAAGTTTTAGACAAATGCAGGTTTAAATTTAATCTCGCTCAACCTCCAAAAAAGGAATAACTTTGGAAAAGTTCCAGTTAAGAGCAAAAACTTCCATATCAGATAGGACTAATGACATATGCAGATAGCAGCAGCCAGTACCAAATGTCTTTAAAAGAACTCGCTGTACAAATATCTATTTGGCCCATTACAGAGCTTTTAATCTTGGGTTTGAAACGTAAGCATTGCTATTCCTTCCTTTAAAAAGGGTATTACTCAATACATGGTTACAAGCATCCACAACTTTTCTTAAGCTCTTGCATTTATTTTATTTTTATGGAAGAAATACTGCAAGTGTAATCATGAGAATATGCAGCACTGATAACTTAATTCTTAGGTTTCTATTCAATACTCTCTTCATACAAGAGTAAAAGGTCACCTTTCTGGTTTTATATAGCTTTTTTACATATATGAGACATTGCATGGTTTCTGTATTGAAGACTGTCTGTAATAAATATTTTTAACACATTTGAATTATCACATGAAAACTAAAACTAAAGAAGGTATTCCTATTGGGGAAAAGCTTATTTTAACAGTAGCACAATACTGTAAAAATTTTTTGTATTTAGTTTCAAGTTCTCCTATTTTACACTATTAGGACATTTGCAATTAAGCCCATCTCACTGTCAATTCTTCAGTCTCTCCAATGGTTGGTTAATGTTATTTTATAAGCTAAAGGTTAGGAATAGCACATTTTTCCTTCCACTACACACCACAGTTCAACTATGAATACTGTAATGTTCCTTAGCTCTGCAAAGATCTTATAAATTCCTCATGCCCTAAACTACGTTTGACTAATCCCAGTACTTTTTATGTTGACTTTTTACAAAAGTAAAGAAAAAAAAAAGTCAAACTCCTGCTAACATTTTCTGTGTTTTTCCACTCAACTACAGTGTTACTACAGGATTTTGGACTTTCTATTATAAGCCTGCTGGAAGTTCATCATTTATTTATACTTACTCAAGACTGAAATAAACTCTAAAGCATTGCTCAATCACACACAAGTCTGGTACAACACAACAGGAAAATTGTATCCAATTAATTGTCTGGCTCCAGCACAATGATTTTCCTTTTCAAGGAGGAAACTGTTCTGGGCCTCTGGCAGACAGATATGTCTTCTTGCAAGATGGTACAGCCCAACCCATCCCTCTGCCTGATGTTCGCACTCCTAGGGCAGACTGAAAAAACACTTGCCTATATTCAACAAAAATGTGACAATGCTGAGCCTTCTTCCAACAATTCTGCCACAAGCAGAAACACTTCTGGAAAGACAGACAAGCTGGGAACATTAATGCATTGTCACAGCAAGATCTAACAAAATTCAGGACTCTTGGATAATCCAAAGTCTCAGCAAGTGAGCAACATTAACAGCAAGCAAGTATTGATGTGATTCAAAAGAAAATCCAGAGACAACAAACAATCGTATAATTTAGCAGCAATAGACTGTAAAATTGCTAGCTATAGGGATGGAGACAGCATTCTTCCTTTTCACTGGCCTGGTTCCACAAACAGTAATCATTTTCACTTGATGTTACCTATTAAAAGAAATGACAAAACCTAAAATGCCACAAAAGAGCTGAGTATGTATCAACACATTTTGCAGAATTTTAGCTAAATCAGATTCAAATCAACACAGCCGAAGTAGTACAGTGACACAGACACTCCTCACCCACACGGTCCTTTACAGCATACATAAATTCAATTACTTTCATTAGATAAATAAGAAAATGAACCTGTCAAATTTACTTTAAAAAAAATGAGAAGATAAAGTCAGATCAAAGTATTTCTCCAGTGCCATGTAAATCCACCTGCAAACGATCAATGGATTGCCCAACTAACTTATGAAAAAGTAAATATCAAGAACAACCTTATATAATCAAAGTGTAAGGCAGCAAGTTTTTGCATTTATAAGCCTGGGACCAGGAGCAAACCCAAACCATCCCATTAGAGATCTAAGGAAAACACATTTACTGGCCTTCATTCCGGCTAAGTAACCTGATTCATTTGAGGTTTGTAAAAATTCATTGCAAATACAAAAGGGATTTTTGTTTGTTTTTAAAGCCTAATCAATGTGTTGGTGTTCCTGGCTCAGGATAGATGCATCATGACTGCAATGGATCAGCTCCAAGAATTACAGTATTAGCTCTGCAGCAGTGGCTCTAGATGGTATCTCTGCAGGGAAATCCTTGTCAGCACTGACTTACCTCTACTATAAAAGGCCACCCGCACTCCTACACTGGCTTCTAAAACCATGGTGCTGAAGTTTGTGGAAAGCAAGAGCTCCCTAGCCCATACTATCCTCATGATCATATCAGTATAAAATTGGATGGTTCATTCAGGGTGAAAAGCACTTACATAAAAACATTAACAGGTGTACGTAAGGGCTGCCTGACATCACCCTCTTGCCAGCAGCACCTAAGCACTGGAGTTTCACCTTAGTGCATTACAGCAGATCCCAGGTCAGTCTCCCAGGGCACTTGGAACAAACAGTCAATGTTTGGAAGATAAAGTGTCTCCACTGCAGACTGTAAGCATACTGCAACATTGAGAGTACTGAAAGATAAAACATCTGTTCGTCTCTCGGACAACAATCCTAACAGAAAGCTGAAAAGATATAATAGAGGGAAAAACAAATCACAGACATAGGATCTATCAAAATAAATGCTACCAATGTATGAGAAATTAAACACCCCTTACACAGATCAACACTAAATAGACCACAGTATCACACAGGAATCTCTACTGCGTCTCTACCCCTGCAATTCCAAATACAATTTTTCATATCCCACTTAGTTTTTTAAGATGAATCTACTAAAATACTTCTAAACAAGCAGAATGACCAGAGAAAATGTTCTGTACTTTCCTGAATCATGCCAAGCTCTTGATATCCACAAAACACTTTATGTAATGTTGAGTAACATATTTCCTCTTTATCAATTTTCTTTTCTTTCTTTCATATCAATTCACTTTTATCCCGAGTACAATACAGCACAAAGAAAGACCATCTAATCTCAGCTCCTATTTATCAATGTATTTCTTGCATGAGTGGTCCAAAATTAGATGCAGTATCCTAGATAGGGTCTAATAAGCTGCAAGGGGTTCTTCCTTTCCAAGTGCAGCCTACACGTTTGTCCTGAAGTTGCTGTCTGCCTGTTCACTCAGCAAGGCCAAGTCCCTGTGCACAGCAGCCCTGCCCTTGAGCAGATCAACTCACCCACACCACACCAGCACTCACAGACTTGGTGTCATCCTCAAACATCACCAGAGTAAACTTCACTGGGTCAGATTAATGCTAACAGCATTCAACAGGCTGCACCTTTGGGCTGATTGTCTGCAGTAGTTGGGGTTTGGTATGGTTAGTTGGGTTTGGGTTTTACTTGTTGGATTTTTGGTTGGTTGTTGTTCTGAGGTTTGGTTTTTGAGGGTTTTTTTGAGGGGGGAAATCTATTTTGTGTTTGTTTTCTTTAAAGAGGATGTTTCCTGCAGGAAGTCTTTTGTAATATTTTTATCTCACATATTTTAAGTCTAGAAGCCATAAAGCATAGCCTTAATGAATTTAATTTACTATTATGGAAACTATGGCTTTCAATATACCAGTTAGCATTTCTGCCACCAAGATATGAATGTGCTCAATTCAATTCGTATCTGCTTTAAATTAAATTAAAACACCAGTATTAGCTACCATTAACACAGCAACTTGTACCTACAGGTTTTTTTTCCAGTTACTAAAAATGACCAGTTCTTTGGAGTGCTTTTGATCTAAGAAAATACTTAATTTTTCACAGTTTCTCAGAGCCTTTGGTAAACTGTGGCAATGAATTCCATATAAAAAGTACTTATAAAAGCAACACAACAATCTAAGTCACTGAATAATTCCAGATTTTGAAAGCCTGGATATCTGTCAGAAGCTTCAGGTTTCTACTAAAAGATTCTACAACATCTGTCAAAAGCATTTCAGCCTGGAAGAAGTCACATACAAATTCTCAAGGGTTTTCCACTTGCCTATTTTTAAAAATGAAAACAAAACCCAAAAAACCAAGTTTAAGATTATTTCAGTTACACAATTTTAAAGTGTTTCCTCCCATATGCAGTGACATGAGATGAACAAACATATTTAGATTTTCTGAACTATAGCCCACTTTTTCTTTTGCTTTGATTCACACTTTTTGGAACACTACATGCTCAGCACAACATCTACTTCCTACGTATCTAGTGAGTCACTTTTTCAGGCACCTCTAAAAAAATCCCAGATTCATTAACTTGTAATTACTAAAACAAAACAAATCAAAATGAATTCTAAGCATAATATTCTAATGTTATCACTGCATGAAAAATCCACTAGTTAACTAGGAGTTATTACACTCTATCTACAAGCATGGACAAAAAGAAGCATTGCACTGTTTGTCTATAAAAATATTACTAAGCACAGAGAAAGTCTAAGTACAGATAATCCCACCACCATCTCCTTCCACCTTTATCTTACACATATTTAAACTTACATATTATGTTAAAAACATTTTTAAAAGCAAATCCAACTTTAAGTACCTGCTTTTACTTGCTATATATTGGTGATCTTGAAAACTCATCCTACTTTCATCCTCAATAATGCTGGTGTTACATAGACATTATCTCCTTGGGCAAATAACTTTTTCCATACATAATTAAAGTGCCTTTATACAAAATAAACATTCACATCTTTCAACTGCACATAACATGTTATCTTCAACTTGGTCTACTTATGTGACATATTTCATCTTATGCCTACCTCTGCCTCAGGAAAAAAATTCTGTACTACTTCCCTTGGCATTGCTTACTGATGCTCCCTCTCTTCAGGTTCTACCCCTATTTACAGATGATACTGATAAAATTGTTTACAGACTATGTAGTAAACAGGATCACTCACACGATTCACTAAACAAAATAAAACTTCAAGCCCTCAGGAAAAAAAGAGTATTGGAGTACAATTGAAAGGCAGCCCAAGAGGCAGCACAGAGACTGGACTAAGTGACTAGTAATGCCAGAAACTGGTATTGCCAAAGTCCACAACTTATGAAACTGCAGTCCCAGATCATTCATGAACCATTTTGAAATATCTGAAGATTTTTTTCATTACCAAATTAACATTTGAAGGTCTTTTATCTTTTGAAAACCCCAGAATTGATAAATATCCTATAGATAAGCTTCTAAGAAATGTTTACAAATACTATGACAAAGAGAATTTGCGCAGGTTTAAATATAGGTCATTGATAGGATAATGACAGTTTTCTAAATGAGATGTGCTTATTAGCTGTTATGTAAAAAATTATAGTAGACATTAGTGCATGTAAATGTTCTGGCATAGTTTTAGGTTTTGGGTTGTATCTTGAAAACACCACAGAATTTTTTTTAAGTAGTTCTTGTGATTCAAGATCAAACCTGTATTTATCGGCATCTTCTACCTGCCTTTTCACAACAGCATTTGATACCAATTATCTCTAATGGTGCATTTCCCCCTCTCCTCCAACTGTCTCACAATTTACCATTCAGATACTCAACCAGATAAAAAACTAGTCCATACTGCCAAGAAACAAACACAAAATCTGAAATTCTCCTGCTATAACAATGCTTTAAACAATGCTGCTATATTGTTTATATATATAATATATATATATATATATAAATTAACACTGTTATAACAATGTTTTAAACCTTTTACAACACTGCCACATTTAACATGCAACAAGAATGGATTCCAGGGCATGATCCCAAACCCATTCTTTAGCTGATCACTATGGCTACAGATCCCCACCTTGGCAATTTTCATCAGACCCCTGTCAAATCTTCCCATGATGGTATTTCAAGAACTATCATTTACAATCCTCTTATTTACTACAACTACTAAGTTGCTATTTTAAAACAGATAAATAAAATGAGTAAGCATATATTTTTTTTTACCTACATTAGAGCAGCCAAAGCTTACTGACATTCAAAAACAAACAAAAAAACCCACACCTGATGGCCTTTGAAGTTTTTCTATCAGTTAGCAGACTTGCTTAACACTCAGTGCTATGTCAAACGAACCATCTTGAATATGGCAGACTGTTTGTAATCATAGTAGAGCATGTGGGGGTCTCAAAATCTTTGTAAGTCATGAGAAATGTTCATTAAAAAGCTATATGCATAATACTTTCTAATTTAAAGACAGCACAATAAATTGGAACGTTTTCTCTGTTGAGACAAATGAGAAAGGTTAAAGACTAAAGTGAAAATATCTCAAGCACTTAAGTGTTCTAGAATCCAAGAATGCACATCACATACACAATAGAGCCAAAGCAACACACTTAATGAAACACTTAATACAGATAGCAGTTTGCACAATTACCTACAGGTAACTTGAAAGCCATGCCATAATCCAGCCTTAAGAAATTAAATGCTTGTCTTGTCCCATCATGCCCAAGTATTGCGTAACATAGGATAGTTAACAATGGAAGGTTTAAGAACTTTGACTGCGTTGTACTGCTCCTCATGCTGTGTCATACTACTGAAAAAATCTGCATTAATTACAGAGCATATTATTCTTAAAATCCAGAGCTACACTGACTGCATTTTGTAGAAGGGCTTGGTGTGAAGCTAAAAACCAGCTGATTTAGAGCACGTTAAATTCTAGGGCATAATATCAATATATCTGGAAAAAAAATACAGTGCTGAGCAACTGTAGTCTGCACTTGGTTAATTTTTTGCTGGATATTTAAAATTAACTTGACAGTCATTAAGTAAAACAACTTTACTTGTCCCAGTTCAATCCCTAGTGGACAAAACACGCACTACAGGACCCCTCAATTTCACTTAACAAGACTGCCAGACTTGCGAGAGGGACAGTTAAGAACACAGGATGTATTTTAAAACCATTTTCACTATCAATAAGCCTATATAATGAATGCTACTCATTACACTCCTGTTGCCAGTAATAAACCTCTATCAGAACCAAACAAAATACTCCATAAAATTTTTAAAGGACAAGTAGGAAGAGTACCAAACAAGCACAGTATTTTTTGTTAAATCCATTTTCCAACACTCCTCATAATCAATTTACATACACAGATAAAACAGTAACTTCTCAGCATTTGAAAAAAATACTATTACACTACTATATCGATACAATGTGCTTTCACATTTGCATGACTCACCTCAAAATCACCTACTTCCAGCAACGATTAAGAGACATTCAAGTCTTTCAGTACTCTAACCATTTTCAACTGTTAGTTTTACGATTTTCATAATATTCAAAGACTCTGCTTAGTAAGAAATTACCAACTTACCTGTGAAGTCATCATTTTAGAACAAACCTTACTCCTTTGCCATGCAACTGCATTTATTACAGCAAAACCAGAGCAATCCGCAATCTACAGGGACTTGCCAAAACAAACGTGCAGTTCCAGTGTGCTCAAATAAACATCTTACCTTGCCTGTCTTGTGATCAAACCAGACAAGAGCATGGTTCCTGGACAGCACCTTGCAGTCAAACGTGGCGTTGTTCTGGGCTGGCCGGCAGCGAGCCACGGAGCGGCCGATCTTGACGGGCTCGTCCAGGTAGACATGACGCTCCTGAAACGGGTGGGAGTTCGGGCGGCAAGTGAAGATGGCCAAGGCTGAAGGCATCGAGGACAGATTGTGGTTGCCACACCAACCAGAGATGAAGAGAGCCTCTTCTGATGCAGACTGTCCTCCACAATTTTTAAAACACCTCCACAGCAACTTTATATTAAAGCAGGACAAATATTATCGTTTGAGAAGCCTAACAACTCATTGTTTCAGTGTGTAAACTAATTCTGGCAATAATCCAGTGAAAAAGCCCCATTATGTCTTTTAACAATATCAGCAGTGGCCCAAAAAAAGTCTAAAACGTACAACTTTCAATCCATCCTCCTCTGGAAGAATAGGAACAAGCATCTGATTCCTTCAGAGAGAAGCAAAGGCCCCGTGAAAGAAGGATACAACGTCTTAAATCCAAGTAGATGAGTCATACAAGTACTTTTGTTTGTAACCTCAACTGCCTTCTTTCCCCCCCTTCCGTAAACAACACTGACCAAAAGTCTGATCAATGCAACATGGAAGCAAGGAAAGGTTTAGGGAAGGGGGATGAAGGAGAAAGATTAGCGTCCTCTCTCACAGGGCACAGATCAGGAACTGGAAGGCGAATACAAAGCCCTCGCTCCACAACAAGGATCTACTGCTTCACACAGCAATCCGCATTTCACCATCTTCGTGTGTTAAACCTCAGCAGAATAAGTGGTCCTCGATTTAGGATGGAGTGCGAGAGCTACACTGTTTTTCTCCCCTATACCAGATAAAGCTGAACTGGTCTACAGCTTCTGGGAGCCGCTCAGATAAGGAACTTGATAAGGCATGGACAGGCTCCCAACTCTCCTTCTCCCGGGACAAACCGAGGCGTGGGAAGGGTCCTTGGGGCCGGCCTGCGAGGTGCGCTGACAGGTCGCTCCCCGGCGGCGGCTCCGGCTGGCAGGGCTCGGTGTCGGTGCCTCGGCGGCGGCTCCGCAGGGGCGGGCGGCGGGAGCTGCCCCGAGAAGTCCCCGCCAGGAGCCCCCGGCGCGGGGCGCGGCGGCGGCGGCTCCGCTCAGCCCCTCCGCAGGTGGCTGCGCATGAGGCGGGCCCGCTGCGCACCCCCGCGCTCTCCGCCCGCCCGGCGCGGCTCCGCTGCCCCGGCGGCGGGAGAGGCCTGGCGGCCGGGCCCGGACGCTCCCGCTCGGTCGCTCTGCCGCTCAGGCGGCCGCCGGCCGCGGGAACTTTCCTCCGACCTGCGGGGCCGAAAACAAACCGGGTCAGGCGCGTCCCTCGGCGCGTCCCCCGCGTCCCCTCGGCCCCGCGCCGCGCGGCCCCGCGGGCGGCACGGGGCGCGCCCCGCTCCCCCCTTACCTTGCGCGCAGCCGCCGCCATAGCGCCTGGAGCCCTTCCCGGTGTGGCCGCGGCGGCGGGGCCGGGGCGGGGCGGGGCCGGGGGCGGGCGGCGTGCGCACCGGCAGGCCCCGCGCATGCGCGCTGCGCGCGGTGAGGCTGCGGCACGGGCGGGCCCCGCCCTGCTCCGGGCGCGCGGGGAGGGGGCGGCGGGCCGGGCCGGGAGGGGAGAGGGGAACGGGAACGGGAACGGGAAAGGGAAATGGGAACGGGGCTGCTGCTCCTCCTGGAAGGGCACGGCTGGGACTTGTTGGCACGGGGCAGGTTGCTGAGGTGAGTGAGCCCCGGCCCCGTGCCATCCCTTTGCCCTCCCTGCTCTCAGCTCTGCCCTGGCGGGGACGGAGGGGGCGAGCGGGGCCCGTCAGCCCTTACAAATAAGGGGGAGGGAATGGCCTCAAGTTGCGTCAGGGGAGCTTTAGGTTGGGTTTTCGGAGAAGATTCTTCACCCAGAGGGTGGTCGAGCACTGGAATAGGCTCCCAGGGAAGTGGTTACGAGTTCACAAACCCTTTGGACAGCGCTGTCAGGCGCAGGGTGGATTCTTGGGGCTTCCTGTGCTGGGCCAGGAGTTGGACTCGATGATGTGATTCCAACTCAGAATATTCTATAATTCTGTGAAAGAGCGGAGCTCAGAGGGGAGCTGGGGTGACACGTTCTCAGCAGAGCTTGCATGAGAAACTGCAGGAGACTCCTGACACATCCTCCTGCTTTTTCCGTGCTCTTCTGGTCGTTTTATGATTCCAGATAAGAACCTAGGGAGCCGCAGCGTGGTCTGCTGTGTCCTGGGGCAGTGCTGGCCACGTTTGCCGTGTCTTGTTGCAGGTTGGCAGCTGGAGCAGGGCGACTCTCGGAGCAGTGGCTGCAGGGACAGGACTGAGGTGGGGTCGCTGGTGCTGTGTCTTCCCTCAGTACCTCACGGAGAATCATCCAAGGTCACATTTATACCCGTTTTCTAGAAGCCAAGGAAAGGTCACTTGTCAAGGTCATGTGGTAAGCTGGTGCTGAACGAGTCTCTCCAGTCCGAATACGTGTTTAATTCCGTCACTCCCTGTAAAGCAAACAAGTGGAAATTGTTTGATATAGGAGAGATGTTGGGGTCATGCCAGCACTATAATTACCCTGTGACAAGGTGTTGGGATTAGGGATATGGGAGGGTTCTCTGATGGCAGAAAGAGCTGGCAGCCCTGGAGGACAGGAATGGAGCTGGGCCAGGCGGTTCAGCAATGGACGAGAGGAAAAGCAGCGATCGAGGTAAGGCAGTGCAGTGTGTGAGACAAAGCACGATTGCTGTGTTCTTAGCTGGAGCACAGTAAAATCTCAGGGCTGTCTTCATTATTTTTCCCTTTTTTTCTGACTGCACTGTGATTTGGGGAAGGGGGTTGATTTATAAAAGACTAATTTTCTTCCAACAATCCAGCAAGAAAAAGACGGCAAAACCAGACTGTAGCATCCGTGTTTGAAATAAATAAATGTAATCCAAGATTAAAGACAAGTCTGATTTTGTGAAGACAAAAGCAAGCAAATGATAGCTGGAAGCTTTAGAACTGTTTATCCATAGTTTTAATTCTCCTGACAGGAAAAAAAAATGTCTGGCACACCGCTTCATGGCTTTCATCAGCTTATGAGATTGTTCTACTGTGATAAATATAATTGTAATTTACTTTTGCTAATTTTTTTAACAAGTGGAAATTCAATGCAGCCGTTACTTACAGCACACAAGGTGCCATAACTAATCAAAGGAAGAAGGAAATGGGTATAAAAAGATGGAGAAAGAATAAATTTAGGTCCATTAGGTGTTATATTTGAGGGTAAGAGTTGCAAAAGTAGAAATAATTGAGAGTGCTTTGGAATTGCAAAGGTGTAAAAAGTGAGAACAAAGGGTACTACAGGTTTTGGAATTAAAAGACTGTTTGTGAGAGCATTTTTTATAGTTTTGTGTGCATGTTTAATGGAGAAAGGAGACTGAAAGTAAAATGAGGGATGAAGAAGGTCCATTACCATCTATAGAGCCTAAGAGAATCAGGTAAAATAATAAACTGAGTGGTGGATACCATTTTCTGATGTTCTAAGTATTTGTAATAGTGTAATAATATTATAACTATGTCATTTAAACTGTAAGCTGCTGGCATGTTATGTTTTCCTGAGCCCTTCTTCATCCCCTGGAGAAGCACCACTCTGACAGTTTCACAGGGAATCAATGGTATGTGCCAGCTGCCTTTCTAGTTCTCTTTGGCACTGCCAAATGGCTCATGTAACAACTGAGCTGTACCCACTGCTCATCAAGGACATTAATTTGAACCTTCCTTCTTTGCATGAGTGCCAGCTTCCAGGGGAGCTGCACAGGTGGAGTTATCCTTCAGACTTTTTAACTCCTGTTCCAAATTGTCTATTAAGTTCAGAAGTTATTAGGGGCAGAATTGTAGGCTAAGCTGAAAATATAGAAAGCAGTTGCATTCTGAAATAAGGACACAATTATTGTATGGGTGTTTGATGAGGTGTCTGCTGCTTACCAGAAAGTGTCCATCCCAGAACTGTGGGATGCTACAGGTGGATGCTGAGTTCTGTGTGAAGCGCTCAGCCGCTGTGCTGTGCTCAGAGGAGGAGGAGGAGAAAGAGGAGGAGGGAGGAAGTGTCAGCTCCTGCTTCGTTTCTGCGAAGGCTGTCACACAGCTGAACCAGGCAGAGCACCTTGCAGCCATGTTAGCTAAGGGCAGCAGGATCCCACTGTGTCCATCCTTTTTCCGGGCAGGAAGTCCATGAAAATGTTATGATAGCCATCAGAGCTGAGGGCGGAAAGAGCCCACTCCATAGGCATCTTGGATAAGGGAAAGGGAGCGGAGGGGACTGTCACATTTGTCCCCTAAAGAGCTGGTGTGTGTTTCAGGTGGATGAAATGCAGCTGAGGTAGTTTGTGTGCATAGCTGAAAAACGTCTGGATTTTGGCTTGAGTGTGTCGAAGTCTTAATGACTTGATGAAAAAGGAGATCTTTTGCTGAAGGAAACCTATCGCAAATTCTGAGCTAACTGTAACTGACTCAAAAAGAAAAATACTGAGCAGCATTACAGGCTCCTCAGTGCTGGATTTCGGAGTTCTGTGCAGTGATGATCTAGAAAGCTACCAAAATAATTAATATATATCAGACTGAGTTTGCAGTGCAGAGGTATGAACCAGTTGCTTAGTGGGAGATGCTGATTCTAGAGAAATTGTTACATTTGGAATGACTGAGGCATGCATTATAGCAAAAGTTCAGTTTATAGTGTAAAAATTAAGATGCAAACTGATAATGAAAGCAGAATAAACAGGCAAGGAGAAAGTTGGAGATGCATGGTTTTCTACTGAGTTCTCATCCCTGAAACTCATTCATCAGCAATTTTGTACTGATTTTCAGAAATACAATAAATTCCATGTACAATTGCCCTACCACATTTCAAAATATGATAGTCTAAGAATGCATTTGCTGCTAGATAGAGCAATGTGGAAATGTAAAACAAAGTTTGAACTGTGACTTACATCTTATCTATCTTTTGCAAAACAAACCTGCCTCAGAAGTTGCTTTGAAAACATTCTGAAGCAAGCTGTCAAAAAGTAAAGAACTGTTTTAGAGACTTTTTTCCAGTGTTTAAAAGATTGATTCTAATTATCACTGCAGATTTAGTAGTGGAGTTACACTTTTTTATTTTAGTGCTATTATTGTTCTTTAGTTTCAGACTTATTTTTGGTTTATGATCTTTTAACTCTCTTACTGGTTATGTAAGGAACAATTACATTATCTTTCAGCATTAATTTTGAAACAGTAAGCAACTCAGTTTAATCCTCTCATCAGGTATGTTCTCCATTTATTCCATTTTCTTTCAGATCCATCCCTGCTCCTATTTATAGTTTGCATCAAAAAGAAAGATATTTGTATCCAGTATAGAAATGAATGTCTTACCAACATAGCCATTACATTAATGTAATATATGTAGTAAGCTTATACTGAATATACTATTCAATTTACATTATGTAACAAATATGAATGTGTTATACAATGATTAAAAATATATTATTTATTAGTATGTGCTATATATCCTGTCTATTTATATATATAATGTACATTGCATAGTACATTGATAATATATGTATTTGGTATATACATGTGAGTATCATGTAACATGCATACCATTAATACATGTTATGCTGATATAGAAGTAATTTTACTTGCAGTCTTTTTTAATTTCAAATGAAATCAGGCAAGTTGATATATCTGGCATTTTCTCTGCATTATTATTTTAGCAGAATATAGTCATCATGTGACATCTTGTTTGCTATTCTATTAATATATCAATTAAACAGTTGATATTAATACTGACTTTTTGAAATGTTTGATGTTTTCTGTGGCTGTTTGAAAAATAGAAAAGATGCTTTGAAAATAATTATTACTTTTTGTATGTGTGTTTATTTGTTTTAAATGAATATATTTATTAGACCAGATCGAATTTTCAAATGCAAGTAAAATACTGCTTTGAACTGGAATCTCAAAGCGGGGGATGGAGGGGGAAGGTGAGATGAGCAGATGATGTTTATGCAGTTCTTTGGTGTTACTCTGTGGATGTGAGCAGTCTGCACAGTCACTCCCTGCTGAAGCTGATGGAACCTGGCCAGCCAGCAGCCAACACAACATTTGCTGCTACCTGATAGAAAGCATCCTGCTGAGAGAGGGAGGACAGAGCCGTGGAGATCACAGCTGTAGGAGTAAGATAGAGCATGGAGGAAAGCAAGGCAGGCTCAAACACTGAACAGTTGTGGATCTTTAGAACCCAGCTGTCCCACATGGGCCTTTTGTCACTTTTATTCCAGCAAATGACATCACAGGGTATGCTTTTTCTAGAAGTCTCTCTTGTCCAAACCCTTCCAAATATTAACAGATGGCTGTGTTTCTACAAAACAAGGCAGAGTTCCTGGAGATTTGTAAGGGCACATTCCATATGCAGAGCCCTAGTGTTTCATGAGGCTTTATTGTAAGTTGTGGCACAATGCTCTCAGTAATAGGTTTCCAACTCTTAAATCTGTCTTTTGTCCTGCACTGATACTTCTTGAAGAAGAAAGCAGTCTCAGATGTTTCTAATATTAAGATACATGCTGAAATATTTTTATTCTTTTTCTTAGGGTATGTTCTTTCTCAACGGAAGAAGATAATCACATTTTATCAAAACTAAAATATATTTGAAATGGGTAGGTGAAAATCTTCTTGAACCAGTGTTTCCCTGGTTTTTGGGAGTATTTCCAGTAGGTGAGAACCTTTTGTTCAGTACTTTTTTATCCAAGATTGTGTGTCTATTCTCTTAGCTTTCTCCTGCCAAAAGATTATTTGTTAAGCATCAAATGGAATTAATTTACTGTTTAATAAAATGAGCAGAACACATCTTACTAAGTACTTCATTCTTATTATTTCACATATACTTTTTATTCACATGAAAACTTAGAGGCCAATAAAAACTAGAAGGACATACATGATGATAATAGCTAAAATTTTGGTTTGCCTTTGACAGCAAGAATATAAACAAGGGAAAGCATAAAAATGTAAACAAGGGAAGGCTTAAAAGAAGAAATTAGATGGAATCTTTTCTTAAACCAAGTGATAAAAGCTTTTGGCTGGGCCCTGTTTCAGTTCTTAAATGGAAACAGCAAATGAAATGCCACTGAGAGTCATTGTGAGGAGTTTAACTTGATTTAGCTCAGTCTTAGTCATGTCTTTTTTTGGATAGTAATCTTTTACAGAAATCAGGAGTTAACTACTTGAAAAATTTGTGAATCTTCCATGGTGTCCCAGTCAAATACCTGAAGCAGCTGGAGAGAGTGAGAAGCTTCCTGTAGAGCCCTGCCTGAGGCTGCACACTGCAGAACTCCATTCCTATCTCAGTTTGTATCTAACATTCACTATGCCACTAATGGTTTATGATAACTGAAGGCCGCTATATCTCAAATTATTACCATGATAATTTTGTGTGTTATAATTTTGTCTGAGTTATATGTTTGTTCTTCCTTTGTCTAGAAAATTACTCTAATGATCAAAGCATACTATAATTTCTAGCAGTTTGGTTTTGATAGATAAACAAATGTTGTTAATGGGCCTTAAGGAAACTGCATTTAAGGAGTCATAAATTTTCTTTCAAGTATGTATAGATGTATTATCTTGGGTTTCAATATTTGCAACTCCTATTCTGGAGAAAAAATGGCATGTAGTGATTCAGGTAAGCAGCCTGTCTGCATCTATTGCTGCTGAAGCTGTTCTAGTAGGAGTAGTTGTTGTAGTGAATAATTAAATAAAAAGAGGTCATGAGTTTGGGGGGATGCATGCATATTTTTTTTTCTTTTGTTAAGTAAAGTAGAGTAGTTATGTAGCACTTCTAACTCTACAGAGTGTTTCATAATGAAATATAAATAGCTGGTGGACTGTGCTAAAATAATATTTGAAAGCTCTTACATTATTAAATAAAGAGCTTGGGCTTTGGCTAAGGGACTAAAGGAGGGTTTAAGAGATTTGGATGCTTTTTTTATTATCCCAGTTTCCTGTGAGGGCCAAGTTATCCCGCCATCAGCCAGGGGGTTATTTCCATCTCCCTGCGGAGCGCTGCTCAGCGTTCCACGGGACACGCTGGAGAGCCGACTGTTCGTCACTTGGCGGCTCGTCCCCGGGCAGGTGCTTTCACTGACACGGCAAAGAGAGGAAGCAAGCCGGCTGATGCACTGCCTGCAGAGCTGCCCTGAGGAGCACCGCGCCGGGCACGGCAGGGCTGGGCTGGCGGAGCGGGTGCGGTGTGTGCCGCACCGGGGAGCGCCGTGCTGTGCCGTGCCGTGCCGTGCCGTGCCGTGCCGTGCCGTGCCGGGCCGGGCCGGGCCGTGCCGTGCCGTCCGGAGGGGCCGCGCCGTGCCGCACCGCCGCCCTTCCCCGGCGGCCCGCGGGGGGGCGCTCCCTCCCTGCCGCCGCTCCGGCCCCCCGCTCCCCGCGGCAATGGTTTGGCCTCCCCTCGCTGCCTGCTCGGCCCCCGTCCGCAGCAATGGTTCGGTCTCCCCTCGCTGCCCGCTCGGCCCCGCCCGCTCCGGGCGGCCCCTGGGGTGGGCGGGGCCAGGCGGGTCACGTGGGCGCGCGTGGCGGGCCGGGGTCGGGGCCATGTCGCGGCGGGAGCGCGGCCCGGAGCCGGAGCCGGAGCTGGGGCCGGGAGGCGCCGGGGCGGCCGCGGAGGATGCGGCCCTGGGGGAGCCGGAGAGTCCTGAGCAGTGCCTGTCGCTGCTGCCCTGGGACCGCTTCTCGGCCTGGCTGCACTGCGTGTGTGTGGTGGGCTTCGACCTGGAGCTGGGCCAGGCCGTGGAGGTACGTGCGGCGGCGGGCGGGGGGCACCGCTCGGCCTGCGGGCTGCGGCGGAGCCCCGCCGGAATCGGGCGCTTCCTCTGGCCCCGCTGTTGCACAGTGGCAGGGGAACCTCGGCTGAGCTTGAGGAAACGGGATTGTGCGGAACCCCGGGGCAGCGCCCTGGGGAACCGGCTGGGCTGTGCCGGCTGAGGCTGCTCGGTTTCGGGCAGCTCTTGTCATGGTGCTGCTTGTGCTGTCAGTGGGCTTTAGAAAATGGTTTGTATCTCTTGTCGAGATTTTGTATGAAGTGCATCACTGGCTTTCTTTGCACACGGATAGCGCTGACTTCCATGGCATCTAGGTGTTAAAGAGTGTAATAATAAGGAAAATGTGAGCGGTGTTCATAATTAACAGCGTTCTCCAGGTCTCTGAGGTGTGCGAAAAGGTTCTCTACAGGTTTGAAGCGTTTTCCTTCAGCACGAGCTGGATGCCCGCCGTGGCAGTGCCACAGCTACGGCTGCGACTCCAGCTGTGCCTGCTGTGCTACAGGCAGGGACAGCTGTGGCACTGCTTTGGGGGTGCACTGCAGGGACAGCTGTGGCACTGCTTTGGGGGTGCACTGCTGGGGACAGCTGTGGCACTGCTTTGGGAGTGCTCAGGAAGCTCACGGTGCTGGGAAATGCAGAAAGAATTATCGTTCGGATCAGTTTCACATCCTGTTTCACCCTATTCACCATGTGACTGCACAGCAAACTCTTGGTCTGCAGGGAAAGTGTCTTTTTCTTTCTCTTGCCCCAAAGGGGTGCCAGCATAAATGCGTGGCTGACTGGCCTGAAATTCAACCAATCCAGCTATTATAAAACATAAAATAAATAACTGTTGACCACAGAGAAATGCAAATAAAACCCCAGCATGCTGTGCTAATGATCTGAGTTCTCTTCCCTTGATGTTACAAGGTGGTGTTAACAACAAAGAAGCATTTCTGTATAACCTGTGACTTAGGCAGCTGCTGTGCTCAGTGGCTGAGGGAAGCACAGCCTCTGTCCTGGCTACAGATTCCTCTGTTGACAGTCACGTTAATTTAATTGACTGAGTGCACAGAACGAAACTTAATATGTCTACAGAACTCAGGCCTGGGCTTTTTTTTTTCCTGTATGTAGCTGCAGGGAGAATAATTAGTTTTCAGTTTATATAAGAATTCTGGGAAGAAACACCTGCTAGTGAGGAGGAGGAGGAGTATGAATTCAAGTCTGTATGCCTATCTTCTGATGAGATGTGGATAATTTCAGCATCATTCAGTTACTGAATGAGTTACATTTAACGTACTGCTTAGCATAAGATAGCAAAGGAAAATAATAAGTTAGAAAAGAGATGGTGATGGGTTTACTACCTGCAAAATGCAGGTGTTCCACTCATGTGTCTGCTTTCAGCTTTAGTTGCACTAATGTCTTAGAGCTGGACATCATTTGATAAGAGACTGAGGGGGGAAAAAAAATGCACTGGAGACTTTATTGCCGAGGGACAGAAAGGTGCTTAGTCAGAGAGTAGCCAGTGGGTATATTTGTTGTTTTCTGTGGAGTAGGATAGTGTTGTATTATCAGGAGATGAATTTACTTACATTTTGTAGAACAAGGTTAAATGAGATAACAAGATGTTAGCTCTATGGTAATATGAGGACTCTGCATGAAGCTACTGTTCCTACATTGAACTTCTGCTCTAGGACTAGGTCCCATCTTTGGAAGCCCTGAAACCTTCTTTGAAACATAATCCTGGAATTTATGACAAATTTCATTAGGTTACAAGCTAGCCACCCATTTCAATCGTTTTGGAGTGGGTTGTGGGGTTTTTTGATTACCTTTTTAGCTGAAATTTAAGTGTCTCAGGTTTGTCCTGTCCTGTATATTCTGTTCTCATGTACTTGCATAATCACTGATTCTGTACATCCTCTTTTTGTTTTTCCAGTAATGGGTCTTCTGCATCTTATGTTGTGTTGCATCATTTTTGATTTCTGTGTTGTAAAATCTTATTACGTCATCTATCTTTTTTTCAGTAAGTGCAAAAAGCCATGACTTTGAGTGTATTCCTTGACTTTTCACAGTTGTTGTTTGGCACCAGCATTCGTCTTCCAGGAGTTAGTATTAATATAGAGGATGTTTTGTGGTTGAATTTTGGTTACTCCAACCTAACTTTGCATTGCAACAGATTTCAGACAATAATGTGTGTTTGCTTTAAATGTAATCACCTACTGCATTTTGTATATACAAGTTAAATCTATAAGATGTAATCTTGCTCTCCTTTGAGACCTTTTGCAGCAAAAATTTCAAGTACTTTGAATGTACACTCTGAATACACATTTTTAAATGTATGTGTATGGTCTCTAAGTGGCATCCAAAATACCTTATAAAGATAGGTGATCAAGAAAGCTTAAAAGCATATAAAGATAAGAACTGAGACATGTTATTAATAGCTTACAGTTGAAAATGTCCTAAAGCTAGGCAGGTATTTGAGGGTTGTATTGTTAAAATATTTAATGGAAACTTACTGCTTATACTGAATTTATTTTCAAATAAAATAATACTGGTTTTTTTCCTGTAGGTAATATATCCTCCACATTCCAAACTCACGGATAAAGAGGTAAGCTATGGGTGCTATATATCATTGGGTTTTAGTTTAGGAAATACATAAATCTGTTATATCTCAGGAATTATAACAGCTCTCTTTTCTTTTCCCCACCCTTTAGAAAACCAATATTTGCTATTTGTCTTTTCCAGATTCTAATTCGGGTAAGTGCTTCCTTCACTCTGTAGTTGTCTGTTGTTGGACTGAACTCAGTTTAAAAAGATAGAATTTGATAGGATATATTCTGGGCTTTAGATCAAATATGTATTTATGTATCTTAATTAATATGGCAATACAGAAATGTTGCACCTTAGGTTAAATATAAAACTGCAACTGTCTGCATTGCAGTAAGGTCTGAGGATTCTCCTTCAGTTTATGTAAGTGTGTAAGACCTTCCAGATGACATTTGTGCAGATGCTTCAGAATACTTGGCAAGTGAATAATGAACATCTTAATCTTGCTCTTTAAACAAAATAATAGTGTTGCCACTGTAGAGAGGAGAGTAGGCATGGAATTTGAAGGATTTAATAAAGCAAATGGAAGGATATGGAACCCTCTTCTCATAAAGGACTAAATGTATATTTTCTAAGTTCATGTCAGGGAAACTAACTTTTAATTCAAAAGCAGTTAGAAAGAACAGTTGTGAAGGGAAAACCTCGGCTGTCTTCTCCATTCTTGCTGTGTCTGTGGCTGTGTGTGGTCCTGCTTGTTAAATTGCTCTTGAATCTAAACTTCTGCTCTTCTGCTGCCAAAGAGAAATTGGGGCATGTGTTGATGGGTTGGACCACCTGCAAAAAGATATGGCAGAAGTACAGAGACTTCCTTTTACGTTTATTTCTATACAGAAGTCAAAGCCTGAAGTACCAGCCTTGTGCCTGTAACTGCACTGACTGTGCTTTTGGATGCTCTGCAGTGTAACAGCTCTGACAGGGGATGATGCAGATGTGTGCTTTTAATGTGTGTGACCTCTCTCTTATATGATTTTACAGAATATTTTGGCTAGTTTTTCTCCTTTGTCTTAATGTTGTTAGAATTAAGATATTTTCTCTGTTCTTGCTGTTCTGTTTGTAAATAGAGGTAGAGCTTCTTTCTGCTATTGAAAGCAAAGATTACTAAACTGTGTCTTCTAATTTATAACCACTAACAATGAGAGTAATATCTTCTGTCTTTAAAAAGTGTCTTGAAGGTACAAAATCATGTGTTTAGGGACAAAGGTTGCTTTCTTAATTTTTTAGCGTATTTTTTCAAGTAAGAGTGTAGTAAAGTTGCTTTAGGCAGAATAGGTATATGTAAGGAGGTTTTAATTTCAGCAGGATAAAAATCCCACTTTTTATAATGTTATTATTAAGAACTGTTGGTTCTTGATTATTCTTGGTAAGTTTAAGTTTCAAATAATGTAGAGGGGATTACCTGTGTAAAAGCTGCCTTCCATGAATGAACTGGAAGTGTATCCTATATGTAAGGATTTATTTTTTCATTGTAGGCCTTAACATAAGAAGAAAAACTTTATGTAAGATAGCAGTGAAGGAAGTTATTAGCTTGTAGCTAGATTAGAGGTCAGTCTTCCTTAAATTTTCATGGCTTAAAAGGTTAATTCAACTTTTTTCTTTCACAACTACAAAGAGATATTATTCCAATACTTGTGGCTATGAATTTAGAGGAGAAAACTGATTTAATCAGCTGCTAGATCGTAACAGTTTTTGTGGTTTTAAGCTGTTTTCCAGTACAGTTATCTTTATAATAATGCTTTTACCTTCTCTGCATGGGTAGTTGAAGAAAGAATATACATTTACCAACCTTTTCTGGAAGAGCTTGTTAAATAAGAAGACATCATATTCTGAACTGTATTTCAACATATTAATGATTAAGGGTAATTTACTTTTAGATCTTCTGTGTGTAGGTTTTTGTAATAGTTTGTGGGGTATTTTTCTTTGGATGAAGTGAACTACCTCTGAAAAGTTGAAGCAAATATCTAGTGCTGTGTTATTGGTATAACATTGGTGATGTGGATTTTCTTGTTACTATTCAATCTGTATTGCAGAGCACTTGCTTTCACTACCTGTTTGAATTGGATAGTTGTGCCATCATGCAATGTTTTGCTGCTTTTGGTTCTGTCTTGTTGCATTGAGGGTTTCTGACTGCAGCTTCAAGGGGTGCTAAGACTCATACCTGGGTGCTTTGAGTGTGTCAGTGTTAATCTGCACAGCCAGGGACTCAGACTGAGGGATTGGGCTGTCTGTGCTTGCTGTAGCAGAATGTGTGTGATTGAAAGAGAAAATGAAATTGAACTTTCAAGTCTGGCAAGTAGTTCCCTGAAGGATTAGTTACATTTTTAAGAAATTCGTTTTGATAGAAATGAAGGAAAACTTCACTCCTTGGGGATATCACTGGGAAGTCCTACTCAATTTCACTCAGTTTTCAGCAATTAGCTTTACAGCTTTCAAAATGATGAATCCTAGACCTGCCTGTGGAGTTACAGATCAGCATAATGCACTCCTACAGTGTGACTTCTGTATGAACTCTTTGGTGTCAAAAAAAGAGGAAAAGTGCAGCTATTTAGCACAGAAATGACATGGTTAAGATGATCAAAACTATCCAGGCAGACCAGTGAAATGAGTAATACCAGCAGGAGAACAGCCATTAGTTGACCTGTTTGAGGACATGATAGTCATTGTAAGGCAGTGACTTTTGTTTCCTTGTTGTAGACAGTATATTTACTGTTACTAAAGATGCCAAACTGTTCACGTATAAAATTATAAATATAGAAATGGTCAGAATAGCAATGCAAGATAAATGAAGCAAAACACTGATACCTCTTTGGCTATAAACAAGGCTCAAACTCAGAATACTGTCTGTTGTTTATCTCTTCCCCCATGTAGGTTGTCTTGGAGACACACAATTTTGTTTTAGGTTCCGACGGTCTCCTGGAAGGAAGGTCTCATTCTGTTGCTTTCTGGACCAGTTGGATAGAGATCTACCAGTTTACTTAAAGGTTGGAAATAAGAAAAAATGAAGTCAAATTTCTTTTGGGTAATGTTAATGTGTGGGTCTTCACCTTTAAATATAACGTTTGAAAAGAGAAATCTCTGAACTGGATGTCCTGAAAGTCAAAGCTCAGAAAATGTTTGTTGTAGCATGTTATTATGATTGTGATAATACTTAGTTTCATTAACTATTCTTCAAGTTTTATTAGTATGGATTTCAGACCACAAGGGATTAAATTGAAGAACAGGTCTACTTTGTTATTGACTAGAAACCTGTAGATCAAATTGTAAGAACCATTACTATTGTGGAAATGTAAAGTGCTTTATAACTTCATTAAAAAAAAAAAATCTGAGCTACTTGAACTGTTGCTCTCAGTTCCACCCTTCACTTTTTGAAGATGGAGCCGTTTCCTAAATGAGGCAGTAGCCAAAAAGTTGTTCTTATCATGTCCATGGGGAATATTGAGGCCTCTCAATATTTTGTTTCTCAATAGTTTGATTCTCAAACTCAATTAAGTTCTGTTTATGTGGCAAATACTTGAATTTCTACTTGTAGGAAGGATGAAGCTGATGTCTTTGAAATGTGAGAGCATTTCCTTAATATTCCAAGAATCTTTTGTAAAACTAATACATTAAAAGCCGAGGTTTATCTCTACAAGTCAGGGCTTTAAGGTTTTTAACTGCTTAAATCTTTTTAGTGCTACTTCGCAGGATTATAGATGTTGATTTATTCCTCAAGAAATTATTTCTATTTTTGGTTTCACAGTGTGTCAGGAAAATGTAGATATAAAAATAGTAAAGCCAGAAAGCACAGCTGTTTCCACACACTGATGTTTTCTCTTTGAAGTACTTACTGAAAAAAGGGTAATGCCAATAAACACAGTAATCCTTCTAGTTTATTGTATCTAATCAACTTTGCAGCTTGCAGGGAAATAGGCTTTTAAACTGTACGTTGAATGCTTCAGAAAGGAGGGCACTATCAGGTGGTTGTATTGAGTTATTTCCTTTCTTTTGCAGAAAGATTCAGCATATTACTATGGCTATGTGTATTTCAGACAAGTTCGAGACAAATCATTAAAAAGAGGCTATTTCCAGAAGGTAATTTCAGTTCTTTTAGGAAAATATTCATTTGGAAATTAATTATTTTTCAGTGACTGCAGAGGAACAGGAAAAGTGTCTTGCTCTCTAACTAAATTAGTTGTTAATTTGTGGTAAATTGGTCTAATTTTACATCAGCTATGGTATGTTCCAGCTCTACTGTCAGAAGAGATAGTTTTGTGTCTGTGTTTAAAAACAAAATATTGGGAAGTTTTGGGAGTTGTTTGCAGTTTGCCTGTAGACAGATGTGTGGTTGGCTTGCATGTGTGAGAAAAGTCTCAGCTGGTGTTGTCTGAGGGTAACAGGTGCAGTAGAACTGAGGGGAAGTGTTAACCTGAAATTCTGTTTCTGTTTTGTTACTCTTTATTCCAGTCGCTGGTCCTCATCAGCAAGCTGCCTTATGTCCATCTCTTTCGTACCATGCTTAAGCAAATAGCACCAGAATATTTTGAAAAAAGTGAAGCTTTCCTGGAAGCAGGTAGTGGTCCTATAATGTTGTTCTGGAGGAGCTCTTACACTATCACATACTTCTTCTGGATAAATGAACAACACAGTCATGATCTAGTTTGTAGTTTTGTCTTCTTGCAGGGTAGGGAGTTGAAATTTTAGCAAACTGGCTTGACTTCTAGATCATTGAATAGAGCTAATCAAATTCTGGATCCTCCCTGGGAGAGTTGGAGGTCCCTCCTGAAACACATCTAGGGTTGTGTGTGTTTCAGGACCAGCTGTTGAGCACAACGAGCTGATGGCAATCCTTAGTTTGCACTCCTCACCACCCTAGCCCTTTTGGGCAGTCTGACAACTTTTGCTAAGCAACTGTACAAATGTCATCTTGCTTGAGGTTTGGTTTTTTTGTGTGTGTGATTTGTTTGTTTTTTGACCAAATGGAAAAAGCAACAGAGCCAGCACTGGTAAGAGGTGCCTCAGCCTTACTGCAGGGCTGAAAGAGCTGGAGAAGGACAAATAGAAAAGTTATTTGCTCTTTGCCTGGAAAAGCTCTGTTCTGTGTACTGTGCCTACTCCATACAACTTTCACGTCTTTGTGCTTTCACTGAGCAACATTTTGTGTAAACCATGAAGGAATTGTATTTTCCAATCACCTATTTCCTTGAGAGGTTGTATTATGAGCAAAATAAGCTCTGCAGAAATTATGAGAATTACATATTCATAATGGTTTACAGGAAAATGCTGGAAAACTTTCTAGCCAAGCTAGAAACCAGCTTTTTCCTTAACTGCTGGTGTTTATTGGTCTGCAGTAGCCAATGTACATAAATGTAGGTGTTCTTTTCAAAGTGTTTTTAATATGTACTTTCATGGTTTCTCAGATAACATTTCTTCAACTAATTGTAAGTCTCATTTCTACAAAAAATGGAAGACCAGAGGATACTGTTTCCTTGAAATGAAAAACTTTATAGTTCTAATGGGATAATACATAAAGAGTGTGTAAAAGGCTGTAAAACTTGTTTAGTGTCATCAAGAGACAAGTAGAACTGCTGTGGACTATTAGCAGTAATTTAAAGTTGCAATGTGCACAGAGGTGACTCTGGTCATGGTTTATAGCTTATAGAAACTCTTGTATTTTTCTTTCAGTTTGTAGTGATGTTGATCGTTGGCCACCACCAGTTCCAGGGAAAGTTCTGCAGTTGCCTATTATGGGTGTTATAATGAAAGTAGGTACTCCTGCACTTCATCTTGTCTGAGGTGTTTTCCCCACTTTTTATTGTACACATCCTCACTGCCTTGTTTCATTATTCTTCCTAACAGGAGTAGATGTTTGCTGCACTCAGAGTGAAGGTCTGGGAAATCTTGATTAGGTTCTTTGATTGGGGGGAGGAGGGAAGGATCTTTTATGGTGCTTAGGTTAATGTTTAATTTTTGTAGGTACTAGAAAGTGATGTTTCAGTACAACTACTAACTGCAGTGTCTATATTATCCCTCTGGAATTTGCATTCTAGAAGACGAGTGCTAATTATATTAGTCAAATCAAACATAAAGTAGCACTTGAAAATACTGAGAATTAAGTTCCAGTCAAGCAAATTAAATATATTGACGAAAATCATTCTTGTTCCTGAAAGCTGATAAGTAAAAATCTTTTTTGGCCCACACACCAGAGATAATTGCTTGTGTTGTTTATAATTTTGAATGGAAGTGAAATATGTCTGAAGAAAGCTATTAAAGAAGTTGTATCTAGTGCACAGGGAGGAACTGTAGAGTTTAAACAGTGGTTAAGAACTTTCTGTAACAGTTTATCTGTGCCTGTGGGAGTCGTAATATTTTCATATTAAATGCAATTTAATGGATTTGATGAAATCAGAGGTTAAAGCCAGAAGTACATTCTCAGCAGATACTCTAAAGTTTATGGCAAGGCATGTGCATCACCAGGGAGAGAAAGAAGTTTCTGAGGCTGTTCTGAAAGCAGAAATATAATGAAGCAGTTCTGGGTGCTGGGTGGTGAGAAGTGTCAGATATGTCTTGTTTGGGTATTGCCTGCATTTATCTCATCAATAATTCCTACCTGTGAGAGCTGAAATTGCATTCCTAAACTGAATAATGCCACAATTACTGCCCAGTGATACTGTCCCTGGTTTTTTACACTGTTTGGGCAGTTTTAAGTGTTGTGTGTAACTAACATCCATTTGTACATACCAGCTTCCAGTGTGATTACATTTGTAGTACTCAAGACTTACAGGTGCAAACTGTGAGGCCAGAGAAGTATACTTACGTTCAGACTATTTGGAGTCTGCCTCACCAGGACATCTTGATGTTTTAGGAGAGGATTTTTTCTAAAAGTAATTTTGTGCCCTCTTAAAACCCCAAGACCTTATTTCGGGTCATTCTTTCCAACACTTAGAGGTATTTTTATTGAAATTACAGTAACAGTTTTGACTGATTTTAGCAATAGTCTCTTTTTAGCTGGAGTATTATTTTCATATTCTAGTATTCAATTTGCAACTGGAAGTTCTGTAGGTGGAAGTTCTGTAGGGTAAATAAGCATCATGCTGTAGTATATACTGTTTAAGTATTACAAATTGTCTCTTAGTCAGCATTTTAAGTGTCTGCTGGATTCAATACAAGGGAAAATAAATCTTTCTTTTTCTTTCCAAGTTGCGGATTCCAACATATCGTGACAAGCCTGGAACAACACCGATAGTACAGAATATGCACCAGGTAGAGATTAGATACTGATATTGTATATAACCCCAGACAAAGCTAGAGATCTTTCATTCTTGTACTTTTAACTTGTTAGAAAAGATTGGTAGCAAATCATCATATACTTTGACAATAACGAAATCCACGGTCTATGAAACTTGGAATGGAGGAGTCCCAAATTGGATTCTTCATAAAATGGATATTCTAACACAGTTATCCTAAGCAGGGAGAGATATCCAGGTCCTGGAAGAAGATAGTTGGCTGACAGAGTTACTAACCTGAATCCCTTCAATGTCTGGATGGTTTGGGGGTTTTTTTTGAGGATGAATCCAGAATTAAGTTTTTCGCCATACAAGATGGATACAAACCAAATCTATTTGTGCTTTCACATGCAGTTGTATGAAACAGCTTTAGTATTTTATATCTTTTCTGGACTGAAAGTTACATGCCTGTAAGTGGTGTGTGTGTGTGTGTGTGTGTCTTGGGGGAAATCTTGCTCTTAGAACACAAATAGTTGTGCAAGTAACGTACTATATGTTGCAGCAGTACATAAATAATTAGGGTATATACTGTCTACTGTCTGTAAGCATTTAAGGGAAACCATTTCATTTAATACCTAGGTGTTCTGATGACTAAAAACCAAGCATTGCGATGTCTTTTAGGCAGATGCTCAGATCTCCATGGCTTTACCGACTGTTCATGAAGTAGATCTTTTCAGGTAGGAGTTTGGACTGATTGATTTCTAGTTGTGAACTTCCACATGTCAAAGATTTCTGGTAGTTCCATAACACATCTCATGGCTTGCAAGCTAACACTTACCAGTGTTGGTTTTAATATTCTTTTTCTGTAAAGTTTGCTAAAATACAGTTTTATATGCAGGCTGAAATTGCAATAAATAAGCAAGTTCATTAAATGTTCCATTTTACAAGAGTATTTTATGGTTTTCAAATTACTGTTAAAATACAACTGCAAACTTCCTTTTTATCCCTTTATTAACCAGAAGAAATATGTATTTTCTGATGTCAAATGTATTAAAATACCTCAATCTGTTTTTAGGTGTTTCTGTCCGGTGTTCTTTCACATTCAGATGCTTTGGGAGTTGGTGCTGCTGGGAGAACCACTTGTTGTGATGGCACCTTCACCATCAGAGTCTTCAGAAACTGTGTTGGCCCTTGTTAGGTAAGTGTAGTAGAGCTTCCTAATGAATTGCTAAGGAAGTCAGTGTAAGATTCCAGCTGAGTGGACCTTTGCTTGGTCTGAGTGTGATTACAAATTACAGATTTTAAAGTTGCTTGTGTCTTTCATGAAGGTTTGCACTGAATACGTAAACCAAGCTCATCCTCTCTGTACCTTACAGCTGTATTTCACCACTGAAGTACTGCAGTGATTTCAGGCCATACTTCACCATCCACGACAGCGAATTCAAAGAATATACAACTCGCACACAAGCCCCGTGAGTAAATCAAGCTCTCTGGGGAAGATGTTGCTCAAAGCCACTGGGAACCAAAACTTTGTGTTAAAGTACTGTTGTAGCTATTCTGAATTTCTGTTATTAGAGAATTAGGTTTAGACTCTTTTGTTAATAAGATTTATCTTGCAGAGTGCAGTAATTAGCTGATTTAAGTTTTCACTCCAGTTAGATAGGAAAAAGAAATTATGAAACAATGCCATACTTAAACTAGGCTTGAGCTTCATAGGATACTTCTCTACAGAATAAATAAAGCTGCAATTGTGAAACCAAGAAAAGTTCTTGCTTTTCCATGAGCGTTTGTCTGTGCAACACCAGCTGCAGAGTAGCTCCTTGGGAAATTCTGCTGTAATTGTTTTCATTTTAATTAACTGCTAAAGAAAGTGACTTGTAGAATTCAACATCTGTACAGCTGTTTTGTAAAGCTAAGTCAGTTAGTGTCCTAGTTGAGACAATTTAAAAATCAAATATATCTTCACTAAATTTCTTATGTTATTTATTATGTAAATAATTCAGAAATTAAGCTTATTTTTTTAAGAGTGTGAATGTCCAAAACCGGTGATGTTTGAAACTGCTTTAAGAACACATTTTTCCCCTTTATTTTTTTTAAATCCTGCTCTTATTTTGAGAGTATACATCTCCAATATTTATTAATGTAAGTTACTTAAATGCAGCTTGATTTGGGAATGGAGTGCATTTGTTAGATGCACTGATCTTTTAATAGATAAATTTCTTGTAATGTCAGAACAGGCAGAGGTTGTTGGTTTGGATTTTTTGTTTGCTTTGTTGGTGTTTTTACTGTAGTTTTCCTCTCAATGGCTGTATTGCCAGAGATAGAGCAGTGGAAAAACACATAAACATAGGCAATATGTTTTATATTGTGTTCCATGGGAATGGTTATGCAGCATGTAATTTAGTTTCTAAAAATAATTCCAGGAAGAATTTGGTTAAACTTTAGTAACCCATGTTTCAAAACTGCATCCACTCCTCTGTAGCAAAATAAAAAGGTTGGTCACTATGTAAGTTAGTATTTGAAATAGAGCTGAAATTGCTCTGAGTTTCTTATGGAAAGCAAAAAGTTGCAAAGATTGGAAATAGGTTTTAAAAGCAGTGGCTCTAAGAAGGTGAAGAATCCACATGATGCCAATTCTGTGTATTTTATTACCTTAGTAAGAGGGGAGCAGGGAAACTTAAGGACAGTGTACAGAAAGTGTTAAATTTGGGGATCTTGAAGACCAATCTGACAAAATGCTGATAACCTATTTTTAAGATGGCAGTTTCAGTGAAACTTGTTGCTATACTCCTTAGCTGATGTTTGACTGTAAAATGTATGGCAACCACTCTACTGAAAAATATGTTCATGTCTCATCATAGCAGTGCTCTAAATCCCAAATTCTGCAGGCCTGTGCTGTAGCAGCAGCACTGTGCTCTTACTGCCTCTTGTTCCTTGGGTGTCCCTGTGCACCCCCAAGCCAAATGCCAAGCATGGAGCAGACAGAAAAATCTGGCAGGTTGTGAGCTGGGGCACAGTGCTGTTAATGTGCTTGTGCTGAATCACTTGATAACTGCTGCTTAAAGCAAGTGGGTTATTGAGTGTCTCATTTTCTTAATGACATGCACATTCGAGTACTAAAGAGTTTGTTGTAATCAAACCTTAAAAAGTAGCAATTTGTCTTTCAAATATGGGTCAGATTTCTGCTCGTTAAAATGAAAAAAACAACATGTCACAAAACTCCAATAACAGATAATGCCCTGTACTCACCATTGCAGATGGGCAGAATTTAGCCAAGTGTTTAAGCAGATGATGTCATTTTTGTTCTTCACTGTCATTTGTACTTTAAGATGCCTCTGTCTTATTTTCTAAAACTTTAAAACTTTGATAAACATTTGTGCTCTCATGTGCAATTTAAAATGTAACTCTTAAATACCAAAGGAAAAAAAATTTAAGAATTTAAGTTGACCTTTTGTATTTGCTAAGGCAGAAACTCTTGCTGTCATATTTTAAACATTGTCATTATTTTTCTAGGCCATCTGTCATTCTAGGGGTGACAAATCCATTTTTTGCTAAAACACTTCAGCATTGGCCTCATATTATCCGAATTGGAGATATCAAACTTCCAGGTAAAGTAAGAATATCTTTTACAATACTATGTGACAGGATCTAGTTGTGTGCTTATTTATGAATGTATGTAATTATGTTCCATTAATTTAGTTTACTACTGACTAAATTCTCATGGATGTAAATCTGTCAAGTGAAATTAGACCCTTAACTGCTCTATGGCTTCTCTTTTCAAATCTAGTATATGAATAATAGAAATGCAAAAGGTAGTAATACTCATTAGCAGTAATGTTCTACCCTTCACAGAGTCCTGTTTTTTTATCTCTACCAATAAGGTATTAAAGTGAGATCTAACACATTACTGATGTTAATTTTTGTCTGAGTAGAATGTAATAAATCAGTCACAGCCAACACAGAACATAAGACCTAAGTGAAAGCTTAGTTTGAATGTTATAATAATACAAAACGTTGTTGACAATATTTTGATAATGTATTTCTAATCTGGCAATATTCCAGTAATTATTAATTGTTCAGTCTGGATGATTTCCTTACATGATTGAGTAGAATTTTCATGTAATCTTTGGATAACATGTCAGTTGCCAGCCTGTAGTAAAATACTGCACCACTGTAATTACTGTATGAAATTTCTGAATGTAGCTATTTGCTGTGACAGATTCATGATGCTGTTCTGACAGTGGGAATGCATAAATACGCAATTAAGATAAAACAATGTAAAATTAATTTTTGTAAAAGTTAATTTTAACTTCTGAATACACTGAATTATTTAAGGATGATGCACTGTGTTCAATGTAATTAGGCAGGCTTTTGCTTTACTTTAGAATACCATGTCTCTCTATGGTCAGAATACCTGTGGGGGCTTAGGGTAGTGTGGGGAAGAGTTACTTTGCTGCTGTGTAGTTAAGGTTTGGAATATAGAATCTTAATTAAACTCTGAAAAGCCATATAAACAAGTGGCCTTCAAAACTGATACATAGTTTCAAGTATGAAATTCTGGTTTTGATGTAGCTATGGGAAATGCTTAGTCAGGAAGTTGTAGAGATGTATCTGTTTGATCTGTTTTTAAAAATTTATATTTTATTTCTTTAGGGACCAAGAGAGGGCTTCTGATTATTTTTGTTGGGTTTTTTTTTTTATTTTCCCCCCAGTCTGCAATTTCAATAGCATTTTAACTGTTATTGTTTCTGAAGTCGAGCATCCAAACAGATTTAGGAGGAAGGTTCTGCTGAGGCTGCAAGACTGTTAACAGGGTTTAGAGTCTTCTGGTTGGAGCAGGATAAACTGGAAAAATTAAACAAAAGCCCTTAGTACGGCCCATGACAAAGGAGACTTAAATTCATTTTCTTGCAACACTTAATCCATGGCTACTGTTTTATTTTCTTCTATAAAATTTTTAGTTTTGCCAAGGTACCAAAGATTTTTTTCCATAAGTAGTTACACTTAGGGGAACAAAGGGAGATGAAGTAAAAATACGAAATTAAGAAAACAATTCTTCACTGCTATATATCTGTATGTTTATTTGGCTTCTTGGATTCAGGAGTCATCCTTTGGCTGCTTTTGTTTATTTGTGGGGTTTTTTGGTTCATTTTTTGCTTATTTGTGTTCTTGTTGGTTTTCAGGTATTTGTGGTTTTGTGTTTTTTATCTTTTCAACAAGGAATCCTTAAGTGAAGTGAAAAGTCTATTTCCTTTTATTCATGTGTTTGCTGGATGTTTCTGGATATATACGTGGATTCTTGTCAAAGTTTCTAATGTTTCTTACAATATTAGATATTCTTCAAGTAAGGTGGCTTTATGTGTTTTGGCAGGTGAAGTTCCAAAGCAGGTGAAAGTGAAAAAACTGAAGAACCTAAAAACTTTGGACTCTAAACCTGGTAATAACTTCAGAGTTCAATTTCCAGCATTTTAATTTTTAAAAGGCATGCACTGTTGCTCCTTTGGCTATATGCTCCTTTTTTTCTTTAGGTGTTTATACCTCTTACAAGCCATACTTGAACAAAGATGAAGAAATTGTTAAACAGTTGCAAAAGGTAATGGTGTAGGTCACTTTTAATGGAAACTGGTTTGTGTATTTTGTGTACTGTTGTACAGTGTTTTCATTTAAGGCTGCACTTCGTGTAATTGAAATGAAACTTGATTCTGGTTCTGGCCCCAGTTCATAACAAAATAGATGGATATTCACCCTCATTGTAGAAGGACTGCTGCCTTGTTAGCAGCTTCTATGACAATATGTGAATGGTAGGACTGAATAAGTTAGCTTAATAATTTAGAGGATTAAAGGCATTTATCTGTTCATCTGTTGAGGTTTTCCGTCCTCTGCCACCTGCACTGATCTCTTTGGTCTAAAAGTCTCACATATGAGGTGTACAAGAATCAGATCTTCCAGAGTTTAACTGATTTGTAAACACTTGTTTATAGAGACATTTCTTTCTTTGAGTTTCTTTACATGAAAATAAAAAAACCCAGAAATTGCAAAGACAAGTATCTGTACAAAAGAGCTTGATGGTATTGCTTTCCTTTCCTGGTTCAGGGTAGGAGGTGCTGTGTGTGGGCTTATGGCAAATGAATACAGAAACACTGCAATAAATGTTCATGAAAAGTAAACCCACTACAACAACCTACATACTTTGGAGTAATGGACTGACTGTGTTTTGGTTTGTTTTTTTTTTTAAGGGAATACAACAGAAACGTCCTACAGAAGCACAGAGTGTGATACTTCGGCGGTATTTCTTGGAATTGACAGAAAGTTTCATTATTCCATTAGTGAGTTCTTAGACTAATGGGGTTCTTGCATAAGTAATAAGGAGTAGTTTTCCTGGAGTTACCCTAAGTCCCATAGCTATCCAGTGTACCCCTGGAATCAATACTGGGTCCAGCTGGTGAGGCACTGCTGCCTCCTTCTGTCACACCTGACACTTGGCAGTGGCTCCACTCCCTGTGCCTTGGTCACCTTGGGGCTCTGGCCATGCCTGTGCCAAGCCTTGCTAAAGCAGAGATGGCCACAGCTCACACAGTGCTCTGTGGGTTAGTTCCAACTCTAATGTTTGGGTGAGGAACTCAGAAAATCTCTTCCAAACACTTGACACAAAGTGTGGTTCCTGTTTGGAATCACCCACGATATGAAGGTACCTGTGGACTGTTTCCAAAGGAAAGAGAGATTGTGTACCATGGGCTGAAGTTCAGGATATAGATATTCCATGTGTACGTTTGCTTCCTGTCTCTCTTTGCTTCAAGTCCTTCTTGAACTTTATTGGCTTAAAGTTCTGCAGTTGGATCTGTGTAAGATAAGCTCCTTCTTGTCTTCTCATGTGGTAAATATGCACAACCCCACCCTGTGCTAACACTGAGAAGAGAAAATGCTGCGGTCACAAGCAATAAGTAAACACACACGTGGACTGTGTATCTTTAATACTGGTTATGCAAACAACCTTTCCTTTTCCTTTCCCTAGGAACGTTATGTGGCAAGCCTAATGCCTTTGCAGAAATGCATATCACCCTGGAAGGTAAGGAAGTATAATTCGAATGAGCTGGAAATGGGTGATCAGAGAAGTTAAGGTCTGCTAATTTATTTTTTTTCCTATAGAGTCCACCACAGCTGAGGCAGTTCAGCCAAGATGATTTCATGAAGACACTGGAAAAAGCAGGACCACAGCTCACCTCAGGTTTAAAGGGAGATTGGATAGGACTTTACAGGTAATTTCTTTCAACAGCATAAAAAATATGTAAATTAAGACAGATCAGTAATGTTAATTTTGTTTTTTCTTAAGCAAACTTACAATCAGGATTAATTTGAATAAGACTTTCTTTTAGAATTTATGCTTTAATAGAAATTGATAGTGCTAAGTATACTTTTTTAATCTGTTTCTCTGCTAACATTACAGGTTTCTGTAGATTAATGTTATTAATGGTTTTATTTCTGGTTCTAGCCCAATTCCTCCTTCCAATCAAACACAAAGATAAAAATCGGGCTATTTCAAACTGAGCCTTGATTTTTATTTTTTTTCCCCTAAAATTTCCTAATCTTTGTTGTGTTACAGACACATGTTCTTTAGATTATTTTCTCAATCCTTGTCTTAATTAATAGAAGTACTTGTTAATCTCTACTTCAGAATATTACATCTTTTTGAAGGTAAATAGAGAAATGATCCTAATATCTTCTTCAATCTCAAATATAATTACATTTGGTGATGCAGAGAACACTGTTACCAAATTGCACTTAAAATATAAAATGTATTTTTCTTTGGTGTTTTACCAGGCATTTTTTGAAATCGCCAAACTTTGATGGTTGGTTTAGGAGCCGGCAGAAAGAAATGACACAGAAGTTAGAGGCCCTTCATTTAGAAGCACTCTGTAATGAGGTTAGAAAAATGTGTACTTACGATTATATTTATCATCTTGTAATAAAAATATATCCTCCCACAAGTCAGTTTTACTCCTGTTTTCATAGGCTGAACGTGGAATTGTTGACAGTTTTGTGAATTCTGATTTAGTGAAACATGATTTGTTAAACAAGTACGAACTAGAACTATCACAGCGAGAACAATATCAAATACAGTTCCCTTGTCATAACAACTGTCAAACAACTGTTAACATAACAATGGTTTGTAAAACATACCTTTAGTACTTTTTGTTTTGCTGTGTATTTTAAAGTTAAAAACACACACCCACTCCCAAAAAAATCTTTTTCCTCTTATTTGATACTGTTATTCTATTCAGCTTCCATTCTTGGCATCCTTGACAAAGTATTTTCGTTGTGATATAGTTTGTAGCTTTAAAGGTACAAATTCGGCAAATTTGACATTCGAATTGACAGTTAATTAGATGTGTTTAGTAAATAAGCCTACAACTGATCCACAGTAATTGAAAGCTGAGAAGTGAACTCTGTTTATATATAACAAAATACCACAAAAATACTCCTATGTTGTAAGATCCATCCCCTAATTAAGAAGCCAAAGTGGGTATCAATATAGTGTGAGCTGGAACAACTGATAGAGAAAGGAATTGCAAGAGAAGACATTGTACAACTAGAGAGGGAATAGGAAGAAAAAAACCAAAGTAAGGCAACATCACAGCTTTAAAACAAACAAGAAAACAAAATTGCTGTGGTTATTTTTCAAAAACCATTTGTTTTTATCCCTTGCCTAGTCAATTCCCAAACAACACAATGTAGCAAATCCAAGCAGATTGTTCAAATAGAGCAGCCCAAATAATTTGCAGGTCAGTTATACAACTTAGACTCTATCCAACTGCATTTGACATTAGCTTAATCAAAGAAAAGGAAATGTGTTACAAATTTATTACCAATTCTGCTCCTTTATTGTTTCTTCTTTTGATCCACAAAGAAAGGTATCTTTGTACATGAACAAATGTCTTTCATAGGTGAGTTGTAAGGGGGTAGGGAAACAGAACTTCCCTAAGAAAATTCTCTTGATTGTATCTTACTAGTTATCAACTGTGATCTCCTTTAATGCCCTAGAAACAGTAAGCACTGCCTTGAACTACTTTAATATTGTATTGTGCTGGCAGTTCTGATTTGGTAATCATTCACTGGCATTTTGCATTGTAGATTTTTTTTTTTTCAAACTAAGCCTGTTTGGCAAGATTTTTTTCCCCATTAATTTATTTGTATTGTGTTTGTGTGCAAGTTTGCTGTTATGCAAAGTACTGGGCAAACATGCAAATAAAGCAGATTTTGCAGTTCACAGTAAAGACAGTGCATGTGTAAAATGAGGTTAGCAAATGGCATGGGAATAAGGAAAATACCTCTTCTGAGCATCATGTATAGATTGACTACTTTTGAAAATTACGTATCTAACCATAAATATTTCAATGCTTAATTTTTTTTATTTTAGAACTTGGTTTTCTGGAGTCAGAAGCATACTGAGGTAGAAACAGTGGATCTTGTCTTAAAGCTAAAAAATAAACTGGTAAGTAAATGAATTGAACGTGATTTAGCTACATAAAAGCATTATATAGTTGTTTTTGCAAGTACATAAATACTCTTCATGATCTAGGTAGTTTAGAGAGTCAGTTGTTCATTCAGGCTTTTAAAACAAAAACAGTTAATTTCAGCCATGCCTGAAAAGTGATTTGGTTTCCCAACATCATCTGGCTATGTTGGGAGTATTGTATTGCTGGGGTTTTTTTTAACTAGTTGGAACTCTGTGACTGATCTGAATTCCCAGGGAAGAAGAAAACCAAATTTTCTTGCTATTACTAAAAGTCCAAATCAGTGTTGCTCTCGCTGTTGTGTGGTTGCTGAGGAAACCTGCTGTTGTCCAAATTCCTACTCAGCCAGCAAATCAGGAATTCATTTTCCAGATTTTCTAATATATGATTTTGATATTTCTTCACGTAAACCTGCATTTTTAGTAGAAATCATGTTTTCTGGTACCTTTGCAGTTGCAGGCTGACAGAGAACATCTTCCTGTGAAAACTGACACACTGAAAAAGCTGCAGACACACATCAATGATATTATACTGGCACTGCCAGATGACTTACAGGACATCTTGCTCAAAACTGGCACAACATGATTTCTACTGGGTTTTTTTGGTGCAGAAAACCGAAAGGCAAGTAGTCTCACAGAAGACAGTGGCTTACCAAGTTTGGACAGCTCTAAACAGTACATTAACACTACAAATGGACTGTACTAAAAGTATAGCCCACTATACAATTTTCACTGTTTTTTCCACTTAAATACCAATGCAACTAAAGGGATTTTTGTGTCTAATATTGTTTGAAATAAGTGCTCTTAAAGAATAATCTGTGGACATATGAAGCTGTGCCACAGTATAGGACTACAGTGCAGTGCTGGCATTGCAGAATGTTTTCCAATTGGTGCTGCTATACCCAATCCTACTCAGGGGTAAGCAATCTTGATTCTGTACTGTCCTGTTGATGTAGTATCTGATTGGTTTTTCTTTCTTTTTTTCTTTTAGTTTTTAGCTAGTGATAAGTCCAACTGACATATTGGGTGACTTGGCCAGAATACCTGGTAGTTGAGGAATTTTACTGGTAAATCATGGCTTTCAAAACTGTTTCAGGAACAAGTGAAATGATCAGATCGGTTCTTTCTACATTTCTCCATTTTACCATCTTTCCAAAGTGATACTAATTTAGCATCTTTAAAGAAGAGAAGGCAGCTGACAAAAATTTCCTGAAGGGAAGTCTCAACGTCGGTTAATTAGGGTGCTCTTACACGCCTTAAATAAAGTAATTATATCCTAATTTGTGGTTTTAAACTGCTGACATCCCAGGATTTTGAGTGGATCACTAGTGTAAATGTAAGTATGCAGCGTTCATCACAGGAAATAAACACTGTGGTGTTCTAATAGGGATTTTGAAATCAGGGGTTTTGGTAGAGTTAGCTGATGCACAATCTGTTTCAGTTGGAGATCATACCAGTTAGCTCCTGTTATAATTTTTAACTTTATTATTTTTGGCTTAAACCAGTCAGGTGTTTGAGGAGGTAATGAGGCTGGAGGGAAAAGATGTTGGCTTCAGTTGAAATAAGCCTCTGGACAGGTCAGACTGGCAAAAAAAATTGTAGCATGAAATTATTCTCAGTATGTGCATATAGCAGACATGCATAAAGAATAATTTCCTCTTGCATATTAAGCAGCAAGAATGGGATGTTTTAATCTTCTTGAACGAGTTTCAGTGGTATATAAGAACTCAGCTGCTCCACATGCAGTGTTGTACTTTGACCAGTTTCAAGTAGAGTAAACATAATGCCATAGTGTACACACAGCATATACTTTTATATGTCAAGTGGATCACAGTTACTGAAAAAAACCACTCTGCTTTTAAGTGCTTGGATAGAATTTTTTAAAACTTATGACATAATCCTGCTATGAGAATATGCTTTTGTATAACAAATACTTCATACCATCTTTCTAAAAATGTCTTATTTAGATATAAAGCGTCACGTTATTTTTATGAAAATAATGTATTTTAATACTGTTATGTTTTGTATACAATTACTCATGACCAAAAGTTTAATGTATCTATTATGTTACTTAAACTATACCACTTCAGCATTAATTGCTAACTTGCAAATTTTTTTTGCACCCCCTGGTGAAAAGCATTTCTAATCCAGAAATTAAGTGGCCATTCATACCCTAAATTATCTTAAATATTTAACTGGAGCACTGTATAATTTCTTGGAACCATGTCAACTGGTAACAACTATGATAACTAGCACATGACTGCAAATACGTATTTTTTTAAACAAAAATAAAGACTTTGATTTTTTTTTTTTTCTCTTTGGAAGTTATGTGACTTAGATGATGGGTATATTTGGTTTGTTTGGGTTTTCCCCTCTCTTGTGTAAGCAAAACCATTTAGCTTGCAGAGACTGCTGCTTGATGAAGCTGTACCCCTGAGCTGACCAGAAATGTGATGGAGTGGTGTTGTAGTTTGATTATGCATCATGGTTGGAATATGACAGAGCTGCAGCATCCTCAGCAAAGCAAATAGCAGGGCCTGGATTCTAAAGTATGTGTTCACTTCTAAAGCAAGTGTTTATTAGACTGTACTGAAAGAACTGAAATAATGAAAGGTATCAGTAAGAATAGGCCGGCTTGGAGATGTAGAAAGTAGCTGTCCTCAAGTTCAGGCAAGCTTAACTTTCCTGGAAAAAAAAAGGGAGTGTAAATACTGAATGCTCTGAATAGAAGATAGGTAAGTATTGGAAACCTAGAGCTGAACTCCTTAGATTATAGCTTCGTGATAGTTTCATAGTTGATCAGAATCATATTAACATTTTAAGCACTAACTAGATTAAGTTATGATTTATTTATTTTACAAAAATACACCTTTCCATCTTAATTTACATCTGCTTATTTGTTCAGAAGAACATAATTTAGTACTAGAATAAGGTTTTCAACATGATACCTAAGAGTAGCTGTGGATGCCTCATGCCTCGCAGAGTTGTTCAGGGTGGGGTTGGACACTGACTACCTGCTCTAGTGGAAGGTGTCCTTGTCCAGGGCAGGGGCTGGACTGGGATGATCCAACCATTCCAACCCAAACCATTCTATCATTCTACGAAAAGAACAGCCTCATTTGTCTCACTCAGTAGCCAACCGTTTGGATGTTCCAGGACTGTCTTGAAGGTGATCTTTAGTCTAGGATAAGTAAACACCTGTTGACAGAATGTTGACCCTGGCATGGTTCAGTTTCACTCCCCTCTCACTTCCCTGGGTCGGCTGCTCCCAGTTTGCTGCCGGGAGCCTGGGGACGCTGGGGAGGCTCAGGGCGGCTGCGGGAAGCTGGCCCTGCTGTGACCCGTCCGCCTAATAATAACTGCTATAGCAGGGGATATAGTAATACAGTAATGGTAACATGTCACAGCGCTGCCTTTTGTTGGTCTGATTCGGTTTGGTTTTTAGGAGTCGGGTTGTTTTTTTCCTTTATTACGTGTCCCTGTCGCTACTGGGGTGCATTTGGAGGCTCTCTGAGGACTGGTGTTGCCAGTGTCGCTGTTGCCATCCCCGCGGCGGCGAGCGGAGCGCTCCCGGCGCTGCCCCGTGTCCCGCGGCTGGGCGAGGCCCGCTCGCACCCGGCGTGCCCCGCGCCACCCGGAAGCTGCGCGGGGCGGGCGGGCGCTCCCGCCTACATCCCCCGTCCTGCCCCGCGGCGGCGGCAAGTGCGCGCGGGGTGCCGGGCGGCGCGGCGCCTGCCGGGAGCCGTAGTCCCCGCCGCGCTGGGGCCGTGTGGCGGAGGGCGGTGCCGCCGCCGGGGGATGTGGCGAGTGTGACGTGATTTTGTCCGCGTTGGAACCGGGGCGGCCACGGCGAGCGTGACGTGGCAGAGACCGAGCGAGGTCCTCGGTCACAGAGCACCCGCCGCCGCCGGGCTCCCCTCGCGCGCGGAGGGATCCGTGCGTGCACACCGGCCGGGCCGCGCTCCCTCCCGCCCTCCTTCCCTCAGCGCTCCCCCGCCGCCGCCCAGCGCCGCCGGAGCCGCCATGGGCCTCACCATCTCCTCGCTCTTCTCGCGCCTCTTCGGCAAGAAGCAGATGCGCATCCTCATGGGTGAGGGGCACCGCGGAGCCCGGCCCGGCCGGGGCCGCACGGCCGAGTCTCGCCGGGCGGGGGAGGGGAGGCCGCAGAACGGGCCGCGGGTCACGGCGGGGGAATCGCCTCGTCCCGGTCTGCGGGGCGCGGACACCGTGCCGTGCCGCTCCCGTGGGCTGGGGGGGCGTTGGGAGAGCGGCGGGGAGGGGAGGGGGCTACGGATCGGGTTGTATTTGCCCTTCCTTTTCTCCCGCCGTGTTGCCGTTCCTTTGCCTGCCTTGCCCGGCGGTCCCGGCGAGGCCAAGCGCCGCTGCCGCCCCTGCTCCGGGCCGCGCGCCGAACAAAGATGGGATCGCGGCCGGGCACTGCCGGGTGTCCCCGGGAGAGGGGCGAGCGAGCCCCGGCCGTGCCCTCCTGGCCCGGCACTGCGGCTCCGCGAGCAGGATGTGACAAAGCCTGGTGTGTGCAACACCAGGGGCGTAAGAACTGCCGTATAATGGCCGATTTTCGGCAGCTGTAGGGAGCTGTAGTGGCTGTATCCTGACTCTTGTGAAAGGGCGTTTCGGTACAGCATCTGTGGGCATTAATTCTGTGCCTCGTGTACAAAGCCATAAAACTCTCTAGATTGCTCTTGCAGTGCTTGTTTAGTATTACTGTCTCCCCATAATGATTTATTTCAAATATCCGTTTATTTTAGAATTATCTGTTCCTTTGACACGGACTGTGTAGGAGTTGGAGCCAATGGGTCTTGAAGATTCTCACTTTCAGATTATAGTTCAAAAGGTCAAAGCCAGCACATACTGCATTGGTATTTCCTCCTCCGCTTCAAGTTCTTCCCTGCCTTCTTCCACCCACCCACCCACCCCTGCAATCTTTATGTACAAACAGTTCTTAGCCCCTAAATTTTTCTCAAATTCTGTTACCAAAGTGAATGGAATTTGGTTCATGGCCGTTGACTGAAGTAGCTTGTCCTAAGGAACTATATAAAGTGCTCATTTTAATATAGCCAGCAATGGGAGTGAGTTCTAACTGTGAAACTTCCTGGCACACACCCATCCCTAATGCTGCCTGGGTATGCACAGCAGACACAGTAGTGCAGCTTTTTTAAATTATAATCTTTCAGGTTCTCCATATATTTTGTGATGACAAAGTTCATTATTGCATACGCAGTATTTTTTATTGTATCTTATCTGTTTTAAATTAGAGACTCTCATCCATTTCAAAATAATCTGACTAGTTTATTCTTTGAGACAGCTTAGTATATGTGTTGGTTTCAAGGAGGTGATTTGGTTGTCTCCCTAACAGCCAGACTCTTTATACGACTCTTAATGAATGAAGTCAAGTCTTCAAGTGAGCTTGACTGTAGGATGCAGGATGAAACAGTGTCTGTGGTATTTGTAGTTCTGTTACATTCTGCAAAGTACTGAAAACAGGAAAGTGATGTCATACAGATCAAAACTGCTTGCAAGGCCTTTCATTGGTAGGAAATCAGGTCGAATTTAGGTTAGAGATGGCTTTGGAAGGTGCACTCTCTAGCAGTTTGTTCAAATGAATTTATTTTTTTTATTTCTTAAAAATGTTGATTTTAAGGCCTTATATTAAAATGCAGGATTGGATCAGGGCACCAGACAGCACCATATTTGTTACGTAGAATAGAAGAGTAAAACTTGGGGTGTGTTGTGGTGAGAGTGTGTCATAGAACATAAAGTGGATGTTCAGAAGCAGAATTTTGCACTGGATATGACATAACCTGTGTATACCTGTAACATAAAAAAGAATCTCTTCATAGCATTCTACATCCTATATCAGGACTTTGAGGAGAGCTGTCTGAGTGAATACTGGGACAGAATTAAAACTTTTCCTCAGGGTTATAATTTTCAGTGTATAGTTTAAAAATGGGCTGTACAAGGCCAAGCATTTGAGTTTCCATATGTGGTACACCAATTAAGAAATAACTTTATGGGTTAAAGTACTTCAGGGAAAAATATTATGTGAGTTGATAATGAACAGATGATTAATTTATAATTCTAACTTCCTTTTCACAGCTTTCTTCTGTTTCTGCAGAATTGAAGACAAATCAGAATTAATTTAGCTCCTAAAACAGACTGTATGTTATTGAGTTTTGCAGAATTTGAATATTTCTCATCGGGGACCATTACCAACAGCTCACTTATCTTTTATGTTCTCAAACTACATTTTCGTGTTACATTTATGATAAGAGGTAGACATTTAATGTTATACTGTTCCTGAAACTTTGTTTTAAAAAAATGCACTTGTATAAATAAGTATTTTTCAAAAATACTGAGTTACTGTTTGGAAGAAATGCATGAAAAAAGATTCACACATTTTCTTTATAAATAGGCATAACATGAGGGAAAAGAAAAAACTGTGGGATAGGGTTGAATGTCTGAAAGTCAGATTAGGCAACTGGGGCATTAAGAGTAGAAACACTGCATTCTAACCCTACATGTACCTGTCTGTGAAACTTCATTCATGGTTTCTTGTCCTTGAAAAAAAATATTGATTCATTGCGAACCTTTCAGTATCATAATTTAGCGTTCTGTCTCTTGGTGTGGCTGTGCAAGTGTTAACTAACATAATAACTACTCAGGAGCATCAAATACAAAGGTAATTATTAAATAGATTGGGTGGAAAATGTCAGATTCTTTGGGAATTGTGTCACTGTCCAGATCATGACCATTTAGCAGTTTTTTATTTGGAGGGGAGGGTGTTGTTTTCTACAACTGTTGGTTTGCATGCTGTTGGCTTTCTGTAGCTTTTATGAACTTTTGTGCTGCAATAACAGAGGCAGCTTGATATTCAGCCACCAGTGATCAAAGTAGGAAGTTGGTTAATGAAGAATGTAATTTGGTCAGGGGTGATGTTCCCAGGGACAAGTGAACTACAAGCCTGAGATTTAGAAACACATCTGACAGGCTGTGAATAAAACACTTTTAAAGAGGAGTAAAGGGCTTAGAACCACAGTGATTTTAGCAGTGCCTGAAAGCATTGTAGATTTTTTTTTCTCCAGCTAGAGGAAGAGGATGTTTGACTCAGTTTAAAGATAAATGGTTGCAAATACAGGTCTGTGCTTCTCATTTGTACTTTATTGTAATCTTGGTGCTTTGCAGTACAACTGCTAAATGTTATGCCCTTCACTGAGTCTTACACCTTGGTCTTGACAGTGGTCAGTCAGGCAGTAGAATCTGTGAAAATGTAGAATTGGAAATTTACTGTGGGGATTTAAGATGTAGATTTTGGTGAAGTTTGTGACGTGGCAGTAGCTCATAGGTTTACATTTAGTGTTCAGTTCGAATGTAAGGGTGTTTATTCTTGGATTACTAAAAGCAGTAGTTACACTTCTACCAGCTCAGAAGATTAAATGTGATTTAGTGCCCTGAAAATTTTTAAGAGGGTGGTAAATTGCAAATTGTAGTAAGAAATATGAATGGAGGCTATGCTTTTAGTTACTTCCTTCTTTAGACTTCATAACATTTGCAGTTTGGCCAAAAGAGGCATTTTTTGCAAATAGGGTCACAGTGATTTACACAAGGTCCTTCCTTAGGAGGCTCAGTTAAGCTTCTGCCTCCAGTGTGAAGTCAGAAGCAAACAGTATCCATAACCCCATAACTCAGCCTGCCTCAGTGCAAAGTCCAACAGCTTAATCAAGAGCTGTGGGTAAGAGTGGATTTAAGCAAAGTCTCTGGGCTTTGTGGTTGTGTAGCACTGAAGCCTTCTTCCAGCACCACTGAGGTGTTGCTGGGTCCTGGTACAAGGGTAGAGTGGGTAACTGGGGCAATATTTTCTTAATTTAACAAAAAGTTTAAAATTCTTGACTAGTTTCTGATTTCTTAGCTCTGAATCATGTCTTCAAATTGATGTTGATACCCTGTGTACATTCTTTGAAATGAGATTAGCTTTTTTCTTTGTCTTTATCTGTGTAAGTATTAAAACCTCAAATAAACCTCAAATACACTCTAACAGTTTGTGTAGACAATGGCAGCTTTCTTACATTGTTAATTTTAACAGATATTGTCAGTGCTTGTTATATTGATAATGGAGGGTTTTTTTGGTGAGGAGCAATAACATAAGAGATTTGAGTAGTAGTTGTAACTATAATTGGTGGTTTGCTAAATGATCTTATCAATTTACTGGAAAAAAACCCTATCATATCATGTACAGGCATTATATGTTCTTCTCAAGATGTAGGCATTCTACAAATGCTTACTTGAGATTGAACTGTGTGAAAATAATGTTGGGCTTCAAGCACTGTGCTGTTAAAAAAATTGGGTTTTGGCATAGATGGAGTATTTGAGAGTTTTGAAGTCGGCTTAGAGGGTTTTGTAAGGCGACCTGACACTTCGCTGGTGTGGGGAAAATTGTGGCATTTACAAGTTCCATGACTTGCAAGTTCTTGTGTAACTTCACCATGACTTTTTTTGTTCATGCTTGTTTGTGGTTCTGAAAGAGACCAACTCTTAAACAATAGCAAACTAAAACCCCTTAAATTTCATTTTGAGAATTTTGGGAGTCAAGGAGCTTTGTTTTTGATGGTAGATTCCCACCCCACCCTCTTTCTTTCATGCTTTCATGACATTAAGAATTAGTACAACCTTTTTTTTTTTTATTTTTTAACATGCAATGACACTACCAAAGAAACTGCTTTGGTATGTTTAATCCTGTGCACACTATTAGAATATAGGACAATTATAGATAGGTTTTTTAATTAGTTTGCTGCAACAGCATTTTGTGTCTTGAGAAAGTGGAGGTTTTTTCAAGAGTTTGGTTTCATTCTGAGTAAGTAGGTAATTTTGAATTCCAGTTTTTTGCAATGCTAAGGAAACAGTTGTATTATTAATAGGCAAGTCACAAAACCACTTAAAGCTTAATATATTGCAGTGGCAGAGTGGGAAGTTAACTGAGATCACTTAAGAATATGTGTTGTCCTTATCAAATGAGGATAGCATTTGGTTTCTTGTGAAAGTATTCATTAATTCTTTTGATGGGGGGTATTTTTGTTTGGGCAAAATGCTATTGACTGGTTTAAGTTTCACAAATAGACATTTTGTGCTGTGGTGTTTAGCACCTGCTGTTTACAGAGGTGCTTGTGTGCTAGGTATTGGGTTCTAATTTAAAGAATTCTATTTTGAGTTACATTTGTGTGTTCTAAAATGCATAACAATAAGCAGTTCCACAAACAGTTTTAGAAAACTGCATTGCATGCTTGCAATGTTGGTGATATGTCTCAAAAAAGTCTTTGAGGCTTCATTTTATCTTAAGGATCACATATTTACCACGTGGCTTACATTGAGAAACAGCAGGCTTAAATTTTATTTTAGCAACAGAAGGGCAAATTTAAGTGCAGAAGGTCTGCTGTAAAGACCAATAGTGGAGACTCCTAATGGAGGCATCCTAGTGCATCTCAAAGTATAGAAGTGATATCCCGAAGAAGAGTTACAGCCCTTGGGGTATATGTGGAGGGATGATGAGAGATTTCTGATGTATGTGGTTTTGTCAGGGCTACAGAAATGTTTTAGCAAAGGGAGGAGAGACTGGAATGAAGGACACAAGAAGTGTCTTTCGTGGATAGTGCCATCTTGGGTTGGCCCATGTGCCTGTGAAGCTGAGCTTTGCACAAAGCTGAGTGAGGCCTTCCCCAGCTTTGTGAAGTAACAAATGTGTGATCAGTTAGAAACTCTGTGCTGCTTGTAGATTGTTGCTAGGCTTTTAAAATCTTCCTCATTTACACAGAAGGAACTTTCAAAGTGAATGATAAAGCTTAATTAACACAAATACTAAGGAAGATTACTAGAAACTTGTTTTCTTCATGGCTTGTTCTCTCTCAGTGCTGGGCAGAGAAGATGGGGAAAAACACAGTAGTTTATCAGCAATGAGTTAAGAATGTTTAAAAAGTTGTTCTCAGAAAAAAACCCCTAGTACTCAGCATGTAAAATTGCATGTTTTTAAATTAGCAGGTTGTAGTTCAGTTGGTGAAGTAAATTAATTTTTTTCTCTTCCTTCTAGTTGGTTTGGATGCTGCTGGTAAGACAACCATTCTTTATAAACTGAAACTAGGAGAAATCGTCACCACAATTCCCACTATTGGTAAGATCACAAGTTCTTGTATCTTCATTCTTGTTATTCTAAACCTGACAGGCCTCTGAAGGGTGCAGGGTTTTGGTATCTTTGTTGTTAGAATTAGAATCAAGACAAACATGAACTGTCTGGTGCTGCCATAACATAACTTTGTCAGACCAAAGATACATCCAGACTAGAATCCTGTATCTGACCGTGGCCAGGAGCAGCTGCTCAGGATAGGAACCAGATCAGTAGCACTACTTCCCCCAAACATCATGAGTCTCACAGCTTGTGGCTGAAAAGATTTGCTCAGCCACTTGGATTGAAGTGATTCATGTTTTTCCCCTCTTCAATCGGTTTGCTTCTTATCTAGTTTTATCTGCTTGATCAATTCAGTATTGATAAGGCATTTGATGCATATTTGGGAGAAGCATAGCTTAGGAAGTATCTATCTTTGACATGGTTAGAATTATGTTTTAACACTAGAATTAACTATTTCTAATTACTGAACTGCTTCATTTTTAGGTTTTAATGTGGAGACGGTAGAATATAAAAACATTTGTTTCACAGTTTGGGATGTTGGTGGTCAAGATAAAATTAGACCTCTTTGGAGGCATTATTTCCAAAACACACAGGTAAGAGTTCTCAGATGGCAGTAGTTAAAGACCTGTTTTGTAAAGCTTCATTGTGTTTTCTAGAGTATATATGCAAAGTTGTTTTCTTTCTTTCAGAAGGGCTCTGCACTACTTCCTGCAACTTCCGAGGGTACCCAGATTTTATTCTAGCTGAAGCTAGTTTGTTACCCTGAAGGTTTCAAGCCTAGTTGTGAGTGTAGCTTCTCAAGGATCAAGTCCTTTAGGATCTACCAGTGTTCTGTAATGTTCCAGAGCAACTGGTTTGTTGTGAGGAACTCTTAAGATATATGGCTTTTACTATGCTAAATCAGTGTTTTTAGTAAGCTGAGTGTCTAGAATATGGCTACAGATCTTGTTATCAGTTGATTAAAAAGTGTCAGCTTCACACTGATGTGGCTGCAGTCAGTTTTTGTGACATAAATATGATTCCTTTGGTTCACAAGTTGTGAGGTAAGTTGCTTATTAGTATCAGAGAACTTTTGAAGTGGGTTTGTTTGGGTTTTTTTTTATGTTGAATACAGAACTGTTTCCATGATACTTGAGTGCAGCATGATGCATTATGATTGGTACAGAAAAATAGAGAGGTCTGGATTGACCAAAGGGACCTTGCACCATACTGTTTTGAATAGAGTAATAGAATTCAGTTCCTTACGACTGTCCTGTTACTGACCACTTTTTTAAAAGATACTTCTCTTTCCTTGAAGAGAATAATAAAAGTAAGGTTTTCAGACTGAAAGGTTAAGAGTAAATTGTGCAAGAAGGACACTCGAATAACAGAGATGCTGTTGGAAACACTGTTTGGTACAAAGCTTTTAAACAAATTCAGGCATTACATTAAGGGTTTGGGTTTTTTCAGTGAAACATGAGATGGTGGAGCAGCAGTTATTTTCAGTACAATGAATGAAAGGGGAGAAGGAAGAGCTAGTTTATGTAATTGAGCTGTGGTTTTTTTCCTAGCTTTATTTTGAAGTCAAGACTTAGATAGTTGTTCAGACACACATCATGCATTGTTTAAACAGAAGTTTCTGTTCAATTTTTCCCCTTTCTTAGGTAAGCAATCACAGTATTCAATAGGAGTATTTTGGTGGTTTTAAAATACTGCTGCACATTTACATTGTTTTTTTGAAATCTGCTTAACCTTCTACAGGGCCTCATTTTTGTGGTAGACAGCAATGACAGAGAGAGAATCCAGGAAGCAGCAGAAGAGTTGCAGAAAATGGTAAATATCAATATCTTCTGAAGTATCATTCTTGTTAGATTGAGTTTGTCATATTTTTGGATGTTTCCCAGTTTCCCTAAGATATTTAGGATTTAGAAGTTTTAGGGAGTTTGTACAGTGCATATTGTATTCGCCTAGTAATTCTGGGTCACATAGTGCACCAAGTTGTAATTTCAACTCTGTAAAGAGCTAATAATGTGTCAGAACTTTTCATTCATTAAACCTTGATAGAAATGCAGCAGAAAAATTGGTGCTGGAGAGTATTTCATCAGCAAGGTGCCCATGAATTTAAACTTTGTAAAGTGAAAGATGATTTCCTTAATTGTAGGAGTTCTGTTGTATACTCATTAAATTTCACTCAGTACTTACTAGTGACTTCAGGAGCAAGAATGAAAATGCTTACAATCCGTAAATCAGTATTTAGATTTTTTTTTAGTGTTTGTTGAAGTAACTGAGTTACTTAACTGAGGTAATTTAATAACATGCCTGTTTTTTCTGTTAGCTTCAGGAGGATGAGCTGCGAGATGCAGTGCTGCTTCTGTTTGCAAACAAACAGGATCTGCCAAATGCCATGGCAATCAGTGAAATGACAGATAAACTAGGTCTTCAGTCTCTGCGTAACAGAACTGTAAGTGCTAAACTTTCTGATTGCTGAACTCTTTTCTCCATCTATTATATATCATACATGCAAATTTCCTCTAAAGGAAAGGGAAGTTGTCACCTTTTTCTGTAGAAAGATGCAGACACCTGCTGTTAAACTTTTTAATGTGTAATTTAGGTCCTTGTTCAAAATAAGTGGTTTAGAAGTATAATCCAGTGTGTTGCAGGTGTTTCATTTCTCACCTTTTTCTGAAAACATACAAATACTCCAGTCCATCTCTGAGATATAGCCATCCAACATTTGACAAAGTGTGTGATGGACTTTCCTGTTTTCTAAGTATTCTCAGGGAGCAAATGCATTCTGCATTCCCACCTCCAGGAGGAAATTAGATAGCTTCTGAAGCATTACATTCCATGTGCTCAAGCTTTAGAGACATCAGTTTGCTTCACATAAACCATCCCACCTTTTGTAGTCTCAGTGTCTGTGTTGACACACTAAGATCCTGTCCATAAAAGCTGTTTCAGAGATCCATTCATTTAGATAATTCCCTGTTCACTTCCGGAAGAGCAGCTTTTCTGAGACAAGTAGTTTTCAGCATGTAAACCAAATACAAGTTCTGTATTTGTTTCTTGATGCCTTAAACTGTGTTTTAGCCTTTAGTAAGCCAACACTTGAGTTTCTGGATAATGTCTGAACCTCCTCTACTCTGTATGTACTTCTCAAACCTTTTAAAAATACTGTTTCAAAAAAAAATACTGTTCAATCTTGACTCTACTGATGGCTCAAAACAGTATTTAAAGAACACTATTACAACACTAACACAGTTATAACAATACTAAAGAGTGTCACATACTGTCTTAACTTAGCTTGCATTCTGTCAGTATTTAAATTTAATTTTTGTGTTCTACATTAACAGTGGTATGTCCAGGCTACCTGTGCTACGCAAGGAACTGGTCTGTATGAGGGACTTGACTGGCTGTCAAATGAACTCTCAAAACGCTAATTCCAACTGGATGACTCTTTCACCAGGGACATGTTTGATATAAGTGGTCTAGGCTTGTTACAACAAAATTAGTTTGCATCTTGGTTATTACAGTATCTGGAACTGATATTTGGGCAGGATATTACAGCGTTTCAACTTATTTTGTTGCCAATTATTGTTTACCGAGCTACATGTTGCAAAGGTAGCAATATGCTTGGGTAAAAATCTCCTTAACTTGGAAAAAGTGTATCTTCTGATTTTATTCCCCTTGTTAGCCTAAATGCCTGAATATAGTTATTGTGACATCTTTAAGATCTGTTTTGAATACTCTTTGAGCCCCAATAAATTAATGTTTTAATTTTTTTTCTCCCTGCTACTCTTAGTTTACTGATGCCCTGTTTCATTCCTCAGACAGTCTGCTGATTTAAAAATGTAGCATTCCGTATGTATTTATTTCTCTCCCTTGCCAAAAAGATTTCCTAATACTGCTTGTTCCAAGCCAAGGAAATGCTCTAAAACACTATACGAATCTACTGCACTGAGGAACATTTTATTAATCCTTGGGTTCTGTCAGCCCAACTTGCCTTTGTGTGAATTGGATTTGATGGGTAGAATAGTTCTGTGCTGGTTGCGAAGAGCTCATGTTGAGGTTGTTTTTAATATTCAGCAGATTGTCTTCCTTTATATTGTATCTTTTTTTTTTATGTTGCATGTTGCTTTTTGGTATCAGCCTGACTATTTTTGCCCAGTGTATAATAGTTCTGCTGAAGTTTTACTGTTTGTTGGTGAACATATCTTCATAAGGAAATTTTGGAAAATTCATCAAACTCAATGGATTAGTTTCTTCATAACCCACTTGGAATTATTCCTAATAAAATGATAAAATGTATAGTTCTGTGTATGCTCTTCTTGATTCCTGAGATAGTTGAATGCAAATTATCACTTATTCTTTTTCCATATACTGAGCTTTCCTAGAGCTTGAATATGAACATCAGTCTCAGATTTTCACTTGTTTGGAGCTGTGTAGAGCGGGACATGGAAGGGAGGCAACCAAGCTGTATACAGTGCAGTAGAGTAGCTGTCATCGGGGCTTACATAATTCTGTAATGTCTTTTGAAGTTGTAAATCTAAAATTCTTTTCAAGATGTCCAGATATGAAAATACTAACAGTTAAAAAATTGTAATAAAACAAATACGAACTGCCTGAAAAGCATGTATGTCTGTTTCATAGTTGCATGTACATGTCAAAACCAACATGGGTTCCAGCAGAAGAGTCACCTATTCTGTTGGTGGCTAGCTGGGAAGGTAACTTGAGTGCTTTTACAGAGGTGTAGCAAATATAATAATGTTGGTAATTGCCCCCCCAAAATCATCTCTATACAACTGCTGCTGTCTGTTTTCATATTTCTGTCCCCTTACACCTCTGTAGTTCAAAAGACATAAATTAATAAGTGTTTTGGGGCCGCTACTAAAGGGTAGTTTAAAATCATTTTTCTGTTGCCTATCTGCTGTATCAAGGCAAATACTGCTCAACCTTCCAACTAAAATGTGCTGTTCTATTGATTGGATGTCTTTAGGAACACAAAGCATGGTTGTGTTGCAGTTTCTGGCTAAGTGCTTCTCATTTTCCACCCAGGTCTGGTTACCCTTGCTACGAGAAATCCCAGTGACAAGGTCTGGTAAACCTCAAGCTAGTTTTGACAGAGAACGCCTTCCTGGGCAGCTTCTGCTCTAAGTGAAGTTTAAGTTCCTAGAAGGTGCTGTTACTGGGAGCACAGCTAAGCAGGGAACATTCCAGAGATCTTGAATACTGTCCTTAAATGTCTTCAAATGTGTAATGGAAACCCAGGAGACTGTAAGGTGAGAAGGGTTTTGCCTGCACCTTTAATGAATTGCTGATTACTTATTAACCAAAGCTGAAATAGTCATGCATTTAATCAGTAGCTGTTGATGTGCATATTTCTAGCAATGCATTTTGTTGAATTAAACCTTAAAAGGCACACCTTGTTCAGAAGAGACAGCCTGTGCCTAATACAAGTTGATATTTGTAGTCCCAGTAGATGAAAATGGAACTGTGCTTGTTACAATGTTAGAGGTAGACTAAGTGAAACAGTAGATACTTAAAAACAAATTAGGCCTGTTACCATGAAAGAAACATTCTGCTTGGTAGAGATTTAATTATTTAAATGAGTAAATATTCAGGTTTAGGTGAGCACTGTTGAGCCACTGTGCTTTTGAGTTGCAGCATGTGTATAAGAATTTCATATTTCAATTCTTAAAATTGAAATACAATACAAACAATTTCAAACATGTTTGGGGTTTTGTATCAGTAAATGTAATTCTGCTAGAAAATGAATAGTTTTCTCAAAGTCAGAAAGTAATGAAGATCTTGAGCCTCATTAAGACTGATGGAGTCTGTATGAGGGTTAAGGCTACAGCTTGCACTGAAATGCAGTAAGGCAATGTTGTATATCAGTAACAATGTACAGTACAGCTCTGCTCTCCAGAGGGAGATGAAATTCCCATGAAGATCCAATTTTGTCATTTCTGTTAAGTTTCGGTACTAACATGGTTTGTCATTTCCCTATCAGAAGTCAAATACCTGAACTGAGCTGCTGTCCCAAAAGTTCAAAATCTTGAACAGGCATGAGACAGCTAAATATGTGTTCCTCATTCACTGTAATGACAGGAAATCCTGAGTTCCAGTAGCTGAAATTTCTCTTTGTATACATCAACTTCTATATTCAAACAATGGGTAAGTTCTACTGCACTGGGGAGTTAGTCAAGTAATACTTGTATACAGGAGGATTTATTTCAGTGTGTCAGGTGGCCAGCTTAAGTATAGAGAGCAAAATACTGAATCATGAGTGGGTTTTCTTTTCTTTGACCATGGTGACACAATTTATTTCTAGAATATTAAGTACATGCATGATTTTCACTTTTTTCATTGCTTACAGGAAAGGCCCAGCTTGTATAAAACATTGGTTTGGGTTTTGCCAGTAATGAAAATTCAGAGCCAAGTTAGTAGTCCCTTATTAGTCCAAGAAATCTTTCTATAAATGTTTGGACAACAGCAATTTGAGTAAATATGATGAAACTGCACATCACTTTGTCCAAATACGTCTTTCCCACCCTTGTCAAGATTGGGGAGTTAAGAAATTACATCCCATATGCTGCTGTAGGATTTATGAATAAAGCTGAGCTGCCAAAACTGAAATGTTTAAGGTCTGTCCTCTTACTGGGTAGGAGTCAGAAGACTTGAAATAATTCTCTGTTTATGCCAAGAATAAGAGAAACAAGGTAACAATGCACTTAATTTGAGGTGTTGAAAGATCTGATGCCTTAACACACTGGGTATTTTTCCCCTTGATTTTTTGGTACCATTTTTCTCCTCCCTTTTCTTCCTCTTTCTCTGAATCACATACGGCATCATTGCTTGCTTTATCATGATACATAAAGGTACTTCATTGAATGTTTGAATTATACCCTTCAAAAATAGCAATGACACAAGAGATGTGCGAGAATTCAAGTACTGTCACAGGCGGCTAAGAGACCCCTTTGTCTGGAATGGATATGGTCAGGGAAAAGAACAATAGGAGTTCCAAGTTGCCAGACCAGTTTGAAGGATCTGGCAGAACTAGGTTGATTTTGTACGTATCAAATACACAGCTAAACATTTCACAATACCCAGAGCCTAAAAACAAGCCAGGTCTGCTGCCTCCAGAAGGTCAGTGTTTCAGTGCCCTTAGTTCTGTAATGTTCTTGTCAGTGATGAGTTTGTCCACAGTAGGAGCCTGTGTGAAAGAAGAAACTTCTCCTCCTGAGACAACAGCCAGGCAGGAGCAGTACTGTCTCTCTTGAGTTTAATGAATCAGAGATAGGAAATTCAAGTAGAAGGCAAAGAAGCTTTCCCTTTTCCTTAACAGTTGGTCTGGGAAACTAGAGTGACATAAACAAGTCCCACACCCATTTACGAAGATGCAAAGAAAATCCTACCCGATTTTTTGTTGTGAAGGACATGGAATATTCCAGTTGCTGGATGAGGAACAAATACAGGTGAGTTTAGGCTTGTGAAATAAAATTGAGACAAGTTGAATGGGACTTCTACAAATGTGGGTTCTGGATGTGATTTAGAGAGGAAGAATTAATTGCTGGGCAAGGTCCACATATGTAGGGGGAGCTAAGATGAGAGTTAAAATCACCGTATGTGCAGTAGGAAGCACCATATGTTGCCTTACACAGACGTAAATACAGCTGGGGGAGCATGGGGGCTCTGGGCCAAAGGTGTACCTAAGGGTTGTCTTTCACCCCAGAAAACTCAAGTTTTTTTTAATTGTGCTTTTCCTAATCTAGACCCTAGTCCTGCATTCTCATTCCAGACATGCTGACAGGTTCCTGACAGGTTGCTGCTATTGGCAGTCAGCCTCTGCTGCTGCATTTTACTAACTAAATGGAGGATACTGTGCCTGGAGATTGCCCAGCATCAGCTCATGGGGCTGAATTTCCTCATAAGCATAGTAAAGGATTATCTGCCATGTGCAAGGGCCTATTCCAGTGCCGTGTTTGTCCTCACCACTTGCTTCCTGCAGATTCCAGCTTCCCTGTGTGCTCCCTCTCGCTGGTGTGCAGGGGGACAGAGGCAGCAGCCAAGTGCCAGCACGGCGAGCCGGAGGGACCTGCCGTTTCTCGAATGGGAGGCAGAGCACCAGGCAAGTCTGTTCTCTGAGCAGCTCCATCTTCTGGTTCCAGGGACAAGTTACAGATTTTTAATGTTTTGGGTTTGGAAAAGACTAGGTAACCCAGTTGCAATGGGTAGGTAAATTAGGAGAATAATGTTCTTTCAAGTTATAAGCGGAGTTCAGTTAGCCTATGTAAGTAGTATAATCTCACTTCCAAACTTCACAGTTGCAATCTTACTGTACCAAGTGACTGAGGCATTTCTCTTGCCAGCCTACAAGCCTGCATTACTCAGTGGGGTTTGTAAGTTTTCCCCTCAATTTTTTTCAGAGCTGGAAATTTGTAGGCCTCTGTATTTCTGACTCAGCTGTAACGCAGTTATTTTCAGTGTTTTCCCTGGTGTTGACACTGAACTTTTTTCTTGAACAGATTGTCCAATTAATTTTCCTGCCCTTTAAGATGCCATATGCTCGGAAATGTTAAACTTTTAGGTGTAAGCTTTCCCTCATTTACTAAATTAGTAAAAATTATTTGTCCAGATATGGGGTTAACAGCCTCCATTCTGTTTGCACGATTTTCTCCTCACTCCTGTATCTTGAAGTTTAGTTATGAATCACTGATACTTTTATTATCAAGTTTGTGGTCTAGAAGAATACCGACATCAACTCATATGCAAGACTGAATCACACCTTATTTAATTAGACATAAAAACAGTAACTGTTCAAAGACCCCACCCAAATTATTTAGAGTCCAATTTTTCAAGGAGAGTCCATCACTAGTGCAGTTATCCAACATCCTGCATTGCCACTTTAATTGCCACATTCCATTTTGCTTCCCTTTTGTATCCAAAGATGTTTAGCTACCATTTGGCTTAGCTAAAGTGCTGACTTAACAAAACCAGAAATCTGAGGGTTTACATATAAGCCTGGCAAAGCAGTTGGAATCAATGAGCACCCTTTCATTGAGGTCGTGTGGTAAATTTTGGGGTGGATCTGCTGAAGCAAGTTAAGGTCTTGCTTTAAGCTTTCATTACCTCTTTCCACCTCCAAGTCTGTCTCTCGCTCTTTGGGCACAAATGGCTTTATGGTGAATAAGTTCAGGACATAAAGATCCCCTAAAATGGAAATACAAGCAAGAGAACTAAAGGCCCCATATTTTTAACAGGATCATGTCCCTGTTTTACTTTGGCGTGGCATGAGCAGGAACAAAGAGACAATTCACAGGTGGTAGAGGAGGATCAGGAAAGTGTTTGGGATGAGTGAAAGAGGGAAGGTTAACTGCTTGTTGCTGAAAAGCAGCTACTTGCAGAGGACATTTACACGAGCTTTTTAGCAACACAGGCTTCTACAGACCCAGAGTAGTGAGATTTCTCCATTTCCCTTTATCTGTGTGCAGAGTTGGTAAGTAAATACTGGACAGTTCACAAGATCTGTCTTCCTATGCCATGCTGTTTGAGACACATTTGGAGATTTCTGGGCCTGTATCTTTTTAGCCTTGTATGATCTCAGGAGGTAAACCTGCCTTGATGGTTTTGCTAGTGCAGTTAGCAGCATCATGGTGGATGCCCAGACTCTACAGCAGCAAAGAACAGTAGTAATTTTATTGGAAATAACACAGACAAAAGCAGATACTTACAAGCTTATGCAAAGCACCACCCTTCACAGCACAGCACGTACTATGGCAAGAGACAGCACCAGCAACCCTCAGAAATATCCTATTTGAAAGTGACTGCCTGGTTTTAGTAGTGATTAAACAGTTGAGTGAATCCCAGCTACAACTTACAATGCATCAGAATGCAGGAGAGGTTAGCAGGTGTGCAAGTAGAGAGTACACAGCTTTTAACAACCCAGGCAGACTTGTTTTGCCATGAAAGACACCAGTAACTAGAAAAAAAAAATCCAAACAGCTGACAACAGTGACAGACAATTGATAAAGGCAGTTTTATTAGGTGAAAGAGAAAGATCTAGTGAATGGTTTCCAAATGCTCTTTGTTTCCTATGGACTAATGAAGCAGGGCAAGAAGCTTGTTAAATGATTCCACCCCCCCAACACATTCAGTGAAAGCATCGATAAAATACACTTCCCCACATCCCACAAAATAAGGAAAACTAAGCTATTTCTAGAAAGAAAAAATGCACATAAAAACACTTAAAAATTCAGGTTGGCTTGTATGCAAGAGAGGAACAAAATACAACCATTGTGATAAAGGTTTGCAAGTCACTTGTGTTTCTTTGTAAAGATTTAGGCACAGATAGCTATTGCACCACACTACACTGTATCTCTCCCCACCTGAAAACAGACGGTATTGATAAAAAGCTCCCTTCCATCCAAAGCTGGTTGTCGCAAACTCCAGTGCTTCTTTTATTGCCAGTAACTCAAACCAGTCCAAAGCAGATGCTATCTCGTCATGTAGGCCAATTTCACCAGGTATTAACATTATCCTCATTACCCATGTTATGTGGGCAGACAAATTGCTGCCAAATCAATTATAACCTTGAATTTAATATGGTTGATAATATATTGACAGAAAGTCTATTCATTGATAATTAAGAACCTCTTTTCAGAAGTTGGTAGGTGTAAGTACATTGTTCATGCAACTTACTAAAAAGTCGGGCCATAGTAATGGTAAGTGAACAAGACAATTTCTGCACTTAAATTATCATGACAACAATTACAGTGAAGTTGAGTCAACTAAATCCATTTGGGCTTGGGTCCTGTGTTTGGTTCTGAATTAAGCAGGGCTCCATTTGTACAGTCTTACAAATCAGATTATATTAATATTTTTTAATAAAATAATTCTTAATCATTTAAAAACACCACTAAAAAGGTATGTGATAATCCAATTTTCAAAACCCTGTCTTAAGTATATTTTTTCCATTAGCATATAAAAAAGGGGGAAATTGTCATGCAAATATTCTGAACAGTGTCATAATATTCAGTAGAGCCATTAAACACATGAACTCTTCATTAAATGTCTCAGCTTTCCTTTTAGGAACATACAAGTCAGGGTCTAACCTCAGTTCCTCTGCAGTACTTTAAATTAAATTTGTTTGAAAACCTCCATAGGCACCATGCCAGAGCTGCTCTATTTCCACTTCAAGTCACATATTAGTGCTATATGATCAGAAGGATGTGAAACACTTGGCAAAGCCTGATGGGTTGTTATTTCTTCATGACTTGGCAATGGAATGACTTGTTCAACCTCTAGAGCATTTTTGTCAATGAAAATGTAGTCCAGACATCCATGAAACCCACCAACATAGTTTGTATAAGCAGGTTCTCCACAAGCACTTAGCAGTTTGAAAGGATGGCTTAGGGACATACTGCACCTTTCCTCCTCCCCATTTGAGATCCAGTCTTCATGATCTTCAGCAATGCCACCGCTGCTGATAAAACTGTAAGTTCCTGACGAGGGTGTGCTATTGAAATCTCCACAAAATATGACTGGGATACTGGGATACAAGTCACACGCTACATGTTTGATGTGAGACATGGCCACAGCAATTTGGATCAGACGGATGTTCCCACCTAAGAATATAAAAAAATATTATTTCAAATACTGCAGAACAGCACTGGATCATTGGGTTGCTCATTTAAGCATGCATAGCTCTGAAACAGCAGTCTTGCACTTTAGAATAGTTTTCATGAAAGAAGCCTTTAAAGTTTGTGACTGAAAGTTTTTGCAGGGAAGATGATTTTACTTTAAACTCACACATGCAGCTTTAACACCGATAGTGCAGCAGCTTTCCATTTCATGGCAACCATCCTAATAATATTCCCAAAAAGGCACAGAACCAAAAGAAAACAAATTGAGAAGAATCTCTTCTAACAGCTTCTGTAGCCCAATCCGGTTGCCCTCTTGGCAGTACCCCAAGAGAGCCACATGTTCAACAGGCCTGGGAAACCACAAGAACACCCAAAGCTCTCTCTGGTTTATGGTCTGCTTTTTGGGTGAAGTGTGTGTAATGTGACTTGCCTTGCCTTCAGCTGGATTCTGTTGACTCCTAGGCAGACTAGAAAAATAAATATATAAACAGACCTAGGAGTCTGGCTTGATTTCATTTAGATAAGAAGTCAGGCAGGAAACCCTCAGTTCCAGAAGAAAAGGCTATAGCTGCAAAAGAATGGTGGGAAATCTATTCTCCCAAGGAAGAGCAAAAACTTTTACAAAGCCGGTTATCCTACATGCAGGAATGTGCCAAAATTACCTTTGGGGTGCCAGTATAGGTGGGTATTTGCTACACAGAGCTTCCTGGAAGGATCAGCTGTAGACTGAAGAACCGAAACCTTTAAGAGAAAAAGCAGTCTTTGTTAAGCCTTAAATACAGAGGTTGTATATTTTAAAATGCACTAGTCATCTTATGCCTTTATGGAAATCCAGTTCAAATAATCTAATTCTTACAACAAATAAACTCAATTTTGGAGCTGTACTTTTCAATAATCTTCTACATAAGGGTATCAGCCAAAATATCACCACTACATCCAGGTGTTTGACAAACATTCTTTTTTTTACCAAATCTTGGTAATTCCAACACCTTTCCGTTTAGTAAGGTCTCAATGTTTTGTTCTTATTCCTAAGTTGATCTTCTGCTCCATCCATTACCCCAGCTAGCAGACAACATACTTCCATGATACAAATTGTTAATCCCTCACCCCGCATCTGCTGTTTGAGGTGCAGCAAAGCTGGCCTGGCTGCACCTGACTGGAGACAGTGGGAGGAGAAGAAAGAGGGGAAAGAGAAGAAGGTATGTCCAAGCACATACCTGCAGCACAGATGACCTCTGCAGCACTTTCTCCTGCACCAGGGGGTACCTGGCCAGCTGATCACAAAGCTCCTTGTGCAGCGGCTCCGACAGCAGGGCTTCGCTGAAGGTGATGTCGTGCTGGCTGAGGAGGCTGAACTTGTCCCTGCGATAGAAAGTGGCAAGGCCTTCGTGCTGCTTCTCCTTAATCCTGAACAGCCCTTCCAGTCCAAAAGCATCGAGGGCCGGGGTCAAGCTGTCCACGAAGACAGATTTATCTACCTCTTGCAAGCAGATGAGGTCGGCGCTGTAGCCCGCCAGCTCCTTCTTGAGCAGGTTCTGGCGATAGTCGATCTCCAGAGCGTAGGGAGCGCAGTAGGGGTAGAGCACAGTGCGGGAGAACTCTGTCTGCGCGTAGGTGTCGGCCAGGATGTTGTAGGTGACGGCGCGGACGGAGCCGTGCCCGCAGACCTTCTTGGTGTAGAGGTGCCGGGCGTCGAAGGTGCAGGCTCCGGGCCCGGCCTCCACGGGGCCGCTGCTCTCCACCTCGCGGGCGGGCCCGTAGCGCTGCTCCCCGTCCCCGGGCGTGCAGCGCAGCTTCAGCCGCAGCCCCACCAGCGCGTTCGACGGCGTGAACACGCGCTCGGCCGCCGCCGTCTCCACCCAGGCCTCCCCCGCCTCGTCCCCGCCGGCCGCGGGGCGCTGCTCGTGGAACCAGTGGAACAGGCAGTGCTGCGGCGCGGCGAACTCGGCGCTCACCTTGGGGCACACGGGGAAGCCGGCGAGGAGCGAGCGCGGCAGGCGGAGCTCGGTGAGCGCGGGCGGGTTGCGCTCCACGCGGTACTGAGCGTCCCCGATGTGCAGCACGGCGCCGTCCTGCCAGGCGGCCGCGTTCGGCACCTCCTCCGCCACCGCCGCGCCGTCGCGGGAGAACAGCCGCACGGCCGGCACCGCCGCCTCGCCCTCCGCGCCTCCCTCCGCCCGCGCCTTCTTGCTCTTCTTGCCCGCCTTGCCGTGGCCCTTGGCGGCGTTGGTGGCGATGCGCGCTAGCGCCCGCCCCAGCGGCTCCGCCTGGTCGCGCTGCATGTGCCGGGCGCTGCCGTCGGGCAGCACGAACCGCAGGCTCAGCTTGGGCTCGGACGGCACGCAGCGCACCACGGCGCGCTCCATGGCGGCGGGCGGGCGGCCGCCACCGCCGGGCGGGTGAGCGGCGGGGGAGCCGCGGAGGCTCCGGAGGGCGGAGCGGAGCCGGCGCCACATGGACCCGGCGGCGCTGCGGCTTCCGCGGGGCGCGGCCGGAACCGCCGGGCGGGGCTGTGCCGTCACCGCGCGCGACGGGGGGCGGGGCGACGGGCGGGGCGGGGCTGCTGCCGTCTGCGCGCGCGGCGAGGGGCGGGGCCGCGCGGGAGGCGGGAAGGGGCGGTGCGGGCCGTGAGGCAGCGCCCCCTGCTGGTGTCCCGCGGCCGCTCCGGCTGGCCGCTCGCTCCGGGGCGCTCGCTCCGGTGACCGCGCCCTTGTCCCCGCGCCCTTGTCCCCGCGCCCCGCGCCCCGCCGTTAACCCGCCGGCACCGTGTGAGTCAGGCCGACCGCAGAGCCAGCGGGTCCTGTTCCCTCCGCAGCGAAACCCCGTCCCCTCAGCGCAGCTTCCCGGCCAACAGGTGCCCGAGGCGCGGGCTGGTCTCCCTCATAACGCCCCGATCATAATTGCCTGTGGATAAAGCCTTTAACGTCAAGGGCTTGGGTTTGTGTTCTGTTTGTGAGAAAACATTTTATGTCTGGTTTGAGGCCTCACGGTGAATAATCCCGGGGTGTGAGAGCCACGCTAGGAAGGTGTCCAGGACTTTGGAAAACACCTGAAATTCCCTTGCGCTGCTCCCGCAGCCTCTGAGGGTGGGGCTCTGACCCCACAGACACAAAACTGGGGTTTTAAAGCCTCTTTGTCAAGTGTGGGCAGGGGGGTAGCGAATCCCTGGAGTTCCCTGAAATTCCCGTTTATAGTTGTACAAAAAGCAGAAGCTTAGCAACAGCCACCTCCTGTCTGAGGTTGTTATATTTGTAATTTCTCAAGCGTTCTTGCTGTGGTCTGCTTGGTGCAGGCGGAGGCTGCAGCACAAGGACTTTCTCACTCGCTCGGAGTGTGCCAGCCCTGAGGCAGACCGGTCAAGGTAAGGTTTTCCAAGTCTCTGCTTCTTCTTCTTTTTTTTTTTTTTTTTCCCTTACATTTATCACGAGAGGCACTGACAGGCGAGCCCCGAGCAGCCCTCACGGCTCCGGGGCAACCGCGGTGTTGAGGCGAGCAGCCGCGGCAGCGGGAGAGGTGCGGGCGGCGGGGCTGAGGGAGCGCCGGGAAAAGGCGATATTGTCTCGCCTGTCCGAGAGCTGAGCTTTGTGTCCTTTGGTGCACCGCCCTGTTTAGCGCGTTTTTAGGACTTTTTAGCACTGATTTAGGAAGTCGCGTTGGCTTTGTGCGGCGCTGCGGGAACCTGTTGAAATGCAGCTGTGAGTTTATGCATTGTGTTTCCAGGGGAACGCGACGGTCAGTCTTTGGGATAGCCACACTCCGCCGCTAAAGGCGCCACAGAAGGGTGCTCTTTTAGTTGAACCTTAGCCCAGTCGCACAGCACAAATTTGTTGGGGGTTTTTTTTCTTGTTTTCTTTTTTTTTTCATTTTTTATGGCAGGATATGTGTGTACACACTTTCCCTTGAACTTTGCCTTTTTATCATACACACTGTTAGTCTCTTTTTTGAAAACTGAACTGTCATACCTAAACTGTGGAAATCCCTGAGGTGACCTCATTTTATGTCTTATGTGCATTCAACTAAATATATGTGTATGTTAAGCTCCTTTCTGGACAGGCTTATATTCTAGAATCTTGGTTTTTTTATGGTTTTAGATGGAGAAAGATGAAGCAACTTCCAATAAACGGAGTTTGAGAACTTTGTTTCGTCCCGTTGCTTTACCTCCGCCAGTCATACCTGAAACGTCGCCAACACAGAAAAAGCTATTGGCACACCAAAGAAGCAAGAAGCAGCAAAAGATGCTTAATCAGATACTGTGAGTTTCATGTAATTCAAGACATGTTGAAATTCAAGTGAGAGAGACTTTACACATTTGATATCTGACAAATAATAATGGTGTTTGTTTAATATAATTATAGTGAGATTTAGTGATCAAGGAGTTGGTAATAATGAAAAAATAGGTTGCATTGATTGAAGTGTTAGCATTATTTTTGATAGATTATTTGTAGTTTTTCTGCGTTTCTGATTCTGTGTTATACTTTAGAATTGATCGAGCTCTTGAAGTCTATTACATGACCATGGATGAAGCAGAAAACAGAGGTGCTGAACTTCCTCCTATCAGAGAACTGCCTTCCACTGTGAGAAAGTATTTCTTTATTATTTTGAGTCTCTCATATTTAGTTCTTTGCTCTTGGGTCATTCATTCTTCTTCTCAGAATTTACTTAAAATTGCCCAGTGTTTCTTTAATGTATTTATATACTCAGGTAGTTCAATTGAAATGTATACCTGGATATCTACGGAATAAAGCCTTTGTTTATGACTAACGCTTGTTAAATTTTATATTTCTGGTATTTTTGTTTGTATGTTCTCCATACATAACAATTTTCTGTTTCTTTTTATACAGATGAAGGATGAAGAAAGCCAACAAAGAGTGAGTTAAATGCTTTCATTAGCTTTTTTTGGAGTAGAAGGTTGAATGGTCCCTGTTCAGAGAAGTTGAGTCTTTTATGTGGAATTATTGTTATTAAACAAGGAAAAATTAATCTTGATGGGGAGAAATGGAATAGGAGCAAAATAGGAATCTTGTCTTTTGGTCCTGTAAAAGGAAAGTATTTTTTGTTATAGAAAATACATCTATGAAGAATTAATTTAACCTAAGTAAAGATCTTAGTTAAAGATCATTACTTAGGAAGAAAAACTAAAAGGCTTCAGGATTTTTTCAGTTGAGGTCATGGATTGTGCCTTAGCCTGTACAAAAAGTAGTCTTTGATATTGTTCCCTGAATTTGAGGAACATGCACCTATCCTGAAAATTGTGTATAGCTTTTAAAATAAGACTTCATCTCTGAGAGCCAGTTGAAACTCAAATTAGTATTGAAATGTTTATATGAAGTAGCCTAAGGTAACACCAATTTTGCCTCGCTGTTGTTACGTAAACCTATTCTGTAGACTGTAGAGATTTTATAACAGAACTGCCAATCAAAAGCAGAAATACCTGTTTTTTGGCCAAGACCTGCTCCCCTTATGGGGGATGTTTGTCCACACATTTTTCCAGATGTTTGTCCAAAGAATAATAACGTTAACCTTGAATTTTTTTATTTCCACCATAAGCTTCTAGCAGAGAACCAAGGAAAATGCCATACTGACAAGTACAATATTTTACATTTAAACATTAAAATAGAGAGACCATGTTACCAACCACAGAACAGCTTTTAGTGTATTGGTCAGTGAATACTGAAAAGATTAGATTAAGTTTCCTGCCCTTCAGGATAAGAAATTATGAATAAAAAGAGAACTTTGCCAAGCCTAACACAAAAATATGTACATAGGCAGTTACTAGACCTGTGACAATCTTGTCCTTTCAGGAAGACTACCTGTTTATGAAGGAGTGTGTGCACAGGAATCCAGTGGTTCCCATCCAGCAGCAGTGGCTGATGTCCATGCTCAGCAGGGTGCCACAGTCCCTCATGGAGGGCAGAGATAGAGAGCTGCTCACTGAAGAGCTCTTGAAGGAGGTAGTAAGGGATTATGAAAAGAGCATGAAAAGATGTGGGTGTAAGTACTGTGAATTACTCACCACTTATATTAATGTTAGTATATGTATTATAAGCTCTGTGTTCTCCTGCTGAAAATAGTTTTTCTAGTTTGTGCTTTCAGCCAGGCATGATCTTTGTAATTAACTACTGATTTATCTTTTTTGCCTCATCAAATGTATGTTGGCTATAATGTTTAAGGCAAAACTTGTGTATTTTATTTGGACCAGTAAAATGTTTTCCAGCTGAAAGTACAGTTCAAGCAAAGGCATCTACAGACCTGATGTTAAAAAGGTTTTTTGATGATGATGTTATTTAATTAAGTCTTTAACCTATTTAGTTAATTTGAAGCAACAAGGTATTGCTGTTTACTGCTAAAGAAAGGGAAACTTTATGTACTAGTCATTCCTTCTCCCTCTTCAGGAACAGCAGCATTTTTTAAGCTGCTCATCCACAAACACTTTCCTAAATTTTCTGATGGTGTTTTTGTTGCATGAGGAGGCTTGCAATAAGAATCTGCAAAGATTACTGTTTCCAGATATTACTCATACAACTCAGTTCGATCTTAAAACCATTTTAAAAGAATAATGAACTAGAATTTTGATAGTGTTTTCCCTTGAAATAATGTATTAATTTCTTCTTATTTATGTTTGTAGTATCTGGAATCTGAAATTGAGCCAAATTTTGTTAGTACTTTAGTAGATGGCTGATATTTTTAAAAATACAGATCAAAAATACACAATTTAACTAACTTCTTTGTAAAGTAATCAGTGGGATAATTATAGTTTCTCACTGTAATTATGTCAAACAAAGTTGCCATAAATTCCTGCAGTCATAGAATATATCAAATTGGAAGGGGTCCATAAGGATCAGAGTCCAGCTCCTTTCTCCTTGCAGGGCTGTCTAAAACTAAACCAGACAACTGAGAGCACTGTCCAGATGTTCCTTGCACTCTGGCAGGCTTGATGCCATGGTAACCTCCCTGGACAGTTTGTTCCCATGTCTGACCATCCCCTCAGCAGGGAAATTACCTAAGTACTTAATTATTTAAACACAAGCCCACCTGAAAACCTTCAGTAACAGGGGCCAGAACTAGAATTAAGGAACCTGAATCTGTATAACTATTTAGCAGAAGCTTTGATTTTGAGTTACCTTTGGGAGAATGTATCTTGGAGACTAGGGTGACACACTTTTTCATCCTACTGTGTGCTTGGTTCAAATACCTGGAGAAAGACTGAGGAAGTACAGTGACTATTGAATATGGCCTAATTTTCTTCTAATGTCTATGTATTCTTTTTCTTAGTGAGAAGAGTTCTTGTTAAACCAGACATAAAAGAACTTGATGAGGAAGAGGAGGCACCTTTGTCTTCATTGCCTCTGTGAGTAGATTAAGTTAGCAAATAACTCACTGGCAAAACGCAGAGTTCATGAGGGAAATTCTTGTTGCGCTGTGTGAACAGAGTTATGGCACAATATTAATTCTGTAGCCCCTTAATGGGACATTTTTAAATCTCTGTGGAGGACCTTGCATTTGAACATCTCTGATTTGACTGTTCTACAAAGTTTTAGCACTGACAGTGTTTTACTACTGTTGTTACAATTATGTAGAACAGCACTGATGACTGCAAATGAAACCTGGCACTGGGTGCCCTGACACTGAAGTCATAGTGCAGCTGCCTCTGGAATGAAGTGTATGTGTATGGGGAAGTTTTATGGCAGACAGCAGCATTGTGCAGCACTTTGACATCCTAAAACTGCATATAATGCCCAGCTTTCATGTGATTTTGGTTTTATGAGATGAAACCTTGAGACTGAAGGTGTATGTATTGTGCTCTCCTATCATGGAAAAGGAATTCAGGTAGAGAGACTATAAATGCCTGAATTGCACAATTTGCTGATGCATCCAGAGTGTGTGCTATCAAAATCTGGTGATAAATGCTTCCTGAGAGCAGTTGGTGAAGTTAGGAGTTTACATTGAAAGAGCTTCTTGCAGAGCAGGTGATCTAAAAATCCCATGTAGGGTAAGTCATGTTTTATGAGACAGAGTATCTTTATGACTTTCACTGCATGATAGTGAGGACATGTGTGTGGCATTTAATTAACTGTTCATACTAGGGAATAAGCTTTTGAATACTACCTGTTATATATGAGTGCTTTATTCAAGTAGTGCTTGAGCTCTTAATTTTTGTTTATTTATTTGTTTTGTTTGGGTTTTTGATGGTTTTTCTTTTTCAGGGGCCTGGATTTTTCTAGTACGTGGCATAACAATTTTATCAAAGCAAAAAAAAAAATCACTTCCACCTTACACATTTTTCACCCCACAATGAAAACTCTACTGGATTTCGGTTATGCAACATTCTTTAACTTTCTTGTAGTGGATTTCTCAAGTTCCAGGTAAAGTCTGTTCTGCTGAATTATTGACCCATACAGTTTTTTGAAACTGGCAAAGACGAGTTTGTTCAGTTCTATTTACTTATAATAGGGGACTTTATGTAACAAATTTCTTTGATGCACCATTTTAGTGTTCTGTGGTTAAGTTACTCTGTGTTATGACGTGTGACTTTTCTTCTCTCTGTTACATACTTTATTGTTGCTCAAGTTGCTAATAATATCAGACCTTCCAATTAATATTTTGCCTTTAATTCTGTGAAGTTTTTCCTGTTAGTCGCTTATTCTTAATGCTTAATCCCCATAGAAATCTGTTTAAAGTAGCACTATGAAAAATCAACTTCTAGTAGTATGAAGATCAGGCTTCTTGCTGGCTTTCATCAGTAGAATTTTCTGTTTAATCTTGGAACTTTAAATTTTCATAGTTTTCAAAAAGATCATTTTCAAAATATTTTTCCTCATTGCTTTTTCTGGTAATTGTTCTGTATTTCCAGGAGTTTGAGGTAGGTTTTTTCTTGCCTTTTAATCTGCTTAAGCAATGCTTAGGTTCCCGCTGTGCTTTCTGCTGGTGAAAGACTGTGTTTGTAATGCATTATTTATTACTATTACCTTACTCCATGTTTGGTTTGTTTAAATTTTGTTTATAAAGTTGCCTGTAACTTTCTTTTCTAGATTGAAAGGGCCAGTTGACTGTAAATCTTTTAAAACTGATGCATCTCTAAACTGTTCTAAAACAGAAGAGGAGATAATGAGTACATGGTACCAAAGAGTTACCAGTTTCTTTACTCAGTCAGAGGCCCTGGATGGTGTAAAGTTGGATCAGGTTGAGTCTTTCTATGACTGCGTGGCTGTGCTTTTGTCTAATCAGGTAAATTTCTTTCCTCCCCATGATAAACTTAATGGGATTAAACCACTACTTCCTTTGTGGAAAAATAATGGAACAGTAGTCTAATCAAATCTTTGCATTTAAAAAAATAGTCAGACATAAATGCTTTCAAGATATTTCATTTCTGCATACATGTATTAGTAACAGACTTACTTTTGTAGCAAAAATAAATGCATGGACTTTACTGAAATCTTTACTAGTTTTCATCATTTAAGGGTTGGGACTAATACCCACTGGAGTTATTAGAAAAATACACACTGCTTCAGTTATCCATGAATCAGGCCAGAAGTACTAAAATGCATGGAAATCCTGGCTTACTGGATGAATGAAAAATGGGCTGGGCCTTTGTTATGTCAACTAATTGGTGATCTGTGTTATTTCCTAGCTGAAAGAATTACTGGGAAGAACCACTGAAGCTTTTGTGAAACTTTTTGATCCTGAAGACAGAAGTCATCTGCCTTTATTTAGGATGGACTTAACTTTTGATGAAAACAGAATGGAGTTTTATCCAAGCTTACAAGACTTTGAAGAAGCAATTCTGTTTGTAGTAGATTGTATAGGACAGACTCTCCAGGTGTGCTTTTGTCTTTATTTAAGTATTTAATTGTTAAGATGCTCAGTATGTGAAAATATTAGTGATTTAGGAGTCTGACTACCGTGGCAAGTGTATCAGAATGCAAATTGTATTTATTTTCCACAATCATTCTACAGGTCACATCATGAATCTTGATGCCCAGTGGTACTTCAGGCTCTGACAGTCATCTTGTAATTCCTTATTTGTAAAAAATTGGTGCACCTGCTAATGATTGTTTTAGTCTGCTCTTTGGATCTGCAATTATAATAATAACATCTTTATTTATAGGTGTGATGATTTACAATAAATTCGCATTAAAGTTAAGCTCTTCAGAGAAAGACAAGAAAAATTAGAGTTTATATTCCTTTTCTTTCTAAGAAAAAGAAAATCGAAAAAAATCTCGAAAAACTAATATATACAATATCAAAAGATTGATGTCTGGGGAACCTGTCTGTGGTTCCAGGGAAGAGAGCCTTTCTGGGGGCCTTAGATGTGAACTGAGTAGTGGTCACTAGTCATTCATGATTGTACTTTCAGAGAAGTGTTTTGGGGTTGGTTTTCTGTATTTGCACATATGATATAATTTAATTTTATGCAAGGTTGGATAATTTATTATTTTTCCTTTCACATATTTCCTGTTCAACTTTTTGCATCAGGAAAAGTGATTCTACATGTCTATGAAGCATCTGAACTTGGTTGTGGTTAGGATCTCTTACTTTTCCAATTGTGTGTTCTGCAGATTGCAACTTACTTTTAATGTAGATGTATTCCTGCACTGCTTTTTAAAATTTTAGTAATCAACACTTATTCTACTCTCAGAATGTCCCAACGATACGTTCTTGGCTAACGGGAGGCACTGCTACTCTGGATGCTGAGCTTCCTCCTCACACCATACTATGGGCCAAATCCACTCTGCTAAAGTTTATCAGAGACAACTTAGAAGGCCCAAAGGAACACTTTAAAGGCTATGGTAAGTGATGGAAGAGTGTGTAAATAACCGTGTCTCTTCTTTGTGATAAATAACTTGCTCTATGGCATACATGTTTTAGTAATATAAATATGTTGTAATTGAATTGTAGTTGAAAGTTATGGCTGGCTTGTAGATGGAACTGCAGAGGAACGGATACACAGATTTGAAACACAGCAACCCAGTTTTGATGAATATACTAATGTAAGTTTTAGTTTTACATTTCATAAATAATTTTTACTGTACACACAGCAATAATGAAAAGGTAACAGAGCATAACAGGTTCTTAGCCTTTAGCTAAAAATTATATGGACTATCTACAACATAACTGATTTTGCCCCTAAAAATCTGTGGTAAATGGAAGAAAATACTACTTATTTTCTTCAGTGTCCAATACTTACTCATGTAGCCAGGTATTTAAACAACAGCTCTGAAGTGTAAAGTCTGATGTTTTTCTGAAGTTCATAGATGAATTCCTCACCCTCAAGAAGGAAATCATGAGTCTGCCAGAGGTGATTTATTTCCCCATGATCTGTTTGAATTGTGAGGATCTAAAGCAAGGTTTGGCTAATTGTGCAAACAACTTTGCGAAAGTGCTAATGGAGAAAATATTTACAAATTATAGAGAGGAAAATGAAAAGTAAGTAGAATTTTTCTGCTTGTGAATTCTTAATGTGTTAAATGCATAGTAGAAACATGTAGAAGAAATGCAAATATACTTCTGTTTACTGAAGATTCTTGGCTGACTAATGATGCAGTTTGCACCAGCTGTTGTATTTTTTCTGCTGTTTTAGTCTCAAAAAAAGGTAGGAGAACCTGTCTATGTTGGTATAGACTTGGATAATGGAGGAGCTAAAAGATCAAAGAACTTAATTACTGTTCTGTATTTGTAAGTGTGAATTACAGTATTACTGCACTGTCAAAGGAAAGACTAGTTATACTCTCTAATCACCTGACAGATAACTCAGCAGGACTGCCTCTCAAGCCATTCCTCCCCATTTGTACTGGTGCTGGGTGTTACTCCATCCTGGGTGCAGAATCTGGCATTTGATTACATTTCATCCCCTTAATCATAGTCAAATGCTTCATTCTGCAAGGTTAAGTGAGAAGTGAGAAAACATTTACTACGAAAGTGTTTGTGTGTACACCAATGGTACTTTTCTGAAGTTCTTTTACTAACAACAGGCAACCAAAGTATTTATTGCAAATGAATTCCAAAAATCCAAACAAAGCAATTGTTGCAAGTCAGAAACTAGTATTTGTCTAGACTGACTTGGTCATATTCCCTTTCTAGTTTCATAAATAATGGAATTTGTGTGGGGATAATACTTAAATAATTCTAATGTTTAATTCCATTAAAGCTGAGCTTCAACCCAGTCAAACTAAAATCTTAAAATATTGGTATTTTATGTACAATAAAACTATAGGATATGCAGCGAATTTGAAGCCATTCAGGAATATGCATTAAAAGTTCCTGAGACAACAGAAGAAATGGTAGAAATAATGGATTATGTAGATATGGTCAAAACCACATACATTAAGGAGTTGGCGCAAAGGAGCAAGGTAAATGACCATCCCTTAATTCTTGGTCTTTTATTAGACAAGCTGGCCTCTACAAATACAGTCTTCATTCTGGAGTGCAGACTTTTGTCTCTGTGTGTGTATAGACTCTGTGTTACTTCAGACAGAAGTGGGAAGTCCAGCTTATTCTTTGCCATATGCCTTTGCTTCTTCTTCCCATTCCTGTATGCTCTGCGTGTCTGTGAGGAAACACAGCTTTTAATAAATCGCTCCATTTATTGTTTAAGACCTGGAGACCTACTTCAGGACTGCTTAAAAATCTACTTGTGAAAATGTAACAGACATTTGTAAAAAAACAGTTAACAGACTTTGAACATGGGAGAAACCATTTAGTCTTTGAGTAGAATACAGGTGATGTTACATTAGTAGTAGTTTGTGTGTGTGTGTGAATATGTATCAGATTTTCTGTTATAGTAATGGGTCTATAAATGTAACACATTATGTTTATATCTTCAGAAATTACATTTTGTCTATTTTTAGTAATATTAGGATTTCTGCATATAGATTTACAGACCACAGGAGTCATATTTAGAGAAACAAGCTCATGATCAGGGCAGGGATTTGAAAAATTTAACACATTTATTTTGGGTGTTAATATTCAGTTGGCTGAAGTTGCTCTGAATTCTGAAAAGTTCACGAAATGTAGATTTCTATTTTATCTTCATAGATAATATTTTCCTATCTTATATTTTAAATAGACCTATGGTAACTAAAGTTTTGTGAAATCCTTTTTGTAGGAGTGCTGTCGGCAAATGAGTTACTTGATTGATGTTTTTCCATTTACTCCTGAAGACATTGAACTAAATTCAACAGCTATATTATGGCCAAAGAAGATTAACTTCATTTTTGCAGAGCATGATATTGTAAGAGCATTTTCTTAGTTTATGGTATATTTTGGCTTGTTAGACTTCTTGCTTTACTTGAGCTATTTATTTCCTCAGCAGGCTAAATGTATATACACATATAACATGAACCATACTAATTTAGACATGCATGAATAACATATTTCCAGATTTTTGAAACAAAAGTGGGCTTTTTGTGGATAAATTTCAAACCTATCACTGTAACTTAAATGCTTCAGCAAGTCTTCTTATCCTGATTTGCTTGTGGTCAGTACTAGGTAGTACATAGGTAGATGAAAATTGACTACACTGCACTTGTCTAGTACTGAAAATGTAATTGTCAGGCCCTCAATAAGACTGAGAGTCAGGACAGGGAGTCATTTAGTTAACATGGTATTTTGTTCTGTCGAAAAGAAACAGTGGGAACAATGTTTTCCAGCAATCATTAGTAGAAAATACGCAACATCTCATTTTCTCTGTGTGATTGTAGATTACTTTTCTTCCACTTTCCTGTATTCATCTTGCTGAGCATGCTTTGTCTCTGTCTATGAGACAGTAAGTCAAGCCTTTTAGTATTCTCTTGCCTCTCTACAGTAATTCAGCATAGATTTAAAAATTTCTTCTGAACTTTTTAAAGCATTAATAATTAACATTTTAAAAATCAGTATCTTTTAAATATTACAATTAAGGATTTCTCCTTTACTAAGTTTTGTCTATATACTAAGGCATACATCCAAGGGTAGTAAATATGCCTCTGATTGAAAAATACCCAGCTTGGGATATTACTATGTCTGTAAAATACTTCATTTGCATGTTATCATTCTGTTAATCCCCAAAAAATAAATCAGTAAAATTAATTTTCTACTTCTATGCAGGGAGTCCATGATGCTTGTTTTAACTCTTTTTAAAGAAAATGATAGTAAATAGTGAATCTGACTTAGTGAGAGTTGCCCAGCAGTGGGACCGTGTAGCTGAGTGTCAAGTGACTTGCATTGTGCTAGAGCTTGAGGATGAGTATAATTTCACATCAAGTTTTCATGAGTCTGTGTATTTACATTTTATACTCTCAGATGTGAGTCCGTTCTTATTCTAATACAAAAGGAAAAGACTAGATCCTCCTTTGGAGGAGTTCTGTTTGTCTGCTTCACAAATTTTGCATGGCAGTAGGTGTTCTTGTCTTAGGAGATTCTCCCTGTCTTGGCTGATTACCTTAACACTGACCCTTGAGCGTGCAGACCCAGTGCTTTAAGGTGGTCTTATGTTGTAGAAATTCTGCCTTTTACAGTTACAGGTACATGTGGGATAGCATTGGCTTTCAACAGCTGTAGGTGTCCTTTTTGGTAGTAAAGTACTGAATCCCAAAGATGAGAATATCTATTCTTTTCTGTAATGCTTTCCCTTCTGTTGTCTGATTGCTGAAGGAGGCCTTTAAGGCAATCCTAACTGCTATGATTTTTAAGATAAAAGTTCCATGCTAGCATATAGAGGTGGCACACACTTAAGTGGGACATAGGGAAAGAAATTCCAATTGTTTTAAGTATAATAATTTATCTGTATTGTTAGTTTTCTGTCTGTTTGTACTAAATCTTTAGCTGGTAGTATGTATGTTAATCATTGAAAGGACTTACAACCACCTTTGCATTGCTTTTTTGTCATGAAAAAAATAAATTATTTTGTAGCTGATTCAACAGTCTAGAAGTAAAAGAGAAAAAGAAGTGCAACAGAAATGTGGTGATCTGAATGTGGAATTAGACAAGCTTTCAAATTCTGTGATGGAATTAGAAGAATACTCAGAACTGGATCGCATGCACCAGGTTTGATTAATAGTATAAAATGGGTAGAAATGCTTTATACACAGGGATGTGTATAATACACAGGGATAGGGGGAAAAATTATAATTACAAGTTTAACAAATGTGAAGTAAAACATTTATTATCCTCTTGCTGCAGTGAACAGGCTCATAAAATTACCCTTGTCCCCCTCCCATTTTTGGTTTTCATTGCCAATAACATTTTATTTAGAGCAAAGTTTGATATAAAGTTGTGCTTGAATTAGCTGATAGGTAATAATAGTAGCAGTTCGAAAAGAGTGTTGGGTAGCAATTTTTTTTTTTCCTATGAACCACAAAACTTCATTGTTAGGCTAGTGGAGAGCAGACCACTGGCTCCAAAAACACCTGAATTTCTAGCAGTATTTTTTAATTTCCGGACCATGCCTTGTGCTTTAATTGGAGGATATTGCATAGTAAGAATAGTAAGAAAGTTTGGTTTTTTAAAAAATAAAACACTTGAAAGCACAAACCAGAAATCCTAAGCTAATAAATCGCAGTTGCCAATATGATATGCCAGGTACATAAAAAAGTGTGTGCCTGCGTCCTGGAACAGTGAGTTTTAAAGCACAAACATTTTGAAAATACTATAAAATTCAGTGATGAGAACCAATTTTATTCTTCATGGTGTTCATCTGGGTTCTTCACAGTTGATGTACTCATCAATAGGCAGACAAGTTTTTTACTCTTATTTTCTAAAATTATAATATGAAAGCTTATAATATTTTGATGTCTTATTTTGATAGCTGTTCAGAGCATACTTGGGTTATTTCTCAAGACATACCATTATTCTATTTCAGTATGTGACTGATGTGAGGACATTACAGAAAACTATACAGGACACTGATGAAGCAATAGCTGCTCTTAATAAAGAAGAGACTCTGCTCGGATGGAAACAGAGTGAATTCCCACTCCTCAACAACATAAAAGCTGAGATAGAACCATACCATAAAGTCTTTAATCTTATACTGAAGTGGCAGCGAACAGAAAAAAAGTAATTCAGCTCTTAATGCTATAATGAGGGAGAGTGAGAAAAATGATTATGCTGATCTTTTTCATGTCAGATGTAGAATTTGGATTTGTTTTCTTGTTTTCTTGTTAACATGTGTTATTGGTAAGCAAAGTAAAAGGGTGATATAACATACAGATCATATTTTTAATTGAGCTAGAAAAAAATGTTGATATGTTTTTATTTTTAAAATGAAATAATGGAATCATAGGATTTCCTAGGTTGGAAGGGACCCTCAAGGATTACTGAGTCCAGCTCCTGGCCCTGCACAGGACAGCCCCAGGAATCACACTGTGTCCCTGACAGCAGAGCAGCATATCTCAGACTGTGTTCTAATTGTGTTGGTCATGCTGTTGTAGCCTGTAATAAGATAAGCTCTGGGAAAGAAATGTATTAAGAAGAAAAAGTGTGTTATGAGCCATTTTGTGTTCCAGAAAAAGAAGTTCAGCTAGAAAGCTCATCATCTGTACATAACCAAAACTGGTTTAACCTACTAGCTGTCCAGAATGGTGGGCTCAAATAATTGCATTGCTGATCCTACCACAAAAACTCTACTCTGTGTGTAAATTAAGGGAGGTTGTTTATCATTTCATGCATTCTTCAGAAGTTACAATGTATTTGCAAACCTCCCATACTTTCAGCCATAACACAAGACCTAGTGTATTTTTAAATGTCATAGGTCAATCTCTGTCCAGAGGTTAACTTAAATATTTCTCCATTAATGCAGTTACTCAGTTTCAGTGTGTGACTGAATTTGTGTAATTGAGAGAATTACACAATGTGCAGAAGAATGTGGTTGAGCCACCTTTAGTTAGGCATTAGAATTTTGCAAAGAATGACAATAATAGAGAAGAGCTTTGCTTTAATTTAAATAACTATTAATGTGTTGCAAAACAAAGTAATAATTACTTGTGAGCTACATTTGTTACTTTGTTTTGTAACCTCATTTTTTTTTCTCAGATGGATGGATGGGACCCTTTTGGACCTAAATGGGGAAAGCATGGAGGCTGAGATTGATGAATTTTATAGAGAGGTATACAAACTGTTAAGACTCTTCCAACAAAAGCAGAAGAAAGCGCAACAGGACAGGAGAAGGAAGGTGAGACAAAAAGCTGCAGGAGCAACGGGTGATCCAACTATTACAATGTGTTCTTCTGTTCTGGAACAGATTAAAGACTTTAAGGTAAGAAAATGTGAGGGATATTAATGTCTGATGCTGAGGGACAAATGCTAAATTCAGGCTCAGTACAGCTAGATGATGCAATCTCAGAGATTATTGAGAGAGAGAGAGAGAGAGAGAGAGAGAGAGTGAGTGCTCTGAATCCCCATTTCCAGACTGTACTGAAATGAAACATTCCATTCGTGTTAATCAAATCGGATTTTTGGAAATTTTTATTGATTTTGGAGTGGTTAATGAGTGAACACATACAGGAAAATGTAATTCTTGGATACATGAAAGCATTTAAGGATGTAGTTGGGAATTTTGAAATGGGACTCGTTAATAGAAGCAAGCTTTTGCGTAGCTGAAAAATTATGCTTAATAGCTTTTTATATTCCTTCTTCAGTAATTAATATAATTATTTAGAAATTGAATTCATAACTGAATGGAGCCATCTGCAGTTTTTGGAAAATATTTTCATATCTTCGACTACAGTGGCAGAATTTTAAATGTGCATGATAGATTATTAAGAAATTAAGAAATAATGCATATGACAATATTTACCTTATATATGTCTTTTCTGAATTAGGAGAATGTTCCCACTGTTAGTGTCTTTTGTAACCCTGGCATGAGAGAACGTCATTGGCAGCAGATGTCAGATATGGTAGGATATGATCTAACACCAGATGCTGGAACTACCCTGAGAAAAGTTTTAATGCAGAATCTATCCTCTTACATGGAAGAGTTTGCAGCAATAAGTGTAGCTGCAAGCAAGGTAAGCACAGAGATCTTACAGTGATAAATATGACATCAGGTCTCTTAGTGTATACTTTTATGACTTACTAGAATTTTTTGTCTTTGCCATTATGCAACAGAAGACATCTGGGGAGACCTTGGCCCATTATATGTTACTGATGAGTGTAAGCATTTGTATCTCACGTGACATCATCAGTATTTCCCAAGTGTGCTGCTTTTTGTGTGCTAGAAAAGGATTTACTGAGGCAAAGTAACAAGTAGTTAATATGTGCTGCTAGAGCAAAATACCATATTCCACTAGATAAGCTTATATATTAAATTAATTAGTTGGGAAAAAAAAAGTGACTAGACCAAGTTATTTTCTTTTTAAATAGGAATTTTCCTTGGAGAAAGCAATGCAAACCATGATGGAAACATGGGATTCAATTTCCTTCATCACAAATGCGTATCGTGAGACTGGTATTCATATTCTGTCTTCAGTGGATGATATTCAAGCTCTTCTCGATGATCAGATTATGAAAACTCAGACAATGAGAGGATCACCTTTCATTAAACCATTTGACAAAGAAATCAGGGTACAATGAGTACTTTTTTCAACCATTTTTACTTGTAGGATAACTGTAGTGCAATAGTATACTGATTGTATTGCAACTTCATTGTTTTGAGTTGTTATTGAAATGCTTTCATTGATTTTTCAGCAAGAATCTTTTGAGTTTATAGTAGTTGTACTTACCTTACTTCTGTTTTGGAATTCTCTCTTCCATTCAGATCCAAGTGCAACCAAGAGAGCATTATTATTTTTTCTAATATTTTGCAAAATCACTATGTCCATTAACCTTGCTTCTTTGTACCTGGAAATTATGTTTGTATTACTACTCATAAGAACATGTAATAATTCTTGAGTTTTGGACTCCAGTTTTGAGCTGTAAAGTTTTCCTCTGGGCAAGGAAACTTCTTGATGGCTGGGAGAAGGTTTTTCAATCAGACCTCAGAGCAGTGATGGCAGCACTTTACACCTGCTTTTGAATTTCAGGGATAGAGTAGTCATTGTGGTGCTAACACCATGGCTATTGACAGGAGAGAAGCTGGGGGAATTGCTCTGCAGTTACTCTCCCTAGTTCTGTGTTGGTTTATGTGGGAAATGTTCAGGCTCAGTGAACATAGGTAGGATTTACACTTTACAGGCAGCCTCTCCAGCCTGCTTCAGAGGTTTTTGCTCTTGTCCACTTTAGGAACAGGTTGCTGGACTTGCTGGATCTCTCCTATGAGCTGATGTGGCTTTTCTGGTATTGTGTACCTGCTGCCATTCAGCTACAAGAGCTCCTTGCTGTGGGGATATGAAACAGAATTTGTCACTGGTAGCCTCCTGGCTACTGCTCAACAATTAAGTAGTTAAAAGTTCATAGCACTAAAGTGATAAATAAATCCAAGTAAAAATAAATTTCCAAGTAAGTAGAAATTTCTGAGGTCCTTTGGCCATATGTATATGTGAAAGAACTGAAATAGTCCTGAATATTTTTCAGGATTGTTGCTTTTGGTTATGGTAGGCTTTTTTTCTCTTTGGGAGCTAGAATAACACAGTGTCTACCTTTTCAGAATTTGTTGTCTCTAACATATTTTGCTTGGAAATGTCAAGTTAACATTCTTTAAACATTTATTAAGGAATGGGAAAGCCGCTTAATGCAAATTCAGGAGAATATTGATGACTGGCTGAAACTGCAGGCCCAGTGGCTGTATTTGGAACCCATCTTTTCTTCTGAGGATATTATGCAACAGATGCCAGAAGAGGGGCAGCAGTTTCACACTGTGGATAGATTTTGGAGAGAAATTATGACATATTGTGTTCAAAACCCAAAGGTAAGGGAAATACCCATTACTAACAGGAAACAGTAGCTTCTCTTGCCTTTTTTTTTTTGGGGGGGGGGATGTTTAGGTTTCAAAATATATAAAGTGAACCACAATTTCAGTTCCCTAGGCTTTCTAGGAACTAAGTCACATTGTTCTTTATTTGATTACCTTCTATTGTTTGAAATACTCATAGCTGACAGTTTGCGTGTGTTTGTTGCTACAGGTTCTTGCTGCTACTTCCTTGCCAGGATTGACAGAGAAGCTTCAGCACTGTAATGAGCTTCTTGAGAAAATCATGAAAGGGCTTAATGCTTACCTTGAGAAAAAACGTCTCTTCTTTCCCCGGTATGATGAGCTTTGGTTATTTAAAATCCAGAAATTCTGAATGTTTATTTTGTTGTGAATAAGAGCGGTCTTAAAAATAGTTTGATAATGCAGTTGTCTTTTTTTTTTTTTTTTCTAAATTTCTTAGCTTCTTTTTCTTGTCTAATGATGAAATGTTGGAGATCCTGTCAGAGACTAAGGATCCTCTCAGAGTTCAGCCTCACTTGAAGAAGTGTTTTGAAGGCATTGCTAAACTGGACTTCCTTGAAAATTTGGATATTAAAGGAATGTGTAGCTCTGAAGGCGAGCGTGTACAGCTGATTTCAAACATTTCTACTTCTGAAGCTCGAGGTGCAGTGGAGAAGTGGTTGGTTCAAGTAGAAGATATAATGCTGAAGACTGTACGTGATGTAATTGCCAGATCAAGAATGGTATGGAGTTTGTGATAATTTAAGAACTGTAGCACCTGTCTTTGTTTTATGTCTCTCTCTTGGCTTTCTGAAATTCTTCCTCAATGCAGGAGTTGATGAAGTTATGGGGCCAGGACCAAGTAAACGTGACTTGAATTTATGGGCCAGTGATATACATTAGAGTTTTGTTTGAATAAGAATCAAGTTGTTTTCCTGTAATACTGGGTATAAATTCTTCTAAAAGTTTCACAGCAATTCTGTTTTACAGGGTATATCACATGATGTAAATACTTCAGGTTTCTTACAAATTAGAAATACAACACTTGTAATATGCTTGCTTCTTCCTAAAAGAAAATCATTAGACAGAAAATGTTTCTTTGTATGAAGCTAACAAGTTGTGAATATTTCTGTGGTATGGAAAGATAATTCTAAGAATCTTCAATTTTATTGGCTAAAAAATTGTAAACCTAAGGGGAAAAGATAATTTAAAACTCCATTTGGACATTGCAAAAACGAAAATAGTATTTTTTAAACTAAGAATAGTAATAGGATTACATTATATGCTTCTGTATTACATTGTGATATATATTCCCAGACACTGTGTTTATATAATGTATTTAACTCTTTCAGGCATATCCAGAGACTGAGAGAAAGCAGTGGGTTCTGGATTGGCCTGGCCAAGTAGTGTTGTGTGTGTCTCAAATGTACTGGACAAGTGAGGTACATGACGTTCTTCACTATGGACCCCAGGTACTTGTGTAATGCATATTTTTTTTAAAATCTTGCTTGGTATTTCATTTCAGCTAATGTATTTTGCTGAATCAAATGGTTTTTTGCAATCAAAATTTGAAAAATCACGAGCATATGAGTTTGACATACATGAATTTATGTACAGTGATTTACACCATTCTTTCAAGTGTTTGAATATTTTTATATAGAGTAATCATAGTTCAAAATGTAGCTTTGCAGCATAAATGCATAACTGTGTGTAAGAGAGAAGTTGATGCAAAACCATGGCAGCGTAAAAGAGTAGCTTAATAAGCAACCTCTGTTAAGATATTTGGTCAACATGAAGAAGTCTGGAACACTTGAAACTGTGTTCTAATCAGTTTCAAAATTACCTTTTCTGTCCTAGGGCTTAAAGGGTTATTATGATACACTTCAGCTTCAACTTAATGATATTGTAGAGCTGGTAAGAGGAAAACTGTCAAAGCAAACAAGGACTACACTGGGTGCCTTGGTTACTATTGATGTTCATGCTAGAGATGTCATCAAGGAAATGATTGAAAGTGGTAATTATTTTTTAAAACATTTTTCTCTAACACATGGTTAATGAAAAATAGTTAACGTATCAGATTTTACTGCCTATAACAGTACTTTATGAAGACGCCTTTGTGAGTATTTGGATATGAGCATCAACTTTAATAATTTCAAAGCTTTTTTAAATTTAACCATAATAGAAAATCCAGTTATCTAAAATATCTTTTGTGATTGCTTTCAACTTTGTGTTTGTCAGGTGTGCAGAGAGAAACAGACTTTCAGTGGCTTGCACAACTGCGATATTATTGGCAGAATGAGAACGTTCGTGTGTGCATCATTAACTGCAATGTGAAATATGCCTACGAGTACCTGGGGAACTCCCCACGCCTGGTCATCACTCCTCTCACAGACAGGTGTTATCGCACCTTGGTATGAGCTTCCTCCTGGGCTACTGCAAACTCTGTTTACTGTGCTGTGGTATTGCTTACACTGTTCAGTGCAGCCCTATTTTTAGGGCTTATGGTTATCTTCAGACTCTGCTGCTTCTGCTAGAATGAGGTTTTATGTAATTGTAATTTTTACAGAATATTAAACATTAAATTCACTCATAACAACAAATCTGGACAGCCTACCAACCTGCCTGAAACATTAGTGGGTTGTTCTGTTGTGGTTGTGCTTTTTTAAAACACACAGGAAAACCAGAAAATACTTGATTGCTGTATAGATTATAAGAACACAAAGTGCTTTTCTGGTGTTCTGTGGCTGCTAAATTAAGTGGAGAAGGATTCACCTCTGATCACACTGTTCCTAAGACCAGTACAAGTTTGGCAACTTTTTAGTATCCCTACTCAGGGCAGAGGTGTTTATTATTTTACTGGTTTATCCTCAGCTAACCTGACATCTGAAAGTTATCAAAGTCATCTCAGAAGTGGCTTTTCTCACTATCATTTCCTGCAGTCTCTTTGCTGGACTATGGTTTCAAGTTTTACTAGGCACCCATGGTATGGCTATAGCTGATGCTTGATATCTGTTTGTCAAAACATCAAGGTACATTGATGTGATGCAGCTGGTAGTCTTTTCAGTTTTAAGCACACAAACCTTGAATCAGAACACAGCAGGTTTGGCATTCTGGCAAATGAAAGTCTTGTGCTTCGCCCACCAAGGTCTTAATGAAGTATTCCCAGAGCTTGTCAATCAATATGGATGTGGCCTTGTTACAGAATTGGACTGTTTATTTAAAATCTGCAACTTCTTTGTTTTCTGTCAGATTTCCTCCTACTTCAGTGGAATATAGGAAAGAATATGTAATGGTCAATGGTATGCACATGCAACAAAGGGGGATGGTGTGGGATAGAAAAGAGGAAAAAATATATTAAAGGACAGAGAAAAGAGTAGCAACGAAGTAACTGCAACAAATTTAACTTGAAAGATGTATCTTTAGAAGAACTGAAAGATTGGCTACAATAAAGTTTGAGTTACCTCATGGTCACAATGATAATAAAACTAAAATAAAACTCTCTGTTATAAATAGAGAGTAAATAAACTAAATTCTCTGTTAGGGTAAAAATTAAATTCTCTTGCATACTTTTCTTTTGTATACTTTTCTCAGCTAAGTACTTTTCAGATTCCTTTTAATTAGTAAAACCATACTTGTTATGTTAGATAAAATGAGTGTCTGAAACTATCAAGTGCAACTTAATTTTACCATTTTCATTCAGAATAATTTCATGTAAATGAATTACAAATAATTTCCATAAACTATTTCTGTACTTTAGATTGGAGCATTTTATTTAAACCTTGGTGGTGCCCCTGAGGGTCCAGCAGGAACAGGTAAAACAGAGACCACCAAAGATTTGGCTAAAGCTCTTGCTGTTCAGTGTGTTGTCTTCAACTGTTCTGATGGCCTTGATTACCTGGCAATGGGAAAGGTAAATAGAAAATAAATAAATGTTGTGTTTTATTTTTAGCATGAAAATTTTAGGGTCCCTCCATTGCAGAGACAAATAAATGGGGCACCTGTGGTCTGCTACCCTCGGACGCTATTTGCTCGTCTCTACATGATTAATTTTCTGTGGTTTATGAAACCTCTTAAATTGCTAATTAAAACATGAAAGGAACAAGAGTTCATGGGATTGGGATCTTCCGATTTAGCTTGCTTTAGAGCCAAGATAAAACTTTGTTCTTCAGTACATTCCTGATGTATGATCTAAACAGGGTTACGTATTATTATCATAATTGTATTTTTTTAATCTTATTAACCTTCCAACATTATAGTCTTAGTTTCTTCTGAATCTTCTGAGGCTCTGTTAGCAATATTATTGGTTTCTTTCTTCCTTTATAGTTTTTCAAAGGTTTGGCTTCATCAGGTGCCTGGGCATGTTTTGATGAATTCAATCGCATTGAACTGGAAGTGCTGTCTGTAGTGGCACAGCAGATCCTTTGCATCCAGAGAGCCATACAGATAAAGCTAGAAACATTTAATTTTGAAGGAACTGAGCTGAAGCTTAACCCCAACTGTTTTATAGCAATTACTATGAATCCTGGTTATGCAGGACGTTCTGAACTTCCAGATAATCTGAAGGTAAAATAATAAAATAGATGTATCTGCAACCTTTGAGATGTTTATTTTGACCAGATGAGCTGTTTCCATGAGGAGGCTTTGCTAACGTAAAATAGAGATAGTGCAGGAAGAGAAACACACCAACTGCAGGTTGCTTAAATAAAGGAAGTGCATTCTCTCACCTGCCATGGACCACATTTTCCTTCCTTACTTCTGGATGTATCTGTGCAAGGGGCAAATTGCATTCTTGCATTCTTGAGCCACTGAAGAGAGCTGGGAGGGACAGTGTCTTTCTGCACTGCATTGTACATTGAGGTGGATTTTGATGGCAGCTTGCTTAGGTTAACTTTCTAGGGAGTCATAAGCTGCAAATATTGATAGTTCTATTTCATGGTGGGAGAACACTGATCCATCACTTATAAAAGTTCTGAATTACTTCCCATTCCTAAATTAATTATTTGAAGATATATCTTTGGGTATGTATTTCAGGTTCTTTTCCGAACAGTAGCCATGATGGTTCCCAACTATGCTCTGATAGCAGAAATTTCCCTCTATTCATATGGATTTTTGAATGCTAAGTCACTGTCAGTGAAGATAGTCATGACCTACAGACTGTGTTCAGAACAGCTTTCCTCTCAGTATCACTATGACTATGGCATGAGGGCAGTCAAAGCTGTGCTGGTGGCTGCAGGCAATCTGAAGTTAAAATTTCCCACAGAAGATGAAGATATATTGGTGAGTTCCTGAGGGAATACTTGTTTGAGGAATTTTATAGATGCATGCAGTTCTGAGTTCTGAAGGCAGTTCCAGCACATGTTGTCACATAACTGATCCACGTTTTGTAGTTTGTGAAATGAAACTAATAAAATACGTGCTGCATTTCCTGGGGCTGTGCTGATGATTGCACAGTTGGGCTTAAATGCTTATCAAGGGCACCATTGAATTAATTCATCTTTGTTACATATTTTAATCACTGAACACTTCATGCTCTGTCTCTTAGTAAGAACAGTAAAATGCATATTTCTTTTTTCTAGCTTCTTAGATCAATTAAAGATGTGAATGAGCCCAAATTTTTGTCACATGATATACCTCTGTTCATGGGTATAACTAGTGATTTATTTCCTGGAATCAAGCTTCCTGAGGCAGACTACAATGTAAGTACTCTTGTAGTTTTCCCTTGGTCGTGATCATTGTTGGTTGTTTTGTGGTGATTTGCTTTTTAATCAAGTGCAATTAATGCAGGGAGGTATTTCAAGATGAGGAAAATTGCTGAATGTTTGCAATGAAACTTCGTAGCAAAGGGAATCCTGTTGTCTGTGCTGAATATAATCCACATCTGAGTTCCTTTGCATTCAGAATGGTTGTGCCTTACAGATCGGAAATTCACCTGCACATTTACCAAATTTTAAGCTTTCTGATTTCTTCCCTAATTTTTGGATATAATTAAGTGAGATTAAGCTTTGTGCTTCTGTTTTATTTATAGCAACACTTAAAGCATCCTTTGTTGGAGGACGGTTGGAAAGAAGGATGAGTATATTGGAAAAACCAAATTGGATTAACGTTCAAGTTTTCAGTAAATACTGCAATCTTGATAAAAGTATATGGCTCTGAAGCACACTGCTGGTTTCCTGAGAGTGATATGCCTTCTCAAGATAAAAATTGTAGTTAAATCCTGTTCTAGCACATAAAGTACAGAAGTAGACCTTTTTCCCCACAGGAAGTTTGCTATATTGTGACTAATACTATTGCAGTTATTAATTAATTTGAAACCCTTACTAATGAGTATAAACTCTTCTATTGTAGTGCAGGCCAGTAATTTAAATTGTAGCAAGAATAAGATTATGATTTAATTTCAGGATTTTCTGGAATGCGCCACTGAATGTTGCACTCGACATAATGTCCAACCTGTACAAACTTTTATGGAGAAAATTATACAGACGTATGAAATGATGATTGTTAGACATGGGTAAGAGTCTCATCACTGCAGTATCTCTTGTAATTCTGACTTATACTGTATCAGTTATTTATATTAAGTCATTGAAGGTTTTGAGGGTGGCAAAATATTCCTCTTTGTAGTGGAACAGCTGATTAGTGATACTGCTTTTGCATGTCCCAAAATTCTTGTGGGTGTATGTCTGGGGAATTTCACTCTTCCCAATACCAGAAGTACTCGCACATGTATAATAATGATTTTAGGTGCTGATATCAGTATGGTGAAACCTTACGGCTGTAAAAGCTTATTTGTGTTAAAATATTAGTTTCAATCAGTGTCCAATCAGTGTCATTTTATTTCTAGCATTTATTACAGAAGAGCAACTGTGTGGAGAAAATATATACAATATGGCATTACCCATATTATAGGGTAATGGCCTTCATGTGATCTGTGAAAGTGTAAATTGCAAGACAGATTTATTAATAGCAGGATTTTTTTCCATCTAACAGCTTCATGCTGGTGGGGGAATCGTTTTCTGGGAAGACCAAAGTTCTACATGTGTTGGCAGATACGCTGTCTCTTATGAAAGAGCGTGGTTATGGTGAAGAAGAAAAAGTAATTTATAGAACTGTGAATCCAAAATCAATCACTATGGGCCAGCTTTTTGGGCAGTTTGATCTGATATCCCATGAGGTAATGTATGTGTAAAAAGTAATGTTTCCTGTAAATTATGTTTCTGTTATTATGGGTAGTAAACCATTGAATTCATAATTTTGTGGTTTTAAACTCAAATGAGAAAACAGTTGTATTTTACTTTAACTAATCTTTTTATGGCTGTTTTTAATTAGCGTATAAAAAATGCAATACCGTGTGTGTGCAGTTAAATAGGTTTAAATATAAAAAGAAAAAAGCAATACCATTTTGAAGGTCGTTGTCCTCTTATAGTTGCATCCATGCTAGGAAGTCATATCAAACATAATTGTATTCATTTCTCAGTCTGTTCATAACTAGTATAACCAAAGTAATGCAAAACTATATAGAAAAATCTATGAACTCATGGATTCCCAAGTGTGAAGCTTAGGTTTGGAGAAGGAAAGATATGAAGTAGTAAATGTGGAACAGTGAAATTTAGGGTGACTCTGGAGAGAAACATGCAAGACAGAGCAGAAGTGCTTTCATGTTTCAGTAAATTGAATTGCTGGTCTTTTTTGTTACAATATTATTTCAAGTGAAACAAAATCTATTTTAAAATTTGCTGGTGTTGCAAGACCCTAAGTGAAACTGCAAAGTTTTGTGCTGCTCTCTGCAACACAAGAGGAGAATAATTCAAAGTGAGGGATGATGGCAAGGAGATGGAAGGGTTTCTGTCACTGGCAGCTCGAGCTGAACTCTGTGTTCTTTGTCTCACTTCCCATTCCCACGTCCATCCCTGTCAGTGGACAGATGGGGTTGTCGCTACAACCTTCAGGAAATTCGCGTTGTCTGAGACCTCTGACCGCAAATGGGTCATCTTTGATGGCCCCATCGATACTCTGTGGATAGAAAGCATGAACACCGTTCTGGATGACAACAAAAAGGTATCAGCCAGTGAAACAAATGCCTACATAAAATTATGTGACATTTTGGAAATATTCTTCTACATATAAAACCATATATACAAACTGCAGTGCCTGACCTTTGAAGAGCAAGTGCAAGATGGCGTTGGTGACAAGTTGTAAGGGTTTTTTTAATTTGTTTTGTTTTACTCTATTGGAGTCATAAACACAGTATCAACTCATTGCTGAAAGACATTAATTATATAGTATTTCCTTAATGATGTAATGCAATTTTCTAACTTGAAAGTTTACTTGGTTTTGTCAATTTTCATATAAAACTCTCCTGTTATAGGAAGTGCAATTTACAACTAATTTTTTTCTATTCTTGCATGTTATATTTTATCTTTCAAGCTTTGTTTGATGAGTGGGGAAGTCATCCAAATGTCCCCTCAGATGACTCTTATTTTTGAAACAATGGATCTTTCCCAGGCATCAGTAAGTTTTATATTTAATGAAAATATAAAATAAAATTCAGTGTAGTAAATCCACAACAAAACAAGTTTACAATTTTTCCTTAGCCTGCTACGGTCAGTCGTTGTGGCATGATTTATTTGGAACCTTCTCAGCTGGGCTGGAGGCCAATTGTTACCTCTTGGCTGAGTACACTGCCTGAACCTCTGAACTCAGAGGAACATCAAGATCTTCTGCAGGGACTTTTTGATTGGTTGGTGCCACCAGCATTAAGAGTCCGTCAGAAAGAGTGCAAGGTATTTTTTTGCCACTTTTTCCTTCTGTAGTTAGTGGTTATTTACATTCTGTGTACCTTGGTAGGAGGTGACTGTTCTCTCATGACAAGCACAGTTAGAATGAATATGTCGCTACTGGGACCAGTTTAGAAAGTTAGAATGAGAATGTCAGCTAAAACTTGAAACTTGATCATAACTTTTTATTTTCAAAAGTAAAGTAAGCATTTAAACACTGATTAAAAAAGTTTTTCTAAGAGAATTTTGTGCATTTTTTTTTCTTTAAAGATGTCATGTTGAATAAGGAAGTACTTTTTTTTAAGTGTTCCTTGCAAGCTCAGTGTGACAGTGCTTAGAATTTTGCTCATATGTTGCTGTAGTTACTTCTGTGGGTTTTGGTTTGGTTTAAGATCTATAACTGTAGTGGTCACATGGTAACCATGAACATGGTTAACAAGCTAAAGGTCTTGACATTTCAATGATTGAGGAGGGCGAATAATTTTTGAGTACAAGTCAGTGTATACCTTGCCTTCTAATATGTGTTAGAATTAGCTAATGATCTAATTATTTTAGTATTTTAGCTCCAAAAGATAAATTAACTGAACATGTAAAGAATGACATACAACCTTTTGAATCTCTTAGGATCTGGTACCTACAAGTGATATCAATGTTGTAGTATCTCTCACACGAATTTTTGAAATGTTGATTTGTCCAGCTGTGCAAGAAGATCCCACCAACAAAGGCATCCGTGCCTGGATTATGGTTAGTTTTTTAACATGTAGCAAAATGTATATTTGCTTATATATATGCTAGTTTTCAAAACAGTTGTACTAATCAATGTAACTTTAATTTGTGAATAAGACACATGTGAAACAATTTTACTGCCTCCTTGCTCTCTCTCCCCATACTCTGGAGGTGCCCAGATGAGATGGAATTCTTACAAGTGACAAATATGATTAAAAATTTTACTGTTTTTCCAATTAATTGAGATGGTGTTTCTATTAAATGTGCTTTTTAAGTAACCAAGAAGTTAGCTAAAGTGAAATGTCTTCTTTCTCTTAAAGGAAATAAATATTCATGCAACACTGATTGGCTTGTTTGAGCAAAATTTCCTTGGAAGAGGATTTTCTGACAGTTGTATTAGTTGGATCCTCTGTCTGACCTTATATGATTGTTCTTATGAAACACTGAAGAAACTAGAATGAGAAAGTAGTTACTTAAAATTGAATTGGAAAGTTCCTAGATCCTGGCTTGTCAGGAACTCCTTTCAGGCTTTGTAATGTGACATACTGCTGTAGTCAGTGGCCTTTATTTTTTTGTCATCCACCTGTCTGTTTGTCTGTCCATCCATCTCTCTCTCTCTCTCTCTCTCTCTCTCTCTCTCTCTCCCCTTGAGTAAGATTTTTTTGTGTGCTCTGTCTATAGTCAGATTTCTAAAGTTCTTCAGGCCAGAGCTATTCAAGGCCTATTTCTAACATCTCTGCTTAACAATATTTTTCAGAATTATGTTTTTTAATCAGACTGTACAAGGTTCACGTAACATGTCAACTTATTAGACAGTTAATAATTTTTTTACCCTTTCAGGGTTGTTTTGCTTTTGCCACAGTCTGGTCCATTGGTGGGACTTGTGATGGTGACAGCAGGACAATTTTTGATAATTTCTTGAGGCAAACTTTGTCTGGGACATCTAAAGCAGGTCCTGTACCAGAGAGTTTGGGAACATGGGAGTGTCCCTTGGAAGAGAAAGGCTTGGTCTATGACTATGTGTATCAGGTAGGATTGGCTTCTGCATCTACTAAATAGATTCTTCGTCATAATAGATGGAAAATACAGCCAGACGGGTATTTTAACTTTAGAAACCTTGTTGGATGTTGTTGAGTGTTAGTTGGATTAAATTCCACAATGCATTTTTCATTTCTTTTTCAAATACCAGGGTATTGATCAAGTTTTTTAAAAATACTGAGATGTACATTTCAGCTATAATACTGCCACATTATGGTTTTTCTGTAACTCAAGCTCAGTTAGCAGATTCAAATCTGCATTTGTATAGAAGGAATAATGTAGACTGTTCAGAAGGAAAGCAGAATATTAAGCCCATAGGCAGTTTGCTTGTGTTACAATTTTTGTTTATAGTGTCTATTAGACACCTTTCTTTTCTTGTTTTTTTGTTGTGGCTTTTTGTGCATGGGGATTTTTTGTTTGTTTCCACTGAACAAAATTTTTAAGAAAAGAAAGGAGTCTAAGTTTAGGTATGTACTTTAATACTTTATTAGTGAGGTAAAGCAAACTAAATGTATGAAGTTTTGAAACATCAAACATTCATTAATTTATTGAAGTCCATTATTTTAATTTTTCAAAAGTGAAGTAGCAGAGAAAACCCTTCATATGTATAACACCAATCTGTTCTACATCTGTGTTTCTTACTAGATGAAAGGCAAAGTAGGTTGGGCTCACTGGAATGAATTTATTGAACCAATTAGTAAAAGTGATAAAAATGTGAAGATTCAAGATCTTATAGTCCCAACAATGGATACAGTTCGCTATACCTATTTGCTAGACCTGTTCATTACCCATGGAAAGTAAGTAGCTTCATTACAAATTTCTGAAGTATTTGTCAAAGGTAGAAATATCTCTTATTCTTTTCTTTGAGTTCATTGCTTTTATCAAATCCTCAGTTTATTTGGTCTTTTTAAAACAGACATTTACTAGAAACAAAACAATTTGACCGAAAGTCTGGTTTTAGGTTTTTTATGAAAACCTGTTAAGAGTCTTGCTTTAGTATTCTCATTCTGATGATGCTGCTAGGACAGCCCAAAGAGTTTTTGTACCCTCTTTCTACTTAGGCAAATAAATACATATTTTAATTTTTTTAATTAATTATATAAAAATCTGTTATATTAGCCATGGCCAGATCACATACAAGAATGAAATAAAAAACAGCCTCAGGTTCCAAGGCTGAAAGGTTATGAAGTTTGGACAAATGTAAGACCTATCAGGAGAAATATAACTCCCATGAGTGTTCATATACTCCCACACCTGTAGAATGAGGGAATGAGAAATGTTTATATCTCCTCCCATTTTCCTGACAGTGGAAGCAAACTAAAATCATGAGAGGGTTTAATAAATACATTAGAATGCTTTAGTTTCTTCCTTCGGCAAGTAATGTTTTCAGAGGTGGTACAACAAGGGCAAGTTAGTAAAACCTTTGACTTCTAGCTGCATATAGTTTACAGTGTTAGATTTCTGCAGTCTTTGTGCTTAATTTCTCTCTTTGTGAAGACCACTGCTTCTAGTGGGACCAACAGGTACTGGGAAATCTGTGTATGTCAAGGACAAGCTAATGAACAACTTGGAAAGGGAGCGCTATTTCCCCTTCTTCATTAATTTTTCAGCTCGAACCAGTGCCAATCAGACCCAGGTGAGCAGAATGGGTAATTTATGTCTCAAGGAGGTTGTGTATGTGAATATTTAATCTGTGTTCTGAATGATCCTGTTTGCATTGCAGAACATTATTATGGCCAGACTGGACAAGAGGCGCAGAGGAGTCTTTGGCCCTCCAATGGGAAAAAAGTGCATTATTTTTGTAGATGATATGAATATGCCTGCTTTGGAGAAGTATGGGGCACAGCCTCCTATAGAGCTTTTAAGGCAGTTCTTTGACCATGGATTTTGGTAATTATTCAAAATACAACTGAAATTTTTTTGTTGTTGTATTTGCTCTTATAATTATTTATTCCCTTGAATTTTATTTTGAAAACTTTTTTTCAAGTAGTTAGTAAACGTTAAAGTAGATTTAGTTTATATAAAAATACATTATTTCAATTTGAAGCAACCTGTATATTACTCTCTGAGGACTTCTCAGTTTAATTCCTTTTTGGTTTCTTGGGGAAGAGGAGTTGTTTGTTTTTAAAAAATATAAACTATATAGAAATATGTTATATTACGTAACACCTACTATGGTTTTTTATATTTTTAAATACTTGTTTTACGCATGCAGAGAGAAGTAGAGAGAAGTCTGTCATATAGATTCATCTAAGCTGTAATGAATGTGTTATATCTGTATCTAAATGTCACATGGCATTTTATTTTGAAGGTATGATTTTAAGGACACCTCTAAAATCACCCTTGTTGACATACAGTTACTGGCTGCTATGGGGCCTCCAGGTGGTGGGAGGAATCCTGTCACCCCTCGGTTCCTGCGACACTTCAACATTTGCACCATCAATTCTTTCAGTGATGAAACCATGATCCGCATCTTCTCTACTGTAGTAGCTCTTTACCTAAAGATTAATGACTTTCCTCCTGACCTCTCCACAGTTGGAAAACAAATTGTCTCTGCCACTTTAGAGGTGAGAAGCAAATACCTTAATAGAAAAATTTCCTTCAATTTGTTCATTAAAGTTTCTTTGGGTGTACAATAATGTACAGGGTTTGTGAATGTGAAATGGTTTGTGAATTGGTAACGTGAAAGGGGTTTTTTTGAGAAATAACATTTTAGACGACATTTAGGATCTATGATAATAATACAGTCGGTGTTACTGTTTTGTTGATCTTACTGTACTCTGTTGTTGTTATTTGAAGGTGTATAAGAAAGCCATCAAAAATCTTTTGCCCACACCAGCCAAATCTCATTATACCTTCAACCTGCGTGACTTCGCGCGGGTTATCAACGGCTGTTTGCTCATTAAGAAAAGCGCAGTTAAAAACAAACGTGTGATGATTCGGCTGTTTGTACACGAGGTGTTCCGCGTCTTCTATGACCGGCTGGTGGAGGATGATGATAGAGCCTGGTTGTTCAATCTAGTGAAAGAGATTGTGAAAGAACATTTCAAAGAAGCATTTGATAAAGTTTTTGCACACCTGACGGAAGGAAATTCCCCTGTGAGTATCTTATTTAACCTGTTGCAAAATAATTGCTTTTATTGTACATTTCGGACTAGGAAGTTAATCACAGGTGAAATTTTGATTCAAATGCACACTAAAGTTGGAGTTGAATTTGGCAAAATGGCTTCATGAGGAAAGAAATGCACAAATGAAAATTGTTTGGAAGGGTTTAAATGTTGTACATAAGCATTCTTTTCAAAAAATATTACATTAAAAATGTGAGTAAACTTACTACTTTTCCTTAGAAGATGTGTGCATCTGCATCCTGTGATTATTAAATTTTATTATTCAAAATGCTGTATAGTTGTGTTATATTTTATGCCTTGTCTTCCCTTTTCCTGTTTTGTTTTTTATGTCCCCTGTAATTTCACTCATGTATATAAGAAATAACTTTGTGTGTGTTGTCCATTTCATAATATACACCTGTTTGTTGTCCATTTCATAATATACACCTCTATGAATTCGGTGTAATCTGAAGGTCGTGATTATGAGGCTGTTAATGGCTATTTGAGAATAAGTACATAGTTTAATGCAGGAAACATAATTTTGAGGGGGATGTTGTCTGTGAGTCAAAATATTTTGGAGTGCTTATTCTTGTGTCTGGGGTATTTGTCTTAATTCTCCTTTGTTTTCTGAAATTCCAATGAGGAATACATTTATTAAATATTAAACTTGATTTCATAATTTGTTGAATATTTACCATAGGTAACAGAAGAAAACATGAGAAGTTTGTGTTTTGGTGACTACATGGAACCAGACCTTGAGGGAGATGAAAGACTTTACATTGAGGTTCCAAGCATTGAGGACTTCAGTGTTGTTGTGGAGCAGTGTCTGGATGAATATAATCAAACCCAGAAAACAAGAATGAACCTTGTGGTTTTCAGGTGTTTATGATCTGTATTACTCAGAGCTTTAAGCAGTAGCTGATAATTCAGTATATTCAATTTTGTGGACAGTGGTTTTTGGTATGTCTCCTCCCCTTTATGCATCCTTTAAAGTGTTTGTGGTATTACACCTTTTTGGATGGAAGTAAACTGGTTTTTCTCTTCTGCCTCTCCTTTTTCTATCTGAAAGTAAATAATGAGAAGCTTTTCTCCTAAGGGACTTTGCATATTTTCCTTAGTTGCAATGGAAACACTGTGCATTGACTCAGGTAGGTGCTGTACTTCTCCTAAGGCTCTGTCACCAGTGAAAATGGATGTGACTGGACTTTCATTTCCTAAGCACAAGCATCCCAAGTGTGAGATGTTGCACAATAATAATGTCTGCTCTGTTACTATGCAGTACAGCCGTGCACCTTGCTGGTGCTGCAGCTAATCCTGTGAAATTTTAGACTCTGCAGGCCCTTATTGTTACCTTAGCTTGTGATCACACAGAGCTACAACTGAGAGAGATTAGAACTCCCTCCTCCTCCCTATTGCTAGAGATTACTGCCTCTTCATATTTGCCAGGGTAATTTGACATGTAGATACTTTGTGAAGGTGATTAGGGTTACTTTTAACACTTCTAATAGCAGCTTATTTTAGCCTAGGTCATTTTGACAAGCTGGATTTGTGAGTGTCTATACATACAGCTAGGCTGGGAGTTTGAAGAGCTGGCAGACTCTGATCAGAGACCCTTTCCTGGGTGTAGAAGCAATATTCCAGTAACCTCACTGAACAGCAGCCAGGAGACCATGTTCAACTGTAGCCTTACAGTTCAATCTCATGAATAACATCTGAATCTGTTTCCTTTATTTATATAACCATTAAAAATAAATAAGAATTTCCCTTGTTTGAAATGCTTGAAAGTTTTTTTGAGATCACTTTGCATAGCTGCTCAGCTTGCTTTAATTACCCCACGCCCTGTGCTTAAGCAGATGATCTCCTATAGGCCTTGCTGCATATTCTAAAATAAATCGTGCTTGAGTTTTCACAAGGACTTTCAGTAATGTGCAGATACTGCTTCCTGAGGATGTTCCAATGTCAATTCCACATATAAGTTATAAAACACTGTCAGAAGTAAAAGGAAGGGATATGTTTGTTGATATAAACCATGTTCCCCCAGTGGTCACTTAAAAAAAAAAATCGAATTGCTATAATTAAAGGAAGTTAAAATTGGTAATACTGCTGTGATTCTGAAGTAGAGAGTTAATATTTTTCTTTTCCTTTAACACATTTATCCTTACAGGGCTCCTGTTCTTACCTCTACGTGTTCCTTTTAGTAATTTCTAGTAATTTAGCTAAATATTGATATTTGTACAATAGAAGAATTCTGTTTTATTTTATTTTGTGGGTCATGCCCACTTTCTTTCTTCCTCTCCACCCCGCCCTACATTCAGAAATTTGTTTGGGAGATGCTACTCCTTGATTGGTTTCACAGGTTTATAGGTGCATTAATGTATATGTATTTCTGCCATTCTGGTAATCAGCATGTTTTCAATGCAGGTACATGTTGGAACATTTGTCTCGATTAAGCCGCATTCTGAAGCAGCCAGGGGGGAATGCTTTGCTGGTTGGAATGGGAGGAAGTGGGCGGCAGTCTCTGACTCGCCTGGCAGCATTCATGGCAGGAATGTCTGTTTTTCAACCAGAGATTTCTAAGAGCTATGGTACAAACGAGTGGAGAGAAGATCTGAAAGTGAGTGTTAATAACCTGTCTGCATTTTGACTTAATTTGGAGGATGGATGTTTTGGGATGTTTAATTTTAACTGTCTTGCATTTTCAGAGACTTCTGAAGAATGCAGGTGCAAAAGGCTTGAAAACTGTATTTCTAATCACAGATGCACAAATTAAAGAAGAAAGCTTTTTAGAAGATGTTGACAGTGTCCTCAACACAGGGGAGGTACCCAATCTTTTTGCAGCAGATGAGAGACAAGAAATTTTAGAGGTATCTTTAGAAACTCTCTTTAGTTTTGTTCTATCTCCCTTTTAATCTGCTTGGTCGGTTCAGTGCAAAATGTGGCTTTTCGATATTTGCACTTAATTCTGTGACTTCTTTTTGAGACCTTAGGTAAATCAACCAGTTACTAGTAAACTTATGGAGTAGGTTATGCCAACTACCACCTTTAATTCTGACCTAGCACTCTGTTCACAAACACATTAAGTTATCCATGTAGAGAACTTGGTTTGTTCACAAATACCTTGTGCCCATAGTTATTTTTGTAGTGTATTGTGTAGGAGAATGTACATCACAATGTTTTCATTGATAAGAGAAGTGCAAAGACATGACATTTTTACTAGAAAATGTGGCCTGCCTTTGTCAATAGGCTCTTACTCTCTGGGGCACTAGGGCATTGTTAGACAGAATTTCATAGTCCTGATACTTCTGCTCAAAGTCAAGTTGGGCAAAGGTGTGCTCCATGAATTTTGACTCAGAAGTAAATATGCAATGTACTCCTGCAAACTAAAAAAAAAAAAATTAACTAAAATAAGACTTGGATTTTCACAACAGCAGTCACAATTTTGGAGGAAGGGGCATCAATCTTTGTATACATCAAATTCGAAACTTCATGTTAGCAAAATATTTGGAACTGTATGCTGTGCTGTCTTCCTATGTCTGTGGTGTCTTTAATAAATTTCCTAGGTATGCTTCTAGGTGACTTTCAAAGTGGTTCTTAGTATACACATTAATGTTCTTTATTGCAATATCTGTATCACTCAATAGATACTACTATTGATTCTTCTTGCATTAAAGTTATGGAGCATGTTGATACCTGGATTCATGTATCTTTCAAAGAAGTTAGGTTATAATTCTAGTAATCTTTGTCTATTACTATTTCATTCTTGCCATGTATATAGTGCCAATATTAAGATAATGGGGCTCTTTTCCAGTTTTATAGTTTATATGAACATATTCAGTGGGTGTATTCTGGAACTTGGTAGCTATCCACAATGTGCCAGCTGCAGCAAAGTTGGTTTTTACTCATTTAAATCTGCTCCCTCAAAAGAATTCTGCTTTTACTCTATTGTTATGATCTGCTCTCAGTTGCTCAGAGCAGCAGATGATCATTTCTAGAATGAGTTGTCAGGCTCACAGATAAATCGTGCAGTCCTATTTTCAAATAGTATTTTCTACTTGATCTGGTTTTCTACTTTATTTTGCCTCTTTCCTTTCTAATTAAAAAATTTATTTCATGGTGATGCTACCCTTAACAGGATTGCTACAGGACTTCAGATGTACTTAATGAGAATTTAAATAACATTTTTTATACTATGTGTTATTCCTAAGGGTGTTCGTGCAGCAGCTCAGGCTGGTGATAATGAGGAAGAACTCAGTCCCTTGGCCTTGTTTGCACTTTTTGTGAACTTCTGCAAAGAAAATCTCCATATTGTGGTGGCATTCAGCCCGATTGGAGAAGCTTTCCGCAATCGTCTGAGACAGTTCCCATCGCTCATCAACTGCTGTACTATAGATTGGTTCCAGGTATGGGAAAATATCTACATTATTTCCTCAAAAAGCTACTCCAGTTTTCTGACACTCTGAATTTCTAAGTGCCATTAAATTTTCTTTTGTCTTCCTTGTAGAAGTACTCCTTGTTTTTCAAAATTTTAAAATTCCCTAGACCTTTTATGTTATAATTTGCGAGCTCTTTGATGTGGGATCTCAACACTTTTACAACTAAATAAATTAAAATTTTTGTTACTAAAAATTTCTGAAGTAGTGAATATTCATAATTTGATGATGGCAATTTGTAATTTTATTACATAATGTGTATGTTTTAAAGGACTAGAGAAATAATTTTGTTGTGACTGTAAAATGATCTTAATTGCGGCTGCCTGTTAAGCAGGTCATCCACTGTAGGAATGGCTAGCAAATAAAAATTCTGTTGTTTATCACTAGGTCTTTTATAGCAGCATAAAACTTGGAGAAGCAGTATTGATGTAAGCAGTATTGCTCTCAAGAACATACAGTTAGCTCTATAGCTCAGCCCAGTGCTGATGTCATTTTTCTACCAGAGGATGACAGAACTGTTTGGATGGAATGTTAATGTGTAGCTTTGAACTACAAGATCAGCGAGGAGTTGCCAGAAAAGATTGCATGGGTGGTGACCTTGCTGCCTGAGCTAACCAGCCCTTGTATCAGTTCATTGTTTTTGGGACACAGCTGGGACTCGTGTGTCTCATTCTGGTGGTTTGAATGGTAAACACTGATTCAACATTTGAAGACTGCTGACAATTGAATTTTACAAATTCTTTCCTCCTCACTTCTCCCTCAGCCATGGCCTGAAGATGCCCTTGAACGTGTGGCTAGTAAATTCTTAGAAACACTTCAGCTCACAGACACTGAGCGGCAGGCAGTTGTGCCCATCTGTAAATACTTTCATACTTCAGTTTTGTCACTTTCTGAAAGGTCAGTCTATTGCTTTTGCAAACAATCATAAAACAGTAGCTGATTGAGTTTCATTATTACTCATTTATGTATTAAAAGTTAACTATTTGCCTCCATAGAAGTGTTATATAAAATTTTTGAAATTAAGTCCTATCAAACTGTTACATAACTTTGCTAACAATAAACTAAAAAATTAATTCAATAAATAAATAAAAATTTAATGTTACTCTTTCTCTTTTTTTTTTTTAACAGGTTCTTACAAACTCTGGGGCGCCATAATTATGTTACTCCTACTTCTTATCTTGAGCTTATTGCTTCATTTCAGAGACTTCTTACTGAAAAACGAGACAGTGTAATGAAAGCCAGGAAGAAATATGTGAATGGACTAGATAAACTAGCTTTTGCTGAGTCACAGGTGAGTTAAAGCAAATATGGAACTGAAAACAGAAAATGTTTCTCAAATGCAGGTCTTTTTCTGGAGAAGTCAGTCAAAAGTGTTACTTCAGATTTTGTTTAACTCAATCTTCAATGGTAAAACTGTAAGAAATGTATTTTGCCTTTTCTTTCCTACAATCACAGGACTTATGCTAAAGGCCAAACATCCCTAAGCATATATTGTTAGGTACTATATAAACAGAGCTTCCCTTTCCTTGGTGGTTAACAGGTGACTATAAGTGAACATAGTTCTTAAAATTAGGCATTGCACATAGGAGATTAAATTTTATCTTCGAAATGTTTTGATTTGAAACTCAGTGTTACAGCCTTCTATCAATAAATTAATCATTAGGTAAAATCTAGATCGTAAAGAAATTGTTGGAAATTGTACATGACCCTGCTGGATCCTACCTGATTCTTTTACATATGCATAGGTTGGTATGATGAAAGAAGAACTAATTGATCTGCAGCCCAAACTGGAAGATGCTAAAGTGGAAAATGCAAGCATGATGAAGGTATATACAAATACAACTTTGTGACTTTTAATGTAAGCATGTGTATACTTATCTCATTGAGGCTTGGCTGATAGAAGGATCCTAAACCAAATTAATTTCATGGGAATTTATTGGGATTTAGGATCCAACATCTTGGGTGTTTTTGAAAATTTCAATTTATGAAAATGCATTTATCTAGTATGTGACTGACTGTTGCATTGCCAAGAAAGAATTATTTAATTGACACATTATGCACTTGTTTCTGAATCCTAAGTGTTTTTACAGATAGAGTGGTATCTCTTCTACCTCTAAGAAAAATAAATGTCACTTCTGTAGATCTGCAAAGGGAGTTGGGTAAAGGGTTGACTTATCCTTGAAGAAAAAATAAATTTCCATAGTCAATGTTATAGACTATGAAGCTATGAAAAATCCCTATAAAAGCTCGTCCTTTTTTGTTACAGCCTGATGCACAAACATGAAGAGTTTCTTGTCTCCTGAACTTCCAGTATATGTTAAATAGTTTTTCTTGAGAGTAATCTGATTTCATGCCATTTATCTACTGTTAAAACTCCATGATGATGTTGTAATATACTAAGAAATTATTCCCTTAACATAAATTGCAATTATATTAAAATATTGTAAAACTTCAATATTCTCTCTATATTTTACAGTATTCCGTAAGTCCTGTATTAGGTAATTTCAGTTTATTTGCACATTCGCTGTACAGGATAAAGCTCACTCATGTTTTTTCTTTAGATTATAGAAGTAGAATCTGCAGAAGTAGAAGAAATAAGAAAAGTTGTAAAAGTGGATGAAGAGCTTGCTACAGAAAAAGCTGAAGAAGCTCAGGCACTGAAAAATGAATGTGAGAGTGACCTGGCAGAGGCAATACCAGTCATGGAGGCTGCAATTGCTGCTCTGGACACTTTGAAGGCAAGCTGATCTAAATTTCAGCATTTGAAAGTGTTATTTAACTCTCTAAAATGAAGTAGGAATTTAGAAGAATATGAGATGTCTTATGTGACACAAAAGTGTATCAAAAATATTCTGACCTGGAATTTTTAAAACAAAATTTAATGTAATCATTGGTTTACAGTTTATTGGCATTTATTTAATTTTATTTCCCCTGCATGGGGGATTGATGGATATTGTTATTTGTCATGCTAACACTGTATGATCCCTTATAAAAGTCCTCTCTAACCACTTAAGTTAATTGCTAATGGTGTTATAATTTCTCTTTTTTCTATCAGTTCATAGATTGGGTGCTGAGAAAGACATAATATTTGTCATAATTTTTAAAATGCATTCTTTATTTTAGCCTTCTGATATATCACTTGTCAAAGCAATGAAAAATCCTCCATCTGGTGTCAAACTTGTCATGGCTGCTGTCTGTGTCATAAGAGAACAAAAACCTGAAAAAGTTGCGCAGCGTGGAACTGGACGCAAGGTAAAACGGCAGACAATAGTCTGAAATAAAAATGTAATTCGTGATCTTCTCAACACTTGTCTAATAAACAAGATGACCAAAGGTCCATTAAAGCAGGCAAGTACTTACGGCCTCTATCCAACATTTTACTTCAAACTTTCAGAATTCCTTATGTTCCAAATTTTGTCATGTGCCAAATTTAATTTGCTTGACTCATATCTTGATAATAGATAATACATAACTTCCCTGAGACACTGTTTACTTTTTGGCTTTAAGTATGATTGGAAGGAAATGTTTGATCTGACAGACTTTCTGCTTTATTAGCATCTCAAGGAGGTACCAGGTTATCAGTATTAAATATGCATGAGTTTTTATTAAAAGAGGTTTGTAATTTTTTGTATTTGTGTTTTATAGCCTGAAAAGGTATTTCCTACTATGTTTTGCAGGTTTTGGATTATTGGGGTACAAGCCAGAAATTGCTTGGCAACATTAATTTCTTAAAGGATTTGAAAGCCTGTTCCGAGAAACCCATTCCAGTAAGGCTTTTTCAGTAATTTTTACCACATAGATGCTTTCTTGCAGGGAAGAAAAATAAAATTAGATAATACTGTATTAGAGACATCATTTGTCCAAATCAATCAGTTTCTTCTGAACTTATGTCCTTTTAGCCTCTTTTAACATATTCTGCTTTGAGAGTTGATTGGGGTTTTTGGTGGAACCAGTGGACATTTGATTCACATCCAGGCTTTCTTCCCTTTTGTTTTGCTAGTTTTTCTAGGTCAATTATTCAGCATTAAAAACTTTTTATAATGAACTGCCCATTGCTGCCTTTCTTAACATATTTTTCTAATTATATAATTTTGATTGAATGAATGATGACAAAATGTGTAATATTTTGTTAATTATACTGGCAGATATACAAAAAAATGCAGAAATGTGCTACTATATAACATTCTTTCAAATATGATCTTTTCTCGCAAAGGTCTTGCTATCCAATGCCTTATGCTGAATTCATTGGAAATTGAATATGCTTTGCCCTTTCTAAAACTGGTCCCCAAAAGTAGGCACAAGCAATTTAGATTTTCTCTTACATCAGTGGAAATACACTTTTACAGTGATCCCCAAAATTGTGTATTGAGAAAAAGATAGCAAATAATGGAATTGGTATGTTTTACACAAGGGACAGTGTAAATTAAGGCTTCTATGTAATGCTCTTAGCACTTAGGGAGCTGCCACATGAGTGATACAGCAAATGCATGATTAGAAACTATAAGGATTAGGATGAAAACAGGAAAAGACCATGAAACGTGATAGGAAGATCAAAAGAATCAAATGAGCAGTGATATTGAATAGTTTGTTCTTATTTCGTTGTGTAGAGAAATGGCAATCAATCAGTTCAATTTTGAAGTGTCAGTCAGAGATTTGATGTGCTGTAATGCTTTTGTTATCCAGGACGCTGTCATGCAGAAGATTCGGACTGAGTACCTGACTAATCCAGAGTTTGATCCTCAAGTGGTGGCTAAAGCTTCCTCAGCAGCAGAGGGTTTATGCAAATGGATTAAGGGAATGGAAGTGTATCACAGGGTGGCAAAGGTGTGGTTTTGATCCTTGTTCCTCAGTGCTATGGAACCTTCCCTTTTCTCCCTGTATTCACCCTAAGCATTGTAGTTAATAATAAAGTTATAAAAACGGACTATAAGTGTTTGTGAATCGGTTGTAATTGAATAGGAGATTGAACCCAAGAAAGAACGTTTAAAAGAGGCAGAGGAGTCCTTAGCAAAGACAATGGAACTGTTGAATCAGAAAAGAGGAGCACTTGCAGAAGTTGAAAATCGTTTGGCTGCTTTGGAACAAACCTTCAGAGAAAAGACCGAAGAAAAGGCTCGTTTAGAATTCCAGGTTGAGATGTGTGCCAAAAAACTGGAACGAGCGGAGAAGTTGATTGGAGGCCTTGGTGGAGAGAAAACAAGGTCAGGTTAAAGTTCAAATGTCAGATAAAGCACCCATTGTAGACATGGAATTTGAACTTCAACTCTCCAAGCCTTTAATGCTGTATTTCTGTCTGAGGATTGTAACATTAAAGAATGTCTGGGCCCTTGAAATATTCCTAGTTGTTTGTAACAGAAAAATATGGACTGCAACATAGGGAGAATTGTAGAGAAAATCTTCAAAATAAGAATAGAATACATGAATGAGGTTTTCGTATTCTCCACCTGAAGTTAAGATGAACAATAACAGCGAGTTGAGTTTTGACATCAATATTGTTAATGTGGAGGTTTCAGCACCACTTTTTCTGTATAATCTGCTTGTCACAGATGGAATCAAGCTGCACATGACCTTCAAGAGGAATATGATAATCTGACAGGAGATATTCTGATATCAGCTGGTATAATAGCATATCTGGGAGCTTTTACTGCTGGATTTCGACAAGAATGTACCAAAGATTGGAGCAAACTGTGTGAGGTTAGAAGGTTATCTCAGATTTAAATAAATATTTGGGGGTTTTGACACTGCTGCAAAAGGCTTCAAAAGTCCCTTGTAATTTATTTTATATTAGCCTAGTAAACTTTGTGGGTAAACCAGTAGGATCAATTCTGCTGATCCAATATTTTGTAGATTTGAATTTAATTAAATCAGTGAATTTACCTCACATTTACAATAGCATATCATAAACTAGAGACTATCATTGATTTTGTAACACTTGATTGTTACTGAAATAAAACCTCATAATTTTCTGTATTTTGCCTTTAAATGAAAGAATTAAATTTAAAATGCAGTTATGTGTAATGTAAAAAAAAAATTCAGTAACTTACACCATCAAATATTTGCATATTAATTAAATTATTGATTGTATTGTTTGCAAAGGGACACTTCCAGCAGACTTACGTGAATGCCATAGCTCATAAATACAATTGATTTGGAATCACTTAAAAATGCATTAAACAGTAACAAATCTGCATTGGATTGCTGTACTGAGTTAATGGAAGATATCATTAGATATTTTCAACTGTGTATAAATTTCTTAATTGTCATATATGTAACAAATCTCCCACATTATGAATGTACCAAAAACTGGGCAAATCTTGTAAAATTTGAGGAGAAAGTAAATATTCAGGGGGGAAATGTAGTTAATTATTGAAATGATGGTTTTATTTTCCCAGGATTTCTACTTATACATGACCTATTTCAGTCTCTTAAAAGAAAATGCACATTGTAATTTCTGGATTGAAGTAGCATTTAATAAAGAAGTAAAGAAACACAGAATAAAGATAACTGTATATTTTGTTGGGTTTTTTTCCATCTTTTTCAGGAGAAAGAAATCCCTTGTTCTGAGAATTTCTCTTTGAGCAAGAATCTTGGTGACCCTGTAAAAATAAGAGCCTGGAATATTGCTGGTTTGCCAACTGACGTGTTTTCTGTAGACAATGGGGTCATTGTTGACAATTCAAGGCGTTGGTAGGTGAAAAAAAGGTTTAATTTTCAAATCCAAACAAGTTTCCACTGTAAAAGAAAAAAATCTGAAAACAATGTAGCTTCTGTAGAACAATATAATTGAAAAAGGACTGGAATCTTTATGTTCCAGGGGGAAGATATTTTACACGAATTCTGCATTCTGGTGTATTTTGTAAAAAATGTTATAAATATTTGTTGCAATTTTTAAAACTGGTTTTGCTACTGCTTCTCAAATTATCATAAAACACCTATGCATCTGTTTTTCACTTATATCTTAAAATAACGTATTTAAAATTGTATCACTTTTTCTTGACGGTCTGATACGGAAACATGTAAAATAGTTTAAAATTCTGAAAAACTCCTGCAAGGACTGAGAAATCTCTCCTGTATTTTGTAGGCCATTAATGATTGATCCTCAAGGTCAAGCAAATAAATGGATCAAGAATTTTGAGAAGGACAACCGTCTGAATGTTATCAAGATCACTGACACAGATTATATGAGAACTGTGGAGAACTGCATTCAGTTTGGGACTCCACTGCTGCTAGAAAATGTTGGAGAAGAATTAGACCCATCTCTTGAACCTCTGCTGCTTAAACAGACATTTAAACAAGGTACAGCAGAATTAACCTTGAATCCTGAAGGAGAGGACGTTGATGTTCAGTTTATAGTCTCTGGCATTGCCCGGTATTTTTCATATTGCTCTCTCCTTGCCTTACTTCTGCCTCTGGTAAGAGAAGGGTAATTGCACAACAGCCTGAAGTTTTATTTTTTTAATAAATATCATTCCTGTCTATCATGATAATGGTTTTATGTGAAAACCTTTACTATATCACTATAGGAGACTAAAGAAGTTCTGCGAAGGGAACATTGTCAATGAAATTGTTTTGCTTGTTCATTTTCATATGTTTTAGTCTAATAATAATATTTGCTAAATTTTTGCACGAATCAAGAAAAGCTGCCAAAACATTTTACTTAAGGCATAGTTTTCACTGTACATAGCAAGCAGCTAAGAATTCGGTTTTCAGCTTTTCATCCTGTCAGATGACAGAAAAATGCACATAAAGAAAAGTATGTTTTCCTTCCATCTTACCTAGTTTGCCTTTATTGGTTTTCATGTCCATAATTAAAAGAAAACGGAAAGTACTGCTCAAACGCTTTTTTTTGTGTGTGTTTGGTTTCCTTTTTCAAACAAGTAATTAAAGGAAAGAGTAGTCTGTAAAAATATATTATTTGGGAATAATTCCACAGCTCTCTGTTGCCATCTCTAGTTTTTTATATGAAAATAGAGAGTACAGTAGTAATTGGATTGACTTGATTTCATCTGCTAAGAGTGATGAGTTTTCTTAATGTTTCTCTTCTTAACTTTAGGAGGCATAGAGTGTATCAGGCTTGGTGAGAGCATTATTGAGTATTCCAGTGATTTCAAGTTTTTTATTACCACAAAGCTAAGAAATCCACATTATCTGCCTGAACTTGCTACAAAAGTTTTATTACTCAATTTTATGATAACGCCAGAGGGACTTGAAGACCAGCTGCTAGGTATTGTTGTAGCAGAAGAGAGGTAAGTCTCTCTTATGGTCAACAGCCGTGGAAGTTTTTTATGGCATAATTCCAAGGAAATGAGAAATTGATTTATTGTCTACCAAGATGAATGTTACATGGTATAAAGGCACCTCTGAAACTAATTATGGATCATATCTGAACCCTCACAGAGACATAGAGAAGTAGTAGCTGAATTGGACAGACATGTCTGTGCAATTGGGCTAAACTGTGTTTGCTAAAAAAAGTGTTTCCAGCTGTAAACTAGCTCTGATATCCCATCATGGTTTTTTTCAGGCAGCAGGGGTACAGTAAAGGAAAAGTAGGATGCACTGTCATTTGCAAAATTTTAAGATGTAAAAGATTAGACCATTATTTCCAAATACTGAGTGGAAGTTATGCAAAGAAGTTTGTACTCACATTGTAAATAGATGTTGAATAACAAAAACCTGCTTAAACTGAAGAGAATATTCACAAATACTGTGAATATATGAGAAGAGGGAGCCCTTTTTCATGGGTTTTTTTTTTGCAAACAGTGGAAGAAGAGCATTGACTGATTTTGCTTTTTGTGTTTTTCTTCATTAGGCCAGATTTAGAAGAGGAAAGAAATGCTCTCATCGTTCAGTCTGCAGCCAATAAAAAGAATTTACAAGAAATTGAGAGGAAAATTTTAGAAACCTTACAGTCATCTGAAGGGGATATTCTGGAAGATGAGACTGCCATCCAGGTCTTGGATTCTGCCAAAGTAATGGCTAAGGAGATCACAAAAAAACAGCAGGTAAGGGATGTGTATGTGTGCTTCCCTCAATAATAATGAGAAATTAAATGTTAAAATTTGCAGCTAGCAGAAGGTCTCTGAATTAGATGCAAAGGAGCAAATTCTGTACTTGTGCAATGTAAAGAGAAATAAAATTGGATCTGTTTTAGAATCCTCACTGGTAGTTTATTCAGTCTTTAAGATGTTTTAAAGCCTGTATCTGTAGTGCAGGTAAATAGATCAGGCAGTACTGGGCCGGGCCCAGTGCTCATTTTACCCAGTGTAGTCACCACCTACTGTGGTCCTTCTGGAGCAGAAAAGTTGTGTTACTCTGGTGTTACAAAGTGCTGTATAGAACTGCTTTGGTGATGTTATTAAGTAGTTATGTTTTTGTAGAATATTAAGAGCACCAAGAATATTAAAAGCTCTTGTTTATCCCGCACTATTGGTGTGTAGATTGCAGAGAAGACAGAGCTGAAAATCGCGGAGTCGCGGGAGGCGTACCGGCCTGTGGCACAGCATTCAGCCGTGCTGTTCTTCAGCATCGCAGACCTGGCCAACATCGACCCCATGTATCAGTACTCCCTCAGCTGGTTTGTCAACCTCTTCATCAGCTCCATTCATGACAGGTAAAGAGAGTCTGTCTGCTGTCAAATAAAGGGGTTTCGTTCTCTTGTAAATAGTTCTCTCCATCTGGAAACCTCCTGACATGCAACCTCTTGAAGAAAAGTATCATTTATTAATGAAGTAATTGCTCTTTTTAGTTACTGCTTATGCAAAAGATGAACTGTAAGCATGTGCCACAATTAAATATTTTTGAGAATGTGGCTTTACGTTTTAAGTCTGTTTCTGAAATAGGCTCCATTAGGAGCCCTGAGTGCCACCACTTTACTGTGACAAATTGATTTCAGCTCATTATTTTGCTTAGGACTTTTAAAAGGGCTAAAGTCTTTTAAAAAGATGCAGAGTATAATTGAAGATTTGGGGAAACTGGCATCTAAGTCCCTTGTGGATCATGTGGGTATAATATAAATCCTCTGCAATCCTAAATAAATGAGATTTCTTAAATGATTGCATATTGTATGCAGTTTAAAGTCTCTGTTTCTCACTTCTTTTCTTTTTAGTAATAAATCCAAAATTTTGAAGAAGCGACTTCAGTATCTGAATGACCACTTCACCTACAATCTCTACTGCCAAGTGTGTCGTTCATTGTTTGAAACGGACAAACTGCTCTTCTCGTTTTTGCTGTGTTGTAATCTGCTCATGTAAGCTCATTGTTGTGAAGTCTTTTAGTAATAGAAACTAATGATTTTCTTCTCATAGAAGCAGATACTGATGAGATGGAATGTTTTTGTGCATATTGATACTTACGCCTTTGGAGTAAGGTCATGAATACTTTGGGTTTTCTAAGATGTGTAATATTAACAATGGAAAAGTATGTGAGTGTATCACTACTACAGGACACATGAAAGAAAGTGTTTCCATTTGTCAGTGGTTTTGTCAATGATAAATCTGTCTTTAAAGGACCTGGGTAGTGTTGCATAGCATCCTTACATCAAAAAGAATTACTATTATTTAAGAAAACGTTTTAGAAAGAAACTTACACAGTAATGTGCACTGTCAACAGCTTCTAGGGTTTTGTCTTTGCATTTTTTGTCTTTCTGTTATCATTTTGCATAATATCATGAGATCTCAGATGCAGTCTTCTCCTTTCCACCAGATTTTTTGTTTTCTCTTCCTTATTTTGTATGAATACACCATGAAAGGAATGATATGTTCAAAATCATACAACCATAATGTGCATACTAAATGAATTGCAGTGTGTACTCATCTGTACATGGACTGTTCTTCGTGGGCCAGTTTGTAAGGCTACTGTAATCGCAGAAAATGCATAATTTTTTACAAAGCCTTTAAAAATCAGGAATAATTGCACTTAAAAAAGACAAACAAACAGGTGTTAGGAATATATTCTTCACCAAAAGGACTGTCAAATACTGGAATGGGCTGCCCAGGTAGTGGTGGAATCACCATCCCTAGACAGGTTTAAAAGCTGTCTAGGGACTGAGAGACATGTATTAGTGATAGCTTGGCAGTGCTGAGGGAACAGTTGGACTTGATGATCTTAAAGGTCTTTTCCAACCTAAATAATTAATTGATTCTAAGATTTACTTCTTGAAACCCTTACTTTAGTCTCAATCAGATATTTTTACCGTGCAGTTTTTTAATAATATACATTATTCAAATCTGATCTCAGCTCTTACTGAAGTAGAAGCATTCCTAAAGGGCCATGAAGTATAATTAATTTAAAACAACTGTTTATATTATGTAAAATTGTATCTCAATTACTGAATGTTATTTTTTTTTTTTAATACAGGGCAAATAATGAAATAGAACATCAAGAGTTTATGTTCTTACTAACTGGAGGTGTGGGTCTCAAGAATGTGCACACGAATCCAGATCCATCTTGGCTGTCAGATAAGAGCTGGGATGAATTATGTCGTGCAAGTGAATTCCCAGCTTTGGAAAAACTGAGGTAAAGTATTGATGTGAATAGGCCTGAATTGATTTGGACCAATACATACATAACATGCTGAAAGAAATGTTTGCTAAATGTTTTCCAAATCTGTGCCAGAATGCCAATGGCATAAAACCAGCCCCCTTTTTTCATTATCATATTTGCTTCACTTACTCCAATCAGTCAGTCACTAACTGTTATTTAATAAAACTATTTTTTCTGAATTATTTGAGGCATTGCCTAAAGAACTGTTTCTTTTGAAATGTCTTCATGGTAGAGAAACAGTGTTTTAAGTGTTCAATGAAAGCCAGAGGTGGTATATGTGGCAGAATTCCACTGCAGTTTTGGGGAAGGAGTTTTTCTAGTAAACACTATTCTCTTGAACTCAGTACAATTTCACCCTGGGTTTAAATAGGATTTAACACTAAATTCTGGAGCCAGCATGGCTGTACATGACTTCCATAAAATAGCTGACTGAGTGCAAGTATTTGGAGCATTTGGATCTGAGTGCAGTAACACTGTGCTATTAGAAGTTGTTCTTCGAGGTTGTTTTGTGTTTCAGCCCCTTTGGAGTTTTAGTAGCAGTGTGGATGATAATCCTTTAAATAATCTGAGAGTTGTCCCATTGCAGAGAACATACTCTGCGTGTCATGTGAAGGAAAATAAATTTTTTCCCCTGTTTGAATTTCCTGGTGATTTTCTTCAATTAAAGTGTGGTGTTTTCCTGAAATAGTGGAGGCAGAAAATTCACCCAGACCTATGAAAGTCCTAGCAATGCTGGCTGGAGGAACAGACAGAACTTATTGTCAACTTGGAGCCTTTCAGGGGCAATCTCTCCTCAGCAGCATAGTGGAAAGAGATTTTTCACCATTCAGCATGGAGAAGCTCAACTGGGGGATTATTTTCTGATGAAGACATGAAGTGGTGTAAATGACAATACAATGTATTTTGCCTTTGATAAACATTAAAAAAAAAGACTCCATCTATTTATAGTGCTTGTGGTTTTTTCTCTAGGAGTCATGTCTCTGAAAATATAGGTGAATGGAAAAAAATGTATGATAGCAAAGAGCCTCACAACTTTCCATTACCACAAGAGTGGAATAATACATTAACTGAATTACAGAAGATTATAGTTCTTCGGTGTTTAAGACCAGACAAGGTAAAATGATCTGTTGTGGAATGTTTGTAGACTGTGCCATGCCTTGTAGCATAGGCTGCTCTGCCTGTTACAGTAACTAATCTGTTCTTCATCATATTTCTTAAGAAAGTAAATGCTATTCTTATTTTTCAAGTGACCAATACGAACACCACAAGGATCAGCTGAAATCGTTTTTCTGGCATGCTTTAATGAATCTTTTGGAGTATTCTCACTGTTCTAGTTTTCTTGAAGTATTTGTTCATAGCCAGACTGTTTCCTGGTGCACCCAATATGCTCGAGAACAGAACATATTAGCTTGAAAAAAAATATGCAAGGTATCTAATACCATGTGCTTTCAGACAGGATTTTTAAGGCAAAAAGACATGAGTTGATTCAAACAACCAAGATGAACTTTTAACACATTCTGCCTTTGTTGCTCTTAACAAATTGGATTGTATTTTCTTTAGGAACTATCAATGTTAGCATTTAAGGCATATTGCAATTGCTCCCTATAACTAATTAAAAATAATAATATTTTATAAGGGAGAATGTGCTTGTCCTCCACATCAGGAAAAGCCTGAATCAATGCCTTAATGTTATTTAATATTGTTTATATGAGGTATCTTATTCTTTATTTTCTAAAAACAGTACTATTGCTCTTGTAAGGAAAAAATAAGGAGAGAAGTGTCAACAAGAGGGGAAACCTTTACTTCTGGATCATTCTGCAAGACTAGTCTCAAATCTCTCCAAATCTGACAAGTGTCTGCAGGCTTGGGAATTTGACATGAAATATGATGTCAGATCTGCAGCTGTTTCTATGTTAATGTTTTGTATTTGATTCTTTTTTTGGCCAGATTGGTCCAGCTATAACAACATTTGTTACTGAGAAACTGGGGAAGAAATTCGTAGAGCCACCACCTTTTGATCTAGCAAAAAGTTACTTAGATTCAAATGCGACAGTCCCTTTAATATTTGTGCTATCTCCAGGAGCAGATCCCATGTCTAGTAAGTATACACAGAAAAAGAAAACAGAAATGTAGCAAAGCTTTTCAATTTAGGGACCTCAAATTCCCCTTCAATACACTGTGAGGATTATTTTGGACTTTCTGCAAGTAGATTTGAGTGCATTGTGTCACACTGGTAGAATTCTGTGCCTCTTAAAAATGGGAATTTGTATGCACATTGAAACAAAACAGTAATAGAAGCTTTCTGATATTTTTTTCTGACATAACTTCTTTTTAATGAAGGAGTGCTAAAATCTTATGCTTTCTGTTCAAGGCCTCCTGAAATTGGCAAATGACAGAGAGATGGTAGGAGATAAGTTTCAGTCCATCTCATTAGGACAAGGACAAGGACCGATAGCTACAAAAATGATTCAAACAGGAATGGAAGAAGGAACTTGGGTTTGCTTACAAAATTGTCATTTAGCTGTCTCCTGGATGCCAATGCTGGAGAAAATATGTGAGGAACTTAACAGTGAAAACTGTCATCCAGAATTCAGACTTTGGCTTACAAGTTACCCCTCACCAAAGGTATATGTATTGCTCAATGTTCTCTGTTTGGGGAAAGGCAAAGTTGATTACATTTTTTGGGAATTTTTATATACCTCAATGATAATACAAAACTTCTCTGAAATGCATTGAGGCATTGAAGAAATAATTTAACCAAGGAAGGACATTTAAAAAATAATTATACATATAATAATATCAAGCTTCCTTTGTTAATATTTTGCCATTGTGATGTGCAATATTTTGTGTATTACTCAATGGAACTGCAATCTGACAGCATATATGTTTATCTTTAAAATGTAATTTCTTTCAGATAGTTATGTAAAAAACACAGAATAATAATATATTGTTAATATAGCATCTATGCCACACTTTCTGAATGCAGTTTTGGTTTTTTTTGTTTCTAGTTTCCAGTAACCATTCTGCAGAATGGAGTGAAGATGACAAATGAACCTCCTACTGGTCTCCGGTTAAACCTACTTCAGTCATTTCTGTCTGATCCTATTTCTGATCCTGAATTCTTTGCTGGATGCCCTGGAAAGGAACGGGTAATGTGCCAAACTCTTGAGAAGTTTTTGGAGTTTGGGTTTTTTTTTAACCACAGATATATTGATTTCTGACCAGTGACTATTATAAGCTAAAGCTTTTACTGTGGTTGTGAATTTAGGTTTTGCAGTGATAATTAATTAAGAATTACCCCTGCCGGGTAATTTCAAGTAGCAGTCTTTAAAATGGTTTCTTAGTATTTATTGAATTACTTACATGTTACACACATAGTACACAATGTACATGGACTCTGCACATTGATAAAAAAGGGCATGTCTGTCATCACTGAGATGATAAACACTGTGGAGATCTTTTCTTGCTACCAGGGACCAAGTGCTCATGAATCTTATTGATACCACTTAGCTAATCATTACCTGTGAAGGAAGTGGGATTAGTCAGAGATATGAGTTATCAATATACATAGGTGTGACTGCATCCAAGGACTTGCATCAAAAATACATCTGTATTTTGTGTTTATCTAATGAACCGTGAAAATAATATCTAGGCACTTGGAATTCTTATGCAGTCAGTTGCCTTATACATGAAAGAATATAATGGTACTTGAGGAACTGGCTAAATGTGCTTGCATATGTGGCAACCTGGTGTGCACTTGTTCCCAAGGCAAAAACCACAATGTATTTAGTGGTGGCCTGTAGTTATATCTGGATGGAGAGTGGATGTTTTCTACACAGGTTACACACTAGCATGAGCTTATGGACTAGTTAATAACACCTTTTTCTTTTGCTTTTCTCAAAGGTATGGGAGAAACTGCTCTTTGGAGTTTGTTTCTTCCATGCTCTTGTTCAGGAGAGAAGAAAGTTTGGGCCCCTTGGTTGGAATATACCCTATGGATTTAATGAATCTGACTTGCGAATCAGTATCAGACAGCTGCAGGTAAAATCATTGATTACCTCCTAAACTCTGATCTTGCTATGCACAGCTGAGAGTCACAAGGAGCAATACACTGAAGTTACATCGAAAGTTCATAGATATTCAGGATTTCAGCTATAAATGCAAGCAACGTCAATCATATGATAAATATTTTCAAAATTACAAATTACATAAAATAGATTTCTACAGATATATGGAATATAATGGAGATATCTGAGTATTATAAAAGTTAAAACTGTCGTATATAAGAGCTTACTGTTCTTTAAATAGCACCCTGTCAGTGGCAGTCACCTATCCAGTGGGGTTAATAGGAAGAATTTTTTTTTACATACATACTGGTAGTTAACAGAACCTCAGACTATTCTCTTTCCATGACATGAAATGGTGAATACCATTTGAGCTTGAACCTTTTGTAGGCACTGTGTAGGAAAGTCAGGAGAGTTAAAACTGGAGTATGGAAGTTGAGGCTGAAGATTTGGAAAAGTTACCAAGAAGTTAATGAAAGAGATTGGAGGGTACTGAAGATAAAAGATATATTAAGTGAAGTGCATGTTTATTTCTGACACAGAGAAGTGCCCATCTACAAAATTTAGACTGGAGAAGCCATCCACTTGCAAATAATTCTAGAATTACTTGGATGATTGAGTAATTTTGATATTCACAAGAGGCTTTTACTATTAACTCCTCTTTATTCTAAACAGTAGTTTTTACCTGAAAAAATATTTCAGAATTTGGATTTCCAACACCTAGGAACAAAAATCCATAAACTGCAGTTTACACATGCTATAGCTTCCAGCCATTTAGTCTGTTGGCCACACTGTTGTTCTGCAGATCTTGCAAGTGTCTAGAGCTACTCACATTTCTGTTTCAGTTATTCATCAATGAGTATAGCCATGTCCCTTTTGAAGCTGTCTCTTACCTAACTGGTGAGTGTAACTATGGAGGTCGAGTGACAGATGACTGGGACAGACGTTTGCTGCTGACCATGCTGGATGACTTCTACAACCCAGATATCATTGAAAATCCTGGCTATACTTTTTCTCCCAGTGGCAACTACTATGCTCCACCCAAAGGCACATATGAGGATTACATTGAGTTTATTAAGGTAAAAAGTAGAACAAGATTTGGAACTGTTATGATGATGTGCTAAGAAAGCAATCCTTAAAGGTTTCTCTGCCTTAAAAAGGTAGTTTTGCAGACCATTAAATTGTGTGTTCAGGTTCTTGCCTGACATAGCTTGTATGATCCTTGCCATGATCTAGAATGTTTCTGAGAGAGAGAGGGAATCAGTAAGTAGATAGGAGGACCTGTAGCATAGATAATTGATAATTCCTTGGAAATGGCTTTGTGTATGAGAGGTGATGGCTCTGTCACCAGTAATTCTGCCTGCAAATACCACTAAGGCCAACAAGGTCCTTACTCACCTGCAGTTGAAGTCAATGCTAGTTTTTCACTTGACTTAAAGAAACCTTGGATCAGATTCCTGCTGCTTTATGTCACACAGACATTTTTTTATTTTGTCCTAGAGTCTTCCCTTTAGTCAGCATCCAGAGGTATTTGGCTTGCATGAAAATGTGGATATTGCAAAAGATCTGCAGCAAACTAAGACCATCTTTGAATCTCTGCTTTTAACACAAGGAGGAGGCACTCAGGGAACTTCTGGGGGTGGTGACAGCACTCTCTATGCAATTGCGGATGATATTCTCAGCAAGGTATTGTATTATACAAATGACTTCATTTTTTCTTTTTGCAAAGCAGAAATTCCCTAACTAGAATCTTCAGTGCAAAGTAGATTTCACGTTGGAAGTAAAACCTTCTGGAAGGAATTTAGTGCAATGTGAAAGTAAGAACTTGTGTGGCTGTAACAGACAACAAAAAGAAAAGAGCAAAGAGAACTTGAAAGAACGGTTGATTCATTCACATGAATAAGTTTAAAATTATTAAATGGAAATGTACTTATAACTTTCCATGATATCAAAAATTCTAGGTTTTTTTAAAAAGATGAACATTAACCCCCCCGCAAATTTTTATTTGGATTGAACTGCTGAATACTGTCATGATAAGATACTAATCAGAAAGTATAGTGGTATCTGTTGCTCTGCAAATATTAATATTTGTATATATTTATTATAAAATCATTATTAGGTATGAAGTTATTTCCAAATGTGTTGTTATTTACAGCTTCCAAAGGATTTTGACATTGAAAGTTGCCTAATTAAATATCCTGTGAGATATGAAGAAAGTATGAACACTGTGCTGGTGCAGGAAATGGAAAGATTTAACCAGTAAGAATGCTCTATTTTATTAAATTTACCAGAAATCATTCCATTTACGGAAAAAAATTTCTGCAAAACGTATTCTGTAAGCCCTGTGTTGTGTGAAATATGTTTCTTATTCCCTTCTAATTGACTGCATGGATATCTGCAGTCCAAGCATCCTTGCTCCTTGTGGAGGCGAGTGTAGGATAAATGTCAGGAAAAATGAAGTGGCAAAATTAACTGAAAGAGAAAAGAAGGGAGTATGAGGAAGTTCTGGGAAAAGAGAATGCAAACAATATTTTATATTCTTTTTTTTAAAAACTTGACTTTCCCTTTCGCCATCTTTACCTTCATTTTATTTTATTTTCCTCATATTTCTGACCTGTAGGGTAAAGTGGTTAGGAACTGTAATACATGCACAGTTACAGTTTATGAAACCTTTCCCAAGATAAATATATTTCTGTTTGTTTTTAATTGTCTCATGTGCTTCTGTTTGAAATTTTTTATTTTTCCCCCATTTTCTGATGCTTTTTTTTCCTATTTTCACAATTATTTTCCTAAGATTACAAACCTAGAATCACTTGTTTTTTCTCTTTTGACTTTGTTTGCTAATTTTCTTTCTCATCTTTGCCTGCCTCTTCATTCCTTCTTTCTCTTTTCTCTCTGTCCTCCTTCTTTTCCATTTGTCTCTTCACATCTCCTGCTTCATTTTCTCCCAAATGCTCTCTGGCCTTCAATCTCCAAATTACCCTTATTGCAGACCCTGGACACCTCTTCTTTTGCAATCTAAACCTTTTTTTTTTTTTTTTCCTTCATCCAGTGTATGGTGGATATGTTTGGAGTTCCAAATGTATCCTCTTACCAAACAATCCAGAGGATATCAGAGATAACAAAAGAATTTATTGCTCTTCCAAGTCTTAAATAAATCTGCACAAATACATAAATCCATGACTTTACAGACATGGCTTATTGTGCAGATATTTGTATGGATATATAGGTATAAAAGTTCTATAGATGACTCCATAATCCACTTTTTTATTTCTTTCTAATGACATTGTTGTGTTTAACAAATCATGCAAAATGTGTAAAAATTGTTTTGTTTTTTAATTCTAGTTTAATCCGAACTATTCGTATTACACTAATTAACCTGAAGAAAGCCATTAAAGGACTGGTTGTTATGGATGCTGAACTGGAGGCTCTGTCTGGCAGTCTCCTTGTTGGAAAAGTTCCTGAGAAGTGGGCACAGCATTCATACCCAAGTCTAAAACCTTTAGGCAGTTATGTTATAGATTTGCTAGCAAGGCTGAAGTTTTTGCAGGTAATGTACAAGGGGCAGTGCTGCCAACTATTTAATCTACTTTCCTGTATAATTTGTCTTTTATGTTAAAGGATTATTGGGAAAGGAGTGATAGGCTTTATTTAGATTTTCTGAGTACAATCCTATAGAAAACAGTTAAAGAGTATGGGATTTCTCTCTCTCTGATTTTTGAATGCCACTTTCCTCTTTCCAGGATTGGTATGACTCAGGGAAGCCTGCTGTTTTTTGGCTGTCAGGATTCTATTTTACTCAAGCTTTCCTAACTGGAGCTATGCAAAACTATGCTAGGAAGCACAGGATCCCTATTGACCTTCTAGGATATGAATTTGAGGTATGGATGTATTACAAATTAATATTTTATTAATCTGAGTACTGATGTTGTGGTGAGATTTAGTAAGTAAATTCTAACTGGAAGGTTCATTCTGCAACTAACTCACTGCAATCTGAAGACATACATTAGATTATTTGGTAACAATGGCAGGCTAAATAACATGCACAGAAGAGGTATTCTCAAAGTGATTAAAAGTAATTCTATCACTGCACCCAGAACTCTACTCAAGAAAAGAGCCTATCCAGTGTGTATTTTTCTGCGTGATTAAAGCCTCATTTTATAACCTACAATAAAGGTAATTGACAAACTCAGAGAAGTCTGCTGTCTCTACAAGTGTATATATATATATATATATATATATACATATACATATAAAAGTAATATTGAAACGAAGGGTTACTATATTATTCTCAGTTTGGATTGATCTGAAGAAGTGGCAATTGGCATAATAACTCAAAAAGCAAAGAGCTGTGAAAGTTTAGTAACATGGAACACTTACTTCTTGCAGGTTATTCCTCAGGATACTGCTGATACTGCACCAGAGGACGGTGTTTACATCCACGGATTATTTTTAGATGGAGCTCGCTGGGACAGGGCCAAGTCAGTAGCCAAGTGTTTTACTGTGGTTCTGGAAAGCTTTTTTCAGTGCTCAGACAAGATTGGTTTAAATATTTTAAGTAATACTTTTCATATTATTGAAATAACACACCAAATTAAGTACTCTTTCATGCATGGAAAGTGGGGAAGAAAAAACAAACAAACAAGCAAATTACCAAAAAAACCACCCACCAAACCCCTCAAGCCACAAATAATTCCTTTGCTGCTTTCTCTCTCCAGAGGAATGTTAACTGAGCAGTATCCCAAAGTGCTCTTTGATGCCATGCCGATCATTTGGATAAAGCCAAGTGAGTAAAATTTCTCTGATGTGTGAGCTATTCAACAAGAAATTGCCACAGTGGTTTCCTTTTTTTCACTAAAGATCAATGAGAACTTTTGACTGACTTAGAGAGACTGACTGTTTTACCTCATGTAATTTAACAGGGTTTGCTCAGGTTATTTTTAGCTGCTGTGATATCTGTCTCTCATACTAGCAAGATGTTTTTCACAACTCTTGTTTTCTTTGAGAGGAATAAATCCCTGGTTTTGTTAATACACAAAATCAGAACTTATTACTGCAACTCTCGCAACTTGGATGTTAGCAAATAGGCAGTATTAAAATTTGCCATTTTCTCTGCTTGTGCCTTCTCTTGCGGTTGGATGTATTTGTTCAGACCTGCATGATTTTAGGCTTTGCACAAATTCCACATAAGCAGTCTGGGTAAACAAAGAGTTCCTGGAGAGTTCTGTCCTTGGATATTAGATTATTTGAATTGCAGTTAGCTTCTCTGGCACCTGGACCAGAATTCTTGTAGAGCTGTGAAAAACTTGGGTATAAGCTATGTATTAACTAGGTAATTATTCAGATTTTAATGTGTCTATGAGTATTACAAAGCTGGTAGAATCACAGGAAGGCATCGAGTCCTGAAAACAAATTGTAGCTAAATTTGTTGGGTTTAAAACCAAAACACACCTCACAAGAAAACGCAAAAAGAAAAACCCAGATAATTTTATTCTGTTGCTCTCAAAACAGTTTTGCATTTTTATTTAGCTTTAGAGATGTTACTGTCAATACTTGACATTTGCACGTAGGTTATGTTTCTACCTAAAGATCTGCTGACTGTAATGCATTATTTTGGGTTTTTTTTTTGAAGCTGTGAAATCGGACATAAAGGAGTCTAGTGCCTATGTTTGCCCTCTGTACAAGACAAGTGAGCGCAAAGGGGTCTTATCCACTACTGGGCATTCCACGAACTTCGTCATTGCTTTGATGCTCAACACAGACCAACCAGTCCAGCACTGGATCAAGAGAGGTGTGGCCTTGCTGTGCCAGCTGGATGACTGACTGTGGACAGTTCACATACAGCCTTTGCAACAGCTTTTTGTTGGCTCACAAAGTGGAACTTAGTATGTAAAAGAAACACCTGGAGGTTTTTGTACTGTAAGAGGGCATACAAGCACTTTCTGACCCTCAAGTTTTTTCTTGATTAAGAATGTATTATGACCATCTTTACGATCTGTAAGCAATACAGGTAGGATTTTAGTCCTTGGTGGTATTGTTAAAGTGTGAACATCTTGAATATCACAAAATATATTTTCATGGAAAATAAAGGTAGTTTGCACTTTTTGAGAGAAACATTACAGGTAATAAACTTGATTCTGCACTTTTGTTTTCTTTAAAAACAATTTTAAAGCATTACTCAAGCATTCATTCTATATCTCCTCTGTCAAAGAACTGTTTCAATCTTGCAGTAGATACAGCCATCACCAGTTCTTTGTATGGATCCCTCCATAAAATACAGTAGGAGTGACTGAAACACATGAAGGTCTCACTCCATCCTACCATCACTATTACAACTGGGCATCTGTGCCCTTATTTTCCCTGCTTATTGGGTGTTAAACCAGGGTAAGTGTCTTTCTGAAACTGCTTTTCCCTTTAAAACTCTATTTTTCACTTGCTTTTCTATTTATATTAGTGTGAATTATGATTAAGCAATCAGGAACATGTAATAATTTTAATAGAGTTTTTTGCTTGATTATTTGCTTGTTTATGTTTACTTTTATTGTTTTAGTTTTTCTGCTGTCTCTCTCTTAAGCAAGCTCCTAACACCCCCTTCAGTTTGCTCTCCTAGGACAGCACAAAGAACTTTCTTTTCACGATGGAATAGTGACTGCCATAGTTCTGAAATTCTTATTCCAAAAATCAAAAGTATTTTTACAAGGAAAGTGGACTTTAATTCCTTCTTTTGTTGGCACCATTTGTCAGCTCAGACTATTAAATGTAACTGATGTGTGTGAAAGAACCATGGAGAAAGTCCCAGAGTATCTTATGATCGGGTATTTATAGTGAGCTATTAATGGACATGGGCTCTGCAGAGATTGTTTACAATCCTGAAAATGTCACTTTCAACTTAATAATCACTTCTACAAAGGCTGAAGTCTTCCGTCTTTCAGAAGGTGAGGAAACCCAGTAGATTTTCTAAATTCATAGCAAAATCAGTAGTATTTTTAGAAAAAAAAGGTAGTCTAGATTTAAAATGTTTATGTACTCACTGTGATATAGTATAATCAATTACTAACAGTTTCTTGCTGTATATGTTGCTAATATATTTCTCTTTTTTGTTACATATATAATTACAGAGCAAGGCCTTGCAATCACACATTTGGTAATCAGGTAACAAATTAAATTATGCAGGTTTGCTCTGAATTGCTGTTGCCCAACTTTAAGATGTTTCTAGAATTATTCCAAGCTTTGTAGCTGGCATGTTGACAACTTCCTTAAATTTGCTGTGCTCATTCATTTTGCCAAGTTATTTATTTGCTTTCAGTTTTATTATTAACTTCATTTCTTCTTGTCCTGTAGTTTTGTTTTGTTTTGTTTTGTTTTGTTTTTTCAGGCCCACTCTCTTGAAAGACAGGAGTGGAAGTTTTGATAAGGTAAAACAGATGAGAGGTTTGAGCTCAACAGAACATCTGAGGTCTTGAATATGCCAAGAACAGCATGACTACTTAAGTATATAACAGTGTAGTCATTTATTTTAAATTGCATACCGTTTCTCTTGATATTGACACAGTGATTGTTACTTCTACTACTCCAGATTTAACCTGAGGATTTAACAGCTGCTTCTAATTAAAAAGCAGTGTTTCCCTACAAAAGTGATCCATGTTGTGCTGATTTGCCATGAATAATTCTGTATATGTGGTTGATGGTGATTCTGATGAGGAAATCCACACCCAACAAGCTATTGAGGAAAGCTTGCAAGATAGGCACAAAATTGAAACAAGTGGCAGTGCAACAGAGTTTGAAAGGTAAAAAGTTATTATTTCTGTTTTGGATGTCTTCTTGGCATTATTGTAAGCATGTAGTATTGTGCTGAGCTGGTCTCACGGACACTGGAAAGCCCTGGTAGCTCACTTGTTTTGAGTTCTCCCTGGAAAAGTGTACCTGTTTCCTTGAAAATATGGAATGTAGGGAACTTCCAAATTATGTTTTACCTCAATATGTAAATGAGTATAAGGCTCTATGTAGAAGATAAGTAGGTGGTGTAAAATTAGATTGGTATGGGAGCTTCTCCTCATTTTAGCATTTAATCTTTGGCCTTTGTGTGTAAAATTCAATATTTATAGTGTTGGAAACGATCAACAAAAGTGTTTTGGTGTGTTAAACCCTGACACAACCAATGTAACTTAGAGAACTCTAACATACCGTGTAAATTAGAGTATTTAAATTGAGGTATAATTATATCCTGAACTTCACATGAATTTTTAATTCTCATTTTATTCTTGCTCTGTTTATTCAGTTTCCAGTATACTGCAAGTAAAGAACATGGGGAGATCATTGCAGCAATTCGGACAGTTAAGTGCAAATACGCCTCACTAAGCTGACACCCCTAGAAATTGTTGAGCAATGCCTACATTTGAAATGTTTGATCACCTGATTTAAGTGCAGCTTTTTTTATATAGTCTTGGGAGGAGTAAGGAAATTAAAAACAAGACATCCAAAAGCTAACTTATTAGATAGGATCATGGTAGTGGGATGGGTTCAAGTGTTACCCCTTTCAGAAATTCCAGTGCTTCATCTCCTGAAATTAAGGGAAAATTCCAGGCCTTTCTTTTAAAAGGTGCACTGATGGGATAAATGGCACTCAGTGTATTAGTTGTCTGAATTTTGTCTTATGATAAGTAATGGGATCCCTGTGTGTGTTAAAATATCGCAGGCCAAGAAGAGGCCTTGGAGAAGTTGGTGAAGCACAGTTCTGCCTTTGAAGAAGCAGATCATCAAGGCTGGCTTCCTGTGCATGAAGCTGCAGCACAGCTAAATAAGAACATTCTTGAAATAACTCTAAAAGGTACAAAGTCCTTCTGGTTTTCCATCAAAAGGTTTTACAAAGTAGAGTTTGATGAATCATCCAACTTCAAATGTGTTCTGCTTTTCTGTGTTTCAGCCTCCCGTGACATTACGTGGGAACAGACCACTCTAACAGGGGAAACACCTCTCTTGGTGGCAGTAAGACATTGTTTTGTGGACAATGTCCTCTATCTCCTGCTCAATGGCTGCAATCCCAATGTTAAAAATGAAGAGGGAGATTCTCCTTTAGTTATAGGTGAATACTGTTTTTAGGGGTGGAAAGGTGAGGGAATGAAGTGAGAATACAGTTACATATTTTAGTTTTCAATTTGATATATTTAACTTCAATGCCTAAAGTATTTTGCTGTAAGGAGGGAAAAAATGTTAATCTCAGCATTGAATGTGTCTGTCCATGTCTGTTTTTCTCAGATGATAATTAACTTTCTCCATGAAGTGCAGAGTGTCATCCTCTGCTTTCCTTGGCATCATTTCTGCAGTGGTGCCAGGTAACCAAGTCCTTCTGCTTCTTAATGCTATTACTGCCCTTCATGTCTGCAGGCATAAAGCATTCTGCCCACCTGGTATCTCCATAATTGCATCAGACTCTCTTTCTCCAAAACCCATGGTAATTGGCTTTAATTTTCAAAAATTATAGCCAACCAGCCTGATTTATCTGCAGTATGTAGAGCACAAAGCAGAGTTTGTCGCTATTTAGACATTACTGGCATTGGTCCAAGGATGACAAGTGAAGAAGCCAGGCTAACATTCTCAGTTCACTTCTCTTTAATATTTTGTAATTTAAGAATAAGGTCCCCTAACTAGCATGATCCAAGTATAGTCTCATACCCACACTCTTTGTATGAATGCCACTTTAATTTGATCATGCACAAGAACTGTAATTCTTGATTTGTAAAGAACCATATTTTGCCAAAATGTTTTTCAAAAGTGTTCTGTGTTAATTTGCTTTGCTTCCCTCAGTCTGGGCTATGATGCTTTCACTCTTATTGCATCCTAGCCAAAAAAGAGGCAAGTGTGTTCTCATTATCTAAATTCTAAAGGAGCACTCTAAGATTTTTGGATGAACCTGTACATTTTTCTGTATTGAAGGGTGGTTTCTTTTTCAAAGCTGTTGTTAAAGGATGAGAAAAAAGCCTAGCAATCATCTGTAGGACCCCCAGCCCATCCTTGTGAAATGGCTGAAGCTTCAAGTCAGGGCCATCTGCTTAAAAAAAATGTAGGGAATTCCTCGATACTTTTGAAGTGCACTCCCCCAAGAAGGGGATGGACAGGATTTATCTAAAGCAGCCGTGTAGGTTTCAGATAATGGGCCATCCCAGTTTCTATCACCAGTGCTGTCACTGGTGTTCAAGCAGCTGTGGCACGTGAAGCTGCTCGGGCTAATCTGTCCTGATGAAGGACACTCTCTATCCTGCACAGCGTGGAAGATCAAAGAGAGAAGGAGGGAAGGGTGTTGCCTAATCATTCCATCCACTGGAGTTAATGCAAATTTGTCTTTTAAGATCCTCACTGACTTTAGAGTTCAGGCTTATTAAGTTAAGAAGGGATATGAAACAGCCATTATAAGCTTTGTTTCACATTATGGTAACTGCTTATGGAGATTAAATGGAGCTCTGGTGGCAGCTCCTGAGCTCCACGGCCCTGGATGTGATCTCCATCTAGTGGCAAGGAAAGCTGTGTTCTGTTCCATTACCAACAGACAGGAAAAAATCTACAGAGAGAAAAAGACATTACCATTAGATTGTTCGTTTGTATACTTAGTGCTGTCTTGGAAGCAAAGAACAGACTTGTTGATGAGTTAAACCTTTCAATGTAGGGTGACATTTCTCATTGTATAAATAGCACTGTCAGGAACAGCTTTCCTGGGCTGCCACATAACAGGAGCCTTAATGCACAGAATAGGATTGAACAACATCCAGTCTGATGCTTTGCTTGCTGTCCTGCAGCAATTAAACATGATTCCTATGAGACTGCCTCCTTGTTACTACGATTTGGTGCCAGAGTGAATCTGCGTTGTGTCCATGAGAGAACTGCTCTGCATGAGGCAGCCAGGCTGGGCAGGAAGGATCTGGTAAGGCTTCTCCTGGATTCTGGAGCAGATCCTGACCCCCGCAGTGGATATGGCCTCACACCTCTAGCACTGGCTGCACAGATGGGACATACAGAAGTCATGGAGCTCTTACTGCAAAGAGGTGAGACTTTATTAATAGGACCATATAGGGAGAGAAGGCTTCAGACACACCTTCAGAAATAGCAGCAGAAGTAACTCACCTTACTAGAGAAAATTAAATGCTATCTGCACCAAGAGGGTTGTTGTGATGTGATTAAGGCCTGATAAAGATAAAATTTTATATTGAAATAATATATTAATATTTTAGTGAGGACTTATATTGTGTTTAAATGCTTTATTGTTTTCTCAAATAGAAAGTAGACAGGTCACCTTAGGGAAGGCCTGACAAGACACTTATTGTGGGGAATTTCACGTGATGGTTCAGCAACGCTGGAACTGGATTGCATTAACTGTTTGGATACTGGGTTCTCTCACATTTGCAGTTACACCTGTCTGGTCTTTGTAAAGTAAAAGAATTGAAATGCACTGTATGTAAGCCAAAAAGCAACTGTTTGGATTAATAAGAACCAAACTCTTTGTTGGCCCAGTTCTAGGAGCAATTCTTACTGTTTGTGTTCAAAGCAATCTAGACCTTCTTGTTCCCAGGATTACATAAACACATCTAAAATCAAGGATCCAGCACAAAGGTTTATGCCTATAGTGGTTTTCTTTGGTGTTGAAATTCAAAATTCAAAATACCATGTCACTGGGGGGCTGGCAATATTAATTACAGCTGGATATGTACAGTGACAACTGTGCAAATCCTTGCTGCTTCTTCCCAGGTGCAGATGTTCTTTCACAGGCAAAGGATTGTGCTTCTGTATTGTTTGAAGCAGCAGGAGGAGGAAATCCAGATTCTGTGAGTCTTTTACTAGAATATGGGGCTGATGCCAATGTACCAAAGCACTCGGGTCATTTGCCAATCCACAGAGCTGCATATAGAGGACACTTTCTGTGAGTTAATATACTTTAAAATCAAGTCATAGTGATACCAGAAATATTAATTCTACTAATTTTACCTTACTCAAAACAGGCAGCAAATCTGTAGTTTCTACAAGAAATTATTTTTGACTGTGTGAATATTGTTCTGTGTCTGAACATAAGAGACCAGTCAGGATAAAATCTTCATCATTTTAGGATGTCCATCTTAATCCCTATAGTATTTCCCCATTTGTCACAAGTAGTAACACTGCCCAGTGTGATGGTGAGATTCTTAGGACATCCTCACTTACTTTGGTTCAATGTCCCATGTCCACCCCATCACAGAAAAGTGAATGTACTAAATAGCAAATAGACCTAAGGAATAAGGGTTATCCCTATTTTAAAGAGTAAGACTACTGGAAGATATTTATACTAAAATCTCAACTAACAAATGAGAAACAAGAATCTGAGAATTCCTTATTACTGTATTAATATTTTGTATACATTGTTATATTTAAACTTAGATTTATATGTTACATTACAGATTATATGTATTCATATTACAATATATATTTCATTAATTCCCTAATTCCTGTAGGTTAAGCAATAACACTGTGCTTTCAACGTTCAGGAAAAACTTCTATTGAGAAGGAATCTTCTCAATAAAGAAAAAACTTTAGAAAAACTTCTATTGAGAATTTATTCCTGTAGCAAGGAATGGGTTGTTCATGAATAATGGTATAATATCATAATATTTTATGTGTAGTATGTGTAAAGTCAGTATCCATTGCTGCCTAACAATTTCATTGTTAGCAATTCAAGTCAATGCAGGCCATGTTACTGATTGGGTATATTTAAGACTATTTTAACAGTCATGATGAATTCTGAACAGAGAAATTCAAAGATGAGTTAGCTGGACCAATATATTTAAGATTCTGAGATGTTTCTAATTTTTCAGAGCCCTGAAATACTTAGTTCCAGTGACTGATTTTGCTGCCATTAAAGAAAGTGGGATAAGTCCAGTTCACTCAGCTGCAGCAGGAGCACATCCTCAGTGCCTCGAGTTTCTCCTGCAGTCTGGCTTTGATGCCAATTTCATGCTGGCTCAGAGAGTTCGCAGGGGCTACGACGACCACCGGAAATCAGCGCTGTACTTTGCCGTTTCCAACGGGGATATCTGCTCCACACAGCTGCTGCTGAATGCTGGAGCCCTGACAAACCAAGATCCCATCAACTGCCTTCAAATAGCCTTGAGAATGGGCAACTACGAGCTGATGAATCTGCTGCTGCGCCACGGGGCCAATGTCAATTACTTCTGCCGCGTGAACACCACGCATTTCCCGTCAGCTCTGCAGTACGCGCTCAAAGATGAGGTGATGCTGAGGATGCTGCTCAACTACGGCTACGATGTGCACCGCTGCTTCGACTGCCCGCGGGGCAACGGCTCCCATGCCCAGTACGTGACTGACGGCTGGACCTCCACCGTGATCAAAGACACCATGGTATGTGTGCCACATGGCTGCCTGGGCTGGCTTACTACCACTGTCCTTCCTAAACACTGAACGGAAAGGTGCTTAGTGCAGCGTCAGAAATGGAGGTTTTGAAGACAGTTTACACATGAAGAGAGGAATAGACAAGGCTTTAAAATTAAATAGCCTGGTTCATGACAGCAAATGATTGTGAATGGTAATTTTGAATTGTGAAAATACAGCTGGTGATATGCTAATGATCAGTATGGAATTAGCTCTCCAGGGCAGCATTGTCTATGCTGTGAAAGTAGGGATTTGCAGGCTGCCTCTCTGCACTGTCCTGTACCAGAACACCAACACTGCAAGTCTATTGTAAGGATGCTGGCACTGGTGGGATAAGCACTGAGCAAAAATTAGCAAACCTAAAGAGGTTCCTAGAGACACCCATCAGTGTCATTGTTTTGCAGTTTTTAAAGTCCATTTGAACGTAATAAACGTTTCTTTAACCTAAATATAAGAGGATGATGTGTGCACTGGGCTGATGGATCCCCCTATTAAGCACCTGGGATACAAGTCTAAATTCCACTTAGAGAGTGGTAGCTCTTTTTAAGCACCAAGTTACCAAATATACAACTGCTTAAGTTTGGTTTGGATCTGGTACAAAATAACCATCTCTCAGGTTTTTAGATTCTACTAGTGAGGCCTACGCAAACTGTGGTAACCGCTGAACTCCCTTATCTGACAAAACATTCATTCTTCCTTGGATTTTGCGCAAGTTAGTTAATTGTTCTTGTCCTCAGAGACAGAATTCATTTGCTGCAGTATTGAATATTGCCCTACTTGACGTTTTGTTTCTATCAGTTCTGTGAAGTGATAACCTTGTCCTGGCTGAAGCACGTGTCTGCGAAAGTAGTGCGAGTCATGTTGGATTACGTTGATCACGTTAAGATTTGCTGGAAGCTCGAAGCAGTTCTCAAAGAACAAGATCTCTGGCCAGACATCAATTTCATTTTAAGTAAGCATCTGCTTACATTCCTAGTGAAAACAAGATGGTTTGGCATTGGGGCCTTTTTGGTTGGTAGCATTTTAATTTTCCTTCTCCTTTCTAGCAAATCCTCGCTCCCTGAAGCACCTTTGCCGGCTGAAGATCCGGGCGTGCATGGGCCGGCTGCGTCTCCGCTGTCCTGTCTTCATGACCTTCCTCCCACTACCAAACCGCTTGAAAGACTATATACTGTACAAGGAATATGATCTTTATGGACAGGAAAACTTCACAGGGATCTACAACCTCAACTGTGCATAAGTATTAGCCCTGTACTTTGAAGGGAATGGTAACATGGATAAGGCTGTTGTGCCTTTTTCTTTTGGGATTTTCTCTCCTCTGTATATTAAGAAATGCCCACATTCTCCCCTCACCCCCTGAAGAAAATGGCAAGAACTCCAAAATGTAAGTATTGGGGATCCTGTTCTACAGCTCTCCTAGAATATGACCTATATTTCATTAGTTAATATTACGGCAACAGCATTTTAAACACCTAGCGTGACAAAGTGTAAAATGCAGCACTGCAAACCCTTTTTATTTGTGAAGTCCTACAGTGAAGTTCTGAAGAGCAGCTTAAGTATTTTTTTTCACCCAATAAAGCAATCTCCCATTCTAGGCAATGAAATGGGATTAAGCTGTAGAACCCTCTGCTTATCACAGCAGCTCATGTGACATGCCAAGGTTTCAACAAGGTGGCACTGCTGAAAGATGTGTTAGGTCTGCAGCTCCTTCTCAGGTCTGGTATGTCCCCTCCACTAGGGACTTTTGATTATTCTCTCTAGAACTGGGTTTTCGTTTTACAGTGCTGTCCAAAGCATGCTTGCAATTTTTGCAGTTTCTCGCTATAGAGACGGAGCTTAGGCTTTTGGAGCCCTGTCATTTTAGGAAGTGTTACAGAAATCTTGGACCTAGAGCATGCCTGGTCCTTTTAAAAATACTGCAAATGTCAGTCCCTGTTTTAGAAAAAAGAGAAGTTCATCAACACATTTGGCATTAGTAGTATTTATTCCTTCATAATCAAGTAAGCATAGATCTTTTTTTTTCTAGTTATACATGCATCTTTATCATGGAAGTTACAGAATTCAAAAGTCTGCTTTTCCCCAGAAAAATCTACAAACCTTATAAAATACAAATTTAACCATAATGTGGTTATGGCCCATGGTTTTTTACATGGTGGTTATCACATAATAAACTAACTCAGCCTGTGAAGATATGTCCAGTACCTGTGGTCATAGCTGTGCTGGTAGAGCCTCTGCACTGGTAGAGCCTCTGCACTGGGCTTGTTCCCAGAACCGTGGCGCTGCAGAGCCCTCACTGTCCTGTGTCACTGCACCATGGGCCCTGCCCAGCCAGCTGCCACAGCTCCTGGTCACCTTCAGGCTTTGATTGTTGCAAAAATAAGTTATCAGCATTCCCAAGTATAACAACTTCCTCTGAGGTTACCTGGCTAATACTATAAAAATTAAGAGAACTGAGCTACACTTGACAACAGAGGGCTATAACTGCATGTTAGAACTTTGTTTAATGGAAGGGAACACATCCTGTCACCAATAATGGTACTTCCTGAAAGTCAGTATGATGAAGAATGCAGGAGGCTTCTGCGTCAGTACAAATCCCACTCAGCAGGTTACTATAGTTAAGCTTTTATTTAATATACAAAATGCTGACTGGAGCCCTGGCACAATAGGGTTATTATCCATGTTTCCAAGATTAAGACACAACAATCAGAGTTGACATAAATGTGCCATTGGTGCTTTTTAATACAGCTATTCAGGGAAAATGTGCAAGTCAATCTCAAATATTGCAAAAATCACTTACACTTCACCAGAACAGGACCAATCCAGAACACCATCATAAGAATTTGACCACTTCACTCTATTATAAAAATGACCAGAAAGATTGTACAAAATCCTCGGCTTGCAATATAAATTTCATCAGGAATACAAGTGCATTTACAATGACACACTGACTTTTTTCATGACAACTTAGATACCACAGTGGCAGGGAAAAAAAAAGTCAACTTAGTACTTAAATAAAAAAGCCTTGGGGACTAATTAACTTGCAAGAACTTTTGTAATACAGAGCAAGAGAAAGAATATAAAGTATGAGCTTTTGCTGTTACACTAGACAATAGTTCTACTAAATTCACTAAGCAGTGGCAGTTTTCTTTCTCTAGGAGAACTATTTCCTAAATAATAAGAGACTATGTTGTAGCGCATTTTTCACCACTGGCTTGCCCCAAATGCTGTGCAACTGATTAATCAGAATTTACCTTAAACATAGACAGAATTTACTTTAAACAATCAAGTTAATTTCTTTATATCCATGTATGTCAATTACACCTTCATAAATAGCTTCATAAATAGCTTTAGCTGTTTTGTGATTTTCAGCTCTGGGTTTACATCCATATAAAGAGGAAATCTGACAGCCCTCTAGAAGGGGAATGTTTCTTAACTCTGAAATATTACTTTACTGTTCAACAGTAAATTGTCTTGATACAATTTCAAACCTAAACAGATTAAGGAAGTTAAGACTATGACATTCAAATAACTTTTCAGTACCTGATGATAACCAGTTAGATATGTTTAAGTTGCACATGACTTTGACCTTGTTCTCGGGTTCAGACTTGGCCAAACTGGCAGTGGCCACAGAGGAGTGCCAGCTATATAAGCACACCTGATATATTTTTATATTCATGCCATTACATACAGGAACAATGTATGTAGCTTGAAACAACTGATGGTAAGACTGGCTTGGGTCTGCAGTGTATAAATTTACAGTGTTAACAAGCTTCATATCCTCTTACCTAAGGGATAAAAGTGTGACAGTAATTATGAGGCTGCAATTAGCAACATAACAAGTTAGTCCTGAACAATACTGCCAATTCAGTACCTACATGAAGTCACTTCAAAATCATGGACTTGAAACAGTATTTTAAGGAGTGACTGAAATAATAGATGCACATGAAGCAAACTACAGCTTCAGCTGAAAGTGCTTGAAAGATCAGTTTGTGAATAAAAGGCAATAGGAAATAATAAACAGGAGAATTTATTTAATCTCCTGTAATTTATTTAATCTCCTGTAATTTAGGAGAGGAAACCATCTAGTAATTTAGTTACAGTAATACTCAGGTGGTGAAATCTTTCTGGCAGCAGTTCCCAGCACACAATGAGGTGTTCCCACAAAAAGTCATACTCTCAATGAAAATACGAAGCATTGTGTATTTTTTAAATGATTATTAACAAAACTGTTTTCTAATGAAGTAGTTCTAAACCTTATGGGAAAAAAGGTACCAAATAACTTTTCCTTTTGGGAAGAAGGGCGAGGATAAAACCTCAGCAGCTATTTTTGCCTTGAGATAGTTCCAATTACAACCTGTGTGATCCTCCCTTTAGGCAAAGCTCAGTCACTCACCCCCTAACTCAGTCACCATTCCTGTCTGACTTGCTCAGCTCTGCTGACATGCCTTTTGCTCTTGCAGCTTCCATCATTATCCCAGATGCTTTTACCTTCTTGCTCATTTTACACCTGTGAAACTGCCATAAATAAGCAAAAAACCAACCCCTACATTTCATTCATACATATCAGTAGTTTAGTGGTTAAGATGAGAATCATCCAACATTAAGTGAAATGCACTTTACTCCTACTCTGTCTGTTTTAGAAAGCTATTTAATGGCATATATGGAAAGCCTGAAAAGCAAATGGAATAATTTCAACATTTATTGCTAAATCCAAAAAATCTTGTATGACAATAAATTCCCCTGCCAACTTCATTAGATTTTCTTCCTCATCGTTGCAGATTTACATCTAAAATAGTAATGGTAGGTTTTGAGAACAATACAGTAATTCCATTTTCTGACCTTTCTTCAATAAGGCTAATGCAAAACAAGTTACAGATCAGAAATGCTTTTTCATGAGAGTGCGTGTCTATTATCTCTCTTCCCTCTGGAGCCTGGGGTACTGCAGCTCCAGTGCTTAACACAATCAGTCCTCCTCTGACAAGCTGACGACTGGATTCTAGACACTGGAGATCACTGATTTCAGACTTCCTGTGCTGCTTCAAAACTGCTTCATCCTCAGGATATACTTGAGAAAGATAGGAGTAAGACCCACTAACCTTGAGCTACCCTGTGATATTATTTGATAGAAAACAGAAATATCAGTAAATAAAAAGAAACACAAACAAACATGAACTGGAACAATTTACAGAGACAGTCTGCTTTGCCACTCTGTAAGCCTTGATTTTAGCACAAAGGAAAAAAAACTGGATTTGCTGCCTCTCTGTACATTTTCACTGGCAAGATTAAAAATAGTCTCTTAAAAATGGGAGCTGAGAATGGAGGCCTAGATATGAAATAAAAATGCCACTGTCTTTTAAAAGAAGCCTCAGTTTGGTTGGTGGTCCATGTGGCAGTGTGCCAGCCAGATCTGACCACAGGGCAATACTATTTGACTTAACTGGGCAACAGCAAAAGCAGATATTTCTACAAGTGAATGGCTACTCTGGAGATGAAAAATGCACTGGAACAGGACCTCATAACTAACTCAGGAGGAAAACCTGGGGGCTCTGCCCTCCTCAGCCTCCCCCTCCTTTTTCAAGGTAGGGTCTTTTGGTGGCTGCTCAAGCTCCTGCCCAGGCTGTGGTGGCAGGCACTGCTGCCCTTCTGTCTGTCACAGGAGCTGAGGCCATGAACTCCTGCACACCAAGTGACATGTCCAGCAGCAAGGGCAGGAGGAGGATGCTGGCATTAGGCAATGCAGGGCACTCTTCATGTGCTGGAAGAGCCCTCTGTGCACCTACAGCCATCCAACAGACACGACCTGAGATTCCTCACTAACTTTATCAGCACTGAGCAACTCCAGCTAGGAAGGGCTGGGCCATCACCAGCTGCTGAGGAGATACTATCAAAATTGCTTCCATTCCTGAACACCAGAAATGCCATGCAATGAACTGTAAATCACTCATAACTGTTATATTATAACTTGGAATATAAGTATATCTTTTCTCTTTACATATCCTGTTATTTTCATGCCACTATTAGAAAGCTATCTTCTGTTCCACTGGATTTTAGTATTTATAGTAATTAGTGCAAAAATAAATATTTCTCTTCAGACAAGATTTCTCTTCTGGATCAAAAGGTGAATGGACATCTAATACTATACAAAATAAATATTACACAGGGTCTGGCATATGGAGTGCAGATTACAAGCTGTAAACAGACACCACTTTGAAAAATGCTTTCCAGGATTGGCTCTAGGATGTAGGATTTGTATCATCTCTTACTTCAGAACTGGTAAATTCTGTTTGCAAAATAATTTTTTATAAAAAGACTAAAGAGCCTCAATGCATTTTCAGTAGATGAAGTGTACTGGCAGCAAGGCTTTCCATATGCAGAAGATTTTTTATTTGATGGAATTCAAGATGTTCCTGCAACTCTAAGCATGTTTTATAAAAATGAACTCAAAGGTTTACAGCTTTTTATTCCAAGTACTGGGGAAAAACCAAGAACATGGCACTTGTGCTACAAGGCTATATACATTACTCATATAATTTGATGAGGAATGCTTTTCATCATGCAGCAAAGTTCAGCTGCATCTCATCAGCTCTTCTCTAGGTCTGACAGTATCTTTTTCTCCCGTTGAAAGAAGTTTTTTAGCATTGTACTCAACCAAAGGAAAAAAAAAAATCAAGACAGTATCATACAGTGCAAAATGAAACAAAAAAGATCCGTCTGTTTAGAACTATTGTACATCTCACTGATGTTAATGAGGATCCTTCTTTCTAAATCTAACAACAGGTATGTGCAACAAACTGGGTAAAGCTTAGCACTGTCTTATTTGGACATCCACATTTGTTTCCAGCAAGGTGTTTTCCATAGTGCAGTGTAAAGAACTTCTGTGTTACTGCTGAAGCCATTGAATTTTCAGTTTTGCTTCCACAGCAGTCAATTGCACAGAGGTAAGTGGGGAAGAACCCCATGTTTTTTCCCATACTGCAGAGAAGCCTTGAGAAAACATATATTTGTAATAAACATGGCAGCATCACCATGCTTCATCTGGCATACAAGAGAAATTACACTGACAGGAAATGGAAATCTCTTAACTGAGAAAGAAAAATCAAGGCATAATAGGGTCTATATATTGTGAAGTCTTTTCTATACCACGACAGACCCTCCACCTACATTTCACCTCTTGTAGAACTTGTGCCATTTCACCAGATAAATCCATGATTCCAATTTTAATGAAGCAGGCAATGTTAGGCTTCAGATTCTCTCTTCTTCTTTCCCTCTTCTCCTAAATCACTGTCTTCTGACTGGCTGCTGCTAAGGACCACAAACTGTCCTTCTGTGCTGCTCTGGTTGGATCTGCTGGAAGCTGCTATCAACCGGCTCTGCTCCTCCAAGTCCTAAGTTGAAAAGGGGAGTGGGGAAATCAGAAAAAGAGTATTACTTTAAAGCCATCTGCAACTGACACAGGACACCATTATTATGATTTCTAAATGATCTATCAATAATATCAGTGGACAGCCTTGTGCACAAAGGGAATTAAAAGACTGAAGAGGAAACCAAAACAATCAATCTTTTAGCAGTCTTTTCTAACCTAAACAATTCTATGATTCTTCAGCCCCTTTCCTCATTGTGTGACTGAACCCTCATCAGCAACAAATTATTCTTGGCCTGTGATAAGTGTTCCTTCAAGCACTGCTCTTTAAATATTCCTATAAAGATATTTTGTCATTTATCTCCTCAAGGAGCTCTTCTTAAAACTACCATACAAAAGTATACAAAATCTGCACAGGAAACACTTCTGATAATTAACTTCACAATATTCCATGAACTCATACCACAGAGTATGATAGTGGAGCTTGGAGGACAAAACTGCAAAAGAAAGTAAGTAGAAAAAAACTGATATCAAGAAATAATGATGAAAGGTACCTTTTCAATTTGCTTTTGTTTATTCAGTTCTTTTTGCTGTTTCTCTTTGACTCTATCTATTTCTTTCTGCTTTTCTGAAGCTTTTCGGTCCTAAAGGGCAAAAATGGAAATACAGTCAGTAACAACAACCTCAGATGTTTGATACACTACTGACTGATACCAGCTTGCTGACTGTGACATCACTGTTTTGATTATTCTGCTTTTAAAGGACTGGTGTGGTTGTTAAAAGTAGCAAAATTAATCCTACATTGAGTATTATTCTAGAGTAGATATCAGTCAGTTTTTTAATTTGAATTTAAATGTAAATTCTAGGAAAAAAAAATCTTAAAATTCACAACAGTATTACTGCATCTAGAAGCTTCTTGCAGAATACGTTCTATTACACATATTAAATATACCTTCCTTCCATTCTCAAGTATCCCTTGCTTCAAAAAGATTCTTACCAGTTCTGCATGAAAAGCTATCTGTTTGGCCAGTCCGACAGAGTCACAAATCTAAACACAAAACAGATAGGAAATAATTAAAAATGCCTTTAAATTTAAGCCAGCATCCCCAATTAAGATATAACAGCACATTAAAGCACTTGCAGGTAGTTAAACTGACAGGTTTAACTGTTTTTCAGTACATAAACCAAAAAATCCCTTAGACAGCTTGAACGGATCTAGCATCTTGGAATCCAGATTCACAACTCATACAAGTTAACCATCACCAATACCTTTTCCCCTTCATTATTGGATTCAAATATATAGCAGATGGAAGTCTGGCGGCTCTCCACTCTCCCTCCTGAGGTTCTAAGCACAAATCCAAACAGGCGCTTATTCTCCTGGTGTGTAGCATACAGAACTACATTGGGCAAAGGAAACTGCCAAAAGGATCAAATATGGACAGATTAATGGTTCCAGATCATTTTCTACATGAGGTTTCAATATACTACATGTGAATTAATGCACAGCCACAGCACAAGATCTGATTAAACGTTATAAAACACAGATGAGACAGCAAGGATTACATTATTTAAAAGGCAAGCAAATATTAAAAAACAAACTCCATGTAAGAAAAAGGGACCACATTTGCAGTGCGAGTCAGTCATCTTTGTAAATGTGGATACACTTATTTTTTATTTTGTTTTAATCACTCATTATAATTACATTTGTGACTAAGCTATCAATATATTGTTCCATCTAAAGGCACTACTCCTCAAAAAGCTTTATTGCATTTAGCTCAGCTCTCCTGAATTATACAAGCAAGAAAAAAAAACCCAACCCATACGAACCACATACCCTCATTAGTTTGTTACAAGAAAACTGTTTTGCATTCTTATTCTTAAAAGAAGTTGGACTTCAAATTACCTTTTTAAGACTTAAAAGATGATAAATTTTAAAATTCTGAGAGTCCCTACTACAGCTGCTATAAAGTGATAGGATGAGCTTTTCCTAGGATTAGATGTTTGCATTTAGCATATGGGACATAACCTGAGTTCAGGTATCTCACCTGTAAAAGGTTACAGCTTAGGAGTACTTTTGAACTTAATGTCAAACTTTAAATATCAAGATATTTTTCCATGCTCAAGATTTCCTTTTATGGAAAGGAAAGCCATTCAGAACTTCCAAAAAGATGAATGTTTTTAAAAACACAAAGAAATTAAATGATGGACCATAAACTGTGCATAAAAAGGGGGAGAGAGAATAGTTTTGAAACATAAAGAATAAAGACTGCTACTACTGAAAAATTAAGCTGGCCTTATTTTATATCCTAACAAGAATTCCACTTACATCTTATATCAAGTGCATTTTCAATATAGAAAAACAAGGAATCAAACCAGAAACCATGCTACACCCTCAAAGCAATTATGCATTAAAAACAAAACCCCAAAACAAAACAAAAAAACAAGCAGCAAACAAACCCTCTTGGACTTCAGAACTAATGTGACTCCATCATGAATGTTCTCTCTTTAACATTTTATCCTCTCAGATCACAGGGGGAAGGGAGACTCAAAAGCCAATTTGACCTATTGAAATTCCTCCCCTAAACCTGATTTGCAAGTGTTTCTAAATGTCTGCACTGGTCTCCTAATTTCAGTGGCAAATTGGCTAGAAAGCTCATGCTATCATTGATTTTTGCTATCATCTAATAATAATACTTTTAAAGTAAAAGAATTACATTGCTGGGTATTTATCTTAAAATGGAAAGTTACTTACTCGTAGTCTTGTAACTTGTGTCTGTGGATCAATTAACCTAAAAATTTGTTTTTAAAGACAAACCAGAAAGTAAATTTTACCAAAGTGAAAGAAGATCATTCTGTAAATAAACATCAGTAGAAGTCAGGAAGTAAACTTACTTTAAACAGTCACAAGTGACTAACAAGTGTGATTCTGTCATCCTGAAAACGTTATGGATGGCGCGAGCAGCGAGTATTTGACGCATTGTTTCATAAACAACATCTGGGCTTTCATCAGACTTCACTTCCATAGAGCCAAGAAATCTTACAATAAATAACTGATGAAGAATTGAATCTAAGAAAAAAGAAAAGTATTGAAAAAAGCAAACTCCCTTTTGAGTCTCCCATTCAAAACCAAAGGTGGACTGCAGTCAGGAAAACTCCAAACTCCTCCTAATTTGGAAAGAGATTGCTTCTACTTAGCAATTAGAGGTGCAGTTACTACACAGCACATCACACCTCTTTTCATTTGGTTAATGAATACAAAAGATGCAATGAGTCATTCTTACAACAAGTTTTCAGACAGTACTCTGATTTAACTTATCAAATACACTGCAATGTAATTAAGCATTTTAAAACTGGTGTTAAATTAGAAGACAGAAGCTAGAGATGAAAACAGAAGTAAAATTTTCAAATTCTATTTTTATTTTGCATTTAAATAAAGTTGTTGTTTTACCTTCTGTTTCAGGTTTTGAGCCTCCAGATTCACCAAAAGGATTTGTGCGTCTATTAAAAAAATGAAAACATTAAAGCAGGAGTCAGATTCCAGGAACCATTCATGGATAATGCAGTAGTCTCATGGTGCATCAAATACCAACATATAATGAGTTCACAAACTTTTAATCTGGAGGAATAATAATGTGTCATGAATCATAAGGAGAAGCAATTTTATCAGGAGAGACATAAATTGCTGTATTTGAGGCCCCACATTTTGGGAAAAATACCAGATATTGTCCTATTGCTGCCATTAAAAGTTTTTCACCTTTTATTTTTTTTATAATTGAATTAAGCCCCACCCAAAATCTTGTTAATGTTTGAAAAGGTGTAGTTTTAGGGGATGAAATTTCACAGAACAGCTTCAGGAAGCACAGCCAGAAGCCAGGCCCTTTCAGTACTCCACAGGAGCACCCACTTCTCATCACTCTCAAGGTGTTGAATTACTTACTCAAGAGAAGCCCCTGGGTTTTTTTCAAATGCAGCTTTCTGAAAACATCACTGGGGTTTTACTCCTAGAGGGTCAAGAGAAATGTGGCTATTTCTGGCTCTCAAAGACAGAATTACTATCAGTTACAAAGAAAAGTGAAAATACTCTAGGCTTCCAAATCTGCATTTTTCAAAAGCAGTAAAGGAATGAGCACAAGAAATGGGGACATTTTATTTGAAATTTGTGAAAAAGCAATCACCCTTTCTCTTTGGCTCACTGGTAGCTGAAAAGCTATTGGCAAGGGTTCAGTATATTTCAAATTAGGTTTTTTATGGGATTAATGAAAGTGTGACCTCGATAGTTTGTGTTCTAAAAGTAAATTTCAGAACTATGAGAAAAAAAGTTGTTCAGTTTCACATCACCCTGCCAGTTTTATTTTATCAATTATCAAAAATCTTTCAACTACGAGACATCTGCTTTAAAGTAATAAACTTTTTCTAGATTGAAGTCAAGATGGCATTGCTACAATGTTTAGAGAATATGGACTCAATCAAGAACCATCCCATTAAATGCTGACCTGTGTAAGTACAGTAAAGGCAAATTCTTTCTACTAGCATCTTCTATTGCTCAGACTTTTCTTGTCATTTATTTTTAAACTGGAACAGTAAATGCAAGATCTCATAGGATCTCTCAAAAGGCAAAAATAGCATTTAAATGTATGTCATCAGTATCACAAACCAAGGAAAGCACGTTACCTAGCTGTACAAACACTGCAGTTCTTTATGGACAGTGATGATTAATTGAAAATACTAAGCACAACTCTGTTTTCCCTGCTATGAAAAATCTTATTTTCTAGACTAGAATTGTAACTGATGACATCACAGAATATTCTGAGTTGGAAGGAACTCCTAAGTATCATTGAGTCCAACTCTTGAGTGAAAGGCCCATACAGGGATTGAATCCACAGCCTTGGTGTTATTGGCACCCTGCTCTGATCAACTGAGCTAGAGCAGGCTACAAAAGGAATTTAGCTAAGTTTTAAACTTTCACCTTCCTGAAATACAGTTCAAGTCTATTTTAGCTCAGTATATTCTGAAGGATCTAGCTGGTAACCTGCTTATCCTGCTATACCAAACCACAGAAAAAAGAAAACTGTCGAAAAAATCTCAAATGTAAGTTTAACTCTTACATCTGTGAGATGCAATTTAAAGTTCAAATGTTTTCCTAGAAGGGAGTGGGATCTAACACATTTTTGTGACAAGAGTCACATAAATTAGTTTTCATCTCTTTGGCTGTTTTTGTTGTTGTTAAGAGCAGCTGGATCTGCAAATACATTTTCTTAATATCTGAATTCTATAGATATAGTTCCAGAAATGCAATGATGATTTACAGGTCTTTAGTTTTTTGTACATCTCCCACTCAAATATAGTAACAAGTAGGAGAAAATGCTTTTATGTTTTGGGATGAAGTCTTAGATGATTTTAACTTGTCTGTATGTGAAATTACTCTAGAAGCCTAGATCATTTTCACTCACCTTTCAGCTTAAGAGGAGTGTCATCGTATGCCATCATCACCTGGAGGCAGGGCTACCAAATTTCTCTTGAGTTTCCAAGAGGAAATAACCCAAGCTGCTGGGTGAGCAAGCAATAGGAAAGGAAAATACTTCATGAAATCAAAAGTTCAAAATAAATCAATAAGTAAAAAAAGCATTGGCTGTTAAAGCAAGAAAAGCTGCTGCGAAAGAGAAAACTACACCTTGACTCTGGTGACGTAATTAAGCCTTTTTTTTTTTTACAATTCCATTTAACAGTTAAACAAATTGTTTTGTTTCACTGGCCACTGCAGAATTTGTGACATCAGTCAGGGAAAAGGCAATGTGTATGTTGGAGCTGCAGCTTAAATGGGGTTTTCTTGTTCATTTTTGAATTAGTAACATTAACTTTAGGGATGTTTTTCCTTCTCTCTACATCTCCTACCTGCCCGATTGCCCTGAAGATTTTGCTTGGCCAGGCAGATCTTCACTAACTGGAGATATTATGTCAAATTGGATGGGAGTGTCAGGGGCAACAAGTGAATCCAAGGAAAGTGCTGAGAGAGCTGTAGAGTCAGATCCCAGTGAGCCTGTGCTGCTGGTACGAGCTGCAGGAGGACGAGATTGTCTGCAACAAAACCAAAAAGGCAGAATTAGGGTATGTGACTTTGGGTTGGTTGAAAATAAATTAAACCATAGGGGACACAAATACAATATTCCAGAACTTAGATGTAAAACAAAGTGAAATGTAAAAACCTGCAGATCAGGATATAGTAAACAGAGTCTATGTACCTAGTCAAATTTAAGTTAAGGTTACTACTTCCATAAATAACTGCATTAGGTTGTTTTAGCATCAATATATAATCACATATTAAGTATAATGCAATCTGAGGTCTGCTTCTAGGAGTTGGACACATGAAGAAAAATCTCATTATGAAATCACATAACAAAAGAGACATTATGATTTTTTTCCCCCTGGAACTTTATCCAAGATTCTCTTTTTATATGTGCACTTCAAATGCCCTCTAGCTGCTTCACTTACATAGTTGGCCTCATGCTCTCATGCCTCTGCTGAAAGGAAGGAGAAGGAGTGACAGCCTCCAGAGCTGACTGGTTCACACGGGCAGCAATTTCCTGCAGCAGTGATGGGAAAAGATAACTGAAAGCATTTCTCTCAAAGTAAATGTTCAGATTTTAGTTTTATTTATATGCAATTGGGAGAAGTTGTAAATTCAACCCTTCATGAGAATCTTGCATTCCTACATTTTCACTAACACACCTGCAGCATTTTCCTCTAACTTTTCTTCTAACACATATCCTGATGTTAACTTTCTCAGTTTAAGTGAAGACACTGGCTTACTACCAATGTTAATTAAAGACAGCAGTAGAGTGAAGTTGCAATGATAAGTTTGGCAAAACAAGCAAATGTAGCCAGGAAAAAAAAGAAAAATCTCATTTGAGAAATGCAGCCCTCAACTGTGAACTAAAACCCACGAAGACACACTTCATATATAGATACATGCTCTGATATAAAACAGTTTTTAATGGGCCAATTCTGAAAATTTAGCAAGTAAAAAATCATTATGTAAGTTTGTATTAATATGAGTTTGATATATAAATATAAATGTAGACATATTACTGATAAGTACAAATTTTAGTAAAGTTACCTCGGGATTTTCACTTAGATATATCTGCTTAGATATGTTGTTTATGGTGCATATCCACTGAAAAAGAGGAAGGAAAAAGAAAATTAATTAGTCATGTCTTCTAAACAAACTTGATTGAATACCTGCTAGTTTCAGCACTTTTTCCACTTTCTTTATAAATTCAGGGAGCAAAATATTCTGCACACCCAGCTTGTCATTAAATTAACTGCCACCTGCATACTGCAGGATTTTAGATTTTACTCACAAAAATTATTTTAGTCAAACTGAAACTAAACTACAGAAAGCTTAACTCACAGCTCTATGGAATTAAAAAAACATCATGAAGATTCCCTGTTCTTCATTATTCTGTGCTGCAGATGAGACTGTTTCCTTGAGACATTTAAAAAATTCAGTTTGCCTTTTTTGGAATTTGCCCATTTCTTGCATCTGCAAGCTAGAATCTGCTTTCTCTCTCTGCTCTGGAAAACCATCTGCTTCTGTTCCTGGCTTTTCAGTTCTTCTCTGAAGGAGGAAACTAACTGGAATATATGCAGTATCCAGCTATGGTTAGGAATGTATTCCTTCTGTGCAGCAGAAAATCAATGGGCTCCATGCAAACCTCCTGTAAGCTTACCTCTTCATAATCCTTTTTACTTTCTGCCTGTAAGATTGAAGACCTGAAAAAGGAGAATGGAAAAGACAATTTCATATATTTAAAATGCCTCACATACACAGTCATCCAGGAAATTACATTTTCATGTTTACACACTGAACAAGAAGCTATGAAAGGCTGAAGATTCTGTGTCTGTGCTGAGTGCAATCGACATTTAATTAGGGAGAGGAGGAACCTATGCTTTCCTTTCAATTGGAAACAGAAAAGCAACAAAATTCTAATTATGACCATGTAATACTTAAATACTCACAAAACGCAGTAATACATGACTGTAAACTGGTTATCATAATCTTATTCTGAAATATTACTCAGCTACGTTATAAAGCTTATAAACAAAAATCCAGACATTACAAAGTTAAAAGCACATCCCAGATCCTGCTTCTAAACATCCACAAAATATATCAAGCTAATATCTTTCTTTTCTTAATTAGTGAATCCAGTATTTCTTTCAAGAAACAGCAATGTAATACCACTTACTTTTTGCCATCAAAAGATGTTATCTGAAAACAGTACCGTCTGTCCTCACAGTCCACAGCCATCACAGAACAATTGTCTATGTCCATGACAAGTCCCCCAGCCACATCACCTCTTGCCTGGCTCATCAGATTTCCACCTTGAGTGAAGTAAAACTGTCTTTCCCAACTGGAAGATACCAGCCCTGTCTTACTAAGAGATAAAAAGAGATATTCAGTTAGCCTCCATTTTTGCTCAGATACTCTGTAATATTAATTGCTGCAATTGTGTTCTACTAGAGAAATTCATGCCTAATTCAGTGAGTATTTTATTTCAGCTGATGTTATAGAATTATTCTACTTGGTTTTTTTTTTTTAATTCCTTGGAGCTTATTACATAAATTACAGTAAAAAAATCTGAATGTTACACCTTATTTTTAATAACTCTGAAAAACAGCTGCTGGACTTCATTAGAGGCACAGCTCCCTCCTGTGGACAACGAGCTACTGCTGCATGGAATCCAGAAGCTCCTTCAAAGGGGTTTTTGGTTAACAGAATGTTTTGCCTTGTTTATATCAAAATTACAATGTTTTATAAATAACTTGGATCCCAAGCTTTATCAGATACTTATAGAACAATCCCAACAGATGGAATCTTGTTACCTCCCTGTTATGATGCAGGGGAATTACACTCTCAAACTTTTTTCAGGCAAAATTACACTAAAATCAGGATAATTATGCTTTGCACCTGAACAACATTATGTCAGTGTAACAATTAATTTAATACTAATTAGGTGAAGAAGTCCAAAGAAAGAAAAATAATAGCTCCTATGTGACTTATTCAACTAAATATGTAAAATCAGCATAGGTAACATAAAAATAAAAAAAAAAACAGTTTCTTTAGCATTCCTTTCCCAAAACTGATTACTCAGGAATTTTTAAATAACAAGTTAGTCTTACTTTCTTGCATTGAGATAGCCAGCTTTCCGTGTTAGATTCCTATGAGCAGGAAATTTCGTAGGATCAGGATCAGGCAAATACAGTGGGTCACTGGCTACTTCCAAGTCCTCTATAGTTTGTTGCATGTTTTCTACTTCACAATCCATTTCCCTGCGAACACTAAGATAAATGTCTTATTAACGAAGATACTTTATTAATAAGTAGAAACAGAAAAAATAATTGTCTTGATAAAAGTTCAAAACTCAACAAAGCCAACTTACTTCTGTACACTTGTGCCGATATTGGTCAAAAATTCTTCCAGTTGCTCAGTAAGATTTTCTGAACCCATTTTAAAAAAGCTTATCTTTTAAAAAAAAGAAAAAGAGGAAAAGGCAATATTTAGTCATTGATAAAACTACACTAACAATTAACAGATGAAGCCATAGGAGGTTAAAGTTTCTCAGAGAAATCTGTTTTTGTCCCTCATTCCTACCAAAGCCTCTAAGTAGCTACAGCTAAATTGAGTTCAGCCATGAGAAATCCCAGAACAGGAAGTCACAGGACATGGCCCTGCCCTTCCGTTTCTTAGATTCAACAAAAAGCTCCACCTAAGCAACAGGTTGCACTACTTTGCTGCACAAAATATGCAGAGATTGGTTCTTAAATACGAGCTGGAAAGTTTCAAAAGAAAGCAAGAGTTCTTGCCTTTGGAAAGCTTTCAGACAGTGCAGAAGTTAATTTCTACTCAAATCACTGTGGCAGCACCAGATGCTAGAAAGTTTGACTTGCAAAAAAAACCTTTATGAAACACTTTTACATGTTCTTTCAGACCTACACCTTTCAGAATCCGAAATTACCTGAGCTTGCATGTATCCTAGCAAGGGTTCTAGCAGAGAAATTTTCTTTTTGTACTGGAGAGTATTTAATGCACAGAAATAATGCATCATAGTCTGATGCTGTTTTTTCCTTGAAGTATATACATCTTCTGTAACTTCAGCCTTGATCTGAAGAGACACAGACAGGGGAAGGGGGGAAAAGGAATGTTTGAGACTAGGCACAGATCACGTGTCTTCTGGACAGTTTTATAGCCAGCATGGGAAAACACACAGTCATGTTCCACCCTCTATCACCAGCAGCTGCATATTTCATTTCACAATTCTGCTTCTCTAATTTATACAGAAGACATGTGAAAAACAAATACAGCATTCTTTTCTCCCTGGAAAGTGTGGTTATTTCTTCACAGAAACAAAGTGAGTATAATATCACAATGTTATTCCTAAAGCATCATCAGTGTTACAAGACAGGCATGTATTGGAGAAACCTGCTTTTCTGTCTATGCTAAAACAAACTATCAAATGTCAGGTGGAATCTACCACACATTGTGTTCCATCATAAATATATTTAAGAAGAAAATTATTTATCTTCTCTAAAAATCTTTATATTAAGATTTTGTTTTACCTTCTCATTTTCCCTTCTTTTTGACAACCGACTGTATCTGGTAATGGCAGCATCATGATCTAAGCAATCAAGATAAAAATTATTATCATTTTCGTAAATTGATGACTTATGAAACAGCAGAAAAACTTTTGTATCACTGTGTTACATAGACAGCTGAATGCAAAGTTCTGTCATATTAACACCTTGAGGAATTGTTCTTGTCTGTTTATAATCATTTCACTGCTACAAATACTTGGGCTAAAGAAAAATTCTTCAGATGCAAATGTTGCCCAATTGTTACAAAGTTCCCTAAACATCCTCTATTATTCAAAGAACTTGCCATTAAGTAGAGAAACTGTACATTATTAAAACCTGTATTTAATATTTTTTGCTTCCAAAGCAATGAAGCAATTTTCACTGAGAGACGCAGAATCTTACTTAAATAGTAAGTTCTCTACATGGATATATTAGACATAGCTAAAAAAATAACTTCTGACAATAGGGAAGAAAACCATGAAATTAATTTTAGGGAGGTAAAATTTGTTTATTGACCCTGACTTTAAGAAGCGAGCTAGCACCTTACTATTTTTGTAATTTTGGTAGCACAATCCTATATTATTTAATAATCATGCATACATTTTAAGTATTGTAAAAAAACCCTGTCAATTTGCTTTAATGCTTCAGTACACAAAGTAGGGATTTACAAGTGAACCAGGGAAAGTTAAATGCCTAAGCATCACCAAGAAAAATTACACCGAAATTAGTTACTTTAAGCCTACAGGCTTGACTGCACTAGTTAAGTACAAATAATAATCTACAACAATACTGTTGTCTTGTAATATTGATAAGATTAAGTACTTTACACTTACCATTGCTTGCAATTTGGAAAACTTCTTTTAGAGTTAAAATCTCTACAAAAACAACATATCACAATTTCAGTAAGTTGTTATTAACATAACAGCCATGTATTACAGTTTCTCATGTAATGTTTCACTACTGAGCAGTTGAAGGTAACACCTTGGACCATCCTCAGTTACCAGCACAAGCACTACGTGATCAGGCAAGTCTGCTCCCATCTGGGGCCTGAGCATCATTTCTATACCTGTCTGGCTTATAAAAAAAAAACATTACTATACTGCAATAATGTAAGGAGGAACTTCTCGTCAAAATTCTTTGAAAGTCATCATCAACACAAATACATTACTTGTAGTTCCAGTCTGAGTTCTGGTTTGAGATGAGGAAGTGGAAGTATCAAAGCCCAAATTACACTGTGACTCCTCCTGCCTAAAATCAGCTGAGTTCCAGCTGGTTATTGTTTCACTGTGTCAGGGAATTGTAAGCAGCACAATGCCTTACACCTGTTCTGACCTTGCCTGTGGTTTGTGCCATATTACAACATAACCCAGCAGAGAGCCATGGTCAACTTTATGGTAAAGCAAATACAAAAAAACATGGGAAAGCTGCCCAGGAAGTGCCTGTGAAGTCCATAAAGAAGTGTGGGGTCATTACAAACTACATCAGCTAGTGGCTAAAAACTTCCAGTGGGAAAATTTAATTTGCAATTACTGCCTCAAGGATGCTCCTTCAGTAAGTGCTAACATGAGATTTTTCCAAGTTCTGAGGAGTAATATCCACCTTGGGATATTTATGATTTCTTGCTCAAAAAAAAACAAAACCAAAAGCATAATGTATTTATTCCATAATTTTGGTGCAAACTATTGCCAAAGATGTATTTTCCAAGATTAATAAAGAGTTAGAAGACTTATGAAAGACTTTTAAGTTTTATTTCAGTTTAGACTTAAGATACTCGTATCTTAGGTATACCCACTCTAGAATGTTCCCTATAGGGATATATAAGTTACTTGGGGTTTAACCCTAATAATTTCTACTTGAAGTACATTTGCCACAGCAGTCTATTCAGCATCTTGAGTAAAATCTGCCATAATCACACACATTAGATGTCATTTTAAACCAGGCAGAATAAGATAAAATTATTACAAAAAAAGAAGCTGGAAGCACCTTACATCTGCACATAAGAAGTCACCTGTATTATCAGCATGGTTGAAGAACCAAATTACTAAATCTTAGTATCGTAAGTACTACAACCTTGGCACTTTGCCTTTTGAGTTTAGTTCAGTAATTATATTGATGTCATGATCTGATATACAAATATTTCTTGAAAATGCCTATTACCTGAAAATTTTTCTTTCCTAACATCTTTCAGTAGCTGCTACATGCTCATCTTGAATACAAGGTAAGTGCTTCCCTAATATAAGTAATATTTTTGTTGAAACAATAATAGTTTTAAATTCAACTGTAATACTCTCACGAATAGAAATAACTTACTTTTCTTTTTAAATGGGGAGATGCATACTTTTGAGAGCTGAAAAATAAGTGGTGTATTCTATTTAGTGAAACAAGAGCTATGGAGATTAAGTGCAATGTTTTTATTATTGCTGCTGTTGATAAAAACCAGTATTTGGTCAAATCCTGTACCTTTTAGATCCCTTTCTTTAAACTGGGTAATAGGAAACATCATTGCATCTGCAAGCTGAGTTGAAAGTACTGCATGGCAAGAGCTGAGCTGAAAAAGACAAGAGAAAGGAGATCTTAGGAAAACAATGCTGAGACCAAATCAAATCACAATAGGTTCACATCAACGTCACTCAAAGATGACATGTACAACACAAACACATTTTTGCACATTCCTTTTTTTGCAGCTTTTTTCTAGGTTCCAGATCTCATCATTAGCTTTTTACAAAAGACCTTTACAGAGTTTAGTTTGTGTCTGAACTTTTCCAAGCTACTGGATCATGTCCAAAAGCATCCTCAATACATCCTGACTAGTCAGTTTACTTCTCCAGTTTCCCTCCAGCTACCTCACAGCCCATCTTTCACAGTTCACAGGGGTAGAACAAAATGTGATCCTCCTCCTAAAATGCTGTTTAAGTGAGGAAAGGGATCACAGCAAAAACCTTGACTCAGCTCTTAATGGTGCTCAGCTGAGTGTCCTACAGTCAGTGTCTAAGGGAGACAGCAGGAGGTTCCTTTGTCAGTCAAGTACCTGAGATCAGGCAGTACAGACACCCTCATGTAAATAATTGCTAACTGCCACCCTGTAGTGTTTTACTGTATCTATTCTGAGTTAAACTACATTCTTTCTCAGCAATGTATCCTCATTTTGAATTCATTCTTTATCTTCAGGTTACATAACTTTAAATAGATGCTCCAATGTACAATTAAGCATTACCTTGTTGATGAATGCCATTTCTCTACCTCCTGGCTTAAAAAACGCTGGAATAATTAGGCAAAGGTAAAGTCCATACAGGACAACATTAGCAAAGCAAATACAAGCACTTACCTCATCAATCACTTTTGCAAATTGCTGCAGAGTGGAAGTCATGACTTCATCATCTCCCCCGAGTGGAAAACGCTGAAAAGATAAAAAGAGTTATGTTGTTTGCAGTGTTTTCTGCCATTCACAAAACTGTATTAATCATCTCTAGGAGTTTATCAGGTATTCCTTTATTTTAAAATAATATACAGTTAGGATACACTGAAGAAGTTCACCTCATTAGGTGGAAAGGGAAGATAGAGAGCAGCAGGCTCCTATAAGAAGCACATTTTTGTTTTTAAAGTTTAATCTCAGAAAAAGGGGCCCAGCAGCAAAGCTACAAATAGAGAGCCCTTCACATTACAGGCTCCCCTGGAATAAAGTTATGGATTCCACAGTCTATGCTTTCAAAGATGGTATCATTTTCACAGAGTAAATGATGGTTGTTAATTGGAGATTGCAATGCAATGTCTTCTCCTTGTTGAGAGAATATATCAATCAATATATTACTGATATTAAAGCACTTAAGGGTAAACAGGTTTATAAAGTAAATAGAACCACCCTAAGCAATTCCCAAAACATTAATCCAAAAGTAAAATATTTCAGAACATATTAATATTTTTCATGGTAAGAGGAATTTCATTCTTGTTTAGCTGGAAGAACTAATACAAAGGCAACAGATTCTTCTGGCAAAAAGTTGAACCACTAACTACAGCAGTTCATTTTATCTGGACCAAACTTAAATACATTCTACACTGTGCTCTGGGAGATAAAAGACTACAAAAATACATTCCTGACCACACATAGATAACAATGATTTTTATGCAGTACCTGTTTCTCATATTCCTTCAGAAGCTTTGAAGTCAGATGAGTTGCTGCACTTAACTCATTCTGATAAAAAATGGGAAAAAAGCAAAATCAGTAAAAAAGTCAAACAGTTAAAGTATCTACAAATTAAAAATATGGCCATAAACTCAGTTTTTTAGAAAAACATACAAAATGAGTTCTGTTTCTGGCATAAAAGTGGAGTTATTTCTACATGAGTAAAACATGAATATATTTTGGGTAAAAAATAATCTCCCACTTGATACATACTATTATACCCACCAAGATAATTTTAGTGTGTATAAAACATTTTAGAAACACTTGGGAAATACACGAGAGCTACTAGGAGGACAGAGTATCATTTCACTTGTCATAAGAAATTCTGTTGCAAAACGAATTACAAGAACTTAGTCTTTAACATTCCCTAACATGCAGAAAAACAATCATTAATTCTTACTTTATCTCACTTCTACATTTAAAGAATATGGAAGTTAAAGAAATGCATATTGCTCATAATAGTATCAAAAAAAGCAAGAGACATGAAATGTGGTTCAAAAGCTTTATAATGCATTCAAGAGTTTCATTAACACTACCTGTGCATCATATATTCTGTGCATGGCTTGAAACAACTGATTGATGTAATTGGATATTGCAGCAGCATCTTCTTCAAATACTCCCAGCAAAGAGCGGGTCTGTAACAATCAAACAGCCAAAACACCAACAGGACAAATTAGAAAAGAAGAATTTAAATGTAACGGATTTTGACTTAAATAGCATTATTTCAGGTTTCATTACTGAAAATTTTATAAACCCTCCAACACTGTTTAAAGGAATGACACCTGTTGCATGCCCAAGAATCTTACAGATATCCAAGCTCAGCTTTCCTCTTCCTGTCAGCCTCTCTCCAGGTTAATACATTTTCAGAAAGGAAAAGGCAACAAAAGGGAGATGGGCAACTGTTAAAAGGTTGAAACTGTGGGCAACTACTGGACCCACTACAGTACATCCCTAAGGAGAAGGGTTATCATGACTGGTTAAACAGCTTGCCAGGTATACACATTTCCCCTGCAGTGAGATCCAAATAACAGCTGCAGCTTTCCCATACTGTCCAACCTCAACACAGACATTTGCTGGCTGTTCTTGGACCTGTAATTCAGCTGTGAAATAACCATCAATTCTGTGATCAAAAGGTTGAGGAGCTGAACACCAAACCAAAACAAACGATACAACCTAGATCTGACTGTCCTCAACATACATTTCTCTCCCCACTGAAAGGGAGTGGAAAGATCTGTCCTTTTGTCCTTACCCCAACTTGTCAGTCTGTCTGTTCCTCAGCTGGTGTCACCCCCAAGCCTGATGACTCTTGTGCCCTATTGCACTGCCTGCATCACTGATGGTGCTTAACAGAATCTACCTCAAAAATCAACCTCTTTATCATTGGCCACCCACTAGCCTAAAACACTGATCCCTGTAAACCCAACTACCCAGCCAGTTTTTCCACTCAGGCCACTATCCACACCTGTCCCTTTTGGCCAGAAGAATGTTGCCAGACTGTGTCAGAGTCCTTGCATAAGTCAGGGTGACTGACACCCCCAGCTCTCCCTTCTGCCCAAATGACTGACTCGATGAGAAGGCAATCAGGTTGCTCAAGTATAATTTGCCTGTAAGCTTAAATGAGATGCTGACTGTGTGTTCTTGCATCCTTTTTGCACTTGGAAGCAAGGTTATTCCTCACCATGAGGATATTGAATGGCTTCCTTCCACCAAGACAAAAATCCCAAAGGGGGAAAAGCAGAGGATGTACCAGTAACAGCACAGGCTACACTGGCTTTTCTTAAAACAGTGGCTGGGGATGCTTGGCTGCAGAACAGGAGTAGTATGTACAAGAGGCACAAAAGAAATACTTTAGTAATGTGTTAGGAAAAGGACTATGCTTTATTTTTAGGTTTACACTAAAATCAATGTCCAGACAGAAAATGGAAAGAATTATAAGCACATAATTTTTTTTTTCCCCCAAACTATGACTGTTAAACAGATGAAATTGGAAATTCTATTTCTTAGTCTTCCTTAGGCTGTCTTGAAACTACTAAATTCTTTAGTCCATTTCCCCTTGAAGCATGGAGGTCTTTTTCACCTACTTCTCTGATTTTTTGCTTTTAATGATAATCAAAGAGCACATACTAAACCCGTATAATGTATATTATTTGACAGTTATTTTGACATAAAATTCTTTTATTTAACTTGCATTAGATGCTGGGCTGTATCACAACTATTGTCATGCTATATAATGTCCAAAAGACATTTAAATATTAAAAAAGAGAATCAAACAGCATAATCAACACAGTAAATAGCTTTAAAGCTGGTTCTAGCTTAGAATCAAGTAGAAAGAAGGGGTAGAGGAGGAAAGAGGTGCAGGAGAACTTAAATCTTTGCCAGGTGTGGCAACATGTGTCATCCTAACAGCCTTGACTCTCCTATTGAAGGAGAAATACACAAAGGAATGTAAAAGAAAAGATTACATGGTACTATAACCACTGAATTACATACTTGTGACCTTTAAACCTGAACATAAATAAATCTGAACTTGTAATTTTAAAGGAGTATCATGTAAGGTTTCTGGATTATACTTACTCTTTAAAACTGAACATTGGGGAAAAAAGTATTTCTGTGTTTTATTTTAAAAATGCCACTTATTGATGTTCAGCCTTCAAACTCACATTGTATGATACTGATGGAAAGAAATCAGCCTGAAACTGTAAACAAGTTATGGCAGACTTCTGTTTAGCAGAAAATTAGAGGAATTGTTTACTTGTGTTTCCAGTAAAACTCTGCATCATTTTGCAAGTTCTTTAGGATTCTTTCACCCCATGGATATGAGCAGGCAAATGGGAAAGGACCAGGGAGAAGCTGCACAAAGAAACCACCTGGTCAGAAGTCAGTGTTAAGCCTTCTGTGCCATCATATGGAGGGAACTGCAAGCGACATGAGCCAGAGCCTGTGCTGCCAGAGTCTCCTGGCTTTTTTGTTGTGCAATGCTTTGGGAATGCAAATCAGTGCGAGCAGAAACTCTCTCTAAATACACACTGGAGTGCGTGTGTGTAATATATGCCCTAAGTTAATACTTAAATTGCTCTGTTTTGCAATGCAAAAGACTATGTAAACTTGGCATTTGGTTTAGGTCTGACAGCACAGCGGTTAGATTTTTAACCTGTGACAACAGGAAATGAATGGGTTTGGACATTTACGAAAAGCCTTTCCTTCCCTCAGACACACAGTACGTTTGATACGACGTTTCTACATCCACAGTTCGTGTCTGAAACACGAACTCCAGGCCATAGTTCAGCACTGAACACTGACCCAGGCCCAGGAGCTTTGCAATACTCCAACATGAATGCATCGAAGTCACGGCAACTCCTCCAGAGAGGAGGTTCTGCTTTCTTCAAGCAACGTTTGTTGCCATTTCCACTGCACTGATTTCAAAGGAACAGGAATTAACTAATGTAACAAATGGACTAACCTAACAGAAAACCACTGAGTCCTTACTAGAGGACCTGGCTCCCAGAATTCACCTGAAGTTTTAAAGTTGACTGGAAGACGTAAATTTTCTACCTAAATCATAAGACAATATTGACAAATCCAATATTTAAGGTTAAGCATGTCAAACTCATTGGCCTGAATTAGGTTTTGCTTGTAATAAATAATCTCACACAGAAGATTCTAGAATTTACAATTATGCTCCAACAAGTAGCATTTTTTCATGTGCTTCCCAAATGTCCTCAGATTGTCCTAATGTCCTAAGTTAATGTCACATTTTACATTTTGTATAAATATGAATAGTTGTGACTTCCTTATACTAAGAACAAACCTTCAAGAGATAATTTTTAAAAAACAGTATTATTGCAAGATTTTTCAAAATTTTTTCTTCTTCGTGAGATGACAGCAGGTTTTGCCCCTGCACCAGAGCCCACGTGAGGGGCCAGATCTCATCTCACATCCAGCATTTGAGCTACGTGAAGCTCTGCCATTAGGAAAGCAATTATTCCTTTTCTGCATGGCCTTCTCTTTCTTTTTTCAAGTCGTCCTTCCACTTGATGTAGAATCGTTAAAACTACTGTAATCTTAGGGGTTAAATTCCCTATTGGGCAGTGGAAATTTCTCTTCCTATGGCCAAGGAATTAAATCCACCAATGCACATGTTACTGCAATATAGGACATCCTGTTCACTACATAAACCTCGTATCAGAACAAAGATCTTCATTCAAAAGGCTGCCATAAAAGAAAATATACTGCAAACTTTTTTCCCACATCTTAGAAGCACAGTACGGGGACTTGCTGTTGCTGCTGCCACCAAGATAAACCAGTGCAACTGAATAAAGCATTTGCTACTTTAGAAAGGAGCACCAGGGCTCTACAGGGCATGGCTGACACAGCTCAGGCAGTAGCGGTGGAACAGAAGAATCGGAGCAACGAGAGGCCTGCGGGCACCATGTGCTTTCCACCTGCTCTCCGCATTAACCACCGCCGCGATAACCTCACTCAGTACCTGCTGCTCCTACGGGTCTATTGAACCTTCATGCGGTTTCAGTAAAAAAACAGAGAGCAAACGTCGTTTCGAGAAGGGAGCACGGGTTTTGGGGTCCCGCGGTGTCCAGAACCAAGGCTGGGTGCGAGGGCAGGGTGGGCAGTAGGGAGCGGTGCCGGCGCTGCACCCAGGCCCGAGCTGAGCCCCGCCGCACTCCCGGCTGCGCCGGCCGGGCAGCGGGGGCACGGCGCCGCGGAGCTGCGGGAGGGCGTTCGCAGGGCACGGCGGGGCGGAGAGCCCGAGCCGAGACTGCGGCACCCCCGCGGGGCCACGCAGGCAGCGTCCCCCTCCCTCCCGACCACCGCCAGGGCTCTCCCGGGGCCGGCAGCGACAGGGACGCGGCGCTGGGCCCGGCGAGCGGGGTCTGGGCCCGATGCGGCCTCCGCCGCGTCTGTCCCACCTGCGGGCTGTCCTCCAGCGTCTCCTCGATGGGCAGCTTGTCGATGCCGGGCATGGCGGCGGCCGCGCTGAGCCCCCGCCGCTCCGCTCCCCCCGCGCCGGCCCGGCCGGACCGACCCGCACTGACCCCCGCCCGCCGCGCGACGGATGTCCCGCCCCCGCCCGCCCTGCCTCCCCATTGGCCAGCCGGCCCCCAAATCTGGCTGTCTATTGGCTGGCAGGGCACAGAGCCCCGCCTGCCCGGCTGCCCATTGGCTGGCGGGCCCGCCCGCTGGCGCGCAGCCGCGGGGCTGAGGGTGGGGTCGCTGGCGCGCGGCCCCTCAGGGTGGCGAGGCGGGAGCTGCTGCTGTGGGGCGGAGCGGAGCGGAGACAGCCGGGTGTGTCCCCGCTGAGGTGACTGCCCGGCAGTGCGGGGCAACGGCGTCGAGCAAAGTGTCCTTTCAGACCTGCCTGTCTGTGCTCCGGGAGTTGCTGTCTTCTCCTCATAGAAAATTGACTTGTGGGCCGCCCCACAGCGGGAGAGCCCTCTTGGGTCCCTACGGTGATGGAGCATCTTTGGCACCCTTTCCATGTTATTTAGAGCATCCCTTTAGGGAATGCTCCTCTTTCCCCTGCCATGTGGAGGCGTCCCAGATGGAGGCCAGTCACTTCTACCGAGAGAACAAGAGGCCTTAAGCTGAGACGGGGGATTCAGATTAGATATTCGAAAATGGGCTCCCTGCTCTCTTATACTGAGTAAGTGTGGTGCTATAGGTTGGTGGCCAATTTTAAATGCTTAAAACTACTGTGAGGGCTTGCTGGAATTGAACCACATCATTGGTTGAACTTGCAAAATGGGTCAGCTCTGAAATTGCTTAGAACTGTAGAATCACTAAGGTTAGAAAAGACCTTTAAGGTCATGGAGTCCAACCGTTAACCCAGCACCCCTGTGTTCCCCACTAAACCATGTGCCCAAGTGCCACATCCACACACCTGAACACTGCAGGGGTGTGATTGTTAGTGCCTAACCACCCTGGCCATGAACAAACTGTTCCCAATATAGAATCTCGACCTTTCCTGGCACAACTTGAGGCCATTTCCTCTTGTTCTGTCACTTGTCACCTGGGGGAAGCCCCACCTGGCTACAACCTCCTTTCAGGTAGTTTTAAAGAGCAAGATTTGGTAGACTTCATGATACTTTTAAACTGGAGGAAAAAAAAAAAAGAGGCTGTTCCCTTGTTGGTTTTGTCTTTTTGGAACCAGGTGAACTTAGTATAAAACTAGATTAGAAAGTACATTAAGTCATTCAGCAGAGCAAATGATTAATGATTGTGCAGTCTTGTTATGGAGACCTTTCTTTTATGTTGTATCAGGTCATGATTTACCTTTAGAAGCAGATAAAGGACAGAGCTGGTGTTTTAAATTACAAACAATTAAAGTTTTTTGAGGTGGCTTTTTTGTGTGTCTGTTTTTTTGTTGGTTTGGACTTTTTGGTAGGTGGTGGTTTTTTTGTTATGTTGTTTTGTTTTTCCCTGTAGGGAGTGGTGAAGAAATTTCCAAGTCAATATTCTGTTCAGTCAATTCATTTACCAGCTCAGTTAGTGACTCACCTGACTGAAACAAGTCACACCACCTCTCCCTTTCCCTGTCCATGAGGGTAATAATTCAGGGTTGTCTTACAAGGTATTTTAAAGACTACATCTCCTACCTGCAACCTTGTGACAGGACATTAACATTGATTCATGACCGATAAATATATGTGCTTTCTGGTTTTGGGACAGTTAACTTGTGACTAAGTTTCACAGCAGTCTCCTCTGAGAAATTACTCTGTTTTGTCCTGTCAGATGGGTTTTCCCAGTGGAATCCAGGAAGGTAGTAACTTTAAATGGATTGAGTTTAGCTAGCTTTGTATATTTACAGCTGCAAGTGGCATCCAAAAGTTTTACTTGAGCTACAAATTTGACTGCAACAAATGTGGTAGTAATGAACTGAAGAATCCCTCTGAATCCTCTAAGTGTGGTTTTAGTGCTGCACTGTTTTCAGTACTGCAGGCCTCCTGTTTGTGTGTGAGGGTTTTTTGCTGTTGTTTGGGCATTTTGATTTGTGGGGTTGGGTTTTTTTTTGTTTGGTTTGGGGTTTTTGGGGGAGATTTATTGGGTTTCATTTGGTTCTGCTTGTTGTTCTTTCCACAAAATGTCTACTAAGAGGCCTTAAAAATGTGGGGAGCTAACACTTGGCACTTTGTCAACAGGGAGAAGAGCAGTGAACAGATCTTTAGAGGATTCCAGATGTTTGCCCTTACAGAGAGAACATTTTGCTGCAGCTGGAGGGTAACAGTAGCTGTGTGGATAAGGTAGGCTTTATTTGCAATGTTTCCCACTGTTTACAACACTGTTTCTCATATTTTTGCTAGAGACAACCTTGGATTTACCTTGAATTTACCTGACTTGAACCAAGAAGCACCTAACTGCTTTTGTGTTGTAAAAATTTGTGTTACCATTTTGAGGTATTCTTGCTTTAAAATAATTGAGAATTTTGAAGTTGGCTTTTGATATAATACTTGTTATTCATGTTCAAAATATATTTGAAAGAGACCTTTACACAACACAACTTCTGAGGTGGTGAAATACTGCTGCAGCAGGGTAAAGAAGCTGTGGGAAGCATGAGGTGAAGGGCAAGTTTCTGGAGTGTGATAAGTAATCAAGAAAGATAATACATACCATTTATGCCTTTTAAAAAGCTGAAAATATTGCCCAGCCTCTAGAGAAAGGTGACCCAGCAGTGGAGTAGCAATGGCTGGGAAGAGCCAAAGGCAGCAAGAGTAAGGGCTGGGACTTCAGAGCAAAGTCCCCAAGAGCTCTCGGTGTGGTCTCTGGTGTCAACAGCCCTTGGAGGCTTCCCATCTCTAAAGAACGAGAGTTTCATCTACTAAAGAGATGAACTCCTCTGTCCCTGGGCAAAAAACAGTGGTGAAAAGTCTGAAAGGGAGATTAGTTTGCTGCCTCATCAAGTATGTGATGCTGTAAGAGGATTGGATTTGCATATCCAAGGAGCAGTGGGTTTTTCTATTATTGATTACTTAGGATTCTCAACTTAATGTTTGTTATGTTGCTCTAATTGCCCCTACAAAGATATTTAGTGAAAAGTCTGTAGGTAATTTCACATGGGTTGCAAGGTAGTATTGGTCACTACTAATGGGCCAGAATGATAAAATACAGTTTTCAAGTGAAGGTTCAAGGTCTGTAAATGATGGCTGGAGCTCAGCTTGGAAGGTGTCATTGCAAATGGACTGATGCTGTTCCACTATTGATATGTGCTGAGAAGTGTCCTTGGTAAGATCACTTCTGGAATTGTCACTCTTTTTAATAGTTGGGTTTGACAACAATCTTACTGCACGACACAAAGTCAGAGCAGTAAGAAAGGTAACTTTTCCTCCTGAAATGAAAACATTGTTCTCATTTTTGCGTGTTGTTTTTGGACAAATCTTGATTTTATAGTCTCTACAGAAATTCCTCCTTTTCTTGCCCTGAACCAAAAGCTGATTTTGTGCATGTGATGTTAACTGCTGTGTGATTGACAGATGAGCTTGAATATAAAAATATTGTAGTCAGTATTTGCTTTATAGTGGATGGAATCAGAATTCTGTCACACTTTGAGCCCCATTACAAAGCCTTTATCTCTTTTCTCCCCATTACTCTTTTTTTTCTTGGTGTGATTTTAAGTGTTGGCTCTGTAGGATTTAAATATACTTCTATTTGCTTTAAACCTACAAGAAGGGAGGGACATCTACTAAAAAAAGGATGCTTTTAAACTTGCAAATTTGAGTGTACTGCTTCTATTACTTGAAGTTTTGCTTTTGTGTTGTGAAGAATTATCAGGAAATTTCACATCTGGTATGTTTCAAAAAGGCTGCAACAAAGTTATTTTAATAAGAAAAATGAATGCATGAATTATTTAAAATAGTTGGTGCAACTGTTCCTATTAACTAATCCAGGCACTTGGAAGGCAATTACACTGAGCTTTGACAACACTGCCAACCCACTGCACAGTGCCTTATGCCAAAAGCTATTGTTGTTTTATTGACCACGTTCACCATTACATATGCATATGAAAAAACAGAGGCATTTTCATCGGGATTACCCTAATAGCATTAAGAGATTATTTTTTAAATTTCCTTGGAAGGAAATTCACTTAAATGAGATTACTTATTACTTGACTGGTTTCCTATCATGCTTCTATGTTTAGGTAAGTGGAGTCCATTAGAGTATAAAGTTTTTTTAAAAACTGATTTTATACATTAATGATTTCAAATAAAAGAGAAGTACTATATTTGTGCACAGCTTCTTTTGAGAAAGTTAAGTCGATGCTCTGGTTAGGAGAGATAACACTTTTTGTCCCCCTTGGTGGCCCCCCTAGTGTCACCATTAGTTGCTAATTACTTGCAAACAAATAAACAATTAACTCCTCGTGCCTCTTGGTGGGAGAGTTTTCATTGACATGCTAAAACTTTCTAATAAAAGATTTTAATTAATGACGTTGCAAATCCAACCCCCTTGTCAACATAGCTATAAGGAGGGCTTGTGGAGAAATGCAAGTCTGGTATCCCTGCTATGCTGGCTGAGGGCGAAGGCATGGCTGGTCCCTCGCTGTGTGCTGCTAACACAGCAGCCTCCCAGGATCTGCACAAAGTGTCCGCCTTTGCAGAGAGTAAAACCACACAGTGCTCCTTCTCAATTGAGAGTATATTGGGACTGGAGCAGAAAAAAGATGGCATTCCAGCTGGGAAACCTCACAGACCCTGGATGGATGCATGCACCAGCTTGGGTAAGTCGGTCTGGTTTGTGACTTCTCAAGCTTTTACCCTTTAAAACTATCTTCATGTTTCTAATGCAAACCAGTAAATTGAAGCTCTCCTTTGCTTGCTTTTTCTAGTTTTAGGTGATGACAGTAATCCCCATCTGCAAATCCCTGTTGTTTGCTATGAAAATCCACTATTTCATGCTAAAAGTGATCCAGTGCAAGAGGAAAAAGTTTTGAAATGTGAAAAATATTTTTCAGTCACTGAAAGGCTGTCATTCAAACGAGAATTGAGCTGGTACAGGGGTAGAAGACCAAGAACTGCATTCACTAGAAACCAGGTAGGGCTTTCCTCAGTATTTAACAAATGGGTAACAATGCATTTTAGTAAAATATTGGAAGAAACCTGTAAAAGCTGATTAATTCAGCGTGATACACCTCTGCAGAGAGAAATGTAATCAGGAACTAGTGCAAATTAACAGGAATGTTGCTAATTTCAGCAGACCTGTGTTTATGCATGGAATCAAAATTGTGCAAACACTGATTGGAAGTCTCCTGTTGAACAAACTAAACTGTTATTTTATTTATTTTGTGTGTTACTGCTATGAACATAGTGATAACTATTCAACAAGTGTGTTTTAATCTCCTCAGATTGAAGTCTTGGAAAATGTTTTTAAAATGAACTCCTACCCTGGCATTGATATTAGAGAAGAGTTAGCTCGCAAATTAGATTTAGATGAAGACAGGATCCAGGTAATTAAAATTTTATTTTAATTTTTCTGTAATTCCAGCTATATGTACTCTCTGGTTGAATAAGTAAATAGTTTGACAGCAGTAGTGAGAATGTTAATACTCTCCATTTAAAACAATGTATATACATGTAATATGCATTCAGTGATTTGTGAAATGGAAACCACCAAATTCATTCTGAAATCTAAAGCCTTCCATAGCATTGATGAGGTATTCATCACTACAATATTTCCACAATATCTGCTCTGTTAATCTCTAGTTATTACGTGCAGAACTTGATCATTTTCTTAAAACAATATTTATATTTTGCTTGTCACCATATTTGAAAACCAAATTTGAAACAGGTGTGGACAGAATTTGTGTGACTGCCAGCATATTTTGCAACACTGCCAGTAGAGGATATATGTATTATACCAGTGTTTGAAGCTGTCTTTACCTGGCCAAAAGCATTCAGGGATATAAATTATGGATTTCCACATAGTCCAATGGACTGTGATAAGAAGCATACTGTAAACATTAGAATTCGGGCTTCACTTTGTTGTTTATCAGGCTTTGATGCAAGTATTATGTTGGGGTTGATGTGAAACTTGATGTTGCAAATAGTTAAGCAGCTGAAGAAATAGCACCATAAGACGAATGTGAATTCCAGATATTCAGGGTCTTCCAAGGTCTGATTCTGTCACTAAATTTAATACCAGCTTTATATTCATTATAGTGAAGCTGATTCTCACTTTCCAGTTAAACTTGGGATATTATTTTCTTCATCTGTGATGTTAGAATTACTGCATGCTATCATCTGCAGATTTTATTTATATTGAACTTGCAAACTGCTGTCATCACACAAAATATTGTAATGCTGTGTGAACATTTTAAGTTTCAAATATTACTCTGCTTCCACTGCTGTATTTCTGAAAAGCATCCCTTCTCTTTCCATTTTAGATCTGGTTCCAGAACCGTCGTGCAAAGCTGAAAAGATCACACAGAGAATCTCAATTCCTAATGGTGAAAAATAGTTTCACCTCCAGTCTGCTAGAGTAGAAGGAAGGATGGCTTGCTGTTACAGTACTACAACAGAAAATGAAGAATTATTCATAACCTGTATTAAGTAATGATATAGTAATTATGATTTTATGCCCAGATTTGAAAGTTTATTATAATTTTCATTCAAATAAACTGTAAATACTTGAAGTATTATTATAATCTATTTTTTGTGGAAAAAGTGAACTTTTCCTATATATTTGAGTAAGTATTTTCAGAGAAGTTATTTTTGCAATTCAAAAAAATGCAAACCCTTGGTTGCACAAGATTTTCAGCCACTATGAATTACTGCAGATGACTTGACAAAGTTTTATAGTATTAGAAGTAGTCTGTTTCAAGTATGAAATACACAATATGCAAAATAGATTTTGCTACTGGAAACAGTCTGTCACACTGGAGTTTAAATAGCTTATTTACAAGGAATACAATAGTTTTCATAAAGAATGTAAATTTTAGAAAAACATGTCTGAAGTTGAAGGTCTAATATTCAACTGACTCTTCAGTTTGAACAACTGCTCAGTTAAAAGAAGCTGACAATTATAATATTTTTACATAATTTTAATTAATTCAGGTTATTTGCCTATTTAATTCTTTAACTTGGTTATCTCCTCTCTTGTCAGTAAAGTGTTCCAGTTGTGGAAGTTGCCCTATTATCTTTTAATGACAGAATGTAGCATTTCACGGGATCAACTCAGTAGGGACCAGACCAGATATCCAGATCATTGCCATTAATTTTAGGGTGTTGAATTCATTTTTATCAAACAGTACAGGAAAGTTAATTATCCTCATATTTGATATTCAGCCTGAAGTCAAGGAGAGCCTTATATGAAAAAACCCACCCAACTCTTCATGGCCACAATGTAGGAAAACATTGTAAGTACAAGTTTATGCTGTTCTTTGTTCAGCAGAGCTCTAAGCACTTGCCTGAAGAGCTGGTATCCTTCAGTGAGACTTCAGCCTGTGTTTCTTGCCAGACATAAATTGTACGTTATTTCATGAACAGACACAGTACTGCTCTTCCTTTCTCAGTGCTCGTATCCATATCTGTTGGCCAATAGGTTGAAAGGTAAATTGACCAAATGAGGCAATAAAAAAAATCATTTTACGTAGTGTCATACTAGGAAAAGCTAAAGGGAAGGATGATCTGACAGTCCTTACTCAGTATTTTGAATGATAGTTTGAGCTATGAGTTAAAAACATTTCTATATTTTCTGGAAAATACCACTGAAAACTGCAGTACTTTAGAACTGGGCTACAGCTATTGGCCTTTCTGTGTTTTTAACTTCATTGCTCATTGCCTTCACTTTTATACAGAATCCTAAAAATCTTGAATTGTTTGACTTTGCTTCTGGAAATCTGATTTTAATATGAAAATAACAAACTTTTATCCAATATTGAAATGTTAATTTTTTTGTGCTTTGTTGGATTTGGGAAATAACATTCCTAGCTGAACTTCTGTTGTATCCTGCATCCCAAAATAATTAAGACAACTTTCACAAGTAAAGAAATTTAAATTTAACCAGGTCCATTAGAAAAAGGTTTGAGAGAAATTGAAATCTCAGTTCAGATACCTGCCTGATCTGGTAAAGGCAAAGACAATATTGGGAATGCATTCTTCTATTTTGTTTTTCTTCACACCTCAAAACATATATAGCCCAAAGCTTAACCTTGTTGCAGGTAATCTGAAACTATTGTCTACTTTACTGCTGGAAACAAGGTTTCCAGCAGCAACAGATTAGACTAATCTGTACAGATTGATTGCCTAAGAACCTTACTCTATTATCTGGCAAATACCTAAATACACCTAATGTCTGCTATAATGGAACTTGTCTCAAGTGACAGAAGTCTGACAAAGCAATTTAAGAGCAGCGGTAGAACAGTGGCAGAATAATAATAGCAGCAGCCCTGGTATCCTGCTCTCCATTAGCAAATGTTACCAGCAGGACCATTGGTGTGAGGTACTGAGAGTGTCCCACATAGTGCCAAGGGGGAAAAGAATTTGAAAGCAGAGTTGCCTGATTTGCTTCATTTGGCTCAGTTTGTTCTTCCCTTCATCAGCAAGTCAAAAAAGAACCTCTCACTTTACATTTATACCTACTTTGACCAGCATAGGTTTAAATTGTGCCCATCACTTTCTCACATACAGCTGGATGTTTTTCCACTTTGACAAGTATTAGTGTGGACCTGCCAGGATCTTTGTCTTGTAGCTGCTGGCAATATGCAGGGCTCCCTTGGCGCTGTGTGTGACCCGTTTGGTTACCTGAGCAGGCTCTGCCAGTCCAGTAACGGCAGTGGATGAGGCTGTTGGCAGAGGCCACTCTGCACGCTGGAATCCAGCCCTGCTCCAGTTTTGCATGCCTTGCCTTGCAGTTTGTTTGTATCTCTGCCCTTCACTATGAACAAAAGTCTTAATCTTCTTTTTTTCTAGTTCTGGCTTGAGCTCATGAAGCCACATCCTTTACTTCCAGGCATATTGCCTTGCTTTGGCTCCAGGGATCATTTGACCCTAGTGACAAGCTGAGACATTGACTAAGATGGTGAAAAACTGTTCTGGCAAAAAACCCTCTCTTAAAATGGGCAAGCTGTCATGTCAACAGCCATCAATAGCTGCAGATTAGGCTCGGGCAGGTTGATACTGGGCCTCTGACTGTAATGGGACTTAAACATTCTAGCAGTGTTTTCCTGAAACAGGTCCAGGGCCTGTGACCCTATTTGGGATGCTGGGCTGCATAATAATTTGTTTTAAATTTATGTTATTGAGAACACAATGAGTACAGTCTGTCACTCTTTTCCTGAATCGTGTGCAATTTGGAGCTAAAAGGACAAAAGTAGGCAGGTGGTATAAGATAGTCCCCTTCATTAAAAATTATCTATGTCATTAGTCTTGTTACTAATCACTATAAAATTTTGGGAGTTTGCAATTTTTAAATTGCATATGTTTCAAACTCATTATCTCATTGTGACCTTTAAAAAAAATCTATAACCTTTTACCAACTCAATTATTGTACCTTCTTTTTGTCTGATTCTCTCTTGCTCTCTTAGCACTGAAGTTTTATTTTACCAGTCTAAGGTTTTAAGTGCCTGCTCACAATTTCTAGGTTCTGGGGCAATCTCTTGTCTGTATAACCAAATTATGTTTTATATATTAAATGAAAATTCATATATATGTTTTAATGATAGCTTTCAAACTTTTAATCTTTAGAATTTTATTGCATGGACTATAGTAATACTCCAAAATATTCAGTTTCTGTGAATGATGATATATTAAGGAAATTAAGAAGATAGCAGATAAAGTATTCTGCACTGAAAATTGTTGGCTATTTATCTGGATTTTTCTTGTTAAAACAGGCTTTAAAATCATAAATTTTGAAACAGTTTTCGTCTGTGTTTGAACGGCCTAAGACAGTGCTGGGCTGCTTCTGCCCTCTGCTGGGTGGATTTAGTAATGACAGCCCCACCTGTTCCTGGGGATTCCATGCTCAGTCCGGAGCGGGCCGAGAGCACAGGATACCCGCAGGGGATTGACTAATCCTTCCAATTACACATCATTTGTGACCGAAATTGTATTCTGCAGCCATACAAATGCGTGATGTCAGGCCTGTTTTTCGAAAGCTCTGAGTGCTCAATATTGAACAGAACCTAGCGAAGTGTGGGTGCTTAATAGTTTTGATACACTGAACAGCCAACCTTTTAAAATCTTGCCTCTAAATGAATTTAGGCTGCTGTTATGAGTATGTGTCTATAAGACTGCCTAGCATTGTCAGTTTATGGTAAGAGAATGCTTTCACATTCCAGAAAGGAATTATCAGGAAGAATTTCTTCACAGAAAGGATTGTTAAAATTGGAACAGGCTGCCTAGGAAGATGGTGGAATTGCCATCCCTGGACATGCTCAAGAAACCACTGGATGTGGCATCTAGTGCAGTGGTCTACTTGACAGTGTGGTGATTGGTCAAGGGTTGGACTCTGTCTTAGAGGTCTTTTCTGAGCAAAATGATTCTGTCAAAGCTTTTGTCAAAGTATCCTGCAGTTCTAAAATAACCCCACTTATTATGGTGTAAAACTTAGAATGACTTCTGGCACAATATCTGCTAATATAATTCTTCTGTGATAGGGAATACAGTGTTGTCAATGCAAATGTTTGCCAGGCAGAAACACTTTCTGCCACCAGGATTTTCATTTTTCATTGTTTTGTCACATTAGAAGGATAAGAAATTACTTTGTGCTGTTAAAATACTGTGCATTTCTTAACCATTCTTGTTGCATTTCAAAGCATTCAGTCAGAGCAAAAGATTTGAAAATATGATAGTATCCACTTGAATTTCTGCCACGATTCAAATATTTGTAGGATTCTGTCACTTCAGGGTTGCAGAGTTGCTCTTGTAATATCTGCAATTTGCTCTAACTCATTTTAGCAGAGAAAGGAAGTCAGAGGGAAGCATTCTCATGAGGCATCAGCACTGCCCTTAGAATGCTGTTAGCTATAGCTAGAGACTTCTGTAAAATTTAAGTTGGTTACATGGAAAATCTTTTCTTGGGGATGTTTTTTGTTTAACTGAGACAGCTGATTCAATCTTTTCCTTCTTTCCTCTGTAAACATATGATCCTGGGCAGTTAGTTTTGTCACAAGTTACGGTTTAGGAGGAGTGGTATTTTCAGTGGTTGTTACTATTATAATCTAGCTAGAAAGAAATTATAATCATCTATTGTAATTTATCATATTAACAGGCTTTAACTTTCCCTGGAGTCTTAACAAATCTTGTTCACTGCTTTTGATCAGTCTATTATCTGCACATTTATCTTACTCTTTCCAAAAATAAGCAGCTAACTCGATCCTGATCTCCAACTGCTTCAAATTTGTGTTTTAAAATAATATGCCAGACTGTATATAAAGAACCCAGAGTTTGTTTGTTTGAGGCGTAGAGCTGCCAGCAACAATTGTCATTCCTAACAGGGCCCTTCCTCTGGATTTTTTAGCCCAGTAATGCAGAATGGCTGTACATTCTTTTGTAAATCTGTTATAAAATGTTTTAAAATTAAACTAGAATATTTTGGGGAATATCTATCATATAAACAAAAAATGCAATTTCCATATGTCTCCAGCCCTTGTATTTTCTTTTGTTTATGTATTTCCCTTTGTGGGAGTAGAATGAAGTGCTATTGACAAAGGGCTTTCCAATCTTCCTCCACAACAGTTGCACAATAGTCAGACTTTTTAAAATTCTCTCAGTCATCTTTCTATTGTTCTGCAACAGTATCTGTTACAAGTGTCTCTATGCATTTTAATTGCAAAAAAATTCAGAAGGTTTTCTTTAGCTTTAATTACCCTTAGCTTTTGGCCTCAAATAACAAATGATGTCATCCCAAAGTGCTTGAGCAAATAGCTCTCCCTCAGTTAAATGGGAAAGGGTTTAAGGCAGGTTGTGCTCAGTGAGGGGTCCCTTAGTTTGCTAGGATTAATTTTGCAGACATTGCCACAGGATGCTGTTGAATTGCACAATAGACTGTTAAATCAGGTTAGGGTTGTTCTCCCACCCCACCTCCCTCCCCCGTATTTCCCTGCAGAAGGAAAATGACAGGCTGTCTGCATGGAAAGTATTGTGCTGCCATAAGAAAGGGTTGAGAGTAGAACTAAACCAGGAAACTTTTGTAAAGATGTTACTTCATTAACATTTCTGGCATTTATTCAAACTGCATTGTGAGGATCTTGGTTTGCATTTTTAATAGCTGTTTGAGATAAAATTTCTATATTGCAGAAATACATTATTTTAAAATTTAACATTACAAGTTATTCACTTGTTATTAAAGAATAAAAGATAGATAACTTTGGGGATGCAGCTGTTGGTTCGGAATATTTTTAGTTCAACAGAATTTTCATTGAAAAATGACTCATCCATGCAATTTTTAGTTTTCTTTGCATCATAAATTTGCTTTTCCCTAAAAGTGCAGTTTCATATTACACCAAATCCAGTGTAACGAAGACTGCTGCTGAAAGATGCAGTCCTGCCCTGCTCCCTCAGAAAGAACATGTGGCCACAGGCTGAGTCACTCCAGTGTGCTTTTGGAGCAGCGAGGAGTGTGCTTGGTGGCACATCACTAAGTTGAATAATCTTAGAGAACTTCCTTTATTATATTCATATGAATAAACAGACACAAAGCTAAACAAAAATACAGAGAGTTGACACTTGGCTGCAAACATTTTCTGCCAGTAGAAGGAGGCCTCTCTACAATATAGGGAATTGTGAAGTCTGGGAAGTGGTAATATTATATGAAGATTTGCATTCGTGGATCACTGACAAATTGTTAATTTGATGGTGATCAGAAGTAATTTTCATATAATAGCTGTTTGGTTTAGTTCAGTCATTTCCTTTTCACTGTAACATACCCCTACATCTGATGCTGACTTGAGCCTCTAGGAATATAGGACTTAAACTTCTTTGGTCATTAAATGCAATTTCCTGTAGAAGAGATTAAGTCATCCAGAAAGGTCACAAGACCATTCACTCCCTTCTCTCTGAACTCTACAAGCCTCAAAACGTCCCCAAGTATCTGGAGACAGACTTAAGAATTTTGAGAAAAATCTTAAACATGACACTGTGACAAAAAAACTGAGCAGGAGAGAAACATTCCTGCCAGTACACTCCATGGGATTCTGGAAGGTCTGGCTTAGGCAGCAGTAAGGACTGGATGCTCAGTTTCAGGACTTGTTGCAAAGCATCTGAATATAGAAATGGTGGCTGCCAGCGTCAAAGTAGAATTCATGCATCTAATTCCAGTTTCCCATCTGGACACAGCAGCAGCTACTCCAGAGGTGCCAGTAAATGTGTGGCCACAGCAGGAGGCAGCTGGCTGCCAGGACAGCCTGCTGTATGCTCTTTGCCACTCCTGAGAGAGAAGCAACCAGTTGGGTGGAATTGTTCTGGAGCCTTGCACCCACTGGTACTGTTTGGATGACCTTAGGAAGTAGAGTGTGTCTCTACAGAAAGCAGCAAATTAAAACCAAAGAGTGCTACATACAAGGGTCTTTTCTGGTCTTTCTAAGGGGCAGAGTCTTTCCTGACTCCAAATCTAATTATTTGTTTAGCCCTGAGCATGTGTGCAAGACATAAAAGCAGACATCTTTATGACTCTGTGCTTAAGTTCCCCACCTATAAAATGGGACTGGTAAAACAGATTTTGCTTTGATAACTCTGTGTTTCATGAATTTTTGTCACATTTCTCAAGGCCTAATGATTTAACAGTTGCCTTGAACAAGATGAGTATTCATAACAACTGATAGATTTGACTGAAATATCAATTAAATTCTATGGCTTGAAGTTACTTTCTTATCAGTTGATAATCTTTCACTTGAGCCTGGCTGTATAATTGGAAAGTATGGCAATAATACAGAATAATACAGAATAATAATACAGAAGATTCCATGAAAACAGAATTTTTGTGACCCCTGACACAGGTGGGAATTTTCGTGCCCTTGCTGGGAGCATCCACATCCATTTCATACTTGTTAGTTTTGTTCTTAAGGTTTGATACTGGAAAATTGTTCTTCCTCTATTTTATGCTTGGTGCTGATCCCATAGATAAACCATCCCCATGGAAGTAGGACAATTTCACATAAGGAGGTACTTTGAAAAGATCTGGTTTTCTGTCTTCAGGTATCTGCCAGATGAAGTTCCAGAAGACCCTCACATTGAGGGGTTTCTGTTCTGGGATCTCTTTTAGCACATTGTCTGCTTGGTTCACTGCATCTCACCCTCATTTCCTAACAGTAGGCAATGTCTGTCTGTAACAGGAGTTACTGAGTTATTGCAATATTGTGATACTGCTATAGTAATGATTGTCTGACTTAGCTGAATACTCTACCAGCCTGATTGCATGCATTCTGCCCCAAAGTGAGCTGTTTGCATGATTTCTTTTGCAGTCAAGGTCAGTCTCTCTTGGGAGAGAATTCAATGCTAGAAATATGAACTATGGATTCATAAAATTAATACAATTTCCTAGTCCAAGAATGAATTTGTGCTGAGCAATAGAAAGATTTGGTGGGGATTTTTTAACCACATTATCAGAAACTTTTGTTACATGAGTTTTCATGTTTTTATAAGAATTGCTGAGTTCTCACTGTCTCCTCCATCTGGGAACAGCTGCTCAGAAAGGGTAAGGAAAAAAAAAGATTTTTAGCTTTAAGCAAGAAGGGAGAGTGGCAACCAAAACCAGCTGTAGAATGCAGGATATTGATACCCATAACTTTTGGATAGTATGCATTCTATACTACTCAGAAACAAGAGACTGTTGTAAAAAGGACAAAAGAACCTACAGACAAGCAGAGTCCCCACAGCCAATTTTGCCCTTCCATGAGCTCACAGCAGTTTGGAGGCTCTAGTTAAAAACATTAACTGTAGTCATTTGATTCCTGCCTCTCCACTACTGTTTTCCACAAAAGATTTCAGTGGAAATTATTCTAAATGGATACGAAGCAATGCAATACTTCTGTATTCAGCCAGTTCATACACAGGATAAGCTGGACATGGTGGCAGTATGGGGAATTGTTTTTCAGATGTGTCATTTTGTTATTAGCTTAAACTGAACTAGTGGGAAAGAGGCATCAGTGCTGGTTTTGTCAGATGACATCTTTGCTTTGTGCTGCTAAGTTTGAGGTAAATCAGTAAATCTGACTAATCATTTTGCTGCTTTCTGGCTACTGCCAGTGTAACCAGTGGCAGCTGTGAGTTCTTCAGTTATGAAGTTCTTCAGTTATTAATGCCTAGGTTATTCTGCAACTGAGGCATTGTCACTATTTGTTATGCGTCTGTTTTTGTTAAAATCATCATATGCTTATGCATCAACAGCACAGATAATGCTATCTTTGTCCTCACTTAAAAACTACAGCCTCTACAGCAGTCTAGATCTCAGTTACCATAAAAAGCCAAACAGTTTTCCCCATGGTTTAGAAGATTTAATTGCATATCAATGGTGTTATGTTCAACAGGGAATCCTTGTATGTCATAGGTGGTTATGAGCAGCAGAGGTATTACTGACCTGTAAATGAACTGTACATGTGTCTTCCTTTCTTTACCCATGAGACTGTGTTATTTTATGTCCTTTGTAATTCAATCAATCATAAAAGGACCAGCTATTTACAGGTTTTATGCAGTCTGACTTGATTAAAAATAAAAATGGGCATGTAGTTTTCAAGCCTATTGGATCACTTCTGAGTAATTCAAGGAGAAATTAAAGCAAGAATACCCAGACAGAAATGTGTGGTGTACAGTGAGAAAACATGCTAAACTCTCATTCTGGCCTGGTGTACTTGACCATCAAAAACATCTCATCAAAAAATCAGAGAAATTCCACCTAGATACTTAAAATTACCTTTTTCAGAATTCCAGCCAGCAGGGGCAATGGAGATCAAAAGTAAGAACCTTTTGCTCCCAGAGTCATAAAGAACTATGCCCTAATCTCCAATTTTTGCTTACCAGAAAAAAAAAAGTTTATTTGCAAAAATGTAAGTTCTGTTCGTCACAATGAAGGGTTATAGCCGTCCTGAAGTCACAAACCTGTTCTCAAAGGTAACTGTGAGTGCCAGGGCTGTGATCCATCAACTTAAATAAGCAGTTTGAGAAGGTTTTATTGTATTATTTTCACCACTAGTCACAAAGGATGGAAAACCCTATGATAGGTGTAAAACCAGTAGTGGTTAAAAATGAGCTGGTCATGTTTCTTTTTCCTGATTGCCGTAGTGGTGGTTTTACATACTACTTTAATCCAAACTGTAATGTCTGTTATAAAATACTGATGGGTTTGTCTGTTCCATTACAATTTTGTTTTTGTCCAAGATCAATCACAGCAAACAGAATGTACTAAAATCAAGGTTTTCAAAAAATAATTGGAGTTAAGTGATATGTACAAGTGATGTATGACAAGGCCCTGGGCTACCTCATCTAAAACTGAAGTTAGGGCTACCTTGAGCAGAGGGATCCTGAGGTCTCTTCCAATCTAAATCATCCTGTGGTTCTGTGCTTTGGAGGAGCCTCGGGCTGCTCTGTCTCTTACACGACTTTGAGAATTTCAGGCAATATCAGACCTAATTCCATTTGAAAAAGCTGAAATATTTATTGCCACGTACAGCTTCCTTTGCATTTTCTGCAATTGAAATTTTATGATAGTATATTCCTCCAGCCTGTCTTCCTTAATTAGAGTAATTAAAGAGTTGCTGGGGGAGCTGGTGTGTTTAGTCTGGAGGAGGCCTAGAGGTGACCTTATCACCCTCTACAATTACCTGAAAGGAGGCTGTAGCCAGTGAGGTCTCTTCTCCCAGGCAGTAACAGAACAAGAAGACTGTCTTCAACTGTGCCAGGGGAGGTTGAGGTTGGAGGTAGTGAGGAATTTCTTCACAATAAGGCTGATTAGACATTGGAATGGACTGCCCAGGGAGCTGGTGGAGTCACTTTCCTTTGAAAGTGTTTAAGGAAAGACTGGACATGGCACTTAAGGTTAGACTTGATGATCTCAGAGGTGTTTTCCAACCTAATCGACCCAGTGATTCTGTAATGCATAAAATCATGTCAAAGATCTATGACTGATCTTTGGCTCGTGGCCCTGATCTTGTGAAGTACCTGGACTGTACCCCGGTGGGTTTGTGTCACTAAGTGATGCCTCTCTTCCTTGTAATGTAGTGAGTGCATCAGGAATGTGGCACCGCACCACAGAACGCAGATGGCAATTCGGCCAGGTACTGGATGGACCCCCTTATTTGCAGGAAGGCAGCAGCAGCCCCCCACTGTCCCGGGAAGGGGGGAGGCCCCGCGTACCGAGGGCTCCCCGGGAAGGGAAGGGCAGGGAAGAGTGCAAAGGCGGGCAGAGCAGCCGGAGGGGGTCCTGCTCCCTCCCATTGTTGCCGTTTGGCAGGACGGGAGCGGGGCGGGGGCGGCTGGGCCGGGGCTCGGGCGAACCCCCCGCCCCCGGGCCGGGCGCGCATGCACACAGCCACACAGTCAGACAGCCGGACAGACAGACACATCGACACACCGACACGCACCCGGCGGTAGCGCTGCCGCCCCCGCCCCGCCGCCCGCGCCGGGCTCGCTGCGGACCATGGCACCGGGGCTGCAGCTCGGCTCCTTCCTCCTCGCCCTCGCCGCGTGTCTCGGCGGCCCGCGGCTCGCTGCGGCCGCCGGAGCAGCCGGCGGCAGGAGGGGCCCGGCGGCCGAGGCGTGCGCAGGGAGGGTGAGTAGAGCGGAGCGCTGCGGGAAGGGGCTCTCGCAAGGCGAGGGAGTTGCGCGGAGTTGCGCGGAGTTCCGCAGCCGCGGGCGCTGTTCCGCGACCGGGAGAGCCGCACGGGGCTCGGGCGCTGCTCCGGGAGGGAGGGAGGGAGGGAGCGGCTGCCCCGGGGACACTTCTGCAGCAAATAACGCTGCCCCGGGGCTCTGCATCTGGAAGTTAATTGCGGCCGGGAGAGAGGGTGGCATTTCCCGGGCAGGGATATTTATTGGTTTCTCGCCGAAGGGGGGAGGCAGCTCGGAGCCGGCGAGTGTGAAGAAGTCACTCAACAGGTCCTTTACCACCATCGCTCTCCACTTCCCCGAGCCGACCTGGATAAAAGCGATCGCTGGGGCTTTGTTATTTTAATGATTCGAGGCCGGCTTGGGGTCTTAGCTCCGGGCCTGATCATTATACAGAGGATGTAGGAAATTTACGGGAGGGGGACGGGGGGAGGAAGGTGATAAACGTTTTGTTACTGGTCTGTGCCTTTTGTTCCAGTCTCTGGTGCGTTTTGCTGTCAGACTTTTCTCGATTGTTTTTCCTTTTCCTTTTTATATTTTTTTATATGTTTAATAACTTTTGAGTTACGTGTTTTGGTTTGTTCCTTTCCTTTCTCCTGATGTCTAGTTACAGGTTTAGTTGAGGCGTGGTGATCCGGGAACGCTGGAGGGAACACAACTGACTTTCATTGCTTTTCCTTTTTGTTAGACTGTCACTAAGGATTTTCGTGGTTTCAGATCAGATCCTTTGAGAGCGTTGCTGCAACACACAGTTCAGAAGTTTGTAGGGCATAGTTTAGAAAGGCGAAAGCATCGGGAAATGTGTAAAAGAAGAGTGTGGAAAAACGAACTTCAAACCCTGATAAAGCTTTAAGTCCTAAATCTTTGTGTTGGATGGAACTTAGGTTTAGACTTCCCTATTAGTTTTTTTTAACAGAATTAGCAATAAAGTCTTTTGGCTCAGTATGGCTATTGTGTGCTTCACCAGACGTGGGCAGGATGCTCCACAGGCTCATAACACCACTGTGTATATTTGTGTAAAGTTTTACATCTTCTATTAAGTAACTTATCACTATTACAAGTCATAGTACCTGACTTGTAATACACTTGAATTAGCGTATATTGACGTTTATAGAAATATGCAGATGCAGTTTGTTCTCGATTTATTTTTTTGCTCACATAATTAATGTTATTTTGTGTGTTAAACAAGAATGTAGCACAATATAATTCTTTTAATCTAATGATTTTGACTGGCTTTTAGATCAGCAAAACTTGACCTTTTTGTAATTAGTGTAACCCCCCCGCCCTTTGTCTTTATTGCTTACAACTTACGTACCTTTTTAGCTTATAAAAAATTTGTAATAGTTTCTGGTTTTATTGTACTTTCAGCTTCAAGTTCAGACTTCCCTAGACAATTTATTGGATACCTTGTCTGTGTAGTTACAATTTTGTAGCCTGATTTTGTAATGCCACCCTTGTGCATGATTGCCTCTGTAATGCAGGCAGGGCAGCGTTTATTAGAGTAATGACTGCAGGATGGTCCCCATTGTCTCAGTTATGTGGTATTTATCTTGGGCTGCATGTAAGTTTTGAGTAGACTTGACATACTATTAAATGACTGATGGCCCCTCTAACACATTGTCTGCTCTGGAGCAGGGCTGCCTTTGAAGTAGTACCCTGTAGGAAGTAAAGAGACTATTTGCTCTATTAAAATTCCTTGGTATTTCCTCTGTTTAACCACAGGCCACTTCCCCTCTGCCACTCTAAACACTGCAGGGACACTGACTGATTGAAAAGACACAAGGCCTAAGTAATTGTATGCTATTCAAATAGTTATTCTTATTGCAGGTTATTTATAAGGAGTGTCTAATTAATGTATGTTAAGGGCACGAATAAATCTTAACATTTTATATAGAGAAAGTAAAAATGTCTAGTTTGCATTAAATGAAGTGGTTGAATAGAGGTAATTTTGAAGGGCATAAATAATCTGAAAATATATCATTTAACTTTAATGGTTGTTCAAGGAGAAATAAAATGTGTCTAGCTGGGTGTTTGTATATGCATTTAGATACATGCACACTGGGAATTTTCCTCTGCTAAAACTGTAAATGTGTGGTACATTTCCCTGCGATTAGTATTTTTTTATCATTTGAGTGTTGTTTTTGAGAATCTGTGTTCCATTTCTCTCTATATACACACACAAGTAATATACATACATACACAAGTAATGCATAAGTTTCTTTCATAGTACAAAATACATTTTTAAGTATCCTCAATATTTTGTAGCAGTAAAAAACTGATTTAAGGAGAGTATATTACTGGACTGGGGTTAAAAGAATGTGATGAGGAGGTATTGGTTGGCTTTATTCATAGCTCCTGCAATTATTAATACCTAATGTTTTCGAAACTAAAAACTAAATCACATTCTAGATGTGATTTTTTTTGTTTGTTTTTACAGCTTCCATCACAAAATACATACCTGTATTATTCATCTTCTCTGGTAAAGCACTGGCATTTGTCTTGCAAACTCAACATGTGTCTGTAGCAGGAAAGCATTTAATACCAGGGCGAGTAACAGAACATTACTGTGGCTAAGAATTATCAGGTTTCAGTGAGTTCAGGATTGTAGAATTTGGATTGACTTTGCTAAGTGTAGGATTTCTTTCATTGATGTTTAATAGAAATTTTGATGTATTTCAAGACTTAATAATATTTCAGATTAGGGTAGACTTTTGCTTAAAGTAGAATAGTATTGCAAAGTAGTTTTCCATATGGGTGATCTTAGTACCTCATATGAATACCTTTATTCAGAAAAAAATAGTTCAGAGAAGGGCCTCTTCTTATCTAGAGTATGTCCACATGGGGAGCTGTTCTGGAAAAGTGGTCTCTGGATTTTTCTCATGCTATGAACAAGCCATGAGGTGCACAGAGAAGACAGGCTTGCAATCTGAGAATGATTTGAATATATTTCAGATTAATTTATTCGGTGCTAAACACATGAGCAACTTTACTCTCAAGTTGTTTTGTACATGCTAATGGGACTACACACATGAGTAATTTTTTTCATATGTTTAATTCCTCTGAAGTTCCTGGCACTGAATTGTGTACGTTCAGTATAAAGCTTAAATTTAATGAGAGTCTATGATGAGGAAGAATAAAAAATGCAGCATTTTACCAAACCTCCCCTCCTTGTTAGCAGAGAGTTGTACCTTCCCTTGCTCTACTAAGCAAAGCTGCTCTAACAGACTGGGGGCTCTGTTCCCGTGCATTCTCCCTGAAACTCCCTGCATCCCCTTCTATGCTCTTTATGTAAGGAACTTTTTATTTCCTTTGCAGTTCAGAGCAGAGACTGAAGATTTCCTACTGTTCTACTATTGGGAGCTCTGCCTGTCTCATTATTCTTTAGGCTCATGCTGCTATGTCCCTACATTTATCTCCTCAAGCATCCCAAAGCAGACACATGCTTCTCTACGGTTAGGAATCTCCTAAGCACAGAGCTAGGTCATACTGAAATACTTTTTCCAGCTAAGTACATGTTTTGGGAACTTCATTTTGGAGGAAAAACACCCTGTAAAATGGTAAGAAATTACCTCAAAGTTTGAATTTCTCCCTTCTATTTCATGTTACTTTCCAACAGTTAAAACTCCCCAGATTTTCTCTTGCAGAGTATTTAAAAATTTTAAAAGGTATTAAGCAGAAGACAGACCTCAGATGGAGCATGGTGGAAGGTGTTAATGTTTGCCATCAGGGAGTTCTTTAATGTATAGACAGTTCCAGAGCTGCTTTCAAGCTCTGCAGACCAGATGCCAGCAGTTCCCTATCTGCCTTTTTTTTTTTTTTTTTTTTTTTTTAAATTTAAAGAATCAATAGATTTCTCTCCCTGGCACAGAACAATGTGATAGCGTTTCAGAGTTGATGAGATGTGTCACTTAAAGCTTAGTGTGTTCTGTGATTAAATACAATGCAACATGTTGAGTGCAGGGCTTTGCAAGCATGGTCAGTCATGCAGGTAGGCATCTGTATCACTTTTGTTTAGCTTAGAATTTGGCTTCAGATCCCTCCAGGGTTTGTTTTGGGCTTTTTTGGAATTTCATTTATCGAGTAATGTATCAGAGAATGAGACCCCATTTCTACTCTAGTGTCAGGAAGTGTTGATGACAATCTGCCTAATAAAGTGAATTAAAAAATGCACAAAGTAGCCTGAATATATTAGTGTTTAAATTAGCAGATGACTGTTTCCTCGGGAACTGTGAGGCTGTACAGTTTAATGTTGTGTTTTCAGGATGAGCTTTCAAATACATGACCTAGTGACAAAAAATATGGAAACATATGTTTATGTAATTGAAACTAACTCTCAGTATTAGCAAAATAAATTAGCAAAATTGTGTATTCCGTTATGTGTTTGTATGAAGCTGGGAAATTTGAATATGATGGTAATTCATCAGCTGTTGACTTAACAGGGTTTCTGCAGTTGAAGTCACTTGGGACTGTTGCACATTTGATTGGTTTCCTCTCTAGAATGGGTCCCTTAGTTTAGATGTTGAACTCCACTCCCTGCCTCACTTCCCCTCAAAATTTGCTTTTGAGTGAGTACAAGTGTAGAAACTGCTGTATCACACTTGTTAATTTAAAATCTTGAGACATTTATTTAAGAACAAGTTCTGCTTTAATAGATTAATACTTTATAGTCCACTGGTGAAAGGATGTTAAGCTGTCATGATTAGATGATACTAGCTTTTCTTTAGTTAATTATTTGGTAATGTTAATATAACATGGACGTTGCTTAATTAAAACTGCAACATTTAAAGGGTGTTTAATAAGGACCAGCTGTCTTTTCCAACTGATCAGTCTAAAGATGATGAAACAAAGCTTTGATGTGAACTTGCCTGCTTAATTATGCTCAAAGGCTGAATTTTACCCATAAATTTAGCATGTGTTTTTAGAAGCAAACAAGAGGAGTGTGAAGTATTACTGCAGAACTGTTAAGTTTGAATGCCATTTTTAGTTTTTAAAAGTAAACATTTTTTCAAGTATATAGCTTTGGTTTTATATGAACTGCTACCAGTACAATGAGTTGTATTTGAAATACATTTTTTCTAAGTTTAGGTTAATGCTGATGTTCCCATAGCAGTTTTTACATTTAAAAATAAATTTCATGCATTAATACGTCACACGTAGGAAAAACCACATAAAAGTAGTATGAGATACATGAATTCTTATTTTTTATATCTTTATATCTGTATTAGTTATAAAAAAGGATTGTATGAAAGTGTAAGTTACAGTAAGTTAAAATAATGTTAGATCAGTACATCTGAAGTACTTATTTTTATGTTATGGTAATGTGAGACTTTATTTAAGGGTCAAAATTTAAGTGCAAACTTGAAAAAGTATTTTATCCTTCCATGCATATAGTATTTTATAATTATTTCACTGTCCAGTGATTTGTCCTCCTCAGCTCTCCTCAACAGAAGTGGCACATCTGGACAGCCAATATTTCTGTGTGGTTTTATCATAAAGACTTTGACCAGATATATACTTAGTAAAGTAGTGAATACAGGCTTATGCCAGTACCAGATAGACTCATTGCAGTATTCATACAGCAGATATGATCACTCTGGTTAGCCAAAATTCTACCAGCCAAACCAGGGTATAAATCTGTATTTTAGCATGCTTCAACCTATTCGACTTAGTAAATTGTATTTTCAGCATCATGGCTAAGACATAATTTCTGGATTTTAAACGTACAAGTGGTATCATTGTTATTGTTCTTCTCCTGTCACCTCTGTATGGTGAAAAATCAAGTATGCAGGTAGGGATTTGTTCTCCCAAAATAATGAAAGGCTGGATTAGAGTTTTATCAGGCATCAACACATATTCCGGGAGATATGTATTCTCTGAATTTCTCTCAGTTGAAGGCTGTTATAATGTTATATCACTATTGGTTTTGAAGAATTGTTCCAGACACCCTTTTTTTATTACTCAGCCAGACAGTAAATCTGCTTTTGGGCGCATCACTTGTACTCTAATGTGCCCAAATGAATATGAGAGGTAGCTTTATCCTAGGAGATTCCATGCTACATCAGGTATCACACCTCTTCCTGCAGGCCTGAAAGCATAAACTCTGAGATGTGTGTTCTGGTTGATTCAGGAGAACCAGAACGACTAATCTGAATCCAATTCGTATCTCTTGGTGACCTGTCAGCACACAGAGGTGTCTGTGAAGTGCTGACCTCTGTGTTGACTGATGCGCCTCTTGTTGGCAGCATGGAGTGAGCAAGCCAGCAGTCTTTGTCCTTTCCCTGCACATCACAGAGCCTGCTGCAGGAATGCCAAGGCAGTGCAGAGCCTTGGAGGGCACTGCTGGGGAAAGATGTTCTGCTGTTTTCTCCAGCCTTTGGATTCAGATGATCTCACACTGAAAGTAGAGCTCCTTCTGTGCTGAGCCCTGGGTTCACAGAAACAATAAGGGACTGTTGAGGAGCATGTGGAGTTCAAAGGGGAGCTAAATGTGTGTATGGGGACATGAGCTGCTCTGAACAGGTGGGTATTTCACCAACAACTGGACAACATCAATCAGATCTTGAGGCTGCTGTCTGAAAGGGATGATGGGTCTGCAGATCTGCTTGGAGCTGCACATTCTGGGCTTTAAGGTTTCCAAATGATTGATTTGTAATGATCTATCCATATGATCCTTTATCTCAACAAAATTGTGTGTAATAACCATTTCTATACCCCCTGTTATATGGCCCTGCTGGATTTTCTTCATGGTTGGTGGGCAGACTTGGATTTTAATTTCTGACCTTGGCTATGTTCTTCACTCTTATATCAGTGGGAGGGACTAGGTATTTCTGATCTTACTTCTGACTACATTCAAATCCAACCAAGCAATCAATGACTTCCCTGACTTTTTTTGTATACGGCTGTGGGAAAATTCCTGGTTGGCTGGCTATGAATTAATGAAAATCCTTAGAATGCTTCACTAATGATAGCTCCTGTGGCTTTAAAAATGCTATTCCCTTCTTTAATTTGAGGGAGGTCACAGAGGTTTACAGAAACTAAGAAAAGAAAACTTAACATCTGGTTGTGCTCTGTAGATGACTGCTTTTGTGTGAAGAAAAGTTATGGTGTCGCCTCAGCATCAAACACATTCAAGGTGATCCTTTCTAAGAGCTCTTTGCAAGAGCCCTCCTTGCTCAAACTGTGTTTTCTAATTAACTGTGCTTTGTATTTTCAAATGGAGGATTTTAGTTCTCCATGGGAATCCCAAACTCATATTGTTGCTTAAAGTTCACCCTACCTTTATAAAATAAACTTATTTTCTTGAGTTTTGTAATTATAGCATAAAAATAACTCCATGTGTTTTCTAGTATTTTCCTTTAGAAGTTATGGAGCTCCAAGAGGAAGCAAGCTACTGGGTTGGATTCTGGTATTCATGAAAGGAAATTTTTTTGTGCTTGCTTATCTATGTGGAAGTTTAGTTTTACCTATTTGTATATAAAATACTGAGGAGTAACCTGATTCATGAAAGTATCCCTTTAAAACTCTGAATTTTACAGGCTAAAAAAGAATGGGGTTTTTTTTCCAAATAAATATTTTTCCAAATAAAATGATCTGTGAAGTTAGTTTAGCTCATAAAAAGGCATAATATGAGAATGTTTAGGTCCAAATAGTTATTTTTCTAAATTGTTAAAATTACAAGTTATCAGCTTCTCACTTAAACATGTAATTCCAGGTGTGACTAGCTGGGAATCAGAAAGCATTAAAAAATACAACCTGAGAAACTTAAAACAGTCACATTATCTTTTTATATTATACAGTGGTTTAAGCAAACTCTAAGCAGGCCTTTGTCATCTGCTTGTAGAAACAACACCCCAATCTGTTTTCCATTTAAACATGGAAAATTAAGGGATTTGTTTCTGGTTTTATTGGGCTGTTTTGTTTAAAGAGCTAAACCCCTACCTGTTAAAATCAGTGGCAACACTCTGTCCTCCGTTTTGATGAGGTTTTCTTTCATATTTCAAGTGGTTCGATGCTCTGTGTTTGCCCAGCACTGAACTGCTGGCTCTGACTTCAGGCAAGAGCTGGGTGATACAAGCTTCATCAGCCTGCTTCTTGGTGTCTATGGGGATGTTACTACTTCCTTTACTAACAGCCTGTCAGGGATAGATTCCAACCTTAATGATTCTGGGATTTCTTTGTCTCCCCCCTCGGATGTACCAGAGTAACTTTGGGTACAGCTGCCCAGCCAGTGAAGAGTTCCATTCTCTTCCCCTGTCTGAGCTATCAAGGTGCCAGTCTGCATCTTGTCTGTCAGCCCTTGGAAAGCCTGCCTGCATTGCTTTCTATTCCTCCAGTTTCTCTGGGCATCAGTGTTACCTTCCTGTCCAGGCTTGCCCCCAAGTGTAGGCACTAGGAACAAAACGAGGATGGAAGTTGAAACTGGCAAATTGTGCAATTTACACTGAGCATAAAGAGTGCTCTGTCTGGATGAACTTTAAATACCGTGTGGGAAGGGGATATTGCTGAATCACAAAACTTTTTAGCAGGGTTTTCAAGTTTGTGCTGGGCTTGCCCTTGAAGTCTGAGAGATACAGGGTATAAAGGGGTAATTTAAGCTTCACCCTGTAGGTGTGAGCAGGTCCTTAGAAGCTTGGAGTGGAATTCTGAAAAAGAATGGAGTGCCCTAACTGCTATTAACTTTCAATGGGATTTGTTCTCTTTTGTGGCTCAGGGGTGTAGTTACGTTTTATATTGACTCAGCAATGAAGCTGGTTAGTGAAATTCTCACTCCCATCTGTTTCCTCCCACTTTGGTATTGCTGTTTGCCCTTCCCTCCTCACCTGCTTGAATGCACCTATTCGTGAGCTGCAATGTAAATCACATTATTAAAGCACTTTGAATTGAAAGTATCTCTACTTTTTGTTTTGTTTGTTTTTTCCCCTTTTCACAACTGGAGTAATTTCAATGACATGGAAAAAATGAGGTCCCCATGCAGTTATGTTAAATATATGTTGAGAATTGGTGAACTGCAGCATGGAGGTGGAGGAACTGGACAGGGGAGTCAGGAAATCCCGGAGCTAATTTTGTGATTAGGCCCAGTGTTCCATGTAACTATTCAGATGCTTTTAAAATTCCCACCCTTAGGCTGTGTTAACTTAGATACTTTTTTAAAGGTATCTCATCAAAAGAGTTTGAGGTTAGCATACTGAGCAAATAAATTTTTCAAGATTTTTCATATGAACGTTTTTGAACAGTGAGTTTTTCACAAGCAAGAAGATGATAATGTTTCAGAAATCACTTCAGCATCTGTTGAAATGCAGCCAACTCCGGGGTGGAATACAGAGCTCATGGTAACGCTATACAACCCTTCCTGCCAGGAAATGAAGAGTAGTGTATTCATTTGTAACCCAAGGGGGGCACTTCACCATCCAGCCTATAGTTTGTGAGTGGAATTTGGTCAGATTACCACTAAAATTACAGAATAACCCAGTGGGTCTTATTAACTCTCTCTGTTTCTTATCTTGCTCTGAAGACAGTATCTCTTATTAATAATACAGTGTCTATGAGCAAATTTGTGTAGTTAGGGAATACGGTTAAGGATTATTCCCCATTATGAGGAGCTTTCATTTTGTTTACTCTGTCAAAACTTTATCTGAGGGCTCCTGGTAGTGCATCACATAGCAAGTGTTAACAGTCCCCAAAGGAGAAAGGGCCAGATGCATGGCCCAATGCTTTAGTTATGAAAGAATATCTAGGGTGTTCCTTTTTCTGTTGTTTACTACAGGAAGTTTAGCTAAGACATTTTTCAAAGAACCAGTAAAATTCTCTTGCCTAGTTACAACTTTGCTTTATTGTTTAATTCTCTTTTTTGCACAAATTATGTTGGTGGTGTTTAATAATTAGCTTAGTTTACCTTCTGACAGGAGTAATAGGTTAACTACAAAAAGAGTTAAAATAAGAAACAAAAAGAAAAAACACCTAACTCAGCCAGACCCTTAACAGGTGAAAAGTTATTTTTCCACGCTTCGGAACATCAAAGGAAACAAAACCTTTATCTTTTATTCATTAGTTAGGAATAAAGCAAGTTGGGATAGCTTAGGTTTCTCCATATAGTTGCATTTGTAAGAGTAATTCACTAATCATGCCATTCACTTTTGGGGTTCGTTTTCATTAAGGACCACTGGCCGTGAAATGTCATGCAGAGGTTTGAAAATGGGACATTCAGCTCACTAAAGAATGAGCTGCAACGACAGAAGTTTCTTTTTATTACCTTGTGGCAGTAAATGTAGGAATCAAAGCCCCAATAAGTGATAGAATAACACCCAATATCATCTAACAGTGCTGATAGATGTGGATGATGATTACTCAGTGTAACCACATTGCATTTGGTTTACATGTTTTGGTTATTGTTTATTATATTCCATTCAGCCACTGAAGTTCCAGTATGCAAACTCCAGTAGTTTATCTACAGGCTTGTATGTGGCAAGCTGACTTGGAGTTATAGGTGTGGTTCCTCCCTCTCCTCCCACTGCGGTTAGGTTTTACTGCAACAAAAAAAAGATTTGTTCCCATGTCTATATTTGACAATTATATCCAAGTAGTATTCCTGTTATAAGCTCTCATTTCTGCTGGAAGTGAAACTTGATGATCTTTGGATTCACTTCTCAATTTACCACAATAATGTGATTGTATTTTATATCTTCCTGTTCAGCATTTTAGGATTAACTTTATGTATGTTAAGTTTAATGTTGATAGAAGGAATTCGAGTGAAAGTTTGAGAGAAATACAGGTTCAATTTAATTTTTTTAATCTGTGTATTTAACAGCTTCTTAAAACTTACATTGCACTCTGGCTTCTTAAATAAGATGAATGCTGGAAGGCAACTTGTTCATTGTCACTCTGTAAAGAGACTTTATTTCTTAGAAGTGATTCCTTCCTGCAGAAAAAGATTAGTTAGTGTGCCTGGATCTTTAAAAATAAGAGGTTAAAAATTAGTGTAAATGCTTTTTCAAGTATTTTTAAATTCAGATTAAATTTTGTCATAATTTGATCAAAGTCACATAACCTGTGGCTCTGTTTTTGTTACACATGCTGATGGTCTGTGGATAACATTACATTTTTTCAGCATGAAACTGAACACTTCAAATCCCTAAAGCAGGCTCAAATTTATGGTTAATAAAAGAATTTATTGTACTGGATGTCATCTGTTATATCACTCTGGGAACAGAAACTGGCAGTGAGTGGACAGGAAATATTTCCATTTCAAATCACTTCAGTCTATGGTCTAGGGTGCAAGTGTCTGGTTTCAGAAAAATCACTGAATATCCATGTAATAGAAGTATTTCAGAAGAGTATAAGCTTTTTCAAATATGTTTTTTTACTTTATAGTATTTTATGTGAAGATACTGCTTATTAATGTCACATATTTTCTTTGTTTCAGTCTTGATCCCTTTACCTTTTCAAGGCAGAAGAAATAGTAAAAATGTATTTTCAGGTACATTCAGGTAGCTTTATGTGCCAAGTAAGCAGCAATTTCATGAGTTGCTGTGCAGTGGCCAAACTGCTTCAAAGTCTCAGAGCTTTGTGTTTGTAGTGGGTTGGGTTTTTCAGAGTTTGAATTCCTATGTGTTGGTTGGATTCTTCCAGCTTAATGCATTTCTTCAAGTTGTCTCCTCTTCAAGTGTATTATAAGGTGTGAGATCCATGGATTGTAACTTTATTAATGGAAACTTCAAGCAGTCAGGTTGAAATTTTGGTATGTTTTTCATGTGTTAAGTAGTACTTAAACAGCTCTACATTTTAAAGTATTTAAAGGACTTCAAATAACTGTACATTGTAAATGGACATGTTTGTCCACAGAACATGAAAACCAGCAGAAAAAGGTTTTAAATTTTTACCTTTATCGTGTATTAACATCCTGAAATACTCAACTCTACATCAAATAAGTCATTTAGGTGTGTGGGATTTGTTTTGCTTTGCAGGAACACAAAATAAAAAACAAGTCTTAACAATATCAAGATTTATTACTTAATTTGGTCAGTTTGGAAAAGTTTTATCATCTGTGGTGTGGGTGAAAAAATAAATAATTAAATCTGTATGTAAAAACAATGTTTTGTCTTTTAAAGACAAGAAAAGTTTAAACTAAGGATTCATTGTGAAACTTACTATTTGCTATTAGTATCATTGAAGGGCATGAACTGAAAGCTGCATCTCATTATGCTGTGTAGTGTGTTCACTTGAGCAGCTCATGTGTTTGATGCAGGATTCTAAATTTTTAATTAGAATTAAATTTTAATTTTAATTTCCATATTTCTTAGAATTTTAGTGAGGCAAGGGAAATTGCAGTTTAGGATATCCTCCTTTGAGGTTCCTCTGACTTGTAAGGACAGTGTGGAATGAGTTTGGATCTTACTGGTGCTGCTTGTGTGGAAACCAGAGGTATTTCTGTAGTGCAGCACAGCAGTGGTATTTCTCCTGAGGCTAAATGGACTTCGTACCATTCCTGCATCTTGTCAGACTAGGCCATGACAGAACAGATCCATATGCCAAGCCTGCATTTGTACCTCAGGCATTTGATGTTAGGGTTCCTGTAATTTTTCCCACAGTATGATTTCCTATTATTATTTATTAATGAGTATTGAAATTTATAACTTAAAAAAATCTGATTTGACTGAAAAAGTAAATGTTCTCAAGATATAGATATTCTTTACCATGGCTTTGTGGTCTTTGTTTTGTTTTGTTTTTTTAGTTTGATAATTCAATTTTAACCAATAATACAAGAACAAAATGTGTTCCAAGGTTCTAGAAAAAGATTTAGAATTAAAATCTTGCAACAGTTTAAATAGTAGTTAAGCAAATGAAGTAATTTAAAGCCCAAGCAGGTTGTGGTACAGGTTGTGTCAGTGTTTTAGCAGCTATCACATTTCATGTCAAGTGCTGTATTAATTAGTATGAAAAAGTCAATTATGAACTGGCCATGTCCCATACAGATAGGATGTGTGACCTTTGTTTTGGCCAACTTTCAAAAGCACTTAACATGAAATACTTGGGAAAAATGCGTCTCTTACAGTGTTTAACTTGATCAAGGGTAGTATAAAGTGTGATATCCATAGGGTGTGATTTTCATTAGTGGAAACTGAATGCAGTCAGGCTGGAGTTTCAGTACCATTTCAAACCTTAAAACTCTCTTTTAAATATTGTATCTGTGTTCCCTTTTTAGTGGTTAAACACCACATAGGACTTCATAGAGCAGAATGCCTAAAGGATTTGCCAGTACACATATACTTAAAACACATGTATTTATTTCCCTGATGTTTTTTCCAACTGTAAAATATAGCAATACTTAATGCTTTTTGAATCCAAGTACTGAAGACAGATGAGCACCCAGGAAAATTGGAATGTATTCTGTGTTCTCTTCATCGTTTTTTCATTGTGAAAAACCTCAACAACCCTGATGGCAGAAACTATTCTATGTAAAGAAGTTGTTGAATCACAGTGTGAACTTTATTCAAGGTTGGCAGTTCTCAGAAGCGTTCTCACAAATGTTTCCTCAGAAAACTCTGTTTTGGATGGTTTTATTTTGTTGTGTTTGAATTCCTGGTGTTGATTATTGGATGGAGCTTTTCCTGCTTGTCTGGTAGGAAAACCAGAGTGGGGAAGCTCCAGTTTGCCTGCAGAGATGGGCTGGTACAGTTGGAATATTTTACTACTATTTCTTCCAAGTATCCTTCAGGTGAGCAAGAAGTGTTTGTGCAGCTTTGTGTATGTTTCTAACACTTGCAAATGGAGTTTTTTTGGCTGCAAGCATGATGGCTGTACTCCATAGAGGGTAACCAGGAGTGTATAAATTCCCTGGCAGCCAAAGCTTTAAATCTGCAGCCACCAAATGTATCTCCCTGTGTCTCTGAAGTTCAGCCATGTGGATCATCAGTACACAGCGAGCACTGGACCTTCAAATCCTCTCTGTTGAATGTATTACTGCTTAAGCTGTGGAGTAATTTTCATCTTCTCTGTGGACCTGGACTAGACAGAGGCTCTGAGAAGGAATTATTTCCTAAAAGTGCGTAGTTCAGCAGTAAGAATCTCTCTTGGCAGAGATTTTGGGGAGGTGGGAGGAATGATGTGTAGCAGCAAAGGAACCAAAGCCTGTCCCTATACCACAGCTGAAGGAAGGGCAGCACAACTGAGGCTTGTGTCTGCCTGCAGGGAGCAGCTCGTGCAGCTTGTCCATTAACTGAGGGAAAGGAAGAAAGGGAGGAGTGCTTGATTTCTTCCTAGGAGCAGATTTGTAGGGCAAGGTAATTGATTTTATTAGCACAGTTGATGCATAAGAACATTCACTTCTAACAAAATATTTTTAGTCACTGTGTTTGACATAATGGCCCCTCCATTTTTCTGGCTTGTTTTTTTTTCTCCCCATCCATGGTAAAAAAGTCTGGAACAGTCATCATGCTGTTGTGTTCTGAAGCTGCAGCAATCTGCCCCTCACTTCTGATGAGCAGATTGTGTAACATGGCTGTGTATGGAGTAAGTGTGGCACTTCTTGGTATGTTATTCTTCTTGTGCCCTCCTGATAGCGAGCTTAGTGCCAAAGGCACCTTTTCATTGCTGCTCAGTAGATGCCTATCACATTTCAAGTCCTGGCTTCTCATTGCCCAAGGCTTTTTAAGTTCTGTACTCACAAGGATGGGAACTTTGGGAGGAGATGCTTGTGTTATTTTAAAGGAAGTTGGTTTTTTGCTTCATCTCCTGTAAAAACAAGTTTTGTGTGAGGTATTAAAAACACTGTTGGGGGAATGACAAATAATTCTTTAAAGCTAGAACGTGGCATTTTGGCAAGTCAGTCATTGGTTGTTCCTGGACTAGAACCATACTGCTTACCAAGTCAGTTTTAAAATCTCATGGATGTGTTTCTAAACAATTGTGTGTTTCTAAATCCCTAAGAATAGGTTTTTATGTCCAAAATAATTGTGGTATTTCAAAGGGAGGGATTAAGATGGAAGAGTCCCAAATCCTGTCTACTTGAAAAGTTTTATGAGTTCTGTGGCACTTTAATCAGTGCAGTTATTGCTAAATTACCTTGCCACCATATCCTCATGAGCCAAGGCTTTGGTCTATTTATATGTTGGTCCTACAAAACCAATGTACATTAATATTCTTTACAGTCATGATCTCTTGTGAATATGTAATACTTTCTGTAGTTGTTCCTGTAGGTTTCATTCATGTAAGTAAGAATTAAAGTGAACTTTCTAAGAATGTGCATTTCATTTTTTCTGATGGCAAGCTCTTACAGAATTTTAGTGACTTCAAATAATACAGGAGAAGGATCAGGTCTGTGGGGAAACATTGTCTAAATACACCAAAACAAAATAGATACGCTATGTCAAATTTTTCACATTCCAGTCTTTATGTGATGTTCTGCTTCAAAGATTTCCTTGCAAGCAGCTGTTCTTATCATTTTCAGAAGTTATAAATTAGGTAAACTCATGCTGTACTGCAAACAGAATATTTGTAGTCTGTTTGCTCTGAGGTTGTTTGAAATGAAAATGTCCAACATTGCAGTAAATTTCAGATTAGAACTTCAAGTCAGGCAGTTATGAATGAAACAGTTAATCCACATTTGATGACAGTTTCCCTCAGAATTGTTAGAGGATTTTTTTTGGTGTGTGTGCACTTTGGCATTATATTGAGAAACAAAGAGTAAAAAACCCACCCTGTATTAGTCATAATTGTGAATTGTGTTCTGTCTGAAGCTTAAAACTGAACCTATGAAGTCAGTGCTAGTTACTTTTACAGATTCTCTGTTCTTCTGGATGAAAACTGAAATCAAACAAAGAGCTCGTGCTAGGAGTTTCCAGATTGAAAGGCAGGAATCTGGCAGCAGAACATTATTAGGGAATCATTTATGATTTTGGAAATAAGCTCTTTTAGTTGTTTTCCAGGTGCCATTGCATTTGCTCAGCTTTAAAGGCAAAGACTCTTGGTTCTGTCTTGCTTGGAATTACTTATTCGTTTAGGAGGAGCAGCAAACATTCATGTGCCTAAAATCCTGAAAGATACGATTTGTAACTCTGAAGTATTTTTCTTTGCTGTCCTTTTCCCCTGATGTTCTGTCCTCTGAAAGCTACATAATTTCTTAATGTGGTAAGCAAAATGAATGAACATATCCTTACATATTATATACATATTACTATAAATAATATATATCCATTGCTCTGTCATGCCTCAATTACTTCTTGAAATATTTTCTTGTTTGTCTTCTGTGTTTGAACATCTTTGTGAGACAGTGACTGCCTCTTAGCTTATGGCTTACTGACAGTAAGTGCACAGTCAGTAAAATGAATGAAAATAGATTGTTTAATTGTTTGATGGACGGGTTGATTTAGAACTGCTTGGGCATAAGCTAAAATTCAGTGCTCATGCAGTCATTCCTCTAAGTGTGAGGAACCCTCGGGGCTTACTGAGGGTGTGGATAACTTCCTACCAGAAGAAAGATATTCTTTAAGTGAAATAGTCAGCTTGTTGGTTTTGCAGTATGCTGTGCAGTATGTTAGGCAGTAAATGTCCATTACAGGTTTCATTAATTTCTTCTCCATTATTTCAGATATGTGTTATTCTATTTGTTTACAGCATAAGTCAGTGTTTCTCAAGCTAATTTGTCTTGGGTCTCTCTAAAAGCAACTTTACCATTTGTAGCCCCCTTCCTTCCCAGTCATAATCACTGCTCCTGCACCTGTCTTGGCAATGCTTTTTCTCCCCCTCCCCTTCCCAAACACCTCGTCTTTTCTCGGAATTCTCCTGCCAGGGGTCATGTCCCACAGTTAAGAGAACACTGCTTTAACTGCAGACTTTTGGCTTTTGTCCAAATATCCTTAGACGAGCACATTTCGGTATTGTTTGTGGGAAATGGGCTTTGTTTGAAAATATTTATTCTGTTAATTTCTGGGGGCTTTTTGTTTGTTTTCAGAAGGCTTTTAATTTACCAAACATTAGTTGCACAAGAATGTTGGGAAAAATAAACTGTCCGTGCAAACAATAGAAAACTTCTTAGGCAAAGTTTTAAATTGCATGAGAGAAATCAGAGCTGGTACTGCCCATTCTGTGCCATGCTTTGCTGCACTGAATTCCCAAGTTTAACTCAGAGATTTAAGATTTTCACGGTAGGTGGTGAACAGTATGGATTATACTTGCTTCCTTTGTTGTTAAGTTGTGCCCCTAAGAACTGCCTGTTCCTTAAAGTAACCAGTTCATGTCATTTCAGTGAACAGCTGCGTGGAGTTATGTTGTATCTGAAGAGTTGTGCTGTAAATACTTCTTGTGGTGTTTCTGCTTACAGTGGTTTCTCAGTTCTCTGTCAGACAGACTCCTGTGTAAGATAACCTTCCACGCTGCCTTTTTTAAACAGGAACTAAACCAGGCAAGAACAGGGCATAATGAAAAGGCATTTTTACTGGTTTGGTTTGGTTGGTTTTCTGTTTTCTTTTGTTCATATAGGATACACTGTGGCTCTTCAGCCAGCGTGTTTCACCTCAAAAACTCCCAAAGACCCCATGAAATGAGTACCCAGGCATACCTTTCAGGACCACCTCCTTCTCTGGCAGGATTTAAGCCAGCAGCTGTTCAGTTCAATATCCTTTCTTGATAGGAGGACTTTGAGAAAACCATATCTAGTTGAAATGGCAGGAGGATTGTTCCAACAAAGTGTAGTTACAAAATGTGGGAAGTCAACCATAAAACCATGAATAATGTCATTGAGATATTTAATGATCACAAAAGGTCATGACAACTCAAGGGGAGTATGAGTTCCTTGTGTTTGGTTTAGAAAATAGGTATTACATGTTACTCTTCAAAGAAAGTTTTGTCTCACAGGTTCTTACTTAAAATAGCTTTTTTTGTTATACCTGGATTATAACTCACTTTGCAATGTGATATTATATAATTTAATATCTCACTCTGGAGCATCTATACAGCCCTGGTTTTGAATTTCTTACTTCCTAGAAGGTATTGACTGTTGGTTAAGTCAGTTAGCACATTTTCTAAAAAAGGCTAGTATGGGTACTTCATAATGTGTTTCCAAGTCATAGGGCTCAAATTGGGATAAAAAGCTGTATTCTGGGAGATGGAGAAGGAATATGCTGCATGTGAACATGCCTGACAGTTTTAAACCAAAGGGATGTGTGTTGTGCCAGCCTCCAGTCACCAGGCAGCTACTCCCTGGAAGGCTGAGCAAGTCAAAGCATTAAGAATGTTCACGTGAAATGAGGGTAAAAGAAGTTAAAACCAACCTGTTTAGAAGAGTCTTGGTTCTTCTTTCAAATATCAAATAGGTGCCAACAAGTCTGTTGCTCCTTTAATGCAGTTGTGTTAAAACTTACTTCTTCAGTGTCACTGAGACATTTTTTTAAAATGCCATTCCTGTAATTTGTGCATGCAGTGCAGGAATACATATATAAAAAAAGGCAAATCTGAACAAAATTCATGGTTGCAGCTGTCAGTTACACCAAGTTTATAAGTAATAACAGTACAAACCCATCCACCCAGGGTTTAGAATTCATTTTGCAGTCAATGGAGTACACACAAGTTATATAGCAAACATCAACATGGATTATATATTTTGTTATATTCTCTTGAAAGCAGTTCAAAATGCAGGCATATAAATAATACAGATAATTCATTCTTCTACTGATGACTCTAGAAATAGAAAATATTTCTACTTTGTTGAAAACATCAATGAAGCTTTCAAACAAAAAGAGCAGATGTCAAATATAAAGCACTTGGTTTACTGAGCAATGAGTATGATAAACATTGATTATTCATCTTGATGTTAGAGTTCAAAAACAATTGTCCCTTCAGTTTGCCTCATGGGAGTGTGAAATTAGGACCATGTGTGCATTGATTAACAACATATGAAAGATGAATCCTGATTACTGTTTTGGTCTGCTGCACAAGGCTGTGCTTGAGGGGTAGTGATTTCCTACCTCCTTCACCAGATCTCTGTAATTAGTGCTAGCATCTCTCTCTGTTTCCTAGTATTGATGTTCAAGTGGCTGCCTGACAGTACCTATTCACACACATAAATTGGCTTTCTTGAATGAAAGAGTATTTGCTCAACAGAAAAATGTTGGAGTATACTTCAATATTATTTGTAATAAAGATTAGTCATAGAACCATTCTGAAATCACCCATCCATTTCTATCACCAGTGCTATCTCTGGCAGGAATTGCCAGATATAAAAAATAGCAAATTTTTTGTATTGCACTTTCAAATATGAAGCATTACATGTTCTATGTTTAAAAAGAAGAGAGAAATATTCAATAAAAATCAAGCAGATTTTTTAAGTCATTCCATTAATTTCATTGTCTTTAATTTATGCCTCTGAGGGCAGACATTAGTTAAATTTAACTTTTCTTGGAGGCACAGTTAGTTCCTGTGGTTACAAATTTCATTTAAGCTTTATTTCTGGATATGTAATCCTAACTTTGTTCCTCTCTGGCCTAGTAATGTGTGAAAGAGTTGTCATAAGTGCATTTCATTTCTGAGCTGTTACTATAAATGAGGGTTGGATATTAGAAAAATAAAACCTAACAAAATTAGAGGTTAACTTCCTGTAATAGTCTGTCTTTTATTAATACTTGGGCTCTTTCATGTTGAAAGATGGATGTTCAAATAAAACGAAATGCCTGTACATGCCTTGAACATCCAAATGAGCTATTCATTCTTCAGGAGATTATGTGTATTGGTCTTATTTAGATCTTAATTATTAGACCTTCATTACTCAGGCTGTTGTTATGGACTGAGGAACAGATCCAGCCTTGATCTGTGTGATTTGATGTATGTGATGTGTGATGGAAATTCTTCCTGGCTTCCTTCCCAATATAGATACAGGATTTGGATTTTAGCTTATCAAGTTTTCTGTGGAGTTCCGTGCTTTGAGCTCACATAATGTGAGGTTTAATGTGGATAATGCCTCCTCTGCTTCCCTGGCTTTTTGACAAATAAGGTTATTTGTAATTTAATATGTGTGCATTTCAACTTTGATTATCTGTTTGAAGATCAGTGGTCTAGAATTCTTCAGAAAAGATGTTTTGGCTGTTTTCTTTCCTATGTGTTTCTTCTCAGTCCATGTGTATAAAAGTACATAGACCACAGGGATTTTGTAGTCAAAGCTCCAGGACACAGAGACTTGCTTTCTAGTAAAGTTCAGAATAAATTAAATTAAACAAATGTAAATTCAACAAATGTTCGTGGTTAATTAATGATAGAATCACAGAATGGTTTGGGTTGGAAGGAACCTTCAAAATCACCTAATCCCAACCCCCCTGCCATGGGCAGGGACAATTAGCCAAGAATGTAGAGCCCTGAGGCCAGAACATTAGTATTTATAATTTTAAAGTAAGATGCTCTAAACAAGTTCTCCAAGCTCTAAGCCATCTAAATAGCACAATTACTTTAATTCAAAACCAAGGGAATGCTTCCTGGAAGAATATATTTTTAAACTCACAGCATTAAGTACTTGAAGGATTAATACTAAATTAATACACGATGAAATTATCTGAGTAGCTTACATGTTGTAACTTACAAATAATACAACAATTATCTAGTTCAACAGTTTTAGGTGACCCTAATTCTCTCACTAATTACTGCAGCCTTTTTGCACCTTTCCTACACTTGGGAGAAAATTTTTGCAACCAGTAAGTCTTATGTGCTGCATAAGTTCAGCAGAGTTTGGCTTATGTTTTATCTACTTTTTGCGTCTAAATTATCAATGATTGTGGCTTATTGATTTATTCTTCTATTGTTACATATTTTGTTATGTCACCATAATCCCAGTAGAAATTCAATTAAAAGCGTGGTGAAAAATGTTGCCTTTTTTTTATTTTTCTGTGGAGTTTGGTAAAATTTATGTCTCTCAAACTTGAGCTCTAGGACAAAAGGAAGACAAGTATCAATTAATTTGATGGTTAATCTCCCTCTATAAATATGAAAAGTCAGTAGTTACTTTTTGGTGATTTTTTAAAATCAAATAAATAATCTATTTCTTTTGCTGTAAATTAAATGACATTTAATAAAGTTTAGAGAACCAGAAAGTGAGTCAGAATATAACAGGTATTAATAGAAAGGTTACAACTGAAAAAGAAAGACTCCTTCCTGTTTCAGGAAGCTTTTTTGTATAACAGCTGGTTCAGTGCCAAACTAAATCAAACTTAAACAAATGAAAAGCCACCTAAGAAGAAAGTGAGATTACACATTTAACTGGTAACAATACTATCAAGGTTTGAGTTGCTTTCAACCTTTAGGTAGTGTTTTACTTTTTTTTTTTTAATTAACAGCTGCTACCTTGTTTTTCTTTGTGCATACCTGTCTGTGTGTGACTGTGGAGGGACACAGTGAGTGCTCAGGCAGGATGCTGACAACATCTAATTACCGCTGCAGGCCTCTTATACTATAGAGTTTTGCTGTTTGCCTTGTAGCAGTGAACCCAGATACTATTCTGTGTAAATATGACATTATTTGCCTTTCAGGGAATGATATTGTATCATAAGAATCAGTGTTTGTGTGTTGTGAGGGGGAGGATGCTACATTTTCTGTTTCAAAACAATTTCAGTGCTTTCTACAGGGTAAGGTATTGCATCTCTGGGGTCCAAAGTTCTTTTCTATAAGTTTAGAAGGGAATCAGCCTGGATTGCTCCCTGGTAGAGCAGCTCTCTGGTTGGTCCTCAGTTTGCAGTATCTGCTTTAATAGTATTTGCTAATAGAAAAGGGTGTCTGAGGTAGTGCAATGGCTTTCTGCACTGTCACTCTCTTGGAACTTGATACTCTTTTTCATGGCTGAGGAATGGAGAACAGCTTTTTGGCTGACTTTCTCTTCTCTTCTCTTCTCTTCTCTTCTCTTCTCTTCTCTTCTCTTCTCTTCTCTTCTCTTCTCTTCTCTTCTCTTCTCTTCTCTTCTCTTCCACCCTGTTTCCCCTGGAGAACCCAGTCCGGTTTGTCATTAAACCTTGATTAAAGGTGTGGGGTTTGTACAGGCACAATTAACCTGATGGTGGAAGTTGAGAATATCACATCATTTTCTTCCAAAAATAAGCTTCCATTATTCCCATCTACGGGGCAGGTGATATTACTTCAATCACAATTTCATGTCTGCATGCAAATACTATATTCAGACTTTCTTTTCTCTTTGTTTTTTCTCTGCAGGGGCTGTCATTAGTCACAAAGAACAATGGACTACTCAACATCACCTTTAAATATGACAGTAAGTTGAAAATCTGCACTATATTCACAGAAATCAAGGACTCCATCACAGTTGTCAGTATATAGCAACACGTCTCTTAAAATGGTTCTAAGAATGGCATAAGCTCTTCAATATTGACATAATTTTAAAATATGGATTTGTGTCTGCTGAGTCTGGTAGATGATCTCCTTCTGTGCTTCACTGATAATAAAACTAACAAGTTGTAGTAGTTTCTCTTTCAGACTGGCCTATATCATTTGCCCAGTGTTTGACTGGAACATTACAGAGAATTATTTTATTCTGTGAAAAAATGCAGTCACTGAAAGGTTCCGTTCACATGAAGTCATAGGAAAGGATTATTTTGAGCTTTATACAGCTTTTCTCTGATGTGTAATTTTGGGTGAAAACAGCATGAAGTGTGTCTTGAGGTAGAAAATGTGGAGGTTATATATTAAAAATGTGTCTTTGCAAGGATTAATTTTGAATAGGAATACTGAAGAATATTGAATAGCACCTCTTCATTTAGTTGAATCAGTGGGAACTTTTCATTAGCTACAGTCTTAAAGGCCCAGGCCAGTGGAAAACTGCTTCTGCATTTGCAGTGCAGACAGATGGTTTTAGAGCTGTAGCAGATGTGGTGTGTTTTGCAGCTAAACTGAGAACAAAGTACTCTCTGGCATAATAACAGTGATAAACAGGTTGCAGCGGTAATACTTCAGATCTCTTCAAACATCTGCTAAATGGCTGTATCTTACTGTTGGGGGTTATTTTAGATGTTTTGTCATCTTTCTTGTCTGGTTTTCCAAGTAGGATGGTTGACTGCATTAGGAATTTATCCTTGTTTGGGCAGTTAGTGGCCATCATTGATATAAACTCATTGCAGAGTCAAGACAAGGTCCTGATGTACAGCAGTAATGTTTGTTTCAATGCCAGTGCAAGTCATAGGTGGTTTTTTCTGCCTACCCAATGAAATTACCTCTGATGCTGAATGTAGGTAAAATTTCATCATTGAGAGCATGCATCAGTAAACCTAACAATAATGATTTGTTTCATTCTGATAACCCTTTTCTTCCTGTGGTTTAATGTTAATTTCTGAATTTTCTACCCTTCACTGAGAATTTTTTGTAATCTATTTTGATCTTAATGCTTAAAATGAGCAAAGTTTAAGTATGTCAGATTGCACAAAATGTAGGTGGTCACTACAAAAGAGGTATGTTTTTTTATTTTAATCTATATAAAGAAAACCAGGAAGTAATACCAGTCAGAACAGAGATCCCCACATTTAGTTAACACAACGAGTCTGTTTAAATCCCAGTATGTGTCATGTTTTTTCCATTAATTCTGGCACCAGAAATTGTGTTTAACTAATGAGAAGTATTAATTCACAATTCTGCTGGCACTGTGTGCTTCCTGGACAAAGGACTTATTTGAGTTCTGCAGGGCTAGGAAAAGAGTTTGCTGATATGAAGACTAAAGAGCTTACATGGTATGGAAATACATATTTACCTTTAATAAGCCAGCACAAAAGAGAATTTGGCTTGCTGGCAGTGATTTAAAGGCTTTTATTTTGCCACACAGCAACTCTAGAAAACTCTTATTTTATGTTGCTAAATTAGTTGGTTAGATTATTTATTCAGGTGAAAAAGAAGTATTTGTGTTTTATAGTATGTCGCTTGTATTCAAGTAAAAGAAGTGGTTTCCTAAAACGTGTGATTTTTCCATGCTGTTTTCTTCCTAAAACTGTTGTTCTTTAAAACTGTGAATCAGTGACTTGCAGTCAAACTTCAGGCGTTTGTGCTTTATTCCATTTTGGCAAATTGTCATTTGACCATAAAATTCTAGTATCCAGGATCCAAAATCTTGGGCTTGCTATTAATTAGATCCAGACCTAGCAAAAGCCAGTTACTTCAAACTTTCCATTGAAGGAGATTCTCTATCCTCCTAAGAGGAAGTTCATGCTGTCACTGAGTTCACTCATAGCAACCAAATTCTACAAACAGCAGTGTCAATACCAACTGCCCAGCTTTTGTGAAAGGAGGTGTTGTGCAGACTGTTCTATTCTTGTGTCTGTGACAGTTCTTATAAAAGACCCCTTACCATGGTTATTCATAGTAAAAAGCCATTTTCTAAATCTCCTTTACAGTTAATAATTTTTCTTTCCTTGCTTTTAAGATCACACCTCTGAATTAAATTCAAATTTCCTGTACTGGTATATTGTAGCACTTGATTTTTCATGTTTCTTTTCTACAAGCTCTGTATAGATGAATATACAGCATTTAAATGATCTCAGGTTTGGTTTTGGGTTTTTTTAATTAATCATCAGGCAGTAATGTACAATCTACTCTTTGATTTCTTCTGGATTTTGCTGGTTTCACTACTTCGGAAATAGAATGTTTTTGCGCACCCATCTTCATGTGTACTGTGCTCCAGAACTAGTGAATTCCCTGCCTGCTACTACTCCTCCTGCCACAAAATATGAGCCTAAATATTGTAAAGCCTTAAAAGTAATAAAATTTGGGATTATTTGTTTTCTTGTTTTAAAAGCAAAAAGACATGGTAAAGTTCAACAGCAAACAACAAAGTCAGGAGTCTTTTGCTTATATTTTGTTTTCTTAATTAAAGCTAATGATTTTTATAATCATGTCTGCAGAGCTGTAACTTTAGGCAATACACTGTGTTTTTTGAGGATAACAAGACAAAACCAGTCCTGGGTGAATCCAGTGGCGCTGAAATGGTCTGCAGGGATGTGGCTGCAGCATGGATGGCAGAGAGGAGATGGATTTAGGCAGTTGGTTCTTTGTGGTCAGGATCAAGCAGTATTGTGGGTAAAAAGCACTTCTGAGCACCAGTTCTCAAGCTTCACATGGTTTATTGTTCTCATATGTGCCTGATCATTGACCAGCATTCTCTTGCTTTGAGCACTGTACATGAAGAAAATTAATGTCAGTGTTCATATTCTTTTGAACAATTACAAGGAAAAGTTGCTCTCTTTTGGGAGTCCCAGCACGTGTCCTGTGGCACAGGTTACATTGGTGGTATAAACTGGTAATTTCCTTGGGAGTCCTGTGAACTAGAGATTGGCAACCAGTGAAAGTGGTTGTGCTCAATGATTTGTAAAGTTTTGTGGGCTTTGGTGTCTCGAGACAAAAACTTAATCTATATTTACTATACAGTACTTACAGAAAATAGTGCACTTGTACTTTTACTTTGCTCAGTGTTGAAGAAATTACAGGGAATTTATGTCAGCTGGAATGTTTTTCTTAAAGTGTTTATTTGTCCATACTTTTAGACTGCACCCCTTACCTGAATTCAGTGGGAAGACATGTGATTGGAGATGTGCAGAACATCACTATCAGTCAATTTGCATGCCAGGAACAGGTGGCTGTGATGATCCTTTGGACAGCAAATGCCATTGGTAAGTTCCAGAGGGAAATGGACTCATTGATCATGGGTTTGGTAATAACTTCCTGCTCATCGGTATTAAGACAAATAATTAAATTATGCTTGGAATCATTGATGCAAACTGCCTGAGAAGAAAGGAATTCTTAACATCTTTGCAAAACTCCTATTTTTACTGGCTTGCTTCAAAAACACCCTTAAAACTAGGATGCTTTCTGCAGCCAAACACTGCCTTTTACTATCCCACTTGATTGAATTCCTACTCTTCAGAATTGTACAACTGTCCCTGGTTTCATTTTCTGCCCTAAGGCTTTGGTGCATTTCAGTGGCACTGATTGACTTAATTCCAGATACACTTAAGGGTTCTTGAGGAGGTAGATTGTCTTACAGGTGGAAAACATTATCTAAGCACAGCTATGCAAACTTTAAAAGGTTTCCTTGCCAGGTCTGGTCATTAAGAGTATTCCTCAATTACTTCAATGTCACTGGAAGTACCTTGTTGCCCACTAGGGCAGTAGTGTCTAAAATTGAGGATGTGCTGAAATCCATTTCCACTGAGAAACTTATTTCTGGGCTTTAAAAGAATATATGAAAATTCCACTGAATTCTGCAGAACTGTGCAGTTGAAAGCATTTGGTAATCTCCAGCTGCAGACTGGCTTAATCAAACATCCATGGGAAACAAAGCCTGGTGTTCTTCCTTGTAATCATCAGAGGTTAATCCCTTGGAAAGTGTGAGGACAGAACTGCTATTCAGACATCTTGGGTAACATGGGAATTGGACACTTTCTCCTTCAGGGTCTTGGTGCAAGGACAAATAGTGCTTTTGTTCCATAGAATACTAAGAACACATTTGGCAACACTTTGTCATCTACAAAATTATAAAACATTAATCAAAACACAGAAACCCATGCAAACTAGTGAACCAGAGGAGGTGGTGGAAAATGTGGAAATGATATATTTGGGGTTTTATTTTTCGGTTTGACAAGCATAGCATAAACTGGAACTAGTCCTTTTTTTATTTATGTATCATTTAGCTTACAAAAGTTGTGTCTGTGTCTTTGATAAATATGTGTAATGCTGTTGAAGAGATGTAATGAGATGGAGTGATATTTAGTCTTAGTATCTCAAAGAAGAGTGAGAATTAGTCTTGAAGAGCTGTGCAGTGCCTTTGATACCTGAGCCACAAAACTGTCACAGGGTAACATTGGCATTTTCCTGGGATATTCACATCACTGTGACTCAGTTTAGTCATGTCATGAAGTAATTCTGTGATGAGGACATTGCAAAGACACTGTGCTGAGAGAAGTTGTGTTAGAGGAACTTGAACAAAATGGGTGTCGTTCTGGCAGCAGTTGTGAATAACTGGAAGTGTACATGCACTGGAATAAATTCCATTCCATTTAAGTCAAGTTTTCTGTTATCCCTTACTATACTAGAACTAAAGAAGCTGTAACAATTGTTATCACTTTAATCTTGTTGTCTCAGGGATGATAGTAAAATCTTACAAAGGAATATTTCTGTAATGTGCCAGCAAAATACTATATTTGATTGCTAATAATGGAAATGTGAAGTTACTATAAAATATTTCTGAGGTTGAAGAAGGTACTGATAACTTATTTTGCAGTGATAATTTGGAAGCCCCAGATGAAATGTGGGCCCCTCTGTTCTAACCCTTACACAAGTATGTAGTAATTATAGCCTTTGCCAAAGACTGAATTCTAGATAGGCAAGATAGAATATGCAGGAAGAACTGACATACCACAACAGGTATTAAATACATATTTTGTATGACTGGTAAGTTTTGTTTTTAAGGACAAATGAAATATATTCAAATTACATAAAATACCACATTATGCATTTTGAAATACTAATCTTTTGTTTAAATGCCCTGGTGTGTGTAGGGATTGAATACCTGAAGGGATTTCGAGTAATACTTGAGGAGTTAAAATCAGAGGGAAGACAATGCCAGCAGATGGTTTTAAAAGATCCCAAGCAGCTCAGCCCCAGTTTCAAACGAACAGTAAGTTCTTTGTTTCAAGAAAAGCTTCAATGTTGTTTGACTGTAGTCTTGAAGGTGTTTATCATCACAGAATGGTTGGATTGGAAGGGACACTGAAGATCATCCAGTTCCAATCCCTCTGCCATGGGCAGATGTCGCTGTTGAGCAGCTAGCAGAGTAAGGAAGTCAGTTCTCAGTGGCAAGAAGGAAAAGGCCTTTATTGTTTTGATTTCATCATATATATAGAGTTTTCAAAAGTCACCCAGATTGGTCAGTCAAAAACCTCCCCCTAGGCCTGATTGGCCAGGCCTGCACCGTCCAGATCTTGGCACACTGTTTTTAATAACATCCAAACCTTATCTTTATTTATAAAACACAAAAGGATTTCTCATGGGAAAGACCTGTGCTAGCCACAGGTAGGGACACCTCCCACTATCCCAGGCTGCTCCAAGCCCTGTCCAACCTGGCCTTGAACACTTGGAGGGATGGGGCATCCTCAGCTTCTCTGGGTAATCTGAGTCAGGGCTTCACTTCTTTCACACTGAAGAATTTCTTCCCAGTATCTAATCTAACCCTATCCTCTTTCACTTTGATTTCCCCTTGTCCTGTCACTCCATACCCTTGTCAAAAGGTTGGTTCCAAAAAGTATGGTTGTTGAAATTAATGATAGTTGTTGCTTTAGAGACAGATCTTGTCCCTTTTGATACAAGTTTTCCCGAAGTTGGGAACTATCATTTTGGTGACTCTGGAGTACAGATGCACATCTGTAATAGTCTATATCCAGCTGTGTATTGACATTCCTCATGCCAATTTGGAATAGAGGGGTAGATAAAGGATTCCTAATGCATGGGTTTTAGCCCTTGATTGCAAAATTATGGGCTTGTTTTGAAAAATACTTTCAGCTATAATGGTTGATTTTAAAATATGATTTTAAAATATTGTCTTTTTTGTAGGGAATGGAGTCCCAGCCCTTTGTAAATTTGAAGTTTGAAACAGATTACTTTGTAAAGATTGTTCCTTTTCCTTCCATTAAAAATGAAAGTAATTATCACCCATTTTTCTTCCGAACTAGATGTAAGTATTGCATGTAATGTAGTATTGCAAATCATCTCTTCTGGTGGCCTCCCATCCCCCTGATTTATTTGTTTTCCCAACAAAGAAATGTATAGTGGATGATGATGTTAGATGAGTCTGACTTAAGTAGTTGCTGACATTGTCTTTGAAGGAAGATCTGGGTGTTAAGCAAAAAGAATTTGCATGCCATAGATCAATCTGTGGTGTGTGATCATATGTGTTTGGCAGCCACCAGAAGAAAAGTAGGCCTGGGATTACCTCAGGCTTGCCCACAGCAGGATTGTTCCTGTGGTTCTCAGGATCATTTAACTCATGAAGATGGTTTGCTCCTCTCTGGATGTTGTGAAGAAGGGCAGGTTGTTTTTCAAGTAGAAGTATTTTCAAGTCTGTCTGTTAATGCAGACTGCAGTAATATTTGTAGTAGTGCTCAGCATACTTTCTTACTCTGAGTAAATGCATTTAAGGCTAGTTTTGACTTCCTCTCCTGATGTGCTATGCCTGGTGTTATCCTTTTATCTCACTCAGAAATGTGATTTTCAAATTACTGTATCTCTGTTTCTCATATAAAGATGAGAAGGGACTTGAGGTTGTAACAAAGAAATTAGGTTTGCAAAATGTATTTAGTCCAGGCATATTAGAGTCTGGGAAGGAAGTGGTGGTAATCAAAATAACGAACTCCCTATTTTTGTCCTTGTTCTTTTTCTGTTTAAATAGCATAGCACTTTGATACTGTTTAATTAATAATTTTTCTCTATATTTGTAGCATGTGAATTGTTGCTACAGCCAGAAAACCTGGTCTGCAAACCTTGTAAGTAAAATGTAATATTTCTGTATATGAATCTTACAAAAGGTTACTGCCCTTGAAGAGTCATTTTGTGATTCATGAATATCTCCTCTGACAGACTGGAAGCCAAGGAATGTGAATGTTACCCAGCAAGGTTTTAACATGCAAGTGTCCTTTGATCATGCACCTCACAACTTTGGGTTTAGGTACTACTTTCTTCACTACAAACTTAAGCATGAAGGGCTGTTTAAGCAAAAGACTTGCAAACAGGTACGTGGCTGAGTTTTGCAGCTCTTAAAAGCACAAAACCTATTAACATGAAGTATTCTAAGGTCTTATAGATACTTAAAACACTTAATATAAGATAGTATCAGTTTGAAAATGGTAAAACTGTTTGAAACTGTTTATGTAAATAACAGCTGTATTGTGAACCACTCATCAGTCAAAACCAGGCTTGAGGGCTCCACTGGACTGGATAATACAAGTTAGTTCTGCAGGCAGAGGATTATTGTGTAATTGAATGGGGAAACTTAGTTTTGCTGGTTTAAGGTGTGTTAATACAAGAGTGCATATTTCTAAATCCTGAATTCTTTATCAGGTTTTAAAAGTATGTGAATAGCTTGCAAAGTATTCTTTCTTTGTTGTAGGAGCAGAACACAGAGACTACAAGTTGTGTTCTTCAGAACGTATCTCCTGGGGATTATATAATTGAGGTAATATTTCTAAATAGTCTTTTGTACAACACCTGAGTGGGTACATTAATGGGAAAATGGAGTAAAATTAAAATACTTCAAATCACACTCTGGTAGATTTGAACTTCAGGCAGCCCTACTGAAGTAACTTGGGCAAGCAACTTTTTTAGAATGTTCTTGACCTTTCCATAGCTTTGCTTCCCTGAGTGCACAGCACTTTCATCTGTGCCTTAAATTAAAGTAGTGGGCCTGCATAATTCCTGGACTTTGATTTTTTTTTTTTTTCCTTTTAATTGGAATTCTGTTGCTTGGTCAATTTTTATTGTACTAGTTTGTGCTGCTCTTTAGTTGTACCTTTTTGAACAGTAAGTTTCTCTACATTTGTTCATAAAAGCTGCTATAGTTATTTACATATTGCAGGAAGTAAAATTAATCTTTTACTTTTTCAAGCTGGTTGATGACACTAATACAACAAGGAAAACAATGCACTATGCACTAAAACCAGGTATGAGTTCTGTTTTTAAAACAATATACTATATTTGCCTTATTAATTTAGATCCAGTCTTTATGATGTTGGAAATAAGTCTCTATTTGACCTTTGTTTGCCATTATCTAGACTATTGAGATAATTGTGCTGTGATTTTTTTTTTTTTTTTACCAAATGAAAATAGAGTCAATGTACACTCTTAGACATGTGCATCTCTGAACATTTGTATCTAGTGGAGTTTAGATCAATGCGCCATTGGAAATCTTTGTGGGAAAGTGGTTTTTGTTGTATATGTGGATATGAGGAATCATAACTTTAATTGCACACAACTGACAGTGCAATAGTGTGGAAATAGTGTAATGAACCTGTGGGAGCAGCCTGAGGACATCACCTGTGTCCTTCAGCCCTGGTGCCAAGCCAGGCAGTCTGGAGAACCTGTCAGGTGACTGCTCCACGTACCAAACCCAATTTTGAGAAGCTAAACAGGGATTTCAGAGTGACTGCAGACTCAAAACAGCCACAGATGGAGGCAATGGGCAAAATGCACTGAATCCTAATGCACATTGCTAAGGGTAGTCTCTGCAGGAGGACAGTTCTTTCTAAGTGGCAACTTCAGCACCCTGGAACAAAAACATGTCAGGTCCAAATGACCTTTGCATATCTCATCAAAACTACACTTGACACAGGGGTGTTCTCCTGGGGGTGCTGTGAGTTGCAGCTCTTGTTACTTGTGCAAGTCACTGATGCTGTGGCTTTGGGGCAACCCCCATGAAACCTGTATAAAATGGAGCAGAACATGATACTTGAGCCTATTGTATCTTTGAGAATTACCCAATAACAGTGTACTGCATTCCCAGTGTAAAAATTTGTTTAGATAATGGTAATACAGCTTATTTGCATGTGGCTAATTCTGCTTTCCTTTGCCAAGTGCACTCTCCCTGGGCTGGCCCGATCAGAGCCATTGCCATTACAGTTCCCTTGGTTGTCATCTCTGCTTTTGCCACACTTTTCACTGTGATGTGCCGCAAGAAACAGCAAGGTAAGGGGCTTCATTTGAAGTTGCATTTAAAGACATGCTTTTGCAACCAAAACTGTCTTATTTGGTAGGTTAATTCCAGAAATACCTTTATCTGAACAGCTTTCTTTTCTATTTCTCCTTCCTCCCCTCAGCTTTTTTTGTGTTGAAACTTGTAGCAAATTCTTAATCAGTGCTTGATGGTAATTTGTTGCCTTGACAGTATTGTGTCACAGATCAAGACTTCACTGTAGAAAGGAGAGAGCAAAACCAATATTGGAAAGTATTTTTTTATTTCATGTTTCTTTTTATTTGAGAAACTACTACGTGACCATGTAGATTATAAACAGATTTGTAAATGGATATGTTTTAAACATTCCTTTATTTCACTCAGAAATATCTAATTCATATTTATTTTAAATCAGAAGGAAGGTAAAGCCATGTGATGCCAATACTATTCACAGTGCTGTCTGGAATCCTATCTACAGCTACTATTCCAGATTTGCTCACTTTCTTGGAAGTTGCCTTTACCTTTCATTCTGAGCCATCTTTCTAAATTTATTCTTTCTAAGACCTGCTTGCAGATGTTTTTCTAACTTAGATTCTATCCCTCCTTGCTGACTTCTCCTCTGTATCCAGGAGCTGGCAAGCAGCACTTGATACATTGAGATGTTAAAAATCCATTGGCTTTTAATATACAATTTAGAGAATCATGTGGTTTCATGAATAATGGAAAAAGAGATTACTTCTCCAAACCTCACATATCTGTGTTATCCACCTGAATTTTGGCACTGAGATATACTGCAAGTGCTGTATGCCAGCTGAGTTAAATCCTTTTACCTTCTGGTCTTCTGTAGTTATCCCTTTGCTCACAGCTAGCACAGTTCCAAGAAAAAAAACCCAGACAAATCACTGAGGATTTGTCTACTGAGAGAGTTGTTCCAGAATAGTTATTCCTGATGAATTGTGCTGAATTAAATCCCTAGATGGATATTTGTATTTTGAAATACTAATGCTTTATTCCAAATTAGCTTAATCAGCTGTAGAACTAGATTGAATTAGTCTGGCATAAAGCCAGCCTTTTATATTCCAGCATAAAAGCATCTATGCAAGGAAAAGAACACTAATAGCTATTTTGATTTAAATTAATCATATCTTAATTCAAATTAATGTCAAATTAATGTCCAAACATGGGTGTGTGTATATACACTGGAGGGATCCTGTATGATATCCTGAAGGGGTCTGTGGACCTGGATTTTAATATTCTTACCTGGCTTAGGTTGTGGTTTGGGGTTTTTTAAGCAAGAGACTTTGTTAGACAGGAAACTCTTGAAGATGATGCATCTTTTAGGCTTATAGTATTTGGACAGAGATTTGAAGATTGTTGGAGCTGGATAAAGGTGAAACAACCTCATTCTATTTATAAAATAAACCTTCCTTGTGTTTTCTGAGTTGGACAGAAATGACTGCACATTTCATTTGGAAAGTGTGTTCCACATGCAGCAGCTCGTAGGCTGGATAAATAAGAGTGTGTGTACAACTTTTCTTTTTCAGGATGGAATGGAGAGGAGAGTCTTCAGGAAAAAAAATCATTGCTGTATGCATTAGTAAAGACCCTAAAAAAGTTCTAAAAAGCCAAAACAAAACCAGGCTTTATAGTGTGAACTCTCTTTTCTCTTCCAATTTAGAGAATATATACTCCCATCTAGATGAGGAGAGCTCAGAATCTTCAGCATATGCTGCAGGTCTCCATGTGGAAAGACTCCGACCCCGGCCAAAAGTGTTCATCTGCTATTCCAATAAAGATTGCCAGAAACACATCAATGTCATCCAATGCTTTGCTTATTTTCTTCAGGATTTCTGTGGCTGTGAGGTAAACCCAACATTTCATATGTAAACAACTTTTCCTTAATTGAAACAGCACTCCCAAAACTCTGTGCGTGAAAATTAGGTATTTCAGTCTCTCCTTTCCACAGACATCACTTTTGTTATTTTTCTAAATATTGGCTGTATAAATTTTCTTTACTAAGTGCTTTTTCTATTCAGTAGGTCTTGCATCTCTTTAGACAGCAGATGTCTACCTGATATACTTTGTTGTCTACCTGATATACTTTGGTATTCCTAAAATGTACTTTGTATTGTAATTTAAAAGAAGTTGAATCTATCAAGACTTCTACTCATAGAGCAAAAACTGCATTATTAGGATTACCTGTTGACAGTATGTATTACTAATTGATTTTTATTTTTTGACTTCCCTTCTGCTCCATTAATACTGTAAAATCAGCAAGTCTTTTTTTGTTGTTTTTATTTCAAAGTTCTGAGAGAGACATTGAAATTGCTGCTTTGAATGAGTAGCCTTGGAATCTCATAGTGCTTTCTAAAATAGAGTCAATATGTGTTCCACTGTTCAGCTGGAAAAAGGCAGGACAATCGTTGGTCTCTTTGTGCTGAATTTTCCCTCCCACTGCCGGGATGTGAGTGGGATGAGCTGGAGCTGCAGTTCATTGCAGCAGCTCTGCTCTCTGGTGACCAAACACAGAAACGCAACGCAGGCCTCCCGTGTTTGCTGGGGATGGTTACAGCCTTTTCATCTGTTTAAAACAGTTCAGGATAAAGTGTTTTATAGTAACTTACGTGAAACCCCTGTTAGAGATGTATTTAGCCCTGCTACACTGTTCCTCTTGGGAATAATGGTGAGGTGAGCTCTTATTGCTCCAGCTACTTACCATGGAATAAATGGCCTCAGGCATCATGTAAAATTAATATAACAAAATATTCATAGCATCTATGTACAGAAATAATATGCATCGTTATTAAAGCTGTGGTGTTTAATATAAAAATGGATGCTCAATGCATAACAGAGCTGCCCAAGTGCTTTTTGTATGGGATTGGAATGTTTTCTCATAAGGATAAAACCAGTGGCATTTAATAGCCGTTTAAAATAATAACTTGTCCATAACAAAAATCCTTTCTCACAGATAGCAGGTCATACAGGATTTTGAAACAAAACCAGACACAAAACTACCTGCATTTTACCTTTCCCAGAGTATCTCCCAAGCAGCATTAAAATGACTTCTCCATGCACAGACTAGAGTTGTCTGTTTGGGAGGAACTGACAATGACTATCCAGTCCAAGTGACTGAGCACTTCAGGCAGGATAACTTTCTCCCTGATGCCAGCTGTGTGGTAGAAGTTTTCAGGAGTCTTTGTGTTCTGGTCATCCACCCACTCTCTCTTCTGACAGGGCAAAATTTCCCCCTCTGCTATGGGTGATACAGCAGTGCAAAAACCTTTGTTCTGTGGAAAAATGGTTCAAAGAAGATTTTATAAGTGGTTTTGATGTGTGTCTGTTATGCAATTTTTTAGCATTTATTTTTTTCTCTTATCCTGCTGCTCATTCCTCCTGTGAGACAAACCATTGTGTCCCTCATCTTGGTGTACACAAGCATTTCAGATAATGTAAAATGGCCAGAAAGCTTGACAAAGTACAAAATAAAATAACTTTTAGGATAAAATTTTCAGAGCTTTCTTATCAGATAAAGTTACTGCTGTTTTGCATTCTAACTGGAAGGACTTGATATTATAGGTACTAATTAGGTTTCTATCTAGATATGAAAATTCTTGGCATCACACTTCATTAGTATTTTATGCATATTTTATATCATGCAAAAGATGATAAGTGAATATGGCACTTAGGGGCATGGTTTAGTGGTAGACTTGGCAGTGCTGGGTGAATGGTTGGACTTGATCTTAAATGTCTTTCTTAATCTAAACAATTCTGTGATTCTGTTGTTTGCATTATATTCAGCACATTATGGACCCAGACATACAATGGTAAATAGTTTGAGGCAGGCACAATTGTTTATTGTGGATTGATTATATCAAATTTGATTACATAAGTAAATTGTAATTTACTTGATCCATCCACATTTTCTATGTTCTTTTTATTTCCCAATAAATATTGCACTAATCCATAGTGCTTTTGGTTTTTGAGGAACTACTTGGGTTTGCATTCATAAGAGTTAATACCAACCAGAATTTTTTTTTCTTTTCCAGGTGGCTTTAGATTTGTGGGAAGATCTAAAAAACTGTAAAGAAGATCAGAAGGAGTGGCTTATTAAAAAAATAAATGAGTCCCAGTTTATCATCATTGTATGTTCCAAAGGAATGAAGTACTTTGTTGAAAAAAAGAACTGGAAGCACAGAGGAGTAACCAAAGATGCAGGAAAAGGAGAACTCTTTCTCTTTGCAGTGTTGACTGTTGCAGAGAAGCTTCGTCAGGCAAAGCAGAATTCAGCTGAGCTCTGCAAGTTCATTGCAGTCTACTTTGATTACTCCTGTGAGGGAGACATCCCTGCTATTCTGGATCTAAGCACAAAATACAAACTCATGGACAACCTCCCCCAGCTCTATTCACACTTACACTCCAGAGATCTTAGTGTACAGGATTCAGAGGTGTTTCCTGTTAACATTAGTAAAAGGAATTATTTCAGGAGCAAATCTGGGAGGTCCCTTTATGTTGCTATTTGCAATATGCACCAGTTCATTGATCAGGAACCGGATTGGTTTGAGAAACAGTTTATTCCCTTCCCTCCACCTTCTTTTCATTACTCGGAGCCTGTCATGGAAAAATTTGATTCAGGCCTGGTTTTAAATGACTTAGTGAACAAACAGGTGATGGATGGTGAGTTTTACCTGAAAACAGATGTAAATATTTCAGTGGGGAATTCAGACTCTCACTGTGTAATTCAGCACTTAAATCTTGGAGAAGATATAGAAACTCAGGACATTCAAGGTGGTGGCAACTCTGTCCTTCAGCCATTGTTACATGTTGTTAAAGCTTCAAATCTGAAAGACATGCCTCGAGATTCTGGAATCTATGATTCATCTGTTCCTTCATCTGAATTATCTTTGCCTTTAATAGAAGGACTATTGACAGACCAAATGGAAACATCTTCCATTACAGGAAGTGTTTCTTCATCATCAGGTTTAGGTAAGATCCAGCAGTGTTTCAAAACTTATATTCAGTTGCTGTGTGATCACATTTCTGCCATCTCCAAATAGGTAAGATAATATGTGAGGAGCCATATAGAAAGCTGCAGAGAAAGGTAAGCATTGGATAAAGATGGTTAAACAGGCACAGTAGCTTTGGGAAAATGAATCTTTTTCTTAACTTACAGTGTATGGAGGAAATCTTAGCTAGGTAGGATTTCACTACAATTCTATTAATAAGTCACTGCTCATTAATTGACCTATTCTTGGAGAGTTAGCTTCTTTCTTCCAGGGACTCCTTGGCAGCTGGAATTTCAGCTGACAGCTGTGTGGTGTAATCAAGAGGGTGATATGGTGGAGCATTCTCACAGACACCATAAATCTAAACCTGACATCTTTTTTTGCTCCAGCATATACTGGATCCTTTAGAGATATTGTCTGTCCTGTGGTTAACTCAAGTTTCAGGATGACATCAGGCTTTTCACCAGATACGGGGCTGGGGAATGAACAAATGGGTTTCGGTGGAGGAATTTAAATGCTTTGAAGACACTCTCCAGAATAGATACTCAGCTTAAATGCCTCCAGTTAGAAGGTGTAAATTTTGCCTCAGGCTACATAAAAAAGCTGATCTGATCTAGTTACAGGATATTGAACTGGCATCACAACTACCTCAGTGTGGAATGTTCCAGCAATTGTACTGCTCTTTGCTGAGATTTTTCATTAAGCAGCTACAACAGGTGAATATTGCATTTTGAGGGGTAGTATACTATTCTGCTTTCTGGAATGAGTGTTGGCAGTGAGTTAACGAGACTTTTCTCTTGGCTAAATGAATTTTTTATTGTTATTACCATAATTCATAACTAATAACTAATGTTTGATGCCAGAATTATCTTGGAGGAAGAGAATACAAATGTTGATTTACAGATTCAGCATCAAATTTGTCAGCTAGATAGGCTATAGGACTAAATAGTTAAAACCTGAGAAAAACTTCAGGTGGAAAAAAATACAGATTTACTGATTTAATTACTTAAGCCACAATTACTCTGATTTAAAATTAAAACTATATTTTTTTAAATTTTCTAGCATCTTCTAACTTAGCCTTTTCTCTCATTTGTGGGAAAAATTACAGATGATCTCTGTAAAGGTTCTAGTGACAGTAGGATGCTAGTTTAAAATGTATGGCCTCCCTGTAAGAATGCTTTCCCAGTGTTCCCCTCCTGATTCAATTACGGAGCTGTCAGCTGGGTATCCCAGCTGCAAGGAGGCACTGGAAGAAAGAGGCAGTCTTTCCAGTAATTAATTCTCCAGTCACATACCTCCTTGGTAACATGCTTCAGCTGTAGAGGTTAAACGTTAGAGCTCTGACTGGTAGGGTTGGATCTTTATGCTGATGTTCCAATGCCTTAAGAAACCACAATAATTTCTGCCATTTTCCCATTTATTGTCCTCATCCAAAAGCACCATCCTGAGTGACTCTGCCCCAAACCTCCCTCACTCAAACCACAGCCCTAATGAGGTACAGGGTACAAAGCAGTATCTAGAACTGCCTTTTAGAGTGCACCCCATTAACAGTTCTTTGCTGTCCCATACATACAAAACATTTGTAGCCCTGATATTTATATGATAAGGAGAGGAGTAAATAGAATTTTTTTTTACTCTCGTTATGAGAATGGACCTGTCTAGTTGTCCAAATTATTGGACAATGGGCATGTCCAAATAATTACTCTGAATTTACACTACATCTCTGGTTTTCACTTATTTTTTTACCCATTACTTGGTCAGAACAGATATGAATAGCTCTGTCATTTAGCATCTCAAAGTAGATCTGTCCTTTCTTCCTAAAAGGACAGTTTGATATAATCTTTTGAATAAAAACCATAAATCAATAAAGAATTTATAATCCTTTCTATTTTTCAGTGCAGTTCCTGTGCAGACTATTGATCTGCAAAGAAAAAATTCCCAAAGAGATGATCATATTTGACATCCTCAATTGAAGTTCAAACCAGTTTAGTTTTAAAGAAGTACCAACAAGCAAATCTTTACAAGGTCCATTCACTTATAAGGTCTTCCCTAAGAAGTGCTGTCTGGGGAGAAAAATAGTGTTGTTTCTTTAGAAAGGTTTTACTGAGCATCGTAGTTCAGCCTCAGGAGTATATGACAAGATGGTGCCGAGGGTTTTCATAAGTTTTTTTTTGCATTATTTCTGAAATGTTGACCAAGTACAAAATCAGTGTTTCAATTAATGAACTTCCCTTTTTTTTTTTCTTTTTTTTTTCTTTTTTTTTTCCCTTTTATAGGAGAAGAAGAACCTCCTGTAATGACTGCTACAAAGTTCTTAGTGCCTGGAATATGTAAAGCAGAACTTCATTGCCATATCCACACTGATGAACTGCAGGCAATTGCTCCTTTATAATACATGACAACGTTGTTACGCATTGCCACTTTATCAACAGCCTCTGTTTGTGCTTTAACTACCACACTGTCTCAGCACTAAATCTACTTGAAGGAACAAACAGTCCCTGAAGAAGATCTGTTACTTCATGTTTTGTGGCCAGAAAACTTGAATCTGTTGGTCTTTTTGTACAAAATCTTTTATGATTTGAAAAATACAGCATGGAAAAATGGAAGAGGATATATTTCAAAATTATTCCTGTTATAATTTAAATGTCATGATATTGCACTGTTTACAGATGCCATAATCAAAATCTACTATTTTTTGCTAGGAATAATTTTGCAACTGGACATAAAATAGCTTGGAACATTAAGCCTTAGCAAATTTTGTAGTCCAGCCTCTAGTTTTAAGTGCTGATGTACTTGATGGCAGGAGTGTTGTAGTGAATAAGAACAGGATTTTTTTCAGAAGCAAGATAAAATGCCAAAGGTGAGATCAAGAAATTCTCCATCCGAAGAAATAATTTCCTTTTAGAAATGTTGGAGCCCTTTTCCTCAGTCTCTTTTTCCCAGATGCTACTGTGTCTCAGTATTTAATTTCAGTGCATGTCTCCCTCTTCTGCATTAGTCTCCCATCTCTCCTCCGCAGTCTGGCTGTGGTGACTCACAAACAGCACCATAGTGAGACTGAAGGATCATTTTTATAGTAGACAAAAATACAGGTCCTCCATATGCTGAGTGATACCATGGAAACAAAGTTTCCTACTTTCTTCTTGAAGGGCTAATATAAAGAATACAGGGATGGGGGAAGGAAGGTCACATTTTATATGGAAGATATTCTGGGTTTGTTCAGCCATGAGATGAGTATGCCTTATGGGGGTTCTTACTGTCCTTCAAGGACTTGGTGCTGCAAAACCACCTGGGGTCAAACAAACCGACACAAGCAGTTAACAGGCAGGAATACTTTGAACAGAACGACTGAACAGAAGCCTATGACTTATTTTGCAGTTTACACTACTTACCATCACTTAGTGATTAGGATTGTGTACTGTCACTAGTGTTATGTTAAGGAAAAATGCAAAAACTACAAGTGGCCATGTTTATCTACTGACACAGAGCATGCATGTCCTGTTTTCTGCAGTGACCAGGTGGGTATATCATCATCCAGAATGTCCCTCCTGTTTCCAAAGAGCAACTTTTCCTCAGTTAAACACATCTATGTAACTGCAGTTCCAGGCACTATTACAAAAATCATGGGAACAGCAAATACTAAAGGACACCTTACCAATGTGCCTTTGCTCATTCTGCTCATGGAGTCAAATTCTGTCTCATTTAACCTGTATTCACATTTCACTAGCAGGAGGTTACTTTAGGGGGAATTAAGGGAGAACTCAAATACCTCAAGTATTCTCTCAGTTTTGATAGATGAGAATTAGACATTGCTAACTGTTACATTTTATTATCCATTTTAATAGCATGAGATAGAACTATTAAAACAAGTGATGATTTGGGCCAACTGAGTAGCTTTAAAAGTCATGGGTTGTTTTCTTGGGTTGTATTTGTTTTGGTTTGTGTTTCTTTGCATCAGTTTATATTTAATCACATGAATTTCCAAACAGAAGACTCTAGAGATTGTTATCACAGATGGACTAAGAAAGTGCTGGGACAGTTACTTGTGTATGGCTGCTGATGGCAGAACTCTGAAATGCTTTGCAATTGTAATATGGAATTCTGTGATCATTTGGGTGCATGTGTTGGATCTGGGGAGCCTTGTCCATTAATGTGATGTTCCTTATTCTCCCTGCTTTCTGTATTTCAAAGAACACTACCTGGAAAACTTCAAATTTTGCAGTATCTAAATAAGTTTAGGTAATTTTACACACTGAGTGAATCATCTGCACCTTTGATAATTTTTTTAAGGCTGTGCCTTGGGCTGTATTGAAGACAAAATTCTCCATGTTTTCCCATTACTTGAAGGTGTCAAACTAGGCAGAATCATATAGAGGTAAATGCTCCTCCACTAAATCCAGCTATGGAGGATCTTGATTTGGTGCAGTTCTTGTTATTTTACTGGAGAAAGAGTTTGGATTAAATAAGACAAGGCAGAAAGGTGACATAATTTGTGTGTTGATCTGCTGTTCATAGAAATGCCAAAGCTGCACAACATGAGGAGGAGGAGGCAGTTTTTAGCAGTGAGCTGGTGAAGGTAATGCTGCTTTCATCCATGGGAAGTCCCAGCTCACTTATTTTTATTTAATGCTGGGCTAAAGATTGGGTAGATTTCCTCATTCCGTTAAATTCAGTGGCAGAATTGGTATTATGAAATGAAATCAAGTTTTCATTTTGAGCTCTAAGAAAGCTGAGTTTTGAAGAGGGATGAAGGCAGTTGCACAAAGAACCACTTGTCATTAATGTTTTTATTTGTTCAAAACTTGCTGTACAATCTTGCAAAACCTACTTGTTAATTATGAAGAGTCTATGCAGATGACAGTCAAATCTGGGGGTGGGAGGGAGGAAAAAGTCCTTTATTCCGTCTTAGCTTAAGGTGGAAACAACATATTGTATGTACTCAGAAGAAAGACAATGTAATTAAATGAAAATATAGATTAGGACAGCCCACTCTTAAAATATACAAAAGTAAGAGAAGTAATACTTAATCTAACTTAGTATAGTTTCTTACAAAGCTACAGTTCTTAAAACAATTAGAAAGATACTGCGTATATTGAGATGCTGGAAGGACATAGTACTGAATTGGTAAGAATTCTTTATTTTTTCTCTAATAAGAATAGCAGCAAAAATCCTTGTAAAATTATTTTTTTAAAGGTATGTTAACATACATATTAGAGGTTAGCTTACTACTGCTTTCAAGCAAATTAGTAAATTCTAAACATCATGTTAATGGTGAAAGGATCCCTTTAATTTCTGCTACACTCAAGTGTGTGGACATTGGATGTTTTATAGTATATTTTCTGGGAGGGTGGAAGAAAACGTTGGAAAGCTGAAGGCTCAAGATGTGACAGCATGTTCAGGATTTTGAATGATGAGTATAGTTGTTGCCATAATTTGTACCTGTCCATGGACACATCAACTGTTGAAAATAGAATGCAGCTGACATTTGTGGAAATAATTTTTTATCATACTATAATTTAGAAGTGAAATATCAAAATAAAATATTTTTGTTCCATTTCATTCATTGGGCTTTTCTTATGCTATTAAAAGAAATGGCTTAAAAGTGCAATCAGTGGTTTTATCCCTCACACTTTGAGTGCAGTTCCACACAGCACACAAGCAGCCAAACCTGCTAACTGCTCTTCATCCCCTACAGCTGGGAGGGAAACAGCTGTTTTGATGGGTGTTTATTATGGCCAAGCAACTCTAAGAAACTTTAATTTCTAAAACTTCTGTATTGAACAGACTGGGTCTGATTTTATTTCATTTTTTAATAAAATTGTGTTATTGTGATTTTATGTAATTATTTTTCTTATATCCCCCCTGAAGGTCTACCAGTACATGGTTGTTCTGTATGCCAAGTGAAACCTATCCACAGGCACAAAACTGTAATAATCCGGACTGGATTAATTCTGTCAAAGAGGACATGAAAAATACTTAAGATTTGAATGTGGGTTTTTTCATCCAAGTAGATTTCAAAGCACTGTTCCAGTCAGTGAATGTTCCAAACTGTAATTTTAGGGGTGAGCCTTGAAACCACTGTGATTCCTTATGTTGCTCAGGTAAATGAAGGGAATCTAGTTATGTAATGTTAGATACAATAATATATAATATAATAGACTTAATAGTTATAATGGTAAAAATCCATGCAAGAAGAAATCAACATCTGCAGAATTTTCTTCACCAGGTAATAAAAAGATTTAAGGCTGTAACAGCCAAGGCTGATTTACAAAAATCAAATTTTTTTCCAGACTCTCCTGGTAGGATCACAGGCCTTGACAATAGATGAAAGATTGAACTAGCATGAGTGCCTGTGTGGAATGCTGTCCTGTTGGGCTGCTGATTTAGTTGGAATTCTAACTATGTAGTTGCTACTGGTGTGCAAAAGGATCTGTTTGAAGAGAGGCAGTCTTGTTGATTATGAGGCAGGTGAGTTTATTTCATGGTCGTCCATCAATTTGGCATTTTTTCTCCACGAGGTAAGTATGTATCTGTGGTTTCATGTAATTCTAACACATCTGCTCGCTATGCAAATTTTGTATTATCCCTTTAACTGTAAATCAACATCAAATTGTTCAGAAAACTTGCTCTGAATTTTTGTAGTAGCCATCCAGGTTTATGGTAAGGTTTTACTCAACCTAAAATACTTCGCTATTGATAATCTGAATACATTTTCCTAGGAACACAGCATTTCTTACAATATTTCTTTAATATTACATTTCTTAATAGCCATAGAACCCTAGATTATACCAAGGGCTTGGGAAACTGATACCATGTTTTTTCCATTTTAAACTAAATTAACCTTTAGAGGCTACACTCTGTCCTTTATTGGAAAATTGACTATTTCCAATAAATGCAAACCAAGAATTCTTCATTACCTTTGACAGTACAGTAAAAACCCTAAAAAAAGAAGTTGCCTTTTTCATGGTTAAAATTTATTTCTAACCCAATTACAGAGGATTAAACTTGTCAAATTGGATACCTTGCATAACAGAAGACAAACACTTGGAGAATGGGCTTGTTCATTTATTTTTTCCACAATTACCAAACTAAAGTGTTTTAAAGAAAAAAAAAAAAAGCCAGAAGGATCTTGCATTGAAGAAACCATTACCAGGAGTATTTTCAGGGCAGCCAGCTCCTGTCTGCTGAAAATAATTTACAGTGCAAGTTGTAGAACTATAATCGCGATATAAAAGTCTTTTTTGGCAACATCTTTTAATGTTCCAGAAGGCAGTGGCCACACCCTTTTTAGTAATGCTTTATTTCTCAGGTGATTCAACCAATCTCAATGGGTCTGGTTATGAAATCAGACACTAATGATGGGAGTGGGACATAGATCAGGACACTTGTTTGGTGTGTCACAAGGCAGAATTTTTTTCATCACAAGTGCACAGCTGGTCATATAAAACAAGTGTTCTTCTCCTCATGTTGCATGAGAACTGGGTAGGAATTAGATAAAATATAGGAAGTAGATCCACTTGGGAACAGGGGTGGGCTGGTGTCAGCTGAAGGCAGAATGCAGGGTGTCATGGCTTGGTCTTGAGCCATAATGGCGATTCTTTCAGCAGTCTGTGGTTTGTATTTGGTTAGAGATTATTGCTGCAGCTTTGGTGTTTTGCAGTAACTTGTGTGATGGAACCACAGGGCACTGGTTCATGTCCTGGCATTCTGTGGTACCACTGCAGCAATCATCTACTGATGGAGCACGGTGGGAAACAGTGGGACAGCAAGAACAGCAGAAGGAGGAAGAGGTAGATTTGGGGCAGATGTTAAGCAATGTTTTATTTCCTTCACAACACCCTGCAGAGACCTCTGAAGTGTGAGGTACCTCAGGGCAGACTCTGCAGGAACCTGTTTCAGCCCCGTAGCACTCCTTGGTACTCCTGTGGAAGTGCATTGCTTGATGAGAACTTGGGTTGCAAGAATGACTCCTTTATAATTTTGATGAAAATCTGCAGTGATTTCATTGCTGTCAGTTACATCATACTTATTTCAAAATAATTAAAAGTGAGAATTAGACAGACTTGTCTTTAGCAATGTCTAATAGAGGGGATGTACCTGTAAAAGCCATGAGTCATCAGCAGAAAGGAAACCAACTGCTCTCTGTTGTAGCTTTTGCAAACATGCCAAGGTGTGTTTAGGTGTTAGGAAGGAAGTCACCATCTCTTTGTTGAACATTTGGACAATGCTCAGCTACTGAGGGTGGAGTGGGAGTAATAGTGACAGTGAATCAGGAAAGCAGGGCAGGATTTGCGTTGCTGAACTTCACCCTCTTTGCTTAGACTGCCTTCAAACCTGAGAAATACTAGGACATTTATTTGAATTTTCCTGTTTTTACCCTTGAATTGGCTTCCTAAACATTTTTTTTCAAAGTTTAACAGTCAGATATCATTGTGTTTTTAAGATAATGTTTTGGACTGAAGTAATAGTGCATTTAACAGTTTAATTTTATATTTTGCATACTAAAGAAGATTCCATGCTTGCTACAATTTTAAAATGCTGAACAAACAACTACAAATTGCATTATATAATTTATCATCTTTAAACCCAGGAAATACAAATTAGTAATTACTAAAAAGTGTTCTGTCTCCCCGGACAAAGCTTTTAGTTGATGTGGTTGAGCAGCTTCCACTTTGTCATATAATTATAAATGTTACGTCAACTAATTGTTCATTCCCTATGTGCATTAGTAAGTGGAAATTTTGTGGACACATGAAATACTCTAAAAGTTAAAGGTCTCTAAACAGACCATCTCTTCTCATTTCCTGGTAATGAATACCAAATAAGCTTTAAAACGGGGGTCTGGCGCTGTCACTTTCTGTGACGGACATGGTAGGTCCTCGATAAAAAATGGACATGCACTTTTGGATAACAAATGGACATGCAGGACTCTGCTTTTGTAACAGGCACTGCCAAAGCAGGGGGTGGGATGTCTGTTTTCCACGTTTCTTGGCTGCAGCTATGACAAAGGCTCAGTGTTTCAGGAATCCATCAGAAATTATCAGACCTGAGCAACCTCATAGATTTCTCCATTCTGCTTGTGTCAATGCTGCTGGAAGCCCTGGTTTTGTCCATAACCTGGTGTTGATTAAAACAAATCCCTGACTTTGCTATAGGGCAAGAGATGTACCAGGTCTCCACTCACCTGTGTAATTTATGTGAATTGTCACTTTAAGAGCAGAACCACCCCCCCCAGCTGTAAACTACTATGTAAAACTACTATGGCATCCTGATGGCTATTATCCAGTTGAATTATCCCTAGTTTGAAAATAATTCACCTTAAGAACCAGTTTCTTTAAATCTGATTTTAGTTCCAGAATGTTTTCTTACAGTATGGAGTTTAGAGGTTACTGTAGTATTCCAAAGTGAAGAAATGACATGGAATTAGAGACCTTTACCTAAAGCAAGGTCTGATGTCCATATGTCACTGTCACTACCACATTCCTAATCTCAGCAGTTAGAAACAACTGAGAGATGAAATCTCATTACAAGATGTTGGTTTAGAAAGGCCAAGCCATAGTTAATTATTAGTTATTCTACTCTGAAGTGTTTCTAGTGTATGGGTTACACAATATGGTGAGCTTTATTATTGTTTTTCCATTGGCTGTTTTATGTTGGCAATGCTACTACTGCAAGAGACCTACCACCTACATTTCATTTGAATTTAAGTGATGTAAATGTTAGTTTTTATTATTATTATACTGATTTCAATTACAGAAAACAAGATTTTCTTTACCAGGCACGGTACAAACAGATACCAGAAAGAGTCCCTCATCTAAAGTGCTCATCATCTACATGCTGCTATCTTCACATCCCTGTATTTTTCCTGGTCAATAGGATTTTTGAGTGTATTTCCATACTACTACTTTTGTCCAACTTACCACCTATACATTATTTGTCACTATTTTCTCCAAATTTTTAACCTAATGGGATTTACTCCTTGCTGTTAATCTCGCTGGAGATACTTAGCGTGGTGCGGTACCCCTTGCCTTCCTTTGGTCGGTGTGCCTCCCTAGCTGTTCCCAGCCCCGGCTCGGCTCCCTTTCCCTGCCCCGGGCGGGCGGCGAGGCGCGGCGAGGCTGGGGCGCTCAGCCCGGAGCCCCGGCAGGGAGAGAGACAGGTCGGGGTGCCGAGGCAGCTGCTGTGGATGAGCAGCGCAGAAGGGACATGCAGCGGAAGGGAAGGACAGGACACAACCGAGGAGCAGATGGGAGCCGCGAAAGGGGAGCCGGAGCGGGAAGGGCGGGGAGCCGGGCGGGGCCGGCGGAGAGAGGCGGGCGGCGGGGCCAGGCGAACACACACACCGAGACACATCGCTTCCCTCCGCCTGCCCTGACAGCCGCCCCGAGCCCCGGGACCACCGCGTCCCTCCGCCGCCGCCGGCTCCCTCTGCCGCCCTCCCTCTGCCGCCGGGCCGGGGCGGCAGCTCCGCCAGCCTCATGCCCGGAGCGGAGCAGGAGCAGGACGGCACCAGGTGAGTGCTGTCCCTGTGAGGGCTCTGGCGGGCTGGGCGGGCGCTGCTGGACGGGCTCGGCTGCTCTGGGGCAGCGGGAGGCGGCAGTGGCGGAGCTGCCCTGGGGTCGCTCCGCGGGGACCCGCCGCGCCTGACGGGACTCGGCGCGGAGCGCTGGCGGCGGTGCCACGGCGGGTCGGGAAGGGACTCCCGCCAGCTCCTGCTGGGGAAAACGGGGCTCGTCCTCGTCCCGCTGCTGTCCCCGCTCCGGCGGTGCCCCGCGCAGGGAGGCCGCAGCCCGCTGCCCAGGGCGGTGAGGGGCCCTGAGGGGGCGGCACCGGGCCGGCGGCGCTCGACCCGCTCCCTCACGGCTGCCTTCATTCGTTTGTGCTTTTGAAAAACTTTCAGCGTTTGTTTAGTGGCAAACCTCACACGAGTGTCGGTTTCCAGCGAAGGGCCGCCCTGCCCGGAGCCGGCCGCCTCCTCTGGGCCCCGCAATGGGTATCGAGGAGCGGCTGTGCCCCGCTGCTGTGTGCCTCGGCGGGGTTTGCCCGCAGCCCACCCTCGGCCCTGCCCTCCGCCCGCACGGCCCCCGCCTCTGGGGAGGAGGTGGAAGAGGCTCGGGCCGAAGGGAAAGCGGAAAAAAACAAACAGAGAGCGTAACGAGTTACACTTGTGGAGCGAGGCTCGGCAGCCCTGCGGGCTGTGCTGGGAGGCAGCGCTGCTGAGCGGGGCTGCAGCCCGGGCTCTGCTCCGCAGGTGAGTGCAGTGCAGTTGGTGCGCTGCTGCTCATCTCTGCTGTGCTCGGGAGCGGCCAGGACCTGTGATTTACTGCCGAACCATTTGCGTTCATGCAAGAAATTCAACTTTGGTAATTTAAATTATTTTTTAAAATTTATTTTTATATGGTTCTTAAATTTTATGAGTATATAAACGTTCTTGTATACCTTTTTCATGTATACCTACATTCATTAATGCAATTTAAAGTTAAATATTATCATTCAGTATATTTTCCCAGTGAAAAGGCAGAGGAAATTCCCTCATCCTCAAACACTTGCTATAGAATTAATATGGTTGCATACTTATTTCCATAGCATGTACAGAGGTCTGCCAAGTCCAACAAGTTATGAGATGGATGTTGTATCTGTACAGGATTTGGGTTCAGAATGGGAGAAGCCATGGGATTTGGAAACAAATGGAGCTAGGTATTTATTGCAGAATAATAATGCTTGCAGAATGTATTTAGTAGAGTATGAGAAACAGAATTGCCCAGGTGCAGATGAAGTAAGGGAATGCACAGGGATGTCTCTGGCTTGTTGTTTAGTGATTTAGTCTTTCTATTTAAATTTTTCATGTGTATGACATGATACCTGTTCTTGGTAAATGTTTGCTAGCCAGTTTCAGTAAACAAAATAACATATTGTTTTGAACAGAGATCCCATTCACTTTCCCGTTGGAGTGGTGTGTATGGGTGAGCAGTGTGACAAGGCCTTGTGACCCGTGAAGACACTGCAACATTCAGTATCATTCCCTGTGCATTCTCTCAGACCTCCGCTCTGTTTTGAATAGCTCACTTCTTCTCAGGACTGCTTTTGAGTAGACAGTTGCTCTGGCGTGATTCCAAGTTTTGGGAGTTGTATGTGCACATGATTTGGAGGTGTATTATGTGGAGTTGCTTCCAGCAAGTGGCCAGTGAGACCACATGGCCTTAAACAAAACTGTTTCGTTTTGCTGCTCATTAATTGAAGTAGGTGATACCTGCTTCTGCTTGGGAGTTTATGTGTAATACCTTCATATTGACTTAAGAGCTTTTTCCTGTGTTAAAAAGCTCCTGAGTGTTTCTTTTTTCCTATCTCAAATCTTTTGCTTTCGGTGTTAAAAAAAATTAACGTGACCTCTTACATTTTGTTTATGCTGGAGTTTTATTTGTATGTTTTCAGTGGTTTAGGTTTTTGAACAATCTCTTTTGATGAAAGGGTTTTTCTGAGTATTTTTTGTGGAAGTATCTGCCTGCTGCTACAAATTCTGTAATGAATGCATTTAGAATCCTTTTGGAGTGCTTTGTGTGTGTATTGTGTTATATTGCAGACACCTTATATTAAGTGTTTGAGAAGTGCATTTGGAGAAGTAATATGTTGCCATTTTCTTCCTCTGTAATATGGCGGAAAACTGGCAAATGATGTTTGTGGAAGACTCTGTTGTTTAACTTAAGTAGCCTCTATGTAAGTTTCTTTGTTTTTTTACCAAATTGTGCCTCTCAACTTGTGGGGGGATGTTGTGGATTCTAGTTGTTCGGGTCACATGAAATCTGGAATTAACAAGTGGCTCAGGTCTTACACAAGTCTTTGTAGTGTAGTAGCTAAAGATATTGGAAAATAAAGGACTCGGTAAATATGCTCCAGTAATGTGGGATTAACACACACCCTGCTTTGTGTTTGACTATAACAGCTACAGAGTAACTGTTCTGAAATAAATGGTTATTAGCACATGGCTGTGGTGGTGTGCAACCCCAAATGTACTATAAAGGATGTGCAAACAAACACAGGCTGTTCTCCTCTGCGGTGCCAGCCAGAGTAGAACGTGCAGGGATGTGCTGTCAAGTACCGAAATGTGGGCAATGATTAACCAGCAGGTGCTCAGCACAGCCCAGGATCAGCTGAAGGGTTCCTGGCGAAAGGATCAGGCTGTTAATACCTAAACACCAGGGCATGTGCACATTCATTCACCTCCTGATCAGGTGCTGATGAGTAGCCGAGGGGAGGCTGCTGCCCTGGCTGGAGGAGGTCGTTTGCACCAACATGTCTTACCCAGACCACTGCTGAGGGCAGTACTTGAAAGTATGGCCACGAGTAAAATCCAGCAATTCCTTCAGAAATAATTGTTTAAACTGGTCAAGAAGAAGAAGCCTTTATGTTCTTGGCAATAGAAGAGGGGGTTTTGCTTTTTGTGTTATATCATTATATATGCAATCGGAAATCTAACTATAAGGGTGCCCTATACCATTTTTTTCTCCTTTCTGTATAGAGTTAATTACCTTCACAGACCTCTAGTTGCCCTCATAGCTCTGCAGGTGTAATCAATGTGTGGTACAACTTGCATTCAGAAAAGTTTTCTGGCTTTCACACCACTGAAGCTTGCATAAACTTGGAAAGTTGGCAAGAATTATCTGGACTTGTGTGGTTTCTGTAGAACAAGAACAGCTGCTCTGCTGGTATAATCTCTCAGACATTTCAGTTGTTAAATAGAAGTGGAGCTTTTGTTAGTTTATTTTAAATACTTCATAATTTCTTCTAAATAATTTTTCAGGATTATAACTGGGAGAAGAGAATGTCCGTGACACTGTGTGTACGGTATCAGGAATCCTACTGGTTTTATTTTAAATGTAACCCTGTGTCTGGGTGTAGTATTCCCTCAGAAGGCTTTGTCTGGACTATCCCCTATTCCCACAGACAACAACCAGCTCTTTGGACAGGATGTATTTTGGGGGTGACTGTCTCCTTCTGCTTGTGTATGCCCTTCACTTGGGACAGGTTAAAAGCACATAGGAATTGCAGCACCAGCACGTTTGTATGGACACGAGCAGTGATGAGGGTATCTCAAACCTGGTATCCCCCTGTGGAGGTTCTTTTGTGAGTAGGAGCCCTAAAATTCTTTGCCTACAGAAGAAGGTGCTGTCAAAATTAGCATCTGTTGATGCTCCATAGATAAGTAATTAATATCCTAGATAAAAAACTCACTCAAGTGAGTTGATTGCTGTGTTCATCTTGCCAACTTTCCCATGTAGGTTTGGATTCTGACTGGGCTTAGCAATTGCAGGTGAAAAGCTGTAAAGATTGAATTTTAGGACAATACAACTCTTTGTCTGCCATTCAGTGTATTAAATAACCAAGAAAATAAATGCAAGGCCAGCTTGACCGACTTCAATTAAGTGTATTAAACTGTGCAGTAATCCTGAATGAAATAATCATCATTATTAAGACAGTAGGCTGAAAGGATCATAATTTTAATTTTAGGCAGAAAATATGACACCCTTCCAGGCAGATAAAATGTTGAACCTGCTGCCATTTCCTGGCAGTGATGATTCTGATAAAGGAAAAATGAGTAGGGTTTGTCTCAACTGTGGTGGTATTTCTTTTGGTTTTCATTTGTACTTAATGTGTTTTTGTTGAGGATAAACCTCTTTATTATGAGGGAAGCAGGAATATGCTGAAAGGATGAGAAGAATATGAAAAAAGAGACAGTGGTTGCATTAATTTTACACTGGGCATGCACCCTATATCTCATTTTTCTTTTTTTTTCTGAGTCTGCCTTTACCATGAAAAAGATTGAATTTAGCTGCTAGTTTCAAAACACGCGTCTTTTTTGTTTAGTAAATTGTTCCTTAAATTGACTTAGCTTTGCATAGCCCTTTTAATATTCTTTGCAGAAACAACAAAAATATATTTCTGGAAATAGTTTTCCTCTAGATAAAATCTAGATTTAAAAAATCATAGAAAAAGATCTTTGTGTTTCATTGTTACTATTTTGAATAGCAACTTAGCGCTTGCTTTCAAATACAGAAGTTTGAGGAGGATAGAGTTAAATGGATCTTAAATTGCTGGTTGTATGAGTCACTAAATTGGGAACATAAATACTCATATTCTTTGGAAAGAACCTCTCAACATTGTTTTCCTGCATAGTGTCAACTGCAAAACACAATGCAGTATGTTTAGCTGAAAGTAGTTGTATTTGCATTTGAAATAATAGTTTACGATAAAAGTCAGATAACTTTTTGCTTGTCACACTGACTAAAGTCTGCAGTGGAAGCTGCGTTATTATACTGTTGTGTTTTGTTTGCTTGCTTTGTTGAAAATAAATAAAAACTTGGAGAGGGGTAAATGGGCAGTGCTGGAGAACTAGCCCTGCACGCTCACAGAAGGGATAGGTTGTTTTGTTTGCTCTCTGATGCTGAAGCCAGAGACTTGAAATGGGAACATCTCGATCTTTTAGTCCAGAGAGAGATTTGTCTCAGGATGACATATGTAATTTCGACATCAGTGACAAAAAAAAAAAAAAAAAAATCATGGTATCTGTGTGTATTGAGTAGAATATAGTACTTAGTGTTCTCTGTATTCTGCTTGAACAGTGTATTTAATTTTATGTGTCTATCTTCTGCATCTTAAACCTTCTCTTTAAAATGTTTTGTTGAAGTCTTTGCAAGTGTTTCATAATGTTAGATTTTGTCCTAATCAGATGAGAGGTTTGGTTGCATGTTTTAAGATAAAAGAGTATTGAATCATTAATTTTTTTTAATTGATATGGCAATCCCTAAAAGTGATGACAAAGCTCACAAACATTCACTATTGTGCCCTGGACTGCTCAAGTTTGTCTTGAAACCACTGACAGCTCCTGATAACTTTGCAGATTGGACAGCGTGGATGAGTCCTTGCTCTTCAATTTATCAGTGATGGAGACAGTATTATACAATATGCTGATGTGCAGGACAGACTAAACCAGCAGTCTCAATTCTTGTTCTTTCCTGAACAATAACCTGCTTAGAAAAGTCTGTGTTTGTATTGTGGGAGTAGAACATCTGCATGTACTTGTCTGTGGTGACCCTGCTGTTGCTGTCTTCCATATAAATGTATTTAAGTGGTTCTGAAAGCTGTCTGAGATGTAACCATGTCCTCTCTTTGATGCTGGGAGACTTCTCCAGGGGCTTTCATTGAATGTATTGTTAGATGGGTTGTAATGCAATTGGTTGCTTTCCATTTCTTTTGGTATTTTTTAGGGAAAAGAGCTAAGGCTCAGTTAAGTAAAGGACTGGCTCTGTTTACAGTGTTGTCTCATATGGGCTGTATTTCTTCAGTGTGGAGCACTCTTTCATGTCAATGCTCTGGTTTCAGCCTGTAATGAACTTTTATTTATTTATTTAATAGTTGTCTTTTAGCTTTTAACATATGTTGTGCTGAGAATAAGTACAACATTGACGCTATTTCAGAACTAAGTATTGTCTTTTATATATGCTGGATAGACTGTCCCACTGTCTATGTATGTGTGTGTATGGGAGAGGGAGCAGGACTCAGTACTTGCTGAGGCAGGATCATTCCATTACTTCAAAGCTTCTGCTCTGTCATCTTGAAGAGTTCTGACAGACTCAACAAAATGTGCAGCATCTGTGGTTCTCCGAACTGCTGCCTGCAAATATCTTTGTATATATGCTTGTGTTAAGTACCTATATAAAATTTAACTGCACTTCTGAAGAGGACAGAAGGCGAATTCTTTTAATGAGATGCCTTCAGAACAGGAATAAAAACTCTCAAAAATAGGTGTTTGAAGAGGTCCTCCAAAACCTCATTCTTTAGTGCATCAGGTGCAATTTTAAAGACTCCAGGGGGGTAAGCAATGATATGCAACATGTGTTCATTGAGGTCAAAACTTGAAATAACCATGGTGTGTGTAAAACCAAGTTTATGGTATGCTGGGCTTGGGCTGAAGTGGTCATACAAAGTGGAATTCTCAGCACTGGCTGCTACTTTGAAATATTCATCAAGAGCTTCTTGAGTTTTCACTCTGGTGTCACTGAAGTATGCTGTAGTGGCATAAAGATGTTTTGCAACTGCCCTATCTGAAAACCTCAGAAAAACAATTTGAAGAAAAGATTGTTTTTAGAATTTGTTGTTATGCAGTTAAACAGTGAAGTTTGTTTTAAACGTGCCCTTGAACACATTGTTTGCCGAAGGCGGCAGCTGGCTGGGAGCTGAGTGCACTTCAAATGGGAGATACTTGTGTTTGCTGACTTTGGGTGTGGAAACTTTTTCAGAAAGCAATGCAAGGGTAAATATGTTCATTCACTAGAAATGGCAGATTTCAGGCAGTTGGCAAGGAAATGAGAAGTGGCCTCTTTAGAGATATTGCACTACATCTGCTAACTGGTAATCAGCTCACAGGTTTTGTGAGCATGAAGACATTTGCTTCAGAGAATGATGGTGGAGAAAAACACCTTTTGGTGAAAGAAAAACACATTTTTTTCGTTGTAGTAGATGCACATTACTGCACGTTACATGGTGATGCTATTGCCTTCTTTTTCATCAAAAAGAATAACAGTTTCTGCATTGAGGTATCTCAGAGTTCAGAAAAGATTTTTTTCCCCTCACAGTTCTCTTAAATAAGTACAAGAAGATACTATTTCAACAATGCAAAGAATTTTAGTGAGGGTGAGGAACTGTGGGAACATGTTGCCTCAGAAGATATTAATTATTTTTACTTTAACTGTTGTGAACAGCTGTTGAATGATATGTTATTTTTTAACTACTGCTACTGTGAATATCTTGTCTGGAGATACAAACAGGGAGTGGAGGGAAAAGCAAAAAGTATTTTTAGCCTGAGGTTCAAAGTGTATCTATACTTTGTAACACAAGGTGGGGCGGGGGGGAAGGAGGAGGAGAAAATGGGCTTCTTGTAGGAAACCAATTTTTACAAGATTGGCTAATTCTTACCCCATTCTTCTAGATAAAAGTCACAGGTTTGAGCCTGTGGGGTGTTGTGACTTCAATACTTTACTTTTCTTGAGCCTTCTCTTGTTTTTCTGTTCAAACGATCCTGCAGTGCTGCTCTGTGCAGGTGTTCAGGGGCTTGCTGTGCTGTACTACAGCCTTTCCCCCTGCTTTGTTTTTGTCCACGTAAGGGCAATTGTAGAACTCACAAAATTAAATACAAATTAATAAAATATCCTTAAATGTAACCCACTTGTCAGTATTTGAGCTAGTGGCTTACCACTGCTAAGCTTTTCTCTACCATTATGTGGTGTAAGAATCTACTGTAAGGCAGATGGACTGATAAGGCTTCAGGTAAACAGAGTTCATGTTTTTAATGGAAGCATAGAAGAGATAACATAGGAGAATTTTGGGGTGCGTGTTTCATTCTGGGGACTCCAGTGTTAAGCAACCTATACTTGGGCATAGAAGACTAAGTATTCTGAATTTCAGGTGTCTCCTCAAAACCAGCAAAGATTTTTCTTCAAAGCTGTTTGCTCAGTAAGATAGAGACAGTAGTGTTAAATATAGTTGCTATAAATAAACTCTTCGGCATTGTTTTCCTATGTTTTTGTTCTGCAATTGCTTTTTGCCCACTTCCTGCTGTTAGAGCACAGCACGATCTCTAGGACAACACCTAATTCAAGTGCGTGTCCCTCATCTGGAACAGGCAAGGTTCAGTGTGCAGAGGCTGAGGAACAGAATGCATCTGAGCACTCTCATAAATTAATATTCATTGACTTGTCTTGGCATCTGGCTCCAAGTTATTAGGAGGGAAGATGATAGATTTATTTTCCTCCTTCAGGTTTCATCATGAACCTTGCCTATGCCATAAAGTTCAAGTCCAAACAAGAGCTGGAGGGTGATATAGAAAGAGGCACCTGTGAACAGCATATCTTTTTCTGAATGTTGTTCTTTTGCTTCTTGAATTGCATTTCATTTTCTAAGATGTTGTTGTTACTAGAGGCTGATTTCTGAGGACAGTGGTAGTATTCTGACTGTGTGCATGTATTTTTTAAAAACACATACAGAATTTTCATTTGCTAGTTTTAGCTTTCATTTTGTGTGGCTCACTTTGAATATAAACAATATTTTTTGGAGATCATAAGCCTTACAATTTTCTTTCCACAAAAGAAAATTCAATTTTATTTTAGACCTACTTCATGAAGCAGTTTGTATTCACTAGAAATATGTCTACAAAATATTCTTAATGCTTGAAAAAATATATCCCCGTTTTACATATTTAAATAATATTTTTTTGTTTAAAAAAAATTATTTATTCTCAAGAAAGGGTCCTAAGGGAAGTCTGTGGCACATGAGTAAGGAGAGAATCTACAGTCTGAAAACTTTTAATTGAAATTACTTTCAAGTAAGAGAAGTAGTGGTAATATTTGGTATCCATGGCTTTGTAAAGTGTTGACAGATACCAATTTTCTGTTTGCCATTTAGAAACTAAAAGCCTGTGGTATTTTGACAAGGTCATAAAACTTGTCAGTGTTGTGGGGATCAGCTGTTTAATTACCTGTTGCTCTTGGTAGAGAGTGAACAAGGACCTGTGTGGACCTGTTGACAGGAATAGTGTGACAAGAGTATCGCTGAAGCTTGTCAGAGTCACTGCTGTCCCACCTCTGAAGGGTGGCTGGGGAGAGCTGCTGGATGGCAAGCCTGGCTTGGCCTCCAAACCCTGACAGTGCCTCCATCCCTCCAGGCAGGAGCCAAGGAGGATGAGTTGAAAGGAGCTGATGCAGATGACCAATACAGGCTCATACAGACAACAATCACTCGAGGTGCACAGTGTGCTGCTGTTCTCAGATATTAGGCTGGGAAGGTGAAGGAGTTGAGAAGTATGACAAGATGTATTCCTCTCTGTATTACTTTGTGGTTTTCTTTTGCAGACCATCTGAGAACATAAATTGGGCTAATGGCATATTTCATTTATTTTCTGTTAGATCAATATCAATAACCTTTGTCATCAATTGTTCATAGAAAAGAATAACACAGTAACTTTTATCACTTCTGTGCTCTGCTTTTGCTCTAGTTTGAGTGTGGAAGTCTCAGTGCAGAGATATGCATAGAGTGTTGGCTTGGAGATTTCCAAGGGTGGGGAGGAGAGTGCTGAAAACAGCTTTGTTGTTTGTTTTTTTTAAATCATACATTGAACAGTTGTACTGCTGTAGTGCCAACTCACAAGTGAACAGTGGAAGTTGTACTTTTTTTTCTGTAATGGCAACCTTGTGGTTTTGTAATCTGAATCTTTCACCTTCCGACTCTGAGAGTTAATGGACTGCTTCTAACCTTGCCCCGAGCCTTTGATCTGACTGTATGGGTGACTGTAAGACGAGGTCAAACTCTTGTTGCCATAACTTGTGTGATCATTGAAGCATCTGGGCTTTCCCCACGTTAGGAAATTGCTTCCTCAAAACGGGAAACTTTGCAGATGTTAAGTATGGACTCCTGCAATGTTGCTTTAAAATGTATTTAAGAACAACTCTCCTCTTCCTGTGCTACTATAGAGAAGCAAGTAATAATATAGTTTTCAATACATGTTGCTGCTGAGCCAGTTTTAGAATTACTAGATTTTTTTGTGTGGATTTGTTTGGTGGGCTTTTTTTGTTGTTGATTTGATTTGGTTTGAGTTTTTGTTTTGTGTTTGTTTGGTTTTGCTGGGTTTTTTCTTTTTCTTTTTTTTCTTTTGCTTTTTTCTCTGTGCTGTTTTTGTTTGTTTTTTGTTACTTTTTGTTTCTTCCAAAATGATGCACTTCAGAATCAAAAGTAAATTTGAGGTCAGGCACTGATCCAAAAAGAGGTCAGATGACTGAGTCTCTGTTCCTGCTCTCAGAGAGGTGAGGCTTCTGTTATTTTCCAATTCCAAATAGTTTTTTAGATCTTTAAAACAAGATTTCAATGAACAAATTTGCCCAGAAATAGACTTTTATCCCTCTTTATTATGAGTGATGTTTAAAAAAATGCAAGATTAAGGACCTGTTCTTGCAAATCCATTCTGGTTGCTCTGACAGGTCAGTTCCACAGGCTCTGTTCACAGCAAGGGGCCACCAAAAACAAGACATTAATGTCAGTGAGAACCAGAGTTTGGTTGCTGGTCGTGGGACTTGTGTCTGATAAACATGCTTGCCAGGGCTGTTTATCTACTCTTGCCTGGGCAGAATTTTGAAACGAAGATGGGCATTCTCTTCAGAGCATTTATTGTGTGCAGGTTGGCCATATCTACCTGCCAGTGATGGACACGTGCCCTGTACTCAGCTTTTCATGCTGTCCCTGAAATCTGTCAAGTCACCTTTTGTTCCAGTTTTCACACAGGTTGAACCAGCTTTTTAATGGTTCTCTGTACCTTCTTGAAAAAAGTAAGGGATTATTATCTTGACAAGCACAGCCTATTTTCTAGTTATTTTCTAGCGCTGTTAATTAATGTACAGCTGAGCCTGATTTCTGTTAATCAATTATGTCTTGTGCTGATCCTAATAGAAACCAGGTGTCAAATTAAGTTGACTAAGATGACTTTGATGGCTAGAAATAACCTGCCCCCTTTTAAAAGAAAGCAGTGGTGGTGGGAGGGAAAGCTGTAAGGCTCAAAAGTTTCAGGTTAACACTGTGGATCCTGTTACCAAAAAATAATTACTGTTTCATGGTGAAATTAACTTGCTCTTTGTAGAGTCTTCATTTGTTCTTGCCCTACAAGTCATTTACTGGAAACTTATTTGACCATATAGACCTTCTGGAAGTGATGTAACTTGGGAATTGCTATTGCCAGCACTGGAATATATCTGTGCTGTTTTAGAGAGGGACTTCAACCATGAATGAATTATTTTCTGCAAATCAGCAAAGTATGATCTTAAGTTATTAAAATATGCTAAAAAGCTTCTGTAAATCTTTACATGTCAGAAAATGAAGTTTTCTTCCCCATGCTGTGTGTGTGGATCGTTCCACAGCAGTGCTGGCTGTGGCTGCTGCTCTGAATTAACACAACTGCCATGATGCACAGCCCTGGATCCAGGCTTGCTGACATCAACTCTCTTGGCATGTGTTCAGAAAAGTAAACAGAAGACAATCAGTGTTGGGTTTGGCATAACTAGCAAGTCCATAAAACTGCCAAATCCTTCTCAGTGTATTCATCCAATTAATCCCATTGATGTAGGACATTTACTTAAATGAGTAAAACATACTGTATTTGGTCTTTAAAAGTTCTTGTCTTAAAGTTTCGGTTTTCTACATAATTAGTAACCAAAATCTTTACTTAAATAGCATTTTTCTTGTTTTTTGATGTTATTCTCTTGTAGAAAAAAAATGAATTCTGAAAGCTCAGCCCTTACTATGAGTAGCCCTGCTGTAATAAACCAGTGTGCCAGAGGAGGAATGGAACAAGAAAAAATTTGGTAAGCTTTACTTCTAATTTTCTAAGAGGTTAGTAGACAGCAATATAGGAGATGTAGTATAAAAATTAAGTAAAAGAATTGTTTGTTGTAACTGGTACATTAAGTCTGCATTATTTAATAACAGGGAAGAAAAAGCAGAAATAATTTTTTATTTTGGTTTTGAATTTTTAGCAGATGACATGGTACAGGGTGTCATGGGGGATGGGCAGTGGAAAAACTCCTGTTCCCTTCAGCAGTGCACCAGTTGTGCTCAGGGAATCTTTCACATATGGCAAATGTTTTAATCTCCCAATGCTGCTGTTATGCTGGGCTGTGCTAGTACCAATACCTTCAGTGCTGTGAGACTCCAGAGATTCCTGCCCTGGGAGGCACTAAAAAGTCAACAGTTTCTACTTTGTGTATATAAAAAATGTTACTCTGTACTGGAGGAAAAAAGCAATTGCAACGTTAAATGGTAGATGTGGACAAATGCTTACACTTGATAACAAATTTTTGAAAATTTGAAAATTGCTGCAGACCATGCAATTTTTAGAACCTGGTTTGGTGTTTTCCTGAAGGGAAGAGGGTGTTGAAAAGGTTTTGAGACTATTCCAGCTGGGCTAATGAGAGCCTTTTATTGAGAGCCTGCTGGTTTTTACTTGCTGTTGTTTGCTAGGGGTTTTTTACATTATTTATTTACCATATGGAAAACAACCAATAAATTCATGACAGGAAGCATGACACCCATGTGGACAAAAAGCTACCTTACATTGTTTTTGTAGCTGGAGAAATACTCTTGAAAAGCTGAAGAATTAAAGAAATATTACCAAGTCAATGTTCTGTTTCCTGTTGCATGCTTGTCAGGAAATCAAATAAAATCTTTTGCTTTGGTTTTTACGTAATATTCAATTATAGTACCTAGAAGTAGTTCTCTGTAACATTCTCAACAAAATCTTTGGATGAAAGGGCAGGATGAGGAAGACCTGTGACTTCCCTCCTGACTCACAGATCTACCAAGGGGTGGGAAATTGACACAAACACTTTTTTTCTTGTATCTTTTGCTGGGTTTTATATCCTGCTTGTGGTATTGATCTGATGACACTTCTGTTTAATATCTTTATCAATCATCTGCAAGAGGGGATCAGGGGCACCCTAGGTAAATTTGTAGATAACTCCATGGCAGTATTTGATCTGCTGGAGGGCAGAAGGGCTCTGCAGAGGGATCTGAGCAGGCTGGATCAATGGGCCAAGGCCATGGCATGAGGTTCAACAAGGTAAAGTGATGGGTCCTGCCTTTGGATCACAACAAACCCTTTCAGTTTTCCACACTGGGGGCAGAGTGACTGGAAAGCTGCCTGGCAGGGAAAGATCTGTGGGTGCTGGTTGACAGCAGCTGAACATGAGCCAGGGTGTGCCCAGGTGGCCAAGAAGGCCAGTGGCATCCTGGCTGTGTCAGCAATAGTGTGGCCAGTGGGACCAGGGCAGTGATTGTCCCCCTGTACTGGGCACTGGTGAGGCCACAGCTCAAATCCTGGGTTCAGTTTTGGGCCCCTCATGACAAGACACACATTGAGGGGCTGGAGTGTGTCCAGAGAAGGGCAATGGAGCTGGGGAAGGGGCTGGAGCACAGGTCTGGTGAGGAGCAGCTGAGGGAGCTGGGGGTGTTTAGCCTGGAGAAAAGGAGGTCCAGGAAGGACCTTTTCAAAAGCAGTGTAATGCATGTCTGCTTAGCTTTCTAAACTACTGTTTTTTATTCTGGGATTCTGTGAATACTAGAGCTGAATGGACATTATATTTTTCTCAGCCTAATAGAGTGCAATGGTGCACTGCCTTACTGCATTGTTTATTTATTGCTGTTTATTCATTGCCTGATTCTTGGAACTTATTTATGTTGTGATGGTTCTGGGTTTATTTTCATGAAAATGTGAGTATTGGTAAGGACTGGTGTTAGTCATAGCAAGATCAGAAATATCTACTGTTAAAAGTATACAGTGACAGTGTAAAATATTCAAAGAAGTCAAAAGCCTCCACAGAGAAAAGCCCTGAGCAAGACCTTATCTAGCATTTAAACATCACTTATGATGCATGTAAAAGGCTTTGATGTTGCATAAAGCCCCCTAAAAACAGAGGGCAGAGTAAATAATTGACTGATTCCCAGTTACCTTGTACAGCCATTTACCAAGTCTGCCATTCTGGTTCATCAGTGTTTCATATCTGCATAGTTTGGTGCCTCTACCAGATGAAAAAACAATTGAATTCTCAAAATTGCAATGCTTCGCTTGCTTCTGTTGCTTTTTCCCCTTCACAACATACATAATCAAAATGACAGCAGCAAAAGAATGGTGGTAGTAGCAGAAGTGTGACTGCTGTGAATGTCTGGTAACTGCAGGGTGTCATGGCAGAGTTTGTATGGGAACCAAATTAAGCTGCTCTTGATAAGCAGGAATGCTGAGGAACTTGGTGGATGGTCATAACATCAACAGTATCAGCTGTCTGAGCTGGTGTGGAATTGTGTTGAACAAATCAAGGCTTGAGAGCCTTGAAATTGTAGAAGCTCCTGATTTGGCAGATTCTCACTTTCTTAATGTTGAAAATTGCAAGAAAGGAACTAAAGATAAGGGAGCAAGTGGGAACTGTGTCAATTCATCCACACTTTCTGTGAAAGTAGGTGGCTGGCACATTGTTTTTCAAAACAAATGTGCAGAAGAATTGGAAATTTTCCAGGTTTTGTTACTGTGTGTGGATTTTAACATGCTTCCTCTAGGCTGGATCAAATCTTACTAGTCACTCCTTCGACATGGTACTGAGGATTAAGTCAGTAAGTATTTAATCCTTTTAAAACTCATAATTGAAATTTGGGGTTCTGTATGTCTCATGACAGAGTTTGTGGTGCCTTGACTTTCCATTTCTGTCTGCAAATACTCTGCCATGTTACTTACCAGGTATGCAGTGTTCTATGACAAAGTTTTCATCACTTTTAGACCAAATTTCTCTGAAAATGGTCCATGTTATGAATAAATAAATCTATACATCTTAAAACTAACCAAACAAGCAGTGTTATATGTGGACTCCAGTGCATTCTGACTCTGTACTTATGACTTGGCTTAAACTGAGTTTGAGGACAGAAACCTCTTTGAATATTTTCTTCTTTGTTTTTGTCTTATGCTGCAACAAATGGTTTTTGTTCCAGCTTTGCTTTCTAATCTGAGACTGGTGATTTTCTGGGAAAGGGAAGCTATTGAAACTCCAGTGTGTATAGTGAGAAGGAAGAGATGCTTACACACTGAATTTAGATACTGCAAAAACTAATTGTAAACCCAGCTCCATTATTGCATCCATTGAAAGAGAACAGCTTACAGTCATATCTTAATGTGCACATGTCTGGAAACTCTTTGGTATAGAAAAAGTAACATTCTGGAGTATTGTGCAACTTATATTTGAAGCTTTTTTTTAAAATAAATTAATCTATTTAGGAAAGAAATAGAAATAACAGGGTCAACTGAGATTAAAACTATACTTGAACTGACATCCCCATGACTGAATAAAAGCAAGATAGGCAAGCAATGTTGAGCAGCTGAAAATCTGCATCTTCACTTCATGAGGAAGTAGTAGATACCACATAGATCTTACCTTGCAGTCTGTGGTTTTAATCACACAGCCCTTCCTCAGTGAGGATCAGAATAGAGTAGCTAAATTGCTGCATACTGCAGCTCAGAGACAGACAAGTGCACAAGCTGACTCTTAGCTTGTGTGGGAAGTAAGGTTTCGTGACAATAAATCATCATGACTCTGTTGCAGCTTTTGCCAGCTGCTAGTTGATGAAGGAAGAATTATGTGTCTGGAATTACAGTAAGAAGAGAAACAAGTTTCACAACTTTCTGTTTCTCCTATATCCTTGTTTAATCAGTAGAAATGAGTCATCCTGAAGAACTGAATTAAACTGGCTCTAGTTAAGTGCAGTTTAACTGCAGATGTTTGATTACAAAAGGCACATGGATGTTTGGGGAGTATAAGGTTACAGTGTGTGCAAAAAGGAAGCTACATAAATTACAGATTAACACTTTAGATAGCGGGATAAAATTAATCTTATCTGTAAGAGGCCTTGATTTTGTTGCTTTCTAGTAATGTTTTATTACATTCAAAGAGAGAAAATGCTTTTCTTGGAAAGCTGAAAAATATTCAGGGTAGTTTACGTAACATAACAGTTATGACCAACTACTTTTAATAAAGCAGGTAAATATTTACTATATATATGAAATCACTTACGTCTTACCTAACTTTCCTTGTTTATTTAAAGTACTTCTCTGCCCATAAAAGGAGTAGTAGAATTGAAAATTTTTACAAGGGAATCACTTGCATTGGTACTTGCAGCCTGAGACCAGTCCCTTAAAGGAAGTGGATGGAGATCCAGGAGAGTGACGTAGGACATGGAGAGGGTGACTCACGAGGCTCTGTAGCACACCCCCAAACAGTGAGAGATGACAATGTGCTGAAATGGTTAAAGTAAGTGCACTCACCAACTGCTGACTGTGCCTCATGCACACATGAAATGGGCTCCGCAGCTGAAGAAAATATGCCCCAGAGGCAAGTACAAGTTTAAACATATGTTCAATCATCATGTCTTACAAAACTAAGTATGGCTTGCATTTCCTCATCCTGGATGGGATCAAAACCCTCTTGATTGCTGCCTTGAGAAAGAAAAGCTCTGGGGCTGCCCCTGGCCTGAGCCCACGAGGTGGCAGCCTTGGTTCGGGGGAGCAGCTCTGCCCGTTCCCTTTCCGGTGTCTGCTTGTTCTCCTTCCCCTTCCCACCCCACCCTTGCCTTTTTTATGGGTCTCATAAAGAAATAGCAGCAGAGGTGAGCTACTGATTGCTTGTTTAAAAAGCACCTTACTACGCTACGGCTGCTGCTAGTAGGTAATATTTGGTGGGGTTTTTGCAGGGGATTATTTTTTTTTTCTGTAGATCATCATTCTCTAGATTTCTGGATAAAGCTGTAATCTGCGTCTTGTACATGATTATGTTGTCTCTAGGTTATACTGCAAATAATTTTTATTGATAGTGTGTCTCTAAAAACATTTGCTGCATACTTGGTTATGACTCTATTGGACTCTACCTGCTTTTTCAGTGTTACATGTCTCTTTATTATAGCTGAGGGAGGGAGGTACAACAAACATTTCTGAAATACCTGATTGATTCCAGGTGAATGTCGAGAAATTTTTTTCCAAGTAAAAGGTAATGCCATCTTTAGGCTGCCCTTAATGGTGTTTTGTTTATGAACGTGTTGTTAGTGCACAGGCTGGTAACATGGCTTTTGTACTCTGACAAATAAGTTGAGCATTCACAGGGAGTGTATAGAGGCAGAGAAGTACATTTATTTATTTATTGAAGAGCTGAAGGGTGTTTTAAAACTATAACTTTGTTACTTTGCTGTAGGAAAAGAGCATAAAAATCTGTCACTCCACCTGTTTTTTAAAAGTATCTTCTTGTATTCTTCCATATGGGCTATCCTGGTGAAATCTAGAAAATAAATGTAGTAAAAATGTTACTTTGGACTGTGTGAGTAACACTCTTGGCTGGAACAGAAATCACTGGAAGGGAGAAGCTGAATCTGTATAGCTTTACATGAGGAACGAGGCTTTCATATTTTGGTACGTTAATTTTTTTTAAACTTACTTTCATTTTCCTCTTCTGTGAATTAGAGAAGTGCATACTGTCAGGGTAATAAATAGCACAGGTGATTAAGCTTGGATCACCAATGTTAATAACTAATACACTATGGAAGGAGGCCTCAGGATCCCTAACTCAGGTTTTGGTCATTTGTAAGTTGAAATTACGATTATAGGGATGAAAATGTCTCCTTCAGTGCTGTCTTGCAAACATCAAGTAAATAAGTTCGCAAAGTTTAGAACAAGGATGATATTCATCATCTGTCTTATGTTTTATTCATTCATCTCATTTTCTCATTGAGATATGCAGCATCTTGCTGTATTTTCTTTTTGTTCTCTATGTCCTTATGAAAAAAACACACAAGTTGCAGAAACACTAAAAATTTCTAACTGAAAAATATGAAACATTAACAAACCGAGTAAAGGAAAACACTGCCCTCCTTCATAGTTGTTGTGGCTTAACTCCTAACTAATGACAATGATAGTGTCAGCAAAAGCTGGGAATGAAACTCTCTAGCCACCATAATTTCAGTATTAGTAGGAGGCATCACTTTTATTTTAGGTGCCAGGTGTGAGGGGGATGTTTCTGCCTAGCCCACTAGCTAACAGATCAGTTCAAAGCTATGTAGCTTATGCATATTCATTACATTTCCCCAAACTCATACATAAATGTTAAAGATGCACACAAATTCTTTTACATATTCAAATCACTTCTTGGAGCTTATTTGCATTAGAGTAGGGGTCTTTTGAGGGTCTCTGGTGGTCATTTGGGAAACATTCCATTTCTCAAATCATCATTTTTTGGTCACAGGCCTCCAAAAAAAAGTTTCTTCTCTTTGAATGCATCCCAGTGATGTGGTCTGGCCAAAATACAGCTTCTTATCAACGTTGCTCAGGCCCAGGGTCTTTAAGGCTGCAATAACCACTTGCATACATCGATACAGGACTAAGCACTGTCCTGCTTTAGTTAAAGCTTGAAGGAATTCATAAGACTTAAACACTATTTGTTACAATTAAAGATGTTCCCAGCAATAGTAGTATTTACAATGAAAGGGACAGAGAAACAAGCGATGCACAGTGTGGTTGCTCACCAGCCATGGACTGCTGCCCATCCCCGTGCAGTGATCAATCCCCTCTGGCTCCCTTTTATACTGGGCATGACCTCCTGGCTTCTGGAATATCCCTGTGGCCAGCTCGGTTCAGCTGCCCTGGCTGTTTCCATGCCAGTTTCTTACGCAGCTCCTCCCAGCAGAGCAGGGGACAGGGAGTGTGAATTTCTGCTAATTGCTTTACAACATCTTGATTCTCTGTGTGGGTCTATATGAACTGTGACTTTTTTAATGTAAAAAAAAAAAAAAAATCCCAGTGATCTACCACTGATAACCATCGATTTCCTGTACGCTTTCCCTGCATCTCTTTTAGGGATTCTTGTCCTCGGCCATGATTCCTTTTCACTAAGACTCCAGAATCTGTTCTTATAAACAGTCTGTTACTAGTATAAACACTTGATCAGCCTGTATTACAGTTGAGTTTCTGGTTAATACTCCAATACTAGAAGGAAGACACTTCCCCTCCTTCCCGCCCAAAGAAAGAGTTCTTAGATATGCTTAGTTAATTCTCTGACTCTAGAGGGAGCTGGTGATAAAGTTTTAAAGAAAACAAACGGTATTTCTTTGGGAATATTTATACGTTGTAGTATTTGGAAACAGAAGATCATAAACAGAAGGCTGTTTTGTAATTTGCTCTTTCCTTTGTGGGGGAGGGAAGGCGTGTGAACTGGTTAAATTAACTGCATTTTCCTGTGGGCCCTGAAAATTTCTATAGGTAAGTGTTGTAAGAGACAATTTGAATGTGTATCTTTCAAGCTGAATACATTTGGTCACCTGTAAATCTCTGGGACACAAAGGACAGCTTTTCTACATTAGGTTGTCATTCCATTGCCTTAAAACTACATAAGGAAATGCCTCAGCTAAAGCTGCAGATTTGTTTCTTTTGCTGTGGAAAAAGAAAATGTGTCTTAATAGGAATAACTCATACCTAAGGTTGTTATGAACAGAAACTCACTATAAATATGTGACTAAAAAATACCTGCAAATATTTCAGAATATCTTCTTATATTAGATAGTATGAAGAACTCGTGTTTTTCTTCCCTGACTTAGAACTTATTGTTGTAAGAAGCATAAATAAAAAATTACCTAAGGTATTGGCAGGAATAGAGGTGCTCTGTTGTCACCTGCTCTGTCGGGCTTCGTACTCAGTGGTGAAGGCCAGGAGCTGACTGTATTTTCTGAGCTGTCCAGTTAGTTATGTCTTCATTTAAAAAATGGATTCTAATGTTGTTTTTTTAAAAGTGAATTAATTAGTACTATGCTTCTGAGTATGGAGAAGATTTTGTTTCAAAGACTCATTTATCGTTGCAAATTGCACAAAAAAGGAGGAGCTCCGAGTTTTTCTCTCTCAGGGTCTCCCCAGCCCCACAGTGTAGAGAAAAGTGAGGTAAATGTGACTCTCTTTTGAATATATAATATATAAAATATATAATGTGTTTCTATTCCACGGATTTATATGCGAGTGGTATGTGACTAAATAGACAAAAAAAGAAATAAGTTGCACTCCAGTTTTTAAAAACTGAGGTCTCTTTGCGCTTTCATTAGGTACATTCACATCTGAAACTTTACAATACATTATTAATTACTACAACAGAACTAGATCTGGCAGGTTGTACCTGGGCATGCTTAGGCACATTTCCCTCCCTCTCAGATCTGCTGTTTCTGTAACTCAGTGCAGGGAGTGAGTCACGCTAAGTCAGCTACAAATCAGTAAGGGATTTGTATCAAAGTGCAGACAGGGAAAACCATGATATGCTTTTCTTGTATGTATCCTGGTATATAACACCTTTTCTGTCCCATCCATCAGATTTCATAAATCAGGAGGTTTTTTTCTTCCCCCAAATAGCTTCCTTTATCTGAGCTGGCCATTGATCCAAGGAAGTCTTTTATTTTTCTCCCCTGTGCTATGTTGTCCTGGGGTCACTCCTTAACAAACCAGAAAAGTGTGGGAAAATATCCACCAATCTCCATACAAATAACGAAGAAAGCAGTATTAAATTAGTTTACCATCAAACGCTGAAATTTATTTGATAATCTGCTCATTTAATATTCCTAGAATAACAAAATGGTAATAAATCCCTCCAACGCTTGCCTTCCACTCTGCTAGAATATGATCTTTTCATTCTGCTGGAATAGGAAAGCAGTGAGGCAGTCGAGCTTTGGGAATAACTTGCGGTGCAGATCCGAGCTTTGCCCGCAGAGGGCGCTCTTCGCCGCCGGGACCTGCCACCCTTGGGGGTATTTCCCTATTAAGAATGTCGTGGTTTAAATGCCCTTAAGTTGTAGCCAAACTTCTCCCACTAGTGGTGATTGTATTTTGTTTTGAAGGACTTAATATTACAATACTTGGTTTCATGGTAGTTTTTTAGTGTCTGTATCGAGGTATTGAAAAGGTAAATTTTTCAGCACCCAAACCATTTCTTCATTTCCTCTCTGAGGGTTATATGTGTCTGGTTTTACTCACAGTGTGTGTGTGTGTGCTATAGCAGTAAGGCTGGACTTTGACCAGCAGTCCTTCAGGTCTGTAGGTGTGCTTTACAGAGCTTTCTCTTGTCAGCTTCAGCAGGTTTCTTTTGCAGCTCCTAAATAGCCTGTTTGGAAGACCACTGTGGACTGTCCCCTGACTGTACACTTAATTTGGAAAAACTGCATATGGTAACTTTGTAGTCAAAAACAGAGTAGTGATTACTTACATTCCTCTGCTAATGTGCAACTTGATGTAACTGAAGCAGTTGTCCCTTCCTCCTTGAGGAACACAGGCCATGAATGTTCAGCTCTTTGTTTTTCTCATTAACAGTACAGGTAGGATGTGATTATGTTTTTCTCTTACCATGCTCCTGCCTCAGGCCTTTCACCAACTTACTTCTACCTACAGAAACACATGATTGTCACAAAGAGCAGGTATGAAAATTGGCCAAAGACTCCAGAACTGGCAAAACTTGATTTGGATTCTGAATCTCTGGTGTCCAAATTTAAAGGAAATGGTCTTGTGTTAAACTCCATCAAAGTTCCTGAGTATTATTTCCTTGCCCATTTCAAATCAAACTGTTTCAATTGGTGATCAGAATAATATTTGGTAGTCCCCAAAACTGTCTAATCCATCATCAGATCACAGTTGATTTAGGATTTTGCATCTGCTGGGTGAACAGATGAGGATAATTTGTAGTCTGGTGAAGCAACGAGCCGTATTTCCCCTGAGGAAATGCTAACCTGTTTTCTCAGCCTAACCCAGCAGTTTAGAAATCGCTCAGGTAAACAACACTGAGGTGCTGCAGAGCAAGATTTGGGATCAGTATGGGTGCCCATTGTCTTGCCTTGTTACAAGCTTAATCAAGCGGAAATTTGAACAAAGCCCATGAATTTCTTTTGTTTACAGTGCTAAATTGTGTAGGAAAACAAGCTTATTTATTCAAGTACCTTTATTTATTTGAAATATCTAAGATTACAGGTTCTTTACACAGTACTTCGTACATGGCTTGAGATTTCTATGAAGAACAGAAAGAGTTTTTTGTGTGAGGCTGTTGTGAAAATGTAGTAACACCCACTTTTTATTATGTGTTAATGCCTATTAGGCGTTGTAATTGGTGTGCAAAGATTGACACTCCTGATATCAGAGCATGCTTACAATAAATGTCTGCTGTGGTAATTTAATGCCTTAATAGCCTTTTAGCTATCAGTTACATCTCAAATGCACTATAGGGCAATTTTTTTTGTTAGCTGAGGCTTTTGCTTACAGTAGAACTCCATTCCAATTGCACTGCAACTCTGTTTATGTTACACTAAAGCAGATGTAACCATTTTGATCAGGTTTCCATTTAAAGTGAATTAAAAAACACTGTGATGCCTCATGCATTTTTTCACAGTGCAATTGAGTTTAGTGATCATCTTAAAGCTCTTTGTTTACACGGTTTCGTTGACAATATCAGACACGTGTTAATGTTTGTAGATAAGGTTGAACATTTAATATTTCTTACTTGCTAGTAATTTTAAATATTTCTCTCTTGAGAAGAGCCCCCTGATTCTATGAGCTAAGAGAAAAAATAATTTCATTTTTCCCCAAGTAGGGTAGTTGATTCCTTATGACAATTTCAAGAACAGGCTTTTTTCTCCCATTCCATAGATTTACTTGAAGAAAAAAAGTTGTGAGGCATTTTGAGTTTAAAGGTCCAGCCAAATAACGCCCTCAACTTTTATATTTCTCAGTAGGACATCAAGGGAGCATGGCAGCTCAGAGTTCTGAAACTATTTTCTTTCTTTTCAAGGTACCTAAACAAGTCAGACTTGCAGAAAGGTGCATGTGTGTGGTTTGAATTTCCTGGTTTCCTCAGGAAATGACATATGACTGTGCTGTTGATCTTGCCAGCAACTTTTGAACTCATTGCACAGTTTCGTTTTTTAGAAGATAAAATATCGGAGCAAACAAACTCTGTTTTTAACATAGTTGTGTGTGGGGTGAGGTGAGATATCCTGGTTAGTACCAGCATGGGGAGGGAGGCTTTCAAAGAGCGTTCCCGTTGACATCCTTTGTAAAGAGCAGCAGCACAAGCGCTGCCCTGAGCTGCCACAGCCCTGGCATGGCAGGGGACACGGAGCTGGCCAGTGTGGGACACAGATGGGGGCTGCAGGCACTGCAAGGACCTTGCTCAGCTGCCCCAGCAGAGTCTGTTTGGGTGGTGTGTGCAGCAGCGAGGGGATGTTGTGCTGTCACCGTGTGTGCTCAGTGCTAAACCTCTGACCTTTAGCTCTGGTTCAGACCATGAGGTCACACCTCACCCCCTGCCATGGATGGGAGTGCTGCTTCACCTCATTCTGGTGCCACCTTGGTCTCTCGGAAGTGCGAAAGGAGCTTTTATCTTTAATCTTTACCCTGAACAAAGAGCCTATACTGGAACCTCAGACTTGTAAACTTGTTCTTCATTACTGTACCGCCTCTCCCAAGTGATTGACTCATCAAATGGCTCCGTATCTATTCTTTCTCGGTTTGAAGTTGTCAGGGCTGGGAGATGTGCCTGTAGGGCTCTTAGATAACATTGTCAGTGAATCTCGCAGCAGCCTGGAATCCTTGATGTGTGACCCCACTTCAGCTGGGGGTGGGGAGACTATCAGATGAAGTCAACTCTTTTCACATCAGTTCATAGAAACATAGAACAGTGGTTTTGATACATTTGGAAATAAAAAATGCTTTCCTGAAAGCACAGATAGTGTTTTATTAATCAAGGGATATAGTATAAGTGATTGGAAAAAATCCAACAGCTTGGCTCCAGAAACATACTTTACATATTTAAAAGGAGTAGGATCACACAGTGATGGCTGCCAACAGAAGTTGAACAGTAGAACAGTAGTTCTTGTATCCATGACCATAAAGGAAATGGTAAATACTTTTGCATCATCATTGATCAAATCAACCTCTCTTTGATTTCTTCCCTTGCGGTTTGACTCTCTTACTTCAGCTGCTGTAGTGACTGGGAATATTGTCCTTGTGTTCCGGTGCTTTCTGTATAGAGACTGAAAAAGCCTGTTTTCTTGTCTTTGTGATTAGGGAGCTTTTCAGATTTCATAATGAAATATTGCAGTGTGTGTCTCTAATGTACCACTTTGAAACCCAAATATATTAGCTAACAGTAAGAGTAAGAACAAAGATAAACGTGCTCTTATTTAAAGGCATGGCATTAAAAAAAGTTTCAGAGAAAACATAATAGTGGAGAGTGTCTAGAATAAAAACAACCTGATGAAAATAAAGAACAAAACTGCGTGCAGATATGCAAGTGCTAATTTCCTGCATTGGTGGCTCATCACTGGTCTACTTTACAGCAAAATCCCATTTCCTGCCTCACTTCATGCGTTAGTGCCTGGTTTTGCAGGGATTGTAATCAAGAAGGAAAGAAAAAGCATTGGAGTGTATGTATCCATAGAAATAAATTTTATTTTTTATGTATACATATATATGCATTTTGGAAAAAAATACCTCCAGGTATCTCCTACTGATAAATGCACCTTTTAAGGAATGTTCTTTGACCTGGGACAAAACACTTTTGTCAAAAAAACTTTTAGAGCCATCACTGGTATAATGTTATTTTTAATCATAGGATTCTGTACTTGTCAAAAATTATTTTTATGAAGTTTCATGTATGCTCTTGTAAAATGGTCTTGGGCTGAAATTAATGTAGCTAGTGTATTTATATTGAAGAGACTAGAAAACCTAACTGGTTGCTGGCAAAAGGACAGATAAGTGAACATTTTCTGTCTTGAGTGGGTATTTTGAATGGAGCTGTAATAGCACCACAGTTTCAACAGGTTTGACTCCATTGCATTCAGGGTTTCTATAGTAATTACTATGGCAACAGTGATGCAGAAAATGTTCCCACGGGAACCCAGCTGTGAATAATAACTAACTGAAAACATTTTGCTTTTGCATCTCAGGTTAAATGTGCCTTCAGTGAGAGTACTGGGGGTTTGCTTACTTAATAGGAAGTCATTCTCTTGCATAAAAATCCACATATGTTGACAGGGGTGTCTGGTTTCAGAGCAGAAACACCTTTTCAATGTATTGCTGAAGTACCAACAGTATCATCCCAAAGACCCATGAAAAGTGTTAGAAACATTAGGTGTAAAATTTGGCACCAGCTTCAAATGCTATATGTTGTAAAGAAACTTCCTAAGCCAAATTTGTAGTACAAAATCTTCTGCTCAGGAACTATAAGCTAGTTTTATCTTCAAGAATTACGTAAATAATTTATATAATGACCAATACTGTTAATAAAAACTGTCTTGGTAGCCTTCTGACCTCACTATGTAACGAAGGTCAGGATCACACAAGTCACATGGTGGAGGTCAGTATTTGTTGATTTCAGTGTCTATTTATAAATTGCCTTCAAAAACTCTTGGTTTTTTTCAGAAATGAATTTGTCAGTGTTAAATGAAATATCCTGAAACTGTTTGTTGTTATATCTAACTCTCCTTGTACTTATAAACTGGCCTTTGTGCATACAGTTGCCTTGTTCATATTTATTTCACTTTCGTTCAGAACAAAGGGGAAACCAGTCTGGTGTTTATGATATGAATAAACTTCTAAACTTGAAAGCATTTCAGGGCTTGATTTGGTAGCTTCACTGTCATGGAGTAACATAAAATGCTTGTGTTGCTCTGGGGATTTGTGGCCACAAGGAAAAGTTCTAATGAGTTCTATTAAAAAAAAGAGAAACTAAACTAATAAATATTTAAAAGGCTCTGGTAATTGTTTTTTTGAGATCTAAAAAATATGTTAAAGCTGAATAAGAAAATCATGAAGGGCACTTCATTTAATATGAGGAGAAAATAGTTTTCTAAGCCCCGGGGGCTGATAGTTGCTCTTAGAGTTATTTATGCAACTTAACAGAATTACTGTGCAGATGGAAATGAGATGAAATGGAGGTGAAATCACTATTTGTTTTATTTGGGTCCCTGTGGTGTACAATCTTCTAGTAATGCAGGTGAAAATCTTACAAGCAAAATTGTCTTTGTAAATCTAAAAGCTACGTAGTTTGATCTTGATGACTTGTATCTGCATATTACATACTGGTATCACATACACTGCAGATGCTTCAGCTGTGAGTATCTTAAATATTTCAGTGAGTATAGTCACGTTTATTGTACTTATTAGTCTTAGTAATGCAGTAGCTTGGAAGTGTTCTCCCAGGTTTCATTGCGTTCTTGTGTTTTAAACAGCACCCAAAGGAAAAAGATAAAGTATCACGACTTGGGATTAAAAAAAAAAATTTAAAAAAAAAAATATATATAAAAGTAATATCTCTAGAAATAGTGAAAGATTGAAAAAGTTGAAGCTTTATCCCTCAGGCTTGATAAAATATTGCAACTCATTCGCATGAAAGGTTTTGTTATTGATAAAGTGACGAGGACAAGAGAAAATGACAGGACAAGAGGAAATGGCCTCAAGCTGCAACAAGGGAGGTTCAGATTAGACATCAGGAAGAATTCACTGAAAGGGTGGCACTGAGTCTTGTGGTTTAGTTGACATGGTGGTGATCAGTCAAAGGTTGGACTTGATGATCCTGGAGGTATTTTGCAGCCTTAATGATTCATTATTCTACGAATTTCTGACTTTCCCCCACTTCTTAATACTCTGTTCTTTATTTAACTGACAGTGCTCCAAGTGTGGGAGAATTTCTGTTGCCCATGTTGTAGTTATGCCATCATAAAATACTTGTTTGTGTTCTGAGCAGGGCCCCAAGATGCTGCAGGATTTAACATTTGGTAAGATTTTAATGTCCAAATTGTTGAAATGTATGTGACAATGTAGCTAAATGGAATTTGCCATGACAGCCTCCAATCCGTTCGGCATTGTGGGGGGTAGAACTAGTGGAGACAGAAAATTGTGGTGTAATTTGACTTTCTCTAGAGGTAGTTACTGCATGCTGAAGACAAGTCATGGGCATGACTGTATCCACTTGGAAAAGTTTAGTTTATTAGCTGTGGTGGTGACAGGCCTGTTACAATCTCGAGATAAAACGTTCTGGTCTGGCTGCATAGGGATCGCAGGAGTGGTTCTTGTCACTCAGTGTAAAACCCTTCAAGCAAGAACAGTCTTGCTCAGTGAAACATTATGCTGAAAGTTAGTCCTCTATAACTGATCACATTTAATAAAAGCAGATTTCTTCCCTGGACTGACTGGCTTAGTGCCAAATACTTGAGATCAAGGTGTGAAAGTATCACACAACTCTCTTGTAAAGGTATACAGGAGTGGCTTACTTTTCAACACAGGGAAGTCTCTAAATTGACCATAATGATCCTATACGACATTTTAGTTACAAACCTACTTTTTTTCCTTTTCAGTTGAAATACAAGCTGTAATGCAGAAAAATATTAAGTTGCAAATGAAGGATAAGGAACCAGCAGTATAAAAGCTTTAAAATCGTGTATAGGATTGACTTGCCTCCAGATGTTACTTGTTTTGAATACTGTTGCCTTTCTTATTCAGTCCTTCTTATCTCTCCGAATGCCTGTTAGTGAATCACAGCTCCACAGGATCTCAAGTTTACCTTCAGAAAGAGCCAGATGAGATAAATCCAAACAAAAAGGGCTTTCAGAACACACCCATTTCCTTTATCAAGAACATGATGTGATGGCACTTGAATAGATTTCGAGGGTGTTAGTAGGTTCTCTATGGTCAAGCTGAAAATGCTCTTCGGGTGGATTTTGAACAGCTAAGAAATCCCTTGTTTGATTTCTCCGTGTGAACACCTTTTTCCCCCCCTGTCTAACCAGCAATTATCCTGTCTTGCTAAACTAAGTGGATTTTCCAGCCTTAGGTTCTAGTTTGAAAACAAAATTAAAATAGACTTGTCTTTCCTTGAGCATGAGTGTAGTGATGCTTTTGCCCCGAGGCTTGGCTTTTTCTGACTCTGTGATGATGAGGGCATTTAAGCCTTACCATCACATCTTATTTTTCCCATGGACCAGAGACTTCTCTTTGGCTATTGGGTGAAAATGAGCAATCATTTCTTTTGAATGAGCAGTTGTTCTCCCTGAGTGTCTCTGAGATACGCAAGTGGGGTGAGGTAATGACTAAGAATTAACAAGTGTTATTGCAGTTTTTTCTTCTGAATAGAATTGAAATTCTACAGAAATATTTTTGGCTGCATAGTTAAAGTAAGGCTGTGAATTATCTCTCTTGTCTCAGCCTTTTACAATATTCATGCAACGGTGATATTTTGTTATAGAAACATAATACAGGACTCTGTTCACATCCTCCCCAGCATTAATGCAGCTGTGTCTTTGTCAAACAGCAGACAAGTCTGGGTCCTCCTGTTGGCCAGCAGTCAGGGATTTCTCTTTCAGATGTGATCAGAGTTCATGTGTGTCAAGGGGGATGCTTTTATAGCGATGTATATTGATGGCATTTATTGCATTAACTTGCAATATTTAGAAATGAAGAAATAATTTATGATTAAAGCTTTAAATCAAGATTGTTATTCTTCAGAAGGTGAAATGTTACATCATTTGGAGTATCTGATTTTTAGATTGAAATGTCAAGTTGAAGTTGTCCAGATTTTTTTTTTCATCTTTCATAAAGATGTTTTTAATCTTTGCAGGAAAGTAATCAAATACAGAAATGAAAAAAATGCATTTTGTACCTTCTTTGGGCTTTGTTAGTGATGGGATATTTTATGGTAGGGTGCAACGATTCATAGTATAAACAAACATGATCTGAAGAAAGCATGGGAAAAGAGTAGGTGTGTGACAGCTCAGTGCTACATGTACCTGCTTTGCCTCTCTACAGCCACATTCACAGGGGCTGTTTTTCTTTCTTGATGTATTTATGCCAGTTCATGACAGTAGGACAATGAAAGATCATGTTCACATTCAGGAAGTCAGCACAGCAGCTGAAAGTCAGTCGTCTGTTTTTTTCTTGGTATTTTTGTTTCTCTCAAGATACGAAGTGTTCAGTCTTGCTCAGCTAGTGGCCTCCCCACCCCCAGCTACCCATTTGTGATGAGCTCCTGTCTGCAGGATGAGGCTCTGGCAAATCAAACGTGCACCCAGTCTTTGAGTTACTTTGCCTTTAGCAAGCAAAAGCCGTCAAGTAAACTCTCCGTATGAACTTAATTATTTTCTGAGCCAAATTCTGTTGTGTTAGATTTACTTTACACTTCAGGAAACTAGATGGAATTTTCCACAATCTCTCTTTAGTACCAAAATGCACAGGCCTACTGTAAAAGAGAAATGGTGCTTGAGATTACAAGTGGATGAGTCAATGCTTTTTTATCAAGCAGGTCAAAGCATGAGCTTTTGTCCTGCTTTTAAAATCAGTACCAAAGGTACATTATTATTATTATTACTATTATTAATATTTTGCTAAAATATCTAAGAAAATCAGTATTCAAAACTGTTGTTCCAAGCTAAAATGCTCCTGCACATCTCAGGCTTCGCCAGGTAAACCACTTTGAGATTTTTTTGTGTGTGGAAATTAGTATCACAACTATTCCATTGTGTTAAAATAAATGTGCTTTTGTGGCCTGTATCTTAGTGTACATTTTTGATAGGTTTCGTAGATGACATCACAAAGAACAGATCTGAGCAGTAAGTACTATTTATTATTTAACAGTATCTTTGTAAAATATTCACAGCTGCAGTAACAACCTTTATTTTTGCAGATTGAAAGAATTTTTACTTAGCACAGTTTGTCTCCCAGTGGTTTAAGCTTTCCTTTTATTATCTGAGTATTCATGTAGATTTGCAAAATGAGCTTTTATCTTTGAACGGATGTAGCAGTTGAATATTTTAAACAAAACATGCACAGTTTGGATATTCATATCTAAAAAATACCCTTGTAGTCAGTGATTCTGTATGCAGATAGACTGGAGGATCAGATGAAGATGTAAAAGTTGCGTGAGCTTAATATAAACTGCCATAAATTGTTCACTTAACCCATCATCATGCTTCAAGGCAGATAACACTCTTTCGTTAGTAAGTGTAAAGAAACTTTGAAACATTCAGTCTGTGTCTTAGTTTTTAGATTCCTTTATACAGTTTTACCTACTAATTGTCGTTATATAACTAACCTACAGCACAGTAAATGTTGCACAAAAAAGCTCCACTGATTTGTTCTGGGAGGCATGTTAATTTGGTGTGTAAAAATATTTTTATAATACATCCATAGTATGTGTGTGAAGGAACCTAAACAGAAAACCCTGCACGTCTTAAAACAAAAGCATTTTATTCCTTAGGCTACAAAATAGTGGTGGAAGCACCTTGATCAAAGAAAGTGCCAGAGCATGGACGGTAGGTATTGCCAGTGTCAGAAGCTCCTGCAGTACTAAAAGTTTTATTCAGTAAAAATTCTGATTTAGTCTTATTGAGCCACAGGATCACTAGGAACTAGCAGGTAAGCAAGTCAGTCATTTCCTGGTAAATGTTTAGAAGGATCTAAGATATATTTGAGTTACTAAGACATGAAGATGCCATTTCCTGCCTTATGTTGCCAGGGCTGGCGCTCAAAGATGATACGGAGGATACACAGTTAAAACTTCTGCTACTGAGAAGGAGGAGTTTGACACTCAGAGGGATGGGGCTCAACGCTGAGTTTCTCCGGGGCTGCCTCTCCACGGCACTTTTCTCACAGTGGAGGGACTTGGTTTCAGGCTTTTATTCCCAAGATAAACTTTCCATAGTGATCCTCAAGCCAAGCTCAGATGGAGGGTTCGGTGACGTCTCCCTCCCACAGACTGAAGAGTTCCATTAAATCCTTACTGATACGCCCCAATCGAGCCCAGAGACACTTCAGAGACCAAGTCAGAGAAGTGGGTATTTGCTTTATTCGATGCACCGGGTGTGTGGGAATTGTTTCCACCAAACACACACACCTCAGTACCTGCAAAGACACAGTGTTATAGGTAAAATCATGAATATTAATTACATTCCCCGGGATAGGAGTGGTTACACAAATCATTTCTTGGAACTCATTAATATCATTAGCATGTGCACCACGCATTCTCTGTATGTCCTGGTGGTCTTTGGAGACCCCCAAAGACCCCTCCAAGGTGAAGGTCCTTCATGGGATGATTCAGCGGTTTCTGTGCTGGTTTCAAATGCATGCTTGTACATCTTAAGCCATCAGGCCAGAGCTGTTACCTACAATTTGAATTTGAATTAAGAGTTCAGCCTTCAGCCCTGAACAGCCGTCGTGCTGGTGGAAGGAGGCAAAAGCTCAAATAGATTTGGGTTTTCTATTTGACCCCTCCTTTCTCATTACCCTTTAGTCTTTCCTTAACACTGCTGTGCTGAGGAGAAAATGCTTTGGTGCCTTTTAGCTAAATGAAAAGAGATCAATGTGTAAGAAAGGTCAAGTGTAAGAAAGGTCAAGTGCTATAAATTACAGCTTTGAGACTCCTGCTGCAAGTAATTTAAGGGAGGAACTCCTCCTCTCTTTACTCCTGTGCTTCCTTCTCTCGCTGTGACACAGTCTGTGATAACCTATCTGGTGCATTTCAAGAGTGTTCATCACAGTGCATTCAGTTATGGGAACCATCCCTGCCTCATCCTTGACATTTGAAAGAGCCTTACTGTAGTACCTGAGTAATTTATTTTAGATTTATGTGCCTCCAAAAGTCAGGCCTGCTCATCACTTTTAATACTTATTAATAGCCCCTCTTTTTTTCTTCAAGCTAATGTTTTATTTTGTTCTATCTGCTACCTACTTATGTCAGTGACAACTTTTATTGTTGGTCTTGTAAATAATTTTCTTTCAAAACCAAGTGCATCTAATATGCTATTGGACCAGGATCCCTTCTACCAAAGTGTAATATCTGTTGGTAAAGTAGGCTTGACACATTCACTGTGTTCCAGACTTCAAATAACCCTGACAGAGTAGAAAATAGGGAAGTAATAATCAGGCCTGATGTATGAAAGTGGCAGCTTTTGAAGAAATTATTTAAGGTAGCACATAGGGTGCTAAATGAGTCTAATGCTTCAGTCTGGTTTTAAAAGAGTGCTGCAAACATTGTGTGGAAAAAAAAATTGTGAAGAATTTTGTTGTACCCTGACTGTATCAAATCAGGTCAGCAAGTTATGGAGAAATATACAGTGACTTCCATATGTTTCCCTTCCTTTTGATTAGCTCCTTTTGGTAAAACTGTGTTGTGCCATTAGGCTGCTGCATTTAAGGCCCTTTAATAACACCACAGTAGTATTAAAGAGTTAGCAGACCACTGTGAATGATGGGGAGATTCAATCTCACCAAAATGAAGTAAGGGTCTTGACTGATAATAGGGAAGAGGATACCTATTGTGAAAATTGGCAAAATGTAGATTTGATATGTTTGCTCTTTATAAAGACTGGCTGGTTTTGTGTAATCTGTGTTGCTGTCAGTGAATGGGAAAGTTACAGATAGATGGTAACAACTGCTTAGTCATTCTTCTGCTGGAAGGACTTGAGTTCAGATGGATGATATGACAAATTTATTGCTCAGAGTTCTCAGTTCTCACTACAGAATGATTGTGGGGAGAGAATTTTTAATTAGGTCTTCATTTCCCTTGAAATATTGTCTAAATTGTCATAAAACTTGCTTTATTGAAGTTGAAATGTCTTTTGTGACCCATATCTTCATTTTAATTAGTATAGACCTGGTGCAATTCTTAACAAAATGGGAAAATAAATGCATGAACAGCATTAAAATATAGGATAAAAATGATGAAATGTAAGTTCAAACATATATTTTTTGAAAAATGACTGAGGAGCACAATGTAATAGAAAGCTCACAGTAATTTTTCAAAAATCTGACTGGTTCTGTGAGATCATCTGTGAATAAAAAAGTGCAAAACACCATTTAGGACAATTGATACTCTGTGTACTTTGCTCTTGTTAATCACATTTTTCTCTTTTTATAATGCACTTACCATTCCAGTGAGGCTTTTAGGTTAGAAATTCAGTTTAATAATATTTTAACTTGGAAATCTATAGTAGGAGGATTTATTAGTGGTACAGTCTTTAACACCAAAGTGTGTCATGTGTGCTGCCTTGTGCTCTTTAATGACTTTAAAGTGCACTTCAATATTAATATTCTTTCTGGTTGGCAGGCTGGTACAGTGAAAAACTAAGAAGATTTACATCTCAACATGTAACAATGTTACAAAAATAACTTAATTGTAATGATTATAATTTTTTGCATTATGCTGGCATCTAAAAATGTTTACTGTGATCACAGCTCTATGATCTGTTGTAATGAATATGAAAATGAAAACGTCTGTACACCAAATATTTTACACCAAAAAAGAGAAGACAGAAAAAAAAGACAGTGGAAACTGTTGCTATCCTCAGTCTAAGAAAAGAAATTGGGGTACAATGTGCTGGAGTCCTTCAGGGATTATGAGCAGCAGGAAGAACTTGTGTGTTAATTCAGTGCTTTAACTTCAATATCTGTCATGTTGTTGGATGGTGAGGTTTGACAGGCAGCCATTTAAGTTGCTGTTTTTTAACCAGGTTTTTGTGTTCCTGTTATTATTCGTGGTCACTCCTGTAATGTCTCTAATTGCATGGTTGGAGCGGCAGTGTGCTCAGCACTTGGGTGCTGCTGCCAAACCGTGTGTTGGTCTGGTCAGCTTCAGCAGGTCACTCGAGCTTTGATGTGACTTCATGTGTAAAATCTCAGCAATGTTTGCCTACCTTGGTGAACTAATTGAAGATCTTACTGGTGAAAAGCACTCATTAGGAATGAAGTGGCCCATGTTATGGTTACTTTTCAGAAATAATTGTGTAGTGTTAATTATAGGGTAGGAGAGAGATTTTTTGGAAGGAGTTCTAAAGTTTTTTGGAAGGACTTCTAAAAACAGAACTCAGCTTCTAGTTTTTAGCGTCACACAAGAGGCTGGCTAACTTGCTTTCTAAAGCTTTCTGTAGCTTCACTGTCAGGATTAAAGGCTCTGAAGTGTCCCCCTCCAGTCCAGCTGCACCATCTTTGCATCACGTGGCGTAATTGCAGCTTCACAGACTGTTTGGGTCAGGGTTGTCTCTGCCAAAAATCAGTGGAAGGGATAAGTTGCAGTCAGACATAAAGTCAGAGCATCTCTGAAGTCTTGAAAGGCTGCCATGTCTCTTCATGCTCGGTCTGAATTAAAACATGTAACTACACTGAAGACAGAAACCTGTCAGAGGTACAGCCAAGGAAGTCTAAGGTGTCTTAGTACTTGAAACATGTGGTTTTCTTTTCTCCCTCTATTGTCATTCTGTTATTGAGATAGAATATATGTTAGCGAAAAATGTAAACACTTCTTTGTCTCATCTTGCAGGCCGAAACAGCAGCAACAGAATAATTTTTCCTTGTTTCCTTCCACCAAAGGATGGAATTTCAGAGGGGTAAGTTTTGTATTGTTTTGTTCACACTATAACATTGCCTCCTGCTTCATTCTGTTGCAGTGTAACGCTGTAGTTAAACCATGATCTGTGAGGGCTAAAATCAATGCAAAATAGTTAAACTGGACCTTTTAGTTTTGTACCCTCCTAGAAGGCTTTCTAAAAATGCCTTTTTTTTTTTTTTTTTTAAATGTGATTGGCTGTATTATAATGAGGAATGCAGGACATAATCACACTGTGCATTAACCTATTTTGAAAATAAATAGTGAAAGCTGAGCTGGTACTCTTTAATATAGATACTTGTAGAGTTATTGAAAGTTTTGCAGAAGTACAGTAATGGAGGAAGAAGGTGGGTATGAAAACAATTGGAAGAGTATTTTAGGTATGAGCTATAGCTGAAAAAACAAGCAATGAACCCAAGTTCAGAGCAGCAGCTCACTGAAGTAAAGGCTTAGGGCTGGTAACAGTGGCAGCATGAGGTCTGTGATCTTGCATGGTGCAGGTGGAGTGAACTGTACACAAAGAACAGAAAACTGGGGAGTAAAATACTTCAGAATCAAGAACCTGAAAGGAGATAGGAATAGTAACATTAGAGAAAACAGGCAGCAAGTTAATGGATCTTCAAACTGCTTCCTTCATGTGTAGAAATGAAGATCTGTGGCAGGTGGCTGCCACCTTATTTTTAACAAAACTTATGAGATACTAACACAGATGTCAAGTTCTACAGCTGTAAAATTTCATACAGTTCATAGTAGGCAGTTGCAGTTAATTGTTTGAAATAAATGGCTGCATCAAGGGAAGAAACTGTGCAAGCTGTTCACTTGATGTGTGAAAGTGAGCACTCTCTGTTGATGTTTGCATTGTATGAACATTAACTTTATTTTGATGGATGGAAAAACTGTTATGAAAAGCCCAATGAACAGACTTGAAGTCACACAGGTTTTCATAGAGATGGTGAAAGATAATGGGTTGGCTTTGATGTATTTTCTCAAACAGGACTAAAACCTTACTGGCTATAAGAACTAGGTTAATGTTGACAGTGGAGCTGAGCCACACTTGAGTGTAACAAACACAGCTCTGGAGCTGACTTATTCATGGCTATGTTTTTTTTTTTTTAATTGTTTTTCTATTATTACAGACTACAATACAGGATCATTTCAACAGTCATAAAAAATAATAAAGAATAAAGTGATTAAGCACAGAATTACAACACTGTGTTCATCTCCCTATCCTCACTTTGCAGTGAGTTCACTCAGTTTAAATTCTCTGTATCATGCTGATAAAGGGACATGTTAAAGCAGCCTTGAACATACACCAGCGTAAACCTCAGAGTGAGATAAGGAAGGCCCGGATGCTACACATTTACCAAAGAAACTCCTCTGCATTTCTCTTTTCCTTACTTAAACTTATCAGAAGAGGCTGTTTTCCATCTTGAGCAGCTCTTTTGAGCCCCATGGTTAGAGATCACATTTAGCTCTTTCAATGGGGATTTTCATGTCAAGATGGTATCATGTTTCTCTCATTTTTAGATAGTGATAGCAGTGACTTCCAGAAGTTTGGGCAGTGTTTATGTATCAGTGGGGAGAAAGGAGTTTATTAATTAATTTTTTTATTTTAACTGAATTAATCAAACCTAGTTGGGATAAAATGTAGACATAAAGTTACTGAACAGTGAAATCTTTTTGCTATAAGCTCTTCCTGCATATAGAGGAGGTATCAGGTTAATTTGGTTTGAAGAGATTTTTATAGTCGGGTGTCCAGCAAATAGACTATTATAGAGGGACAGTATTTATAGTGAGAACTGTAATTTCAGAGGAAGAAACACAGAACCTGCAGAGATAAGAATATCCCACACTGGAGAGAAGACCAGGACAAGGGAGATTAGGTATTAGGTGTGGGACTTAAAAAAGGAAAGTAATAAAGAAAAGAAGGATCCAGGGTATAGGACTAGAGAAGGAAAGTGGAGAAACCAGCAACTTGGAAAGAGGGATAGGCAGGGTGGGGAAAGCAAAGAGGTGTGAAAGAATTGTGAGAGAAAGAGAGTGGAAATGCATAAAATATACGCATGGAGGAAAGATAGTGAGTGTGAAAGAAGAGAAAGGGAAGTACAAAGTTGAGGCAGAAATCTAGAGAACACTGCAAGTTTATCAATTCAGCCTTTGCAAGTGCTGACCCTGAGATGATAAGATGATGTGGGTGGGGAGCAATTTGTGGCTGGGACTTTTTAAGGAGAAAAAACATAAATATCTAATGGATTGGGGCTATTCAGAGGCAGGTCAATAATGAATATAAAGAAAACACTGCATAAATCTTTGTTTGGTGCTTATAAGTAAGAGAGAGCAGGTCAATATGCTGCTCTGGGTGTCTATGGAAATAACGTGTTATGTTGCCATGTAGGGTGGGAAACAGCTTCATTTCATAAAGCATTTCATCAAATGAGGATTACATTTGCACAGTCATCCACACACAATTAGATGTTGGGATTAAAGCTTCTGTGTTTTTTTCCTAGTTATGATACAGTCTTGAGTTATATGCTTGTATGTTATTTTTTTCCCTACTAAGAGTAGTCAGTTTTATAAATAAGGAAGTTCTGCATTGAAGAAGAATAAGAATCTCTCTTGAGAGTTTGAGATTTCAGCTGCTTTATCTGTCTGCCTCCCTTCTCCCTTAAAAGCACCCGCCTGGTTTTTGCCAGCAGGATAACTTCTAGACTTAGATATGCGAATGGAAGTCTTGAAATTATTGTTTTTCTTAAAAAAAAAAAAAGGTACATTTGCAGAAATAGTGTTACACAGTGGTCCCAGTGTTGCTATGACGACATTTGAGGTGACTATGAAGAAACTGCCAGACAATCAAAAGAAAAGCAGTTACCTGAATAGTGAAGGATATTGGGCTGTAGGCAGAACTGAAGAGATGCTGGTTTTGTCTGCACTTGTCTCTGATATCTCTCTGCTGTTCCACCGAGAGAACATAATTTCCTGCATGCTTTAAGCAAACATCCGAACCATTATGATGGTGTCTTTATTTCCCTCCACCACACACAACAAATTTGGCTGAAGAACTTAAGTGCTAAAAATAAATAGTGAAATCTAAACCAGCATTTTGTACTTCAAATAATTTGAGGCGTGTGTTTAGTGTGCAGTTGCCTGAAGATTGAAGATAATTTATTGCAATGAGGCTTCTTCCTGTTTCCTCCTTTCTTGTTTTTTTCTAGTTTTGCAAAAGCATCTATCTAACTGAGCTGCAGATGTGATCACCTGGGAGGAAAGCTGATCTAATTTATGAGAAACTTGACATAAAAAAAAATTAAATATGCTGAAAGTCAATTATAGATGTGTAAGTGGTTTCTTTGCTAGTTTTACTTCACATGTTTTTGGAGAAAAGGTGTCTTTCATGCCAAATAGGAAGAATTCCACACTGTTCAGACAGTATTTGGAAAACAATATATTTTTTTGCAGACTAGCACACTTCAGTTATTCCTTTCAGGGTGCACAAATCTCAAAAAGATAAAAACTGCTAAGAGAGAAAAGAAATGATTTCCTGGCTTTAACTTAATGATTACTTGCAGAAATTGTATAATTGTCTATTACCATGGAAAGCACCTCTGTACCTCTCCTGGATTCTGCCTGGTTTTACTTAATTTCTGTATCCACTGATATTGTCTGCCTAAGCTGTGATGTTACCTGTAACAGAAACTGGTTAGAAATGGTGTCACACAGGCCTTTTTTCATACTTGTTGAAACAAAATTATTCACTATTGGATCAAATGTGCTTAAATACCATTATATCTTAATATGACCAGTGTGATTTTAAAACACAATTATCATATGCATTAAAGAACACACGTGGTTTTCTGTTATTTCAATGTACTCATATGGACAATTTAAGCAGTTTCCTCAGAGGAGCATGATTACTTTGTGTCACTGACAGACTTTTTGTAAGTGATTACTTCGTGTAGTCACAGCGTAGCTGGGAGTGGAGTAATTGTACCTGTTGAGACTTAGTAGTCAGGAGTGAGTTGCTTCCTGTGCCACAGACAGGCTCCATGAGCAGGAGAGTCCAGCTGGGATCCCTGCTCCCCATGGCTGTTCTGGTGCTGCTGCTCCTCCCCTTGCCTCTGCAGAGTCCTGTGTCTTCTAAGCTGCAGCAGGTTAAAGAGATGCCAGGTGGATGCTTGATCCCTGACCTGTCTCATTGCCCTATCTCTTTGAACAGAATTCCATATTTCTTTTCTACTTTCCAGCAGGTGATGAACTCCTGTGTGCCGCTCACTCCTTTAGATCTCTTCCTCTGTCTTCTTACAGTGGGTTCAAGCTCTTCCGTTTCAGAGTTCAGTTGTCTCAGCCCTTCTCTTTGACTGCCTGGCTCTGCTCAGACTTGCTTGTAGTCTGTCTCTGTGGAGGAGCTGTTTGTGTTGCTGTCCAGCACTGACCTTTCTTGGGCCACAATGCCCCTGACATTGCAAACTCTGTAAGTCTGTTCTTGCAGTTCTTTCTTGGGATCACTGCAGCAGCAGGGAAACTTTACTTCACACCATTGATAGCAGCAATGTAAGGAGCATTACAAATATCCTTCCACGATACACAATTTCCAGTTCAGAAGACAGGAACTTATAAACAGTAGCAAAAAGCCTGGACACTGATTTTTGCTTGTAAAAGAGTTGGGTTGGATATCTCCCTGCTTAATCCATGGGCGGAGTTTTAAATGGTTTAGCTTGTTATTGGTTTTGTTTTTGAACAAACCATTGGAACTGTTGTTGATTAGTCACAAGACTAATTTCTCTTGGAACAGAAAGGTTTATATTGGCAAACAAATAGAGATGTTATCAGAAATTCATTGTGTGGCATTTGCGTAACTGGATAGTAGTCAATTCCATCTGCAGTTCCAAAACACATCAGAATTGTTATATTCTTAATGTATACACTGAATTCAAAAACCAATGCAGGGAAACCAGTTGGACAATTTTAAAGAATTAAAAAATGCATTATTCCACAGTCGTGTGCTGAGTCAGCATGGCTTAATTACCATAACTTCTACCCCACAGTGTATGATGTGAGGTTAGTCATGTCACACTAAAATGTTTTATTTGCAACATGGCAAAACATGGTTTGCTGATACATTGGTTCTTAGGCCTGTGATACATGGCCATATCCCTTTTTAGGATCAATGGGCACTGTAAATTACAAGGTCCTTTGCATACAAGAGTGTGGCAAAAATCGTGAATGTGCTGGAGAGACATCTGTAAGCTATTTGTAAATTAGTTAGAAAGGAGAATGATCCTGGCTGGCTTTTAGTCTTCAACATTCCAAGATTCCAATAGTTTGGGACTCAGGTTGACAAACATGTGAATGTTTTATGAGCTGTTACTGCTCATGCTACCTGGAGAGTGCTGTACTGCTTAAGAGTTTGCATTGACTTCATTAACTCAATTCAGTAGCTGTTTTATTAAACTTTCAAACTTTTACATCTGAAGTTATCTATGAATTAAGTACATAGCCATTAAGCCTGTCCACCTAGTTTACAGAGGTGCTTTCAAGTTAATTACATGGTAATTATAGAAAATTTAGATTCTAGGTTTCTTGGGGCAAGAACACTGAAGCCCTTTTAGAGCCTTATAGAGCACTTGGCTGAGACGTTCTTGAAAAGACCTTCATAGACTTTCACATCTGCAAGATAGTTTCCTCATGAAAAAGGGGAAACCTTTACCTTTCACTGTAAAGGGTAGGAATTCTTCTTACTAAAGCTCAGTTATTCAATTAATGCTTTGAATTTTCCTGATAATGAAAGCAGTGTGATATCTCCCATTAGGAAAGTTTTGTATAATTTAATGTTGCCTTTTCACAGGATGGATTTTTTTTTTTTTTTAATAATTCATATGGTCATCCCCTTAGTATTGTGGAGCTTTACTTTATGGATCTTTGTAAAGTGCTTTGTAAAAAGTTTATTTTTGTTCCGGGTGTGGTTTGTTATTTATAGTAGAAGTATTCTGTACATGCTATAAACCCTCAATGCCAGCTATTTTGCACATTCAAACAATACTGAGCTAGAAGCAGCGTGTGATAAAGCAGATAGGTCTAACTGTGATTCTCCTAGGCTAGGTTGGATGTTCTGTTATAGAGCAGATTTCCTGTCTTTAATCATAGACTGGGTGTTACCTTGTACTCCTGCTGTCATTTACTGTTCTTTTCTTTGTTCAGCAGCAGATGAACTTGACCCCTGTTCAATTTAACTCAAACCCAACTCTGCCCATTTCTTTGTCTTTGTTTCCCCCCTCTCCACCAGTGCCTGCTCTTTGAGAACACATGATGTGAAATTACTATTTCCTATGACTTTGTTCAGAAACCTGTAATGGTTAACAGGGTGATGCTGTTCTCTAGCTGAATTTGACTCCACTCAGTCTGAGAAACCAACATTTTAGAAGGAACTTTGAACTGTACTTTGGTATTTTATTGATGTTACACTGTTTCATATTAGCAATTTTATTTTCAAATGTCTAGTAAACATGAATGGCTGCACACATGGACTTGAAGTGGTGTTGTGTTTGGTTTTAATTGCAGGAGATCATCAACCTGCAAGTTGAGGTGCTTGCAGGAGAACCTGCTGTTATCACAACCTGTTACAAAGATACATTATTAATGTGACTCTTTCCACTTTTACCAAATTGTGATGGTCTGTTGTCTAATTTCCTAGCACTGATACTGTAAAACCTCACTGATCATTCTAAGTTGATGGTAAAAGTTTCTAATTTGGCAGTGCTTAGGTACTATTATTTAAAACTGTGGAATAAATTTGAAATAAAAAGTAAATAGATGGACTACTCATTTGAAAAAGGTTTCAAAAGCATTTCCAAAGACAGTTGGGAAATCCTCCGTACTGGAGGTTTTATTCTAATATCTCCCTTAGATAGGATTCTTTAAGAAATAACTTAGATCTAAGTTAATAAAGGAAGAGTAAAGCATATTGAAAAATATTGCAGGCTTGTATATAGCATTTATATGTATTTCCTTGGAAATACATATAAATAGCTTTTCAGACCCTTCCAGCAGGACATAAACTAAGGTTCTGCTGGAAGGGTCTGAAAAGAAAGTGGCTAGGTTGGGTTTTAGCTCACCTTTGGGCAGGGAAGTCAGCATTCACCAAGAGGGATGTACTTGAGTGATTTTTTTTTTAAAGTCTTGGCCTAAAATGTCTGCTTTCTGAAAGGTCTTTCAGTCAGTATTTTCTGTCTGCAGAGATGTCACAGCTCCTCTTCTCAAACGAACTGGTTGCTCACTGGTATCAGTTTCACCTTTTATCTTCTTTCCTCCAAGCTCAGCAGAAACTTTTTAGTCTGAAGAAAATTGTGCTAGCTTACTGAGGACTTGTTTTCTTTAAAGATGAAATTTGAATTGCTGTTACCTTGCTACCCAAATTTAAATTTATCTTAACATTCCTGCCCACTGAAAGAATGCAGAATTCTGCAGCTGGCAAAAACAGCTCTGTGTTTGTAGATCTGAGCAAGTCACAAGAGATTGACCGGGATAGGGACAGATCAAGAGTGAGGTGGAATTCTTTCTTCAGTTATACCAAACTAGTAGGGATAAAATGAAAGTCTGCACTTGTCCTTACATCCAAAACTGAGGTGCTCTGCCATGCTCATCTTTGTTCCTTTATTCTGGGCTGTTTCTAAAACACACTGGACTTTGTTTTTGCCATTATGCCACTGTTAATGTAAGAACTCTTCCTAAGCACATCCCCTTACTTTTCAAATAAAAAAAAAAAAAAAAAAATCAGTAAAATAAATATTTAAAGGTTCTGCTCAGTATCTACCAGCTGTTTTGTTTGCTGAGACATCTACATTTGGAGATAGTTGTCTACCCTTGAGTTTAAAGCCTATTGCTGCTGTTTAAGAATTGTGCAGGTGGGAGATGGACTGTGTTTCAGTTACTGAGGCTCAACATTCCCAAACACCTACCTGTTATTTCAGAAACCTGTTAATGATATCTTTACCTTCACCATACTGGTGCTGTTCACTTATTGGCTCTTTGTAAAACATTTTGTCTGCTTAAAATATTATTTGAAGCAGTGTGTCAGAGAAAAACCATAATAGAGACAGACACGACAATACAGATCCCTCAGCTTCTGACACTTGAAGTGCACTGCATGACAGGAAGCGAGAGCAAACTGTGGCTGCATGGGGAGGAGTTCCTGCCGAAAACTGGAGGACAGACTTAGGGACTCTTTTGTAGCAAAGATTTTTCACTGTCACGCTGAAAATTAAGAAACCTCCTAAAATCTGAGTACAATACAAAACTCATGGTGTGGTGCTGCTTGTTTGTGCATCATCAGGTAAGCGTGAATTGGGATTGTGTAACTTTTTATCATTTGTGTGTAAGTTGGAATTGCACAGATACTCCTTCCCAGTGTGTCAGGGCTTAAGATTGGGTATTGATTAAACCAAAATGTTGCTTGGCAGGAATGTTTTCTACTGTAAGGAAAGAAATGTGCTAAAGGTTAAGGTAATATACTCTGCTATTCCCAATGGGATGGAGGATGGTTTATTTTTCTCTCTGTATTGGTCATTTGTTGCTGCATAATTATGTGTTTAGATCTTTGCTTTTGCTTTTTTATCATACCCATGGAAACATCTCTGCCTCTGTCTCCTAGCATGAAAATGTGAATTTTGGCTGATGCTAGGGTTTAAAGAGGAATACTTGTAGCAGTATGCATTAGTCTCTCCATCGTCAAAGTGAAAGTTGTAACACATGCTACTTACAGTGTATTTACACTGAAGAATGATTCTGCTCTGCAGCATGTGGATTTGGTATCACCTGGAAAACCAGGTGCTGTTATGGACGCAGCTTTTTGGAATGATGTGGACAGAAAAGTAGCAAGATTGATTATAACTGTCGAAAATACAGCACTTGAGGGAAGTTTTAAAGATTTAGTGCATCTTGTCTATAGAAAAACAAGACGATATAAAATGTGAATATAGGTTTGTCTCTGAGTGTGTGAACAATTGCAAAGTGGGCACTTGCTCTCTGTATTTGCCAAGTGCAGCACAGGAATAGCAAGGGAGATTCAGGTTAGATATTTTGGGGATAAAGTGCTTCCTGATTGTCATGTTTCATTAAGAGTAGAACAAAGTATAGAATTAAAATCTGTCACTTCCAACTTTGCAGCATAAAAACTTTCCAACCTGTCTTACGTGTTGCAGTGGGTAGTATTTAGTACTTGGTTTTTCTTAATGATTTGTGTTGAGGTTTGATTTCAGGCTGTTAATATGTGAATAAGAGTAGCACATCAGGGACACCAGTGAACAGATGTGATCTCAAATTTTGCAGCTCTAGCCCCAATTTACATTATCCTTTCCTGGAAAACTAGAGAGCATCCTCTCATTTAGGAAGCCAAGTTATTTCAAAATATTTGTGTATATGCTGGCTAAAACTGTACTTTAAAGTTCTTAGAAATATGTGATCAAGATAGGGGCCTGTAGTTTCCAAATCAGGGATATGGAAACCTTATGGCTCTACAACACCTGACAGGAGGGTGTAGCCAGGTGGGGTTCAGTCTCTTCTCTCAGGTAACGAATAACAGGACAAGAGGAAACAGCCTCCAGTTGCACCTAGGAAGATTTAGACTGGATATTAAGGAAATTTCTTCACTAAAATCACTATCAAGCACTGGAACGGGCTGCCCAGGTCAGTGGTGGAATCACCATCCCTGTAGGTATGTAAAAGCTGTGTAGTTGTGGCACAGAGGGATATGGGTTAGTGGTGGCTTAGCAGTGCTGGGTTAATGGCTGGACTTGGAGGGACTTTCCAGCCTGAGTGATTCTGTGACTCTGTTCAAGGGCCTGTGTGTCCTGCAAGTGTACAAAACCTTTAAGGATAGAGCATTAAAACACCCCAAGTTTGGTTCTTCTTGCTTTTACAACTAGACCTATGCTAAACTCCCTCTGCACAAATATACAAGGCCAGGAGCTGCAACTTCATCACCTCAGCTTGCCAAAGACTAAGGAATCCAGGCATTGTTTGCATGCTGAATTATTATATTACTTGGGGACAGATCCCACCTGAAAAGTGTTTGAGAGAAAAACAGAAGGTGAATCTAAATAGTGTATGGACTCTTTTAAATTGCATCTTATTTTTTATTTATATACTAGATGAATTTAGAACTGTTAGATATTGACTGTATTAATTAAAAGCATAATTTATGTAGGATGGTTGAAATTCTGGCTGAAAAAAGATTCTCATGCAACAAAAAACTCCTATGGAAAAGAAATAAGTAACTTATTTAGCTGAATTTGGTTTGGACTTTACTATAAAGTTTGAAAAAGTTTCCGTATATTTAACTCTTCTAGATTCCAGTTACTGGTCCTCTCCTCTGTCTTCCAAAAAGGGGAAGGAAGAAGGTTAAATAAAGACAGAGTAAATACCAGTCCTCAAACAAAGCTGTGCTAATCCTTGTCCTTACAGCATCCCGTACATGCACACCCATTTCCTGTTGTTAATGTTAAACACATTGAGTATAACTTTCATTTCATTGTTCACTTCAGTGTTCCTTTTACAGTACATTGGCCGGAAAATCTCCAATTCATCACCAGCAGCAGTGCAGAAGCAGAGCCTGCTGGCTGTGGTGAGGGGAGGCTGGCAAGGAGCTGCCATCTTGGCCAGCAGAGATGTGATGCCTCCTGGAAGTGCTTAAAAAGTTTCAATGTGAAAGTCTTCAGTGGCAGAGATGACCTCACCTCAGTTGCGGTTTTTGCGGTGCTGTTACAGAGCAGAGTCTGTTTTTTCATATATTTGTTTTCTTTGGAATATCAGGAACAAGCAAGTTCTGGTCCTAACTCCAGTATCCAGGGCTCCTGAACGTGGGCAGGGTGGGAAGCTGGACTGTCCCAGGCTCAGTGCACAATGTGCAGTGGGGTCATCTCTGGCCATTTCTCCCTGAAAAGCCATGTTTAGGGTTTTGTGTCACTCTTGAGAAAATGAAATCTGGAATATCTCTGGTATTCCAAACAGTAGAGGGCAGTGGAAATGTACACGGAAGTCAGCTTTATTATAACACCAAAGAATTTTTGATGCAAGTTCTTTTTGCCAATATAACATAAAGAACTGTGATACTGAAATGCAGGGTAGCAGGTTCTGTTCTTTCAAAAAAATTTTGTGTTAGAATTCTCTATTCTGAGATTATGGTCTCCAAAAGCATATATGATGCATCATTCAGCTAAAAAAAGCCTTGTGCTCTGGGGAAACTTGCTTTAAGATGTTTATCTCTCCCCATCCTTCAAACTCTTGTCAGTGGGAGACTGACAAGTCACAGCCACACAAGTGGGAGATGAACAGGGAGACTCACTGGTATTGGCATGAAGGTGAGTGACAGGCTGGGGTGAAGTGAAGAGAGGGCTGACCTTTAAAGGTGCTGAAAGATCCATTGCTTTCTGAAAGGGGTTAAACTCTAGGGAATGAATTGTCACTTTTTGGTGAAATTGTAATTGGTTATCTCAGAACCAATCCCCATATTCTACAGGAAATGCAGATATTTTTTTGCTGGGGATTGCAGACAGACCTGTTGGTGTGATTAATATGACGTTCTCCTGTTATACATACTTTCTAGACCTATGCATTGTATCAGCCAGGCTTGAGTTCTGTGATTTTGTTTGGCTATTTTTTTTTGGTCATCTCTGCATTTATTTCATTTTAGACACTTGAATGCCAGTACATTGGTTGGGTGGGTGTGGATGCACTGACAAACTACAAAGAAAAAAGAATGAGAATTGTAGTGTCTGAATATTCTTTTGAATTTACCAGCTTCTGTGCATTTTAGGGATTTAAGAATTAGGAGGGTGCTTAGAAGTGAATATCTACATTTGAATATATATGTGTGGATGTTGCTGATAAAAAGTATTTACACATCAGGAGAATTTATAAGCTAATTGGATTTTTTAAAAAAAAGTTGTATAGAAACAGCATGACTAGAAATTCATGAGGAAATCTGGATTATTGTTGTGATTTGATGTCTGTCTATAAAAAAATGATGTTATGTTCCTGCCTTATTCTGAGCTGCATCAACAGCAGCTGTGATTCCTAAGGCATAAGGCCATCCTCAGACTTTTGGTGGGAAGGTTCCTTGTAGATGTAGAGGTGTTGTCAACTGGCTCAGGAGGTACTGATTGCTTTAAAAAAAAAAAAAGGTAATAATGCTGCTTTTCATGCAGACATAATCCACCCTTTGGAGTGTGGCTTAAACCTGGCCTGTGATGTTTGACTTTTTATTAAATATTTGATCCGTTTTCTCTCCTCCTTCCACATTATTCGCTTTTGATTTTATTTTTGCTCTACTTGATCTCTTCAAATTGTTTTTCTTTGGTTAGTTTTGTTTTTTAGCTCAGTCTGATACAGATACTGTACCTGATAAAAGTATACCATAAACTGGACAGGAGTATGAAGCCCAGAACAGTGAATCCCTTCCTGCCTTTTTCTCAACAGCAAAAATGATACAAATAATTTTTTTTGTTAGCTAAATGGTTTCCCTTTTCTGTATTATTGCATATTACAAATGTGTGTGTGTGTGTGTATATATATATATATATACCCTTGTCATATGCATATGTATCTATTTTTATATATGTGTGTATGTGTGTATATATGCACTTCTACCTACTCACATTTATTTAAATCATATAAATCCATTATTTACAGAGTTATTTTCTTTTAATTAGCAGCGTTGAAATGTGTTCAGCTGTATGTTCTGTAAAGACTGTTTTAAAAAATATTTTCATATGAAAACAATCTGAAATACAGACTAAATGGTTTCTAAATTTTCCTTGTTTTGGACTTTTTGTTTTGGGGGCATGGGAAAAGTCTATTTCATTAGAATGAATAGATCCTCATTTGTTAAATGGATCTCTTCCTGAAAAAGAGGGTTAAAAAGTAAGTTAGTTTGTGTTCGATTTTAAATGAGCCTGTCTGTGACTAAGAAGGTCTAAGGGTATGATGTGTCTATGCAAATACATTGTCTTGAACTGTTATTTTGATACCAGTCTGTCAGACACATTTCTAAGCATTTTGAATGGACAGATGATTTACCAAAAGTCAGCAATCCTTCTGAGAAGCTTTTCCTTCCCCATCACAGGATGGGTTTTGTCAAGCTATTTTTGCGTATCTTTGCATTTCATCTCCCAGGTGGTAAAGTATAAATCTGTGGTATTGATAATTAAAACCCTGTGATGAAGACTATGTTAAACCAGCCTTCCTTATAACAATGTCTTATTGCTCTAATCCTTTAATTAAATCATTACTTTAATATATAATTGGATATCTTACCTTCTCATCTCCTGTGAGATAATTATGGAAAGCAACTCTTTCCTGCTATGTTAAGGTCAGGAAGTGTCCTGTCTCTGTCACTATGGATGTAGCCACAGCCTTTAAGGCAACAGTATCACAAACATTAGGATTCAAACCTGTGATAAAAGAAGTTCTTTCAGGCTAGAGGTACATGTTCAGATGCATGTAATGCACCTGTGTGGTCAGTCAGAAAACACGGATACATTTCTGCTCAGAACATGTACTTGCTACTTATTTTCATGCAGGTTTGTACCCATTTTTAAGGTCTCCAAATACTGTGCGAAAAAGAGAGAAGTTATAGAAGTGTTCCAAGCTTTCCTGTTTTACCAGAAAGGCAAACAGCATCATAACATTTTTCAATTTACTTCGATTCATGTACATACAAATTCTAATAAAAAGATACTCAGTGGTGAGGTGGCATCTGCCCATTGCTCTTAGCCCAGTGTGGAGTTAGCACAGTGTTGTGTGTTCAGTGTGTCACACAGTGCTGCAGTGGGACACTCATGTCACTGTGTGCTGGGGATGGTGAGGGAGGACAGAGCCTGCCCTGGTGTGGGACACTGCAGTGTTGAGGCTGCTGCACCAGACTGAGCTTCTGGGCTCCTTTGTTGAGAGGTTTATATTGCTTCTTGCGCCATGTGCTTTAAAACATAAAATGGAGAGCGACAATTAAGGAGTGATTTTCTGGGATAAGGCGGATTCAGGGGTCAGCTGTGTTGTGCTATGGCAGCTGAGACAGAAGTTGTAACTCCTTTGGGGAAAAGATCTTCACAAAGAGCAGAGATTAATTTAATGAGCACCTTATGCTCCCTGCACAATATCCACTGCAATCTTTACTTCTAATCCACTTATTCTGGGCAAAGAAATATATCTGTGATCTAGTAGCTCAATTATTGGATTTTTTTTTTGCCATGGAATTCTTCCTCTGCTTTATGTAATGATAATAACCCTTGAAACTCTCAGAAAAATTAAAACATTAATCTTGCCTGCAGTGGTTAATATTTAACAATTTCTATATGAAATGACTCTGGATACTAACAGAGAACATAAGGAGTATAATATTTGCAAGCTTCTAGATAACATGTTATTCATTAATTTTTTTTTTGAGTGTCTTACTTTTCAGTAAATAGAAGATCTAAAATAAAGTGAGGAATTAGCCTTTGATTAGTGCAATGAAGTATGAGGTAGAGCAAGAGATCTATTTGAGGAAGCTGTCCCAGACTTACTCAATATATAATTGCTTTTCCTACACTTTACCTGTCTTTTCATTGCTTTTGGTCTGTACATCACAGTTGATACTGATTTGTTGCTCAGGAATGTACTGGTGTTTATATAACCAAAGCGGTTGCCTCTAAATAAGATATGAGCATTTTAATTCCTACTAACTCCCTCTTGTGCTGTTCTTTACCTGGATAGCCTTGCTGTGAATGCTTGTCCTCATGGCCACTGCTTTGGCCACAATACCTCTGTGTTTTGGACCCAGCTAGCTGCTTTGAATGTAGCAGTTAGAAACCCACACATCGTCATTGTGTAACTTTCCCTCTGATGTAAAATAATGTCCTGCCTCATTCAAATTCACTTAAATCCTGTAGCCTTGCCTAGTACACTGGTACTTCATATTATGTAATTTATAGCCTCAATCCACTTTCACTGGAGTTGGCCCGTGTTGGAAATGCCACCTCCTGTGTTAATCTGTTGCCGTGTGACTGCAGTAAGAACCTTTTAATTGATTGTTTAACAAAGGAGCTACTTATTTGTTGTGTGTGGTCATTTGTCACACTCCATTAGCAGTGAAATCGAGTCTAAGATGTCAGACTTAAAACAACACCAACCCAAGCTGTGGATGCAGTTGCATCCTGTCCATCCATGCACTAGAAACATCACCTAGTATAGGCTCAGGTACACCAGATCCATGCACAATTTCAATTTATCCTTCTCTTGTAGAAAGCTGTATTCCAAATCTAAACACCTTCCAATTTTATTTAACTGCATATGAGAACTGGTACTTTTCAGCTTTATAATTTCTTTTTGTGAAGTAATGACTCTGTGTAGGCTTAAGTAGAATAAATTCTTGAGGTTTTGAGTACAACTAAAGGATGCATGCATTTGTGTCTGCAGAAGTCTAATTAGGTTTGAAGAATAGTCTGCAACACATTCACTAGAATCGTAGGAGATATTACCATCTGGGCAAAGTACTGACCTGACAGATCACATTCCTGTTTTGTGTTTTTCACAATGAATTCACATTGGCTAACCTTAGAACAGTAATTCAGATTAGTTTGTCTTGTGGGAAAAAAATCCCAACCTTAAAAAAGACTGATACAGGATAAGCAAACATAGTCAGTATTATTTCAGGTATTTCTGTTCATTGCTCAGTGTGGTCTGGTCCAGAAATTTCTGTGTTCCAGTCAGTCCTTCAACCAGTTGCTAACAATCCCTACTGTAACAGTAAAGGGAATTTGATTGTGCTTAGTCTGCGGGTAAAAAATTCCTTTTCATAAAACACTTCTCACTATGTAATGTGACAGAACTCATGGTCTAGTTTCTGGATAATAATGATAAAACACAGCTGTTGCTGACTTTGAAATTATTGTTAAAATATCGGAAGTTATTTTTTGAAAAAAGCAAAATTGTAATTAAATGAGTCAAAGGTCTGCTGAAAACTAGTGAGTAAATATAAAAGGTTTCAGCACCTAGAGTTTAGTTTTAAAACAGTATGAAATCAAAACATCTGGATATTGTGATAAATATTCCTTATCCTTTTTCATCAAAGAAACAGTTCTCAGAAACCATATGCTTGACCTAGTAGATTCAAAGGTGTTTCACTAGCTTGATGAAACAAAACTTCCAGGCTTCACTAGAGCTGGGAGTATGGGTACTGGGGAGCGGGGGATACAGTTTTTCTGTGTTTTGTTTTAATACTTAATAAATATCTGCATTGCATCCAGCTTCTGCCTTTTAGCTGAGCTTTGGGCATCTCATAAGCTATCAACTCTGTATGGCATCTGTCTGGGTTTTTTGCTCTCTAAATTGCTCATCTTTGACTTCTGCAGACTGGAAACTAAATCCCAGCTATAATTATGTGTGACTTCTTATCTTTGGTTGGCAGTGGAAGACAACACAGCTGGATAAATAAGAATCATGTATTCTCTGACTTCTCTTGTTTCCTGAATCTTCCTGGCCTGGTAGAAAATGCAGAGCTCCGTTAAATGACATTTCATACTTATTTGAAGTGCATGAAGATTAATCTTGTGGTGAACCTGTGAAATGACACGAGGGAGGGCTTGCCATTTGCAAACCCAAAACCTGAATATAGAGCAGAATGCAATCACTGACATGGAGAGTGAAACCCTAATATACATAAATGTAATTCCTGCACAACATTTCACCTTTTATCCTCACCGTATCGACTGTCTGGGGATAGTACTTGCTTGCTGAAGATGGGCTTTGAAAAATCTGAAGTATAGGCTTTCAACACAAAATACAAGTTTCTCTTCCTGACAGTCTCATTAATTACAAAAGTTCATATCAAGTGCCAAAGTACAATTTCCAACATGGACTAATTAGTTATGCTTTTAGTTAGAGCTAAGTTTCTTAATTGAAGTGAACCTATCTGAGCAGAAAAAAGAACAGCGTTTAATTCACTAATGTGCTAATTGTTAGCTTTTCAACTTGTGAAAAGAGAGTTTATATTCACACACTTGGTGATTATAATGATGGTGAGAGAAAACCATGTATGCACACATATTTATGTATGACATCATTATGTATACTTGTTTCAGGATCAAGCTAATGTTATTTGGTACTGTTGATCAAAACTGAGCTTTTCTTTTCATTTTGCTTTATAGAAAAAACGGAAACAGAGTACTCAAGATGAAGATACAATCAGTATCTGCAGCCTGGACTCAAGTGTGAGTAATTTCTCTTTTTTTTTGGCCATCCCATCCACTTAAACTAAAATTTGGCTGTTAATGGCATTCTGAAATAAACCTGTTCCATCTTCTCAGCTGTATTGTTTTCATACATAACATGAATAGCTCATTATGAAAAAATAAGTTTGTTATATTACTGCTCTCATTTTATGTAATGAAACTTTTAAAAGAAAAATGAAGTCATAATAGTAGTTTATTGTAAAGCAGTGAATCTCTTATTAGTAAATAATTATTGTGATAAAAGGGCTTTGTGAATGCAGGATTTAAATGCAGACCTTTTGTACTGTTGCATGGGTGTATGAGAAATTCCATTTCAGTTGTCAGTGGTAGTTAATGTAACCTACCATTAGATATATAAGAACCAAACTCTTTCTGTTGATTATAGTGGATGTTGAATTGAAGTATTAACAAGGGTAATTATGCAGTAAACAGCAATGTGTGTTGTTTTTCCAGTACACTTGTGACATAAAGGTACACTTGCAGTTATTATTTCAAATCCGTGGAACTAAAATAGATGTAGGAAAATTTATCATTCCTTCTGTTCAGTGTTTTTGTCAATATTTGCAGTGTTTTATTTACAGTCAGTTGTTGAGACAGTTTTCCTTTTCTGTAGACCTCTCATGTACTACAGAGAGAACAAGTAATGGAAAAAATAGAGAATAAGCACTGCTTGTTTTAACCATTTTATTTATTAATGGGTGTCAAACCTAGTGCTGTGGTTTCTTTAATAATCAGATGTTAATTTGGGTTTGAAGTATACCTGTTCTTTGAAGAATTAATTACATTTAAGGGCTTACCTGCCTGGATGGCTGCAGAAAAATGCAAGCTCTTGTGGGCTCTTCAAGCTGGGTAGAATCCAGCACTATTCTGGAAATCATAAACCCACAGTAGCCTGACCTTGTCTGTGAGGTAATACTTCAGTTAGTTAATCCCATCAGACCTTACATTGGGCCCAACTTCAAAGGAATTGTTTTTCCTTTAAAGGAGTTTGAAAGGAGTTGTTGTTCTTCAGGGAAATTTGAAAATTGTTGACTATTTATTATTATTTTGGACAAATTGATAGATTTTTAGATGCTTAATTCTGATCTGGGATGGAAAATGCTGGGTTTAACTATTTTTATCTTTCTGCAAAGAGTATGTATTATTCTTCTATCATTAAGACAATTAGGTAAAATTCTCTTGTGCAGAATCTGTTATACTGCTGTAGAAATACTTGGATGAATGTAACTTCTGTATTGGCTAATAACTAAAGATTTAAATACTGCTTGAAAGGGACAGTTTCTGCTAACAGAAGAACTCCTGGAGGAGGGTGATCTAATGTGATCTTACCTCTGAATTTGCCCCATGGAAATACAGACAGAGCACTGAGCAAAGTGAGGTTTGTGGTTTACTGATGAGCAATAGATACAGCAATAAAAACAGCAATGTCCTTAATTTGCAGTTATTAAATACTACTTCAAGTTTATACAATGTTATTTCCTTGATACTCCTTTTCTGTGTAACCATTATTATTGGCAAGACAAAAATGAATTGGAGAGACAATAAAGCAATTAACTAAATATTTCTGAGCTGATCTATAAGACAATGACTAATAAAACTATTGAATTTGGATTTTCATTAAAAGACTTGTAAATCCCTACTTTACAGGGATCTTGTCAATAAAATGTGTGAAGAACTGTTAATAAAACTGTTCCCACTGTCATCAATGCAGAACTTTACTGTTTAAATTTAAATTCGTGCTGGAGTCTGTATTAGAAAATAGGGGTGAGAAATAAATGGGTGAAGAAGTTTGAACCTTTCCTTACAGTGCTTCAGAATCACTCAGGTCAACAGGGTGGGGAATATCCCATGAGGATATAAAAGGTATGCATTGTATCTTGAAGAAGGATCAGTTTATTTAAATGTACAATTGATATAAATACCAGTTGATTTATCTTTTTTTGCTTGGGGTAACTTCAAGCCTGTCACTCCTTTTTTTTTCCTATTACCAGGAAGTGCTGATTAATTTGTGCTGTACGGACTATATTGTCTCTTGTGTCTTTGAAAGTTACTTTGCCCTGAACTCTTATACATGCCAATACTACAGGTTCTTGTTCACCAGGTGATACATTCTGTGCCCTCACCACTGGCAGGAGGTGCTGTTAAGGCCATTTTATATCTGGCTGTGACAGGAGACTTAAACTGTCCTGCTGACTGACTTGGGGAGGGAAGGTGCCTTTGGTTAAGAAAATGAGCCTGGTATGTGACTTCAGAGCAACACCCTCAGGTTTTTTAGCTTCAGGTGATGGTTCAAGTGTGCCCATCAAAACTGGTGCTGTTGACATTAAAACAAGTTGGGCAGGAAGAGTTCAGACTTTCTCATGACTTGTGTTCCTGCCAATTAGATTATCATCTCCCTGGTAAAGGAGAATTATCACCTTTGTGAGCCTCCTGGACATGGCAAATAAATTTTTGTTTTTTCCTTTCACAACATATGTTGCTGATGGATAATGATAGAGACAGTGCTGAGTATGCATCTAGACTGAATACCAAGTGTCTCATGTCATTAGAAAATATTGGAGCGTCTTCTAGTTGCACTGTGGAATGTTGTAGCACAAAAGGGATGGTTGGAATCCAGGAGTCCATGGCTAAATACTTATCTCTAGAGGCATTTTGTTCCCCGTGTGTGCTTAAATGCTATTTATATTGAGGAGAGATGTGTCTTTTTGTGTCTTGGGTTTTGATTTTAGAGAGCCAAAGCTGACATTATAGGTAATACAAGATTTTTGTTACAAACCAGAGAGTTGGCTGCCTTTTGTTCTCATTTTTGTGACGGCAAATTTCAAAAAGAAGGAAAATGTCAAAAATAATAGTACATACCTCACAGAAACCAGCTGTGGTGATGTTATGCAAGGTCACTTTACCTTTCTGTGCTGTTCTCCACTCTTTACGTACAAAGTAACTTATTCCCAAAAATGGAGAGTGGGCTGAAGAGAGGGGTGAGGAGAAGTATGTAGAGCAGTCAGAAGTTTGGAACAGTTTCTGTTTAAGAAACAGTCAAATATACTGTAACTTAGATAAACTGACATCAAATATACTGTGAACAAAATGGTGTGTAATTAGTTCTATGAGAAATGGTCCATGTAAGGTTATTCCTTCTCATGTGATTAAGGGCACAAAATACAGCTGTTTGTAGCTTCCCACCAAAACAAAAGGGATGCCATTTCACCTACCACACAGTGGCACAATTCTGGCACAGGGTCTTGTGGATACCAGAAGTTTTGCAGGAGTTCAAAAAACAAATTAAGTAAATTCATGGAACAAGAATCCTTCAAGAGCTATTAGACAGAGTGAAGCCATCTGTCTGAGGAAGCCCTTGAACTTGCATATTTCTAAGTCTGAGAGAGCAAACTACGTGTCTGTCACTAAGTGTTTACTCTGCTTTCACACACTTCCATGGTCAGCTTTTTTTTACCATTGCTAGGAAAATGATGCTGGCCTGAGATCCATCCTTGGCCTGTCTTGGCCATTCTGAGGAGATTTTGATTAGCCCAATGCAATACCTTCTTTTCCTCCAAACAATGACAGGTTTGAAATTACTTAATAAGGGCTCTACGCTTAATTGGAGTATTTGGATTATAGCACAATGTAAATAATTAAATGTTCAGGTTCCTTTGTCTAGCAACCCTCTTACGCCCTTGAAAAGATGTGCCAGATTGCTTATATGTATATCTTCAATGAATTAATTTATTTTCCAAGGCTAAGAATATAAAAATTTGAATGCATGTGTTCCCTATTAGGAATTTAGATTTTAACTGGGATAATGATAAATCATTACATTTTTGCAGATAATAAATCTCTCAGACTGTATATAATATAATAATATTGGTTATTTTTCAATAAATATTGTGTATATTTAAAAAATAAACATACTAGGCTCTCCTGTGCAGCACCCTGTCTGGTTTGCATGATTAGGTGAATGACTCCTGGTCTGATTGGTTCCCCAGCTCCCTTAGCTGCTGATGGAAAAAGCACATGGTGCATTCACTCTGTGCTGACTTTGCAGGCATCACCTCGGGGATGTACCTCTTTTTGTACTTGGCAATGGAAGATCTGGCCATCTTTACTGTCCAACGTTTCCAATTTGTGCAAATGTCTCTGTTGGCCACCTTTGTCCAGGAAAGGATGGGGGATGGCAAAGAAAGAGGGTATTAACTGTTTAGTGATTGGATTGCTTCATGCACCTTGGATAGCAACATCCATGTGGATTTCATGCCAATTGCATCATCATGTGTCTACAATTCTTTTACAAAAATAGATTTAAGATTTTTTTCTATGACTGACCATTACCAGACACACCTCTCTTTTCCAAGGGAATCAGTCATATTGACAAAATTTCCTTTCACAGGAAACACTGCTTGGGGCTTTGCTGACTCAGGGCAAGGACTGGTAACCTAAGCACGTTATATGATCTTTGTATTTGTTTAGTGATCTGGACTGGTGTTGATGCTTCAGGAGTTGATAAACTGGCTTATTAAACTGACTGGTTGGACTTGGCTCATTTTACTGCCAGCTTAAAGAAGTGGATTTGCAAATCCCCTCAATGTCAAATAGTTTGTGATAACTTGTGACAGATGTGGCCAGCAGACTGTGAGGGCTGAGTGCATGAATGTATGAGGCCACTGCAGTCGGAAGTTTGTATTTAAAGGGAAATGTGCAAATTATCTGACATGGTTTTGTTCATGTTGGCCTCCACTGGAAGGCTGAACTCAGTCAATGGACTTCAGTCTATCCAGTTAACTCAGCCAGTGGTGTTTTATGCTTGTACTCTTAAAATGGTGATAGCTTCTCAATTTGCGTACTCATATTGATTCACAGACGTTATGTAATTAACATGGTTTACATAAACTTCATCTTTTATTGGTGTCCCTTTAAAGGCTGGGGAACTGGGACAGAGAAACTGAGACAGTTTGAAAGATCATAGAGGGCAAAGTACTTTTTTTTGTGTTTAAAACACCTCCATGAGCTCTGCTCTGTATTCCCCCTGTTGCAGACAGTCTCTCCTTTGTTAAATTCTGAGCGGCTTCTGGATTATTTCTGTCTGTGCTTTTGCTCCTAACTGCTGCTGTGACTTTTGTTCTTTCCTCATACCCTGGCTTTGAAACTGGTTCTTCATTCAGTGCAATCTTCTCATGAGTCTGATGCAGTGGAGGGTGTGCTCCTTACTCGGGGACAGGCAGCTGGTTCTTTAGCTGTATTCCATAACTATTAAATATAGTTAACACATCACACTGAGCAAAGTGGTGGTAAACACTGCTATCTGGAGATTATTGCACAGAGCACTCAGCAAGGTACTTCAAAGCAATAAATTTTTAATGGCTATCATAAAAGGGATAACTGCAAAGTAGTTGAAATCTTGTAATGGTGATGATACCGTGTGCCTCAAATGTCTGAACTCTGTAAAACCATACGTAACTCAGGAGGTATCCAGAAAAAAAAGCTGGTAAAACCTAATACAAAACTTGGACTTTTCAGAATGAAGTTATACTTGAGCAAAGTTCCATCCAGAAAAAGAATCAGGGCAATGGCTGCAGTTCTTCTCTGCAATTGGTTGTGTGCAGATTTGTTGCATGCAGAAGTTGCTGTTATTGTTATGTTGAGGAGAAGGAACATATAACAAATATGTGATGTAAAGCAGTTTCATAAAGAAGGGAAAATTTCAGATTTTTTGCTATATAGAACAGTTATTACTGAAAATTAAACTCTTCCAAATAGTCACTTACCACTGAGTGAACTGGAAATGTCTTACTGCTTATCTGTCTACTTGCAAGTGAATAAAATATGTCCCAGTATAAAATACACACAAAAAGGTAGCCAGACTTAAGCTACATTTACATACACTACATCAGGGTTCATTAATTTTGATTGCTTTTAGTGCAAAGTGATCATTTATTATGTATTTAATAGTCAATATAGCTGAAACATTATTTGACCTAATTAAACTTAATTATAAACTCAATTATATTTGATTGCAAAGGTATGGTGAGCTAGCTTTTTAAGCTTACAGAGGATTACTTCTACATCAGCTTATCAGAGCCAAGATAATTAAAATATATATTGTGTCTGGGTCTTTTTATTTCTATAAACTGTGGTCTGTTGCATGTTCACAGTATAAAAGGTCTTCAGCTTGCCCAGTAAGGTGTATACAATATGTTTGAATTATTCATGACCTTTGAATATTGCTGTGTAGTAGGGTGGTCAGTGCTCATCTGGATTCAGACTTCATTATACAGTGACTGTTCTTAATCCATTATTAATCCCTCATATGATTGTCATAGACTACACACTGTCTGCATTATTTGGAGTAAAGTCCTGTGTCTTAAGGCTCTGTTTGGTTTTTCTCTTGCTATTTCTCATTACACAAGGCCTATAAATGCTCTGTTGGAAATATGTGTAAATTGCTGGTCAGGCTCCATTTTTTCCCCCCTGCATTCTAGTATGATCTCAGAGTTCCTGTGCAGTTTTACAATACAATTACTCTTTATTTACGTGAACAACTTCTCAGAATTTGGCTAATTGTTCCAGTAAATCTCATGGATTATTTTGGTGAAGACAGCAAATGTGTGACGAACTTCGACATCTTCAGTGGAAATCTGCCTGTACAAATATGCCAAACCTTTGGAAACACAGACCAAATTGTCTTAAAATGTACTTGTGCAAATGGGAACTGACTAAGAAAATGTTCTCTTGTACATATTCACCCAGTTTCTAGAAATGGAAGGTGGTCTGTATATACCATAAATGAAGTATGATTGTTAAAACGATCTTTTTTATGGTTTAGCTCCAACTATAACTGTATCTGACTTGCTGGCATCTATATGTCTGCTCATATTTAAGTTCATGTGCAAGGCATAATTTGATACAGCATCATCAATTTGTCGAATATGCCTTTTCCTCTGCTTTGAGATTCTTTATTTATACAATTCTTGGCATTCTGCCGTCTTTGAGGGGGAAGCAAAGCATGGTTTTGTTGGGGGACTTGTTGGGGAACTTTTGTTGGGGAACTTGTTGGTTCCTAGAAAATGGTTTTTCTTCTAATTTCTTTTTCCTGATGAAGCATGCTCAGTATTACTGTTCTGAAACTGAAATACGCATAACTGTGGAGCAAGAAAGATGTGATAAACCCCAAATCTGATGATTTTCAGATGCTGCAAAGCTATCCCTTATACTTTCACCATGGGGTTTATTTGTTGATGAAGTCTTAGATTGTGATAGTCTTGGGAACTGTGGAAGGCTTCTAATACAAATCTGGAAACAGATTATACCAGTTCTTAGACTAGGTGGGTTTTGGTGAGATGCCAATTTTTTTCCCATGGCTGTACTGACAAAAGGGAAGAAAATGAGCTAAGATTTTGACTCCAAGTCAGAAATGTTTCACTGAAAATATCCACTCAGTCTGTGTACTTTGCTCCCAACAGTTGCAAATTACTTCAGTGAGAAATATATGAGGCAAAAGAGACTTTTATCTTCAGAAATATGAAGATTTAGTTATTCTCATGATATTTGCACATAACATTGTTTGTCTCTCTCAGTCAAAAGTAGTGTACATAAGTCTGTGTTCTGTTTCAAAGAATTGGTTTGGATAGTAATAGCAGTGTAATAGATGATATTCTACCATAACAAAAAATGGCAATTGAAGTTTGGATGCAGTTTAAATTACTTTTGGGTTACAGAAACAGCCTTGACATTTGCTTATTTTCCACATGTAAAATTGGGAGCATTTGTGAACTGAAATTAGCCAGATGTTATTGGCAGCTATGAAGTTGCATGTCCATTAAGCAATGCATGTGGTGGTTGGTTTGATGAAGATTTACAGAGGAGGTTTTCATAATGAAATTGAATTAAGTAATGAGTTATTCTAATTTCGTTTATTTAGAGGTCAAAATAAAACCCAATATTAGTTCTATAGTGATAAATTTTGTATAATACAATTAATTCTCTAAAATTAAGTTTTATACATCATTATTGGTAACTGTATTTTATATTGAATTTATAATATGGACTTTGCAGATTTAATTTGGAAGAAAAATGAAGGCACCATGTAAACAATGTGCTGTGCGTGGCCTGTAGCCACAGAGTTGAGGTTTTTCAAGGTATGTTCAATTTTTGATTGAAGCAGTCTACCTATATTTATTCTATTGCAGGAGGAAGGGATGGCCCATTCATCCTCAAATAATATCCACTGGGAGTGTTTGACACAGTCCAGTGCTTACTGAAGTCTCGAGTAGAAGCCAAGTCAGGATTTGATTGAATTAGTATGGCTGTGTATTTAAAGTCCATAAATTTTTGCAATGCCAGCTACACTTTGGCTATGCCTCTAGAAGTGACCAACCATAAGAGGAAATTAAGTTTGTACATAAATACAGCAGGATGCCTCTGTATATCATAGCATTAGGACAGGCCTTATGAGGGCATTGTCCCATCCATCTCTTGGTGGTTGAATTAAATGATAATAAAATTATGAATTACAGATAGTTTTGCATAGTTTTTTTAGAAGCATATACTACTTTTGCAGGCAATCCAGTCTCGAGCTTCTCTATTGTTAACAAGGTTTCCTAGCCACAAACCAGTTTATGGCATTGTCTGATACCACATGTGAGCATTCAGATCAGTGTAAAACTATAAAATTCCCCTGTGCAGGTATGGGCAGGGGATCCTATACTATACTTTTTATTGTAGCCGTGACCTATAGATAACCAGCTCTATCAGATGATGCCTTTTCCTTAGGCAGGTCAGAGGAGGTATTTTTGTTTCACCAAAAGTTAAGTTGAAGTAATTTTTTTCAATATATTGACCTGATTTTCATTAAATAATGGATAATATCTGCCCCTATCTTTTGAAGAAACCTCTTATACTAGGCTTTGTATTTTTTAAAACGAGCTGCTTCTTAGCAGGAAAATCATTATTCAGTAAGTTCTTAAACAAGAGCTTAGCAACAAGAAGAACAAAGACAAGTTTACTGCTGAAAATTTTCTAATAGGTACTTTCTAATTTTAGCAGGGGAAAGTAGTTTTAAAAAAAAGTGATAAGAAGTTTCACTCAGATGTTTGTGGTTACATGGTCTATTTGGCTTGTATGTATTCCATCATGAGCCTTAAGTTTTCTGTGTATGGTTCACTGAATCATTGAACTTTTCTCTTGATCAGATCCTTATCTGAAAAATGTAACTAATTATGTATGTTTGTTTTCCTAACCTGCTTTGGGACCAAAATGCAGAAATTCCTGGAGTGGTGTTCTGTGCTGCCATTGCTGTGGCTGCAGTTGGCAGGTACATCCCAATGCAAGCTGTCAGCCAAGGCCACTCCAGTGCAGAACAGTGTAGGGAGACATAAGCAGGTGAATCTTAGACAAGTGTAACATGGTGTGTCATGTTACAAGTTTCAGAACTTTTCTCTGGGATAATCTTAGAATGCTGTGGTAATGCTATGATAATCCTAGAAAATCATCTCGGCATGGCAGTGATTTCTCAATTCATTTGGTAGCCTTTAGGTCCTCTTATCTCTTAGGGAAATATTTTTATTACTGTTTCTAGCATTCTGCTATCACTGTAAATCTGTAATGGGGACAGCTGAAGGGTATCTGCTTACAGCTGCTGGCTCTGTTAAGCACCTGCAGCCTGGTCCCTTTCCATGGTGTGCAAAGCAGCCAGCAGGGGAAAGCCCCCAGCAAATAGAAGCTCAACAAATGTTTCTAAATGCTCTTAGAGTATTTTACAGAAAACCATAATATGTTGTTTTTCACAAGTGTATGAATGTGTTTGTCAATAGAATATTAGTGTCAGCTCTACTTCTGATGAACAAAACTGCAGAAAAAAGAGAATTAAAACTCGCAGAGTAATACTCCTGGGGGTTAAGCTACACCCACTAACATACAGGAGTCAGAACCAAAAAGGTTTTGTAAAGTCATCCCACCTAGATGAGGACAGAACACCTCTAATGTCTGTCTGAGATATTTACTGTTACAGAGTTGTGAGAGCATTGTTGTACTGGAATATGTTGTTTACACTGTTATTTATTGTATGGATTGTGTTATTTCTGGGAGGTTTCTTGTTTCATATTCTGGTGTTTCTTGCTTACAGAATGTTAGCTGTGCTTCTTTGTGGCTTTTTTCTTTTGTACCATCACTTCTCAGACTTCCTGCACAATGACTTCCTGCACACTGTGTGAAATGTGCTCTGAATTCAAGCAGTTTGATGTTTGAAGACACTTTCGGTTTTAGACTAGAACCTCTGACCTGAATTAGCAGCTTTTTATGTCCTTTTTTTGCTTACATGAAGTTTTTAACAATTATGATAATGATAATAAACTTGATGCCCATATCTATGTGGAATTGGCTGAGGAAGTGATGTGGAGGCTGGGTTTGACACTGCCTGAAGTTGAAAGTCTGTTTGTGGTTACAGAACATATTTCTCATGAACTTCATGTATCACTTACCCATTCTCTGGTTTGATTTTGTTGATTATAAGATGCTGATGAGCTTATTTTTCCTTAGTGGTACTAAGAAAATGTATTCATCAAATCTAAAGGAATACGGAAATGTTATTGAAATGGAAACTACTATTCTTGTATTCATTTATGATGTAACTGAAATTGAGCTTAGTCTGGTCATAGAATTTCATGACCTGCTGTGGCTGAAGTCTTTTGATGCAGAATGCATAGCTGTAGAATAACCAAAGTAAAAGCAGTGTCAGGAAGTACTTCAGTACAAATTTGTTAAAATCAGTTTACTGCATGAAGTCAATGCAATGGTGTTTTGCCATATAGTAAGAAGAGAAAAAAAACCCAAACCCCAAAATGATTAGAGCCCTTAGAGCATAGCTAAATTTCTCTACGATTGATCTGATTTCTCTCTGCCAGAATACTTTCTAGCCAGCACCTGCATCAAATTCTCACTTGACTATTCTGCACACAAGGTTTTAAAATGTCATTTACAGAAGTTCCAAACTACACTGCCTGGTCAAAGAGACAGCTAATATTTGTTCCCATTCTCATTGATCATTCCTCTACCTTGTTTTTTTAAATTCAGTGATTTTTCTGAATGGAATCTTGAGTCATGGGTAGGATTAGATGCCTAACTGCTGGAAGCTTTTCCCTAACTCCTAAGGAAGTTAAGATAGTTTGCCTCAGGAAAAATAATTTTCCCTGTGGCATCCTGGCAGGGAGACTTTTTCATTCCTGTGTCTGGGGATATGACATGATATGATATGAATGAATGTTCCCTTCCATTAAATGAGATGCCTTGTTTCCAAAGTAATTTCTTTAGCAGCAATAGTATAGCTATTCTCTGATTCACCTTTTAGTATCCATTGTTTACATTAGCAGAAAACGTAAATAATGTCAACATACTAATAATTTTTCATACATAAGTTAAGCAATGATTTATCTCTTGCTGGATATATTTTCTCACATTTGTCAGTTCTTAGTGCTCTTTAAAAATAACTTCCTCTTTGTGGTGTTCATTTAAGTAGGCTAAAAAACCCTCTAAAATGAGAGATATGGATTAGGATATCTTATAAAGTAATTCTTAACATTAAACAGACCACAGAGTTGTAAATATACAAGTACTGGATGGATTTACCGGTAAAGCTCTCATCTTCTAGTGACCTTAGTTTAAGAAGCAAAGAATTGGTGCACTCAGCAGCATTCAGGTTTTTTTCTTGTATCCTGGTGTGTGAGGTAATTGCAGGAGGTAAACCTATATGCAAGTGGGAAAGGGAGAGTTGATAAAGACTTTATAAAACAGTTGCTGTAGTATATGTAGGTATAGCTACACTGGTAATGAAGCTATGACAGATTTAATTTTGCCTTGCATCATTTTCCACTTCTCAGAAGTAACTCTGCAATAATAAGCTAAAATTTCCCATTGGGTAAAGAAAAAGGAAATGGAAGAAGGAACAAATTGTTAGTGGCAACATTAACATCTTTCGTCTGTTAAAGGATCATCAGAAAAGCAAAAATGTTGTATCTCTTCCATGTGGAAGATTCTATATGGAAAAAGTAGGTCTTATCCTTGGGGATTACAACAGCTAATGAAGGAACCCTTTATTGTTCTCAGATTACTGTCATTTCCTGATATGGAAACAGTTTGAGCCAGCCAAGCTTGCACTTGTGAGTTTGGAATGGCATCACCTGAATACTGCTTCAATGGCTTCTTTATCCTTTATAGAACTATTATTAATAACTACTTGATGCTTATGTATAGCAAAACTGAATCAACATGAACTCTGTGAAGCTGCAAATGGGTGCAAGTTCCCCTGTGGGCAGCAGTCACTGGCACTCTTAGGTTCTGGAAGGTATTTATGTCATGTAGCTGTAAATTTACAGAAGTAATTTGTGCTGATTTGTTTACATACATCATTTGTGAAGGAATCAGCTGCTGCTCTGCAAATACTCTGTCAGGCCAGTCAAAGCAGAACCCAGTACTAAAAATATTCATGTAAGATCTGCTGTTACTTAACAGCAAAAATAAATGGAAGGAAATGCCCCAGAAATAACTGGGGATTTTTTTTTAGTCTATACCCCTCCAAAGATTGTTCTTTAAAATAAGGAAGTTAAATATCTGGCCTCATCTATGGGAAGGTGGCTTGTGCTGAGCACTAAGAGGTGATCAAGAAGAAAGGTTACAGAAATGACATTCCTGTCATGAGTCAATGAATCCATGGAGTTGACACATTCCTGACCCTGGCTTTCCAGCTGAATTAGTAGTTGAAATGCTGATACAGTGTACTGAGAGGTTCCAGCTGAGACTGCTTGTAACAGCCACATGAATCATATGGCTTTAGACAGAGTATTTAAAATAATTCTAAGACAAAAAAAACCCTAAAAATGACAAAGGCAATAGCCTTTGTTTATTAGGTAGGATAACTTCTCACTGTACCTGTTTGTTCAGGTAACAGCTTAGCAGCAGACTGAGACCCAGATGGTACCAGTGACTGCCAGAGGCACCCTCGTGTCTTTGTTAATTGCTATTTGCCTTTACTGTTTTACCTCTCCATGTTTTGTAGCAATAAAAGAGTATTAAAGCAAGCAGCAGTGTTTTTTGATACTGCTTGCCGCGCATAATTGTGTGCTGCATTCAAGTGTGTGCTGGTTGCACTTCATTAATTAATTCCAGGCTGCCAATTACAGGAGGCAGCTCAAATACAAACCTTTTCTCTGTGCTGACACCTCCCCTCCCCCTGTCAGGTGCGACAGCTAAAGCCCTGCGTGACTCAGTTCAACAGGAAGGAGTAACACTTTGAGATTTAATTAAAACAAGGTGTCTTTAAAGTTTCTTCCCCATCCCCCTCATCCTCCAGTTATTTCCTGATACATTTTTGGGGCCAGCTTTAGCAAGTTTAGGAAGGAACAGGTTTGAAAAACAGATGCATGCTTCCTGAAAAGAACCATTAGAAACTTCCACCCAGTTTCACAAACAAGACAAATCCTCACCCTGTAAAAACTGAATACAGTAGGAAAGAAACTGTGGTCTTTTAGGTATTGAAGTTGATTAGCATAAGGAAAAATATTTAACAAAATGATTGTGTAAGAATCTTGAAAACAATGATCAAAGTGTTATTTATTTGAAGTGTCTCTACTATTCTTGCCCTTTTTTTCACTGGTGAATACTAGGGGGGATATTGATTGTCATTCAATTTCGTTATTTTATTGTGTTCTTTTTATTTACTGTTATGTGAACTGTTCAGACACTTTGTAAGCATTGCTTCCCTCACAAATCCAGCTGTTACTAGTTAGTAAAAAGGTCTGAAACACTGGTCCTGAGATTATGGATGGTAGACAACACTGTCCCAGAGATCACCTTAATGATTCTTGTGGCCACATGAAAGAAAAAGTTAGAAAAAATTCCTAAATACTAGCTTGAAGTTGTTGGTAAGCACACCACTTGCTTCATATTGTTGTCCATGATCCCTGAAGTTTGGGGATTACCAGAGTAAAATCTGCGCAGCTTTTCTTTGCAAAGAATATCCAACTCCTGAGCCCACTTACCTGCAAAATGTGCTTACAGAGATAACTGTATATGGGTATTTTGTGGTCAGAGGCACAGAGGATTTGTGCTATATGCTTCTGTAAGGTTAGAGAGAGGATGAGGAACACTGCACATTGTTTCTGATGTCATTTTTCTGCGTGGTGTTTGGTGACATTTTCCTACTGAGTTGGATAGGAAGTTATAGTGAAAGCTGCTCATCTCCTAACACCAGAGATGGAATTGGGGTTAAAGGTTTCTCTTTTTCAATTTTCTCCTTTTGAAAGGAATATGCCTCTTTGTAGTAATTTGTTAAATGAGTTTATCTCTGTTACTGCCAATTTCCCAAAATAACAGTATCTCGCTCAAAACTGCTTATAATCTGGATACAAATGTTAAAATTGGCTAATGCAATTTTTTTATTGCATTGCACCTTGGAGAGGATGGGGGGATATTACAATTCCAACAGAAATGTTGGGTCAGAAGCTGACTGATTTAGAGATTTTTGCTGCTCAAATGCTGCAGATACTGGGAAAGAATGTGAGGGCAGGCAATCCAAACGTGTACACCACAAACAAAGCAACCTTCCCTCCTTGAGGTGTTGTATATTGATTGGGGAAATAATATCTGAATCACAACTCTACTGTAGATATGTAAATGTATAACTCAGAAGAAAAAGAAAAGGTGGTGGTCGGGTAGGTAGCAATAGTGAAACAAGTGCAAGGCATTAGATTGTGCCTTACATAAGATCTGTTGCCTGGTTATTGTATCTTTCCCATATGTGCAAGTAATATCAGGCGGGTGATTTAGTTTCATAGAGATCAGGGAGGCTGCTCATGTTCAAAAAGGTCTTTGTAGCTTCTTATTTCAGCTGTTTGGCTTATTCATGTGATGTGGTTAATATATCCTGCAACGACACGTTTAATGCACATCTGCTGTTACATAGCACGTACTAAAACAAATGGCACTTCCTGAACTAACAAAATAGATGGATTCTTATTGTGGCAAAACTGCAATCATTTGGATAAATATCCTTCATTTTAATAAAAATACCAGATCAAGAGGAAGCAATTAGGAACAGGAGCAGGTAGTCTCTAAATGTTTGTACAAAAACAAACCCACCAAATTCCAGAGAACAGTATGTAATAACATACCTGTGTGTCTATTGCAGATATGAGGTGCATTCCAATCTTTATTGTAGAGCTATGCTTTTATGAAGCCGTCCTTTCAGCCTTTCAATTTTGATTCATCAGTGCAATGGCTGGACATTTCATAGGACTTATCATTTTTCCTTGTGGATTATCATTGTAACTCCCTCAGGTAGTCTTGAATAGCCAGTCTGTGCTCTCTTCCCGCGTCCTGTTTTGTTTTAGGGAGGAATGGAGTAGTGAGTTCAAGGGGAGCTGGCAGAGCACACTGGGAACACCTGTATCAGACAATGTGCTTGAAGTACAACACAAAGATTAACGTTTTTCCTTCTGCTTCCCTGCAACATGTTCATATGCCAGTGCTCTGCTCACTTCTTTGTCCCACTTGTTTGATATTTGGTTTATACTTTTATATTCATTACTCAACTATTATATCCAGAATAAGGTAAGTATACAGGCAGTGAAATGTTACCATGTTTCTAATGAATAATTATTACTGGAAATCAAAATCAAGACCTTGTATCCTGCAGCCTGGAAAAACATGGTTCTTATTCCTGTTGCACATTTTACTTTCCTTTTCCTCTTTCAACTTTTATAGGTGACCAAATATTTTTGCTTCAACCAAAGTTAGCAGTTATGGAGGGTTGCAAATTTGTTTTCTGTATTTTTTTTTAATTTCAGAAAATGATCGATTGTTAAAATGCCTGCAAGCCCATTTCCTACAGCTAATTTAGTTACCAAGAAGTGTTATGTAACCTTGTTCTCTTCTGTAGTAGCCTAGAACTTGTACACAAACTTAGGGTTTGAGAATTGATGAGTGAAATAAGGTTCTTTGGGAGGATTTTTTAAAAAAAAGTTCAAGATCACTTGCATATCTACTTAAACTCCTGCTTGTGTGCAAGACTGAGGGTCATGCTAAGTAAAAGGACTGTGTCTGAGAATTTCGTGGTGGGCAGAGTTGTGTGCAGGTTGCCAATGGGGTATTCATGGTACAGAGCCTTCAACACTGATTGTTCTACCAATCAGTTATGGAACACATATTGCCACACATAAAATTAATGTACAAGACTTCATTTATTTTGACAATGCCTTTTCTTCTAAAATTCTTTTGCTGTGTTCTTGCAGCAAACTCACTCGAGAAGTAGGGCCTTTTATGTACCCTGTGTCTAATTTTGTACATTATTTGCCATTTTCCTAAGTAATCACTTCTGTGCTCCTCTTTGCATTGCTCCAATGACTTATAACATGCATCAAACAGAAACTACAAAGGCTTTTGAAAGGATAGATAAATTATTTATCCCAATCCCCCAATCCCAATCATTCTTCCATTCAGGTTGTTCACTCCTGTTTCTGACTGGTCTAGAATAACAGCCTTCATTCTCAACTTGATTTTTAAAATTTTTTTTTTTTTAGTCTGTGTGGTTTTCTCCTGCTTTACATCCCCATGTTTTCAGAAGAACCCTTCTCAAAAATTTCATGTTGGTCAGAACAAACTTTTGTCAGCTGTTAGTGTTCTTGAGCTCTAAAAGCAGTGCCTCACATTGAAAGTGTAATGGCTTCTCTTTTCCCCCAATATACTTTCTGTTTAACATGCATCCTTGGAACAAAATGATTATATTCCTGTGGGTTGATATTTAAGTCTCCTCATGTTGTTCTACAGTCACTTATATTAACACTTCACTGTTTACTAGGGTAAGAGTTTTAATAAGAGTTAGTGTTTTTGCAGGGTTTTGAAGATACAATATTTGATATCCGTGTAATTTAACACCAACCCCAGTTATATAATAAAATCAGAATGTTTGCTGAAACAAACATTGCTTTTCTGTTCAGCCAATTGCTATGTTTTCAAGATTATTAGATACAACAAGTATGTTCTGATGCAATTTTGAGTTGTTTCTTAGCTTTTAAAGTGGTAAACAATATTTTTGCTGTGATGGTTGGAATTACTTTCAGAGAAATTGTTTTCCAACTTGTGACTCTCTCTGCTGTCTTGGGAACTAAATTAACTGTGATCATTAGTCACCTGTCCAAAATTCATAGTTGAACATTGAATGGCAATGGAACACTTGGGTTGGGTTGTGGTTGCAGATTTGATAATGAAGATCACATAAAAGCAGGATGAACTTGATCAGTGCCAGATAGCGGTTTGTGGTTAACAACTTGACCTGAGAGGAGATAGCCTTCAGAAATTACAACTGGCTTTCCTAAATCAGGAAAGTATTTTGCAAAACTGTTTCTCATTTATATTTCTGTGTCAATTAAAGCTTGTTATAGTAATTTCTGTACCATGAGATGGGATTACATCATTGTATTTACACTTGGGAAGACAGTTACTTTGTAACTTTAAATGAAACTTTTTTTATTCCCTGCAATGCTTTCTCGATTCCCTAATCCTTGATAAAGGGATATGAACAAAGGAGTCCTGTCCTAGTATAAGTTGTTGTCTGTTTGAAGCTGTTATGTCCCATTTCAGCTGTCTTTTAAAGATTAGTCACGTTGTTGCTTACTGCCACATCTTCTTTAAGGACATATGTGTGCAGTGCAGTTGTACTGGGAGTAGATTAATTCTATCAGTTGTTGATGCATTACCAGTTTTTGCAAGGACACTTCTTTTTGAAGTTATACCATGGTTTTCCTCCCTGCTCTTAGGGGGAGGATGTGGGTAACAGTAAGATGATTTAGTTTCTTGTGTTCATTTCTGTCCGATGTTTTTACACAGTAGGTCATAGCATACAAGGATTGAGGAACATTTCTAAAGATATTAATGGACCATTAAAGTGGAATATTGTAATTTACATAATCCCTGTAACAATCTGGGTTGTAAGGCATTTCGTGATGCAAGGAACTCTGTTTGGACCAAATGTGGAGGTTTTTGCTCTGGGTTGTCAGTCAGTATTGCAGGGTGACAAAAGGCCTCTCAGGTTCAAGATTGCTTTACTGTAGTGGAGATATCAGACTCTTGTTTCTGTTTGTAAAGCGCTTAGTCTCACAGTTTTGCTTGACTTTCATCACCCTGTCCCATGGATGTCTTGTAATCTGTGTCAAACAATTTTTTTTTGCTTAACTTTGGGTTTAGAAACACTGCTGGCACAGCCTTGGCTACAGTCTAGAAAGGGTATGTGAATTCTACTTTTCATGCTTCTGATTTAATGTCCTAGAATTGTTAGACTTTCATAAGTTATGTTATTTCTAAAGTACTAGTGTTGCACAGTTATCTTAATTTGCAAATTTTAGGGGTTTTTTAATACCTTTTGCAGTTAATGTATTGTGGTGGGCAGTGCTGGGTTAACAGTTGGATGTGATGAACTTAAAGGTCTTTTCCAACCTTAATTCTGTTGCTCAGGAGAACATGAAATTAGCCTCAATATTTGTGTTCTAAACTTTTATTCAAGACGCACAAAGGTTCTCCTAATTTCAAGATACTCAAATTGGCAAAAGTCACTGACTAGATGAGTAACAGTGCACAGTTGTTATGGAAATTAATAGGTGGGTTTGTTTTTAAAAATAAATAAATAAAGCTTCTGATCCAAATCCCTCATCCAAGAAATGAAATGATGACAGTCTTTGGGTATGACTTCATGAAAAAAGCTGAGCTAATAGTTCAGAGCTACTAGGAGGAGAAAAACCAGCCTTTTCTCTGTCCTGTCCTTTTTTGTACCTGAAAGCTTTTTCACCATTTATCTTCAGTGAGTTCTGCTGCTTTTCTCATGCCACAGTAACTTGTTCAGCTCACAAAAACAGCAGATGAGAGATCTGAGCATACATATACAGATTAGCAAAACATAATATACAGTGAAAAATTACGAATTACCATCTACTGTGAGGACAAATATTATAGAGTTACGTATAATAGATGTTATTGTAATACAATTTAATCAAAACAAAAAATAGACCACTACTGTGATGTCTTGCTAAACATTTTGTATTAGGGATAATGATTTCTCATAAAGAAATTTGTTACTTAATTTTCCAGTCAGCACAAGTGCTCTGGAGAGAAATTCCTGCTCCCCCACTGCTTGTAACTTAAACAAAAGTATTTTAATTACATTTAATCTCATTTAAACATCATACAAGAGTTTCCAGTAATTTCCTCTCTCTAGAATGCCTTTCAGTGAAAAACTCAGGAAAGGACGCTCCACTTTGGGTGATCTTTCCACCCTCTGCAGAATTTGAGCAGCTGTTTAAAATCCACATGGATAAATCAATACAATTCTCCCCACCTCCTCCTTTCTGCTCTCCCCAGGGAAGTGTACTCAGACAAACTCTACCAACTTCTTTGTTTATAAGTGTGACTGGGGAGGGTCATTCTAGCCAACCTCCCCACACCCTGCGATTCCCTCACCAGGGACCACCGGGTGGTGTGCACTACTGGGTGTGGCAGTGGGGTGGAGAAGTGTGAACCCTTCCCAGTGTCTCTAGGCCAGCCATCCTTAGGCCTGAGCTGCAGACCAGCCACCATAACAATTTCTGTATATGAATCTGAGGCAGCATTAAAAATGGGCTGTTATTATTGTCATCCCCAGGGAAGCTTGTGAAAGGAGTCCTTCTGCCTCAGTGTGAATGTGATTGTTACAGGGCATCCTTTACCTGCGCAGTGCTTCGTGTGGTAATCAAAAGTTACATGAATTTAGCAAAGTAAAAACAGATGAAAGCAACTTGGCAGGTTGTTTGATCTGTTTCTTTCCCAGTGCAGAATTGTTTCACAGGCTAGATTTGTATGAAGAAACACTGAGAGCATGTCTGACTTGGAAAGCCTGTAGCCTGCCTTACCACTGGATGTGTACAATAAAACATTCATGACAGTTGGTATGAGAATCATGGCTCTCCATCACTTCAACATGAGTGTACTTGACACTGTCAGTGGTTCTGCATTCCAGTTTCTGGGCAGATTCAAATTCTTAATGTTTGATTGAAAAAACTGCTTCAAAAGTTCTCTTTTTGTCATTTAAAAGTGGTTTTGGTGTTGGTGGTTGTTAGTTTGTCTTTGTTTTTCTGAAAGGAAAGCGTCCTAATGATTATCCTGAGGAGATATTGGAGCATGTTGGAGAGAGGCTTCAGAGATCCTCAACAGGTGCAGAATTGTGTGGGTATGTGCAGCATTAGCCTGGCTGACTTTCACTGGTCATTTCAGAATAGCAGGAATAATATCTTTGCTTTGAGTATTCTTAGCAAAATTGTACCTCTCCTAAGCAGCGACTTCTGGTTTATTGGTTTTTTGTTTGTTGTCTGTGAAACCACAGACCTGGAATCACAGCATGGTTTGATTTGGAAGGGATCTTAAAGCTCATCTTGTCCCAGCCCCTGCCATGGCAGGGACACCTTCTACCAGACCAAGTTGGTGAGAGCCTCATCCAGCCTGGCCTTGGACAATTCTAGGGATGGAGCATCCGCAGCTTCTCTGGGCAGTCTGTGCCAGGGCCTCACCACCCTCACAGGGAAATTTTTTTCCCCCCAATTTCCAGTCTAAATCTACCTTCTTTCAGTTTAAATGAAAGGAAAGGTACATAGATTATATGAGAGGTATTCCATAAAGTACAAACTGCTGAGATTTTTTTCCTTGAAATGTGTATGCAATATTTCTACTTAATTTAAGGTTTTTGTAAGGTTTGAACCTGAACATCTGATATGGTTTTGCCGTGCTGATAGATGCTTTTGCAAGAGTTATTTCAGGGTTAGGTTTTGAATCTGGGAGGAAACAAACTAAAGGCGTTGGTGTGAACACCATGACCACAGAACAGCTCTGACAGTGAACTTCAGTCCTGAACCAGGTCAGCAGTGGTAGGCACCTTTGAGCTGGGCTTTCCAGAGTTACCAAATACCTTCCTCACTTCTCCCTGACAGTTAAGTAACTGCCTGATGAAATTCTGTCTTGGCATAAAGAAATTTTAAAAACCCTCCTACATGCCCCCACCAAACTAAACCCACAAAAAACCTGTTCTAGAAATGGCAAAACTGATACACTGGCCTGCTCTGCAATCTAGTCACTACCATCATTGTATCTGAAATACTAGTTTATTTTCTGAAAGTACTTTACAACTCAGATTTAGAGATTTTATAGTGTTAGTGTAGACTTGTAGTCTAAGTGTGATTTTTGGACAGAGTGGACTCACTGACTCCACACTTACAAAATTGCTTAGTGGAATCACTGAAACCTTTGTTTCTCCAGCTGTCTAACTGGAGTTCTCTAGGGAGTCTTTCAGCCACAAGTTTATGAAGTGATGTTTGGCTCTGCCTGGGCCTGTGTGCACATGCACAATGCAGTGACTATTGACGGGCACTCACTGTGCAATCTAAATTCATGGAGAAATGAAATGTAAATCACACTAAGTTTGTAAGATCTTTCAGAAGGGACTCCAAGTGTTTGATACACAGTTCAGAAGGGATTCAATACCATAACTAAACTGTAATAATAATTATTGTTTATAAATGCACATAGGATTCTACAGACATTCAGCTCTCTGAAAGAGAGAATTGTTTGCAATTGTACCATTTGTTATTCCATCAGATAATATACTTGTAAAGGTCATTGCCACTCATCTTTGGGTCCAAATTTCAATTCTAAAAGTGTATTTATGCTCTTCTGGTGGAGTAAACAAACATCCATGGAGTCTAATGAATCCTAGTGTTGATGTCATTGAAGTCTATCTTGTAGGTGCAAGATACTCTGTAACCTAGTGACATGAAAGTCCTGCCTATCAAGAATTATATTCCTCTTAGAACTAATTTTTTTGGTGTTTCTCAAGAATGCTTAGTCAAGCTGAAGTGCACTGGCCTGACTAATGGAGAAATGACAGAATCCCTTTCTTGGCATATTTTTTATGTGTATAAACCTAAGTTCATTATTTCAATCTCCAAACCAGTACACTCTTGTCCTTTGTGAAGCGCTGCTCATGCTGCGAAGCATGTTACAGGATTAGATTGCTTTGAGAACATGCCTTGAAGGTATTTTGTCTAAATGATTTAAGTGAAGGTGATTTTTGAAATGGTGTTAGCATACACCTTCATAAACAAACATACACAGATGGTATCTGAAATCAAGGCTTCTTGGGTTTAAATGGTTACACAGCAGCTGCAGTGTTCTCATGGAGGTTCTTGACCATTTTTTTACAGTCTGTGTGTAGTGGTGTTACAACGTGCTTGAAATGTGAGGAGAAACTGCCCAACATTGTCAGGTTGTGCTCAGAGCTGAGTCCTCTGAACCTTGTGTGGAAGAAGACTTGCAGAAGTGAGTGTATGTTCATGTACCTGAAGTAACTCTTCATAGCTTCAGAAATTCTGAGCTAAGACTCCTATTTGGTCTTCAAATAAAATGCTACATTTTTTCTTTTTATTTTCTTTTTCTTTTTTTTCTTTCTTTTTTTTTTTTTTAATATGGAAAGAAAGGAGGTGGCTGCAAGAATTGATCTAACCTAACACCTAATCTCCAGTGGTGGTTAGCAGTAGATGCTTAGAGTAGAGTCCAAAACAGAAATAGCCCGTCATGGTGTTTCCCAAAATACTGCCCCAGGAACTTGTGTCTGAGAGTGTTTCTTAGGAGCAGCATCTTATGACAGATGCTTCCACTGTACATAATACAAAACTTGTATATCGTATGAAGTTCCTTTTTCTTTGCTCTGAATCTGCCACCATCTGGTTTAATCTGAGGCACCAGTTTTTCCTTGTAGTTGAATACAGTGAAAAAATTTCCTATTTGCTTCCTCTGCCAATTGTAGTTTGTAGGTCTATCACACCTGCTCTAATCTCTCTCTTTTCTGTATGTCCTCTCTGCTTAACCATTATCTGCATGAAGGCTGTTCTGTGCCTCTTGTCAACACTTTCGCTTTGAGTGAACCTTGTCCTGCCCTACTGTGATGCAGATGAGGAGGCACAGAACACCCAAATGTTCAAATGTCACATGTTATTCTAGAGTCATTGCATATCTTCAAGTATTGATAACTTTGTTCTAGTGATTTTGCAGGAATTTCAGGGTTGGGAACTAGTGGGGTTTTGTTTTATGGGCAGAATACCATAAAATAGAGAGGTGAGCATAACAGGCACAGAATAGTATCTCTGGTTGTACTGCAGCTGCTTCTGAAAAGGCCTAGAAGGATGAGAGCTATTACAGGTTTGGGATATTGGTGAAGTCAAAGGAAAGTGTCCAGATGAGGACTAGCTTTGTCATTTGACTAGTCTTATTCTAAACTCATCATTATTTGATTAACAGGCTTTAGAAAAATAGATGCTTGTAAAGCGACATCCATCACATGATCTGCCTTTAAAATCAGTTAATTTTTTCAAGGTCTGTGAAGTTATTCTTGGTTGGGCTGCTTCCCTGTGGCTGAAAATATTCTTCCCTCCTCCCCCATCCAGCTTCCTACCCAATTTCCTTTTCCTTGTCTCCTGTGTTATAGTCTCTGTCAGACTGATCCTGTGTTGCAGACAGGGCCCCTAACGCTTCCTCTCTCTTTTCAGGAAATTTTCACTACCTTTGTTCTAAGGTAGCCATCAAACAGAATTTGCCTGGCTGCACAGACACTGAAATGCCCTATGAGGCGCCTTAAGCAGAGGTGTTTTTCCACTTTCACAGCTCATTACAATGAGAGGTGCAGGCAGGGGAGCAATTTGGCTGAACAATAGCAACAAAAGTGGAACTTTAAAAACACAAGGAACAAACTCCAGCTTGCCAGACAGGAAAAAGCAGCAATATGAGTAGGAAAAAGAAAAGGAAAAAAAGCGTGGGAAGGGAGTAATAGTGATGCTCTATGTTGTGGCACCACGACAGGGTGCAGATTGCCGCTCTGCTCAGCGGGAGCACAGCGCACTGAATGGAGGTGCCACTGCCGTGTGCAGGGCTGGAACCCAGGCTGGCTTTGGGACTGTGCCCTTGGGACCGCTGTGAGCTCGCCCTCCTGTCGGACACTGGCTGTCCCAAAGGCCGGGCGCTGCCGGTCACCCTGCGGGAAGCACACGGTCCGTGCGTGCCCGAGCAGCGGGAAGGGCAGCGCACAGCGAGGGCAGAGGCAGCGGCACGGGCCGGACCGGCGCTGAGGACCCGCGGTGTGAGGCGCTCGGACCCCGCCCCGGCCCGCCCCCGGCCCGTCCCCCGCCCCGGCCCGTCCCCCGCCCCGGCCCGTCCCCCGCCCCGGCCCGTCCCCCGCCCCGGCCCGTCCCCCGCCCCGGCCCGTCCCGCCCGGCGCTGGAGCTGCGCTGCCGCATTCGCTCGGGGCTGCGGGTGATGCGCTCCGTGCCGCGGGCCGGGGCACAGCTCAGCCACAGCGCTGCCGGGGCCCGGGCACGGCCGGCGCCTCCCGCCCGCTGCTCGCACGGAGCCAGCGCTGAGCCCCGAAAGCGCCGCGCCTGCAGCCACCATGGTGGCCAAGGATTATCCCTTCTACCTGTCCGCCAAGAGGGCAAATCTCGCCTTGGAGGTGCAGACGGTGAGCAGCCCGGCTAAGGAGACCGAGGTACGGCTGGCACGGTTGCAGCTTTGCTTTTCTTTACGATGTGAACTGTATTGCTTTGGGGAAAGGTAACGTGCTGTGAGAACAGACTGCAGTGTATCGATACCCGTTTTGTTTAGGCATCCTTTACTGCCTCTCTAGGTATTCACCTTGCTTTTGGAACAAAGCAAGAAGCAGTCTAGATTTTTGTCATCTGTTACTTTAAGAAAATTAATCTCTCACATAGCAAATTGAGAAGTGCCTGTTTTAGATAAGTAGCTTAAAGTGATTTAGTTTTATTTTGTTCCAGGACTGAGCATTACTTACAAATTGTTACACTTACGTAGGAATTGGAAGGGAATCAGTAAAATGGTGCCTTAAAGCATTAACTGTCTTTTCCTCATCACAATAAACAAAAAAATAATCCCATGTACGGTTAACTGAAAGTCCTGCCCTATGAGCAGATTGACTGCTCTGTTTCTGAAAAAACATGAAAGCCTTTCAAGTGACATTAAAAGTCTTATTCATTAACCCAAATTCAACAATGTTCATGAAAAGCTTAAATATTTGATTCTTTAATTTAATGTCGGTTTGTGTTTGGGGGAAAATAATGGCGACCTTAAGGATTCTGACTGTTCTGGAGGAAAGATGAACATTTCTCTCTGAAAGGTTTTATTACTTAAATATTTAGTTTCTTTATTAGTCTTGCTTGCTGAGTAACTTGAAGAGAACTTAAGTTGGGTTCATTTAATACATCTCCATCAAAGATTAATTACCTCGCCACTTGAATAGAACTAAAGTAAAAGTAACATAAGCCCAGTGACCTTATTTAATCATGATGCTTGAGCTAAGAACTAAGATGATGCTGCACTCTTGTTTTTCAGTGTACTTTTACATAGATTTAATTATTGAGGCTAGATATTGTTAGGTACTAAATGTCTCCCTTAAGGGTACTCATTATACTAATGATAATATTAAAGAAACATGGTTTTAGCCTTTACTCTATGAAGGGATTTTTTGTGATTCCATAAAGTTGTCAAATCTGAAGAGGTGGAGTGTTGCTCTGCTACAGTTAGGAAGGGCAGTTTGATTATAATCAAGTTTCAAAGAAAAAGACTCAATGAAATCTGAGAGCACGAGGAAGTATTGAGTAGCAGATGTGATCAATCAAAATTACAACTTGCAAACAGCTTGTGTTTTATAGGAATAAAAAATGCACCCTTATGCTTTCGAACTGTTTTCTGAGAGTAGGATGGGATTCCAGCATTCTGAAAAAGAAACTTTTAAACATCATGTTTGTCTTAGGGGAGGGTAAGACCACCCACCACTCCAAAATTTTGATTAAGAAAGCAGAAATAAAAGCTACTCTTAGGGAAATGCATTATAAGGACTGGTGTATGCAGCCCGCTTCTTTGAAGTCTGTCAATGTACGGGCGAAAAATCCTTAAGCTGTAACATCAAGCTGTTCTTCCAGCTTTTAGTATTTATGAAGCGAATTAAAGCTGTTGGGCGCCTTCTAGCACAGCTGCCTGTTACTGCAGCAGAGCATTCCTGGGTCTGGGCTGGGCGTTTCTGCCTTTGGAAACGCGAGTTTCATCCTAGTTACTAAGCATGTGAAGTTGGTTGCTTTATTTAATAACTCAAATTGTGTGTTAATGCTGATATGTTCGGAGTAGAACAGATTTTCTTCTATACTGATGTTTTGAGGAACAAGGCAGAAAAGAGAACTGAGGTTTTCTACTTTCAGTTCTTTCTTTAAGCTATGCCAGCTTCCTTGGAAAAAACTCTTTAGAAAGTTGCACAGTCACAAAACAATGACAAATGAAATTTGCAATAAATAGGTAAACATTAAAATCTGGATTCTGATAAAAAGCTATTGCCCTAGTCCAAGTACAGTTATCATAGTTCTTTTTAAGTGTAGTTTAAGGGCAACAAAATACTGCAGTACTAATATGGCAAGCACTCTAAGGTCTTTACATGCATTGTTACATGCCCCTGACAAAATCCTGTAGTACAGTTTTAGGAGTGAACAGTACCGAAGTGTTGGGCTCTTTCCAGCTTTTACGTACTTCAAAAATAGAAACAATTAGTAAAACTTGAAATTGGCTTACCCAAATTTATAAAAAGCCCCACGCCTTTTCAACCATTTTCTGTGTTTCGCTGGTTAAAGCAACTCCCTTATTACCCCTTCTAGAGCAAACGCCCGGACTGGAAGGGCAGCAGGTGAGAAAGAGCATTCAGATTGAGGTTTAAAGGTGTGAATGTGAAGTCATGGGTAGGAGCTCCTGAATTCCTCAGAGTAAGGATGTCCTGTTCTGCCGCACAGGATCTACCACAGTACCTGGATTTAGGCTCCAAAAACTACGATGGGAGCATAGAATTCCTTTACATCTCCATTATGTTGTATGTCTGCTTACAGCTCTTACAGCCCAGAATCTTAGCCCTCAGTCAGAGCTGTTTGCAGCCAGCCTTTTGTTGTCTCCTCCCAGCACTGGTGTGTGGGAGCTCTGGGCTGCCTGGTGCTCAGGACGGTGTTTGTTTGGCATGGGGAGCTCAGGAAGGGGAATGTGAAGGGGAATCCACCAGCATCTAGGCCATGGCACATCATTAACAGGAGAACCAGGCGTGGAGCCAGAGGGACAGGGGCCAGAAGATGATGAGATAAACTCCAAGTCATGAATTTTCTTTGATCTTCCTAAATGTATGTATTTCATTTTAATGAAATATTAGCAAGTTTCAGTTTTGACATATTTCAGGTAAGTTCATGTGCAGTGTAGCTGGAAACATGTCAAACCCCCACACTTGGAATTGCTGATCTGTTCTGCTTAATGGCAGTGTGAAACAAACAGCTTGTCTTTATTTTTCCATTCAGTAAATCGCTGTATGATGTCTGCTGGTTAATTGGCAGTCCAGGTTAATATCCAGTTTGTTCCAGAATGGAAAAAGTCTTTCTTAGGTTGCCTGTACAAGCAGCTTCTAATGAGAGGAAATGCAGAATTCAATAAACTCTACATTAGTTGTCTGTGTTTTTCAGGGTTTCTGTTGCTTCTGTTAATTCACCTCAGTGTGAGGTTTTTCTGTTAATTTGCCTTCATTTCCTAGCTCCTGGTAGATATATTGATTTCTGGATATTGCAGACAAATGAATGATTAGTGAAGGTTGCTGGATGTAATTTGTCCTTATGCTACTGACACTTGTGGTTTGTCTTGCCTATGGCAGGTGAAATCCGAGGTCCTAAGGGTAGTGACCAACAAGGGCAGCCTGTGTGCAGCCAGGAGCCAATCTTTGATATACACATAGTGGGGTAACACGATGCAAACTTCACTGTTTCACTGTTGTCTTTGACCGGGAATATTTCACCACTTCTCTAAATGGCTCTTCAATGCACCTCAACTAGTATTTCAGGTTCTCTTCTTTGTAATGCTGTGATGAAAAGAAAACGTCTCTGGATTTTCCGTGGTTTGCTTGGTGGTTTTGAGGAGACTGAGAAAGTAGGAATAACAAACCTCCTCCTGCTACCATCAGGGAGTACAGGTGGTGCATGGGGCCTTATGGATTTGAAGGAAAATTGTATCACCAATACACACAATTCATTGGATGATCAAGTTGTATTTCTGTGTCAGTTTACTAAAATTGCTTAATAAATTCTTGAGGTGCTGGCAGTTTTAGTCTTGGGATGCCTCTCCCAGGTTTTAGTGTGGAGTCATGGATAATTTAATTACCTTTGTACAACACTGAACTATACTTAGAACTGCTTTAGAGTCACCTTCTTTGTTTTTCTTGACCACATGCCTCAGTTCTAAAAGAGACAATGTTCCATAATTTTCCAATCAGAATAATACCAAGATACTATGGAGCAAAGGCAAACTCTCTGCTGTTTCCAATATAAAACCCCAGTATTTTTAGTGCCAAAATCAATTGAGAATGTTCTAGTTTTAGACTTGCTTTGCTCTGAAAGTACAAGAAGCTTGAGATACCTGGCTTAATTTATTTTTAGGTTTAAGTGTTTGCTGTGTTAAAGACTGTTGTAACATAGGTTATTTTTTCTATTAACCTTCTTTGTTTTGTTTGGTTTTTTATTTCCCTGAAGGTTAAATACTGATAACATCCTGTGGAACAGAGCTTGAATGTTTTTTTTTTTTTTTATTAAACTCCAAGTTTTGGGGGCATTTATTAGAGCTGTTTAATCTGAGGCCAATTTAACTAGTAGCAGACTAACAAAAATAATATTGTTGGGCTTCCTGCCATGACAAATGTTGACTTACCCTTATAAAGATGACTAAAACCGAATAGCTTTCAAAGTATGGAAATCTTACAGGCATGTGGAAATATAGCCAGTTACATGAAGTCTGAAACAGAGTGGTTCTGTTTGAGCTTACTGGCATTGCTTGTGAATTAGGTTTGAAACAAAGGTTACTATACTGTTGCCATTTATAGTGTCTTCTATTTATTACACTGTTAACACTCTGGAGACTAATTTAAGTTAAAACATTTTTCCCTAATGAATGCTCCCACAGCTCAGAATGAATGCTTTGGATATCTGTTTGTCTTGATTCAGATCAAAAAAGAAAAAAGGTAACCAACACTTTTTTTATAAAATGTTATGCAAGTTAGAAACACCAAATTCAGTACTGATGTAAATGTCTCAGAACTTGCTAAACTCCAGGAAGTTGGGATTCTAACAGGCATTGACAATTTCAGCCACTTTGTATGTGGGTTGGGAGGAGGTTAGTTGGCCTTCCAAGGTGAGAGGTAAAGAGGATAAATTCTAATATTCTAAAATGCTACGTTTCTGTACCAGTTTTCACATAGTGCTTATTTTCTGGGCTGCCTTAAAAACCTCTGTGAGTTCCTTTTGTTGAGTTCAATTTTAAATACAGTCAGAAAAATCAACACAATATCCTGGTCACAGTAGTGCAGCAGACACAAGAACAATGACCCCTCAGGGAAACATTTTCCCTTGTTTGTCGGATTCAGCACCACTTCTCTGACATGGAGACTGTGGTTGAAGTTGCTGATAAGAGATGGGAGAGTCAGGTGGAAAAACAATCATAGCAGCAGTGAACATACATTTGCTCTTCACTGGCAGGAAATCAGTGGCTAAGCCCTTCAGGGGCATAGAGTGGAAGAATTCTGAAGGGAGGTACTGGAGGAAATGAAGACCTTTTATGTGGCACCTAGACTACTATTCAGCATGTGTTATCCAGGTCATTGGTTCTGATGTTCTTAGGGCAATATGAAGGGAATCTGGCCTCATTTTTTTTTGTTTCTTTTCTTTCTGTTTGTTAGGACATGAAAATTAGTCTTTTGCTAGAGTGATAAATTTATCTATCACAGTGTAATAATTAAGCTGTGGGTGGTGTTCAATGATAATGTCCCAAAACCTAATTGATACAGTTAAATGGGTTTAACTCACTCTGCTTTGAACTTTGGGAAAATTCCGTTCTTTACATATAGTAGTAAAAGAGGGTTTTTTTGTTTTGCTGATGAAGAGCACCAAAGTATTACCTTCTTCCCCTAAATAGTCTTCTAGAAGCGTTCATATCTGTATAGTGTGTTCTTGGATACAATATAACTAATTATTAGGTGCTAATTTCACTAATGAAGAGGCAAAACCAGCATGAGCTTAGCTGTCAGTGCATTGCAGCGAATGTAAGTGTCCAATTCTTCACAGGATCTTCTGCTTTATCACGCTTGCATGGCTGTTTGAATGCTCTGCTTGCTCTGGCACCAGGTATTGTGTGCTAAGATTTAGGCTTTTAAATGGTAATCTGTGTGCATTAGACCCAAAATATGGCTACAAAAGTTATCTTTTGGCCAAGATATTGTCATTTTGAAATGAGCATGTTACAGTTTAGAAAGCAAGATGTCACTCAGTTTTGCAAGGCAAAAAGACTTAAATGTCACTGAAAAGGGAGCTGGCAGCTGTTAGTCGTCTGAAAGTGGCTTCCCAGTAATGCTGTAGTTGGAGCTGATTGCTGCATTTTGCTGCTGTCCCATAGCAGAAGGGTCATGTTTTGAGTGTTAAACATTAAAAGATAGAGCTTTCCTTGCTTACTCAGTAGTCTAAACCATTAGGTTAGAGTTCAATGTATTGAAGATACTAGAGATTGTTCATTAGTTCACTAATTTATCATATATGTATGACAATTGTATATATATGTAAAGAGTAAATTAGAATGAAGAAGCAATCTGAAGCACTGTGTCCTTTGTGCCTAATTAGAGACATGGCATCTTTGAAACTTCTTGTCTGATAGCTTTCCATCTTAAATTGGTGATAATCACTGATTATGGCATTGTGATTACTCTAATTTTTCTTAATAGTACTGTTTGAAATGACCACTGTCTGGTTTTCAGAACCATCTGTATTTTGGACAGGGATTTGCTTCCTTGTATCAGTTTGTTCACATTTTCAATTTCTTTCTGAAGTTGCATGTGTACGTGGTATTTCCAGCTTAAATTTTTTTCTCTCTGAATTCAGATGTTGCCAAAGTCATCTTGAGTTCAAATATACAGCTCTCTCCAAAAGCCATCTGCTCTTTGTTCTAGCCTAGTCAGGTATTAATTTGACTTCACTTGACTGTTCAGCCTTTGAAGTTCCTCCACTCATGTTTCCCTCAGCTTTATTTAGCATTATATCAAATTTAAAGCCCTGTCAGATTAATGTTACTTGTTCACATATACCAGCTCCACATTTTGGAAACTCTGCCAAACTGTAGTCTGGATCTTTTTTTTTTTTTTTTGAAAGTTACTTCCTGTATTTGTTTGGCAAGCCTTCATAACTCTGAAAATACAGTCTAACATGCAATAATTTCAAAACTCTGAAACAAGGGTTTTAAAAAATACCAATAATAATGACTTTAAAAGGCAAAACATTGTAACTCCTGAATTTTTTTGTGTCATAACTTGGCCTGGTTCCCAGTCTGCACAGGTCATGGTTATGGCAAGTGGATGCAGTCTCTAAATCCTATCTCTAAATCCCCTCTATTTCCAAGTTCCCTGAACTGGGAGGAGGAAGGCAGGAGGAGAGTGGCAGTGATGGCTTTGGTAGCTCTGAGTCTTTTGAGCACATTCAGAGCCACAGATCTGGAGTCTGATGTTCATTCTACCAGTGCAGATATCCTCACTGGAGCCTCCTCATGCTGGGCAGACACAGTTCCAGATTTATGTCTCAAAGGATTTTATTAAGATTGTGGAACTTCTGGTTAACTGGAAAACTGGAGAGCTTTCAGAGACAAATTAGTGAAATAGTGAACATATTGGACTAATGTGCAAGTGCAGATTCTGGTCAGTCTCTCTGGGTAAAGCAGAGCAGCTCACAGTCTCCTCTTTCCATTTGTTTTATTGGTTGTGATGAGCAGAGTCCTTGGTGAGAAAAACAACCACCTGTTCAAAACTTGCCCTTGACTGTGGAATTCTCCCTGTTCAGATCGTCTTGGAAATTTGTTCAGCTTCTCTGTAGTGCTGGTTTGGAGAGGTGACACAGCTTGAGAGTGAGGGTGTTGATGAAAGGGGAGGTAGAGGCAGAATGGATGTAGACAGTTCATCACAAATGCTGTGATCAAATGTGTAGCAGGTTCAGTATTACTGTCTGACAGTTTTAGAATTGCTCTGGCAGAGCTATATTTTCATTGCACAGTCAAAGCCTTATTTGTACAAACTCCATTTATCTAAGGTAGAAAGGGTGACACTGTGCTGATGGCTTTTGTTAGACTTCTCTGAATAAAATGACACCTGGAACACTAAGATTTGATGAGCTTTCACTTCCAGCTTGGTATCTTAACCTACCATACAGTTTCTAATGCAAGGTGAAAATCACGTTAGGAGTGTTCAGTAAAGCTTTTCCCATACTTAAGAACTTACGATTAACAAGATTTTCTTTCAGAACTCATTGGTAAAGGTGTAAAGTCTCAAGCTTCCGAAGTTAATCTTAAATAATGCTATTTGAGAGAATCCTGTAATAATGCTGATTTTTTTTCATTAAAATTGAATTCTGATTTTGAACTGCATATTTAACTGTTCTGAATTCTGATCAGAATTTTCCATGTGAAATCAGAACATGAGACATTGCTTGAGGAATTCAAGGTGGGGTGCTGACACAGAAGAGCAGAACTGCAGGTAACGGACCTGCCTCTGCCTGCTGGGAGGAGAGCTGGCCTCTAGTGGCTCACAGCAAGAGGTTCTAGAAGATCCTAATGGCTTTTGAGGGTGGCTGAAACTCTGCTGGGAGTTTATTTTTAAAATCAGTTTCTGTTTTCAGTGAGGTTTTGCATCATGAACATTGGTAAAAACTATACTGCCTTAGCATTTTTCTCCTTGGAATGGATGGGGGCAATGGAAACCAGAAAGGATATGGCACAAAGAAGGAGTAATAATTTCTATTAACATTGCTCCTTCTTTCCCTGTGTCCTGCAAAGTCCCTACGATGTTCAGTCCCAGTTTTTGCTTTTGGGCAGGGGTGTTGGTGCCACAGTAACCCACGGTGCTGGGGCAGAGCTGCTGGCACAGAGATGCTGGCATGGCACTGCCACCCGGCTGGGCTCCATGTCCTTGCACTGCAGTGCAGCAGATTGCTGCCCAGGCTGGCATCTGTGCACCAGCACTCCCAATCAGCAGAAACCAGACACAGCCCATGGCTGTGCCACCAGTTAGAGAAGAATTGCACTGCAATCTCAAAGATTTTTCCTCTCTTTTTGGGGAGTGGGGGAGGGGGTGAGGATGCTGCTGCTGGAGATAAGTATGCGAGTGGTGCTGCAATGACGTAAAAATGCTCCTTCTGAAACCTGCCTCCAAGACATGATTGCTGAAAAGGAAGGGTTATGAATAACAGTGCAATGATGAAGATAAGGATTTAACTTGCTTTAGACTGCTACAGTTCTTTAATGCCAGGTTTCATGTGTGATGGAATACATTATTTTTGCTAGAGGGTTAAATACTTTGTTGCTCATCTCAGCTGGCTTTTATGGATTTCCAGGTCTGCCTGCTGAGAAGTAAATTAAATATGTAGCTGTTTCTCACCTTTCCTCTGTTGCTGCACTAATGGAAGAGAATTTTTCTTGCCAGTAATACAGATGGTGATCATCGCTGCTGAGGTTTATTATTTTTTGTTATCAAGAAGGATGACAAATCTGCATTATTTCCAGAAGGATTTCTATTTCTGAAGAAAACAGTAATAGGCATGCTTTATTCTCTTAAAGCTATGTCTGGACAATTGGAGGCATAGCAAACCTACACAAACTTTATGAGCATGGCTGAAAAAGAAAGATGAACTGCTTTAGGATGTCCTTGAAATATGGTGTTGGATGGGGTTTTTAACTTCACTTGGAAGGTTTGGCTCTTTTTCTGTTGCCTTTTGCATGTGCTGTTCAAGATCCATTAAATGTCAGATGGAGGTTAGGAAGCCAAGGGTAACTGTTCTATTTTTATGTATTTATAATCACTTATTTTCTGTGTTATGATTTCTGTTAATTTTAAATATATATATATATATATCTGCAGGACAATTGGCGTATTTTTTTGAAGTGGTTATGTATTACTTTGAGTGCTGTTATGCTGTTAAAATATATGTGAAAAGAACAGCATTTAATTGAGTGCTTTGTGGTAGATTTTTGTTTAATTTTCCTATGCAAAAAATAAGTATATGTAAGCATATTATTGTGTTTGCCTGTTTATGTGAGTATTTCCATAAGAACATGCATTCAAAGACAGTGAGAGTTAGAGATTCTGTCTAAATTATATTTCCTGGAAGAAAATATGTTTAATTGAATAGAGTCACATGCTGACAGTACCAGATGCAAAGGCACAAACAGAATTTTGTATAATTGAAGATATTCCTTTCAGTGAGATGATTGCCATAACATGCATTAGCTATAGAGCATTCCTGAAAATTTCTCTTCTAAGAATGAGTTAAAACAATCAAATGATTTAGTCTTTCTTTACCTCCCTTCCCCTGCACTGCTGGCCATGCCAACTTCTCCATCATGACATTTTTCAGCCGTTTCCAGGACCTGTCTGTACCAGCCAAGAGCAATCTGTCCCTGTCAGCATTTGAAACTGCTTTTGTTTATTTACTGCCCTAATTACAGACCAGGTTTGCAAACACGCTTGCTACAAATGCTTTCTTAGGAAAATCAGCAGAACTGTTAGCAATCTTTATCTGATTACACTCCCTTTTTTTATCCTTTCCCTCCTCCTCCCTGTGCTGCAGGAGCCCAGCAACAAACGGGTCAAGCCTCTTTCCAGAGTCACATCCCTGGCCAGCCTCATTCCTCCTGTGCGAGCCACTCCGCTGAAGCGCTTCAGCCAGACCCTGCAGGTAATGGCAGCCACGTCCTGCTGCAGCCACAGCAGCTGCAGCTCCTTCCAGGCTCCTGGGAGCAGGAGATGTCACACACCCCCTGCTCTCTGATGTGCCAAACACACTTGGGCACCTTGTCACCACAAGGTCATGCAGCTTAAAACTCACAGCTCTCCCCTTGAAATAAACTTCTCTGTGCAGATAATTAATGTTTTTCATTTAGCAGTGTGAAAACTATTGCACCTGCAGCATATAAGAATTGTTTACTAAAGGATTACAGTTGCTTTTAAAATTTGATGAAGAGAATGTTCCGTGATACTTTCTGTTAGGGTTGGTTGGTTTCTTTGAAAATGTTATTTTTGGTATAGTTGGTCAGGTAGGACTGTTAAATTTCCTCCCGTAGAGTGAACTTTGGCCTTACCTAAACAAAAGAGTTAGTGTACAATTGGAAATTTCTAAGTAATTTTCCAAAGCTGATGATGAGATTTAATAAAGGCAAACAAATTTTAAATGCAGTTTCTATATTACAGATTAGGTGTGTAATACTTAATATACTTAGAGACTAATGGGACTTCACTTTATAAAGCATTTGTGCCTTGAGGCCTAGAGATTGCAAGATATTGTAGTGCTCAACTCCTAATGGCTGTGCAGTGACAGCTGGGAGCTGCAGCACTGCTCTGGCTCTGGCCTGGAAAGCCACTGTTTCCTCTTTAAAGCAGTTTATGTAAGAAGGCATGTAAAAGATCTAAAGAAAATTATTTAACAAGCTTAATTTCTTTGAGAGGCACTCTAAAAGTAACTTGAATGTGTTACAAATTTTCCTTAATCAAAATTACCTAAATTAGAACTTTTCTGAAGTTGCCTTTTTAAGGAGGAAAGAAATAAAAGAGTCTTATGAGAAATAAAAAGTCATGGGAAAGAATCCCATTTTTCTGTAGTGGTAATTACCTAGAAAATGGATATTACAGTGTTTTCTAGCATCGGTTTTCCTGTCTTTGGTTTCTGTGATGTTGAAAGTGGAGATTTCTGCATGGGCTTGGAGGATCAGCCAAATGTCTGCATCCCCTCAGCCTGGCATGGTGCAGGTGTGATGTGAGCAGAGTTCCCTGTATTCTCTGGGGTGCAGGAATCTCCTGCAGACTCTGCCTCCAGGAGAAATTGGCCCAACTCTGAAAGGACCACATTAATTCCAGTTGTGAGGAGTGTGGAAAGGGATTTAATTTTTGGCTAAACTGCTGCTGAGCACAGTGCTTCCCTTTCCACAGCCTTGGGCAGCTGCTGGCCTCATTTAGGTACCTGTGTTATTGTTCTGCATGAAGGCCTCTGGGACTGCACAGTGCAGTGTGCAGTACAATATTGTATTTAATAAAGTTGTTTTAGACTAACCAAAACAACGATCCTTCCATGTATGCAGTGGCAGCTTCCTGACATGAGAGCTGAATTAATGTGTTTCAGGGTAAATTTTGTCCAAAATAGGAGGGAAAATAATGGGTTTGTTGCAAGTCCTACTGTTGCAGGCATTTCTGTTTTGCTCTGTTCATACTGACCATAAGAATATATTTCAATTAGCAGATTAAACAGTGATGTTACTTATGCCATCCCCTCTAACTACGTGCTTGAAGGAGCTGTGATGAGAAATCAGCTATGTTCCCCAAATCTTAGGTGTGAATTCATTTCCAAGTGACAAATGCTGGTGATTTTCCTCAAAACTGCCTTCATATCTGGCTGTAAATTGACTTCTTATCTGATTTTTGTCAATAGCTATAGAGCAGGGACAAAAAAGACTAACCTTAGGTGTCCTACTTGGAATTATTTAGAAGCATTCTGGGAAGTATGTGTAGCTATTTCACTTTATTAAGTATTGACATAGCTGTCACTGTGGCTTGAGAATAGTATAGATTTCTTTCCATCGTGTGATTTCCTGTAAAAAAGAAAAAAATGTTGGTTTTTCTTACTGGGTGAACTTTTATATATCTTCATTGTTATTTCAGTCAAAACCCGTGTTTCTTCTTGCATTGCTGCTAGATGTTCTGTATCTGTAAAATGAAGAGAACTACTGTCATCACCACAACATGCAGAACAAACAACTTCTTCCCCTGGAAGAAAACAAAACAAAGTCACCAGAACATCCATCTAAAAAGACCACTCCACCAGCATCAGTAAAAGGAATTAGAAAATTCTGAGATTCCTTTATGGCATTTCAAACAAACTTTCTTAGATATTCTTCTAAATGGAAGATACATGTAAGAGGAAAAAAAAAGCTTGTTGTGTATAATTTTCCTTACCTCTGTTCATGTAACTTCCACTTTACATTAATGGACATTCAGCATGAGGAGAAACATTTCTGTCTGGGATTTGTACAGTGTCTTTTAGGATAGATCCTTAGAAACTTTTCGTATTTTGCATATTTTATTTATCATAGAAGTATTTTATTTTTTTTAATGTATATTTAACATTATTTCAATTTTCCACTTTTTTCAATACTTTTTTTTTCATAAGGATTCCAAGTAAAACAATTTAAAGTCGTCCTGGTTTTCTTTCTGGGTTTTTTGGGGTTTTTTTTTTTGACTTTTTGTGGTCATTCTGTTTCTGTCACGCAGGGCAGTGTAGACCAGCTGACTAATAAAATGCTGTTAGCTTCATTTTTGTCAGAGTCTGTCTGTGTAGCTGCAGGACTCCTAATGCTAAGCAGGTATTTTTATTTGTTAATCCACCTGGGAAGCCAGTTTATTTCAGAGCTGTATTTTCAGTCTCCATCAAGCTAGACTAATGATTATGATGATCTGCCTGGTCTTATTCACAGCTGTGCTGTTTGGCTTAAAAGCAGAAAATAGGATCAGAAAAAGAACTCCAGCTGATGCTGAAGAAAGAAATTGAAGTCTGGCTGGCTTCTTCTGCAATTTCAGTTTTCATCAGCATGTCTTAAATTTAAGTAGGGAGTCCAAATTACTTTTATCTGTCTTAGGACACCAGAAATTTCTAAAAATCCTCAGGAAGAAAATTTCTTTTAACATCATTTATGAATGCCAGGGCTTTGATCAGTAGTGCCCTTTTCCCAGTACATTAAGGTGTTTTGCTTTACTGCAGCTCTAATTAAGGTTTGTTAATTGACTTAATTAACATGAGTAACACATATGTCCTTCAAATAACAGTCTTCTAACAGCCCGGGAAAGCTGTTGTCATCAGTGAAATATAGTGAACAAAAGGAGGGGTTGTGGATAGATTTTTCCCCAGCTCCTTTAGTTGTTGGAATCATATGAAAAGTTGAGTCATCCCTCATGGCCATCATTTTTAATTAGTGTGTGGGTCATGTTTCTTAAGGAAGCCAGAAACTGAGAAAATACTTTTAAAAGATTGGAGATACCGAAGTGCTGTTTTGACATTCCTGCATCAGAGTATCTTCAAACTCATTTAAAAATTTTTTGTTTAGGGTTCTATTCCAGTAATAAATAACCTCAGTTCCCCATATAAGGAAAGGTACTCTTTGCATGGTTGATGAAAAGGCTGATGTATGACAGAAATCAATTAAATACATACTTATTGTGTCTAGGTAGCAAAGATGCTAAGCAAACAAGCAAGCAGGATTTTGGGGAGTTTGGTTTCATTTTGACCCTTTTAGCCTTTTTGTGTCCCTTCTGCCTGATGAGGACAGTTCAAGGCTGTAGAGAATTGTCTGGATTGTTCTTGTGCAGCAGAGAGGAACATTTTGTCAGTGCATGTGAAAGGTTGCTTTTCCCAAAACTTGGTGTAATTTCAGTTTGCTCCATGATTCCTCATTATAACAAGTGTAAATTAAGCATGTAATTTCATGTGTGTTTCTATATTTTCTTAACTCTTGAAGGAAGATGAGCTCCTGACTTGCAAAGTTTTGGAAGGGGTGTGTGTGTTTATTGTTAAGGTCTTTGTCAATTCCAAGTAGGACTCAGAATGGCTTCTGTAAAAGACAAGTTTTTACTTATATTATATCTTCTGATAGGGTAAAAACATAGTATTTACAGGCACTGTTGGCATTTCATGAGCTGTTATGTTCAGAGAAGAATTTCAAGTATTGTCCTTTGTATATGCTGCTTTCAACCTGGAAATTGAGAGAATTTATTTTGTTTTAAATATTCTTACCCAAGGCAATTGAAACATGATTGCATTATGTAAGGCAGGTTTTAAATAACAATAATAATGTAGAGTATTTCAACTATGTGAAATAGTTAAAGCATTTCAGAGGTACGACCTCGAAAAGAATTTTAATGAAGAAAAAAAGAAATATTTTCAAAGTGGAATAGTAAGAGCATAAAGTATCCATTCTTAGTCTGAAATCTTTCTAAGAGTTTGCAGGCAAATAGAACTCTCAAGTCTCTCCTAAAATTGAAATTTGTTTTATTGAAGTTTAAGACCAGACCACGTAATACAGGGATGCTGGTACACATTGGTGGAGTTTCTAATATTTGCATTAATTCTAAATTTTTTCTGAGGCAGATGTGGAATGTATCAGTAACTCCTGTCTGTTTACTGAACTAAAACTCTGTATTTGGTCAGTTCTGTTAGTTCAGTGTGCTGCACCATTCTGCAATTATCCCTGCAGCTCACTCTTGCTGTATGGGAATGCACTGTATAAGGTTTGTACATGTTGAGAACAGGACAGGGACAGAGTTTCTGTAGGAATGAAGCTCCTGCCCTTCCAGGCAGATGTATTGAAGTAATTTCTCTTACATTCCTGGTACTAAATGTTGCTCTGAAGTTCAAAACAAAAGCTAATCAGAGAACATTTGTTTGTTGTACTGAACTGTGTATATTAATCCCTTAGAAAATGAGAAAAGTGAGAGTGTAACATGAAACTGTTGTGCCATAACCCCAATTCTCTCCTTCAGCGCTCCATCAGTTTCCGCAGCGAGAGTCGCCCCGACCTGTTCAGCCCACGGCCGTGGTCTCGAAATGTGCCTCCTGCTAACACAAAGAGGAGAGACAGCAAACTCTGGAGCGAGACCTTTGATGTCTGTGTCAATCACATGCTTACATCCAAGGAGATCAAGCGGCAAGAGGTATAGATATCTTTTTTTAACCATAAATTTCACGTTCAAAAGTCACCTCTAAAGCGTGGAGTTGGGAATGCTTGTAGGCATTGGGATAGCAGTTGAAGATGTCCTGCAATTAAAGCATGTCCCAACTTCCACTAGGAGCAGAATTCCATCCCTAGTTTTTGTGACTCAAGCTTTACTAGATGAATATATCCTTTGTAAAAAGCTCATCGTATTTCCTTAATAAACCTGAAGTTACTGAGGTATATTGTCCTGTGCTTGGCTGCATGTGTTTACATGTTCTGTATGACACTTTGTGTAGTCATGGTTGATTTTTTGGTGTTTCATTTTGTTCTCGTAATGTGAGATGAAGACGGTGTGTCAGGAGCAGGTGTTCATCAGGTGATACATACACACAAAAATGCACCATCATTTCCCTTGTTGGAAAAGAGGAAGTTTCCAGTGCTATAAAGATGACACACTGATCAAAAGATGTGTCTTCCTGAGCAAAAAAAGAAGTATGCCAGTGGTTTTAATGTGTCAGACTAGACAAAGTCTAAATAGTTAATATTACAGTCAACACAGAGCTCCTTCACAATCAAGATATTTTTATTTCCTAAAGAAATTTCTAGCAGTATCAACAAAGTTTATAACAATCTCCCTGAGAATTCTTCAGGGACTGAGTCATAAATCAAACAACAGGAGTGTCAAGCATTTCTTGTGCAAATTTGAACATTGTACAAGAATTCATAGGAAATAAATTTGTAATTGAGAACTTCAAAGGCAGCTTATTGAAAAATAAACTGTAGAAACTGTTTGCACAGCGTATAGCAGTCACTGCTGTCTGGGGCAGAAGCCAGGATCCTTGGTACAAACCAAACAAGTGAGCTATATCCCAGGAAGTTTTGCTGTGTATTTGTTCCCATCCTGGATGCTTTGCTGGGACAGCTGTCCTGCTTCCAGTGGCTCTGCTGGTGAGCTGCACAATGGCAAACCTGGCAGGAATGTGTTCCTGAGCCCCAGGAATCTGCTCCTCCTGGGAATGGGCTTCTGTGCTTTATGCTGCTTGAAAGCCTTGACTGCAAAGCTAGGAATTCTGGCCCAAAATGTCCTTAACTCTCACTGTACCCCAGTTTAAGGAGGAAATAATGCAATAAGCTAATAACAATGGGGCTTTGATAAACCAGTGAATTAGCACGGTGTTATTTTTAATCTGCCAGCTTTAAAGCCTCAAATGTGCTTCAAGAGAAGTAACTAACATCAGCCAACAGTTAACTAGAGCTCAGCCTTTGTAACAAAAAAATGAGCTTGTACCAAAATAAAAGTGCTCAGTACCAAAGAAATGCTGTAAGCAAATCTGTCTTCTGCATGGTAGAACCACCTGTAATTTTTGCCACTGCATGTGTTAAAATGGAACACCACAAGCTCCTATGCAGACAGGTGTCATAAGTGGTTAAGATACAGTCAAGTCAAAACACCACACTGAAGATAGCTTCCCCCACCTGGGAATACATCCCTTTGGAAAAAAAATTCTTTGGCTATTTGAGATAAGCATTTAATAACATTCTAAAATAACTCTGTTTTAAAACACACTGCACTTGATTCTGTAATTATGGAATAAAGCCTTACCTTATTTCTGTAGATATAGCAGAGAAATGCGGTTACATGGTGCTAAGAGAGCTGTTCAAAATGTAACATCAACCCAGCAAGTGAAGCATGGATTAAATAAAGATTTTTGTATAATATTTGTGTCTGTTTTTACAGGCTATCTTTGAACTTTCCCAGGGAGAAGAAGACTTGATAGAAGATCTGAAGTTGGCAAAAAAGGTATGTTTAAAAAACAAAACCAAAACCCAAACCACAACAAACAGTACTAATTGGTTCATAACACATTTAAAACAACCTTTGTTTTTTATAACTGCTAAGACAGTAAAAAAGAAAAAAATCCAAAGCATATTTCTATCTTCCCATTCTTTCTGCAACACTTATGTGTGCTGTTTTTTTAATTATGAAATTCATAGTTTAATATATGGTTATGAAACTTACTTACAGAAAGCTTTAAATTCTATCACTAATTTTACAGCCAACAAACTACGTTTGTTCTTCTTTTCAGGCTTATCATGACCCAATGCTTAAGCTTTCCATAATGACAGAGCAAGAGTTGAACCAAATTTTTGGAACACTGGACTCTCTAATTCCTCTACATGAAGGTAAAACTCAAATAGTCTTGTCTGCATAATTATTCCACATAGATTTAAAGTCATCAAGTTTATTAAGTGATGTTTCTCTTCTTTTTTCTAATCATGATCAGATCTTCTTAGGCGACTTCAAGAAGTCAGGAAACCTGATGGATCAACAGAACATGTTGGCCACATCCTTGTGGGTTGGGTAAGGCAGAGTTTGATTTTAGAAATTTGCTGATCTGAAAAAGGCCAGCTTTGGGAGTACTCATTCCTGAGCTTTTATTTCCATTCCTAATTGAAGTCAGGTTTCTGTGTTCAACTCTTGTCTGCACTAAGTAGTGCTCAGTGTTAAGTAATTTATATTTTGAAGGCTTTGCAATAGTATTGGAGATCTGTAGGATCTGAGTGATGAACAAGAGCCTCTGAATTACTTAAATGTTGAGCAAGGTGGTCAGAGGACCCTTGAACAAAAAGGTTATATTTGTTGGGAACATTACATCAATAAACCATGGGTAAATGTCCAGTCAAAAGAATCTCAGCATGAGTTCTGATATCCTGAACCACCCAAACCTTTCAGTGCAGGAAATTGTGCTTTGCTTCAGCTGCAGAACAATTTATTCTTTCCTCAGCTTCCATGCCTGAACTCCTATGACAGCTACTGCAGCAATCAAGTAGCAGCCAAAGCTTTACTGGATCACAAGAAACAAGATCACAGAGTGCAAGATTTCCTGCAGCGCTGCTTAGAGTCTCCTTTTAGCCGCAAACTGGACCTTTGGAACTTCCTTGACATCCCAAGAAGCCGCTTGGTTAAATACCCACTACTGCTCAGAGAAATTTTAAGACACACACCAAATGATCATCCAGATCAGCAGCACCTGGAAGAAGCTGTGAGTTACTGTTGGGTTTGGGGTTTTTTAAGAGATTATAGCAGTTTTAGCTTATTTGTGAAATATGTGACAGTACATAAAATACGAAAATGCAAATACTTACATGAACAGCTAAATATTGGACTGTCTAATTAAAATTCATGTGTTTTCATGGTGTTTCTGCAGATAAATATAATTCAGGGCATTGTGGCTGAAATCAACATAAAGACTGGTGAATCTGAATGCCAGTATTACAAAGAGAGACTTATTTATCTTGAAGAAGGCCAAAGGGATTCATTGATTGATAATTCACGTGCTGTGTGTTGTCATGGGGAACTGAAGAACAACAGGGGAGTGGTAAGGAATAAATACTTAGTCATAAATAACTTTTACAGATACCCTTATTTTGCATGACAGCTAAAAGCTGTGAGCACACATAGAGAAACATCACTGTAATATATAGGAACTTGATAAATATTAATTTTTATATGTAACACCCATCTTTTTTGTGACTAGTTAAATATCTGTATAGGGAGGTAATGTATCTCTGTCTCTTAGGGGGCCTAACAATATCCTGGATAAATTGTGAATCTGATCAGTTTCAGTCCTTGCAGGGGAAAAAAACCCCACATTTCTGGTCTCAGAGATGTGATATTAATGTCTATAAAGAATACACAAAATGTACCAACAAATTTTAAATTTGTCAAAGGCTGTGGTTTTTAAAAATTATTTACTTGATTCTTTGTTGAGGTCAAGGTTAATTTATTAACCAGCAAAATTTCTTACTTTGAATTCCAATATCCAGGACACTGCACTATTGATAAGTTTCACATTCTGAGCTTGCAGTTAAAAAGGAAAGAAAGAAAAGATATATTAGTAGAAGAGAACACGGCTTTTCCTAGATTCCCTCTGCCCCCCAAAGTTAAATAGAAATTTCGAATGGACAAACAGTGAAAAAAGATCTTTTTGTCATTACTGACATTATTGGAAGTATGATACTTATGACACTTATGGAAGTAAATAAAACTTAGAGAAAATTTCTTTTAAAAAGCAACAAAGTAAACAGGATTCCAAGTGCATTTTTTCAGCTCTGGAACTGCTTCTGTGTAGCATGTTTATGCACACAGTGAAAGGGTCATGTTTCACCACACAGCTGAGAGGGAAGGATGAAACAGATGCTGTTTGCTGGTTCACCTGATGAAGATCAGGCAGTCAGTTCAATACCAAATTAACAGGAAGAAACCAGCAATTTTCATCTTTCTGGTGAACTTCAGTTGTTCCATTTGGTTTAATGATGTTTCAAGAAAGGAATAATGCTGTATTATTCCCTAATCTTTTTACAGAAACTGCACGTCTTCCTTTTTGAAGAAGTGTTGGTGATCACTCGTGCTGTCACCCACAATGAGCAGCTCTGCTACCAGCTGTACCGACAGCCCATCCCTGTCAGGGAGCTGGTGCTGGAGGACCTGCAGGATGGAGAGGTGCGCCTGGGTGGATCCCTTCGTGGTGCATTCAGCAACAATGAGAGAAGTATGACTACAGCTTTTTCTATTTGCTCATGTACGGTCATCATAACCTTAAGTTATCTGCCAGTGCAACATCAGAATGTTTTCTCCAAAATTAACATTATCCAACATCTTGATTTTTGTTTCAAACTGGTTGTTTATTATGTTTCAGGTTGTGTCTTTTAGATCCTTTCTCAAAGCTCACTATATTGATAACAGGATTTCTCCACACACCTGCTCCTGAATTGAGAAAGGGAGAACATGCAGACTATAGTCGCAAAACTGCAAAATTTTAAGCAAGTGTATTTTGAAATCTTAAGCTTTAGCTGGTTTGCCTTTCCTTGAACTGAAGACATTGATTGCTATTTCATAACTCTTTCGGCTGGCAGATATTGTAGTACTCAGGGTCAAGACTGCAGCTATTCATGTTAATGTCCTTCCAATTAACTATATTATGAAGATGCTTCTTCTATTACAAGGCTCCTTTAAATCTCTTCTGGTCAAAACTTCAAGGGGTTTTTGTATGTATCCACTATATTAGTGAAGTGAGTGGAAGAGATGAGGCAAGTCCTTGGCTGGCACAAGGACACTGTATTCAGTGAAGGTTCTGGAAATCTGCTTTGCAGAGAAGTAAGAGGAGAGGCATCAGAGTGTGGGAGAAGCCTTAATCCTGTTGATTTACTTAAAACTTTATGGATAGCATGTCAGAACCAAAATAATTTAATCCAGCAATATGAAGTTATTAGAAGTGCTTGTGGTGTTCTCTGGTTTTGTCCCACAAACAAGGAGATACCCAGACTTTTCTCTTTGGTCTGACATGGTCTTGTCTCACCTTAAGGCAAAGACCGTGCAGATTCTGTTACTTAAATGTACTCTTTGATTATAAAATCCATTCAGCCAAAGCATTCAGGGTTTTGATATGCATTGTTTCTTTCAGTCAAAAACTTCTTTAGAGTCAGCTACAAAAACGGATCGCAAAGCCAGACCCACTCTCTCCAAGCCAATGACTCCTTCAACAAGCAGCAGTGGCTGAACTGCATCCGCCAGGCCAAGGAGAAGGCAGCGTGTGCAGGCAAGGCAGGTGGGCTGGAAACACATTTGCTTTTGTCACCAAATGGACGCAGAGAGCCCCAGGGAGAGGCCAGCCTGGAGCAGATGGAGCAATCGGACTGTGAGTCAGACTGTAGCATGGACACCAGCGAGCTCAGCGCTGACTGCGAGCGCATGGAGCAGACGAACTCTTGTGAGAGCGAAAAGCAAATAGAAACCAATGTTTGACAAAAACTTACAGTTCGTGGAAGAAAATTGGTCTCTTACCTGTACAGTATTTGCATTCCGTACATGGAACCATTTGGAGAAGCACTTTTAGAATATTTTTTGTGACAATGTCAATGCAGTTCTTGTATTCGTACCTGTGAGTGTTGTACTGTAACTGCCCATCTGTATAAGCTGGAATCTCTTGCAACTCATGTCCTGTGATTATGTTCCATAAACACCTAAGGTGGATGAAAGAGGTACTTGACCAGTTATTCTCAATGTCCTGCTGTAAACAGAATCTCTAAACTACTGTTTATATATGCATTACATAAATAACCTTTTCCTAATTTTTAAGTACTTTATTTGCCCTTTAAAGAGTCAGCTGAAGATGTGGGCTTAATATGAAATTTCAGGGTGGGTATCAAGATAATAAGTTTTCTTAAAGGCATGGAAAGAAAAAGTAATTTCTTGGAAAAAAAAAAAAGAAAACTGTCTTGCAAGAACCTATCCAAACCCCTGTGGTATTAAATCAACAAGAACTATAAACAGCGGGCCATGGAACCAGCGACTCTTTAGGGTTTTTTTTTCAAAATGAAGCACTGTCCTAAGACCCAGCAACCAAACTTACTGAAATCTGGACATTTCAAGTGGTCAGAGATGATTTATTTGTCAAAGCATGTAATGCTAAAAATAATCAACTGAAAAAACCACAACCAAAACTCTACAGCCAGCACTGAATTAAATAAAATGCTGAGAATACTGGATGTTTGTAAATAAGCTGGTAGTTTGCTTTCAGTGCCATATATATGTATTATCCCAAACAGAATAAGAATGGAAAGGAGCTTTAGCTTGTGAATAGGCCCTCTTCAGCATTTTGCACTCCACTGACCTCCACTGTTGGTTTTAAGCACCACTAATGTTAAAACATTTAATTTTCTGTAAATGTCTGTTTACAATTACATGTAGTTGGTTTTTAAAACGAAGCGATTTTATATAAATGGTGCTCTACAAATACCCTATGGGATTATGTAGAGCAAGTTTAAACAAAAAGGGAATTGTTTTCCTTTAGGATGTATTACATCCTTTTTATTTTCCTCAAGTTTTATTTTAAACGGTTTTTTACATTTAATTTCATACTGTAATTGGAAATGTTACTGTATTTTCTGGTGGCTGATTTACCTTACTCATTATGATGAGAAGCAGATGAGTCACTTAAATGCAGTCTAAAACTCTTAGATGAACATCCTGTTATTTTTCAGGAATCCCTGGGTGATAAGTTATTTCTTACTGTAAGAAATAATGCCAGTGCTGTATGGCAAGCCATGAAAATGATATATTATAAATTTTAAATGATTCTTGGTATTACACAAGATAACGTGTGCAAAGTACTTATAACAACAGAAGTAGAAAAACTGCTAAGTTATTGCCAAAAATATTTTTCTTGTGTTCTACAAGTTTACAGAAAATTTACTAAGTATCTTACAAATATATATGCTGATATGCATTACAGAAATCAGTGTGACAAGATGATAAACAATATAAAACAAGGTATTTTTATTTTTTAAAAAAATTGCATTTTTACCCTATAGAACATATTTCTGTATTTATAGTTTTTCAAAAAAAATCAATTTTCTTTTCTGTTTCAGGCTTTGTAATTTATTTCAACTGCTTCATTTTTAGAGCTGAATGAGTATACCAGTGAAGATGAGAGAAAAGAAAAATCTGCAAAAAAAAAGGCATAGGGAAGTTGTTCAGCAAAAATGTTGAAAAAGAGCAAAAAGCATGTAAAAATGTTCAGAGAAGAAAGAATGAATGTGTATTGCCTTTTTTTTTTTTTTTTTTAAATAATGGCCTTAAACCTTTCTGGAAGCATTTCAAATAAATTACATTAAACTGTTTTGTTTTTTATTTAGTTTGGTTGCTTGTGTGAGAAGACTACAAAAAGATTTCAGTGGTGCATAAAGTGAGGTTTTAACCTAAGTGGCCAAAACTTGTTCTTTGTTTCTCATAGAAGTGGTACATATTTGGATCTAATTTGCTAAATGCACAGGAGTAACAGAAACAAGTCACTGCACTCAATTCACCACATTGCCCGAAGTTTTGTATGACACAATTCATTTAGTAAGTAGGTGGAACAAAAATTTAACACCCTGTCATCAGTTTCTCTCTCATGATTCCTTGTGGGTGACAATTGAGATGATTAATTCTGGGGTATGCAGAAGCCACCAACCAGCCAGGAAGTCTCAGAAGATTAATTTAATTTACATTTGTTTACTATAATATAGCCACCCACTTACTGTTCAACATTCTGGAGTGCAAGTGTTTTGGTTTTGCTTTGTAGTAGATATCCACTTTGCTATTGCTCAATCTAATAAATCCTAATCATGTTGGGTTTTTCTCTTCAAATCATCCTAAGGATTAAGCTTTCCAGTTTAAGAATATTTATATGCTGGATTGGGTAAATTTGTTTTATTTCCACTGCTTTTGAAAGGATGAGTTTTGATTGTGGCAGGAGGGTGGTGGTGGTGGAGGGGCAGGGTGGGCTTGGATAGTAAAATGTGCCAAAAAGAATGGGTAAAATGTAAAATTGTGAGTGTGAAGTAAAGAGGAAGAGTAATATACATAAATATGTACAAGTGAGTGTCACAGTTAGTAATCCTGGTGTGCAGAGGGGAGTCTGAGATGTTGCAGCAGTGAAGAGGCAAGAGGCAGTGAAAAGCCTGAGGTGCTTCCATCATCACCATGAGGGGGTGGCAGAATGAAGAGAGGGATGCAGACACTTGTCCAAATCTGAGCTAAGAGCTCTCTGGGTGCCACACTCTGGCAGAAGGGTGAGTGATGAGGTGTCCTGCTCTCAAGAGCAGGATGTCAGTAGTCTGAGGTGGCAGATTCGTCCCTTGATGACAAATTTCAGCAACCTGTTTGCTCTTCTGCTCCTGATGAGGTCAGCCTGTGTAGCTGAGCTTATAAAAGACCTGATGGACCAGAAGCAACAAAGGTAAAAGCAGAGAGTGTCTTGACTGAGAATGAAAGGTAAGCAAAGAGAATGGCCTTGGAACTCTCTGAACTCTCTGTGTGGGTCCTCTGAGACTACAACACAAAATTGAACTGTCTGTGGCCTTTGTTTCCCTAGATCTACTCTGCAGCCCTGAAAAGAACAATGCCAGGATGACAGCCTGGAACATGAAGTCTATTATGAGCAGCAGAACAGTAAGTGTGAGGTCTATCAAGTTCAGTATCAGTCAGTCAGTTGCCAGAATCTGGGTAAGGATACCCTGCCCCAAACTGCAGGGTAGAAAATGTATTTCCTATTTAGCGTGACCCACCTGAACACGGGCTTCTGCCTTAGGAATGCTTCTGTGAAAGTGGCAACCAGGTTTATTGAAATTTCACAGAATTTCTAGAATTTGAAAGCTACATTAGGACTTGTAGATAGCAGTTTAATGGATTGCACTTTTTAAAAAAAATTGATGTTTTATGTTGACACTGCCTGGCACTTAACAGCCAAATCTTGATTCCCAGGATCTAACACAGTCTGAAACCAAGCTCCACATATATGGAAGAAGATTTATTTCCTTTTAAAAGGGGGTTTCAGATCCAGAATGGGCAGCTCTTCCATAGTTAATGCTGCTAAATCAGGAATACTGGTTTTAAAATACTGTAATATGGTCTCCAAGTTGATGCTGCCATCTGTTGGAAATAATGCTGTAGTTTCATAGCTGATTTGATTGCATTAAATTTAAAATAGCCTAAGATATTAAACGTATTAATAATTATTAAATGAAAACATTTAAAAATACAAGTAGATATTTTCAATCTTTTACCTGTGGATCATATATTTGTTAGGGAAAAGTACTAGGTGTATTTCTGCTACTAGTTCCTGGTTTTACAGAGCTAGGCCAAGACTACTGCTCCATTTTGTCTCACCTTTTAGTATCGTAGGCGTATTTTCTCCATGGCTGGTAAATGATACTAAAGCTCTTTCCAAGTGTGTAAATTCGGTTTTGTTTCTGAGTTTTCCAAAGGTTTTTTCTTCTCTTTGCATGGTCTAGGAAGAAAGATTAATTATGCAGTTCTCCTATCTTTGATCTGCTGGAACCTGAATTTAGTCAGCACAAAATTAACTCCTAAACTTTTGAAGAAATTAGATGTGTTTTGCATCATTACAGTAACGATGGAAACTAAAATAGTAATTTCTAGTTATTTAAATTAAACCATAACTTTATGCTCAGATTGATTAATTTTAAATTTCTAATTTAATTTTTAAATTTCTATATTTGCTTTCATAAAAGAATACCAAAGTGATGTCTGGAGCAAGCACCCAAGTTTACTCCTTGAGCATACAACCCTCCCTTGTGTCTCATTTTGTGGCAGTTAATCTGATCTAAATGTGTATTACTAATATGTTAAAATAATCTGATTTCAGAATCAAAGGGATCTGCAGCTGCATTGTAGTGGGGTGGGAAACCACTTGGTGGGAGCCTGGGAGTCATGGTCGAATGCTTGGCAAGTACCAAAAACCACAGAAACCAGAAACTAGAGAGAGAATAAGATGACATACTTTTATCACCTATTTCACTTCAGAGTATTCAAATAACCTCTTCCTATGGTGGTTTTTCGCTGAGCCTTTGTTTTGTGAACTGGGATTCTTGGTACCTGTTTGATGTCTGTTGGGATCTGAGATGCACAGTGTGGTGCAGTGATCTGGAATTATTAGAGCATTTATCAATGAGGACCTAGTAATTTTTGTGATGATGTCTCCCAGACTTAGGTTAATTAATACATAAGAATAATTCTCTACAACTGCAAAGGCATGTCTTGTTAAAGCAAGTGGTAAATGAGGAAAACTTCTTTGTGTGTTGCTTAGTAAATAAGCAAGACTTCAGACTTTGTTTGGTCCAAATGCCAATCAACTGAACTGGTTGTGTACTGAACACATGCACAGCCTGAAAGTGGTTTTGAGCAGCTTTGCCAGTTCAAAACTAGTAAAGCAATTTGACATGTTTGGAAATGTATAATAGATCAACACAGCCTTAAATAGATCCAGATTGGTATTTCCATTTTTTTTTCTTGTATATGGAAATTGTATTTAGACAAGGTAAAGCATGGCAAAATTATTTCAATAATATATCAACTCTTCTGTAATATTCTCCTTACCTGCACTGAATCTTCATAGAGGCAGGACATCATGTTCTCAGGGAGCCTGCCTTAATTTAGCCATAGAATGAACACTGCATTTGTGGGGTTTATTGCTTCTGGACAATGGAACACCATGTTTCTGCAGTTAGATGAATATTTGGTGTTATGTTTCTGTATTTTATGTAAATTATATATATTAATTACCCTGTTTAAACTTGCTGGGTCCCCAAACATTTCTAAGAACTAATAATGGTTGACTTATCTTCTTTTAACACCCTGGAGGCTAACACTAGCATCAGGTCATTTTTGAGCTGAGAGGTTATTTGTATTTTCTGATTTACAGCTAATAAAAAAAAGAGATGAATAAAATAAAAGGAGCAGGTTAAAATATCTGTTCCTTGCATATCTTGCAAGCATAAAGACCTCCTGTTGTTACTTGTAAAACTAATTGTCTGGTATGTGCATTTCCTGGGCACTGCAAGAATGGTCATTTTCAGCAGGCATGGTTCACTGAGTGCATTCCTTGGAGCTGCCAAAGGTCTTTGCTTTGGCTTTCACGTTTTCACATCACTCTAGTACCAGGAGCTGCGAGCCTTGCGGAGGAATAGATGTTAACCTTCTGAGCTGATACTAGCCTCCAACACAGGAGTTATTTAGTGCTGTTCCAACTCGTTATGAGACCATGAAAGCATCCTGCTGGAGTATTTTTTTTGCCTGCCCTTCATGGTTAATAATGTATTTTTATTCTTCAAAGGTGAAATGTTGTCATTTTGTCCAATGTCTTGGAAAAACCCCTTGAATCCGAGAGTAAGAAGTACTAGCTGTCACTCAGTGCAGTGAGCCTGTAGCTGGCGTTGGAGGTGGCGCACAGAGGCTGTGCAGCCCTGGCACCCGAGCGCCCCGGAGCCGCAATGCCGAGGGCAGCTTCCCCTTCCCTTTCCCCTTCCCGTTCCCTCAGTCGTGCCTCGGCTGCGGGCAGGAGTCTAGTGCCGCCTGCGCCCTTCCCGGCAGCGCTGCGGCCCCGCTGCCCCCGCGCTGCCCCGCTCCGGGCACGGAGGAGGTGCCGCCGCGGGCGGGAGGGCAACGGGTCCCGAGCGGGGCCGGCTGTGGGGAGCGGCTGGTCCCGAGCGCTGCCCGTGGGCGGGAGCGGCTGGTCCCCAGCGGTGCCCGTGGGCGGGAGCGGCTGGTCCCGAGCGGTGCCCGTGGACGGGAGCGGCGGGAGCGGCTAGTCCCGAGCGGTGCCCGTGGGCGGGAGCGGCGGGAGCGGCGGGAGCGGCTAGTCCCGAGCGGTGCCCGTGGGCGGGAGCGGCGGGAGCGGCTAGTCCCGAGCGGTGCCCGTGGGCGGGAGCGGCGATGGGAATCGAACTCGTCCCGCCCCACCGCGTGGGCGCTGCCCGCTCCCCGGCCGCGCCCCTATTTGTAACGTGTGCCGCGAGCGGATTGGCCGGGCCGGGCCGGGCGCGGCCCCGCCCCCGTGGCGCCGCCATGTTGTGTGGCGGGGCGGGGGCGGCCCGGGGGCTGCCGTGAGGCGGGCGGGCGGAGGGGGAGCCGGGGCGGCGCGGGCGCTGCTGGCGCTGGGCAGGGGCGCTGTGCTGGGGAGAGTGGAAGGCACGGGCTGTCGGACTCGCTTCTCCGGAGGGAATGGCGGATGCCGTGATCCCCAGGGGCGGCGAGATGGAGCCGGAGCAGCATCAGCGGACGGAGAAGACCAGCGCGGGCGTCCTCGGAGCGGAGAGTAACAGAGCAGCAGCCGCTGAGGACAGCACACAAAATGGCGGACGCTCTGAGAGCGGTAGCGCTGGGGAGGCGCTGCTGGTGGCTGCTGCTGCTGCAGAGGACAAGGTCCCCACAAACCTCAGCATCAGTAGCAGCAGCCAGCGCAGGAGCAGCATCTCGACGGCAAATGAGCAGCGGCAGCAGCAGCCGCCCAGCGGTGTGCTCGGGGGGCCGCCCCCTCTCCCTAAGCCCCCAGAAGACCAGCAGCCTGTTAGGAGGAACTTTCAGATCCCCAGGAAGAGCAGAGAAAAGAAAGGTTGTTCCTTCCCTTCCCCTCCCTTCTCTCCCCTCTCCATCGATTCATCAGGCAGCTCTCAGACACCTCACACGGTGCATGCAGGCGCTGCGGGTGTGGAGGAGGCTCTGCTGGCTTGCACTCGCGAGGCTGCTGGGGAGCCCATTTTAGTGTCAGCCTTTTACATTCTTTCCCTACCCCTCCTCTTTTCTTTCTCACTTTATTTTGTCACAAGGATAAAAAAAAACCCAAAAAACAACCCAACAAAAAACCTCGGCTTGGATTTCAGACCTTTGCTTTAAACGGAGGCGAAGCGGGATGCGATCAGGGTGGGCTTGAGTTGATCTTGGCTCTGCTTCTGGAGGTGCATTCGCATGTGGAGAAGGTGATTCTTCTGACGCCGACATCAGAGAAGATGCTTCGCTTTTCTCTTCCCCCTGACCTGCTCCCTGCAGGAGAGGGGTGTAATCCTGGTTAGGATAGACTGAGCAAACACTGAGCAGAGTTGTCCTTCATTGATGGTACGCAGAAGGCTGTTCTTGTCTGGTGCAAGTTCTTTGCAGGGAGGAAGGGAGCATCCCACGTTCTCGTGCCTCGCATTGGAAGCGTTCTGCTTCCAAGTGTCCAGGGTTTGTTTTTTTTTTTTTTTAATGGTTCTGACTATCTCTTCTAAAAGCCTGTGGTATTTCTTGCTTTTCACAAGACTCCACTGGTTTCTGCTTAACTTTGTTAAGTGGAGTTGAAGACACGTCTGATGCTTCCCTGAAACTTAACTCAGTTCTTGTCCTTTTGCAATATGGAGTCAGTAACTTAGTCCATATCACAAAAATACTTGTTTGAGTAGGCTTCTTGTTCTTCAGAGAAGAGTGTAACATCTTAACTTCTTGAAATGCTTTCTTCTGTAAGGAAGAGATGAAGGTAGGTCTATTTCATTATCCAGTCTTTTTTCTCCTTCCAGTAAGGGAATAAGTCCTTTTGGCAGTAATGACCCCTTTTTCTTCCCATTCTTTCCCATTGCCACCCCGCCTTGGGGTGATACAAGTCTGGCAGAGATTCATTGCAAAAAGAATTGGGTTGATTAGGGAAAAAAAGTGGCTTATAATCCATCTGACAGAAAAATATCTGGATATAACGTGGTGCCTCATGAACAACTGAAGTGACTTGTGTGTCACACCCACGTGTGGTTACATGTGAATACCTTAAAATGTATTTCAGAATTGTTCAGTATTTAACCAGTGATATTTGAAGTTCCTCTTTAGCGTTTGGTTCCAGTGTGAATGAAAACCTGCAAAATACCTTTCGAGGTCATCAGATTCATCATTTGTCTATACAGAACCATCTGCAGTGTGCAAAAAGTTTTAGGCTGTGTAGTTCAAACCTCAGGCTTCTGTGGCCGCTAGGTTAGAAGAGGAAGCCATTCTTAATCTTACTTCAAAAAATGACTTGCTAACGTCAAGGTCATTTGGCCCATTCTTACCTTTTAGTGCAGCTGTCCTTTTTTCCCTTCCAGCCTGCAGAAAGGTTGTTGGGCACTTTAATCAATCTGATGATATAGAGCTTCCAAAGCTTTCAAAGCAGACCCTGCTCCTTCCAGCCCATAGGGCTTGTGGGCTTACAATTGATGAGTGTTGGTCTCACACCATGGGCTGCAAAACGTGCAGTTTGAGGACAACCAAATTTCTATTGGGATTTCTATTGTCATTTGAAAAATGATGCAGTTCAGTCAGTTCTGGAACTGGACGGGAAGATCAGCACTGCATGGATCATCTGATGCTGTAGTGGCACATGCTTACAGTATCCTTACTGCCAGTGCTCAAATACATTTTGTTAAATTGCACAATAATCTGTATACCACCAGTCTTTGTCAGAAGAGCTCTCTTGGCTCGATTCTGAAGCCTAGCATGAGGCAATACACATGGAAGCTTCCTCCATCCTTCCTTGCCTTGGAATTGTCCTTGTTTTGCTTTTTAAACCACCCTTTCTTTCCTGGACATACCATTCTGAGAGATACCTTCTGCCTTGGTCATGAAGGCTTAGCTGCTGTGTACAAAGTATGCACAGAATGACTTTGTCAGAGGTGTTTGGGTTTGTTTGGAGGTGGGGTTTATTTGGCGGATTTTTAATTTTTTTAAACACCAAAATATGTTTCAGGAACAATTTTTGGTAGTGAAGCAATTAAAAATTGAATCTGGAAAGCAAAAATACAAGAGAAACAGCCAAGAAAATATAGGCTTTATGTGCAAAAATGTAAGAGAAATATCCTAGAAAATTTAGGCTTTAGCTGCTTGTTTAACTCCTTTGGAATTTATCTCCTCTTCTGGAGACTTAAGTAGGAACTGAAAGTCAACGGAAATCTTGGTCAATCTGGAGAAATGAATCTGAAAGAAAGATATCTCTTAGAAACAACTGTGATCAGTTGGCACAGAGAATACTTCTGATTTCCTCATTCTTTCACCTAGTATAGGAATTCAAGAAACAAGTGAAAGAAAGCTTGGCTGCGACACTTTTTTAAGGTGTGCCTGCATTTGCTTTCCTCAGAGCTCTCTTGAAGGTTTGTTTACTAGGTACATAGAGTTTAGCAATGGTGTTAGGCTCTCTTGAGCAGTTTATCTGTTGTTTATCTTCAGGCTTGTCCTGGCTTCTTCTAATTCAGTTGTCAGATCTTCAGAGGTTTCCAAGTTTGCTTGAAACTTCAGAGATCCTGCACAGGATTAGGAAGACAAATTTAAGGATAAAGCACTATATAAAAGCACTCGAGTTGCTGAACTATATGAGTGATCCCCTTACCAAACGATAACTCCACAAATGGTGCTGACATTGCAGGCAGTGCCTTTAAGGGGTTGCTTGTTGATTAAAGCTAAGCTGGATGTTTATTTCCAAAGCCTATCAAGGCAGCAAATAACTGCTGCTTCTGAGGCTGAGTGGGGCAAAAAGGTCTTGCTTTTACCCATGAAACTCTCAGCAATACTTGCATGAAGGTCCAGGTTGTCCCTTTTCTGCTTCATCATTTTCCCTTGTCTTTTGTCTTCTAATTGTCTTTGGTAGAGATGTGCATCTACTGTTTGCTATATGATATTTCCAGGTGGGGAACTCTGTCAGTCCTTGAACTTGGTAACTGTTCAGACCTTTTGAGAGCAAAAGACATTTTTAGGTGAAAAAGTCATAAAGGTAAAAATGTTACAGTTCATTAACAACACAGATTTTTGGTCTTAGTATTAAAAAATGAAGACTGGAAAAAATGAAGACTTAAAAGGGTGCTTCTCAGTGGAGTTTTTGTAGCAGGAGCACTCGTGTGTGAAGAGTGCTAACGTTCTGCCAATTTAGCTGATAAGAAAATCAGTCATTTACTTCACTTGGAAGCTTGTTCAGGATTTCACAAGGAGGATGGCTCTTTCATCACATTCTGACTCAAAAGAAAGCAGCCAAACCCACTAACTCCATTGTCAGTGTTCTGAAGTTGAAGCATCAGACAGCTGTGAAAGAAAAGTAAAGCCTCTCAGGCATAACATCCATCCAAACGTCCAGTCCATCCCTGTCCCTTGATTAGTACTCATTAGCTAAACTCAGCTTCCACCTAATAATAATTACATATGTTCCAATGCCCTGGGTAGAAGCTGAATGAACAAACCCATTTTTTATTTCATTAATTTTACCTATGCAGAGCAAGCCAGCAAACCCCACAACAATTGGTTTGTGTTACAAGGATGCTGCAGGTTAGTCCTTGCTTTAATTACTGTTTAATTAACACAAGTCAGTAAAGGTGCAGCTTACCCCCATCAGCTTTGTACAGTGAGCCTGGAAGATAAGTATGTGCACACTGCTGGTCTTTGAAGTGATGTGGGACTGGAAATGAGCTCAGTAATGTCAAGTTTTGCCTGGGAGCACAGGCTGTGATAATTGCTGTACAAGGTCTAGTTTAGTACTTCTCTTTGGTTATATTTTAGTTTTGTTTTTTGTTTTGTTTCTAAACTCCTTCCTTAAAATGAGGTTCAGGCCATGCTGTGGTGACATTCACATTTTGGACCATTGCTGCCCTTGAACATCAAAGCTTAAGTGACAAACTGAAAAGCATGGCCTGGCTGCTCACCTCACGAGGTAGTGTTCCAGGTTTTGATTAAGAACATGAAGTCTGCAGTGCCTCAACTTCCAGAGGAAAAAACTGCAACAATCTTAAAATAAATTTATAATTTTTTGCATTATGTAATTTAAGGAATAGGTAGGGCTTTTCCATACATGTACTGAGAACTAAGTGTACAGTAGTTCATGTAGATTCTCCCTAGCAGGAGAACGTGGCTTTGGGCAAGTCTGTCTCAGCTTGCTCCTCAGGGCTTTCCACAAAGCAGGAGATGTTTAAACACAAATAGGAACATAGTTGACAGTATTTGTATGTGTGACAGGATCTTAACTGATGTAATAATATGCCTCTTCCTAGATTTGCATCTGGGAAAGTAGGTGAGACATTGTGTATGGTTTGTGGTGGTTCTTTCTAGCTCACCCTGCAGTGCTTTCCACTTACTTGGGCTCCAGGTGGAAGTGAGAGGCTGATTTTTACTGAGCATTTGTCCTGGGGGAAGGGAGGAAAAGGGATAAGGCACGGGACACAGTGTTTAGAAAACAGGAAATTTGGTCGAACAGCTGGCACAGATAAACTTCTGCCTTCACTGGCCCTTTTTGAGGAGCTGGCAGCATGTGAACCCCAGATCTTTCTGACAGGGAGTTACTAAACCTTAGTGCTGTAGTGCCCAAGAGGTGTTTGGGGCTGGGATAGAACAGAGGGTGTTTTTCCTGGGCTTGTTTTCTATTCTATTAATAAGCATTTCTCTCTTCAGTACGAGAGCATTCAGTCCCAGTAATACTAAGCTGAGAATGCCATTCACTCTCAGTTCTCTCTCCCTCTCATATTGCTGTCAGCTTTTCAAGGATGAAGGCGTGGTTTCGAAAAAGGACATTACATAAGTATGGTTTCTAAGTCACTTTCATAACTTCCGCTCTTGAAAAATCACATGCTTATTGATGCTGGTGTTGGAATCATTGAGTTGAGTTTGCAGATGTGGTATTGCATTCTAAAGTGTGCAGCTTTCACTAGATAACCCAGAATAGTTTGGTTTTCATTAGGAACATTTGTTTTATATTTAGGCTTATGCAGTAAATCTGTTCTGCAAATGAGGGAAGGATTGCTGTCTAAATCTACTGCCATATTATTTAATGAAATTGGAGAATAAACTCTGAAGACAAATTTAATTTGTTGTTAGAGTAATGGTAGATTTTTTTTTTTTTTGGTGAGACTAGTTCTGTTGTAGTTCTTCTTAACTGTTGTAACTACAGTAGACATCCTGCACTTTTCTTGTGTGTTTTGGAAGATACCCTGAGGAGAAAACCCACTTTTTGTGTCGTATTAGTTCAGTTTCCCCAGAGGTGTTAATTTTCTAGCCACTGCTGTCAGTATCTGCCCTCCCATTCTCTGCTGGCTCACTCTGGGGTTGCTTCTCTAATCAGTTTGTCACCTTGGTACCCAAACACAGATAAAGAAGCTTGGGGACATGAATGTTTCCCTCTGGGAACTCAGGCAAAGTTTTGCCCAGGAGGGAATTTGTACAACAGAAGATGAAGGGCTTTCCTTTTAAAGCAGTTATAGTTAGGGATAACATCATCAAGCATGAGCACAGGCAGTGGGGTTTTTAATAACAGGAGCTTTTATAATAAATAGTATTGGATTTCTTCTGATTTAGCTTAATTGCCATAAGCAAATGCAAAACCCCATAATAGTTCTGAAGTGAGGCCAAGCTATGAAACTGTTGTTGAGGTTTTTATTAGAGCAATTTGTTCCTGCTTCGTAATTAAAAGAGTTAATTAGTTAATTACAGTTCTGAAAGTTTAATTACAGTGTTTTGCAGTACATGTTAGATGTTTTTCAAGGGGTAAATTCAGACTTGAGGTGCTTCCCTGACAAACTTCTCAGAACTAGTAGCTGCTTAAGAGTAATATTAAAAAAACATAAATGTGATTTTTTAAAGATGCTATTGTTCTAGGCAATTTTAAGATCAACTTTCTAAAGTCCATATTTTCCAGGTATTTTAGGTGTTTTGTATTTGGAATTGAATCACAAACCATTTGTCTTCATGCATAGACTGGCAGTGAACTGGGAAATTTTGGATGTTTTCACATGTATATTGGTGCTAATTATTTTATTTCTTCTCTTTTATAGCACTCTTTCAGCCAGTACATCCAGGTTCTCGAGAATTTGATGATATTTTGAAGATTCTGCATTCTTCCTACTTGGATCCAAGTTCAGTGTCCAATTTTAAATACAAGAGAGCCAGCTTAGTTCATAGTGAACTGTTGGAAAAGGAAGTGAGTATATTTGTGGCTTTTGCTTCTCAATAAAGTACCAGTCAAATGACAGTACTTCTTCTCTATCTAGAGGCAGAGACCTGGGGATTATTTTCAGTTATGTGGCTGGTACTTAATTGCAAACTCACATCCCCAGAAATGTAAGCAGCTATTTTTCAGGCAGGTTTATTACTGTGTAGTTGTAAACTCTTACCTGCCAGATACTCCAAAGAGACTAAAAGAGAAAAAATTGTATTTGGCACCACTTATTTCTGTGTGGTTTTAGTTTTCAAAAATTTTTAAAGTTTTTATGTACTTTAATAACCTGGAATGGTGTTTTCGTGTCATCTTTGCAAGACTGATGTTTCCTGTGAAAATTAAGATTAAAATATATGCCTGATACTAAGTTTTCATAGTCTGTAGTTCTGTTGTTTTCCGAGAAGTACTTTGAACAAGCTGATTACTGAACTAGTAAGTGGAGCACCTTGGCTGAAGCCCTTCTCTTGTGCCTTATGTGCTGTCTCTTAAATCCCATCTTGGCTTGCTCTCATCACTCTGAAATGAAGTTTTCATTCCCAGTGTCAAAAAGCTTCACATATGAAGTAATTGAATACATAATTTGTTTGGTGTGATTATTATCTTCAAGTTATAAAGTAAACGGAAGCTTTTTCTGTTTCTACAACATTATTATTATTCATGGTTACAGCTAAGAAATATTGGTAAAAACCATCTCAGTAGCAGTGAGGTGCATGTGCAAAAGTACATGCACAGTGTGAGAGATCTGTCTCTTAGAAAGAGAAAGGCATATTATTTCTGGGGTTTCAAAGATATTGATATGGAAGGCATTAGGCTGTATGGTTCCAGCTAGTTCTGCTACAAAGATCAAATAAAGTGTTACTGCACAGGTTTGTTTGAAGAGTGTCACTTTGTTAGAAAACCAAATACTTGGGCAGATTAACCCAATTAGATTTCCCACAGGTATAATGTTTTTAAAATTGAATTATAGCATATAATAGTTTCATTTGGATTATCTTCTGATTACTTTTGTACACTTGCATCTAACATAGATGGGGCCTTAAAACATTGCCACTTGACTGTGCCAGCAGTGTTCTGTCTCCCTGTGCTAAGAGCTTTGTGTGTGAACAGTTCACAGAAAAACGCAGAGAGCTGAGGTTCGATGGGCGCCTGGAGAAGGAGCTTTCGGAAAGCTACGCATTCCTCATGGTGGATCGGTGCCAGGTGGGAAAATGCACCACTGCAGGAGAAGTGCCTGCTTTATCACTTCAGAGGTTTTGGGCCTTTGGTTTTTTTCACACTTTTTTTATTGATGCAATCTTAAAGTTACTTTTGCAAAATTCGGCCCTGGAAGGTGTAGAAGGATGGGAAAGGGATCTTATATGTCACCATTTAAGTCCTCTATTCCCTGCTGTTTAAGATACTCCATTTACCTCTCTCTGTAGAGTATCTTTTCTGGTTTAGGCTCTGTTTTATAAATAAAAGGATAGAGTTTCTGGATGGCATGTGAGTTTTTATGGGGTTTGTGTTTGAGTTTTTTTAATTGAGAAGGAATATTTTGTGTTTTCATTGCAGTTGGGTTTTGGTGGGGTTTTTTTTTTTTTTTTCCCATCAACAAGGTAACCTGTAATATTAGGAAATGGACATTGTCTTCTCTGTCTCTTCTTTGGTCAAATTCTTTAAATTAAAGTGGTAGGGAATTTCTGTGCTATTACAGAGCCAGGATTTCTTAAGCATGGAATCATTTGGCAGGTATACTTCTGTTTTAAATATTAAATTTTTCTGTAGTAAAAGTAAATAATGTTCACAAACAGTTTCTAAGATACAGGTGAGTTTGTGGAGCTGCTCCCTATCAGTATTTGACTTGCACAGTTCAACAGTTTTATTGAGAATTCAGAGTAGTCTCGCCTCTGTTTGTAAGGGTAGGGTTGGGGGTTTGTTTGTCTGTAATTGTCATTTCTCACCATTTGTTTTATTCATATCCTGGCTTTCCTAATAGACTTGCTTAAAAAACTGTCTGTTCTCTTTAGATCCAGAGCATATGTGAAAAGGGGCTGCAGGTTGGCCACTCCAGAATCACAATTCTCGGCAGCCCTTCCATGGGTAATTATCTTTTGAATATAAACGCTGGTGTTATTGACTATTAGTTGGCAGATAATGTGATGCAGTTGTGTAAACTTCCAGTCCTTTTTCTATCACTTACTAGAGCGATATCACAGCAAGATGTTTTTAGCAGAAGAAATAGACAGGACATTATTTCATAGCTCTGTTTTTGACTAGTTCTGTTAAATTCTCTTTCCCAAGAGAATAGTGTTTTAACATTCAGCATAATGCATTTTGGTTTGTTTTTATACTCTTCTCAGGTGTATATATATCCAAGTATGCTGATTTATTGCAGCCTAATCCTCTAGAATCTGGAGCAACTGGAGATGTGATTGTTTTTAAAATAATAAAGGTAATTTTATCTTGCTGTTCTTGAAGGATTACATTGCTAACTGGTAACACACAGGTGGTTTTAACCTAACTTACATTTAACTTGTACAATGATCTGCTTATATAGAAACTAAAACTCTACTAGGTTTAAAATCCAATGTTGATATTAAGCTTAAATTAAGCATAATAAATTGCTATAAGAGGCAAAAATGTAATTTTTTGTTTAAAAGTATGGAAATTATATACTTTTATAAGTGGCTTTCCTAATGGCCTGTTTTATTTTCCTTGCTCTTACTTTCTTTGGTACTTGAAGCAGTTTGCCACTTTTCAAGAAAAAGCTCATGCTTACAATTCTTCTGCTTTATTACAGGGAAAAATGAAAAGCATATATGACCACATTGGTATGAAAGCAATGGAATCAACAGCCAAGAGTGTGTTAGATCCCACCCCAAAGCACGAGTGTCATGTTTCAAAGAATGCAAATAAAGTAACCTCCTTGTTGGCTTATCGAGCCTACGAACTGACCCAGGTAAGGCTGAGCCTGTGTTACCTTCTTACATAAAAACTTCAGAAACACAACTTCTGAAACACAACTTCTGAAACGATGGAGATAAAATCACTGAAGATACAGCAAACCCTGAGCTTCCCTGGAAAGCTGCAGCTGGGTGTTTAGTAGCCCACAGCAGCCTGCATTAGAAATCACAGAACAGCATGTCAGCCTCTCCTGTTCCCATTGTACCTTCCTGGAGCCTTGTGGCGAGTAGCTCCTTCAGATTAGGGTGCAGGTGGAATAGGAAATAGCCAGGGAATGTACATGGGAGCTGGAATGGAGACTGGGGAAGATAGGAGATAAATAATATGGGGAGTTTGAAGTGTAAAAGTACAAGTGGCTGTAGGCTAGGAAAGAACAGTATTTTTCTTTCTTTTTTTTTTTCCCTTTTTTTTCTTTTATTTCCTTTTCCGGATTCTCAGGTTTGGACATGATGAGTGAGCAGAGAATCAATTCAGTTCCAAGCATTTATGTTCCTCCAGGCGTTCTCTCTCTGTTACTGCAGTAATCTGTTGCAGTCAGATTATTCCACCAAGTCTGTAGATTTCAGGATCCTTACTTGAAAGCATTCTTTTCAATATTAACAACTTCTTTTGTCTTCTGTAAATCACTGGGCTGGGCACTGAATCAGATGGCTAAAAAATGAATGTATTTTTTCATTTCTCATTACAAATGTGCCTTAATTAACATTTTACATAAGAATTTTGTGACTGAACTAAGGATCGACTCCAAAGCTCATTGCAATATTTACTTTTCTATGAATTTTTTTTGCTTTTGTTACTTTTCCATTCTCTCACCAAGAATATACTTTCAAGTAAATGTTGTAAAATTATTTTTTCATTCTTGATTCACTCCTGGAGTAGTGTCCATATCTAAGTGGTTGATAAAGGAGGGAAAAGGTAAAAAAACTACCTTAATTGATTGTATTCTATAGTAGATATGAGAGGAGCATTATTTTTGATACCAGCTTCTGAAGAAATTGACTGTTGCTCCAGACTCCTGATTTAACATTGTGTCACTTCTTTTTCCCAGTACTATTTTTATGAATATGGCTTTGATGAGATCAGGCGAAGACCAAGACATGTTTGTCCTTATGCTGTTGTTTCATTTACTTACAAAGATGACATGGTACAAGGACCAAAATTTGTGCCCCCCTCAAGGTAAGCTAGGAGATGAGTTTTGGGAAGTCTGCATGTAGCATGAAGAATTCATAGCTCTTGGCAGTAGCTTAGAATTGATTTAAATGAGCAGTGCTGAAATGAATGGATGTGTCACAGGGACTTAGCATAATAAATACTTGTAATGCACAGCAAGAGGTGGCACAGTTGGTTTCATGCAGCAGGGTGGCCCCTGTGGGAAACAGTTCTGCTGCTCTCTCCACCTACTTGCCTTCTACCTAGGTGGAATCCACAAATAGTGAGGGCTTTTACTTAACTGAGGAAATTCATGGACATAAAAACATTCACAGCATTATCTTGCTTGGTATTCTAAAATAATATTCTGTATATTTTGTCTCTAAACCCTTCATTGGTGTCACTGCTTGTGGAGAGAATATGTAGATGGCTGGTTGGTCACAGGTCAGTGTGATACCTGTGCTGATAGGAAGGAGTCCAGATGTGGGGACTGCACTATGAGGTGCTAAAAGCAGTTATCGAGGTATCTAAAATTGTACAAGATGGTACAGCAGTCATAGCTTGAGGTTAGAGAGGGAATTACCAGTCTTGCTGTTTTGATAGACTGATAAAGTATCCTTGGTGTTAAAATCAGTGGCCAAAACTCTTTGTTCCAGCCTAGTCATTCTGTCTGTCTTCTTTTGTTTAGATCAAACACCTTCAACACAGATAGAAGTACAGGTAAGAATGACTTCCATTTTTTGGTTTTATGATACAGTCAGAGAAGGTTTTGATGGTTTTGCCTATGTAGTTTTATGTTTGACCAGTGTAGTTTGGCTGAGTATATAACTCAATTTTATCCTGAGCCATGCTGGTTGCAGGAATCTCTTCCTGATACTGGATGATCAAACAGACACCTTAATGTGTATCTTCTTTTATCAGAATGAACCAGAAGTGAACTAAATCAAAAGTCTTTTTTCCCTCCTTTCCTACTTACAGAGTAGTATGAACTGATACTCAGTTCCTGAATCTCCTGTTCAATGGCACTTCAAATAATATGATCCTCTGTCATGCTTTTTTTGGAACCTCATTCAAACCAAATTAATATGTGTGCAAGTGGTTGACAGTTAAGGTGAGGAAAGAGGATTGTTCCACAGATATTGGCATCAATATCTGGTGTGCTTTTACAGACAGGTGTAGGTAACACACCAACCTGCTTTACTCTGCTCAGAGCAGGTCAAAGCATAACATTTCTGTTACCTTTTAACATTATTGTCTGGTCTGGTATTAGTATGAAATTTTCCCTAAAGTGGTTTTGGAGATTCAGCATCCCCTTCTTTCAGTCCCACCTGGCAAGTGGTTTCACTTAGTCTTCCTTTCTGCATCTTAATGTAGAGAAATCTAACGTAACACTGTGGAGGGGACAGCTTTGGAATAAAGGCAAACTTGTGTGCCACGTTTCCCTAAAATCAGCAGCACGACTTTTCCTTCCATGCAAGCTGTGAGTATTGCCATTTACACAAGTTTAAAGTATTGTGCTGTTAAAACTCTCTGGACTAGAGACAGGTGAATTTTGGATATATTCAGATTAAAATCTAAAATAATGACTAAGTGCCTTAAATAGGTCAAACAAAACTCGAGCCATGCATGTCCAGAACTTTCTTTAGTTCAGGCACACAGCTGTCAACATCTCTCTGCTCTATGGTGTTTCCTTGCTTGGGGGTTTGTGGTTTTTTTGGTTTTTCATTTTTTTTTTTTCTATTGAAGTGACATACAATCCTGTGCAGGAGAAAAACACCACTGGCTCACATGATAGTCCAGAGAAATTTTTCTTAAGAGCATGAATTTACTAGTACTTATATTGTTAATGAGGGTGGGAATATAGAAAGTAAAAAAAGAGGTCTTTATTTTTTTTTAATCTCTCCCCCACCCTCTTCTCCAGTCCTGAGAAGCTTGAGGTTGAAAAAGTTATCAGCATTGATCAGCTGAAGAAAAAAATTTCACCAGCAGTGTTCTTAAAGGAAACTTACCATGGAGGAAAAGAAGGTAAATAGTTACTGCTTAATTTCTTTAAATTCAGAATTTTCAAATTTTCTGAATGACAATTTTGTTTCTTTTTTTCTTGCCTTCTCTTTCTCCCCTTGTATCATATCAGTGTTGAAGAATGGCATGTTCTGTAGCCTGTATGAAGTTGTGGAGAAGTCCCGTTCTGGGAGTCACTTAGAGGGTTTACTCCAAAAACTAGAGAAAGAGAAACTTGTGAGTGCAACAGATTTGACTATTCCTGTTTTTGAAAATAATTTTACTAGTTAGTAATTTGAGGCATAATTCAAGATACACGATCTCACTGGAATTCGTTAGCTGGCATATTCTTAAGTATTAGGGCACTTCTCTGCCCAAGACAGAATTATCTTACAGTCAGGAAGAGTATTCATAGTGAGCAAATGTCTTTGAAGCAGTTGGCTCTTTTTGCTTGAAAACAGGTCCTTGTGAAACCACTTCTGGACAGAGGATTTCTTTTTCTTCTTTCTCCTTGGCAAATGATGTCCCCTTATGGTAAGCATACTTTGGGTTTTTTGGATTTGAGTTGGTTTTGTTGTTTCGGGTTTTCTTTAGGGGGTGGATTTTTGGGTACTAGACTATCTTTTGGAGCACAGTGGTCCTCTCCTTTTATACTGTTTTTATTTTTTTGTGTTTTAGACCACCAGACTGGACGGTCCCGTGTGCTTCATGCATTGTTTCTGTTTCCAGAGCCTAGAGGTGTAATTAACTCAGGTAGGTCTGTTCACTGTTGTGTACAGGTTTATGTGAACACAGATGATATCCTGTTTAAGACTTTGTAGTGTTTGCAGTCAGTGTGAACTAAGAGTAAGAGTTTGCATTGGTTGTGGTCATGTTCTTGGTATTTAGAAATACTTGTTTCTTCACAAAAGCAAATATCACACATTGTAGGTTCATTTGTTTATATTTGAGAAAATAAAACTTAGTTGAAATTTCTTAATTGCATATGGCTTCCCTGGCTTTTGAATTATTTGTTCCTGGTCATTCCAAACTGTGTTTCACCCAATACATGTTAACACAGAATATTGCTAACACAGAATATTTATTTATAGCTTCATGGTTTGATTTTAATTGTGGATTCCCTTTTCTCCTATGGCAGCACAAAAAAATGTTCCATTTGGAACACAGAAGAATTCAGCTACCACGGTTTTGCATGAAAAAAAGGAAATCATTCCAGATCTCCCAAAGTTGATTCAGTCTCTACATTATGCTGTAATTCAGTCTCGTAAAGACAATAGTGCAGATTTCAATGTTGTTGTGGAAAGGTACATATATGAGTATTTTAAAAAACTCTACAGTGGCACTGGAAGAGGCAGAGAATTTATAATACATGAGTATGAATCACGGCTGGATGAGAAAACATTTCTGTACTCTGCCCCAAGATATAAAGCTCACCTTGACAGCTGCTTGCAGAACTATGTATTTGGTTGTGAGGCATATCAGCTCCCTGTGTCCAGAGCTAAGGAACTGCTGGATAGGAATCGAAAGCCTCAGCGGTTCAGTCCCATCTCAGATTATGAAGCCACAGAAGACTACTCTGACTTTGCCAAGGCAAAATGTGGGAAAAGAAACCGTTCCAAATATGAAGCCACTGCTGCCAAACAAAAACTGCCTCCTTCTGGAGATTATGATACTGAAAGACTCAAAGAACTTATTAACTTGATCCAGTGTAGGAAGAAAAATGTAGGTGGAGATTCTGATTCTGAAGACCCCAGAATTCGAAGTGGTCTGAAAAGAAAGCTGGAAAAACAGTCTGAAAAATTGCAGAAATATCTAAAAATGAGTGACCCCTCAGAGAATATTTGTCACTATGAAGGTGAGAAAATATTTGGTAAGAGTTCATTTTTAAACATTGTTATTCAAAGCATATTTAACATGTAATCATTATAGATGAAGTATTTTTTGCATGCTGTGGACATTTTATGCATGGTGATTCATTTAAACATTGGCCTGAGATCTATCAATAGAGATTAAGTTTATTTTTTGCAGGTTTCCATTTTCTAGGAGACAAGTTAATGGGAATTGTCATGGAAGTTGCTTTTGTTGTACCTCTTTGGAAAGAAGGCAGACTTTCAAAGAGCTCACTTAGCTGTGGAGCTGTCCAAAGACTCTACTACAGAACACTGTGGCAGACTTGATGCTGTCTTTTGCAGAGTTTGCTTTAGGTTTTGCTGTAATTCCTTATGGCTCCAATACCCTATATAATTCCTAAGAAGTTTAGATTGAGGGGAAGAAGCATAGTTATGTTTTGAAATAGCCAATAATGTGTGTAGTGGGACAAAGGGAACAATCCAATAAGATTAAATGATTCTATACATGAACTTATCTACATCCAGCCCTCAGAGAAGTATCACAGACGCCTTCCGACTTAAGATCTGCCAGAAAAAAAACCTCTGATTTATGTTTCCCTGACCCTTTTCTCAAGGCAATGATAGAGGCCTCCTGCAGAAGGGGGAAAACTGGGGAGCAGGGTGACACAAAGGAGAGGGGATTTACATCAAGTACCAGTCTCTCTCGTGTATGTGAGTCACTGAAGGATGAAGTGACTGATCTTAGTTGTCCTTCTGAGGGGGACAAAAGATACTGACTGGCATGTAGGGATGGAGGAAACAAAGGGTAGGCTTTATAGTTGGGATTCCTGCTTGGAATTTTGTGAACTTTCAAAGGTCTTTCATTGATTATTAATGTAGACTATGTGGTGAATGCACTTCTACATTTTTGTTAAAATAAGTGTATGTGTACATATGAAGTGATGCTAAAGTCTCAGATGCTGATACTGTGGGTAGTGGCAGGTGTTTGTGGGGGATCTGGTTGTGTTTTTATTTTAAGACTTAGTAATGGATTCCTTTTCCCCCCTCACCCTATTCCAAGGGGGCAGAGCTGTGGATTCCCCCCACTCTGTGTTCTCAATGAATTCTGACCACGGTGGCCGCGAGAGTGACTTCAGGCAGGCGGATGTGTCAGACGCTGCTGCTGCTGACAAACACAGCCTCATCAAGGCTCTTCTGGAGGCCTTAGCCTCTGCAGGCCGCTGGGACACCTCGCTGGCACAGTCTGTGAACCAAGCCTTAGCATTAGGAACTGAGGAAATTGAAGAAGATATGAGGCAAAAATACGAATATGAATACATTCCAGTTCAGGACAACGATGATCATGAGCTTCCAAACACTGCTCAGGCAGACAGTGTCACCTTCAAGGACCCAGAGAGCCCAGCCATGCTGGAAGCTGATGTGCCATGCTTGCCCTATCGAGTCGATGTCAGTCTGCAGCTCCCACCTGATGAAGCAGGCCTTGAACACACACTGCATTTACAAGTAAGTGAAACTGCCAAGATGCTGGCAATGAAAGTACTATTTTTATAAATGAGACTGAAGGAAAAAACCAGTCTATTTTTTTACATAGGTAAACACAGACAAGTATTAACTTTTCGGTGAAGAAGCTTTTCTGTTTGGTAGAAACATACATGGAAATTTTCTTCACCCTTAAGCATGTGCTCCTGGTTCTTTATATCTATTTTTTCTGTAATAAATCAGGAGCAGAGAGTTGAAGAATTCTGAGCACTTCACTGCATGCCCAGCTCTCTGTGTGCCTTCTTGGTGCAGTGTTGTGCACGAGTTCTGAAAGCTCACATCTGGCAGATCACCCTTGTGCTTAGGGGTCACAGTGCCCCAGCTCCTTGCTCCAGCTCATTACCCTACAGGAGTAATTGTTCCATGATCTCTATTACTGGTACTTACACACAAAGCCCAGTTTCTGAGTCATAGAGCAGGAATGAGTTTGTCCTACCTGTAATCTCTGTGCTCTTTTGCTTCCAACCATCTGAAATGTGAGATGAAATTGGCTTGTTTAAGGGCCCAGTACTGGTTGCAGGCAGTGCCTACATCTCACGTCTTCGGTCAGGTACCAAGACAACAGCCTGAAAGGAGCAAGGGAGCAGCCAGTTCTCCCCTCCTTTCTTCTTTGCCACCCCCAGCTTCCATACTGTAAGGAAAGTGCTCAGGACTGCCTTAGTTATTTCATGATAGACCAGGCAAGTACCTCATGGAAACATTTCCAAGTTCAACTGGACTTGATTGATGTGTTGAATTGTCAGTCTGCTGGTGAACTCAGGTGTGTTCTTTCTGTCAAATTCTTGGAATGTAAAAGCTTTATGAGCAAAACCAAAAGAAGTTGTTTTGAGATGAGCATTTTGTTGTTTAGGAAGCAAGCACTGGGGGTGCTTTTGAAGACTACAGTTCCTGTTGTAGTGCACCAATAGAACATGGCTATCGCAGGCAACATGCCTCCTCAAATAATGTGGGAGAAGCTGGAATTGACTGGAAACTTATTCCAATTACAGGTAAGATGGGGTTTAACACCTCTATTCCTGCAAATAGTGAATGAAAACATGTTCTAAAAGTTTGTATCTTTCATCGATCCATTCTTGGATCACGTGTTGGTACAAAAGCCCATCTATAGCCTATGCAGTTGTTTCTTGTATTTGATTAATACAGAAATCTACTGGATGAAAAGAGATATTGGGGCACACTATTGGTTTGGCTTCCTATTGACACAAATTAGAAATGTGAATGCTTTAAAAACAAAACTATAGTTTTGAATTTGGATGGTGAAAGAAACTGAATTGGTGTTATGAGAGACTTTCAGCACTCCTTGCAGCACCACTGAAGCTCTGTCAGTAATCAATCTGACTGATAACTTCCCCTTTTAAGCAAAAAAATCTTGTGTTCACAATTGCAAGATTGGATGCAGCTTGTTTTGTAGTCCAACTCCAAAAGGTCATTTGTGTCTAAAATAAACTTTTTGAAAGTGTGGATTTTCAGCTAGTAGCAAATGAAAATATTTGAATAATATGTTGCCCTGTTCAATTTTTAATTTAAATTTTAATTTGTAATGGAGGCCTACCCTGTTAGGCTTAATCATATGTTATCTCTGGGAAAGCTACTTGTTTTCTGCTTCTTCAGCAGACTTGGACTGTGTTCTTCTACTGTGTTAGGAGCTGTTAAATGTACTGTGCTTCTGTACCTCAGCAGGCTGTACGAGTCTTTGGATTGAAGTTGGTTGGTGGGGGAGGCATAACAGTAATGCTGTTTTCAGGCTGTGGTTTGGAGGTTTTGGTTTATCAGTTGTGTGTGACTTTCAAACATGAGATGATGATGATGAATTCTGTAGGTCTGAAATCACCAGAAGAGCCACTGGAGTACTTACCACCAACGGATGCACTTCCTAATGACCCCCGGGTAGTAAATCGACAGAGAAGTTCTGATTATCAGTTTCCATGCTCTCCATTTTCAGACACACAAAAGGGGACAGCAGAAGATGGACATTATACAGCTCAAGTGGAGAAACCTGAAGATCAGTATGAGCTAACAGATCACCCTTTTACAGCTAAGCATTCCATTAGTGCAGTAATAGAGACAACACTATTAGAAGAATATAAGCTCTTTGCAAGAAAGATTCAAGAAATTTTGCAGCAAAAGAACATTTCTTATGTCAGTGGCATATCCACACCAGTCCTGTCTGCCCGAGAGAGGATGATGAGACTTTCTGAATACATTTGTTTGCAGTCATCAGAAGTGTCTGTCCAAGAATATATAGAGACCCTGAGTGAAAAGTTGAATAGTGTTATTTTGGCTTCTTCATGCATGAAGCAGACTCCCCCAGTTTATTCCAGTCCTGAAGCATCAGAGGTGGTGAGCAGCACTGCCCCCAGGCCTGTGCCTGACACGCTGGCCGTGTGCAGGGACAGTGACACAGCGCTGCTGCCAGCGCCACTGTGCAATCACCTGGGGGAGGAGCTGCATTCTCATGAGCAGCCTTCAGCAAGCTTACCCCTGGGGAAGGAGAAAATGGATCATGGGAGTGCTAAACCAGAGGATCAGACTTCTGCTGGTGATCTGATGGAATTACCAGAAAAGACTCAGAAATCCTCAGAGAATATGAACATTTCAACTCACCCAGCTTTTTCTGCTTTTGTAAGCCGTTTAAAACCTGAAGTCTGTAACAATTTGTTCGAAATTATTAAATATGTAGGGAAAAACACTGTCAAATTTTATATTCATGAAGAGGAAGAAAGTGTTCTCTGCAGAGAAATCAAGGTAAATCTGTTTCAGTTCAACCTCTTTCTAGTGTCAGAACAGAATGTCTTTTAAATCCACTTGTATGAAACTGGACTCACTTTCACTGTGAAAGTGAATTGTGAAAGTAGGCTGTCCTGTCCCATTTCTTCCTTGAGCTTTTGAGGTAGTCTTGCTTATATTTAGCTTTTAGGTAAGTCTTTTTCTTAGAGCTGGAAAACAGAACAGGCTGTAGGTTGGTCCTTTCTGAAGATCCTGCCAGGGGGTGGCCTTACAGAAGAAAAGATAAGGGAAGCGAAGAAATGTGATAGCTTAACATTTTAGAAAGAATGTATGAAAAGTCACTGTGTGTGCCTTTGGGTTTTTTTCCCTTCACTTTTAATAGCAGAGGGAACTTTGAGAAATCTCTGTTCTGCTGTAGTTAAATGTGTAAGATGAAAGTTGAAAACTCCTGGCTTTTGTTGAAAACTCAGGCTGTTAGACACTGTCAGTTGGCCATGTGTGTGTGATTCGACAGCAGTGACTGACTTGCTGAAATAGCTAATCTCTGTGTCGCTGCATCCTTCTGATTAATGTATGGGAAACAAAAGGAAGCCTCTGGGATTCACTTCAATGGAAAACCTTGTTGCTGTGGGTGTCATCTGGGGATTGTTTTTACCAAAGTACCTATTGACTTTTTCCTTGTCTCCTCTTTCTGTGGTGGTAGGAATACCTTATAAAGTTAGGTAATACAGAGTGCCATCCAGAGCAGTTCCTTAAAATAAGAGCTGATTCAGATAAACTGATGATCATTATCCAAAATGAAGACATTGCCAGCCTCATCCATAAGGTATGTCCCATGTAAGTAAATGTGTGCTACAGAGAGCTGTTGTCCATAGTGAGATGAGCTTACTTGGAGCAAGGCTGCTTCCTCGCAGCACAGGCTGTGCTGTGTGTACTGTGTTTAGCTGCTGTTTAGAGACAAAATGGTTGTGGTAAAAATGGTCTTGTTCTGATATTTACCCATAACTTCTTCCACCTCCATGCACATGCTAATGCATATTTATTCTTAGTAGTTGTAAAGCTGCTCAGAGGCCTGAGTAGTTCTCCTTCTGGTTCTGTGATGCTCTGACAGGCAGGGAAGGCAGTGCTCACATTATCTGAGCTATTCCTAACACCTGGGGCTTGAGACCCTGTGCTGGACAGAAAGTAATATTATTCCAAGTGCTCAATGTCCATTTATCTTATTGTAAGGTTGCTGAGAGAGCACCTCTCCAGGCAAGAGAAGAAACAGTAATTTTCTGAAAATGTGTTTTGAAGATTGGTGCTTGGCATTAGTAGGTAGGAGAGTTCCGTAGTTCCTTTTTCTGTGTGACCTCTGGCTACATCTCTGGTTTCAAATGTTTCAAACAGATCCCTGGCCTGGTGACTCTGAAGAGGCTCTCCTGTGTCAGCTTTGCAGGGGTCGATAGTTTGGATGATGTGAAAAACCGCACTTACAATGACCTGTTTGTATCTGGGGGTTTTGTTGTGTCAGATGAATCTGTCCTTAATCCAGAGTCTATCACTACAGGTAGGTGTGATGCTTCTGGAAGCTTTAGAACTAAAATCCTGACATTTCAGTTCCTGAGAGGTCCCATACTCACCACAGTAAAAGCTCAGGTCTTCCAGTTTCTGTGATGTTCTTTGAGAATTTCAACTAATTCAGTTTATTTCTCACCCCACTGGCCTTCTTGAAGAACATGTGAACAGGGAGATTTTGTGTTCCCTTTGTATTACATTGTGTAGTTATGTCTGTGGAACCTTTTATTCCTTACTCCTCCATCCACAAATATGCTATGTATGCTACTTCTTTATTTGAAATAGAAGAGTTAATGAAGTTACAATTTTTTGAAATATTTGAGCAAGGCAGAGCATGTATGACTGAGGTCAGCTTTTAAGTACTACTGCTGGGCACCTGATGTGTAGAAAAGCAGCCCAGTTTTATGATACTGTTGTTGGCCAGTCTGCTTGGAAGAAAACCTGAAGTGAGTGGCTGCTGTTTGTGTGACTGTACTGTGATGGAAACAGAAACCAGCTTTTGGTATATACTGAAGCAGTATTTTCAGTCTGCATGCCACAGAATGTAACTTTTATTCCGTATCTCCGTAACAGATAAACTAGAACAGTTCCTAAAGTTTCTGGAGGATCTCAATACCCCAGATAGGAAATGGCAGTGGAAAGTCCACTGCAAAATACAAAAAAAACTGAAGGAGCTGGGGAGGTAAGTAAGGTTCTAATACCAGCTGTTAAAATGCTTCAGCTTTCTTTGTGCCCTCCAAAACACACTTAAATAGAACTTACGTTTGTCTTTTGATATTTGGACTGACCTTACATCAGTCATTTCTAATAGTGAGCTTTCCCCCCACTGCAGGATGAATGCCAATGCCCTGAACCTGCTCACCCTTCTGAACACCTATCAAAAGAAGCACTTGGTTGACATTCTGTCTTACCATAACTGTGATTCTCAAACTCGAAATGCTCCAGAACTAGACTGTCTTATCAGACTTCAGGCTCAAAACATACAACAGAGACATGTTGTCTTCTTAACAGGTAAACCCCACATTCATGAATACCTCTCTCCCTTTTTTAATAATAGGTACTAAATATTAACACAAAACCTTCTTCTATGTATTTAGAAAAGAATCTCAAAACGCTCTCGAGTTACGTTGATAATGGCATAGTGGTTGCTGCTGTTGATGACTTCATGCGTAACTTTGAAAGCCTCGTTGGATATCAGGACTCTGTTACTGAGCAGAACCACCTTCCTCCCTGCAGTGCTGACCAAAGACAATCAGGTAAGGTCAAACACACTTAACTGTCCTTTCCAAACTGCCTGTGTGGGGGGAGGGCCTGGGACAGCGTGCCTTGACTCTGGTCAAGGAACACTGCAGCTGGCAAGGAAAACCCAACTCTCAAGCTATTCTTTTTCTATTTTAAATGATGGGGGAAAAGCAGCTGGGATTGGAGCACTAGGGGAGATCTTAAATACAGAAGTACAGGCTAACATGGTATTCGAGGCACTAGACTAGGAACAGGATAAACTTGTTTCTATCTATCTGCTTTGTGTACTTAGAGTAGACAGACTGTACTGAGATGTCAGTAATTGTACTCCTTTAATTGTCTGATCAAATACTCACCTGCTGTGTAACTTTAGATGCTGCTTTGACATTGTCCCCTTTGGAGCTGGGAGTTGGGATTTCCCAGCACTAAATATGAACACAATGTGCAGAAGCTTTTAGCACCGAGTAACTGGACACTCCCACAGAGGGTTAAGTGTGTGTGTTGAGTAAGTGAACACGAGTGGCAGAAGACCAAGACTTAAATGCTATTGGACTGGCAGACCTGAAGTGTAACACTGTGAGTAGTGTATGGCCTTTTTAACCAAAGTTTGTATTTCAATAGAATAGGACTTTCTCTCTCTTTTAATGTAGTTCTTGTAGAAAAGGATGAAAAGGATGAGGAGGACATGTCTCTGGATTCAGGGGATGAATTATCAGAAATAGAAATCTGCAATGATGCCTCTAAGTATGATACTCATGTGGAAGCTTTGCAGACAGAGGCCAAGGGCCCACATGGAGTAGATGCTAAAGAAAGCTGCTTATCAGTTACAGAGTTATCTCCTGAAGCACAAACGGGCCTTGTGGAAAAGACTTATCAAACTGACTTGGAAGAGAAACAGCCAATTACTCCAGTTTCTACAGCATGCTCTGCTGAAGGAGAAAAACACAATTCAGTTGAACTGACTCCTTTCAGTAACTTCCAGGTTTATAGCAGACAATTAAACATGTCCCATCAATTCAGCCATTTTAATGTACTCACTCATCAGACTTTCCTGGGAACAACATACCCAATTTCTTCTGCAAATCAAAACCAAGAAGGGAGCAATTATTTTCTATCTGCCTACAGTCAGAGCATGGATACAGAAAAGTCATCACCTGGTGGCTGGGATAGCACCTGTGATTCTTCCAGGCCATATTCAGAACAGAAATGAACTCTTTAAGGCTCTTTTTCTAAGTTGCTGTGGACTTCTCAGTTTCTAAAATGTTGGATTAACAATTTCTATTTTATTCTGGAACAAAATGTTTCTTGTTCTTGTTATCTCAGATGTTTTCATGTTCTATTTAAATTCCCAAATGCCTGTCCCTGTTGGAACCATCTGAAAATTTAAATAAATACATATATTTTTTAACGTTTACTGTACTTGAATTACCTTGTTTGTTGGCACTTTTAAGTTTCTACATTTGTATTTGACCTGTTACCTAGGCTTCAGTTTGAGGTCTGTTTAATGTAAAGCTGAATGTTTGCCTAAAATATGTGAGAGACAGTTGTTTTTTTTAACTGTAAGAGTATCCAAGTCACGTTTCTTTACATAAATATTAATGTATTTATTTGACATTGACACAAATTTTGTACAATGTTTTTACATAGCTCTAAGGCAGTGTACTTATTTTCATGACTATATACTGGATTTTGGCTAAATACCTCAATTAGAGTAACCAATGGCGCAGTTCCATTACAATAAATCAAATAAACTCTTAATGCACAAGGGACTTGCTAACACATTGCTTTGTCTGTGGTTTTTATATCGTTTGCCAAGTACTTGAGGAACACCCAAGCTTGGTTTCATGCACAGCAATTATCTGTGTGTCTCACTTGGTGCTCTGTGCTGTGGCATCAGTGTAAGAACTCTATCAGTGTCCTCACAGCTTTTATCTGGCCATGGTAATTACTGTAATGAGAGAAGGACAAACCTGGGTTTAATGACTGTGGGAGTTCAATTTGCATTAGAAAAATCTCAATCCTCTCCCACTTCAGCTTAATGATTCCTGGGGCTTTCAGGCTTTTTTTGGTTTTATGTTTTGTGAACTAGCATTAGGGTAAGTACAGTTTAATCTTTTTCTTGATCTTGTCTTTTTAATTTCACATCTACTGAGTTACCAACCTTTTCCCCCTCAGGATTCTGTCTTGGCTCATTTTGTTCACCATTCTCTGCCTCAGGCCTCTGGAAAGCAGCAGCCACTGAGCAGCTGTGGGGTGTCCAGATGACCCTTGTTCCTGCATTGCTGGTTTTGCTGAGACTCTTGACTTTTACTGCTCATCTTCAGGTTGTGTCCAAAGTCCTGTGTTTGGGGGTTTTCCTGTCTGCAATCTGATTTTAGTGCTTTTCTCTGGGATCTGCTGTTTGGTGCCAGGTGAGTGTTTGAAACTATGTAACTCTAAATTCACAAAATTAATTGGGACAAAATTACTGGTTAAAAAGGGTAGCTTTTAAAAACCATTCAATCAAAACCCACAGATTTTTGCTGTATAAGCCTAAAAGGGGGCTAAATATTGAAATACAAGCAGTTTTCTATAGTTAAAACCAAGCCATTCAGAATACATCCTTTTATTTATCAAAATTTACACACTGAGTTCTACAAAAACCCATATACCAGTTTTGTTCCATGTTTTTGGTGGTTTATATGATTAATTGACATGTATCTTCAGGTAGCATGAAAACCATTCTAAACAGACAAACCATCATTAGTTTAATATATCTTCAATATAAAAAGTAACATGACCCTGTAGTCTATCAAAATTCTCATAATTTAATTTTCATAAAAAAGCAAGAGGCTCATAATTAATTACAGTAAAAGTGCTGTGCATTTCCATTGTAAGAATTCAGAACATTCCTATGTACCTCTCAAAATGGTAGAATGAAGCTCTCTTGAGCTACAATGGGAATCAGAGTGTTCTCCAACTCCTTCTGCTTCTGCAGGAGGCCCTGAAATAGATACAAATGTGAATGTTCTGTCTTGTGCAGCCTAAACTAATCAAGTGTCATTGTTTCATAGTTTAAAACAATTTACTTGTTAAGCCTCAATGGTTTTTGAGTACACAACTTCAGCAAAAACAGTACAACCTCATACACTCAGTGCAGAGGGAATGTCTGCAGAAGCCTTCAAGTGTGACTGGAGTGGAATCCAGGCCTGTTTCCAGGGATGACCATGCAGAGTGAAAAAGGACTTTTCCACTGTACAAAATGGAACTTTCTCATTCCTTTGTGCCCTGTCTCTGCATTTGCAGTATTGTAGGATATTCTTGTATGAAGCTGAATCCAAAACCTTGGTGGGCATTTGTCGAGTGACAGTCAGCGATGGAAGAGACAGGGCAGATTGCCTGACTGCAATAAGCCAGTTTTATTCATACAAAGCTGAGTATTTACACCTTTTCAGCAGCAACTAAAAACAGATCCTTATATAAGCAGTAATCACTGTAACAACCATATCTATGTTTCTCAATAATATTGCAAAACTAAAAGCTAGCACTGACCAGCAGAGATACATACCAGACATGCCTTTCTCTTCTGCTGTCTATTCTGTGGTAGGCCACACTGCCTGCCATGGTTTGCCTAGCAGTGTTCTGTGTCCACTTCTGACATGAGCTTAGCAGTGCTCTCACTTGTGCTTTCTAGCTGTATCTCCACAGGCACTGGCTTTCAGTCTTAATACAACTGATGCTCTAAGAGCAAGGGTAGCAGTGCCATTTGAACTAGACCAGTGTCAGACATTTCAGGGTACACTAATTTACTGTCAAAAGGTTCAAGGTCCCTGCTTTGTTAATGGTTCTTGTAAGTTCTGATCATACAGAAAAACTGCCATAAAAAATCCTCCTGGGAGTGTATTGTTGTCTATCAAGTAGTACATGATGGAACTATGTCAAGTACGTGCATCAATTAAAAGTCTTCTTACTGTAATTACCATGATAATTTATATTGATACATCTGGCCCCTTGGTTTCCATCTATTTTAGACTTGTCAGAAATAATGTGGTACCATGGAAGTTTGTTATTAAAGAAAATTATTTTTCTCGGAGTTACAAGGCCTTTCTCAAAGATAAGAGTTACAGGCTGCTGGCACAGCTTAGTGCAGACCTAATGCAAGGCAGCAGCTCCTACTGCTGGAATTTAGGCACAGATTTGTGGTAGCACCAAAGGAGAGTTAGCAAAGCAGCCTGTAAGACTCCACTTTGGCTATTTCAAAGGCAGCAGCTGCCTACTTTCAGTCACTTGATGAATTAATTGCTTTCTAATTCATCAACAGTATCTGCTTATTTCTATTAACAGGGCAGTGTAGTTTTCAGCCCCTGTGTCAATTGCTTCTGTTATAGAGTACTTCTTGCGTTTAGGAGCATGTTACAAACCCAAGTCTTCTTAAAATAAACTGCCCTAAATAAAACAAGAGCAGAGAAAGAAGTAACCCTGGCAGTTCAATGTTTATCACCTGGTTTGCTAATATAATGGAAAGATAATGTGGAATAGCTTCACAGGGACCCCTGAGGGTTTGTCCCCACTCAGCCATTGTCACTAGCCTGCTGGCAGTGCTGCTGCTGCCTCAGGAACAATGGGGTGCTCTGGTGCTACTGACCTGGGCTCAGGGGAGTGTTCTCCTCCTTACTGAACTTGGCCCTTCCGCTTATCCACTGACTTTTGATTTCAGTGAGGAAAGTGAGTCTGTTGCTAGTTTCTATTCCTGCTGTGACCTGAGACATAGGAAAAGATTTGCTGCCTGGTAGCAAATGCAATGTCAGACTTGCCCTCCCTTTGCCCTCTGTTTTCCCTGGGTCAGCCAGTCCCACTGGGCTCTTACTGCACCAGCCCAGCTGTATTTATCTATCACTGGCTGAGTGTGGAGTTCAAAGGCTAAAGCCTGGTCAAACATTATGTGAATTCCCCCTGACAAAACAAAATGGCTAAATATGTTGTAAATACAGCTATGTATGTAATCTGAAATGATCAACCCACTATATATATGTATATCTAAATGTAAAAAAACATGACTAAATTATCTTCTGAAACAGAAAATTCTGCTTTTTGTCAATATTTCAGATAAAATACTGCACTATTCATACTTTCTCGGTGAAATGACAGATGCAAAACAGGTGTTATCTGTACATCAGGAGGAATACACAATATTTAGGTATACAAGATATACTGAAGTTGAACAGTTTATGTCCTAAATGCCTTCTGCAGCTGGCAGGGTATTTAAAAAAGCTCCATGTTTTAAGTTAACTCTCTCCAAGAATCAAGATCCATTGAAAGACTAACCTTACTGTTCTTACTTTTTAGCCACTGAAAGAATGACCATAGCTTCCTGCCTTTGCTAAGCTTGCCAGCTTTAAACCTGTTTAAATATCCATGGCTTTTGTATCCTCAGCAAACACAAAGATCAAACTCTACTTTGAATCTGGCTTCACTCTTGACCAAAATGCCACTGGCAAATGAAGTGAAATGCAGAACATGGACTTGTATAAAACATGGATTTGTGTGAACAACGTGAACCATTGGAGGTTGTGAAAGTACAGGGACCCAGCTGCTATTGCAAACTGGAACTGCTTCCCAAGCAGGGAGCTAGCCAGAGGCTGAGTGATAACTGTAACTACCCTGCCCAGCTGAAAATGATAACTACTCAAGTGCCAGCAGAAAACAGGGAAGATGCAAAGTCAGAGGTTCTGCTAGAATAGATATGGAACTAGAGTGTAATCAGTGAAACAGGTGTAGGTGGGCCACGTGAACTTCTCTGTGTCATAAAGGAAGATGTAGTTATTTGTGTTAGTTAGATTGGTGTGTGGTGTTTGTAAGCTGAAGATAAGAAAACCTCAAGTTATGTAAAACCCCAACCCCCAGATCTGGGACTCCGAGATAAGTAACTGGCAGGGGTGGCTGTCAGATTTGTCAAAGTGTAAAAGCTGATGTGAAATGAACAGCAGTGGGACATGCAGATGGGGGTGCTGACCCCTGCCTGCCCCTGGCAGCAGGAAAGGTGTCTTTACAGTTCTTGCTGTGGAGGAGATTCCTTTGGATCAGAAACCTGAATACAAAATACCTAACAGCTGTAGATATTTCACAGAAATGTTAATGAGCAGGGGGAAGACCAGGTCCAGTTAAACCCATGAGGAAGCTGTTAGAAACTGGCGCTTTAAGTGTTCTTGGGTCACAGCTTTTCTTACTGAGCTGGGGAGAGTCATATGAGCCTTTGTTTGCACAAGGAATTTACCTACTGCTGAAGCACTGTGTGGACATGGCAGTGCTTCTGTCTTTCTAAAGCACAACAGGTAATCAGTAGCATTAACTATTGTTAATTTTGTTGTACTTCAGTCTGTCAGATTTTCTTCCCTTTAGTTTGATTATTTATGAAATTTTCCTCTCTCAAGGCAGAGAAAAACCCTGCTGCTAGCAATAAAGTAGTTTTAGATTGGACTGATTCAAAAGCAATGGAAGACACTGATACAGGCTTATTTTCAGTGTTCTTCACAAAGAAAATGCAAGCCTAAAGTAATTTTTTTGTTTTTGTCTTGCAGTTCTGTCAGGCTATTTAGAAGCATAAAAGAGAGCTGGTGTGCATGTCCAGACTTGTGGCTTCAGTTGCTCTGGGCCACACCTTGCTGCCAACAGGTGGAGTATCAAATTCACTCAGGCTTTAATAACGAGATGCCATTACCAGTAACTACAAAGAGAACAATGTACACAAACACACACAGGCTTTTATCTCAGGAGCTCGTGTGTCTAGGGCATTAAACTGATTTTCATTTTCATTTCTGATAGACAAATCCTGAATCTTCTTTTTACATGCTAAGAAGTAGCAGCTATCGTGGGAGGATTTTTTAAGTGTTCCCACTTCCAGTTTGCAAAATTACAGAATTTTTCCAGGCCTGATACGAGACCACCTCACCATCCTCACTGCTCTGCCATGACCTGGGAACTGCAAAGGGGAAACCTCATCAACAAGGTTCTAGTGCTGTGGTAAAACTGTGCTTTTGAAATGGATACACTCTCTACAAACAACCCTAAGTATGGAACGTGGACACCAAACAAAGCCATTGCTCTTGGTTCCAAGTTTGCCCAAGCCTAATTTAAAGACTAAGGAGTCCATATTCTCTCTCTAAGGACTGTCCAAAGGTGGTAGCAACACAGGAAAGTTTTTAAAATGGGACAGAAGTAGAAGACAGGGCCCAAAACATAAATCATATGATGGAAATTAAAGATCATGGTAATTTTTACTTCAGTATATATATACACACACACATTTATCCAATAAATTTTTGCTTACCTGTCGTAGTTTTGACAATCCTTTGAGAATTTCTTGTTGTCTCTCTCTGATTGTAACTACATCAGGATTTAGAAGAGGATCTCTAATGTGATCTGAGCTAAAAATCTGTCGTGGCATTTGGTAAGAATCTAAAAGTAAATGTATGTCAAATCAGTTAATAATGCTATTTATTAATTTTCTTTTAATTTTGAAGCAGTAGATTTTGAAAGCTTGTGAAAATCAGTGGTTGATTGCTATCAAGATTATAACCTCTATTTTAAAGTCGAACAACACTGAGATTCCTAAGCCCCAGTCTCTAGACAGTAATGCAAGAAGTGCAATCATACTTCATGAAAGGTAAACAATTAGACAAAAATATTATAAAAGAATTTTTTTGTTGCTTTTCTGATTTTTTAAAGCTTTTTCTTTGTGTTTTTTTTTTTTAAATACAGAGTATAATTTGGTTGCACAGCCTTTCTGTGCACTGCTGTGACACACAGAGATTACTGCAGTATTTAGTAAAAAGCAAATACCAAACTGGCTAACAGTGCAGCATTCCACTGTCAATAACTGTAACATTTCTCCCTCTGTACATGAAACATTTCAGTACCATTGAAGTGTCGCTGCTGGGGGTCATGTGTTGAAGGTCTGCTCAGGGGTGCCTCTGGATCAAGGTAATAAACCTCGTGGGTTCGAACGTAGGGGACGAACTGTGCCGAGGGAGGTCGCACAGCCTCTGCCCCGGGAGGAGGGGAGCTCCTCTGCTCCGCCTGGCTGGCTTTCTCTCTTCTACTGTGCTGGTTATGCTCCAGGAAATTAGGAGCCTGGATCTGTTTTTGTTGTATTTGGAGTAATCTGTTCCTAACAGCTGGGACAGGTGGTGATTCAGGTCTGTAATGGAACAATTACAATTATAAAATTAACAGTTATAAAAAAGCCCAAACAATGCTTAAGTAATGTGATTAATTTTGTCAAATAGCGGAGACAAAGAATCCTTGGAGGACAGAATTTTTGTACATTTATTCTGCTTTTATACCTGCAAACTGCCTGGTCTTACGTATTTTAAATAGTAGACAATTAGATACATCTAAATTCTTCTAAAAAATCAGGAAAGAAAAGCATATGTATTTCACTAATAATGTATTTCTACATTTCATTAATGCAGAGTATTGACGTACCTTTCTTCATCCAAGTGATTCTTATGAAATTGTTCTTCCTAGGAGAAAACCAAGAAAGTAAAAAGTAAACCCAAAAATCTTCATGTTTTTTATATAAAAAGCTTTGATTTTGTCAAAGCAAGTTTGTTCTGAAATTCCAAAAGGACTGTTTGACCTGGGTTCAGGAGATACGTATTTATCAAAGATTTGCATTTAAGACACTTATATATATTGTCTATTAAGTAAATTACATAAATTACAGCAGGATTTGCTCCAATTTTCTGTCTTTGGCAGCTCTAAGCACTATCAAAAATACTATGTATATTTTCCTATGTCCTTGGAACATAGGAATTTATAAACTTGAAAAGTTCAATCCAAGATATTAAAGGAAAGGTCCAGAGTTTTGCTATTTAAAGGTGTGAGGAAGTCAGGTGTTTATGCATAGAGAGGGAGGAGGGGAGAGGGAGAAGACAAGAATATATTTAATAGTATTTACTTTGAACAATTTTTTCCCAGCCACAAGCTCTACTGATACATGCTTACTGCAAGTGGAGAATGACTCCACTAAGAAGGATGCATTTCTGTCACAAGGAAGTACATCCTCAGTAATCCGTATTTTCTGCAGAAATAAACATCATTTTTTTGAGCAGGTACTGCTGTACCTCACCTGTCAGCACAACACAATGACTGGGCAAAAAAAAACCCAAGTCAGTGCTGTGCCTTTGTCCTGCACACTGCTTGCAATCAAGCTCCCTGTTTACATAATGAATCCATGGTAGTGAAGAAATGAAAAGGAATCAATGCTTTGGAAGACTGGGATAACAGTAAAAACTCAGTTACAAAATCTGGATGTGTTCTTCTGCTCCTGATGAACAAAACAGTGCTGAAGTAAGGATGAGCAATAGGAGAATTTCAGTGCTTCAGTTACAGAACTTGACAGCATAGGGTTAAAATGTTTCTGAAATCGTGGTAGCTAAAGTAGGCCTTGGAACGGGAGTGGGCATTGTCTTTACTAAATCACGTGAACCTACACCTGCATACCCACCTGTACAGTAGATGATGAAATTAAATGTGATGATTGCTTAGTAAATATTGGGCATTGTCTTTGCTAAATCACGTGAGCTTACACCTGTGTATCCACCTGTACAGTAGATCGGAAATACTGTGGGAGGAGAGGGCTTAAAGTCATGCTTGGGTGAAAACAATATACATCCAAGAGAACAATATCACATTAATGATTAACATATGGTTATACAACAGTTATGTAAAGAAAGGGTATAAAATGTGTCCACTTTGAATCCATGTTGGAGTCAGATTTGGGTTTGTCTGTACCCCTGATTCCCACAGCTCTTCAAGTAAAAGCACCTGCATATAATCATCCAGTGTTTATGTGTTTATACGCTAACCAACTGAATTCCCACCCAGGTAAAAGTGTGAAGAACAAGAGTCTTAAAAACAGTGAATTGTTCTCAAAGACCAGTGACCCACCTTTCTGCCTCTGTGGCCTTTATTCTTCACAGCTGTTTCTTCACGTGGTGAGAGAGACCTGGCTGAGTGTCCTCCCCTTCTGGCACTGAGCTGCCCAGGGCTGTTCCTTTCCACCAGCTGCAGCAGCTCCATTTGTCGGCGCACTTTGTTCTCTTCCCTTTGCTTTTGTAGTGGTTTAGGGTACCTTTCTGAGGCTGGAATGTATCTCTTCCCAGGCTTGTTTATGTTCCAGTCAGGTCTTTTGCTGCATTTTTCTGAAGATTTAATTTGTCTTTCTTTTCTTGCATATTGTTCGTATAGATCAGTGTAAATGGCAGCAGTCTCTTTTCCTGAAAGTTTAGTTTTGTCCATATGCTGCATTTCCTTCTGGTATTTTCTGCTGTTAGAGGTTTCTTTATATTCTATAGAAATATCAGGCGATTCACAACACACAGTTCTTTCCTCAACTGACTCGGTGTACGCAAAGAAATCTAAAAAAAAATTATATTTTAACTCCAAATCTGAGCTATTCAAATTACTTAGCTGCCTTTTGTATGTGTATCAATCTACCATTACCGATTTTATTTTAAAAATAGCTGTTACAGTTTTATAATTTTTTGGGGTTTTTTTTTTGTTTGTTTGTTTTTTGTGTGGAAGACAAATAGGACCTGTAGAAGCAAACTCAGTAAGGAAGGGATAAAAGAAGATTGGAGAATGAAATCAAGTTATTTAATAAATTTGGACCTAAGTCAACACTATATGCTGGACTGTAGGATTTGTTACTGGTAAGTAACTATACAGAAATATCATTTATTTGGAAGAATAGTGCTATAGATACAGGAATAGAGTGGTACATTGCAATATACCAACACATCTGTGTCTGTGCAAGTATTTCTTTCAAGCTTTATTCCACTGTGAGTCACAGTGACAGCCCAGCATCACAAGGTCCCTCAGTCACTCAGGGCAAGGGCTCTGTACCTGTCTGCACTGCTGTGTCCTTCCGAGGGGAGCTCTGCTGCTCAGGGGGACTCTTAGCACCAGCAGGGAAATTGGTACTTTGTGGTGAAACGTCAAAATTACAATTTTCAAATTGTGTATCACCTGAAAAGTGGTAAAATTGTTCCATTTAGTAACCTACGTTCAATTTCAACCATGCTACAGAGTTATCAGACCGTTGTGGTTTAGAGCTCAAAGCAATACTGAGAACTCTGGTTCAGATCCCAGTAGCCACCCTTTTCCAATGGAAATCTAAATGACAGCACACAGGTCTCAATATTCCTGTGCATTCCTGCCAATATATTTGCATTTCTTCCTGTATGTAATAGAATAGTTGAAACTTACTATAACCCAATATTCTCCATGGTAGTTAATGCTTAGATTTGTTTGAAAGGTAAAAAAATTGTAATGAAATTTGGTTTGTGAAGCCAAGGAGCAATTTCTCACCCAAATGCAGATAGGGAAACAAAAAAAACCACCACCTCCCAATCCCAGAAATAACTTGCTTTCAAACACCAAAGGAACAGGCAAACTGAGTATGAGAAGACTTGTACTTGCCACCACCAAGATTGTTCTGAATTTTGGAAATGTCATGTGCCTTCTGAGCCAAGTCTGGAACGTGCTCTTCTTGTTTTGATCTCTGGGCTAATTCCTGAGCTTTCTCCATTGTCTGATAAAGCTCTTTGGCTTTAAGAGCTGCAAGTTCCTTTAAAAAAAAAAAGTAAATATGTGATCATTTATTTCATTTATTTTGAGTATCAAATCAATTGGATTATTTAATCACCATATAATCCTCAAGGTTTACATGTATTCTTATTTAGGGAAAAAATTTTTTTTTCAAAACTAAAACTAGTTGAGCAAGTGCAATATATAACCTATAATTTCTGTGATTATAAAGATAAATTCAGAACCCCTGTGGTACTAATGAAAGATCTTCAATCCTAGCATTAAAAAGTGAGTATTTAGATCCTCCAAGTTATCTGGATATTTATTTCCTTTCTAATAAATTAATCTTTTTCCATTTGCAGTTGGAAAGAGCAACTGGTGCTGTAAGATGTTTTGAAAGAGCTGAGCAATTAGAGAAGGATGACTTTCCCCCTGTCTGTTGTACCAGTCTGTTCAGGCATCTACAGGCAGATGCTACACGTTTCCACCCAATAAATGCAGAGCAATCAGGATCCACATTGCTGCAGGTTTTGGAGAAAGCTGTTTTTGCAATCACCTTGTCTTATGACACCATGGAATCTGCTACTGTTCCAAAGAGGAAGCAAACAGTAATAGCTGCTGCTGTGCCAAAAGGCAGAATGAAACATCACACCAAGTGTTTGACCTTCCACACAGGTGAGAACAGATAGAAATGCAAAATCTGTACTTACCAAAGGTCAAAATGTACTTTTGGTTTAACTTTTATAAGAAAGCACTATGTAAAGCTCAGCAATGGCTCCACAGGGGAAAGCTGTAGAACTTGAATGACTTCTAAAATGACTTTTCCAGACTGTATCATAAGAAGTCTTTAATTCAGACTGAAATCACATTCACTCAGATGAGCTTCATGGTACTGAAGCACCTTAAAAGCATCAAGTTACCAATAACAATAATTGGATCATGTACTTCTAGATATTTTTTAATTTTTAATTTGCATCTTAAAATGGATGTTTCCACACTATTTAAAACTACATTTCTACTTTTGCCAGTTCTTATAGTTTCTCTCCCTGAAAAGGCCCTTATTCAAAAAAAGCACCTGGCCTTATACTTGTATGGTGTTATAAGTTTATTAATGGAGAAAGCCGATTTTGATTTCCAATGTCTGTATTTTGGATATTTTTCATTTTCAAAGTGATGAGATGACACAATGTTGCAGGTGAGGAACAAGACCCATTTGTCTCAAAATTCAGTATTATTACTGACCATCTGCACTAAAGATAATGCAAACCCCACCTCCTTTTGTTTTTGTTTCAGCATTTCTTCTTCAAACTGTTTCTGCAGTTGTGCTTTTTCTCGTGCCAGGCGCAGTTCTTCCTGTTGCTCTTCCCATTTTCTCTGCTCTTCCTCCAGTTGTTTCTTCTTCCGTTTTTCTTCCACCTGAGCCATTATTGCTTTCTGGCAGGGTACAGGAAATTTATTTATAATTCAAGGTAATTTATTTCAAACATTTCTGGGCTTTATTTTCTGGAAAACCACTATCCCAATCGAGCACTCTGAAATATTCAGATTAAAAAAAAGGAGCTTTTTATGTTTTAGAAAATGCTTTCTTTTTCTTGTGAAGAGATGAAGGTCTGATTTTCACCTTATGCACATACTGTAGTCTTGGAGTTTGATCCAGCAGAGTAACAGTTTGACTAGAACAGTCTCTTTACATTTATACTGAGCCTTCTTTACACATGCTAGAGACACCAGCATGCAGATATGCATTGTTAGAGTGCCACAGAGGTTATGTAAATGTCAGTAAAGTAGATAAAAAACTAAAGATTCATGGAGTGGCAATCTGTAAATATCAGTCCTCCTTATAACAGTGGAGACTGAAGGAAACTGCACACAAACCTGTTATAGCTCTAAAGACTGAACTGTATATTTTCTGAGGCAGGAATTCAGTTACAGAAATGCAATAATCTTGTGCAAATATTGAAAGAGAATTGTAGAGTCTGACTCAAGGAAATACTGCCAAACAATGTCATGTCATCTAAAGCATAGAAGTCAAGTGCCTCCCTGGATTCTGATATTAAATCTCATGCTTTGTTCATGAGACACTACCTTTCATCCTTTCTTATTAAAAAAGTGTGAGGCTTTAAAACCAAAGTCTACCTGATGTTCCAACTGCTTCTGCCGCCTCCTGTCCCTCTCCTCAATCTGTGCAGGGTCCAGCAGAGCTGTCATAGAACGGAGGAAACTGTGAACAAAGGGACATGGAAATGTTCTTGATCATTAGACAATAATCCTAAAGCCTTTCTTAATTAGAATCAATTAGGTTTCATTTTCATATTGAGGTTATCTTATTGTATTAATTATAAATCAATACATGATCCATAAATTATGGAATTCCTTTTATTAAGGAACAAAGTAAGGTTATTTGCAGTAAATTTTATTAATGAACAATAGAACCACTTGTGTCTTTCAGCAGTCAAACAACAGGTGTTTGAAAAAAAACGCAAAAACCAAATGAATAAGATACAAAGATCAGATTAAAAGACTCATTAAATTTCTTTTTTTAAATTTTAGTTTCTGAGGAGGTATCTGAAATGTACTAGCTGGAAAAATAACTACCCTTACAAAGTTCACTCACCTGACTCTCTGACTCTGTTCCAAAGCACCATTTTTAGCAGCTTTTTCTGCAGTTAAGGGCATGAGGTTGCCTAAAGTTGCAGGTGACAAAGGGTGAGGGAAAGTAGTCAGGTCCTTGGGGTCAGGTGACAGGCAAACACTTTCAGGCTGCTTTCTGTGCATTCCATTTAAGGGGTGTTGTGCATTAGCATTAAGGTGGTTCTTAAAAGAATCAAAGTGCATTGCCCATGTGTCATGCTCTTCTGCCTAAACAGTATCAAGCAACAAAAACAAAGGAAAAGCATTCAATTACACTGTTTCTATAAAGTGTGGTTAACAAAACAGACAATGCACAGTTTGTACAACAGGAACATTTGAAAAGCTACAACACAGACAGCAGGTAATTCCTTAAATGAGAAGACAAGTGGCTCTGTTGTTTAAAATGCAAGTCAGATCACAAATTATAATGCTGATCCACACTTGGTCAGCACAAAGATACTGCTACTACATTTTCAAGTGAAAAAAGTTAAATGTCACTCCCTGGTACCTGCAGCCCTTCTCCCACAGCACACCTACCCAATTAACAAGGCACCTAATGAAGGAACCTTTCCCAGCTGTGTTCCCTTCACAGTTACAAAACTCAGTTTACAAAGGAAGCCTGATCCCTCCAACAACTGAGGAAAAGACAAGACTTGTGCTGTGTGTAGATCTGTAACCACTCCTTGCAGCAAGGCTTTCTTTGGGGGTTAAAAAAAATGTAAGGCTATTTTCTTCAATACTTTCTGGAGAAGTGCTTGCTTTTTAACTTTAAAAAAGTTTCATGAGCATGTATGTGTATTAAAATAGTATTTCCAGAAACAGGATTTAAGCATCACTGTGACACATTGTACTTGTCTTCTCTTTTCTTATCCCCTGCGGTCTACACAAATTTTCTTTTTCCAAAGTGTCTAGCCATGGTCTCTACACCACCTTGCAAACCCAAGTGTTTTTACACATGGTGGAAAAGAGAAAGTAAGTATAGCACTACCACTGTCTCCATTCCTGCAGCAAACCCTCTAACACATCACAGCAGACACTGAAATGCTGAACAGCCACTGGCTGAATGTTCATTAAGTACATCATTATGGTGAAAACCTGGACATGCTGCAGGAAATTCCATCTTTGTTGCCACTTCATTAATTACAGCTCTTATTTCTTAAAACAAAACTGTAAAGGAAGACTTCTCTTATTTCAAGAAGTCCCTCTAAACCACAGATACCTTTGACAAATTAAGTTTTTCTTCGATTTTTCGTAGTTTAGCTTCTTCCTTCTGCTTGTCCAGCTCTTCAAGCCACTTCTTCTGTTGCTCATGTTTCAATGCACTGGAAGGTCGTTCCTGTGGCACAGCTTCCTGAAATCAGACAAGTTCTTGTCTAAAGTTCTTGTACAAAATATTAAGTATCTTGTCTAGCCACATAATAAAGACTTGGCAGAAAGCTCTGCCTTCAGCTGGTGAGCATAATTGGGCCTTTCTCTAGCACAAAACACAAAGTAGATTTGTAACTGTACCAAGTGCCTGACTGCTGACAGAAAGATGAATTCTTAGAGTATTATTCTAACTTGAACCATCAGCCTCTAACTCCAGAAAACCTTACTTACATGTACCATGAACAGAAATCCCTTTTTCTTCCTATGGTTCACTGCTCAGTCTGTGTTCCAGGTAGATTCAGCACCACAATCTAATTAGCAGTAATCTGTCTCAAGTTAAGCAGTTATCATCTTTGTTCTTCTGTTTCTGCTTCTCAGTGGATGTCTGTATTACTGAACAAACTCCAGTGGCACTGAGAACCTTCAGTAACATCTGACAAAAAGCTCTCTTCAATCACTGCCTACCAGCCATAACTCAAAACCTACTTCTTGAACCTTCTGCCATAAATATCTTTTATTTTATATGGCTTCCCAGTTCTCTATTTCTTCAACACATACTTAAAAACTAATTAATATTGCATGTCACACCTCTAGTACTGTTCTTCACATCAGCCTTGGAAGTGCTGTGTTCAAAGCATGGATTTTTGGTAAACATTCATTGAGACACAATTATTTAGACAGAGCAAAAAGGTCTAATGAATTCTTCTGGTTTAAAACAACTAGTGGAGACAAACATTTGTTGTTAATAAATAAGTAAAAAAACCCTGTATGCAATTCAATATCTTACCCTGAAAACCAATGCTGTGCAACTGCCAGCTGGAAAGTCAGAAGCATTGAAATCAGAAGACTGCCCAGCTGGAGCTCTTGGAACATTCAGTGTAACTCCATCAGCCTCTGTGGCTAAAGCAGCTGTACAGGCACAGCTTTCCTCAGTGCCATTAACTGAGTCAGCTGGAAACACTCTCTACAAATAAAGTGACCATTTTAAGACTTATTTAGTTCACCTGTTTTGTTTGTTAACAAAATTATACCTCTAGATGCTGCTATTCATTAAAACTTCAGCCTGAACTTGTAATTAAACACCTTTTATCCAGTATTTATCAATTATGTTGACTGAAACAAATTCTCATGGGGCAGAGTCAAAACTTTGCTAGGAATGCTGAATATGCCACAAAAAAAAAGTGCAATTTGCTTTTGCTGTAAGAGCTGAGAGCAAATACAACCCTAACTTCTGTTTAGCAGCAATAAATATCACTGGAGAAGATTCTTGTGAGTATAATATATTTATTTAACACAGTGTTTTCAGAATGACAGCTGACTTTTTAGAAGGCTAGGAGTCATATTGCTATGCTCTTTATGTAAGCAATCAAATACATGCGAGAGAGCTCATGAACAATGAATATAATTATATAACCAGGAATTACGTTTGAGACTATTCCCCAACACAAAATGAGAAAAGATTTATACTTTTTAGTCAGGAATCAAAATGGAAGGACAGGAATGGATTGCTCCTGCTACAAAGATCTTAAGCTGAGAAGCAACAAACTGGAGCAACAAGTACGTGTGGACCAGGGAGCTGCAGCAATTCATGCCTTGAGAGAGCTGAAAGTACCACTGATATTGGATTCTAAGGGGTTTGTTCAGAAAAGAAAATCTATGAATTAGAAGTTAAACTGTTCTGCAGCAGTGCTGCGGAAACTCTGTGCTCTTGTATTTCTTGACAGCCTTACCTGGTCTGGGTCAGGTGTTTCCACTTTCTGGGTTTTATTACTGCCAAGTTTTGCCCAGAAATAATCTACCTCTCCCTCCAAAGTTTCTTTCAGTTTCTTCTTCAGTGCTATCTGTTCATCTTAGAAAAAAACAAACAAAACCAAACTCTAGTAAGAGTTTCTAATACAAACATTTAGCAGTTTAAAAATTTTAGAAAGACAGCAATACATGTGTCCCCTGTCATTTGGACTGTAAAATGGAATACAGCATTGTCTGATGATGTATCAGTCATGACTTTGCCCTTCAGAGGATGGCAGCTGAGTGTCTGCCCAGGGATGCAGAGGTAAATGAGGAGTCTCTCTGAGAAGACTAAAAACCACTGAATGCGTAACAATTTCCCAGGCAAAGAGGGAAAACTAACAAATAACCAAGTATATAAACTCTCTCCATTTTGTTATACCAGTCGTGAACTACTGTAATATTATTAAAACCAATGGAACTATAATGGAAGCTACTGACAGTGTAGAATGAAATTGAAACCATTGAAACCAAATGGTCTAAATCCAAGTTCAAAGCAAAACACAACACTCCTCCATGTCAAACATAAAAAGCTTAATTTGTCAGGGAGAATCTACTACTGAGTTAAACAGTTATAGTTTTCTCCAGAGATTCCCCTTGGCTGGTGATGGGGCAGGACTGTAAACTCTCTCAAGTTCAAATTGCAATTTCATACACTCAGTCATGGTTATAGTTTGGGGTGATGCTGTTCCCATTAAAAACCAAGTGAATGTGTAAGTGATAACGGCTGTCAACTACTATCAGAATGTGACAAAATTGCTGGCAAATAGTACCTAAAATACAAAGCATAACAATACATTTATTTGAGATATTTAATTGGCAAAGAAGTGTTTCTTGCAAGAATTTATAATCTTTGCATAAACTTTTGAAATTAAAAATCTTAGTCTGTCTTGGAGACTTATCAAATTATTTACTTTCCAATTTGTAGCAACTGCACTGATATACGTGAATTTAAAAGAGCATAAGGAATATCAAGTTTCTTGGCATCCTGAGTATAATAAAAATTGATCAAAATATATATTTTATATATCATAAATACCTAATTCCTTCTTCCACTGGGTCTTTTTAAATTCCAATAAGGCTTTCTCCCCTTCTCTTTCACCCAAGGTACTAAACATGTCAGCAGGCTTCCATGAATCCTTTCTAGAGAAAAGGAAGGAGGGGGAAGATTTTTATCTAGAAAGCTGATCTGTTAATTAAAAATTTTAAATTAGTATTTATAAACTATATTGTAAGTTTATAATATAAACTTATATAAGTTTATATATATGTTCTATAACGTATATATCAAGAACATATGATATGAACCTTTATTGGAGACACAACTTTTGCAGACAATAAACAAATGTACATACATAATTTTCTGTCCTGGTTGTGGATGTGCTTCTTGTTTCCTGCTTGAATCAGAGTTCACTTCATCTGGAACTGGGGACACTTCACAATCTTTTTGGAGTGATGCTATAACATTTTCCTCTGATGCCTCATTAGTTGCTGTGGGGGAACATAAATATATATAAATGTACATATAACCACTGAACTTTCTTCAGCATTGAGTAAATACTTTCAGAGCAGCAGAAACTTGTGGATTCCCCACAATTTAGGAAAAGTGTTTTCAGCCCTGCTTATCTAGTTAAGGCACATAAGTTAGACCTTCACAGGGTATTTTTAAAATACTAGACTTAATAATCACCTACTCTTGGCTAAGAGCTCAGAATTTGGGACTCCACTTAATTGCAGGATGTCTTATTCTTGGTGCAAAGAGCTGACCCCTTCCACAGATCCACTGATGGGAGGAAGGATGCAAAGAAGGAAGATATGCAACGGTTCTCTTTTCTCCCCCAGTGTAAAATGGTTCTTATTTTGCATGAAACAGTGACCAAGTTTCTTGCTGGTTTGCGCTTCAAAATATTGGAAATCTATCAAACAATCCTTTTTACGGTTATAATTACAAAATGATTGGTTCCTCACAGTAACAGACAATTTCATATCCATAAAGGCAAACAGTATTTTGTCTGAGACCATCCAACATAAGACTAACATCTCTACAACGTGCAAATAAACTTGAATTATTGACTCAAAGCTAAGCTTTCACATTTTCCTCTGTTTCCATTAAATAAACGTATCCAATGGCTGGTATCTTACCCGTTTCCTCTTGCTTTTCATTATGAGTCTCAGAGATGCTTCTTCCTTCTTTAACAATCATCAAAATCTGTTGAAGCTGTTCTTGTGTTAAATACACCAAACTTCTTAAATCTTCAGCTGACACATGTGGGGTTTGAGGTTTCTGTTTAGTTTTTTTCACAATATTAGGATCCTCTGAATCAGGATATCTGTTTGTCTTATCTCTTTGGAAAATCAAAGAATGACCTTTAGTTGTGGCTTCATGTGAGGAGTGTTTATTAACTTGCAGTTTTTCACCTTTTGTCATTGATAAGCTTGATTCACTCCTTGGTTTTGTTAAATTTTCCAGCTTGATACAAGCATTTTGTGTTGGCCTCAAGACAAGCCCAGTGTGCTTTATCCTTAATGCCTGTTTAGGAGCTCTGGCTTTATTACCCATCTGTTAAGGCAAAAAGATTTCACCATCTATTAAATAGGGAAATAGAATTGTATTTGTAAGAAATGAAAACAAGATTGAAGCAACAGGGAAAAGTGTCATTCTTCTGTTCAATCAGCAGAAACTAACTCTGTATAAGCTTATGAAATATCTTAATGAGTACTAGGAATACACTGGAAGAGAACAGGGCATCTAAATTTAAGTACTTCAAAATCACAGTAGGAATAATAACTTCATGTAGAATGGCATTTAAAAGAATTAATAAACATTACTTCTGTTTTACTTTGGTGTTTCTGAAGCTTGGCTTCAAACAGATACATGTTTTCACCAAGCAGCTAGCAGTATTTCAATCTTGGCTTTTCCATTCTGTACTAAGGATTTATCCTTTCCAAGGTCCTTGGTGTACACTTGTAATTATTTGACGTGTATTGTAACCTTTTTCTGCTTTTTCCCCTTCCCAAGCCTACTGCCTCCCAGTTTACTTGGAGACAACCTATATGACCAAACTTGAAATTAAATACAGTTCAGATCTCTGTTTTACCAGAATTCCTTAAAGGTCTCTGAAAGTTCTGATTTAAGATTCCCTCTGCTGCTTCTTGACCAAGGAAACTAAAACATTTTGAAAAGCTAAAAATAGTCAGAGAACTTTGAATTCATCCTTTTGAACAGCTATTACAAACCTGAGAAATAACAGACTATTTCAACGTAGAAGGGACCCATATGCACATACTTCTTTTTAATAACTATAATTGATTACAAGTATTTAAACAGTTCAACGAGTTCTCAAATTTTCTGTTAACAAATAGTAAACTGGTGTGTTCTAAAAATTTTTCTGCTTACCTTCATGGCAGGCTTTGATTTATCTTTTGGGAAACAAACACAAACATATGAAAGAAGTACTTAACAACTTGCTCCTGAAAAACAATCTCGAGAAATTAGTAAACTGTTACATTCATTTGATTTTAAGTCAGGGGAAAGTACTTTCCCCATACCATCTGCTCTGATTATTTTACTTTTTTAACTTGTTTCAGTATACACACTTCAAAAGTATGATGTTGGAAAAAATTTAGATATATTTCAGTAACTATTTCCAGTTTTACACCCATCTAATCAAGTTACTGTGCCAGTCTGACCTTCCCCTGCTATTCATTATTTCTCAGAGAAAACTCTGGAGAACTGTTCTGTTCTGGAAAACCACACTATTAATGGCTTCCATCCTAAATGAAGGTTTTAAAATTTGGGAATATGATGAATTGTTCTCTTGCAGAACCAGGCATTAAATCCTGAACCATCTCAGAAATGTTTGAGTAGTAAAGGTGTTCTGTGGCAGTTGTTCATCACTGGATTCTCAAGCATTCAACCCTTATCCAAACAGGCAAAAGTTACTCTGACTTTTTTCTGGCTGTTCAGACATTAAATACAGTGGAATTCTCTGGGCTGTGAAAACCCAACTTCTCTGTGGAAAGGATAAATATAAATAGGGTCTTCTCCATAACAGTGGGGAGATGCAGAATGTAGAATTCAGTGCTGCTTATGGGTTTTCTCTTTGATTTCTTTTTCTGTGTGAGACAGAACATCTCCAGTAGCAGCTTAAGATACTGCAGAATAATCCTACTTTAGCCCCTAAGAATGTAAGCAGTGTTTTTCAGTGCAGAAATCAAAATTCAGAAAAAATACAATTTGCTGCAATTTCTGACACCATTCAATTCAAGGGAGTGCTGTTCATACCAGTGTATAAACAAGTTAATTCTGGAAAAAACTGCTTGTTCAAGGCTAGTTCACAGTCAAGGCAATACTTTATCTTGGAGCACTCTGACTGGCCCTACCCAGCCAAAGATGCTAACAGTGTTTGTAAAGAACACTGGAATTCCTTCCTGGCTCAAAACACCACATAATGCCTCATTAGGCAGCTGCCTGATAAGTGCTGAAAATTAAATACAATTTAAAGGACATTTAATGGTGAATTTCTGTATTCTATGTAGAACAGTTGGGAAAAGTAGACTTGTACAGAAATGTACCTCTGACAAATCACAAAAATGGAATTTATTGTAAGACATATGTCTAATAAATCACAGAAACAGAATTTATTAACACTTAATTACCAACATAGATTTTCCTAGTATATCTCAGATGGTATTAGTCAGATTTGGCCTAAACACACTGCTTACTGACAATTAGAAATTATCAAATGATGCCAGTTGATACACAATAGCACTTAACTTTTATTTTAATGACAAACTAAGGAGTGGAGACTATTTCCCAGCTGTTTCCCCGTGGACAGACTATTCAGAGCTTCATTATCAACCTACTGTTCAGAATTGAGCTGGTGAGAGAGAGGAGTTGTAAATAACAATGCAGAAACATTCTTCCTAATCTGGAAAATATTTCAGGAAAGCTGGACTTCATGTTACTTGGATATTAGGTTTAATTTCAAGAAGCTTTAGAGATTACTTGAGATAAATACTTAAAAAAAATACCAGAAGCAGCTAAAATTAGCCTAGGCTTTCCATCCAGTACTTCAGTTTCGAGCTTCAGTCCATCGCTGCAAAATGAGAGAGAGAGGAATCTGAAATACTAAGTAACCTGATAATGGTAAGATTTTTACATTAATAACAAGAACAACTGTTATTAATTGTAACCCAGTATTTACTGTTGCTCCAGATGGTCTTTCACATCCCGCGCTATGTTTTGAGAAGTTACTTAAACAAAGAAATCAACATGTCTGGAAGGATACTGAAAAAAACTGGATTTGTATGTAGCAAACTAGATCTCTGACACTAAAGGTGCCACTCACTATCGCTACCCAGAGCAATATGCCTCAGGAATTCAATAGCCCAACAATAGAAACTCTGTGCTGCAAAAATGGCTCAGCAAGTCTCCCGGAAGGCCAGCGCTGCTGACAAAGAGGGGCTGTGCTCTGGAAACAGCCTTTAGCTGGGCTGCCCGGCACAACAGCCCACCTTGGGAAGGGGAACAAGAGCTGGGATCAGTGCTTATGGGAAGAGAAAAACGTGGCTGTGTGAAGTGCCCAAACGCCTTTCTTTCCTCCCTGCGCTGGGACACTCCAGTATTAAGAGAAGTGTTTAAGAGAACACTTTCTCTTCAAGCTTTCATTTAAAAAATGTTAAAAATTAAAAACGCCGGCGCAGCTCGATGTCGCACGCAACTTTTCAAGGGGCTCCTTCGAGAGGAGCACCGCAGTGAGCGGAGCCGCCCGGCCCGGTCCGCCGCAACGCGCTGTCCGAGCATCGCACCCTGCACCGCTCCCGAGCCGAGCCGAGCCGAGCCGAGCCCTTTCCACAGCAACGCTCGCCAGCCCCGCCTCTGGCCCGCTGATCGCCCCGCTGCCTCCACCGCGCGGCACTGCGCGCCCTGCCGCGGGGCCGGGGCTGTGCCTCCCCGGAGAGCCGCGTCCCGCCGCCCGCCAGGCCCGGCACAGCGCGGCGCAGCACGGCACGGCGCGGCACGGCCCGGCCCCGCTCGCTCCTTACCCCAGGTTCATGGCGCTGCCCGGCGGCCGCGGAGCCGCAAGGAGCCCCGCGCACCGCCCGCCCTCAGCCCGAGCCCCGCTCAAGGAGCCGCGCGCCGATTGGCTGCCCGCGGGCGGCTGTCAGCCAGTGGGCGCCCGCAGCACTGCGGGGCAGCGCGGCCGGGAGCGCCGGGGGATGGAGTCCGCACATTGTCCATGGCCGGGAGCGCCGGGGTCCTGATGGCGTGCCTCACGGCCCCGCTGGCCGGGAGCGCCGGGGTCCCGATGGCGTGCCTCACGGCCCCGCTGGCCGGGAGCGCCGGGGGATGGAGTCCACACATTCTCAATGGCCGGGAGCGCTGGGGATGGAGTCCCAAGGGAGTCCCGCACACCTCCCGTGGCCGGGAGCTTTGGGGTTGGAATCCCGCACCTTCATCCCGGGGCAGTCCCTCACAGCCCGCTGCGCGGACCCTCCGGGGGATGATCTCCCACATGCCCTCGTCCCGGGAAATGGCATTTCGCAGCCCCGCCGAGGGTGCGATGCAATTGCCGGGCGATTATCCCCGGCCTCGAGCAGCTGCGGAGGAGGGAGTGGAGCGAGGGGCGAACGGGGGAGAGGGAAGATGGGTGTGGGGAGGGCCTGAGCCGGCCGCTGCCTCAGGAGCAGCCGCGCTGTGCGGGAGAGCGGCGGCTGCTCGCTCGCGTTTCCACTGATCTATTTATCTATTTGTGTATTTGTTTTCTGATGTGCTTTGGGCAAAGCGGACAAGGTAGGAGAGGGGAGAGAGCCTGAAGGTGGGGGACGGGACGGTCCGGGGTCCCGTGCGGAGAGAGCTGCGATGGGCTGAGCAGGGCAAAGCCGGGACGCTGCCGGGGCTGGGCGGGAGCGGCGGGCGGGGAGTGCCCGGAGAGCCAGCGGGAGCCGTGTCCCTGCAGCGCCGGCCCGTCCCGTCCTGTCCCTCCCGGCTGCCGTGTCCCGGCCCGGGCTGTGCAGGACCCACCGTGCTGCCCTGCCGGGGTGGTTTCTGCATCCCGCTGCTGCTGAGCTGGGCAAGCCGCCCTTGCCATCGCCACCGGCTTGGTGGCACCTGCTCCAGGCTCTGGTGCCTGTTCCTGGGCCGTTTGTGATGCTCGAGAAGGAGCTCTAAGATTGAGCGCTGCTGTTGTGTGGGTATGGCTTCTGGAATAGTGCGACCCGGAAACTTGCAAATTAAATGAGGCTACATTTTGCATCATTTTCAGGAAAAACATCTTGGATTTATTTAAGGAGGATTTGGTTGTGTTAAAGAGTATAGTCAAATTCAATAAAATGCTTCAGAGCCCGTTGAGTTATTTCACTATTCAAGATGGCATTTAGGCTTATGCTTAAGGCCAAATGCTTAGTGAAGTCCATTATTTCAAAGGAGGTTAAGACCTCAAGATCTGTCTGGAACAGTGTTGTTTCTCGATGTGGTTAATTTTGGCCAAAGGCATCACAGATAAAGGGGCAGATCTTCTAGTGTGCTCTCCAGCTCACAGTAAGAGAAGTGCTGCCCTTGTGAGGTTGCACAGGAAACTAAGCAATAATAGAGACATAGACAGTGAGGTGGAGTTTACTGTGTGCACAAAATCTCTGAACTGTTGTGTATTTCTAGAAAATTACCAGTCATCAGACAAAATTATGACTTTTTCCCCCCAAATATTGCTTTGAAGCTTATTGTTTGGTATTTATCTATGCATCAGCTAAGAATTCTTTGAAACTTTCATTTAGGGACTAGAACAAGGGAAGAAAAGAAAAGAAAGCCTGGAGTTTTTCTCAATAGTGCACTGCATATGAAGTCCTGTGAAGCACAGAACATATAAGATGGGTGATCAGAGCAGTGAGATTTCATCCCCTGCTTCACAATAGATTACCTAAATTAATAGATTTTCATTTTACTTGCAGAATCTTAAATAATACAGTCAACCAGACCTGGCTCCTGCTTTTTGTCAGAAACAGCAGGTGGCAATATAATTTCAAGCATCTCTTCAAAACTTTGTCATAGAGAAAATTATCTTACAAGGCCTATAAAACAAGTTTCACAGTCCATTTAGATTTCTTTTATTTTACTATTTTGTAAATTATCAGTGTTTTACTAGATAAGTGATAGATTCTTTCAAAAAGCTGATAGTAGTTGATTGGTGGTTTCAGAACATGGGGGAAAACCAGTATTTTTATGTTATTTATAGACAAGTTAAGACTATGTACCAAACTTGTCCTGCATATATGGAACTGGATCTTTCAAAGCTGGCAAGGCTTTCAGGCTTTGCTAAAGCACTACACAAAGTAAAATTATTTGGGCAAATAAGCAGATTGTAACTTGTGTAAAAGGACTTCTTACATGGTAAAAAATTATTGATTCCACTAATGCACACTTGGCTTTGTATTACCATGAAGGTCAGATAACTTCTTTTTTGCTTTCAAACTCTCTTGGAAATGCCATGTGTCATTCCCACATTAAGAGGCAGAAGTCTGAAAATATCCAAAGTCCCTTAACAGAGCTGGAGTTCCCCAAGGAGTCCCTATGGAATGTTTACATATTGGAGAAGGACTGTCTGAAAGTATTTATTTATATGAGATGGAAAGGAGCATTACTCTGTCCCTCAGCAGGTCAGTTACCTGTTTTGCACTGAGGAGACATTGTGCACTAATGCAGATAGGCTGCCTTCAAATTTGTTCTGTGAATTGACGTGTTTTCTTAAATGAGCATGGAAATTTTATCTACATGCTGTAATTTAATATAGTTTTTGAAAATCAATAAAGGAAGATAAATTCTGTTCTGATACACATTTAAAAAATACTTCTGGTTTTTTTCACACTTCAGTACTTGTTACAATTTAAATCATTGGAACCTTTCAACGTTAAGACAACTATTTTATTTGAAGAGTTTTAACATAGGTTGCCTAGGTAGTAAAACTCTAGCTTTAAGCTGTGGTTTTATTGTCCCTGTGTCTTTTCACAAGACATGAAATTAATTTCCTCCAACTGACATATATTTTTGTAATATGTGGCTCCAGAATCTACATATTAATCATCAGGCATTTTGGTATTTTGGGCTGGATGCTTTAACCATGCATTCCAAACTCTGTGGATAATATATCTACTCATGACAGTAAGTCTGATTGCATGGACTATATTCTAACTTGTCATGCTCCATGTTATAATTACCTTTCATAGTTTTATTTACTGATTCTTTGCAGAATTTCATGTGGCTATTAGAATCCAACACAACAGGCAGTATAGGAGTTGAAATATCTGAAAACATCTAAAGATTATGTTTCCTTTACTGCTTGTCCAAAAGTATTAATTAAAAGTGCTTATGCATTTGGAAAGGAGAATAGAGGAGATAATACTTATTTCTGTAATGCAAGGACTGTTGGAATGCTTGCAGGAAAAGCTCTACTTCATTTCCTGATAATCAGCAGCATTCCTAGGTCCTTGATTTGTCATTCTAGAGGGCAGAATAAAAATGCTTTCAGGCTACATGCATCTCTCCTAAGGATCATGAAACACCATCCAAGCACTTCAATCAGTCATTCATTAAACTTTTTAATAGCCCATATAAGCAAGGTAAGAAGATGAGATTTCAGTGGGAGGTAGGTGTTATGAAAGTCCCATCAGGTGTCTGTCTTGATCTCCAGACACATAAATACCATTATTATCCAGTCCTAATTGACATAAGAGAACAAGTCACATTGATTTTTCAATCATTTACACACTCATGAGAACCCCACTCAGAACTGTTATACTTATTTTCTAGGTGGATAAATGGATTGGCACAATGATTAAATTCAACACTGTTAATGATGCCTTGTGGAAGCTTGGAATGAGCTGGAATTCAGTTTGCAAATGTATTTACAATACAAATGCAGCTGAGAGGGTCCCCCAAGAATACATGTCTTTGGGGCTTGCACATGGAATGGAGCCAGGTTAGTATTTGGTATTTTTGCTGCATGGGTAGTGTTTTTTAAATAGTTGAATATACTGCTAGTGTTGTTTGAGTCCATTATTTTCTGGTTTTTAACTTGCTTTTGGAGGAAGGGATTACCAAACCTTTTCAGAATAATGTGACTTTCATAAAAAGTGTATCCTATACCCTTCAGGGATGGGCAGAATTCATTATCCTTCCTCTCAGTACTTGGATGTAGCTTCTCTGGCACACCCAGCCATTGTAGTAAAGTAAATCAGAAATGTCTTTAAGGTTTCAAATTCATATGTAGCTTTTAGGGCTTCTGGAGTTAAATGGGAAACCTAAACAGTTTTGGCATTGCTTCCAATACACTTTAGGTGATGCAAATGGAAGTTTTCAGACTTGTTTCCTTGATTGCTTCCTGCAAAGGCAACACGATGAAGAGTAACTATCAACTGAATGCAATCAAATGCCAGCATGAGGTGGTGTTAATCTTAAGCCAGCACACACTTGATGATTAATGGAATGAACGTGTGATCTGTGTGCCAAATAAACTGCGTGTTAAAATAAAAAAGAAATCGAAAGAAAATAATTTGCTTTTTGATACTCCACTTGATACAGGGCTGCATGTTCTGATTCTAAACGATAGTTTCAAACAGGGGCTTACATGATGTCCATAAATTGGACTCTATATCTGATATCATAGATTACTACATACTGAGAAGTTTTTAAATACCAGAATGTTTCAAAAATATATTCCTTTGTAGCAGAGGAGTTCAGTTTCTGAAACCTGCCTTTTTGGGCAAGAAATGTGCAGGCCATACATACCATAGATTTGTTCTCAGTGTGGGGTTTTGCACATTTCCTCCCTTCATGCAGATGGATTTAAATGATAGTTATGCTTGAGATTGTGCACATGAGCATTGTGTTTGCATAGCCTGTTCTGTAGAGGATTAATACTTTTATATTCTGCAATATGCACAGTTTAGACCACCAAGAAGCACATAAGGAATGTAAAGAAAATATTTTCTTACTGCGTATGTGTTACTGAACAACATTGAACTGGAAAGAGAAACTCGGGAGTAAACAATCCAAATTTATGGGAATTGAAACCTGCAGCAGTCGTTTCCTTCTCCATGGGTTTGATTGGGCTGCAGTGAGATTGAAATGTGGCAAAAATGGCTGTTGCTCCAGTGGAGTTGCACTGTATCACAACAAAAAATCTTAATTTCCACTTGAGATAAACCCTTCGACTGGCTGCTAGGGCTTTATAGCATTAGCCATAAGTATTTGTGAAGTATTTTGTGTGTTGGGTATCTCATGCACACCTATGAATGGTAACCTTTGCACTCACCACCGTTTGTAGGAATTGTTCAGAGATTACATAACTGGATCCTTCCTAAAAAGGCTGCTCACTTTTTAATGTGACTCCTTTGCTTTTAATGGAACTCCTTTGCTTCAAAAGGACAGGTGCACTTGCTGCATATTAGTTTGTGCACAGCACTTCCAAATTGCAGATAGCCATAGTTCTGCTCCCAGTCACTTCCTGTCCTGTTTCCTCACATGGAAATCTTAAATGAAAAAGAAAAAAAAAATCTCAAATCCATCTCAAAACTTATTTCAAAGTTTATGTGACTAGAAAGGATTTCTAGGTAGTGTTATGATAGAATTGGTACAAAGTGTAGGAGTAGAACTTGCTGCTGGTAAGGCAAGAGGTTATCAAGCAAAGGATGGACTGTGCTCTAAGTTAAGTACCAGAGGGGCTGCAGATTTTTACCAAATTTTCTTTTTACATTCTTACTAGCAAAGAAACAAAACCTCTTGGTCCTTTGCTGTAACACAGAGTGACTGTCAAAACATGAAGTTGAGTCACATTCCTTACAAATATATTTCTCAACAAATGTTGGGAAAGAATAAATTTTGCACCAAAATAGCAGTATTTTCTGGTAATGAGACTAGAATGCTATTTATGTAATGCTAATATGTGGTATCAACTTTGGATTAAAAAGAAAAGAAATTATAAATGATCAGTTTATTAAGTGGGGATGGACCAGTGTTCCTTCAGAATGATGTATCATCTTCTTTTCCCCCTAAAAATACATTTTGATATCATTTATAATAAAACACTATAAAGGCAAGGATTACCACTTAACATTTCATTTTTGTCAGGAAAGCATCTCCTGCAAAATACTTACAAATGAGTCTCTTCTGCAGTCTTGACTGAAATGCATTATGCAGAAATCTGACAACTGCTCAGTACAATTTGCAAGCTGCAGAGAATTCAAAATAGTCTTTGATGTCTAGGCAGAAACTCACTGTACAGCAGGGAGTTTAGGTTGGTTCTCTGCATTTTATCTGCCCATGTTGTGTTTAATTAAGACATGGCAAGTGTCTCAGGATTAGCCTTTGACAGCTCAGAGTTTTTGCTCCAGGTTAATAAGCCTGATTTTTTTTTCCTCTCCCATTTTTCTCCTTCATAAAATTCCAATAGGCTGTCAAATCTTCCACTACTTTTCTTGAAGGAGCCTTCTTTTGGATAGAGACATCAAATTGGCCCTGGTGAGTTTTTCAGCTTCATGCATAGCAACTGGCCCATGTGAACTGAGGAGATTTTACTACATAGCAGAAGCATTCAATGTTATAAAATTAATATCTCACAGCAGGTATAAAAGAAATGTCCAATATGAGGACTGAAGAGACTGTCCTCACAAGAAATCAATCAGTATGGATTGGCACATACACCACTGAAAGCTAAATGAAAAACCACAAAAACCTTAGCAAGAACAGCAGAAAATAACCAAGTAATTGAAATAGTAATGATGTTTGTTTGTAATTGTTATCAAATATTCATGATTTTCATAAAACCAGGAAAAATGTAGTAAATCAAATACTAGTAAAGTAAAACTATATTAGAGTTTAAAAATTGTCATCTTAAAGAGACCAAAGGAATGGAGAAAATAGGGAGAAAGTTAAGTCCTCTGCATACAAAAATGGGTAAAGCCACTGAATTTTTCTGAGTGAGCCCTCGATCAGGTGTTATGCAGATATATTCCCTCCCTTTTTTATTCTGCTTCTGTGTACATACATTTTTAAAGAGCATTGTAAAAGTGCAACTTACCTTAAGAAGAAAATGTCCATAAATTAAAAACTCCTAAGATAAAACCAGCTAAATCCATTAAACAAGGAATGTTCATCAGAGATTGGACAAATAATTATGCAGAGGATATCCTAGTAGAAAGCACTGAAACAATCAAAGTTAAACCATGCTGCAGAAATAAAAGAGAAAATGATAGCTTTAGCAAATGAGTGCTAGTAATTATATTTCCATCACTTTGTATTCTATTGTTTGTCTTCCTGGGATAAGATTGAACTTACTCAGTCTGAACCATTCTCATTGCTAGAATTTGGGCTAAGGGACTGCTCAGAAGAACCCTTGAGGGAAAGCAAAACCATGTGTTCACGTTGTAATGGATCATATCTGAAAAGTGCAAGGTATGTTCTGAGCTCCTGGGGCTTCTTGTGTTCAATTTTTAAAGCCAAATTTTCAGGGATTTTAGAGAGGACTCAGCACTGAGTTGCACAGCTCCCTCAACTTGGGAAGTGAGGGTAGGTACAAATATTGCACTTTATTGTAACATGACTGAGGAAAAAATTAATATACCATTGCAATGTTTAGGGAATATGTGATTATTTTGTGTATTTAGAAGTTTTTTTAAGATGACCAATCTACATCACAGCACATTTATCTGATAAGGGGAGGGAAGGGAAGCAAATCCATGGGCCAGAGGCAAAACCAAGCAAGCAGACATCTCTAGAGTAATTTTCAGATGCTTTTGTACTTTTGCTACTCTGATTAGCAAAAATCTTGAGTATGGGCAGATTGAATATAAAGGTATTTATGCTGTAGGATAAATAGGATTTTCAAACAAATTTCGTCATTTCTCCTTTTCTTTTTACACTGTAAACTGTTATTTTCATAGGCATTTCCTTATTTTTTGTCCTTCCCTTTATCAGGATCGGTTTCTTCCCAAAATTTCAGCACATTCTCTTTTCCTTCACCTTTGAACTATGCATTTAATTGGATTAATATTTATGTTTGGAGGAAGGAGGGATAAATTGTTGGAAACATCACCTTCTGCATTATCTGGAGTAAGAAGAATGTGAAAGAAAAAAATATATGTACAGTTAGCACAATTTTCTGTTTGGTTCCATGGGGTTTTTTGGTTAGGTTGATAATTTATTTCTTTATGGTTATTGCTAGAGTACTTAACTAAATGTAAAAATAATTTTTTAAAAATGTCCTTTTCCTTGCTGTTTTGATAGTTTCTGTAACTGTATGACAAATTCTGTTGGGAAAGCAGAATTTCGTATGCATTTTCCAAAGATACTGCTAACATTACAGGTTATGTGTGACGGTGAACTCAATTACTACAGTATCATAAATGCTCCCAATAGAAAGTTTTATTGTAGTTTTGCCTTCCCTCCTTCAGAATTTCACAGCTGTAATTACAGTTGGCAATAGGTGAAACTTCATAGACTTCTGTAGATTTATGAATTATGCCCTAACAGTTCCACTTCCAGAAATTCCTAGGATTTCTTTCATATTTTGTGCAGTACTTTGTAGATCTTTGACTAGCTAAATCACAGATAAAAAAGGTAACTAAAGCAGTAATTGCAGATTCAGCTCTGAGCAGAAGAAATAATTGCAGAAATTGATTTGGCTTAAAAACCATCAACAACACTGAATATTTTCCCTCTGTTAAATTTAACAATAAAAAAGGCTTTTAGAATTGGAAATATTTTGCTTTTATGCTTATGCCTTGTTTTTAACCTGTCCAAATCTCTGGTATAGCTGAAAGAGAAAATGCATCATAATGGGGATTTAACAAAAAAGAAAAAATGACCTCTGCTAATGTAATGCTTTCTGTAATTTTTTGTATGAGTGTCCCATTTTGTCAAGTTTTCTAAGCAAAGCTCTTTAACTGTAACTTGCTTCTTAAACCAAGCTGGGCTTGAACTTGGATATATTTCAAAATAATTTTAATAAATCTCAACAAATGCTACTTGCTGAGTGTTATCATTTTCATTAGTGCTTTAGAATTTTTGAGCATGTAAATTAATTTAGTTGTAGTCCTTATCAGTCTTTGAAGAGAATGTTAATTATATCTGGCAATAATTGTTTTGCAGAAAATTGGGAAATCAGCCTGGATCTCTTGAACGGTTTATGATTCAATCCCACTTCATGAGTAAGCTTTGCCAACTGTTTTGTTTTTACAATGACAGCTTTATATATGTGGGGGTGTGTGTATACACACATACATATATTACATATATATATATATATATACATGGAGTTTTTATAAGTATACTTACCCAAAAATGTAATAATTTACTGTATTTCTTTTCTGTTCATTCTGAAAGCTCTACACTGTTGAATTAGATAAGCTTGAATAGAAACAGATTGGGACACCAGTAATTCAGGATATTCATTTTGAATAGGCAAAGGAGCTTTATTAAGAAAAGGAGATAAAACTGTTGTGCCATGGCTTTCAAAATGTTCTGTCCTTCAAAGAAAAAACACTTATCTGGCTACTACAGGATGAGCCTGAGTGTGGTGACGACAAGTGTGACATGGAACCATCACATTTCTTACTGGAGCTCAGGTCAGGCTGGAGTTCCTTCTGCAGGAGATTTTCTGTCCTGTAATGCAAGTGCACATCTGATAGTGCTGCTGTATTATATTCTGGAACAAATGAAATCTGCCAGCCATTATTCCAGCATCTACAAGTAATTGCTTCATACTTGGAGAAGTCTTTACAGGTTATAAAAAGTTACCAGTTTCTGGAGTTTTCTAGTGTTGTGTCATACCTAGGTTTTTTACTTGAGTTTGCTTTCACAACATGGGTAATTCACAAGCATACATTATTGGATCATAATCATGAGAATGAGCTGAGTTCTGTCACTTTTAAGTACACTGATGGGTTTAAAAGGATTATTGCCAGACCAATGAACGTTTCAGAAAACGAATGTGTATCTGGAAAGCTGTAAGTGAAGAGGCTGCAACACTGACACAGTAATGACCATTTATGTTTCTGACAGTGAGTACAAATATTTTTCCTGAAATTTTGGATGATTATTTTTAGCCAGTTGTATGTTTGGAAGTGCTTTTTCAGTTACATTTTGGGAATTAAAATACAGAGCTAGATAGATGGTGTGCTACTATGATCCTGTCAGAAATGCCCACATGGAATAGCCTGTGAAACTGCCCTATGGCCAGGAGCTCAAACACATTGATTGCTATTCCTGGATAATTGGGGTGTTTCCTCCCTACTTCATTTTTCCATTTGCAAAAAAAGACCAGTATTAATAAAAACTTTGATGAGGTTTTTCTTCAAATGTCAGATTATGCTCTAAGTGGCATCTCAATTTCATAGCATGTACACTGCTCTTGTTCCCAGTAACACAGAAAAATGCAGTTTCATCTCATCTCTATGGCTACATGGCGTTATGCAATGTGACTTTTGAAAAATTGTAATTTAATTTTTTTCAAGGTAAATAAATCCTTTTGTTCAGTCTCAGGGAGAAGCAAAATACCAAAATAATAGTATTAGAAAGACTACATGGCTCTTCATGTGTATGATATTTAATATTTCATAAATGATTTAAATAATTGGCAAATTGAAGGACTGAAGCTTTGCATAAAAGATTCGCTGAAAAGGATTCCTTACCCAGGCCTTGCTGTATACACATCACTCCTGATAGCTGCAGTGTAGAAGGGGAGGTTTTCTGGATGATTTCTCCCTTTCTATAGACATATATATATATAGAGCGATATAATAGATAGAAGGGACCTGTTGCCTATGTATCTTTTTCTAACTTCCCTTTCCTTAAAAAAGAAGTTACTGTATATTCTTCTCTCATGCTAAGGAAATCAACAACATAGGACACTTGAGATCTTTCTGAATGACCTTTGTATACATGTGAAATTTGAATAAGCCTAATAACACCACCATGGAATGAAACTAAATTTTAAGGCCACCTGAAGCATCATGGAGATCATAAAATACTTACACATTTAACTCCTGGTTTGGTGAATGAAAAGAAGATGATGTCTGTGGCAATTAGAACTTTTTGTTATGGGTACAAAGTTAAAAAAAAAAAAGGAAGAAAAACTGGGGCAGTGGGACTATTGAGTGCCTAAAGGGCTGAAGCTGCTAAGCAATTTATTAGGAACTGATTTATGAGAGTTCCCAGCTCAAAATATATTCTATAGGTGCTTCAGAAACAGAGCTATTTTTGTCTTCCTAATAGTATGATATGGCAATGGAGACTTTCTATTCCCTCCTTCCATCTGTGTTCTACACCCATCTGTCATACTTTATCCCTGTTTAGATTGAAAATGCTCCTGATTTATGCAGTGTTTGTATTTACAAACTGCACCCATAGGCTGCGTGTGACAGAAGCTGTGGGATCCATGGGTGTAATCCCTTGGCAGGAGAGCCCCTGTTACAATAAGCCATTTTTGTTCTTGGAGTTGCTAAATTCTGGCCTCTAATGCTTATCACAAAATAACTAAGGAAATATTTGCACTCTGCTGTCCTCAGGACACACCACCTCTGAATAATAACAGCTCGTCCAAAGGATGTCTGGGAACAACTGAGAATCTGAGTGACCAGAATGATAATACTTCCTAAAATATAACTCAGGCTTATCAATAAATAGATTTTTTTTTCCTCTGATGACAAAGCCAAATGTCTGTTACTGTACATAACATATGGATGCTCTGTAGTTTTTGTTGAGCCTTTAATTTGATGCAAACTGAATTTTTAACTAAAATTACACATTTATTTTAGATTTTAAAATGCTATTCTGATCTACTGTAAATGTATCCAGTTAACTTTATGTCAGCACTCTAAAGATAAGAATTGTTCCTTTTTTTCTAGAGAGATATGTATTTAATATAAACAATAATTTAGATATGTGCTTACTCAAATTATTACTAACAAGCTAGTTGAAACAGGAAATAAATAATTTGGGAAATACAAAAATAGCTCAGAAGTATCCTTACTGTGTTCCTGTAAAGTGTGATTGTATCGGGAGAGCAGCAGAGGGAACAGCATAAGAAAATGGAAATAACATTTCAGAAAATTTACATTTTTTTTTATAGCTTCCCTTCAAAATCAGACCATGAAAAAGACCATATCTTATGAAAAGGGGGCTTAAAATGTTGAGAGATTCGGTATTTTAAATGAATGAATTTTCAGTTTATGTTTCTACAATAAAAAATAGCACTGACAGTGCTATAATAGTGCTAGAATATCTAGGAAACAGTTAATCTGGTTTTGAGCACAGGAACTGTGCAGCCTTAGGACACTGGTTCACCTTGGGTTCTGCTGTAAGGAGAAAATACCAGTCTCAGGGATAATACTGTATCCTAAATTCCATCAAAACCTGACTACCAGAGGTGATTGGTCCAGGCATCATCATCCCTGTGCTTGAAGTGCTGACCATAGGTGGATCTGGACTAATAAAAATTACTTCATCAGTGACTCGGTAGCTTTCACTTGTTCTTTCAGTATCCAGTCTGTAATCACAGCCGTAATTCCATTGCAACACAGAGTTTTTTTCTTCTACAAATAAAAATTCTGATTGCAGTACTTTCTTCTGATCTTTCCCCCACCTCTCTTACTCATTTTTTCCATAGTTTATGCTCCTCTACTTGCATATGTCTTAGTCATTTCTACACCTCTGAAAGTGTTCTACGTTCCAAGCTGATCTGCCAAACGCAGCCCTAAGATCCACGCTAATTACATGGGTGGGTTTGGTGACCACAGCTGAAATTTCAAATGGCAATATGCAGATCTTGAATATTTTCTGTTCTATATCAGAACTGCATGATTTTGGAACACCTCAGTTTGAGTTTCAGTAGCATACAGAATTTGTCTTTTAATAACTTAGTGTAGGAGAACTGCAGTACCCCAACCGTCTGCTTTCTGCTGAACTCTCTGAAGCAGCCAATTTTGTCTCCCAGAACGTGGCTGCTGCACATGCTGGGTGCTGATTGCAAGCATTATCTTAAGAGAATCACTTCTCAATATTTAGAAACATGACTCTTCTTTCAAAGGCATGCTTTTGGGCTTTTATACCCCTGCTGGCTTCATCTCACCAGGAGCTACCTGTCAGATACCCTCCTGCACTTCCACAGCTGCCTTTGCTGCTGCATTGTGTTTATCAAACTGGGAGGAAGCAGAGGACTATAAAAAATCAACAACGTGCAGCTTCTTAGGAGGCAAAGAAAGTAGCCTGGCAAGAAAAAGAAAACCTGTGCTATAGTGCAACCAGTGTCTGAGAAAGGCCTGAAGGCGAGATTCAGAGCCTTTGGGCACCCTAATCTGCTTTGCAGAGAGCTCATGGAAACTGAACGCAGGCAGGAGCCCTGCAGGAAAGAGCATAACCAGAACGTTTGTGTCAGGCATTTTCCCTTGCCTACCAACCTTTTATGTTGGCAGGTGTGACAGGAAATTCAGAAATGAGTGCGCTTGGCAGGCAGTATTAGAGGTCCTGGAGATCTGGAGGGGTTTATGTGCTCACAACCTGAACTCACCTTACGCTCCTGAGTACCTGCTGCTACACCAAACTAAATCCTTTGTAAGCCTGATCTTCTTTCTTCACTTGTGTTCCTTATAATACATTGTGAATCACCATAATCTCTGCTCTGTAATGATATCACAGAAGTAAAGTGCTATTTCACTCAATTAATAGAATTGTAAGTTATGAATTAAATAACTGCCAAGATACAAAATACTTTGTTTTCTCTTGTTATGTACCCATCTTCTCATTAAACACCACAAAGTAATTTTCCTTAGATTACCTTTTATTTCTAAATTAACCTTTTTGTCTGTCAAGCACAGGCCATGGAAATGTTTAGGATCCTAAAATTGCAACTGAACCTTAACACCAAAACCATGAATCCAATTAGCTGCATGAAAGCAGCAGGCAAAATATTTCCAGTGAGATAAGGTTTGTGCAGAGGTAATATGTTTTCTTAGACCAATTGCTGTAGCTGCAAAATATTTCTGCCAATTTTCACATGTACTCCTCTTCACAGCTGCCTGGTCAAGGTGTTAAAAAAAAAAACTCATGAAGGAAATAAAAAGATATTTTTGAAAATTGAAAGTACATTTAAATAAGGAGCAGAGAAATTTAAGTAAGTGTAAATAAGATTCAGGGAAATGTTATTTAAAATACTGCTGCTGTTACGTCTGCCTCCTGTTTTATCCCGAGGTCTCTGGTTCCTAATTCATATTAAAGATGGTCATATGCAGCTCTCATACAGCAGTAGCAGCACAGTCTGCTCAGGGATCAAGAAATCATGCCCTATATTGTAGTCTGATCTTTCATGGTTTATAAAAATCTTTTTTACTGAGCTATACTCAAGTGATTAATGCATTTATCCTTCCCTTCACAGTGGCTGCTGCTGTACCATATGGTTTGCCTGTCTCTCTTGTGCTATACATATTTGCTTTCTGATTGCCCTGAAGATTTCAGAATAAATTCAGTGCAGCATGGCAAAATACTACTTTACCCAACATGAAAAATCTTTTTGTTTAGAGCCAATAGTTCACTTGTATATAGGTGTCTGACATTCTGAAGGAGTAAAAAATGGAAATAAGCTGCATTTGTGAGGTTTTCCATTGCTTTTCTCTTACCTTATCTGTGGCTGATAAATATAGGGAAATTTTGCATTGCTATTTCTTCCTCTAGCTTGTACTTTAAAAAAAAGAATTTTATCAATACTTCTGTTTGTTTCTATTGCCTGGCTTTTTCTGGGAGTTCTAAATCTGCTTCTCATCACTCCTATATTGCTTCAGCATAGATGATGGTTTTCTTCTGCTTTTTTTCCCATCTGCCAAAAGAATACTTGATACCAATGGATTGACAGGAGCATACGTTTCTTCACCCTTAAAGGTGAGTGAAGGATAGAGTAACAATTGTTTATAGGCTTCATTTTTCTTCCTGTGTTTTCAGGTGTGTAATTTTTCAGCTAATTCAAATAAGCTTTCTTCCCAAGATTATGTCTAAATGGGCAGAAAAATTATGGGGAAATTAAAGTTGCTATGGTATATTAAATCCATAACCAGAACTGGTTGGAGACAGCCCCCCAAATGGTTATTTATTTCCACCAAGCTTAAAGTTTGACATTTTCCTTCTGTGTTTTTGTTTGTTGTTTTTCAATTTGACTCTCCCATTAAAGTCAATTAAACATTAAGCAAGTTCACAAAAATGGACAAAGGAAATTAGTAATAGTCACACATACGGATTTTTTTCCTCTGAACAATACTTTATCAAGTGATATCAGAAAAAAAAATCCTTCAATTTCCAAGAACTTTATTACAAGATCCACCTTCTCCTTCATGGCACAGTCACACCTCAGGCACAGTCATGCTCACAAATTGCACACACTGAGTCTTGCAGTCCACTAGAAATAGAAGTGCCAGACTGGCAAGGAGGAATTCCTGTACTTTAGCAGCCATTTTGTACCCAGCTGTAGGGAAATATTATATAACGCCAAGCTGACAATTAAACATATTTCTCTATTTTAATTTGCAAGCCCTCTTTTTTTTTCTTTTTCTATATAGATTAATAAAGAAATTAAAAGTCATCAGTTGAATTTAATGTCAACCCTCATTATTTGTAATACATAAGTTCTTCTGTTACAATGTGTGGCTGTGTTTCTATCACTGACATCACAAATTGCTCTTAGTCAGAAAGATAATTAACAAACTTTATGAGTAGAATAGGATGTAAAAGTGGGATTGGAGCAATGAAGAAAGCGGAAACTCTCAGGGGAGGAATGCAAAAGAGGCACTACCAAGTTGATTCCTGGATCTAAATGCCCCTGAGGAAAGCAATCATCAATACTGAAGTAGGTTTTTGTTAAAGGCACATTTCAAGTTCTGAGGGGAACTTATTCACTGGATGCTTTTGTAGTCAGAGAATCAACCAGAGAGAAGGAGCTTCACCTACAGTTACATCTCTGCTAGTAAATCAATCACGTTCAGGAAAGCACTTGGCATAGAAACTGAGCTGTTGAATTGTTAGAACAATCATGCTTTGGACTAGACACACTCCCTCCATCCCAGTTCTCAGCCATGTTTTGGAAGCTGGCATGTAGTCCCAACAGGAATTCTATATGGGAATATGCTATTTTGAGAGCCGAGAGAGTCCAGAGGCATAAATCAAGATAATGCTAAGCCATTTCTTCTTTATGCCAGAGAGTTGTTCTATAAAAATTTAATTACATGTGCTAACATTCATATAGTTTACAGGGCTGGTTCTAAGTGACAAAAATAAAAATACCATTATCTCTTTTTATTTCTAGAATTAGTAAGATAAGGGGACATAACTTCTTGAAGTCAGATTCTCAAGTAGTGGGCAAGTTTGGTCAAAGGTAGGAGAAGTCCTGATATTTCACAAAGTCAGACTGGTAGATGATTGTCACAGAAATACTGACAAAAGTATATTTTAAAACCTATATTTAACCTTTCTTCAATTTTAAAGACCAGAACTTAAGTATTCAGAATTGCTTGTGCTATTTGTTATTCTGTGTCATAGCACTGACAATCGCAATGACAAAATGGAAATCCAATGTTTATGAGATCCTGTTGTGAGTAAAATGGGACAATGAAGTTAAGATTACTTCAGTGAAGATTATGGAGTATGTGACAACTGTCTGGGTACTGAAATGAAGGATTCCTTAGCTAGCCTTAGATTGTACAAGAAGCAAAAGCAACATTAGTAAAGATAGAAATCTAACATTATTGTGTTTTCTAGATTGTTACTCTTGCGTAGTACCACTAAAGCTTTGCATGAACCACAAAAGCAGGAAAAATGTTTTTTTTCTTAAAGGCTCTGGGACTTTGTAGTGAAGAAGATTTCAAGACTGAGACAACCTGAATCTCTGTATTACAGATTTTTTACTGGGGAGCTTGTGGAGGTTTTTTTTCATATTTTCAAGCAGAAATACCAAGGAGGAGTACTAGTAGATGTGTAAAACCACCTATAAAACCAACTTGTAAATTGTTTCATATAGAACTGTGTACTTTGTGTAATCCTGTGAAGTACTATGAAGTGGATATAATGTGTTACCCTCTCAAAACAGTCTAGAAATTGTCTTCAGCATGTCTATATAGAGTAAGAGATGGATGTCGTCTTATTAGAAATATAACATTGGTGTGAACCTCACACCTGCTGTGCAATGTCAGTTATTAGCTAATGAGTAACATTTGTGGGAGCTGGAGTTGCCATCCATTATCAGGTGTTTTGTATTTCTTGTTATTCTGTTGGACAAGCAGCTCCTCAACAGAATCCACAATGAGCACAAAGCAGGGAAGCAGCTGTGGATTTATTGTCCATTTTGAAGCAGCCATACAAGGCTACTTGTTTTGAATAATTTTCATATTGTTCCTTAAGTTCGTTGATCTAATAGCACCCTACTCGCTGTAGAAATTTGGTTCCACTTGGGGACTACTCTGGTGGATGGAGTTTAGCTCCCCCAGCTGAGGCACTTTGGTTCTGCCCAAGTCCTTCCAGCAGGTGATTGGGATTAAGGCAGCACCTCAGTACTCAGCTGGTGACAATTGGAGGAGATTGTGCTGCTGATAAAAGGTTCCCTCACTGAATAACTGTGCTGCAGCTCTGCTGAGAAAAGGTGATGTGCTGGGGGTGAATAGCTCTGCAATTCTAATATTTGTACTCGCCAGCTTTGCTGTAGAGGTTGAGTATGTAAGGAGATCTCTGTTTTCTGCTACCAGATAACTGAGAGGAGAACCTCAGCTGCCTTCAGATGAAGTGCCTCGTGTTGACACTTGTAAGTAAAAGTTTTAGTATCTAGATTTACTTTTCAGGGGTGAGGTTGGTGTTTGAAAGCTTAATCCTTACTGAAAAGTCAGTAAGACTTCAGCTCTGATGTGTCTAAAGTGATTTAAAAGAAAAATTAAGCCAACATCTAACAATTTACTAGTCAGTGCTCATTTAGCAGCATTTCTGTACAATAGTCACTGTGTATATTCCTATGTACAATAGTGGTAGCAGTATTACTGTGTTTCCAACCAGGAAAATAAAGGACCATTGATAACATTTAAAATGTGAAACCTAATTCAAGGTGTTTAAGCTACATTTACTACATCTTATTAGAAGTCTCTGGAGTTTTAATTTTCTGAAGAAATATTTTTAATTCTCTGAAATACATTGTAGAGTTGATGCAAAAGTTAATAACTAGCCCTTTTTTAAGATGTGATGGCTATAGAACTGCTAGATGGGTAATTTTTCTATTAAATGATTCTATTATTTTTCTTTTATTTGCAGCTATGATATTAACAGTCTGTGCTAGAATAGTTTTATTTCTGTCCTTGGTTGGTTTTTTTTTTGTTTGTTTGTTTTTTCCATTATAATACATTATAATGAATTCCTCAATAGCATATTGTGTGTTCAGGTATATCCAAATAACACTTTTCTGTCCTCTGTAAAGCATGTGATCATATAAATTAAAAATAAATAAGCTATACTAATGAATTTTAAAACCAAGACGACAGACTTGGGTGATCTGTTGTGGGGCAAGTAAAAGCAAAAGCTTAACATGTAGTGGAAACTATTTTGTAATTCAATTTGACATGTATTTGTAGGTGAGTATCTAAACTTATAAAGAGACAAGAGCAGTCTATAAGCTTAACTTAGTCTATCAGCATAACTTATAAGTGCACTGCCTCTGTAGACTAGACTGATAGGACCTCATTCTGAAATCAACAGAAAACTGAAATTCATTTCATCTATTTTGTTTGTTTGGAGCTTTTTGTTTCTTTTGGGTCAAGTGCTTACTCAAAGTCTGATCACCATATCATTTAAAGGCAGGGCTTTTTTTTTTTTTTTGAGTTCTGTAACCTTCAGTGTAAATCCAGTAGCACTAGGGAAGCTACTATTCATGGAGGAATACAGCAGGGTCAGGTTCAGTGAAGGAAGCTGGAATGCATTTTCCTGGGCTTTTAAAGCACACACCTGCAGTTGCTTGCTAGTAATTATGCAGCAGGGACTAAGCTTTATTTCCATTTGTATTTCTGTTTTTAAAAAACGTAAGCACTAAATAACATCCATGTTCACCAAAATATGAAAGGGAGCTAGCTGCTGCTGAAGTGTTAGTACCACAGGTGAGAAGAAAGATTTGGGAAGTATGAAGGGATGCACAGGAACTGAAGATAATGAGTAACATTATATGCTATTTTGAATTATTTCTACTCAGAGTAACTATACAGAAAAGTTGTAATAAGTATGTTTTATACTCTTCTATTTCCAAAGTCAGTATAGCATAGACTGAGGAAAATAAGAGACATGAAAATTTGTATTTCATATGTCCTTTACTTGGCTAGGGCCTAATGTGGGCTCACTGAACTAAGAAAGAATTTTGCCATTAATTTCAGTGGGGTTTTCACAGCTGCTGATGTGAAAGCAGAAAGGACTGTGAATATACTGCATTTTTAAGGTAGAAAACAAATAAACTGGAGTCTGCTAGCCAAAAATCTATTTGAAGATACGAACTGTTGACAAGTGCAAACATTAGATATGGCATCTTATCATATAAATAGTGGTTTAAGTTTTACAACAGACTGCTTTCCTCTAACAGTTGGCTGAAAGAAATGTCTAGTAATTAATGGGAACCTCTTACAATAAAAAAAAAGTGGTAGCTTACGTATATGATCTGGCTCTTTTTGTGCTTAATGGCACTCACCTGCATCATGGCACCAAGGACAACACAGATGGTCCTGTGATTAGACTGAAATGAGATCTGTCATCAGCTGCAAAGGAGTCAGCCTTAAGTACACACTATTGTTATTATCCTACCCTTTGGATTTGGATTCCAGCATTGTCTTGAATCTAAGGAATGAATATTATTGAAGGGTTTGGATTATGTGACCCTGAGGTTCTTTGCATGGATGTTGTTTCTACTAATACAATAAGTAGATTAGCTGTAAAATTCTGATTACTTTTCCCCTTCTCTTGAACGGCACATTCTTCCAGCAACTCTTCTTGAGTACAGTTTGGCAAAATACTTTTTCCCACCAAGCTCTACAATGGTCTACCCACAGCGGGTACATTCTGTTCTCTGGCACTGGTAACCCCAACAGTCCCCCGCAGAGGGTCTGGTGCTCTGAGATGGGCTTGGATTAATTCTGCTACAAAGTTCATTGAATGATAGCAAACTTAATTCATTGCAATGTTGTTGTAGCCTTATGGCAGCTCCTCTGTCTTCCCACAGTGATTATTCCTTGGAAAGAGATACTTAGGCTACTGGTCTTCTGTCAGAATGCTTCTGGCTTTTGCTGGCTATCACAAGGCCCTCAGTCTTTGCCAGTGAATGAGTCACAAAAAAAGATAAGGCAGAACCTGATGTTCCTTGTCTTTTCATATAGACAGGGACGGTGTGACACGTTGTTTAAAAAACTGTCAGCAGCTGACACCACTTAGAACAAAAGTCCTGTCATCATTAACAGTACTGAGACAGAATTGGATTTAGCAATATTGAGACAGGTCTGTAAGAGATTCTTATTTTAGGCGGAATCCAAATTAAGGGCTAAACTGAAAATGGACACTTCCTGTGCTTTGAAGCATTCAGTGTAGTGACCCACATTTTATAGTGCTTATCCATTTTCTTACAGATGCAGACTTGCTAACTCTTGAGGAATACTTTGTTTGCTTTTCAGATTGAGTGAAATTATTTGTATACAAAATCACGTCCCTTCTTGTCAATTTCTCCAGGAACAGATTTTCTCTGTCCATATTTTTCATGGTTTTGTAACTATTTTAACAGAAACGTCTTCAAGTAAATGTGCAGGCTTAAAAGCAACTGAAGTTTGTGTTTTAATCATGGTTTATTCAATTACTTTGAACTCAAAATAATATTTGCCCTCTACTGTAATTATAGCTAAGGTAGGTGGGTACTGTGAGTGTGTCCCTTTCTTGGAGAAATACAAACCTGCTATACTCGTGCTGGGAATGGCATTCTAGCCTCTCTGAATAAATATTTGTGACAGCCAATTATTTCAACTGGCTTTGGATAATTCAGATACAGCAATAAAGGGAATTTATTTTAAATTATAATTTTAAATGTGATTGTTGAAATCAATTTGATTTGACATAGTTTTTAATAATAATTCCATAAAAGTTGTTCTTTTCAGTAATGTTTAATAGTGGTATTTATAGGTGCATATGTGGACAAGAGAGAAATAAAATGGAGATTATAGTAAAGCAACTACAGATCTGAAATTGTTCCTAAAATCATTGTTGCTGCAATGAGATCAAGAAGAGGCGGATAAAATGTTTGTGAAATTTTGTGTAGGGTGAGGTATGAAGGGGCATTGAAGCTGAAGACCAAGAGTGATTACTTATAATTGTGTACTGAGCAATTAAAGGAAAAAAAAAGAGGGAAAAATAGAAGTGGGACAAATCCTGCTTTCTTAGGATAAGAAGCCAGTGATATTTATAGAAGTTTCTCTCACCCCGCCTTAGTAAAAGCAATAAAATCTCAGGAAAAAATTTTAATGCAGTTTTCTTATGAAAAAGGCTTCCAGGCTGTGTATAGCAGCTAATCTGTGCTTTTCCTTATGCCTACTGCTTTTGAAAAATACAAAAAAATATGGATGTCATTTTAATTTCTTTTACACTTAAGCCAAAACACAGATTCAAATTTCTTTTTTTTCCCCCCCTGTTTATGTATACATACGAATATAGTAATGGATTTTAAGCCATCATGTTCTGAAGCACCTGCCTCCAAACATCTTTGGCCTTCGGTGAGCAGGGGGCGAGAAAGCAGTTTTGCCTCTGCAGTTTTACGCAGCCATAGGTGTATTTTTAGGCTGTTTCCCAGTGAGTAACGCACTCGCAGCCGCTCGCTGGGTGGGACTGGAAGCCGCGGGCAGCCGATGAATGGCCAGAGCCGAGCGCTCGCAGAATCACGGGCTGCGGTGCGTGTGCTGCTGCTGCTGCTGCTGCTGCTGCTGCCGCCCCCGGCGGCTCCGAGCCGCGCCGCTGGAGCCCCGGCTCCTCGGGAATGCTGGGAATGTTGAGTCAGGGACTGGCAACCCAGACAGCCGGGCTCGCAGCTGACTGAGGGAGACTCGCTGAGGGACGGCAAGACGAGGGACAGGGGCACACGAGCCTCCCCCGACTGCAGCAGGTTCCTTCTCTTCACCCCCGGCAGGTATTCCGCGGCTCCGGCTCTCCCTGCTGCCTCCTTCCTCCGCGCAAACGGGATGTCAGCGAAACGTGATGTTGTAAAATCCATGTGAGGACGAAAGACGGATGCAATGATTTGAAAGGTGAGAAGCTTAAACAAGAATATGGCTGGAATATATGACTGTAAATTTATTGCGATTAAGGAAATTGCTGTGTATAGCTTTTTACAACTATCTGGGAGCTGCATCTGGAGATGAATTTGCAGAATAGGCTTTTTATATTGCTTTGGAAATACGTTGTAATAAATGGGACCGAGTGCACATCTTATTCTGGTAACAGAGTGCCTCTCCCTACAGAATCGTCAACCAGAAACCTCTCTTGCAATTTCTATTAAAAGCAGCCATAGGACTCTGATTTTTTTAATTTTTTTTCTTTTTTTTTTGTGCCCAATTATTATTGCTAAAGTTTTCTAGAATAGAATTGATAAGCTTTAGAAATTACTAGCTTTATACCTAAATAATGGATAATGTTTGGTGTTTTAAAAACTGTGTCAGGAAAAAGGTGAGAGATTTCTGTTCCCTTCTAGTGGCTGGCAAATGGAAACAGAAGCTAACAGGATATTATTTTTCAGTTATATAATTAATGAATACTTACCGGGGTCCCTCATTTATGATGGTTTAATTTTGTTTAAAAAAAGATAATTTTAGGCTGGACAAGTGATGGATGTGATGCATGTGATAAAATCCACGCCCATGTTCACCAAGGATGCATACATATTTTTCTGGGAGCACTACAGTAGTAATTTGATGGAGAAGGATTTTTTTTTTTTATTAGTGTGTGATTGATTTCTAGGCGGCTACCTGCTAAGCCTTGTGATGGATGGATGGGAATCTACTCCCTTAGCGGCGAATTGCTCTTTCCCGGTGATGGACACGCCGGCCCACCACTGGCATTGGCAGACACAGGCTCGTTGCACACCAGCGCGGCCAATAAGTGCAGCCAAGGGGAGGGCAAATCCTACTTGCCAGGGTTAGTTTTCTGGTCGGCTTTCTAAATCAGTGGTTTCACTCATCTATCTGCGCGTTCGGGATTTGTTTTTATTTCCATTCCCGTGCCCCCAGCCCCACGTGCTGCCCAGGGCTGCTGTCGATCGCGGCCCTTGCCGGCAGCCGCGCCGGGCGCAGGCCCCGCTCCGGGTGCCCCTCCTCGGAGGGCGGGGAAGGCAGGGAGGGAGGTTCCCCTTCATCGAGTCGCTTCTCCCCCGGCAATTGGTTTCCCCGTGGCCGAGACAAGGATGGAGCAGGTCCGCCGTGTCCGCCCTGCCCTGCCCTGCGGGGGGATGCTGGAGATGTGCGGCCGCCCTCCTCCCTGCTCCTTCCTTCCCCGGGGATGGCAGAGCCGCACAGCCCGGATTGGGGGCGCGGGCAGAATCCTCCTGCGGCCCTTCCAGCCCCGGAATCCTCCAGCGGACTGTCCTCCCAGGCTCTCCGTTCGGCAGCGAGGGCTGAGGCAGCCCGGCTCCCCGCCCGCGGCTGTGTCGGCGCTGCACGTCCCCACGGGGACCCCAAAGCAGTCCCTCTGCCGGGGGGAATTCCTTGGATTCTCCCCATGGAAAGGCGGGGGATGGCGAGCGCGCCCACAGCGTAGGTGAAGGAAACACCAGCCATAAAAACTCAGCAGCGGCAGAGCGAGCGAAGCTCCCGCAGCCGCAATCCCCTCACGGTCGCATCTGCTGGAGCATTACCCGATTCTTCCTGTCCCCGAATAGGAGGAGGAAAAGGGCCCTTCTAGGGTCTGCTTTTTCACACCCAGAGTGTGTAATGGTAAATGAATCTAGTTCCCTTAAGGAATATGTTTCTGGGGAAAGCTTTGTCAGTTTCTTAGTGGAAGAAACTTACTGTCCAAGCCTTGGCTTCGTGGGTGATTGTGTGAAAGTAACTCCACATCTCAGTGCCTTAAAAGCAGCCTTTTCACAACTGTTATTTTGTTTGAAAGCTCTGTGTAAAATGGCTTTCAAAGGCATCAAGGTGAGTTAGCATTTTCACTTTTCTTGGAGGAACCTGGGAGGCTTTCAGAGCCTCAGAGAGGCTTTCCGCCCAGAGAGTGAAAGGAAGGTAATTTCTTCTTGCAAAGGTTTATTGAGGTAATGGCAGTCCCTGGGGTTGATGTGTGTCCAGCCCAGGTTGACACTAGATGTTTGAGCTGTGGAGAAACCCTGTGCTGTGTCTGTTGAGCACACCCAGGGCGGGGTAGATCTATCTTCCAGTTAAGAACTGACAAATTTCTCATTTAGTGTTTGGGTGCCTGATAATGCTCCTTGTCCTCTCTCCTGTGGTTTGGCAGCAGTTGGAGGAGACCCCTCTTGCCACCCCTCTTATCCCGTGGGTGGTTCAACTCCACTGATCCACTGGCAGTCAGATTCTGGGGGATGGCAGTGTGAGATCCATTGGCCATGCTGGTCCCTGCTGCTGTTCCTTGCCTGCTCTGAAGGCTGTAGAAAGGTGTGGGCCTTATTCTGAACAGCCAAACACCAGAAGGACATGTTAAACCATTTTAGAATGTCAAATATATGTGCTGCTTAGAGAATTATCTATTCAGTATGTGTGTTTTTGTATAAGCATGCTCAAGGTGATATTTTTTCTTTTGCTTTAGAAAGATGATTTTTACTGCCCTTTGAAGGATGACTAAGAAAAAAGAGTGGGTTGTTCACCCCTCAAAGAGGCTGAGGCAACCAGCCTGTGTACCACTTCCAAAGACAACATATGTTCTCCCACCTGTATCTCTTAGGGTGTTTATCGTATTTTTATCCACCATGATGCATTTATCTGTTTAATTTAGTTTTTAATATGGAGAACCTTAGTTAGACCCACCTAGGAAATATTGCTCTGGTACTGATTTCTTTTTCTTTTAAAATTTTTGCAATGTGACCCCTCTTATCTGTGATATTATATTTGTTTGGTTTAGGATTGTGTTAAATTATTTTTGTGATTTAAGTCTTAGTTTTGGAATGATTTCATACATACTTAGCAATGAAGAGCTTGTTCCAATTCATTTAAATTTTGCAACACTAACACTAGTTTATATTTTTGACTAAGTCCTGGCAAAAGGGTAAGATCTATTTGAAAGTAAAAGGACTTTATAATTTCTTTTTGAGGGTCATAGTTGGTCAAGGGAGAGCTAAGAAATGAAATTCTGAACATGAACTGTGTAGTGCTGCTTCTTCTGAGTGATACTTTCACGTTAGGAAAATACAAAGGCATATCAGCAGAAACATCAATTAAATCTTTTTCTGGAACATTTTGTTTTTAATTAGTCACTTTTTAAAGATGTAAAGTATTTTATAAAAATAAACATTCTTACAGTCTTTTTGAACTCAATTGAGATGGATTTATTTTGGTTTGTTATTGCTTGTATGCAAGATGTAAAAAAACCCACCAACCTGTTTCCTTGAAAAACAGCAGTTGACTACTTGTGGAGGTCCAAGGAAGTTTATAAGCATGAATATCCAATGTTTGTATAAGAAAAGGTATGTCTGATGAATTAGCCTTGTGGTATTTAAATTTCGTTGTTGCTTTCTTGGCTGTTGATCTCAGGGAGTTATGATTTATTTAGTGATAGTGGCTTTTGGATTCCAAGCCTTGGAATATCTTAAGTAGCCAGGTTTTGTTTTGGAGTAATGGCAACAATTAGGAACAGCAACCACATCTCTTTTCAGAGAACAGTCTGTCAGGTGCTGAGCTCTGCCAAAGAAGAGAGGAGTAAAAATGTTTTAGCACTTCTCTGGATAAGGCTCTGTTTCTGTTCACAGAAACCTGGAATTCCTTTATGATATTAGAAATGTAATGGACAGGTTACATGTTGGCAAAGTTGTATGTCACTGTGGTTCCTTCACTTTAAAATGAGAATAAGGGAGATTTGTAGAGTTGGATTTTCTGTGCTTTTAAGAAAGCAGAAGCAATGTGTCTAAGAATTTGAGGTGTATGTCAGTTTCAAGTTGTGATTGGAAGTGTGGGAGTCTTTGACATTTTGGATGTTTAGCAAAGCCTGAGCTTTTCTGTGAAAATTTTGAAAGGGGATACTTGCTTTCTAGATTTTCTTAGAATGAGTTTTTAATATAATCTTGCAGACTGGCATTCACTGGAAATGCCTCAGGCTAGTTAACTTGTGGCTTCCTTAATGACCACTGTACTTTTTATTTAGTTAAAATGCCCCATTTTTAGCAAATACTGATTTTTTTTTTTTAAATTTTTTTTTCATGCTTCTCACTGCTTGGCCTGCTCATTATCCTATCCCTCTAACTGAAGTCACAGTGCAGATGTAGAACCTAGCAGCTAAATTCTACAAAAATTGAAAATTGAAAGATTTTCCACGTGATTTAACTCTAAAATGTATCTCAAATTGTGTGGGAAAATGTTATGGGACATTGAATGGAGGAAAAGGATTGATGAAAGTGGTGTATATATAAAAATAAATTGTATAGGTATGTGTGAAAATGACGTGCTGTAGTTTCTGGAAGTACTGTGGAGTTTGGGTGGGAAGTCACTAAAGAAAGCACTGTCTAAAATGATTTTCTTAGTTGGATATAATGTGCAATTTATTTTGAAGGAAGTGAAAGAAATGTAACAGAACTCTCTGCCATTTCTGAATTTAGTCCAAAAGTGTATTTTGCACAGAGTATTGGCAATATGTGGGGCAGTTTCCCTCCAGGTAAATAGCTCAGATCACCTAGAATGCTGACTAATGGGACATCATCTTCTCCATGCATTGAGAGGTTAACAGAAAATGCTTTGGAACCTTCATTCCAACTCCTAATGGAGTTGCTGTGTCCATACTTGTGCTTACACTGTTTGGTGTGTATTTGGATTGTTTCATTGCACGACTTGGAGACTGTCGTACTTGAATTCTCAGGAACTGAGTTTTCTTTGTCAAGTATGAGTTGAGTCCTGTTGGAAATTTTGCTGATGCTTCTTCAGTTTTCAGTCTTTTATCTTTTATCTAAGCACTTTTCATGGTCAGTAAAATTAATTTACTGGTAATCTGCTAAGATATATATTTCATTATCTCTTGGTGCATGCAATGTCTGTGTTATTTAATTACTTTATAAAACAGCACTTCTCTGAGTTACTTCTGTGGTGGTGAGGATTTTGACTTTAACAGTTTTCTGTAGTGCATTCTTTTCCACAAAATATATTGCTGAAATACAGTTCTTATCACTTATGTTCTTTGAACAATTCATGTTAGTGGACAAATATGACCTGGTAAATAAAGCAACATTTTTTGTTGATCTATGTCCAATAATAGTGGAAGAAATGGGTGCTCTCAGGGGCTTCTCTGGGCAGTTTGCTGTGTAAAGCAAGTTTATTTTTGATGGCTGAGTATTGGCAGTCATGAGGTACCTTGGCTTTCGTTTATAGACCTCATTTGAAATCTGCTCAAACCATTTGTTTTTCCTTAAGGAAACAGTTACAATAACATCTGTCATCAACATCAGATGTTAAGTCAGATACCTGTGAGGACTTATAAATTGCACTTGTGAGCTGGGGTGATTGTGGTCAGCTGAGTGTGAGCCCAAAGTGGGCAGATGGGGCTGTGCTATGGAATTAAGAGTGTTTGGGGAACTCTCCAACTCTTTTGGCAAATAAATAAATAACTAAAAAGGTAATTCCTGAAGTGCAGTGTCTTCTAATAGCTCCAGGATGCTGATTCTATGATGAATTGAAAGCTAATCTGCTAAATCACTTGGGTCATTTACAGAGCCTGTAAGTTCCTTGGACAACTTTGATCTGATGTGGCTGAAGCAGAGCCAGTTTTTCTTTGGCATGGGACTGAAACATGTGCATGCTCTTGTGTCTGAGCAAAGAGAACAGAGATGTTCTACAGGTTTTTGGATTGTGATGGCTTCAAAGCATGCTGAATGCACAAATATGCTGCTTCCTTTGCAATTTGAGTAGGCATATTACTATTCTTGAATCAAATAAATCTAAGATGCAGAGTGGATATTTAGGCTTGCTAAATATCCTGATATTGAAGTATTCTAATAAATTTCTGGAGGCTATGCAGATAGTAATAGGAGCAGCTATTAAGACTATCTTGTTGCTTTTTAAAATGAGAGTGGAAGATTTGTAGCAAAATATAGCTTTATTTTGCAAATGTGTAAGCCTGTATTTAATAACATTCATGAGAGTAACCTTAGTGAACTCAATTGAAAATACTCCATTGTGTGGGAGCATCTCTGTTGGTTTCTAAAACATTGAGTTAGAAATGCATCTTAAAATAAAAAGTATGACATCAATGTAAATGACAGAATATTCTTAAGCATACTGAATGTGAAAATAGACAAATTTACAGGTCTAACTACAAACTCAGTCTATATTTACATTATTTTCACTTCTTAGGTTATTTTACTAAAATGAATGTAGTCTTTAACATGCATTTAATATATGTGTATGTATATGTGTGTTACCAGCTGAAAAGCCTTATGTTTCAAAGAATTGGTATAAATGCTGACAGTATAGATGAATGCTAGGACAAGTCTGGTCTTTCAGTTTTTTTCCTGGAAAACTTTCAGGTTTTCTTAACTCATGCTCATTTTTAAGCTCTACCTTCTCAAAGGAAATTCAGTCTATAACAAAAACAGTGTTTCTGTAAACTAGTCATTCAAGTTAGGTAAATGTTGACAAAAGCAAAGGATAACTGTGCTAATAATTAGGTGTAACTTTCATGTAATCCTGAAGAATGTTGTATATTTTTACATTTTAATATTTTTTCCAGAAAAGAGACTATTTTAGTAAAAATTCAAGATAGATGATTGTTGTTCTTTAGTAGTCATTAAATGCAAAGTTCTGTTTGCCTGGTTTACCATGTGCCTTAGAATAATCCTCCACAAAATACTGGAGTTTGTAAATGCAGGCTTGCATTGATAAATGAGAATCCTTATTGAGAAGGAAATAAAAGGCAAGTGATTAACAGTTGCAGGATGGAACACATAATGAATCCAGGCTAGGATGCAGAATTCAGCACACAAGATACCTGCAAGGACCGAAATGTTAGTAAATATTCTCCTGGAAAACCAAAAGCCAAGTCTTTAGAAATGGTTGTGTATCCTGAGAAGGTCATTATGGTGCAGGCAAGTTGAACTAAAAAACTTAAGAGGTACCAAGCAGTGTTTTGGAATTTGTGTTTCTATCCCTTGCTGCTTGTGATTCACACCATCCACCCTCCCACCCACCAATAAAAAATTGGATCCCAATGTTAAAAGTTGCAGAGAGCAGATGGGCAGCAAAACAATGACACAGTGAGCGTGGGACTGGGAACTGGAGCCAGTGAAAGCTGAGGTGCTTTACTCTGCACCTCTGAAACCCTTCATCACACTCCTGTTGGTGCTTGTGCTTAATACTTTAAACACAGGAGAATGCTGAACATCCCTGCTTCTGTGGAGTGACTGCTAAATCAGAAAGAACTGGATAGTGAGAAATGCTCAGCACTGGAAGGTAACTTGTACAGACTGTACGTGGTTGTTTGCCCAGATTTGACAGATAGGCTGCCCTATAACTTTTTATAAAGATACAGGGTGTTCTCTGGCATAACAATTAAAATTAGATGTGATGATTCTGCCATTGGTTGGTTATAAAGCCTTCTTTCTATGTTCCATTTTCAGGTCTTTAATATTTTACACAACATCAGAAAGATAAAATGAAACAAATTTGAAATTTCTCACCTCACTTAAGCATCTTAGAAACCCCAGGAAGACTTGTCACATGCAGGACTGCAGGAAAGAATTCTTTTAATGGAAGTGTTAGATATAAAATGCTAGGAATTGGAGTTTGAGTAACAAAGAGACCTAACTCAAAAGTTAGAAAAATGAGAGGTGTCAGTTGGTAGAGTTTAAATATTTCTTATTTAAAGGCTTTTTCTAACTATTATGATGTTTTAAAACAATTACAATGTCTCGAACATTGTAATAATGACTAAAATGCATTGAAACAAATGTACCTCCCTTGAACACTGGCCTTGTTTTAAACCCACGAAACTTTATAAGAGTTAAAAAGGTATTGTTGATTTTTCACTTAAGTACATTTGAGAGTAATATAATTGACAATCCAAATAATGGTGTCAGAACTGCTTGCTTTTAAAGATTTTTAATACGGCATTTTGAGCAAATATTTCAATTGATGGAGTTTCGACTGCATGACAAGCATTAATTGCTGTCACTGCACCTGACAGCATTAGAATGTCTGACAGCTTTATTTTCCATATATGTCATCGGGTGCATATTGAGCAGCCCCTCCTACCTTTGCCTTCATATACGATTTCTCCTGTGTGAAAGAGAAATGAAAGGCAGGCAGGCCTGGGGAACTGTTCCTGTGAGGTGATAAATGCCAGTTCTTCCATTTAGCATCCATGGGAGTTGAGGGACACAACCAGCTTGCAAGATTAAGGCATACTTTTAAACTTTATTTATGACTACATATGGGCTATTTTTACAAACAGCTACAAGAGTGAAGGGATAAATTAATGTCTGTTAACCAGTAAAAATAATTTTATTGTGCAGACTGCAGTAAAACTTAAATTTACGTGAGGCATGCAGATTCAGGATACTGTAAGGGACCTAAATGAAAATGTTGCATTTCAAGTTGTCATGTACACTTTGTTTTTCAAACTTGTAAGGAACAGTAGAGTAGCAGGAAAGAATGTATTTTCTTTTTAGGATTAAAAATAGGCAGAGGGAATAAATAGTTTGGTCAGTCTGGTAGGTAGGAAAAGAGATTACTTTGTACTTTTAATACAAACAATGCTGGTCTTGTACGAACCCAATATGAAGGGCATTGTTTGTTATTTTTTTTTACTTTATTAAAAGAAGACATGCCCGGCTGCTCAGATTAATGAAGAAAGGGAGGATACTGTACAACAGATTTGCGTTCTCTGCATGTAGTTTGTATCAGCTTGCTGCCTTTTTTTCTTTACATCAGCACAGATAATAAAAAACATGTGAAGAAAAGAATATTCTCTGAGGATGGATTGTACCACTATTAAAGCAGTAGAAAACCTAGGTAAACCAAAAAGTGCTAGAAATACTTCTGGCTCTTAGTCACTGCTTTTAATACAAATATGATCCTGGTTTTCTATGTACAGAGATGTTTTTGGTGTGATAAGAGAGTATTCAAAAAATGTTATCAAAATAAAGAAATCATTATTGTTTGCTAGGACATGTGTTTATGGAACAGATCTTTCTGTGAATCTCCTTCCTTTTGTGATGCTCCAAAATACAGTCCTGGTGGAGAAAATAGGAGTATTATGTTCCACATTACCTGTGTGTGGTTTGTTTTGGTTTTTTTTAAATTTATTTTGCTTTTTTTGGTTGATGTGTGGGGACCTGTACAGTACACTACAGTTTTAGACAGTTTGCAATCAGATTGGTGATTCCTGTACCTAAATGTCACCATAAATTGTTTGGGGAGGTTAACTCCAAGGAAGGTGTTTCCTTAAAGCTTTTGGTACTTTTACAAATATTTGAGCTCTTGGCTCAGTGTTAATATTGGCAAGTAGTTGTGCAAAGCTATTAAGTATTTGGCTAATACCCAAACTTCCTGCTGACTAGATGATTCAGGCCAGAGGAGGACACACTAACAGTCTAAATCATCCCTGAGCATGTAGGAGTGTAACCAGTGAAAACCAGAACTTATGGGATACTGTGTACACAGTATTTCAGAGAAACTCGAATTATGTGAAATGGAGAAGCAAGGATTTGGAAAATAAATTGAGTGAGATCTTCAATTAGCATCATATTAGAGTCCTGTGCTCCAAGTCTCTATACAAATCGAAAGCTAAAAGACAAAATGCATTGTCAGACTTCAGCAATGTGGGTAATGTGAACCCATGATGTTGCTGTCTGTGGAGTGCAGGTGATCAGATGGGCAGGAATGTGGAAAATAGGGCAAGCTGAAGTTGGAACAGGCATCAGGATGCACTTTGGCATGAAACAGACTGTGGCGGGTTTGCTGGGGTTCTCAAGGCTGGTGAGAGCATGGGGGAAAGTGTCCAGTGCCTGCCTCCAGCCATGGATGCATGCTTAACTTTCTGCATCCTAAAAGGATCCATATAGAATACAGCTTTGTTTGCAAAGCAGAATATTAAACTCATGATTAAATGGTTAAAGTCATGTGTTATGTACATTAAAAGGTATTTCTTTAAAATAAGAAAATATTGAGCCAAGCAGGTGAGCGTCTGTGTTTTTCTTTTTTTCTGGTACTAAGTGATTTGGATATTTTAAAACTGAACTGCTATAGGAAAATGCATGTAGTGGATGGGTCTACAGTGTGTCCCTACCAGACTGAGCCAATCTGGGTAACTTTTTTTTCTCAGAGAAGGTTTTAGAGGGATATGACCTTTATAAGCTCCTTTGTCCTGGCTACTGCAACACCTACAGCTTGGGTGAAAAATTATTACTTGAGTGTTTTAATGTTCCTGCCCAATAAAAAGAGAAATATAAAATAAATTTCTTTCAAAACAGAATCATCTATATCTCACCTGTCCATTCTAAGTTCAACTAGAATGGCTCAGCTGGTTCTATGGGAAGATGGGATCTCTCCCTCTCTCTTTTTCTCCAGGCAGTAAATGATGATCTGTGTGGTAGTTGTTGAGGTCCTGAGGCTGATATTGCTTCTTCATGTCTCCAGTTCCTGATGTGTTGAGACACACAGTAAATCTTCCTGAAGCTAGGAAGGCTGTGTGTGTATAAGCAGTAAAGAACAGAAAATGGTGTAGGTGCTGCTCTCCCCTCTTTCATGAAGCAATGATGTTTGGCTTCTGCTGTGTCTGAGAATTTTCACAGCCCCAAAGGAAGGCTCCAGTTTTATCCATAACAAGTACACACTTTGAAAAAGCATGTTTTCATGTGTTTGTATTTTTCTGAGGTGTTTGCAAGAAAGCCAGTCTGTATAATTCAGGCTGTAGAAGGCAACAAATTGCAAATGCAAATTGAGAAACCCTAAGAATTTTTGAAGGGCAGGGTTTTCAGCTTTGGTCTGTGAGCTGTCCTTAGTAGCTCATTAAAGTATGAAAATCAAGCATATAATTGGTGTGTTTGCACTTTCTACTTAGAGATCTCTCTTTTGATTAGAATATTTCTAGTGGGAAAATAAAAGAAACAATTGAAAATGCTGGAGAAGTAATAACACTTCTTTGGTGGTGTTTTGCGTCTCTTTTCCTGTTGCTCTCAGAATTTTTCACAAGCTTATGAAAGCTACAGTGTTCAATCAGCATTTGAACATTGCTAAAGAAGTGCAGTGAGAAGTTAGCCTCCCTTTGGATAAGGAATGAGGATCTTTTAAGTAGAGCTCAATGGTAAGCACTGGAGTGCTGAATGAGATAAGTGTTCTTTGATTTGAGATGAGAATTTCCAAAACTTTCCAGAAGTTCAGAAAAGACCACAACTAATAAGCTCTAAAAGGGAAAACCAGTACCTAAAAATACATATCAGATGCACAACTAGAAGGCTAAGTAGGTTATTAGGTAACTCTAAGCAAGAAACATAAATTACTTATTTATCAGACTGTGGCAATGAAAAGGAAAAACAGTATGGATGTGATATCAGATACAATATAAAATATTGGAGATACTCAATACCTCTAGTTCTGAGGATCAATGAAACCAAACCCCACCACCTGGATGTGTATCATATCTGCTCTATCTAAAACTACTTTATTGTGAGCAGTTTAAACTGATACTGGCAGTTTCTGCTAGCAGTATTGTTTTTTCACTAGGCCAGAGTGTTCTGGTTTTTTGTGGGGCTTTTTGCTTGTTTTGTTTGTGGGTTTTTTTAATTGAGTGAGTGGGAGCGTGGGGTGAATTCTATCAATTTAGAAGATAGTTGTTTAGTTGCTTTTGCTCAGGATCTGCCAGGAGCAGAGGAAGGAAAATAATCTTCAGCTCTGGTCTCATGGGATATTTGTCTTTGAAGGAGCTACAGAACTATTTCAGGCAACTAGAAAGATAGAAGGATGGGATTTCTCAGAGGCCTTGATGAGTTGTTTGGCCAGAGGATGGCTGGTGCTTGAGAATTAGGATAAGTAGTTGCATTGCCCCAGTTGCCATATGGGAATTTTGGTTTTTTTTTGAATTGGTCAAAGCGTTGAAGTTGAGATGGCAGAAAATCTGCACGAGTTCTTTTGGTGGAACAAGCTGTGGGTCAGCTCTTGAATGCTGCGTGACACCTGAAAAGAGGGAAAGGTTTGGATAGTCATGTTAAAATACTGAAACTTGGAAATGTAGATCAACAAGTTACATCTGGTTCCTTTATATCTGTGTGCCTTGGGGAGGAATTCTGGAGGCTTTCAGAGGGTGGTCCTTAATGTCAGCTACAAATATTTTTCTTTATATAAGATTTCACATTGTCAGTCATTTAAGTCCATTAACATACCATGTTTTTGGGCCCATGTTGATCACCGCAACTTAGTTTAGCGAGCTTTAACTCAAACTTTTATAGCAAGAAAGAAATTAGGAGTTTTATTTTGATTGAAATTAGCTTGAAAATGCATTTTAGGCAAATAATCCTGAATATAAAATGTATAGTAGATTTTATTTTTGAAGTTATTACTCTTGGAAGTGAGTTTTTCTGATATATCGTGATTACTTCTAAGTTTATTTTCCAAGATGAAAACTTCATTTTATAATGTGGTGTTTTGTTTTGTCTTGTTTTTTTCCCCCCCAGATCTGTCTTTGGAGGAAAAAGATTTTTACTAACTGGAAGAATGCAGTGAAACTGCCAATATTTCTAGCCGGAATTATAAATTTAATATTCAACTTTAGCATTACTAGTTTCTTACTAAGTAGTACCTCAAAGTAGAAGAAAGATGTATGGGAGCGCAAGAACAATCAGCAACTTGGAAGGAAGTCCCTCCAGGTCTCCCCGCCTGCCAAGGTCCCCTCGCCTGGGCCACAGGAGGACCCACAGCGGGGGAGGAGGAGGGACAGGGAAGACGTTGTCCATGGAGAACATCCAATCCCTTAACGCCGCCTATGCAACATCTGGACCAATGTACCTGAGTGACCACGAGGGCGTAGCTTCTACTACTTTCCCAAAGGGCACAATGACTCTTGGAAGGGCTACAAATCGAGCTGTGTATGGTGGCCGAGTCACAGCCATGGGGAGCAGCCCCAACATTGCCTCTGCTGGACTGTCCCACACAGATGTGCTCTCTTACACTGACCAGCACGGAGGGCTGACCACATCCTCACACCACCACCACCACCAGGTTCCTTCCATGCTGAGACAGGTTAGAGACAGTGCCGTGTTGGACCTGCAGGCTCAGCTCAAGGATCTACAGAGGGAGAATGACCTTCTCAGAAAAGAGCTTGACATTAAGGACAGCAAGCTGGGGTCCTCTATGAACAGCATCAAAACTTTCTGGAGTCCTGAGCTGAAGAAAGAGAGAGTATTGAGGAAAGAAGAAGCAGCCAGAATGTCAGTTCTTAAAGAACAAATGAGAGTTTCCCATGAAGAAAATCAGGTAAGTAATTATGAAAGTTTCTTTGTGTTGATTTAAAACCAAGCACTAGTTGTTTTGCTTATGGTGCTGTATCCAGTGCTGGCACAAGTTTGACATTTGCCACAAGAATAGTGTGTCTTGATATATCTGCTTCTGGCTGCTAAACTGTAGGAAAGCACACTAATAAGAATCCAAATGCAGGTTATAATTTCCTTCATGCAGCATCCTTTCACATTTCAGCTGCAGAAAATAATTGTTGTTACCCTTTTTATTTTAGAAACTTTCTCTAGGGTTTTTTTTTTGCAACAGCTGTCTATACTTGGCAACATTTTCTGAAGAGGTGAATGAGCCACCCTTGCAAAAGTATAAATAAACACCCAGAGGCATATTTTGTTTAAGCTGTACAGGGATTTAACAGTTATAAAGTTAAAAGAAGATAAATCTCCATATGCAACTTTCTGTACTTCTGCATTACAGAATGTAGTTAGTTTTCAGTAACATTTCAGAGACCTGTGTCTTAGAAAACAAGTATCTCGTAAATATGTATTTCGAACACTTCTATTCATGATATAACATCCTTTTCCCAAAGTTATAAAAGGATTCAAATATTTAAATCTGGATGGATAAATCTGTAAAGTCAAACTTTGAGACTTTATGCTGTATCAAATATATACAGCTATATATGCAAAGCTGTACGAAACAGTGGCACAGAATAGATAAAAAAAATTCTCCTTCCTTTCTCCACACACTTTTGGCTGCTGGTCTTATTTTAAAGCTGCTCCTTTTTAGACCATCTGTTAACTTTCCTCAGACAAAAACACAGTCCTGTGTTTCTCTCACTTCCAGATTCCAAATCTAAACTTCTTTGCTGGCAGGCAGCAACAACTGACATTTTTTAATTTACTTCCAAGTTTGTGATCAATTAGTGCTTCTCAGCAAGCTTTCCACCTTTTGGCATGTTGTGAACCCAAATATCTCCAGGACTAACAAGTCTGTTACCAGTTACTTCAGTGGGAAACTGACTGGGTCGTGATCAGGAATTCAGTACAATGAATTAATTTAGTAATTTCTTGTAAAACTTTTGTATCCAGGCTGATAGTAGTAGTTGCTGATTATTTATTTAGAGTAGGTGTGCTAGGATGCTGCTAGAACTACTATTATCAAAAATAATATTGGTGGAGGTTCTGTTTTCCAAAAACCTTGTTGGTTAGATATTTTAATGATGGTAGTTAGTGTCACCTTATTAGGAGGAATATTCTAATATGCTCTCATGTAATTCTTATGGAAATGTCACATGAATATCTTACACTGACATTTGGAACCTGAATCTGGTATTTAGAGACTTTGTCACATACTGAGGTGGTTGTTCTGTTTTTTTTCCCCTAAAAGCTATTTTTCCTTATCTTGAGGGGGAAGTAAACTAGTAACTCAGTTATGAGTTCATTCATGTCATATCTTTTTGACAAATGCTCTTATTTTCTTGTAACAGCAAACCTGACACAAAGAATGTATTTTGCCCTATGTGTAAATCCTTACTCTATAATAAATGACACAAAGACTGGGTAGCTCAGGATTCCATTGCGAAGTGTCCAAATGTTCACTGCACAGGCCAAGTACACAGTGATATCCCCACAGAGCACTCCTTAGGATCCAGCTGCCCTTTTTTTGTGCTTATTAACACAGTGGACTTTACTTTTGGACCTATTTAAAAAGCCAGTGCCTACAGCCTAACACACCTGTGAAGAAGCACTGCTTTTCAATTGTTTTTGCACTAGACTTTGGCTGCCTTTGCTAGGATTTCCTGTTCTTGAACTGAAAGAAGCAATAAATAATTAATGTCTGGTGCCAGTCTCAGTGCCACTTATGACTTTACAGTGCCATCATCACATCCTTCCCTCAGCTCTTTTCCAGACAGGAGAATCTTACCATGTGTGATAATTCCTTGTGAAACAGTGACATGTTTTTCAGACCTATTACACGTTTGGGGTTGTTTTTTTTGAGCTGAGGAGATGAAAACAGTTTATGTTCTGATAAGGTGTAAAATGAGTTGTGTTGATGCTGTAGTGTTTGCCCTTTTCTTCACTATGTCTCTCACAGGCATTCCCAACAATTAGATTTTTTCTCTCCAGTTTTGGATGCCTTTATTTTTGCTGCTACTGAGTAATAGACTAATATCTTAATGGAAATATTTATCGTAGCTGAAAAAACCACACCCCTGATTCTAACCAGTTTAGATCCTAGCTTGTTATGCATAAAGGTGGGATTATTTTCACTTGTGTACCACTTTTATCTCCCTGAATTTCATCTGCCAGCCTTTGGCTATTTGCTTAGTCTTATAAAATTCTTCTTTGCATTTGGTCTTTGTCTTTACTGCCCTGAATAACCAAATAACATGAGGAAAATTTGTCATCTTACTGATCACCCTGTTCTCTGGGTTACTTAGGAAGTGTCAGTCAGCACAAAGCTCAGCCACAGGTTCCAGCAAAATTCCACAGGGACCTTCTGTTGGTTTTAGGAGTCAACCATGTGTTTCTGCTATTTCCTCTCTTGTAATCAAATATATGTGTATAAAAGGACCCATCCTCTTATCTAATTCCTGCTTACTTTCCTTGTAAGCATTTGTAGAGGAGCCTTTCTGAAGGAATGCCTTTGGAAGCCCAGGCTGGCTGTGTCAGCTTGTTTGTCACTCTTACTTATCCAGAGGACTGTTGAGTCTTTTAAGCAACTAATTAAAATTAGAGTTATCAAAAAGCTGTCATTTTAATGAAAAAAAAAAGGTGATGTGCTCTATCACATCTTTACTAAAAGTGGTCTATCTTTCCTTGTGTGTCTGAGGATTATTGGCTTATAAAACTTCCTTGAAAACTGACTGAAACACTAAAAATTGCTTTCACATTGGCTGTCCATGATGAAAGTGACCTTGATTGGATTCCTTAGTCTCCTAGCAAACTTTGGGAACTCTGAGGAGACTGGAGAAAGGCAAATCTGCCTGCCGAAAGAAAAAAAAGTGAGATAAGACGAGTGAAATATGTTTGATATTTTTATGGTGGTTCCTGAAAAACTATTGTGAAAAACCAAAGAAAATTATTTGTAAACTATATTTTTTTAATCATTAGCTATTTCTAAATATAGGGGGAAAAATAAAATACACTAACACCCAATATGGATTTGTCAAAAATAATGCCAAGGTAGTCTGATTTTCTTGGATGACAGGAAGACACACCTTATGCATAAGGGAAAACCAGTAGCAACATATTGATGTTGGGAAATTTTGTTAGTCTTTCATTGTCTCAAAAGACTTTCCTTAGTGAGCTGGTGGGAAGCATGAGAGAGGAAATTACTGCTCTATGGAGAACCATCTGGTTGGAAGCCTATGTCAAAGTGCAGTTATCAACGATTCATGGTGAAATTGGAAATGTTTCCAGTAGGATCTGATAGGGATCTGTCATGTGCTCGAGGCTTTCATCAGTGTCCTGAAGGATGGATATGTTATGCATCCAGATAATGTTAAGCTTGTGAAGGCTTAAAAACATCCTGGAAAACAGGATTATAAATGAAAATAAATTTGCAAAATAGATGAAATAGTTTGAAACAGTAGGATCTGTTTCAACAGGAAAATTGATAAAATTAAACCTTTTGGAGGCAGAAAGAGACCCATGAGAAATTTTATGAACAATAACATGGACATTCATGATTTTCTTTTGGAAGTTATCTTATTTCTGAAAGTGTATGCTTTCAGCACCTGTTCTTTGATATTACAACCCTCATTTAGTTGTCTTGTTTTTCTGTTCTTCATATTCTTTGTGATATTTTCTCTCAGCATGATTGGAATAATTTCATGTTAGTTGCTATACCTAGGGGCAGGAAGCACTCTACATGTTTTTAACTATTTAACATGGTTCATCTTGGAATCATCCATTTGTGACATCTCAGAGATTTTGCTTTTTCCCCCCCTCAGGTAGATAGTTATTCCCTCTAATCTGGCTTGAATAGAAGATTCTAATCATGTGTAATGTATGGCAGAGTTAATGTAGGAGGTTTCAGTGCAGAGCAGAAGGCCATGAGGTGGGAAGTGCTGGAAAGACACAAGACATAATTCAGCAATATTCATTTCCCAGATTGTTGCCTGACTGTCAAAAGAAGAGGGAGAACGAATTTGATTTGGATTAGCTGCTTCTAATTAATGTATGTTAGCTGATACGCTGCTTTTATGACATTACAAAAACTAAATAACTGGGACATTTTTTTAAAATGCACATTAAGTTCTGTTGCACAAAATAAAACTCCTTTTACCTACTTTAAAATGTCATCATTTAATAGTACATAATTAATACAGAATGGACACTGTGTGCAATGAACAGTGGCTCTTTTTCAGTCATGATATGATTATATGTTGTTGAAAATAAATGGTGAGCATGATCCTTTTTTCTGTTACAGAAAACCAGGTAATTTTAATTGACTTAATGTGTTCTTTGAAAACATATTATAAATTTCAATCTTTTGAAGTTTAGTTCCTGTCCTGATACTGCAGGAATTTACTTCTTATTAATGAGATGAAGAGAGGATAAAAAGGATAGTGAACAGTTCCTCTGAGTCTTATAGTCTTGAATACAAAATTTTCTTGAAATAGTTTCTCAGAATAACTTTGGTCTGTCTGTAGCAATATGAGTAACTCAGATGCTGCAGGTAAACAGAATAGAGCTGATAAAACAATCAGTAGAGAATGTGTATTCATGAGTTCAGAACTGTGAGTAGCTACTCAGTGTTATTTCATATGCTCTTCATTTTCACTTTGATTCACGTAAGTATCTAAATACAACAATAAAAGGAAATATGCTAACAAATATGCTGAAATGGTGTTTCCTTTCTCTGTACTAATTAAACTATATTCCTAATAAAACTTTGATTAGGCTAAGGTATACATTATTAAAAAAAAGTCTTGTCTAGACATTTTCTTTATGCCCTTTGGAATTCTCGAGGGTTCATCCTAGTGGAGTATGCAGGGAGCTGCCAATGCTTGGGTTTTTAGCATGAGTTCCTAGATAAGTATTTTCTTCCTTAATGTCAAAATATGCACTTGATCAGTGGTTGGAAAGGAGACCTCCCATTGTTCCTAAATACCAGATGCAGTTGGAGGAGGATTTTTTTGGGTGTAAATACTTTTCAGCCCACCTTATTGTGTGAAACAGCATGGGTTTTGAAGCTGATTGTGAATATTAATGAAGTATAAGGTTACACGCAACTCAAAGCTAAGAGCCTGAGGAATGGAAATGTTCTGCTTGTGGTATACTATGTTGCCTGAGGTATGTTATCACATAAATAGTCTAAAAAATATAAATTGGCTGCATTTTGTACTAAATGCCTCTCTTCTAGAAAAAAAATATTTTCAAGGTCAAATTTTAATATAGTCTTTACAACCAGTGAAAGTTTCTTAAGGTATTTTAGAATGGTTCTGTAAAGCCAGTAGGTTCATCATATCCATTCATCTTACTTTTTCTTTTTCACTGTACTGTTGTTTTCTGCTTTCTTCGCCTTCTTAAAAAAAAATGTTTCTGTCTTGAGCTGCATGCATTCTTGTTGATTTTAACTTTATTTTGCATGTTTCCACTGTTTTCTTTGTTTAAATTCATGTGCATTGCTGGCAATTTAGGTAAGTGCAAAATATTTCTTCTTTACGTTGTTTATTAAATGCGACAAAGTGCTTAAGCTTTTAACCACACAGAATAGATCAAACATTCATTATCTGAATAGGAAAGCAGATTGAAATAAGTAGACTTTTTTTATTATTATATTGAAAACGCCTGGGAAATGGGAAGAGACCAAAATAGCAGGACTCCCGTGCTGAGGAGTGATGCTGAGGAACAGTGAATAAGCTGCGCCAGAAAGGTGTGTGTTGCCTTTTGTTGTTACTGATGAGCAGGAAAGGCTCCTGGCTCTGGTGGGGAGTACAATTTGATAAGGAGGGGGGTCATGGTGCTACAGATAACCAAGGAAATTTTGAGGAAGTAATAACCCAAAAGTGCTTGAGGGTGAATGAGGGAATGTAGTTACTTTTAACCCGGTTTTTTCCTTATGTCTCAAAAAGCTTGGTAAGTGCTGAGCTTGAAAAAAATATGAATGTGACCCTGTAAGAGTGCAAGTACTTGCTTAGTCTTGGCTGAAGCTTTTTGGTGGTATTCTGGTTAGATAGTAGTATTCATACATATATTAAACAGTAGTAATTAATAGTTTAAGTTGTGTGAAAACTGTATCACATGTTAGTGGTAATTTGGAAAGGATAGGAATCATCAATTATACCCTTTTGTGCATTTTTGAGGTATAGAGATCTGACAAAAGTAAAATTTGATTTTTCTGTTGCCCCCAGTATTTTAAAAAGATAAGGACCACGAATTGTAGTCTTTAGGATGCACTGCATGTAAGTGTCAGCTGAAAGCATACTATTTTTGTATTTAGAACAAAAGGTACTTAATTCATCATGTTGGAAATGAAAAGCTACTGAATATTGCAGAATCCCTACTTTATTTTAAATGCAGGATATAGGTCATTCTGAGTTATCCAGTGCCAAAGTGCTAGCATGAAAGTTCATTTGCATCTTGAAGTCGTAGAGTGGGTGTCAAATAATGAGTATCAGTGAGTGTTCTTCATAAAGAATAGAGAAGACTGGTAGTATTTTGAGAAGGTGGTTCAACTGCATAGCAGAAACAGCATTGCAATGAAAGATGTTTGGAATTGTGTGATGCTCTAGGACTTGGAACTGTGAATTCATCAGTTCTGAACATATTCACATCCTTAGCTAATATTTCATGGCTCACCTCAAATACTACAAAAGCTGCTGCTGTTTGCACTGTGGTTTTTTTTGTCCTGTAATGGGGGTGATTATCTTAAAACATGAGGAGTTTTCTGAAAGGCTGTAGGTTTACTATTTATTTTAGAAGTTGATATTTCCAGCTGAATTTAGTAATTTCATCCTGTTTGTTATATTTCCCTAGCAATTTCAGATGGAGATGCACTCTCTGTTGCTCAGTCTGATGCACTTTGTGCACTGTTGTGTTGCTCAGCAGTGATTGTTGTGCTCCTGTGTGGGTAAAACCCTTTAACAGAAGCCGGGATTCTGACAGGGTCTTGGAGAGCACCACTTCAGAAAAACATAGATCTGGCAGGATATTAGTTGGGATTAAATTACCTTGATGTTACCCTTGCTTTATGCTTGTAGCCCTGCATGAGGGTGTTCCTTCAGTACCTACTGCTAAGTCACACCTCAAGTATGGCAGCTGCTGCTTTTTGCCCCCTCTTGTTGTAAATTAGGGAAGTCCAGATTCAATTCTATCCTAGTAGGTAGTTTATGATGTCAGAATGACATAAAGGAGATGAGGAGAGAGGTAATTGTATTATCTATAAACCATTTGGAATTTTGTTAGAATTAGGTGGTATTGGATACATCACATTAATAGTAAACTTTCATGATGCAGGAATTTGTTTTGAAAGCAAGTTTTACAAAGCATAAATGAAGTTTCCTGGAGATGTTAACTAAACATTTAATCTCATTAGTAATACAGTTTCTCACAGGTATCATAAATAATACATCAAACATTATCCTTGGCGAATCTCTTTTCCACTGATTGTGATGGAGCCTGTAGTTTATGGAACGTTTTTTTTTGAAGTATGTCTTTATTTTTCTTTTAGGTTATCTAAACTGGTTTCTTTCCTGGATTTAAACCTGAAGGTCTTAGACTAAATCTGAAAAAAATTCTGGAAATGACTTTTCAGAATTTTCCATCATCTTAAGTCGGAGAGAGAAAAGGAAGGAAGTACTGACAAAAAAAAGAGTAATTTCTTTCTCACTTTACATTTTTAGTCTTTATTAGTAAAATTTCAGACATTTTCCTTCCTTTTGGTCCTTTCATGTATTTTCTCAGAGTTGTCCCCAAATTATCTAACCTGCAGTTAATAATGTCATATTCTATCAGCCTGCAATACAGAACTAAATCCCCTAGGCTATTTCTGAAAACCACAACCTTTTTGACTGTGCTGCAAAGCATTATATTTATTTTATGTATGTATATAATTTAAAGATAAACTAGCATGACACTTCCTAACCTTCCTCTTTTCTGTTATGCTCCTGAATTCATAAGATGCCTTTCAGATTGTTGTCAGGGTAAGGGCAATGTTATGAGGGTGACTTGACCTGTTGGTCATGGATTCAATTTTCTTTTGAATTTTTGCATGTCTGGCAGTTATTCTTGGTTAATGTCACACAGGATCAGATTTGGACTATTTGTCATTTGCTCTGCTGAAGGTGTCTGGCATTCCTGACTGTGGAACTGTGTATTTCCCTGGTGCCAGCGAATCACTTGTTAAAGCTGTCAGCTGCAAGATATTATCTGTTACTTGAGTTCATTGCTGGAACATCTGTTGGCTGAGTTGGTAAAGAAACTAGGATTCAGAGCCCTTGGTATATTTTATAAAGGATAACTTTGGGTCAAGTTGAATTGCTTGTGGCAGGAGCAAATAAGTCATTTGAATCCAGTAGTTTTAGAATATTTGGCCTGTGGATGGGAAAATCATATTTACTTTTGAATTTCCTTAAGCTTCTGCCACAATATAGTTACTACTCTTACTCTTGGTGTTGGAAGATGCTATAAAAAGCGAAAACACTTGTTATAAAGAGGCAGTAGATTTCATATGAGTTGCTCTTTTTATCCCAAAGGAAAAGGAATGAATGATGGTTTTGCCAAAAGGAAAATCCTGAGGCAAATCAATGTAAATATTTCAGTGTTAGAGACTCAGAACACTAAGGTCTTGTAAGGTCTGTACTGCAGTCTCATCTATAATGGAATGAGAGGGTGGGTCTCCATCATGTGACACTTTTGTAGAAGGAAAGCAAAGGTCAGCAGAACCTGCAGGAAAAGCATAACACATGTTGGGATGCAGCTTCAGAGGAGCAGCAAACCCTAAAACAAGGCCTGCTTTTTGAACACACTTGAATTTCTATTCAGTTGACTGCAGCATTAATTGTATGCAATGCAAGTCCCACTGCAAAGCCTGCGTTTGAATTGAAGGAAATCAGAGGCAGGGAGTTGTGCTTTGAAAATTAGAGCTTTTCTAAATATTTTGATTTCAGTTGTGTAAACTGATGCATAGCTCTTGCAATTTGTAGGTAGAAAGTCTGAAAGAATAGTCCTGTTAGTGTGAACTTTTTCCCCTGTGTGGCATGAACTGCAGGTACCTGGTTACTAGTAAAGCATAATGATCTTTAACTAATTCAGTGAAGAAATGCCTGGATATCACGGTATAATAGATATTTCCTCTGGATACAGTAGAAGGTGGAGGTGAACTAGTGGGTTATATTTAAATCTTGATATACCAAAACATTACTAAAATGGTTCAATCCCAACTTGAAAAATCACTGTTTGCAAGCAACATGTCTGTAATAAAATCTGGCTGTTCTATTGAAGCATACATGTAATTATGCACATATGTGTACATAAAAAAATTATACAAAGGTTGGGATATTCAGAATGTTTTGCATTCAGTGATCACTAAATTTCTTATCTGAGTGACAGAAACAAAGCTTGAGGGAAATCAAAATTCCAAATTACCTTTTATTTTGAAGCCAAAATTCTGTCCACATCATTCAGAAAATGTATCTCGTGAGCACAGCTCTCTGGACTATGGAATATGTGCTACCTACAGAAAAATGCTTGAGGTTTATACTGAGTTTAATGTTAACATGATGTTGACATTTAGGTACATGTTACATTGTCTTATCTGTTTTAATGCATTTTGTAAAAAACTCAAAATGAACCCAGTACTTTAATACTTATGATAATTAATATTGTAATGAAAATTACAGTATACCACTAGAATGGTCTTACAATATTCTGGAAATCTGAAGTTCTTCCTAAAAAAATTGTGTTCAGAAGCACATTGGGTTATATGCCAGCGTAAGTTTTGACAGCAAGAGAGATTTGGCATGATTTTTCATCATTGGTTAACAACCACTGCTTACTACATCACCTTCTGGTGGAAAAATTTATTTATTTTAGTTGTATATTATTGTCGTTTTAATATGTTTATTACTCTATTTATAACCTAAACTTGTCTGTTCTTAGTTTGGTTGAAATATGGGAATGAATGAGCTGCATAATTGCATAATTGTGTATGAATGATCTGATACTTTCCTTACACTTGAGAGATATTTTTGTCTTCCAATTCCCTAGTGCAGTAAAGGAAGGGAGGAGGGAACTAAAGAGTAGAAAACACAGAAGTTGCTTAAGAAAGCAAAACCAGGCATTCTTCATCCTGTTCAGGCAGTTCATCCCCTGAAGAGGGAGAGCTGTCAGCAGGAGAATTTCAGCAATTAGACAAGAACACTCGTGATAGGCTTTTCCACCTGAATACACTGCGCTATCCTGGCTTCAGGACTGCAGAATTAACAAGCAGTGCCAGTCGGGCAAAGTCCAAGAAAAATATTTGTAAGGAACATTTTAGAGAAGAGGTTTTTTTCCTTAAGGAAGTATATAGGTGCAACAATAAAACACGAATGGAAGGCATCAGTAATTCTGTGTTAAAGATGTAGGGCTTTGTCCTTTTCAGGTCTTGTATAAAGAGGTGTAAGTTCTCACTGTGTAGAGAAGTGGCGCCTTGATGGCTAAAGACAGAATTGAATACTGGAGGAAAGAGTATGTGAAGTTACAAGAAAAGAAAATTATATTTAGGAATATATTTTTCATACTTGTTTCAACTAGAAGGTCTCCTTTTTTTCATGTCACAGTGGTATCAGAAGAAAGTGGTGACTTGATCCCGTTGGAAACTATTTGAAAACCTATGGTTCCAAAGTCTTTCTAGGTGGTCACTGTCCAGCTGTGTCCACTTGAGTTGTTTCCAAATATGTGGGGTAGAATCCATTCTTTGATATTCCAAAAGCTTAATTCAAGGATAAGTTGGGGATAAAATATATTAAATAGTGCCATATTTATTAACTTAAGTATTTTGTGGCAAACTTTGTAACACAGTGTTGCATTATTAATATTTCAGGTATTTTAATACATCTTAATTAAAACCCACTCAAAAAAAGTAGAGAAGTAGTTTGGATCTAGGAAGACACATTTGCATCACAACAAATTGTTCCCAACTTCTATTATTTTGTGCAGGTGCCTTTCTCCACATCAGTCTTCCTTCTCTGCATTTGCTGCACATACCTGCCGATTCTGGAGATTGGCATTGTTGTCCAGCTGGCTCAATTATTTCAGGGTTACTTTTTTAGTCCTCTTGATGTTGTTAGATAATTGAAATCTTGTGAAACTGAGCATTGTATTATATGCATTTTTAAAGGAAGTCCTATTGTGTGTGAAATTCCTGTCTTTATATTCTGATGAAAGTTTACCCTTAATAGATTTCAGGGCATTCTTTCACCATTTGAGCATCCATTAGGAAAGGGTTATTCAGCTAGTAGAATTCTTTAAAGAAAGTGTTTCTATTACATTTCATTTATCTAAAATTCTACTCTTTGTGAGTTATAACTGTGTTTTCATATCCCAACCTGAAAGCTTGTGGTTTGACAAGTCTATGTGGTTCAATACCTTCTGACCTTTCCCAGCTCATTCTTTTTCTGCAGGACTTGGGATTTTAGCAGGAGGGGGCACTGAACGCTTGCAAAGTCACTTAATGTCTGTGCTAGTCAGCAATTGCTCACGTTCTTCTGCTGCTTTTCCTAAGTTGTCATTAGGGTTCCTGTATCAGCATAATGTGCTACATTAGGGATAAAATTCTTGGGTTTTTCCCTGTGGTATAATTTTGATTTGGGTCTAAATGACTAAATAGTGTCTACAACAAATTTAATTCTTTCAGCCTTTAAGATTTACTTTCCTCATACTTTTTTTTCTAGAACTAAGTAATCACTTGTTTTTAACAGTAATTTTAAGAGATGAGGAATTCTAAAATGTTCAGAAACAAACAGTTTTTACTGCAAAAACTATACCAAATCTATTTTGTTATGAATTTCCTTTCATTTTATTAACTCATTTTTACCAGATGGTAGAAAATTCAGGAAAACACATAATGAGGTTTGCTGCTGTTTTCATTTTTAATTCAGCTCACAAAAGGCTACTGGCAGGATTATCTGTGATTAAGAAGAGTGAGTCAATTTGTATTAACTCCTTATTTATACCATTTACACATCTTACCCATTGAGTATTATCCCCCTCTCCTCTGTTGTGCTGTTCAGTTTTGATTAGCATTTTTTTGACTCATAAGTTCAAAGTCGACTGTGTTTTGAGGTAGTAATTCTGTATGACAGACTGTGGTTACTCACCTTCTTTTCCCAAATTCAGAAGTAACTCTTTTCTCTTTATTAATGCTGTGAACAGTGAGGTCATTAAAAGCAGTTTCCCTTCTGTTTCACTGTGCAGGGGAAGAACTGTCCCAGCTGTTATATGAGAATAGGGAAGGTGAATATTCTCATGTCACTTGCAGAGGCAAGCAGTGAACTTCAGATCAGTACATTTGCAACTGTTAGATATCTAAAACTAGTGCAGACCATACAATTTAAGAGAACTTGATAATTTAGAAATTAACTAATTGGTTGTTTTATAAAGTCACTCTCTGTTGCTTTTCTGTGAAATGTTTGCCAGAAGTTGATTGGTTTTGGACCAATGTGTGTCACAACTCTTCCTACTCTGTAAGTAAAACACTGGGGAAATGACAACTTCAGGTTGTTTCAGAGAGATTTCCTATAATATGAAATATGAAGCTATATTTCAAATAAGATATTTTTTGTATTTCAAGAAATTATGCTGAAATGTTTACTCATCTATGAACACATGTAAAACAGCTGAAAGAGGAAAGGCTGGAATTCAGGAGAGCCCAGCAGTAGCTTTGGCAGTTTGCATAGTAATGCTCAACAAATGTAGTAGCACTTTTCATAGTGTGCCAAGGTAGGGAACTGTGCACCCTTCTGCAGTCCACAATTGATTTACCAAGCTGCCAGATAAGAATCTGAAGGAAAACAAAGCAGTTTGTGATAAATGCTAGAAAGAATAAATATACACGTGCACATTTGCTGTACTGGTATTTTTAATTTTTGCCTGTGCACAGCTACACTGTTTAACTTAAAATGTAAAGTTGACAGTTCTTATATATGAAGTAACTCTCCTGTTCTGTCTCTGTTATTGAGATGATACAGCTTTTTCTTTCAATGTCTTCCCATTTTCTGCTGTTTTTCTTGTGGATTCTTTTGCTTCAGCAGTTTACTCTTTTTATCTAACTATCTAGTATCTAAGCAATGAAAATAACTGAGTCTGAGCATGCTTGCAGGTTTTGGTAGTGCTATTCTATTTTGGTTTACATTTTCCTTTAAGCTGGGCAAAACCTGAATGACACAGCAAACTGAGAGGCCTTAGCAATGTTTCCTATTAAAAATGAAGTGTTCAGTTCTTTGTACAGAATCTTTAAAATAATTTAGCTGTGCTGTTCTAAGTATTAAAGAAACAAATGGTTTAGAACTGTCTGTCTTTGAGAGGAAAATTGGGGAAGCTTAATTTCACAAACAAAACCCCTTTTACAGTAGCTAAAGGAGTTTGTGCTTTATCATGTTTGGGCATCTGGAAATGCTCACTGGATAAATATGCACTTTTTTGGGTTTAGCCTCTTGGCTCTGGTGTAAAACTTGATGTTTAGAAACCCTATTGGCATAGGTTTCATAGCATCTAAGCATATGAATTTCATTCCTGCATTGCTTTTGAATATGGATCTCTGCCATCAAATAACTTAATTTGCCTTCATCAATCACAAAAAAGTATTTTTATACTTTAGTGACTGAGGCTTTGATTTTTCTAGTGTGAAATACCACATCAGCTTTCCATCAGCTCAGACTGGTTCTCGCTATTTTATTTGCATGGTTTCTTGCTGTGCTATAAGGGATTTAATGATTAAATCTTACCAAAACTGAACCCAAATCCGACCTTTAAGACCATTATAAATTTTAGTAAATACATATTTTCATTAATATTTTGCTAGTATTATCCTGTATTTAAATGTATCTCTTCATAGTCATTGATTACTAAAATAAAAACCAGGAGGTTTCATATTAGTAGGACATAGGAACAGTAATTATGTCCAAAGGGATACAAGAAATACTTTTTTTGGCGTATCTGATTCCTTACTGTTAATTTAATTTGGGTTTTTTTAATTTTTTTTTTTAGTTCTAATTGATCATCTGGAATCTGCAAAGCAATATTGTAGATTGAGACTAAATCTATTCTCTGTTATGCTCTTGGTTATACCTGGACTAACATTTTAGTTATGCCTGAACATAACTAGCTTTCCTCTTGATAACAGAATTAATTTTGATAAATAAATGCACAGATATCTGGAATAGGTGCTGGTCTAGCACATTTGGGTGCCTTTTCACAGCTCTTGCAGCATCTCTGTCACTGTTCATGCTGAGCCCCTGTTTTGTGAGCTGAAACGTGAAATGTTAAAGGAGTGACATTATTTGCAATGAAATGGACCAATGTAATAAGATATTGCTTCTGACACTTCTCAGAATATCATACAAGTGTGGAAGCATTTTTCAGAAGGCCATTTATTGAAATCCAGTTTTACATTGACTATTTTGACTCTCAGATATCTGTAGTGTTCTTTGCTTCCATTAGATGGTCAGGAGCCTTTGGCAATTCCAGCATCCTTCTTTGTGAGACTAAAAATATCTTGACACACAAAAGTACTTTCAAGACTGACTACTGCTCCTGTACTGGGAAATTACCAATCTCAGGGGCTGGATTTTTTTGTTTTTCTTTGCCCCCCCTCATCTTGTGTGGCCTATTTCTTTTATTTCATAAACCGTTATGTGATGGAAGATATTTTTATTGAAATTCCAAGATTTTCAAATTTTGTGTAAAAGTGCTGAATGGTATTTTTAACATTTGCAAGGTTTTTCTGAACTTTGAATTAATGAACTGAAGCAAAATCTATAGACTTAAAATTATAGCACTTCAGTATTTTCTAGCTGCTAATACAACAGAAAAGGATGAAAAACTTTTTGTTGGTTACACCTTCCTACCTGTGCTAATAGGAATAGAGCTTTATACACAAGAATAAACTAATATAACAAATTTAAAACAACAGGAGAAACATAAATTGTCTATATATACAGTACATCCATCAATAGCATAATTGGAAAATGTAAAACTTTTTGAAGCACAACTGAAATGTTTTTTATAAGGAATCGTGAAACAAAACGACCAAACACTTGTGGGGAGAGTAAAGCTGAGGAATTTCTTGGCCTAGTTCATGGGAGAGGCTGAAATAGTAAAGGGTTCAAACAAGGTGGGGTGGGTTTTGCTTTTTTTTTTTTTTTTTTTGGTTAATATTTTGTCAGTGGAGCAATGGGATAAGATATTAGAAGGGAGGAAAAACATAGCTGGCAGAAACACCTAGAATTGCTCTTTTAGGGTTTGGTACAAACTCAGAGGTTTTCCTTAGGTGTTGTCTTGAATGCCACATGGTACAGGCTATTTTTTTCCTGTGTTACAAGACTTTACCAAATCAGTAGTCAGCTCCTGAAGAGGTAAACTGAAACTGCCAAAATCAGGTTGTATTGACTCCTTACAGTGGACGAGGTGGAGTTTGTTGGGTGAAATTCTGCTCACGAGGGAAGGGAGCACCACAGCTCAGGACAGGCAGGGAGAGCCTGTGCAAGGTGTGTGTTGATGGGGAGAAACTTGATCCTAAATGCCCAGGTTGTTCCTTCAGAGAGATGCCAAGAAAGAATTGTTATCTTGATTAAGGCCAACCTCAGGTGTACTGGAGACACAAGCAAACTCTAGGCTCACCTCAGGGGAATATTAATTAGCACTAGCACACCTACTGTTCTGTCTTGAGAACTTAATTGCTTTAGCCCAGATGAGAACAGTGATTCATGAAACAGAATTTAATGACTGTATTAGAAGAATGGTAGTGAATAAGAACATAAATTAATCCCTAGAGTAATTCCCTCTATAACATGAAATAGAAAATGTTTCTGCAAATTTAGCTTTATATCTCACATATTAATTTAACTTTTTACAAAATATTAATGCAGTTTGATTTATTTTTTAACATGTACAAAATTGACTTCTTCCAACATATTAGAGTAATACTAGAATGTTCATTTGAACATTTCATTAGGTGGAGAAAGAGGTGTGTATTTGATGGGTCAAATCCCACGGTCCCAACTTGTTTCTATTGGGTGAGGTCATGTCTACCACTAAGAAATTTTATCACCTGAGCATTTGTCACCTGCCAGCTGCCAGCTCTGCTGTGCTGTGAAGCACGTGGCTGCTTTGGCTGGTGCCTCTTGTCGCTGAGCCACGGTGGTGGCCAAGCTGTGGTGCAGGGTGAGAGCCCAGAGCTGGCAGCTGCTGACATCCCTGAGCTCCTGGAGTGTGGCCAGGCTGGTGCTTTCCCAGCAGCTGAATGTCAGCTGAGGGCTTGTGTCATCTGTGAAGGTGGCTGCACTGGAAGGACTGGGTTTTGCCTGCTTCATTTTGAGATACTCTGGATATTGTGGAGGCATGGCAGAGAGCAGGCAGTAGCTAACCACAAAAAATTGGCAGGATGTGACCCATCTAAAATAAAAAAAATTAAGTGATCGTTTTGAGGTTGCCTTTAAAAGTGTGCATAACATGATTCCAAAACCATTTACTTAAAAAAAATAATTGAGAGATGAAATAGTTTCATTAGTTATGCTGTGCTATATTTTAGCTGCATGCCTATAATTGAATTTACTCTGCCCCAAGACTGTTTATATCATTCTTACTGTGCACTGAAGTTGGTGGTATAAATACATATCTGGTTAAGAAAAAACATGTCTGTCAGCACTGAATGAATGTATGGTGAAAGCTGAGGGCTATGGAAGCAAAATATTAGTGGAACTATAAATACATGGTAATAAAAATGAGAGGGAGTTGAAAAATTGTGAACATGATTTTTGGTAATTTCTGTATCTCTTTGGCAACTGCTGCTGCTTGTACTTTAATAAAGGAAAAAACCCAAATCTAATAGCAGATAGGAGGGTGACTTGAGTACATCTGGAATGGCAACATGGTCTTGATACGTTCAGGAAGCAGAGGTGTATTAAGGCCCTGTTTTTTTTCCTTCCTTGAATTGGAGTGAATGCCACCCAAACAATGCCACTTTTGAGATAAGCAATGTATTTTCATATATCTTTTCTTGAGATAGAGAATAATGTTCTTTTTAAAATTAGTTTGTGCAAGCTTGTACTTAATGCTTTGAAGGGAGGTTGTGAAAAGTGCCTGGGGAAATTGGGAGCAGATCTTGCTAAATTTAGCTATTGGATTTGTGCTGTGAAATTCTTTTAAGGTCTTGCAAAATCCTGTTTTAAAGTAAAACACAAGTTTTGAAGAAGTGATGCCATACACACTCTATAGCCTTACACAGATGAAGTTTCATGTCTGTGAAGTAACCAGGAGGAAGAAAGTTGCTGTTGCATTGTATTTTGTATATTAGTAGTGCCCTGTTTTCTTTCCATTAAAATACTGAGAAAGTATGACCTAGCTCTTCTTTTATGAGTGAAAAATAAATATTTCTGAAATACTAGCTGTAAAAATCCAAATATTAGTTTTTATTTCTAGAGCTTTCTTCAGAAGTTCTGCTGTGCCCTTTTGTATTGGTATCCTGAATCATTTTGTAGAAACAATTTCATAGGACTTTCTATTTTCTGATTAAATATCTATAAACACATATTGTTTCTTTACGTATAAAGGACTTTCCCATACAGCTAAGAAGCATATTGACATTGTTATGTTGGTATGTGGGAATAGAATAATATTTCAGTTTAGTGCAGTGCCAATGGCATATCTGGAAAGCTTTTTCTTTGTCAACAGTCCAATTTATAAAAGAATCTACTGAAAGCCATATGTTTTAGTTTTATTGAAATATGAAATATGATAGATGATCTCATGTCAGTGTTACAGCTGTTGGATCAATGAATGTCTAAAAGCCCTTTTCCTCCTGTAAATAATACGATATTTGCTCAACATGTACCTAAAACATCCTTCTTGATGAGAATAATTTACTCCTCTTTTAAAAATATATACTTGTCAACCTTTTATTAGAGTGCAGTTATTTTGGTAGTTATGCACAAAGAACAAGGAAGAAACAGTAAGAGGCCCTCAAGTTAGAGCTGGAATAGTTTATTAATTTATGGTATTTACAGCACACTGTAAAATGTGTAATAAGAGGAAACTATTCAGACTCTTTAATGGTGAAGTGGCTGGAGAGTTAAATGCTCCTTTAGCTTCTACTTCACCATTTATGACCTAATTCATAGATTCATCTTTCCCTGTGACAAAATTGAAATGGAACGTTTTCAACTTCTGGTGCCAATTTTCAGTGTGCCAAATCTAACTACCTCCAGTCCTTCGCTTTCCAGCAAAACTACCATCTGCTTCACAAAGAAATGGGAAGGCTTGAAGTCCTGCAATTAAAATTGGCATTTCAGCAACAGTACTGTTATTATTTTTATTGAATGTTTATTTATTTAACAAAGTGGCATTCAGGTTTGCCAATCAGTGTCCAATTGTGAAATGTGATTTAAAACCCATAGGAAAAGACAGCTGCGAAGAAACATTTAGATGTTCTTGGACAGACTGGGGGCAGATTTTTGACAAATCAAGATTTTTTTTTGTTATATTTATTGCTGTGTTTTTGATGCAATGACAGCACCATCAACTTCCAGTATCAGATTCACAAAAGAGTGTTACTTTTTTGGTTTTTTTCTATATTTTCCTTATATCTTGTCTTTTGAGAGACTTACAGGCTATTCTGTATGTATGCAGGTGTAAAAAATTCTCTCCGTTGTTTGTGCTTAAACCTCTAACTTATTTGCATATTCACTGCTCTCACTTCCCCTGTTGTGCTTTTATTGCCCCTTTCTGGGTCCAGCTTTTCTCCATATTACCCATTTTTTGCCGCTAGGCTTATTATTTCTCAGTGAGCTTCTATCTGTATTCACCTTACAGATAATACCCCTTTTCATCATTTCTTTTCCCCCCTTGTGCCTTTTGCTGGCTAATGCCACATTCCTGGTTTCAGTTCCATTCTTTTCTCCCAGCTCTTGTCCTGCTTTTTGCCTCACAGATGTTTCCACATGGCTGTTGTGCCTGAGGTTGCCTATTCAGTTGGAGACTATGCCTTTGTACAGATTGGAGCGAGTATTAGTGTTTGCTTAAATGAGTTTTAACTATTGTTTCTGCTGGTACCATCTCCTTTCTATTGCCATCATTTCCTCTGTGAATTACAGTGTAGGAGTGTTTGCAAAACCAAACTTCTGGAAGTGCAGGAATGTAAAGTGTTTGACTCCTGGTTTCTCTTCTCTTCATTTGGGTTTTGCTGTCTTTATATTCCTCTATACATTTGTGTGAGGAGGGAAAGAGGGAGGAATATCATGTCCCTGGAGTGACAGCAGAGGTGGGCTGTGTTTCATATGCAGCTTAAAAATAATTATTATGAGCCAACAGAAGTGTGTTAGTGAATGTTGAGAGAAAGAGCACGACAGCAGAAAGACAAAATATGAAACAGATGTACCATATGTTACTGTGCACTTGTTTTCTATAATAAAACCATGAGGCATGCAAGAATATTATATAAAAAAAAAGCAAATTTGATTTCTTTTTGCAAGGGTTGGGGAAAGCCCCAAATTTATATTTTATTCATTCAGAGGAACTACCTTTAGGTTTGAGCATAGTCTTTACTGTATTGTAATCGCTGGTGATTTGAGGTTTTTTTTTGCACTCCTTTCTGTGTGCTTTTTGGCAGTTGGGAAGGCCTTAAATGGGCATCAAATGCCCTGAAAAGCTGGTATAAATGTTATTTTTGCAAAAGGAAACAGACTTCTAGGTGCAGAATTTATCAAATGTACATATATCCCACACCAATACTGTCCCCAGGTGTTCTTGGGGAAATAATGATGTTTAGAAGGCCCATATGGCTATTATGCACTGCAAAGGGAATAGATTTGCTAAGATTTCCTTGTTGTTTCTGGCAACATCCAATTATTTTACCATAGCAAAGGGCAGAAAGTGGGTATATATGTTGCCTTTTAGGCTTCCATGTGGGAATTACCTGAATTACAGAGTATATTTATTGGTGTTTTGTCACCTCTCAGGAATTAAAAAAAAAAAAGGAAAAAGTAGTGGCTTAGTACTTAATATAAACTGATCCACTAGTGAGAAATGAAGGCACAATGGATTTCTGTGGAAACTTCTGAGGTCTCTGGGTGTGTCTGAAAATAAGAATATTCTGTGAAATCTTCAGGATGCTTTCCACCTGTAAAACAAAGGAAAGGTCCACAGTTTTCTCTCTATAGCCCCACAAATCCTGGAAAGCGCCACAGAAAAGAGAATTTAGTCTTGAATTATTCCATAGAATTTAGCTCTTTGTGTCTTAGAAATTGCAAATGTATTAAAATAGCAGATTAGAAACATGTTAAATAATGTAATCTGCATAATAATATAATTTTCTTGTTCTGTCTTAATTTTATGTTCTGTGTCACAGTAATTTGTGAAACACCCACATTACTTTTATGTCTGAGTAAAATAACTTGTTCAATATGTGCCTCCCAGTTTCGTATATTCAAGATACTATATACAAAAATTACAATTCTGTAATTTTAATCAAAATATTAAGAGCTTTACTTTAAGTTCATATTGTAGCTGCATGTGAATATCCCAATGTGCAAAATGCTCTTGAAGTTCCTTCAGTGTTTGGCTTGGTGAAGAGAACTTCATTATGAAATGAAGGGAAGTAGAAATAATCTTGGAAACATGTGCAAAGTGCCTGTTAATAAGGGGGAGTGGGATTGGTACCACTATAACTCCAGGAATTTCCTGTATAATTAAAGTTAAATTCTGTGGAATTAAATTCCACAGAATTAAATTCTAAGTTAAATTCTGTGGAATCTTGTGTTTGGATAAAGGCATAGAACCTTATTCAGATGGGCAAAACTTCATACCCATCAATGATCTGTGTTCTTTGTGTTGTTTTCAATACAGGTTTTTCTGTACAAGTTGATTCTATGCTAAAAGCAATGAGATTAGAGTAAAATTCAACTTTAGGTCTTTGAACATATGAAGTTTGCATTATAGTATTATTGTAGGTGTTCTGTAGAACCTCTAGGTCAGAAATAATTTTTATAGAAAGCAAGTAAAATGGAGCTCATCTCTTTTGTTAAGAGCATTTACCAAAAAGTGGAGTTAAAGGTTCTGTATTGAATAGATTAAAATGCCTTTTTTTGAGATGTATGTTTTAATGGGTAAAAATGAGGCCATTATAGAAACCCCCTTAGGAGTCACAAGAGGTCCTTCATTTGTTATCTACGGAGGTCTGAATTCTGATGTGCTCAAAAGATTGTCATTATGTGTGCTTTTTGTATACATGCACACATTCTGCTGTCCAGCTGCTGTGCTGACTGACACAGTGAAATAGAAAATAACCCCCCCCCCAGTTTTATAATAATGATTTTGTTTCTCATATTGCATCTGGACCTATTTTTGAGAACAGCCGAGACTTCTGCTCTGATCCTTGCTTCATTTTTTGGGCTCTTGTGCTTTTTGATCTGCATTAGGAAACTTAATACTTTCTTAGCCAGGTATAAAACCTGTGATGGCTTCTCTTGCCTGCTAGTTCCTATTATCACCTGAAAATGAGTTGAGGTCGAAGCTTTTCCAGTTCATCTAAGGTTACTGGAATTTTAGTTGTTGCTGTTACTTGCTAGGTAAGCAACTGAGACCCATCATCTAGGATGGTGTGGGGTTTTTGGTGTTTCTTGTTTAAAATTTTATTTCTAAGATATTCCCTAAGTCATGCAATTACAATCTTTTCTATAAAAGTACAGAAAAAGAAAGCACTCAGCTTGTGTTTAAATTGCATTTAAATTCTACCTGTCCCTGTCTGTAAGTTTAAAAGATGAATGACCTGTGTGGACTGTATGCCAAACCCTTCCCTTAACAGGAACAGTGTGATCACAGTCATCAATAACATGACATCATCAATGAACAGTGACATCATCTAGGCAAATACATCAGTCTGTGTTCCAGACATTCATTCCTCCCGGTTCTCTCAACCAGGGAATCTGTCTCCAAATCACGGAAAAGTGCCAGAAGGACACCTCTAGCTGGAGCCATGCTCACTGTGAAACTAAATTAATTGTTGGCAAACCTAGAGCAGATCCCCTTGTTCACAGGTAGCCTGTGGTAATTCACTTCACAAAAGCTGTTCAAACACTGAAAAAGTCTGATCTTTCAGCAAGAGCTGCTGCTGTCAAAGAGGCATAATATCAAAAAATGGCAAGTAGATTCATTACAGGATGTTTTAGGAGACAATGCATTTGTGTTTAATGAAGGCAACGTTTGACTAGAGAAAACAAAAGGGTTGAGGTGTACCATCTGATCAGGACTATTCTGACCTTTATAGAAAAACTTCAAGTGGGTGACATTTACCTTGGAAAGTACTTAAAATCCAAGGCACCAGATCTAAAGTATCAGAAATAGTTCTGTTTTACCATGTAAGTTTGAATTAAGAAAATAAAATCCAGTTCAGAGCGATGAAGACCGTTCAAAGGGTTGTGAAGTTTAAATTCAAAAGTCTAAAACTGGTTCTTTTTCTTGTAACTTTGAAGTAAGCAAATTTTCATGTTTCTTTCTTATATCATGTAAATTTTGAGTTTTCTGCTTCCCAGAGTAAGAGCCAGAAAAACCATCAATGTGCTGAAAAGTCTAATTAGCTGAAGCTATTGCAAATATTTCCATTATTTCTGCTGAAATAAAATTTGAATTCTGGCTGGTGAAAGTATGCTACTTTTGGGTATTATTTATAACTGGCTAGAGTGCATTGATTTACTTGTTGAATGGTTTTATCAGATGCTTGCACTGAACCAAGCTTCAGGACAGAAAAATGTATCTGTGCATCAGTAATAACAGCCTTCTTGTATTTTGTCTCAGACAATTGAATTTAATACAATAAAAACTGCAAGCATGCTTTCTTTTGTCGGTAGGTATGTAATTATCAATCTTCTGCCATTGGGATAACTTTCAGCACAGTTCCATTGTGAACAAACTTTGAAAAAAAATTTAGTATAGAAGAATTTACAGAGGAAGTTGCACAGTATGTCTGGGTAGAGATGCTTGGTTGTTAGGATTTATTCTGAAATTCTTGGGTAGACTTAGCAAATTTAGCTAAAGAGAGATCTTACACCAGGTCCCTGGTGTCTTGTCAGACTACCCAAGTAAGAAATTATTAAACTTTTTGCCCTGAATTTACCAAGACTCTAGCATTTGCATTCTAGATATTATTAGGGAAAAAGGTGATAAAAGATTCTACAGAAAAAATATTAATGTAAAGTCTATTTGATGACAAAGGCAATTAAATGTTTAATCTCCTTTGTTTTCTGAAGTGCCTGGAGCCATTTTCTCTAGATTCTATTTTGTGATAGTTAAAAATAAATGATCCAGCTGGCTGAAAGCTTTTCACTTGGCAGGTAAACAGTATTACTCTCCAAGGAGGTCAGGATATTTTGCCTTTCATTCCTGGAATTTGTTTTCTATGGTCCAGCTTGATTAAGCCTCCTGTGGCACTGGAAGAAAAGGAAGCAAACTTCTTAAAGCAAGAAAATTGCTATTGACTAATGGGAGTTGAGTGCAATACAAATTTAATTTCTTTTTGCCCCCCTCCCAAATACTACTTTAACTAAACACAATGCAGAGTAATCACAGAACAGTTGCTTAGAAATGTACATTGATTATTTATTTAATTGGCAATTATCTTGCTTGTTGTGATTTAAACCCAGCTGGTCTCTGAGCCTCACAGACCCCACTGCCCTGGGATGGGGAAGAGCACTGGAAGGGTGAAAGTGAGATACAAATTAAAAACAAATAGAAATAAAGAGGGGAAATATTTAAAGAATTAAAGAGGTTTGAAGTACTAGACAGAAAAGCATTGCGAGTTTGATGCTCCCTCCCCCCAACACTTCTCCTTGAGGGTTATTTTTCCTTTTCTTTGAAACTGAAGAGAACCAGCAGAACCCTGCAGTGATTACAGCATCTGCTGTTTCCACCTGAACGGAGGAAAATGCCTTTCCAGAGGCATTTTTTGACCAGTGGATTATTTGGGTATCCTCCTCTTTTTTTTTTTTAATAGTTTAGGACCAACAAGTTCTCCCCATGCAAGTACAAGTAATGAGCACAGATTACACTGGAACATGTTGGCAGACTGTGAGATTTGGGTGAACTGAGAGGTGAAAAGGAATAGGGCTAATCCCAATACATGTTTATATTTTACTGCAACTAACAAGCCTTTTAGATATAAATGTGTATACAAGGAAAATGTGTGGGCTTTGGAATGGACAGCCTTTATTTTTTAAAGTAATAATACAAAGGTGCTTGAGATTGTTTGGGTTTTGTTTTGTCAATAAATATTCATTATGATGAATGGAGGAAAATGGAATGGTGATTCTCATCATCATAACCAGATACTTGATTCTTATTGAGTATGGGTAACATTCAGGATTTCTACAGGCTCTGTTTATCAAAGGAAAAAAATTCCTCTAATCCTCTCTAAAAAGTATAATATGTTTCACTAAGGTTTTTGGCAGTAGAAATGGCAGAGTACTATTTTAAGGTACATTTTTCTATAGAGGCTTTTTTGCTCCAAGTTTCAAGAGTACAAGTGGCCTAGACTTTTTTCTCTTAATAGATAAAATTCAATATCTAGGACTGAACTTGTGTTTCCAATACAACTGGGAATATTAAAGAGAGGGTCAAAGTAACAGATGACTCATGGAGCTGATCAAGGTTATTTCAGTAAAAGACAGTTGGGAAAGGTAAAAAAAAAAAAACAGTGAGTACCTTTGACAGGGCTTGAATAGACTGAATGTGTGCTGGCTTTTTTGTTAGAAGTGATAGCAAGTGGTTCATTATTCATCTGAATTTTGAATTAGGAGTAAAGTTAAAGTATGAAATAGGCCTTTGAGCTAAGACTCTCTGGTTCACTGCTGCAGACATCAATGAGGTCAGTATGTCATGTTTGTGAGTACAATTGCAGTTTTAAAGCTGTAGTCTTTTCATCTTGTTTTCCTTTTTTTAATAGAATAAGGCAAATGACAATATAGAGGAATCAAACCAGGAAGAGAAGGGAAAAAGCTGTAGAATTTGTCCTGTGTTGCCTGAGATAATGGTTTAAGACTTGACAAAAGGAGAGTGTTCCATTGACCACCTGTTTGCTCCTCTCATCATTTAACATCTCTGTATGACAGAGAAAAATTTGCCATAGGAAAAAAAATAAAGCCTGTAATGCAGTTTTTACTGCCACCACTCTGGCAAGTGTTCCTATTAAGGATGAAATGCAGTTGAAGCCATTGAAGTTCCATTTTATTCTCATTTCTAGGATTTCCAATCTCTTCCCTGAACTCCATGAACACACTTTTTGATACCTAGTCCTCTTCTTCTCTGTGTCTTTGAACACAGTCTGGCTGTTACATTTTTTGCACCTCTACCTCATTGGTGACAGTTCCATACCACTGAGTGTGGCATCATTCTTTGCAAAAAAGGCCTTTACTTTTCTCTTGTGTAGAAATAACTTCTAATAAATGTGCCTGGGATGGCTTCCTGTTGCTGGTAGCAACTTTATCTTTCCTGAGTAAATTGGAAATAACTAAATTATCCTGTGATCATTAATCCACTTGCTTATTTCAGCAGCAAGTTGATCTACAGGCTGCAAGTAAGAATGTTTGCTCTCTGTTTCACAAATTTCAAATGTAGGATTTGGCTTCTTGGGCTAATTGACTGTAAAGATGTTGGACAATACTTACAGAGTAAAACCTGCTTTCCCACCTCTTTTTCAGTGGAAAAAAATAAATGCAGTTTTCTTCATAAGTATAGTATTACATTTAATAGCTTAAGATGCAGACTTTTAAATTCATTTATAAGAGCTGGTATAACGTCTCACTTACCATAGGTTGTATCCTCTATAAGAACTTCCTTTGCATGGGGCTTTTGGGTCTGCTGAGTAGCATAAAGGTTTGATCCAGAGAATTATGGGGCAGATTTTACACCTCAAGAAGCATTACTGTTTACCTCAGAGGTAATGTAAGTGCATTTGCTTCTTTATAGTTTGAGTGAGAAGGCAAACTGGAAATTCTGGGAGCTGTAGCATGTGAAATAGTAGAGAGCAATTCCCCTGTGATTAATCCTTTGCTGCTACAAATGATCTCATCTGTACAGCATTAGAGTATTTCAGAGCAGGATCTCTTCCAATTCATAGTGTGTTTAGATGGCCCTGAATTAGAGAACAATAATTCAATATTTTATTACTTCTGGAAGTACTGCAGTTGTTGGAAATATCATCAATATTAATTTTCCTGTGTGATTAGGGAGTAGAAAACTGTTCAAAAAGTGGAATACACTATTTCTGTTACTAGGAATGTGGTGTGAAAATATCACCTTGTAGAGTGATAATTCTCTTGTTTGTTAGAGAAAGAATCTCAAATGGAGGGTTTGGAATCAGCTCTTCTGGATTTGATGCAAAAATAGTAAGGACTGATGACAGCAATAGCTGGGCTAAGAGAAGATGTTATGGAGAGTAGTTTGGAAGATGGGAAAACAAAGTACCAATTACAAAGATCATATTGCTTGTTGCACTCATCCCTTGGTGGTAGTGCTCTCTTATTGCCACACAGGCTCTGGGGCTGGGAGGGGAGCACTTGTGTTTCCAGCAGCTTTGCTCTTAAGGATCAACAAACTGTGGCCACAGCAGGAGTGTAATGAAGCTTTATTTCCCTTAGCCCTTATATACAAATTTTTATGCCATAAGCTTTACATTTTAAATCAATTTTTAAATTCACATTTAAATTAATTTACCTTTGATTATGTAACTTTTTATTCTCTTCAGTTTACCAGATTATTGCTTATGTAATTTGTGCTGTAAAAAACATACTTTTTGCTAGAACTCTAAAATTCTAGGATGGAGTCTGAATGATGGCTACCAATAGACTCATTTATCTTACAATAATTAGGCAATATAAGAGCATGAACAAAGTGCAGTGTACTGAACCTAGATAGTGTGGCTTCTGAGAAATTAACTGCAGCAATGTGTGAGTTATGAGCTTGCTAGTTTATTTTCAGTCTTTTATGAAAGTCAGGAAAGAAGTTATAATCAGTGTTGTGAAAAAAATTCAGAAAACACTGAAATGTTTTCCTTGAGAAACACCTTCTATGGGCATGTCTGTCTCACTAAATAAAGATTGTCAGTGCAGTCTTTGAGCACCTGCACAGCAGAAACAGCAAAACTTGTCAATTTTTGCAGCACCACAGAATAAAAGTAATAAAGGATCATGGAGTGGTCTAAGTCAAATATGAGATATACCTGGGCATGAACTGAAAAGTAGAAATATACAACATCATATAATTTTTTAAAAAGAAAAAAGTCTGTACATTTCAGTCAGTTTTTGAGAGAAAGTGACATTAGCTGAGCAGGATGCAGGGAGTGTTTTGGATGACAACAGGAGTATTGATTCTATACTCTCACTTCCTTTCATACAGAATAGAAGAAATCCTCTCTGGTCATACAGTGCAAAAACTGGGGATTAAGGGAGGATGTGTTGAAGAGGATATTCATTCTGATCACAAATCTGTACTTAAACTGCAACGAGTTCACATTATATAGCCAACAGATGTGTAAGCATGTGATGTGAGGACACCATCCCCCTGGCAGTAAACAATTAAATAAACATTTAAATAACTAAAATAAATTAAATAGGCATTCTGTACTTCAAGGTGGCTCTAAAATCCCTTACCCACCCCCAGATCTTGTGGTGTCTTATCCTGAATGTGGGGTGATTTGAGAGAAAATCAATATCAGTGGTGTGCTTGTGGAACTTAGCATTGCTTTTTGTGTGAGTATAATGCTTGGAGCACAGAGCAGATCCTCAAATGGCTTTATTTATTCTTACCATGATCACTGCTTTCTTCTGCATCTGATTGAAAAGTAATTGCAGAGCTTTAGTAACTCCTTTCTTTCTTAATAGCTGTAAAAATTGAACATTCTCACAGCCTGCTTAGTGAAAGCAGTGTGAAAAATAAAGGAAAGAAATAGACTGTTGGAGAAGTAGATAATGCTAACAGTTTAAAATTCAGCACTGTGGAATGCATTTGGCCCAAAACGACCCCAGTACCTGTTCATTTAATTGAAGTTGGCAACAAAGGGCCCCTGAAGGCTTCTGGACACTTCAGGAGTTTGAACACCACTAACCATTAGCCCAGCATATGGGTACACGACTATTCCAGTAATTAAGATTATGCAATGCACTTGGGGGGAAAAAGAATCCACCGACATGCAAGAAAAGGATAGGGGTGAAAAAAATCAAGTAGTTTAAAACAGAATATTTACTGCATTTGGTTGCTCCTCTGATGTGGTGTAATTGTGGATTTATATCTTGGGTTTTTCTCAATTTCTCAGTGTTTGTGGATTAATTTCAAAACTATGCTGTTAGTTTGATAGGCTTCCCTACAGAAACATACAAGAGGCTTTATAATCATGTTTAAAGAACATAAGTTAGTAGTACTTAAAACCTGAAATCTGAAACACTTAACTGCTTCATGAAAAGCCAAGTATTCACGTATTTTGTGCAGTATCAATTATTGAATGGTGTTTAGGCAGACACAGAGGTTTAGCTGTGCTGTACGCAGCTGGACTGTATCTGTAGGGGCTGCTGTGTATTTGTACATATATAAAAATATATTTATATATCTGTGGTGTGCTCTGTCTGTGTCTCCCCCCACTACCGTTGTTGCATTTTGAGGGGGAAATTACGATCTCTTCTAGAAAGCCCCCGACTTAGGCTGTTGATTTTGTTTTACCAGCCTGCGATTTCTAGCCCGTAGAGAGCCCCTTTATTTATTTATTTATTTTATGTTTGCTGCCTTCGTTTTCCCTTCGCGTTTTTGTGCTCCGTGGGAATTTCCCGGCGGCTGTGGATCCAGCGCCACCTTGTGGGACAGCTCCGTAACTGCAGGTTTTCTCTGGCGCTCTCCTGGGCTCCTCCAGGCCAGGAGAGACTGAAATCTGACAGCATTGAATCCGCATTTAACCAAGTTCGCTGGGAAACCAAAGCCTTCCAGCTTGGGAAAGCATATATTTGTGAACTGCAGGTATCTTTTTTGAGCCCGGAATTATTTCTCTTTTCTGTGCTTTTTCAGTAATTCAGGATGAAATATCTTTCCAGATGGTCATCTTGCTCTGTGATGCATCATTTTTTCTCTGTTGGATCTAACTGAACGCTGTTTTGAGTGGAGCCACTGAAATCTCTGTATTGATTCCCTTCCCCCTCCCCCCTTTCCCTTTAGCTGTATCAGAACACATAGTTCTAAAAGCTCCTTTTCAAATTGTTTCAATGGGAAATGATTATGTATTATGGTTAATCAACTCACAGTACTATTCCTAGTAGAGAAGAAGAAGAATTGAAAGCTGAAGAGTGCTCTTTTATGTATTTTGCTGATTAAAATAGACCAGGGAGAGGTTGAAATTGGAACTTGTATTTCTGGCTTACTAAAAGCTGTGCTTGAAATTGTCATGTGAGTAACTTACATTCATATGATTTTTCTAGTGGCTGCATTAAAAAAAAATATAGTTAGAAAGTTACAAAATGAAAAGGTGGCAAGGATAAGAAGGTCAGACCGAATGTTAAGATACCCCATTCCTGCAGCTTTCAGTGAAGCTCTGCATTTGTCCTTCTGTCAATGGAGATTTCTGTAGAGAAATTTCAAGCACCCAGTTCACATGTACATGAAACATCAATGCTTGCAGTGCAATGCTGAGGTTTTGTTTAGTCTTCTACCTTTTCTCTTTGGTATCTTTCAACATAGTGTAAAATAATCACCAACATCTCCACTGGAGAAACTGTCAGACTCTGTCAGGCTGTTGGAGTTCCCTGTATTGCTCCTTAGATATGATACACAAACTGGTAACTTTTACTGTGTGTTGAGTATTAAGGTCCTTTGAGAAACAAGCACATCCTGCATATTATGGGGATAATTGTTTTCACATTTTAAACATAGTTCACATTGTTCAGTGTTTTGTGGTTTGCTGATAATGGCAGCCATCTCTGTTCTGGTCTGTTATGACCTTATTATTGGAAACACTATTTGGACACCTCTGTAGTTTTCCTTTATCTGAATTTCTCTTTGGTAGCTTCAGCAGAACCTGCACTTTGTCCACAGAAATCCCTTTCCTCAGATTTTATTTTAGTTTTCCAACCAAAGAAGCGGGATGCTTCATTAGAGGCAGACTACAAAATAGGAAAAGAGAGCCCAGTTCACATGGGGTTTTTTATCTAGGAAAAGGATTTTTTTTATTTTCATTTTTGTTCAAGGTAATAGCAAGTTCTCTGCCAGAAGCAGAAACTCTGTAGCAAGAGTTCAAGCAGATAAAGGGAGAGTCTGAAGATCAAATACCACAAGTTTTTCAGTGTTTGAAATGTGACCTTGTTTGCTCTCAATGCTCTCCTATTGTAAGTAATTTCTTGACTTGGTGCCTGAAAAAGAATTCCTTTAATGTACCCTGACCTCAGTTTTTGAGAAATAAGAAAGTAATAGGCCTGTTTAGCATCCAAGATTTTTGCTATGCTATTATTTTAACTGAATCAGCAGGCTGAACAATAAATTCTACTGTACAAAAAGAAAGAGGAAGGTACTTGCCAAATATTTTTTTGCTTATCAGGTTTTTTTAAAGCTGGCAATCAGAACCAACAAATTCTTAACTTCATTAACTGCAGTTTGCATGATGGTTCACACTTAACTGGTGTTGCAGAGCATAATCCCATGGGTGTAAAAGCAAAAACCTGTGAATATTTGCCTTTTTAAACAGGTGCATTTCACTTGTGCAAGACCATGGAAGCAGGAATAAAACTCAGTTCCCTGTGACAAATGCAGATCTTAATTCACATACAATCTTGCGTCTAAATTAAATGCTCCCACTGCATGCATTTTGGTTTAGTTTCTTGGCTCACTGTGATCATTGCTAAACCTAAGTTCTCCTCAGGCCCCAAACCAGCGGTGAGGAATGCTGATCCCATGGCATTCTACAACTGTTAAAGAAACCCCCAGATAATTATGTAGTCTCTAGAGTTTTCTGAGAAAGAAAACTGCACTCCAATACATCAGTAATCTATTCTGGAATCTGTCAGGGCAGTGCTCAACCTGTTGCTGGTCCAATGGGCACATAATATGTGATTTCACTTGGAGAGGAGCTCTGTATTTTTTCCTTTAAAAAAACCCTAAAACATCCCCACAAAACCAAAACATGCTCTTGCGTTATCCCAGTATTTGATTAGTCAATTTCCATGTTTATAACAAATATGTAAGGAAAACAAATTAAACCCCTGTAGTTTGGTGAGGCTTAGACAAATAATATTTTAATCACTTTTCAGTCACTTCAGTTATGCATTTGTGACTTGCTGTCTTACTCTGGATATGGCTGTTTCTGTACTGGGCATTGAATACATAGTACCCCACTAATTATAACAGAAGATGAATAAAATGCTCTTTGATAACACTTGACACTGAACATTTCTGTGCTGGGAAAAAATCTGCTTTGTGTGTGGCGACTTGAACTGAGAAATCAGTGAGAATTTTTTAATTTATTCTAGGTTTTTTTTTCAAAGTAAAACAGAAACAAAATTTCACTTTGTTCTAAATACACAGTGCAATGTTTTGTTAGTGAACAGCACTTAGCTAATTGAGTTTTAAGAATTTTTTTCCACAAGCTTTGAGAGCTTTGTGTATGTCTACAACTATCTTGTCTAAATAGAACATACTGAAAATCTTTAATAATGTACTGGTACCTTCTGAAAGCTGGTGATTATTACTTTAGGGGTATATTTATTGTGTTAAATCTTTCTTTCACAGCAAAGTTTAAACAGCAGAGAAGGCAATCTCAAAAGCAAAGGCTTCTGGAAACTACCAGACAGTGTATCAGCAGAACTGAAAACTTACTGTCTCCTCTAGATAAAAGGCTGAGGAGATAACTGGAAGTCTATTTCATGAGAAAAAGAGAGCTAGGAATGATGTGCTGCTGTGCTTTTTATTTTTCTTTTCATCTTGTATCTGTTTGTTACACTGGGGCTTGTGGGTGGTATTGATGGGGGAGTGGAGTTCTCTTTGTTGTTTGGACAAGGCCTTGAGTGTTTTCTCACTTTCCTACACTTGATGATGTGAAACTCAGATGATGTTTCTGTTCTATGGTTGCAGTTACTCCTGGGATTAGCTGTAGGACAGGGATTGTGCTCATCTTTGGTAAACAATGAGCAGAATACAAATCACAAATATTGATTATGTAGAGCTAAGGCCATGTGGGAACTGTTGTATGGGGAGGGTAAAGGTTTATCATCCCAAATGGTTTAAAAGCTTCCTTGGGGAACCTTAAGTGCTTCAGTCCTTAAGAAGGGCAGAAACTTTTTATGCAGACAATAAAAGAGTATCAGAGGAGTTCATGAGGGGATGGAGGATTTCTCACAGTATATAGTTACTTTATCTGTTGAGAGTAGTTTTTAAATAGGAATGCCTAAGATTTATCTTTGCATATCCAGGACTTCTAAACCATACATTGTTCTTACCTGGGTAGCTAATATTGCTGACAGAATTATTTGGAATCAAGTAATAACCTGCTTTTCTTAAATGGGCATTTTCAGCCCTTGGATTTTTTCCCAATCCAGCCTTGCATTTGCATTTTGTGTTTTCTTCCTGTTAAGTTGTAATAAGTAACCTGGAAACAGATTCTTCCACATGTGTTCATATTGGTCAAAATATTTGTCACTGATGATTTTTCAGTCAAATACTATTTAGTGATTGTGGCACTACTAGCAGTATTTTCCCAAAGGGAAGAGATGAAAAAAAGGAGGCCAGTCTTGTCATAGCAGCATAACTGGACTGCTTAAAAGTTGCTGTAGTAAAGATCACTGAAATACAAACCCCTGTATTTTGCTGTGATACTGATGACTTAAAGGTTTCAATAAAGCTTTTTAATAACTAAAGAATTTGATTTTTTTTTCTCCCCCAACATCTATCTTTGCAGATTATTCCTCTCAAGTCTGTTTGACTTCTCACATTTCTAAAAGTCCCTTCCTCTTGACCTTCTGGTTCATATGATTACAAGCTTCAAGATTTGGCCCATTGACATCTCTCAGCCCACAGCAAACAAGGGAATTGGGAAAGAAATATATTTGCAGATTTTTGCGTAAGAAATAAGTGCAAAACTACTATGGAATGTGCAGTACTAAAACCTTTTAGCCTGTGTGGGGGTGCGTTTTCATTCACTGACCTCAAGTTTTTAGACAATACTTGTTTTTCACCAAAATATTTTTTGTGAGATGACCCAGAGAAGCTGAAGGAAAGGTTTGATCAAGAAGCTGAAACAGGGGATGGTTTTTATTACAGTGTTTGTCATGTTTATTACATGTTTGTACTCAAGTCCTACTGGCCAGGAAGGGGCTGAGTGTTGCCTGCTCATGCGACATAAGAGAGTAAATCTTCTGTTTTCCTCTGCTTCTGTGCATGACCTTTGCTTTTGTATTATTACACTCCCATTACCTTGACCCACGAGGTTTATTTCATCCTATTCCCCTTCTGCACCCAGTCCTGCTGAGGAGGGGAAGTGATAGGGTGGCTTGGGGGAGTCCTGGCCTCCAGCCAAGCTCAGCCCACCACATCTGTGTTAGGAAATGCAGAGTTAAGTCTATGTGACAAGATTCCTTATTTAACTTGCAAAGCACAGTAATAAGGGCAAGCTTTACAGAATTTGACAAGACACCAAATTTAAAGGCATAAAGAAAGAAAATGTGAGAGAAGTCAGGAGACAAGAATTGTCCCTTTTCAAATGTGGTTATATCAGCAAACAGTGTCATGGAAAAGCTCACTCACATCTCAAGCTCAGATTTTTTTAATGCTGAAGATTCATTGTGTGAGGTCAGAATCTCTTGTGATTCCTCACAAATTACATCTGTCTTCTCCTTTCACCTCTTTCTCTGAGTCCTGTCTTATTCAAGCACAATTCTAGTAAACTGATTTTCAGTGATGTTGTTTGGATGCTAAAATTATGCCAGAATTATAATAGGCAGAGGAGAAAATGCATGGGAGAATCCATTTCTTAATTTATGGTAATGAAGAAAATATCTCCAATTCCCTTTTTTCTTTTCTTTACAAAAGAAAATTAGGATTTGCATGTTTTTCTTTAACAATACCTAGTTGTAAATATTTGCAAGTCTAATGCTAATACTTATTTTGGTAGCACAACTAAGTTAATATACAAATTGATTTAGATGCAGTTTATAAGAAAGCTTTAAGTAGTCTTGTTTCCTTTCAGTGATAGAGCCTCAGACTGGGAAGACTTAAAATGGAATAGTGATAGATGACAGAATAAATAAGGAAGCTTAATTTTAGAAAATGAGAGTATGGTTGATAGGATAATTTGCTGTTTTATTTGCCCAGGTCTATTGTTCAGGTGTAGCTGTAGCTTTTTACAGTGTACAGTTGCACAGGTGGACTCTTCTGGAGTCTTCTGTAATGTTATCTATTTGCCACTCCCAAGAGACAAGACTGTGTCAACTGCTTCAGCCCTGTCAGTTCTGTATTTACTGGGGTGGGAAGTGAAAAGAAGCTGGAGAATCAGGAGCTAAAATCCAGTGGTCTGGGTTCTTGAACATGTTCTTTGCTTTCGGTGGCAGTGTGATCGTGCAAAGCTTGAGAAGCTGTGAACTTCTGTAGGTGGACTAATAAATTTAAATCAGTGAGTCTCCTTGTGAATTCATTTCCCTCCACTGCTCACCACATGTCTGAGGCTTTGGGATGCTCTAAAAGTGCTTATGTACTGTGGCAGGAGAGTTCTCAGCAGGCAGTTCTTTTGGGAGTAGTTAGTTGGTGCAGACTAGAGGAACTTCCTTGCGTAGAACATGAATTGAAAGCTGGGAAGAGCCATTAATTAATCTTCCTTTTATAGTTTTGTTTCAATTTATGGGGCAATTCACAGTTCCATGGATTGCTTCTTGGAGCTGGGCTACAGGGGAGGATTGAAAAAGTTCTGAGAGAACTATTTATGTTATGTCAAGAAATTTGTGTGGAAATATTTCTGGTCGAGTCCATTTTAAATAAAAATTATAAAAAATGTGATAGATCTTGCATGATTTTTAAAAAATCCTGTAAAGTTCTGTGTCTGTAATGACAGCAGTGTGACAGATATTCACAGCACTCCTACATTCCTTCCCCTGCAGTTAATTATACAATTTCTTTCCACCCTCACAACATTTGTTCTCTCCTTGCCTTAGCTAGCTGCAGATACAAAAACTTGTGCCAGTAGAAGTCTAAATCGGGTCCATCATGTTCTAAGTCTTGAAGGTGTACAAAAATGGATTCTTTTGTGTTAACGTAGCAGTTGTCTGCCACAGTTGAGGCTGTTAGTTTTAACATAATCACAGAGAAGCAGCCAGAACTGCTGTCATGCTTAGTGACAAAGGTGGGTCAGGGTAGAGCCTAAGGACAGTGTGTGCAGGCTGCTGGGTGCAGAGAAGAAACTTATCTCACTTATCTTAATCAGAATTGCTGTCTGAGTTATGATTTCTACTTATTTTTGTGTTGCTCCGATAATTTAGGTTCTTACGGCTTTCATTCAGAAGGTTTGTGTGTTAGCAATGTGTATATCAGGATTTTTACAGACATTGACATTTGATATACAGAGACTAGTTGACTTTGGAAAAACATTCATTTGCAAGTAGGTTTTAGTGTGAAGTAATAAATATTGTCTGATTTAACCTTAGAAGGATGTGTTGTAAATCATTATTCAGATCAGGGAAAAAAAATCCTTTTGACTATTTCTGGAGTGCTGGTAGTTGCTGAATATTGCTGTTGCTTAGTTGTAGCATAGTAGCAGAGAGAAGGTTCTTGATCAGGTGTGAGAAGTAGGACAGTGATTATGTGGGTGATTATGATTGTTTATTGTTAATCTAGTGCCTAAATATAACCAGTGCTGAATCCAAATAACAACTCTATTATGTATTATAGTAGGTTATAGTATAATCAGGATGTGGTCATTCCTATTGTGTCACCAGCTTCATTGAGAACCCTTTCCTGTCTAAAATTCTCAGAGAAGTCTTGGTCCAGCTTGGTCCTCTTAGCCTCAGATTTCGGTCAATGGTCTCTCTGTAAAGATTTATAATTTTAGCAGGTTCAGAAACAGTCAGGTTTACAGAGTCTGGCCTTGCAGCATTCACAATGCCAGAACACCTATGTAGCTACTTTAGGATTTGACTTTTGTATTTGACCAGATCTTAAGCCCTTTACTCACTCATCCAAAAGTGAGTGTGCCCCTATTTTGTCCTGGCTGTGCTCTACATTCCATGTAGATCCATTCCATGGACAGGATACCCCTGGAAGCTGCCTGTGACCTTGGGAGACACTTTGCCCAGCTGGCCCAGTCCTCAGCAGCATTTCATACAGATTTGCAGGCTGATGTGCACCAAAGTCAATTGCAAACATCTCAGCTCCCCAGTCTTTGGAATGTATTAATTGCATGAGCATCCTGACAGTTCCTCCTGCTATATTCACCTGGTGTGTTTTATCTCAGGACAAACCATTCTGCTCTTCAGAGATGGTGAAAAGGGACACAGTCTGTGTGTGTTTGTAGGATACATGCAAAGACCCAGCCATCTTTTCTCACTGTCACAGCAGTGAAATAAATTTGGAATCAGAAGACGTAGTCAGTCTTGGGGTCACAAATACTTGGTACATTGGTAGATTCAAAGTGGAGAAGTTGCTACATCTAGAGGAGTTTTAAGTTTGAGCTTTTGGGCTTATAGAGCTAATTAAAAAGATGATTAGATTAAGAAAAGGTAAGAACTGCCACTAAATAAAAGCAGGGCTCTAAATGAGTGGCCTACATTTTTATGCTCTCAGCTGGGTGTGTGCCTAATATGATGCAAATATTAAGAGAATTAAGATCTGGACATATATTAAAATAGTGCTTATTTAATGATAGAACACATTGAAAGAGTCTAACTGAATTCTACCACTGGCAGTACTTTTTTCCATTTCAATTAACTGATAAAAGACATGATTTCAAAAGGGGTTGGATCCTTAAGGTTTTGAATTTTTCATTTAGTTTAAATGATTGCTGCAAACTGACAGATTGACATGTATTTTTTAAAAACATGAAGGCAGTGTCTAATGAAATGAAGTTTTGTTGTTTGTTTGGTGTCTGTTGTTTTGGCTTTTTTTTGTGTGGTTGATGTTGTTCTTGTTTTTTGGATGTGGATTTGCAGAACATCAATTAAACCAAAAAGGTCTGAGGATATGTGTTTAAGTCCCCTAATTTCTGCAATTAAATGTCTTTTAGTACAGACTGAGTGACTATTCAGGAATTCATATTTCTAAAAGCTCAATATGCTATGTAGGCAATGAATAGAAGGGAAAATAAGAAGAAAAACAAAATGAAAGATAAAGATGTAATTTGAAATGAACATAATAAACCATAGTAATTTAGGATCATTATCTATATTCCAAACTTAACATTGGCAAAATGCATTTTGATTTTGATCTGTGTTGAATAAGGAGTGCAAGATGTACCTCTGGAACAGAGACAGACCCCTGTACTCTGATGTAGTATAAATATTTTAGGACAAGTTACAGTCTTCTGAAAAACCTAAGAGTGTAAAAGAACAGTAATGTCCAATAAGAATGTTGTAATTCACCATGGGACTGATTATTTCTAGTATTTCTCTTTGTCACATCTATTGAGTAAAGTCTGTCTATAGGTTTATGTGTTTGAGTACTGTGAATTTGTTGTTGCCTTTCTGTATAACTCAATAAAATTATTTTTTTCTGTTGGAGATGCTTTTTGTTGAATTCAGTTCTTTCTGTTGAATCTCCTTTGCTTGCATCTGACCTTTATTTATGTTGATTTTGCTTCATTTTTTCATTTACCATGCTGTTCAGTTTTTGGATGCGAGAAGAACAAAGGTTTGTCTACTATTTGTAGTAAATTTATTTTTCAAAATTCAGTATTGCTCACTGTGACTTTTTTTTTTGTTTGCATTTTAGAGATACAGTAATCCTGTTTACTAAACTTGTTCATAGCTTTAGTTGCCAAAATTAAAAAATGAAACCAACCAGCCCAAACTCAGTTCCTCCCCAAAATCCCCTTTAATTATAGTGAGGGCTTTGATTGACTTTACAAACAGCAGGACTGTTGGGCACCATGAAGAGCAGATTTCTCTTTACTCTATGAAGTAATTTAGGAAACATGGAATACTGAGTCTTTGAGCTTTGTAGGTACATACTGATTTTTCTAATGGATGTGTCGTTGCCTAGTGTTTGGGTTTGTTGGTTTGCCTTTTGTTGCTATTAATGTTATCCATAGCTGACATTATTTTGTGTCCGTGTATGTTGTCTTTTTATTTTCTAGAAGCACTTGAAAGATATCATTACAGATATTGTCACCTGCATTTGATATTTTATAAGGTCATTTGATATACTTTCATTACTAATCCCAATGACTTTTTGCAACAGCGTACAACAAAAGTTTGATCAAATAGTAATTCTGCATTCAGATCCTAAATTACTTTTTTCTCTTTTTCTTTATTGCAGCATCTGCAATTGACAATCCAGGCACTTCAAGATGAGCTTAGAACCCAGAGAGACCTTAACCATCTTCTCCAGCAAGAAAGTGGAAACCGAGGGGCTGAGCATTTTACCATTGAGCTCACAGAGGAGAATTTTCGAAGACTTCAGGCAGAACACGATAGACAAGCTAAAGAGCTCTTCCTGTTGAGAAAAACTCTAGAAGAGATGGAGCTTAGGATTGAAACACAAAAGCAAACACTAAATGCCAGAGATGAATCAATAAAAAAGCTTCTAGAGATGTTGCAAAGCAAAGGTTTGCCTTCTAAAGGAATGGAAGATGACAATGAGAGAACTCGAAGGATGGCAGAGGCTGAATCTCAGGTTAATCATTTAGAAGTGATTTTAGATCAGAAGGAGAAGGAAAACATGCATCTTAGAGAGGTAATGAAAAACTCTTTTGTTTAAAATACATACTTTTGTTAAAAATAGTTATAGTACCTGTTGTAGTTTTAGAGATGTAATTTAGAGTATTGAAGTGTTTTCTTTTTGTGCCCTGATTTTTCATGAAAAGGGTGTTATGCATTTGTTTTACATCTGTAATAAGTACACAGCAGGACTGTGTGACATTTCAAAGCAAGTATAAGAAAATAGGGAAGAGAAGTAAGTATATTTGGGGCTTATTGTCTCTGAAATGTTGCTTTGCAAAGTTTTTTTATCCTTTTACTTTGATAAAGTGATATCTGGCAAATGAAGACTAGACCTACTGAAGAGGCAAGTGCCACCTGCTGCTGCTTGAACTAAAGTATGAGTGCATGCTACCTTTGTGTTGGATTTTTATGCCTCTGGTGTTTGAAAAGAGTGTTTTTAAATTATTTGCTTTCCATATAAACAAAGCCTTCTGCCTATGTGTATTTCTAATGCACTTTCATGTGGGGATACTCCAACTTTTTACATAAATATACCATAATGCTATCACTGTAAAACATTGTGGTGATGGCTGTGCTCTACTTTGAGAGAACCTAAATTTGATCCCAGGCCCACCAGCACCAGCTGCCCACATCACTTGTAAATGCATGTTTGGGACTGGATTTGGGACGATCGAATTAGTGCAATCGAAAGAAAATCTGGCCTGGTGTCAAGCCCATCTGCCCCTTTAGATCCCAGCAGTGTTGTGTGAGTGTCAGGCAAACAAGGCAGGGGAGTTTTCCTCACCAAGACCCTGCTGAGGAGGGTGAGAATTGCAGGGAGGTTGTGCACAAAATGCACACAGTGAGAAAAGTCAGGATAAACAGCTTTGTTTGCTTAGAAACTCAGCAGCAGTGTGGTCAGACTGAACATCCACTCTACTAAAAACACCAATTTGCCTGACAGATCAAAGTGCAAATGAAATTAGTGCAAGAGCTTAAGAATTAGTGCTAGAGATTAAGAAGAGCTATTTACATCTAGAGGCTGTTGTCAAAAGATTTTTTTTTTGCTAGGGACAAATTATTTTCTATTCAGCTTTTGGTCCTCTTTAACCTAGAATATGTGTTGAGGGCTCGGGTATCTGCTGCCCATTTGAAGCTTAGAAAGTGGAAAATTGTGTGATGCATTTCACTAAAGCTTTCTTGTGAAGGTGTGGATCCCGACTCTCTTCACAGGCAGAATTTTAATTAAAACTGATGCAAAACATTAATGGATTCTGAAAGGAGTTGCATAACAAGCTAATGATACTGAATATGTGATGAGGGAGAGCTGTGGAATAAGTTCTTTAAACTAGCAGACAGGTTTCTGGATTTAGGTGTGTGTACACTGTTTTCAAGGATGGATGATTGTCATGTTTGTATTTCATCTGTTTTATCATAATCACTTAAGTCTGTGAACCCTAATTTGGCTTTATTCTGGACATGAGCAAGTTTGAAGGAAGTTTCTAATGAGAATGGTTATCCAGAGCAGTGAGAAAGAGAACTAGATTGAGCTTGAAAAGTAGATAAAATGTAAGCTTCCAAGTAATGCCCTTCATCATCCAATTTATTGATTAGTCCAAGAAATGCTGAAAGGGGATATTATTGCTGCTTATAGATTGTGCATGTTTCTCCTGTACTTGTACTGAATTAATTTGATGTTCCCCCCAGGTTATTCTCAGGAGTGGGGAAAATAACTGTTTGTCCATCAGTTTATATGAGAATATAGAGGTTGTCTTTTGTCTGCAGTTTTGCAAGTATAGAATGGGATTTACTGCTTATGATATGCTGCTATACCTTGGTAACTGGTCAAGGTTTAAAAATTTACTAGACTTGTTGTCTGGAATCTGTCCCAGCCAGATTGGCAGGAACTACCTAATGTTTTGGAGATTTTTTTAGCTCACAATTTCCTTGTTTTTCTAAAAATTCAAGGCTTTGGGTGAAGTCTGTCTTTCCAGCTCTTTCTGTTGCATGGTATTTATAGATTTTCATTTTTATTTATTTTTTAAAAGTTCTGCATATTTGAAGTTTGTTGTAGGGAGCTTGGAAGTATGATGTGGAGGCTGTAGCAACTCTTTAGAAATAAAATGTTTTAGTAGGTGCCTGTTTGTTTATCCAGGACTCTGGATTTGGTTGTTCTGGTGGGCTCTTGGAAAATGTTCTGAGGTTCAAATTTTTTCTTTTGCTTTCTTGTTATGGAAAGTTGTCTGCATGCTTTGAAGTAACATCAGGCATTATGTAGAGTTAAAAGTATTACACATTTGTTAAAGGTCCAAATAGATCAACTTTTGATCTTTATGTGTAGCTTGTTCTGCAGTGCTCATTTGAATTGCTGTCACAGCTTTTAGTCTTCATCCTGCACAATGCAGGTTTTCAATATGATAAACCAGAGATTACTGTGTTGAATCTTCTGCAGTAGCCTCTCCAGCAGACCGATTTTTATTTTTTTTCTTAACTAGAGTTTGTAAATTTTCATTCCAGCTGCGTAAACTACCTTGCAGAGTTACTGAACTATTTTTTCCTCCTGAGAATGCTTTTCAAAAGTAAAATAGAACTTGGATAAATTTTTAACAAATTTCACTCGTGAATTTAGTATTCACTCAAGTTGTGTTAATCTTTCTATACCTTTAATTTCTTACTTTAGAAGATCATCTAAAATATTCTGCTTTCTTTGTTTTTACAGGTTGGAGTATAGCTCAAGTGTTGAGTCTATTTCTGAAAAACTAGTGCTATGTCATTCACGTGTAATGTTCTGTTTGATCAAATCCTGAACGCTTGTTTCTTCATTTTAATTAGTTTTGCTATTTTAATTCTGCCACTGCACTTGAAACTGTCTGTGCTGGGGAGGTTCAGGAGGAATCTCTTCATGGAAAGGGTTCTTGAACGTTGTAATGGACAGCTCAGGGAAGCAGTGGGGTCACCATCCCTGGAGGTGGTTGAGAAATGAGTGGATGTGGCACTTGGTGCCGTGGTGTAATTGACAAGGTGGAGATTGTCAAAGATTTTGGACTTGATCATCTTGGAGGGCTTTTCCAACCTTAATGATTTGGTGACTCTGTGAAACAAGGACGATAAAATTCTGTGCAGCATCATATGAAATTATTCAACAAATAGAGTTTGTGTGTGTCAGTTTCCCTTTACAGTGATGGATTCTGGTGTAGTTTCCAGCAGAAAGACTGCTGTCTGTGGGGAAAAAAGTTGAACATGGTCCACATGAGGTTGAATGTGGAAAAAAGAACTGAAGACTACTGATCTTGTGCAGCCTCAATACTACATTAAAATGTGGTGCAGAGATGGACTTCTCATAAGCTCCCTGCTATTGGTATTGAATTTAAGATACTTTTAATCTGAATTTTTCAGTTCTTGAAATCTAATTGTGTACCAACCTAGCTGGAGAAGGGTCAAGTCTTACATGTATTTTGCTGAGCTTTTGACCATGTTTTCCCCTAATGCAACCATAACTTTCTCTCTTACGCTGTTCATTTCTTAGTGCTTTAAAACGGTGCAAAACTGGAATTTCTTCTCCTTTGTTCATTCAGTCTTCTAGATAACTCAACATGGTGCTGTAGAAAGCTATTACTAATCACTGGGGGGTGATATTTTGACCAAACCAGAGAATTAAACTACCATGTTGTGAGAGAAACTGAAGCAACTGCTCTTGAGGCACTGGGAATTAAGGACAACCTCTTTGACACACTCAGGTCTCAAATGAATGTCAGTTCTATCTCCTTGACCTGCACCCCCTGAGCACTGATCCTACTGGGAATTGAATAGTAAGGGAGCTGTTCTTTTTTATTCCACAGCTGCCTTTGTCTAGCTAGTAACTTCTTCAAAGTTCACTTAACTAGGTAGAGAGAAATAACTTCTTGTTGTCTTTAAGCTCCTACCACTTTGGCAATTAGTAATTTTCTGCCCATTTCATGCAAGAATGCACATCACCAGAAACAAATACCCTACTGTTTTGATTCAAAATGATTGGCTGAATATCTAAGAATCATGAAAAATTTCTTTTTTTTAAGCCATTGATTGCTTCTTTTCCCCCCACCCTGTGACTAGCCTTAACATTTTGTAATATAACTGCCTTCAAAGATCTGGAATTTCTCCAGGCTTTAGATTGTATTTCTTAGAGAAAGTACAGGCAAGAGTCATGGAATTGGCTAGTGTACTAGAGGCAGGGAAATAATCCCAGAAAATAAAACAAACTTTTTTTCCCCCTTCATTTCCATATTTTTAGCAGATACAGACTAACCTTGTTGTGTTGACTTCATGGCCCTCAAAGATTATACCTTTCTGCAGTGTGAACTCCACTGCATCTTTAAACTTTGTTTCACAGAATCAAACTTGTGATGACAGTTTCGCTCAAGCTTTGTGTTTGAAGGTCTCAGGAATGGCAAATGTGAGGCCCATTATGGAGCAGGAGGAGGAGAGTAAAGCTGAAGTTGGAATCCTGCTCTTTTACAGGAATAGCAAAGAATGTCAGTGTCGGTAAGGGTCACCAAAATGTTGGGAAATAAGCTATGCAAAAAATGGGGTTAGATTTCTTTCCATGTATCAAGGAATTTAAAATCTAGGCAATAAGCTTTCACAAGGGGAGCTGAATTCCCAGCTTAGAGACAGTTACAGCAAAGGTTTCCTTAGTTCCTGATTCACAAAGCAAGAGAGAACAAATAACAGGGTGAGCATGTGTTTCTGCTCCAGTTTGGGAGATGCAGCCTTTTAAGAGAATGCTGAGCTCTTTTTCATGCTTTCTGAGAATTTCTGCCTAGTTTGCAATCAGTTTTCCATCACTGAGTTAGACTGAATCTTATGCCTTTAACTAACTAAACTCAGTTGATAGTTTTGTTAGTTTTTCAAAGGTAGCTGAAATTTATTGTTATTTTCTGAGGAAAAAAAAATTAATGGCTTTTGCTTTGATAAGGAAATGAATGTATCCTGCAGGGAACAAAGTGGTCTTTGCAAACAGACTTAAGAAAAAGGGCATTCTTGGTCTGGACAGTCTCCTGGTAAGTCTGTTAGTGGTTGAAAATCTGTCTTGAAGCCATAACGTCATACTATGGCATTCTTCATGTTAACAATTAAATACCATGAAGATCACTAAATATACATTCCTGTCAGAAAACACAAGATGCCTGCCTTAAAGTTCTTAAATTGGTTATCACGTGTCTCTTCTAGAATTTTAAATAAACATTTGTTTCTCTATAACTTTGGGAGAACTGTAGGTAATATGGGGATTTTATCATGTGGAAATCTAGCACAGATGTTTGGTATTACTTTTTTTTAAACATAGTGACCACACATTATTTACCCTAAGTACCATTAAGTATTTTTTTATTATTGCTATTAAAAACTTGCCTAAGGCAAAGTCCCACTAAGTCTCTAGTGAAGTCAAATGTTAAAATTCCAGCAAGTATTTTATTATATATACATACACGTATATTACACATGCCCTCTCTGTACAACATACAATTTCACTAAAACAAATTCTGAGATCATATAGGATTTTGATATACACATTTTAACTCTATCTTGCATGTATTCTTAAAATGTTGCTGCCCATGGTTTAAAGCTACAGCTTTTATATATTTAGTAGAAAGAAGAACAACATATCTTTATAATAATTTAAAGTGTGCTTCTAAACTTTCAAGGGTATTTTTTAAAAAACTTTGCTCTATCTTTGAACTCAGCTTGGTCAAATAATGAAGGCTGCTGATAGGATTTGAACTGCCATCATGAATTAGTTATTGCATGTTTTTAAAGTTATTAATGGAGCAAAGTTCCTTCTTCCACTGTGAATAGAACAGATGCCTTGCAGACTTTTGGTGTTTACTGTAAATGTCTTACACTGGAGCCAGTAGTAATTTACTAAGGAAATGCTTTATCGACACCAAACCTTTCTTCCCTGAAGTTGGTTACACAGATTAACAACCATTCTAGACTGAGCTTTTTTATTAGGTTCATTAGTGCCTTTTTCCTTTTATTTCTCCTGGCTCAACTCAAAATATTAATCTTATCAGTTGCTGTAAAGACAATTGCTTTTTATCAAAATATCAATAGTAATATGTGTTTTTAAGGTGACCCCTTAAGTATACAGAAGAGCTCTGCAGTGTTGGCAGTCACTGGAGACATGAGAAAGTAGACAGAACCTGATTATGCTCTAGAGAACAGTTGTTACTTCTAACACAGCCCATTCAGATTTTGCTGTGCCCTGATATTCTTGCCAGAGTGCTTGGTTGCAATAGTTTTTATAAGTCCATGATGGATTAGAAAGCTTTGTTCATTTAGAAATCAGTTTCTTTAAAAACAGGATTGACCTCCATGACATCACCACCAGTAGTTAGGAATCCCATATATAAGAAAGCTGTCAGTTTGAAACTGCTGTGTCTCCTAGTAACAACAAAAGAAATTATTTTTAGAAGAGAGAAAGATCAGATTTATGAATTAGCTAGGTTTCTGTGCCTTTCCACGTGTGGAGGTGATAAGTATTGATCCTGCCAGCATTCCTGGAAAGTGCATCCTTTAGAAGGCAGTCTGGGGACTAGCTTGAATTGCTGTATTTCAAGTAGTGGCCCCAGATGTAAAATACTTTGTCTTTGCCAGACTCTTTGCTCGGTTCATGCATTTGCTACTCGCTGGTTGCATGTCAAGGTTTTAGACACAAGGCACAATGAAATAGAGAAAAATGATCAATTTTGGTTTCTATGATAGATGTTTTCTTTCCTATTCCCTGTATTGTAAACATTCTGCCACTAATTTCTGTGCCAATAACTTCATTATTCTATAATGTAATTAACTTCCTCTAGCCTCATGTTCCTGTCCTTTTCCACATGCATGACTATAGCTTATGTAGGTGACTCATCAATACACATTGATATATTTTCTCAGAATCAGAACTGAATTTCCAGGGAAGGGGGGAGTTGGCTACCTCAAATTCCAATGTACACTTCTCTGATTTAGATCCTCTGTGTTAGCTAAGTTGGGACTCCTTTGTCTTGGGAAATGTTCAGCCTTTTACCTGGACTGGAAAACCATGTATTGTCACATGAGCTGCAGCTCCAGAAAACTACAACAGGCCAATCTCCTGCCAGCATCTACATATGTGTGGATATATATATGAACACATTTTTTCCTTTGCAAGGATGCAAAGAGTCAAAAGAAGAAAATGTGTTTTTTCAACTCTAAAAAAGGCACTCCTCCCACCCCCCCAATTTGCTAAAAAACAACAGTTTTTCATTTGCAAAATTCTTTCCTTGTACAAGTCTTAAACTCCATGCAAGAAAATGAATTTTGCCTTGGTACGTGCTGGCTCATTTTAGCAATAAAAGTGGAAGTTTTACTGTAGGCAGTAGAACATGGCTGATAATGTAAACCCTTCCTAAAGTTTCACCTAAAACACAGCTTGATGAAGGAAAAGTGTTAGATTGTTTTGTTAGATTAACAAAACAAAATTTCTGATTTAGTGAATAGATGATCATATCCTAATTTTATAAAAGTAGTTATTGGCTTGTGAGGCAATTCTGATAATAGGTAATTTTTATTTTTGTTGATGACAGTTTGAGCCTGGTATTCCAACACAATTATAGGGCTCTGAACATATTTGTTCACAAATATAAAATTTGATAATGGCTATAAATATATCTCATTTCACTATAAAGATTTGGCTAAAATATTAATGAATAACCCCAATGTGCTCTGAAAGACACATCCATATTTTTGGCGGATATGTTTGAAAGAACTGAGGACAAAATAATGTGGGTTTTGTTCTTTTTTTATTTTCCTTTTTTTTTTTTTTTTTGTCAAATTAGGTCAATGGGATTGACTGATTTAAGTGGTATAAGATTAGATTTAAGAGAATAAATGAATCCAGGCTTGGTTACTGCTCAGCTACACTGTTGGAAGGAAATAGTTTGCTCTAGCTTTTCTGTAGGTGGAGCCAATGTGTTCACCTGCTTGGCTTATCTCCATTTATCAGCACATCATCTTCGCCCTGAAACATAAACCTTTACAAAACCAGTGCAACAACCCAGATTTTTTAGAGCCATTTATGCATAATGAGTATATTTGGAATAGTTACTGGTTCTGTATGTCCTTTACTGCCCTGCTTTTTAAACAATTTACTTGAATATGTTCTTTTTAAATACACACTTCGTGTACTCTCCTAAACACTCATGATACTGGAAGATTTTGTGCATAGTCTAAGTTCTGCTGATATAATTAAAATAAAGAAAAATAATCTAATAATTGATAGAGAGAAATGCTTAGTCAGCTAATGGCAGTACTTGGTAATTGCAAACAGGTCCTTAGTGGTGTTTCACTGACTTCTGCCTACTGCATCCTCCATTAACAAACTTCTTATGCTGCCATTGCTCTGCAATGTTGTCTCATTCCTAATTCACTTCAAACCAGTTATGTGAAAAAACAGGGCTAATGAAGAGCCATTTATTAAAGGGAATGTGCCTCACATACCTTTCTCCTTAAAATCTGCATTTAGAGAATGCATTATTTTAATTTGCTAATAGATAATTAGCGCCTAGTTATGTTTTTGTAGTCACGCTGCTTTAATTGGCTTTGGCTCTTACACATTTTATTTGCCTCAATATAAATATTTTTACAAAAATATGTAGATCTTCAGTTTTAGATTTATAACAATGAATATAATCTAAAATGTGTGGGTTTATTTTCTTTAACTCATTATTTGCCTCAAAACTAAACATTGGAAAAAATATTTCACTAACACGTGATCTTTAGAAGGAGAACTTCAGGAATTTCTCAGTTCATGAGATCCTTCAGCAAGTTCCTCCAAATACTGAGTTAATTAAATTTCTACTTTACATTATCAGCTGAATTTTTACAGGGTTTATTAACTAAAGCTGTGGTCTTCAGATGCTGGGCATCTGATTACTAGGTATTTGAAAGTATGGGGAAAAATATGGGGCTCTAAATAATTCCTAAAAATCAGCCAGTAGCTAACTTGACAGATTTGCATCCTTCATGTGAAGCAGGAAGGCACTAGATGGCTCTCTTGAACGAGGATTGTGTTTCAGTCTTTTTCTCTCAGACAATCTCATCCTATTTATTTTTTATCGCTCATTTCACAATGGTAGAACTTGAAGTCAATGCAAAGACAATTCCACACAGATTTTATTTTAGTCTGTGATCGAAATGCAGTTTAGAATAGCCACATCTAAGAACCAAAGCAAGGAGACTGAAAAGGATAGTTCAGCTTTCTGCAGAAAATCAGGCATGCAGTCTGCAGGTATTAGTGGAATTCAGTCCCAATGTATTAGTCAAGGTTTAATTTAATTTACAAAAGCGAAAGAGCAGACTAAAGAGTAATTTTTCTCTTTGAATGGGTTGGAGTTTCACCATGTATCTGCTCAATTGTCTTTGCTATCATCTATTCAACATCTGTTTTGATGAAGAATTACAGTATCCTTGGGGAATTACCACACTGATGTAGCATTCATTCTCCTTTTTCCTCTAATGGAAGGTGCCTCTGCAGGTTTCCATAGCTTGAGCAACATAATGATGAACAAACTTGTGGTGGGAAATTTTTCTGGTTGTAGTGCAGTTACACATACATGCCACAAAAACTTTTTCCTCTTGTAGAGCTTTCTCACGAAGGAAGTGGAATCTTTATTCTATTTAAAAATGTACCATTGTAGCACAGGAGGAAGGATTTTTATTGTAGATACAGAGTTATCCCAACAAAAATGTTGGTCTGTTTCAGAGCCTTGGTGGACTGAACACCTGCATGTTTCAGAGCCAGAACAATCAGTTTGTTCTCACTTATTCCTGATCTGCCTGGAGAGAGTAATTTTCAGCTCTCAACTTGAAAATTGCATATTTTCGCATAGGAGGACATGTGGCAGAGAAAAGATTTTCTGCTGATAACAAGTTTCAGAAACCATTATCAAAATGTTACCTTTCAGCCTCTCAACAGTGTTGTGAGTGTTTACAGAGGTCTTGGCAGTGCTTCCTCCCCATCTGCATCATTAAGGCACAGGATGATTGGCCAGAAAAACGAATTCTTACCCAAAGATTGGGAACAGACAAGCATAGTCCCCCAGGAAAAAAAAAAGTTCATTTTAACACCCATGCAAATAATAGAATTTATCAAAACAATAATGGGCTTCAGAATGGTAAGACTGAGCTTCTGGAAGGATTCCAAATCAGGGTGACTTCAATAATTTATTTCTGGTGTGTCCTTCAGCAGGAGGGACTTTCTTGTCTCTGTCACATGTATCTGGAAGCCTGGTGCCACATGCAAAATTTTTCTTTAATTTATTAACCATTTTTTCTGAATAGCTAACATTCCAGCAGTGTAAAAAAAAAAAACTTGCTTCAATATCCAGAAAATCTGAGTGGCTTTTGTGTCTGATAGAAAAAATAGAGTTAGAAATTTTCATAAAAACATTCCTTTTATTTCTTTGACTATAATATATGAATACATTATTAGCAAGCTGAGTATTCCTAGTATATGAATTTATGGTGGTTGAACTTCACAAGAATCTTTCACTCAATTTTGTGGAGCTTTAGCTCTAATGTCAAAGATATTTGAATATTTCCTATGATCCCTTCCTGCTAGAATCATTGGGCAGTAGTAACAGAGATGAACTCCATAAGTAAGGGAAAGTGTAGGCTGTGCAATTACAAATGCCAGCAAGCAGGGTTTGGAACTGGTATGTGAATCATGATGTTGTGATATTTGTGAAATGCTTAGCAGTTATTTACAAAATGCCGACAGTTTGAGCAGAAGCTCTCCTGGGAAGAAAAGCAAAAGAGCTGGCTTAACATATTTAGTTTGCCAGCTGTAGGAGTGATGCACTCTTTTTGAATATTTACTACAGAAAAGTAAAATTTAGGTGATTTAGAGCATGAAGGAACTTAAGAAGAAAGCTTGTTTTGTCAGATTGAAAAAGGTTTTATTCATGATTTGAAGAATTGCATCTGCCATTATGGCAGCTAAATTTCTTTGACTGTGTTCCCTCCAGGTCAAAATTAGGTATTGTAAACCTGGCAGTCATTAATGTTTCTGGTCTTTGACTGGACCAGCTGCACCTTGAGGTTGCAGTGACTCACACATTTCTGAAAGACCTGCAAGAATTCTTTCCATGAGAACATCCTCCCCTTCTTTTTCAGAGCCGAGTGAAATATTCCAGATCTAATGTACTGAGGTTCTTTGTCTACCATCCCTTTTCCTTTTCACTTTGAAGGAGGAATTCCTTCAGCAACAATTCCTTCCTCCAACAGCCAATGTCAGGCTGAAACAACTGAGGCTTTTCTGTGAGACTTTTGGCCCACTTTGGTGTTTACTGTGTGTCATTAGCAGGTGATTCTGATGAAGCCATACTCAAAACACTCGCCCAGGATAAGTTTCAGAATTACACATTTCATCAGGTTATTTGCTAACCTGTATTACTTTTGAGACACATGGAAATAATGAAAAAACTACATGTCACTTTAAGATATCAGAAAAGTCCTTTTTATTTGAAGGTTTGGAGCTCTTCTTCCCCAAACTGTTAGTCCTAAGGACAGCTTAAAAATTTGACTGTTTCTCTGAATACTCGTTGAATTAGTGGGAAGTATCTGTCTCTGAATATATTCAGAATTTTTTGTTCCTGAGGTGTTACACAGTGCTTGGGATTTACTGAGAGGGAAACACAACAACAAGCATTTTCTAATAATTCTGAGGAAGTGATAATACCAATGCTTCTGTCATGAATGCTTCAAATGCAAAAGCAGCTCTTCTTTTGTGACACAATAAAATTTGTGTAAATTAAAAAATTGACAGTTACTGTGAAGGAGAGGCAGTATATACACAGAGCATGTTGAAACTGTGCAGTCTCTTGCAGAACACCTGGCAGTTGTAGAGATATACTGCAGAAAACAGATTTTCCAATGCCTTCTGAGTGAACAGCCTATCAAAAGGCTAGGAAAAGGAAATATCTTTAAAAGTTTTCATTGTATTCTCAGCTGTGTTAAACCAATTTATTAAAATAGTGAATTTATGCACTCTGGTACCTGAACAAAGTAATCTGTGTTGGGATTGTTCAATGTGATGACAGAAGTGGAAGTCATTATTACATTACACTTGTATTTCTCCTTGCTGGCAAGTTCCTGAAGGACATGAGACTTTAGATGTTGCACACTCAGAGACAGAGTCTCACCTAACCTGGAAACCAGCAAGATAAAAAAGCAGGAAATGACCTGTAAAGAACAAAGTTCTTTGGGATTTTCAGGGACTGGTTGGGGATTTCTTGAAAAGAAACTGAATTAATGATTGATAGTGGAGGAAGTAGTGAAAGTAATGAGGTGTCATTAATTTTTCATAATTGTCAACACTACAGGTGATAACTGGAAGCAATATATTGCTTTGTCTTGAAAGCACATGTCAAAAGCTGTTTTAGATGTTATTGTACCATAACAGCTGAGCAAAAATATGTGCTTATATATGGATCCGTTAATCTTGTCTAATTTAATGCAATGAGAAATCAAATCTTAACTTTTTTGTTTGTTTTCTTGGTTGGGTTTAAATGAGCAAGCGATTCTTTGACTTTTTAGTGGTAGTCTGTCTTTCTTTAAGTGTTAAGATAAAATAGCACTGAATTAAAAGATGGTCTTAAACTATTCCTTTTTTTACTAGCACATGGACTGTTACAGTACAGGCTATAATTTATATATTTATTTTTTAGTGGGCCATCTGTTTATGTACTATTACTTAATAGCAAGGAAAAAGAGAGAAGAGTCAAAAACGTCAGAAAATAACTGAGAAAAGTCTTTTACTGCAGCTTGGTGAGTGGCATGTGAAAAAGACAAGTTCTTCACTGACTTTTAGACTGTGTGGACATTATCACAGCAGAAGAATAGCTTTGGAGCTAAGGACTTAGTGCTGAGGATATTTTGGGGGTATATACTGGGTGGTTTTTTTTCCATATCTCACTCTTTTCAAATAGTGAGAAGTTGTTTTTGTGCTTTCGCTCAAACATTTACAGTGTGATAGATATTGAAAGAAAATACAATTTGACAAATAAATACATATCTTTCCAGAATAAAATTCAGAGTGTAGCACTAATTTACACTTTAATTAAATTACAGGAGTCACAAAACTTTTTAAGGGCCTATTCTATAATGTAGGAGCTGGATTTTATTTTGCTTTGGAAGGAGAAATACAAAAGTCAAAACTATAAAAGTCTGTAATATGTTTGACATACTGTACTGGAGATGATGGTTTTACAGAACTATTTCCATAGTCCATTAGGCTGTAGTGTTGCTCTTTCATAATTCCTATTACTACAATACATTGTTTAGTTCATGCACACCATATTTAGTCAATAAACAAACATCCAGAGCATGTGGAAAGTTCATTTTCTGGAGGTTTTGGAAAAATCTAATTATATGAGATAATGTGTTACGGTAATGCAAAAGCTGAAGTATAAAATACATTCACTTGTAACCTGAGCAGTGCCCAGACTGCTTTCTGTTAAATGTTTTCTGTTGGAAATTACTGGCATTAAAATCTCAGCAGTTTTTTTCTGATGAAAGGAAACCCTTTGAATGATGCTGTTATTATGGTTTTACTTTAAGTCTTGACAAAATCTAATTTCATAACTTAGAATATTCAAGATGCTTTGTTTTCCTGTAATATTACCAGAGAAGTGATCTGAGAAGTAGAAGTGAGGTGTACCTGTTTCAGATTTTGCTTGGCTTCTTTGAACAGGCTCTGCTGGTATTTTAGGGTATTTGGAACTTGATAGGACACAATCTTAATTTCTTTATGGTTGAAGGACAATGAGCACAATTTGAGAAATAAATTTTAGAAAATGAAGACAGAACAAGATGTGTTCATGGCCTGGACCTTTGAAGCCCAGTGAGCTTTATATGTATTCATGTAAAAGTACAGCATTTGTGCTTCGATAATGTGCAAAATCCCTACAATCTGCAAAAACGGGGGAGAGTTCTCTTTGTGACACCTCAGTGTACCATGAGGCTTTTATTCCTCTAACTCTGCTAAAATGGTAAATGCCTTTTACATAGCAGCTTGGGATTTTCCAGAGTTACGGGAAAGAAAACTCAGTAGCTTTCCAGGAGTTTGACAGAAGCTCTGCATTCATGGCAATGTCGTGTTTCCCAGGCGGAAATTTCGGGATATTTTAGGATGTGCAGCCCCAGTGAAGGTGGTCAAAGTGTCTCTGAGCTGCTCAGGAATGGAAGGGTAGAGTACACTCTGAACATCCTCATTCAACTGAGTTCCAAGAGGAATACGAAGAATCTTCTGTGATTCAGATATTTTTTAATTTTGAGGACACACTTGGTGTCTTAGTGCTGGCAGTATTAGAGGCACTTCTGAACATGTGCAGAAAGGAGGTGATTGGCTCCTGCAGTTCCTGCCACCATTGCAAGGATGTGTTCATGTAAATGTTGTATTCTGAGTACCTATACTTGAAAATTGCAATTAAATCTCTGAGAGACTTACTTTTTAGATATCCCACCTTTCAGCCATGAGAATATCCAGAGTTTTTGGTTTATATTTGAGTTTCTCAGATTCTGAAGTCACAGGTCTTTGGACAGTGAGAGAAGCCCTTGAGGTTATTTGTATAAACTGTGTTATCTAGAAAATAATTTGCCTGCTCTATCCCACTACTGCTGCTGTGTCTGAGTAGTTCCTCTGTTCTTTAGGCTTTACCCTGAGGCAGTGTCTCTTCTCACTCAAGCTTGAAAGCTCTGATCTACTGTCACCTCAATCCATATTTAATGACCTTATAGAGCTAATCTAATAATAGAAGTACAGAGTCTGCTTTTTCCTCAGCTGGTATCTGCAGATGAAGGAAACTTTTACAATTCAAGTGTGTTTAGGTAAATAATGATTGACAGCCAAATGTGGATATAAACATCTCAACATTTAAATGTTGGTAATTGAGTATAACCACATTTCAACACTGCCTAGAACATTTGGTGTGCAACTATTGGAAACCCATATTGCCATCAGGAAAAACCTGCCTCATTAATAAGGCTGGAGAGTGTCAAGTAATTTAAGGTAAAAGTAATTAATATGAATCTTAATTATTGAAAAAAATTCCACCCCAAAAGAACACAACAGTCAACCCCCTGAGAAATGCATAAGCAAAACAGTGTGTTAAACGTTATCTTTAATTCTAACTTGTAAAGTATCGTCTGTTTTGAATAAATAATTGCAAACTAATTGTTTACAACCAGGTAAGCTGTGATAATTGAGTTGATTGTCCAAGAAGTGTTTTTGAAAGCTATTCTAACAGAAATTTTATAGCATTTATTATTGCTCAAGAAGTGAGATAAAGATTCAGTTCTTTGTATAGGTAGGAAAGCGAACCAACAAGTGAAATTTTGAATCATATTCAGGTCTGTTTCCTGAGCAAGAAAACCCTCATTAACTTGACCATTTCTCATTTTGTGAACCAGTCATTGATTAATTCAAAAGAACCCCATAAAATGGTACTTGTTCTGTATATAGGGATTGTTCTGTATGCATACATCTGCAGCTGGGGAGAACATCAGGGTGTAGCAGAAGAACTGAAGGGGGGCCCTCAGGGTGGCCCATTCCTTCCGGGGAACCACAGAAGTCCTACCAGCCTTTCTGTGGTAAGTTTGCTCCAGTGAATGAATCATTTGTCAGTCACACTTGTATTTATGTTTGTGATCACAGAGCTGACAATTTGTGCATGTACCTGGGATTATTTTTGTTTTCTAATTTTTCACTTAAATTTATTTTGTCATTATATTTTAATTTCTTGTCTTACCTTTTGTTTTAAGGGGTTGGATAATGCTGTGAGCTACAATCAATTTAGGGTTCTTTTTCCCTTTTCCTGTCTTGCAGATACCTAACATCTGGTAGGAAATGTGTTGCATAGGAGGAAGGTCAGAAAAAGAAATTGATGATTCCAACATGAAAGACTAAATTGAGGCAGGTAATGATGCAGTTCCTTGGCTTGTAATTCTGCCCATTTGATATGAGGCCTACATAGTAGCTGCTTTTTAGAATGCTGCATGATTCATATTAATGAAATAAAGCACAGAATCACAATCATTTTACCTAATTGCTTTGTGAAAAAAATAAATCACCTTTGTACTATTCTTTCTCTTAGATCATCCCTGTGATGAGATCATCCTGTGTACCATCAGTTTCCTCCTAGAAAACATGAACAATAAGAGGATCAGAAGAAGCCTGCGAAAAGGATTATGTTGCAGTCTTTTTTTTCCTATAAAAATATGTCCTTATGTTGTAAACTGTTCTAAAGAAAATGCTGTCATCCAAATGCAATAAGACAAAGAGTTTACAATAAAAGTATATAAAACATAGTTATTTTTAAGTATGTTTTTATTACAAGTGCAAAGAAACTTTGGCATTAGGTTTTTCATGGAATAATACACTTCCAAAAGTGTGTTTACAGAGATTTGGGGTGTGGAGGACTTGAGCAGTGAAAGAGACAATTACAGATAAGAGCTCCAACTTAGAATGATGCTTTACTTTGGCATGTTGGCTACTAAAGGAAAGTGTTACACCTATTTCCTTTTTATTGCCTCTAAACACAGTTAGATCCTCAGAGTATCTTTTAACAGATTTGCATATGATTTAATCTGCAATGCCTTTGCTGCTGTGATGTCACTGACTAGAGTTACACCTGTGCTTGTGTAAATAAAGTCAAACCATTGGTTCACAGACACCTGCCGAGAGCTGAAGTTCAGCCTTGCAATCCAGTCTTCTGAAAAATTGCACAGAGCAATATCCAAATAGAAAATGAACAATGCATGTAAATGCAGCCTTTAGCATGCTGAGGTACTGTGGACCTGTTCCTGAAGATATTGCTGTTAGGTAGGAGTTGATGCCAAGAATTCTTGACATTTGTGGGATAAGTCCATCAGCTGGCAGGATTTGTGAAGAAATGATTTTGAAAATGGAGGCTGTGTGGTAAGACATGGGGGCCTGGAAAACCTGCCTGACTCTATTGTGAGAGTCCACAGAGAGCTGTAAATAACCAGATAGTATTTAACCAAGAAGTAATGCAGTAAGTAAACTATGGAATAAATTGTTTCTGTAATATGTCAACAGAGTTATGTAGTTGGCAATTTTCCACCAGCTAACTTTTTATACTCTCTAGGTTTTAGTTCTTACTCCAAACAGTTTCTGTCTTCTCTGTACTGTTAACCTACATCTTATAGTTTTTAACCCTTAAACTATTTAGAATTCTTTGTTTTGAATTATCTTGTGCCAAAATGTCTGTGTTTATAAGCTTTGTTATCTAATGTCACTAGAGCTTGGGTAGTGGTTATTATCAGCCTACTCTATATTTAAATTAAGGAAAATCTTCCAATTCATAGACCTGCTGGGTAATTTAGCAGATTATTTTTGTCATTTAATGACAATATGGTACATTCTGTATTTGTTGAGAGCTTCTAAATGTAGCTTAAGCAGCTAATTAAAACTATGGAACATATATGAATGGCATTTATACCTAGAATGAAGATTTGGCACTTTCAGTGAGTACTATGTGCTTAAACCAGTGACAGATCCAAGCTCCCTAATGATTTACAGAAGGCCTAGATCAAATTCCTCACAGGGATGTTTGGGAAGGCATAGAAAATAAACTGCCACATTTGAAAGAATTGTTAGTACTGACCTTGTCTGAGCCTATAATAACTTAAGAAAGAGATATGAAATAAATGTGAAATTAAACATTTTGGGCAGTATTGAGGTGAAGAGTTGTTGCTCTGTAGTGTGAAGGGAGTATGGAAAGAAAAGAATAAGTTAGCATGAGTTTATAGAATCCCTAAAGAGAAGCTTCAGCATTGACAGATGCCACTCCTAACAGAAGTATCAGAAGAAAAGTGCAAGAATTGACAGATGGATAAAATATAAGTATATTTAAGCAAAGGGTGATAGCTCATTGCAGCCTCAGTGCATAGAAATCTTTTGTTAACTTGATACTCATCAAATTAACAGCATTAATAAGTTTTCTAAAAACTAGGCTTAAGACTAAATGATGAAATAAAATGATTTCATCCCCTAAAATATAATGATCTTTAAAGTGAAGACTTGGCAAGGAACTATTGAGTGAAATTTCATAGTTTTCACTTATTTAGCATGTATTGCTCAGTTATTTCAGAGCTACATTATTAATAAGTTTGTGAGATGTTTTTTTTGAAACTTACTTGTAAGTAAAAGGTTGGTTCTCCTTTCTTGTCATGCATATCATAATCCATGTGTCAGCACACAGACCACAGTTTTCTCTGTTTTTCTGAGTTTTAGGTGATAGAATATTATGCAAAGAATTCATTCAGTGTGCACTTACGAATTTTCATTTTGCTAATTTTACCAACGGTATGTAGATGTGAAGTATTAATATATTTATTAAGAGCTAAATAGAGATCAAGAATTTTTCAGATTTGCTCTTCTGATTATGGCTAAGGATTCTTTAGCAGCATACTGTGCTTTCCAAAGATAATTGCTCTTTTGAAGTGAAACTTTACAAATCAAATCTCCATAGTAACACTGGGGATTCTTCTGCCACCCTGTGCTGTGCAAATTTCCTTGTCAAATGGCAGGTGGCTTTATATTTGCATAAAAACAATCTTTTTCATGTTGTTAGAATGGAGAAGTAACACCAACACTTTTATTGGTCATTTTGCTTATAGTAGTACATATTATATATAATTTCTCATTTACATTGCTGGTATTTTATATTCTTGGCATTTGTGAGCATATGAACAAATATGAACTTGGCATATGAACAAATATTCATTTGTTCTGAAATGGAATTTTAGCTAGTAGTTGTACTATAGAACATGTTTAGTTCAAGACAAACCTTGAAGAAACAGCTTATTGACTGAAATGACTTTTACAAGAGTCTTTTAAGTCAGGTTGAGGATTCTGTTTCTGTTCTACATATCTCTGATCACTAATGAGATAAGTGACATTTACCTGTCATGGGGATTGCAAGCTAATTGAATCAAAATGGCATAAAAATAATCGCTCTAGCTCAAATATTTTCATAAAAAATGAGTTAAAATTGTTCATCCAACTCTTATAAATAAAAACCCTGAATTAGCTGTGATGTCAAGGAGTACATTGCTGTCAATACTCCCCTAGGAAGCAGTGCATCCCCTGTGCTGCTCAGAGGGTGCTCAGCTGAAGGCAAGCACTGTGTGTGCTTTCCTGATGCTGGAAGGAGGCACTTCTGGGGATTGCTAAATCTGTGGGTCCTGGCTACTGCTGGCACATGAGGTGTCCCATGAGTTGTCTTTCACTGTCACAGCTCTCGAGTGGCACTGCCAGGGTTGTGCAGTCAGACTGGGTGGATGAGGTGGCTCTGGGTGGAACACAATGTGTGTTCTGACCTACCTTCCCACCTTAAAGTGAGAGGTTGATTTAATGGATGATCAATATGCTGTAGGAATGTGTCTGCTTACGTATGGGAAATGTCTGTATTTTTACTCTCTAGAGAAAATGAAGCATTTAGATATTTGTGATATCTGCATTCAGCATTTATCTTGATACACAGGGAACCTTTTTTTAAACTGTGCCTCAGCCCCTGGTATATAAGTATTCATGTCAGCAAATAGATACAGAAAAGCTGAAGTCTTTTGAACTGTGTGAGGAGGTGGTGTCTTGCTCCTTATATTGCGCTGAGGTAAGAAAAAGGAATAAAATAAAAAGTTTCTTTTCCCTTTCTTAAAGAAAAACTATCTGTGATGTGAAGTGTTGCTGTTTTTAAGAGACAATATCAGACTTTTCACTCTGCCATAATTTTAGAACAGATAAGGATCTGTTGTATCTTTTATGCAGTGATAAAACATGTTGGTGGGTTTTTTTTTCCTGATCATATTTTTAGTTGAGTGGTTTTTTTCTGTTCTGATAAAAAGGGAAGACTGGTAGAGGAAATTTGAACAGATGGATTCAAGTTACCAAGCAACACTTAGTTTCCCAGGCAATGGAAAGAGAATTGGAGCAGGTGCTAAGTGGATTTTATTTATTTATTTTTAAATTATAATTGTGAGCTGATGTATGAATTTCCCATTTAACAGACTCCTGTCAAACCTCATAGAATGATAAATACTCAATTATGTGACAATAACTACCTGTGCAGGTTGCTTCCTATGGGACTTGAACAGTTCTTCTCTGTAGTTGTAACACACACAGTCTGTACAGCAAGGCTGTTGTAGAGGACATTGGTGTTGTTTGCTTCACTTCAATATTCTCATATACAATCAATTCTATTTCTCTGATTTCAATATATTCCTGCGATATTGGGTTTTGGCTCTTCTGCAGACTATGTTTCAGAGTGAAATAAGTGTTCTCCATTCTCATATGTTTAGACATTGGCCCTACCTCTTCACTTTTGAGAAAGATTGACATGGTTGGTAAATCTCAACTGATAGGCAGAGCTGCATTAAATTGTGCGTGCCTTGAATTCAGTTTCTAGTAGGTACACAAATAGGATGTTTTTTTACAAAGGTCAGTGCAAAATACTTTCTTCCTTTTTTTTTTAGTGGGGCTGTGGTGTGGTGAGTTCTTTTGGCAAGTATAACATTTTAGCTTTAAGTTAAAAAGCATGCTGTTTACAAGTTTCTTTTTTAAAAAAACAAAGCAAAATGCCCACCTGCCAAAGCGTGCCCAACACCCAAATTGTGTGAAAAACTGTCCATGTTTTATCTCTTTAGGTTAGTGCTCTCATGTCCCTCTCTGCCATACATTTGCATAACATAACAGCTATATACAACACTTGGGAATGTAGGGATGAAATATGGGCCTCTGACAAACACCACAAATATCATCACAAAACGTTATTTGCATTTAAAGAAAACTTGCTGTACCACAAAGAACTTAAACATTTGAAGTCTTATTAATTCTGATGTTTGCTGGCTTTGCTGATTAAGTTTAAATACTAAATAGCCTAAGCCAGCAGTAATTTTAAATGCATGTAAGTAAAACCCAGCCATATTTAGAAAAGCACTTCCTGGAGAATTAGGGAACCGAAAATCAAAACCATAAATAATTTTAGCTAGTGATTTCACCAAGTCCACGTGAAGGGAAAAGAGACATGAAACAGTAGGCTGGAAAAGGTAACAAAACCCCAGCATATCCATTAGTAAGTATTGAAGTTAATAGATGCAACTATGCTTTTCAGAATAAAGTCCCGTGCTAATGAATTGAAAGTGTTACTGCAACACAGGACTGTGCATCCCACAGAGAATGCCAACACTCCCCTGGGCTGGCTCAGGCTGTTTGCAGTGATTGATGTTTTATCAATGCTAAGTTTATAAAAGGATTTCTACCAGACAAGTGAACAGCATGTTTGAAGTTCTGTGCTTGTTAACACCAGCTAACACATTCTTCAGTAACCTTAGGAGATCTGTGCAGCAAGTGTGTGAAATATGTCATACTTCTGGCTCTGAGTTGTCAAGTGTGACTCTGGTTTTCATAGGGCTATTTTGCTGCTATTTAAGAAGTAAGTTCTTAATTTAATAATTTATGCTGTTTTTCATCTGCGTTCAGGCTGAAGAGGAGGCTGGTGCAGAGTAGAAATTAAGCAAGTATTGCTGGGTGTGTGCATAGCTTGAAAGGTGGGGAAAGCGCTTAACAGGATATCACCCTTTGTCTTTTTGTTTTTCTAGAACAGAACCCTTGGGTTTCAGCTTGCTTAAGGAAACTGTCAGGAGGTTAGCTGTATGAATATGGGAAGAACTATTGGAAAACTGTTTTCCTGTACTTAGATGAACTGGCCTACAGAAGTACAACAAGCACTCTATGTTGGCTCTGCTGGTAACATCTTACCGCACAGTATCGTCCACGTTTAAATGGTTTTGGTTTTTTGTTTTCCATGACAAGTGGAGCTGGCACACAGCACCATCTCTACTCTGTGTTCATTGTTTTAGGGTTGTATTTGGTAATCTTTGCCGTGGCTTTACCCTTTTAAGCTTTGCCTGTGTGCTTTTGATGGCAGGAGCAAGGGAAGTCTATTCTTAGTTACACCCTAAGGTGGAATTCCATTATTACTCCATGGTTAGTGTTACACTTATTGTAAAACTGATGTGATATTGCTTTCTTTTTCAACCTTATTAAAAAATTTCTTTTGTGTGCTCAGGATTCTAAATGGGAGGGAAGCAGTGGAAATAAGTCTTTAAAATCATGGATTTGTTGGATAAGGATTTTTTAAACAGTGTGGATTACCCAAGGATTTGTTACAATAAAGATTTTACATTTTAAGAATTTGAAGATGTGATTTTAATAAAAGATAGTCTTCTAAAAAAAGATCCCCACACCCAAACCCAAATACCTAAAAATCTTGGTTTATAACTCCCAACAATGTTCCATTCATGTTTCCTACTGCAAATTAAGTGACTCTTTCTAGTGCACCTGGGTTATTAATAAATGTCTATTTAAACATTTAGCATAAAAAAAAAATTGGCATGTTTTCCCATGCAGTTTTAAAACTTTAAATGCAATGCTAAGAGAAAGATTTTTAGCCAAGATGTTTCTACAGTATATTTGCTTTGCAGAAGTGTAAGCAGCAGTTGAAACTTCTGTTTTGTGATTCTCATTGGCTACCCTGAAAACAAATATATTGGCTTCCTTTGCTGCAGGAATGGTATGGGTTCTTAAAGAAAATGGTGAAATGGGAGAAAACTGTTCATCATTAAAGTTTCTTTTTCTGAAGCTATGTGTGAAGCAATAACTTTTCACCTTTTCCTAAATTTGGAGAAGTAATTTTGGTAAGAGGAAAAGAGATTAATGATACTGTGCAAAAAAGAAATGATCCCCTAGAAGTTTTATTCCTTCTATAAAGAAAAGAAATAAATTTTCAAGAATTCTGGTAAAAGCAGAGTTTCAGTAGCCCCTTTCAGGAAACATTCTGTGTGCTTTCAATTACAAACTAAATTGTCCCACATGCATTTCAAGCTCCATATACAAATCGCGTTTTCACTTGAAACTTTTTCTATGTGGTCTCTTGCCAGAAGACACTCTTCCAGTATGACAACACACGTGGTTGCTTTAGGTGTTTTTTGACATACAAGTCAAAGGAAAGCTGAGTTTCTTAATGCTCAGATTATTTTTCCTCACAGTCTGCCTTTAGGCACTTCAGTAAAACATTCTAAGTCTCTCTTACGTGCATGAATTCAGGAAAAAATGGAAGTTTGATCATTGCAAAGAAGTACTTTGGCTAATGATTGAATATGGTGGATTTCAACTGGTGTAAAAACTCCTCCTTTCTTTCTCCTACTTTTTATGTCTCCAAGTTTTTTAATGTAGGCCAGGAGTGGTGTTAGACTCATTGTTCAAGAGTAATACAGAGGCCATTGAGATTATTGGACTTATCCATGGTGATGGACGATTGATCTTTGTTTTATAGTTTAGTGTTGGTGCCTGATTAATGCAATTTCATTCCTATTCATCAAAACTCATATCTGTTTATTTAAAATGATAAATGGAGAGAGAATTAGGCATGTATCTGAGTATTTTGCTTAACTGCGAGAACTTTACAAATTTAAATACACCTAATTTACAAAGAAACTCTGCAGAACTTTTGTAGCTATCGGCTCTTCATATTTCCTGCAATTTTTCATTTCATGTCCATATATGCACATTTTCATTTCTTCAAGCTATAAGATTTGTTGGGATTTGACAAAATTTTTTTATCAGGTTCTCCTAGAGTTCAAATACCTGTAATGGTGAATTTTTAAGACAGTCCATGGTAACATGATTTTTAGAATCCTTTCCAATAACAGGGCTCCTTTTTCCTGCTCACTGGAGACAGACATGGGAATTTTGTCTTGTCAGTTTATGGTTTCCAGAAGGATAAAGAGTTTGATCAGGATTTCTTAAATACTTTCATTGAAATTACTATGAAACGATTTTGGCTGGGGGTAGATGTGAATAGTTAGAAAACAGAGGAGAGCAGATAAGACTTAATGTTAAGAATGAATTAATTCCTGCATGTTACATTTTTCTAATATTCTGGTTAAATCGAATTTGATCAGTGTTTCTAATGGTATTTTTGGCTGAAGAAACACTACTGTTTAGACACTTTAGGTAAGTGCTGTGCTTTTACTTAAATGATTGATCGAAATATTAAAATACTGCTGATCTAAATTTTAAAGTTCAGACAAACTGATCCTGTAGAAGAACTACCAAGGCTTTCTTTTCCAGGAGAATGGAACCAGTGTGCCTTGAGGTGTTTGAGAGAACTAGCAGCTCCTACACCATTGCCTGCTGTGATTTATAGATTTGTGCATTTTGTCTATGATGGCAAAAAGCTGGATTTACTGACACAATGGTTTCTCATGCCAGTTTTTATGCTGCCTTTTAAAATAATTTTTCTTTTTTCTTCCACTGTTTATTTGGTTGATGGTTTTATTCTTTTCATGTCTTTATTTTTCAGAAATCTTGAATTTTGTGTTAATTTTTAAACATCTAGTTTATGATTCCACTTTCCTTACATTCTTTAATCAGTAGATGAATACCAGTTGAAATGCCGATGCTCACTGATAGTTTCACACCATCTCTAAATTGCCTGTTTTTCTGAACATTTCCTTTATAGCACTTTGTGTCATTATTTAGGCAGTTCTACCTAAATAAAGGTAAAATCTTGAATTACATTGACAGTGTTGGTATCATCGAATGAGAACAACATAGTCTCTGATGTCTTGGGAGCCATAATAAAATACTTCAGAAACAGAGTAAAGAAGGATCAGTTTGCAGCACCCTGACTTTCCTGCAGCCAAGGAATGAATTGTCTTTTGATAAAATTGGGATCAAACCACAGTCTTATTTGGGTAATTAGTATTGGGTTCAAATTATGCTATGTAGTGGGGATTTTCAGCACCAGTGAATAATGACAAAATTGTACAGGATCTTCTTATCAATTTCTGAACAAAAGAGTAGAATTCATCTTCTACCAATACTTTAGGATTATACAATATAATCTTTCTCCTCTTTGGATTTTTTTTTGGTGTTTAAATTAGTGGTAAAATTGTGTGCTAAAGTTACTTCTGAGCCAATAAAAGATGCTAACCTAATATTGTGAAAGGACAAAATAATGGCCAAGTTTGGGTTGAGACTCATTTTAGTCTAAAAGCAAAGACTATTAAAGTTACTGTGAAGATGTGATTACCTGTCAGTTTTGTGGGGGTGTGTTAATCACCTTGACAACTGAACATCATGAAATACAAGGTGTGGGCATTTGGTTACACAGAATTGTAATTAATTTGGATGTGCAAAGTGGTTACTCAGAAATACTACTAATTGCAGATGTCATGTAGAGGGATATAAAGAATATATATGCTTTTATAAATGATAGCATCTCTGAGAGATTTTTAGCATAGGCTTTGATTGTTGCAGAGATGATGACATGAGTACTTTGTTGTGGATATAAGTATCAGGACTTTCAGTGAGTACAGTTTAGGTTAAAAGGAACTATCCCTGATAAGTTTTTTTTCCTCCCCCTCCCATTTTCTTATTTGTCTCCTTGGGCTTTTTATTAAAACAAACTGAAAACAAGAAAAACGCATCATTCTAGAAATGATGTAATGGATAAAAATGTGGTTTCCTTAGGCTATGAGGACTTTCTAAAATCTCCAGAATATCTCTTGCTTAGCTGATCAGGCAAATTTGAAAGCCTCCAGATGACCTCAGATAGTAAAACAACCAGTGTAGGGTATCATGCACATAAAGTGTATCCTTAAATTAGTACCCCAAAAATATATCCCTGAATCAGGTACCCCAAACGAAAAAGCATGTACATAGAACAACATAAATTCAAGAACTGAGCCTTGTGGGAGTCTCCAAACATTTGAATCTGATTGGAAGAAAACCCACACAAAATAATAAAGTGGGAGTCATTTTCTGATCTTCTCCAGAATCCTGAAGTCTGCTTCATTTTACCATCAGGGATAGAGAAGAAAAGCTTTTAAGTCAGCCAGCATCAGATTGATTCATAAAGCAAACAGGAAAAGTATTATGAGGCAAGGCTTCATGCTATGATAGACATCTCGGAATATGCATCTTTGGCAATCTATTCATCTTTGGCTAAGGGGGTGGAAACTCTGGTTTGTCTCCCTGGGTAATGTGTGGAATCCTGTTTATATTCCAGCTCAGTTTATATGGCCTTGGGGAGCAAAGTCTGGTCTTAGAATTAGCTGTAATTTTTGCTGATCTGATAGTGGAATGACTTTTGTATAACTGTATGACAAATCCATGACATACTCTTATTTTTTACAACATTTGTGCAGTGAAGGTACTTGTTTCATCTCAGACAAACAGCTGGTGGTGATTGAGAGACTCCTTGCATAGGTGATTTGCAAAGATTTTTTTTTTAATAATATGGAGATTCATATTTAAAAAAAACAAGGAAAAAGGACTAAGCAGAGATTCTATTTAATAAATGTAGAAAGAATTTCATAAATGCCAAGGCATTTGAAAAATACTTAAAAGTGTAAGTTCACTGTTATCTGTTAGAGGTAGATTAAATAGATGTACATATATATATTTAAACTACCTGCAACTATATTTATATATACATATATATACACACATATATTTAAATGATATCATACCTGCAATATACTTAATCTAATAAAAAAGTATTCAGACTTACTTAGCTTTAGGTATATTAACTTGTCTTTTTCGGTTATTCTAATCTATTAGGCCACACATTTTTTTAATCTATTTTATAAAGATGTTTATTAGCAGTAGCCTTTAGTTTAATAACATACAGTAAATCACTCCTACTACTTAGGAGAACAGTTGTTTAGCACAGTCATGGATAAGCAATATGTTTGTTGCTACCCAGAAGAAGAAACTGATTGATAGCTTGTGATACAAAAAATTGACTTTTAAACTTGTGGGTTATAAGGTAGGCAAGGCCCAGGTGAATGACCTTGGCTTCTTGGCCTCAAGCTTAAATGTCTTTTTCATGGCTATAAGGTTAGTTTGGGAGTGTATGTGGAGCACTGCAGTAGAAAGAAGTGGGACATAAACTCATCAAGGGTGGCAGCTCTGTCCTTTAGTGCAGAAAGACTCCAAAGGAATACAAATGGGACTCTATCTGTCTTGTTTCAGGGTTTATTTAATAATAAACTTCTCTGATGGTTTATGGGAAGGAAATAAGCATCACCAGATTCTCAAATGAAAGTGTTATGTCACCGTGCCTTTACTACATCTTTTCCCAGGTAGTTATGTGAGGTTTTTTTGAGATATATCATACCAAGATATACAACTCTTGTTTCAGGAGATTGAGTGCTGCTGTCTTCATACTTTTGTGGGGGTTTTTTATTGTTATTTTTATAAAGACCAGCATGTATTTGTTCTTTTAACTGTATGTCTTAACTAATGCAATCCATTTTCCTTTCGCCTGTGGATTAAGATGCATAAAAAACAGTAGGAAAATGTGAAAACTGAAATGTAATTGCTGCTGTACTGTGTGCTGCGTCAGCCCACTACATAATTACTATCCTTAAAATGTCAAATTTGAATATAATGTCTTTAAATTGCTTATTTCAGACATTAGAGGAAAAATTAAGAAACTGCAGTAGAAGATTTAACACTTACCAGTGTTTGAATTAGTAACACAATTAAATTAAGTTTTGGTGTTAAAGCATCGACAGCAGCATTGTATTTGGAGTCAGAAATTCCTTGCTGGGTTGTCACGCTTGACATTAATTATTGATAAGGGGTTTCAGAAATAGCGCATGTGCTGTCAGAGTTGACTGTAACATGAGATAGGGACTGCAGTGATGCCAGAGGAATTACAGCCAGGGAGGCACCTGTGGCACTTGGAGTTACATGCTTCTCTTCACCAGACTTTTATTTTGTTGTAATGAGTTCATCTGAGTGATTAAAATAATGGAAAGATGAGTCGTCAAGCTTACTTCTATCGTGTCCCTCCACAGGAATTGCACAGAAGAACCCAACTTCAGCCTGAGCCAGCAAAGACGAAGGCTCTGCAAACAGTTATTGAGATGAAGGTATGGCCTTTGCATGCTTTCCTGTGTTATTTTGATAGCATGAAGTTCTGTACTGGGTATGGCAGGGAGGGAGTTAATGTTTGCCCTAGAAGCCTGTCTGGTGCTGTGTTTTGAATTTCAGATCGAAACAGTGTTGATAACACACTGATGTTTTAGCTGTTGTCCAGCAGTGCTTACAGAGCCAAAGCTTTCTCAGTTTCTCCCTCTGCTCCCAGCCCAACAAGGGGTGGGGGTGGACAAGAGGCTGGGAGGGAGCATAGCAGGGACAGCTGACCCAAATTCACCACAGGGATATTCCACACCATCATGTCAAGCTCAGCCTCAGCAAACTGAAGGGAGGATATTCAGAGTCACAGCAGTTGTCTTCCCAAATAACTCTGGTGCATGATGAAGCCCTGCTCTCCTGAAAACAGCTTGGCATCTCCCTGCCCATGGGAAGCAGTGGAGGAATTCCATATTTCTTTGCTTGCATGTGCAGCTCTGCTTTACATATTACACTGACTTTATCTCAAACAATGAGTTTTCCCACTTCTGCCCTCTGGTTCTCTCACCCATCCCACTGAGGGGGAGTGAACAAGCAGCTGTGACACTCAGCTGCCTACCAGGGTTGATTTATGGCTTTTACTGTTTAGTCATTAAATGCTTCCTTTAATATGTCAGTTAATTTTGTTATGTAGCTAGGAATAATTAGTATTTATTTCTCCTGGTCTGTTTTTTTATGTAATGTTGATTAAAAAAATTAAGTGTAGCATTGCTGAATAGTAAGAACTGAATATTGCTCTTTAAAAAGCGGAGGGTGTGCGTGTGTTTTAGGAGATTCAAAGTGCATGGAATAAACTGACAAAGAGAAGTCCAAGGCAAACTGTCCAAGGCTAATGTAAAATGTTTTCCTTCTCAAACTTTAAAACCAATTATTCTGTTGGTTGTTATTAGGCCATAATTTCACAATCACCTTAAGGAAAATATAAGTTGCATCAGCAGATATGACAAAATGTGATGAAACAGCTGTCTTAGTCCTGAGTTGGGAGCTTTTTTAACTCTTTTTGATATGTAATATTACTAAAGTGTTGTGGCTTTTCCTCCCACAATAAAAAAAGATAAAAATAGTAATTTAAAAAGTGAAAACTGATATTTTTGCATAATTCTATGAGTCTGGAATGTAGATATTTAAGAAAAATGCCGTGAGACTTGGGATAACTTGTGAGTTGGCAATGCTGCCTGAAATTCATTAATGATGGTCTTTCATTTCAGTCTTAAAAGGAAGTGCAAATTAAAGGCCTGATTTTGCCAGTGACTTCTGTTATAAGCAAATGAGTTCAGCATGCATGAACATTGTGGTAAATACATAGTTAAAACTGGATTTTATAAATCCAGTGTCTGTCTCTTAATAGATAATAATTAGTTTGGATTATATGAGTAACAAAGAAGGTACATTGATTTCAATATTCCATTTTTGGATGTATATTTGCTTTGGACATTAGTTCAGAAGTCTTTGTATGAAATCTCAAATATGTTTTTGCAGTAACTCATTACTCTAAGTAAATGGAAAAGTGATATACTGGCTGAGAAACTTGGTTTTTCTATTAATATTCAGAATTATAAATGTAAAAGTTTTGGGATGCAAAAATGATGTGTTAGAATCATTTATAACATTTCATGGGGGTGACTAACAACATAAAGAACATGTTGAAATTGATTTTCAATTCCTCTTCCTGTACCAACCTCTTTGAAAAGAACAGGATGGGGAGTTCATGACATATGAATGACACATGACAAATGTAGCTGCTCCTGGCAGTGTCTAGCCTCTGAAGTAGGTGAAGTGTTTTCTGTGTGTCTCCCAGGAGAGGTGGGCATGGTGCAATGGTCCACTTTCTAAAAATCAGATCGTTGTAGTGAGATCTTTCCTTTGTCACGAGGGAGGCTGTGATTGTGCTGCTGGAGCACTGATGCTGAGATGATTTTTGGTTCTGAGGCACCCAGTTCCTTCTGTTCTTATGAACCCACGCCCCTTTGGGGTTGCCCTGTCTAAAACAGGCCTGATATTGAAAACAAAAAGGGACAAATGTAAGATGTTGAAATCCAGATGATTAAACAGCAGTTTTCATTACAAGTTCCAGATTTGGGATGTTTTCCAACAAATTTAAATTGTCTTAATCCAGACAGCATTTGTTTTGAAAAAAATGTGGGACATTTGCTTTGAATGATGAAGCATTGAAGGAATTGTTTCCCTACAGTGCTGAGAGTGGAAGGAGGCAGAGGATTAGCTGTAACATGGCAATCTCAGGCCATCCACTCCCCCATGCTGAGGCTCCAAGCAGTTTACATTTCTCTCCACCACACCCAGCCTCTTCCAGCCCCTTACCACTTTAGCTTTTGTCTCAGTCCCCTCCATGGCTCCCCCAGGCTCTGCCAGGATGCAACTTTCCCTTCTTCATAAATTCTTTTATTCTTTCTGTGGTTTTCTTCTATCCCTTGCCACTGCTGAATTCTTCCTGTCCATTTCCCAGTCTGTATTCCCTTTCACCCAATCCAGTATACCCATTTCTCCTACCTATACTCTTGTGTTTATTTCTCCTACCTATCCTCTCTCGTGTTTATTTCTCCTAGACATCTTCTGCACTTCTTCATTTCTCTCTGAAGTTTTGCAAACAGCTGTTTTTTCTTACAGCAATTACATTTTCTGCATAACTGCTGTCTTGTTGACCAGTGTCCATCTCCTGTGTATTCACATAAGATAAGAAAGGAGCAAACAAAAAAAAAGAAAAATTCATATCCTATGCCTTGACTCCTTATTTCTTTTTTGCTTTATTTATTCCTTTCCAGATACCTTTTGTCTTTTCAGATGCATTGCACAGGACTTTCTTTCCTAATTTTCTGGTTTTGCTTCATAGAAACATTTGCTTCCAGATGTCCCATGACTTTTGCTCTATTGTTTCTCACTGCATTCTTTACTCTGTTCTCTTTTTTTGCAACTGACCTTATTCTCCAGAAGCCCTTTTTTGTTCTGGAAAGCAGAGTCACAAAACTAAGGGAGGCCAGGATTCTTCCCTTTCCCACATGCTCCTATTATTCCCTCAAGCTAGTCTAGTTTTGATGCAGTGGTTGCTTTTGGCTTTGTGACTGTGGCTATATAGAATTGAACTGCTTTTTTCCCCCCCCTCATGCCTGAATCTTAGTCTGTTAAAGTATAAAATAAACCCAGTACATGGAAATCCCTTCCTTTAGCTGCAATTGCACTTGTGCTCACTTCCTTGCACATTGTGTGCTGGCAAATGCCAGACAACTGATATCTTGGAATGTAGTTTGAATATCAGTGATATTCCAAGCTGATTAACACCTATTAATATAATAAGAAAGATTAAAAGGAAGCACAATTTTCACTTCATTTTATGATATGTACTCCTGAGGACAAGAATCGAGTCAATACTTGCTCATCTCTTGTGAGGTCTCACCTCAAGGATTGCCTTCTCCTCTGGGCTCCACAGGACAGAACAGACATGGGCCAGCAATAAATCTGATATTACTTGAGAGAGAAAATCACAAATTGCATACAGATATGGCCCAGAACTCATCTTAAGGATAGGATATTAAAAAATATATGGAGCCTAGCAACTATAAGGTCTTTACAAATGTAAGTTGTAAAGCAAATGCAAATATTTGTGGTTTACCTTACTTGCAGAAAGAGCCATCTTTATGTATTGATCCAGCTGTGATATTTCAGGTATGGGTTATGTTCTAGAGAAGTGTGTTCTGTGTGTTTGCAGTGCCACATACTCTATTAAGATTGCATGAACTTTCACTTCCCTTATCTTCAAAGATAAACCTGAATATTCTCTGCATTAATTGACAAGGTGAAAATTAATATGGTAAGATTAGTTGCGTGTGATCTGTTGATAGCATGTGGGCATAAGTGCATTTAAATGCAAGTTTTATTAAATGTAAAGTTTCAAATATTTGCTTCTGATTGCTTGTTGAATGCATTACAAGCAAAATTTTTCACAGACATAATTTAAATTTATCAGGTATCTCAAATGATGGACAGTAGCATTTCCTTACTTCTCCTTTCAGAGTAAGATAGCCTGGAATGCTGTATTATATAGCATTGGACTTGATGATCCTTGTGGGTCCCTTCCAACTCAGAATATTCTGTGATTATTTACAAATGTTTTGCCCTTTTCCTACCCCTTAATTTTTCAGGAAATGTAGTATAGGACTCTTGTAAGGACTGACATGACTCATGAAACATCATTATGGAAACTCATTTGTAGAGTTGTGAAATACTGTTTCCTCAGAATCAGGACATGTACTAATTGTTTCACATTCTGAAAGAGGGTGATTTCTGCAAGGTCCAGCCATCATAGAAATAGCCCTAAACTCTTGCAGAATATTTGCAACACTGTTCTAATAAAGGAGATAAGGAAGAGGTATTGGTTACTGCTGGAAGGAGGGGATAGATTAGGGTGAGTGCCCTGATCTCTATCACAAATCCTTCTGTATAATCTTATGTCTTTTAACAGATTTAGAGGGCCTGGCTGGAAAAATCTGAACAAATGCTGCATTGTTGTAGAACTCAGAGGATGTTTATTAGTACCATTTAATACTAAGCTGCTTCCTTAATATTATTGCAAAGGAGTCTTCGTTGTGATTCAACACAGACCCATGTAGTTTTTTAGAATGTTGCTAATGGGGATAAATCTTAGAGGCTGGAAGGAAATATTGCATCTGTTCCCATTTCAGTTTCTGAAAGCTTGCCAGACCCTGTGCCCCAACAAGACTGGTTGAAAGTTTTCCAATTGAAATTTTCTGTGGGAAAACGCTGATTCAGCTGAATCAGAAGATTTCATGGGAATGTGCCTATTCTGTCAAAACTTTTGGCAAAGGCAAAGCTACCTAACTTTCTATCCATCCTGTCAGTAAGCCCAGCTCCCTTGTGGCAGTACCCACTGGGAACTCTGGGCTCTCCATATTGTCTTTGACCTCCAAATTTCCTCACTTTCTAGCAGTTGTCCAGGCAGGAAAACTGTGAGGTTTCCTGGACAAGCCAGCGTGCAACAGGGAACAATTGCATTACCTTTGACTTTCACAACACTTGTGAAATTTCTGGCTTCTGTTTTGATAAAAAGTTGATATAAAACTTGGTGATAATTTTTCAAGAGATACGAAAGTAGCTTTTACACATCTCTAATCACAGCATGCAGAGATCAATTAAAAATAAACTTTTCCTCAGAGATTTCAATCTTATGATGAAGTAGAAGTACAGAAATTGCTTCCACAAGTTATGTAAATATTTCTCATAAAGCTTAAATGTTATTCTGTGATGTATAAACCTTCTAAAGAGTGTTGCAGGCTGTGCTATAAATTGTTTCTGCCATATTATATTTGCAAACACGTAAAATACAAAGGCAGTACAAAAAGGCAAACTCTTATAGACTTAGCTGGAGAGGTTTGATGCAGACTATTCCCAGATGTCATGTCATAATAGGTCATGTAAGTATTAATATATTTCATTGCAAAATCATTCCAAAGTGTACTGAAGCTTAGGTTTTGCTTTTATCTTCAAAAATAGGAAAATATTTCTGAAATTAAATCTAATGGAGCAAGCTGAATTGATTGTAGTACCTGTGAGAGCCACAATTATTTTTGTGTTGTGTTTTAGTCTTGAGAGCTTTTAAATACTTTTGTATCTTTTCTTGCAGTGCTTTTCCTTTTGTGCAACTTCTCCAAATGAAAATTCTTCCCTTTTTCCATTCCATCTCTATATTTTACTTCTGCATTTTAGAATTAAAATGAATTTTAAAATTAAATTTTGGTGAAATAAGAAAATAATAAAAGAAAACTTCTCTCAGTCTCAAATTTTTTACTGGCGTTAAAAGCTAAAATGTTAGAGGAGTGACAGTGGGCCATCTAAATGACATTGCTCAGTCCTTAGCTTTCATTCTATATGGATTTATAAATTCAGATGCTTTTTGGAACTTTATCCAGACTCTCCTGTGTCTTAAATTGCTAAGTTTGCCTAGCTTTGTTGTAGTTAGCACAAGGATTCAAGCTTAGCTTTTCTTGGTTAAAGGATCAATTCCATTTGTATTTTTTTCCAGGTTAGCTTTCTAACTTAATAAGCTGGTCTTAGTGAATCAGGTTGGTTTGTTGTGTGGTTTGGTTTTGTGGTAGGTTTTTTTTTAAAATTTGAACAAGAACTTCATCCAATCTCTGATATTTTATGGGTGGTTGAGCATGCATGCCCTTGGACAGATTTCCTAATGAGTAAATTTTGCAATGTTCTTTCAAACAGAAAATTGGGACAAGTTTGTGTAACCACTTTTCTAATCTTTCTGACTCTCACAGAAGAGACTTAGCCAATTTCCAAATGACTGGAAGCAGCAAAAAGCTTTGCTGTTTTCCCTTGCAGTGCTGGCACACGTGGCAGCTATTGGCTGGGATGTAGTCATTTTTAGTGGTTGTGGTTTTGTTTATCTTGGGACTCACACTAAAAGGTGCTAAATCCCCTCTTAGTGATGTGGCTACATTAGTTAAGGAAAAATATGAGGACACAACCTTTCTCCCTCTTGAGGGCAGGCAGAAGGCCAGAGAAATAGGGACCCTGAGCCTCAGGCTGAGCCCCACAGTGAAGTGTTGGCCTGTTGTCCTGCAGAGACATGGACTGCCCTTTCTAGGCTAAACTTGGTGTTGAAGAGCTTGAAAGAATGGCCAGGCCCGGATGGTTACCAATGCTAATGATGGTTACCAATGATAACAAAGTTTGTTATTGGACATATGTGGAAAAATAGGGCATCTGCCATTCTCCCTTCATCCCTGTGTAGGAATTAAGATGGAATTTTGACCAGAATGTATTCTCTACAGACTATGCAACTATGGGGAAAGAGGTCTGGTGTGAATTCTGCATTTCTTTGAGCTAAAGGCAATAGAATTTTTCCTGGTTTATGTGCATTCTCTATTTGTACCATCTAGTTTTGCTGTCTCATTATTTGATATTCATGCAGGTACAGATATGCTTCTGTTACCCTTTAATATGTGTCTCATATAATTTTCAATTCTCTCTTTTTTGTAACTTAGGATACAAAAATAGCTTCACTTGAGCGCAATATAAGAGATCTTGAAGATGAAATACAGATGCTAAAGACAAATGGAGTTCTGAATACAGAGGACCGAGAAGAAGAAATCAAACAAATAGAAGTTTACAAGAGTCATTCAAAGTTCATGAAAAATAAGGTGAGATCTATTTATAAAAGAGATTAAGACTGTTTAAATAAAGAAAAGTTTTAACTTGATAGTTTCCAACACAAGAAGCTGCATATCCCCTTTTGGTAAATCTCTACTATATAATAATCAGTGGACATGAAAGAGTGAAGCATTTTGGATAAATGAAAATGATTTTGATTTTAGCTTTTCATGTAGTTTTGCAGTAAGGACTTTAGTTTTCTAGCTGTTACCAAATTGTACTCTGCTCATATTTTCAAGACTAGCAATTAAATTTGATAACCACTTAAAAGCCAGACATTAAACTACATAACCTGTAGCATCTACTTAGAGACTTGTAGGGTCTAATATAAGCAGGCACATCATTTGCATTTCTACTCCTTTTCCTTTGCTTAAATCCTTCACTTCATAAAGCAGTTGTCGTTTGTTGCATACAAACAAATCCTATCATGTGTAAATCAGCATAGTTTCATTTAATGGAATTATTGACTTAAAGATTTAGCCCATTAATTTAAATATGCCATATTCAGGGGAAAAACTCTGATTTTTTCCTCCCCTTTGTTTTCTGGTTACTCTGCATAATGTCACATAAGGATTTGGTATGTAAAAATAACAGCAGTAGAGCACTGATAATGGTTTTCTGGAAATGGAAAATTAATGGTATCTAGGAAATGAAATTATGGGAGGTAACAGAATCGTAAATTGAGAAGGAACAAAAAGGAATTAGGATTTCAGGAAACGAGGTGAAGCAAGATCACATTGGGCAATGTTGAAAAAGTGGTGACAGGTAAATTACACCTATGAAATATGTGGGATGGGGGAAGGTCAGGGTCAGAGGACAAACTTGGAGTTTTTTGAAGCTACAGCACTTCTACTCAGACTTGTAGGTTATATTCATTATGGTCTTTATGAAGTATAAAAATGTTTTTGTTATGAGATCATGAGATTTCATTGGATCTTGACAGTTGGTCATCACTTTAGGTACAGCAAAGCAAAAATGTTTGCATATCTGCTAGAGACAACAATCTATTTCATGTCCTGTTTAATTTTTTTTGCACGCTGAGATACTGCAGAACTTTAAAAAAGCGAATATATCCATGGTTAAAATTTCTGAAAAGTTTTCTAGTTTGTTATACCTTTTTATTTTTGTGACAGTTTTTTTAAATTGAAATTTTGGTACTTTTTCAGCATAATACTTTATTTTAAGAAGACATCAGCGTGCTTATTCAACAGTCTGTGTTGTATGTGCTTGGTTTGTGTTTTAACTCTTTTTTTTATTTGAGACCTCTAACACATTTTTAAACTCCTGACAATTTGTAGGTCTTATAGCCAGAACTTTACACTAAACAGATTCCTTTTCTAAAACACAAAGAACACACCTGCAATGAAAGCAAAGCCTTTTTAATTTTTTTTTTTTATTTCTCATGGTGTGGGTTGTGTCATGGAGAGAAGAGGGAAGAGTTTCTAGAAGAGATTAAGCATCTGTGATGTTCACATGCATCTCCTATAAAGCCTGTGATGTAATTCAGATTGGCTGCAGATCTATGTTTTGTCTTTGGACCTTGTAGACAGATTTTCCCATTGTTCATTTTCTATACATTTTCTCTCAGTTGCCATACTTGCTTACATGTTCTGGCAAGGGATGGAGGAAGGTGGGTTGCTTTCCAGAGAGAGCTTTCTCTAGCAGCTTTTAATTGCATTCTTTCCTCATGTCTGGTTTTTGTATGCTTTTTTTCTTATTTTGATATTTTCAGACTTTAAAGGTGATTTCTTTTAGTGCCAGCGTAGATTTTTGATTTTATACAGTGTCTCAGGGGTGACTGTCCAAGCACCTTAACCAGCTAGACAAACGTATTGGGATTTATAAAGAGAAATCAGGAATAAATATATTAAGACATGCATACTGACTGTAGTTGGAAGAAAAATTGTTTTCAAATTTAATTTTTAAATATGTACTTGCAATGTAAAACAAAATAGAAGCATTTTGATCAGCAGTCAATATTTTCAGTACCATACAATACTGAATTTGTGAAATGTTTTAGGATGTGTATCTTTGCAATGTGGTTGAGTAGGATAAGCCTGCGGATATTCTTTTTTTTTTTCCTGGGGATTTTTGAATCATCTTCCATCTAAGAGTTCTAGATTTCTTGCATCCGAAATATCTGTTGAGACATGGAAAAGAGCTCTTCATATAAAGGAAGTGATTTCTCTGAGTTGTGCAGATAAAGTGAGGCATTTCATTTCAAATAATCCTCCTGAGATGATGTATCTGGATTTATCTGGTGACCAGTGTTATATCACAAGAGTTTGAGTAATATGGCGCCTCATTCACCATCCTTTCACCTCTGCACATCATTCTGTATATAGTCCAGTGCTTTGTTCTGGTTCATATACTTTAAATGCACCACAATTTTGTGCTCTGTGGCTATTCTTCCCATTTATCATTGTGGAAAGAGAAGAACAATCAAAATTCCATGACATTTACTGATGAACCTTAAATTCACTTAAATTCAGAAGCTCTGTCTTAGTATTGTGTTTCTGCTGTTTCCTCTGGGATATGCTTTTATGATCTCTCAGCCCTTTCATTGTGTGGAATTTTTTATAATGTTTTCCCCAGACTTCTCTCAAGTTAGTCTTCTTGGCTTGGCCTTTCTAGTACCTGAGAATTCCATGTGAACTGCCAGGGAGAAAAATAGGAGGTGGGGATGGTGGGCAGCAACACATCTGCGAGAAGAGTAAGGTTAAAATTCCACTTGTCTGTTTTCCTCTCCTTTCTAAGATGCCTGTGTTTTCTTTATCAGACTCCTAAAAAATTCCCGATTCACTCTGGCCAATGATAAGTCATGGGAATCATGCTGTTGGAAGGACTGAATTTATACTTTTAGGAATACTTTTTTTTTCCCCTATGCATTTTTGCTGTCCTGCCAGACTTGCCTCACATGGGATACATGCCTTTGAACTGAAGTGAGGTCCGTGGTGAATTTATAGGCCACACGTATAACCTTTAAGAGTTTTCTTTTAACTTCTGCAAAAACAGGGCAATCCTTAAGACAGGGTACATTAAATTGAAAGAAACACAATTGAAGGAGTGAGTGTATAAAGTCTGAATCTTAATTCTTTTCCCAATTCACAGGTGTCTGATTTGTCATATCAAGGTCATTCACAGCTTTCAGATTTCAAGTGGAACTATGAATTGGAGACAAAATTAATGACCTAACTTTTTTCCCTCCACTGCAGATTGATCAACTGAAACAAGAACTCTCAAAGAAAGAATCAGAACTTCTTGCCTTACAAACTAAGCTTGAAACCCTTAGCAATCAGAATTCAGATTGCAAGCAACACATTGAAGTGCTTAAAGAGTCCCTTACTGCCAAAGAACAGAGAGCTGCCATACTTCAGACAGAGGTATTGTATCTCCTAAGCATGAAATGCAATAGAAATATTGAGTTCATAGCCTTGATCAAGGTGGTGATGTGTTTGATTCAAGTCTGTGTAGAAGGAAAGTTGTTAAAGAATATGACTAATTTAAAACACTTAAAATGCCAATATATCTGGTGTATATATAATTTTGGTAGTACACTAACTCTCATTCTAGAATTTTTGGAGGAACTTACGATTGCATTTAAAGAAAATATTTGTGTCTAATTCACATTGGCTTCAGTGGGGGAAGGTGGACCTTAATGACTTGAGTGTTGTGGTATCATGACCTGTTTCCTCATCTATTGGTGGACTGACGGTGAGGCTACTGATGTATTTTTAAGGGCCTCTGTTGAAAGGTGCATGTTATTAATCTCTGGTTATTTTTTCAAGTGCAGTCAACATTTATTTTAAAAGGTGAAAATTTTCATTCTTTAAAACAGAGCAGTGTATTGATTTTGTATGTAGCTACAAAATCAGATTGTAAAAATATGTGTAATGGAATACACAGTTGAGATGGTTGTCATATTTAAGGGAATGTGTAAATCCAGTGTTTAAAATGTTGTCCATTAACTATTTTTCTGATGTTTTAAAAAAGTTCATAAGCTTGGAGCACATAATACTGATTAGATTTGGTACTATTAAAACTTCTTGATTTTATTTTTAATGTGTGTGCTCCTTTCAGGAAACAAATATCTATGGAATTTAGTAAGGCAGTGCAAATAGTTTCTATTCAGAGCAGTATATTATTTAAGTTATACAGAAATCTTACAGAATTCTTCATATGTCTGGCTACCAAAGCTCTAGGAAAAAAATGGCTTAAACTCATCATCCTTGTGGAAGCAGGAAATAAATATTTCTAAGATCCTGATTATCCCTTTTTGCCATATGTCTTGTGCTCTGCGTATTAAGAAGATACAGATGAAATTTGGAGTTTCCAGCTGGTGTTTAATGGGCCAACCAGTGTATGTGTATAATACAAAATAATTATAACAGAGAAAGATAAAAACTCCAGCAATTTTGGTGATCTCAGTCTAGCATTTGAGTAGGAAAGATTGCATGTTTTAAATCCTGGGCTGTGCAAATCTGCTTTGCAAGGCCTGTGTGACCTGTCATGCTGCTGAGGATGGTGGTGAGTTCCATTGGCTCTCCACTGATTTGACTTCCTAATTGCTTATCAGACTGGTTTGTATTCAGTGCATAACAGTCTTATGGCTGGCAGATGGGCAGTGGTACAAAGAACTGAATTGCAGTGCTCTTGAAGGGTTGCTGGAATTCTGCAGTCCTGGTGGAGAACCAGGTGGCTTCTGACAGGTATTTAATTCCTCTTTTTCCCAGTTTCTGCACAAGCCTGTTGAGCTTGAACCTTTTACACAATCAGGCCTAGACTGTGCTGTGGTAGCAATCCAGCAGTGCTTCTAGACACAGCAGGTCTAGTTCTCTGGGAATTGAGAAAAAGACTTTGTTTGCTTAGAGCAACAGAATCATCTATCTCCTGGCCTCAGGTCTGATCTAAAGGGAGGGCAGTGGCTTCCAGCAGCAGATGGGAAAGCAGCTGCAGGGAGATGCAGGGCAAATGGCAGCCCTCCAGCAGGTGGAAGTCATTATGGAAGGAATTTTGTACTGTACAAGCTATTGTTGGTCATTCCCAGATGAGGAAACCTAATAACATTTTGGCCTGCATGAAGCCGCACTCCTTTCTTCCTGCATGTCCACATTGTCTATTTGTGGAATTGCTTTTGTAGGATTTTGTACTGTCCTAAAACATATTCATAACTTGCCTTGAAGTTCTTCTTTCTGGAGGTGAAAGTAACCATCAAAGCACAGTTCTAATCCTGTGCTGAGTAAGGTATTCATAGCTGCAGTGTCAACTTCCTGCCTAAATAGGATTACTTTGTAATCACCTTGTTGTAATTAAATTAGCATAGTAAATCCCGCAATAAAAGAAACCCTCCACAGGCTCTCAGTTATTTCATAAGAAGCCTTTTATTATTATTTAGCTTAATGGTACTCTGCAGGTTATCTTCAGGTTTTGCTGGAGCAGCTGCATATGATGCAATGGGATGTGATTCATAGAATCCCATAATGTTTGAAGCTGGAAGGGAGCTCTGAAGCTCATCTGGTCCAGCCCCCCTGCTCAAGCAGGGCCACCTAGAGCTGGCTGTCCAGGACCATATCCACATGTCTTTTGAATATCTCAAGACATGAGACTCTACAACCTCTTTGGGCTGCATGGGCCAGTGTGAGTGCTTCATGTGTTCAGAGCTTCCTGTGTTTCAGTTTGTGCCACTGCATCTTGTCCTGTCACTGGGCACTATTGGAGAGTCTTTACAGCCTCCCTTCAGATGTTTAAGCACAGTGACAAGATGCCCCATTCACTTTTCTAGGCTAAACAGTCCAGCTCTCTCAGGCTTTTGTCATAGGAGAGGTGCTCCAATCCTTTAGTAAAGCCCTTAAGTAGTCCCTTAGTTTCTGTATGGCCTTTGCTGGACTGTGTGCAGCATGCCTGGAATGGGACATGATATGCCAGGTGTGGCCTGACCAGTGATGGATAGAGGGATCTCCTCCCTGAGCCTTCTGGCAGCTCCTCCTGATGAGCTCAGGATGCTGTCAGTGTCTCACTGCAGGGGCACTTGCTGATGTTCACCATTGTCCTTTTCTGCAAAGCTGCTTTCCAGCTGGGTGAACTCCAGCACATGCAGGTTCTTGGCGTTGTTCTTCTCCTGGTTCAGGACTTTACATTTCCTTTTCCTGAACTCCATGAGGTTCCTGTTGGTACATTTCTTCAGCTTGTCAAAATCCCTCTGAACGTGACCCTCTGGTGGATCAGCTGCTCTTTCCACTTTTTTCCACCAGCACACTTGCTAAGGCTTTTTTAATGATCACCCAGTTCATTAATGAAGATGAGCTGGACTGGATGCAGTATTGACCCCTGAGGTGCAATACTGGTTCCACTGGAGTGTCCTGATCCCACTTGATAGCCCTCCACCTACCTGTATGGTTCTCACTAGCCAGGTCTGATAGGGCATGAGGTTTAGAAGTAATTTGCTGGTGTTAATGGCAGTTTTTTTGTAGATCATGGATCCCTGGAAGTTCATTGGTTTCACTCTATTTCTGGGCAAATTCTACCAGTGTTTATTTGGTAGACTCGATTTTTTTGGGGAGGGTATAATTTCAAGTTTGGGATTTCCATGATGTCTTAGCAAAATTAGATAAAAAAATATTACTGCTTAAAAAGTATAGTTTAAGTTTGACCTCTATTTTACACAGTTGGTTTCAATGGTAAGAAATTAAGAGTAAGCAGTTATAATGATCTTCATCTTGAAGAGTACTGACTACTACTATTGAGGCATGACTAAATGATAGATTTTGTTGTTTTACATGTGTTAGTGCAGATCATCAGAAGTAAGAAGGCACTTGAATTTTTTGAAGGAGTATTGGATCAGATTTCAAGTGCAATGAAACTCTGTGACATAATGTGAGAAAAGTTAAACTCGTTGGTGAACAGTCCTAGAATTGAAACACAGTGTTCTTTTTGCATGGTGTTTTTGTTGTCCCAGTGATGTCAGTGTTTTGTTTTGATTCAAATATGTTTATTGGACTTAAAAAGGTATCACTTGAAGTTTTTATTGACAGCTGAAACAAAAAGAAATCCTGTACAGCAGTAACTATCATGGTGGCCAGAGTTGGGAGGTCTGAAAATGGTTTCCTGCCAGTAGGAAAAATGTTTGGAAGCACTCCTTAGAAGGTTCACCACCTCTGCTACGTGCATTTCATTTTTGTTCCATTTTCAAGGTTATATATGATAATATTGCCAAACTATGCAAACTTTTCCTACCCTAATGTATATATCCTTTGTTTTGATTATCTCTTTATTAATGATGTGAAAACCCTGAGGTCAGATAAAAATGAGCCAATGTAAGGCTAGTCCAGCTACAAACCTAAAAATGTCACTGTGCTCCACAGAAAATTTTTAAAGGGAAGAATATGACACTTGATAGGTCTTCCTTGCTGTGTGAAAAAGCTGTTAAAAGATGTTAATTTCTAAATGAAGGCTTGTACTGTTACTGCAGAGGGAAAGAGGTTAAACATATGATCCTTTTCAATGATTTAAAAAGATTAACACTACCATTTGTATACTTTTAAAAGCAGTAGACAGTACAGTGTGATACTTATTTGTGCATATTTGCAGTGACTGGTGCTTAACTACTGCAAGTACCATTAGGAAAAAAACTTATATAAATCGATGCAAACAAATGCAATTCAGCTGGGTAGCTCAGTGGGGAAAAACATTCATTTCGTAAGCATTTCTGACACAAACATACTTTAGCACTTTATTAGTCAGTGCATCATTGCTTTAGATAACACACCTGCAAACTGGCAGGTGTGCTGTTTGAAGGTTAATGAACTGTGAAATAAGTAAATGTCTACAAAGAAATTTTGTAAATTGTGGGCGCAGTCCTGTCAATGGAGAAAATGGATTAGAAAAATAGGTAAAGTCTGTACTGTAACTGAATGCTGATGTGTTCAGTATACACATACTAATATAGAAAACCTAATAAAAATGAAGAGGAAGGGTGACCATAGTACTTATTTATTGCGATCTGCTTTTTTGTTTAAACAAATCTGTTTATAGAGAAGGGTTGTGAAATGATTGACTTCTTGGCAGTTCTTAGTTTGCATAAAGAGCAAATAAAAGAAGACAGCACAAAATACTTGGAACAAGACTAAAAACTCTTTATTTTTCTTTCTATTACAATGTTGATATTTGATATTTCTTGAAATGTAAATCTGCTTTTAATTTTACAACAATAATGGTACAACTACGGTTATTTCACTCACACATTTTTATTTTTCAAAGTTAGAGTTTTTCTTTGAAATTGCATTTTTCTATTGTTTTGTGATTTTTCTTGTTTCGAATCAGGCTGGGCCAGATCTTTCAGTGTGGTCTCTTTGCTGTGCTGCCAGTGCATTGTTCAGGTCGATGTGCTGTGCGTGCGAAGGGAGATCACCCACGGCACAAAGCACCACGCTGGACACCAGGCTGCCATTGACTCCCTGTCACTCTGCAGCTGCCCACTGCTTTCCTGAGAGCGTCCCACATTTCAGCTGGAGCTTTATCTCGGGTGGAATGTGCCAGGCATTTTGCTTTCTGTTCAGCATTGATGTTTTCTAGGCGCTGTGGCTGTTCAGAGTGGGAGAGAAGAGTTCGGAGTTAAACTGAAAGCAGTAAATTCAGAGTCAAACTGAAAGAACACTTAGGTTAGCAAAATGCTATATCTAAACAGAAGTAAACTGTGAAACAAAGGCGTGGGGGTTTTAATTTGTTTGTTGCTTTTTTCTTTTGGTGTCTTGTCTGCCTACTGGAAGATTTCAAGACTGTTCAAAGGCACATCAAATGGCCTGGTCTGATTTCAGGCATCTCTGTGCTTTGAGCAGGAGGTTGGACTTGTGACCTCCTGAGGCCAATTCCAATGACTTTATGGTATTACAAACGAAGCTCTCACAAATACCTGATAGATATTACATACACAGCCCCACCCCCCTCGACTGAATCCATTCTTAGTTACTGCCTTGAGTATTCTTTCTTTTGGGGACACCACTGTTTAGTTGCATAAAAAATTGAAACAGAATTTCCTGTGAGCAAAGTGATTGAAAGAGTGGAGAGTGCCATTTGCAGGGCCCGTAGAAAGTAGTGCCCAGAGGCAGGAAAAAGGGAAAGTAGAAAGAAGAGGCTATATATTCAGTGTATAAAGATTTACGCAAGTTATTTGGGACAAATAGTTTGAATGTTAGATTTATCTTGCTTTCAAAACACTTCTCATTTTCATCTATTTTATTGAGTTAAAATGAAAATTAAACTGTAGCTCCCTCCTCTCCCCCCACCCCAGTTCTTAGTTTTACAGAAAATTATGTTGTTGCCATTGAAAACAATATTCAGTTAGACAGCTTTAATGGGCTTTTATAACCGAGCAAAATTTACTCTGATAAGATAAGTCACTGGTGGATGGAAATGATTAGGAAAGTATTAGTACTCTTAGCTACTAATTTAAATGCTTTGGTCTAACTGGAGATGTTTGAAGAGGAACTTGGATAGGATTGCTTGAGAAATGATTCTTTGTATACTCTTATTTTTGCTTATACTGTGAATGATCTAAAGGGACCTGGTTCTGATCCTGGTGTACTGGCACTATACACACAGAAATGCAAAGAAAACAACCATTTCAAAACAGCACTGACATTTCATCAGGTATAGCTATGAAGTGTGAGGAAAAGTTATTGAAGTAGTTTTGCATATTTTTAGGTTTTCTGCCTAAGAGACAGCTGGGGAGAAGGGGCTAGAGCGACTTGGACTTTTTAAATTTGTGATTTGCTTTTTCAGTGATGACGTCTTCCTCACACAGGTAACAGAGTCCTTAGCTCACAATTGCTCTTATCCCAAGTACTCAGCCTGAGGGAAGTGCAAACATACATTCTTAGCTTTCTATGTCTCTGCTGAGGAAAAAAAAAAAATCATGCTTACAACAGAGGCAGAGTTTAAAATAGGAGTATGGTCCATTTGGAATGAAAAAGCTTCTGCAGCTGTAGTTATTCAGAAATCTTTAGAGATGCTTATACTGACAGTAGACCTCATATGGCTTTTTGATTATAATCTTGGTAGGATTCTGAATAATATTTTCTTTTATAGCTGTGCAGTGATGTGGGTTGTTTGTTTTTTTCCTTCTTCCACTTGTTTAACTTTCAGAAGTCAGAACTAGAAGAATTTTCTAGTTCTTGGTATCACAGTGGACAATGAAAGCAAGGATCTGAGCTTCTGAGACATTAGTGGTTTTGCAGGTAACCTGATAATATTTGGAGAAGCATTTAAATAAGGTCAGCTTGGGCAAACAGAACTTAGACACTTCATGTCAGAAGTGATAACATGATATAATGACGTAATATTTTACATTTTTCTAGTACTTTCCATACTTAAAATCAAGTAATGCAGTCTGTGAAAATTTTTGAAAGACCTGTCATTGTTGTAGGTTAAAAGTATTTACAAATTACGTCCTGCAAAAGAAACATCAGCTGCATTTTCTCCTGAATAATTTGATTCTGTCATTATATGGTATGTTTTCAACTAGCTGATGTGGCAAACTTGATGGAATTCCAGTTTTGTGGCTTCCATTTTTGTATTCTGTTAAAGCTGAAGTTGCTTTTTGATTTTATGAATTAGGTGAAAGAGAAACCCAGATACAAATGCACTGCTTCATTCAGGCAAGCAAAGGTAACACAAGTGTGGCAAAAGCTGTCTTTCTGAAACAGATTTGGTGCTTCACAACTCTGCCATGGTAAATCATGGCAGTTAAGTTGTGTAGCCTTAAGGTTTTAGTAAATAAAAGTCCTTGAGGACTGTTGGCTGGCACAGACATGTGGGAACAATCATCTTGATTTCAAGTTGTTGCAGGGATGAATTGCAGTTGTGCACAGAGAGCCATGAAAACAGTGGCCTGACACTTACAAAGGAGCTGGGCTGAACAACTGCTGTGCATGGTAGCACCTACTTAAACAGGATATTAATGTCCTTGGAGCAAAAACTTTTAAAGATATGTAGTTAATGAGATGGCTCTGAATTGAGTTTAATTAAAACACAAAATGTTCTCAAATGCAGGATGCTAATTAACATTGGCTGGACTTGACTAACTGAAAAGTGCTTGTAACAAAGATATGAAATCATCTGTCTCCTTTGAGAATTGTTCTTTTCAGATCTTAAGTCATGGATGTTGTTAATGATGTTAGTAAACTTCTCAGATGACTATGCACAGTTCTCCATTTGTTTGATTCTTTAATTATTTCCTGTGACTTTTTGAAATACAGCATTAGAACTTAAATCTGAGCTCTTGAAAAAATCCTTCACTTTTTTCTTTCCTACAGGACCATACACTTTCCCCCTGCTAATGTTATTTCTATGCAATGAACTTTGGAATGCACTAATATTTTAAAAAGAAGTAACAGCATTAAGTGACACTAAATAACTTGAATCTGTATAATTACCTTTAGTTATTATCTGTTCTGTGAAATATAAAGAAAAAAGGTTTTGAGTTGCTTCCTCTGTGCTTCTCCCTTGAATGTGCTCTCCTTCTCACACAGAAGATTAACTTACCCCTGTAATTTTCAATATTAATTTCCATATTTTAGAGAGGGAATCATGTGACGTAAAAAGTGATGACAATACCAAAGTTTGCTGATGTCTTTACAGGCACCATATATTGGGGATTTTGTGCTCTATATGATCTTACTTTCCCTACCTGTGCTCATTCTTCCAGCTGTAGTTGGTTAAAGGCTGCACATGCATCCTGATGAATTTCCCCTGTAAACTCTTTGCCACAGATCTGCCTCTGTTTCTGAAATTCTTGTCTAACAATAAGTGGGGATGTTTCTAGTTTTACAGGAGAAACTGTGCAAGCAGTACCATGCTAGACAAAATGAAAATCTACAGAAGTGGAAAAAAATTGTTTTAAAAATGCAAACAAATATTTATGGTATGTTTGAAGAAATAAGTTACAAAAGAAGGAAACGACATTTTTGTCAAGCATTAAGAATAGTCTAAATCTATGAGGCATTCTACAAAATAAGCAGGAAATGAGTGAAAAAGGAGCATGAAATTGTGGAGGGGGTTGTAGAAGATGCTGTTACGTAAGAGCACTGGGATAGGAACATCTGTGCTCAAGTATAGAGCTGCTTAAACGTCTGCATCAGTGGAGTTCTGCTACAATTTCTGCTATTAAATGTGGCTAAGTTTCGTAAAACTAAGATATAACAAGATAAAATCAGGGATTTACAAGTCAAGTATTTAGAGTTTTGAAAATATTGGTACTTGTGTCAAGTTGGATTGAGAAGTAGATCAGAAGATAGAATAAAATGGATAAGGATGCGTTGGTTTCTGTTTCTGTAGTCATCATTTGGCTGCCTGTTTTAAAGAAAGAGGTCAGGCTGGATTTGCAGAGACAAATCTTACTTCTGACATTTTGTAATGTGTGGTGTTGATACCTGCCCCCCCATTCAGTAATAATTTTCCTTTAAAAAAGGTTAATTTTGTAGTTACCCATAAAGGGCTTGTGAACCACTATTGCCTTTGCTTGATACCTTTTGTCTTCTGTCTTTCAGTGGAAGTTAGTTTGATGCAAGCAAGGTGCATGTCAAGTACTATTAGCAGGGCTGGCTGGGACAATTCTGCAAGTACTGCTTTTATGAGGACTTTTCTTTCTCGTGTCCTTTTGCTTTTGTTTTTGAAATTCTTCCTCAGGTCAAACAAGCATAACAGCTGTTTCTTATCTGTAAAGACTGCTTTCTTCCAGCTGCCCCATGATGTGAGATCAGGCACAAGATCAGTACAGGGTGGGAAAGACTGAGGAGTGTGTAAATAAAAACAGTTTGGGTTCACATTCGCTGCATGCTTATTTTCCCCTTTAAACTGTTTAAACTGTTGAAGTTCCAAGAAAATACTTAAAATATTTTCCGTTAGTTAGTTACTTTTACACTGCATCACTTACTCATTGCTCTGAACATTTTTGGAGCAACGCTAAATTGGATTCTGGAATAGATTATAGTATTCATAAGTACTTTAGGGTCTTCCTATAATCCTTAATTGAAATGAAAATCAGTATCTATTATATCTGCCTATTTCTATATATTTCTAGTCTTCTGCATAAATAATATTTTCCTGTTTTACAAATGGCGGTACTGTTTGTGGTTGAATTTAAAACATTTTTGTAGCAAGATCAGAGAAAATGACTTTCTATTCTGAAATATTTTGTGTTTTTCAGTAGTAAATTTGGAGGAACATTGTCGTCGAAATACTCTGCATGGAGGATACTGAAGTTACTTTATAACTTGGGAGAAATAATAAAATAAGAGGAAAATTCTTGGTAGAAATTACTGCCAACAGTAATAGGAATTGCTAAGATTATTTTTTTCTTTGCTTTCTACAAGAAGTGTTCACAATGCCTGTGTGCCACATCCTGTCTAACAGAAGTGACTCTTTGGTCAGTGGCTTGCATGCAAGATGGATTACTGCTGGAAAGATTTGTACTGGAGATTCATCTTTCATTTTTCAATTTAGATAAACAGCAAAATCATGTAAAAATAAGCAGAGTCCTTACTGGGCAAGGCAGGAAACTGTAGATGGAAGTGTGCTCAGTGAAGTTTGAGCTCCAGATTGCACTTCATTGATCTTTTACATGTTTTGGAACTCTAAAGCATAACATAGAGCACAGTTGTTAATAGACTCTCTGCTACATTGGATTTCAAACAGAACATGTATTTTTGCGTCATGGTATAGTTCTGTCTGAATATTTATAGCTAACTTTCTCTGCTTTATGTCAGGAGCAATAAGGTTCCTGAGACAAGAAAGTATGGAAATAAAAGATGGAAGTCTTAATTCTCCTCAATACCTAGTCAGTTCCACGTTATTTGAGTTACAATAAAGTAATCTTTTCTCTTACTATTAATTTTTTTACACATGTATAAATTTTTTTCACGCTTTCAGCCAAAAAAACCAAACCTGATTTCTTCATTAGTAGGCACAAGTAATTTAAGATATTCCATTGTGGTACTGTTTAATCTTTCTATATATCTGATATAAGAAAAAATTGCTTTTCTCTTACTAAATAATGTATTTATTTTTATTTTAGGCCAGTTTTATCTTTCCTGTGACTCAGGTGCTGGTTGACTTTCCAATAGAAGCATTGGTTTGGTTCCTTGTTTATTTTGAAATGTTGCCAGAAGTTGGGGGAAGGGGAGGAGGGGAAGAGAAGTTGCCTTCATTTTATCCCATTTTAGGATTTTCTGCATGATTTCATAACATTGTGGTAAATACAATAGTACATATTTAATACAGCTTGTAGGTTTATGTTTGCAACAGACTGGAAATAATTGACAGTACTTTTCTTAAGCATAACCAAAACCATAATGAAGTTACCCTGCCAAGTGTCAGGCCACAAATAAAGACAGGCACATGTGTGGTCAACCTGCCCTCCATTTCTAGGAAAAGAGCCATTGGCCCAAATAAACTCATTTTAAATCAGGCAGGAAATCTTTGCCAGACTTGACCTAGACTCGTGTGTGTTGGTGACTCACACTCTGCCCGGCCCTGCAGCTGAGTTGGCTCCTGAGCCAAACTAAAGTTCAGCCTCTCTGCACTGAGGTGCCAGTGGCCTCTCATCTTTCTCTCTTCCAGGGTGATTCTGTGTTCCAGCAGTCTGGCAGCAGCCTCTGCTCTACTTTGTGTCATCTGTCATGAATTTTGAAGCAGTCTGTCACATACCTAGTGAGAGGATAAGCTTAAATGGTGTATGTGTTTCCTGGACAAAGAATGCTTTTAGGGATTGTTCAGATAGTGGAGAAGGTTTTGGTACCATGCATTTTTATAAATGATTGGTTTTGTATGACTGAAATCAGCTCTTGTTCCTTCTCTTGGAATTATGAAGCTAAATAAAAAGGAATGACACATGGGGTGGGAGCAGGCACAAGTGTCTGGGAGGAATGGGGAGAGACCCTCTCTGAATATTCAGGTTTAGGGCTAAGAAAGACAAAGCCCATCTGGACTTGAATATAACAAGATATGAGAAGGGTAACAAGTAAGGTTTCTACAGGCACAGCAATGGCAGAAGACTAGGGAAAGAATGGGATCCCTGGTGACTGGGAGAGGATATGTGATAGGCAACAAGGTGATTTGTAGTAACTTGAATGGATTTATGAATTTGTGGTGAATTCTCCCTGAGAAGAGCTGATCTTTTTGATGGGTTGCTGATAGTTCAATTTGAAATCTGACATTCTCCCTTGCTTGCATTATGTTGGATAATTCTTAAACGTTTTTTGTTACTTATTTCTCTTTTGCAGTTACTGGCAAACTCTCTTTTAAAAGAGTGTAGTGGTTCTGATGGTTTTTAGGCAAGTAGAAACCTTGAAAGATCATCTTTGTTCAACTTCATTGTGGAAAGGATGGTTAAAGCACAGGTGCATAATAAATTCTCACCACTTGCCTCAGGAACAAAATTACAGGATAGCTGGAATTTTGAGGTCTTCTTACTCTCTCTTATGTGTACATTTCCTACTCAATCCACACAGCTGCTGTGTGCCCATCTCTGTGCCCATGGGAACCCTCAGGGAGGGTTGGGCTGCAGGTGCTTCCCAGGGTGGTGTCAGGCTGAGTGCCACTGTGCCTGGCTGTGGTGCAGGAGGAGCAGGAGACTGAGGCAGCTGCACCATGCAATCATGGCTCTTGGGAGGGGCTGTAGAGCTTATCCAGCCCAAGCTTCTGATCTAAGTGGGTTTTAGGTATTGCAGGTTGCTCAGGGCTCTGTCCAGCCAAGCTTCGGATACCTCAGGGGTGGACATTCCATAACCTATGTAGGCATCTGTTCCAGTAGTTGACCAAGCTTGATGTTAAAAAAAAAAGTTTTCCCTGTGTCAGGGTGTAATTTCCATATTCCATTTGTCTCATCCCTGCTCAGTGCTCCCTTGAGAAGGGTTTGCCTCTCTCTTCTCATGCCCTTCCACTCAGTAACTGAAGACAGACTGAGATCTCCCTGTGGCTTTTTCCTCAGGGTGAGCAGCCCTGGTGCTCAGCCTCTGCAGGTACATTCTGTGTTTTAGTTCCACGACCATCCAGGTGGGGCCTTCAGCTGGACTCTTACCAAGTGTAAGCTGAGCTCTGAGTGTGTTCCAGAGATTGGCTCCACATCCCCAAGGCATGTGCTGCCTGTTCCACTTAGCTGGCTTTGTTTCCTGCTGGCTTAGCTATTGTTGTGAAGGACTTTGTGTTCTGATGCATAACCAAAAGAAGCATTTCTAGAGCGTGAGCTTGGAGTGGCAATGTGTTATTAATTCCAATAGTTATTATTAGTCATGCATAAGTCCAGGAATTATTATCCACTTACTGTTCTCAGATAAACAGATGAAAAGCTTATTGTAATATTTGATGGGGTATTTAACAGTTCAGTGTATTTAAAAAAGATACATAATGGTCTGTCAACCTAAAGAGAACCTACCCAACAAAAATCTTTGTGTCAACTGTAGAGCAAATACCATTGGGGAAATTATCTTATTTTTCTTCACAAAGATATATGTAGTTTTAACATTTGAAGGTATGTTTTTCAAGCCCTGCCTTGGTCAGTTGTAGGATTTTCTTCATGCTTTTGTGTTTTCCTTGTTTGCTTCTGTTGGAACAGTGAGCAAATGGTTTTGGTGAGCAGCTGCTCAAACAGCACATGCAAAGAAGCTGTGGCAGCAGTTTAAGTCAATCTGATAGCACCTGCTTTTTACCTCTTCATGGAGGAGAAAGAGATCCAGGGCAGGGTGATGAGATTCTCTGCTTCCACCTCCAGTTACTGCTCTGAACCCTGTAACCATCTCAAAGGGAACAGGTATAAAGATATGGCATACTTTGAAGTTCAGGGCCTCTCTTTATTTATTTCATTATTTTTGAGCTGGCTGAAAAGTGTTTGCAGTCACATGCAGTTGGGGGTTGGCCAAATGATTAAGAATCAGACACAGATTTCAGATCTGTAGTGCTGGATTTTCCTCATCTAGGAAAGACTTCTTGCGTGGTTGTTATAGTTTCATAGGTTTAAAATGTAGTGGCAATAGTTAGTGCAAGATTTAAAAATATAAACAATCATCATTTAAAATGTCAAATGGAGCAGCTGAGAGAGAATTTAGGGTGGCAGCTGTGATGTGGCATATTGATAAATCAAAATAATAAATTTAAAACGTATGATCTCAGTAATGTAATCCAGATTATGCATTAGAGCATTTTCAGTGCTAGAAGTTTGCTTTGCCTTTGACCTGGTGCCTTGATGTTCACTAAAGGTACAGTGTTGCTGTATTTGGATAAGTCATATTTGTATTCAAGTGGTACTAACAACCTAAGTTTCTATTCAAGTGAAACAGAAAAGCTTGATTTGTAGTGTAAAACTATAAATATGCTTTTTCTGTAAGAATTATATTTTCTTTATTGCATAAGATGCAGAGGGGACTTTAGGGTATTGAAATTTGAGTGTGGGGGAGATACTGTGGTAAATTCTGAAAGTGAGTGTAAGAGCATTTTTACACAAGTGATGAGAACCTCCTGGACATGATTGACTTAAATTAGCTTGATTGGTTTTTATCAATTGCAGCTGCACTATTTAGCATAAAAATGCAAAACATCCAAAAATCATTTGCCTTGCAGTGTAGTAGAAAGATGGTTTTAGTTAGGCTTTAAGATGTTTCAAATGTTTACTCTACACAGATTCTCTGAGAATGGATCCAGAACATATCTAGTTACAGAGAATTAGTATAGATATTGTAAACATTGAGAAAATTAATTAAGGAAAATGTGCTGCCTTATGAATTGTGTATTTAGGATTTTGGTTTTTTCTTTTCCTTTAACTGTGTTAGTAAGTTAAACAGTTCAAAGATATTTGTTGTAGTGTCACAATCAGGCACCTGCCATTAAAAGCTAAAAGAGAAAGACTAGAATTGTGTGATGTACAACAGTCTGACTTGCTCTCTCAACCAGTGACATGCTTGAGAGAAATCCTGAATAAATTTCTTTGTAAATAAGACAAGAAAGTTTTAGACCAGTGTTGAGCATTGCTACCCAGTGCTGAAAACCTGACCAGGGAAAGGCTGCTACTGTTATTTAAAGGCTGTATTCTGTACATTGGCTTTTGATATATGATGTACATTTTCCTTTTTGTAGAACTGCACTTGCAAACTTGTGATCCTACCTTTGTTTCAAAGTTTCTCTTTTTCAGTGACTTAATGATTTTTATAGGATGTGACCTTAAGGCTAATTAAGTGCATCTTTGTATTCCTTGGATGCTTATTGTTGTCTAATTCCCAGGAAAAATATTAATATATATAAAACTAGATATATTTATATATAAAACTTGCAAAATTTACCATTATTAACTGTAACCAGATATTATGCTGGTTACAAAGAAGAGCCCTTATTTGTACATGAAAGAATAGCTTATGTTAGAGAGATTATCTGAAGTCAATCTTTTTTACACTTTTAAATGTTTTTGATACAGGATATTCCTAGGATAATGATGCCAATTTAGATCTTTAGACAGATGATTGGAATTAAGATGCTGAAAATGGAAAACCATCCAGATCAGAGCATACTTAATGGTATAATTTTGGTGACTGAAAAAATTAAGTATTTTTACATATATGTACAAATGTACAAATTTTATGTACATGTATGTAAAGAAATCACAGGAAAGTGTGGAGACTGTTTTATTTTATCCCTGTGCTATCAGTTTCATGCGTGCTTGACATTCAAAATCATATCTATATACATAATTCAGTAAATAATTTTTGTACTTCTCTGTTAGGTTTTGCAATCCAGTACAGAGGTGAATGAGGGTAGAAGGTTATATTTCTTCTTGCATAAATAATACAAGGGTTTAGAAAGTTTCAGTTACAGAGGCACTTAATTACATCTGCACAAGTTTACAGAAGCCTGGTGAGGCATTACTGGGGGTACAACATATGCAGGAAGAACAAAGGCTGACTTTGCTCTCCTAAATTTAATTTTCAGGAATGACAGGCATAAACTCCCCTGGTTTTTGTAAAGTAAGATAGAAATCAAAGAGGCTACTACACCTATGTATTCAAAGATAGGCTTTTGTAATGCAATATTAAGGTAGATGCAAATTTATAAAATTCATTATATTGTGTGCAGTTGCTGTTATTTGCCAGCTTTCTGCTCCTCACTTCTTAGAAAACATCCTTAGCAAAGGGGTGCTTGGAAACCAAATTCTTTAAGACAGCTTGGCAGCTGCAGAGAGAAATATTAGCACTTCTTTAAGATCTTTTTTAACTTACTGGTTTGAAAGGTGAAGGTTTTCTGAGGGGTTGTTTTTGGTTTTGTTTTTTGCTTTCCTTCTGCTTGAGAGATGGTATTGTGATACTCTTATGTGTTGATCAATGCAATTCAATTTGCGTAGTGCAGGATCCTATGTAGTTAATCCATGCTAACTACATTTGCATTAAGATTCCTTGATTCCTTCTGTGCCCTGGCATTGTCCTGTTTCTTGAAATGTATCTTTATTTTCCCAATCTTTTGAGGAGATTGAAAAAAGGAGCAGAATTTCACCCATGTGCAGAATTATCCATGTCTGGGAAAAAGATTAGTTTCAGAATGCTTTCCAGGAAAAGAAAAACAGATGAGGAATGGTACTTGCTTTATTTATTTATTTACTTTTAGAACTTTCTTAAAGGGCAGATTTATAAGGCTGCATGTTAATGTCAGCTGTCAGAGATTGGGCAATGAATTTTCATACTCAGGTTTCGTTTCTGTGACTAGTAAATCTGATTTCATGTAGCCTCTCCTTCTGTGTTAAACTATTTATACCCTAATTTCTTTTAGCCATAATATTTGTTTATACATGAATATGCATATACATCTCTAAATATGCACTTAACATTTACATATAGACTAAAAAGAATAGACTCAATATATATATATTACACACACAAAAAAGAATTTTAAGAATTATTAAATAATTTTTATAAATTAATGTTTCTTCCATGTTTTCTATAACCCATTAGCAAAATAATTTGCACTATTGTTTATATCTCTATATTAAAGAATAACCTTTTTTTGAGAGGGTTGGATTCCTAGAAGACTCAATCCTAGAAATATTTCGAAGACATACTTTCTAGGACAGAAACCTCCAACACAAGTCAAATGTTTCAATAAAATATCATTTTCTTGTGGCTAAATAGTTCCCTCACTTCCCCACTGATTGTTTCTGTTTCTTCATTATGATAGATCATAATAGTTATGTTTCTCCAACATATTTTTCCTTTTAGCAGATAGTACATTGAATCAAGTATGTAAAAAAAAAAAAAGCCTCTGCAGGATTTAGAGGGTCTTGGAAATTAGTTAAGAGATCTGTGGGTTCAGGACCTTCCTGTGAAGAGCAGAGTTGGCCTGTGCTCAGCTCAGCTGAGGACACTCTATTCATTCAGTCCCCATGTCTTGGCTGTCACTGTTGGTTCTTGGAGGTTGCACAGCTCATTCTCTGAAAGTCATTTTGGAGAGTTATTTCACTGCTCATTCTTTTTCTGAAAGCATCCCTTACACATTGGACAGTGTAAACCTTTTCTGTGATAGGGTTTGTTTTCATAGCTGACTTTATATGGCTTGTTTAGTGTCAAGACTGTGAGGAAAGCAGCACTTATCAGTTTTGCTTTATCTTTCTCATGCAGATGCTATTCTGTCCTGAGAAACTGAGTATGTCCCAGATGGAATATAATTGTGGTAAACTGGTAAACCTATAGCTTCCAGATGAATAATAAATAAATGCAGGATCAGATCTTGACATGTCTCTGACTTGCTGCTAGATGATCTGGCAGACTGGATTCAGTAAAAGTATTTGGCAAGGTAATCTCTGTTAGAATGTTAGGCAGTCTGCAACTGAAACTTGTCTGATTTCATTCCTGCATAATTTTTTATTTTTAATTTACCATTTAATCTCTATTATAATCACTGTTTTTATAAAAAGAATGAAATTGTTTCTATTCTGTTAATTCCAATCTCATGCATTTCTCTGCATATTGTTAGGGTCTCATTACTCACCCCAAACTTTTCAAACAGTTAAAATATGAGGTGAAGGTCTATCACTCCTGTGATTATTGAAGTTCTTTAGGTAAAATACCTTCTCCAGTTCTACCTAAAATACCTAAACAATGTTACTGCGAAGGTAACATAAATAAGGAGTTACCAGTTTGGCATCTGAAACAGTCCCTTTGGTTCTTTGACACCCTTTGTCTTTAGGAGCCTCTCTTGATCTAAGCAGCTTTTCCTTGTCTGGAATTCTTATCACAAGCCAGCACAATCTCTGGAAAGTGGTTTGGAAGTCTGTTTCCAGCATAAAGAAGTAAATATATTTGCAGTGTCGAAGATAGCCAGAACAATTGCAGTTTTGTTTCAGTAGGAGTACAGTCTGCTTTTTGCTTGAGGTGCTTCTTATAAAAAAAATATCAAGCCTTGCCATTTTCAGCTGATGAGCCATCTACTATCTGTAAGATATCTCTGAATAATGACTTGCAGAAATAAGTTAATATATGTGATGCAGCATTTCAGAGCAATTTCTTAAAGGGCTCAGAATATCACTGAATATCATCTCACTCACGTAGCCAAAGGGAGTAAGCAAGAGGGTTGCCTTGTCTTACTTGCCTCAAAAGCCAGAGCCAGGGGGGAAAGTTTAGAAGGACCCAGAGAACTTAAGGTTTGTCTTGAGGATGTGCCATGGAGTGAAGCAGACATGTAACACTTCCTGCTGCTCAAGGTCCTTATCAGACATAGCTGAGCTGATTCCAGCTGGACTTGCTGCTGTGGGAATGCCTGATAATCAAGCAGGTGACACAAACAGGTACTCCAGTTTCAGAACTGGGTGAGCCATGAGATTCTCCTCTGTGAGACATCTCACTCCAAAGATGTGAAAATGAGGGAGGTCAAGGATACAGCTCACCCTGCAAGTGTAACACAGGCTCTCCATCTCAGCTAGAGAGAGGTTTTCCCTACAGGAACCTCCTTTATTCTGAATAGGTTACAAACATAAATGTGCTTTTTGAAAATCCCACATTCGTTGCTGTGTCAACTATTTGTAATTGCTGAATTCTACTAGTAAAAAAAAAATTCAACTGAGAAGCACAGTTCATGTAAAAATTCTATTTTTACCATATATAAAGCTAACGGATATTTACCGATGAATCTTTCATGGAATCCTACACTTTCTTTTTTCATGAAGCAGTTGAACACATTGGCTTGACTTCAAAAAAGAACACTGTGGCCTTTTAATTCACTTTCTATTAATTTGTTACAGTACAACAAAATTTGAATGTTATTGAAGACAGAAATATCAAAAGTTAAAAGCTTCCAAGATTGATAGTTTTGTAAATTGGCTTTAAGTATTTCGAATTTATAACTATCATTATGTTGCTAAATAACATTAACTCTGGAATGACTGACTTCCTTTTGCAGTAATTCAAAACTATTATGATAGCTATAGTTTTATAGTGAGCATAAAAACCAGTGAGGTAAGTTCAGTGAGGTAAGGTTAGTGTTGGAAGTTTTATTAACAAAAACTCCATGTATTAGCACATGAGTTACAGTTCCCATGTGTTTTCCAAAATTTGCTGGAACTAAATTGAATATTAAATGCTGAACTTTGGACTAGTTGCTTTAAACTACCTAATTTTAGTGGTAGGAGTAGGCAAAGATGTAAATTAGAATAAAAGAGCTGTTAGCTAGTTGGCTGCAGTGATAAGCTAGAATGATCAGAATTCTTGGTGGCATATGATGTTCCACAAGGACAAGCTTCATCCTGCCTGAGGGAACCATTCATATCTTGTTTACAGCCTCTGGTTCAGCTGAAACAGTTTCTGGTGTAGTTTGACCAGTTAGTTTCTCTTTTAAAGATCAACACAATCTGTACTGGTGGATTAAAAAAATGTAAGGAAAAAATCAAGATTAATTAGTAGAGCTGGTGGCTGTCAAAGCTGTTGGGGATGGAGGCTGGGAAGTTTATGAAATTTTCAGGTGTCATCTTCAAGGATTCAGTAGAGTAGTGCATTTGAGGTGTTACAGCACTGCCTTGGTACAGAAGGACTGAAGAGGTTGGGACTGGGATTTTGTAAGGGAAATGTAAGAGTTTGTTTTCCTGATGTGAACAGCCAACACTGTCCTGTGTGTGCAGAACATCTCCTGTTGCTCGCTGTTTGTTTCCCTGGACTCACCTGCTTTAAACAGCTCCCTTTGTGTCAGTTCCTAAATACTGATGTAGAAATAAAACAGTAAACTAGATTGTCCTTTAAGGAATATAAAGCCTATAAACTATCAGCTGAATTAAATGTAAGCTGTAATACTCAGAATAGTAGAGACATGAGAATGTTTTTTGATAATAGTGCTTGAAAGTGGAATTTTCCTCTGTGAAGTGAAAAAGCCTAGCTAATTCACTAGAGTTTCAATTTGGAACGGAGTGTAAAGGATATTAATTGTACAAAATTCAGGCGTCTGCAGCTTCAAAATGTTCTGCCTTTTCTGCCTTGAATTTTACATACATCAGATGTTTTTGATAGAAATGGATGTATTATAGTGTGGCTTGCCAGGTACAGCTATTGTTTGAAAAAGATAATTTTTATCATATCAGACTAAAAAATGAGGGACAAATACGATGAGGGGATAGTTTCCATTATGGGGTGGTTTTTTTTTTTTTGTTAGTTGCTTTTTTTTTAAAGATTTTTTTTAGTGGCTCTGAAGTGGAGAGTACAGTTGGGACACATGATATCCTTTGTATACCTGCAGTTCAGTTCTCTTATTTCAAAAAGGGCCCACATGAGAGTATGCCCTCTGTGCTAATAATGTGGTACTTCTGTATGGAAATTGAAGTGACAGCTCTTTTATCCTCTGTTGAAATTGGTTCTCATAATAACAACTTAGAATTTCCCTAGATAAATGTGGATGCATAAATATGGTTACTAAGATCTTTAATAGAAATGTGGGGTTTTTTATTAACTGCAGTTCTTCCTCAAAAGATGGCTGTGTAATACACTAAGAGAGGAAATAATAGCAGAGAAAGTGTCAGCAGGCATTGGAGGCTGCAGTGGTCATCAGGAGGGGAAAGAATGAAGGTACAGAAGGGAGGAGCTGGAGTTTTGGGCACAGTGGGAAATATTGGCTGCAGTGTGTCCTGGAAGAGGTGGCTCAGGAGGGGGATTAACAGTGGGTTTTATCACAAAAATTAACATTTTAACATGCCTTCTCATTACCTCAGCTCTGGTCCTACATCACTCTTAGGACTTCAGTTGGACCTTCATGTTTTGTTTAAAAAAGTACAGTCAAAAATTTGCTTTAAATGTATCTATTAATGATGGTAAAGTAAATAATTCTTAACAGTGAAACACAGTAGTGCTCCTTCATGCTTTATTTCCTCATGGAGCTTCGTAGCACTAAACCACTTTCACAGATGATATATGTATTATGGCATCTAAGTTAAACAGTTAACAGGAAGGATCTTTGAGGAATAGACGTCACTACTGAAGCTGGTCATGAGTGGTGGGTGATGATGTGAAGATTAATTAAGTTTGACTTTGAATTTGGTAGTTTTTACCACTTGCATGAGCTCTTTTTTTGCCCAAAGTATAACCCAATTCTGAAGTTTTTACAGTCTCTTGTATATTTCCAGAGCAAGTGACAGAGTTTGCTGTATTAAATGGTTGAAATAAGTAGTTGCTGAGGGAAAAGAAGTTAGACAAAATTAAAAAGCAATTTACTTGGAGAGAGGTCTTTGAAATGCTTTATGTGTTAGCTATCAGATCTGTTTTTGCTTTATTTTTTGGAAAATTATGGTGTTCTTCAGACTGCCAAGTTTTACTAGTAAATATACTGCCAGAGCTTGGGAAAAATAAGAAGGACTCTTAAAATGAGATAGTGTTGAGTGAAAAGCCAAAGAGAGGAGTTTTGTACACCAGAAATCCTTATCCTTTCAAATATAAAAATATATATGTATCTGCTTCTGTAAAATGACCCATATTTAATTTCCTTTCAAATTATATTTAAAATGCCTTAGATGTAGAAGAAGTAGTAACAAAATGGCAGACATTCCTCATAGTGTACTGGCATGCTCCGTTTAGAGTACTTCATTGCTTTGTTATTTTTGGGAGATGTGATTTCACCATTTTCAGGGAAGAGGCAATTTCTTACATTGGCAAATTCACCCTGGCCAAAAATGAAGCAGTATATTTTGCTTCTGGTCGTCCACAAGATGAGGAACTGATTTAACAGCATTTTGGTTTTTTTACCATCTGGAGGTTCTTATTTGACTTATGAAATGATGTCATACACGCTTAGTGCTGAACAGATAGTGAAAGGTCGCCTGCAGTTCAGGCTGAGGTAGTTTTATTTCCTATTATGAGGAATGTAAAAGTCTTGGTTCATGATTACTAGAGGCAGAAAGAAGACTTTAGGGAAGGAGCAAATGACCGACAAACTGATGTTCTCCTAAACCTCCACACTGCATTCCTGCAAATAGAAAATCCATCTGCACACCCAAGACCACACACAGCATGGGTTGTCTGCTCACTCTCCCAGGTTGGCACTGGCTCAGAGTTCTGCCTCTGCTTTCAGAATGGCTCCTTGCTGTGAATGTTAGTTTGGGGATGATATACTTATTCTATCGAAATACTTCATTGTGTAGGTGGATTTTTGAATTAAAGTGCTCTGCTGTGGCTGTCTCAAGATGAGGAGATGTAAAAATATAGATATGTATTTGGCAGATTTTTTTTCTGCCACCTGAGGCTGTGGTGGAGCTGTTGTGATCTTTCCTTCCCAACTCTTGTGCTGTCCCTGTGTGAACTGGGGTTGGTGGGATTGAGATTCTTTGGCTATTTCTCAGTGCAATTGAAGCTGCACTTTGGTGATGCTTTAAAGACTTTATTTGAAGCTGCAGCAGGATTTGGGTCTGAGGAGCTGGAGTGGACATGGCTCTGCTCCTGTTTCTCACACAGGTTGTCACTCTGGGCATGCAGAGCCATCTGCTCATCCTCTCCACCCTCCCTGTGCTCCCAAGTTTTGTTGCCTAAAATCCTCCCCATTCCTGAGCTGAATCTAGAGAGCCATGCTGACAGGGTGAGTGGGAAGAAATTTTTCAAGAACAGTGAGAATTGTCTGCTCAGCCCTTGGGCAGGGATTGGGTGGGCAGAGAAAGGATTATTGATTCAGACACTGCCTGCTTCAGCCAAGCAGGACAGAACTGCATCACACATGTGGGAGCTGCTGTGTCATCCCAACCACTGGGGAATGGTGTCAGTGCTTTGTTTTCACTGGAGTATCAACATTTATTAAAAGAGCTCTGAAAGTTTGCTGCTACAATTATTTCTTGTTTTCTAATTTAAAAAGTCATCTTTGAATCCCCTACTGTGTACTGCTTACAAACTGGGAGATCCTATTACTGTAATATTGTAAAAAAAAGGTCTTAAAAATAAAATAAATCCAGAGGAATATAAATCTTTTTTCCAGTGTATAGAAAGGCAATGAGCCATTTTAAAAGCAGGAAGAACATGCATTTTGAGATCCAATAGATCATCTAAATTGGTCCCAAACCAAGTTTTAAAATGGCATTGAAAATACTTTTGCTTTGAAGAAATTGAGCATTACAAAACTCACAATATACATAAGTATGGATTTGCTAATTGTTTTGCAATTTGATACTATTCTGATAAATGACGGAAAATTTGCTTTCTGACTGTTCCATCTGCAGATCTTAAAAATGCTAAGCCTCCATTTATGCCCTTTCAGTTTCTTCCATCCCACTTTTTATTATGAATTAACTTTATGAATTTCTAGGTAACACAAACTTTAAACTCTTTATGTTTTAAAATTTGTATGTTTGAGATTTGGATTAGTGAATCTAAAATTTCTCACTTGCCTATCTGCCTCCAGCTTTCTTGTAGATGGAGAATTATTCTAAATTGCCACATCATACATTGTCAATACAAACCTTGTCTTCTCAGTGGTGAACCTTGCAGCCAAAACAAGCCTGTGTGAGTCCACTTAATGTGAGCACCTCATGGTTCAGAGCTGCAGAAAAAGCCTCTCTTCAAGGAAACTTTTCTTTGTAGCAATAAATTATTGCACTCCCTTTATCTTAGTTCTCTGCTTTCCATGATGTTTATTAGCACTAACTGAATTTCATGGGTATACAATGTTTTCTGGTATTATTTTGTTTACAAATAAGCTTTCAAGAATATGAAGCTCACATTGAAAAAAGAAGTCTCTCCTGATTTTCAAAAACTTGATATATGATGAAATCTGGTTTTACTCCTAAATATTCCCCACCCACCCAGTACTGTATGCTGAGAGCTGCTCAGCATCTCATTTGTCCCTGCTTTTCTGAACCAGAATGTGTAAACAGCTGTGATTTAGTGGAAGGACTCCTGAAGGCACCAGTACATGTCAGGTGTGATTCTTGTAGTACTGCTGGTTAAATCCAAACATGTTCTGTTTCTGTAATGAATTGATATATCTGCTATTTTATTGCTGCTTGAATTGCATTAAGAGAACAGTAAAATTGCATGTTTGAACACACAGCAAGAAATAAGAAAATCAAGGGTGCTTACTCATTCTGGGCTGTTGGAATTCTTTTTGTTTTTTCTTCTTTTTACTATTTCTGAGGGAAAAAAAGCCCAACAAACCCCACCAGTTATGAATGCAGAGCATTTTGCTTAGGAAAATCCTTGGAATATCTCTTATTTTGTGTGACTGGGATCTGTGCTTACTACAGAGAAGTAGTCAGACCCATTTGTTAAGAGAGTTGTGAAATAAACACTGGAGAAAAGTGTAACAAATAAAAGAATCTCTTAAAGTTCAGTTTGGAAAACTACATAGTAAGGAAATAAAGCATTTCTGAAGTGTGAAAAAAGAGAATTAGAAAAAATATGCTAATGATCTCTACTAAACCCTAAATATGTTTGATTCACTTACTGTAGGTTGATGCCTTGCGGTTACGATTGGAAGAAAAAGAAACCTTTCTGAATAAAAAAACAAAACAACTTCAAGACCTCACGGAAGAGAAAGGAACCCTTGCTGGAGAAATTCGAGATATGAAAGACATGTTGGAAGTAAAAGAAAGAAAAATTAATGTCCTTCAGAAAAAGGTAAGATGACTGAGGATATGTTGTGCAATTTTTGAGGCACATTTAAAGGAAATACTTCTGTTTCTTAAACTGTAATACTTCTGATATATTAAAAATGCAGGGAGTCTGTATTAGTAAAATTCTCTAACATGAAGTATGTTGTCCACGGGTACATTGTTATAGTATTAGATCTTATATAAATTATATCAGAAAAATGGTAGATTCTAGAGTTGTCACAAAATTATTGGAATTAAATGAAAGAACTAAAAATCTTGATAAAGTGTCTTATCCCTCAACATGAGGGATTCCTGTATCCTTTAGAACACTGATTGCTACTCTTTCCAAATAATGTAAATGTGGGCCTGCTAAAGGATCAGGATACTCTATTTTTAGCCTGAACACCTTTCTTTTCTGGGGGGAGAGGAGGGGAGTCAGTTATTTGCTTTTTCTGTGGTCTAAGGACATTAAGAAGGGAAGCTCCCTCCAATCAGCTAAACAGTCTTATTTCTAATTTTCCACAAATTTAACTAACTGCATTTGCTCTCTTTGGGAAGTTGGATTCAATCATTACAGTTTCCACCTGGGGGAGTGGGGAGGGAATTTCCTGTGGAGGCAGCTCTGCAAGGGCTCTGCATGCAGTAGCAGAGTGTTCATTTCCATATCCTTTTTCTCACACTCACAAAAATATTTATGCTGCCAGGTATGTGCTGTGTGTGTCCTGTGTGTCTCTGTTTGCCACACAGAGATGCACTTGTGAGCCTTCAGAGAAATGGAGAGAAAGTTCCTGGCATCACATGTATTTTACTGCTCTCCTCTCCTTTTCAGCCACACAAAGAATGTCTACTCCTCCTTAGTCTATTATTGTGTAGGTAGTTCATGTTACTGTGGTTTTCCTCCAGGATTCACACAGGGTTCACATGGTCTGGTTGTGCTTCTGTCTGCAATTGCTTAAGCACTGAATTAAAAAAGCCAAGTTCTTATTTTCCAGAAACTGAGAAGGCTGCTTTTTCAGGCCTGGGAAATAAGGCCTATCAAAACTGGAATATAAGAACTCATCCACTTTAATCCTATTTCTGAATATTTGCCTTGTTAGCAATGCTGATGATGTTTAAAAAAAAAAAAAAAAGTCAAACATCAAGGCTTTTATCCTGTGTTGAATGCTAACTAGTTTTGGACATTCCTTGAGCATTATGAAGAACAGAGTGTGTCTTTTCAGATTGTTTGCATTCTAAAAAAAAACCCTAACCCCCTGAACAAATCAACAGTTTTCAATTTCTCTTTTACTTAGATCTTGAGGAAATGGATCAGCAAGAGGAATGTGTATTTAGTGGTGAAAGTTTTGTGATGAGCAGCTATCACAGAGCGATCAGCACTATCTGTCATGGCTTTGTGCTCAGAAGTATGCAGCATAACACTTTTTTCCTGTTTTTAGTAAATCGTGGTCATTCTTTTAGGGTGTGCAGATGGTGTTGCCTCTTTGCCACCTGCATCTTAATGGACATGATAAGAACTGCAAACCTCAAACCTCTCAAACTGCACCCTCTCTCTTTACTAGATCATAGAGTAGAATATGTCATGGCCTCATGAGCTCTAATATACAATGAGATGAATCCTGCTAATAGCTGGGTGGAAAATCAGAGTTAGTACTGAATTGATTTGATTTTTTTTTTTTTTTTAAACTGGAAGTAGCACTTCCTCTTTTTTTAGGTTTTTTATTTCTCTTCATTAGGGGACATGTGAAGTATAGTTTTTCTGCTAAGGGCTAAATACTGGCTTTACTTAGAGACAAATGAATTTTGATGATTTCTTTAAAAGAAAAGCAAAAAATTCTGTATTTGCAGCGCATGAGTTATGTGTAGATTTGCTCCTCTGAAGCAGTTTTAATAACCACATTCTTTTAATGTGTAGGTGTTAGCATGCCCAAAAATACTGATGCCAGATTGTCACCATACCATTATTTTGTTTATAGGAGAAAAATGTTGTATTTGGAAAATACATTTTTAATATTACCCTTAGGTCACAGTTTCATATTTGGATCTTTATTTTACATGCCTTTCTCTTCCAATATTCCCTCACAGATCATTTGACTAAAGAGAAATTTGATTGAAATATTGTCCTGCTCTGCTCACCCCTTATTTAAGTAAATCTGGAATCTGATGCTATAAATGTTGCTTTCAATGTTTACTTTTCATGTGCCTGGTGTACAATTCTGAAGTAGAAAATTCTGTATGTCACCAATGCAAACCCAGGCTTTCACATTCATCTGGAAAAAGAAAGAATCTGCTTGTCTGGTTAACCCAAGTGTTCAGCTTAATTTTGGCAGTGCTTGTTAGATCACAACTTCTCACGTTTCGTGTCCTTGAGCATTCAGTGTCCTTGGCAGCAGATGAAATCTCATCTCTGGGTCACAATACTTGCATGCAGAAGGGAAGATGTTCAGTGTCTATTTTTTTTCATGAATGCCTTTCAGTTCTAGGTAATTTTACCCTTCCCAGGTGCAGTTGTGTCCCAGGGCATCCACACCTTGTCCAGTGCATGTGTTCTGCCAACAGCAAAAGGGAGCACAGCTCTGTTTTGAGCACAGGCAGATTGCTCACTTGGTCCTGTGTCATTTCAGAAGTATGTTGGACTATGTATAATACTGATTCCTAGTGCTGTAGTATGGACTATGTATAATATTGATTCCTAGTGCTGTAGCATTGTTTTTGCAGTATTTTTGACCAGTCCCTTTTCAGGGGTTTTCAGGGCGTGTAGTAGTGGATGCTGCGCTTTAAGAAAAAGATTGTTAAATGTACCTTTTTCTTTCCAGTTTTGACAACATGCCTTTCCAATTGCAAGCATAACTGAGAATAGTGGTAGAAAAGTATTTAATCTATCCTAATTACAATAATTGTATCCTTTATTTTATTCTAATTATAATTTTATCTTTTACTTCCTTCTGGATTGCACATGCCTTTTGCATTCCTCCAGTTTTTGCTCATCATCTGACCTTTTGGCCACTTCTTCAAGTATTGATTTCACTTTGGGGTGGCAGCCAGACATTTCTGTGCTGAGCATTTAGAAATTTGTTCTCACTGTGCACATCTAGGTGGAGAATTCAGGGAGTGGAAAGCAGGATGGACTATTTCCTGTGACACTCAGGAGGTGAAACAATGACTGATCCTTTCAGAGGATTGTCCTGTGTTTACATACACTCCTTTCAGGACTGCTCTGGTTCTGGCTTGCTCTCCTGAAAACCCTTCTGAAGATGCAGGAAGTGCTTCTGGCTCTTCTTTGCAGGTTCTGTCTGGACATTAGATTCTCCTGACTGTAATATTATCATGCTTGCCTCCATTTTCTTTTTTCTGCACAGGATCAAATTCCAAATTTTGTTTACTTTTGATATGAGACTTGTGAATAACCAGTTGTGTTGCTGCCTTCAGTTGCTGATGGAAGATAGATGGCTACATCTCTCTCCACTCAGCTTGAAGTGCTTCACTCAGCCTAAAATAATATTTGTTTCAATGGTTGTATTCAAGTAACTGAAGAAGGAAGAATTTGTGTAAAGTGCTTAAAAATATTTCTGTCAGTTAATAACCTGAAACTGAGTGGGAAAGAGCATGTAACTTGGAAATATGCAATTTCTAATCTATACTTTCTCTTATATACATTATCTGCTGCAAGGAAAAAAATACATAGGAGACAAAACCAAACCCTGAGAAACTCCCTTTGAAAACTGAAGCAGTTCCTTCTCCTTTCTGGATAGCTGTCACACCAGGAGGGCAGGACAGCTTCTGTTGAGGGCTCCCTGCCCAAAGGTGTGGAAGGAACAAACCCAAAACAGCTGTGGTGAGGCCCATGGGATGCCATAGGGACAAACACAGGGCAAAAGGTTGCAGAAAAATTGATGAGCTAAATAAGGATCTAATGGGGCATTGTCCTCCCATGCAGTGATTTGGGTGTAATTTTTAACCAAATTGAAAAACTGCTGAACTATTCAGTATAATTTGCAGGCTTAGGGGAGGCCCAGCACTGGAGCAGCATGTGTTTAGAGGATTTGGATCAAGGTAGATTGGCATGGAATAATAATAAACTTATGTCAATGTCAGAGGTGCAATATTACTTAATATTTCTTTCTTTTAGAATCTTTGGCACCACTGTTCCATTTTAGTGCCAGTAAAGTTGGGTATGCTGTTTTAATAGCCTTGTTTAACCTGGCAAAGCTAGTCTTACACCTCATATCTGTCAGTTTAGCGTGCAGAGGGGCAGAGCTCAGAAATCTTTATGTATTTCTTACCAGAATATCCCAGTTCAATGAATATGGCTGAGCTGTAGGCTGGAGGGCAAAAGTGCTGAACTGAATGATGTCCCTTTTTGCTCCCAAATTTCACTTTTTGTTCAGTAGGTAAAAGCAGTGTGTTAAGTCCTCTAGGAATCTAGAGATATTTAAAACCAGAAGTTATACACTCTGAAGTAGGAGTCTCAGTGCTGACAAGTCTCAGTAGCTGTTGAGACAAGAGCAGTGTGGAGGATGTAGACCTGGATCATATTAGGACAACAGCTTGTGGAAATTCTTTAGTGAGGACTATCATAAAAGAACACCCTCTAAAGGAGGCTAATATAATATTCTACCTTGACTTGCTACATAACTTTTCATGTAAAATGTTACTGTTTCCATCTTTAATAGTTTAAGCTTTGTGATTGATGAAGTGCTACATGACTGAGGGCCTTAATCTACCAGCTAATTAGCATTTGTAGGAAATGTCATAAAGTCTTAGTTCTCATATAATAATTGGAATCTGTACTTGGAGTGGCTGGACTATGCACTTTGGGTGATATTGTCCAGTTCGTGTTCAATTAAAATGTGTTGCACAATTAATTGGATGCATTGCTGTTGGCTGTCTTCTAAAAAGGAGGAAATGTACATGTGGTCAGGTTGGGGTGTATTGGTGTGAACAAAGGAGTCCTGCTCTTGGGCTGAGAAGTTTGCATCATTATTGCTTGATTCAGGCAACAAGTAGAAGGTGCAAGCACATTGCTGATGGAAGATGCCTTTGCATTTTTTCTTTCCCCCCCCATGGTTTAATCAGCTGGAAGCATATTTTTGTACTCCTGGAAAGAGCTCATGGTGTGACAGATGACATTTTTATTAACTTTGTCAAGTTCCATCAGAACACTGTAAATAAGCTGTTATTTGAACTGGGGTTCTGCAATCACAAATCAGAGATCTATTGTATTTCTGGAGTCAGATGACAAACTCTGAACTACTTGTTGTATAAAACAGATGGATGTTCTGATTGTAGATTTCAGGTGTTTAAAAAAATATTAGGGAGTCTTTCTGGTGTAGTCTGTGGTTGAATCAATTGTCCTTTCTAATGAATTTTGTTCTCCCTGAGGCTAGAAGTTCAGAATCTTGTTGTTCCCCCTTCCCCTATTCTTAATGACCTGCTTGCTACTTCTGTTCTTTTTCAAGCCTACCCTCCAAAAGGAGAACAGTTGGATTACACACTTCTGCTCACTGGCCTATTTGAAAATAAGCACTTACCTTTGTAGGAGAAAATCACCGAATTCCTCAAATAGAGTTTAATGAGACAACAAAAATTAAAACTCTTTTATCTGATGCCAGTTCTGTAAAGATGGTAATTTTTGAATATCAGGTATATTGTAAATCACAGACCCTCAGCTAAGAAGGAATATTGACTGCAGTTGTCTAAATACAATGGTGTAAGTTATTGTAGATCACATTGAGCTGGTTTTGAGAGGGTTCCTCCCACGATAAGGAGAATGGAATCATAGAACACTCAGGTTATTCACAACACACAGAAGTGCTCTTGGACACAGTGTGCCATTTGCAAAGTGGGACTGAGCTTAATGAGGCACTTACATAAGGGTTTCACACTGCTGGTGTGACACCAGTGACACTGGGGGGGAAGGAAGCAGCCCTTCAGCTCTGAAATGTCAATACTAATTAACAAAGTTATCTTTAAATAAGATACTAAGTTTTTCTCATGCTGAGAAAGCAGCCAACTCACATGCTGGGAATTTTAAGCTGTGTGAAGAGTAATATTTTCTTTTTAATAGAGTTGGAGGAAATTTGTTTTGAAGTGTGAAAGAGCTCAGTTATGTATAGTGTGACTGGGCAAAGAGAAAGTACAAGTTGTCATATTTTGGATGTGCAGCAGACCATAAAGGAATTATTTAGGAAAAGTGATGGCTACCTATATATCTGAAAAATAATCAGGGAGAATTAGGATTGTTTAAGAGAAATAGATTTTTCTTTGAAGAAATGAAATTTCTTTCCAAAAACATAATAGAAGTCTACAGATTTGAAGGGAGAATTTTATAGGTGTAATTGAGGATAATTTTACATAGAGAGGTATCCTGCTGTCATGACTCACTTAGAATTTTTAGCTGCTGACTGAGGGTGCATTCATGTGATTCCCTGCTCTTGGAACTGCATCTTTGAGTGGCAGCCTGGCTATTTCCCAATGTCTCCACATGACAGATTCAGCTGGTTTTGTACCTGCCAGCACTTTAGCACTGAATCCTTGACAACTCATTGAAAGGACACAAAATCGGATCCCCCAAGAAGCAGTGCATGGAACAAAGTATTGCACAAGCCCAAAAGGCTTGTATGTCTTATTACATGCTGATCTTTTTCTTGGAAGCTCTTTCAAGGTCTGTGCTCCAGGTGGCTGATTTGTGGCAGGGAGGATGGAGCTTGGGTGGCTTCTCACCTTCAGTGACTGGCACAGACATTGATGAGGGGGATTCACAGGAATAGGCACATCTCAAGTCATAATATTATTAAATATTGCTTAGGAAAATTAACTAATCATCTTGTTAATTATGTGCAAAAAAAGAAGAAATCTTAAGTGATTCAGAAATGATACATTTTATGTGTGATTTTTTTATAGACTGATGTGTGAAATATTCAGCAATATAGTGGTTGAACAATTTATTAATCTGATAATCCATCCTTGCCTAATCCTGAGATAAACAGATCCCACTGCCCCTGTTCTTTGACTTGCTAGGATAGGCAGTTACACTTGATCTGCAGCTTGACCTAATGTATATCCAAGTTTGTTATATCTGGAAATAAAAAAGAAACATTTCCTACTAAATGTAAAGAGTAGGGTTATGCATTAGCAGTTGGGTTTTACCAATTTTGTAGTATATTAAAACTCTACCTTTTTGTTGGCGTTGAATCAACCACTTTAATTTATCCATTGCTAGAGCTCCTTGGTGTTGGCAGTTGTGCTTTCCTGGTGGTATTCCACTGCTCTCTGACTGAGCACTCTGTGACTACAGACTCTAATTCCTTAGTAAATTGGATATTTAATCACATTTGGAAAAGCATCACCCTTCACCTTTGAGTGGAGCTCTTATTGGCTTTATGAAATCATGAAGTTCAAAGACTCAGGAGTATGCATGCAGATAAGTTTAATGGTAACAATAAATGAGAATTGTTATCTTCATGCTTCTCCCTTCATATTATTGTTACCAGATGTGGCCAAAGCTAGTGGTGCCAATTTGGTCAGATTGCTTTGATAATTTTCTCGTTGCCAAGTAGTATGTATTTCTTGGTGGGAGAATCAGCAGTGGTATGTTTGAATATGAGTAGAATAAGTCCAACTTTAGAATGGAATCTGAATCTAATTCACTTCCTTCTAACACACCTGACTTTAATTTTTAACGCCCAGCCAGGCACAGTGCTAAGATCAAAGTGAAACAAAGAGAACGGAGTAAAGCAATTGTTGGAAAGTAAAAAGAAAAATGGCATAACATTGTGTAATCTTTTATATATGAAAGAAATATTGGGCTTATTTACCATTCACTTAAGAATAAATCTACCGTAAATTTGCTAAATGTAATTATGCCAGCAAACCCTCTTACTTATCAGGGAGAAAAATCAGGCCCACTGTATTTATTGCCTGAGAGATACCTTAATTTGACAGCAGAAATCTCCATTAATATCTCCAGAAAGGCACAGAATCCTTTATTGCTCTGTGCTTAACCCTTTGCCAAAGTGACTTTACTCCATGGGAACCTCTGCACGCTGCTCTCTGTGGAGCCTTCTGCTGATCTGGAGGGAGAAACTGCTGAAGGTCCACAGGAATCTGTCAAATCTTCATCTTAAAGCTCGATGGCAGACAGGACTGGGAGGGTGTTAAAGCATAATTGAAATTTGAGTGAAATACCTGCTGTGTCCTATCCCAAAATCTTTATTCTTGTTAAGTCTGAGTTTTTGTTGTGGCTGTCATGGGAACCATAAAGAGCTTGATTTGAATGTTTATTTGATTAAAAATCCATGACTTTTGAGATTCTTTGCATGTTGGGAGGTGGATGTGATAGTAAGCAGCTGAACAAATGGGAAGAACTTCAAAGTGTAGAAACAGAGTATAATAATAGAAAACAGGAGTTTGATAATTTAATGGCAAAAAAGATCATTCCTGTGAAATGTCCATGGGAGCTTCTCTTGTTGTGTTAGATTTACAATAATTAGAATTACAATAATTTCTTTCCTGACATTTTATATGTCATCAGTTCTCACTGTTTGCATACTTTAACTGTTACTGATTTCTGTGTACTGTCAGTTTATGAAATTTAATATAGTTTATCCTAGAAATTTTTGGATTGCAACACCTCCTATGAATCCTTATAAATCATTCCAGATTTGGGGAGGGGGAAGAAGATGGGCAAGTAGCTCTTTTCTCTTTCTGAGAGTTCTGTAGCATTGACCTTGCCATCATTCGGTCCAAACTGCTGGCAGTATCTCTCATCTGACTGGGAGACACTGGAAATGGAGGTGATGTCAGACTATTGTAGCTTCGTTGTTAAGTGATGCTCAAGTTTTTTAGAATTTTACAGTTAAAGTTTTGAGGAGGTACAAGATCAAGAAATTTCAGTGAATTTTATTTTAGAAAAGGACTTTTTTCATACCAAAACCAAACTGTCTTAAACACAAAACCATATCAGATAACTTCCAATTCAGCCATTTACATAAGAGCATTGCTGTCTTACCTTTGCTGCTGTAGAGAAACTAAACTGTTCAGCAGATGTTGATTAAAGACATCCAAGTTGCTGCGTTTAACATTTCAGTTTAAGTTTAGTGCTGCTTTGATAGTTTATATGTAGAAAGACTGTGTCTGGCTGGCAGTAACTAATGGTGAAATTCAATATGTGCATTGTCTTTGCTGCAGCTATAGTGAAAATATTGAATTACATCTCATGGTAACACGAATCTGAGTTCTCTGATGAACATTTTGAACACTTCAGCTCTCAATGGGTATAAACCTATGTACATTGACCATATGTTAATTTAGAATGATTTAGAAAAGACATCTCTAAAGAAAGGGGGCTGGGCTCTCTTACCCTTCTGCAAAGCTTTTCTTCCACGTAAATGTATTCCACTGTCCCTTAGATATGAATAGAGATGGTTTCTGTAACCAAGGAGCTAAAAGGAAACTTTCCAATAGAAAGAATATTATTATTTCTGATTAATTGCTGCCTACCCATTTCAGCTTCACTGCTATGGGGGTTTATTTCTTACTCTTTACTGCTGGTACTTCAGGAAACTCATATAAAATAATACCATGTGAAACTGGATTCTCCATTACAACTTTTCTAATGCAATTTCTAAGGCCTGGGTGCTCTTATAGTAGAAATCAACATAGCAGTATTGAATTCCTAAATCCATTATTTGAGGATTTAGGAATGAGTGAGGGGACAGGGCTGTTATTTTTACTTTCAATGTAAAACTTTTTGCCATTACAGATTTTTTAAAATTCTTTTTCATTAAAATTGATTTCAAGTTTTAGAGTGTCCCTCCTCTTTTCAACCTTTCTGCCTCTTTAATTTGAGAATAAAGTGGTGTAAAGTTTAATATTTTTCCTCTGTTGATTTTGATGAAGTATTATATTATTAAGCAGAATATTTTACAAGAAAACTGGGAAATAAGAAAATATTGGAAATCTCAAAAAATTTTTCAGACTGTAGAAAGAGGTATGTAATTAAGGACTAAATATGATTGAGCAGTTCTAAAGCACTATACCTGCAATTTTTTTTCCCTTTAGGTGTGAAATAGCTATGATTTACAGGTTCTATGCAATTAATTTATCATTTAGAATTGGGAGCCTGAAAGTTTCTCAATTAACGAATTCTCTGTGTTCTGAAGTAAGTTAAACTAACATTAACTTTCAAGTCAATTATCTACCATTACTTTTACAGTATTTATATCAAATGTGTTTAATATTGCCACACAATTCAGTGTTAAAGGGATGCTGTGAAACTGTTCTTATAAGGAGATATATAATTATGGTTATAATGGAATTTATGGCCAGGTCTTCTGATAAAATTAGTTGTACCATGCTGGAGTTAGGCATTTGCTATCTTCTGAATTGTGCATGGTCTGAGTTACACTGTTCTGTGGAACAGTGTGCTGGTGTTTAAATGTGCATTTACTTTGCTTTTGTCTAGACTCTTGTATCTTTTATAGCTTCACATTGGAATCAAAACTACAGGGAAAATGTAAAACTAAATGGGAAATGTATTGAGTTTCAAATTCAAACCTTACAAAGCATGTTAAATATCTCTTTAAACTTTCCAGGAAAGGAAATAAAGGTATTCTTTTCTTTCACTCAAGCTGGTGATTGAAAGAGTAACCTTAAGCCATCAATAGAAATATATAGTGGTGTTAGTAAAAATAAAACAGGTATTTTGAAAGTATTACAGTGCACAGGTACATAAACTAAGTATGAAAAATAGGCAAGAAAAATTGGGATGCTACAAATTGTGATAGAGTTGAAATTTGATGTAAATTCCTTAACTGGATTTCTTACATAAAGTATATGGTATTTCACTGGAGTAGTGACTTTCTAGATAGGAAATATTTTATTCTAAGTCATAATTCTGGATTGAATATGAAACAAAATTAATCCAAGAGATCAAGAATAAAAGTGATTAAAACACTTTAAGTGATAAAAAATGATTTAGGTTGATTGAAGAGTTACCAAAAAGAATAAATGAACAACTGCAGTCAAGATGAGAGGGACTTATTTGCAAGTGACAAGGCAGACTTTTATCTCAGATATAACCTCCTTCAGCACTTTCATTTAGAAAATATTCTTCAGTGTTAAAATTAGGGAAGAAAAAAACCAGAAAACAACCACCTTTGAATGCAGGTGGGGAAAAAGAGATGATGACTAGCCAGAAAAAGAAATTTGAAGTGTCAATACCAGGAGGCTGAAGGCAGTGATTAATCCCGTTTCAAAAAGTATTTCAAACGGGATGTGGTAGTGAAAACTGCCAATATTCTGTCTGAAGAAATAATGGGTAGTGGAGCAAAAGATGATAACTGCTCTCTAAATGACTTTTGTGTCATCCCACCTGAAAAATCATGTGTGATTTCAGACATCTTGTGGTCAAGAAGAAGGATGGAAATGTGAAAATGTCAGACAAGAAGAATGGTTAGAAACCTGTTGGGTTTGGGAATCTGTCTAAAGTCAATAGAGCTAAGTTTTTTATTTTAACATTCTGAAGGTATAAATATCACAAATGAGGATAAATTATTTTGGACAGTGTAAATCTTAGAAAATGAGTAGCATGAAATCAGATTGACAAGGTCATCTATTAAGTGATTGGATAGCCTTCAAATGGGACAGGAAATTCAATTACCATAGGTTTTTCATTGCTGGGTGTAACATAGGGAGCCCTGGAAAGGATCTCAGGGTATTATAATATGTTCCACTGCCCACAAGCAGGATTTGAGGGAGATTCTTACAGTGAATGAAAACATGGCTTTTCTCTAGGGATTAAGTCAGGCTTCCAGCCTCTCCACATCACAACCTGCTCAACCTTTTCACTTTGAAATGAAGTACAGTTTGTAAGGTTTCTGCCTGTTATTCAGGATTCAAGGCTCTTTTCTGTAATTAAAAAGAATTTTTTTTTTCTGCATGTTCTCTCTGTTTTCCTATCTTAACAATTTTCATAAGGATGTAAAATGACTGTATTATATCTTTAATAACTGCATTGATTTTAATAAGATATAAAATGAAATAATTTTAATTAAAAGAAAGGTAATATGCTTTTCAGTGTTTTACTTGTAATACTTTCTATATCCAAATGAAATCTGCTTTCAGAATAGACTGGTCTTCTGTTTTACAGCTTATGTTGTTCTTCGTTTTCTTTATATATCTCTGTATTTTAAAGCTCTGCACACAACATACACCTCTTGTTACTCCCTATTCTTGTTCAGCCTTTTGATTTCTCTGTGTTCTTTGCTCTGGAAGAGTTCCCAAGCTACTGTTGAACTGATTCCTACTCTCTGCAGCCTCTTGAGGTGCCTATTCTTACTCTATTTCTTTTGTAGCTTCCCTTTTCAATGTTCCCTGTTGCCCAACACTTGTCTGTACAACTTGTCAGCTTCCTCTCTCTTCTCTCCATCTGTTAACTTTTTTATGAGATGTGCTGTAACTTCAGTCTGGGCAGGTCTTCCCAATTGATACAGACATAATAGGAATGACAAGACACACACTAAAAATCACATTCAGCTTCAGTGATCTGTATTAAGAGTATAAGAATGCCAAGCCAGCTTTTTTTTTCTCCATGTGGATTTACATGACAGTAGATTAAAGTATATGTACTTCTCTCACTGGCATATGACATAGTGTAACAGTTTTTCTTGCAAAATCTTCTTTTGAAAATTCTTGTGTAAGCCAACATAGCCTTTTTTATATCCATCTACACCAAATGGTACAAACCTGGTCACAAGTAAAATATCACCAAATGTTTTCAAGCACCTGAAAGGTAGGATTGAGCAGAAAGGTATGATTTTTCATGGTTAACTTTGACAAGTAGTTCAGGTGCTCTCAATGTGCAAACTGGGCTGGACTTCAAAAAAGGTTCATTAATCAGCCTTTAACCTGTAACTCATAAAATATTGTGAGATGTAGGGATCTAACCATTCCAACTTGAAAATCTGGCCCTTATATACACAGACAGACATTATAAGCAGCATTACCTTGTTAAGAATGAATGTCTGCCTCCTCACATGTCATAAATGGAATTGTGTTAGTCTATTTTGTATATCTGTATTTACTATCTGGAAAATACCTATTGCATTCTGAATTACATCACAATAAATACATATAATGAGAGCAAAAGCTTTTCAGTGGATGTCTCAAAAGATTGTGAATCCTGCTTAGAAGAGTCCAAGAGTCAAGCTGTTTTGTTCAGAGAATTTATTGGCCTCTGAGGACAAGGAGACAGAGACTGAGTATTTCCAGATACACAAGTGGATATTATCAGCCCAGGCTTCTTTTGGCTAGCTTCCTGGTGAAGGTTAATTTTAGCATTAAGTTCCAGCTCTTTCTCAGCTGGAGTCTGGCAACAGAAGCCAAGCTTTCAGTCCAGGAGCTCCTTTCTGTGTGACAGCCTTCTCCTCTCTTGGCTCGTTTGCCCACTGACCTGCTTTTATAGCCCTGTAAAAGGCTCAGCTGACTGGAGGACAGAGCTCTTCCCTAAGCAGCCCTGGGGGAGTTTTCTTCTCCTCTCTGTATGAAAACTCAGCGCACACCTCCTCTTTCTTAATGCTTCTTGATTCCTCTGAATCCTTCCTGTACCTGTGCCTTTGAATCCTGCATTAGGGGAGGAACTAGAATCTCACCATAAGGAAAAGTGGATGAAGTATTTCCTTCAGTGACTGCACAATAAAACAAACATACATGCTTGTTTTGGAAGAAGAGGAGATACTTATCACTTTTGGGCTCCAATTTTAGTTGCATTTGCTTCTATTTATTGATGCAATAGGGCACTGTCAATTTCTGTGTGTATATGAGAGAGTAGGCTGATGTTTCCAATCATGGATTAAAGGCAATTTTCTTCAAGTCACTTATAGTAAGCACTGACCAGAGAATGTTGCTGCATATCCCAGCACATGATGTACTTTTTCCCCTAGTGATCAGCAGTTCATAGGTTCTTTTCCTTCTTTATATATATATTTTTTTCCTCTTTCCAAAATGATAGAGTATATATATTTTCTATTTAGGTAAACTTGAAATCCTATTGGGTTTTTTTATATACTGTAATAATAGTTTATGCTTCTGTACTGTGCTGCTTTCCCTGAGATTTCCCTAATCCTCAGTTGATGCATTTAACAAACTGAATCATACGGAACAAATAATGACATGGGAAATACTTGGACATTATATGAGTAGATCTTTGGATTCTACCGCAGACTTGCTTGTTTTCCTTATCCTACTTTAGGAAAGTTTAATTACTGTGTAACATCTGTTCAGAAGCTTGATATCAATGTAAATTTCATGTCTTAATAAGTATCTTTTTTTGGTATTTGCAGCTTTATGATTATACTGTGGTGGATGTGTTGAGACTATCAAATGGATGGATAGTCAGAGTGAACATATGGGACTCAACTGTTCATAGCAAGAATGTCTTCTAGATGTTAAAATATTCCTGTGTTCCTAAATTACTTACTCCTTACGACACATATTTGTTGTAAGAAAATGTGCCATTTTTAGTAGGATACAATATAAAAGCAACTCTTAGTGTTGTTCAGGTGGCAGAACCCCAGAGTTGTGGTTCTGCTGTCAGAGTTAATTACTTCATCGTAGCTTTTATACCTTTCCCTTCTTGTTGCCTGTTCTATTTTCTTCATTTCATTCCATGAAAATCAGCATCTGTGTAAACTTGCTTTTGTCTCATACTTTCTTTATACTTGGTTGTTACTACAGCTTTAGTGTTGAATTAGACACCAGTTAGAATTTGAAGCCTTATTTTGCTTAAACACTGTGTAAATGAACATCTTTCTGGCCCAAAGCACTTGCTGCTTCTTTAGAGACAAATTGCATATAAAAATCATCAGCTTCAAATAAGGGGAAAAGGAATATGATGCTTTTGCATTGGATAAAACGGACACCACCATGTGGTTGATAATGTAAGTGAATCTATAGAACATAATAATTTACATATATAGAATATAGATTTAAAAATAATGATCAGCCATAAAATTAAGTTTTCAAACCCCAGTATTAATCTAATCAGCTGTGTGATCCTAACAGTAAAAACATGATGAGTTTAAAGAAGTAGAAAATGTATTGTGTTGAATTGCTGTAACTTTGAGGGGGGAGCAGTGTGAGTGTATATCAGGAAAAATGCTCTGATTAACTTTTTTTTTCTGGTTTCCTATTCTGGGCTTATGTATGTTTCCATTTTTTAAGCTTGTCAAGTAGAGCAAGATGAAGGATTATTTTCTTCCTGCGGGGATTAGGTTGGGAAGGTGGCAGCGGGGTGATTACCAGCTCATGCCACTGCTCTGTTCTCTTGTCAGCAGGTTAATGTGAGGGTTGATGGCTGAAGCAGCACTTGCTTCATTAGCCTTTTTGTGAAAGTCACTTTGCAGCTGCATTTTGGTGTTTTGAACTGTCATCCTCAAGGCAGTTTGAGGTAAAAAGTCTTCAGACAGATCAATTGTTTTTTGTGGAAGCCTTGCAGATCTATTGAGCTGGACACTGCTTTCTCCTTGGGCACACCCCATATATCCATCGCTGGAAATGTTTTTTTCATAAACTAAAGGACTCTCTAATATTTATGGACAGCTTTAAAAATACCTTTTCTGCCTCTGATTTAGTAATCCAGTAGGATTGACCTGGCCATATGCTTTGGCCTATCTAAAACCTCTGGTGCTTAGGAAAGTCTTTTGGGGCAAAATAGTATAAAGAACATAGAGCTAAAAAGTACTATTGAGCCATGAGGTATGTTGTAATCTGAAGTAAGTAAAATGCTGCTGTATTGCTTCAATTTGGAAAATATAAAATTGCAAGGTAGTAACAGGAAGGCGCTTTGGAAATATTTTAAATTGAGAACATATTGATCAATGGGCAGCTATCAGGAAGAAGCGTTACTCTTTTGAGACATAATCAAGAACTTTAGTGGATATTGGATCTGCTTATGGAATCCAAGAGGATTTTATCATGTCTGTATAAGATGAACAACCTTTTTTTCAGTTACGTTAGTAAAGTAAAAGATTAGAGCAATTCTACACTTTAGTGAACACATTCAACTGCAAGCAGCAACCCCCTATTTTATAATGTTTTAGACTTTTATATGATAGTACAACTTTTTAAGGGTATAACTTTTTAAGGTAACATTTATTTTAATTTTTGGAATCTACAAGTTTGTGACTTTTTACTTTTGAAAAATATTCCCAATTAATGCATGTCTATCTACCTGCTTAAAAAGAAGAAAACCAAAAGTGCAAGTTACTGGCACTGAGTGAGGAAGCACTTTTGGGGCTTTCAAGTGTCTTTCAAGACCAAAGGTGTTGTGCAATGTTAAACTGTTGAAGCTGAAGTTGTCCTTCAATGGGCTCATCTGGTTCTTGAAAATTCTGCTTAAACTAAGAAGTGTATTTAGGTCATATCACGACTCTAAGGCAAATTTCCCTTCTCACTCCATAGACTGAAATGTCAAATAGCTGCTCTAAGGCCTGTTAATTTTTAAATGTTTTGACTGATCTGATATTTAGTAACTGTACACCATTTGGTAAAAAAATCCCTGCTAAAAATCGATAGTGCTTTCCAAAAATTATATCTCTGTATTAAGTCTACTATTACTACTCAGATAGTAATATTTTTACAGTCATGGTAGGTAAAGTTATTTAATTTTTTTCTGGCTGCTTCATTACAAATTGTGCATCCACACATTCTGAAAGCAGATGAGGGGATGTCTGTGGACATCTATTTTACTGAGTCCCTACCAAAGAGGGTTTCATGTTCTGGAATGTCCTGGAATGTTTCTGAAAAGGACCATATGAGCCAGAACATTTACCATGAGTCTTACTAATAAAAATAAATTATGTCTAAGTAGCCATTTAGAGTTTTTATGTTTGAACTATGTCTGTTTTTTCTGTTTTGATTAATTGTTACATTACTTTTGTCTTTTGTTATCTATGTCTATGAGGCAGAAGCTAAAGTCTGAAAACAAATACTAAGTTTTAAAGTAGTCATAGATAATGCTCATGTTGGATGAATGCTATTCATTAAATCTCTTTTTCTTGTAATGCCATTACTTGTTTAAAGTAGACTGTGATAGTTCTTGGGAAGTTGTTTAATAGGATTTATTTTCTTAAAATACAAAGTTTTTTGGTTTTTTTTTTTTAAGTAATGCAAATGATACATACAAAAGTTCTGTTTTCTCCCATGGATTTCAGTTTTAAATTTAAATCAAACTAATCTTATATTATTGATCTACTTCACTGGAATTGACATGATCTGTGTTTTAATATGGAACAAATCTCAAAGACTTCTGCCTAGAGAAATTTAGAATAGAGCAAAATGAACTTTAAGAGTAAAAACCTCCATTATTAAAAAATACTTGTCTGACTTATGTAAAACTCAAATACAGAACAGAGAGGGAAATACATGCTGCTTTAAATATATGGCTTTATGCTTTCATTAGTTAGGTCCAAGAAGTCTTAGGTAATTTCTCTCTTACAGGTTCTTATACTTTAAGGCATATCTCTGAAGGCAAATTGTTATAGCATGGAACATTTTCTTTGATTATGTAATTTTCTTGCATGTTCCATAGTACAGTACAGCACCTTAATTTTGATAATGAAAGGAATTTTCTTTTGAGAACTTGGGTTACTGGAGAATTTTAAAGCCTGTCTGCGGGTGAGATTTAATTTAATCCCTTGAGTATTTAATAAGCATTCCTGAGACTGTTGCCAAAAGGTGACAAGATTAGCACTTGAGGTTTATTGACAGGATGCCTCATAGGAAAGACACTTATCTGTGAGGGTATTGTTTTAAAAGAAGGAATAAAGCCTGGTTTAAGCCCTGGGAATATACACACTTTCTGCAATACAGAAGGAATAGAGCAGTTTCTTTTCATCCTGGACAGTTTACAGAGGTAAGAAATAGATGTTGATGAAACTTCACAGTAACTAACTTCCTATCAGAAAAAAATGTAAGTGCTTCAGGATTAAGGTTTTAACAATCCCTGCCATAAACTGAATTCAGGCATGCTCTGAAGTCATTATTAAATAATAGAATTGTGTCCTTACATATATGCTTGTACCCAAGTATATATGTGTGTTGGAGAATGACAGAGGTTACCAGAGGGTTTGTTGTTCTTTCTGGGTTTAAAAAACTCAGGAAGAACTAAATGATATCTTGTGTTCCAAGATTTTAGCGTGTGAAACCACTCAATCTTTTTGTCTTCTGCAATCTTTTTGAGAGAACTCTGTGACTATAACTTGTCATAAAGTCTTGTCTGCATTAGTAGGTCTTTGCTAATCCTGTGCCCATCCCAACAAACAAATACTCTGTGGTACTGATTCTACTTTCACATACCCCAGTGTGGTCCTGTTGCCATCAAAGCATTTCCTTCAGGTTTGTATAGCACAAATAGAAGAATAATTAGATCCTTTCCTTTTATTTTATCTATGGAGTATGTATTGAGTGACTTATTTTAAAGCAGTTGTGATTCAGTGGGGATGTTTTTAATTTGCTGCCTGTTCTCTTTACCTCTGAGGAAAGAATTTTGTAAATGCTGAATAATTTTAGAACATGTTTTCTTGGTTAAGGGTTGGCTCATATTTTCAATTAGTTTTAAGAGGAAGGAAATCGTGTAAATGCTGTGGAATTCAGATAAGCACTGTGCATAGGAAATAAGTACTTTAATTTAGGGTGCCTAGAATTGGTAGGTCAAGCTGATGATAATAAAGGACCAGATCTTAACTTTGTTTCAAAGAACATGTAATCAATATTCACTCTCCTGTTTTATTTCCCTTTTACTTGAGAATTTGTTTTGGGGAAGCTGAAATGTGCAATTGCTTAAGAATTCCACGGGGTGTCATGAGGTAGTTGTTGGAATCATTAGTACTTGGATGAAGTAAAGAAAGAAACATAGTGTGCAGTCCTCTGAATGCCAGTTAATGTAATTTTAGATGTGACTAATACACATGCCATAAAATAAAAAGTTCTTAACTCATTAACACATGTATCATGTTTCTGTATCTGTATAAAATATACACACGAAGAAAAATATTGCAAGAGGTCATTCGCAAGAGTAAGCTATTCTATGTCAGCTCTTCCCCCAAAAACCTTTCTATATATTCCTTAGTATTTTATAGTTTACACAGCAAGTGGAATCTTTGGCTCATAGCAGTAATCTGATACACCAAACTCTGTATACATAAAAGAAAAAAAAGAAAAAGAAAAAAGGTACAAGACTTGTATTTGCCATACTGTAAAGAATTTCTAATTGAATTATGCTCCTCCAAATTTACTTTCAAATTTTATTTTTTATTTAAGTTCTTTTAAAATTTAATTTTTAAAAAACACACTTTATACAGTGCACACAGCTGTACTGTGGATTTTATGACTTGTTAATTATAGATATATATGATGTCAAAACGTCAAGTTTTTTTTCTCCTGCACTTGTATAATGTAGTAGGAGGAGAATTTTTAGCAAACTGTGCCCCAAATTAAAGAGTATTTGATTATGGTGGTACATTCTTGCATATGGAGATCAAATTTTTATTGACGTAACTGTTGACTTCTGCAGAGCTGCACACACACTAATTCAACTTCAGGTTTGTAAAGAAATCTTTAAATACAGTTTAACATAACTGTAAAGGGTCCTGCTTTTGTTAAAATCTGAGTTGCTTTTAATAGAAAAGTTTGTGGCTATGGGAAAAGAAATCATTACATTATGAAAGGAGCAGGAGAACTGAATTCATTTCAGTAGCAAGAGAACGTGATCCAAAGTGAAAAATCACTGATGAAAGTAAGAATTTGAATATCTGTTGACAGTAATAATTTGTCTAACGTTGACAACATATTTAAAACCAGTTTTGAACAAATGATACTTTATGGATTTTGGCATATTTTCTCATATTATATAAAGTGGCATACTAGAATAACAGACTAGTTAATTTTCTTGTTCCTATTTATTTGTGTGAAGTCTAAAGTAACAAATCTTGGGTTGGTGCCAGCTTGTGCATAGGCTGAGTGGCACTGGGAGCACAGGATGGAGTGAGGTGGGTTCTCCCAACAGACAATTAATGCAATTTTGCACATATGACATTACACACATCCCCCCTGCCTTCTGCCCAGAGGTCACAGTGCCTTCCAGCCACAGAGGGGATTGCCATGACAATCAGAAGCTGAGTGTTTTTATTCACATTTGCTTGCCAAGTCCACATTGCTCTGTGGACAACTTTTTGTGCAAAACCTTTCCAATGTAACCCTTTCTGATTTAACCTCTATGAATCATGACCTTTTTGACAAACAAGTGTTCTTACAGGTACTTTAGCAATATGTTTAAATACTTTGTAGATGAAGAACCAGATCTATTTAAAGCAGTTAAAATGTCCAAAACAGAGTGGCATCTTTTTGGAGATGAAGAAAGTGAATGGAAATGGTGGCCTTTGAGTTTTTTGTTTGTTTGTTTGTGGATTTGGCCTTTTTATGTATCAACATCCTGATCTCTGCTCAGATGAGTTTTCTTTACAGCTGGGCATCATGGAAGAAGAGGTTTTTAGGTAGGCAGCTGACCATCTTTCTTCTTCCTCATTTTAAGGCTCACTCAACTTGCTTTGCCTCACCCTTTCTTTGTCCTTCTTATTGAACTAGAATAATCTAAAGGGGTAATTCCAGACATACTTTGAATTACTGTGATAATGCAGTACCTTAAACTAGAGTGATTAACATCAGAAAATAATTAAATAATAAAGTACCTGACTGCATTGAGATTTTTCCTTTATTTTATTAGAAAACTGTACCTCTTCAGCAAAAGAAAACAAAACAGAAAGGACAGAAATTAAAAACTGTTGGTGGTATAGCAGATACAAACCTGGCAATATACTGGGGCACATGCATCATATGTGTGATATATATGCACTCAGCACCCAAGTCCATCTTGGAACATCATGACAAGGTTGATGGTTATTATAATGTTTTTATTTTCAGATCGAAAATCTACAGGAGCAACTTAGGGACAAAGACAAACAACTAACTAATCTAAAAGACAGAGTGAAGTCGCTGCAGACGGATTCCAGTAACACAGACACAGCACTAGCAACCTTAGAGGAAGCTCTATCAGAAAAGGTAATGTTTTCTTCTGAAAAGCTGTATGTGCTGCTCTTGTGGGTGAAGTGTGTGCAGAAAATGTCCTTCAGAGCTGGTCTGACAGCTGTCCCAAAGCCTGTGGGCCTGGGCAGGTGGCCCTGTTCTGGTGGGATGAGCAGGGAGTGACTGCCAGCAGCTGAATGACACAGGACTTGGAGGGGCAGAACAATGTCCTTTAAATGCTCATGGAGAAAATGGCCCAGGAAATGGGAAGATTTTCCCTTATTCCATGAGATCAGTGGTTGTTCCCTGGAAGAACTGAAAGGCATTGGACACCTGGCTTAAAGAAAGTAGAGTTTTGGGCATTTTTCTGTCTTTGTGATCTTGATTATCCTGTTTTTTTGTCCATTCAGCAGGGCCTAGAGCAAGTGGCATAGCAATTGTTACCTTGGCTTGCTGTGGGTTCTCTTGGTTCCCTACACTTCATTTTTAAGGGAAGCTCTGTTTCATTAAAAAAACCAAACTGAGAATTAGTTTTTCTTTTTTCCTTTTATAAACTCTACGCCTTTAATTTGAAAATACCTAGGAGAAGGGATAAATCTGGACTGTTTAAATTAGTGGCAACATTCCTACCAGTTTCAGTGAGCTCAGGTTTCTTCTTTCAGTTAACTTTGAATAAGAGGCAATGCAAGTGAATTTATATGCCCAAAAAATTAGTACAAGTATCCACATTTTGCAGCTCACAGATCTTAATATATACCACTTAAATGTGAACAGGTGAGTGTGACTAATTACAGTAGTATGTGCCATTCTGCAATGTGTAATCCTATGAAGGTATTTGTGACTGTATATGGCTTGAAAATGCCACTGTGGTGTTGGCACTGACACATACAATGTTCATGTCAGATTTTTTAGTTCTTGTGTGTTTAATTGCCTTCCTAGCATTTGCTTGGTCAGCAACAGTGGAAAAAGTTGTCATTAGTATTGATTCATGTGGGTAAGTATCCAGCACTTCTACAGTAAAGTTACACATTTCTGGAATCCTTCACTGCTCGTCTGGATGGCATGTTCATCAATTTCACAACATATTAATAAAAATGACACAAAGCCCTTTTTAATCTGTTTTCTCTCCTTGTTAACTATCTTTTTTTGGATTAGTCACTTTTCCAAAATGCCCATAGAGACAGCTGAGGGATTTTCCAAACAGTCCTTTGGGAAGCAGAGTGTCTTTCACAATGCAGGCTTGCACAGGGGTAGGAGGCAAACAACAGTGCAGAGTTAGGATTAAGAGGAGCTTCAGAAAAACAGGGTGCTTGATCTGAGAGCAAGAGGCACAATTAGGAAAAAGTTTCCAAGGTACAACATCTCTGTGTATGATTTTGACTGTTTGTTTCAGGATAATTACCCACAATTCCTTTTTCATGGGAAGTCCCTTGAAGGCCAGGCTTGGAAGGGCAGGTTTTTCGATGTTAAGAGTGATTTCTGGGATGTACTTACACGTTGAAAGAAGCCAGTAGGCATCTAGAAATTCCAAATGGACTATGATGCCTGGCTTTCTCCTGTCTTCTGGCAGATAAATACTTTGACAGTGTATGTTTACATTTGTGCCTCATTCCTTTCTGTGTCCAGCTTCCCAATTCCTCCGAACTGCTCTGAGAAACTTTCTCATCCTTATTTCCACTCTGCAGCAACATTCTTAAAACCTACAGACTTTATCAATAGATAGTAAATATTTCCACTGGGAATACTGGTAGACATATCAAATAGAGGTTGTCCAAATGGAACAAAACAAGAACCCTCAGTGAGATTTTTATTAACAAGTGCATCAATAAAAGTACTTTTTATCAATTCAATATGTAATGCTGTTAAGAAAGAATGATGCTTTCATTTAAGAATACCTGATTTCCATTCCCATGGAAATGCATTGCTTGCATACTTCGTTTTTTTTCCTAGAAATTCTATCAGAACTACTTTGCAAATATATGTTGGTTTATACTCTAAGATGAGGCTGCTTTTTGCTTTATGTTAATTCTTTGTCCATTTAATAGTTTTTAGAATTTTAATTTAAAAATAATGAATAAAATTCTTCAGGAGCATTGTGGGAAGCTCTTTTAAAATATAAATGAAATGTATTCATACCAGTTTAGCTAACCACAATTTACTGAAATCTAATTGAACTGCTTTTCTTAGCTTCTATAGGAAGAAAAACAAATTATAACATGATCGTATGATATGAGTGAATTATAAAGCTGTTTTTAAGTCCAAAACTCAAATGTTTTCCTCATTTGCTCTTGAAAATACACAGATTGTGATTTTGGCTCTGCAGTAGAAAACATGTCTCTTTATTCTTTATGACAATAGATTTTTCCAAGTATCTGTCTCTTGATTTTCTTTCATATTTAGTGATTAGGTGTCTTGGGAACACTAAATGAGAAATTAATGTAGACATCATAAAACAACATCAAATTTTCCTGAAATGGCTTTCTTTTAATCTCAGTATTTTTCTGATGCTATTGTTGGTATGATTTATCCTCTTGTCAGGAATCAGAAACAAATCAACTTCAGTCACATTTAAGTTAATTTCAGAACTTAGCTGCAAAACATTCAATTATTTATCCCTAATTTCAGTCTCCCTTAAGCAGTGAAAATTCTTAACAGCAACAATAAAGTTTACATTGCAATTAAAAAAATAAAAGGAAGTTTGAAAATCAGACCACGCAAAAGTGCTATCAGCTTCCTTGATGTTACAACAAGAAACTTTTCAAAGAATATCTCAGCTCTTGGGCTGGCCCAAAGCAGCTCAAGAGGTTGCTTTCATGAAGCTGATATTTATAAAGTTGGTCCTACTGTAGCAGCATACAGCAGATAAGCAATGGAGTATGTCTGATAATGGAGCTATATGCTGGGGCAATTCAGTTCCTGCTGCTGTGATAAAGTGCAAATAGATTAGACCTGTGAGGTCCCACATTAGTGCATAAGGAAAGCTGGCCAATGCAAATAAGACTGAAACAAGAACACATTGTTGGGATTTCTGCAAGTTCGCTGTTAATCAAGTAAAACATGGTATATTAGGGCCTTTTAACACGTTTTTGACATTTAGCCTTATGCAGCTGACAGATAAATTAGTCTTCTTTTGTGATTGACTGAGAAAAAAATATACTGTTCATTAGAAAGATGAAATAGTGTTATGTTTAATTTGTTATAGATGAAAAAATCGTTTGGGTAAATAAATCTTCAAGAGGCAATTGGCATAAAACTAATTCTGAATATAACCAGGTCGAATTTGAATGTTTATGATAATTAAACTATTCCATTTAATGGAGGCTGGAATTTTAATTTTAATATTCAAGGGATTAAGACTTTGTATTGTTTACTATTAGGAATAAACTTGAAGTAATTTAGTGTCATAGGTTAGATTGGAAGGACCTTACAGATTATCATCATTGTCCTGACCCAGCTGCAGAACCTAAATGATGTTGCTTCTGCTGCTGAAACCAAAATGATACCAGCAGTTCTCCTGATGCTCTGCTTAAAGGCCTGCTCCCAACTGAAATGCAATTCTGGTGGTTATTTTATTGTACCCTAAGTATTTCTCTATGATTAGTATTTGCATCCTTCAAGTGTTGATAAAATGTGATTTTGTAGAACATAATCAGAGCTTTACAAAGCCATACTACTACATCTGCTTTTTACATTTCACCCTTTGAGTTATTCACCCAATCAATGACTGGTGATTTTCAGCAAACCTTATGATAATTGGAAATCAGCAAAATATGCAAAAACATGGTTGAGTTTAAATGTCTGTAGGGCTACTGGTAATCAGACAGAGAAAAATTTCTGGATTTCTTAATTTGTATCAGGGTGCTTCTTCTGTGTCTTGGACAACTGTGTTTTTGACATCTTAAAATATAATACATATAAACTGTAAGTTACTGATAGTTAGCAAGTGATTGATTTCTAATTAGATTTGGAACATTGACAACTTATTTCAAGCACTATAGAGGATACATAACAGTAGTGAAGCTGAGTAAACCAGTCATGGCCTTGAGGAAACTAGCCATGGCCTGTTTTGAACTTTTATTCAAGACTTCAATCACTTATGAATATGGGAAGTACATTATTGAAGTGAATATCTTTCCATATCTATCACAAAACTAAACATATTAATATCTGTATAGATCTTTAATGAAGTTCCTGTACTGTGTTACCCTTATCAAGTATTTAAAACCTTGATCTTATGATTTTGAAATCTAGAGAAATCTTACATTGACTTTATTACCATTACCTCAATCATACTCTGCTTATGAAGGTTGTTTTTCTAAGTTCTACATAATGCAAACAAATTTTATTTTTTCTTTTCTTTAAATGATTCCAAATTTTTCATTTTGCGATTCTTTCCCTCGTTAGGAAAGAATAATAGAGCGTCTGAAGGAGCAAAGGGATCGAGATGACAGAGAGAGACTTGAAGAAATTGAATCGTATAAAAAAGAAAACAAGGACCTGAAGGAGAAAGTTAATGCTTTACAAGCTGAACTGACAGAAAAAGAGGTCAGTCTTTCCTTTAAAGCTCTGCTCTTCTATCTATGTCATTATGATGAAAGAAAGTGCATTAGGACTACTCTTGAATCATGTCAAATACTCAAATTCTGCCACTTCAGCGGTCAGCTTCAGAACTGCTGTTTTCTTAAGCATTCTTCACAGTCCTCATTTGTACATAAAATATTGCTTCAGTTTTTACTTAGTTGTGTGTCATAATCTCTACTTTGTCCTTTACCTAAGCTTCCACTAGGCTCAGATATTCCATTGCTGCTCCTGTTTTTGTTTGTCAGCTAGAGAAATACTTTTCAGTGTGTTTGTAGCTCCAGAATATGACATGAGCTCGTCTGTATTATGAATGTTCCTGTGTTTCACTGCATGCCAGTTCCTGTGGTTCCAGTTGTATCCCTAAACGGTGTCTTTTGCTATCAATGCTTATCTTTGAGTCAGCTCTTTTTGGGGGAGGGGGAACAGGATCCAAGGGATTGCTAAGCTGGCAATAAGTTAGTGTCCTGGTGACTAGGAATTAACTTTTTACTCTTGGTCGTTTTCCAGTCTAGTTTAATCGATCTCAAAGAACATGCATCTTCATTGGCATCAGCAGGGCTGAAAAGAGACTCCAAACTTAAGTCTTTAGAAATAGCCATAGAACAAAAGAAAGAAGAGTGTAGTAAGTTGGAAGCACAGTTGAAAAAGGTAAGTTCCATCTTCAAACAACCAAACAATCAGCAAAACAAAAATCAGCATCCCATACCCTCATTTTGAAATGATGATCTTATTTACTCTTCTGGAGTAAATCTAGAACCTACCCATCTTATGCTGTTTGCTGATGCTTGCATCAAATACTGCCTTTTCTCAAGAGGTTTGTACCAAACCCTCTAGTGAGCCTCAGAAATTGTCCTGAGTACCTCTGTGAGGGAATTCTGAGAAGCTACAACAAATAGCTTAACTGAGAGCAGGACATTGAAAGGAAAGTAAAAGGGCAGAAAGAAGTTATCAAACCAGCAATTTGCATGTATGTGAATTTACTCCACTTTTAGAAGTGAACTTGAATGTTTCCAGTATGAGAAAAAAATTAAAGGCTTGTCCAAGAAATGCTGTAACTCCTAATAAAAAAATTCAACTTCTTAAATGAAAACTCTAGTTAGGTTTGATTTTGATGTATTTTTGGCTTTGTTGGTGAACACATGTTCGTGATAATTAAGCAAAATAATCAAAAGTTTATCTCAGCTGGCAATTCAGTATTTCTATTCAACAAGTAGTGGAAGCAAGCATTTAAAGGAAAACATACAAACCCTGTGTTTTATAACATGGCTTTACTTAAATTACTGCGTTAAACTGGATTTTGCTTAAATGATTTGCAAGTGTTTTGATACCATTGTTTCTTTGACCTTTCTCTGTGTTGTTTGGTAATGTCTGCTCTCATTGTTCTCATTACATATTTGATGGGGTCAGGCATTACATTTGCCTTCTGCAATTCATGACTAAATGTACGTCAAATGTCTTTTTTTAAATTATTGACATAATTTTTCATTTTCTAGTAAATAATATTTGTTATATGAACGTTATCACTGTTACCATAATACTCTGACAAACTTTTTTTACCCAGGTTGAGTAGTATCCTTCTCAGTGAATAATCACTGTTTCAATAGCCTGAGCTGTGAAGAAGGTATTGCAAAGTATAAAGGATACCAGTGTGTAAACCTCACACTTCTACTTTTTTTTTTTAAATTCAGAATGAATATGTGCAAGTAGGTGCCTGCATTAGATCTTTAGTTGAGAGGAAGGGAAGCTTCTTCAATAAACATATACAAATGGAAACACGAGTACCTTAAATGTCTGATAGCTTAAAAATACTATTGGTGGCATAATTAAAATATCCAAAGAAAAGGTTTTTCTGGAAGTAGTTTAGTTTGTTTTAGTTTGTTAGAAAATATGTTTGCTTTGTACTCCACTACAAAATACACTTAGTTACAATCTGAAATATCTTGTTTTATTCTTTTAAAAAATGTGGTTAAAAGAACCCTGAAAGCACAGATCACTTAAAAAACCCTCATCAAAATCCTCTTGAAGGACTAGAAATCCTGAGTCAATCATTTATGTCTGTACATATAAACACATCACACAGTCATGGAAAAACAAGCACTTACAAAAGTCAGAGAGTGTCTGGGATGTCTTTTGTATAAAAAGGGAGCACGTTTTTTGTGTATGAATACAAACAATTATTGAATGAAAGTTGGAAACATCATAGTTTTATTATATCATAAATACAGCATAAAGCCCCAGTGGAAATTCACCCACCATTTGTAGGCAACCAGGTATTTCCACAATAAAATGTAGTTACAACCCTCTTTCTGGGCATGTTTAATTGAACAGAAACAGTGACTGTTAATGACAGTAGACTCCAAACAGTCATTTTCAATTCACATTTTCTTTAATGAAATACTTTATGTTCAAACCTGTAAATACCCTGCTTTAAAAGTAATTGGTCCCCAGAAAAATACCTGCACGGTGTTTTCACTCCTCAGGAAACAGTGAAACACAAACCTGGGTCACTGTTGCCCATGTCTGGGTTAGAGGAGGAGGGGACAAGGGACACAGGTCAGAAATGAGTCCCCATGCCCCCTGGGATGCTCAGGTGAGCATCAACCCCTGCAGAGCCACAGTGACCTGGCACCCTTTCCATCTCCCTCTCAAAACCCACTCCAAGGGGCTGTGGCCCTGAAAAAATTCTGTGTAGCTTACACAGTACTCCTCTCTAAAAGTAACATAGAGAAGGTACCTTCTGTTGTGGTGCTGTAAAATAGTTATAGATCAATGTTGGTTTATGTGTTTTAATAAATTAAGCCAAGAAATATGAAGATAGTACGCTGTGCTTGGTGTTAGTTTTGCATGAGCATTACTGGTAGTAAGGGCTATGTTTGAAAGAGAATGTGCACAAGGGGCAAATCCAAACTAAATCTGTAAATAAAAACCACCAAAACAGCTTTTAGAGTTTCTCCCCCCTGGCTTTCCCTGCTTTTTTTTTTTTTTTTTTTTTTTTTTGAGAAAATAAGATTCATTTATTGATAATAAAGATGGTTTTTATTGAATCTGATTAGATCCAAATATTTTTCAGCATTATTGCTGGATTTTTTGCATTGCAGCAAGAAAAGAACATGCTGCTTCTAAACCCATGGTTTTGCATAGTAGGCACATTTAAAAAATAATAAAGAGGATATTTGCACAAATTAATTATTCATGTGACTGTGCTCTATTTTGGTATACAAAGTGATGTTTTAAATTACAGGCATACCTATTAAACATTTTGTGACAAATATTATGGATTGAAATTATTAAAAACACTTAAATGAAAAAATTCTAAATACTGGAGAACCGTCAATGCTTTTTTCCCAAAATTCCACAGATTTTTGTTGACTTACTTTGTATTGCTACTAGTGAAAGAACAGCAGGAATTACCTAATAGGTAGCAAAATGTTTTATATATATATGTGTGTATATATAATCTTTATTATCCACTCTAGAATTTCCTCCTTTTGTTGTTTTCCATTATCTTAGATTTACTTACTTACTGACATATTTGCAGTTGCTAAAGTACTATTTGCCAAGCTGTACTGTTCGAAAGTCATTCTGCATAGAAAATTCAGTCTTGTATTAAACAAAAGGAAAGTAATAAATTTAATGATACAATTTAATTAATCTTTTATTATTACTGTCTTTGAAGCTTTGGTGATAAATTGCAGCCTCAGCCAAAAGCACTTCTCGTGATTCATTGCTTGAGACCAGCACTTAATGTATCATCAAAAGTGGACACCTTTCTTTATTTCATGGGTTATTTAACTTGAGAAAGGGAAAGTAACACAAACCTTAAATTTCTTACTCCAGCTATTCTTTTTTAGGAGCCAAAGTCAACATTTATTTTTCCCCAGTGCCTCTCACTTTCACCAAGGAATGTTTAGAATCTTAAATTTCTACTCTTTTTTTTTTTTCCCCTTTTTTTATGACAAGTTCTTCTGTGCAAATGCTCTGGTTTTGTTGAGCTAATGCTGTTTTCCTGGATCTTTCCTTCTTTTTCTGTCTGTGCTTCACTCCCTACCAACTTTGCAATGTAGCAAGCTGAACAGTTGTTCAATCAGATGTACAATCCAGTAAGTTCATGTTTAAATGCCCGCTGTAACATATGAAAGCATGAGGATCCATTCCCTTACTGTGTTGTGCTCTTCCTCTGTGGAGCTTTGCAGAACACTCCTGATGCTCACCATGCCACATCCATTATATCCAAATAAATGAACTTTGTGGACTTGAAGGCCATTTTAAGAATCTGAAATGTATTAAATAGGTACATATTGTGTTTCTGAGAAAACAAATGTCTTTGCCTTTAGGTCCTCAACTTCTCCATCAGAAAATGCATGCAGATTTTTTTCTTTTTCCTTTTGCTTTGCTTTTTAATTCCTCCTTGTGCAGTACTTTATTTGATCCTTCAAACTTAAATAACTCCTAATTAGCTCAGTTTATCTTCAGGGACTGAGTTAATTAGGTGAATAATAATACCTAGGAAATGACTGGTAGTATTTTGAAAAGTCCATATGACTAAAATAGATCAGTTCTACTCATGAAAGAGTGTATATGTTTAGCATATGTACATTAGGAACACGGAAACTTTGTACTTTACTAAAGAAAATACTGAAATATAAAATGATGAATACAAAAGGCAGTTTTTGCAAAAGCACAGTATTGATTTGGCTTGTTTAGCATTAATGTTCTCACCAATGCCTACTTTAACTGCACAGGACCTCCCCTTTTGACTTGACTGTTCTCCTTTTTCAATTTGAGGAGGAACAGCAAAAACCACTTTCTCTGCAGAGAAGAGTTTCCATTTTTTTGGCTGAGACTGTTACATTTCATGTGCTGTGAGCATCTCAGGACAGAAAAATGATGTAACTGTAAGAGCAATTAAAAACCTCTAGTTTACATAGTAATTGTAGTCAGAATCACTATGTGATTGGGATAGTGTATATAGAGAAGAATTGGGTTTATAGCTTAAGTAATATGATCCTGCACATTAAAAGGAGGTATTGCCATCGCTGAAATCCATGGGAGCTTTGCCATTAGTGTCAGTGGACTAGGCTTGCAGCTTTGGAATCTATTATGGTTAGGTTTTGTAGCTTCTAACCATGTAATGGATATGTCATGACTTTTGTATGGGAAAAGAGTCCCACAGAATGTGCTGTGTTTACTTTTAAAGTTATTGGTTAACTGTGTTTAGAATTTAGCCATAAATTGTAGCATAAGTAGCACAAAGCCTGATATTATCACCTCTACCCTCCAGCACAGTGCTGGTAGAAGAGTTTATTCCTTTCAATGATAAATCCCTTTTTTCTGTATCATCCTGGGTCACCTTTGTGGTAGTTGTTTCTATTCATATCATTTGCAGTGCTCCTGTGCGTGTCTTTTCGGACTGGAGTCTTTTTACTGTTAGTTTTTAGCTTGGCTTTCACAAATGCTGGCCAGTCATTAGCTCAGTATCAGTGATTCTGCTGTATAGAATTCATTTGTTACTTCCTAATCTGTTTGTGTGCAGTATTCCAAAGTCAGTCCTTTTCTTAAGTGTTTTTTTCTGCCTCTATGTGCTTAATTTTCAAAAAGGACAGCCTGTTGGAAGTTGCAAAACAATGGATACAAGATCTTTTGGCACCAGGCAGCAATCATGCTATACCCACAAGACAACTTTATAAATTAAACTTTTCTTGCTCACCTTTTCTCTTCTCTTACATTTATGAGAACGAGATGTGAATAGAATTGGACACACATTTCTTCATGTTTTCAAAGGCGAACTTTTTGAAATACCCAATGAAATTTTGTGCAAAATTGATTATAAGAAATTACATTATTGCCTTTGTGCTGTAATGAAAATATAATGCTGTACTGAGTTTGAAGTTCAGGTGAATCTTTTTATGAATATTAAAGACTAAATTTTACAAAATTTTCTATCAGAGAAGTGTCAGATTAAAGTACTTGCAGAATCTACTATTACTTATAAATTACTTATAGCAGTCCCTGAAATTAAATAAAAACCCCATGAGTTTTAAGGAGACAAGAAAATTCAGGTGACAGCAATCTTTTTTTTTCATTTATTATTGAAAGTTATAAAATTTGAAGGATCTTACAAAGTAATTTCTTGCATGTAAATTCTGCTGTTCCATTTTTTTATTCTAAGTACTCACTTGATTTCTGTGTGTGTTTGTATATGAAGCTTTAAAAATGAAATACTTATCTATCCATCCATTTCTGTTATGCAGAATAATACATGCATGACTGTGCTATAAGATTTTAATAGCCTAAATAATTCATGTTGCATGTCTGTGCCACACAATTGTGGTGTTTCTGTGGGAAATTTGTGGTTTACATAAGGAAATGTTACTTTTCTTCTAAGGCATTTGCAGTGCTTATGAAGCAAAGATCAGAACAGACACATAATTAATGTAAAAATTTGTAAATTCTAATGGTAGAGTGATATGCTATTTTTATTGAATTGTAAAAATAACATACAACACAGTCATAACATTGACAGAAAAAGCATCATCAAGTGAGCAGGTTAGTTTGAAATTAACCTAATCTGCACACACAATGGTTATAATTTGAAGATACATGGACCTGTCCCTCTTACCCATACAAGCCCCATAGAAACAGAAAATATGTTTTCCAAGGTAACAGAGAGCTTAGGGAGTAGAAGGGGGACAGAAATAAAACAAGAAGAGAGATCAGCAGAAATAGGCAGAGATTTCTGATTCATGTGATAACTGTGCAGCTTCTGTCTAGACATCATCCAAGGCTGTCTCCTACTGGCCCCAAAACAGCCAAAGAAATCTGCCCTGTCCTGGCAGGAGCAGAGTCAATATCAACTGAGCTGCCTTTCAACTCCTTTGGGCCTTCTGTTTGACCTCAAAGTCAAGTTCCATCTGTTAACAAATCACCCCTGATCTGTGCACAACAAATAAAAAAAGGTGCCTCGTTCAGACCCAAACACATCTTTCAAAGCCATAAAATGAAATGGGGCCTTGTAAGTAATTCTGTGCCTTAGCCCTTGGAGTGTCAGATGGATTGTGTTTTGCTCTTTTCTGGTATCAGCAGCTTTGTGCACAATGTGAGGGTTCTCTTAAAAGGAAGTGCAGGTTAAAGTACCTCCTGCAGAAAGCTCTTTCTAAATTTTTTTTCTTGCTCTCCTTTTTTTACTAACTTTCCTTTCCTTCTTCATTCGGGCAATGCCCTTGTAGAAATCTGGTTCCTGCCAATAGTCCAAAAAGGACTCTATAAGTGCTTTGAAAAGTAGAGGCAATGGGCTAAATTGGTGGTTTGCAATACTGTTTTGTTTTGTTCTTTTAAAATAAGAATAACCTTATATAACAAAATGCTTACATTGATTTATATGTGACATTGTGGATAACTGTGCTGCACTTCATAAACCTGCACAGGTTGGATGCTTAATCACACTGGATTCAATCATACCTTGTAGGTTCCACTTCATGTTGTAAACCATGGGGAAATGCAATGGCCCAGTTTGTGTTGCAGAGTTGTCCAAAACTACATCCCACAAATATGGAATGGCATGAGTACCACAGTAAACACAAGAACTGGAAATACTTTTGCAACTTAATGTTGATTTCCTTAGCATGGTGTTGAGTGAAGATTTAAAGGGCTAAACTGAGGAATATATCTGTTATTTCAGATGATGATTTATTTATCAGCTGTGCAGTAGGTAATTTGTTGGGCACATTTCTGAGCTGCTGTGTGGCAGAAATACTCCATGATAGTAGAGCATTTAGCACCTTTGCACTGGTGATGCTGTCATGTTCTTGCCCAATGTATTTTCCCTGTAGAAAGCCCCATGTGGCAATGAAACATAAAAAGGCTTCTCTCTCTGATCTGCATTGCTTCTTGTTCAGGGTTGAGACAAAGGTAGAGGTGCATGGGGTAAAAAAGTTTGGGCAGAAGCTAGGAGTTCCTTTATGCTAAAGTGAAGCCTGGTTAGAGGAAGGTGGGTATTTTTCATCTTAATGAAATGATGGGAGCAAGGCTGGTAAATAAGTAAATTGTGTACTAAAGTGAAGGGAAGGGTGACAGGGAGCATATGAGAGAGCAATAGCCTTTAGGGGGGAACTGAAATTCTGAATTTACCTTTGGGAGAGGAGGAGAAATCTGGAGAACAATAAGGAACAACATTGCTTTTGCATAAGTTTCTTAGTATCTTGAAGGTGGGAGTTGGGTTTTATTTTTTTTTTCTAGAGTGAATTTACCTTTTCCAACCTATTGAATTATTTTTATTTCTTGCAGAATTACACAATGATAAAAAAGTGTATAATACCATAACAGTGCTGATGGACAATCAAAGTGTTTTCTCAGATATTTGGCCCTGAGTCTGAGTATTACATAGATGTCAAAAATTACAAAACTAGTAAATTTCTTGATACAGTTAACAACTGGTGTAAAATAAATCCAAGTTTATTATTAAGGAAGATTGTGAGGCTGGAAAGGAATGTGATGCTGTCATTTCATCCAAACAGTAAAATCAAGATACTCCTTGAAAAAAGATCTGTGTTTGAAAAGTCCTGCATTTGTAGAATTCAGGACTGGAGCATGTATTATTATCAAACAGAGATTTTGAAGAACAAGATCAGTAGGTTTGTTAGGCTCCTCATGTCATTCCCTTGGTTTCTTTTCGTAATGAAATATTTCTCTGAATAAAAATCTCAGAATAGCATAAATAACACTTCAAATCTACTATCTTTTTCTTGTTATCCTCATGCTTAAATGATATGTTACATGCAACCTCCCTAAGTTTCTTCCCTAGTCATTTCCATTTTTTGTTCTATTTATAGTAAACTCAGACTTGTTCTTTATTTATACAGAAAATTTTAATCATTGCAAAGAATATGGACATTCCAGTATCTGTAGTTGATATTAATTCTTTCCCAAACATGCATGTTTCATTTTGATCTGCATTTCTTTCATTGCTTGTGTGCATTGTCCATTCCCTGAAATTAAGAAGGCTAAGTATGTCCACATCTTCTCTGCGTACTAAGATAGTTGGAGGACCTTCTAAATATCATGAATTTCTGTAAAAATCCTGTGTGTTACCTGAATTTTCTATGTTTAATGTGCACTGCCTTAAACGACTTGTTTTTTCCTTGCCTGCTCTTTCAAGATGCCAATTAGGAATAATGGGAAGCAAGGGGTAGGCTAAGCGTTGCAGTGCATTGTTGTTTCCATCTGTCTGTGATTATTCCAGCCAGCAGTTTAAAGCACTTGGTGCCAGATCCTGCTCCCATTGAAGTTAATTGGGTTTTTGCTGTTAGGTTTGATGGGAGCTGGGCTGGGCTCTGCACTGTTGTTGTTTCCATCTCTTGTCTGTGGAATTGCCACCCATCCATGCATGTGTTTGCCAGGTTTGTGCTGTTTTCACCAACGGGCTTGTTCCTCTGGTGTTTCAGGTTAAGTATTGATGATAAGATAAAAAGGATTATTGGGTAAAATGTCTGCTGAAAGAAGCTTCTTAGTTTATGGGTTTATTTTTTTAAAGTCACCATTGCGTTAAAAACAATTTTTTTTTTTCTCTTGAATTCTTTGTATCAAACTGCATTTGAGACGTCTGGTGATAGAGATATACAATATGTATATATTTGTAAATATGTACATGGACAAAGTGTGTGTTTATATATAGGGAAAGAGGACACAATTTGTTAAGAAATTGCCTATATATTCAAAACACACTAAGAGCTTAATGTGAATTGAAGGAATTACAAGATGATTTCTTTTAAAATTTGAAAAAACACCTTTTAAATGGGGTAACTTTAATATGTAAAAATCCCCTTAATAAATCCTCTCCCCTTTCAGGATGATAGAATTTGAATACGCAGATAGTCTCATTTCTTTTTGTAATGCATCTGTAGAAAAGTGTCATCAGGCAGAAATACCCATAATCCTTTTTAATGAAAACTTGAACTCCGAGACTGAAGAAATAAAGCTCTCCAAGCTATTTAAATTATTGTCATCCTTATCTTTCTTGAAATATTGATTCTGAAGGCCCATGAAGCTGAAGAGGAGGCACGGATGAATCCAGAATTTGCAGACAGAATGAAACAGCTTGACAAAGAGGCATCATACTATAGAGAAGAATGTGGCAAAGCTCAGGCTGAAGTTGACAGACTTCTAGAAATACTCAAGGAAGTAGAGAATGAGAAGAATGACAAAGATAAGAAAATTGCTGAGTTAGAAAGGTAATTTTTGTATTTTTTGTCTTACATTGGGTAGCATTTTTGCTTACTTGACCTTCATTTCAGAGCAGAGAAGTTAAGAGCAGAGTATGTTTTTTAACAGAATAGTTGTTATGCCTTATAAAAGAAATGGAAAAAAAAGCTACTTGAGAATGGCATCTCCTGCCTGCTGACTTTGGAAAAATGAAAGGTTTTCATTTTCTAATACTCTTCATAAAACAAGCCCATGTAGGAAAAGTCATGTGCAATTTACAGGGACAACAACCCTCCCAGACAACCTTGCTGGGAAACAATCCTGTCTTTCTAGTAACTGGTGAATCAGAACTGTCCCCACATGTTTCTTCAAGTGTGAACATCATCACTTGTTCTCAGAGGTCCTGAAAAGTATTGGTAAGTATTTCTAACCCATCTCATGACTATTTAATAACGGTTGTAACTATTTATGTCTTCACACAATCTTTATCTGCTTCAAAAGAATATTTTCTGATGTTGACCAGACAGTGATTATCTTGTTTCTGGGAAGGTTGTGCAGGCTTTCCATAATGGAGAGAGGAGGGTTTTGGGATCCATTTTTCTCACACCCTTTGTAATTAAGTAGTTCTTGGAACCTTCTCCCATATGGTGTGCTGCTATTTATTTGATCTGTTTTCTCTGTTTCCTTCTTCTACTTAGTCACTGTTGCTTGAATGAAAGAAGGAATTCTGTTTTCAAATAATTTATGTAAGTGTTTTATTGTAATCAAGTCAGAAGAAAACTGCTTCATGGTGCCAAAAAAGACATTTAAATGGTCTCATTGTTGTGGTCATTGCTGTGGTTCCACTCAAGATATGACATCCATTAGGGAGCATGACCATGAAAGAGGGAAGACCTGTCAGAAATGTTGGTTACCTTGGGGGGCAGAAAACAGCCAGCTTGGAAGGAAAGGTGTAGAGCACCTTTTATTGATGATATCTCATCAACCTTCACAGCTACCTGCTGCCAAAACTTGTTATTCTTTGCATGTGTTTGGTGAACTTTAAGAATGGTTAAGTGTCATAGGAATGGAGACCTCAAATTTAAAGTATGAAAAGATTTGTATTTAAAATCGAATGGATTATTTACATAAGGATAGCTCCAATTAGCAGTTGCCTCTCTCACCACATCAGAGTTCAGAATTCTCAAGTGTTTGCACCTTATTTAATGTGTAAAGGAGGTCTCAGAGGAAGTGAGTAATCAAGGGTGGTCACTCTGTGCACCGTGCCTGTGAGTTCTGCCTACGTGCTCCAAAATCCTAAAGCAGAATATTGGAAAAGATGCCACAGTTAGAGGTTTTGTGTGGCTGAGGCAGTGCTGCCCTTTCCGTGCAGGGGCTGTAGGGGAAATCACAGCCCCAGGTTTGTAATGCAGCAGCTCCAGGTGTGACCAGCTGGTGTAAAGAGCCACTGATCCCCTTCTTGCATTGTAAAACCTGAATTGTTGTGTGACACCAGACTCAACAGTAGGCATGGTAATCCTTTGCTCAAGAGGATAATCTTAAAACATTTATTTGATAGCAATCATGAACTTGTTGAATGTTTGAGTATTAAAATGACAAGATTAAAAGATATTGATGAAGTACTGAAGTTTGTGATCTCAAATTTCTGGAAATGTTAATTTGATTTAAATAGATTATGTAAAATGGGACAAAGAATTGATAGAGGTCAGTAAATTTATTTGAATTAAATTGAAAATTATTGATAGCAAAGCAACAGTTACAAAGACACAAGGAACTAAGGGATCCAGAGATACTGGTCCAGCATTGTCAGCATACAATCTGTTCTTATTGTCTGAGAACCCTGTAATGGGTGATGCAATGGAGAGAATTTCCCATTTTCGTATTCATTTTCTTTTCAAATTTGTTATACTCTAATCAGTGAAATTTTGGAACACCAATTTCCAGTCTGTTATTGTTGATGAGGATGTTGATCCTGCAATAACTTTTCAGAAAATAATGTGATACTGCTAAGTGAAGAGAGACTCTGGAAGAGGATGCACTGTATTTAGAATGTGGTGGAGTAGTTAAAATTGCTATGGACCTTTAGCACATATTTGACATTCCCCTGAACTTGAGATGCAAGGGCATCTCTGGGGTTTTGTAGGAAAATGAATGTGATGTTAAAATGCATTTATTCATTCATAGCTTGCTGGGATCCATGTTCACTACTTTGCCAACATCTTCACATTGCAAGAAAATTGCAACAACATAAATTCTTAACATATATAACATAAATTTCTGAGGAAGTGATAATCTAGACAATTGCAAGCTGTGGTATTCTCACAATATTTATTATATTCACATGTAAATTCATCAACATAATGAGGTGTGCTTATATAAATAAGTTTGTAAAGTAAAAATGGTTGTAATAAAGTTATTTACAAATCCAAATAAAAATGAAAAGAAGATGATGAATACTAATGTTCTACTAATTAGAAAGTATTGACACAGAAAGCGATAAATACTCAAGGGTAGAAATATCTGCGTTTTGATACGGGCAGTTATAAATTTATAAGTGTGTGCCACTTGGCAGGTGAACATTGCTAATAATTATGAAGAAGTCTTCATACGAATGGTAATTCTTTTGATTTTAATGTGATTTTCTTGGCTCAGAAAGTATCACACTTCAGATTAATATTATTGCTCATATATAAGATCATGTTGGTCTGCTTCTTAAATTACTCTATATTAATTTTGTATTTCACAGTTTCTTATTACTACATAGGAGAACCTACTCCTATACTAGAGCTATTTGATAATTTCTATTGTAATTTTGACAGTTAATCTGCTTATAATTAAAAAAGGTTAAAATTAAATGTAAGATATTATATATAATGTATAATACGCTTTTGTTAAACTTAACGTGCTGTTTTTCTTTTGTTTTTTTGACGAAGGAAATGTGGTTCAGGATTTTTTTGGTTTTATTTTTGTGGGTTTTTTAAAACAGTGTAATTAAACTGGATAAGATAGTGACCAGCTCGTTTTAATGCAAAGAGCCTCACCAAGGAGAGGGAGCTGCAGCTGAAACAGAACTGCCACGATTGAAGGAGTATATTGTTTAGAGCTTTTATTAATGGTGTTAGAATGAAAAGTATATTTATGAAATGTAATAGAGAGTTTGAATCACACAATGAGTGAAATACAATAGTATAAAATACATGTTTGTGAAGTTAGGACCATTAAGGCTGCCTGATGTAAACTGAGGATAATCCTTGATGCAGTTTTGGAAAAGAAAGATTGGGTGAATTTACTTATTGCCGTGTCATTATGAGCCATCAAAATAATGAAGCAGAGATCTAAGTAATGAGGAGTAAATCCTGATATGTCAGAATAAGTATCTGCAGTAAGGATAGGAAGATGTTAATGTCATCATGTGCTGGTGAGGCTCTGTGTGGAACAATGCTGTGTACTTCTCATCAGTCATATTGCAGGAAGTTGAATTAAAACTGGAAACAGGTGCAGAGAGGGCTGGTGAGAAGAAATGAAGTGCTCATGACACAGGAGAGGTCTAAGCAACAGTGGTTTATTTCTCTGGCAAAACAACAGCTCTGTGGGGATGCTTGTTCTGCATAAATCTGGGAAGGGCTAAGCACTGCAGGGGAAGATGAGTGCTTCCAGTAAAAGAGCAGAGGCACACAATGCAAAATAAATTACCCATTGGTAAACCTAGACTGAAAAGAGAAAGAAATTGATGACAACGTGGTGAAGATTGCAAAATCTTGGATCCACTTTTCTCCAGTGGTATGTTGAGATGTTCAGTCATTTGCTTGGCTACGTGTAGCTTCTCAGCAAAGATTGCAACAACATAAAAGTCCATTTAAAATATTATACTAGCTACCAGACAAACCTGTTTGTTCTCAAACAAGAAGTTTGTTTTTTTGCTATTTCTCATGTGCAGTGGGTATATAACACTGCCCATGCATATTCAAGCCCTTGTGGTATTCAGACTAGAATTCATTCATTCTGAATTGATTTGGGTTTGAATTCTCATGAAGGTAAGTTCACACAGCACTGACAAGTCATTGCACAAGTGACAAAACATCAGCACTTGGAATAATTGCATTTTTAAACAAGTGCTTTTATGGCTGTTAAAAATGCTCCTTTTCCTGAGTGCACAAAATGCTGTGTGTCAAGGACAGATTTAAGGACTAGTCTAGCTGGGTGGGGATTGTTTTGGCCTTACTTATTTTAAAGGGCACATTAGGTATTTTTTTAACAAATAAAGCTATCAAGCATCAGAGTGTTTTCAGTGCTGAACTATTAATCCTCTTGTTCATGCTGGATTAAAAATTTGGTGTCAGCATTGGAAGGAGCTGCATTCCCTGGGTGGGGGGTCAGGTCTTCATCTTTGGTTATTAGGTGAAGTGCTTTTAAATATCTGTCAACAATTGTTTATCTGCTTTGACTTCCATTGGAAGAGTTGATGAGTGAGGATCACCAAACCTATGACAGTTCACATGGAAGACTTTGTGGCATATGATGAGATGTTTGCATGGCAGCAAATGCTGCCAACATTCATCCAATGTATTTGTTCTGTTTGGTGTGTATATGAATTTGGACTTGGGATGTTTATAATGATGGATGTCTTTCCCCCATCCACTGATGACAAGATGTCCTTTTACTTTGAAGTTTGCTTTCTTCAGTGCACAGCAAGGATATAGCTCTGCAGAAATTTTTAGTTCTTTCTTTTCCTTCCCTTTCCTTTCCTTTTTTAAAATTTTTTTTTATTTTATTTTAGTAATCTGCTAATATAACATCTGCTTGTTATATTTTTAAAGAACTAATGTATTCCTCCCTTTATTCTCTTTTGCTGTCTTCCTCCCTATCTGTTTTTCTCCAAACTGCTGCTTTCATCCCTACTCCAACCAGCTTGACTTCCAGGTCAGTATTTTCTGCTCTCCTACTTAATGCTCCTTCCACAATGAAGGTTTTCATTGATGCTTCATTTATTTGGCTGTTTTGATTCCACATTAATAACTTATGTTTGTATTTTATTGTTTTTATTCTGCTTGCCGCTATTGTGAAGTTTTTGGTCATTTCATTTCTAGACCAGAAACTTTGCAGTAAATAAATCTTTTTCTCAAAAGCCTGTAAGAAAAAAATGTTTATTAACAACATATTTAATTCATATGTTGTTTTGTGTGAAGATTTTTTTCTTCTTTCAGTTTTGCTTATGTTATCTTTTTTTAGGGAATTCAACATTGGCAATTTTTTGGTAGATAAGCCAACCAGCAGGAAATGAGCAGTGGCAGTTGTATACAGAGAGATTTATACCTAAGATCAGAGAATTATTCTTAATACTTTTCCATTGCCCCTTTTACTGTCATTACAAGGAGAATACAAGGAGTTGCAGTGGTTCAGAAACTTTCAGCTGTTTGTGCTGGCCAGGTTCTGGACTAGCACAACTCTAGAGGAGTTTCTGCAGGTATGGTTACAGGTTACCATGCAGCACATTTGACTAGAATCATAGCAAATGTTCAATCTGCCTTTGTAAGATGTTCAGTTCTGAAGTGTTAGTAATTTTTCTGTCCAAGTGTACTTTTTGCACAGCACTGTTCTCTATTCATATGGAAGCAGAGCTTGGGAGAGTTTTGGTTTCAGCCTCAAAACCAGGCACAATTCACATTTCACAGCTCAGGCATGTCAGAGAAGTTTCTGACACAGACATCTTTGAACTGCACAGCTTAAGATGGCTCATTGCAAAAAAGATTGAGAACTTTTTTCCTCCGATGTACTGTCATGTATGTCATAATCACAAGTTACTTTCCAGCTGAAAAATTTTGTTTCTGAGATTTGAGGCTTATTGATTGCAGTAATGAATTGGATGAACACTAAATTTATTGTCCATCTATTTCAAGCACAATTTTATGTGCTTGAAGGGTTAGTTATCACATCCAAATGATGAAAATACTTTGGTAGTTTATTTTCAGATTCTTTCTTTCTTCCAGAAGTTTAATTAAATGCATTTTTTCTGGAGTCAGCTATGATGAAATTATTGTCTGTATGTGACCACTTTGCATTTCTATCAGAGCATACTCAACATTGATTGAAAATCTCTCTAGCTCGAGAGAGCCTAAAGAAAGGTATTATGCTATGGGGTTGTCACTATGGTTGATTTCACTGGAATTCGATGATTGGTATGCAGAAACATTTGTTCAGCAGTTGGAGGTGCAATTTCTGTTATTTTTTATTGACCTAAAAAACCAACTGACCTTGTTGAAGCAAACTGTCCTCGTAACACTGTCAACTTCCATCCCTAGAGTCCGGATAAGTTGTAGAGTATGATTAGAATTTATTGTGGGAATTCAGTGAAGTGTTAAGTTTTCTCAGCTTGAATCTTCATTAAGTTCAAAACTTAATTTAAGAAACAGATCTATTAATTTCTGTAATTTCTGCTAATCAATATGTTCTTAGTTGTCATTTTATTCATCCATAATTATATGAGGTTGTTATGGTTAGAAAAGTGCTGCATCTGTTTTATAACATAATGAGCTATCAATACTGATGACAAAGAAGAAAATCAAATACATTGCCATAATCTCCCCATGTGCACCTGCCTGTACAAAATAAAAATATTCTGAGCACAACCACCAGGACAGGGACATCCTCCCAGCTTTAGGGTACAGCAGGTTACACACTGCCCCAACTTTGCTACCTGCAGATAAGGAGGAGATGGAGATTTTTTCCATGTGTAATACACTGACCAGTGCTAGAAAGTTTCCCACCAACCTCTGATGTTGGCCTTCCTGACTGTTTCTGTGGGAGGCCAGAGCTCAGTGAGATGTGCAAGGGAAGGTCCAGCAGAGTTTTAAATTTAACCTACAAGCCGTCCACAGTTTTGTCAAATGTCAGTTTGATGGTTCCAAGGGCAGAGTGATATGTTGTTCAAAGATAATTTCCCTGGAGAAATTGAGATAGTGTACTACTGAAAACTGAGAGAATCTGTGATATACATTACTCTTCTGAGAGACTGGTTATTCTGAGTGAGAAACATAGTTGTCACATAGGGTAACAGGCAGATTGCTGACATGTCTTTCTCTTTTTTGTCTATTTGCTACTTATGCAGAACTGACATTTTAGCATTTAAATATTTTGAAAGAGATGACATTTTGAGAAGGGATTATTTAGATTTATCTGATCACGTGTGGTTAAAAATTTTTGTAAATTTCATTTTATTTAACAAATAGTGAAGTAGAAAGTTTATTTCTTTGGAATTCTACTTTCTTAAGAAAAAACCCCAAAATAATATGTTATAAAATAAGCAGAAATTATAGTGATGAACAATAAAAAGATACAAGCAGGGCCCTGGGACAGAATGATGCACTGTTTGTTTACATCCCACTCACTGCTGAACCTGTCTGCTAGTTCTGTGCTTTCAGTTTGCTGAAAGCCATGCAAAGGTTGAAATATAAAGGGATTATTTAAATAAGGAAGGATAATTTTTAATTTCTCAGTGATTGGCTTGTTTTGGGATTTGATTTGGAGTGTAAATATTCTGTTAAGTAAACAGATATGCAGTATGAAGTGGATATGAGGAGAAAAGAGCTCTGCCTTGCTGAAGGGAAAATATCAATTTTGGATTGGGTTGGATGTGACACCACAACTCTGTTGGGGAAGAAAGAACATAAGAAGCTGTTACCCTTCCCTTTCATAGTTCAAGACATCAATATTTCTTATGCTTCTCCAGACCTGCTGCCTCCTAGTTTTCCTCAGGGGCAAGTTCCCCAGAGGATATTTCTTTGCCTCTTGAACCTGTGCATAAAGTAGCCCCAGAGCAGTGCCTGGGGAGCTTGGTGACTGCCTGGGCTCAGCGCTGTCAGGGTTCCCTGTGCACCGTGGAGGGCTGTGTGAGTGAAGAATCATTGAGAGATAGCACAGCTTGCCCTCAAAAAGCTGTGACTGAGAAGAGACAGGGGCACTAAATTTAGGAATTGGGCTGTTGGTGGAACCGCTCCTTCGACTCATATTGTTTGCTTTCACAGTGCAGGAGCAACATGCCTGGGCAACATGATTGTGACTGGATTGAAATGCTCTGATCTGAATTTATAACAGGGGGAAGTTTGTATCTCTAAGCAAGAATCATACAAAGTGTACCTGATTTATTTGGAGGTCGGAAGAAGTTACTGGAAAAGTATGGAAAGCTTGATTTATGTTGCATGATAGTGGCTGGATTGATCCTGAGAACTTCTAGGGTGAGCCAGGAGTTGCAGTCAAAAAGCTTGATCCAGAAGGAAATTGCAATGAGACATGGAGTGCTGCAGAGGAGGTGTGATCCTGATTGCTGTCAGGCTGAGCTGGCCATGCTGTGGAGCAGTTGGATGCAGAGAAAAACTGGAAAGAGTTGGGAGGTGGTGGAGCTTTTTTTTCTGTTTGTTTGTTTGTGTGGAGATGCTTTGTTTGCTTGGTATTTTAAAGAAAAAAGCTTTCCTGGACTACAGCTGGATAGGAGCTGATGGACCAGTAGCAGGACTGCAACTCCTTGGTTGCAAATTTCAGGCAACAAATTATTTCCAGTAACTGGTTACAGTTATTGCTAATGGTCTCAATTAATAAAATAGCTGAGCAAGCGATCGCCATATTAAATCAGATCAAATATCCTTCTCATCCAGTGTGCTGTCATCAGCAGTGTGTTTTCTTTTTTTTTTTGAAGAACATCAGAAGAAAATGCACAACAATCCTGGGTGTAGGAGAGAGATGTGTGACAGATGAGTCTTCTGGTCCGAATTTCACACATGTTCATGAAGTGTCATCCAGCAGGAATGTGCTGGGGAAGGCAGCAGTGTGATGCTTGGGGTTTCAGTGCTTGCAGTGCAGATCTGTGTTGAAACAAAGTGACATGAACCATAGTTTGGAACAGGATTCTAGTACGGCTTTTTCATTCATGCATTATCCTCACGTGGATACTTCTAGCATCTCTCTAGGGCTTTGGAGGGAACTGTGTCAGACTAAACACTTCTTAAATAAAGGTTTTGGAAAACTTCCCAGATTGTGTGTTAGGTAAACCCTTCCTCCCACGTTTTTGTCTTTGAGGTGAGAAATGTTTCAGTGACTTCTGTGACACTCGCTTTATTTCTACCAGGCAGAGTTCTGTCCTTCCCAGGACAATAATATGGTTTTGTGGTGCATTTGGAGGCAAAATAGTTGTCTCACTGAAAAAAAGCCATAATATGAGCATTAAGAAATCTGAAGCCAGCCTTCAAGCAACTGAAATAATGAAATATAAAGGAAGGGAGTGTAAGGGGGTGAGAAGAAGGGTTTTATTGAGACCCACAGATCTCTGGGGGCTGCAAGCCTGCTCTTTTGAGTGAAGCTAAAATAGCTATGTAGCCTGTAGGAGCTGGGAATGTAATGAAAACATTGAAGATACTAAAATCCATTTATCTTAGCTGCTGATTCTGGGCTTGATGGCATTTTTGCACTCAGCTGGAGAATTAGTGATATAGGAATGAATTTTTAAAAAATATTTTTTAAAATATTGCTTTGTTTGGATGACTTTTTTATCCCATGTTTGTGCTGGTCGTTTTGTTTCCAGTTCTTTCTAACAGAGAGATGTGGAGAAAACACAGAGGGGTACCTTCCAGATCTGATGAGTAGATGAACTGTGACATGGAGTTTGGTGTAGTCTCAGCATCAGGTGAATGGCAGAAAGAAGAGCAAGCATTCTTCTTCAGGCAGAGATGATAATATTCATTTCTTGCTGATAATATATTTTCTCAGGCATGTGCAAAAGAGTGGCCTTTATGACCTAAAGTCAGTTTGGCCGAGGTTAACCAAAGAGAATTACCTGCCTCAAAAGGGCAACAAAATTTTACTCAGTTGCCATACATTTCTTTCCTATGGGAACGTCATAATGTCCTGTTGGCCTTCCTGGCAAGAATGGAAATCCAACACCAGGCTGATAAGATTTTCCTCTCTCTCCAGGAGGCATCCACTCAAGCTTTCTTTCTCATCCCATAAGTTAAGGAAGCTGAGCTACTTCCCTTTATGTCACTGTAGAAAAAGACTTTTTTTTTTTTAGTAACAAGATCAAGTGGCACAATTGTAAAAATGAAATTTTGTCACAGGGTGAGCCGTGGGGTCATAGATTATGTTGTCACACAGGTTAGGAGTTTAAATAGTTATAAAGGAAGTGGAAGGGAGTTGAAGTCTTGCTCCTGCTCCTTTTCAATGGGAAATAAAGAGGGGAAAATAGAGTCCTTTCATAGAGCAAAATAAAAGAGAGGCAAAAAGGTCTGCTAGATTTTTTGCTTTGGGTTAATGAGGGTAAGAAGAGCAATGCTGAGACAGGATATACAAGATTTTTTTTTAATAGGATGGCACTAGGTTAGTCAGATATGCAAGGAAAGGAATTTCTTGAGATTTGGGGATGAAGTAGTCCTCAAAAATAGTGTGGATTTTATGACAACAGACATGTAAGAAAGTCTTGGTGTGGTTGTTTTTCTTTTGAGTATGCTTAACAAAACCACAGAATATTTATCTATTTATTGATTATTTTATTTGTCCCTTAAGAAGTTTTGATTCAAAACGCTTTGCTCCCATGTGCATATGCAGTGGTCTGTATTAATCTGTGAGCTTTTAAAGGGTCTTTGCCTGTAGGAGTATTTCTGCTTGTAATGTTAAAATTTGATAGACCAATTATTTTCTTAATGGTTGGGATAGCTGCTTTTGTTTATTCATTTAAGTCATTGTTTAATTTGATATCAGTGTGGTAATTGTATTAGCTAACAAAAGGAAAATAAGAAAAGCTAAGAATAAGGACACACCAGATTTTAGATGATTTGGACACTAATAATTCTTTAGGTCATAGGATCTTGATTAAAAAACCAACATGAAAGTTTTAAATGCAAATGGCAGCACAGAAAGTCACTGCTTGGTTTTTTATTACTATGTTATTAAACTTATGGTGACTGTAGTCTAAGTTATTAAATCAATTCAGCAGTAAAGCATGAGGGCTTTCTTTTAGAAAAAAATTACTTTTGTTCGAGGTATGTTATGTTTTCTTTGTTATATTAAAAATTCAGCCTGTCACAGGTAGAGGTTTTCTTATCATGATATCTATTTCCTACAGAAAATCCATCTCTGGGTTGTAAGTGAATAAAGTGTCATTGTTTGTGTCAGGAATGTGTCTGCTCAGTACCCATCTTGATGTCTCTTGGGGTGTTTATAGTCTGTTAGAGTCCAACCCAGTTTGGTTTTTCAGGTTTATTGATAGATAGTAGCAAATGCATTTGTATTCAATGAAAATGCTAGAAACAATACTTAACTCTGCTCATATTGTAATAAAATTCTAGCTTTTAGATTTCAATGGAATTAGACCTGAATTTTAAAGCACTACCCTTATGCTGGTTTAGTCAACTCTGCATAGACTCTCATTCTTCAGACAGTGAGAACTGAACTGTTAGGAACATTTCTACTGAGTCTTACTGAAGTAACGTAATTTGGAGTGGACATTCACATGGTTGGGATTTACAGGATCAGGTCTTCTGCATGACTAGCTGCTGAGTCCCAGAGTGCCTAGTGAAATGTTAAGATTTGTTTCATTGCTCACATACATGAATTCTTTCTAGAGGTGATGACTATTTATAAAGGAGAAAGAGATGATCTGTTAGAAACAAAAATTTTTTTTCATGTAATAATGATGGTAATCTGCCCAGTGCATACCTAGAACAATGGGTGAAGATGTTTATTTAAAATACATGTACTACATTGAATTTTAAAACACATTTTTGGGAATTTCTTATCTTATCTAGATTACTTGTTTAAATTTCATAAAATAGTTTGGTCTGGTTGATTTGGTTTGGTCTTTTTTGTTTGTTTCTGTGGAAACATTCTTTGCTCTCTGATTTTTTTATCTTTTATTTGCTGAGGAGCACAGCTTCCTAGCACACTGGAGAATTTTTTTGATTGACTTGCAGACAGCTGGTCCCATTGCAATGCTGTTTAAAGTGATTAAAATTATTGCAGAGACATATTCCTTTAGAAAATGTTACAGATTTTGCTCTTGGGACTGTTTTGCATGTCTGCATTTTTTGGATGCTTTGAGGGGAAAAAAAACCTTTATGAAATAGAGTAAAGGCTATACTAACATGTAGCACTTATTTTTGGCTGACATTACCAGCTTTTTGTCCAAGGTACCCAGGTGGCTAATTAAAGCAGGGAATTTAATGAAATAGTTTGATTTTCTTTAGCTATCAGAGATGAAAACATTGGGGGTTAGATAATACACACTACTGTAAAATAAAATCTGAATGATATATATATGCAGAAACTTAGTGTTTAATACTTGTCTTAAAAAGTAGAACTGAAGGAATTAAATGTCCTATAGTTAGACTTGTGAGATCAATTTGTGTGCTACTCCAGAACAAGAAAAAGCCACAAACGGGGTTCAAGTGCAGTCATTACAGCTCTATCATACCTGCAAGAACTAATTCCTACTACTGCTTTGCTGTTTATATTTCTCCTGATCAAAGGTTTGGGTTCTCATGGCACTGATGTCTGTTTGCTACAAAGACATTTCAATTACATTTTAAATAGAATGAACAGTGCATTTCAGGTTAGGGCATCTTGCTGTGTGCACAGGAGACTGATGGGCTCTGAGTTCTTTGGACTGGATGGCAGAAGAGATAAAGCTAAAGGGCTGTTTAAGGATTTTTGTCTTCTCCCTTTTCCTGTCCCACTTGGATCTATGATACTCTAAGTGGATCTCAATATTTAGCAGTCATAGATGGTTCTTCAGCAGTGTGAGAAGTCAGAGCTGCTGCAGTCTATTGGCTCCAGTGTTGGCATTCTGAGGCCATGGGAAAAACTGTTGGATGCTGAGGAAGACAGAGTTAGGCACTGCTGTCATTTAGATCCCTGATTTTAACTCTAGTGCCCAGCTGAGGTGGAAATCAATGGCTGGGGAGCCTTCTGTGTGTTGAGAAAGGTCGTAAAATTATCCCAGGTCAGAAAGATTCAGGAAGAGGAATGGGAAATTATTAGTGGTTGATTTTTGTGGAGTAGCATATCTAAGGTGAATGAATATTCAGTTAGGAGCAATGGCTAGGTATCATAAATAAATAAACTTAACTAGTAGTAAGATAGCATCTGAGGAAGTGTATTTCTTTATATAATCTTTTTCTCTTTAGGAGTGAGAGAATGGCTAATGTACTAAAGTAATCAGATTTTATTTAGAATTTTTTCTTTTACCTGGTGTTTATCTCTTCTTTATTAACTTCCAATATTATTGCCATCTAGTATTTGTATGGCATGGGTGTTTGCTGGATACTGCTTCTCTGATACTGAATTATCAAATGAGTTAGGAGATGCCCATAACATCCTTCAATTTGTAATTCTATAACAGATCAGAATTTATTTACTTTTAACATTTAAAAAAAAAAAATTAAACTATTCAAGATGTGTTTATATTCTAGCTCTGTTTTCAAGACAGTTTAGTTTCACTCTGAATCCTTTTTTGATCCTAAGCTGCTAGATCTTCTATGACAGTTGCTGACTGGCTATAACCACATGAACACAAACAAATGTAAATTTGTTTTCTGAAAAACTGTCATTAATCCTACTTTTTAATGTTTGGCCAAGATTAAGCATCTGTGCAAAGAGTTAGTCATCTACACCGCTTTTTAGTCTGCTTTGTTTCCTAAATGTTTATGAGCTCAGAACATCATTGCTTGAAGCCAAATGTAGTGTTGGCACCACTCCAGTGTTCTCTGGACTTGGTGCTTTAGGGTTGGTTTGTAGCCTGGCTTTCCAGCCCTGTGAAGTTTGTAAAATCACAAATGCAGCAGAGTGTTGGTTAATAACCAGCTTGAGATGACTGTAATGTCTGGCTCAGAGGTTAAAGAATTTAGCTCCCTGAAAGAGAAAAGATGCCTGACTTCAAAATGAACTATAACAATGTGGAAAATCAGAGAGCTGTGGATTTCATCTTCCTGCTTTGGGGCAATTACACTATCAGAAAATGCTGCACTATCAGAAAATTATTAACTTGTGATGGTAAGAGCAGTTCTACTGGCCAGACCCCCACAACACACACTTCAGATTTTGAAGGCATATGTCTTAAGCAGTAGTCTTTTATTTATTTTATTCTGTCTAATGAATTTTGTGGTCTTAGAGCTTTAAATTCAAGCAGTGGAGCAGAACACATGAAATGAATTCCACATGATAAAGAGTAATGTAGACTCAACAATGCACATCAGCATAGCTACTAGAAAGCTGTGTGGATATTTTATCATATATCATGGTCATATATCTATGGTCATGGCATATGATATTTTATGCTGATTGTGTACTGTTTCCAAATATTTTTCTATTTCTCATGTTTATTTTTTACTTATCCTAATCTTCTATTTTATTCAAAAGCATTTTAGAAACAGAGCCACATGAAAACATACCAGAGCAAGTAACTTAAATATTCTAGTGGACCAAGGATTATATTAGATAGTTGCTATTTGAAAAAAAAAAAAAAGAAAAAAAAAGGCTGATGGGGAATATATTTTTATACTTATTTGCTGCATTGGACTCCCCCAGTACATTTATTGCAGGTCTAAAAACTCCTCAGCTAGGCTTTTTAACTGTAGCATTTTCTTTTCATTTCCATAGGTATGTAGCCAGTTGTGGAATAGAGTCTATGACAGAGCTTTCTTTAATTTCCTTCTCTTCAAGATTTTGCATATCACGGGCACCAGATGTTTTCCTTTGCAGCTTTACCATGTTCTGCTTTTCAGTGTGGCATTAGACAGAAGCTGAAACAGGGAGTTGTGGGAGGGAGGGGTGATGAAAGAAGTGGCTAGCGTTGGCATAAAATTGAACTTCTTACAGAGATTAAATGTACATGAATTTATCATTTACTCAACATGAGATTGGAAACCAATTTATGTTTTAACAAACATCATGAAGTCATATTGCACCGTCAAAATTTCTGACAAATACATTTATATATGAAGTTGTCGATGTAGTTTTTCCAATATTAATTTTGGTTTTATACTGAGTAAGTCTGTGCTTACAATTACGAGATAGAATTACAACAGGAAACTGATTTTTGCTTGGAGTGGCAAACAGATAACCTATATTTGATCTAGTTGTCTGCTTTTTCTTTTCTGGGCAAATTGAAGTTACCTTTTGTTTTTAGGTATAATTTATTATATTTTCTCTTATGTGCTGTACTTACAAACTTTTTTATGAAGCATCTTTTAGGAAATTTTAATACTGTGGCACATTTATTGATTGCAAGTTAATTGTAAATTTTTCAGTGTAAATAAATAAATACTGGTAGGACAAAGAAACCAGTGATAGATGTAAATATCAAATGACCCAGTTTCCATAGTATAATAAAATCCATGCAAGAAATGTATTCTATAACTTTTTTTCACTGCTTCTGATGTGGAAGCAAAGGAGGGATTTTCAGTGATCCTTTTGGGCATTGAATAATATTCTCTTCATTTGCCACAATAGGATTAGTGAGTAGATCTCATTAGGAATTTGCACGTGACTTTTATTTTTTATAGATAAAAGGGAACAAATTCCTCCAAGTCAAAGAAAGTCTGGAAAGTAATATCTAAGAATCCAAGCAGGTAGGAAGCATTAATGCAAGGATATGCTTTCATTACCTGCCAGGCAAAGTTGGTTTGCCTTGTTTCTCAAAAAGGTGTATGCCGAGTCCCAGAAATGCTCTTGGTAACTTAATAACATCCACAATAAAAGATAATTAAATATTGGAATAAGATTTTATTTTAATTTTTTTGATTAATAGAATCTTAACAAAAGACAAATGGTGGCAAAGAAATATAAAAAAAGAAATATAATGGTGGCAAAGATAGTTTAATTTTCTTAGGAATGGCTCATAAGTGTGTTTGTTGATTATTTTTCATAGAAAGAAATCCCATTACTAAAGATGATAGAAATATTTTAGTCATGTACAAAGCTATTTGTAAAGGCATCCTTTATTCTTCATGGCATATTTATGACCTGACCTTCTACCCTATCACACTTTAATCCTCCTAAACACTGTGGTTTTAGTCCAGGTTTTAAACAATAGAATTTCACAACATACATTAGTCATCACCTTCACCTTCTGGTCCTTTGAAATTAATGCTACTTGAACTACCTATTAAAATTTCTCCTGAATACACTGAGTGGGTAAGGATTCTTGGATAATTTCTCTCTTTCAATAATTTTTGCTGTGTAGAGCTCAGAATATGTATGAATATTTTTAAGCAAGCTCAGAATATGTATGAATGTTTTTAAGCAAATCATAAAAAGAAAAATCTTGTAAGCCCAAATAATTGCTTTACTACTGTATCATCTCGGAGCTGTTTTGATATGTCATCTTGAAAACAACATGAAGTTTTATCGTTGCAACTAATAGTTGGAATAGTTGTGTCTGCTGGAGAACCGATGTCCTGTGTTGTAGTCACAAAATTAATCTCTAGTGCAAAAGAAGTGATTGCAGTCATCAACACTAATGGGTTTGTGTGTGCAATTCTTAGACATATGAAGGACCAAAACAAGAAGGTTGCCAATCTGAAGCACAATCAGCAGCTGGAGAAAAAGAAGAATGCACAGCTGTTGGAAGAAGTGCGTAGGCGAGAGGACAATATGACTGACAACTCTCAACATTTACAAGTGAGTTTATTTTTCAATTGTGTTTTAAAACTATTGAGGAAAATTCACTTCTGTTCCACTGTGTGTCTTCTAGAATGTGTAATGAATCTCTTCCCACAAAGAGCTGATGGTTCCTTCCTCTTCTGCCAGAGGATGCACTGCTCACCTCATTTGTATCCATGAAATATTTGCTATTTAGGGTGGGGAAAAAAACTAGTAGAATTTGAAGACCTCTGCAGAGTTACTACATCAACAACTGTTTTTTTCTTAGAGTTGGAAAGAAAAGATTCTTGTGTATCTCTTCCATATTTGAGATAGACTTTGAGCTTTATTCCAGGAGAATTTCTACAGTGTGTAAGTTACTGAGTTCGGTGGTTGAGAAATGAATGTTCTTAAATGGATCTGTTTAAGTGATACATTACATTCCAGGGAACTTGTATTCAAGGCCACAAATTTGATGCTTGACTTCAAAAGTATTCTCTGAGATCTGACCGTGGAAAACCACGAAGAGAAATGCTGATTTTTGGTGACAACATCACTGTCTCCATCCCCAGGGTTTGTAGGCAATTTACGGTGCAAAATACCAATTTTGCCTTGATCTGGTTAATATAATGTGTTTCTGGAAAATTTCCAACAGATGGAATTTGAACCTCACGTGCTTCATATGGTTATATTTCTCATGTGTTCCTTTATGCAAAATGGAAAAATTAACACCACATCTCTCTTTAGAGTTGTGTTGGTGAAACTTTATGTCAAAACCAAGTTCAGGAAATGATACATTATTTATGCATCTGTGCAGTATTACGTTTACTTTACAGCCTTGGTCATTACATACTGATTGCATCACCATGCATTCCACTGCACGTGATACAGCAATAAAAGCTTGTGAAGGATTTGGTCTGACAATATGATATATCAAAATTAAATTTCAGTGTTGAACAGCTACTTGTAGTTACAGTGGTTCAGTAAATAGAACGAATTACACTTATTTTTTAGTATTATTTTGGAAATCTATCAGAGAGGGGTGATGACTAGAGAATAGAAGCCATTCTCAGGCTCTTTGATGTAACTGCCATACTTGGAGGTTTGTAGTCTTGTGATAAGAATGGGTCTACCAAATGGAGGTAGTGTGGCTGAATGGTTTGAATTTAGAAAGAAAATACCCCATCTGGTGTATAATTCCTATTTCTTGTTACTGTGCCTTAAAATGTCAATATTTTTATATGATGTCCTTCAACATGTTACTTGCAGTTTTATATATATATATATGGTATATTGTGGCCCATCCTTCACTTGCTGAGCTGCTGGGAAAGTGAAAAAGAGAGAATCCCAGCTGCCTCTGCCGATCAGTAGGTGCTTCACATTCCCAATAGGTGCAAGAACAGGAGAAAGGGATCTTGGTTGTCTGTGCTGATGGATTGCTGGTGGGATAATCATGCCTTCTGTGCTGCCTCAACTGGCTGTTGTATTTCCTGTGTCAAAGATTTCTGCATTTCCTTGGCTTATTTCTTCTCAAGTGTTTCTTAATGCTGAAGAGTTCATGGAAGCTTGAGGTTTCCCTGTGATTGCAAGGTTTTGGGAGGTTTCATTGCTCTACAAAAACACTGCAGTGAATCTTGCAAATAAAGTAAATATACTGAATAGCTGTGTCACAGTGAAGGTGACATGATTCTGATGTGCATTTATTCTGCTGATGGGGAAGTATTTTGATTTAAAGTTTTTCACTGGTACAGTTTGTTTTATATGTGTAAGGTAATTGCAAATGCTAGGTGCATCAAGCCTTTTTATATGAATCTGATAAGTAGGTGGTTGGCTGGTTGAAAAGCTAAACAAATTCTAAAGCTTCAGTCAATTAGCCTTGGTAGAGAAAGGAAATTTTTTTTCATAATTTTTTAAGAAAACCTTTCTTCCTTCATGGAGTTTTGTAAAAAGTAACAGCAGTGACCTAAGGATTTAAATGAGGCAGCATTTTTGGGAAGACAAATGATATGACATATATGATATACTTTAAAAAAAAAATTCTAGGATACTATGCATCTGCAAATTAAAACCAATATTAATTGGTATTTCAATAAATGTTTAATTAACATCTTAGTAAGCCATAGGGATCTGACCTCCTTTTCCTACTGCTCATCATAACTTCTACTGCTTTTAGTGGAAACACCCTGCTTTTACAGGCATTTATAACACACAGTGCTTGTGTCTACAGTGTACTTGTTACATTTGTGAATGATATATTGAGCTGTTAAGGGAAAAGTGTATCCTAAAATTCTCTGGCCTGATGTAATGACTGTATTTGTTGGCTAGCTGTGATAAGCTGGCTGTTGGCTGGCTGTGATAAGCTCAGCTGAGAATTGAAGAGCAGTCAGAGTGGTCAAATTACATTGACTCAGCCAAGCCTCGATCCCTTTTGCAAGAGTAGTGGAAAAGATGCAATAGGCAAGTGGGTAGCATTGTCCATGGATGTGCAGGGGCTGCTCAGGGCAAACTGAAGCAATCAAGTGCCACTCATTCTGTTCAGCTCATGTGGGGGCTGAAGCTGTGCCCATCCATCTGCTCACCTGCTTCCCGATGGATTTGGAGAGGCTCAGAGCTCTGTAGTTTCTTGGAAGCTTCAGTAGGATGTAACAGTTCCTGAGGCTTGCAGCACCAGGTATATTTGTGACACTTCTCACAATCTTTTCAGGTGAAAGCCTCTCAGAGCTGGTTCATGTCCCAGTGCTTGCAGGTCAAGTTTGAGTCTCTGGTGGCTCCATCTCACAGCACTGCAGGGCTGCTGCTGGGATGGAGAGTGCTCTGGGATGCCTGGGGAAGGAATGCACTTTGGTCTCCCTCAGCTATCACCTTTAATTGTGAGTGATGCTTCAGGTGTGGTTTTGGGAGGTTCTCTGGATCACTGTAAAATTGGAAACATCAGGGAAGCCAGATTAATTCTTGGGAATGAAGAATAGTTGTGAGGTTTTCTGGTTTTTCCTAACACAAATCAAGGGCAGACCTGTGAGAATCTTGCCAGACATGATGGTCATATATTACATAAGGCATCACAGCAGGAGAGCTGGACCTTGAACACTTTATCATGAATTTTTTTGAGAACAGGGTATCTAACATGCTTTCATTTTTCTCTTTTTTTTTGTCTGTCTTAAAAATGATAAGGCTTTTTGAGAAACACAGAGCTAAGAAATACACAGATACCATGTCATAAATTTGTGCGTAATTCTTCAAGTCTCTTTGCAGGATTTTGAAACGTTAGAGATGTGAGACTTGTTTATTCCTGGAGACTAATTTTTCTTGATTCTTGTGTGGAACATGTTTCTTCCAGTAACACTGTTACCTCAGTAGAATTGGGAAAGAAAACAATTGCATAACACTGACCACTTGAGTGCATTTGGTTTTGATTCTGATTTTCAAATCTGCTGTAATAACAACAACAAAGTCTTTTTGTTTCTCTAGAGTAAACAATATGAAGGTGCACTAATAATATTCCCATGTGTCTCATGACATAGCCTCAAAGGGAATTAAATATACACTTTTGTCTGATTACACTTTTCATAAACATAATGAATCAATTCAATAAGTGATCTAAGTCCAGAAACACTTTGTGGAAATTTTATGCAAACTGTCCAGTGCATATGTGTCGCAAAAAAAGTGCAGGGATGAGCCTGAAAAAGAAGTTTAAAAGTTTAATATCCCGTTCTGCCCTGATCTGCCCAGCTTCTGGGTGTTTCCCCCTTTTCTTCCAGCTCATTTCCTGACTAAGTTTTTGACTCTCCTAATGTTTTAAATGTTTGAGTAATTTGTCACAATTCTCTTTGAGGTAGCTTGGGTTTTCTTTGGGTGGAAATGCACATGCGGAAAAGAGATATTTCACCAGCAATATTGTTTTTGAGTGAGACAATGTGTAGTTCTCGTTGATTTCAAATATCACATACAGGCAGCTTGATCAATGGTTTATGCCTGCAGTAGTGTGGAACAGATTGTGTACACATGTACATTTTCCAGGTGTAAATACCTCACTTTTTAAACAGAGTTCAGCTTGTCAGTCGTGCTTTTTCATGGGATGTAGTGAGGCAAGGCAAGAGTTCCAGTTTTCCAATAGCTCTGTACTGGCTGGAAATTTAGTCTTAGGTAATGAATAAAACATGATCAGAAGGAAGTCCTGTCAAGAGAGATAAAAAAATTGGCTAGTTAATATTACTGCTTTCTGATTCTTGCCATGTGAATATTTGTGATGTCTTAATCACTGAAAACAGCTCCCAAGAGACTTCACAGCTAGTCAGCATGAAACCTTAACCTTGGATTTGTTTCTTTATTTGTCACTCTATGCTTCACCATATAATTTTCCACTCCACAATAGCTCTAAAAATACAAAATATCCCAAGACATTGCACATTGCTGTATGTTATTTCTGCATTTTATAAAATAGCATGGCCTAAACAAGGTGTATATCTGACATTACTACGAATTTACTATGACTTCTCTTAATGCAGTGCTCTTCCCACTTCATTGTCTCCAAAGCTTTGATACTATTATATTAATAAACAGAGGAAGCTAGGGAGTGAGACGAAGTCTTGCAAACAAATCTGAACAGAGCAGTGTAATCAGCTCAGATGCAGAGGAAGCAGTCCTGGCTGCTGTGCAGACAGGCATTAGTGCATGGAGCTGACACAAGACAGGAGAGAATCCATTGCATAAACACACAGCTTTGTGTTATTAGTGCTGAAATTCATATGCAGTGACAAAAGGCAAGTTTTTAAGAGGTTAAATCAGCGAGCTATTGTATTAAAATTAAATTCTAATTTAAGCATCCGTCCTAAGGTGGACCTACACCTCTCTGGACAGCATTAATAATTCTCAGTGGTTTTGGGTTCTGTATGTTTCTGTCTTTGGAAGGCTGGTAATTTTTTGGGGGGGGGGGCTGAGGGAAAGATGCACTTTAAGAAAATGCAATTCCTGCCTTTTCCTAGATATTTACAAGAGGGAAAAAAAAGTTCCATGAATTGTGTGAAACTTAAAATATGCTATACATTTTGCTGAAGGCTGGACATTTTGGGGTGTGTAGCTCCCACTACACTGTATTTTGGCAAAATCCACCTGCAATTAGAGAAACATAGAAAAGCCGAAGAAGTACCTAAGAACACTAATGCTCACAGTTGTGCAATCTGCTAAGTTGTCTCCCATTTCCTAGTATGTAACTCTTGCTTTATAAGGGGGAAATACTCTAATATGTACATGAGCACTGATTTTCTTACAAATTGACCAAACTTCATCTTACCTGCTCAAATACAAAATTTTCATGGAGCTGAACATGAATTTTTAATGGGCATTAAAAATTTTCTTTTTACTTTGACAAAGTACAACTTAACAAAACTGTCTTTTATGTACTCATTGACAGCCAATCTATAAAATACAACTCTCCATCGAGATTTGGTCAGTGGGCAATAGAAAAAAAATAGAGTAAACTTGTGATGCTGTAGTGCAATATGTTAAAAAATTATTACCAGATTAGAAATGTGTATAAAGAAAAATCAGAATAATCCACTCAAGCACATGTAAGACTACTAAAGACACAGCTAGCATACTTATCTTAAGATTTCCAACATAATATAAATATAAATTCAGATTATAAACATGGATGGACAGTTAGGAATTTTCCTTCCTTGGCCTGTGGAAGTTCCATACACTGTGGATAAATTCCATATGTGTTGCTGAAACGTGTGTTGAGCTTCAGCCAGTAGGTTAAGATTATGTTGAAGAAAATGTTTCTAAAAGGTTTCAGATGAAGAAAGGTATTTGAGAATCTACAGAGGGGGCAGGAAGGTTGATTGGTAGGTCTGAGGATCAATACCAGAAGTGGGGTTTTTGGGGGATTTACTTTGACATTTGTTTTCATTGTGCAGGATAATCCCCAGAAGCCAAAACCAGTCTTGTTATAAAATGTCCCTGTAGACAATATGTGAAAATCTCCCTTGCACATCAGTTTCTACTAGACTCACAGCCTCTCAATTTTTTTTCTTTGTCATAACTGGGGGTTTGACAGAAGTCACACAGTCCTCTTTGCTGTGTTGGTCTAACTAAATATAATATGGAAAGAACTGTGGTGGTCAAAACATTATCAGCAAAACTCTTCTATGTAGTTGTCATGTCCTTTCTTTTGACTGGTGTATTCCATTATATGAGTAAGTATGGAAGAATATAATTTTTATTTTTAGAAATATGATGATCTATTAATTTTATGCAAGTACCCAGTATAATAGAGTGTTATGTATAGTTTTTAATACACTTTTTGCACTATTACAAAGACTTGTAGGGCATCACATATCAGAAAGTCTGAATATTGGCTTTCTCATTTTTCTCAGCTTCTACAGTTAAGTCAGAAACTTTATATTTTTCAGTGTTGTCTAGGTAATGTTAATTCACTGGCTTTAGTTACCCAAGAATAAAACCTGGACTTCTTAATTTCTAATTGTTTAGAAATCTTTGAACTGCAACTATTGACAAGTACTTTATGTTTAAATTAAAGCAGTTATTTCTACTATGTGCTTTAATATATTTTGTTAGTTGAAAAGGGCATATATAGCAAGGCTCTGTAAGGAAATGCTGTTGTTGGAAAAAACAAAACTGCAACAATAGAAAAGAGAAAAAATTTAATGTGATACAAGTTGTTTTTCCCCCCGTCTATATGTAATAACTCACATGTGCAGGACTCCTGTAATCTCCAGGGGGCAATTGCATTCACATGCATCAAAAGAAATAGTTCAGTTAAACCAACTCTCCCTACCCAGCAATAATTACCACAGGTTTACACTGAGATATAGTTGCAAAAGGTTAGTCGGTAGGGCATCTGCAAATCAAGTTATATGTCAACTCTACATCAATAACCTCATTATAATAGATGTTAGTATTTCAGCACATGACTGTCCAATATAGAATTCCACATATAGCTCATTTTTAACCTTTGCAATGAGTTATTGCTCATCTAATATTTTACTAAATTATGTATTTAAACACTCTATATTACATAAATTATAATCAATGACAAAAGCAATGATTTAGATTGAAATTCTAAGAAGTGAAATTGCAATAAAATGTCTGACCCTATTTGTGTAGCTGCCTTCAATATAAGATTAATATAGGATGTTTAACCCTGTAATATAAAAGAAGTATAATGGAAATTATTATTAGCATAGATTTTCCAATTTAGGCATTACTCAAAAACGTTACCTGTAGAATTTTTTCATTCTCAGTTTTTGCAAGTGAAAGCTATTTTCCTATGTATAGAGAAGCAGAAAGTAAACACATTCTAAAGATACAACTGATTACCTAAATTCTGTGCAGACTCCCTCCATATGCTTTCTTCTATTCGCAGCTTATCCACAAGCTATAACATTTTTGCTGAAAGCTTGATAGACTGGATGAAAATATAAAAAGTTTTTCAAATACCTTCTTGTGGTCTGCATCAAGCTCAGATTTCTACCTAGTTCCATAATTTGGCCTTGCATTTACCTGGTTAGTAAGCAGTAAAGCTGCTGCTGCTGTTTGTCACTCTCCATAGATCATTTTGAAGTCTGTTACTAATACATCTGGTCAGCAACAGAAGTTCTGCATGAGTAAGTCTAAGTAGAACTGTTTTGGTTGGTTGTTAATAAGCCAGATTTATACTTATGTCTCATTATGAGTGTTCTGTGATAGCCTATTGCACCAGTACTTACAGACTGCAAAGGGAACAGAGGTGAAGCACCTCCATATACAGTCTTGTCTAGAACACTGTTACCTTGAATATGATTATTTATTGTAACCCCATCTTTGCTCTGAGAAGCTTTCATGAAAGAGACTTAAGTAGAAAAATCCAGGGCCAAATTTCATTGTGAGGTTAAAAAAAAAATTGGTATTAAATTAAGAACTCCCAAATTTGATAAAACATGCTTTATTAATAGAGCTCAGTGTATCTTAAAGAATATATAAGTAATATATTGAATGAAACTGAGGCATAAGAAATAAAGGTTGTGTGCAAAGTGTCCCAGATGGTTGGTGGAACCATAAAGGAGCACAGAGTTTGTCTATCCAATATTCCCTTCACTCGTTTGAACTGTTAACTCAGAATGTTCTAAATGCTACTAAAAATGTTGCTGATGAATTGTTACTGATTGAGGTACTTAGTGTTGGTGAAGTTGATAAAGTTCTTGGTTCACTGAGTGATCAAAAGTTTGTGTTTAGCACATGAAAGACAAGGGAAACCAAATACCATATTAATTATTTTGCAATGACTAGGCAGTTTAAGTAGTCTTGATTCTTGGAGGATGTTGAATAATGCTGCACATGAAGAAATGGCAGAGTACTGATATTTGCAGTTTAGAGGCAGCTGTCCTTTTATGCAGCTTCGTCAAGATAATCAGATAATTCAACAACAAACAACACTGGAGTGCAGTACATTAAATTTTATAGAAGGCTCCTCTTTCAAGTTACAGCAAGGGTCCTTAACAAGAATTTCTTTGAACCATTACTTCTGTTTATATTTTTCTATTTCTCCTTTTCCTTGAGAAAGTCTGTGTAGCTTTCTGCGTCTGACAAAGACCTTTACAAACACCTTGGAGAAAGCTTGACAGATTAGGGATATTGTTGAATCCCAGTGTTTTCACTAAATAAATATATTAATACAATTGGAGTTTTTTTCTATGACAGCTTTAATAATTGTAACTAGGGAAAATGAATTTATTTTAAAATATTGGTCTGATGTAGATAAGCTCCAAAAATGTTAACTTTGAATCTGGAAAACCACAACTACATACAGAATACAAATTATTTTTCCCATTGCCTTTTAAAAATACATTTTGAGTTATTCTTTGTATTTCTATGAATTTTAGTGACATGAATTAGAAATGCTTTTTCAAATGTGTTTGATCTTTAGTGGGGTATAGCTTTATTGAGCAATATTATTTGGCATCAGCTAGTCATGTTTCCTTTCACAGTTGCATATTGGCATAGTGAAAGAAGCATTTTACACCTACTCTTTAGCTGTCACATACCTTTGTCATATTGAGAACTACCATAATTTAGCCATCTAGAAGTTATGACAGAGATAAAAGCCAGGTGTTTGTGATCCCCTCCTCCTCTTTGTTTTGTCAGACTTCAAAGGGACATTGTAACAATGTGAACAGTGTGTCACATGAGTGCTATAGTCTCTTCATTTCGAAGAAAGAATTTTGTGTTTTCCTGCATATGGGGTGAATTCCTGGCTCTAGTAAAGTTAATGTGATTTTTGCCACTGCCTTGTCAGACAAAGATTTCTCACATGAAGAGAAAATAATTAAAAAAAACCCCTGTACAGACAAAAAATAAACTTAAAAGGTCATTGAGAAAGCAGATCTCAAGTACAAATGGAAACAGTCCATTGTCATTCATCATTTACATCTGATCTGTTGATGGGAATTGTAATTTGTGAGAAAGTCCTTCTGCAGTCAGCTGCAAGGTTTGTCAAAATTGGCTTTTCTGTCTGGGTGTTCTTTTGTAAGAACATTTGGCTGCCAAGTCCTAGCAAATATAATTATTTCTCTTAATACAGACATTAGAAAAGATTGCTCAGAGGCTGCTGTCTGGTTCTTGTGCTTTCAGCATAGGCTTTGATCCTTTATACATGATGGCTTTGTTAACCTTTCTCTTATGAAACTGATAAACACTAAAATAATTGGTGTTATAAGCAGGATAACTGGTGACTGGAACTCCTCTTTTGTCTCTTTTTTCTCAATATGAAGTAAGTGTATCACAGGAGCACTGGAAAGCTGTTATATAAAATATCACCTCATAGCTCCCTGCACAGAAACCTTTGCTGTGAACACATTAATTGGATACCTGGATGAAGGGATCCTAAATCCATTCTGGTGGAAATGAATTATAAGCTACACTTAGCTGCCTACCATAAGCTAACTTGTGTGTTGTTGGGGCTCTAAGATGCTCTATTCCAATTTTCAACTGCAAATTGCAAGTATTAAATTCTCCCCCACAGGTTTTAGCTCATGTTCAGCGACCAATTTTTCTCTAAACCAGCTATAGATAAAGCAAATATAAACCTGTGTCTCCTAGCAAGGTTCTGAAGATCCTAGTATCTCCAATAGGATCTCTTGTTTTGTCAACCATTTTCTTAATTTTTTCTTCTCCTGAAATTTATTGTTCCCAAAACTAGTTGTTGAGTATAAAACAGGTGGCCAGATGTTTCAAGTAGTGATTGAAAGTCAGTAAATTGGGGAGAATGTAACTATAGCATGTGTGCTTTAAAGGAAAGTGTAATCAGCAATAAACTCAGTGAACTGGTAAATGTTTTTCAGTGTTAGGATGCTGAAAAATAACTCAGTATTGGCACAAAAATTTGAGATATTAGCACTGAATATGTATTCCCAAGGGAAAAAAAGAACTTTTTCGCTTCATTTTTAATGTAATTGAACAAAATCTGGTCCATAATATGAATATGGGAGCTATAGTGTGAATTCAGAATGAATTCATTTCAATTTAAGAAATTATGTAGACTACTTCCATAAGTGTAGAAGTGCGTGTGTGTTTCTGGAAAGGAACTCTGCTTCATAGAATTAATATTTGAAATATGAACCCGTGGAAGTCTGCTTAAGGGAACATGCATTTTCTGAGGCTTTTAGTGTTAGTCACATTCAGCACCCATATTGCTGTTACACGTCAAAAAGTGTTTAAAAAAGACAATCAAAGGACTAAAACCTTTACAGGCATCATGGAGGCTATTTAAAGAAAATTATAGTGGCTCAGAGGAAATGGATACCACCTATCATAAACTGCTTTAAGACGACCAAACGGAAACCAGCACAGTTAAACAGCAGGATAAAGGAAGCTAAAAAAAAAATTTAAAAAAAAATCTTTCCCCAAACTGGAATTTCTCTAGCTGAAAAAACCAGAATCATAAAACCTGGCAAGTAAAAAAAGCACAAATAGGTGAACGATGAAATGCGTGAGGCACAATAAGGAATAAGTAATGAAATTCACTCAAACTGGTAATTTTCAAATGTGTCAGAAAGTGGAAGCCTGCCAGAGAATCTATAGAGCCAAAGATAATCAAGGCATATAAAGAGTGCTTTCAGAAAATAGGGTCATGAGGTCAAAGAAAATGAAAGATATTTCTTTTTCTGGTGTTCACAGAAGAGAAACTTGGGTAAGTTCTGCTTCTAGAGCTCCTTTTTAAAGGCAAAACACTGGAAGATGTATCTCAGAGTGAGGTGACAGCAGAAGACATTGCACAACAGTTAGTAAAATGAACAATGATGTCATCACAGGATCAGAGGATAATTCAGGTTGAAAGGTACCACCAAGTTCAAACAATTGTTAAATGCAGGGTGAGCTTGTAGGCAGGCCAAGTTCCTCTAGTACCAAGCACTTTCCATGCTAACCTTGAAAATGAAAGGTGAAATATGTGAATTTCTAACTTGCCGAAGAACTGGAGGGTGACTAATGTGACATCTGTTTCTAAAAAGAGTTCCGTGAAAGTTTTGGAGAACTACCTCCACATATGATACCTCTATTGGACAAATCAAGAGAAATTGTTTTTAAAAAGTAGAGTTACTGGGCACATGACCAACTAATTTACCAACATAGTATGTTGGTAAAGAAGCAAAGTTCTTTTCATAATTAAGTCACTCCTCGTAAGTTCACAAATCATTATATTTTTCAGAAGTCACATAGGAATCTGTGTTGAGACTGTTTGTTGTTTTTTTAAAATGCCTGGAAAAGAGTGAATAAAGAAATTCAGCATCATCCGCTTGAAGACCAAGGATTGTTTCTTTGATTGTGCTTCTCTGCAAACTCACAGGACACAGGATAGTATTTAAAAACAAACCCCATAAGAGAAATTTAAAACAAAAAATGACAACTGTCATGGAATAAGAAAGCCATTATGGTATGAAGCTATGTAATCATGTTACTAAATGAAGTACTGATGGTTAAAATCTTAAATGTTACTGGGAAAAGTTTAATGCAAAATGTTATGCAGAACAAAAAAGAACATTTTGGCAAACTCAGTCTGATTTATGATGGTAGGAGGAGCTCTGTGGGTTTTCATGGTTTTGACCTTAAACCTGCAAAAATATGTTGGATTTGGCAATGTTTCACTTGGAGTTTTTGGCTTTCTTCAAGCCCAGAAGTCAAAGAAACATTTGGGATGTGAACCAAAGCCAAAGAAAAGGTTTGGATGAACCATGCATACCATAACAGCCAAGTTTCACACAATTCTGATTTTCATTTTCCCCCTTTCTTTGTTTCTTTACACTTTTTTCCAGAGCTGCTTTTCTATTTCTGAATCTTAATGTATAGGAATCTCTATATTCAGTAAAAGCCTTTTTACTGTCCATGCATAAGGAGATGAGAAGGGAGAACTCAAAGGTTTTGTCTCTCATTTTTTTATTACAGCAGAATTTGAACAAAAATGTTGCACCTGAAATGATGAAGTGTCTTCATGTCCATTTTGGGAATATTTTCCTTTGCCTTTTTAGTGGGAGAGATAGTGCTAGATAGTTAGCCTTCCCTGTGTGTGTTTCAGATTACGAAATGACAATTAAGACATCCAAACCACTGAACAGTTTAAGAAAAGGATATAGTTTTGTTTCTTTCTATCGCTTATGAACAAGTATCTCTTAAATCTGGTAATGTAAATACCACTTTCCATGAAGGCAGACATGCCTGTACAGTAAATGCATGTTCTGCATCTCATTTGGATCTCATGAAACTGTGGGATACGATATGTTCAAGCTGCTGATCTGAGAAAGTGTCTCAAATCCATAGTCTTTATATGCACATCAGACACTATACATGTGGTAAATGATAAACATACCATATGGGATTTGGGAAGTAAAGACTATCAAATTCCTATCCCATTATTTTTTCTTACATTGTATGATCAAATCAGAAACATATTATTCTTCACATTATTAAGGGGTTATGTTTGTGGGCCCATTTATAAGGTTACAAAACTGATCAAGCTTTGAGCTTTCCTTTGGCCTAGAAATTTTCCTGGTTACACTCAGGTTGTCATTTAAAAAAAAAAAAAAAGGGGGTTGTGTAGTGTTTGTGAAGTTCATAGAGTTCGGCCAATTTTTGAATTACAGTTTTGAAAAGTTCACATGTAACCTTAGCCAAATATTACAGCTCAAAACATCTGAGTTTAAGGTGAATTCTGAAAACTTAGTTTTCTAGAATTTTATTGTGTGCATTGTGAAGGAGTTACCTGGAAAAAATAGTTTCCGTCCTGATAGTATCGCAACTATATGTGCAGTTTCACAATAGTTTTATTTTTTGTGTTGGCTTTGTGGACTGGAACAGCTTAGTATCCTCAGCTGAACTGACAAGTGTTTATCTAAAAATTATAATTTTTGTATCTCCTTCTTCACTTACTTTCAGATAGGAAAATAATTTTCGTCTTCAAAGATTGCAATCAGTTACTCTGTTGAAGAGTTTCCCAAAATTGAACTTACTGTGTTGAAGAAATGTGAATTTGCAGTAGGTTTGTAATTAATCTTTGAACTCTACTATTTCTTGAGCAACTATTTACCTGCAGGTCATTAAACAGAAAGTGGAAAATCAGCTCCCACAGTAAACTATGGGTAATAGGGGAAGAGCTAGAAAATGAAGCTCCTTGCAAAGTTGGTCAGGAATTGCAGGGAGGGAGGAAGAGGTTTTGTTATTCTGGATGCTGCATAACCAGCCTTGTGCTACTTGGAAAGCAAGGACTTTGTCCTGAGTGCATCAGAATGCAGCAGTTTTTTCTGTGTTCTCTACCCTGGTAAGTCAATAGCTGAAACAGGTTAGGGGGAGAGATTCTTTCATGCCACACTCATCTGTGGTTGAAAACTCTGTAGCTTAGTGTAGATTTTCCCTCACCTGCTTTTTTTTTGTTTTTATTTGGTTTTGTTTTGTTTGTTTTGAGGTGTGTGCAGAATGTCCCCAGAGGTTTCTGCTATAACTAACAGTAAAAAAGCTGGAATTTTGTTGCCTTTGATGTCCTTCTCTTTTAATTTCTAGATTAGTTTTTCACTAAGAGATTTGGTGTAATTTGTAAGCAGCAGGAATATGGCTGGGTAAAGCTTGTTACTTCTGGAATGTATATTATGCTTGGATCTTTTTTAAGAGTCTGTGAAATAAGTTTGGTTTTTACGGAGCTTTAAAATTTTTTTTAAACTTTTAAATCTGAAAAAAAGCCTTAAACTTTACCTGGAGAAGAATTGGTGTCATTTTCTCTGTTCTTCTCCCTCACCCCCCACCCCATACTAAAACACCATATCCTGAACATGAACACAACTTTATGATGTAAGTCACTGATTGCTTATAAAAGCCCAGAATAACCTCTAGACATCAAGGCCCCTAATCAATCCAGCTGGTGTCTTACTTTCCAAGGAAAGAATCCAAAATGGCAGCTCAAATAACTCTGTTTCATGAGTCATCTGAACTCTGGTACAGAGTCTTTTGGAGAAAAAATGGTTTCCTGAGATTTTCATATGATCATTACACTTCAGTAAGTAATAATGTATGTAATGATATGGTATATATACATTTTAAATTCCAGTGTTGTCAAGGAAAAATGTGCATTGCATTAGTGTGACCTAGTGTGATTTACAGTAGGGCACTTCTGTCTGCATTGCTGAATACCAGAGGACCAAGAGGATCTGTCTGCTCTTATCTAGCTCCTCACAGCTGTATTTAAGCAACTAATACACGTTTCTATAAACAACTTGATTTATAGACAAAGTTGGCCACTGAGAAGTAGAGTTTTCCTGAAGGGTAGGAGACATGTCATCTTTCTTTGGGTTAGTGGGGAGATCATGAATGTCTAGCTCTTGTGCCTTTTGGTGTTCAGTATGAACCACTTTGCTCTCCATACTTGTGATCTCTTTTAAATATACAATATATGCTGTCCTTTCCTAAATATTTATTTTATTTTCATGAAAACTAAAGTACTTTTTGTACTTTTATTCCAGTTGCTATCATTAACTCTTTGATGGACTTGATTTTAAGTGGAAACATATAGGAATCTCTCATTTTTCTTATTTATTTTTCTGTTTTGGAACTTTAGTTGATTAAGATCTATAATGGTCTTGCCAAAAGTGTTTTCTTCACTGCATGCAAAAAAAAATGACTGAAAATTTTCTTCAAGATACAAATCTTTTTGCATTTCTCTAAGCACTTTTTACCCAGGGTGGTTTTGGGTTTGTCTGCCTTTTTTTATTTATATATTTTTAAAGCCTGGTTCCATATAAGGTCATACATTACATTACTAAGGCTGAGAGGCTGAATTAATGTAACCTGTGCCACATACCTGAGTGGTTTTTAGATATTTCCCCAGAATGACTCTTAGACTCCAAGCCATGCACAGCAGTACCTTTAATTAACATCTGCAGTTTTTGTGATCAGTCTCCACAGCTTGGAAACTCATTTTGTAATTCTGCATCACAGCTACCCTCTGTGGCTATTAGTACAATAAATATGCCTTCCTGATGAACTGAGAAGGAGTGGGTTGCAGCAGTGTTTTCAAAGAAGGAATCATCAGCAGAAGAACTGGACCAGATAAGAGATACATCTACAGATGATACAGATAAGAGATAATCTTTTTGTCCTGGTCAGCAGAAAAACCCCCAAAGTAAAGTAATACAAGAATTGGCACATGAAAAAATCAGACTAAGCAGAGTGTTTTTTCCTCAGTAACTGTCTCAGGTTTACCAGTGGGTGGCTTTAGGGACCTTTTGAGCTGGAAATAACACATATATTGCCATGTTTAAAGCCAAAGAACTTATAATCAGTAAAGCACTTAAATCTTTTGGGCACTCATTTTGGGGCTGAGAATCACCCCAGATCCTTGAGCTGTGCAATACAGAATGTCATATTAAGAGGTTTTCCTTTTATGTGGTTTTTAAGCCTGTTGCCTGGTAATGTCCTTAGGTGCCCATAATTCATCAGCTGTGAGAAATAGTGAACAATAGTTCCCAGTTCACCTTTCCATAGCATTTATAGTCTCTTGCTTCTTTTTCAGTAGTGTGTTTTGCAAGGTGAAAAGTCCTGCTTGAAAGTCTGCCGTTCCTCATTGCAGATGGCTTTGTTTGTCTTTCTTAACTGGGAGCGCAGATTCTTTTCAAATTATTTTTGGCAGGTCTGGAATGTTTTGCCTAGTGATTCTTTTCTGTATTTTATACTAAAAATAAGATAAACAGGTTTTATATACATTTTAAACTGAAATTTAATAGAAAACAGGTCCAGAAGGCATGAGAGGTATCTTTTAGTGCATCCATAGTACAAAGTATCAGTTTTACCACTGTTGCTTCTGAGAGGTGTTTGCCTTGTTTTTAGTGACATATATAATCACTTTATTATTCATAGCCCACAGGTATGTAAAAATATTATCTACTATCTTACTTCTTTTTCTGTAATTTCAGGCAGTTATTTCTTGTTTTATCCACACTGGACATAATAAACTGACTTCCCTCATCCTTTGTGATGGTCTGGAAGTGCAAATGCATATCATGTTCCTTAGTTTTCTCTTCTTGAAGCTGATAGGCCCTAATTCTTTCAGTCTTACTGCAGAGGTTTTCTAGTTTCCTTATTTTCCTTCTTTCTTCTCTTCGTAGTCTTTCCGGTTTGTTCACATCTTTGAGTGGGTAAAATTGGATCCAGTTCTCCTGCTGAGACCTTGCCAATGCCAAAGAAAACAGAAGGATTACTACTAAATATACATCTCTCCATAGTGTGTTTTTTGCAACAACATGACACTGTTGACTTGTCACCTTAGTGTCTCTTGATCCTTTTCTTTAGCAGAAAAAGGCAACTTCTTAATCAGTTATTTCTCTTCATGGATTTGTGGGGTTGATTAATTCTGCTGAAGTGAATTACCTTGGCTTTTCTCCCTATTAAATAGTTTAATTTCTCTGCCTGTTTAGTTCTCAGATTTGACAAGATATCTTTAATTTCTTTAGCTTGGTTATGTGAATATCTTGAAATTTTTTACCAAATATGACTGCTACTCCTGTTCTTCAATAAAGTCAATTGCTCTGTCATATGAAAAAATTAATTTGATGTGGCTGTTTGGGGACTCCATGTTCATTCTTCTGGGTGTCTGAAAATACTCTGAAGCAGATTACTTGTTCTGAAAGTCTCAGAATCAAAACTGACTTATCCATAAATCTGCAGTCTTTTTTCTTTTTTTTTTAAGATCAAAATTGTAGTTGTAATTTCCTGGTTTTTTGGTATCACAGTTGTTCTCTAAGAGTTCTCAAAAGCACTTTTGTTTTCAGCAGCTCTGAGATTTTATCAGTCATTTCTACTCCTAGGGCAAAATTTCCTATATCTAACTAGTATGAAAACATCCCAGTGTTAATGGTCCTATTGGATCAGTGCTGCCCATGGCTAAAGAGTGATGTAAAAGAGCCTTTTGGTGGTCTTGGCATAATCATTGAATAAATTTACAGACATGCCAGAGAAAGTAAGCTTAACGGAGGCAAGCCTCATTCTTTTAGTGTAGGTTTAGAAGTTTTGTTTGTGAGTTTAATCATGACATTCTTTTAAAAATTTGCGAATAAAAGGGATAATGCTGTCTCATCTAGTAAAAAATACCTAGACCTGAAAAGGCAATAGCACAGTGGAGAATCCATTTCATAATTATGATAGTTAACGATCCCAGTGGGGTTTGATATCTACCAGCATCCAGTAACTTTAGCACAGACAGGTGGTAAAAGATGGGGGAAATATAGTTGTAGCCCCAGGCAGATACTCAGCTCATGCAGCTGTTTCATGCATTCTGGCAACATGACTCAGTTAAAATCAAATAACATTCCTTATGCCAATATTTCTTACCTGCATATGAAACCAGTTGTCTTTCATTTTGCAAAAACATGATAATTCAAAGAGCATTAAAAAATGTACTGTTTCTCACACAGAATTTATATCTTGCAGCTGCACACTAATCCAAGTGAAATGGAGTAGAGTTTCACTTTATCAGCCAATCATAACTTTAAACTGTTTTTACAATTCATCGTACAGTTTTTAAAGCCAGATTTAAGTCTGTATATGAAAAATAGTCTACTTGATGTATGAAACTATAGATTAGTCAATATGTATTTAAAGAAGTACTTCAGTAATAGCAGAAGAATGACTTCAGAGGATTTGCGGACTAAACTCTGAATGATACACATGGAATGTAAATGCTATGCCATCAGTACATTTAGGACTGTGTGAAAGGAATAGCTCAAAAATATAGTTAATTAGCTAAAATAATATCCTGGTATTCATTTACAGCTGTCATATTAAGGTTATTAGTCTATCCTATATCAGAACCTATTTCCAGCCACTCTGCCCCCAATGCGGAGAACTGAAAGGGTTTGTTGTGATCCAAAGGCAGGACCCATCACTTTACCTTGTTGAACCTCATACCATGGCCTTGGCACATTGATCCAGCCTGTTCAGATCCCTCTGCAGAGCCCTTCTACCCTCTAGCAGATCAAACACTGCCACCCAACTTGGAGTTTCTACAAATGCACTGAGGGTGCTCTTGATCCCCTTGCCCTGGTCATTGATAAAGGTATTGAATGGAACTGGTCTGAGTGTGGAGCTCTGGGGAACTCCATGTGTGTCCCTGATCTCTTAACCCCAAGGCCCTGGCCTCTTGTTCAGCCCTTTATTTCTGAGAGGAGTTATGCACTTGGTATTAGGCAGAGTAGATGTGTCTGGGTATTGCTGAAGAAAGGAAATTCATTACTTCCTTAGTTAGGATCATTGAAGAAGTGGACAAACAACTACATTTCTGCTTGTGACAAGTGACATGTAAACATGCTGGGAGATTGTCCTCACAAGACACTGCTGGCAATTGAATTACACCTTTAACATACTTTTGATTCTTCTGCAGCAATCTTTTTATTCTATACAGGCTCAGATAAACTTGCTTTAATATGTGAAAAGGGTTTTTTGTGTTCTTAGAGGTTTATGGGGCTTAGTCATGTGGTTGTACAAGGAAAGTTACAGCAGTGACTGTGTGTGTGACTGTAATGATCTCCATTTCTCAGCACATTTTAATATACACAGATACACCCTCATGTACCTTTTTGTTAAGAAACTCTAAGTATGACTTAGAAAAGACTGCTTCCAGGAATGGAAAAAACTGTTCAAGTTTTACACCTACTCCTACATGTTTACTATGTCTGATACATTTTCTAATTTATGCTAGTTAAGATATTTGTCCATTTTTGCTGTCATCATGCTGTTAAACATATTACTATTCAACTATTCAGGGTTTTTTCTTTTTTTTGTATGAAAAAGTCTTTCCTATTTCAACTTTGTTTTTTAGAAGTAACTTCCTGCTACAACAATATTTTCTGGAAAAAAGTCAAGAATACCTAAATACCTTAAACAGGTTTTACAAGTTAACAATTCTGCTGTAATTAGTCTTCAGGCTACCTCTGGCTCCATGGATTTAAAGCTATCAGAGTTTACTGTTTTGTGAAAAATATGTTTTACTTTGTTTGGACATGCTTGTCATAAGTTTCTCAGTATATCATTATACTTTAAAACCTCCCACTGGCAGCGTCTGGAGGGAAAAAATATAGTGTAAACTATAGAAGACCTAATGGCAGCTTCCTGCCAACGTTCATTCTTGAGTCAACAATGTTCATTTTTGTTTTTGCTTTTGTGAAAATATGTCACAATCTAGTCTTTCATATAAGTTTGCTATTTTTTTAGCAGCCTAGTAGAGCATATATCCATATCTTCTACTTTCCCCTATTTTTTCTCCTTTTCATTCTGTGATATCTGTGTTTCTGGTCATACCACCAGTGAGTGCACACATAAATTATACACCTAAAAACACTCATCACTAGAAAATTTATTGCTTCTAATATCTTTCTCATGAACAGTTGTGTTTATTTCTGAGTTGACTTCTCTGGTAAAGACAGCAATGCTCTCAGCTTTGGTTCAGTTCTTTGTTTTTTCAAGACTTTCATTTTAGATATTACAGTGTATATGGGACCATGTGGGCTTTTAACCATAAGCCTGTGCTGGGAATATTAAAATGGTTTTAGTTTATAATTACAACTCTGAGTAAAAATAATAGTGGATTGTTATCCATATTAACTCTACTACTTGTATCCTGCTGAAGCCACAGGCAGTACATAGGAGCAGAATATATCCTCCTGACAGAGCATATAATTGGCTTTTTTTTTTCTTTTTCCCTTTAAAACACTATTTGGAGAAGGCAGGGGGCAGGGAGGAAGGTTGGTGTCCTTTAAGATAAGGAACTTGGATCTCCTTTCCGGTGTTCAGGAAACTTATGTTGTATGATTTCAGAAATCTTTCAACTCCTGGACCTCCCTTTGGCAGCTTAATTACTAACTTTGCTTAATTCAAGTAAAGAAGAGACATATGAAAAATACTGTCTTGGGAAAGTAGATGTTCTTGTTTACTCTTTTTTAAAAAAACAAACCAAGCAACAAAACAACAAACCAAAGTAAGCCTGTTTAAACATTCTTTGCCAATATTTTGGCTTTTTTGAGTATGAAACACTAGCTGATTTGTAGTATTACGATAACAAGATAAGCGTAGTTACTATTTGTATTATCTCATGTTAGTGTGCATTTTTGTTAGTGTGCATTTACAGCAGCAAACTCTTTTGAAATGGCTGATTTTCCCTCCTCTTGAGTTGGAATATTGTCTAACATTACACCAAGCACCACAGCAGATTAAAGTTTATTCACAGTGCAATACAGTAGGATAGCACTTATTCAAACAACTTGTATCACACCACATTTGTCTGGGTGACTCTGGGGTTTGTGTTATGAGGAGTCACTGTTGGACAGGAAGACATGTACAGCAGGGAAGTTTGGATAACCAGGATCATACTGTGATTATTTAGGTTTTTTGTTGACCAAATCCATTATATGTAGAAAGGCTATATATCTTTTTTTGTTCATTTGTAGAAACCCTCTGTAAGATTATGCTATGAATTTACAGAACAGATGTTGTATTATAAGCCATTACTTCTGATCTTATCATGAACAGTAGATTTTTTTTGATAAGTGGCACCAGCACAAAAAGGACCCCAGACTGAAAAAGCCAACTTAGAAGAAGAGAATTGTTGATCTTTGCTTTTGAATTTTATTTACTCATTGTAAACAGTGTTTCTTAAAAGGAAAAAGAAGTAAACACTTAAATTTTAAGGACCAAGCTCTCTTCCTAGATTAGAAAATATTCAAAGCACATCTTATATATATGAAACATTATTTTTCTCAGTATCCCTTTTATCAGTCAAGATCAAGAAAAAGCCAAAACCTTTCAGTAAAAAATTCCTGCAGTTGTCTGTGTTGCCTAAATGAGTGAGAATTATTGAAAACCCCTATAGCTCTCTCTCTGTGGAGATTTTGCTTTGTTGGTGTTTCTGGTGGAATTCATCTTAGAGAGGGAAAGGAATTTAGATGTCATTTATGCACATATGTGAGTGCTCACTGAAGTGATTTTGAAGCCCTAATGTATGCACCAAGAAACTGGAGAAATTAGATATTTGGAAATGGAAATTGGTGGTCTTCCAGGCAATATTGGATCTAAAAGTGCTAAATCCTTTAATAAATAAACCTTGATTCAGACTGGAATGTCTTGGCTTGATCTTAAAGGTGATATTATGAGGGCCTTCTAGCTGTTGACTAGCCTCAGAGATAATTATCTGCACATTCCAATCTTGTTCTGCCATCAGCAGTGTCTGAGGCCTAAAATGGAGCAAATGTTATTTCCACTAGAAATATATTATATTTAGACTATCCTCTTTCCCAAACATTCAAAAAATATTTGTATCTGATTGGAAATACAAAGACTAAAACAAATGACTCTGTGACCTGCTTCTTACAGTCCTGGGTGCTTAATGTCAGCCATTGCAGGCAGTTTTCTAACTGAAACTGTTTACCTGAAACACGACATTGTTGGGATTACTACTTTTGTTGGACTGTAGATGAAAGAATAACCTTTTTTTTGCTGAACATTTTGGAGGCATTTGTGTTTCTTAAAACATGTCAATACAATGACAATTTCCTTTACTGTAGCAGGTACTGGAGCTAATTTGAGGGATGGAATTGTCCATCTGAAACAGAATATATGCAGTATCAAGCATCTTGAATGCATTATAAATAAATGCATTATAAATAACGTTTATAAATATGGTTTAAATATGTATGTTTGCGAATTCACTCTAATATAGTTTTAGTGTATCCTCACTTGTGACATTGTGTGCTCCATAGGTACAGACTGTAGATCTCAAAAATCCCTCAATTGCACAGATTGATGTGTCTAAAAAGTCAGCTCTGTCCTCTGAAACCAAGCCTGTCTTTGGAAGAGAGGGATTTAAGAATAGTTAAATATATATCCCCATGAGAGTTGTTTTACAGAATATAAGCAGTGGCAAGTGAGTTAGTTTACATGAGAGGTCAAGCAGAAGTTCTCATCAAGGCCAGTTTAGTCCTCCCATCTGTAAGTTTTGTAAGTCCTACCACTTAGCTTATGATCTTAATGCCCATATATTTTGCCTCAAAACAGAGTGAATGATATCACTGTGTAGATCTGCATGTTTTCTGTTTATGCTCTCTTTCATGTTGCCTCATGTGGGAAGAGACTTGAGAAACTCAGTGGAAAACAAAACTTTTAGATGAGGAATAAAAGGCAGGTTGTATTAGTTAAAGTTTCTGTGACTACTTTTCCTTTTTCAGTCTGGTGAGAAATATTATTCTTATCAAACTTTGTCTAATATATTTTGCCTACAAAAATGCGTAACTGCATAAAACCTATGTTTTTATATAAGGCTTACTTATAAAACCCATTACTTTGGTATCTAAATAATGCCCATAAAAGAACACACACACAATAGCAAAATCTTTAGAAAAATCACATAAATCAATTATTATGGTTCAGACCAAGGCGTTATAGTATAATTTCTCTTAGATTTCTTATTATTAGTTGATTATTAATTTAACTATACAGAAAATTTCTTTATACTACCTGCAAGCAGAATTCCTGCATCTCTTGAGGCTTCCTAAGGGTTTCCTTTGTGATGTGATGTGTTGTGATGTCAAGGCATGGAAGGGCTCTGTTCCTGCCCTTGGCTTTTGCCAAGTACTGGCAGTGCTGCTCCCAGAGGCAGCTGAGGCTGTGCCACCTCCTCCCCTGTGGCTCCCTTGTCACACAGGTTCTGTTTCCTGAGGCTGTTGTTGAATTCAGCTCAGCACCCTCCAGCCCTGCTTCTTGCACCTGCAGGGAATCTTTGTCTTGGGTCTGGGTTGAGGGAGGCACTGAGAGCTGGACTGATGTACCCTGAGATTATTCCTGTCTGCCAGGTGTGGGGATATTTAATGAACAGGGAATTGTTCTTGGAGCAAGATTTCTCTTTATGCTCTGAAAAATTGACATGCTGCTTGTGAACTGCCTTTGTGGAGGAATTGCTGTTGACAAATTCTGGGTTGATATTTTTGCTCCATCATGTGATCATTCCTAGCTTATCATGTGTTAATAATGGAGTCCAGTTGTCAGACATTTTGTTGTTCCCCCCAGACCTCCCTGAGTGTCCCATGGGCTGCCCTACCCTGGACAGCCTCATAAGCACTTCAGTTCTGCTCCTATTGGCTGTTCTCTTCCTGAAGTGACCCTCCAAAGCTGTTTTTAATTGCTTTATTTTTAATTATTTTATTTACTATTACCCTATTAGTAAACTTGTGTTGCCTTGTGTTCATTCTCTATTTGAAACAATTAAATTAGTCAACTCTTTGTAGTCCTGCTCCATGTGTTTTCCAGTACTTCCCCCATGGCTCTGAATAAATTTGAGTCAGGCTGTAATTATCAATTGTTATATAAAGTATTAAAATTTTTCCCATTAAGAATGATCTGTAACTGGGTGTGCCAGAGCTAAAACTTGGCTCTTTCGTGGCAGACAGTCTTGACTTTTCTTAAAATTGTTGATATAGCACTATATACAATAGGAGATAATTTTAGTTTTTAAGGAGGTGGTATGTCCATGCCACTGTGACATCTATACATGTGCCAAGCCAATAAAATATTATATAAATAATTTTATATCAAAAATGCCATAAAATTAAGTAAACAGGGAAATATTATCTGCATTAAGAGAGGAGCACAGATATGTCTTCCTTGGGCATTCAGTACTCACATGAACTTTTAAAGTCACAGAACTTTTAAAGATGGCATGAGGTTTTTTTTATGCAGAAGCTGTATCTTCCAATCAGTTACAGGAATCTTTATATTACTGCCTATTAATGCTATTTATTTATATCAATATTAATAAAATTATCCAAGTATTTTCATACAAAAAGATTTCCACTTTAGTAAGTGAAATAGTAGATATTTCACAGTATCTAAGCACATTTTCAGGGTGTGGAAAACCTCTTATGTACAGAAACTTCCTGTTTGCAGTAAGACCTTACACATACCATGTGGATCCCTGCTGCCTTTGGATGTGTTCTAAGGAAGCATTTCTAACTTTAATAATATATTTGGATTATGGATTAAAAGCAGTGGGAAGTAGCTTTGTGCAGTGTAACCTAACAAGTGTGCTAAGAGCCAGCCTTTGGCAAGAAAACTCCCAATTTGCCCTCTCTCGCAGAAGTTGACCTGGTGGATGAAATAGTAGATGTGTGTATGACTCCAGGCATGCCTTCTCCAAAGATCAACATTTGTACACACTTCAGTCACCTTTTATACGCAGTGCTATTGACATTAGCCAGGGAGGCTGCTCTGACAGCGCCGTGCTCTAACGCCAGCCAAAGGGCTGCTCTGCTCTGCTCACTGCTTTATCTGAAAGGACTCAACGCCCAAATCACACAGCCTAATTGTTTGCAGTCCAGAAGGGTTCTCTCCCAGATCCAATATCCTGTAGGACAATTGAGTGTCTTACTGAAATCAGCATATGTTCAATAGGCGATTCAATTTACTTTTATACTGCTGAAAATATGAGGTTGAGCTCTGTAATTTATCAATACATTATATCAAATTTGCTTTCACTTGCACAAATATAAAACACTTTTCATGCTACCTTTGTAATTAGGTTTGGACATTATCAAACAAGTGTAAGAGCAGAGCTAAGGCTACCAGGGGTTTAAAAAGATCACAGTCTTGCTCAGATGAAGCTCAATGGAGAAGGAGAGAAAGTTATCAAGATATGTCAATGAACTAACTAATTTTCAAACTAAATACAAAAGAAAAGATGCTACTTTTTTTTGTTTGGTTTTTTTTGGTAAAAAGTGGACTTGCACAGTTGCTCAGGTGCTTGGTCTTGTTTCCATCACACTGCATGTCTGGGTGCCTGAGCTGAATGGGGCCAAGAGGGAATAAGCCTTGTCAGCATGAAGTCTGCTTTGGAGAAGGAGCATTTGTTGATTGATTCTTGCAGCACTTCAAATACTGTATCTTCATTGACATGGTCTGAGGGCTGGTTTTTATTTTTTATTTTTAAATGCATATAGCGTTGAAATATCAGAATGTGACATTATTTACTTCATCGTGTATATATATGATAGTGTTTAGCTATTAATGAAAGAGCTTCTATTTGGGACAAAACATTCCAGGTGCATCTGTGAGGAGTACTTTGTTCTCTTGCCCATCCTTTCCAGTTCTCCTGAAGGTCACATTCACATTTTGCCAGTGGCTTGTCATACAGTGTGTTTTAACTGAAGCTAATTGAGAGTACTGTAACTGAGGGCCAGTTGTGCTTCACAAGATGAAGGATTTAAACAGATGACAGTGTTCCTGGGACTGCAGGGGAAGCATCATTTTTGTTTGTACTTGAGAACAGCTTTTGTTTTCACCTGTCTAGAAACATGACCCTAGAGCACAGACTTTGCCCATGTTTATATCATAATTTTGTTTGATTTAATTAAAAAATATAAAATTTTGGTATTGCTTTTAGTTGGCTTGGTTTTGGCTTTTTAAGCTGATCGTTATTCTGTTTAAATGATTATGACCAGTATTTTCCAAAATGATTTAATTATGTTTTCTAGTTATAGGTAAAATCGCTGTATTAATTGGAAAACCAGATCACAGATAACGAATCCAAGAATTATGTTTTGTGGTCCTATATTTTATTGAATTACGGAGGCTTAGAGTAAGATGATCGATATTCTGCCAGTACCAGCAAAGTTAACCACTTGAATACAGTCCCCAGAACTGTCTTGCAAAATCTTAAATTAACTTAATATAGACCACAACATTAGTAATCCTTTCACTTAGAATATATATTTCTTTTAAGCTATGGGAAGCCACTAAATTCCAGAATAATTCTAGGTAGAGATGGACATCTGTCTCTGTCATAACACCATGTGTATATAAATTAATGTGACTGGTAAGCACCAGGTGACAGCCAGCAAGGAAATACTGAGGAAACTAAAGCACCTTCTCTCCCTGACTGTGGTTCCTGCAGGTCTGGATGGGAAATATGTGCTCTATCTATGCCATGTCTTGTCTTTATCTGAGTAAAACTAAACCTTGTGTATTCTTAAGATAGCTCTTAGCAGGAGGATTAAAATACTTTAAATCCTACTTTTTGTAATGAGTAATCTCAGTGAGGTTTTTGATTTCAAGTCCTGCAGCACGACATTGCATTTGATAGTTGTGCTGTTGTGTTCCTGTGGACATCATCCTTCCCTGGGCACTGCTGCCTCAGTGCTGCTGGTGCTTTGGGTTGAAATGCCACCACATTGCTGATGTCATTGGGCCCTGGGTGTCCAGACTTTGACAGGTTTTGAAAAACCAACCTGGAATTTATAAATTCTTCTTAATAGCATGTCAAATCCTTCACTTATGATGCTTATTTTAAACCTTTTATACATTCTAGAATATGGTTACTTTTCTCTGACAATTTCCAAAGTTGTGAGACACAACATGTGTCTAATTTCTTTGTTTGGAAAGGTTCAGGAGCATCATCCTCCATAACTACACTGGTTTTGTTAGACCTGTTTCCTGGGTTTAGGAACTGTGATGGAAGTCAGAGATGAGGAATTTGTCTAGGGATGAAAAATGGGATGGGAAGAGAGTAGAGGGGAGGGTGAAAAAGGGTTTATTTCCATGTCTTGCGAAGCTCAGCATGACACTTTGCTACGTCTGTTTGCTTTTGTGAAAAACACCTTTGTAATGAAACTGTTGGGGCAGTTGCACACTGGAGAAATTCCCATCAGAAACAGGAAGGAACAAGGTATTTACAAACCATATTGCAGGACAGTGTTGGCAATTTTAAAAGCAGTAGGTGCACATGAGTGGTGCCGGCCCTCCTGCAGGTGTATAATTGAATTAGTGATGAGATGAAGTGGTTCCCTGCATGGGCAGCAGCTGCTGGCACAGGATCCTGGCATGCCTGGCACTCACCTGCCTTGTGAGTTTTGCTTTAATGTAAAAAGATGAGGTCTCCAGCCTGAGAGTCGAAAGAGCTGGTCGGTAGATATTTGATGTGTACAAATCTGTTTTCCCTCATCTGTGTGAATGTGTTTTCTATGCCCTCTTAGTCCAGTGAGGGAATAAATTTGTAGGAAAGCCACAAAGAGAAAGTTTGAGGATTAGAGTCTTTCCTTTTTCTGCAATCTCATGCTTAATCTTGGGGGAAAACCCCCAAATATTATTTTTATTAGAATAATCTTCACAGAGCTGGAGATAACTGAAATTTATATAGTGTGTGACTTGGAGTGGAGAAAAAAAGGCATTTCCTTAGGAAATGGAAAAAAACCCACCCCTTTGAAAACAACTGGATGGATTCTTACACTGAGTGACTTATTATCAAAATGCATCCAGCTGTATTGAATGAATGTAATTGTTTGTTTAACTTCTTTGACAAATGTAATGGTTAATATTTTAATATTAAAGTAGGAGAATCTCTAAGTAAATAGATGGATTTCTTTATTTCCTTTTGCTATGTAAAATTCATAAATGATCTCTGTGTGCTAGCACAAGATTAGGTTTTAAAATAAAGTAGGTATGAATTTTTTGTATAGCTACTGATACTTGAAAAAGTCAGCTAGGGAAATCCAAAACTCTTGTATTTATCGCCAATATTGTTGCTAAAATGAAGTGCCAACCCTTTAAAGATAGTAGTACTAACCTTGACTGCTGGAATGTTGCCAGTTCTTCGTCATCCTGCAGAAATATATTATACTTGAACTGAGAAAACTTGCAATTGTCCCTCCCCCTCCTCATTCCCACAAACTGGAACAGTATTATGTCAGCCTGAGTTGTACTGAGCCGAATCCAATCTGGAATTAAGAATGCTCCAGGGCATTTTTAATAAACTGTCATTCATTTGAACTCTAACCTCCTTTAATTTGCAGAATCTGGTAACGCAGATGTATACTTCAGCCACATTAATTTCTTTTCCTTTTTTTTCCTTGGTGTGAAATGCTGCTGATAGCACTTGAAAATGTGAAGCTGCAGAACAAGTAGAGAGCATTCATTTAAAATAGATTCAAAACTAAGAAACAATTACAAGAGTTTAGTTTGCTGGGTTTCTGCCGTTCTGAAATGTAAACTTAATTCTAGTGCAGATTTTAATAAAATCCTCAAAGTGATAAGGTCAGTTAAGCTGTCTGAAGGTATGAAAAAAAAAGGCTTTTATTACAAAATGCAAAGGATAAAATGAGGCCATTGTCTGGCAAAAGGCAAGAAAACGCTGTCAGTAAGATATTCAGGACATGGAATACTCCCGAGCTAAGGGCTGTGCATTCACTGAGGTTCTCACCATAAACCCTTTCAAAATGTGTATTCCTATGGATTCAAAACGTGCAGGGTTTGTGGTTAGGAGCAGTTAGACTGAGAGATAGGGCTGGGGAAAAGGAGCAGCTTCCAGGTGGGAACTGCCCCAGCACCTCCACTGGGCAGGGCAGCAGAACTGGGGTGGCGATTGCCCAAAACCAGAATTCTCATCTATAATGCTACCCTCGTTGGTTAAAGTTAATTTTCCATTGTAACACATCTGCTACAGCTGCATAATTAACATGGAAAGAAGATTGTACGTGCAACTTCAACATTGCCACATTTACATTTGATAGGAGCTGATTTAAAAAAGAAAAAAGTCAGTTTACTGGGTGCATGCCTGCCTGTTGAATTTGGCTGTAGGTGTTGGTGGGACAGTTAACTAGGAAAACGTGCAACTATGAACTTGGGTCATATTCAAAAAATGAAGGAAGAACCAGCTGGCAAATACAGTGTTGAAAGTGTAAATGAAAGTAAAAATTTCAAGTTGACACGTGTTAACGATTTGTGGTTTGAAAAAGTTTTCATATTTAAGTTTTTGAAGTTTTTTTCCGCTCTCTTTTAAACTTTGATCTCTTTTGTCTGGTAATGTAAGATTAATGTTATTAATAGACATTAACAAATCCACAGCTTTGTTTTCCACAAGTCTTTAATTCTCTCAAATGTTTTGAAATGTAAATTATGTGACAAATGTGATATGAACTTGGGTGAGAATTCAGTCAATCGTCAGGCTGGGTACCAAATTCAGCTGAACATGGAAAAGGAGTACATGATACTAAAAATACAGAAGTGCAACAGTTTTTCCTTTTTACATTCTCATCTGCCAAAGAAATCTGTAAGTGTGGAGTGTCTCGGTGTTTAAAGATACTGCTCAAAGCTGCAGTCGGAATGAATTAATGACTTTTCAGTTGTGATCCTTATGACAGTTTCCATTAATATATGTCTGGAATTAATGATAGAATGGAAGCTTAGCAGAAACTACACACAGTTTTTAGCAATTTGTCCTACATTCAGTTGACATTTCCCCATGCTAAGGATAGTGGGATCACCACAGCTTTCCTACACTTCATGCTTCAGAGCTTCTCACTGTTATCAGGAGGAAAATACCTTGGTTGTTATTAGAGCAGTTACAGACCTTTAAAGTTGAGGATGATAGAATAATTTGGTTAGAAGGGACCACTAGAGGCAATGCAGTACAACCCCCTACTCTAAGCAGGAATAACTTCCAAGTTGGATCAGATTCTCCAGGCTTCATTCAATCAAAATCTAAAAATACTCAAGGACTGGAGAATTTACAGTTTCCCTGGGCAACCTGTTCTGCACAGGTGTGCATTTTTTATGAAAAATGATTGGGTTTTCATGAACACTTTTATATTAAAACAGGTATCTGTATCTGCATCTAACATTTCTGGAATTACTTCTATGATGAGTTGCCACCACCCTGAATTTAAAATAATACAAATAGTGCCGGAAATATTTTAAAATTGTGTCTGTATGTGGCAGTGGCCCAGGTTAAACAGGCTACTGGTGATCTGTGTTAGTTCTGTTTTGTATAAATATTGTTTATTACTAATGGATTCATGGAAACTTTGAGAGGTGTTTTTTTGGTCTTGAAACACCACTTTTGTTACATTTTAAAACAGTTATGATAGGAAGAGATTTGAACAGCCATTTACGTAAAGTAATTTCTTTAGTGGGTTTTTACCCCCGTGTATTTATATGTATTTATTGTTTCTTGTTGTAAAGAATATGGAGCTTAAAATGTCCTCTGTTTCTTAGGTAGAAGAGCTGATGAATGCCCTGGAAAAGACTAGACAAGAATTAGATTCTACCAAAGCTCGCCTTGCCTCAACACAGCAGTCTTTGGCTGAAAAAGAAGCACATCTGGCTAACTTGAGAATAGAGCGAAGGAAACAGCTTGAAGAAATTCTAGAAATGAAGTAAGTACCTTGATTTCTCTGATTTCTAGGAAAAAAAAAAAAGAAAATAACTACTTTTGCCATAGGAGAAAGTTTTAGCAGGCTTATTTCTGTATTTTGTTTTTTCTAAATTTTTGTCTGTATATATTTAACTTTGAATCTAAGGACTTTTAATAGTTTTAAGACACTTAAATTCCTTTAAAAGCATGGAAATTCAAAATTTTTGATTTCAGAAGTACTCAGCATTTTCTGAGAGTTGTGCTTTGTTACATGCAAATAAAAATATCGACACTCTATAACATCTATGGGAAAATGAGAATCTAAAGCTCCATCCGTCAGTGGGAATGCAATGCTGGAATCTCTGCTAGTGTCATGAATATTCAGGGAAAAGAATTTACTAAGTTTCTATTTATGGTGCAAAGTTTATTGCTTTGAATTGGTTAAAAACACCCCCAAGCTAACAAAAACCTATTTGCATACACTTTGTCACTGTTAATGTGTTCAGAATGAAAAAGGGAGATATCTGAAGAAAGAATAATGATAATTCTGTGATGTAATGTTATGCTAAAAAAGTGTGTCTTATCTTGGACTTTTTAAGATACTAACTGGAAGCATTGACCATCATTTCCATTTATCATTTAAAAAAAAAATCAATATTAAGTGATTGTAGTTTTTGGCTGCTAATTTCCAGTTATATAGGCATGAAGTGTGTGTTTAAGAACATTCATGATGATTTCCTATGCTTATATTATGTTAAAGTTCCAGCCATAACTCTGCATTCTAGGACCATCTGGCTGTCATTGTCAAGATCCATCTTAATTTACTGGCCACAGTCAGTTGTCAGTTTCAGATAACTTCTTCAATTGTCATTTCTTGTCTCCTTATACATTTGGTTATTTATGGAAGTTTAGAATAAAAATGGATAGCAGCTTAATCTTGTTCATATCTGGTTGGTCTTTTTGAACTGGAAACTAGATAAGTGCTCTTTAAATGAAAGGTTGTTTGATAAAATTAACTTATTCTTAACTTGATACCAATTTATGAAAAAATATAAGTTTGAAGAAGGAGCTGCATTTGCATGTTACTTTCTGAATCTGTGATTTCCGCCCAATGTCTATTAAAAATATTACTATATTAGTTCTGGAGGAAATATTTTTGTTATGGTCATATTATTTTAGCAGTGCACACATAACTCATAATGACATTAATGGAAGTTATGCATACATGTTAACAGTCAAATGCAACATGTGTTCAAATCCATCATTTTGCCTAATTGTCTTCTTGCTTTGTGCTCTATCTCTGAGCATTAAAAAAATATCAATGCACTTCTTATTTTTTAGTAAGTGATACTTTAAAAAAATCTGAATTGCACAGTGTGACAAAAAGCATGTCCATGTTTTCTTAAAAAATGTATTTATCATCCATAGAAATATTTCAGTTGGCCTGAACTTTAAATTTGCTAGTTAGAAACATATCCTAAGACTACTTTTTCCAGACATTGTTTTTGTTTTGTGAGAGTCTGCTAATAGGAACACAACCTCCTGAGAACTTCACAAGGCTTGCCTAGAAAAACTTACCCATTTTGTAACATGAAGAGCTTGAGGGTAGGAGAAGTTTCAGCGCTGTGATGTGGGGGAGGTTTGTCAGATGTTTCAGAAATGCCATATTTGTGGAGCATACTTTCATGACCACAATGCTTTCATAAAGATCTCCTTTCCTATGTGGTGGTTCCTTCCAAAACTCATAAACCTGCTTGTAACAAAATTAGGTAGCTGTATAGATAGATAAATGAGTATTTATATAATATTAAAATTACCTTATATATATATGTATGGGAAATAAATGCCTGCCCTCATGGAAAGTGGGTTTTACTCTGTGGGACAGATCATCTTTTCAGAAATGGTCAAAATTATTTTCCCTTTGGAAGATATAAAGTTTGACCTGGAGAGCCAAAAGTCATAAAAGAAAGTCTAATGGCATGTGGGGGAAAAGATATAAAAATGATTGTCACTCTTTTCGTTAGTTCAGGGTTTAAATTATATGCATTTTATCTTCAATTGCAGCCTCTAAAGTTAAAAAGAAAACAAAAATCTCCAACACCCAAGGTCCTCATCCCCCCCACTTTATCAAAATTTGATATTTCTTGGCTGAAAATCTTTAAGTTAACTTTACAGGATGCTTACTCGATTTAAATACAAGATTTAAAAATATTTCATTGTGGTTTTGCATTAATTTGCTGATCTTCCATTGACTTAGTTACATGTGACAAACACTGCACTTAGTGAGTGGCCATGTGATTAATCCCCCAAAAGACTGAACTTCATGTTTTGACCTGAAGATCTGACAAGTCTTAATTTTGAGATTCAGTTGTTAATTACTGCGTGTTTCCTCTGTTAACTCAGCACACTTAGTGCTCTGAAGCTTTCAGAGTATCCTGAATGAAGTTCTTGCCAAGAGCTTGAAAGGCAATTTCCTTGCCTTTAATAGAGTTCATGCCATCACCTGTGGGTATTGCTAAATCAGTTCTGTTGGAAGTGACTTTGCCCTGAAATTTGCTGCAAATTTCCAGAAGAAAATATATTTTCCCTTATGTGGAATAAATCAGATGATTAGTAATGAAGCATTAAGATCTCCTAATAAAACCCCAGCTACTAGTTATTTTATTCAGTAACAAAAATAGAACATTGCTGTGCTGTCCAAAAAATATATTTTAAATTAGATTTTGCCGTAAATTTTTTCACAGTGACAGTATAAAATTAAACATCCCTTCCTTTGTTTAAGTACGTTCACCATTTTTTTCCCCCTGAAAATAATAAATGAATATCGCTTATCTCTATTTTTCAGTAGGTTTATCCATTTAACACCACCTGCGTATAGTCAGGGATGAAATATTTGTGGGAAACGGGATAAAATGTTTTTTCCACCAAGCATTCAGTCGCAGCAGCTGCCACTCTGTGCAGAAGTGCTGAGCACACAGTGCCCTTCACCTGCCGGGTCAGTGCTTCAGCTGCTCTGCCAGACGGGGAGAGGCCACTTGGGTTTGCCACTAGATGCCAGTCTTGGGTGCCAGAGCATGGTCTGGAGCTGCTTGGCTCCACTAACTGATGATGGACAGCTCCACAGGGTGAGGAGGAAGCTCGTCCCGTTGGGAGGAGCATGTGCCTTGTCCCCTGTCTGTCACCCGCCCTGACTGGTCCCCTCCTACCCTGTAGTGCCACAGCTTCAGGCATGGAAAAGCCTACAAATAGCTTCAAGTGGGCTTTTCAGGATATTGCAGGGATGAAGAGGGTCTTTGAATGGATTCTGGAAGTCAGGGGTCACAGCCTAAGGGAAGGAGTGTGTAAAATGTAAAACCAAAGAGCCAGGATTTGTACGGAAGTCAAAATGCTTTATGAAGTACTGGTGGCAGAAGTATAAGAAAGTTTACCATTCATCTGGTTTTCTGCAGACATACCCCTTTTTTCCATCTATTAATTTTACTGGAGTAGAAGTTGGGGATTTCACATCTGTGTAGCAGCTCAGCAGGAGCAGCAGCTCTGACAAGGGCTTTTGGATGTCCAGAGAATCTAGATGTGTTTCCAGCACCTGGGCAAATCAGCTCCTGTCCCTGCCTGCCTTACATTCTCCTATTACTATTTCCATCCATCACCATCTGAAACTGACCCTTGGGGAGGGAACTCAACATGTTTTCCTTTATTTATGTCCTAATGCTCCACCCTGAGAGGTTCTGACACCCACAGAGTAGTGGTTTCTTCCTCATTGCTGTGGATACAGCAATGGTGAAAAGTGGTTCTGTAATCTCTGTGTGAGTAGTAAATCCATTGTGTCTGGGTTGTTTCAGAGTAATTATGTATGCAATTCACCTGTTCAGGGCAAGCACAGGCCAGAGCCGTGACACTCACTGACAGGAAAATCCCTGATGAAATTGCAGGGACTCTTACTTGCATGTAGTCATGAAGTTAATTCCTTTTTTTTTTTTTTTTGGTTCTTCCATACGGCACAAAGGATGGGGAAAGCAATGTAGCAAGGTAGGAGAAACTGGCAAGGTGATTTAAGGTTGGAACTTCTCTTTGAAATGCGTGGAACTCACTCCTTAAAACCACTTAAAAGGATGGTTTCCCTACAGACCCTCCTGCTTTCTGTGTTGCAGCCAGACAGAGCTTTCCCCTGAAAGGAAAGCAGGAAGGGAGATAATCAGTTCTCTTGCCTGCACTGGAACCTGAGGTCTCTCACTAAAAGGTGTGAGCAAAGTTGCTTAGTTTATGCTCCTTTTTAAATGCTAATATATTCTAAACCCAGCCAGCACTTACCCTGGGAATAGTTCTAGGCTAAATGAGCAGCAGTGGATACATAACATTAGCAGAGTCTCTTTGAAGTTTAAGCAAACATACCAGGGTCAGATTTCTTATATTATTAATAAAGTATTATTTTGAAAAAAGGATAATTTTAATTTTTTTCCGGCTGTATTTCAGCCTGTATTTGGAGAAAGATATCAATGATAATTTCTCTAATGTGAATTCTTTAACATATCTTTACTCAATAGGTTAGATAACAGAACAGTGTATAAAGAGCTGTGAAGAAAAAATAATTTTCAGACAGAAGCTTACAATTTTTTTATAATTTTATTAGAAAGATTATTTTGACTTGTTTCAACTGTGGTAATGTGTACTATAAACATGTTCAGATAGCAAGTTGATTGTCTCAAGAATCGTACCATTTCAAATGCAGAACACTGGACTGTTTTTTAGTAACCTGTGGACTGCTTCAATTTAATTGTAGGATTCATGCTGAGAGTGTGGAGAGTCATATCCCAAGTTAAATACAAACAAAACAGCAGGATGTTGATACAACTGTGACTTCCATAGGAAGTAGTTAGAATGGTAATGTGGTCTCCTAACTTGGGTGGAAAGTCTCTTGTGACTGTTTTTGCCCCACAGACCTGTAACACAGCATGCCTTGACTAACATTTTTGACACCAACTTGCAAACACCATAAAGATTAGAGAAGGCCAAATGAAGGCTTTGTTCTCTGGAACAGAAGCTTTCTTGACTAAAATGAAAAGATGTTTTTCTTTTGTAAGCAACGAAGGGGCACTAAGCAATAAAACGTTTCTCTCTGTGAGAGCAGAATGAGTGAGCTGTTTACTTGTCAAAGTAAAGACATATGAGTGTCACCAAGTTCCTACTGGAGAGTCTCGTCTGTTCAGACTAAAGGATAGTATACGTTGATTTTATTGTGTAAGATTAAAAGTGTTTGAAATTTCATCAGCATGGGAAGCAATGGTGCCATTTCTTTTCTTCATTTTGTTCTTGTTAAGGTCATAATTTACTTTCAAAATAGGTTGTCACCTGCTATTGAAGGTTAGTAAGATCAATCTAGGATTTCTCCAAACTGTGATATGAGAGGCTGTGTTTTGCCTACTTTTAGATGGGAATCCAAGTAAAGGAAGCTTTACTTGCCCATGTTTCTTGTCTCCTTTAGCCAGTGGGAGAGTGCAGTAAAAACCTTTTCAGTTTGTTCCTCCCAGGGAGAAAACGTTTTCCTCTGTGTTATGGAAAGGTAGCAGTGCTTATGTCACAGAGGCATTGTCTGAAGGCAAACCAGGAGGAGTTCAAACATATTCCAGGCAATGAGTATTATGGCTATAATAATTAAGCATACTTTTCTGAGCTAGAAAATTAGTCTGGTTTGTTTTCTTCATGAGTATTTTGTCTCTAGTTGTACCAGTGATCTTTCAGGTGCCTTGGATCCACATGATTTGAGGCACCTGCCAGGCAGAAAGAGAATTTGATGGAAATTCCCACTCTGTATCCTAGGAGTGCACTTTGCTTTCCAGTTTTGTTGCCATTGTTCTTTATCCATTCTGTTACCTTGACTCAGTAGAAAAATAACAGTCAGTGCTCCAGCAAACATTTTATGCTGGAAATTTTACAATATTTTTAGAGATTTAGTGCTTTCCCCAGGACCTGAATTGTAGAGAGATCAAGGGGATCCTGCAGCTGCTTTATGAGGGAGACTTAAAAGACTTTTGGCTCTGGGGAGGGTAGGGCAGGGGGAGGATATGTTTGAAGTTTGAAGAATCAGAAAGGAAGGAATAAACTCAATGTAGAGCTGTTGTTTGCCAGATCTCCCAGCATGAGGAGTATCAGGCACTTGCTGAAGTTAATCAGTGATCGATTTGAAGGAGAGAAGTGAAGCTTTATGGAATGGTTGCTTGGTAACTTTCTGGAACTTTCACTGAGGCATCAGCTAATTTAGAAAGGGGTTAGACAAATTCACAGACATGGGGAAGCTGTTTATGGACTTCTTTATAACTCTTTGGCTGTTGTTCTTGACCTATGTTCCTAAAATTTATTTGCTATCTGAAGTATTAGCTCTTTTCTCACATTGCTCACTTTCGCTAAAACACACATAAGTGATGATTTCTACCCCCTTTTTATTTTTAAAATATTTTAAAGAACCAGTTATATAAAGTCAACTGATACAATATGGAGAAATCAATGCCACACTTTGAAGGGCGTTTTCCATCTTCTGTTGCCCTATAGTGTATAAGTGGATTTACAAGATGATGTAAGTGACAAAATGATTGGTTTGAAGTGCAGGTTATAAGTGAGATATGACAGTTACATGACATTCTCTAGTGATTGAACCACTTAGAAGACAGGCAGGATTAACAGTGTTTCAGGTTTACAGGTGTTTCAAACTGCTTGAAGGATGTGGAGGTGCAGAGCATTGTAGTATTATGTAATGTGAATGAAAATTTGAAGAAACAATTGCAGTTGCAAATCATTACCTTCTCCCTTTTAAAAAAATACTTTTGAAAAATCTGTCTCTTTAAATGAAAATGCTTTTTTGTTTTTTGTACAGAAATATGTTAAGGGTTAAAATTTTCGAAGGAAGCTTGTTATTTTTATCTGAACTTAATGAGCAGTTTAGCAATCAACTTTTAGATAAAGAAGAAAAAGTGAATATGCTATCTACTAAGTATTAAACACTTTTTGTCTGGTTTGTGTTGCACAACTTCTTTATTTGCAATGTTGGAAAATATAAGGAATAAAAGCATCTGGTGGACATAACAATACTATAGGAAAAGATTGTACTCTACAAGTAGTCATCTTGACAAAGCTATGTATACTTCGTTTTAAACCTACCTTAAAAATTCTTTTATTAGTTAAAAAATTAATGATGATAAAACTTATTAATAGGATGGCATTTGTTTTGAAGTTCAGCCAGCATGGGAATGTAGAGGTCTACACCTCATATACTCAAAAGAGCAAATGGCTCAAAAGTCAGAAAGGAAGGAGTAGGAGGCTGAAAGTAAAAAAAAAAAAAAAAGAAGGAAAATGTTTGGCTTCTGTTTCATGGATTTTTTTTAAAGCTGACTGAATTACACCCTTGTCTACTGAAACCCTCTTAGTGTAATTCCCATTGGCCTCCGTGACACCTAGGGCAGCACTGATCAACTGCAGGCTCCCATATTCCTAACCTCGGCCAGCTCAGTATGATTCTAGCAGATGTTTCTGCATTTTAAACCTCAAAATATGATTGGTCAGGGTTTTTCTTTTTTCCTTTTTCAAGTGGCAAATCTTGCATACTTGAGACTCAGGCCATGCAATTCAATGATAGGAATTATGAGCTGAGGGTCTCCCCAGTTGGATAATGCTGAACTTAATGTAAACTCAGATCTTTGAAGATGGAGAACCAAAGAAATTTTAAAGGTTTGGATCATTTCAACTAAACTGGTGGATTATTCTTTAATCTTGCATAAAAATACAAAATATAAAATGTGCTTAGAAATGCGTGTTTTCTGCTAGAAGGAAAAGGTCTTATAAAGTCAGGAGAGAACAGAGTCAGATACAATCAAGCAGGAGCAGTGTTCTCAGTGGCAGAAGGGAAAGGTTTGGATAGCTTTCTCTGCCTTCCCCTTACTCCTTAAGTGCTCTGAGGTAAATCCACTGCTACCTTCTTCCTGCACTTCTTTATCACTTCCCATACCCCAGCAAAACCAGGAGTTCTCTCTGTGCTGTGGAAAAACCACATCTAAATTCCCATTCTTTAGTTCCCTCTGGTTGGGTTCTCTGGTGTGTGATGAGGTGCAAGGTGTGCTTGAAGTTCTGTGCTCTGGTGTCCCAGAGGGTTCACCAATGGCTCTCTGATGTGCCTTCTCTTGTCCTTTGTAAGGTGTGAGCTCACGGGGCAAGGACAGAAGTGACATTTCCACTTTTATCTAACTGATATAGAGACACCTGTAAACTTTTATCCTCCAAGGGGTCTGTACCTCTTTCGTGAAATGGGTCAAAAAGTTTGTCTTTTGAAGGAGACGCATTTGTTGTGGTGCTGTTTGTGTCCTCCCACTGAACTGCAGCCATGACAAGGCTGAGCCATCCCCTTTATTAATTTACTGCCAGGTATAATGGGCTCCCATCCTTCACTGGCCATCCATCATACAACAAACAATATAATAATAAAAACGTGTGATGTTATCACTGTCAACGCTATCGACACAATGTTAATGTGGAAACACTGTAGGAAAAAGAGAATTCTTCAAATATGATTGGTAAAATATGATGTAGCACACAAAAATGTGCTAAAGCACTACCTTTTAAAGGAACAATACCTCTCCATTCAATGCTATTTTGCTTTTTAGCACAGACCAATGGATCATGAATTATGTGATGACAGTGGAAATTAGGATGAGCTCATCTCAATTTTCTCTGATTGTGAACAAAGTTGGCTAAGTCCACACTGTTGTGCAGTGTACCAGGGTATCATAGCAAAGAAAACCTCTATTTAAGAAGGTATATTATATAATTCTGTGCTAAGTTCTATGGTCAAGCTGTTTTGTTCAGCATAAATATCACCTTAAAAGGACACCTTGCCTTGCTTCCTTAGGGTGAAGTGGCTTCAACTGAATAGATAAGCTTTTCAAGGTGAAACAAAAGCTTGGTGACAGTACAAACTTATGCAGAATATCTTCAGAAGGATTTTTGTAGTTGTTGGTAAATGGAAATGTTCCATTTGTAGAGGAGCTTGCATAATTTTAGTAGGAGTACTATGCTTATTATGTTGCGTTTTAGTATTAAAAGTTTTTTTGGAGATTCAAGTGAAAGGTTGATATATTTTTCCCTTGTATTTAATAATTATTTTCTCAAAACCCATCCAGTTTCAGTTTTGTAAATGTATAGATACTAAGTGGGAAATTGTGATTTATTGGCTTAGATTAGAAATGTAAAATACTTTTTTGTGGTTAAACTCTTTCCAGTTTCTAACCACTCCTACCTCAAACATGTAGTTTATCATTGTTGCATTCAGCTCTGACCAAAATTAGGCCACACAGGACTCTGATGATCACCATATTGCTAAAATCATTCTAGCTATGACGGATTATTCTTCTCTGCTTCCCAACAAAATTGTTGCATAACTGAAAACCAGCTTCCTTGATTCTTATCTTCTAGATGGGAGGGGGAAATGTAGATTGGTCTAACAGAGACAGTCATTAAATGTGCTACTTTGTTCTTTTGGTTTCCAACCTCCTTGGCCTTTGTTATGGTTAGGGAACAGAGATACTGAGAGGAACATGTCAAAGGAAGGGTTTATTGTGTGAGGGGACTTTGTGATAGTCATGTTCACCTGTCTGCATGTAATGGTAAGCTGTGTCCCAGAGGCTGGTTGGGAATGAGGGGTGCAGTTGACAGGGAGAGCTTTTAAGGCGAAAGGAACTTTTACCCCCACTCTAAAAGCTCCAAAATACAGAATTCCCTCATCTCTATTTAGGGGATTTACTGTGTTTGATAACTTCTGAATATTTTTTATGAGCTGGACAACTTCATCCAGCTCTTCCATGACTGCTGTGAGAAGTTTTCTGTGTGGTCAATAATCAGAAGTTAAGCAATTGATGTCTGAGAGGTTTCGGTCAGGAGTCAGTGTTGGGACTAGTGTGAAATTCAGCAGCAAAATCAGAGATTATTACCTACCACCTAGGGAACAGAAGCCCCAGAAGCAGGGTAGGTCATCATCTCACATCCAGCAACCTGATATCTTCTTAGCAGAGTGGAAAATGCTCTGACATTCATGAGTTTAAAGAAAACTTTTCAACTAATGAAAAATGTTGGAATTTGCAGCAGGCGTGAAACGAACTTGACTGCTTTCCAATTTTGTTTTGGGCACTCATTGCCCTCCTTGCCCACCTGGATTATTTTGTCAACAACTGCAAGAAAACCGATGAAATGAAACCAGAATACTTTCTTGTTCCTGTGGCTGTGCATCCCACCCTGGTGCCCACTGCTGCTTATTCCTGTCTTATAAAAGTACTACAAAGATCCAATCAGGAAGGAAATTTACCTTCAGGATTTTCACAATTGTATTAAAAATAGAATTTATAATTTGTTTTCTCAGAATAATCTCCCTTCAACACTTCAATACTGTGATGTTTTGTTTAGTCTAATGTAGGTTTTTGTAGTATCTAGTCTAAAAATGAATCTAATTAACAGATGAGTTTAGGAAATCCCTCCTGTAATTTGGCAGCTAAATGAATAGGGGATATCAGTATCTGACAAGCAAGTTCCACTTAAGGTTAATGTAACTATTACCTCATTAGTGCAACTTTCCATTCTTCAAATAAAACCTTTATTGAATTTAAAATATGTACTTGACAAAGAACTAGCTGAACTTATGTGATATTGTCTTTGTGAAATTACGCTGCCTTTATTGATACTGACTAGCTTTATAAATGTTTATCTTAATTATGTTTTATTGTGATTAAAAAAGATTGCAGATACTCTACCATTTTTGTAAAGTGAGCTGTTGGAGCTGTTTTTTTGTTGGAGAGGGGGGCAGGGGATGGAGAATAGTGCAGCTCCAGAGAGGAGGCCCCTCTCTGGCCATATGAATCCACTTACATGTAAATTGCTTGTCTATATGAATTAAGGTGAAGGTTATGAAAGAACTGCATTTCTGTGTTTATTGTAGGATTTTTGACAGTCTCTTTCCTCTTTCAAGTAAATTTGGCTTAAGTCCACAGTCAGTACAGTTTTAAGTAAACTCCTCTTTTGTTACATTAACAAGGTTATAACATCACTGAGGCAGATTTCCAGCTGCATGAATTGAGGCTTGAGCATGCAGACTGAGGGGATAATTAAAACCTTAGGGTGGGGGAGTTAAACTACCAACTCAAATTGGATAAAAGGCTAATTGTCCATAGCAACGTAGTGTGTGTTTCTAAATACCTGTGAAATAAAGAGAAATATTCGTGGTCTTTTAATTAATTTTTCAACATTTAGATTCAGTTTATGTTTTAGGGCATAACAAAAATCAAGAGAAAGTAAATAGAAAGCCATAGAATTATTTCCCAGATGTTGTTTAATTTTAGTTATTAATTGAAAAACAGAATCCTTTTGAAGGCTTCAGTCGTTTTCTGACTTTCTTTGCAATTCAGGAAGCATTTTTGTGTAGGAAGTATGAGCCTCACTGTGTGATACAGAATATCAGAATGCACTGGTCAGTGCTTTGTCAAAATTTGTCATATCTCTTTTTCCTTCCTCCTTTTTTTCATTATTGAGAGTGGAGTTACATACCTTTGGTGACCTTCAAGAAGATGACATAGAGTCAGGCAAGATGATACATTACCACAAAGTTAAAAAAACAAAATGGGTTGTAATGGCAGCTTGTACTGAACTAAATGAATTGTGAAGGCCCATTTGTTATTCATTAGGAGAAGCAGAGCAGATACTGTTCTGCCTTCATAGGGAGCCTTTAAACTTAAGGTCATTTTACACTAGTACCCTTGTGGCATGGACAGCATTTAATACATTTTTAACAGCTTTTACATTTCCATGGTTTGCAGCAGTGCTTGTTGAATCATTTCTCTAATGAAGGTGTTTTAAAGTAGTTTAGAGTTACTTTGGGGGAAAAAACAGGGGAAAAAAAAGAAATAATTGGGTTGATGAAGTGACTTTATATACTAAAGAGCTAAGCAGGCAGAACATTTTGCTCTAAAGTAATGCATGCTGATTCCCCCTGCTACAGAAGTACATCCCTGGGGAACTGTGCTCTTTTTTTGTGGCTGTTGTTGTTGTTGATTTTGTGTGGGAAGGGCTGTTTTTTAAAATGTAAGTAGAATTAAAGTTGCTTTTTTCACACTGGTCATTCCTTTGGGGAAGAAAGGTCTGAGGATAGAAATTTAGGCTTTTTTTTTTTGCTATTTCTGAGTTGCTCAGGAGTCTGATGGAGAACATTCAACATTTTGACATTTTTTTGGGAAAGTGTGCATAATGTCTATCATAACCCTTGATGTGGGCATCTAAGGAATCCATCATAAAATGAATGTGGCGTGGAGGGTAGAATTTTACTGATCAAAATAAATATTGGTTATTTCATTGCCTCTCAAATGGTTCAGTGGTGCTGTGGAAAGTCAAAGCAGAAAGGTAGGTACCCATATGAAACACTCCAAGAATAATTTTTTCAAAAGTGATGGACAATTCTAAAATTTTATTAACTTAAAGAATGATTTGTAGCTCTAAAGAAAGGGGGTTGAATAACCCCAGCTAAAGGAAGTAATCATTTCACAAGCTCACTTTTTATTTTAGGTGGTAGCCTTTATATTTGCTACCATCAAATTATGTTGTGGATTTAGTTGTCAAAAGGTAAATTACAGTGACTATTTTTGTTTCGAGTTTTAGAACACAAATGATGCACTGAGTTTCAAGAATTGTTTGCAAATAAATCTAATTAAGAAAATGCTAATTTAAATTTCTGATGGCATTTCTTCTTGCAGCCAGTCCATCCTTTATTTTCCTGTTTAGCAGATTAGCAGCATTCATTCTTTACTTCATTGCAGATGGCTTTCACTGCAGTTTTTTAATTGAGTTTACTGTTTTGTGAGCAGAAATTCTGACAAAGTGCATGTGGATCACGATCAGCATATGAGGAAGAAAAATGACTTACTCTTTTAGAGCAGAACTGTTTTTTTCTGAGATTTTGAACAATATGTATTTTAACATCGAAAGGCTATCCATCTTTGGAAAACAGGAAGATTTAAATAACATAAATGCAACAGGGATTGCTTTTATTTATGAAGAGAGAGAATAGAATTGAAGAAGCTGTGAACTCTAAAAATCTTGTCGTTTCAAGTATATATATTTTCAATAAAATTAGATTCTTTTAATGTAATTTTAATGTTCAGTTGCACCAGTATTACAGACTTCTCCTCTAAGAGAAATATTTGTCTTCTTTTACCTTTGCACTGGATTCTCGCAGTCATTGGTGGTTTTTGAACTAAAGCTGTTTTAATGAAAACTGCTTTAATCTCTCTAGGGCTCTACAAGTTCTTCACATATTTGAAAACAGAGACTGGAAATCTATGTCCATTAAAAATGTCAAGAGTGGTTTTGCTTGGTCAGAAAATGAACCCCATCACTTTTGCTATTCTGGATTTCTGAATATGCAATGGAGGGACTGTTATCATCCTGTGTCCAAGTGATACCCTAGGAAAGGCATAGTGCCATTACTTCCATTTGTAAAAGTACATAAAGAGAATATAAAGAATTTTATGACATCCAGGCATACACTTACCATAAGAATTTTAAACTTGGCTATGGTATGAATTCCCTTTTTTTTTTTTGAGCTAATTACATGTAATTAATGGTAGTCATGCTTCATTGCCTGAAACCGTTTATTTTTCATTTATGATACCTTACAACTTTATTTTGGTGGTTTTAACTTATTTGTCAGAAATATAAAATAAAGACCATTCCTGTAAAAGGAGAGTTCCAGTATTAACTATCTAAGACACTTTGTTGTCTCTTTAGCACAGAGCAGTCTGTGCTGAAGGTTGAGGATTTCACTCTCCCCAGTTCTGAAGCCACTTCTGGTGCAGTCCTGGCTCATTCACCTTTGGGCTGCCTTTGCTTGGGCATCTTGTGAACATCTTCAGACACATTTTGTAGCAACTGTGAGCAATAAAACACGAGGCAGCCAGAACAATTGCTGTGTGCCTCCAGAATGTTCTCTGCATTGTGGGTCAGTAGGACAGTCCCTGTGACAGGACTGTGCTAAGTGGGGCTTTCCTAGAACAATTCCAGATGTTTATCCTGCCACTGGAAAGCCATACATTTAGGCACATGTTTTGATTCAGGCAAAAGTTCCAGCGTTTGAACAGGTTAAAAAAAAACACAGCAAACAAAAGCAAATGAAACAATGATACTCTCTTGAACACTGGCACACATCACACAGGTCATAGTAATGACTCCTTAATCAAGTAGAGACCCTAGGAGGAGAAAAATCTTTTCTAGAAAGATGTTCATATTAACATTCTGTTACAGCAAATCTCAGTTGAGACCTCCAAAATTACATTAATAGTCACTAAAATAAAACACTAAAATTTTTTAGCTGATCTGTAATTATCTTTGAGTTTGCCTTTCATAAATAGTGTAAGAAGAGTTTGCTTGTAGGAGTTCACAAACCCACTTAATTTTTAGCTGGTTTTAAATAATGGTGACTGTATGTGTGCATCCTTGAAATTTGATTTTAAAAGTTGTCTACCCCAGTCTCTGGAAAGGCATGTGAAACTCCCAGACACAGGTGATAGGGAGGCCAACTTTTATAAGAAACAGCTTTTTTCCTGCCCTGCATTTTTTAAAAGTAGCTATGTTTTGAGATAGTAGAAGTGTACCTATGGTGGCTTATTTGCTTTGATCCTGTGCAAGCCAGCCCTAGCAGTGATCTCATGCATCCGGGCAGACTGACACTTTTACCTCTCCTTCAGAATAAAGTGGCTCCTTTTGCTGTGGCACAGGAGAGACGTGGTGTGGCAGGATTTGTGGGAATCTGCTAATGGTTAGAGCTCTGCAGTGTGCCTGCTCCCATCCAGGATAGACGAACCCAAGTCTGTGCAAATAATCAAATTTGATGAAATAGTTATTAGGTATTACAAAAATAAATTGAAAAACATATTGAAAGGTTAGATAGATGGTAATCCACAAGCAAAATCTAGCAGTGGTTGTGGGTTTTTTCTGTTATTCTGTTATCATAAAGCAAGCAGGGAGTTTCTTTAAAGAGAGTGTAAGGAAAATAACTTGACTTGGAAAACTCAGTATTATGGTAAATCTGGCAAGACTGTGAGAGGAAGAAAATCTTCTTCATTATATTGCTTCAGGTGATTAAACCTCAGACTGATAAGAGCAGTGGCAGATTAATTGAACACCAGGTAAAAGATTCATGTTGAGAGCCTCATGAAGGAAAGAGCTGATTTCTCTGCCAAGTGGTTCTTTTCACAGTGATCATTGTGATTGGGTCATGTTTCAAAGATGAGAAAGACCATAACTTCTTCTATGTAGAATTTAGATAAAAACACTGTAAATACATACAGAGAATATTTCATATGTTCTAATCCCAGTGCTGCAACATCAATTGTTGCTAAATCAGTTGAACCACAATGCAGGCAGGTTTGGGTCTTACAAAAAGAAACAGGCATGGATAATACAGATACTGTAATATCAGTCCTGTATTTGTGTAGGCAAGGGTTTATACTGGCCCAAGGGGAAGGACAGCAGGTTCTAAGGTCCCACTTGACAAATCTGTGGAAAGCCTGAGAAAATTCCATAGTTCCATAAGTTAAGGAAACAGTGGTGGGACAAGAGCAGAGCTCCTATGAACTGCCCAGGAATGTACTGGATATTCTTTCTGAAATGCTAATATACTACACTTTGTAGGCAGGTGGTGTAACAGTCAAAAGTCAGTTGTTGAAGTCAAAGTCAAGAAAAGGAAAGTGAAGACATTAAGGAAACAGTTCATATGCCTTGGTCCTTTAGATTTAAGATGTATAAGAGGGAAAACCTTTGACAAAACAAAAGCAAATATTCTCCAGTGAGGAAAAAAGTATTTGTCTGAAATCTGGTACAAGCCAGTTTTTCCTCCATTGGAAAGTAGGGGAATTATCTATGAAATTTTGAGGCTCCAGAGGTTTAAGCTGAATGACCTTCAGAGATTTTGCCAGTGTGCCTTGGAGTCACAGCTGGGATAGTCTGGGGGTAGCGAAGTGTGTTTTCTTAGGGAAAATAAAAGAGGTACCAGCTGTTGTCAGGAACCATCATGTCTGTACCACGTGGCGAATAAATAACTACGACCTTAAAATTCCCAGTATCAGAGATGATTTTTTCCCATTTGTGGAAATGAATGATGTGGTCTTCGGCTAGTTTGTAACTAGAGTTTAGATCTTGTAAGACAGCAAAACAAGCTGACAGATTTCAGTGGGGAAAAGCTTCTGGTTAAATGAAGTGAGCTGTAAGAAGCAATAGTCATGACCCAGTTGGGCAGAGACAGATGTGCAGATGAATAACTAAAATTATTAGCAGGCACCCTTAGAGGGCTGGTTAATCTGCCAGTAGAGAGTCTGTCTCTTTTCTACCCACTAGTGCATCAGCTCATAAAAAATACAAATGAGCCCAATAGCAGCAAGAGCCTTAAGATCTGCTTCCTCATTAGTGAAACTTCAGAGAAGCATTTCCTATAGCTCTGTATCTTTTTCTACCTTTTAAGCAAAGTTGTTAGGCAGAAGCATGTAGGCTGAGTTCTTGGGCCAAGGGGAGAGAGAGTGGTGGAATGAATCTATAAAAAGAAGAGTTTATCTTGAATTATTTTGTTAAACAGTATATTTAAGGGTTTTAATGATGAAAAAGATATTAATATATCTTTTGTTAAATGGTTTTTGTATGCTGAAGATGGTCTGTCTTGTGTGGTTGATATTTTTGTTCATGTTGTATCCCATTGAGAGCAGCACTGTTAGTAGATCATGTGATACTGTGCTCATTCTTAGCTCTTAGGGTAGGAAATTCTCCTGTTTTGCACAGCTAGGGCCAACCTAAGGAAAAGTGATCCAAGGATGGCTTTTCCTGACAGCATGGAAAAGTTCATGAACTCTAAGTTGTGTGTATAATGTTGAAAGATAAACAAAGTTGCCAGTTGGGGTGGGAGGAAATGCCCTTTCCAGAAGCTGAAAATAGAAAAACAGGGTAGAGAAGGCTGAGGAAAAAAAACCCACCTATGTTCAGGTTTAGAACGATTCTTTTTCCTGTAGTTGTAGAAAAGCCACCAAAAAAAAAAAAAAAGGGAGATGGACAAGTAGAAAGAAGAGAAGAGGTCACTGGTCAAGAGGTACATTAGGGGTTGCTCAATTGTAGTGATAACTGAAACTGATAAAGTTAGCTAAGGGGGTTTCTAGCACTGAAAAAACCCCAGAGGATGTAAACAACTTTGTTCCTTCTGTCTTCCTTCTGAAATTGCCCAGTGAAAGCTAGAGCTTGCTTCAAGCACTCTCTCACGATTTATCTTCTCTTTGACCTTTTGTTTGCATATGCTGCCTAATATACAGCAATTACCTCAAAGCTATTTGTAGTCATCATTTGGGATCATGTGGCTGGTTATGTGAATCACTTTTTTTTTGAAAAGTTGGAACAAAAACTGTTCCAGGCAAAACAACCAAAGAGCAGAATTGTAAAACTGGTTGCACATGTGTTTAGTGTAATGAAATGTATGCCTGACTCTTTCCCTACTGCTGCATAATAGATCATGATGATCTTACTCCTGTACAGTGTAATCTCCTGTGTGTCTGGGTTATCTGGTTGTTACACTCTTGTTCAGCTTGATTTGGGTGCTTCTTTCTCTCCTTTTGTCCTCTCCCTTGTAAAGGGTAATCATGTGGAGTTGCATCTTTCTGTATTTCTTTTAATGACCTGGTTTATGATTATCAGCAGCTCTCACAAATGTATTCATGTACTTTCCTAAATTGACACACTCTGTCCCCTCACAAGTTCTTTGACTATTTATCCACATTCATGTTTAGAGGAAAGGGCCTCCAAACAGGAAAGATCCAGATGACAACAATAATAGAGAGCAATGATGCACCTTTGAATGTACAATGATGTACTGACTTGTAAACCTGTATGTTTTTCTTAAGAATTTTGTTCATTCCATTTTACAAGATCTTTGTCAGTTTTTCTGTGTCTGCATACATGCACACACATTTTGTATTTGTCAGTGATGTGAAAGACCCTTTAACCCCCTTCTGCTGTCTAATAGGTTCAGAAATTACTGCATTTAAAAGCACTTATTGACCTGATGGAGTCAGGAAAATCACATACTTTTAAAATGCAAGGTTTTCTTTGTCAGGAATATTATTCATTAGCAAAATTGTTCATTTATCTAAATTTATCCTTAGCCTATGCTTAAGTACTTCCTATAGGTCTGTAATTACCAGCTGACATGCCAGTTCTACACAGATAGAGTGTCAAGAGATTCTGAAGCTTTGCTCCCTCTAGGGAACCTCAGAGACCAAGAAACATATTAGCCATGTAGAGCAAAAATAATTGCATCATTTCACAAACTTTGCAACATTTGTAGAATTATTTAAATGATTCCTGTTTAAGGGATAAAAGCATTTGTGTTTCCTTACCTGCCTTCTCTACACAACAAATACGTTGGCTGCCAGTTTCATACAGAGTTTGTTTGTGTTTGACACAGTAGGGATGGCCTGCACTTTCTCAATCATCTGCTGTATTTGCATAACCTTGCAGAGTTAATGGCTGCCATTCTGACAAATTAAGCTGGTTTCCTATGTCTTTAATGGATTAAGTCCTCTTGGACAAGTTATACTTTATTTTAATCCATGAATATTATTTGCAAAGTGTTGTAAATAATGCATTAATTTGTTTTATTCTATTGTCATTTGACTTGTATGCTAAAAAACATACGTATGAAGAATGCTTAGCAAACATGGGACAAAACAAGTTATTTATCTATATAAAGACAGAATTAGAGATTATCAATGCTTAATAGAATAAAAAAATCAAGTGGTTTATGCTTTAATTACTGGCAAATATTTGAAAACATTTTGGCTGTGAGAATATTCATACGTTTTAAATTTTGATTCCATTACAGTAGAATATTACTCAGTTCCTGATTCCTGTCATGATGTTTAAAAATTACATAATTTACACTGTGTGCTCCAAGTGTAGCAGAAACATTGCAGCATATGGTTCATATGATAAATGAGTTCCCTGACAGCTGCAATATACATTGGAGTTATCAATATGTGTAAACAGGTTAGAGGCAAAATATTGGAATGGAATGCATGCTAATGTTACAAATTCTTAAAAATGTCATGTTTTGCAGGTAAGACTGTGTTTGAAAATAACAATCTGTGGGAATTGAACAGCACTGAATCTGAGGCAGTATCTATTTATAGAGCAGTATTTTAACAATTTGGAAATTACCTGTAATGGACATATCCTTGAAGCATCCTGGTGTGGTAGAGGGGTAGTGCTTCTGCAGTTTTTATCTACAGATAGCTGGAGGTATAAAGCTACTTATTTTCATGTAAATGAAACTTTTTACTGGAGTTTTTTAGCATGAGAATTAGGCAATACATTAATTTCAGACTACTTCAGGCTGTGCATTTCCTACTTTGCTGCCTGTGCATTTCTTCAGAAATACACCTGGGTGTTGGGAATGCAAATATGCATCTCTGGTCATCACATTGGAATTCATTTTGATGAGATTTTTTTTAACTCCACAAAGTACATCTGTATGATGCTTGGATTAGAACTGCCTTGTAACTGAAATGTTGTATTTTGGCACATATTAGAGCTAAGGGCAGAGGAATTGAATTGTTCCTGTCTACCAGACCTTCATTCAATTCATTAGACCACACATACACTGCACCATGATTTTTTTTTTTTTTTAAACATGTCATATCTCTGGCAGTGTTCCTAAATTCTCTATGTTTTACATGCACAGGCTTATAAGCTCACTTTTCTGTGTAAGCAAATCTAAAAATTCTGTTTCTTCCACATAAGTCCCAAGCATGAAATCTCTCCGTAGACTGTAGAATAAAACAATGCTGTTTGTGAGATATGACATGACAACAAAATATTAAACAGGAGCCTAATTTTCCCCATCCTCTCAGGACCACGACAGCGGGCTGCCTACTGGGAAATACAATGCTCCATTATTGAAATGACAGCCCCACCTAGGGAGACAACAGCCCAACTCAAAGGACTGAGCCAAAAGTGCCTCCATGCCACCAGCAGCAATTGGGATCAGCTGGTGCACTAACAATCCCTGGGTTTGAACATCTGGTGGCAGGGCTTTCTCAGTGGAGGTCTGTTGACTGTGGAATTCTCTTACACAGACACATACATGGCTTAACAAAGCCAAAGTTTTTTTGTCCTGGGGGTACAGTGTCAGGCGATTTCCTTTCCCAGGCAGAAGCATTTGCTGGTGGTTCTGCTGGCATCCAGTGCTGCATTACAAGGATTGTCCTGGAGGGACACAGCCAGCCATGCCAGAGGATGAGCTGCTCCTTAGTGTCAGTGTCCTTCACCAGCTCTGCACAGCCCGCAGAGCCCTTGGGGGAGTGCAGTTAGAAAAGCACTTATTTTGTGCTATTTCCCATGCTATTCCATGGGAATTTGGCATTTGTGCATGTTATTTCAGTTTTACAGAGAGGTGCACATGGTTGGGAATTAGGAGGTCAGGATGTGTTTGCTCTCCTGCATCCTAGAGCTTATGTTCAACTGCCCAATTTCCCCAGGTGCTTCTTTAATTAATCTCCCAAATATGGGAAAACTTCATTGTTGCTTTGCAGGTATGGTTCTGCAATGCTTCTTCCCATCTGTATCCCACCCATAAAATATGTCTGTGTGAAAGACAACATTTCCAAAGCACATGAGGTTACTGTAAAAGAAAACCAAGCTACTACAAGCAGCCAGGTTGCAGTGGCAAAGAGAAGACAGTGAATTTATCTTGCAGCTGTGGCCTGTTGTCATACCCCATGGAGGAGGCATTGCCATTCTCCCAGGTTATCTCTGGACATTAATGTTCTTTTTCCTAAAAGCTGAATGTTTCTTTTAGGATCAGGTGAAATCTGCAATTGCCATCATTTATTTGGTACTATTATACGTATTTCAATTTATGAGCTCCTAAATCAAACACAACATGACTTACTTCACATCATGGTTTATTTCAGGATGTTAGGAAATTAGGACCACACAGGAGAAACAATACCCAACAAAGAAATGTGAATGAAGAAAACTGTGAAAGAGGAATTAATACATATCCATGGGGTTATGATGTAGCATGACAGAGGAGAGTAACACACTACTAAGTGCTGTAATGCAGATACAAAGCAGGACAATTCCTCCTCACTGCCCCCAAATCTTCTACTTTCCTAAGTAAACATAAGAAAGAAGTTTAGCTGAAGAAGATAAAATATGTGCATTGGCTTTTGAGTGGTTTTCAACCACCTTTAAGCTGCTTATCTACGTGATGAAAATTCATTGTGAAGCACGTGATAAGGAGACGCTGCTACTCTTAAAATGTCTGTAAAACTTTGAGTGTAACTACAGCCTAGAATACTGCCTTGCGTTGGCTTTCACTGTGGAAATGCAAAAGGAAAAGCTTAAGTGAGGAAAATTAGAAATTCTGTGCTATTTTAACCAGCCTTGGTTTGAAGACTGTGGTAGAAAGCACATGCAAGTTACTTTTCCATGTCTCTCTCAGCTGGTAATGAATGGGAATAACAGAGGCCAGGACAGCAATACATTTACATAAAATGCCCTAGAAATCATGATTAGTTGAGATGTATTAATTTCAGCAAATGAGTTAAAAATAATAGCCTGGTCATCAATAGGTGTGTAGTTTTATGTTTAGTTTCTTTAACTATTTTTATGTACTTCATGTAGCTAAGTTTACACAGATTCTTCTTAGTGTAATTGCTAGTTTATGTAGAAGTAAATAAATATGCTTTTGTATATTAGTGTAGAGGGAAATATATTCAACAATGCTGCAGAATGTGGTGTTGCTGTTTGTGGAAGTTAAATGTTCAAAAGACACAAGTGTATAGCCTTCATTTAGATTTTTTAAAAATTTATTTTACTTTTAGACTAGATTGACCATCACTATTATTTTTAATTCTCTTTTGCCTTTTTCTTTGAACTCGATTCTGTATTTTTGAACAAAAGAAGCCAGAGCAGCACAGGGTAGAATTAAAGATGGTTGTGTATTTAGTGTACAGAAGAAGGACATTTATTGCTTCATGTGAAAAATTATGTTGATTTTTTTTTTTTATAATTACGATAACACTGTATTTATTTCTGGCATAAAAGAAGTCCAGGCTTTAAAAAGGGGATAGAAATTAGTTTTATGAGTTTCCACTTATTGAATACATGCAAGTTAAAAAAAAATGCAAACAGCAGAATCCAAAATATTCTTTAAGTCATATCAGCAAACTTAACTAATACCCACTCTTATATAAAATAAACACCAAGCTTCACCACCTTCCCTCAGGCATAGTTAAGGAGTATTGGAATGTTGTTCCAAAATGGCACGTGTCTTTGCAGTTCTAATATCGTCATTATCCAATAGATGCTATCCCACAAGTGGGAAAACAAAAATGTATTCCAGAGCCTTTTCTGCTGTCTACATGTGTGGTAAAAAATTTCCATGCACCACATGTCTCTTCACTATATCTATACGGTGTCTGCCAAAAAAAATATTTTATTCCATTTATTTTCAGTTGGTATTGCACAGGTCCTTCGAAGATTAAACAGTCAAAGGTCAAACAAGTTGAGACGAACTATAGTTTTAAAATAGTTGTGCTGCTCATAATTACGTGCATGGAGGTTTTTAGATACACACACATACGTACATACATCTACAGATACACAGACACATTTGATTAAAAGCTGAGGATGTTTGCTCAGCAGAGAAGCAAAACCATCATTATCTGATTGTACATGGAATCCAGTGGCTGCTAATCAAACCTGGGGCTGCATCTGGTTAAACATACTTGGCATGGACTTGTTACAATTAGAGGTTTTGCCATGTCAAGGGAATCTTTCACTCAAAGCAGCGACCCATATTGTACTGAACAAACACATGAGTTTTTAATTGAGAACAATAGCTTAACAAACCACTTCCCAGGACCACTGAAAGAAAAAAATGTGCCTGTGGCAATTCTGGCACTGAACTGTGTTTATTTGAATCCATTTATTCCAAGCCAGGGTTCAATATACCAAGCAAATAAAAAAAAAATTAAAGTCAACATGGAAAACAAAGTTAAAGTGAGAAAAATATAGTATGCTGAAATGTAATATTAATCTGTAACTGAAATACTTGTGATTTAGCAGATCTGTGTGTATATACTTGTGCCCTCTACTCTCATAACTTTTAAACTTGAAGATCTGCACTTAAATTATTTTGTTTCATATGTATATGAATTTCACAATGTATATAGCGATGATGTAGTATGTATTTACATTATAAAGTGAGCATTGAATATAGCTTTTGTTATATAGGATTTTTGCTACATCTGTATTTCACAAAACAACTTGATAGAAATTATTTTGTATTTAGAAATAGCTGGAAATGGCAACAAGAGCATAATCAACAGTGAAGAACAAAATGCTTAGTTTGGGAGGTTAGGTGTTATATACACTAGCCAGCGCCCCCAGTTTTTAACTAGCTCATGTGGTATTCTATATTCAATAATATCTAAAGTCTGAGTATATTTCTGAAGGTGTAAGTTAGCCCAAGGTAAATGACTGAAAAAGAATAACGAAAACTTGACACAGTATTTGTGACACTGGAATAAAGAATGGGATATTTCAGTTTTATTCTCTGTTTTTCTACAGCTTTCTCAAGATTTTGAAGTCAAAGTTTAATAATAACTTTTCAACCTGAGGTTTCCAGTAGAAAAATATTATCATCTGATGATTACATGCAGCTGTAGGTAAAGTTGGGTACTCAAAAAAGAAGGTATCTAAATTAGTAGAGACTCTTAAGGGTTCTAATCCTGATCTTTAAGGTTTGTCAACTTGTCCGTTGGTCTTAAACAATTAATTTTTGTCTACTCTCTCAACCTGTTGGCTCAGTTTCTGAGTCATGACTGGATCAGATCATGACTGGATCTGAGTTTCTGGGGTCATCACTTCATGGCAGGGACACAAAGGTAAGAGGAGGAAGCAGGGAGCAGAGTGAAAGGAAAGGTGGCTTGGAGTGGAGAAGGAGTGTGCTGTGGTCACTGTGGGCATAGTTCAGTGTGACTGTGGGATACAGCTTGGGAAATGCTAGTGAGGGGTTCAGCTTGGTTCATAAAAATGCTGGAGACACTGCTGCAAAGGATGGAACGTCTGCAAGTGTGGCCAATAAATTGGTAATTCAGTAAAGGAGCAGAATCTTAGAGGTGAGCTAACTGTTCTGGAAATGCAATGTAAATTTTGTAGAGGAGGATGTGTGTATAGAGAAGGTGGAGTAGCTGTAGTTGTGTGAACTACTGACTCAGAGAGAGCATGCTTAGGAAGTTCTGCCAGTAAGGAACTGACCGTGGCAGGGATGCATAATCCCAAAACTTTTTGTTTTAAGCAGGAATTTGAGGCCATTTGACATGGAAGCAGTATGGCCCAGTCTTGGTGCAGTTCTTTATCCAATTTGGATTTTTCTTTCAGGAGACGCTAAATGCAGTTTTAGAGGAGTTATTGGTGATTAGAATTGGAATTTTAATAAAATATTGGAATAATTTTAACTTAATAAATATTAAATATTTTAATAAAATATTGGAATAAAACACTCTATTTTATGATCAGCTGGCACAATGGAAATGCAGTTATTCACATTCAGCCTTTTTGCACCTTTGGGCTCCAACACTGCACAGATCTTTAAGCATTTAGATCTGTGGTGTTAGTTTTGTTAAAACAAGTTTAAAATGTTTTCCTAATCACGGAAAACTGCTTTCTTGCACCACAATCAGAATGTATGTGTTTGTGATTTTGTACTGCAAGTGCAGTTCCATCTCATTATTTTCAGCAGTATTATGTAACTTCTGTGTCAGGATAGTTTGGGTGTTGCTGCTGATGTTTACATTGGACTCTACTGCAAACAGTGCTGCCTGAGCTTTGTGTTGGGTGATTGGCAATGAAAGCTTCTTGAACCAGAGAGTGGGTTTTTTGTCCTGTGGGCACATGAGACCTCAGTAATATGGAAAGAGTAACCTAAGAAGTAAATTACTTGACTGGATGTTGAAAATTCAATATTCTTGTTTTATTCTTTTCTGTAATATTGATAATAAGATAATCCTGAAGCATGAATTCATCCAAGGAACACAAAGTTTGTGCAATACTGCTCCTACACGCTGTCACTGTAAGTCACTGCAGCTTAGAGTTTTCTCATTGATTTCCTGAAGTCTTATTTCATCACTGGAATCTCCTCCTGGCCATAGCATAGTTTTTTATTACTGTTTCTTTATACATTTGTCCCAGAATAAATTCCAACTTGTTGACAGCACAGCCTTGTACTAACAGAGTAGTAGAACTGAAGTATTATTATGATAAAACTGCCAAATTGGAGTAGAGGGATACGCTGGGCTTTTTTAAAGAAATGGCTTATCTTATCTATGTTAGGGTTTTGTTTATTTTGAATGTGGTGTGTTTTTAAGTTAGTCTGAAAATGCAACAGTCAATGGATTTCATGTTTACCTTTGTACTATAATCTCAGTGGATGGAGTAAAAATGCTGGTAAGTTTTCCATGGATTGAAAGACACACTCCTGTGTGTTTTAGCCTCCATTCACACACACCCTGTTCTGGCAGCAGCTGAGTCTGGTTATGGAATTGTGTCCTCAAGTTCAGCACTGCATATTTCTGCTCTGCTAGTACTTTGTATTTATATTTGCTTTCTACTCCAGTTCTGTCAAAATGATCAAAGTTGTGTTAAATTCTTTAATAATGTTGAATGATTTTTCTAAACCAGATCATTTTGATAGAAACAGATTTATATTTGTAGTTTTACTGTGAAATCTGAGGGCATGGGGATGTTCCCTCATGTGATACTTATGGGAAGTTGTGCACTTAAGATTTAGAAAAATGGAGGTTGGGCAGCTCCATTTTGCAGGAGCTGTGGCAAGTGAGGCTACTGATGAAAGACAGCAGAAAATAAGGATTCATTTGCCATATGGAGGTTTGCCTGTGCTCATGTGAACGTTGGAAATGAAGTTTATGGTCAGAAGTACAAAACAATGAGCTGATAAACCACTGTATTTGCTGACTGTTTATTTATACTGACTATTCTGCTGATATAAAATGTGATGGTCAGGATTTTGGATAGATTGGCAGGAGGAAGGATGCCCACACTATGAAGGGGAGCAACTGATAATTTTTAGATCATTATTTGTTTGCAAGAATACTTTGAGCCAAAGTGGTTTTCCCAGATGCACAGGATATGACTTCCCCATTTCCTGTAACCCACTTTATTGTTTCTTTTGGCATCATCACAAAAGATTTACATTTTTTCACATAGCACCTCCTCGCTCCATCCATGTTTTCTTATCTTACTAACATGCAATAAATATGGATGTACTTCCCTCTAATTTCCTACTGGTAACTTTGTCAACGCAAGTTAGTGCAAGCCAGGCTCCTTTGAATTGATTCTTCATGCCTCAGTGAATATCAGTCTCTGTAGCTGAGATAAAATTATGTAGCTTTTATATTCAATTGCAAGGAAAATTATCTTCTTTCAAATGATTGTTGGTTCATAGGCCACTAGCCACTTTTGGCAGCATTATAATGTGAATTTTAAGCCATTCAAATTTTAAGGAAGAGATTTCAAAGTATCAATAAAAAAAATAGCATCCTTGAAAACTGCAGTTTGGAGATTATTTTTACTTTCAGGCAGGATGGTATCTCTAGCAAAATTACAGTGCATGTCAATTGATAATATATTGTGAAATGTGTGGAAAAATTTCATTGTAGTCTTGTTACTTCAGTATGCACAGATGAGCTTTTCCTTGGGCTGTTGAGAGAGGGTAATTCATCACATCTTCTAATGGAAGTCACATGTTGTAGAAATGTACTTTAGCTATTCCTATCTGGGAGAAATAAATATACATTGAAAGGTGCAGTTATCATTTGGAGATAACAGAATATAAAGGAGCTTTCAGTCATTCTGGAAAGAGTCATAGGCTTTGCTCTAGTTCTGAGAATAAATTTTGTAGAGTCCTTCCAGCTGCATTAATTAAAATTCATCTGAACTTGATAAAGGAAGAACTGAAGAAGAAAGATTCCTGGTGATATGTAGGCATTAGAATCACTGATACGCTTTTTATGTAGTCTTTTAATGGTGTATCATAAAAAGGGCAGTAGACTTCATACTAGAAAAGCAAGAAGAGTTAATGTATCTCCATGCATGCAATGCATGACATTGAATCACAACATTTCATTTTAAAAGAGATTTCAGTTCTGACTTGACTGATCCCACAGTATTCCTTGTGTTAAGCAAACATTAAAAACCCTGAACCAAACAAACTGTTTTAGGTACTATAGGTACTGTAATATACATTTCAATAGGAGCTAAAGCATAAGTGATTTTATTTAATGCCATGTAAAGGTAATTATTTAATCTTGGTAAAAATCTTAAATATATATTGATGGATTTTTTAACATGAGTTTGTCTTCTTGTGAACTGTATTAGTTTTAAAACAAGGGTTTTCTTTAAGCTGAGAAAATATATCTTTATACCTCAGTTAGCAGGATGTTATACACTGTACAGTTAGATGACCTAGAGACTTAATGGAACATAGCTGGAGGTTATGGTTAAACTCACTTTTATTATAGCCATTTTATACACTGTTAGGACGATTTAATTAGCTAATAAGCAAAGGAAGTTATTTCAACCCTCATCTGTTAAGGGGTTGAAAGAATCAGATGGTCCATATGGCTGCATTTAAGCTTCCTGTTGTGCTTTTTTTTTCACAGTTCAGATATCTTCTTTGTATTAATCTGGGGGATCAAATAAGCCAGACATGCCTTAACTGGCACCAACAACAAAGACAAACGCCTTGTAGCTGTGAGACCTCATGAAAGCCAGACTTTGGTCTCTTTGACCTTTTTAATACCATTTACACGTCTACAGAGTCTATTAGTGACATTTTTCTTAATGTGGAATTACTCACCTTTGAGCTTAGTATAAACTGAGAACTAAAGATTAGATATTTCATGTGACATGAAGTAGATGATGATAGCATAGGTTTTATTGAATGCATGATGCTTACATAATATTTAAGGAAATAAACTATTGTAGAATATGCATGGTTCCTGTTTCTTTTGGAATTTTATTTCACTTAAGATAATCACTAAAAATAACTTACTGTAATGGATAAATAGCTTTATAAAGCAATCTTCCATTCAGGAAATTACTCATTACATGTAATTTTCATGTTCAAGAAGAGATTGAGGTCTATCCTATAACAATACAAATAGTGGGTCTACCACACAATCTGAATTCCAGCACATTTAGTAGTCTAAATAATCACTATTCAGCTAAGTAATGAGTTACTAAAAAAAAAAAGTGGAAGTGATATGCCTGTAGATTTGCTACATGAAGAGGAAGTTGGCTACCTTGACATCTGTTCCCTGGAAGAACAAATAGTCTTTCAGTTACTTTATAGCTTGGCACACTACTAAAATTCAGTTGTCTAGCATTTTGGATAAATATTTATGAAGGGTGCCCTGCACAGTTTCATTGTGAATTAAGAAATATTGGCAGCTGAACTGATGTAAATCTACAGAGGACCAGAGACATTTCTTTTGATCTCTGTCTTACTAAGACCCTGTAAAAATGACCAGAGCCTGATAGCACAGTCTCTTCTCATAGAGGCTGATCTGCTGAAGAAGTCCTGCAGGACATGGTTTTGCTGAAGGGCACAGCCACAGGTCCTGAGCAGGTCACAGATAAAGGTCTCTATTTGGCAGTTTTTCAATAAGGTTTTTGACTTTGTGGGAATTGATTTCTTCTAAGAGAGTTGTGAAAACGAATTTATTCCCTGGAAAGTTTTGATGAACCATGGAATTTAAGCATAGCACTGCAGCCAGCAGGTTTTTTACTGTCCCCTGATAGTATTTTAAAGTATTTTAGAAAAGTAAATAAAGATCTGTGTATTGCCTTTCATAGCCATGTATCCATAAAACAGAGGCAGTAGGTTTTGCTGTAGCATGATTTACAGCTGTTCTTTAAAACCTGTGTAAGCTAGTAGAGAAGTCTGTGTTTACCTGTGTTTGGTAGTTGAGAAATCAACATTTCTTTGTTCTGGCATTCTCTGTCTGACTTGAGAAGCTTTATGTTTGCAGTGAACACAGGCGATAGGCAGGAAAAGCCAAGCTGCATGAGTCCCACTCAAGTGGGAATAAAGTAATGCCCTGAGTTCTCTGTTACAATTTTGTATGTGAAAGGCATATCCTGTTACATCTATTGAACATTGTGCAGACAAATTTTGTTATCCAATCCTTGCCCATTGTCTCATTTATAAAGCTGTACTTTTGTGGACAAAACCATGGGAATCCTTGCTTCCACTGCTGAAGTACATTGACTGACACGTCTTAGTGATCTCAAGGGTAATCCTTAATCGTAGCATTGCAGTATTACAGGATGGAGGTCAAATGGAGTGATGACCTGCAATTTTTCAGCAGCAGAAGGCTAATACAGGCTTGCTGTAATGGAAAATGAGTTGTAAAGTGCAAGCAAACCCAGCAACAGGCAGGAATCAAAATTATTTTGGTGCAAGTGTCAGTGTGTGACCACATTTCACTAATCAAATAAGCTTTCACATTTATTGCCAGGGAATTGTTTTGCAGTTTGTCCCGTGATGGGAGGAAGGAGTTTCTTCCTTCTGAAAACAAGCAAGAATTTTTTTATTTCACTCATTCAGTCATTGTAGCAGAAAGAAAGGAAGGTAGTGCTTAGGTTCTCAAAGAAGGTTACTGACTTCATTTTAACTGGTAGGTTGTGGTTGAATCCACGTGCTTCATCTGCCTGAAAAATGGTGTAAGCTGCTGACTGGCAGTCAGTGTCTCCTACTGCAGCCATTGCAAAAATGCACTGGAAAGAGAAAAGAGATATTACTCAGTGTTTATGGGACACCTGGGTTCCAGTCCTTGTGCCAGTGGATTAAAAGGAAAAAAACCCTAACATTTAACATTAATCCTCCAGTTACTCTAATTGTTTTACTTTCATGAAAACTTTTTAAAAATTTATTTTTATTTTTATTTTTATTTTTATTTTTATTTTTATTTTTATTTTTATATTTATTGCACTGCAGCCAAAGGAAACTTTGGCCAAGTTTCTTTCTACTGGACTAAGTCATTGGGAAAACAGAAGAACACTGAGGTGCTGAGTTCAGTTTCAGGTAAAAGGTGTTGCCTCTGATCAGCACACAAATGGCATTTGAGTGTGTTGCTTCTATGATTTTGTGGTTTTGCCACTGATGTGTTGAGTTCTGCCTTTAACTTAAAAAGAGAATTGAGTCCTGTTGCTGGAAACCTCTCTGTTTTAGGAGTCTGCATATGTGCACAAACCTGCAGCCCCAAATTCATGGGGACAGACTGGATTTCTATGGCTTCTTTTCTAAACTCTTAATTGAGGAAAAAAGCACAGTGTGTTCAATAATAGTGATGTCCCTCACAGTTCAACACAAAGCCTTAGCTGCAATCTAAAGAACATCACCAGATATTCAGGGTTGACATATGTATGGTTTAGGTCTGTGGTGTGTTGTGTGTTTGTGGGGGGAAGCATGAGGTTGTAATTAAGGTTTTACATTGTACTGCGTGGAAAGATTAATGTGTTTGTCTGTAATGTGTTTCTTCATCACTGGGGGACAGGGGAAGTTCTTAATAATGATGACAAGCCTGTCACTGAAAATATGCCATTTGGGCACTGGCATGAAATTAAGTATTGTCCCATAATTTGTCATATCCTGGGCTTGCCTTGTGAGTGATGCATTTATTAATTTTTTTTTAACAGGAAGTTTTATTAAGAAATTTGACATTAAAGAGAAGGAAGACTATTACTTCTTTCAATATCAATTCTTGTAATTGAAATTTGTAATGGAACATTAATTTTTAGAGTGCATGAATAAGAGATGTCCTTTTTGAGAGGTTTTATCAGAAACTGCTCCCTATATCATGTACATTTTAACATCCTCAGATGTTAAAAATGGAGAGAAATTATTTATTTTCTTTTATAAATCCTGCAATTTAGTTTATTAAAGATACTTTACAGCATGTGTTTGTCATCCTAAACAACTGTGCTTGACTTTGTGCTCATGGACAGCACACTGAAAAGCAGGCTGGAAGAAATATGGATTCATGCACAGCATATCATGACTAAATTGAAATACTGCTGCTGTTCAATTTCAATGGCTGGAACAACTGAAGTACTCCTGTCACACAAAAATTAATTGAGGAGGCAAGAATTGTCTAACAAAGTTCACTAAATGAAATTTTGTAAGTTTTATAACCGGAGATATTTATTCAGGAAGTGGAGTAAATGTTGAGAAAAAAGTATCCAGTGGAAGGTGTCCCTGCCCATGGCAGGGTTGGAAGCAAAATGGTCTGTAAGGCATCTTCCAACCCAAACCATTCTATGGCTCTTTGATTATTCTCTGATTTTAGAATGTTAGAAAATGAGAGGAGAAGAAGAACATTAGGATGAGTAAATTATTGGTGATTTGTATGGAAAATGGAAATACCATTTATATAGCTGAACTAGGGAGGAAATACTGGAGAGAAAAAAAAGGTTAATACTGAGATGCTGGAAAAGAATCGGGAGAGGCTGTACTAAAGAGAAGCACTGTTTCTAGATATGTGCTAATTTTAATTTTAAACCAGTTTTATTCACCTCAGGGACCCTTTGTAAATAATAATCATCTTTTTCCATCAGTACTCTGGACTGATGCAGTGCCATTTTACCCGTTGAGTATTTGTAGAAGTTGTTTCACTACAGAGTCTTAACATAGTTCTCAACTCTCAGCCCCCAATAAAGAACCATATGTGAGGTCACTGTTTCTCATGTGATCTTACTGTTATGATTTCAAAATAGTGTAATTTGATTTCTTTTAAAATATGTGGCCTATGAAGACTGAGACATTGTCACAGCCAGTGCCAAATCCTTCATCCCACAGAGGAAGCATTTATGGGGCAAGTACCTGAACTGAGCTGAACCCTGAAGGTTGGCTGCACCAGCAGGATGTTGAACTGCTCAGCAGTCCTAGACCCTGGTTTAGATTTGGGAGAAGGGTGTAAAGTAGACATTAGAGTCTTCTCTCTCCACCCCACCTGTCCTTCTCCTTCTTTTTTGAATCCCACATCTTACTGTTCCTTCATAAGCTTCTCACACCTTGGTAGCCTCCTTACCCTGTGCATGATGGATTTATGTTGTGCCCGCTGGAGATGAACATGTCCTATTTTTTGGAGGATGTTTATATTTCAGCTGGCAGTGTCCAGAAGGATGGATGTCTGGGAAAGCCAATGATAAGGGAAAAAGCCTTTGCTAACAATCATAATGGAGCAGCATGAAGGGATATATGTACGACTGGCAGTGAGAGCAGGGTACAAATAATTCAGCAGTGAATTTCTGTGTTTAATTATACACAGATTCAGACCAGATTTTTTACTTCCCAGGCATGCCTATCATGGGAGAGATAGCACTGTAGAGGCTTAAAAAAAAAAAGAGGAAGTTTCTCATGAGTTTTGCTGAATTAGTGACTGAACAATGCTTTAGTACACCAGACTTCTCTCTGAGTAAGAAATATTGCAATAAGTTATAAACTTAGTTCAGCTCTGAATTATGCATTGTGTATTTAGGCTATGCTAGACCTATAGTATGTTTATCTGTTGACTTCCACTAAGATTTAGGGTCTATTTTGACTTAATAACTTGCTTTATTTTGTTTGACATATATTTTATGTCTTCCATGTGCATGGATACATAAGATACACAATCGTGGGTGAGGGTCTTGAGAGAAAGTACAGAGCTATAAGTGCTAATAATAGTGGTTCTTACATAAAAATTAATACATCCCTGTTTTTTCTGATGTCTTGTCACTCCTTAACTGGTGTAGAAGCCTTAAGAAAAGGTAAGAATCAGAAAAGAAAGAAGTTTTATATTATACTTTTATTATATTTTACTTGGTACGGCCAAAACATAAAAAAACCAAAAAGAAATTAAGGAAAAAAAAAGTTAAAAATCTATCTCATATCCTGCTGACACACAACTATTGTGTTCAGTGCAGAAAATCATTCTACAAAATGTACTAATGATTGGCATCCTATTCTACACCTCAGATTCTTTTTCTGCTACTAAGAAAGATGAGCTAACAACTGTAGCTAACAACTGTGTGAGCACATAGAGTGCTCTTAATTTTAGGTGTGATTTATGATATTATGCAGGTTAAATTGTACTTATTTGATATTAAAGATTGTAAGACCACCTATGTTTTAGAAAGCAAAAAGTTTTCAGAGGTTTGATCTTTGTTGTTATATAGAGAAAGATTAAAGCTAGTCTACTGTGTCCAGAAATTCTCTGACTTCTGCCTCCTGTGCCTCTTTTAGCTTTTCCACTTTTGGCTTCTTTCTACTTCATGGTTTATAAAGGAAGTCAAGGGCAGACTGCTGTTGTTATGGACCCCTCCTGTTTCAGAGCAAAGCTGAAGCTAATCATTGCTTTCTTCAAGATGTATATAAGAAGATCAAATTAAAAAAAAATCGGGACTTTTAGTGGAGGAAGTATAATCCTCAGGGTTTATTAAAGTTTTAAGTGAGGTGACAGGGCAGTCCTTGCCATTTTGTCAAAGATGATAGAGGAATAAACAAAAAGAAAGAAAATTCCAGAAACGAGTCCAAAACAAGGAAGCAATCTTTCCAAAGATAACTTTCAATTCAATGGAGTTCATGGGGGAAACTGGGAAACTTGTGTTGTCTTGCTTTGGTCCTGCTTTTCTGACATGTTGTGCCCCTCCAGAAGTGCTGGTAAAAAGCACTAGTGATTTTCTGTGTGGGAAAGCTGATTTTAGGGCGTTACTGTGGGCATGCTTTGGCTGTTTGGTACATTTGAGAATTTGGCTGCTTTCCTGTCCTCCAGCACAGATAAGAAGCTCTGAATTCAGGGCTGTGAGGTGGAACTGTGGGAGAGGACTGGGGATGTGTTTGTCCACCTGGTTCGTTTTTGTTAAGTCCATGGCCATCAAAGAGCAGAACCTGAAAACAGTACAGAGCCTTTTGGGACCTTCCATCCAAGGTCAATTGGATGCCGTGAAGTGAATATCATAAAATGTTTTATTCTGCAGGATAAATTTCATTTTGTACAGAACGGGCCTTCTGCTGTGGGGTTGAAATGTTGCTAATATGGACATTGGCAACAAAAAAGGCTTATGAATAGGTGGTTCTGTAGGGTGGGGTGTTTTTATTGAGATGGTTGATATAGTAATGAATAATTCAGACCAATCTTCTCCTGTGAACCTTTGGTTTATGCATTCTGGTGTAGAGGACAGATGTGAGTGATTTTTACAAATGCTGATTCAATTTTAATGGAAAGCTGATAGAAAGATTAGCAGAAATGCAGCATCAGAAACACACTTATTAACTGAGGATGATCTTCCTGTTCTGTCAAGCAATGAGAGTTTGAATTCTAGGAATTCTAGAAACTGCAGCAATTTATCACTATCTGAAGCAATTAACCTTGTCAGGTCTTGTTGGCTGGGATGCAGCTCTGGGCTGATGGAGCTGGAGTTGTCGTGCTTTGGAATGATTTAATTTGTGCTGTGTCAGCCCTTTGAGCCAGCAAACCTCATGTGCAGCAAGATAGACTTCACTGCCATTCTTGCCTTTGCCTAATTTTTCGGCTGCATTACCTGTGGATCTTGGTTTCCAAAGCCAGTTTCACCTTTGTATTGCAGTGTTTATCATATTGCCTGACATTGTAGCTTTCAAAAGGCTGAGGAAAAAGCATATCTGGAGAATACACTATTAAAACACTGAACTATTTGTGGAGTCTTTGCAATGGAAATATCATTTATCTTCCTATGCAGTGATTTCAAGATCAAGCTGAGGGTGATGTTCCGGGCAATGTAATATGATTATACTTTCCTAGGGAGCTAGACAATATATCCTTTTTGAAAAATGATTATGTATTGATGACTGAAAAGGAAAACTTGACAAACTGCAGTGAAAACAACATCCCCCTTGAGAAAGTTTGTTTGATAAAATTTTGACATCCTAGTATAAATTCTCTATTGCACTTCTTCCAAATTTTTTGATCACTGGGGAAAAAACTTCTGTGATCAGAATGAAACCGAAGTGTTGAAAGTGGAAAGTCTTCCTAACCTGATATTTAAACCATGGCTTTTATGACTTCAGGATTTTGTCCAATATTTTATCATGGTTTGTTTTTCATATACAAAATTAACTTTGAACTGCTGTTTCTCCAATTAAAAAAATACTCTGTTAATGCACTCCTGAGTAAAGATCTGTTAATTTTTCTATTTTCCTGTTGTGTTGCATTCCTTTAAAAAAACATGTGAGGGAAGACTGCTTAAGGAATATTTGTAAGTAAATACTGTTTGTTTGTTTTAATTTTAATGGAACCAAACTATGATCCACCCCTGCCAGTGTTGAAGTACTACTTGATTTTTAGAATGCAAATCCTTCTGCTGACTTTTGTCACGTATATTTTTAAACACTGGCAGAATCAAAGCTTCTGGATGCTCCCAAATGAGAGCTGTAAACTTCATTATTGCTACAGAAAGTAACGTTTAATATGCTTCTGAGAAGAAAAGCAAAATTCAGAGTTATTTCATGATGCTAGTAAAGGCAGCTTTGAAATCTCTCTTGAAGATGATGTTATAAAAATTGAAACTGCTCAGACACAGACTTACCATATATAGATTCTTAAGAGGAAAGGACTTTTCCTAGGTGAACAGGGACATTATTTATTGACAATATATGTCTGCACAGTAAGGGATAATAAATCTACATAGAAAAGCAGCCACAAAATAATTTTACTATTACAGTTGGTGTCCTGGGCCAGATTAATCCCTGTTTTTTTTCTGGTAGATCAGTAGAATGGCACTAGGGATTCATTTATCGCTTATAAAAACACCCATTCCTCAACTGTAACTCCCAAAGCCATCACCTTCTCTTGTATCAGAATATAGCCAAATGTTGTGTATCTATGTATATGTATGCTGATTTTACGTGCCTTTTGGCAGAAGTTACCATAACATACCATTGCTCATTCCAGATGTTGTAAAAAATAAAACACTTAAGCTAGAAATGCAAACAGAGAAGAGTTTGCACTTCAGATATTTTTGTATCTCTTGAAATTGGAATGCTTTACATTGCAATCAGTTATTCTGTATATGGGCTTGTGAAGGCCAGATTTTCTAAATTCTCCAAGTAAGAGAAAGTTTTTGCAGTTTCATGATGTTTAGTGCTAAGGTCTAGTATTTCTGGTTTTGCTGTATGGGGAGACAACAGTGACTTCTAATTGGTGAAAACTGTCTTAGTCACAGAACCACATATAAGCATGGAAAAATTGCTGTCTAAATTACTCAGTCTCCTTGTGGAAATTTTTACTCAGGATATTTTGAATTTAGGAGAAGGAATAAAGGTATGTTTCCTTAACAAAAAAAAACAAAAACAAAACTACAAACAAACAAAAGTTTTAAGTGGCATAATATCTCTATTTTCTATACATGTATCACTCAGGTATTTTTACATCCAAGTGTCATAACATCAGTGTAGGTAACTCTTGTGATATTCCTAATGAGATTGCTGTTTGGTAGATTAGAGTTGATATAGAAAGAGACAAACAGATTTAGATTATTGTGTACATATCTGCACAATTAAGAGACAAATCTTCAGTATTTTCTAAAATGACAGGGTCAGTGATGGAAATAATTTTCATGACATGATCTAGGAGTATTATTAGCACTATCTGCTGTGATTCATACCTTGGGTCACCTGTCAAAAGCAAGTTCCTATTGGAGATCTATCACTAGGAATAAAAGAAAGGTTCATGAATGTAGGTAGCCTTCTTTCTTTCCTCTGGAGCAGGAGTGTCTTCTTTACTCTAACTCTCAGGAATGGTTAGCAGAAAAGGTGAAAACAAGGTATCACTGTGTTGAAAGCAGGTGAGTCTCCAGCACCCCTGATGGTGAAGAGCTGAGATGTAATTAGCAGTGTGTTGTGTTTGCCATGGATTGGGTATTACTTACCAGGGTATATTTTTCAGAAAGTCCATTGAGTTTCTATCTGTATCTTTAAATGTTCAAATACAACTGCTTTCCTAAAATTTTTTTTAGTATTTTTTCCTATTTTTCCTTTAGGTAACTTTAGCCAAGTGACTTGTAGAACCTAGGGCAGAGGCAGGAGGCACTTAATTACCTCATGCCTGGTCCTCTGACTGTACTAGGCTGTTAGTAACTGGGCATGTTAGCTCTGGGCTAGTCAGTTCTAGCCATTTGTTCTGGAGAGATTGTGAAGACTGCTGTGGGCAGGTAAGGAGATCAAAGACGTATGACAATTTTCAGTCATGGTGTCCACAGGCACATAGCAGCTCTCTTTTATTCCCTCTGTTATGTTAACAGTTCATCTTTCTCTGCAAGCCTTGCCCTGCTTGCAGTTAGCAAAGATTCATTACCTCCACTGCAGCATTCCATGTCTGCACGGCCAGAGGTGGTGACTTATCTTCCTGTTTCCATCACCTACCTCCAAACATGCCTAATGCATTGCCTGGTGACAATAATTGTTTCCTTGGTAGCCTGGAGTTCTTTTGCATATGTTGGCAAGGATGTAAGAACATCGAAGTACAAAACTATATAATCTGATATAATGTTGAATTCCTCAAATAGCATTCACTTATGTAGCAATATCACAGATGAGGGATGTAATGCATCCTTTTGTGGAAGTATTTTTATGATTGCAGCATGGAGAGAGAGTGTATTCATTTTTAAATCTTCACTGGTATCAGTACAAAATTTCCTTGTGGTGCATTCAGATATTAATAATGAAACTGCCTTAAGTGTTAGTTCACATGAGATCATTTCAAGATGCATATGTTAATGAGTGTAGTCTGTCTCAGAGACAGCTTGGAGGAGTTTATTGAAATTCAAAGTGCTTACAGGCCAGTTAGCCAAATTTGTGTCTCACAAGCAGTGAGCTCCAGCTAAATATTTGATCTTACTACTGTGAATTGAAATTATTTCTCAAATTTTATGCCACAGTTCTTCATTACTTAGCATAGTAGTGAGGAATTTATAAATAAATAATTACAAGACACTGAATTTTTTTGAAAGTAGTTTTTCCTGAGAGGAAAATACAGAATGAATGACTATCATAATTCTAGATCTTCTAAATTAAGAAACAACCACCCCACTAATATTTTATTGGGAGAAAATTAAAATAGAAACCAAGTTTTTTGTTAGTTCACATAATTTTTTTTTTTTTTTTTTTTGTTCCCTGTCTGTGTTTTGCAAAGTTCAGCAGCTGAGCATGACTTAAAAAACAGTAAAGTTCCCTTAGGGACACTCTGGAGATTAGAGACATACTGTAGTAGAAAATGTAAACATGATAGAGCAAAGAGCAAGGTCATGCAGAGCACAGTCTGTTAGCAGAAGATCTTAAAATTGATTCACTGCTTCTCTATAAATTCTGTCTGCAGAGAAATACTGATCTCTGACACATAGACTGGGTGATCATTCTTGCAGGAAGGTTTTGTAAAAAATACAGTTGCGTAAGAAGGCTGGAAAGGTGACACTTTCAAATAATCAGTTGTGATATTCCAGTCTAGAATAAACAGTCTTAGTGTAAAAGCTTTTTAGACTTAAAAACTATCAAAATGAAGTGAATTACTGTAACCTAAAGAAGTTTGTAAATTTGCTAGGATTATAGATTTATGTTGTGCTTTAAAGAAGGACATAAAGTGAAGCCCAGGTGAAGACTAGTGCAGTATAACTGATCTAAGGTACTTATAAATCCCAAATTCCTTGAACTCAACTTTTGGCCACAACATCAAAAGGTACCGTTTATTTTTAATATAAAATTGGTTTTCTTTAGGAGTATTGCTTTTTAGAGCAGTCAGGCACCATCAGTGTTAAATGTGTGTTCATCAACTCTTGCAAATCTTACCTTTAGTTAGGAACAATATTTCTGGTGCTGTCTGCCCACATTTTTGAAAGCAATAGTGAGTTTATCTCCTGTAGGCAGCACAGACAAGTGACTCTGATGGGCACATTCTTCTTGGGGTCTGAATTAACATCCACCTTGGGAAAGGCAGAACTGCCATGTCTGCCAATGTTGAGGTTTGCCACTGCAAGTAGGGAGGTTTACAAAGGGTTTAAATTTTCTAAGGTGTCCACTGCTTAACCTGCTGCATCACTCCATTTCTTGAGTAGCAAACTTTTGAACAGGACAGTTTTACTCTGTTTAAGAGCCTGGTGAGGGTTTTTAGTCAAGGAACAGAATAGATATATCAGAATGCTAAAACAACTGATAGTTGCTCTTATCTGAAGATTAAATAAAATTCTGGGGAACATGAAGAATGTTTCAGAGTATTTGTGAACCATTATCAACTCCTACAACCACAAATGGATGGGATTTAAGGGAGGACCTTACAAGTAGGAATCTTGCTGTTGCATGACCAGCAAAACACTTAAGCACTTCTCAGCTGAAGCATGTGGGTAGTTCTGCTGAATCCACATCTGATTTGCTTGTGAGAGAGCAAATGCTGGAATGTTTTAGGGAACAGGAGCAGATCACTCTGTGACTTTCAGGACTTGACCCTAGTAGTCAAGAAAAGAATTCTTAAAGGAATCCTGCAGATTTGGAGTATAATCCCCAATGGTGATTGCAGGTTTTTGCCCCCATCTTTCTACACTCTTGACTTAATGAACCAGCAGTCACTTTTTTCTGTTACAACTTGTATATATGCATGTGTCTCTTTTACAGTGTCTCTCCCTTTCCTTATAAACTGTGTCTTTAGTAATTTGAAAAGTTTCTTTTGCTAGTGGTAATTCAGTGGCACTGCAGGGAAAATTTGGGTTGTTTAATGGTGAGTATGGGGAGACTTCACTTTTGGGGTGAAGAGAAAACCATATTTAATCACTGTATTTAAATACATTATATAAGGAAATGTAATCTAGAAATTCTAGAATAGGAAAGTGATTTTTTTTCTTTCCCAGTAATGAGTAAGGGTAAAGTGGGTGCTGCCATCTTACATGCATGAGATCAGTAAGATGGAACTTTTATTTTGGATGATTTTGCATCACAAATTAATTAGCTGCATACATGCTGTGTAATTACAATTTTAATGGCATGATCAGGTTGGGAAAAAAGAAAATTGTTTTCTTCATGTCATTGTAGAAAGAATTTGGAGACCAGTAGTATAAATGGGTGAAGAAAATGCCTGATGCTCTTTTCCATTTATCCTAATCTTCCTTTTTCCCAGTTATCTAAACCCTGTTTGTCTGACACATGTACCTGGTCCCATTGGCTGTAAGCAAAATTAATTTTTTTCTTTTTCACTCCTTGCTTAAGTAACAGGACTGGGTGTCTCCTGAACTCACTTTTGCTCTGTGCTTTGCTCTCCTTCCCTTGTAAGTCATTCCATATGTTTATTGTACGTGTCAAATTGTTCAAACTGTTAGTTCTAGATTGTTTTATTTAAGATTTATTTTTAAACTGGCAAGTACAAATTCAGTGAGCCTGCCTCTGTGTGGACCAGTGTTGACACCCTGTGGCTAACTAGATTAAATCACAGAGGAGTATTTAGCAGGGGTGTCCTGGGGGAGATCTGCCAGGCTTTAGCCACTGCTGCAATACAGTAGTCCCATAACTGAGCTGTGTGCTAACTGTGCTGCAGGTTTCTGCTCTCAGTTCCTCAACGGAATAGGGGAAAATAGTGCAATAATATATTGAATAGCAGCTGAATTTTATGGCTGCTTTTCCTTACCCTGATCTGGTACTTTTTGACTGCTTCTGTGCTAAAGGAAGAGCTGGATGCCAAGTGTGCAAAAGCATTACGTGATGGGTGGTGAAGGTGTCTTTCAAACAGTCATAAAATCCGTGTTCTATTCGTTCACCATTCCAAACATTCAGTTACAAAATCTTTAAGTCTTTTTTATTGCTGCTGTGAACAGGGCATTTCTCTGGAAATTCTTGCTATCTAATTTATTTTACATCTGAATGTCTGTCTTTCCACTAAGTGAAGTGCTTCAACCTTAAAGCAGTAAATTCACAGCAGCACCACTGAATGCAGAGACTTTTTAACCACTGATAAAAATATGGATTTTTAATAACATCCATTTGACTTTTACTGTGGATTGAAGGCATCAGGTGAAAATATAAAGCCTTGGAGTTTTTTGTCCTTTTTTTTTTTTTTTCTTCTTATTTAGCTGGGCAATGATGGCTTAAAAACATTATGTACCACTCAATGTACTTTTTATCACTCTTTAAGGAAACTCCATAAGTAAAGCCAGGGAATAAAGAACGCCTCAGAATAACCTCACCATTGATGAAGTCAAAGGCTGAATTTTTGCCAGTAGTTAGTATGTCCATTGAGTAGTCATGAATAGGAAATCCTACCCTCTCCAAGCACTCAGGTGAAGTGATGGTCCTTTTGGCATAATCTCATGGGCTGGCTCACATCAAGACGGGCAGTTTCTTTCTCTCCTTCCTTCAACTTTTAAATGTTAGCTTTTTGGGACATTGCACCCACTGATGCTTCATCCCTTGTGTTATCCATTAAGAATAAACATTAGATCTGTTAAAGTTTCTAGGATTTCAATTTTTTTTTTTATCTGAAGTAATACAAAAAAAAATCTATTTTATTGGGTTAACTGAGGAGTTCTGTGGCTGTATATTTTTGGAAAATACCTAGTTGAGCCTTTTTTCCTCCCTGTGTCTCCATAGGTAATTCACTGCGCCAGTCTTTGAGGTGAAGTTATTTTAATATGGTCTATCTGATATTTTCCTTTTCGTTTTAACCCTTGAGGCTGGGCAGAAAGCTGCCCCCTGTACTGCTCTGTGGGTCCCTGACACCCCAAAAAAGATCCTTCCACTTTAAATTGCACCGTAGTCCAAAAGGCTCTGTCATTTCAAATTTATGCAACCCATGCTGCTTTTGCTGTACTGAAGATTTTTCTTATGGTTTTGAGGGAGAACAGGTCTGCTTTCTGAGCTTTCCACCCTATCTCCCCTTAACCTCTCAAATCTCTTTGCCTCGTTTCAAGTTTCATTACTTATACTTTGACCAGCTTTACTTGTTGCCAGTTTTAGACTTTTGCATTCCAGTTATTATATTCACTTGGGAATAAAAGCTTGGTGTGCTATAAATTTACTTTTCTTTTACAAGAAACAGAATACAGTTCTTTGGAAGTTAATCTATTGTCCCCATTTGTCTGATAACCTTTGGGCTGTTTTTTTCTTTGGGAAAGTGAGTGAAAACATATTTTAGTGTTCTTGTAGTATTTTAGTATAAGAAACCAAAGTATACAGATTTACCGTATTTTTATGTATTCTTGCATGCAAGGATCTCAAAGACATAGCATGTAGAAATTTTTAGACAATGGACAACTAATTTAACCAAAACACAATGTGGATTCTCTTTTGAATTTTTTTTCCTTTTACAATGGGAAAATGTATTTCTTTTCTCTTTAAGTGTGTCACTCTTCATAATCCTTCATAAAACTTGAAAATGTCAGTCATCTAGATAATTGAAAACATATAACAAACTTTAGACTTATATAATTGTTAAATTAACTACTGAGTACATTTAAAGACAAAAATTTATAGCAAAAATGGTTTTTTCCCAAGTATTTTTTGCCTCTAATTGTGCACTAAGGAAAAAAAAATAGATTTTACGGTTAGTGAGGTTAAAATACTCTCTTCTGTTTAGTCTTTCATCTTGAGTTTTGAGAAGATGAACTACCATGTTTATCATACTTATTTTGACCTTAACCTTTTTTTAATGAAAGAGACTTAAAATGTCCCAGCTGGCATGTCTCCCACTGTTTTGAAAAAAAAAAGGAAGAAAGAAAACTTTGAGTAGCTCTTCCTGTGCAGTAGTCGTAGCAGGCTGAATAAAACCATATAATGTATTAGGGAGAGAGTCAGTAATCTGTTATTTGGAGATGGAATTTGAGACATGTCTTGCCTCAGCTTGTTATGAAACCTATGAAGAAACAGTGTAAAAAAAAATTAATAAAATATATTAATAGGTATACAAAATCATTAAAATATGCTTTATTTTTATAATTTTGCATCAATAAATACAATCCCAACAATCATCATAATATCTTTATAAGGTAGTTTGGCTCAGTGCAAGGTTTCTGTACCAGCCCATTAAATCTGAACTAGGACATTCCCTGTGTTTTTAGTGGAATATACAAAATGTGTACCAGCTGGAGATTTGATTCAAGGAGCATTATGTAAACCTCTGTATGTCGCCTACAAAAGCACACTGAAATTATAGGTGAGAATTAGCTCTAGGAATATGTTCTTATATAAGGTTCGAAAGGGCATTGCTTCACATAAATCAGCAGATTCTGCTTTGGTGCAAAAGTAATGCAAAGATTATTAGTTGATGATTTTTTCACGAGTGCATCTTGCACCAAATTGAAAGGAGATGAGGTTATCTTGCTGTCTATATCAGATGTCTGTTTGTGAATATCCTCTGAGAGAATGGAGAACACCTTTCTTCAGATCACTGCCAGACAGATGTGGGAACCAATGTAAGGCCTTCCAGAGAGCAGCAGCATTTGGGCAGAGTCAAAGATGAGAAATAATTCAGTGCCTTGGGTGTTACTCTACTGAAGAGCATTCTCTTCTGGTACTCAAATATGAAATGTATGCTTTTACTTGTTGGCAGTTCCTGCAATTCTAGAAGAGTAAATAACATTTTTCCCTTTGGAACGAAGGGAGAATCAAGCACACATACCCCGCAGCTTATGAATAAGGTTTAGGAGTAAAAGTTTTTGGAACTCCTTATAGGAGTACTTCACCTAAAAGGTGTTAGTAGCTACACACTCTAGCTGTGTATAAAACCTGTGTATGTTGCTGATTATGTTATATGCAGAATTTGAATTTTACCTAGATAAAACGTTCTCTTCTCTTAGAGTACTTAAAAGAGTGCTGTTCATGACTCCATTAAAAATATCCATGCTTTATAGTGAGTGTCACTGCTAATTAGTGCAGTGTAAAGTTCTTGAAAGGCACACATCTTAGCAAATGCATGCCCTTGTGCAACGATGTAACTTGCTGATGTAACAAGGACTTCACTTGATGTGTTCAAAATCTGTAGGAAGTTCCTCTAGATTGTGATGTCAGTATTCCAGCTCTTCATCTCTAATATCTCAGCTTTTCTGACTTTTCATTCGAAGCCCAAATACGGGAGAAGGGAAAATAGATTTGTTTGTTTAACAGGACTGAAGTCCTTTAATTTCTATGTCATGTTTGACATGTGCAGTTGTGGCAATGCCATGGAAGGAGATGTGACTTTGGTCAGTCTTGTGGCATCAGCCTGCTGAGCCCATTTTAACCTGATTGTTAAAAAGGCTATCAGGCAGTAGTATTTTTTTAACCCAGTGTCTTCTAAATAAGAAAGAAGTAAATGAATGAGATGTAATGATCTAAAATGTATTTGCTTGAAAGCTGTCAATGTCCTGCTCACTTAAAAAAACCCCCAAAAAACCTCAAAGAATATTAAAGAAATGTAATATATTTAAGCATTAGATATTCATTACCCTATAGGTAGATATCCTAACTTATTTTTCGCTTTGTGATACTACTTTGGGAGGGATAGGCAGTGGTAAAGTGATGTTTAAAAGCTTGATTATGGTGGCATTATGTAACAGTCACTTTTCAACACAGTTATAGTGTTTCAATTTGCAAATTTTACATACTAAAAAAAATCAGTCCAGCAAGCTGTAAACTTTTAAAGACTTTAAATCTGCCAAATTATAGCCACTTATTTTTGCCTGACATATTTTCAGCTTAGACCCACATAGGAGCTGCCAAACTTGTTTCTTTTCATTACCTGTTCTATGTCTGGCTCGAAGTTTAGATTTTAGAAAATGGAAAAAAGCTGTTTGTGAAATCACAAGGCTCTTGAGCTCTTAGTTTCCTCTTAGTATCAACGTTTATTTATTTAGGTTTGGGCTGGGTTTCAAAAGATTGAAATTGGAAACAGAGAAGGTGACTCTGAATACCATTTATCTGTATGTAAGCGAACATTCAATGTACATTTAATTTAAAAAATTGCTGTTTCCTACAAGAGGGAGATATTTTTCACATTGTTAAAACATTTTTAGAGGTCACTAGGTGGTCATGTCACCAGCAGGGAGTTTTTGTTTGGCAGGCTGCATTAGCAGTTAGTAACAAATGCCTCCCATGATTCTGCGTTCAAACGGAGTTGCTTTGCAAGTAACAAATACTTACAACCTGAGAACTGAAGTATAAAAAGTAGTGACAGGGGAAAATGTTTGGAAATGTAAAACAGCATCTTTAGTGGCCAAATTGGAGTGTTTAGGGAGTTGAAGATTACATATCTACTTTATACTTGAGCTTGGAGTTTACAGAAGCAATAATATTTTCACTACTGCAGTTGTGAGTCTCATCATTTCTAAAGAACTGTAAATTTGCAGCTTACAGAAGTCCTTGGTTTGGGTTGTAATTAACTTTCAATATAATTGTCATCAGATCCTTCACACTTATTTTAAATTTTGTTTCCTTATATGGATTTGCATATTTTATGAGCGCCTGTAAATATTATGACTTAAGTTTCTTCAGATTTAAAATGTTTTAAAAATTAAGAAGAAATTAAACTGAATAGCACCAAATGTGTACAGAAAGTTTGGCCAAATCTACATGGGGAGAGAATGGAAGCCATGTTTGAGAAATTCTTTGTAATCTCTTACTTTGTTGTCTTTCTGGATTGAGATATGGTATGTAAACATTTGCTAGTGAGAGTATAATGGAAATAGTATTTGGAAAGTAAAAGTACTATGAATTGGACCGAAGCTATCAATTTGTTATATATGTAATACAATTCATTTTTCAACAAGTGTCATTAGTTGCTGGAACAGCTAAGGATTTCTTCCCTTAAATGTAAGGTTCATTTTTCCCCTGATGAATGTAATAGAGACATTCTGGTTATTCCTGTGTATAATTTAGGCCCATGTCATCCCACCATGCAAAAGAAATCAGGGAAGGACTCTGCAAGAAGATGATGCCCATGGTGATTCTAATCCAAAGCAACTGCTTGACTCTGGGCTGCATTGATTTGCAGTTAAACTTTGACCCTGGCACATATCCCGTTGCATTGCCAAAATCTCCGCAGTCCCTAGGCTTTACATACTCCAATGTCCTTGACAGGCTGGCTGTATTTTTCATTTAAACTGACCGTGTCCAGAGGGAGAACTTCCTGGGAGGAGAGGATCTGTTGGACAAATTGCCTTCCCAGTTTCTCAGGAGGTGCACCTTCTATGGAGAGTCTCAAGGGATGAGCAAAGCCAGAACCAGGATGAATTGGACACATGTGGTCTTTTCCTTTGGCACCTCAATATACATGTTTCCTTAAAGCAGAGATTTGCACCTCTCCAGGAGAGTCTCTTGTTGATGGACAGTGCTGAAAGTCAGAACAGAGAATACCTCTAAAGGATGGCAGGATGAGCTCTGAGACTAATCGCATCACCTCACCTTTCCACTCAACTTCCCCAGGAAGGAAACTCTAGAATATGAGAGATAGGAGAGAGTTGCTTTGCCCTCTGCTCCCTGACCTTGTTAAAACCAGGCCTGCAGTCTGGATGAGCTGAAGAATAATGTGCGCCAGCTGTGCAGGCTGCATGGAGCGTTGGGAACCAAGAATCTTTGACAAAAAAAGGTGCTTGGAAAGGCACTTTAGGCCAATTAATACCACATGGTGACCTTATGAGGACTAGAGTCTTTGGGGTCCTTTTTCAGAATTAGACTTGGACCAAATCTAGCAGCTGGATTTTTTTCACTCCGGAGGGTTGCTGTGGTTTAGTTAGCTGCACTATCACTTGTCTATATTGAATAGGAAAAGACCATGCCTGGAATTCTCAGTATCTCTATTTTATTATACTCAGAAGACACATTCTGATAATTTTTTCTGGGGATTCCTGGCAGGAGAGATATGAAACTCAATCCTTGCCTCAAGCTCTGCGGTACTAGAGCTCATGCATTACTGTGGTTAGGGCTAGAAGAGGTGCAGGAGAGCATTATCACAGATCCCTGGGCTAGTGATAGATCAAGCAAGGAGCAAAAGACTTGTGTTTCTCATGTGTGAGTGTTGCCTGCTGCTCTAAAACCTGCCAGCAATCTCTCCTGTTCCCTGTTTCAGCATGGACATTCTGCTCAGGTGACCTGCTCTGGCTCCCAGGAGAGATGGTTATGTTTATCTTTGTTATTGTGGGATAGAATCACACAGCACCTGGAGGCAGTGATTTTGTGCTGGATACTGACACAATTTATGGTTACTGAGATTTACTTAAAATGTTTGTTTGACTATGATTTCTCAGATTTATTGATTTTACTGTATTATGACTGCTGGTTTGGTTACCAGATAATGAAATAAACTTAATGATGAGGCACTACACAGAGTAAACTGCTCAGATAAGCTCTGCCAGACTGGTTTGAGGTTTCTCCAGTTTGTCCATGAATTGTCTGTGTGCAGCTAGTGGAACTGGAGGTGCTGGGGGGCATGGGGCAGAGAATTCAAACCAGGCATCTTCCTGGCTGAGTGACAATGCTGGCACAGCTGCAGGGGAGCTGGTGGGACTGAGATTAAGGGGAAGTGGCAGCAGAATCTGCTAAAACAGAAGACAGGTGGGAACAGCCTGGGGTTGTGAACAGGAAGGGTGTCAAGCTGGATCACTCAGTGGGACATTACCCCCTGAGATTTTCAGATGCAAAAGGCTGGCAGCTGGTGATATTGATTACAGTCAAATGGAGAGAACTAAAAAATTACTCTTCCTTTAGTATTCCAGATTTATCCAAAATTCACTGGCTGACACCAGGATTTGGTTATAACCAGTAAGAGTTATTCTACCTGTTGAAAAAATAGGTATTGAGGAAATACCTATTATCACTTCCTCCTACTGTGCATATGTCTTATGCACTGCATTGATTGCAGAGAAATAAAAATAATTTCCTCTATTCTACGATGGCTGAGACTGTGACTTCTTAGAAAATATATTTTGGAGGTATTGTCAACACATGTGAAGCTGTGTTCCCATGCACTTTGCTGATTTGCTTTTCACTTAGGTAGTCAGCACTGATGTGATGAGCTCCTTGTTCTTCAGCTCTCTTCTAGCTTCGAGCTATTCTGCTTCCTGTAAATGTGAACTGAATATGTCAGCTTTGATAAACATCATATGGACTCTGTTCCTCCCAAACAATTGTAGCTGTTAGTAATTGTTCATTACAGAGTAACTTCCACCCATGTTCGGAAGCATGGAAGTAATTTGGGAAGCAACTTGCTTTGTTCTTTTGTACTCATATAATACCAATCTCTGCCTTAAGGATAAGCTCAAGTCAACCTCAACTGTAGAACTGTGAGCAGTGTTCATAAAGTAGTTTTAGAATGAGTGGAACAACCAAACCAATTATGTCTTTGCCAGGTTTTTAATACTTGAATGTAGTTTTAAATGTTTTAAATACTTTATTTATTAGGTTTTTACATAGTGTTTCCTTCTTTTAAAAATACCTTAGTTCTTTGTTAACTAAAACTTTGTTTTCTGTTGTTAAATCACAGGGTTTTGTAATGAATACAATAATCTGTATACTTTTTTCTTTTTTTGGAAAAAGTAAGGCAGACATACATAACATACCTTAGGGCCCTGTCGCTGTTGAGCAGCTAGCAGAGTAAAGAACTCAGTTCTCAGTGGCAAGAAGGAAAGACCTTTATTGTTTTGATTTCATCATATATATAGAGTTTTCAAAAGTCACCCAGATTGGTCAGTCAAAAACCTCCCCCTAGGCCTGATTGGCCAGGCCTGCACCGTCCAGATCTTGGGACACTGTTTTTAATAACATCCAAACTTTATCTTTATTTATAAAACACAAAAAGAATTCTCATGGGAAGACCTGCGCTAGCCACAGCGCCCAATCTTGACGTGAATTTTTGATTTTGGTTAATCTTCTAGTCCAGAAAGGCTAATGTTGCATTCTCTCTTTCAGCATTTTTTGGCAAGTTTTTGTGTTACCGTCTTATTTGGGCAAGGATTGTTGTAGCCAGCTAGCATGGTTCTCATGTGCTTTAAAGTAATGTCTAGAATATTTAATATAGTTTTGTATTCTGAGAGTGTCCATTTTCTTTTGCATTGCAGAGCACCTTCAACAGCAGAATTGGTTGTTGAATTTGAATTTGTTGAATTGGTTGTAGTGACAAAGTAGATTCCTTTTGTGCAGCAGGAAAAGAAAAATCCTACACATACTTTCGTATCTAGACTTTGATTTGGTTACTTCTGGCTCCTCTGAGCAGCTGAGGTGCCATTATTTCCTACCACCTGCACTGAATCTCTGCTCATTGCAGAAATTAACAGCTGCTGTTTCATTTCTCATGGCAGTGGCACTTCTATTAGCATTCCTCCTTCCAGTGACAGCTCATCTGAAAATGGATCACGTTATTTGTGTGACTCACAAGGCCACCCGGAGCGCAACTTCTGCCAGCATTTTCCATAGCAACTACTTCTTAGGCTGATTCTGCCACAATTCTTTCCAGATGTGCTGTTGACTCAGGTAGTGTTCAAAATCCTGCTCAGAAATATCTTACTTGTTGTCTTGGATTCTAGAGCTCATCCAGGATTGCTGCAAGTGCACAACTTTGTGCACAGTTGAAAAAAGATCAAATCAACCATGGGCATGCAGAGGCCCCAGAATATGTCCTTTATTTGATTCTAAAGAATGTTGTTTGTTTTTTTGGACTTAGCTGAATTTGGGTATTTTTCCAAAAGCACTGTTGATTTTTGTTAAGTGAGCAGTCCATATTTGGGTTTTGGAATTTATAGATTTTTACTGTACCATAGCCACTGTAGAAATTTAACAATCTTTATTACTTCAAATGTTCTTACAAACATACCTCTTGTAAGACTATCCCTGGGGAAACCTGATTTTATTATCTGACCTGTGTTTGGTAGCTGCTTCAGAAAAAGTTTCAATACCTTCTTTTCCTACGAAGATTCACCACAGTTAATTTAACATATCATGAGAATGACCAACAAGACTTGTTACCTTCTGACCCAGGCCTGGCTGATAGCTTGAGAAGGGAGTGTTCTAACTATGGAAAGAGATGGTAGTTCAAATACTGACAAGAAAAAAAAACCAGTTTGATTGACCTACCCAATGAACAGTAAGAACCAGATAGGTTTTTTAATTCTAATTCACTGATTTTAATAATTTTTAAACTATCATCAAGTACTGATTTTCAGTAACCAATGTAGTCATAGGTATTAAGTAATTTTATTATCAATTTTTGTAGTAGAATTTTACCTAACTTGAGCTTAGCACAAAAGCAAACCTTTTTTTGCCCTGAATAAAAGTCCTTCAGTTTAAGAACTTTTGCTAAAGACTGACAGAAATATTACTGAAATCAATAGGAGCTTCCTGTGTTAGTCTAGTACGATGTGCAAGAAGTTTATTGTTTATCAAGAATAAGCATGCTACAATTCATTGTGGAACTCTCTTAAAATATCAAAGTCCTGTTATTTCAATTGTTATGAATCCTTATTGCCATCCTGACAATGTCTTGTGAGCTCCAAACCTTCTCTCTGATACACTTCAGATATACTTGATGCCTCTCTAGTCTGCTTTGAGAAATTCAGCACAAAGTGTCTTCCCTGTGAGCCAGTGTGGGTTATTTTACAGCTCTAAGAATGTACATATGCATTTTTTTTAATGTTTCCTTAGTCAGAAACAGATTCTGAAGCATTTAACCCACCAAAGAAGATCAATGAGCAAACTTCTTCATGCAAAGTTGAATCATATGAAGTCTTCATGCTTCTGGCAATGCTTGTGAATAGCTCCATTAGCAGGGAAGTCATATAATTAAATGACATCATGTGGCATCCTATCTCTTTAATTCCCAATCTTTTAAGATACTAATTAGAGAAATATTTGTGTGCTGCTAATTTCCTCTCTCCTTCCATATAAAATATCTTGTTCCTACTCCAGGCTCTCATTGTCTTTACTGATGCTTTTCTATTTCATAGTTATTAATTTCATATGCTGTATTTTGGGTATGCAGTGTTTTATTAAAAATGAAGTTGCTGGGTTTTTTTCCCACTGAGATAAAATGATGGTGGCAGGGTTTGAATAAATATTCTCTGCTGAAATGCTCTTAGGCACTTAGGTATTTAGATATCCCATACCTGAAGGAATTGTGGCCTGCTAGTTAGAGAAGAAATAACTTATCTTCTTCACTCAGGTGTTTAACAACTTTTTTGGGTTTTTTTGAAATGTTAGCTCCAATAATTGGTGGTGTTAATACTTGATTTTCTGTGGCTCTTTCCAGTAGTTCCAGATACAATGAAATTGTCAGAAATGATATATTAAACCTTTCCCTAGCAATACCTTATCAAGTAGGCAAATTTAACAAAACCATAGTCTTTTAAAATAAAAATTCTGAGTTGTAATAGTTGGTAGAATTTCCTGATTGGTAGTGTCAAATTAAGCAATGTAACTTTGAACACTTACTCATCGTGTAGAAATAAGTAGTGAATGTCATTATGTTATTGAAGGTAATGACGTTTCTGACTTCACAGATCTAAATTTAAAGTTAAAATATGAAAACAGCCTTTTTGGGGTGTGTGTGTGTTGGGAGTGTTCAAACATCTAAGGAAGTTCTTGGTGTGAGGTTCACATACAGAGTTGTACTCTCACATGGAATTTATATGGCACTGCTTTTCACTGGTCTGACACCCTGTTTTGTGAGTGAGCATTTAATCTGTGCCCTCAGATCAGTTATCAAATATGAATTATGCACTGCCAAGAGAGTGCATTCTGGTAATTCTAAGTGTTCAGGCAGTTTTAGTTCTCAAAATTGCCTTCTAATGCACTGAAAAGCCCGAGGCGTAAATTCTAATATCTATTCATACTGATTTCTACATTTTGTTTCACAATGGAGCTAATTACTCTCTGTGATATATTTTCAAGTTTAATGTGTTCTACATTGGATTTTATGAGTTTTGGTGTGTTTGTTGTTCAAAGGGCAGCTCTTTGCAGCATTACGGAAATTAGAAGGAAGACCTTAAGTTATTTCTTTCAAAACCAGCTCAGTCTTTTTCTTAAATTTCCAGTGGAAAGGAAGGAAATAGATTTTTGTATAATCTTATTTTAGTGGATAATTTTGTGGTCATCGTTTATTAAAAGTTAAAAAAACTTTTTCTTTGACACTGATTCTTTGACACAACAATCTACTTTTTAACAAATGGCTATTTGGAATATATTATCAACTCAAAATTAAGGACAGGTTACAATTAACAAAAGTTAATAAAAAACAAAGGTTGGGATCTTTATAATACTGCATTCCTGCATCTCAGTTCTGTATGTCTTTGACTCAAATATTTTGAATTCTCTGCAAATTCATTAAAACCATAGAAACTCCTAATAGTAAGCTTAAACCTTTATTTGGCAGTTCAAAAACATTATGAAGAACTATATTCTGAAGATCAAACCATTCCTCCTCCAAAGCACTTTTATCTTTGTCTTCTATAAACACAAAAAGCAGTGCTGAAGGATGAGGGGGCTGACAGTGACAGATTACCTATGGGTTTGTTTTCCTGTTTAACTGAGGTGGACCCTGTGCAGTGCCATGTTGTGCTGTAACACAATCCCATGTGCTCAGATCCCATTGTTCTTCTCCATTTCTGCACACTTTGGGCTGTGGCATGAGGCAGGCAGAGGGATTTTATCCAAGGGTTGGTGTCATTCCTGTGGAGAATCAAACAAAGCCAAATGAACACCACGAGTCAGTTCCAGTAAAAAGCTGCAAAACCCAGGAATAATTGTCATCTAATTCCTTCTGCTGTGCTTTGCAGGACTGTGAATTCTTTTTTGCTCTGCCTTTCTCACCCAATTTGAGGCTTGTTGCATCTACTCCTGTGTGAGCAATGCTGCCTCTTTGGATGAAATGATAATGCAGTGGTTATTGAAGCATGATCTATGAAACTATGATGTAATTGCTTTCACAAGAATGTCATTTCTGGGGGGTCTGTTTTACTTACCTGTCATTTCTAAAATATAAATTACTGAGACATCAGAAGTGCAATGTTATAGGGCTTGAAAAGTTCCAAGAATTCAAAGGGCAGTTGAGTGGCTACTTCTTGAAAATTACCCCCATAAATGGGCATGAAGTTCTTCCTTTGCCCTTTAAAATCTGGATTATTTTTGTTTGCTTAACAAAGGACCTATGTGCATATTTCAAATTGCTGTTAAAGAGGAAACAAGTGAATAATTAGAAATAGCCAGTGTAAAGGCAATGCAGTTACTGGTATTTGTAAGTAGAGGTGTGATTATGGGAGTTATGGACTGTGGCTCTGGTAGGTGAAATGGAGGAAAAGGACAAATGGTTAAGGAAGGTGACTTTCAAGAAACTCCTCTGAGATTATTCGGAATCAGGTCTTCTCTTTTCCTTCTTTCCATTTACTTTGAAATTTTGCTGTAGGAACAGGTGAATGTTCCCATTTCTCCTTGATTTAATCTAATATACATCTAATACAGGTGTAATATAGAGACTGTTTGGTGTCTGTCTCACACAGCATAAGCACTGATGTTTCATCCTCACACCTGCTTCCAGCAGAAGACTTAATCAGATGGAAAATTCAAGATTTGATAACTCAGATAAAGTAAGGAAAAGTGCTTGGTGGGTTGGAGTGTGGGGTGGGCTGTGTAAGAGCAGGTCTCACCTTTTTCTCTCCCGCCCTTGATGGAGCAGCCCTTTCCTCCTGGTGTGTTTGGGCTATGGAACATCAATAGTGGTCTGTGTTTGCTTTTAAGGGAACCAGGACAACTCAGAATGCCATTTCATGATGCCTTTTTCTTCTGAAAGTATTTCAAAGGGGTTTGTTCTTTGCACAGAGTGCAAGATAATTGTTCATTTAAAAGGACTGATCTATAAATGTGCTTTTCTAAAGCAATTGGAGAGATAAATTTTCTGTCAGAAAAAGCTTTAAAATACCAATAATATTCCGAAGTTTATTTTCTAAGATGCATGCACATCCATAATGGATTAACAGCATGTTTTAACAAACCATTTATTTGCTTTAGGAGTGACAGAGAGAAGCTGTTTCAAACAGGATCTCTCATCACCGTCTATCTCTAGTCACCTCCTACTGAACTTAAGGTTGAATACTGGGGGTCACGAGGGAAAGAAAACAATAATTAAAGTGAAAAAGGTGATTGAACTGGTTCTTTTGTCCTTCAGTACAATTAGCATGTAAGAAGCTGGCTGAGCACTCTACTGTATATCATTAGTTCAAACATTTCTGACTTGATTTAGCTTTAATAGTGACTTTTTAAATTGCATTTCTGTATTTTGTGGAGAACAGCTTAAGCAGTAAAAGCAGTAAAAGTTCTCATTAGAAGGTCTTGTTCCTATAAATCTTAATCTTGGAATTCTGCTAGGTTAGAATTGGACTGTTTCTAAGAACTCACCCCACCTCCCAAAAAGTTGTCATGGGTTCTTTTATTAAAGCTCAAAAAATTATTCTTAGACTAACAGAGGTGGGGAGTAAGGCAGGAGTGTTTACAGAGCTCACTTCTAAATTGACTGTGATAAGTGGCAATGCAATGTATTATGATTAGAGGTTTCTGGGAGACTCTTTAAGAAGGTTAACTGCAAGGCAGCTCTCAAAAGAAAGCATTTATCTTAGTGGTCATCCTTCAGTGTTTTATACTACTGAGATTTTTTTGTGGGTGGTTAGAACCATTTTTTTGTGTTTTATTAGCTGTATCTTGAATACCTCCTACAAGCTGAATGACAGTTTAGGGTTATTAAATCTGTTCTTAGTACATTTTTTTATCCTTAGTTAATCTTGACTAAATATATGCTAGTGAGCAACCCTTTTTTCTCAGTTGTTGCCCATATTTGTTAAAGAAATTATTCCATTTGACGTTTGTTTAGGCTGAAGTTTGATAAAATACTGTATACAATATACTTTTTCAGTTTGGCATTCAACAGAGACTTTCATGGATTTATTTCTTCTTGCATTATCTTATCTTTCCTTCTAGTATGCTAAGACTTCCTTTTCATATTAAGTAATTTTTTTCACTCAGGACAGATGCTTTCACAAATGCAAACTCTGTGTGTGTCTTGCTAGAGATCTGTAAGATTGCATTTTTCAGGTGTTAGGTAACATTTATAATTGAGTTACTTTACTGTCATCTGCCTTCTCTAATCCTATGTAGAGTCATTTTTTTTTTAAATCCAGATTGTTCTTAAACACTACTTCCAGCAACTTTGCTAAAAAATTTGTATTATTTTATACTTTCTGTTTGTTTAAAAGCTATCTCTATTCTCAGATCAATAATTGATCAATCCTCCAAGGAAAGGAATTTTGTATTTGACTGTCACTGAGGAATTGCCATTATCATTACATCTTGGTGAGATGGGAGGAAAAAAATTTGCTGCTTCTGCAATTTATAGACATTACTTCTTGTTCTGTGGGCCATGAATATAGAAAGGTTTTGTTTCAATTTGACATAGCATTTAATGTTCTCATTATCATGTTGCCACTCACTATTTATTGAAGTTTTTCCCAATGTTTTCTCATCAATAATTTCTCTGCCCTTTCCCAAATTTTGCAGAGTACTGGATTGAGTATTTCAGCTAAGACCTTTTGTGTAGATCGAAAAGACTCACTTCTGCCTTGCAATCTATTTTAATTTTTGCTTCTCAATACGATATTTACCTTATTCACATCATTAATATGGAGTTTCTTCTTAGTTTTCTAGACAGCATCTCTTTGGTTTGTAAAGACCAATTTTATTCCTGTCTTCATGGCACTTGAAAATCCTCCCATTCTGAAGCCTCATTGAAATTTAATAAGTAGATTTTCTAGTCCATCATTGATTAGTTAATGAAAACATTATACCAACTGGAATCCTGAATGGTTTTGCATAGAACCCAACTCGTGTAAAGAAATTAATTCCTGGCCATTAGGGTGGGAGTGTTTCTTTCATCTATTCTTTTGCATTTAATATGAAGTGACATTGAGTACAGTAAGATTTTTGTGCAAATTTTCATGGTACTTCTTAGGGGAAGCAATGGGACCTTATGACCAATTTCCTCAGCTGTGAAGATGCTTTTTAAGAGACTGTTGTACTCACTGTCTCTATAATCAGGAGCCTTGCCTGAGGTTGCTGTGGGTAGTTGGTTGTTGCAGTCAGCCTTTGCCGGGAGAGGAGAAATTTCATTTTATAAATTTTGCTTTTCAAGAGAAAAGTTTTCCCTCTTCTCTTGGCAATGAGCAACATATTATAGTAGAAGATACATAATTTGGAAATCCTAGGAATTTATGCAGGTGAAAGGAAAATATGCAGAATAATTACCAATGTGAAGCATATGCTTTTAGGTTTAATACATATTTTTTAATCTGAGAGTTTACTTATTTTTACTGTGAACAGTTAGAGTGGTTTTTTTGGTGGGGTTTTTTTTTTTTTGTGTTAAAAGGACTACCCTGTTATTTGTATAACAGATTAGTTTGCCAAAAAAAGAGAGGAAAAACTACTAATAACAAAAGGGATTACTCTTTCTAAATATTACTGTTAAAGAATGTCATTTAATCCACTGCTCTAATAAATTATTTTAAAATGTATTTTATTGCTATAATTTATTAAACAATAAGGAGACATTTTGGCTGCAAGCAGTGATAACATCTCTGTAGAACTCTATTTGGATAGCCATTCTTTTCCCTGACACAGTAGATAATTAGGAATTATAAATTATGCTTACACTCTTAGGCACGTTAGCTGAGGGCATATCAGACTGTATGTTGTTCTTGGTGCCAGTTCAGGTCTTGATTTTTCAAAAATTCTTGCACTGAAACTCATGATGAGTGTCATTTTCTAGTGGCAAAGTAAAAGTGGGTGACTTACCTGAAATATTTAGATTACAACCTTGCCACCAGTTTATGTTTTTGAATGAAGTTTACTTCATGTTTGTAGGTGAGAAAATCATTATTGCCAGCTGCTTTGCTGGCATCTTAACCTTGTTCCTAGAGACAGGATAATCTCATTTCAAATGTTTGCAGCAAAAGCAGTGATGTTAGTTTTTTAGCAAGATCACTGGATAGCTAAAATAATTTGCTTCTGTCCGTGAGGTTTTGTTCTTCCATAGGAAACTTGAAGTATGATGAGAGGCTAGCATAGAAACTTTCACAGATGTGGGTAAACCAGTGTGCAATATGTAATAAATAGGATATGATGATGTACAAATCCTGACCTGTCCTGAGATGCAGCTTCAGGAATACTTGGATCTCTTCACTTCCAATGCCTTAGAGGTGTGGGCAAGGTCTTTTCCACCTCTGTCTTGCAGGGATTCAGGGGGCTGCATGCTAGTCCTAAGGGACGACATGGGTTTCCTCAGGTGCTCTGTCACAACCTGCATCTTCATTCTGGACTCTGAAAAATCATAATGAAAAAAAGAAAAACAATAAAAATAATAGTGAAATAATATTGGCCTTCTCTGGCTTCCCTCTCTACAGAAGTATTTAATTAATAAGGATTTAAGCAACCAACGTATCATTCATTAGGATATACAGTCCTGTTTGCCAACCTCTTTTTAACCCAGATACCTGGTTAAATGCCACTTGTATTTGAGGTTATTGCTGGTCAGATTATCCATGATAATAAACATGGACAATGTGCTGACACATCCAGGGGTCTGTCTGTGCAGACAGGTGCCAGCTTGCTGTGCCCATGCTGGGCAGGCTGTGGGAGTCTCTTCCAGCCTGGGAGCCACCAGTGCCTTGTGTGGCACCATGCTGAGCTAAAGCACCTTGTCTCCAGAAAAGGGAGCTTTTGCAGCTTCTGAACAGAGGCTGACTCGTGGTTGTGTGGCTCCAAGAGTGCTGGCAGTGTGAGTTTGCATTTGGTGTGTTCATCATTCCGCGTGGCTGAGGAAGGAGTTCCACAGAAATCCCAACCCCAGCACTGCCCAGTTGTCTCTCCATGTTCGTAGGTTTAAGGCCTCCCAGCTCTACTTAAAATAACTATGAAGATGAGATTTAAAAACTACTTTGGCAATAATTTTGGGAGGCCAGTTCAAACCTAGATGTGCTGTGGGTTTGATTCAGGTCTTGGAAGGTCTCCGTGGACCACTTGTGGTGTCATATGGCAGCAGCTATTTCACATGACTGGGAACCATCATTTCCTGCAAGTGTTTGATAGGAGTCATTATTTCCTGGAATAAAGTGTTTGGTTACATATTTTCCCAAGCTAGGAAAATCCCCATCAGCTGAGAAAATGTATGCTGGGGTCTGCAAACTCTTGTGGGTTTGGGGCTGCAGAATCCAGAGTGCACATTTTTCAAAGCATGCTGGTTGACTGGCTCTCCTCTCCCGTGGAAGATTTCACCTCATCTGTTACTTTATAGTGCAGTGGAGAATGTTAAACAGCTGAACAATTAAGATCACAAGAATGTGTGATCATTTTGGCTGGCAAGGCAAAAAATATGGATGTGACTGAATCCAGTTGTCAGATGTTGAAATGATACCAAATAATTCAATAGTTCTGACTCTTCCTCACTAGTCAGGTTTGTGTTTTTAGTGCCAATTTAGAGGCAGTGATGTGATCTAAACTTCAGAGGAGAAGTAAAATGTCAGTATAGCTTCATGTAGTTTTCAAATCAGTCTAAGCCTTTTATTTAATTTTTGGCTTTTTACAGATGAAAATATTATGGAATAGATATTGTATTTGAGCACAACACATGAACAAACTGACAGTCTTTTACAAATTTCTACACTGCAATTTTTATGCTTTATTATGAGGCTTATAAAAAAACAGTATATACTTACGTTTCATTTCAAATTAGCATTATGGATCTGCAACCCCTCTGATATATATATCTATATTTAATATTGGTTATTTAAAATAATTCATAGCTGTAATTTAGACTGTTGGAGTCTTGTGACATTCTCTTTTAAACATCATTTAACTGAGATTTGAATGAAGAAGACAGAATAATAAACTAGACTATTAAAGTGCATGAATAAAATGCAACTGTTTATCTAAAATTGATCCATGTCACATAACTTTGACTGAAATAAATGGGTTGTTTTTCTTTGACTCCATCAGAAATATTGTCCTATAAATATTTATATTAATACATTAGGAACTTTGAAATAAAAGTGAAATAACTTTCTTGACATTTTTGCTGGCAAGCAAAGGACTGTGAGAATTCCAAACTTTTAGCTCACCTTGACTGTATGAAGTTCATGAGCCATATTCTTACATTTATTAGCAGTTGGAGCCTAAGGTTAATTTATGGTTCATTTATCCATGTTTATTTTTTAATGATTGATCTTATATGGTTCTGGGAAAAGGCACAGGCCATAACATATTCTTTTCTAAAAGCTATTAGCTATTATGTGCTTTTTCTTGGCTGATAAGTCATTGAATACATTGCAGGAGGTGAATATATTTCTTTTATTTATGAAATTAAAGGACAGAGTATGGCCTTGCCAGAGAATGAGAATTTTAGGGTGTAAGATACTGCAATATCTGTGCTTATAACTGCATGTTGTAAAAAATGGCTTTTGTCTTGTGTGCTCACTATTTATGGTGTGCCCCTGTGAGTGTCTATGAGATCCCAAATATATCTGAGTGCTGGGAGAAGCTGTGTGCTCTGTGGAGATTGAGGGGTCAAGATTGCAAAGGAAATAATTTCTCATGAACAATTAGACCGAGAAACTTATATTTTACTTCCAGAAATGTATTTTTGTGTTGACACAGTGAATAATAATAAATCAATAGGAAAACATGTAAGTAAATATGAGGAAGATGCCCTGACATTCCTGCACTGAGATCTCCAGGGTACCAAGTTAACAGGATAATATAAAAATTTGTTTTTTATCTGTATCCCTTTGCTTGCTGTTGTTAAATCTCTACAATTTGTACAATTTGAGTAAGTCAAAAGAGATTTATGGAAGATATTCTAGAATTCAGGAAAGTGTAATGCAAAAAAAAAAAAAATTTAAAATTCACAGAACTATTGTTAGATATATTATAGTAAAATCGAGAGATAAATGTTGTATGAAGTAAATAATGAAAAGTATATAAAGAGAAATTTTGGCTAATCAGTTTATTTTGTGATTTGGTTAGACCTGACAATGTTTGCTATTTAGAGTATTCAGAAGGTAGGTGATTGTTCTCCTAGTGATTGAAAGAAACATCTCATATAGTGTGATATAGTAGTATATATTCTGTTTTAATGAGAATGTAACAATTTTTATTTTATTTTATCAGACAGGAAGCTTTGCTTGCTGCAATTAGTGAAAAAGATGCAAATATTGCCTTGCTTGAGCTGTCTGCTTCAAAGAAAAAGAAGACCCAAGATGAAGTAATGGCTCTTAAACGAGAGAAGGACAGATTAGTACATCAGTTAAAACAGCAGGTGGGGAGACATTAATTTTCATACTTCCATGGCAACAGAAAGCTGACATTATTTTCATTTGTACTGTTTTATTCTGAGCTCCAATTGGAAGTGTTCAAGCCAGGTCAGACAGGTGACAGCAGCTGCAAAAGGTGGGATGTGTTCCCTGGAAGTGTTTATTGCTTCTCTGGAGTTGTTAAGAGTTAGCTGCATGTTTGTTTAGCTCATATTATATGTAACATGTTGTTTTCCCTCTTCATATAGTTTCCAACCTTCTTAACTCTGTGAGAGAGGAGAGCAGATGTTCTTTACATAAAGCAAGATCTGTCTGTTCTCTTGACTCTCTTTAACCTCCTTCTGTTCAGTTATTTGCTTATCTGCTGTGAAATAATTGTGTTTTCAGAAGGTTTCAGGCTTTCTGAGAGGTTATCTAGAAATTGTGATTCTCCATAATATAAATTCTCAAATGGGTAAAAATCACTCTGTCTTCAACACTATAAGTCATTTGAGGTTTAAATAAAAACCACTTAGTTAAAAACCTTCTAGAAATAGATATTTTTGCTGTTCCAGCTGTGATGCAGTTGTGTCTCAGGTCAGTCAGCTGGCCAGGAGATATTTCACCCAAAATTTATATGATAAATAGGCAGATGTGCTTCATGATTTTTATCACTTCATCTGTGCTGCACCAGAGCAGATGATGTTGAGTTCCAAATAATTTTAGGCATTTTTATTTTGGTTTGCTTTGGAAAAGACAGGGAAGGTATTTTCTTTTTCAGATTTTTTTTTTTTTTTTTTACCTTCATCTTAGGTTACGGAAGAGTAAATGAATACAACAGTTTGCTATGTTCCATGATACCTGTCATGGATTTTTTAAAATGTTCATCAGAGACCTGGGCAACTGTTTTGTTGTTGTGCTTGTCTTTGTTTGATGATGTACTTTTAAGCTATTGCTGGAAAGTGTTCAAAACATTCATAACTTTCAACAGACGGAGCAAAGCAACAGCAGAGGAGGATTGCTAGAGAGGCATTGTGTTGGATAACTTCACTTAGAATTGTAACCAAATACTTCAAATACCTCCATTATTTATAGTGATAAAGATCTTCAGTAAAGCTATTTAACTAGATTAAATTGATGCCAAAATAATCTCCCTGTTATCTCAGACACCACAAAAAAAGAGTCACCAGGAACAGGAATGTGGTTTAACTAGGTCACCACTTTATTACACTCAGGAATGATCTGATAATAGAGCTTGTAGGCTTCACTCAGACTTCTTTAATCCCTTTGGTAGGACCCAAGAGGTTCTTCCCCAGAGGTTTCCCATGTGCATCCACACAGAGGCTGTGCTGGGCTGGGGGCAGGATGGGTTCCACCCTGGGGGATAAATCCCCCCAGTTCCTCAGTTTCCCTGAGAAATGCTCTCTTGATGTGTTTCTGAGTCGCTGGAACTTGAGGGAATGATCACCTGCAGTATCACTTTTTTCCCTCTGGCCTGATTTGTCCCATGCTCCATTTCCACAGCTGTTACACTGCTGAAAGAGAGAATTCAAAAAAGCTCAACTTCTCCAGCCGAATGTGATCATCAAAGGAGAAATATTTATAAATGTTAGAGGATGACTCAGTAGATAATGCTAAACATTAACATGAAGCCCTAAATCCATCCCTGTTTGATGCTCTAGGACGAACTTTTGCTTTGAGAGGCAAAATAACATGTTGATCCACAATAAAAATCTATATTCCTCTCATTTATATCCACATTTTCTGGCCTTTGGGAGTGTCAAACACATTGTGAACTGCTCTTAAGACATTGATTTTGAAGTAATTGGTCACGATTTTTCACACTGCAAAAGAAAAAGAGGCATCTTAAAGAAATGAAATATCCCACCTTTGCTGGGAAATGAGAATATTTATGATTTATTTAATTAAAGCTACAGATAGGCATATCATATTTTAAAGATTGAAATGTTATTTATATGAATGAGTTGAGCTATCTTTTAATGGATTGTGACTGTGTGAGTTTAAGTAAAAGTTCTCTTATTTTTAAGCTGAAAGAAGAGAATTGTTTTGATGTCAAAACCTAGATAACCTAGAAAAATTATTTATATCACAGTGTATTCAGCTGTAAAATTAGTAGTAGTAATGCTGACCTCTGTGTTGCAAACACATTTTCACAAGAAACAAATATATTTAATTCTAATGACTTAAATACAATTTAGCAGCTGCAATCTGTCAGTTACATATTTATTGTTTAGTGCTTTAAATAAATGGGAAGCATAGTAATGCACTCCCAGCAAAACAAACCCAAACCACTGGAATTGCTTTGATTCATACACCAAATGCTGTATTGTGAGAGCTATAGAACTCTGTAGTAGGCTTTAAAAACCCTTTCAGAAATACAGTATTAAACAAAATCACCATGTGGGCTTGGCTGAGTGATTACATAATGCGTATAATCACCCTGGCCAAGATTCCTTTCGAGAGTTCTGAGAAGCTATTTTTAGATAAATTTGTACAGTGATGCAATCGTTCATGAAATAATTAGCTAAAAGTCCGTTTTCAGAACATCTCAAGGGATTTTGGTAAGAGCAGAAGACACTGCTATGTTACTGATTCTTCCTGAACTTGGACACTGCAAGAAAATTTCCCAGTTGTCTCTTTTTGCTTTTAGGATATAGTGCCAAAAATGTGAGTGCAGTTGGCCAAAATGCAAGGTCTTCTAACTCCTTGAGAGCATTTTATTTTTCTTCTCAAAACATGAAATTAGAAACCTTTCCAGTGCTTTCAGGGCTGCAGGTGTACAGAATACTCTGGCCAGAGGCAAAGCTGGTGTTTGGCAGACTTCTCAGTCTATTAGTTCACTGCTCTATATTTCATCACATCAACATGTTGCTAATGCAACAAAAAGGGTGAGAAACAATCAAGGAATTTAAAAAATGTGTGTAATCACACTTGCTCAGGAAACTAACTACTGGCAATATTTTCTCCTGCATGCAATACACAGAATTATTTGTTAATTACCCTGTAAATATTTTAAAGAGCACTTTCATCAGCAAATGAATAAAGTGGGATTGGAGGCAGTGTGTTGCATTCCATATACTGTTTTAGTTAAGTACTTCAGAAACAGTGCTACTGTGATATTATGGTGGTGACATCAAGCATTCAAGAGTAACAAGATACCCTAAGTTGTATTTTTCGTGGTAGATTAATTCAGCTTTATTACACTTTGTACTTTATGATATTGAAAATGTTTGTATTACTGTATGATAAAAAGAACATGATTAGAAATTGTGATTGTGATTATTCTGGCAGCCCAAAATGTTGTGTAACACTGTGAGTTATTTAATTGCATTTAAGCTCTCTATGTGTTTAAGAAGCATGGGAGCAAAAAAGTCTTGCAATGCTTTCTTACAGTGCCTGTAGACATTGTCATCTGTAGCACTTGTGAACAGGAGCAACTCTGCTGTTGGTTCCTAATCAATGTTGCTTCAGTTTCTGAAATTGTTAAACTAATTTAATTTTCCTGATTGCCTTGAATTTCACAGATGGGAATATTATAGGACAAGATAAATTTATTGTTACTGTTGTTGTTCTATATTATTGCTATTATTGTTGTTATTGCTGCTATTGTTTTTGCTGCTGCTGCTGTTGTTTACACAGATCTGCTTCTGAAAGGGATTCATTGTACACTTGAATCCAAGTCTTACTGCACAAAGAATAGAATCCATGTTATGAAGCCATTCACATGGGTACTGCAGACATAACTGACCACTCTGCTGCTTTTTTACCTCCTCTGTTTATGCTGTTTACTATTGCTCATAATATTTGTCTTGTCCAAGCTTTAAGCACCTAATTTTGAACAGAAGAGTAGTCTGAGGCCCTTAAGTGTTAGTTTTGTTTTTGTTACGGTTACACTACATAAGTTCTTTGTTTATTTTGGACAGGGAAGAATAGATGTTCTAATAACTTCATATATTGATGATAATCAGTCTGATTATTTTTTTCCTTAAAATTTCTTGGAAAATGTAGTAAAATGGCTTTTCCTCTCTGATTTTAAGTGTGGCTGTTCAGATCCCATTTATGTCAATACAAGGAGCTTATGCATTCAGTGGCCTTACTGTCTTAAAAATCTTTTTAGTTTATACTTTCCTGTTAATTTAAAAATATCCTAAAGGAATTTTTCTGCATGTCTTAACATTGGGGTCTCTTCTCTTAGTTTTTAACCTGATTTTTTTAATCTGTATTCTTGAATGTGGGTCATTAGAATTATTACAATTGAATTGCATCTCAGTTTTGCAGATTCCTGGGGGATGAAAGGGCAGAGTGCCTCTTCTCCCTGCAGCTCAACACAGGAGGGGCACAAGCTAGGAAAGGGAATGTGTGAGAGTAGCTGAAAGCCTTTGCCTGAACAACTGAATTTATTCAAAAGACATTCTGTATTGGAAGGATGCTGAAAATATTGTCAGTGCTCTCAGAGCACTTTTCACATATTCTCAGTAAGATTTGACAACTTATATTATAAAATTTGAAGGACTTGGGTTATAGCTGGATATGGCATCACTTTTTCCTCCTTAGGCTCTCAGGAATCCAAAGTCTTTTGGATGGTATTTTTACACAAACATTTTCCAATGAGAGGGGCTTTTTTTTGCCTTTAATAGCAGTCAGCCCCTGAAAGCACCACAGGCTTGGTACGTAAGTCCTTTCCTGCTTTAAAATCTGTTTCTGTTTGTTCTCTGTTCAGTTTTTTGATTCTTGAAGTGTCTGTGTCTCAGCTTAAGCGTGGCCATGGCTCAAGGCAGCCTTTTTTCACTGGTGATAATCTTGTTGTGAACTTATCCTGGAGCTTTGTTCAGACAAATGGTTTAACTTCAATGAGACTGAAAATCTTAAATGGAAAAAGTAGGTAATGCAGATATAAAATAATGTATATATTAACACTGGAACTTTTGTAGTTTTGGATCTGGCTTGCTTGGAAGGTGAAAATGGTTGTTAAGTATCTCAAATAGGAATAGTGAATATCTCCATTATAACAGTCTGAACTTTCAAGCCAAATAGGATTTTTCTCCACATGACATTTTTAAACAAATCCTCATGTTCTACTACAATGTACCCCATGATAATAAGAATAAATATAGTTTGACACTTGATCTCAGTGCTACAGTGCTAAGTAGCCAGTTATTAAAAAATAAATACTATAAAAATTAGGTGTCAAATATTTCTGCTGCTGTAATGGTATATAAAACTGGTAATTCCTACAATCTAGCATCAAAAAGAAATATGTAAGGTGTCTCTATAAAACATATCAAGACAGTGGTGTGATGTTCCCTCCATTTCAGTCCACATTTAAATATACCACACATGTATTGAAATGTATGTTTTATTTAGCAGTTTTTATTGCATACAATGGAAGAAATGTAGTAATTTCAACTTAACCTATATTTTGTATACGATACAAATGGGAGACCTGGGCTTGGTATTGAAATTGCAGAAATTACAGTTGAAACTCACTATTCAGACATTAAAGATGGTGAAAAATGACCAGTGCTGCTAACCAGAGATTTGCAGTTTCAAAGGTCTTATTTAGCTGCTGAAGTTTCTGATTCATGTCTGGTTTTAAATACTTACTATGGGGAAGTATCTTTTTAATGAGTTATTTCCTGTTGTAAAAAGGAAAAAAGAGAACCTTCCTTCTTCCGTTGCTTGTCTGCTTTTAGTAGGACCTGACTTGAGATGTCCTCAGGCAGCTACTGTTTCAGAGCTTTAATTATGCTTTTTAACCACTTCTTTGTGCCTATGTTCTTACATACTTCCATGTAATTACCAAGTTTAGTAGTAGGACTGAGACAAATACCTTTATCATGACTTTAGCCTATACATTACTGAGTATGCTGTATTATTACAAGATATTTCCTGCCCTTCAAGCCATACTTTTAATTCACAGAGCTTTAAAAGGCTTCAAAAGTACAAACTCCAAATACAGGAAAATGCAGCTAAAAAAGTCAGACGGGCCATGTTCGATTCAACATAGCTTTGTTTAATCACAAGTGTCAGAAAAGCTGAAATTTGGCTGTCCTACTTTAGATAAGTGTCTGCTTGGCACTTGGAAGTGCTGCCTGTCTCCGTCTGCCAAGTGTCCAATATCCCAGCTGGTGTTTGGGACACTTTTGTCTTTCAGCTTGTGGAGAGGGAGACTCTGAGCTTTAACTTCTTTCAGGACAAGTCAGGCACGTTTTGTAATCTTGCGAAGCAGCAGGTGTAATGGTTGTTAATGCCAGTTAAATAGTGCTCTAATTAAAACAGAACTGAAGTGTCTGTAAGGCTTCTGTGCTCGTGTTCAACACTAAATTACCAGATCTGAGTCTTTGGAAAGGTTTGCACTGCTTTGCACTGCTGCAGAGGAGTCAGGGTATTAATTTGTCAGCAATTGATTTTGTATTTCCCCTAGGAGGAATGTTGGATTTAATGAAAGCTTGGAAAATAGTACCTTTTCTTAATCCCTATTTTCTGTCCTCTGAGGCAGTCAGGGCCTGAGCATCAGCTGTTCTGGGTGACATGTTACAGATAATAATAATACTAAAATTTTAATGTGAAACCACCATGTGAATTAAATTTAGTATATAACTATAGATGTGAAAAAGAAAAATGTGTGTACCTTCTTAGCATAAAAACTTAACTGTGTTCCTTACATCATACGGAACAGTCTTATCATTAGTGAGGCAAAAGCTAAAAAGAGTTAAATGCAGAGTAGCCAAGCTTTTCTCGAGTAAGCAATCAGGCACACTCTGAGCCTGCATGCATCCTGTCTCTCACACTTTCCAGGACAAGTCATACACTACAATGGGAAAAGAAAAACATGCCTATTAGCCCATTTGGAATTTTAACAGGGAAAAAATTGTGTTCTTCAATGGGGGCAGGAAACAAAGCAGCAAAACCCATGTTAAAATGTAGTTAAGAGTAAGAATATAAGAAGAGATTACATTACAGGGATGTTATAAAAAGAAAATGCATAATGCAAGCACTCAGTAAAACATAACTCCACCCCATGGTGATGCATTCCAACACCCATACGGTTATGATTATCATTGTTATTTAGCATTTGGAGTTCCTTGTTAGTTAACATATTGCAATGTTTTTGTTATCTTTTGCTTACTGATGAGTGCTTGCAAACGTAGAGTTTTCATAACTTCATTTTTTCCCCCATTTTTCTTGGTGTCTAAAATCTCACTGCATAAGCAACAAAGCAGCCTGAATAGGATATTATTGTATATTTCTAATAATCAAAGACAAGAGTATAATTTATTTTGGAAATAATTAACATGATGTTTTTAGTGTTACACTGTTAAAAGTGGCATGAATAATTAGCATAAAGTAATACAATCTCTGGCAATCTATTGAAGTCCACTTCTTCCATGCAGCTCTAATACTGGCAAAAGATCCTTCAAAGCAATAACTGATTAACAGATCCTCTGGCTTGTGGAAAAATGACTCTTCTGTCAAAGCCACACTTGGTGGATATGTTTTAACAATTTGTCTCATTTAATCATGTGGATTCCAGAATTGTGCTACCATTAAAAAGGGAGCAGCCTCAAGGTTTGGCTTTCTAATAATACCCTTGGAATTTTATTTTCTGCTTCAGCTGGCTTGTTAGTGAAACAGTGCCCCGAAGTATATCAAGAAGTTTAAACTTGATAAAACTTCGAAAAGAATCTCTCCTAAGTATCTGTTCTAGATGGCAAATTAATCTCACTCTTTGGCTTATTTTCACATCACTTTTGCAGGATGCAGGTATTTGTAAGCTTGAGATGCTGAAAGCAGGTGGAACTGAATGACAGGGAAGTTGAACATCATTTTTTAGGGGCTCTGAGGCTGGAACTCGAACTTGTTATTTTTGATGTCAGAAAAATATTTAATGATGATCAGACAGCAGAAAGTGGAATAAAGGAAAACTTGCTGAAGAAGGTTCTTTAAAATAAAAAAAGATCAATGAACTTTATTAAGTCCTGGGAATGCAGACTTTACATGGCATTTAATTCTAGTTTTCACTGTAGCTTGTGATGACTCTTTTGTTGTCAAAAGTCACCATAAAGGTTACTTAGAGGCACAGAATTCTGTGGTGCTTTCTGAAATGCCTTTTGTAGCTACTTTGCTGTAGACTTTCTTCCTGTGCTACACAAAAGTGATAGCTACATTGTGGAATATTTTGGGGGGTTTTTTAATGAGAAAATACACTGTTTTTATAAATTCATCGTTTTGTGCAAACTGTTACAGTCCTTTAAAAGATCATGAGTGACAAATGTAGTTTCTTGAACTTTAGGGATGTTTAAGGTCAAGTACACCATTTGGTGTCTAACACTTAATGAACTGTAACTTGCCAAATAAGCAGTTCACTATAAATTGTATTCCATGGCAGTTAGTAACTTCAGAGTTGTGAACAGTAGAAATGGTAAGAAAATTTTCCCTTGTCTTCAGATGATAATAATTTTCAAAGAATATGCAAAAATGTTTTTCTAACTTGAAATCTGATTTTATTTGGAGAGAGTAAGGCCAGAGCTGGCTTAATCAGCAAACATTTTGTTAACCCTCTGTTAATGGGACTCAGGCTGAAGCACTGGATTTATACAGGAAAACCAATTGCAGCTACACATGCTTTCATTAAATCCACATTAATTCCAATAAGTTCATGCAACTTCTGGATAAACTTGGTGAACTACAGAGTCTGAAGAACACAGTAGTTTAGAACATTGCCCTTTTCTGTTTTCTGTTTCTGTTTTCTACTGTCTTTGGAGAAAAAAATCTCAGATAAAATCAATTATTAAAAATGCCTGCCACATTAAGTTCTCAGAGTGTTTTGTGGAAATAGTAGCATGCTTATTTTCTAACAGTGAGATTGCAAGAAAAACAGTTTCTGTGTCATTGAAGACAACAAGAGGCCATTGCAGAATCCAATATAGAATGTGGGTCTCTTGATTTTATATTTTGTGCTTTAACAATTATACCCCAGAATAGCTCCAGGACAGGTTGAAAGCCTTATATCTGCCTCCTTCTCATATTATATAGGTTAAAATCCTACCCTATTGAAAGTGAATATTCTAGAAATATTTCAAATTTCATTAAGTGAAGAGAGATTGAGAAGAAAATCCAAAGGAAAGTAATAGCTATTGAATTGTATTACACCTACATCCCAGAGCAACAAATCTTACTATTTTTCCTCATTTGAACCTCTTTCATGAGAGTTTCATTGTTAACTTGATCCAGATGACAGATGAAAGCATAGTTCCCTATTGCCACCTTGCTAAAATATTTTTTAAAAGACAGTTTTAATATTATAGTTTTACAGTTACAGATTGCTGTTAAGCTATTTAGTCTGTTACCAGTCAATCAAAGACTTTCATTTCACTTTGGTATATCCTTACTTAAACTCAACAGACTTTTAGGAGGACAAGAAATATCTGTCAGTTTTCTTACCGTGCTAGATCATAAATTTTTTGGTAAGTGGGTTTAAAATTCAGTTACACATACCATTCATGACCTTGACAGCTTAGCAAATAGTGATACTGAATGATCAAAGACAACTGTTTCAAGCCCCAAGGGTTAATATACCTGTGCAAGTAGATTTAAGCTGCTTTAATTCCTCCATCATTCCTGTATTTCAAAGTGGATGCAGTAGTTTTTGAATGCAGTCAATAAATTTAGAGCAAAAAAAAAATCTGAGGACACTGTTAAGGCTAGAACTAATAAGGCCATACACAGTCTTTAGGAGATGCAGTTAATTAATTGTTGTATTTTACAAGTTAACATGTTTTTTCTTTTCTAATATAAATCCACATTAAAACCTGCTCCTTCTCAGGTGTGGGCCTGTTCACCAGGCATTTTCAAAAGGAAGTTTTGGCCTGACAATTTTGTTGTCAGAACTGTGGCTCTGTAAATTTTGTGAAACCCCATTCTCATGTTTGAGAGGGAAATGTGAATAAAAGTTTAAGCTTTGCAATATAACTATTCCAGGTAAGGCATGACTTGTGCAGACTCACCTAAGATGCACATGAGATATGCCACAGCTTGAATGCATATGTGTGATCACCACTCTAATTTTCACTAATTCTGTATTTCGAGATTCAGGTTTCTTGATCATGCAGAAAAGTCATATTGAATAATCTGCCATGCTTTCAAAAGAAATGTAAGAAAATATCTTGGATGACCTTGAATAGGAAATTTCCAGGTATGCTGAAGATGTTGCAGGAAATGATGGCATTACCAAGTCACTCTGGGGTATTTTCCTCTCTCAGGCAGCACTGAAGCAATCCCTGAATGTGTTGATCCTGGACCCAGAGGATTTTCTGTCTGTCTGATAAACCAATGTCCCAACATGTACACAGCTTCCTGTGTGTGCCTGGCTGTAGGAGTAGGGGTGTGAAGCCCTGGGGTCCTGAGCAAATTCCAATGTGGTTAATTAATTTCTTCCTCAAATAAAAATAAAGTTGGCATTTCAAAGCCTGCTGAAGATTAAATGCTAGCAAAAGGAACAAACAGAAGTTATGTTACAGATCTTTGTTTAGAGGGATGTGAAAAGCATTGTATTGTTCCTCAGGATTACTTTTGTTCTTCCTCCAGAAATCCTCCTGCTCATCCTCCTCAAAAGTCCTGCTTTTAAAAGGTTGAAATCATAAGGTGTTTGTGCTTTCTAAGTCCAAGCTAAGCATACCTGGAAAATACAGTTCAGTGTAGCACTAGCAGTAGCTAAAGCAAAGACAAACAGAAAATTATATTTGCTGACTTTGTGAAGAGCTAACGAATAAAACCAAAAGGCTTTTAAAAGTAATATTTTGCAAAATATGGGGCATCATTTTAAGAAATTAATGACAGTTACAAGTCATGTCAAAATTTAGATGGTTTGATGGTTACTTGAGTGGAAAAGAAATTCTCATTTCACATTTCTTATACATTTTGCTTCCAGAACAGGCACACTAAAGGAAGGCTACTAGAGAATTAACATTTCTTTGTGCACATTTTACTGCAATCTGGCATGCAAAAGGAAGAAACATTAGAAGTAGTTTATTTATATTTCAGCACCAAATTAGAAAGATGACATCATTCATTTACAGTTCTTATCCCATGACACGCCTAATCCCCAACACCTCATTACAGAGGACACTTTTAGGATTGCATATATCATCTTGTTTAACTTTTGCATTCTTTATGGAATACAGTTGAAAGGTAGGAAATTTAAGGCTGTTCATTGATAAGAAAATAAACTAATAAAATTTTAGGAGCTTCCCCAAAGAGGCAGGGTATGACAGTGTTTACAGTAAGTGGCTTATTATTTGTCTATTAATTCTCCATCCTTTGCACTCTTTTGTTCAAAAGGCCTTCCTCTTGGAATCTAAAGACAAACAGACCAACTATGATGATTCAGATTGAGATGATCGTTTTAGCAAAATTGGTTGAAAGTCATAACTGACATTCATAGAGCTGCTTGCTCCCATCTTCTTATTTGGGAATGAGAAAATGAAATATTTCCAACTATGTAGATTCCTCTTACTCTGTAACACATTGAGAAAATGCTCTTACAGTGCTATGGAGACACTCAGAGTCTGACAGTGCACATCTGATCTGTGATTTTTCTGCTGTCTTGTTGTTGTGGATGCCTTGAGGGGTTTTTTGGGTTTTTTGGTTTGTTTTCACTTGAACTGAGTACAGTTCCTCTCATGTAAAGTTTAACAGGTTTGCCTGAGACAGTTTTCAGTCCTGGTACCACAAAAAAAAATGACTGTATCCACTGGTATCAGACTATTGGTAGTAAGATATTTTTGGTGTTGTGAGCAAGGTTTGAATTATTCAAGTCTATGTATTTCGTGGTATGGAATAATTGTAACAGTGATAAAGAGCAGCAATGCATCTTGTTACCTCATGGTGACATAGATTTTATAATCTGTACACAGCTGTAGCCGAAGTGTTGATCTCTTTTTCAAGATCTATATCTTAGCCTTCCTTCCATTCATAATGTGTCAAGTTCCATAATCACTTACTTCTCTAAGTGCCTGTGTCTCTATCAGTTAGTTTTCAGAATAAAACTCTTCATTTTACTTACTGTTTAGCAGGGTGATCCTGGTATACAATTAAAGTAAGTTACCCAAAGTAGAACTTTTAGCGCAAGTATTCATAATTGTTGTTGACGTGCCTCAGTAGCTAACTGTAAATGTTTGAAGTACACTTGGTATTCCTTTCAGTGAGATTTAAAAAGTTAATTGCTAAGACACGATGCTAGACTGGAAACTGCTCTAAAATAATAAATCTAGAAAAGCTGAATGTCTTTCGCCCTTCAAACACGTCATCCTTGATCATTTACTTTTCTGACTTCTCCTTGTCATTCTCTGGATGTGAAAGCTGAAACAGAGGATGTGTTCACATACTTTATTTTTCTGTTTCCTTTTCTTTGTGAGCCAGCAGTCTGGACTTCTGTTCTTAGATTCTTCAGCTCAAAAATAAAAAAATCCCAAAAAACCCCAAGAGCCAAGATCTTCCCAAAACACTGTCAGAATAATACAGTCCAACATGTAATTTTATTGTCTTTCTTTACCTCTTAAACAGACACAAAACAGAATGAAGCTGATGGCAGATAACTATGATGATGACCATCACCACTACCACCACCATCACCACCACCACCACCATCGATCTCCTGGGAGGACACAGCACAACCACAGACCCTCTCCAGATCAGGTTGGTCACCTCTTTCTTCACCCTCAGTTTTATAATTTCGTTATTTTGCTACTTCAAGATTAAATAAATTTTCCAAAGAACTAATAACCAAGTGATCGGTTCTTTGAACTGAAACTAATAGTTCTGGTATTTATTCACATCCCTGAAATAGTTTAAAATTTTGGCTTCTTGTCTCATGCCTTATTTGTCTGGAGTAGAAAAATAGTCTGTAGAAACAAGTAATTCATTTTCAGATGGAGGAGCCTGAGGGAAAATGAACAATGCTTTTATATGAAAAATAATTTTTTTATATTAAAATAGGTTATAAGTTCACAATGTCTGGGTAGAAATAAAAGGGAAAAACAGGGATGAAAATGTAATTGGGATGTATGACAGACTATTTAATTGGGAGTAGGAAGCAAAGAGGCAAATTATACTTTTTTACAGAGTAACCAATGGAATCGTATTAGAGTCAGGAACAGGTAAGAATGAGAAAACACAATTTATTGGATACTAACACAAAGAAAATAGACGAAAAACACAAACCACAAACCTGAACAGCTTAACACAGACTCCTTTGAATTCTTGGAGCATGTTAACAACTTTTTCTGTCAGAGGAGAAGGGAGTTAAGGACTTGCTGTCTTGTTTTAGTTCTGTTTCTGATTAACAGAGATAAGTTGGCTGAGTTTATAAAAGAAGAAAAAATTGTATGGAAATATCTGTAAAATAAAAAAAAGTTTTGGCTTTATGCAAGGAACAGAAAGAAAAAAAACCCTACAGAATTAAGTCAAGAGATGTGGAAAAAAAGTAATCACCACCACAGAGCTACTGAAACCCAGACAGTGTTTTCAACTAATTCAAGAAACCTGAACTTGTGAAAAAAAATTTGAGGCACAGGACAGTGTAAGAGAGCTAACCTTTAGTCAAGTGCTCCTCAGTGCCTGGTAACAGCTTTTTCAGGGAGAGAATGGATAGGAAGCATAATGAAAGTCAGTATCAAAACATAGTCAAGAACAGTAAGACATTATATGAATGGTGGAAAGAGGTGCATGATTAAAGACAGAGCATGTAAAATAGTAACTATTTTATTAGTATTTACACATACTTGTATTCTCAGTTTTTTTCCTAAGAGACAGTTTTGGGCCACTCTCTGGAAAAGAATGCAGGTCTAGCTTACCTATCCTATATTTAGTCTGCTTCTATTTGCCAAGGAGAATTATGTCAAGCAAATCTAATTTCGTTTGATAGGGGAACTGGTTTTGTGGTTAAAGCAGAAAGTGGTACCTTCTAATTCATCATGTCTTTAATGATGTCCCACCATATCTTTTTAATATGAAAATAAATACATTATTTTGTAATGTAATTAATAACTAATGTAAAATTAATTGCAATAATAAAAGCTTTAATTATAAATAATATTTTTAAATTTAAAGAATTATTAGATCTCCATGAGATGGGTGTGAAAATGACAGACAAATTTTCTGTTGCTCATTGTCAGACAGGAGGGCCAGTTACAGCAGGGTTCCAAAGAGCTCTGTCTTTTACCTGATTCTGCAGAGTATTGTTTTAGAGATTATTTTAGTGGTGAAATAGAAAAAAACATTAATACTGTTGATCATGAATCAAGTTGTAAGAAGCTCTAAGAACAGTAGGAGCAGTCAAACTGCTCACTGAGATGCTCCAGTCTTGAGAAACAGAAGAAGGTCTAGAATAAGTAACGTGAAATTCAGTAAAGACAAGTCTGCTTAGAGGGGAGAAGTCCCATGTGCTGATGAGGTAATAGCATGGAAAAAGGAATCTAAATTGCACAGTGGAATGCCATTGCAGTGAAGTTGGATCTAATCCTGGCATAGATATAATACTGGAAAAGAAGCAGGAAGCAATTATTCTGTTCCTTCGAGCACCGGTGAGAGCTCATCTGAAAAGCTGTTTACAGTTTTGATCTCCATGCTTTAGGAAACATAGACAAAGTGGAAAGGGACAAAAGGAGAGCAGCAAGAATGATAGAAGTTTGAGAGAACATGACCTGTGGGGAAGGCTTAGAGAACATGGTTTGTTTAGTCTAGAAAGTACCAAAGGGGAGACATAAGTCTTCCAATACATAAAATGTTGTTGTAAAGAAGACGATGATCAATTGTATTCCTGTGCCCAATGGAGAAAGAGTAGGAGCAGTAAATTTAATTTTGCCAAGAATAACTAGGCTAGTTGTTAAAAAGAAAACTTTTTCACTGTGAGTCTAATGAATCTGTAAGTGGAAACAAGATGTGGACATTCTTTCATGTGCATGTAATGGAAGGTCCTTTCTTGGAGATTTCTTAGAACAGGTTAGATGAACATAGATGTCTTTCATCTTGTGTTGGACTCAGAGTAGGCATTCTCCTGAAGTGCTGTAATGCCAAAATTTCCACTGACTCTGTGAACAATGGATTAATCCAGCAGGTGTTTGATTGTAAAGGAACCAAATAGGAGATTCGTCGCAAATTTCTTGCTGAAATGATCTTTGAGAAGAGCACAGTCAAGGGTAATCATGAGTGAAGTCTAGGCATTGCTTTATCTTACATTTTTCAATAATGGATTTTATTTTTTTTCTTTCAGCCACTTCTTGCCTTTATTCCCCCTTTTTTTGCTCTTTAGGGAGAGGCATAGATGGGTGACCTTTTGCCATGGTATATCCTTGTCTGGACCTAACTCTGGTCAAGTTGTAATGAAACTTCAGATACAGTAGAAAGAATCTAACTCTGCCAATACACATGGTCTTGTTACAGTTGGTCATGATGTGATCCCTGGTAATGTGGTGCATCTGATTTTTTTTTAATATAAATAAATTTCTGGGGATTGAGTACTGCCATGTCAATAACACACATTAACCATTTTTATTAGTCTTTAAAAAACCTGGAGAAAAATATAATTTTGCAGCTTTGCACAAAAATTTAAATTTACTCCCTTCAGTTTTAGCTTGAGAGTTGACAATCACTCATATTCACTTACTGTTTATTTCTGTGGGCATTTTTTGTTCCCTGCTGAAAGTCCTTACAGTCTTTAACTTACTGGCACAAATGACAAATCTCTAACTCCAGCATGTCTCCACATAATGAGTAGCAATATTTGGTTATTACCCAGGACTTCTTTGACTTCATGAGAATATTAAGATGTGGTTGAAGGTTCTGAGTTCAACTTTCCACTTATGGACTACATAGTAAAAAACTGTAATTGATTATCAAAATTAAAAGTGTCCTCTCTACGTGAAAATAGAAGTGTAGTTAATCTGACATGCATGTGTCTCAGATATACTGAATTTAGTCTGATGGCATTCTTAATAGAAAATTAGGCTGTTTGGGAAGTCATATGGGAGAACTTGATTCTACATTCACACAGTGGAAGACTGAAGGTCTAACATCCAAAGCATTTTCATGCTTTAGACTTATAAAAACTCTTATACCAACTCTTCTTACTTTCCATAGTATAATGGAGATTTTTAAAGAAATAAAATGTAGTGTTCTTAATCTCCTAAGAGTTTCCTGAATAGCTGAGCTGTCGTGGATTCAAAGCTGAATGCTTTACTCCATGGTCACCAGGGCTACAAATATATTTTAATTTTGTTTTATGAGAGATTATGTGCTCATAGAAAAGAATCTGATTTTTAGAAAAATGTGAATATCATAGGGTGTGCTTTAGGATCTGGCTGTTTTCCAAAAAGTTGGCCCTATCCTGAGAGCCTGTAATTGGGGATGGAATGTCACATGGTGCTTCAGCATGTAAAAAGATGTTCTTTTACATCTTTTAATCCCATCTGGCTACATAGAGAGTTGGTTTGGTTTGGTTTTTTTCCTGCTTAAAACATTTTTGATGACCCTTCTACAGGCTTTAATGTTTAGGAGTACTTTGTTACAAACTCACCAAGTATGCTGGTAACCTCCATCATTTGAGAAAAGAAATCATATGCAGTGATGCATGAAACTTGACAACAAGCTGACTGTTGCCAAGCAGGCATAGGCCACTAAAAACTAACTTTTTGAAGAAGACCATGTGCTCTGAAAAAAAAGTGTTTATTGATTTGTAAAGTGGTGACTGGTCTTGGCAACAGGTCTTTATTCATCAGCTGGAACTGCTAAATATCCTTGGAGTTGTTGAAAGACGATATGTGAAAAACTCTGAGCAGGTCAGATGGGATTTTGTTTGAGGTGGATGACTTTGAAATCAGAACCACAGGACAGTCAAACAACAATTATTATTTTAGTGTCTGGATCCTGATCTACAAATCACTGTATTGATCCATATGTAATTTTAGGGGAAGGGAGAGCATGCTGCTTTGTGTATTTTGGCAGTCTTTCCTGTTAGCATAATGCCTTATATTCTGTGGCCACGCTGGAAAATTGCCAACCTTCAACTCCTGAACAGGCCTCAGGAATATTGAAAGTGAGATTTTTCCTTAAAAAAACCCCAACACAAAACCAACCACCACAACCTAAAAGCCATACAAACATAAACCAAAACAGATTATTTTAGCTAATGCAAGTAATCATGGTTATTTGAAAAGCATAAAATCCTTCAAATTACTTTAGACTGTGAGTAGAAAGTTCAATCAGAGCAGAAGTTTAGTACCTGGAAAACTGAAATATCTTGTTTGGGAGTTTTCTGCATCATTGAAACTCTGTTTTTCAGTTGTTCAGGAAAGAAGAAGAAAAAAAACCTAAGGGGAAAACCCAAATCACCAGTGGCATTGTCCTATATAAAAAGAGTGATATGATATAGCTGCCTAATTCAGTAAATTGGAATTATTGCCCTCCTCCCCGACCCAGATTTTGTTTAATATTCTGTGTGGTTCTTTATCCTGTATGTTTACACATTGTTTTTGGGCAGGTGTGAGCTTGCTCTTGTCTGTTCCCCAAATGTCTGTGAACTCGTTCTGCTGGTGCCTCAAGCTGCAGGGCAGCACGCAATTGCATTAGCACTGAGCTGAGCCTGCACTAAGCTCGCTGGAGTCACATGGATTTATTTAATTTAGGAATTTGGGCAGGGCAAGGTTTGCTTGTCAGTACATTCAGTATAAACAATCCCAGACATACCCACTGTAAATAACTAGTATTGTGCTGAATTAGTGTTTTGAGAACTCAGTGCAGTGCAAATTAAGTTATATAAATGCTTTCAAAATTTTAAGCCTTTCCTCTGATTTTTCATCTTTGCTACTCATATTATTCTTCTGGAACAAAGAACTTGTGATTCATATCACACATTGTTCAGACTTGTAAAACTGAATGCAATAAAATCCTATTTGTATCATGGTTACCTTTAAAACATCAATTTTCCAATTAAAGTGCATTGAGTTATCATAGCTATATTGTTTATTATAAACAGCTACTGAATGGCAAATAATTCTCTTCTAATGAGGAGGTAATTTCTGTCTATGTGTTTCCCAAAACTCAGTAAGTGTTATCATGGGCTTGTTTCAGTAGATACAGAGAATTTTGTTTGCCTCTGACATCTATCTAGGTATTTCTGTCTGCTTTATCCTAAAAAGAAAGCTGAAATAGTACTCCACAGAGGCTTGCCCACATTTTGAGGTTAATATGATTGGCTTCAAACCTAAGGGGCATTGTGAGTTACATTGTACTTGTGATGGAAGAAATGAAAGAACCTTGAAATTTCGAGTCTCTCTGAATTTGAAGTTATCTTTCAGTGATACTCTGGTTCTTGATTTTGGTTTGCTGCCATTTTGCAGTCACAAATATTGTGAGCTGCTCAAGATTTGTCACTTGAAAGTAAAAGCCAATAGAAATTTGGAATATTTGTCAATGCTTTTGTTATTTCTGCCTCTTAATTGCAATTATTTTGTAGCCAGGTTACTTTTCAAACATCTTTTAGTGATATTAAATTTATAATTTACTAAAAGACCAGCTAAACTGAAGCTGTACTAAAAGCAAGAAGTAGGAAATAGGTTTTGCTGTCTTTGATACTCCATGAGATGGATTTTGTACATTGAAAAGTTATCCCTCTCCTTTGCTTACAGAAATGATTTATTTTATATTTTGAGGTTTAATGAATGTGATATAAATGTATACACACTGAGCAGTGTGTATATTTATATATATCTATATTTATATGTTAGCTTTCTAGTCTTTTCCACATATGGAAGAATTTTTTGAGATCATATTTAGCTATAGAAATCTCTCCCTCTCACTTCCCCTGAATGTGTGTGTTATAATATACAACACTTATATAGAGGTTTACATTTATCTTATATTTCTCAGCAGAAAAATTATCTGCCACCATCATAGTCTAAAAGAGGTCTTTGGACCAACTGAGAGAGCCACAAATGCATTTCTGGGAGACAGTAACTTGATAACAAAAGTTGCATATCTGGCGCTGGTTACTTAAGTGAGATAACATGTCACAGCCTTTCACTACAAAGGGAACCATAAATTTTTGCATTGCAAATCTGATTTCACGGACCACTTCTTGTAAGAAGCATTGAGTTTCCGCTTCATCTCGTGATAAAACTTGAGAATGCATGAGTATCTGGTGAGACATCTTATTCATGTTAATGCCAGTCTGGGTGCTGTAAAGTGAATGGTCAGAAACAGCCTTTTGCTTTCCCCCATGGCCAATATTTGTGATTGATTTTAGCCCAACTATATACAAATAAAACAAATAGTGAGATGGGCTTTGAGGCCATTTTCATAACTGGGTGATGCATGGTTGCTTGTGACCTCTTCTGTTATGGATAACTTTGAAAATAGACCTCTGACATAAATACATATCGCTGAAGCAATTGTTAAGATTTATTCACCTTTTTGCATATACAAATGAAACATAAAATAAAGACCTTTTAAAGCTCTAGGCACCAAGGACTTAAATGAATCCACTGTTAGTCTTTCCACTTTTTAGCTACAGGCTCAGTTCTTCAAATCATTCATGCACAAAACTCTTCTGCACTCAGTTCTGTGCATGGAGAGTTCGTGGGATTAGTCCTCAACTATGTTTGCTCCTAGAAGCTGAGCAGCAGATAAAAGTCTCTCTGAGCGCTGAAAGATTCTGATTTTAGACTAAGTTCTTGATTTGGAAGAAATGTCATTACTTAGCAGGTAGATTTCTTTGTAACAAGGGGAAATTAATATTTGTAAATGCAAGTATTTGCAGTAAGTAGGACAGTTTCACAGCTCAGAGCCAGTATTTACACGTTTAATGACCCATTAGTAGCCCCAGATAACAAGGAGAGCAGCATAAATCAGTCATCAGAAAGCTGGTTGCAGAGATGAGCAGGTTATCGCTCGATTTATTTAACCCAAGTTAAGACATTAATTCTTAGCATGCAGCACATGAAAGGGAAATGTGATGAGCCTTGTCAGGAAGGGTCTCCTATTGTGGGAAGAGAGCCAGAAAAGCTTAACTCATCAAGTTTTTAATGTTGGCTGAGTTGCAAAAGCTTTTGGCTAAAAGGAGATTAGGGCTTTTTTTTTCTTTTTTTCTTTTTTTTTTTTTTTTTTAAGGATGGATTTTACAAAGACACTTGCATGCCACAAAAGCGAGAGATTGTGCTGTCACCAAATTTTATATACATATTTTTATGAGGTGGCCACGGAGTAATGCAGAGTTTTGCAGTCTTTGAGTGCACCTACAGTAGGGTTTTAGTTCTGACCAAGAATGCAGATTTGAATCAAATCCACCTGGTCATTCCCACTTCTTGCATTGTGGTCCATATCTGGAAATCGTGTTGGATTGGGCACCCCAAGTTCCTAAAAACTCAAGGCATTCAATACTTTAAACACTCTGAATTGATAGTATTTTCTTATAGCAAGTATATATACTAATTTCTCAATTCAAATGGTATCTCTTGAATTTTGGATTTTTTCTAGTTTTGCTTGTCAGTAACTGAGATTTTGCTTTGCAGTTTTTGTCACTGAATTGCTGTTCTTGACCCTATAAACCAATGAAAGATCCAAGTTTAAAAAGCAGTTAATGTACACAAACATTAATGAAAAATTGCTTGATTATAGTTTATTGTTTGAAAGAGCCATAGATTAATGATTCTGTAGGATACACACTGATATGAAAAACTAAGCATACTTCTGGAACCCTCTGTTCCAATATTAATAAATGATAAGGCATAACTGCAGCTTTTATTTTTCTTCAGACTGTGTCAAGAATGCAAAAAAAAAAAGCCGTGAACTTCATTTGTCTCAGAACGTCAGTGAAGAATTCTGAATTCTCTCTATTATCTGTTTGCATTGAGGCACCAAACCTTAGCTTCCTGATACAAAATTTTATTCATTAAACCTATCCAAATTACTGTCCTGATTCCTATGTGCTTTTTATCCAGTGCTTTTGTGTATTTTTTCCTATCCATCCAGAAAAATTTCTAACTCTAAATTAGGGTTGACACCACTTGAGACTGGTTTTGAGATTGCTCTTAGTATTAAAAGTTTAAAATCCAGTGATGATTTTGCTTGTTTGTTGTTTTTAAATTATTTTAAATTCAATTTTATGTCTAAACATATCACTGTGCTTAATTTTATAAACTCACTAATAAAAAATTAGAAAATATGTGATAAATTTTTTGTGTTCAGGATAGATCATGGCCCTCACATTATCATTGAAAGAGATGTGAGGAAAAAATGGTGGAAGAGAACTTTTATTAATTATAGCTGTTGAAGGTGAAGTGGACTGTGATTATAATCTGGACCACTCAATAATTTCTTCATCAAATCTATAACTTCTAAAAACTATTTTGGATATAATTAGCCATATCTTTGAGAAAGTGTCTAAGACTTGATATGAAATCTCCAAATCATCCAGAAATGATGAGTTACTGAAAAATATGTCCCCTATTTGCAGTGTAACTACATCCTGTAAATCTCTATCTAGATTTTTTTTGCTAGAGAAAAGAGCTGTCTCCTTTTCTCTGTTAGTTAATAATGATCAGAAAATCTTTTCATGTTTTCTGAGGAAACAGTTAGGTTGAGTCTCTTGGTTTTCACTGCCAACATTATTTTTCAATAATTTTCTAGCTGTTTCCTGATCTGGTTACAGTCTTCCAGATATTCACAGGAGTGTGACATGAACACCAGATGTGTAATTCTCTTAATGGTCTCAGGCTACTGCATAGAGATACAGCAAACATTTTGGTTTTCCTTTCTCTGCCTGTATTTGTCTTTGTAAATCCAACTTTGTATCACATGTTCCTTTCCTCCACAACCTGTAAAGACCTTTTTGATGTCACTGATATCAGATGCAGCTCCCTGTCCTCTAAGCCTGATCTAGATGTTTTCCAGTTGTGATGGTAGATTCATTATTTCAGGCATATGTGGATGTGTCTGGTAACATTTATTCAGATAATTCCAAACCTGTTCACTTTTCCAAGAAGACTTTGTCTGGCTTTTTTTTTCAGATCATGGGAATTTGGAACAAGTTTGGGATGAGAAAGATATCTGTGGGTCTTTTTCCTTCTCCAGCAAACCTTTGTTTGGTGTAGAGCTAATTTTTCTGACACTGTGTCAGGTGGCACATAATCAAATGACTTACAGAAATCTCAGCATATAATTTCAAAGCACTTACCGTATCAAAAAGAGTCTCTATGTAATTGGAAAAGATAGAAAGTTATTTTGACAGGACTGGTACTCAATAAAGCCACGTTGATTGACATTAACTGAGCTCCAGCTTTTAATTTATTGCTTATTGTATATCAGGATCAGTGTCACACTATATAGTCTTTTAATTTCCCATAAAACTCGTTACAAATATTTGACAATATTTGGTTTTTCAACTCTTCCAGAATTCTGCCAAATAGAGATCACACAAATAATTGCAGTAAAAAGGAACTTCTGCCTGTTTGAAGAATTGCAATACTCTAACCAGCAAACCAGCTGTGTGTAGTTAGGGGAGGAGTCATTTGGAAAACTACTGAGTTGTCCATTTTGTTGATTTCTTGCTATTTTTAAAGATATCACCAAATATTAACTTAATGCATTCTGTTAGTGAAATAGGATCAAACTACTCAGTGGAAAAGAAATCCTTCATTCTTTCTTCAACCTTTTGCAAAACTCTTGTCAGCTTGAAAGTCAGTTCAGTTACCGTGAGTGGGCCTGACCAGGAGTGGCTCCTGTAGAATTCAGAGGGAATAACTTGTGTTTTCACACCAGTGAGGCAAACCCAGCTTATTGGAAGTTTTACAGAACCTGTCCCTTTGTTTCAAAAATAAATAAGGATATTCAGGCCTGACTGTGTCTTTGCTTTGTGGTTTATTTGTGCAGAACTTATAAATCAGATGTGTTCCAAGTTAACTGTAGAAAATTTACCCACATTTCTTCTGTGTTAAATGATAGCTAAGTTTGTAGTGGACTGTCAGATTTCTTTATTTAATTCAGCAACATGCAAGACATCTATCTTAACATCTGGTTTTTAATAACAGTTGACATCTGGGAGCTCTTTTTATTCCAAGAATGGGTTAGGAACAGTAGTGATACTGGCAGTGTATATTTTCAGGCTAAAATTCCTGTCCATTTCAATCATAATTAATTGCCATTCATTTTATTTAGTTTTTAGATTTAATTAAGTGCCAGCAATGCATTACACCAGCTAACTTTCAAGGTTTTGCAATTACAGGATGTATTTTTTAATGTTTCTAAGATATTAATGGGTGAATTTTAAGGCTATGATTTTATTTGATTTTGGAATGCTGAGTTAAATGAAAAACACTGTGCTGTGCATCTCTATGTTCTAGAAGCTAATTATCACATAATTTGGCACAGTAGAGCTATACCTAGTTGTGCACATACACAACTCTTTGTGTATAGATGAAGAGTCATTGTAAAATTGTAATCTTTGTTAAAGTATCAGGGGAAGAATGTTTCAATCTCCTGGTTTAATTAATGTTTTTTATTTTGTTATTTGATTAAAATTAAAATTGACTTTTATTATTAACTTCAAGTGTATAATAAATGTGAAGAAAGACTTTCTTCTTTCAACTCAGGTACCACAAATTAATCCCTTCTAAAAACAAATTCAAGAAATTTCAATGAATTTTACTATTTGTCATAATGCTATTTATCACTAAAACTCTAAATAAATGAATAAATGTAATGTTTCAAAACTGAAAAAAGGGGAAGAACTATTTAATACTATCCAACAATGTGCAGTATTTAAAATTTGTTGAAAAGATCAATTTAATTGATAGCATGTTGGAAAAGTGTACTTTGTTAGTCATAGATTTTATGGTTATTCAGCAGTTTTGGATCGTTTAACAGAATGTAAGACAATTTGATTAATTTTTTTGCTTACTTAAAAGTTTTGATCTTTTCTTTGCTGTCAGTGTTGGTTTGAATTGCGTGCAATTAAAAATATATAATCTTTTAATATTTAATCTCATGATCATCTTCCTACACACGGTTTTAACTGGGAGGGAGAAAGATTTTACGTCACTGTTGTTGTTTTCTTGGTTGCTATAGATGCAGATTCTTGTGTATGTAACACAGGCTTGTTCAGTTGTGTTCACTGGCTTATATTAAAAAAAAAAAAAGTCATGTTTTTAACAGCCAAGAAAATTGTATTTTATATGCCCCAAAGTAACTAACCTTTTTTTCTTTCTTTCATTCCAATGCCAACACCTTCCCTGTGCATCTCCTACTCCCTGACACCCAGGATGATGAGGAGGGTATATGGGCATAGCCGTTCCTAGAAACCAAAGTTCCAGTTTTGTTTTGAGGGGTGAGAAACTCTCTTTTCTACCTTTTTCAAGTTGCAGTCTAATTGTTATGTTTTATTTTACACTGCGTGGAGCTGTGTGTTCGTTGACAAGTGTGTTTGTGAATACTGTAAGGATGTTTTCTCATATGCAGTGAAAAATGAGGAACTGTTTCTAATGGTTTAATGGTCCAGTGGTTTGGTTTATTTCATGACTTAATTGTGGTTGAAGGTGTAGGTGGGTACAAAACTTTAAATGAAGTCTATTTGTATCTATTTGTTTCTGTCTGAACAATTTTCTTTTTTTCCCTGGGTAAAAAGTTCTTTAAAGTAGTATTAATTTGCTATGTCATCTCTAAAATCCCTGTACGAGCACTGTAATAGCACTTTGCAGAATGTGTATGAAAATTTGATACTTAAGAAAGTTTGCCACAGATTAAGCATGCAGTTTTCCTGGAATAGAATTTATAATATGCATGGAAAAACATGAGACTACCTCTTAAGCTGAAATGTTTCAGTGAAATGTTAAAATAAGCAGCAGATGTTTAATAAGGAAAGTATAATCTCTCTGTGCAATATGTGCTTTTTGCCTGAAATATTATGATGGAATAACATAATATCCATACAATAATTGTGTTATTCAAGAGTACAAAGTGCAGCTTCTATTGTTTGTTTCTCAAATTCTGAGTAAATCCTGTACTGTCCTGGTGTGTCAGGTATTGATTGGTGCAGATCTCCTTGTTTGGGGCTTGTCTCTGGAGCTGGGGTAATCTGTAGCTCACGATCACCATGGGCTCAACATTGCTGAGACCACCAGGCTTTGCTGCTTCACTCCTGGAAAATGTTGCTCACCACTTCTTTCAGGAACAATTTTATTTGCTACAATGGGTCTGTTCAGAGGAGCAAAATCTACTCACATAAGTAAAGATTAATGTCTTATTAAAGCTTCCACACATTCTATTGCTGTTGGCATTTTACCATTCTTCCTCTCGCACTCTCTTCCTGATTTTCATAACAAGTAGTATGACTGAGGGAAATCAAATCTGTCAGTTAACTGAGTGTATGTTAAAACAAAACATTAACACAATCAAATTGGGTGTCTATCTATCTTATTTGGAAAAGCTTCTATTTGTTTTGTTACTGCAGACATCAAAAGCCAATTGTGAATATGAAGAAAACAAGAGACCCAATGAGAATGAACATGAGGGATATATTTAATGCTGGAGAGGAAAACAGAATGGGAACAATTTCATTTTCAGAGTATTTAAACTGCAAGAATGTGGGTTTCTAGAATAAAATCTTCACCTTACAGTTTTATACTTTGTATATTTGCCATAATTTGTAGTTAGGCAGTTAAAATTATTTAAACTATGAATACATTTCTATTGCAACGTAGAATGTGTTTATGAACCAAAGCATATTTATGCCGTTTTAGAGCCTCAAAATCATATTTGATTTGGTTTAAGAAAACTTATGCACAAAGAGTGCAATGATTTTGAAAGCTGACTAGTGAGACTAAGGGAGTATTTATTTAGCATTTATTACAACAGTGTAAAATGGATTACATGCTTTTGAATTGGATTTGATCTTTCTTTGAGGAGATTTTTTTCCTACAAAACAAAAAGCCTCTGATACACCAAAACATTTGGCTTCTGAACTTGTTTTGTTCCAAGGCTAATTTTTATGATTAATTTATGCAATCAAAGCTTTTTCAGAGGCCATGAGTGGGACTCTGCCTCAGTAAAGATAGTGCAGGCTGGCCCTCTAATTATGTTTAAAAAGGAGTAAGTTACAAATAAGTGAAGTCCCTTTAAACTTTACCACTTCAGTGCTCAACTACCACCCAGGAGTGCCATGAAATGCTGGTGGAGATGCAGAGTGCAGGATGAGAAAGTGTTGTAAGGTTGTAGAGAGCTGGTTACTCATTAAGGCACAGACAAGGTGTGCAGGGGAATCTCACTAGCCAAGCAATTTAGTGGCAAATATAGCTGCAGTGCTCAAGTGTTGGTAGAAATAGGATCTCTTCCCCTCTCCTCACCCTTACAGAGGGCAAAAAAAGAAAGCAAATCACGAGGTGGTGATAAGTTTTAAGAATTAAGCCTATATAGCAATCTGTCATGGGTAACTGGAGCCATGTGACCCTCAGAAAATATGATTTGTGGCACAGCTGAGGAGAGCAGGTAGAACACAAGTGCTTATTTTCCCTTCCCAGTCCCAACCACTGAAGTGCAGCAGACACTGGAAAAACAGTTTTGACTTTGCCACAAGCAGTGCATGTGTGTGTGAGGGAACTCCACACAAAACCTGTTTGTACAGTGTTTTGTTTGTACAGTGCCATGGAGCTTGTTCAGTGTCAGATGGGAAGTAGATCGGATGTTTTCAAAGATGCTTAGGAGTGTTTGGACAAATTTATTGTCTGTTACATCCTCGGGACAGAGGCACGTGAAACAAAGAGTGACTGAAGCTGTGCCTGGCAGCAGCTGATGTCTGGTGCTGTTGAAAATAGGATCATAAAGCTAGTCTGCTAAATTTGGATTTAGGAGCAGCCCATAAAGCCTGAAAATTTAAAATCTGGCCTTAGTGCACACTGTGGAGGCATTCTTCAGGAGGCATCAGTGCCCTTCAGTAAAAACTCCTTCAAAGCAGAAATTGTCTACAACAGGGCAATATTGAAAAGAATATATTGAAAGAATATTGCTGGGGCAAATATTCACTGTTCCCTTCTAACTATTGGATGTGTTTCATATGCTTCGGGTAGGAGGAGGAGAAGGCTATTGTAAAATAAATGTGGTGCCTAGATTTGTCTTTGCTGAGATGTGGTGAACAGTTCTCTTTCAAGATGTTCTTGCTAACAGCACTAGAAAGCACAACAAAATTTGGCCATGTTGCTATATAAGGATATGTTTAAAGACATTAACTATTAGTTGTTGTTCTGCATTTTGTTTTCCTTATTTCAAGTTATGATTTTTGTAAACAATTTGTTTTTCTTTTTGTTTGGATATTCTGTTTAGACTGTTTTAGAAAAAAACATTTTAACTTTGAAATGAGCATCAGAAACATGCGAGGCAAGGGGAAAATAAGGAGCATGACTATTTGCAGTGTTCATTTTAATTTTCTCATCGAGTGTGTGAATACCAGCTCTATGCTTAATTAGATAAATGGGTGTTGCTACATTGAATGGAGCCCAAGGGCATTTTGGATTTGTGAATTTTTAGGCATGATTGTTGTTTTACTGTAACTTAGTCTTTACTAAACAAAAGGAGGAACCTCCCAAGCAATGTTTGTTTTGCAAACCATGGACAGATTTGTGACTAGTCTTTATTCCTGTTAAAATACTTTTATTCTTAATGGAAGACATTTATAGCTTTTATTTTTATTGGGACATTTTAGTTAAAAAGTTACCTTTCCTTTCTTCTTAAAGATTTCATTACTACCGCTAGCTTTTTTAGGTATTAATTGCCTACTGCTGAAGACAGAGGATTTTTATTAAAATTAGGAATTTCTTTAGCTGTAATTGTTTATTTTTTTATAGATTATGTACTGGAAATATGTCAATCATTTGACATGAGAGTTGAGGCTGGAAGTTGAAACCATGGGCCCATAAGAGTTAATGAAAGTCCTGTTATTTATTTCAGTACTGTTCAGTTTCCACTCAGAGCAATTCCTTCCTTTGGATTGTTCCTATTCAGAGTAGAAAAGCACCTGTGCACATAGACAAATGTATTCTCAGTATTATTTGTATGAACTAGATGTTCTTTACTTTGACAGGCATTTACCTCATCTTAAACATGGTATTTGTGAGACACCAAATCACCCTCATGACCAGTTGTAGAAATGTATTTTATAAACTCAACAGTTTTTTGTCTCTCACTTGTATTTTAGCTGTGTGAGTCAGGCCATTCTGCCTGAACTTTGGCCTCAGCTTTTTCACCACAGGTGCAGAAGGTATACAAAAAAAGAAGAAAATGTACCTGATTAACTGAACTTTAAAGCTTTGATGTAGTCAGTCTGAAGACAATAGTCACAGGACCTACCATGATCATCAGTCGTGCCCTTTTATAATCTCCTGTAGTAAAAATAAATAACATACCAGAGCAATTTTAAACACTGTAGAAAGTGAGAAAAGGCTATATGTGTTTTCACAGCTTTCATCTTTGTTTTGAAATGCTATAGTTGCTGTAAACTGGAGTAGTTAATCACTGATTTTAGAGTAATCAAATAATCTAGCTGTTTGAAAACTGAAGCTAAGCTGACGTCTTGAAAAAAGTAGCAAAAATCTTTTTTTAAAGATATGAAATCAATGATGAATTGCACTGTGTTGGATTTAACTTCTACAAATTATCATGTGAATGTGTGAAAATGCTGTTATTTAGTTTGTCTTGAAAACGTTCATCAAAGTACAGAAGATATATACCTAATTAAAATCTTCTAGTATCTATTTTTAATATTCCATTAGTTACAACGCTATAATGCCACTTTTAAAATAAGAAAAAAAAGTTAAGAAAACCTCCCTGTGCTGACCTACTTAACATCAATGAAATACCAGTTGTCACTGCATTTGTCTCTTGATCTCCTCAAGGAAAACCTCTGGTAGGTGATGACTGCTGTCAGAGATATCCAGTCCCACCAGCCACAAGCCTGGAGCCACTTTGGAGTCAAATCCCTGCCTGTGGTGCTCTCTGCTCTCCTGGCACCGCTTTTAAAGCAGGTTTGCAGGTCACACACATTCCACAATGGAAACAATTCTTCAGGGAGGGCTGACTGGAGCTCAGAGAGAGCTGAGGGAGATGTAGGTGTGAAGAAACAAATCAACAAAAGCGTTTGGCTGTTCCAGCAGGTGTCCTTACGTCCTCCTTTTCCTTTTCTGACTGAGTAAAGGCATTGGGCAGGATGTGATTGGCTTGAGTATGAGCCTTAAGTCAGTGGCTGAAGCAGGAGAATTGATGAATAATTCCATAGAAGAGAGTAAAAACGCAGAAATATAAGAAAAATATTTGTTCGTGTGATTTAATTAAGTTCACTATTCAGCATCTTGGAAACATTATTTGGACAATATTAAGCTATTTGTGTACTTGTGCTCTAGTAGTAAATATTGATGTAATGGATTAGAAATAGCTAAGAAAAGCCTGTTAATATTTCTCATTTCACTATACAGTCCCACTAATTAGTCATCCATTTTGGCATCAATATTCTCATTTGTTCAAAAAATCTCTTGTGATAATTGCTCATTTCAAGTTGTGACAGAGTGTCCCTGCATATCACAAATGGCAGAGCCTTGCTGTTTCGTTGTGTGTCCATTTTGATCTTTGCTTCCCAGACAATTAGCCAGTGAAAATGTGTCCAGGTCTGTTTTCCAGAAGAGCCACGGTGATTTCACTGTTCCCTGCTGGAGCCTTGCAGCACATCTGGCTGCCCAGACCATGAGCTCTTCCTCAGCTTGGCTCTCACTTCTGCCAAAGTGAGCCAAGCTAGCTAAACACTTCATGCACTAGTTTGATTTTAAACCAGATCTTTTTGACTAAAATGAGCAAGCTGCTCACTTGAACATCCCTGGGGGATTTGAAGAGGTCACAGGGCTGTAGGGGAGAGGATGGGAAGCTGGAATCCTCACACAGCACACCTGAGTGTGGGTGAGGAGATCTGTCCCCAGCCTCAGCCATGGGCAGAGCACTGCCAACAGCTGATGGTGTTATTGCCACCCACCTTTATCCACTCACTGCTCTATTTCTGCTGAGATTGTTAGCCCAGATCCACCAGCAGGTGAAAGCAATCCCTTGTCAGCTTCAAGGCAGCTGAGCCAGGTTAGCCTGAGCAGTGATGAGTTCCCATGGAGCAGGGCAGCCTGGCTGTGGGTGCTTGGTGTGGATCTGTGATCACATCCAGCTGATGGCTGGGGACAGCAGCCAGGAACACAGACATCTTCAAGTGGAAAAGCTTAGTCTGGAGGAGAATTATATCCTCAAGTTAAAAACAAAAGGATGCTTACTGAAATCGCTTTATCTTCAAAGGCTCTAGCACCAATTTAAGTAATCAGGTTATTAAAAGAATTTAAATTTATCCAGTGCAGTTTTGTTGTTTAGCTAATCAGAATCAGAAACTCTTTGTTCATTTTGCAGATAGACATATTTCTACCAGATGCAAGCATGGAGATCAGTGATAAATGATATTTTCCATAGAGCTGTAATTTTGGATAGTAAATCTGTGTTACATTTTAGGAAAACAAATGCTTCTCTTTTTTTTGGTTGGGATTATTTGATAGACCTTGCAACAAGCTTTTTCTGAGCAAAATATATTAATAATATGATTAACTTCATCACACTTGGTTCTAGGACCTTGAAATTAGGTGATAAATCTCAAACAAAGATGGAAGCTGACAAATGGCTGCTGTTCCCAAATGTGGCTGAAGCCTAACTCTGAGTTTGTTGGAGCCATCAAAGCAGTATTTGACAAATCTCTTTACCTTGGGACTTATAATGTATTTCCTCTTTGTAATTAATGGATGGGAGCATATTTAGAACTAGAATGACCATTCATTTTAAGGAAAATCAATAATCCTCAAAAATGTCTGCTAGTAATGGTTGTTAGAATTGAACCTGTCAACCAAAAATACCTGCAAGTGAGAAAAGAGCTCATTCTCAGAGAGCTAATTATTTTTTTTCCAGTTATCTCTTTTACTTAATAAGTTTTCTAATTTTTAGTTAGAACAGGTGAAGCCAACCTTGTTCAAAGATTGCAGTGTCTTGGAGTACCTTTTCCGTTGGTTTTGTAGGAAAAAGAGGTCTTACTGTGAAAAACATGAAAGTTGTGTGTGAATCCTCCACAGATACAATCTTATTGTTTGAAGGAAGGTCAAAAAGTTTTATCTAATAATGATCCTTCAGTGTAAGAATCAGAGGAACAGTACCCTTTGTTTCCCTCTTGAAAGCAGCATAGCTCCAAAAATGTACTTTAGAACAAGCGGAGTGAGAAAACCCTGCCTTAGTTACAGAAAAAGATCAACTACAGAGAACAAACATGAGCTCTCTGGCTATATTTGACTGCTGTTAGCACCAAGACAAAATGAATACTGTCAACTGTACTTTTCCCAACGTGCTCTGTTTCTCCTTGAGGATTGATAGGTTTAAATGCACTGATTCTCTCCCTGAGCCTGTCTGTCAAACTGTGATGTGATGTTGAAGTGTTCAAAAGCTCCGTGCGTCGCAAGGTTTCGGCAAACTTGATCTTACAGGTTTAACTTCAATATTGTTTCCATTTTGAAGGCTGTCATATGGGTGTACCACAAAGAGTGTTTGGTTTTAGCCCTGATGCCTTGAGTGGTGGTATGCAACAAGTAACAGAATCCTCGGAATAAAGAAAAATCCTGAAATGAATCCCTCCAGCTATGGGCAGTTGAGAGCGAGAGAGACAGGATGTAAAGTAAAACCAGTGTGTGTCCCTTTGATCAAAGGAGAGATTCCCCACCACCACCCAGCAGGTGATTAACACATCAGTACATTCTCCCCTCAGTGGGTGGAGGGACACAGTGAAGGATCTGCTTAGCACCCATAAAGCAAACTTCAGTTCATAGCTGATGTTAGAAACCTTTGAAATGCTGTCTTTGTGAATTCAGATTCATGGTTTCACATGATCTGATACATGTAAGTGCTGCTAAATTGTCTTAGATTATGAACTTCTCTAAAGGCAGAATTGCTAATCACCTTATGAAACTGCATTTTTATTTTCAGAAAAAAAACTTTCCACGTGTAAACAGTTACATATTTTTCATTTGTATATGCTTTCTATATTTGGAAAAATTCATTAATAGTCAACAGCACCATGAATTTGGAGTATGGTGCAACAGCCCTGCAGGGTGTGGTGGTGCATGATTTTATACATAAAAGCTGCACAGAAACAGACTTGACCAGCTGGAAGATCTGAAAGCCACAAGACTGTTTTTACTTCAGAAGTAATGACAGTGGCTGTTTCTTTTCTCTTTCTAAAACTATAATACTGGGTTTAGAAATCTTTATTTTCTCATGGTTTCATCATATTTTATTTATTAAGTGCCAAATACATGTTTGTTGAAGAGGAAGAATGTAGCACATGCAGCTTCCACCATCCTGAAGTATTTACAATGCAGCAGCACATTGATGTCAGTAAACACTGTCATTGTTCCATTGACTTTTTTGAGGAGAAGATTTCACACCAGAACTTTTGGAGAGAATGTCAACTATGCTGTTCTCATTTTCATGAATTTGTCTTTCTTTACAGTATAAATCAGTATGCAATGACCAAAAAAATACAACACACCTTTGCTGTATTCCACTCTTGATAGGATAGAAAAATGTCATCAATGAGTATCTTTTTATTAAATATCCTCACTTGAGTTGCATGATGAACATAAGCTTAAGAAGAAAATTATTAAGAATGAATTGTAGCACAAATATTTTTTACATGAAGGATAATCAAACCATCTGTCTCACCAAGCAGTATCTACCACATATCATCATTCAGAGACCAGTAAGGTAATTACTAAGCAAAGTTGGTTTTTCTTCATAATTTTATTTTGTGACATCAAATGTAGGTATACATATGACATGGATGGTTTTTACTAGGATTCTGCAAACAGTAGAGTGTTCATCCTGTTGCCCAAGAGCCCTACATTCTTTTAATATCATGATTGAATTTTTGAAACAGGGATCCATTGCCAGGTTCTAAAACAACATGGAATAAATAAATCTAAAATGCAGACATTCTAGAAATCAAATGTGGATGTCATATTCCAGAAAATAAAGCTCCCAAATCTATAAAAGCTGTACTGATTATTAGTTTTGATACAAGACAGCACCATGGTTGGTCCAATTTGTGTGCCTTGCTACTGGTATTATGCAATTTTAGCAAGCTTCAGTATAGGAAAAATATTGTTTATCAGCCAATCACTTTTCCTTCGATCAAAAGCAATAGTTAGACTATAAAAACTCCAAATCTTCAGGAGAGGTGTTTGACAAATTAATGTAATTTAATAGAATGGAATTACATTGGTTTAAAATGTTATTTACCTATTGTTTTTCTATATTCTTTCCACAAATGGTGGATAGAGTGTGCAGAGTTTGCAAGAATGCAATAGTCTCTTGTCAAATGTTTCCAAGATTGATGGTCAGGTAGTTCCAGCAGTGTAGTCTTTAAGTGATGAGAGATAAAGGCTTTGTGGTGAGGCAAAAACAGGTGCTGAGATACAGAACCATTTATTCTGTGTGTTTGGAAGCCTTTTTAACAGTAGAAAAACTGCTTTCTTCTTCAGCGCCCAGTTTTATGTTGCTTTATGTTCTTAGCTAAGGACTCCACCTTTGTGACACACTGCTCAAGGTCATGTCACGACAGAGCTTTGCCAAAGCATCCCCAACGCCCTGAGCAGAGCCCTGGCTGCCAATCCCCTGCTCCCTGAGCAGGTAGGATCCATCCTGAATATCCCAAATATCCCGGGGCTGAGCTCTTGTTTGCATTTCCTCCGCAGAGAGCTTGCGGTTGTTGTTGCACCTGCTGGTGTTCAGGGTCACTGACCTCTCACCCCCTGCACCATCAGGTGCTCTTTTCTAGCAGGCAGTCTGGCATCCAGCCCACTTCAATTAGGTTCATTTGTCATGTACTCCTATCTGCCAGCAAGCAAACTGGGGAAAAAGAGGTCAAAGCAGGGATTTTTCAAATGTAAATGTTTCCTGCGAGCTGCTGCTGAAACTTAGACATGTCATTCAAAATGCATGTTGCTGCCTGCCTGCCTGCTCAGCAAACTGTGTCTTTTCCCAGAGCCTGCTTTGCTCAGAGGCTTTGCAACTTCTCTCTGGGCTTGTTGCATGCATATTCCTATTGCCAAGTATTGTTGTAGGCAATAAATAAATCACTACATTCAAAGCATATTTCACCCAGATGCTGCTTTGAAATAGTGAATTAAAATGGAGCGGGAAAAAAGGTTTTAAACCACTTACAGGAAGTGGGATCATGCAAGAGTATCCAAGTGTCTTGTTACAATCAGTGCTTTTTTTTTATTTGGAGCATGTTCAAATTTATATTACAATAAGATATCAAATCTGCATTTTAATTTTTAAATAATTTTGTCCCCCTTTATGGTTTGGGGTTTTTTGCTTGGTTTTGGGGTTTGGCTTTTTGGTTTATTTTGCTAATTTACTCCCCAGGAGCAGCCTATGAGTAAGATAGTAAGATGTAGTTTCTGGAAGTAGATGATATTCTTTTAAAACTTAGTGGTAATTAATGCTCTGAAGAATTGCGTGGATTCTGTGAAATTGCTGCATGTTTCAATGCCTGTGACAATACTACAGCTTATAGAAGGTAGTGGTCCTTGAATCAAAATTATAGCAGGAAGACACAGCTATCCCCAGGAACTGAAATGAAGCATGATGAGGTGGCAGAAAATATTCTTCCTGCTTTATAGAATAATAATTTCTTTTTGGTTTTGCCATTCTTATAAAGGAACTGAAACTAGAGCAAATAACTATAAAGTTGTACTTGGATCCAAAATTTAGCAATTTTGGCTAAATGGTGTGCTGGCTTTTTGTTCTGCTTTTTCATTCCCACTGCCATTAGTGAGGACGAAAGATTTGGCTTGGTGAGATGGGAGTGAGAAGGAAGAGATTGATTATGGAGTCAGAAATTGGCTTTCTGGGGCTGCAGATTGAGAAAAAGAGCTTTTTCAAACCTGGGATTGTGATATGTGATGAAGAGACAGCCCTGCAGTGCTGAGTGTGTTTTCAGCAGGGGGAAGGAGGAAGGAGCTGGAGGACTGGGTTGGTTTTAGCACCAGGGCAGGGCGTAGTTTGTTTTGGCAAGAGTGAACTTCTGAGATGGAGTGAAAAGGTGAATGGCAAAACAGGTTATTGTGGTGTGTCCAATGAAAGGGGTGGGTAAGCTGTGTGCTCAGAGCATCAGGACTGGAATTAGGATATGGGGAGAACAGAGGGCTGAGAAAGAAAAAAATAACTTTGGTGCATCTTCTCCATAATTCTTTTGAATTCCTTTTGTTCCCATTTTCTCTTATTTTCCTTTTCTCGTTTTTTTTCCCCCTTGTCTTTGGAAAATCTCACCTGAAAATACCATTTATTTACTATGTCTTTGCTATAGTTCACAGTCTGCATTCCTACCCCAGATTAAATTTATTTTCTCCCAATTAAAATCATGGCTATTGCAACCTTAGGTAATTTGAGGAAATATGTGTAAAATGGATAGTCTACCTTTTGCTTCTGTTTCCTTATTTAATAATTTAACTTTTCTAATAGTTTGTTTCAATTAATTTGGTTAGATTCCCCAAATAGTCAATTTACCAGCATTTGCAATTTATTTTTGCAGGTATATAAAATGAACAGCACAGAGCTGAAACCTCCAAGCAGGAAAGGAGAGGGAGGTGGAGGTGAGGTTTAGAACACAAAGGAGGTTTTCCTTCTGCCTTTATTTTGTCTGTATAGTGCCAAAGCAGCTTTTGTTTTGAGAAGTACTTCAGGCTATGAATGTAAAAGCCCCTTTAGAAAACTGACTTTCAGAATAGCAAACAGTTGTTTTATTCATTGCTAAAGGTAATAACTAACACATATAAACTGTCTGCTGCTCTCGATGAGTCACTACACAAAAGTTTGAATACAAAATAAACTTCCTGGATTTAGTATGGATGGAGATGTAGCATACACATCATCTTGCCAGCCCACTGAAGAGTCTTCTGAAAGGGTTTTTCCAATTGTTAGACAATTTATAGTGATTACATTACTGCAATAAAGCATAACAAAAACCTTGTAAGCAGTAAGAAATAGTCATAATTGACATAGTGAGTTAAATCACCTTCAATCATATATGGAACAGATAATAGAAAAACAGTAGCTGAAGAATATGTCAAATATTAAGTAAAAAAACCCACAAAAATTATTAAACCAATAGTATTGTAACAGATATTATTTGTTTCAGATGCTTTTATTTGCTTTTGTGAGCTACCAATGCACATGAGCAGTGAGAACTTTTCTTATTTCTTTTTGTTTTTTTGTCAGTTCTCACAAAAGCTCTGCTCCCTCAGGAAAGACTGAAAAAAATTCTTTTGTTCTCCACATCTAACTGAAACTATACTGGAAAAAACATTGTATTTGATTTTTTTTCTTGTCAGATATCTAAGTTCAATAAGGTAGACAGGCTGCATTGAGGTTTTCAATTTGTTTTTTTTTAAAGAATGGTCTATTAATGGATAGGGAATTTTGACATATATAATGGATTTAGAAATGCATATGTACAATGCAGCTAGATATAGACTATAAAATATAATAAGATAATGAGGTCCAAGATTAACTTGCATTACTTAATGAGTTTTTATAGGAAGTTGTGTGGAAGATAAAGCCAATTCCTTTTTCCCTCAGTGGGGATGGATCATCACTGACACTTTGCTTTTCATTTCCAAGAGCCAGGGGTTTGTCTGGCAGTCCTTCTCTGCTGGTCTCTCCAGTCCAGAAAGACACTCAGGGCTGGTGCTTGGCAGACTTTCAAACCCATTCCCAATGCAGTTTAGTCATAGGAATCCACCTTATTCCAAACAAGCAGATGCATCCTAATTTCTGTTTGTCTGTTTTCCTGTAGAACACGAAGAAGAGATTTCGGAAAGAATCTGTTAATACAGAGTGCACAGTATAAATTTACTCCTGTGAAATCAGGAATGACTCAAGACTTTGGGTGTGTGGTAGAGAAAGAATTTTAGGTTCTTATTGCCAATTTCCAAGGCAACTGCTGAGGTCAGTCTTGATCACTTGTTCTCATTTTAGCAATTTCTGGCACAGACAATGTTATATTGTATAGGACAGCTTGCATGACATCCAAAACAGCACAAAAATTTGGAAACAATGGAAGAATTTGGCACTTATTAATCTTTAGGGTGTGCACATAGTTTAAATAACTTTATGATGTGAAATCTCTGTGCTCAGAGTCAATAATCAAAAGCTTTACAGATTTAGCAGAAAGAATTCCATTTTAAAACACAATCAACATGTCATAAAAAAATCTCAATGTGAAACTGGAATGCAGTATGTTGTAGTGCACCAAGGCTTACATGTCCAAATCCCTTTTTGTCCCCTTTCCTGAACACAAAGGCCAGTACACACATGCAGATTAAAAAATGAATCAAATGTAAGTTGATCATCAGTATGTTTGGTGCACATTATTTTACATCTGTATTTAAAAATACAGATTTCCTTGAATTACTATGACATGTACACCTACATTTATCCTGCATTTATTATAATATTATTTTACATGAAGGAATCTCGTGCTTACATGTACCAATAAGTTAAATACTCTTTTGATAGCTGCCTTTTTGCCATTTAAAACCTACTAAATTTCGCTTTTCTTCTGATTTTTCTAAGAATTGTACACTATTTGCATTACTGTGGTGTAAGAGCTGTATCATGGTAAAGAACATGACCAAAATGCCTGCACACCATCAAAGAATTCCCAGTGCTAAAAAATGTGAGAGGGTTTGATTCACCAGATTTAAGCTGTCATTATGTCCGGGCAGAAATCAGCTCTAGCAGATTCCAGATCAGGTCTGTAGTGTTTTCCCAAGGGTTTGCCACTTAGTAAAAAGGCAGCTTGTTGTGCAGAAGTCTTAAAAGTACAAACTCAGCTATTTTGGTTTTGTGGTTAGGACAGTGCTGTTTATTGAGTTTCCAGGTAGGAATCTGGTAGGTTATCTAGCACTCAATAAATTACAGTGTGGCCATTGAGCTAAAAAAATCCCAAGATACCTGCAGGGTCATCACTGGAAATCAATCAAATGGTCCATCTGTTTACTTAAAACAATATTTTAAAAATTACAAGATGTCTTCTGGCATGACTTCCAGGTTCTATAATGGCATATTTGGATTTGCTTCCTATCTACAACAACTTCAGAGAAAACTCATTAATTGCCTGGATACATATGCTACATTTTGTTGTTTTATTTTTATATTTGCAAGCACACTCTAAGCCCAAATTGTAAATATATTGTGCTAATTGAATTAGCAATTTGCTAATTATTTTATCTTGTGAATGTTTGAAAATTTGTCATGCATTGAAAGGTAAATATATTGACATTTCAGGTTGAAAGAATGCATGTCATGGCTCTTTCTTTAGTGAATAAGGTATATTTAATAGACTGTTTTATTTTGCTGACATGTTCAGGGAAGTCCAGATCTAAATTCCTTTGGCCTGTTGGCTTAACTCTCCTTCCAGGGATGGAGTAGTGGTGCCAATTTGTTTTTTATTCATCCTTATTTACCCAGAGTGACTGGAAGCTTTCAGAGCCAATCATTCCAATCACTCATACCTGAGCTGAACCACATGAATGTAAATCCATCTGGCATTCCCCCATCCCCTTGAATTTGCATACTGAGCTGCATGCTTTGCATGTTCCTTGCAGGCATAGTCCAGCAGTGTTTATTATTTTGTGAGACCAGCTTGAGCAGCAGCATCCTCTGTGAGGCAGGGAGAGAAGGAAAGGGTTTATAAAGGACACCCTGAGGAGCAGCGAGAGCCCCAGCTGCTGCTCCTGCAGGCTTCAGGCAGAACATGTGTGCTGGAATGGAATCTGTGCTCCTGGATGTCCCTGGAGCTGCCTGTGGGGTGTGAGGGATGAGGCAGAGCAAGCCAGGCTTCCCTCCCAAAGGATCGAGTTGTTCGTATTGGCAGGAAGTTTTACTTACCAAAGTGGTTAGCAGCTGGCAGGGTGAGCACATGCAGGTCTGAGGGATCCCTTAGACACATTTCTGCATGGGAATTTCTTGTGTTAACAGGGGTGCAGTATGCAGCAGGCTTAATAGTCTGTTTTATTTATCAAGGCAAAGAAACAACTCCATGAGTGAGGTCAATATACAGTAAAAATTATTTTAGGTTGAAGGTCGATATGGTGGTCCTTGTGGTTTGTTGTTTAAATCTTTAGAGATTTTATGTATTAGCAGTTATTTCCTGGAAGCTATAGGAATGATGTGAAATCCTAGAAGGATTATCACTTTTCATTTTTCCTGTCTTCCTTTGGGAGGAGAATGGTACTCAGCCTCCTAAAATAATTCATTCCTTAGTTGTAAATTTTATATAACTTTAGAGGACTTCAGTATTTTGCATGTATTAAATAAAAAGTATGACTATGATTTAAAAAGTACACAGATCTCATTCATATGGAAACTGAAAAAAATTAGATCAATTGAAGTGTTATGTTTACAAAACTTTCACTTTCTTCTTGTCTGCACCAAATAAAAAATACAGAAGATCCTTGTTTAAGGTAGCAAGTCCAAGGAATTCCCTCCTTTCTCTCATGGACGTGGTGTCTCAACTAAAGATGTCCTACCATCAAAGTGATTTCTTTTCACTACTGTATTTGATCTAGAACATTAATTTTATTTAAACTACTATGTTCTTTTCCTGAGGGGACATGTTTCTCCAAATACATCACTGCACAATAGAATTATTTTCTACACCTATTAAAAACCCCCAAAACTCACAAAACTGTTGTCAGTCAAAACAAAGAAGCACCAAATAGCAGTTTAAAGGTAGGGAAAAAGTTTATTTAAAAAATTATTTTTTTGTTAATGTTGTTATCAAAGTTAAGACACACCATGCTTTGTCTTAAAGGGTTTTGCTGGGGCAATGATGGATTGAGTAGTTTGTGCTCATTGTGCCAGGCTGGTGCTGACAGACCCTCCCTGTGCTTATCTGGAGATCAAGGTGCATCAGCTGGAGAGCAAGGTCTTGTCTTGGCTCCCTGCTGTCCTCCTGGACAAGGCAGCACAAGGCTTTGAAAGAATGCTCCTGCTAAATCCATCCTTTCCCCTCAGCCCAGGTCTGCTGTGTGTGAAGTTGAAGGGCAGAGGAGTTGTTTCCATGAGGCTGCTGCAGGTTCTCAGGCTCTGTGCTCTCTGTCACTGTTCTCTCAGGATGACAGCAGCTGCTCTTTGATTGCAACATGAGGAAAGATGTGCTGAAGGCAGATAAGCATCACTGCTAAAGCAGCTTTACCTCCCAATTTGCTGCTCTTTGTAACGTGGCTGCTAATAAGGGATGCTGAAATTGAGCTTTGCACTTGATTGAAATTAAAATCTTACAAGTCATCTAAATCTAGAGAAATTTTTTTTCATGTAGCTCTGCTTCTTGAGACAAAATACACCCATGCCATTGGAAAGTAAAAGGCACAGAGTAAAAGGACTTCATCTGAGTCTTGCAATTTGTTCAGTAGATTTTTTTTCTCGTCATTCCTTATGATTATGATTTGCCTTTTGGATGATTTATCAGTCTTTTTTTTTTTTTTTATCTGAAGTGTTTTGTGGTTGGCCAGCAGCAGTTTCTTTTATCTTCATTTCCAAAGCTGCACTTGTAAGACCACATTCAGCAGCAGATTAATTCTTAAATACCTTGGTTCAGTTTTCACTGTTGCTGCCAAGGAGGACTTCTTTCACAGCCCATTTTGTACTTTGTGATACTTGTAATTAACAATTACTTATAGCAAGCTTGCTGCTGTATCTCCACAATGAGAAGTAAGCCTTGCTGATGTAAAATACTAATGAAGATAAGGAACATGAAAATTTAGAGGAAACTTTCTGTCTCTTAATTTTAAATGCTTTGAAGTAGAGTGGGCAAATAATCTCTCGGTGATATGACCCCAAATGCTCTGGCAGATACTGAAGATTTTTAGGATATAAGTAGGGCTGAAGAAATGGTCAGATCTGGTTTCTTCTGATCTCATTTGATTTTTGGTTATGTACAATGATGAATGGCATTCTTTTAGAAATGGAGTTCTGCTTCTAGTGTCTGCTTAAGTCCACTAGATGTAATTTAAATTGCATTAAGAATAAATGGGTCTGGTAAGGTGTATTTCCAAACAATACATCAGGTGAGAAACTAATCTCACAGCTTTTGAATGACTTTAAAAGATACGTATCATTGCCAATTTTTCTTGCCTTGACATTGAACCAATACATTTTTCAATTAATCTCTCTCTAGACCAGGTTTTACTGCATTTGAAATTGTGTTTCAGTTTAAATTTAACACATGTCAAAACATTTTCTAAATAACAAAACATTATATTCAGTTGCAGTCAAAATGAAAAAAAAAACCCAAACCAAACTTTTTTCAGTAGGGTTTAGCTTAGATCTATTTCTAATCTTTGTATTGCAATTAAAATAAGAAATCTATAACTTTGGTATCTTAAATTTGCAGTACCCTCAAGTATGTGAGTAGCTGCACAGAGTAACAACAAATCTGAAGTGAGCATTCTACTCTGGGCTCTTCCTTCTGGGGCTCCCAGAACCTGTTTGGTCTTTAAACAACTTCATGTTATGCAGAGGCTTCAAGGGCAGTGAAAAGATGGAGCAAACTAGAGCTCCCATTCCGGGAAAATCCCCAGGTTATTGGTGAAATACTGTGAGGTCATTCGAGGAAAGCAAAGAATTTGCAGAAAATTTAGGGGATATAAAGAAATTATGCTTTACTTTAAATCCTTTAAAATTTTGGTAAGACTGTGGTTTGTTTTTGAGAAGCTCTAGTGTCACTTCCAACCAATTAGCCTCATGAAAAGCAATTAGAACATCCCTGTTTGCAAAGAGAGTTTTGAGGCTCTTCTTTTCTTCTACACTGCTTTTAAGGACAGACTCTAAAGTATTTTGGCAAAGCTACACTCCCTGTATCCATTATCACTCTTTCTTTTCTCTTATGTATTAGTGAATGTAAACCAAGACATTTTTAGCCTCCCTGGTTTTCATTCAGTTTTTCAAACAAAGCAGTAGTGACTGAACAGCTCTATCAGCCTCTCAAGGAGGCCAATTTAAGCATTGGCAACTTGCCATAAACATAAAATTACTATTTATTTATTTATTTACCAGGTGGGGGACTAAGATGAAGCAAGTGCCCCGTTTTGTTTTCTTAAACAAAAATGAAATTTGAATTAGTTTGAATCTTCTTCAACAATAAACAATTGTCTTTCAAATTTGTGACTTAATAAAATAATAGCAATAATTAAAAATGTTGAAAGGACATTGCTAGGTTGAGTACCTAAATCTATTATATGGTGGAAGGCAGATCTCAAGTTTTTTAATTACATTTTATTTCTATCCAAGTGAGTAAAAAATCCCATGATTTTGTTTGCATATATTAGTGTAAAAGCAATTCACACTATTATTGATAGCACTGACACCTTGTTTTAAGAAATACCTGATTTTTTTGCTATTTCCAAAGCTGAGCCAGTGTTAAAATTTAGGGTTGAAATTCCATTTTGAAATTTCGTGTATGTAACTCTTTGCTTCCCAGTTCAGGCCTCATGCCCCTGCTTTGCTCCTAGGTGTGATGCCAGTCTTGCAAGTCTATGTTTTCAAGTCTTTGTTGCATTTATGGCTGGATAAAGTAATCCATCTCAATTTCTGAAGACACTTGGCAAAAATTTCCAGCTGATTTCTGAATCCAGCCCATCAACTGCATATTTGGATTGACACCTGGTAATCATTTTGTCATACTGTGAATTAAAAAACTGACACCTCAGTTGGTCTCTGGTTTTTATTTTCCAAGCTGTAAATAATAGTGGTGCTCTTAAAAAAAAAATCTCAGTAGCATTGATATCACATTCATTTGCTTCCCTTCTCTTTGCTTTTTCCCTGGTCAAAAATATTTGTGTCCTACACTATGAAAATAGAAGTCCATGGAATCAAAAAGGCATATGTTCAGGCTAGCAGAATCATCTATGATGTTCATCTTTTAGCATAATTTTTAAGAAGTATGGTGCTTCCTTTGAAACGCAAATCAGGGATTTTGATGATTTAATGAAGTGTACAGTGTGGAGGAGTGACTGATAAAAATCTCAGAAGCAGATGTGAGTCAGAACACAAGAAACCTTATGTATCATGGCTAAGTTATAACAGGGACCCTTAGAGGAAAGTGATCCACTGTTGATTTTAGGCTTTAGAAATCGCATCCTGCTGTATTTTATAGTCAGGACTTGGTGCAGCTGCACAGCCTGGGCAGAATGCTCCCTGTTCTGATGGCATCAGTGAGACATCTTTAGGTGTTACCTGGAGCCCACTTTCCTAGGGGCTCTGCCATGGGTAACTGCACCATTCCCATAGGAGAAATCTGAATGAAATGGAGCTGACATTGCTCTTGGAGCAAGGAAAAAATGCTTGCTGTGTGCTTTTTTTATAATTGGCTAAAAAAATGACCAAAGAAAATTCACCCTAGGTGGTGTGAATGACAGCAGTTTGTTCTTCCAGCAAGTTATTAATTTCTGGCTTCTTATTGGAACAGGAATTTATGTAATTGCTTTACTCATTGTGAAATCATTATGATGACACTGCTTCTGACAAAAGAATACGTTGGTTTGTTCGCTGTCATATTAGGTCACCATATTCAGCTTGTCTTCAGATTACCACATTTTTTATGAAATTATTGCTCTTTAGAGTCAAATCTAACTTAGTAATTTTCTTGATGTTCTGTTTCACATGAAAGTCTCTATTGTATTTTTTGCTGGAGTCAGTATGTTTTAATTTTTTTCCTAAACTGTTCAATCACATTGCTAGTTTTATGTAATTTTGTTGATTTTACTCAAAATGAGGTGTGGCTTGAAGTGTGTGGGTTGAAATCTGCTTCGTTTAGAGGGTGGGTAGATCCTCTGGATGTAACGTCTGGATGACAGATGTTACAAAGATAAACTACTGTCATATGCCCTAATATTGTTTCTGAAGATGATTTATCAAGTGATTAGCAGAGCTGTCAGAATTAGCTTTTGTTCAGTTCCCCTAGAAAGCCTTTTTTAGCCACTGGCTTGTCTCTCTTTAATTCTGAGCTGGTAACTTCTCCTGGTTCCTGTGGGGAGGCAACACAGAGCTCTACTTCCCAAGAGGTAGTTTTTGACGCATAAATGCTTTATCCCTAAAGAACAGTAATGAGAAAAATGTCAGGGCAAAGGATTTTCTAAAGCAAAGTTTGAAAAAATCCATTACAGAAAACATTATGAAATAATATTTTTGGCTACATTGAGCTGTAGATATATTTTCTTAGGAATACTTGGGTTTTAGTGATTAAAGATTAATCATTAAAGTGATTAATCACAGTGATTAAAGTGATTAAGATAAAGGCTATTTGGTTGGTTTATGCTGTTTCGTGTGGAACCTTTACCAGCTTGCATTAAAATAAAGTGTTATGTTGACAAATGGATTCCTGATTTGAAGTTTGACTTGGAAATGTAATGTTTTCTGTATTACTGTCGATAATTACTTGGACATATGATCAGTCTTAATGCACAACGATGACTGTTGTAGTTTCAGATCTGTATTTGTTAATTTAAAAGTAAAATTGGCACAATTTAAAGAAAATAAGTTGGAGCTCTTGATATCTTATGCTAGTGGTTAAACCTTATGTACTTTTTCTGGAGGAAGGATATGAATGGAATTAAATTTTTCAAGACAAAACTAGACAGGAATTTGTGGACAAAATCAGATTTTTAAAAACTTTTTGTAATACATTTTGTTGCAGAGTTTCTATACAGACATGAAAACATGAAAGGTTTAACTGAGAGTCTAAGAGAAGCTTTGGAAAGTGAATGAATCCCTCTTCCTTCTAATGACAGATTATAAAGGTGGTTTAATCTTACCCTGGGAGTGAGTGTTCTCCTGGCAGCTTCTCGTGGGCAGGTTAGACATCCATCTGAGACACTGTTATCGCAAGGATTCCTTCCCTTGGAAGAATGCAGGCTTTTACTCGTTTCAGAGATGATTCCAAGTGCCTTGCTGAGATTACATCTCGCATGTGAATTTTAGCTGGGCTTGTGTTACATGGCAGTGACAATTTTTAGCAGGCATGGTTCAGGTGCTGCTGCAGGGAAGGAGCAGCTCAGCTCAGTGGGAAAAGCTGACGTGCACACATGGAGGAAGCAGCTCCAGGGAATTCCTCAGATGATGTTCTTGAACTGTGCACGTGTTCATACAGAGTAATACCAAAAAATTACTGCTTATTTATGTTCTCGGAGAAAAGGCAGTTGTGTATAAACCGTGGTCATGTCTGGGTGCTTCACAACCAAGTGGCAGCTCAGATCACTTTTAATGGCATAAAATTGATGGACAAAGGGGAATAAATGTTTCCTGAGCCAAACTTGATTAATGCTCTGGAATGCTCTGGCAGTTGGTCATATTTGGACAGATTTCATGGTAAATCAAAATTTTACATAAAACTTAGCAATTAATATTTTGTATACATTTTCCATTATATGTCAGCATAAATAGATTTTTACTTAAGGTGGCATTCCTGCCTGAAGCAGTGCTGACTTCAGAGTTAGCTTAGGCTTGTTTGGACTGAGATATTTTACCAAGACCTCAGAGTATATGGTCAGTGAAATTTCTAGACACCTATAGAGAGGTAATACAGAAATAATAACCGTTTATGCATTTGTCTATCTGCCTTTCACGTGAGCAAGGGTGAAGCAGATTTAGAGATTATAATAAACTACCAGATGTGACTGAAAGGTCTTTGCTGGCATCACAAGTTACATTTAAATGAGTCTTCTCAGCAGGAGAACTTGGGGCTTGTATCAAAGAGACTTTAGTTCAGCAGGCAGTCAGGAACAGGGAATTTAAGAATCACTCTTACCTGCATATCTTGCATATCTACAGATCATTAAATGCCCTTTTTCTGTATGAGATTGAGCTGCTGTGAAGAGAATTTTGCACATAACTTCCTGGTGACGCCACAAGTGCCAATACACTTTGGGATGTGAATTTATTAGAGAAGTCAGAAGAACCCTATGAATGAGCCTCTTTTGTCTATTTGCAAACCATGAATTTTGTCTTCTCTGCCTCAGTTTTTTGCTTTAGATTTCTAATAATACTGTACTGGCCAACTATATTGTACTAATTAGTGTCTGTTAAGACCTCAGATCATAGATGATAGTAACTAATTCAGTATTATCCAGCTGTAAGGCTATTAGACTGTAGTAATTTCACAATAATGATGAACTGGAATCTGTTACTTATAGAAGAGCTTTAAGTTCCTTTATCAAAAATCTGCCTTGTCCATTTTCCTACCTTCATAACACAGAAATCAAGGGAACTTGCAAGCTTCTTTAATATTTTATAGGAGGGCAAGACATTCCAATTAATGTCAATTTGTTATTTTATAGCCATTTGATATGAATAACCAAAAAATACCTCCCAGAAGGCAGCAATTACGCATGAAAAAGGAGAGACAGAACAGTGTATATGTGAAGTTCATAGTGTGAGATCTGATCTAAGTGCAGTGGTGCTTCTGTGAAGGATGCTCTTGTCCTTCCCTTGACTCCTGGGCCCTTTTTGCCATTATTAGTACTCATGATCAGCCTTCAGATCTGACTCAACACTAACCCTTACCAAAAAAATCAAAAGGTTGCTTTGTTGAATCAGTGAGTTTATCCAGCTCACCAGCTGCCAAATGCATATTGAAGCCAAAAAAGGTCCATGATGAGCGCTGCAGTCTGTGGTTTGGAGGCTCAGGAGGAGGGGCACAGGAAGGCAGGATGTCCACTTTTAGCAGGAGAGCAGATAAACTGAAGGCAATTATAAAATTATGTCCACTGGCATCCAATGAAATATTCAGCTACTGCATGTGTGTGCTGGTTTGGGAAGATGCTGCTAAAACAAACAAAAAATACACCCAGGAGTTTGGATTGCCAATGTATTCAACCATTTGGGGGCTTTTTGTTCCCTCTAACCAGTTTACTAACATGAGGTATTTGCATTTTACCTACATATCCCATTTTTTAAAGGTCAAGTACAAATTCACCCTGTCATGTCTTTACTAATTCAGCATAACAAAAATGGATTTTTCCCATCATTGCCAGCTGTAAATCATTCAGACTATTCTTTCTTTGGATAGATTTCAGTTGTCATTTCTTATATATAGCACTTGAAAAATTATTTCTAACCAGAAGTTGAACTTCAGTAACAAAGTGCCTATTCATTAGACATGATATTTCCTGGCTATCAGAAGGGTATCTGCAATAGCCTTTTATCAAAGAAAAGATAAGATTCCTCTTTTCCCTGTGACTGAGCCAACCCCAGCAAGGAGCAAAAAGGGGAGTTCTGTAAGAGAGTTTTGTATCCTATTCCAGGTAGTTAAGTCAATTGCTTTTCAGTTGGCATTAATAAAACATTTCTTTCAGTGGTAGATTAATCCCTGGCAACAGATGTCTTTACGTAGAAATGCATTAAATATTTTTAAGTTTAAATGTATTAAAGATGCTTGCAATTGAACCAGGGTTGGATTTAAATGTCCTTCATTTTAAACAGAGAAAGTTTTCTGTTTGTCACAATCATAAATATGTACAGACTTTTCAGGGAAAACTGAGCAACACGATGAGTGAAGTCAAAGTAGATGGAAATAGAATTAGTTCTACATAATGGATCATTCCAATTGTAGAAAAAGGGATTTGAAACTTAAACAAGCCAAAAATATATAAAAAGGTGACAGCCATTGGTCTGCTGTAATTTACATTCCAAAAGGTGACCTACACTTTAAAGCCTTGGCTCTGCAGAACTCAATAAAAACAAAAGAAGTCACAGCAAACTCCCTGGCTTGCCATGAAAATCCCCTGACAGGGAAGAGCAAAAGGCATCTGAGATGATGCAAACGGAGAAGTGCTTCATTACAATGCTGAATTTTATAGGCCTTCCAAATAACAAAAAATCTTTTAGGAAAAAATGCAGTTTACACAGATTTCTTTATTTACTGATTCTTTTGTCTTAAATATGCCAGAATTTAGTCTGATGTTACAAGTTTAAAAATAGTCTTGAAAATTACAGTTAAATTACTTTGCTTAGATGTGTGAAACCCACACTCAGCTCATGGTATTTGGCAAGTCTGTAGGCATGAATTTTGCATGAGATTATTTCATGTGTTCTTACAAGAGAATGACCAAATGGTTGTTGTGGTTTTCTTTTAAAGTGGTTTGCTTTAGTCATTGTTTGCTTATTAATGAAACTTCCCCCAGTGCTTAGATTAAAGTTATTTATGTACATTGTGTGTATGAATAACTGTTTTTAATTGGGAGTGTCTGGATGGAATGTAACAGAGACAACATTTTTTGGGGGGAAAAAAAATCAAAATATAGAAGGTCAGCAAAAGTAGTGACCTTCATGGGCAGCCCAGCAGTGCCAGGAGCAGGAGGAGGCTCTGTTCTGCAGGGGACAACAGGAACAGGGGAGGATTCACGTGTGGCTCTTGTACCTGGCTGTGGATTGCAGAGAGTGCACAGCCACAGCAAATGCACTCAAGGCACAAAGCGTCTTCCACCTCCAATCCCACCATGTATTCTCCCATTCTTTCTTTGCTATTTAAGCTATTAAGGGATTCTGTAGTATTTTGAGGGTGAAAATCAATCTACACTTAGCTTGCAAATACCCCTTTGTGAATGGGCCGTAGTTAAGTCTGAATAGAGTCTTATCTGTGTTGACTTAAATCTAATTTTTTATCCTTAAGATGTCCCTCGTGACAGTTTATATTTCTAGACACCATGTACATCCACCTCCTCTCAGTGTGTAAATAACACTCTTCATTGCCTCTGAATGTAGTAACAGTGCAAAGATGTCTTAAGTAGCATAAGTGGGTTTAATCATAATATTGGGGGAGAGCAGAGGAAGAAGTCTCAGGAACTTGTATTATAATGTGGATGTAAGGGATGGTGTTCACTTACAGTTTCTCTTACATTTCCAGTTGCAAGGTGCAGTCAGCACAAATTCTACTTCACTGTGGTTGGGTGGTCAGAAATTAAATGCTACTTCAGTTTTTTCTCCCCCTTGATTGTTCACTGTGTCTTCTAAAATGTGATATTCAACCTTACTCTACTTATACTGAAGTTTATTTGTTACACTGTTTCACTTTTTGGATGAGAAAAACTGCAAATTTGAGTTAGTCAGTTCATTATCACAGAACCATGGCATGGTTTGGGTTGGAAGGGACCTTCAAAGGTCTTGTCATTTTCCCTCTGCCATGGGCAGGGATTTTATCAACAAAACAACAAACCCACCACCCTATAATTCTGTGAAGACATTACAGCCTATTAAGTTAACAGTGTAAATGTTTATTTATCAAACAGTTTTTTAAAAACTTGTCACTGACCCAGTGTGATAAATAACCAAGGCTGGCTTAATTTAAAAACTGTATCCAGCCATAAGCCACAGGTCATAAGAAGTTTATGTGAAGAATGCAGAGCTGTAGTCTCAGGCACTTGCACTGTGGAGCTTACAGGCTGCAAGATCTTGCTCTAACCAAGTTTTGACTGTATTTTGTCATGTACACAACTGGGGAGTGCTTCAGAAGCACTAACATCAGCACTTTAGTTGGGATGGTGTTGCATGTGCCAAAATGTCTTCCTGTTCTTGATATTTTTCCTCAATTAATTTGGCAGTGGGAAGACATGGAGGGCACATTGTATAGCTGTCACTGACCAGAGCAGACGAGATCAGGAGAAAGGAGTAGAACATCCACTGATGTTTGAATTAGAGCTGGTCTGATTAAATAAAGTGTAAAACTACTGCTCTAAACCAAGAACTTGCTCTGTAGATTAGGGTGAGTCTGACTGTGGCTGCTGGGAGCATCACTGAATGTGCCTCGGAGGGAATGGAATGAGATGTTCTCTGTCTCCTGAGGGCTGCTGAAATACCTTGGAGCAGGTAGAGCAGTGTCACTCCTGGGCTTTAGAAAACCTGCCTGCAGTTGTTCTTTGAAGAGAAACACAAACCCAGAGCATTATCTCCATCCAAGTTTCACAAACACAAAGTCTCCACTGACCAGTGCAGTTTCCTGCCCTGCTGGAGCTCCCTTCTCTGGTCAGTCCCAGCCCTGGTGAGCTGTGCAGTTGTGTGTGTGGATAAAGACAGTTCCATTCTGTGCAGAAATAGGATGATGGGTACTCCTCAAGGCACACACACAGTAGCAGCTGAGCTCCTTCTAAAGGGAATGTAAACTTTATTTTTTTCTGTAATAATGCTACTGAGTCCTTACATATTATATATTGTTTTTCTCACAGTCATACTTGATGGGGAATTTGGAAGGCAGGGTGCTAGGGATATGAATTCTTTCAAATCCTCTCTTAAAGAGCAAACTGAAGAAGACTATCTGCCCCTTTTCTCTCCACCCCTAAAAAGCGATTTATTTGTGGGAAAACAAACACGTCAGTGTTCCACTGTGGGCAGTATCACCACTTGATGTTTTATGTGCCTCAATTGTTGTGTTTTCAGATTGCAAGCCCCAAGGGGCAGGGACCATGTCTTCTTTTGTTTGCACAGCACTGAGCCTACTGTCAGCACTCCATAAATAAGAAGTAATTATAGTGTTATGCACCCATGTATTTTGAAAGCTTGGATCTGCTCCTGTTGAAATCCAAGGAAATTTTTCCTCTCTTACTTCAGGGACAAAGGATCACATACTGTATTAGCTAGCTGATTTTTTTACATTGGGAGAGGGTGTTTATGTGAGGAAAATAGACTAAAAACCATAATGCATCCTTTTGATTATGTTAAATGAATATATAGGAGGTGTTGTGAATTACAAATACTGTTTCAAAAGATGATAACCAGTTTTCCAAGGCTAACGACTTAGCTTATTAATGCGATAGTAAAATAAGAAATGAAACTGCTCCCAACTATGGAAAATTGTAATTAGAATGGAAAATTCCATCATTTTACTCAGTAGACACAAAGGTTTTTCTGAGTGCAAGGAGTGCAGAGAATACCAGAACAAGAATGGGAAACCTGTTTTGAGCTACCATGTAATCTGAAAAGCACACCATTTTTTTAATATATGTGAAACATACTTTAATGCTGAGACCTCGTGTGTTAAGGTTCTGCCTGAAGTGAAGTTTTACGGCCAATTTATAAGGTCTTGCAAACAGGAGTTTACAGTGGAAACAGTGACTCTTACCTTAATTGTAGCCATGTCAATAGCATTGCTGTAATGAGCATCTGGCTACATTCCATCTGTTGACCACACCAATGGGTTTTGTGCATCATAAAAGAAGTGTTTCCCCTCCATATTTGATTTTCCACATGTCAATCCCTCCTACATGCTCCAGCCCTCTCAGTTTATTGGGATCCCAACACGGGAGCTGCTGAGTGAGGGACATGGGTGTTTGTCCCACGGCACAGACAGCCCAGCCCCTGCCAGCCCCACACTTCTCCAGCTGCAGGAATTGCCCTTGTTGCTCACACTGCCATCTCAGCCCCACTGGCTGCACTGGCTGATCATCCTGTCAGTGCTGTGAGGGATAGTAGCTAATGCATTTGGAGAGGGGAAAAAGCACCATGCAGTAAATGCACGAGCTCTTGCAGCAGGAGAGCATGAGCCAAAGCCAAAAGAATGAATTTCATGTTTAGCGCATGAGACTTGGCAGATTTGGTTACTGGGAGGTGGTTGGGGGCAGCTTACATTTGCATTTGTACAAACTGTGTGTTTAAAAATGTTACCTAAATCAAACTGCATAATTTTAAATGAATGCTGGGCGAGTTCAGTTCTGAGTCACCTCATGATTTCTTTAATCCAAATAATAAGTGAATACATGTCCTTACTAAAGTAGGTGAATAATTTGGAATAAAATATATTTTGTATGAAATACTAATAAAATGTCTTATTGTATGAAGCCCCAGATGTGCATGTAAGGTTTCACAGCAGTACCTACAGCTGCTCTTGCTCTTCAAAGGTATGTTCCCCTATTACTAGAACTTTAATGGCTGATCTAATCTCTTCTAATATCAATGTTTCTTCCATCTCCCCCAAGGTGAGATGCTATGAATATCCAAGCTGTTTAATGTAATGACAAACTTACCTCTTTTACCTTGTTCATATTTGGGTCCTGGTGCACTTATTCTAGGAACAGAGACAATTTATAGTGAGCTGCCTCTGTTCTAAACCTATATATCTATATTCTAACATACACAACTTGGCTTTTTCCTGAGCACAGAAGAAATAAAGTAGAAGTGCTGTAGCTACTTGGTGTCCTCTCCTGGATTCTTCCTCTTCATCTCACCTTTATTTGTTTATTTATAATTTTATCTGAGGTTGTGAAAATTTGGACAAAAGGGATTTGAACTCCTTGAATGGATAATAGGTACAATTGTAAATTGCTAGAAGTGTTATGTAGTTTTGCTGTTTAGGCTTTTTGTCTCTGAGGGATAGTTTTTTACTTTTCTTGTTCATTCTAAGAAGTCTGTAGTTTGTATGTTGTAGGCACACTAAATGTCTGCTCACAACAGAAGGTAAATCAGTTCTTATCAAATAAACCTCAGAAGGACTACTAATTTTTGAAATGTCAGAGGAATACTATAATCCTAGCAGTCGTTTTTGCAGATGGGTGAATAATTCCTCTCAGTGAAAAATGTGGACACAGGAAAGGACTATTGAAGCAAGAGTCAGTTGAGATTCCCAGTTTAACGAGGTCCCTGAGCTTTGTTGTGTTCAGTGCAGGTACTGACTGTGCACTCCTGGCAGAGCTGTGAGTGTGTAGTTTAGATTACTGAGTGTCTTGTGTAGTCCTGGAATGGTTTGTGCCTCCTCTCAGAATGATGCCTCCTCTCAGTGTCTCCCACAAAGTATTAGATATGGGAAAAACTTTCAGAATTTAGGAGTGGAATTAGTTTTTTTCAGTTTATTACTGTGCCTGCCTCATGACTGCTGACAACTGCCCTGAGAATGTAGGGAGCTACCAGACAAGAACAAGTCATTGAGAAAGTCAGTTCTGGAAAGGGTTCCACAAATCTTGGCTGATAATTTTCTTGGTAAACCAACCTGTGATTGGCTTCATGCTATGTTTGGAAGGAAGAAGAAAAAAAGAAGGTGTTCCAATGATCAAAAGCAGAATATGAAAAAAGGATGCACATCTAATCATAAGGACTTACAAGATGCTTCATGTGTTTAGAGAGAATTAAAAAGCACCGTATTGTTGTGTATGGTGGCTTTCATTTCCCCTGTTTTAAGCATCTCCATGCTATTGTATCTGAGATGTTTGGGTTCTTACTGTAATGTGCCTCAGTCAAGTATTGTTGTTTGCTACCTAAAGGTCTCAGGCATACCAGTTCAAAGTTATTTATTTGCTTATTTTCCTTGATGTACTCAGAGAAGATAAGTATCCAAAGAATCAAAGACTTAGATGCTTATTTTCTTAGCCAAAGGTTTTGGAGTCTTTGAGGATATATCTCTTGGAACAGCAATAAAGAAATTTAATTTGATTAGAGCCAAAATATTTTTCAAATGTTGGTAATTAAATTGAATCCATAAAAAGGCTGGGATACTAATAACAAGGGTGGATATTTCAATATTGGGAGAGATAGCAGCTTGCAAGATTCATGATTAGGAGTGTGGTTCAAAACTGTCATACCTTTAACCTAAAACCAGGCATATTTTAAATCATGAGCAACACATAACCAGGGCATGCCAGGGGCCTTTTTGTACTTTACTGGATAATAAGTATAACAGAGGAAGCCACGGGGGTATGAGGTTTTTTCCAGTGATATTTTGCAAAATGAGAGCAGGAACAGAGAATGTGGAAATCATAAATAAACTCTTGTAGGAAATGGAATTAAAAAGAGTCTGATGAGTGAAGGAAGAGTATAAATCAGACAAAACTATCAGTCACGTCTGTGGAAGAAAATAGGGGATGAAGTGCTCAGAAGTACTGCCATGACATTCAGGGGCTGAAAACTGTAAATAGCCACTTAGGAGGACTGGAAAACTTTGATGGAGCTAATTGTAGCATGTATTTCACACACACAAAAAGCTTAGCAGGCCAGGTAAGAGAGAAATTTGTAATTGGAAAGAGAATTGAACATCAAAAAATTGTGGTGGATTCTGTCATTCTGAAACTTTCATTTAAGACACACTGTTCCAGCTAAACAGAAAATTCCGGATTTGTTGAAGGAATCCCTTAAAGACTTGTGTATAATGTCATGAAGGTTCTTTGGCTTTATTGGTTGTTTTCTCGTGGCTTTAGCCAAAAGGGTCATTACACAGGGCAAAGGACCTGGAGAAGTGTTAAGAATTTCCTTATAAAGTACAGTTGATTGCACTTGCTCACCACCCACACACTGCTGTCCTCCAGGGTCAAGACTTTTCTCTGGAAGCTCATGCACAAATACATACTCAGTGCTTAATTTTTACACACTTTTTCATAGTTTTTAATACCCAATATAAGGAAGTTGTGATCAATTCTGCGATTGTGGATTGTTCTAATTTCAATTAGAATTAGCAGGTGATCTGCAAATGTTCATAACACCATCTTCAGATAACAAAAAGTCCCTTTTTTGTCTTAAAAATTATAAACCTAAGAGGAAAACAGACTCTGTGTGTGTGATAGATGAGAAAGAAGAGAAGAGTGAAAACTCCATTGCCCAATTGGAGCTTTTCAGTGGGAGGTGAACAAGGCAGTGTCTGACAAAGTGTTTTTCCAAGGGAAAAGAAGGAGCAGTGGTGGAAGCCCAACAACTCCATTCAGATCTGCTCTTGGATCCCTGGCTGTAGGATCAGGGATCTGCACAGGCATGGCTGTGGAGAAAGTGATCGAAGCACTGCCTTCTGTTCCCCAGGCAGACCTGTGCACCAGTTTGGGAGCACCATTTCTACCCCAGAATTAAAAACTAGCTGAATGCATTCCTAGGCAGTAGGAGATCAGTTTGTGGAATGAAAGGGCTTTCATGGTGTGATATTTCAGCTGTTCCCCACCACTGCTGAGGAGGTAATTATCACTGTTACTGTTTTCCAGGGTGACAACAAAGGGGGTCCAAAATGCTTTTTCTGGCTGATAATGTGCTTAACTAGCTTTCAATGAAGTTGCACATCATGGTTCATCGCCCTTGCATTTTTTTGAGGACCTGAAGTGACTGGTTTAGTGACTAGCAGTAATGTATCAGTGCAGATCAGCAGCAGATAATTTAGTCTGATCTTGTTTGATTTTATGGGTCTCCTAAAAACTTTGTTTCCACATACCAGCAGCTTAACTGGACAGACATATGATTTCAAGCTGCTAAACTTCAAGGCCTGTTGTAGAAGGGGCAAGAATGCATGGTGGAGGAAAAAAGGGTGGAATTAATGCTGGGAAAGTATTTGACTCTGGCTTATACTCTTGCCTTTCATTTTTAGACATGTCTACACTGAATAATATACATTTCTGCATCTGTTTGTGGTACAAAAAACCAGAAATGGGATGACTAAATTTTAATAAATAAAAATGTTTTCAGATGTAGATGGTTCTCCATGTTCCTCTAAAAGGAAAAGAGAAAGTTCTTTACAGTTCTACATAAAACTTAATATCTACAGAGAATGGATTCTTGAAGTTGTTATTATTTAAAAGTACTCTGTAGAAATAAGGATGGATGTATCTTTCAAATACTTAATAAATACAGAATATCAGTGGAACGATGGACTTAGGTGCACTTTCAGACTGTGTTGACCTCAAGGTGTAGCTGAATGGATTAAAATGTGGTTTGGATGGTTACCTTTGAAATGAGAAAACCCCAAGGCTTTTGTGTTTTTACTTCATTCATACAGTTAAAAAAACTTTTGTGCTCAAGCACGTTACAAAAGTGGAGCCCAGGGAAGATAAAATATATTTGTATTTTTATGAATTGTCTTAGTCCTAAAAAAAAAAGGCAATACACTTGTTGAGTTCAACAGACAATGTACACAACCATTTTTTTGGTCAGCAAATAAATCCGATTTTAAAATATCTTATATTTTAACCTTATATGTTGTAAACTGACAAATATTTATATTTCAAATGCCTGTAATTCTTCTCACTTCTGCTTAGTTGTTTGTCTCTGATAGTAAGAATCCACATTCAATACAGTAAATAATAGCATTACTTTATTTCTAGGCAGGATTCATTTGAATCAAATTTAATGGTGGTGTGTGTGTAGAACGAGCCAAAATACTGTAACAGAGATCTATCTGGTATTAACCAGGGATTGCAGGGTCTCACTTTTATGTGCCTAAGAGCTTGATGTATTTATGGAGTGCAGGATAGTGGATAGTTTCCTTTTAGTTTTTTACAGTTTGACAAGGTATTACTGGTACAAGCAGGTATTTCCTATATGCAGAGTAGGAAATACTGCTAATACAGTTAATAACCCACCTAACAGAGGAAAAAAAATTAAAAGGAAATGCTTTAAGGGCCCTCATGGCACACTGTAGTATTAAACACACGCAGCCCATGGCCTCCAAATCTTACAATTTGGGTGTGATGTCACTGCTCAATTACTTGACTGCGGTAGCAATACTGATAGTGATATCACACCTATGAAAACTGGAATTCCTCCAGCTGGGTTGGAAGGTGTGATCTCCAATCCATCAATGCCAGCTGAGAGTCAACCATTACCTTTTACATCAAATCATAAAAGCGAGTTTTACCTTCTCTGCTGAAGGTGAGGGTGTTGTTCCAGCAGCCCATTCCTGTTAGGTGTGATGTCTGTAGTTTATGCATTATGTTCCTCTGAGAGGCCTTTGATTGCACCTTCAATCATAACCAATATCTGGTGTTAATTGCTGCTGCTAATTTGTTCTCTTTTCAATAAATTTAAACTTCTCAAAATAACTTGTAAGGGAAAGCAATTATATTTCCTCTTTGAAATTGAGCTATGAAGACCTGCACAGAAGTTATTTGGTATTTATCTATTTGTATTGACCTGGTTTGTGACTAATTGTGTCCCTAATTTCACTGTGAACACTAATATTGTACAAAATTTTAAAAGAAAAAAACATTATTATTATAGATTTAAATATATTTAATGAGCTGGCAATACTATAGCTTGAAAGTGTTATATACTTGTTTTTCTTCTATTGAATATATGGATGCAATAATTTTTCATTTCTATCATGCTTAGGAAGAAGAATATCAAAATTGTATAAATACATTAAAATTTAAATCAATATGTGAAAAATATATGAACATATATAAAATTATTTGTCAATCCAATTCCTTAATAAGAATTTAAACTATATTTATTGTTGTTCTGCTGAGTTTTTAATACAGTTTTTCAGCTATTTTTACACAATTATCAAATAAGATTTTCCACATATTTTTATTTTACAGTTGCAGCCCTTTAGAATTTCCTTTCTGACAGCAAAAAGAAAGAAATTAAATAAGTCACTACAGTAAAGCAGTAGTATGGGGTTTATTTATCTGCATTATATATTCCCAGTTTACAGTCCTGCCTAGTTACCCTTTCTTCTTTTAAAGGTTGTCTGACCTTCCCCATAAAGAAATCCTTTCTTTTAGCTGATAATTTTATACAATTACTTGGGACCCTTGCCAAGGGAGGTATCTGTCTGAAGAGTTTATACTCTGCACAAATGGTTCCAGGTGCTTAGCTGGAATGTCTCAGCTATTTCCAACTCAGAGACTATAGGAAAAGAAAAAACCCAAACAACCCATCAAAATAGTAAATAATACTTGTTTCAAAAAATTACTGATCCAGTTGCTGCAATCAAGGTGTCTTGTCTTGAGTGTTAGAAGTTGGTTAGTATTAATTTACTGGTTGTACTTTTGTCCAAGGAAATGTTTGCTAAATTTGGTTACTCTAGAAGAATCCTGCTTTCCCTGAGATTCCTGGGGAATCTATCTACATAGAATAGCAAGGATAAGTCAGATTTGGGGTAAGATAGAGCTGAGTGCCTGTGCAGACAGGTGGCAATAATGGTTGGAGGAAAATGGGGACAGCTAAGCTCTGCAGGAGAGGACAGGGAGATGGGGATGGGAGGGCAGGGTGGGGATCAGGGTACACAAATGGAAATGAATGGAGATGGAAGGTGGAGGGAATATTGGAACTGGCAGAGCAAAATCCCTGACGGTAGAAACTGAAGAAAGTCCAGAGGGATGAGGATAGCTGCAAGTGGACCAAACGGTAGACACTGATAGTAATTGGATGCAATAATGTGATAAAGGATGCTCTAGAAAACCTGAATGAAAGAATAGGTTTGTTTGGCATTTGTTTATGAGCAACATTCAGTTAACCACTTTGACTATAAACTGGATCAAACATATTGGCTAGTTGGTTTCTAGGCCTGACATTCCTTCTGTGAAATGATCGAAGCAGGAGTCCTGGGGAAAAACAAAATATGCAGAATTAAGACTATATCATAACTAATATTTAATAAGGCACAAAATTCAAGCTGAGGAGAGAATCTCAGTTCTGAAACGTTTTACATTTTGCTTGTTTCAACTTGTAAGCTGATAATGTTGTTATACCACAGCAGTTTTTTCTCTGTGTGGAAAACACATGAAGTAGATTGTATGCAAGATAAAAAAATGGGCTGAGTGTTGGGGCTTTCATTGAGTTACACAGTTAACATTAAGGTAGGTGGCAGAAAGAAAGAAAGAAAGATCAACTTCTCAATATCTTTTTAATCAGTAAAATATTTACTTGTTCATCCCTGCAAGAAGTTAAATATACTGCAAGAGATTTGCTAACTAACAAAAGCTGTAATGTGTTTGATCTTCAGTAGGTATGCCTGCATCAGTCAGCTGGTAATATTTTTAATAACTATTTTGTAATTAATTACACTGTTCTGCTAAGACAATGTTGTTTCCTTGGGTGAGCTGCATGGCCTGACAGCTTCTACTACAGGACCTAAATGTGCCAACATTGGCAAATAGTTCTGTAACTGTTTTTTTATTTATCTACAAGATAAAATCTAGAACTCCAAAGAGCAAAGTAAATAAAATAAATAGGCTAAAAAAGACAGCTGTGTGCTTTTGTGAAGAGAAACAGTAAATAGGATAAATCAGAAAGCTGAGGATGATGCATTGCAAATAAGCCTTAGTCTATATGACAGTTCTCTGTTTAGGATTTTCTCATAAAGGTTCAGGGTATAAAAACCTAAAGGTGGAATATAATACTGCCAGAATATCTGAGTTTTCCTGCAGGCAAATGTCTGGGTCAATGGGAGTATTTAGTTTATCTAAATATGTAGAATTTATTGCCCAAGAAGACAAGGTCCATGCATGAGCAGTGTTTACAAAACAATAGATGTCAGACTCCACAGTGGGGTTTTTATTTGACAGAATCTGGTCAGTAAGGTAGAACATTGAGTAAACATGAATGCAGTGGAATTCAAGAATCTTTTTTTGTGGGTCTGAAGCCTGTAGTAACCAGGAACCACAGTTGCTCTTGCTAGAAAGCCAGAGGGTATCTGGTTATTCAGAAAACTGATGCCAAGGTTCTTGCCCCTGATTTGGGAAATCTCCTGTGTGTTCATTATTTTCATGTTGTCAGTGCAGCATTGAGCACTACAAAAAGGGTGTACAAGTGTAATACATTGCTAGCTACTTCATATGTCTGCAAGTTATGTCTGTGTTTTGGTTTTTTGGGTTTTTTTTTCTGATTAAGGAGATGAGCATTTATCCTAATGTAAGAAACCAAAGGTTAATCTTAACCGTCAAGTACATTCTGGATTTAAAATCAGCAAATATGTCTCTCTGGATTTCAGCAGAGGTTGAGAAAATCTTAAGCAATGTTTTCCTCTTCACATTACTATTGTTACAGCCTCTGGAGCACCTGTTATTAAGAAAAAGGCTGTGTACATCTGTGTAAATCTTGTATTGTTAAAGCCCACATATGATTCTTTTCAAAGCTCTGTGCACAGATTAGATGCTCCTTAAGCACTATGTGCAGTACCAGCTGGAAATATTGTTAAGTACAGTCAATGAGGGGGAAAAAAATCAGTGATTGTGACTTTGGATTCTGTAGAAAGAATTAAGTAATTATTTTTTTACTGGATTTTTAAAAATCTGTGTTTCCAAGTTTTTTTTCATCAATTTTAAAAGTATTTATAAGGATTTAAACATAAAGATGTGTTTAAATAAAGAAGGCTTTTAGTGCAAGAATAAAAAACTTAATCTAATACCACCTAAAAAAGCTTCAAAGTCAGTCTGTCAGGTTCTTTCTGGCAATGAAGCTCTCACATTATCTTTTTAATGTTGAAATCAGTTCAAGTCAGTGAAATTTCTTTAATGAACTTTAGGGCACATCTTCAAAGAAACCTGCAATTGAACCTGTGGAAAGGCCAATGCCTTTGAACTGTGGAAAAGAAGTTTATCCTAGATTAGCTTGATCTTTTAGTTTACTCTGCCTTCTAATCTAGTAAGAAAGATCTAAGCTTTAAGAATACCCCTGAACTGCAGTGACAACCTAAAAGTAGTGTATTGTTAGGGATAAATTCATTGCTTCCCTTAGGTATTGGCATTTTACATTTGGGAGGATAGCCAAATTGTTTATTTTGTACTGTGAACAGGACCACTCTGGGTCTCCCCGAGCACTACATTTTCTTCAGTTTTGTTACTACCTTATAAATTAAAAATTTAACTTCATTTTTGTTTTTATTCTCCCTCTAACATTTCACTGTACTTCCATCCGGTTTAGTCTTTCATCACTCAAATGTGGAACAATGTACCTTCAAAAGTGAAAGAAATAACAAAATCTGGAACAAATTACAAAGTGATGGAGAAGGGAAATGCAGAGCTGTATGGAAATAACTGCATTAATGCATAGGCTCTGATGCACATGAGTCAGTTTTGAAGGACACTTCATTTCAGTTTGAACTTCTGCTTTTAAATTGTGCTGTAATATGATATAACATTTGCTTGGGTGAGTACTTGAGGAACTTTCAGTGTCAACAGTATTCTTTTCGATAGGAATTCCATTGGATTTCGGATTTTGTACTCCTTCCAGGTTACAATAAGAAAAACATGGAAGAGGTTTTTAATAGAAAAACAACACTCAGTGGTTTGCAGCTGGCAATCACAATGCCTCTACTGCTGCTTTTATTTTATTAAGTGGAACAGGTCAATTCAGTATCAGAGCTGACTGAGTTCCTTCTCTGGTGAAAGTAAAAATACAGGTCTAGCAAAAAAATTAAATGACCACTAGTTTCTTCTTTTTAATCGTTCTGTGTGATTTCTTTTAATAACCATCTCATTTTGTGGAATCAAGCAAGACAAGGGTGGTTATCACTCAGCAAAGGAAAAATGCACCTTTTGTCTGCAGTACTGACTTCCATAATTGACATTGTTCAATGTCTACTTTTCATTATGGATTACTGAGCATCTACACTATGAAGAAAGTGCAGAAAAACAGAAATAGGTGGAAAAACTCATTCAGATAAAAGAAATCGTGTTTATAAAACTGGATTTTGAAAAGGAAAGTATTGAAGGGAATAATATAAAATGTAATTGAAGGAACAGAGAATAAGTGAAAATTAGATGTTTCTCCAGCTTATAAATTATGTTATGTCTTCCTGTAATGTACTTTTTATTACATTTAATTCCTTGTCCTTTTACGGTCAATGGGAGTTTCACCACTGCCTTGATTGGCACTATTTCACCCTTCATCTGTGAGAAGCAGTTTCTGATTTTTATTACTATTTCAAAATGGTATCCTTCCTTTCCTTCTCTCACTCCAGTTTCCTAAGGATTTATAACCCTTTGCATCAGAAGGGAATTTTTTCCTGGTACATACTGTATAGTGGAAATCAAGTACCAGGCAAAGAGCTGGCTGACCTAATGGGCTGATTCCAGCAGAGCAGACGTTTTGAATCTGGACTTCTCAGTTATTGAGGGCACAGGATTTTGAATGCTTTTATCCTTTTATTGGTGAGTGCACTAAAGTGCATGCAGACAGAGAATGTTAAAGTGGCAGTCAGATAAACTTGTTAAAGCAGTGGGAGTTTTTCCTTTCTTTCTACGTGACTTTATCATCACAGTGGAGTTAAAAGGCAATTAGCCCTTCAGCTCTTTTCTGGCCATTTTATTGGCATTTTACACACAACTGTTGAATAGACAGTGCCATATTAAAAATTCCAATGAAGCTGGCCTGGGGATAACAGACTCTAAAATTCTGGTTAATGTAGGTTTCCTTGAGAGGAACTATTGCCAAAAAGCTCGAGTGAAATTATCTAAAAACAGTACCTATGCTGCATGTACTCATAGTTGATGGAAAATTGTAGTAGTCTTGCTACATGCTGTGCTACATTTCCAGGGAAATATTTTTATAAAGAGTGTTTGATGAAAAAGTTTATTCCTTTAGTAATAACAGGCTACCCACTGTGTTACTTTAGGCAATGAACGTGGTGAGCAGAACGAGACGTTTTCATCATCAGAACAACAATCATACTTGCTTTGCATTTCTGTAATTTTCGTCTGAGATCATTAAAACACTTTAAAAACATAATTACTTATTTCTTTCAGTATATGAGAAGGTGAGGAACAGCTTATTATGTCAAAGTTTTGACCAAATGTAGTCCCAATTTATTTTGTTTTGTTGTTTTATTTTTTTGGTTTTGCTTCTTTTGTGTGTGTGTGTTTTGTTTGGTTTTTTGTGTGTTTTTGTTGGGTTTTGTGGTTTTGTTTTTTTGGGGGTTTTTTGGTTCAATTTGTTTTTTGTTGTTTTGGTTTTGTTTTGTTTTTTTTTCCTGTTTGGGTTCTTTTTTTGTTATTTTGGGGGCTGGGCTTAGAATTGTAAGGCAACATTGTGGGTTTTTTCTCATGTCAGTGTCAATAGAAATTCAAACATGTCTTTCACAATTCTTGCACCCCAAAGTATTAAGAAACAAAACCTGACTGAGATATTTTTTCTGACTGAGGAGAATGAAGTACAAACGCAAGACATATAGGCTCACTACTGGAGAGTAAATCGGATTTTTCATAGTATTTCAGTTTTAATCTAGTCTTGCCAAAGAAAATAGAAAGTTTTTTATAGACTTGATTGAGACTATTATTGTATCTTAATGATGCATTCATTGCTTCTATGAATGAATTTGTTTAATTAAATTTTGTAGCTGATTTTAATTTATTGATATTAGATCATGAGAAATCCATTGATGTCTGTGAGTGGGATTTAGGGCCAGATGGTAATAACAAAGAGTAGATCTGACATTTTTAACCTGACTATATGCATTGCTCACACTCCTCCAAGCTGCACTGGGGAATCAGCAAAAAGCTCCTTAGAAATCCAGCTGATTTCTGGATCAGATCCCTTTCAAAGTAGGGAAGGAAAACTGGTAGGTTTAAAGGACCAAAAGCCCTATTTTCACTATGTTTTAGTTTGCATGGCAACTGCAGAGGGCACTCAGATATTGTTCAGAGAATGAATGATTGATTTCTGCTCCAGTGTGCCTTAACAATAAACAAAGCAAATCAAAATGCCTTCATTTGCTCAGGTGTATAAGTTAGAAGAATCTCTTTCAGTGCACAACACTGATTTGAAGTGATCCCCAGTATCAGCAGGGTTATTTTAAATGGTGTGTACCTGTATTTCAGCTGTCTCTGTTCAAAACTCAAACTTTCCTTCTGATACTCACAAGCCATCATTAAAGTTGTCTGTAACTTTTGTCTTTTAATACAGCAAATTACATATTGCAAGGCAACAAATGGTTTCATTAAATGGATATTAAAGTGCAAATTGGATGTCTGGAAGTTAGAAAGTGCCAGATTTAAAGTAGCTCATATAATTTTTTTTTGGTGCCCTTTTGGGCACATTACAGCACTTTTCAGTTACACAGCCATTTATTGCTTTTCTGTAGCACCTCTCTGCTGTTCCATGCTTGCTACCCATGGTACTAAATCCATTCCTGAGTTGCATTTTCAATGGCATAATAACTGTGGGAGAGACAAGCAATTATGTTATTGGGCAACTTAGCCCTATCCATGCTCTTGCTTCAGATTTCTGATGTGCTAGAAAGTTGTGTAGACCAAAACTACAGGTGTTGTGTGAATTTCTACTGAGCTCAGCCAGGGCCTGTGTGAGATGCAGAGAACACCCTCAGCAACTTCAGAGTGATAAAAACTCTGCCATGACCACAGGAAGAGTGTTTGAACATCAGGAGCAAAACCAGGGCTGAAGAACTAGGAATAATTCTAAGCTTTAGGCCATCTCTGACAGTTTTCTGGGCTGCCAGGAAAAAGTAATTTTTTCACATCTATGAAGTGAGGGAAATAAAAAGTACGATTTTATTTTATAGAGATGTGTCAAATATAACATGCTGAAGTCTATACAACTGTTTTAAAAATGAAAAGGACTATAAAATCCGAAGAACTTTACACAAGTAAGCCTAATGCATCAGAGCAAATGACCAAGACATCTGCAACAAAGACTTTTGAAACTGTGCCCAGTGTCTGTGCACCATCTTTTCCCACACAGACAATAATGCTCTTCTCATATCACAAAGAAGAAAGTGGATTGTTAGTGTTCTAGAGAGATCCAGATATAGTGATGAGCAGCACAGAGAAGCCCAGGAAGCAATCAGCAAAATAGTTTCAGGGAGATGCTTAACCAAAGCAGCATTTTTAAAACTTTGGTAGTGTTGAAAGCAACTGCACTCTGTAAGGAACATTTGTCCTGTGAACAGAATGACACAGACCCTGGAGTGAAAAATAACGTGTGATCATTAGTTAGAAACAGCCATAATTTATAGACACCAGGGGGCAGAATTAGGGTTGCAAGGACACCTATAAACCTGGCATTCCCAAGCAAAGGGCTATTTATGTTCAAACTCAAGCACACTTTTAAATTTAAATATTTGAATGGTACAGAATTTGTTGCAAATAATGTTGTGTTTGTGGAAACAAAAACGTTTAAATGCAGATGGAAGAGAAGTGTGATTGCTCATTTGTTACGAGCATGAATTTAACTAAAAGCTAATTTTAATTAGCTACAGCTAATGTTCAACACTTTATTGTTTGTGCATAAATCAGTCCAGCTTTCTAAACGAAAAACATCAAACAAATCCTTTGTTGAAAGTTAGGCCTCTTTTCCTTACTTTCTGAGCTGCAGAAAACACTGTAGATAACTGCAGCTTTTTATTTTCAACCTGACCTTCCACGTTCTGAAACTAATTTGCCATACTGCTTCTCAGAGTCTGCTCAAGGACTTCCTTTAGCAGAATAATGTGGTTCTTATTAAGTACATCCTATAAGACCCAGGAGGATTGCATGCAAAGAAAATAAGATGGAAACACAAATGAATTTCCATCCTCCAGTCAGATATATGATATTGACGACCAGGATGCACATGAAGGATATTGTAAAGAAGACAAAGAAAAAGAATTAAAGCAAATGTCTGACAAATTGGCTGTCTTCAGATGCAAGCATGACAAGTGGTCTGTGCAGCTCAGCAGAGGACATGGAGGCATCAAGCCAAATTGTTATGTAGTCAACAAGTCTCTTTGAATCACATGGTTGTGTGTAACCTCTCTTTTAAATAAGGCCTCACTTTAAATTACATCATCCTGAAAGACTTAAAAGCCATGAAGTTTTACGTGAAAGCTGATAGTTTCTCTTAACTCCAAGTGTTGTTCTTCACAGTCACGAATTTTATATTTTTATAGGAATAACGAGATATTCTCTAAAAAGTGAAACTTCTCTAGGATATTGTTTCCCTAATTTTTAAGTAGCTGCACCAAATACGAGTAATTGTGAAAATAGCAGCTTTAATTTCAAATCAGTTTCTTCCTTAATTTTTTTTCTACAAGGTGACAAAATAATTTCATGCTAGCATAATTTGGTGGAAAAATGCACTGAAATAGCTTCACTGTACTATAATCTGTGTATCTTGTGATGTTCTCATTGCAATGTAGTTAAATATAGATTTCAGAAGTTTTACAAGGTTAATGAGGAATCTTTACCCTCTGTACCCAACTCCATGCAAGTGTAATTAAGTGAATGGACTCCAGAATTATCACTATTTTTCATTTCATTCTTCAACAAGATGCAGAATTTTGGTAATCAGAATTGTAATATGATTTTCCTATCAATCTGTTTTAAACCATGAAATCTGATATTTTCACCATGACTAATCCATGAAATTTGTCAACTTTGTCTGTGATTTACACAAGCTCTATTTATAAAGAGAACTTGTTTGAGACCTAAGGCATGGAATATTATTTCCCAGAATGCTTTTAGCGACTTTTTAGTAACAAGTATAAACAAAATGTGCTCATTGACTATATTATTATTTCAAGATCAGGAGGTAAAACATGAGGAATGTTGAAGAGTATATTCCCTGTAGCAGTGTATATTAGTCTTAAGCCATTAAGAAGAAAATAGCCTATCATATCAGAGTTGGTAAGGATGGTTGTGATCATAAAGTTTACCTAAAATAATTGGATAACTTGCTTGTAGATTAAAAACATATGTGATTCTTGTATGTCTCTATGCTGAGGCTTTAGAATTAATTGCTGTCAGCATAAACCAGACCAAACAAAAATAGATTTGCATCAATTCTTTGTAATGGGGGAAAAAAGAAAGGCTTGAATGACAGTGAGGATAATTCTGTTTTGTATTTGAGGGGAAATGGCTACACAGTGTTCACATACAGGAGTGCAATTTACTATATATGGGAAAGAATAAAGATCCTTTATGTAAATGTAATAACAGGCGAGTAATACCTTCAAAAGGAAAGAAAAACAGTCTCTTTGGTACAGCAAGTTCATCTGCTCCAGCTGTCCTCTCTCACTTGTTGGGGGAAGACTTTTGGGGAAAGGCCAAAACACAGATATTCACAAAGCATCCAGCTTTTAGCCCAGCACAATGTCTTAATCAGCTTTTCCTGAGCTGCTCTGCTCCGTAGCAAACAAGCTGTGAATGTGCAGCACATCCCTGCCTGTGATTGAGTCCCAGGGCTGTGGTGCTGAGGACAGGATGACTCTGAGCTTCAGGAGCAGCTCAGCACTGCAGGTGAGGGAGGAGCATCACCTCCTCTTTCAGCTGAGCAGGAACCATGCCATGGCTGTGTCTATATCAGTGCAAATTCCTGATCATGGTTTTATGAAAGCTCTCCAGAAATCACACATGCTGAGCTCACAGCTGGCCAGCCTGGTACAGGATCCACAGCCTGGAGCCAGATAGCAAAACCAGCTTGGTCTGCTCTGCCATGTGCTCACCATGGATTATTCACATGGTGAATTCACTATTCCTTCAAGTTATCAAAATGCAGACATCATCTCTCATGTCCCTGTGGTGTGAAATGCCCCCTTTGTGATCAGATCACAGGAGAGCTTCTGGCCATGTGGAGAAAGGTCAGGGAATGCTGAGTCCTCAGGTTCTGCCAATGCCATGATGTTGTCAAGTGGTTCCCAAGCCATGGTAGGGAATTCTGTGCCCTTGTGCTTCTGGTTGGCCTTCTGTCTGTCTTGCTTCCTCAATCCCTGTAACTCATGTTTTCAGAGGCCCAACTGCCTCTTAAACTGATTTCTGAATGAAAACAGTCAACTGCACCACTTAGAAATTCTTATTTCACAATGTTGTAAGACTCCAGGGGAAGTGTGGTCTCTACTCCAGGCTGAAATCTGCCCTCAGAATTACAATTTATTTCAGACTTGCTAAAGTATTAAGCCCAAAAGGATATTTTGTGGATAACAGAGAAGAATTTGGGGCAGACAGATGATTGCTTTACACATGATGTTTTGCACTTCCCTAGCTAAAAAGCAATTGAATAAATTTTCTTTTTATTGTTCATAATGTAAAATGGAAAATAACTAGAATCACAACATTTTAAAAGAAATTTTTAAAATAGTATAAGTGAAAAATAGATGTTTAGAATAAGAGTCTGGTTTAATAAAATCGCATCAAATTTAGAAACGAACATGATTTATTGATCATATTATTTCAATATCTCAATGTCTCCTTAGAAATGCAACTGTTCCCTTCAGAACCTTGAAACTTGTCTAATACTACTGTTATATGCAATTTGTGAAAAACTAGTGGGGCTACATGGATTTTGATATTAATTCTGAATATCCTAGATATCTGGAGCTAATATTTTTATGAGTATTATCCTAATGTACATAGAATTGCTTGGGACAAAACTGAAGCTGCATCAAACTATGAAAGCTCTTTGTTTAATTTATTTACTGAATAATTGAGAAAAAACTCCTGTGTTTTCTACATTTGGGATCTTTAAATTATTGTTTCTATGTTATAAAGAATTCTGTTCTACATGATTAACATGATGTGTTTGTATAAGGAAAAAATGCTCTCCCATGTAAATTATGTCTACAGAACTTGCTTAAATATTTGCTGCTTTTGAAAGTCCTACAGCAAGGCCTTTTCCTAAGGCATACATTTATCAGCTAAAATCTTGATTGTTTTGCCTGTATTATGTCACTCACGTCTGGCAGGAACAGCATCCTGCTGTTTGTGAAGCTGACCTCCTGCTGCTGCTTAGCCACTTGTAGGATTCTGTCCCAATTCCTCTAATCCACTTGGTTTCAATAGCACCATATTTGGGCTCCTTCACAGATTCTTTTGCTGCTCTGTTTGGGATGCTCGATGAGCTGAATTAGAATTTTAATGTTCCGTTCAAAACAGAAGGAACCTTTTTGTTAAATGAGAATATAAAGAATAATCTCCTCCACTCCCTTGGACGGAATTTCTACACATGCACTGTATTACTTTCCTTCAAACTTTTGTCCAGAAGTTTGGGGCACTATTTCAATATATTGGTTTACTTTGTGTAAATCAGATCCAATTTGAGGTTTAATGTTGCAATAAGGCCTGCTACCATCTTAAATAGTTCCTTTCCTGTGTAACTCCTCATTCAGAGTTCAGTGCTCCTTGTTTCCATTATGTCAAGGGTTTACTGAAATCTTTTCAAGCTCCTTGTGCAAGTCAGGCCTAATTAAAGCAGAGAACTGAAAGGACTCCAAAAATGGTGTTAGAAACTACACCAAAGCACAAAGTGCACTGTAGATATTTTTGCCATACTTTAAAGAAATCAGGAAAGACTTTTGTATGTATCTTTCCAGTAGCCATTTTCTGATCCCCACATAAAACAAGGTTTAGAGAAAACAACTTAAAGCTTGATTGGTATATATATATATGTGTGTGTGTGAAGTATTTCTATGTATGTGATCTGTGCCTTTACTTCACAGCTAAGCCTATTAACTTTGCTGGATCTATTTGTGGTCAATATAGCAATTGAAAGAAACAGAATAGCAGAACATGATCCTTTTTAATGCAGAGCTCCTGAGCTTATACTTGCTTTAATAATTGCTCTCTAGAGAATGGGATTGAGTTTACTGAAAAATAAAAATGTATTTGAATAATGATGCAAATTTTATTATTTGAAGAAGAAGTTATTTGGATACAATGGAATATTGCATGAGTCTCTCTTGTACAATTTAAAAAAACCTTCAGTGCAGTATATAGAGCTTACCTAAGTGTATAAAGAGAAAAAAGACATTATCGAGGTGAAACATATTTCAACAGTTTCATAAAGTGTCTCTCACTTCTACCAAACTTCCCTCATTGGAAAATTCATTTTAGAGCATGTACCATGTTCGATTCAGCTGTAGCTTTCTGCAGTCCAGAGTTCCCTCAATCCTGCTGGATCATCACATTCAGGATCCACCTGGTGCCAAGACCTGCTGAGAAACTCCGAGCTGAGAATGGGATTAGGGATGCAGATGGAAGCTGGAAAAGACAACAGCTACAGCAGTTTGGTATAAACTTCACAGCCAGAAATGGAACAGAGGAGATAATGGAGAAAACAGGGGAAAAAGAAAGACTTCAGAAAGAGAAGGTGAAACAGGGATAGAGGCAGTGAAGTGTGGGAGGAAGCAGAGGAAACAACATGGAAGAAGTGGGACAAAGAAAATGTATTACATGGCCTTTCTTGCATTTAGCAAGAAATGTGTATATATGATTTGTTCACAAATGTGTTAACATAATAATGACAACATATAAGAAGGAAGTTGAAAAGCCTTTATCAAGGGATTTAATCTGTGGAATACAAAATGAAGAGGTTTGTAAGTGATCCCTCTATGCAGTATCAGTGTGAAGACTTGTGGTTCTGCTGCTCCTTCTCTGTTTGTACTTTAAAATTAATTGAAAGCCTCATTGTTTTGTTTGAACTGTGAAAGCTTCCAAGGTCAATGAGAGAGGTAATTGACCTGCCTCTTGTAGGACAAAAATATGTATGTTAAATTGCATAATTAGTTTTAATTACATAATTATGGTGTTTAATGTGGGAGGGTCAAAGGTTACTATTACATTTAGAAGTCATGGCAAGAAACACAAAAATAAGCAACATAATTTAATTCTGTGTTTCTTTGGGTTTTAAAAAAGGGGTCCACTGTGATCTATCCTTGACCTTGGATATTTGATGATTATAGCAAATAATATATTGCTGTTACCCTTTTTGGAATCATAGAGACACCTTTGTAAATGACTAAGTGACTTTACCAAAGACTTCATTTAGGTTTAGAGTACACAAAAGTTAATCAACAGTGGGAACTCAACTGACAGCAATTTAATCTGATTGGGTAAGGTAATTACATGATTACCAGGAGTGTTTATATATGGACAAGGATATTTTTATTGGAAAAAATCCTAATTGCTTTCTTACTGAGAAGAGAAAAAAACAAACAAATTTGTTGTCGCAGGTTAAGAGGACATCCTTCGTTCCTTGAAATAGCTTCTTTTCATATTTTAGTGACAGAATGAACTCATAATTCTTTGCAAATTTGCACTGGGATTATGTCAGGAGTTCCTCTGTGTCTGAACTTGAAATAATGTCACCAATATCTTGTTTCATTTAAGCAGCTCATTGCTTATACATCAATTGTGTGATAGCCTAAAGATGTCATGATGCTTGTAATTAATTATCTCTTTTACTGTGTGTAAACACTGTTGCTTAAATACAGGTTGATTTCACCAAACTTAAACCTAAAGGTCCATTATACTAATGGATATTTCTGGGAAGGAGGGCAGTATTTGTTTTTCCATGATGGTGAAAAAAAGAGGCACCATGTAAAGGATAGGTAGATAAAAGATGGTGCTCCTAAATGCTGGAAAAAAAGGCATCACTTCAGGTTCTCTGAGTGGTCCTTTAGAAAATGCTCTTTCATTCTATTGACAAGGAAGGGAGTGCTGGGAGATGTATCTTCATTAACAAACATTAACCTGTGTGCTTACCTTGCTGAAATGCACTGCAGAGTAGAATCCCATTTGGCTGATAAATACTGGCTTGCTCCAAAACCTGATTAACTAATGGGCCAGGCCTGGCCTTGGTACTTTATAGGGTTGTGTCTAAACCTAGGTGCAAAAAAAAAGAAGAAATATTAACTTATAAGAATAATTTCATATCTTATCAGTAACTTTTGAACACATTCTGACAACAGGAATGGGATGCAATTCTCTCCAGGCTGACTCCTAAGGAATTGCAAAGTTAATTACCTAAATGTTAAATAGGAAATAAATAAATTTTAGAAATTAAATATAAAATTATGGAAAGAAGTTCTGTGATATTTTCCATGTTTAAAAATTATTTGTTCTCCCTTTTGCTAACTTTTCCTTTATAAGTGCTTTAGAAAATATTACAATTTTGAATTGTTTTTCTAAACCAGATGATCCAGTCACTGTTGGAGGCACATAGCCACGGCAAAATCTCATGCTGTACATTGATCACCTGTCCAACCTTTGCCTAGAGTGTGATCCCCAGTTCCTTCAAGAGATCCATCTTTACCTGTCTATAAAGAAGAAGAGGAGGAGGGAGACATCTGGGATATTCAAGTATCAAAGTTTAACACCAGAGCAGGTTGAATCTTGATTTATATTATTCTCTATATATGTTGCTAGTATTGACTTGGATATTTTGCTGGAGATTTTTTCAGTGATTGTATAGTATGTGTGGAGGTTGCTCCAGTGCTGAGGCATTTTTGTTTAGACTGCTCACTTGCTGAAGCTGCACATACATTTTTCATAGTTCTGTGGTGTGAAATGGAACCCAAAGCCACTCTGCTCTGAAGGAAGTTGGCTGATACTGAGCATGCCTGGAGTATGTACCTCTCCTTGGACATGTGCTGAGCACAGAGACTAAAATGTGGCAGCTTGTTTGAAACTGTTCCGTGTGCTGTGGCTGCACCATTCTGTATTCAGCACACAGCCAAACCCAGGTCCCATCCCAGCCAGTGCCATCACGTTCATTCACTTCTTAAACTTTTCATCCTCACTCTTCCCTTTCCAAGAGGACTCTGACATCCCCCAAAAGCCCAGGTTTCTCTCCCTGTCCCAAGGACTGCCCCTTTGCAGTGTAGCACAGCCCACACACAAACCTGGAATATGTCCAACTTGTTCTTGGAGCAGAATGTGAACCCCTGACCTCCTGGGCCTCCGGCAAGAGTGCTGCCTACTGAGCCACCAATACCCAGGCCATCAATAAGTTTTAAATGCCAGTTGCAGACTTCACAGAGATAATGACTTCAGTGTGTAAAGGTTTTGTTGTGGAGGCTGCAGTCTCACACATGGCGTGACAGAGTAAATATGCTAAAACCATAGAGAGCCCTTGCATAACTCGCCTTGATATAACAGTTTTTGTAATATGTTTCAAGGCATGGAATATTATTTAAAGGGACCCTGTTATGTAGGCTTAGGCCCAAAATGAAGCTATTATGAAAAGAATGTTTAGCAAAACCAGAAATATGTCCATGAAATTGTTGGAGTGGGAATTTCAGGGTAACCTTGCTTGGATTTAAAGTCGCCTGCATGACATTGCACTGTTGTGCTAGGGAATGAGAACCAGCAAATGAAAATACTGTGAAGTGAGAATCAGAAACTGAGCAGAATAAAGATGTTAGAAGGCCATTACTATTGTTATAACTTCTTAAAAATCTTACCTCATCCTGAGAAAGATGAGATGATAAAATAAGTTCCAATTTAGTGATTCAAAGCAGCATTATTGACACAGGGAAAACCATGTATTTGCATTTTAATAGTATTTTTAACCTGATCACAAGTAAGTTCTTGTATTTTAAGTACTTATAAAGGAAAATGAATATGAAATAAGCTTTCATGCTTTGGTGCATTTCAGTTTTATTGATGTTTTCTATTTAAAACTTAGCATTAAAAGCATACAAGAGATATGTTGATGTTTGGAAACAAAGTGTTATTTATAGACTTGGATTGGGAAGGAAAACATGGCCAGATTCGAGCTAAGACTTAGATTGCTGAAAGGCTGTTAGATAAATTGCATGAACCTTCTGTGGAGCAAAGGCCAGGAACCCAGGACTCCTTTTCCCAGCTGAGTGCCCAAATCACTAGGCTACAGACTCTTGCTCCCTCTTGTGTTCTTTCTCTGGCCCAATGAATCTTGAATTATTTTCTGCACAATGATAGAGCTTCAGTGGTAGAACTTTGCTATATCCCTCTCCTTGTCCCAGCCTTTAGTGTAGCCTGAGCCATCTGATGGAGCATTCTGCTGAAAGGCTGGGGAAGGAATGGGACCTGGAGATTTGGCTCTGGGCTGAGCAGTGCTGCTGCCAGGCTGGGAATGACTGTTCCTGTGCCATTTGAGAAAGAAATGCACCTGAAGAATGGTGTAGGAAATGCAGCTGGTGTTTGTGAGGCTGCCTTGGGCAGCACCTGGTGGGTCAAACTCAGATCAGCTGTGCAGCTCCCAATGGGCTGAAGCATCAGCTGAGCCAGGAGATGATCCCTGCTGGATGAGCAGGAAAACTCTGGCTATGGACAGAGATGCAGCTTCAAAACCTTTATTGCCACCAGCACCATCTCCAGGATGAGGTAGGGGCCTCCAGGATCACCATTTTGGCTACACATGCCTAAATTCTCCCCATGATCCATTTCAAATTCTCACATTCTTAGGCTTTTAATTAGTTTAATTTAACAGCTCCTTTGAATGTAGAACTGAGCAATTTCATAAACCTGGTTTTGAAACATAAGTTAAATTTTAAAGAATGTTGTTATAATTAAGCAAGATGATGGGAAGAATTTGTGGTTCAAAAGTGCATTGGCAGTTACGAAGCGAAGACAAACTGTGTTTTGAAGCTTAAAAAGTGAAATTGCTTTAAACATGTGAATGCTGTTCAGGCAGTTCTGTAGAGCAGTGTGAATGACATTTGAACTCAGGAGTAGCCATCTAAATTGACTGCATTGCAGTTGTAAAACAAGTGTTTGTCAAAATTGTTGACTTAGTTCTTAGGCTCCTTTAATTTTTTTTCGTATTTGTATGTTTTTATGAAGTCCTGCAGTGCAGGCCCTTGTTCATGCAAATGCATTTATCTGCCTCAGTGGAATTATTTTGGTGAATAAGCCAATGTCTAAGATCAACTAGGATGAGCCTGGTTCTCTTTTTAATAGAAATGCTAATTTTGAAAATGACATCTGTGCATTATTTTTGGTCTGAAGAGCTACAGACAGTATAAAATTGGAACGCTAGATTTCCTTGGCAGTCTTTGTATTATTGTTTCTATCTGTTTTAAACACTGGAGGAATAATGTGATTCATTACACATTACTCTTCTGGCAGTAGATGCATCACCTCGTTTGGTATCCAAATGTGAACTATTGCTGCTTTGTAATATGGTGAATTGGGGGTGGTGGAGGTGGGAAGAGAAATTTATATTCATGACAGACAAGTCTTTTTCTGCCTTACTAGTGTCTGTTTTCATGGCAAGGGAACTTTCTATGCAGTAGGAGATACTCAGAAGTAGCAAGGATGCGGTCTGGACCCAATTGTGCATGGTTTAGGGACAGCTCCTTTGGCAGTACTGATGGCTCAACACACATGGCTCTCACTCTCCCTAATCTGACTTTAGCAGGGCTACCATGTGCCATTGTCTCTGCTTTCCCAGTGGGCAGAAGTTAAATTGATAAAGATTGTAATCACATGAATGATTCTCTGTGCACCTGTGCAGGGATCTGCTCAGCATGGTGTTGACCTCACTGCTTTTAAAATGGGTGTGTGTTAAAGGGGTCTTTGGATAGCAGTGTTATCAGTTTGGGATCAATAGCTAAAACCCCACTGTAATAACCCACCTAGTGACAGAGAAGGAAAGAGAGGGCTGAATGAAAGCCAGAATGGGAAAATTGGGTAGGAAAAAAGTTGCTGCAGGAAGCTGTGAGTTGATGGCATGGTAAACTTGGGAGGTGAATAGAGATCTTTAAAAATTAATAAATTTTATATAACTATGGGTAAACTATATTACCTTACTTTAGTTGATTTCCATCAGTGTGATTTGGGAAGCCCTGCATAAGGCAGTAACAATAACTAAAAGTTGTGATCAATAAGCATCTTGATGGAGGCAGTAGTCAACAATAAGATCAGCTGTAGAAGAAAAGTTAAGAAAAACAGACTTGTAGTTCAAATCACATGAAAATTGCTATTTCATTTGGCAAGAGCATACTTTCAAGATTATAGCTTGGAAGGTTAAAAGTAAATCACTGTAAATATGACTCATATGTTAGTTAAAGCTCACATTAAAGACCTTATCTGCCCAGCTATAAAAATAGTCAACTTCATTGTCAGTTAACAACAGCAACCGAAAAAAAAGTAGTGTGAATGATGTTGTGTTCTCCCTTGATCAATTTTACAAAAAAAACTTTTTAATTTTATTACGTATTTTGTTATTTTTATCTTATGGGAGAGGTTGATTGATGGGTGATTGGTAACAATGATTCCTTAGTGTCAAATTACTTGATATCTTGAACAGAAAAAGATTGCATGGCATGGTCTTGCTGTCCTCTTTTTAGTGTTGCCACAAAGGAAAAAGATTGTTTACAAATGTCTGAGCTTTTTTTCCATCTGCTCTTGGAAATACTGAAGCCAATAGGGATTTTTCCAAGTTAACAGAGTTTGTGATAGAAATTGTTGCTTTATCAAACCTGAAACCTCTCTCATGTCAAGGGTAGTTTAAAGAATTTTCCTTTAGAAAGCTTTAATTTCAAATAGCAAATAAATAATTTATTGGAAATGGAACTGCTTAAAAAGAAACCTTGAGAGAAATCTGCATTACAATACCCAGAGCCTAATAGTTAGGGCATTATCCTTTAAGACATGCGACTTTGGTTCAATTTCCTTTTCTGAATCCAGCTGAATAGAGACTTAAATCCAGCTGAATATCTAATGCATCCAAGGCAACTGTCTTTACCACTGGACTATTGTCTGTAATAGGTTGGGTATCTCTGCTTTTGTGAAAATCGTGAAAGGATTTGTCCTAATACTAACAAGACCTTTCTGAAATCTTCAGAATTCTTATAGGCTGGGAAAGAACCCTTGTGCTTAGCTTTATTCATAACCCCCAGGCTCTGAAGAAATGCCTGTAATAATCATTATTTTATATATTCATACCAGGCAACATTTGTTAATCTGGACTCTAAACTAAATCTCAATCTCAGACTCCATACAGAACTGTCTTTCCATGCCTCTGGTTATTCCTTTCAGCTGTCTCAGGTTTTTCTGGTTTTCCTGTATCCATTATTGTAATAGTTCAACCAAATTTGCCCAAAAGTAGTGTTTGGGCTATAAGAACAACAAATTTATTGGCATTTTTCAATATAATCTTCTGTATTCTTTTCACACTCTGTTATGATAAACTGAACTCTGTGATCACTATTGAAGACGCTCCTGGTTGAAATATTCACTTAATGAAAAAAAAGTCCAAAGCATGTTGAAAGTAATTTGATGGTGGTTAGGACATTGTTTTGTAGTATGCAGTTGTGATGGATTCCATGAAACCAGAGGAATCAGGATTGTTTGGTGGCCTGTCAGAGTGTAGGTATTCTTTTGAGATTACCCAAAGGGATCAGTTACCTTGGTAATGTGTCCACCAATATTTATTGTGCCTATTTCTTTACACAGGCTAACAAACATTCATCATGTGGGAATGTTGGTCATGATCAACTTGAGCTGAATTTAAATTGGTGACCTAAAGGTTAAAGTCTCTGTATCCCATTACCTCTCCCTTGGGCTGTCCAGTCTCCCTACAACTGGGTTTACTTTAGTTTATCAATGTCTTTGGAGGAAGAGCACTCTTCAGGGGTGCTGATCTGACAAATACCATGGATGTCCTGTTAAAAAGAAAACATACCAAAACAAATCAATATGACTTTTGAGGCTTGTCAATACTTGCTGAAGAAGGTTCTGAACAAGTATTCAGATGCTGGGCTAATAACTTCACCAGCCCTTTAGATAGCTTTAATCCAGTCATATGGGAACATAATGCAGTGTAGCAGCCCAGTGAAACATGAAACTATGAGAACAGCTGAATAAATTTAAACACATTTTTGAACATTCTAACCTTTGTAATAAAAATCTGATAGTATAGAAGAAAAACTAATAACACTTGCTTTTGGTTTTGTTATTTTGTACAGTAGTTGAGAAGACAACATTTCTTGTGGCTGCTGACTTGAAAGCAGTGACAATTTCTAGCACTGCTTTTTGCCCCATATGAAGTTTATTCTTTCTCACTCATTAAGGAATGAATCTGGTTTCTGTTTTATTCAATACTGTATATACATCTCACCCATAAATATTTAAACTGAGTAAATATAGAATCTTAAACATGGAATATGCTTTCATTCTAAACTGGTGGCTGTGGGGGAAGGTAAAAATATTTTATTCAAAGACCAATAGTCCCTTTGGATGAAGGAAAAAAAAAGTGTTTTGTGCTTGCTGTAGGGCAGCAAACTTTTTACCAGATTATACCTTTATTGTTATAAAGTTCAGACTATAAAGGATCTATAGGAAAGGGTTTGCAGATACTCTCTTCAAAAACACATGGCTAGTATTCAGCCCCTATATCTGGGGCTAATTTAATTCTTCTTCTCCATTCAAAGTGCCTCTCTCCTGTCTACAAATGCAGAACAGATTCCCGGGTAATTTTCTTCCTTGGAAGTACCGTCATTTTATTCCTTACTGGGAATAGCATGAAATGGAAATACATTTATGACTCTACTTAAAAACAAACACCAAACCAAACAAAAGCAGGGGCAATATGAAAGATAGTTCCATAACAAATTGATGCAGAAAAATGCAGAAATTTGAAGTGTATTGAAAAAAACCCCATTTTCACTGGGAAGATTTCCGCTAGCAAACTGATGTTTGGAAAAGATATAATGTGGCATACCTAGAGTAGTTAGTTTTGGCCAAACAGGTAATGCAAATCCATGGTTTCAATTTGATCCATGCAAGCAAAGTCCAATGCATGTCTAGGAATGCAGCAGGCCTAGATCCTATTGTTAAGATACAATTAAGAGGGCTGCAAAATGAGAGTATTATTGAACTGAACACAATGGAGAGTGGACATTTGTGCTTTACAATGTTATGACTGTGTGACTCCTCTGTGCATCACCCACTCTTCTTTCATCTGGATTGTACAGTCTGAAGTGCTGGGATACTGAAGGTTACATCCCCAGTCCTGCTGGGGCTTTCTTGAAAAAAGCCAAGCTCTTTGTTGTGGTTTGGAGTCTGTGGTTCAAGCTGCTGCTTGTCTAGGTAGCAAAGGGGTTGGACAGCCTCTTCTGCAAAGTCTGAATCCCTTTGTGGGCAATATCTCATTGAAATGTCAAATAAGCTTTGATTAGAAGAAGTGACAAAGAAAGGTACAAATGCAGGACTTTGCATTTATAAGGCAAAATCAGATCAAGCCTCAAAACAGAAATGTAAAGTATATTACATTTTATTATGCATTATAGATATGTAATTAGCTGATCAACATGAATCTCCTTTGGTGATTTTGATGAGATGACTGGATTGATTTTAAAGGGGAGAAAAAAAATTTACCTTTTATTTTAATTTATTTATATGTGTGCACCAAGTACCTGAATTGCACCAGTAGGAAAGACTGTTTTACTAAGTTTAGTATTGCTTCTCATTTTTTCTTTCTTTTTTCTTTCTTTTTTCTTTTTTTTTTTTCCTGTGAAACAGAAACAGGAGGGTAGACCAGTATTTTCAACAAGATTCAGTGTCTCTTGTTGACATTTTTATGCTAAACCTGTGTTTGTGGAACAAAAAGGCAAAATTTTTACTGATTTCTAAAAGAAAGATTGGGATATGTTTGTTTTGCCTACTTTAATTAGCATAATAAAGACTTTTTTTGATGTAGAGTTTTTTATCAGCTTGGTTTGGAGCTGTCCTTTCAAGGTCTGCTGGTTGAAGCGTTACAGTAATGAATCCCCAATTCAAAGATGATTTCTTAGGAGTGTGGCTTTGTTCTCCTGTGCAGACTGACAGATACAGGGAGGACAAAACCTTTTTCTGCTCTTAGATCAATACTGCCATGAACATGCAAATACTTGTGTATGTTACCAGAGCTCCCATAGAAGCACCATTCATGTTGGGTTTTTCCCCCACTTTGATTATCTGTACTGCCCACAAATTCAGTCTGTGTTGGCACAGAGCCCTGGAAAATCAAGGCAGACAGAAACTGTCCTGTCGTGTCTCTCTGTGCTTTTATTTTCCAGATCTTCGAGCTACTCTTCTGCTGAAATTCTCCACTGCAGCTTTGTGGTTACTCTAAGTACTTCATTTTACTAAATTTAAGTGATTCTAGACCTCTGAGCTCTGAGCACCATTTTCACATGAACATAAACTTTTTTTTTTCTCTTTGTGGGCATCTTAACTCTGCTGTGCAGAATGAAGTACAGTCCCTTTCTCTGTAGTTGTAATATACTTCATCAGTTTCCAAAAGACAATAACTTGCTTTATTCCCATTTTATAAGGATTAATTATACTCAGAAAAAGCTCTCAAATAGCAAACAGAAAAGGAAACCAGATGTTGCGGAGTTATTTAACCAGTGTTATTTGCAGACAAATATTTAAGCTATGTGATTTAATTTTTTGTGGAACCTTTAGAAGCTGGCTAGTGAGTGAATAAAACATCCACAGTGTATGTGAAAACATATTTTAGCTGATAGTATCATTTTTTCACCTATAACAGGTAAACACTTTTTCAATTCTTGGCAACAAATTTGCAAAAGTATTTGATTAGGAACAATCCCCAAGGCATATTGTGTACAGAGTCATAATTTATAAATAGGCTTTTGTTGCATAAAGCACAGTTGTGCATTTCCAACAGTTTCAGTTTTCTGTGCACTGTTGAAATGGTGTAGGGATAAACCTTTGTGCAAATTTGTTTTCCTTATAGATGCAGAATTAAATAATGAGTCTGTAGAACAAGCAAGTGAATTCATCATCTGCACACAAATATTTATCTATGTTTAAATGAGACCAAGCTTCATTTCTGGAAATGGTGTTTTGCAAACAGATAAGGGCAATTTCTCTTATAGTGATGGTTTGTCTAGGCAGTTAAAGGTATATTTAAAATGTAGCATATGTTCCTAAAACTGATCTGTTTTAACTAATTTGCATGTCATTTAGTACCTGTAAGATTTGTAAGACATAGTTCTAAAGTATAGAAACTTCCTGTTCTAGACTTTATAGGACAAACAAGAATATCAATTTCTGTTGTCCTTTTTGTCCTTTCTACACTCTTGACATCCAAGAAATCCTGAACTGTTCTACCTCCCCAAATTTGTCTTCCAGTTTTCTTCTTGAGTACCGAGAGCTTTTCTTTTGCCAACCTCTCCTGTCAATCTGCCTCATGTCATTAAGAGAAATTTTCTAAATTAAAAATGTTGTAAAATTCCAGTTACTGATATCTCAACCCTTGCATGGATATGCCACATATTTGTCTTCCTAATTCAAGGAAGCATCTTATCTTCATTTTTTCAGATCCACTCTTCTAATATTTTGCATCCATAATTTCAGTTTCTCCTTTCTTAGAGCCTCTAGTGACTCTTCATTCTACTGTCTCCTTTCCCTCTACAGCCTTTTCCAGCTGCAAGATTCCTTCCAGGGTTTCAAGTTAATTTGATCTATTTTCAGGCCTATCTCCAGCCTCTTTTCCCTTCTTTCCTCATTAGTAACCTGCAGGCTCTTCAAACCCTCTTTTTCCAAACTTAAAGCCTCACTTTCTCCTGCCTCTTCAGCCTTTTCCTACTGATTTCCAGTGGCCACAACTTCTGCCACAGTTGTGTTACAGAAACTTCCACTGTTCTCTTCTGACCTTACAATGTCCTGTTGTTTGGTCTATGCAAGTGCTCAGCTTGATGGACTTTGCACTGAACATAATCAGAAAAAAGAAAGTATGTAGTTTCTGTCATCAGAGATGATAATAATCTGTTCCTATTTTTAAAATACCATTTCCTGTTTATGGGAACCCATTATTGCTGACAGGTTATTGCAAAGAGGCATCATTCTTAAACGTGCATCCATTGTAGGAAGTTTCAGCATTTTTTTTACTATGTGCAAGAATAGTTTGCTTTATGTAACTGTTTCCCTTGCCTAAATGTAACTTGCAGGATGTGATGATAAATGTTAAATGGTTCTTGTAAAACTCTCACACTGTCAGTCTCAAAGTTTAGTGAAACCCCAATGTTTTCATTCGATCCCAGCACTGAGGAATGCCCAGCTTTCATCACAATGGGGTTGTTTAGTTCCATAAAAGTCTAAATACTTTGCCCTTGGGAGATATCTTACTGTCACCTGCTCTTAAATTGAAAATTATGTGTTCAGCCAAAGGTTGGGAGGGAGGAGGGGTGTTGTTTTTTAAGAAAAGAATCTTTTTTTTTTTTAAAAAGACATCTTTGGTGTGGGAGAGAATCCCTTCAATGTGAAATAAATCAAAGCCTGAGAAGCTATTAAACAACCCTTTAGTTTAAATATATCCAGTTCTAGATAAAAAAAATGTTCCATCCTCCTCTTGTTCTTTCTTTCTTTAAGATGTGTAGATTTTCAAACAGTTCTATTGGCTACATCATGAGCTTCTAATCACTAGGACTTTTGTTGATGAATAAAATGTAGTGCTAGATAAATTTATTTAGAACACATTCTCAGTATAAATATTTAGAAACATTTATCTTGGACAAGATGTGTAGCCATCAAAATCAGTAAGTTAATGTCATTCAGCATAAAATATCATAGAGCTGAATGCTTCTCATCTTACCTGAACAATTAACAAAATCATTTTAACTCATAATGTCAGAAAACCCTTAAAACTGTATGGTGCAAATACAGCCTTGATTTTCTTGTGCATAAATAAGAACTGTTGCCATATCCACCAAGGTGCCTTTGGCTTAAGCCTAAACAAGAACTTATTTTTTGTAATAATGCCCTTTTTATCTTTAAGAAACATAAGATGTAGGGCCAAATCAGATTTTGCTCAAAAGGAATGAAGGAATGCATAAATAAATGTATTAGTACCTAGTTGAACAATATTGTTTTGAATTCTGTAGGGTTGTTTGTTTTTTTTTAAATAATGATTGAGAATATTAGCAGGTAATCTCTTCCAGTAGATATGGCTCCATAGGATGAAAAAGGAGCATGAGGCAAATATTACAAGACTAGAAAAAAAAAATTTGCATAGGACCAGAGACAGAGTGGAGGAAAGAGATCTTAAATTGTTTTGCATTTATTTTCCTAGTCTTAGTACAACCAAGATACCCCCAAACAAAAACCCTACAAAGGCTCCTGGACACCTGAGGTGTATTGTAACTCTGAAATCTTACTCTATACATCTTAAGACAGGAAATGTCTTGGAATATTCTGCCTAGAAACCTATGGAATAACCAGAGTTGGTCATCTGGGCTCTGAGTCTTCCCATTCTTTTATTCCTCCAATTTTTTTTCCCTTCTGGCACTGTAAGTACTTCATTGCCTAGTCTTTGTTTTTAGAATAAGAAATAATTCCAATGTTATATATGCTGCCCTGCTGGCACAGGGCTGTGCATTATTGGTGGCCTTGTGATGCAGCATCAGACACCTCAATCTTAGGCATCTCTTCCTGATATTAGAAAAATGCCAATTAAAGAGGTGATGATTGAGGAAGACCTAATTAAAAGAGGTCTCATCATGGAACTAAGATATACTATAGATTTATCTTTCTGCCTTCCCTGCCCTTCAGATTGCAGACAGATAGAAAACTTCAATTGCCACAAGGTGCAAAGTGATTTTCAGAGGGAGTTGTGTCCAGGTTAAGAATATCCATGGATTTGACAGCCACTGCATAACATAATACTCAGTAATTCTGGACTGAGATGAAGGACATTCTTACATGCCTAGTTAACAGAGCTGCTGTGAATCCATGGCGTCTAGAACAAAGTATAAGAAAAAGTCCTATTTAAAGGAATTTTGCCTTAGTCTTGATCAGTTATTTGCTGCAGGGGCTCAGAAATGAGAAAGTAGCAGAAAAATGTGTCTACCATATCCCATGTTCAAAACACTGGTCAGATAATGAACAAATAAGTATAACTTTATTTTTTTCTTTATATATTATGAATTTAAAATGGAGAGCAGCGAGGAAAATAATTAATGCTAAAATGTATGTGACATCTATTTCTGTGAGTACTCTGGACTTTGCTTACAAAATGAGCAGTTTTCAGATGATTAAGTGCTAGGTTGCTTTTTAAATGAAACAAGTGTCTACTCACAAAAGACCAAGAGGTCTTTACATTATAAAAATATATATATATTTACAAATATATATGTATTTATCTGTGATCCTGATAGTGTACAGTCGTGGGTTTGAGTATGTCAGTAATGCCTGTATGTGCAGCAAGCAGGGATGATTTGTGTTGTTTGTGTGTTTGTACAAAACCATGTTCATTTTGTGTACACACCAATTAAACAAGCTTAGACAACACCACGCAAAGAGCTGTTGAAACTTGTTTCCAGCTTCCAATCCTGTTTACAGCCTCTGGGCATTATTTTAATGTAAATAACAAATGGAGGGGGGGCAAAGATCTCTGCTACAATTCCTTATTTAGGGCATTTTTCACACTGCTTTATTAATAAGGTAAATTTATTCCCATGATGGACAGCACTGGACAGGATATGGCTGATGTGTCTGCTTCCAGTTTGACAACTGTTGTTTGATTCAGTCATGCATTCTAGAAGTCTAATCCAAACCTTCCCTGTAGTGATTTTTGTCAGATATTCAGATTTCCTAGTATTTAATATTTTTTCCTAGTTGGTTTTGACTGTATTTACTTTATTTATATATATTTTACCAGTTTTTGCTTTCTGTTATTTGTGCAAGTCTGAACTTCAGCAGCTCCCCTTATCCTCATGTTGAGAGATTTACAGTTCCTATAGAGACCTTAGAGTCTGTTTTATACAAATACACTCATATAGGAATTTCTCTGATCGCTGAAGCCTTGCAGCTTCCAGACCATATTATACTCCTCACGACCTGAGGTTTAAAATCAATATGTGTAATTTTAAGCAACGTTTTCAGTAATGAGTATTTATTCAATACAGAATGTGCAGAAATGTTTCATCAGTCAGACCTAAGCCTTTTAACTTGCACATTTTAAGTAAAATAGGTAATAAAAACTGAATCTCGATGATACCCCAAAAAGAGGGTCCATTTTATTTGAGCTTGTTCTCCACTGTACATATGGTTTGATATAAGCCTGTAACAATGTTCCAGGAATTGCACACCTTTTAATAAAGAAATATGCATGGAACTTTAAAGGGCTCTCTAGTGTAACTGGTTCATCAATTAATTAGAATTTATCACCAATGAGAAACTTGATGTAGTATTGTTACTTAATATTTATAAATGTGTTTGATACAAAATATCTATGTATAAAATGCATTTATTTGTATTTAGTGTTGAGTCTACATTTAGCTTATGTGTTTTAAGATCTGGTAGTAATACAGAATATAGTAATTGTTTTTTCTTTTGACCAGAAAAAAGTAGAAATTGAAGTTGGCTGAGGTTACCGAATTACTTAGTTACACTTACTTAATTATTAAATCTATTCACAACATGGCTTAGGGATATAACAGTTAAAAACACTGTGTATAATCAGCCTCTAAAAAATAGTATTGGCAGCTTTAAATTTGTATGAGACCAGGAATGATTTATTGAAACTCAGAAACAATGCCAATCACAGAGCCATCTAAATCCTTCCCTGCTTTTGTGTCATTCACAAGGAAAGCACTTATTTTCTGTTTTCAATTTCTAGTCTGCATTCCTGCTCTATGCCCTCCGTTTGGATACAGAAAATCTGGAAACATCCAACGGCAAATCTGAAGTTCCTCAAAGCTTACAGATTAATTTTTTAATTCCTCATAAATTGCTTAGTAATTATTAATATTACAGCATGAAACTAAGCATTAAGAGAATATATAAATTCTAAAATACAGGAAATTAGCTGGTACAGGATCTGCATTCTTTCTGGGCAGAAGGGCATAGCATGACCATCAAAGCTCAGTCATGTTTGGCTCCCAAGAAGCACTGTGAAATGCATGAACAGCTCTGCAGTGCTTGGGAATGGAGCTGCTGAACAGCCAGCAGTGAGCAAAGGACATTCCTTGGAAAGCTTTTAACTTAGCGCTACGACAGGATATGTAGTTAATAACCAAAACAGCTGCACAGGCGTTCTTGGATGCCATAATTAAACTGATAAATCTGCAGTGACAGATATCTGTGATGAAGGGATCTGCCATTAGTGGATATTTTTTCTTTAGTGATCATCTGTATATCTATAGCATCTGGCTGAAGAATAAAGGTCTATGCCTAAAATCTACTTGGAATATTTTATGAAAGTAAAAAAATAACTGTATGTCGGTTTAGTATTTTGTTAGGAAATACTTTCAAACAGCAAATTGGTAGTTTTCCCTACCTTTTTGGTAACCTGAATAATTTTGCAGCAAAATTCTGTGACCAGTGTTAGTTTTGTCATCACCAATCCATGCAGAAAAGGTACAAACATAGAACAAGTGTCTTTTGAAGAAAAATGCTGTATACATGACATAAGTCATTGCTGGAAAAATCTCTGAATTCTTAGTGTTATGGCTTGGATAGGAGTGTGACTTCTTTTAGCTCCCCAACTCAACTTTCATTTTAATGCATATAAAAGTCTCTGAAGCAAGAACCATGTCCATTATTATAAATTCTTTGCATTATTACCAGATAATTTTCAGATGTCAGCTCTATTTCCCAGGCCCTCTACAGCTGTGAATGGATGGAGGCAAACTACCCTGTTTTGGGTAGAGTTTGGGGGGCACAGAGGGTTCAGTGTATGCAAGTTTCTGCTCCTGCTGAACACTCCAAAAGCTCTTTCCTTGAGCACTGTGGAGCTGCTGACTGCAGATCAGAGGGTCACGTTCATATCTTATGTCCTGGAAGTTGTCCAGCTTCCGAACAGACACTCATAAATTCAAGAAGCTGTTCTAATTCTGAGACCAGTTGGGAATTGCAGGAGCAGATGAGAGCTTGGACTGGTTCATGGGGAAATAAGATATGCAAGGAACAAACACACTAATTTGAGATTACTTTATTTAAACAAAATCCGTTGGAAATGTTCCTTAGTTAGGATTGTCCACAGTGATGAGGAATTTTCCACAATAAGGATGATTACTTTTGCTTATGGGATCAAGCAATGCTAATATCTGGGTTTGTGCTGGGATTTTGTTTGGGGTTTTTTTGGTTAGGAGTTTCTTGTGTTGCAGATTATTAGCAATTAATTGTATTGTAGTAACAACTGTAGTAAATTACTCTAGAAATGTTAACAAGACTATATTTTAGCAGGTGTTTAGATTATGGGCCATACAGATTTGCTCTTTTCCTAACTGAAGTATAAAGTAGATAGATGAATAGAGATGGGCTTTTATTTTAAAATTTCCCTATTTTTAAATGATAAATCAGTGCTCCTTTTGGAGAGGGTTTTTGAGCTTTTTGAGGGAGATTTGCTTTCAACCCATGTTTCTTATTGCCATGGATCATTGTGGTCTATATTTTACAAATCTTTCTTCATTGGTGGTCATTACAGACTATTTTCACTTTCTTCCTGTTATGATATGTAACAAATTAAGAAAGTAAATGCCTTAGGCTAGATGGAAATCTATAATAACTCATCATACATACATCATAAATGCTATGATCGTGGTTCAGAAACCCTGCGGAAATTCTGGCCTGAAGTGTTTTGGGAAATGCTTCCAAAATCTGCTGTGCTCTTTTCTCCTTCCAGATTAGTGGTTTCTCTCAGAGCACAGGTTAACTTTCTTATTTTTTTTCCAGTTCCATGCTAAACCACTGATATACTTCAAAATTGAGTGTGCATGCAAGCAAAGCTTTCGTTAATCATTTGTATAAAAAGATAACCAACTAAGCCATGAGATTACAAACACTAGAGTGTCATTCTTGTTTCCAAAAACCATCACCCATGCAAAAGGTGCTATCATGCCAGTTTGGGACTCTAAATTGAGGTGAAAATTGCAGACTCCAGGGGAGCAGCACTGCAGGGAGCAGAGCTCCAGCTCCCCTGGCCCTGCAGTCTGGAGGTGCTGCTCTGCTTGGTCACTCTTGGTCACTTCTCTGCTGTCCCCTGGGCGCCACGCGGTTCCCGTCGGGGTCAAGTGTCCCATGGAAACATCAGAGAAACATCACCAGGGAACTGATGGGAAGCTAATCATCTGGTTTGCCTGTACTTGTGAGAGATTGCTTTGTAAGCAGTGTGACATCTTGCTGTGGGTGTTAGAATGCTTGTGACATTCTGCAGCTGAGGAGTGCTGTGGGTGACACCATGAGCAAAATGTTGTAGCTCACACTGCCCTGATTGCCTGCACAAGTGCTGTCTGTGTGTGGCTTTCAAACTCATGTAGAAAAGTGCCTGAGCACACAGATAACAGAGAGATCTGCTTCCTTGTCCTAGGGTTTGGTATTTGTTACTAGCTTGGGCCTCCGTGTCTTATAGGACATAAAAATTATCTGTATGTGGGGATAATTAGGAACACTTTTGTTGAAAAATTGAAATTTGTTTTAAAAAAAAATGTTTTGAAGGATGCAATACAGTGTGCAAATTCGGGTCAGACTTGGTGAACAGATGTGCACTTTCTTTGAAAAAGAGGTTTTTAAAAAAGTTTTAAACATTTGTTTGCTCTGTAGATGAGGCAAGTTAGGATGAATTCATAGACAAGCACATCAGGTTTTTTACCACAGTGTTGAACCTCGTGTGCACAAACCAGCATATACTTTTGTATTTTTTTTCTTTTATAATATGTCTAACTTGACTGCATGTTTGTATGAATTTACATACATTTCATATACATATGGTCTGTCATTTAATTCTCCGCTGCGTCATTACACAAGAATGCCAAAGCTGATTCTAATTGTTCAGCAAACTAAAGGAATTTAGGGAGGTTGCCCAGAAATTCAACGTTGCTTAAATAAAATACACATGTATTTTAAACCTTTTAACAGACACGTTCTGTGCCATACCCCCTTTACTAATATTAAAATAAGAGTTATCAGCACAAGCTGCACAAGGTTGTGCTGCTGGAGCCAAATCCTGGGATCAGCATCCAGGCCACGAGCCTGCAATCAGTTACACTTATGTTGAACTTCATGCACATTTGTCATTCTTTTGAAATCAGCAGGATTATTCACCTCCATAAGACAAGTATGTGTGGAACTGATTCCATGAGCAAACCCTCCATTTTTATTGGCTTTGTTACGAATCTGAGAGCTGGAAGGAGAAAAAAAAAAACTGCATTAGGACCACAGAATTTAGCTGCTGGGGATCCCACTGGAGACAAAACTGTGGTGCTCAGGCTGCTGGTGTCAGTGGAGGAGAAAAGGAGCATGCAGAGGACATGCATGGCCAGCGGTGGGAGGGAATTCTGGGGGATAAAAGAGATTATGGAGAACAAGAGAGTGGAAAGTTATTCCATTGGTGCCCTGGCTGAGCTGAAGCTTTTCAGCTCCTGTGAAAAATCACAAGCACATCATGAAATGGTAGGAATTGTAGGAAAACAGTAGAAGAAGTGTAGGAGGAAGGATTAGAAGGTTGGGTTTTGTTTTTGTTTCTATTTTTTTTGTAAGTTCAGAACATGTGTATCTAGTAAATAGTTTGATCCCAGAGTTTCCCAAGCAGTTTAGTTGAACCTGCAGAAAGATGTTTTTTGGCTCATCCTAAATGATAATTAAGATCACATAGGAAACATTTTATCTTCCCTAGACACTGATTTTTTGACATCACTCCTGGAAGTGCTGTATGCACTTTTCAGAGTTGTGTGCAGTAGTTACAGAATCTTTTGTTATCTGTGCCAGTGCTTAGCAACAAAATTTTAAATGTATGAGCAAGGATGATATTAATGATCTGACTTCCTTTAATACTTGAGGAATTTTTGTTTGTGTATTTGGGATTGAGTCTTTTAATGACAACATGCATGCCCTCCCTTCCCTGCCCAAATAAAAGTCCAACAGCAGCTCTGAGGGGATTGGACAGGCTAAATGAAATCTTGTTACACTGGATAAAGGTAACTGCTGCAGGTAATTAACACTTTTCATTTTGAAGAATGAGTTCAAGCACTTGAGGGAATTTGGAACAATATTTTATGTTTTATTCCAACTAGTAACGTAGAAAGGAAATAAGACTGATTTTATTTTCCATTTTTGCTGTCTCTCCTCTCTCTCTGTTCTTTCTCTTGTTGAAAAACTATTGTCATTTATGTCATTAAAACACAGAATTATTGCCCCCAGACTTTCAGTGAACCACAGCTGTTGACCTTTTTTGTCAAAAGCTTTGAATACAAAGCTACATTGGGAACATTTGGAGCCTGTGGACCATGACAGTACTGTAGACTTCTCTCCTGTCCTGACAGAAGTGAGTGCCAGAGGGTGTGCTCACATAGTGACTACATTATTTGCTGGCAATTGTGGTAAAGATTTCCTTGCTTTGGGTTTTTCTGCCTCCTCTCAAGTGTACAGTCACCCTTCAAACCTATTATACCACCTTCTGAATGCTGTGGCTTTGTCCCTTAGGCTACATAATCCATTGTGTAAAATGTTTACCAGTCCTGTACAGATATTAAATTAAGCATTGCAGCTTAACATGGAATGTGTGGATACTTGAAGCTGGATTTAAAAGACATCTTGATTTCCTTGCTGTGTAATAGTATCTTACATTGAATGGGACAGAGAGTTAAAAATTAACTATTTCTAATAGAAAAAATGCTAATTTTCAGTGAAGACTTATGAATATTAAAATAAAAAATAGTGAATACTAAGCATGTGAAAAATTCAAGATGTCTTCATTTGAAATATGCCATAAACTCTTTCATTTTTCTGGCAGAATAAAATAAGCAGTTTTGAGCAGTGCACACCAGCTGCTGCATCTGTAAGGAAACCAAGTACTTTCCCACAGTGCATGCTGTATATTTCATTCTTACAGCATTTTATTTTGACAGGTAATTTTCATTCTTCTGCATATGGAGAGAAAATTTAGTGGATAAGTAAAAAGTAAAGGCAATATTCAGTGTGTTTCACAGTTTCTGTGAATTTAAAGAAAGCCATTTTTTTATTGACAAATAAGAGCACATGTAAAGCTCTCTTTATGAATACATGATCTACATGTAGCATGAAATGCCAAGTTTGGACCTGATTCCTTCCTTCTTTGTGCAGCTGATATTGCCTCAGTCTTTCTCCTGTGAGTGTGTGAGGGAAGCAGAAAGGCTGGAAGGGAATTCTGCTTTTTTTCTTAGGCTAATTTTCTCAGTGAAACTTGATCTGTCTTGGTTATGTTTATGAGATTTTGTGAACAGAGAAGGAGCAATGTGATGTGAATGCAAAAATCATGCATTTTCAATACAATTCATTAGATTACTCTGCAATTTATATACTAAGCTCCCCCCCCCCCAAAGCAAATCCTTTCATAACTGGGCTTTCTAAGCATTACCATAATTGTAAGCATACACTTATTCTAAATAGTCTTCCCTTAGAGAATAAACAGGTACCTTTTTTTTGAATCCACAGTCAAGTCCACTTAGAGGTGCAAGGAACAGAAATTGTACTTGCAATTCAAGTGGTATTTTGAAATTATTCTGGCAGAAGAGAGGCTGCCTTTCAGAAAACTGTTTTCTATACACTTCCCCCTCCCATCCCCCCTTTTCTATAATAGGACAATACACTTCTTTCAGCTGAGCCTCAAAGTTCTTGAATATCCTGAAAATCAAAATCGGGATTAATGCTGGAAATGTATGCACATGTCCCAGAAAGTTTAACCTGTGACCCACAGGCTTCTGGTCACTGCAGATCCCAGGAAACAAAGTTAGGCACATCAGGCCCCAGTGATTAAACAGGAATGCAGGCTCCTCTGCCTTAGGTAAAACCAAAGAACTACAGCAATGTCCAAAGACTTTACAGCAAAAAGGATGGAGAGCAGCAACAGGCACTGAAGATGTCATTTAAGACCATTTCATCCAATTACCTCTTCTAAATTTACAGCAGTTTTGCTGGAAGACCTGAGTGTTTGAAATGTCTACAGCTATTTATAGTTAGAGTACCTGTTGTCCAATGATTCTGTTTTGTGTTTTTTACAAGATTATAGCAGCTAAGAAGGTAAATGACAACAGATTACTGAAGGCTGTGTGATAGGATGTGGATCTCTGGCTGAGGATGCACTTCAAACCCAGGGCTGAGTGAGGGCTCCTAGAGCTGAAGACTGTGATGGGAAAAGGGAGGAGGAGCCTTAGGACATTCAAAATCTTGATAATAAGAAAGGGGCAAGTGTCTTCTGAGCGAAACTGTCAGGTATCCTTCCATCAGCACCTCTTGCCTGAGGCTGCTTTGTCCCAGCCCAGGTTGTCCTTTGCTTGGCATCCTTACATAAAACTTGTCTTCCTCCAACTCTTTTGATAGGGATTTTTGGAAAACTACTTCTGTCTGAAAACACAGAATGGCTAATCTTCCTCCTCTCTGAGGTTCTTTCCCAGGACTCTGTCCTATGTCACAATTTTCTTCTGTTTTTTGAATAACTATCCATTATCTCACAACTGCTCACAACTGCCTCTTGTTTCTACAGATGACTTTCTGTGACCCAAAAGTGCTTGCAGGAGGCCTTGGTGGAGTCTAACTCCACTGAGCATGGCCTTCTTTTGGGGAAGAACTCAGAAATCCAAGAATACAATTCAGAAAAAAGGCAGAATTGTTGAGTCCTGTGAAGGTTTTCTGTGCAGGGCAGGTTATGGCAAACAGGGGAGAACTTGCAGGAATGGTGTGAGCAGAGAAGGAAAAGGTGTGAGAGAAAGAGGAATCCAGAGTTTAAGTTTTCTATGAAAGCATGAGATGGGAGATTTCACCCCCTGCTCTTGTTAGCTCAGTGCATTCATTACTTTGTTGTGCTTTTCATCTCCTGCATCTTTTCAAGGTGATCTTTATCACCTTGTTTTTCCTGAGAAAAGGAATCTCTGTATCTAGAAAGACCAAGAATGCCTTACTGCTATTACTAAAGTTTGTGGGAGAAAAAAAAATTATTAGAGCAATGTTTTTGAAATACAGGGTTAAATTTTTGAGGTCATATTTGGGATGCTAAACACTGACAAATAGCCCAATTCAGTTGTGCCTCTCCACTTTGAACTCAGTGTTCTCTTTTGTGTCTCAAAATTGAGCTTTATCAAGGAATTGCAGTGTTGTGCTATTTTGTTACTGTGTTAATATCAGAAGCATATCAAGGCAAAAGACATTTTTAGAAAGAAACTAGAAGAGACTGTAAAGTTCAAGGCAATGGTCAATCTTTAAGGACAAAATTTCAATCATAAAATAAGTATCTCTGGAAGAAATAGGAAACAAGTAGGAATTTACTGGCAGTTTTTCTCCCCATGCAATATTCTTGGAAAACAATAATGAAAACAAATTAATTATTTCTCATGTTGTAAACTAGATTCATAGGCTGAGATGCTTTTAAATTCTTGACAAAATTGAAATCATTATGTATGTGTATTGCCAAAATGAAATACAAGGATGACAGATTCATAATATGAGCAAAAGAACATTTTTTGAGCACATTAGATGCAAAAACATTGGAAACTATTCATCTGATTTAATTGTAATTTTTTGCCAAAAACATTAACGCAATACCTTTGAAGAGTAATTGGTATAAAGAATATCCTCAAAGAGGAGCATTTCCACATGCCTAGGCTTTATTTTGCCCTCATTAAACTTTATTCTGAGTTGAATATTTCCTGTCTATAGCATAAGGATTATTCTTATTCTACAAACATCTTAACCTATTAGTTTTGCCACATTATGTTCTCTGATGCTTTTTGCAGATGTAAATCAGTTAATGACAATCAAAGGGAATGTTTAAGCCCTTTAATATTTTCAGGTTTGCCTTTCTCCTTTGTTTAAGCAGACAGGTTGGAAGCTCATTCTGGTCAGCCTCATCAGGTGAAATGGGCACATTTTTCAGCATTAATTACTTTCAGGCTGCATGGGAACCAATGTGTACAGTGAACTGAAGTTCAACACAGCTGTGAATTAAGCACTGATGAATGCTAAGAACAGAGGGAACCTTGGGCAGTACTGCCATCTGCATTACTTTTAGTCCCAGCTTTACTGAAGGACTCACTCAAGGAAATTCTGGTAGTTTAGCATCATATTTATGCATTTCTGTGTGATCCTGGCTTACAGGCTTTCTCTGCAGCTTTGAATAGACACTTTTTTTGAGTTTGGCATTAGCTATACATGCACCACGATGAATCCCTGGTCATTAGATGCTCTAACTGGATAAATTCAAGGCTTGTTGTTTTTATCAATTTGTACATAGTCGAATGGACTGATGCCACTGTCTGTGAACTGGATTTATTTCCTCATGAGCTCAAGATCAACCAGATCCTTAGAAGTCAAGATGATGTCACAAAATGGAAGATATATTAAAAATAAAGTCTAGACTTACTATCTCTCTCTCTCCCCACCCCCTCTCCCTCCCCTCAACATCCTCTTCTCCCCACCCACATTATCTCATGAACTTTGCTTCTCACCATAAATTTGTCTGATACTGACATTTCCAAGATAGTAAGTCTAGACTTCTGAAAACTCTGGAGACAAATGAAAAAGTCATTGAGGTGGTTCTTAAGTGTCTTGGGCAGTGTTCCCAGGGCACCTTTGACAATCAGTGTTACTTTCCCATTTCCACTCCACACTTAGAGGTCTTCTCCATCAGCTTCTGCCTGAAGCTGACCCTATGGACCAGCCAATGTCTCTGACAGGGATTTTTTGGGTGTTTGATCCAGTAGGACATTTCCTTAACTTCTCATGGTCTCTGTACCCACAACAATTCTTAAGGATCTTTTTTTTTTTTTTTTTTTTTTTTTTTTGAGCTGAAGTTTCCCACTCTTGGGGGATAATCCTGGCTGCACAAAGCCTGGTAAAGGACATTAACTGGTTTTGCCTGCTATTAATCAGTCACTAGCAGCAGATATTGGATGCTGTCTGCACATGCTGTACAACCTCTGCTTTGAAAGCAACTTTACCTGTTGTTATCCAGGGGACCTGAACTGCTGTGTTTGGAGACTTTGGTGCAGCAATAATGAATGCTTAGGCTGGTATTTAGCAGGATTTTATTTGGGTTTCAGTTCACTTGTTTCATTAGAGCCTGTAAAGTGCTGACAAAAGCCAAGGGAGGAGAATTGCACTAGAAGAGATCTATTTTGGTGAGACAGGAGCCCAAGGGCCACAAGAAGGGGTCAGGCTGCCTGCAGACACCCACAGCCCTCTGTGCAAGCTCATTAAAAATATCTCCCTTGTTAATGTCTGTTATCACTTACTGCTAATGAGCCTTGGACAGACAGAGCTTTGAGGGATGTCATATGTTTTTTTTAAAAGAAGAGTTTTGTCTGACAGTTTGTGGGTTTGAAAGTTATAGCAGAGGATCTCAAAGCCCTGGCTAGGTTCCCCTTTTTTTCACAGATATTGTAATGTTTTGTGATTAAATAATGTCTAGAGATTAATATTCCAAGAGGTCAATTCTTCCAGGTGTCAGGTGTTTTCTGCCAACTAAAGAATGTGCTTTTTGGGACATGAAGAAATAACTGCACACCACAGGTCTCTAACTGTGGCAAATGTCGCATTTCCTTTTGTGAACTTGAATTGGTTATGTAAATAAGAGTTAATTTAATAATGTATATTTACATCCATTTTGAAAACTGCTAATTGCCAGTGACTGCATGTTTAGAAGTATAAAATTGAGTGATATAATGATTCCTTCTTTTCAAAACCTACCAGCTCAAATGATTTGACAAAATTTTCAACTCTACTATGTTTTTTCCCTGCTGTTATGAGTCTCCACTACATATTGCCTATATTATACACAGTAGACTTGGGTATATTTATAAAGATGTTTTAGAGGTGCATTTGAATGTCTGTAACGCAGTCAGTGGTGCACAGAGATTTGGTTTACAGCTATTTGGTTCAGAAGTGCCTGACTGCACACAGCCTGATAGGTTAGCATCAGCAAAGCCCTGCTAACTTACATTTCCCTCATGCCAGACTTGCATTTACCTCTAGTCAGCACTGAGGAACCTTGGCAAAGCCTTTGATCCTCTGTCTGTGCCTCACTTTTTAACCAATGTCTTCAGGTGCAGCAGTTCCCTTGTATCTGCTGTGCCCCTGTCTTCCTCTGACCTTTCTGGAGAGGTTGATGGATGTGTTTTTAAGCACCCATAAGTGAATGGTAACATGGGCTAAAATTATATATTTTTGCAATATTTCTGCCAAAATGAGCTACAGTGGATGGCTTGTGTCCACATTACTTTGGAATGTGCATGCTCATAAAATTTTACACCGGACATTTGACGTTTTGCCAACATTCATTTGCTATCACATCACCATCATTTCCTACTTTAAACCTGTTAGTACCAAGTGCATGTGCAGGCAGAGCTGTGTGGTGCTCAGGACATGGTGCATTTAGAGGGGGAGATGAAGTCACCAAGTCTGTGGGAAGGTCTACAGAAACAGCACAGTAATGCTTGAGTTTTGTTCATCCCACCTTAGACACTGTCTGAGATCGGTAAAACCAAAAATTCCATAAGTGAATTTTCTGGTATTTCTGGTATTTGCATTCTAAGGGCTTATCTCTCATTAAGTTGAGGAACGTTTTTGCCAATAACAAGTGAGAGGTATTGTGTCTTGATTAATATGCACATAAGCTCTAGTCCAGGAAATTACAGGTCAGAGGCACCTCTGTTGTCTGAAGAATACAATGAAAGGACCTGTTTTCATTATTTCTTCTATTTAAAACAGCATTTCTTTCTTTAAATAGAATTATAACTAGAGAATGTAAAGGAATGTTGTCAAGGTAAACTATGTAGCTCCTGCTTGTTCCTAATATCTTGGGATTCTGCAGCAGAAGAGAAAACCAAAATCTGTATTGACTTCAGCACTTAGTTCAGTTGAACATTTTCATTTCATTTTGGCAATTACCTAAGCTGGTCTTTTTGTTCATAATTCTGTTGTATTCAGGTTCACAGCACAGGCTAGGGGCTTGCAATACAAAATAATTTCAATTAATATTTATGTTATTTTAAAAACTTTGAAGGCATTTCCACTCTACTTTACAAAATGTCTTTTTCTTTCTACTTTTTTTTTTTTAATATATCAAGTTATTACTATTGGATCTGATCTAGATATGCAGTATGGGAAATCTGCCATACACCTACACATTCATACCAGCAAGGCTCTACACATCCACAGGGGCCTTCAGCTGGCAGGAGGATCAGAAGGTCTTTGCTAGAAATGTAGGTCCTTGTTGTCAAGTTGACCTTTAAAGGAGATGAACTTGTAAGCCCTTAATAGGAAGGTATTCTCAGTTGTAGGGGATATTTTGGAAAGAGAAAATTGGATTCTGAGAGGAAAGCATATGAAGTTAGGAGGAGAGAAAAAGTTTCTATTAGTTTGAAATAAAAGGAAAATATAGAGGCAGATAGTTTTAAGAGGGGATATGAGAAATATGAGGGAATAGAAGAGGAATGGATGATTCCCAAAGCTTCTGATTCATAAGTTGTCCAAATTTTTGTACTTTACCTGAGCCATCTAGATTTTTATACTGATTTTCTATATTACATCTGTATGAGCTCATACTATAAGAAACAGAAGTACTTGAAAGAAAATGAACAAACAAGTCTGGTCTTTATTAGCAAAAGAAAACAAAGGACTAAAGCAAAATTAATCCCCTTTGTAACCATATAAAGTTAAGAGGCACAGCGTTATGAGACAAACAGCAGAACAATTACATCTGAAGTCTGTAATAAGATTTACAGCATTATATTTGAAGGAGCTTAAAACCATATTTATGAATGTTTTGCATTTTATATGAATCTTATGAAAAGATACAATTTTTCCAAGGTTTCTCTACTTTAGGAGTAAAACCTATAGAAAAGGATAACTTGCTGCACTGCAGACTGTTCAGGATTTCCTTCTGACCCTGTTGTTGCTGCTCTTTGCTAGTTAATTGCATTTATTTTGTACCATCCAGTCGCTGTCTGCTGGAAAGATAAATGTCAGATGTTTTGTGAGAGTCCACATTTCATGTACAATGTTCTGTTGTTGAGCTACCTCTGAGAACAGAAATGCTCCTTACAGTGGTCTTGGGTATTGTAGTGTTCTTTGAATATCTGAGTAAAAGGTATGCTTGGTAGAACTGGTTGAATGCAGGAAAAAAGGGATTGTAACAGAAATAACTGTATTGCTGTTCTTTCTTCTGAAACAAGGAGTTTATCATGATAAATTCCTTGTAGCATCTTATTTAGGCAGGAGCTTTTTCCCCCACCTTGCTTCTGGAAGGCACAGAGCTCACTCCTCTCCGTGGGTTCTTCCTGTAGTAAAATAGGTCATGGACAAACTATCAAATGCCATTTATTGCCACAGAGTTTGAGGGGTTTGCATTTTCTCCTCTTTCTGGTTTTGTTACTAAAAAAAACCCAAAGAGAATTCTATCCAGGACTGAGGACAGCAGGGCTAAAATTCAGGCTTTGGTAGGATTTGGCACAGTCCAACAGGAAGGGTGTGAGTCCTCTAAAGCTCATACAGCCTAAAGCCAGCCCAAGGTCTTGACCAGGAATTATGCAAGTGCAGTGGATATGTTCTTTCTTCAGTGTCTTTGTAAATAAATAAAATCACCGTGGGCTATTCTGAGAATGAGACCAATTCGAGTTAAATACCATCTGCATTATGTGTTTTAATATAAGGGTGGGTAACAGTAAATATTATGTAACTGCTAAGTTTTGGACAAAAAAGCAGTGCTTTGCTATCCCCTTGGTAGGCCCTCATCCCCCGGGGTCCTGAACACTCATTTTCCCTGGTAATAACTCAGCCCATTAATTTCATCAGATGATTGCATCAGATAATGCATTTTAGTTTGCGTAGCCTGAAACTAGTAATCCCAAGAGATTAATAAGGTTATAAAAGTAACTGGAATTAGTCACATTTCATGAAGAGAGAGAATTATCATGGTATTGTTTTTATTCTTCTTGTCAATCAATCAAAGGCATATACAAGGCAGAACTTAACCCTGAGTGATGTAGCAACAATTCAGGATTCAAAAACCTTCCAATTTCCAGAAATTCTACATTGCAATTGTGACCTCATAAAACAGAATGAAGATCTCTGTCCAGTGCATTTATTCTATGCTCTTTGCATCTTAAAAAAAGGTGCAGTTAAAAATATAAAATAATATCAGATATAACGGAGGAAAATCCAGACATGTGCATTGATAAATTGATTTGAACTGGTCCCTAAACATGTAGTTCATCTACAAAGAATTTCAAATGATGGATCTCTTGGACTTCCATTTTGAAAAAAGCAATGTTGATTAGTTGCAATCCAAGACAATTTTTTCTGACTTTTCACTTTATATAGTTTTGTTTTGTCAGAATAAATTTGCGTACTTCTCTTTGAAGTAAAGCATTGACTCTCTGTCTTCCAGAGATCTTTAATCTTGTTCTAAACAGAAAGTTAATTGTACTCTGTTTAATCTTACTAGGAATGCAGCTTTCAGGGTCAATTTTTGTCCACATGGAACCATGGACAATAGAAATTAAAAAATATATGTATCAGTTCACCCATTCCATCTTCCTACTCCCTAAGCAACAACTTCTGCTGCCATGTTCCCAAAGCTATTAATTTTGGATAACATCTCACCTTCAAAGACAGATTTTCAGTGTGTGCAAGACTGGAACCAAAAACATAAAATAAGGAAGTTTGTCATCCAGTCAGGCCTGAGTTTTTAGCTGTAGTGGGTTCTGAGAGGTTAATTTATGCTAATTTAGGGATCTCCATTTCTTTGGGGTGGAACATCACTGCAGGGAGCAAAGCCCTACAGCCCAACAGCTGTAGCCATGAGTGGCCATCACTCTGCTGTAGGAGGTGACCAGACTGTGCCACCTCTGCCTCTGGTGCTGCTTTATTTGTCTTATCTGCTTAGAATGCTTTTCACTGTGTTTGTACAGCCATTCCAAAGGCCACTTCTTATACAAATTTATGATAACTATGGAGTTAGTTACAGATCTATCCTCCCTTTGCAAGAAATATTTCTCTTCATCTCATATCCCACTGCCGAGTGAAGATCTGGAAAGGCCCACATTGGCACTGACACATATTGTGCTTTTGACTTCAAGATAAATGAAAAGCAAACAAACATGTCTTTGTCTGACGAGTTTTGTCTTGGGCACACCCACCAATCCCTCATCAGCCAAGATAAATTGCTTCAGAGGGAGGACTTCCATGTTCAGAGAAGGAATGCAGAAATTCTTTCTATTTTGTACATTCTTGGCGTCTTTCCTTTGTTATCAATTTCACGTCCTCTTTGTGTTTTGAAGCTCTGCTTGGGAAGAGAAGTTATAAATATTAAAGCTCTGCACAAATTCTTAAGAATGATTTGGGATTTTTTTTTTGTTTTGTCTTAAATACTCTTTTTTCCTGCTATTTTTAGCTCAAAGCTATCCTTCCTCATCCAAGCAGTGTATTTTTAGCTCATCCAAATATTTGAAAATGTTGTTATTCATTAGACAGAGATTACTTTTGGCTTTCTTCTTTTCCAATTCTGTTGTAATATTATCAGCACTGAGAAACACACACTTAAAGCAGATTTTGCAAGTATTATAAGAAAGATAGAGAATTAATATTTTGAAAGTATTTTAATGAATCCCTTACCATAAACAGCAAGAGTTTTAAGTACTGGAATGCATGTCTTAAGTTGGACTTCATGAAGAAACATCCAAAGACTTTGTTCATAGTTGCATAGGACTTTGTAATTAAAAATTTTAATATGATCAGGCTGTGCTTGGTACAGTTTCTACATTGCTGTAGACAATGCAAATATATTCCTCTCATGACTTGAATTCGATGAGAATTTCCATTTTCACCTCTCATAAACGTTCACAGTAGTTATTGACACATACCTGAAAGGCCAGGATTTCAACATTTAACTAGAGGAAAATACATATCTTTTTGCACTTTTCTAGGGAAAAAAAAATTACCTGGCACTTTTCCCCATAAACTTCTCCACAATTCCTGTGTTTGGTTTGCCAGGACTGTAAGTTAATAGACCCTTTTCCCTCACATGTGTGGGTAATGTACAGCTCCCTCTGTCATTTCCCACAATCACCTGAAGCTCCCTAGCAGAACAGTGGGAAAGGATATGGAGTAGGTAATAAAAGGAACAGTCCAAGTGCAAAATGAAAGGAAAAAAAGAGTGCTTTCTATAATTGGAAGTTCCATAAATTACTGCAGCCCTGGGGTCAAATATTTGTGTGTGGAATTGCTGGACCCTTTGAGCAGCTACTCATTAAAACCATGTAAATGCTCCAACAATCAGGCTATCATTTTACACTGATAGTGGTACCTGCTCCCGAGGAGGGACAGCAAATGCTCATTGATAAGGATACCCTAAGGTAGATTCCCACAAACGTAGCCCTTCTCCACACAAATATTTCCTTGAAGGCATGCTGTCAGGTAAACTCTGCAGATCTTCAGCCAGCCATTTGTATCCTGATGTAAGGACCTGCTCTAACACTAGTGCAAAAAAGCCTACAAGGAATACAGAACGTTTCCCTGCTGGTTGCTCCATTTTTCGATGTTTTAGCCTGCAGTGCAGCAGGAGCAGTGTTGTTTTCCCCTGTGAAGGGAGCAGCAAATATCCCAGGGGATCCTCCAGAGCCACAAAGCCATCCTCAGGGTGATGGGTGCTCCTGTACAACCTCTGCACCTGAGTCTTCTCTTTTCCAGTTTCTCTGGCATGGTGAGGAGGGAAGGATTTGCTCAGCAGTGGTAGTTTGCTCATAGTTTAATTAATCCTCAACTGCGTTCCCTTTTTGGCAGCCTTCCAGCAGAGTTCAGCAGGGATGGGGATATCACTCGTGCCTGTACCTGCCTTCTTCCTCTCCCAGAGCTGGGGAATGGCTCTGCAGGTTCAGGAGCAGCAGTGCCATCCCACAGTCCCCAAACGTGCCCTGGCACAGAGGGACCCTCAGGTGTGACTCTGCTGCTGCCTTTGTTCCACATGCTGGGCTCAACCCTGCTTTTCTGCTAATGCAGCCTTCCCCCTCTGATTGCCTGGGGTGTTTTATCTCTTCTCTCTTGGCCTTTCTCCATCTCTGTGCTTAAACTCAGTTTTTCAGTTTTCCCTGTGCTTTTCCCTTCCAATTTTCGACTGTGACTGTGATGATCAGCTACTGCTTTGCTCTTCCCTCTGATCCTTTCACCACCCTGCTGAGGTGAGCTCCCTCATCCTTCAGCCCCATGTGATGGGAGTGGGTGAGCAGCGAGATGACAGAATTAATTTGCAGGTGTCTCCCTCCTTTTGCTTTTGACATCCTGTCATTTGCCATGGCCTTATGTCTAGGGGGTTATTTCTCAGCGTTGTGCAATCCTTTTCTAGGTTAGCATTGAGCAATCTTAATTATTTCACAGACAGTCTTTATATAAGGAGATACTTGCTGAGGAAAAAGACTTTCATATGTATTTCCTTTAAAAACAGTTGAATACAATAAAATGGAAAAGGTAGGGAAGCAGTGGCATAATTTTATGGCTTTTCTGCAGCTACTCTAAGCCATGAGAATGGTGTAGTTTGCAACAGAACAAATATGTACAGCTCAAAAAAGTAAAGATAATAACAGTAAGATACACTGCTGTGAGTTCCTTTTTAATCTTGGGAGCTGACATATGAAAGGTTTGGTCTCCTGTGCACACAGCTGCCTCCTGGGCAGGTGAGGTGGGGCTGTTTGCAGAAGCGCAGGGTGGTTGGCTTGAATGTGAACTTCTTCGCACTCTCATTCGTTTACAAAAACTGGGAGGATTTGCTACAGGTATGAAGTGCACACTTAACTATAATCATTTTTATTTAATTGATGTTTAATTTCCTTTTCAAGATTCTAGTGTGCTTTTTTTTATTTGTTGGAGGTTTTTAAAATTCTATTTAGTGATCCACCAAAAAATTCATTCTTGCTAATCATTGATATTCGGCCTCACTTTGGGAGAAGAAGGTAAATAAAAAAGTCCAAAAGTGCACATCTTGTGAAAGGTCCTTCATCTTTGAGCAATATAGATATTATTTCCTTGGAATAGTTCAGTTATGCCTAGCCTTAAGGGAAATCATCTTTCTCTTTAAGGAATTTATTTTCATTATTTTAAAGGTTTCTGAGAATGACAAGTGAGATTAGGTGAACACAGTACACTTTTGGGGAAAGGAAGGATGAATAAGAAATTTGAATGACATGAGCACCAATATTACTTTTTATGGGCTTCATGCTATGTGTTGTATGAAGAGTAAGTATTGGTAACAAGTCATTAGAAGGAGACCCCATTTTCTTTAACCATGGCCTTAGATGCATAAAGCTTTTAGTAAAAGAAATGTGTGCACATCTGTGATGTAATAGCAAAAGGAAATAACAGCTGGAAACAAACTTGTAATTCTTCAGTGTTCACTCTGAATGACAGTTGATTTTTATGTTCAATATTACAGTTCATATCTGGCAGGGAAATAAGAATCCAAAGTGAATTATTAAAAACCAGAAATATTTGTCTTGATGTTTTTTTCTTCAGCTTTCAGGCTCTGTGCTGAAACTGTTGCTGTGAATTATGAATAGTATCTAGAATTTAATATGGTTGCAGACCACATTTCAAGACTGAATGGATTGATGATAATTCATTCTTCATAAATTACATAAATGTTCAGATTCCTGTCACTGGTTGCATGTTCTTAGTGACTTTAGTGGGAATTATTGGTACTATGATTCTTTTAAAACTAGGGCAAAGACAATTGTGCAATGCTCTTTGTAGGGTGGTTTGCAGACAGATGTGCAAAATTCAGTTCTGACACAACCAGAAACCTCCAGGAAGCTCCATCCTCTCCCAGCATCTTTGTGGGAAGATTGTCTCTTTCCTACAAATCTCTTCCCAGGCAACCCAGATTGTTCAAATTGTATTTCACATCGTTGAGGATTTTACAACAAAGCTCACATCCCTTCTGTGAAACTGAAAAAGTTTTAACACTCTTGTGCTGGTGCTTGATTTGCTTTTTTAAACTAACTCTCTGACAAGTCACCCTTTTAATATTAACCTAAAGGTGGGCCAAGCAAAGCTGAGTTAGCTTTGAGGAGGCACAGAGCATTTGAGCAGCTGGGGAGGGTGACAGAGTGAGTGCTTAAGCCAACCTGTCTAATGAGGGTGTCTGTCACAGTTGTCCCTGTCACAGAAGGCTCTTTTCCATGCTCTATTTATAATGTCGTGTTGCCATTTTATTGTGGCTTTAACAGCTATGCAAGAGTGATTAAAAACAGTCCCCAAGTTTCCTGTGTCACTTTTCACTCATCATCCCTGCTCTGAATGGTAACAGTTTAAACCTTTCCATGCCCCTTAGCTAATGCCTGTTCAGAACATAACATTGGCCTCTTTCTTTTTATTGCAAACTTCATGAATCTGTATTATTAATTTTTCATTGTCAGGCTTATGGGAGCCATCCAAGTCTGGAAATTTAAATAACGATTAATCTTCCTTGTTTTCTGGTCTTTGAATTGGTCTGTGCAAAACTCTACTTGACACAGCATTACTCTAGAATTAGTTTCAGTGCCTTTGCCTAGCAACACAAATACGTTTTACACTTTCCAGGTTTCTCCTGTTAACTTCTAAAGCTGATTGTTGTCCCCAGCACATCTTTGTTTGCTGTTTATTTGTTACTAGGTGTCAGGGCTCTGGACAGGCTCTCCAGGCTGGATGCTCCCCAGGCTCTGTCTGTAGGTCCCACCAGGCTGGGGCTGTGCTGGATCAATGTTCCTGACTCTGAGCAGAGATTTTGGCTCAGGACTATCCCAGACTGGCTCCCCTGATGCTCAGCCCTGCTCTCTGCTGCCGGGGCTGTGCTCACCCTGCACCTCCAGGAACAGCCTCGTGCTTTCACAAAACTCAAATATTTGCACTGTTCTTCTTCAGGCTGAGATGGAAATTTTCGCTCTGAACTTTTGACATTGCACAGAATACACTGGATCCAAAAGAAAGAAACATCTCTGTGTCCTTGCATCATCTTCTTCCTTTCTTTCCCCTTTGGAGGGGGGCATGGTCCCTCTCTGCAGCATTTCTTGCTGCCAGCCAACTCCCCTTCACCTCTGCCATTACACAGTAAGGAGGGTTTATTCTTTGGCCCAAAGCCTATGCCTTTGTTCATCCCTCTCCTTCTTTTTGCATCATCTGTCTTCTTGACCCACCCTATCTTCATGGATTTAAAAACAGTGTTTAATGCTGTGCTCCCTTCAGATTGCCCCAGGAGGGTGGTTCTGCCTTCTCAGGCGATGCTTAGCAAACTCGCTGCCCAGCTCAGCACATTCTTGGAGCGTTAGCAACATCTTGTTCTGTAGTTTCTCTGGAACAGAGGTGTCAGAGGACGGTGTCCTCATCAGATTTGCTCGGGGTGTGGATGGAGGGGAAGAGTGAGGGTGTGAGGGCACAGCACAGGTTTGCCTGTGCCTGCCGAGGCTCACTGGGAGCTGGCATTGCTGTTTTTCATGGCAGCATCTGTCCTGTGTGTCCCTTCCCGAGCCACCTGTGGGTCACAGTGTCACAGTGCTGCTGCTGGCAGGGCTGGCTCTGCAGGGATTGTGTCCTGCCCAGGCAGGGCAGCAGCTGTGAAAGGCACTGGAGACCTTGGAAGCTCCAGCATCCTCCTGGATGTGTGGGACAGCTGCTCCTGGCAGCACACAGGGTGACTCAGAGGGGAAAGAAGTGGCAGCAGGTAAATCAGTGCAGGTTGCTCAGCAGAGCCTCACAACCACACCCCAGATTTGCCATTTCAGAGCTGCTACCCACACACTGCACCCAGCTGATGCCAGCCGTGGTGGCAGCCCTGAGCTCTGGCCTGATTGCCCTGGCTGTGTCTGCTCCTCTCACTCCTGCCCCAGTCACAGCCCCAGAGGTTGTCACCCTTCCCAGCCCCTCAACACAGAGGATTTCCAAGCAGGGACAGGTGGGACAAACCTGGGAGCAGAGCCTGTGCTGAGCTGTCTGTGAGGAAATGGTGCTCGTGGTGCTCCTCAGTGTTTAGATTTCCTTGAGAGAGTCAATCCCTTTCAGGAACATCAATGAAACATTTCTGTAGGATATCCTGAGTGTGTGTGGGTGTGTGGTTTTGGTGGTTTTGCACAACATTTGCTATTCTTGGTTTTGTTGATTTTTAACGTTGTGCTGTGTGTATTACACACATGTGAGGGTACCTGTTTGTTCTTTCTGGGAACAAAAAGAAGGCATTTGACTGGAGATTGCTTTTTAGTGCACATGCCTCTGCTACACACACATTCATGAATCAGTTACAGTTGGTATTGGGAAATACATTGTGAATATAATTGGCCTGGTGAAATGAAACGTTTACAATGAATAATAGAAAGACACTAAAGAATCTATATTAAAAAAAATATTAAAAGCAGGAAAGGACATGACCTTCTTATGTTAGTGATGTTTTTTGTTATTATAGGAATGAGAGGCTTAATTCCTGGAAGTGCTAGAGTGTTTTTTGTTGGCTGAGTGTGTCCTTCATAGTAGTCTGTTTGTCATCCCAGTCTTTTTTCTGAAAATGGAATTCAGGTTTGTAGCCAAAAACATAATATTTTTTATTTTGTATTGAGGTTATGTAACAGATGGTGAGCTAAAATGTGCTCGGTGTTTCAAAATTATTTGATGACTCATAAAACTGAATAACACTTTTTGCCTCAGATCACGTTTTGATTCTATCTAGGGATGAGTAAAACTGTTAAATTAGAGAAAACTCCATCTAAAATATTAAGCAAGCATTTGAATCATGAAAATCTGTTGGGATTTTTATTAATTCATTTGCCTGTAGCTTGTCTTGTAGTAAGAAGTACTTGAGATCACAGGAGAAAAATGTGCAATTTCTGAAATGTTTAAAGAATAGCTACAGTTTGGTCAACATTGAAACTGCAAACAAAACCTTCAAGTTCTCGGAGAGTTCAACTGTTCTGTTTTAACTGGAAGCAGCATAAAGCATCTCTCTTCAAAACTGCTGTTTTCTTGTATATTTGGAATCAGTGGGAGCCAGATTCCTTTGGAAATACTTGAGAGGGTCTGTTGGGAAATTAGGTGTGCAGATCATTGGATGTCTGTCCCTAATGCTGGTGTGATGGACAAACTTAAAAGGTGCCTGTCCAGTGCTGGAGTTTCACACCAGACATATCCAGCTGCTGCTGGCCTGATCCATTATTTCCTTGGGTGTCCCAGAAGGTGCCCTCAGGTGCTGCTGCACCTCTGCTGGATGCAGGATGTTGTCACTGGTGCTAATTAGGTCTCAGCAATGCACATTTGGCCCAAACACTCCCTGGCCATAGTTCAGTCTGGCCCCTTATGCAAAGCAAGGCTCCTCACGATATTCTGCTTGGAGCACATGGCATTTCCTTGGGCTGGGAGGGAAAAGGAGCTGTGTTTGTGCTCTGAGCACATGGTGATGTGTTTGTGAGGTCTGAGCAGATCTCAGGGCCCACAGAACTTCTGACAAGGACAGTTCTCGGAACAGAGGGTCTGACAAAGAGTTTGGTCACTAGCCAGCTCTTGAGTTCAGCTGAAGGATTTTCATTCAGAACAAACTCTGTTTTTCCAGGCCTAAGAGAAAAGCTCCATTATCACACCTTACTGTGGATGTATTTTTGAGGTAACGTACACATTGCTACAGAAGAAGGCAGGAAACACAGAACACTTCTATCTCACAAGTACACAAAAGTATATTATATATACAAAGAATACACACTTTTGAAAGGGCTCTTAGGCCTGCTTGTGATGTTTACACAGAGACTTAGGATTGCCATTCTAGGTGTATTGGCAATATTTGTTTGAAAAAGAGATGCCATGCCTTGGATATTCTCCTCTCTCTCTTTTTTTTTTTCCCTTAAAGTTATATTTTTACTCTGTCTATCTAGTAGCTCAAAGCTTGTTTTTCTACAACTTGCTCTGTTCTCAAAGATGATAGGTAGATGTTAGAGTTCCAGCTTTTCTTCCTGGTATTCCATGTGTGTCTCTATTTGCATTCTCTCAGCTCATGTTTTCTCAGATGCAGAAAATTATGTAATTAGTTGTGGGGTCTCATACCATCGTTTCAGAGATGTTTCCCATTTAAATTAAAGGCCTGTTCTTCTACCCAATCAGTAATTGTCTAGATCTTTTAAGATCTCCTTCAGCTTGATTTAATTGTTAAACATTAATTTAGTGAGAAAAAGGCTTCAAAGGGGGAAAAAAAGAACTGCTGGAGGGGCAAAATATTAATAGGTGCTTAAAAGCAAAACAGTAATTCTTCCCTTTCTAAGCTTGCAGCCCTTCAGGCCTAGTGGAAAAGAAACAATTGACTGTATTACAGGATTATATAGGTTTCATTGACTTAAAATGAACTGAAAGCAGCTGTAGGGAGATTTACCTCAAGTCTTTATTATTAGCCATATGAGGCAGAAAGAAAAACAATGTTTTGTTTGAGTCAGAAAATACAATTTTCAATGGTGGTTTAGAAGAGGTTAGATAAAGAGAGCATTGCTTTTCAATAGGGAAAAGGTGAATAGAAAAATTCTGTTTTGCCAGCATTATATACCATATGAAAGATTTCAGCCAGAAGAAAAAGAGCCTATCTTATACTTGTAGGGTCTTTGTTTTGTTTCATTTTTGATGGATAATCTTGGAGTTTAGTACACTTGATATCTCTTTTACTTACTAATGACTGTAATACTTCACTCCTTTGAATACTTCTACCATGAAAATGGAGATAAAGATCAAAAAAGTGTTGCTTTTTTACAAAGAAAATCCTTCTAAAATCTGCCTCTCATTGAAAAAGATATTGAGACAGATTTCTCTCTAAGTTTTCTGCCCTTGGTTGTTAAAAATTCGAATTAAGAAACAAATGAAGGGCTTTTAGAGAAAAAAAGTTTGGAATGCAAAGCCAGAGTCTCTTCTAAAGATCCAGAATATTTCCTTACTGTGAAATTTTTAAAATATTTAGAATTATTTTCCCTACCATGGACTTTTTATGAAATCATGCATGATACTAAAATGCAGTAAGCAGTAGTAATTTTATAAACTGACTATACTCAGTTACTTCTGCAATTGAGGATGTTGCTTTAGCTCCAGTAATGTGCTGAGGATGGGAACTTCTCCCTCTTAGATGAAAGTGCCCTGGTGTGCTCCAGTGTTGGGGGACAAGGAATCTGTAACCACACACATTGATAAAAATTGATACCTGATATCAGTAATAAGATATTACTATTTCAGAAAACATAAAGCTTTCTGTTGTGTTGGGAGTTTTGATACAAGTTTCTTATTTCTGAAAACTTACCTTTGTCTGATGTCACACGTGTTTTGTGAGGTGGTGGTACTGAATAAATTCTGAAATACTTAATAGGCTTTTTCTTCCTCTAGGTTGTTCAAGTGAAGTGCTTTTATGTAAATGTATCCACAGCAATATTCATTGTGATGCAGGATGGAATTATGCCATTTTGAACATTATATTGTATTATATACTGGCATTGCAGCAACAACATTTCAGTAGAGCTGAATGTGATTTAGAGATAGAAAAATAAGTAAAAAAAAAATCTATGGCTGTTGAAGAAAAGCTGGAATTAAATTCTCACTGATATCCAAAAATATTTTCTTAACCTATAGACCAGCCACTCTTTAGCTGCTGTTTTTGAGTGGAGCAAAAATGAAGTGTACTGGTATAAGGATGAACAACTTTATGCAGCTGTGAGTGGTTATGCACCCATAAAGTTCCTTCTTCAAAGGAAAGTCTACAAAAAAAGCTGTGGCTGATTCTGTCTGCAGCAATGTAGCTTTGAAGTGTATTTTGCTGCATCTGGTATTCTGTGCATGCAGAGGTGGAATTTTCCCATGTTTGTGAGTTGTCTTACAACCTCACATTCAATTAATATTAGTATGCCATTGTGCAGTTTCTCAAACTCTTTTCAGTAAGACAATGTCTTTTTGAGGTATTACAAATAGTAACTTTTAGAACCTGCAGCACTGTTATCTTAAATGTCTGGTTGGATTTTGGTATATTTATGGGAGAGATGCTCTCAGCTCTAACAGTCATGGAGCTGATGTGGCATTGAATTGACAATTTTTTCTCTTCAATTCATGGAACCCCAGAATGGTTTGGGTCAGAAGGGACCTTAAAGTTCATCCACTTCCTGCCCCCCTGCCATAGACCAGTTGCTCAAAGCCCTGTCCAGCCTTGGACACTTCCAAGCATGGGGTGTCTTTCTAATTCTTACAAAAATCCCATAGTAAAGGGTTATCTTTCTACAGCTGCAAAGCAGCTATTAAAAACCTGACTTCAAACTGGTGGACCTAATTTTTGATCTTGTTAGAGAGAGGCTGAATACTTTGTGAAAGTAAAACATTTAATTCTTTTTCAAATTTGCCATCCAGATCCACTGTTTATGCTTTTAAAAGGTAAGCAATGGTTCCTAATCAGCCTAACACTGCCTCTGTTTCTCAGCCTAAAGAAATTGAAAATGGTGTAGTAGTGCCGAGGAAAGTCTAGAATTTACATTCTGCTTTGATTTATAGGCTGAAAGGGACTTCTCCAGGTTTAGTAGCAGCTTTTTTGGTTTTTACAATTGAAAAAATCTTGATGGAGAGAGATGAAGCAACTTGCCCAGGTTCTCAAAAAGAGCCACTGCCATGATCAGAGCTGAACGCTGAACTTCTGTCTTGTTCACAGCATTTAGATCACAGGCTGGGAAGGTACTCCTGCTCTGGTATTCAGAGGAGTTTCATCCGGGAATCTCACCCCTTGTTTGCTTCTCCAGCAAGAAATCCCAATCTTTCTTATCTCCTGTAATTTCCAGTAGGTTCCTCCTCCCTTATGCTATCAGCAGACACTTCTTATTATCAATGCTGCCTTCTAATAAGAAGTCCAAGTAGCTGCCACTGTGTGTCTGTAGGAAATTGATGCTTTCATTCAGGTTGATGGGTTTCATGCTCCAAAGTATTCACTTCTAATTGAGACCTCCAAGAGATAAGAGTTCAACAAGAATTTGATGTGTTTGCTGTAGAGGTGTTGTCAGACTGGCTAAGTCCCATCCCAAACACTGGTGGGGCTGGGAAGTGGAAAGTGGAGACAGGAGACCTGAAACACCCTGGAATGGTTTGCACAACTGCACATGTAATTACTGGATGTGTGCATGCATTTACAGTGCTGTAATTGCATGTCTGGTGTGCTTTTAGTTACATGTTCATCTGTTAATCTGCTGAAGAGAACAGAAATTTTGACCAAAATGAAACATTTCCAGGGAGCTATTTTATTTCATGCACACGAAAAGAAAACTAACCTGGATGTATTGTGAATTTGGGGTTGTGTTCCTGACAAAGTAGATGCTGCTGGCAAGACAGAAGTAACCTGCCTTCTGGGAAGTGATTTCCAATTGTTTGTGGAGAGGATGAACAGAATGTTCAGCTTCCTTGGGCAATGTTCTCTGTTCAGAATTGTGAGGGACACGCTCATTGTGTTGTTAGTGATCAACAGGAGTTATGAATTATTGAAAGTTAGCACGCCTGCCAGGCATTTCAGGGCAGCAACCTGTAACAAGAAGAGGCACATTTCCCTAAATGAATACATTTTCATTCAGAGGGTTATTCACTTAGCCAGCATTAAATGTAATCCCCTTTGAAACTCATGGCCACCTCCTACTCTATTCCTGTCAGTTTTCATCTCCTGCAAAATCATGAATCCAGCCTTCAAAAGAATAGTAGTTTGGCTAATTCACTGTGTAGCTTTCTGTAAGAAATACAAGAGGAATTCTATAGAATTAATGCAAAATAGCTCAAGGCCAGTGGCTCCAATATTTACATCATAATTAAAATATTCTCTTTTTCTTTTTCATTCCCTTTTTCTTCTCTTTTCCTTTCTTTGCTTTTCTTCTTCCCGTTACCTTTTTTTTTCTTTTTCCTTTCTTTCACCCTTTTTTCTTTTTCTTTTTCTTTTTTTTTTTTTTTATAACATGGAAAGGTGTTTGTCTCAATAATACAGCATCATCACCTCTTTTTATGCTGATTTCATTTTCAGACAGGGCAGATGACAGTGCTGGCCACTGCGATTTGCTGCACACCAGCTTTGCAGAATATAATGGAGTGGGACAGTATTCTTTTTGATGTGGTTAATCTCTGTTGTACTTGTGCCTCTCCTGAAAACTGCTCTGTGTCAGAGAGTCTTTTGTAGCCAATGGTGACAGGAAGATCAACAGAGAGAGGTTGCTCCATTAACCTCTGAAGTAATGAAGTTGCATTTCAGGCAGTCAACACTCACGCTGCCAATTTATTATCATTTAAGAGGAAGTGAAACTACTTCAAGCCACTCTAGTGCCCACATTGTGATAAATACCCAGAGTGCTAATGTTCTAACGCTAACAATCAGCCTTGAAGGGACCTCTAATGGCATGGGATGCTGTGGCTGTGTCTTCTTGCTCTTGCAGAATGATCTTCACTGAATCAGCAGCAAGGGAACAGGCCAAGCCTATTTACTCTCATCCTGAATATGCAGGTGGAGTTTTGCCGTATCTGTCCGAGCGGAAAGGCTGAAAGTAGATAAATCATTTGATAACAAATTGGTGTAAACTTTCAAGGGAACTGAATTCAGATCTCTAGATTTGCTTTTATTTAATTCTTGTTTCCCAGGCGATGCACATTGTTAAGGGGATTACTTGCCATCTTATAAACGGACATAACCAAAATCTTGGGAGCACATTTAAACCTCCAATTTGTTAAAATCTTGCAGGATTGTCTGACCTTACAAGATTTTCATGACCAATCCTGTGAGAACAGCTTTCTGAGGAAGAAATAACTAGTCTCCCCCACTTCAGCAGTAAAACAGGCTTGTAAAAGAAAACATTGCAAAGCTGGCATGACCATAACCCCATTCTTCCCGAGTTCTGCTCCTAGGCATGGTCTTTGGCACATATTTTTTCCTGCTAAGGGCAGTGTAATTTACATGTCTGGCTTTCCATAAGTAGTGAAAACACTTTTTATATATAAAAAATCCAGGTGGTTTCATAGCCATATCATGCATTCCTTTTCTCCCAGGGTGACATAAGTAGTTATTTATCCACAGTATTTCAGAGACACAGAATCAAGGTGGTCAGCAAAGTGCAGTATGTTTCTGCTGGTTCCTCGCTGGGTTTCTGATGGATTTCTGTTTGTGCTGTGGGCCCAGTTTTGGCTGCAGATGGGGCTCTGAGTGTTTGATTCCTGGGACTGCTTGATGTATCTCCATTGAAATAATTTGGAAGGCTCTGGGTGGATCCTGTCAGTGTCTGGGAAGAGAAAGCACTCAGTAAAGCAGGAGGAATGTTACCTGCATTGTGTAAAATAAGGACATTGTTTATGAAGAGAACACTCAGCCATGGCCTTGTGCCCACAGGGTGATCACTGTTTCCTTGCCTCTCCTGTCAATAGCCTGAACTCTCCTGCTGTCCCTCTGAAATTCCACTCTTCCTGCTGCAGAGCAGATCCCCTGCTTTGCTTCCTTCCCCCTGCCCCTGTGTGGGGAAGGTGGCTGCATCTCCTGGTGTGGCCTTTCCCCTCTGGAGCAATGAGTTCTCCCCAGTTTCCATGTCTGATGGTGCAGAGCTCTGCTGAGGCCAGAGCAGTGCTGTGGGTTTGGAGCAGTGCCCTGTGCTCGGCTCTCTGCCAGAGCTTGGGACAGAGCTGTGCCAGGAGGGACCACAAGCATCTCCCGTGTGTCACAGAGCTGCATCCAGCAGCGCAGCCTGCAGAGTTTAAGAGATTTTTCTCCCACTCCCTCTCTCCCCCTGCCATAACACATTGATACTGAGATAACAGGTGTCTCAAAACTCTCCCTTTTGTCTTTAGCAGATGGGTTTGGGATGAGCCCCTGCCAGGCTGGAGCACAAGGTCACTCTTGAGCACCTGACTCGACAGCTTTTGGCTTTTTCAGCTCCTGGGGCTGGCAGGGGTTGGGAGCTCTGCCCTGGCTGCCCCAGGGATGGACCTGGAGAGAAACCCACTCTGCTGCTGGGGCAGCATGTCTGGGGAGCAGGGCAAGGGCTGTGGAGCTCGACAGTGTCCCAGGAAATGTTAGGGATGCTGGGGGAACAGGCCATGGAAGCTGTGGCACCTACACAGCCAGTGCTGGGTGAGGAGCACTCAGACTGCCTGCAGGTCCTGCACACCATCCAGTTTCTCCAAGGACACACTGCAGACGGGTGGAAAAAGCTGTCAACAATTCCACAGCAATGCTAAAGCCAGAAAAACACAGGCAACCCTGTGTGGGTTTGTATTGTTACAACACCCCCTGCCCTCTCAACCCCTCCTTGTCCTTACCAACACAGAAAACACATGAAGGCACTGCGTGTGTGAGAGAGAAGAGAGATGGAGTCTGTGTTGTTGGGAATTGCAGAAAGATGTGCTTGGCACCATGATCAGATTTTTAGGTAGCGAAGATGCTTTAATTTCACTCAGAATTAGTTTATATATTGTATCTGTTTTCAAAAAGGTGGGATAAGATTAGGCAATTCTGAATTATAAATTGTAAATCTACCATTTGTTATTAGCTTGTGTTTGAATTCTTTTTATGTGATTTAAATATACAGCTCACTGTTCTTAGCTTCTTCTCTTCTATGTTTAGCCAAAGTGAACTGCTGAAGAATATGAAATAGATTATTTTATTGGCACTGACTCACAACTGAGTCAGTGAACTTTTTTGCACTTACAACTGAAATTGGATTCTAACTTTCAAAAATTTATGACAATTGCTCCTTCTTGTGGCTTGAATGTTGACATATAATTAATTTAGGATTTCTTCCTGAGATTTCCTGTCTAGGTTTGTACCTGTCACAAAAATATCCTTGGAAGTTTATCTAACAGCTGGAACACCAGGAGAGTCGATTGAAATTTAGCAGAGATTTACTGGGGCCAACAGGAAGTGCTCAGAGCAGGATGGCATAAATATGCAGAAAGAGCTCTTTTCTTTCAGCTGTTTTCAAGGGTCCCAGTACAGGCTGATAGTGGCGTAATGCTGCAAAATGCTGACACTGTGTCAGCCACAGCAGCAGCACCGCAAAGGATTCCACAAGCACGGGTTGGCACTTTGTTGAATTATGCACAGAACGGAGCTGTGTCTGTGGCCTTCCCTCCATCCCTGCTGCCCTGCAGCTTTCAGCTCGTTCTTTTGAGAAACCAGATAAATTTGATGGGAATTGCCTGCAAAATGGTTTTTGAAATCTGTTTTGTTCTTCTGCAGGACTGAAGGAATTCTGAAAATTCAAAATCTAGGTTGCAGTGACTTGGGGGAATGGGCAGATGAAATTTCCTTTAGATAAATGTAAAATGAAGCATATGGAAGAAAGGCAATCCCAAGCCCCAGGACTGCATTCTAAATATCAGAATATAATATTAGCTATTACTCTTCAGGATGGAGATGTTGGAATTCGTGTGCATAGTCCTCCGAAAACTTAGCTTTATTTGCAGCAGTAATAAAAAAAGGAAAACAACATATTAAGTATTTGGAAGACAAAAAGCTTTTAAACACAATGTCCTTTTTAACTCCTGTACCTGTTAAGATGGTGGGCTTGCCCACATCTTTGCTATTCCACCCATTTCTGATAAGCCACTTGGAAAGAATAGGGAACACAGCAAAGTTAAAAACCAGGAGATTTTAAATTGGTTCTGTGTAAACAGAAGCTATTGCAATATAATTCTTCAGTTTGGGAAAGAAATAGAAAGACAGTAAATCTCTAAATTATTTATTTCTTATCTGAAGGGGGTGAAGGTTGACTGGAGTGGTAAATTTTCCTGCGATACAGACTCTGAAACGAGCTGGTATTGGTTCCAAGTAGAGCACAAGCAAAACACAACTCGACTATCACAGAACTGTTGGCCAGACTTGCCATGCCAGCTGCAGGGACCATGAGGATCAATGAAACTGGAGCAGTGCTAAGTGGTTTGTGGCTGGTTTTGGCCTCCTGAACATCATGAAATGCCCTGTTCTGGATTTAGCAGGAGCCCTGAGCTCTCTGGGCCAGAGGCATTGCAGGGAGCCTGCAGGGCTCACTCCCTCTGTCCTTCTGCAGAGATGGGAATTGTTCCTGATTCACACTTGGAAATTTGGAGGACATGGAAATTAGATATTGTTATTGGAACAAACTGCATTTTCCATGAGCTTTCAAAGGAGTTTGTGATCATTATCATGGTAATGCCTGATGGTGGAAGGCATGTAACTTGGGGAATTAAAAATAAGATTTCATTTAATGAAATGACAGATCCCAAAACATTCTATTGGAAAAAAAATCTGCAAAGGACACAGGTGATCCTCTTCCTCCTCCTGCTCCTTTTTTACATCCCCTCTTTGCGAACATGTGACTTGCTTGAGAGAATTACTGTTTGGGGGTTTGTTTTGTTTTGTTTTTACATGATTAATTGTTGAGCTCTGTTAAAAAGCCATTCCTGGCTTAAACAATAACTTGTGATGATAAAAGAATTGATAAAGTACAGTTGGGGTATATTCCTAAAAAAAAGGCTTGTTCAAAAGAAAAAGTAGCTTAGATTAATAAAAAGTTAGCTTGATTTGATCTCTGGAAATGTTTGTAAAAACAAGGTTTTCTCATAAAAGATGCAGTGAAACTACATTCTTTGACTTAATCCTCACATTTTCATAATACAACATGTTGCATTCAAATATGAAATAATGATCGAGCTGTACTTTTTTTGCTGAATTTCCCGCATCTTTTTGTCCAAATCCAATGTTCTTATACAGTACAGGCCACTGTGTCTCATGTCCAGACAGTAAAAAAATGAATATAGAGGTGTGCCTAGCAGTGGTGACCTATATATCTTTAAGTTCTTATAGAGAATGAGGCAAGATGTGCAAGTGTGACAAAAAAATCCAGAAAATCAGAATTAAATGGGCTATATAATTTTGTTTGCATTTAGAGTATTTAATGAGAATTTAGGATGTGTTGTCAAATATGGTTTTACCTTCTTGAATTAGAGACTTGGTAAAAACAAAGTTTCTGGAAAGTAGCCCTGAAACTATCTTGTCTTTCTTGTAGTTGTTTCAGTGGCAAAGATTTTTTTTTTTTATAAGTACCAGTTTAGTTGTTGCCCTCTCTAAAATTAATGGAGGAATGAACAAAGTTTGTGCTGCCATCATTATTCTTATTTTCCAAGTTGTTTCCATTAATTAAGTTCCACTCTGGGCTTTGCTTTTTCCTCAGTGGCGTTGACACATTTCTGCATGCACATCAAGAGTATCTTCTGGGTTTGTTTTGCTTTTTCTAATTAGCAAATTGTTGTCCTCAAAACCACTTTTTGTGAACTACTCATGTTTTATCTTGTTCCAGAACTGCAGGATGCAGGTGTAGTAAAGGGTGATGGTGTCACACCATTTCCAGCTGTTGTCCAGTCCCATCCCTCAGCAGTGAGTTGGTCAGAGGTTGACAGCAGAGCCTGAAAAGGTAGTAAGAGCTCTGCTGATGAGAATGGGTTCATATTTAAAAAACAAAAAAAAAAAAAAAAAAAAGTGGAGGGAAACAAAGTTTTTTAAGCAAGTAGAAAAATAGAGAGAAAAATCAGAGAAGGTCTGTACACAGCTGGAATGGGAGATTGAGAGGAGAAAGAAAATGGGGCCTCGAGAAGCCCTTTTCTAGAGAAGTAGGTGTTCTCTAGAAAAAAAAGTACTACTCAGTGTGAATTGCAGTTAACAATGAATTGTGGCAATTATTCTTGTTCATTAATTTCCTAGTCTTGTTTGGCTAAACAGTTTAAATGCAATGCATCTTTTTTTTTTTTTTTTTTAAATAAAAGCATCAAGTAGAAAATGTTACCATTGTAGCTTTATATGATTTCATAATGAAGTTCGTATTTTCAGTTGTATATGTTTACCTGTCATTTGAAACTTGCATGGATGGTCTGAGTATCTTTGGAAATCTCACAATCTAAGCCTCTGATCTCTCCAACTCTTACACACATGCATGGTTTTGAGTGTACAGTGATTATAAAGGTGGTGTTTGAAGACTGGGAGGGAGCAAAATTTTAAACACTTGCTTATTGCTATTTTATTGTTTCCCTTTATGTAATGCTCATTATCATTGGAATGCTGGTCTTCAGCCTGCATGGAATATTATATGTGTGCCATTAGTTAAATGAGAGCCTCTAAGATCCCTTTCAGGATAGACTCTTAAGCCTTCTCTTAAGTGCATTTTTAAGTCTCACTTAGAGTAAAAATAAAAAAAATTAAAACATATGCTTGCATGTTTAACAGAGCTGCCCCTAAGTCTTCCCTATCGTGCACTGAGAAATGCGTGGGCAGAGCCATAATTGTGGAGAAGCTCATAATATTGGGGCCTAAATTATAAAAAATTATTGCATAATTAGACCACACAAGTTAGATTTCAAAATGCTGCGTGTTACTTGGATGGGTATTTAAAAAATAAGTAGCTGTCGAGCGTGTATGGTCCTGTTCCCAGTGCCACACACAGTCATTGTAATGCTTTAGAGTCTGAAGGGTTTTAAATGGATCCAGCATTGGTCTTCAATTAGACCAAACCTACTAACACTTGCCTTAGTTGTGTCTCTTTCTTCTTAACATTCAAAGACGCAACTGTAAACATCAGACAGCATTTTTATAAGTCATTTCATATCATGAGCCATGTAAAATAAAAAATATATTTAGGATTATTTGAAGGGGAAGAAGGTGAGAGTATATCTTGTGTACTGTAAAACAGGCTTTTTGTATACAATAGAACTCTGACTATACTTTGGCATATTGATTTCTTTAATATTGTTATTATTTATACAATACTTGTACTTCACAATGCCTTCCACAGCACAATGAGTATTTAGATATAACTGATAGGATAACTTCAGTGAGTACTGGCTTATCAACTAGCAGAACAAACTAATGAAATGGCATGTTAATGGTTTATCTAAATTATGAAGTATAGGTGGGGACATACAGCTGCTGGTACAAATATTCAGACCCACAGAGCAATACCCTGAAGCACTTTAGTCTATTCTCAGCTTTAGCAGATAAGCAGTCTGAGGTGATTGGGAAAGAAGGCACAAGCCATTAGATGCATCTTCATTAAATTTCTTGTTATTGCTTGGTTAAGGAAAAAATAACCCCAGCAAACTTTCACAAACCTGCTGGAATCACGTGCCTGAAGGACACCATGCTTGTGTCCAGCACTTCCTAGAGCACTTGTCCTCCCTGGCCAAGATGCACCCTTTTGCTGAGGGCAGAAATAGGCTCACACATAAAGCACCTCAAACCTGCACTCAGCCCTCACCACCTCTCTCCCTCCCGACTCCATCCAGCTTTGGGCACATCAGAAGGAGGAGTACAGCCCTGGTGTGCCTGCTTGCAGGCTGGAATGCTTTTGGATTAAACTTCCTCTCCACAACCACCAAATTTATTAGTATTTACTCTGGTACAACATCTAGTAACCAGTATGCTTCTAACAACAGTGTGGTAGCAGCCACAGTAACTAGAGGTGTCCAAGCACAACAGCCAGCCAATTTTAGCTATTAAATATTGACTGACTCTGGTAGGATGCATGAGGTAAAACCCAAATCATACTCCCTACAACCAGACAAATATGTAGGAGATTTTAAGAATTTCCTTCAAGTCCCAAACTATCAGCAAATCTCAAAAGATGGCAGGAAAAAAAACAAAACCAAAAAAACAACAAACTCCTACAAATCTAGAAATTTCCCTCATCCAGAGAAAAGCCACAGCTCTGACCTTGCTTGGCTCAGGCACACTGTGAAGAACAGAAAAGAAATGCTCCTTCATCACTGGTGGCCAAAGCAAGAATGTGCTTTGCCCCTGACATCATTTTGGTCCCTCCAGAAGGAGTGGGCAGTCATTTCTGTGGATCAGCAAGATGGAGCTCAGGGAGCCCTCAGGTGTGCTGCCAGAGCTGTCCCAAAGGATGACCCCACCTGAGCAAAAACCCCGGAAAAACCAGGGGAGAGCACCCGGGAAATGGCTTTGCTGTGGTCAGAAAGAACAAAAGATTGCCAAAGCCTCCCTCCTTCAGCCGTGGCTTTTATCCCTCCCTGCACATTTAACCTCTTACATCAGCTTTGGCTCAGCTGGGAAGGAGGGCAGAGGCACCGAGGCTTGAGGGAGAGACAAGTTTCAGATGCAGGAGAGTTCAGCCAGCTCATCCTTTGCTCCATATCCACAGCCTGGTAGCTCTTGGCAGAGATGGATCTGCAGGGACTCATAAAACCTGTGACCACAACACAGCTCTGGAAGGCAAACAGAGCCCTCAGAGCTGAGGGACCACGAGCATCCTCACCAATGTGCAATAGAAACCTTGCACTGCTCCCTGAAAAAGTGTGATCCACAGGGAGAGGGGAAGGTGTATTCTGCATATTGGGGTTTAGAACTTAAATCTGCCTCTCGTTATGGGGTAGATTAACATTGCCTTTCATTAGTGTAATTAATATTTCTTGTCCATTTCACAATCCAGTTCTTAAAATCTGAATTAAATGTATATTTTATCTTAAAGAAATGAAAAAAAAGAAAAAAATACAGTGGGGCATGTTGATTTAAATAAGTGGATGCTCATAAATGAAACTTCTCCCAGCTGAGATTTTGTTGGATTCATTTTTTTCTGGTTTCATTTTGCAGTGAATTTCTAGCAACAAAGATTTCTCTCTCCAGTGAAAATTTTCTCTTTTAAGAGAAAACAGCATCTTGAGGTTTCCTTTCTCTCTCTTTTTTAAATTAAACAAAACATGCAGCAAGTAGCAATTAAATTTCAGTTAACAAAGTGCAAAAAATACACCCACCCTCCATCTGCCAAACATAAATAGTTTGAAAAGCAATTTCACATCCCTGACAATGACGACTGTGTTTATGACATATTTCTGGTGCCATATTCCTCTCTCCTATCGCTGCCAGCTCGCGTCCAGTATTTAGAAATAAAACAGAAACACATTGAACTTGCTGAACGAGATGTTGCCACACTGCAGCTCTAATGGGCTTAGTGACCACAACCTACAGGGGCCAGAATGTGTCAACAGCAAAAAGGCCAACCTCAATCACTGTCTGTGCTTTTACAAAGTTGTTACACGTTTAATTCTTTGCAGCTTAGTTCTCCCGCTGTTCCGGCCGCTCCGAGCCGAGGCTCATATATTGCAGCAGCCCTCTCTGCCTCGTATAATGCCACAAAGGTCCCAGCAGGAGCCCTTTCAGTGCAGCAGACAAGCCACAGGCGAGGGCAAACAGGGCATCACAACTTCCTAATAAGATGACTTATTAGATTGGGGGTTTGACACAGCGTTTGTTTAACCACTTCTTCTCCCAGGCACGGGCGCTGTGCGCTCTAAGCACCTCCAGCGCTGCGCGGCGTGGCTCCGGGTGCGCTCCGAGCGGGGTGCGGGCTGTGCCCGGCTCTACCAGCACTAACCCGGCTCTGTGCCCTGTGCCCGGCTCTACCAGCACTGACCCGGCTCTGTGCCCGGCTCTACCAGCACTAACCCGGCTCTGTGCCCAGCTCTACCAGCACTAACCCAGCTCTGTGCCCGGCTCTACCAGCACTGACCCGGCTCTGTGCCCGGCTCTACCAGCACTAACCCGGCTCTGTACCCAGTGCCCGGCTCTACCCGCACTAACCCGGCTCTGTGCCTAGCTTTACCAGCACTAACCCGGCTCTGTGCCCATCTCTACCCGCACTAACCCGGCTCTGTGCCCGGCTTTACCAGCACTAACCCGGCTCTGTACCCAGTGCCCATCTCTACCCGCACTGACCCGGCCCTGTGCCGGGCGGCAGGCTCGCTGCGGGCCGGCAGAGCGCGGGTTAAGCCAGCCCGTTTCCTGCCCGCACTTGCCGTGGCCCGAGGCGGTGCCGCCGCCGGGAGCCAGGTGGCGGGAGGCACACCGTGTTATTAGAGCAGCGCGGAGCGCACAACCTTGATCTTCGGAATAAACACCAAAAAAAAGGCCCCTAATTAGTCCCGCGCACGAGAATCAATGGCATTCCACATCCAGGCGCGATGGAAAAGCACCTTCCCATTCCGCCCGGTGATCTCTGCTGCTGACAGCTTTCGGGAGCACGTTGGGAGCGTTGTTGTTTGAGGCGCTTAAGCCCGAGAATTCTTCCTTTCTTGTCACTTCAGTGCGATTTAAATAACAACAACAAGAAAAGTAATGATAGTCTCAGTGTGCTCCATCTTTAGGAAGTCATAAATGTCTCGACAAAGAGCCCTGTGCCCTGCGCTGCTGTCACAGGCACCTCCCTGTGCTCCCGATGGAAACTCTTCCATCATCCTCAGTCCACTGCAGCTCAGCCCATGGGAGAAGAGTCCTGCTCTGAAGCCATCCTTGACATTCCCTAGAACCCTCTTTTTAATTCACTGTCAGAGTGACAGATTGAAGGATATGTACTGAGTTTTCTCATATTTCTGAAGAGCTTTGATTTGGACTAGACTTGTTCTACGAAAAGAAAAAGGTTATAAGAAAAAAATAGCTGTCTTTTGACTCATATAGCACTTGTCTAATTTTGATTTATAAACATTCCCAGTAGAGAAGGCATCCTTGTCCAAATACTCTCAAGGTTCATAAACTTCATCTAATTTTATGATATAATTGTACAGTAGTTTTCAAGGACTCTTACTCTCTAGAGGGCTTGAATCCATTTGATTTTATTCATCCCAATGGTATCTGCTTTTATCCCTAACTAAGATTAACAATTCTGGCATTATAGCAATATGGAAAGTTCATCACATTCGTGCAGTGATTCTACCACCAGCTGCAGATCCTTCTGAAGTTTACTGTGTAATGAATTTCAAACATAAATAGCAACAAATGGGATAAATAATTTCTTTGCCAGAATTGGAGCAAAGTTAATTCCGTCTTTATAAATAACTTTTTATGCTGGTGGTTTTTTTGTGAACCTTTCAATATTTAATTAAATCTCACAGTTTCTGGATCTTTCATTTGAATATGTTTTCAGTATTTATCATTTTTAAACTTTTTTGTAAGTAGCTATAAATCATTAAAAAAAAAAAAGAAAAATGGTTTTAGTTTTACAACGTAGCTAAGATATTTTCTAACATCTAATATATAGACCTCAGAGTTGCTTGCTCAAAATCAAGAGTTATCATTACCAGGGATATTTCACATTATTATAAAAGAGGGATTTGTTATTGGGATTTTGTAAACAAGGTCTGAGCTCTTTGTTTTCTGGAAGGAGTCGAGCAGGACACCTTTTGCCGAGGTGAACCTGAATGTTGTCAGACAGTTGCAGATCTCCCAGGTAACATATCCTTAAGTGGAGTTTTTAAGAATGACTAAAATTTGTTCTCCTCCCAGCAGGGTGTTTACCTTCCGTGTCCAGTGTTCTCCAGATAATGTGCAGTGCTGCACTTACCTTTTGAATCAAGAAACTTCCTTGGGCATTACTTTAACCCGTGGGCTTTATTGATTTGAGATGTAAAAAACTGGATGGCAAAACTTTGGTTATTACAACTAGATCTAAACAAGAAAGACTAACATCAGTTTTGACAACAAACAAAACCAGTTTTTGTTCTATCAGTTATGTTTAAGAGATTCCAATTTCAAACCAAACACAACTTGTGGTTATTCTGTCAGATATTTATATAGCCACTGGGGCGCCATAGTTATGCACCGCATACATCATTGTATTTTTAAAATGTACTTAATGAACATTTTTTCTTTTCTGGTAACTACTTCATTGCCTTAAATGAATGCATTCCAATAGAATTTGTAACAAATGAGCACTTTGTGTTTGCATTAATGCCAAACACGTTTAACAAATTTTTAACAAGGAACACTGGCAAAAAGCCAAACTCCTAGAGGGACACTGAAGGAATGCTATAAATTTAAACTAGATTTTACCTTTTCACTCTGCTCAACAAGTGTCTTAGGTGTCTTTGGCATCTCAGCATTGAAAATTTTCTACGTAGGTTGGATACAAATTTAGGTCTTAATTATTTTTCTTCTTGGCCCTCCTCACTAGAGATTTTCACATCGATACAACAGGCTTTAACAGGTTACTGTGTTCTTTAGAAAGTGAGAGGTGAGTTTTCATTCTTTCCTCCAGAGTTAGGCCAGGAGGAAGTAGCAAAAATGGTATTTATTGTTGGGGCTGCAGTGACAGGGAAGCTCAAAGAGCACAGATTGCCATTGTCACATGCTGTGCTGAGGGAGCTCTGCAGTGGCTCCAGCAGATCTGTGCTGCTCCGTTTTGTTGCTTGTGCTGAGCTGCAAACATCTGGGCTGTGATCGTGTTTGCAACTGCACCTCAGGGGCAGGGAAAAGCAGCCACAGGGCTCCTGCTGGCCCCAGCTCTGGGCTCACACAGAAGCCACAACAGATTTTTGGCTGAATCAAAACTTCTGGGGGGCTTTCAGTTGTTAAGTTATGCCCACATGGTACATGTCAGTACAGACCTTGGGAATCACCTACTCTGTAATACATGTTGGTATTAAAAGTGTTACAAGTAGCTCCACAAACCACATGCTTGCTCTTTACTTGTAATTTAATATATTAATTTAATTTTTACTATGTTATTTCAGTTTTAATCAAATGCAGGAACTGAAAAATAATAATACTTAGCACTCATCCAAGACTCTTAAGGCACATTACAAACATTAAGCCTTGGAAATTCCTGTGAGGAGCCTGATGTTATGCCTCCTGTAGCAAAGAGCAAGTTAGGCACACAAAAATGACATGACTCTTTCCCGAGTCCCACAGTAAACTGGTGGCAGGAACAGAATTTAGAGTGGTCCTTGCTAGGGCTTTGTCTTAGTTAATGGAGTCATTCTTTTAATGGTTTTGCACAAACAAAGGTAAAAATTGAGAATGCGCTTTTTCTCCCCTTCATATAATTTACATTATGTTGTTGCAAGAGGCACAGGCAAATCCCAGGACATCACTTGAGAAAGACTTTATGAGTTATAGACTTATTTCAGTCTAGTTACTTGTTTCCAGAAAATGAAATAAGTTCCCATCACTTGTTGGTACTCTGGTTGCAGTTATGATGAATGAGTGTGGAGAAGGAAACTGAGGAATTCCTCCTGACAGCTTTTTAAAGGATGTCACATCATAGTGCAGAGGCCATGTCATAGCTTAGGGAGCAGAAATAGCCCTAACAGGTTTTCATTAATGATATCCTTCTCTACTAACATTTGGTCAGATACCAATTCCCTGCAATAAAGTGTCCATTCCCTCTCTTTCTGACTCACTAATTACCATATCAGTTCTTGGCCTTTTATGTAGGTACCATGTGTAACAGGTTAGCAGAGGGCAATTTAAGCCTATGTGAATGGGTATCTGTTTTTGTATCTGGGTGCTTGTTGCAAACATTTGGAAAGCATATGGAGCATAATGGACATTAACCCAGATGTCAAAAATAGCCTGCATTTTACTACTGTTATTAAACAGTTTCCCCTTTAACCCCTTTGTGTTTACCCTCCCTCTCCAGCTTGTTTCTGCAAATCACTGCTGAGAGGAAAGGATTGGAGGTAAAAAGTACTAATCAGGCAGGTGTCTTTATCCAAAGGAAAAACAATCTGAACAAATATTTGTGGGCTACTACACTTTTATATCTTCACATCCTTCTGCTGTTTTCATTGACTGGTATCTAATGGACTGACAGAGGTGCCAAACTCGTAGGACATTAATTTCAGCTGGAGCACTGCTGAATTCAGGCCCAGTGTATGTTACCAAACTTTATTTCTGTTTTAGAGGTTCAGTGACTTGTACCAAGTACAGCACTGAAGAAACAAATATAAATTTAATTTACTCAACCTCAGTTGGTATTTGACAGCAATATCCTTTTATATATTTATTTGACTTACTTGAGAAATACTTTGCATTTCCTACCTGTGGTGAACAAGTTTTTGTTACACTTCCAATACATATATGGTTTCCTGATGAATGGGTGGGTTGATTAAGTGGGTGAGGTTTATTTGGGGGATTTCATTCTGTAGTAAAACCCCAATGAAAATTTGAGGAGCAGGCTGGAGAGGGAATGCATTCTGTGCTTTGCTGCTTTTCCTCAGATTGGACACTTTATTTTGAGTTCTTATTTTTTCCTAGCATAAAGGAGTGTTAATTGCAAAGGAACTTCACCTTGTAAAATAGCAACTACACTGAAGATTTGCTGTGATTACACTTTAATTTAAAATGCCTAGGCACTGTAGTGCTGCAGTTTCTGGAATGTGCTCTCCTCGTTAATTTGTAGGTGTGCTTCCCCTGCCCGAGTATCTGTGTGGATGACGATTAAGGAATTCTCAGCACACAAAAGAATGGGAGCTATGCACAGCTCACCAAACGTAATGCATGCGCTGACTTACAGTTTTCATAAAAACTCTGCAACGATTTTATGTGCCAGAACTAGTAACATGATCTACTTTAGGAACTCCCTGGCTTTCCAGCTCTGCAGAAGTCATTTTTAGACCGTTCAAGGGCCAGATCCAAAACTTGTTAAAATCGGTGGGAACCTTTCCACATTTCAGTGGGGATTGGATTAGTCCCTAAGTGTTTTAACCAGAAGAATTGTACCAACCTCTCACTGCAAAAGCAGAACTATTCATCTAAGTTTGTATGATATAAACTCTTACGTGTGCTTCCCACAAATATGTGAATTTGAAAATACGGATTTAAAATAATTTGTGAGTTTATTCTGTAAACAGTGTTTCACTTTATTTACAGAATAATTTCTCTGATAAATATGAGATTCTAAAAATTTTAAAGGGGAATTTTAGTCAAATAGTTCAATTTTAAAAACGTAACAAGTTTTCAGCTGTAAACAAAAGCTTAAGCATTGTATGGCAAATTCTTTTTCATAAAATGGAGTGTTTTGGAAAGTTTTAAGGTTACATAAATGGAAGAGCAAAAATGGAGAATCCCATACATAATGCATTTCAAATTTTCTAGAAACAAAGTCAGTGGATAAATGAACAACTGCCCTGTCAAGGAATCACTTAATTCCTCCCACTCATCTGATATACAGATAATGTGAATAAGACCAATTCACTGCTCTCTGTTCAAGAATCCTGTGCTGTTTGCTTGCAGCACTACTAAAGTAACAATAAAAATCCTGAGGCCTCACTCTGCAGTCACAATCAGATGGAGTCTCATCCGAAATCGGTGGAAGGCAGGAAGATTCTTCCCCCTGGCTGAGCTGTGCTGACACCACTTCAATCTCATAGTCCCCTGGATTTCAGCAATGCCAGCCAAGCCAGGGAGAGACACCAATCACCTGGGATTAGTGGGTGTGTGCCTGAAAACCTCCTAACTCATTGCTGGATATTTTACCTTCTGCAAATCTGAGCTTCTTGTATCCATAAAACCTTTCTCCACCTTTCTGCAAATTAAAGTGAACTTAAAGTGCTTAAAATATGACAGGAAAATGGTGCTTCAGTTTTGGAACGCTGGTAGAGGTACTGCATATTCCCACCTGCCATGGAACTGAGGGGAAATAAATGGATGATTCCCTTGGTTCCCACACAAAAATATTTACTTTTATTAACAGCACTTCCCATTTGAAGCTACCGTGCTTACAGACAAGGTCAGAAAACTCACCGTTTACAGAATCACAAACACAACAGAATTTGACATCTTAGGAATTTAAAATATTTCCCATTGAGGGGGAATCGTGTCATCCGAGTCAGCAATAAGACTAATTGCCACCCTATGAACATAAGTGGGTTCAAATTGAATTTAAATGCCTGACTTAATCCTTAGCCCCTAGAAAAGCAGTATCTCCACTCGTGTGTGTGAGAATCTTGTTTAGATGAGAACGAGGATGTTCTGGATGATTCAATCATGTTGTTAATTGGAATGTTTTGTTCCCTTGTTACAGTTGTCAGAGGAACTTGTGAAAAAGGAAGAAAAATGGTAGCACTGGAAGGTAACAATGATAATCTATTGCATTGGATCTCCAAACATGACCATGATATCCTGGAGAAGATCACAGATGCAGAAAAATGAATGCTAAGGTTGCTATCTAATGAAATGCTGCATTAATTGGCATTTTCTCCATTATTTCTTGTAGTGTATTGTGAAATTAGATACTTTGGAAAATAATGAAGGAGACTCAAGCAGAAATTCTAAGAGCTTCATTTCTGTCATTAATGGGTCTTGTGAGTTATTCTGTTTTTACAAAGAAACCATCTGTTCAGAATATGCTTGTTTGATGAAGTTCAGTTAAACAGATTACTTAGCTAATTTTTGGTAAATTAATATTGATTTTAATAAGTAATTCAGATTCCCTTAGATGTGGTATCTGCATTTGCTGATTTTACCTAGTCTATTCTAAAGTATCACTTCTATTGCACTAGATTATCAAAGAGGTATTAGTAAAATGCTATATAAGGGTGTTGGCATTAACTTTACCCCCAGTTAGATACGGGCTTTTCCAAAATATAAAAACAAGCCTTTACCCTCCTCTGTTTTCTTTTATCTACTAAAAAAATAATATAAATTAAAACCAAACCAAAACCAAATATTGATACTATAAACCGGTATTAAGCTCTGGGCCAGGTTGGAAATGAAATCAATTTTTGGTACTAATAACTGATGACAAAGATTAGTTTTATGAAAATATGGTGTGTGTCTCTGACAATGCATAGGACATCTAATTTGAACATAAATATATGATTATATACAAGATGTATCTATTCCTGGATGGTAAAAGCTTGAGGCTTTTATATGTATGTATATATATGGACATGTACACAAGGATGAATCAACCTTTTACCATCCAAATGCATACATGTTTTCAACAATAAAAGCTGGGACTCTTAAAGAAACAAACAAACAAACAAAAACAAAAATCAAGATAAGATTGCTGTGAATACAGTATATGCACTAGGTCTCCTGTAAATGTGGAACTGTTTGTTATTGTTCTCTACACTGAAAAACAGTCTCCAACATGGACCCCAATGAATCTTAGATGTTAAAGAAAATACCAATGAACAAACAGCACTTGAAGGCTGTTTGAGTCAACAAAATGTGTCTAGTAAAATAAATTTAAAGCACATGCAAGGAAAAATAAAAATGTGAAGTCATTCCATTCAGTGAGAGACTCTTAACTGACAGTCAGATCTCTACCACTTCTCAAGGAGAGGTTCCTTCTGACTCCACAAACATTTTTGGTCAATCTGGCAAACATGTGCAAATGTTTGGCTGTTTTGTTGAGGCATCTTTTTGTCCATGGAAGAAATGCTTCCATGCTGATGGCAGTGGAAATAGAATATCTGCATTTTTAAAGGACAAACAATAAATTTAAGCATGGGTGGCCTTAATCCTTAGTAGTTTTTCTTTGCTGCTGTTAAAAAAAAAAAAAGAAAAAAAGAAAAAAAAAAAGAAATCTAAATGGATACTCCTAAAGTCTTGCACTGAATTTAGAAAAATTATTTTTTGAACCTGTGGTGCGATTAACCCTAAACATCCTACATGAGCCATACATAGTAATCCCCTTAAAATTATTGTCTAGAGATGCTATTTTATTTATTTGTACCATAATTCTCGGTGCAATCAAAGAGCAATTTATTTGAGCAGGAGTCATGCTGGATGTTACTGTCTTCAGTGAATAGAGTAAAATGTATAGAATTAGCATAGCGTAGATAATCCCAATCTCATTCATGTTTAAAAAGTTTGTCCTTTAACTATCAATGGCATTTTAGATCTTTGTTTTTGAAACAGCAAAGCTTTTGGGAGTATATTTAGCACATATGACAAATGTTGCACTTGGAAACTCAGACAACAAAACTGGTTTCTCATGACAAATTTGTTGTCGCAGTAGGGGACAACTGTCTGTGTCCCTTACTATCAGGTCTTTACCTTAACTCTGCAACCGAATACTTGAAGTAGGATATAAACTAGGGGGGAAATAGGGTCACAGATACAAAGCTGTATAGTTAGATATTTATATGTATGTGCCAATTTTGTCACAGATATTATTTTAGGGGCATTTTTGCTCCACTCATGTTGGTATGAGTATTGATCTAAACTTTTATCGGGGCCTAAAAGTTAGTCCCTAAAGAGGAAAATTTTGTCTAACATTGATTTTTTTCTTTCTTGCTTTCTTTTTTTTTTTCCTTTTCCTTTTCATTTCATGTGGTACTCTATGATGTTTGGAGAAAATCTTTTCATATACTAAAATAGAATCTCGGGGTTTACAATAAACACTGTGATGTTGGGAAATATTTTATTTGAGCTATGTTTGGTAGATTTTTTTTTCCTCCCCCCTCTAAGTGTAATGAAGCAAACCAACTTTTGCTTAACATTTAAGATAATGGTTATTATTTTAATGTGAGATCAGTCTTGTACTGCACATTCTTTCTTTCATTTAAATGTACAGTATGAATTTTGTATTTAATGAATTTTGTGTATCCAGTATGCACGTACCTGCACATTGACTTTCATTTGAAAGTGGGTTTCAATTTACTTTTTAAACAGTGTTTATGGAAAGACCTCAGATGTGTTGACACAAACTATATCCACAATGTTTCTTTTGTGTGTGTAGGGTGACGTTTGAATGTGATGTTCTGCAGCAATGGGTCAGTATTCCCTATCTACCTTAGATCCTCATTTGATAGTGCTTCTTGTAATAATTTTTTCAAGTGAGTGGCATGTTCTGGATTGTGATATTGATATATGGTTAAGGACATTGATATGAAACTAAGGAATTCCTAGAAATTACCAGTGGGCATGTATTAGACAGTCATTGTAATTTAATGTCTCGTAGAAGTGTAAAGTACCAAGGTATTTAGAGTTCATAACATTGTTATCATGTGTATGGGAAGTATTTAGTGTTGATCAGCTTGTTTATTTTCATCAAATAAACTTTGTTTCTTTCTGAAATCAGTGTTGTGTCATTAAAAGCAGGTTTAATGACTGTAGGAAAATGTGTGAGAGATGTTTTCCACATGGTAAATCTATCACACTCCTTATTTCTCTAATTGCTACCATTCAAAGTAATTTATCTTCCTGTTGTTACTATCACATAAACTGTTTAAGAAAGCATAAAAAGGAAAATGTCTCATAGGCCCCACTCCCAGAAATGCTTATGAGCAACTTTACTAAAGTGAGGAACCATTTGCTGGATTGGGCTCTTAGAGAGCAATATGCTTTTGAGTGGGTTTCTAAAACATAATATTCTTGTGTGACCCTGTGTAATTGCATAGAAAATTACATTTTGTTTATGTACTTTACTGACCAAAAGCCATAAGGTGTGAAATTCTCTGCACAGTCAGCTCCTTTTTCAGCTGCCTGGTAAGTGGTTCCCCGTTTCCATTATGTTCACTTTTTTTAGAAAAGGAACTTTTGTTGACCAGGAATTTCTTACCTCATAGAACTCCCTGGACCAGCTCAGGGCACACACAGCAGGAGAATAAAAGGTAAGTAAGTATGCATTTTACTTAGCTTATTTAAAAACACACAGTCTCTTAGTTTTAAGCTCTGTTTCTTTACCTATAAATTAGTTTTCTCTGTAAGAAAGCACTACGCACTAACATAGGATATTAAGTTTCACTTTTAACTACAGCTAGATATACATTTATTGTGTTTCCTACTTATGCCTACTCAGCTTGGAGCTGCAATGGTATAAATTCAGTAGCAGTAGCTTCTATCTTCTTTCCAGAGCTGCACAATTCTTTGGAGTGGCTTGTTCTGTGCTCAGTTGGTGTCTGCATTGGGAGTTGCCCATTCTGTTGGAGACACACATTTGTGATTCTGTTTTCATATGTGATTCTGTTTTCAGTATTGATCACTTCCTGCTTAAGGACAAAGCTCTTCTGCGGCTGAGTTTTCCTCCTCAGAGAGGCTGTTTGTCCACTCCAGACTCAAGCCAGAGTTGCTCAAGGTTTGAGCAGGCAGGAATATAAGCAGTGGGGGATGCTCAGGGGATGAGGCTGTGTCAGCTTGCATTTCAAGCCAACATATCAGCTTAGACACATTTTGAGAGTTCCAAACAGCTCTATGCCAGCACGAGTTGGATAAAGCTGAACTCCTACTGCATCCCAGGTTGTCCACACTGTGCTCAGGGTCCAGGATTTGGCCCTGGAAGAGCCTCACTCACCAACACTCACTGGGTCCTGCTCTGTGCAGAAACCTGTCAGGAGGCAGAGAGCAGAGTGGCAGGGAAGGGCATGTGTCACCTGTTGATTTTGCTTCTCCAAACCACGAAACTTTTCATAACAGAAGTATTAAATCACTCTAAATAAAGCCAAGTCAGCTCTAAATAAGTAATCCATTTCCCATTATGAAGTCAGTGGGAGCTCTGCATGTCGCCAGGGCATGATTTGACCCATGTATGAAAAGTACAGCTGATGGGGACTGCTGTGCAGATTTTCCTCCTGTGAGATTACAGTGATGTTATTTCATGCTCAAAACTTTCCAAGTAAGATATCTCTTTTTCAAATGCACCTTTTCAAACAAGAGGCAACCTCTGCCTTCCTCAGGAATAGCCCAGGGCACATCATTTCAGCTTTTGCATGGCCTGGAAGCACTGAGGCAGTAGAAGCCCACCCTTCTACTGCAGAATGCAGTCGCAGAATCAAGGACTAATTTTGTTTGGGTTTGCATTCCTTCCACTCCTTGCTCTTGAAAATGACTTTCTTCAGCATGAGGCTGTTCTAAGCCCAACTCTCCACGGATGCAGGGGAAGAGCAGGCACAGTGCCAGAGCATCCTACAGACAATGCACCGTGTCCCTTTGAAACGTGCACTGCAGTCTGCGTTACAGACAGTTGTCTATTCCCAGCAAACTGCAAGTCTCTGGACAAACAGGAGAACTTTGAACTCATCCAGTTTCAGATGGAGGCGAGTGTCCAACTTGAAAAAGGCCGTGCTGTTGGTGCTCACCCCGGCGAGGCCAGGAGACAGATGTGCTGGCAGCTGCGGCCGCCGTGCGCTCGGGGAGCTGGGCTGGGGGAGAGCAGCCAAGCTCCTCCAGATGGGGAAGAGGAGAGTGGGAGGCTGCACAAGGAAGGCAGATAGCTCCAGACAGCAAAGCACTGATGATGTGTGGCTCCAGAGCACCTCAGCAGCCTCGCAGAGGCTACACAAGAGGAATCAGCACCAACCCACAGCTAACCTGGCTGCAGTCAGGAGCCTTCTTGCCGTGGGAAAATCGATAGGGAGGAAATATCTGTGCAGAGCACATGATAATGTAGCATGGTAACTACTTTTTATTTGAATGTAATTTGGACAATTGCATTACTCATAAGTGAGTTATCCAGGGCTTGCCAAATATGTGGTTAAACAGTTATTATAGCAAATTACACCATCATCTAAACACCTCTGTTTTGGCTCTTAGTTGTCTTCTTTTGCTATGAGGTTGTTTTTTTTTTTTTTCTTGATTACTGCTGTCTAATACTGCTGCCTTTACTGTTTTGGTTACCATAGGAATAAATAATGGCACAAACAACAACATGCATGCAAGTGAATAAGAGCATTTTCTGGATTTCACAAGGAGAACACTCTTGTTAATGAAGACCTCTATGGGTGCATAGTTCTTAACATAGTTCTCATGTCTATCGATTTGTGTCCTCATATGCATTTTATTATGGGCTTTATATTTCATTTTAAACTTCCAAAAATAAAGAAAAACAGCTGAAGTACATTTTTTTTTCAATGGCCAGATTTTGGTTAGAGGTTAACACAGGCCAAAAGAGAACACAGATCTGCCCCCGAGCTCTCGCAGATTTGTTTTGTTTTAATAAAAAGATCCTTATTACAATCCACAAAGGGTCACAAAAATGCAGCCATTACAGACCAGCCGTGTTCCTTGTGCAACTCTCCTGCCCTCTGCACCTTCTCCAGGCTTAGATCAACCAAATGTGGGAAGGCAGGGCTGTTGTCAGTCATGATAATGCACAGTGTGTGCATTAAGGGACTAATCCAAACTTTACTGAAGTGAAATGAAAGACCATTGATTAAAACTAAATTTCTGATTGTAACCAACTTTCTTCTTTCTGAGGCAAATGTGTACATTTACAGGAGCATGGGGCCAAACTGTTTCCTCTATATATCAAAATTCCAGCTAAATGTAATTCAGATGAACAGAGTATCTGACTTTTTGAATGCTTTGTGATAAGAAAATACATCTTAGGTCTCATTACTGAAGTTCATTTACAATGTGTTTTGTTTATAGTTGTCCTGACTGTATCTAGACCAGCACTCAACTCCTACCAACTCTTAACACAGCCTTTCATTATGGTGTCTTCATATTATGATCACTTATCCCATTGAATTTGTTAGCATTTAATAAATATCATTCAGTCCATTGGTTAGGTTGCTGTTGCTAAAGGTAGATCTGCTATTGCCTAGAGGAGTAAAATGCATTTTATTTAGGAGTCTGTTTTCTAAAACAAATTAAATTCTGAGCAATCTTGCAGCTGTGGTTACTACAGGAGAAGAAGAGGCAAAACCCCCACCATAATTATTAACTCCCAGGACTGTGCAGGTAGCCAGTTTCTAGAGGATTTGTCCTAATTCTGATGCCATTCACCCTGTCAGAGCTGTTCTCTCTGAAGTTAAACAAGCAGTCTCCGTATCTGAAAGCTGAAGGTTGTAAATCTCCCTTGTGAATGCTGCCCATGACAGGGAAGGAAAGACTTGCATAATTACCACTTGTACTTCCTCAGAGAACATGAGCTCAAGTCTAAAGCAAGGAGTTGGGTCAATAAAACATCACAGTCTGAAAACTACAGGAAAAGACCTGTCCAGCTTATATGATAAGAATTTTTTTCTTGGGTAAAAGAAAATTAATATTTCAGAGGAAGCCTCTTCTTCACACCTGATTATTTTGCAGATATTCTTAATTTTTCTTCAAGGTTGCCATCAGCTAATGCAATTCATAGCTAATTTAACTGAAATGTCTTACAATCTTCCTTCTCTGTGAAGCATAGCACGCTGGATATAGTTATTCTGCTAAAATACAGAGAACCATTTACTAACCTGACTATAAATGTTATTATATTCAGTAGTGTCTGTGAAACAGGTTACAAGTTTAAAATCAGGAAGCTGCAGTAGCACCTTGTTCCCACGCCACTGAAGTCAGAAGGAATTACTCTGAGTCCTTCTCCAGTGAGTGAGGAATATCAGTGCTTGGCACTTGGGGCTGTAATTGGCCAGATAGCTTCTAGAAGAATACAACTACTCATGTGAGCAAATTTTTACAGGACTTAGAGCCTGAAATCAATTATAAATGCATTTGGGTTAATGTGAATGCTCGTGGTCATACTGGTACCTCTTCACAGCAATCCTTGTCCACATCTGTTCTCTACATAGATCACAGGAAAAGATTTTGGTTAAGATGTTTATGCATTGCTGCTATTGTTTGCTCTTCTCCACTGCAGCCATAGGGTTGTTCAGGACTGCTTTTTCTACTTCCTGCACTGCTTTGCACATTTTTAGCTCTAAATTCCCTCACACAGAAGTGCCATATGCAGTCTTTGAAAAATTCTGCATGAAGGACCCCTGTGATTCTCCAGCTGCTTTGCCATCTCATCTGGGGGTGCACAGACAACTTGGCATGAGGTAGGAGAAACCTAAGGTAAGACTGATTGAAATTAAACACATGTTTCAGACTTGGATTACCTATGGATCCTGTGCAGTATGAAATGCCCTCCTTCTTTTGATTGCTGTGGGATTTGGATATAATCAGCATCTGGCACAACAGAGACTGAACTACAGAAAACCTTACAAAACTTTCTTGATATGTATTACATTGACATCATTGACAGCGTCAGTGTTCCCAGGAATTAGGCAAACCAGGAAATATTAAATTAGGTTGTTTAGAAATGTTTTTTTCAGAATCCACCTACCTAGTTTGGCTCAATTATTTATCCCTCTCAGTTCTGAAATTCCAAACACAAATTGTGATGCCTGCACATTCATTAAACTCTGAGGGATTAGTAAGAAATTGCATTGGAGGGGCATTTGCTGCAACTGGTTTGTTTGACCTTGCCACCAGAGCAAGTTTGGAGAACAATTTAGATTACTTACCAACACAGATACTAAACTGAAAATAAAGAAAATGAGCTCTTTGAATTGAGTAATTCATATGAAAGGAATCATGCCTTGATGTGTGATAGCCCAGTACTTCTGGGAAGGTCAAGCACCAGAGGAATGGGACAAATTTATAAAATCAGATGTTTTTATTTTTCTAAATTTCTTCCTATTTGCATATTCATTTCAAAGTCGCTGCCTTAGACTATGTTATAAACAAAATGGCAATTGAAGAGATAGTTTTGATGTGATGCACATCCTTCTTGCACCGCAGGAATGAAGATGAAAAGGACACTTCTTTTGAGTGCCACATCCCAGTACAGTTTTGTAATTATGCTACACAGACAATATTAACAATTCTTATTAAATACAGGATATCATCTTGAAATGAATACCAGACTTTTAGGAAGGGCTTTGTAACAAACATTTCAAAAATCTGATTTTACTTTGAGTTAGCTTTCAAAATCCAGTCCAGATATATGTAAAGAATATAGAACGTAAATATATTTTCTAAAGTACTACAGTATGTGAAATTTATAAATTGTTACATGCTTTCCTAATGCAGCTGGGTGAAGCTTAGTCTCAGATCAGATAGAATCTTTCAGATAAATCATTTATGACTGGATGACTTCTTATCCAAAAGTCAAATATGTGATCATTTACAGAGGTCACTGGCTGTATTCTGCTCTGTGTTCCATAATCAGCTGAAATAAGCCCCAGAAGTCCCTCCTGAATGTGCTCACAGGGTCACAGTATAATAAAATACTGCTCAAATTGTGGTTCAGACCAGGAATGCTTTCCCCAAAAGTGCTCTGGTCTCAGGGACAGGGCTGTCAATATGCATTGCAGTGCAAATGGCAAGTATAAAGTCCAGCATTTGGGAGTGCCCTGCCCACTTAGTGCCAAAAAGCCCTGCTGTGACATACATTTAACTATTTAAGTGACTTTTACAATGTATATTCTATACTCTTTTTACTGAGTCAAGCTGGGACTTACAACTAAGGCACCTTTTTGACACAGAGGAGAAGTACAAAGAAAATACTGAAAATCTTGGGAATATTTTCCGAACAAATACAAGCTGATGCTGTGGGATAGTAAAGAAATGCTATCAGATTCTATGGAAGTATTTTCAACATATCCCACCCATGATAATGCAGCACCCACAATAACTTCAGACCAAAAAGAAAAAAAAAAAAAAGAAAAGAAAAAAAGAAAAAAAAAGTCATAGAAATACACCTAACTGAATCATGAAAATGCAGTAAATGTTCTTCTGGAGTTCACTACAAGCAGCAGTGGATCAATCAGTACATCCACCTCTGTGCTGGGTAAGTTTGCCTGTAAGCCAAACAATCTGGAAGGAAGTGTTTGATGAAAATATTGGCAAAACAACTGACTAAATAAGGAAAAAATGCAAAATTGGCAACCTGTAATAAAGACTATTAGATAAACTGAAGTGCAGTGACTATTATCAAGCAATTAAGTGGCTACTCCTGTAGCTGTTCCTTTGCTTGGCTGCTTTGTTAAAAGTGATATCATGGAGTCACCACTATGCCTTGAATTACAGGTTATTACTGACTGGGTGGAAGAAATGCTGCCACCAGGACAGGTGCCAGCAAGGCAGGGCTGGGCAATTACCATCACACTGGGCACTAATGACTACCTGTCACACTTTCCCAGAAGCAAAATCCAGCTACTTGACGAAAATGCTTACAGTGTTCTGTGCCATTATAAAGAACACCATATCATCTTCCTTCCCTGTGGGACTGCCAGCTCCAGGAGCTGCTCAGATGGTGTTTCTCTGCCTTTGGATGAGGAAACAGAACCAGAGGAGTCACACACACCCACAGAGGGCAGTGAAGGCCTCACTGCAGGAGCCTTCATCCACTGCTCCTGCCTGGAAGGACAAGAAACTTTCCACGCTGTGGTCCTCGTTTCTTCCAAGATTATATTATAAACATATTTTGTCAGGTCACACCTTAAAAAAGTGACACACTACAGGCTCTAAAGAGCAGAAGGGAATAAGAGATGGTTCATGATGAACCAATTTCCAACTTTTCAAGTTAATGATTTTAGCAGGAGAACCAAGTGTCACACGTTTGTTACACCTGTTCTGTACAGAATCTTAGTGCATATTACTCAACCTGTGCCAGGTCTGTGCTGTCAGTGTCTCCTTGTGTTCTTCACTTTGTAGGCAAACATCCTCCCTGTCAGTGCCATTTTCAAAAGTCTTCATATTTTTTATTTAAAATGAAGAAAGTAATGTAGAGCTAAAACAGCACCTTGATCATGAAAAAATAAAGACTATCACCAGGGCAATGAGTCACAAGGTTTGCTTAAGCAAATACTTAAAATGAAGAGTTCAAAATTCAGCTCAACATTAAGTATCTTCTAAAATGAGTTTTAAAAAAATGCCGTATTCTAAATAAACTGGAGGAATCAAGGTCAATTGACAGACTATTATGGAGCTTGAAAGATAGGGTTAAATTTATCAGATGTTTTTGCCCATGGTGCCTAGATTAATAGCTATCTTCAGAATTATATTGGCTTTAAGCAGTCGTGGACAAATATAGATTGGCTTAGTTGTTACGACATATCTTTAGTCCTAAGGAAATGATGAATTAGCTAAGTAGTCTTTAAGATAAGTGTGATTTGGGGGCTAACCAAGTTCCCTTCTCTCCCTCTGAAACACACTTTACTGATGACATGTGTGTGTACATATTCTAAAGAAATCCTTAGAGATACTTCAGGTGAGAGCTTCAAACAACATCCACCTACATTCCTCTTTGAGCTATGCGGAATCTGAGGATCTAATATTGCTACAGTTATAAACTCCAGCCTAATCTTCTAACCTTCTGGGAGGTAAGGAGTGCTATTCAGGAGTGTGTGTGGCCCAGGCAGTGACACATGGCTGTGACCATGGCAGGACTGGGTGTCAGACTGCTCCACGCTTATGGAAAGTTTGTGTGACTCTTTCTTCATCCCAGTTCATGGTCTGCTCCTGCTGAGCTGCTCTCCTGCCCTTTGCTGCTGCACAGGGAGCTGAAGCACAGCCCTGAGGCAGAGACCTGTGTGTGAGAGCAGGACTGGCTGTTCCATGGCAGGGATGGGCTGTGGAAAAGAGCCCTGTGCTGTCCTTTCCCCACTGTGGCCCTTGCTGTGCCCTCTGCAGCCACAGCCTTCCATGTGCCACTGGTTCTGCAGCTCTCTGAGGAGGAACCAGGACTCTGTGCCAGGCTGGAGTCAGTGTGACAGAACTCCCTGCCTGCTCATCTCCAGAAAATGAAGCCTCTGTGAGCCTCTGTGTGTGTGAGCTGGGGAGAGTTATGTTCAGGGCACTCAGAAGAAACATATAAGAGCCCTCCAGAGTTTATGGGAGGTGCCTTTGGCCTCAGTGAGAGAAGGAACTGGTAGCATTAGGAGAGGGTAAGTACTCTGCTGTTAAGGAGTGGTGGTGGGATTGTTTATTTTTCCTCCCATAAACGTTTTTTTTAAGGTCCTAATGGAAACAAAGCAAAGTATTATTCCTCTAAAAGCACTATTCTTTAAGTAAACCAGACTCACTACTTGAAACATTCCAATGACATATGGTGGCAGCAGGGGGATGGCCGAGATGGTGAGGTATCACCGAGATAAAACCCACACTCAGAGACAAAGGGACAAGGTGTGAGGAGAGGGACACGTGCCCCAGAGAGAGGCAGGACAGGGGAGAGAGCAGCACACGCTTCCAGGGGTGTATATTTATCTCTTGCTAAATCTTGATAGTTACCTTCAACAACCTTACTGGTCCAGAGATCAAACTAAAAAATGTCAGAACCTTTCCACCATCTCTCTAACTCCAGAAGTCCAAACAGCTTTCCCATGTCCTGTTGGCTGCTAGGAGAGTCATGTCCTCCTTGAACACTTTCAGACACCTTCACTGGTGTCAGCACTGCCCCTCAGCCCACTGAGCTCTGTGTGCCACAGCCAGTCTGGGCACAAGCTGCTGCCCGTGGCACCAGAACAGTGAAGTCATTATTGCTGTGAGGCACCAAAACACAGCCTTCCCTGCTCTTGTGAGAGGGCATTTTTTGACCATCTTCCACCTGGTTGAGCTCACAGCAGTGGAGCCCCATGCTGCAATAGATGTGCATCCAGCTGGCATCCTGTTCAATAGCTTTTAGAGCTACTTCTCTGTTTTTGTCAGTGATTTTCTTATCTCTTTATTTTCCTCCATGACCCAAAACACACATGTCATACTTGGGCTGTGGTTTCTGCAGTGGCACTGAGGTTTATTAGACCTCAAAAGAAGGGAATGGGAAGAACCCACCTGTTCAAAAAATGTGGAAAAATGAGTCCACAGCTGTCTTTCTCCAGCTGATAATGCAGAAATATGCTATTTTCTATGCAGTTCATTACTAGTAATAACAAATTGGTATAGTTATCACCAATTTAAAGTAGTATACTTTTTTCTACAGGCTTTGCAGGTTTGTAGATTGGTGTATTCACCTGAATTTGTTACACTTCATTACCCTGTAGACTTTCCTCTCTTGCCTGCTGCCTCTTATTTGCATCTCACTGCATCTAAAATATGTCTTCATCTGGCAAAGATGAATGCTAATCTAGCCTTTATTTCTTTCTCTCTAGTGGTTTATTGCTGCTCCCAAATATCCTGGCTTCTTTCAACATCATGCATTTGGGATTTAAGAGATGGGAAGGGAACAGGGTGGGGGTACATCCATACATGGACACACATCCATCCTTTTTGCTTTGTTCTTTAACTTGTCAAAGTCTGTTCAGAATTTAGGCAAGCTAGAAGTACAAATTATTGTTAAAAAAGACAGTTTCCCATGCTATTCCTTGCTTCTACTGGCTAAGGACTAGGAAAATAACAATTATTACAAGATTTGGCGTAAAATCATCTTTGGCATTTCTTTTGTAGTTTAGCCATCTTTTGGATGACAGGGTGGTCTGTTGAAAAAAAGCAACAGTCTGTTTTGGGAAAGAAAACAGCCTTAGGAAAGTACATATGTGATTTCAAGGCAGTTACATCAAAATCCCTAGGAGCTTAAAATAAAGTCATCCCTGGAGTAGATGGTCTGGTGGGTAGAGTGCAGGTTACATGTTCAAAGTGACACAGCATCTTTGCTCTGTCAAATAGCCATTCTGGTATGACCCTCACCTAAAAAAGCAGACACACTGTAATAATCCCAAACCAGCTGCACATGGGCTGCGCCTTCACAATGGTTCAGTGTGATATGTGTCATAATTCCTACATTATACACTCAAATTCCACAGCGAGCTAAAAAGACATATAGGAAAACACCTCCTTTCCTTGAAAGTTCTGTTTCCCAAACGGGCTCTTCATGACGAACACCCTGCCATTGGCCAAGGTGGAAAGATATAAATCACACAGCACCACACGTTCCAATGAGCACAGGCGTGCGAGGTTTTGATGGGACCACTCCTTTGTTAAAGTGCATTAGCCTGCAGAAACACATCGGAAAGACCAGGAATAATTTACTTCTGTCCTACAGAGAATTGCAGAGCTGTAACAGACCTAAATCCCTGAAATCCTGCAGTGCTGCTTTTCGAGGTTCTGCTGTTTGGGCATTCAACGATATCATCACATTTCCTATGACATTACTCTGAGAATTTATTTTTTTTCTCTAGAAAGCACTTTGATGTTGGCAGTAACGCATCAGATGAGTTGTCTGGTTGCCTTTAGAGCTCCATCGCTAACAAACCTGGAAAACAAAACCTTGGGCAGCACGAATGCCTGTAACATTGTCACTGCTTCTCCCTCCTACCCCCTCTAGCTTCACCCAGCTGTTTCAAATAGTGAGGAGAAATTAAAATTCTTAAAGCCTTGCAGGATGTTTGGATTTCTGCCCTTTATTTCCACTTATATGCGCCATAGCTTGAAAATTTGCCCGTGATTTATAAATTCCCTGTTCAGTTTTCTTTTTAAAAGCAGTGACTAGGAATCCCGGCAAAGAAAATGATCTGGTGTTGGCTTCGCCCCTTGCCAAAGTGCCGTTCACAACCCTGCCCGTGTGAATCGTCCTGGGCTTGGCGTTTTCTCGTGCTCGATGACATTATGCAATTACACGATGATAAACAACATTCGGGAATACAAATGCGAGAGGTAAACAGCTCGGGGCTCTTTATTAGTTTATTCCAGGCGATCTTTCTTGTTTTACTGCGCGGCTCCTCCCCCTTTTACAGTTTTCTGCTATTCTTTACTAATTCTAGTGATTTGAGAAATGACCTTTAACCTACGCAGTTTGCAGACTCCTAAAGGGGATAATTGAAATGCCACAGTAAACCAAAGGCAATAAAATATTATTTACTAGGCATAAAACTAAGGTTGGTCTTCTTAAAGGAACGAACAGCCCCCTTATTCCTTCCCCCTCCCCGGACCTGGTGCTACACCTAATTTATAAATTCCTCACCAGGCGTCCCGAGGAATGAACAGCAGTCCGGGCAGTGAGGATGCCTAATGGAAAGGCTTTTTGGTATTAGGGAGTAAGGAGACCTGCCGGGCGCGATGCTGCGGGCGGGGCGCTCAGGTGTCGCAGAGCCCCGGGCTGTGCGCTGCCCAGGGGGCTCGCCGCTGCCCGATGCGCTCCGCTCCGCGCTGCCGCCGCTCGGCTCCCACTGCCGCCGCCGCTCTCGGGGGAAGCGAGCCCCGGGCAGAGCGGCGGAGGGGCGGCCGGGGGGAGCGTGGCGATCACGGCCTGCCGGGGGCAGCGGGGCCGTTCGGCCGCCGCTGGTGCCCCCGGGGCTGCGCTTACCTGGCGGGCAGCGCCCCGGCGGGGCGACGAGCTCTGGTCTCGGGAGCAGGTGGGCAGCGGCTCGGGCCGGCCGGGATGTGCCTTTTCCCCCATCGGCCTCCTGAAGGGATTATATTTGCGCTGGAATGGCTTTGAAGGAGTGAATGCATTTATTGATAGCAGGGCTGCTCTCGCAGCCTGGTTGGATTTCCCAGGGCTGCTTTGATAATGTGCCCCCTCCCCCGCATCCCCTCGTGGACCCGCAGTGGCAGGCGGATACAGGGGAAATGCTGGGGGAACGCTCCCACTTCCTGTGCTGGGGTGCACACGGGACGGGAGAGGTGCAATAAAAACCCAGGGAAAGAGCTCGGAGCTGCAAAGGGTCCGCGAAGCCCCCCTCCCCTGTACCTCTCCTTGGGTCTTGGTTTAACCCAAACAGTTTTGTCAACAACTTGCCAAATTTACAACGGCAGAAAGCCGCTGCGGAAGGAGGAACACGAGCCGTCGAGCTCGCCCGGTCCCCGCTTTGGCAGGAGGCACACGCGGCCGCTCCGCGCCTCGGAGCATGCGACAAGCAGGACTTGTCACCGAGCCGGCCGGCAGGAATGCTGGGGCAGCCGCTCGGCGCGGCCATGTGCGGCGCACATTGTGCGCACATGTGTGCGAGGGGAGCCCCGCGGGGCCAGCCGGGAGCCCGCGTGCGATATGTGCATATATATGTATATATACGTGTATATATGTGTACATACGTGTGTATAAGTGTGTCTGCGTGCCCCGCTCCCGGCCCAGGACGGGCGGCCGGCGGTGCTGCAGGGGCCGTGCACCCCCGCACGCAGCCCGCCGGCCGGGATGGGCGCACGGGCACTGCTCTGCAGGAAGGGTTTGCATTCACGGGGCTGCCGCCGAGCCTGCCCGACGAGCACGGCCCGGCGCTGCGGGGCTCGGCGTGCCGGGCGGGCCGGGGGCGAGGATCGCGGGGCTGCGCGGGGTGCCGCTGCTGCCGTACAGCTTTAAAATCCAGCCCCGTCTGCAATAGGCCGGCCTCGGGCGCATGCGCTGCCGAGAAAGTTTTCCAGCTGCCGTTGGCTCTCTAACTTTTTTTTTTCTTTTCCTCTTTTTTTTTCTCTTTCGCAGTTTTAAGCAGCGGGGTGAAGAGGAGCGAGGGAGAGACGCGGGGGGAGCGGGCCCGGCTGCAGCGGGCGGGGGCAGAGCCCCGCCGAGGAAGGGTCGGCTGCCGCGACGCCGCCTGCCCCGGCTTGCTCTCCCGGCTCTCCTCCCGCGTATCCCGCTCATCCCGCTCCCCGGCGCTGGGCGCCTCTGGCACCGATGGATTGGGGGAGCCGCAGCTCCTGAAGCCCGGACCGCTCCCCTCCCCCTGCCCCTGCTCGCCTTGCAGATCAGTCGCCCCGTAAGACAGACACACGCGTGCACAGCCCCCCTCCCCCTTCCCGCTTGTGCAGAAACTTCTTTTTCTGTTGGGGCTTTTTCTTCTCAGTGTAAAATGGAGGGAGCCGGCCCCGGGATGGCTCTGCAGCCGCGGACCCCCGGCTCCGCACCGCCCAGCCTTTAAGCAAGTGAAGGGGGGCGGGCAGGGGGGAGCCCTGCACCCGCTCGGCTCCACTCGTCCCCCTCGCGGGCCGGTCCGCGCCGAGCTGCGGAGGGGGCGGTCGGCGGCCCGAGCGCCGGCGGAGCCGGGTGGGAGCGCGGGGAGCCCCGCGGCGGCACCACCTGGGCTGGTGGGACGGATCGTCGCCCGCGGCGCTTTCGCTGCCGCTTGTGAAGATTTTTATTTGCTTCCGCACAATCACGCCCACGGGCGCTGTGTGCGTGTGTTGGGTTGGCTTTTTTTTTTTTTGGCTTTTTTTTTTGGCTTTTTTTTTTTTTTACCTCCTTCTTCTTCTGCTGGTGGAAAGCCCTAATTACTGCGATTGCTGATGGACCTTGGAAAGAAGGCTGCACTGGTGCCCCGCTCCGCAGTCGGACACGCTCGGTTTGCGCCGGACAGGGCGGCCGCTCGCCCGCCGCCCCCCGCCAGCTCCGCGGGCCCCCGCGCTCCCCCGGCCGCGGCTCGGGACGATACCGCCCGGCTCCTGCGAGCCAGGATTTTACTTTCGTCTCGCCGTTTCTCCTCCTGCCCCTCTTGGATTACTTGGCTGCTCCCGCTCGGTGATCCCGCGCGATGGAGGTGAGTCCGGCGGGGGCTCCGCGCCGCAGGGGCCGCGGGCGCGCAGGGTGGGCTGCGCTCGGCGGGATGCGGGGCCCCGGCGCGGGGCGGCCTCTCCTCCCCTCCTCGGCTACCGCCGGGCGCTCCCACCTCTCCGCTCTCACCCACCGCGGAGAGCGCTGCTCCCCACTTGGGAAAAGCTCCTGTATTTTCTGGTTTCCCTTTTCTTTTTAAATTTCCCCCCGAAGAGAGGCTGCCCGCCGCAGGGACACTTGCTGGGCTCGCTCTGCCCGCCGCGTCCCGCTGCATCCTTCTGGCAGCAGCTCCTAACGCGAGTTTAAAGACATCTTTCCAAACTTCCCAAACTTTCCCGAGGAGGATCGCTATGGAGGAGCCCAGCGCCGGCGCTAATGGTGGCCTGTACCTTTAAGGAGAGCTGGCTGGGGGCCAGCGGAGGACCCGGAGTCAGCCCCCCCTCTCCATTTAATTTTATTCTCAGTTTCTGGAGATTATCACTCTGCATCTGCAGCGGGTCCCGCCTGGGTCAGCGCGGAGGAGCACGGCTCCTCGGGGTCCCCTTGGCGCTGCGAGGACTCCATGTTGGAAAGGCTGTTGGCTTTTTGTTGTTTGTTTGTTTTTAATTGTCAATTGTATGGTAAATGGGCTGCGCTCGGAGGGTCACGGGGAGTTCAGCGGGGCCGAGGAGCGAGGCTGTCCCCGGGCGCCGAGGGAAGGACACGATGTGCCTTCACCCCCGGGAAAACACCCCCTCTGCGCCTCCGCTGGGGAGAGCTGGGCCGGGACCCGAGCGGTGCCTTCCCCTGCAAACGTGAGCCGCGCTCTCGCCCCTCCAAATGGCTGGGAAGGCGCAGCGGGGAGCAGGGGGCGGCCGGGGGGTCCCCGCGGAGCCGCTGCGCCTCCCGCGGTTTACAGCCCCCCGGAGCCGGGCTCTGGATGCCGCCTGCCCGCTGGTAGTGCTCCTGCAAAACCAGATGCCTTCGCAGGCTTTCCAGACACCCCGTGTAAAACAGGATCAGAGGCGATCCCGCGGTGCAGGATCTGTAAAAGCCTCTCTTTTCATCTCGGCAAGGAGCGCGGGCTCCGCATGGGGTGCGTTAAATACCAAAACCCAATCTCCGCGGCCCTACAAAGTTGAACACGGTGCCTCACACTCCCCATCTCCAGTGCTCCACGCTGCTGGGCAGTCTGCCTTTTTTTTCTTGCTTTTTTTTTTTACACTGTTGGCTTTTTTTTTTTTTTGGTGTTGTTTCTGGTGGCACCTTGTCAGCTGCAGCGTGCAGCAGGGCCGGGCTGGAGGGGCCGGGTCCGGGCGCAGGTGGCTCGCTGGGCTCGCTGCTGGGCGCAGTGTCCGGGCAGGCGGGCGATGGCAGCGGGGCTGGGCGCGGGAGGTGCCGTCGGAAGGGCAGAGCCTCCCGCGGCTGCGGCGAGCCAGGCCGCCCCCTGTTGGGAGCGGGCCGCCACAGCTCCCGGGCCCGCGGCGGGCTGGGGGCTCCGGCCGAGCTCGGGGGGCACCGTGGCCTTTGGCCCTGCCGAACGGGCCTCGGAGCGGGGCCAGTGCCCTACTGCCGCTGCTGTCCCGGTCACTCGCCCGCCCCGCCGGGGCAGCTCGGCGTGCCCGCGCTGGCTGCTGGGCCGGGCGGCTGCACGGCTGTGGGGTTCCGCACGGGCACCGGCGTCTGCAACATCTTCAGGGCTCGGGCAGTTCCACGGCGCTTCTTTGTTGCTGTCGTTATTTGAAGAAGTAACAGATGAGAAAAGCCCAGCAGGTCGCGGGCTGTCGGGTGTCGCGGCTTGCCCCGCGCACAGCTCGCTTCGCCCGGTCCCTCGCTCAGCGCGCCCTCGGCGTTCGCACCTTCGGCGGGACGGAGCCCCTCCGGGGCGGGCGGGCTCTTTGTGCTGCGGGACACCGGCCCCCGTTTACCGCCTAGCAGTGGGGACTGGGGGGCTCAGCCCCCGGGCAGGGCTGTTTATCCCGCGGTGTCGGGGAGCTGCACACGGGGTTCCCCGGCTGCGGCAGCTCCCCGCGTGTGCCCGGGCAGGTTCCGTGTCCGCCCGCTGCCGGCGCTCCGCTCCTCCCGGCCCTTGGCAAACACGAATAACTTAGAATTAAGAACACCTTCAATTCAGCGTTAAGGGCCTTTGGAGAATGAATAGGGAATAGGGAGCCCCCAAGTGTCGAAATGTCTTTTTTTTTTCCTTTTTTTTTTCTTTTCCTTTTTTTTTTTTTCCCCTTCCGAGGGGAGGGGAAATAAACCCCGGGAATGGCTCTGGGGAGCGAGAGAGAGAGTCCCGTGTGAGGACCAGACGGTGATCGCGGGACCTGTCGGGGGAAGCCTTTGACTTCCAAGGCGGCAGCCCGGCTGCCGCAGGGTCCGGCTCGGGACGCGGAGCCGCTGCTTGTCGCTGCCGGGACCTCGGCGGGCCGGTAGCAGCCCCGGGACTGCCGTCGGGGCAGTGCCCGCGGTGCAGCGCGGAGCTCGGGGCTGCCTCGGCGATCGCGGAGAGCGGGAGCCCCGAGATGCTGTAGGGCCGGCGGGGCAGGGCGAGGAGCGGCCGCATCGTCCCCGGGCGGGAGCCCTCGGGCCCCCCGCGGAACGACCCTCGGGGCACCGGGCCCCTTCCCTCTCGGGCTCGCTTTGCAAACCTGAAGCCGCCTTTAGCCAGCCGTGAGCCTGCGGTGTCCCCGGCGCGGGCAGCGATGGGGTAATGCCCGGCCGGGCCCGCGGGTCGCTGTAGCCCGGGGCGGCGGGGCTGGGCTGGGCTGGGCTGGGCTGGGCTGTCCGGAGCGCTGTCCCGCCCGGCCCGGCCCGGGAAGGCGGTGTCGCGGGGTGGGGTGCGGGGGTGGGTTCTGCCCGGTGCAGCGGCAGCCGCGACGTGCCTGTGTCTGGCACCAGAGCCTCGGCGGCGAGAAGGGCCGGCGAGCCAGAGTCAAGTTAAAAGGGGCCCGGAGACTTCCGTTGTTTAAACTTGAATGCTCGAAAATGGTCTGAGAAGCAATAAACAATCTGATCCTTTTTCTCCCCCCTCTAGAAATCCAGTGCAGTATTAATCCACGGAGGTGCTGTGGGGACAGTTGGCAGTACAATGGCTTCTCAGTACCTCGTAGTGGCTCTGGCCGTTTTCTCCTCTTTTACCCAGGTTGTAATAGAAGCCAGCTCTTGGTGGTAAGCATCTCGTATCGACTTGCTTTTGAAAGGGGGTGTCAAGATTTGCTCGCTTCGATGTCTGTGTGCTTCTTGTGTATTTGTTTGTGCGGGAGTGCGGCAGCAGCGAGGCAGCAGGGGAGAAGTGTGCTGCTTGGAATATGCTGTGTAGGAAAGGGAACGGGGCTGTCGAATAAGGGTGAATGTGTGACATCTCGTCTTGTAAAATACACGTTTTGGAATGCTGTACGGTCGATTCTCTATGAATTTTATCATCTTTAAATTACTTCAATTGTTTGTCTTCTGAAAGAGTCATTTGAACTCCCTTATGTTAAAAGTTTTGTATGTGTAGGAGAAAACTTACAAGGAAAAACTTAAAGTTTTGGTTTGAAGTTTTCTGTAATAGAAATGTTTACAAATATATTTCATTACAAAGAAGTACATTTAAGTTCCTGCTTTGACAAATTATCTGTATAGTGTACAGTGTTGGGAGTTCTTGAAATAGGTGTTTCTCTGCTGTTTCAAGGGGTGCCTTCTGGATTAATGGCCACTTTTTAATTGAAATGTGTCATGTGAAGAGCACTTTAAGAATTAAGAAAACAAAGTTGATTTTGTTTCGAGTGAATATTACTTGCCTGTATGTTTTTGTGTTGTCATTCGGAAGAAGATAGAAGTAGTCTGTAGCAAGTTTCTAACTTCTGGCTTGCTAAAGGTTTCCCTATTTGTTTATAGTAGATCAGACTGAAAAACCCAGACTTAAATATAAAATACATGTTAAGACAAATAGGGATTTGGAGTGCCTTTTGGTGCTTTTTTTATTTTCCCAGCCTTGCAATTGTTTGGAGCTGCTGTTATTTTACTATGTCAATTTAAGCTGGTAAAAGATTGCCTAGATGCAAGTCTTCCAAGTCAGTGTCTTACTTCAGTCTTTACTGTGTGGGGATAACCACATGGGTGGAAACTAATAACTTCTGTCCTGTCCTTAAAACAAAAGTTTCATATTTGTTTGCGGTTTTTCCTCACTTGTTAGCAAAAACAGGAGCTGTGTACTCATGTATAAGATACAGTTCTGTCTGGAATTTATAGATTTAAAAAAAAATTATTTTATTTTGGAGTCTTCTGTTTATTAATACAAATCTTTCTTTATGCAGGTCTTTAGGGATGAACCCCATGAACCCCATGAACCCCGTTCAGATGTCAGAGGTGTATATCATAGGAGCCCAGCCACTGTGTAGCCAGCTAGCAGGGCTTTCCCAAGGACAGAAGAAACTCTGCCAATTGTATCAGGACCATATGCAGTTCATTGGAGAGGGAGCAAAGACGGGCATTAAGGAGTGCCAGTATCAATTCAGACATAGAAGATGGAATTGCAGCACTGTGGACAACAACTCTGTTTTTGGCAGAGTCATGCAGATAGGTAGGAAGCAACATCTTTGTGATTAAACTCTTGTCTAAGGATATGTATGGCACACACTGTTCTGCACTTGAATCTCTTGCCAGGTTCTTACTGAGTACTGTATACAATCAAGTGTTTCGAAAAGTTGGCAAAGGAGTTGGATTATTTTTAGCTGGAGGTGATTTCCCACCACTGTCCAGCCATGTGTCTTGGAAAACAAAGTAGGAATATATATTTGCATATGGGAATAGAGGAGAAAGGAAAATGAGGCCCTGAAATCTCTTTTTTAGAAAACCTGAGACAAAATGAAGGCAACCTACGAGAATTAAAACCAGCAGCGTCTTGTAAAATTAAAGATGTCCATGTCTAGTTCCAAAGTTAGCAGCTGGATAATAAATCTCTCTTGGTCCAGAGGTTAACTGAAAATTGCTGCTCTGTCGATTAGTGTTTATAGGCAATTCCTCCTTGCTTATTTCCAGATACAGTAATTTTTTTTTCTCTTTTTAAGGAAAACAGATTTATTTTTAAAGTACTGTAACAGGGTAGTTTTAATGAAATCAGTTGTATCATGGCAAAATATGCGATTGTCCTTGTAACTCACATTTAATGTAATCACATCGCTGGTAAGAGAGACAGATTCCTGTTTAACATCTTATCACAATTTGGTGAACACCCAACCCTTCCCCTATCAGATCCTCTTTGAAATGGGCTTCTCCAGTGCTCACGTGCTGCCTTCCTTTCCTGGCATTTAAGGACCTCATAGTATTTTAAAGTCTGTTTTAACCAGTGCTGTTGAGCTGGGTCCATGGTGAAACCTTCCTCTGGCTTTCCCAAGTGAGATTGCTGATTTTGTGTAATCAGCTGAAAAAATGCCTATTTTTCTGGGTGACACTTGTGATCTTTTAAGTTGTGAGCACTGGCAAATGCGGCAGTGCTTTTTAGTTGGAGTTGTAAAGTACAGCTTTTATGTCGCTGGTTTTTTGTCCTTCTTTTAAAAAAAAGAAAAAGTTTTAAAATAGGTCTCAATCTAGGTTTGTCTGTAAATGGGCTGACTCCAGTTAAAGTTGTAGGAATACATCAATTCACATTTGGTCTGAGTTTTTGTTAAAAGAAGTTTTTATTTGGAGATTGTCAGACAAACAGAAAAAAATCTATTGCATGAAAGTACTGAATTGGAACATTTGATTTTAGATAAACAATGTTCCCTAGGCTTTTTGAAGCACAGTATTAACCCCCCATAGAGGGATTTTTTTTTACCTTACCCAAGCAAAAGTCTAAAAACACATGTAACATGAAAGCAAGCTTTTTCTGTACACCTCTCTGTTCTAGTAATCTAACAAATGTCAGAAAATTAATCTGTTTAAAATTTAGGCCTTCATCCTTCAGCCCTTATTTATTATCCAAGCAAGTGCAAATTAGCTCAGGGGGACTGTTGGTGTGAAGCAGAGTACAGGATGGGGCTGTGATTTGTGGTGTCTGTCTCTGGAATAGATGTTTCTGCCCTCCCCAAGTATGACGGATCTATTTAAAGGTGGTTCCTTTCAAGTTAAATAACTTTGCCGCACCCTTTTGCTGGATATGACTGTATTAGCTGATGTCTACACAGCAATTCATCATGTAATTAAGCCACTTATTCTAATTGCAGATGGAAGCAAGGTTAATAGCCGCATTCAGGAGTTAGAGCATGCAGAGTATGCTCACTCAGAGCGGGGAAGGTGGTGCAACAGTTGTAGTAGTTCACACTGACCCGCAGTAATGACCGCTTGGTGTTCCTCGAAGTGGACACTTCCTAGCCTGATTCAATTCCTGTGTTCCTGGCTGTCGGGTAGCCCTTGGAGGTGCAGCTCTGACTGCACATTGTTTGGGAAGGCTTTGCCATGTGCCCTTGGTTGTGCCCCAGAGAGTTCCTGGGCACGGCACTGCCCGCGGCACAGCCACGGCCCCGTGTGTCAATGGACAGTCTTTCTTCCAGGATTTACCCTGCAGTTAGCTAAAGCTGTACAAATAAACCTGCCGTTGGGTTTGGAAACTTGCTCTGTGGCTTATTGAACTGTAAAGTTTTAGGGCCTGCGTTGTGCACTGCTCTCCCTGGGTGCTGGTTCCCAGGTCAGGCCACGGTGCTCGCTGCCTTGCCCACCTTGCCCCATCTCCTGCCTTTGTGGCCAGCCCTGTGCGGGCTAACAGGAAGCAAAATAACTGGATCCTCCCCCAACAGCTCCATGTAGTTGGGGTCCAGTTTATTCTGCCTGCAGCCTGATGTTAAATGCTTTTAAAATGCAAGACAAAGAACATTTTGTATGTTACATTCAGGTATAAAAAAAAAATGGTTCTGTTCTTGCAGACTTATTCAGATCAAGTGTAAGGCTCTGCTCCTTGCTCTGTGGGTGGCTTCCTACAATGTGTGTATATTGAACAGTTCCATTTCTATGTTTTATATATATGGGAGAGAGGGGACTCGAACGTGTTTGGAATGTGTGTTTCCTTGCCATGGCTACAATAGAGAGAAATCCTGGACTGTGGGAAAAGACAGATATGTTTGACAGTGAAGGAAAGCACAGTTGTGCCTAAAGACTGAAAAAAAAAAAAGAAGAAAAGGAAAAAAAGAAAATTCAGAGTAACTCATCCATGTGGAACCATCACTCTTAATGTGTTCCTGGGTCGATGACTCGAGGCAGTGTTGGCTTGCAGTGTACTTCAGCAGCTGATGCTATTTTATAATTTGCCTAAATGTTCAAGGAGGGAACTTGCAGGGCAACTCTCCTTCCTGTACCCAAGCCTTTCCTTCTCCTTCCCACTAAGAATAAGTCCTTTAAAATTTGTTCCAGGGTAATAATGAAAACTAGTCAAAAAATAGCTTTATGGGTTTAAATCCCGCAATAAGCGGCAGAGTTAACCATGTGAAAGCATGAGCTAACTAAACACGAAAAAGAACAAAAATGGAACGGAAGAGGCGAGTCCTGTGGTCCAGAGCAGACCACGTTTCTTTCCTCTCAATATAGTGGAAATTTTGCTTAAGGAATTAATCCAAAAATGTGTGTTACAGAGCAAATGGGAACATTAAAATCTGTATGAGGTTCCCCCTGCTATAGTTTGCAGTAGATGCAAGGCCTAAGTCACCACATAAAGCCAATGTTTTTTTTAACTGAAAAGGGCTACTCCTGTAACCCTTTATACCCACAATTCATGTAAATACTTCCATGAGCAGGTGTCTGTGAGAATGGGCCATTGAAAGCAAGGTAGCAAAGTGCTTCTTATCTTCCTTAAGGCTCATCTTTCCTAACATAAGATTTCTGATTTTTCCCATTTAAAACCAGCATTTATTACTAAAATTAATCCAGTGGATGACATCTGTTACATTAACAAAGCTGCTCTGATCATGGTGTCATCTTGGTGTTAAATATGAACCAGACTTCAAATTATTTATGTTTCAGAAGTGCTTGAAAGCTCCTATTAGATTTGACCTGTCATGATACATCTTGTACAAAGAGATTTTGCCTAAAAATGTTGCTGTGTAAATATACATGACTTGCCCAAAACACAGCCTCTTAAAGTCCTAATTTTACAAAGGCCCATGCTGTTCCCTGCGAAAAATCACATAAAATCAAGATTAAAAGTTGGCTTGATTAGACTATTGATTAGACTAAAGATTAGGAATAAAACTTAACTCACATAAACAGAAAAAAAATATTTAGTCTATTCTTAGTCATTCTGAGAATCTGTCTTGGAACAGACCCATTGGGATGCTGTCTCTTAAGAAGAAAAACAAACTTCAAGTGTTGCTCTCTGGTGCAAGTTTTGTGTCTGTTTGTCTGAAAGCTTTGCTAGTTGTACTCAGAACTTGTGGCACCCTTGGAAGTGATTGAGGAAGTCAGAATCTAGATGAGGTGGGATCAGATACTGTCAATGGGATGGTATGTGGCCATGTCATACATTATGGGTATTGTAACTTTTTCTTAACGAAAGTTGGAAACTTGAGGTTTTCCATTTCCATTTAAGGGCACCAGATGCAGGAGAAAACCTTCTAGGCCACCTTGTGCCAAGGGTTTTTTCTTCCCTGTAATTTGTAAAGATGATTGTCCATGGGCTCCCTTGCCATATTCGCAAGAGCTGGAGTGGTGGATAATAACCAGCGCAGGTTGTTGTTAGTTTTAAATAGCCTCCTCCAGAAGTGTCTGGCTAATGTGTAGGGCGGAAAGTTGTGTGTTATTCTGCTGCACGTTTCCTTTGATACCAGGAGACTTCGTAAAATGCTTGAACTTTAAATAAATTGGAACAAGCGGGTGAAGCGCATCAATCATGTTTGAGAAGTAGTAATTTAAGACCCAGACTTCTAAAAGTTTTATTTAACATCTCTTTCTTCTGAAGGACAGGGAGCCTGTTGCCCTTCCCTCCCCTCACACGCAGGCATGGCTGCTTTGGCCCCATGGCATTCACCAGCATGCATGAGAAGTGATTTCTGCTCTTGCCCAACACTGGGTGTGCTCACACAGTTTGGCTTCCCTTGCTTCTTTCCCAGTGAGGATATTCCGGCTCAGGGTCACTCCACCTTTTAGCTGGTGAAGTTTGGTGGCTCTGGGGAGCGGCGGCTGTCCCCTAACCCCTTGTGTCTCTGTGCAGGCAGCCGGGAGACGGCGTTCACCTACGCGGTGAGCGCGGCCGGCGTGGTCAACGCCATGAGCCGCGCCTGCCGGGAGGGCGAGCTGTCGTCATGCGGCTGCAGCCGCGCCGCGCGCCCCAAGGACCTGCCCCGGGACTGGCTGTGGGGCGGCTGCGGGGACAACATCGAGTACGGATACCGCTTCGCCAAGGAGTTCGTGGACGCCCGGGAGCGCGAGCGAGTGTACCAGCGAGGCTCCTACGAGAGCGCCCGCATCATGATGAACCTGCACAACAACGAGGCCGGCAGGAGAGTGAGTGTCTGCTCAGCAGCATGTTCCTCACGCTCCTCCGTGTCCCCAAAATGGGGCTCAGCACAGGGGCACAGAGCTGCCACCACGGCTTGACTTTGTTCTGATGCACAAAACGAGAAAACGGCGAATACAGGGTGTGGGTGGGTGGGGAGTGCATGAGTTGGTGTTGCTTCTGGTTGTCTGACAGTCCTGTTGCTTTCCTCACGGGGGAGGCTGGGAGCAAAGCGTGTTGTGTTTCCCTCTGTGTTGTTCATGAAAAGTGCCCAGCTTGCTGTGGATTCTCTGTGGAGCAGGATTTTATTAGTTGGTATTTCCAACAAGGGCAGTGTGTGTTGGAAGGAAGAGGGATCTGCTGGGCTTCCCAGGCTGGAATCGTGCCACAGGATTGTTCTGACTTTTTTTCTTTAAGAGGCTGTGAAAAGCTTCTCCATGCTCTTAGAAAACATGGCCTTCTGTGGTTGAACATGTCTTCATGGTTTCTTTAATCTCAAAAATGCTTTAGATGAATGGGTGTAAACTTTTCTTTTTTATAATAGTCTGAATAAGAAGAGCCAAAATCATTATTTTCCTAGAGCTAGAGGTGCCAGCAATAGTCGGCTGGAGACTTTACACTTGTGTTCTAAGGTGAAGAAGGAGGAAAGATAATTGAAAATTAATAGTGTTTAGATGTTAGAGGAGGTAGTCTGAAAGCAGTGGACAGGCCAATTACTATTAGCAAGAAGAAAAATGACACTTTCACAGTTGCTTATGGAGACTCGAGCAGTTTTTTCCTTCCTCAGCCTCATCCTTGCAGTGCCATTTGGCAGCGTTAAGGCTCTGTAACTGCTGGGTGGAAGTTGTCTACAGTATTGTCTAATGTGTCAGACCCCAGGATTTTTGGGGCAGTGTCAACACTGACTCTTATTTTATTTGTACAGGGCAAATGCCTGAGGTTTCCCTGCCAAAGCTTTGTAAAGAGGATATTGCTGTGTAGCTCTGACTCCCACCCATAGGTGTTTGGGGGTTTCTTCTTGGATGAAGTCTCTCTTCCAGAGCAGTATTTGGGATAGGAGGAGGATGCCGAGCCAAAAGTAGACAATCAGCTGCAGCTGAGCCAGGAGCAAGAGGAATCTTAACTCTTTCCCTAATTGCAGCCTCAAGCAGAGATCAATAGGGAGAGTAACTCAGATAGAAAATAAGGGGATGTTTTACATTTCTCAATGAAACAGCAAAATCCTTTGCTGGCGTGAGAGCGAATTCCTAAAATTTGAGCGCAGCCTGAGCGATGCTGCTGTCTGGGCTGTGTGCTGTTGTGTCTGTCTCCGTGGTGGGGAGAGGCTGGTGAGACTCTCCCCTCTTTCTCCTCCTTCTCCTGGCTCTTTGGGGTGCTGGGGGTGCAGGTGGGTGTCACCTCACTGGTCCTTCCCAGTGTGCTGGAGGAAGGAGAGAGTATGCTGAGGTGAATACTGTGGAGGGGTCAGTGGGAATACAGCAGAGGGCAGGAGATGAGGGCAATAAACGCTTCCACAGCTGTGCTGACCTCTCACCACGGATTTTGCTTCTCTCTCCTCCTCCTCCAGACGGTGTACAACCTGGCTGACGTGGCCTGCAAGTGCCACGGCGTCTCGGGCTCGTGCAGCCTCAAGACCTGCTGGCTGCAGCTGGCCGATTTCCGCAAGGTGGGCGACGCCCTGAAGGAGAAGTACGACAGCGCGGCCGCCATGAAGCTCAACAGCCGCGGGAAGCTGGTGCAGGTGAACAGCCGCTTCAACGCGCCCACCATCCACGACCTGGTGTACATCGACCCCAGCCCCGACTACTGCGTGCGCAACGAGAGCACCGGCTCGCTCGGCACCCAGGGCCGCCTGTGCAACAAGACCTCGGAGGGCATGGACGGCTGCGAACTCATGTGCTGCGGCCGGGGCTACGACCAGTTCAAGACGGTGCAGCGAGAGCGCTGCCACTGCAAGTTCCACTGGTGCTGCTACGTGAAATGCAAGTTGTGCACAGAGATCGTGGACCAGTTTGTGTGCAAATAGGGGCGGCGGACGAGGTGGGAGGAGCTGCGGCCGCCTGCCCCTCTCCCTTTCCGCAGGACTATCTCCACTTTATTTATAGAGTCCAACGAGTTGTCGTCTTCTTTTAAGGAAAAAAAAAAAGAAAAGAAAAAAAAGGGCGAGGGAAGGAAAGAAAAAAAAAAGAAAAATATAAAGGTTGCAAAGAGAAGTGCCTGGAAACCCTCTCTGCGTCCATCCCAGAACTGTGTGAGGCTTATATTTTTGGCAATAATGGGGGAGAATCTGAGAATATTTATTTTACAAAGTTAAAAAAAAAAATTGACTTTTCTTACAAACAATAGAGTAGTTTGAGGGGCAAATCCGACATATCCTAATTTAGATCCATGGAACGTATTACATGTGCAGTAGGCAGAGCAACCATGTAATGTGCTTGGGATGTTAGAGCAATCCTTGTGGATGTGAGGAACACACAGACCTGTCCATGACGTTTAGGTTCAGACACTAGAAGTTCCTAGAATAGGGTGTATAAAGCTGTTCAGTGCATGTAGGGCTCTGTAAATAAGGGGTATGTTCATCACAAGGTGCGGTGTCAGTTGCCCGCCAAGTGTCACCGGAGGGCAAAGAGCAAAGGATCAGAAAGGCTGCAACTGCGCTATCCCTGAGTCACCAGGGCTGGTTCCAGAACCGAGCAAGACAGGAAAAAAAACCAGAAAAGAAATCTGCCTTGGTGAATAATAAAGATATTCTCCAAGGCAGAATTTGGCCTCGTGAGCTGATTGTGACGTTGGGGTGTCTCGTGTGCCGCAGCAGCACTTCCCTGCTGCCAGGTGTGGAGCAGCTCGGGGCAGGCTGCCCGGAGCGTGCAGCTGGGCAATGCTTACAAACAGCTTCGCTTGCCCAGCCTGGAAAGCCTGTAGAAAACAGAGTTCCCCAAATTTGAAAATGCCTTAAAATGGTGTAATAGCTGGCTGTCTTTCAAAACACAGCTTGACAAAGAACTCCTCTAATTTTATGTGAGAAAATAAATCATTAGATATCCGCTCTTGGAATGATTGATTTTTATTTTTTTTTTTGCAGATTTTGGGAACGCTTTCACTCAAGGAGACAATAGTTTCATATTTTAATAACATTAACTGACTATTATAGTTCAATGAAACGTTGCAGCAATACCAAATTTATCATCCTATGTCTTTAATACACATGCTTTAGATAATATATTGCAGATATACACTACAACTGTTCAGACTATACTCGAGCAGTTACATATATATGGGAGAACTGTGGTCTCTGGTGTCTGATACTTCAAAGATTTTTGTACATATACATTTTAATGATTTTGAAAATAATAAAACATCTAAATTAAAGGGACAGTTCATCCCTCATTTTCTTTTTCAGATCTCTTCAGGTGTTTAGATTGATTCTAAGCTTTTGGTGGGTTTGATTTTTTTTTTTCAATCAGTATTTCTTAAAAAAACTTTTAACATTCAAAAGTTTTAAGGGTAATCACAAAGAAGTAAGCCTCTTCTCAACTTCAGGACTTCATGGGGTGGTTGGTAGAGGCAGCACCCTGCACTCAAATGGATACCAGTCTGGAGATCGCTTCTATTCCACTCTCATGTTAAGGGCATTATTGATTATTGCTGAGACACCTTCCAACTCCAAAATGTGCTGCATTTGGCCCTTGCTTTTCAGTTTTTGAACAGAAAGCTGTTATTTGCCAAACACGTGTTCCCCTCATGCTGTGTAGTTACACAGGATTTCATCTTTGGTTCAGATGCCACTTTCCAACTCAGTCCCATCCTGCAAGTTAAAGAAAATGGTTTTGCAGATACCAAGTGAGGAAAACCTTTCACTTTAGCCTAGTTGTACTAAAGCCTTGACTTTCCACAAGCCTTTAAGCTGTATCGTTAAATTCATCTTGATCATTTATCAGCTTCTTAATGGCGCTTTATTGCTCTTAATTTATTGTACAAGGACATATATACCCCTCATCTTCAGATGTTTGCAAAGAATATCTTTAAAGTAAGAGAAATAAATAAAGCACTAATTCATTGAATATGTCACTTTGGTTTTATTGTACAAAAACCATGATTTTTTTCATTTGCTGAATCGCCTCATGTTCCTTTTTAGTGACTTCTGTCTGAGCAGAACTGAATCTCATGATCCTAGCTATTAAAACCCTATTTAATGTAAAATATTTTACTTGTCATTCAGATATGTAAATCTTCTATGTCCTTTCCTCTGTTCTGTACATTTAATGTACATATTTCTGTCTTGTGTGATTTGTATATTTCACTGGTTTAAAAAAAAAAAGAAAGGATTATGCCATAATTGAAGATAGACTATAAAATAAAACTTTGGTTGTATATTGGGAAGTGGTTTTAATTATCTTTCAGAGGAGGGTTTGTTAAGACAATGAGCAGAGTTGATTTTTAAATATGCTACGTGGTAAAACAGGGAAGTGTTTGTTGGCCAAACACACAAAGTACATTTTGAAGTTTTATTTCAATATTAAGAAGACTTACAGATGTAACTAGCTTAAATAAAAGGGGGGAAAGACCCCAAAACCAAAAAACACACCAAAAAACCACTCACAAACCCCTGTGACTCTGAGCTAGGAAGCATTTTAGAGATGGGTGAGTACTAAATTGTCAGTGGAGAGGAACCTGGCTTAGCTGTGTGTGTGGCTTCCAGAATGCCTGCAGGGGTTCTGGGACAGCCTGCTGCAGTGATGCCAGCGAGGGCAGCAGGACCCTGGTGTGAGCAGAGGGTTCCAGCAGGGAAGGCCCTCGCTGGGGTTGTGTGCTCTGGGTGAGTTTGGGGTGATTCTGCACTGCTCTGACCACACTGGAGATGCTGTGAGAGCTCACCAGAAACTGAGCTTGTGTGAAGGGAAGAATCCTTAAAATACCCAGGAAGGCAAAGTACAATGAGGGATGAATGAAGCATTCCTATCAAGGAGGTAAAGCAGGAAACACAAATTAATATAAACCCCAAGCTTTCTGTTTTGAGACTGCCTTGTCTTTGCATTGATTTCTTAAGTAATGATTTTTTTTGCAATAGGTAACTTGAATTAGTGGCCTTTCTTTATCTCTCTTCTCTTTTTTTCTCTCTTTTTTTTTTTGTCTCAAGGATAACCTTCTAACATATCGAAACTCGTTCTGGCTGCCAAGAATATATTATCCCACAAACCAGTAGACCAACATCGTGTGTTTAAAATAGCGATTCTGGGCAAATGCAGCGTTCTGTGGTCCTATTACTGACATCTGGTTCAGTTTTCCTCCACTTGTATATTGACCAGTATTCTTTATTGCAAAAACATAGCCCCTATTTAGGAAAGTCAGCATTTTTTTGGACTGGATTGTATTCAAGCTCTTCCCAATAACAGAAAAGTTACCAAAAAACTTCTTTATTGCCAGCAGTAAATAATCTGTATTCAAAATAGTCATTATGGGCTCAGATACAAGAGAGTTGTTTTTAATTTGCACCAAAGTTTATCTGTTTAATTTTGTTAAAAATGCTGTTTCAGAATCTTGGTTTTTTAGTAATATCTTTGAATGTTTGTGTTTGGTTATGGCTTTACCATTACTGAGATTGACTCTTTTTGCAAAGCACTGAAGCCCTCAGGTGTTAGCAGGAAGTGCAGTAGAGGTAAGAGGCTGGAGAATGGCAGCTCCAAGTCAGGCACTGCATGCAGGATGCAAGCTAAAATCCTTCCTCTATGAAGGATGTGATATAATAATCTCAGAAAGATGATATAAAACGGGTACAAAATTGGTACTGAAGCTGACAGAAAGGCTGCTTTCCTTTGGGTAGGAAGTTTTGAGGATTAATACCTACACCATTAGGATATTCATGGTAAAAGTGTGGTTTTGGTGAATCAGGAAAAACATCTAGTTTTTCCTTCCAGTCTGTATGCTAGAGGAAACTGAGAACAAAGAGGTAAAATGAAGCTCTCTTAAAAATACAGGTAAGTATATTAATGTAAAGCTTATGTATGTCCTTGCTAACTGTGGTAGTCTTAAAACTGTTTATGTATTATTTGAGTCAGTTTGGAAGGCAGGCCAGATCTGTTCTTTTGCTTTTCAAACTGGGTTTACAATCCTCAATGGGGGAAAAAAAAAGAAAAAAACCCTTTCTTCCCTACTCCAGACTCTGGTATGTCTGTTTATGTTGCAGTGGGATAAAGGATCCATGTAGGACCGCAGTGAGAGGTTTGTCCATGAAATGTTGTTTTCTTTAAAGGTGTGATTAAAAAATCCAATCTGTCTCATGCTCTGCTCTTATATGAGATTGCGTGTGTGCATTTGTATATACTCTGCTGGTATTTTCCAATTGTGTTGGCCAAATTCTGCTTTTAGTTATGGTTAGGCATCTCTCCTGACTCTGGTGGTGTCATATGAGCCTGACATTTTTCGACCAGACGTGAAGGCCCCCCTGCTCAAAGAGAATGCATATGAAATATATCAGCCTTTCTTCTGCTGGCTGGTTGTTTAAACATGGGTAACTGAATTATTGTGAAACAAATTCTGGGACTGCAGCTGCAAAAGCAGTAATACGGTATATTCGTAGTGATGTTTCTACGCCATACCTCCTAATTTCCCAGTTGATTTCCAGTGCAGACAGAAAGTCTAGAATGCATGCGGTATGTTCCTCATCATATATTTTATAAATGTAAAATAATGATTTGTCAATTACTGTTTCTATTATAGAGATAAAATGAGATATTTCGGGCTCTCCTGATTTGTTGACAGCCGCTCACCTTTGGCTGTGTTGAGCAGGGCTGGCTCGGAGCAGCAGGAGGTGAAGCTGCTTTTGGGAAGGTCTCCGAGGGCCAGGCTGTGCAGTGTGAATATTGGTGCACTGATTGCTTTTGTAGCCAGTGTTGGTTTACCTTGTGTTGTCTTTCCCAGCAGTCCTGCTTTCTCAAATGGTAATTGAACAGCAGCAGTCAAAATACTCTGCTGATGGAGAACCTCTGGCCACTCCATGGGCAGTTATTCAAACACTTTCTGAACCGGTTTGACCCATTGCTGATTTATTCCAGATCCATTGCGAGGAATTTAAAAAATGCAAACTCTAGTGTGGAGTTCATAGCATGGCTCACAGTTCTTTTTGGTTTTGTTCTGTTTTCATAAAGCAGTCCACACCAACCATCCATCTTTTTTTAAGATTTTTTTTTAATTTAAAAGTCCTTTTCTTGAGCACCCTGAGTAAAGGTTTTATAATAAAAGGCGATAATTTCTGTGCCATTCCTCCGACGACTCGCAGACCTCAGTGACAGGTTCCATGGCAAGGACCACTTCCAGACACCACCCATCCCTCAGGGAATCCTCCTGCTTCCCCGGGGCAGTTGTTAGCCGAGTGCAGCCACTGCCACTTGTCAGTCTTAAAAGCCTTGGCTGCAGCTTTCGGCTGCTGCTGCTTTCTGCTGCTGCTGCTGCTTTCTGCTGCTGCTTTCTGCTGCTGCTTTCTGCTGCTGCTTTCTGCTGCTGCTTTCTGCTGCTGCTTTCTGCTGCTGCTGCTGCTTTCTGCTGCTGCTTTCTGCTGCTGCTTTCAGCCTCTTCTTTTGCCCAGGGAAGCAAGCCCATCTTCTCTTAGGTTTTCCTGTTGTTTTCCGTACAGAAAATTGCAACTTTACACAGCTTTTCTCAGGTATGGGCTGGGATTTGCTTTCCGTGACTATTGATTTCAGAAGAGCTAATGCTTGGTAGGCAAACAGTGCTAGGGCTTCTCGAGTGTCTCTTTGCTTTGTAAATCAGCAGCCTTGGAGGAGTAAAGGGTAATCCCTGAGCAAACTTGAACTGGCCATTACCTGGGGCAGGGAGGTTGAGGTCATTAATGCTATAAAATGCTGTTCAGATATATTTTTGTGTTTTTCTTTGGGCAAAAGGATTCACAGCATGAAAAAGAAAGTTGTTACTCAGTGAGATGTGAACTAGTAATACTTGAGGAGAATGGGTAAAAGACCAAGTCATGGTGTGAAAATTCATTGACTTTGTTAGCAGTCTCCATTGATGTTGATTGCCCTTCATATAAAATTGAGAATGTGTGTTTCTGCATTTATGCTTTCTGGATGAAAGGAATCCCTTGATATTTTCATTTTACATAGTACATTTGTGGGTAAAGGGCCTGTAAGTAAAACAAGTTTGAGGACTTGAAGAACTAGAAATAAAACCATAACCAAAGAAACAGCTCCAAAAACACTGTGAAGAAAATGAACAGTGCAAGATGCAGCAAACAAATACTTGTTTTTAAGAGTTAGTGCTGCTATAGCTGTCAAGCAGGCAAATGGTTGCTAGTGTCAAGGACAGTGTGTCCATTTTAAGCCACAGTGGCAAATGATTTATATAAGCACAAGTAGGCAAAATCCAGTGACAGCAGTCTGGGAGCAATTCTTGGTAGTTCCATGCATGACATGGAATGCTTGTTCCTTATGACCTCTGGCAATCCTCAGTAAGCAGGACGACATGCTTGTACTTGCAAAGAGGTGATGAGATTTTTTAAAATGTTTGTAAAAGTATTATGATTAATGTTGCATTATAAATATTACATATACGGATTTTAATTTGTTTGTTTTTGCTACAAATATATTTGGGAATATATTTGGGAATATATTTGCTTCTAATATATTTGGGAATCTCAATAGCTGATAAAAATAATGGTTGAGGGTGCAATGTCTTGGCATAAGCAGCAGCTGTACACGGCCTAGGGAATGTGAGGTGGAAGTTTATTCATCCTGATGTTGTCTCTTGTAAAGAGCCAGTATGTGTTGATCCTGCATGGCAGATGCTTTGGAAAAGAATGACAGGAGGAGTTCATGAATGGAGGACATAACTCATTCATAGTAAGTACAAGGTCTGCTGCACTTGTGTTGCCTTTGCCATGTCATTTGCATGCAATATATATTTCTGTATGAGCATGTCAAAGTCTAAGATCTTTGCTCAAACGTAAGGACTTTATTACAGCAGATTAAAAGCAGAATAAGCTCTAATGAAGCCAGATGTAATAGGAACTGAATATGTCCCTTGTTCTTACATTCTAGTGGATTTTGTTGTTACCTTGTTAGGATTCAAACCTTGTCTACAGGATTTGGCTGACTGAAATGATAGATTAGTCATTGTGGAGGATTTTATGGATAATACATCACATTTTTTTCTTTTTTCTTTTTTTTTTTTTTTAAGGGATGATAGATGCCTTTCCTGGAGGGCATTTTTATCATAGAATCTGCTTTAATGTGTAATATATTTTCTGATCCTCTCTGTGGTTAGAGAATATGTGGAAACATCTATGCCTTGTGTAGACTCTGTCATCTCTCATGTCTTGCTGTCCTCCTTGGTGGTGTATATTTTGAATATTTTTAGTTACTATGGCTTTACTTTTTTAAAGTCTGAAAGTAGGGATCTTGCCAGACCCCTGGCTTGTGGACCTTACTGTAGGAGACCTGTTGCCAAGTTTAGTGGAACCCCATAGCATAAATAAGGGTGGCAAAATTTAAACATTTATGTGAGGAGCCAGCCTGATTGGGCATTTAAAAAAACTAGGCAAGCAAGATTAGGAAAAGATACGTTTTCTTTGTCTTATTCTCATGAAGAGCTAAAGACATCCATCCTCCATGCCCAGGTGAACTTCTGGAAGGAATAAAAGACCAGTGTCAAATGGTAGCCAACTCTTTCCCTCTACGTCATGATCCTAATGTACTTTTATTATACTTTGGGATCCTAAGGCTATGTTGATCTGCTACATGATTATATAATGCTCCAGGACACCTGTGTAAATAGCAAACAGAGAGGCTTTTTATAGATACTAGATCTTAGATAAGTGACTCTAAGAAGTAATATAGGATCCCAGCTGTAACCCCCTGCTATACATACCATATATTTTTGGTTGGTTGTTTATTATAAGAAGTACAGAAGCCCTTCCTTGTAACATAATTTTTGTAAGGCTTGCATATCTAAATATTAAATTTGCAAATATTAAATGGAGAAGCATTAGAGAAACCACTAAATGAATAGCTTCACATTCCTTATTCTGATGTCGGTTTCCTTAAATGCACTTCCACTAACATTCGAATCTGTGTGCTGTTTCAGCCTCAGAGAGGAACTATGCAATCCCTCAGCCCTCTTGGGGTGCAGATCTCAACCAGTGATCTTTAATGGTCCCAGATGTTGGCTGGAATCCTCCTCAGGGCGCTGATGTTCTGGGTCAGGAGCTCGTGGTGTTAATCAAAGCCCCCTGGCCAGCAGTGCCAGCTCAGCACCTGGCTCTCCGCAGGGACAGCGCTTGCCAGGGATGTGCTTCTGCTCTGGGAGTCCATGGGCAGGAAATCAGTAGGAGCTCTCCCCTCTCAGCTCCATCCCACGGGAGGAATGTCCTGGTACAATTAATCTGGCTTGTGTTAATGAGCATAGAATAGAATCTGAGGGTGAGGCTTTTTTTTGTTTGTTTGGGGTTTTTTTTTGGTTTTTTTTGTTTTTTTTTAAATAAATAAGCTATCTTGGGAGAAGCAAACTTGCTCCAGTGGTCCCTGTAGCTACTCTTCCAGACAGCTGAAGTATTACAGCCCTCAGATTCCTGAAAAAGTGTCTTTAAAGTCTACAGGAAAGTATATTGAATAGTTCCTCCTTTATAGTTTGCTGGGATGGCAAGGAACTACAGCAGTGAGCCAACTGTTGTTTACCAGTATTTATAGAGGGAGGTTGGTTTTGCATTATCGCTTTTTAATTATTTAATAGAGCACCTATTAGGAATGAATCATGGTTTTCCTTCTGAAAATAGGGTGAGGAAAATTGAGGCAAGAATACAAAAATGTGGATGTGGCAATGCTGGCACGATCCTGTTCCTGTTTGCAGTGTTAGCAGAGGGCTCTGGCCACGTAGCTGTAATTAATAATTTGTGTGTGGCTTGCAGCTGACGGACCCATGGCTTCCCAGGCACTCAAAGGGTTCCTTCTCCAGCCATTTCTTGCAGTGCAGTGAAGGGAAAATAAGTCACGTGGGACAGCTCAATCAACAAAAAAGTGCAAGGTAAATTCAGTGGCATTGATGAAACTTCTGTTATATATTCTGTTTCTGTGTACAAAGTTGTTTAGATTCCAGCTGCTTTGAATTTCTGTGTGCATTTCTTAAACCATCCCTAAGTAAACTAGTTATGATCTCATTCTTACCCAGGCTGACGCTGGTGATGATATGCCTTTTATATTGTAGGGAAAAATAGGCAATAGTATCAAAAGTGCTTAGTTAGGACACAAAAACACATTTGCAGTGTGGCTTACAGTACTTGAAGTGCCAGACCCATCAACATATTAGAGTAAGTAACAATATGCCACAATTAATTAATCCAAGAAGATTTTTTAGTGATTGGTAATTTTTTTCCCCAGTTCTCAGACTGATTTGTCATGTTGGTGTTTATTAATTTAACATTTGATCTGAAAAAAAATTCCCCAAACTTCAAAGTTCCGCCTGTTCTTTAGGAGCAATCCAAAAATATGTTTCTTCAGGCCCCAGGCATTTCTGAAGTAGCTGAAGTTAAACAAAAAACATTTCTCTCAAACTCTGCAAATGTTCTAAAGGCTTTAAAGTGGCTCCTCACAGGGAGCCGGAGCAGAGAGGGAACCCCTGGGTTATTTTTGTTGCTGTGCAGTGGCACAGGGCTTCCAGCTCCAGAATTATCGCTTTTCTGTGTGTTTGTGTATGTTTTTCCTTCCTCTTTTCACCTCTGTCACTGAGCTCCTCTCTACCCTCTGCCTGGATCCCCTGTTGAGAACGTCTGGAGAAGGTAAGGGTTAGATCATCCTTCCAGCGAGGATAAACTGAATTCATGTCTGAATGGGAAGATGACTCACATCACATGTGATTTTTTCCTAAGCTCCACGTTGGAAGGGATGAAGAAGGACTTTCTTTCCTTGAGGAGCTGCATCACCATGCTGGGACCTGCTGGAAGTACTTCCTCGGTGCATTTTGCTTTCACAAACTGTGCTTTCGCTCTGCAGTAGAGCAGCCTTGGGCAACCAGCCTGCATTCTGCTGGTTCCTTTTGCTGTCGCAGCAGCATCCCTGAGGTTATGAGTGCTGTGGAGAACCCTTCACTGCAGTCATTTTGGTGTGGTCTTGATTAATTTTCCCGAGCACAGACTGGTATTCACATAAGATGACAACATGGCTAATCCTCTTCAAGAGCAAGCTCTGAACATATAGAGGCACTTCTAAGGGAATTGCTTCATTACTCTGAGGAGGCCCAACCCAAGCTAGTAATTCTGCATCCAGTTGGGTTAATATTGGCGTTTGCTTAAAGGTTTTCCATTTGCAGTTCACTTCTGGAAATGTCTGCCCAGTGCATCCTGCCTTGTGAGAAGCCCTTTCAGCTCAGTTTTAAGTGAGCAAGAGCACTTTTCAGGACTTGGTTGTCATGAAATGTGTCTCGCAGTGGGGAGTCAAATTAACTTCTCCCAGACAATTGCATTGTATGTTAAAATATGTGCTGTAGCCCTTACATCATACGATAGCTAGTTCTGCCACGTCACAGGCAGGAGTTTGACATATGTTGCAAAATAAAAGTTGCCAGTCATGGACACTATTTTGGACGTTTTCATCTCCAGCAGTGCTGACATGATCTCTACCAGCAAATCGTCTCCTGCTGAGAGCATAACACAAACACCGCCAACACCCTGATTCCAGATGTGCTACGTGGCATGGAACCAATGACAAATGAGGCTATTTCCATCTTGGATGGTAATGGACAGCAAAGAGGGCACCTTGAGAGCCCCAGACATGCTGTTAAACGTTTTGTTTCAGTGGCATTAAGGGATGGAGTTTGTTTCCTGTCACTAGACATCTGCTTTGTGCTAGGTGTGGCCTTGCTGGGACCCATGGTGTGACCCAAACTCTGCCTCACACACCTCAAAGAAGCCCTACACAGCCCCCAAAACTGTGTGCTCAGTGGCTTGGGTCTGTGTGAGCAGTTGTCTTGGTCATGTAGGATGTGAAAGGCCATGCCTTAACCATAAAGTTGTCTGAAAATGAGCCATTCTCCCCCGGAAAAGAATTTTGGTCCTTGGAAAGCAGTGAACTTTCCAAGGCATATCCTGAATGCTATTCGCTAGTGCACTCTTCAGCTCTGTCTTTTTTATGCCTTTTGGAGATCACTCTTGAAATGGTCATCAAGCTGAGTTAGTGTGGCCACAGCCCTTTCCTTGAGCCAAATGAGTTTTGCCCCCACTGAAATACAAGTAAATATAAAGGAGGCTTATACTAGTGACTGCAGGTTGGAGCATTCAGACTCTTAGTTCATATATTGCTATAGAAAAACTCTGCTGTGGTGTTAATACTTTTGTCTTATACTCACAAGAGAAGTAAATGAGCTTTATTTGGATTTTCTGTGGGAGAAATAGCAGTGCTGTTTTACTTTGTGGCATTTGAATTGGCTTTTCAGAGCTTATTTGGCTGCCTGCTGCTTTTGAGAGAGGCAGTAGAGCCAGTTGGGTTTTGCATGGTGAATATTTTACAGTAGTAAAGACACAGGTAATTAGAAGGGAAAATATTTAAAATAGCTATATGTCTTAATGTCAGTTCAGGCTGGCATTTGTGCATGCAGCTTCTCTTTTCTTTTTCTTAGTCATTAATCATTATAAGTGGATATATGTCAGAATTTATAGTTAGACTCGGCTCTTACTGTGTTTCTCATTTCTTGATAAGTTTTTTGTTCTGGAGCTCTATGAAAAAAATCAATCTGCTTTGTGTTTTTCTTTCATGGTGTAACAAAGTGACTTGTAGCAATAGATAATTGAATTTCCAGTCTCTTTTTCTCTGGGACATTGAAATAATACATTGGATAATGCATTAATGATGATGGCTTTATCTTCTATGGACGCCAGTGGGAAAAAATGGACAAGGGGTTCACATCCAAAAATCTTTGATGCTGCATGAGATAATGTGGCTATGAACCAGCCATCCAGTTATAAACTGGATCTCCTTTGGGCTCTGCAGATGAAGCTGCAAAAAGAAAAACACAGTAGAATAAAATCTATCAGAAGAAACCAGGAAAGTTACAGGTTATGAGTAGCTTAATCAGGAAATCACACTCTGCAGGCGTTTTTCCCTTTTCCCACTGCTGGTACCAAAGGAGCAGAACACCCTCTCCTGGGGAGAGAAATTTGCTGCCATTGGGCAAATACTTCTGAAAAAGCCCAGGGGACGTTACCTCTCAAACTTTCTTTTCTTGGTTATTTCATTTTGGAGAAACTTCAATCCTGGTGTAAACTGATAAATGCTGTTGTGCAGCTGGGGAGCTCTGAGTCCTCAGGCAGGCACTCACTCCCTGGTTGGTGCTCCTGGGCTGCTCCTCATGTGTGTTGTGTCCTGAAGCCAACACAAGCCCTCATCACACATGAATGTTCTGGCACCAAGGGCAGGGAGACGAGTGAATCCACAAGATTGTTAAGACATGGCTTTGGAGCTAATGTAAAACCTTGCCAGTTGTATGGAAAAAATGTCACAGTGGGTAGGCTGTAAATGCAACTGTATTTTTACCTACTTTTCTGATTTTTTAAGAAATGTGATTTCAGAGCAAAGTATTTACTAGAACTCAAGCTGACTTCATGGCTATGTCTTCTTTTCTTTCTCTCTGCGTGGTATTCTATCCATGGTTTACTGAGTGGTGCAATTTTGATTTTTCTCTTCATCACAAGTCTAATGGGTGAATGGTGATAAGTTTGTAGCTTTGGAGAGATTTTCTTGGCAGTTTCAGTCTATATTTCTGACAGGAAATCATTTTCTCCCTTGAGTTATGATTGCTGGGTTACATGAGTGCAGTCTAACCACCGCTCCACTGCTGTTTGTCTGCTGTCTTTCTGGTCTTAGAGAAGGCCAAACTGCCCCAATGTGAAACATAAAATTAGATGAATGCTGCAAGAAGGGAATAACAACATCATTTTCTGTGATCTTTTGTGATTTTATTTTACCACTTCTTATCTGAAAAGCATCTTCAATTCCACTTGGAGTCAAGAATTAAATTTGTTTAGAGAGAGTTCTTCCCATATATGGAAAACAAATGGAACTGGCTCCATTTGCGTGGGGTTTTTTTTTAGTGGAAGATCACTGTGTTCTGCTACAGATGTTTGCAAATGAGCAAACTAGAGGAATATGTGGACCTCATCTCAGATCTGCATGAATCTGCCCTGTAATGTGGCCTGTGTCATTTGGCTCATCCTTGTGTAGTCCCCATCAAATGAGTAGTGAAGTCTGTAAACCTTGCATTTGGAGGAGTTTGCAAAGCTGGGGAGAGGAACAACTGAAGAGAGGCAAATGGAGGGAACCATGACATGAAAGTAGTAGAAGTCTCACCCAACCCGTGCCAGACACAAAGCAGAGCTGCCATTTCTCTCTTTCTTCCCAACACTGTGCAATGAAAATCTTCCTGGAACTGGTGTGAGTAAGGGCTGAGGAATGGGAGGGAAGAGGGGCTCAGCCCAGCCCTGCTGAAGCCCAGGGAAGCTCTGTCACCACCTTCTGCAGCTCCTCACCACACAAAGCTACAGCTGTCAACTCCGATGCTCTATTGAACTTGCTAACGTAATTGTAAAGATCATCTTGAAGCAATTTGATTTTTGTCTTCGTGAAGTCACGCAAGTGTTGCTGATTTGTGTACTTGCTGTGTTTATTTTTGTTGCAAGTTCAGTTCTAGTCCATTTAATTAGGAGGCCAGAGGGTCATCTCCCCCCTGTCTGTGCCAAGCCATCAGCAATTCCCCCTCTGAGGTGCAGTCGGGCAGCAAGCTGTGCCCTTCCTGAGGCGCTGCTGGAGGTGATGGGTGGCAACCTGAGCCCCCAGGCACCAGTGCCAGTGTCCCTGCCCAGCCCCTCCAGCACTGCTGACAGTGGCCAGAGCAGAGCATTAATCCCCGTTTCATGGTCCCTGCTGTCACCTGGGAGATGTAAGACCATGCTAATGCAAACAAATCTTGTTAATTCTCACGAAACACATGCAGTTATTGCCCTGTTAACAGCACAATATTAATTAACTGAGTGGTGCTTGGATTAGGTACTTATTTAATTTCCCTAACTCGTGTTCATAACCCATAGCAACACAGAATATGTTGTGCTCCAGAAAAACTGCAAATGAGAACTGAAGCATGTCTCATAGATTTTCTTTTTTTGAGGAAAGAAATTAGACACTGCTGCAGTGGTGTCTGATCCCTGTCCCTAATCATTCTGAAGTCCTGCCCAGTGATGCAGCCTGCATTTTCCCTGGGAATAGGAGAGGTCGGCAGGCTGAGGGAATTTAATACATGAGATCTGGAATATACCTCTAACTCTTCCAGTTAACGTGCTTCTCAAAGGCTGCCAGTCTCAGGTTTCTGTGTGAGCAGAGAGGATGGATGGTACAAAGTGGAGTATAAGGGAAAGAAACACACAGAAGGCTGAGTCAGACTATTAAAGGTATACATTAATAACCATCTTATAACTAATTGTTTCTGGCTCAAATACAAGCAATACAAGCTCCAGTCGTCTTTGCTGTTCTTAAGTTAGACTTGCCTTTGCTTGAGAACATTTCACATAACAAAGTAGGTAGGTTGATTTTTATCAACTGAAAAATGGTTCTGTAAAATACTGTTTGGACATAGAAATAATTACCATAAGGGCTTCATGACTCTGGAATTTTCTTAATGATAAAAATTTTCATGACAATGGGATGTTAATGTGGGTTTTACAAGCATTCAGAGTTTCCAAAACTCCATAGGAGAGCATCAGGTCATGCAGACTGAGTTCCTCAGACTACTAAGAGAAGTCCACAGCACAACCCAGGGAATGGGGTCAGTACTCAGAATAATGTGATTGTAGCAGTGAGGTGCTTCACTAAGGCTGATTAGGAGAAACTGGGAAATTCAACTGCAGGTAGATAATAGGACCCTCCCAGTGCTGCCTACCCCAAGGTTTTGGTAGCTGTGAGCTGTTCAGGTGGTTCAGCAGCCAAATCCCTGTGGTGTAGAAGGCAAAGCTCCCCCAGTCCTACTGACCTGGTTTGGGGAAAGGACTCCTGGTAGCCTAAGAGAGGATAATGTGTGCTTCTTCAAAACACACCCCTGGCCTCTCTGGCTCTTGGACATTGGCTACGAGGCAGGACAGAGGCAGAAGTTATTTCAGACCTGTATGGATGACTGGCTAAATCCCTAATGGCTGACATTAATCTAAGCCTGGGTCTCCAGGAGTCTGGAGTCTGTGGGCACCATCAGCAATCCTGTTTGTATTATGGTATGTTCTCAGTACAGAAAAAGAGAGTACATGGCAGTGGCAAAGGCATGCCAGGGCTGCAAGGGAGAGGCTGTGGTGGCTGCTGGGCAGGGACAGTGCTGCACAGTGGGGCTCTGCTCCAAAAGGCTCCTGAGGCTTGAAAGCAAACCTGCTGCACCACCCTGGTCTAGGGGTGTCTGGGGGAAAGTGTTCATCTGTGTGTCTGCAGTTCAGTTTGACCATGGATCTGCAAGGCTGGAAAGTCACCACCAGAAGATTACAATTTTCCATGTGTTAGTACCTAAAATCATCAATGAAGACACGTCTCAGCTGCTCCCGTGCCAATGAGTGAGCCACTGGTTTAGCTTGGTGCCTAAATTATGAGCTCAAGTATGCAGAGTCCACCACATTGTCCTAAGTGATGTCTGTGAGAAAATGCCCGAGGTTGCAGTATAAATGCAAAGAGTCTGAGGAGTGCTGCATGAGTTTTTTCTTGTGGACAGTGACTAACTTTGTAGAAAGCACAGTAACACAGGATCCTCTCAATTTAATCAAAATTCCTTCTTAAGCTGTTGTCCACAAGAAGTCCTAGTTTCTGAGTTGAATCAATACCAACTCATTTTGCTACAGTGACGACTCACTCTGTGTGGAAGTTTTACTTCAGTGATTATTCATTTATTGGCATTCTGAGTGCATTGAATAAACTATAAAACCAGTATCATTAAATTGTAATACAAATCAGAGATTAAAAATACTTTTTCTGAATTGGGGTGTGTTCACCAAACACCTTGTTGGCATATTTCTGATTTCTTGCCATTGGTACACTTACATCCTTCAATTTTACTGAAATACTTCAGAACGGCCACTACTTTTTTTTTTTTTTTTTTTTTTTTAATTTTGGGTTTTTTAAACAGCTGTGAATTGGGATTAACTTTAGGACTTGGTAGGATGCAGTTGCAAACTCTGTCATTCCCTTGAGCCTGATCCTGCTCTTGGCAACTGCACTCGAGTTGGCAGTGTTTCACGGGAAGAGAGAGAAATCTGGTCTTTCTCAAAAGATAGTTACCTATGAATGATGTGGATGTTGTTAAATATTTCTGTGCTGCTACAGATCAGGTTTAAAAGAAAACTTTTACAACTCTTTTTTTTATCACTGAATTTGAACAAGATGCAATCTATGGACCAAGCAGTGTGAATGGGACCCTGCCTACTTGTATATGCTTTAAAAGAGCACAAAGGCTCGTACCAGCGCGGATAAGAATTATTTTATGCACAATGCCTTTTCAGTCTGACTTCTGTTATACAGAGGTATTTGAACTCACAGGGTACTAAGAGAAAACACATGGTCAGCTGAAACATGAGAGAGCCTTTTAAGCAGCGTGTCTTTCAAGTCTGCAGCCATTCCCCGTTGGCCGGGGAGCCGCCAGCTCCCAGGCTGGGCGAGGCCAGGCCTCCACCGTGGCTGGGAAGCCACCAAAGTCCCAGCCCAGTGGGCTACTGGGAGGCACAGCCCTTCCGAGGCAGGGGCAAAGGAGAGCTTGAGGAAGTGGTGGGCTTCCAAAGGTGTCCTCTCTGTGTAGGGTTGGACTGCATCGGCTCAGCTTTGGAGAGCGTTGTTGTCAGAGTAGTGTCCTGGCTGAATTCCAGCTTAATTAAGGTGGAATGGGAAGAGCTGGTGGCTCTGTGTGTTTCCCACCTGGTTTCTGCTTTCTTTGGTAGAAATAGCCAGTGAAAGGAACATGTTTTCTTTCCCCATGTAGAAGCCTCAGTTTTGGGTGGAGGTGCTTTTCTTTGACTTCATGGGAGACTTTGATGGTGTGCCAAGCTTAAAAAAAAAAGGAGACACTATTTTCCTACTACACTATGTCTTAGATGTGATGAGAAAAAATGATTTTCTTAAATTGCATGGGATGTTTGTGGGATTTGATCCCTGGGTAATAGCATGTGGTTTTAGGGCTCTGCATGTCTCATTAGTTTTACATAACCTCTTGCTCTTTGGTGATACCACATCCCCCAAATTCTTCATCCTTCTCCCACTGATGTTCCTATGCCTTGTGCTGTCACCACCCACCCCCTGTGTTTTCGAGAACATCTTCTCATTTTTGTAGTAAACAGACCCATACTTTTCTTTCTTCAGGAACTATCTTTGTAATAAAGACTTCCTTTCAGACTTTTGTTGGTAAATCACTTGGATCTGTACAAACTCGATGCTGAACATTCAAGAATCTGGTGGTTATCTGTTATGTACGATGCTGTCAGCACTCTTAAAAACCTAAAAATATTTTATTAATGTAGAGCTATAACAGAGTTCAGTGACTGTGCCTACCCAACAAAGACCAGAGCATGTTACAAGATTTTTGGGACACAATGTCCCAGTCACAGTACATTTCGTGGTGTGGTCAATCTATACTTTCCTTGGGGAAGGAAATAAATGCTAGCTATGTACTGTACAGAGCTGAGCATGTTGCTTGTACTGGCTAAATTGCTAAACAATATAACTGCTTCTCCAGCACTAATGATCAGAGCCATCCCTAATTCTGCTAGTGCCTTGGGCAAAGAACTTTGGTAGTGTTGCTACTCCAGCTAGAAGGACCACACTGTCCCTATCCTACTGTGGATACTGTGGCTACTGCCCAGCTTTGTTATATCAGCACACCTCCCCTGAGGCTGCTGGAGGCACTGGCAGGTAGAGAGGTGTCTGTTGAGGGCAGGAAGATGCATTAGCTCTAATTTTGAAGTGATTACATCCAAGCATGAGAAATCGCTTTGTTTCCACTTCACTTAGCAAAATGCAATCAATTCCATATTTTCTGTGAAACAATACTCTAGATGACATCACAAAACCAGCCTCATGCCTGCAGTCCTGGGCAGATTTGGTTGGAGACAGATTTTCCATGTAGCCCTTTTGTGCAGCCTCAGGACAGAACCAAAATTCCCAGCTCTTTTGAAGGCTCAGAATAAATAACTTTAAATTTCTCCCATTGAATTTCGACATGTTTCTTTTATTGCAGAACTTGGATTTTCATGCCCTTATTTGAATTGTACATTAAAATCTGTTACTTGCCAGCATCCCACCCACATGTAGTATGTCTCATGGAAGTCATCACTTAGTTGGAAATGTGTGCACCATATGCATACTCTCAACTCCAAAAGTAGCACCCAAGGGTTTTTTAAACTCAGCCCATAATCTACAGACACTGTAAGAAAAGTATAAAAGATAAAAGAGAATATTTTAAGACGCTATAAAATCTTTTAGAAACTATTTTAAACCTCTCTCTGTTATAAGGAATCTGAGGAACATTTATTTTTCTCCTCAAACAGGAGAAAAGATAGGAGAGTGTCCAAAAACTTTTGCAAGTATTTTTATTGCTTTGCAGAAATAGGAAATGGGAAGCTTGGAGGGAGCAGGGGGAATGTTGTTTGTTTTCCCAGATTGAGACATCTAAAAGTTTGGAATCCCTATGAGTAATATATACATTGACATACTTCTGGTAGGACAATACTAAAATGCAGATGGTGTGGAAGCTCCTAGTTGCACACTGATATTAGAACTACGCTTTTTAAAAGAATACTGCATATAATGATTTTTTTTTTTTTTTTTTTTTTTGCTTGACAGAGAAGGGTCTCCTAGTTGCACAAAACATTACTGCAAATCAGTCACCTGCTTTGGGACCTGCCATAGCCTGGTGTCCTTCGGCAGAGAGGAAGGGAAGCTGTCCTAGAAAAATGACTTTGCTAGTCTGACAGCGTGAGTTAGATGGGAGTCTGCTATTCTTTTTAAAATGACTTAAATATTACTAAGAAGACTAAGGTAGAAAGGACATTTCTAAAAGGACTTCACAAACAAGCAGAGGCAATATGGGTATCAAATGTCTGCATTGTGGATAGTTCTGGTTGGGTAACATTTTATATCCTGTTGGCTCAGCTCTGTATGACTACGAAGGGGAAAAGGCGAGGGAAAGTCAGGCAAGTAGTGTTAAACAAAGTTCACTTTATTTTGATAGCTGGGTGTGCATCTTTTGTTTGAAGCAAGAGATCAAAACGTGATGCCATCACCGTATCAACCTGTTCCAACTCTTTGTGTTGTGACTTAAAAAAATCCCAAAACAAACCCACCAAAAAAAAAAAAGAAAAAAAAAAGAGAAAAAAAAAAGGAGGCATGCACTCCAGGAGATGGAAGGAACTTGGGTCAATGCTAAAAAAAAGTCAGCACATTTTAGTAACTCATGGCCTCAGTAGTAGCTGGTGCCAACCATACTGATGACGTGGGCTCGGCTTACTGCTCACAGCTCGTGCTCTGGAGAGGATCCTGCTCTTTACTGAAAGAGTTTTCTCTCCTCATTTTAGCTCTCACAGTCACTGTATTTGTTTATGTGTTTTTGCCGTTCCAGGCAATAGCTCATTATTTAATCAGGAAAAACCTTTTTTTCATTTTGTTTTAGTTTTGTTTATTTGTTTAATGGTACACTCACATGTGTCATTCATCAGCTTGAAACTGAGGAGACGCAGTCTCTTCTACTTTTTTTAAAGTTTCATAAATGATTTTGGTGACTCTTTTGTAACTCTGATAGGGACAGTCACCTGCAAACTCAGTAACTTGGTCAGTTTTCAGGTAAGAATTTCCTGGTAGTTAATTAAATCCCCCAAATGAGCAGACCTTGTCTGAGACTTATTCACACAAAAAGCACATCCCATGGACAGCTATTACAATTAAATTATTACATACATTAAAATATAGCCAAATGTTCTTCAAAGCTCAGAACACATGGGAGTGCAGACATTCAGATCCTAGGCTGAGGGTTCAGAAGGATTTGTTCTTACAAGAAGATTGCTCCATAGCTGCTTGCTATAGCTCCCACATGTCTCCTGCTGCTGCTCTGGTACCCATTACTGGCAGACACAGAGCAGGGAAGAAGCTGTCTCTGGATGGGCAGGGATTCCTGCTGTCCTGGTTTCAGCTGGGATGGAGTCAATTCTTTTTTCCCAGTACCACTGGTACAGTGCTGTGTTTTGGATTTAGGATAAGAATAATGCTGATACCACACTGATGTTTTTAGTTGTTTCTGGGCAGTGTTTGTACCAGTCAAGGACTGTTCAGTTTCTCCTGCTGTGACAATGGAGGGGGGGTGAGAGGGTTGGGTTGGGACACAGCAGGGACAGCTGGTCCCAATGGCCAAAGGGATATTCCAGGCCATATGGCACCATGCTCAGTGTCTCACACAATCAGGTAGGTGGGAAAAGACCTTTAATATCAAGTGCAACCATTAACCCAGCACTGCCCAGGCCACCACTAGACCATCTCCTAAGTGCCACATCTACACATCTTTTAAATCTCTCCAGGGATGGCAACTCCAGCACTCCTGGTGGAGCTTGGGCAGCCTGTTCCAGGGCTTGACAAGCCTTTTGGGGAAGAAATTTCCCAGTCAGAAATATCAAAAAGGGGACAAAACATCCCCTGTTGCAGCTTGAGGCCATTTCCTTTTGTCCTTTTTCTTGTCACCTGGGAGAAGAGGTGGACCCCCAGCTTGCTGAAGCTCCTTGCAGGTGGTTGACCTGGAGCAGGGGAGGGAGGTGACTGCCTGGCCACTCCTGCTGCCTCTGCTGGCTCCCTCTGCAAGGTCACTGCTCTGCAGCCCCTCTGCCATGTGTGACCAGCCCTGTCTCGGCTTGCTCAGGGGACACTCAGGACTTCAGGGATGGCTCACTTCATTTCCTTCTGCTATTTATCCTGCTGCAAAGATCAGCAGATCTTGAGAGATGTTTGCAATCTCTAGAAAGCCCAAGGACCCTGTCACTGTTGAGCTGCTAGCAGAGAAGAAACCCGGATTCTCAGCGTGGCATAGAAAAAGCGCTTTATTTTTTTGAGTCCAACATATATATAGATTTTCAGCGGTCATCCAGATTGGTCAGTCAGAAACCTCCCCTAGGCCTGATTGGCCAGGCCTGAACTGTCCAAATCTCGAGACACTGTTTCAACAACATCCAAACTTTATCTTTGTTTATAAAACACAGGAGAATGTTCTCGTGGGAAAGACCTGTGCTAGCCACAGGACCCCAAAACATTGGTTAAAGCTTCTCTACTGACTGATTAAGCTACCTCCTGGGTGACTTTATGCCAGAAGAACATCACAAATGCACTCCTAATACCTCTCAGGAGCTGATAAATTACTTTAAATTTTAAAAAATCCACTATGGGTTTGTATTATTAGATAGATGGGTGCTTTTATGTGCTCTATGTTGAAAGGCTGATTTTTGGAATTCCTAATACAGAAGTTACTGGTTGCTCCACTTACAGTACCTATGTTTGGTGACAGCATGAGAGTTTTGTGTCCGCTTTTTTTCTGAAATTGTATCTGTCTTGCATCTGGAAAGGCAGACAGGAACCAATAGCTTGTTTGTCTAGTTCTGGCTTTAGTGTATTTATAAAAATGGCAGTTGTGATTTTCCAACTTCAGTTTCAATTAGGTCGGATTCTGAGACCTTCACGTGAAGAATAAACCCCAGTGTGCAGCAGGGGCAGCTTTGCCAGGGCAAGAGGACCATCTCCCCCAGGCCAGGGAGCATCCCTGCTCCATGAGTGCCTCCTGGGCTCCCCTGAGCTTTGCACAGCTCTTGCAGGACGAGCAGGGAGCTGTGATTCCTCAGAACTGCTGACATCAAGGTCTCTCTTTCTGCTGATGTCAGAAACACTTAAAGGACCAGGAGGAGAAATTATAAAGGCTCATTTAAATATATACTATTAACACTGTATGCTACAAAATTTAGGATGTATCTTTCTTATGCAAACAAACTCTAAAACTGTATATTCCAGTCTCCCTCTAAGTAGTTTTTCTTATTTAGAAGGAAATATGATTTGCACTCAGTTTATGTAGTTTGCTTAAGCATTTTTAAATTGAAATGTACTTGAGCTTCTAAGCAATCCGCAGAGGCTTCCTTGCCATGATGTTATTACCAGCTGTCCACATTTTACGGGCATTTTGCTCTATCTCATTACAGGAAATCCTGAGGGTTCACTCTGTGGAATTTTGTGTATTGACCCAAGTGTTTTGATTTTCTCTTTTATGGTGAACTTTACATTAATTTGTCTAATTGATGTGGCCTTGGACTATATAAACATTTGCTATTGGCTGGAGACATTTGTGCCATGAGGAGCACACTGGCCTTCCTGCTGGTTGCCCTGATGTGAGCCCTACAAGGCACTGCAGCTCTGCCCAGGCTGTGACAGGTGAGCCGAAAGAACCAAGTCAACACATGGGTGAGCAAATGGTGCAGAAATGTCAGTCCCTGCTCAGAACTGCTCTGGGGTTTGGTTTAGCTCCTGTAAACTATACCCAGTGTCATCCCCATTGACTCCAGGCAGTGTCTCAGCAGGTGAGAATCCCTTTACACAAGATGATGCCTTTTTTTGTGGAACAAAACAAGTATAGGGGTCCAACAGTGTTGTAAGGGGACATCTGGTATCAACACAGCACACCCTTGAGAACCTGGATACAGAGGCCTCTCAAGCCCTGATGCAGAAATGAAAGGTAAATCCTGGCTCCTGAGCTCAGCACTGACCACATCCCACTTCCTGAGCAGCAGAGAACACAAATGTACCCCAGGGCCTGGGCTGTGTCCGAGTTTCTGGCATGACTGTTGCACCCTGGGCTCTCCTCAGGCCAGTGCCTTGTTCTTTTGGAGACATGGGACATCAGGGAATTTATGGGAAACGTGCTTGGTTCTTGGTTAATGCTGTTAGAAAATAGCACAGTCACAGATGAGTGAAAGATCTGATGTCTGCTCAAGCTCCTGTTGAGAAACAGCATATTACAACTGACTTAATTCAAATACTGGAATTTGAAGGAAATGTACAATATAATGTATCAAATTATGTATGTCATCCATGGGGAAAATTTCTTAAGCATTTAAGTCTCTGTACTTACTACATTGCTTTATTTTAAGAAAAGATACTTTTCCCTTGTAACACACCATGCTGTATTTGGAACATTGTGCTCTTTTTGGCATCCCCCAGTCTATGCACTCTTTTTCTCAGCAAAGAATTAGCCTGATGAAGAAGCAGAGTTCATACCCTTGCATGTTCCTCTTCCACTGAAACCAATTTATATTTTTAACACTTTATTTATGCCTACCTTATTTACATAATTGGAATTTTTCAGTAATATTTTTATTGCAGAAAGAAAGTGAGAAATTGAGTGTTTTGGCCAAATTAACCTACTTCATGTTAGTTTGGCTAGCATGTTAATTTTCTCAGTTTGATCTGAAATAGCAATTACATCATGATGAAAGTCTAGCATAGGTTTTGTCTATACATTGCACGTGTTTATTAGTAAGTTTGGGGTGTGTGGATTAAATATAACTTTCACTTGATTTGTTATTTATGGCACAGCTATTTTTTGACTGTGTATGCAGATATGTATATGCATATAAACACACATGTTATATAAAAGATGGCAGTGTGTGGTAGTAAATACATTTCTTGGCATGAGCTTGGAATGTCAGCAGTAGTCATGAGTAGCAAATTTAATTCTTGCCAAGCTAAGAAGATAAGCAAATATTTAATGTTATGTATGGTTGTTTTATAGGCTCCAATCTGCACATGTGTTCTCTTTATGCTGCTTTTGTTGGGAGAGAGATAACTTTTTCTTGAAATTAAAAATCTGATTTAAAATTCTGCGTACCTAGGGAAAGCTTCCACCCAATGACTGGTCTTTTTCCTGAGCAAATCCTTTCTGTTAGTGATGGGAATCTGCTCAGTTAAGGACAAAATGAAAAAAAAGACAGAATTTCTTTGCTGTTTCCTTGGGTCATATCAAGGTCCAAGCCTGTAAATACTTATGTATCTATTTAACTTTGGTACTTTGAGATCTCTTAATGATTCAAATGAAATTCCTCATGGCAGAATAGTTAATCATGGGAACAAATGTTTGCAGGTTTGAGTCCCAAGGCTGTTTTTGCTCTTCAGCTGCACCAATTCAACATTTTGGTATTCTCTTATAGCTCTCATGTGTGGGAGAGGTGTGCAATGATCAGGTTATACCATATCTTCCAAAGCAATAGCAAAATATATCTATGTGTGTTCTTCTGACTGTCTGTTGTTGATCTAAATACTCCTTTACTAACTGCTTTAAAATGTTGGTGAAATGTACAGGAGAATGGTAGAAAACCCAATCAAAAATTGCAGGGTGGAGATGTTCAGAGGAGAAGAATGAAGTACAGTGTAACCATGATGAAGTGGCTGGTTGAATTCTTTATTTTTAAACTCTTATTTAACTCTACTAGACTGTCATATATTCTTCAGGAAAAAATGTTAATGTTGATTTAATATGCATTTAGTAATCAGAATTTTGCAAGCCATTTGTGGTATTTGGGTTGACAGGACCCAGCTGGAGCATTTACAGGTGTGCTGAATGCAAATACTGAATCCTGGCTCATCTAAAGATGTTCTATTAAAAACCCAAAATGAAATATGGACAAAACAGTAACATTTCCTCCCTTAAGTGTATCAACTAATGCGCTCTTAATTTAAATACTTGTATTTCAAACTAATTTTTCTAAATTGAACTGGTGCTCTAAGGGAAATGAAGTGCTTATATTTTTCTTGCAGCGTGTTGCACTGTGAGTGGGTTTGTGTCGTTGTGGTTGCCCAGGGCTGGAGCAAATGGGCTGCCATTCCAAATCACCTTTTAAGTGCTTTTTAATATCTCTAGGAGAGGAAGGGGAAAAATAGGGATTTTGTGATTTCCATCCTGATTTACAGGACTTTATTTGCATGGAATTTATGAAATGCTTAAGTTTAATACTGAGTTTGTTTCATCAGCTATTTATTTGGAGAATTGCTGAGAAATGTTGCACATACCTTTTGCGTTATTTGAAATGGACAGATTTGCTTTAAAAGAGGTTTTAATCTTTATCACATCTGTGGTGGATTTACTACACTTCCTGTAAAACGTTTTCTAAGGTAATGCATATAACATTAACAAAGCCTACTTTTTTTATGTCAGTCAACATCACTTGATTTCCCCCCCTCTTATTCCATTAGATTTTTTTGGTTGTTCTTTTTCCTCCTAAAAATATTTATACTTAAATGCATTTTAAAAAGTAATCTAGATGAGAAATGTTTTAAGTGAACCATCAAAGGTACTCGGATAGTAATACAAACTATAATATTTGTTAGATTTTCATTCAAGCATATATTTCAGTTTCTAGAGAGCGTTTTTAAATCAAGAAAAAGAAAAATGGGTATATACATTATTACCTGCAGCTTAGAGTAGCCTTGTACTTTGTATTCTGCCTATGTTTGTGTCTTGATGTATTTCTGTTTTATAAATGCAAGTAAGAATGTTCCATATGCAAATAATATTTTTGTTTTCTTAAATATTCTTATCATCTTGTTTTCTCAAATATTCTTATCATCCATCTGTCTGGATAGTTGTTAAGGGAGAGTGCAGAATGTATACTCTTCTTACACAGTTCTTCATACTAGAGTGAAATACTGCTCTTTTGCACTTGTCCAGAGCTGTGGTGACCTGAGTTTTCTGCCATTAGTTTTCCATCTGGAAATTCAATCCACCTTCCCAAGGGCTGCCTCTTCCCCCACTGAGCAGCTCTGAAAGGTGCTGGTGGGGGGAACTGGCTGTCTTCCTGTTGCTGCAGAATAGCATGCTGTGATTTAAATAATCCATCCTTGAAACTTGGACCTTTCCTTTTTGGTAATAGATTATTCCTAAATGAACCTTAATCAGAGTGCTGGCAGGTAGTTAACAGCAGCAAAGGCAATCATTCTGAGTATATGTCAGAGCCATAAAACTTCGGAAAGTAAAATATAATGAGGTTTTTTGTCTTATCTGCAAGGTGAAAAGGATAGGAATAGAAATGAATGGATTTGAGAACCTTGTGGAGTACTGTTTATTTCTTTGATAAATGTTACAGCTTGTGCCACATGCCAGTGGAGCAGTCATTTCTTCTGGACATTCAAGCAGCTGTTTCATCTGGCCTGTAAGCCTGAGCTCAGATTTAGCAATTGCTGCTAAACCTGGTACCTCTCCCACTATCAGTGTTTAACAAGTTTGAATCCAGCTCCAGAATTGTTTACTTTGTATGTTCACTGACAAACTTCCGCTGGTTTTGTTTTGTTTTTCTTGTGCCAAGCACCACCTTCATCTGGGGTTACACTCTCTGAAAATGCAAAATGTCATCATGAGAGACCAAATAACCCCCCTGCCTATGGTGGGACTTGTTGTACCTGCCTGTCCTTGGGGTTAGACACTGACATGGCCTTTCCATGCACACGAGGAGGAGGGAGGTAAATGCTCACCCGGGGGAGATGAGCCCTGGCCTGGGATTGCTGGGGGAAACCTCCTCTTCCCATGCCAGAGCAGCAGCTTTGGCTCTGCCCTGGCCAGGCCTGAATGTTCCAGGTTGTTCCCTAATCCAGACACCTGACAAACACCCTGAAACCTGCACTAGCAAACCCAGATTTTTTGGCCAGTCAAGCTGCAGTGGCAGTAAGTTACTGCTCTGTAAATTCTGCAAAGCTCTGCCTGGAGCCTGGCTCACTTTTGTGCTTGCCAAAGCTTTCTCAAAGGGTGTTTTGGGTTGAGTTTTTCTTGGGACTTGGAGTAATATGGGAGTGAAGACAAGATGCCTCAAACAGGGCAGTGACAAATGCAAAAAGAAACAGTGAAAAATGAGGAGACAAGGATCTTAAGGAAAAATCATAATAAACATCACATACAGCCTACCCACTTGTGCCAGCTCAGCTTTTGGGGTGTTTTTCTAGACTCAGTTAATATATAGCACAGGCTTCCCTTCAGTTAGGAAAAACATTAAAAATATATTAATCATCCTTAAACAAAAAAACATGTGTTTGAATGACAGGGGAAAAGCATGCAACATCAAAGTAGATGTTTCTGAATTTTGAACACTCCCTCCATACCCTTCTCCTGAAGTAATTCCTAAAATTTACAAAACATCCCTGCCACCCCCAGGCCTGGCACTGGTGCCTGTGGACCACTGTGCTGGCACCAGGGCAGCTTTGGGGTCAGGGGACAGATCTGGTACCCTGGGCATTTGCAAGATGATGCCCCCACTTCTTACCCTCTGTGTCTAAATAATTCAGATTCAGCTGAGAATTCTTGAGGACTGTGTTTTCTCTTGCAGCAGATGAAATGGAGTAGCTGTGCTTTCAGAATGAAGCAGGAGCATGACCTTTAGCTTGCCTTTAATGTGGGGAGTTGTTTGTCATCCACTGCAGCAGCATCCAGGGACAGAAGGGACAAGAATGCGGCAGGGGAATGGCAACAAACCTATTTGCATGCAACTTGTGCATATCTAAACAAGCTGAATTGGGGCTGTAAATGCAGAGCCATTGCTGTATGCTCCAAAACTGCTCTTGTTCACCAGGCACTGACAGAGCTCTGTTTATGCAACATTAAAGCACATCAGGATTAGAAACCCAGTGCTTTCAGCACTGTAACAGAGGTGAGGGGTCCCTATTCCCACAAGCTGCCTTGCTAAGGCTTTGCATGGTGGCCTCTGTTAGCTGTAACACCCAGACTTAGGAAGATTTAAACATGCATTTTATCTGGCCTCTGTTCAGGAACCATGTGGGCAATTTAAACAGCTGCTTCACTGAGGTTCATGAGCCAAAGATGCTGAAGATGCTTTCTGAACCAAGTCCCGATCATGTGGTCAGAAGAAAGAGAGGGGAAGAAACAACAACCTGGAAGGAAAATAAAGGGATTTCAGGATAGAAATTAGTGCATATTTACTTTTACATGCAAATCAAGAGGTGTCAGAATAATAACCTCAAATTTGAAAATACTGAATAGATGTTGCACTTGGGAAAAATGGATGGGCTGATATCAGAGGAGCATGAGTGCAAAAGAAATTTGTCTGAGAGTAATGTTTTCAGAAAAGCATTTCAGAGCTAGCTCTAGGTGAATATTTGACTTGACAGAAATGAGAAATTAATATGTGAAATGAACAACTAGGTGCTGTGTTCAGCAAGAAGGAGGGTCAGTTTAATAAAACATCAGAGCACACAAACGAGACTATGGGGAGCACTTGTCTCTTTGTGGAGCTTTTCACCCATGCATGAATCACAGCAGCCCCTGGAGAGTCTCACCCTATCCCAAAGGTAAGAGGCTGCACCATGGCAGCTTTTTGGCAACTTATGAGCAATTGTGAGAGATGCCAAGGTCAAAAAGCTGTATTTCAGCTTGGGAGCAGAAGTGGTGAGCAGATGGGGGAGTTAATTCCCCGGCCTTGAGCCGCCTTTGAGATAGTCCAATCTCTGGGAGCTTCCCATTGGTGTGGAAGTGCTCCCAGTGCTGGGCAACCAACTCCTGCAGAATATACTGCTTTTTGCATGGTGCTCCTCTGGCAGAGATCAAAGAAATCAGCACCCAGTCCTCCCCCAGTACTACAGATCCTCAGGCCACTGTGCAGAGCAAACATCCCCTTTCCCTGTTTGGGTTTTCTCAGACATGCAGAACTATTCTTAGAAATCCTGTTTCTGGCCTCATTATCTACTTTGTCTATCTTGTATTGTAACACTTTATTTTCCTTGAACAACATCTTAAACATGCCAACATATCCAGCACAGCTAATTTGCAGACCAGCAAACTTGTTTTCAGCACCTTCTAATCTCTTCGAGAAAGACTCCGCTTCATTTTCCGTAGCAGAGCCAGTCTGTGAGGAGTCTGGTCTTTCTTGGATCAAACCCTGCTCTGAAGCACTGCTTTCACATCTAACATACCCGTCTGCCACACAGAACTTGCAAGAATGGATACAATTCCATTTACTGCCCGACTTCTTGGGTGGTGTTGGAAGTTTGTTTTTAAACATGATGAGAACAGAAGTCCTGCTTACCCCTTCCTCCAGTGTCACCTCAGCAATCATAAGAAATTTCCGAAAGAGATGCAGCCAAGCAGCCAGAGAGAAGTGACTGCATGGTCTGACTGTCTTTTCCCTGTGAGCTGATGGGGAGGAAGAAATACCCCTTGGGCCTGTGTTTCTGAAAGTGTAATAGGTAAAAAGGGAACTGGTGCATTTCTGGAGGCTTAGTCCTTCAGGGACTGTTAAAACCTGTGGTGCAGGTGAAGCCCCCAGCTCTGGATGTCCTCATGCCACCTTATGAGGGCAGATGTTGGAGGCAGTGCCACCGCACACCTGTCTCTAAGTGTATCTTCAGATTCAGATGAGTCCTCTCCTTGGCTGCCAGGGCTGCTGTCAGAGGCACAGCAGAGCTGGGTGAACCTTTGATCTGATGCAGTACAGACACCTTTATATGAAAAGATTTGGTCTTGTCTGCTTAAGGAGGTGAGCAAGTTTCTGTTGAAAACTTAGAGAGGCCACTCTCACTATTGGAAATACACATCCCTGGTTATCTGTTGTAGAAGACCTTGGAGACTGGAAAGCACCAGGAACTCACAACCTGTGCTGCAGGGTATAGTGCAGCAATTATGGGTCTGAAAATTCCAGTAATGCATTCAGTATTATCCACTGCTCCTCTTGCCCTTGTTCAGCCCCTGAGGAAAAAGACAAATGTGCTTTTCTCTCTATGCTAATTGGAGTGAGGAAGGAGATAGCTGGTAAAACCTAGAGATAAGATTTAGACAGAGGTGCCAACAATTCCCAAGAAGATGTTGAACATAAAATGTAAAGCTTTTCCCAAAAGAGCAATTTCTAACCACACTGCTAATTATGCAAGACAAATGCAAGAGAAGCACTTACTGTTTACTCTCTCAAATAAACTTCAAACGCAGTGCAGATCTCCTTTACTCCCAGGCACAGACGGGGACATTGCTGTGATGTCAAATTTGTCCACCAATGCTCCAGCATGTTTTACTTTCTAATTTATGGGTTGTCATTTGTTATGCAGTTTCCCTGTTCCCAGACCTTCCACACAGCACATTGCTAACGAGCTCATTTTCCCTGAAGATAGGTATTGATAAATGCCGGGCAGGCAGCAGGCTGCCCTTTATAGTGAAGCTTCCTCCCAGTAAAAACTGTAATGGCAGCAGATGTATTGTAGAATCAAATGGGATCAATATGTTCTGCTCAGACTGAAGACAGTTAGGCTTATTTGGAGCAAAGCGGAGGTGAATTCCAAAAGAGATGTTCCAGGTCTCGTATAATGGGGATTATGAGACCACTGAGCCATATAAGATATTTTAAAGCCTATTCAGCAAGCTTGCTGGCAAGCCTGCTGCATAATCAGGTATCAAATGGCCAGTGGTGTGGAGTCTGTCCTGATAACTTCCTTGTTTGCTGTGCTATGGGACACAGGAGCATCCACAAGAGCTTTGGAGAGTGCTAGAGGAGCAGTGCTCTGCCCACCCTGCCACGAGGGCATTGCCTTTCCTGTGGTGTTCCTGTCAGAATCAGAACCTGCCACAAGTGACTCATTTTCCATGAGTGATGAGGCTTCGAAAGGAAGATATAAAAAGAGTTAATGGAAGCAGGGGGATGTTTCTGAGTCAGTTGGCCATGTAAATTTTGAGTGGGGCTTCCCAAACATAACTTCCAATATTTGAGTTAAGTGAATTAACAAGGAGCTATTGAAGCAATGAGCAATGAGCAATGAGCAGTGGATATTTGGCTGCTACTATGTGGTTTTGACCATGAGCATGTTGGAAGGACTGTACAAATTTCCTTTCTTTACCAAAAGTCCTAAAATACCTAATTTGTGCTTTGGTTTTTTTTTTTAAACTTGTGAGATAAAATATAACTACCTTTTTTTTTGCAATGATTTTCCTCATCCTCTCAGCACTCCTTTCCTGTGACATGATGTAGTTCTATCTGCTTTCCTGATGGTAAATGAAAACATCTTGGGAATGCAATATGGGCACAGGCACAAACTTTAAAAGCAAGGAGTGATCAAAGACAGCACTGGCTAACCACTGAACAGCTTCTAATTAGCTTTCAGCTATCTTTATAGAGAGCAAACTGAATGATAAGGAGTAATTATTCATACATAGGCCACATAATTTAGACAAATAACTTGTAAAACACGGCAATCAACCCGCATTGGGATCTCTTTTTTAATTAGAATTCATATTTGGGATCGGTGGGAGGATTCTTCTGTTTTAAAAGAAGGGAAATATGTAAGCTATAGGAATTAGAGAAGAAAAAACATAATAATTCACCTGGTTATTGAGATAAATCCGAGCCAAATGTGGCATTCTTGCCTTGCTGCATCATTGTGAAGAACTAACCTTGCCAGAGAGAAGCCTGAATGTATTTCCCTGTCTCAAAGGAGACACACAAAATATTCAGGGTGATTTCTCCCTGTGTCGCGTTATGCAAAGTTAAGTGTTGCACAATTAATTTGCTTTCACAATATATTGTAGAAGTCACTAGACCTCCAAGTTCAATGCAAAATTTATTTTAACCATATCTTTTCCCCAGGACATTAGCATGTTGGGTGGTATTTTATTTGGTTTTTTCTTTCTGGGGTTTTAAACATTCCTTGGTCCTTCCTGATATTTGCAGCACTTCCTAATTAATGTTTCATGCATATTTAGTTAGTGTGCTGTGTGCTCCCTCTTAGAGATATTAATAAAGATGTTAAATAGAATTGGTTCTAGCTTTTATCCAGCAACCACTTGCTCTTTGCCCTTATAAAGACATTTATGACAACACATTCTATCCATTGCATTTTTGCTCTCACTTAATATTCTGCTGCTATATCGGTCTTGGCTGTTTCTAATGGAATCTTCCCCAAATTATAATCAAGAGTCTGATATTCAGAATCTGGACTTTTGTGTGTAATTGAGTTTTTAAAAATCTAATTGAACTTACGTCCTTTGGATTTCTCAGCTTGTATAAAGCAGTGTAACCATTTTCTCCACTTGCAGCTTTGGTTGCTGCTGATTATTGTGTGTCATGGCAAGGCCCTTCATTATCTGTTTTGGCTGATTGCTTCATTGCTTTCTAAAGGTAGATTTATTGCACCATTCTTGCATGCATCTTCCCCTCCCTTTCAATGATTAGCCATACTTTTGCTTTCCTGCTCCTCCCACAACTTGTTGCCAATTCCCGCTCTGCTTAATCTTTGGAAATTACTCAGTTGTTACTCACAATTCAACTGGTACTGAGATATTTTTTTCTGTTTATTAAATATCAATTCTCAGTAATAATACATCATGCTTGGAAAAAGAGCAATAGCATATTAAGAATGTATTAAAGTACTCAAGTAAACTAAATCTTAGAAAGGAATAATTAATTCCAAATTTTAATGAGATCAGTTAATTTTGTTTCTGAAAATGATCAGATTTGGTTTAGCATTCAATTATAGATACAGAATCAATTTTGTGTTTGGTGAGTCGCAAAAACACTCACTGCAAACAAAGTTTTTAAAAGATTTTTTTCTATCAGTACAATCTCACTTTTTAAAGGCTCTTCATGAATGCAATATGATGAAAAATCATGGGAAAACAGAGTAGTGTTTGAAGATGCAAGTATGGTTTAGATGAACAGTGCAAATACTTGTAGTGCAGGCTGGGTTTTCCCCATGTTAAGGGAACCAGGGACTTTACATAAACTCCAACTAGCACAGAATGTGGCTGCCAGGTTTCTTATGAAAAGGAGATGACAGGAGCACATTCGATTTATTTTGAAAATGTATTGGCTGCCAGTCAAATACCATACTGGTTTTGAAATTGCTTTCCTTGTTTGTAAGGTGTTACACAGTCCCAGCCTATCTCTTTGACAGTCTTTGTCCTCACATTCCTGGTCAATCTCTGTGATTTACTCAGTTCCAAGAGTCCTCTGAAGACCAAGGACTTTAATTTCTTACTGACAATTTCTTCTACACAAGTACAGATTATCCCTGATTTTTGCTGCAGCCCTGATGGAGAATTTCCCTGACCCCACACAGCAGTGTCTCTGAGCTGGAGCTGGGCTCTCTGCTAAGTGCCTTGTTGAATTAATCTCTCAGTAGGACATTGTCTGCAGTAGTTTTGCACTGCACAGAGTAAGAGAAGAATCAGACTTTTGCTTGTTTGAAAGTTAAACACAAAGTGCTAACTTATTTTTCCAGTTTAGCTTTTCTGATGCATTGATTACACTTAAAAAAAAAACAAACCCACCCCAAAACCACGAGAAAAAGACCCAAAACCGCTGAGGGTTAGTTTCCTGTGCCAGTCATTGTGCAATATTTTCATGACAGCTGGTAGAAACAAATCTTTTTGTCCCATGTCAGACTTCATTTGATTTTTTCTTTCAATTATTATGCAGGAAATCTTTGCAATTTATGACAGGTTTTTAATTTGTAAAAAATTAATGTCAGATACTCTTGTGAATTTATTTACCCACAACATTTTTTCCCTCCTTTTATTGTTTTCTACATTTTTCCCTTTGCTCTTCTTTTTTGCCCGCGCTTTCTATAAAGTTCTTCAGTCATGATTTTACATGTCAAAAATGCCTTTTTCTGCCTTCCCACTCACACATATTGAGAAACATTCCAAACTTTTGATAAATTACAGTGGTAATGTTGTAATGCTCCACATTTTACCATGTTTCTTCAGCTTTGGAAAAACATTTGAACTCTTTGGAGTGTGCAGCTCTTAGCATGACAGAGTGACATCAGGGGAGAGGGGAAGGAGAAGAGAAAAAAAAGAGAAGGGAGCCAATATTCTTTCTCAAGGACATGCAATATATATCAGCTTTATCTTTTTTTTTCCTTGAATAAACTTTTCTCTAAAATAGACAAACTCACCTTGCTTTCTCCACTAAACAGGTAGATGGGACTGGAAATTTTTGATTTATTTTTACAACCACTTCGTTTATTTTCTCCAAGTCACTAAAGAACTTGATTTTTTTTTTTTTCTCTCTACAAGGATATAATCTTTCCTGCTGTTGTTTAATGTTTTACAGTTTAATTAAATTCATTCCATAATTTGAAAACCACAAATAGGTGTTTTTTCCAACTCAAATAAGATGGTAGCTTAGGATCAAATAAGCCACCACCAGTGCCACCCACTGCCACCCACTAGTGTGACCTAAGTGGGACCTGCAACCTGTCCACCTGCAATGCCCCAGCTGCTGGATGATGCCTCTGTTGGCTCATGTTTTCCAGGGTTTTGAACTTGGGAAATGGTTTTCCAAAGCAATGGGTATTCAAAGATACCAGCTTAAAAAAAGTCCCAAAACTTAAAAAAGGAGCTGATTACTGGCCAAGCCTTTTGTGGGCAGGTACTAGGCAGAAAGAAAATGAGTTATTTACAGTTGTGCTACCAATTAAGCACATGGGAAAGTAAAAATGAATGCCCTCTGTGTATTCGTGCCTTTTGCATGTAGAATGTAGTTGTACAAAAGTAATAATAATGAATCCCTGCTTGCCTTTTTGCCTTACCACTAAAAATGCTTTTTCTCCCTGGGGAGACAGACCAAGATACTTAGCCAAGGGTGTGTTTTATTTCTCTCAGTACTACTGCTGCTCTTTTTTCTTTAACCAATGTGGTGTATACTCATAATTTTTTATAAAGAACAAAATAAGTATAAACATAGCTGTGCATAGTTAGAGTTCTGCAAAGCCAGGTTCCTTTCCAAGAGCTTCTGTTCCCTTCCCTCCTGCTCTTATTTTTTAATTTTTCTTGGACAGATGGTCCTACCTTTATTCTTTCAGCATTGCACAGTAAAGTTTCGGCCCAGTTCTCTTTTGTTTCAGATGTGTGTATGAATTTCATACAGATAATAAAGAGTGAGTTAATGGTGCTGATTTCTTTACAGGACCACGTCAGTACCTCTTATTTCATGTTGGCAAGATCCCTTCCGTGTTACACTTACTCCTTCACTGAGGAGCAGTAATTTTGCTGATTTACTAAGCTTGGTGATGTGCACAAATGAAGGGAAAGATGAAATAGTGCAGAGTAGTTCTAGTTGTGGTCTAACTGGAATAGTCAGAACACTTCTGGACAAAATTGGAGTGGTTTGGGAGTAAAACAAGCAGAATTTTTGTTGCAGTTTTGTTTATTTGGATCAAAATTAGGAGTGAATTGCCTTTGGGTCTTGTTTCATTTGAACTTGCAGCAAGTGGGGTGGGTCAGGGAGAATAATCTGAAATAAACCTGTCTTCGGCCAATTTCTAGATGAAAAACAAGTGAATGAACTAATGTTCCTAATTAACAAGCTTTCATATTATCTTTTAGGTTTGTTAAGTGATTACATTTTTTTCCTCAAATTTACTCTTTGAATCCTGAATTGCCTTCAATCCACCTCAACAATTACATGCCTGGCAGCATCCCAAAGACAGCAGCAGCCTCTCCCATGGTGGGATGCCAAGATGAGAAAATAATTTTAAAAAATCCAAACATGCTAAGAAAGTATTGATATCTTTCTTAATGTATGCTTTTTGCAAGCAAGGAACTGAACCAGCATTTGCAAAAGGGAAAAAAGCCTTATAAAATACTACCCAGATGCTAATGATTTTGCTCAATTTTTGGGTTGCTTAATAAATAATAATGATCCTCTTTGCACAAGCTTCCTTTGATATTCAGACTCCATTGCAATGAACTGCTCCTGTCTCAAGAAGAAAAGCTGTAGTACCAGATAGGAATGAATAACCACAAATATATCCAACAAAGGCAGTCCTGAGCTTGATGTAAAGTTTGGTAGCAACAAGTAGAAAGAACATAAATACAATGTCCTATAAATCAGTATAACTATAGAAACACCATTAGAGGGAGCTCTGTTACTTAGACCAATAGTTTCGATCTGACAGACTGGTAATCAAGCTGCACATTTGATTAAAAAATAAAATAACTTCAGCTCTGAGCATGGCCTTCAAGAGAACACCCTGAATGTGGGTATCTTCCTTGCTGAAAGAGCACATTGGTGTCAGGCTGTTCCATACAATCGTAACTGTAAAAACTCTAAAACTGACTCAGTCCTTCTCATTTTCCTTGTTTTCCCCTCCCTCCATCTTCCTCAAAGTACTGGCTTGAAAGTAATTATTCTTTAATCTTTCAAAGATGTGCTGTTTGTCTCCTTTTGTTTTATTGGGAATAATCCAGATATATGTGTATAGTAACAGAGCATAGGAAAATGCGGGGCCTGGGATTGGAAAATTTATTTTATAATGTTATCTCTACAGAATGCAGAGTCAAAAGGAAATAAGAATGTGTCTTAGAATTAGCTAGTGATGAAATGTAGAAATAGTATAAAAGAAGTGAGAAAATATCACTATTCTCTTACTATATTTATATCTACTTTAGAGTGCATGAGGTATAATTCTGTAATTAATGTGGCATTTTTACATTGCCTTTTTATCTTCCTTTTCTGAATCTGATAAATACTTCCCATACTTTATTCATTGGTTAAATGCTAGTAATTGAAAAATTATTCTGTTTGTTTCTTACCAAGAGTAGTTTTGACTAGAGTTTCCCCCCTTTGCTCTACATAGTACATAATGCTCATTTTTGAAGGAGATTTTTGACTGTCAGTTTTCCTCCTTCCTCATCCAGTGGTGCTTAACCAAAGTCTGCAGAAGGGGAGAATTCGAAAACAGCTTCCAATTTTATTAATTTTGGAAAAATAACCCAGCAGAGAAAAGGGAATTAACTTGGGTCACTACCAAAGAACAAATTGTAGTCAACGTTAATCTCTTATTACAGATAACGGTGCATCCATGCAGCAGCTCAGTGTCAGGCACAAATTCTCAGGAAAGCAGGCTTTGCTGGCTCTGCTGTTGACAGAACAACTGCTATCTCTCAGGGAGGATGCTTATGAAGATACCCTGAGATGGGATCATTATCAATATTTCAAATTCTTGGTCCTAGAAAGCCAATAAATTTAATCTGTCTAAAAGCAGAAGACACAAGAAATAAGTAAACAGAGAAAAGGAAAACTGGGCTCTGCTTCCTATGTCCAAATCTGAAGAGAGGAGCTGCCTTGTTTGTGTGCAGAGCCAAGCCAGTGGTGCTGGGGCTGGGCTGGAGCACAAGGCAGTGCCTAGCACGGATCTGAGCCCAGCACGGATCTGAGCCCAGCACTGATCTGAGCCCAGCACGGATCCCAGCCCAGCACGGATCTGAGCCCAGCACGGATCTGAGCCCAGCACGGATCTGAGCCCAGCACAGATCTCAGCCCAGCACGGATCAGAGCCCAGCACGGATCCCAGCCCAGCACGGATCCCAGCCCAGCACGGATCAGAGCCCAGCACGGATCTGAGCCCAGCACGGATCTGAGCCCAGCACGGATCTGAGCCCAGCACAGATCCCAGCCCAGCACGGATCTGAGCCCAGCACGGATCTGAGCCCAGCACAGATCCCAGCCCAGCACAGATCCCAGCCCAGCACGGATCTGAGCCCAGCACGGATCTTAGCCCAGCACGGATCTGAGCCCAGCACGGATCTGAGCCCGGCACGGATCCCAGCCCAGCACGGCTCTGATGCAGCAGCCAGACATTGCTGCAGCTCAGTGCTGGGCTGGGGAAAGCTCCCTGCCCTCCTCAGGGACTCTGCACTTCGGTGTCACACATCCCAAACCAGGACATTTATTGGATTTGAGCACTTGATATGAATAAGTGAGCCAATTTCTAAAAAATAGTGTAGTCCCTGACTAGTTGCCACAATTGTAATCTTCCTTGAGTTCCTAAATAAATATGGACTGGCTGAAGAATACCAGCCATATCCGAGCAAACAGCCATTAGCACCGGGTTTCTTTTCCTCCTCTTGTGTGGCCTCTCTCCTTACACTTGTGGTAGCTTGTCAGCACTTTCTTTAAAGGTAACACAAAGCCCCCTGAACCTCCCAAACAATGAAAAATGAATTACCATAATGTATAATAAATAAGAATCGCCTCTTAAATCAGTCAGTGGCTTTGTTAAAGGGGTCCCAGAGTCTTTTGCCTTTCCAGAACTGCTGTGAATGAGGTCACGCTATCCTCAGGAAAGATGACTGGCGCAGTGGGGAAGAGGGATTTCTTAATTTTTTTTTTGATTGCGAGGGGACAGAGCAGCAGCATTCAGGGGAATGAGTCACAGTGACCAATTCAGGAACTCAGGAATAACAGAAAAAACTGTGAAATAAATTTTAATAATAAAGAGTGGTGTTTAAAATTAATTAGTCTAGATAACCTGGTGGCAACACACTAACACCTTGGCTCACACTGTGGAGTGCCTAACCCAGGAATGTGTATTTCCACTGATGTGAAGCCCTTCGCTCTGCTTTTTTTTTTTTTTTTTCCTGTTTTGGTCCCCTCCCAGAAATCTGTGGGACCATCTCTGAAGCCAGATCCCATACAATGATAAGATAGCCAAGATGCGGTCCTTACGAGAAACTGAAATATTTCTTCCTGAAAGTCAAAGGAGACATGAAATCTGAGTGCTGACAAATGTGGCCAATATTGGGAAAAATGTTGAACGAGAATAAGAAATTAGTTAATAACAGAGTTATTTACTTTGCCTGAATTTCCTCACCCTCTCTGGCAAACCTTTTTTGCATCAGGAGAGAATCAGGGTAATTTGAGACTTCAGTCACTAATGGCAAATACAGCAGAATACCAGAGGCAGTTCTTTCCCGCATTTATTGTGGAGGAGCACTGATTGCAGGCAATTGTATTGATCCATTCAGCCACTCATTTCACTCCATTGGAAAATGAATTCATTTTGACAGGCTTTGGCAAGAACTCATTAGTCTGTAGCTTAATGCTTAATAAACTGTCATCTCTCCTTTCACAGAGTAAGACCAATTGCCAGACAGCCTGGGGATGCAGGGGAAGTCTGAAGACTTCATTTTTATCAGAAATTAGATTAATAAAATACCAGATGATATGAGAGCAAATGAACAGAAATGCATACATGAAATAAGTAAGCAGATAACTCACCTACAAAATGGAAAGAAAAGTTTTCGAAATAGAGAGGGAGATTGGACTTTAAACCTATACCAGAAATTTTGCTGTGGCAAAAAGCATGAGCCACTGTTTGAAGGTCTTGGAGCATCACCTTCAAAATTTTGTAAAGTGAGGTTATTCCTGGTGGTTTCAATGGTATAATTTCCTGTACTCTAGACCAATACTATTTAAATGTTCTTAGCATGTTAATTATCAAGATTTTGTGAATGTGAGGAAAAAAGCAACCTGCATAGAAAAAGCCATACAGGCAACACTCAGCTTTGGTAAATGATTGATTGTCTTCTTTGCTTCTATCTATCTGCTTTCAGATGCTGAGATCAACCATTACTTGGAACAGTAAAAAGTATTTTCTCAGGCTGTAATAAATGCTATGAACATAGCATGATCTTTCTTAAAATTTTTGTTGTGTTTTCAGATGTGATTATATGATATTATATTGTATATGTTCTCCCAGAAAAGCTGTTGACTCGAATTTAAAGTGCCATTTAAAAAAAAAAAATAAAAGGAAATAATGCAGAATGCACTGTGTAAAATTGAAAATCCCACTTCTGTATCAATGGTATTTACTGTGCCAGATGTTCTGGCCTACCCTTTGTGAAGTTTTATTCTGGTTAAAAGTATAGAAAAGATGTCCATAGGTGGTACTTGAAAAAGTCCTGCAGAAACATGTGGGAAACAGTGTGAAATGGATTACTGTTGCTATACCAGGGCATTTGTTTTTCCTTTTTGCTCTTATTCCAACTCGTCGTCAAGCTGTTGTCCAATTCTCTCAATCACAAGTGAAATTAATTTCCTTCATGTTTTACGATAGAAGACAGCTTGATGAAATCACTTGAGGATCCTAGGGACTCTTCCAGCTAAGCAGACTGAAGTGGCAGTCCCATGTCTTTTCCAATGCAGCTAAGCCAGGTCTGCTGTCTCTTCATGTGGCAGTTCATGCCCTAGTGCAGGAGTATAATGTAAATGTACAGGAGTATAATGTAAATGTGCAGGAGTATAACCCACCTCCAAAGACTTCTTCCCTTTCCATCTTCTTCCAAAGGCTTTGGGCCTCCTGAAATTGCTGCCCTGAGACAGATTATGGAGAAAAGCAGTAGCATATCTCAGTGGTGTCAGCTCCTACGTGCAGTACGGTGAGACTAGAGAGAGTTAATGTCTGAAGCAACATTTATCTGTGGGATAGCATGGATTGTCTGTGCTAGAAAAGATTTGGCAGTTTGCTGTTCTGGCAGGCTTTCCTAGTGTAGCCACAGCTTATACTGGCAAGCTAGTGTTTTGTCTGTATGTAGTTTATACCAGTTCCCTGAATGAAATGTGCTATACTGGCAGACTCCTTCCCCCTCCCACCCACACACAGCAGCATCTACTTTGGCATTCAGTACACAGCAGCAGTTCTGACTATAGATTTATTAGTGTAAGAAAAATCATGCTCCTTGATAAAAAGGGGGCTGAAAGTGTGGAAGAGTTGGGTAGAAATCTGTCTTTGCACTGTAGATATATGGGAGCATTGCAATCCTGTGTGTTTGGTGAGATGATTTACAAATGCCACTGGTGCAAGACTAGTACTCCAAGAACCGTACCTGCACTGGTTTGCTACTACACTTTCCAGGTGGAGAGCCCAGAGGCATTTCTCCTCTGTGTTGCACAAGATTGGTGGGTGAGAAACTACAGCCATTGATCAGTTTACTCTTACAAATAACCCTCTTTTCCCTCACAAAAAGCCCCCTTTTTTCCTGAGGAGATGTGGAGTTTGAAATGCTGATGGCACAGAAGCCCTTGTCTCTGTTATCTCTTTTTATGGTTCCCTTTGAAGGGGAGAATTTCCCTGCCTGTGGCTGAGATAACAGAGAGATGCTAAGTGGTGGGATTTTTCACAGCACTTGACCATATGCAATAAAAGGTCAATTTGGACACACATCCCAGTGAACTTGGAAACATCAGAGTTTTGCTGGTTTAATGTGGAAATCAAAGTGTTTCAATAGCTCTCCCAGCAGAGCTATTACCTCCTAATTGCCTTTTTCTTCATTTGCCCCCCACCTCTTAAAAGCACAATGCCTTACTACTTTTAAGTTTAGAAAACTCCAGTAGGTGGACTGGGATTCATTTTTGCCTGTCTCTAACAGAACAAGGGTTCACAGTGAGGGCTGTGGGGACTGAGGCCTGAAACCCCAAGCTCTCCATGAGATGACCAGAAGAACCTTTGGGCTGAGAATATTATAGGTGTCAGGCTTTCACCTGGGCTCCAGCCACTACTGGAGATAGACTCATGAGAGAGATCCTCTGAGGTTTTGGGAGCAAACCAGACTGGGGCTGAGAATCAGGGGAGCTGCAAATGGAGACTGGGAGAATGCTTCCAGGGCTGGGAGTATTCAACACCTTTCCATTTTTCTTTCTTCTTTTTTTCCCCTTTCTTTTTATTTTTTCTATTTTTTTCTTCCCCCCCCCCCTTTTTTTTTGTTGTTGGTTTTGTTTTATTTTTGGTTGATTGGTTTTTTGTTTTGTTTTTGTTTTTTAATTTTTTTAATTTCCCTCTGTGCCAGCTGAGAGATTGCTGCAGGCTGGAGGTTAGATGCACCCCAGCATGGCTGTTCTTATGCTCCTGTGTATATGGGGTTAAATCAGCACAGAATTCAAATTTCTAGAGCCAGAAAATATCCATCTTGTAATGTTCCTACCATTAAGCAGTAGTTTATTCTTTGCAGAAACACTCAAAAATTAAGGTTCCTATCCAGGTACCTTCTTGATAAAGAATGTTTGGCACAGTTAAAATTTTCAGGCTTTGAGTAATATATTGTTAGGAACTGGAGATAGCAGCACACAATAAATTCTCTTGGTTTTGGCTGGGCACCTAAAGCCATCTGACTGAGCCTGGAAGGAAGTTTGGCATTGCTGCTATTTAGAAGATTGGCTAATGCAAGGATTTGGAATATAAAAACCAAATCAGAAGAAATATTTCATCTTCATAAGGTGGTCCCCTAGGCTCAGTCCTGCAGCCTTGCTCATGCAAAACCAACTTCTCATACAGCTTATTCCTATTAGGGGGAAAATCCCATGGTCTGGCTGTTTGCTTGTCAGGATGATGAGCATTTCTCCAGCTGTTCAGGCCCCTGGCATGTCCTTCCTCACCGGGCTGCCTCTGCCCGTTGAAGTCACGACAAATTGCTCAGCATGGAAGTGCAGATGGCTCAGGACAGCTGAGGGTCACAGGGAAAGCACAGACATGGCTCTCCCCAAACCCTCCCAGCCCCAGTGCATGTACAGCCTTTTGCTCCGGGCTGTGTCCTGGGCCAGGCCAGCTCCTCCATTCGCCCTCCCGTTTCTGTTGTTCTGTTGTTTTATTTATATTTATTTCTAACTCTGCCACTGTAATTTGTCCTGCCTTCCCTCCTTGCCTCGGCCCTGTATTTTGTCAGATTTTGTGTTCCCTTGGTCTCAGACAGGGACAGGGCAGGCCCAGTGCGGCTGCCCGGGGCCAGCCCTGCTGCTGGGCTGGGGGTGGCAGTCTCAGGGACCCCAGTGACACCAGCAAGGACAGCTCCATTTTGGCTCTTGGCTTTGTGTTTCCTGGCCCCGAGAAGGGAGTGGTGCCAGATCCTCCCTGCTGTGAGGCGTTTTTGGCCAAGGAGCCCCTCGGAGCTCAGCCTTCACTGAGCACTGCTCACAGCCACCCTCGGCCTGTGGGGACAGCACAGGGCCTGTAAAGCCCTTTCCATGTCAGTCAGGACACCGGCATGGGTGGGAGGCAGCTGATCTCCCAAATGGACACGATATTCCCACATGTTTGTGCTCGGGAATGCCACGTGGCCTGGCAGCCGAGCCTGTGGGCAGCAGCGCAGGCCTGGCCCCAGCCGGGCGGCCATGTCAGGGCCCTGTGGCCAGGCTGTGGGGCTGTGGGGAAACACAATCCACTTTCCATTTCGTCAGCACAAATTGTATCACTCCTTTCTCCCCCTGCCTCCAAAAATGCGGTTTGCCTTAGTTTGGAAGATACCTTGCCCTCAGCAAGTAAATAAACGCCAACTAAAACAAAAAGGAAGCAGAAAACAATAATGAGGCTGCCACGCGCCGGCTGCCAGAGCCTCTGGAGGTTGGATGGGGAGCAGTGGAAGGGCTGCAGTCTCATTTCAATGCCTTCGAGCCTTCCAACTGCTTGCAAATTTACCTAAACACCTGAAAGTTTAGTGATAGTTTTACTTCTTACCTACTTTACCTACCATTTCTTAAAAATGTTTAAATATTCCACCCCCATCCATTAATTTTTAAATGGTTGTATCATAAAAAGAAATATACCTTGCATATACCTTGCTACTGAAGGACAGGGCATTTATTGGCAGATATTTCTCGCAAGCAGCTGGGGCCTTTCCCCTCAACAATGTATTGTTCCTAAAATAAGCTGCAGAAAATAAGAAATGCTTATTTTTTTTAAGCACACAGTTAAATCCTTAAGTCCTAAGTAAACTGAAAGAGATTTCCCTATAAATGGAAAGAGCCTAGAAACAACTTTAAAGGGACTTTATGTGTGAAAGAGGGAGACTTCACATTAGCCACACCAACTACACACTTGTTAGGACAAAAGAGTTATGTAGCACATTGCTTACCTCTGTTTGAATAATTTGCTTCATATGTTTTCCCATCAATATGGTGGTAGGTTAAACACTTAATTTATTTTTGCTGCATACTCTTGTTCTCTCTGATGCTTCATGCCAAACTGCTGTGGTAAAAAGAAGTCAAATATATTAAAGATGTATATTTTAATTAAAAATATTAGAAGAAACATATTAGTGTTCCTTTTTTTATTAACAGCAGATTGTTGGCCGACTAGGCAGCAAAGTTATTTATTTGGAAGACATATGTTATGCTGTGGAATAATACTACAAGTAGGACATTGCGTTTGATAAGTGGCTCTGTTGGCAAACTATTTCCCTTCACTTCTGCTGTGTTGGGGCAGCACTGGGCAGATTCTCTTGTGGTACAAACTGGCACTGCACTGCCAACACTGATCCTGCAGTCACAGCTACCAACAGGTCCACATTTCATGTGCGCAGAAAGAAATCAGTTCTGTGATGAACTCATTTAGGGCTATTATCTCTGAAATGGGCAGAAGAAAATAAGGCAATGATGCATTGCACAAGCCATCTTTTTTCTAGGGTTGAACTAAGAGCTTAATTCCATAAAAGTTATTTTTATTTTAACTTTTTAATAGCTTAAGTGACTAAACCCTGCAAAAAAGTAATGACTGTATGCAATAGTATCGGAGAGAATTATAATAAAGGAGGTACTAATACAACCTAGGCTATTTTTATCATTTTCTTCCCTTCTTCCTCATTTTATCATTGTGTTCTAAGTAAACCTGACATATTTATATATGTGAAACAGATGCAAAATGAAGCAGTTTTGTCTTCAGTTATGACCATGCTTTTTCAATCATGGACATGATTTATGGAAATGTTCTTTGCTGTAAAAAATTTCTTTTAAAATCCAAACCACATTAATTATAAATCTAACATTCAATTTCTTTTGATACTTTGGGGAGTGTGGGGAAGTAAATTTTTAATGCAAATAAACAGTTTCTTTAAAAAATCAGTATTCATTAAACGTTGAGATGAAACCAGCACAACACTTCTCAGTGAAACTACTAGAGAATTCAATTAGATGTTGAGAAAATTAGCTCTCTTTTTGCAATAATATTATATGTCTCAGATTTATATCTGCTATGGTATATTTGGCACCCCTGGGGCCAACCAAACTGTGAAAAGCTGTTGATGTTGGCTTCTTGGCTGGTCAGCCCCTTCAGGGTTGAGCTCAGTTTACTGTGGAATAAACTCTAAACATTTCAGAGTTCAGAAGAATTGTGCAGAGGTGTAGGAACTGCCTGAGACTGAGCGATATCTCCAGTAGAGACCAGGAGAATTTGTAAGATCAGCAGCTGGAGAGAATTTTTTAATCCTGGACAGGGCCAAACTATATAATATCCCCAGCACTGCCAACTATGACGACTTCATCACATCTCTTACAAGGCTCAGGGTTTTTCTTCACACCTCAGTCCTTGTAGCATGTACAAATCTCAGTTTAATAGTGAGTTTCTAGACCTTGTGATTACAAACAGAAGCTTGGAAATGTTAACCCTGGAGGCTGAACACCCAGAAAGCAAATAAAACAGTCATATTTTTCTTAAATCTCACATTAAAACCATTCTCCTGATTTTGGGGGTCTCATTCATAACTCCTGGGTGTGCAGATCTGGTTATACCAGGAAGTTAATTCAGCTTTACAGAATTAAACCCTCCTGACAAAAGGTCTCTGTGGTGCTCTGGTGGTCTGTGGTGAGCTGGTACTTCTCTCCTCTGCCTGTTTCTACCTGCTATTTCTCATTAAAAGACAGCTGAAAACACTTGATATGCTTTCACTGTATTCCTGCTGCTTATGAGCAACTACAGTGCCTTGAGCAGCACCGTGGGAGTTAAATTCACATGCTCATCTTCTCCCTACCCATTCAGTTGACCAGTTCTCTCAACTTCTGTTTCATACAATGAGGTATTTTTAAGGCATCTGTGCAAAGATCATTTCCAGTGCCAGTATCATGGCATTAAAACTTTTCTTTAAAATGCAAAGGTAGTGACTTTTGCCCTGTCTTTGAAGAGTAGGCAGTGGCTGGGAGAGCTGCTGGGAAAGCTGGGAGAAGAGCTTGTGTAAGAAGTAGCTTTTTATGAAAGTTATTTCCCCACCTAGCTGGGCTCTGTTGGAGATTGGATCTTCACATTACAGCTTCTGTGTGGCGGAAAGCTCTGATAGCCACAGAAGTGCTCGGGAGGAGAAGGGAGGTTGGGAGTCTGTGGAAGGAAGGAAGCTATGAGTCCTGATGTCTGTGTAAAACAAAAGCAGCATTACAGAGTCTACAATTGAACCCCCAATAAACCAATTTTGAAAGCCTTGGCTTCCCCTGTCCCCCTCCTCACTGTCTCCCTTTGATAGGAACAGGAGGTAGGAGCTTCCCAGGAGTGTAAAGATGTCTGGTCTGGAAAACATGAAAGAAGAAAGCTTGTATGTTTATTTTGCACGCCATAGATTTTAGGCCCAGAAAGCCTTTTCTTTTTTTATTATTAGAAGATAATATCTTGTTAAAATGTATATGTTCTGAGGCTTCAAAGGCGAAAAAAACAAACCAAATCCTCCTCTTGACCTATAAATACAGTTTGAAAAGCTACAACAATTCATTGAAGTTTACTGTGATAACTTGATTTTGGCCTCAGTCTTGAAGATTTGGGTACTTTGGGAGTTGCAGGAGTCTTGAATGTCCCTGGTAAGCTGTGAGAGGAGAAGTATGAAAGCATGGTGCAATGCTGACAGGGCGGAATGCAGCATTCCTGCACATCGGCAGTGTCAAAGAGTGGAGTTTATCGCTGCTGTTTTGTTCTCCTCCATCAGTAAACACAATCTCTCCACTCCCTGAAGTGAAATCAAACCGCTGTAAAGAAACTCATGAGTAAGCAGGGTAAAATTTCCACTGAATTAATCATATATCTGGTCCAAAATATTTAAGATATAAACAAAAGAGGATAGAATAAGATCAGCCAGGCATATAAACATTTCCAAAGTGGTTGTTTTCCAGATAGTTTTTGAGCCACAACTGGCAAAAACCAGGGCGGTTGCACAAAGCGAGCTTTGAAAGAAATGGATTGTCATCAGTTTACACCAGCTGAGGATATGATCCTGCATATTTTGTGACAGTGCAATGGTTATGGATAAGTTTAAAACATATCCAAATGTCTTTGGAAAATGTTTTTCCATCAGAAGAAAAAAGGGCAAGAGCATATCTATGAAAAAGTTGAGCAAAGTTTAATAGATGTTCTAATGAAAATAATCCTACTACTTTTAAATAAAAGGAAGAAACTTTAAATCTCCCTGCAGTGTCCTTATCTGGATTTCCAGTATATGTATGACAACAATAATTTGCATGACAGTTTTCACTTTCTTCCTTGAAAGTGTAGTAAAAATGAGAAGGACAAGTACTAATAAATCAGATCAAAACCAGAGCTGTTGAACACGCTAAAGTTACAGTGATTTGGGAGAGACTAAAACTCCAGACATCTCAGATGTGGTTCAAAATGTTTATGATACACAGTGCAAAAAGTGGGGAGGCAGCAGGTCACACAGCAAGAGGTAAAGCGGATGACAAGATACAGGTCAAGAGTGAAATATTCTAAATCCTAACTTGGGGTTCATGAGCAAGCGATTAAAAGCTGAAAATTATCTCTTTACATCTCATATCAGTATGCAGACTTTCTTTGGGAAGTTTGAGCTATATTGTTGCACAGTACCATTTTCTTGGCTTGCGTGAAATGAACCTAGTCTGAAGTCCCAAAGTTGTTCATGGTTCACACACAGTCACCTGAGATCTATTAAAATAATAAACTTCACCTCAGAGGCTGGGAATGTCACTTATTGCTCTCCTACAGTACCTGGAGGAAGAAAGTGAATTTAATATGTTAGACTTAGTTCTTCCTCAAGGCACATATTAGATACTGATAGTATGCAAACTGTATTCATGTTTATAGAGACATTTGTGAGAGTGGCTATTTCCATAGTTCCTCCAAAGTCTTTGTCTGACGCAGTTCCTGTAAATCCTTTCCCTGACACAAGGGCTTAAAACCCTTTTGGTGAAAGTCAGTAATTATCTGAACTTTGGCTGAAGGGGGCATATTGAATGTTACAGAGTTACATTTCATGTAAGTGACTCTGAAGCAATTGGAAATGAAACTGTGAGAATGCTTGTATTTTTCTTACAGGGCATAATCCTTTTCTTAAAATTACATGCATTCTGCTCATGGTACTGCAAGCCAGATAGCAGCTGATTCTTGTGAAGGGCAATTTGTGGTCAAAGTAAAAAATCAGCCACAGCATCTTTTGGATTAAGCACATTTTGAAAGAGTCTAAACAGTGGCAAATGACAGTTTCTTGTTTGTTACCAAAGCCTTGGAAGTTCAGGTGAGATGAGAAAGATAGACTGAAAAAGTACCTCAAAATTCATTCTCTGTCCCAGGTAGCCTCATCCCTGGGTTTTTGAAGTCGCACATCTTATACTGATAAATCGTGAAAAATTCCAAACCAAGTAATTTCCCCCAGTGTTCCTCTAGCCTAGTAAAATATTTTTGCTGATGGAGGACACAAGTGCTCCTTGTATGACCTCTGTAACCTGCTGATATGGATGCTGGAGACCAAAACCAAGTCCTTGCTTGGCCTTGGTTCAGAGCCAGGACCTACAAGGCAGTCTTCTGCACGTCTGGCACGCATCCTTAGCTACCAGACTATTTGTTATTTCTGGACGTGTCCCTGATTTTCATTTTGTAGCTGTCCTGCTTTGTATTAACTAAACTCTTCACTAGGCAGGGAGGGAAGCAACAGGAGTTGGACACTCCAACACTTGGTTTTGTCACTCCCTGGGTACATTATCGAGAGAAACTCCTAAACATTGGTTTATGAAGTTCCAGATAGCAAAGCTGCAAAGATCCAGCTGCCAAGATCAGGAATTTGTCTTCTCCCTGTTAACTTCAAAACGCTCTCTTGCAGACACAGGACTGAACAGCTTTGTGTAGTTTAGCCCCCAGCTGTTTCCTTTTGACGAGGTGATGGTATTCGTTGCTTCCTGCTGGAGGTTGTCCATATTATATAAATATATATGTTGGGGAGCAAGTCCTTAAATGCCACTATCAGAAGTTAGTCCAGATTGATTGTCCACTTCCTTGTGGCTTCGGGAGAGGGTGGTGGCTGATTTTTAAGCCAGTCTTGGAGCCTAGACTGGGTCCTGTCTCTGAGTAGTTAGGCAATTATCTGGAGCTGTTTTTGCCAGTTTTGTACTTCAAAAGGTAACACTTTGAAGTTTCATTAATTCTTGTTTCATAAGATCATAGCTCGTAAGTGCATACTTAATTAGTTCCTGCTCTGTGAACTGATGCTTTGCACATTTAAAAATTCGTGCCCTTTTTTTGAATGACAACAAGCAAGTCAGTTAAATTTGATATTATGCGTGTTGTCAGTTCCCATGGTGTAACAGTTGGTGTAATCTGCAATTTTATTACAAATCCATGAACTTTTAAAATGTTCCTTCTAGTCAGTGCTCTGTTCGTGTCCTTTGCGCAAAACAAAACCCTTGAGTGTGGTAAATAACAAGTATTTGAGTAAACGTAATGTGCTTGAGGGAGCTGATACAGCTTTCTGTGATGGTGTTAGAGATGTAGTCAGTTCCACAGGACCAGCCAGCTGTCTCTGGAGGTAAGGGCTGAAATCAGGAGTGGCTGCCTCTCGGGTGGGACACCCTTTCACCACGAAGCACAGAATGTGCCAGCTGGACTCTGCTCAGCCAGGAGGGCTGCCTGGGAATAGGATGTTGTGTGCAGCCCTTGTCCTCAGTCCGAGCAGAGCTGAAGGCACCAATCACAAATCACTCCTCTTGTATTTATTTTCACAAAGACACAGCCTAGCTTGCTCATATAAGTACTGATAAAAAAAGTTGAGGCTGCAAGTTATGCTTTAAATGACTGCTCTTGATACTTATACATGGAATTTTTTTTTTTTTTTTTGAGGAGCCAAGGACTGTCCTTAAGTTTACAAGAGACCTCAGCAGCAGGTGGGAGCAGACAGCAGGTGAAGATTCATATCTCCCTGCAGAGGCCAGAGCTGTCAGCAGAGCTTTCTGAACATTAGCACCAAATGAGTATTCTATGCAAATAGCTCTAGTGCTTCCACCAAGGCTTAAGTCATATATCTGGCACAGTACCTGCAGACGACAATGACTTGTTTATTTTATTAGATCATGTGCTACTCTCCCAAACTCAAATAAATTATTCATTTCTAAAGAATGTCAACAGCTAATGAGTGCTTGAACAGTTCACAAATGCTCAATGCTCTCTGGAGGGCTGGATCTGTTATTGGTGCAAACTGGTTGATTTATTCATGTATATAACTTACACAAATGAGGACTATTTCTGCATCTTTAACTTTTGTAATGTTTTTGCCTTGAGCTGGCAAGGGTAAAGTATATACCAATTAGCATGGCCAGTGATAAACTTAGCCATATGCACTGTGAAACTGTTTACTGTATTTTTCAAGGAAGAGAAGTAATTACAATCCAGACTTGATCTGTACTTTGGATGGCAAGATTACTTCAAGATTGCTTTGTTCCCTTCTAAAATATGGATAATGGATGAATTAGAATAAATTAGACGAGAACACTCAGAAAAGATTTTAGGTACTATTTAGTTTTGTATTTTCTCCTAGTTTCTTATATGTTAATTGGTCTGTGAGTGTTATTTCACCAGATTGCTTCTAATTATGTTTGTTTGGATAGCAAATTATGTTTCTGAAGGAAATATTTGCTTTTATGTTGAAACATTTGAACTGTGAAAACTATGCATGGGGTTTTTTTTCTCTCACTAATAAAGTGAATTTGCCAGGTCTTCAAAGTGGTTAAAATTACCTAATAAGGAGATGAAAACAGAGAAAATATTTTTGAAGTTATGAAGCAGTTGTCAGAGTAGAGAAACCATCAAAAGTTTTTCAGCAGCTCTTCTAGAAAAGCTACAGAAGTTCAGGTTCTACTCTCTTAAGGGCAGGGTAAAAGACACATTTCTGTATTTGTTTCCAGCCAATTTCCAAAGATCCAGAGACAACCATCTCTGCATCATTGCTCTTACCTGGGGAGAGGGAAAGCCTAAGTCAAAGTAGAAGACCTAAAATTTCCCAGCAGCTTGCTGTGAATTAGCAGAGCTGGAAGAGACCAGCAGGATTTATATTTCCCATAAATGTTTCTTATTATATGACAGAGCCAAGCAGTATCAAACTTTACACTCCTATTTGAGTAATGTGCTCTTTCAAAGAACTCAAGTGCCAACAGAAGTGTGAAACAGGAGCTTTTCAGGACAAGTTTTGTCCTTTTCTTTCTAAAGATATTAGGTCCATGCAGAAGCAATGGATTTATGTTGCCCCACTCCAAAACCGCAGCAGTCAAGAGACAGCACAGTGACAATTTCACACAGAGATGTGATTTATCATTGCTTTTACATCAGCATTACCAAGGCCACAGATGATGGAATAATAAAATTATCCACACATGTCTATATATTGTCCCTCTGCCAGGTTGTAGCCAAGGTCTGAGTCTGTGTAGTTCAACTTGACTGCAAATACAGTCCTGATGGTGGCCAGGCATGGCAAGGCATGTTTGCTCACATTCACTGAGCTGTGGATGAGCATGTTTTTTTACCACCACATTAGCAAATGTAAATTAATCACGTTCCAAAAGTCAGCTTTAATTCAAGGCAAAAAAAGAGATCTCTGTCTTCTTGAAACACAAGCTCTTATTAATCACTAATATTGTAGCTAAGCACGGAAAGTGTTTGCAAACTAAGTAAAATTCTTCAATGTCCATCATGAAGACAGAAATTAATAAGTGACACTGTTCCTACTTCATGTAATACATAGAATTTCTGTTTTTTGAGCTCTGTGGTTGTTCTTTACATGTTCTGCCATGTACAAAATGCTTGTATTAAGCCCTTGCAAAACAAGAAAAAAAAGCCCAAAAAAGGAACAGAATGTTAAAAAAATATATATTGCTCTAACTAAACAATTTACTGTCAAAATTGTGTTCTTGACTTTTCAGGAGCTATCCGTGTTAAATACCATTTCAGTTGTATTTACTTCTCTGGTAATTAAATATTTTTTCCAGCATATATATTAAGCAAAGCAAATTTTTTAAGTGTGCCTTTTCTCCTTTACCAAGATCTCTCATTCATGAGACACTGCTGTCACCAAAGGCTCACATATAAGGGGGCTTGGTGGGAAAACTGATAAATGTTCCAAGGCTGAGAAAAGTCACTAGTCAGTGTAGTCAAAGACTGAAGTTTTAATGAGTTTTATCTGCTACCTGTTCAAAGCTGAATTAAGTTTTCCCTTAAGCATCTTTCCCTGAAAAGCACTGTTAAGACAAGTACAGGTAAATTGGGCAGCCTCATAGTTTTGTCAAGGTTGTATTCAGTAGTAGTTTCAGCAAGGGTTTTGTGCATTGTACATAATATTGAACAAGAAATACTCTGACTGGTGTTTTCTCTAGGGTTGCTACAAGACTTGTGTAGCAATGAAGAACAGCCAAATTAGTATATATGGAAGACTCTGGTTTTTTTCCTGTCTCTTTTGTAAGACATGTTGTTGAAATGGGCTTGTGATAGGCTAAAGAAGATGTATAGCTGAAACACAAATCCAATTCTTTGTGTTCATGGCACAGCCATGTTTCAGCCACCACAGCCCAGGTTTTAAGTAGAAAGGTTTTCCACTGGCAGGAGCAGATGGTGTGGGAGATACTTGGAGAGCCACCCTTGGAGAGTTGCACTGGTTAATGCAGAAGGTGCTAAGAGCAGCTCTCTGTAGGAGAGACCAAAGTGCCAAGGTCTGGCTGAGGGTTTGCTCTGCCAGCCAGGTCAGCAGTGTGGGAAGATCTCCAGGCAGCAGCAATCAATATGACCAGCATCTGCTTCATTTCTATGAATTTGTGATAAACCAAAGTCGTGCAAAACTGAAAACCAAAAAGATGACACAGGTGTTTGACTTGCTGGGTGATGCTCCCACCACACAGGCTGACAGCTACCTCAGACAGCCTCAAAGTAAGGCAATTAGGCAAACAAGTAAAGTCTGTATTTAGTATTAAAAAAAAAAGAAAGCTAAATTATTCGATCACTAGTCTTGTGGAGGTAGCGCAATAAATCTGTGAATCAATGCATAAGTTACTTCAGTCTTTGTTGCACTTTAGCACATGTACATGCAATTTTTATTAAATTAATCCTGCATACATGGGTAATGAAGAAATATTAAGGGTGGCTCATCCCTTTTGTAACAGGAAAGTATATCAAAGGTGGCCAGTGACTTTCAGAGTCCTGTACTGAAAACATTTAGTAGTGTTGACTTCATTGTTGCCTCTTCACAAGCAGTGAGGGAGACCTGAACATCAGTTTGCTGATGGACAAAATGCTGAACCAAAGAAAGCCTTGTATCTCCTTTTGCCAACTGAAAAATGTAAGTTGGAGGAAATTCTGTCTCAGAACCTAAGCTCATGTGTGTGGCTGCCTTTATGAGCAATGAAAATGTTACAGGAGCCCTGGTTTAATTGAGCTCTGTCTTCCACCTACTGCTTGAGCACTGCATTACTGGCAGTAATAACAAATTTTGAATGCTATTAATGTTGAAGAAGGAAGTATATCTAAATATTAAGTGGCTGCTTGAGACACTGCTGTAGTTAAGATTTAATTTAGAAAGAACAGATGCCCTGAAAAGAAAAATGTATCTCTTTCAATTGAGGTGTTAAGAGGATTAAGGATTAAATAAGCACAAGATCAGAGGCTAGACTAGGGCCAAAATAAACAAATCTATTTAGTCAGGTATAATAAGAGGAGATCAGAAGAAATGAGAGGAATTAGAAGACAGTAATGAAGAAGGTGACTTGCAGAGAATATTCAAGATACAGAGGTCACAGACAGAGTTTCTAAACCACAAACCAGAATTGTTAAATGGAAAACAGATGACATGCCGAAAAACAGGCCATGATAGCCAGATGGTAAAATTCTGTGAGGAACTGTCTGAGGATAAAAAAAGCCCTGTTAAATAATATTGTTTCGACAGGTGACAGAGAACCATGACATGAAGAGCTGAAACAAAGTTTGCAGTGAAAACTTCAAGAATAGACTAGTACTAGGTGCCTTGAGTAGGTACCAGTCAGGGCACTAATACGAATTTCCCAGATTGAATGTCAGTACTAGAGATGACTTGCTCCAAATGAGAACATGGAAGACTTTGTACTAACACTCATTCCATAACCCAGTAAAGATAGTGGGAAGACTTGTATAACAACATACAACTTTCTGTTATTCTCTAGCATCAAAATCAACACTGGAAGCTTTTGGAGAAGGTTTTCAGGAAGGTCAGTGCTCCCCAAAATGTGGGGGCTTTGCCCCACGGAATAATGATTAACTTTATACAGCAAAATGGCCACAGAGGCAATTTCTAACATTTCATACAAATTTATGATATTTGAGCATCTCTTCACAACCAGTGGGTTGTCCACTTTCAAGAGAGTGGACTACAAGACCAAAAGTTATCTACTAAATTCCATCATCATAAAAACAGAATTCCACATCATATGCCAGCCAAAGCAGCATGTGTCCAAAAAAGGGAGTTCTGCTCTTGTGACTCCTTATGTTTTTTACCATGGTCTTTCAAACTCTTTGCCACATATCCATGTTTCAGCAATCTTTATTTTCCCACACTTCCTGCTCACTTGCCCATGAGCACTGAAACAGTCAAACTAGCATGTAAGGTTCTTTTTAGGGACCTGAGCACTTTAAATTATAGCTCCTGAAATATTGTCCTGCAGCTAATACCTCAGTTTGATTGAGCTCCTGCATGAGAATATTTGTAACTATAAATATCTCTAAACAACTAAATATCCCTAAACCCCTCAATATCTGCTTCTGAACAGGGCAAGACCTGATCTAATAGAAAAGGGACTTACATCGAGTGGGAAAAAGCAGTGCTGAGGAAACCTCTGGGAAAGGAGTTTAGGAGAAGTCTTTCTACCATTTGCCCAGATTTCAGATTAATTCAGCTAAACTGAGTTTAAAGTGTAGAGAGCACAGTGTACATTGCCCATGTTCCAGATGAGCCCTGTGCTGGGGGTGATGGAGGTGTTTGCCATTCCATCCCTGCAGAGATGGGAGGCAGTGACTGCTGGTCCATGAGGATGGTGGATCAGCCTGAGTCCTGCTGCAGTGGGAGGAAGGTGGGCTCGGGGCAGAGCTGCAAGAGGCGGGTGGTCCAGGCACCAAAGAGCAGCAATCTCTGCAGACATCCAAAGATAACTATCTGACTTGTGAGTCAGAACCCAAAGATACCAGGATTAACAAACTTGAAAGCAAAAGACTTAGCCAGACAAAGATTGTATATAATCCAATGTATACATAAACTCCTCTTACACTGCCCAGCCAGTGAGCCAAAGTGCTTGGAAGGGACTTCTTAGTGGGAAACCACTATATCTGATGCTTCTGAGAGATGGGTTAGAAGGCATGGTGTCTAGTTTCTTGCTGGTGAAACTTCTCAAGCTATTTTGAACACATATTTTTAGCTCAACTAAGCTGAATTTCAGTGAAACACAGAGTAAAGGCCTTGTTCCCTCCACTGCAGGGTTATCCAGCAGCATGAGGGAGGCAGTGGAGCTGATGTGAAGTATCTATGCAACCATATGTAATATGAAATACATATGCAGTTGGTGAGTAATCCTAGACCAAACTGTGGTGTTCACTGACAGTGTAAAATCATAGCTTCACACAAGCAATGTCCAGCTTTTGGCAGAATGTTTTCAGGTAGGGTTTTTTCTTCCTTCATAACACACCTACTCAGATATACCCATAAGTTCTATTTCTCATTAATTATGCAGCAGGTTAGATGATTTGAACAATTCTAATATACAGTTAAAAAACCAGACCTGCTTTGTGGGATGTGCATTATTTTCTTCTTCACCAGAGGAGGAAAGAAAAGCCCATCTCCTTATAAATGTAAGAAATGAAATAGCAATGGAGGATGTACTGGATAGAGGGCTTTTTTTCCCTCAGACAATTATTATTTGGACTCAACTTCTTTCCTAAGTGAAAGGCTTATTTATGTTTTCAGCTGCCAACAAGCACTACTCTGTTAATTAGAGCCATTTCACGGGTACTTGTACCACTTCATGTCCCAGGGAGACTTGTCTGTGAGATCATGAGAATTTTCTAATCATAACTCTGAGAATTTGCTGTTTTAATCTACACTGCTGCCCTTTGCTAATGAATAACCCCACAAGCACTGAACAGGTACCATTTTATTATCTACAGTGAGACTATGTCTATGAGAAGATATTGCATGTTATGAAAATCCTGGGAATCAGGATTTTTTTGGTGCTACATTATATGTTAATTAATTATTTCTAATACTTGGCACGAAACAAGAAGAGAATCTTAAAACCAGCATATGTGATCTGTAGCAATCCAAATATGTAACTAATATTACCACAATGTTATGGTTCAAGCAAGGCGGGGAGAAAATAAATTCATAGCTGAACCACTTTAGGGGAAAAAAATTCAAATTTAATATACCACCCACAAGGAAGCCAGAAGCCATGTTTGCTGCTGTTAAAAAAAACAACAAACAAAACTCCCAATACATACTCACCCATTTTGGTGCTGTGGATCAGATTCAATGGATAACATCATATTGTCACGCTGAGTGAGTGAAATCATGTTAGCAAGTGCTTCTCTCTGAGTGTTAGTGACACCTAACAGATATTCCCCAGGGCACTGGCAGGTCACAAATTCATTAGAGTAGCTGCTTTCCTGAAAAACTGTGTTTCTTAACATTCTGTGGAAAAGTTAGTCTTGCTAATCTTTCTGCTGATGGGCCATTCAGACACTGAGTCCTGTGAGTGCAGATATAACTCATTAATTGTGGTGTAGGAATAAAGCATTGCAAACCACAGGGGAAGCACAGAGTGGAGACCAAGGGACAGGAAGCTGGGCAGCCTGTCAAGAGAAGCCAAATGGGTAAAGTAGCACTAGAAGAGCATCCAGAAAAGAAGGAAGAGAAAAGAAAGGAAAAAAAAAAAGAGAGATTAGTGAATCCAGTTGACCCTGTGATGGAGCCTGTGCTGTCTTTCTCTACTTTCTGTCCTTTGGAGGGGTAATTACAGTTTTTACATACAGTTGTGGTTACATGGTGCAGCCTGGCACCCAGCTGTGGTCCCAGGACATTTTCAAGAAATTGCACAAACCCCTAAACAATCTCCCAGTAGTGCTTATTGGCAGAGAAAAGGATCAGTGATGGTATTTCTGTCAGGAGAAATGTATGGAGCCTGAGCACTGTATTTGACAGCTCTGCTGAGGATGGCAGCTGTCATCCTGCTGCAGATACAGGCTGAGCAGGAATGGAGAGGAGAAGGGAAAGCTGGAGAAGTTGCTGTCTGGCAGGTAGACACATATTGCAGGCATTTATGTCAAGAGCTGTGTTCAACCTTCCCTTCGCTACACTTTGATGCACTCTCGTATCACGTGTGTAAGAGCTCTTGTCTCTGCTGAGATGTAAACTCTCTGGCATAACTTTTTAAATGGAAGTCTTTTTGAACTTAATGGAGCTGCTTCCATGCCTCAGACTGAGCTGGCAGGGTTGGAGGCCTGATGGTGTGACAAATAGCAAAGGACCCCTGAAGGGCTGGGGAGGCTGGATTCCAGCTCTCATCAGATGGCACCTCATTGCTGTACAGACACAGGGCAGGGTTTGCACTAATTCTGTAATTTCTCCAGCACAGCTCATGTCTCCTGCTGTCCCCAAAAATAAAATTAAAAAAAAAAAGGAGAAAACAATAGCAAAGCAAGTCTCGTACTGCGTTTGGGAAGTGCCAAGCAGCTTGTGGAGGCTGCTGCTGCAAAAAACTAGCAAATGACAGTGATGTGCAGTTAATGAGGATCAGGACAGTTGGCAGTGGAGGTTTCTGGGCTGCAGGAAGGAGGGGGGCTCTCAGGAGGTCCCGATAAGCATTAGCAGTTTTGGATGCTCAGCCAAAACTTCTGCGGTTTGCCTGTTAGTACTGAATCTCTTTTTTGTTCAGCCGTTACTTTATACTGTGCGGTCTGGCCAGCAGTTGTACAACAGCATTTAAAATATACAACATGCTGTGAGACAGAATGCAGCTACCTTGTCAAGGATGCCAGCATTAAATTACAAAGAGGCTAGTATACTCCATATATAGGATATAGCCATTTTGCCTGGAAAAGTCCAGATAGCCAACCTCTGTTATTGTTCAGTTCAGGATGCAGCAGCTGCCTCGAGTTGAGTAAGGGAGGGGGAGGAAGGGAAAGGAAAGGGAGGTGGATGGTCCCAGTTGGGTCCATAAGAAGTCTGGTCTGGGAGAAAAAGGAGTGGTTGGTGATCTTTCTTTGAATGAGTAAAATGGAAAGAAAAGTAGCTGTACAATGTCTCCACAGTACTCATCCCAAGAAAATGCAAGGGTTGTTAGCAGGGTGAATGTAGCAGAGATTGTGATTGGTTTTTGAAGTGAAACAATAAAGAAACTCTACATTTACATCTGGTGTCTGGCTTTCTCTCTTTTTTATTTTTTAATTTGATGAAATTGATTTCTTCTTGAACATTATTGGCTTTAAAAGAAAATATATAGAGTTGGGCTTTTGAACAGCAAAATTGCTGTGACATATCATAATCTTTGGTGTTCTTCTCTTAGTAGTTAATTCTGTATTAGTGAAAATAAGTTCCATACTCTCAAAGGAGGTGGAACTAAAGATACTGTTACCCCAGAAGCTGTGAGAATTACAGAGGAAAGCTTAAAACGATCTCTTAAGAGAAAGAAAGACACCAGATTAACTTTGAACCTGGGAGTCTCCCACACTGCAAATCAAGCGCATTGTCACACAAAGCACAGGTGTACACCACATGTACAGGTTAAAATCCAGTACCAAGTACTGTGATGACAGGTCTGTGTTCATAATGGATATATCCCAAAGTGTACTTGTGTGTCTGCTATAAATTCAGGTAGGACAGGTAAAGGGGAATTTCTTTCTAAGTTACAATAATGTAAATGCAGCTTTGCTCTATTGGTATCAAAGAAACTATTCATATGTGAATTTTTCCTGCAGATTTTTCTTTCCTTGTAATAATAGTTTTGTAGACACCAATATGTAAATACTTATGTATCTACCCTACTTCCAGACATGGAGAAAGATTATCTTGGGGCTTTTCTGTGGTCTGATAAGAGCAGAGGGAATTGTCTGCAGGAGCAGGTCTGATATGTGCTGTGGTAAGGATTTAAAAGGGCTGAAAACCCCTTGGAGATTTCACAGCTTTCTAATTGACACAATGCAGCATCAATAGAAGCGATGAGTCAAAATAGACTGGGAGATTGAAGAACAAAACCAACAGAAAGCTGTTTATCTGGCATTGACAAAAGAAAAATGGTTTTGCATCAGAAACATGCAGAAAGTCACTTTTCCCACCTGATCCCACAGTAGATCTTTCAGCAAATTTTCATTTGTAGCACAGAAGTTGAAAGTAGAAAACACTTTAGGTAGTTATGAAAAATCAGTGAGTTTTTTCAGTTGCAATTTTTCAGAAAAAAAAAAAAAAGCAGTTTGATCTCTGTGGCCCAGTTTAGCAGGGTCCACATAAAGCTTGGCACAGGATCAAACTTTAGGGGCAGAAGCCTTTAGAGGATGTGGGGCATAGGGGATTGAAGCCTCCCAAAAAAATAGCTCGGGTGCCTGTGTTTTTGATATCCACTGCTTTGGGTTGTGAAAATAAAGGGGAAAATTTCAAGAAGAGATGTTGTGCAAACCCCATAAATGAATCACTTTGTTGTTTTTGTTCATAGCGTGCACCTAGAAGCCCTGAGTCAGCTTCAGGCCAGCACTAGGCACTGTATCCCACACATAAGAAATAAGCAGATTGCTGTCATCAGGCTCATACTGGCCCAGAGAGGTTTGCCAAATTGTTCTGCCGTAAGAATGCACTTGTTGGCCAGACTGGAAACGAGAGAGAATTTCATAAAGAACCCAACAGAAGTTTTGCATCAGCTTTGGTTTCTTCAGGCAACAATAATACCAGAACAGAAAATAAAAATTAAAAAAAAAAAAGATAGGGACTATTGTGCTTTAAGCATCTTTGGAATTAATTAAAATACATCAAAGTGTTAGCAATGGACTGTGTCAACTTTGCTAAAAGGCTGATCAATATTTACATAATTCATTCATCCCGCTGAGTGAGAAACTGGCAGTCAGAATAGCATCACTTCTGCATAATACTGCTGCAACAGGAAAAGGAAAATATTTTCTACATCCTGAATCAGTTATTTAAGGCCTCTCTACCTCCTTGGGAGTATGACAGAATCGATCAGCCAAGCTGAACAGCACTGGCATTGCAAACATTTATTCATACCATCTGGTACAGAGTCAACTCCAAGTAACAAAGGATTTTATTTTCCCACAAAGGCTGAAGGTTACATAAATGTTACCCACATTCTTGTGGCATCCCAACATGTTATTCTCACGTGCTGTAGAGAGATTGACAATTCCCAGACCAGAACAAGACAGACAGCCACGAAGATTCCTGCAGCACAATTGCTTACTAATACCACTAAATGTACTGTTTAGACCCCTTGAAGAGCCTTATTGCACAGATAATATACATGGTCCAGCATGACAGGGAACACCTCCAGTGGTTAAATCCAAGGCTAGTAGTGTAGGATTTTTTACTGATCTGGAATGACCACTAACTTGAACTCGCTTATGGCTCTGTTTCATTCAGATGCTCATAAATTAGCTTGGCATCCTGAACTCATGAAAATAAATACATATTTGATGCTTTACCCATGTTAAGTCAGATACACTTGCTGCTTTTTTTCCTAAATATTCAGATGTCTACATGAAACTTGTTATCATTCATCATAACTATAAATATTCTCTGAATGGTTTTTAATACTTAAATATTTTGTAAGAAGTTCTGCAAAAAGAAAGGTTTAAGAAATACAGACAGTCCTTCAGAGATTTTAATGATGTGGGGGTAATGTGTAAAAAATGTTTTTCATAACTTTCAGAGTCTTGTGCACCTTATTCACAGCCTTACTAGTAGGACATTTATATAAAGTGATTTCCAGCTTTTAGAGCCCAAGGACAAACTGAGGTGTGAAATGCAGCATGTTTGCTCACCTGCTGCTGGTCTCTTCCATGCATGAGGTGCTCTGATGGCCCAACTCCTCCAGCAGCTCCCAATGCATGCAATGGGCCATATCCTGCAGGCACGAAGCTGCAGAGGCAATTTTATATTTGAGCATTCAGAAAAGTAGACCTTGTCAGAATTCGTTTCTTTTCCTGAAGGAAACAGTAAAGGAAAATAAAAACAAGAGGGGAAGGGAATTCACATACTCTTTGGGGCAAAACATAGGTAGAAAACTTTTTTAAAGAGGGCTATTATGTGTTTTACATGAGAAATGGAAGGTTTGTTTCTCCAGCCTGTAGTTCATACTTCTCATGCTGTTTTATTCGAACTGTATTTTCTGTATAAGAGTTAGCTCATGCTGGTTTTTTCCGAGATATGTGAGACATTCTGCATCTCTCTAAATGAAGAGTTTCAAATAAAATGTTATATTGGCTGCTCTGCTTTGATGGGAGCAGGATTTTAACTGTAAGGCCCATAGGATCACTATGATATAGGGCATGGTAATCTCTAATTCTAAAGATGAATCAGGGGCCTAACATATACCATGGAGTTTTATTCCCACAAATTACAAAAATATCCTCCATTCCTTGTGAAGCTACTGAAATTGCCTTTTGTAGTAACAGAGAAAATGGGAAAATCAGGATAAGACAGTAAAAACTTTCCAATAATCCTTTAAGGCTCTTCCTTTTAAAGCTGAGCTGTAGCCATACATGAGAGCCTCCTGTTCAAACCTGGTTTTAGAAGCTGCTATGGAAATTTCCGTTCTGAAACATCAGACCAAGCTCAACTCTTGCTGGATTCAGATGAAGCAAGATCTGTCTTTTTTGGAAAAAAAACTTATAATGTCTCAATTATGTGAGAGTGTTGAGTGTTATCTCTTAGAAAAAAATTAAGTCCCAAAGTCAGACACTGTCAGAAGCTGCAAGGGCTTCTGGGGGAAGAAATCACTGTATACCTACCCTGGTTATTTCTTTTCCTTAGCCAGGCAAAACACTGGTTTTTTTCACATTTCTCACTCACAAGCAGGAGCATGTTTAAGAGTTTGGATTTCATAATGGCCCACAGCTTTCTAGGTAAATCCTGAAAGGCACAGGGCACTCTCTGGTAAGGGCAAATAAGACTTTAAATTTGCTCATGTAACAACTTTATCTCAATATAAAACCTCCACTGTCTCTTGAACATTGCAGTATTTAGTCAGTTAAATAATGCAGCTGGCAAAAAAAGACCTAATTTATCCTTGTCTGACTGATTCCCAGTCACCAAAGAAAAGAAGCTGTCAAGTAGAAAACCAAATCCTGTGGCACCTACACAACAGAAGAAAGTGATGGGAATGTTCTCTGGGAGATCAAATAAGGACTCAAGTGTTTGATTTCTCTAGCAAGAACAGTGCACAATTTCCAGATGTTTATGACTTTGAAGAAAAACTGGTTTAGAGATCAGGATCTCAGAAGAGCTCACACCGAGTGCTGAGTGCTGTGCATATGAGATGTGCAGTACTTCAGCTTCTGATCCATATAATAAAGAAGATTTTCATTTAAGGCACCAGACAAAACTGTCTGTTGGTCACATAATTCAGAAGTGTCATAATGGCATAGTTTCAGTCTTCTGCAAAGCTTTCAAAAAAAAAAGGCCTATAAAGCCCCAGCTCTTCCTACTGCTCTTATGAGACAGCTTGGTCAAAACATTAACATTCTTGACCATATTCCCAGCTTACCCTTCAGGACCATGCCAGGCTCCTACCAACACATATTCCACAAAAGAGTATATTTACTTCATATTCATGTATTGAATGAGTGGAAGAAACACCATTCTGGTAATTTAAATTATTTTTTTAAAGCTACTATAAATAGATTAAGGTGTTCAGGTATGAGTGAAGGTAGCAGTGGTGAGACAATTATTGTTACTTTCAATGTTTGTATTGCCATAAAAGGAGAAGAGTGAGGAGTTTGCAGGACTGGGATAAGAACAGTAAACAAGAAAATGTTTCTAAACAAAATCAACTTCTTTTGTGTAAACAGAAGTCATTTTACGAGAACAGCCAAAAGCAGGAAATTAGTAATTTATCCTTTCGATTACTATGGCTGTTTCTTTTAATTTTTATTTGCCACTTATATGAAAGGTAGGAATGTCATCTTACTTTGATACATGAGTCCTTAAACCAGAGGTATCTCCCTTCCTAGGTGGAACGTTCAGAGTCAGCACTGCCAAACTGCACTGGAGGACCTGATTTTTCAGAATATTTGAATTTTATAACTGGAGTTTGATAAAATCATTATGAAGGAATCTTTTATCATTTCTCAATCTAGTTGACCTTAAATCATGAAGTTAGATAAGAAAACAGCAGTTCCCATAGTCTGAAATGTGGAAGAAAACTAGTAATCAGATAGAGATCAGTATCTGAGTTAAACTAAACTACTTCATAAACTTGTGCTTAAGTACCATGAAATGGAGCACATGCCTGAGTGTCTCAATTATTAATCAGGTCCTTGGAATAGGCCCACAAAATAGACTTTAATGGATATATCCTTTCTTCTCCTAGCAAGGGAAAGTCTGTTATTACAGTGAGAGCAGCCTCCTAGTGAAACCATATCCTAATTCACCAGGTTTGCAAGTGCCAGGGACTAAGAAGCTACTACAGAACAGTTTGTGGCTTGTTGAGTTTTTAATCTGATTTTAACACCTTCATTGACCAGACTATATAGTTAATATTTTAAAATACTTTGCTCCTTCTCTACTGTAAAGCTATAGTTTAAAACAGGCATGTCCTTATTCAAAGCTTCTGTAAGAAAGAGACTCTTGTGTTAAACATTTATGTCTCATTGCTAGCTTTAAAAATTGCTCATCTTTAATAAAGTTACCACAAACTGCACAATTTGTTTTTGCACAACAGGAGTCTATCTTTTTTCCCCTCTTCAGAAAATATACAAAAGCAGGTGCAGATATTTCCTAAGAAAAATCTATTTGAAATGTTTAGCTGTTTTAAGGTATACTTAGGAATTTTAAATGATCTCAAGAAAAACTTTTTATTAAGTCAACTTTCAGGAATACTTTTTCTTTTCACATGTAGCTTCAAACATTCTGTAAATCTAGATTTCATGTATTTTATGTCTGTGTTGCTTATTATTTTCAGATTAGGAAAAAAAATTCCAAAGAGCAGTTGAGAAATACAACATGCAGTAAATATTTTTCAAGTAGTTTGCTCAGTGGTTATGGTTCACAGGGAATGCCTAAATACATGGTTATGTGGCTTAATTTAATTTCATAATTATTGTAAATGATTGATACTGTAAACACAGCACAACATCTGAAAGGAGTCCAGTGGACATTGTAGAAAAATGCTGTCCAATCTATTTTAAAAGTGTGAAAAATAAAAGTCAAATACATTGCAAAAGTATTTTCTTGGGTTGTTTTCATGTTGGTTTGGTTTGGGGTTTTTTTGGGTGGGTTTTTATGGTTTTCACTTAAAGATTCTGGATTGTAACATTTGGAATAGAGAAAGAGAGGTTTGGTTAATGAAATAATAAAATCTTTTGAATCCATATTCCTAGATGAAATCATAGTTTTACAAAGAGCCCTTTTTCCTAGTGAAGTTCACAAATTAGATTTTGTTACTGGTAATGTTACCATTTTTGGCAAACTGGATTTTACGAGCATTTTTGGCTGAGAAGCCCTGTAAATCTGAAATAGCTTTGCCCTCCATGCATACGACCATGAAATGACACAAAATATTGACAGAAGTGAGCCCCTTTTCCAGGAGAGCTCCCGGCAGGTGGGTGGCACAGCAGCCCTGGCGGCAGCTCCCCGGCAGCTGGGATGGAACAGCGCTCTGCACAGCTCCTGCACGTGCCCACGGCTCCCTGTTCCATGGATTTTGTTGGGATTTGAAGGCATTTAACACCTCGTGGTCACATCAGGCCTGGGGGCTCGGATCACCCAGCCTGTGGGGAGTGGAAGGTTCATGGTTGAACTCAATGGTCTTGGAGGTCTTTTCCAACCGGAATGACTCTGACTCAGGCTCTCACTTCCCATCCAGCTTGGAGCAGTAATTCCACTGCCTGGCACAGCCACTTTCACCTCTTGAGCCTCTTTCTCACTAATGAATTTCAACACACCTGTAGGCCTCACAATGGAGGGATGGATGGACATGATCCAGCTGGAGTGCTGGGGGTCACCATGTATTCCTTTTTTTCCGTCACAGCTCTGCTCTCTGTCATTGCATTCCCTGGTGGGTTTGAGCACATCACACCACACTACTACCGCGGGACTTTCCTCCCTCATATTGCAAAAAACAAACTGTTGAATAGCTGGGGTGTCTTTTGATTAATTTTCCTGTTATGAAGAAACAAATGATTGGCTCTAAACCAAGAAATTCCCACACAACTTTTCAGAACCAAAGAAGCAGTGGATGAAGTGGGAGAAGGGGAAAGTGAAAGGCAGATGAAAATTTTTTTCATCTTCTTCTTCTGGAAAGATGCTACAAAGGTGGACATGCATTTCTACATAGAACATTTGAAAGTGTTGTGTAACTCATGTTCAAAATAGTAATTGAAATGTATAGTGTTTATTACATTCCCCCATATGTTTGCAATCGAGGTATGACTCTATTGGATGGGAAGCAAAAAGCTATAATTTGCTGCTTAGCATCAGAGCTGTTGCACATTCATTTAAATCGCTTTATTTATCTTCTTTCCCATAAAGAACCTTCCATACTGTAAATTTATTGAATGGTTAATGGCCCAAAAGTATGGGGTTCATTACAAAATGAAGTATTTATTGCGGCGTTAATTAAATAAAAGCATTGTAATCTTTCCAAATTGAACAATTATACTCATTTGAACATTTTAAACAGAAAATCTTTTATATACTAATTGAGTTGCGTAATGAAAAGCACGTGTAATGGAAATTTTAATCAAAACAAATACCGAAATAATTTGAACACTTTTTACAATATAAAAGGTCTACCTCAGTTTTTATTAGAAATATTATAACAGCCAGATTACTTTCAGAACTCATGACCTTTGAGCGCGGTATATTATTTCTGAGCCGATAGGCCACCCTCGCATACCAGTTGGCTAACCCCTTCAACATCAAAGTTACTGCTTGGCTACCAGCCTCAGCCCATGACAGGCTGGCTGCGAGCCCAGCCCTTGACAGGCTGGCGCAGGGCCGGAGCGCGGCTGACAGCGCTTTCTGCGCGGGGCTGATGGATGATGCTGGAGCTCTGCGCTCGCCAGAGCGCACGGAACCTCCGCAGGTCTGCGAGAGGTGGCACGGAGCCCAGCGCCCCAATCCGCGGCGTGTTCACACCCAGCGCTTTGTTTATTTACCCAATTGCGCCCAGCCAGCCTGGAATATCTGCAGCTGCAATTAGAGCTCAGACAGCTCAGCCACCTCGCGTCTATTCCGCATTCAAAGCTGTTCTTCTGCTTGGCTCCGTTTCCTGCTCTGAACTCGAGCTGGCTTTGTTTTATCATTTGCAGACAAAAGCTGAATAATGTGTATTCATTTGCGAGTATGAAGAAAATTCCTGAAAGATGAAATTGCATGCCACAGACTTGCAGCTGAATCTTTTCTGTTCAGAGGAAGACATGTAACCCAGTCTGTTTTACTGGGAGTTTTCTTGTTTGTGGATTGTCACTTCCCACATTCAATTCCCACTTAGCAATACTAAATTCAGGGAAAAGGAAAGGGACTGTTTAAACTTTTTCTTTGCCTGATGCAGTTGCACTGTAAGGGGAGTGGTACATTAGTTGACATGAAGATTTTGCTGGGTTTATTGAGAGATTTAAGGATAAATCTCCAGAAAAAAACCCCATGTAATTAAAAGATATCAGCCTTAAGCTGACAGTATATTGATGAAAATGCTTTGGACGCAAATTCCTGTTCACTTTTTCCTTAAAGTGAACAATTTTTTATTGGAATATATAATAGTAATTCCTTACAATGACTGAATATATAGGTTTCTGTAATAAAATTGAGCTAATTCTATAATAAAATGGACCTAAGTGAACAAAAGTGAAAATAACACAGAGTTATTAAGCAAAGGGGCTATATTTTAAATTTAAACTTCAACAAACAGTATGGACATGAAATACATGCATAGCAAGGGATTTCAATGCTAAAATGTCAAATCTTTAGAAGTGGTGAAAGGCCCAATGCTGAAGATGTTTTTTGTTTAGTGTACAGTGACAGAGGTCCAGTCCCTACAGGATAAAGCAGGTTATTCCTTACTCTTACTCATCCCAAGAAACCCTATGTGCACTAACAATTTGTCCTGTTACACATCCTGTCTATGGAGCTGTTTGAGAGACAAGGTTGGACGTTCCCATGGGTGGGCATTCACGTGGTACTGGTAAAGGGGAGCTATTGCCAGTGCATTATAACTCTGATATTTCTAGATGGCTGCTAATGGGATGTGACAAACCCTAGTGAAGAGTCAGCTTGAGCAGTCTTTTATATTTCAAAAGCCATTTTCATCCCTTCTCTCAGAAAGTCTGAATGGATTAGAAGAGGAACCTGTCACAGTGAAAACTTGTTCTTATTTTTCTTATATTAGTTTGGAATGGATGTCCTGCTGCTCAGAGCAGAGTCAGTGCAAGCAGGAGGAATCTGCCTGTATACTTCCTGAAGTTATCCCATCACAATCTAGCAAGCTAGATGAGAAAAATAAAACCAAACCAAACAAATGAGGAACAAATATATAGAACAATATATATCACAGAGCAGATCACAGAGCCGACTTTTATGCGTAGGGATGATTATTGCAATGACCAAGGATTGTGTTGAAAATATGACCATGTTGTTATTTATTATCTATAGCCTTTAACACCTAAACCACCACAGAACAGATTCTTCTCTCCTGGGTAGCAGAGAGAGAACATTACCAGCCTGAAGACATTTGACTGCTTAAAAATCCAGGTCACACAAACTAAAATGACTTCACAATATAGTTTAAGTTAATAGCAAGACTTTACTTCCTAACTAAGACATCTAAATTTCGCTTAAGAAAATGGAGAGAGGGGAGTTTGTTGCCTTTTTTTCCCTTCTTTTTTTTTTAATAAAGCAGGGAAACCATTTTCAATCTTATTGTAACCATCTGTGGGAAACACTAAGACAAATTAACTCAAAGGAGCAGACAAAACATCACTGTGTGCACCCACCAAAAAGCACATTTGAGAGTTCAGCAGCTCATGGTTCAATCCAGGGCACTGGGAGTAGAGAGCATCCTGCAGCTCTCAGGCAGAGCTGTGGGCAACCTCCAGGGAGAGGAAAGGGGGTAAAGCACCACCATGGAGAATTGCAATTTTTGCTGCTGAGGGCCTGCAAGACATGAAGGTGAGGGCATTGGAGAAGGAGTTCTTCCTTCTCTGCACAGGCTCTGACCCTCTTGTGGGACAGCACTCACCTGCCATGGTGCAGATGTCCTGCTTTCTCCAAGGTCCTGGGCAGCTGCACTCAGGTGGAAAATACCATTCAGATCAATACTACTCCCATGAGCTTTCAGTAGTGCTTTTCATACACAACAGGAGAAAAAGAGTAGATTTTTGCCTGTAAATGAAAATATTAACTCTTACACTGCTGATAACTACTACAAGAAGGGTTTGGACTTGCTGGAGCACTTGCTCCTGACCTTCGATGATTACTCACAAGCTTGGCAGTGTTTAATTGTCAATGAAGAGGTAGCCCTGGTGTTCCTACTCCTGCCCTTTACTGGCTTTGGAGGCAGGCAATGGGATAAAGAGGGGAAGCAAGCCAGTACCTTATCTGCTAAACTATTACTTGAATTGTTCCTAAAGCTGTTGCAGAGCTGGGATACTGTAGAGACTTCACTCATTGCTGTGAGCAGAGCTCTACTCAAGAACAGCAACAGAAATCTCTCCCCAAAAGCCAAAGTCTAGCAAGACATAGGAAGGAGGAATAAGGGTTACAATGTGCATGTCAAACATATTAGCAGGTGTTGAAGGAAACTGAAATTTGCCTGCTTCCAAGGGTTATCTCAGGATTATGAAAAAGTGACATAAAGAAGGGCTGTTTCTCCTGCAATTGCCTCAAATTAATAATTTTAATCTTATTCTTACATGATGTCTCATGTTACTTGGGATTTGGAGGTAAATCTCCCAATTGTTCCCACTAGGCAGTGTGTTTCCAGAGTACACATGCCTGGGAGGTGAGCTCCAAGCATCACAGGCAATCCAAGCATCTTTTCTGCCTTTAAAGCACAAAGGTGTTAATTTTTAACATAATTTGATTATCAATTTTTGTATCATTTAGTGGTCTGTCATAGAATTCTCTGAATTTAACTCATCCACTCTCCCTAATAAGAAAATCCCTTTGCAAGTCTTTCTGTTTCAAAAACTACATTAAAACCAAAAAATGGAAAGTGTCAACTCTCTGCTGGTTCCACTATAATTTCTAGGTTTTACCATTTATTGGAATTAAATAAATTTAGTTCACTGGGATCAGCTCAGTTTGTTTTCTCAAGTAGTTGGACCAGATGTGGGTCCAACTCAGAATACTTTGTGATTCTCTAATTTCCAGTCTCAATCGAGTTTAAAATCTTTGATGCTGAGCTGTGTACCAATTGAAACACCAGGTCATGTCTTAGAGATCTCCTTTTTAAAGGACATGAAATGGAGTGAATTAGAGAGAAACGAGACTGACTGTCTTAGCAGAAGTCAAGTGCAGGGATCTGAGTTTGGCATATGGGTGGCAGAATAAATATCCTGCTTTGTTAAAGCTTTCTGATATGATTTTTTTTCATCAGTCAGTTCAGTATGATTCATTAAAAACATTTAGCCATTAATTATCCTTGATTTTAATGACACAAAAGCACCCAGGTATTCCTGAAAATCCTAAAGTCATACATCTACATATTTAAGTAACCAGATACATCTAAAAAAAATTAACATTAAATGAAGAAAATCTCTTCATCACAGAGAAATTTGAAGGTCAAAACAGGCTAGAAGATAGTAAGATTCTTTTTTATTATTATTGCAATAATGTGAATCAGCTTTACATACCTAAAATGGACCAGAGGGACAGGGGTCCTGGTGGTGGACAGTTAATCACTGGTGTGGTCAAAGTGGGCCAAATTCTACAGCCATTACTCAGGCCAAACTCCTATGAAAAATCAGCATAAGGTTTGCCAGGGTAAAGATTTGGACTTACAGTGGGTGATTGCTTAGTCTTTTATCATTTGTTAGATCAGCAAACTCCTCTCAGCATGCAGCGTGCACACAGGATATAATTCAGACCACCTACAGAACAGCTTGTCTGATTCCTAACTGCAAGCCATTAAAAACTAGAATGTAAATATGATATTTGAGCCAGTAGTGCCATCAGCATCGCATGGATTTCTGCTCCGAAATCAGAGGCATCTCTTGCCTGACTGGATTTCACAACCACCGTTTGTTTATGAATTGTCTTCTTGAGACTCTGAAGATAAAAGGACCCTGAGCTGGTAACACACTGCTGATTTAAGGACTATAATTAGATTAAAATATAGCCTGGCTTTGGTTTAGCTGCAAAAGCACAGACAGAGAGAAATTTTTCTCACCTGGATGCTGCTTTACATGTGGAGCAAGTTCCCTGACTTCAGCTCCTCGGTCGTGCAGGAGCTCAGCCCTCCATGCCCTACATGAAAGGTTAATTTTAATTAGTGCCTGAACAGGCCGTCAGGAGCTAAATAAACTTTGAGCCCCTATTCTCTCAGGAGCCATAGCCATGCATGCCAGGCCTTGAGAGCTAATCTGAGTGACAGAAGCATAACAAAAACCACTTCAGGAGCTGCAGAGAGCCGAGTGACCAGAGATCTGAAGCCACCTGTGTGTGAGGGCACAGGGGAGGTGACACCAGAGTGCCAGCTTGGATGGTGCCCCATGTGAGCAGCACCCCCTGCCAGCCTGCCCTGGCTGCTCTCACCCTCCAGTGCATTTTGTGCTCGCTGCTCTTATGGCACTCTGGGTAATTTTGAGTGCTCGAGCGTCATAGGCATTTATAGTGTATGGAATTTCAGTGGTGTTTATATTTCCATGTGAAAACCACGGATATGATGACTTAGTCATTTATGTAACATTAGGGGATAGATGAGGATGGGAATCCTGGCCTCTTTCCATCCTAAAACATGTCTTATGTTTGTAACATTATACCATATTCACTTGGATATATTTTTGCTGCACTGATGAATTTGTGATTAATGGAGTTTTATCATAAAAATTCTGTACACAAATAAAAATTACATGCAATTATATGTGTAGAAACAAAGAAAAAAATATTTGGGTTGGAGTGCACAACTTTAATTTGGCCCCATTGCTGGTTATACTCAACCCAATCAGGGAGTTTTTCTTTCAAAAACAAAGTAATTAAATAATAGTAATGATACTTTTGCATGCAGGCTGAGTGACATAATGTGGCTTATTAATGAGAACAACAAAGAACAGTGGAATTAAATGTATCCCTGGTGTAACACAGTTGCTAAAAATCAACATTACCACTGGGACTAATTCGGTCTAAAATGGATTGTTTCCCAAGGCTGCTGCTATGTGAAAACTTCTTATCTTTGAGAAAAAGGGAACAGTGACCTCATTTTACATTTGCTTTCTTTTCCACTTGCCTATTTCCACTGCTTTCAGTGTGATTCTATAGGTGAAAAGGGGTACAGAATTTGCTCCAACCGTGTAAATAGGTACCAAAATTTAACATCCTGCTGAGAAAAAAGCATATGTTGAATCTGCCACTTTTCAAAGGGTTTGCAAACAAAATGGCTATAACATATTCATCTAACTTAAATACATCCAGAGGCTGTACTGGTGAACTGCAGCCAGGAAACTCCCTGTTATCTGAAGAATAATGGATTTCTAGAAACTTCAGTTGTACCTCACAGGATGAAATGATTAGACATAGTTTTTAAAATGACCTCTCTTTCAGATTGCAGAGACAACAGGCAGATCCAGATTAACCTGATTGTGGCCAGGAATTGAACTCAGTAGTTGCAGGATAACTGAAGAGTCAGAAATGCCTCGGTGTTTGGAGCATCTCCTGAAGCATGAAGTTAAGCTAATAGTGAAGTACTCACTGAGCAGGGTGTTATTAGTGATTATCAATTATAATCACTAATGCTTTGCTTGCAGAAGTGTTGCTGTAATTAGGGCCTAATCCAAAAGTCACTGTCCCTGTATAAATAGTTTAATTCAGTTCTGGACAGAAAAAACAATTCCACTGGTTCAGCATGGAATTGTTCCATGTTGATAAATCTTTATGCAAGTGTGATACTGGAAAAATGAATTCAGAGAAGAAATCTAATTCAGCTTTAAATTTCTAAAAAGTAATTGCAGGCAACAGTGAATAAAAATGAATTTTGAATTACGAAGCATAGGTTGATGGGTTCCACTTAACAATTTTAAAGCTAAATTTATGCATGGGAGGATTAATATAGAACAATAACACTGCACCCTCTTGAAGGCCAGAGGTTGAGAAAGAATAATACATCAATGTTATACTGAGATGTAATACTCTATACCCTATTTTTTTTTGTACAGAATAACATGTTTTTCTTGGATAGAAGAGTTTTGTGTCAGCTCTTAGCCATTTGCAGTTTCTTCTGGCATCCAGACTTAGGAAGCTAACATTTATCTGGTCAGGCTATTAGCACCTTACAGCCCAGTCTGAAACTTTCTCTAGTACCTCTGCTAAATAAACTTAACAGAGTCTAGGAATTATAGTTTTCTCTTTACAGATGCCCTTTAACCTCTGTGAATGTTTCTGGCTATATATTTATTTACATAAAACACAGTACTTCTGTGAAACACTAGCCTGCCTACCTCTACAATCATTTCCTGCAGAGAGGGGGAAAGAAACCAAGCTTGTCAATATGCTTCAGTTTCCATTTGCCTCAATGTAATCATCCCCTGTGATTTAAAAGGTGGGAATATGTTGTTCTCTGTTACATCACTGTTTTAAAGGAATGATAATGTATACACAGTGCATGGATTGGAATAAAGTTAATTTTATTCTAAAAGGAATTTAGTGAGCATTGAACAGCTTGAATTACAATGGATCTTTGCTATGGATCCTAGTAACAGTTGGGCTGGTGTTTTAGAGAGGCTAGAACTACAGCTGGCTTGGCTGGCTACTGAGCTATGTTTCAGTTTTCTTCAGAGTAAAATCTAGTTTGAAAGTGTCTTATGTAGAATCTGAGCACAGCAGGACTTTGTTTGGGGTTTGCATGGCCCAGCTTTGGTAGCCAGACCCATCATCAATTTTTAATAGACTCCACCCCCCCTTTCCAAAATTCAGATAAGAAATTTGTCAGACTCCAGCATCCCTTCCTAGCAGGCCAGGGCCTGTGTGATTCTACTTCACAACTACCTAGGAGTAAAAAAGTGTCTGAAATATGAATCAGCTTTAAACCCAAATTTTCCCAAACAGCTTGGTGCTCCTGTTACTTTCACTTCAGCTTCCTTGGTGTGATGTTCTCTGCCCTGGGTCAGGTGTTGCTCACCCCTTCTGGGGCTCTGCAGAGAGCTCAGAGCTCATCTGAGGGGCTCCAGGGAATGGCAGTGACCCCCAGCTCTGCTCTGGGGTGTCAGAGGTGTCCCTGGGAGAGGCACAATTCCCTGGGCAGGGAGGGCAAGCAGCTGCAGTGGCTCAGTGCTGCTGGCCCCGTGCTGGTGCAGTGAATCCACCCCACAAACATCTGTTCCCAAATCCCTGCTCCATCCCAGTGCCATGCAGGGCTCTGCTGCTGGTTGAGACAGAGTGTTTTGAATTCCAGAATGCCTCTCTATTCACTTGAAGGAAATACAATCCCAAAGGTAATTATTTCACTGCTGAAGGATGCCTTTCCAGGCATGGTACCTTCCCTTTTACAAAATCTATGTCTGTTTTATCTAAACCACCAGAAATCATAATAACTACCCTCCTCCCCCCCCTTTTTACACATAAATTTGCTATCATTCCTCCTCATACTTGAATGTTCTCCCACCTGTCCTCAATTTAATCCATGAATGTAAGCACATAAATCTTTGTGACATTTTGGCAGAAAGTACCTATTTTCAGATGACTCCTTTAGGAAACTCTGAATCCAGGTGTTTGTTTTTTGTATAAAGTGTTGCAAAAGGGGAATTTTAATGTGACCATACAACCAAAAAACTGGTTACATTTGAAATTCTGTAAAAGGGTGGGTTAGCATGCATGTAAACTTTGTGTCTTTTCTATACCCTGAGTTATATTCTGAGAGCTAAATGATAATTACTGCACCATCTGTAAAGGGAAGGAATATGGAATTTTACTGCTACAAGCATGTGATTACACAAACTTTGTTATGTGTAAAGAACATGCACTGGATATTTAAAAGCCCTTTATCACATTTGACACATAGGGATGAAAAGAGGAATGCTGCTTGCAAAATATATTTTTGGGATGAGGTGAAAAAAGAAAAAAAAATGAAAGAGAGCTGAAACAGTTGGCTATTTTTCTGTGGCCAGATGGTTTCTAAACAAAGATCAGAATCTATTTGAAAGTCTGATCATAAGGTCTGGACTGAATAGTTTTGACATAAGGAGTGCATGGTCTGAAGTTTGAAATGCTTTTGCCTTTAGTTACTATGGGGCCTGTAGGAAGGAACCCTAACTTTTTTTTAAGGTTGTATGATGAATTAAAAGAGAGGTGTTCACTCTCCTCTTTCTCCCAGATACTGTACAGGGAACAGATTTCCTAAGTGCTGTTCCAGCCCTTGGGAGGCAAAAAATTCTTGCTCTTTTGAGATTGCTCAAATTTGTCACCAGATTGAAATTGCCCCCCCAATTAATTGATAATGAAAACAACAAAAAATCCATTGTACCTAACAATGTGTATGGATCTCTTAAAAATAAAATACATAATGATTCTTTATTTTTAATGTGATGATAAATCTACAGTCCACAGGCTGTTACTGTTCTCCCAAAGGTAAGATGAGCAGCTTGTGGTGCTTTGGATATTAATGGGACAAATAACTGATTTGGAGAAACTTAGGCAGGGGTAGGGGGAAGAAAACACCACCAAAAAAATGTCCAAAAGAAAACAAGAAGAAACTCTGTTTGGGAACCAGGTCACTTTCCCCCTCTGACATAAAATCCCAGCACAGCCCTCCCCCTTCTCTAAAGAAACGATAGTGGAGCAGATCCCCATCTCTGGCACACCTTTCCCTCTGCAGCAGGAAGGAGGGAAGGAAGGACCACACAGGACAGTGGTTACTCTATCTCTCTGAGCTCACTCTCCTGGCAGCCAGGCCGATGGGGTGGAGATAAGGGCAGTACAAGGACTTAGGCAGAGGATAAGAGCATTCATTGTTCCAACGCTGATATTCCCCGCTATAGACAGACCATTTCCCCCCTGCTTTAAATCCCGTAATCACTTATATTTTACAGAACAACAAAAAAACCTTTCTCTTTTGCTTCTAACGGACTAATCCCGCAGAAAGGCTTTGCTCTGAATTCATACTTTTCTATAGGGCCACAATCTCTTTTCCAGTGAAAAGGTTAATTCAAAGGTCTTTAGAGCGGGCCGGGCGGCCGGGAGCTCTCCCGAGGTGGAGGCACAATTGGCGGCACAGGAGGGGAGTGGCAGCTGCGCCTCTCACCCTCTGCCCGTGCCCTTCCCATGGCTGGGCTTGGCTGCGGCTGCGGGAGCAGGGATCAGACCGTCAGAGCCTGCTGAAAGCGAGATTGATGCTTGGATTGCGCTGCGGGAGAGCGCAGCCTTCAGCTGCCGCCGCCCGGCAGAGCCCCGCGGGCCGTGCGGGCACAGGGAGCGCAGGATGCGCTGGGCTCAGGCCGGTGCCCGAGGCACCTGCTGCCACCTGGGCTCACGGTGCCACCATGCCCCTAAAGGTGAGCGCCACCAGCCCCTCCCAGCCTGCTTCCTCAGTGCACCTTTAGCGAGAGAGCAACCCCGGATTTGGATGGACCCGTTGAGTTGGCTGTTCCTGCTGCTCTTTTGGCATCATCAGAACAATCCCTTTAAAATCCCAACTTCCCATGAACTTACCCATTCTGATCTGAATTTCGGGTGCAGGGATCCCCGCTGGCCACCCTAATCTCCCGCCTGGGCAAAGGATTCTTTTCATGCTGATGGCACAAAGGACTTTGTGGCAAGTTCTGCACAGCATGCGCAAATGAACCAATCTTCTGTTTGCAAGCAGGAGGAGAGCTTTCTTTCTTTCATTCTTTCTTTCATTCTTTCTTTCTTTCTTTCTTTTTAGAGTATTCAGTTCATAGTGGCTTGCTCCTTTTACTCATGTGAGCTATCCCAGGGTAGAGAGGGAGTTTCCTGCCAAAAATTGAAGCATATTCTACTTTTGTGGAGGAAATAGCGTTACTGTTCAGAAACAGCACTTCACATTTGCTCTAGAAATCCAGAACAGTTTATAGAGAAACATTATCCTGCTGATAAAACAGTTTCTAAGGAGAAGTTATGCCACAGGTTCAGTGGGACTTGTCCATAAACATCTGAGGGCAGATTGTTTCATGAAGGCACAGTTCTTTGCTGCTGAATACCAGTCCTAGCTACAGCAGATATTCTCAAATGAAAAATAAAAGGAGTTGTTTCTATCTAAAATAAAGATTAACTGAACAAGAGGCATTAAAATTAATCTTTAAAAACAGCAACAACAAAATAATGGCTGAAAAAAATGATGTTCTTCTGAAGGAATGGTGCATATATCTGAGGTCCAAAAGGGACTGTTGTCTAAGGGACCTCATCCAATGGCTCCTTGGGTAGCTGAGCAGTGGCATTTTCCAGTCTCCCATCAGCAGCATTGTCTACATCTACCAGGCAGCAAAGTAAGCATAGACACTCTTCTTGATTTTTTTTTTTTTTTAAGCTTTGGTCTCATGACACTGAAGATAGAAGGAACTGTGGGGTTTTGATGTTAAAGAGTAAATGATTGGAATCATAGAGGTCTCAGGGGCAAGTTCCACTTTTCCTTAGTAGATGTGTCAGTAAATTCAAGGGTCTGCGCCCAGTCTGAGCATTTCCTCAGTGAAAGTCCTGCTGATTTTTTCTGTCCTTTCACTAGACAGACACTTTTATAATCAATGCTAACATGCTAATTGGCAGAGAAAGAGTCCCCTGGTTTATCACAAAAATATTTAATTTTGTATCAATTATTAAAAACTCAGAAGTGCTTAATAGAAGAGGGGACACAGTTGGAACAAATATATTTGTATCCTCCCTAGTGCTTAGCAGCTCCAGCTTTTATTTGCCCTAAAAGGATGAAAGTTAGTTTTTAAAGATCCTAGAATCGCAGTTTTTAGGAAAAGATATTGGGTTGCATGTCCCTTTGCTGAAGCTGATGATGCAATCTCATGCATTTGCTAAATCAGTAAACCTCAGAGGATATAGTGTGATTAATTAAGCATATTAGTGAGAAAGGAGTGGTTGTGAGTGGTTTTTAGGAAAAAAATCCCTTCCTTCCGTTTCAGTCCTGGAATCTCTGTGGATTAGATTGAGATTATTTTATCTGAGATCAGTGAAAATGGTACAGTATTTTATGACTGCAAAAGCAAGTGAGGGGGCAGGTGGGGATGCCCAGCCCTGTTAACCACCCTGCAAGTGTCTGTGCTCACACCTCTTCAGACTCACACACAGATCCTGTGGTCATTTCCATCCCAAGCATGGTGGGATCCACCATTTCTCATGTGTGGGTGGGGAGAATTGATAGATGAACTTCCACTGCTCTGCAATGAGCAGTTCTGTGTAAAAGTAACCTCTACAGCTGAGGTGGATGAAGTTTTTAGGGAAATTTTTTTTTCCAGGTCAACAAAACTAGCCAGAAGTAATTCCACTCAAAATAGAAACAAACCCCTGAACACTATAGTTGGAATGAAACTTGTCTGGCCCTGAAGAAAGAATTTTATCCAACTTAATTCTTGCTTGCTTTGGGGTAGATGTAAATTCAGTCCCAACATCTGGTCATTCCCATAATTTTCCTGTTTTTCCAGCAAACTCTCTGCCCAGTTCTGCTTTGCAAATTTTTAACATTCTTGAGAGATGTGAAAAAACCCCAGCCACTCAGCTAACCAACACCAGCAAACCCCAGGGTTAATTGCCTGGCTGTCCAGTCCTCCTCCTGGAACAGCCACAGAAAAGAGGTGTTGCCACCGACAGACCTCACCTGGGGTCTTGGCTGCTCGAGCCAGGAGTGCTGCACTGCACAGAGCTCTTCCAAAGCCTGTTCTGTGCTCCTGGGCAGCACAGCTGAGCTCAGACTGCAGCTCCTGTGCCCTGTGGGGAGCTGTGTGCTCCTGCCTGTGCCTGCAATGAGCACAGGTAGAAAAGCTGCTGACGAACGTCACTGAGATGCATAATTCCAGTGTCAGATATGGCTGGGAGTGACTCAGCTGAAGCCATTCAGGTCTCCTCAGATTTATATTTACCAGAGGGGTGAAATTTGACAGCTCAGGTATTGATGACCATGGAATGGTTTGGGTTGGAAGGGACTGGAAAGATCATCTGGTTCCAAAAATCTGATTTCTTTCTCTCTGCTTCTGCAACATTCAGTCTTCACTGTAGGAGGGGAAAAGCTCTGAATTTCTAAGATCCAGTTTGGGAATTAAAAGGCCAACAGCATCATACACAGTATTATACCCATTTTTGCTGTATAAATAAATATCCAACAACGTTTTTTAGATTCTGCCTTGCTTATTACTGAAACTAAAGCACTTGTGCTTCCAAAATGATCCTCAGAGAATTGCTTTGCATTTACAGAGACTTTCAAACTGGCAGAGAGCCACTGGACAACTTACTGAAGTCCCTAAAAGCTGAAAGCAATGTGAGGGTTCGACATGGAAGCAGTTTCACAGATATTACAGAGCCAATTCAGATTTCACTTACAGAAGAGCATGCTAACAATAGAAACATACTTCTTTAGAAAATAAATATATGATTCCAAAAAGATCTTAGTTCTGCTTCTATACCTAATATAATTCTTCCAGGTATTAATTCTTCTTATTTTCTTCCAGAAAATAATACTAAAATAAAAAAAAAATCCCAACAATTCTGCTAGCTATTGAATAAAGCTGCCATGAGTAGGACAGGCAGAGTGCAAACACCTAGCTATGGAATTTGGTTTTGAAGGTGTTCGGGCTCAAAGTATTAACTACAACAAGTTCTTTTTTTGGTGCATGGATTTTTTAAAATTATCCAGTCTGTTTGTCCAAAATTTCTTGCCATTTCTTCGAAATATTATTTTGCTTTTTGAATAGTTCACAAGCGATTGGCTGCAAGGGTTCCCTATTCAAATGTCAGAAGCCTTGGTGTAGTTGGCTTCTGAAGCAATGTGGGAATGTTTCGGGTTGCTAATGGGTGATTTATGTAACCCAATGAATTGCAAATTGAAAGCACAACAATGGAGAATTAGTGCTATCTTTGAAAGTCTGGCTCATCCTCGTGGGCCTCAAGTTCTCCAAGTCTCCAGTGGTGACAAAAGCATGCAGCACACTGGGTGCTTTTAAACTGAGCTGCCTTGGGGATTACGGATTGAGATGATGTCTTTGGTGAGAGCCCTAGGAAGAGCTCTGCTGAACTGTGGCCATGGAGATGACTTTTTTCAAGATGCAGCTTTACACTCAGCCCAGGATGCTTCAGCTGTGTTTTGTCCCACAGGCTCTTGAATTTTTCTTAGAGCATTAAAGTTGCTTGCAACTTCTACCTGGTTTTAGCAGGAAAAGGAGCATGTTTGCCATTTTGATGAAAGCAGAGGAACCAGGGAAGTGCTGACAAGAGCCACATGTGAGGTCTGTGCTCACCTCACACCTGCAGAGCTGTGAGCTCCTGTGAGCTCCTGTCCTGACCATGATGGAGCAAGAATTTCCAAGGACACACGTTGTTATTATTAGGACTTTTTAAAGCAAGATATTTTATAACAAAAATCGACCCTCTACTGAAGCACATGGGAGATGTTGTGGGCTGGTGGCTGGGCAGGATGTAGGGAAGCAGATGGAAAGGGGAAAATGCCACCAGCTAAGATGAAGTGTTGCTGTTGAGCCGCTAGCAGAGAAGAAACCCGGATTCTCAGCGTGGCATAGAAAAAAGAGCTTTATTATTTTGATTTCAGCTTATATAGACTTTCCAGAGGTCACCCAGATTGGTCAGTCAGAAACCTCCCCCTAAGCCTGATTGGCCAGGCCTGAACTGTCCAAATCTCGAGACATGGTTTCCATAACATCCAAACTTTGTCTTTGTTTATAAAACACAGAGGAAAGTTCTCATGGGAAAAACCTGTCCTAGCCTCAATGAAGTATTGCTAATTTTACCTCTAATTCTTAGAGAAAATGTGTCCATGTCAATATAGGCAGTGGACCAAGCAGGACTCTATATTGGCATGTTGAAATGCACAGGATCATGAGTATGAACAATGCACTTGAGAAATCTCCTACAACCGATGAAACAAGTTCAGTATTAAGATACCTGGATAGAGGATTTGGTGACTTAAACAGGAGACAAAAGCTTTTCATGTACAAACTTGTCTGCATCTCATACTCTCATATATTCCATATTTCAGATCCCAGAGATGTGCTCAGAACTCTGCCCAAAGCCTGCAGAGGGACACACGTGCCAGGGGTATGGCAGTGTTCCTGGCAAGCATTTCCTGGATCCCTCTGCTTTGGATCTGTGATGGAAGTTGTTGTGTCTGTATCAGACTAAGCACACTAGATTTGCTTTGTCACCAGCATTTCTTGCAGGGAAGACTGTATGCTAGGCTGCCTTTTGGCAGGGTGTGGGGAGAACAGCTGTGCAGCCAATAATTAATTCCATAATTGCTCTGACCTAGACCAAAACTGAGACAGACCTTAGATGGAAACAGTGCTGGCAGGGCTGGGATCTCTGTGGAGCCAGGAAATGTTAATGAAAATAGGCTCAGCAATAAGAAGGAGCTTAGCAGAGGTGAACCCCATCATTAGTAGTGCAAAGGAGCCTTTTGAAAGTTAGATTTCCAAAATGCAGGTAAAATTAGTCTCCCTGAAACAATTAGCAAGTGCTCCACACTGACTGAAAAAGTGGCATTTCTAAATTGTGGTTATCAGCACCACTTAAAACAAACATATGGCAAAAGCTTCTTGCAATGAGCTGAAAATGTAGCTGATAGTGACTTGAAGACCTTGAGCTCAACTATCCAAATGAGCACTCTTGGCTTAGCTATGCTAGTTTTCTTACAAGATTCTTTAAATAACTGCATAAATAAAGAAACTAACATACTTTCCCAATGCCTTTGGGTATCCACCTTTGATTTTAATTTTCTGCCTCATAGAAAATGCTGTTTGTATATTACAGTGGTGAAACATCATCAAAATATCTTTACTTGATACATAAAAAGGAAACCATATAGCAGAACAGAGCAAACTGTCAGTGACCGCAATACCAACTGTACAGCCTTTCATTGCAGTGCTACTTGCCAGTGAGGATGCCTTGCATATATAATTGCAAGTTTCTAAATGTATTACTGGCCTTCAGTGGGAATAACTACAGAAATGATCCACAACATTCTTCTGCATTTCATTTGCAGCAGTTTCACAAGCTTTGCCCTTTCTCTTTGCTGTGAAATTGGAGGAAACTCTTGGTCTCTCACTGAAAAAAATGAAGGTACTCATACCCTGGAATTGAATAATGATATTTGTAATGACACCTTCAACAGACTCATTAAAGTGCTGTTTCTGGACAAGTGCCCAGCATGAAAAGAAAGTATATTATATACTATATAATATATAGTATGTAATATATATAAAACCAAAAATTCTCAAAGTATTTAAATGTACAAATTTGCACATTGCTCACTGACAGCCAGGTGCACAAAGCTGCCATTTCAGTGGCTGCTGGTTACTGGGGATAGAGGCAGAAGTGCAACCATGATTGCTAAGAGGATGAAAAGTTTGTCTACAAGGAGAAGGGGAATATTTGCTCTGAGTGTCTGTCCTGTAAGTCAGCTTGTCCTTGGCAAGAATCAAGAAAGCTTAGTAAACATCTGTAACCTCTGAAATTAAAGTCTATTTATTGCACATCAAATGTGTAAGCTTCTGAACCCATGGGTTTGGCCTTTTTTTACCAATTAAATGCATATTATTTACACGTTTAAAGGAGTTTAAAGTACTTTAAATGAAGAAGGGGCTCCTGCTCTGACAGTGTCAGCCTAAATGAGGAGTAAATTTTAGTTTCATTGATGCCCTTCCCCCTTGCCAATTGTTCAGATGAGTGCAGATTCCATCTTTGCATGCCCTAATCCATGAGGTATTGTTAATTCATTATCTGGCGCACTAACGAGCAACAGACATTTAGTTTTTGTTCACTGCTACTTCATACTTATACTATGTTTCCCAGAAGTGAGCCACTTCATTCTAGAGTTCTGGAATTTATTATTTTTTCTCCTTGTTTCTGATGACTGCAACTATTTTTCATAAGCAGCCCCATTTCTTTAGTTTGTGCCAGCTATGGAAAAAGGATAATGGGGGGAAAATAAATCACAAATATGACAATGGTAATAGCTGGCATGAATGTCCTTTTCCAAAGCACTGCATTTAGCTCTTTAATTTTTTGCAAAGTGCAGACATAATAGTTTATTGAAGCAGGTCACAGGCAAATTGACTGTCTAGTAAAAGATGAGAGGCACCACAAACCAGACAAGTGAGCAGCACAGTGACTGCTGCTGGTGCTGGAACACGATGGGAGCAGACATGGTGCCATTGTCTGTGCTTTGCTACACCAGCAGATGAACTCCCTGTGCCCCAGGAGCTGCACAACAAAGGTTTAGGGGCTCACCTTCTATTCTTTTCACACCCTTTTCTATTTAAAGAGATCTTTTGCTGACAAAGATATAATGGGTTTGTAGTTTGCTTGGGCTACCCAGGGGAGGGCAAACTTCCCCCATTTGCTTTCACCATGTGACACATTCCCCTGGGGATGAGACAAAGCTTAAAATTCAGTATTGAAAATTTGCTGTCACATCTGATTTTATTTGTACATTTCTGTTGGATACAGTGCAATTGACATTTTTTTACCTGTTCTGTAGTGCTCCATGCCCATTTTTGTTCAGATGTATGATTAGGGCTGAATTAATGTTTGCATTTCCGTTGCATTTACTCTCAGCTGCTTTTATGCCATCTCATTTAAAATAAATTAGTAAAAATGAAATTTCATTATTGTAATGGAGATGCCAAGACACACTTATATTTAAGTTCATGTCTGCCTGCAACAAAACAAAAAAACCCTGTTTAGAGTTGTGCACCAGTTCAAATCCTGAGAGGATGCAGCTTCAGTTTTGACTGATCCTGGCACAGAGCACAGAACTGGAATCATATCCTTGTGCCTCTCATGGAGCATCTGGGGTTCACCATCTCAAAGGGAGGGAACAGAGTGAGCATCCAGTCCTGAGAGTTTTCTCCAGGAAGATTCCCATCACACCTGTGTGAGAATTAAGCTGAAGAAGTCAACTGCATGGTTAATATTTATATTGATTTTTTTTACTAAGGAAAGCAGTGGGCAGATGTCTATAAAACATGTCTAGGCTTAATCTAGTTGGCCACTGGATGTCACTGATGGCCTCAGAAATACAATGGTAGCATGTAAAAAACCCAAAAAATCATGAACAGGTATTGAAAGCAAACCCTGTACACCATCCATACATTTGAAGGACAAATTAACAGTGTCTCAGCAGCTTTGAAAGAGGTCACTACTGGGATTTTTAGGTTCTCGGTGCAAATGTGTGCAAAACCGTCTCACCATGGTGAGAATGTTTCTTCATGTAGTGACAGAATAAAACACCCACAGTTTTCACAAGCTGAGGCAGGGCCTTGTTATGATCACAGACAGCCAAACTCGTGAGAGATGAATTGTATCTGATACTCACCCAGGTCGAGGTCAAACATTCTGAAGAGTTTAAAGTGAAAAGAATATTTTCTTCTTACTTAGCTCTCTTCCCCCTTGTATATCCCCTTTAACTCTAAATGGGAATTGCCAATCCGTCAAAAAGAAAATGCATTTTAGAGATTCCTGAGCCAGCCTGGAGCAGGAAGTACAAAAGGTGTGGTTTTGTTGGTGTGGGAGTTTGGGTAAGTCAGAAAATCCTCTGGCATTTTTCGTGCTCACCCACACTGAAAGGAACTCCTGCATTTGGGGACGTTTGCCAGTTGTCACTGTCTTTAGCTAATGAACCCCCAGCTGGCAGGAAAGAAAATTGCCTTTGTTTTGGTGAATGAAGATATGATGGTGCCTAATGCCTTCATCCTCTAGGGTGGGCAGAAGGAACTGCCCACTAAATCAGCCTCAGACCTGTGCTCTGTACAGTGGTTTCACAATTGCTAAACATCTGCTGGGCCTAATACTAATACACATTTCTGGAAAGAGCAAATATAATTATTTCCCTGTGTTTTCCTGGGATAAAAGTTAAATGAGGTTGCTCGAGACTGAGAGCTGAGTTACTTCTCTTGGAGTGCCTCACCAGAAACAAGTGACAACTGCTAGTGGGGACTAAGTGAAAAATAAGGTCATTAAATATCTAAACACATCCAGTGTTGGCCGAGTTATTTTCAGAAGAAAACACAGCCATAGGCTGAGCTGAATTCCTAGTAATATTAGAAAGACAAGCCTTCTGAATGCACTCTGAAGAGCTAGAAGTGCTGAAACCAAAAATTCAGGGGTTAATTTTCATACTAAGCTCACATTTAGAAAAACATGAAACAGATGTTCATATCAAAATCTGGTATTTTTCCGTAAGAGCCTAACATGAAAAAGAAGTGAAGTTAAAGCATGCATGCTAATAGCTCCTTTCAAATAGTTTAGTCTTTTTCAAATGCATAGATGTTCAGAAAATCTCAGTCTAAGCAATTCTGGGTAACATAAAAAAAGTCTCTGCTGGCTTAAGCTAACAGAGTAACTGCTTTATCTCAACAGGAAAGAACTTTCCTCTTGGGGTCCTCTGTCTCACCATTGAATTCTTGTGTTAAATTAACTTATTAATCGGTGTGTACATATGTCTATATGTAAGGACAACACGTGGCAAACAGGCAACCTGCACAGGGAGATAGGACAATGCTGAGGCTGCTCTCAGAACAATTCAAAATGTAGTTAGAATGGTCCTTTGCCAGGTCCCTCTGTGATCAAAGCTGTAGCAATAGTCAGACATGACACCATGAACGAGAAATGTAGCACAAAGAACACAGAATCAGTGGTGTATTGTGCTTAGCATTTTTCCAGCAATTTGCTGTATTAGTACTGTGGCCATCTGACACCTGGGCAGCCCCTGGATCCTGACAGCTCTGCAGCTGCTCTGGTTCCTGCAGCTCACCAGATTTTGGATGCAGCTCCAGTGGCTGCATGTGGGAATCCCTGTCTGTTTGTCCAGCTGACTTCCAGATAGACACTTTAGCAGATTAGAGCTGCTGCTATTTTTGTAAATTTAGATAAAAGTAGAAAAAAAGTATAATTATTTTGGGAAAAGTCAGCTTCACTGACACTAGCAGCTTTGTGAATGATACTGAAGATACTGCTTGTGCAGGCATGTTTTGTCAGGCTGCTCAGAACAGCTCTAGTTTAATCTAACTGCACTTCAGCACTTCTACTGCCTGCAATTCCTTATCCAGAACATTTTTTCCAGCTGTGTTGACTGGCTCTTTCAGACACGCTGACATTTTGTCCCAAGGCCATGCAGATTTAGCTCTGTGAAGGATTTACATGTTAAAAACCCCAAAGGGCAGGGGCTGGTCAGAGATCCAGCAGTAGCTGTGCTTCTGATGCCTCTGACAGCAAGGGGATCATGCCATACACAGCTCATCTTTCTGTGCCTGGCACGCCACAGGACTGTCCAGTTTCTGGTACCCTTTTCTGCACCTTTTCTAGTTCTACTCTTTTTGAAATGTAGGACACCAAGATTGTACCTGCTATTTAAAATACAGGCATAGGGTAGTTCTCAGTTTTGTTTCATTGCTAATAACTCCTTATGCTCTAGCTTGCTGTGAACTGGTGTTCTCCTAAACACATCTATTGTGGCCCCAGATCTCATTTCTTGGGAGAGCTGGTAAGTACCTCAGTGTCTCCCTTTTGCTCTGGGTGGGACTGTTCATTGCCACACAGTTCTTCTGCAAATGCTTTTATTTTTCAGAACCTGATATCAGCAGCAAGCTTTGCCAGCTCGTTTGTTGTTCCCTTTCCAATTTGTGGTGCTTGCAAAGCCAATTTTCATTAGTTAGGGCCTTTAACAATCTCTGGCAATTTGCTTAGGAACTGCAGGAGGCTTTAGTACTAAAAATTCTGGCAAATTAAATTGATCTCTCTGGCACAATGATTATGTGGGGTCCAGAGTAGGATCAGTGAACCATTTAGGGCATCTTGTGTGAGAAGTAGGGAAATGCCCATATCTATCCTAAAACACCACTGGATTGCTGCAACTGAGAGTTGAAATGGGGGTGGAAAGGAGAGCACTTTGGTTGTGAAGCTAATGTGTTCATAAGGGACACAGTCTGAATAACCTAACTCAAGCTGCACCAAGAGCTGTGCCAGGACACACCTTTGATAAGTTACAGAGACACTTATTCCAAATTCCTGGCCTTGGGCTGTGGCAGGAGCAGCCCAGGCAGGGGCAGCTCAGGCCAGGTTAACTGCAGAGGTGGTGTCCAATCTGGAAGGAGAAAAATGACAGAGGTGTGGGCATTTGTGAATCCCAGTGCAAGAGGCCATGCAGTGGGGCAGGAAGCAGGGAAGGGACAGGATGTGTGCACACAGGGGTTGGGAAAACTGTAATAGCTGGGCAACAGGGAAGGAGAAGGGGCCTGATATGGTCTTTGGAAGGACTGGGCTGACTTTGAGAACAGCTTCATTCATTTTATGCTACAAATTGATGATGCTAACCTAAAACTCAAGCACATCTCACATACTTTGCTATGGAACTTGAGACTGAAGCAACTAAATTGGTATTTATATAGCAGGTTTTTCCTACTGAAAAGAAGAAAAAAAAACCCAACCAGCTAATGGTCTCTGATACCAGCTAATAATCTTTTAGAAGACCTATTAACCTTATGGCAGAACTGTCCAAAAACACTTGACCTTGCTTTAAGAGAGTAAAGCCAAGTGCAAGAAAGCCCACAGTGGTGTTGGGATAGCCATGGATCTGACCAGAGTGTGTCTGCATATCCCTGTGTTTTCTCCCATTGCTATTCTTAATACCCTGAATCAAGTATTAAGCAAGGGCTTTAATCTAAATAAGACTGCTAATAAGAATAATAATAATAAGCCTGTTATAAGTCCCAGTCCTGGATTTAGGCCAGACTTCCACTACAAACTACATTATCAGTTGATGAGTATTAGCCCTTATTGTGTCAGCAGAATTCCCTGCTGTGGACTGAGTCATGACACAGCTCTGTGTTCACCAGGGCAGCTTGTTTCACCCATATTACGCAGCAAAAGTTCAGTTTTGCCAGAATAAACGTGTCCATGCCAAGAGCTGGGACTATGCTCCAGAAAGAGCTGCCCTGGGATCTGCACTGTGCTGTGCCCAGGGTTAGGCACAGGGAGACTGGGGGATCCTGCCCAGCACAGAGAAGAGCACAAGGCAGAAGTTCAGACATGGAGAGACTGGGAAATGTCCCAATTCCCAACATTTCTGTCTCCTAGCCTTAGCAGCAGTGAGCTATTGGCAACTTGAGACAAGCTGCCTCATGCAGAGGAGCAACAGGCCAAGGGAAGCTAACTATTGCTGTCGTGTTTAATTTGACCATTTAAACAGTTAATCCCTTTGCAATGTCATTTTTTGGCATAGATACCACATCTGTCTATTTCTGAAAAGATCTTCTTACTAATACAGCTTTTTAATATATGAAACAGTTTGCATCAGATTACAGAGCCTCAGCAGTAGCAGACAGTGTCTGCAGGCACCACCCAGACAGACACACGGACATGTGCACCCAGAGATGCATTTCCTCTGAACACCTCTGCTCTCTCCCACCTCCTGCTTCTCTGTAATGCCTGCTTTTCCCTCTTTGTTCGCCATCAGAAACAAAACAGAACATGCCTGCCCCAGGCAAGTTGTATTCCTGTGTGCTAAGGCTTTATGTACAAAATCCAAGGTGTAACAGATTACCTTTTGTACTGGGTATTTGCCTTCTGTTTCTCTGCTTTCATATTGTGTATTTACCTTCTGTTTCTCTCCTTGTATTGCTGCCTTGTTTCAGGGTGTTTAACACAGGCTGTGCTTTGCTTTGAACCCATTTTTACCTGCAGATTCTGGACATACAGGAGAGAGATCAGTGAAGAACCATGAAGGTGAGTAAGGGGCTGGAGCACCTCTCATATGAGGCACAACTGAGAGATATCATCAACAATCAATCATCATTGATGGATCATCAATAAACCTCTGAAGGGTGGGTGCAAAGGAGATAGAGCCAGGCTCTTTTCAGTGGTGCCCAGGGACAGGACAGGCAGTGGACACAGACTGACCACAGGAGGGTCTGGCAGAGCACCAGGAAACATTTTTTCTGTGAGTTTTACCAGGCTGGCCTGAGAGGTTGCAGAGTCTCCATCCCTTGAGGAGTTCCAAAGCCATCTGGACATGGTTTGAGGCAGTTGACTCTCAGCTGTCCTGCTGGAGGAGGACTGGGGGAAATGACCTCCAAGCTCCCTTCCAACCTCAGCTGTTCTGTGACTCCAGAAATAGATAGTAGACAGTTCTTGTATTAGGTTCAGCAGGAGACAGGTTTAGGAAATGAGTTTTTCTTGTCATTTTGTAGGAAGTTTGTGACAACTGCAGGGCACACTGAAATAATTTAAACTTCTGATGCAACAGACACTGGACTAGAAACTATATAAGAAAATTAATATCATGATTAATATCATCATGCACAAGCCTGATGCTGAAGAAGCAGCATCTGTGACTAGAAAAACAGACAAGAACAGCAGTGGATTTCTCTTCCACAATTCCTTTATTTATTCCTTCATGAAAGTGATGAAATGTCAGCTGTTTTTCCACGTGTGAGAAGATCTTGCACAGAGGACTCATGTCTAAGAACATGCACGGGGTGTTTTTACAGCAAAAATAAAGTTGTTTTGCAATGCATAGGTATATAGCATTTTTATTAGGGTTGAGGGAGTTTAAAAAAACAGCTGAGAAGACATGCATGTGTGTCTTTTTCTCCCTTCTTTTCTAAAGAGTTTAATTTAATTTTAATCCATTCAGAAATCAGAACAGAAAAAGAAAGGGAAAGGGAGAAGAATGTAGACAAAGAGGAGAATGAAAATTGAGCATAATTTAAATAGGAAAACTGAGTTTCCCCTGCACCTTGGAGTTATTGTGAAAAGACTTGTCTTTCCAAAATACTGATTTTCTTTTTTCCAAGTACATAGAAGTAATGGGCCATGGGAAGGTTATGGAGTAACAGAGTAGCTAGAGTTGTCTGAAAAGACATTTAATTTGGAGCTTGCCAGATACCCTTCTGGCAACTTAGTAGTAAGGTTTTTATATACTGTGGGGTGTATCTTGTTCCCTGGGTCAAATTTGGGTGCATTCTTTTGGTGGAATGCATTCTGTGGCAGCTGACACACATTATTCCCTGGCTATGCCTAGTGAAAGTAAAAGAAGCGGGCAAAAAAGATGTTTTGAGATGAAATCTGAATGGAGATACTGAGTTTTAGACAGCGAGTACAGAAACTTGCTTCCCAGGGTTGGAGAAGAAAAGTTAAAACAAGAGCAAATCTGCAAGGCAAAAAGAAAGGATTATTATATTGTTATTAAAATGATATAACAGAGAAGAGTTATTAAACTTACACCAGTTGATTTATTTTTGAAGTGAACATATGTAAAACTGTCATTATATTTCATGTCCCCTACTGCAATATCACGTTATTTAAGTATTTATGTGCAACTTATAAATGAGCTATATTTGATATATCATTCATTAGTCTACGTTGATTCACTGTTTGGGGTCTAGTAAATAAAAGAGAAGTTCCTTACAGATTGACTTTAGTTACTTTATTCTGGACTTCTTAATATGTTGGCTGTGTATTCTGATTCCAGTGACTTAATGGTTTCTATTAAACACTGAATAAAAACCCTCTAGGGAAGCTATTTAGAAATGCATGACTTATTCAGTGTGAGGTATCTGCAAATGATTGATTAAAAAAACTTTACAGGCTAAGGGAAACTTTGGACTGAGGAAGAATTTTAAAATAATTTCATCTCTGAACATACAGTGACAAAATCATTGGATTATCTCAGATGTCAGTGAAAATGCTTGTATGTGAACCTAACTTAGTCTTTATTACACATTTGTTTCATAAATTAGAAAAAAGATCTAAGGTAAATGTTCATCTCATCTGGTTTGTAACACAAACCATGACTATGGTGGATAGGGTACAAAGATGAGCTCATTCAAGAATTCTTCTGAAACAGTAATTTATCATCTAGGTAATTTTAAAGGTTCCTCATGTCATTGCAAGGGTGGCAGAAACAGGCTTTTAAAAAATTATTTTTTGTAATCCCATGGTAACCTGGTACTTAAAAAGAAGATTTCACTAATGACAGACTTCCCATCTTGTAAATATTGGGCAAAAATTTTCAATATAAAGGTCTGTACTGAAATGTATAACAGAAAATTGTCTCTTCCACTAAACAAGGATGACTTCCAGTATCATTAGCAATTGTTCCCAAGAAGATTCTGTTTTGGATTATATTCTATATACAATGGGAATTTATTTGAGGTTTCCCAAGTTTACTAGTTCCATTCCCATGAGCTAACAGACAGTAGATCAAGTGCTTTCCAGTCAAGTATTCCCATGGCAAATATCCACCAGTGTCCCTTTCATCTGATGCAATGGCATGGTGCCCATTCTTCTGCTTCATCACTCTCTTTCAGGGCTGCAGTGTTCCAGGAAAGGCCATATCATGTATTAGACTATGCGGGAGACATTAAGCCTCATCTTTAAAACCTTATGGTTCTGTTTCGGGTTTTGCTGACCACTGGAAACAATTACAGCACAGACACCACATGGGAATGTCTGACAGCTTCTTCAGCCCCCTTGCATTCAATCACTTGGGGAGTCTTTAGGTTTTTGATTGTTGTGATCACAGTCCAAAGTCTAGGTTTGCATCGATATCCGGAAAATGAGCAAAAACCAGGCAGCAGGTGGTCGAGGTGATTGTCATTAGACCCATATCAAATAGGTAAAATAGGCTGTTAAACAGACATTTTCTTATTTCTGTCATTATGCCAAGCAATCCATTAACAGTCACTGATACCCTGAATTCATTTGCATTTTTTGTGCTTGCCAGTGCTGAGAGCTCATAGCCTTCACGATGGTTATAGTTATCCCATCTTTAGAAGCATAACTAGAAAAGTTTACTTGCTCCTGGGAAAACTTTTCATAATCTTGGCTTTCACCTAGCAGTTTTCAAAACAAGATTTGGGCATCCATAGAAAGTAGAAAAATAGAGGGATTTGGTGACTTACACACAGTACTTCCAATAGACACCATGATGCTAAATCTAGAGAAGCAGCATCTGTGCAGAAGATGCCTTCAGCAGAAAGCAAGAGGGTTCAGGAATGTACAAATGCCATGAGAAAGGCTTATTTGGTCAGAGAATTCAGGAGCTTCTGAAGGATGTTTTGAAGATGAAAGGTGGGAGGCTGTGGAAGTGAGAGACATGAGAATTGAGCAGTATGAAACAGGGCTGAGGAAACCCAGCTGGGCAGGAAACCAAAGCTGATGGAGAGACACAAAATTTGCAAGCAACTTCTGGTAGAAAAAGGAAAAATGACAAGTTAGGAGGACAGTATTTATTTTCCAGACTGACTGGAAGCTAGATAGCAGAGGTTCTACCACCTGGAAGTAGCTACTGTAGGTGTGAAAATGGTGGCACAGCTCAGGAACAAAGCTTGTGAGGGCTGAGTACTTTCAGCTTTTAGCTGCCTTTTTGCAATGGAAAAGACAAAAATCCCAGGACTTTGTATCCTCAGGGAGATGGTTCTTCATTTTTCTGAGTGAAAAAGAGTAAGAAACTAGAACAACATGTCATATATAGGGATGGAGCCAACTAAATTTTTAAAGGTGAGCACACAGTGAGCAGATACTACAATGGTACCCAAAATAAGATACAGAAAAGACTCATGTCTAACTGCTTTTGTAAGTCACAATCTGTGTGTGCTTTTTCCATGATGTTTCTCATGTCCTGGGTATTGGGGATGCTTTACATCTTTTGAGACTGGCAGGATGGAATCAAGTGAGACCAGCCCCATGATACCTAAACAAGGTAAATGCTGAACAGAGAACAAGTTTCCAAGTTAATTAAAAAGGGATAGTTGTAAAAGTATGTAAAGTGTGCCTTTTAAAGGTTTAGTCTCTGTTTATTCTTTAATAAACAACCTCAAATGTCACTACTCACTGGGCCTTTTGCAAGCATCTTTGTTCTAAAGTGGCATGAAATTCAAAGAAAAATCAGATGTTCTGCAGACATTATTATTGATGGCTCTGCTTCAGGCTTTGACCCCATTTATATTTCATGCAACAGTTCTGTCCCACTCTAATTGACATGTAAGAAGGCAAAAGCAAAGAAACCTTAAAACTCCTGAATTTCTTAAATAATGAAAAAATATTGGATTTCATTGGAACTTTTTGTTCAAAGGTAGTTTGGTCTTTATGTTCCCTGAATCAAAGAACATTTCTTCGGATGCACTTTAAAAGAATTAGTTTAATCAGACTGCATTGTGTGCCTTTGATCTGGTGTGCCTGTGTCTGCTTTCTTGAAATACCTCATGTATAGAGACCTTTTGATGATTTGAGAGTTTTACTTGAAATAACAAACATATACAGCTAAATTGATGTGAAATCCTGTTCTCTTTGAGCATGGACATCGAATGAGACAAAGAAAAGGTCTGACTTGTTTGTAAATAGTATTTCCAGAAGGATTCGGGAGCCCAGCACCTTGCTATAACTTGCCCAAGCCTCCCCTTATATTGTTCCTTTATAAAAATAGTGGGATTTTGCACCCAGGCTCTTAGCACTCCTTTCTGTGAAAGGTTCTAGGTACTCCTATTACACTCAGCAGAGGCTGAAGTAAAAAGAATAAAATGAGACTGGCCAAACTCTGTAAGTAATCTAATGTTTCTTTTGAATTGTGAATGATGATCCATTCTTGGCTCAAGAATAATATAAATACACATTCCTCAGAGGAGAGATGAAGGATTGACATGGATTTTTCAAGGTTTTTCTTGCAAAGAGGACACCTTGTTGAAAATGGATTAAGCAAATTACAGTGGGTAGGTGTACATTCTAGTTCTATTACTTAAATTCGTGGACAGTGACTGCTGTTGGTAAGGAAAAAAATGTTGCAGCTCTTTAGGCTCTGAATTCACAGACTGTTTATAATTACACACAGTAGTTATTGACCTGCTGCTAGATCCCTTTCTTCTGGAGTTTGCCTTAACCAGCCCTGCACCTTCCCCAAACCCTGTCACACACCCAGGCACCTCTGTGCTTTAGAAAGTTGTGTTCTCAGTCCTGCTGCTGAAGGCTTTGGGGCCAATTGCTTTGGCCTCTGTTGTTTCTATAGCTCCAGACTGTTCAGTCAGTTATGGTACAGTTAGTTTATAATTTAGATAGGGTAAGAAATGTATTGAGAAATGTAAAATTAGAAGTCACATGAACATCTTTAATTGCTGTTATTCCATTATGTCTCTTGGAAATTCTTTGCATTTAGAAAGCCAAGGTGCTTCCTCTTCTGTTCCTTGCTAAGCTGCCCCTTCAGAGCCTGGCATCACTCCTTTACTTTGAGGCTTTTCTTCCTGCTTCACTTTTTGTCTCCTGTCATACTGCTCTCTCTGTTTCTCTTCCTTTTTCTTTTTTTTTTTAATGGTGAGAGATTCTTTCATTTTGAACTGCCTCAGCCTCTCTGTGAAAGGATCAAAGCTTCACACTTTGCTCTGTCTCCCTTTGCTCCTCTGCCTCCCCTCACTTTCTTTCCACCCTTCTGCTCTTTCAGAGTTGAGAGATGAAAAAATTGTTTTGTCCAAAGTGGAACAAACTCTTTGCATAAGGAAATTCTCTTCAAATGGATGATTAACAAAGTTGAATAGCTCTCAAGTATTAATCCTATGCCAAGCATCAGAATTTCTTCTGTCACCACCTTTAGGTTTTAATTCAAAGTAAAAACAAATACAAATGAGACACTAATAAAGTCCTAGTCTCTGAGAGGAACATTTGATCTGACATGAATATAATATGAAACCAAGTGCTTAAATTATACATGGATAGACACACTGAATCATAAGGCATGTGACAGTTTTAAGCCCTGTGAATCTGTTCACCTGCATCTTCCCTGCATGTTTGTACGTCATTTACTGCCTTTTTTTCCCTGGAGTATGGAAGTGGGATAGCATGTGTTACCAAAGTGGGATCTTGAAAGAAAACATAATTGCATTTATATGGCTTTTCCAGTAAGAATTCAGACATTCCTTGGCTAATAAACTTATTTACCACAAGTGGTAATGTGCAGGTGTGCATTCTTAAACAAGCAAACATCAGTTTAAAATGAGTTACACAAAACCTGTGAATGCAAGATGAGTCTTGCATACTGTGAACTTTCATATTGCTTTCTTTTATTGTTTTGTGTATCTTCTCAAGTGGAAAGAAATTTAATTAAAATCATAAAGGAGCATTGCAACAAAGGAAACTCATTCCAATGGCTCTTTTGCCACTTTACTGTGCCTGAGATAAAAGGTTTCCCAAGAGGATTTGATACATACCCAACCTTATTGGTGGCTGTTTGTCTACCATACCCAAATTGTCTTTTTAATTTGTACTGTCTGGCTCTTTAGAAGGAGGAGTGTGTCTTTGGATCCCTGTTTTTGGATGCTATCTGATGGAGAGCAGAGCCAAACCCTGCATTTTCCTGGCTCGGCCACCACCCAATGAGAAACCCCGAGATGACAGCCAATGCAAAAATGCACTGCAGCAAGGATGCTGCTGAGAAGGTGACACATTTCCACAGCTCCAGCTTCCCTTTTTTCTCTCAGAATGTCTCTCCTGGCCATATCAACTGCAATGCCATGTATCAGCCATGCTCTGCCCTGTCCCATCCCTCCCCAAGGCAACCCAGCTTTACAAAATCACCAGTCTCTTCACCAAATCACAGCACACTTGATATCCCAGGGTGGGACTAGACTGACCCACGTGGCCCTGCACTCATGGCAGCCTCTCTGAATCCCTGAAAAGCCATGCCAGGGGCAGCTCAATGGCCGTGTGCTCTATTTTGGAACATTTCCTCCTGTATTACGGGGCTCATCTCCACTCTAGTGTCCCAGTCTCAGCCCAACGTGTGTGGACACAGATGTGAGGCCAGGAGGAAGCAGTGTGGAAAGCTGTGGGGTCCCTGCAGGTCCCAGCACAAAGCTGCCTTTGGGTCCTCACTCCCAAGGCAATTCCAGGGGGCAGAACAAAGGCAGAGCTTGCAGGTGGCAACATCTTCCACTGGTAATTCCATTTTCTGTTTAGGAACACGTCACATCCTGGGCTAATGGCACGCATGAAAGTCAACAGGAAAGAAACTAATGGATAAACTCATCCCAGAGGGCAGTAAACAATCCCAAATGTAGGTCTGCTTCCAGCCCCCACACTGCATCCATCTTGGCATTCTTCAGCACCAGTGGGAGATCTCACAAACGTTAAGGGAAAATAAGGGATAGGTTTTAAATGCCTGTGTGAGATTTCAGTTCCCTGGAACCTGTTTATCTAAACCAAAGCAAACATTATCTTCAGTGACTTGTGCTTGTGACTTATTTCCCACACACACCATAGATTAGTAAAGCCTGGTTTTGGATTTGTTGACATTTAATAAAAGCTAGACACTCCAGGGGAAAATAAATAGTTTTTGTTCCATAGCCATAGCTGGATTTCCTTTTGGTTGGAATCATAGCTGGGTGCTCCTAGCATTTATATTCAATTAGAATCAAACACAGCCAAGAAAATTGGAATCAAGATGCAGGTTTCTATCTGTGTATGGAGATCATCATTCCATCATATTCTCACATGCATTAGGAGAAGAAAACATATTCATATTAATTTTACTCACATTAAAGTCTTTAGGAAACCTGGCAAAAATATAAATTTGCATGAGTAATCAGAACAGTCATTTGGAGGCTTAGAATTCGAGTCATTGACTTAATCCATATGTTTTAGCTCAGATCTCTGAAATGCACCATGCTTGTTCTGAGATGAAAATAGAGCCATTTTAACAAAGCAAACTGTAAAAAAATATAGACATGTTAAACTTTGAACTGTCTAATGATAAAATATGTAACAAAATAGGTCTACTAGCAACGTTTGAAAGACAAGGTATTTATTGTGAGGTTAAGCTAATGCTATTCTCTTGGAATTTTATTTTACATTTCATAAAATATGACATAACCCTTGGGATCTAATTCTACAATGTTATTGGTGGGAGAATATCTACATTCTGGCATCACCACTCGACCTGTATTTGTATTCAGCATCATAAGGGTTTAGGAAAATGACACTTAAGAAGGCTGTAATACCTATTAGCAAGTCCTTCCCCAGCTTCCAGGTCTGGCCAAACAGAAGTGTTAAAACACATTTTCACCTAAGAGCATTCCTATTGATCACTTAAATGGCATCAGGAGGCATAGGACAGGAAATGAAATTATTCAAAACTATGCCTTTAAAAGAAAGAATTTTATGGGCATTTAATACAATAAATACATACATGCATGCACATATATAAACTTTTCACTTTTAGTGCTAATTTTAGAAACATGAGGTAGAAAATATCTTCCCCTTTAAGTGATTTATAAGTTTCATGTGCCAAATAATCTTTAAAGTATGCGTGTTAAACTGAAAATGTATGTTAGAATTTACTTGAACTAGAGTTCCTAGTGTTACTTCTTGCTTTATCAAAATTCGAGAACTTTTCTCAGATTTGTGTTCTATTTTAATCATAGTTTTTTTTTCATTTCCATTATCCTGTGATCTGCTGCAAACAACCAACTCCACTTACTGCTGCTAAAATAGGCTGCTCTTACATGAAAGGCCAGTGGTAGTGGACTGGAAATGAAAGGTTTGTTCCAGTAATAAGAAAACCTTTTTCTTAGAACTACTTTTTTCTACTGTCTCATAGTGATGGAAAGATCAAACACTATTTTAAACACAGTAGTTCTATACTTCAGCAACAAAATGCTTCTTTATAATGTGCAACCAAAAAGGAAAAAAAGTCTGTTGTTCAGCAGTCTCTCTGAAAATGATTTGGCTTCTTCTCTCATCTCTGTGCATAATGAACTCCAAATCCGTGCTCTATGTCTTTGCAGCTGCACATGGAGCCTCCCCCACAAGTGTTCCCACCATCAGACATTGAAGTCCAGGGCTAACAGCAGATCCACGGTGCTAGTACACGTTTCCCTGGGATTTGAAAAAAGCCTTTAAATAGATTTTTATTGGTTTTAAAGAACAAGGTTATTTTGTGTTAATAATGGGCATGCATTAGGCTTTAGATAATTGCTTTATGTAACTTAAAGTTTTGCCTTTCAGCTAAATAAACATTGTATGTGTTCACAGGTGTATTGTCCTCCAGGGCATTCTGCTTTTCAGGGTGGCAGCTGCTGCCAAGGTGTTGCTGATACAGCTCTGTGTATAATTTATTGGAAACAGGTGCTGGCTTATGATGAAGATAGACAGGAAACTAAAGCAGACAACATGTTTAACCACCATTAAAAAAGTTCAGGTTCAGAAAGACAGTGTGTCTGAGATGTTTGGTTGATGTTGCCAGAGTCTTAGTGAGAGTTTGCAAGCTCCCAGAAGTCCCCATAAGGAACAGATTGTGCAGGAACTGCAGGAATTGCACTCTAACGAGCATTGCATGCGATGGCGCCAGCGCTCGTTGATTGCACAAATCCTGTCATTTGTAACTAACAGAAATTGGGGAATACATTCCCAGGCTGATGCTAAAAATTACTTTGAAATGAGGTTAATACCTAGGGCTCGGGCTGGGGATGCTGTGTAGGACATCACACTGCTGTGTGCACAGGGACATTGGGGCTTTTGCAGGACTCCGCAATGTTTTCTCCCATACTTGACTGTGTGAGGACTGGAACAAATAACAAGTAAACACTAATACATTAAAGCCAAAGTGGAAAGCTGATTCAAATTTAGAGGAAGGACACTCCAGAGGAAAGTTCCTTTGCCACCAGTAGCTGACCCCAAACCTATACAGTGCACAGGGCAGATGAAGGGGGATGTTGTGGGAGCTGCTGCTTCAGTCCTTCCACAAGCACAGCGAGGGGGCAGCGAGGCAGAGGCAGATCCAGCACACATGGGAATAGGTGGAAAGCCTTCTTTTGGCCTCAGTGGGCTTTGGATTAGGTCCCAGGAGAAAAAAAAAAGAACTTCTTTATTTTCTGTGGCCAAGTTAAACCATTAAAATTATTTAAACATTGCTTTTTCCTCCCCTCATCTTACTTCCCTTTGCTTTTATTGTTGCTTTAAACATTTTTTTTTTTTGAATAAGAAACTTTCAATAGGAGTTCATGAGGATGTTTATTCATGGACAGCAGTTTGCATATTTTAGCAAGTAATCTCCAGTTTAATCTTTAGTCTCTATAAGATACATATGTAGTAAATATGCATACTAAATATTTTTAAAAGAAGTTGTTAAAGTGTGTGCACAGTTCTTAAACCTCAAACCTTAAATATCTCAATGATTTACATTTAAAAAAATACCCAAAGGCATCAGACCACATTATGGACTAATAGCCTGCCAAATTTCATTTTTTTGGAAATGTTTGAGTTACAATATATGAGTGTAAAAAGGCAACTGAAACAACAAAATTTGGTAGAGAAAATATTAACCCCAGGCTGAGACCTTGTACGCCAAAAATGTTGACAAAACTTTATACCAACCCTAGCAGGCATGTCATGTTTAATACTGGCAGTATATGGAAAAGAAGTTTGGCAATTTAATGCTTGTATTAATTTGAAAAACTTTTATGCAGTGGGTATAAGCTTTTACATTACCATTCCTAATTTATACCAGCCTTCCTTTTCTTTCTCAAAGAATGAATGAACTACAGTAGTGGGGATAGAGGGGCTTGCAGAGAAATCCCCCAAACATATAAACTAGTGAAGCCATTTGCTGTACCCCACCCAAACCCACATACCTGGCTTGGAGTGATCACCCTTCCATCTGATGGGTAATTCCATTTTCATGCCATTTACATTTCTGGATTATTTTTTCACATAAATTTTTCATAGGAAAGCAAATAGCTGAAATGAAAATAAATCTGTTTAAAGAAATATATGTAGAAAATCTTTATTTATATTGAAACCTCTTCAAATAAATATTCCGTCAACAAACTTGTGCAAAGAATGATAATGTTTCATACTCCACCAAGTGATGAAATACAATGCCAGAAAACAAGTGGAAAAATTTGATGATTGATCATTAGACTCCTTAAGCAAATAAATGTGCACTAGTTAATGATAGTTCCTTGTGATGGGAGTTCAGTGCATCAATGCTCTGTAAGAAAATAAATGAATGGCAGGAGTCAACCAACTCCCTACCCTAACGCTTTGCGTTTTAGAGATCTACTCTCCACCACCAAGTTATCGTGAGAGCTGTGGTGGTTTGAGCTCCCACACTGCTGTACATCAGTGATCAGACTGCAGTGATGGAGCTGTGAGTGCAGCGTGGGACAAGGGGTGACCAGTGTCCCCCAGGGCTGGGCTGGGGTCACACCTCCTACCCAGGAGGGAGGAATCGTGAGGGAGATGTGTCATGACCACATGAGAGCAAGTTATGCCCCGCTGATTACACAATGACTAAAAAGGTTCCTGCTTGATTACTAAACAAACAAAACCACACAAGCCCCCCAGGATCAACACTGGGGCAGCACAGCCCTTTTCCCAGGGTTGGCTTCAATTGATTCAAAACACCTATTCCCTCTCACCCACCCAGGTTGTGTCCTAGGTAGGCACTGGAAATAATTACAAAAGTGATAATACAGCCATTAAATATCTCATTACAGCCAATAGTTGATCTAGGACACATAAAACCCCACCTGGTGTGGGCTGGGCCTTGGTTCTGCTGGTTCCAAATCAAAGCTAATTGACAGGAGTATCTTCCAAGGTTATGGAAACCCAGCTTGCAGTCCATCCTGGCTCCAGACATGAAGGAAACTTGTTTGCATTGCCTAGCAGGACTGTTCATCCTTCGTTTGACTTTCAAAATTGTATCCCTTGATGATGCCATTTTCCAGTGTTGTTGGATTTGAAGGTTTTGCATGAGGTATTTTATTTAACATCAGCTTAGATGCATTATATAGGAAATATTAAGTAATCAAAGTAAAAACAGAACACCTCAGTTTTGACAAAGGGAAATAATTCTGTGAACATGTGTTGGATTGTTTTTCTCTGACAATTTCCTTCATTGAACATTTGGAAATTTTGGAGTATTTTTCCAGTTCGAAACAAAGCCATATTTCAAGACCTTGCATGAGATGGATCTCCTATGTTTGACAGGGCTCTAGTTTCCATCTTTTTCTACTATGAATGGGAAAAAACCCAAAGGGTAAACAAGTGTTCCCCTGCCCCTCCCTCACTGAGCCTTTTAGAAAGTGAGCTCCACCCAAGCCATACCTGCAGTAAACCTGTGCTTTATATCAATCATTCATATTTTCATATTCAATACATGAAATCTTCATGCTCCCTGCACCATTCTCATGCCACTGCTGTGTAAAATCTAAAACTTACTCATCTTCAGTCCCAGCAGAATGACTGAAGGCAGTTATGTTTTCCTTCTTCCATCTCATTTGTTAAACAAGAGGGTACATATAAAATACAAAAATAAAGAAAAATTCAGAAATAATGAATCAATAGATATAGAAGGTATCACTGTGGCTATATAAAGGTGCAAAAGGTAAAGTTTTTTGTTACTTTGGACAGGGACAGAGGAGTGTCACAGCAATGGTAGAATGGCGATTTGAGTTGTCTTGCTGGAAATGTTCAACATCTGTCTCTTCCTCAGACCTGGCGGAATTCATGCCAATGTCACAAAGGCTGGACTGAAGAGTGAGAAAATTGTTATGCCTGGAAATGAATGGAAAAGTCACTCACCCCCAGTCATACATTGAAAACCTGACAGCAGACAAAGAGCAGGCTCTGGGCGACACAAAGCAAGACATACGGACTTCAGACTTCCTGGAATTTAAATAACGTTTCTGAATAATACATGTTTATCTTAGAGATCATTCTTAATTTGCCTGCTTTGAAGCCTTTTGTTCCATTTGCTGCCCTGCACTGCCACGAAAGCCAGGAGCATCTCTCAGAAGCATGGGTGGCTTTTTGTGGTGTGTGAAGCACGTGGGGGGCGCTGGGAGAGCGTTGCTCATGCCATGGTTAATGCTGTGAAGCAGATAAATGGGAATGAAATAACGAGCAGCAGAAAAAGAATAACAACCAGCATCGTGTCTCCCTTCACAGGAGACACAAAGGGATCTTTAAGAATGGTAGCAGTTCCCTATATAAAAAATTTAGTTCACCTCACATGTAAATGTTGATACCATTTTCCTTGAGGTGGTTCAGGATCCTAAGAGGTGACTGCTTCTCCTTCGTGGCTGAGATTTGCACAAGAAGTGCTTCAAAAACTTCTGCTGCCTTTGTGATTCAGTTCAGGAAAAGGATCTTGGATTCTGAGGAACAAAAGCAGAGGAGAAACTTCATTAAAATATGCATTTCTAATTAAAATTCTAACCACTACTAATATTTGTGTATTTTAACAATTAAGGCTTGTGGAAAGGAAAATGTGTGGTCTTCTCCATCATGACAAAAAATACTGACATCCACCTATTACCCTCGTATCTCTTAGTGGCCATGGAAATCATAAAATGCTGCCTCCCTATTTCAAAAGCAAAAAGGCATTTTGCACTGGGCAGTGAAATACAAACATTATTTACTTTTGGATTTCTATGTACCCAGTAACCAGTTACATGTCTGCAACAGCTCATTGGCCTCAACATGTCTGCAACGTGAAACTCATGAATTATGCATATCACTGGTGCCAGCAGTCTTAAAAAGTGATTAAAATTCTGAAGTTTATTTCTCTAGAAACATATCTGTCCCTAGAAGACCTGCAGGAGAGGCTTAAATCCAAAGAAGATTTCAGAAGATCGGATCTACTGGATTAAGTGATTCTGCACCAAAGTCAGTGACTGCATAAACAACACAAATCTTTTCTGAAGGCAGTGGTCATTACACAGGCTTATTCCATAGTTTACTTCTCAGTGCTTAAGATGCTTGAAGAGGAGTTCACATTTACGCAAACTGTTAAATCCTTTTAATTTCAATGTAGTACTTTAATGGACACATTAAAAACATCCTAATACCTATTTGGAATAAATTTTGCATAATAACTGAAACACATTTAAAAAAAAAAAATCAAGGAATTTATATTTAAGGACAGGGTTAAATGAAGATCATACACGTCAGACACAATCCTCCTAACGATTTTCCTAGGACTCCCTTGTTGGCATTCTAGATTACAAATATTAAAATAGCTTTAATTGTTTGGTACATACCACCTCAGTTTGGAGCCAAGAGAGATGATGCTATTCCATAGGTCCCAGTCTATCTCATTCATACAGAAGTTACAATGTGTACTCCAAGTGTGCTAACTTATCTCAAAGTCAAAACCATCAGACTTTTTGGAGGATCAATCCTGATTAACACATTATGTTTTAAGCACTTACAAGACATGAAATTGAATAATTTGTTAGAAATGTGACAAAATAAATTGTCTAATTCTGCATCTGCTATGTATAGCATTGGAGAGGTTGGAAAATTCTGTATCATCCCCCTTGAGAAAACAAAATGAGTTCATCTTATGTTATCTTTTTATTATCTTATTTTCTTGAAAAAGGTTGGGCCATCTTTACCAAAACAGAGGGCAGCAGAGAATGGGAGAAGGTGACTAATTCATGAACCACCCACTTTTCAGGCAGATTGACCTCTTTCTCATTCCATCACCATGGATTTGGGAATGATTTACTCTGCTTTTTTGGTCAAATAGGATCAGTAAGACCAAGTGTATGCACATGTTTTGTAGCAAATATAGTATAACTCCATGCAACCAAGTCCTCGATGCTTTGAATTTTAATCCTCATTACTGGCCAGGATATTTCTTGGAAAAAAATTACATTCAGTGCTCAGAAGAGGTCTCTCCTGCCTGGAAACTGGCAGAGCCCACGGAGGTGCTAAAAGATGCATGAAAACTTCTCTCTGATGTCTCATCTGGACATACACTGGGTCCTTTCTGGCTGAGTTGAAAATAGCAAAGAGAGGACCAACCTGAAATTACACTGCAGGAATGAAATTCTCCAGGGACTATTCTGCTGACAGATCTGTTTCGAAATACTACAAATTCTGGCTGTGTCCCATCACTCTCCAAAAGCTCAAAAGAGCAGATGTCCTGAAGTGGCTAAAGCAGCATGATGACTCCCCCACACCACAGGATCACCAGATGTCCTCTGCAGGCAGCCTAAAGATTGCTTCTCAGTGCTGGGCCAGAGGAAAGAGCTGGGGATCTGGCACAGCTTTAGAAATTATTTCCCTCATAAGTGCATCCTGTGGTTTTTTTTTTTTTTTTTCTTTTCCCCAAAACCAGAGTTGTTTGAAAATAAAGCCTTTAAAACATCCATGCAGAGATGAGTGTGTGGCCTCCCTTTATTTCAAAAATCCCCAAGGCTGGTTGTTCTACACCGCCAGCAAAGTTGGTCCCTAAGCTGGAGGGATCCAGTTTTCTCTGGGCTGTCTGACCCAAATGCCATCAACTGCAGTTAAAAGTGCAAAGACCTTAGAGAAAGGATGACAATACCTCTAAGCAGCACAGTACTGAAGAAAGGAAAGAGGGAGGGCAACAAGTCTCAAAGGAATTCCAAACAAAGTGTAAAGGAGATGAGACAAAGAGAACAGAAGATGCCCCATCTTCTCCCACCTTTGTTTGGAATGGATTTGACAATTAGGGGTGATATTCCTGAGTCAAAACAAGCCTTCTGTTAAGTGTGTTTTACAGACACCCTAGGGATTCTGGCAAAGGGCTCACTTTTTGTACAGTTTATCTGGAACACAAACTTCTGTTTAATCAGATGATGTTAGAAAGTAAGATGAAAAAAAATTTACTCTTTTCTTTTGGTTTCCTGATTCAAGAAAATAGTGAATCTGCACATGGGATGAAGGGAATCTAAACAGAGAGAAATGCTTGAAAATTTAGATCAATGCTAGAAAATGGTTCTAAATATAAATATAATTAAATACATGTCTATATACAGGCCTCCATCTCCACTTTATAAGCAGCAAATGGGTGGCTGGTCCTGTCAAAAGCAGAGCATGAATAGACCTGAAATCTCTACAGTGGATCAGACTAACCAATTTTCACTAAATTAGATTTAAACTGCAATTACAGGCTCATTTTGCATTTAACTGGAGCAGAAGGTGCTTCTAAATATATAGTTCTGATACACAAGTCATCACAGGAACAGTATGACTGGCAATAATATTTTTTTAAAGACAGCAGACATATTCCTTGTATAATAACAGGCCAACATGTATAAATAACTTCAGTTCTGCATAAGATATTGAAGAGGTCAAAGCAATCCTTTTTCCTCTCTCCATCTGGAGTTTGGGTAGGCATCTGAATGAAAGAAAAGCCAGCAGAGACACTCCTTTTTCCTTTCCTTTATTTGGTCCACCCAAGATGGAATATGGAAGAAAAAAAGCCTTAATGTAGTTGTCACTTTGAAATGTTCCAGTATTTTAAATAAGATCCAGAGTCTGGCAAAATTTGTCAAACTTTCCTTTTGAAAACAAGGTGGGTTTCACCTTCAAGAATGTTTCCCTGGGTTGCTCACACAGCTCTGACCCAAAGCTGTGTTAAGTAGCAAGGTAGGACGAGGTGTGCTCCACCTCCTCTTGAAGTGGCTGGAAAGCCTCTCATGGTCTTCAGAGGGCTTTGGCTCAAACTCAGCTCTAAATTTAGGATCACTTGTAATTGTCCTTTTCCCTCCACTAACTGCTCCATCACTTGTTTTGTTTGGTTTTGTAATCAGAAGAGACAGAGAGCTATTATACTCGTTCTTATGTATAGTCATGCTTAGCCCAGAAAAAACACTTTTTTACCATCTTTTGGTATTTTCATTAGAAGAATGAGAAAAAAATCAGAAGCAAACAGCTGAAATGAAGCTGCAGACAGGGGTCAGTAGCTGATGCAAAAGAAGAGGGCATACTCTGAGACAAAGCAGATTAAAGAGAGCAGAGATGATGGAATACAGAAAAATAGATCAAAATTAAGAACACGATTTCCTTGGTTAGAGCGTTATTGAAGTCTTGCACTAGATTTAAATTAGCAAAACCAAAGTCAGGCCTGACTAGGACTCAGACTGGCGTGCTAGATGGTCTAGCCCTAAAATTTGTCTTCTGAGAGGTTTTAAGGACTGATCATTCTTGGTTTTGTCCATTCTCATTCAGCAGTAAGAGCTGAGCCAAGAAATCAGGAACAGGTGAACTCTGCAGGATCTAGTGGGAACACCTTTGTGGGAATTGCTACTATTCCTGGAGCTTTCCTTTCTTAACAAATGATCTCTTTTAAGAATAATGCTTGAAAAAGACTGATGTCCTGAGAGACAAGCTGATCTTGATGTTTTCCCTTGATGCAACTTCAAAGGTGAGATGTGCACTCCACAGTGGGAGAACAGGAGTGCAGTGCAGGTGGGGAGCATCACCTGGCCATGCAGAGCTGCAGGGGAAGGCTTTAGCTCTTGGCTGCTCTTGCACCATTACAGGCAATGCTCTGTACAGGGAAACAGCTCCATGGGCTTGGCAGGTACAGGAGGGGAGAAAGCCCCTGTGGCTGGAGATTCCACAGATAAACCTACATTGTCTACAAAGGAAAAGCCTTTGGCATCCTAGATAATATTTGAGATGAATTAACAGTTTGTTTAATAAAGCTGCAGCCAGACATCTTTAATCCAAACACCTTTGTAGAGCACATTTATATGCAGAGCTGCGGGCAATTACCAAAAGTACTACTCTGTAATAAGAAAATAAAACTCATTTATGAAATAATACACATGTATTAATACATGAAAACAAAGAATAATATACATTTAGATATAACATAAAAATAACTGTACAAGCCAGACACTTTGGACAAGATCTCCTGGATACTTAAAGAGCACAATAAACTTCTGCTTTATTTCTGAATGCCAAACCTTAAAAAAACCCACTCTTGTTAAAAGTCCAACTCCTTATTTTAATTAAATTACCAGGTGTTTATATAATATCATTCTCTTGTGAAACTACAGTAAACAGGAGAGATCCAAGCCCCAGTAAACTGAGAATGCAGGCTTCAGCTGTCAGGATGTCATTGGGAAGCTTCAAGCTGCTCTGTTGGTGTGCTTTGGTACAGTGATAAATGTACACTGAGCATTTGCAGGAAAAGTGGATGAGTTGTAGAATTGCTGAACAACTCATGCTTAAACACGGGGGGGGGGGAAAGACAATGGAAAAGGGGGAAAAGAAGAGGAGTTTCAGTGGAGGGTATCTTATTTTATTATTCTTCTTATGTCTTTACTGGAACACACTAGAATAAATGCTCTGGGCTGTGAAATAACACCATTCGGCACAGAACTGATTAAATTCAGTCAGAACATCTTTTCTGATCCTTTGATTACACTTGAGCAATGTTTGTGCTTATGTCTCTCTTTTTTGGCAGAAAACACCAAAACATGCTACAACATTGCTGCATAACATGGAAAACCTTCTACAGACACACATACACATATATCAAATTCAACAGTGGTACTATAAATAAGAAATTTAAAAAAATGTAGAAACATGACAAAGAAATCTAGGGAAATATGTGTTGTTAAGAAAAATAGGAAGTTTTTTTCAGGAGTAAATTGTCTTCCTTGCAATTCTTTAAGATGGTATGAGCACATTACTAGAATTGTTCCAAAGAGCAGAGTTATTAATACTATAGATAAGACAGAAATAATATATATTGTAATAGACACATGCAAATACACATACACACACTCTACTGTTTAGTATTTGAACACAAAAAAGATAATACAATCAATGCCCCAAAGATAATAAACTCGCTTGCATCACATTGTCTGAGAAGTCACTGTTAAAATCCTTCTATTAGAGATGGATATTTTTATATCAAAGAGTCCATGCACTGTAAATCCAAAGGTTCTTAGGGAAGAGCAGAAATATGCAATGCTGCCAGAAGGCAAAGTGAGGGAGCAGAAGTACCACAGTAATTACAGGTCAATTTTTCTGGCATCAGTCCTAAGCAAAATAATAGAAAAGCTGATAAGGGCTTCAATTAGTATAAAATTAAAGGATGACAATATAATTGGTGCCAGTCAAGATGGCTATATGGAAAAATAAGTCTTGCCAACCATTTTGATGAAGGCAACTACACAGGTGTAAGACTTGCATGAGACATTTGGCTTAGTCCCTCAGTGTAGCCTGATGAAAGCACTGGCACTGAGGAAAGCAGGCTGTGGGCAGAGTGGCAAACCAGGACAATGCAGGCACAAAGCAGAAAGTTCAGCTTCCTGCCTGACACTGCCCCAGAGTGAAGCCAGGCTAACCAGGCTCAGGGAGAGACACAGCAAAGGAGACCAGGAAAAGTCTTTCAGCAGAAGCCATGGCAAGGAACCAGCAACAGGAAATCCTGAGCGCAGTGGCAAAGCCCTCCTAACTTCAATAGACAGAGTTTTTCATACAAAGAACCCAAAACCTAGGAAAATTTTGCAGAGCTTCAAGCAGCATATGTATTATGAGATGTGTGCTTAACATCTGGATGGAGATCAGTGCCCAAAAATTTGAGGTTCAGTCCAGAGTAATGGACAGGTTCAATTCCATTGCAGAGAGAGCATTTGGGGGATTTGTGGCAAAATATATAGACTGATTCCTGAAAGTTGCAACAGGAGAACTGAATCATAGTGCATTCCAAGCTCTACTAAACAACTAAGTCTAGTCCCAACAGATTTTGTGTACGTTCATCACAACACAGATGCTTTCATGTCTCAAGTCTCTTGGGAACACCATGTGTTTTGTCTGTTTTGTTTCTTAATGATTTGCAAACTTTTAAAACTTGGCTGTGTTGCTACTTTGCTTGTGGGTTCAAGAAAAGACAAGAATCCATAAACCTTTGATCCACATGCTACAAATGTACTAGGAAAAAAGAGAAGAAAACACAGTGCTGTCAACAGGAAGATATAAGGGTTGGTTTGTATGAATGGGGATAATTAGTTTTGAGAAACATGATATGGGAATTGTTTTGGTTTTTTCTTTCTGGAAAAAATATATATTTGTGTGAACAATTTTTATGCAAAGTGTTTAGCAGAACATTTTATACCACATTAAATCCCAAAGATACTTTTTCTGATCTCACCACAAAACAAAGAAAGGATGTTGCGTTTTACAGTCAGCTGCAGAAAAGAAAATTGTTGTTAATGTTTTTATTAGCTATAGCTTTAATAATTTAAAATACTATTAGATCTCTTTACAATTACATTTTTAAGTATCACATTTCAGAAAGTATGGGCTAAGAGTTTTGTACATCTCACTTTAAGGAGTTCAGCCTGCCAAAAAGAGAAAGGGAAAAGTTACTTTCAGGGACTTCTCTACCTTGCTGGAGAAGTTTATCCAGCAGACCATGCTGCTGTGGGATAATACAGCTGCTACCCTGGCTGATCCAGCTCAAAAGCACTAAGGGACTGTCTGGGGATAGCAATTCTCCTTCTCCTCATCAACTGGCTGTGAATTTACTCCTAAATAAGAGCTGGGCTCCTGGTCCAAGCAATTGTCTTGGCTCCCTCTATAGTCCAGGAAAGAAATAGGTATTTCTGGATGGCAACTGATCCCATGGATGCCAGCAGTCTGTCTCTGCTGGAGTGACAAGCCTTGATCCCCAACGACTCCAGAGGGAACCTTGATGAGCAGCTTAGCTGGAACTCAAACCTCCAACAGCCAACACCAGGTGAGGTGAATTATATCGAGTGGTACCACTGATACATATATTTAAAGCCAAAATACAACTGCACCCATTAATTTAGCCACGTGGGTCAGGTTTCAAAAATCCAGATAAGCACTGGAGATTTGACTCAGGCTTTATAAATATCCATTTCATATTTGAGTCAAATGTAGCTATAAAGTGAAATGTGAGAACCTTATATATATCTGAGAGGAGTGTTATGAAAATCACTAGCTGAGAGGGCAAAACGAGGGGGTGCTTTATAGATTTGCCTTGGCTCAAGGCAGGCATGGAGCAAGTTTGCATTTTGCCTACAACCCTCTCCAAGGAAATGGGAGGATGGTTGTTCTCAGTTTTTCAGCTTTGGTGCAGGGTCTGCGTAAGCTGAGATTTGGAAATAATTGTGGTAATTGCTGTAACTACAAAGTTAATGCACACAACGTTAATTTTGTTCACAGAGGGCTGTGCCAGTAATGGCACCATCCATCATTTTCTGTTAAAACAGGAACAGGTGTTAATCTCCACTCAGCAATGGGTGCAATGTGAGTGAGCAATAAGCAAAGTGCCAAAAAAGAAAAACCACTGTCAAAGCTCTCTGTCACAGAGAAACAATTTCTAGCAATATCTCTGTAATTGGACTCAACTAAAGAGTGAAAAATGGTTTGACTTTTCAGTGACAGGGATTGTTAATGAATCCAATTTTTCTCTTCCACCTTGATTAGCTTTCTGTAGGAAGATCCATTTTAGCTCCGTACAATGTAGCTTAGGGCAACAGACACCCAGCTGCTATAATCTTGTCAGTACTCCCACTTGCAGAAAAGTAATTTTTTATTTTCTTCTTAGATAGGCTGCTAAACTATTACCAGATATTCAAACATAATGGAAAGCAGTGCAGAATAGAATTTAAATAGGACTTCAACAACAAATTTGGTATTTTTCTAGTTTTAACATCAACCTTATAAGATTTTAAAGTGCTTTGTACATCCTGTCCTCCCAGGCACAAAATCTGTCTTCCCAGGGTTCTGAATATTCCCTGTGAGATACCTTTGGCACTACAGTGTTGGTTCTTCTTCTCAGTTCCATACAATGCTACTTTCCAGTGCAAGAGAATAGCCAAAGTTTCCAAAGGTTGACTGTGCAAACTGGTTCATTCAGTAGCACTCAATTTCTCATCAGGGCTTATTCTAAGCAGGTAGCAAAGCATTTGCATTGAAAAATCAACTCTGAATTGAAAAATCAACACACATCTTTCATTTATCAGACATTTAATTTAAAATCTGATGTTAGTACTGGAGATTTCAAAAGAAGAACTAAAAATGAAAGTTAGGGTTTTTTTTGTTTGAGAAAATTATTAAATGTGAAATCTGTAAATCACAGAGATGGCCTTAGTGCTGACAAACAGAGAAACCCCAGGAAATTCAAATGCAAATTCCACATTCCTTGTCAAGAAAAGAAACCTAAAAGATAAGAAGAGAGGTCATTGTCCATTTTTTCCTATGCTCTTTTAATATAAATGCCCATGTGCTAGGTAGTAGAAGGTAGCATAATATGCTACCACTCTAAATGCACCCTTCATAATTATTGTTAGTAAAAATGTTTTAAAATGACTGCAACTTCATATTTCACAATTTGCATAATTTTTGTATGTCTTTCAGCTGCTGAATTTATTTTTCCAATTATTATTTCTTTTTCAATCATAAGCTTCTATGCACAGGTAGATTAAATAAAAGAAATTGTGTGTGGATTGTGAGCTCTCATTATACAGAATGTTCCTCTCCCTCTGGCTTTAGAGATAACTTTCCTTTCTACTCTGCTCCTGTAATTAGTTTTCCTGAATATATTACATATCATTGCACAAATTTGAGGGGAGCATTTGTTGTAAGAAACACAGAAAACACATACAGAGCACTGTAGGATTGACAGAACAGCATAGCCCAATGTAAAAAACCCAACAGCACAGTAATTTTTTTAGGGTTATAAAGCTTTTGGACTCATGTATGTTTCAATGCTGTCTTTGTTTTTACTGCTTTTCAAGTCATCTTTAAATTATAAAGAATTAAACAGAAGTTGTGTATTTCTTTATGCTGTTGTGGTATAGATTCTCAAATGGTAGTTCTAATCCAACAACTACAACAGTACTGACTATCCTTTCTACGGTCTTAGGAGACAAATGCAATTTTAGTTCATCTCTCCTGTTACCATTTGCAGCTCTTTGGTGAACTTGAAACTTATAAAATTAACAATAACATTCTCTACATTATACCCTGATTAATTATCAAATGCACATGCTCCAGGTTTGGAAGCCATTTTTTCATTCTATTTTGATCACTTCATTTTTTTTTTTTTTTTTTTTTTTGTCGGAATTAATTTTAAAACTTGAGCTGGCAGCAGCCTGGTGACACCGGCTGGTTGTTGTCACAGCTGCCCACAGGGGAGCGATGGGCTGTGGAGCCCCACATGGAATCTTGGCCCTCAATTAGTGTTGCAAAAAAGAAATCAATAAAGTGAGAGAGAATTTTTGATAATTTGGTGATATGAATAAGGACAAGGTCATTAGATATGAAAGTTTGGGTATAATACTGAGAACCCTTATGGATATAAGTCAATTACGTTAAAAAAATAGCCTTTTGGAGTCAAAGGATGACCCCACAGAAATCCATAGTAACTCTTCCAGTCTTATGTGGGGCCTGGATTTCATCTTCAACAGCCAGGAATACCCTACAGCAAATATTTTCATCTGTGAAGACAGAAAAGGAAAAAACAATTTAAGTATTCCTAGCATACAGGGTGAATGGATTAATGACATTACATTATTCAGAATATAATTAAATCCTGACCTTTATTTTTAAAAATAGTGCAACCATGTGTTTATATGTGGAGCTAAGGCACTTCTTCCCTTTTTTTAAACATTGCATGATGACATCAGCTAACACTGCATCACTTCTCAGGGATTCTGTGCAGAATCTTAATGTTTACACTAACAACGTAATTTAAGAAAGTATATTATGTAAATCCCTGAATCTCCTAGGGTCTAGGACTGAAATGTAATGCTAATTTGATTTAGTAATTTGTTCTCTCTCCCCAGAAACACACAATTACTGCTTTTGAAAGACTTTTTTCTTTTTCCATCACGCTAGGACTAAATTGAAAGCTGAGTCGGCAGCAAAGCCCAGGCTGGGAACATAGAAGAGCTCTGCTACTCAGGCTCTTTACAGCCAGAACACAGAGTGCAGGGAGATTTATTTCTCAAAATGGAATGTTCATTATCTCTTTTTTTTCCTTTTTTTTTTTTTAAAGCAAGAAATGGAAACAAAATAAGTCTTCTTGAAATTCCATAATAGAAATCTAAACGTGAAATGCGAGCTGAAAACAACGCGCCTCTCTGTGTGTGTCTAGAAGAGAGAGGCCTTGTAGCTCTGTGCATGTCTGTCTGCAGGAGGGAGGTTGTGTGTCTGTGTACAGTAGTGTAGAAATAGTTCATCAAATGAGTGGTTTCCTGTCCTGATCTGTAGATTCTCTTTCTTCCATGAAAGGAAATGGAGATAATTGATCTGACTTCCATCAGCACATAAAAGACATTGTCGGCAATTTGTTTTCTGAAGGGCTGCTTAAAGACACGGTGATGTGGCGAGCAGGGCAGATCACCCACGAGCTCTGCAGCAGTCCCAGATGCCTGCTGGGCACACCCAGAGGACCAATACATTCCGTCATTTGCAAAGTATGACTTTCCTTTCTTTCTCTCTCTCCCTTGCCCCCTCTTTCTTCTCCTTTAAGGATACACGATGTCCCTCCAGGTTCTGCAGTCTGGGTTTGATTAAATAATTATAAACTTCAAGCAGCAGATCTATCATTTACATTCCTGAACATGCCAACATGTGCCTTTTGTGGGGATGCCAACCAATACCAAAGCTTCAGTCATTATTGTCATTGAAAATACAGTGGTTCAATGTTTGTGCTATTTCCTGGATTTTGGCAATATAATGTTGCCCAGCAATTTGCTGTTAGTGCCAACAACACTAAAGAACTTCATAATAAATCCTTTCTATATTTACTCAGTCCACCACTGTGTCACTGAAATTAGCATTTTACGATCTTATGCTCCAAGGAACCTATTTTCTCTCTTTTAACTCCATGCTATTATGAATCCCAACAGAAAATCCTTCAAAGCATGGTTTGCTTCAGTTTTTCTGTATAAGGATTGCTGTCAGTCATGTTTGTTTTCTGAAAAGATGTGGAGCTTGCAGCTTCATGGAAGATGATAGCAAAGATAAACCAAACTAACAAACAGGACAGAGTGTTTAATTTAGAGATGTTACAGAGATTGCTTTAAAATGTCAGATGTCTTCATGCAGCCTTAAGTACAGGAGACAAAATTAACAGAAAAAGATACCAAAAATATAACAGGACCAGATCTTTCTCTGAGGTCCAGATGAGCCAACTCTGCTCATGTGAGTGACAGGCAGAGTAAAGACAGAGGGTTTGTCTTCTTTGAATTAAAATATCATGATAATGGAAGAAAACAATAACCAATGTAGGAGCCTTAGCAAAGGAGTGTTCTCAGGGATACTCCAGCCAATGCACCCTGGAAACCATGGGATCACTGGGGCTGAAACACTGCTGTAACTGGGCAATTCATCCCTTTGCTTGCAATGGTGTGGGAGAGAATAAAACAGTGCCTTTTGCACTGAAATTCTCAGAGGGACTTCCCTGTGAACCCTGAGTTTGGGATGCAGTCTAGGTGCTCAACATGGGGCCAAATTCCACTCCTGTGTTTGGTCCAAGCAGAGGAGCAGCCAGTAAATGGATTGAGGAGAGAATGACAAGCACAGATTTTCTAGGAAAAGGAAGAACAGGTTTGATTACAGGGGAGAGAGAGGGCAATAGTTTTTGCCTTGGCAGTGAGGGAAGTGAAAGCAATGCTTTCTGAAAAGAGGAGGATGACTGGACAAAAGCAGGCTTGGGAAGAGGCACACCAAGTGACTCACTGCAGTTGTGTTTTTTTGTCACTGTATTAGAGGGAAGCTGGATTTCTTTGACTAATGGGAAGCACATCACTGCTGTCCTCTCATAACGCCAAACAGCTCAAAAGATTTTGCTGAATATCCTGTCATATAGAAAAACCCACCAGAAAAGCCCTGCTGCCCCGGAGCGGGTTATTTTGGAGCCGTGCACGTGTGTGTGCGTGGCCACAAGGCCGGGGAGGAAACTGCTCTGTAATCTCAGCCCTCGTGGCCAAGGCGGCTCCCACAGCCCCGAGTGATGTGGGTGCACACCAGCTGAGCTACAGCTCCCTCAGACACAACCCCTCCTTAGGAAAATCCATGGCAAAGCCATTTAACCCCTCCCGCCCTGGCCCCTCGCGGAGGGACAAGAGCCACGGCTGCACCTGTGGGATCTGCTCGAGCAGTTTCCTTAATCACAGCTCATTTTTAACAACAAGGATACCTCTCAGGGAAAGAAGAAACTTGCATGGCAAAAAGAGAGCATCTGACAACATAAAAATAGGGTTATTTGGCTCCCCATCTCTCAGGGTGGGTCCCAGGGGTTGCAGTGGTGCAGCAGCCACTCGAGGACACTCTCACTGCTCCAGCAAAGTGGGGCAGCAAGGGAATGGGAATTGGTGATTCTAAGAGGCTGCTAAGGCTGGAAACTGCCTGATCTCCAGGTCAGAGAGAAATTTTGTAAGCAACTTCCAGGCATAATCTGTGTTTTGCTCCCCATGGAGCAGGCGACAAAGCAGGAGTTTCACACAGTGAGTTGAGCACTTGCACTGAGCCACCTATTGAGCTGCTGTTTCTTACCTTTAGTAATGTGACAGACCCATCTCATTACAGAGAGAAAATATTTCAGCTGCCTGAGTTGTTAGGGCAGCACCCTACCTTTTTCTCTGTTTTAGAGTTTTGTCTTATTTGTGTAACAGTAGTAGTTTTATAAGTTTGGTTTAAGGCCCCCGAGGTGATGGAAGGGTGTGTAATAAACACAGAAAACAAAAATGTTCTTGCCATGCTGCCTGCACAGCTGGCTGGCTCTGTAGTTCTGTATGTCAAATGTCATACATGCATTAGGTGAAAACATGGCACCAGATATACAAAAGTGCCAAGTTTCTGCCTCTGCTGGGTACTCTTCCCATGGCAGAGGTATTAAAACTTCTAAAAACTCTGGGAACTTACCATATAAAACAATAAAATGAAAATAAAAATAACCCAAATGCAACCAAAATCATTCTGTTTTTCTGTTTCTGCATTTTCTACTTTAGATGCACTGTTCAAATTCTTTCCTGGGTTAAATCTGTCAAGTTCAGTGTGTCACTGCTAGAATTTACATGGCATTTCCGTTACCCTTATAAAATAAATCAATCTCAGGAATAAAGCAATTTCTTCTGGCGTGATGTTCTGTTTTGGCTGAGCTGTGTTGGCTCTTTCCTGTCAGCACTGGGGGCACAGGTATGGAAAGCTGGGACATGGGGATGGGAACTTGGGACAGGCTGGTACATCTGGGTAGAGGTAGCCTGGGTGAACAGGCTGGGCTGATTTCCAGCTCATTGGAGCAACTTCCCCCTGAATTACATGATGAGCCTACACATTTTACAAGTTTAAACAGCATGGCTGAGCCCTAATTCTGTAGGCTTGTGGTGTGACCAGAAACCACCTCCTTTTCTGCTTCTGATTTTCCTCAGTAGTAAGGAAAACTGAGTTACAAGAACAATATTTCACAAAAAATTTCTTCTAAAAGTATTCTAGCAAAAACATCCTGAAACTAGTAATCATCTACTTCCTTTTCTAAGTTTTTTTTTTGTTCTGAGTTTTAAGGTGTTTTTTTTTAAAGTGTTTTGTGCCCTTTAATTTAAGATTAAAACCAGAATAAAAATTATTACTGAAAACAGAAAAAAAGTTTTGCCATCTAACTTGTGATCAAATTACTACTCAATAAGTTACTGCAGTTACAGTAGTCCTTCCCTTAATTTGTTACTAATGACAGGGAAAACATCTATAAAGCAGGTTCTGAGCTTGTGAAAATCTGAATATAAGCAACTAGAAAAATAAAAATGTACGGAGACTTTTCAGATCCTCCAAGATACTGGGGAACACAACAGATTGCAACATTGTTTTAATTTATTTTGTTTGCTTCCATCTCTGAGCACTACACTGTTGGCTTGTCGTGATGCTGGATTTATTTTATATTTCTATGTATGAAGATCACTTCTCTACTGATGTTTTCACTTATGGGATCTCATTCATTTCACAAACCACGACTTCAAGGATGATAGAAAGGTCTTTGAAAGAATGAAATCCCTATGATGAGTGTGGCAGTGACTGTTCTCACACTGTCACCACTGGGAGGTAATTTCCTCAGGATGGTTTTGGCCACTGCTCCTGGATTGACATTTTAGGCAGAGTGGCAACAATACAGGTTGAATTGTACCAAAAGTCCATTGTTAACAGTGTGCAAATGCACTTTTAAGTGATGTTGTCCTTCCATCATCTTTGACATTACTCAATCATTCTGTACAAAAAGCAAAGCAAGATTAAACAAAATGTTTTTTTCCCAGTGTGCCTGGCAGGAGTCTGCTTGACATAGGAATTACTTCTGCCATGATCATCATTAAATAATATTGCTGCAAGCAAAAATTACATTGTGCAAACCAAATAAAACCAAAACAAGCCCTTTTCATCCCTTAGAGTTCCAAATTCACGTACTCACGCTTCAGGAAAGAACTGTAAAAAATCTGGTTTGCTGGCTGGGTGGGTCTTCTCTGGCACTGTGTCAGATCATGCCTATGGGATTCTGCCATGTTTGCTGGTTTTTTCACTCAGCTAAAGAGAAGAAAAAATATGTGGAAGATGAGAGCAAAGGGCATCCTACAAAATAAAATCCTTTCATCATTAACTTTCTCAAAAAAGACAACTAGATGTAAGTGCAAGGCGGCAGTAAGTGAAACGGAGTACAAAACATCACAGATTAAAAACACCATGTACACAATCTCAGAGCTGTTTGAGGCTTCAGCCCTTTGAGGGGTGCAGTATGCAGTCTGTGAGGGGGTAAATGGAGAAAATATATAAGTGATGTTGTGACCCACTGATTTATGGGAGAACACCTGTTTTACCTCTTCGTGCCATATTTTCATTGATTTACTTGAAAACTTAGTTTTACATCTTTGTCTTTTGACTGTGCCAGTGAATACACCAGGAGAGATTACAGATGTGCCACTGAGTACCCTCAGCCCTCATTCAGGCACACAGGACTGCAATAAAGTGGTAGGTGTGGGTTCCCTCACCATGTGGTTCTGGAAAACATTTTATTCTGGTCCAACAAATTAAATGGAGAGTCTACTGACTTCAAGTACTTGTGATTTGGCTGTTGGCACTGGCTGCACATTTTATCAAGGGCTTTCTAATCTGTTCTTGCACGGTTGAGATGATTCTTCAATTATCTTCTGCACAGATTGTTTCAATGGACCTGATTTATTTCAGGACTGTGAGAACTCTAGGGCTGAAACAGTACATCAGCTCTTACAGGCACCTGAGTCTGCAGCAATATGTGTCAGGAGAGCCAGGAGTGTATTTATTGGGACTGCAGTTGTTTCTCAAGAACCACTAGAAAACAGAAGATGAAAGACCAACATTACAATGAACTTCAGTAAGAAAGCAATCCATTGATGGCACTACTTGCCAGGCCTATCTCCTCATGGTAGCAGAGAGCTTTCTAAATTGACAGCCAGGATCTTTTCAGAAAAGGCTTGCAAAGCATGTCACAGAAGAGACGTTCCTGAAACAAAGCTCCCAGAGGTGCAGCATTGCCAGCCTGGCATGGAAGGAAACACTTCCCCCCAGCTCCCAGCGAGGACGCTGGCTTGTGCCACTGCTGAAGGCAGTACTGGGGAGCCTCGTCTGCCCAACTCACTAGCTAGCAGTGACTAATTTCCAGCTAGCCCCAAGCATTCCTGAGAAGCTGCAAGACTCCTGAAGGTCCCTGCAGGTGATCAGGGTGAGCAGCACCTGCCCCTGGTCCCCGAGGGACCCCTGAGGGAAGCAGAGCGTGGTGCTGGCGCATTTGGGCAAGAAGGAGTCGACACTGACCCCGCAGCAGTCCAGCTGGGGAGAGGGAGCAGGCAGGAATGTCAGCAGGCAGGGCTGGAACACCGTGTGTTCCAGTAATTTGGGATGACAGGGGAGACATTGCAGGTTATTATATCTAGCGCACATTGGAGCTTTGTTTTGTCTAACTCGAGCGATATTCTGGGGCTCAGGACTCTCGCCCCAAAGTCTGGGAGGAAGCGTGGGGGGAGAAGAAAAGGTAGCAAGGAGGAACAAAACCACTACTATATTCACACTGGCCCAACACAGAGACCAGGCCACATTTGGGACTGATTTAGAAAGCTATTTGGCAGCATCTGTGGAAAAACGGAAGATCAAATGATACCTTTCTCTAATCTAGGTGATTTCTGCAAGTTGAATATGAAGCATCCCAATCAGCCACAGTGATAGCCACTCTGCTGTTGAGCTCAGATTGTCTCCGTTTGATGTGTGTGCACGTGGATGTATACATCCATATCTAATACTTATCAGCTGGGCCTCAAAAAATGCCCTTACCAGTAGGGCTTTGAAAATTTTACAATGGGAAGAGATGGGAATCCTGTCTGGAATAATGGGAGCCTGTAGCAATATGGCCATTTTAGTCACTGTTGGAGTCCAATAGTGTTAGAGGAGTGAAGCCACTCTCCCCATAAACACCTGAAAAATAATTGGGTTAAAATAGGCATAACAGCCTTGACACCTGAGTTAGAGGTAAAGCACCACTAAGGACTTCTGTAGGACTGAGCAGAAGAACATCAAGGAAGAGACAATCCCCTGAGATTATTCCTCAAAGACCATTCCTCCCTCATGCTGTGATGACTTCCAGAAAGTGAATATTCTTAAAGACAATTGTTCTGATATGAAAAGAAAGCAGGACACAGAGGTATTGCTGTCCCAATACAGGACAGAGCTGTAGCCTGTGTGTTTTTATTAGGGCTGAGAGTTTAAGAAAAGAGCCCTGTAATGTGCATGTCCCCCCGGTGAGTTTATGCACGCTCCCACAGCTCTAATAAAAACATATGATGAAGGTAAATTAGGGCAGACGACTGCTTCTGTCAACACTGAGCAAACAGCATCTTTACGGTTTATGTGTGACTTAGAATTCAAGAATGCAGACTTTGTTTTTCATTGATGGGCTTGTTGAAGAAAATTCTTTGATAGTTCCAGAGGAAAAAGAAATTATATAGAAATGTGAAGAGATTAAAGCAAAGAAAGAGCCTTGACATCAGACGGGAGCTTGTTTGATTAGGTCACTCTATAGACGAGAAATAATTAAAAATAAAGAAGACAGATGGAGGATGTCAGGTGCTTAAAACAACATCTCGAGTCTACCCGTGCTAGTGCTCATGTGAGCCAAGGCTTCAGGCTTCACAGATGTGGAGCTTGTCTTTTGGCTGAGGGTCTCAGCAGGATGAGGAGAGGCACCAGAACTCGGTGTGAGCAGAACGGAGCTCCTACAAGTCTGACAGCAGTGAGGAGCATTTGCTGCTTTAACAAGCAGAGCAGGAGCTTTGCTGACACAGTTCTGGGGCAGGCAGACAAGCTTGTCTCTAGTCTGGTTCCCTTTTGCTCCTCACCTGCTGCTGATTGCTCTGCCTGTGCATTAATGAAGTGGTTATTTGCCTTAAGGAGCAACTTGTTGGCTTCCCAGGGGAGCTGCTCCCGCCTGCCTGGTGGCTGCAGTGACGTGCCAGCAGCCGGGCAGGTGGTGGCAGATCAAAAAGAAAAACTCCCACAGAGCTTCTGGGGATTTCCTCACTAATATGCTGATACATACATTAGCTGACTGACTGACACTGCCTAAATATTTGTCCTTTACTGCTATGTTTGGCCGTGATTTTACAGCAACTTTGGTGGTTTGTGATTTAGCCCACTTTATGCATGTGCTGCTTTGACTTTCGCTTGCTGTCCATCTGCTAACCACCCCTGCAGGATTACAAGGGTTGACATCAGGCCATTTCACCTGAGTTTTCTCTTTCTCAGTGAGAAACAAATGAGTTTTCCTGTCCCACCTGAGTGCTGCAGCCAGTAACAGAACATTAATGGACTTTGACAGAAGCTAAGGACTGCACTCTTATATTTACCTTGCACAACACTGGATATTAGCCCAGAAGCAGGAAGGAGTTCTCAGCATCTGCACATCTCTGCAGAAGGTATTTGCATGTTTGCTAAGCTCCTACTGAACAGGAAAGCCTGGGAATGACACAAATAAGCTACTGTTTCCCAGCCAGCACCAGGTTCAGATACAGCCAGAGTTGAGGGCTGCTCCAAAAACGACCAAGACAGAGCAAGACTGTTAGAGGGAAACAAACCAGAAATATGTGTCTTTTCACTGTAGCCACTTAAACACTTGATGCTTAACTAGGAAAGGCAAACAGGTACCACGACTGTTCAGGTGATACTGGAAATACACATAATTTAAGTATCTTCCCCAATCTCCATTTGTTCTCCTACATAAAAGGAAACAGGTAACTTCCTTTTTTAAAAGTCAACTCAATTGGATCATGCATGGTGTTTAACTGCAGTGATAAATACAGATGGTTTAGGAATTCAATTATATTTAAGTTCTTCCCTAATAAAGCTAGAACAGCTGGTTGCCAGATCCTCAGAGTGCTTCGACTTTGTCAGGAGCATCCAGCATATTTTAAAACCATCTCTTGACCCTGCAGAGGAGGTCAATGTTTCTCCTGGCAGCCCACTAGTTATTTTTTAAGTGTCTTGATTTTTTTTCTGTGGCGTAATGCAATTTTACTCATTATCACTACAGATGTCAGAGCAAGACTAGCAAGATTACAGCAGTAGCTGGAGCATATGGTTGAGTCATATGAATAATAATCATAAATCCTTTTTGACATTGGCCCATTATTACATCCTGATCATGTCCCCTTGGAATCTCTTGTTTGGTGTAATGTTTAAGTCATTATAAGGTATCTCTGGAGGTCTGGATTTATAGAGCTCTCTATTGGAGAAACACAGTATTAGCAGTATGTTTATACAAACATAAAACACATGAATATTATATACCAATATATCTACATGGAATGTTTATGGAGACATACAGGAGAAGCCATTAATGACAGGCAGTCAAAAAAAGAAATGTTCCTGATGACATCTCAAAATCAAAGTGTAAGTCAGGATGACAGAGATGTTGCCTGAACTGGCTGTTAAGAGAAAACCAAGTATACGTGTAGAAAGAAAAGCAACCTCTTGCACCTCCCACCCCAGATGTAGCAGGGATACCCTAAAACTGAGGCTTTTTGATTAAGAATGAGGCAGTCTTCCCTGAGACATGTAATAGCCAGTTAAAAATCCTGCAGGCTAAATCCAACACAAACCTGTTAAGTGAGCATCATCAGCAGCACCATTGACTTAAACATGTTTGAAATTGTTTGGTAAAGGCCATTTCCTCAGTCAGGGCAGATTCTTTTTCCAGTGCCCTCCACTCATCTGTCCCTTCTCTCTTTGAAAGTTCCTGGTGTCTGAGCCTGTCTCTGCTGGTGTTGGGGGCAATGCACTCCCAGCCTGCAGAGATGTTCCCTCTTTGCTCTCCTTCCCTCTCTCTCTTCCTCCCATTTTGTCCCACTCTTCTTGCTGCTCTGTTTCTAAAGAAGGAGGATATTGACAGGAAATCCATATTGTTCCAGAACTATTCAGCCTCATTTTACAGTGTTTCCTCCTTTTTTTTTACCTAAGCCCCTATGCTGAGTGTACCAGCAGGAGCACTCGTTTATTTTAAGCTGCACCCCAAACACAAGTTACACCAAGTTTTATGCCAATCTTCTCTACAAGAGAGCCAAGTGGCTAAACCCTGACTGCCTCACAAGTGGGAGGGAGCCCACAATCTTGATTTGAAAGCATTTTAGTTGGAAAGGACCCCATCTTTTTGTTTCAAGTACAAATGTGATAAACAGAATAAAATTAATCTAAACAGAAAAATACAATAAAAGTCAATATCCAGGTCTGACCATCTGTCCTGACCTTGACTGGAAGATAAACCAACTTCGTACAGTTGTGGTCATTAAACACAACAAGGCAAAGACCTGAAAGCTTAAAATGGTTCAACATATTTCTGTTGGAAAAGCAGCCTTGCTATTGAATAAAGCGTAGGAGTGTTGTGGGTTTATTCATTTTTTCTTGGTAAATGGAATACTTATTATTATTGGGAATTGTTTCCCAAGAGTCAGCATCCTCCATTTTTGTTTCTTGCAAATAAGTGAAATATTTAGGCTTTTGCCAATTAATAGGGCTTTTGGAAGTTCTTCCCATTTGAAGAAAAGAAGCAGATTGTGATACACAGAAGTTATCCAAGAGGATACTCCAGACAGATGCACCAGAGATGACATCTGTCTTGTCATCAGTAAAAATGATACAGAGCATATTGCTAAGTTATTCAGCAATTTCCAAAGAATCCTCTTTAATGCACAATAAGAAACAGATCTTGGTTGTCTTTTCATGGATGTCAGACTTAAACAAAAACACAGAAAGCACTTGCAAGCATTACATGGTGTGAAAGGGTACTTTCAAGTACAGGCCTATTAACTGAAACATTCTGCTATAAGATATCAAAAGGCTGCCTATTTGCCACAAACTGCACAAAGTTATACTCATTTTTCTTAGTGGCAGTAAGTGGTTTTAATGCAAGTAATGGAATTTAAAACCAGAAAGTCCTTATTACAATTCAGAGTGCCCTTTGTCCTTTGATAATGAACACCATATTAGCATCTTGAAGAAAACCCAAAACCTTAAAACAGGATATGTTGTTTCAGCATTTAGAACTAAGTGACCAAAACTTTACTACTGGAAGTCAATTGCATTCAATTGCATATAGACAAAAATCTAAAACCAAGTTGCAAACTCTCAGTTATGCCAGCAGTAAGAATAAAATGAAGGTAGACAAACATATTATAAATTAAAAAGCGATAACCTATGTAAAAAAAAAAATTAACCTGTGGTATTTGGTATAAAACTATTTTATTTGCAGCATTAGAAAAATATAATAGGGAAAGGAAGGAGGGAAAGGTAAGGACAGGCAAAGCAAGGGAGTGTAATGCATGAAATGCATCCAAGGAGCTGCTGGAACCAAATGTGTTCCAATTTTAATTATTCTTACCATAAAACTCCCTTGGCTAGAAAATGAAAGCAAAATCTTAAAATTAAAAAAAATATTTCAGCCAAAAATGCTGATCAGGGAAATTCCATTTTTAGCATGGATAAAATTGATTATCGTGGTAAAACAGGGCAGTATTTATTTGTAAAGCATGTATGGTGTTCAATGAAACCTAAAAACTTTTTGTATCTAAAAAGTAACATGAAGGTCTAAGCACATTTCCCAAGTAAACAAGCTCTGTAATACAGGAAAAAAGGAAGGGAAACAAATTTTCCTTCCCACCAAATCAGTGGATAAGGAGTACTCATTGGGTCAGAAACTTCAGTTAAATGATAATGCTATTTGCAAACTATTTAGACTACATATGCCTGGTCCTTCTAATCTGTCTCTCTCTCTGCCCTTTTCTTAATTTTTGGTTTCTGGCAGGTCAGTAGAAGTCCCTGATGTCCAAACTACGGATGCCTGGCACGACACAAAGCCACTGTGATTGCTCACCCTCCTTGGCACAGAAGGAAACGTCTTGCACAAACAACAAAAGCAAAAAGAAGGACACGAACCTGAATTCCACAAGTCTCCTCAGAAGTCCTTGCACTACTTTTGAGGTATCCACAGAAGACAGCGAAGTGGAGCAAATCCATTGTCTGCCCCTGTGCACTGCTTAAAAGACACCCAAAATTTCAGAGCAGTTGAGACTCACCAGCTTCTCCAGCCCAGCTCTGTTGGCTTCAGAGCCCTCCCGAAGCTCTGGGTTGCTCTGCTCTGGACCTTACAGCCACCCAAAGGCTCTTTTGGTGATGTAAAGTGCTGTCAGGTGTGGCTGAGTTACACCCACAGTGCATGCAGTGAAATCAGCTGAGTCCTTCCTCTCCTTCATTAAAAATCACCACACCATACCTCCTATAGGATCTGTTTGCTATTACTGACATAGCACAAACTAGTGAGGAACCAAACTACCTAATAACACCAAAACCATTCAATTATCATTTAAAGATTGAGAACCAAACACATGAAATTATCAGTTAAAGATTGAGAATGCCTTTTACAAGAGTAAAACACAAATGCTAGAGGAACGTATTTTTGCCCCCAGAATTTTGATTTTGTGTCAAATTTGAAAAATGCTGTGGTTTATTGAAGATCAGAATGAGTTACCATTTGTTAAGAATATGGCATTTTGAAAACTAAGCATGAAAAAAAAAGGAAACTGTGAATACTGATTAGCTTAAGAAATGGAAAATGTGAATAGTAACCAACTCAAACTAGTTTCAGATGAAAAGTCTGAGGTAGAATTATTCATGAAAGTATATTCTCTTTTATTTTGTCTACTTCACTTATAAATCAGGCAAGTAAAAGGCTATTCAGTCCATCTATTTCCAGATTATTCCAGTGCTGCATCATTTCACCAAATAGGAAAACTTCCCTTTATTTTTTGCTATTCTCCTGATTGAATTCATCCCCAAAACACCCACTGCCCAAAAAGCTGTCTACCAAAGGCTGCCAGAGGTGCACAGATGGATTGGAGTGGAACAGAAACCCCACTGTAACACACAAAACTGCCCTGCAGGGAGTGTTGCCACAGTCTTTGCCACTGTTTTCTAAAGGACTAAAGTTGCTAAGGAGAAACAGAGTGATTTTAGGAACAAAATTCCATTTAATTGTGGTGAAGTCTCATTTGAATGCTCCCTGGATCATATTTAAGTTTCCCATCAGCAATGTCCTGCTGTGGAGGATGACAGAATTACAGGGAATAAATGTCACAGTTCCCTCGGTTATCTGTGTGACACTGGAATGAAGTCAAAGGAGGTTTCTGGGGCACAAACACACCCAGACATGGAAAAAAAAATCTGGCCTGGGCAGCGGAAGCTCACCTGGTGCCCTGTGGGTTGTTCAGGTTATTCCATCAAAGAGTACCAATTTTGCACCAGAGATGGATTCAATCTTTGCACATTTCCAGCGCCAGGGGAGAGCAGGGACAGAGGTGTGAGCAAGGAGCAGGGATCCCATGGAAGTGCAGAGAGGACACACAGGCTGAAGGGCAGCTCTCTCCAGTCCAGGGTGATGCTGGGGTCACTGACTTGGATCAGTGTCCAAACAGCAGAGAAGACTCCTTTCCCTGAAATGCTGTGCCCTGCAGCAGACACTACCATGCTTCGAGGACATTCTCCCCAAGTCACTGCAAGCAGTTGCTGCCCTGGCTGTCAGAGGAAATAGTGCTTGGAGGTGAACCTTTTGCATAAAAGTGAGCAGTAAATTCTGCACGACAACCTGGAAAAAAATGGACACATGAGGAAGGAGCAGGAAGCCAAGCTATTATATCAGCTGCAACCCAGCAATGAGGAGAGAATTGGATGCAGCTTGCCATTAATGACCAAAGCTCTTATATATTTAACAAAATGATATTCAGTGGAAGATAACATTCTTCTACCAGCATCTGGATTGCTCAAAATAATGTGTAAATCTCTGAAGATTTACAATTAAGAGATAAAGCTATGTTTATGAATGCCTGTGAATTAAAGAGTGTCTTTGATTCTCCTCGCAATATGATGCCATCTTGCCATGATGAGATTTTTAAGTGCTTGTATAATTTTCAGTATTATCCTTAATGGAGGAGGTGTACAAGCTCCCTGAAAAGATTATAGTCTGTATAAGCAAAGGACAATAATAGTGCCTGTTGGAACTAATATTTCTTTATAAGCAGTTGAAATATTTATTGCCAATCAGCTATATATGGCTTTATAGTAACTTGAAAGACAAGCCAGCTCTGCACAGACACCAGTAAGGGTATGAGAGCTTTCTTGTCATCAGCAAAATGATATACAGCAAACTATTGGATAATTCAGCTAGAAATGCTCAGAGATCACCTTTACAAAATATGAAACAGAACCCTGAGTCTTTCTTTGATGTTAAGGTTTTACAGAGCAACAATAATGTGCTCTGGATGAAGAGGGACATCGCTCTGATAAAATACATGATATTCAGTCCTACATACCTTCTCAGCCTTGGAACACTGCATTCTCTTTACAAGACTATTTTTTAGTGCTATAGACACTTCAGAAGAGCAAAAATGTGATGCATAATAAAGTTGTGACACACAGAAGAGTAGTAAAAGACTAGTCCATATTTCCTGGCATCAGCCAACTGACAGGGTTAAAAAGGTTAATACCCTGACACAGGACACCAGCAGCTACTGTTATATGGGGAAATCTTTTATTTTTTTATGTTACTTGTCATAAGGAAAGGGAAAGAACATCTTAAAGCTCTTTAACTCAAGCCACACATCTTCAAACAAACAACTTTAAAAAAAATTCAGATCCAATAGAATATTTATTTAGTTTTCTGTGTAGTTTAAAGCCCAGTGCTGGTTGAAAATAATCTTCTAAAGCAACTATAAGATAGTCTTGTACATTTTACATGGTGGTAATATGTTATAGTGCTGATTTCTTTTAATGAAGTTTTATATAGTGGATTTGTTTTCAACCACATGTTGTTTGAGGAAAATGATTGCTTGCATAGTCACATTTCTCCTTTTAAATTAAAAAAATTTCAAAAAAAATTAAAAAATCTTAAATTCAGATTATAATTTGATATATAGAATAAAAATAAATGTTTATATTTATTGTCCTAACTTCTGTATAATTCAATGGTATTTAGGTGCATAAATAATTTCAAAAATCTTGAAGGCACTTAGATTTATGTATTCACAAATACTCCAAATAATTTACATAAAAAGTAGCTTTAGAACCTCTCTTTTTCTCAACATTATATAATATTAACTTTGCATAAACTTCAAAAGGTCCTTGTTAGTACGATTTGCTCTTTGTATGGAATATTCAGTGAAATGTTCACTGGAAGTTCTGAGCATTTGGTTTCAGAGACACAGCATTTACAAGGATTCCTTTTCAAAGGGAAATTCCAGCCATTGGTCTGGTAATGATATCGTCTTTATCTCTGAGAAACAGACTAAGAATATTTATGCTTGAGGAAAAGACCTGCCTGTGTAAAAGAATGTTCAGTTTTTCTGTATTCACATTTATAGGATCTTTTGCAAGACACACTGGAATATTTTATTGGAGCTGGAAATAGAGCCATCAGTGCTGAGCTTGCTTAACCTGTCCTCACTGCAGAAACATTTATTATTGTACCTATCCACAGAATTCAAGAAAGGGCTTTTAAAAATGCTGTTGGGTTGTTTTCATTTGGAGTTTTTGTTTGCTTTTATTTTTAATCAGTGTTAAAGCATCTGCATTATCTGAAGGAAAGCATTTACATTTTGAAGTATTTTACAGAAGGCATTTTTAACTTCTAATTCAGGCCTCTCTTTACAAGGGATAATCTTTTCTCTCTCCTTTGCTAAGGTGATATGAATTTCTAATAATATCTAATGATTAGAAATCTAATTTCTTGCATATATTTTATATTTAGTTGCAAACTTTCACATCATGCTGAGATCCCTGTTGTGTGAGTAACAACACATTGTGCCATACACAAATTTAGGATAACACCTGGGAGTTCTCTGCAGCTCCCTGAGCATCCTCTAACCCTGACACAGATCCTCAGGACAAGGAGGATAACTACCCATCTCTGGTAATTTACCACGTGTGACCTATATAGCTTCTTTCCCCAATAATAAAGCAATAATTGCCAACCATTATTTCATCCTCAACCATTTTTCCATAAGGGATTGGGAGAAAAATCTCTAAGGAGATCCAAAACTGCAAAGAATTGCAAAGAAAGCAGCTCTGGCAGGAGACAAAATAATGATTGGTGATCTCTCAGCCTTCCCCCGAGGCTCAGGGGGAACAGGATGGGAGCAGGGTGGGAGCAGGATGGGAGCTGGCTGAGATTCCTGCAGGGAGAGGAACCCTCTGGCAGCCCAGCAGGATGAGCTGTTCCCAGAGCCAGGCTGGCCCGGGGGGCAGGGGAGCCCTGTTTGCACAGCACTTTATCTCAGTTAAGAAATCTGCCAAATCCAAGATCTCAGGGTCCATGGCAAAGATAATCCTTAGACCAAATAAGCAACCACGGCTAATTGAGATTGGACAATGCAGCGTTATTCACTTCAAGGATAAATTATAAACATGGTGTGTTTATTCTGACTTGTACCTTCAGCAGAGTTCAAGATATTGAGATCCTGGGAGCAGCTTCTGTGTGACTGAGCTAACTGTACCACAGTCCTTGTTAATGATGCGGAAACCAACCTGAACAAAAATCAAGAACTGCTTAAGCTTTAAGCTGACACTCCAGCCAAGCCAAATATTTTCAGCTATACGTAGCTACATCGCTGCTCTGATTCTTTTTTTTTTTGCCATGCTATGTCTTTCTGTATCTGCAGGTCACCCAGCTCAAAGGCCAGTTCCCATTTTATGAGGGGAGGTGAAACAGCAGGTGAGGTAGGAAGGTGTTTATTTGTTGTGCTCTCTGCCAGGCACTTGGTTTCTTTTCCTGCTGCTGTTAATATTTGGTTCATCTTTGCCTGCTTCTCTTCAATCTACTTTTAAAGTCACACAGAGCATAAATCTGAGGTTGGATGGTTTCAGTATGGAAAAGTACAGGAGTAATTTTTTTAAAGTTCATTTTTGATGATAGTCATTCGAGAAAAATGTATTTCAAATAACAGGCTATTTTTATCAAATGCAATTTTGGTTGTTTTTACTAGATGAAAGCAAGGAATATAAAATACACAAAGCACATTTTCTTAAATAAAAGCAGCAGTAAATTCTAACAAAAACTAGATCTAGCAACAGCTACTCACTGTCTCCTCCAGTACCAAAAGTTCATGGGGATCTTATTTCCCAAGTCAATACATTTTGCTTCTCTTGGGCCTGAGGGACTCTATTAGCTAAAACTGTTGTGGATGGGAGAAGAAATGGTTCTTCTGCAGCCTTGCAAGTATCATCCTGATTTGTGGGGAGAGGAGGACAACAAACCCCTCTTCCAAAGACTGATTTTGGGTTTTTCACCTACCTGGTTTTGTCCAGTCTGTTTAAATCAAAATGATCAAAAGAGAGAACTAGGGAAATGAGGAGTGGAATACTCCAGGCCTGGTGGAAAGGGCAAAGCTTCTGTAGTAGAAGAGGATTGTAAAAGTAGAAAACTGTAAAAAGGATTTAAAAGCCAACTGCCTCCTGCTTGCTGGAGTTTGGCACAGAAAAGGCAGGAGTAGCAGAGAGAGATCATTAAAAACTATTTTTCATTTGATAACAGTTAAAAATAGTCCTTGTAAATTTTACAGTAAATTTTATTCAGATGAAAATCCCTAGCTCGTTAGCCATGCCTTTGGAATTCGTCACTGTCAGAGCAAATTAGGAAGGGAAGGTGAGATGGAGACTTACCCCATGCAGCTCGTGGGAGCAGGACTGGCACGAGGAGCTCCATGGTCTGCAGACTAAGGAGCCAATTCCAGAAACTGAATTTTTACTGTGTCAAAGTGATCCTGTGTGTATGTATTTAAGAGTCAGGGAAGCCAAAGCAAGCAAATTGAAGAGTTAATGCAAAGGCAGGCTTAAAGCGAGCAGCACTGTACCATTACAGCTACCCAGGCTCCCTGCAGATTATTGCCACACTGAGAAATGATGCCTTGTGGTTTCCTGACATGTTCTTTCAGTGCATGATCAGGCTCCAAATGGCTCTGGCCACATGATGTCAAAAGCAAACCTTCTGTAATACCCTGTGACCTGCAAAAGGCTCCTGGTCCCCACAGAATCACTGTCCTGGTGCATACCTGCACACTGGTGCACATGGGAAGCAGCAGCCCTGACACAGCCTGCAGATGCACAGCTCCCTCAGGTTTCCATCACACTCCATCCCTCTCCTGGCTTCCTCACCTGGGAATTCCTGAGCCCTTGTCCAGGCTGCTGTGAGCCCAGCTCGCCCTGCTTGCAGTGGAGGAGAAGAAAGATTGCACAGGGTGGTGACATGTGCTGCCTCTCTCTATCCCAGCATTTCTGGCATCCTCAGGGACACATCACATGGTTATATAATGGAGAGGGGAAGAATATTTTTACAAGTTTTATGTCATCAGGTGGGTTTCATGCTGCCCTTCCTTGTTTTACAGACTGCTTGCAGTGAAGAGTTCTGGGAGACACAATGTCGGTGCAGTGCAGGAGGAGCCCTGACCTCGCTGGCAGATGGAGCTGAGCCTCTCCTGAGGCTGCTGGCAGCTCCTTCGTGTCAGCTCCTCATTGCAGAGCACCTGGGCAATGCTCTGGCCAGCCTCCCCTCCCTGGTGTGCCCACTGGGACATCCCAGGCTCACTCTGATGGGTTGGACTCGCAGTATTTTTCTCCCCTTTTGTGATAGATGTTCCCTCAGGGGGACATTTTGCTCACACTTACATTAGGGTGACATGAGAATGCAGTGAAGAAAACATAGAAATTTACAGAGCTGGGACATCCTTTCTCTCTTGTCTCTCTCTTGTCTCTTTCTCATTCCCTCAACAAGTTCTCTGCAGAAGGTCCTTGGTACTGACTGTGCTCTCTGGGGATATCACGGTTAAAGCAAGAGTCTGGTATTAACCCATGTCCCATTACTGAGGTCATTGTGCAAATCCACTTGTCAAAAAAAGAAAAAGGAAGAAAAAAACCCCAAACATTTGGTTTCAGACCTTCACAAATTCCCTGAGGCTCTATGTTTAACTTGCAGAATTCTAAATGTACACTCTTTTAATGGATCTTTAATAAAAGTGCAAATTACCCCTGAAAGTGGCAAATACTTCAGTGCTCAGAATGATATCTCCAGCCAGGACCACTCTGCCTGGGAGGACAGGAGGAACCTGGATAAGCCTTGCTGTGGTACAAAATGAGAAAGAAGGACAAGGAGACAGAGTGTGCATAAACATAGAATCTTTAATATACTGGGGTTGTTATAAGAAATCTCATATTATAAATATAGAAATCATTACACTCTTTTTCAATTATTATTTTACATAAATATATGCACCCATACACACAGTGTTACTAAATTATTACATTAAATTATTCTGGATTAGGTATTTGTGTACTTCACTTGTCACTGTCCAGCTAAAATGAGAAGAAAATTCCTCCCGCAAAATTAATATGTAAAATAAATTTTTGTGGTTTCGGTTGTAATAATGTTACTACAGAAACTAACCAAAGCCAAAGGCTCCTGACATAGCACCCATATTACTGCTATAATAGTGGAAAAATGTCATCCCAGAATACTGTTATTTGCCTTGCCAGCTGTAAGCCCTGGGTTTGGTGGGCTGGTACTATTCAATTGTGTTATTTCTTTTTAATTATCATGCCAAGAAAAATGTTTTTCATGATAGAACACACTCCTGCCCAGGGAAGGAAGAACTCTTTGTTACATGTATATTTACTTTCTCACGCATGCTGAAGACATTTAAGCTTAGCAAAATTCCTAGGAAAGTGCTTCAGAGGACATGCATTTTGCAATCTAGTTTGCTTTGTGGTTTTTACTGTGGAGGGATACACATCAGTGAAAGGATAAAGTGTGTTGTAAAGGCACTACCTGAAAAACACAAATAGATGGTTCAAAACACAGCCCCATAACAGCTCCTGTGGAGAAAATTAACTCTACCCCAGCCCAAACCAGCACATAAAAAAAATTCGGGGAAAGTTTAAAGAGGATTAAATGCAAATTGCTCTGTAGAAATGAAGTTTGCCTGTATCAGAACTTAAAAAAACATCAAAACTAGACCTTGGCTAGTCATTCCTGACTGATGTTTCAAATGACAGTCATAGCCCCTCTGGTTAACAAATTATTTCTAATTAAACTTCAACACCTTTTACGAAAGCACTTACTTAAAAATCCCCTATTAGCTCAATGAAAGTACATCCCACCTCAGGGACTGCTGAAAAGCTACTGCAATGGACAATATTCACACACCTGTGAGTGATAATTAGTGTCCACCTGACCCTCATGTTATCAATCCCTTCCCAAACTAGCAGCACCTAATTCAGATTCTCTATCCAAGATAACCAGACACAGAATTGCAGTGCAAATATTGTGCCTAGAATGTATTTACAATATTTTTCTTCTTATCCCTATGCCAAATATTAATAATTTACATTAATGATTTATTAATATTAATAATTTCCAAATATCTTTTGTGAAAGTTAGAAGAAAGTATGTAGTGGCAAACACCAAAATAAAGCAACAGAATTATTCAAATCCTTTCCCATGGAGTGTTCACCATGCTTTATGTAAAGAGTGTGCTGGGAGAAAAAAGTACTTTGAACAAAGCAATCCATAGGAGATTGGGGAATAATCCATGCAGGAGAGATGCTCCTGGGAGACACAGGAGTAGAGGCCATGGGTGACCTGCAAAGCACACCAATTTCCTTCCCAAAAGCCTCTTTCTGTCACATGTCCTTCCCCTCCTTGGAGTTACTAATCACATTGAAAGCTTCTCATTTTAGGAGATAGAATAATATAAAGTTTTAAGTAATCTTTTTTGTTTGTTTTTTTCTTGGGTTTTCAGGCTCAGTCAAGAAACTCTGAAGTAGGTAGGAGTGAAGCATTTTTGACTCTAATAAAATTTGAAAAGAACACATCCTCCAGAGTACCCCTAAAATTAAGCAGACATTAGAAAGGTTTTGGAATTATTTAAAGATCTAAATTCTTTAAAATTCTTTTCATAACCTTACACATTTCAGCAGTGATCCAAAAGAACTAGAAAAAAACAAGTAGCAATATAATACTACAATAGAAATACTACAATATAAAATCATAGATTAATAGCAGGAAACTATGGGTTATTCCATCTGAGATTGTGTGGGGAAGTCTTTGGAACTATTTTAAGTGACTCCAGCTTTTTTATTTATGGGAAGTACTTGAATGTTGACATTGAAAGCAAGTTTTGCAAATTCTCAAATACAGAATCTACAAGAACAGTAAATAAAGAAAAATGTTGTGAGATTAGAATCAACAACAAATCCCCCAAACTTTTGATCTTTAACATAAAATGACTAATGGATGAGAAAGTGACTTTCAGTTTAGATAACAAGACCCAACTCTTTGGATCAAATAAATGCACAGAAGAAAAACCAGAGCTCTGTTTCTAGCCTGTGAGAAGCAACAATAAAACTCAACTGACTGCAAAGGAGAAGAAATGAACCCCTTGAAGTAGAGAAGTGCAGAAAAGCAAAAGCCTTTCAGACAATGAAAAAAAATCCATAACTTGACTCATTGCTGTCAAAAAGCAGAGAATTGAGAGAAATGGGAACTGACAATATTGCCTGCAGAAAAATCACAAGTGTTCTAACAGGGCTTAAGTAGCAAGAGCAGAGTCACTTCCTAAACTGCCAAAAAGATATTCAATATAAACAATTCAATCACTCACTCAAAAATTCAGTCAATCCATGCTGCAATTTGAAGACTTAACAGTGAATTAAAAGGCTGTTACACTCTGGAGCAGAGTGTTTATGTTAGTCACATTGATAGTTATTTGCATCTTCCTTAGCTCTGCTTTATGGTCCAAAGCAATATTTTTTCCCAAGAAAATAATCCTTCATTGCCTCCTGCCTTTGTTCATGGTATCTCTGTTACTAAAGCCAGCATGGACTCATGGATTTTTAAAGCCAAAAAGAGCCATTACAACACAGACCATATTTTTCATACAGTGGTTCATGCCTCTGGAACTGCATTTTGCAGTTTTGACCTAAACTTGTCTTTTAGAAAGTTACCCAAATTTGAACTCACACTGGTAGAAAAACTAGCACGTCCTTTGGCAGCCTGTTCCAAATGCCAATTGTTCCAACTCCATGCTATGACCTCTATATTTGCAAAGAATATTTATGAACAACAATAAAAAATCTGTTGTTATATCCTTGCCTGTAAGACAGAATAAGCCCTGTTTATTGGCAGCAAGAGCACCTCTTCCTATTAGCATGCTAAACTTGAGGTTACAGGTCTGAGAAACTTCTTCACAGAGATAAATGAACACCTGAGAAAACACAGGCTTGTTAAAAAATGAAGGTGCATGGCTCTACTATGTGGCCCTGTGCCAACAATATGAAAAAGCAACTCCCAGCACCTGCACGTGCATGCACAGGTTTTGATTTTAGCAGATAAGTGAGGGTGCATGCCACCTATTAAAGTGCTGGAGAAAAGCTTTGATCCCCCTGACATCTTCTATGTGTGTGTATAGGTGTACCTATTATATATATTGAAAGGTATTTTAATTATTCGTGTAGGAGCCTTTTTTTTAGGTGCCATTTTGTTTCCTCCAGGTTTTTGTGTTTATCACTCAGTGATACCTGGGATGACTGAGAAGTTGAGCAAGAGGGAAGGCCCGTGTTTTGTAATTTTATATGCTTTATTGAGCAAAGCACCTGGAATGAAATACTGTCTCTGTCAAAACCAGTGCCAAAACTTCCACCCATTTCAGCAGGGCCAGAATTCAGGCCCAAGTCAAAAGGTCATCATAGGTGCTGAAAGGTGAACATCTGCTCAAGCAGGAAAGAAAGTTCCCTCATTGTTGGCTCAGATCCCCAGACAAGCCAAGGCAAGGCACAGCAGATGAGGCTGAAACAGGGTGAAGGTTTCCTTGTCAATCCTCAAAATGTGACTGCCATGAGCAATGTCCGAGGCCTGAATATATGCTTCAGAACTCCTAAAACATTGGTTTAGAAGGATGAAGGTTTATGTTAATTGGAAAGGTGAATGGATCTGAAGGTCTGGATTGCCTGCAGCAGACACTGACCAGCCCAGCTCCTTGGCTGTGACACCGAGCTGTGCTGGAGCTGTCCCCAGGCTCTCAGGACACTGACTCCTCTTGCCCTGTGCCATATTAAGCAGATTTTCTATGTTACCTTCCCTTCTATGCTAAGAAGACTGGGGGCAGGGAGAAGGTTCAGCTTCCACCACTCTTGACAGACCTGGCTTCCTTTGGCTCCTGCTGCTGCAGATACCTAAATGCCCAAAGCTCAGTTTCACCCTTTGATGGCTGTGCTGCTGCTCTCTGCTGATCACTGCACCCCAGGAACAGCCTGAGCTCTTTCCTTCAGTGAGCTCTGCCCTCTCAGACCTTTTCCTTGCCTCCTCTTGCTGCTAGCTCCTGCGTGGAGCAGGGGCAGAGTCATTCACCTGGGAGCAGCTCAGCCCAGTGCCCAAGGCAGCAGAGACTGGCAACACTGAAACTTGAAAATGGCTCTGAGGCAATCTGCTTTATTTCCCTGCTCGTTAGGCATCAGTCTACTTCACTAAATTTCTAAAAGCTTCAGTCAATTTAATTTTTTAATGTCTCAAGCAGGAAGGCTTCCACAATGCTTTTTCACACTCTCAGCTCTTATTCCCTGTTCCAGAAGTGCTAATGCAGTTTCTCAGTGTCAAACAATCTGCCAGAACAGCAGAAAAACAGAATTCCTTGCCAGGGAAGTCTTAGCGCTTAGAGCAAGAAGGAGAAATATTTTCTTTTTAGGAGTGTGACCTTTTTTTATTTCCTGTAATTAATTGCAGGTATTAACAAACTGTATCCACAAGTCGATACAGAAAAAGCAAGAAATATCCAGATTTTTCTGCATATCCTTCTGCTTCATGTCCTCAGGCTCTGATTCAGTTGGTGAAGCAAGGAAATATATGCTTCTTCTTGTAAATTTAGTCCTCCACATCCAATAAACTCCCAATTGTTGGAATGGGAATAGCCCTGATGAGGAAACCCCTATTTTTGCTGGCTGCCCTTCTCCCTGTCCTGGGCTCACCCTGCCCAGTGGGTGCCTGGTGGTGCTGCTTCAAAAAACAGACTCTGTGCTTCTCCTTTTCAGGGACATTGGACAGTGCAGGGAAACAAAGGCAACCAACTTCAAAAAGTACAACAAGGGCTCAACTCAGCAACAGAAAATAGATTTTATCCTGCCATATTCTTGGCTATTTTCAAGTTCTTCTTCAAGCTAGAGTTTTCCTCCCTCTGCCTTGCTGCACAGTGTTTCCTCATCAGGCATCTATAGCAAAGTTCCATTCCTGAGAAGAGTATGATTTCACAGATGCATGGAAATTTCTTGTGATGCTGAAGCAGGGGTGTCAAGAAGGACACAATTAAAGCACACTTATCACCCTGGATTTCAGAAAAACTTGGTGCACTATTTTGTCAGGGAATAGAAGACAAACTGCTAAATTATGTTATTCATTGTGCACAGTCCTTCTAATCTAATTCACATGTTAGCAGGGGTTACAAATATGTATTTTTAATGCTGGAAGAGAGATCCATGGCCATAAAAAGGCTTAAGTCAAATGGAGTTCATTTTAACCTAATTAAACTCAGTCAAAATATCCAGATTACATTCAATAGATTCCAACCTGATTAAAAGTGAGAACTGGGGAACAGTAGGAATTTCATTTCCAGAGTCACACTTTGACCACCTTTAAACAGGCTCTCTGTAATTCTGTAGTTTTGAGGTTCAAGAAAGACTCTATGGTCTGAAAGAGGTTAGAACTCCTGTTCTGTTCCACTTGAAGGCTGACTTTCTCCACACAAAAGGACCATATAGGTTCCATTCAATGCCTATTGAATGTATTTGTGTATCAGAGGAGCAAAATGGTGCATTTCGGGGTTGGGATGTTAGACTTGAAATATCTCAGTACATAATTTCCTGCTTCTGTTCTTCTGAACTAGTATCTTTTTAAAACCAGAAATTCAAGGTACATGGAAACCAAACGAACTCTTTTACCTCTTTCTCCTTTTAAAGATACTCCTTTTTCCTATGCTCTTCCATAATTTTTTTCCACAATTTGTTTAACTAGCACTTGAAAGAATTGATTTTGCCACTCTCAAAGGACATTTCTTACAATCCTTTCAGTATGTTTATTTCCCTTTGGATGAAATACAGTAGTTTCCTGTTAATTTTCCACTCCTAGTTTCCTAGGATGTGCATTATGTCATCTTGGTTTTGTGCTTTTGACGGTGGGAAAATTTTGTCTAGGCCAATTTTATCAGTCTTCTGCATGAGGAAAAGTATCAATTAGATAACCAAAATGTCTCCTTTCCCTAGTGAGAATAACCTTATTTTCCTCAGCCACTGCTAATTACATAAAACTTTCTGGTTTGCAAGTGCCAAGGGTTTTAACATTTGATACAGAGATTTAGATCTCATCACAAAGTCATGTGGAAAAATTTGGTTTGTAGATAGCAGCAAGAACATCAAAACTCAATTAAGCAGCACACAATTCTTTGGCAACAGCCAGTAACTTGTGCTCCTAAACCAGAATTACTGACTTTCACTGTCTTGAATTTCATGGGAATATCACAAAGAGATTCTTGAGGTAAACCAAATTAAACTATGATTGTATTGTAGTTTGAAAAGTAACAAATTAATTGGCAACAGGGGTTACCATGTTTATTGCCTCTCTGTGGCTTCCAGATTACATTTGTGCAGTCAGTGAGATTTACAGCAAACTGCTGAAGTTTGTTGCAGGTTTTTCTCTGTGAATTTAAGGCTCTAGGTTTAATACAATTCTAATCATTACCAATAGATATAAATCTAAGAAAATTAACAAAAGTGACAAAGGAAAAAGGACAGTTCCATGATCTGTATTTGCTGCAAGCAAAGCACCACTCAGCATCACTTTGAGAAAAACAAGGCAATCAGGAGAAAGAGAGCTTGAAGAACTGAAAAGGGAAATGCATGATGAATTTTTCTACTCTAAAAGGACTTATTTTTCTCTTCCACTAGGCAGCTGAAAAGAGAATTGAGATGATACATTTGGCATACTTTACCATCAGCAGTTCTGCTGTTTGCCTCAGTGTCCTGGCTGTGTTCAAGCACATCTCTTATGGAGAGATGCATTCTCCTTCCCTGCTCTACAAGCTCAGAGGATATGAGCTGGTACAAAAGCTGTGTAGCTGCATTAACCTGGCACTGATCCCAGGCTCATCAACCCTGCTGTTTGCACTTCCCAAGTGGATAAATTTATACTAATGTGCTGCAGAAAGACACTGCCAGCAGAAGTATTTGCTGAGGCAGCTCCAGAAATGACCACTGGCCGCTGCAGGTTAACGATGAACTCACAAGTGTTTCCAGCAGCACTTGCAGAGGAAACAACATGCTCATGCACCCCTCCAAAAAGGATGGACTGGGTAACCTCTCTGTCATGGATTGGGCAAGATTGAGCTAGGACCAAACAGAGAATTTATGTGCATATTTATTTTAAATCTATTTTATCAGATCAGCTGCCCAGCAAGTCAATGGCACAGCAATGTTTCTGATGTAACTTCATCTGCTCTGCCTGGGATAACAGCAACAAGAGTTAAAGAGACTGGAGGATGTCAGAACAATGAACATGTCCTATTCACTGTCTCTGTACAAGACTGCTCTGTTCTGGGATTCACTCTGTATCTGGCCTGGAGCTGAATTCTTTCTGGAGATCTCTGCTGTGTAATCATCATTTTCTGATGTGGGATTCACCCTCTATTGACATATTCCTTTGCTTTTGATAGGTGCACTTGTATTACTGTGTGTATTTTATCTACCATGGGTATTGGTTTCATCCACCATGACTGCATTCACAAACTGAAATCAGCTGATTTATTGCCTCTTTTCTAACTTGCTTTGACTATGGCTAGAGGATTTTCACTTGTCTGAATATTTCCTTGATTTTCCAAGGCTCCCTGTTACATTTATGAAATGTTCTTGTTTGCAGTGTCCATGTGCTCTCAGATGGGCTTTAAAGCAGAATAGACACAGCCACTTTGCAGGCTGCATGTACTTTCCCCAAGTTAAGCAACAGTGAGTGTAGAATTACAATTCTTTTAAAGCTTTTGTAGTGTACAAATAGTGCACTGGGGGAACACAAAGCTTCCCATTCACATTTATTACCATCTCTGTGTCATTTCTCACTTACCAGGGCACTTCTTGGTGCATTTTGACAAGCTCTGTGAATTTAGGCATTTTAAAAAAATTCATTCATCTGCAAAGCAGTAGTTTATCTTTTATTTTCATTCTCTCAATTTGAATTTTCATTAATCTCTCTCATTTTTCTAGGTTAATGCTTATATTCAGAGGCACAAATACCAGGGTTTGTTTGATGAGTTAAATAGTCTCAGTGCATGACAGATTTGTTTGATGAAAGTCACCTTCCTTCCTGCCCATGCAATACTTTTCCATATTCAGGAAGCATTTTTAAGAGGAGACAGCATTGAGGTAATTCTGCCCCTGCTTAAATCCCGTGACACCCATATCCGAAACTTAATACATGGAGAGCTGAAAATAAGAGCTCTTTAAAAGCCTTGGAGTTAGGAATTACACACAGGCAGCATTTAGCTCTTTTTCCTTGAAACTTTGTCCTCCTAGCAGATGCAGCAAACAATTCTCTTTACTCTGAGCAATGAACTGAATGAAACAGCACTGCAAATATGTGTCACAGCTTTTCATCCATTTTTTTTTTCTTTTGGTGAGAAAACAGGCAGTAAACCTGACACATATGAACAGAAAGCTTTAATTTTGACCTGTACAGACAATAGTCTGCCAGATAGTTGGGATACAAATATCAAGGAAGAATGAAAAAAGACAGATGCACATGAAATCCTGGCTCCATTGAAGCGGATGGGAATTTTGCCATTGAATTGAAAGGAGCCAGGATTTCATCCCAAAAGCATTGTTCAGCTGTAAAAGTTGTCACTGTTAAGTCTGTATACCCTCATGCATTCATTCCCAAATTCCTGATGAAAAGATTTGTAATTTTTCATATTGCCCAAATATTTTTCTTAACAGCTGACCCTTTCTCCTAAACACCACCTTTTTCCCCAAGACAAGTATTGAATGCTTTTGTTGATTTTAATATGACTTTTAGCAACTTTCCCACGTTCCAGCAAAACCTACTTGAGCTATTTGCTTGCACTCTATTCTTCTTTGTGTCCTTAACATTTTTGTTAAAAATCCCTGTGAACATAACCGAAGCTAACTCAAAATAATACAGAACCTGTTTGAACTGTGGCACTTTCTGGATTCCTGATAGCAGTAACACTTTATCATCCTCTTTTGTTCTTGGCAATATATTTAGATAAACTACTTATCTACTGCTGTTATCTTTATTGTGCCAAACACTCTAGTTACAAACGTGGGGGTTGATGCTAGGAGAACTTTTATGTGGCTGTTTCATTGAGGATCTTCTTGCTTGCTATCTCTATGGTCAGTGCATCTGTCTACCCTCATGCCTGAATTTGGGAGAGATAATGATGTGAATCAAAGAGGAAAAAGGAAAGAAAGTAGAGAGCAAATATTTTATATTATGCTTAATATAAAGTATTCAATGATGTAACTAGCAGTGATGTAACATCAAGTGACTTACACAAACCATAATAATGAGTTCACAGAAGAAAATGCTATTGTGTTGTTTAGTCCCACTGTGTGCTTCCCTTCAGAGCCTGGCAAGGAAAACTCTCCTCCACAGCAAGATTCATATGAAAATGCTGCTGGTTTACCCCACCCTGCCACTGAGCCAGACACAGCAGCAAAGTGGCAGCATGAACTGAGGAGGAAAAGGAACACCTTTGGTTGCTGTTTGCTGAGGGCAGGATGGGAATGGTGGCTCTTATGGCTGCAGCACTGAGGCAACAGCCAGGCCCTCTCTGATGCTCCAAAGGGAACTTGGGGATGTCCCACCCCAGCACCTGCAACCAAAGACCCCAGCAGCACTCAACTTTTGGCTGAATCTCTAAGATCTGTGCTGTGATAGCAGGGCAGTGGTTCAGAGACTTGCAGGAGCCCAGCTCCTGCTGAAGGCTGAGCAGCAGCTCTGTACAGATGTCAGACAGCTGCTGCCACCCTCCAGGTCCCATTACTGCAGGGGTGAGGAGAAAGGGGTCAGGGTTCTCCTCCTCCTCCTCCTCCACCCAGAGCTTTGACACCTGAGGGGATGCAGGCAGTGATCAGCCTGATGCTCTGCTTGGGAGTTGAAGATGGTTTTTCCAGGGAGACAGTCAAAGGGAGACCTTTGGAAATCTACTTCCTAGCTATTTCCAAGAGAAACCTCTCCTGAGAACAAGTCATGTGAGTTTAATAAACAGATCTTTAAATATAGTTAACACTTTCACTGCAAAACTCCCAGTGATCCTAGTCCCTGATGGGAGTGTCATTGTGGGAACACCTACAGCTGTCAGATTTGACATGAAATCAAGGTGATGTACTTCAAATTAAATTTGAGGAGAAAGGGCATAAAAATGAAACACAATTGGTTTAGAATGAAATGGCTACTTTTTAGTTCTTGACCCTTTTATTTATACTAAATATTTATCTTGCCTTGAAGTAATTTTTATTTTGAATGTCTGTAATTAATGACATGGTTCATTAGTTGCAAGGAAGCTAATGCAGCTCTGCTGTACAGTAGTTCACATAATTTTGGGAGGTAACTCATTCCACATGCTTTCAAATTGTAATTTCAAAATATTTTCCTAATACTTCTCAAATAGAAATATTTCTAAGTGTAAATCAAAATCTGCCTATATCCAAGAAATATTAACAGAACATAGCTTAAGCATAACATGGCAAAAAGTATTATTTTTGGCTGTAACATAATTGATATCACATGCCATTGCCATTTTATATACTATTTTCCTTTTTGCCTTAACTTTTATTATTTCTTATGGGCACAGGTATCACCTGAGGATGGCTTTGCATAAAAATATGTAGGTGCATACTAGGTATTGGAATTTTATCCATTTAGTTTTCTTGTTTCAAGCTGACAATAAATATCTGAAGCAGTTAAAGAAACCAATCTAATCCCCTTACACTTAGCAGAATATTTTAACATGACACTTTAAAAATCAATTTACATAGGAAAGTAAAGCACAAGATCTAGAATAAGACTGAATCCAGAAAAAATGACCACAGTGAATACTCCTATAAGCTTCTTTTTTATGCAGAGGTATTTGATTTTAATTCAGCACTTTTGTCCCCTTTGCCTCTAAGATCTTCAGGAGGCTGTTAACTTGGAATTTTTATCCCAGTGGCTGTGTGAGTCTTTACCCAGCTTTTAGGATAAATCAGTTAAGCATTTCCCACCCTATAAAACCCTTCATATGAGTGCCCACCTAAGAGGTCCTCAATATTTTGTGCCTGAGCTAAAAGGAAGCTAAGAAATCCCAACAGTGAAACAGGATCAGGAGATTATTCCTGTTCTGCCCCACAGCTATTCAGTGGGGGACCTGGGGAGAGTAGATATGTCACAGTAAAGAATGGGAACTATTTGGGTAAACATATTTACCTATCTTTAGTCTCAATAACATTTGATTTAGTGATATCAATGAAATGTAATGATATTGATGTGCTGATGGTTATTACTGGGTTCACAGGTAAACAAGAGGGGTTTGCTATATATTTGTTTTTAAATAAACAACTTTAACAGGCTTTCAGGATATACTTTCAAGTATTAAAAGTCTCTTTAGCAACTGAGCCTCCTCTCCAAAAGCTTTTTTCAATATTAGAGGTGTGATAAGAGGTACTGCTATTATTATTTCTTTATGCATACATTTCTGGTAAACAAAGAAATCAAAAAGACAGTCCTGAGATTAAAGCTTAGCTGGTACTATGTAGAACCAGAGAAGTTCTTTAAAGGAATGAATGCTCTGAATACTCAGAGCTGTACAAATTGCCTGGGTTTTGCCATCGTTATTCCTGCCAACAGGGAGGGTGTTAATTGCATTTACTGGGAAAAGCCCCCACATTTTACCCCTGCATCAGCAAAGCTTTATGGAAAGCATAATTGACATGATATATTCAGGTGGATCTAAAAAGTTTCTTTGGCTAAGTGTAAAATTTTGAAGTTCCCAGAATAACATCCAAAATCAACATCATCTGAAACATCCAGTTTGAAATGCACTTATGTCACTAATTCTAGCCAGTATTAGTAAATCAGGTGGGTTTGAAGCAGAACAATTCTGATTGCATCACTTGAAACAATCTGATATATTGGTTATGAAATCCTACATATAAAATTTAAGAGCTTCCACGTTGACTTAGTATGGACCTCCTACACAGCTTGTGAACCACAGCCTTTTCTCCTTTTCCACATAGTTTCAGTGCAATCCATCAATCCCCTCTATTATGTTATAGCAATTTGTAATTCAAACAGAGGAAGTGCAGTTTATTCCTAAGGAACTCTGACAAGTAATATCCACAGATATATTTTACACTACACTTTTGTCTTAGGAAACTATTTTGAAACCTAACAGCAGCACCAGCAGCAAAAGGAGCTGTTTTGTGTGTCCTGACATTGGCATTGTTGAGGATCCAACATGCACCTGTGGATGTGACCTCCCAGCTTGCCTGGCTGGGCTCCACCTGAGGCTGAGCAGGATTTCGTGGTCCCAACCCAGCAAAGCACTGGAGATGTTGGTGGGTGACCCTTGGGGTGTGAGGTGCTCCTCAGAAAGAGTGTCACAGCACAGACTTTGTCCTGCTGAGCTCCCTAATGAAGATGCAGTGTATGTTTTCCAAACACAAATGATGAAGTTTTACTACAGTTGTCTGTTTCCAGAAAGTCACATATTTTATCTTCTACAATGCTTGGTAGATGAGAGTACTGGATTCAGTAGGAGACTTATTTTTTCACATTCCAGTGGAATTTATTCGCCAGAAAACATTTTTAGGTATCCTAATACTATTATTTATCAAAAATAATAATAAAAAACCCCATATTCCACCCACCAGTGGAGATGGAAAGATAGTATTTACAATGATGGCCAGAGAAGCATTGCTGGGTTATGCCTAATTCACCATGATCTGCAGTTGCAACAAAAACACTTTGCTATCAGAAATACAAGTTGTTCTACTTCTGTCAGTTTGGTTTGGACTGGGACTTTTATTCCTTAGAAGGGGAGAGCTAAATGATGGTGTTTCCCAACTTGTTTATACCAAAGGGGTTTCACTACTTCTCACATTTGATTTGGCAGTGCTCAAGTTAATGAGATTTTGTCCTTGGCTGCTATAAAGGCAGATTCAATGGTTACCACTAAAAACACCACTATAAATCCACAGATACTTCATAAGTAGCAACAGGGAGTTCTATCCCAAGTCATGTATAAAATAATATCTGAAATTCTGTGAGAGCATTTCTAACTGATGGGAAAAGAGAGAGATATTTTTATTTTTATTTTTCTAATGGAAGTCATTGCGTAGAACATCCAAAAAATTGTCTTCTTATTATCCATATTTATGAAGGAAATTCTCCATTTTAAACTTCCTGGTGGAATCCAACCATTTGAGCTAATTTTAATTTCAGAATGGATTAGGCCTGAAAACTCAGCTGGCTACACCAAGAGAACAGACTTCCTTGTATTTCCTCCACACACCCCCAATTTTGGACATATTGAACATAAAGCAAGGCAGGCAGACAGTCATATTTACTTATAGCAGAGACATTGCCAAGTTTGTAGAACAACCTTTATCAAAAGTTATTTTGTCCGTTATATTTCTCTTCCAGATACATTTTGAATTTTCATTTCTTTTCATATTCCCTTAGATACTCTGTTGATTTTTCTGTCTTGGCAACACAGTCTATCATTATATCTTGCTTTAAAATGTGTTGAGTGATTAGAGAGGAGTCAGGGCAAAAATAGCAACAGCTGTGACTGCGTGTGCCTGACCGAAAATACCCAACCATGCACATCTCCAGGCACATCCAGCTCATGAGGCCAGGCCATGGCAGTGTCCCTTTGGGCTCAGACTCACCAAAATGCTGGATAACAATGAAAATGGGCCATTAGACAAATTAGGACTTCCATCTCTCCTTATTCATTCCTATGAGGACAAAAAAATTTCTCTTTACTTATTCTGGGTAAAATACAGGTGGCAAGTTCAGGTCTTCCTCTTTGCTCTTCCTTTAAGCCTCTACTGTCAAATAAAAAATAAAATAAAATAAAAAGCTCTTGAAGCTAACTCTGTCTGTATCATATGTGCAGCTTATGTATCTGCCATGCTTATTCTGGCCTTGTTTTTGTCTTTTAGAGCAGAGATGACACAATTCAGTTTTTTTGAAGAATGACCCAATATCTAGAGACTTTCTCTCACTCTTACACTCTCATCACAGTAGTTAATAAATTAATAAACAGTAGCAGTCTGAACTCCAGTGATGCTTCCACAGCTTGTATTGGTTGAAGGCCTTTTCACAAAAAAAAAAAAAAAAAGAAAGAAAATACCAGTGGAGCTGTACTACAAGGTTTAGGGGGTATTTACTTCACATGTGTGTAAGTTATCAATCATAACTTCATTCCCACCCTCATGCCCCAAATCTATTACCTACTCTGGTTTTAAATGCATTTTTTGATTAGGTTTGTTTTATTCATCATTTGTGTCCCTCTCTCATAATGGAATTCCTGTCATGGTCTGTCTACAGATTTCCAGGATAAAAGCAAACCAACTACCATATTTTCTTGTGGACGAAGCTTTGTGTCTTGGCCAAAAGCCATTTATAGAAGGAATACATCAGTTGGAGGCCTTCCTCTCCAGTCTAAATGAGAAATTGCTCCTTATGTTGTCTTTCATCTTTTAAATATGTTCTGATCGGATCTGAGCAGCTGTCTCTGTGAGATTTATTCCTCTGCTTGTTCACTGATGTTCTCGTCCATGCTAATCAGTCTTCCTTTGTATGTCTTGAGCATTATCTTCTTAATCAAGTTTATTTTCAGGCCCCATTTCTTGGCTTTCATGGTCCAGTTCCTCCATTAACTCTTGTAGATTGAGTTTTTAGACCAGCATGATATCTGACAATCTGATTGACTTAATTTTTTATTTTTTTAATCTTTGGGTGTTCATTTCTTTCATTCTAGACATTCCTTTTACAAAAAATGCTACAAAATATCTGCAAACAGCTTTAAAAGAGTAGAATCACACAGTTCTATTTCTCTCTCTCCCCCCCATAAATACACACACATATATAAATAAGCCCACACAATTTAAACATGTGGTGGGTGTTTCACATTACTATGTGCTTCCTGGAGACACAAAACAGTGTAATATTTTTATGTGCTTTAGCTTTCCAAAGCTGTGAGTGTTGAGTTTTCCTCCAGCCAAAGAGCCATGTTCCTGCAGTTGGTGAATGCCATGCAGAATAATAGTCAGGTCTTTGCTGCTGCTGCAGTAACTCATTAATCATTGGAGTATTTATTATGTGTCACAAAGCCTCCACAACAGAAGCTTGTCTGTTTCCATTGTTTAACCAAGTCACTGCAGTGTGGCAATTCCTGCAGGGACCATCTTCACCCATTGCATTTCTGAAAGGACCCAACCCTCCTGACATTAACAGTTTCTTGCCCGAGGCAGCACTGAAACCCTGTGGAGTCCACCACAAGGTCCTGCATTAGGGTTCCTTTCTGCCACCTGATGGTCCTGCTACATCTTTGGGAGTGCAGAAAATGCCAGCGATGATCACCCAGGGAAAGTCCTGAGACACCAAAGGGAATCCCCAGAGCAAGAGGCAAATACTTCATTCTCTGAGCTGCAGGGCTGAGGGTGGCTGGATAACCATTCCCCCTGTGGCCAATGCAACGCTGAAAGGACTCCAAAGAATCAAGAGGTTGGCTTGTTCCAGCATCATTTTTCCCAAAAGAAACATTTCTTATCTTCTTCTAGCCTACCTCCTCTCTCCCAAGCAAAACTTGGTGGGATTTTGAGCAGAGGCTGGAGAAAGTTCCAGAGCAGCTAACTGCCCACGCCCTGCCTCAGCTCCACACCGAGGAGATCTCTTGCAGTGTGATCAAAGAGTTTCCTACCAAAGGGATGCAGGCTGTGGCATGGGAAGCTTTCACCTTCTTCCCACAGTGTTAAATCTTTGTTGCCAAAATTCCCAATTTCTGAGGACATGTATTCCCTGCTGAGCACCTCTCTCTGACTGCACAGGCTCACTGACCAGCTTCCCTCAGACCAACATTTACTGCTTTCTCCATAATTCTCTCTTCATTTGGGCACTTGGCCTCTTTTCCCAGATGCTTTAATTCAATGGAAATTGGGAGGGAAATTTTTCTCCACACCCAGGACCCCCAAATATCCCTTAATTTCAATTTCAATTTTATTACCTAATCCTGATTATTGAGTGTTTTGCCACTTACCTATAGTTTGCCAAGGTTTTGGTCCAAACACGAGGCTTAGATAATGCACCAGGCCTTGGAATGGAAATGAGCTTTTCCCTTTCTTGACTGAAAGTCCTGGCTATTGCCACTAATGCTTGTCACTCCCCTGACATAAATGTGCATGTCATCAAAAATTCTCAGCTGCCAGCAAAATGCATGCAAACCACTGGTTTTATAAGAGTACAGAACTATGTGGTGCTATAACAGAGACCTCCAAAGTATCTTAAATGAAAAAGTGAGCAGGCTATTTAAAAGCCAAGTGGCAGCTACAAGCCAAACACAGTGGGTGGCTTTCACCTATCCTGCTCTGATGCCACAGCAGGATTTATGGCAGATTCCCTTTATGCCTGCAGCTCGAGGTGCTGTTCTTCACTTCCACAGTCTGGGAGCTGTGAGCTTTGACATCACCAGCCTGCCTTTCCCTTTGATCTGGGATTCTGGGTCAGGCAGGGCACACAAATCACAGGGTGTCTGTCTGAGCAGGTGAGCTGAAAGCACAGCCTGCACCAGGACTCTGGACCTGCCTGGAACCAAGAGCTCAATGGTCAGTCTGGCCCCTGGCCACTTGCTTCCCTCAGCAGGAGAGGAGAGTGTAAATGACAGGGGTTGAAAAGGGGACCTGTTTGCCTCCACTGAGCAGCACGGGGCAGACAGATGTTAATGCTGATGTCCCATTGTATTATGCTGTGGGCTTGCTTTGATAGTGTCCAGTTACACACATGTGAAAAATAAATAGAACCACATAAGCACATGACTTTTACAGCTCCAGTCAGTTTGTGTCAGGTCCCTTGTCTAGGTTTTTTTTTTTTAATTGAAGATGCTTAGGCATTTAATAGTTTGAGACAGAAAGAGGTTCCTCTGTTGGCTTGCGCTCAGGCTCATTTGTATTCAAATCCACATTTTGGAACAAAGGATCCCAAACGAGCCCATATTGAAGTCAAACGACACAAGAGTGGCTCTGGAACACATTGAGAAACAGCCTCAGAGCTGGGCTAGTGCAGCTCTGCCCTGCCGGGGGGTAGAGCCCCTTGCTAAGCTCGGCTCTGCTCCAGCAGCCGTTTATGCATCTGCTTAATTTTTAGCAAAAAAGCTCTTCTACCAAAGCTGGTGGAGCTGTGTGAGAATCTGGGCAAACCTGGTTTAGTGCCTGTTGGATCAGGGCCACTGACTGTTACACTGCAATATGGAGGGGAAAGCTTATTGAACAGAGACAGCTTTTTCTTTTAGGAAAATGTCTCATTCCTCATCTGCTTTTCCCAAAGTTAACAATCAGGCTGATCTGAGTTACATTTCCCTATTGAAACATGATGCTATTTATATACACTTGAAACTTTACGTAGCTTTACAATTCTCAAGTAAGAAAAAATAAAAGAACAGGTAGTCAACAAAAAGATAGCATTTTCCATCCTAGTAAACATTTTTACATAAAATTGAGAGCTACACACTTTAAGCAGAACAGAAACTGCTCATTTTGTTTCATAATGCATGTTCAAAGCAAACATGTTTGGATTTTAAATTATTTTTCTTTTTTTAGAAAAAGATGTTGGTTTATTCCCCTCAAGGAAAAAATATTTTCCATGGAAAGCAAAAGGTTACAACAAAACCATACTAACGTTTTTTGTCCAAAAACGTTAACCACATCTTAATACAATTTAACAGCTACACATATTGTTGTACAACTGCCATCACTTATTTCTGTGGCACGAAGACTTTCCTCAAAATCTATTGTGTCTTTTATCTGTAATGTGCATAAATTATTTTTTAAGCAGTAATGCCTTGTGACAATTGCCAAAATACAAGCATGTTTAATATGCCGTGACATTTAAAAAGACTACAATTGCTTCTTAGAGAGGTACCATAATTGTTTCTCAGAATTAAACAGGAAATAAAAAGCCAAAGTGTACAGTGTATTATACATAATTGGCCAATCATCAAAATGGCCAAGTAAGTTCAGGACTCAGCCGTGTGTTAAACACAGCAAAGGAAGTGGCATACATTAACTAAGCTTCTGTATTTTATTTTCATTTCAAACCATATTACTAGAGCTGTAAGGGCTTGGGGAAAAAAACAGCCTGGCAGTGCACAGTTCTCTAAGAAGCTCTTCAAGCTGTTGAGCCTCGGGAAAACTTGATTAAAGCCTTTTGCTTTAGCTTTTACACAGGTCTACATCTTGGGTTCAACAAGTCCTTTCTCTCTGTGCCAAAAACTTAAGGAGGTATTTTTTAAATGAACAGTTTAAAACATAATAATTGAAGGTTATGGAGCACATCTCATCCCAAGGGATCCTGAAGCGCTTAAAAGAGCTATCAGACTAACTCTAGTGTCTCACAGCAGCCTAATTTCTCCTACCTTCAGCTTTCCTTGCCTTTGCAAAGGCAGTCAGAATTGGGCACTGCTTTAGTGAGCACAGCTCCAGGCTTTATCTACAAGGGGTGCTGCAGTTTCTGTCTGAATTTCCCCCATTCAGTACTCGCTGTCTGCAGCGCTCACCGAGATGTGTTTAGAAATCCTTCTCTTCTGAATGTGTTCAGTAATTTAGAAGATTTATTCACTTCTTTTGGACTCTCCACAGAGAGCAAAGCTCTATGGATATTTTACACTACTTTCAGTGGCCAAAATCTAATCTTAGAAAATCAGGATTAGAGTTCCAAAAATATCCAAGCCCTCTAGCAATTTTTCCATGCTTAGTACAATGTTTGTTCCTGAACAGAGATTGATTTGTTTTTATGAAAAAAAAAATCAAAGGGTGTTTCCCATAACAGCTAGCTCTCTAAGTGTATATAATTTATATATACAGTTTATTAAACTATTCTACGTACAATTAAAGTATAAAAAATTCCAAGGGCAAAGGTTATCAGTGCATCTGACAGTATGTGCTTAAATATTTACAGAAATTGTCACAATGAATGAGCTCTAACCCAAAATCTTTCTGTACCTTTTAAACGACCCAGACAAGATTTAAATATTCACATCCTTCCTCAACAACCAGGGATTAAGCCTGTGGTAAACTCCCCCACCTTCCAACCTTCACAGAGCTCCAGTATCATAACACATAACCTCCAAAACTAATAGAAAAGGATGTATTTTGCAAAATGCCCTGCAAATCAGTCAACACACTGAAACTTTTCTAGTAAGGGATATCATCAACAAAGCATTTATAGACACCTGTCTCCTCTCTTTGGAGTGAAAGATGATGCTTTTGCTCATTTTAACTACAAAAGTATGACACTGAAAAGTCCTTCTAGCACACAGGATAGTCCAAAGCTATTTGGAGCTTTCTAAATCAAAACTGGTGTCCTTTTAAGTCCAGTCTGGGGTTAATAGCTGTAGATTACAAAGCAGCAGGACCTTGTGCTATTGCAGCAGCATCTATTAACCAGGAGACATCCTTCTTTATCAGTCTGTTCTGCTGCAGCTCTGCTCTAATCAAAGCTGCACTGCAGCCACCTTATCTGCAAGAGGCAAAGGCTCCTGCTCCACATCAGAACCAGATAAGCTCTTTACTGGGCACAAATCTGACCCCAAAAAATCCTGACAAAGCATTTGTGAAAAAGGTGGGGAAACACCAGGTTGGCTTCATCCTTTTCCCTCCAATCCTCCACTCCCATGCTTCAATCTACAGCTATATTTTCATTTATATTAGGGAAATTTTGCAGCCCATAAAGGTCCCACTCTGACCTCAGACTCACCCCACACTGAACTAGGCACAAAGTGCTGCTGGCTGAATTGGACTCAGTGTTGTTTCAGAGCTGGGTGGCATCAGCCAACTGCAAATCTTTCAGACTCTGCCTCCTAATTAAAGGCTTCACTAGACTGGGAAATTTACCAGCACAGTTATAGTGGCTTAATTATAACTGTTATAATTGAGATAGAAATATAACTCTCTGCATTCATACAAGGATTATGCGTGCTTATCTCTGGTTTAGTTTGTATCACTATGAAAGCTGTGTAAGGAGAAAAAGATATCTTGACTTCATACTAAACAGATCCAAAAGGGGAGTTATATTGGGCAGGCTGATGTAATTAAAACTGATACAATTATAACCAAGCCAACGAGCATCCCCTACACACAGCCCTTCCCAGCAGACTCAGGCACAGGTTAACAGGACAAGAAAGCAGAAGGAACCTTCTGGAGTCCCACCTGACAGTCAGCTTGGTGAGGAAATGCCCTTCAGACTTACTGAGATTGTGCAGCAGGGCTGATGGCTGGGAATGCAGATGATATTGAAAATTACAGTGGGTGATGCAGGGAGCACCAGCTACAAATATTTCGAGTTGGCAAAATTATACTTGTGCAAAGTGCCAGCTTTCAATGAGAAGTGATCAAGAGCTCTACTCACTCCTCAGTGAAACAGCAGCACTGGTAAGGCTGCCCAGCACTGGCTCAGGGCACAGAAAATTGCAGCTGCCCAGTGCTCCCTGAGGAAAATCATGGGAAAATAGGAACTTATAGGGTTTGTGTAGGAAGCAGCTCTAATATTTGACTTCTTCAAATTAGGAAGCCTCTACAGTGTGAACCTGGCATCTCTAATATTTGTTTCTTTCACTAATAAGTCCCTGATGTTTCAGATCCTTATGCAATGACAGTACCTCCAGGTACAATTAGTGTTGCTCTTCATTTTGGCAGAGGTGCACAGAAACTGGAATCTTTTCGAATTCATTGAATACTGAGAAATTTATGAGACTATTCATCTTATTTTTAAAAGAAATCTTGTTTAAACTAACATTTCACTGGGCAATAGCTATTATTTTTTTTCTCAGCAGAAAAACAATTAGAAATAATTGATATACTTTTGCAAGAATTTTGAAGACTATACATTTCTCTTTACAGCAAACTGATAAAGCAAGCAGTATGCAATACCGTCTAAGACTTTCGTGATAAAGAAAAAAAAAGATACGATTTGCTGCCAAATAGTTTAAACTCTGGAGGTTTCACTGTATTCCACTGGATCAAACAGATCTCACTGGATAGAGAGCTGCATCCTACAGACAGAAAATTAGCCAGACTATGTTTTCTCAGCAGTGAGTTTTCTGAATCACTTTAACAGCTTTGTTCAAAAGCCATTTGCTTATATTTGCATGATCTCAGTTGCTCTTGATTGCTAAAATTTAAGAACTTCAACTTAGAGCAAATTAATTTCAACCAGACAGAAACCAATTCCACCTGGAACAGGGATACAGGGCCCATGGCATGGGTGAAGATAGAATGACATACTGCTAACTTTGGAAATCCAGGAAATAATCTCCTGAAAACTCAGGAAGATTTACGCCTTTCTAATCCAATCATAATTCACTTCTACAAAACATGGAATGAAATCCACAGAGAATCATCCGAGGAAATTCTTTGAGCAGACATATGGGGAAATTCCTCAGTAAAGGTAAAAGGTCATTTATTAACCTCAGACAACTGAATAAAAAAAAGAATAATGATGGTCTCCGATCCTTTTAAGAACTGTCAGTTTCTGTGAACAGTGTAGGTGAAAAATGGTGAAAACAAGGCAGCAGCACAGATACTCACAGCATTTCTTCTTGCAATTGTGTCAACCAAGAGGTTAAATTCACTGCAGTTGAAGAAGTTAGCACAGGACTGCAGATTTTAAGAACAGCCAAGAGGGTAACACATGATTCAAAACCCTACTAAAAACCCCCAAACCATAAGCTGCAGAAGCCCAGAAACTATGAAGTTCCAGTCTTTAGTGGCCACTTCAAATACCCAGTGCTTGCAGTGGATTACAGAATCAGGCCCATCTGTACTTTTATTTCCTTCTCAGATTGCTCTAAGTAGGTGTCATTGGTCCTTTCCAATCCAGCTTCCAGCAAACTCCGGAGAAACAGAAGGAAAAATAGCATTTTGTTAAAGTCAAGCCTCCAGATAAAACCAATGTCTTTTCTGTCTCTGAAACTAAAGGAAAGATGAATTGACAGATAAAACTTAGAGTACTATACTCATGGAATTCAGTTACTCTTGAATGGTCCTGCCAAGCCACTGTCAAGTAGGGCCCAAGTGCTAAAAAGCACATTATATAATGTATAAACAGGAACTGCAGCTAATTCTTCCCAACAAATCCTTGAGAAACACCAAGTGAAAGCAAAGAGAACTGGGAAACAATTCTGTCATTTGAGGCTTCTCAATAGATCTCCTTTCCTAATTCTCCCCCCAGCCCATCCATGAGACACTTCAGAGGCAGGAGGGAGGAGAGATGGGATGAAATGCAGGGAGCCTTGTTGTGCAGTGCATGGACAAGAGGGAATGCTGCCACACTCCTCAGATTCGTCAGGAGACAAGGATTTACATCCTCTGCTGCACACTGGACCAGGAGATTCAAAAGAGTTATGCTGTCACTTGAGAAGCCAGCTTGAAATATATGTGGCCCATAATATTCCCTGAATTATGGCACTCCAGTGCATAGGTACAGACTGGGTTAAGAGGGTGTAATCAGAACCAGAAAGTGAGGATGTTCTTGGATGACATGTTGCTTATCAATACCTGCATGAGGAAAATAATGCTCTTTACAGCATGACTATTTTCCAGAACTATAATGTATACAAATACATATATACACACACACCCCCTACAGCAGTGTTAAACTGATCTTTCTGCTTCTAATGGCAGCAGGCTATATGCAAACCCGAAAAAGATTCACTGAGCTCCTTTTCTTCTGCAGGATGCTAGGGTTTGGTGGTTTGTTAGGTGTTTTTGCATTGTTTTTCAAAACTCATGGAAAAAAGTAAGTAGGAATAGAAACACAAAATGGAAGGATTTAAAAGGACCTAGAGCCCTATAAGCAGAAAAGATCCATCATGATAAAACTATGGAGAAGAAACAGATGTGGAGTCCAGCAGTCTCTAAAGACTGAAACAAAGAATGATAGATCAATTTTATATCCATTTGCTTTCTCTTTTCTTCTTCATGAATACTGTGATTGTGCTTCTTCAGTGATTATTCAGCCATTAAAAAAACCCCAAACCTGATCTACTGATATGTTAAAGCATTGTCTGTTTGATAAGCGCCTGTTTTTTCATTTATATGACTTGCAAATGTCTTCCAGAAGACAGTGCTGGTAATAGAAATTTATGTTTCTAGAAGTCCAGTAACAAATGGGCCAAAAGGCTTTTGGGGAGTATTTTGCAATGTTTCACAGTTACTTAGTTATGTTAAGGCTTTAAGATTAGTTTAATACCCTCTTCTTCAGAAAGCAGACTTTTTAGGATATTGCACTTCAGCTCTTACAGGCACCATTCAAGATTTCTCTCTTAGAGAGAAAATGGGACTTCTGATAAGCATGATAAATGCACATACTTTAAGAACTATTTTTCAAATCAGGTTCTTTACTTATAGCACTGACTTTAAAATAACAGATATTTCAGGTGAAGGACTTTGTATGCTCCAGCTAAAACACACTAAAGATTTGGAAAAGATACCTGCACCTACAGTGCTGTTATTTCCATTACAAAATGGATAAGACTCTACCAGCACTTGCGAGATACAGGAGATTTTATATTTGATTTCTTATTCTGTATTGATTTAAATTATCTTCTCTCAGGACACTGCAGTTTAATAGGTTGAACATGCAGCTGATAGGTGAGATCCTTTGGAGCCAGATCGTCACCTTGCTTCCACACTGGCTGAAAGCTGAGCTCCTCAGTTTTATTTCCTGATTTGATCAATGTAGCAGTTCAGGGGCAAAGTATTTACAGCCCAGTCAGGTCAAGCACCAGACTACTCTTACTTCCTGATTGAAACACAAATGCAGAATCTCAAAGGATTCACATCCCCAGCTCTCTGCATTTTCATCTCCCAAACTATAAAAAGAGGACAATACTGTAGAAAAATTCCAGAGGAAATCTCTGTTGAATCAAGACCAAACCAAGCTCAGTGGGTAACTTGTCTTTTTGTTTTCCTGATTTCTAGAACTCACTTGGTATTGACTTTCCTCCCTGTTCCCTCGTCTTCAGCTGCTGCAGCTTTCAGTCTGTGCTCACTCTGAAACAGCAAACCTGAGCAGCTGCCTTGTCACAAACACCAGAATGCACCAAGTTGCCTTTTCTGCAAGTTAGTTCTGAGGCACTGCCTCTAAAAATGAATGGTTGTATCTTTTTTTCATAAAAACTGCTTTATACTGAAGCCATGAAAATGCTGCCCAAAAACAAAAAAATCATTTCACTCTCTAAAACATAAAAAAGCTGAATCTTGTATGCCCTCCCTCTTCATAGCTAGCTTTACCAGTAGGACTACATGAAAGGAGGAATATTTCCAAGAATGTGGCATGAATATTTCAATTGATAGCTACAACAGGACAGGGGGAAAAATGTGTCAGTCTTTGCTTTCAAGAGGCCATAATCTTTCCTCTCTATGCCTGCCACACTACAAGGCATTTTTCTTCTTGTGTGAGACTGAGGCAAAAGATGGAAAGGCAAGGGAAGCAGTAAAAAACATAGAGGGGGTTTTCCTGTTTATTTTACTCAGAGTATTTCATTTTTTTGAATTAGGGTATCCTCCACTAATCTTAAATCTGTCAGATGCTAATGAAGATAGGGTTGCTGTGTTTGGAAAGGAATGGGCAGGACAAATTTCCAGGTTTTCTGCCATGAATATCAGAACGATAAAACCTTCTTCTCTCAAGTGAAACAGTTAAGAAATTCATGGTTTATCCTAATCTGAAACAGCATTGCCTAGAGGTCCCAAATGCAGGGCTGAAAATATGCAACAATCTTGGTGTATTAGAACTTGTAGATCATTTACATGCTTGGCAAGGCAGTTTAAGATCATTGTTTACTGTTAAGAAGTTCTCAAGTGTTTATTGAAAAATATGTTAAATGTGAAACTTTTAAGTATCTTCTATTAGAAAAAAATCCTCCAAGATAGACAGATGCAAATACATAATGACTGCCATATGTCAAAAAGATTTCATGGTTAAAAACCGGACTTAAACAATGCCCCTCTGAGCTCTCATAAACCCAAGTTTTTAAAGCTTTTTTTCTTTTAAATAAAATCTGGAGGTTTTCTGCCAAGAAAACTTTTATCAGTGGAAAATAAAAATTCTTGACCTTCCTATATCTTACAAAGTATTTATCTTCCTATAGAGATCTCTGCCTATATCATTACTAGTGGACCTAAAGGATATTAACTAGATATCTCTTATTGAGTCCATACTTGTATGAATTCAAGTGTATCACATTAACTCCAGGTTTTAAGCAGAATTCAAAATATTCTTTGTTTACTGTTTCTCCAGAGGACAAATTTCCTGGGAGTTCTTGACATTCTCTGTGTTTAGACTTTGAAAGACTGAAGAAGAAAAGGCAGGAAGAATGTCTACTTTAAAGGAAAATGCCTTTCTGAAACCCACAAAGATCTGATGATGGGAAATCACAAGTCTCCATTAGAGCCTTTATGACCAGGTTTCATGTCCTGGTTTTTAAAGTCTGTTAGAGATAATAGAATTACAAATTAATTGTGGCTCTGTTTTGTTTTTGATGCTTAGAAACTAGCAATGTAAATAGATTACTTTTTTCCCTAATTATTTCACTCACATCTGTAGACATGAAACAGATGTACCTAAACAGCTTCATTAACTATAACAGATAAAAAATACTGTCAGAAACTTGGGATTATCTCTTAACTATTGCACATATCACAGTAATGTCTCAGAGGAAGCATTAGAAGATCCAGGAATGCATCTGACTGCTTCTAAATTAATTCTTCCCCCTTCCCCACACCCCAAACAACATGGGCAAATGAAAAATAATCTTTCATTTTTCCAGTTAAACCCAACTGACCAGTGCCAAATGACAAACAAAGAAAAAACCAAAACAATTCTGTATTTCCTCTTTCAGGATTCATGTGCACATTTAAATTTGTGCCCAAAGCACTCTCGATTAGCTCAGCTATCCCAGCTAGTCCCAGCTAGCTTCCCCTATTAAACATTTAGCACTCTGCCTAAGACATTTAAATAGCTGATTCAAAACACTTCTTGCTAGGAACTGAAATCTGATCTTCCCTTTCTCCTGGAAGTGAAAGACCCAACATGTTAAAGCTGCAAACTAAATCCTAACACAGTCAAACAAACCCAGCATTAACCACTTGAACTTCTAGTGTTAAGGTTCAAACTTGGCTCAGAATTGTCAAGTGTAACCTTTTCTCACAAGGCTGCTTTAAACACATATAAGTGCAGTTCAAGACCACATCTGGAATGAAAAAAACAGCTTTCCAGCTTGATCTTACAGAGGCCCTACTAGCTGTCAACTCCTTATAACCTCTTGATAAAAGAATTTGAGTAAGAGATAACCAAACTCTGCACTACTTGAATGAACCAGAGCTCAACTCTTTAAAAGCATCTTGGATTTTAAAGCACTGTGACATGACAAACTGGAAATTCAGCTTCAATTCCATTTAAAGATAACAAAGGACTTGCTATTAATAATGAAAATATCACAGGCAACACAGTTGCTTTCATGCCACTTATTTTGATGCTGCATTGATTTTTTTCAATATTATTTTGTCAATTTTGTGTGAATTACCTACAAATTTCTACACAGTCAACACACCCCATTTGCTGCCAGAAACTGTTAACAGCAGAGCAGAGCACAAATATGAGCTTTTGACACCTGGTGAGGTGTTAGAGGATAGTGTGACACAAACTCAATTACCTGGTTATTCTTGCCACAATGATGAGCAATCAAATCTGCTAAAACTGTTGAAAGGAAAATTGTCTTCTTCAGGTTTCAGCCTCTCATCACTTGGATGGCTGGATCAATCCACAGTTTGGCTGGCTACTCTTAATTAAGACACCATCAGACTCAGGAGAAAATAATTAAAAATGTCTTATGCAAGGAAAATCAATAAGTCCTTCCTAAATTAACACTGTGCTTTGAAATTCTACAAAGCATCTGCTTGGCAGAACTGTGGATTTCAAAAATAATTTGTACTGAAGTGCAAACAATAAAATAACATTTTCTTATTACCCAGAGTTACCATGGGAAGAAGGAGAAAAAAGTCTGGAAGAGCTAGAGACATATCCTTCCACTCAGAGCATCACAAGAACAGACCATGTCTTGGTATATCCAAGTTATAACATCCAATTCCAGAAACTGGGCTTGGTAAGAAACAAAACACTGAATCTTGAAGAGGACATAAATCCTCCCAAGGAATTACAGCAAGAATATTATTATATTGGAAGAAATATGATCTGAACCTACGGGCCAAAGGCTGAACACAAGAGAGAAGGAAATTGTCTTGAGACTGGATTGTGATAAACTCCAGTGAGATCTTCTGGCCTCCATGCATGGGAACCATTTCTGTCTCAGCAGACACATGGGAGCTGGACCTGTCTCAGGGAATGCACTGCTGTGCACCAGATAAATAACATGTCAGCTAAATGCACAGGGAAGGATTTGAACGAGTAAAAAAAAAAAAAAAAAAAAAGCCACATATTATTGGGAGTATCTGAGGCAGTTCAGGGAAAAGAATAATCAAATGGGAAAATTAAATAAAAATATTTTCCATGGGTGAAAGGTTTTGATGCACTCTTCCACAGAAAACTTTCCAATTGTGTCTATTTATATTAAATCTGCACGAGTTGGAATTTCTGAGGCACAGAAAGTCCCAAGATATAAAAGTCCTTGGAGGCCATAAAGAGCTCAGGAAACACATGGAAATAACTGGAGGCTTCTAGCCACAAACCTTCTGAGCCAAACTTCTATTTTGCCTTGTGAACCCAAAGGGCTGAACAGGCCAGTGCCTTGTTCTGGGGCTCCTGCTATCAGAAGAAAACTGAAAGAGTCTCTTGAAGCCATTTAGGCAATGAAACAATTACTGCTGCTTTTAATATCTTCTTGCCCTGGGCAGCCACCTGTGTCGCCGAACACACATATTGCAGAGTTGGCTCTGGCAGCAAAACACAGTGGGTCAGGCAGGCTCAGTGTCACAAAAACAATGAGAGGAGATAGCACAGCTGTGGAAACCTGCCTGAGGCTCTCTGGCTTACAGGATTTTAAAGGAGTGTTTGCAGCACTGACAGTTATGGACAGTTTTCCCACACAAAACCATCAGACAATGGTGTGTCCATGGCCAGCCCCAGCCCCCAGACAGCTTTTACGTTATCAAGATTAAAGGAAGATGAGGCAGCTGGGGCTAATAAGTTGCAAATCAATGCCATTAGCAAAGAGAGTAAAGAAGAAAAAAAATCCAAGCCCTGCAAAAGCAAAAGCTTTCAGCTCTGCCTCTTGCTGTGCAGAAGCTGATTGTACAGTTGTCCCAGTTCTCCTTGGATTTGTCCTCAGATTCAGGGAGATAAAAGATACAGAAGACGTCTGAATTTCCTGTTTATTAAAAATGTATGTAGCTTACACATATACAGCTGTATATATACACATGCACACACACTTGTTTTGCTATTTACTGCAATGGACTTTGCATCAGACCTTGCGCAATAATTTTAGGATTTAAGAGGAATAGCATCTCAGATTAGTGAGATAATGTAATTAAATTCCATAACCTTCTGTGACCTGCCACAGGTTATGGTATGACAGCACAGAGCCACTCCACAGCATGATATCTTCACACCTCCAGAGCTAAAAACGCAGAGCAGCAAACTCAAAGGCAGTCAGGAACATTCCTCTGCATTAGCATGAGATCAGCTTTTCTGGGAATGTTTCAACCAGCCCCTGTCAGAGAGCTGTCCCTGGAACTCACAACCATCATTTCTGTGCTCAGACCAGGCTGTTCCTGTCACAGCCATTCCCTCTGGACAAGAGACTCACTGGTGTCACACACACCTCAGAGTCACTTGGCCTCGAGTCCATGTGTCCTGACTGCATTCACACTGCAGCAGAAAGTTCTAAAGATACAAAATTAAAAAGATGGCTTCAACAGCAGAGAAATGGCAACTCATAAAAATGTTTTTACACTTAGCAATTGACTTTGATGACTCTGTTTCACTTGTTTGTGTATACCAATGCATTCTGCCTTCATGACTTTGTCTTAGTGTGTGAAAATGAAGTCACATTTTCTGAGCAATATTCATTTGTATATCCCATATTTTAATCTCCATCTCAATATTAATTCAGACTGACATATCTCTTGTAACTCTCCAGCTCCTTTCCAATTACAAAGCTGCCTGCCCCTTTCCAGAATTAACTATGAATTATTATTACACATTTTCGTCTAGCTTTTGTAGAAATAAACTTTCTCCATTAATGTATTTCCTTTTTGTAAGCAATGATGATTAACACATCAGACAGTTGTATGCATAGCTTTTCAACAGCTCTAATGAGAAAAATGCTTTTTTCCACTTTCTACTAACATGGAAAATCACCTGTATTGTATTGGCAATAAACATTAAATAGCATTACAAAAGAACAAGCATCAGACATACAAGAGAATTATGAGGCTGCAATGTTGTGAATTCTGGGAACTCGGAGAATCAGACACTAAAACACTTTATTTATAAAGTATTAACATTAATTTTTGAGAGAATGATGAAGGGTAAGGACAAATAGAGCTCAGAGAAAAACCAAGCAAAGAATGGCAGGGTATCTGTGTCAGCCCAAGTGCAGAAAATGTCTTGAGTTTCCAAATTTGCTTAGCAAACAGAGCATGTCACTAGGACAACAGTTTGACTGAATGTCAGCTGGAAAATTATTCCCTAGTGAGTGATTTTGAGACCAACAAGCAAAACCAGAGAAGTCTGTAGGAAAACACTCCAAAAAAAAAATAAAGAAGAGGTGAGGAACAGAAAACTGTGAGTCCAGACAAAGACCTGTATGGGTTCAGAATCAGAGGAATTACCAGTGCATTTGAACCCATTAAAGCACTGAAGTGGAAATTTTATTTTACTCATTCTTCCTCTTACAAGCTGGACAGTATTCCTTAAAACAAAGCCCTAGTGGCCTAGCTCCCTATTCCCGACCAAGACACACAGCAAATCTGCTTAGCCTTTATCCAAGGCTGAAAAAAACTTACACCCAAGCAGGAAACTGCACCCACCACCAGATTCAGACCAGTAGAATTTTATTTTGCATTTAATGTATTATACTGTTAGGTGGACATGTTATCTTTTGATAGCATTATATTTTGTTTAAGTAGATTAACTGAGACCACCATAGTTCAGAGATCAAGATCTTCAGCAAACCTATCCACAGCAGGGACTTTGCAGCCCATTGCAAAAGGAATATATTCATCTTTGTGATCTCATTTCCCTCACAAAGGAGAATGCAAAGTCTGGAATAAAACCACACTGGTCTAGATCTGTGCCTGCTGACAGGGACACTCAGTGAAAACCAAAAATGGGTTCTGCTGACACTGATGTGTTGCAAGTCAAACCTTCTCTGTTTCTGAGTTCCCTCATAAAGCGCTTCTCCTGTCTGACATGAGATCTGGAGAGCGGAACACCAACAAACAGTGTCACTCTTCTGTTCCACACATCTTGCTACTCCTTTGGATGAAAAGTGTTTCATGTTGCCATCTGCAACCAAAGCAACCAATTTGATCTAATGCTTGCCCAAGTCAGAACCAAGGTTTTACTAAGGCTTTGACTCACTGTCTAATGCAGATAAGATGTTTTATAGCTATTCCCAGAAAGCAAACCTTCACTATAATTCAGTACCACATATTACCTGCTCAGCTTCATTCACACACAGGTGTTTCCTTGTTTATAAAAGCTATTCTGCCTTATTGTAAAGGCCAACTCCACATTTTCTTTGAATCTTTTCAGAAAGAGGCTAAAAGCATAATAAAATATCATCCATTTACTTTATTTTCTTCCCATCATTCATTATTTGAACAAATATAGTAGCATACTTAAAATACACTCTGAAACTGTGATTTTAATATACTTTATTGAAAAAAGTACACAGTTTAAATTGTTTTCAATGGGACAAAGCAATGGTCACCTCTATCTACCAAGTCCTTTTTTGATGAATCATGACTACCATATGCCAAATTCACATCTGCATGACTTGCAAAGTAAAAAGATAAATCTTTTTTCAACATATCTTTAAGAATTTATATCACCAACAGTTTAAAATCATGAAATGCTGATGCTCTGACTATATTTCATGTCCTCTATGTTGCACCATTTCCCAGTTCACAGTTTATCCATGTTTTAGCATGCCAGTTGAACATTTCAGTCAATGTCACCTGGAGAAAATCATCAATAGCAGAGGAAGAAGAACAAGAGAAGGTTTAGCAGTAAGGCCTGAGACACCTCCACATTCTCTTGCATTTTCCTAAAGAAAATAAAACAACAACAAAGGAAGATAAATACAAGCCATTACACTCAATTAGGACACATGATAATTCAGCAGACATAGGCATTATAACAGTGGTGCAAGCAACAAAGCCCATGAACTGAATAGACTCAGGAAGTAGCACAGGTAAAGGGATTGATCTGAACAAGTTGAGGTTGTAGAGTGGGTAAGAATGATCAACAAGCACTGCACCATCCCTTCTTTATCCACTTTATACTTCAGGTCTTATTTTACACTGCATTGCACCACCAGAGGCATGAAATAAAGTTACAAGAGAGGAAAGAGGATGTCTGTGAACATATGATGTACAAACCACTGCAATCACCTTCCAGTCTCTATCAGATCTCCTTGGCACTGTGCAAAAGGGTTATGCAGAACACAGAGCAGTAAATACATGTAGAGAAGGAGTCTCTATCTCTCCCAAGCAATATTATGTGTACACATAGTGACTACAGCATGATAATTGTGATACTGAAGCTAATTACTGAAACAATCATTAACAGCACAAAGTTCCCAACCATTTCTAACAGGGAATCCTGTGGTCAGTGCTTGAGCCAGTGTGAATTTTCAGATATTCCTGGCTGCCAGCTGGTGCTCACATCCTACCATGTTCCCTTGCATGACACAAACAGTCTGCAAAAGCAGCAACTCAAGACATCGTCCACATAAGTACAACAAAAGTCTTGTAGCACTTAAAATATCACTCACTTCCCTTATTACTGAGTCTTCTTAATACTTCCCAACATATCATCTTGGAAGATAGTTTTCCTGTTTATTATTTTTCAAGCAATAAAACATTTACCAGAGCCCAAAAGAAAGGCAAAGTAGATAGAAACTTACTTCAGGGTGAAATCCATGACAAGATTCTGGGCGTCTTCTTATCTTCTGTGATTTTAGCCGTTCACACTTCAGGGATTCATTATGTACGAGGCAGTTAAGGAGAGACCTTCTGAGCATTGCATGTGCATGGGAGTGTTTTGAAATGAGTACAGAGAGAATCTTTCAGCTCCATTCTTCCTCTCCATCAAAACCCCAAGCTGATATGTGTGGTCACCATCAGAAAAAGAAAGTGATTCTAGTGCTTTCCTCTCCGTGTTCTGTATTTTCAACAGCATATTGCACTTTCACTGCTGACCTGTCTTTCCATAAGTCTGCAATAAAAGCACACTGCAGGCTGCTTTTGACAAATTCCAACTTATGGGAAAAGACTAATCTTGAACTACCTGAACTAAAGGGCAGCTAAATAAAATGGAAGTGGGGCAGCTAAAAATCAAGTGATATATTTATTTTGCTACATTTTTTATGTTTTTGGAAAGCAGGATTCTGAAACATTTTCAATGCTCCAGTCCAGCTCTACAACAAAGAGATCTCCATATTTCAAGGAGTTTTATAAGTTCCAATATCATGAGGTCCATTCTTATAAGAAAATTACATAGCTAGTGCCTAATTTGAAAGATATTCAGCTATCTAAAGATGACCATGACCTTATGCTACTTAAAGATCCACATAAGCTTGTTTGCTTAATTCATATTGGCTGCTCAAAAGAAAAACCAAAAACAAAGTGAACTCTCATTGGAAAAATAGTAAGAACACATTCCCAGCTGGCTTAATTTCAAACAGCACTTAGAATGGGTGATGATGTCACACAATGCAGTTTTTAAATTACAAGAAATTTTTCTACATTTGCATTTTGGATCTCTTTCTGACCATTTTGTAAATAAAAGGATATACCTTATTTCTATAGGTGCCATGGTAATTGGTGGGATAGAATCACAGAAGCATTCATTATCTACTACCACCATGAAGAGGTTGCTACTTGGAATCTGCTGGATAACAAAAGACCTGAAAATTAAAAAGAAAACAAAAAATGGTTATTTTATCAGCATTTCTATGCCACTGGTTCTTGTTGGGAATTTATCAGATTTTTCCTTTTCAGACTTTAGTACTGAATTCTGCTCCATTCTGACTGCCCAGCTCAGTATTTATCATCTGGAATGAAACAGATCCTCAGCACTGATGGAGGTTCTCCTGCAGCCACACACTGATAGCTCACAGTCCCAAACTTGAGCCTCTACCCTCATATTAGGGTCTTGAAGCAACAGCAGCTACTGATCCCAGCTTCCATCTGTCCTCTTGAGAGCCATTCTATTACTGAGCCAACAAAACAGAGATTCAACCTCAAAATCTTCCTAAGAGAAGAGATTTATTTTAGAATAATAAAGACTATCTGGGACAAATATGGTGATAATTCAGCACCACATTCAAATGAAGACAAAATAGGCAACTCAAAGGGAGAGAAAAAATTAAGACTTTTTTCTGAGAAGGAAAGCACCCAGGGGAGACCAGGGAAGGATGCTGTGGGCACCAGTCAGTGATGCACAGAGTTTCAAGGAGCTGAACTATAAGCACACACCAAAGAGAAAAGGGGCAGAAGGCAGAGCCAAATAGGCACCATTTAGCTTTTTCTTTGAAATTCAGGACACAATACAAAGAATGGCTTTAAGGCTCAGACCCAATTCTTAATGAAATTTTAAAACAATCTGTTAGAATTTTTATATCCTATCAGCAGAGTATTGGCCATATCGAATCTCACTGAAATCTGGCAATTCCAAGAATTAGGTGTTTTTCAGCATGGTTTGCTGGTAAATGTACAGAACGTTAAGTGAGGGTTTGAGCACCAAGAAGATGTGGAGAGAAACATATTTTTCCTCAGACATCTTTCTTTAAAATACATATTATCTTACTATAATAACTCCCTGCTTTTTCCAAAGATCACAGAAGATGAAATAGCAGAGAGGGCAGGGAATATTTAAACCTAGCCTAAGAAAAAAAATTTGGAAAACTTACTATAAAAATGTTGCCAACGGAAAGATTAAATGCTTTTCAGTATTTTTTAAACTTACTGAACCTCCATTAAAATTACACTTAGAGTGATCTGCAATATGTTAACTTTATGTTTATACATGAAATATACATTTATGGCATAATGTAAAAGGCTGAACTTTATAAATGTACCTACCAAACAGCTGGAGCATGTAGCAAGACTGACATCATTGTAATGGAGCATCTGTGGCTTTGTGGATTTGTGTGTGGGAGAAATGGGGCCAATAAAAGGAAAGGAGGGAAAATCTTTAGCAGGCAATAGCACCGAAATTGTACTGCATTAATTTCTCAAAACAGCTATGAATAAATCAAACAGTAAAGGATAGAAAAAACATTATTTTTATTCCCAGAAATTGGCACAATTTGGATTTTGTGCTGTCTAAAACTTATATTTATTTTACCTTTAAAACTAGCTGAGAAAATACCCTGATCATAAAGTGCTGTAACAATTAATTGGATGCTAAATGATCAATTTCTTTTTGCTGAGAAGGGAGTAATTATTCTTGTTTTACCTATGGTGTGCCCAACTTCAAACCCTTGTGTGACACCCATTTTTGTGACCCCCAGGTGAACGCTGAAGCCTGTGGAAAGCAGGTAGCATAGAGCCAAGCTTAAAGGTGCTCCTGAAAGCTGGGCACATTTCCCATTTTTGTTCTTCACCCACTTCTTTGAGGTGCCATGAGGGCTGTGCAGTACAAGGTTATTCCTTCCTCAAACTAGAAAAGGAAAAAGTTCCTATCACTTCACCTAGCTGGGATGGAAAGGGAAAGCACTTGACTGAGCAGAATGTTTCAGCTACAGAACTAGGATGCTGAATAAAGTATTACACAGCCACACTACAAAGTCTAGCAAAATTTTCTGTATCACTTTATTACTCTAAGCCTTTATAGTTTTTGACTTCATCAGTTTGGGAAATGCAGTACATGCACTGATTGGTGGAAATTATGAATTAAAGGAAGTTCAAGGAGCAATGTATTAGTTCAATGAAAAACCCTCTTTGCTACCCTAGGAATTATATCATAGGTATCAACTAATTACACTGACTCTGTTTACCAAACAGTGAATATTTTTACAAATCCACACTCTGTTTAACTAGTGCAGAAGTTTGTGAAGTGTCTAACTGTATGGTGGCTGTAACAGAACATGGGATTACTATTAAGAACTCTAAAACAATAAAATGTTTGGCTCACTGCAGCAATTTTTTCCATAGTGCACCATAATAACTAGTATCTTGCAAAGTGAAACTCCCAGTAGAAGTGAATTAAAATGTTCTCTTCCATCAAGCAGTATATGGATGTTCTCCCTTGCACAATTCTCAAACATAATCTGGAAATGAAGTTGTAAAGCCCACATATCACCAAGTAAAGACAGAGGACTGAAGACCGAGATTGAGCTGAGCAAATAAATAAGGGCAAAAAATGTCCATTTTAGCTTTCTTTTCTATTAATAGCTTGCACAAACAAATCATACTTCTTTCAGCTGCTGTAATTTAATATCATTTCACAGTCATGAGATACTCTTACCCTCACCAGCTCAGTGGCAAAGCAGTTTGTGGCAGTCGTGACCACCACAGCTGCTGTGACTATTCAGACCATTCCCATGGCACTGCTTCCATGCCCAAACTGGATAAAGCACACAATCATCCCAGCAGCAGCTCTGCTGCTTGAGATCAGCCTGCAGTTCCCATGGTGACATGCATATGCATCTTTGAAATTCATTTTGAGCCTTCATGCCAGTAAGTCCCAGGAACCAAACATTCAGAGGAAACAAAAGGTGCATGAACACAGTCAGACCAAAGCCTTTCAGAAAGTGAGACATTCCACCAAAATACCTCACTGTGCTCGCCAAGGCTCGGTTGCAAGGGAGAAAAAACTCCAGCAAAGAGCTTCCATGGCTGCAGTGAGAAATAAAGTTGCTGACAAAGTAAGGAAAATGGTCTTATCTTCTTGTGAGATCCACTGTGAGTCTCTAAAGTTTCTCTCACAATAACCATTTCTGAACACCTGCTGGCTTAAGCTGGCATTTGTGTCCCTGGCAATATGGAAACCAACTCTCAAGGACTGAGTAAAGGCTTTGGCTGAACTTCATTGGTGTTTTAACAATCAAAAGAAAGTCTATGTTTAATCGCCTCAGTATCATGGAGAATGTTCCACATTTAAAGGGTAAAGCCCTTTTTGTGTTAAGTACTGTAAATCTATTGATTTGAATCCTTTTCCTTTGCAGCAGCATCATCACTGGTGGTCATTTGCTGGGCCAGCACAGAAATAGGTTTGCATATATCTCCAAATATAAAACCACAATAAACTGTTGGGGTTCCTGTTGAAGCCGCTTTGAGTCAATAAGACGCTTATTAATAATTTCCCCTCCATCTTTCATCCACTGAGGAACTGGCTTGGTTTATTTGATGTGCAGGTTCAGAGGCTTAAAGCAGACCTGAAAACAAACTGTTTCTTGACTTTGTGGGGAAGGTGAGGAAGGAAGAAATTTAATACTTGAAAGGCGTAGACAGAGAGGGGGAAAAAAATCCAGTTATGCCAAACTATTTTGTTAGTGAATAAAAAATAACAACAGAGAGTAAGTCTGCAAGGAAATCTGTAGTTTAAGTCACAGCATTAAAAATATTTTGTCACATTGCACACACAGTATCTGTTTCTTTTTAACCTGTTTTGGTATTAGTCCATATAAAAATATCTGCACAAATAAAATACAAATTGATTTGGGGAAAAAAAAAAACCAGCTTCATGTTTTAATTGAAAATAGTAAATATTTGCTCAAAATGCAATTCTTATTGATCTGCTCCCTGAAAATTAATTTTTCATTGTGGAATTAAATAGGAAGAGACTTGGAACTCAAGTACTGCTGCATTCATAATTATGTTTTGTAGTCATGCTTCTAAAGGCATGAAAGAAAGTACACCTTTAATGTGTGTCTGGTGGTAAAATGACTCTTCCCACAAATAATCAGTTCTTTCTAACTCCTTCAGATAACCTATAACTTGAAAAGCATCATAACATCACTGCAGTGCAAATGCTGGAGTGCAATCACAGCAGCTGAACTCAGGTTATTGCATTAGAAGGGTGATCACCTCCAGCTCTGGACATGCAGAGACACAGAGAATTCAAGAATAATTCAGGGCAGGAGCTTGGCTCTGGGCATCTGAGTCATCCTCTGCAGGAGGGTCCTTCTCTCTAATGGATGAACAGTGATTCTTCAGAGAAATACACTCTGAACAGGATGAAACACGAGACCTAAACAAAGTGTGGGCTACAACATCTGTTCTAAGAGAGCCAGAACACCACATTCAAGTCTGGTTGGTTGGGGGCTTTTTTGGTTTGTTTGTTGGTTGTTGGGGTTTTTTTTAATTTTAATTTGGAATCTCTCCCTTTTATTTGTGTATGTAAAAGTTTTTAAAGAGTTATAATATATATTCTGTTGTTATGATAACTTTTTCCTCACACTATGTTTAAGTAAAACCAATCAAACAAACAGAAACCCCCAACCTAATTCCTGAAATGTCACTTCTTTTTCATACTATAAGAATCACTTTTTACTGTGAGGAGAAATAATTAGAATATACACAGTATAGGAGCAGGGACTGAGCTGACACTACCCTTGCTGCACTGCCTGTGCTCCTGTCTCTTCCTTTCATCTTTCCCTCTCCAAACCTCTGGGGTGGCAAACTATTAGTGAGGCACCTGGGAGAGGGACAAACCTGTCTGGAAAAGGAGGGAGATGTTCCAAGGGGGAGGAAAGGACAGGGGTGACAGGACAAGCAGTGCCCTGTGGGACAGGGATCCAGGGCAACTGGTTAGCAGCTGCTGCAGGAGGCTTTGCCATGAGGCCTCTGTCTCCTTTGAGATTTTGGAGCATTTCTTATCTTGATGGAAACAGGCACAGCAGGAACAAGGCAGAGCTCTGCCCTTTTTCCCTCCTTACTGCTGTATCTCTGGAGCACCCAGCCCAGCTTGCTGGCCAATGTGAAGATCACACAGTTCTGTAAGTCACTGCTTTCCCTTCTTAATGCAGCTCATTGCTTCACTACAAACACCTCAATCACAAGGTGCAAAATGTATATCTGGTAGGCTTAACACCTTGTCTCTGAAATGCCGTTGGCTTCACCTCTCCTTTCCTGGCATAGCTGGATCAATAACAGGCAAAGCTAAGGGAATTCTATTTCAGACACACCAGAGATGTCTCTTGTCCAGCTAAGCAAACCTAACCTTTAAGCTGTTTACTCTCCACTATTTGACTACAGCATCTGCCATTAAAGGAAATCGATATTACTGTTAAGCAGCTTAGTCTCTGTATTTCCGTGCAGGAGAGCTAATCCATTGCCTTGTCCACTGGTGTTAAATTTTGGAGAGGATATAAACTGAACACAGATGGGAGGTTTCCCTGCTAGTAAGCAGCCACTTACACAGCCCCAGACTCAGTGAATCTTAAGGAAACTTGTTCAGCACAGCATATTTGTATGGGCTGAGGGTGGCCAGGCAGCTGTAAGAGAGGACAGAGTCATTTTGGGTTGCTCAGGCCGAGGATCCCAAACATCATTTCTTGGAACTATTTTCCTTTTCCTGGCTTGCAGCCCTGCTGCCATTAGCTGGTGACTCCTGACACTGCTTCAAGACTTGTTCCAGCAGCAAAGAATGGCAGGGAACCTCCTGAGAGCATGCAGAAATCTCTGATTGTCAGACCCGGGGTTCCCTGTTTCCTTCAAACAGCTGCAAAGGCTGGAAAGTGTTAGAGGGAACAGAACTAATGTCAAGCAGCATGGAACTCAGAAGAAACTTACAGGATAAAACTATGCTTGTGGAAAAAAACATTTAGAGAAAAGATCTGCTCATTATACTGAAGAATGGAAGATATTTCTTTGTAATTTGGGGAGGATTTGAACTCAGCAACAAGATTAAAAGCAATTTAACTTGTTGAAAAACAATGCTGTGTGTTTCTTGTTAAAAAGTAATTCTTGTTTTCTCACAGAAATAGTTCATTATTGCCCTTTGCTTTAAAAGAACCTTGTTCATAAGTAATAATTGCTGATCTACATGCTGTATTTTACAATCAATATTCCCTTTAAACTTACAAAAATACCCTGCTGCTATATCTGTGCTCATAACGACAGATTCTCTGCAGTAGAGTATGTGGTCTCGACAAACACACGGCTTAGGCAGGATTTTAGTCATATAAATATTTAAATGACTGTTTGGATTCACTTTTAATTCCATGCTCAGGAGCTTTAGCAGCCTGATTTAAGGGCAAAAAAATCCATATATGTTTTTTCCATTTGTTTCCTGAATGACCATAGGAACACTATTACTGTAGTTTAATGCCACAGTGATGACTGTAGGACTTAAAATCAAATTATGAGTAGAATATCAGAGCATTGTGTTAGCATGTGTCATTCCTGCACATACATAACCATATCAACCATTTTTAGGTGACAGTAGAAAAGATCTTTTAAACACCACTTGTTTAGCTCAGGCAGAGAAATCCTACAAAGCATGGAAGAATTTCACTGTGAGTAGTTTGAACTGAAATAAATGTAGGGAAATATTTTCAAATTGGCAACGTAACCACATGCACAAAGATGGGAGAAAGTAGTCTGAATTTCCATGGTGCTCAGATAGCCCTCACTGGCCACTCTGCGTCTTGAGCATCACTGTAAACTCAGCCATTTCCCTCTGGGCCTTTCAGTGGATTTTTTGCATGCATAGTTAATGAACTTGGAGTATTTTGGATTAAGATGAGTTGTAACTTTGGGATTACATTTCATATCTGTCAAATGTGATCTTTCCTATTTTTTAGAGGAAAAAAAAATCCTACCAGCAGCAGGGTAGAGTAAATGGAAAATATTGTGCACACTGCACTCAAATATGTGTTACTCACATAACTGTTGGTTGCAAATGTTAAGCCCTAATGGTCTGGAACAAACTTTAAGCATTCAACTGAAATGCAGATATCCACTTTGCCGTTTCCCAACTCCTATCATGTGCTTTCCAGGCTGCTGGCCGCAATTCCAACCCACATTTCTCTCACTTATCACATTTTTGCAATGAATGAATGAAATGTTTATATCACAGTCAAGTTGGGCTACTTGTTTTTTGTTTTCTCGGGTTTTTTTTTCCCCCAAATAAACGATGATAGAGAATGAAATATCTTCAATGCAATTTATAAAAACAACATATATGCCAATAACAACATTTCTGAGAGCTAGAGCAGTACATAAAAAATCAGCTAGTGGTTCTCTCACATGAAGAGAGGCAGATAAACTCCCAGCCTCAGGCTTGTAATCGGACCCTGACCTCATGCTAGCAAAATATTGCCTCCACATCCAGCCTGACTAACTGTAGGACAATTTGGTATCAGTGCAAACAGGCTCAGAGCAAAGTTTAGAGCTGAGGATTTAGGTGAGCAGCGTCATCCTCGCCATTCCTGTGCCTGCTGAATGCTCAGAGCCCCACAGAGCTGAGCCATGGCTGGAAACCCCTGGGCTTCAGGCAGGATCTCCCAGAAGTGTCCATCCTCTCCCAGTGCCCACCAGGAGATGCTCAGACAAGAGTAGCTGACCAACAGCATGTGAGGAATGCTGCAAACATCCCAAAACTGAGAGTGTACAGCCTTTAGGATGAAAAAAATCCTTTGTGTAATGAGGAAGTGGACTGTTTGTAACTTTTTAGTGCTGCCACCCTTCTGTATGAGGATGTAGGATAATGGAGAGTTTCAGACCTCCAGGTTTAAAATACTGACAATTTTTTTTCAAAGAAAACAAAACCAGAAATTCCACAAATTTTATATAAGAGCCAACATTCATACCCCTGAACAAACCCAAGCTGAGTGTGGCACAAGTGGGTCTCTGCAAGCAGAGTGGGTATCTGGTTCTGTGCTCACTATGACCAACAGAGGAGATACTGTAATTGGCACAAAGCAAATCATCTCAGAGGTCTCTTATAGACTTTGTCTTTTGACAGTGACACCTGGTTAACAGGACAACAGAAAAGTCAGAGAAGTTATCCAGGCTGAAAAATGCATTTCTACTACAGCATTCAAGCAAATATGTGTTTTTTAGCAGAGTTCTTTAGTCTACTCACGTAGTTGTGGTTTGTATCAAGAGACATCTCAGATCATGTTTTTTTAAAATGCTATATGATTTCTAAGCTGGGTTCTAAATATAATTTAAATATTAAAAAACCAGTTGATATACTCTGGTTTAAGAAGGCTCACAGATGTCATATGACATTGTAAAAGTAACTTGTGAATTGCAAGAATTAGTAAGTATTCTTTTCCACAACTTCAGGTCAAGTTTCATCTACAATATGATTCTAGCAAGGAGCTGCACAACAGAAACTGAAGTACAAAAAGCAGAAACAACCAGGAGATTCACATTAAAACTGTAATAAATCCTAGAACTAAACTGCTCATTGGACATGTCCACAGTGTTTTGCAAGGGTGTTGTTAATTTATTTCTGTTAACATAACTTTAGCATTGGTTCAGAAGGCCACATCTGAAAGAACTAGGCACACTAAATGCCATCTTTCCCATAGCCAGCTAAAGCTATATATTTAATGTAATATACAAATGTTCCTTGCATGGCTCTCAAATCTTAAGATTCATGTTGTTTTTTCTAAGTTAAAGGCTTTTTGATATCCATTTAGCTCTCTCAAACTCTTTAAAAAGGAAAGTTCTCCATGTACAGATGTCTAAGCCATGTTTGCATTGTTTTTCATCTATGATATAATATGAATATATTAGAAACTAAAATTAATGTTCTAGTATTAACAATTCTTCACAAGCATGCCTGGCTTTAAAAATTCATTGCATAATTTCTCAATTTCAATATTTTTTTCTATTCCATTGTTAATAAAATAATATATATTGCTACTGAGCTCAATATATTAGGGCATTCACACAACTTTTTAAATCCCCTGTCATTAAAAAGCATCCTTTCATTGCATCAGCTACTATCTATCATTTGGTTAATATTTATCGATGCTTGTTCAAAATGGGAAATTAAGCTAACTTTAAAGTAGATTATTATTTACATTTTAATGGAGTACTGATTTTAACTGAGAACAGTGAATGGGTGCAGATCATCACCTTCCCACACAGAGGTTTTATTGGAGGTGGGGAGCTAAGAGAAAAAGTGTACAACTCATCCTACTCATGAGAAAAATCTAAAATGCTCCAGAATTCACGAAGCATAGCAAAATAATTCTGATACAAAAAAAAAAGCCACACCCAAAACCCAACCAAACAAAAAAAAACTAAAAAAAGGCAAAGGAAAAAAAAAGCAGTATTGAAAATCTTTGTCTAAAAACCCCAAGCAGAAAGCAGACAGAAATTCCCCAGCCTTGAAAACTGCCCAAGGGATTGTTAAACTAATGACTGGCAGGCACAGACCTGCCTGGTAACTTAGATATGTCTAGCCCTATTATTTTATATACCTTTTTTCTTAAATGAAAATAGTAATTTACAGTGTTTCCTGAACTGGTCATTCAAAATATACATTATCAAAGGGTAAAGTTAAATTGCCCATACAGTGACTTTAAATTGCACCTGCATGACAAACATTATAATCACTTGTGCCTTTGAAGTGAAGAGAAAGTTACTCAGCCTGCAAGTGGAGTAGAGTGGGTAACACACAATATAACATTTTAAGCTAAGTATAAAGACCTTTAATAAACAATTCTAGCAGTTTAAATGGCATAATTTGATACTTTTTACAAGGAAAGAACAGGGAAAAAATATTTTTGGATCTTCTAGAGCTTTGGGGTTTTGGCTACAGTAAGTTTCTAGAAATACCGCTGTTGCCTCAAATTTAAAGACATTTTAACAGCCATAAGTATTCTGCAAGTCTGGAAGATCTGCTTTTCAAAACAGAGGTGCAAGATAATTCTATATACTTAGATTGGGATCCTTGAGGCTTCAAAAATGAACCACTGAGGCACGCAAAATGCAGTTTCTGCTGAAGATATTCCCTTCCTTCCATGCACATCTAAGGAAATGAAGGTCTGCTCAGCACTGTAAAAGCAGTCCTGAGCAGTGTGAGTGCAGCACACCTGTGACCCAACAGGGCAAGGGGCAAAATCCTCCTTGTGCTCATTGTCCCACTTGGCATGGCTGCTGGGAAAGCCAAACAGGCTAAACAAAGGATGCTGAAATGGGGAGAGCACTTCCTTCAGGATCATAAAAGGCAGATACAGCAAAAAAAATACAAAAATATAGAAGACTGACTATAATTTACTTCCCTAACAGCTCCAGGACGTAGACAGGGACATTGTGATACACATCGAGAGAGCTCCAAGGGAGAAGAAATTGGCTCTTGATGCTTTGGCTGTTTTATGTGGCAAGCTGATTTGTTTAGAAGTAAACTAACTACATCTGAAAAGGCAAATGATTATTTATTTCATGGGAAATTGAACTGTGTATTTATTTACACATTTTAAACGTGATCAAGTACAGCAGTTTGGCAAGCTTCTACTGCGAATGAAATGCGGAAATATTTTAGCAAATGGTGGTATGTCTCCAGATTAAGTGGGTTTTAAAAACCATTACCATTTTAATGTCTGCAGATTGCACTATTCCTGACACTAATACACTCATGCCCTGAACAATCTGCATCTAATTTGTGTTGCTATTTATCCGTTACTGCCAAATCTGTGCATTTAGTGGACAAGTCTGAAATTTGCCATTATAAATCCAAGCGAAGGGTTCAGTATCATCCTGAACTACACTTCCATTGCCATTTACCTCTTTTATTGACAATAAACAGCACTCAATGCCCAGTCTATGAGAAAGCAAGAGAAGCAATTTGGTTTATTGATGTTTTTCTGTCCTTTATTCCTGATTTTCCTGCTCACTAACACTCTATTGGGACAAATTCATAATACATGGGACAGTGTTTATTCGAAGAAGTTCCTATTCATTTTAACAAGCAATTTACATGTGATACCCAACAAGGTAAACACATTCATCTTTCATATCTTGCATAATTAAACACACATAAATCTTTCCCAGGGTTAGGATGATTGTACCTACATACTTCCTTGCATGCCCAGTGGGAATATGGCTTTCTTATATTTACTTTTCTCTTTATTTTGTGTCTCAAATCATGAACAAAGAATCAACTGGAAACAAAACAGTTTCTTTGGGGTTTTGGTATTGACCTTGTGGACCCATGAGTGCTGCAATTAAAAGAGAAGGGGGATTTTTTGGAAGTAAGGCCAGATTTTTGATCTTCATCCAAGTCCAATATGTCATCACACATGAACAGGAGAGGTTAAGAGGGCAGATTTTTAAGCATTTGACTGTGCAACTGCTGCCTGGTCTGGATAGCCACAGTTCTTGCAGTGAACACACAAATTTGGCAACTGTGCACTCAACTGGCTCCTTGCAACTTCGAAATTTTAACATATATGCTTAAAGTATAAATAGTCAGATGACTAAATTGCTATACTCACATTCATAGCAACCTGTGTTATAGTTGAAATTAACGATATTTTTCTAAATGAAGCTTAATGAAAACATTTGAATTTTCATGCATATATGAGATTTGCAATTAGACAAACCAGTTTTTTTTTTGTTTGTTTCTACAAAGAGAGGATATACTGAAAAGATTGGCAAACAATTTCTGGTGCAATATCATAACATCCATCATCTTTTCTAATTTATAACAGCTTTGACATTCTAAGGATGCTTTCCTCAGATGCTTTTAGTGCAATTAAAATTTGTTATGATGAGATCACCAGAGGGCAGAAACTGGTGATGTACCCAGCGAGCACTGCTGAAGAGCATTGGTTGGCAAACTTATATTTAAAAGTGGCTAAAATGTCGGGGCAATGCCTCATAAAACTACAAGCAGCATTGAGATGTTTATTTAGCCTAAAAGTTCAAACTTGATGTCTAATCAAAAACTCACCTCTGAGTAGCAAAACACCTTAAAAGCACATACCAAGTACATTTTCCATTAGTGGAGTTCCGACTCCACAGAAAGAGTGCCAGTTGAGATTGAAAAAGAAAAAAATATTTCTCTTTACCGATTAATTACTTCCAACATTGAAGCTGTGATAGAACAGTCTATCATATGAGTTTTCAGAAGTAATGGGGTTTAATTTTTTTAGGGTTTTTTTTTCCTATAAAAGGGAACAGCTTACTGGAAAATATGAAACCATTTCAGATTTTTTAAAAAATCCCAGTTTTTCTCTCTTGTTGACAGTGCTTAGAAAATGTGGGTTGACTTGTTTTTGATTGCTGTTTAAATAACAGATTAATTTAATAATCATTGGGATATTGAATAACAAAAAATTATGGGGTGGGACAGCCAAACCCTGACCCTAATGACATTCTTATGTTAATTCTTATTTTCTTTTAGGCTCCTGCTTTCTTAATAAAACCTATATTTTTGAAAATCGTTCTTAAACATTGCAATTTATCTCAAAGTAGCATTTATTTTTTGCTAGTGGAAGATAACTTTACATATAGGGAGTGCATTTTATATGTCTGTATATATTTAGTGCCTGACTCAAAGCCTGTTTAAGTAGAAAGGTGTCCTTCCAGTGACTGAGTTCCCAGAGATGGCAGAAGGCAGGAGCCAGCTATTAAAAAAGTGATTAGCAGCTAGTCCTTGCTACTGCGTGATTTATTTGAGGAAATTTCAACTTCAATCCAAGCACCCATGGTTAAATTTATGATTGGAAATGTTTGTGAATTTTCATTATTGTAGTTGGTAACTGGCACAGAGCATTTCTGTAAGATCACTAAGAGCACATCCAGGACAGAATAAAGCTGAGCCTTTGCCTCTCACTGTGACCTTGCTGACTCTGACTCTGTTAGCAAAAAACACAGTATTTGTGCCTCAAAATGTCTTATCTAAGTAATGTTATATGGTTTCAATTAACATCAGTCATCATTTTAACTTCACCAAGAGACTTTTTAGTCTCCTTTTCCAGACAAGGGCTCTATGGTAGTGCCTGACACTGTAGGAACAAAAGTCAGTGACTTGAGTAACTTTTGACACAAACTTGCTTAAAGCAGAGTATTTGCACAACTTTTGTTTGCAAATCTGTTTACAATATACTGTTTTTTTGAGAGTCTTTCAAATAGGTTTTAAATATTCCACAGGGTGCACAATCAGGCAAATATTTACAAGTACCTTTTTCTACTTGCAATAAATATTTGCAGTTACATATCACAGATTAATCTATAACATAATCCAGGGAGGACACAGAAAATAATCCCACTGGCTCAAAGTGATGCTGCACAGGTTAAGCACTAGACACAGTGTCAGTTCCAGACTGGCTGTATAAAACATTGAATCTAAATTCTGACTGACTGAGCCCATCATTCTTAAATTACAAATATTAAGCAATACACTTGCTTGTAAAAATATTTATTGGTACTGAGGCCATGAAACAGAAAACTGGGTCAGAAGATGTAGGTCTACAAAGGACTTTGGGTCAAATTCCTTAGCTGTTCTGCGGGAAAGTGTCCTGGGTTATAACAAAAACATTTGGAATCCAATGCAGTCTGCAATCTTCGATGCAATTTGTAGATTGTTAATGACAGTGGGTAAACGGTATAACGAACAGCTTTCCCATGAGAATCTAATAGTTCTTCTGGATTATTTCTTTAGGTTTTGCCGTTGCTTGTGGAGAAAAATAATGGGTGCCTTGAGATCAGTTTGCAACTTACAGGGTTTTCTTTTATTTTTTTTTCCACTGTGGAACACAAAATGTTTTTCTATGAAAAAGATCTTAGTGCATTATTTTTGAAATACTATAATTTTCACTAAACTCAGTTTCCAACTTGGTGCTTTCCAAGTATTGCAGAATTGTATTATTTTTGAAACTTATTTCCTTTGACCCGAAGTTACCTAGGAACACAGTCTAAAATCTGCATTCCTCTGAGAAAACCTAGTCCTGTTAAATTAATCTTCTTTTCATGGAATCATGTCTGTTTGCAGTATTTAAACAGTCATACAATGGTTAGGGTTTGAAGGGATCTTAAAGACCATCTGGTCCTACCATGGCAGGGACACCTTCCACTAGATCAGGGTGCTGAAATCCCCGTCCAACCTGGCCTGGAACACCTCCAGGGATGCAGGATAATTTGTTACACAACTTCTCAGTAACCTTCTGTAAAATTATCTCAAAATAAGGCTGCTTAAATTCTACAATGCTGGCACAAAGCACTCACAGCAGTGTAACCTTCATTGTATTTGATATGTCAAGCAGAAAAATCACGGCTTGATTTTGTTGAGTTTGTACTTTTCAGGCAGTGGGACCTATTGTTGCACTGAAAGGGTTCCAGAGCATCAATTTACAAAGCACTCTCATACTTCTATTCCACAAAGCCATATAAAACCAATTATTCATACTAGACATTAACAATTTCCTTCTACTCAAAAGTTGGTCAGTGGCAAATGAAACGTGAATATTAGCACTTAAAATTTATCTCCAGTGTACTTCCTCCCATTTCCTGTTTTAAAGTAATGAAAATATCAAGGAGAAAATTTAGGAGTAAGTCCAGAAGCACACCTATTGACTTCAGACTGAGGTTTTCACCTTTATTTGCTAATTGCATATTGATTTAGCCCTAGAAAGGAAGAGCTGTAACAATTTTTGTTTAACTTATAAATTCTTCCTGACATTTATATTGATAGACAAATTATTGCAGTAAATACTAGTCTCCCTGGTGATGACAACCTCTCAGCATAAAGGAAATCCAATTAAGAGACTTATCAAAGTACAGAAATTTGCATAAACAATACCTATGCAATTCCACAGTTAAATTGTACCAGAACTACAGTCAAAATGTCACAGCACATGGGCACCAAATGCAGAGAAAATACATTTTCAGTGTGAAAGAGGAAAGCTAAACTGAAGTCTTCCTCTTCTTTTAGCTCTATAAGGGACAATTTTACAGCAGCACTGGTAGAACTGACATTACAGCACTGTCATGTGAGATTTGTTATTATTAACTCAGCTTCCCAGCACTGAAAGTTTGGAGAATAGATTTAATCCTCTCCCACTCTTTCAGACTAACAATTCTAAGAAGGAAACTCTGTTTGGCATTCCAGTAAAACAACCAGATCTCACTGTACCACAAGGGAATTCCTAACCTATCCAGCAGGGTTTCACTCCTGCACAGGAGACTGAACAGCACTTACCTTTTGGAATCTAAATCCTACAGACTATGCCTGCATTTAGGAAAAGAATTAAAACATTCACTATTTGAAATTAATGTAAACCTCTAAATCTTTTACATTTTTGGGTAGAAAATAACAGGCACAGCTTTAATTTAAGAGCATCAAACTTTTAAGCAGCCCCTGTAACAGGAGAATTGACACCCTGACAGAGGTCAGCACATAGGATAAAACACAACAGACTCGTCCGTTCTTCAACACAGCCTTGAATAATTCAGTTTTATTGCTTTGTCACTAACAGTTGTATAAAAAAAAAAATTGAAAGGGCTTACTTGAAACAGTCATCGCAAGCAATATTCCCCGTGGTCTCCTTTATAGTGCGCTCGGAAACAAAGGCTGGATATTCAGTGTCACAGGGCTCTAGGGTTTGTTTCAGCCTCTGCGCTATAGGCACAGCAAAAAACATCTTGATGTTAACATGGGAAGAACAGCACACAAAATTGTGAACAACATGAGATGCTGTATTACAGAGCTCGCAGAGAATGGAAATGTTACTCAGCTTCTGCCACCCTGTGAGATTTCCTAGGCAGTGCATAACGCTATTTTTTCAATTAAATAAAAAAAAAAGGAAAAGTTTATCCGTGGAATGTAATTTTGCAAGACGCCACTGTTAAAGTAGTTATTAATGGTTTTGCCATTGCTAACCTACTTTAAATTTATGCTCGAGTTTTTATTCTCACTGTGTAGATTGAAGCTGGATTTACTGTAATTTTTATCTCAGTGGTGCTATGCATCACTAACCTTTATCCATAGGCGTTTACATTTATTTGATATGTAAATTGTGGTAGATTTTACTGAAGCCAAAACGTCTATTTTGTATTACAGCTTAGGAATCCTTGGATGGTTTCATCAGTTAAAATAAGTCTGTGGGTGGGAGAGGCAGAAGAGTTACTTTACCCAAGGGCAAAGCTTGTTATCTGCTTCCCAAAATAGCAATTATTAAGACTCCATAACACCTTTAATATGAAGTCCTTGCAGCACAAGGAAAAAGAGTCACTCTTTCCATTTTAAAGACTGGGAAACAGAGGTACCAGGAAGCAGTGAGGCTGCTTCAAGGTCAAACTTCAGGAGAACAAAAAGCTGGGAACTGAATGCAGCTCTTCTGACTCTCACACCAAAGTATCTGTCAGACAATGACTCTCCCTCATTCCCTTTCTTTTTCCTCCCCAGCCCTTCATTGTTCCCCAACACAGAGATATACTTTGCACATCAGCACAAATGTTAACCCTATCTGAAACTAATTGCTAAGTGAGAAAACAAGATGAGGTATGACAGAAATAGATTACACTGAACAGGCATGTGGGCTTGACAGATCTTCCACTGGAGATGATCTGTCTCAGAGTGAGTGGTGCATCCACTGAGCAGTGCCAGGGGAATGACCACATCTGCATTTGCAATCACACACCAGGACATGCATTTCTGAACTGTTCCCAGTTTTTGTATATAATAAAAAAAAATTATTCCACCAAATGTGCAGATCTCAGAAGAGGTACTAAATTTGGTCCAAAAAGTTTTGTTATTTCTGATGTTTTCACTAATGTCTTGACATATTTAATAATCCAATATTTTTCAGAAAATTGTCTGATAAGCTCTACGGCACCACTTCTCTTTCTCTTCTGTTCTCCTTATCTGTTGTCAAGAATGACTGGAATTTATCACCTGTGTTTTGAGTCTACCCTCACTTGTATCAGCACATGGCTTGTGTAACAAAGAGACTGACAGAGATCCATTGGTCTCAGATTTCCTACACCTCGCTAGAGTCCAGAAGACGATCGGGTTGTCCAAGGTTTAGGGTTTCTTCTCTTTCATTTACAAATGTGACTGAGATTACAAGATCTTGTGCAGAAATATTGTCCATGGTAGGGTAAAAGGGCAGGTGTGTGTGGACCCTCCAGCATGTTCAGAGTATGTCATGTTCTATTCATGCCACAATTGGAATGGAAAGCAATTTCCCTGCTGGAGGAACTGATTTTTTTTCTGAGTTTTATTAAGCACTGGTAAATAAAAATATGCAAGTTTATTAATTTTAATTTCACTAAATGCCATCATAAATATTACAACTCTTACTGATAAAACAACATCTACAGAAGTATAAATCTAAGTATGTGCTTTTCTTTACTTCTCTCTTGTGAAATATCTCCTGCTTTTGCTTCCTAAAACATGCTGGTTCCAAAAAGCCAACCCTTGCTACCTAACCAAACATGAGCTGGGCAAGCACTACTGTAAGACATGACATTCCAAAGAGCATGGTGAGGGAGTACTTCCAGAGTTCTTAACTCATGAAAGAAATGGAGCAAGTGACTTGTGTAATTAAAACTTCACTGTCAACTAAAACATGAATGGAAATTCCTCTATCACTCTTGCCCAAAGTGCCGCACTAATAATTTTGTTTTTAAGAAAAAGAAGTTTACAAGCTATTATTGCCACTCCTACAGTTAGAGCATGCTTAAAATACAAAACAGACATTCATTTTCATGAGGTGAATTGGGATGTTGTGTTTGAAAGATATTTTCTCTAACATATAATACAAGTGCCATTGGATGTTTTGTGTCAGGTTATATTAAGGCATATTTGTACAGTATACTTGAAAAAAAATTCTTTATTTCCTACACTGGCTGCTTTGGCTGCTCTGCAAACACCAAGGACTCAGACTGGCACACCTGCAAGTCCTCAAAGAGCACTTTTACATTTTCTGGGTCTAGCAGAACAAACTTGACTGTTCCTCACAGCCTCAGAGACTTTTCATGCTTAGGGAAATCACGGGACAGTTGGTTTTTAGGAGCCTGACTAATTCTTTACCTTCAGACAAGATATTTTGGCACAAAGACAGCCTAGTACCCAGGCAATGCAAATATCAACTGAAGCCTAAACCAGCGATTTTATCCCCTGCTTTGCTAAGGAATATGCAAATGTGAAGATGAAGAATTCAGTTTCAATCCTTACACCAGTCAATGACTCACAGCACAATTTGCCTATTAAATTGTCACTTGAAGAGCACTGCTCTTGTAAAACCTCCCCTTACTTTTGAGCAACACTTCTGAAAAAACCATAAAAAGTCTGATAAAATATAAACAGACAGCTTACACTAAAATCTTCCTGTTCTTAGTGGAGCCATTAAAAATTTCCATTATTTCAAATGAAGCTTTCACATTTTAAAAAAATATTTTGAGTAAATTGGATTTTAATTAATTTAAATCTCAATTTTGAATGGAATGATAAAACAAAATCAGGTTTTAATCAGCCTTGTTTAGCATAAAATCAATCTTAAGCTTTAAAAATTATTTTTGTATGAAATTATATTGAGATGGTCGTATTTCTGTACTTTTTTTTTTAAATTACATTTTCCAGCACAATAATCCCACTACATTTTATAGCAGCTCTAGGAAAAAAAAAGTTGTACAACAGGAAAAGGTCGGTGCAATTGCTTTATTCCCAAAGATTGTATTGGAATGAAGGGAAATGTTTTTAAAAAACATATTTTATTATTATCTACTATTTTAACTTTTTCAATTTAGTAGTACACTGTGTTCCTAGAGTACACACAAGCATTTTGTGGTTATTCATAGAAGATCTTAATTCTCCTGTGTTTTAGGAAACATTAACAAAGAAAAGGATGCTTACATGGCAGGAAAACTATTATCAGATGTTTATTATTTAATCTAAAACAGTGTACACACATCTGAATTTCAAAAGTCCAATTTACTCTAGACATTTCTGCCATTATGCCAGGAAAAAAAATTACACTTACCTTTAGCTGTTAGATCAGAGTGCCACCAACTGCATAGATTAAATTCCACAAGGAACCTAGAGAAATTATTAAAGTTTTTGAAAACCCCACAGAATGTTTTCAAAACACAAACCTGGCAGTGGCTTGATTATGTTAATCCCATTTTAAATAAAAGCTAACATAGAACTAAAATTCAAGTTACTGGCATAACTCTAGGATTAGAAACTACTGCTATTCTCATATTTTCATGGGGTTTTTCTACTTCTGAACACTTATCCTGAAATTAACCCCATCAAGAAATCATAGATTTACCTATTTCTAATTTAAAATATTGATTGTATTTGAAGTATCCATTAAAATTCTCTATTTTTGCTGTTGAACATTATCTCTTCTTTATGTGGGTATTTCAACCCTAGTAAAATGCAATGGGATTATAGTTGTCCTCGCTACAATACAGGACATAAAATACTTCCTTTCATTAATTCTCAAACTGAAATAATAAAGACAGTTTATTCCCAAGAGCAGAAAAGATAAACCACTGTCTAATCTCTAACTAAATTGTAAAGAAGACATTTTCCCACTAAAATACACCTTGATTTACTTGGAAGAATGGACTGAAAAGTGTCAGTTGTTTTAAGTGTAAAGAATGTGAAATGTTCATTGTATGCCCATGAATCTACAACTTATAAATACAGAAGGTTTCTTGACATTTTCAAAACTGTTATATGTAGTATAAGTCTCATTTTAACACAATTTCTTTTCCTTGTATTCACTTTGAAAGCTGCATTTCAGATCAGTCTCTGCCCTCTGGCAGTAACCGTTCTGTTAATTCTCCTTAACTCTAATTCTGAACTCTGAAAAAAGTTCATACGATTTACAAATAAACAAAATGACTAAAAGAAAAAAATCAATTCTATGTCAGGAAAGATAAAATTCACTTAAATCTGCAGCCCTGCTTTCTGATAAGAATGATAATAAAAAAGCATGTATGTTAATAACACACATTTTAAGAGCTTTCTCATCTCCACATGATATTCTTATTTCTTAGGCACCTTCTCTTAAAGGTAACGATCATTGTGAATGAACTGGGAATTTTAGAAGAATTAATGAAGACAGAAAAATTCAGCAACATCCAGAATACACCTTATCTGGCATGTACTGTAAAAGGTCCATTTTACAGAATTTTATGAAGTGACAAACAATACAGTGAGTCAGAGTGAGAAGTTTCTCTGCTGACAGTAGCCCACCCAAGCAGCATCACAAACAGCCAGCCATGAATCCAAAATTTAACAGTAACCAGGAAAAGAAATTTAGGTTGTATATTGTGATCTGCTAAACAAAGACATGCAGATATAAGTGAAGACCATGAATGACACAATAAAAGTGAAACTGCATTTATACAGCCAAAATTTGCTCCGATTTTAACAATTCAATATTGGAAAAAAAATTACAAATTTTACTATATTTTAAATCATGTACTAAAATCAGCACAATGCATGTAAAATGCAAAAGGTGCAAATATTAATATTCAAAAGTACAAATATTCAGTACTTCATAGAAATACTCATTAAATTCTTGATAAAAATCTACTTACAAGACAAGTTCAGTCATAATCCACTTTACTGCAGCAAAGAAGGCATTATAAGGCTGAAGAGAAGCAACTCATTTAATAAAAAGGCAAAACATGCAGCATTTATATCTTAACTGAATTCTTCACATAAAAACAATGCTATGGATATTCAAATGCATGGGGAGCATGAAAAAAGACCTTTTTTATGAACAAGAAATATTATACTGATTATTAAAATGCATAGTAACGAAATTTCCTTTTTATCATACTTGGTCACATACACAGATAATCAGTGGGAAAAGGAAAGTTTTTGCAAATGATTCTTAAATTTTTAACCTCTAGGGGTTCCTATTTCCCAGGCTATTGCTGGAGGAGCAGCTTGTACATCATATGAGCTTTTCTTAGGCTGCAATTCACAGGCTTGCCTCTCTATAATGCAAATCTCTATTCATTACCTCAGCCTCATTAGGCACAGAAAAGCCTCTGAAGTCTGAATTTACCTAAATGTTTATCTGTGTCATTTGACAGTCCAGTTATAAGCCCTTTAAGTAGTTTTTTTCCCTCCTCCCTCTGTTTTTCTGGATCATAACAAATATAGCAAATCCTTTGAAAATCCTCTGTTTACAGTACTTCTAATACATTCTGAATATTTCATTTTTGAAAAGACTATTAATAGGATTAATCTTTTATGAAAGGAAGTTGGGCAGAAAAGTCAGTTTCCAGAAATTTTCAATTTCTCCTCATCTCCCTCATCTTTGTTAGGATGCCCCAGTTGCATATAATTCTGCAGACTCTTTTAGATGCAAGCAGAGTATTTTAACACATAGAAGTCATACTGACAGAACTCCTCAGATATCTAAACCCATGCTTAACCACCCCAAATCAGCACTCACTGAAGCAGTAATTGTACATTTAAAATGTTCAGGGTCCACAGAGAAAGTTTCTGAGCAGGGCTGAGAACTCTCAGACCCAAAGAACTCAGTCAGTGCCATGGAAGGCACCATCCTTTGGCTGCTGTGGCACAAACACGAGAGCTGCAGACATTCCAAATCCAAATAACAGGCTTGCAATGGCCATGAGATATTTGCAACGATTTTCTTTGATGATTGCATGGAAAGGAGTTGATAAAATGTGCTGTACTTACGTCCAGTAAGCTATGGGCACTGTCGCTACTCTCTTTGTTTGTCCTACACATGGCCTGGTAGTCATAAAGTGTAATTCTACAGGGAAGAACAGAAAACTGCTTGACTAAAAGAAGAAAACACAGTGGAATAAGAATGGTGATATGGAACAGTGTGCTCACAAAGTGGACAGGAAAATAAAAATTGTAACAGCAGGAGGGGGAGAGGGAATGGGACCATTAAAATATAGGTTACATGAAAGAGTATAAGAAATACTGGGAAAACTTTGTAAGAATTTCAGCAGACTACAGAACAAAACAAAAGCATAACTGGAGGAACCAGGGAAGATACACACAGAGTGAACACACAATGGCATAAACAGTGTGAGGAGGAGAATACACACCCAACACAATGCTTAAACAATTGGTTCTGGACTAAGATAGGCACAGTCAGCCCCAGAAAGTGAAAGAGCCTATGCATTTGAGAGGCTTCTCACAACAGACCACTCAAACTTGAGTAAAACAGAAACACATTTTTACAGTCCCAGCATGTCTGTGCACACCTCATTTGTGATATGGCATTGCTTCTGGAGGAGAGAGAGGTGGCATTTCAGTGCATTGACAGTACTCATAATTGAAGAGAGATGGGTTTACCTTTGCTTCTTTTCATGAAGGCAAAATATTCCAGATACCTGCTGTAATCAACTTATGCTAGAAGCCTCTTCAGATGCATAATAAATGTGGAAATTTACTTATGCTTGCAATTTTACTCATCATTGAAACACTTCAGAGATCTAAATATAAAATCCAGAACTCACAGCTAGTTGATATGGAATTATTGTGATTATTTCTCTAAATCTGTCTGTCCATAGAACAATCAATCAACTATATCCATCCACATAAAAAACCCACATTTAAAATCAATAGCAGATGTAAAGAATCATTAGCTGATAATTTGCAAGAAGTGTAAATATATAAAAGTCCTTAGTGTTATTTGAACATTTCCATTTGACTTTTGCACCGTCAGAAGGACAAAGGAACCCAACTGGACAGAGATGGTTAATAGAGGTGTGAGACGGGACTTCAATGTTTTTCAAAGTGTGCCTTGCTTCTAAGTGAAGAGGAAAGGAGAGCACACAAATTCAGCTATGGAAGGATGCTCCAGAAGCTGCCAAAACCAGGTCATGAAATGCATTCAGCATCACCACGAGGCATTCTGCACTGCATGCCATGAAATCTTGCCACCTGAATCAATGAAATGCTGTATTCCATTGTGGTAGAAACTATATTTTTTTAATCTAATTTTGTAAAAACAATCATCACTAAAAACTTCTTTATTGGGTATACTTTGTTTCTGGCTTACAGGCAAAATCCCTACTACACTGGATGTCGCAGCTTCACCTAAACATTTAGCTCAAGGTCATACTGCTTACATCACTGTTTTCCTCTTGTATTGAGAATAGCAATGCCTAGGAAGCCATTGTTTTGTGGACTGGCAGAGAGAGGCACATGGGAGACAAACGCATAACTAGAGAGCTAAACAAGGTGTGAGTGGAGCACTGACCATCCTCGGCAGATTGCCGCCCACAGCCCGATCCGCGCACCCACATCTGCCAAGACAAACAGAGCAGTACATGGTGTAAGCCGTGCTGCCTCTGTGCCATGCACTAACACACCACTTCCCCTAGCTCCTTCTGTTCCTTCTTTCTCAGCCTTTAACCATGGGTCAGAATCCAGCCCCTGGGAAGGAATCTCTAGAGCTCAGCCTTTCCAGCTTCGACTCTTGTATTCCTCAGGATCCAAGCAGGGTGTTGTGTGTGCATTTGGACCACCAGTGATGGAGGCAAGAGAGAAATGCACAGACAAGGGCATTTCTTTCATTTTTGCACATTTATAGATTGCACATTTACAGATGTTAACATGCTCCCTGCAGAGTATCAAGAAATTCTATATGGATGAAAGAGTCATATCCTGCTTCATTTAATATCTAGAGTTAGAATACATTGTTTTGCCTGTATTCATTGTTAATGTTCTTTTCAATATCAAGTTTGGTGACTGTTTTGTGTTTGAAAGTGTAATCAATGTCTAAGTTTTCAGTTTCATACAGCAGAACTTCCTGGTCAATCAGTGGACTTCCTTATTCTGCTAAGCAGTCTTAATCAAATACTATTATAATATTGTTATATATATATTATATATATGCTATTATACTATACTATATTTGACATTATATACTATTATAATGTCATGTAAAAGATCCATTATAATTTGAACGTAATTTTAAATATTGATCAAAACCTTTTCCCCCGTCAGGATTTGGATTCATATTGCATTCCTTATGTAATTATTGCATTCTAAAAGGTTCAATAGTTTCTTTAAATGCTCTAAGATAAGAATGTATTAAAACACTGAAATATGTACTCACACAAATAATCAGAAATATAATTAATATTGCACCCCAACATGCTAAGTCATATCTTTGGAAGATTATCTTATTTTATTGTAGGGAGTATACAGCAATCTAAGATTGTATTATGATTAAGAGAAACAAAGCCAATAAATGTATGTAGTTAAAACACCCTTCCTTTAACAGGGAAAGGAATATTAAACTTTGGAGTGATGGCAAAAGGGAAGAGTTTTAACAAACAACCTCAAAATCACGTACAGAACTGTTATTTGGAAGGGCTTGGATATCATCCTTAGGAAGGTATATAGCAGACAAATTTCTGTACAATAGTCTGGTGTGAGTTTTGGGTTTAGAACAATGTATTGCCATCTCAGTAACTTTCAAAGTGGGCAATTCAACACCTAGCTCAAATTTTATAAAGATGATTCAAAGAATTATAACACAGGATGTGCAAAATATATCAGTGAAAGGATTTACTGCAGAATGATCTTAAAAGACCTGATTGCTACAAACAAATAGGAATTTTGTAACACACTTCAAAGATCAGTGGATGAAGCTGATAACCACACTGAAATCTGAACACTGCAACATATTGAACCAATTCTTTTTACTCTGTCATTATGAATGCTATTGTATGGGTTCCAAGGCATTCACAATTTCAAATCCAGTCGTTTTGGTTCTATTCTTATAAATGTAATAGGAAAGCAAAAGCCTTCCAGCCCTATTCCTTATACAAGGCACTAGAGCATTTGCAGTCAAAGCAGTGGCCTAAGACACTGTAGTGCTTCTGTGCTCAGGTGTCATTTCCAGAGTGTTGTTTTATTGCTAAAGTCCTTCTGAGATTTTAGGAAACAGGCTTTCTTCTCTCTAGGAAAGACTTAACTCAGTGTTGCAGAAGAAAGGCTTCCATTTCCCCCTTTCTGAAGGGATTGCATTTCAGCTTTTAGTAGCAGTTTGCAGCTGAGCATCTCCTGTCCGACTGAGCAACCAGGGAACACAACCTCCTCAGCCCAGTGAGATGCCCAAGCCCATGCTCTGCATTACAGCACCTCCCAGGGGAGCTTTGTTCTTGCTACAGATGATATTCCTGAGGCTTTCTGACACTACCATGCTGTCAGCTTTTATGCCTGAGTTCCACAGAGCAACTGTGTTCAGCATCAGCTGTGGGACAAACTCCATGAGCAATCACCTCAAACGGATGGAAAACAACTTAGCACCATGAAAATGTGCATTGTCAGTTTATGTAACTTCAGGGGCCAAACACATCTTACTGAAAACCCTTTTATTGTCAATTTCCTGATACAGTAAATTCCACTCTCCTACTTTTGCAATGTACTTACAATTGAGTATGAAACTGGTTCAAGAAAATTAAACATCCAAGACCTACCAGCAGCACAGGATATATTGGCAATGTACTCTATTGTTTTCAGCCAAGTTTTCATCACACCCATGGATTTCTACTTGGTAGAATAAAATACCATCACTGACAATTGTAGCTGCTGAAAGATCTTCAATGCATAAAATTTCAAACGTTTTGTCACCAGTTCAAGATTTGGTGGTTTTCAAATAATGTGTAGGAATAATAATCTTTTCACCATAGAAGTAAACATCGAGTCTATAGGAAAAGAAGAAATGCTCTAAAGAGCTGATCAAAGGAAGTCAATAACACAGAAGTCCTAATTATTGACACTATGCTTTACTCACTAGTCTGTGTAAAAATCAGTGGTGACCACAGCTGGCTTGAGGTGGAAAGGTGTTCATTAACTCAGCCATGGGATGTGCAGCTGCCTGGAATTCCCAAAGGAGGGCAAAGAGGGACAGGGTTGAATGGCATGGAGAGCAAATGAGTTTCTGGGTCTAGAGAGGTTCCTATGGGGAGGTAGCAGGACACTGTAAGAAACATTGTAGGAAAGAAATAACCTATCTGTCAGTGTATCTGCACTGACAGGTAGGTTATTAGTGTCCAGAAGCTGCCAGGATAATACCTTTCAGCAAAATCAATGGAAAGAATAAAAAAATTATGGGATTTTGACAAAACAAACTTGTCATCACATATTTTTGCTTTTTTTTTTGCTCGGGTATTCCCAATTGCCAAGGTTCTCAAGGAATTAGATGTATAAAAACTAAAACTCAACCAGTACTTACAGAATATGAAATGAGAACTCATTGATATAGCAGACATGCCTGTGTTTCTCCTTAAGTGTACAAACTGATTCTGTATATTAATACACTGAATTAAAGTTAAAATTTACAGAGACATAAACTCTAACAATGCCCAAAACTCAGACTTAAGACATTCATTTTAGATATCACATGAACAAAATATGAGAAAAAAACATACCCCACAGCAAAGTGGGAATTTCAGTGTGCAGGTACCAGATGCACATCTGGTAAATGCAAAAAAAAAAAAAAACAAATCTTGATCATAATGATAATTTGTCCAATACCAAGTCCAATAACTGCAGTTTTGGAACGTTCCTTCAGTCTGTCACTGATCTTCTCCAAAGCATATATCTACAATTTGCCTAGTCAATAAGCAGCCCAATCAGTGACCGAAAATCCACATGAAAACAAACAAAAATTTTAAATCTAAGTGTCCATTTAGCACCAAAAAAAACCCCAAAAAACCCAAAAAAAACCCCAACCAAACAAAAAAAACCCTAATAAAATGCTTAAATAAGACTGGCCAAAATAGAAAAATATCCTTCATTTGGAGGCTGTGCTGCCTCAGTGAAAACTGTGTCCTGTTGCTGAGCAGCTACTTACTGCCCTTGGGATTTTGCTTTAAGAATATTCTGCTCCTTGCAAGCTGCTTAGCAATTAGTGATTTTTTTGTTATACTCTTATAACCTTGCTAGGCTTTGCTCACAAAGCAAATCAAGACAGAGAGATGAAAGTCTGCCTCTGTGTGGACGTGGAGAGCACAGGTGAAGGATCTGCACTGCAAGAAAAATTGAGAAACAAGAGAAGATCTCAGAGCAACAAGAACTTGACAGAACGAGCCTGAGCACCTGGGAAAGGTGGATTTCAGAGTGTGCCACTGCAGTCATACACCCTGAAAACGTGATCAAGCACCAATATTGCTAAACATCAAAACTACAGAATTACTAAATACCAAGTAGCAATGCATAGGCTCTTCTATGCAAGAGGAGGCCTGGTGGAAAGAGAACTGTAAGAGGAAATGATGCTGCTTCCATATTTGTCATACAGAATTGCTTCGTTTTCCTTCTACTGGAAGGAGTGAAAGTGTTTTGAAGTCAAGAGATGTTTCATTTTCTCTTACAGATTTACTATGTTTATTTCTTTAGGGATCTCATTGCTTTGATAGCCCTTAATTTTCCTGACGTTAGTGTTGGTTTTTTAGATTTTCATGGTTTGAGCTGTTGATTTTTTTTTCAGTGTTTTTATATAAACAAAGTGCTGAGAAAACCATAAAGGAACTTTTCAAAGTCATGTGAAGCAGATACTTTTCCATAAGCACATCCTAATTTATTTAATAATGCATTTAAATTATATTTAAATTATTTAACTGTGTGCAATACTTAAGGTATAGGATAAACATAATTTTGCTAAATGAAATCATAGAGCATGTCACGTTGCAGTGCAGGCACTGATATAATTTTTCTCCCTAATTATAAACCCCATAAACTAAGAAAATATACATGCATACATATGCACACATTATTCAAAAGAAGTACTGAGTTTAAAGAAATTGAGGAGGGAAGGAGGTATTTAAGTTCACTTTAAAAAATAAACAGCCAACACAAAAATTTAATTTCATCCTGCTGCAGGTTGAAAAGAAATATGGTCAGCAGCAAACAACCCCCTTTTGTTTAGCACTTCCATCTCAATCCCACAACGCACTTCTATATCACTCCAAATTTGTGGTAGTTGGGGGAACAGACAAAGGGTTATTTCATTCCTTTTGTGGATGCAGAGCCTCAAAGCTGGCAGGAATCATGAGGTGAAAGCCCAGATTGCCACTCAGATCATCGGGGCCAAAGCAAGAGGGAATTTCCATCCCCACAGCTACAAGAGCTGTCAGCAAACTCTTCTGCAGGGAAGATCAGACACCACAGAACCTTCTAAACTCACCCAAAAGTGAGCACAACCAGCTCAGACAGGGCAGGACTGTAAAATTCACCTGCAGGACAGGACAAGCCATGTAAGAAGCAAACTGCAAAAAAAATTGTCCTGGATTTTATCACAATGAAATGCAATGAACAGAGCTTGCTCTCTGCTTTTGTCTCCATGTTAAGAGCAGCAAAGACAAATATAATCTATGCAATGCCCATATTGTGCTCTCAGGGAAATGGTGCTAGTGACAGAACTTGCCACCACAGCAAGCACTCTTTTTCTTTTCTTCCTATTTCACAGAAATAAATTTTGGGAAAGCAAAACACAATCCCCACCCAGAAAAATTAATAATCTTAAAAATATGGTAAATGCATCTGTTTTTCATGAGAACCAGCAAAGATTTTTTATTCATATTGCTGGCATAACTTATTGAAAGGCCTCTTCAAAGACAGGGCTTTTGCTGCTGGTCTCTGCTGTACATCATCTTGCTCACTTAGTGCAATTATTCCACTTTGATTCTCTCCCATCTTTAACTGATTGGCGATGACCAATTTATTATGTTTGAATAATCGGCTCATTGTGTTTGCATTTTCCTTAGTATGCAGCTCAGTTGCACTGAGCTTATGGCTTCATTATCTCTAACAATGAAGTCCAAGACCAGCAAAATCCCAGCCTATGAACCACTCCAAAGAGCCACCCACTGCATTTTAGATGGAACTCTCAAGCCCTGCCTGTTTCCTCAGTGGTGGTGCCCAGCACCACTAATCATTGAGCAGATGTTCTGTTTGAAATGCTTTCCTGGGCAGGACAAAACAAACTGGGACAAATTAAAGCATTATCCCTTAATTTTGACAGTATGTTTTCCTTTGCATTAAATAAAATACCTCATCTCTCGTACAAACAGATTTTCCATTGTCAAACCCAGTCTAAAAACAGGTATTACTTCACTTCCTTCTACAGCATATGCTAAAAATGTGGTGCTAAACAAAAACAAGTTGCCACCCTCATACTGGTAATGCACAGGAAAATAGAAAGTATAAAATATATTATCAGCACTCTCCTTGTGCTGTAGGAGGACAAAGGGGAACAGAACAGTTCTTAGACCACATTAAAACCATGAGGACTCCAGTGGAGAGTTACAGGTTAAAGGGAAAAGGTTTTTTGTAATTCCCCAGAATGCATAAGTTATTTCAAAGGACAACACATAAAATCACTGTTAGTTTTTAATGTCATCATGATAGTAAGACCAGGCCAATAGTCACAACCATGTTCAAAGGTAAGCTGGCATGTGAATGAAGATGGATTACTGGCAGAACACACTTTACAGCAGGGCGTTTTGCACTAGCTTGAGCAATCACCAACTTTTCACAGGTCAAAATGATAATGTGGCATCAATGATTTGCTGTAGAGCTGTTTAAAACTGCTCAGAGAGGATAAAGCCCAATCCCTTTTCCATCTGAGCCCAGTAGGAAGAGGAGAGGGATGCAGTTTTGGCACTGCAGTCAAATAAACTTAATAAGAAACTCACTGTAGGCTGACTCCAGTACTCTCAATATTTGATGTGCATGGCATCAAGTTATGGTCAGATTATGCAGAAAAGAGGTGTAGATGAAAATCCAGCCACACCACCTGTCTTGGCTTTCTTTTATATGACTTTGATTTTTTTTTTTTGTTAAAGCATTTTTTAACAGATAAAAAGTTAGTTCTTACCTCTTAAAAGAGCCCATTGTTAGTAACTTGTTCATCACAGCCCCTTCAACCTCCCCAAAAAAGTAACCAGTCTGTAAGGAGAAAATGCAAGGAATTACCAGAAGTGCAGATAAATGCAAAACAACACTGGATGCAATTTAAACTGGCATATTCTAGGATCTGACAGGAGTGGCTTTGACAGATACATAGACAGGTTTTCAGGACTGCTGCTGTATAAAATCTGAAGAGGACTTCCCAGTCAGGGCAAGTGGCTGGGATTATATTATTACCCCTGAGCAGATGTGAGAGCTTAAACAATATATTGACGTACATTATATAACATCTAATATCAGAAATAAAAGCCATCCAAACCTAAAGCTTGCAAAGAAAACACAGTAATCTGATCACAAACTCTTGTGATTAAAATGTTACTCAAAAAAGATATAAACAGGTTGTGAGAGGATTTCATAAACAGTCATTAAAAAGCATTGTTTATAATTCCTGCATGACCTGTTTAAGGAGCTGGAACAGCACATTTCATCAATCCTATAAATTTTAACTCCATTCAGAGTCATTTCATACTTAAAACCACTCAGCCTGATGAATTACTCATTTTGTCCCTATTCAGTACTTGTGGACTAATAAAAATAAATCTCTGTTGAGAAAACAAACATTCATGTCATGAATTTGGTACGCAGGGTGGAAGTGGCTCCGTCATCTGCAGCATTCATGTGACAGTGGAAAATCTTGCATGTGCAGCATTTTCCTACCTTGGGAAGACCTGTTTTATTTTAGAGGCTCGACTCCCAGAGGGATTGGATATTTCTCTTCATTGTTTAAAGGGAGAAATCCCACAATTTATGAGGGGGAAAGGGCACTACACTCTCAAATTGCATGGATTCCATAGGTTTTGTATGAACTAAACCCCAATTCCATTACAAGGAACTTAGCTGACCTCAAGTATGCACCTGGGAGTTTGCAGGCAGAAAAGTTACAGCCCTAGCTAAAAAAAGACATTCCTCCACCTAAAAGGCAAGTACTGCTTCTTTTTTTTTTTTTTTAAACCCAGGGGAATCTTGGAACATTTTCCAAAACATATGGGTATGTAAAGTCTCCTAGAAACACAAGGAACATGACTAAAAATACCAGCTCCAATAGCTCTGGCTGACTGATGAAGAATGATTACCCTAACTATTGGAGAGGCAGGCAATATCAAGAAACTCCAAACCATAAATGCCTCATATAACCTTAGATAGTAATAAACCTGATTTATCAAGCTGTGCACCAGTCTTATGAAGACATTTCAGTGACAGTTCCCCCCACAAAAGCTCCCTTTGTGAATCCTAGTTCTCCCCCAAAGCAGTCACACCCAGGTTATCATTATTTCTTTAATACATTAGGATTTAGTTGCAATTCAGAAGAATTGCTCTGATTCTTGGAGCAGTTCAGGTCATGTTTGGAAAGCCCATAGAAAACAGTGCTGAAACAACCCCATACAGGTGAGTAATTGATAATTCCCAATCCCGTTTCCCTACCCCTTTTTCTATCCACAACAAAGTATATACACACTACATATATAAAATAAACATATACTATTGTTATCTTATTATAGCTTTATATAAACATAGAGACACCTCTGATGTCCTCCCTAGAATCATTTAACTAAAAAAACAGGTCAGAACACACTTCTAGCCTAGTTCTGGTACAACACTTGTACAAACTGTTAGATATTCACAGGAATACGTAATGGCTTTTATCAGGTGACTACCAAAGAAAATATCTTTTCTTAATAGTTATTTGCCATAGCCAGTTCTAAACTCTAAAATCACTGACACAAGTCACAGCTGGGCACCTGTAAATAGTAACAACAACAAAAGGGGAAATTATGAGACAAACATGTTTTAAGTGTATCAAGATTATTCCATAATGAGTGTATTTCTTAGATACTGGTAAACAACAAATTTGATTCACCTGAGGGCTAAGTGGAAGTGTGGCTATTCCTATTCACAATCACAACACAAAACCAATTTAACTTCAGACAATTCTGGCATTACCCCAGAGCTGTTCAGGCCAAAGTTCATGAGAATGGTGATAGTTCCTTCATAAGGTTTGTAGGACTAAGCAAAACATTCTATGATTCTGTGATAATCATATTTCTTTTCCTCTCTGTTGTGATGCTGAGTGATTAGTTTTAATCCTCCAATGACTGTAATCCACTTCAGAAAACAAACTCCTCAGCCAACAGCTCTGTAAAATCTCATTATCTCAAGTTTGAATGCAAAATCTCTGTGTCCTCCCTTCCTCCCTTCCCGGCCTTTCCATGTGACAAAAATGGCACAGAGAATTTTCTCTTTTTTTCTTGGAATAAAAACCTTTCACAGAAGACAAAAACTTCTGCATCAAGAAGGTCTTTAAGAGAGCCTTTATGAGTTTAAGAACAGACCCTGCTGCAATGGAGACAGAAACTGAGCTCCTGTGAGAAACAAATTACATTCTTTGGAGAAGGAATTTTCTTAATTTTATGTTACTAATTCCTTACCATTTTCAGATGGTGGCCAATTTAAAAAAAAAAAAAAAAGGAATTAAGGATATATTACATGAGAAGTCTCAAGAAAAATCTTATACTTACCTGTTGATAGTCTTCAGATACTAAAATAAATCCATTGTTATCTATTAGGTAACAGTTGATTGTCTGAAAAATAATAAAATACTATTTTAAATTTTGATTTTAGGATACAGCAATAAGTTAATTATATATGTTACTTCTAAGTCAATTCTAAATGGATAAAACCTTCAGGTTGTTACAGGGTTTTACATAAATTCCAACTGAGTGCAGTCTCGACTTATGGGATATTATACAACTTCATTTTTATGCATTTTTTCATGCAAAATAAAACAAAAATGTGTACAGAATAGGAGGATATAAGATAATTACAAACATAAAAAACAAAAGTCTGTGTTTTTATAATCTATTCTTAAAAGTTTTCCTTATAACCAAGTTTGCAAAGGCACAGAACTTTGGTTCTCCTGATGGCTTCTCCTGTGTTTGGAGAAAAACATCAGCACAATGTCATTACCCTAACGATGTATTAATGAAAACACAGTGTCAGCCTGCAGAGCCAACAGGGGACCAGGTAATATTTTTTAATTTGTTCATTGGGGGATGGGACCAGAAACTTCTGTAAAAGAGGCCCCACAGGTCTCCTAAAGCTTTTCAAATTGTATTTTTAATTGGGAACTGGATTTAGAGGTAGGACTGTGAGCTTTTCGTAGGTCAGATGTCTGAACTGTATAAAACAAGGTAAAGTCAAATCAGTGCTTCCCTCCACACACACATGCACCATTTTAACCTCACAGAATTACTTGCTACAGGCAAAGTTTTAATTACTGCACTTCAGAGTTTAAACATAAGGTTCAACTCAAAACCTGATACAACTCAGTTTCTTGTCAGTATTTCCAAATACCTAGCTCAGTGTTAAATCTTTATTGTATTTCTATTGTTGATTTAAATCAGCAAACATTTTTATCCTTGCTTATCAAATTTTCTGTGAAATTTGTGTAAAAGGGAAAAATAAGCAGAATGGCTTTCAATATAGGAATCCCCTCGGCTTTGTTTTTAATGCAAAAGCTTTCCTGCCCCAAATGGGCTGTACAGAAATATGACAAAATATGCTTTTTGCTACACTGTGCACATCCAGCAAAATGTCTGTGCTGTTTTAGGGAGGGATGCAGCAGTAGCTGGGCAAGATGTGACAATGCAGTCTGATATTTCCAAAGATGCTTAGCTGTGCCTGATTCTCATTCTGGCCACATATTAGTACTGTTCTGTAGGGCCAAAGAACAGGAGAGATTTGCAGAAATGCTGGCTTGAAGTAGAGTTTTTTAAAAAAACAAAAGCTGAAATCAGGCAAAAGTTCAGAATGAACATCATTCCCTAATGCAAGTGCAGGATATTCATTCCAACAGGAGAACCCAAGCTACAGGCACCCCCAGCAACAGAAAACCTGTCAAAAAGGAAGTTGAAACAACTCATTTTCAACCTTTGATCTGCTAGAAAGCCCAAAGTTGGCAATTTCACAGTGAAAAGCTGATGATGCTGGCAAAGGACTGAGCAGAACTGATGCATTCAGAAGAGGCAAATCCTTAACCTCAATGGTGTGTGAAGGATGGAATTTCAGAAGTGGCTCTAACACCACAACACTGCTCTCCCCAAAGTCAACCAGAAACCTCCCACTCACTGCGTGAGGAGAGGAACTAAGTCAACACAGAGATCTTGTGAGGATACATATCTGTGGTGCTCATGCATGAAAGATTAATCTAAAGATACTCCTTTAGAAACAATATTTCTCCACAGTATAGAAAATAAATAAAAGAAGTCATGCTGGACAAGAAAAAGTGGAGGCTTAATTTCATAGTTTATGGCTTGTGTGCTGCTGGGAAAATACTGGCTCAATTCAAGAATTAGTGGCCACATCTCAAATCTCCAAGATTTAGTCCTTCACCAGATCTGTTCAGAACTTTAAAAGATACTAAGTTTTTTGTACTGTTGCTGGAAACAGGCATAATGCATTAAATTGAATCTATATATTTTTTGTGGAAAGTGAAGATAAAAGGGTTTCTATTTCAATCCATTTTAGAAATATTAATTAGGAAAAGAAAATATTCATTCAGGACCATTCATTCACCACTTGCCAGCAAGATAAATAACTGTCAGTATTCATCACTGTGTTAAAGAAACAGCTTGTAATTTAACTTTAGCACTGACAAAGGGCAGCAGGGTGCATTTACTCATTATTAGCAAATCTCAAACAGATTTCTGATACAAGATTAATGCATGGGACAACAGCATTTGCATAGACTGGAGTTGTCTGAAAGAGGTTTAATTCACAGAGTTTCACAGGTATTGGAAGTGAAATATGCTCAGCTTTGCCCAAAGGTTCAAGTTCAGTGAATTTCTGATTTCAAGGGGAACGTTCCATAGGTGGAGAGTCCCTGAGCTTGTAAAACCATAGGCATGAAGTCCAGAATAAACACAGCAAGAATGTTAACTGAGGGCTGAGAACACATCTGAATTACAGCAACTTTGATCCAGTTCAAGTCCTCTATGTATTTTTCACAGCTCCAGTATACAATAACAGTAATGGAATGTAATGTGGGTTAAAAAACCAAAAATGAAAAAGAAAGAAAATAGAACACTAAAATAAAATGTGAGGCATCAGGAAAACAAGAATAAATGGGCAAATTTAAAGCTCTCAAGGAAAAAAAAAGTATTTGTAATTAATAGGTTGTCTGTCATTTAGGCTCAAAGGTATCACACACTCATCAGTTAAGTCCCTTTATTTTTAATTAACTATATTTACAATCAATAGTCATTTTTGTTGACTATTTTGCCATTCAATTTGTATTAATGTCTTTGTGTTTACTTTTAAATGCTTTATCTCATACCACAAAATGTGCAGCACATATTTTCTTGCCATTGAGAGAAGTTGAGAAAGTTGACAGACTCACCAGAGGAGCGGTGAGATTTTTTTGAGTCCTATCAACAGTACATTTTGTCATTAATGAAAAGTTTGGATTCCCTAAATCAGCAAGGTTCACACTACTACTAAATTTCTATGTATGTTTATATAGCTCCTGCTGATGTCCAGCTGAAAAGACTTTAAACTGCTAGTGTTTTTTGGTTTTTTTAATTAACAATTAAATAGTAAACAAATGCCTTAGCACTGCTTCAAATTATTTCCCAAACTGGATTCACAAAGCAGGAATTATTGCAACACATTTGAGGTACTGGAGTCAATCTAGTAATTCCGTGGGTATCAATCTGTAAGCAGGCAGAAGAAAACTCTCGCTGTCTAAATAGTGTAACATTTACAAGATTATTCCAAATTACACCAAAAGATCATAATGTACAATGATATGTTCAAATTAAATTCATCAGCTTTATCTTTTACTGCAGTAAGGTATACATGGAAAAAAACAAATCTCTTGAATACTTACTTCATCATCACAACTTATAGCACATCTGCCATCGAGAGATGCACACTAAAGATGATATCAAAAAAATCAATAAAATATTTTCATTTCTCATTTGATGATTACAAAATAAAACATTTTATAAATTCTGAAACAACATCAACTGCTTTGAACACCAAAATCTCCTCCATATTCTAGAATCTTTGAGGCCATTCATGGGTGAGAGATGATTTTCTGACAGGGGTGAGGTCAGGGTTTATTTTCTGTACCAGCACAGTTCCAGTCAATCCTCAAACTCGGGATGGCATCTCCTAATCTTTAGAAAGTACCTGATTATCCTCTTCAGAGAGAACAGATTCTATCCCTGAATGGGTTAGGTAAAGTTTATTGAAGACTACGAATGCCAACCCTGATTTAGTAATGCAGTTTATTCACAGAGAAAACCTAAGTGAAAAGTCATGATTCTGTAATCACTGGAAACAAATATCATGATTTGTTTACTGTTCATACTTTTTCTGAGGAGAAAAACCAAATGCCAACAAAGTAACTCATTATGTATTGGGGCATAAAATTAATAAACTTTCTAACTTCCAAAAATATGGGATCAAGCAATTGTTGTTCACCACTGAATTCTCCTTTTCTGTAATGATGAACCCAAATGTAAAACCAGAAGAACAAGTCTTCAAATATATTGTTTCTTTACCATAATTTGCTTGTGACAGTATTATCACTATCATAGTTAAAAAGCTGTTGTGGATTCAATGACAAAGCAAACTTCAATGTAAAATATACCTGTCTGCTTGCAGTCCAAAATTTCCGCTGGAAAAACTCAAGTTTCATCTGGATACCCACAGCTGGGAAAGACAAAAAAAAGTAAATAAGTACACGCAGCATACTTAATGATGATTTCAAATTACTCAGAAAGAAAAAGTCTTATAATGAGAAGAGAAAGTAAACCCTAAAAAAACCCCCACAAGTAATTAAGTTGAAGAGACCACACAGTCACCCTTTAACCCATTTACAGTTTGAACAGAAAGATGCTATTGTATAATGTGAATACATATGGCAAAGGAAAAAAAAATCATTCAAATTGCATGTCTCCATAATTAACATCAAAGAACCACAAGCTGAGCATATTAATGTTCACACCAATCTCATTTATATTTTACTGTACCAATATAACAGCTGTAGATAACCCACACAATGGGTTTTCTGCTGAAACCCATGAACATTTGCTGAAACAACATGAAAATGTTGGTTAACCTTTCAAGTGATGATTTGTTTTGAGGTCATTTAATCCATAAACTATCAGTGGAGCAAAATAAGCATTAAAAATGAATTTGAAAAAATTGAAGTTAAGGGTATTATGTGCAATTCTGTTAAAGGGAAATGTTACTGGGTATGAAATTTTTTTTAAAAGGATATTAATGATAATGGATTGCAATTCTTTAAAATAATTATCCATGATAATGCTGGTTTAAGTTATATATTTCTCATAATCTCAGGTGGGATTATGTGTTTCCAAATATCAGTGAATGTTTCTTCCAGCCTAGTCTGATGTTCCTATCGTAATTCCTATTGAAGAGCAATAGAAACAATGCACTGAGCTTTGCACAAGCTCCAAAGGCATTTGATTCTTCTGGTTTCACTTGCCTAAACTGAGATAATTCAAAAAAGCTTCAGTTTTAAAGCTTTCAAACTCTGAAGATTTAATTCCCAGCAAATTCATTGCTACAATGTTTTGTTTAAAAACAAAGCCTCCAAAAAAGAAGTTGTTTTGGAAAACCAAATAAAATTTCATTTATTCATTCCTCCTCTAGGGTCTACAGCAGGAACCATTTAAAAACATATTTACATTTAGATTATTGGTACTTGCTTTTGCAAATGCACACACACTGATGTCATGCATATCTTTTATTTTGTGTTAGCAGGTAGGGAAAAGTATGTGAAATGAAATCTGTAATGAACTGATACAATGCAATGTGAAATTATAGAAGGAATTTTCCTATCAGAGCAGGTTATAAATATTTTTCTTCAATCTGTAACTCAGTAAGTAGAGAAATCCCATTCTCCTTTTGAATAAACACCAGAGGAAACTCTCTCCAGCTCCATTTTATAACCTAGGAATTTCTGTTATGGTCCACCAGAAGATGCTCTCTGACAGCACACGTTTGCTACATCCATTGCTTGCCTTTAGCTTCATTCCTAGCACATCCTGCCTGCTTTTTCTTCCACTCACTTCCAGGAACTTTCCATAAGGAAATCACATCCCTTCTGGATGGATACCACCACCCAGAAAACTACTGCTCTTGAAAACTATTAATGAAAGGTAATGAAAGCATAATAAATTTTAATTAAAAAGTTAAAGCTATTGTTCTCCCCTATTGAAGTTATATGTATACACAAATTTGAGCAGGATTTTGGACTAGATGAGCTCAGGAGATCCCTCCCACTCTTAATTATCTTATGATTCTGATTTACATGTAAATGTTTTGTAGAAAAGTGGTAACTTTTATAGCTCAGAACAGCTCAGTCCCTTACAGAAGAAAGTCAATATGCATTGAAAGTTTTCAGTGTCCTGTACAAAACACACCACACATCAGAATCTGAAACAGTAAAAAGATAATTACAGCAAAGCTCATCTGTAAAAGATTCCATGTGCATGTTTCACTGAGTTGCACAATGGAATGCTGCAGCCTAACAACAATTGAAATACTGGGATTAACTCCCATGAAATGCAGAGCGTCCCTCTTCAGGAGGATGAGAAGAGGCAGCTGCAGGCTTGGTTACATAGCACCAGCTCTAACATTTTGATACTTTCTTGGACAGACAGTGAGGGAAAATAGAAGACAGTGAGGGATATTGGGCTTGCTCCCACTAGAGCAGATTCCACAATTTCTCCAGTAGTGTAATTTGTGCAGAAACTGAAGGTCCAGGCATTATCAATGTAGTTATTGCCTGCCTTCAAAAAAAAAATCAGTTTATTTTCTCTACCTACCTTTGAAAAGAGCTGTATCATTAATCTCTGAGGAACAGAGATTGTTCAATGCCATTGAAGAAGATAAAACAGAAACTGTCTACTCTGGTCAAGACAATAAAACATTAACAGCAACATTTTCACATATTCCTGTTGTGAATCAATTCCTCAATTAGTTTTGAAATCCTTTTACTTGGTATTAAATAATGAACAGCTACATGATGTCAGCTACAGGATGGCTGGACTTGATTTACAGTTGGGCTCGATGATCTGAAGGGTCTTTTCCCATCTAAATGATTCTCTGATCTGTATCTGTGCTCTCAGGATAGGAGAGAACACATCTCATAAACATGGCACACTGAAAGCAGCATTAAGCAGGTTTTTTGAGAGGTGCACCTTAAAATGAGATTTTAATCTCACAGCTTTTTTCTTATTTACACATTGCTCCTTGCACAATTCCACACAGGAACCTCCCTGTCACAGAATGAGTAGCTTCTAATTATTCTATATCATACATAATATATAATAAATGAAAATTAATAATAGTTCCTAAAATTCAGTTTAAAAATATTTTAATATCTCTAGGTTTGAAAGAATTAACAGTGTTAATGTATAGGAATATTTTTTTTCAACCCCTCATATGGTACTAAAGCACTTCTGCAGGCTTTTCCCTCCTGAGCTTTTCAAGAACTTTGTGACTAGAAGATGACATTTTTTCTTGTTTGGTCATTTAATGCCATAAGAGCCATTCAAATATACTTCAAAATGTTTAAGAGCCAGTACATTCTCCTGAGAAATCCTTAATCCTTCAGCCCTTGAGAACTTCAGAATAAAATATCCGTGCTCCAAGCCACACAATATTTAAATCTATGTTTTACAAACTGGCTACTTGTGGGGGAAAAAAGGAAACAGGCAAACTTCAAAATTATATCTCCCGTGTCACTAATTCCTAGTTTAGCCTTCTGGGTGTAACAGCTACCACAGAGATTTAGATTAAAAAGCTGTAATTGCACTGAAATTTTTCTAAATATTGTTCAGGAAGATACCCAGATAACTGCCACAAATAACAAAAACTCTAACTGACCTTTGTGTGGAATATACATTTTTAAGTATTCTTCCACGTTTTCAGGCTTGGTTCAACCAAAATGGCCAAAGGATAAAAATTGTTTTTCTTCAGCCAGGAAAAAATGAGTTTTGTGTTCACTGTTGCATTTTTCTATAATGTCTATAATAGAGGAGGGTAGGCTGGAACTGCAGGGGGAGAGCAACTGATGGGAGCTGATGGAGAAATATTATGTGTTATGTAACACAAAATGTATCATCTTAAATGAATATTGGAAATCCAATTTTTTGTTTTAACCACATTATCAAATTTACTTAGGTGATTCAAATAAATACCTTTGATTCTGCCTAGAGAAAACAGTTAACTCCCTGAGATTTCTTCCCTCTCTTTAATAAGGAGGCTGTTATTTTTGTAGTGCAGATCCTATGAAATAACAGATGGTTGAGATTGAAAAAGTTAAGTTCTTGGCTCAGTGATAATTACTGTTAAATAAGTGATTTCCTTATGCATCGATTCCATGGCTGAGGGTAATATTTCACTCTTTTAGTGGTTGTTTTCAGGATGGAAGTACTGGGAAATGCTCAAATGCTGCACAGCTCAGGGCTGCTCAGTATCACAGCAAACGTGGAGGAAAACAAATAACTACTCAGAATATATCAGTATTGCTCGTGTTCTTTTCAATCTCCATGGTTAAGCAAATAGACAGAAAGATAAGAAAATCCTTCCTCGACAAATTACTTCTGTGCAAAGAATTAGAATCCTTCTTAGGTTCTGAGTAAAAAGAATAATTTCCTACTTAAAATAAGAGAGGAAAATAGATTAGACTGATTTATTTCAGGCAAGAGAGGAGCTGAGGCTCCCTATAAACCTGACAAATGGATTCCAAGTACACAATTATAGGAAAAAGCAATAAAAGCTAAAGGGATTTCCATTCTCTGAAATACCTATACACTATTACACTGTATATAAGCACTAGATCAGAAAGGTTACAAAAATATCTCAAGGTCTCCATTCCTTTTCCCACAGAATACAGTAGAGATTAATACCCTTTCTCATACATAAAAGATGTCTAAAATCTTCAGGATATTTTGGCCTCCTATTTCCAATGGAATAATCTTAAATGAGGTTTAACTTGGCTTCAAAATAAGAAATCTTGGATACAGACTTGTAGCAGGATTATTTTTCAATCTGTATCACCTTTGTGTATTGAGCTTAGACTCTTTAAGATGCTCTTTCTCCCTACTAGTATTAACTCCGATTATCATCTTTTAAAATATCTAATAACTACATATGATATATTCCAGAACACACTTAAATACCTACAAAAAAAGTTGATTGTACTTCTATTTATACTCTAAATCTGTTTCAGTTCAAAATCTGTCTTCAGTATTTAGCTCAGGCAAAGGAGGAGACACTGATTCTCCAGCCCAACACACAGTCCTGAGAAATAAACACCATAACTGTCAAGAAGAACAGCCAGTACAGATTAATAGAGGACTCCCACCACTAAAGATGATTAAAAAACTTATAAAACATGGGTATTTTATGTAGAATAATTAAAATAAAATCTAGATATTTTTCTCCCCTCAATTCCAACAAGTCTTAACTAAGAAATTAGAGGTATTCCAACAGGAACTCTCTGAAAATAGTAGAGTTGTGTAATAAGTAACAGAGTTCCACTCCAGTATCATCCACCATCAGCCATTCTAAATAAGATGCAGGATATATAAAAATGCAAACAAGCACTTGTGAATTTTTCCTTCTCAGGGATCTTTCCCTTTTAACCTATACCTTTCTCTTCTCACCCCTGCTCTTTTTTTCTTTTTTCTGTTCCTTTTCTTCAAAGAGAAGATACTCAGAATTTTATTTTAACATGAAAAAAGTATTAGTTTTATTACCCGGAATGACTGACCGTGATGAAAAAAACAAAAAAAGGAAGAAAAAAAAAGTCAGCCTAACAGTTTAAGGTTTAAGTGTGGCTATTTTTTATTATATTGAAAATATAAGCTTATGCTTGAAAGCATCAGGCAGACTCAATCCTGGGTGTTCATACCAGCCATCCTCATTATGAACTGTCATGGGCAGCCTGTGATAGAAAAACAAAATTGACAAAAAATGGGCCAAACTATTGAGTAGTTCTGCACTGTCTTCTGTTTTTCTTATGATAAAGCACAGTTTCTACCCCAGCAAAAATAAGGTATCTGTTATGCATTTAGATAAGATGTTATTATTTTCAGAAACTGTCCTCTGCCACGTGTTGCTTTGTTGAGCTGTGGTTTTCTTATAGTTTATTATTTAACTCAGAGACAATTTCTAATGGTCTTACAACTTCCTTTGTTGTTTCTCTGACATGGAACCTTCTTGCTTAACTCCTCAATATGTCTATTACATATTTAAGTACTCTTAAATTATTTTAATATTTTACAAATATTTTATTATTAAATCCTTTGAAATCCATGCAAATGTGCAACTACCTTTTCCACCTCATCTTGAGATACAGAGCCTGATATAATGTAAAATACAAAATATCTCAAAGTGCAAACCATCACTTAGTTTTGGATTCTAAACAATAAGGAGGGAAAAATCTTTTATTATTTATGATATCTTACCTTTATCTTTTTGTCACCAAATAAGTGGAATGACTGCACATACACAGACATTTTGAAGTCCAATTTAATTATCAGTTTGCTATGGGAGACAGTTTGCACACGTCATAAATTTTAACAACGCACAGACTACTTCCTTCATCAGAGCTGTTGTGATGCAGTAAGTAAATGAGTGAATTCTCCTTGAATGGGTAGTGGAAAATTCAAGTTCTGCCTCTTTTCTCCTGATCCTCAAACCTACTTTTTTCTTCCTGATTTTAGAATCAGTGGTGGAAGTTGCTGTGTGCATGGAAACTCTCAAGACAGAGGGAAGGCAGCAGCAAATGGTGTTTCCTGGAGGCCAAGCTGGAGCAGAAAGGGAGGAGATGCTGGCAAGTTGATGTGAGGCCAAGCTGAAAGGGGAGCAGGATGATGATTGCTGCGAGGCCAAGGTTCATCCAAACTCAAACCACCAGGGAAAGCTGCAGGGCTTGGTTTGCAGCCAAGCCCTGACAAACCCAACTGTGGAGGGCAGGCTGGGAACATCATCACAAACCAGACTCCCTCGGACTCCCTGACACACATCTTCCTCCTGGACACTAATGAAGTAGCAGCAGGAGCAGGAGGAAACACAGAAAGGATATATATTGAGTGAAATCATAAAAAAATATAGACACTGGTGACTGAAAGTCCATTGCCTTTTCAGGAGTGTTCAGTGGGGAGCTTGGAGGGAAGCAGGTTATCTGTGAATGATCATTCAGAGGGCTCTCCTGTATCCCTAAGGCTGCAGGACAGCAGCTGAGGTGCTGCCAGCACTGACAGAGAGCTCCCACAGAAATCTGCTCATTCACCCCACGATAAACTTTGTGTACCAGGAGCACAGCTTGAGGGAGGGACTTGAGAATGTATCTGTAACTTAAAAACAAAACACCAAAACCCCTGAAACAAACATCCTATGAGCCTGGAGGAAGGTAACCACTGGGCATGCAAAATTACACCAAGGGCACTCTGCTGGAAAGATAGGTGCCTTGTTCTTGAGAAACACAAGGAGATCATTGATAGCATGAAGGAGTGGCTGAAGAGGGTGAGGCAGGGCAAAGCCAAGCCCTGTCTGCTGTCTGGAGAATCCTCCCTGTGACTTTTACAAAATACCTGACACCTACTGACACCTGGATCATTCCCTTACCAAAGGAAAAAAAAAAAAGGGAAGAAAAAAAAAAAAGAGAAGAAAGTCGAGTAGTACTTCTTTTAGCCTCAGGAAGCTTCAGCAGCCTGCAGAGAGAAGGAAAGAACCATCACAGAGGAAACTGTGCTGGTGGCAGAGCTTTTATGAATTCCTGTGAGCCTTCAGCTTTCTTCCAGCATCTCCTAGCGTGGCCACTACTCTGACAAATAATTCTGAATTCCAATGGTATAGGAAGCATGTGAAGATTGAAATCTGACCACAGTAATGGTAAAATAATGAAGTAGTGAGAGTATTTTTATAACTCCCTAACCATTTTTTAGTTTTATAGGGTTTTCTTGCTATTCAAGTATAACCCATGACTGAAACGAAAAATAGGAACAGTATGTATTTGTAAGCACTTTTATAAACCTTAAGGGAAGATCTAGGACTTGTCAAGTTCTCAGAAAAAGCTTTACTTCTCACAGCTGAGGTCCTGGTTTAGAGCAGCACAGCCAGAGTACCTTTCCATCTCAGCCAAAAGGCTGTGGTTTCAAGTTGGCAATTAAGGAACACTAAGAGGCTCAAAGTCCAGACAAACAGCTAGAAATTAGGATATTTATCTGAACTCCTAGAGACTTTGACCAGATTCTCTTAGGATCTATAAGACTTTCTGCTTCCACTTGTAACTAAAACACAACACATCCAAGCCTTGATTGTATTTTCTTTTCAGACTTGATTCTGGCTACTACCTAAGCATTCTAACAAAAAAAAAATCTGTTTCTACATTTCCCAGCATTGTGAGAAAAGCTGATCTCAGACATGGGCAAAGCTTCTATCATTTCTTCCAAAGTGGTTTACCCCTCCCAAACTGAAATCCTGCCATAGCACAATGGGTAAAAGTTGTCCTACAGCCAGACACAGAATACTTTGGACAAGACATTAAAGATAAACACTATGGCATCCACTGCAAAATGAACTCATGAGTGAGTTCTCTGTCCAGTTTGTCTCCTGACAGTTCAGTGCCTCCTGCCCCAACTCTGGGGCCCAAGAGTTGTAGATTCTGCTGGCTTCAGTCCTTGCAGGGAGAGGGAAGCATTTCCTGCCTACAGAACACCCTGAGCACCAACCCCTGCCTCTCTCCTGCTGTCACTTGTGTCAAGAAAAGATCTATGAATGTATGAAACCTCATCAGTCAAACCAGACTTGGGACACCAAAGGAGGAAACACTGACATCTTATCAAATCACATCGTTTGGAAATAAGTCTTGGATCTATTATTTACTGAGTTACAATAATAATAGTGACAATCTCTACAAACTGTTTGTGATATACTGTGATTAACAAATTATTTTGAATTACTGAAAATATGAGTCATGCTACTTGAAGTCAAATAATACATCAGAAGGACCTCATAATGACTAAAAGTCTCCAGCCTTTCAACACCATATCTATTGGATGATTCATAAGTCAAATGTTTACTGGAATGCTCCAGAATAGATCTCATGTTTTTATTTTTCTAAGATCACTACATTATTTGACCATGTTTTTGCTCTTTAATCACATGGTGGTAATCAACAGTTTTAGAAAAGTATAAAAAAAATTACGTATCCAGAAGACTCAGTGCACACATTTTTGTGTGTTTGAAATTGAGTATTACCACAATGATCTGCAGTTGCAAGTACAAAGAAAATAGCACTGGTGGATTTGTTACATGATTTATGTTTGTGTTTTACTAAACAATTTTAAAAAACTAATAGCACATCTATAATGGAAGCAAATATTATCATCTCCATTCTCTCACAGTACAGGGCTGATATGCCCTACCTTAAGGGAAAAGCCCTCCTTAAAATTAAGTTTTATTTAAAATAAAAGGAAATCAGAACCCCTCACTAGCGATACAGTAAACTATAACAAACTCAAAAAAAGTATATTTAAACAGATTTAGTTTATTTTCTTATATCAATTTTTGCATTAAAATGGCACAAATGGCCACAGAAGGCAAAAAGAGAAGTCTCACACAAAATTCCCTGCTTTATTCTGTTTTAATGTGAAGTTATAAAGCATCTATGAGGATTGAAGACTCTGACTCTTGGAGGCACAGAGATACTTTCATACTGTGTTGCCTTCATAACTAAGACTCATTTTCATTTAATTCAATGAATTTAGATTGTAGTACTGATTACCCTCATACCCAAATCAGAATTTTAACTGAGTTTCCATGGAAACACTATATGTCCCTGTTTCCTTTTCAGACAAGGCTATGCCTGTTTAACAAGTTTGCCGAGGACAACATGTTTTGTTTAAGTTACATTTACTGGAGCCAATACTTCCTAATTACATTACCAGAAGAAACATTTACAGCAATGCTTTTGCCATGGGAAACCTTCCATTGTTAGACCCATCTCTGAAAAACACGAAATATCAGCATTGCCATTGCTTAAAATGTGTTAACTGGTCTTCTATATATAAAATGATCTATTTTATAAAATGACAACATTGCTGATGTTTTATAATATTCCTATATAAGGAAATTATCCCATTGAACCTGGACTCCTGTGACACTTCCATCAGAGAACATCTGCCCATGAACACAAGGTGGGTCCAGGGGCTGAAACACTGAAGGCTTAGGGCTCTTCCTGGTCTGAAGACATGCTATAAATAGCAACTAAAATCAAACAGCTATTCTTCTTCAGAATATTGTTCTGTTGGGTTTTTTTCCTACAAGTTTAGCCTAAGAAGAATTCTAGAGACCCAAATCTGACAGGTGCCATCATCTGTCCAAAAAGGTGTAAAGAGTTTTGAATCTCTGAGGGGTCTATTTTTATTTTGCTCACTAATATTCAGAACAGCAGAAAGGATGAGCTGCATTCCCCCTTGCAGTGCAAATCCTGTGTTGATAAAAGGGTGATACATTTCCCTAAGATTTTAGGGGAAGAACCAGGCCCAAAGTCCTGATCAGGAATATTTAAAGCTGCAAGAGATGCCTTAGCAAGAGTGCTGTGACAGTACAAAGAAGAGGACTGGAGATAAACAGGGCTTTTTACTTTTTGAGTTTAAATCTGCACTGTACTGTGATGCAACTGAAATGTTGTTCTACACAACTGATTTTACCCAAGTTCCATTTAGGCAAAGTATTAAAGAAAATCAAGCATTAGGTAACTCCTTTCTCAAAACTTCTTCAGGTTTTCAATGTAAGAAAGTCTGCAGAAGTTCTAAAATAGATATCCCTTAACCCCAAAGCTAGGAAAGCAGCAATGTGTCCAAGTATGACCAGCGGATGGCATATAGAAAAGTAGAGAGAGCATTTAGCTTCCAAGGAAAAGCCTCTACTACAATTGCTTGAAATACAAATGTTCACTGAAGTGCCTATGTTTGACCACTACATCTCCAAATCATCACAAATTACAGAGTGTTCTGTTCTCTCTTTTTAACAGGCTTATAGAAAAGAAGCTTGTAGCAGTAACTAATGAAAACCATTTAACATCTTAATGACACCAAAAAAAAAAAACTAGAGGTATGGAAATTATTGTTTCCCTAAAGTAGGCACATGATGCAGAACTTGTAAAAGCAGTGAACCCATTTCTCCCAAAGAGCACTTTGAGGAGAGAGAAATCAGTAGTGCTGTTCTTTGAACTCATCTATTCTAACTCTGCAGGAGCACAGAGATGGAGAGAAAATGGACACTGTCATTTTGAAAAGGGAAAGGGATAAAAAGTCTCAGCCAAAACATGAGTAACCAAGACCAGCCCTGCCATTATGTTCCAAAATAACAGACTGCAGAAAGAAATAAAAGCAAATAAAGATGAAAACACACCCTTTTTGCTGAAGACAGTGAGCTTTATGAACAGAGAAAGCTCAGCTAGGTTGGGTACTTTTGAGATCCTGTCATAAATTAAAGAATAGTAGAATAGAAGTGCTTTTGGATAAAAAGGCATTGTATTAAATGATAATATTTATTACCTCTATAATTCAGCATCACCCAGTGCTGATACAGAAATCAGATATAAACATCAAAAAGATGAGATCAACATTTAAATTAATTTTAGGGTTTTCATAGCTACAATTCTGAAGGTTGTTATTTTTTTTCTTCCTTTTTTTCCTTTTTCTTCTTTTTTTTTTGTTATTTGAATGCCTGTTGTTTAACTCTTGTACACATTTCCTCCCAGGGTGTCTGAAATCTGTAATCATCATCCCAGTGTTTCTCTCCCACATTACACATTTAGAATCAAGTTCCACGACTTTTAAGAGTTATGTTTACGTCAGAGGGATCAAGAGGTTTAAATTTCAGTACCTATTAAACGAATTTAATTATCCAACCAGTTCCATTTGGATACACTGTTACTGTTCTTCACTAATCTGTAACAGACTTTCCTGTATTGTAATTCCCATTAATAAAATGCCCTCTGAAAGAGTATTTTTTTTATTTTTTAAACAAAAGTTCTCTCAGTGGCCTATTTTGCAAATTCTAAACAGAAGCATCATTATCCTGCATACTAGCTAAGTTTCCCAGGGATTTATCATGTCTGAAAACAGCAGAACTAACTCAACTTAGGGGATGAGAAGTCTATCTATATACATGACTTATCCTGTTACTTCATTTAAAACAGTCTGTGGAGAAAAAAGGTATTTTAAAAACATCCTTGGTGTTTAAAACCTGCTGACAGATTAAAAAGTGGAGGGGGAGAAAAGGATAACACCACTGAGATCCTTTCAGGAGTTACAGTTACTTTGTCTCTTGTAGCCAAACATCATTGAGGGAAATGTTTCCTCACAGCTTGAATCCAAAGTTCCCAAGCACGTCAGTTTTGATCCAGCAGAATACTTACATTTCTACTGATTAAATACACCAAAATTATGAATTTAGTATTTATCAGCTGCATCATTTTAATGTCAGGTTATTTACTACCTTGCTAAATTAATGGAAAAAAAAAAAAACCAACAAAGCCTCCTGTGACTGTTTCCAAAGTGATAAGGAATCACAGAGGTTTAAGCATTTGACTTTTTCCTGCAGCCAATGTCATCCCTGCTTCTGCAAGTTTCTGTGTTCAAGGGACTGCTAGGGCAAAGAGAGAGTCCTTTTGAGCCCATAAACACAGGAGTTCCCCACATTTAACAGTGAGTTTTACTGAACTACTACAGTTTGCCTTAGAAGCACAAAAGGAATCAATGAAGTATGAGCTCCATTTTGTAGCACAATTGGTGAGCAGCAGTTTAAGAAACATTTACTGCACTTTAAAATCTTTCTTCATACACTGTGAACATTTCAAAGACCTTTTACAGATGTTGTTCAAAAAAATCCTTCCAATTCTTACAAGAACTGCCCTAGTAAATCAACCACTCAGAATACACAGGAGATTTATATTCTGGTCTTAAGTTTGAGTCCAGGGTGAGCTGTGACCATGAACAGAAATTCTCATTAAATATAAAAAAGGAAACAAAATCACTAAGTGAAAGCTTAGAAAATCTTTGATGAAGACTAAGCTATCTAGACAAATAGTGAGTGATCTCAATTTTAACATGTTTAAGAGCGGAAAAAAGCATCTAAAATGTCAAAATAAAACAAGGTGTACACCTGTCCTTATTTTTACAAGTGTTTTTTCTCGCCTGCTTTATTTCTTTCATTGCTCTTAGCTTGATGTCAAGCACTACCTTTTTCTATTTGCAATAATGGCAAAATGAGTTCATTAATTTACTGGAGATACATTCTATCTATGGATGCTCAGCATGTATAACAGGTGGTTGACATTAGTCAGGAAATGATTGAAAATTGAATCTGCACCCCCTGCTGCTATTTGTGATGGAACAAATACTCTGCTGACACTTAATCTGCCCCTTGCTGCAACTTCATCTAACTTGCAATTAAGGCAAAGAGGCCCAGCATCTTTATTCCCTGTGCTTCCCCTCATTCTGAAGGCCTTGCATCCCTCCTGGTAATTTTTCTACCTACAAAAGCACACTGCAAAGCTGATGTTTCACCATTTTCCACCCTTCTCACCTTCATATATTTCTTCTCATTTAGTTATGGGGAAAAGAGTACAAGCCAAACTAACGACAACAAATTGCTGACTGATCTACCTGGTGGATTGAAAGATTAGTGACGGAGATTAAAAAAAAAAAAAAAGAAAACAAAGAAAAAAAAAAAGAAAAAAACTGCAGACAAAGGACTGGCCCTAACAGCTGTTTACAGATTATGAACACAGACCTGGTGAGCAAAGACCTGGACATCAATAATGAGAGAATTTTCCAGTCCTGATCAGAGAGAGGTGTGGGGAAGAACAGAATTTTGACCTAAACAGAGAAGGTGCCCAATCTGGCTGTCCTGTGTTTTCAGGACACAGCAGCAGCTTCCAGCCACAGCCAGGCTGCCCAGCCACCCCTTCCCCCTCTGCAAATCCCACCTGGAATGCAGCATGTTCCAGTTCATCTCGTCCACTATTACATCTCATACTCTGGCCTCCTCTAGAGGTGTCAGAGGAAGGTGTAAAAGTCCTCATAAATAATAATTATGGAAAAAAACTGCCCACGGGGAAAGGTTTTTCTCCATAAGTTGTATCATTAGTGGTTGATTAAAGCCCTTAAGACTGAAAGTTTATATCCTTTCTAAATTTTTTTTTTTTTTTGCCCCATGAGGTAACTATGGCTCCAGATTATATATGAATCCTACTAATCTTCTGGCCCAAGGATAACATCTAACAATGCATTTCATAGATTAATTACACACTGTATAAACAAGTACCAGATGTATCTAAGTCAGGCAAAACAAGCCACTGGAAAGAAGAAAACTGGGTTCTTCCCCTGTATAAAATCACAACTCTCTGCTTGGTTCCTCATTCGTAGAGTTGCACAACATTACTTCCCACCTGAAAGGGACACCATCAAATAATTCATAACAACTCAGACACAAAGAAATTTATGGAAATCATGGTGTCTCCTCATGCTGTGTCATAATCAGTAGTCAATATTAAGAAATTCTAGCTGATATTACTCCCCTCTTATCCTATATTAACAAAGGATATCTGAAGAAATCCATAAGCCCACCTCTCTGGAAAATGTCCCCAGCTTTTTAAGGTATAAATTTTCCTCAAGCCAAATTATTTTAATCCATTGTCTTGACTTGTGAAGCAGGCAGAAGGAGGATCCAGGGCCTTCCTCTAACTTTGAAATTTGAATTTTGAAAACCTAGGACCCTGCCAGGAAAAGGCTGAGAGAGTCCTGAGCTCTCAGAGCACAAGGACTGCTCTTGAAGAAAGGAAAGCATGAGGGAATTCCAGGTTCCTTTAGTCCTGTCACCTAAATTCTGACTCGTGGGAAAGGGCCAAACCTTTCTCCGTGATGCACTACTGTATTTTTTTTAAGTGCCAGATAAAGGGGAAGAATTTTAACAGTAGAGGTATGGGCTTTTTCACCAACAAATATGTTTTATCTTTGTCCTGAACCAAAATGAAGAGGAGTTTGCATTGCTCAAAGTTTTATTTAGGGTCTTGAGCAAGAGCTTAGCTGTTTTACCAATCTGGAGACATATATTAGTAAAGAGAAAGCACATGCCATTTGCCTGAAAGTATCTCAGTTTTAATTCCTTCCCACTCAAAAGCATAAGGAAAATAAATCTAATAAAGAGTATGTATAGGAATTGTCTGCTGTGGTCTTGGGAACATTTTTTAATGTAATCAAGTCTGCCTGGACTCGATATACAATGCAGTGGAATCCAAATCCTGTAGCTTTTAAATATTTGAAACATTTAAATTGCTTCCTTTCTGCTAGAGTTTAATTAACATAATTTTCTTCTGCAAAAGAGATGATTCTTACACATACAACTCCCTTAAAGCAGCTGGCAGTAATTGCTGCCACAAAGAGTTTGCTGGCAAAGCAGAGACAGAGCTGCCCTCCCAGCCAACAGGGATCAGATATTAGCTCATGGGGCTCTCCTGCTATTTGCAATGGGAAACATACCTTGCTACAAGGAGGCACAAGCTAATTTCAGAGGCTGCAATAACAGTTGCTGCACCACATCAGACAACTGAAAAGGATCCTGCTGCTGGTTCAAAAGGCCAGAAGCAGAGTAGGTTTCATGGTTATCCTGTTTCTGGCAAATCTCTACCTGTGACACAGCTATAATTTTCACCACATCAGACTTCTCTGTCACAACCAAAGTATTATTCCTAATAAATGGGAATAGGACGTGGATTATAGGTTGGGGAAACTTCTGTTTACAAAACATGTGCATTCAGAGCTCTCAGTATAAGGGAAAAATAGCCACATTTACATGAAAAGCAAATCGACAGATTTAATCATATGTTTCCAAATCTGAACGCAGCACGAAGATTTTGTAAAAAGTAATAACTTCTTATACCATGATTGCAAGTAAATAAAACAACCTCTGCATTATTGCTGAAACTGAACCTCCCACAGTGCTTAACTTTCTGTGACCTTGTCCTGTGAACATCTCTGTAATATGGTGCATACTAAAAATAATACAATTATAGTTACAAAGACTTACCTAAAATAGGAAAGGCTTTCTTTAATCCCACTATTAGGTGAAATAAACTGCAGTGGGAGCTTTTATACCCATCTGATCAGCAAATATTAGTTAAGATGGAAAAATAACTTAAAAAAGAAACCCTTTGAATTCATAAGTCAAAATAAAATTTTAGATACTCAAGAGAATTTAAAAGTGTGAGTGTTATCACTCAATAATAATGTAATAGCTATTACCTCCTGCAATATAATCAAAAGTCATGAAAAGCACTGTCACTGATACAAGGGATGAGTTATTGAAAGGAGACAGGGATGTCATCTCAAGCGACAAGTACCTGACCTAACTTTATTCTTTGAAAGAGTATTCATAGCTAACAGGGCCACAGCTTCTGAGGATGATGCTATTTTATAACAGCCCTTTGTACATTTAGTTCTGCTTTCACTAAAATGATTCACAGGTATTATTTAAGGTGAGTTGTAGAAATAGCTAATAACTGTATGACACTACAAGAGTTAGAAAAGCTTTTTGCATGAACCTGACATTAATTTAAAGTACAGCAAAGCTGATCTTTAAGCTTCTCTCCCCTTGTTTGTAAGGCTGGGGTTAACCAGGATGACTGTGGTACCAGGTTATCGATATCTTCTGTATTCCTCTAGACTAAATCCCAGGCTTTACCCCATATCAGGACAATGTGTCATCCATCAAGAATGTCAAAGATAGTAAGGTTTGCCACTCACAGATGTAAGCCTGGGACCCTCAAGATGAACAATCAGATTTACTTTACAGAATGACAATTTTCCTGCATTCTCCTGCACTGTTCACAAGAATTCACTGTTCCTTTGGGTATCTTGACTGGTGTCAGAAAGAACTGAGCAAAGCACACTATACTGACAGGCACAGCTCTCCCCTGTGAGGAAGGGGGGCAGGAGCTCAGCACAGCCTTTGGGTGACCAAAAGGTGCCTGTGGAGAAGATGGGGTCACTTTCTTCACAAGGGTTCATAATGACAGGACAAGAGGTGAGGAATGCAAGCTGCTCCAAGGAAAACTTGAACTGGATGCGAGAAAACATTATTGATTCTGAGGACAGTGACACAATGGAGAAGGTTGCCCCAGAGAAGTGATGGAATCCCTGTTACTGGAAATACCCAAGTCTCAACAGGACCCTGGATAACCTCTGGTAAAGACTCTGCTTCAACAGCAGTTAGACCTTATGATCTGAATTTTCTAGTACTCCTTTGAGAGCATCACCTCTAGCATATAAATTTTGACCTAGAAAGTGAGCATTGCCTCCAGCATGTAAATTTTGACTACTGAGCTTTACTTGATCTTTTCAAAGGTACCTAAAAACAGAATTTGTACCCAAGATTATAGGGTACAAAGGTGTTATAGGTCTGAAAGGTTTTGATTGCACAACTTCTGTCTCCATAGGGCAGCTCACAGATGGAGTGATCACATGGCCTGGAAAGACAATTATCTACCAGATCTCTCATTCCTTTCAACACCTTTGAGTTCCTTCACCGTCACAAGTCATTAATCCTTTAATTGGTGTAGATGGCACAGTATGAACTACACTGAAGAAATAACAAAAACACAAGTCAAGGCACCACACAAACACAGGAAGTACAATTTTAGCATCATCTGCTACATCTTTCCAACAGCTTTGGAAATAAATTGATTTGTTCAATATTCATGGTGACTACACCAGGATGTGTGCCATTTTTATGGAAGGAGCCACTAGTCCTGTGTTCCCATGCAATAAAATCCTGTCAGCACAACTAATGGATGTCAGATAAATAAGCTTAAAAGAGCAAACCAGGGCACTGTCAAAACCATGTCATCAACCAACAGGACTATTTGTAGTGATATTATACACTCCACTGCCTCCAGTCACAGCCCAGGATATTTAAAATCCACATTCAGATCTTGCAAAAATTGACACAGCCTGGCTAATAATCCACCAGAATTCAGAAACCATACTGGATATTAAAAAGGCAGCTTTATTTTTGTGCTTTGCTTTTGATGGAGATTAAATAAATTGAAGAGGCAAGGCTATCAGGTCATTATTTGTACGTTACAGCTGTCCAGTCAGAGTTGGACAGACACTGCTTGCATGGCTTGTTGACTGATTAAGAGGCAGAGTAAGTCTCTGTCTCATAAAGGAGGCAGAGAGGAGAAGATTGTGATTAAGAAAAAAACAAATGCTGATAAGAGTCACTGAGTAGAAACAGTCACTCTTCTACACAAGTCACAGATACCACCTAAAAATCCTCAGAAAAGGAAACAGGATGAGCACGTTACAGATTTGAAGTGGGAATCAAACAGTGTCTGCTACTGTTCTACATCAGAGAGATCTGGACTGAATCTTCTGCCAGGGGAAGAACAAGCATAGCAGAATGAAAGGTGAGGTACTGAAGCATTCAGATTAATAATGCAATTTTTCTGTTTGTGAACCATTTCCTTGCCAAGCAAGAGTTTATTTTACCTCCATGCTGGAAGCTGTTCTGAGTTTCTGAAGCCAACTGTTGCAGAACAGCATAATGGACTGAGAGTGTTGCTTACCTTGCTTGCAGGAATGCTGGATTCTTTCAAGTGAATTCTATGATGCAGAATTCAGTATTGCAGAAAATTATGTATAAATTTAATATAAATATTTAATTTCTGAGTGAAAATTATTGAATAGCTTGTAGTAGTCAAACTGTAGTCTCATAATACAACTTTCATTTATACATTTATCATATTTCATATTATAATCATACATTATTCCATTAATATGGTATTCCCTGTTAGCAATTCACATTTGATCTCTGTAAGTCAATAGACAGCAAGTACTTTATTTTCCAAAGGTTTCAAGTAACAATGAACTAAACTGTTTTGTATTTTGAAATAACAAATAATAAAAATTATTTGAGGCATCTCAAAAACAATGTTACAAAAGGATTCATCACTCTGAGTTTCACTAGTCAAAGAAAATCTAATTATTCAACACCCGATTTTTTTAAAATTTCATTATATGCATATAAGCATAGCTTTAAGTGATACCTTCTTTTCAAATTTAATATAATTTGTAAAATATAAAAGGTAAAAACTATTATTTTTTTTTCAGTTAAAACCACCAGAATATCAGGGAGCAACAGATAAGTATAAATAATAAATATTGCTAAGTACACCATGTCAACTAATTTATATTTTTAGAAACTTACTAGCAAATGTCTGTTGCTTGTGTAGAAACCTGTACCTATGGGAAGTACAGCTGGCATTCAGAGAAGGGAATTAAAGAAAAAGCATAAACAGATATTTTAAAGAAGAAACTTAGAGAATCTAGATTGCTGAAAAAGTACTGCTAATAGCTTTTATAGCTATGGCTTTGAGGCTTGTTATTTTTTTGATGCTACATTGATTCAATTTTTCTAGGCAGTAATATTAGTAAAACCAATGAAAAATAGAAGTTCTGCTTGTAATTCTTCTGACACAAGATGTCTTAAAGTTGTTAATATCACAGAGAGAGAGAGATATTTCAATTTAATAATTTTAGAAACTGTTACATTCCCTTCAAACATCACTGCTCTGCTGATGGCAAATCCTCCTGAAAACCATTTGTACTTAAGATAAAGCCACGGGAAGTACTCCATTTTAAGACCATGGTAGCATTATCTTCATTCTACATTACAGAAATACTTCAACACCATCTGTGATTTACTAATGTATCATAGAAGAAACACACTCTGGTACCTATATTAATGTTTATCATGGAACTGTACACCTTCTGGCTGTGTTTATGGCCTGTATGTTGCAAAAATACAAACATTTTAAACTAATTTTCAATCTTTCACTCGTGATGCAGGTAACTGGCTTTTGGTTTGGAGTGTCATCTCGTTAGCACACACAGCTCGTGGCTGCCCTGAAAAATGCCTCTGCAACACTGCTTCAAAGACTGCAGACTGCAAGAACAGAGGATTCACTGAAATCCCTGCCCGTTTGCCTCCTGAAATTCAGATACTACTGCTGCAGAATAACCGGATCTGGAGAATCAACCCAAACGCATTCACTGCAACTCCGTTACTCAAAATCTTAGACTTGTCTAATAATTCTCTCTCAAGTGTGGCACCTGGTGCTTTCCAAAAACTGCGGTATCTACAGGTTTTAAACCTAACCAGAAATATGATTCATTTTATAGAAAACAAGACTTTCAGTTTCCTCCCACACCTAAAAGAACTGGACTTGTCATCCAACAGCATCATTCGTTTGCCTGAGACATTTGGGAACAGCACAGGGAATATAACATTGCTTTCTGTGAAGCACAACAAACTTCAGAAAATGGAAAGAATTCTGCTGGAGTCACTCCCAAACCTGAAAGTGGTTCTCTTCAAAGATAATCCCTGGCAATGCAATTGTAATATCTTTGGCCTGAAACTGTGGCTGGAGAGTTTTCTATACAGAGGTAACTAATTTTTCTCATTGCATAGAGTGTACATTTAACATTTAATCAGAATCTTACTGATCTTCACTTCTATGGCTTAAAAATTCACCCCATACCATAGGTCACTTCCTCAAATAAACACACAACTATATGCTTATGCATAGGTCAGAATATAAATGCTTTTATAAACACAGGTGGCAAACTAAAATCAGACAGGGACCTCATAGTGAGCATAGAGAAAGAGCAAGGATGCACACACAACCATAGAGCAGCACAGCTGTGTTCTGTGGGCTGTGAATGCACACAGAGCCATTCCTATGTATAAAACAAGTACACTTGTGCACGTACACTTGTTTTAATTCTACCAATATAGTTTTGCTGGAAACCAACCCACCGTTGAAAAGCTTTTTACCTGTTGCATGATGGCAAACATTAGGACATATCAATACCAAGCAAACTTTAGAGAACTCAGGGTTCTACTTTTTCTATCAATTGTCTCTTAGGAGTTCTCTAATATTTTAAGAATGCCTAGTATCACTTTCTAATTCTGGTTGTCAACCAGAAGAGGTACCCAATTCATTGGCAATTTCCCGTCAGAAATATGTAATGGCATCACACAGGGAAAAGGGAAGTTTGTAGATAGTAGTCTCAGTATTTTGGTCACACCTGCTTTTAAATATATTCATGAGTTATGCTGTGAAAAAGAGAACATTATTTAATTCTAAAGGAATTAAGTATAAAAAGAAATTAATTTATTTCTCCCAGGAGGTATGTTCAGGCTGAGAATTCAGAACAGCAGGGCAATTTTCTTTTTTTCTAAATCAGGCTTTGATGCTTGCATGTGACCAAACTCCTGATTACCTGTCTCTGTATAAAAGTGGTGTGGAGCCTGTTCCAGGATCTGTGGAGGTGTTCCATGTGGCCTCTGACTGATGGCAGATGGACTTTTGCAGGGATCAGGACTCTGGAGGCCAGCTGGAAAACCACACTGGCCATGCAGGGACACAATCAGAACTAGAGTGATCTTTGGGTGAGGTAAATTCACTCCTATTAGCAACATTTTAGAAAAGACAAAAGGCTAAACTCGATTCAGTGTTAAAATCTCAATATCTTGCATAGGTAAAATATTAGTTTGTCACAGAGCTTTAGTTCTATTATGCTGGAAGTTCAGCAGGGGTTGACTTCTCTGTGCAGAAGAATGTAATGATCCAAGATAAACATATCAGATAATCTTAATTAGTCTGTATTGTCATTTATTTCAAAAAACAATGTTGTCTAGAAGTTCAGTGATGCCCTTCCATCTTTCTGAAAACTTTACAGATTAATTAAATGAAGTGACATGGAACTTACAAATTCATTTTAGCAACAAGCTTTAAAGGAAGCCCAAGCACTATGTTCTCATCTCTGTTTGTAATTCCCTAAAATTACTTGTCTGAATCACATGAAGAAAAATTAGTCACGTTGCACATTGATATTTCCCACTACTTATGTGACACACATATAATGAAACTTTACAGTGGCACTACAGATATTTCTTGCGTGTCATAACAAAGCAGCGTAAGTCCAAAATATTTGAGTATTTTTAGCTGAATGAATCACAGACAATGACGATTTCATGGGGTATTTCAATCAAGTGGGAAATATTTTTTAAATACATTGTTTCCTTTTCTCTCTATAAAAATTTGCAGTGGTAGGAATTTGAATGAACTCAATTTGCTGTCGACAATACCTCTTTGTTTGTTTACGACAGTTCTTATTTTTCTTTGGTTTTTTACTCCTACATCCATCAAAAGATAGATAACCTAATTCCTGATGAAGTACTTCTTGAAAATGCTCTCTTATGTGAGATTTGAAGTGTAATAATCTCACCACTGACCTAACCGAACAAAAGCCTTTAAAACACAGTTATAAATCTTTCAAAGCATGAAGTTGAAATAGCTGATAAATTTACTCCAGGTTTATGTTAGTTTTACAGCAAGGTGATGCCTGACAATTTTTTGCCTTTTCTTTTTATATACCCTTTTATACATTTTTATACCCTCTTTATATTGTCTGTACCCTTTATACATTCTTTGTACCCTTAACCAACATACTTGTAAATTTTGTAGTCTGATATTCTACCTTAATTTTGGAGTTCTGCAAGGCAGAAAGACATTCACAGTAAAAAGCCAGAGCACTCTATACTATCTCAAAATTCAAGGTTTCAACCTTGGTTGAAACATTCCCTCTGGAACGTATTTTGTACACTAGACTCCAGCCTCATTTAGGAAAGAAATTCTTAAAATAAGAAAACATTGCTTCATTTATTAAGTTTGTTATTGGGGGATTTTAGATAGATATACTAATTTGCAAGGTCCATAAAATTACATACGCATTATATGTGTGAGCATCTCAGCGCATTCCACCTTTGAACAGCTGTGCACCTCAGATCCTATAAAAATACCAGAGTAAAACCCTTTTACCCCTTTAACCATGTCTGCTTCATAACTCTAAGACCAGCCAAAAGGCAACAAGGTAATTTGGGAACTATCAAATATTGAGAACATTTTTTTCCCCAGGAGGAATAAGCGACGGCATCATCTGCTCGGCGCCAGGCATTCGGAAGGGGAAGGACCTCCTCAAGGTTCCCTACGAGCTCTTTGGGGCTTGTCCCCTGAGAACAGCTCACAGTCACCTGGCCAGCAGCCACCACCACGGCTGGGAGCCCCGCAGCTCCCCGAAGCACCAGGCTCCCCACGGCGAGCTGGGGGACAGCGGCCGCACCAGCTGCGAGCCCAAGGCCAAGGCCAGGCCGGTCAGCCTGCGCCACGCCATCGCCACCGTGGTCATCACCGGCGTCGTCTGTGGCATCGTGTGCCTGATGATGCTGGCGGCTGCTGTCTACGGCTGTGCCTATGCTGCAATCACGGCTAAATACCACAAGGAACACCTGGCCCCGGGCAGGCAGCATGGGATTCCCGAGGAGAAAGAGCCGTTTGATACCTCCTTGGCTTGAGCTGTCTTTGGCTTCTTGAAAATAAAGCCCTCACTTCAGCTGAAAAGCCTGGATTCTAAATAGGTTTGTTTTAATGCAAATAATTGGGGTTCTTTTGTCTTTTTTTTTTTTTCATACTTTTTAAAAATGTAAATATATACATTGTTTGGAATATCTACTAAGATTTCATGCAGAACAATGTAAGTTTATTTATGTTTTGTGTATGTATATTCTGAAGCCACTACTTCGGACCGAGTGTTTGAGATCATGAAATCTTGATGCAGCCACTTTAAAGCATTTTACCATCCTTTACTAACTCTTGATGCAGTGTTAGACCAAGATATGACCTATAGTGCAGCTACAGTCAGCGGCTGGCAGGAATGATGTTCTGCAAAGGAAAATAGTAAATAGCTATCCAAATTAGTTTAATTAGTTAAATTTTTACTATCTTAAATTAGAGAGCACAAATTACTATCTAATTCAAGATGTATACAATTCACAAGCAGTACGTGCAGTATGTGCAATTTCAAACCAGCCAGTCTATGCACTGCCACTGGCAACATAAGTGTGTTAAAAGCATTTCCAAAAATGTGTTTTCAACCTTCCAATCTGCCCCAGGAAGCAGCAATTAAACATCACATCCATTTCCTAACTTAGTAAATAGGAAGCACCTTGTTAACTATTACATATAATTTTTTTAATTACTTAGTAGGGAAGAAAGAAGAGAGCTGAGAAAATGCAGAAAGAAGAAATGCTGCACTGCTTTGGATCCAAGCCCTGAAAGGAGCACACAGAGCATATCTGAAGACACTACCTGATATCCTGCTGGCTTACAGGCTTTGCTACAGACTTTTCTGAAGCCACTTATTCCCAAACCCTCACACAAGTGCTCCATTTTGCAAATGCCATGGCTGCAGAGCAGCTCCATCACAGAGCTGCCCTTCAGCAGGAGGATAATGCAGGTCCATGTTTACACATCCACCCTCACAGAGGGAACATTCAGCTGCATTCACTCAAGGGTCCATCCTTACTCTGTGCAGGGCTGTTTTGCAATCAGAGGAAATCAGAGCCAAAACCATGTGAGTATCATAAGTTCAGAATTCAAAGAGTATTTTGAATATGCAGAGGTAATTATTTTAATGGTTCTTAGAAATTATTTTAAGGCAACCAACAGAGATCAGCACTCCATTCACCTTTCCCTAGACTAGATAAAATACATTTTAAGCTATTTCTGACAGACATCTCCTGTGTCTCCTGTCTCCAGCAACAAGGATAAAGACCTGCCTAGGTAGCCAAGGCAGAAATCCCCAGTGTTTATAGTCTCGAGGGAAAAGGTCATGGAACAATCTGCAGTCAGGGCAAGGGGAAGCTTTGTCAGGGCATTCAAACCCCTGCACTCTCCTTCCAACAGAGGATTCCAAGATCAAGCTCTGTAGCTGTCCTAACAACAGCCTCAACTGAGTAATGGGCTCTGTGGCAGGAGCCATGTAACCCTTGCTCTTATCTACTTAGTAATAATTGCAACCTAAATATTTAAGCTCATTCCTGCATCTGCAGTCACTTTCATGTCCAGAGAAAATTAAGCATCTCTGTCTTAATCTTAATCTAGCAGACATTGAAAACAATCAATTACTGTCTGTTCTTTTTTTTTAATTTTTTTTTTTAACTACTAAGTACTTCATATCATTATTAGGCTCTGTTCATTCTTCTCTGTCCTGAACTAAATAAACCAAGCTGTTTCAAATTTTTCCTGCAAGACCACATTCTCCAAACTTTTTTTCCTCCTGCATTCCCTGGACACTTTTCAGTTCTTTTACATTTTGTTTAAAATGTGGCATCCTAGACTGGGCACATTGCTTCAGCTGAAACATCATCAGCACAACACATTTAGAATATTTATATTTTTTACAATATCACAATATGTAGAATATTGGTATTCAGGCTCTTTAATTGGATCCCTTGATGTTTACTCTTTTTTTCTTTTAAATATTTGGTAAATCTTTATGAATAATCTAATCTACTTTCAGAGCTAAGTCATCTAAATATGTAAATCTACAGTTTTTACTCTTTTATCCATTTATTGCCATAACATTTTGCTGAGCAAAACATAGTTTTTCAGATACAGAAGACTGAAGTAAGACAGGATTGGATCTTATTGCCCATGGGCCCATAATGAGTTTGGGGCCATGCCAAATCATTGCTTTTCTACAGTGACAGCCTAAAATGAGCACAGTTGTACTCAAAGTGTAGATCCTGAGATGAAAACTAATAAACCTCTGACCTCCAGAGAGATTTCACCCACAGTGAGAGATTTCTAACAGATTCAGACACAGCAGTGCAGCGTCCGTCACAAATCGCTTCACACCTCTGATATTTTCAAGCAAAAGAAAAACAAGAATTGACTTGATATTTCCTAGTCAGGAATAACCCAGAACATCTTTCTAGTCCATAAAACACAGTCCTATCACCAAAATCATTTCAGACTTTCCTTATTGTATGACCATTCATAAAAAAAAAAAAAAAAAAGTGAAAAAATAAAAGGTGAGGAAGAGTCAATGAAGGGCACAACAACTTTTAAAGAAACTCATTCAGAGTCACGTTGGAGATGCTTTGGGGGTTTTTATGCACACACAAGGCTGTAAATTGGTATGGAGTTCTGCCAGAAAGCAAAGTATTTAATATTTCCATTAGTTCCCTCTGCTATGGGAATAGAGTGAGCTAATCCATGCAAAATCTGATTCTATACTTTCTAACCTGCTGTTTGCTAAAGCAAAAAAAACCAACAAAAACCCCCCCAAAATTCCAGGAAGGTTTTTCATTTAAGGTTTATAAAACTGTATATCATATTTACAAAAGTGTTTGCAATTAACAAATTCCAGTCATTTCTGATGCTATAGCAATAACGGAACATGATCAGAGAAAAGTATTGATTCAATTGCTTCAATTAATAAAGGTAAATAATTTATTTTTCAGTAGAGGAAACAGAATTTTCAACTACTGATAAAGAAAGATATAAGGCAAAATTTGTCGTCTATAAAATTTATTGACTACAACAAGCAGAAGACTGAATATATGGATTCCCCACAGAACTGCCCTTAATTTAAAAAAGCGTAGCAATGGACATCTGCCACTGAAATGATTTGTCTGCACAGACTTATTTTTCACATAACAGTTCCCGAGAAAGCTTTGTTTTCCTTCCAGCAATCTCATGAGAGTATTATAGTAAGCACAGTATTTTTTTCTAATCTCTGCGAAAAACACTCTTCCCCCTCAAAGTCAACAAAATATCAGGACCTGCTACTCTGCAAGGCATTTGCAAAGGCAGGGAAAGCACATATACTGTTGTATTCCTGCCTTTCATATAAAGGCTCACTATATTGCTTTTTTTGCAGAAAAACTTTCCAAAATTTCATTGTAGAACAAATTGAAAATTACAATGCACCAATGTTCTTTACAAAAAATGACCAATAGCATCTCTATTGAAAGACACAAAGTTTAAACTGAAACACAACTGCTTGCTGTGTTGTCTTTCCATTGATATCTTACAAAAAGTCAATCAAAATTCAGCTTCATTATCCTTTAGTAATACATCATCCAAACAAAATCTGGATCCCTCTTCTTGAATATCAGAGTAGCACATTTAGTGACACTACACATAACTTATCTATCACTAGCAATTAACAGGAAAATACCAACAGCTACCTAATAACAGTGTACCTTTGCTGCCCAGGAGACAAGAATGCACAGGCTTTAGTCAAGCACCCACAAAGGATGCCTAAGTTTATAGCTCAGATCTGTGAACTTGGCCAAAAGTGGCACAGCAATAACAATCTTCAGAGGGTGTTGGTGTGTCCTGAGTTTCTGTCACCTGAAATGTGGCTGTGTGTTCCCCTTATCAGGGGGGATACAGGCAGCAGCAGCAGTTACAGTGAGACACAGCAGGGGAGAAGGTGTAGGAATCAGAAGCCCATAATAAACAAACCAGCTACAAACCTCACACCTCTCCACAGTGGAAGCTGTGGTTGCTCTCTCTGACTGATTGCAGAGGGATCCCTCAGTGTTTTAGAGCTATGTACACTATGTGCTCAACTTTCTCTGCAAAGGCTGTCATTCTTATTTCAAGATATAACACGTGAGAAAAAACTGGTAATATTTGGAAATACAGTCTACTGGAGGGAAAATAAATTAGTCTGTCTAATTTAAACCTTAGTACTTATAAGAAGAGCAATGTATTCACATATATATATATACATACACATGATTGTAGCTTCAACCCTGCACAGCATTATTTGAAGATTTCCAAAGGATCTGACAGTTCATCTGCTGCCTTGTTCTGCAGTCAGGGATTTTTTTCTTTCGGTGGCAGCAGAATTCTTTAGCAAAATGCCCCTAGAATCTGATTGCTATTAGATCACAAGGATCTTCCTCCTCCACAAATTAGGCAGTACTAATACCCAACCGACCAACCAAAAAACCCCAGCAGCACTGCAGAAGTGCAGAAGCAAAGAGCAGGTGCTCTATGCCATTAACTATACATATTAGCACTAAATATGTTGCAATACTGTTTTAATTAATCTTTTAAAGCCTTGGATTCTCGAAGAACAAGTGGTGAGGAAAGTCCAAGAATTAGACAAATAGAGGTTAAATTCTCAAGTTAAGACCAGCAGGGAATGCCAAAAAAACAAAAACACCATTCTGCTATTCCACACACTGATCCTGTATGGTGAAATGAATTGAGAACAAATGGAAATGAACATAAATAACTGAATTGTGAATATCTAACTTCAGCTTCCCTGTTCAGCCAATGGAAAGGGGCAGGACTTCCCCATGCGCTGCAAAGCATCCTGTGGAGGAGTTTAACTCTCTCCTCACTTTCCTGCAAAACATCTTTCCCAAGCAATGGTTCCAAACATGTGACCTGCTTAATGTTAGACTGTACAAATAGACATCTCAGCTTTCCTAAGGCTGAAAACATTGGCCTGTATACCAATATGAGATTTATGAATACGAAAACAATATTCAAAGTGAACAAGAAACTCTGGAAAAACATAAAATCATGGTTTCCTACCAAAGCATGAAAAACATTTTGAGTGATTTGCTAAACCCTACTGCTGAATATAATATTCTGTGGCTTATAATGGGGAGTAAAGATTAAGTAAATCACTGTCTTGCCTGACAAGGAAAACGTCTATTTTAGAAAGCCTCAAAAATTTGGTTGGTGTGTCATTATGATGAGATACTCATTTTCTCTTAGGCCTTCATATTAAAATGCAATTTTACAGATGGCATCATAAATTTTAACAACTCTATGTGGCATTGACATTTGTCTGAATGTTCTTAAAAATAATAATAATAATAATAATACAAAAGCAATACATGTGAGAAAAAATAGAAAAAAAGGTCCAAGAAATACAGAGCAGATGTATTTGCTCTATGTACTACTGTAACATCAGCAGACTTCAGTATTTGTGAAACACATTTTTGCAATTCTATATCTTCAATAGTTCATGGCAACAGTAATAGAACCTCAACTGTTTTTCTATCTATTTACATCTAATATAACACACACACACAGGGCATGGCCTCTCCACTTGGGACATTTAAGATCTGGCTGGACACAGTTCTGGGTATTCAGCTCTAGCTCAAGAGTCTCTCAGGATCTCGTCCACTTGGATTGAACTAGATGATCTTAAGAGATCAATTCCAGCCTCTGCAGTTCATGTGTATAACTGATCTGCACAAAAAGAGGCAAAGAAGGATTAAGGAAAATTGCACATAATTTCAGCTTTTCTAAGCAGCCTTGTATTAAACAAAAGTGGACCATTTCTCCTCATCTCCTTCAAATTCTAAATTTCCAATGGCTGTGAGACTAAAGACTTTGCCTGTGTGTGATTTAATCCTTCATTCTTCTAAGTGTCCAGAGCTCTTTAGTAAGCCCTGCTATGACCTTTTCCAGTGAGGCCTGAAATCCAGATTCTGCTTGTTCAATGAAGAAAAGTTAAGGGGACTTGACAATTTTCATCAGACATGTTCTTCAGCATTCTTTAATAAATGTTTTTCCCTAAGAAGATTATGTCAGTACTGTTACATTTAATTAAACATACCAAGGGGCTAATTTTCATGTTTTCTGTGAGCAGCAATGGCCTCTCTCAACAAGAAGGGCTTTTCAGGTCCTATATTGTACTGCAGCTTTTGAACTAAAATGCCTCTGCAGGGAAGTGCATTTATGAGGGTTCACAGATTTTGTCAACACTCTCAAAACCCCAAGGGAGAGCAATCTTTCAATTTTCAGACCCTGCTTTGCTCCATGATGACTCTTGTTTGCTGTCTTTCATCGCCATATCTTGTTCAGAACTGCCTAGGTGGGCAGTACCTTTAATAATTTCTTTTGTACAAAATCATTCTGATGAAACCATCACGTATTGCCAAGAAATGGAAATAAATATGTACACAGTACATACAAATCCTATGCTGCACTTATCCAGATACCCATATGTTTACTACTTGCAAGTCAACATCCAAAGGATCTGAAATAATTTAAGTCACCACACAATATCAAAGAATACAAGATCAGAAAGCTGTAATCTACCAACATTTAGCAGAAATGTACTGCCCTTCCCATGAGCATCATGAGACAGTTCCACTTTAACTTGCCTCAATTTTAATAGCTAGATCCCTGTCTAAATTCAGACATCCTCTATTAGCTTCATCTTTGTCACCAAGAGAGATACTGAGCTTCCCTCCAGGAATCTCATGAAATTTCAAGACTGGGGTCTGGGATCCTAGTTTTAGATCTTGTTGCAAAAAAAAGAAAAAAAAAAAAAAAAAAAAAGAAAAAAAGCCCACCACCTTTTACTCTTTTCTTTGTAGAAAGGGCAGTTTGAAGATGCTCAACATTTCAATGTAATCTTGATATAGAAGACATGGCCACAGAAAACACTCAGCTAAAGTAATTTTGAACATAAATGTGTTCTATTCGAAAGAAGCCCCTACCTTCAATACTACTGTCACTTCCTTCCTGCAACCAAATTGAACTCTGTATACAGTTATAAATATGATGCTACTACATTTATTTATCTACAGACTTCCTACAGAAATTTGTATTCGAGTAAAATAAAAAAAAATCACAATCTCAATTGCAAGAAGCAGGAGAGAAACAAATTTTAGAAACAAATTACATGGGCTTTTTGCCAAGAAGCAAACACATTGTGACAGGGAACTGGTATTAGAAGGTACAGATGGTGAAACAGCAGCAACACTCAATTCCTCTGTAGTCTGCAGACTCACTGATTTCAGGATATTCTCCCTATTTTATACAGTTGAATCTTCATTACTTGCAATAAGCCTTAGACTTTCATATGAAGTCTGTTATAATGATGGGTTTAAAAAAAATCAACAAAAAACCCCAACAACAACAAATAAACAAATCCCACCACAAACAAACAAACAACAACACAACCCTGAAAAGAAACAAAAAACCAAAACCCAATCTATGGATTTTGCAGTAAGAGTTTTGCTCCTTTTTTTCCCCTCTTGTAGCAGGAATAACTCAGGTTTCCATTTTATAACAATGTTCTAGTTTCTTTCTGCCAGATTTAAACTCTTGTAGTGATCTGTAATAAACAACATTCTGGCACGGCTTAATTTTCAGTCAAATCCCTCTAGGGAACAGAGTGATTTAACGTGAAATGTGTATCCCGTCCTGCTGCTTTCTGTAATCTACTCAGACCAAATGGGGATAAGGAATACTTACTTCACACAAATTAGAATGAGATGTTTTGGCCAAATTTGAACTCCAATGGAGGTATTTGAAAACGTTACTCATAATCTTACTTTAGTCTCCCAAGTCTGGCTAATAAAAACTTCAAACTTCTCCCATTTATCACTGCTCCAGTTTCTGCCTCCAAATCCATTTTGCTTAACACAGAATATTGTCAGCCTTATAATAAAACCCAAAATATGAACTAGATGCTGGGTACTTTCTTGAAAGTTTTCTGAGAGAAAGTAGGACTGGCAAGTCACATTCATGATCTTCAACTCAAGGAGGACAAGAAGAATGCATATATATTTTTTTCTCTGAGTGGCTGTAGCTGGCTGAGTGATACTTTGATGGAATAAGGTTTGTACAGACCCAAAGAGGCTTCCCCCCAGAAAGAAAACCACCTGAAAGCATGCAACCATATAAGAGAGAAAGGAGAAAATATTCAGAACAAACTCTTAACAATGCTTTGTGCTGTAAACAAAATATCTACCTCGTAGTTTTTAGATTTTACAGAAAAGGAAATAAAAAACCAGTGATGTTCTTCAGAATGTAGGAACACTCCTCTTATGTTTCATGTTGTTATGGTTTTACAGATACCATGGAAATCTTCTACATACTTTGGCATTAAAAACCTTCAAGACCCTGTGTTTATTTCAGATAGAAAGTATGGGACCCAGGCAATTTTAAATATTCAATACTAAACAGATTTAATGGAGGAATGGAAGCAACGCCTGCTTTTCTCTTTAACAATTACCAAAGAACAACCAACCCCAAAACTTGCTGACAGGGAATTAGAAGTGATCATGTGTGATACCTTCTCAAGTCAAAACCAAATTGCACATATTGGCGAGAAAAAAATAAGTATCAGGGTGTCAATTAACTTTAAACATTTTAGAGATGATAGAGAACTGCATTAAGAATCTTTTGCCAACTCCAAACAATGGAGCATTCTAGAAATAACATGTCAACTTTCTTTGTTGTACAGTGAAAACTCCCAATCATATCTTCAGCAACTTGCAGTTATCTGCACTGACATTAGCTTATAAATACTGTTTTATGCTTTATCAGGAGTATGAAGTTAAAAATAAGATTGCATGGCACATTATAGAAGAGTTCAAGAATTTCTGAAGTATCTTGTGGATTGGAGACAGAAAGCTGCTTTCCTAATGACCTTCTAAAATCTTTTCTTATCAGTGGAAATATTCTGCGTTTGAGGAAACAGATTTGAGATTTCCTATTTTTCTGGCACATTCTTGCTCTTTTAGTATTGTATTCACTAATTCTTTTTTAAATAGTATTTTAAATACAAGAAAAATAGGGTATTTCTTGATTTTTGTGGTAGGTATCTAATTTTTCCTGAGATAAGAGAGCTTGGTTTCTGGCATAACAAATCATAAGACTTATCAAAATTCTTTCCTTCTTCAAAGTCAGTAACCATTGGGGACTAGAGAAATACTGGTCAGATAAGCATCTGAACTTGCGTGAGGAACATCCAACAATTTCAAAATTAATTACTCTCATTTTTAAATCTATGTGTTTTATTTCTATTCTGCAGTTGTCACACTTCACCTTTCAGTCTTTAGGTACTGTTATACTCTTGGCTGACAGACAGTAGAGCTTTGTTATTCAATTTCTATGTTCTGAACAAATCACATCTCTGATAACCTAGACAAAATGACCACATTGTACCCTGTTAAAAAACAATCCTGTTATAGCACAGGATTTTTAAACTTGAAGCCTGGGTGGAACATTTACACGCCAGATAGTCCTTTCTTATATTTCCTTTTCCTTATCATAATATAATCTGATTTATGATGATATAGAATTGTGTCTACCAAAAATGCTTTCCTGATAATGTTTTTTTCCATAAAGTCAAACTCAATAGCTCACAGGGAGGTTTGAGAGCCAATTAATAAAGGATCAAGTTCTTGAGGAGGGGAAGCATTAAATGCTCTCCACACTCAGTCATCCAATTATATCTTATAGGTGCAACTGCATCCTTGCCTCTTTCTTCTTAAAAGATTGGATATCTATATTAAATACCTGCTAACCCAAAAGAGAAAGCGAAGAATTGATAAACTGATTAAAAAATTGACAAAAGAAATAAACTGCAATGATTTTACCTGCAACCACTGGAGATTTCCTGTCATCCAGGAGCTGAATAGCAGTACTGGCTGTCACCACATTGCTCTTGTTGGCAGTTTCTGCAGGGTGTATTAAGGGGGAAAAAATTGAAGCAATATATTGCAAAATGAGGAAATTGAGGGTTTTTCCCCCCTGGTTTGAAATAACAGTGTGTGTGGATACAGTGCTCAGAAAATAAAACAGCAAAAATCATGTTCTCTGTGTATGCACAGAACATACTGGCAGTGCCATTTTAAATTCCCCAGCATCCCAACAAGTTTAAAACACTGAAATGAGTCAGGTTTTGCCACCTCTGCTAAAAGTGGCAGCAAAGGTGACAGCTGAGAGAGATTCTCAATAATGTGGATATTTACTCTGTTGGACTTGTCCTGCTTAAAATACTTGTTAAAATGCAGTTCTACCTGTGCAAATATTAATGAAAAATATTACAATGTTTTGGGGGTTCACTTGCAGCCCCATAAAAGATGCACTTGGTCAAAGGGCCAGTGAAGGAGCTGCAAATTTCATAGCATATTTCAGATTAACATTTGAGAACAGAGCCCACTCAGTACTGACACACTTGGAATCCTTTCAGCATCATGAATGACTCAGAATTTAGGGAATGAAAAAATCATAGACCTGTGCTGAATGGGATTGAGTAGACAAAGCTCCCAGGTATTTGTTCAGCAGCTCTTCTGTACCAGAGTGGAAAATGGTCAGCATTAAAAATGTTCTCCTTATCTTCAGCTGTCAGGAAGTCTCTTGAGAAAAAAAGAGAAAGAAAACAATTGTTGGTTGTTGCATGGCACACAATAGTTTCTAGCTTTGAAAGACAAGAAAAACAAAATGCAATCTTTTACAAAAGAAAATGGTTTGGGACAATTTTTCTAATACCATTTGCTCAACAAAAGGAGTTAAATTTAGTCACTAATAATTATCTGTGACACACAATAACTTTTGTTGTGAAAGAAGTTAAAAGTACTAAAAAAAAGTAGCTCCAAGTACCACTAAAATTGGTTTTACTGACATGTACAAATAAAATTGCTTAGTCTAAAAAGCCTTTTTCTTTCAGCACAATATAAGAACTGTGAACTGTAAAAGGTGGAAAAGCTACTGGATTTGGTAGTCTCTTGTCAATGGCATTCACTCTTAACTAGTGAAAAAAGAAGGTAATTTTATAGCCTACCTTTAAAATATTATGGGGGGTGGTAGTGGACAACTAAATACTCCATTCCTCAATAATTTCAGGGAATGCTGACAGAGGAAAATTTATGTCATGAGTGTCCTCACTATTGTTCTGGTTTGCTGTCTGCCAGTAACAAACTGTAGTGCTGTTGATGTCACCTACTTGTACACCAATATTGGTCCTCAGATAAGCACCACAGAACTTTATATTCAATAAACTTAGTTAATCATAAAAACCCACAGATTTTCTTTTACACGCATGATACCTCCTCTAGATCACATGCTCTCCAAGCAAAATGGGAAACTCTTATGTGGTGATTTCTCCTGATTACTCTTTCACCCAATCCAATTCTTGGATTTTGTCACTTGGCTTTATTTCAACACCAAAAATATTTTCCACAACAATGCTGTGAAATCCCTGAAAAAGCCTATGGGTGTTTGTTTTCAGATGGTATAGGAAAGTTGTAGCATATTCATAATTCTCTGAAGAATGAGGGAATTCTCTTAGAATGCTCTGAAGAAGGAGATGTGAGGCTGGGAGCATGTGTGCAGGGAAAGCAAATCTATGGGCTACAGGTGTAATAGTGCATTGTTCCAAAACCTCCAGTCTAAGAAAGAATCTAAGGGATCCTAGGAAATCTTTCTAACTTGCCTGTGTGAAGAAAGAGTAGATGGGCTTCATAAAAATAACCCTTTTTCCATTCTTTTCTTATCTGTCTGCCAGACCCAGTTTGTCACTTACTGGTTGGTCAGCTGCTCTGGGCCCACAAAGAGGTTGATTCGAGACAGTCCTGTCCGTGTCCCAAGGAAGGCAACTTCCACCCCCTTGTCAGAGTTCCTGAAACAGTGCAGAACACAAGCACAGATAATGCTTCAGACAGTAAACTGATAAAGCTGTATCACTGACACAGAAAGGACAAGTGCACACATTTTTGAGAAAGATTATTTGAGGGATAGTTGCCTTATTTATTGATTTACTTTTAAGTGCTGGTTTTTAAGTCATCTGGGGTTTGAATAATGTGCAATGTAGAAATCTTGTTTAGACCTAGAATCCCTAAAAAGACAAACAAAATAAATTTTATGGGATTTATAGGAGGGATTACATGGAGGCCATAGAATAAAAAGGTGTGGCACAGCTATGTAACCAACTATTTAATAACCACTGACACACAGTGATTCTGAGATGGGCAGGAATTCCAGATCTTGCTCCCAGTCTGTTCACCATTTCTGTGGTATACTTGTGCTTCAAGTCATAGGTGTGACTATTGCTCAAGTAAACAGATTTAAAATAGGTAGCTGAGAGTCAACCTTAGCTGCCATCAGGATAGGCTTTAGCCTCCTGAATTTGGGGAAAAACGTGGCAGATATCTCAGAATGAACTCTGCTGCTATCAATACCAAGCTATATTAAAACAGTTTGTGTATGGCTGCAAGAACTTCAGTGCCATTACTACAAAACCAGGGACCAGAGGCCTTTTATTGTTTCACATTAATGACACAGAATGAAACACAGTCAGAAACCAAAAGGGCATCAGAAGTCTCCCACTGGCATCATTCCACAGCTGCCCCTGTGTTTACTGGATCTGGTACTTCATTGTTCTGGAGGATTCAAAGATACTTTACACCTCTTGGTGTCCACAGTACAATCGCATGCAACAATTTTTTAATCTTTATGTTCTCAGAGAAGATTGGATAACTGATGAATCAGACCTTATCACATTGCTTTTACTCATTCAGTATGAGTGTATGCTGTACAGCAACATATTTTTTCATTCAACTCTTATAAAATGGTTGAAATTTGGCAAAATTTAATTAGGATAATCTCCAGAATTGCCTTTCAACCGCAATATTTCATGCAAACTGCTAAGTTTAACACCTGTTTACTCTAATATGGATAAAAACTTGTTACTTAACACCTTTGTAGTTCATAACATAGAGAGATTAAGCAAAACATATAAACTCTGTAAAGGACTGGCTATTATACATAAAGATGGACACAAAGACCACTTACTCTGATTTATTCAGTGCTAGGCTGGTCCAATAAGCTTCAATTGGTGCACTCACTACTGCATCAAACAAAACTTCCTGGATCAATTCTTTATCACCTATTACAATATCATAAAATCAGTATTTGCATGTGCATAAAAAGATTCTTTTTTTAAGATGACTAAACAATAGGGTTTTCTTACACTTACTATATTTTATGTGGGATGAGCTTTCAAACACTTTACATTTTGAAGCATTTACTGTGTAATATTACAAGGTATTTTACCACAATGCAGTTTTCACATACAATTTCATTGCATTAGCAAAAATTTTAGGTTAAATACCAAACAGTAATACTCCATGTCACTCATTCATGTCTATATTATCTAATGTTCACATCTGAATGTGCCAATAAGGTTACAACAATTATTTCTGCAAATAGAGAGAACATGCACCTATCTATCTGAAATTTTAATTCTGCTTTGCAATTCAGAAGTGCAAATTACATACACATACCCTCTAAAATACTCCTGAAATACCTGGTATGTTCTTTAGAGGTGTGATCTAAAGATTGATTCAGATCAGTCCTGTTTAATTTATAAAACCAGATGGAGTGATAATTGTGCAGAGTATCTGAACCATCTGAACAGAAACTTGAATGTTTGGTACAGGCACATAGTTTACTGTAAAATTCAGAAATTTGTATCATCAATATCTCTATTGATACCCTGGAAAAAGCTCAGAACCAAATGAAATTGCAAAGTAACATCAGCTAAGCAAAATCCTCTCTCAAATTATCACTGGTTAAACTAAGTAGCTTAGCATTCTGTAGAAAGCTAAGTACAACACTTTCTAGCTGGGACAAAGCCTGCAAATCCATGTTGAATGAAATACTTGCATTGCAGCAGTGGCTCTTTCCCTGTGAGGTAGCGTTTAATTGCCTCTAACTGAGTCATCTGCCGGTGCTCAGGGTGTAAGTCAGTGTTGCAGTAGGACCTGTGAACACGTGGCCAAAACAATAAAATGTTATATGTACAAGCAGGATCCCCCTTTGTCTTTCAGTGTAAAGATTGGGCTCTGCAAGCACCAGCAGAGTGAAACCAAGGAGGTAACAGACACTAATTTCATGCTTTATTTAAGGCTTACCATTCGTCTGCTAAAGATACATCAGGGTGTTCTAAATCATGTAAACCTGTAACAGGAATAATAATGGGTTATTTAGGGAGATGTCTGGGTAACAGATGGTTATTTGCATACACTCCATAATATAAACCCTTCTTGGAAAGTGCATTATTACCATAACGAAATAAATCACAGCAAACTATCTTCAAATACACTTTGGGGTTTAACAAACTGGCAAAACTAGTTAAAAGAGATCTAAAACTGAAAAGGTAGGAAAAAAAAATTTGTGCTGATATGTTTAACTCATATGAATTCCTCACATAATATATTTAAAGTTTAGGAGAAAATTTGAGCAAAGACAAATGCAAAATGATAACAGACTCCTGTTCATACTCCCTCATTCTCTTTGGCCAGTAAAATTCTTTATGCCAAAATACACACTTCTCATTTCATGTGAGTTGTTCTCTTTCTCTTATAATGAAAAGAATCGTTAAGAACAATTCCCTCAAAACCTAAGCACACAGCCCATGAACACAAACAGCAATTTATGAGATCATTCAGAAAAGGTTTTTTGTACAAACAGGTCACACAAATGCTTGTAAATAAGAACTATATCATTAGTTATATAGCACAGTAAAAATGTACTTGGCAATTTTAAAAACCCTTAAAACACTTATCAATAGACAATAAGCAGACAGGATTCAGAAGGCAGCATCCGGGTTTAACCCCCCAGAGCACATAATAAACAATGACAGAGCAACACTGACTAAGGAAGGCAGGGAAGCCCAAACTGGGGCTAGAACTGTGTCCCTGGGGAGGGCAGTGAGGGGAAGGGATGGGCAATCAGTGAAGGTGAGAGTGGGAGAGAAGGAACTGTCAGCTATGGTTGTGCTAACATTTCTGGGGGTGCATCAGACTGGCTGAGGTGTGTGGCTGGGTTAAAGAACATCGGTGAGGTGTTGGGAACAGTCTGGAGAGTGAGTGGCTCCAGGTGTCCAGCTGTGCCTTCTTTGTCACTGCTGTGCAAGTACTCAAACCTCAAGGCACTTCTTGTATCTCTCCTGAGTACAAGAACATATTCATGTGGCAAAATACAGCCAAGGAACAAAGACCTGAAGAAATTAACTGTCTTGTTTAACATAACTGACAAAACAAGGAGAACTGGAAATAGAGAAAGCATTCCTGTATTGAAACATTTTTTGCTCAGCAACTTGTAAAATTTTCAACCCTCCCTTCAACCTTCTGAAGTGCCCCCACTCTTCCTTCAGCTTCAGAAACCTTGTTGCCTAATAACTTTATCACCACAAACAGTTGACTCCTCCACTCATTCAATTCGGGGTTTATCAAAAAGCAAAACCAAAGGAGAGTTCTTTCCCTGGGTACCAATATTATAATTATAAACATGTAAATCCTTGTAGATAATGTACAAAACAGTTAAAGCTGTGAAAGATTTCACAATGTACAGTCTGAGGACAAAGGCAATAACCATTACAGTGCTCTTGGTGTTTACTTCATCCAGAAAAACCACAAAAAATTAACATTGGGCCCTGAGTGGCTCTCTGGAACATTGAGAGGGGAGGATAGAAGATGCTTCCATCTAAAGAAGATGCACCGTTTGACTATGCTTAATACAAAAGAGGGCAAAAATCCTGTGAAGTAAAAATCTTTTAAGGAAAAAAACCCCTGATTTCCTTATGAAATCTGCAGACAAATGTACAAGCTTTAGGAACTACCAAATCAACAATAAAACTATTGTGTAAGTAACATGAGAAGGTGGGTATCTTACCTTCTTCTACTGTTACATTCCCTCTGAAGAAGTATTTTCCATGTCCTCTAGAGAGAGCCACACCTAAACTGTGCAGAGAAATAAAGCAGACCTTGCAATCCGTGAGACAAATAATAGCAGACATTCAGACCTATTTTCATTTTTAACATTTCCAGCTCGTGGACTATGATTAACTTGAAACTGTTTCCAAACCCTCACCAATTATATTTATTGTTCAATTAGCTGCTTCAATGATGTCTCAGTTCTGATCTGCCTGCAACAATTGGCTGTATTTATGTGTGCTTAGAGGTGCAGTAAACCATTATTCCCTGGCAAACTAATAAATGAGCCCTTCTAAGCTCGCTGCTGCTCACCCAGCAGGAGATGTCTTCAGCCAAGCCCTGAACATGCCCATGGCCTGACAATGAAGGAGACAATTTTTTGTAAATCAGACTAAGCTGTTGAGAAACTACAGAAGTGTGGGAATTGATGGAGCTACTGAGAGGAAAAGAATTTCAAATGCGACAACAGCATCATGACTCCTCCTGGACTAATTTTTCTGTGTTTCATATTTTTATCTAGTGTAGCTCTTTCGTATTGACTTCAGCTTCACAAATTCCACACAGTTGTACACTGTGTTTTGGTCTGGTGTTCAGCGTCCCATTTAAAATATCCAAGTTTAATGAAGAGGCTGGAGGATCCCATGCCTCTTGCTATTGAACACAAACACAGAATATCTTCTGGCATTCACTCATTCATTCATTGAAGGGGATTACCTTGGGCTAGGAATCTGTCAGTAACCATCAAGGCTGACAATACATGGGCATCAAATCCAAGAGCACACAAGCTGCAATCAACAGCTCAGTCTGGCAAAGGGCTGAACACTAAACATCTTTGACATTATAGTGTATATTTTAATAAATGCTGCCCTGCAGTTGTCCCAAATCTATACTACAGCCCATCAAAACTAGAGACAAACCATGTTGAAAAAGCAGGACAGTTTTCCTACTGTATTTCTGTCCTTAGCACCATAACTCATGCTACATGCATGTATGTAGCCCCATTTCGGTTTACTTAATAGAGCAAGAGTGGCAGTGCCAAAGAAAAGTAAACAAATAAAAAAAGAAAAACAAACAGCAACCACAAAAAACTCCACAAAAGAAAAACCAAACAAAAAACCCACTGAGCATTACCACCCATGAGTAAATTTTAACATGCATTAGAGGTCAGAGAAATGTGCCTATAGTTTCTCTGTGTGGTAATGTAGCTCAGGTTATGTGAAATTGTTCCATTGAAGAAAATTTCAGTTGAGTATCAGAACTGCCAAACTCCTTTCTTAAGTGGAAGGTATGGTTACTGCTCTTTTGTTAGTGGATTATTTCTAGTTCAAATATGAGGATTTTTAAAGTGACTACCTGTTTTTCTTTTCCTTTCTTTTTTTTTTTTCTTCAAAAAGGCATGCCAAAATTACCGACTTACTCGGTTTTCGTTATAGAAATACACTGAAGGTAGTGCAGAGAAAGAAAACATCCAAACCTCAAATTGGAAGTGAAATACTATCTCATTTCACATTACATTCTTGTTGTGGAAAAAAAAAAAAATAAAATGGGGCTCAAGATGTAGTTACTTAAATGGATTATAGTATTTATAGCTCTCCAAGTAATTGCGAAAGCCTTTCATTCAATGTAAACCTCAACTGAATATTTTTTCAATGAAACGTAAGCCATGACAAACACTGCGAGTTTGCCTGTGTGAGCTTGCACAAACTTTCCATCCCTGGAAAAGCTGGAAGGAATGCTGGTAGGCTCTTTTTCCTTGCTATTTTCAGCATTGTCCAGGGATATCTCATTGTCAGCTTTTGCTGATGAGCTTTTAATGAGTTCACAAGCTCTGTATAAGCACAAATCCAATGAGTCGGGTGAAATGTCCATTTATTACGGCCGGCTCTACCTGAATGGAGTACCCTTGATGTCTGTATAATAGTAGTCATTTGTCATCACCAGCACCCGCTTCTAGATTCAGAACAAGAAAGTCAAGAGAGAGGGGAAGAAGTTAGCTTGCTATAAGAAATGTATAAAAGATCAAGTGGTTAGTCACTGAAAAAATTAGTAGCAATGTTTACATTTAGTGAGAGAAAAAATAACATGCTGCAGGGAACCATATTTATAGTAACCTTAAAAATTGTTGAAAAAATTATCTGCTTGCTTTATATTTAGTTGGAATAATATTTTAGACATTGTACCCCTTTGTCCACTGTCTTCTTCACTTCCATTGAGAATTTTCCCGTTTTCCGGTTCACCATCGCATTTCGGAGCTGAAAGGAAGGAAATGTGTGTCAATTCCTTTATTTGCATTTTCTGTAATCCTTTTAATTCTGAACCCTCCAGTACACTCATTTGGCCTAACCAGTACTCAGTTTTCTTAATTTCTTCATTTTCAATAATTAAGAACCCACTTACAGATTTTATTATTGACAGGATGGGCCAACGCTCCTGCCATACAATTTTAGGCACATTGTTAAGGCACATAATAGATTTTTGTGTAGTAATCTGAATTTTATTTGAGATGAACAAGTAAGTGACTCCTATTCTGCAGTTACTGCATGGGAAGGCAAGGACTAGATTCCCATCTGGATTTAGCTGTTAGCCTAGGGGCCAGTGTTTAAATACATTAACAATGATACAGATAATAAGAAAGCAAAAAAAGAGAAAACCCTACTTACCTTACACTACTTATTTTGCTTAAGAATCTACATTGGGCTGCATCCTTAACTAGCACCAGAAACTTCATCCTAACTGCATCAAAAATTAACACTAGCCCACAAAAACCAGAATGACAGCCCATTTGATCAGTAATATAATTCAGTGGGAACACATAACTCCAGTGCTCTGCAATTCCCTCTGCTTGTCCATTGATGTGCAGGCACAACTTGCAAGGTAACAAATTTTAGCTCCATGATGGAAACCCTAGGTCAGTCACAGCTTTAACAATTGGCCTGGACCTTTCCCTCTCAAAGCCTTCCAAAAGACACTTTAAATCCCCTTCAAAAATATGTTTCATTGCTTTCTAAGCCAAAAATTCAGAGAAGCTAGGGAAAACAGAAAACAAATGGAAAAGGGTTTATACACAATGATTTCCCTGCTGCTCTGCAAATTAAATCTGTTACTTTTTAGATCACAACAAATGCTGTTTACCCATGACTTTTGCCTCTACATGAGCTGCAGGCTCACAGACCTGGAAGCTGCAATGTCCCTGGCCCATCATCTCTGAAAACCTCCCCTGAGCACACCTTGTTGCTCCCTAGGGAAGGAGAGCCATCCTCCCCAAGGACACACAACCTCTCTCTCAGGTGAACGTGCCATGATGATGGAAGGAGTGAGAAAACGAATAATCACCCCGAGGTCTAAAGCCAAAATGACCAGCAGTGTCCCTATGGATGAGGAAAGGCCACCCTGGCACAGCTGCTCTGAGGGAAGGGGCTCTGGGCTGAAATTGGAGAAAGACAAGACATGTTTTTTGAGAAATCCTTAGCCTCAGGGTTTTGAATTTGCGCATTTGTCAGTTTAGCACTTTAGGGAAAAAATAAAAAAGTTTCTGTTTACCAGTTACACAATCCATAAATGGAGATATTTCACATGAACACTCTTAGATTTGCTGATGGAAAAAGTGAGTTATTTTGTTTGTTGTGGGGAAAAAGCACCTATAGATCTTTGCAGCTATAATTTTCATTAAAATTTGAAAATTCCACTATCACTAATCAATGTGGCATTTAAAATGCAGGAAAATATTGACAAAATGAACATTTTTATGCCTCTTCTAGTGCTTATCTATCTGACCACAGTTTTGGACACCATGTTCTTGCTGAATAAATATCTCCTGTTCAACAGTACCTCATGCCAGACTGAGCAATTCAGTCGAAATTTAATGAGAAATTGTGAAGACAGACATATCAATGCACTCTGCAGACTTTCTGAGTTAGTATGGAGGGAAAAAAGAATGACCAAACTTGCCAGTGAAATATCTGCTTTTATTCTCACGAACAAGTTGAACATGGCTGACCTATCAAAAACTGCAAACTTTGCAGCTCTTTAAATTTAATTCTAGGGCATTTAGATTTGAATTAACAGTCTTACTCTTCTGTCAGTGAGTGTAAAAGAATAATTTTTAGCTGGAGGCACATATAAAATAAAGCATATATTTTACTGTAGATTTTTTTTTTTAACAATACATAATAGGCAATTCTGGAAATAGTTTCCTATTTTAAGTTTTGTGGTTTTGGACTTGGAGAGCTGGTCTTAATTAACCATCTACTTTCTAACATTTACAGAACAGTTCCATTTATCTTTAACATGGTTTTCATTTTTCTCCTATTGGTGCCTGCAGTTGTCTAAGACCCATTCCTCCCACAAGCCTCAGGCAAGTCATAGATTTACTAGAAGGATCTCCAAACTCTCAGTAGTGTTTAAGATCAAGTCTGCATGTGGGATTTAGAGTTTTACTCTTCTTTTTTTTTTTTTTTTTTGCTTGCTGTGATTGCATTTCTTGGCTTTGTAATCCGGTTTCTCAGCTCTTCTGCAGTTTCATCTCCCTCCTTAAATGCATAAAATAAGTACTGCTTCAGTTGGCTTCAAGCCCCAAAACATTCATTCATGGTCTTTTTTTATTTGGAAAAAAAAATTTCATTCAACTAGAAATTATAACAGAAGAATTTTAAGTGAGTTAATGAGAAAAAGGTTTCTATCCAAATTGAAACTTCTTCTCTTTGGTACTGAGTATTTGCAAACCTTGCTGGAAGACACTGTTAACTTAATAAGCTCATGCCAAAATTTCTGTTTCTAATAAAATACACTAACAGCAAGATAGCAGGTATTGTTAACCTGGAAAATGAGCTGATATATTTATGACAACACTATTTCATGGTGAAAAAAATTCTAACCTGTTTGGCCACTTTTTTCTTATTGGATCACTGCAGAAAACCCATGTCTTCACCTTCCAGAGTAATAAGCATTATTACTCCTTCAACAAAATATCTTTCAATCAATTCCTTACAACTGAGTTTCCCTGCTGTAGTATGAGATCATTCTATATTCTTGGAAAACTATGTAACCATTAAATTAATGTGGCAAAAAGTGAGAAAATGTCTTAATCAGCTTCCACATAAGTGTTTCATGGGAGAAAAATATACCAGTAGTAGTCTATGTTATTAAAAGCAGCTATATGAATACATTAATTCTTTCCCTCTGCAGTTGAATAAACAATGCTTTACTACCCAAGCTTGGAAAAAATCAAGAACATCAAATCCAAAGCCTTGGGTGAAGCAGAGCCACATGTAGCTTGTTTCTGTGTTACAATTAAAAATTCATTTTTAAGAAATATATTTTATAGGTGAAAGGCAAAGATTCAGATGAAATGTATGTATGTAATTTTCATCAAAATTAAAAATTAAAATTTCGCAACGTTCGTACAGAAAAAACTCAATTTTTGTTAAGAATTTTCAGAAAAAGTGGTGGAGCTTAGGGGTCTCAATCAAAGGTAATAATTAGAGAGAGGTGAATCTGGACTTTCATGCGTATTCAGATAAAATCTCAATTATAAATAAAATTTGTTTTTCAATGTCACAGAAAATAGCCCAATATTCCATTATCTGAACCAGTCAACTTTTACTAAGATATGATTAAAAAAGAGGGATCAAAACTGTGAAAATTAAGCAGAAGAAGTCATGCAAGAAATAAAGAGTAAAAAAGAAAATGAACCAAAGAGAAAAAGACAAATAGCAAGAAGAAAAATCACGGAGGCTTAAAGAACAATCACAAAGGTTTAAAATCTGTGCATAACTACAGCAATAACATTTGTAAGGACAGAGGAAATTTTAAAAGGTCATTAGCAGAGAAATTGGTTGAGTAATAAAAAAATTGGTTGATCAAAGATAAGAGAAAAAGCAGGGTGTAAAACATGAAGCCAATGAGATCACTAACGTTGCAGAAGGCAGGTACAATATATGAAAATCTTATGAGGAAACCTCGAATGGTGTGTGCATCAAAAATGACACAAAGCTATAAAAACGTTGAAAAAGGTTGTGTGTGCACTCCAGCACAAAACTTGAACTTAGGAAGTAAAATGGCCTCTGAGGAGAGGCTGAGGACAATCGATCACCTGGTGGAACAGACATTGCTTAAAACATAGATGAACTGTTTCACTATTCACCAAGGGGGTGGAGAGAGCGAGGAATGCAAGATATATATTTTGTAAGGGAGAGAGAAAATATAGACTTATGTCAGAACAGGGATCAAGAAATTAGGACATCTGAAGACTGACAAGACTCCAGGGGCTGCTGTACGTGATCCATCCCAGATTTCGGAAGGACATGACGAGGTAAATGTGGGAACCTTCAGTGGATATATTCAAACCTCTCTGGAAAAGTCGAGGTAAGAGGGACTTGGGGAAGCTAACACAGCACTGATATTTGAGAAGGGACCGAGGAGACATCTATGAAAAATACAGACATGCAGTCGTGACTTTGGCAGGAGAGACCTTCTGGGAAAAACTAAATTACAGGACAGAAAGGCGAACACCTGGAAAGTTACGATTTAATTAAGGACAGTCAGTACAGATTCACACAAAACGAATCGTGCCTAACAAATCAGATTTATTGAGGAAGTGACAGAAAGACCAGGCAAAGGTTAAGCCATGGACATAAGGAAAGCTTTTGATACAGTACTGCAGAAAAGGCTAAGCCTGAAAGGTAAGAAAGAATAAGATGAAGAGTGAACTACAGAGTAGATGGAGCACTGAAAAATGAGGTTAATGGAAAGCATTGTGCGAGAGACACAGCACTCATGCTCCTGCAGCTACCCATGTGTCTGAAATTAGAGTTTGGAGTAAAACTCTGCTCTACACATAGGTCAAAGAATCCAATTTTGTTTATTCATCTGATTTTTTAAATCTTGTACATTAAGTAAAACAGCTCTCACTACTTCCATTACGGAAGGAAGGCTCTCATGGAAAGGAGTTCAACTCGTTTCTGAGTTTCAGCAGTTGTCTGGGCCAGCCCTAAGGAGACATTCTATTCCTGTTTCTGGGGCTATATTTGCTGTCCAGCAAAAATATACAATAGGATGCATGGAGACTGCAAGGGTGATGAGTTTTACCAAAAATACAAAGAGTCTGTTTGTGGTATATGCACATGTAAGAAAGAAACAACACAAAACAGTTATAAAATTCTGACTGAAATAAAAGGGTCTATTGTCCTTCCCTTCCTGAGAGCAGTCAGGTGGCCTCTCTAATGACTACTTAAGCAGTTTCCAGGTACAGTGGAGGGATGCAACAATGTATTCTGACAGGGTTTTAAAAACATCACTTACCACATCATCTCTGTCTTCCCACTCCACCTCAGAAAGATCCACGCTGCTGTAGTTGGGCTTTCTTCGTTTCTTCCCCTCTTCATACTGGGATGAAAAATGGTGAAATATTTAGCACATCCTGTTTTATTTTCACAATGATTTTTGTACCAGAAGATTTAAGAAATTTGCTGACTGCATGCAATATACTTAGCAGTAGGCAGCTTAATTCATACAAAGTGCACCAGATTGCTGCATAAATGTTCCCTGCAAATTAAAAATCTACATCTCATGATTATATGATCTCTTGCCATGATGCTGAGCTTTTCTTGATGGACACACAGGGAGGTCAAACTCAGCAGTTGTACCTTCTTCTCCCCATATGGAAAATACATGAGACCTTGGATCTTGGAGTTTATGTTAAATATCTCCAACTGGCTCTTTCAGCTGTACAGGAAGTTATATTTACTGTAATCTTATCAACAAAATGTTTACCCATTTCACTTTAAACAAGATAAGATGCGAGTCTTGGGAAGTATGGTGTTAACATTTGCTGATACTTCATTTTATCTACAACTTGGTGGGGAAAAGTAATATACTAATAATGATAATGTAGGGGGTTTATCACTACTCACTGTTATGCTGTAAATCGCACATTTAAAATAAACATTCTTGTGACAAATTAATTTGACATCGAGGTGTTTATAACATGGGAAATTCTGCCCTCTGCTGAACATTCCAAACCAGCCTACTATTAAGAGTAACCACACAAACCGGGCTCAGTGGAAGAAAGAAGAATTTAGGAAGACCTGTGAATAAAGAACCTGACTGCTGCATAAATAAAACTAGGAGACTAAATTTGAAAAAAAAAAAAATCAGTTTGGGAGAGGATTGGAATAATCTGAAATCTGGTCTTTTATCTTTTAAGAGAAACCACAAATCTTTTTAATAGAGGATGACAGGAGACATTGGGATGCTGTGAAATATCCCCAAATTGCTTTTGTGACTCCTCAGCAGCATCACAGAAGGATACAAAAGGTACCTGTAAGGCAGCATATATGGCTGATTCTCCTCCCTCAGGCAACCAACTACACCATAAACCAAACCTGTCAGTGTTTGAGACAAGCAATTCATCACCACAGCCAGTGGTGCAGGGACTTTCAATCACCTTCTGCACATTACAGAAACACCAAGGGAAAGCCTTGCTCTCTGAGCATTAAGAAGGTTATTCCCATCCTGTCTTTTTCCTCTCTGAATTAAAATTTCTCATATAAATCCCACAGTTGCTTTCCTAGAGCACAATACTTAAAAAAGGGAAAACAAAAGCTTCCTGAACAGCAAACTTTTAAAACTATTGACTACAACATCATAATCACAAAGATTTTGATATACTGGTAGCACTGTAAACTTTCTCCTAGCACAGGCTTCACTTACCTTCCTTAATTTTTGCTCATTAAAAATTGGATACTCCGATTTTTTCCACAGACAGTACTTTTGGAAAATTCTGTGGGATAAAACCCTGAGTCAATTCTCATTCTTTTGAATAAAAAATCCCAGCAATTCTGTTCTAAGAAGTGATGCAGATGCAATTGGAAAGTATTTTCCTGTGCTTTTCTTGCCCTCTGCTAAAATCCACTATTCTTGCCCTCTGCTAAAATCCACTATTCTTGTAACAAGGTTGTCTTCTCATCTACTGCTACTCAACAGATGGGTAGAGAGATGTAAAGAACTTCTGCTTGCAGCACGTGTCATCCACCAGACTTTGAATTCAGGCAGTTCAGTTCTACAATTAATTCTTGCTACATGACAGCTCTGATAGCCAGAGAGATAACTATACCCAAATACTGAAGTACAAAATTTGCAGCCAATATTATTAAATCTCACAAGAATAACATATGAGAGGATAACATCCCATTTATTACCAGGGCTTGGTTTTTGTAGCTGTGTTTTGCAAGCCTTTCATTATGGCTGCAGCTACATCAATATTATCTTTAATCTTTACAGGGAGTAACTACATCTATTCTCTGTGGCTGCACCAATTAACTGAATAAATCTTTGATCTGATTTAGTCATTCTAGTATAGCAATGGTTACAGTCAAGCTCTCAAATACTGAGAGCTGAACAGTGTTACAGAGACACTAGCTGGGATCATTTGAGTTGAGCAAGCAGCTCCTGTACTGATTCCAATGTTTAATTACATCCTCCCTCACAGATGTTGAAGAGCTTCTGGGCTATACTGCATGCTCAGATATGTGCAAATCTGTACTTAGGCCAAGAGAAGTTGATCTTGTGCGTCTGACAGCAGAAGTAAGCTTCAAACCTAAGGCAAACCATTTGCATTGTACTGATTATGGGATTTGTATTTATTTAATCATATAGTTTCCACACCTTGCACTCAGAGGGCAAAAACCGAAAGCAAACAATTTAGGATCTGGACAAAACATCCAAAGCTCTTCAGAAAAGAATCAGAAGCATTCATGTCTTAAAAGTTCATATAAGAAGATACAAAGAGTGCAATGGTCTAGGAAGAGTTCAGCTCTATAAGCATTCAAAGGAACTGAAAGTGCACTAAAATGCATTTAGGACAGGAACTAATAGGGTACTGAGATGTGTAACCCCTTATTCAGCAATTACACTTTAGGGGCTACTGTTTAATTGCCTACAGAGGAATTCAATAAGTAAAGAATAGATTTATGTTATACTTCAGAAAAGGACAGCAGAGAAAACAAAACCAACTTGCAGGAAGGATGGGATACAAAATTTATTCCTATATAATCTTCATGAAGATATCACCTTATTCCCAGCAGTAAATTTACATTATGCTTATGTAACCAGGGCATCAAACATCAATACAAGCAGATCAGATGTAAAATACTTCGTAATATTGATGTTGAAATGCCCATTCTTCTCTAGCTTCTTTCTAGTTTTATTGCTTAACTAATTTCTTACTAAAAGTTATTCATGGACACTGAAGCAAGTTTCCAGTTTTTAAAAATATCATTCATCTATATCTTCTTCTCTGGTAGCAAACCTAATCTAACCTTTTATCTCTGAGGCTCCTGGGTAAAGTATAAAATACTGATTGAAGCCTGAAGCCAAACCCATCTGCAAGATTACTATAAAGCATTGAAAAATATCATTAAGGGACCCATTGGGAAAGATAGAAACTAGGAATTCTACCAAATTACTCTGATTTAAAAGTACAGGAGAAAAAGAGCTCAATTTAAAATGCATGCTGTTAATCTTTGGCTAGTATAAAATATGTGATGATGTTATATACCAGTTAACCCCTGGGAGGGAAAAAAAATGATACTGAAAAGTGTTAAATATCTGGACCTCAAAAGAGGAAATTTTTGGTACACTCAAAACTACAGGATGGTTCTAACATATTGTTGTTTGTAAGAAAAACACATTATTTGGTTTTTTCATCAAAATGAGATTTATCTTACCCAGTATCTTTCGTCTGAGACTGGGCCAAACTCTTAAAGCATTGGGTGATTCAAACAACGTGTGACGTGTGTTGCCTAAAGACTGAACCACATTTTTTCACCACCCTGTACACAACCATTTACATGTGCCATTATTAAACCCTTTGCTTTGATTTTTTTTTTTTTTAACACAAGCAGTCCCAAACCATCTGCATCGAATATGAGCAGCCACGTGTTTATAGAGTCAGAGTGGAGCAATCTGATCAAGGACAGAGCGAGCTGCCTCTTAACAGCTGCAATCTTGGGTCTAAGGTGCTTGGAATTTCTCAGGCGTGCTCCATCTGCACCACGGGGAGGTAGGAGAGGGGAAGTTGCTGTGATAGCAGCCTTGGAGACATCTCTAGATTTTAGTGAACTTTCCTAGACACAACGTGGAACTATCTGAGAAAATATTATAGTAAGAAAGTACCTGCAAAAACCAGCCAAAACCTAGAGAGGTAAAATAATTTCCAGGGATAGTTCTTTGATGAACGACTAATGTGTTTAAAAGTAAGGAATGAGGTACTGAAAATGCTCCTCAAATTTTAAAACATGGCATCATTCCATGAAGTTTGATCTCTTTGAATTAGTACTTCAAAATTTGGATAATGTGCTCATCTTATCAGGCTTTAAGAATAACCCTTTTTTCTTTTGTTTAGAGGTGACAAATGAACATATGCAAATATGTTTTGCTGAGCTTGAATTCTACATAATAAAATACACAATATAATTGTACCTATAACTGTAACTGGTATTAAGCCATCCTGCAAAGGTATTCTTATTCCAAAGTCTGATAGGAAATCTTGAATGAACAAATGTCAGAGAAGAAGCATAATTAACTAATAATTAACAGCACATTCCCTTCTCTAAGGCTGTGCACACTAAATTTACCACTTATTTATTCTCTGGGGTAAATTTGTCATGCAAAGCCTGCAGCTCTTGGGGTGGAAACTGCATTGGACTTGACTTCCCATGGCCAATGCAGCATGCAAGACCTTCAGCAGCCCTACCAGCACAAGCTGCTGCTCTGTCCCACTGCAGGGACTGTGCAAGGAGAAAGTGGGATTTAAAACAAAAAGAAAACCACACCACCCCCCCCCAAAACAACAAACAAACCAACCAACAATAATAGTGAAAAATCCCCTTCACTGCTTCACCCGCTTATAACCAGATAATATGACATCACCCTCAGTGTCTGAGCTTTCATTCACCTCATGCTACTTAGCCCCAAACCATTCTGCCCAGGGATACATGTGAAGCAGCATCTTAATCTAAATCACTACTGCTTGGCCTTTAAGCGCTTTATTTCATTTGGAATGCTTTTTTTCCCACTCACATGATCCTGGTTTGTTATTTGTGATATTTTATTTCATGGTTTGCATCTAGTTTGCAACCTCAAATGATCTCTTATTGATTTGCACTTAGCCTTGAATGTGAAGAACACTAATAGGTGTGCAGTCAAAAACCAAAGTTTCTTTCTATAGAAACCTCCTTAGTTTAACATTAAAAAAGGTAATACCTTGATTCTCTCAGGAGAAACAGGAAAAACAACTTCCCTCTCCAAAGACAGATTTGCATGACCTTATTTAAGATGTTAATCCAGAAGTTCCTAGGTTATGGTTGGTAGTAAAAACCAATTATTTTGGGTTGATTCTCCATGCCAGATGGCAGTGAAAATTTGCCACACTATAACGTTTGCAGAAATACTGCAGAGGAAAGCTGACAACAGGAGCCACCATGTCATTTGCTAGGGAAAAAAGATAATAATGCAATTTTAAGTTTCCAGGCAGAGAAGGAATAGGAGTCATGTGCCATGTCATGTACACAGGAGAACCCTCTAGCAAAACAATAAAAGAAAATAGTTCTTGTGTCACATGTATTTAACTAACTCAGTCTACTTACCCTACTAATGTGTGCTTGCTTTTCAAATGGTGCAGTAATCCTTAAAATGATAAAGCAATATGGAAATATACAGGGTGAAGTAGAAGTCAACACAAAAAAACAGCTTTAAGTGCCACACCTTGAGCCTGGCCAAGGAGTTCATGGGCTGAGCTCACGTTCTCAGGTGGATTGCAGTCAATTATCACAGCAACATGGATGTGATTTACTCACTGAAGAAAACAACCCCTCTATTTGGGATTTTATTTGCATTCTCGGGATTTATCATTTGGGATTATGTAAAACTGGCAGCTGCTTATAATTATTTGGGGTTTGAGTAGAAATAATTAAAAACATCTGCCTTTATCTTAATACTACCAGACTTAAACCCATGAGCTCAGTTATACCTAACTTCAAAGCTGAAAGCAAAGAATAAAAGAAAGCTTCACATATTGCTAACAAATTTTCAGTGATTCATTTATATGTACAACCAGTTATTCAACAGCCTTCAAACCTTTAATTATCTTTTAAATATATGTAATTTTGCACTTCTAATTAGATAGCAATTTAATGCTCTCGCAGGGATTCAGATGGGCTGTCTTTTTTGAAATGTAAACTCCAATAGGAATAATCATTGGCATTCAAGTGATTGAATTCTTCAGTTATTTAAATGAACGTGAGGCATTTACACTGTTCAAATCATTTAAATATTCTGCTGTCAGCTACAGCTGTAGAGTTTTATGGAGTCAATGAATAAAGCAAGGGTAAGTGTAGGTTATCTTACGTTCCAGGCGGGACTCCCCAGAGAGGAATGAGATTTGCTGCTTCTGAAAGGCTAACACTGCTTAAGTGGGGCATTAATGTTTCCCCTGACACTTGGATTTCTCTGGTTTTCTATATTAGGAGAAACAAATTTTCCCAGAATTTACAGCCACAAATACTTAATACTGATGTAGGATCTTCAAACGCTCCAGGTCCTTTAGCCTTGTACAACACGTGGTGACAGTCCACATTCTAAGGCTGAAATGGTAACTAACTCAAGCCCCTAAACCACCTATTTTGGTGAGGGCATTGCAATATTATACACAGGCTTTGATACATAGGTGCAACTTTTTCAATCAAGACTGATCAAAGTAAAGCTGTGCATCCTTGTGTAGACAGCAATGCATCAATTCAATCAATTTGCAATGATAAGAGCATTCACAAATAGCCATTCATAAACCCCCATTACAAGCCTTCCAGAGCTTGCAATGGGAGTAAGAATAAATGTCTCAATCTTCTCAGAGACAGAGGATTTTGAATTAAACCCAGAAATATGACCAAATCTTTAGTAATCAGGGATGTTACTAGATTAATTAATAAATCAGAACATATTTTTAAACCTAGATTTATTTTAAAATGTTAGAATGTGAATAAAATAAGACATTTTATTCAAGAACATATGCATTTCTCTTTAAATGTATATTTTCTTTAATTAAGAAACTCAGGCTCCTTGTTCAGGAACTTTGAGTATTCTACCCTAAATTAACCTAGTAATTACTGAGAAAAAACCCAACCCAGTTCCACTCCCCGAACAAAAATACAAATCCTGTTGCTAACTATGAATCAAAAAAGCCATGTACTTCACAAAAACTGGTAGTAATCTTGCTATTATTCATTGAAAACCACAAAACATTAGGGCCGAGAGGCCAGAGCACAAATCCCAAACTCCAGGTAAGGTTCACAACGGTGTTGATCTGTGCCAGTGGCAGACACTCATCTTCCAGTGACATTCCTAATTTCCCTGTGATCCCACTGCAGTTCCCTAGGAAAGCAGTTTTCCTCTGGCACCAACCTGGAACAGACTGCACAGTGACAGTGGCACTAATGAGCAATCAGCCACAATTAATGTGGTGGTTGTTTTCAAGGGCAGAGAAAAGGTACCTATCACTCGTTTCTTATTCTTCCTTTACATTCAGTAAAGTTTTTGGTTTGGTTTTTTTTTTTGGGTTTTCTTTTGGCAAACTGTAACATCACCATCATGACCTATTTCCATTTTAGAATTCAACGATGTAACACCTGGCACAGCACAAGGGTTAAGAGGCTCCTGAAAAGCTGGAGATTAAACCCACCATGATCACAGCTGAAGAAAACTGTCCTCATGTCCACATTTCAACATGGGTAAGGAGCTTCAGAAACCAAGTTAAGAGTTATCTCGCAATTCATTTTTGAACTCCCAAACAATTTATTTTTTTTTACTAACAGTAGGTCGTGGTTTTCAATGGAAGACAAAAGTCAAAACTACATCATACACCTGAAAATATTTTCAGGTGGAAAATAAAATACATTCTGTATTAATATTGACTTTTAGTCAAATTCAGCGTATAGGAACATTCTGACCCAGAAGTACTTTTTAAAAACTATTTAAATACAAAAGTATTTTTGCCCTCAGCGCCTCTCCCCTCGGGCCCTGGCGGAGCTGCGGCGCCACCTGCTGGGCACGGCGGGGCAGTGCAGCCCCGGCACACCTGAGGGAGCAGAGCGACGCCTGCTGGCCGAGAGTAATTCCCCAGCGATCAATCATTCCTAAAGGCTTTTAGGGATCGCAACCAAAAGGGTCTTTCTGGTCGCTCTGTGGGACACTGACTGCTCCCAGCCAGCCTGGGGTCTGGGGGCTGTTCCAGCAGCAAACACAAGCCCTGTGAGCCCTCTGAGGGCTTAGGGAGCTCCTCCTCTCCTGCTGCAAGCTGTGAGCACCCAGCCTGTCATCTTCGCCAAAAACCGAGTTGATTCACAAAACCAGCAGAAGGAACAAGAGGCTAAGTCTCCAAGAAAAGCATTTTTAACGATGAACCCAACAGAATAATCAGCACAAGACTGTGGCCAGCACGATGATTGCACACACTGCTCAGTGTTAGATAAAAATCTGGTGCAGCAGGAAGCATTGTGGCCTGTTTGCTATCTGCCTCTCTGCTCTGTGATTGTCCCACAAGACAATGCCTTAAAAAGCACTACAGCAGCTTCAGAACTAATAGACATGGGGTTAGGAACTCGGGAATTCAGTAATATTCTAGTTTTACGTCACTGCCAGAAAATATAATAACAGGATAAACCAGTGAGGATCAAGTCAGTAATCAATGAAACTCACATGTAACTCTAAGACAGAAATCATTTTAGATAGTATCTTTAGTGAATTATCTAATTCCACATCTACAGGCCTACATTCACATAGTTATTGTCACAAATTTCATGGAATGTTACACTGGTATCAGGATTTAGATATTAAACTGCAATATTAAACTGAGGGCCCTGGCCAGCAATCACTTCACTCTCAAAAACTCCACTGAAGTCAACACAAGACTCTCATTACCCACCTCTGACAGAACCCAGAGGTAAAAATGACTCTTCCAAAAAACCAAAATGAGCAGACCATGAATACATCACAATGAGTTCCCCTAGCTGACAGCTTATGGGCTACTGCCCAATATTTTGATTTTAAAGAGAGAGTCTGTTGTATAAGGCAATGAAGAAAGTGCCTTCAGGATGTACATTTGGAGAGGCATAGTAACAGCAAACCACCTTCTGCCTCACTGAAGCAGAACATCAGAAATTAGGAAGAGGGTAACATCCTCTGCCAGCCTAACTTAAAGCTACCCACTGTTCCTTCGTTATCTTCTGTTTTTTTGAAATGTCTATTATATAATGAATAAATACTAATAGTTTTGAAATAAGTAATTTTTGAGAAGAGAAGGGGATACTACAGCAGGGACATGAGTTATCAAACTCATTTAATGCAGAGAGAGAACTTGCAAATATAATCCTATGGCTTGCAAACCTGGGATATCAGATTCACCCATTGAAGCACCCTTGTTGCACATTTCATAAACTCTACCCCAGTTAAAAACTAAATGGGGAAGCAGCAAGTACAAATACAAATTTTAATTTAGTGTGTAATTCCTTGCCCAAATCTTAGAAAGACAAACTCTTTTGCTGGATGAACACTTCAGATATGCTAATGACTTCATAAACCATGCTTGTCAATAATTTAATTTTCAAATTAAATTATCCACCCAGTTAATATTACTCTTTTCTACAGAAATACTGGTGAAATGGGACATTGCCTGAATGGAGTGCCTGCATGAGAACCACATGTGGCAGCCATGTGGATACAGCAGTGGAAATATTAATGCCAATGCTCTGCTAGGAGTCAGCAGTGATGGAACACTTGGAAGGGCTGTTCCTAAACAATGATGCAACCAGGAATGTCCCAGCCCTCTGGGGTGCTAACTTGATAAACATTTGCGGAACAGTAACTTTATTTTTCTTGCTGTGATTAATGCAAACAAGATGATAAGGGAAACTAAAGGTAAAATTTGCTGCTATTTCTCTTTTAGTACAGAAAATCCCTAGTGTTCCTGTTTTGCTTAAAAATATGCTTTATTGAAATTTCTGCACATATATTAAATTAACTTTAACACTTTAGCATGACAAATAGGGGTTATTACACAGCACTAGAGCATTCCAACATTCCATTTCAATGTAAAATGAACATAATTACAGCAATTTTTGGCTTTGCTATTTTGCAGTAATGGAGGTCTGCATCTTTTGCAGAAGCAACTTGTACATTTATATTCCTTGGGGTTTTTTCATGCTAAGTGTTGCTTCCAGAGGTAAATTTACCAAGGACTATGATGTGTTATGAAGCAATATAAAGTAATGGGTCTATTTTATTTAATTTTTTAATGAACAATATTAGCACTAAGAAAAAAGCAAATGCAACACATATAGATAAATAAAATAGATCAAAACATAGCATTCTTACCAAAGGCCTAAGTTCTGGGTGAGTCAAAATATATCCATTGTTTGTAATTGCAAAAGCATATCCATGGATACCCAACTGTAAATGTAAATGAGAAAGAAATAGTAATTAGCATGGTCTCCAGTAAATCCTTACACAAAAAATCAGGCAAGAATTTGGCTATCCAGGGCAGCTGGCATTCATAGCCCTTATCCACACAGTGTTTAGTTACGACATAGGCAAAGATCCTTCACATTTTGTGCAAATGAGAACCTGTCATTGTGATGAATTCAGCACACAGCACGATTTTAAACTCTCCCACAACTCTGCTGTCCAGGGCACTTGTTCCTCTATATGCTTGAGTGAATTATATAGATGTATTATATACCTATATTTGAGATGCCATAGTGTGTGGCATACACAGAACATGTGGCAGGGCAAAAAGACCCTGGAATTTCATAAATTCCTCTATTCCCATGAGTGCACAGCTTACTTCACGTGTTGTTAAAGAACCACTTAAAGATAAAGAATGCACAGCCACAGTGAGCAACAGTGACCTGTCATATGTGATATTTACATCTTCCCATCCTAAAGGCTCTCTATTAATTCCAGTTCAGCTGGAGCCACAGAAGGCAGCAATTTCTGCTAAAGAAATTCTTCTGAGTTTACATCTTTGTACCGAATGGAACTGTGGGAGATTCCTTGAGAGCAATGAAATGCTTGATGAGGCCTAACAGTGTCCAAATTTAGCATTGTACTTATTTAAATAAAAATACTGGTCTGTATAACAATATGCCTATTACACAGCTGATTGCATCCACTGAATGCAATAAATGCACCTTTAAATCACTCATGTGGTCATTCAAACATCCCTTCTTAGCATGAACTTGCTGCTAATGTAGACTTTTTCTACAGGTTTACTATGTATCTTATACCTTGCAGAGCACAGCTTCCTATCCTTCCTCACCCATTTTTTTCAATTCTGAAGAAAGATAATATAATATCTTATGTATTTTTATTTAAGCATCTCAGTACACTAAGGTATTAAATACCAAACAAAAAAAAATCAAACTTGAAAGTCTAACACTATCTTACTTTGATATTTACAGTTTTCACTACTAAATCTTTTTATTTTACTGGAGCGCATTTTTAAAGGCTTTGCTTAAATGGGTCTTTAGGAATTTGTCTGACACGAAGCAACTTGAGCAAGGCTGAAAAGTCAAAATCCTTTGTAAGAGGCAAAAAGAAGAGCACGCTTATCAGCTTCTGTAATTTTCTGCAAGTATAAACCAGGGTATGATATTATGGCAAGGTCACAGGTAAAAAATTCCAGGTGAATTTATAGCGTCTCCATATGAATGATTGTATATGGGCAACTGTATCTGCCACATAGAAGATGGTTTCATAAATTAGTGGTTTTCCTAAAGCAATAAACCTCAGTGAGAGCAATAGAAGGTGATATGTTCTTGGCATCTCTTCATAAAGGAGGGATAACCAAAATAATAACAGTGGACATATTTTAACTATTATAGCATGACAAGGGAACAAGCTGTTGGCTAAATATCAGGTCTCAAGTATAATTGTCTGTGTTGATAAGTGCGGAATGACATCCAGGCAATGGAAGTCAGGTAAAGAAACAAATGTGGGTGGTATATTTCCCAGGAAAAAAGCATTTGCCTATTTGAGGCCTGCACAGGATCCAAGGGTAGTATTTTATTGTGTTCTCTGCTATGTGTGAAACTGCGCAGTCCCTGCAGTATCTGAGAGATGCTACCACTTACAGCAGTATTGCCATTTTAAACCTTGAATTCTGTCTCTAAATCACAGATTCAGAAACAGAAAAACCTTTTTCTAACTGTTGTAAAACGTCTCGTGGAAGTCAAGTATTACAAAATCCAACCCCACCTTAGTCAGGAGAAACTGCCACTGACATCTGGGGAAGTTTAGTCAAGACAACAACTGCTGAAAATAGCTTATTGCTATTATTCATCTTCCTCAGCATAAAATCTGCTTCATCCAGGCTGAGAGGATTCCAGGCCAGCAGGATTCTATTTCCAACCAATCATTTTATATCCCTGTGTGAATATTTTGTCATGTGCTGCCTCTGCAGGAATGGGTCCCAGGGGTGATTATGCTCTTGCAATTGCACAGTCTTTGTTTATGGCATAAGGGACTGGAAGTTATAACTCAAGTGATCTCACTAACCCAACTGCATTGCATGATATTGGTGCCTCCTGCAATAATCCTCTCTTGCAGTACATCCTGCAATATAAAATATACCTTCAAATAAAAAGTCCAAGATTCAGCAAGAGGATCATATATTATTTGCACAGAAAACTAATTCTTAAAAAAACTTCTTTTCTGAATCAGTCTCACTCTGTTGCAGTACCTGTAATTCAGGCCTCCCACTCTCTCTAGGTTCTTATATTCAGACTTTATCCAAATCTTACAGATTACTTAGGAATAAAATCACTCTGAGATGGCTTTTCCTATCCAGCCATGCATAGCCAAGCTTTCATTTCTGCAGGTACCACAGCATTGTTCTTCCTCCTCAATACCAGTGAAACTTGCTCTCCCCACAGCTCCTTACAGGCAGCTCCAAAGACTGTTTCCATTGCTCCAAATTTTGCAAAGGAGCAACTCTTACTGTTTTGTCTTCTACCTTCTACTGATTGAGTGCACTGGGAGTGTTCCCTGTTATCTATCCTGAGCTGCAATGTCTCTGTCACTGTGTTCTGATATCTGTGTGCAATCACCTGCTTCCTCTTCTCATCATCTGCAGCTTTTTTCCACCTGGGACAGTCCTGGATTTCCTCAGCACCTGGCCTAGTGGGATCCAGGTCACAGGACATGACTCCAATACACCTTATCAACATTGTTGTCATGCTTTTATGCATTATTTTTATCAAATTCTTGTTTAATTTAAAGTTTCAAGTTACTGTATATTGATCTAGAAAATAATTTGGTAAAACTTAATGTATTCAAATTAGAATTAAAATTGATAGGAGGAATTTTTTATGAGAGAATATTGGAAGGCACTCGCAAGTCAGCTTTTTCCTCCACCCACTTAGAAATCAGTAAATAAGAGCATGGCAGACAATTAAGAGAAAAGTATGATATACAAATTTCTGCTCAGTACAGGTGCTGTCAAAATGTAGCTATTCCAAGGGCTGGCCTCTTTAGCAAAGGCTGTCTACAATATTGAGTTACAAGTTTGTTTGTCATTAAAAAAAAAATCCACCGGTAATTAAATAGAAAATAGTAATTTTCATTTGTAAATTAAACAGTAGTATAGTAAAACATTGGAATTTTATTGTAGAGTTGCCACCGACTTTGGAAAACTAAGTAGAGGAAAATATCAAGCAAATACTGGGTAGCAGAGAAGGAACCACTAGTCTGTTAGGCAGGTTTAAGTTCCTGCAATGTGCCACTTGCTTTAATTCCAGAAGGCACAGAACTGGGACAGGAAGAATCAGACATACACAGGAACCCTAAAGCCTTTTCATGCAATGTCATGCAATTTTTCAGTATGATTTTTTTCTTGTCATTTTGCCTCATATTCTGACTATATTTCATGCTTTGATAACTTCACTGATTTTATAATTACATTGATTTTAATATGGACAGCATTTAATATTATCCTCTAGATCACACTGATTGAAAAAATGTGAAGATCAACCATATTTTAACATAGGTTTTAAAAATGGCACTTGATCTCAGACACTACAGAGCTAAAATTCCTGAGAAAAATGTATGAAATAATGGAGCTGTGTAAGTATAAACAATAACAACATATTAAATTAGTTATGGTATATTTTAGGCATTATACTGAATATAAATTTTATATATACATGTACACCGTTTGTGTATTACCTTGTATTTTGGAATAGTTTTTAAAAGCTCTTTAACTGGAACGTCTGTGCCAACTACTCCCAGGAGAATTCCTTTAGACCTCTGAAAATAACAATAAGAGATGCACTCAGAACCACAACATTAATAAACATTCTCACCACTTATTTCACCTTGCAGCTACACTGCAGAAGTGAATAGATAACAGACAAATAATTTAAAAAGTGGGGAAGGCAGACACTGGTACAACTCAGCTGATCAAGCAGTAATTTAATCAATAATATTGCTCCTTTCTGCTTTATTTACAATTCACATAGAAAAGGCATGCAAGGTTTTGATAGCTGGCGAGTCCCTCTACAGAAATTTTTCACATGCAAATAGGTTTTAAATTAAAAACTACTGTTCAAAACATATTACTCCCTTCTTTCCCAATTTCTCCTGCCATTTGTAAACAAAAGAAAAAGATGAAGCTTTAAGGGGAATGTACACTTAACTTTCTTTAATAATCTGTTAAATTATTAAAGATAAACAGATATATACATAATATTCATTAAAGTGACTAAATTCTGAGTTATATGAGTGCAAAAAGTAAAATTATATAGATTATTTGCTATGAAAAAGTAACACAGAAGTAAGAAAGCCCTAAGGCCTAAGTGTCATCTGAGATTTTCTCTTAGACATAGGGTTTCATCATTTTACCCTGGTTTCTAGAGTGTGGGAATTTGGGATTATTTGTCCACATTTTTGTGCTAATAAAGGGATACTAACTACAGATAAAATAAGAAGAAAAGAAAAAATGTTAGAGTTGGCTAAAATCTTATTAGATCTCTGAAAGCAACTTCATATCAGTCACACCATTATCACATGACAGAAATAATCTGAGTACTTACAGTCTCATTTTGCTTACTAAATACTGGCATGGCAACAGTTGTCATCAACACCAATCCCTGATCATCAGCAAGCTATATTTGAAAAAGAAATACTGTCTCTGAGAACGAAGGATCAATTACAGACACACGATTGCATTTGCCAATTACATTACTTCCATTTTCAGTGAGGCAAGGCACTTTATCCAAATGACACTGATGTGGTTGGACCTGCAGTCAGTGCAGCCCAGCCCAGCCCCATCCCAGCACCTCCAGTGCCAGGAAAGGTGCCTCATCCTCATTCCTTCTGTCATGGGAGGGAGAAGGGGCTGAGATGTGGTTGGGGAAGCAGCATGGGCAGCAGCAAAGCAGCCGCAGCTCTGCTGTGCATCCCTCCAGCTCAGCTCTGCCAAAATTGCCTCGGGCTGTTTTCTCCCAGGAAAGAGGTCATGGGCTGTATGTGCTTTGTTCTGATCCAGAATGAGATCTCCTCAGCTCACACAGTGGCACAAAGGGTGACAGCCAGGAAGGACCCCAGGAGCACCTTTGCTCCAGCTGGTTTCAGTTTGCTGGACAAAGAGGTGGCAGGAAGCATTAGTTGATTCTGCATGTTAGGTCTCAATGCATTTTTTCAATTTAGGCAGAAAACAGATCTCATGACATCAGTTCCATTCTAGAGAAGCATGTAGGATGCTCATCACTAGCAAGGACAGCAGAATGCTCAGACTGTGTCTCCTCCCTGCTCACAGCCTCTGGCCAGGCTGACCCTCTGCCCTGAGGCAGACACCGATGGGCTCCAGACCAGCACTGCTCTGTGCCTGCAGATCTACACCAGTAACGTGTGAAGGACAACTCAAGCAGGGGGTGGAGAGTTACTGTTCAACTCTTCCTGTCCCCAGGGATAGATGTTTAAAGCTGAAGAGGTTTATCCAGCATTTAAAAGTGTGACACAGACAGTTATGACCTCAAGTGGAGATTTTGTAGAACACAAATTCTGCTTTGCTGCGCCTGTGTTCAGCCAAATGGATACAGCAATTGGGATGATCTTCCTGAGCAATACTGCAGGTGACAGTCATGCCCAGCTGGGACTGTGACAGTCTCCTACCACTCTTCCTCTCAGTATTATGTTTTCTGCACTCAGATAGAACTTCTAATATTTTTTTTTTTCTTTTTAGAATTTTTGCAATTTATTTTTTGTTTGGTTTGTGTTTACAAAGGCTTTATTATAATGAAGCAATAGCAACTGGCTCCCTGCATTTTCAGAAAACAATTCTTACGTTATGATAAAGATACTTTATGAAGCATATTTCACATTAACAAATCAGACAAAATCTAGGAAATTACATGTCTTGCAGCTCTCAATCTGCTTCAGGAAGATTTCAGTTTCCCAAACAGGTTTATCTTCTGAGGCATGGCACTATCTCATGGTGAGAAGGAATGTTTGCAGACATTAGGCAGGACCACAGATGGGGTTTAGAGTCAAGAAGGTTTACATCTGATAAGGAATCACTAAGCATATGAGGCAGAACAAACTTATGATCATATTTCCTTTTTTTTGTTTGTTTTCCTTGTTAGCTAGAAGAGATAATTTTAACCCCAATATAATCCTTGATTTATCAAGAAATAGTAAGTCATTAAACAAACAAGGGGAAAAAAAAAATTGGCAAAATTTATGGGTTCAAAGATTACACCTGAAACTCAAATGCAGCCAAATTAATGTAGGGATTTCCTCTCCTTGGCCAGAGTAGTACAGTCAAGCACACTGCCATGATTTGTGTGGAGGGGAGCCCAGGAAGTGCAAAAGCATTCTGCTGATTACAAGGTGACATTTTGGAGCACTTAGAGATTTTGTGTGATTGCCCAGGGCGGTTGTTCTCTGACATCCTGTTTTTGTCAAGTACCAGGACAGTATTACTTTACGAGTCTACTCGTTCTCAAGATATTACTAAAAACAATTTAATGGATAGGGTGAAGCCAAGGGACTGTCAGTAGAGTTTTAGGGTGTTTGAAATTCTTTACATGGAGAAAAAAGCCATGGTCTGGAGTTCCTGGGAAATTCTGAAATAACTGTTCATTAACTCTCAGGCCGAGTACTGGAGCAGGCAAGAGTGATTGCCCTGTAATTTTGTTATCTACGAGTACCAACTGGAGCTGGCAGCTGCAATCATTTCTATAGAATTGCAACCCTGTAATCCAGCCTGTTTGATTTTTTATTTGGTTGGCAGATGAACAGGTTGTTGGCCACTTCCATAACTGGAGTCAGCAAATAACTGCATGAGCAGGAACTCATATTTGCAATGTTTTACTGAGTCACTGCTCATCATACTGTAGTTTCTATCTAGTCTAAAATGATGAATGAAGGAGACAGCATCAGTGATTTGCCCCAGAAGGTTCTTCTGTTGGAAAGCCATGGGGGGGTAAAAGTTTTAGGTGAGAAACTGTCCAAGGGCTATGGACATTCAATTTGAGAAAATGCTTAGCCAATAATAACAAACCTTTTAAAAAAAATATCTCAAGACTGAGGAAAAAATGCATTTCCAGGCTAAATGTCTCTTGGCTGCTCAGAATAAAGAAACAGAACTTGCTCACTGAGAAATGTACAGATCTCTTATAATTGGAGAAAAAGGCCTTTTAGAAATAGATTCAACTACAACAGTTTTCCCTTTAATTCCTTGCTGTACACGATTATCCCCTACAGAACAACTCCAAGCAGATCTTCACAAAGAAGAAATAAAAACCATCCTTTCAGAGTTAAGCCACTTAGAGTTTAGCCTCCCATCCAGCACTAGCATCCAACTCCAGGGCAAAGACTAAGGCAGGCTCCAGAATTGAACCAGACACACATATACAGGGAAGAATAGAGCTTTTCTTAGGTGTTTCCATTATGGAAAGAGGAATTTGAGAAACATCTATGCAATATTTTCCTTGGGACTGTATAGTCAAGAAGAGTTCCAGTGGGTTGTCCAGAATTTCTGACACACCTGCCCAACCCACCCTCCTTTCTCCTTTCCCCACTCTATTGATTTGCTTCACAAGAAGTTGTCTTCTGTGACCACTGCACTTTTCTGTGCTGGTCAGAGTCATGAGGCAGGCTGGAAGCATCAAAGAATTGGAATCTGTGCTTTTTATGGACTAAAAGAATAAGAAATAGCTGTTATTTTGGCATAGATTGAAATTATGGTCTGGGACAATATAGGAATTTGTGTGTCTTAAGTTAAAGAGACATTTCTGTGTTTAGCACATGGATAGTAAATGAAAAAAAAAAGCCCTTATATTGTAAAATAGTTACTTGGAGTTTGTAAATTGCTGATTCAAAAATGTTATTAAAAGTCAGTTAGCTTGTTGAGGAATGTGAGAGAGAAATTTGGAAACTACGTTTAAGATTGCAATTAGCACGTAAGTGAAAATTTTAATGTGGTTTTCTGAATGGAAACCAAATATAGATTACAAAACTGGAAGATAATAGTATCTCATCAGGAGGAAATAGAGCCAAAGAAATGCTAAATCAAGCTGTTTATGATTATTTTGTACTCCATTAGATCCAGCTTAACTACTATAATTTAATAAAAGTGGTAAAATCTCTAGTCATGCACCTCAGTGACACAGCAGCTTGGCAAATTTTCTGTTTTCTATTCCCAGTGAGAGCTAATTCAGCTCTTAAAAGTATAAGGTAACTGATGCAGGGAATGATAAACGATGCTCCCAAAAGGCTGAAAGGTGATAGCATCAAGATATAAGGAGGGCACAGCACTACTTACATAAGTTAAGGATAACACAGAAAGAGAGAAGAAAGCTGTTCAGGAACTTTTGAGCAACAAATATCATCAAACCATTTCTATATGGAGGAGGTATGGTTCCATTCGCAAGAGAATCATTAAAAGAAAAATCTTAAATGTTCCTAAACACAACTCTCTGCTTCTGGTTTGTGTGCCTAATTTATTCACTTCTACCTCTTCATTCAAGCTAAGTAGAACAAAACATCACAGCAGGAGGAGGGCAAAAGCTTTTGAGTCCTGCTGTGTTCACTCAAGAAGGCAAGTAAAGCTTTCCTACTAGGAAACAAAACACCTTTTTGAACTATTAAGGAAAAATGGCTTTTGCTCTTCAATGCATACAAAAAGCTGTTTTACATAACTGTTTCAAAGATAAAGGTCATTTTGGAAATCAAATAAGCAAATTTGAAAAGTGGTAAACTTGAGTTATTGTTTTATCTTACTGCTATTCTCACAGCCCTGTGGGATGGCTACCTAAAAACATGCATAAGAGAAACATAGAGGACAAGTAAAATTCATATGAATTTGTTTCATTTGTCTGGTAATAGTTCTTCCTTTTAGACACATTACCTCTTCCTAAGCATATTTTGTTCTGAAAGTAACATCACCATATTAAATCAATGTCTCTGTTGCCTGAAATTATGGTGAGTTTTTTGTTTGGGTTTTTTTTTTTTGGGGGGGGTGGTTTGATATGGTTTTGTGGTATTTTCTATTTTAAATATAGGGTGTATCACAAAGACCTTTTCAAGACAAATATAATGGTGTAACAGACCATATCCACCTTAAACTCAGCATTCTTCACTTCACCTGCTCTCCAGGTCTGAATTTGAAACCGTTTGACTAAGAGCAGATGGTGTAACAGTAATGAGTTTAATTGTTATTTAACTGCTGTAGACAGTTGAAAACCTACAGATCTTCAAAATCAATACCTAATCACCACAGAACACTGCCTAAATACTGAAAAGTCTGAAGCCAAAGTGTTCCACATATAAGAGAAAACACATTTCATCAAGATGGTGAACTATTTATAATAGATATGAAATAGTAAAGGTAAACTTGAAATGCCACATTTTTCTTTCAGATCACTCGGAGATTAAAGTGAGCATGTTTAGAGAGACATGACTGTTTGAAATGTTTATAGAGAAAACATTTGCAAGATGATACATAGATTCCAACAAAAATACAGTGCAAGTTCAGACACCATATGGCAAAACAGTGACTAAAGGCATGCACCAGCCCAGTGCTGCTTCCCCTCACCTTGCAGAGAGCAAGAGAGATTCTCTTGGTTTGTTCATAAGCTGTCAGGCCATGCTTATTAAAATGCTTATTAAAAGGCATTTTTCTTGTCTGAAGTTATCAAAAGCCCTGGAAGATTACCTATACCTGTCCTGCTTCCAAACCCACTCCTTTGTTCCCACTCCTCTCCTCTTTGCACAAAAGTAGTGCACAGTCAACCAGACTCTAGTCAGTTACGAATGCATAAAAAATATGTGGCTTTAGCTCTGCATTTGTTTGATCAAGGGGCAAACACACCAAAAATTGGCAATTTCGACCATTTATGGAAATTGTGTTATTTTTCACTAACCTCAAACTTGAGTAAATTGTACCAGAATATTATTTAACAGCTCAGAATTCTGGCCTCCAGAGCAGGTAATACAGTACCACATGGCACAATGTGACAAACAGCCTGACCAGTTGTACTTTCTGCCCCAGCACATCACAGTCTGACTCTCTCTTCTCTCTGCAAAGTGTTAAGAAAAGCATTTGGCACAAACGTTTGGACAAGCAGGTGAGTATGAAAAAGGCAAAGTTAGCTAGTCTAGCCGCTCTTTTGGTCCTTCTACTTTTCCAGAAAGCTGTACACAAAATATTTCTTGAAACCATCTATTTCAAGAAGAAAAAAAGCAAAACAAAACAAACCAATACCAACATCTTTTGGTACCATGTTCTGCAACTATCAAAGCAAGATTAAACTACAGACCTAGTCCAGTGTTATAAAATAGCATATGACCTGCAGGTTTGAAATGGAATTTTCTGAGCTCTACGAGCAAGGGATCTTCAAGTATTTGTTGTATCATAAAAATAAAACCTCCCATAGTCATATTTGTTACTTTTTAAACTAAAAAGTGGCTGAGATACATTAGTTAAGTTCTAAGTTCTGTGGATGCCCTCACCATTCTTCAACAGCTATTAAATGAAAGATCACTTCACTAATAGCTTTCATTAGAAACTGAATTTTTGTCATCATCCATGAATGTTAATAACAGTGATGTCAAACTGACTAATAGCTGTGACATTTCTTATTGAAGGTGCTTTACCAAGAACAGTAAGAACAACTCGGACAAGTGAGGGTTACAATTTCCCAGCATATTCTATTCCTCTTTTCATTTTAATACTTTTTTACCAAAAGCACAAACCAGCATGTATATTTTCTAGTTTCTGGAAGCTTTGATTATATTTGTGAAATATATAAGGACAGTGCAACAGGCATCAAGCAATCCTTAAGTTTGCCCCGATGGCTGTGCTGTCCTGGCGTGCAGTGCTGACTCTGGTAACACCATATCGATGCAGAAGTGGTTTAAAGGCAAGAGCAAGTTATATGAAAAGTATGCAACCTGTTAGAGAAGTCAGATGCTGAATGTTCAGGGGTGTGTTGGTAGATACAGTGGGGAGCAGTGAAAGGGTAGCAGCTCTGCCCTGGCTTTTGCAATCTCTGCAACAGATCCAGAAATGTTTCACATGGAGCTATAAAGTGGGGGTTTTTTGGTTTTTTTTTAAACCCTACTATTATTTCAAATTGCTGACAAAATAGCCTCCCTGTTGTTTCCAAGCTGCAGGCTGCTCCATGCCTGGCATGTTAAAATAGCTGATTTGTTTGCAAAGCTGCTCTCAGCAGGTCCCTCAATTCAGGGACCTTCCTGGGCTCAGCTCAGAGCCTCTGTGACAGTGAAGTGTTCCACTGATCACCAACTGTACCGTACTCACACCACCATGGAAACGTGAAGCACTGGTGACTACTTGGAATGGCTAGGATTTGAGTAAAATATTTTACCTTTTGTGCCTGAGGGAGCTGGAAAACAACAAAACAGAACAAGCAATTATACATTAAATTAATTTGAACAGCCACTGTAGCTGCTGTATTAATAAAAGCATAAGCATAGTATAAAACAAAATATAAAGGAAGGAAACTAGAGGAACTAGGTTTACATTGCCAATTGATTCAACTTATCGAGGGCTTAGTCACTGACTTTATGATTGGACAGATTCTCTACTAGGAACCACAAAAGGACCATGCAATTTGTTAAATACCACCACACCAAGAGAGGGATTGTTTTCTCATCAGATATGGTATCACACCTGAACTGTGAAGTAGTTCCATCTTCCTGTACACAAATATAATTCAACATAAAGACAATTTTAGTTTTAAATGAAACTGACATTAGGAGAAGATTATCTTATTAAAGTAGAAGGTTGTGTCCTCCATGACAGAGGAAAGAAAAACAAAATGGGAATAGAAAGTTAGTAACTGCTTATGCAAACATTAAAATACATGCATAGTATACATTAAGATATGCATAGAACAATACATTTCTGTGCTGTAAACACAAGTATGATTACATGTGCATATATGCAAATCAAATACAAGTGCTGATGCATATATGCATATTTGTACCACAGAGATGTTCTCAGACAAGATCAGCCATACCTGGTTGTGTGCACAGTATTTACTGTGAGCAACAACTCACGTATAAAGGCACTGAGAGCAGGCAGCAGACTCCATCACACAGAAAAGACCTTATTTATCAAGAGTTGAAAGATGGGTTCTGTTTTCACTTTAGAAAAAAGAAAACCCATTGTAGGGGAGGAAGTCAGAAAACCAAACTGTTATAGGCACAATACAGTTTTCCCTTTTTCTGAATTCTTCTCCTCCTACTCCATACTTGGGGAGAAATTCACTCACAATGCAGTTTAGCCTTGTGCTAAGTCCACCTCCTCAGAAAATTTGTTTCTCCAACACAAATTTTTTCTTTAAAGGCATCAGCTGAACACAGAAACAGACAAGTGAATCAATGCCAAATGCAAAAAGACCTTCAGGATCTCTAGTGAGCTTCTGACTGACCTTTTTCCCTTCCTCTGAACAAAACCAAACAAAAAAAGAAAAAGCAACTTGCACACAGCTCTCTGCTAAGAGCTAATAGCCACATGGCATATTTCATGAAAAAGAATTGTCACATGATCTCTAATTCACAAATACTGGGAGCAAACAGCCACAATTCCTCCATTTCCACCATAAAAAATATAACAAAATTCATGGCAGGAAGAATTGCTGCAAGTAAAATTCTTTCATCCTAAAACTTGAATGTTTCATATCAAAATACAAACCATGATCAGATTAAAGTATGACCTATACATGTTTCTAAAAATGCCCGAGTTTTTTAAATAATTTATTATATTGAACACTATAAAGGTGTTGCTGCAGAAATTGCAGATACCTTTGAACACTAAATACATGACCAAAATCCTGTATAACAGGTTAGAGCAGTTAAAGCCCTTCTGAAAGTTTAACTACTCGTTAGTCTTTGACTTGGTTAATTACTTTGACTTTGAGAAGTGGAAACTTTTTCTTTTTTACATTCAAACAAGAGGAGAAAGTTGTAGTATATTTGGTTGGTTTTTTTAAATTTCCCAAATACAATCAGGTGCCTGTAAATTTGGTTATATTTTGCCAAGTAAGGGATTTATAGTCAGATTGAAGTGACAATTTTCTATTAACTACACACAAACTAGATGCTTCACACTTTGTCTATAAAGTGATCTATATTGCTTTTACTCAAATTATTTTCAAGACCATATTAATAAGCATTTACAAACCAGAGTTCTGTATTATCTGTTGCTGAATTCAGTTAGTCCATCCAATTTATAGCCTTTTATAGAATCAAGAATATTTCCATTCTCTGAAATATTAGTAGTCACAAACTTTATTAAGAATAATAAGGCCAGCAGATGGGATCTACATTCCATCATGCTTTTTCCTGAGCTGGAATTATTGACACCTTTCACCTCAGCTTAAAAATCAAGGTCTTTACTCAAAAGAGAAAAAGAAAAAAAAATCTGTCTTTGTTTCCCTGAGATAAATCTTCATCCTGTTGCTGATTTGAACCTTGGCTGTTACAAGGCCCTATATGTCAGCAATTCAGTTTAATATTTGCTACAAATTCCTTTGAAATAAACTGTGAAGTTTTGTCTGACATTACCCCTTCTGGGAGGCCATAGGAAACAAATAATTTTCCTAACAATAACAGTAATAGTCCTCTGGTCTGCCCCTGTATTGAGCAGTGTAAGAAGTGCCTGTCTGTGTGCAAAAGCCAGCAGGTGCCTCTGATTCCTGTGGTTTGCCTCACTCCCTGCCAAGAGGCAGCTTTGCAGTCAACTCTGTGATCTTCTCCTGGCCCTCCAGCACTGCAGGTATTTCTGTTCTACTTACAAACTGTGCCCTTTTGGTGGTTTTATTCAGCTCCAGCCACACCAAAGTCCCTCCCGTTCCTATCAAGTGCTTGTCTCTAAACACACCTGATAGTGCAGAGATTTGCTTGATTTATTCCTAGTTTGCCATCTGGGTAAAGCAGTTTTTTGTTCAAATTATCGTGGCTGAGGTGCGGGGAGGATGCCTGGCCATTGCTGGCTCCTGCTTAATCCAGCTTGGGTCAGGAGGAGCTCTCTGAAGGAAATTGGACTTTGCTCCACGGAACTGCTTAGGAAGACCTTGGCAGTAATGCCAGGTACAGCAGGGACAGGAGCCTGCAGGCTCCAGGGGGATTCTCTAAGAGGATTTTCTGATGCAGAAAAGCAGACTTGGGCATCTTGATGGAACAATGCAGATTTTGCTGCATCCTAAAACACCTGATAGATTAAAGTGCAAGATTAAAGCATAGAGCCTTGCAAGAACACAGTGAAAAAAAAGTAGCAGGATTTGTATTCAAACTTCTTTTCTTTTAACCAGAAAACAAAAAAATAAATTCTTTACTAAACTTATTTTCTTATCCTATCTTGTATTGTTAAAAATTAGTCTCAGAAACTGCAAGCCCCCTGAGGTACACAATATGCTTGATGCCAGTAAGACTTGTTGAGAATTCCACTTCTAAATTCAGGTCAGCCTGGGGTCCTGTTACACAATATAACACAGAATAAATAACTGCAGGAGGTTTTTCAATACTGTTGTTGCACTCAGTGTCATGCTTTCCACATTTGTAAGTAGTCTAGTATTGTTTTGAGCCCTTCATGGAAATATGTTTGGTATTACCAGAAAAATAAAAATTAGACACTACTGAAGTGGTAAAAAACCCCAAGAAAGGCAAAGGGATCCAACGTCAAGGATTTTGCACCATTTTTTAGATCACATACCTGTGAGACCAACATGATTGAACCAAACAAAACCCCAGAGGTCTGAAATAGTATCTTCAGAAGCAGAAGGAATAAGTTATAGGGCCAGTAGTTCTGATAAGTACCTCATAAAAGTCTATCTCCTTTCACCCTTATCAAAATAAGTTTGTAAAGACTGATTTTGTAAATGATTTCATGATAATTGAAAAGAAAAAGGTCATGCAGTGTTAAAATATTTTATACCTGTTTCAACAATTTATTCAAAACATTATGTAGCTGTATATCCTAGATTTCCAAGAAACCAGGTCTAGAAGTTTTAAAGGAAAACACACTAGAATTATAGACTTATTGTTCTGTTGGATCAGAATTCAACCTGATGTTTGTTTGAAGAATAGCAAAAAAAAAATCTTCTCCAAGACCAAATTATATGCAACAGTTTTTATTGTATAAAAAAGCATGGCTTCTTTTACTAAAGAAATAAAAATAGCACATACCATTATGATATTAACTTTACATTTCTATTTTTCTAATGATTTCATGGAGTTATTGTTATTTTAAAGAGTATACTGTTGTAATTTACTTAAGTTAAAACATTTAAATAATAAAGAAAAACTCTTATTTTACATTCACTGACCTAATTTCCACAGTCCTATTCTCCTGCCAAGCTTTTAAAAGTCACCAATCACAGAAAAACAGCTCTAGTGGCTCGATTGTTCCAAAATCAGATATAATACAAATCAATAGAAAGTAACTCCAAACATGTCAGTAAATAATCAGCAAGTCTGGATATGGTTTTGATAGTAGAGATATTTCTAGAAATACTTTCTGAGCTGCACTAAATTTAAACTTAATGCACTGTTACATTTATGGTGTATCTAATGTTCACACTCATTTCACCCATGTCACATACTGACTCTTTATTTGGCACTGGATGTATGGTTTAGAACTTTTGCTTTTTGAAAATACATTTTCAGGAAAGATATGAAATACTGTTGCAAATGTAGAAAATGTAAATAATTTCATACATTGATTCCACAATTTCATACACAGGTTTCCACAGTTCTTCCCATAAAGAGTAAAAACTTGGGAAAGAATAGAAAGATTATTTAAATTCTCAGTTTTGAGCAGAAAATGTAAACATTCTGCTTTACTGTCTACTTACTCAGTTGCTATAAGATACAGCATTTAAATATTATGATTTTGGCCATTTTTCTTATGCACTTTTTCCCACCATCTAAGTAGAACAGGCATCATAGAAAATTATATGCACACACGGAGGAAGAAATAAAACTCAGCCTCCTACTGGGATGTTCCTGATGTTAAGATTTCAGCATAAATATTAAATGAGTGACATTAACCTGCAGCTTACTAGGCTGACATCTCTAAGGAAATGCTCTTGATTTTTCAAGGGATTTAACAGCAAATCCTTCATTGTTCACATAATTGTTTTACTGTGCTATCACATATTTTTCAGTAACTACAGCATTTTAGTCAAGGATAGATTGTGCTCTGCATGCAAAGTACACCCATCAGAGGAAATTTAAATGTTGCTATGGAGAAGAGAGTCATAAAACATAGATGAAAACTACAATTCTAGTTCTCTCTTTAAAAAGAATTCCTATAGATGACAGGAAGGAAAGAAGTTAGATTCTGTGAAATATGAAAAAGAGAACACACAGGAGCTGTAAAGGCATTGGGTTGGAATTAAGAAATAGCAAAATAAAAAATTACATAAGAACTTTGTGCTAAAACAGATCTGCTCTTTGAAGCTTTGACACATGTTCTAAAATACATTAACTGCTTATTAATGTTTATGACTGAAGAATTCTTAAAGCAGTCTAGCAATCTTGTTTTTAAAATGAAAATCAGCACAAAAAAGATTTAAATATTCTCAGCTTTAAAACATTTATTTAAGTCTTATCTGTCTGCATCTGGTCTCTGAACTTTGTGTGGAAGTTAACAGAAAAGAAATCCGTACTCATATATTCTGTGAGTCTATGCCTGTGCTTTTTTATTTGTATAAACTGTTCTCTCTTTCTAATGAATACAAAATATTTACAGAAAAGATTATATTTAAATTACCTAAGTGATTACTTTAAATGCAAAGTTTGGCTAGAAACTTTATTCATAAATATTTTTTTAAGAATTATGCTAATTGTACAAATAAGCCACATGACTACAAATCAAAGTAGCAGAACCAATTAATGAATCAGAAACTCCATGAGCATTCCACATGCCATGATCAACATTTGGGCCTCATGCTTGTGTGTTTAAAAAGAGTGAGCCCTATTTTCATTATTACACCAATAAATAAATACTTCTAAGTGTAAAATATATGTCCAGAGTTAGTTCTCCTTATATGTGCAAACATACGTATAAAATTTACTATATTTATATTTCCCTATAGAAATTATTGATACAATTATTCTCTTATCTACTATACAGTGGATAATTCCTTCCTGATAAAAAAGCCTGGCAAACATTCATGCATGGAACTGGAATATTTTTCTACGTATAAACAACTCCAAACAAACCTAATGGTTTTAAGATACACATCATGTAATACTAAGTGACACAATTTATGTTAATATTTGTATATCTAGTCTTTTGTCTCTTATAAAAAAGGGAAGGCAGAAAAAGAAGGAAGGAAAACCAGAATCATCCTCAGAAGACACACACACATTTATACATTTGTTCCCCTAATCTCAAATAAATGCCCTTCCACATTTGGGAAAAGGGCAGGTCCTCTGATGGTCCTTCTAGAAAGAAAAAAAAAAAGTTATTTCTTGGTCATAAATCCTCTTAGGAGCCAGACACACATTCTCTTTCTCCCCCAGTAAAATCGACTCTGCCCTCAAAGGCAGCCCAAACAAGAGCCTCACACAAAACCTGTCAGAGTCAATGAGGATGCTGCAGTGAGTTTAGTGGGGTTTTGATCTTGCACTACATTAAATCTTACTTGCTCTACATATCAATGTAAGACCAACATCTGAAGATAACTGCTTTCTGAAGAGAGATGAAAGTGTATTTGATCTAATGAATGTGTAAAGCAAGACAGAATATCTTCTAAAAATCAGATTTCCTAATTGTGCTTGTGATTTTAAACATGTTGCTCTGATTGTACTAAATGAGATTATACTTCTGAAAGAGATGTGTTGTCCTGTAGTCTGTTTTGCAGTCATACAACACAGTCTAAAAAGAGAATGGCTGTAAGAACATGGGGAGTTGAATTATCCCAAACTATGTTTTTTTCACAGAGAGCCATCTCTTCTCTTGAGTGTGCCCCAAGCCCTGCTCAGCCAGAAGCAGTAGGTGTATCAAGGCTCACCTTCCATTCCACTGCTCTGTCCCTCACAATCCATGCATTTTAGGGCTCCAACCTAAAAACCTGAGATCATTTCTCCCTTATTATAGTGGGTGTTCATAGTCTCACACAACTGAAGGTTTCTACTATAACAAAAATATTTTTTATGACTTAACTTTGAAATTTGAATTAAGCACAATTCATGTCAGACATTCAGTTTAACCTTGTGGATCTTACATGTAATAAAAGAATCTTTTGCTGACATTCACGTGGAAATAGCAGCATTTCAAGTTCACAGCATTTTGGATTATGACCACAAAACATGCAGTGCAGAAACAGACAGGAAGTTGCTTTATGTCAAGCAGTTTCCTGAAGAAGCAAACATTGTCTGATTTGCAGGGGATACTATTTACAGGTGTGAAGACAAAACAGACCCATTATAAAGTTTACACATCATTTTGTGCCAAGGATTTAGGGCTAATGATAAAAATATTTGTATTCTGTAAAAAAACTGTCCTGACATCAGTGGACTGACAGAACTTATTTACAATATTTAATTCAATATGATTTTGCTGTCCATTATCTTTGTTTAAGCTTCTTATTGTGGCAGTTCATTTTTTTTTTGACTTTATGATGAAATCAATAAACTTGTAATTGAAAAATGAAAGCTTTAGCTAATGCCAAGATAAAACAAGGCACCTTCAAAACTACTGTGAATAGTTTAGCACATAACATGTGGGGAAAAATAGAAAAATAATTGATTCAAATATCTGAAATTCAGCATACAAGAACAAGACCGGAAAAATCAGGCATAAGGAAAAAAAAGATGACTGTGAATCTCATCCCTAAGACTGTGTATACAATTAAATTATCTATCTGCTTTTGATAACTTGAGAATTAAATTTATCTTGTAAAACCATGAATATGTGCTGCAAAAGATTCTAGGATCTGGGAATATCAAACCATAGGAAAATGGAGCTGGGTTTGGAGCAGTGGAGGTTGTAATTAATGGGACTCTTTCTCTTATTTCCTTCAAAACAAGTCCTTACAAAAATATTTTGAAATTAATGAGTTGATTCTAGAAGTTTGTTGCAAAGACTGGAACCAGTGCAGGGCTCCAAATGCTGGAACCAATTAGCTTTTAGAATTAAAATAGTGGATGTTTTTAGAGAGAACAGTCTGCTTAGTTGCCTAACAAATACATTCAGAATTTTTTTTTATTGGTTTTTTTTTCTCCCCCATTAATCGCCCCTGAATGAGCAGAACTTTTGTACAGATTTGGTATTTAGCTAGCACAAAACACCTTGAAGGCAATGTCAGTAAGCAATGGTCCAGAACTGCTCTGTGAGGAGCAGGAGGCTGGAGGGCACAAGAAGATAGACACCATACGCTCAGAAGATCATTTGAGCTGATAAACAACAGGAGATGGTTTCAAAGGAAGAAAGGCTGCACAAAAGTGTTAGGATCATTTCATTTGCTGAGAAGAAGAAATCCGCAGATCAAGGGCAGCAGAAACCAGCAGGAAAGCCAGTTTATGTACAATAATTAAATGAAAATCTTCAAACCTTTCAAAAAGCGTCATTTTCTTTCAAAGACAATCACCTTTTTTCTTGTTTATCAATTTGCCTCTGAAAGGGCAAAACTGATGAGTCCATCTCAAGGCATATCTGAAAAAGTTCAGATGAAGCAGAAAGAAAAAGAAGGAACAAATTATGTGCAAAAATAGTGCATAAAAATGCTACACAAAGCCCAGGCTTTGAGCTCAGGTAGATGTTTGAAAGTGCTTTGTCAGGGTGGGAGGGATACTCCCTGAAACCAGAACAAATCTGCATAAAAATTTCGTCCAAGCTTTGTATAAAAATTTGAGAACCAAATGCCCAGTGTGTGTTTTGGAAATAAATTAACATTATGCTACAATATTACACTCCAGTAGCCAGGTGATCACCATGTGGTTTCCAAATTAGGAACATGTGGTTTCAGGTTCACACTCCTAAGCAAAGCAAGTGATTTTATTAGCTAACAGAGATGTACAAGATCAGAAGGCAGGTTTAATGATTTCCCTAGAACTAGCAAATGCAAATATTTAGGCTGAATGTATTTTTGCTCCTCCCCAAAAAACTGACATCAGTGCAGGTGAAATGGCTGTTATGAATTCCAAAGAAAATACTTGGAAGAGTTCTAAACTTTCTCCTGCTGGTACTGATGTTGCTGGAGATCATGCATTCACCAACTGGTTAGATCATCTTTCAATTAATCTCTAGGGGAAATGCCTGCTTGGGAAGATCTGATCTGACAAAAATACAATGGTGTGCTTTTGTCAAGCTGCAAGAACATCAGTAAGAAACATCCAGTTATTCCTTGTAGGAGAGAGCATATTCCTGAATGCTTTCTCTGCAAATTACTAACTTCAAAGAAAATATTAGTAATAATGACTGTGATAAATATGAACTTTAACATTCATACTTATTGTGTACATGACTGAGTTGTATGTGAAAACTCCTGATTATACAAAAAGAAGAGCTATAAATAACTAAAGCCTTCCATATCTGCAGAACAATAGACAAAAGAGAAGATTATTTCCTTTTATTCTTTGTTCTTCTCCTTTTTTTGCACTGAATTCTGCCACTGCAGCAAAGCTCAAATAGCACCAATAATTTAATAAGACTTTCTTATTATTGCAGGTTTTTACTCCAGCAGTGCAGATAAATTACATTTCATCTTCACTGCCCTCTTTCTTCCAGAAAGTCAAGGAATGATAAATATGAGATCAAAGAATAGGATTTAGTACATTATACTAAATTCATTGCTTTCCTACATTATCATTTACCCTAAAATAAAAAAAAAAATCTGTTATGTGAAAACTAAAGACAAATACTGAAAAAAGGTAATATATTTGACCAAACACCTATAATTTGCTGATAATGAACTCAGTTTCACTCAGAGTAGAGGCACTAAGATAAAAGATGGACAGTTATCAGTTGTAAATGTCTTTAAGTAGTTATTTTCACTCAGAATAGACATGTCCTCCCAAATGCTGGATTCACCATAGCATGTAGGGATGTAGAAACAAATTTTTCTCTAGTTAGTGACTTGTCACCTTTTGATCTTATTTCTATGTCCCAACAAAACCAGAAAATTCCCCATGAAACAAGGTGGAAATGCAAAGCGTTTTCTGTCCTCTGAGTCAAAGGCACTGCAAGTCATTGGCAGATCCCAGCTGGAAATGGTGCCAAGCTGCTCTATCTCTACTGTGCAGGTGTCTGCAAATGAGACCAATACCATTTTGGCATGAATATGCCTGTTAATCAAATTCAACAGCAGAGCAATTCTTTGTAATTTGTACATAGTAACTGGTGGGAGAACATCCAGCAGGTGAAACCTACTGACATTTGTAATTCTGTGGATTCTTTTTCAAATACATCCGAACAGTTTTCATATCAGAAACCAATCTCAATCATTTCTCAGCAGTCCTGGCCAACCAGGGAGGAGCAAGCTGACTGCAGGTTACAAAACCTGCCACCTGTCTGCCACAAGGGTGGGAGGGAGGATGTAGGAAGCACAGACACCTCGGTGCTGGGGGAGGTTGTGGCTCAGTTCATCTTTAGTGCCATCACCCCATGTGTGCAGGACAAGCAGGGCAGCACACATGGGGTGAGGACAGGCAGGTCCTGCTTGACTAAGCTGACCTCTTTTTAAGACAAGGTGACCTGCTTTGTGAATGAGGGGAGCCTCTGACACTGCTTCCCACAGCCTCCTCCTGGAGAAGTGGCTGCTCATGGCTTGGACAGGTGCACTGTTTGCTGGAGCACAGAGCTGGGGAAGGGGCTGGAGCACAAGTCTGATGAGACAGAGCTGGGGGTGTTTAGCCTGGAGAAAAGGAGGCTCAGAGGAACCTTGTCATTCTAAAACACCTGAAAGGAGATTGTAGCCAGGTGGGGTCAGTTTCTCCTCCCAAGTAAAAAGCAACAGGAAAAGAGGAAACAGCCTCAAGTTGTACCAGGGGAGGTTTAGATTGGATATTAAGGAAAAATCCTCCCTAATAGAATTTCATGAAATTAAGTTTAACCAAACACAAGCAAAAACTTCATGATTCTTGAGACCTAGACACTTATGTGGGAAATCTGTATAAGTGGACACTACTGTTTGAAAGAGCAATAATCACTTATTGCATTGACCTACCGTATCTTACTGTGTCCTTTCACTCTCTGCCCTTTCTAAGCAACTGGTGATTCTTACCTATTACTTTAAGTATAAATTATATGAGGAAGGAATTGCTATTTAATCCTGTAATCATCCATCATCTACTATTTATTAAAATTGGCAGGTCGTGATAATACCAGCAATGGTCAGTGGCAAAATTGGAGTTGAAGTCAGTGATATCAAGGAGAAAATCCACATTAAAATGATCAGTACAAACTAAAAAAAAGAGTGACCTTAGAAAAACAGTAAAAGTGTGGATAGTCTCAGCATTCTGCAGGACAGGAAGTGGAAAGAGAAGATAATTACATTGTACAAGAACAATGAAACTGGGAAACTGGGTTATTTTTTGAAAAAAATAATGATCAAAGGTGACAATTTCTTCAACAATGATTTAGTTTCAGAACATGTCTAAATGAAGATGTAGAATATTGTTAGACAGGTGTCAAAGCACTTGAACATGGTAAAACTTCATTGTTCTCATTGGAAATATTATTTAAAATAAAACACTAAATAGTAAAATATTCCTTTGTCTATCAAATACTGAGAATATTTCAAAAAGACATGAGATTTTACTTTATTTAAAGCAATATTTCTGGAGGAACTAATCTAATTCAATATGAGATATTTAATCTCTCTTTCATCCAGTGATAAAAGATGAACAGAGACCAAGGTCAAACTGTAGTCACCCTATCATATAAAATAATAAAATACTAGAAAAGAGAATCTTTTGGCAATATATAGCTAAAACTCCAGATGTAACACTCCTCTGATTTCCCTTCGATGGTTTAACCTAATGCTTGTCTTATTTGCACCACAGTGGGAGCAGAGCTGCTTAAGACCAGCTTTGCTGTGGCATTACAGCTGCTTGCTGATGTCGCAGGAAGAAGATAAAAATAAGTTCCAGATAAAAGCTTCCAAGTGCAAAGAACTGTAAAATGCATTTAAAGACATCAACTGCATATCTCAAAGTTTGAAGAAGAACAATTTGCATCCTGCATTTCTCATGTAAATGTACACTGTGAAAAATAATTATCATAGTAATCCGATTCAATGGAAATAAAGTAGTGTAATATTTATAGTCTGTGCCAGAGTTATAATGAGTGTGGGGCGAGAAGTGAAGTGTCTCAGCATGTTCCACATGTTTTTAACACTGTTTCTAAAGGCTCTGGAGGCTATTAAATTTAATGAACCCATCTGCTATGAAATAGAGGTCCAAACATAATCAGTTTTCTCAGTGCCATATAATGCAGATGGCATTCCATGTTCCACATCCCCAGCAGGAAATTTTATGTTCCTCTTTAAGTGCAGGACTTTTGTTTTTCGTTTTGATGTTTTAAACATCTTTTTGATGTATCACATATAGCATTTTATAGTGTAAACACCATATAGAGCAATGCACATGAAAAGTGTTAATTCATTAAACTAAGTATTGCTATTTCCTTACACAGTTTTTCTAGTGACTTAGACAACTAGCAATTAGCTCTCTGTAGTAATATTATTTGTTTAATGCAATCACTGAAAATTGCCCAAATACTGGAAGTTCCAGCATTAGCAGTGGAGTAACACAAACATGTAATTAATCAAATGAAGCAGTTTCCTTCAAAAGCTGCAAAATGCACATTCTTGCCTACATACACATGCATAGGTGTTCCCTGTGAGGAAGCCTTATTTGCACATACTGTGACTGCACGGAACAATGCACTAATCATTCTTATTTTAAGTATCCAAATCCCCACTAGGTCCTTATGGACTTTATTTTCCTGTGCATGCCCCAATTCTGATTTCAGGGGTCCCAATTTGTGTGTTTTATTGGGACACTCTACACCCAGACTCCTGTCTTGGTGTGTGAACATGGGCTCTGAGCACAAATATCAATGGCACAAGGTTCCCTGCACTGATGAGCACCCTGCTGCTGAGCAGGAATAAATCAGATGTGCCTTTTCTAACATAAAACATCTACATTTAAACATCTAACATAAAATTCTAACATTTCTAACATAAACATCGTTTTGAGCTGCATCTGAAAGACAATGAGAGCGCATGAATTCTATTCAATTTAGAGGTTCATTCATTTCCTATCTCCAGCACTCATTATGTTTTGACAGTTGACACAGATCTTACTGAATTTGAAACAGCTCATGTGTTTAATGATAATTCATTTATTCTAGATCCAGCAGTAAAACAAACAGAACTGTTTGGGAGAAAATGAGAGTACTTAATTACGGCAACGGAAAATTTTGGGCCACAGAACTCAGAAAAGCCTTGGCTCAAATGCTTTCTCTTTTATTAGCCTGTCAGTGAAGATTTCCACAGCCAGGGCACTAATCATCAGCAGGAAGGGATGCTACGCCTCCCTATAAATATGTGCCTAACCTGTTCTTGCTGTGAGCACTGAGCAGCAGTCAGTGTCTCCAGCACTGTCCCAGATCTACAAGGTGACACTGCAGACACATCAGACTGAAACTGCTGCCACTCCCAGCTGCCTTTGTGCTCCCAGGGAAGCTTCAAGATGAAATGGACAGAACTGCTGTGCTCTTCCAGGAAAATTAATCCAGACTGGAGTGCTGATAAGAAGGCATTCCCTGGGCTACTTTCTGCTTTTCTCCCATATCAGAGCTTTCAAAAGACCACTGAGAACTGTAGGAGACAAAGCAGAGCTTGGAGAACCTTGTTTTATGAACAAGCTTTCCTGATGGAAGACCTGATATCCAAGCATGGGATTTCTCTTCCCTAAACCAATTCACACAAATGTCAAAGCAAAAAAAGGAAATTCCCATGGAAACCTCAGAGGCAGTTGAAGGTGATGACATTCTCTGATAAAGAGTTGTAAATTCTTAGAGATTAAGAGATGCTGGACACAAAGGGAAGGTTAGAGCATGTAACCAAATCCAAAGTGGGACTGGGAAAGAAGCAGCACAGATTTCTAATTCTTAGGGAATAAAAAAAAAAAGTTTAAAATTTACTGTGTGTAAATTTTCTTATCTCAGCTGCTGATTAATGACACTTCCTGACACTCAGTTCTGCAGTGATTACCAATATTTGCTTTCTTCAGATGTATGTGAACATTCTGAACACATTGATGCATTTTCATGCCTATGCATGCTACAATCTAGAAGTTACTTTTATGAAATAGAGGCCCAGGGAACCTTTTGCTGTGATAGAAATGCTAAATATACCCACTTATTATAATAGCACAATTAACTTGTGCCACCAAAATTATTTGAAGATATCTCTGGGAATATAAGCTGGTGGAAATGAGATACTATTTTATTTTTGTTACTTCATGAAAGCTCTTCTGTGCATTGAACACAAGGAGAACTGTGTGCATGGAAGAAGCACTAAACAGCATTTTAATACCTCACCAGAAAGTTCTGGATAGAAAAATATGCCAGCATATCAGCTTTTAGTCTGGAGGACTTTCTGTTACAACCCTGTACATTATATATGAATATATAAAATATATATTGTCTTTGTGGAACTGGTTCATAGTTCTCCTTTGTCAGAAGAACTGTATCCCAGAATTTAAATTTTCATACACAAAACATTTGGATTCTGATGTGACAGCTATTTGGGAGGCATGAGCTTCCTATAATTTCTGTTGCATTTCTGCAAAGAACCTGGATTAGAGTAAAAGGTATGCCTACATAGTACTTAATTTCTTTTTTATAGATGAAGATGAATAAATTGATTTTTTTATCGTATGTGTAATAATGAAATTGTACTACCCATTTTAAGTATTTCAGAAAGAGTTATTAAAGGCTTTACTTCAGTGAAACTATCTGCCCCTTAAGAAGAAATAAGGTTCTTGGACAGATTGCCTCCCTAGGACAGCATCAGTCTCTTGATCAGGAAATACTTCCAAAAAAAAATACCTCCTTCAAAAAAGGAAAATGAGGGGGTGGGGGTGGGGGGGGAAGAAAGTAATAATAATAAAAAAATATATATATATATACATAAATACAACAACAACTGTAGAATTAAACTAGAATGGAACTAAACTCCATAATGGAATGTAAGTCTATGACCATGTGGGGATAATGCAAATGAAGAATCAACATATGGTACTCTAACACTACAGAAAATTACAAAGAGCAAAAGCACTCACCATTCATATTATGACGAATCATGGCCTGTAATGACTCAGAACACTGCTGTTTTAAATGAACTCTTAAATTCTGGCATACCAGACAGTCATCTCAAAATATTCAGTGAAACAATAATTTGCTCTTTTTAAGCAAAGAGCTCCTCTGATTGGAAACTGAACAGAGCCAACGTGGTAATGTTTGCCTGAATCTGCTCACAGCTTGAGACCAACAGCCTGGAGGAGATGAACTCAACAGTACATTAGATCCAGAGAATATATTCAGGTAAGTTATGAGGAACAAATTTTACCAGGAAGAGTCACAAAGGTCCTAGTAGGTCAAATTGTACACCCCAATAAACAAATTCCCCATCACAAGCTTCTAAACAGTGGGAACTCAGGGGCCAGACCTGTCTTTTTAAATTTCCTCCAGGAAAAAGATGTAGTGTTTCATCACATTCCAAATGGGACCACAAGAGTGAGTTAAAGGCTTCTGTGGTCTACAGATGATTATCCACAATACCAAGAGATGACCTCCATGCAATGCTGCACTTGAATATTCTGATGCCCAGGCCAAATTCCTTTTCCTTCCAAAACATTCACTGTTATTGACTGGCTGTAGATGCATACATGCTACAAAGAAATCATTGACTATTTTAAAAATGTCCCCTCCCTAAAATATTCTATGATCATTTTAGAAATCCTTTCTGCTCACATTTGAAAGTTATCACTTAGAAATCCCTTTTTTTTAAAAACACCCTTGAGGTTATTTTATTTTCCGAACCATGACACATTTGTGGGTCTCAGCAATGTTGAAGGAGTGATATCAGATACAAATGGGAGCTATTTTTTAGCAGAAAAGTTATATTGAGGCTGTTCTGTTGGGGTGATGTCCAGACCTTACTGTCTAGGGCCCACATATCCCATCTGCAGCCTTGGGGGAATGCCTAAACCAAGTACAATCAGTCCAGTTCCCCACAGACCTAAATTCAAATGATTTCAGAAATCTGTTGTTTCTCTGAGAGCCAGTGACAGTTCTTAAGATTCTCTCACTCCTATGTCAAAAGTCCTGGTTTTAAAAGAAACCAGGAGGTTTTACGCACTGATAATAACCTTCCCAATACGAAATCCTGAGTTTAAAGGAAATGAACACAAAGATCTTTCTAATGAAGTGTAATTAAAAATGACCATAGGAGCTGACCAGTTACCTCTTCAGAAAGACAGGAAACACTGAGGAGAGAAGAAAAAGTCTAGGGACAGGAAAAAGGGAAGAAAGGAGTCACCAGAGAGACCTTGTCTCAGTGGCTTTACCTCAACTCTCAATCCTGACAGTGCCAAAGGACACTCAGCCCTGGCACACACACAGGTTGTTCCATGGCATGCTTTCTGCTTTTGATATTTTGCCAGAGATTTCCACTGCTATGAAGGTCATGTTTTTTCTAATCGTTTGTGAAGCTCCTCAGAAGTGCCAAAGCCATGCTGAAGAGACAGCTGTATGAACATTTTGCAGACATCCTCTAACAGGAAAGGTGAACAGACATAGGAATTAGATGCCTTGTTTTAGTAGCAAAATTCCACTGGGAGTATTCCTAAATGGTATCAAACACTTAAACAAACTAACTTCTGGCTTTCACAGATGACTTTGTCCTGCACAAATACTGGATGAGACCAGCCTGTGGTAGCAGGGGAAATGTTTTGTGTCCTAAGATTATTACCATCCAGCTTCCTTCTGTCTGAACCCAGTATGTTCCAGCCTAATGCTGCTTGCTTAGAAACAGCCCAGCTTGCCAATTAGCTCTGCTGTTTGGTGAGAAGGGAACAGGGAAGTGTGTTCCATGCTGCTAGGGCACAGTGACACTGAGTGCAACCATGTAAATACAGCCCTGTGAGTCTAACCTCGGCTGCTCGCACACCGCCGGCTGATAAGGACATCTCATCTCTCTGGAAATGCACTAATACTTCTAACCAGGAAAGATCTAAGCAGCAGCCACAGAGGAGCAGGGACACAAACTGTCTGTGAAAATCAACAGGTGATGGGATGGAGAGGATTATTTTACCAGCACATCCAATGTCAAAGCACTAGAGATGGCCAGGGAATCTGTCTCTGAAAATAGCACTCAGGCAGCTTTAGCTGAAGCAAACCTGGTTTTGGTAAAAGGTTCCCTTCATTCTTATTTTCAAGTTTTGTATGTGACTACTGTATTTTATTCTGTTCCTTTGCCTATTTTGGGGGGGTTTTGGGTTTTTTTTTTTGTGGGTAGAATGATGGAGGAGAGAGTAAAAACATAGTTTTCAACTAAGCAGATCACAGTAGTTTATTTTTCAATCTTTTCTTATACAATCCAACCCATTAGGGTCCTGAATAGAGCTTCCACACCCTTAAAGTATGTGTATGCATGTGAGTGTATACACGAGTGCATGTGTGTATATATACATATGTGTGTGTGTGCACAGTGACACTGATTAGTTTAGTCAAGAGTAAGAAAACAAGACAAGATAAAGAGAATAGCCTGGAAGTATTTTGACTGCAGCAAAAGACTTTTAGTCTGGATTTAAGCCGTTCTATATTGAAGATTGCAACTGCTCCATTGTCTTTTATTTTCCTATTTTCTCCAGATTCCCTCTCCACACTCCCTCTAGTGTTCTTAAATTCACTTGCATTTACTCACCCCTGCTGAATTCACTTAGTATTTCACACAACATTAAGTTGTTAATTTTCCTTAGCCCTTCCATAACCTACAGGAGAGTCACTGAAAGTTTGACTAACTTTTATGAGTATTTTTCTCCCTGCAAGGATAGAGGAAATACAGATTAACAGGCAAAAGAAAGAGTAAAATGTCAGATTAATTCCGAGACAGCAATTTGAACTTTGTTGGTGGGTAAAGGGGACAGCTTGGCGTTGAGAAAGGAGGAAGATATTGTTTGAAATAATGAACGATTCATAGGCTAAGGAAGAGACTTGCACTAAGACTCCACTTACCTGAGTCTCTTCCTGCTACTGTCTCTAGAAAATACACAAACTCCCTTCAACACACACACACTGATTACTTCAAGTGTTTTAAAAAAAAAAGTGAATGAGAACAAGATCCTCCTGGTCATCTCCCCATTTCATGGAATGCCCTGAAGGCACAGTAATAACACATATTTTCTCTTCATCTCATGTTTCAATAAAAGAAAGAGAATAAAGGGGAGACTGGATTAATATATTATTTTAATAAAAGAAAGAGAGATACATTAATTCCCTCTAAAGCACTTAACTTTTTGTTTCTCCTTTATAACTGCAGTTTAAGTATTTATTTTACATTACCCATGGCCACAACTGAAGAATAGAAAAGGCCTAAACAATTGTGAAAATGAAATAAAAGCTCTATTCCCAGGATAGTTTTGTATGGATATAAGACTGAACCATCTAGAAACAGCACAGACTCAAGACAAGCAAAACCCACCAAATATCAGAGTGAAGCTGGTGAGATTCTCCCACCTTGCCCATCAAGTAAAAATTTAAAACAGAAAGAAAGAAACATCATCGTTATGAGTAATTTGTGATCTTCTATCCATTACATTGAATACTTGGCACCTCTGTATTAAATGGCAGACATTTCTACACACTCTTACTCTATGGATAATATACTAACCAAAATATTTTAATCTGAACAAAGGAAATATAATAAGAAAAAGAGAATAGATAAAACTCTATTTCAGACCAATCCATGAAAATGAACGACCTTTACCTGTAAATCTGATGATTTACCACAAATGCTACAGAAGTATCACAAGACATCAGTCACTGTATAATAGAAAGTTGTGCTTTAACTCTAATATTTCACAAGAATGTCAAGTTAAAACTGAATATTTATGACAATTATTTTAACATACCACCCATTCAATACAATTTAAAAGGCAGAATCTTCTCAGTATTCTTCCCCAAGATATCACAGTTGACCCCTGGATGTTGACCCACCTTGCTACACTAAAAATATTGATTCTTGTCAGTCTATGTGTTTATACCCACAAATTCATTGACATGTTTTAAGACATGTAGAAAAAATGGTTAGTCAATATAGCCAAATTCGGTTCAATGCTCATTTTTGATTAATAAATGTAGGTGTGAAGATCATAAACTTTAAAATTATTCTGTAACTTATGCTATTTTCTATGTAATTACAATGTATAAATATCCACTAAAGTTCAGAAATGTTGAATTATTTGCTTGTAGCCTAAAGACATCAAGTCCCAATTCTTACATTAATTAGCCCATTCCAGCAACAGATAGCAGGTTCATCAGGAGTGTTTCTACCACAATATTTTTGCTTTATCATGCAGACTTACAGTGCTGTCAATGTATGCTTCAGTCCACACCACATCGTGCTCCTGGTCAATAACCTTTGGTCGGCTGAGAACATGGAGATATTCCATGACGTTCTCTTGCACATCAGCTAAGGTGGAGATCTGAGTGAAAAACCCTGGGAAAACACACAGTTCCAAGTTACAAACCAGAGAGAACAAATTAAGGAAGTTTTCAAGAAGGAGCATTATGAGGTTTATGTCGGTCATGTTTTCTGCTTATTTCCAAAGAAAAAATGCAAAAGATGAACATTTCATCAGAAGCAGCCTCAAACTAATAATTGGTGAAAACAGACACCTGTGAAACCTTTGGCCACCCTTCAAGAACAGGGTTTCCAACACTGCTATGACCCACTGCACTGTCTGTACTAAACTTCTGTTTCCAGACCACATTTTTTTTTTAATGGTTTGAGCTTTTTTCTTCTAATGCTGCCTACTTTAAAGTCTAGAACTGCTATTATCTTTGTCCAACTATACCTCATCCACTTTGTCCAGTTCCAAGAAACATGATGGTGTAGAACTACAGCAACAGAATTGTAGTTGCATATGCTCTGAAACAAACTTACAGAATGTGAATGAAAAAAATAAAAGCAGTATGTTATTTACAAATATGGCAGGTCTCAGAAAATGCAGACTACAGCTAGAATTCATTGGCTAGGTGATCACAGCCTTGTTGATCCTTTAAAGCATCTCCCTCCTCCAACCTGACAGCACTGAGAACATCAGCTATTTGAGATGTCACCACTCCCTTTTCAGTGCTTAGATGTCAAGTATCTTTATACATCCCAAACTTGGCATCTGGAGCCCACATCACGCAAGAGTGATGAAGGACTGACAAATTTCAAGGCTACAATTTCATCAGGCCTCATTTAAATGCATCCCTTGCCATCATTTACTTCCCGTTAATGAGAAAAGACCAACATGAAAGAGGCCTCACTGCAATTTTAATCATTTGACAAGATCACAACTTCTGTCAGCCTGGAATACTGAGCTTTCTTAAGCTCCAGCAGAAAACAAGGCATCTGCAAAGAACTTCTGAGCTGTGTTTTTGCAGGAGCCAGTTTGAGCAAGATTGTAAAGGTGCTCTGTAATCTGAATCTAGAACTTTCTGAATCTGTACACAGACCCATAATCCCAGCACTACACACGTTTCATCTTGGTGTGAATGAAGGCACAGTGAAAGAACAGACATTACAGCAGACAGCTATATGATGAAACAACTCATAGCAGTAGCTTAATGCACATCTTCAACTTAATAATAAAAAGCATGAGTGAAAATAACTTTTGATCTTCTAATGGGATAACTCTACCAAAAGTTACTATATTAGAGCTAGGTAGGAACAACATTGAGTAATATGCTTTTAGTTATTTTTTATCTCATATTTAGGTTTTCTGACAGTTCGTGTGTTTCCAGCTACATATAACTCAAAAGACTTACCTTCCTACACTGCTAAATTTTACATCTCTTATCTAGAGATCAGAGATGCCCATGGAATTAAAACCCACCCTTACTGTTCCTATACCAAGGTTTAATCACCAGATAAAGACTTGCTCTGAAGTTCTTGAGAGCAGCTGCTGAGGCCATGTCAGCAATAGCAGCAAACCCATGCTTCAATTTTTGCATTCCAGCACCTGCTTCTCAGCTCCCTGGTGTGTGAGTTATGCCACCTCAGAGTCCCCTCACAGTCAGCAATACCTTTTTTTCCTCCCCAGCAGGAAAAAACTCATGAAGGAAATGGGTAAGATTTGGTAATGACAAGCATGAGAGATGTATAATAATGTGGTAAAAGACAGACACTTATGCTCTGCATGTGGGCTGCCTTTCCCCATTACACAGGCGCTGCAATGTTTTTTGGATGGCTTGTTTTTCTCTAAAATGTCCACCATTAGAGCGATAACTTCACAAAATGCCTCCAATTGATTTTTACATGGAGTGCAGTACTTTTCGTTTCCTGGGCACTATGCAAAAGAGATGCAATTCTCTTGCAACTAATACAATAGCAGAATTAAAAAATCCTCTGGGTAGGGACTAAGGAGTGAATTCATTGTTTCAGTGCAGCTGTAAAACTCCCAGGGAGGTTTCCCCCTTTCCCCCCCAGCTCTGGAGCAGGTGAAGAGCCTCCATCCCTGGCTGCCTGCCACCCCCAGAGCCCCCAGTGCAGGAGGGGCTGAGGTCGTGCTAATAATGGGAATGGATGTGATGGGGGCTTCCTGCACGGAGCTCTCTGCTAACACAATAGTCCATAAACTGCTCCAGCTGGGGCACAACCTGCCTCGGGGCTGATCTGTCCTCTGCCTGAGCTGGAGCTGCTAGCAGCTCTCTGATACGTGAAGCATTTTTCTCTACGTTGCTTTCTCAGCCTCTGCTCCTTTGTACTGATGAATCCAATCCTTTGTTCATTTTATAATATGCTAACCCACCGTGATGACCCTTAACAAAATGTTTAAAAACCCAAATAAGTAACACATAGGCTGTCCAATTACTAATGTAATAGTGAATTTTACTGGGAAAAAAATAATTTATCCCAGCTGCTTTGTTAGCAAGTAATGCATTAACTCCCATCTTTATGTCTGCAGCTTTCTGCTGGAAGTGATGCTGAGGGAAAGGTAGTGTCACCTCTAAATTCTGGATGTTACTGATGACATCTGGAACATGCACTCTAAGCACTAGGAAATCGTCACCTTTGTTCACCCAGAATCTTAGTAAATCTCATTTTCCTTAGCATGCACTTGCTTATGATACAGAAGAGTAAATCACTGCAAATTTCACAAACCGCTCTAGAGGGATTTTGGGGATCTTGAATGTTTTAATGTCTTTAAAATGGTTTGGTGTTTTGCTTCATTAAGCAAACTCCCTCTAGATATGCCCTACTTATACAGAAAAATGTAACAGAAAAACATGCTTGGGGTTTTTCAAGGCTTCACCGTCAGAACCCAGAAGCCAATGAAGTTTTGCAAGGTGGGGTGAATTTCCCCTGTGACCCATTTTGAAGGAAAGGGCTGCTGTCCACAGTCCAGTCAGCTGGAAAGCCTGCAAACAGCCTTCATCTAGGTTGTGCTTCCAAGGGGAAAATCACTGCAAGGAAAATTGATTTTAGGGTCATTCACCCTCAGTGACAACAACATATTTTGGCCCACCCATGCAAGGAGTAAACTGCAGTCCTGCTATTCAGCTGATTTTAGACCAGCTTTACTACACTCCTCTTCTGTTGGGCTGTAATCCCTCATCTCACTGGAATAAAATGGACAAGCTGTAACTGAAAACTGCAAGAAAAAATCTAAATCTGTGCTGTCTGACTACGTCATGCTGTTTCCAATTGTGATTTTCAAAGCTAAAAAATAATTAATTACTGATTAGAGGTAGAAGATTTTTATGTTATAAGCTATCAGAGAGCAGGTATTGTAACTATTAAACTGAGAGGGAAATAAATTTATAGAAGCAACAGTCATTAAGCTGTTCAGTTGATTCATATGAGAAAGACTGACTCAAAGCAACATGGCTCTGAAAAGAACAAAGTAGTGCTGAAGAATGACAAAGGTGACCACTTTTCCCCTCTGGGAATAAGCAAGACGTGGACCAGATGATCTCCTAAGGCAGCCTCCATTGCCTGGTCCTAATTTCTGAGTTGCTGTACTTAGATCTTTATGAATTTGTGGAGCTGGGCTAAAAAGTTAAAAGATTTTGTTGATTAAATTGTCTTCAAAAAAGATGCTTCAAAGGATTCTTATACTATTATTTAAACTAAATTATGGTGTAATATTAGCTGATTAAGACAAGACTTCAAACTGAGTAATTTCCATCAGCTGGACATAACAGTAGTTAAAGAAATAATGACTAAATGGATAGCACCTGATGCAATTCATCATAATGTAATGTGGCACAATGGAAAAAAAGAACTCTTATTTTTTTTCCAAGAGGAAAGAAAAAGGAAAACCTGAAGATTAATTGGGGTTTGGGGCTGGTTTTTTTCCTGAATCATTCTTACTTATACTAGTCAATCCTTTTACTGCAGCATCTCAGCATCTTAAATGTTTTAATGCTCTTTTCCTTAAAGGATATAAACCAGTTTTTTTCAATTAAACTGTCAGTTCCTCAAGGGACAGGATGTCTGGTGTTTTACATACCATGCCTAACTCAACAGGACTTTTACCCAATGTCCTTAGAAACCAAACTCACTCTGAGTAATAACAGCTATAAGAGAACAAATGCTTTGCAATTGGTTTGTTTTCTGAACAAAAATTTAGGACCACATAGTTTAAAAGATTCATACATATTTTAAGGAAGAAAATTCAAAATTGGGTGCTTTTCCTCTTTAAATTGTATGTTACAAGATAATTGAGTCTTTTCATTTTCTGGGCAAAAGAAAACAACCCATTCTCTGTGATTAGTTGTGAGCAGCACCATATCTGTGGAATGGTCAGATGTGCAGGAAAGCTCAGCAATGGGGTTTTGAAAACAAGGCTTTCACAAAAGGAGGTTAACAAACCTTTGTTAGCACAGGCCATCCACTTCAGGTTATCAGCAAATGCAGCTTCTCTTCCAATCAGATAGGTAAAAATACGGACCTGAAAGTAGAATGCAAAAGATTTATCAATTAATACTGCATTAAAAACATATCCAGTGGAACTGCAGATACAGATGTGTAATTCACATGAATAAAGGCTTTCTAAGAAAGTTTTTTTGGCTAAGCAGCACAGTAGGTTAAAAAAATCTCTGCCCATAATGTCTTCTTGTTAAAAATGTGGCTTTTGTTCTGGGTAATGGAATGGCTGATCTTTTTGAATGTGTTTAATATCTGACCTTTAACTAAAGTTATGGTTAATGTGTAATTGAGAATAAACTAAAGCCACTGGAGTACAAAATGGCATGTTTCAGACAGATCTGTTCTGCACTTCTGAATTCAGAAAATTGCTATGATGTGGGGGAAGAGGCACTTAATTAGAAAATACTTCTGTAGATAAAGAATGTGCAACAGCAGGCAAGCAAATTTTTCAAGGTTTTCAAGGTTCGTATGACACAATATCATTGTCAATGCAGAGACAGGTACCCACAAGTGGCACTTTAATATAATTTAATTCATTTTTAAATGAAAAAAATTCTCACCGTTTTTCCCATTAACTTTTTTTCCTCATTCACAAATGACATTATTTATGGAATAAACCAACTTTATACTAAGTTCCCATAGGGTCTTTTTTTCCCACCGAAGTAGTTTTAAAATACCCTGAAAGTCTCCCACTTTACTGTCAGTAGTGACACAATATTCTCTCCCTGCCCTTTTATCAATTTTCCTAATGGCCACATCCTGTTTCCAAGCATACACAGTGTTTTGTGTTATCATCATGCCTAGAGACCAGATTTCAATCACAAAACTTTTCCCAGTCTCTCAAACATAAAATACACACTGAACTGAATCATAATTTATATGGTTTAAAAAGTCTCCATACTGATGGTGTAGTGTTGCAAGTTTGAATTCAACAGTCTGCATAATCCCACTCTAAAACTCTAAAGAGCACAACATTAAACAAAAGAATGGTGCTTTTATATTTTGTGGATGACTATGAAAAGCATTAATAAAGAAAACCTTTATTCTATAAAGGCACATGAAAGTGCACAGTGAGATTTACACTCTCAAAATACAGCATAAATCACTGTCACATTTTATCTTCCTGCAAATGATGCTCGAAAATAGCCTATGATGGGACTGAATACTGAGAGATTTATATTTAATGATCTGCTTTAATCTATAAAGAATCAAACTAGACTATGTTCCTAATAAAAGGAGACCAGCCTTATCTAAACAGATGAGCAGTAAGCATGAGAACAGGCACAGGCAGCAAAACAACCTACAAAAAATAAAATTTCAACAAACTGGTAACATGGATCATCATGAGGAATGGGCTGTCTCCATGATACTGTTGCAAGGATTTTAATGACTTTTCTGTAAATATATTTTCTACATCTAGTTTACTTAGTATATAGCAGTTTTGCTGGAAAATATTTTAAGCATGATAAAAATACTGTTAATTATCATTACTTGAAAAAATAAAGGAATTTATAAAATAGATTGCTTAAAGATAAGTGATCCAAATTTATGAAGTGTTGTTTCCTTCCCTGTCCCAAGGCATTTTGTATTTTTCTCTACACACTTTCCATGGCACACGTTATACAAGCGATGTTTGCCACTCTCAGCATGAAGAAAAAGTCTTTCATAGAGTGAAATATAAGTTACATTATAATTCTAAAATACCATTTCTATAGTCCTGATTACTTAATAGAATAAACTATTATTCATAGTAGTTTTATAAGAAATAACCATGACAGGATCACAGGAAGGTATTTTAGTTAAAAGTAAAGCCACTGATACTTTAATGTTTTCCTTCTACATTGACCTTAGACACATTAATAGGTATTGCAAATATTGTTTCATACTTCATTCACAATAGTGAGAAAAATCCTCATGATGGGTTCTGATAGAAAAGAATTGTGATTATTTCTGTACTTCTGTAAGTTTCATTTCATCAGTTCATTGAACCCATTACCATGAACTCAATTCCCTGTGAGCTTGCAGTGAAAACCATTAGCCATACACTGCAGAAGTATCACAGAATCACACACAGTCATAGAATTAACTAGCCTGGAAAAGACTTTTGAGATCATTGAGTCCCACCTATGACCCAACACCACCATGTCACCACACCATGGCACTGAGTGCCACAGCCAGCCTTTCCTTGAACACCTCCAGGGACAGTGACTCCACCAGCTCCCTGGGCAACCCATTCTTATAAAACAAAGATTCAGCATGTTGTTATCTGCTTTCAGAGACCACAGCAGAGACTTAGGTAATATTTTAACTTGCATGAATAAGTCCACATTCTAAATCCTGTTTTTCAAAACCAACTTTGTTCTACACCCCTTTTATACTATTTTTACTCTTCTGGATAGCTGTTCTATGTGATAATTCTAGATGTATAATACAAATAAACAGAAAAGTTACTGTAGCTATAGATATGTTTACTGCAGATACATAAAAATATAAGACAGTATTACAGAACTACTGTATTAATTTGGCAAGATAAGTTCAAACTACTTGAACTGCTATCCATGGATGAGACCTGTGCAGTGCTAGGCTATGTATGGTGCAAAATAGGACACACAGCAACTGAATGGAAAGTGTTTCAAATCAGTTCTGCTCTGCAAAATGATTGCATGAAAATGTTTATTCTACTCAAACAATCCACATAAAGCACTAATATTGTGTAGTTTGCTGATAAATATATATATAGTATTGAGCCATATGATTGAAATATCTGTAATTAATAATAGATGAGGAAGTGTAAGGTGTGTCTGTCTCATTCTGTTGTTTGTACTGGACCTTGAAAAAATAACAAAATAGAAAGTATGAGCTTTAATAGGTATATACATTGTATAGACACACACTGATGCACCTATATTGGTATCATATGGTAGAGCATAATATTAGGACACTAAAAATTCTTTTGAATCCATATGGAGAGAATGTTTCAGTCAAGGCAGACTGAATAAATTCAAAGTTGTTATGGGCCAATCCCAGAAGATCCAGTAACAACATTTACATAGTCTCCATATGCTCTGGCTAACTGAGTATAAGCCAAATGAGAAAAACACCTTTGAATATCCAAGTGCTGTGACTGAATCAAGAGACCACTTCCATCTGAGAAGGAATCTGCATCAGAGGGTGCAAGTGCCTCTCTGGCAAAAACCATATGACACAAAGAGAGCCCTTCAGTTCTGGATAATTTTGAAACCTTTACAAGATACTTGAAAGAGACACCTGAATCCAAATATTTTCTGTGTCTGACCTGCAAAGTATTATATATCAACTATATTAAGGCTTATCATTAACTGTTAGGTGTGGAGAAAGAAAATATTCTCAGACAGATGCACCAGCCTTGAATTTTTATATCCTATCTGCAAAACTGAAAATTGTAGATGTCAGATTCACTGAAAACAAAACAAAACTTACTCCAAGATCAAAAACTTTAATATTTTCAATTATACTTGCTGTTTCTGCACAGTAGGTGCCACAGACTGCTATTTTTAAGGCAGTGTTCACAGAAAATGGAGTGAGAGCTCCACAGTAATATTAAAGAAACTGAAAGGACAATGGAACTAGAAATGTTAATAGAACTTGTGACTTTCTCACTTCATATTTTTCTAAAGCAAGTGTTGAACAGCAAAGAGCACCCTTTGAGATTGATGTATTTTAATTATCTTTAAAACAGCAGCTGTGGAAACCTCCCATATGTCACCCTGTTATTATGTCTCATTCCTGACCTGGAAGGGTCACTTCCTGGAAAGAGACTCCATTCAGTTCCTCTTCTTACTAAAAGATTGCTGCATAAGCTCAGATGGCTCCAAACTGTGGAATCAAATTCATAGTATGCAACCAACTAATTTCAGCAGTGCATTTTCTGCTGGTCAGCTCCTGTGTGCAGGGCAGTGCACTCTGCTCCAGGAGTCCACAGTAAATTACTGAGAAGCACAATTTGACAGCAGTTGTCACAAGCTGTGGTGGAAACTGCTCCCATCTACACAGCAGAGTTAACCAATATTAAGGCATTGGATCTCCAAGCTCAGTAGTTCAGACAAAACCAGACACATATCTTATGTGGAGTAAAACACTTAAATCAAAAGCAAATATATACTGCATACATTATCAGTATTGTTATCTTGCTTTCTCTCTGGTTTTCCAGTGCCTGTTTTTTCACATTCTTGTTGCCTTGCCTAGGCACAGATCATGGTTTGGTCTACACAAGTAGTCTCTACTCTCTGTTGCAGCCCCTCAAATTCTGAGAAATAAGAGAGCATTGTAAGTAAGTTTTTTGCTTTTACAGGGAATATTCTGAAGTTTGAACCTTTAAAATCTGGACAGAAGGTTTATGTAAAATCTCAGAGATGCATACACTCAGCCATTAGTGAGGAAACCTAAGAATGATGACTTAAATGACAGCTATTTCAGCGCTAACCACTTCATCTGAAATATCCACTTAACGGTTCCATCCATTATGTGTGGGCTAATCTGCAGTCCCTGAACTGTCCTCACCTCAAAACTTCATTAAACTGGGAGCACAGGGAGGAGAACAGGGACCTTCTTCTGTCTGTTAAGCAAGACAAGTCAATCTGCAAGATTCTACACGCTGGAACTGTGAATTCATATCTCCATGCCAAACAGCTGGTAAAATAGTATTTCCAGAAATTTTAAATACCGTGTGGGAGGGGAAATGGGACTTCTGCTTGCAGCTGACAGTTCAGACCTCTGTTTGCAGCTGCAAACTATTTCATGGACATCTTCAGCAAAATAGTCTTTCCTTTCTGGCTCAGCAAGAAATAAAAATAGTCCTGTGGCAAGAGGTATGGAATTTAAGTGAGATATAGGGACAAAATTCAAGTTCCCATAGCTATAATCTGTGGTGGTCCAGAAACACCTCAGCTATTCTCAGCATAGAGGAGCAAATGGACTGACTGGGAGCAATGGATCAATGTGGGACTCAGTGATTGTCTGAGCTCCTCAGCAGCCTCACAAAAATAATTGATTTAACTGCTACAAGGGCTCTCAAGGTGAGAGCTCTCAAGACAACTTTTCCTAGGCACCTCATGCTTCCCTCCCAACATTACATTGTGCTTGTCACCACTTCCAGATTAGTCTTCACTATCACTCTTCTTCACACAATCCCATCCCCTAGTAGCCTCTTTCCAGCATCCTTTGGCACACCTCACCTCAGAAGACACCAGTGGGAAAAGGGGGGATTGATGCTGCAGGTGGTCCCTGTGTTAAGCAGATGGCACAACCCCACATTTTCCTGTGATGAACAGTCTGGTTGCAGCCATAAAGGATTTTGAGTCATAATGGGTTCACTCACCACAACCAGTAGGATTTACAACAAAAAAATCTGAACAGGCTCCAGCCCTGTGCACAAGAAATCTTTCCAAATGTGAAAAGGGAAAGATGTCAAACTGGTAAGATGTATTGCAGGTTCTAACCAATACACACACAAATCAATCCAAAAATAAACATGAATTCCAAGTGTATTCAGTGCATGTAGTTGTTGCAAAGGGCATAATGTGCAGGGCAATGAACAGGCATGGGAAAGAAGAAATAGAAATATATAGTCACTCTTGAAACTTCAATTTATCTCTGTCCTCATAGTTTTTTTCTTTAGTTCATTATTTATTAGGAAGTAGAAACAAACAACTTGAGGATCTATTTGCATTGATAACAGGAAATTCCATGAAGACAATGATCTAAAAGAGCACACAAAATTCTGCTGAGGGGGGCTGCAGAGCCCTGTGATGCAACTTTAGACAGTACTATCTCAATATCTTCTGTCCTAGTAGAGACCTTTGCCCTGGGAGGTGCTGAAAGCCTCAACTTACAGTGCACTCAGTGCAAGGAAGGCATGAAATTGAAGACATTACCTCATGAAATTGAATCCTTAAATGTTAAGTTACTCAGTAAAAGGTTTTTTTCATTGTTAATTTTTCTCCTGTAGTATTCAAAATACTCTCTTTTGGGAAAGTTTACATTTATGCATTTTCTCATGTTTTTTTTCCTTCCTGCACACTGTACCCTGACAATTTTATAACATTGTCTTCTCTTGTAGTGATATGGAAACTCCATGCATTGTACCCTAAGAACTGATGGGAGAGTTAGCAAAAACAAACCCCAAATAATTAATACATCAACTTCACTGGAAAACAAGACATTGTAAGCAAAAGCTGCAACAAAGAAAAAAAACTTCATCAAGAAGCCGAGCCCTGCTTCCCCAAACATCCACATCCCCAACAGCTCTTAGCATAGACCTGCCTCAGAAAATTCGTGCAGGAGAAGAGGAAATGGACATGCAGTTAATCCCTTGTGGTCAGGGGACAGCAGCATTGTGTCACACTCAGCTGTGGGGAGCTTTTCTACATCTGCTCTCTAGGTCTAGGCCCGCTGAGAGTTACTTTTGCAAAATTCAAACAAGCCACATGTTTTGCATGAGACATCAAGTGAGAGTATTTTTTTCTAGCCCTGAAAATGTGCTGACATACTTAGCTGATTTACAGAAAATTATAATGCAACTCAGGATTTACAAAAAATAATTTCCCACTGTGAAAATTCACTCAATACATAAGAAATATTGCTAGCAGGGAAAGATTGGATTATGCTGTTTTACACTGTGCAAGGACAGAGCAGGGGATGAGAAAGTGTCCAACTCAAGGCTTGTTAACATATTATCATTTCCCTAAAAGAGTTTGATGGTTGGCATGGATGTGAAAAAAAAAAAAAAAAAGTTTTTAACATGGGGCATCAGCTTTAGCCATTTTACACATCCTGGATTTTTGGTCACACAGCACTGAGTAAGATCAGTTCCTTCACAGGCAGCACAGCAGGAGCTCAACAATAAACAATATATAAAGATGTAGCAGAGCAAATAGGTTGTATCAAAGAACCATTTAAGAGATGGTATTTAAAATCAAAACTAAAAACCTTATTATGTCTAATAAGCATCCAGTCCTTTCTAACTCTTTCCTGCTTAGTGTGCAGCACATGCTAATGATGTCAAATAGGCAACCAGCAATGTACCAAGTGTGGCACAACAGTGCAGCTTGAATGCACTAAATTCTCAGCAGTTCAACAAGTTGATTCAGCAAAGACAATTTTCACAGTTTTTGAGAATATTAAACTTTTTGGCTGAGCCCATGCCTAGGAAATGACATCCCAAAGACTAGTCTTCACAAAAACTTGAGATTACCCAAACCAACTGGTTGCCTTCAATGTGCCTTCCTTTCAGCACAAATTATAACTGCAACAAATTACTTTGAGCCCAATGGGTTGGGTTGTAAATATTTCAGACATATAGAGAGAGTGGGAATAAAATCTTTATACAGCATCTCCAAATACTGTGTAAATTCTATGCATTATTACTGAAAGCTATTTTAGAAGTATTTTCCTGAGTTTAAAAAAATTTAATTATTCTACTTTTTATATCATTCCACTGTAAATCCAACCATTGTACAACAAATTCAACTACATGGGATATAAAGGGAGAGGGCAATTTTATATCAAGTTTATTTTATTAACTTTCAAAAACTGCCTGACATCACTTTTGTATCATAAACCATGTTACTATTTCAAAGTAAAATAAAATAGATTTATTGGAGCTAGGAACAAATTCTATGCTATCATCTGAAAAGCAAAGGAAATTTTTAATTCCATTCCTGATATGCAAGATTCCAGGTCAGTCATTACAAACCTTTTACAAGCCAAGCCTACAGGAACTACTGAAGCATAATTCAACTACACCTAATATTGACGTTCTTCAAAATCCTGGAGGATTTGCTGAAATGTAGAACATACATTTTCTTCCTGAAATGCAAAATAGCAGCCTAAACAAATTAATTTTTCTGAATGTAGAGAAGGGGAAGGGATTAGAGCAGAAGCCATGACATAACCAACTTTCTTGGATCCAACTGAAGCTCCTGTGGAAAAAGCAGCTTCATACAATTTCTGCTACTACTCTACTCAACTTTCTTGTATATCAACTAATTTTATTTTTTTTTGCAAGAATCCATGAGAAAAGATCAAAATCAGACTAAATTCTAAGTAACCAAACACTGCCAATGTCTCCACTTGTGCTATTGCACAGTTCCAGGATGTAACGTAGAACAATGGTGACTCATTTCCAGTGCACTTCACTGTGCATGGTGCAGACACAGACTAGAGGATGACATAATGGATAAAGCACTGGCCTTTCACCCTTGGGATTTTGTCCAGCCTGCAGTCCTATCAGATAATGGGTTTGGCAATCTCCACTGGTCTCTTCTGGACACTAATCCCCACTACAGAGTCTCTATAATTCATCATATAATTTAATACACCTGGCAACTTCACCACCAGTTCATTCTTTTGTTACATAATGGCCCAAAGTGAAGTCAAGGGTGGTTAATGCTCTGACAACTGGCTATTATCTCCCATAACAGCTGATTTTGAGGGGATTATTGCAGTCATAAACCATTTTATAAAAATTGGCAACTGGGAAAGCAGTGTAAGAAAATAAGGTGATATTTAGAAGTTTTATCACTGATTTTCTACCAATCTGTAATGGAGTTTTCTAGCATCCAAAAAATGCTGGAGAGGAAACTTGAGATTAAAGCTACAGATCATGAGCCAAGAATCTGAGGCCTGAACAAGCTGATAGTCAGAAAGGTTTGATTATTTTGAGGTTACAGAAGCCTTTTGTCTTTCTTTTTTTTTTTTTTTTCCTCCGTCAAATGTACAGTACATTTCTTCTTTATTTTGTCTCAATTGTTTGCTCACCTCTTCACTTTATCAGGATTCTTTCCTTTTCAATTTGAAGTATTTCACCACCTTTGGTACTCTGGTTTTAGACCCACAGCCTTGCTCACAAATGAACAAGGGACTCCACTGCTAAGTGACCCTTCAGGCAGGACAAACGGGAGGTGCACTCAGTTTATGGGACAAGAAATCAGCTCACTGGAACTGTGGGAAAGGTGGGGAAGGTGAGCAGTTGAGGGTCCAGTCTGAACTACAATGGCAAACAGACAGCAGTACCAAGGAACTCATAGCCAGGGGAATTAGCACACAGCATTCCCCACAGGCTGCAGATAAGCCTGGCTTCTGCAAAGTTATAAAAAGGCATCAAAAATTTCACCAGATCAAAGTTAACAGAATGTAATCGTTGTGTGGTAGATGTCAAACTGTAGAAGGCTAATTAAAAAAGGTGTGAGGTCCTTCTGGGCTCTCTGGTACATCACAGCCACATCTGTGCAATGTCATTTTGTATCATTGAATGCAGCAGTAGTTGGATGCTCTATATTGAATCAACAAAATTGCCTCATGGAATAAATTTCACACAAAGAAAAAAAAAATCATTAAAATAAACCCAGAAAAATTCAAACCATAGCCAACTCTTGCTCTGACCAAGAGGCATGTCCAATTTAATAAAATATGATCCGTTGTGTAGAAGCTTTACAGAATTGTGTTGAACTGAGCTTCTGTATTTCATGGCTCAGGATATCTGTCTTTTTTCATGCAGGCTTGAACTGAGCAAGCTTTCCTTCACTCCAAGGAGTTGTAAATCCCCCTGGCCTGTGCTTCAAACCAACCGTTTTAGGTGAAAGTCAATGCAGTGCTGAGCTCTCTCTGTAAGCCTATGTTTGGTTCTGTACAACTGAATTTGATGATAGGTTTTATACTAAGTTCAGTGGCAAAAGGTTCAGGTTCTAAAAGTCCAACAACAGGAAGATTTTCATAATGCAGCACAGAAAAATGTAGTGAGGACTGCTCAGAGAATGCAAAGAACTTTGAGAATTGTAGGTATAAAAGAATCCCAGAATATGAGTTGGAAGGAATCCACAAGGATTATCAGAGTCCTGCCCAGGACAGCCCCAAGGATCACACCTTGTGCCTGAGAATAAAACTGAAGACTTACAAGACCAGGAAAAAGTTTGTGCATGGAGTTTTAAGATTACTTTACTTGTTCCTTGAAACACAAAATCAGCCAAAGCAGAAAGAAGAAGCTGTAAATGCAGATGCTGCTCTGATGGAACAGCAGTCCCACTGTTTGAAAAACTCTGGTAGGAATGTGTGTTTATTGTTGGACTTCCTGTGAGTAGAAACACTACAACTTCCTTAAGAAAATCTCTCTCAAAATGCTGAGTTACTAGATAGGAAAATAAATGAGATTTTACATAAAAACTGTCTGCTATGCCTAAAAACATTTAATCCTTCAAACACTATGTATATACACCATGAATTGTTTGAACCTTCAAAGTGCTACAGCAAGGACATAAAATAGACATGAAATTCCTTTATCTTGACATTTTAACCAACTGAAGGCAATTGCTGCTCAGACTGTCATAATATACCAGTCAGTATTAAAATTGCTATGCCTTTAAGTTTATCTTTGATTAAAAATTAAATGTACCTCTACTTTATAATTTTTGTAGCCCTACAGCATCCATGTGGTCTCACTGTTAAGCGAAGTCAAACTAAATATTTAATACACCATTCTAATTAGCTACAAACTATTACCTGATTTAAGTCTGTAAATGAATGTGAAAAGACTCTGGAGGCCTTATGTTAACCTTCATCCACTCCAGTTGTATGAGAGAAATTACAGGCTCTAATTAGACTCTTTAAACTGCAAAGAAATAGAATTTTCATAACCAGCTTATTAAAAAACGAAGACCCCCTTGGGACAGGGCAAATTGCTTCTACCCTGATCCGCTTATCCTTGTACAACACCATACAGAAGATTCATGTTGTCTGACTTGCAGCTCATATTTTTCCCAAATTAATGAGCACTCAAATTATTCCAGCTGCCCCCTTGGCACAGGGAAAAATTGAAAATCCATGGCTGCCAAGTGACGTGTATAACCCAGCTGCTAAATAAAATGTGCTTAAGGGGACACAGCTGTCGAGGTGACTATTTACATTAAAATAAGTCCATGGATACAGAACAAATGTCTAAAGACAGAAACAGTGTACAGCACTTTGTTTAACCCTTGAATTTAACCAGGTCATGAAAATTCGCAACATCATTTATAGGCTAAAGGTAAGTGCATGGTGTTTTCACCTTATGATTTATTTCTTCCAATTTGTCTAGTCTTGGAAAAATTCTGATTTTCTTCTGCAAAATGGGCAAACTCAGAGGAATCACATTAAAGAGTAGAGTTCACATGTCAGAAAGGACAGCTGATTTTTCAAAACAACTCTACTTGAGGAAAACACAGAAAATTTAACTCCATTTCCTGCACTCCAAACATGTGCAGTGTGATGATAAGCACAATCTTTGATGCAGCAGAACTGAAAATATTACTTGCAGAGAATTCACAGACTTGGAGAGTCAAAGAGAGATTTTTACATTTTTTTGCCTTAACCTACACAGGTTGCCAACTCCCTTCCACATGAAGCTGAGGATACCAGGTGTTACCTTTAAAACACTAAATAGTGTAAGAGCTCTGTTCTGTAAGAGTTAACTGTATTCTAAAATACTTTAGGATGCTGCAATTCATAGGCCACATTTTAAAATGTTTTATAAACCATGACCATAACCCAGCTGACTTGAAAAGCACCATGCCAGCTGCACTCATACCTTGGAATAACAGGGGCCAATGCAAGGTTTCTCCTTACTAATCAGGAATACTAGGCCAGAGGACACCTTGGATCTAGCACCATAATCTAGATTCACATTTTTACAGTCAGAAACATTTACTTTGTTCAGCAAGTACGTGTGAGGCCCAAGCTGTAAGAAAAGGTGTGTGCAAGCAAACCCTACCAAGAATTGTGCAGAACCCAACAGATATGTGGAGAAGGTTCAGTTAGTCAAAGGTTTTTTTTTTAGCCTTTACCAGACAGTTTAATTTGAGTAGTTACTATGACACAAGCATTTTTAACTATTAGGATTAAGAGCTGAGGATATATTTGGGAAAAAAAAAAAGGTAGATAAATAATATGTTTTTAAATCAATGGAGCTTGATAAGATTTCCCATGAAATGTTCAAGAAACTAATCAACTTAATCTTTAAAATGTTAGTGAATATTTTTTAAGATCTGTGGGCAGCAGAGGAAATGCTAAGGACATGAAAAGGAAAACTTATTTTCAAATACTTTCAAAACCAAGGAAAAAAAATCTGTAGAATTACTACCTAGATTTTACTACCCCAAAGGACACTAGCAAAAGTGATCAAACAATTAATTCACAATCATATGCAACACAATAACATGGAAAGGAACATCCAACATGAGTGATTCTGTTTAACCAATCCTATTTCCTCTAATAACAAATGCCTTTTGTACTACACAGGTGAAAAGAGGAGGAGAAAGATATCCTGATGAAATTCTCTAGGTATTTTTAGGAGCAGCATGGCCATCCTCACCAATATGGGACTCACAGGCAGCAATACCATCCATGAGAGCTTCCAACTGGGCCTGACAAAAATAAACCACTGCATATTGTGTGCTCAGTGATGTTGTCTCCCTCTGAGGACTCCAAGCCTAATGAAATGAACATAAGGTGAATGAACTTCCAGACAGCTGTTCTCTCACAGTGGATTTATTATTGTCATGTTAGGAAGAGAATTTGGTAGAGGGGGAAAGATCTGGTCAGTATCAAGTGCAATTTAATAATTTGATTCAGAATTTATAGGACTGACTAAAGAGAACACTTAAAAATTTGTCAAATGACAGGAAGCTGGAAGTCCTTCCAGGCACCTTGGAATACAGAATTAGAATTCAAAATACTATTTGGGAGCAAGAGAAACAGTCTGAAATTAACAGGATTAAATTTGTTTCAAATAAGTATATCATTAGGAGGAAGAGATCTAATGCATGGATGAAAGATGAGGAAGAACTTAGTAGAGTCCCAGAAAAAGATCTAGATTTCAGAAAGAGTCACAAATTCACTGTGGGTCAAAAATGGCAAACTACTGCAATCAAAGCAAATATCAAATGCTTTATGTGGCTGAAAGAAATGGCAATACATTCTGGACATGAATGCAAGATAAAGGAGGTTGTTATTCAGCTCTGCCTGTGAAAAGGAAAAATGGGAAAAAGCTTTAGCTAGACTGGGTATGTACTGCAGGGCCTGAGAAAGTTGGAAAGGTCTGGGATAAAGCAGGAGCCCAGCATGGACATGAGAACTGGGGTTTTTACCTGCATTAGCTATCCTAGGTGATTGTAAAGCACACTAACTGAGAATGTCACTCAACAGCAAAAAACACATTTTACATGAGCCTATATTCATTGTAACATAATGGTCATCTTAGTTAAATATAAAAACCAGGTTTGCTTCATCAAAATTGTTATTTCTCTCACTGCATCCTGAATTACTCATTTAAGTATTGTACTTCTGGGTGCCTCCAGGTACTGTGGTTAACCTCTTAGAATGTTGACAAAACACTGGGGGGTTTTACCTGTCAATTTGAATTCATCCATTTCCAATATTTGCTCAACATCAGCAACAGCAGCTGAGGTGTTTGTAAAGAAATACTTTGACTTTTTTAAACTAGAGAGAACAAAGAATGAAGACCTGAAGTACTGTGGACACTAAATATGAAAAACTGCCTAGAGAGGTCTATCCTTTAGTTCAGAACTAAGCTAGCTTTTTTCTCTAACGTGACTCAAGCTATGCTCTAAGTCCTGTAGTTAATTACAAAAACATGCTCTGTTTGCTCTCTCCATTTTCACTGCTGGTTTTGCATTGTCCAAACCATATAAAAGTATGCAGTGATGTCACCATATGTATCATGGACAAGAAAAAACCAGATGAATACTCTATAAACACTCTTCGTTCTTGAAACATGTAGCCTAAACAAAGGACTTCCTCCTCCTTCCTTCGGAGAAACATGGGAAGAAGGAGAACTAAGAACTAAAATGAGGGCATTGAGTATCAGCACACTTCCACTGGACTTTGACATTAGGAAACACAGAATTTTAAGTCAGTGGTGAAAAAATGGAGAACTCCAGTTTTAAAGGATAACAATAATTCATTTTGCAGAATGATTTTTTACACTAAACAACTTATTTCTTAAAAAAACTTCCTGACATGCTACATAACTATCTTCATTTTTCCTTACAGCAATATTTTCTGGAGAATAAGTGAATCTATTAGAAAAGCACCTTTTTCTGGCTTTATACTACCACCATCACTATGTCCACCACAAGATCTAAAATAAAATCAGTGATTCCAAACTCTAGAACATTCTAACACGTGGAGTAATTTTAAATATCTAAAAACTCCCCAATTATTCTGTACCTTTTTAATTCAGTTGCTTAATGCTGCAGAAAAAGAGATTTTTGGGGACAGATGTAAAGACAAAAGAACAAGATAAAACCTTTAGTGTTAAGAAGACAAGAGAAAGAATGAAAGTTGGAAGATGAGAAAAAGGTTTAAAAAATGTAGTAGGTTACAGCAGAAGGAAGACAGTGCTTTTGAGAACTGTAAAGGGCAGAGTCGTAAAAACTGCAAACTGCACTGAAAATGAGACATTGAGAGCTCTTAGTGTGATGCAAAGAATAAACATCATTAATGTAATGTCAGGCAACACAAGGACACAGTGCCCAACTGAGAAGCAACCAAAATTTAATAATAGTAATGATTAGGAAGTCAAGATATGAACCTACAGTGAGATCCTATTAGCTGTGTTATACATATATATGACATCATATATATATCTACACATGACTTCATGTTAAATGAGAGCAACAAGCAAACACAAAAACACAGAAGAGAGAACAGAGCATGGGCATGCAAGCTTTCTCTGAAGAGTCTGCCTCAGGAAAGGGAAAACTAGTGTGCAGCAAATTAAGAGAGATTTTATTCAACCTTTTAATGAGACAGTCAAAAAAGAAAAAGGAGTTATTCAATCAAAGGTAGAATTAGGTTAATTAAGCCAGACAACATTGAGCACATGGAATGAAATCTCTGCCGGGTGAACCTGAGGGCTCAGCAGTGCCAAGGGACACTGGCAGGACGGCAGGACAGCTGGCACAGAGGGAGGGTGGATTCCCCAGCATGATCCCTCGCCCTGGCCCGGGGAGACAGGAAATGCAGGTGGTACCAGAGGAAAAGGAATGGCCAGCTGGGGGCAATGAAACTCCAGGAATCCTGGCTGATGCCAGAGCAAGAAAACAAATGTAGCTCCACTAAAACTGCTTGCCAATCTGTCCATCATCCCCTTCCTATTCTTGTGTCCAACTCCACAATTCCTTTGGGTTGGCCACTGCCTTCCCCACCACAGGAAAAACATTTGGTGTCTGTGCTGTTCCCTCTCAGCATCACACACAGCATTCAAGGACTGCTATATTTAAACAGTGAGCCGAAATAAAGATGTCTGAACTGAAAACAACAGCTATTCTCGAATAAACCCATACATGGAAACTTCAGAGTACAAATGCTGATCTTATCAGTTAAATCTCCTTGGAATGTATGAGGATGAGGATACCTGCATGTGAAATTCCAAAAAACTCATTCAAATTCTTATTAATAGACACATCTCAATATTGCCACACTTAGGCTGTGGTGCTCTCTGTGCTACAAACACATGAGATATATTTGTAAATCTCCGATATGTTCCCTGGAAGAAAGGAAGGAAGATGAGGCCCTGAATAGAAAAGCACCTTTATTATTTAGTCTTTGTAACATTTATTGTGATGTCAGCCATACAATTGAAGTGAGGCACGCAATTACAGTCACTGAAATTAAAATTTGTTTTCTCAGATTCTTGTAGACAATTACCTTGTATTTATTTGAAGTTAAAAAAAAGTTTACTTGAAGGTTGTTCAGTTTAATAAAACTTCATCTCTCTTTAGGCTACCTGCAAGAGCTCCACCATGCTGAAATCCTATAAATGAGACTGAAAAATGGTGTTTTTCAGAACCGGAACATGTATAAAGCTCGCTCAAGTACAGGAATTTCACAGCAGAATAAATACAACTTTCAAATATCAGTGCATTCATCTGAGACAAATAGCACAGAGACACCATCATCCCTCAGTTTATAGCTGCCAACTCTGACACTTCAAGTTTCATTTTCAGATCAACCCAGTGGCCCCATAGATGCAGTTTAGAGTGCACATGAAGCACCCACCCTGTTCAGGTAATACCTACTGCAAACACAAACCACACACCAATCTGCAAGCCCTTTCCAAAACCCTTTTTTCCTGGAAATCTATTGAAGAGCTTTTACTGCCAAATGCCTTCTCCTACATGTTCCTGTTCCTAATCCTTAACTTCATATTTCAGTGTTACATGATGTATCTTTTATTCACAGTCAGACATTTTCTAAAATGAGGTATGTTCCTAGAATTCTGTAATTTCACATCATAGCAAATTTCCTCAGGTAATGCTTTTCTGAAAGCATCACTAGAAATAGATTTAGTATATAAGTGTAAAACAAAAGTCAATGCCTTCCTCAGACAGGAGATGTACAAGAGGTCTCCAAACATCCTGAAGATGTTAGTACTGCAGGGGAGCTGCACATGGACTACTAAAGCACTTTCTTTTATTTGTTGTGATTGTGCACATCGAGCCATTAGTCTCAGTCAGTTGTCTCAGCTCTCTCCTCATCCAGCCAGTGCTGTTGATTATCTGGGCCACTGTCAGAGGGACATCAGAACTAGTCTGACAATTCACAGGCTGATGTTGAATAAGGACAAAACTCAAATGATGCCAGTGCACTTCAAGGGAGAAGTCAGTTTGTGTACTGAAAAGGATCTCTTCCCTTTTTATGCAGCACGAATTCCTACATTTGTTATACACATTACTGACACAGGAGCTGCACCAGCTCTGCCCTGGGACCTGCAGCTGAGCCCAAGAAAGCTTTGCACATGGGCAACTAGCCAGGGAATTGCAACCATTGATTTCAGACGTTACCCTTTCTGCCATTGCTCATTTTCTCAAAACCCGGTTATGGCAACATATTCCACACAGAAAAGTGTCTTGACTCAGTTCAAAAGCACAGGACATTACAGAATATAATCTTTACATTAAGTTCAAAATGAAGGTTGAATCTTTCAATCCCAAATAATTTGAACAATGTCTATTTGAGAGTCTCATCAGGATTACTCCACTTGTGAAAGTGTTGAAGCTGCCCTGACCTTAACTCAAAAGAGGTTTGCAACAGAGCATTTTCCATTAGAAATTCTTGTTCCACCATCTGCCTGAAATTGTCCAGAACCAATGACCTTCATAAAAATATAATAGAAGAGCCATCTTATTATGGAGACTTTGAGCAAAACGAGTCCCTCAAACACACAGACAGGAAAAGAGTTTGCTGTTCTGCTGGCAACTTAATATTAGTTTAGCTATTTTATGCAAGGATGCCCAAGGCATTTTGCTATTACCAATATAATAAAAATGTAATAACAAATTCATAGTAGGCCAAATAATTGGATAGGTGAATTCATTGACATTTTGCCTCAGGAGATACTGGTTGAATTTTACACCACTCAGAAAACTGACACCCAGACGATAAAGAATAATGCAGGGATCTGGGATTCAAAGGGCTCAAATCTGTTCCTTTTTCTGCTGGTAATGTACAGAAAGTGTCTGCACAGGTCTGTCTAATATCCTGTTCACAGTAACTGCCGTAAATGAAGAGCAAATTTTCCCATTTGGGGCTGTCTTTTCATATGAATGCACATCATTACTAAACATCACAGAAACAAAGAATGGTATGAAAAAGCAGAATTTGTTTGTGTCTACCAGGAACATTTGTGAGTATCAGAGCAGCATGTGGCTGTGAACATAAAGCAGTGTGACACTACAAGAGAGAAATATGTGTTGAGCACTTGGTGCTATTTCTGGCTTACTCAAAGCTAACGTAGATCCACTTTCATTCATGCTAAAAATAAAAACAATAACTAATGGGTTTTTAAAATAACCATTACTTTAAAATTAGGATGCTAACATTCTTCACAGAACAATTAAAGAACACAGTTCACTGGAAAGGATTTAAGCAAATGAAGACAGAGAAAGAGAAATGTACTTTAGTGTTTGAATTTTAGCCTGAGTTATGTCTAGATACTAGTATTCAGTACTGACTAGTGAACCTATATGTGAATTTGCTATATTTTTTTCCACTGAAGTAACTCTCCGTTGGCATTCATGAAATTTCTGCCCTTGAGTACTCAGTAGAATTATTTATCTGCTTAACTGCTTGCTCTGTTGACCTGGATGGCACAACAAAAAACTTCACAAAAACCAAACTTCTAAATAGGAAAATCAGCACAGTCCAATACATCTCACATTAGAAAACTACTCAAATGTTCTAAGGTCTTTTAAGAATAAAATTCAGAGTCACACTTACAATTCTCAAAAAAAAAAAAAACAACAAAGTTTCCAAATGATAACCCAAAGCAAGATAATCAAATTTTAAATTATACTGATAGCATAAAGCAAAACAAGACATATTTTTTCAAGTGTATATTTTCATGTCAATTTACTTTATTTCTTCAGGATTAAAATCATGACTACTAGTCCATACTTCTTCCATCAAGCAAACCATGCATTATTTCCATATAAAAATATCCATTGGTCAAAACTTCAAATTGCCAACATGCTTTAATTTACTAACTCCAGAGCCATTTTACAAACAAAATGGGTAACAGCTGATTTTTAGTCCAGGCTTACTGTTTGATAAAACTACTGAAACATGTTAATTGTTTATCTCTAAGGCCTGGAGGAAATACTGTATCTACTCTTGGTTTTTCCTTTGTCAGTGTCCACCTCTTTCTTTAAATAAGAAACCCTTTTTAACCTTTGATTTTGTTTAGGAGTTTGGGAATCAGAATGGTAAAACTGTATTCCTAGCTAAGATTACAACTCCACCATGACATTTCATCAAGATTTATTTATTCTATTAAAAGGATTCCAAATGCATTTGAAAAATCAAACTTAAACTGTGTCTGATCTGATCCTGAAAGAAAAGCTGCATCACCACATTTCCTTACAGTCTCTAATTAGCAGGGGAGAAAGAATTTGAAACACTCAACCAATTCAAAAGCTACATGGTTGAAAATAAATGAATTGCTGACGACCTGGGAGAGTCTGTTCTAATGCTGATTCCCCACCAAGAACTCACCAGCTGGATAAAGCTTCAGAATCTCCTGTGATTAAAATGTTTAGGTTATGTCTTAACTTACAAACATGCATTTTAAAGCACCCTGCCCTAAAAGATTTAATTGATCTGTCCCTTGTCCAAACAGCAGTCCCCACTTTCTTGCGTACTTTGGCATAGGTTGGGGGTGTTAAACAGTACCTTTCATGCTCCTCTCCTCAATCAACACATAACCTATTAAAAACATCTCAAAGTCCAGCCTGGCACCTCTCCCAAATGCTCTAATCAAAGAGATTTTGTTCAGGTTTATCCATTCAGTGTCAGCTTTATTTTTGTTAGTTTTTTATGGTGATTTTTGTCTCTAGTAGCTGTAGAGACCTCAGAATCAAATGGGCCACTAATCTAAACTCTCCAGCCAACTATTTATGCAGTTCCATATCTTATTAAAACCTGTATGCAAAACTTTGGCTACATTCCACAGCCTGCATGTACCATTTCATTTGCAACAGGTCAGACATCCCAAATACTTCCCATTCAAGTGGGGTACAAAGAAGTTAAATAAAATGAACCTATGCAGACAGAATTGCAAAAAATGTGCCAATTTGGTGGGTTTATTCATCCCTCCATTTAAAAAAAAAACAAGGTATGTAAAAGCTCAAAGGCTCTAAGGAATCTGTTGCCCTGAAAACAAGGCAATAATAGAATTCAGAATATCTCATTTCTAAGCCATGATCTTCAATACCTTTTATTTGTTCAAATATTCTGTTCTTTAAGCATGGAGCAGATTTCATGTATGCAGTGTTTGCAATCCACAGAATTTAGAAAAGACAACATTTGAGTGAAGCCAAGGAGCAGAACACATAAAGTGAATGGTGAGAAGTTTTTCATGAACAAAGTTCCTCAACACAAACTCCCCTGACAAATTTTTATTCATCTTTGCAAGGTAGATCACAGTCACCATGTATCACAGTGGAACTTGCATGAGAAATTGCTCTAAAAAATATACAGGTTGTGGTTCCAGGCTCCTGAATAAAGCTTAGGAAAATGTGTATATAGATCTCCACAGGATCTTTGGCAGGAAACAGATCATCAAAAGACAACACTGAGAAACTTTCTGCAAAGCAGAAACTCCTTTTCGGCTTGGAAACTACATATATCAAATAATTATTCCAAATATCGACCAACAGTGCTGCTTGCTTCAGACACAGCGGGACAAGGTCTTTATGCCAGAATTCGTAAACTCAGATCCTGAGGTTTTGCACAGATATAGAACAAATATTTAATCTCCTGGAATTTTTTGACAAATACACTTCACAAGGCCAAATTCTCCACCTAGTACTTCCATGTCTGTTCATCCAGGAATTTTTTTGGCACAGTTTAAGGCCACTGGACCCTGCTATGTACCTGGTTTCTCACCCTCTTTCAAAAAGTTATACAGAAACATCACGTGTTCTTTCTGATTTTGTTTTTCCCTGCAAATAACAAGCAGAGAAAGGCCTTGAGCTGGCCTCAGATACTCCACGTGCTGGGCAGCTGGTGAAGCAGAAAAAGATCCCAGACCTTTCATCACTTTCTGCTGCAATCCCTGCATCCTGAGGGGATACAGCTTCCAGTGCCTCCATCCCATCAGGAGGTCACACTGCTAAGTGATACATGAGCTAATGAGAAATTCAGTCTCCTGACACACAATCTTGTCCTAAAGGTTTGTTAATGTCACAATATTATTAAAAAAATATTTAATGTGGAGGATTCAAATGGTTTCCCCCATCACTACCCTTCCACTATGAGTATGTGGTGGCAGATTTGATTTCTAGACACTCTGAGCTCAAATCAAATTTAGGCAGCTCGTGAGGGCAATAAGGTTAAAAGGTGTCAGGACTTAGTGAAATTACTTATGGAAGTGGCAAACCCAAATACAAGTAAACAGAAAAGGTCACAAATTAATATGCTTTTCACAGAAGACTCTCAGAGTATTCCCAGCACATAAAGCTAAGTACATACTTAAGCCTTTTCAGGATCACAGCTGCATCCTGACATAAAACAGAAACAATGTCAAAAGATAAATAAAAAGGAAGTTAAAACTGCAGCTATTGCACTTTGGTTTGTATTTAATATATGCTTCATAATGGTTGTTCATCATCATGAGCAATTAATGAACAGTAATTGCATTTCTCTCCAAATTACTTACTAATTAATTGAATTTACAGTGGACATTAATATGTGAACATTGGTTAATCTTCCATTGCAGCAGTGTAGTAGTATCTTTTAAGATATATCTTCACCTCATTTTGGATTAGTGAGCCATGATTTTTTAATAACATCTACTATAAAGGGTTCTTAATTTCTGAATAGTGCCTTTTAAGCAAAAAACATATGTAAATATTTAATAACTAAAGTACAACCTGTAATTAATATAAATAAAAAAGTGTAAAAACTAAATATGTAAAAGTCACATGAAAGATAAAGAATCACTACTTTTCCTTTTTTTTAAGTCTACAGAAGAACAATTTTGAAGTATAAAAAAATAAAGAAAAAGAAACATAATTTGAAGGCTGAGTAAAGGCTTAGTACATACTAGCACGAATCAAACCCACAAACTGAAAATTACCTGCCTTTACAGCCTACAACACTTCTCTGCAAAGCCCCTTCACTTCTTTGTCCCACATTCTCAATGTGACAAAACAGTTTGTGTCATTGAAAGTATTTACCTGGTGACCAATTTACAGATTAAAAAATTAGCCAAAACTACTTCGCATTCAAACACAAGAACATTTTGTTTGATAAAATCTCTTACTAACTATTATTTTACTATCACATAAACCTTTGAAGCAGGCTTCTGTTCATGTACTTCATAATGAAGAATGCAGTTCCCCCTCAACCCTTTCCAGGCAAAGTTCTTGTAGAATAAGGCTTCCCATCAACAACTGATAATTACTAACCCAGGCACTTCCTTCTGCCCTCTTACTCCTTCAAAATGTCAAACGTGCAATGTAAAACTTGAGCTCTACATTTACATACCAGGGGGAAAAATTCTGACCTATTATATGCAGCTTGGGCTATTTGCTTTTCCTCTGCCCTGTGCAAGTTTGCATTTTCATCTGTTATCAAGGGAGCAATGACCCCTATCAATTTTTCACTTACTGTGATAGCATCACTGCCATGCACCATCTATGGACTTTCTAGATTACAGGCATTTTCAAAGCTTTTCTCCATCAAAATAGAAACAAACTGTCCAAGGGGGCAGCAGACCATAAAATCCCAATCTGGACTATGCGCAGTTTTCTAAATGGCAGCAGAAAAACAGAAGCTGGAAATTACAATATCCCAGCACTTACAGTAGCCAGTGGAAACCATCCAACCAATATCCTGGCAGCTGAACACGCTCAAGGCTGCTGAGGGAACACAAGGTACTGCCTAGAGAGCATTACAAGGTGTTCTGAGCTGATCATCAAATGCCTGACAGTGTTCTCACAAGCCTGGCTTGCCTGAGTTTATTCTGTTCACCCACACAGGCTCAGACTGGCTGAGGCAATGCAGAGGAACAGGTGATAAATCAGCTGCAGAGAGCAGCAGCGTGGGGCTGTGGCAGGGAAAACTCTAGTGCCACACTCCATGCTAAAGGGCTGAGACATGTGCCTGCTCTGGGCTCCTCCGTTACTGCTATAAAGTAATGAAATACATAAACCCTCAAAATCCTATTTTATTTAAACAATTAAATAAAAATAAATGGAACTTTGAGGAAAATTCAAAATACTGAAAATGCACAGGAATGCACTCTTAAAGCCTCTGGGCTCAACCAGAAAGTGTGGCTGGGTTTTGAGCAGAAGTAAACAGAAAGTCACCTGTCCCTGTGTCATCGACCTACTACAGCTGCCGTCTTCTCCACTCAAAAGCCAATCTAGAAGTCAAGAAAGGGCCAGAGGACATTTCTGCTTCAGGGAGAGTAGAAGGAGTTGCACATTAATAGAAATCCTCCAGCACTTTTTAGTCTAGCAAGGGCAAAACACAAATGCAGAGCAGCTGTCAGAGTCAACCCCAGGATCTTCACCAACTCTTCAACATCTGATGCAACACTGAGTTCTGCCAGGGCAGGAGGCTTTCAACCTGCCCTGTCCTGCCTGTCTGCAGCACTGCCATCGCTTGAACCCTCAGAAAGCACCCCCAGGCTCTCTCCTAAACTTCCAACATGTCATGGCACACCAAAAGGATTTGGAGTGGCATCATTGCCACAGCAGGGAAGCAAGAGCTGAAGTGAAGGATTTGAGCTGTGGCTGAGCAGGCAGTGCCATGCAATCTCAGGGCTGAGAGGAGCTCTCTCAGGCAGGAGAGCTGTCAGCAGGATTCCCCTTAACCTCAGCTATCCCTAGGGAATGCCACCCCTCCCGAGAGCTCTCTCTGCTCTCTACTGTAGCTGCAGCCCCCAGGGAATCCCCTTTGTGTTTGTGTCTGATCCCTCGAGACTGCAGAGGGACTCCAGTGTTCGTGGGATCCATTGGGCTGCAGGGCTCAGCAGAGTTTAACACCAAAGCCATCTAAGCACAAACAGTTACTAGAACTTACTTAGGAGCAATGCAATTACTTAAACATGTATACTGTCAGCTGTGGAGTTTTCTTGGCTCTCTAACCCAAGCTGTAGCACTGTTGGTTACCTTTATTATTACTAATACCTTTATAATTACTGTGTACTCATTACAAATGAAATGTGATCCTGGCTACATTGCCACTTCATGAATTTTAAACATCATGAATTTCTAACCCTCTGCAATGCATTTTCTCTATCCATAAGCCAGAAATAAAAAAAAAAAAAAGTATTTTGAGGACTTTGGACTTCAGATACAAGCATTCCATAAAAGTGATCTGTCATTCATTATTATCATCACTATGATCTGGCCAACTGTGAAAATTTCAATGGCAATCAAAATGTAGAAGATATTTTTGAACATTTAGAAGATATATTTTATTAATTTAATCATAAAAGCCTAGAGAAAAAAGTTTCTAATAAAAATGTATAATATGCACAAACTTAAGTTGTACAAAGAATATAATTTTTAACTGAAGAATTCCAGTCCTCTTTTTAAAAAGAAAATTTTCTATGTGACATTCAGAAACAGAGCATTTAATCTGAGTTTTAATTTTGACATCCCTATTAAAATTTGAAGCATTTGATTTTTACCATCAGAGTAAATATGTTTCTCTTTTTAAGACTGCATGTATATCAAACAGACAAAATCAGAAACATGAGAAAGAATGATTGTAAGCCAAACAAAACATGTGTTTCTCTGGACTATATTTGTAACATTATAAACTAATGAAGAACAAATACAAATTGAAAAAGTCTTTGACACTGAGCAGTGCTCCAAGTGTTTTAGAAAACAGTGGAATTTTGCATCCATAGGCAATGAGCAGCCTGTCCTTTCAGCTCTGAGCACCTCACTCATAAAGCTCAGTAAATCTGGGCTAATCCAGGAACAGCTCCATTGTGACACTTCAAATCAGGCTACTGACAAGAATATGCTATTTTTGGATGGTGGTAAACCTAGTATTCTTTTGCTGTATATGACAATAAAACAAAATCTACCAAAAGAATTAAAAACATTATTTTAACTTAGGAACAAGGCAAAAGTATTAGAGAAATATCAAATGAGTGATTTTTGCCTACTGTAGACAACTAGAAAAGGTTTGCATTTTCTAAATTTAAAAAAAAAATCTATAGCTTCAAAATTTTATATCTATATTCAATTTTTTTGTGTATATTAAAAATAACAAGCAGAATCCTCAAAAAATTGCTAGTAGGATTGGGGATTCTTAACAAACTTTTAACTAGCAAATATGGAAACAAAGTGAGTAGAAACATTATGAAAACAGATAAATTCTGCTGCATTCTATTCTTTTTGTAAGAAAGCCATTCCCTTCAATATCCTCAGCTTGCCTTTGAGGATATTCTAAAGTACGTAGAGTGGGGAAGCTGCAGAAACTCAACATTTGCAGTTAAAAATGCATCAGCATCATAATTCTATGATATAAAAAAGGAGGTTTTTTTCATTTGACATACAAGAGAAAGATGCAAGAGTAAGATTTCCCACTCTGAATTAAGTCCTGCTTTTCAAAGGTAGCTAAAGGTACTCATAAGTGACATTGTGACTCTCAAAAACAGCAACCACTGCGTAGAACTCCTGAGAACTTTTAAAAATGTCACTAAATGCACACAAAATGACTAATTAGGCACTGTGCAGAACAGTGAACATGTTAAGCATTTGTAATTCCTAACCAGCAGCACAAGTGTTGTGCACAGCACAGCTGGGAAAGACTGTCCATGGTAATGCCAGCCCAGGGTCAGTGAGGAACATTCCCCTCACCAGCAGCCCTTGAGAGGCAGCAGAGGGAAGAGAGTTTGTCAGGGAAAGGGAACAGGGCAAGTCAACACTGTGTCACAGCCTTATCTGGTGCACTTTTGGCTTCTGATTCCTAAACAGACACAGAGATGCCCAAACCATTTTGAAAAGCTGATCAAAACTTTAGGCAGTAAGGTGCAGCTGTTGGTATCTTCATTATATTACAGTGAGATCACACAGAATGGAGTGAAGCTCTGCATACTCAACAAAAAATATCCCCAAATTATATTCACTTTCTTTCAAGACATTCCTTGCACATTGGGAACACACTTTATGGTTACGTCTGTGCTCCATATTCAAAACCCAGCCATGCACAGTAGAAATCAGTTCAAAATATAAGATTAGATGACACACTAAGAGCCAGCAGCCTGTCATCTCATTCCCACACTCAACCTGTACTGCATGGAAGTGCTCAAAGCCATGGTTGAGATTCTCACACTGCACAGTGGCACTTCAGCCTGCTGACATCCACCAGTGTCACCACTTCTGTCTGCACCCTCAGGTCCAAAACTTGAGGGAAATGGAAAGCGTTTGAGGACTTTCCTATTTAGGCATTTCTTCATAAGTCTTACAGGTGGAAGAGAAAAGATAATGCTCTTAGTGAAGAGATCTGATCTAAGTAGGATGCTGTACTCAGGTGTGTTATTTCACAGCCAATGTCATGTGTTTGAAGGGCCTGGCATTGGTTCCTCCTTTATTCTGTTTTGTGACTGCAGTTAGTCCCAGTGTTAAATGTCTGTTTCTTGCAGAAGATGCAATCCAAAAGAAATTGGAGCCAAATCACTGTTTTATAACAAAAACTGACTAAGGTGCAAGGTTTATTCTGTGCATAAAACTTTCCCTAAACTTGTACGAGATGAGAAGTTACCACTCAAAAAGAGAAGTATCAACAGAATGCTCTGAGAGTCTTGCTCTCTACAGAGTGCAATGACTTCACAAATGCCCACCTGAGCTAACAACTAAAAAGATGGCAAATCTCCACCTGCATTTAATGTGAAGTAATCCAATAATGCTTCCAACTTATTCAGATGTGGGAGGACAAATGGCAGAACTTGCACTTCTGCTATTACAGACACTTTTACATTCTTGAGAGGAACTGCCTTAGCTGCATCCCTGGGGATTTTCACCTGGGTCCCAAGGGAAGCATTAGCCATTTAAATGTCACTGAAAAGAAAGGCTAATGAAGTTTACTCACTAGCATGACCTTCTAATGTACATAATGCCTTATTTATTGCTCAGTTTGATTTTTCACTTTACCATGCATCGCTCTTAATCATCATGAAGGTTTATAAATGAAAAGCAAATAAAACTCATGTGAAAATAAAGTCTGAAACCAAAGTGTTTCAGAAACATGCAAGAGGACAGATGTAAAAAACCACACTGACAGTATTCCTGTATAGGTAACAAGAGCAATTTTACTTCTATTAATTAAGCTAATGCTTTAATTAAATAATGGTGACATAGTCAGACATAGTCATGCAGACATATTCATCTCCTTCAACCAATTAAAAAAAAAGCTTTATGAGTGTTAACAACAGAAAATCAAATCAAATATGAATATTAACATCTTAATGTGCATGTAAAGTAATTTATTAATAGATTAAAATTTTAAAAAGCTGTTCTAATTAGATGCAGCAGTAAGCCCTCTGATATGCAAGCAGTGCATTTGCCTTAGTGTATTAACTTCTATTAATGTTATTTTAATGTATGCTTTGAACCAGAGATTATGAGCATCAGTTCTGCAGAAAGTTTGCTTTCAGGAATATTCTAATGGTAATCACCAAGGAAGCTTTTCTAGCTGAATACCACAGTACAACACATGCATCATCTTCCTTTTTATTCCAGGCATCTTTGTAGAATTGCTCTACTGACCCAACAAACCCTTCACCTCTCTGGGGCCATATTCAAAGGACAGCTCAGAGAATATTTGGCCAGTGAGAAATGGGAGACAAAGGACTTGGATACTTTCAGAAATTTGCTAAAGTAGAGTAGTAGGATGGAAAACTAAAGCAGCAGAGTACCCCATCTTCCCCAACGAGCAAGCAGAACACAGAAAACACCCACAAACAGATGGGAACTGGCATAAAGGAAGCTAAAGCCTCCTACCTGTAACATCTTACTCAGTTGTTGATAACTTGTAATACTAAGGGATTTGTTTAATGTTCCAGGAATTTAGAGATTTTTCAGCATGTTTTAAAAATTTATCTTGGGATAATAGGATTTTTAAAAGTCATAAGGCATCTCTTTGACTTGTCAGAATATTTAAAAGCAATTAAAAAAATCAGGCACTAAAAAGGGAAAAAATATCCCAAACAATATAAATCCCACATCAGAGAAATTATAGTAGTAGCATTATATACTAATACTTAAGGATTTGGAAGTATTCCACAGCCCAAACTCAATTTACAAATTTAATGGAACATTTCTGCATTCCAAGGCTGCCAAATTTACATGCATCTCAAGGATTCTATATGCTTTCATCACAGAGCACATCATAGGAGATAGCATAGAAACTTCATATTTTCTCTACCCTAGAAGAAGTAGAGGCAAATAAATTTAGCTTTTTTGCAAGCAAATACAATTTATTGAACTGTAAGCAGAGCAAATAATTTCGTTATCATGCTATTTAAATGGGGAAAGGGAGAAATATTTTTAGGTAGCCAATATTTCAAATTATTCATAATTTCATTTTAGCTTAATTGTAATTACTGCTTTACCTAATACTAATTTTCCTGCCAGCTGGAAAGTAAAATTGATTGATGCTACTGGGTTTTTTTTTAGATGTCTTAAGTACTCCAGAATGTAAAGAACATCACAAATCTATACCAAAAAGAGTTCTGAACACAGAAAATTCTCCAAGATCTAATATGATTAACCCAATACCCTCAAACTTGTGTTATATCAGTACATGTTTGAGTTGCAGTTTTCAACAGAGTATTTGTTGCTAGGGGAAGGAATACTGACATCCTGATCTCCTGAAGATGAGTGGAATGGTTTTCCTGCCAGCAGGCACTTTAAATAAGTTATACAATAATACACTGCTGTTGTCAAAACCTTTGCATTCATTTCCAAACATTCTTACAGTGAGAGTTTTGTTAGACATCTACTTTCTATCTTGGAATAAATACTGCTAATAAAGACCCACTTAAACCAATCCATACTTAAAACAACTGAAATATTAAGACTAACATTTCATAACAGAGATTAGTAAGGCATAAACCTCTTTCAGAAGGTCATCTTGTACAAATCCTACTCATTTAAAGAGAAATACTACCTTTGAACTGAAAAACAATTTGGCTTGAGTAACCAGTATACACTCCAGTTAGTATGGAAATTTAGTCCACCATTTACTGCTCATGTCCGCCATGGTTTGAGGAATGTTACCAAGCAGAAACAGCTCAGAAAAATCAGGTTTGAGTGTCTCATTAGCCCAACACCTGAGTGCACCACACTCACATTTGTTCTTGAATGCACCTGGGTGTCTCCAGGGATATATCTCAAGTATTTCTTCCAAGGGATAAAAGTGGCTATACCTGGTTTAGGATGAGAGACTGTCAATTGGAAACACCCTGGGCAGAAACTGGTCACAACAGCAGATAATCGAAATTCAGTGAGTCTCCCACATCACTTTGATGGATTCCTGCAAACACTTTCAGCTTTGGCTAATTCTACCCTATCCTTTCTCAGTTACTTCACCAAGAAATTCCCAAACTCTTCTTTTAACATAGCTGAAAATATATCTCTTGGTAACAAATAATTGATTCTCTATTTACTTTCAGCTCTTACAGCACAAACCAGCTTAATGCAACAGCCACACCTAACATTTCCTTAAGCCACACATGGACATTATTAACTTCACCAGCAGACAATTTTTCCTTTCAAAACCATAGACTGCCATGAGTAACAACATATTAAAGATAAGGGATGTCCATTATACCTTAGATTCCCAAAGTATTCTGCATTATTTGTACTTTTGTGTGTGGTATCACATATAATAGTGGCACCATAATCTTTGATTGGTTTTAGCTGCTAATGGAATGGTAGATAAAGAGTCACAGGCATGTGGCAAAACCCTCTAAACATAAAAAGCATAGAGTTTAAACTGTAAAATCTTCAGAAGTCAAATTCATTCTTGCTACATCATACCAGAGAATGCAAAATATGTTCACCTCTGATGCAAGACCAGTGATTGTAGGAGACAAATCAGTTGAGTCAGATCTATGCTGATTATAAGATACAGTATGTGATGAAGAAAAGTATGAAAAGAAGTGCTTCGATTTGAAATACTTGCTGGGACAGTAAAATTTAAAAGCTCTAATTAAAAATGTCTTTCTCTAAGGCACCAGACCATAATTTTTTTTAAAGAAAAGCATTTCTCCCTCAGAATTGGAGTCAACAAATGCCAATACTTCGGTGAAAGCCAGAAAATATGTAAACCAAAGGAATTGATGCAACACTGATTTTATGTACTTTCTTTGAGCCTTCCTTTCAACTTTGAAAGTGAAAGGAGTAAGAAAAAGAACAACAGAATTTACAAAGAAACTTCCTAACCATCACAGCTGCTGAAACAAGCAGCACCAATTCCATACATTTCACGCAGGACAGCACATTAGCACTTAGTGGATAAAAACACCTGAATGTAAGGAAAAACAGATTGAAATGATGCTGTACTACAAAAGGTAGCATGGATATCAGCAACCAAAATTGTTGTTTTGACACAGAAAACTGCAAAAGTATTTTTGCTGCATTTCACAGATGCTGGCAAGGTATTGAAATTTTGTAGTGACTCCCATCACAAAACAGACAAAATAAAAGCCACAGATAAATATCTGTCAAGACTGCAGTTGAAAGCTATAATCTTTTAACTTGTCAGTTTTGATGTATGGAAAGAAAAGGGGAAAAAAAAAAAGGACAGAACAGGAAAAGCATACAAAAAAACTAGGATTTGTACATTTCATTATAGTTCTTAAAGAGCAAGAAAGTTTCCTGGAGCTTTTAAATGCTTGTATCAATTGGGAAAATTTGTATGCCGCTACTAAAAAGGAACTTCAGCACTTAATTTCCCTCTGTCCTGCAAAAAAATTTGTTTTGGAATAAATTTGAATAAATCTGAATACAGATATGATTGTTGGAGGTCTTTGGGGAACAGAAAAACAAACAACAAAGCAACAGATTTTTAGCCAAAAAAAAAAAAAAAAGAATGATGGCCTGAGTTAGAAAAGACTTCCCACACAGACACAGTATGAGGAGAAGCAGCCCCAACAGTGTTAATAATCAGAGAAAAGACAAAAATGAGAGCAATATGCTTTAAACTAGAGATGCTGGGGGATACTGTTTAATGTTGAGCTGTGGAAAACCAGAATAGGGAAGATGGTCCACGAAGGACCCTGGAAAAAACATTGCTGATATATATCCAAGTTCTGTGCTGCAAGGACTTTATTATCAGGTGAATAGTATAAAAACAGTGTCAGAGCCAAGCACTGATGATTTCAGAGCAGGTGGAAAGATCTCCTGCTCAACACTGCCAAAGGCTACACAGAAGGCTCACTGGACCCACTGGCCAATCTGAGATGACATATCCTGCATTTCTTCCATATGTTCCCAAAGCAGAGGGAACCTGGTGTGTCAATTCATTTATAACTAGTCTACAGCATATTTTGCCAACTTTTGCTCTTTCAAGGCAGTACATTTTCAGAAATTAAAAAAAAAAAAACTTTACTGTGAGAAACTTTAATAATAGCACTTCACCGGCTGATTGAGCTGATCAAATCAATTCCTGTGCAATAACCAAGCAACAGCTCTCCAAATAAGCTGCAGAAATCAGTGAAGGCAGCTTGTGATGCAAGAGCACACAGACTCGGTAGAAGGGCGGGTTGAGTCTTGGCAGCACGGCTAATAAATGTAATTATAATGATAAAAGCTCACAAATGGCTTCATTCTCCACTGTCACTCACAGCACAACCTGCTATCGCTCACTCCTGCTGCACACAATGACCTTTGTCATGCTTGAGAAAACAGCTTCCCACTGTGATTTGACTCTTACTGAGTGGCCAGATGGGGCAGTTTTGCTTCATTATTTGTGTCTGTGAAGTGGAAATGCCAACAGAAAGATTCATTACTGTCAAGATCATCTCTGCAAAGCTCCCTTGATTTATTAGGGCATAAACTGCTGTACTGGCTGTAATGAGACATAAATGTTCTGTAAAGCCTATGAACTCAAGAAGGAAATACACTGCCATCAAGAGGCTCTGGGCCTAATTTATTAACAGCTCCTGTCATACAAGCAGCACTGACTGTGGCAGTAATAGGAAAAAAACCCCAAGAGATTTGCCAATGGCATGTTTACATAAAAGAATTTCTTCCATTTTTTCCTGAAATTTGCACAGTGCTGGCAGGTGAAATGCAACGGAATTGATGACTATGATAAAATATTAGCATCTCTCAGATTCTAGTTAATGTTGAGATTATGATCCAGATTTATAAATCATAGGATAAGGAAACTTAGGACTCAAGTTATCTTGAAGTGAGACAATTCCCTGTCCAACTTCAGAGTGTTCTAGATTTTTTTAAACCCCACCTTTTGCTAGACAGTCCAGATTCTCTTACATTTATATTTCTATCATGGGCCTTGCCTATTTCTGTAGTTGGTGCAGTACAACACTCCTAAAATATTACTACTGTTTATGACAACAAAGTGTCAAAGAAACACTAGAAACACTTTCACTGTTCATCCCTTAGGATTCTGTGTTTCTATCATTTACAGATTCCTCAGATAGTTAAATCAATGAAGCAAACAAGAACCAAAGCAAAAAAATTCTAACAATAAAAAAAACCAAAATAACAAAAACATGGCACAGCTAACAACTGGGGCCAAATCTGCACCCATAGTAAAGTCTCTTCTGCACATTCAGAAAGAATGTAACACATTATATTTACACTCAATCAACGAATTAGAGAATAAATTAAAACATCCAGTTCTAAAATTACACTTTTGTACAAAAGTTCCTTCTAAAATCTTCTTAATTTTTCATGTATCTCTTTTAAAGCTTAGAGATATGCATGCACAATATAGACTAATTTTTAAAAATCTCTTTTCAGAGTGTTGTTCCAAGAAACTTTTTGCAAGAAGCTATGCCACAAAAGAAACTTCCCTAGTGGGAATTATATCACAATCTGAGCAGTCCTACACAAGACAATTAAACCCACGTAGAACTTTTTACTGTTAAATCAGCAAAAGTAACCAAGGAAAATAAAAGCACGAAGATACCTGCTTGTGATGGCATGGTAATCTTGCCTGTGCTTCTGATTTCATAATCCAGCCTCACTCAGAGGGCAAGCACACTTTGTACTGGCACAGCTCCTGTGAGTAGCTCTGGATCATGTAGTTACTGTAGTGCTGTTAACACTTGATTAAATATTAATGTGGGAGTGAACACCAGGTTCTTTTGCCACTCAACAACCCATTAATAAGTCACTTTGGAGAAAGGAGGAAAAGACGTGTCTTTTGTTGAGCCACTTTCTTTTGTTAAGGCTAAATCTGTACATTAGTAGAAAAACCAAAGTTCATTAGTAGTGTTTGTACCATACCTATATGGCTTGCTTTACATTAATATTCCCTTATAGCTATTGAATGTTCCAACATGTAAAAAGCAGCAAAATAAACCATAACTAAACCAGGTGTTTATTTATCTATTTCTCACTAAATGATGGGAAGTTACCTAATGAAAAATGAAGCTTTAAAAATCCATGGGAAATGGCAACATTACCACCTCTTAGACCTGAGCTCAAGTTCAACTTTTTTTTCCCCCTTCTCAGCAAAAGCAGCTGTGGTAATTTACACAACATGAGCACTTTTCTGCTTGATTCCTCTCCTTTTTCCGAGAGCCCCTGGTGGTTTACATTGTGTACAGATCCTGTCTACCTCTGCTGAGCAGTTATCCTTACAGGTAACACTCAGAGAAGGGAGTCCCTACAAGAGCACATTTAACGTTGCTCTGGCGCAGAGTGGCACAACACTGACCAGAGTTCCCTAGATGGATCTGGGAGCTCGATGGAGGGATTCAAGAAAGGAATTTGCTAATTCCTTTAAAGGTTCAATATTTGTCAACTGAGAAGTATGTTCTGACTGGTTGCCAATGATTAATGACTGTCATCTGCTTGCCTGGGAGAAGAGGCACCATTTGGAGCTACTTTTGTGAAGGGGCAGAGGGATGAAAAGACATTCCATACATCCTTGCTGCTGTGTGACCAAAATTGGCCTGATGTCAGTCTAGCCATGTCTACTAACTTGGGGAAGGTATGTGAGGGTTTTGTAATTAACCAAATTATGATTTTGAAAACTCTATTTATATTTCCTTTTGCCAATGCAAGCAGAGCACAATCAAATGCTTCGTTTTGATATCCACTTTTGCATACAACTGAATATTGCATGTAAAACTGTTAAAACCATAGGGAAGCACCCACCAATCATATTGATCCAGTGGTTTATTAATTATCGCTTGCTGCACACAAATTCAGAGCCAAGTGCATTTTTCTGTCTGAAATGGCACAAACATGACGTACCATCAAGGCATCCTCAGATGTCTGGCTCATCTCTAGTTCCATACATGGCCTTTTAAGGAGAATTTAGGTCAGCTTAAATAAAACAGTTTGTTTCAAAATGGGGTGCCATATGTCAAAATGTACTTAGTCAGCCAGTATAAATTTTAGCCAAAAATTCAGTATTATCAGATATGGTGCTAAAATCTCTGTACTCTCAGTTTGCTCATGCTGTTTGTATACACATTTAAATATTTTCTACAAATGTGGGCTTGGTTGCTTAAATGCACCAAAACATTTTTTAAAAATTACTATCAAAGTTAATAGAATTATACTGGTATAATTTTGAGTTAAAATCATTTGCAAGAAATACCGCTAAGTTTCTACTATAGACTAAGTTCTGTCACCCTTTTCAAAAATATTCTAAACAGTTCAATTTGCTTTATAAATATTGTGGGTACTACTCACCATGAAATCCATGATAAGTCAGGGACATAGCCCCAGAATAGAACATCACTCCCATTTTGACAGGATGATGCTGAATAACACACAAGACAGTGCTATAAACTACCTCCAGCACAGAAAATGAAAACTTATTTCACAAGGCAGCTAGCAGGTTCTTTTGTCTTGGCAAATATTGCCCCCTGTGTAGGAGACAAAGCGAAAAGAAAACTACTATTGATCTCTACTTAGAGCTATTTTCCAAAGAAATTCCTCCAGGAGAGCTGAGCAGCCAGTATTGATGTATTGATCCCATCTCAGGCAGTGTGTGCTCACTGCCCAGGACAGCACAGCTGAGAGCACAGCTCTGCTGGTGCAGCCAGGTGCCCCAGCTCAGATCCTGGGTGTCCCAAATCTGGGCTCAGCAGAGACAGAAACACTGAATTAAAGCACTCTGAACACCTCTGGAGAGCAGAACCCACCAAAGCCATGAGGAGACAGGTTTACATCCTCATGGTTCCCTGCCTGAAGCACGAGGTGTGCTCCTGCTGCTGCCTCTGCTCCCAACACGGCACAGAGCAGCTGTGAGCAGGGCTGACAGCAAAGCACAGAACAGAGCTGCTGGGAGCATGAGGAGAAATGAACTTGGTCTCAGTAAAAGCCCAGAATGATTTCTGAAAGGTGGGCTGCTGATACCTTTCCAGCACAGTACAAGCCATAAGATCAGACTCAAATTCTGCTCTAGAAAACAGCAGGAATCTCAGACTAACCATATTCACTAGACATATTTTCTGGTTCCCACTCAAAACTACCAGCACTGCAACTGCAGAAAGGTTACACTGGTGCTACTCCCCCAAACTGGGCACTGATGAGGCACTGTTGTTCAATAGCAAGTGGCAAGAAATGGATGGACAGAAGGACAATCTAACCAGAGTCACTTTTGCACACAGGATGAAAAATTGATCTTCCATGAACTTCTGTGCCTATAAAACTTGATAGCATGAATATTTATTGAAAACTCACCCCCTAAATGTGATGCAAACTTAGCCAAAGCAAATGTTTACAGTTTTCACCCATTCCTACCACAGGTGTTTCAGTATTTAGACAAAACTCTCATTTTGTAAAAAATTCAGCCATTTCTTTTTCGCAGTAAGAGCAACCTCAATAAATGTACACTCAGTTAATTTCACTCTTAGAGATTAAGTTAATAGAGTAGACAAACTGTCTTAGAACATTTTTTTAGCAACAGTTAAGGATTGAGACTGAAATATGATTCATTGAAAGGCCAGTATTGTTCTATCTTTTGCTTCTTATACTTAGGAAACTTTCTTCATGGTTGCACTATTATCTTGCATTATTAAATCAACTAAAAAGCACAGAAACAGGCAATATCTGATACTACCTTAGACAATACAAAAATCCAAAGAATTTTCCATCAGAGGGTGAAATACTGAACCATTTGATTGACAAATTTTAGAAAAATTACTTTATTTTACAACTCCATCATATTTTATTCTTGCCAAGAGGACTGCCCAGGAGCTTGCCTAGCAGATTTTTCTGTTGTCTCCTTTCATGCAAACTTCCAAATTTTCCTTTAGGCATCATGACAACAGAGAGTAGTCATCTTTAAAGGGTGTTTGTGGCAATGTTTTTCCTCATACAGGGATAACTTGTTTCTACTTATTTTTAAAATGGGTGGTATAAACTTAAAAATATTACCATAAGCTGCTGAATATTTCCAGATCCTACTGATGCCTACTAGCTAAGGAACTTGACTGTACAATTTGAGAGAGAAACAATTTTCCAGAAAAACAAACCCTAAGAGGCTTTTGTATTGAATTGTCCAGGCTTGGTAGGTGTTCTATTTTATGAACCTCCATATAACACATATTTCAAAATGTTTTATAAATATTTATAGCTGCTCCTATTTTCATAATAACATGCTGAACAGCAGTCATTGGCACATACACTTTACTACTACAATGGATTTTAAAGCCTTCTTCAATAACAAGTCCTGGGTGATTCAAAATCCTGCATGTTTTTTCAAGATATTCCTAATGACATAAGATGGCAGAATAAAGACTTCTGTCTTCTAATAATGCCCTAAACTCAGCTTCAGTGTTAAAATCCAGTAAAAAGCTTTCAAGAACTCGTAAGGGGAAACCTCTGCGACTGAACTGAAATCTTAACAGAAGTCAGTGCAGAAATGATATCCCACAGAAAGAGAACATTTTTATTTAGATGTGCAAATCCCATTCTGTCAGTTCTGCACACAGACAATTATGGTAAGGGTAGTGGAGAGGATTATGGGATGATGGAATTTAGAACCTCATAGAAAAGAATGGGTTTTTATCAGTTTTGCAGCAGATGTCTGCACATGGGAACAGAACACAAAAGTTAAGTCTACAGAGGCTGCCATGTTTTGCAGAAGTCTCAGAATGCAGTTAATGCTGTTATGCCAGTTTAGAAAAAGTAGGTATAAAACCAGCGAGATAAACAAACAGAGCTCTCTAAATGGGTATTCTATAAAATGCATAACCACTAACAAAGTTAAAGACTCAACCACTCAGAAAGAATCAGCAGACCCACAACAGAGTTCTAAAGATGGGATTGTTTGGATAACTTGTTTAGTCCTTAATTCAGTAAAGCGCTTTAATGTATGCCTGGATCCATTGCTTTGGTTAGCAGGGATGTAATAACTCACATATGTAAGCGTTTCACTGAAATGAATACTCAACTAGACATCCATGAGCCCCTGCATGGAATGAATCTTTCCTACTGCCTCGATCTGTGCATGCATTGAGGGATTGTTCTACAGCCAGACACCACGAAGGATAACAGAGGTACTCTGGGAAAATGGTATATATGAATAATAATTTCATCTAAACAACGTCTGTTGTACTTCCAAACCAGCAGAATTTGGCCTCTCAGAGCAAAATGAGCAAGAAATACCATTTGCTGTATGTAATGGGATGCCAGCAAGAGAATACTATACCAAACATTTAACTTCCTCTCTTTGTAACGTTCCCTTTCCAAACATCTCCTGAGATTTGATATTTAAACATGCAATTTACCAACCTTCTCAACTTAATGTAAATATCCAACAGAAGTTAAAGTTTCCCTGTGTAATGAAACAACACACTATGGCTTATTTTAATACGGTGAGAGTTATATAAAATAGGAGTCTATGAAGATTTCATTATGGGAAAAATGATACAGGAATGAACTAAGAGTGAATCATACAAACTAGGTAGAAATAAAGTTCAGAACTCAGATGAAAATGTCTGAAAACAGTTATTTTTTGTGGTGGTCCATAGTTTTCCAGGGTACTTGCCAATTGCTTCCAGGCTTTTGGAATTGCCATACCTCACCAGAACTTGCAATGAGTCTATGGGTTGGGAAAAGATGCAATAACCCCTTTTCCTGTTTAGGCTCACAATTGCACTGTCTCCTCTACCTGTACTTCTGCAACAAACCAAGGCCATTCCTCTTAGTCATAAAAAAAAATTGTAATCCTATTGAAGTGCTTATCCATTACCCAATACTTATTTTGATTCCAGCTTAATCTTACATTAAAAAAATAAGGTTATAACAAGCCTAAAATATCATAAGCACAGTTTTTTCCAACTTACTGCAAAATATGTACGAATTTTTCACTCTTCACTGTTTGTAAAGCAGGCAAAATGCTTTCACTTAGTCACTTGTGCTCTACAGATCACAAAGTACCTATGAAGCAAGTTTGTAGATCTATTATATCATCATTTCAGGCTATTGGTGGAGGAAGCAGAGATCAGTGAACCCTAGTTTTTTCTCTTGCACCAACTCAGTTTTTGCCATGACTCTTGGCTGTAATGTAACATTTAATTTAAATTCACCTCCTTCCAAAAGGCAGACTTTAAACAGGAAATTTAAGACATTCAATCCAACATAAACTTTTTTTTTCTATCTATACCTTTTTCAAAAATTATATTAATCCACAATAATTGTTTGGAGTGCTGTGTTATCTCTTTGCTGTTAAATGCAATGAAATGGGTTTTATATATGCAGCTATGGTCACTTTTGGGTGTGGATCACTCACAATTAACAATACATTCCTGATATTTTACAGAGACTGTTGGTACTCATCTAAAATAGAACAGCTCTGACAGCCTTCAACATCTCTTTTCTGTCTGTAGTGTTTAAGAAGATGCATACATTATAAAGAGAATTAAAAACAGTCTATAAACTGAATCCTGGCTTTTAGGATAACTGCAGCATTGCTCAGTTTAAACCCTGCAAACTAAAATACAGCTTTTATTATGCTGCTGAAGAATTTCAAGAAATAAATGATCTCACCATTTCCTTAAGCAGATGACATAATTCTTCACAAAAAACATTACCTCAAGAATAGACATAGTCCACAGAACAAAATAGGCATATTTGTGCAATTACTATGCCTACTTTAACTGTCTTGCTTCTGGCATCATAATTTCACTGTTAAAAACTAAGAATTTACAGCACATAAAATATCAGGATAAGGTTTGGTTGTTTGGAGCTTTTTAGTAAGCAGAATACATAATATATCAGCTTCTTATTATGATATTTACTTAACAAGAGATATTTTGGTCTCTCTTGTTACTAATGGCCACTAGCCATATATTTCAGTGACAAGTTGTTTTATGCCAGATGCAAATAGTGATTACTTGTAGTCATCTAGGCACGTTTTATGGACACCTATTTTATCTCAAATTTTGGATCTTTCTCTGTCTACATACTACATAAAAGTTAACTTCTTTTTTAACAAGGAAGAGGAAGGATTTTTGTGTTACTGATACTCATGAGTTCCCAGAGAGTACTTTGGACAATCTATTTCAGATTGTGGCTTATTCTCCATTTTGACTGCCCTTTGTTTATAAGGTGTTTTGTATGACTCATGGCTAATTTACTTCTGTGTCTATTTCTGATTATATGACAAACATTAGCAGGGTAAGGGCACTTTGAATGTGCATTTACATTGTGTATAAATTATCATTCAATCTAAAATTCTTCAAACATTCAGAAAACATTAGCCCCTCCATGATTCTAGCCAGGCAAATGACTGTATACAAGAGGCAGTAATCCTTCCTCTGGCAGCCCACATATACCCTGAGGAAAATATTTAATTACTCTTATCTTCACAAAAACATCTCTTCTTTTTTTCAGCTTAAACACTGCAGGATAAGTTTTCATGGCAAATTAAATTGACATTGGACTGACAAAGAGGTCTTAACTACTTTGTGTGTCATATTAAAGAACTCAAGTAAAAATACTAGTGACAAATTTGTAGAAACCATTATGGTAGTTTCGACCTAAGAAAATATTCACTGAAACAGGAACCTACCAGCCTATTTTTCTCAGAGGAGAAGTAAGAATGCAAAATAAAACCTTTTTTACACTTGTTTTTTTTAAATAAAATCGCACTTAGGGCAGGCTGTGAGGAGTTATTTCTCTTTATCCTGAAATCAAAAACTCCTGTTTGATCTCATACACCATCTTTCGTCATGCTACAGGAGAGCCTAAAAAGATAAGTAATTAATGGAAGTTATGTCATAGCTTGAAAGGCCTATAAAGTGTGTGGGCCTTCTTTTGTTCTTGAGATAGCCAATAAAAAAGCATAAGCTTTGTGCAGCAGTAATAACATCCTCCTCTAAAGTACGTCAGACTTTTCAGGGGAAAAAAAAAAAATCGATTTAATAACATCCAGACAGGGCTGCACACAAGACATTCAATTTGCTGTGTGAATGCTCTGTGCTGCCAACATCACCACGTTCCTAAGCTACAGACTGGGGTAAAAGTTTGCAGAAAGGTTTGTGACCCTGTGCATGGCAGACATGAAGAGAAAGATGATTTTCCACCCCTGCAATGCCCAAAGCAGCCACCCATTGCCTGGCAGCCTGTTTGCACAGCAGCCACTGATTCCTTTAGGAGAGTTTTCAGACAAAGGAAATGGAAACATGCCACGTTTTCATCTTCCTTTGCTAGAGGAGAGTAAAGGAAGCCTCCTTTCCTGTCCTATGGCAGAATCTAAATATTTGGGGAATTTAACATATACCCACAGCTCACACATTCATTTCATATATACAGCAGTTGAAACCAATAGGTTGTGGATCAGTAAATTAACTCATTAAATAGGTTTCTAGTTGGAAAAAAAAAACCAAAACAAAAAACCCAAGACAAACAGACAAACAGAACCATTAAAGGCAAATATTTCATACGTCTCTAATGTAAATGAGGGGATTGAAATCAAGATCTTTAGTGACCAGTTCTCACAAAGTATGACCAAGTATTTTCTTAAATATTTAAGAAAGCCATATATTACTAAATGTACTATAAACATTGATCCTGTAAAAGCATTTATGAAAGTCCCATATAACTAAGGAGCTTTCAACTGATTATTATTTTCTGCAAATAGAGTACTCTATTATGAAATCAAATCTAAATCCAGCAAATTTTGAGGTGCTGCTCTCTGGATTCAATTATAATTTTAAATACTGTATATAGATCCAGAGACGTGCCAGACTGAAATTTTTCCTATAAAGCAGATGTAAGAGCAGGTATAAACACTTAAAAGTCATGGAACTATTTACATTATAATTTCAAGAGTTCCATTCAGACACAGGCAGCATTAGCTGTTGGATCTTTCTACATCATAATCATTTAGCAGTTGGAATAAAGATGTTATTGCACTTATGCTTCATATTTGCCCAACTTGAAGTCTTCGCAGTGATAGAAACCATCTTAAATCTCTGCCTTGTTGTACTGCTTCATAAGCATAAAAAAAAAATTCTGTGCCATACAAAATTAATTCTACCCAGAGTGCTCAGAATAATGGGAGACAGACAGATGAAGTTCTATTCCCTGTTACTTGCCCAGAAAAAGAAAGGCTGCAGAATAACTAACAAGGTAACTGGATACAAAGATATTTTTATCCCAGATTTGATTCTAGAAAATGAGGAAACTTTAGGTGGGATTTTGGTTTCCATTTGACTTGACTTAGTGAGGAATTAGTGCTTCTGGTTTTGCACATTTCTACCATAGCATTTAGCCATTTCAGATAATTATGAGAGCAAATGCTTTTCAGACTCCAAGACACACCCAAAGGGAAGGATAAAGTTCAAATGATTCAACCACTCTTTTGCCTTCTTTTCCAGATTTGAAATGTGGTGCAAAATCATGAAGCAGAGACCTCTTGTGCAAGGTCACAAAGCTGACATCTTCCTTGTCCACTTGAGTGCTGCATTAACCCCATGAGAAAAAAATACTAAAACTCTTCATCCAACTGAAATACTGATTTCCCCTTTAGACTCTGCTCTGAATCTTGGTTATGGAAGAAATGCTTTTGGGCTACTCCAAAACAATGAGCAGACAGGTTTTATAGAAGTATGGAACTTGACAGCCAAATAAAAACAGTGGGGAAATGGAGCAGAGTAAAAGACCCTCAATATATGCAGGCACTGGGTCATTTTAGCCAGTGGAGAAAGATCATGAGACTTCACGAGTTGCCAGTAACAAGGTTTAAAATTGTTTCCTCATACATCCATACAAAAGGATTTACTGCATTATTTTCCTTTGCAATATCACAACATACTGAGAAGGGTGTTGATATATTTAAAATGACAGAATATGTTAAATGCATTAAGTAGATACTTTCTGTTCCAAGTTTACTAATTTTCAATTAGTGACTAAAATGGCTTTCAGCTGAGAACCTGACAAAGCTTGAAGCTCTGTTAATATCTCTAATCTCATCATAATTTCATTTTTTTGATGTGCTAGACCATTCTAGCAACATTTACAAGATTAAGCTTCATGGACTTTTCTGTTAGTTATTGTTGGAATTTTCCACTAGAAAGGAAGTAGGACAGTTTTATTTAAGAAAAGACCATTAGTGGAACTCCTTTCAGGGAGCAGACCTGGAGTCTTATCTGTTCATGTAGTCACATCTATCTGTGTTTGCCTCCCCTACCCATGGCTTTTCATCCTTTTAAATCAGAATGAGCAACACATGAGTGCAGTATTTTGCTTGGTTTCTAATAATGTGCTTGGATCTCAGAGCAGGAGCAACAACAAAGAGTAAAAGCACGAGTCTGGTACAAATGACATCAAAAAGATATTTAAAAGGCTTTCTCCTGAAATATGATGCTTTAAAAAATACAATTATTGCAACTATATTATAGCTGTCATTTTAAACAAACACTTCCTTGGTACTATTCATTTTAAATACTTATTTCTGCTACGTGATGAAAATCTGGGCTTTTATATGACAGTGTAGATATATTTACTCTTGTGGATTAATTGTTCCCTTTTTGGTACTCCACGTGGCAGAATTGCCACGAATGAATTACTTGAAAGTACTGAATGTAAGTTTCATGAATGAGAAAAATTATGTATAGAGCACAATCTCATTTCTAATGCGTGAGAATCAGCTCCTTAAGGTGCAAGATTGCACGTATGGCCTCACAAAAAAAGGGAAATAGATGTTAACAACTATCATATAAATAAAATATAGTGCATTACAAAAATAGCATCTACTAGATTTACATTTGAAGTAGCACAAGATACTAAGTAAACATGGGGAAATGGTTTGGTTTGGATTTTTTTTTTTTTTTCTGCTGAGAGAGATAGAGACACATAAAAAACCCAGTAAAATGAAAGCATTCCTTCTTTCAAGGAAACAGCCCAGAAGATAATTTTTAATCGTCTTTTGATGGTTGTAATTTTCTAGTTCATACAAAAAGTTAGGCTGATTTCCACCAAAAAACTCAATTGCTTAATTTAAGATATTTTGGGGATTTAACTGGAGTAATTTTATTTCATTTCCTAATCAATACAGCACAAATTTATTTTAATGTATTATCAGAAGGAAGATGACTTTTAATCAGTTGTTAGGCAGTATATATCTACAACAATATGTAATGAATTGCACTTATCCCTGTTTATGTAGTTTTAGGGTTTTTTTAGATTATCTTTTAGAAATATATAAATGGTTTGGAAAAAGGAAGAAAATAGGAATTGTTATTTACATTCTGTTGGTTTGTATTCATTCTCCACTTCTAGAGATTATCACTGACAAACTTTTAAATTCATCACAGTTGTATGAAGAAATTTTTTCCTTTCTACAAGAGAACAAGATCCTTCTGTTGCAACTAATTATAAACTGTTTATTATCTAACATTAGATCAACTATAACTGAAATTGGTATTTTGCTGACCAGGTAATTGAGTTAAACAGAAACTTTAGAATTTACCTCAGAGCAATTACCTTTTCTATCACTGTCCACCCAGTATCAAAATGCAGGAAAAACTAATTATAAGAAAGATGGCAAGGCAATACATTGATAATAGGGAACAAAGATGCATGTGAAAAAAACTATCAAGCAAACATAAAAAACAGCTTCGGAGAGAATAGAGATGGTGTAATGCAAAGGCAGTGAATTTCAAGTGCATGGCATGCATAATTTCTAGGCACACTGACTCTGCAAATATGTAAGATATTGCATTTTCAAAGAGTCTTCCTTTCTAGAATAACAAATCCAACAAAGACATTCAAACCTCTGATGCCTTAAAGAGTACATATGGAAATCTTTTACATTTTTCATACTGAAACATTTCAGGCTGAAAAGAGCAAAAGCTGGCTAGATTTTTTCCCCTACATGTTTTCTAATATACAATTTTCAAGGTGTATTAATTATTTCTTAAATGTTTTTAGAAGAGTTGAGTAGAATATTGCATATTAACTAAAAGCTACTTCCCAGACACGCTGTCCTTGCTAAACAAGACAGAACTCTTCATGCCAGGCCTTTGCAGAAGAATTCCCAATAGAAAGCTGTCCTGCTGCCCTTTGCAGCAGCTGTGCTGAGTATTGTTATCTCACAGAGAGCTGTGGATTTGCACATGAAAGATATACAACACGTGTTTTTGTCAAAATACTTAGCTGACTCTTTCAGAAAATTCTTTCCTTACTGATTTCTTATGATAAGAGTTTCCCCATGGTCTCTTCTGCTTCTTAAGAGAGGAACTAATACCAAAGGGTAAGAAAATGCAGCACATCAGAGGCACATCCTTCTTGGAGATTCTGTGAGCCTCCTTAGACACCAGTTTTTGCTAGATAAAGTAAAATGTTCACACAGAATACTTGAGGACCTAACTTCAACTAGGTGGTATCCCATTGAATAAGAGAGGAAGGACTGGCCACAAAACTTAGCTTTTGGGCCTTCTGTCAGTGGAACGATATTGTGTTTGCATAAAGAAGAGTTAACAAAGTCACTCAGAAAATAAAAAGAATTTTATAGTAGAAAAAGGTGACTAAAAGCTACAAATTAAAACAACTACTTTTTTCCACAGAACCCCATGCAGCACAGTCATATTGATGAATTTCTTGCTCAACTTGCACTTCAAAAAGTGTGGTTGTTGCTTCCACAGGCATATAACATGGCAAAGAACTACAAAAACATCTTAAAATAGTCCCAGAACTTGCTTTAGCAAAAGATAAAGTGTAGAAGAAAATTATTTCCCATTCAGACACGAGACACACTGAGCTTCCTCATCAGGAAAACTCAAGGCATTTCTGTCCTACTGTGAAACTTCCATGTGTTATATAATAAGGTAATTTCACTGTGGGCAAATTTCTTATACAGATCAATAGAGCCAAATACATTTTTAATAGAATCTTACCAACTGCCAGCTCTATCCCTCATTCTGCCAAATGAAGAAATTAAAAATCCTGAGTACTACATCTGCCCTTTCTTCAGTCATAGTAAGCCATTCACTGCCCATAGTACATACCCACCTTTAGCTTGAAAAAGCATTAAATTATTAACGTATATCCTGGGAGAAAGAAGAACACTTGTTTCATGTTTAATGGCATATCTCAGGGGAAGGATTATATAATGCTCAAAAATGTAACCTGGAGGGACACAGTGCCTTTATATCTTACTGACCTAAGTTCATTACTACAGTAAAAGGCCATCTCTGTCCTTGGGCAACACCACATAAGCATCATTATTTTTTCATTAATGATCCAAAACCATTTTTAGATCATTAGAAAGATTGCTACTGATTTTTCAATAGACATAGGCTTTATATTGGATATGAAGCTTTGGGTTTTCCATTCAATAAAGGTGATAACATACTTACTTTTCTGTCTGGCCAATTATATTTTGCAAATATTGTATCATAGGTGTCCACAGCTCCATCAGTAATCAACATTATGGCTTGGCTGCAAATGCTTCCTTGTCCTGTGTGATTGAACTGCAAAAGGAAACAATCATCAGGCACAGCACATTCCTGTTAAATGAGGATAGATAGGATCACACTGGATAAACATGGATTTTTGTCAAATTTCTAGCACCCTTGCAAAAAGTTGAAAATACTCAGGCTGAAAACATTTTATCATAGATATTAGGTTTCTAGTGAATTGAAAAATAAGAAATGTAAAAAAATCCAGCACTACCCAAAATTAAAGCTGTATTCCCTTGGTTTTGATAGGTGATAAGTATTGATGCATCTGTAGGGTTTGCTTTGATTTAAATACCATTTTAAAAGAACAAGTTACACAAAAGGAAGTGATGAATGATTATTTTTCTGTGAAATACAGAAGATACACAACTCATAGAGAGCCATATGACTATTCATATGGCATTCATTCATATTCACTCAGGATTACATTCCATATGTTATTTTCCTTAAAATATTTATCTGGGAGAACCAAGTTCATATTTATATATTCTGAGATTCTCCTATTACTCAAAATGAATAGATATAAGCAATTCAGGCTGCTGAAGAGCAGTACTTAAGTCCATGTACTCAGCCAGCAATCAGCAATCCTTTGGCATATGCAAAGGAAGCTTCATCATTATACAAATGGGATTTCCTCCTGTCAAAGAGCAAACACGTTGGACTGAGTCACAACATGAGCTTTGATCAGACAGAGTTGGTGCTCTGATTTTGAATCCATATGTCTCCATTTGCTTTGGTTTCACAATAGGTTCTTATTTGTCTGTGTATTACCTTATATACTCAAGGAACTTTGGTGAAACATCCATCTTTAGCAAAAAAAAAATCAAAGTTGTATAATTATTTGATTTTTATTTGCTCTGTATGAACACACAAAAAAGAGTCTATGAATACATTAATAAACTGGGGTAGTACAATTATTTTCTACGTAGTTTTCCTGAATATTATGGAATTCGAGGTCAGGCAAGATATCATCCTATCCCTTTTCTCTTGATGCTGAGAAAGCCAAGCAGGTATTACCTGATTCCACCTCACAGCCTTGCTGTGCCCCACAATAGGGTGGCCCCAATTCAAAAGCAGTGCCTGTGTTCACAGGTGAATTACTTGGCAGGGACTCTGACTGCTTCTGCCTTCATCAAAAATTATTCAGAGTATTCTGGTTTGATTTGGACCAGCAACAGCTCTCTCTTTAGAGCTTTCTGCAGTCCACTCACCCTTACATATCCATGGTTTTTCCAAAACTCTAAACCCCACTGTTTCGAAAAAAGTTCTCCTAAAAATTTCATCTCTGTAGCAATGCCTGCAGCACGTAAGGGTGGATGGTGGGCTCCAGAAGTCCTCTGTCTCTTCTGCCTCACATTTCTGTATCTGAGTAATCAAACCCACATTCAACAGCCTTTGCTATCATCTGCATCTCTCCTCGAGACCAGCTTCTTTTTCAGCAAACAGGAACCTCAGCAAACCCTGATAGAAGCACTCTGCCTAAAGGGCAACCAGTGTGGATTTACAGAGTTAACTGTGCTGTGATCACTGCTTGGGTGAAAACTCTTCTCTGCATAATTTGCAAGGCAGTCAATCTTTAATAATTCTGGTTCTGGTTAAGAATTAAAAACCTGTGATGACTGGAGAGTTTTAAGATGGGATTCCTTCATGATCTTAGAGCCAGTATTTGTTCATAACGGTGAAGCTAATTTTTCTAGGGATATCTTCCTCACATGGACAATATCTTTTGAGAGTGGGAAGGTATCTTAAAAGAGAAATTAATGAAGGGGAAATGCCTTTGTATGTTTATTTTAAAACACTACTCTGTATGCGTCTGCATTATTCTACACAGTTATCTGAATATTTTGAAGAATGAGATTGAATTCAAATACTTTGATGAGTAATATCTTCTCATATTTGTCTAAAACTTTTAATTTTATTGAATAGCAAGAGTGATGAAAGTGTTTTCCATAATAATAACAATGACAAGGGGCTTATGATGAACTACAATTAACTCAGTGATTCATCAGTTAGCAGCAAAAATTTCAATGCATCCTGACATTTACAGCATTTGGTTGTGATTAACAGTCTTTGAAATGTCACAGAATTTTATTTAATTGGCTACGATTTTTTTAAAGGTAATCACTGCAAAGAGCACATTTGTCACCAAAAGAGATAATTGCAGTTGTCACATGACACAGTAGGTGCCTAACTACTGTACCAAGCTCTTCTGTATTCTCACCCTGTATAATGTACACTGTATAAATTGATGATTGGAAAGAATTTGGAAGTGGATTTTTAAACACGCTTTTCAAAGATATCAGTATCAACCATCTTCGAGTCTTGACAACCATAGCAAATACTGAAAGGTAATTGCAAGGCAAAATTGACTGAGTTTAATTAGTGTAACCCCTGAACCATTCTAAAATCCAACCAGAATCTTAATAGATTATTTGTGTAACATGAAGATCTCTCTTTTTTTCTTTTTAGCTTTCCGACATCCCCTATTCCTTCCCCCTCCCCATTCACCCACTTGTTTTTTTTGTTTTTTTTTTTTTTAATGTAGGTAAGACATCCTTTGTTAACCTGTAATTCAAAGACTAGACTTCTGGCACAGAAAGGTCACATCCTGTAGACAAAGTGTAAAATGGTTTGTTGTACTCCAAGAGATTTAGTAGCTTTTTCTCTGTCCTAGGCTGCTTAATTGAAGCTCCCAGAGACTTTGCAGTTGTGTCTGTATGAAATGGAAAAGATTTTTATGCTGAATTTCTGGAAATTTCCATGCAAGAAGGATTGAACCTGTTATACTTCCTAAAAATATAAATAGAAGCAATCAAAGCAGTACCTTGAATAGAGCTGAATATGCATGGAACAGAATCCATCATGATCCTACAGATCTCTCACCATGGATACGATTCAGCACATGGGAGGTCACATCCCTTCATTCTCAAAACTATCAGTTTATCTAATGAGATTTTTATACCACAATCATCATTATAACTTCAGTTGCCTCACAGATTTTAAATCGAAACTACACAGATCTTGTTTCAGGTCTTCTCGTTCACTTCCTGCAGTGTGGGCTTTTCCCAGTTTACATAGATTTGGAGGACTAGCACAGAACATCTCTTGCACTGAGGCATTCATACTGTGTTTCTGGTTCCCAAGGCTCTATTTGGTGCCCACAATTCCTAATAAAACCTCTACAAACCACCTACAGAGTCCTTTCCTGCATGCACCTTTCTCCATTGTCATTTTTGGCATGCACCACACGAAGGCATTAGTTCCACACTGTCTAACTGAACACATGAGCAGTGGGGGGAAGAAGATACTCCTTTTTTCATTTTAGGATTTTATGCCTGGAAAAGAATCAATCAATATTGCCCTTCAAGATGAATGGGAAGGAATTAGAACCATTAATTAATCTATGATCACACAGTATAAAGGCAGGCACACTTGTCAAGTCAAACTTGTTGGAGAATATGTTGGTTTGAGCTCTTACTTCCAAGGTACATCCTTCAATCAAAAAGCATGTTGCTTCTTAGTTTAAATAAGATTTTTTTTGTGTTCCAGCAGACTTAACACACTTTAATATTTTTTCCCCAAAATAAATGATTAGACTTAAGGAAACACTTTGAAACATTTTCACGAATATAAACTCAGCTGGAAAAAGGGAAAACAAGAAAGAGTTGAAAATGAAAAAGGATCTGAAAAGCATGAACTTACTTCATTGAGCATGTTGAAAGCTTCATTCAAAGCAATGTCCAGCATTCCAATTCCTTTTGCAAAAAGCTTGTCAAGGTGTTCCCGGAAATGCTGAAATGAACAAGCTTTTATTTGTCACTATGTAGTTACAATGGATACATTGAAGTCAATAATTAAGGATTTCTGAATACTTTAGACCTACTTCTTAGACTTAAATGACCATATATGCTAATTAACAAACCAAAGTAATTCACAGTTAATCCTTAGACTCTTTAGGCAACACTAAAACAAGATGTTTTAGAACAATAATATGGCAAAGTCATCACAAGATACATTTCTGGCTACCTATTCAATCCAATAATTACACTTTGCTTTTTTGCTTGTTTCTATTTAGAGATATTCATATTTTCTTTTCACTTTGTATAGTAATTTTATATTATTTTTAACTATTTTTCCTCTAGTTTTTTAGAGTCTGATATGTAATAAAAATAATTCTTTCTGAAAATCATCTTTGAGATTACCATCTCTAAAAGATGGTAGACTCTAATCCTTAGGTCATTGCAGTATAAATGCAGTCTATCAGTGTCATTGATAGACTGATATCTATGTCTATCAATGTTTAATAAATCATAGATGACACTAGATTTATTAAACAACTACTCTACACAAGAAGACAGGACTATTAATTTGTAAGAAGAAAATGAAGACACGTAGTGGGAAACAGCAGGGGAGGCAATGCTTTTGCAAAGTGTTGTCTCAGTCTTCACAACTGGCTAAAAAGTACAAAAGCACTGCAAAACAGAAAAGGATATTTCAACCCAACTAACAGAGAAACAATGTCAGGGCAAGACATTTACCACTGAAACACCAGTTTAAAGAAAAAGAATACATAATTTCAGAATGAGATAAAAAACACTTAATTCCACTTTCAATAACTTTCAGACACCAAACAGACCCCAAAAAGCAGGAGACCCCGGCTCTTATTGAGTCAAAAAACATACTTTAACTTGAAGCTAAAGAGCTCTTTTTAGTAACAAGCTGGTTTATCTCAGTTTCTTTTTGCTATCATTAGAGCCCTTGTAGACTAATATTTGAATTTCACAGGGTTTGGCTTGGATATCTGTCCAACAGTGTGCACAAATATTCCCAGGCAACTGTATGCTTAATTTCCATCTGCAAATACCAAAATGTGCAGTATCTAACTGTAGACTCATATACCTAATTGACATGCATAATCTTGGTAATTCTGAATGCAAATCAGGCACACAATTATGACAATCAGACATTGATGTCTGATTACAAAATTGCAGGGTCAGAGCTGCACAGAAGTTGTGAGGAAGCACAGACGTGTTCAGCTGGGTTGGTGCCTTTGATCATCCAAAGTGTCTGAGAGACATGAGCTGAAGAGAATGAGGATAAAAATCCACTTGTGCAGGTAAGTCAGGATAAGATCTTTCACAATTTAAATGAGACAGGATGGGTTTTAATGTCCTTCGTATTCTTTCTGTCATGGGACAGTGACACAGAATGTTAAAATCACACCACTGTTCCATTGCCTTTGGAGTAACTGAACAAGAGGATAAATTTACAACCAATTATCATTATTGAAGTTGGAATTTCTCTTACAATGAGGTTGTTGAAAGCATTTTTGGTACACCTTGGTGTATTCCCCTTTTCTAGCCTCACAGTTTAATGAACAATTGTAGGGATTGGGGATCATACTTGGTTAGATTATTGCATTAAGTTTTCATACCTCAAGGATTTGGTGCAATTGTCTCTCAAAATATGATAGGAACTTGCATTTTTGATACTTCTTTTCTCAGTTGCCTGATTGATTGCCTTATTGTTAACATGCTACACAGGAGACCCAGTACCCTGTACAAAAATTTTATTAGAGCCAATTTATGTTTACCAAAAATAAGGTACCACTTATGATGGGTAGGAATACCCGAATGAGATGGGGTACAGGACCATGGATTCAAGCCAAGGAAGAAAGCATTTTCCACTGATTTCAAAAGTGGGACAGTTCACAACTGCTATATACAGCAGAGATTATACAGTTACACTGGAAAAGTGTGATATTTGCTACTAATTATCTGACAAGGTTGAGCTTCCTACAGAAAAGCATCATTAATAGGTTCAACATTCCTCCAGGTTTCCATGTCAGCTTTACTGCAAGTCTTTGCTACTCCTAGAGTTAGCTCCCATGCTCATCCACACATGCTGTAACTCCAAATGGTCCTGGGACATACCTGGGAAAGATTTATCAGATTGGTGAAGATGGACTAGATCAGCATATAAACCAGGAAAGAAAAAGTAATAATCAGAAGGCCTGTGAGAGGTAGGAGGGGGATGTTCACCTGTGTGCCACAGGGAGGTTTACCCAAATGCTCTGACAGATAAATGTGCATCACCTCTGTCAGGTGCATTTGAGCATCACCCATTGCTAGTCATCACCAGGGCAATCACAGGTTAGCTTGCTGCTGATGCTTATCCAGCCATCCAGCCCCTTCTGTTTCCTAACATGATGTGTTGGAAAGGAAAGGGGGTTTCTTTGGAAAAAAATCATCATAAAAACAATGCCGAACGAAAAGCTTAAGATTCAATATAGTCAGATTAAAACCAAATTCTACTTAAGTTAATTAGTTACTGCAATAGAAAACAACAGACCAAATTTCAGCGGCCAGGCACTTACTGAAAGTTTTGAGAGTCTATAAAAGCTAGACAGTTTTAAAATAAGAGTAGACTTCAGTGACACTTGACTATTTGGGGGGTTTTTGCAGCTAAGCAATGCAGTTGAATTTTTTAACAGAGATGGATAGATAAATATGCAAAAGTCATTTGCTTAAATAAAATTCAATATGCAAAATTTGTATTTACCAACCTCTTATTGGCAATTTCACTCAGCTTCTTTGCTGAATCAGTCTTCTGGTTATTTAATTTCTGGTAATTACATAGAGAAAGAAAAGCTTTTTGGAAGTTATACACTACATCTGTCTATTTCTGTCATTCGAATTTACACTGGGGTAAGTTCTTGATTTAGTTTGGAGTTGCTGTGCCTATCTGTGCATCTAGAAGATGATATATTTCATCTGGAAACGTTTACAGAGAAATGTCCTCAACCCATATATAGTACATTAAAAAAACATATAAAAGAGGAATGTATATTGTAATATTGTTACTTTAAATCTGGAGTTACATTAAATCAGATTGTCATCCGATTCCTTTGGGGTAGGTAAATTGTAACATGGAGTTTCTCAAAGATGAAAACCTCTTGGCCCAAGAAAACTAGTATTAAAATAGGCAGTTCCACATGTTTGTAATTTGTGGAGAAAGTGCAGACGGTGACAGAATAGTGTCTGAACTATTTCCCACTCTTTTTTAAATTTGTGTATAGCAAATTGATACACTTCAAGGTAGCAGCTGTTTAACACTAATGCCAAATTATAAAATAGTCTGGTAAAATTCAAATATACCTAGCATATTTGATGTTACTAAACCACATTTAGGATCACAGATAAATTTCAACCTCAGTTATGTTACCCAATGTAATTACAGATTTAATTTTTGTGATAAACAACACTTAAAGCAAGTTCTGCAAATTAGGGATGACTTACAATATCCACATATCTAAACTGAACTTCACTTCAGGTATGTGCCTACACAAAAATTTATGACAATTGCTAGGCTGTAAAAACTTTTACAAATAAATGGAGACACTGTGACACCTGCCATATCACCTGACACTATAATTATTCTTAAAACAAATTACTGTATTTTCCTATTGTCAAATGAAAGCCGAAACACTATATCACGGAAGAAATCTAGTACTGGGATGCCTACTGTGTATCTTAGTAAAACTGGCAGCACATATATTAACAGCACTCACATCACTGTCATATTTGAAGTCGTAACCTTGTCTTTTTACAAATACATTGAGAAAACTTCATTCAATAAGACTTCTGAAAAGCAGAATGCTTTCTGAAATTGTACCTGACAGAAATTCAAAGTTCAATTAGACTCTTGCTGCTCTGAAAGCAACACACTTTCAGAGCACTTGCAGAACCAACAGTTTTGCAGAAATTTAATAGAACAACTTGATCAGAACCTGTGGAAATTTCTAACCATATCATACTAATTATACTAGCATCTCCTCCTTGTAGGTTGTTGCTAGCATTAAAAAAAAAAAAAAAAAAAAGTTAAATGAAGAATTACAATTCAAGACTGCATTACTAGGCTGTTCTGTAAGCTGTCAAGGAAGAGGTCTAGATGCTTAGAACCATTACTTCGTTCAGTGTATCTTCTCACTTTCTTGTGGAAAATCACTTTACATGCTGGAGATTCAGAGCTGAGAACCTGTTTTCTCCAACCTTCACTCCTTTCCCATCACAAATATGAATGAATGTGTTAAATCTTAAAATGCATAATTGTACAAAATGTATTTGATGTCCCTCCAAAATCTACTGTAATACGCCAGACATTTATTAGTGCTTTAACAAAGGTCTTGATCAAGTAATCCCTCATAGGTATGATGAGGCTTGTTCCACAAAATTCCTGCCTTTGCTATGCTAATCACTATGAAATCTGTAGCAGTTTTCAAAACATGCATTTAGCAAAGCTGAACATTGCAAAGGTAAAAGTACTCATGCTGTGTTTTCTCTGCTGACTGCTCTCTTTTCTTAAGAAAATGATGCAGGATCAAGAATCTTTGGCTAACTTGAACTCCATTACCACACAAATTTACAAGACTAACTTTTCACCCTTTACTAATATAGCTGCAAGAAAGAGTTCAGTTCAGAGATTCCAGCTGAATCTTAACTTTTAATTTAAGTGAAGATGCAAATGGAATAAAGATTGCACATTCTAGAGGAAAATAATGCAGCTTCATCAATAATAACTGGGATGTTATTCAAAGAGAAATGCAACTTCCTTCCTCTGTATGCACTTTGTACAGATTTATTCTAATTTCAGGTATACGTTCTTATCTGAAAGACAGAGAAAAATGAAATGGGGGGTGGAACAGAAGTGGGCTTTGTCATATCTTTCCTGATGCTTGCAACAGAAAACTAAGATACATTACTCAAGCAAGAGTGTCAGCACAGAGTGGATATAAGAGAGCTACAGTGCTTTAAATGCTTTTTCATGCTTTAATGAGAGTGGTTTTTTTCTTTTAGGTAAGTTGTTCCCACACTGTGGTCCAGAAAATAATGGTAAGTGCACTAGAGGCAATGTGTGGAATTAACACTGTTTACAATACTGTTTCTGTCCCAAAAAGAGAAGAGGTGGGGAGGAGTTCAAGAGTGACAGTGTTTCACTGAGAAAATTCATAAACCAGACAGTTTTTTCTTTAAGGCTAATTGAATTTTCTGAAAGTCTGGCTCTGTGGCAGCCTGTTACATTGCCTGCACATTGTGGATAAGAGTTCCTGCAACACATCCCTCAATGTGAAGGAGCATGTTCTTTGCTACCCGTAATCCCACTCAATATTCAGCACCATCACCACTATGAAACACTCATTTCCCAGGCTGCTATAAGCCCTAAGGCTGAAGCTGTTTCCTGTAGCCTACAAAAAAAAAATCCTTGTGTACCATTCCCTGAAGATGCTCCCAGGTTTCATTTTACCTCCACAGGCTGTGCATGGAACAGAGCAGGCTCTGGCTCCAGCCCAGCTGCCTGAGGGTGGCAAACTCAGGATTCACTCCTGCCTGAGCCCCAAAAAGCCAAGGCTGTGGCTGGGCAAGGGCTCAGGAGGAGCAGGGCAGCCTGTGCTGGCACCACAGAACTCTGCAGGAGCAAACATCCCATTCTCCTCTCCCTAAAAAAGAGCACCTGGTGTCTCCCCACACCCAGCCCTGGCTCAGCTGCCCCAAGTTAGGATAATTTAACCCTATTTATTCTGCTGAGAAGCTGGTTTGCCCTTTAGCTCACTAAAAATGAAGTGCAAGTGATAAGAATAGCTAATCTTCTAGATTCTCTGTTTCTTTGTTTTGCTAACGTTTAGAGATTAAACGCAATTCAAAGAACAGACATTCAGCATATTGAAGTGACATCCTCAGAGTGGAAAGATTCCATCTGAAAACATCTGAGCCTTAGAGAAAGACAGCAAAGTAGTTCTTCAATAAATACTTTCAAGACAAATAGAGACTGGGGTACTGATCCTTCAAGAGCAATTTTTATTTGGAGTTATTGAGACAGCTGCTTTCCTCATGAGATTAAAAGCTCCAAACATCTCAAAGTAATTTCTGTTCTCTGCTTCTAAGAACTGTCTTTATTTGGTACAAGTAATGTTAGATGAACCTAGCAAGATGCAGTTAGCAAGAACTGGGGTGTGCATCCATGTATGCCATGGGGGGATTTTTTTGTTAAGGGTCATTTAACGGGCATTTTTTATATTGACACTCATATATTTTGATTTAAAAAAAAAGAGATAAATATGCTAAAATGGTAGAAATTAATGTTTGATAAAACTGGTTCCACGCATGTTTCCAGCCACAATGCTGCATTAAGTGATACGTGTCTTAAGAAAGGTCAGGATTATGAATAACATAAAAGAGTGGTGGAGTGAATTGGTAAAAATTCAGTCCCTGCAATCAGCAGCACCACACATCTCCTCTTTCCACATAAAGAGAACTATAGCAATATGTAATATCATTACAGCAATTTTTAATTGTTTCTATTTAAAGTTATCATTTGGGAATAATTATTTGCCAGCTAAAGAAAAAGTGTTGTAACTTTTAAAAATGCTTGTATTTGTTTTGTTGCTAATAAAGCTTATGGTGTTGGTAACAGATGTGGTCATCCTTCACCCATTCAGCTGAGGAGAATATTCAACATGAAAGGGAAGGGCAGAAAGTTCTGAACCAAATACATAGCTACATTTTCAGACCTGTGTTGGAATTCCAAAAAATCAGGCATATGTAGACATATGTGAATGGAACCAATAGATTATATCAAAGCATTGCCTGTCAATCTCCTTCTCTACTTGGCCAATACAGAAACAGAGTCACATGCTGGTAATGACTGCTTGGAAAAGCTACATAACAGTGTGTGTCCTGAGATTTTTCTTGAGGTTTTGATCACTTAATAAATGAAAGAAGAGTTATTATTACTACTGAACATGCAAAGGAGAATTTATCTTGTAAGACTGGTTGAGAAAGTGTAATTTTATCTACTTTTTGTTCTGATATCACAATGGATCCATGGCAATTACACAGGAAAAATACACTACAGGAGAAGTCTGGTGTATCTGTGACACAGAAATAAAAGTTATACCCCAAATGGCTGAATACTTATGACGAGTTCTAAAACACAGCTAAATATTCTGGTAGCTCTAGATCAGTTTTGGAATGTGCACATGAACATTTGAAGACATCTTTTTTCTAAGGGCCTGACCAAAAAATTATGAACTAAAGTGAAACTTTCCCAGTTAATTCAGTGAAATCTCTATGAGGCCCCCTGGTAAATTTGCTGTGTGAGTACAGTCATATCAGACAGTATGAGATCTTACAGCAGTATCAGCTATTTCAGACAGCTGTTTGTAACTGAATTCAGGAGCAGGAAAACTGAATTACTTGTGTAGGGTTAGGTGGTTATCCACTCCTTGGACAATCTTTACTCTGTACTCTGAGCTATACTCCAGACAACGGAACTTTTGTGCCTTCTAGTGTTTAGGCAAATCAATTTTTAACTTCATTACAGTATCTAGAAAAATTATATAAGGACATATAAGCTCACATATAAGAAAGAAATGAAGATTGGCAATATACATTAGTATATACAAATGCACACAACTATTGTATGCTACCTATCTCAGGTTTTTTCTCTAGTTCTGGCCTTTCAAGGAAAGAACATTAACTAGCTCACTAATATGAATAACCAGAAAAACAGTCATATTTAATTATTCCCCCAAACCTTGGATATACTATTCAATTTATAGACAAAGCACAAAGTTATTCTGTAAATAAATAAAAAAATAAATAAAATAATTTAGCTAACTAGAAATTATATCAAAGCTTACTCTGAAAAAACAAGAAATGAAATTTTACTTCATTATTTTGAAAATTTGAGCACTGTTCATTAAATCTGAGCATTATCTGGGTGGCAGAAAAACTTTTTGATCAATTAAATTAAAATGAATCTGACATTAAGTAACATATGGGTGTGGGGTAATTGGCATTTTGATAATTTGCAGGATGATGGAAAGGTTATCTGTAGGACTGATTCCAGACAGGACATCTGGGCAATACATTTGAATCTTCAGGTCTCCATCTAGAACTTGCACAAATTTCATGTGGCTCATTACATGCACCCACAATAAAGTGTTCATTTCAAAAACTGCATCACAAATCACACATAAGGGGCTTCAACACCAAATTATTAGAAACAATTCATGCCCACATAACAACCAAATGATATTTAGATGCCTACAGTGGTAAATATCAAGTATTTTCAAATACCAAAGAAGCAGCTCATAAAAATATTTTTTGTAGAGCATAGATAAAATGCAAAGAACTCTTGTAAGTAATACAGTGGAGTAAAGACTAGCATAACCACATCAAATGTCTTGATAGACATAAAGAGACCCAGCACTGACACACTCCAAAGTGTGTTTTCAGAGCTGTGATTTCTACTTCCTGTAATAGATCATTGACAATTTGAGCAAAAGTGAAATACCACACTGGGAGTTAAGCAGAATTTGGTGTTGAGCTGAAACTCTTCTGATTTGCCTTTAGTAAAGAAAGAGAGCTACTTGAAGTAAGATGTGTGACTGCTGCCCTCTCCAGCCATAGGCAAACCATGGGAAGAAGAGAGGAAGCCTTAGAAAGGAAGAAGTTCTATAATTGCAAAAGCAGCTATTTTATTTATATTATTGATTTTAACAGGCATTTCCCTCTACAAGGATTGAATGGCTTTTCATCACCTTATTTCATGATTCCACATGGCACAAACAATCTTGCCTTACCTCCTAAAGGGTGTTAGGGTAATGCCTGCACAGAACAACTGCATCAGACTGTCAGGCAATAAACTGAACTTCAAGCTGCAGGTTCATATTGCAATTTCTCTTCAAATAAAATTTGCACTGTAAGCACTGTAATGTTTCCCCCCTGAAAAATTCCACCAGGATGTAACTACTCTGAACATTTCCACAGAACATTCTTGAATGAGTACATTATTACATTGACAGACCTGTTTGTAATGTTAAGTTCTTTTATTTTATAGTATTAACTTTTATTTGTAGATTTTGCTTCAATTTTAGTGTTACTTTGAGTTAAGAATGCAATCTCTTCCTCAGTAATTTCTGTTAACAGAATGATAGTTCAATTTAAAGTGGCTGAAATATTTTACTTAAAATAATTACCAAACTTCATTAACAGTATATTTTCAGTGACTTCTGCAATTTTCCATTAAGTTTATTCAACCAAATTGACTAAGAGGTTATTTCTTCCTTTCTATTGAGTCACATAAAACTCCTTTGAAACAGCATGAGTAGAATAATTAATAAATTTTAATAATGGAATGTATTGTACTAGGAAAAGATCATTACAGCACATTGTTACCCACTGCATCCCAGCTCTCCACTGTTTTGTTACTTCCATTCCTTACCTCTTTGTTGGCTCTGTCTGCTTGAACTAATGTTCCATTCAGACACGGCTCTACATAGTGGAGCTCTTCATTATACTATAGAGAGAAATACAGGGCATGATGAAAAATTTAATTAAAAGCTTGGAAGATACAAGTCAATTTAATGACTTAGAACTACAGTGAATGAAACATGTACAGAAAGCAAGAAGAAAAGGATTTTGTTCATTTTTAAAAACTGGTTGTGGTATTTCTTTCCCTTTTACATGATTCTTAATTTTTCAGAGGTTTACCCTTCTAAAGGAGCATTGAATGGATGCCAAAACTCAGGTGGAATTAAGGGCACTATATACAATTAGCTGGCAAACATATGCCTCCAGTTGAAATCTGGAGAGTGTTAAGAGGTCATGTTTGATACATTACAAACAAAACTCCCAATTCTTTGCTACATATTAGGAAAGTCCTGACAAATGTCTGTGGCACTGTCTAACATTTTAAAAGGTTAATACTGGAACTACACCAAAAATCTCTAAGTTGAATCAATCTTGTAAATGACTGACAATTTTCAAAATTTCAGCCAAGAAGAGTGGATTTTTATAGAAAAAGTTATGAAGATGAAGAAAAGTGACAGATCCTGAAGGAATGATCTGTTTTCCTTGCAAGGTGTAAGTTAGCTCAGTCCTACATTCAGAAGCATCCTAAGCATTAAAAAATACAAAGCCTCATCTGCAGTCAGTAGAACTTGAACACTAATGGATGATGGATTGAAATTTGGACTTGTTTAAATCTTTTAAGCCTTTCAACACAGATCAAATTTATACAGCAGGACCTTCAACAAATAATTGTCTAGATAGAGTCCTAACTTAATTCCTCCTCCCACTAATTTAATCTGCTGTAGAAGTAGATAACTTTACAAGATATCACAGATCAAGCTGTAAGGCCTTTGCATCTGGGCTTCAAGTGGTTTCACCATTGCATAAGGCATTAAGTGAATCAGCACATCCACCGTAAACACAAAAACAACCAGGGAAAACATTTCATTAGATTAATGCATGCATTTCCTTCCTTCTTCTTCCACCTCAGGGGGAATAAAAAAAGCCTTACAATGAATGAGTTGTTACACAAAGCTGCTTGCACAGGGGTCTGTGTCACTGTGAATTCTCACAGTCTCTCCCTGCCTGTAGCTCCAAATTTGCTCTACTCCCTTCAATTTTACACCACTCCTCTCTCTGCAGCACAGAGCCCTGCAACCTGAGCCCCTTGGACACCTGTTGTCACCATTCATCCGAGCTGTGCACTGCTCACCACATTCATCACCACATCATTACTCTTGCACAGGGAAGAGTATTTAATTTGAACTGCATGGAGTTATTCTTGAGGCACTGTGCCAGACTCAGTCCTCAGCTACAAGGGAATATAAACCCTGAGTAACTTACTATTGCTGAATATACAGATGATCTATAGCAGCATCAACATAGTAACTTGTCATATAGAAAAAAGGAAAAATGCTTGAAAGATATTTACACAATTTCTGCAGCAGATTTGCATGCTTCCTTAATTGTTTTATTGCCACCAATGTTATTTGAATATATGAGAGCATGTGGACTTATCTATTGTTCCAAAGGTAATACAAAATACAAGGCAAAGGCTTCTAGAACACTTTAGAGTCACCAAGAGTGTCCTGTGTGCATCTCAGTCATAACAGTTTATTGATCTGATAAATGATGTACTTTTCCCTGCAGTTTCTCTCCTCACACTGCTTTCCAATCTATCTCCTGAGAGTCATTGCAAAATAATCATGCCAAATCTACACATCTCTTATTATGGTCCAAAGTCAAGACCATCCTCCATTCTATTGTAAAAAAAAAAACAAACCCAAAAACCTGAAAATCTATAACAGATTCTGGTACACCCACCCCTACTCCCAAGCCTTTTCCTGTTCATACACAGGTTTTTCTCAGTACATTCTTTAATCTAGATACTTTCCAGTTACACTTGTTCTTAGTTTGATTTCTGTAGCTGTCATTAGAAACTGCATGAACATACTTATCTTTATATCATACCAAGCACATACACTTTCCAACTTTTTTTTAATTGCAAATATAAAGACATGGAAAAATTCACTGGATAGAATTTTTTCCATTCCTAATGGAATTCCCAAAAGAGCATCTGCCTAAGTCCACGAAAACTGGAATTCTGATGTAACATGTGAAGATATTCAAGCAGTGTTTGCTACTTAAACTTGCATATCCACTTGATAAGATCCTTAGCACATCTGTCACCTTCTAGTAAAACACCTAACTTGTGCTTCACAGCATATATTAGATTTCTTTGCCCTTGTCATGGTGTGTTTTACAGTGATATTGGGGATGCCTTTCTTTTAATTGTCCCAAATCTTGAAAGCATGAAAACTGAAGGAATTCTCCACTCCTCCCCTTCCCGACTACCACCTCAGTAATTTGGACTTAGTCCTGCAGTTTTTTTTCTCTGCATTTAAAATTTCATATTGAGTGAAATAACTTCCTGATCTGACTAACAACTGCTGATTTCACCAGCAATGCACAGTATAGGTACCTTGTTAATTTACCTCAGTGTAACAAAGCCTGCAGTTACCTTTCCACAAGTTCTTGCATCACACTGTTTTCTCACATTTCCTAGTGTTACACAGTCCCATTCCTCCATACCCTGGCATTTGACATCTTTGCTTGTGATAGCTGTGACAGCAAATACCTGTACAATATCTGGGAATAGTCTGTGTTTTGCTGAGGGTGGGGAGGCAAAAAATAATTACCTTCCTTTCTGAGCACTTTGAGAACCCAGTCTGTTCTTGTAATTTAAACATGTAATTACATTGATATTTTTTATTTTATTTACATAGTTATGGTTATCTCTTTTATTAGTTCACACTATTTTTTCCCTCTGCCTATTTCTTTGTACAACAGGCATAAAAATGTAAGTGGGCTAAAATGTGAACTAAGGGAAACCAGATAGTTATTTAGAGCTGCTGGCCTACATTCTATAATAAGATACTATTCACATTCTGAAAATGAAATATATATGGTTTTAGCACACCTACACAAGTAGTATACCTTTTCCTTAGCATTTTCTATATTTATTCTTTGTTATATTTAAGCTGCCTGGAGCAAAGTCCACAGAAATAAATTAAATTCACATTTTGTTGTGCAACAATACACAGATAAAAGATGTCACACTATATTAAGCACACTCAGATATCCAATTCAGCCCAACCTAAGAAGCCAATCCAGAAAAGGAGCCAAAGGAATTGGTGTTTCCATGGTTTACCATGCCCTACAAGTGACACACAAACACTGCTTGCAGACTTCATATGGATGTTCATTTTGGGTGCCTCTCTTTGTCAACCTGCTCACACATCAGCTCTACAGAATCTGATTATTCAGGCAGGCTGAAAAGTAAATTTATCCATGCTCTATTCTGTAGGAATCAAAAAAAAAAAAAAAGACTATTATATTGGAAAATTATACATATTAATAAAGGGAGTTATACTACTGTGCTTTGAATTAACAAATACTTTTCTTCTAATCGATTTTGCTAAAAGGGTGTGTCTAAAGCAGTAAAATGGGTTTCACATTCTTGGTTTGGTTAATATTTTGCTAATTCAATGTGGAGTTTTTACAAAAGCGTTTTAAAATTTTCAGCATTCAACAAAATTAGTACTCATTTTATGATAATATTCTTAATTTAATGCTTGACTTGGAATTATACTTCAAAGTGAATTGGGAAAATATGCCTCTTCTCTTGTTATTGTAGATATCTCTGTTCATGCGCCAGTGAACTGACCTTAAATTTTAACATAGGCAGCACAAAATCGTTCTTGAATTTCAATTTTTTTTTTTTTTTGCAATTCAATCATCTAGCCCATCAATTTCAGATGGATATTGCAACAACCTACCCATGAAAGCTAAAACGATCTTAACATTATCCTTTTATGTTTAGTCTCTGAAAAGACCTGCACTGAATTCTGCTTTCTGCTATATATATGTGTATATATATATGTGTGTGTATACATATATATACTCACACATGCATGCAGAAATACATACAAGTATTTGTTCCATTAATCACTGTGGATAATAAAGCCATCCTGACAGGCACAGTCACTCAGGCTCAAAACCTTGTTTCATCTAATAAGGACATTGTTTGTCCAGATTTCCCACGCTAATAACATTCTTATTCCACCTCCAGTTTTGGTCTGGGCAGAGAGGGAGGTATTTGACCATTTGTCTGAGACTTCCAGATGCCCAGGAGTCCTCATGGAGCAGCAATTTGGGCTGGCCTTTCAGAGCTGGCCTGAGCCCGGATCAGCCCTGTGCTGGGTGAGGGTTCAGTTTCCACCACCATCTGGGCACAGCAGATCTGTTTTAGCACAGCTGGGCAGCTCTGGAGACAGAGGTTTGTGTGAGCACAGATCTGCATTAAAAGGGGATTTCTTAGACTGACATCTATCTTACCTGCAAATGAACCTGCTGGCACATCAGCAGGCTGGGCCTGAATTACAGAGAGTGAGATACAATCTCACTCAGACATTTGTCTACAGATAAAAGCTGTATGGGATTTCCAGTGCTTTCACACCAAGCAGCCTCTTGTGTGGGCTTTGTCTTTTGTTTTGATCACTGAAACATCTTCTCCAGTCCTGACAAATTTCAGTGGCTCTGCTGGCACTTGGTCAAAGCAATGCTTTGGAAGCAATTTCTGCAGGTAACGTAGATGACAGTGATGGCTTTGCTGTGTGCCCTTGCTATGCCTTTAACACACCACCTTGTGAAAGCAGCTCATGGCTCTGCCTCAGCCCATCTGGGTCATTCCTCACTGAAAGCTCCACTCCTTCACAGCACAGGTCTCTCTTGCTAGTTTGCTATATTTTCAAGCAAACAAAATTTTGTTTCTTTACATTGTTATTTTAATTTTTTTTTAACCTTTTAAGACAGCAAGAGGAAGCTGAGTCAGGGGAGGTTTAGGTTGAATATCAGGAAAAGGTTTTTCACCCGGAGGGTGGCTGAGCACTGGAACAGACTCCCCAGGGCAGTGATCACAGCACTGAGCCTGTCTGAGCTCAAGAAGCCTCTGGACAATGCTCTCAGGCACGGGATGGGATTTTGGAGCTGTGCTGTGCAGGGCCAGGAGCTGCAATCCATGATGCTCATGGATCCCTTCTAACTCAGCATAGTCTGTGATTCCATGGCTTAGTACAAACCAACTCCCTACAAACTCTTCCTGCAGGAGAACTTCAAGGTAACAGGACAGAGCTTTACCTCCTCACTGCCACTCCTGTCCTGCTCTCCTTGTTCCCCCACATTCCTGTGGTACCTCTTCCAATGCAATGAACACCTTCAGGTTCATATTTGCACATTAATATCCTAATGAATTTAGAGATCTGAGCTGGTAAACAGAAAAACACATTCTCCATTGCTATTTCTACTTATTTAAACAAGCACACAAAAATCCTAAAAGAAAAACACAAAAAAAACCCAAAAAAACAAACACAAAACAAAAATCAGAATTGCTGACAGTAGTAGGGCTGCACTGTGGGAGAAGGTCACAAAGTGCCCTGTGCCCTCACAGCCATTTCACAGCAGCATCAGCTCCAACTGGAGAAACTGAGGTGCCCAAATGGAGCCACAATGAGCTCAGGTGGCTGTGGTGCCCCACACATATGTTTTTACATTTTTTTGTTGTAGATGAGCCTTTTGATTTTCCCAAAGTAAAAAACTTTCACTTAAAAACCAACTTTTTTCTTCCTACATAATTCACAGTAACTGTTACAACTACTGATAAACAGATATTATGCACCAAAAATGGCTGGTCAGACATTTTAGTAATTACTTAGTTGAAACACTCTTTCAACTTACAGAAGTTATTTAGATTACAGTTAATCATATTTTTTTAAGGACAGTAAATCTTTTTTTGATACAGTATGTAATTATATCTTTATACAACATGAGTTTCTGCTAATTATGCAATTATCATGCAAGGAGATTAATATGAAAGATAGTCTGAACTGCTTGCAATCCGTTAAAAATACAGTATGTGTACATATACTTCTTGCACATATACCTCATTCTCTACACAATCTCAATGATTTGCACTGGTCTCACTGGGGTCATTTCATTTAGTACACAAAGGACATTTCCTTTGTAGAAAAAAAAAAAAAGGGCCAAAATCTTCCTTATATTCAAGAGGTTGAAGACATTCGCGCACTGGAAAAAACCTTTATTTATAAAGCATTAGCAAGAGAATATCAGCAAAGAAAATTTTACATAGCAACCAATTCCTCCTCCCTTTCCTCCCCTGCAAATCACAGTTCTGATGCCAGTATTGGACTTGTTGAAGTTGAATCCTTACCCACAAGATTAATCCCATTACTCTTAAGTATAGTAAAATCAGCCTCTTGTCATTGCTTTAAAACTTGAACCTCTACCAGGGAAAATTCACCACCATACACAAGAGGAGCTACTGGAGATGTGACTTCTCACTGCTAGTAAACACCAGCAACCCCTCTACACAACCTGCACATTTCAGATCCCCCTAAGGTGAACATTGAGGAGTTAGGTTGGCATTTTGTTATGCCATGCAACCCTCAGCAAAAGCTAAAATCTGAATTTATTAATTCTTACCTATTAAGCATTTTGCAATTGGCACTGTATGGCAGAAGCTGAGGGGGAGGAGGGGGAAGGCAGGGGAGAAGGCAGACACACCCCACAGCTAAAAGTTAAGGTAAGAAAGAAAGTTCAAGCAAACTCAGACTGGAGACTACCTGTGCAAGGGGTTTCAAATTGCAAATCATAGACAAACATGAAATCTCTGACACTTGAAGAACCTTGCACTGAAAAACATTGTCTGTCCAGTGGGTTCAGATGTCATCCAATCCATCACCTGTCTACACCATTTTTCAAGTGGCTGGTGGGAAGTAAAACATGACAAATAGCAAGAAATGATGGAAGAAAAATAACAAAAGAAGAAAAATCCTGAGACACTCACAGCAATTATATTGAAGAAGTCATCATCTCCAAGGGTATCCAAAATAGATGAAACTGTCTGCTTTGCAATAGTCAAGCGAAGCCCTTTCATACTGCCACTGACATCCACTAAAATTACCACATCTTTTGGAGAAGTTGCTGCCTGGATGTACCTGAGACAAAAGACAAAACAACTTCTTTTAAATACTGAACATTTTATCTTTTCAAATTTCTTAAACGCTGGTAGTTCTCTGTTGCCTACCACTTTCTGTTTCTGCAGTCAAATGCAATGACTCCATTCTCATCAGGTTCCCATTTAATTCCTGTTAAAAAAAAAAGAAAATAAAAATATTAAATTACATTTTCATAGTACCTGCTCAAAATATATCTATGACATTGGGGCCAAGTAGCAGTTAATAGAGTTTCATACTTTAATAGGCAGTGCCATTATAACATAGGAAATACTCGAGGGAAATACAGTTAAGGGAATAGGACAACCAGAAATTATTTTCTTTTCTTCACTCCTTTTCAGACTACTGTAAGGTGAAAACCTCTTCAGGCCTACCCTGTCCAGTGCACTATTTTCACAAACCTCCTGTCATCCTTGGTCTGGGGCTGGCAAGTTTTATTACATCTTGCCAAGTCCCTTCCAGACCTTGAGCACTTCATACCCAGGGCTGATCCCAGCAGCTCCCATTCCACTGACTGCTTCACCCAGAGGTCATACCCGAATTTTCACTCACTTCAATAGGAAGAGGTAATATCTCCTGGATGTGGGTCAGAAGAAATATGACAGAAATATCCCCAAGAAAAAAAAGTTGGCAGGGGAATTTTTTCTGCTTTTTGTACTCATTTTCTAGCACAAACAAGAAATAGCCTTAAAAACAAGGATGAATCCTTGAAATATCATGGAGCTTGGGAAATGAAATATAATCTAAAACTAACACGGAGCAGCCATTACTTTCAGATACTTTCAGACATACAAGCTTATAGTAAACTTGCTTAAACTCAAGCCTTAGAAAAACATGGGTTGCTAACACATCAGCCAAAGGAGCAATACCCACTATGAACCTGATACAAAATTACAGAATCCAAGAATCAGTTTATTTAAATTTATAGTTTAATATTATGTGGTAAATTGGTGTAGGATTAAACATAAAATTTAATGGGCAGCAATATATGTTTTAACCTATTCCTACAGAAATAATACAAGCGGTGTGATTGCATTTATTACAACTGATGTGAAAATAAACTTTAAAACAAGTTTTTAAATCTATAAATGTAAATATGCCAGGTTAAGTGGACGTTTAAGAGAATAACAAATTACAATGAGGTCTTACTGTGTGCATTGATAGAGCACATTATTTAGGATCAGTACTATACAAAGGGTCTAATCCTTTTGCCCTCCTTCTTCACAGTCTGTTTAGAAGTTATTTTTCACATTTGTGTGTCTATCCGAATAGAATTTTTCATGAGTCCATGAGTTATTGTGAGGGCTTCACCTCCAAATGGAATTCTGTAGAAAAACCTCAAAATTTTCATAATGTTGATTAGAAATCTCTCTGAAAACTAGATGAAGTAAAACCAAACTGCAAGTGTCTGTGGCAGTCAGAATTTGTGACAATACTCAATGCACCCATAGCATTCTTTACTGTATTTTAAGAACTTCTGTTCTTCTTACCTGGATATTGCCTGAAAAATCCTTTTGCACTTCCAAAGTACTGCCAGATGAGAGAAGGGTCACGATCAAAGTTATCAACAAAAACCTTATTTAAAGATTCTGACCAATAAACTCCATTTACAATGGCTGGATCTGGAAAAAAATAAAGAACACACACATAATGAAAGGTGATTTTTTCTAAGTAGAATCCCATGAACTCCATCATCTTCAGCTTATTCACTACCCAAAAATCTACTGACTGAAAACTCTTGTAGGTTTTAAGTTTCCTTTGTCAAATAAGTGATCTGAAATCAATGATTCCCTTAAATAACAGAAGTATGGCTAAAATAGAGCAGAGACACCTGGCACAATTTTTTATATAAGTTAAATTTGCCCTTCAGAGCATCTGTCCTGATTTTGTTGCTTGTTCTGGAGAACATAAATAAGTCAATTGAATTTAGATTATTTACTCAATGTACCTTCCCTAAATGCATGGAATGTCTCGTGGCAACACTTTATTTTTTTTTAGACATTAAACTTGGTAAGATCATTCTCACTATGTCTGAAAGTTTTCATGTTGGAACAGAAAGTGGAATACCTTGTATTTCACACTTGAATTATGATATGCATAAAACCACAACATCTCATGACAAATACCACTAGTTGTTATTTGGAAAACATTGAACCCACATTCCACAACTATTACTCAATTAGTTTTTATTCCCACAGGAAGAGAACCACAAAGCAAATCCTTGACGTTGAAACTGTTCTGTTTAAGACATCCCCATCTATCAACTGCTAAAACCCCAGGCTGCCCAAGTATGTTTTTGAGCTGCCGATTTGGTTCAATAGTGGGAAATGAGAAATCAATGAACATGTCTTATGAAGTTACTGGATTTCAAACCGTGAATTTTGAAAGATGAGAAACAATTAAGATACAGGATATTCCCCTTTCAATCTGATGTGAAGTCAGCAGAATAGAAAGGAAAAAACAGAACCAGAATCACAGATGTATTATTTAATTTGCAAAAGTGTGCATACATGAATACACAGTAACATTTGCTCAAGCATTTGAAATAAGGCACCCATTAGCTTGCAAAATAATGTCACTGTACTGATTTCAGAAGACTGCTTCAAATGTGATTTTAATGGAGTGGAAAAAAGGCAAATTGTTATCTTCCCTTGCATTCATCAAGAAAAACAGCAGAAAAGGGAAAATGTCTCAGCTACACAACTTTGCATGTTGCTTTCACCTAAATATTTAGGTTTGTAGAGATGAAATGCTGAAAAAGCAAGGTCAACAAAACAGATGTTGCTTTTAAAATGTGTTGAGGGTAGTTACTTGTTTCTCTGGAAGATGAAATATACACTTAAAATCTGCCCAATCAGACTCATATCAACCAAACCAAAGTCACTGGTCCAAGGGCTCTGCTCCAGTCCTGCCTAGCTGTCAAAACCCAATATCCAGCTGTTTCCCAGTCTGTGGTGACCCAATAACCAGCTGTGACCAAAACATCACAAATCAAGTGTCAAGACTGAGACCTATCATCAGTCTGTAAAACTATGCTCCTATTTCAGCACTCCAAAATATCAATCCAATCTTCAGCATTTAGACATAACCTGAGAGTGAAGCACTAAAATGAGAATTCTGTTCCTCAGCTCACTGCAACTTCCCAGTAGCAGTTCAACCATTGGTATTCTGATCCTGCTCCTATACTTAATTTCTCATGGAGTATCTAAATCACTATTGCAAAAAAATTGCAGTGGCACTGTTAACTCAACATCACAATACTGAGATAAAGTGATCAGTTCGATTCATCTTTGAAAAGAGCAACAAAGTTCAGAGGATTGGGTTTGGGTTTTGTTCTTGTTCTTTTCCCTGGTGTTGCTAGAGAAGTCAGTTTAGAGGAAAAGAGAAAGAACCATTCCTCAAACCTCTGGAGGACTATCAGCTCTTTATATGCCCTTCAGTCATCAGGATTAGTGAAAAGCCAAACAAACCAAACAGAATAATTCCATATTAATTTATATTTAAAATAAACTGCAGTGGCTCTTAGCAACTTACATTTTGATCTCATTCCAAGGCTGCACATTGTATCTTAGTATTTTACAGTTTTATCAGATGTCTCCTGTCCTGGATTCCTCACAGCCTAATTTTTAATGTCCTTCCCCAATGAATCTGTTGCATAATACCACTCATACAAGCAGAGCCCTCACTCTGCCTTCCAACCAACCAATAACAATTTTCTTTGAATTCTATATACATTCCAGTTCCATAAGGTCAAGGAACAACTTTAGTCATTCACCTCTTAAGTTCTGAACTGAATTTGAAGTCTTTCCAGGGACATATAAAAATTACATTTATGTGTAAAAATTACAAATATAAATCACTCTAAAAAATAATACGAAAATATCAATGGATATTTTGTGTTACTTTTTTTAGACCATCTGTGAAGAGCCACTTAAGATGTTTCTATATCTGTATTACAGATCAGAGAACTCCATGGAATTAAAGTCAGGAAATTTTCCCTGAGCAAGACTGGTGCAGTCTATATTCTGCATTAGGTTGACAACACTAATCATCCAAATGCTGATTACTCTAAACATTAATTCATTGACTCTGAAAGTAATAGTTGATTTTGGGTTATTTTAGCTGAAAGGAGCATAAAGCAGGCATCTTAAGTAAGAGGGCACAAGTAGAATGTGACCTGTGCTCACTGGGTTCCTTCAAAATGAAAGCTGGTGACAATTCTCTACCTTCCCACATCCTGCAGGTCTGTTATGCTGGCTGCTCTTTCCAAAATATTTCCAGTTCCATTTTACACATCAACCACTTTAATCAAAAAAGGCAAATAGGGCTACAATTAGTTTAAACCGTGGAATACTAGGAAAAGTAGAGTGGAGAAAACATAGAGCCACAGAACAGAACAGCAGATGTGGAAATCATGGGTCTTTACTGGATACTGTACCTGCAAGGCAGAAGGATTTCTAACTGGAGCTCTTTGTTCTAAGCTTTATAATGCTGCTATGTGGGTTCCTCTCTGTCCACATGCACCATCCCAAATACAACTGTCTGACCACGTGTCCTTATTAAAATTTTATACTTTCATCATCTAATAACCTGTATGCTAAACCTGTTGTTCTGGGCAATTTCCAATTTTAATAATTACACTAAATCATTCAAATTCCCCCAGTACTTCATTTAGAAACAGTATTCTTAAGTTTTTCAATTACTGCTGAACGTCATCTGCGTCCCCAAGATAGATATATGTCAATAGTGGTAGATTAATCCTTGTGAATATTCAGAAATTTGGTGAGAGAGAAAAAAAAAAATGTAAAGCCTAATAAAAATGCAAAATTATTAATGTGATGTTATGAAGCTCAAAGATAATAAATGCAAATAGTTTTCACCACAGTTCTTGAAATACCACTTCTACTTTTGCTTCCTGGCAATGAAATAGAATTAAAATATTCCCTTTCTCTTGCCTTTTAGATGAGCTGGCTTGCAATTATATGGGATTTTGCTCCACCATTGTTTGTGTAGATGTTACCTGTTTCTACTGACATTTAATATAAAATCAACCCACAGGAAAATAGGTACAGTGACATGGAACTGAAACAAGATTGCCAAAGAACAGCACAGATGCATGTAGCAATTAAGTTGCTGTCATGGATCCTGCTGACCCAGAAAGGTCTGAAGTCTCAACAAAGGCAAGGAAGGTGCTCAGACTGAAAGATGTGCAACAGACAAAGGGAATGGTCTTTCTTTTTTTTGTATTCAGAGAATCTGTAAAAGCATCTAGAGTATGATAAGTCTATGGAACGAACTAATATGTACACAACCCACTTTGCATTTTAATTATTTCAGCAAGTTTTACAGAAAATAAGGAAAACTGCTGAAGAGCTCAGTAACTATCAGGTGTGGAATACTTCTTCTTGCCATACTCTGCTTTATTATCAAGATGAGTTACTAATGATCCTTAGTCTTTTCTCCCTATTTATTACTTTTGCAATATAATCACTATTTTTTCCTGGAAAGCTGTCAAAGATGCTGGCACTGAAAATGATCTTCCCTCCTGTAGTATCTCACAACCTCGAGGGCAGCCCTAAATTGCAGAGCAGTTCTGTCATACAATGAAGCAGTCTGAGCAAAGGCCCAGGCACTGGAAAAGGAATGCAAAATCCAGCACTCTCCTGGCTCAGAGATAGCAACAATATTAGCTTAGTTTTTATGACACTGACAACATATTTAGTCTGGTCATATTTTAAAGAATAACAATCACATACTTTGCTGGGACATATACCAACAAGCCAATAATTACACTACTCAACACTAATATGAATGCTTTTCAGGGTGGTCCAGCATATTCAAGAGCTGGGGCTGGATGCCAGTTTTGGCAACTGCCTTCACTTTTTTCTCTCTCTTCCCCTCTCTCTGACTCCAGGGTAATGTGGATGCATCAGCTCACAGATCAAAGCATCTGGCCATCTGTAGACATAAAAGAAGGTGTTTGTCCATTTTGCTTCATGTGCTGGGAACTGTTCACCAATGTCAGGAATCACATTCCCCCCTTGCCAGGATATGGGATGGTAAAGGCTTCACGGACGTGACTGTATAAAGGCAGAGTAGCAGGCATTAGTGCCTTCATCTTCCAACATTTCCCTAATAACTCTACCCTTCTGCTTTGAAGTGGCAGCAGAAGAACAGGAGTATGGCCAGATGTGTTTATGCTGAGTTTCATGAGTGCATTTGTGCGATGCTTTGGATTATTTTATGGTGGGAGGGCGAGTGTTCTTCTTTGGTTTGGGTTTTTTTGGTTTTGGAGGTTTTTTTGGTTTTGTTGGTTTTTGGGGGGTTTTTTGTATTTTTTTTTTTTTTTTGGATGAACAAGATGGACTGAGATTCAACTTTAGTTCATTTGAAAGCCAGAATTACAGCTGCAAACTCCTCACTAACAGCATTCTGGGACAGAGATTCATGTCTGTCTCCCAAGGGCTTGCCATCACATAGGTTATAGAAATGTCCTGCAGCAAATCTGTGAAGATTTGAGCACACTTCACCCATTTGGTACTGGCCTGGCTGGACCTTGCTTAATTTCTGAGATGCATCAACAAAAAGCAAACAGCATGTGGGCTGAGCAGTGGGCAGGTTAGAGCAAAGCTCTGGAAACAACATATAGGCCATCTATGAACACAGAACATTATCTTTGGTTTTAAATTAAAGGAGAAACTCAGAGCACAAGTCAAGGGTATCCCAGAAAGAACTAGAAAGATGTTGCTTTAACAGAGCTGCTGTCCCAGGATCCAGGCATTTGGGGCAGTTAGACCTAACTCTAACACGCTCTAAACAGATGGGATTGCCTGCCCAGCAACTGCCTTGAGCTGAGGAGAGCTAAAGTCAAAACCCAGTAATCCTGACAGATAAATTAATTCATGTTACTGCAGATAGCAAGATTTTTCTGTATTTTCAGTAAACATACTCATTTACACACTTTTGCGTGATACAAATTGAGGACTGTGAAACACGAAATAATAGCAAAAAATACCACACCACAGAACTCTAAGATGCCAGGGTGTGACAGAGAGAAAGGGTGAACATGAAAAACCACCAATATAAATGGTTTTCCAAGTGGAAAAGAGAAAAAAAATTCTGAGAACATAGGAATTACACAAATTTAGCAGAGGCCTTATATCCACTACATTTTCATCACAGAAGCAAAATTAGTCATGAATACTGCAAATAAAAGGAGCCAGTTGTGACACGTGGCAAGGAGAAATTTCTGCACAGTCTGATGGAAGAGAAACTATCAGCAGCCAGGAAATTCAAACCACTGGCAAGTGGCAGAGCAGGAAAAGTGTCACAACAAGCAATAGAGGAAGCCTGTGCAACACACTGCAAATTAGGGGAAAAGAAAGCAAATGTGACTGCTGCTAAAACAAGCCAACTGTGCTGTAAAATATTTAATGCACAACATACCAAAAGGGACAATTTTATCAGAGCTGTTGTCAAAGTGATGTATGACATAGGCAAGGCACAGCCTTGGAAATATAAGACACCTTTACAGAAATTTCTCAGGGACAGATCTGTCCACCAATCTTAACAAAAGCCATTTGAAACACAAGGCCATGCAAACCCGTTAACTAGAACTTCACAATCAATGTCTAATTCCTATTGCACAGACATTCAGACACACAGTGCAATTGGGGCCAACAAATAATGCTTTGAAGGAGATTCTAAAGTCATCCTGTGTTTCTCAACTCATCGTGCTTCTTGCATGCAGCAAATGAAGGCATGAGAACCTTTAGAGAGAAGTGTTTTAGCAGGTAAAATGCATCACAGTTGTACTGGGCTATAATAAATGAAACCTCTCCTGCCCCATTCCTGGGAGCATCAACACCGTGTGAATGTGCAAGTATTGGATATAAGAGCACACTTATCTACTACCATGGCAAGTCATCATCTCTTATCCTCCCAAATCAACAGGCTCTTACTTCTCTAGTGCTTTCATAATCCTTGTGTAGCACTTCCTTGCACAAAAGACCACTTGCACAATTTGAGTAAAATGGAAGTTTTATGCATACAAGATATGAAAATGTTCAGCTGGTTCTAAACCCTCTGAAGATAGTTTTAAAAACACTGAGCAGATGTACAAATGTATCTCGGGATGAGTACATTCCAGAATCTGTTATGTATTCTTAAACACTATTTGCTTCTTCAGGAATGTGCCAAATAAAAGCTGCAGGACACCTAAATAAACAAAGTATAGTGTAAAAATGTCTTTGTAAGTTTTTAGCCAAACAATATTTTGAAACAGTTTATGTTCTCGCCAAGCATACTAATGCTTAACCAGAAGAGCAAATTGCCTTTTCTCCTCTTCACACAATACATACCCAAGAAAAATCAAAGGGTCTGGCTGTTAGCAGCATGGATAAACAAATTATTACAGTATCCTAAAACAGTAGAAAAAATATATATGTATCTTTAGAAAACTGCTATTATTCTTTGTAAAATGTTCATCTTCTCCCCTACCTAGTAAAGAAAAGTTACAGATTTTACTTTGCCAGACAACCATTCAATTACTGCATATTCACTCCTAAAGGTTTTCAGAAACTGAGGATTATTGTCAATTTCTTGTCCTTAAAAGCAACAAATAAGTAGGAGTGACATCATGACTGACAGAGGTGCATCAGGTCAAAAAGCCTCTTCATATTGTAGCTGAGATAACACACGTATATTTGTTCAGTAACAGACATTCCCTGGCTCAATTTGTCAAAAGGCAAAGCCCAGCTCTGAGTAACCAAGCAACAGCTGCTGAATGAGTGGGAGAGAGTGGAGCTTTCTAGAGGAAATACTTCACGTTTCCATGCAGCCTGTATCTGCCATCTCGTTGCCATGGTGATGAGGATGTATTAGAAACACACAGATTAGATCCACAGCCAGAGACAGACTAGAACACGGGGAAGATAAAGCACAGTCCACATCTTGAGTGGAGATGCCAACATTTCCAAAAGGCTTGCTGTTAAAGACAGAGGCTTGAGAGGGGAAAAAAAAAAAAAATCTGTGAAGCTAAAGCCCTGTTCAAGAACAAAGCAACAGCCTGAGTAAACTCTGGGAATCAGATTTGAGGCAGAATTTAAGCAAAACCAGATGGAAGAAGCAGAGAAGTCTGTGCATCTTTGTCCAACAGGCAACAAGAGTTAAAACAAAGAAATATGGGAAGAGAGGACGTTCTCTGCAACCTTGACTAAATCAGTTAGACTAAGAAAGATCCTTTTGAATTAAACCATGCCCAGTGTTAGGAAGCCCTGGAGTTCATAAAATGGGAGGACAAACAATCCAGGGGAAGGGTTTCCAAATATAAATATAGTGGTCCAGGAGAGTATGTGACCATGAGTTATTTAAATAACAACTCCAGGATGTTGAATTTTCAGAAGCAAAGTCCATAAAATCACATACGACAGTGACAGACAAGATTTTATTTCTTAATTTCACACCTTACAGGAAAATAGTTTTGCATATGTGCTAGCTGCAGATTATAATCTTTTGGCATCACTTGAGAAATGATTTTTTTTGGTTCTAATATTCTAGAAAATAGGTAATCTCAATTTTGGCAGCCAGTTGGAAAGCATTGATAGGAAAGTATGACTGAATGATATTCATAGCTCTTTTTAAGTATCAAATTGAAAAACCTTACTTAATCAAAAAATGGTTGTGGTTCATCACATTTCAATATCTTTTAGAGAAGGCTCTATTACATGCAGCAGATTTTTTTTCCTATGCAAGCAAAACTTTTGATTAGAGTCTGCATTTATTGACTTGTAGAGTATAAACTCATCTTTTAACATGCAGTGAGCATCATGCAATGGAAATGCCATTTGACACAGGTAATATTCTTTACCAGTCTCTAAACTGTTCAAGCAAAACTTAAAGAATATTTGTGAAGTTTAAGTCCAAGATCTCCTTTTGCAATGTTTTCAGCATTCAAGAAGTAAATATAGTAAGCAGAAACACACAGGCTAGATCTGATGGTTTTTGTACTAAAGACATTGAGTTCAGAATTATTTCAAGCTGTATTCCATTCACATTGTTTACAAATAATTTCTAAAAGTATTGGTGATTATAAAGGCAGAAAGAGAGGAAGGATGGAAACAATTGCAAGAAAATACCTTGCCATAGAACAAGAGATAAAGGTTTTAAACCAAAAGATGGTAGGTTCAGACTAGCTATAAGGAAGATGTTTTTTACAGTGAAGTTGGTGAGGCACAGGAACAGGATACCCAGAGCTGGATGATGTCCCCTCCCTGGAATCACTCCAGGTCAGGCTCTGAGCACCATGATCCTGGTGAAGATGTCTCTGCCCATTGCAGGGGAATTAGAGCAGATGACCTTTCAAGGTCCCTTTCAACCCAAACTACTCCACAATCTGCAATCCACAAAACAATAAAAGAGCACACAAATAATTGATTGTCAACCTTCCACAGCAGTAATAACAATAATCATAGTGGAAAGCTTTTAAACAAAGGTTTAAGTCACATGATAAAATCTCTACTTTCAACAGCCAGTGAAATGATAGATGACAGAGACAGAGAGGCACAAAAGGCAGTGGACATGTGCTGCAAAGAATTGTGCCATGAGCAAAGCTGTGAGACAAAGAGATAAAGCCTCTTCCTGCAAAACAGTATTGCAACCTTGTGGAAAAACCCCATGGAAAGGAATCAAATTGTGAAAATGAGAGCAATAATTAGAATTGAATTTAAATCCATAGGAAAATAGTTATAGCTGTCTTGTCTTTGAAATGAGTGAAGTCCAAATATACCTTAAGAGGTGTAAGATGCTTTTTAATAACTTTTTTATAAATCCATATTTACTCAGAGTGTTTGTGGTTGCAGACTCAAAAAGATTGTTAATTTTTGAAAGTATTTCAGATCCACTGACATGGACTTAGTGTGGTATTAACTTAAGAAAAAATGAATTTAGACTATTATTAATGAAGACTTTATCTTCTCACCTATTATTGAACTTTAAATTGTACTTTACAATCAAGAACCAGTTTTTAAAACCATGGATTTTTACAGCTTGATTTACACAGTTTGAGACTCTCAGCAACATATTGTGTGCCTTATGTTTGTTAGTTGAGTTGACATAAACCATATCTCCTGTTGACAGAAATGCTTGAAAATATTCATGGAGCTCAGCATCCATCACTGAAAAACTGTGCAGTTATGGAAAGCACTGATAAAATTGCTTCCTGTACTTCAAAAACACCAGAACAGCAGCTCTATCACAGGATCAGGATGAGAAGAACAGATGGAAGACAGTTAAGACTGAACTTCTCTGAGTATAAAATTTATATTATTGCTTTTATTTTTCAAAACACATTAACTTCAGATTGTATAATTGATCATCGAATTTTATTTTCTGTCTTGATTCTGTCTGCTCTGTCAGTAAAAAGCAACATTTTGCACTAAGGCTACTATTTCATTATCTAAATATACCTGGATAGACACCTGACAATCTGTAATCCAGTGGAATAGTTTTCTTTCTGATTTTTCCTTTTTTTTTAAAGGAAAAAGTCAGTCAAAGAAAGGATTTAGAGAAAATTATTTTTCACCTGACCATGCACAAATTGCTCTCCAGCTGCCTTAAAAATAGATCTTTCCTGTAACATACATGTATTTCCTAACTTACCAGAGAACCAGGCCTGATGATGTAAAAACGTAAAAGCAATTTACTGTGGCACCTGGCAGTTTATGATAGCAGAGATTTTATAAACTAACCAACCACTGGGCTTCTGATAGGTATTTGCCAAAGGCCAGCCAATCTGATCAGAAAAGTCCTCCCAAGTTCCAAAACAGCAACAGGCAAGAATGCACAAATCACAGCCTAATGTCTGGGGTAGGAAAGAGGGAACTGTTATTAAGGAGAGGTTTTTGAAGTCAATTATGATTATATTTAAACCATATTGTTCAGTTGCTTTCCTCTCAAACACTTTATAGTAGAAAATGAAGACTTAATTATAAAATTCACAAAAAGATGACTGTGAACTCAAAATATAATTCCAAATCACATGGCAGCAATATGAAATATAACTTGCTAGATGTAAGAAAGGATGTGAAAATTCACTCCTTTGCAGTGGGAGACACGATGAAATGTCAGAAAAAGTTGCAGGTAGAGGCTGAGAAATGTATTCAGTATAAGTCATGTCAACATTAAAAAGAAATCAATATAAGTACTGTGCTAAAAGTTCCTGTGACTTCCTGATATTAGAATGTATTCATATAACGGAAAAATTGAAACATTTTTCATTACTATAAGCCCCACTCTCCATTATAATGAAAGCTGGAGAGTAACTTCTCAGACCAAATGCTTTAGGGGAAATGTTATGCTTTATTTCAGCATATCATTGTGAGATTTGTTAATTGATTCTAACACATTTTCTTCTCCCTGCAGAGAGCACACATTCTCCCTGAAGCAGAGTCTAATACCTCTTAGGTGAGGCAATTATCAACATCAAGTTTCTAAAAAATGATAATTAAAGAAAATGGCAAATGCTCATGAATAACCCTCTGCACCTGCCCAGACATTGGTATTTCAGTGGGAAACTCCTGAGCAACATATGGGACAGCAGGAAGGCACTCAGAAAGCCATGTATGGAGGATAGTTATTATTGTAGATATAACTGCACATAGACAAATTTATGTAGTCCTTTTGTGCATTGCCCACTGCATCCCACTTTTCTACACCCCAATCAACATTTCACCTTGGGCACTTCAAAGACAGTAATGAATTCCTTTCACAAAGTTCCATGGCAGGAGAAGATATTTCCATGTTCAAACTAATTTGAGCAAACATCATTGTAAATAAACCCAGAAAGAAAAATTTCCAAAATTACGCCTGTTTGGAACAAATCTACTCATTTGTACCAGCATGGGGCTGCAGTGTGTGCACCTCTGCCTGGCATTTAAGGGTTTTTGTGACATTCATCCCAGGGCTTCACTAGGAGGAAAGGACAGAAAGCCCAACCAAAAAGATGCAGATGTCAGTTCCACAGAAGTCTGAAAGCCAGGCTGCAGTCTCCACTCACAGAGCACAGTAGTTCAGCACGTGTTGAATTTCAGGACTGTGAGAATGTGACTGTGTGTGTGACAGTGGCACTCGGGCTGTGCTGGAGAGACCAGACTGCTGAGCCAGCTCTGAACACTTCAATAGCCACAGACCTTCAAGTGAGAAACTCTGCCTGGGGCTGTACAATGGAATCTCACGGGGAACAAACCATGGGAAAGCAGGCAAGCTCTAAAATACTGGTTACAATATAATCCTGGCTCTCAGCAGTGATCTGCTGTGTGCTGTACAAACTGAAGGCAGTGCAGAGCTGTGGTCTATCTCTGCATGGAGGGGAAAGTAGAGACACTAACCTTGTGCTACAGCTTAAATTAAATTTCTTCTGTTGCAGGACATGACAACTTAGTTGCAGAACTGTGGTCACAAAAATATCTCGTGTCCATAATATTTCCTGCAATCTTTCAGTGACTCATATATATGTCAACATCCTTTAGTGTGAGAACAGACTGCACCACTCTCCACCACACAGGAGATATAAATATATATATGTACACACACATATAAATATAAATATGTAATACTTTCATATATGTCTATATGCATATGTCTTTTCCTCAGACATTCACTAGTGATGAAAACAAAAATTCACTTAAGATGACTAAGAGTATTTAAAATTTAAAAACGTGGGGGTTTTATCTAGCAGTTAAGTTTGGGATCTTTGCTCAATGACTTTTAAGCAGTGTAAAAAATTTCAGGGGACAACTCAGTCTGGCAAAGCTGTAGAATGCACTTAATTGCATTGTCAGCTGTGTTAATGGGATGAAGGTTTATCCTCTAGGAAATATTTCTCCATTATAAAACTCAGCAAGTAAAACAAGATTATATATTCAGTAAACTAGAAATGACAACAAAGGAAAAACCTCCCATTACTTTAAATCAACTTACATAAGCCTACTTCCCTTCTATTGCCAAGATAAATTATTTTACTTAGTCCTTTCTTTTTTCTTTTTTTTTTTTTAAGGCAAAACCGAACATACCTCTCAAGCTGCATCTGATCTGATCCAAACAAAGAAATTATCCTTTCTCCAATCTACCTCTATTGGCACAGGTCTACCTCCTCCACCACATCTCAGAGATACTGCCCAGGGTTGCTAGATAGATTCACATATGGTCACCCTTAGCCCACTTCTGTCAAAATAGCCAAGAAGGAAAGGAAAACTTGGCTTATTCTAGAAGGCATTTTTATTTTTCAAGAACATTTAGGAAGGTTGTCTTTGGGTGTGTAATATTATAGTCCAAATCTCAATCTTAGACCAAATATGGAGGCAGAGCTACAGCAAAGATTTTGTGAAACATAAGGGGTTTAGAAATAAATAATAATTTCATACATGAAAAGGTTCTCAGGCACCGAAGTCTCTCCTTAGTTCTAAATTTTTTACTGTGAAGAAACCATAACACTGAGAAAGACAGTTTGAGAGGCAAGAATTGCTTGTATCCTGATGTTTTTGAATCATTGAAAAGAAGAGCACCTGGGCTGTTCCCTTTTCTAAAACCTACAAATGTAAAGTCTACCTTGCCACATCAACAAAGACTAACTGCAAAAGCTCAAATCCAGGAGCTGTTAATATTGAGACAAGGAATTTTCTCATTTGTTTCCTAGACTTTGTGCAAAGCTCCCATCAGTGGATGAGACCCTGCTGTGTCACCTCTGCTATTGTATGATGCTCTGCTTCCCTTTCCAGCAGGTGCCATAACTGAGAGCTGTCTGAGCATGTGTCACCAAGACACACTGAGCAAACCCTGGCTTTGGTTTTCAGCCACATTCCTCTGAAAACCACATTTATCCAAGTGTTCGCAGGCTTCTTCCATGGAAAAACTGCTGAGTGAAAACTCAATAGCACAAACTATGTCATTGCTGTCCACAAGTAGGGGTAAATATGAGGTGACAGATTTAGGGAAAAAAACCCAAAATACTGGAGTAGGTTCTTCATCTCAGATACAGCACATACTTTGGACAAAGAATGTAGGATCTTGGTTACCTATATTCTCACACTAACAAAAGGTAAAATGCTACTCTATTTTTCTTTTGCTTTTATATGCTGTCAACATCTGCAAAATCAGTTTTGAGTGTTCTTTTATCATCTCCTGGTTTACATAAATCCATTACAGAATCCTACTCTCCCCAGTGGCAATCTTACTGCCATGCTGCCCATAGATGGTTGCCAGAAAGCCTAGACAACATTCCAACTGCCACTTCTTAATTATATGTCACATTCCTAGATTCTTCTAAATATACTACTGGCATCTCAGAAAGCAATAAATCAAATGTTGAAACCATGTAAACTTTACATTGTTAATAATTTTTCATTATTACTAATCTATTCCACAATAGCTGTTTCAAATATCCTGATTGATATGTGGAAAGTTACATCTGAGTGTCTCAGGAATGTGTAGCTATGGAAGTATATCTGCAAGCAGCATGTCCCACATCATTTACATTATAAATTACTAGGAAGACATAAAAAATAAGAGCTATGAGAATTTGCTTTGTGCCTCTATATAACCCATGTATGTTTTTTTTAATAAAAGAGCACAGCATTTGAGCAAGATGGTGCCTTATATACACCTAACTTCTGCCTTGGTACTGCACTGCCCAAACTGGGTTCAGATTGGTTCTGTACAAAAATTAAACTTTCCTTCCAACATGAAAAACCTACCTTACTTCTTCTCTTCTTTTTTCATTTATGAATATTTGTATATGACTAATTCACTAAGAACCTTTTTCCTGTTTTCTGTCAGAAATCTGTACACAGTTGATAATTTCCAAATTTGGGGATGGACAAGTATGGTTATCACAGAACATCTTACTTAAATAATGGGAATTATTTAATCCTGTTGTTACCATCAATATTTTTAAGCTTTTCCATGAAGAGGCTTAATGAGCCCAAAGATATATAAAGAATAGCAATATGTTTAACAGCCAAAGTTTTTAAGCCAATCTCATTTAGAGCCCAGTTAGGCACTGAGAACTTCAGTGACTCCACAGCTGGGCAGAATCACTGTGGCCATAGAAGTTCATCAGGCCAAAGCTTTTCCCAAAGCTTAACTGAGCCCACAGTTGTGCAATTTGCAAAAAAACAGAACCTGATTTCAGCCATTGGATTTTCACCATCTTTGGCAACCAGATTATAGAGCCTGGTATTAGTAATTAACTACAGAACAACTAATTAAACCTTTAATCATCTCTTGAATAAGCTAAATGAACTGAGCTCCTGTGGTCTCAGTCCATGGCACATTTGTCGATTCTTTGATGAGTTCTGTGACTCTTCCCTGAACCCACTGCAAATTATCAATAGCTGAACAAATAAAAAAACAAAAAACAAAATTGAGGGAAAAGTTTAGAATTAGCTTACAAATAGGGTTCATTTTTTCCTATGTTGACTCAAGAGTCCTGTTTTTAACTATTCAGTGATCACACTTTTCTGTTTTCAACTGTGAATTTGGGCTGTGGTTCTCCCTAGTAATTCAATAAAATAAAACATAACCCTGAAATGAACAGCAGGCCCTTTATAGTGAAATGGTATTGTGCAGACACTTGGTTGTAAACCTATCAATATCTACTGCCTGTACCCTCAGGTTAGGATTTAATTAACTTGTTATCACCCCTCTGCGTTACAGAGCTGGGCAACAAAAATTTAAGTATATAGTTCTCTTCTTGGCAAGAACAACATTTCCAGACATTGACAGGCTCCAAACAAAGATTATTATGTCCATGTGCAAGGAAAATTCCAGCGACAAACCAGATTTTTGCAGTTGGAATACATTTAAACGATTAAAAATTGCTTTTTTTCTGCAGCTGCATAAAGGGACAATTTTGGATGGTCTGAATTAGACAAAGTAGAAACAGGAATCATCACAGAGCTCTATCCTCCCCCTGTCTATAGAAAATCCCTGGTTGAGAGGCCAAACTAAGATGTAGCAAGCCCCTTGACTTTGGCCTTTAACTGCAAATAATCAGAATATAAAGTGGATTCTACACTGAGCAGTAGCACATAGATACCTGAAGGTTCTTTAGTTGCACTGCTCTCACTAACTACTCAGGATCATTCCCTTCTCCAGAAAAGCACAGTTGCCTGACCTCTATATTCCTTCACAAACCTTTTCTTCTTTCTCCTTAGCAATTCTGGAATGAATTAATTTATAGACAGGCTTGATTAAATAAATATTAGCACTTGCACAAAAGAAGTGGTTTGGTATCTTTAGAAGCTTTAAGCATTTTCCAAGTCTTTTCAAAATATCCTGCTTTAATCATTTCACAACCTTTCAAGTACTCTCTAGGAAGCTTTATTTCTTTCATCCCTAGTTTAAGACTTTATTGTAGGAGCTTTGGCTTCTCAGGATTCTCAAGTCAGGATCCTAACTTTGAAAAGAAGCTGTCACATCCACTGCTTCTCTTACCAGAGCAACTTAGCTGAATTAATTCGCCTTCCATTTGTGATTACACAATATCCTTCCATGAATTACCAAAATTGCTAGTCTGGAATATATTAAGAGGAAAGCATTTACTGTCCTTTTAGATGTCTTTTAGTATAGTTAAAACACAGAAGAGGAAGCAGATAATCAGATTAGGCAGATTTCTACCGACCAATGACAAATATACATTGTTAGGAAACTTTGGTGCTTTTGTTCCTAATTTTTCTTTTATTACTGGCTTGAGAAAAATAAATAGGTGCTGCATAAGCAATGCAAAAGTACAAGTTTATGCTGTCTGATTAAAGGGAAGTGGCAAAAGGAAAATGAGGAAAAAGTATATCTGAGTTTAGCCTGCATTCCCAATTTTTAGACCTAAGTTCATCACTTCTAATAACTGATGTTGCTGTTTTCTAGTGCTATGGGCTATCCAGCTCCTAGGGGAAATAGGGGAATAGAAATTATTGCTTCTAAATATTACCTTAAAACTCACAGCAGGTGTGTATAGAGCAAGAATAGAACATATACAGCTAAAAATATTCCCAAAAGTTTGAAAGCATAAATCTAATAAAGCATTCTCCTCTACCTATCCTGTATCTTTGACAGACAATCCTAGATGTCAGCAAAGATAGAATACAACTGGTAAGTGGCAATGTAAGCTCTGTTCAAATGATCTGAAAATTCTGGAAAATAATTCATTAGAAGAAACATATTCTGCCATACTCCATGGCAGAACTCCTGCAAGCCTAACATGCAAATCATGAACCTCACTGAAGTGCTAAACTGCCACAGAACAAAAGATATTACAGAACTGTCATACTTAAAACATTCTTCCACAGAAATTCAGTGTCTTTGCCAACTGGAAAACACAGATAATACACAGTTAATCAACAACTTCATTTTTTAAGCAAGGATGTGCTTTTGTTTGGGCAGTGGAGTGATGAAATAAAGCAGCTCTTTTCTTACCCTTATTGTACATATTGGTTGGTACTTGGACATCACTCAGACTGATGTTCACAGGCAAGTTATTGAAGTGGTCATTTGGCACCAGAATGAACTCCTTCCCCAGCTCCAGGTAGTTTCCTTCTTCATCTCGTTCATTGATGAGCACAGCATTGAAGTATTCATACTGCAACAGAAACCCACATTCTCTACTCAGAATACACATTCAGCATCAGGACATGAGGTTTGAATGGTTTAACTCATCTATCAATCCAGTGATTAACATGTCTAGCTAGATGAGCAGGACAAGAGGGTTTTATCCTCTCTCAGATCCCCTCTGTACTCCTAGTACAGGTGCATTTATGAAAACAGATGTATCAATACATCTTGAAAAACCCCATGTTGCTTCTGTTCTCTGGATGCCCCTAAAATATTAAGGGCAGTCCAAGAAAAGCTCTAATCATAAACAATATATGCACTATTTTTAACACAAAGCTTTCTAGATTTAAATATTTTTCTGGATGATTACTTAATTATGATCTCTCTGTTTAGCTTATTTCCACCAGATCAAGAACTTCTATCAGTGCTGAACTTGGGCCTTGACAAACTAATAGTGTTTTTACTTCACAGGAGTATTAACTACAGCTGTAGATGCTTACTCAATGTGTACTGACTGACATTGCCTAAAATTATTTACTTTATACTGAATTTTAGAAATGCACATTATAGTTGGTCTTGTAAATTATGCATACTTTTAGATGGAGATATAAACTTAGCAGTGACTTACTCTGAACAAGAAATTACTGTCTGCCTGTTAAAGATTCCTGAAGACTATTTGGCCTATTTTGTACAGAACTATAACCAGATAAGCAAAAGCAATTTAGATAAAGTTATTGATTTCTTTATGACCTAGTTTAACCAGAAATTCTACCAAGCTCTAAAAGCAACAAACAGTACAGACTACTTTTTAACCTCTCAAATACCCTTAACCCTTGGCAACAGCTTGTGATGTGTTTCCTAATTGAAAGAGACCAAAGTCTTTGAAGAGTCACATTAATTTAAATATGAGTCCCTGCCCTAACTATCTATGCATATAACATTTAAACATAAATCTGTGGTTTTGCAGATAATATATATTTACACAACACGTACAAGGATAAATATACTGTTTGCAAAGCTAAAACAGACCAGCAAGTGCAAAAACTTACAAGGCTTTTCACAAGCACTCTTAGTGTGATATGCAACTCATTCTACTAAACAAGAACCAGTTAAAATGTTACAATCAATACACTTCCACTAAAAGGATTAATTATTCAAACAGTACCTTCAACAGAAGCTTATTTATAGAGCAGCTTTCCTTATCCTGCACTTTTAGCTTTTGGATTTTCAAAATGAACAACCCATAATTTGGGTTTTAAATGAAAGTAGAACAAAAACGACCTCAGTGTATGTTAGGTTTTGAGGAACTTCTGTGTATAACCAAAATATTCAGACAAACTCAGTATTCCCCACACCATTAATCATATATAAGAAAAAATCAGTCAGGTCGGTATTTGAATGCCAGTTAAACAGAAATTAATCTGACATGATTAAAAAAAGTTGTACTCAAGTATACTACTTTAGGTAAAAAATGATTACATTTTAGGATAAAATGTTCTGTACTAGAACATGCAGCAATATACTCTTCTTCTGAGACTGAACTTAAGGTACATATAATGGAATAATTTCTACAGTTATTCACATACCGACAGTGATCTCAAAGATGTAAATTTTAATTGCCCATGGTTTTTATAATGCTTTGTAAATGGAAGGAAAAAATTGACAAATTTCACATAAGGATGTCAGAATATACTTGAAATCAACTCTAAAAAGCATTATTTCATTTCATTCAGTGGGTTATTTCCTTTTCCAAAGAAGTTAGTTAGTAGGCAACCTTTTTCATCAAGTTCTGTAAGCAGCAAGGCTAGCCAAGTACTAAAATCAGCTATGTTAAAAAAAAAATTTAAAAAAAGGAAAAAAAGAAACCACTTATTTTAAAATTAATGATATTTAGGACTGATTGTTTCTGCAGCTGATTTACTCTTCATTGATTTATTGGTTTGAGTCAGTATTTATCTTCTCAATTCTACCAGTGTATATACAATATTATGATTTTTTTAGTTTTTTTTTTAAAGTAAATTGTAGCATAAAGTAGTCCTTATGCTATTGCAGATAATTAATATTTTCCTGTTTAATTTGGGTTTTTTTCTGTTTAAGCTGTGGGGGTGGGGGGTGGCTTTGGTTTGTTGAGGGTTTTTTTGCAAGTGAGAAGCCTACAAAAATAGCATATTCAAGACAGTCCTGAAAGTTCTAAGGATTAAACATCAGGTAATATACGAGGCTCAAAAATACTCCTGAAAAAGATCAGCATTTAAGCAGAGCTGTTATACAATGGTTTCCTTTGGGCTCTTCCTAGCCAAAGAAATTATTGAGTGTGACAGCTGAAAGGTGATAGAAAGAATATTAAAAACTGGAGAAAAAATATTAAAGCAAATCCATCTGGCATTCTGACACTGCATTTGAGATAAAGCCCAAGGGAAAGAGGATAAAATCCTGTTTGCTGACAACACAAATACTCTACCTAAGCTCTTAGAGAAAATGACTTCGCTTTAATCTTGTCAATGAAGGTCAGTCTTTGATATAACCTTAACTAGGTGAGTTCTGAGTGCACACAATATAAGACAGCAGAGAGGTATTAGTGTAATAAATAACAAGATAATTATCCAGGTCAGGAGCAGACTCAGCTCTACTGTGACTTGTCCAACAGATGAGTTTATTCCAACCTTACACAGAGACCTGCAGGTGAACAAGGAAATCTCATGTCAGCTGTTGTGTGAATCTTCAGAACTAAACATCAAATTTTATATTTTTGCACATTAAGATTTGTTTGAGTAAATATATTGGGGTTTTTGCTTTCCATTCCTTGTCAGTATCTGCATCATTCTGCATCTTTGGTCTGCCACTTTGAAAGCCCACACTTTATCATAATAATGAGACAATAAGACAAATAGGAATCTCAGATTTCATTTTTACTCTTGCAAAGAAGTTCTTCCTAGTGCAAGCCAATATAAATGGGTCAGTGCCCAGCAGAACGAGCACTGGACCATTCTGCCCCAGCAAGGAGCTGACCATAATTGAGACACCCCAAAAAATCTATTCCTGACACTCAGCAGAACCCTGGGCTGCTCTGCCATCCCTGTGATCACAGGAGACAGAGACTTATGGGGCTCTGACAGAATTGATCACAAAATTGCTTTACAGCATCATTCACCCTGACAGGCAAAGGCAAGTTTGTTTTAAGACAAAAGATATCTTCAGCCACAAAAAACCAGCTTGTGCTGTATGATCGCTTAGGATGACTGTCAAAGGCACATGTTAATTAAGATTAAAATTAATTTGTTCAAAATGCACATTAGAAAAACTGAGGAACTGCAAAGTTTGCGGCCTGCAATGAGAGCTGCAGGGGTAGGTTGGAGGCGAGAACTGATCTGCAAGGTAAGAAGGAAACTTCAAAGTTCTCCATTCCAGCTTAGCCACTTATTTTGGCATAATGGTTCAGCTAAACAAGCACCTTGATCACCATGCATACTGGTCTAAAACAGAACTTCAGTAATTTAGATGTAATACTGAAAAGTACTGCACACATCTTGCATAATTGCAGTGTTGTACAAACTGTGGTACATGAGTGATGTTCTTCTACACTGCCTTTTACATTTATCTTCAATAGATATCTAGTGATGCCTGAATATTTTATCAAGTATTTGTTAACACTGTAAACAGCATATTTATTTAAACATAAATGTTTATTATTCAACTTAAAAGATACATTGTAATGCAAATTTCCTTTGCAACTTAGAGAGTACTTGGCACATTATAGTAAACAGGTGTCAGATCATTTCACTGCATTTTAAAATGAATTATTTTTGGTTTTTTAACATAATGAAAGAATGCAAGCCACAATTTTGATTTGATTTTTTTTCCTAAACTATAGATATTATTTTTACCATACAGCAAAAAAAAAAGTCTCATTCACAGAGTTATGAGGCCCAGGAATGTGTAAATGGGAATGATTTGCACTAATGGGCCAGCACTAGAGCAATATTGGGTTACACTGATGATTCTTAACTGCTCAAGAACCATTTCCACAGTATTCCTCTAACTTTGCAGCTCTAAAGAGAAAAGTTAAATGTATCTGAAAGATATTAAATTAAGGAAAGTTTATGGCATTTGCATTGTGCCTCAAAATGCTGGAGCAGCAGAGAGAAAATGAAGTAGCAGCAAATAACATGGAAAATTAAGGGGAAAGCAAAATCTAGAATGAAATACCACTGACAGCTAGAAATGCACAGTATTTGAAACATCTACAACAGTTTCATCAAAATAGCTATTATCATCAGAGTTTAGAAAAGAAGAAAGGTTTATTTTCTCAAGACTGACAAATAGGACACAACTCTAGGGAGAACAGAAAGGTTCATGATATGTGAAAATCAAAATGAGGAAAGTTCCCCATTCTGGGGGAGGCTGTCCTGCTAAGAACACATTGGAGGCAAAGGTCCCCATTCTGGTACTCGTGTCAAAAAAGAGGCAAATGACTGAATGCATATCTGTTTCTAAGGCTCAAAAAAAAAAAAAAAATCCCTGCTGACAGTTGTCCAGTAAGGAAAATCTGTATTTCGAAGCATATGATTAAAGCTCTTGTATTCAATAACTTGGTCTGTTTAGCAAGTATAAAAGGTCATAAAAGCAAACTGCCTCATTCAATAAAAACTTTTGAATTTTAAAAAGCTTTTATGTTTGAGAAAACAGCATCTCTTGTTGGAAGATACAATCTTTATAATTTCTAATTATTCTCTGAAGGTTCCTCCTTGCTCCTCTATAGGAACATCCAGCACTTGTTTTTCCCTCTTTTTTATGTCTTTATTCAGCAGCAAGGCTCAAAAAGCACCTGGGATTTGAAAAGTTGTCATCAGCCCCTCTTTAATTATGGAAGTAGTACAGAAACATTACTTGCATCCTTGAAAAAACAACTGAACTGTTTTCTACACAATGAAATTAAGATGACCTTTCCCCAGGCTATACATTCCTTCCCAATATGATTACCCTATTAAAATTGCTGTAGAAGGGGATAAATAAATAATACTTTATTAGAGTATAAAATCTATTATAGCAGTAAATTGATAACACATCAAGGTCTCAGAGGATTTTTAAGGATTAACTGATTCACTGAACATGGAAAGTAAGTAATTATGATGGCTATTTTAAATCACCCATTAAAGTTAAAAAACATCACTTTAGATGGCATGTTTTAGATGAAGCCTGTTTTTCCTTTACAGATAAATAACTTAAAAAATATTTACTTTCACATGCAAAAACTCTTGAGAGTCTCTTCTTTGTCACAAGACTGGACAAAAACTCTGTGCTCACTTCCAAATTTAGCAAATACAAGGAAGGAGAAAAAAATCTCTGCAACAGGCTTTTAGTTTAACATTTTGGACCAATTGACAAGACTTACTGGATATCTAACAATTTTGCTGGGCCTAGAAGTGCAAATATTCAGTGTGTTCATTTTCATACACTTAAGAAACCTCTAAGGAATACTTTCTGCTAAAGAACAAATCAAATCCTTACTCTGGTGACATCACAATTTTTCACTTCTCCCAATGGGAGTAGGTTAAAAAGATTCCAGTTGCACGGATGAGTGAGTCCAGAGCCAGGGATCATGCTTCTAGAGATGCAGCAAACCATGGAAGCAACTTACTGAACATTTCTAGAGCAACTTAAACAAGACTTTCATGACTTAAGTGAATCATCTTGCAACCAGAACACAGTAATTGTACAGTCTTGGGAAGGTTGAGTATTTCAAACACACAAAATTACCCTGAATCACAGAAAGCCTGCAGCCTGCTCAATGAACAGTTACACTCCAACACTGGGAAAGAGTGAAAAGGCAAAAACCCCCAACCTGCAAAATCTAGCAGTATGTCAGTGTGGCCCTTTGATAAGGCTTATCAGCTCTTGCACATGTGGCAGTGTGAGCATGGCAGGAACATTTCTGGGGCCAGGGCAGCTCCTTCTCAGCCCCATCTGAAATGCTCCCTCAGCTCCTCTGCTTTGGCCTCAGCACAGGCTGAGCTCTCTCAGCTCTTCAGCTGAGGATGCTTCTGCCCAACCCATTCCTGATGGATACAGAACAGAGCTCTACACTCAATGCTTCCAATTCAGAAATATGCTAATAGAAGTGGTTCTGTTTTCTTACTAATAAACATGAGAGGTTAGTTGGTCTTTGGTTAAACAATACTTTGGAAGCAGCAGCAGTTAGCCTAAGACTTTTCACACCAAAAGGACAAACACTGTGCAAGATCAAAGAAAACAAGGGAAGACTAATAGGTGCTTCTGAAGGCTTGAGGATGCTAAACATTTTTGAACGCACTTGTATCAAATTTGCAATTACTTCCATCCTGCTGTAGGGTTGATCCTCCCTTTCCAAACCAGGAAAACCAAGACATTAAGCTATTCATAATATTTTCAGAGCATTAAAGACCTTCACTATCTCTCATTTTAATTTTAGGTTAGAAGTAGTATCCCACTGATATAGGTGTCACCAAATCACAGATGCAGAATACTTAGAGCAAAGCACATGCCAACAGGTTGTCAGGATATCTTCCTTCTAAATTTCACTAAATCAAATATTCCCCAAACCAGTTTTATAGGGCTGACCTTTTTAAACAAATTATACCATATGCATATCATTACAGATAAAAAACAGTGTGCAATATTTTAATTCATTTTAATACCATTTTTATTACTAGCTAGAACCACAGGATTTCTTAATTTTGTTGAAAGCCCTATGGCTAATACCAAGCTAGTGAACAAGCAGGAACAACTCTTACAAAATAATTCTGTAAAAGAGAAGAGCAAAATGGCAGAATTCCTTCAAAATCAATGCACTTATATATTCTGATGGTTTTCATTTTGTCACAAGGTAACCAGTGAATGGTGTTCAACACAGAACATTAAAAAACGCACAATTCATTCCGTTTAAAATGTGCTACACATATAGAAAAGCAAACTATTTCACAAACAGATAAGATGAAAACTTTTAAAGTGAAGTCAGCATCGTTCTGTGCGTGTTCAGCTCATCTGACACATTCAGGTTGATGACAACCTCAAGGCTGCTTCTGATTATCAGTGGAGACGTTATGTGACTTCTCTGTGCCTTTTTCCAGTCGTATGCCCTAAGTGCCTCGTTCCTCCTTCCAGGCAGGAAGAAAAAAATAATTCTTGAGCTCTTCATCTTCTCTGTCTCCCATGAAAAGCAACTTTAACCCAGACTCAGTCTAAAGCACGCATCTAATGCTGCTCTGTGCTCAGCAAGGGCTGTGCAGCCTCCCCAGCATGACACACTCAGGGATAGGACACAGCCTATCTATTTTTGGGATGTAATCATATATTATTATTGGGATAACTATTTATGAGAGGAATTACTAACCCCCATCTTGTGCTGGGCTGAGGGTTAGCAACTGTTCCCAAAAATACAGAAAGTAGCAAGCAGTTTGTATCCAGCAGTCAAAATCTGAACACTAACCATGGCTCTGAATGATGAATTAAACATGTACTTTACCAGATTTATTTTTTTCAGACCAACAGGGGATAATCAAAATAATTAAATAGTGAAGAATCATTTCATGGTGCTCACTACAATCCCATCTTTGTTTTGTTACTCCCAACCACCCACCAACACACAGGAGGTTAAATTAATATTATTGACTACAAAAAGGAAAGCAAAAGAACATGTGCAACATTATTGAATTTATTTGAGAGTAAAGTGAGAGATGAGATGTTGAGTAACTGAACATATACAAATCCTCTTCAAATGATTAATGACTCTCTCAAGCAATATAGAAATTTGGTCAGCTAAGCCCACAGTTGAAATAACAAAACCATGATGATGAGTTAATTTAATAAAAGAAACACATGTCTCTAGAGTATGGGAGGGGAAGGACAATGGCATCTATTCTATTCATAAAATAAATTTGAAGTGTTTAAAAGCATCTCTGAAAGAGAGGGTGCATGTACACTTCTCCAATTCTTTACAATTTTGCTTTGTACTGATTGTATGAATAAAGTTTTTAAAAAGACACAAAGAAAATACTTTTTCATGCCACTCACTAAGTTTGTTCTTGACTCCATTAAGCAAGCAGGAGTCCTAGATACAGAAACTCAGAATCCACATAAACCAGCTGAGGCAGGTTTACATCAAATATGAGGTTTTATTCGCCCTGGGAGAGAGCTGGGAGACAAGGGAGGGTGGAAAGGGGGGCAAAGTTAAGGACTTGGATATTGCAAAATATCTATGTAGGTAAAATGAACATCTGCACACTATTCCCATCCTGAATTTGTGCGAATAAGTGAGTGGTAGAGCCCAAGAGTTAACTTTATGAAATACAAAAATAGTCTCTTTTATGTTTTCAACTTCTAACCATTTTCACATCAAGCAAAAATGGGCCAACAATGATAAATGTAACAGCAGCAAGAGAAGAACACATTACATTAACTGACCTTGTCAGAGCAACATCATGAAACTATCTGGAGTCTGGACAACGATTTCTTCACGATATTAAATTCTCAGATACTCACAGAACAATTTACTGGGACACTCACTGAGCTGTAGACTGTGTTGCTATTGGAATCCAACACACAGCTCCAGCATTCTGGTCAAACCTGAGCATAGTCTGAGACTCTGTGAATGCAACTGAAGAAACTACTTAGATTTTCAGAAACATTACCACCATTGCCATGTTCCAGCTCTAGTTTGTGGGGCAGTTTTATCTGTTCTAAATTAAATCAGATAAACACTTTTAGGAAATCTGATCAGGCAAATTAAGGCAACCAGAGGCAAAATTCCAGTTTGAAACCCATCAGGGGGATGGGATAACTGATAGTTTTATAAATCATCTACCCCACAACCCAGTGTGCTGCTCTGCTTTGTTTACAAGCATTAGAAGTTTAGGTTAAAGAAGCAAGAGAGATAACATCTCCCAAAGACTCTGAAGAATCCAAGAAACATTCCTAGGAAGGGCTTTGCGTGAAGCATCTGCTGAGAGCTCAGGAAGTCCCCAGCAGACAGTGGCAGCCCAGACTGGGTACATCTTGTGTTTGTGCATTTCCCTCTGCTCAGCAGGAAAGATCACACACACAGGGCCTCTCAGCCATCTAAACAGTTTAAAAAACATTCTGTAGCTCTCTTTAGTTACTCTCTCTAAACATCCTAATTTCCTATTTCACTGCTCCCTTCATGTCTCTCTGGAAAAGAATAAATTGAGAATAACAAGGGAGAATACAGTATCATTCAGTCACAAATGAGTCTAAAATGCTCATCTGACAAAAAACATGAAGAACCCTTCATTCCTACCAGATGTTTATCTAAGATCCTGCATCTTTTGTTACAAGAACATCATCTGAAGAATGACATTTTTAAGGGCAAACAGTAGTTTTTCTTAATTTTTACTATCTTCTTAATACAAAACATGAGGTACAGATATATAAATCCCACTGCATTTTTCTGCACTGAAGGAGAAGAGCTGAATGTAAAAAATATTACATAAATTTGTTAATTATGATTGGCAGGAAAATCCTCCATTGCCTTTAAACATTTATTGTAGAAATAAAGATTAGTGCTAATATAATATACTCCCTTATAAAAAATATTTATCAGTTTTGAATATGCTACCACAGCTGCTGAGAGCTCAGCTAAAACAATGTTCATAAAAATATAAACATATTTACTGTTTGTAATGGTTCTTTTCATGGATAATTACTACATTTAATGTCTTTTACTTCCACGCTTGCTTCATTTTAAATCTGTGACAAAAGGTACCTGTATTGCCAATAGCCTTTTCCAGGCCATAAGCCATCTATAACCACTGCAATTCAGTGTCATCTTGAACAAAAGGCTTAACCAACAGGAAAAGGTATTTGGAATAATGAGAAATTCGTGAAGCTGACCCAGAGGTTATTAATTCAGGCTTCCTGGACATAAGTTTGCTGCACAGATGACTTACTCTGTGGAGATTCCAAGGGAGAAATTACAGTAGATATTGTTACAAAAGTCTCCAACTGCCAGAAGAAGGATCCTCCCTCCTAAATAAGGTGCCATGAAAGCACTTCATTAAGCAATAGCTTGTCATTAGCTATTTCAATGAAATAATATATGGCATGACTAGACCACACAGGGATCTGAACAATGCACACAACACATCATGGAGAAACCCTGAAATGTAACACACATCTCAGCCATTTACTGATCTGTAGTTTAAACAAACATAGAGACCTAAAACAGACTTATAAACTTTAATGACAAAAATATTTCCAAAGACAGAAGGGCTTATGCTAATGGATACCATTCAAAATGCCTAATGTAACACACATCATCCTAAACCAGAAATATGCCATGGATAAATCCTCAGCAAACATTCAGGTTACTTGGAGCACAAATATGAGCTTAGTTTTACCTGAGCTATATGCTGACACTGAAAATTTGCAGGGTTTGTTTATAGTAAAGCTGATTGGAAATAATGAAATGTCATCCCTGAAATATCTCTAATTCCCATTTGGAATATTACTGTATTTAGAAAGAATTTTACAACAGGAAGACTTATTATTAATACAAGATTATTTTCTAATCAGAAGAATGTCTCTACTTATATATATCCTGTACTTTAACTGCTTTACAAATGACTTGCATATTTGTCAGCATCTTGGGTTCAGTTAGACAGTGACAAGCCATAAATACTTGAAGGAAATGAGACATATTCAATTTTAAAAAGCTTTTCATCTCTGTTACAGCTCTGCAGAGACTTTGATGTGAATGGTGGGTGCTGCAGCTGAAAACAATAGCTGTCCCTTTATCTTGGAGCATAGACATGACAAAGAAGTTATTCTGATACAATACCACTTTTACATACAGAAGAATTAGGAGGGTTTGCATCTGCACATTTTAATACCCACTCCCCAAATCCTGTGTATGACTGTGCCTGAGAACGTGAAATAAGAGGTTTTTAGTGCTTCTCCACAGCAGTTCTGGCAGAGCTCAGCTCCCAGGCACTCCCATGGCCAAAGAGCAAATCACCTGCCTGGTCTGCACTGAGGATGTTCAGAAAGGGAACAGAGAGTTCATGACCCACATATCCATTTGCTTGTGCTCCCAGCTCAGAGCATCAATGCACAACGCTGGCATCATCCAGACAGTTCAAATATCACTTTGGGGTTTCTCCTACCTGAGCCTCACAGTAATTACTGTGGGGCAAATCTCTGTCAGGCAAATATTAACAAATAGCAAAAGAGAAAACAGCCCTCAAAACTCAACCAGCCCTTTACAGTTCTCCAAATACTACTTCACCAATGCTTTTCCTGATTAGCTCTGATATTCATGTTTCTCCAGCCTTCAGAGTATTTCCAAAGACAGCTTTTGTACACCCCATCACACTGGGCAGAACTACTGAAATACTGCAAGATGACAGGCGAAGAGCTTCACCCTTTCTTACATCTTATTCTATTCATTCTTTGTTTCTTCCTATTTTTCTTAAATCTAGTTTATAAGAATGCAGAAAAACTGAAGCAACAAACATATCACCAAGCTGCTAGAAGTAAATAACTGAGCAAATCAGGTAAAAATGAGAAACTCCTTACTTTACACCAACCTCACCGGAATCTTGCTAATTAAGTCCCTGCTATTAACTGCAATTTAATAGGTTAATGAAGTTGGGAAATTTGAATCTTGCTTCTGAAATTCAGAATCTTTCCTCCCACCTCAATTTTTTCTCCCCACAAAAGGAAATTCTTTTACTTCAAATCAGAAAGTCAAGTAGATCTACATATTTCTACTACAAAATCAAAATCTTGCTGAAACTTAATTCAATTTTTCAATAGAAACTGTCTTACTCCAGGCAAGAGCAACACTAGCGACACAAAGAATTTAACTCTTTCTCAGATTTACCTCCTGAAATAATTTCACCACTGTAGTCAGGCCATGCTTCCATTTTTAGCAGCAAGAAAATAAATACCTGCCTGTCTCTCAAAGCCTGGAGAAAACTCTTTGATTGATCTAATGGTTGCAGGCAAGATAATCAGGTCATCGTCAATCCAGAATGATTAGCCAGTTTCCTAAAATGCAGTTAGTATGTATGAATATGTCCCACTTGTGTGGATCCAGACCTTTCAGCATCCTAGAATAGCTAAAAAACCCCAACCTTACACTTTACATTTTCTATCAAACCCACAGCTGAAGCATCACCATGAGTCACAGAGGTTGAGTAGCTGGGGACAATCATGTGTTGAAATTATAAACGTCAAAAGGCTGTGATTCACTGAAATCAAGCGCCTGTGTTTAATTTATTTATATTAAGCTCCCACATTTCTGAGACATGGTTTCACCCAACTGCTTCCCTAGAAGTGTAAATCACCATCAAAGTACAGAAGAGTAAATCTGCAGGACATAACTGGGTTTGAATATGACGCACAGCAAACAGTTGCAAAAGCACATATAGGGATTCATTGTCAGGGCTGCTCCAGTCTTGGAAACATCTCCACATTTTTCCACAGTTTATGCAGGAATTCAGAATGTTGCAAGTATATAATTAGTATTAGATGTGATTAATTCATAGTGTGGGAAAATACAGAAAGAACTGAAATAGAGCTGTGTGAATCTCCTTTCTCTCCACCCAAACTGCAATCAAGCATATGCCTATTCGTCTCTCTGAAGATACTGCCAGAACTCAATTTTGGGAGCTGGCATTTTTCTCCTCTGGCTGCAATACTGAATGTTTCATTTTTCAATGTCACACTATTTACCATGCACATATTTTAGTCATATCATTTCACAGTGTGTTTCTGGGGCTGGCTGGCTCACAGCTTCTTCGTACCTATTTTCCTTCATTCTCTCTCATTTCTTTCTCACAAGAATGTTTGCCAACCCTTATCTGTCTATATTTGTAAAATAAGAACGAGCTATTATCGGTCCTTTGAAAGACACATAGTACAGACTTCTAGGAAGAAAATCTGCAGGTTTCATCTGCATGGTTTGAGAAGAATTGGTTTTGATTTCTACTCTGGCTCACTCTGGATCTTGCACCGAGTTATGCGTCAGGATCACAGCTTCCAAGTTTACTTGTAATGCTGAAAACATGAAACCAAAACCATTTTAGAGTTTGATACAGAACAATAAATCAATCCTTAGAGTACCTCCATGAGGCTCAAATTTTCTTGAAGAGTTCTGTGAACCTTAGCAAAAATCTCATGGAAATTTAGCTTTTATCGATAGCTGAAGTCCCTCAATGCTTGGCATGGTTCCACAAGTTCTAACATGAGATTTGAAAAGTGCTGGCAAGAACATGCCTTCACTGGTGTTTACCTACCTGCAACAGCAAAAATAATACATTCCTAACCTATACTCAGTTTCTGAATTTGGTGTGTCTTTCACCATACTAAAATTAAAATTAAGTGAAAGCAAGATGACAGAGAAAAAAGTGATATAGGGAAGAAAACACGGGATAAGGAATTATGACTTTGGTCCTTCTCTGCCCTAAAATTCTATATGCCTCCTGAAAAGATAGTGGAATGGAAAAAGTAAATGCCTGGGTGACTTAACTATTTAATTCTCATTCTCAAATCTTACATTTGGCTTTAAATTTGGTGTGACCTCTACTGTGTATAAGTATGCTGTACAGCACAGCCCAGGGCAGAAACTCTCTTAATTCAGAGACTGAAACAAGTGAGGTGGAAGCTGTATTACCTTGCCTACACAGTATTGTGTCTGAGGTAATTAGAATTATTCTGAGGACAGTCTATGACCTCAGAGGCAGCCTTATCCTCCACAGATCATCTGCTATCAAAACCCCAACCAACAGCTTCCTCATGGGCCCGTGGCTAACCACACACACCAGCATCCTACAGAAAACCCAACTCGGGTTTCTCTGATCATTTTACCTAACAGTAAGTTACAAGGCTCCCATTAAACTGTTCTGAGTTACCCATTTCTTCTGCAGTTTGCTGCTCTGTGCTTCCCTAAAAAGAAGCATTCTTCTTGAAAACAGAAAAAAACATGAATACACAAATTATATTATAAAGGATATATAACACTAAAAGTTCTTGTAACACATTCTTAATTCTAATCACTACCTCTTACTCTGATAAGAAGTATAATTGTTTTGATTTTAATATAAATTCTCCCTAAACCTTTTCTATCAAGGTTATTATTTGTGGCAGGTAAAAAACATATAGATCATTGGTTATACCCATAAGCTCAACAATTATTGTATAGTTGTCATTCTGTAGTAACTGTTTTTAATGAGGTTCAACATATGATGGGTTCAACATATGAGGTTCAACATATGATAAAAACTCTGATGATAAAATCTGTCCCTTAACCAAACTTGATGATATTTTTAGTCCATATTTATCGGCTACTAATTGTCCTCCAAGTTATATACCTGTACTAATGGGGAATAAACCTCCTTGTCCCAGTATTCACTCAAAAAACCCCATTCGGCCATGTACTCTCCCTTCTCTTAAATTCAGTGCTTTGTACTATATTCAGCTTTATTTATAAAAGGCTATGCTTACTGCAAATTCTGTCTCGGAACAGACTTTATTAGATTAAAACTAATTTCCTTCAAAATGTCTGCCCTTCTACATCTGAGGAAAACATCCTGACTTAATATTGGAAGAGAGGGAAAAACCCTAGTTAATTAGGGAAAAAAAACATGCAGAGAGCCCCCACTATGACAGCAGCCATCCTTTCATCCTTGGATGGCACATTGTCCTGCCCTGGTGCTCCACACAAGCTGTGCCCAAGGTTTCCCCCCAGGAACACCCCAGTGCTGGCAAACCCAGGGCAGCATCACCTGCCAGCCCTGCACTGCAGGCAGCTCAGCCTGCTCCAGGCCCAGGCTGTGCCTCCTGAACTTCTCCAGACTGCAGAGCATGTTGCAGGAGTTGGGATGCCATTAAAGCATTGGAAGCCCCAAACCAGAGCCTGCCCCTTCTCCTCTGTGGTTACTCCAAAGGTGGAATAAGCAAGGTCATTTATTGCCAGGCAAGGAGTTCCTGACATTGGCAACTTGCCCACATCAGGGTGAGGGGACATCACCTGAAGATCACCAGAGAGAGGAAAACTGTACTGGATACTCACACTTCTGTTTTAGTGACAACAGCAACCATGAGAGATTTCAAACTGCAGTCCAAGCCCTTTTGGGGCAGTGGGGATTGCTGCAAGCAGAGCAGGAGCACTCAGGGGAGCTCCTTCCCACTCCCAGGGGTGCTGCTGGGAGAGGAGGGATGGACCCTGCAGGGAGCAGGGCTCACCTGGGAGATGAACACTTGTCAGGAAGCACAGGGGTGAGATGGATGTGGCACTGTGGGATGACAGTGTGTGCACAGCCTGGGAGCTGCTGCTCCTGCAAATGGTGGCTCTTGAGCAAAGCTGTCATCTGCAAACCCTTGACACTGAGCTCTCCAAGCCAGGGCACAGAATTACTCTTGACAAAAGGAACAGCCAGCCATTACCCTTTGGGGAGAAGGAAACTCAGTGCTTCCTCCCATTTCTGTGAGCCAATACAGCTCCCTAAGGCGTTTCCATTCCCCAGGTACCCCACAGGAGGATGTGCTTCAGAAAAGGTGGCACAAAGACTCTCTTTTCACCACCACCACTTAAATATTCATAGGAAAGGGAAGCAATGGGGAGCTTATTGGGGAGGGATTAACAACAGAAAGATCTGATAGCAGAGGAGAACGGAACTAGAGTGGCCTTAATAACTGCTATGGTCCCAAGTGAGTTAATAAAATTACAGACTAATTTAACCACATCCCTAAACTTGGCCTTCAACTATTGCATGGTCAAGACATTGTATACAAACAGAGAGGTCAGCCTTTGCTAATGACCACAAAGAGCTTCCTCAGAGCAGCAGTGCAGACAGGCTGCAGTTACAGACTCAGGCGCTGAGTCACGGACTGTACCCTTCCCTACATGTGTAAGGCATTAAGTGTTCATCACAGAAACTTAAATAAATTAAATCATTCCATTGCAAATGACAAAAATGCAACTTTCAAGTTGCACAGTTATTATTCAGAGATATGGAAGCAATAAAGTTAAGGTTCCACATGCAATCTCAGCTCTGGACTTTGGTCTGCATGTAGTGCGCTTGTTAATTCCATAAACCTCTTATGGCTTTGGGCTTTTTCTTAAAAATAACAGAATAATAGTTTTTATTTGTATACAGTCCATAAACTCTCAATAAAGGTAGCTCTGTTTAAATAATCCAATCTCTTTTTTACTGACACATTTTTATGCACCAACACATTTTCCTTCTATTTTCACATTTTGATATTCCAAAATCACATTTCTCTCCATGGAGCCCCAACAATCCTCACCTCTAAGAAACTAAGCAGGGTACAAAGGGCTTTCTCAGAGGTATCCCTCTGCATTTTTCTATTAATTCACAGCATTCCACATGTGCAAGAAAATACTCAGATAAATCTAAATCTAACTTAATTGAATGTGCAGGAAATCTTTATATGCCTAAAATCTTTCATTGTTACCCAGTCATGTTATTCACAAGCTCTTTCAGGTTACTTACAATATATATACTATCTTTTAAGCAAGTGACTTCATCAACTCTGGCTGCCATAAAAGTACTTTACAGTAGATAGAAGGTGTCTCATATATACATTTAAAACTGAAAAATTAAAATTGATTCTGGAAAACAGTATTTAAATTACAGTCTATATCAAATTCGCACAAACAAAAGAACAGTTTCAGTTTTACCAACAAAGGAAATTTAAGTTTACTATTGTGCAGATGGAACACTACAATTTTGTTATGTTGAAGGTTGTATCTTGTTGGTGTTAATTACTTAACTTTTCCTGTATTGTCTTGCATAACCTAAAGACTTTTACACTTATTCTTCATCTACTACCTGGCTAATAATATCCTGAAAATTGGGGAATAGACATCTACAGACAGGCAACTCGCATGGAAATGCCATGACAAATGTAGAAAAGAGGTCATCAGTGGCAAAATCTGAATACACAAGAAGTTTAAGAGCTTCCTCCTGTATCTGGTATAGAAAAAAAAATGCAAAGATGAAGTTCTTTGAAGAAGTTTTTTTTTTTGTAAAATTAGATTTAGAGCTTCTCACAGCATAAGTGGCTGTGAAATCAATCAGAAACACAGATGAATACTTATGTCAGAAGTTTGTGAATTCCACCCAAAAAGAAAAATGAGGCATAGCACAACACAGCTATGCAAAAGTCCAGCAACAAAAATATTGTCTAGGGATAGCTTTGAAATATTTATAAACAAGTGTAGCATTGTAGGGAAGGAAAACTATAAACAATAGGGTCATACTGTAACTTTAATTAAAAAAAAAAAAAAGGCAAAATATCTGAAATACCAAACGAACATCTTTAAAGGGACTTTGAGGGTGGGAAGGCACGGTTGGGTTTTTTAAACAACCATAAATGCTCTCAGACTTGTACTGGGATGAGACAAGAGTGGCATCTAGTGGCTCCCAAGGTTACAGTGCTTGTTCCCACTGAAGAGCTGGGATGTGTCCCAGACCTGATTTGTGCCGTGTTCACCCCAACCCTCTGGGCTGGGATTGACTATCCTTCATAGCAAAACTGGGGACTGGGGAGCTTAACACGTAAAGGAATCAAGTAAAGAGATTTTATTCTCGATTTATCGACGCTTTGTTAGCAACTTACCTTAGAGGCAAGTAGATGGGATTTTTGTTTTAATCTGGCAGGAATAAACTGTATTCTGTTTAAGAAAACATTTAGTAAAGATATAGGACTAATAGTGGATTGTTCTTCATGGGTGCATGTTTACTGCCCCCGACTTCCAACTATGAAGCACATTAACAGAGCACTTCATACATCATATACACGCTTGGCCAGATATTCCAAAATTTATTTAATACTCTTATGAGTTACATGTTTCTAACACGAAAATATTGAAAAGAAGTTCCCCAATTGAAAGTTCTGAAAACTCCTTCTGAGAGCAGACAATGTATTTGCAAGAACATATTTCCAGAGAGTCATTCAGATCCCCTGGGGGAGGATCACTTGCCTAGGAATAGGGTACAGTATTATGGCATTAGGGAGACTTGATGAGTTTTTGATCCAGGTTCCATTTTAATTACGTATTATTAATCATTTTGCAGTTGGAAAAATCTACCATTGTCTATGTATAACTAATTAGGAACTCATGTTTCTTAAATTAAAGAAATGTGTAGAGGTTTCTTTTGCAAATGTGGGATTGAGCTGAGAATACATTGCACTAGAGCATAAATTTTCCTTCACAGTCCAAAAACTGTTCCCCTACAACACAAATACACAGGAAATTAAATTGTGTATTATATTCCAAAACTGCTGTGAGATACTACAAACATTCAAATATCACCACTGAAAAGGCCATTTAAGTAATCTAATCTGCTTTGCACTTGCAGTTCTTATCTCTTTGAAATGGTTTTCTGCTAGTAAAAATAATTTCTCTATTAATCTCTGCACACAGTAACCACACAAGCATAAGTACATATTAATTGATATTACTGTTTATGACTTGGATGGCAATGACTGAACATTACAAATGCTGCTATTACTGTCAGCAGTACAGATAGCATGCAAGGAGGATTTGAATTGTAATCAGTGTCACAAAGCCATTAAACTAATATTTAACCTATATTTAACAGAATTCAAGTGCTGAATGTTAATACATATATATACAGGGTAATTTAAAACATTACAAAATGTAGGTAACAGGGAATAAACCACAAAATCTGTGTGTGGTGGCAGTCACTGCATTTGGGTTTAATTTACCAAACTATTTACTTCAGAAGTGACCTTTTTTTGAGTTTTCAGAATTTAAAATGAAATTTAAAGCTAAAATTTCCTTTTTAAAACTGAAATACAAAATTATTGTAGATTTTTAGAAAGTGCTTTGATTCTGACATTGACTTTCTCCAAGTCCAAACAGCAGGTTTTTGGCTTTTTTTTTCCCCCTGAACTTTGGTTAAGAAATGTCACACTGCCTTAATATGGTAAATGCTATGTGAAAGCTTAGATTTAAATTCCTGGAAAACAAAGGATTTTGATAATATAGCTTCTGACTTGCAATACAGTAAATGAGATTTGTTGGCACAACTTGCCAGAATTGCAAGCTTGAAGTACCATTGTCTTTTCAGTAAGGAAAGTTAAAAATCGAGGCAAAAGCAAAGCCTCAGTCAATATTTTGTCTGACTACACTGTGTTTCTATCCAGTGTTTTGAACATACATCACCAATTTTACACCATTATAATCTTCTAGCTATTTAGTTTCCATATTCTGTGATTATTGAAGCTCTGTGGCATTTTTCAACACCTGCAAAATGCAACATTGCTTTTCAAAAGTTGTTTTTCCCACACAGGCCAGCTCTGTGTGCTGGATCACCCAACAGAGCTTCTCTGTCGTCCTTCTTTCACAGGTTCACAGGGTCCTGTGTCCAAGGGTTACAGCCCAGCTAAGTGACAACTATGATTGCACTATTTATTCGTGTGAGCAAAGAGCAGGCAGAGTGTGTCATACACAGGATGTGTTCACAGCCCTTACAAGGGCAAACACCATCATATGAAGGTGTGCAAAGTCATCCCTGCTCTCCAGTTTTCCATCTAAGCACAAGGGAGGAGATTTATACAGTCAGGGGACATCCATAAATAATTGGGTAATACCAATGAGGAAGATAAGCAACACTTTGAGACCATTATTTTCACCCTTAAGGGTTTGTGGTGTGGGAGCAGGAGGGAGCAGCAGTGGATCACTTGTTGAAAAAGGACAATCAAAAAGAGAAGAATGCAATTAGCAAAGCACTGGAAATGTAAGAACAGCCAAGTCCCATCTGTAATCACCCACGAAAGGCAGAGGCTGTGATTGCTGTGCTCCCCAGCAGTGCTGTCCTGTGCCAGCTGCAAGGGAGCTGAAGAACTGATCATCTGCAGAGATTTGTACAATTCCTGCCCTGGACATGGGAAAAGCCACTCTTGGTGAAGAAGGGAAGACATGGTTTTAGTTAATGCAGGACATTTCAACTGGTAAAATGTCACTAAATCAATTGTATATCGATAGATGTTCTGGTATCACAGCAGTTACAGTTCAGCATGTAGGGTAACAATAATGGAAAACAGAACTTGCCATTATGTATCATTAAAGTATAATCAATTACAGGAATCTGTTAGTGCTTTCCTTCAGAGACTCAATCACGAGGAAACACAATCTACTTAAATGTGCAGATAAAAAACGGAAATGATTTTTAAAACAAGGTGACTGGGTTGAAAACATTTTTAAAGATAAACTTTAACAGATTTCCTGACCTCATTTTATTAATGCAAAAGTCAAAATAGACCAAAATGCTGCCTTTCTATTCCAAGAATGGAATATGAAAGTCCCTATTAAATCTGGGCCTGGAGCATGTATTTTCCAGCCAACATGCAAGATTGCATTTGCTGTATTCATCATTATATATTTGTGTGTATATACAATGATGTCACTGTTTATGGCCCTGTAAAGTCCAAATCAGAATACACAATTTTGATGCTGTCCCTCTCGAGTTCTCTTACACTGGATTTGTCACTGCAGAAATGATTTATTAGTGAAAGGAGGAGCTGAGCTGCAGTCTGCAGAGTAAGGGCAAGGCAGCAAAGGAGGCAGTTTTGTATCCCTTATCCTTAGCATCTCATCCTGTCTTTCTCTGGATCTACCTGACACACCAGAGGCTCTCCTGCTTCACACAAGTGCCACAGGTGAGTCACACAGCTCAAATAAAACTGAATCCACTCAGACACTTCAGCCTTGACAACAATCCCACATCTCAGTTTAGTCTTCTCACACACGGAGGGAAAGCAGGAAGGTGAGGTGAAAATCTGCGTGGGGAGAGGATGGATGGGAGGAGCAATGCTGAAATATTGTGGGTCCAGGGCAGCAGGCTGTGCTGCAGGGAGGGAGTGAGGATGAGTTAGGGTGGCACCTTCCCAGAGCAGGGCTCCAGCCTGCCTCCCCCAGCCCTCTGCTGCTGCCATTGGGGCAGAATTGGAACTAGGAGAGGGGAAATGGAGTCAGGCAGCCTGGTGAGGAGGTGGGGAGTGGGACTGAAGGGAGAGAAGACCATGCAGAGCAGTTCAGAACTGTGCAAGGGCAGCAAGGCCACTGGACTGGGTAGAAAGGCTCAGAAAGACCTCACAGCCTCCAAAACCTCCCACAGCTTTTCATAACCTCAGATGACCTCTGTCCAGAACATCTTTCCTCATCACAATTCCATACACATTGTCCACAAAAATAAAAATCACAAATCCATCACAAGCTTCCACAAGCCCCAAAAACGTTACCAAATCTCCTCACCTTGCTGTCAACCAGCTGGGCCTTTGCCAGCCCTGTACCCAAAATTTCCTTGATGTCTTCCAACATAGCACATCCCTTCTACTTGTATCTTCTTTGATGTAAAATTCTGGTTTGCCTATGATGCTGAAAGCTCTTGAGCTGACTTTGTCAGCAGGAGCTTCACACAGCACAGAATATCCACTAAACCTTCCCCTAGTATCTCTGATTGGCACCTTTTGGATGCACAGCAATATTGCTCTGAACACATGCTCCTCATTTCAAAAAGCTAACTGGACACAGAATAAGATTTCAAATCCTCCTTTTTTTTTTTTTTTTTTTACATCTCAATTGAATAGTCCAAAAGCTTTAGTTAAACAGCTGATGGTTTAAATCTGAAATACAAAATGCGCAAAAAGTAACATTAAATAAAATTACTGTTGTTTAAATGTTGCCCTTTTTCAATTGCAGAACTTTGAACAAAATCATTAAAGCATGAATATTAAACTATACATGCATTTAATTATGCATATTTATTTCACACTATCAATCATGGCCATAAGTCTATGTGGAGTACAGCTCAGAAGGCTGCATTTCTAAGTCTTTGCACATCATAGATTGGTCAAATTTTAAAATCTTTATTTTTTATATTAAAAAGACCTGAAAGTCATTAACTGTGGCCTTGACATTGATCTATCTGTGGTGCTTTGTGCTGTCAGCTATTATTCATGTAAAAATAATTGTTTTTGTTTCTCCAAATAGTTTTTTAAAAATCTGAGTCTAAAACTCACCAGTGACTATTTCACAAGGAGAAGCTTCCAACTACCCATTAAATATGCAAGTGTATTTTTATGATTTAAAAAACCCCATAGTTCACTGAATCCAGACATATCCTGTATATTATGAATTGACAAACCACAACTGATGAAATGATGCATGAAAATAGAGCCAGAGGCAAAATAACCTACTTGAACCCAGAAAATTTTCAGACAATAATCATTACCAGGTTTAATTAACTTTAACACAAAAGTGGGGGCTCCTTCTGTTTCAAGTTAATGAAGCTCAACACATGGACACTACAATTAGAGACAAAAGAATAAGTCTAAAGCAAGTTATATTTTAGGATTGAAATAATGAGCTTGGTATTTTAATTTCATAGTCAGCAATTACATGAGATCCAGAAACAAAGAAACAATACATGCAATGGCAACGTTAAGGTAGAAATGCAGCTGGTTTTCACTCAATATCTTTCTCATAAGCCAAAAGCAAGAAAATATTTTTTTTCCTACAATAAGCAGTATGTACAATACCCTGGAAACATTTCGACTATGATCATCTAAGATTTACTCACTTTCATACTACACAAGTCAGAAATGTGACCTCATCTAAAGCCCTGAACCGCTTAGTGACTCCTATCGTGCCTTTCTCATATATATTCATTAAATCTTTATCTATAATACTGTTATTTCCATTTAAAATTATTGTTATGTAGCAAAAAAAAGCTGCTCTCCCACAAAAATGAATAAGCCTAGATCACTTCCACCCTTTTCAATAATTTGCCTATTCCTAAATACTAGGCTGGAAGAATATATGACCCTTAGCTTAATCTCATCACCAAGCACCTCCAAAGGAAAAAAAAAAAAAGGCACAAAAAGAGAAAAGATGGTCTGCCATTTATGTCTCCCATTTATAGTTTATTAAACCTAGAGATAATAGGAAAAAGGTGGAAAAAAGCAGAGAATGTCTGGGCTGTAGTATCAGATATCACTGCTTATTACTGGCTATCTGCCTAGTAATCATAAATCCATTGGGTAATATTCTCAAATCTTTTGCTTTTCAGGTAGGTGTGAGCCAAAAAGAAAAAAGTTTAATTTTCTATGAAGAGCAGAAAACAGCAAGCACAGCACAACTGGGTACCAGGATGCATAAATATTCCTGATTACGAAGCCTTGCACATAAAGCAAACAGGAAGAGTTTGAAGTTAACAGTGTGTACATCATGCAAAAGGTATCTCTGTCCCAAAAGATAGATATCACATAGACTATGAATGAACTGCTCCAATAAATTATATTATTCCTCAGAGGGGAGAGGAGAGCAATGTTATAAACAGTGACTTCAGAAAAGTGAGAACAATAGGGCATTGAATTTTGTAAGAGTGAATTAAGGATCTTTTTTTTCCTGGAGGAGAGCTCAGTATCATTGACCAATGAGCCTTATAAATAAAAGCATTAACTCCAGCACTGCCTGCTCCCCTAAGCACCTCAGCATCTTGCACTTCCAGCATTCTGTACCTACACTAGTTTCTGATATAAGTACAAGTACATACAGAATTAAATAGAGGTTTCAAATAGATTTTTTAGAAGTATACTTTGCAGAGAGCTCAGCAGCTCACACACAGATCTCAGACACTCAGCTCTGATGGCAGACTGTGCGCCTTTGTAGAAGACTTAACAAATCAGAAAACAACAATCCCTGTACATCACGTCCTCCTTGTGCTGTCTGATACCTACTGAATATCCATGGATAAAGGAAAGCTAAGCCAGAACAGCATTTCGCAAAACGAATCCTGATAGGATCAAACTCCTCAGATCTGTCACTTGCCTTTGGCATCACTTAAACCAAGGAGAGTCATTTTGTTAAAATGTTCTCCGAGATCTTGACAGGCCTGGGAATGTAGGAGTAAATCTGAACCAGTGTGAACCCTGCTCAGCTCTGAGGGCAGGGCAAAGGCACAGGGCTCAGAGCTCTGCCGACCTTGTCTGCAGCAGAAAGCTGAAAGCTAATTAAAAAGCATTTTCAGAAGGTGACAAGCTTTCTTACTTTTCTTTTTTTTGTGAGAGGGGGGTGTTCACTACTTTAGAGGCCACAAGTCTGAACAAAAATGTCAAACTGCCTACTATGAAATGAATTTCAATGTCAAACTCCTCTCTGTGATCACCAATATGCCAAACATTATGCACTGGCAACCTCTAACTTCTTCTTGTACGTCATTTCTCTTGCTCTTTAGCTGCTTTCTTGGTTAGTTACAACTGGAAATTGATAGGCCCATAAACATCTAGGAGAGACACATTATTAAACCCATCATCTCTGTCTGCTCGGACAACCTGAAGCCAAGTTGTCTAAGGTTTACAGCACTCCCAAGGAGTGTATGTTTTTCAATAATATTGTGATCTTTTATCCTCATCTGCGCAGCATTTCTCCCTCACTCTCTGTGCATGCTTGCTTTGCCTGACTTCTCTGAAACCTGTTTAGAAATGGTATTTGAACGTTACCTACTCTTCTGCTCTCTCCAAAGGTTTTTTTTTAAGAAGCTGGAAATGGTTTCTCCATTTTAGCCTCACTATGAGCAAAGGTAATGGCTCTTAGAGAGACTTGCAAAAAGATTACTGTCAGTACTCTGGAAACACTAAGATATTAACACTTAACAGCTTTGCCTTAACACATTATTTAGGTATTTCTCCTTCTCCAGCCTTCTTCCCTGCACTTTACAGTCTTCTGACATCTAACCTTTTTCTGCATTATTGCTACTTTCTTCTGCATCCTCTATATCCTTCCTTGCACAAAACAAAGTTTGCCCCATTTAACCTGTTCTGCCTACTGGTACATCCCTGCCCAGGGCAGGGGACTGAGGGAACTCCTCTTCCCAAAGGACAATCTGCTTTGAAATGCAAGGAAAGCCTCCACCTGCCCAATTATAAACCATGGCATGCATGGCACACACAGGATTCTGACTGGCTGGAAAGGCAACCACACTGGCAGAAGCTATTCTGGTTTGGGCAATCTTGGAAGGAATGCTGGGCATTTGGAAAGAGTAAATTGTTTTGGAGTCTCAAAGTTCTTGCAAGCTTACACTTACTCCCAGTTCGTTACGACAAATTTCAATCTAATTTTAAGATTGCATTAAGTATTGTTATTGATTTTCTGCTAAATATTCATTTCATACTGTCTTTGTCCTTTTTTCTTTTTCTTCCTTTCACCTGCTTGAAAAGGAATATATATGTATTCATGTGACTGATTTCTTCTGATACATCATTATCCCCATAGCTGAACAATGCTTGTTTATTCCTCTCTGTTTTGTTGGAATAAGTTGAAAAATTGCCTTGCAAAAACAATAAATGAAAGAATTCCATGTTTCAAACAATCAATTGTTTTATCACTATTCTAAATAAAACTTCTGTTTTACTTATAACCTTAACCCGTGAGTTTGTTTGAATATACAAGAATCTAAGCTTTTAGTGCTTTTAAACATGTCTCTGATTCTTATAAGGTGAATACAAAGAGCAATAAAAAAACAACCTGGAAATACTTAACGATTTGAGAATGAGAAAGGAAAAACTATATAGTTACTATCTGTATGTAAATACTTTCTGTTCCATGCTGTTGGTGCTGTTAGACGAGACCTGTTAATCTTCTTCGTTTTGGAAAACACATTTCTTTTTCGCAGAATTGTGCCAGAGAGGAAGAGATTTATACTGCAGTTCAAAACTATCCTCCGAATCAAGTAGGAGAGACGCTCAGACTAGAGCCTCTGAGATCCAAAACAACTGCCCCATCCATCAGGCTTTTCTGAGATGAGTGTCTCACTAACTCTTCTGCTGAATTATTTCACATAACACAAATAATTTAATATTCACTAGAGAAGCAACTTGAACAGGTTTCTCATATCCTGAGAGCCCCACCTATGTGATTACGAGTTGTTCCGAAGCAGAGGTTTCTCTTGCTCAGGAAAACCTTTGGGATATCTCAGTGTTTAATCAGAGAACTCGAAATTTTGAAAACACTCATGGGATGAGAAAGTTATTTCCTTCTCATTTCTGGTAGCAAGCAAACATAATAAAGAGCCAAATAAATATAAAGGGTAAAGTCTCAGGAAAACAACATTATCAGCCCAGTCATACCATTCTTTGACAATTCCAGGTTTCAGATTTCTGCAATTATTTACAGCAGGTCTCACCAGGCAAAAAGCCTTGTGTCCATATTTGAGGGGTAGAGCTGAATTTATAGAGTGTTCCTCATCACACACCTCACACACTTCAGACACAGACTGCTGCTATGGGAGAGGCTGGCAAGAACAAATCCAGAAATGTCTGGAAACTACTTCTGGCTTAAGGGCACCAACAGGACAAATGCTGTAACTGCAGTGAGAAGAATCAATCCCCAGAAATCTGTGCCAAACTTCCTCAGAAGCAGAGCACGTTACTTGCAGTAACAATTTCAGACCTGAGCTGCCAGGTCCTCTGCTGTCAAGCCCCATGTAGACAGGACAGCTATTGAACCAGACAGGCAGAGAATTACTGTTCTTTTTGGATGGGTCCTTTATATAAGGCAGAACAGTACCAAAATTACAAAACTGCTGAAAAATTATCTCCTGTATCTCTGCTTCCCAGACAGCGAGTTAAACTCTGCTTTTCTGTGCTCAAACAGAAAACAACAGAAGTTAGGAACAAACAAAAATAAAACCACCCTAGTTATTTACATTTGATTTGTTTGTAGTAAGAGAACATAGTTCTTAGAATGATGAATGTGTGGAAAGAGGAAAAGTAATAGCAATTATCCACTGATCATAATTGTCTTAAAACATCAAAAATATTCCCTCAATGTTCAAAAAACCCCCAAATGACAAAACTCCAAAGTGCAATAAAAAATAAAGAAAAGAAGTTATTCATCAATGGAATATGAACTAAAATATTGTTAGTCTGGCTTCACAGAACCTTGATTCTCTTTTTCTCTTCACTTGCCACAGAGGCAGAAAACATGAAATCTTCGAAATTAAAATAACCAAAAAGGTGCATGGCCCCTCTTTCTCTATACTCTTTCTGATACTTAATCCCTGCAATGCATGCAGAGTGAAAGCCAAGTGGAAGTCTTCCTCTGAAGATCACCTTACTCGTGCATTAATTCTGCTGCATTCTTTAATACAGTTACATCTGAATTCACTGATGTCATAGTCACTTCAGTTTTGTCTTGCCAACCTCAACAAATAAATAGGAAAAAACAGACAAGCTAAAATGTTCTCCACTGAAAGGGCTAAAAATTTTAAAATCGATTTGTTGCAGTATTAGAGCAGTTGGGAAGTCCTTAATTTGAGCTCCAGAAATCAATAAGAATAATACAAAACTAAGAACTGTAAAGACGAACCTTTTATCTCTTTCAGAAAAAAAATTCAAGTATTTTTGAAAGAATCCCAAAGGTAAAACAAACACCAAATAAAAACTCCAACAGATGCTTTTATGATTTAAATGTGGCCTGCTGTGCCTTGTAGCTCATTAGCTCACTAGACACTCATGTTTCTGTGCACTTTTTCCTTCCTTTTAGCCCCCAAACTGCACCGTAATTCTGGAGAGTTTCAACCTTTGGTGTTGCAGCCAGTTCTTAGGCCATTCTGAATTCTGTGCTCACTGTCTTTCCTTGATCTCCCTTATCTTTTGATTGGTACCAGAAAGTTCAAGCTATTCAGAAAACTTGCTAAGAGCCACACCTCTGCAGGTCCTGGCAGCATTTCTGCATCACAGCTGGATCCAGAGGATGCCTGCAGCTGGATGAACAGACCCACAAAGGCTGGTATTTTAAATGCACTTTTCAAAAAGTCATTTCGATCATTGGTTACAAGTTCTTGAAGTCCAACAGGCTGCCCATTCCCATTGTGGATGTTCAGGACCGTTCAAGAGCTGAGTTCAGACCTGTGGACATTGTTCCAACAGCCAGAAAAATATTAACAGACTGTGAATCTAGTTATTGTGTGCCTCATGCAACATTAGTGAGATAATAAATACGGAAAGAGACTCATCTGAAATACTAACATACAAGTAATGCATGTTAGAGACATGAACAATAGAACAGGAGTTTAATAAGATTACATGGAATAGTCATTCTCAATTATCTTTTGTCCTTGTATTTTCCAGTACCTGATGTCAGTGTAATTACCATCTATTTGTTTAAATTTTGATTAAATCCCTAAGCATTTCATAATCCATCATTATAATTTTTTGCCAGGTATCATTATACTAAATAAATGTTTAGGTTTTTTTTTTTTTTTTTTGAAGTAGCAGCAATTAAAGTTATGATTTTATATCCGTATTTAAGCTCTATATCTAAGAGCTACATTTCACACATAGTAAGTCAGGTAGCTCCCCTTGAACAATAAACTGTTGAGTAAAATTAACAGTTGGAGGATTAGACCCAGAAGCTCTAAAGCACATGAGCTGGTCTAATTGTGACCCTCAGACCTCTTTTACTATTTGTGCTTTCTCCTAAACATCTGAAATCTTACTTTTTGTAGATTTTCAAAATATGTATAAAAAAGTACATGGTTCACATGTGTAAACCACTGGAAACCCTGTAACTCTCCATCTGCTGATTTCACAAGATTTTTTGTACAACCAACACACATAGTCTGAGAGTAAGGATGTGATTTTTCAAGGACACAAAATGCAATTTGGAGTTAACAGACAGCAAAATCTGGCAGACAGGTACCTAACTCTGGTATAGTTTTGCAAATATTTTCCTTAAGGCACAGCCATATGTTATAGATCTTAGAAAAATGAATAATGAAAAACAGCCTTACACCAGTATTCCTTTTTTTTATCCTACTAAATTAACTTTAAGAGTATTCATAATGGAAACTAATCTTTTCCTAAAAACTATTTGATTAATCCTCTTCTAGTCTTCGGACATAAAGCTGAAATAAGGTCAACCATCTTAACACATTGGCACTTGAACCTCTCCCATCTTATGCAGGAAGTAAAACAACAACAACCAGAAAAAATAAAATCTGGTAATTCCTGAGCATCAACTGTGCACCAGCTTTGATTCTATTAGAAAGAAATAACCTTGCTTTTTTTATCATCACATCACACACACACAGAGAAAACTCAGCAGGAATGTAAAGCAAATGAACTAATGAACTTAATTAACACACAGAAAATAAAAGAACTACCCTGCAGATGTGTATTTGTAGTGAAATCAGTCAGCAAATGAACAAGTAGTCATGACAAAATTTTATATGACTTCCTCCTGTCACTGGGGTCAGAAGTACAAAACCTGGATAGGCACTAAATTTTAAAACTAATGTATTTTTTTAAAGTGTGTAAGAAACAAAGCCCAAGTTATTTTTCCTGCTGCACTGAGGACTCCAGCATCATCCCCACTGTTGAGCATCCACCTCCTGAGATTATGGAAACCCAGAAACAGCCCAGCCGTGGGACAGAGATGCCTCCCTGCCTCTGTCCAGGTGCTACCAGCACAGCTTTGTGGCACACAGCTCAGTGCCAGCCCCAGGGATGGCACAGTAAAAGGTCACAAGGCCAAATTTCAGTTAACAACTATTACAAATCGGATTTTTTTAAATTTTTTTTTTAAATAGATGATCTCCTAACAGAAGACGTTACTTTCTTTTTTATCCTTGTCCAAAACTTTTTCACTGGTAAAAAGCTAAGCCAAGAAAACTACAGGATGGTTGTAGAATCACTTCAAAACCTGCAACATCCATTGCTCTTCCTGGGCAGGAGTTTGGCAGCTGACCTCTGTGCTGGGGGTTTGTTCATCATGGTAAAGGCACAAAAGCAGAGGAGGGGCTTCATTTTAAACAAAGGTGAGCACAGAGACAGGAAAGCCCCATGTAAAGGAGGAGGAGAAACCCTTTACACCTGTGAACGGATTGTGACAGGGCAAGTTGCTGTAGCAATGCTAATGGCAACTTATTTTACAAATACATCAGGCATGACTAAAAAAATTCCACTTATAGACTTGAAAATAATATTTAATAAGACAGAATAACTTGCACCCTTACCCATGGGGTAAGAAAATCCTGTACTGAGACTCAAATATAAGCAGCATTTAGATGATTATTTCCTCATAACCTTGCATCCCTAACAGAGAAAAAAAAAAATAGAATCTCCCGAACCCCAAATATTGCAGGGTAAATCTTTAAAGTCTGCTTTCACTGATTCATAGTTTGGCCATTACTCAAACATGCAGTGCATAATGCTGATGAGTTAAACATCACATCACCCATTTTGATTTATTCCTTTCAATTCTTTGGGAATTTTATTTATGTTTATAACTACAAGGTTGGTGGTGCCAATAGATTCAGTCCAGGGATAGATTGTTGAGTGCTTAGACCATTACACAGAATTACATATATTGATTAGAATACCTATGGAATAACTAAGGACAAAACTAATAATGTTACTAAGAAAAATGCCCAGAAGGGATCAGGTCTAGTCTAACCAAGTAATGCAGTCTCAGCATTGCTGAAGAGAATACCAGCAGTCTAAAAGGTGAACTTTTACAGTTCTCTAAGTTGTTTTTCTACAGTCAATAAAAATATTAATATAATTTTATTTCTCCCTTTTATCATTTTTATGTACTAACACAATATTATCTATGCTGTCCTCAAGACACAGAAGGTAATGCTGGACAAATAAAAAGCAAAAAAGCACTTTCTTTATGTGCTTTCCGAATTTCCAGAATATCTGAGCACAAGGAGCACAGGCTGGTGCTGTATCACATATCACTAATTCAAAGCATTTAATCCTGTCTTCCACACGTCAGCCAAAGCAATACAAATGCCAAAAAATTCCTCTTTGAGAGCAGAATTATATACACTGTGCATTACATAAGCCTTCTGTCCCCCTCCACTTGAATGTACACTATCAAATCATCCTGGCCATTACTTTCTGTTGAGCAGATGGTATTATGAGATTTTTGATAAAGAACAACAATCACCCAGCAAGGGTTGCAAAGGGGTCGCTGAAACCAAGATTAACAATTGATTAGCTTTAATGGAGCGTGACAGTAATAAACAACAGAGCTCCACACAAAGATCTGATTGTCCTGTTAATGCTGCTGACACAAATGGCTTTTAACTGCCTTCCTCAAAGTGTTAATATCGCCAGAGCCTCGGCAAATGAAGGACTTTGTCAAAGTGAGAACTATCCTGCAGTGATGAAGCATTTACTGCAGCTCTCTAAAACATCTTCTGTAAAGTGTGTTTCTGATTTATTCAGACAATAGTTCCTATTTCTCCAAGGCTTAAAGTTCAACAGAATGAAGCGCAGCACACCTCTGCAAGGCTGGAGTGTAACAGAAATCTAAAGCTTTTGAACACAGAACCCAGCACTCATGGAATATACAACAATATTGTGAATTATCATTGTCAGTTTGCTTATTTTATCGTAACTCCAACCTGGCCTGACAGATCTCAGTATCACAGCCTTCTAAACTCAGGTTTTTTAATGCTTGGCTCTGGTAAATTGACTACTTTCTTCCTTTCTACACAGAAATCAGTAATTTGCATCATATTTTAGAATTTGCATCATATTTTCATTAAAGTAAAATGTTTTGTGATTGCTGGAAGTAACCATGGCAAAATCTGAACACAGAGCTTAACAGATCTGTTTATTTCTTAGATACACATATGGGGGAAAGTCTATGGAAAAAGTCTCTGTTTCCTTTAATTCTCTAAGCCCAAAATTTAAATAGACTTATGGCAAATATTCACAGCAGGTTTTAAAATTAAAACTAGATAGAAGCAAAGCAGACAAAACTCCACCTAACTTGGCATTCAAGAAACCACGGATATAGGAATTCAATTAAAGGTAGGGAGGTATTTTACTCATCTAAGCATTGAGTAACATTTTCTGTTAAACTTTCAATGTCAGGTTAAATTACTTGGTTTCTAAAATAACTTTTCTATTTTAAATTATGTGTCTTATTTAGGCAAAGGCTTTTCTTTTAAGCATTTTTAACCGTGAGCTGCCAAGGTGCTGCTCCCTCCCATGTTATTCCAGCACACAACCCTGGTGCAGCTCTAAGGCTCCCAGGAAAGAGAAAAACCAGCTCTAGACACATCTCCAAGCACCAACCACCTGCACAAATCAAGGTCAGGCTAATCCCATCCCTGTGGCTCTCACCCCATCTGCAAACTGGGCTCTCTGCAGAGCAATTCCTCCCCAGCTCACTGCAGAGACAGAACATGAGGCTAATTGCTGTGTTTGAAAATGTGACCTACACTGATATGCAAGGGCCTTTAAATGAAATCTCTGAAAGAATAAATCCACCTGCTTGGTGTCCCAACACACAAAGTACATAACCTGGCAAAATACTGAGCCAGCCTTCATTAATTACATTTCCTCTAATTAGCATCCTTCTACTGCTCAAATGCTTGGCTTTCTACAGCAGCTCTTCAAGAAATCTATTGTATAAACTATTACGTATAGTCTGATGATAAACATTCAAGAAAGTAATTATTTACTACCTGTAAGTCAGCATCAAATTCATGTTTCAGGTAAGCATCTTCTGCAGCTTCAACAAGACGCTGAAAAAGAAAAAAAAAAAGTGTGTTTCTGAAATAATGGATAACAATTTTATAAGCTGGTATAAAAACAGAGATTGAGCGCTGTGTAATTTATCTGCTCTCACACTTCATTGAATAGAAATAAATGATCCAGATTTAAAAAAAAAAAAGGGACCAAGTATTTTAAACCCTCAGTACCCACTGTTGGTGATACAAAACTCTCAAAACAGCTCAACTATTAATAAATGAACAAATAGCTCACTTTTTCCACTAGTCCTCAGCTTCCTGCAGCTCTCATTCTGAAATTATTTTTGAGAGAAAAAAAATAAAGTTGATTTCACACTGGACTTTATTTTGCTCATAGGAGTCCTTTTCAAGTCATCCTTAACGTTAAAATAGGAGGCATTTCCTATAGCATGCATTTGCTTTCAAGAAACTGACATACAAAGGAATTTCTAAATTACACATCAACCATAAACCATTAGAAAAATAGAGACTAGGTTTGTTTACCTAGCAGATTGAAATACTACCTTAACATGGTACATATCACAGGATTTTTCTGCAATTACAGAAGTAACATGTACTGAATGACAGCAATTCAGCAGTATTTTTGTCCTCTTAACAATATCCAGAACTCCCTGTAATAGTTATTGTTCCTTACCGTTAACATCTGACAGGAAAAAAACCCACAGTTGCACCAAAACACAGCTACCTGAGCCATTAAATTCACAGAGGGGTTTGCTGCAGATATTCTAATGGGAAACAACATTACATCCTTTCTAAGGTTTTACTCAGGGTTCTTTATAATTCAGAGTACTTTAACCATGGAAGAAACTCCTTCTAGTTTTCATTTAATCTACCTGAACCTTCATACATGTACAACCCAAAATCAAAGAATACTCTGCATATGACTTTTATTTTCTTTGCTCTATCAGACACTGGTACACATAGATATTTTCAAATGTTTTACATCACAAAGCGAGGTCCAGACTCTCATTAACAATACAGAGTGGGCAGCCACACACACATTTTTTCTCCCTTTCCATAACAGTTTGCACATTTATCAAGTCTTTGGATATAAATCAAAATGAAATCGGAATTCATATTGATTGCTATACAGTTTGAGCCATAATGGAAACTGAACCAAGAAAAATATTTCTGGTTGCCAATGCAGAACAAATGGTTCAGCAGAATGCTGACAGTTTAAGCAGAGCTGCGGTGGCTGCAGGGAGGGTTTGTGCTCACTGAGGTCTGCTGAGCAGCACAGTCCCAGCCTCCCCTCCCTGCTCCATCCCATCCTTCCCTCCCTGCTCCATCCCATCTCCCACTCACCCACAGAGAGCATGAGCCCCAAAATCCCTGTGGCCTCTGCTGGGCTCCTTCTCCCTCCCGGCACACTCCATGGGAAGCCTCTCCAGAGCTTTTCTTTGGTGCAGAATTACAATCTCACACACACCATTAAAAACTGGGAGTTCTCCTGACACAGAGAAGCAAAAGGCCACATTCCCAGCACCCTGTGCTGGGAGTACATCCCTGACATTGGACTGGTCCCAGCTTTAAACACCTTGTCCTGGTCAGGTCACAGCAAACCCTCTTGAGCCAAGCTGGAATTGAACTGAATTGGTTCCAACGTTGGGCAAATCAAACCAGAACTGAACTGGCCAAATGCTCACCTTCCCACATACAGGGCAAGAGAACCCAACAATAACAGCTCATCCCAACCACCTGCAGGAGGTAGATCCATGGAAAACATTTCAAATGAAACACTGAACTTCTGTGCAGCTCTTCCCACCATTTCAGCACTATTTGAATAGTACCCAAAACAGACGTTGCAATGTGAAACATTAATGAATGTTCATTTGAGCCACAAAAGTTCTGGTGTTTAGAATCTAGAAAGGGAAGTAACACAAATTTTCTCCTCTGAGGGGCAAGCCTTACAGCAACTGAAACAGATCTGTACACATTTAAACCTCCTCAGAATCCCATCTTTATTTAGCATGCTAGTGACCTGCTGAAAGGATTTTACAAATATAACCCTCATTTTTCAACTGTGAAAAAGGCATTTTACGTAAAATAACTACTCTTATTCAATGCATTCCTAAAGATGTATTTTCCTTTATCTTAAAACCATAGGTGAATTACTAATCTGTGCTCACCTAATACCAAAGTTCATGACTGATGAGTTTGAGAGAAAAAAGTGAAAGAAGGATCAAAAAAATTCTTCATACAGAAAAGAATACAAGGAAAAGGATAAAAAGTTTTTCTTTCTGTGCTGAAATATTTACTTACTCATCAAAAGAAAAATTATTATAGGATTTCATGAGATACCAGTGATATTAGATATTAGTACCTAGCGGGCTAGAAAAATAATTCATGGCTTCTTATATAGTTTGTATTGATCCCAATGTGTTTCAATTACATTTTTGCCTCAGTGAAATAAATTTAAACTAAGATTTATCCCCACATGTAAGAAATAACTAGAGAAGCATAAGATGGGTCACAGTAGAAACATCTGGTAACAAGGCCAGCTCAGAAATGAAAAGTATTGCTTGGTATTTTATTGAATTATTCATTAATATTTTAGTTGTTACCTTTTTTTTTTCAATGTACATTTCAGCAATATTCTCTACAAGAAATTCAATGACAAAAAAAGTGAAGTTCTACTGATAGGATTTTTCCTTGAAGCTGTAGAAGCAAATATGTAGGCACACTTTGTGCATTGCCCTCACAAAGCTAAATTAAAAATTACAATTTTGGTACATGAAATGAAAACAATACAAGCACATGCTGCGTTTTCTATATATCGATCCTTAACCACAGTTTGCCTTAAGTGTCTCAACACCATTATGAAGTAGACCAGGAGAAATCTGGGAGAGCTACAGAAAAGGGAAGCCAATAATAAGCCCAACTCCACAAAACGACATATTAGTGGATATACACAAATTATATTGGAATGAAGAAATTGAAGGCAAATGTTTCATGGGGTTTTGTTGTGTTTTGGGGGATTTTTTGGTTGGATTTTTTTTACAAAGTCCCCAAAGGGATGAAGCATGATGGAAGAAATTCCTTAACACTCTCCAGGCAAAAATATAAAAACCACATGTAATACTGCAACATTTCTATATGGAGTCAGAAAAATCCCTTTTAAAATATTTTAATGACTGAGCAGTTATCTAGCAATGATTCTCAACATTAGCATGATTAGCAATTTTAGCTTAATAGTTTATAATGACACTCCTTATACAAATGCCAATATATTTTCATTTGAGTAACCATGCTCTCAAATCCTGGCTGCAACAAGAAAATGCTTCCCAAGCTGAGGTTATCCTGAAGGGAATTGTGAGTTGTTTGCATGCATTTACATGGAATGAATTATGAACACAGAGTGAGAATTGGTGCAGCTACACCATTCAAGGGTGTTTTTAGAATAATTTAGCCCTACATGTGGAGAAGTGTCTGTGTGCACATGAACAGGCAGGGCCAGGGCAGCACATCATCTTCAGATAAAACAATAATTAATGTTCTAAGGCACAGCTCAGTTGAGGCTCTCCCAGTTAAGGAACTAATCCTTAGAACATTCCCAATACACATAAATATGAGAAAGATGAACTGCCTGACCCAGAATATCACAATGCAACATGGATAAAACCAGGGCATGAAGCACAAGATGAACAAATAACATATCCATAAAAAACCTCAAAATGGTCCCCAAAGCATGATGTCAATGTTCAGGATATTCAGTGGCACTGATATCACAAATAACATAGAAAAGGCTGAGAGATGAAAAATTAACGTTTGTTATCTCATAGTATTCTTCATTTTAAGAAATCACTCAGCTATCTCTGAACAGAGTAATTTTCTTGACAAATGATATTATAATTTCAGTGAACTGATTTTCCCAGATAAATTCTCTTTCAAGTTAGATTGTTATAGAGAGAGCAAAGGAAAGGTGAAACAGAATGGATGAGGGGGAAAAAGAATCCAACAAAAAGTAAGGGGGAAAAGGAACAGAAATGGACGGAAAGTTGAAAATAAAAAAAAAAAGCAAATAACAATTTCAAGAAACCTCACACAAGCATCCAGAGGATAGGGTTGTTATTTTAGCTTCTGAGATCTTTTTCCATGTACTTTTTAAGGGTTTTGGATTACTTTTCAATGATTCTCCTTCATTAGAATCCCATTTTGAAGTGAGATGAAATAAATTCATAAGCATAACCAAATCTGAAACAGTTTCTGAACTCCTGAACTGTGCAGTGTTGCTAATCTTTATCCATAAATGCTGACTGAAGTTATGCCCTTTGCTCTCTTCAGCTTTCAAATCTTAACAAAACATTCCTCTTTCATTGTTTCCTCTCTATTTTTCCAGGGTAAACCAACTACAACACATAAAACCAGAAATGCTTCTCGAAACTGCTCTCCTCCAACCCAAACTGCTACAAATCACAAACTGGATAGAAGACTGCTCTAATTTCATTATAACTAGTATCAGCTAGGTACTGGTACCATCTCAGTCCATAAAAATTAACAGTTTGTATTCCATAATATCAATATAATAATATTTCATTTCAAAAAAGTCACTGGGATATCACAGTGACTAAAGTGTAGATAAACCTGCAGGCTGCTCTTATATTTCAGCATCCAGTGTATTCAACCAACAGCAAAAAATAGACCTGAACCCTAACAAACTTTCTCATTATTTCCCATAGCTTCAGATCTGTTTGAGGTTCCTTAAAAAAATTCAACTTGAATATAACTTTGAGGTTGATTTGAGATGTGTTTTGGAAGAAAAAATGTAATAATAATAATCTGTATAACTTTACCAGGTCTGTCTCTCTGACTCCTATGTATGGAATTGTAACTAAGATTTCTATCTTAATTAAATATAATGAACTTCAAGAAAAACAGCAGATAACAAGAAAAGGTCTTAAATACAGGGATAGGTTTTCCTATTTCTTTCATATTTTGTAGCAAGGTTTCTGGTACATTATCAGCCAAAAATCAGAAGCATTCTGGATACTGAAACATCAGTTTTCTGTACACAGAAAATATTTACAATAACCACTAGTTACCCTTCTTCAGGTGAAATATTCAGTGCTACTTTAATAACCTTACTATTGATTTGAATGTCTAATTTCCAATCAAAATTTGCAGCAATTAAGTTGTGAATATGCCAAAAATATTTCCTAAAGTGCTGCCAGATAACTATTTAAACATAGTTCAGCAGTTGAAAGTATTCCTGGGAGAGAAATGAGATTGTGTTTCAATCATCAGAGCAATTTTCCTCACTGGCTGCTCCGTGAGAAGCTTACACCGTGCATGTGGGAACACTCAGCAATAGAGCACTAAACTTGAAAAACACTACCCAGGTACCTTCCTGTGACTTCCCCACTTCGGGGTTCATTTCAGAAGTGAAAAAGGCCTTTCCTCTCCAGAAAATCTGTAAAGCTGCAGGTGCTTTGAAAACTTCTGAAAAGCTCGGGGTGTTTTGAGCAAGAGCAAGATTTATTAGCATTAAGTGAGCTTAGGTAATATCCTGGCACGGTGCTAATTCTGCTGCAGGTCCTCCTCATTTCCCTCAGAGCTCTGGGGTTTGCTCCTTTCTCAGCTCATTCAGTGGAGAAGGCAAAGAAGCCAAGGGAGAGCATTTGATGTTGTTCCTGTCTCACTGTTAGTTCCATGCCCAAACCCAGAGTCACATCAGGCAGCAGTGAGTTGTGCAAAGAGGCTTCCCAGTCTGGGGGTTGAACACAAAAAGCTCTGCACGTGTTTGCCACAACCAGTGAAGAAACATCAGACACTGATGCTGACCTTGGAGGAGTGTTTGCTCCTCTCAGGAACACACGTGGCTTTTGACAGGGCAGTGACACCAGACTGGCATCTTGGGGGACACAAAAAAGCACAGAAAATTTCCTCTTTTCAGAAAGCCCGGCAGTATATATTATACCCTGGTTTGTTCTCCTCAGCTGTGACGTATTTTCCAGGAAATTTTATCACTAAAATTACTGTTGCTGTGACTAAGATGCACCAAAACTTATTTATTTTTTCAAAATTATTTCCTGTTATCTTGATATTAACCTTCCTAGCTCCTTAAGCTTGTGGTTTAAGATAGATCTTAAACTCACAACTAATGCCATAAAAAACTGACTGCTCTCTGACTACTCTCAAATTCCACTGCAACCCAACCAGACAATGCTCAGCCACACTAAGTGCTGCAAAGCACAATCAAAGCAGAAATTATAAATAAAGGATAAAAATAAATTAAAAGCTTAGCATATGCAATTATGGCAAATAACTTCAATTATCCACTTATATTCATTCAAAACTGGCAGATATTCAGGTTGATTGTTGTTAGAGTGCTAGCTGGTTTTTTGAAGCAAGAAGAGTTCAGCTTGGCACAACACTGGACAAACAGCAATGAAACTGTAAATGTATTAAAGTACACGAAATTCACACGTTGCAAAACAGTGGCTAAGACAATCCTGGAGTAATTAGATGCATTTCTACTTAACTAGGCCAACACTGTATTTAATTATGGCATCTGGAGATTGCCAGGGCATGGAAGGAAGACTCCATATGAAGAAGATAACACATTTGCCTTGTACCAAGTTCTTCAGTGCTCAAAAGGCTGCACAAAGCCAATATATCAGATATAAAATATGCAGATTATCAAATCTCCTCCTACCATGTTATTATGTCTAGCACAGAGCAGAATGAGGTGCTAAATAGGATTTTATTCCATACTTTTAATTCCTTATGTCCCAGACATCAAGGAACCAGCTCAGCTGCAGACACAACTTCGAGCTGTTCCAGGGATATTTAAGCTGTGATTTGCCTGGCTGGGGTACAGCAACCACCAGCTCCTTCAGCCACCTTTCCTGCCTCAGGGCCAAGAGGAAGATTCTTCAGCATTTGGCACCAACCAAGTATCCACCCAGAGGCTGTGTAATTCTCTGGCAATACCTTTATGCATCTTTTTAATTTTACTCACAACATGGCAATACAATTCGTAAAGTTTGGCTTTTAATTAATTATTCATAACCTGTGCATTGTTTTCTTTGACATAAACCAAAAAAATCTAATCAAAGTGTTACTTCATGAAACACCTTCCAAAAGCAAGGAAAACAGGCCTGTGGATGAATAAAAGGACCCACCTGTTTGGACACACCTTTAAGTATATTGTCAACACTAACCTGTAAGTGCCATTGGGATCCTTTTTCCTCTCCCCTACACTGAAATCACTAGATTGAAACATCTGATTTATTAACCTTTTTCACACATTTAAGGTGCCATAGGTCATACTCTTTACCTGACTCTCACAACCACTCTGCTGTTTGGATAATGCCAGACTGTCTCTTCTGCAGCTGAGCACAATGAGGATGTGCATGGCTGAACAAAAATAACTTTCCCCTCAGCTCTGACAGCTCTCAGCACCACTGCTGGATGCTTGACAGATCTGGTTTGAGAAAGATTTGGAGTAACTCTTTTCACGCAAATTCTTTCAATGCAAAATTCCCGTTGGTAGGATTTTTCTCACCTAACCTCATCTATTTCAAAGTTAATCATCACTCCACTGAAGTTATCTAAACATCCTTCATACATAGAGACAGAAAGCTCCAAAGGTACTGCATGTCCCACTCCAAAATAGCTCATAAGATACAGGAAGACCTTTGGAACTTTTCCTTTACTCTTTTCTTCACTAGATGTTTAACTCGACATGACTGAAATGAAGGGAGATGACTCCCACACCATATGTGCAACACAAATGAGCTAAAGAGAAATGGAAATATTCCCATGCTCACTCAGTCAGGGAAAGGACACTTAGAGCAACACTTTGCCCTGACAGCAATCCTGGCATAGTCAAGGTATTTCTGTTCTGTTTACATTTAGAAGCACCAAGTGAAATCAATTGTCTTTGCTTTGTTCCCTCACTCAGCTTTTTCCTCATCTCTGCACTAAGGTTCAATCCCCCCAGGTTAATTCAAATTCAGCTTGCAATTTGTGGTCTAGTTCAACCAAAACCATCATGATATACTGTCCTCCTTTCAGTTTCCAACCAGATTACTGTCACACAACAGCAGAAAAAAATCCCTCAAGATTTATTACTCAAAACAAAGGTCAGTTCCAGAGCTTGCAGAGACTTCCATTGTCTAGTCCAGCATTCTATCACAAGCCACAGAGCCAAACCAAGACATGCAATGCTCATTGGACTGTTTTTTAACTCACACAGGGTCAGGATTTCAGTTGCCAATAGATTAACTGAAAGGGAAAATTTTTAAAAAATTGAAAGGAAAATGAAACTCTGAGTTTTTTACTAAAACCTTCCCAACTTCCTCTTGCACGTAGAATTCTTGCAAGATGGATACATAGATATTGAGGCAAATAGAGCATTCTTGTGAAGATGTGAAGAAAGCAGTTGATATCCATTTCTAAATGCATCAGGAGTGGATTTTGCAAGCATTCACCCGAGACTTAGATATCCAGTGTTACATCTCAGGGTAAACAGGTGTGGATTCAAGATTAAAATGTACCAAATTCTGCCTTAAAATATTGCCTGGCTTAGTCCGACTGAGCACAGCCCTAAGACCTACTCCTGTTTCTTTCCTGCTCCTCTCTCCATATCCTGAGCTCATTAAGGTCACACTAGGTGTCACAACATCCACTGTCAAAGTTTTTCATACTGTTCTCTGCTTTTCCTTTAGTGCCTACCAATTACTCTTTTATCTTCACCATAACAGCTTTGGTGTTTGCACTTTCAAGCATGTTCATGACCAGTCTTTTCTAGGTCCCTACCAATTCCCCACTCTGCCAAAGTCCATTTCCAATCTTCCCTATTCCCTCTTCAATCTCATTAAGCCCATCTAGAATATCTTGCACTAGCACAGTCCAGTTCTGTTCCCTTTGTCTCTTAGACCATCTCATTGTTCTCCACTCTCTGCTCTCCTCATGACAGCACCTTCCTCAGCCTCTCCTAAAGCCACCAACAGGCCCCTGGGCTGCTGACCTTCCCTTTCCCAGCACTCTGACATGAGCACAGAGAGATGGAAACCCTCTCCTGGCTCCAGAAGGCACATGGATGCACGGACAGTGCCTCAGGAAAGAAAGACTCTGTTTCCCCTGCCTGCTGCTGGCTCAAGCAGTAAGAAAGTAATGATCCAGCTGGGGGAAAGTCTCGTTCAACCCCATACTGAAAATTCACAGTGCAAAGAACTTTCAGAGATTTCACTTGCAGACAGTCTTGCTGTGATACATTTCTAATGGCCATATGCCTCTATGTGCAGAGTTTCCAAATGCTAAAAACTTGATCCAGCTGGAACAGAATTTCAAAGAAAACTTTGTGTCAAGGCCCCAGCCCTGCCAATTTCAAGAGCTGGTTCCCAAGCATGGAAGTGCTAGAGAGTCTTAATGAAAAGTACATCAGTATTATGTTTAAAAGAGTAAACCAATGCATTTTGCCTGGTTTCTCCCTTGTAAAAAGATTAAGTTCAAAGATAAAATTCCAAGCTTCTTTGGTCTCCTGAACCATACTTTATAGTTCTGGAGACTTGGTTGCTGAGAATGCTGGAATTGATTACAAAATCAACTTTCAGACTAAGTGATAATTTAGTCTTTTCATAGTTTTGTATATTCTGGCCAGTCTGGTAAAAAAAAAAAAAAAAAAAAAAAAGGGAAAAAAAAGAAAGAAGACTACATTGAAACTCTCTGGTTTTGGACATTTTGGAAAAAACTCTTTGATGTGGACATCTGTCCAGACTCAGTATCTGTACATCAGTTCCATGTACCTAGAAGCTTTTGCTGGTACCCTATGGATTAATGCTGAAGTCCCAGATGGTTAAGGGGTTTCACTTTGCCAAAGTCATGCTTAAATACAGACTCCATCCCATCAATTCATTTATTATTTCTTTAAATAAGTATTTTTCTAATAATAGTATTTTTCAATCTATCTTAAGAACAATATTAAACTGTCCTTGTAATTAATGGAAAACTGCAAATTCCCAAACCAAAAGGAAAGGCTGCATTGCATAGTGAAAACCTTATCTGCTTTGCTTTGTAAAGGTAATGAGTTCAAATCCAGTGGGTGTTTTGTTCCTTATTAAGAAGAGTCTTGTAACCTGTATTCTCCTAGTGACTAAAAGATTGCTATACTTTCACCTCTTAATTAGTTTTTATCAACTGAAACATTCACCATTTAATTATTGCATGCAGATTTATTTGGAAAACTAAATAAAATATGCAACACAGCACATCATTTCCATTAAGTCTGACACACCTCTAGGTTTTGGTATGACCTAGGGAACTCATTTCATAGAATACTCCCATTTTTCTTATTAACTTGTGTTTTCTTGACTCTCAAAGTGCTTCTAAACTGCACCTGGGGAACAATAAGAGTCTTCACAGAGCTAACCAGCACCTGCAGGTTCAAAAAGTAACAACCAATGACTACATCCAAGCCAACATAAACTATTAACTTAAATTTGCAGAGGCAGTGAGTAAACTGTAACAATAGTTTTCCATTTATCTTGGATTATAGGAGAATTGTGAACTACCCCACACTGCTGGCAAGGCTTCCTCTACTGGCTGAAATCCCTCACTCACCACCACAGGTCCTCCCACCGTCTATTTATCTACAACCAGCAAATGTGCTCCAACCTGCAAAGTCCTAACAAGGAAAAAACAAACCACTGAGGTCATTACTGTTGCTACAAGAAATTTTAAGTCTCAGTCAACTCTGATCCTGAGAAACATGTAAAACACTTCTTTTCCATGAACAAACCATGAAGCCATAAAGATCTGTAGCTGTTGATGCTTCTTAATTTCTCTGGTTGTTCAATCTAAAACTGACACACGAATGAAGGAGAATCACAGAAATATTAGAGAATGGAAAGATCTAAGCTAATTCTGCGGTTCCATATGAGGGTAGGCTTCTCTTTTATTAAATCCTTATTCCATGAAACTGCATTCACTTTGCAGGCTGGAGGCTCTGTGAACACCTTGACTTTGTACACTCCAATAAATCTGTGCTTGGCATGGCAACAGCACAGCCAAAGGCAGGGATGAGAATGGCTGATGACTCCTCCAGCCCAGGGTTTGTGCTGTGATCACAGGACACTGCTCATGCAGACACTCAGAGCCAGCCTTAGACCATATCTTCATCAAACTCACTGGTACCACTGAAAGGGGCTTATGACACACCTGGTGTATTTGTGCAGTGGTAGACTGTAAAATTCATCATCTCTTGGTTATTCAATCTGTTGGGCAACTTCTCAAAGACTTATATATTAGATTTAGCTTTTAAATAGGGTCTGTCTTGCCCTTTTAGCAGTTACAATTCATTCCAAAGTAATGAAATCAATGAAGTAATTTGCAATATCTGTCATGAAAAATATGTCATGCTCAAGTGCCCACAGGGGCTACAGGAGAACTGGAGAAGGATTTTGTGCAAAGGCATGTAGTGATAGGACAAGGGGTAATGCCTGAAACTGAAAGACAGCAGGTTGAGAGAGATAGCAAGAAGAAATTCTTCACTGTGAGAGTGGTGAGGCACTGACAGAGGTTGCCCAGAGAAGCTGTGGCTGCTCCATCCCTGGAAATTCAAGACCAGGTTGGATGGGGCTTGGAGGAACCTGGGATAGTGGAAGGTGTCCCTGCCCATGGCATGGGGTAGAATAAGAGGATCTTTCATGTCCCTTCCAACCTAAACCATTCTATGATTCTACTGCAGAGAAGATGAAATTAAATGTATTTTTTATGACCAAACAATTACAATTATTGTTTTCAGTACATCAGGATATGAAGATGAATCAAACATGCTCAGTAATTAGGCTTTCATCATAAGCCCTTGAAGAAATAAAGGACAAATTGAAATGGAGAACACTTCTGTGTAACACTGAAATGGTTCTAGATGAGTTCTCACCAAATGGATTTTTTTTTAGTTTCTGATATCTCACACAATCCATATAAACTGTATAAGACCTCAATAATGAATGTACCAATAGTCATAAAAATTTTTAAAAGACAGAGCAATGACTTCTTTCATCTCAAAATGTCTTAGTGGTCTACTGTTGACAGAAGATCTGAGATAACCATTGACTGAAAAACCTTATGAGAAAGATTGAGAAAATTTGACCAAGAATATACAGAGATATTGTGTCTATAATAAACACAAGCTGCAGCTCAGTTTACATGTTTCCATGCTCTTCAACTGCTGACAAGAAATTTGCCTGCCCCACTTTTGAATTTAAAGTATAACAGTGCTAAATTCTCTTCAAGTGTCTTAGTTTCCCTCACTTTTAGCTCAATAATATAACAGATATTACTAACTTTCCCAAGCTTTCTGGACTACTCATATATTTCCTCAGCCTTTGCCTTACTCCAGGTCTGACAGAGCTCTGCCCAAAGCCCATCCTCTCTGCACAGCCTGAGCACTCTGCAGGCACCTCTTCAGCATTTCACTCTGTAAGGAGCTTCCAGTAAAACACACCAGAATACAGAGGGTTTTCCCAGGGTTTGCTCTTCCTGTCTGAGTAATTAAAGGCATTTTATATTGGCAGTGCCCACCTGTGGTCACTGCCAGGGATGGAAATATGTGCTCTCAGCTGTGACAGTGACACAAATATGGTGTGTGCACTTGTTTCTCACAGCACTGCCCTGAGCTCTCCCCAGAAACAGGATGCAAGTTTTACCTGTAACCATCAAGACAAGAAGAGCTGCATGCAAATTTTTGGTTGCTTTCTACTCAATGATTTAGTGTCATATCACAGTTTTTAAAATGTCTGCATACATATGAATAAAGGTGATTAAATATGGATGCAAGGTTCACATCTTTTTTAAATTAAAAAAAATATTTTTTCTTTGTACGCTTACTATAAAAAGAAAAAAGCAAAACAAACAAAACCACAAGAACAAAACCAAAAGAACTAGTATTTAAAACACAAAATACATAGCCAAATTTTTGCACATCTTTTACAAGGCTATCATTTATCAACAATTGCATTTTTTAGGCTAATTTGTAAGAAACCAATTTGTGTTTTGCTGGGATCTAACTGAATCACTAGTAAAGAAAAAAATCAACAACTTTAACACAAATTTTAATGGAAGTGGATTGCTATTCATTTCATCAGGTTGATTGATGAGCACAGCAACCTACTGATCTAAAGCATCAGATCCTAACAGCTTCTCCAAGAGCTGAAGTACTTCAGGCACAAACCGAATCTGAGACCTAAGGAGTTCTTGCTCATTAGCAGTCTACTTGTGAAGTGCTCTTTCCCCATCACTGCTCTCTTCCAAGCTTTGTTATTTAACATTCCACTGTCAAAATAAAATACAACTATAGCTATGTCACCCTTAAACTTCCCAATATAGGAGGTTTTACCCTCTATGTCTACTTAAAAAGTGATTTTTATTATGCGGTGTAGCTAGGAATAAATTATGTTCACCATACATAATATTTCCTAGTGAGCACGGGATTTTGGGGACAAAGACTGCCACCTTTTGGCAATAGTCTGTAACAAAAAAGCCCCAGTTTTCTTGTATAAATTATGCTATTCTAGTGAACATCTTTATTCTATCGTTTTAGGTTCCTATATCCAGCAAAGTGATGAACAAAATATTGAGTTCAACTGAAGCCAACCTGAAAAGATTCCTACCTTTAGGATCGTTGCATTAAAAGTTTCTTAGCATGGAATTGGAGAAATCAGAACTAGGTTTTTTGTTGTTTTTTTTCCTGGGGGGCACTCTGAGTAGATAGCCCTGGCACACAAAGTTAAATATCACATAGGAAAATGCATTTGTTTAAAAATAATTTTTTTAATGCACTATTTTTCCCCATGCAGCACTGATTTAAATTTTGAGTAAGCCTGCTCTATTCATTAGGTCAGAAAGCCTAAAGAAAAATTCTTAAATAATTAAAAATTGGATCAGATTATAAGTGATCACCTGCTAGCCTTAACTGGCATTTTCTACTTTTTCAATTCTTGACCTTGAAAACAAGTATTTTTCACTCAAGATGTTTTGAGTGTTTGGGCTTTTTTAGTAACAGAAATAAAAAGGGGTGAAAACCAGATTCCCTCATACAGCACAAGGGATCCACTCTGAGGGATTCAACAGAAAGACTTTTACATGAGGCACTGTGCCTGATGACACAAACCATCAGGGATGCTGGAATCACCAACCTGCAGTGCCTCCCAACCACCACCCTGAGAGAGCAAGGCAAAAGAATTACTGGGAGAAATAAATTAACAGAATGAGTGGAAGGTTTGGATTCCATCTGAGAAATGCAAAAGCATAAAGATAGAATTCTCTTAAAACATGGACAGAAACTCTCGGGGAATAATTCAAGGATGGTTTGAGGCTTTAGAAAAGTCCTTAGAGGTTCCAGAAAATCTTCATAGCAAATGAAACTTGCCACGAGTATGAAATATGCTGAGATCCAAAAGCAATCAGTGATACAGAGCACAAAGGAAGGGCCAAAACAGGACAACAGAGGGCCTGAGAAAAGCTTGTGAATCAGCAGCATGGGGAAAAAAAAATTATCCGAGTTTTTATTTTCACCAGCTAATGTAAGAGCCAGAACTCACACAGAACAGCTGAGAAGATGAACGAAGATAACACTAATAGAGCAAGATTAATTTGCAACTTCAGTACGTGAAGAAATCAAAGTTAAAGAATGAACACAGAAATGCAGATATATTTTTGTTAAAACAATTATGGAAAGATCAAAAGAGTAGTTTACTGAGCTTCTCAGTGCTGAAATTCACAAAAGCAATCGGCCTTTTTCCAGACAGCTGAGCCATTTGTAGAAGAATGAAATTGTGAAGAGCTTCAAGAGGCAATCAGAATACTGAGGAGAAACAAAAGCACCAGGTGTGAGTAATCTTGGCACTGAATTATCAAGAACAAGTGGGGGGGAAAGGAAGTAAAACACTTTATAGAACCATTTGGTTGGTTTAAGTTTAGGGAAATTTTTCAAACATTAAAAAAGACATATATGCTCTATTAAAAAAAAAATCTACTAATTTCACAGAAAACTAGCCTTATATTGGAGAAAAGAATTTTGAAACTTTAGCTTAAAATGTTGTTTTCAAAATTAGTTACATTACACCAGCATGTTAAAAACATATTTATCTTCTACAAATATTAGAGAGGGTGGTTTGTTTTCTTGTTTGTTTTTTGTTGTTGGAGGATTTTTAATCATATTAAACACACACAATCTATTAAAACCAGGAACTTGAACGGCACTCTACTCCCGATTTTAAGAGCCTAAATGTCTTCAAAATTAACAGCTCACCCCCTTCAAAGACTGCATTGAAAACAAGTGACTAACCCCATGCCATATGGAATTCCATTGATTTAACTGAATTTCAGCAGTATAATTCTGCTTTTACTAGTGGGAGTCATGAAAGCAGATGAAGGGTAGCAGAGCACAGCAGAGTCTACTACCTGTCTGGCACCACAGCCACCCTGCACAGATGGAGCAGGGATAGGGGAAGGCTTGCAGGCTTTCACAGCACACCATTCACAGCTCTTTGGAGCAGGGTAGCACTACATGCTGCTTAAAAACTCTTTTGCTGCTGTCAGCAGGACTTCCATATGGGGACTGCCATGTTCCCACTGCACATATTACATGGCTTGCTGAGGAATGTGCCTTTTGCAGTCTTTTCAAAATCATACCCTGGTGGTCAGGCTTAATGGCTGCAATACCCTTGGCCTTAATAGTTTTCAACTGATGGAGGAAGCAAAGAAATATTTTTTAGAACTCCTAGGTATAAAGGCTGGGCTTAGGGGTGTGTCATCTTGGCAGCCTCAACTCTGAATTCCTTTTGGTGTTGAATTTAGGGAGATTTTTTGGGGGGTGGAGGGAGGCAGAGATTATCGCTGCTTTGGGATTTGGAGGGGTTATTTTGCACATGGTGCTTACTCTGCTTAAGTCAAGTCTTTTTCCAATAGGTGTTTGAACTGTCTGCCAAATGATAGTCAAATAAAAATGTGTGAGATGTTTCCCATGAATCTTTAAGAAGTATGAATGATGGCTAAGTCGTACACTAATAAAACTTGCAAGGTCAATTTTATCACACAAATGTGTAACAGACCGTGCAAATGGCAATTAAATCCTCAATTTTTGAAAGTTGGGATATTGCTTTCTTCTTCATTCAGCAGGGATTTCCAAAAGCAGGCATTGAACCCCAGGGATCTCCACTGATATATCTGGGAAAATATTTCAGTTCCTCATTAAGAGAAACAGCAAAACAACAAAGGCTAAGCCTTGCAGAGCAATCAAACAGTACAGGAGCTGGAAGTACCACAGTGGAACACTCCCATGTGCAAATATGGGTGTTGATTAATTCAGATCCCATTTGGATACAAAGGCTGCACTGACCACCAGCACTCTGAACTCTCTGCTGAGACAAGGCAAGTGGAAGAATAACACAAATGTCCTAATTTTACTGTTTTTTATATGTGTTGTATATATGAACTTTTAACATCTGCAGAGAAACAGGGAAAACTGCAACTCCAGCCCTGCCCTGTTTGCTCCAGCACCACAGACAGGGTGACCTCCAAAGGAAGAAAGTTATCATCCCTTAGTATTTCACCAGGCAGCTACTTCATCTTTAGACTTACTGCTGAATCAATGGAACAAACCCCTCTGAAATAATGATTTGAAGATGATAGCTAGGTTAGAAGCTAATAGAAAGTCCCAATATTATAATTTCTGACCATGTTCTGTCCCACCCTTATAAGGAGTTTCACAGATAACACTTTCATTTATTCAGACTGTGCTGGCTTGGGCTCCTTTCCCAAATCATTTACATTGTGATACAAGTTTGCACTGCTCTTAAAACAATTTTATCTCCATTTTAAAAGAAGACTGCAGAAAAAGTAAAGACAAATTTACCACTCTAAGTGAGCCAACATAGTAACAATATTGTTTTGTTTATGAGTCCCTTCTCTGTTTTGGTTTATGTTTATATTTTTCCTGATGCCATGGAAGTATCAAAGGATATGCTAATGATAAGCCATAGTGGCAGTGCCAGATAACACTTGAAAGGTGAAATGCATAATTCTCTAATAACCTTGGTAGGATAGTCACCTTCCCTGAAACACACAGTGCAAAGCCTCTCTTTTTCTGTCACATTTCTCAGCCTCAGAAATTAAGAAATAAACCTCAGGTCTGGGCTGTTGGGGGTTTGGGTTTTTTCTCTTTTGGGTTTAAGACATCTAGAGCTAAAATTTATTTGGAAGTATCACTTCTTTGAAATGGACAGTGTTTTATTTCAGGTTCAACAGATAAAAGGATTAAAAAAGAGGTCTTAGCACTGTGAGACAGCTAATTGTTTGCTGCAGGTATTCTGGTAACGCTGCACAAAAATAGCTGTACAGCCACGTTACATTGCAGTACTTAATTCTTGAGTTCTGTGTGGCAATTGCTATATTCAAATATTGTTTATGTATGAAGATCAAACCTTGAAAAATTATGTGGTTTGCTCTGCTAAGATGTCTAACTATTTATATCCCCAAAGTAGCTTGGAGTCATTTAGTTCTCAGCTCATTTAACAGATTTTACACAGATTTCTTCCACTTCAATTAATATTGTCTAAAACATTATAACTTTTGAATTTCTTCCATGTTAAAGGCAAATCAAATATTTGAAACATTTCCAACTAACCTGCATCTAACAATTATCACATTTATATTATGAAACACCACAGACTCTGCACATCAATTCCCATTTTGCAATCGGAAAGCAAACTTTATTCAGTCTACTTTGTCTTTGCACATTATTGTGAGGCAATTGTTTTAAAAAGCTTTACCCTGAAAATTCAAATGCAAAGGAACCCAGCATTTTCAAGCCATATATTAATATTATTATAGCACAGATTTTTTAACAACTGTAAGAATGAGAATTTTACATCTACTAACTAATTTGTGTTTAAAAAAAATAAAAACTACAAGAGATGTCAATCAGTAACAAGCTATCTCATTTTCTAGTATGGATAGGCTTGAAGTGAACATGTCAAGCCTGACTCAGGATATTTTACCACCCTGAGAGCATTCAGGAGTGTCAGCAGTGCACCAATCTCCAACTTGTCACAAATAAACCCTTTTCCTTGTCCCAAAAGATGATAAACATGCACTGCTGCTTTTTAATTTTAGTCATGCTACTTGAGATTTTCAGTCATTCATATGCTTTTTTAATCCTACATATTAGCATTGCATACAGTGGAGAGAGCAAGAAAGAAGGAATGTGCTTTGTATTTGGAGTGGCCAGAAGGAAAACGTGAGGCTATTTGCCATGCATTCCTGCTAGAATAACTTCTGCTCCTGTGGAAGGTAAACCTGCCTCCCACAGGTGTCACTGGGGAAGTTCCACTGCAGCACAGAAATGAAGCCATTGACAATGCTTCTCACAGTGGAATCTCACATTCACTCACATCCACTTGCAAGTCTCCAACAGCAACTTGAAAGCTGTTTTTTCCAGGGTCCCCAGCTATGGAATTCAGTCAGAGATCTCAGGAATGGTATTCAGCAGAACTCAGATTTTGCCATCCCAGAGTTTAGAGGGCAAGTACAAAGTGATATCAGCTACAACACATGCTCATTCAACAAATTCAAATGCATGTTTTGGCAAATCAGGATTTGGAAGTTTGGGACCACCAGGTAAAACACCACCAAGAATCCCCTAGCTCTGGGATCAAGAGAATGAGTCTCTTCCCATTATTCATATTGCCCACTGATTAAAAGCTCACTCAAGAAAGCCTAACTTAATACCACTTTCTCAAAAATTATTACAAATCTTTGGTTTTTACAAGTTCCCAACTTATGTAGGGTTAGAGGGAAGGAATTTGCCTGATGTTCAGCAGACAGTTCTGTACCACCAGGGCTGGGCAGCTCCTGGCACAAGGGAGTCACAGACACTGCTGGTAAATTTGGAGAATTCAGTGGTAACAGGCAAATAAATACTCGTAGATTTCAGAGTAGTTTCCAAGAGATACCAGGACTCAATCATCATCTGCACAGATGCTTGAACAGCAGTGAGAGAAGCCAGTTCCATCAGAGACATGGAAATCATTCCAATTTCAATTTCACGTCAAGTGCTAACAGAGGATCTCAGAGCAGGCACCTGACCCAGCCAGTGCTGCTCTGCTTCCAGAGTGATTTGGCTGCCACAGAAGCTCCCTTTCACAGTCACTCATTGCAAATCTCTTCTTCAGAAACACAGATTTGGAAACTTCAAAGCCAATTAATTCTGTCCTTCAGTCCGAGACAAAAACCACAAAGTGTATTTTGTCTACAGCCTGACTGTGGAGAGAGGAAAACAAAATCAAACAAGCTGCTCCTTCAGGTGGCAGAGAAAGTGCACTGGGGAGGAGGAAGCTTCAGGAATTGTATGCCTCGCTTATTAAAATGCAGGAAGATTAATATCCCAGGTACATCTCTGTATTTGCATTCATGGAATTATCAGGAACTAGCCAGAGAGAGAGTGCAAAGATCTGCAGATCCTTCCTGGGTATCCGAGGGCTAAACCAGCCAGAAATGGGAGACCTCTGCTCACAAGCCTCCCTGCACAGGAGGCTGCTGGGGAAATGGGCATGGCTGTGGGGGGAGTGCTAATTCTGGGCTGCTTTATTGTCTGCTGGAAGTAATGAAATGAGACAGAGTGGCATTTCATCCTTGAGGTTTAAAGTTTATTTTCAAATCCAAAGAAAATGAATCTCAGGGATATGGTGAACTCAGATTGACAGATTTCACACAGCTTACCCCAAAATTAATAAATGCCTTGGTGGTGTTCCTTTCTTTCTTTTTTAATTAAGTGACTTCCAGATAGAGTAGACAGAAGTATTAAAATTAAAGGATACACCAAATCCTATTACTAGTTTTGCTGTTCCACAATTCCAGTGAGAATTTTACCATTTCCAGAAGCTCTCTACATGTCTGCCTAGTTTTTGTCTTGTTCTGAGGCAAATTTGATGCCAATTGCAGAAGATGGAGAAAGTGCCATACAGAATTAATTTCAGCTGCAATTCCTATTTCAAAGTATCTCTTTGAAGGTAGCACATGAGCAGATTTGATATTCTCAGAACATATGCATTCACTGCATATCTACTTTGCCTGACAGTTTAAGTGAGACATTTAAATATTCTCTCTCGATTGCAGTGTTCCACATTTCACCTACGTCCCACAAAATCCTCTGCTCTCAACCTTTTCCTTTTATATCATTCAGTACTTATCATGACATATTCTGAATTGTGAGGAGCATCCACAGAGCAGAAATACTAGGTATGCCCTATGGCAAAATTCAGATTAATTGCTAAAATGAGAAAGAGATCCAAAACACTGCTTGGGGACCACTTTGCAACAGTGTCTCTTGCCAAAGGCAAGTTTCTGAGGAAGAAAAAATAGTCCTTTATGAACCCTCAAAAATATCAGTAGAGGAGCTGCACATATATCAAGACCAAGGAAAATTAAATGGCCCTCAGGTTTAGAAATAGAGCTTGATTTCAAATAGAAACAAAGAGCGCAAAGCTGTCTTTCAAAAATTAGCTAGATTAAAAACTTGTCAGGTTTCTGTGTGTGTGTGCAAGGAGAGGAGGCCACGTCTGGTACAAGTGAGAGAGAGCTCTGGATATATGACAGCCAAATACCTGGTAACTGCATTCACATCCTCTTATTTGGATAGATGGAGTCTAGATCTGAGCTGACCTTTAAAAACACCCTGCCTGCAACAGAAATTGGTGAGCTTGAACTGAATTTTTCTTACCTCAGTTTAGTTTAATTAGCTTTCTACACAGAAATCTGTCTCCTTGCTCAGAAGCTGCTGAGTCTGTCCTTTTCAGGCTCTAACTACTCCAGAGCTGGACTGGAATTCCCTGCCTACCCCTGAGAGCAGGAGGTGCATTCAGACCACAGAGCCCACCTAGACCAGAATTCAGCCTCAGAAGTGGCCAAGAGAAGAAATCCATGGAAACACAAACAATGCAGTTTATATGATAATGCTGCAGGGGTGCAGTGCCAAACTTCCAGTCTGCAGCTCTGGGACTTGACAAGACCTGAGCAGCCTCCTTAGGCATTGCACTGCAAAACAGAGCAGCTGCTTGCACTCCAGTCCTCCCTACCCTTTATGATGCTACTGATCCAATCCTCACTTCCCTCTTTTTCAAGAACGAGGAATTCACAAGTATGGAATTCACTTGCAACAAAGACATTCAAACCTGCAATGGATTTGGATGAAGAAAAAGGCTTTGCTTCTGTTCCCTGAGCTTTTCAAGGGCATTATTGCTTTCCTGAGACCTGAACCCTGCAGTGCTGAAGCTGCAGCTGTGCTGTGAATTACAGCACTGGCAAACAGCTCACCCAGAAACGAGAGAGGTCACTGGGGGTTTATCACACCCAGAAGCACGAGGTGAGAAACCTCAGCAGAAAGCTGAACTCAGGCAAAGCACAAGGGAGGCTTTGGGGTCTCCAAAAATCGGGCTGTGATGGACCCTGAGGGGTGAACACCGAGCCAGGGCTGCTCCTGCTGCAACACCTGCCTGGCCCAGGAGAACTTGGTCACCAGCAAGGGAAAGCTTAGGACATCTCCCAGTCACCACATCACAGTATCTTTTGCACTCAACCACTAGAAACATACACATGTTTTCTGAGGAAAAAAAAAATAATCTGTGCTCTAGGGTTGCAAATGTCTTCTCTGAGTTTCTACTTATATAAAAAATGGGATTTTTTCACCATTTTCCACATTTTAAAAACATACATAACTATTATCTATCAATTCAGAACCCCAGCTTCTTCATATTTTTCTTTTTCTCTTCTGTGCTATCTATTTTGAGATGAAAAGGAATTAGAACAGAAATGCTGAAAGTTCCATCTAGCATTGCTGGGCAAGGAGGAGAAGCAGCTACAGGAGAAAGCACTGGATAAGACACCTGAAGCACTGAAAGGACTTCCCAAACCCCATAAAAGGAATGGAGAACTCTCCCAATCTACATTAATTTACTAAAAGTTAAGACATGGAAGTGAGCTCCTTTTCAGTTGTTGCACAGAGGACATTTGAATCTCTCTAGTCTCTTCTTCTAAAAAATAATTGCACAGATTGAAAACTCTGAGGTTTATACCAAGCCTTGAGATCTTTAGGGATGATGAGATGGAGAAGAATGGTTTTATGGTTTTAGCAGAACATTACAAAAGATGAGAAACATAAAATATTAGATCACCTTTACTAACAATATCATCATATTAAATTTACAAAGTTTAAATCTAATATAAATTTTATTTTGAAGGGGGTTTTTTGCCTTTATTTTTATTATTATTTTAAAAATCACAAAACTGTATATCATTAAATTGCTGGGAAAGACCAAATTATCTCTGCTGGAATTTGATAGGACAGTGGAGCACCTACTCCGAGACTGCCAAGTTATGATTCACTAAGCAGAGTCAAGGTTAGACCCAGATGCCAATAAAGATTCATTAAGTATGAAATACAATATCAGCAGTGTCTTTGTAATGACCTGAACGCTAATTTTGGCTCAGAGTACTCGAATTCCCCAATGAAGGAAAGGGAAAGGGGAACAATTTCACAGCTTTTAACCATAACTGTGATAATATGTAAAACATTTGAAAAGATAGTGGGAGCTATGTAAAAGTGAGAGTAGGCAAGTGAAATACAAACTTTCAAATTAAAAGAGCTCACTTTGCTTTTTCTTTTTTATTCTAGTTCAAATAATTATTCATTCTCCTAGTTATTTTACTATGATAATTGCATCAAAAATAGATTAAAATTATTTTATCATGTAATTCATATGTAATGTAATACCAGAAGACTAATAAAACAGTTGACTAACACTACAGCACTTAGAGAAAAGAATAAAAGTCATGCTTAATTCTTCCATCCTCAACTCTTCATAAGTAACATAAAATTAGCTACTAGAAAACGAAGGCTGTATTTTCAAAAGAAACAGAATTGTATAGGAGGAAATATTGAGTTTGAAATGCCTTTTTAAAAGGAAAAATAGAAATAAATACAACCAAAAATTTAAATCTTACCCCAATAATAAGGTATATTAACTTCTGTTTTTATTACATTTTATAGGTTGTTTTCATACCAGTAGGTTATACTTGTTTGTCTCCCAAAAAACATTATAGAGAATTAATACTGAAAGCAGACTGACTGAAATTTCATCCAGGATTTAATTTTATGTTCTTTTGCTTTGGTCTGAAATTAAACATTCAGCCACTTTGGATTGCAATGCAATTAATTTCTGGAGTAATAATCACCATAACACTTACTCATTTCACTTTTTAAAGCATTAGTGCTTCGTAACACAAATAAGGGGAAACAAATAGCAGCCATTTATAACATAATGAAGACATTTTTCCTGCAAAACACTTCCTTAAATTCAGTCCCATTAGCCATAATTCAAATTTGCCATTGCAGGCTGCTCCAAGCCCTCTGTGATATCAGTTGCTGGTACTAATAATTTCTATCTGACAAAGGTCCATGTTGCAATCAGGATAGCTCAGTCAATATGTTAACTGTGACAGACTGAATGCAGAGGACTAAGTAGGTTTTGAAACTAAATTATTCTTGTCACCACACATGTAGATTGAAAGGAAAAGTAGCCAAATTTACTGTCCAAGATGCTTTCCTTCATACCAGCAGCAATGATAACACAAAAAAGCCTTTTATGAGCTATAAAGAGAAAAAGCCACCTAATTTCTTTTATTCTTTTTTAATCTGAATAAATTTTATATCTGTGGCATCACAAGTTTTTTTACATCAGAGCTTTAAACTTCTACAAGGTTGCAATCATTAATATCTGTGAGTTTATCTTGCCCGGTAACTGCCTTGGAAGACTTCAACAAATTAAAATTAACCAGAAAACAAGTGTACCATCCACATCAGCACCCACAAGGGTCCCAGCCTTGTCAGATTTGCATGAACAGCGTGGATTTATCTTGCACAGGAGCACAGCAAATGTGGGGTTACACCAATGGAGCTTCTGCCCAGGACAGGCACTAAATTGCCCTGGAAGGAATGCAGTGGTTATGCTTACTTATAACCACCAAGGCTCTGAATTCTGAAGCAAAATTATATTTACACCTGAAATGCTGAGCATCCTGCTGATTCCTGCTCTACAGCATGATCAGAATAACGCAAGCTGAATTTGTCTCCATGGCAGAAGAGCTACATTACACCACAATTCTCATCTGCTCTGCTGCCGAGCGAAGCTACTTAAGACTTCATTCATTCATACATAATATATGAAAGGCTTCTGAGGTTGTCTGAGCTCTGCCATTTTAGATGAAACATTTTAGTTATGTCATTTTAAAAAACCTAGAGTTTGTGTTCACCCTATGTCCCTTTCACATGGGGAATCCTCAGCAGGAGCAGCTGGACTTTCACCATCTCACAATTACAGAAGATGATGTTTCTCCTTTACCTGCCATCCTCTAATGAGCTACTAACTATAAAAACACAGATCCCTCCAGATTGCCACAATAAGGTGTGCCATAAAAATGTTTTAAGAATGTGTAATATAAAAGCCATTGTTTTGTACTACCTTACTTTTTAATCCTTTTTAAAGTATGCTGTATTTCTCTGCTGATACTGTAATAAAACCACATCCTTTTCTGTGCCATCACCTGTACCACCAGGGATTATGATGACACAGCTTCATTCTCTCACCTGTTCCATTCATATTCCATGAATATGAATGGAACAGGTGAGAGAATAAAGATGAATCTTGCAAAACTCAGTCTGGGCTACACCTGCATGACAAAAACTGACTTCAAATCTAGTCATTAGAAAATTAATCTTTTCAGATATTCTAATAGACCCATCTATTCTTCCTTCAGTTCCTACAGCACAATAATTCTTAATATTTCCTCATAATAAGTGACTTGCTTCACCAAAGCTTTTCAGATGTGGTGGTGCAACCACTAACTAACTGTTTAAAACATGTATCGATAAACTCAGAGTGCAGGAAGAAATTAAAGTAACCTGGTTCTGGACATGGGGAGTGGCTGGAACAAATGCAAATTTCATAGTGACTCGCTAAGGAAATGGACTAAATACAAAAGTTAATTCTACCAAACTAAACCAAACTACTACTGTGCCTTCATCTTGAGTATCTTGTAGAAGAAATACCGAAAATCCAATTAGTTTTAGCTACAATTGATTAATTTAGCTGATTTCATTTTAATTGCCATTTCTAGCATTCTGAAAGAAGTCTTATTTTCAAACCCTTACCTTCAAAATAAAGACCTCATTTACACCCACAATGCATCTTGTGACCTTTTATCTCTTTCATTGTTATTGACAGCAGTAAATTTCCCTTTGCCTTTGTTCTTGCCAAGGAAAGGTCCCTGTCCTGGAAGCAGTGAGCACCACAAGGGCTCATAGCCATTGGCTCTTTAGCTAACAGCACACTCAGACAAGAGAAATGAAACATTTTCCCAGAATTTCACCTCAGGGTAATCACAAAATAATCACTTTGTGTTTTCCTCTTATGCTCACAATGAACATGTAAGTCTAATAAGCTATGTTGCATTGATTAATGTACAGTTGAAAGGTGAAATCAGGTCAATGCTGATTTCATTAGATTTCCAATGGCAAAGACAAATAATTTATTTAATTATGAGTGAATGGGGAAAAAACCAAAACACCACCATAGTTTTTAAATATCTAAGGAGGAAGGCAGTGGGTAACCAGAGTAGAATGCAAGACGAAGCACCACATGATGAGTAACCAGCAGAGCAAAGTAAACTTAATTATGATTAAGGAAACATGACTTACAAAGGAGTGAATATACAGAGGGAAGAAAAATCAAGAAGCAAAATTAAAATATCCAATAAAATACTAGTAAAGCAGGAGAAATTAGTAAAAAAGTAGCAAATGTTGGCAAGGAGACAGCCAGACCACACAGGATATGGGAACAAAGTGTCAGACAGTATCGATGAAGCACAGAACAAGTAAATTAATTGCCTCAGAGTTCAGTATAAAAGATACAAAGCAGTGATCAGGAATTTTATAGTATTTTTTAATGAGAACATATGCTTAAAAAAAAAAAAAAAAAGGAAGAACCAAGGTAATTAAATAATTTCAGTTAAACTCCAAAAGCAAGAGTTTCAATAGCTTCTGGCTTCAAAAACTCTATCAAGGCACTGATAATCCCTCTGGTGCAGACTGTCACTTGGAATTGCCTAAAATAATTAACTAATCTCCATTGCTGCAGCTTCCCAGACACACAGGCCTTCTCCTTAGCCAGGAAAACTGGCAAGTTGGAGTGTTTATTTGATATATTGCATTATGGTCACCAGGAGAGAAATGAGGCAATAAAACGTATTTCTCCCAATTAATCGTGTCCTCCAATGGAGGACGAGCTACTGGGAAAAGTTCAAAAGTGCCACCTGCAGCCAGGGACAGAGGGCAGGATAGTGTCTGTATTCCCACAGAGATGGAGTTCTGCTTGAAAGAGGTCAACAATATTGATTGTTACTGCAGTAAAATAAACCTCTTTTCTTTCTGCTCACAACCATAAACATTCATGTGTAACAAAGTTGTTTCAACCTCCAAAGGGAAGACAGAAAAAAAACCCTGAAGATCTCAGACTATTTTAAACCCAAGGCATCTCTCTGGGTTTATGTTCACATTTTTAATATTTTGTGGTTGTGTTGATCTGGTTCTGAGGGACTTTTGCTTCACTTTAATCATGCATGGCCTGAGCTTCTCCTGAACATTATTTTAGGTCTGCACAGCCCAAATCCAAAGCAGCCCAGCCTGTGCCACCTGCTGGGGTCACTCTTGGAGCTCAGAAAACGAGGTGATGGATGAAGAGAAGAAAAATCCATAAACATGCAGCACTATTTTAAATAAAAGATCCTCTTTAAAATAAGAATATAGCAATACCCAAAGAACTGTATCATAAGCTCAAACTACATGCTCTTTCCAAAACATCCAATCTAATCACTAATCTAATCTAATATAATCTAATCCATCTAATAACTCTTTAAATTCAACCTCTTGAGTTGTTAACAGATTCACAGCAGTGAGTGTCAGCAGAGAGACACAGCAAAGCTCCCAAACTCTCCCCAGCAGTGCCTGCTGGAGAAAAGAAATTGAGAAACAGGACAAAAGCCTTTGGCTGTTTTCTCAGTAAACGATTTCAGCTTATGGCAATCAGTGTTTTATGGGCTTCCTGATTTAAAGGTTGTCTATTAGTATATTAATTAGCCACCTATGGACTCATCTTTTATGAATTTATCCAATTCCTTATTGAACTTCAGTCAAAAATAAAGATCAAGAGGTTAGGGATTTAATTGCTACATTATGAGCATGGAATTATCTAAAAGCAAAAGGAAAATAACTATTCCCATTTCTAAAATGATTCAGTGACATTTAAACGAAAATTGCTTAATTCACAAATCAAGGCAAAATTTCCATTTTTATATGTCAAAAATATTTGCATTAAAATAAGATAATTTAGTTTTCTAAAACCCATCTCAAAAATAACACTATAGTAATATTTTTCAAGTGTAAAAAAGTAAAACTCCATAAATAGCTATAAAAGTAACACAATTAAGATAAATGCAAAATTAATGACTCAAGAATTACTAATTTACTGGCACATTTACAATGTGCTAAATTACAATCTCACCACAAGTTATAGGAAATTAATAATAAAAGTATGATTTCACTGACAAAACTCAGTTTTCAATATAATGAAAAATTAAAATATAAACCAATCTTTTTTAATTACAGATGTTATTCTAGCCTGCTCAGTGTGTTCAGAAGGACAAAATCCCTGTGTTGTGCTAGCCCCAAGGGGTATCAAAACCACAAACTGCACTGATGAAAGAAACTGAGGTATTAACCAGCAAATAACCATATTTACCAGGGTTCTCCTTTCACATGCTCCTTACCTGTGCCAAACTTCACCAGTTATAGTGGTACTAAACAATGCCTTATCCTCAAATTTAAGAACTGAAGAATTAACCTCAGATTTTTTTTTCTGATGCTTAGAAAGTTGTCCTGTAATCCTTCTGGGGAGGCTGCAGGGTACAGTCCATGTTATGATACACCAGGCAAGGGTGATGTGAAGCTACATGAAACCTCTAAATGCTCCCTAACTCCTTTTCTGCACACAGTTGTGCCTTTTCCTGCAGCATACCTTGCTTCTCCAGTTCCAGCTATTTAAAACACAGACCCATGGGTACAGAGCAGTTTTTTCCTTTTTGCTTGCACATACTATTTCCATTGCTCTTAAACAACCCATTGAAAATACAGGGCACGAGATTTTTCTATAATGTAGCATTTCTGTAGTGCTTTGTGCCACGATGATTGCTGTAATTTAAGCTTTATAATAAAAAAAAAAAGCCCCAAACAGGCTAATCAATAAAATTTCAATTTATAGTATTAGTTTGGAACTGTTTATTTCTTACATGAAACACCTTTTTTGTTATTTACTCAAACAATTTGTCCTCCTGGAGTATTTGCACAGAACAGCCAGAAGCAATCATCCAAAATACACTGTGCTGGCTTAAATGACAGAGACATGAATTTGGGCCAAGAATTCATGGCTGTGTATCTCTACGGAGGTAAAAGAAATTAAAATGTATTCTCTGTAATTTATTATTTGTTCTCTTCACCGCAACTAATTTCAAAACACATACCAAAGGTAGTGTGGCATAATTACAAGGCATTGCAATTGAGGTGCTCCTGAAATAAAGTGACTATCTCTGTTCTTACCATGGCCCCAGCACCAAAGAGCACCAAATGACACAGAGATCAGGAGAATGGGAGATAGACAATATTCTTCCTTCCAAACTTAAAATATCACAAGATCAAAGCTCACACTTCAGCTCCCCCCACCCAGCGATTTTTAACTTTGTGTCTCTCAAAAACAGCAAGGCAAGCTCCAGCCCAGGTGTGAAGCTCTGCATCTGCTCTCACCCAAGGGTGCTGCAGCTCTTGCCAGAGCTCTGGGCCTCAGCTGTTCCTGCCACAAATCCTAAATCCACAACAGAAATGCATTAAGATGCTTTTGGCTGTGTGCATGGAAAGCATTGCCTAGACATTTTTGTGAAACCTGACATTCAGAGCCCATCTTTGCAAGTAATTTGAAATCCATTCACATTTTAATTTTAAGCCTGATTTGATCAGTTAATAAAATCGATCAACAGCAAGACTGCTGTTTCAGGAAGAGTCTTCCCACCCCTCCTATCAGCCCTAAAGCTGGTTGATCTCCAGTGTCACAGACTAAAGCACCACCAGAATTTGAGCACTATGAGACTCAGGGGGCAGTGGGTTTAGATTGTTCCTAGGATGTTGCCCTTTTGCCCAGCAAAAGTCTCCCATCTATCAATCAATATGTGCCATGTGTGAGTTGCCTTATTCCTCAGAAAATGAAAGTTTAAGTCTTATTTATATTTCTTTGAAGCTCTAGAGACTCAGGTCATTAATTTGAAGCATTTTTGCTCAGACACATACAGTTTGAGCTAGGAGCTCAGCTTTCTGCAGCTCCCATACATAAGGAACTGATTTCCTACAAACAGGGGAGGAGATCTTCACCCTCTAGTACAGCATGAGACAGCAAAGCACATTTAGCCCAGTAACACACCACAATATCAGACCTGAAATGACTTACAAGTTATTAGACAACTTCCCTAAACAGCTGCAGTCACCAGAGTTTAAAAATCATCCAAATGGGAAGATGGTGCAATGGAGACATCATCACCATTCCCATTCCCATGAGAAAATAAAAACCAGCAGTGTCCACCATCAGATCTAAATCATTCCTGTCTCCCATCTCCTTCCTGGGCCCAACTGCTCCACACATTTTTCATTTCATGCAATGAAAAAGATGAGAAATCATCGCAGGGAAAGAAAGCCTGACTTAGCTTTTTGTTTTGGGCTTTCTGCACTGGGTAATTAATTCTCTGGTCTCAAAATTCTCAGACTATTCTGCACAGCTTTGCCACAGCTCAGTGGAGCAACAGTGAAGGAGAGGTGAGCAAGAACCTGTGGAAGCCAGAAGGGAAACTTCTTTTGCAAGAGCCATTGCCAACTTGGAAACACATTAAAGTACAGGCCAGGACAATCCAGAAGTCTAACGCTAGCAAATAAAACTTGAGCCTTTTTATTGGTATTCACCAAAAGCAAGATTAGTTTTAAACATCTGAAATTCTAGTTGCAGAATCAAATCTGATGTTTTATTGCAGTTCTATTTCAGACAGCTGTTAAAATACAGTTCAAAACAACATTCACTAAATGTTCGCTTAACTCACTCTCAAAATAAGACCCTGCTTTTCTAGAGAAAAGAAAAATGAAGCATCTTATCTCTCTGTTGGTCTGCTTTTGTCTCCCAAAAGAGTTTCACATACCACCAGTAGTGATAATCCTCATGTTCTGACTTAACTCCAGCAGAAATTGTGACCACCTGAAATTCAGTGCTGCTGGGAAGTTTCTTTGTCCCCACCCTTGCCAGCATCTCCCTGGAGAGATCAGAGAGCCCATGAGCTGAAAATGCATCCTGCTGGATTCTGTGCAATTCTGCAGCTCTAAAGAAACTGTTCAACTGGGAGAAGGAGCATGGTGGACTCATTGTATAAACCTATAAAGTACAATTATATTCAAATTAGAAGATAAAAGAAACTGCAGTGTTCAGAGAAAATTAGATGAGGAAGAATAACTTCTGAATGAGTAGTTGTTAAAAATCCAGAAGGTGAGAGAGGAAGGAGATGTTCTGACCAGTGCTAGGAATGCTTGGAATACATTATCAGCTGTTAGAGACATAACAAATTAACTAAGCTGGAAGTATTTTAGATTAAGCAGGAATCTTCCTACCTAATTACACTGAAGTCAAACTCAAGAAAGGTGGGAGTGAAGAGGATAAATGGGTCATTTGCCCTCAGTTCCCTGTGGAGGAGGCTCTTCTCTTACAATGGTGCTCCAGGGGAAGGTCAGGCTGAGCCAACACCACTGACCCAGCACAGTCCCTGCTGGAAGCTCCATCACAGAGCAGAGGGAAGAGTTAATGCTCATAAAAAAACAGTAATGAATTCTCCTTACACCTCTTTTCACTGAAATGCTTCTAAGCACTTCAAAATGAAGAATCACACAGAGATGATAGTCTCTCTCCTACTCAAAATATTGACAAATGACCATTCATTAAATCCCTCCAAGAAAGCCATTAACAGGCTCCTCCTCACTGCTGCTCCTGGTGCTCCACGGAAAAAGGAGGCAGCAGCCTGGAAAGCTGCTCTGCATGGATGCAGGCTGAGCATTCTCTAAAGGAAGAGACCTAGCTCGTTATCTAAGCACTAAATCAAATGAGCACAAGGTTTCAGAAAGCAGGCTAATGTTACATGAACAGCAAATAAGTTATAGTGCATCTTCTCAAGAGAGTATTTATGATCAATTTTAAATAAGTATCAATAAACCCTCAAAGTGAGGTGACACTGAATATCTGTCATTTCTATGTGACATTAAAGTACCAGTATTTATTTTTATCATGCCAAAAATAGATTAAATGATACATATTTGCAATATTAAACCAGAATTATAATTGAAAATTGAGACGACAACTGTTGTTCAAGTGAAATTAAGTTTTAATTAAAACATCACTATTTGAAGTGGCTAGTTTAAATCCCACATTGAACAGAAAGCTGGACAATAAAACTAATTTTATTAAAATAATTAATGTTAATGTAAAATACTAAAATATGCTAATACTCTAAAACACTGATAAGAAAGAAGAATAAATGAGACTAATTTATCCTACTTCATTCTTCAAAAACTACTTTACTGTTTTCTTCCTGCTGTCTGCAAAACTATTTTATGTTGATTGCAAAGACTGACTGTTATGTACTTTAGCAATGAAGTCTAACACAAGAACTAATCTGTGAAGTGGCTGGATTTCCTCACTGTATTTTCAGATAAATGCTCTATAGTTGAATTCACTATCTTTAAATACTTTGTATTTCTTTTCTTGGCACTGGAGATGAGACCATCATAATTGTCTCCAGCAGCAAATGCTTTGAAGTTTTCTCTACAAATCTTAATTTTCCTCCTTTTTATCTCATGAGTACTTTTCTAAATTTGAACTTAAATTCAGTGAATTTCATGAGACTGACTACACCGTGGATTTATTTTTTTAACATACAAACATACCAAGGTTTTAAAGACAGAAAAAAAACCGAAGATGGTTCAAGTTGCTTTACTTTTTGTAGATATGAATTTCAAACTGTCCCAAGACAGTGAAAGCTCCCCATTTGCAGAGCCATAGCAGTGTTTGCTACAGCAGGGATGCAGCTGGGAGCAGCAATTCTTGGATACTTCACATCCTGTACACGATTCCCTGGAAATCCTGACAAATACATATCCCCTGAAACATCTCCCTAAAGTTTTCACTGTTTTTTTTTTCCATTCTCTCCCTCTGAGTTTTCCACATTTCACCTCTTCCCCCTTAGCAGTACCTTTTTAAAGAGCAGCTTTCTGACAACTCAGCTCACCTGGATTTTAAGACATATAAGAGTTAATATTTAATCAATGCATCTAATGAATGCACTCAGGCTCCCTGCTATGATTCAGAGAGGTCTACAGACAGAAAAACATCTAACTTCTATTAAACATGTCTAGTCCATATTTATTCCATTACACATATAGGGTAGGCATGAGAAACTGATTGTACCTTTTCCATTCATTCCTCTTGTTTACCAGCAAATCACCTGAGCACAGTCTGAGCTCCCACACCACACCATGGGATGGGAATGAAGGTTAGGAATAAAAGGAGCCCACCTGCATTCCAACAAAAATAGACTTTCCACCCCCCTTTCAGAATTCATAGCACTATCTGTTTATAAATCACAGATTTCTTGGTAAGCTCAGAGAACTAAAAAGCAAAGCAGCAATGTGGGATTTAGTTGATCTCCACTAGAATAGGTTTGCCAATCCTTTATTTGTTGAACATCCTAAATTCTACACATTTACCAAAAGCAATCCTTAAGCCCAAGAGCAATAAAGAAAAATATTTCTGTGCCTTTAAATATTCTCCAAGTTATGACTATCAAGGTTATATATTCTGCTATTGAATATTTCACTGTCAGGGGATTGCTAACTATATTTTCATTTTCCAATGTATTCTAATTTGCAAAAAACTAAAAATAAAGCTCTTAATTCTTTCAAGAACACAAATGTTAGTGACACACGAAGGAGACGAGTAAAACTATGAGCAAGTTTAAATGACACCAAAATTAACTAGCTACAATTACAGTTAAAATACTAAATGTGAATACAAAAATATTGCTGAAAACCTTTAATTTGTTAGCACTAATTAACACAACTGTAGCCATTTTTCCTTTATTCATTATGTCTTTATTCTGTCAGTTGAAACTATTTATAGTGATACTGGGTTGATTCACCATAATTTTCCTCCACCCACAACCATTTATAATTTTTTCCCTCAGTAATTTTATAAACTTAATGCTGAGGAGTTTTGGGTTTGGTTTTTTTTTTCTTTTTTTAATTTCCATCTGCTGATGATAAAAAAAATACTTACTATATTTATAAAAAAGAAAAATCAGGGGTCAGTACAGCCCCCATTGAGCTGCAATTGTAAAGAGTGCACATTGACATTCATTGTCCTTCTAATTCTGCAGATGCAAATTAGCTCAATGAAGGAACTTATTTTATTCTATCTTTGAAAGAGTGAGCCTAGAAAAATAATAAGTTTTGACATTAAAGATCTATTTCTCTTATATTATATGAATACAAAATAAGAATGATTGTTTGCTTCTCTTCTCAAGAATGCCATTCCCGATCTCTCCTTGTTTAAACTGATAGAAAAGCAGAATGAAAATACAATGCAATAAAATACACAGTGGGCATTCAAGCCAGTGCACATTTAAAACAGTCTCCAAGGAAATAATCAGTTCAAAATTCACCTGGAATACTCCTCATTGTTGCCTCATATAGGGAGGAACTTCACACTAAGTTACTCACTAAAAATGAGTTAAATACCAAGTACACTCAAGGAAAGAGTAAAGTACTTGAAGGGTGTCTAAATAAAAGCTACTGTTATTGACTACAGTATTTAGTATGATTTTTTTACTGAGCTTTCATAAACTTTATGGGAATATTTTGTAGTGCTCTCAACAAAGAAAATCCTTCCCTTTAGGAGGGATTTGAATTACTTGCCATGATCTCTGTGTTCATCGAACCAAGTTCCTTTTGCACTCACCAACACATCACTTTAAATAAAAATTAATTGATTGACCAGGACACCAATTTACCAGTATTTGCTTGGAAGTATCTGCAGTACATGTTGTTTAATATTTTGCTTACGAATCTATTACCTGTATATGCAGAAAAACAATAGCAAATTGCATCTGCTGATATTGCACATGTAAACCTCGAAATGCACATCTAAAGATCTGCAGCCACACAAATATCCATCTGCATACCAAAATGTGCACACCACATAGGCATATGACTAAGCACAAACATCTCAAACACATACATTACTTTAACTGTGCATAAACAGTATCATCCTAATAGTATCTGGAAAAGGCTTAAAGACTGATGTAAAAACCATCAGTGGAAAAAAAGCCCATTTCTCTTCCTTGCAAATGTTTGTTAAATGTAAATGCTGATATTCTACTCCTTGGAAGAACATTTGTCTGCATGTGAAATTTTGTGATAAAAAGCTTTAGAGTCCCAGGTTTCTCTAGATAAACCCCACTGGTTTACTGATGCATGAATGCACTGAAATTGAATTACTGTACAACAGCAATTACTTTTCACAGTACAGTTATAATGAGAATCAGCTTCACAATGAACACCAGGTAGCTATAGTAGGAAAAGTTAATAAAAAGAAGCCTCTTATTTGCATTTTCCACTGCAGCAAGGGTAGCTGAGTTAAAGCTACCTTAACACTTGGTGTGCCATCTTACCAGTGAGTCAACAATCACTTTTACAGGATCTCTTTATTTCCAAAGCAATATTAATGAAAATCAAAATTTTAGTGCACAGCTAAAGTAATAATAATAGCTTTTTGAAAATTCCCTAAAAACTTAGTTACCTTTCATTTTGCTTTCTTTTTTACTTCCCTCCAGCCTTCTTCAATTTTTTCTCATTATGCCAATAACAAGGAAAAGTAAAAGCACCAAATGAACAATTTTAACTCCACCTCTTTTCCACTATCAAGTTAGTTATGGAGCATTATGCCAAATTGCTTCATTCCTGCTCATTGGCAAATTAGTAGAGTCACTAAAGTATCATAAAATCTTCTAAAAATTATATTTTAAAAAATGCAGGTAAATTTAAGACTGATCAAACAAACTTCCTATGACTGAAATCACTAAAAGTCCAAGAAAAACAACAGCAGCAATACCACGAGTGACAGCAGACTAGACAAGGGTCTCAAAGGGATTATTTGTGTTTGGCTGCAAAATTAAAACAACTGCTGAATAGTGCAGGAAACATTTCCATGTCTGTCACCCTGTGGGCAGGAAGATTTTTCCCATCTCAAGTCTCACAATCTTAAAAGTAAATGGATACATTTACCTTTGTCACAGACAGAAAAAAAACATCAGTAGCATTGAATCAAAACCATTGCTTGGTGATTTTAACTTAATACACATCACAAACACCTCAAAATAAAATATGAAGTTGCCTGCCTGAAATTCTATCAAGTAGGGCAGCATTAGGAAGGAAATGGTTAAAAGGAATATCCTGAACTGACATAAACCCAAGGTAAATAGTGAACACTGGGGAGAAGAAGGGGGGAAAAAATGTTGCTTGCAAGGGTTTCCATCAGTAAGTAGATGACAAAAGGTTACATAATTGGTTTAGTACTTTCAGTTTTCCATTTATCTTATGTATCTGACAGAACAAAAATAGGACATTGTGATAGGATAATTGCATACTGAAGGGTAATTCAAACAGAGGATGAATATGATAAAAATCACACTGAACCAACTAATCAGTATGAAAAGTGATGAGACAGAAAGATAAAAATTCATCCAGAATATTAAGGGGAAGGAGGGAAAAGAGAGTTCAAATGTGATTAGTAGCTTCAAACAAGTTCATGTGTTTGAAAGCATCAAGCAAAACCACAACAACAACAACAACAAAAAATTAAAAAAAAAAAAAAAAAGGAAGAAAAGAGATAAAACCTGAGGCCTCTCCAAGCCATCCTGTTTGTATATTTCCAGGTCTTTCTTCTTGGCCTTTTCTACAAATTAAACATTTTCTATGCTATGAATTTCTGAAAATTTTTCACAGAGTGCTACCTGTGCTAGAACATGAAGAAGCACTTTTAATCCAAAATGCTTTTGGGTAAAACATTTTTACCAACTATGGATTTTGATGTCTGCTTGAAGCTAATTCACTGACTGGTGTAGAGTAACAATTTGGGCTAACTTTGAAACACATTTTCTGAGCCTTTGGATTTGCACCCTCACACACATGTCCCCATTATTTCTAAGGCTAAGAGATATTGTGGAAATTATTCTTCATTTAGTACTTCCACAACATCACCACCAACTTATCTGCCATACTATTCTGAATTCTAGGTTTCAGTGCTCTCGAACAAGTTTCCATCAAAAGCTTACATCAATATTCTATTATTACAGAGACAAGATGAGCCAGTATCAGGATGGAACAGAGATCTTAAGCCCATAGGAGTTTTGTAACTCCCATCTCAAATCTCCAGACATGAGGACAAAATTTGTTGTGATTTACCAAGGATGAAACTTAAGAAAAACCTGCATTGTACCAAAAGATTTTGGACTTCTCAGGATGAAAATAACTAAGCACTACTTACCACCAGAGCAGAACGGGTCACTCATTGCCTCTGCTGCACCAAGAAGGACCAATTTACATAATTATGCAAAAATTGGTAACTTCATTGGAAAGTATGCTAACCAGATCATTTCTTAAAAGAAGTGACCCCGTCCAAACCACTCTTTTAGCTTCCTTCCCAAGGATGGAAACCTTCCAAAAAAGGCTCTGGATTTCAGTCACTTTTTCCAGCACTAAAATCCATTCAACTCAATATTACACGCATGGTTTAACTTCACAGACTTTGGGCTCACTTTTACTCAGAGCATGGTGGTCTATATTGATCCCATATTATTTTCCTCCTTAGATCAAAACACCACCTGTATGAAGAGACCAAACCTGTTCTAAACATTTGTCATGAAGCTCTAATTGAGACACAAACAGCTTTTCCCCAGCAGCACTCCTCACTGATGGAATTCTATTCCCTCACCAGCAGCGTGCAGCTTGCTGGTCACTTCTCCCTCTAAACGAGTGCTGATCCAAGAATGTTTTGTTCACATCATGGTCTCAGGGGAGCTGTTTCCTCTGCTAAGAAACAAGGGAAAGAGTCCTCCTCCTTCTCCAAGTCAATATTCTTCATGCTTCTGAAAGCTGTTGCACACATATTAAAGCGTAGTTTTTCCTCTGACAAACACACTGTAAAAATAGCATTGCGGGGTTCCATGTTTATTGTCTTTCTCTGCTTCCCTGCCAAGTGTGCTCAGTTTTACAAGCTGAAATATGTTTTACTTCACTGCCAGCCCAGAGAATTCTACCTCTAAAACACAGCCAAATTCTTTCCTCCCTTTTGCACCACAACACAGGGCTGAAGGCGGAATTGTATCCTCAGCTACTCCAGTGGGATCCCTGTTCCTAGGGTGATTCCTCCAGCTCTAGTGGAGACATGAAGATTTCAATTCAATGGAGCAGACAAGTCTGGCTAAAAGAGGGCAGATGATAGCAAAAACATCAGCTTTTCACCTGATGTTCTAGGTAAAACAGCATCATCATAATGTCCCGTGGGTTTGCTGATAGAGGTGATGCCACAGGCAGTGACCTCTCTTTCTAGCGAAGAGTAATGGGAAAGGAAAACTACAACAGGCAGCTCTGTTGTTCTTTAAAACACACGTGTTACAACAAACTCCTACTTGATGTAGTAAAACATAAAAGTCTGAACTTTTTCTTCATTTTATGGAGAGAAAACAACCACAAAACCTTACAGAGCTGTCTAGTTACTTAATGATCATTAATAAGCCACCTGTAGATTGATGCAGTACTTACCACAATTAAAGGAATTTTAGATTTAGTCCCATTTGAAGCATTTGCATCCTTTTCTGAACTAAAGGACAGTTATTGAACTTAGACATTTCCCTGCAATACCATTTTTATAATAGTGAGCAGTGAAATTAAGTCTGCCTTGGTTGGATATTTTGAAATCTAACGTTTTAACTCACAACCATACGTAGTTAGGTTTTACTGCACACAACTGATAGTTTACAAACTCATATTAGAAATTGGTAGTTCAAATCTTGTTTCACACTCTCACATTTGTCTATTGATGGTATAAATAATTTAAATCTATTCTCTTGAACACTGATCCTAAAATACTTCTGAATGCTTCAGCATTTCCACTTCAGCACCTTAAATTGCTAGTACAGCCTTCAGAGCAGAGCCTGAATTATATACTTAGTTTTACATCATTGAAGGAAATAACAGATTGATCTGCTGCTTACCCGTACAGCTTCAGACTTCTTATGAAACATTTCTTCCATATTCTTTGCTAACTTTTTCACAAGCTGAAGGCCATCAATTTCTTCTATTGCAACATCCTTCTCATATTCTTTGTATTTCTGGAAGAAGAAAAAAAAAAAATAGGGAAAAGTTACTCACAGGGAACCAGCTGATATTTTGACAACTAATTGTTCGTTTTATATTACACTTTTGCTGACATTCTTCATTTATTTGATGTTTATTTGTGTGACAGCAGGCTGCTCTGTGCCAAGATGCTGTCATGGGGAGAGAACAACTGGATTAGAACCAGAACTCTATTTAAAAAATAATAAAAATATTTATCGCATGCACTGTAGGAAAACGATAACTCCCCTTAACAATGTTTAAATTACTCCTCCCCACAACTAAACAAGAGCCAAAAAAAGCAGCAAAAAATCCTCATATCTCCTCCAAAAATCATAGAAAAGCAGTGACATGATTGGCAACCCACTGTGCCTTAGCAACCTAGAATCTTCCTCCTCCTCCTCCTCAGCTGAACTTGCTGTATATGGCTATTTCACCAGCTTTAGACAATGCTTACATTATGAATACTTATCCTACAAGCTTATCTAGACATGCCTAACTTTTCATGCAAAGAAAAGCCTGAGCAAAGCACATGAACACAAGAATTCATCCGGACACAAGCATCAAAGCATCCTTTATCCTCTGTGTGTGAGCATTACCTCACAGCCTTGTTTCACAACGTGAATCTCTCTCAGAATGCCTAAGCAGTAAAAATGTGTTCACAACAATTTTTATCCTCTATTTTCTGCATATCAATACCTTTTTCCTTATCAGTGTTTACAGGGAAGCTTACAAGAATAAATAATTTAAAAAAAAATAAAACATTTAATGCTGAGAACATTCTTCTTCCCCACATCATTCCACTGCAGTTTGTACTCTGAGAAACGTTGGCTTTCACTCTGGTCAGTGTTTGCTTCTCTCCACCACATCTACAGCTGTGTTGAGCTCCTCACTGCCATCCCCAAACCCTTCACCTTCCCCCAAACTGCACCTCCATGGCACTGTGAGGGAGCAGAAAGGCTCATCTGCCTCCTGCCACCTTTAGCCCTCTGGGCCCAAAACATCTTGCAAACCTCTCCAGCAGATTCTTGGGACAACCCACAGGATTTGAGTCAATAAGATGAAATGGTATTATTAAAGAGATTTATCATTTAAATTTTCCTGCAGAATGATGGTTCTTATATAACTCTGCAGAGAGAATGAAGAATAAGGTGATCAAAACCAGTGGTTAAATGCACCTGGATGACATTTAAATGTTCAAAATAGCAAATAAGTCAGAACCAGTTGTGTTCTGGCTCGTGATGCAAGAAAGGACTCCCTTGTTAAGAGAATCCCTGCACAGGTTGTACTCATTTCCCCCAACAAAACTAATTTTCAAGGCAGAATGACACTTTGGACTTCTTCTAGAATTTAACCTCTCTAAAAATTTGTGTGAATTCTTTGATAATAAAACAAAATTTGATAAAAGATAATTTGCAGACAATTTCAAAATAAACTTAGAAATACATGGTTTTCAGAAAATATTTAGGGTAATTTTTTTTTTTTACTATTATGTAATTTCAGTAATAATTTCATTTTTCCACACTATTTCCTGTTGTAAGTCTCCAGTCTGACTCTAGTTGCTACAATAGCAATGAAGCAACCAAAGAAAACTCCAACAGACCCCTTGCATTTTGCTCCCTCGAGGCAGGAGGGGAGATTTGATTTTTCCCCCTCTTTGAGCTGCACTTAGATACCATCTACAGAGTTCTGATTTCAACTCTTGAAATCCATTTACATCATTACTAGAGATAAAATTGATTTTTCTAAAACAGAAAAACACCTTTTTTTTTTTTTATTTACTGGAGAAAATATAAGAACATGGTAGACAAGAGAGGTAAATGTTATTGTAAAAAATGCTGCAATAAAATGCAGTAAATGAACAGTAAATTGACAACACTGCAAGTTAATTAATGATGTCAAAGTCTGTCCACATCCCATGGGATTTGAAGCTTTGGAGAATTTAAAACAAATCAAGCACAAATGGGAATCACTTATTTCCAGCTGCACAGTTCATGTTCAACATATCACTTTCCAATCAAAATGTTTCCTTCAGACTTGACCTTTGAGTTCTTAGAAAGTATTCTAAAATGCATCACTTGAAGAGACTGCTTTCAGGTCATCAGATCTATTGATTTAAGCTTTGCCATCAAGTGAAGAAAACCAGGCAATTATTCACTGCATTTACCTGAAAACTGAATGGTACTGTTGAAATCCACAACATTTTCTAGGCACACAGAATCCCACCACCTGGTCCATTAGGCTCTTGTGAAAGCATATTAAAAAGCCCCACTTCTCAATTTTGAGTAACTGGCGCTTTTGAAAATCAAAAATAACTTGCACTCAAAATCTATGTGAATCATTTCTTTACCCGTAATTTATGATTTTGTACTTACGCTACTTCATAGCAAGTAAAACTCCTTTTTTTGTAATTCAAATGCCAGGGTTCCAACACAAAATAATAAATGGGATGAAGCAGAAGGTATTATCTAAGATCTATTTGAAAAGACACCACATCTTGCATGGTGCATGTCTACTCCATTGCTGGAAACCCTCAAGAACATTTGTAACAAAACTAGGAGAGCTTATTTGTTCTGCAAGACCCTGGCAACCAAGAGGTTTATGTAATATATATTTTCTATTCGCTATTTCATTGCCATAAAAAGCACTCCTATCATTTTTTCAGCCATCATTGGAAGGTTCCAAAACAGGAAAAACTCTGTGGGTGGAATGAGCTGGCTGTGCTCTCCTTGTGCCCAGAGGGGAGAGGGGCCAGACTGACCTGGGTGAGTCTGAGCTCTTGGTTTTGGTGCTGGGGATTTACATTCCATCTAGAAATCAGCTGGTTTTATAACAACTATCAATGCAAGAAACCTGAATCACACAAGGCAGTGAAAGAAAAACGCAAAACCACAGTAAAACCATAACAAAGGCTGTCATCAATAATGGATTCTCTTCCTTTCACTGCAGAGGCTGTCTGACCTCCAGGCCCTCATCGTTTCCCCACCACTAAATTTTTATGTATTAAATTTGGGTTTAATTTAAATAAATTAAAGAAGCAAAGATATAGTCCCTTTGAAATAAATTTGAATTTGCTTTTAAATGAAATTGCTTTATTTTAATATCATCCTGAGAAAGCAGCATGACACTATGGTTCCCGTTAAGCAAAAGGCAAAGTGGTGAAAAACCAAGCTTTTGGGCCAGGCTGGTTTTTATTCTCCACACCTGCAAACTACCTTGTAGTGCTGCTACTATGAAGGTGCTCTTACCAGAAACTCCCTAAACTGCCATTTCCCTTCCCTGTAAAAATGATGAAGCTAATGATAACGTTTTTGTTTTATTAAAAAAAAAAAACTTGGGTTTTTTTTTTTCAATATTCCATAATTTTACTCCATTAAGACATACTGATAATTCTCATCATCTGTAACATCAGCAATAATGCATGTGTATTGTTATTAAAATGAGAAAAAACAACTGTAACTTTGCTAAAAACAACTTACCTGCATAAAAAGTATTAAATACTAGAGTCATAGTAGGATTTTTTTTTAAATTGAATTTCCAGTTGTCTAGAAGATGAAGCAGATACAATTTCTGATTTGCTGTATTATAAAAAAAATAACTTGAAATGCTGATTCTGTCTGCCTGCAAAAATCAGCATTTGGTAAGAAATTCTCTAGAAAGACAAGAACATTTATCATTTGAGAAAGCCCACAAAAAATACATTATTTCTTCAGTATCTGTTTTGCCAGATCATTTCACATAAGCACTGGGGAAAGACAGACAGTATTTCACTGTCAGAACTCTTAATGCTTTTCACTGGTTTAGGTGTGGGGGTTTTTTCCTTAGTAAATGATCAGCAAGAAATAACAAACCAAAAAGGAATCTGTACAAAACTCAACTCAGAACTATTTAATGCAACTCAAACATTTGGCACTGAAACAACAAACACAAACACACACAAACAAAAAAGCGCTAACAAAAAATTACCAAAGAGCCCCCCAAACAAACAAAACAAAAACAAAGCTAAACCACACCAAAACCCACAGAGTTGGAGTGACCAAGGCAGGAAAAGCAGTTGACTCTCAAAGGAAGACTGACAGCTACAGCTTCAATTGTTTCTCCTTGTTTTTATTCTAAAGAGAAACATGGTTTTGTGTTCCTATTTGTATCTACTTCTATCAATACTTATCAAAATCAAGATATCCACCCTTCTGCTGTATACAAAAGCATTTCAAGTTACTCACAAGTGTGCACACAGTCCTCAGTCTGTCTTTCAACAAGGCTCTGCTTGCTTTGTACATCTGCAGAACACTACACTCGGTTATGATGAAAATTCTTCCCACTCCCTGGGATTTTCAGAGCCAGTAAATACCACTACCATCCTGATTAAAGAAAGGAATTCAGCAGGAATCTTGTAATAATAGTTTAAAAGTGATCTTTCTGTGCTGCATATTTGGAGCTGTTATATGCCTCTGAGGTGCATTCAGAGCTATATTGCACACACTCCACAAATGTTGCTGGTTGAGAGGTTTTGTGACATGCATGTTCAAACGATATGTGCATATATACATTTTATATTTTATAATGAAAAAGCAGAACCAGCATGTAAATGACAGATCAAATATCCAATCTATCCATTGTTTCCATTAAAAAAAAAAGTATGTTTACTCCATGCCGTTTCCAAAAAACCACTTTCAGATGTTTAAGTCCCAACATTGTAAATGTAAACTCAGATTGCAGAAACATACACTTTTGATTAAATCACCAACTTTTGATTTCAATTAATATCTCTGGCCCATGGAAAGGCTGAGCTATGCAGTGGCTGAACTGTTCAGCCTTGCTTCACTCCCTCTGTCCTGCAAGTCCTAACAGTGGCTCCCTTCAGAGAGGAAGTGCTGGACTGGAGGGCCACAGGAGTTAATAAACTTATCAGCACTATTTTGAATCTATATTTGGGATGCCATCAATGAATGGGATGTCAAGGCTGCAAAAAGCTAACAGCTGATACAATTCCCAGCTCTTACAGCAGTTTCTTCAGTTAGAGAGTCAAAGGTTCTGCCACAGTTCTGACTTAATTCTTTACCGCTAAACCCATTATTTTATCACTCAGGTTGACTTGCCCAACTGAAGTTGACTTGAATTTTTATGTCAAGTTCTTTTAGACTATAGGGATCAGGAGGTTGATAACAAACTACTTTTCTATGCATAAATAAATTCTTTTTCTTTCAATTCTCTAGTCTTCATCACAATCTAACATCAAGCCCATTCATTTTTCCTTGCTCTTCTTAGTGTATAATGATTTTATGTGTATTTTTTAGCACAATTGCACAAGTGTTTTTTTAAATGTCATTTATTCAAGGTGTTTTAAAAACACCTATTCCTCTTTACACTTTATACAGGTTTTGGTTTTGTGGGCTTTTCAAATTATAAAATCCAAAACCTGCAATATACATGGAGCAAACAATGTGTTTTCTCATCAGTTGCTGTCTTACCCCATTAACAGTTCTGCTGAAATTAAAGATGTGCAGAGCAGGGACTATAGCAAAACATGGCTTTGGGCTTTTAAATTAAAACAAAGAGTATCAATTACTCTTGATGTGGAAAATCCATCACAGCATTTTACAAGAAAACATCCATGTTCAAGTTGATAGGAAATAAACAGTGACAGTTCAAACCTCACATGGCATGAGCTCTTGCAGTGCTCTACCACGCCAGCACACATCCCTCCTGCATGTGGGACATGACACAGCAATTCCCAGGAGAAGATTTGAATTTACACAGCACAGCCTTGGAATGCTTCATTAGAGGTGAGGGGTCACTGGCCATGTAGGCACTGCTGGCATAAACCCAACTGGAAGCCAAATAAAAGCCTTCTCCAGCATCACATGTGCATGTGGGTGGGAGTCTGAGCTGTTCCACCGAGCAGAAGGGAGCTCAGATGGCACTGCCACAGCAGAGACAGCAAATACAGATGGTGCACTCCTCCAATAGACTCATCTGTGAATCTCTTATTCGTAAGAGATTTTGTATTTTCCCATTTTCACACTGACCCTGTAGTGGGGTGGTTTTACTAGAGAGCCACTATTGTGCTGTTTGTTATCTGGTCCTCCTGACTCCAAAATACACTTATTCAGTGGAGCAACTTCAAAGGCCTTAAAAAAATAAACTGTGAGTTTTTTTAAATTTTGTTCTTGAGCAATATTGTTTTAGTTCAGATCTGGTATAAAATGTTTCATCCACAGAGCTTCAAAGACTTGATAAAGTACATATCTATCAAAATCTCCCTGTAGAAGAGGTTATTGGGGTTATACCTAAATTCAGTGACATGCTGAATGTCACCCAACAGTTCAGAACTACACAAAGAACAAACTCTCTTGGTTATCCTTCCAATGCCCTGCTCAATAAACCACAGCCAGCTTGGTTAACTTCCTCTTGATCTGCATGGCAAGATGAGTCACAACAGCACACTCCTCCTCACCTTGACATTAGAGAACTCCTTAGTAATTGAGAGTTTGTGTTACACCACATTACACACTCCTATTAACCTTTCCTGAACCTCTTTGTGTTGATGAAATCCATCAGCAATGCCCAGTGTGATGGCACACTCATTTTCTGCAGGCAAATTCTCACTCACTTCATCAAACAGCTCCGAGGAGCTCTGGATTAGCCTGTCACATTTGGCTCTTGCACACACTGGTGTCCGAGGAATTTCTGTCGCCTCAAAGTCCAGTTTAGTTACCTTACACAATACATTGAAAAGGCAAACTGCTGGAATATTTTTTGCATATTACTTTACTGTGATTAGCTACTCAGTGCTGTACCTGGTAAAATATAGCCAAAGATCAGCTATCCTGGGAAATTTGTTATCATCAGCAGAGATGACAAGGATAGTTACTGCTTTCCTTGCAAAATCATTTACACATTGAAACTGCAAGGGCACTATACCCCCAGCATATTTAATCTTTACAAAGATATTTACTTCTGACCTATTTTTACCTCATGGCTATACGTAAATACTACAAAACCAAATCCATTAAAGCATTAAGCTGAACGATAATCAAAACCAAACAACCCAACTCCTGATTTAGCAATATTCCTCTGGCCTGTCTGTGAAATGAAAAACAAGGTATCTCCTTGAACCTTTCACAGCTAGATGTGTTTGTATCTATCTATATTTATATATAACTTCTATATAAGCAGATATTCCATGTAAACAGCATTAATGGGAAGAGTCTTCAATGCAGACATGGTTAAAACAGCCAGGCTAGTGGGGGCAGAAAAAAGCTATTCTTCAACAGAGTACTTCTCATCACAAATAATTTTTTTTAAAAAGCAGCCACATCGGTGATGTATAAATGATAATATCTAATAAACAAAAAGATAAGAAACACACTTCAGAAGGTTCAAAGACTTGCTCCCTAAGATTAATTCAGTATTGTAACTTTTACTCAAATTAGCTAATTTAAAAAAAAAAAAATCACCACAAATGGGAGATCCAATAACTAGTTAAGCAATCTAATTCCAAGCAAACAGAACAAGAGAATATATTTCCACCTTCCCCTTTAACAGAGATGCTTTGGTCAGGGCTAACCAGAGTAACAAGTATTTGGGAAGGTTTACCTGGCTGCTGCCTCCAGAAGCCAAGGGCACTTGGGACTTGTTTTACAGGAGGTCATCATACCAGCTTTCCCAAATACAAACTTAATCATTATTGAAAATAGCTGAAAAAGTAAACTGTTGTCTTGCAAATTCTTTTAGACATCTGAAGCATCTCCACAGGCCAGCAAGGTTGTTTTAAGAGCCAGTTAACAAAGGCTATTAAAAGCTGCTTTGGAAATAGCTTCTGTGAAATATATCTATATGTCGCTGTTGAGCAGCTAGCAGAGTAATGAATGCATCGGTTCTCAGTGGCAAGAAGGAATGACCTTTATTGTTTTGATTTCATCACATTTATAGAGTTCTCAAAAGTCACCCAGATTGGTCAGTCAGAAGCCTTCCCCCAGGCCTGATTGGCCAGGCCTGCACTGCCCAAGTTCTGGGACACTGTTCCAACAACATCCAAACTTTATCTTTATTTACAAAACACAAGAAAACTTCCCATGGGAAAAACTGTGCTAGCCACATCTATACAATTACACACACCTTTGCTTCTATTTTAGAAAAGAATACAAAGCCCTTATTTAAACCGAAAAAAGAACATTCTGGAACTGCCCTGGAGACTCCTTTTTCCATAAGGCTGTTCTTGATACTCTTGAAAACTCACTACAGTATTTCACATGATCTTCTTTACATGAGGAACAGAACATCTATGAGTATAAATCTGCGGAATTAAACATGACCCAGAGGACATGTTCATCCAAGGCAAAGCCATCACTAGATTTGCAGGTGAAAGCAAGTCTATTAAAAGCATGTACAACTAACCTGCTCCCCCAAAACACTGAAGCAGTCTGAGAATCCTTTTGCCCTGGACAAGGACTCTAAGCCACTGAAGATTCAGAAGTAGGGAATCTGACAACTTGCTACCATCACCAATTCTCAGCAGGGATGAGATAATACTACACTTTCTTTTGCACAGAAAACTGTATTAGTCTTCTCCAAAGCCTCTATGGTTACTGGAAGCAAGAACAGCCAACAGAGACAGCTTGCTTTGTGCTGTAAGATCACAGGATACAACCACAAACTTATTTTTTCAGTCAGACATTCTGATAATGTTTTTTTTCTTTATATTCCTCTTATCACTGCATGTGTCTTTCTGTCCTTATTGTTCCCCCTCAACCTATGCCTGCCTTATACCCAGCTCTTGTTCTGGATTTCACTATTTCTATATAAAACTTATTTTCCATCTAAGAAAAATTACACAACTGTCTTCCCACCCTTCATGGTTTCCCCTAAATGAGCAATAAAATAAAATGAGCAGCCAAGAAAACTTGAAACCAAGTGGAATGTATGCGAAAAAAAAAAAAATAAAAAAGGAAGAACTGCATTCCAAGACAAACCTTTGCTTAGCAATTTCTATGCCTTGTGAGAAAGTCCAAAAGCACTGTTTTTGCGAATAGCTAATGGGTTTTGTTCCTCAGAAAAAGAAACACAATCTCCTCAGGACACAAATTATATTTTGCAATGTTCTCTATCACGAGCATTTGCCTGCTTGGATACTACCACTTAACCTTTACCCTTTGTGTTGTGTGGTACCTTCAACATTAACTCTTAAATGAGTTTTCTATTTCATTGTCTGTCACTCTGAAGGACATGGCATTGATCCCTGCTGCTCTGTCTCATCAATGCACTTTTATGTGTGTACCTGATAAAAGTACTAGTATTGATTTAAGGTTCCAGACAGATGTCAGAACACTGCATATCAAGTAATAACAGGAAAAAGCACAACATCTGAATATCTGAACTTGGGCACCTAAATTTAGGCTCCCAGTTCTTCACGCCATCACTGAAGACGAAAAATTATTTTGTTTTCAAAAGTCTAAACTCCCCTCAGTCGCATCAAAGCCAGCAACCTGAGAATGTTCTCAGCATCTCTGAAAATCAGACATCTGAGTGCAGATGTCTTGAGAAGAATTCAGGAAGTTAATCATAAAGAAAAAAAATTGGAAACCAAACTATAGCATTTGGCACTGCCTGGAAGTGTGAAAACATATTTGTGGTTTTGCCACACAAGCTAGTGCTTTTCACTTCCACATGTGATTCTCAGTCACTCCTAAAACTTCACAAGAAAGAGCACAGGATAGCCAACCTTCCTGTACACTTATGGAGAGCAGTGTATTCATCATGATTTCCTTCAAAGCTTCACAAAACTAACTGGTGAACAGACGGAAAAACAAAGGTTAAAGTTCAACTGCCAAGCCACTCTTAATCCAAAATTTAATAACTGCCGTTGAAAGACTGTAACATGAAGTAAACTAATGCCCTGTACAGGAGAACTACAGATCCTTTTCTCTTTGGACCATTTAGCTATGATGTACATAGTCTTACATTGGCATCTGAAATACTGCCTTGCTGGCTCTCAATAGGTTTTTCCCCACAAAAGAGTTTTTTCTCTCTCACTCTTCTAAAAACAAAGCTTGAAACTTGCTTAAGGAAAAGTACTGTGCATCAAAATGCCAACTAGAGTGCTGTTTGTATCTCTTGCTTTGGCTTGTTTTTTCTTTTTTTGGTTTTGTTTGTTTTGGTTTTCTAATGAAAATTGGGTGAATAATCTACAGAACAGGAGCCTTTGTACAATGTCATACCCACATAAATAAATGTAAATAAATGCTGAGCAATTTAAAATCTTGCAGAAAGGAGGGAAGTACAGCAGCCTCAGTCTATCCTTATTTCCTCCGAAGCTGAAAACATAAGACATTTTTATTACGTGTATATAGCTGCCAAATGATATCACCTTCATCAAAACCTATCACCACAAATGAACCACATTCAGACCCTCTGCTCAGAAATTTACATAGTCTCATGCCTGTACCACACACCTGTTTCATTTCCAGTCTCAAAAATCCCAAAAAACTAAAAAATAAAATAAGTTGGCTACCAAGATAGAGTAGATTTATTTTTGTGTGCTTACATGTCAGTATCTGATCAGATTGGAAATATTTCAACAAACAATCATTTAGTGCCTTTTTGGAAAACTTAAAGAGATTTGCACAAATTAAATCTGAATCAAACCTATTTCAAGTTAAAATGCAGGGCACATTCTTTTTTCTATTACTTAGAGAGTTTTCTATGTTTAGTTAGCTGTAAAATATGTACACAAATACAGACATGCTTATTCAGCTTTTTTATGATTCTCAAAAGGACCAGAAAGGATTTTTTGTAATTTAGGAATTCATTACATTACCAACAGAGTTCATCGCACCAAAGAAAAAGTGTATTACCTATGGAACCACAACAGATCATCACCACAGTGTATAAAAATAAACCATCTAACTCCAGAGTCTGTAATACACTGCACAAACTAATACATTTATCAGAAAAATTCCAGAGCTTTGGCACTAGAAAGGACCCAACAACAGCTTTGTTTTGCTTGGTCAATAAACCACTATTAATGATAATGCATCTATGAATTAAAGATGCATCAATCTGCATAGCAGAGAATAGAAGCCATGAATAACAGCCAAATCAATACTATGAAGTTGTAAAGAATACAGTGTGCTCTCCTTCAGGCTAATGGTAATTAATTTACTTTTGCTCCCTTCACACATGAGAGGAAGCAAGTCGAAGAACACTGTAATCACACAGAAATTGTTAATTAGAATTGTTAAATATAATACTGTTATCTCCTTACTCTATCTTTTCTGTTCATATGTTTAGAGAACTTTAGAAAAATATTACTTTATTTGCACATATTCAGAGAAAACAGCTTGTGTTTTTGGGAGCATATGCACACAGCGGCTGATATATTTATGTATTGCAGTTTGAAAGTCTGCTTCTTAAACAAAAGATCTTGTTCTGGTTGGGTTGTTAGTTAGTATAAATGTCCAGTGCCTGAAATTCCATTTCTGCAGCACAAATACTCTCCTAGTGAATGCACCTGTAGGAATATTCTAAGCCTTGTGTGGTTCAATGAACCATAATGGAGAGCCTTATCACTGAAAACTACATTTGCTTATGCTGTGGCTTAGGGTTTTTTTATTCAGCTCCCCTAGTTAATGAAATAATTCCCTTTCTTTGCAATTAAAAAAAGATGATGTTTAAGTGATAGGCATGTGACAGAGGAATCCCCTTCTTAGGAAATAAAAAATATTTGGAGGTCCTGTTAATCTGATGGACTGTCTCTGGACCAGCAAGGTTCTAGGAGAGGAAAGAATTTACTGGTTCTCTGGTCTTAAAGAGAGTGCTGTTGCTTTCTAAAGAACAGAATTTTAATATGCATTGTGCTAAAGTTCTTCTAAGTACTATTTTTGTACAAAGTAAACCTTAAGCTGCTATAATTAACAATGCATTTCCACAGACATGGAAATTGAAGTTCCCGTGTTTAAAATATATTCTTTGTGACAACGCTCAGCAAACTGCCATCAGCAGACTGCTGCTATTTCATTGCTTAATAACAATACACAACTTCACTAAACCTCAGAACACCAAACAAAGGCACCAAAATCACAGGTCACTGCGAGGCAACCTATTGATAAACTCTGTGAGCAGCACAGAGCAGTGACCTTGGTGAACTGCATTCAGGCCTCTAAGTAGGGTAATTAACATATACTGCAGTTAAAATCACGAGTGGTGCTATTGGAGCAGGCAGAGCAAGTCAGCACATAAGGTAACTAGATGTGAATTCGGGGCTCAGTGGTCATTTCACATCCTTCGGTGGTTTTGCCAAACTGCTGCCCTCAAACACGGAGAAGCTGAGTTCTGATTCTGAGCTAGCCTTGGGCTTTTCACCCTGTAAAGCACTCCAAGGAGGGTCACATCTCCATCCCGTGAGCTTGCCCAAAGTTTTGCAGTGAAACACCATAATGCAAATAACCAAAGGAAGGATACTCTCCGTTTCCAGCACCGAGTTTTGTCACGTTAACCTACTGAAAGTTAAAATAATTATTTAGATCCTTTTCAAACGCTACCCTGTATTATAAACATCCTTAAATTTGCTTTCCTTTTTTCACAAAAACATGATTTGTCCCTTATTAAAACAAAGAATAGCATACCCAATAAAATACCACTGTGGCAAGTGGACATGGTGTTTGCATTGGGAGGCTCAGCAGAGCCTGTGCTGCATGCACAGCACTGCCAGGGGCTCACATCTGTTTGTGCAGTTCTACTCCAGTAGTTTAAGGAATGAAGTATCACCTCATTACAGAACTGCCATGTATGAGTGAATTTGTGGAGCTTGCCCTCCTCACAGTCAGACAGTTCTAATCTCCTTGCAAAGCGCAGTGGCAGCACAGAGATGGAGTGTTAAGCTTATCAGGCCTCATCTGTACCATCACCTACTTAGTTAAACCCAGGCCATCCATTTCTCTGTCATTTCTTTGTTCCTGAGGTGCCTGAATGCATAATAGCCACTGGCAAAAGATGCAAGATATCTTTAAAGACTTCAATAGAGCACCATCTAGGATTTTTTTTTAAACACAGACTGAAAACAATTCACAAGCACCATTTTAATCATGGGTTGTACTGCATGAATTTTCTTGCTCTAGAAGTCTAACTTGTACCATCACCACATAACCTGTTATAAACAGCCATTCTTTTATTTATATTAACTTTCTGTGTTTGCATAGAAATTCCTAACCCTAAAAAAGCTTGTTTTCCTATCACAGTGTCACAATTAGGAATGGTTCTGATAATTGAAAATCCTATGGCATAACAAAACCAGTTTTGTATTCAACCGCTTTTTTTGGGCATCATCAAGCAAACCAGTTTCATTTTGGTCACTTCACTAACTCATCTACAGAGCCTGTCTGATTCCTGGGCATTATTTATGCTTTAATGGTGCCACCTTACATCTCTAGATGTCTCTAAAACACTCTAATCAGATGGATGCTGAACAATGCCTTAGCCAAAAAGGGAATGTTTTCTAGCCATTAAGATAAACAAAAAACTGCACTGTTCATAATTTGCTTTTGGCTCCTGCTTCAAAGTTTTCCTGTTCCAACAGGTGATTAAAAGTCAAACCACAAGAATACTGCCAACACTTCCTCAGTAGCTCCTTACACGTCAGAAAAATAAAATTAGACATTTATAGGAAATAGTGAAAGGGAGTATTTATTGCAGTGAATTAGAAAATATTGCAACAGTTTACATTAAAGAATGATATTTTGACTCCTGTCAGTTTTACAGCATTTCTGTCAACACTGCATTTGAAAAAAAAAGTCAAGAAATAAGCACGCTAATATTCCAATCATACCCCAGCCCTTTTATATTCTTGGTTCAAATGAAGAGTGTTTGGTGATCACTTTAGAAGAGATTTGTAGATGGCAGAAACTTATTCCCAAAACAACAAATAGAAAAATCTCACAAAACCACTTGGTTAAGTAACTATCTAAAAATCAGGATTTGGGTGCCTCAAGGTGTGAGATAGGATAAACTAAAAATATAGCCACTAGAAGTCCCAACAAGACAATATTGCTAGATAAAAAAAGTCAAGCATAAATCGAGAAACACAGAATATATAGAGAATATGCTAAGAATATCTGAACTCTGGTACTCAGTACTAGAAATGAAAACATTCTTCAGCAAACTAAACTTTTATCATACTATCATGCTTTCCAATAAAAAGTAACTATCAGTTACCAGATTTAGAACTCTTTGATGATACTGATAGCTGAGAAAACATCTCTTCTCTACCTTGAGCTCTCCTGCCAGAGCACACTGAGGATACTCAAATTGCCATGATGTATTCTTCAAGAGTGAATCACTTCACCATAAACAGTTTCTCTCACAATTAGTGGTTAAAGAAATCCCCATCCTCTATCACTTTTGGTGAACCATTGACATCCCACTAAGAATACCTGCACTAGGTCATTTTCTTCTCCCCATCTGGTTCTGCTGACCCAGCGGGTAGGATTTCTCCTGGAAAAGAAAAGCCACATGGACAGAAGGAGGAGCATTTCTGTGAGGCTCTGGTAAAAGTCTCTGGTTACTGTGGGATGACAAGAGAAGTGCCAAAGCACACAAAGAGCACGGCTGACAGGAAGATAATGTCCCAGTGCAACTGCTCCTGGATATTTTACTGTTATTGCTTCTGTAATCCTCATCCCTTTGTTCCATTAATTGGCATGCAGTGGCTATAATCCTGCCCAGAAAAAGTCTTTGTTCCTAGATACTCATTTCACTAACAAGCAGAAACATTTTACAAATTTATAACAACAAATGAGTGAAGGTCATAATCAGCTGGTCACTTCTGGCTTTCCTTGGAATTTTTCAGTAATCCAAATTCTAAATAATGTCCCTTAACAGCATATGAAAGGATCAATAAACTTAGAAAATATATACAACTCCACGACTATTAGAGCCTCACTTCTGTGTATTTCCCATGAAATGTAATGGTATAAGAAGGTAGAGGTGGGTTTAAAGGTTATATATCTGGACCAGGAGAAAGGATAAATAGGTCCTCTTTTTGCACAGTACACTGAATCAGAACAAAGCACTTGCTAAATGACAATTGGGAAGACAACACAAATCTCCTGAGCACTGCAGCTGGCTTCCCTGCACTGCAGCAGCCTTCTGGTGGAATTATTTTTACTTTTCTCTGTCTTCATTTCTTCATTCATAAAAAAAATTAAATTTGTATTGCAGGAATAGTTTGAGGCCAAAATTGTTATCATTCTTCAATATCCTTGTATAGACAAGATGTATAAAGATTCAAAATATAGTATTTGTTCATTCACTAAAATACTTACGAGATCTTCTCAATTAGTTTAAGATTCCCAGATATTAGCACATAGCACAGAGCAAACTGAATAAAAATGAATAAATATCAAAAATACCATTACATTTATTTCTACTCCAGTTGGCATCTTAACAAACCAGATCATTGAAGCTGTATCCAAAAACTGAGTTCCTTTGAAAATACTTTGGCAAATAAAAGGCTGTTTTCCTAAATCAGCACCCACATTAGACATACAATACTTCAGATTTCTTCTATTTCTTTCCCAATAATTTATAGCACCCATGATTACACTCCTAATTGTTTGTTGTTCTCCCAGTTACTGGGCCTGGCTTTTCACCCTTTTTCAGGGCTGAAGTGTAAAACAATTCCCATAGAATTCTAGATGGAGTTTCACAAGGTGCATTGGAAGAAATCATCATTTTGCTCTATGATAAAGCATCTTGGGGACGGGCAGCATATATTCATGCTTCATTTCTTTGTCTTGAATACTATACTTTTAATTCTTTAAAGTGAGATCCACAATACAAATCAAGTGTGATGTCAATTGTCCCTCTACAGCAGCTTTAAATTTTAGAACATTGAGCTGTCACTTTATTATTAATTCCTTCAGAATTCAGCTTCCATTTTATAAATATATATTGAGAGAGAAGAAATATAACAAAACTATCCCTTGGTAATTCAAATATTGCTGATATAGACACAGTCTGCCTAGTTTCCAGCAAAAGTTACAGGAAATAATAATAAAATGATCTATAACATTAGGTGGCAGAGGAAAGAAAAACTCACAGAAAGCACAAGAAGTCTGACTATTTAAGCTTACACCTATCTTCAAATATCAATTATTTTACCCATAAATACATCTTAATAATAGTCAGGCTGTGCAGCAGCAGTTTTTAAGTCCCTTGTTACTTGAGAGTAACTACAGAAAATTTAAGTCAAAGGGATTTTGGTTTTGCAGTAAAATTAGCATAAGTGAAATTTTGGGTTAAAACGAAAGCTACATTCTTAGAGGAATAACGGTCTGGTGGTTGAGATATTAACCTTGGACTTGAAAGAGCTGGGCAAAGTCCCAGCTTTGCCACAGAGTTTTGCATAACCTTGAATTAGTCACTTAATTACGTGGTGCTTCTCTTCTCAAGGTATTAAACAAGGATAATAATATTTCCATGGTCAGCTTCACCTTGTTCTCTGGCTTAGTCTTGCAAATCAGGAAGAAAACAAAACTCTGTGAAAGGCCCCAGTAGTTTAACCCCAAGAACAACTTGTTTCAGGACTAAGAATTAGTTTCTGTTCTGAAGCCTTGGCATCAGTCTCAGTTTGCATTGTGGGATCCCAAACACCAAAAATCCTAGGAATTACAGTAATAAAAGAATCAATAATAATAGCATTGGAGAAATAATATTTGTGTCATCTATACTGTAGCTGCACAAAAGGCAAAGGCTTACTATATTGATTGCTAAAAAAAAAAACCAAAAACCACTAGCTAACTTCAAACCCAATATAAAAAGTATTTGGGTTTTTTAATATATTACTATCATTTCAGCACATACACGCTGTGTGTATACAAGTGTGTAAAAAATGGAGAGAATACAGAATTTTGAGTAAAAATTCAGTCTGATGAAATAAAAAGTACTTTTCATAATTCACATGGCAAGAGAGACATACACAGAATAAGAAGCAACACTCTTCTTGTCCCAAGAGCACACAGTACCTGTGATTCTGAAGAACTGATACATAAAAAAACCCAAAACCTTTGTGTTTACCTGCAATGAAACACTTATGCACAGAATCTGTAACTCATTTTGTAAAAAGCGTTATCCTCTTTCCAGCCTATGAAAACTATATTTCATAAAGCATCACAAGTATTTTATATCACTTAAAAACAATTTTCTATACAAATCCCCTCCTTTTTATATTCCCCAAAGAACTCTCAAGAAATGCATTGCGTGAAACTTTTTTCCAAACAATTATTTAAAAGCTGCACAACTCCACAAGAAATTAACTACAATTAGGATCACCACACTCTTATTTTCTCTTTCAATTCCATAAAATCATGCACATATCAAGCTAGGAAGTTTTATCAAACACAAGGTCATAGAATTTTAGCCTGACTGATGAGGAACTTTGGACATTTAAACAAGAGAACAATAAAACCATTCCAAGCATATCTGAGGTGCCAGTTTCCAGTAGTTTGAAAATCAAAGGTATTCCTGCTCCTATCCATATACTTGCAAGAAAGAGGGAACATGCTGAGAGCACGATAGATGTCATGATAGAAAGATGTGGGGACAGAATACTTAAAATGGTGAAGAAAATGGGTTCACGTGTTGAACAAGAAAAAAAAGATCACATGAATTTGGAATTAAGGACCTTGAACAGGAATTAATTCTTCTAAGCTCCAGTGATGGAGCACTAGAAAACACCCAAGCTTCAAGTTTGAAGTTTATGTCATGCTCAGAAATCCTCAGTGGAATTATGGGTCTCTAATTCACAGTTGTCACTATTTATTCTATGCATTATGGTTCCCTGAATTTCATTTTCCCAAACCGTGCACTGACACACTCATTAACCCGGCCCATTATGTGCTGCATAAATCATCATTTCTTTTGTTCTAAAGCTGAGTGTGTAATCCCTCCCAATGGAGAAACAACAAAATCTAACTGCATAAGCAATTTTCTTGTATGTCAGATTTCTCTAGTCCAAAAACAATACAGAGAGTTACACGCAAACTATTTGCTTCTCCTTCAATTTCCCATTCAGAAATACAAAATGTCTATACTCAGTTTCTTGGAAGTTGCAATAAGCAAAGCAAAAGGGGACAAAATATTCACATTGTCTACAAATCAAGCCACAATATTAACAGACCAAACTTCTTAATTAACCACAGAAAAAACCTCTGTGAAAATGAGGTACCACAGTAAAGTTAGTGCTATTAAACAGCTTGAAAGAAACCATGACTTGGCTAACCTTTTTCATAATGCTAATGTAGGAGGAGAGGGGAAGGGACCTGAAAAAATGCATTTAATTAGCCAAAAAAACCTTCTGGTAGGAGTGGATGAATCTTTTTTTAGGGTTTTTTCCTCCCCCACAAAATTGAGGGGACTTGCTTAATGCATTGTGTGCAAGTGTTCTAAATAATTTTAAACTAAATGAAATTTGCATACAGTTCATAATACATTCCTGCAAACCATCCCTCACCTACTTGATCCAACTGACATTGGTGCAGCTCCTACCTGTGCAAACAGTAATCACAGGAGCAGCAGCTGCCAGGAAAAGATCTTACACTTTACAGTATATGTGGACAGCATGAAATAAAAAGTCCATAATACTGTAAAACTAATATGAAATATAATAATCTGTAATTCAAGCAGCAGCAAGAATCAGACTTCTATATAATCCAAACGCAATATAATAATAATGCAAAATGCTACAACCAAATAAATGCTGAGTGATCTACATGAAGCCCCAAACCTGCAGAGGAACTGCAGCAAACAGTATTTCATAGCACTTCACTGAGGGATAAAAGGAATGTTTAATATTACTTTTGTTTGCTAAACATTTATAATTTAATTGACCCCATCTGAAGTTTTTATTTACTGCAGCTTATGAAAAAAGTGAGAGGTTTCAAAACATGGTTTTCCTATAAAATCCTATAACCAGAGAACAGTAATTTGACTTAAGTGCTGTCATCAATTTCTATTAATCTAAAAATACGTTACTGGAAGAATCTGTAATTGCATTATGTATTTCCGATTTGTGTTCTATTTAATCAAAACATTAAAATCAGTTTTATTGCTATTTCAAGAATTCATCCAACAATTACAAATCCCTAGTGAAAAAACATATTCCTTTTTGGGAGCTGATGCTCTGTACTTCCAATTGCTGCTGTGGCTCCAGTCCTCTCACTTGCAATTTTGTTTAAGGGCTACAAGTCTGAAAGTGCACCAAACCCATCTTCTCCTTGAAAAGCCACTGAAAATAGAGAATCTTTAAATTCTAGCTTGAAATTTCAGTCACCTCTACACAGAAATTAATCTGTATTATTTACTATATGGAGTATTGATCCAGATCCAGTGACCATACTTTACCATGACCATTTACCATGCCTGCTCCATAAATCTGCCACTGAAAGATTTTTGTTGGAAACAAATTTACACATAGGCATGATGGCTGCTTTTCAAACCACAACGACCAGATTCATTTCCACATACAGTTTTATATATATTTCCCCATACTTCCAGTGTAAATTGTCTATTTCATGCACTAAATCTTTATGTTCTCCCACAAAAAAAGGAGAAATGGTAAAGTCTCAGTTTTGAACTATTTTTAAAACTACAAACACATAATGCAGTATATATATACACACACACTAGAACCTGCTGCACCATTATTTTCAGGTCTGACACCAAGTCCATGAAAAATTAAATATTTTCAACTTATACAGAGCAGAACACTAGATTATATGCATTACCTTCAGCTATCCACATACAAATCAATTGAATTCAAGAATATTCAACGGTAAACTGAATCAGGAGAATAAAAATAAAAACATATAAAATCTCAGTGTACTTCTGTCGCACAGAGCATTCTATCCAGACTCTCAGAGCTGCCGACTGGGCTCCACTTCACTGTAATGCACCTGTGGCCATTCTGCCTGCATGGGTTCATCCCACAGCCCAAGGAAGCCCTGCCAGCACTCCAAGGTCTGCTGGGGAGCTCTTGTGGTGGCAAGAGCACTGACAGCTTTGTCCCTGCTGTCTGGGCGGGTCACAGCAAGGCCAGGAGCTCTCATCCCTGGTCAGAGTGTGCAGAGCAGAGCAGAACCAGGCTGCTCACTCCTGGCCCTTCTGCCCAGCAGCTCCCTCCTGCTCCCGAGGTGTTTCACAATCTATTAGCTCTCACTCAGGAAATCCAACCAGGAATTTTCTAGCCCAAAGCTGAGGGTGTGTCCTGAGTGCTGTGGGCAGGCAGGAGCTGAGGTGGTGCCTTGGAGGGGCTCTGTCTGAGCCCAGTGCACACAGAATAACCACAGCCCCAGCTGGGATCCTGCAGCACACAATCCAGGGTCCACAGTCCATCTCAGAGACAGCCAAGGACAAAGCCCTGGGACAAAACAGGGAGCAAAACAAATTCCTGCTGTGGACAGACCAAATGCCAGAAGAACACTCCAGTGTACATTCGATTTTACAGTCCTAACATGCCCAAGTACTTTCAGCAAGTGTTCCACCTTTTCTGATTTTCAAAATTAAGTCACTTCGGCTTTACTCCCCAAATGCATGGAGAAAGAGGGATGAAAAAAAAAGTAATTCCTACTTATAGACTAAGCTTTAGGCAGACAATTGTCAGCTGACAGGGGGTATTTTGTGACCATGTCAAATGAATAACCAGTACCTGTGAGAGACAGATTTAGGACCGTTGACTCAAGCGAATGAAAGCAGAATTTTTATCCATTTTTCTCACAAGTTTTAATCACACAATGCATTATGTGTGCCTACATTTATATTATCCAGGATTAAAATATAAATAAGGAAAGGAATAAGAATTTTTGAAAGCTAGCATACATATCCAGGCATATGAGTTTTTCAGAAAAAAAGTGATTTCCAGTTCTGAAACAGACAAACTTAATCCTCAAATCTGCTAATCCGATCAAAGCATTCATATACTGAGCACTTGCTACTTCAAATGTGTCTGTTGGGAATGGAGACAAATTTCTGGTTTTAAAGGCAGCATTTGGTTCAGTTTCAGTAGCACGCTCCAGTTCAGAACTGTACCAGATCCAGAGTGTCAATAGCCACAAACCTCCCTCTGCCCAAGTATTTCCCCCTCAGATTTATTCAGCTCTGTGTTTTCCTTTATAGCTGCTTCCTTCCTTTATTGTTTTTAAGCAACCTTCCCCAAGTAAGAACTTTCTTATGCAAGAAGGGTGTATTTCTTTTTTTCTTCTTTCTTCAAATCATCAAAATGCTTTGGTGAGTACAGAAATAAAACAACCTCTCACAATTTCAGGTTCATGTAATATTTTCATTCTTATAATGTTAAGCAGATAAATACATAGCCTTCACTATAGAGCAGACATGAAAATTTAGCAAATAAAAATAAGAATCAATGACTAGTTAAGCCTACAAAATGTTGGGAGATTTATCACATGAAAGTTTGCATAAGTATTTTCCTGGCAGTAGTTACATTAGCACTAGCAACAAATTATAACAATTTTTATATAGCAAACCACATCAAATAAATTGAAGTTTTAATACTTTAATACTTTTTAATTTTTTTTTTCTTTTAAAAATCAGGATGAAGGTAAATATGTTTGCCTGCCAAGACTTAAAAAAACAGCAAATTTTGGGGTTTTATCTAAATTTGGGTTGATTTTAGTTTTTGAAGAAGAAATAACCAGTTTTTGTTAGAACTGTACATATCAATGTTTAGGCATAAAATAATACAATTTTTTGTTTTTAAAAGAACACCAAGAAAACCTCTCCATGCATCAACTGCTCCACACACACACACACCAGCACAAAACCTTACACAAAAGAGAAACCTGAATTAGCAAACTAGCTGTGGAGCACAAGACCCACCAAAAGTGAGTGTCTCCGAGAAGTTCAACAAGGAATCTCCTTTCTGCCATTCAGAAATGGAAAACATTACTTGAAATTCAAGCAGGCTGATTATGTTCTCTGCCCAGAAAATGTTTGGCTCAGGTGAAGCTGTCCAGACTGAAGCTAAGTGGCTTTTCTCTCCAGCTGTGGGGCAGCAGCAGCACACTTCAGGGTGCCTGGTTCTCCCTACCTGCTATTCTGCCCTTCAACACTCCCTTCTTTCATCTCTGAAAGCAAGCTGTGCACTCTGATTGTCTTTTTCTTCTTTGTATTGCTGAAATTTCTATCCTACAAGAAACTAAACTTGTAAACATCTATCAAGCAAGCAAGCTTTTGAATTTCTTCCCCTTGCAATTTAATAAAACAAGCTCAAAAATCAATACATGTAGAAACAATCTTAAAACTCTAAGTGACTGAGGGTGTATTATGTTTGATACCCGAGATAAAATAAAACTTGAGTGATCACATATCACGCACCATAATAGCAATAAAGCAGACAGGATTATGGTAATTAAGAAGTAGGCAAATCAATAAAATATCTGTTATATTTTGGAAAGTCAGCAAGTAGCAGTTCTTTGAGTTTCTGACCTAAAGAAGTGTCTGATACATTTCTGTTGTTCTGGCATGATCTGTCTACAGCAAAGAGCTTTGTTGTGTGTTTAGCCTAGGGATGAATTACAGACAAATGCTAGATTTCAGTGAGTTCATTGCAAAAAACAATTTCAAGAAACAAGTCAAAGCTCAACAAAAAAATAACAAGCTTCAAAAAAAGTTTGGTGTTTAGGGGGAAGGTGTCTTCTTTTTTCTTTTTAATTTGTTGAAGTACGACCTCAGTTGATTAATTTGTGTGCAAACTTGTGTGCATTTTTGACAGATATATAAATGTGAATTCCATAAGAAAATTTAAAAAAAAAATCAATTGCAATTCAAAAGTTTTGTCTCAAGATATATTTGAAAGAGTAAGTTCCCTGCTGACTGCTGAAGCACAGATACATGAGAAAAAGAAAGCACAAAGCTAAATTTTCCTGACAAGTTTTTTGTATTTGCTAGAGTTGAGGCACAACTGGCCCTGGGCTTCCTTCATTTGTGTTTGATTCATGCCTCCATCCTGGAAATACAATTTGAAATTCAGATGACAGCATAAACTTCAACTGGTTCAGCAGAAAGCAAACAAACATCCAAAGAATTTAAAACAAAAAAAAAAAAAAAAAAACTTCTCAATTAGCACAGGGCAAATTTTCAGCCAAATGTTTCATTAAAAAATTGAAATTTTTTTCTCTTATTTTATACAACTCAAAATATTTCTTTCTTTCCATATAGGAAAGTAGATTTAAACAAACCCCTTTTTTCCACTTCTAAATAATACTTGACTCTTTGGTGTTGCTGATGCACATTACTAACTCCTAAATGGCCCAAGGTGAGGCCAAAGTGGTTCAGCAACACACAAGCTCTGGGATGTTTGCTGAGACAACACTGAGATGATCAGTGAGATGATTTTGGTGGACAATCCATTAGACAAGCACTCTATGTCACTGAGCCACTGCTCAGCACTAAAGCATGAGGCCAGGCTGGACTGTGCTTGGGACAGCCTGCTCTGCTGGGAGGTGTCTCTGCCCAGAGCAGGGGGCTTGGGACTGGATGGGCTTTAAGGCTCCTTCCAGCCCAAACCACTCTGTGATGCTCTAAGACACAACAGAAATGTGAAACACAAGACATAGGTGAGGCATGGTGTCAGTGTGATAAAAGCTGTCCAACCCTTGGTTTTGGCCCACAAGCAAAGGTTTGCCTCTTAAGTGATATTCTTGGAAAACAAACCATCTGTAAATCTGCTTAGGCTACTAAAAACTCGATGGTAGTGGTAATCATCCATCACTGGGTGATTCCCTGTGAAGATCACAAGAAAGTTGTAACACAAACAGAATTAACAAGTCCCTTCAGAAGCAAACGCCTCCTCAGCACCATCACTTTACACACAAGGTATCTTTAAAGCCCTGAAACTGCCATCAGAAAAAACCACCATGGTCAGCCAGATAAGCAGTATTTAAGAAGATCTACAGTCTCCTGTGCTGATGAGAGAACAGTGGCTTCAGGACATGACCCTTGTTTTTTCCAATAAGAGATAGGAGCCTTTATATTTATGAAAATAAATCAGGGACTCTATGCTGGGCTCTCACTCTTGCAAGAAAGTTATTCTCAGCTGTTCACAATAGAAGTATTAACATCATCCTCATAAACATTTAAGTCTGACAGTCTTAGAATGGTAGATTGAGAAATGTACATTGATTTCCACAGTTATTTCTGTGTTGTCCATATTCAAGCCACTCTACTTATAGCCAGCTATGAATTTATTTTGTTAGAATTTACACAGATGCAGTAAAATTGCACATGCATGGGTGCACACACACCATGCCAGTTGGCAATAAACAACCCTTGCCTTTCCTTTGAGAGAGAAAAGCTTATACAAAAAAAGACAAAAATGACAGAGCAGAATAAGATAAAGTTAAAAATCTTTACATTCAAGTATTTTAATATAATGAATATTCTTTTAAGAAGCCTAAAGATGAAAGTTAACATCCTCAAAGCAGAAATACAAAAGGGTAAGGGCAACACAATGTTGGGAACTGCACTAATAACTGTCATTTCATTATCATAATAAGTGAATTACTTACTTTCCATTAATTAATAAGCCATTTGTCCAACCAACCGTCAATAGACCATAGTGATGTGGCAGAGTACATCTATGTTTATGTTCCTATATATTTTCTCTCCCTGAATGTAGTCTCTATTATTCCACCAAGGCAATTTGAAGGTAACATTTTCAGTATAAGTATCCATTAAAAAAATACACTAATAATGATGCAATATTTCACATAAAAAAAAAAAACCCACACCAAAAAAAAAAATCAACCAGCTTTTCAAACATCTTTTCTGCTATATTTTTATATACAGGGATTTTGAATTTCCTTGCCTCAGTGCCACTCCTGTATTTTAAAACCTTTCAATAGCTTGGATGATAAAGCCTATTTATCTCTTACCAAGATATGCAATTCCATCCTCAAAAACTTGAAAGAACATGAACTTTCTCAGAGCCCTTGAGCCACAAATTCCTTTGAATATTCTTTAAAAGGGTGAAAGAACTGATCTTGCACGGAAAAGACAAAGACCAAGAAAGCCACACCTAACATGGCACCGGAGCTGTACTGTTCCTGGGCTACACACAGCAACAAATTACTCTCTCAAAAGAAGAATGCAGGTCTTACATGAAGTGGAACAATTAATTTCACGCTTGTCAGCCCAGTCTCAATAGTGTGTTGATTTGAATCCGATATTTGTGGCGCACTACTGCGTGCAGCGGACAGTCCTGATGCCTCCTGAGCAGACATATTGCAATGATGACTATCATTGTAAAACAATCCATCAATAAGAGTAATTACAGTATTGATCAAAATGGCTCCTTGTTTCGTATCAGAATCAATTCTCAGGAGTTGCCAGAAACAGAAATATCTAATGGACTATTCCATCACTGCAGCAACTGAAACAGCTAATATTCTGGAAAGCTCTTAATAATTACTCATTGACTCTAAATTTCTGCTTCAGTGGTTAACTATACCCTGCTTACTGTTGCTTGAAAGTCAGTCGTAGTGGTTGAAATAAGATTCCAATGCAAATTTATAAAGTGCTAACATCTGCAAAAAAAATTCAAAACCACCTTATATAATTTCACTGTGTTCTGCTAATCACAGAATCTAATTATTTTTCTTATTACATTGTTTCTGGGTGAGAAGCTGCATTTTGGATGCCGACAGCTTGTTTTACAGTGGCTGCTCTTACAGTACTCTACAATAGGCAGGGTGGAATTCATTATGGCCCAGATTGTAAACAATAGAAGGTATAATACCATTAATGGCATATTTTTGTGTAAATGTCACTGAATTACAGATGGTGCTTTGTGATACCAAAAGCTCTTAACGCTGCACTATAAACCCTAGAAGACAGACAATCATAGAATAGCTGAGGTTGGAAAATACCTTTAATGTCATCAAGCCCAACCATTAACCCAGCACTGCCCACGTCCCTCAGTGTCATATCTACACATCTTTTAAACACCTCCAGGGATGGGCTCCACCTTTTCCCTGGGCAGCCTGCTCCAGTGCTTTGCGGCCCTTTTGATGAAGAAGTTTTTCCTAATGTGCCATCTAAACCTCCCATGGCACAACTTGAAGCCATTTCCTCTCATCCTGCCACTTGTTCCGTGAGAGAAGATAAAATAACCCCCAGCTGGCTGCAGCCTCCTGCCAGGTACTTGTAGAGAGCCATGAGGTCCCTCTGAGTTCCCTTTCCTTCAGGCTAAACACCCCCAGCTCCCTCATGACACTTGTGCTCCAGACCTTCACCAGATCCCTCAGCAGAGCCTTCCTGCCCTCCAGCAAATCAACATTCCCACCCATGCTGGAGCCATCTGCAATTGACTGAGGCACCCTCAACCCCCTCTTTAGATCACTCATAAAGACATTAAACAGGGCTGGCCCCACTACACATCCCAGGAGTCTGCCCTCTACAAGTGTAAGATAGCAGATTTTCTTCCAATCTCTTCATACATGTTTCTGTTTCATTTCAGATTTGTCTGTCCTCACACCTAAACTGTCCCGCAAGGGAACTGCATGTAATTAAGACTATATTAAAATGCATTTGCATGCTGATATAATCTTAAATTGCCAATAAAAACATGTTTAAATTAATAAACTGCCACATTACACAGGCACTGCAAGACACAGCATTATACCATTTCTAATAAAATACTTTTATATAAGACATTAGCATTATCATCAATTGGAAATCGCTAATATTTCCTCTGATGTTTGCTGAAGTAGCATTAATTACACTCACTTTCTTTTGGTATTCATGTACCATCAATGTAATTAATTTGGAGTTTACTGAAGTGTGAAATGTTCTGCCTGATAATAGATTTCCCAGAACCTGATACAGCAGTCGACCTTAAACATTCCACTTTTGCTCTGGCTAAACACAGGCTGAGTTCAATACTACACACCCTCAGTGGGAAACCAGCAGCATAGGAAATAACAACGATCTAGGAGATTTTTTAAAAATATTTTCCCAATAAATTTATCATAAATATTTGGGTATGTCAGATGAAAATGCAACCTGAAACATGAAAACAGAATGGTTGAGTTCTGACTGCAGAGTGAAGTTGCTTCAATTTAGTTTTAATTGCTAAGAGTATCTTTTGCAAATCCTTGAAGGTCTTAGAACCAGACTTAATATTATGGAACATTTTGAAGCAAGGATGCTTAGGGCAAAAGAAATGAAATTTTTCAGAGTAACAACAAGGAACAATTACTATATTAAATAACAGCCCATATTTAGTCTGTCATTGATAGTAATGAAGAAACTCCAGAAGCTTATATATGACCTGTTTAACACCCCACTGAAGTTGAGAAAATATTTCTTTTATACCCCTGTATGTTTAGGATCAAGGCTTATAATCCAGAGCTCTCCATTAACACCAACAGAGTGAGAACATCAAATAATTTAAGTCTTTAGATAGCTAAACATTTTTTCTCTATATTGTCTATTTATACCCTCTAAGCTGTGCACTACATAATTCCATGTCACTAATACTGCCATGGTTTTTTTCCTCAAGGGGATTACATTTCCACACTAATGATATCATCAGAAAGTTTATCTACGCTCATCCAAGATGCTTTAATCTTTTCCTGGCTTAACAGCTGGCAAAGTCTGTCAAATGCACTATCTTAAAACTCTAGAAATCTTAGTGCATGAGCCACCTGACACTGCGGCTTTGACAGTTTTGTAAGTTTAATGACAAAAGAACTGCAGCAGCCAGATATTAGCAAACCACTTCTGACAAATACTGACTTTTTAATGTGCACCAATGTATTTTAACCCCACCATCACAAGGATGAACAACCAGCAGTTTGTACTGTTACTGCACATCTTGCTTCCTTCCGAAAAGGAAAGCTTGGGAAGAGTTTCTCCAAATAGTGTGTCCAATATTTACAAAATCAAGATAAAAAGCTACCACCAGAAACCCAGAAAACAAAACCAGACAAAGCAGATTGCACACCTTGAGAGAAGAGGTGGTTCTCTTCCATCTTCTTGATACAAACATATTTATTCTGTGCAAAGAGCACAGAGAATAGCAGGACCAGCTACTACAAGCCCAGGCTCCAGACACAGGAATAAAAGCAGCCAAAACAGAATTATTTATTCTGAAAATGCAAGTAAATTTTTATGACAATATGTCTTCAATATACTACAGTAAAGCATATTTGTGAGATAACTATAAATTATAGGTCACTTAGAACCTGCAAGAAAGCTCCCACAGAGGCAGATCTCCTTTCAATCTAATGCATGGTCTGCACTCAGGGTATACATCCTTATGTCTTCATAATTTATAATTTTAATTCATCATAATATTATCTGGTTTAGAAACCTTCCTTGAGCAAGAGCTATGCACAGCTGGTGAATGAAATGTCATAAAACCCTTGCCCTCTGAAAAGAGCTGACAGAGTGAAATAGCTGATGACGCCTGAGGTGCCTATGTGCCACATTAACACTGAACTGGTCCATTCTACTTCAACAAACCATGCTTTTAAAAAAGAAATTCTAAAATTCCAGCAAGATAGTTTGCTTGATATACAACAGGAAAAAAAGAAAGCACATCTCACTCCTCTGCATTGTTTATATCATTATCATTTAAAACTTCATATTAACATCATTAAAACGTTGACAGTGAAATTTATTATTGATAAAGACAGAAAATGTTATTAAGCAAGGAGAGAGAGAGTTTTAGTAATTTGCAATTATCACAACATTTTACTACGAGCATAAGCCACCTTCACTAAATAGTGTCAAAGGAATTCAGTCTGTTCCAAGAGATTTGAAGCGATTCTTTCTGCCATGGTGTTTTCAGTTTGGGCTCATTTCAAAAGACCAGGAAGCTTTGTAGGTAGTTGATGTTTGGAGACAATTTCCTAGTGTTAAAAGCTCCTGCTGGCCTGCAGTTCAGCAGAGCCAGCTTACACCAAGGTCTGTAAGCAGGTTACAAACCACCTATTTACATTTTCCTACCTGAAGATTTTGCCAACAGAGCAATCGACAGCAACAGAAACTACCGAGCTCCTTCAAGCCTCCTGTAACACATCAAAGGATTTGCTCTGACAAACTGCCACCTGCAGTCTGGGCACTGATATGCAGCATTTGTGACAAATGGCCAGAAAAATATTTAAGAATCCTTAGATATTTTGGACAGAATATTATTGCAATTTATTGTCTTAGTTCTATGGATCTCATTTTATAGATTCAGTTTCATATTATTGCTTTGGACAAGACAGACAATTTCAATTTTCTCTTCCCACAATATTTTGTTGATTTAGCCTTTGTTTAATGGCACAGTTCCTGTGGAGACATGCACACTTACACTGACTGCTGATTTGGATCTCGTGCTGACTAAACAACAGCTTATCACACACAGAAGAAAATCCACATCACTGCATGAATGCAGTTGGTAAAAACTGCTTCCTTGAGGTTTGAGACACACAACACAACTCTGTGTTGTAACAAACACATCGTGTTGTTACAGCAAGACAGGATGTGTGACACATCTATGCTCAGCCATGGCACAAACAACTTTCAAAAGTGAGAAATTTGCTGGCACTACAGCCGCAAGCGCTGCGAGACCCAACAGCTCTCTGACAACAAGCAGAGCAAAATTAACCTCTTGTAAAATGGGCATAAAAAACCACTTAAGGGAGATCTAAGTTGTGGTAAAAGGTTAAACACTTGGCACAGCAGATATAACACTGCTACATCAGGGTAAAAATACCTTCCCTGGTCTTGTTTCACATGTCCAGCTATACCAGAGAGGGACAAAGAGGCAAGAGAGTTTGAATGGATGATCAATATTCCAAGAAACCAGGAAATAAATGCCTGAATATTAAAAACTAATATATTATTTAAACATACACAAATACTAAAATGCAATGCCACTAGCTTTTTACAGTAGCAACATTAAAGTCAGCAAAATGCACTGTATTTAAACTGTGCGTTTTTACACAAACATTTACTGTTGCACGTATTACTCTTTCTCTCCATCAGAAACACAGAGATCAAAGGCTGAGCAGCTACTCTGTGTGTAAGTAACACATAGAACACACACAGAAACCTACTTATAATTGCATTTGAAATAAAAAACTATCTCTTAACCATTTGCAAGAGCTGAGGCTGCACACCTAATCAGCCAATTATTGGAACCAGCATTAAGTTCTGTAGCATCTATGCTCCTGCCAGGCTGTTTGATGCAGTTTTGGCAGACTTAATAGAGATTTTAATACACTTTTTTTTTTTTTCAAGTATATTTATATTAGCAAGTGCAAAGAAAGTTATATTGTTAAGAATTACTTGGTTTTTAAGGACTCTTACAGGTGCATGGAGCAAAGCTTGTTGGAAAAACCTGCTGAATGGAGGAGATAGGAATATTTTTACCCTACCCATATGAAAATTACATAGAAGTGCATGCAGTGAATACAGTTGTCATGTATTGATCAAAGTTACAAGAGACTGAAACCTATTAAAAGTTTTTATGCAGAAAAATGAAGAAGTTGTATAAGATTTTATTCTGCCCTAAAACATGTTAAACACCATCTTCTAGTTTCCCATTTCACAACAATTATTTTTAGGTTTTCAATACAAGAATTACTATAAAACACATTTTCCTCTTCCTAAACTGCCTGCTGAGATGATGTGTTTCCTCATCTGTCAAGAATCTGATAAAAATGACAGCCTCAATTCATACAATTTCATTGGAACTACTGAAGTTTTGTATAAAATTTGGGCAAACCTGCTCATTCCATAAATTACTCTCCAGTTATTAAGGCAGTTTATGTTTATGAATAAGGGGATCATAAAATCCAATTTAAGCAGAAAGATTCCAAGACATAACTTTAAAGTTTGTTTATATAAATACAAATTACTATTCAAGCCCCTTGTTCTACTGCTAAATGTCAATACAGTTTCAGTTTGGAAGTTTCACCTCTTCAGTGTACCTGCAATTTCAAAGCCATTTATACATTTCTGTCTAAGTTATATAATATTTCCCTCCTGTTTATAGTGCATTTGCAGTTTCAGAATGGTCCAGCTTTTTATGCAAGCATTAACATTTCTTTTAATGCAAATATAAACCTGTGAGTCTAAGCAAAAATGCAGAATTACTGTTTTGCAAAAAAGGGCAACATACTTTTTTTCCTCCAATTGTTCTCAAATGTCACAGCATTTTGAAATTCATTTAAAAATACACAGGAGCAAATCCAATGAAGTTAAAATAGAAAATGTCTGCAAGTTTACAGTAATAGATTTATCTTCATTCATTTTCTTACCACAATCAGCACAAAAATTTTAGAATTCAGGATAGCAGTAACTTATCAGTCATAGCCTGATATTCCACATTAACATTAATGGCTTTTTTTTGAAACTTGTGAAATGTATTTGGAATTAAACAGGTTAGTCTCCAAAGTCAGCCACATCATGAGATATCTGTGTCCATCAAGGCTTTGTGCTTTATCATGATGTTCTTACTTTGCTCCTTTTGGTTAAAGGAGAGGTACATAAGGAAGCTGCAGTTCTCTGGAACTCAGACTTCACTGGGACCTGCAGTCCTGCTTGCTTTGACTTACAAGAGGAAAATAACAAGGAAAATAACAGTCTTCAGTAGAAATAGCTTGCAGCAGTTAACTGCTCTGCTTTTTATCCCTACAGTCACATGAAGCCTTTACAATTTTTAGTTTGAGAGAGGCTAACATTGTAATTCAGGATATATGTTGTGAATACTCGTGATAATGTCTTACACTTTTCCCTTTACGATATTAGAATAAACATATAACCTATTAACATCTATAAAATAATTTTCAATGCTCATTTTTAAGGCACCATAACTTATCTGAAGAAATTCAAGAGTTAGTTTGAGGCTGAATTACCTTGTCCTAAAACTGCTGTTGTTGGGGGTTCTTTTTAAGAAAAAGTACATTCCATTCGTCTTCTAATATGCACTTGCCACAAAGTAATTTTTCTTGTACATTGAATCAGAGTTGTTTGAAAGGAAAGAAATTAATATTTCTTTAAGACTGTGTATGCAACACTATTTGCAGCCATGTGAGATGTGTCTGTGCTTCCAGAAGACTACAAGACTTGCTCATCCAAATGCCTCACTACACATGCAATCATACTATTTAAGGCATTTTACTCATTAAAGTCATTGCACTACCAAACTAATAGTAAATAAATTACATGCTTTAAGTTAAACACTAACAGGAATAGTTAGCCAGTGTACCTGGTGCTATGCTCTGGATGTACAAGTCTTATTCATCTTCTATACAAAATTGCCTCTGTGAAGAGAAAACTAATAATTGCTCACCATGACACAAAAGACATAGCTCTGCAGTGCCTTTAACTCTGATTACATATGGATGTTTGCAGATCAAACAGGGGAGAGAGAGAATTAGACTAATTCAGTACTAAATTTAGCCTTCATCTGACATAGACAAATATGCTTTTTTCCCAGCATCATAGTATAGGACATGCCCAACAAAAGAACCTGTAAGCACTGCAAACTGAACCATGAATGGCAACAAAGCTTTGTCTGCAAAGTATTTTTAATCCTTCCATACCCAGAGCTTTATGTCATATAAGCTGTTCCCTCACATTTACTGTAAATCTCTCCAATTCCAGTTTTTCCCACATGTGCTACTATGAAGCATGCAAAAATGCAGATTAACTCAACTAGTTCAAAGACCATCACTTCTAAAGACATGCAAACAGTTTTGTTTGTTGTCATCCTCTTATCTTCAGAGTGTTCTCAGCCACACTGCCAAGATACATTCGCTTGTCGTTTCAGCCATTTATGATTTATCACTCTGACAAGTAAGAAATTCACTTGCAAGCCTCAGGACTGTAAACCAGAGAAGCTAAACTCAGGAATACCTGATCCAGGTGAAACTTTGCCTCACGTTGGTGAGGCAGCTGGTGTGCTGTGCCCACCCCTTATTACAGCCATCACAGTTATTTCATTCCTTCCTAGAGCTGCTGCAGTGTCCAGCTGTTCTTGCTCATGCTGTATTTAGACTGCAGATTTCTGGGGCTGCAATTGTCTTTTCGTGGCCCAGATGTAACCATACACAATTGACCTCTGAGATGTTCTAAAACAAAGATGTAAAATTTACTCAATAAAACACACAGAGTACAAGAAGTTTGATTTGCATTCACTTTCAAATTTGCTGCCAGTATTGTTATTTATATTACAGAAGTTATAAAAACAATAGACTACTCAGTCCTAAATAAATTACTTTAGCTTGAGTCAAGAGGAGCTATCCCCTTCTTCTCCTTTCATTTTCAAAGGGAAATACAGATGTCAGTTGGGAAACAGAAGTGGAGTCTGGAGACAGTTCACAGTTTGAATTTTGACTTTTAAAAAATTCTGAAAATGCAAGAATTAAATGCTTTGCACTTTTAGGACACTATACCATTACTGAACTAATAATCTCCTGGGTATAAAGAGAAAACAAAATCCAAGTCCGAGTAGGGGAAAAAGACAGCAACCCCTGAGTTTAGCTTGATCTTTCATATTAGAACTTCTACTGTTTGCTGCCAAAGCTGCTGATATTCTCAAAGGACAAGAAATCAAATCTCAATCAATCTCAAAGGACAATGTGCTAGTTTTCATTGAGATACTTCATGTTGATAACATGGGAAGAGCTTCTCCTTTCACTTCCTTGAATTATCAGAAGTGTTTTACTTTGTTACCTTCCCAAAATCCACCCTGGATGATGAACACTGCAGAACTCTCAGGCAGTGGCTCTGAGATCACCAAGAGCACCACTGCAGAGGGGTTGGGAGCACCTGGCGGGGAGCAGAGCAGCTGAAGAAGGGCAGGCAGACACCAGCTTGGCCCAGCAGGAGCAGCACAGCAGCTTTAATGCCCAGGTGAATTCCCACCCATCTGTTTCTCGAGGCTAATCACCTTCTCAAGCCACCCCATCCACCCAAAGATGAAATGCTCACAACCACACAGCATCCAGATCCACCCATCCCCAAGGATGATCACAACTGGAAACACAAGGATCTGTGTGAGGCTTTATCTCCAAAAGGGAGCAAACAAAAACCCTCAGGGAAATAACAAGTGAACAAGTTACGCTAAGAAAAACAATTTATCTGACAAACTGGAGCACTTGTAAACTAAGAGAAACTCGATTTACAGTTTCAAGAGCAAAAGCTTTTTAACTTGCATATACAAACACTTCATGATGTAAACTTAACTTTTTTCATGAGATCAGTGACTTCAGTGCACAGGATAGTCTCTCAGTCTCACAAATTAAGGTTTCAAATGGGCAATTTTGCAATTGTGATGATGCTTTTTATGCAAAATTATTATATTTAATTGCTATTTTATTTCTATTCAGTTCTAATGTTTTACATCAAGGAAACATTTCTATGGATGCAGCAATATTTTATAACTCCAGATGTAGATCTGAATCATTAACTGAACCTCAGAACACCAGACACTAATTCCAACAGCTGAAAACTTAGTGTGAATAAAAGCAAAAAGCTGCATCCTAGGCATTCCTATAAACCTCTTAAGAAAATACACCCCTAAAAAGACTTGCCTTTGCATCTTTGGCTTGAAAAAGAAATGCTTAGTGTTTTGATTCTACTCACTGAGATCATCTCCCACAATTAATTGTGACTTTCACCAAAAGGCCCTTCTACAACCTGTGTAGGTAATTGGGTTGGACCTTCAGTTTGAAACGACAACACACACAAGTAATCCAAGAATACAACTGGCAAAAAAAGGCTCTGTGCTCTTCAAATTCAACACTTAAGGCGCAACCTGACAGGGATCTGCTTTCTGGGTGTTGTCTGCCAGCTATGTCAAAGAGCTTTGTGCTGATAGGACTGCAGAAAATGCAACCTGCATTTCTGTTATACTTGCACAATACCTCAGGAAACGTCAACAAAGTGTCTTTGGCAAGTATTGATGCTCTCGAGGTACTTTTGTAGGAAGTAGAGGTTTGGAGATTTCCATCCCACTGACAAAGTGACAGAGAAAACCAGCTTCAGCGATTTTATTATTTAAACTGAAGCAGAAATCTCTGTGTTAATGAGATACATTTGGGAACTCAGGGTCAAACCCTATGATGGTTAACACAGTGAAAAGATATGAAACATCACAAAGCACTTGAGGGGAGTTCCTCACAACATTAATTTTTAGCCTGGCAGAATAATACTCATTATAAGATCCCACAGATGAAAACTAATGTACTGTGAATTTTATACCACTTCATTATAATTCAAATGACTTTTTCTCCCTTCTTACATTTTCATTGTTTGATAAACTAAAATACCTCTGCTCCTTTTATAAAACATAGGAATAGTGGCAAATGTTCATCAAATAGCATATCAAATAAGTAATATTCCTCAGCTAGATCTGGCTGAATATTACTGAACTATGCTATATCACAAAATTGTCATTTCATATCAAAATATGGCTTAAACAGAAAGGCAAAGAAAAAAATCAAAAGGCAAGTGTTAAGGGGAAGTAAAATCAAATCTTTTGTGTTAGTCATGCTGTTTTAAAAATGGTATGGGTTGGGAGGGGCCTGGAAGACCTCCTCATTCCATCCCTCTACCATGGGCAGGAACACCTCACACCATCCAAGCCCCAATGTCCAGCCTGGACTGGAGCACTGCCAGCTATGGGGAAGCCACAGCTGCTCTGGGCAACCTGTGCCAGAGCCTCACTGCCCTCACAGGGAAGGATTCTTTCCCATTAAAAACTGATTTTTCAGAAAAGCATTTCACAGATATTCTCCAATTTTTGAGATTTGAAAATAATGTTGTCTTACCTGTGAAATCAGTAGATTAAATACACGATGTCACACCTATGATTTTTGTAAGCCATTGGTAAATAATTAGCCCAATGCATTTTAAACAAAGTCACAGACCAATGTAATGGATCAAGCACTTTTGGATACCCAATAGTTTTTCACCACCTCCCTTATCTTCACAATAAAAAGTCAGTTACACTGCTGTTCACAAACTAAAGAGATATTTTAAATATTAGTGTCTTTTCTCTTGAGACCCTAGTCCCAATGTAGGCTGCAGGCTATCACAAAACTATTTTCATAATTACGATAATCATAAAATTGGGTTGACAAATTATTTTCCAGTGCTAATTTGCACAACCTCAGCATTTCAGCCTCACGATGTTTTCTCTGAAGAATTTAAAATGTACTAAGTTTCCTCCAGTGCTACTGTAACAGAAAATGTTTTATTATGAACAAAACTATTACTATTTCTGTATCACAGCATAGAATAGCTATTTTCTTTAATCTCTCAGTTTAAAATCCTTCATAGGCTATTACGTCCTGCTTATTGGAAGCTCTGGGATTTTCTGTACAAAAATAATGTCTTTCATACCTCTTCAGCTACACACAGTAAGTTTTTCCCTTGCTTTTTCAGAAAGTGGCTTGGAGCCATAAATACAAAACAAATTTACCAATGAAACAAAATATAACATCCCACAACTATGTGTTTGTTTTCACAAAGATTTTAAGTGGGTCAAAGCCTTGTAAGTGGCCACTGGCAACCGCTTTCCTTGAGGGAAATCAGAGAGAAAATTATAAAAAGAAAATCAAATTATCAGAATACATCAGAGCCCATCATAACAACCTAGATTAAGAATATTTTGGTGAATTCAGAAGACTGATTTCAGCGTGTCAATGTTACTGGGAGCTGGGGGTCAAACACTCTTTAAAGGCAGTTGATGCCCCTGTTCTGGCTCACATATTTGAGGGAAGGAGGACATTTGCCTCAGATCTCTGGATGAAAATAAGGGGCAGGACATGCAATCGAGAGGAAAGGCACTCTGCAAACACAGCCAGAGAGGGTCTGGGGCAGGAACCATCCGGGAGGAGGAGCTAAAGCCCAGGCAGAGGAAAGCAGAGAGGATGGAAGAGAGCAGAGGAATGAGGCAATGCCAAACCCCTCAGCAGGTGCCTGCCCTGCCTGCCTGCACTGCAAACACCTCAGCCATCTCCACCCAGGTGTATCTAAGGCTCCTCCTTCCCACAGCTGACTAGAAATGCACTTGCCCTAGAAACAGTGCATGATCACTGCTTCTTCCTTAACGGTCTCTGCTGGTGGGGGACAAAAAACAACTCATGGAGAAAAAGTGTAAGCTCCAGTGCCTGAGTGCTGAAATGTCCAGGGGCAAAGCTCTGCCCAGCTGCCAGCACTCCCTGCACTGCTGCAGCTTCAGTCAGAAACAAGCAGCAAAGGGACACTTCTGAAAGCATCACCTTCGATAAACTCCCTTTTCCAGAACTTCATTTTCCTGCAAATTCTTGAAAATGGCTTTGTTCCAATGGAAACGCCTGTCAGTGACACAAAACCCTTTAAAATATGCTGACCGTGTCATGATCTTCATTTGCATATTAATAGATCTCTCCCTCTCTCTCTCTCTCTCTCAAGGGATTAATTGCCTTCCCAACAGAATCCTGCAATCCCATTTATGCAGGTTTATTCTGGCTCTGGGATGGGGGTGGGGATGGACACTGCATTGACTGCAATTCTATTGTTTCACAATTTGGGATTTCTCGGCATTTACCTTTCCTAAAACACTTTTCCATAATCATGGGCAGTACAAAATAGAGCTTTTAAACCAAGCTTATCCAATTCAACACTGGTTTATATTCTGCAATTATTCAATTTATGATTTTTAAACAGGATGGCAAATTAAATCATTTGACTGCAGAATTCTACAAAGTGGATAAATAGCACATTAAAAAGTAATTGATATACAATATTATAACTGTGAAAACTAGAAATTGAGTGCAGTGATAATCTAGAACTCCTTCCTTTAGCAAAAAAGAAATTCTACTGAGACAATACAATGCCAGGTTATTCTCACACAGGCTTTTTTCAACACATGCTTAATGAGGCCAAATGTCTGTAGTCTCTTCTATGGTCAGTAAGAAAAATATTTTAAAGCACCCTCACAATATACTGTGACTGGATTTACCTAAATATACAATAAAATTCATTTCTATCAGATATCTGGCAATCATGGAACTTAAACATGGCTTAAACTAAAAAAAATCTAACATGCTCAGCATTCATGTAACTAGAGCTCAACAGTGGCTATGACACAGGGTACAGGGAATTTCTAATTTATTGCAGTGACCTGCAATATGAGAATGCACTTCACAGATTCCAGATTCAAAAAACCTCTCCCAGTGATTATCTATTTAACTTTTCCCCTAAAATGGATAAATAGGTGAGTGGGACAGACTAGAGCCCTATTTCAGAGCAGACACCAAAACCTTTCCTTATCTGAACTATTTCAATAATCTTGCAGAAACAAAATTCAAAACAAAATTCTTTGGAAAAATGTGTATTCATTTTTGTTTGCAATCTTTTTTTCCCCAAAGTATTTTCCCCACTCACTCTTCTGGTTCATCCTTTCTGTAAATAGATTTAATACAAGTTGAAACACTTTTCAAAAGGCACAGGAGCAATCTCTTGAACACTGTACTTGGCACAGCTGGGAATACACTGCCTTTAATGACATTCATCTCCGTGCTTTTTGGGCCCAAGGATATGCAGAAAATAATAGCAGAAAGCAGTTTTATAAAACAGCACCACTGTAATTACCATCTCTTTTCCTTGCACTGCTGCTGTTGCAAAGCCTCTGTCTCTGCTACGTAGTGCATTTCAGAGGAGGCAGATAGTTATAATGAACTCTCTACTTTTGCCAGTCATTACCAATTATCAACTTTGATAGACATAATAACAAAAACCTAAGATTTTAATCAGCTAATAAGAAAAGCTCAGTTTTGATGAACTTTGTGTTTTTCTCAGATAAAACAGGGTAAAAATATTTAAGGGGATAAGAGAAATAAATATATAAAGAGAACATTTTTCAAGATTCTACACAGAATTCCACCAGGCTCCATGAAAATCTGTGCAGGACTCACTGTTTAGACCAAGGTTGTCCTACATGCATGAAGGGCCAAAGATACCTTCATAACATTTCAGGGAAAGAATGTTTGTTTTTCCCTTGTGGGGAAAATCAGGTCAAGTCAGATCTTAAACATAATCCTCTTTGTGAGCAAAAAGGTGCAAAATGCTTTCTTTAAACACTAACGACTGCTAATCCTTGCTTTAAAAAAAACCTATTTTCTACACCAAGCAAACTGTGTAAATAGGAATGTGTTGAGGCCAAGTTATATAACCATGTGGTTAGGATAGTTCTGCATCATATTGAGAGCATATTTGTGCTAATATATCTATATAACAATTACAAGTTTATGTAGTGTGCAAATCTCATCAGGATGGTTAATTATTTGCCTTCTTTCCAAATTGGTCCAACTGCATTCGATTGGATTGAGGGGAGGAGTCTGGATGTGGTCCAGTCAGCTGGGGTGAAAGGGGACTGTGTGCTCACACCAGATTAAGTGGATTTAAACAAAGGTAATGGTTAAAGAAAATATTTGGCTAACACTTCATTATGTGTGATACAACATCAAATGCTCTAAACAGGGTCCAGTTTTGATGTGCTAGCCCTAGAAATGAATTTTATATACTGATTAATCTCTAAACTGTTCATAAATAAAAAGGAAGGAATATATATTCCTCTCTAAGGAAATAAGACATAAATATATAGAAAATGCGTTAACTATAAACACTAGAAAAAACCACTTATTTACAACAAGTGTGACCCATACTAGAAATAGCATGTAGGGATATTTCCCTTGGTAGGAATGTATGTAAATTGCATCAAGAGACTGCAAGCTGAATTCATACAAGCCTTTTGGCTTTACCACAATTATAGCTTTAGTGAAGCTCCAGAAAGGCTTGAAGCTTCTGATCAAAAAAAGGATTGTAAATCCTATTAAAATGGATTAAGGAAAACACTGCACATGGCTAAAAATATCAAGCATAATTTAAAAAGATCCTCACATGTTACCATTGCATCACACTGATAATATTTAAGCAAAAATGCAAGTTTAAAAAAAAAAAAGCCAATTGTGTTTCTATTTGAACACGTATTTTACGTGGACATGATAGCATTTCTCATTCATCCTACTGTCCTACAAACCCCTCCTTGCAGGTTGTGTTTTATCACCAGCAGCTTCTTTTTGCAGGTTTCAACCTGTTCCACAACAACACTTCAAAGAGTTGTCAGATGGTTAAGGTGCAGCAGTGCCCACTGGCACAGGGACTCAGCTCTGCCTGGCACTGACTGCCACTGCAGGTGCAGCCAATGTCACACAGGAGCCACTGAGCACACTGAGGAAATCTGGGAAGACTGGGATGGATCTTCCTAAAAAGATTTGTGTTTTATATTTTTTTCTCTTTTCCATTATCATATTTAGACAGAAATTAAAAGACACAATTGATAAAGCCTAAAGGCCATTCTGTAATAGGTTTATTTTGTTGAAAGAAATTCAGGATATAGTAGAAAAGCTCTTGTCTCTTTTTATTTCATGTTCCTGTTCCTTATGATAGGCTGTGCATGTTTTCCACATATATTCTCATCTGTTTTAAACTACAGGGCACCTGACATGTCTTTCCACTATAGCACAAACACTTTTTTTCAGATGTCTTAGATTTTTAGAGTTTAGGTAATTCACAACTTGTTTAATACTGTAATTGGTTCAGATTCCCTGAACAAAGATGCTTTTCTAGAGCTGACAATGCTTGCCACTACGTTTTTTGGGACCAAGTACAGAGCATTGCAGTGGTTGTAGCCTTCCAGTTACATCAGTCAGCTCTTAATTAGTTTAGTCACTTTAAACATTTCTGCTGAGGCCAATGGGACTGTTTATGTTCAGAAAACTGTGCATTTCCAGGACTGTTTATGAAACACAATATAATATACAGCAGTCCCAATTTTCCTCTCATTGAAGAGAGGAAGCATTCCAAATACTCCAGAGATGTGTTTACACTGGAACTTTGACCTACTAAATTTAATTAATCAAGATGATAGAATATATGATACATGTGATTATTTCATTAACATATATTTTATAGTCTGATAGAGTCAAAAAACAAATCAAGCTCTTAAAAACAGCCAAAGGCAGGCATTCTCACCCTACAAAAATACTCTGGGAGCAGCTAAAAGATGAAAGTCATGAAACAGTGAGTTAGCAGAGTCACAGCCAGGCTGCCCTCAGTTCCACTGGGTTCTCAAGTTCTGCACAAGAAACACCCTTCTTGATGCCAATTCCAAACTTATGCCTGAATATCAGACAGGGAAAAACTCAGTATTTGCTACAGCTAAATAGTGTCCACTGTCCAGTAACACTCGCTTAAAAAGTTGAGGCATTAAGGACTCAGAGAAATAAAAAGTTCAGAGCAATTTTTCCCTGCAACAGCCAGCAGAAGCCACTACTCAGAAGCAGAGCTCTATGTCTAACTCCTCTGCTGCTTAAACACCTTTCCTACCTAACACAGGAAAGGCAGAAGAAAGTGATTTGTCTCCCAAAGAGGAACCCCATACGACAAGGAAAAGGTTTTGCCACATGGACTGCAAGGGAAGTAGGAAGCTCATTCCTTTCTCAGGAAATGATGAGTGGAGCGCGAGGGAGACAAAGAGCTGCTGCTGCTGCCTGTGCTTCCAGCAGCCCTCATCATCCTCCTGCACAGCAGTGGGTACCACACCTGGAGTCAGCAGAGGGATAGCTGGGATTTGGGGACACTGTAGGTTGTTATCTGCCTGAACCAGCCTCCTGTAGGCAGGTGGAAATCACCACATTAGGAAAACCATTAAATATCTAACAAAATCATTCGGCTTTTTCATAAAATTAATTTTATGCTGCTCTACATGCAAAACACCCTTGGAAAAGTGGGGATTTTTTGAAACTACCTGGTTCCATTCATCTCCTAATCATTTCTGTGCTAACACTGCTACAACAGGATGCTTCTAAAGCCATTCTTTCCCTAGGATTTGGGGAACACTGAGAGCTAAATCTTAATTCCTGCAGTCAGCTCGTGGAATAACAGCTGGATTGGGTGAGAGCTGCTGCTCAGCTCCAGGAGCACATCCCAGGCAGCTCCTGGATTCGGCTGAGACTCCTTGAGCTGTGAGTAAACAAACCCAGCCGTGATTATGGCCACAGGAACAGGAAAAGTCTGTTATCGCCTGCAGACAGACCCTTATCAACACTCCCATTAAAGCACAGTAAACGGCTACCAATGATAAAATTACCAGTAATGAATTTTAAATGTGTTATTGATGTACTCCTGGGGGGGCTGGGGGTGCAAAGATGTTAACCCTTTGAGGGGGTAAGTGCCAATACCAAGTAAATGCTATTCCACGACACTATGATCATTTTTCCATTAAAAATACTTGTTATTTCATTGCTAGCCATTGATGGCTGTGTTTCCAAACACACACCATGCTGGGTGCCTGCAACATCTTTTTAAATATAAGAAACTTGAGAATAACCAGCATCTCGTGAGTGATCCTCAATATCTCACTACACACAGTTCCAGGGTTTTGGTCTTTTGGGGCTGTTAATTGGTTAATTTGGGTTTGTTTTATTTTGGGTGTTGTTTTTTTAACATGTGGTGGGTTTGTTTGTTTGTTTCAAGCTAGAGACAAGCTAACCAACTTCTTGCAGACATTTCTGATATTTTCAGCCTCAAAAATTTCACTGGTCCTATTTCAAACAAATGGCACAAGTAGTAGCATTTTGTCTTGGCAACTGGGCTTCTGTCAAAGCACAAGTTCATAATGTACAATAAATCACCATTAGTCTGAACCTGTAAATACTGATGGCTGTTTAGTTTACAAACCTCAATCTAAGTATTCCTTGGTGGTGTTTTGAATTATCATGCCCTCTGGGTCCATTGCTTCACCATTTAGTTTTAAAATAATTTTCCACGTAATGTACCTTCTGAACATTTGAGATTTTCCTCTAAATAAATCATTACACTAATTGTTTATCAGAAAACTGCAGGCTGCCAACGGATTAGGAGAAAACAGAGAGGCCATATTTAATTCCACTTGATAGAACTCAAAGGGAAAAACATTTTTACGAAAAGTTACACTTAACTTTTCTTCATAGGATCAAAATTCAGACAGAATGAATTGGGACATTTACCAAAATAATTTTTATGACAAAATACAAATTCTAATATTCAAACAGTGAAATGTAACTAATTTTCTTAAAATACAGTATGGATTCCAAATTGACTTATATTCAGAATATTTAATTTATAACAAAAATTCTCAGCTTTTTCCTACAGCTAACTGCAGAGTGAAAATCTAGAAAGCATTTGAATTCATAGATTTATTATGGAACTACCAATGAAATTATAAAGACAGTGATTTTTTTTCTGGGATTTTTACAGGATGCACAAAACTGTTGTTTGAGGAAGTAAGGCCACAAACCAAGCAAAAAGCAAAAATTTTTTTAATTTGTTTTTAGTAAATTAAGAACACTTGGCATGAAATTCAGAGATATTTGGGGCAATAGTATCCAACTACATTTTTTATATTGTAGCAACTTTTTAATATGCCTTCTTCAGAGGTCATCATTGGAAAAACTTCTAAAGCTGACACTTATTTCACTAACCTTGCTCCACCAAGCCCCCCAATTACATCTACCTTGAAAGCAGAAATCAAGAAATTGCATGTAAAACCAGGCACAGAATCGTTAGACTTTGATACCTGAACAAGCAGTGTCAGTGATGATAAATAGGCCATTGCATCATTTGAAACTGAAATCCAGTGCTCTAGCCATTACAATGAATTCCTTTTTTTTACTAACTCTAATTACTACTTCACTAGCAGCAACTTTTAACCCTGGGTGGCTAAATTTGCTTTTCAGGGTTGATGTGAGATTTTTCTATAGCTTTGCAGGTATTTTGTTCTCTATTGTATATTAGCTCAGGGTTTATAGGTATTCTTTTTAATCACATCTGAAACTCAAGCTAGCCAAGTTGCTGCATTTATGAAAAGATCACAGGGAATGAAAAAATTGGAATAGGTCAAGTGATGTGAATATGCATGGACAAATCATCATCTCTTCTTCTCCTATTCCTTTGGTAAATGGGTAGAGGAGAAACATAAATCATTGCTCAGCATGTATTCAACCAGCTCCTCTCAACCCACTCTAATCAAACAGCACTCTGAAGAAATTTGCAGGCAGGTTAAGGCCAAACCACATTGGGGCTGCTTCCTTTGCCTTGCCAGTTTATAGGGGGAAGAATCCAACAGAAGGACTTTGGACCTATGTAGAAATTTATCTTAAAGTTGAATTAATTTAAATTAAAGTTGCTGTTTTCCATTTTTCCTCACAGATTTAAGTGCTAAGCATTTAGCACCTCACCCTTTTAATGAAATAAATTTCATATATTAATATTACTTACAAAAGAGTTCCTGAAACAAGTGTATAGCTTAGATCTGGGCCTGAATTTTCCATTCTCCTTTTACAGATAAAGACGTTTTCCAGAAAAAAAAAAGAACAAAACAGCCAAAGAACAGTTCTATAAAACTTTATAGAGGAAAATGAAACAATTTTAAAAAATACTCATCAGTAAAAGGTTACACAAAAGAGTATTTCATTTTTCTTGCTGAATCCAAAAGAGAAGAGAAAGTTAACCAACTGGAAGTATAAACAGTAACAGCTTTCCAAAATATCCTATCTGACAAGAAAATTGTCTCATTCTTAATTTGATAAGAAAGACTGATCAGGAACACCTGATGGAAGAAGTGCATTATCCATAACATTTCCCAACCAAACTTTCTCCACCTTCCACAAGTTCACTGTTTTCTCTTCCAGACTCAGACACATGGTGAGTGGGAGCTTTGCACACATCACAGGACAGTCTGGAATCTGTTTATAGTATTTCTCCATTCACATCTCTCAGCTCAACAAGGTATTTCATAAGGCACACACAAAGCATGGAGAAAACCTTCCTGGAATTAATTCTCCCAAAACCACACATCATCTCCACATCTAAGAAATGTTTTGCAGCAGATTCAAATGAGATGCCCAAACAACTACAAACTAGTGAGCTTTGCTATCCCAACTGAGTGAAAAAATAATAGCAAAAATGTATCAAAATAAATATTAATTGCTCCAAAGGTGCTTCAGTTTGAATAAATAAGTGGGCATTGTCTCTGTGAAAAATGCAGGATGAGACTTTAACACATAATTGCTACCACAGCTTTAAAACTGGTGCAGAAGTACTCTCACAGCATGGGAAATATATTTTGCATGCTAAATAAAAACTGACAAAAGATGTATATGCCCACATTGTCAGCATGCTCCTTGCTGCCAAAAGCCAGTCTGCTGTCAAATAGATTATGTTCATTTGGCCTTTGGGAATGGCGGCATCTTAGAATTTCAATTTCAAAATATAATTAGAAAAAGCAAAAAGAATTTCACAAACATTAAAATGGCCAGAGGAGGAATTCCTTGTATAGAATACTTAATTCAGGTTCAGATTTTTTATTTGGTGTTTTACTGGAAACCAACAAAGCAGTTAGAGATTGGAACATACAAAATATTACATCATTACTGCACAGACCTGCTTTCCTCAGAAACTCAAATATTTCAATAGAAAAGAGGATAATCATTGTGCAAGTCAGGGCACAAGTTAAACACCCAATTTTAGCCACAAATCCACTCAATTGAGAATAGTCACATATCCATGGGACACATTTCCACTCATGTGTTATGGAAATACTAGAAAGTGAAGCGTGATGGTTAAAAAAAAATGTAATAATGATTAAAAAAATTTGCCTACAGCACTCTGCTTTTCAGTTTCTCCATCTAGGTGACAACAGGACTACAAGGAATGTTATCTGATAATGTACTAATTTTTTACCTTAGAAAGCAGAGATAAATGTTGAAATATATTTGAAAAAAAAACCAAACAAAAAACAACAGATGGCTTTAAGTGAATAACAGATTCACTTAACCAAACATTTTATTTCCTGTATCTTGAATAATTAACAAAAAAATTGTTTACCAACAATTATATAACAGCTTTTATAGTAACACAAGGAGGAGAAAAACATTTAGCACTGAGTCTCATAAATAATTCAAAAGGTCTAATTTACCATAATCATGTCTGGCATTTATCTTCAGTAAATAATGTATTAGGCATATACTGTGCACTCTCTCCTACAGTAACTACTAGAGAGCATTAGGAACAAACCCATCTGTGTTTAGCATTCTGTAAATCAGGCCAGCTCTTGCATGCATAAAATGATTGCTGATGAAGCCATTTACCTATGCAATGGATAGAAATGACATCTTTTAATGTAAAATTAAATAAAAATTATAGAAACTGCAACACAGATGAGGGTTTTTTGTATACCATAAATATTCATATCTTCCCAACTGAGAAAGCATACCTCTGAAACCATAGGAACCACTCTAGGAAAAGAAGTTGGGTCTTCCACATTCACTGTGCCATTGACAGGTTAATTTGCATAGGAGCAAATTAACATCTCAAAAGCTTTCTCCTAGCTAACATTTTCAAGAAATCACCCACCACTATACTGAAACCACTGCAGCTACCTTGGCACAACAGAAGTGTGAGTTTTAGTGTTGTCCAGGCTTTGGGTGTTTTTGTTTGTTTAAAGCACCACTGTCCCAGCTCCTTCCTCCCAGTGCCCAATAAATGGCAGCATACACACAGGTAAGAATGGTTTTCCTCTAAGCTTCCAATGATTTCCTGTTCTATCCTGTTAAACCTGCAATTTAATTAAACTCTTTTGAAACTTGCACATTTTCCAATAACACAGAATTTGAATTTGTCACAAATATGTGTCCCCAGAAATTAAGGAACACTTTAATGCAACTACACCTCAAACTGATCAGCCACATCTGTAGTTTGTGCCTTACCTGTCAGTAAGTATACAGAATATAGCATACAATCTGTGCATAAAACAAGGATTACTGTTTTTACAGCTGTTTTACAGCTCACTACCCTGCTTTTTGGGTTTTTTTTTTTCAACTTTTTGCCATGTGTTTAACACATACTCAAGATAACATAAGCAGAATCTTTCAAAACGTTGAGTACCTTGTCTTATGTTTTTTTTTGTGTTGGACACACTCAGGACTTTGCAACACAATTCTCACATTCTAGAACACATCCACTCAAATATAAAATTTTATATTAATGATTGATGTGACAGCAGGATCATACCTTCTCACAGAAATCAAGAACACTAGGCTGCTAAATTAAGTGATCTAAAGAAACTTCATGCACCTTAACAAGTTCTATCCTTGAGATCTCCAAGCAGCTTACATTAAGCACACCATGGAGCACATTCAGTAGGATTTTCTATCATTTTCAAGCACATTTATGTTAACTTGTTTAGATTATCTTCCCTCCCTGTGCAGGTATAATAAACAGCAATACACATCACAGCCACATATTTGTTGACTCACCGCCTAGGATTATTTCATCCTTTCACCATTCAAAAGAAAGGGTTTTGGTTGCAAAAAGTAGTTAGAATGTATCACTTCAATTACAGCATATCTTCCTGTGTGATCCTTTTGTTAGGCTCATGTTCCAAATAGTGGCACCTTCCATATCTCCTATGAAATGAGACAACCTACAAGAACTATTTCAAGAACTGCTGCTTCTTTCACATTACATCACTAGACCAACCATCTAAATTAGCTTTAAAAAAGCAGCCAGGACTAATTGTCAAAATAACTTTTTCTTTTCTATTTTCCTGTATATTGAAACACCATGAGAGAGTGCAATACCTGTGCTTTCCAACTGTCTCTGAGTTTCTTCAAGGCTTAGGTGGAAAAAGGTCACTTTAACATGACTCAGACTGCAAAGAATGGGGCACCAGAATGTTGCTGAGCAAATCCCCCAATGACACATATCAGCAACTCAACAGAAGGCAAAGCCTCAAAGGCAGCTCAGCAGGATGGAGAAGACCTTCTCTGCACAACCTGTTCCAATTACAAAAGGGATGCATGAACAGAGATGGCCTGCTAATTATCCTGAAATTCCCTGTCCCTATTTTTCCTGCTGTTCAACACTGTAAATTGTCCTTTTGACATCAAGGTAATAAAGTTTTGTAGGGCCAAAGCCAGTGTCTCCAGTGGGCTAAGGACCCAGGTTCAAGGAGAACTGAATTCAGCCTAGTTAAATATCAAAACAGGAACATTGGCATGGAATAACCACCACCACATGGTGAAAAAAGCCTCCCACCAGCAGGAAAACCACTGTTTTAATTGCAAAGAAATTCTAATTATACTTCTGTAAGCAAGTCTTTAAGCCTCCATAAAGAAACCACAGAAGGATATCTTTAAAATGGAAATATGTGTCTCCAGCAGTAGAATAGATAAAGCAAATTATGTGAACCTTCTGTATCTCGTCTGTAATCATGCCTGCATCAAACACCATGCTTGGAGAGCTGCACCCCCATTATGAAAGAAGGGCCCTTGAGAACAGACAGCACCACATAAATACAGATGCTCCAAAGACTCACAGAGCAAAGAGCATTAAGGTAATTTATAGAGCTACTGTTGAAGGCAATGCTGCTCAGCTGACACTGTGTAATTTAATCACACATAATGCCATAATAAGGCTTTCATCGAAACATCTTTCAGTCATGAATCCCAACCAGCACAAAAATCCCAGGTAGTTCTAAGTGATTCCTTAACACTCCCTTATTTGATTTCCCTTAATTGTCAATGCCAATTAAGAAGCTGCATCTGAAGTTCAACTGCTAAATATCCACAGTGCAGAAAACACTTCCAGTAATGCATATATTTCATCTGAAGCCACTGTGTAGGAACCAAAGAAAACTGCCAACACCTAAGTTACTACATGGGAAACAATACAAATTGTATTTTTCCATCATGGCATTCTCTCAAGTCAAAGGCTTATATCCAACTTCAGCCTCCTGATCAAGAAAGAAATCACTTTCCTGGTAGAAATGCCTTCTGTCAGTTTGTCTAGTCCAGATAAAACCTAATTTCATATGGCTTTACACCTTACATGGAAACCATATGCACATATCCAGGTATACTCCTTGGGACTAGAAAGGAAATACATAGAAATATTATTACTATATTAAACCTATTGTTTATTCATCATCATAACATTACTGACTTTAGTTTAAACTGTGGTGTTGTGTAACAACAGCTGGTCATAAATAAATGTGGTCTTAACTGAGAGTAGAGAGAGTTTACATCTGAACATAAAACATTTTAAAATGTCATTTTAGCAATTATCACAATATGCTTCCATGCATCTGCAAAGGCTGCTGGAAATTAAGCACATTAACAATTCAGTCAGTAAAATATTTTGTTCATATAACCAGAACTCATCACCAAACAGCTCTGCAGACCAGCACTGCAAAAAGGACTATACATTCTAAATGAGATTGTTTGAGTGCTCCTTTTATCATGACATCCAATTTTATCTTTGTCTCATTTAATAAAAAGTTTTTGACAAATATTGTCAACATTTATTGCATGGGTGAAATACAAAAAAACCCCCAACTCTGCCTTCTTAGCAAAGACAGAGCAGTAAATGAACTTACAGAACTGACGCAACAGTTTTTAGTTGATATTTTGTGTTAAATGACAGCCTCACACATGCTGCCTGGTTGTTTTAGGAAAGACAACATTTAAATCAGACTGTATTAACAAATCTAATATATGCAAAAAGCATAATCAAAACTAGCAACTTCAGCATGACAAGGGGAGCAACAAGGATTCAGTAGTGACATGCTACTAGATTTCTCAAAAAGGATGAGATACTAAGGAAAACAATTTCTAAATTAAATGTTCATGAAATACACACAGAAACACTTTTTAATTTGGTACATAACTTTCATTGTCTTTGTCATTCTGATGTAGCTAAGTTTTCTGAAATGTTTGACAGTAAATTAGCTTTAATAAATACTCTGTTATAACCCTGAACTCCCAGAATTTCCATAGCAGAACAGTGTCTGCTAAATTTCCTTATTCATGATTGCAAATCTCAAGCTGTTTGATGCCTTTTTAAAGGCTTATTTTCTGGGGGAAGAGTTATTACATATAAATTGAATTCTGATGAAAAAGTATCTATACCAATTTCATCATTTTCAAGTAAATTCTGAAAGTTTGTCAACTTGAAGATTAAAAACTAATGGAGCACGTAGATGGAATGTGCTGGTTCTCCCTGCAGTATTCAAGCCCATCTCTTTTAAGGGGAACAATTTTTGATGGCTTAGGACTGCCAAAAAGGACACATTTCCTTCCTGCTTAGTCAACAGCCTAGAAGCAGATGAAATGCACAGGACACCAGGATCAGTCACACGGGCAAGGAACTCACATGTGGGTTTTGCCTTTCTCACTGAGCATTTTGAAGCTGCAATTCCTCTTCCTGTTTTGTCAAATAAAGTAAATATTTCCCTTCTAAAAATCTCTTGATATTTAGGGGTAAACTTACTGTTTCCCCTGCATTCCTAAACACAATATTAATTTATTTGGACTCACAAGGTGGAGATCTTCCATTTAAGTTATTGTTTTCTTTTATGACAGTTCTTCAGATAGCTTACCATAGGATAAGAAAAATAAAACATAAAAGCCCTTCAGGATTTAATTAATAATTTAACTGATAATTCTTCTCTTCCTTTGGTAACATTATTGCCATATGGTGGTTTTAAAATATCTATTTCACTTCAAAGTCTCTCATTAAATAAACCACTATTTTATTTAGCAATTCATAAAATGGCACAGAAAAGACTCTATCCTAGTTTGCACTTTTCCCCCAAAAGCAAGAGTAAATGCAGTTGGGACTGGAACAGATGCTGTGGTCTAGTCGCATTCAGTGCAGCTGTAATTATATAATTTTAGCAATTAATTCTGATTGAATGTTCTGTGATGATTGTACAGAAAGTGGCCTCGTGTGATTCGTTTCCTCTCTGCAGTGAAACACTGAGATGGCAACATTTGCTCTGAGCAGCCAGAAAAAAGCACAAGAAATCCTGAAAACTCTTTAGGATTCAAGGGATAATTCCAAAAGCCCTAGCAAAGCAGCAGACAGGGTTTCCACTGAAATCCTGTTAAGGAAAGAGAGAATGGAAGAGTTCTCTCATGCATCAGGGTAAAAATGAATTTTAGATTTCTGCCACAGCTCAGAGTTATCTAAGAAAGTGCAAGAGAAGGATGAAGCAGAAGAACTGAAGAGCTTAAATCTCAGTATTTAGTTTATGTCACCAATCATCCAAATAAGTATATCTGGTTAGTGTTCAAAACAGCTGAAATGAATCAGAATTATTCCAGAGATGGGAATTAACAAAAAAGAATGACTTTCAAAAGTTAACATTGGAGCAAAAAATGTAGGGTTAAAAGAAATACTATTGAGGAGACTCAATAATTTCATTAAGAGCTTTCAAATACATATAGTGTCAAAACCACTCTGTACAGCTTCTCCTCCATAGGAAAGTCTCTATTTTCCACAAAAATTAATGATTTCTGAAAAATGTTCAATTGGACTGTGAATGACTATTTGCAGCCTCAAGCGGAGCATCCACTGTTCCTGTTACACATAATTTCAACAATAGATGCTGCCTTGCAGTGGTGCTATGCAGCACTAAACTACTTTGAGATCCACTGCCTCTACAGTTTTGGGCTTTTTTTTCACTTGCACCAAATTCATGAAGCCACTTTTATTTCAGACAGAAAGCCTCAGGAATTACAGAAAGTAGGAATAAGACCCCAAAAAAGTGCCTGCCACAGAACTACTTACAGAAACTTAAATGAAAAACTGTAAATCAGGATGATGTCTGCCATCCAAGGAAACAATTTTTTAGATATTTAAAATAGATATAGATATTCATTACATAAACATGCAAAGACTTCTCCTCCTATCAGTGGGAACACACTCTTTACATTCACACACCATTCCTGTCATTTGTAAATGTATCCTTTTCATGTTCTCATACAATGAGAAACTTTTCAACTCCGAAGACAGTCATCTTAAGGTTGAACACGAGAACTCCCTCTGTAAAATAGCATCCAAGCTCTCACAGAGGAGAGTGAGAGGCAGCGACCGTCAGGGTGATTCATGTGTTCCCAGAGCATGCGTGGCAAGAGCATTCCTCATCTATCATACTTTCTGTTATAAGTGTTTCTAAGTTAACTTGGCAACATTCACCTCTAGCTGTCATCTCATCAAAGGAGTGTTTAAGATTATAAAGCCCACAAAATGGTACATATGAGTGTGAGCACATGTGCATTTCCTCCCCACAGAGGTTTAAGTTCACAGTCCCCAGTCTATGTCAACTTTGGTCATAATGATTAATAGCACCACAATAATTGGTGTCCAGTGTCTATTCATCACAGGGGTTCCATTTCTTCATGGAATTCCTCTTTATGTAATGAATGTGGGACTTGCCCATTGTACCTGACATTTTGATTAATGATGCTACAGTTAGCTTCTCACACAATAAGCACGGAGTAAGTATTGCAGGTGTCACTTCAGCCCAATTTCTAGTCGATTTACTGCTCTTCACCATTAACAAAGGGTAAAAGAGGTGAGAAAGAGGTGTACAAATTGTAAAGTGTTTTTTTCAAATTAATTTTAGCTGTGCCCATTGCTGCTATTTTAGCTATAAAGGCAAAACACAAAGCTACTGATACCTAATCAGTTGAACACTTTATTTAGAGCAACACACTACAAACCATGCTGACTATGTATCAAAGATTTACTATGACAGGCTACGTTTCTAATTTTCTTTTTAGCTGTTTTACAAGAAAGAAATAATTGAAACAATAAATAAGAAGGAACTGAAGTGAAATGGCACAAGAGCAAACATTCAGCCACGGAACTCCTAACTCATGAAGCCTTTCTCATGCTTCAGCATTCATAACTAAAAAGTGCAAGTTCATCGTAGAAGGACACTCCTGCATTGAGTTTAAATCTAATAGCATATCCAGTTCTGTCAGTGAATCAGGCACTTAATGGTGTCTTCAAACAGTTTTTCTGATGCAAATTGATTACTCTGGGCTAAGTAATTTTAATTGACCTTTCTAAATAGTCACACTAACAAATTATTTTATCAAGGAATTTAAAAGTAATTGAACAAACAAATGTAATCTACAATGACACGGCAAATTACATGAGGAATCAGCGGTGAGAAACAGTTTGGTGTAGTTGATATTGCTGTCAACTACCTGTTCTATTGTCTCCCTTTTAGGTGTCCTAAAGATGTCACATCCAGTTCAAGAGATAAGCACTGTAAATAAATCATTCCTTTAGCCTGGTGTGCAGAGATCAAAGATTACTTCTACCAGAGTGCTACCCAAACTTACAATACTGAGCTGAAGTCACACACTGTATTCAACCAGGAAATAACACACAAAACACAGCTATAATGGAAATCAGAACAGCCAGGCTGTACACAAGAGCTCCAATGACACACTGAAATGGTTTCTGTGCAGCACAGCAAGTTATGCCTAAACTTCATCACCCTGAAGCCACCACAATTTATGCTGTCACCCATAATTAGCATAAATGAACAAGGTACGTTTTATGTAGCCTACAATAATCATTATAGACACAAGAACAGTCACGTTGGGTGAACACAATATTCACTGCTGCAGTGTCCAGCAGCAGATGCTTAAATGCTATAAAGAGGAAAGGAGTAGGTGTTAATATGCTCCACAAATATTCTCCCAGGCATTAAAAATCTGTGATGTAAGAACTTCAAGATAAAAGTAGCATCTGCATCCATTTAATTTTTAATGCTCTTTGGTAAACCTTTCCTCTGTGCACTTGCTTAATTGCTTTTTGAACTTATTTATACTTTGGCATTTATAATATCCCACGACAGTGAATTGCATAGATTAACTATGTCTAATGAAAACTGCATCTCTTTTGTATCAAAACTTGTAAGTGAATTTCACATGATGTTCTTCAACTCCTTTGTTAAAAGAAACTGTGAACTTCTTGATGACTTCTTTCCTGTCATCAGTGATTTTACACAGCTTTCAAATTATCCTTTCTCTGATTTTCATTCCTTTTGTATGCTGGTTTTAATTTCACCCTGCAAAGCTGTCTTGTACATTTCAGCATATTAAAGATTTGCCTCTACCTTTTCTCATCCTACTGAAACCTTTTTGGGATGGAAAATCAGCAGTGCATATTTTATTCGAGGTTTGAGTCCAACATGCATTAACAGCCTGGCATAATAATTGGTTTCATTCTGTTCCATTCCCAGCAATTCTTACTGTCCTTTTTATCAATTTTGACTTCCACTCTGCACAAAGCACGATTCTACTGGACACAGCTGCACCACCAAACTCACTGTTCTGCTGTAAAATAGATATGCTTTCCATAAGAATGCAGAGATCAAGACTAACCACGTCATTTGTTAAACTGAGCAGTGTTTGTATCACAAAGCCTGCAAGACTCAGCTCAGTGTTAGAAAGCAAACACTGAGATTTAGCCAAACACAACTGCAATGTAGCACTCCACTATTCTGGTTTTTCATCAAACTCCTGGATTCTAAGTCTAAGAAACTGTAGATACATGAACCAGGTCATACTGAATGTATTAGGATATATTGGTGGATTGCAAAGTTTCTGTATTATTCTCCTTTCCAATTGTAAGGCATGTAACCAACTGCACATTTAAATTTGCTCCTGGTCACATGAATATTATCCATTTAGCTATATTCCTTGAAGGAGTTATTGCTTTCAAGAGTAATCTTAAGCTCACAAAAGAAAACCATTCGCCTTTTAAATCTTTCAAATTTAAGAATCCACTAAAATATGCCATCCCAAGAAAGAGTCCTGTTTCAATTCAATTTTTAAATATGAAATATGACAGATTTCAAAAATTAGAAGGGACAAAGTAATAGGAAGAGATATTTTTAAGCTCATCTGAAATTCTTTCATCTTTTCATTCACTTACTCATGCAGCTGATGGAACTCAGTCCACAATACAACTCAGTTGCTAGGCCTTATTTCCATTTCTATAGAGGCATATCTTGAATCCAGAAAAAATAGCAAAGGATTTAAAATATTACATAAAATAAGCCTGATTCTTTTCTGCACATGGTCAACATCCAAATGGATCTCACTTCTGGAGCAGACAAAGAAGAAATAAGATCAACTGATAATATGAAGCTGGGACCAGAACAGGACAAAAGCACCATGATTGTGACTGAATACAGAATGTCTGATTTGTGCTAGCAGTGTTGTATTTCCACTCCAGTTCAACAGCTGATACAGCAAAAGATGGAAGTGTGAAAACAGCCAGAAGCTCTGGGTAAGTGCTGCTTTAAGCTGTACTGCTGTCCCAGTAGCATGGACACTTCCCTGCTCTTTGCCAGAGATTGCATGCTAAAACTTAAGAAAAAAAATAAAAACACTAACTCAAGAGACTGGGAAAAGGGAAAAGCAACACACTTTCTTTTTTAAATGAAAACAGTTTGGTTTGAGTTTTACTAAGATGGGCAAAAACACAGTAACAAGTGATTGTCCTCAGAACTGTTGAAATGGTATGAGGCTTCTCCAAGAGTCAACCTGATGGCCTGGTAAGAGTCCTCTGGTGTTTCAGCTGCAACATTCTCTTTACACACACCTTTAAATGTTTAAAAAGCTTCTGCCCTAGCAAAGATATGCTCCTTTTAATAAAACACTGCAAACTATATCAGTTTCTGACACACAACACAAAGAACAAAAATATGATAAGGTGGTGTAACTACATTTTAGAGAAGAATAACCTTTTGGGGAAATTCCCAATTGATGCAAGATAAGTTTTAAGAAGTGCTATTAAAGACGTGCCTTTAAAGCTCTTTCCATCTTGAACAGAAACCACAGAAATATCACTTTGAAAACTTATCCCTGGCAGAGTTATCTGTACCATAAAAAAAGGCTGCTTGCATTAAATTTTCCCCAATGCTACCTGTGATTATTACGATGTTGTCCTCAGGTGTCCAAACTATTTAAGTTGTTTTAACAGCTTAGCTCAATCATTCTATCACACGCCTTACTTAGAAATATATAAATATTTTCAGAAAGAATAGTTTTCAAATTAAAAACACGGACAAACAGGATAATCCAAATGGACTTTCATGGAAAGTAGGAATCCTGAAGGGTAAAGCTTTTCTGAGCAATAATAGTTTCCTTGCAGCAGAAGCCACTTTATAGCAAACCCTTAACTCTCACCAGAATGGGGTGGTGGTGGTGACTACTAGAAATCCCAACCCTTTGCTTCAAAGTTAGTTTTCTTCCCATAAGAGTCTACATAAAATATTCTCTGGATTTAGTCCCACTGTTTCTTAAAAAAAAGTAAAACACTAACTTGATCAATCATGCACACAACACTAGGCCTAGAGCACACCCAAAGCTTCTTTCCAAAGGGGGCAAAACAGCAATAACTCCCAGGTCAGCTCAGGAGACTTCTCACCATCAGGCTTTTCTGTGGGGAAGGAATGTATTCAGAAACAAAACCAAAAAAATTGCTTTTGAGAAATGGAATTGTGTCCATTAGATACAACTTTTCAGGAGAATGACTTTTTGCACAAAGTTGGAGTTTAGCTATTAGTGATGACAGACTCTTCTGAAATATGAAATAGACTGTCAGCTCTCTATGGTGAAAGCAAACCTTCTGGTCCAGTACAAAAGACAGCAAACACATATGGCTAAGCCTGGCTCTGCAAACACAACTGATTTGCAAAGCCTCTCCCCAGTTCCGAGCCATGTGAATGAGCTGAAACCCTGTGCCACTTTCCCAGAACTGATCCTACCAGGCTGCTTTTAAGTTTAATCCCTTTTGAAGACTATGGCAGAGAACAGGAGAAAGGCTCTGCTTTATGCTTTTCAAACACCTTCCCTCGATTTTCAGAAAGTACTTTATGAACATTAATGTGCCCATATCCAGATAAGGAAAAAATTTAATAAGCCTAAATAAATAACTTTTACAAAATCCTTCCAGCTGAAGCTGGTGTCCACTAACTGCAATCACTGCCATAACACCAGCCAAGAGATTTTCTATTTTTCTGTCTCAAGACAGAATACATAATGACAAGAAATAGCTGAGAAAGTGCATTCTCATGAGGGGAGAAAAATAATGGATGTGGGTGTGGGATGTAGCACCATACTTGAACCTCTTGTATCTCATCTCATTTCCTACTCCTCCAAAATAAAGACACAAAACAAAACCCTCCTGCCCTTCAAACATTACTTTTTTCCTCACATATTGATAAACTGACTGTAAACTCAGAGTTACTATTCCATTATGCAGTTATTCCAGTGGAGTTATGTACCCTGTAACCGAAAGACTCACACGTTCATGAGTTTGAGAACTCATGAATTTAAATTACGTGAAAGACATTACACAGTTTGACAGAAATTAAACTGCAAATAGAGAAAACACAAGACCTGTTAAATTCAAAATTTTCTTTTAAAAGGAAAATATTCATAACTCCAAATTTAAAGTTTGTTTTTAAAAAGCAATTTCTATATTTAAATAAAAACCTCAGAAAAGGCTAGTTTGAAAAGATTGAAGTGTAAAATAATTAAACATATACAAAGTAAAACGCTTCTTTTACTGCAAAGCCCATCTTGTTTGAGGAGTTCTCCTTTTCAATAATCAGCCATATTAAGAAATCAATTAATTTATCAGAATGCCCCATCATGCTTTGAATCAAAAGGCATGTCAGGTGCATATAACCTTATTCTTTCTTCAGAAAATTTTAAGGTTGATAATGATGATGCTAAATTCTTCCTGTGCCCACAACTAAAACACACATAAAATTCTTTTCTTAGCAGCCTGATGAATTCAGAAAACATTTAATTTCCAGAATCCAAGCCCCAATACTATGATAAACAAAGAGAATGGTGAGTGTGTGGGGGTGTCCCCTTGCTAATTAAAACCTAAAGTACCTTGGTGTATTTGAGGATGAGGGAAAAAACAGTGAGGAAGATAATTCTTCAAGCTCCCAAAGCATATAATATTACAATTTATTTTGTTTACTACAGGATAGGTGATATAAACCAACACTAAGTGGCATTGTCTCCTTTTTGTTGTTAATGACAATTACTGAATCTAGGCACTGCATTTTCAAGAAATAACACTTGGCATCAGGATACTTTTTGGTTTTTATTCACTGGTTTTCAAGGTTAACAGCTAATAACCCAGAATAAGTTAAATTATGCACTTAAGATTAATGGTATTGAGGGGAAAGTATAACAATTTAGTGCTGCAATCCCTCCTGGGATAGATGGGTGAATGAACACAATAAAAGCATCCTGCCAGTGATCCTTGGGACACACAGACACACATGGTACCAAGAAGTGACTTTTCCAACCTTGGGCTTTCCCTGAGGAATAAAAGATGGTCAGAACAGACTATATTCATGCACAGAACTTGCATTCACCTCTACACTTCAGACCATTTATCCAGTAGTTATCAGAGATGGCAATCCAGTGCTACTGCCCTCAACAGCACAGCAAGGACCTATTGCAGCTTTTTTTTATGACTAGCTGAGCATGCTGTTTCAGTAATTCAAACCAAATAACATTTTGCTCAAACAAATTTTGAGTTTGACAGAAAATTCAAAAGCCTGACGCAAAGAAGTCACATGATTTTTACTCACTTTACTCCTTGAAATCCATAAATACTTCAAAAATGCTGTCACACCAAAAGAGCATGATAAAGTTCCATATTCAGCCACCCATGAGCTTGCCTCCCCTATTAAGTTTATCTTATCTATTGAATGTATTAAGCCAGAACCACGTCAAAGCAGACATTTCAAGAACTCTGCATCATGAATTTCCCCAGTTCTCTCTGAGGAGTGAGAAGCTACACAAACCCAAAGAAGCCAGCCAATTAACATTCCATTTAGGATGATCTTGCTCTGTTTTGCAACTGTGATGTATTTGAGCTATTTATATCAAGCAGCTCATTCACTAGCGTATCCATTACTAGCAGATACTTGTTTTCCTTCTTGTTTCATTACTATTTTGCAGTGAGATTGCTGGTAGCAGCACACTGTGATCCTGCTGAGAACACCCACATGCTCGCTGTTCTATACAGTTGCTTCTGTAAAAGACGTAGACTTGCCTAAAATTCAGCTCAGGAAATAAATGTTAACAAGTTGTCATTCCTAATTCTTGCCTTCAAGGGGATCTTAGAACATGGACTTGACAGCTCACTAGTTATGCTGCACTGAGATCCCTTTATGTAATATCACTTATTACTATTAGAACCTTTAACCAAAAAAGACAAAATAAGCATAATTTCTCATTCCTGGGATATTGAGAACAAATCTCCTTATGCTCATACTTCTTTCAAATATGCAGAAATAGCTCTGTAAAAAGAGGCCAATAAGAAGATTTGTGTATGTATTTTTATCATTGCATAATAAGTTTCACTCTACAAAGTCATTTTTAGTGAAGGAGCTGATATAGAATAACTAGAGAATTTAGAAGTCACTCTCTGGCTGAATCCACACTTCATGTAGAACTACCTGGAGAATGACCAAAAGCTCTTCACTCTATTTCTGCTCATGATGCCATCACAGGAATGGGATGAGCTCCCCAGCTGAGCTGGGTGAACTGCAACGGTGTGATTTGCTGCTGGCTGTGATCTACAAGGAAAACTAATGAACATAATGAAACCACACGTATTCCCTGCTATTCACTGCATAAGGAATGGAAGTAATTACTTTCAATTTCTGGTCACTGCTAGCACAACATACAGGTCCTTGAAGATTGCAGACTCATTCTTATGCTGCATCAGCCTCACAGAGGAACGTGGGCACATTATCATTTGAAGAGGCCTAACAATGGTCGGGGGATATATTCAACTGCTACTTGTATATCTAATAGGCACATTGTACAGCATCAATAGATGAAATTGTTCACATGCTTTTCTGTGAATACAAATACACTACTAGCGAGAATGTCAAACAAATTAGAGCTGAAATAACACTCGATACACAGAAAAATGAATAGGAAGGACATGAACCACTCACAGAATAAAATGGACAAAGTAATAGAATTTGTAAATGTAAATCTGCATAGTGAGCATTATACTTAAAGCCTCTAAAATTACTGGCAGCTGGGAGCACTACAGCATAAGTTTGCTTAGCTCCCCAGCAGTAGCAGAAAAGCACTACACTGCTGTTCATGAATTCTCCTGTAGACTCAGAACCAGCACCAATGGCATCTGGAGGGATAATGCAGAGCCCTCTTCAGCTGAAGGGTGTCTTGGTTTGATGCAGGAATGGAGTAGAATTCTTTGGAGCTTTCAAAAGGGCCCAAAATTCCTGAAAGGAAAGCGACTAATAAACACCACAGAAGTGATCAAAGACATTGTTGGCTTTGTGGTTGACTTAGCATTATGTGAAAGGATCTGACAACTCTAAGTGGTTTATAGCAGAATTATCTGCAGTGGCAAATTAAGATCCAATACGAAAGAAGTCTGCAGGGAAAGAGAGATCCCATAGTCAGAATCACACCAAGTAGTGCATCAGCACATGTACCACCCCACCTCAGAAGAAGACTAACTTCCCCCTCCATAGATTCCCTGTTTCAATTGACAATGCCCTATAATAACAATTCTTGTTCCTAGAGAAAAAAAAATTAAATCAGTAGATCTCCACCTCTTCCCTCTCACTATTGTGTATTTACTACTAATATCTATAAATTGTATAAATATGATGGCTAATGCTAGATTTCAGACTGGAATGTCTTGCTGTGGGTTCATCTGAACCCAAACTGCTCTCTCTACCCAAGCCATAAACCTCCAAGGCTCAGCACTTGGTCATGGAGATACATCCTGGGATCTTTGTACTGAAGTAATCTATTGAAAGACGGTGAAAAATTCAGTCTAACATGCAGAGTGTTCAGTAACAAAAGATGTTCTTCAAATCTCTAAAATTTGGAACAAGTGTTGAAAGTCTTAATCTTCAGTTGTAAAATTCTTAAATACAACAGCAGAGCAGGACAAAAAATTATCAGAGAATATAATACAGGAGAAACTAAGGATGTAAAACTTGAAGAGTTTAGATTTGAGTAATGAAAGTAAAATGTAAAAGCATTAGGTCATTAATAGAAGTTGGTTTTTCTCCATTTGTAGTCTACCTTTTTAAGCAAACAGTTTTGAGGATAAAGACAATGGGTGGCAAAAAAACTCAATCCATAATTTTGTACCAATCAGAATACATATACATATTTAAGAACCACTTAATCTGAAAAACAGGTACTTTTCCTGATGAGATTTTTAGACACAACCACTGCACTTGACAAGAGGATATCTAGTGGTAGTAGCAGCTGTCTTGCAAAACTAATCATTTTGTGAGAGATCTTCCCCAGGATCTGGTTAAACCAATGATCAAATAACTCATTTTAAAAATTAGTTAGCCTACCACGTTCTACAAGCTAAACTGCATCAGGGTTTAGAGATCCAGACATTTGGTTCAGCTTCAGGTATATGTTATATGAAATGCTCTGACAAGCCAAAAGTTTGTAGTCTGGTAGCAAAAAGGAAAAAAAATGTCCAAGTCCTATACAAGCATGCTAAAAATGAAGCTTGGATTCTAATCTGGAAAATAAGAGACCAACATATAAAAGTTAACACTATTGAAAAAGCCTGATCTGAATGGAAACTTTGTGTTTCAAATGAGAACCTTATCCACTTCCTCCCTTCGCTATCCAGATCCTAAGATGATGCACTAGCATGGCAAACTTAGTTAATCAGGCTTTAGGATGTAAAATCCTAGCTGACCCCTCCCTTCGAAGGACAACACATCTAACCCTGCACAAATCTTTAAAAAAGACTCCCTACTCTACCTTCTTAGGGTCTTACTCATGCTGCCATCCTGTGACAAAAAACAGTAAACGCAAGAAAAAAGTTCCCCAGAAAAATTGCAGACCATTATCAAAACACTTCTGAAATTCTTTCCCATTTTTTGAGCTTGGAAGAAAGTCTTGCATTAAACATAAAACTTCAAAATACAATGCCTTAAAGGGCTGTGTAATTGCTTCACCATTTTCACAGTGATAAACTGACACTTCTCCTAATCTCTATTACAGAAATTGTCACAAAAAGGAAGAAAAACTACTAAATAGGTCAAGCTAATAAAAGCTTATTATGGCTCCAGTGTGACTTTATTTTTGTCTGCTGTAACAGTGGAACAGGTAACATTTCCTTGAAACACCTTGCCTTGTGGCAGAGTGTCAGGAGATTAAAATGCTCCTCCAGACTTGATGAAATAAAGTACCATAAAACACGAAATGAGATGGAACTGGAAAATCCCCATGTTAGGCTGAGCACTCCTGAAGACAGAAGCACACAAAGAGTTACTGCAAGTCAAAGCTTAACTGAATATTCTCAAGGTGTTTTAATTATTCCTAATAGTAATAAATCCCAGAAAGAGAGTTTCATGAGATTTGGGTTGCTTTTTTTCTGTGTTGACCAAGTTTATTGTGTGAAACAGGACAAGAAATTTTTTTAATAGTGTATATCATAGATGCAAGACGTTTAGGCTACTTCAGAAATTATGAAGGGTTTGTTTATAAAAGCTGATACAAGCTAGAACCACTAAAAAATTCTGCCTTGAACATGGCACTGGTTAAAGAGAACCTCCTGAAGGGTGAAACCATTTGCCTGAAAATTTGCATCCTCTTAGGAGGAGGCAGAGGAAGGCAAATTATCCTGAGCAACCCAAGCAGATTAATAAAATGGTAGAAAATGAAATATTGATCAGTCTGTACAAGGAGGTATTTTGCCTGTTTGCAATTATTCTAATTTGCTTGTTAATATCTACTGCTTATTATTCCACCCAGGTGAGAAAGGCTCAGTAGAGAGATATGTAAGAGAGAGGAATCTGAACACAGGAACTTTTCAAGCAGCTCACCCAGAAAGAAGCAGGGCTGAAGTGGGTGGGAGGAGGAGGGGTTTGTCATTAATTTGATTCCAGGTATGAAGGCTTAAACTTAGTGAATTCCAGGTAAGGATCTGCTCATACATCAAGTGTGGCCTGATTGAAAGCTGTACCCCAGTGATTCCTTGCTGGGATTATTAGCCAGTAAAACCAAGATTCCCAGTGTGACTTCATACCCTCTGGCACTTCTGCAGTTTATCTTTTACTATCAGACAACTAACTAAAAGATAGCTGTATACAAGAGGGGTACATTTTCCATTGGAAAGAGGTAAAAAAAGAAAAGGGACTGAACTATGCCTACACAAAGCAGTAAATACTACTGTTGTCTTACTGCCATTCCCAGTTCCAGAATAGGAAAGCTGAGGAAATGAGCACCCAAGCTACACTAATCCTCAGAAACACGTTTGTCTACATGTCTGACACAAAACAGGCAGCATACATCAAAAAAGATGGGATATGTCATTAAAAAATCTCCCTCTGATTAAAGCTTTAATCTTAGTTTTATTAAAGTTTTAATCAAAAATTACTTCCCTTTGAGAAGTCGCTTTATATTCTGTTTCAAAAGCATTTGCAGCAAAGACTCGTCAGAAGGCAGCTCAGCAGAGTCAGGGCAAGGCATGATCACCCATGTTCATGGTTGGCTCCCAGGCCAACCTACAAACTCCATTTCCAGCTCTTTTCCACTCTTTTCCCTCTGAGGTGAGCTACACCTGAAACCTTAGCAATAACATGTTTCCACAAGTCAAGTTATCAACAATTTTCCGTTTTACTTGGAATTTGTTTAAACTGCACCAAATAAAGTGAGAGCTTTTTATACCTACACCCCATAAAAACACACTGGGAATTGTTTTAACATCTAGATTTTTTTCTATTTTTTTGCTCTTTATTCCTGAACACCTGACACAGCAACAGCTCTGGGATATGTAGTTCCCTAGACAGTAGCCAAGAACTACTAAAATTCCACTTCTACATGGGACTTGAACATCGTTTAAGTACCAAATTGCTACTTTGTCTAATTGCTTATAAAATTTTGGTTAAAAACAAAAATAAACCTCAAACAAAAGAAACACACACCAAAAAATAACTAGGTAATGCTAAAATGTCAGTCACAGTACGGTCTGGGCAAATCAGATGTCCTTGGGGGTGTTGCTTATTTTTTAACTTCATTCTTTTTAATTTTCAAGTATGCAACAACTTTATGGTAAGGAAGTTGCAAAGGATACTTTTATAGGCAAAGGATCTTTTTCTTTCAAAGGTCAAGAAAGAATCCAGAAGATATCCTACCCAAAAGAAAATAAATAAATAAATCCTACTCTTGGAACATCAGACAAGAGATGGCTTGTTTAGGACAATGAACAATGGTATCCAACTACACCTACTGCCTTCCTGCTGTATGCCTCTGTTTCATAATGCACAGCTATTAATACTTATATAGCACAACACAGTAAACCTCTCTTCATAATTTCTCCACATTTCAAAAAGCCAGAGTAAGGAGGGTTTTTTCATGCCTGGACAAACACCACCTGCAATACAACTTGCTGCAGTGCTTAGGTATTTTTATCTCTGCACAGGTAGAGCAATCCCTGAATGTATAATGAATACATTGGGAGGGGGGAATCTGTACAGGTTTGTTGTTTTTTTTTTTCTTATCAGCCTTCTTCTTGTTCTCCTGGTTAACATGGTCATCCAGGCTACAAAAATAAAAAAAAAAAATTTACCCTGTAAACCTGATCCAGACTTGGATTCTTATCACAATTATACATTATGATTTCTAAGGGCTATTTACACAGAGTGAACAAGGAGTAGACAACACAGTAGGTAACTCATTAGTGATGAATTTCAACATCTCAGACAATAAGGTGTATTAAAATGGTTCTGTATCTCTTTTATCTAACCTCATAATGCTTCATACAGTTACACAATACAGTTACATGTAATGCAAGTTTTTTCTGAGATTTTGGGGAGTTTTGTTTTTTAAGGACGGCATATGTTTATATATATACACTACACATCTCGTAAAATCTATCAACAGCAATGAAAGAAAAGTTAAGATGGAACAGGTAAATAGTCCCAAAAAATGGAGTTTTAAACATGCAATCAAAAAGTCATAAAACTACACAAGTGCTGCTGTTCCCCCTTTCTAGCACAGTAGTTAGCCTGCAGCTGTAAAATCCTATAAGTAAATGAAGGCAGTTGCCATTAAAAAACAGCCAACTGGATCAGTTTCTTTTTGCAACTGTAGCAAATCATGACCTTGAGCTGTTTCATGCACTATGAACAAGCAGAGAATAATTTACACTTTCCAAACAAAATCACATTCTACAAGCAAGGAGAAGTTCTAGACTAACAGCAGTCAAAGCCAGAGGGCATTTCAGAGGCTGAATGACACCAGCACAGAGAGAGGTCCATGTTAACAAGTGATGGGCAAAAGGAAACAGCCTCAAGTTGCACCACAAGAGGTTTAGAGTGGATATTTGGAAAAATTTCTTCACTAGAAGGGTGGTCAAGCATTGGCACAGGCTGCCTAGAGAAGTAGGGGAGTCACCATCCCTGTAAGGATTGGGAAACCATGTGCCATGGCTAGCTTTTATATTTTTCACAGGTAGGTATTGGGATATTTCTAAGACCTGGGAAGGTATTAACAGCTTTATTATACATGTATGTATACTAAAAATTTTAAGTTAATACATAGGAGTCAATCTGAAAACAGGATTAAACAAACTGTATTATAAAAAAGCTAATTATCAAATAATATCAGAAGTCTGAAGCAAGGACAGAGCATTGGGGGAGTAGGGGGGAAGGAAATTAAATGTATCAGAGAATAAAAATAAACGCTTAAGGCAAAAGAGATGTTGTATATCAAGCCACTCATTAAAAAGAGAAAAAAGCAATTCCCTGTACGTGACACAAGGACAGAGAAGAGTTAGTGTCACAGAAGGGTTGCCAGCTCCTGTGGGAGGCAATGAACAGAAGAATTAAGTGCATATTTTGAAATCAGTAGGTGAGAGAATCTTATTTTTTGTTCCCCTACAAGAAATGGGATTCTATTCCAGTCACTTTTCCTTTTAGGCAATTAAAGAAGGAAACAAAAGCCATCTTTCAATTGTAACCTCCTACCCACCACAGAGAAAAAGTAGAAATCGGCGAAGTACATACACCTTTGCAGTAAAATAAATTACAGCTTGACTTAATGTGAAGCCATCAAGAAGATTTATAATTACTCTTCATATTTAAACCATAACATTTTTCTAGTCAAAAGAACATTGCCCCCTCAAACATTCTCCATCTCTTTTCCAAGAGAATATGGTTTCATTACAGATAACAGTCTCATTACTGTGTATGACTATTGTGAATTTAAAAGAAAACTACCAGATTGCAGATCCAATCTTTTTGTAGTTTATACAATAGTCAGCATTCCAAGAACTGGTTTAAAGGCTTGCAAGGCAGCACACAGTCACAGCAGATACAGACCTGCTCATATATCCTAAATATATGTGGATTTCTTTTTTTTTAACCTTAACTACCTGCCAGTCAACAGCAATTCTTTTCTTCTTTACATCATTTCTCATCAGCAGAGATGATTTTAGCCCTACACTCCCAACACAGAATCTGCTATTCTTTGACAAAAATTGAGCTACACAACACTTCAAGCAAGTACTTTTCATCAAAGGCTACCAAAAAACAACCTTACTTCAGGCATAAGGCTACTGCAGAGGTGCCACTCACATCACCAAGTGAAGTGACTCCCATCTGCACTCACCTTAATCAACCCTGAACTGTTGTGCATTCAAATGTTATGGTAATTAGTTTACTTTCAAATGAGATTGAAATAACAACAATCCTGCAGCCACCTTGTTTTCATTCAAGCTCCTAAGCCTTTGGAAACAGAAGCTATAAATGCCACATAGATGGTTCTTTCTCTTGACAGCATTGCTATATATGCAAAATTACAGATAATTGACCTGTTCAGTCAACTAGATCAATCACTCATCCATGCCTCCTTGTGATATTTGACCCCATTGAAAAAATAACAATCCTACAAAGCAAAGAGGACCACATCTATTAAAACACACCCCACATAAGCAAATTTTGCACACAAGTTGCCATCAAAACTTTTTTAAGCTGCAGATAGAAAACAGAACTTTCCACATCCTTATACACATGGAAGAAGACATATCAGAAATGAATTGCTTAAAGGTTAATCACCAGGTCAGGGTGAAACTAGAACTGCAGGATTTTTGAAGGCTTTGAAAGCAGGAGAATCATTTAATTCAGTTTAATGGCTGCACTAGACAATGAACATATCAACATTTCAGCTAAGATGGGAAAGAATCATCTCTGCCAGCTTACAGTTATTCTATAATGTTGAAAAATTTGCTGTGAGTGAGGATGTTCAAGCAAAGCAAGCCACAGTAGAGTCTGCCTGGATTTGTTGTCCTTTCAGTCACATCAGAAAACCTTGGGCTTTTACTAGACTCTGGAGAGGAAGATACCCAACAGGCAGAGGATTTATGGGAAGAATGGGAATTCTGTACTTTTCAAGACATTATTATCGAGGTTGTGCATTTTACTGAAGATTCTTGAGAAGAGCTGAGTTAGCAGCTGGTTTTGTCTGACAAATTATGTTCAGAATAATTAGAGCTTTCAGTAATTCGACTCCTGTATATTTATAAACCAAGATAAATAAGCAGCATGCAATGAGATAAATATGGTCTACATGAATAATACTATACACTAACACTTGAATTATTCCAACACAAGTATAGGTCCCAATCCCTCATACCATGCTGTGTTCTGCCATCGTTTTTCAGACAAAATTCCCCAGACATCTTGCAATGCTGAGGAGTTCTACTGAACAAATATATATCTACATTAATAACGTGCTTAAGGTGGACTGGACAGGAGTAGTGCCAATTTATGAAGGTAGATGAACTATATTCCTGTTACACTGGGGTTGTACAGAATACAGGACTTTGGCAAAGCAAGCTACAATTTTTTTTAATGTTTAATCATTCCAATTTTAGGCATCTGAGAAGCAAAATACAGAAGTCAGAATTATGTCATTACTAAACTTAGTTTAATTTCAGATGCCTTTCCTGGACTGAAGTTTCCATTGATTAGCATATAATTTCAGCTTAATTTACGTCTTGGCAAAAGTTTTAAATCATTTGGTACACATGCACTCCAAAAATACTAAGCTTGACCTTCTATACCTTATATATTTTTAATATGAATGTTATTCATTTAATAGATTTGTCAAAAATAATCACCAGAACACACATATTGCCTGAATTTCCTACAAATGTATTTATTCTCCAAGTGTATTAAGCTGCAGCGAAAAAAAAATAACATTCTTCATTCTGCTGCTTTGCTCCCAATGTATTCCATTCCTCTTCATTTTACTATCTTTATGTGTCCCTGATCTCACCTTTAGCTGGGTTTTGAGCCTGCAGGAGCTTCCTGATGCTGACTCCTGTCTGCAAAACTTGCCTCCCCCTCCCTGACAGAATTTCTCTTTGGTTTTCAGGGAATTCTGTCCCTCCCACCCCATTTGCTGCACATGCCATCCAAGGTACAACCCAGAATATTGGCTGTCACTGGGGAAACAACCACCCTCTCCTTCCAATAATGTTCACAATGTATAAAGTGCACCAGCAGGTCCTAATCTATTTATTCTTCCTTTCAAGGGTTAATACACCATACATTAATGAAAATATTTTAACAGCAGCTGTATTTGCATAGCCTTCCCCCATTCTTAGGTATAAAAGTATTACTGAGCTACTACTCATTTCATTTCTGCATAATTTTCTCAGGTAACCAGATCCTTACTGCAGCATTATGATTACAGCTGCTAAAGGTACAGAAAAATTACATTAATGGTAAAAATTTCCAAAGGAAAAAAGCAATGACTGTAAAGAAGTGGGAGTAAAGAGAAGGATAGAATGACAAAGAATGCATGAAAATAAATTTCTATGGTAATTGAAATATAGACAGAAGTAATCAGATATTCATTAAACAATTAATAAAATTGATTCTCAATTTAGCTGGATTTAAAAGTTGTGAACTTTACTCTTTCCAGAGTCTTATTGGCTGGATCATATTTGGAAGAAAAGCAGAAGAGATCAGAAAAGGTCTGAAGGATCTAGACAGGCAAAAATAGTGCAGAGCTGTAGTTATGTGGGAAATGGATAATAAGAAAGATGTACCAGCATGGAAAAAAATTATAAGGGAAAGAAGAAAAGGTTTGCAAATTTGCAAATTAGTTTCTGATATTAGCAGAGCATATCACCTTGTATTCAAAGCACAGGAGGGATTCATTCTCTGACAAGAAATGGTTCAATTTCACTTGCCAGCACAAAGCCATATGGAGATTTATTGCCAGCTACAGGCACCAAGTATCAGCAACAAGAATAAGTGAGTTTCTATCAATTTTGTGTTTATTCAGGACTGTTACAGGAAACCATTTATCCTTTCAGTAGTGCAAGAAGTTATATTTAAACAGTGTGTGAAAATTAATGCTTTGTAGCTCTCAGAGCTGCTCCATTCCATTCCACTTCCCTTTATTTCCACATCCATATGCTAAGGGTGTTCTTCACCAGCCAATTCCCTCTGTATGCTAAACACTCCACAAAGAAGCATTGCCCCTAATTCCAACTCATCTCAGAGTTTTAAAATTTAAGGATTTACTCGGCCCATTTTACATAGAAAATTAGGAAAAGATGCCTCCAGCTGGGGAGAGGGGGCAGTTCTGCTTGCAGTTTTATTTTTCAATTTAAGGTTTCTGGCATCCTGCATTAAATCAATCCTACCACCACTGCATGCACCAGGTTTGTCTGTGTGACACTACAGGTTAAATTAGCATTGTGCTTAAGTGCATTGAGTTCTGGCCACCAAGCAGGCAGGACCTATGTAGAGCATCAAGAAATAGTTATCACTGTCCTAGGATAAAAAACAGACATATCTGTACATATAAAATTAGAGTTGACCAGCAGGAATTCTCCAGTTTTTTTTCATTCACACACCACTCCCTCCCCAAGATTTTAATGGAAAATTTCAGGGCAATGTCAGAATTCATCCCTACTTTTACTGCAAAACTGCACTGCAGTTTGTAATGAGAGTGGAAGTATGAAATATGAAGTTAAGTACCCAGATTTTTTTTGGTTCATGCCATCTATAATATCATCTTTCTTGTTGTACTTTGATGAAGAAATGGCAGAAAACATTATAAAAGGCACAGTGTGCATAGGGAGTAATAAATCTGCTGGATGCAGATAGTCAATGGCTGCAAGTCATAATCTAAAGCTTTGCTCTTAGCCTCCTACCAGTTTTCATTATCAGTGAAAATTGCTATTAATGTAACACGATAGCATCATGTCCAAACAGCTCGGCACTCATACATTTCATGCAGCTGTCAGAAGATGATAGACATTTAGCTTCAAGGTAAAGCCAAAGTTTGAATGTTCCTGCCTTTTATCTTTGAAGCTTTGTTACTTTAGAAGATAATTATCTAATTTTGTGACCAATGATGTGTTCCCAACACATCAAATTTTAATACCCATAATACAGATTTTTTTTTTATAATGTTTTGGAAGTTAGCAATTTTAGATAGCTTGACACAAAATATTCAAAGTATATTGAATAGCCAAGCATTAAAATGGGACCTGGAGGAACAATAGGAACACAGCATGCTGGGGCCCTGACCAGAGTTTTCATAATGCATTCCAAATAGCATTTTCACAGTGCTTGTACCTAACAGGCTACAGATATTATGACTGCATAATTTTGATTCCTGCTTTTTAGGAAAGCAAGTCAAATCCTTGTTTGTGTATAAAAGCACAAAGAAATCCCTTGACAGCTACTGTAGAATAAAGTGAAAACAGACAATAAGATATAAAACCTTCTGCCAGCTGACAGATTATTTCTGTACAACACTAAGTTCACTTAAGATACTGGGGGTGATAAAGATAGTAAAAGAAATGGCTAATAAAGCAACTGGGAGCTAAATGGCTTGTCTTAGCCCTCGATTAGAAAATAAATTCCTGTGTTACCATGACAAATTAAAAAGTCTTCTCCTATTCATGCAATCAACTAAGTGGAAACTACTCTTGAGACTTCATAATTATAAGAAGAGTTACATATTGCTATTGTGAGTGATAAAAAGCCTACCTGAATATCAAGCAGTAGAGAGCTCTGTTTAAGACTCTATAAAGCTACTGAGAACTATTCTAAAACAATAGGTCGCAAAAAGCATTGAGACCTGATGAAGCAAGTTAAAAATGCCAGAACATTGTCTATGACCAGGGCCCCAGAGATGCCTGTCATGACAAAGTGCTGTGCCTTCCCATGCCTTCCAGGAGATCATGAAGATGATGAACCAATGATATTTATGGAGGTAGAAGTCACACACAGCAGTCAAATCAAAATGGGAATTTCCAGCTCAAGTAACTTCTTGTCCAGGCTGGAGAAAAGCATGGGAACCAAAGAGGTTGTGGTACAGCTGTCCTTGAAGGTTTTGAAGATCACACTCAAAGACCAAAGGAATCTGCACTGATTTTAGCTTTGATCCCACTTTGAACAGGAATCAGAGTTAAAGATCTTCTAAATCCTGCTCCAGATTTAATTATTCCATGATTCCAGAAATTATGACAGAATTCCACAGTGGAAGACAGCAAGACTTCGTATTAAGTGGATGATGAGGGTTGCTTTCCCGAATCAGTTTTGCCAAGTCATTAGTGTCAAACACAAAAGTCTCAGTGCTTAGGGTACAATCAGAATTTTTTAATTCCGTACCACTATATTCAGAAAACATTAATCAGAGGAGATCTACTCAGCTCACATGTTGTAGAGGAATGGTGTCAACAGGACATGTAATTCATCACCTGCACAACATTCAGGGAATCCTGTTAAACCCACATTTTGAGTGCAGCAAGGGAAAACGTTTTATGAAACTATTAGAAGCTCAAAAGCAACTTCCATCCTTTTCTAAAAACAAAGAGGAATGCTTCATTACTGTCAGTCAGACATATGAGAAACTTAGCAAATCAACAGTCAACAGGATCCACACATGAAACCCTGACATTCTGAATCAATTATACACACACACTTCTCACATTAGATCCCAAATCTTATGATCCAGATTAAGCCACCTTATAGTTTGATTTGTTAATGGACCTGAAAACAACTCTTTCCTTCTTTTTACTTTCTTAACGTTGGTGCTCTAAGACCTCAGTCTAGTTTGAAGGATAATTAGTAACAACTATCTCTAAGTACCTCCTGTACTACATAATTATTTATGCAAAACATTTGGCATAAGGATCAGAAGAAAACATTTCTCTATAGAAAATATACTCATTTAAAAACAAAAAAGATTAAAATAAAAGATAAATAAGGGGGGGTTCAGAAGGAGACAGGGAGAGAAACAAAGACAGAAACAAAACATGCCAAGTTAAAAAAAGTAAAAGCAAGACAAAGGAGTAAGAACAAATACTTTGACAAAGAAAACACCTTCTAAAATTTTATAAATTTTTTATCACATCAGGTAAATGTATTGGTTGAGGTCATGACGGTTCTTTCAAGAATCTTGACAGAAAAAATGGTTGGAAGAAGTCACCTGTCAAACTTTCTTTTGATGAAGAATCCCTACCAGAACCTATATGCTCTGAAGACTCTATCCAACCAACCAAACAGGCTCTACCTAAAGTAGTGCAAGTAATGCTTCAGCAAAAGGGTTCTTGAGAATAGCAACAGCTAGGAACAAATTTTATCAAGTATCAACAGTTGTTGATAACAAAGCACTGGAACTTGTGGCAGGAACATAAGGAATAAACTAGGAGTTTACATCTAATTATTTCCTTCTTGTTCACTGGGACATCCCAGTGTCTTACAAGCCCCATGAGGTCCCATTATGAACTTCACAGTAACATTTCACATAAGAACACATTGGAACACCTTGAAAACCTTACCCTGCTGATATCTTGTGGTTGTTGGACCTGAAGTCCAACAGGAGATGATGTGAGCAGCCTGCATCTTTTTCCAACAAGTTCAGTCTATTATAATTGATATACTTTTTCCTCTATAGTAAAATGATCTTTTAATAGGATCATTTGACTGTGTGCTTATAAGAGGAGGGGGAAACCAGCAAGTCTTCATGCAGCCTGGCTACCCTGTACAGCACTGGCAACTGTGCTTTATAACCTGTCTCTGCTCTGGAACTTGAAGGACCCCCCAGCTGTGCCTTAAGGAGATACAAGACACAAAGATGAATACAGACATCAAAGAAATACAATTACCGTTATTGCTGATGGTGCAAAGTAAAAGATGTAGCTCATTTTCCTAACATAAGACAGTTCAAACATCCACGTCATGGCCAGTAATGCTCTGAACAGCCAACATGCAAGAGTTCTGCACTATTCCAGGGTTTTCTCTCACTAAAATAAAAATTTTAAAATCAAATTGATATTGGGAAAAGGTTAGTTCTTGTGTTTAAAGACCAGTTCTTGTTCACCTGCCATGGATCTAGAAAATAAATTTCTATTGCCATATTTTTGATAAGCTGGATGCAGCACTGTACACTCCTGTGTGAATGATTGTCTTGAGCAACCAAAATCCCCTCATGTCTTATACTGTTGTCTTTAAAACCACTGTACTGCTTATCATTTATTACATGGGTAACTTTACCTGGAAATTCCTGGGAGACCTGAGGGCAGGATACCTTCAGAAATTCTCTGTCTCTGGAATTCATCACTTCTGGAAAGGCTGCCAAGACCCTTATCAACTTCTTTCCAACTATGACTTTAAAATAAAAGTGTTCTTGCAAAGACTTCTATTTTAAATACAAATCTTTCAATCGTTTGATCATACACTCTAAAAAAGTGCTTCAGCCTTACACAAATTAACTGAGCAGATGTTAAACAGGATCATAAAAACATCCGTGTAATTTTGCAAAAAACATTATATATAAAAAAAGCAAAATGAAACTTCACAAGAACAACATATTAATCATTGTATTTCATTAAAACCTGTCAGTGAAGCTTCTACACAAACTAAAATACCATGTACCCTATCAATATATAATTTGTGTTGTACAAAGTGTTAGCACTTATCAGCAACAAAAAACTGTCCCCTACAGAACAGTAATGACATTTGAAAGTGTGGAGTATTGATTAGCAGTTGCTTAAAAGTGAATCACCACTACAATACACCATCTACTCATGGTCTACATACCTTCACTGTCAAGATAATTTGCATGGAGAGCAGCTCCTCTAACCTTGAAACGCAAGCATTTTCCAATAGAGGATGTGAAAACAAACAACCATAAATGCATTAAGCAAGGGAATTAGCATTCCCTTCCTTTCAAGATCTGATGTTTTCCAGTTGGATTGATGTCTTTTAATATGAAAATTGAGCCATTACTGAAAGTGTAATGCATGTATCATGAACTTACTGAGGACATCTCACATTTCTATGGCATGCTGACAGTAGATCATTTTCACTTTCAGTAATACAAGTAAGAGGATCACACACTTTTTGCAAAATCCAGAAAGACACAGAAGATGCTGCAAAATTGAGTGCTGGTGGAAGCAGAGTGTGGATTCAGCATGGCTTTCCTGTTAGACCAAGTGAAATCTAACACCTGATGATTGATGTTCAAGCAGATTTGACTACATTTTAAAAACTTATCAAAACCAAAAGAATTGTTACTCTCCTGCCATAACATTCAAACAGGAGAGGAGAGTACAAATCACAGATAATTCAAGGTACAGTTCTAGCTTCAGTGAAGAGAAAGAAAATATTCCAATACCTCCAGAAAAGTCAGAACCTTATTACAAAAAAGAAAGCCAAGTTCTCTTTTGTTATGGAGTAAGAGAGAAGTATTCAAAGTTTGATAAGACTGATCTTTTCCTCTACAGATCAACATACTATCTGAAAATTAGCATGGAACCCAGCAGGTTTTCCCACCAAATACATTAGTAGAGTATCAATGTGTTTGATTTTTTTAGATTTTAACTTTATTCAAGAATAATCTTCTACCCAGAAGAATTTACATCTTCATGTCTGCAGGTAACATTAAATACTTCAAAACACATTGAAATGCTCTGTACCTAGTTTGGCATAGGGAATAACTTTGTCATTCATGTAGCCCAAACATCTGTGGAAGTAAGAGGGATGGAGATTCAAGCTCTGCAAGTTCCAAAACATCATTTGCATTAATCATCAAAATTACACTGGTTTAAGATTCTCAGGTGTATATTTATTATATTTGCTAAGGTTTGATTTTAAGTCAGTGCTAGGAGATATTTTAAATAAATCAGATGCCAGGAGTTCAAATTCAAGTGAATTAACTGAATGCAGTTTTTGGTAAGCTCTACACCATTTACCTGGCTGGTCAGGTTTTAAATTTGGGTTGTGGATTAGGTGTCAGGTTTGGTCAGTGGGGAGCAGTGGGTTGTTGCTGTTGGTTTGGATTTTTTTGCAGGGGGTAGTGGTGTTTCTTTTGATGGGATTTCTTGTATTTTTTGATTCAAAGTCATATATTGACAAATTCTACTGATAATTTTTCCCTGTCTCTGATACGAAAAAGAAAACAGTATTAGCTTTTCAGTTTTAGATTTATCAGCTGGCAAAAGTTTAAATTGATACCCAAAAAGTCAGTCCATGCCTATCCTTTAAACTGCAGGTCTCAATCCTACTTGACCCTTCCTTCAAAGCAGTAGTTGCAGTGTCTCAAGAGAAGAAACAGCCTACAAAAACCAAAACCAACATAAGGCTGAATAAAAGAAAGGCAATTAATGTCAAGATGATTGGACTAAACTTGTCTGAGCATTTAAGTCACTATTATACAATTTCAACTAAAGATAGATGTTCTGTATGAATCAGATTCACCAGCTGACTGCTAATTGATCTAAATCACCCTGTATATTCTCTTGGCACTGACATTTCCACAGTTGCAAGAAACCACCAAGATCCAGCACAGCCCATCCTCATCAGGGAGATAAAACACAATCCTGCACCTTTAAAAGCAGGAAGGCTCTCCTGACTGAAAAACCTGCTCTGAGTAAAAACACTGATTTGAGAGCTCCCAACACAATGAAGGATGTGTTGAAAGGAGCAGGCAGAGGCAAACTCCAAACTGCTTCAGAGCAAGGCAGGCAGAGCTTACATAACACCGAGGGCTCCGGCAGACAACTTACATAAGGAAAATCGGAGGGAGCCTTCAACAGCCTCTCGTCAGGAAGAAACCTTTATGGAAGGACCAAGAAATTAAGGGCATTTGCACCCAGAAACCATTCCTATATTTGCAATAAAACAATGTTGACTATGCAGGAGCAAATGAAGGATTACCAAAGCTCAGAGTATTTTTTAAAAAGAGTAGTCTTGTCAAAAGAAACCTGAGAAAGCAAGGACCATGCTGCATTTTCAGACAGACACTGCACTGATTTAAGAAGAGCTTTACAGTATAACAGCATTCCCCAAAGTCTGTTTTTCCAAAACTCTAATTGCAGCAGCTGAAGTGAATATGTTCCTGGCACCTAACCCTTGCTTTGCATCCCATATTTGAAGCCTGGCTTTGCCAGGGGGCTACACTCTCATATTTAGTACAGGAGCATCTAAATACAGAGTGTGTGCAAAAAAAAATCCTAAGTGTCAACATTCAAATGAGGCAGATGTCTTTTGACAGTCTAAGGAAGAAAAAACACCACCTAAGAGAATTAAAATCTGAGTCAATTCTTAGGCCCCAGTAGTATTTGCTAAGTAGGTGAAGAGCATGAATATCTCTACAGCATCAAGAAGTTTCTCCAAATCTATATGACAACCATAAAGCCTCCAGAAGTCAGCAACTTAGGAATAATACTGGCCTGTTTGCTTCTGGATGATTTTTTGTACACTTAATCATCTTCCATCTCTTTGAAAACAATGAGTAGAACATTTTAAAGCGCTAATTTTGCTTAAAAGCTCATCATAATTTCTGAGTATATTTACCAAACTATGATTTCCCAAGAAATTTGCAGCATCCGTTTTCACCTAACGTCAATGTTGAGGAAAGTCATATATCCCAGATACTTCCAGGAGGCACAACAGTATACATGGGTAAGATTATTATAATGAAATAAAATCATAAAACATTCAATTAAGGGAAGCAGTGAGTTTTTTAAAAAATACTTTCGAAAAGCAACAGAAATATTCTTTTGCATCTTTTACAAACTCAAGAGGACACCAGTGCTGGTCACCCATTTGATGTTTGCAGTACATCAAGACTTTAATAATTGCAATAACTCCATCCATGTTCACAACTATAACCTGGCAAAAATTTTCTTTACTGATTATCTCAAATTAACCTGCTCACCGAAATTTCAGTGTGGGTAAAATGACTCTTAATGTGCAAAACATTTGGGCAGTAGAGACTGTCAATCACGCCTCGATGGTGAGCACATCCCTTTGAAAGCAGCGCTTGCTGGGTGTGCTGACAAAATGAATCAAGTAACCTTTACATTAATTCTTCATTTAGCAAGACTGTATTAAGCTAAATGGCACTCCAAAGCAGTTGACAACTGAGGAATCCATACTATCCAGATCCATAACCATACACACATTTTATATCTTCACTCATTTACGGGTGCTTAATTCATAATCAGGAAATGTGGGTTCCTCCGGTAATATCAGAAATCTCACTGCTTCTAAAAGTGGAATCTTGACTTTAAAATGACACGGACTCTGATCACCCAGAGCTCACAGTAAATACCAAATATATTCTTGATGCCTGGCTAGTGGGGAGGGAGAGAGGGGGTGGGAAAAAAGGCATTTGTATTTAGAGCCCTCCTGTGCTGTCACCTCCTTAACTGTTGTGACAACCTCTGTCACTGACTTTGCATGTTGAAAATACTTTCAAACCTAGAAGTTTGGGATGTTTCTATTCACACAAGCTTACAGAAGAAATATACTTTGTAACAATACAAAAAAAAAAACATGCTAAAGTCATCTGTCATCCAGGCTCATTTGCACAATCAACAGCAGGAAATAGCAAGCTTAAATGGACAGAGACATTTGGAATTCAAAATAAAAGAAAAAGCAACAGATATCTTGTAAAAACTACTGTAACCAGAAGGAAAAAAAAATAGACTACATGACAGAGGAATAAGAATGCTCTAAATACCTGTCAAACCTGCGTTTTGTCTTTTCTCTTTCATTCAATAATGAAATACCATAATATAAGCAAGAAAGAAAAACAAAATAGCTCAGAAAGAATATAAACTGTCCACCTTCAAAAACAGGAGCACAGACTGCTTAGTGAAACAGAAAGGATGCTGATGAAAAGGTAAAATGAATAGCTTCCAATTACCTACAATTATAACAACCAATAGGAAGCAATCTTGCTACTTCAGAGGGAAAAAATACATTACAGAAGGGATGACAGCAGCATCTACTATGAGGAAGAGAAGGAGGATTAAGGATTCCATCCTGATTCTTTGTGGATTTTAGCCCAATTGCCAAACACGGTACAGTCCATATTCCTCTGCCTACCGTTGGGATCAGTACTGGGTAGGTTTCATTTCTAAAGCCATTTTTGCGCAAAAATGGCTGCACATGGAGCAGCTCCAAAGTTAAATAAAGATACTTGTTTGTTAAGGCCCAATAAAAAAATATTTTTAATAATACTTGGTCATAAACTAATCAAAACTGAAAGCTCCATCTGCTTTATAAATTTAAGGTGTTCATACAAAAGAGTGACAGTGTAAGACTACACAGACTTTAAAGAATATGAGCTGGAAGTATAATAAATATTGAGTCTCCAGATTTTCAGAATAAAATGAAAGTTTGCCCAACATATTGAAGTGAAGCCATTTAAAGGCCTTGAAAGGCAGTAAGAGACCGCAAATATTTTTGTTCTTAATAGCTCTGTATTTTCGCTTAGTGGAATTCATGGTTTACAGTCCTGGGTATACAAATCTGAGAAAACAGAACCTGCTAAAGAACTCATATGTCTTTAGCAATTACTGAAGCCAGTTGCTTTCATTTTAAAGGGTAGCACAAGCTTTTTATTTCAGCTGCTACACGTACTGTTATATAATTTCACACATATATATAAGCCTTTTGAAATAAATGCTACAAGCTCAAGGAATAATTTCCTTCACAATCAGACAAAAAATAAAATTAGTGTTACTCAGAACTATAAAACCGTGTCTATGAAAATCAGCAGAAATTTAATATATGGGTTGAATGAGTGTTTTTAATCAGTGAACGTCTCAATGTTTTTCCATTTACATATTGCATTTTGAGAATCACATGTTAAATGCCTCAAAATAGCAGTCTCAATCTAACATACTCATCTTAGTCTCTCATAATTTTTTTTGCAACTGTTGTAAACACAAATTGTCTGCAACACAGAAGTTTACTATAGGTTGCATATTTAAATGAAACACAGTCCTTGATAGATACCTAATTCTCAAATCTGCTTTTTCATTACCCTCTGCCCCAATTATGCAGACTTATACCAATTTCTCAAGTTTTTGCTATACTTCACTCCCTTATTACCCAGCTGTGCAGCTGAGCAAGAAGATAACCACATTCATTCCTCTTATCTGTAATGATGTAATACATCTCAGCACTGGGTTGAGATGATTGGGGGAATAATGGGATTGTAAAAACTGCAGAGATGACAAACAACAGTGCAGCCGCCTTCTCCTGATACAGTGAATTGTGTACACACAGCCCAGGGTGAAAACAATACAATATGCACTAATTCTGCTGCTTGAATGAAGTTAACATTTTTCACAAGAAACAGCTGTTTCTGCACAGAACCATCATTATCACAATGCAGCAACCAGACTAAACACCCGCAACCTGGGCTGAAGCCTAGGCTTTGAGAAATAAGTGTTGGAGTTTACTTTCCAATGATAAAAAAAAGTCATCCAAACAGAAAAATATCAGGTTAAGCAAGGACTCTACAAATAGTGCAGTGCAATGCAAAGAGTCATCAGGGACTAGGATGCAATACAAAAATAGATCTTGGACAAAAGCACGTACAGCACTGCTTTCCTGTTCATTTAAAAAATTAAATCTGCCTCCATTTTCTCTGTTAAAACCTTCCTTATTACAACCGAAGAAATCCTTACCTTCTGAAGGAGCTGGGAACCTGAGTATTTGGCTGCAATAGATTTGATCTCTCCACCAAATGCTGAGGCCCAGAGCTTTACACTGGGAAGAAAAAAAAAAAAAAAAAAGAGACAGGAAGAAATGTAATACACATGTCATAGCAAGCAACAGAGACTGTAACAGCTTCAGCTGCACTCCAAAGGATCCAAGCAATTTTGCATTAGAGAGCTCACTAAGGAACCTAAGTGCAGCAAAAAGATCAGTGAAGCTGTACAAGTATAAGCACAAACTAGACCCTGTGCTAAGGTAAGGCCTCTGATATCAAACTACCAACCTGCACCACTGAAATTTAAGGAATTAACTTGTACAGAAACATGCTCTGGCACAACATAACACATATCCATTGAAAGAAAGGCAGCAGATAAAATGGCAAAAACAGTTCTGAACGATGAAATCCCACATGAGAAAGAGTTAACAGCATCAATTTCAGTAAACACAAGCACTTAAAACTCAGTGGCCACACACTCCACCAACACAACGCTCCTACAATAAAATCAAAGTAGTGCCAAGCTCCTTGGAGACAAGCACTTTAAACACAGCTGACAGAGGAGGAAAGGTGCCCTGGAACAGTCAAATATCTGCAATACAAAAACAGGAGAACTTGAGCAGCTGAGTTCTCATCCTTGAGCATGGTCCTGAGAGGAATAGCATGAAAGCACTTACACAGACAAGGGGATCTGCTGCTCCGATCCAACCACATCCACTAAGGCTGTGTTAAAAGCTGTCCAGAAGATAAAGAAAATACCCCCAGAAGCCCGAAGAAGATTCAGGTTCTCTGGCATTGTGCCTCTCTGTGCCTGGAAAGGTTTGGGGAAATTCAAGTGAAGACGAGTTCAGCAGCAGTGGGGTTTTGCTTCTAAAAGCCTCTTTTCTCCCTCTCACCCCCTTCCACTAGAACAACACTGGAAAAGAAAAATTCACAGCTCCATCCTCATTCCTCCAAAGAATGACCCTCCCTGTATAATGGAAGGACCGGACCAGAAGCGAAGCTCTAATGACTTGAAAACTATTGTGTCCCTGGTAACAGCAAAGCGTTTTCCAGCACTACTGCAGCCACTTGCATGTAGTTCTTTACAACTCCGCAGTCAGCAGTGTGCTGAAGTTACTTCAGTGACCTACTGCTGCTCCAAAGTGCCCTTAGCAGCAAGAAAGCAGACTATTGATTCCAACTGGGAAGGCTGTCTTCTTGCAATTACTGCTCACTTTGCAAATGGAAAGCTGCCTAGAGCTCTCCTTTCCCTCGCCGATAACCTGCAGCCTTCATCCCAGATCAAGCCAGCCAGTGCATTGGTTCAGCAGAGCAGGAGCAGCAGCCTTTTAACGGGATAGCGCCGAGACAGGGAGGCAGGCACAGGAGGAGCTGGACCAGAGGGAGGGCACGGCAAAAGCAGAGAAAGTCTGGAGGAGCCGAAAGTGTAGTTGAGCCCTTCCAGGAAGGCGAGAAGAGAGCGCTGCACATTGCCGGGGGCTGAGCTTGGGAGCGCTCGGCAGGGCTGGCAGGGGCGGGGGCGTGGGGCCGCGCACACCCACCGGAGAGCGATTCAGGCAGGGCAGCGCTGCATGACAAGCGTCTGTCTGTCACACAGCCCGGAGAGGCGAAGCACGGCCGGAGCGGAGCGCTGCGCGGTGCCCGGAGCATCCCGGCCGCGGCGCCGCACCGGGGCGGGCGGAGGGAAGGAGGAGAGCGGCGCTGCCTGCCTGCCCAGCCAGCATCGCCCGGCGGCTTCCCGGAGCGAGCCCCGGCTCTAGGTCAGCCTCGCACATTTAATTGAGTCATAGAGAGCACGTCCGTGTGCATAAAGGCGCGTTTGCTGCTTCCTCCCACGCCGGAGCACTGCAGCGAGTCACTCTCCGAGAGCTCGGGACCAGCAAAGGCTTATGAATGAAAAGAAATGCAGCATAAGTAAATCAATGCGGGCTGACTCCAGCCTATGAATAAATTATTAATTTGTGCTCATAGAAGGATCCTCTTGATATAGCAAATATAGGATTACAAGCTCCTCCACTGAGAGAGCAGCGTGCGGAGCAGGAGGGATTGGTCCAGGTATTTTTGTTGTTGTTGCATTTTAAAATCTACCCTCCCTCCTTTTGCTTTTATTCGTCTCCTTCTGCTTTTTTCTCACCTTCTTCTCTACTAAACGCACAGACTTAAAATAGCAACTGAACTTTAATGTAAATAAGTATGGCAAGACCATGATCCGAGCATGGGCTGAGTCATCCTAGCATCCTACAATATAGCTCCAGTGTCCGCTCTAGAATTCTAGTTTTTTCCCTCTGTAGTTAGAATTAACACCTCAAAATATTCATTCTGCCTTTGTATACTGCTCTTGTCTTGTTTGACATTTTCTGTCTCAGCACTCGAGATGTAGTACCTGTATTTCTTTCCACATTAACATCTCTAAGGGCACTGAACAGTTTGCTTTAAATATCAAAACCTCTATTCAATACCTGGCTGACAAAAGCTGCTTCTGCTTTCTCAGAAGAAACGAGAAGTTTAAAGATAGAAAGACTAACAGGGGAACTGCGTAGAACAGAGTAGCACAGCACCCTGCAACTTTCACCACCCACCAGCCATCCCCACCAGGAACAGTAAATAGATCACATTTCTCTCTGTATTATTACCTTCATACGAGGGCAATAAGGGAAAATTTCTTAAAAGGAACATTTATTTTGTGTATTACTCAACCATTTTGAAAGTCCTGATATCTGTGCTGTTACTGTGGAATTCCTAAGCAGCGTTTCAAACATGCTGCCATGTCACCAGGTGTTCAGCTTACCTACAGGCAGAAATGTAAAAATGCACATGGCTGACTAACAGTATATAATCAATTATGTGCTCCTTTGAACATATTACATAAACAACAGTATCTTTTCAAAGCTAGGAATGAAACAGAAATGGTTGATTGTCTCAATACTTGTGCTGTTTACTTCTTTTTACATGCTAAACACTGTCAGGAAGTAAATTCATAAGCTCATTTTGTGAGACTCAATCTGTTCTTATGTTAAGATCCTTATCTGCTTCAAGCAGACACAGTGCACTGATGACAAGTAACAGCTACTTTCATTTTTCAAAGCATTGCTGGGAGCCCTAGAAACTTTTTGAAAGCAAACACAATGTGCCTGTGTTCAAGAGGCCAGCAAAATTTAACAGGTATTTAACCCACCATTCATTATTGGCAAGAAAAGGTGATAAAGTCACTCAGACCTTGACTTTGGCTACATTTATCATACATTCAATACTACATCAGACCTACAGTTTATGCACCTGGTGCGTGCATAACCAGACACTCACATTTGTTTAATACAGAAATTATGTTTGTACTATTGCTAGTCTAAGAAATCCACTTGGAGAAGAAATTTTTGCTTGACAGAACAAGCTCCTTTAGTGTTAACAAATCCTTGTGTTATACTATACCACATAGTGCTTTCAGCATCTTTCATTAATGCACCCTGGGTATGTCTGTGCAGGAAATCAGCTCCTCCTGACCATTCCGTGAATGGAGAGCAAGTCTGAACCATAACACACACAAAGCACTGTGAGTGACACCACAGCCTGGCTGCAGCTCTGTCCTGGCCTGACCACTACTGACCATTCCTGGTATGCAGATCACTGCAGTCTTGACAGCAGATTCAAAATTCTTGTTAGCATTTCACCCATATTGTTCCCATAAAGATGCAGAAACTTTCCTCAAGTGAGTTTACAGAAGGAAGGACCAAGGAAAACACAAGGAAGGACCAAGGAAAAAAAAAGTGGTAAGCTCTCCTGAAGGGTTTCAGTCCTGTACACTGAGGATAGAGCAACGTGTTTTGTTATTTGGTACAGCCTTGTAATGTCCTGGAGTAAAGGCAGAAGAAAGCCAAGTTTCAAAGCAGCACAGTAATGAATTTATCTTTTGGAAGTAATGTGGCATTCCTATCAAGTCCTTATGCTGTTATAGACAACTGCTGAATCTGGAATAATTTCTGGTCCCACTAGAAAAGTGTATGCACAGATAACTGACCAGAGAAGGAAAACATTTACACACATAGCAAATAAATGTTTTGAAACCAAAGTGCATCTCAGCAGAAAGTGCAAGTGAGCTACTTACATGCCACTGGTCTCAGAAGTAGAGCTCCCCATACAAGTGCATTAAGTTGCATCTCCCTGCTCCTGGCCTCCCATTTTTAAGGGATAAAAAATGGCAACTAATTTTCTGCTGTGTCCTTGATCACCAAGCACAATGGTGCATTTCAGTATCTCACAGAAAATGAAAGAAGCTATTTTCCCCATGAAAGCAGAAATAAAACTTGGATGTGTGAATCAAATGTTGGAAGAGAAAGTCACAGAGGCAGAGAAACTTGATGAATCCCCACAGGTTTTTCAGGGGACCACATTCAAGAAAATCACCAAGGGATTGGAGGAAAAACAAAAAATAATCAAACCAAACCACAAATAAACAAACAAAAAATCCAGGTCAAGGGCAAAGGGTAATATGAGATTTGACACAAAGACTGAAGCAGAGACTACAGACTAAGGCAAAGACTCAATTATAAACACACATAATAATTACCTGAAGAATTAATCCCATTGTTCTTTTCTTCTACTTCCAGATATATTTACACTTATGAAAGGGTGCTGAAATAGGGTCACATTTGCATCAGGAGAGCATTGAGGCCTCTGATTAGATACATATCAAACCCTAATAAAAGTCAATAGATAGACATACAGAGAAGAGAACATATGGTGCAGGGGAGAAGGGTAGGAGGAAATGATATAATTAACACAAATGTTTATTGTATTTCATTTTACAGAAACTTATCTACAATGACTTCTAAACAGAAGTAATAAATGCAGAAGGCTGAAGTACTAAAAGCATCACTGAAGATGTAAGCCACCTCCACTGGAAATTAATATTTAAAAAAGAATACAAGAAAGGAAATAGATCAGTTTATCTATATTCCACGTATATTAGAAGATTCAGATACTGCAAAAATAGAAAAGTCCTAACTGCTCTCTATGATGTGGTGTTAATACTTGCTTTGTGCTATATTTGTCTGCAATTCTAAATACTATGATTATAATCCTCAGATGTTTTCTCCAAAGTGAATTTTTTTAATAGACTGAATTGTCCATTCTCCCCATTGTTTGAAATATTTTGTTTAAAAAATTCTCCCTTAAATAAAGGCAGTGGGAGGATAAAAAGGGAAAAAGTGAAAGGATATGGAGCCACCTCATATAATAAACAATTTAATATCATGTCCCAAGGTGAAACTCCTTCCAGCCTTTAACAACTCCATGCAACTTTCCCTTACTTCTGTGCAAGAATTATGTTTCACATACACTTACATGTGCAAAATAGAAACAGGAGAAGTAGGGGGATAACAAAAGTTATCTCAGCTTTGCAAAGCTTGAGATTGTCAGATAAAAGGCAAAATCTGAAGGTTCTGAATTTATTATTTGGAAACAACCCCGTGGTGGAAGCACTCAGCAAGCAGTGTTTGCATGCTGTGAGAACACAGGCTCACTAGTTTGAAGCAATCTGTACATCTGAGGAGGGGAAGAGTTTGCACATGAGGCCTGTTCTGCAGAGACTGAACATGTGTACTGTATTCCTACAATTGTATGGAGGTCTCGTGCATAAACCTAAGGGTTCCACTGGTGTGGGAATGCCAAGTTATTGACAGATTCCAACCCACTGACAACAAAGATGGAGGTCAAACAGCATTACTCGCTGGCTTAAATCAACAATTTCACATAATGGGCATGAGATAGTGTTTTGGAGAAATAAATATGCTGCAGAAATTCTAAACCACATCAGTATTTTAGACTCAACTTTCAAATATGATCATCTTGGTTTTGTATACTGTTCAGGTCGACTCAAACAGCAGTATTTAATCTATGAGAGTATTAAGGGCACACACAGCCTATATTTACATACAATCAATCCTTTACATGGCTAGAAATACAAATTTCTAAAGGTTTTTAAAAACACTAATATACAACCATAATTAGTATGTCGGGAGTGCAGCATTTTAGGTTACTGTCACGTTATCTTCAGCACACTTCAACACCCAATAAAGCTCACAGTTTGCCATAACCCCCCAAGGAACACGTGGTTAATTTAGCTTCCACAAAGCCTAAGATCAGCTGGCTTTTGAATCTCCACAAGGAGTTAAAATGCAAAAGAGCAAAGCATTATCACATCGCAGCCTATGAGAGCTCACACTGCATGGCAAGCTAGAATGCTTTAAGCTAATTATGTTTATAGCTAACCAAATCCAATTTCAGCAGTCCACTGTAGCTCTAGTCTGTTACTGCCATTTTACATAAGCTTCATTTATTTTGAATTTTCAACTATTAAGACAAAGTCTGCCTTCGGTTTCTTTCAAGTGTTTCATGCTGGGAAATGAACTCTTCTCTAAGCAAATAAACTATTTTTTTACTCCCAAAGCTAGTGCTAGGTTGTAAATGTTAATGCTTTCAATACATTCAAAATACCTGCAAACCAAAGATAGGGCTTAAAAATGAGAAACTGTAATTAAGAGCTCTGATATAATGGACAGAATAGTAAGGAAACAAACCTATCTAGCATTCTTTCTCTGACAATTAAAAAAAAAAATACTAGAGGTATTTAAATGTGAATCTATTACTGTTTACACTCTCAAGTAAAACCCTAGTCATAATGGCCAGTGAATGTTCTCCCAAACCTTAAAAATTCTTCAGAGCCACTTGAAGGGACCCTTGCTGCAGCCCTAAGGACAAACTTCAAGGGTTAGGAAATACATTGTCTTTACTTCAGACCTTGGTGGGATTGGTGACAGAAACACTGAGTGCCAAAAATGATGCATTCAAGGGGGAAGGAAGGAAGGAAGGAAGGAAGGAGCAATGGTCCTGAGCAGCCACCAAAGGAGCTCCTTCTGCAGCAAGGGATGAAGTGACATCTATGGACACACTGTGGGCAGTGAGGCCAAGTTTCCAACCACTCAGCTGACAGCAACCTGCAAACTTTGGACCAGCAAGCAATTATTTTCAAGATAAAAATATGCCAAGCTAAAAACATCACGTGGCTTTTGATCCAAGAAACAGTACCATGTCAAGCAATTACATAAAGCTATAAGTACTTCAGAGGCCCATAATTCTGTCACTCTCCAATTAATTCCTGCATCACAAGTGTGAAATTTTGTGGTGGGAATGTGGCTTTTATGAAGTCTTGACTAAACTGCCAGTTTCTTCATCTGATATTCACCACAGTGCTGCTTCTTGATCTTACAGAAAATGAATTTTGTATAATTCCATGGCAGCAGTTGCTAACCTGTGATCCACCTCTGCTCTATCACTTTGTTGAGTCTTTTTCATTTATTGTGAACATTGACTGAACCTAAAAAATCCGTTATCTCAAAAGGACTTATGTATTAAAAGGTAACACACTGTGGTAATGAATTCCATTAAATTATTGCATAAAGAAAAAACATACAATCAACAGAATATAGAGTCCTCTGAGGTTATTAGACTTACATATCTGATCACAATTGCAGAGAAAGGCCAGCAGGAATTACCAAAAGGCAAAAAGTTGGAAATAAGGTCTAAAATAACATCAGGAAGCACTAAGTAAATGTCTTAACTTTTCAGAGTTTGAAATTGATTTATCTTCAAGAAGAGCGTAAGCAAGTCATTATTTGTCTTAAGGTCACAATAGCAGCCTGATAAAACCTATTTAAAAGAGTTGCTGGTTTATGCAAATCAAGACTCACTTCTTAAGTGGTTACTGTCACCTTGAGTAAGAACCAAATTTAAGATTGCATTTTTTCCCCACCAGTGCAAGTGCCTACTTGTTCTGGTGAGTAATAATTGAAACCTGGCTGCTGTAGGCAGATGAAACAATTATTAGGGCAGTGCTATAATACTCTAAGTCACTGTAAAAGCAGACTTGGGCATAATGAATTATTCCAGCATCACACAAAATACCCTATCACAGGGAAAAATACCAAAACAACAAGATAGTCTCTTACTCCAGAGTTTCAAATTTTGGCTTGTGTATAATGCTCAAACTGTATTTCTACTTTAATAATATAACTTGACATTACATATCATGGAAAGTTCACAGATTCACCTGCAGAAGAACAGCAGATTTATTGGGTTGTGGTTTTTTAAAATATATTAAAGCATGAGTATGCTTAAAAGATGCAAAGTAAAAGTGAAATTGAAACCCATAAATATACTAATAAGTGTTAGGTAAAATATTTGCCAGAGCATGCATTTCTATTTTACAGACTGCTAATCCATCATAGTGTCACTAACATTGCAACAGACACACTCAGACTGCTGTGCTTATTACTTTTTAATGCATCACTCCATTTTAAACATTAATACTAACAAGTTCAGGCCATAATATAGTCATCCTTTCCATCCATATAAAGGAAAAAATCATCACCCACAAATACCAGTTTATACTAAAATTTTACTTATAAGCACACAACACTAGATAGATTTAAGAAAAATACAGAGAAAAAAAAAAAGAAGTTCTGACTCAAACTTATCATGTGTTTTCCCACCCCAATATTTTGTGTGTTGGAGGGCTGAGGCTTTGAGGGGGTTGGTTTGGTTTAGGGGGTTTTTATGCCATGGAAACACTTTTGCTTGATCTTCGATTGGATCCAATAAACTAGATTTAGATAATGGACTCAATGCAGTGTTTGAGCAAAGGCCAGTGACACCAAAAAAATGTTAAGACATAGACCCCAAGAGCTGCCCCGAGCATTACACAACCTGATACTTAATTTGGTACTTGTAAAAGAAGGCTTCCTATTTTTCCTCCAATACAATTTATTCTCCCATCAGTTTGTTTTCCATTGCTGTGTGTCTCTGTTTTCAGTTCTCACCTTTATTTATTGCAAGTCCTGCTTTTTCAAACCACAGAGAGGTGTTGCCCATTTTCTCACAAAAACACATCAAACTCCCTCAACAGTTTTCCAACTACTTTGATCCCTCAATTCCATGCTTCCGTCCTCTGGAAATGTAATGAAGGCTATTTCATCCTAGATACCCTTCTGATTCCTACAGACTGCTGGAGAAGAGAAAGCCATCAAATCACAGCATTTGCTCAGTTCTCTCTCAAATTACCATAAATTTGAATCGCAGAAGCCATTCAGTCTCCAGAACTCCAGGAAAAGCCTCCTTTCAGTGATGCCCTGTGCTCTAGAGACATTTACCTCATAATCAAGTGGTACAGCCACAAGCCCCTGAGGGCACCATTGCCATCCATCACCCACTGAGCCCCCTGACCCCCTCAGCAGTGCACTGTTGATTCCCTGGGCTACTCCTCCTCACCAGGGAATCTCCACCTGAGGTACCCTCTACTCACACTGCTTAAAATCCTCCTCCCAAGCAGCTGTCCTAGGAAAATCCTTACTTTCCTTCAAGCTTTAAAATCTAAAGTCAGACCTTTTTTTAATTGCCAAAGTAAAGCAATACTATGGCATTTTTGTCATCAAGGAAAACTACAACACATCAATGGCACCTCTTTCCAACAGTTTTGTCCCAGCAGTCAGGAGTCTGGTAGGTTTGCTAAACCAATTACTCCCAGGCAAACCAAGATAGTCACAACACACAGCTGAGAAAATGCAGATCTCTGAAGAGATAAGCTCACCCAAATCAACTAAATAAAAAAAGTTTCATTTTCCCAAGACAGTATTTAGTTATTCTGGATACAACCAGGACATGCCCAGTCTTTAACCTACAGATACACAGTGTCAACTACAGCCCTTTAGCCAAGTGAACTCTTTCACACCACCCTGGGTAACATCTGATCCCACAGCCTGTTGGCAGCAAGAGGCAGATCTGACAACAGCCAACACTTCAAGGAGCACTTTTTAGAGCAGCAGTTACATATTTCTTGAAGCTGTAAGAGCAGGGAACTGCAGTAGTTGAAGACAACACATGTCATCTTTCTGGGCATCTTGCCTTTCCTGTACTACCCAGAGAGCTGGTGTTATGCATTCTGAAGAAGTGTAGATGAAGTGACTAGGGATTTATTTTAAAAAACTGAGTGTCCTAATTGCCCTTATTTACCACAACTGGCACAATATGCACCCCTCAGCATCCTGCCACCCCCATCCTGAGACTGAAATACAGTAGAGCACACGCTGCTCAAGAATACAAATTGCCAACGGGGAAAAGTAATAATCTCAAGGCTTGCATCATTTCACAGTCGAGTTGTTTGAAGACAGGCTAGCCATTACATAGAGCAGCTGTGTTATCTGGCTTTTCCTTTCATTCATTTACAGACTTGAGCTGCTTTTCTAACTCTATTGAAACTATTTTCCTCATTAGCGGTTTTTGTTCAGTATGCAGGGAACTCAGCTAGAGCAGAAACACACAAAGGTTTCCGTTCTGTATACGTCGATATTTTAGGGACATTGTTAGATTGGAAGCCTGTCAGGGACCTCCAGATATGTTACAGTATTGGCTGGAATTCACCAGGACATGACAGAAAGATCTGTCTTCACAAACTTGTGCCACCTTTTTTCACAGAGCTGACTGACATGACTGCATCTTGGTGGCATCAGTCAATGTGAGGATCAAAGACTCTTCCATTTGCAAAACAGAATGGCCCAACAGAAATAAAATTCAATATTTTCAGACATTCAGTTTTTCGTGCCCAGAAACAAGGGGCATTCTACATTCTTCCAAGTAGAAAAGCTTCATTAAAAAAACCAAAACACTGCAACCTGAGGAATAAGAGTTGCCAGTTCTTTTTTTCATTTGACTGGGTTTTTTTCTACATTCCAGAATGCAAAACTTAGGCAGAAAGCTGCAGTTAAATACAAGATGGGATTTAAAACCATACTATCAGGAAAAAATATCAGGTTAACAGGGATATCTCTTAGTTCTTTAATATTTCACTCTTAATGATCCTTCACCAACAGATCTGTTCCAATTTTCACACTGGAATGCTCTCCCATTATTATATTGAAATATTTGTTGTTATCTCTGTACCAGTAGTAACATACACACATACAGGGAGAGAAATACTTAAAATAAATCCTATAAATTCAGGATTTACAAAGAGGCTTCCTATGTTTTAGACCTCTTTCCAATACTACCACAAACAACTGTGCTTTAAACCTCAATTTTTCCTCTTCTCCATCATATTCTCTTAACCCTCCTATCTCTTTCCCTTTGTTTAGGGGAGTAGGTTTCCTTTCTTTTAAATTCCACTCTTGCTCATCTTCTATGATGTAGATGCTTAACAAATAGAAAAATAACAATACAGTTATCACACCAAATAGCCTTTCACCTTTCAGTAAAAATGTTTGTATTTTGAAGGATTTTTCTCTTCAAGTTAGACCAAGTTATAACAAAACATTGCAGGTTTAGAAGTCTTCTTCCCAATGGACACTGTTCCCTCATTTTAAAAAACAGCATTCTACATAGGAGAAAAATATTCTGCAAAATCCATTAGTACTCCATAAAAGTCTCATACAGAGGTATTTACATAATGAACTGCAATTACTCACATTATATTTACCTAGTGAAAAATGAAGCCATTGTGTGCAGCGAGACGCGTCTGTTCTGCACTAATACACGCACAGAGGAAGTTACCTGGTGAAATAACACATCAATCACGGGTTAACACCAAGCCTGCACCCGTGTAATGCCATTTCCAGTTCATTAAAGGAAACCAGCTGCAGAATCTGCCATTGTGCCAGCCTGTCAGGCCTCAGCAAGAGGTGAGGAAGGGATGTGCAGTGAGCTTGAGAGTGGTTTGTGGTGGGCAGGGAAACCCTTTGTGCTGAAAGTGCTGTGACTGTGATCATCATCAGCTTCACAGATTTCACACACACTAAGTCTGCCTACACTGGAGCAGAGCCCTCAGCTCCTGGCTAATCAGTATTGTGTTATATAAACAACACCAGAGGGAGGGCTGGAGTAGCAATCTACCAGCACAGGTACTGAAGTCCTGGAGTCTCAGAATGGGTCAGGTTAGGAGGGACCACAGTGGTCCAGCCTACCTGATCAAGCAGGGTTATTCTAGAGCACAAAGTCCTGAAGCTGAATCCTGCCAGGAGAAATTATTTTCTTTGCTGACACCACAAACCCGCATATGTATTTTAAAATTTAATGAAAACTTGATAGAGGAAACATCTGCTCTACTTACTGAGTTCAGAGTTCACAGGCTACGTGAGGCTGGCTGAGCCTTCTGTTAGTAAGCATGCAATGTTCAAAAATGCCTACAATATCAGCCAGCAAACTGGGTGGTGATTTCTGGATTAGAAGGAATTTGATAGATTTTTGCACACATCTGAACATTGTCAGTTTTGGGCAAGCACATTTTTACTATATCTTGGACTTTTATTGACACATTCGTACATGAAGTATCATTCACTAGGGAGCACCTGCAGATCAGATGTAGTTTCCTCTGTACCACACTTTTGAGCCTTTCTTCTCAAAATTAAATATTGGGAAACTACATAACAACTTCATCTGATTTATCAGAATGAGGCTGTTCTGAAGTGCTCTGATAGAACAGTAATCTACCCTTGTTAGACTGAAAAGTAAAACGCAGCTATGTTTAGACCTTTTGTAACAGTTCTTAATTCTACTTTTCAATATTAGCCAAATCAATCATTTAGGACTATTTTCCTTTCTGATGTTGTTCTAAAATGACATGATCTTTGCCTGGTAGCTGTGTGAGTGCAGCAGGTCTCCACAGCATATAAAGACTCCTGCTGTGCTACAGCAATAGTTCCTCAGCTTACATATCCTTTAACAACTATATTCAACAGCTGCTACAGCATGTCACAGTCCTCTTCAGAGGCATGTGGGATGGAGGAGAGGATAAGAATCAGATAGAGAAGTGGAGTTCAAGTAGCTGCAACCAGGGACTTTAAAACACAGAAACTTATGCTGTTAGTTCTGTGCACACATGCATCATCTAAAATTAAAATAGAAAAGGATTACTGCAGCAACAATTTCAAAAAATTAAAATACATCAGAATCACCTTCTCAAAGCCCCTGCTAACATAAGATAAACAGCTTCAACTCAGTCTTCTCCTCCTTTCCTTAGCTGCTCCTTTTTCAGGGATTAAGATAGCTTTAAAATTTAACTTACAGATAAGCACTTGTCTACCAAAATAAAAGCTCATTTTTGATCTTAATACCTTCAGTTAAAACAAACAAAAAAAAATAAAAAACATTTTTCTCACCAAAAAACCAACAAAGTAAATTACAATTTTGCATGAGAAAAGAAAAATTAAGCTCATGACGCATTTTTTAGTCAGTGACATTTTTCACTTTCATAAGTACACAAAGAATAATATAAGCAACTTCAACATCCCTGCTAAATAAACTCACCTTTCTGCACAGGAAGGCCATCTAAGTGAGATACTACTGCATTTGATGAAGGGTTTTGTACTGTGCCAGTCAGAGGTCTTGACTCAATTTTGTACCTTAAGCCACAAAACAAGCATTTCTGAGATAATGCAGAAGAAAAGTCCAAATACTTTTCTTACTGTAAATTAGTGAAAAAGGCAGCTAGAGGAAGAACAATGAAGAACAATCAAGAGGAATTATATTCTACAAGAACAGAATTTTGTCACAGTCATGGGAAATAAGAGCCAGGATGGGAAAACAACAAATGGGCTGCCCCACAGGGCTGGAGCACAGCACCTGAGACAGGCAAAGATATGTGCCCCAACACCCACAAGAGAACACAGAGAGAGATCAGTTATTCTCTTAGGAGCAAAAAAAAAATTTGGGACATTTGCAACTCAGAGTAAAAACACACAGTGAAAAGAAAGGTATATAAACATAAAATTCTCAGTTATATTGATGGCAGCCACTTGAATCAGATGAGCTCAAGAAATGCTCCTATGACAGGGACAACATAGCATTCAGTTAAGACTGACCAGAGAAACTAATCATAAATTGAAATTAAATATTTTTAAAATCCCACTGAACCCAAGAAGCACATCTTGTTCCAGCTACTACTTGTTTCCATAGTTATAAAGGTGAAGGATAAGATTGTGGCTGAAACCAGCAGATGCAAAATTTACAGAGCTGCCTGTCAAACCTGAGGAGATGCTACTGTAGAAATAAATTAATAGTGCTAATAGCTTAGCTGTTTTTTCCACCTTAAGTGGTATTAGTTCTGTTTCAGCAGTTTAAGCCAGTGCTTGACACATTCAAGTCTATCCTAATTGTCCCTCCCCAAGTCCCAAACCATGCCTTTAGTGGAGGGTAATGTGAAAAGCAGACTTTCAGTAACTCAAACTTGTAAAGTGTTCCCTCCTTCTGCACAGTCCCCCCCAGAATCACTCGAACACCATTTGTGTCCAGGTTGACACAATGTAACTCCAGCACTTATTTCAATGAACTGTGCAAGGAGAGTAACCCAAACACAAGGCTTTAAACCAAAACAATCCACTGCTAAACATGTCCTAAAAAGAGGGGAGTGTAAGTGCATCCTGACTCTCAGTGCAGCTGGCAGGCCTGCCAGCATCAATCAGAAAAGGGAAAACTATTTCCAGCAAAAGAGATTCTTTTACCACCCCTGAGATGCTGATCACCAGGGTCAGGTTGTACACAAGTCCTCTGCAACAAGGACAGCAAGAGCCAGACAAATGAAGTTCAACCACATTGTGTCACACACAAGCCCAGGAGTTTATACCTTTACTGACACATTAAATTTTTGAGACAGTATGATGCATTTTATAAAAGTGTTAGGAATAGCTTATTTGAAGTCTGAAGTTTAACTATGCATGGAACTAGTACACAATGGGGAGAACAAGAACTAAGTTGGGTCCTTTTGTTTGTTTTTAACTACCAGAATTACTCTTTGGAGTTGGACTAGAGCTTAAGTGAAATTACTGCACACAGGAGTAAGAGCTAGAACAAATTCATTATTATGGATCTAAAGTAACACTGTGGCAAAGCATACAAGAAGTTATTAATTGCATGTATACAGAATGACATAAAAACTTTGCATGAAATGAAACTGCAGGCAGATATGTACTCTCAGCATCAGCAGGTGGCATTAGTAGAGCATATTTTACGTGTTTCTTAGCTGAAGCCTTAGGCTACTTTAAAAAAATACTTGGCAACTGTGAGTTAATTAAATTGTAAAGTGGCAAACAGTGGTACTAGTAAGAGTTATATGCCCACAGGAGACGAATCAATTGTGTCAGTCTCTAAGGAGCAGGCTGGTAAACCTTCAAATCAAGAAAAGCCTATTACTTACTTACTAGTCAAAAAGACACTGTACTTTCCAGTTTCAACAGCTGAGTACCTTCAGAATGGAATTATTCTAGAATGAGACCCTAGAAGACATAGAATAACCTCTCAGTTCATGTTAAATATGTAAACCAGGAGTAATGCCAGATAAATACATAGCTAGTTAGGGTAAACACATTATGGAGTTGCCATATCAATAAAAAGGAAATTTTGTTTAAAACTTGCAGGACTTTGAAGCCACCAATTGAAAAGATCTTCACTGCTGGAAACCTTGCCATTACAAGGTAAAAATCCAAGCAAAACAGCACACTATAATAAAAGCTATTTGATTCTTTTCATGGATTTCAGCTTTTATTCTGTGCCCTGTCATTATACCTGTTCTGTAATTGAGATATTAGTACAGTTACCCAGGACTTGACTAGAAAGACAAGTTATTCTTTCCTGACATTACCTGTGATTTATTTCAAACTTTTGGGACTGAAGACTCAGAAAGAAATTGCATGCCTTGTAGATGCTTTCACACCTATTCTGGGACTGAGTAAGAAAAAGAAAATGCTGTACAATGCAGGACAGTCCTGTTGAACCCAGGGACAGCACAGTGCACATCCATGTTCCAGCCAGCACCCATCCTACTGCACAGTCAATCTAGCAATGGTTCAAGAGAAGAGCAGCACACAGGCCTCAGGGAGTCACCACACTGGCTCCCTGACCATCCCCCCACCACTCAGCAGGGGAAAAAAAAAAAAAAAAAAATTACACCATATGAACCCTTTGGGAAAGGGCATTCAAGTCTCCAGGATACGAATTCGCCCGTTAAACATCGCTGCCTCCATGCCAAGTGCCCATCTGTGCTACAGGCTGGTTTGGAGAGCTGTGTCTGGCTTTTGTTCATGAAAATCTCTTTTCTCATGGTGTATACCGGGCAGATTAAGAAATATTTACTAGACTGGTTCCCCAGCAAAAAATCCCCAACACTGAGCACTGTAGACAAACACAGTTCAACCCTTCCCAGCAAATTCCTCATGCATGGAGAACCCAAACTGTCAGGATGGAGGTAAATGAATTGACACACAGAGAACAGCAGTTCTCAAGATCCAGCAACAGCTAAACTTCACTTCAATGCTTTCTGCCAGGGTAAGTCCACATCAGCATCTGCCTCAGCACACTGCACAAGACATGCTCCAAGTCTTGGCTTTGACTAAACCAACTACACCATTCCGACCAGATTTCCTACTTCTCAGACCTTGGATTGTTTCATTAACCCTTGGATACCTCACTCATCTTTTGCTGCAAGATTCTTCTCTGCTTTTCCCATGTGCAGTTTAACTTCTTACCAAATAATCTGCCCTTTACCTATGCTTTTGTTCACTTTTTCCTGCTGTACATTCTGTTTTTCCTTTTTCTGCTAAGATAAGGAGTTTAGAGAATACACCAGTATTTTGCAAAAGCTTTTATTGTTATTTTCATGCTCCTCCCATTTCAGTCTCAGTTCTTCTCTGTTTACAACACCTACCAAAAAAACCCAAAAAAAACCAAACAAAAAAACCCCAAAAAACAAAACCCCAGCCCACAAACCACCACCCAACACACACACTGACCTCCTTACAGGTTATTTAACTACCTAGCTGTTAGTTTCACATACTATATTGGGAAAATTCTTTCTAAAATATAAAACACAAAATCCATTATATACTTTCAACAACCTGTATTTCAACCACCTGTAAAGATTGTCTCATTCACTGTAAGTCTTGCAAACAGTGACAAGAATAAAATATTACACTGCAAGACCTTTAGAAATCAGCTGGTTATAGGCATAGCTTGTAAATCAGATTCTTCCTACATAATGAGCAAGCCAAAGGGGAGGAGTACCTCAGCTTTCTGTGGTTTTAAGGATATATAACCAATTTAGGTTTTACTGGGTTATATACATACTTTTCCACATATAACGTTCATTCTAAAACTTGACATTTTGTGGACTCTGATTTTGCTTTATTAAACTATATAATGACAGAATTTCTATTAAAAAATACCCCCAAGCTAGAACTATAAACTGTGGCTCCATGTTATTGGAAGCTGCTGAACAAAGGATGCTCAAAAGGACCTCCATCTACTGTAACCATAACCCATTTTTTTAATTTATGAAATCTGCCTCAACATTCTCCTTGCTTTATTAGAAGTAAAGGTAGAGAAAAGCCCTAGTCTCATGCTAGATGAGGCAAGCTTTTGTACAAGACAGTAAATATTTATTGAAAACACTTTTAACAGATCTAAATGACTTTTCCTTTTCCCAAACTCCCACATTTTCACAGAACCAAAACACAGTTGAATCATTAAACTGTCTCCACAGCAAAGCACTCAAGCAATGCAGTGCTTCAAACACTACAGAGAAACCCAGAAGAAATTGAAAACAAAACACAAGAATCTCTGCTACTTTTAATAAAAATTCCTTTGCAGTTAAGAAAAGAGTTCTAGAGTCCTTTAAACCTTGATACCACAAACCTGTGTGTAACTCAGTCATTAACTCTTCATTTCTGCTCAAGAACAACCTGCTAAACGGAAAACAGTTCAGCTAGCCAATTTGCCTTAGTTTCGCCTATGCCTTTTCCAAACCACACAAATAACTCCACTCTTTTGGAGCAAGGCATCAAATTTCTTGCCATGCAAGTGTGCACCAGATTTGCAGGAGACTGGGGGAAAATAGCAGACAGGGGTATCACTAGAAGTGTGCTTTGATGGCAACCTGGTAAGGGCAGCACAGCAGCAAGCAGAGCTCAGGCTGTTCCTGCACTCTCTCAAGACAAGTTGCACTGATTCAGACTTTACTCCCCACAGGTAAACCACTTATTCCACTAAGCACAGGAAGGCCAGGTGGCAGCACATGTGAATGGCCAACAGAATTAGTGGGGTAGAATTAAACAACAAGTGAATGGTGTGGGGCCAAGACAATGGCAACACATTCTTAACAGCATCTCACCTAAAGGCCTCATTCCCCCACAGAGACTCAATTGATCTGTCTGGATAAACAGATAATTATTCTCTCATCAAAAGGGTTTAAAAAAAATAATTACTGTAGTACAGACGTCACTGAGGACCCAAAGATTTGAGCCCCCAACAGAAAGGTGAGCAGCAGCTTCAGGACTTTCTCTTGGGTTACCAAGCTCACTGCTTCAACCCCACCCCCATGCTTTCTTCTGGCTTTTTCTTCTGGGGAACAATGGCCAAGGTTGCTTGGCAGAGTGTTCTGGAGAGTGTCATCCAAAACATCAATCAATGTCCTCATAAAGGTCAGAGTCACCACATGCCAAGGCCCAGAAATTTTCCATTTCACTGATAAGTCTCCTTTCACATCCCAAAAGAAGTTTCATCAAAAGAAACAGAGAGAATATATCTGACAAAACAGCTTCCCAAATTATTCTGCAAGTACTTGCTCAGTTATTTCTTACCACTTTCTGTGTGAATTCAAGTAAAAAACATCTCTGCACCAGAACAGCAACCATCACCACTTCACAGCAGTCACCTAACAACTCTTAGTCCCCAAACATAACCAAGAACATCTATGGGAAGATCAAGTTCAGAAATTATTTTGAGAAACTTTCAACAGGAGAACAGAAAAGAAAGTAAAAAGGCTTAAGGCTTACAACTTCAATTTTAAATACTCACTACATTATATTTACCTTGTGGGTGCTTGGCACTTGTACCCTCATTGCAGAACTTCTGTTCAAACCTCTGCTAACCAAAACACAGAAAGGGGACAGACTCACAACTCTTGTCTCATGGCCAGTGGCAGAGCCCAAGGGAATAGCCTGAAGTAGTGTCAAGGGAGATTTAGGTTGGATATTGGAAAATGTTTCAAAACCCAGATAGTGTTTGGGCACTGGAACAGCTCCCCAAGGCAGTGGTCACAGCACCAAGGCTGACAGAGCTCAGGCAGAATTGGGCAAATGCTCTCAGGCTCTTGAGGATGGTTCTGTGCAGGGCCAGGAGTTGGACTCAACAACCCATGTGGGTTCCTTCCAACTCAGCATAGCCTGTAATTCTCTAAGAAGCTCTTTCTGGTCCTGGAAAAGACCACTAGAGAAGATTAGACATTCTATCTGAAGTTTCCAGCATATTAAGAAAACCTAGATTGAAGCATATTTGGATTAAATTTTAAAACCAAGTCCAGATAAGCATTTCTGACTATATCCTAATTATTTTCTCTTGCAGAAAAAAGAAAGCAAAAAGCCTCACAGGAGGCTCATGGAAAGTGCTGACAATAGAAGAAAATTGTCTGAGGCTTTAAGGTTGACACTCCTATCATGATGAAAATAAAGACCTACTTTTTACTAAAGAAGGTACACACAGCCTAGACAGGCAACATGCAGAAGGAGCCAGGGCTGTTGATGGGGGCACCAAAGGTAAAAACTACAGTAAAATCAGAAATCACTTTTATGAGTGTTTATAGCCCATCGACACCATGAGAAAGGACCTTGATTACTATTTCAGTGAACTGTGTCTGGTGATCTCACAAATAAAATATCCTGCAAGTCTTGCAAAGCATTCACAGAAAATACATTAATAAAACAGATAATCTGTGTACCTGAATTTACCATGACAATCCTGGTGCTATCTACAGGGGGCTTTTAGCTTTTTCAGACCAGATTCCAATATGTTGTTCAAGAACCTAAAAATAGAGTTAGACATCTGCTAGAGTTTTCAAAGGCATCTAGCACTTCAGATGCCTGACTTGGTGAGAACTGGCTACAATTGCTTTCCTCTCAAAACCAGCAGCCAGCATTTCCAACCCTACAGAGTAATAATTCGTATTCAATTCCTCTTAAGTGTTACACAAAAACAGTAACAGGCTGTAAAGTCAATATCCATTTCCAAAACAATTCTCTGGCATCAAGGATAGTGCTTTGTGTGTTCAAAACACATCTGAACAGCCACAAACTGTACCAGCCCACGCTTACAGGCCTGCATGTCCTGTACATCCTGTACCCACATAATGCAGAAAAATGCATTTATTCAGTCTCACGTCTTTTAGACATGTAACTGAGTCAGCATGTGAGATGTTCCCAGAGCATGTAATGACAGAACATTACCTTATTTACAGTGAGTCAAACTTGTATGTTACCAGGACCAACCTCTGCAAAAGTGCTAAAGATTTAATTCTTCGTCTTATACTCCAATTTTGATTGCCAGATGTACCAATTATGCATTAGTTTTAGCTAAATATTAACTGGATTGTAAAAAAAAAAGTTTACCATAATCCAGGAAACAGTTATTTCACAAAATTTATTATTTTAACTTTTTTATCAATATTTTATTGTTTGGCATGAGAACACATCTTTGCTACTTGACCCCCTAGGGTCTTCTTTTGTTTCCTACCACACCATCATATACACTAGAAATGTTCTCCAAATGCAAAAGCTATTCTATAAATTCCCACTATAGCCTCTTTTCCAAAACAGCTGCCACTGATCACTATCACATGTAGGTAGTGGAGCAGAAGAAGCTCTGCTCCCCTCAGAGATGACAATTTCTAGGTCAGCATTTTCACCAAAGGGAGTAAGTAAAATGAGATTGAAATACCAGACAGCAGCTGCTTATACTTTACACCAACCTGTACAGAAGTAGTGCATCCAACTTAATTATTTATTACAGCCCTACAATAAAGATGACAAGAAAGCAATTGTGCCTAGAGTTGACTACACATTAAAAATAATTTTGCACTGCTGTTTCTTTCTTTAAAAGCATTTGCTACTATTCTCTTTCCCCCCCTTTTCTATCATCTTTATGGAAGACTAAAAAGAAGGTTAGAAAAAACAAAGTCTCAAAATAGAAAAAGCAGACCTTGAATGCTCTAGTATTACTTGGAAAAATGGAGTGTTGTATTCTGCTACAGGAGATAGCACTTCAAATTTGAAAGGTCAGCTGCAAAGCTTGGCTTCAAAAGCAACTCACAATCACAACATCAGAGAACAGAAATAACTCTTCCTGGACCAGGAACAAGTACAGAATCCTGGAGATGATTGTTTTCAGGCAAAACCGATGACAGAGCCAAATATCTCCTGATGCAGCCCTGCCCATCTTTAGTGAGACAGTATAGAGTCCCATTTCCCTGAAGACAGCACGAACAGAGCAACAGGAAGCATTTTCCCTGCTGGCTGCCAGTGGCTCTTTCGCCAGAGCTCTGAGCATTCTCCCCCTGCACTGACACCTCTCCCGTGGCAGCTGCCAGCTCCTGACACCACTCAGCACCGAGGGGTTCCTCTCCCAACCCATTCATGTTGTTATCCTTCCTGCAAACCATCCCTCCTCAAAGTCCTCAATTGCTTCATGCATATCAAAAATGGCAAATACAGGATCTAAAACACCAGCCAGATGTTCAAGTTCAATTCCTCTTCCCCCCACATTTGTTCTCAGTTAGCCTTAGCTCAAATTTGGTTGCAGATATGGAAATTGCAGCATTTTTCTTCAATGAAACTCAGACTGGAGGTCTGTTAGATTTTTTTCCTTCCCCGGTAGGAACTATGCATAAAATATTCACAGCATATTTAGACAAATATGTTTCTGTTTACCTAATACAATGTTTGTTTACACTGGAAATAAGCCTTGCATAGTAGTCCTTATTCTTTGGAGAGTAATGCTGCATCTACATCCAGTCACCTAGTGTTGGTTAGGTAACTATTGTTGATTTATTAACATTCTACCTCCCAAATTAAATGCAGAGGAAATTGGTAGCCCTACAGAGACTGAAAATTCTTTTGTATTATGATAGAGTCTGCTGAAGCCAATAAACATCTTCAGTGGTACTTGCTGATAGCATGACATTACTCTGCAAAGCTACACATTTCCCTCCCCCTTCCTTTTTCATGTTGTTTCATTTGATGGAAGGATCAAAGCCATCAAGTCATTTCTTCACCCCAACTCAATCAGGCAAGTAACTCTTTGAAGAAATATTTTTTATTCCTTTTATTTTTTTCTCTTCATTAGGAAGAATCTTTCCAAAAACAATCTGACATTCTGAAGTTTCAGAATGTTAATTCTACAACAGGTGTGACATGTCTCCAAAAGCAATGCTCTGATGGTTTATTTATGGGCTTTACTCTTTCTTTCCACTTAAGAAAAGACCTTGAATATGTTTTCATATGTCCAACATATATTTAGAAACTCTAAAGGCAGCATCCATTCATCAAGAACATGAAAACTAAAGACAAGAGTTCAAATAAATCTGAAAAGCATTTGTGGCTGCAGCTTAAGGCTGTCATGGAAAGAAGTATATCAAAATACCCCATTAATGACTGCCTTGCAAGCTCTGGGAAGTTGAAAGCCTGTTACTAACGTTCTTTTCTCTAATGGGAATTCAAACTACTGTGCAAGAGAAGGTGAATAAGAAGAGAAGGAGAAAAAATAAATTCAAAATGATTTAATTTCAGAAGTCAAGAAACATGGCACTTTGTTCAGCAACACAAAAGAAACACCACAATTTTCTCCTGACCCTTGATAACACAAAGAAGGAATTGTCAAAAGCAGCAGGAGCCAGAAAATTCAGTAATCATTGACAATCTGTACCATTAGAAAAAGCTTAGTGATTCACTGTATTGTTAACATGTGCTTGTCACTGGGGCTTTTTTAACATATTTCAGCACTCTCATCACAAAGAGCATTAAGAGATGTAAACAAAACTCAGTACTTCCCATTTGTAGTCTCATCATATTTTGAAAGTTTTTTCTTCATTTAAGTAGAACTACTAAAACAAGAAGCTACTAGAAGTCACTAAACTGAGAAGTAGTGCCTGCTGGCCAGATGACACACCAGTAAAAGACAGGGGCAAAGTTAAACAAGGGAGCAGGGAAAGACAGTAACAGGCAGCAGAAATCACATCCCTTTACACCTCAATAATATCTGAAACAGCACATGCTTCTCATTACAGAGTAACTGCATAACACAACATCCTTCACATCCCCATCAAATGGTGGCTTAGTGTCCTCTTCTTGGGCAAGGGAGGTGGTTGAGATTTATCCTGCATTGTTCCCTGCAGCTGATACCACTGAAGAAACAAACAAGCATCTTCTGCCATCATTCTAAAGGACATTGGAGCTATTGAGTTTTCAAAACAAACTTTAATTGAAAATGCAACCTAATTTATTTTAATCGCCCTAATTATACTCCCATAACACTTGGAGAGGGGAAAATATCACAGATATCTTATTCAAGCAGAAACTTTTACCACCAACTTGAAGACTTCAAAACTGAAGTCTACAATTTGTGCAAAATGGGAAACAGGGTATAAGAGCAAGGACTTGAGAGCACAAGAAATACAGTCAGTGCTCTTATCTCCAAACACAAACCCACACTTCATTTCCTGCCATTTTCACTTATTCACACCAAAAAGACCCTACAAGTTTGGAGTGGAATTACTAATTCAAGAGCAGTTAGCTCTGAGTTCAAGTTAAAGACAGCAGTGATAAAAATTACCAGGTACATTCATTTTTGAACAGCAGTTGTCTCAGCAGCAAAAGCAATCCCTATTGAAAAATCAGAACCATTTCATCTGGGGAGAATCTCTACAGAGTACAGAACAAAGGCAGGGATAAGAGAAACTCAGAACTGCTGCCAGACAAAAAAACAGGTAAGCCACCAAGTCCCTTGGCTTCACTATCTGTGAAAGTAATGGACAAAACATGTCACTTAGCTAGCCTTGACCCCACAGCTCTTACACTGGGTTTGAGTTAGTTTAGTTTTTTCTTAGATTGCCACCATGCAGATGCAGGAATGTAAAAGCAGTTTTTCAACATCAGTGTTATTCCTCTCTATTTCTGCAAGGCAGATACAGAGTGTTGTGACCCATTGCCTCCAGCTCCAAGTCTGACACTAATGGCATATCTATTTCATTTAAACTGTTAATTCAGCTGCATAAGGGAGGTCACAAGGTGCCAGCTCTTGTTTTAATATTGCCTCACGTATTTACCATAGAAATCAGTGATGCATTTCAGGATGTCATTCAGCTTCCCTTAAAGCTTTGCTGTAGACCTCAAATGAACTGGCAAAGTTTGGAACAGCACCTATTCCAGTCAAAGAACAAATAGCTATTTATAGAGCACGTGTTCTATAAGCAACACAGCTAATATACAGCATTTTTATATAGAACATAAGAGTATATGCAAAGGAGAAAATTAATAGACAACATTAGTTGTGTTGTTATTTTTGAGAGTTATAGCCATACAAGAACTTGAAAGCATAGGCAAGCTTCAAGAAGTCAGCCATGAGCAAGTGATAACTCCAGAAGCTGTTAGTTTTTAAATGGGTAACTTATATCAAGCAGTTAAACAAAAAAGCCACCCAGCAGAAGATCTGCATGATGCCACTCAGTTATAATAAATGAAAATATCCAGTGTGGATCAAAGATATTTTATCCTTTGGCCCTTAAAGACAAATTATACTGTTTAATTGCACTCAAAACAAAACATATATTAAAAAAAATATGGTTGGCTGAAAGGAGAGTCTTTAATTTCTTTGTCTTTTTGGATTTAAGAAATAATAGTTCAACATATGAACAAGTAACATGCTGAACCAAAGAACAGAACCCATGCAAATTAGAATCATCTTTCAGAATGACAAGGGGCTTTCTGCTCTGCTGTAAAATTTCAAGCAGTATTAATGCATTGATATCAATGGAATGAAAAATTTGTGGGTACTGCAGGAAAGTGAGGGTTGCGTTTGGTAATAACTCACCATAATACAAATTATAATTGTAATTATTAATATGCAAGTCATTTGCACACAGAAAGACTAAAAATATTGTTTCATTGTGACAATGCCATAATAGAGAGACATTTTCAGCATCTGTTATTGCATTTGAATCAAATGAACAGTCCACTTCACACATGGTACTTATAAACAAAAACCTCCTCATGTCTAGTTGCATTGCTCAATATTTGTTCTTTCTATTTCAGTGCCATCTGCAAACTCTGTTTTCAATCATTAGTTCCAAGGAGTTAGCATAGAATACTACTACATTTGTTATTTAGGGGCTTTTGTTTTATACTGGCCATTTGTAGTTTAGATCTGTCTTTATAAATTACCAGGAGTCTTGCAAAATTCAGCTTCTACCAACTCAGCTCTTGGTATAAGATTGTAGTTTCCACAAATTAATGAATTACATAATTTATGTGCTACTGCCAAAATGAAATAGCCTCACAGGTTCTTTTTGTGAAGAGACACAGACCTGTTATCACCTACCACACCATACAGTATGCAGACTATAAACAGCAATATTGAGTAGAGGGTATTAATAATATAACTTTTACAAATTCTGTTATGTACACAGCATTATATCAATAACAGCAGCCATGGGACTTTTGAAATCATATATAATAGTTATTAGCCATTGCTCTCCTCCCTGCATTAAGAGCCATTTCAAGTACTCATGACATTTAACTGCATGGGAATCACACCTATGCTGATCCTGTCAGGTGCAAGAGCACAGAGCTTTACAAAAGGCACTATTTATTGTAAGTGATCTTCCCATACAAGTCTTGAGAAATCCCCAAAGACATTTGAAGACATGCCATAATTCTTTTTGCCAGCCTTCTTTGTCTTCATTCTTTTTTCACAATTCCTTGTTAAGCAAGTAAACCCCCATTTTTATTCACAAAATCCTAACAAGTAGAAATTTCTCTCGAGTACTGTAGAGCAGAGATATTTACCACCACCAAAGTGTGTCATGCCTGTGTGCATCTCCCAGGTCTATATTAAAGCTAAGCAGGCTACTGGCACTGCAGAGGACACCTTTATTTAAAAATTATGCACAAAAATAAAAATGAATGTGCAAGGTTGCCAAGATGTTAATTATGACCCAGAAAAAATTCTGCAAAGCCTAGACAAATTGATAATGCTGTTTGCCAAACTAAAACATGATTTTTCACATAACTCCCAGTAACAGCTTAGCTTTTATGAGTGAAAAAAAAAAGCATACTGTAACCTTTTTAACCTACTTCCTTTTCAAAGAAAATTACAGCCCACAACACTTTTTCCCCTCTTGCACTTAAAGAAAAAATTCAGCTCCTGTTAATAGACCACCACTTATTAAAAAAGAAAAAAAGATTGAAGAGCATTTTCTGGGTAGCAGAAAATTGGAAGCAATGGAATAAAACTAGCTAGTCATTTCAGCACCTGGGAAAGCATTATCCTGCTCCACAAAATGTGATGTTTCATGAAAAGGCCAGCTAATGGTTCCACCATGACAGGGCTTGCTGCTGTGTTAGTTTTAAATATAAAGGTTCAATCACCAAAGTTTCACTGCATTTATCAATATTTCCTGCTCTCTTTTCAAGCAATCAAAAAGTTCCTTCAACAAAAAGCTCACCATACTTTCAGCATGCACACAACTATCCAAGCCCTGAAGTAGAACAAAAGTATTTTACTACTTCATAATTGAAAAGTGGGAATACCTGTGGTTCACACATTTCCAGAATCACAAGGACTGAAGATCAACCTTACAAAAAGGGGACTAGATAAGTTCTCCAATACAGTCATCCAAGAAAATCTGTAGGTTTGAAGCATATTATTAAATCTAATTCTTGGAATTGCTGGTTGTGCTCCAGGTGGGCTTTTATCTACTATTTTAGACATGTACAATGTCACTGTTGATTTCTGAGTAGTAGAGGGTCAATAAAAAAAGGAGATGACATTTCAAAGAAGGCATGAAAAACCCCTAAATTTGATAAATAGTGCACATGCATCTGGTGCTCCTACAGGTGAGCATCACCTTTGTGCTTTACTGATCACTGTGAAGAGTGTTTTTCTTTCATTAAACTCCATTGTTTTATGCTTTGTTCTTCTGAACTCCATTGGAACTGAGGACAGAATTCCAGTATAATAGAAATGCATCACCAAATGACTTGGAGAATGCAGAAAACCCAAACACATGCAACAGACAGGAATTACTGATTTTTAAATGAAGACTGAAATCATTTATCAGCAGAGATTGTCTAACCAGCAAGGAAAAGGGAAAGCTCCAAGTAGGACAGGAGTCAGTGTACCAAAGAGTTGGTGTCATTCAAAATGCATACAGCTTTCAAAGTATTCCAATTACAGAGTCCAAAAGAGGCTCTAGATTGAAATTATTAGACATTTTACTACAAGCTACTACTAACAAAGAAATGACACACTACTGAATCATTTAAAAGAATAGTGAACAAAGATTTGAGGAATATACAGCCAGATACACCAGAGATAAAACTAAGTATTTGAACAGATGTTCTTTTTATGCAACATCTACAAAGACATCAAATTGAAAAACATATTAATTTGTCATTTTTGATGAAAATACTACAGTGATGACAAAGGGTAGAAATAAATATTAAGACTAAACCCTGATTTTCACTATCATTAATGCATATTTCTGCACTACCAAAAGGCTTCTTTAAACCACCGCTCTTTGTGAAGAAATCTTCCATTTCTAAAAAATTAAATTTCATCTATACATAGTTTAAAGATCTATCTTCAATCATTTTTCTCTATAGTTCACAGAAAACGCAAAAATAATTAAGGTAAGTTAGAAAGGAAAAAAACTGATGTTTCACCAAAAAAAAAAAAAATCAGAAAGTTATTCTCTGATTCTATGATGAATACATACTAGAGTCCCACAGGTAGTTCCACCTTACATATGCTGAAGCTCTTCTTCCCCCAAACTGCCTGTGATATGGAATGATGAGATTTATGAAAAAAGAGCAAGTCATATTATGAAATTCTATTTTACTAGCACAGGCATATAAAAGCACTTGTACATAGTGGACATGAAGTTCATGCACTTGAAGGGCGTTGAAGATGATTTTTCACCAGTAACTTCCTAATTGAACAGAACTGGACAGTTTCACTAGCAAATTAAAAATATTTTTACACTTATTTCTATTCTTAAAATTAGGCACATGGTACAGTCTTCTCTATGCTATACATTACTCTCCTGGCAGTACATGGCATTTGCTTTGTTGATGTTAAGGCAGTGACATATGTTTGCATGAACTCCTAAAGAAATTGCCATAAGTTAAGAAATCATACATTTCCTCTTTGCCTCCCCCACCATCCCCCCAACTCATTCTTTCATATAACAGAAAATTAAAGAAAATAAAAGGGCAAGGGAAAACAACATAAAATCTGCATCACTTTATTAGGTGAATAAACCTGTATATGGGTGCATTTATCTGACACACTAAAAGCAGATATGTGTGAACTCAGCCACCACCACTATCATCTGCCCACAGCATTTTAAGTTTGCATAAGGCAGGAAGAGCACAAGCACGTCTGCAAACTCACTGCTCTTGGCTCGCTGGCCACTGCTGAGTTCTGCAGCTGTCAGCTGCAGCAATCTCACTGAGGCTGCAGCAAGCAGATTGTAATTTGGGCCCCAAGAGAACTGGGCAAGGGATGCCAAAGGTAACTCATATTTATCTAAGGACTGGAGTCAAACACCAGGCATAAGCAAGGTATTATTAATTTTTTTTTTTCAAATCCTTTTCTTTGTCCACTCTGTATTGCTCAGTAAATGAGTCACAGCTTTACAGCTTTGTTCTGAAGAACCTTTAACATCTATTTAACATCACATTCCTTACAACAACCCAAAGTAAACTCTTGTAGGTACCAAAGTGACTAAACCACCTGATCACAAGCAAAGACACTCCTAGATGAGCTGGGGTGAATCAGCAGCACAAAAAGTGAGAGGATAATAACTGAACAGAACAATGCAGCAACCCAGGCTGAATTGCCACATCAGTAGAACCCAAACTAGAAAAGGAGACATAATTAGCATGGGGAAGGGGAGAGAAAATAGCTTCTGCACTAACTAAATTGCATAGCTTATCAAGAACTTGAAATTGTTATACCACTGACATTTTCTAACACTTGGAATTCAGATATGTCCACATCCAACTGCAAACTTACTAAACATCACAAAAGGGAGTGAAAAACACTGATACTGACACAAGAGAGATTCCTGTAAACAACCAAGGCTTAACTTCAGTTCTTAAATCTTGACTGATGTATTCCAGCAAGATGCCACTGTGCAAAAGTCGTTACTACTAACTGCAAGACAAGCTTTTCACACCAGAACTCCAAGGGAATACCCACACAACCACCTGGATGGGTACTTAGACCTCCAGAGCAAACCTGCCATACAACAGCTCTGGAAAGGAGGAACAAAAATCCCTCAACTGATTTTGGAGACCAGAAGGGCATTGGCTGCTCAGTCAGAAAATCAGCACTTACATGATTCAGCAGGAATGTTACAGGCAGGAGAAGAAGAAAGATCCTCTTGGGGATTCTGATCCAAGCCAAACAGCCCACAAAGGTTACAAAGAAGTTACAGAGGAAGTTCACACAGGTGCATTATTGTTTAGATCAGTCATTTTAAGCTGTTTCTGACTAGACTGCCCATATGGCAAATACAACTTTACTGGCAATAGCCAGTTCTTGCACCCTTTAAAGCACCCCATTGCTTCTGAACATCACCAGTCTACAGGCAATTCTGGAGAAGCCTAGGGGGTAACACCTGACTTGTGGCTAAAGCCAGAAGACTCCATTTCTATGTATTCATGAAAACTCAGAATATCTTCCCATGCTTGGCCTTGTCCCTAGCTTAAAGCTCTGTGCTGCAAAATGGCAAAACCTTGTCATTATATGCAGCAACAATGGATTACTAGAGATTTCTGACAGCACACAGCAACATACATTCTGTTCAATTTGAAGATTGTAAAGAACATGAGGGCACATGTGAGAAAAGAAAATAAAATCTAAGAAAAGCTGTTTTACTAGGAAAAAAAAGAAAACAAAAAACAACCCAAAAAAAAAAAAATAAAAAAAAAGAAAGAAAACACAAAGCCAGGATGAACAGAAGTCAGGCAGGCTGACAGCACACGAGGATAGAAATATTTACTTACCCAACACACAGGCCCCACGTCTCTTCCTTCATAATATCACACCTTTCTTGAGATAAGAAGATTGAACATGAGGAAGGCCAACAACTCCTGTGTTTTGCACTCCACATTCTCTCTTCTCCAACTCTTTCTTTACTGCCAACCTCATCTCTTACACCCTGGGCTGCTGGTCCCAAAGCACCTGAATCTCATGTACTGATTGGTTCCAGCTGGGAACAATAATGATAACTCAATGAGGACCAGGTGTGTGGGGTGGTTTTTAAACTACATAAAATCAGTTAAAAGATGTACTAGTTTATACTTATCTAGAGTTATTTACTATAAATTTCACCTCTGCAGTTTTTTCTGTAAGATGAACTTTATTTAAGTTTCTCCATAGTAAGTGAATGTGTTACTGTAAGTGCTTAAACCTTCAGGACTTACTGGATCCATGATCTACACTGAAGAATTGTTATTGTTTGAAAAAAACCTTTTTGTTGTTACTATTTCTTTAGGTGATGATTTTGTTTGTAATAGTTCTTTACTTTATGACTCTAGAGAAGTGTAATTTGACTGTCCAGCAGAATTAGATCATTCCTATTTCTTTACTAAGAAAAATATTAATGTCTAACAGAAGAGAGAGATGAGGTGCTTTGGGGGCAGAGACAGACAACTGGTATGTGTGACAAAATATCAAAACACAATATCTCTACCACTATCCCTGATTTGTGTTGGTCCCTAGGCACTTCTGTCATGGACATGAATAATCTGAGCTCAAAATATGGATTATCTCAACATGTGATGGTGATAATAAGGTGTGCTAAAAATGCATATGAGATATAAATTGGGTCCAAATAAACTGAGTAAACTGTTATTATTTTTCAGTTGCAGGTGTTTTAACTAAAATATCTGAAGCCATTATTGCTGTATGCCAGCACTGAAGCCCATGTCCAAACACACAAAACACAGGTGTTAATATTTCAGCAGTATTCAGGTCTCCTGGCTTGAAGAAGAAGCCCTGCTGTGCAACATGTGCACATTAAGCAACTTTACAAGTTGCCTAAGGACAAGTTTTTGCGGGAGTCTTCCCCTAAATCCAGCACAATTCTCTCCTTAGTACTACTGAATCCAAACAAGCTCCTCTTTTCGTGCTAGTGAATGCTGGTCACCTTACAGAATAAAAGTTTCATTTTATTCTGAGGCTTATTGTAAAGGAAATGCAGGAGTTAACTACTTTATTTAGATGTAGAAAGATGCATGTCTGTGAGGAAAAGGTCAGAGAACAAGCACCTGCCCAGAGCCACTGCTATGACCCTTAACAAGGCTCAGTCTTCCATATGCAACTGCCAGAACCATTAAAGCAAGACCTTAAACATCAAAAAGTATTTACATCTATCAACCTATTCTCCTGAACGGTGCCCCTGCCCATGGACTAGATGATCTTTAAAGGTCCATTCCAATATAAACTATTCTATGATTCTGTTATACACTTGAATATTTCAGCTGCCAAGAGGCATTTGGAGTTATTCAAGCCTGAGCCTCTTTGCTTCTTCTTTATTGTCCTTTCATTCCTCAACCAACCAAATAAAATTCAAAATTATGTCAACTTTCATAGTAGTAATGGCCATCTTGTAATGAGTATATATTACTATTTACAGCTTAGTCCTTGGTAAGACCCAGAAGAAAAATAAGTATGTTTACTCAATGCAATGCCAGAACAAAGAGCTAACTAGTGCCTTTATAATTCCACATCACTTAAAATACATCCAGAAAAATAATTCCATGGAGAAAACTAAGCATATAAGGCATGTTAGTGAAATCACCTGGATATGTAGTCTGAAATCTCATCCTTGAAATCTGCCCCACATAAGTAGCACGATTAAGAAACTAATTCTGTGAACAAATAAAAGTGTAAAAACACTAAAAAAGGTCAGAGGAACTTTCATTAATGAAAAGTCAGTTAACCAGAAATGAAACATATCTCCGGCTGTCTGGTTTTAGAACAACATATATTTGCATTAAAGATTCTTTGGGGTTTTTTTCAAAAATTTTGCCATGGGTTTTTGAAAATAACTATCCCACATTAAAGGACTTTCAATGGAGTTTAAATATTAAAAATGACTGTACAAAAATACTGTTCATCTATTGAACAGATCTATAGATGAAATGTTTTTGTAAGGTTCTGACTCAAAAAAAAATTGTTGCCTATAAAGTGAAGAGGTCCAATCCAGCCTTGATTTAAATTCAGGAATCCTTGGTCTTGCAGCTGCCTTGCTGCCTGCCCCATGCTGTCTAGTCTTCATATATTAACTTATATCTTTACTTTTTATTGAGCTTTAATTAATTACCATGTAGGGCACATATAATTGCAACATACCTTGGAGGTAACAGACATTTACCCACTTTTTTTTTAAAATTAGAAGTTAATTTCTAAGAACCTAATCAGCCTTCAGCAACTGAAAAACACCTTTGGCATTTCAGGGATTTTATAGCCTTGCAAATTCCTCGTGAATCAAGATATTCAGAGGAACAAGTGTAAAACAGTGCTCAGTGCAAGTGAGTCAATTGGAAACCACATTGTGCAAGTAACAAGTATATGAGATTGGAAACAGGATTGAGCCTTTTATCTGGAGCAGGATGTGAGAGGAAGGAATTGGAGGTTACAGTGGCTTTCTTGTTTCTCTCAAGATACTCAAGTACAGATATTTTAGCTGTTGAGCTGGCTGGGTCCATGACAGCATAAGGAATCTTCATTTAACCACCTCTGACTTATTTTACTCTTTGCTCAACTCACGGAGCACATGCTAATGCATTTGACATAAAAACAAAACGACAATTAAAGCTACTAAAACCAAATTTCAAATTCTTTGTTAACAGCCTTACTTTTCAAAAGTACTGAGGCTTTCACTGTTCAGCTCTGGGATTCCAACTGGTTATGAACAAGGTATTTGTCTTTTTTAAATGTGTTCAAGCATTTGATCTGCTTTGCTGTTTCAGTTTATGGCTTCTGTGTGTGCTTTCAAGGCACAAAGATAAGTAAAATTAATTCACATTATCCAAAAAAAAGGATTGTCTATTCAAGGGAAAGAAATATTAGTGTTCATTGTTATAAATCAGGTAGTATTGAAAATCTCGCTCTCCCACATGGTTAAAATATTAAGAAGGAACTACAAACATGCTGGTTTAATACTACTTTAGTGATCCCAAATCAACTGCACTCAACACAGTTGTGTGTATTTTTCCCAAATGTGTTTACTATATATTGGAACAAGCATCGGGAGGATTATTTATGATGTGACCAGAATACAAATCACTAAACTGTGCTGTACTGTTCAAATGTGTACTAGGTTTCCTGCTAAATTCCCTAAGGCAAAAAGAAAAGATGCACAGATGGGAAATATCTCTGTGCAAACTGATGCATTAGGAAAGAAAGAGCCGATTAAATCACAGTTGGTCTCACCCACTTCATGAAACATAAGAGACCTATAATATCAGTGACCATAATTTAAACCCACCCCTGGAAAATATTTGTAAAAATATTATATTCAGGTACTTTGATATAAACACTGATAAAATGCTTGACCAAAGAAGAGAAAGACATGCTCGGGGATGAGTGAGAGATTGATCTGAGCCAGATGAAAGAGGTGCATGTGCTACTCTAGTCCACTCTCAGTTTCTTACACAAGGTTATGCAGTGCTTGCTTCCTCAGGAGGTATTGCAGACTGCAGTGTTAGAAGGCTACACCTACCATGTGTCAGAGGAGAGAAGGCAGAGACAGAAGTTACTGAAGAATTAAATCTCCCACATTATTGCTCCTCTTTTTGTCCAGTAAAGCCTTTTGGGGGGAAGATCTTGGAATCCTTCATTCTTTAAAATGAGTTTTAATTTCAGTTTGCCTTCTGCATGTAGTCAGGCCTAGAAGCAGGGGCATTTCCATTTGTATCCAAAATCTAAATCCTTGAGGGATAAACAATAACATAAATGAGAATGAATTCAACCAGATCTTAAGAGTCATTTCAGCTTTTATTTCATAATTTCTACAGACTCTAGACTTGGAAGATATGCCAAAGGAACACCAGATGAATGGTGCAAAGCAACAAGCAATGTTTGTTAAATATATAGTAGAAGTATATCTCATACTCATTTCTCTTCTTTTTCACACATATCTAAACCTAAATGGACATTAGTATGTTTTACCACTCATCTCCTGTGCTGTTGCAAACCAAGATTCTATTGGTAAAGTTATAGGGCATTGTCTCCACTGAAGTAATGAATCAAAATCCAATTGCTTTGGTGGTCTTTATGGAGCTGAGGGCTGTGGTGAATTCAGCACAGATGCCTCCAGCTGCTTAGCAAACACAGTAGGTAAGAGGGGCCAGCTTGGAGAAAGAAGGTTTTTGTACTCTGAGAAAAACTCTCAACTCTCTAAGCACAAACAAGTGGCAGAGAAGTTTCCCTGATGAGCACAAGCATTATTCTTATGAACCTCCTAAACTAAAGGAATCCCTGTGAGGTTTATGCACTAAGGTGTCCAAAGACAAACACTTTCCTCTTTGTTATATAAAAGCCCCAAAGCCCCTCTTTTGCTTATAAAGTTTACCTCTGTTTGCAAGGAAACACTGTTTGAAAGAAAACACAGACACTGCAGTCTTACATTCTTTACTGTGGGATCCATTTCTTGTCATCAAATTAGGCAAAACAGGGATTTGTGTCTACTTCCTCACATTAATATTGTGATTTAATCCCTGGATTGTCCAAGACAAACCCACATATCCAAAGCTTTCTGAGCACCTGGCAGGCAGAAAAACAACTGCCAGTTAAAAGTACCATCTGAGATCTCTCCTAGTTCTTTCAAGCAGCTCTACTGACATGCTGCAAGGTAGTTGATCTTGACAAGGAGTTCAGATTATTATGTATGGATGCTAAACCTTGGCTCTGTCCTGCTCCATGAAGAGTTATCAGCCTGGATGGCATTCACTGCATTATACTCTGCTGCTCAGGGTAGACATATATTTAGCCTCATATCAATATGTGTTTTTGAAATTTCTTGGGAGCACAATCCTTTGACAGTGCAAAATACTTATTTCATCTTTATATTACAATAAAAAACAAATGCAGTAACAGCATTAAGCTTTTATACAAGCTCAAAGAGAGTGAGGGAGTGACCCAGGAGCAAACACAGGTGGAAACTATTGTGTAAAGGTCTGCATTTAAAAGCCTGAACACCTGTGACAGAATTCAGTTAAGTGCTGCATCAGTGGATTTCAGGTTCAGCCCAAACACCTGAAAGTGTTTGAATGTAACAGCCACTGGAGCTAGTCATGCAAAACCAGCTTGGGAACTGAGAACAGCTATTGACAGGGTTCCTTTTGATCAAGTTCCTCTAGTACTTACTACAGGTTCCAGCCACAAAAACCCATAACTGGGATCTGTATGTGTTCTTCATTATGTGCTTTCTCCCACTGGTTGATCTTCTATTTCACTGTAAAACATTCATTATATCACTGAAGTGGTTTCAGATTTGCACATAGCTTCACTTAAGTACTTTAGAGATATTTCAAGTGGCATTAAATTGAGATATTTGACCTTGACAGATCCTTTCATTATAGTTTTGTTAGACTGTCCACCTTTCTTACTGCTAATTTCTCAATATAGCACACATTTCTAATTTTAGACTTGCAGAGATATTTGACTTCCCCTGAAAACAATGTATGTGAATTCCTTCCACCACCCAGTTTCTTTCCTTTCCCCTTCTCCACTGTCCTTGAGCATTTTGACTAGCATAAGATATTCTTTATTCAAATTGACCTTGTTCCATTGTATTGAAAATAGCCAAGTTTTATCAGTGTCATTCATTGCTTAGCAGCAGACAGAAAGATTTCCATCCCTCAAAAGAAAGAGGAAAAAAAGCAAGGAAAAGAACATGCAAAACAACGTCACTGTAATTCTAAGGTTTGAACAAAACAGTAAATTAGTTTCTAACATGCAGAACTAATCTGTTTGCAGAGAATTAGACTGAAGTCTTTGGCATCTTAAACACAAGAATTCACATCAGCTCAAGACAGCCTTCTAATTTTTTCACTAAAACAAAATAATTACCTTTGTCTAGATCATAGAATCATACCTGGGTCTAAGTGCAACTGATATTGTATGTAGAAGTGCATATAAATAGTACTCATATTCCTATTAAAAAGCTGAGCTTGGGTCTACACCTCCAACTTGCAATATTAGTGGATGATAACCAAAGATAATGAGAACAGAGTTACTTGTGTACTCTCACACGTATGAAGCTTCATATGGATATTTAGGGAATGGCCCTCCAAGAATATTTTTGTTAAAGCCACAAAGAAAATAAAGCAAATGTTTATTAAATATTAATTACCTTTCTTAACCTGGATTTTTACTTCTATGGAGCTTTTGTTGTGATGATCTGTCATAACATTTGACTTTTAATTACCTATGTTTTTTAGGCTAAAGTTGCAAATGTAGCTACACCTGCTATATAACTTCATACATCCATATGTAGTTACAAGGCTAATCTTTATATGATTTGCTGAAACCAAATATTGTGAAATCTGGGAAGTCTCATCATCTCTCTGGAATTAAGTATCAGGAAGATGTACTGCAGCAGCTGAGCTTATATTTATTGGTAGCAGCCTGTCCCTGAATTCACAACCACATCTGCATCGCAATTCCCAGTCAAGGAGAGTTGTGAGACTGACTTACTGCTCCCAAGGCAAGACACATTTAAGGTTCATCATTTCTGCCTTTGAGTCTTCACCACCCAGGCCCCTTTAGTGTTGTCTTTACTTATTCTCTGCTAGCAATAGAATGCTGCTGCATGTCAAAGTGGTCTCTGTGTGTAGCACAAACTTGCAAAAGAAATCCCAAGGTCAGAACAGTTCTAGCTACAAGCTTCCAAGGAATACTGGATGCCATTTATCCCAGCTTTCTCAAAACGGCCCTAGACAGAATCCTTTTCACCCCATACAGAGCCACCTATTCATGAACTGTAGGTGTTTCATCATCCTAGGACTTCAAGAAAAGTCATGGTTACCCAGGCAACTTCATGTATTTCCCTATGGATACAAAACACACACTTAAAAGGAAAATGACTATATCAATATGAAAAATTCATCAGTTCTTTCTAAATTAAACATTCAAGATAGTCAGAATAAAGCAGGTATACTGTTCAAAAGATCTAATAAGTTATTCACACATATTTCAGATGCTACCCTGGGTACCAGAGAGGGTGCAAGTGCAGAGGTGAACATGAACACATGCACTCCTATGGATATCAACTGCATCCCCAGGAAAGTGGAATTCCACCTGAGTTATTGAAACAACACAGCCTTAAGGTAGCTGGATAAATAACTAACTGAATATAGGCAACAGGCAACATTGTGACAGCAATTCACTCTCTCCATTTTGAGTATTTTGAAAAACTGAGAAACCAAAATGGATAAATTAACACACACAGAACACAGACGTGAATTGCTGTTAAATTAGATTTACAATTAATTAGAGGATGTAACTATTCAGCAAAAATTTTTGAAGTACCTAAATTTTAAGATTTGTTTTAGTCATCTTTTTATTTCTGGTGTATTAGATAACTGTAAAATAAAATTCCACTCTTAAGGGGAATATCATCTAATCTTCACAACTAGAACATAAGTATTTTCAGCAGAGCCTGCTTTCCTTCACTAGCCATTCATGTGTGTCATTTTGGTCATTTGCACACAGCCATTCTGTCACTCCTCACTTGCAACTCCAATTTTACAGAGGCACAAACAAGAACAAGTGGAACAAGATTTAGCCTGACCTGTTTGTAAGCTTAGGGGTGACCATAAACCCCAAGTAACTGAATGCAGGCCAAATTCCAGCCCACAGGATCACATGTTCCCATTCAATTCCCAATACCCTCAACTTTCATAAAGCATTTGGGGGAATAAATAGCTACATTGTTTTCTTCTGCAAATTGTTTCCAATGATTTTGACATATGAGCTATGCCTTTTTTTGCTTTTCCCAAACTTTTTAATGTTCTATGTAAATCCCAGTAGCACTTATATACCAATTGATGTCTTTTCCTACTCTCAATGGCTGCATTTCAAACTTGTGTTTTACTTCAATCTGCTATACAGCATTTCCACTCTCAGTATTTATTCTTTGCTTTTGAGTGTATTTCAAATTGTTTGCTTTGCAGGCATATTACCTTCCAGAGGCAGAAAGTGCATTATCACTAATGTCAGCTCTCTTCTTAGTTTTCCAGAGTTATTATTCACCATAGCTGCTTCCTGTAATGCTCTCTCCTTAATGGATGAGGGAACAAGGGGCTGCAGTTCATTTAATTGTTGCAAACTTTCTTCTCATTACCTGCCTCTTCACTGGGAGTAGAAACAGCAAGTGCATTTCACAGGAACAGGCCTCCAAGCACCTTTCACACACTGAAAATGGTGTTGTAGATGAGTCTGTGAATGAGTGAACATGAAATGCTTCATTTTCCTGAAACATGGCAAATGGTAACTTTTATTTTCTTGCTTTTCCTTTTTGTCCCTAAGCAAGGGAAAAGTACATCAATTCACCTATCAACATTTATTCTTTCTCACCTTATTTCATCTCTTATGCTGAAAGTTGTGTCTGAATGAAAAGAAACTCAGTTTTGGAAACCCACCCAATTTTAAAATAAGTCAAAACCTCCAGGGGCTATATGTCTGAACTATACCACTCATTCATCCATTTGGAGCAAAACTAGTACCAAGCAGCTACATCTCCCTTCTAGAAAAGAGAATATTCAGAGATATTAATGAGAAATAACTGGCTTCCCACAGTCAAAATTAGTCAGATTGATTAGGTCAATAAGAGACACAGGACAGATATTTTGGTGATGGATTTGGCTACAAACTATTGCCACAGAGATCAGAGTGAAGATGGAGCTCTGTCATGATCATCAAATGATGCAGCCAGGTGATTTTGCAAAGGATTCCATGACCTAAACATTTACAGTTACACAGGGACAGATGGTTTATTAACAATGATTTGAATGACAATCTTTGATTGCACTAAGGCAAAACACTCATTTAATGCATGCTACAGAAAACCTACCCCTCTGGATTCCTGCTGAAACACAGGCAAGTGAAAGGCTTCATAAATGTACCTTTATCTCACCTCTTGCATTTTTTCCTACAGCTTGACTTACTCATACCAAATGCCTCCTTTATGTTATTCCTAATGTTGAATATGTAAGATTAAGAAAAGCAAATACTACTAAAACTACCAGGGAATTCAAAATTGTTCTACCATTTTTGTCATCCCACAGACGAATTTTAAGAAATCTGTCACTTTGTGATTTTCACTGAGGTGTTTGAAATTGGAATGCTTGATATAAAGGCAAATCAGAGAGCCATTTTCATGACTTGCACTAATTACTTACATTTTTAAATAGTGTTTGTGTCTGCAGACCAACAGACTGGCAGCTACTGTGACAAGACATACAGGAAGTGTCCTGCTCTGTTCTTAAAAATGAGTCCAGATGAACGGGAGCTGCTATTAGAACTTATCTTCTGCTGATTTTTCCAAAGACACTTGAAAAAGGACAAGTTTCTTATTTTCTGGCTGGACATAAAAGTTGGCACAAACAGACATGATAAAAGTATTAACCTCAGAATTAGACAATTAGCTTCTTGATGGCACTTTGGTGAAAGACAAGAGGTTGGCCATGCTTCTTCCTCCCTAGAGAAACTTTGACCTATTGGATTTGAGAGAGCTGTAAATGTGAAGATCTTAATTTATCTGGGACTGCCACACACTCTCATATAAGATTTCACCAGTAGATGAGGGACTTGAATAACATCCACTTCCACAGGGCAAACAGCTGAAAACTCAAATATTTCTGCAGACTGCACCTAATGCAAGTCCTGCCACAGCCTTTCTTTTGTCTGAAGCCTCAGCAGTGGAAAAGAATTCCTGGCTGACAGCCCACTCATCAGGGTTATCCATCATGCATAAAGATATCATGCTGTATGATCCAAAAATCATTTCCTTCCAATCTTTTTCCATGTAAACCATTTCTGTTGCCACAAGTGCTCCAAGTGCAAGTGATGGTGGAAATATTGCAAGGCTGACCTCTCCAGCTGGGGCTGATTCACTCAGCCAGCTTCTGAAACACTTAACACAGAAGAAAATTACATACAGCCTTCATTCCCTTTTTGTAAGTAGTTTTAATTTAGAGCTTTTACACCTCTAAATCCATTCTCAGATGTCATAATTACTTCTTGAGAGCACAAAATTATGCCACTACAAAAAAGGGAAAAAAAAAGAAGGAAATGCAGGCGACATTTTGCATCACTTAGGGGGTTTTTTGAACATTTGGATGCTACAGAAACTCTCATGTCAAAGAACATCAGACAACTTTTTGTCCAAAAACTGTTGGATGACTGATTGACAGACCCTACGAGGATTTTTATGTGACTTGTGAATATTATTTGTTGATAATATGAATACAGTTATAGATCTTACGTCCCAATTATTTCTTTAAATGACATAATATTGTTGATTAACTTCATAAAGCATTTATATATTACACTGAATTAATTAGCCTGAGAATTTTCCGCTCCGAAAATGATGACTATGTATAACAAGTGCAAGATGAAGACAAAGAACAAAAAAGGAAAAGGTCACTCCTATCTCCCTCCTCTGACTCACCACTCCTTTTCTCATGCAGTCAGCCTGTTTTTCCCTAACGTATATAAAATGCCACATCTACAAATTTTCACCAAGGTGTATCAGGTTTCAGCACCACAAAAGAATTCATCTTGGATGATGTGAATATTTTAGGTGACTGCATTATTTTTAGACTGATTATTTCTAATCTAAAAAGCTTGCCACAAAAGATGAGTGATAATTACAGTAATAGGTTAACTAATGAAAAGGCAAAGAAAAATGAATAATATATTGCAGATTTACAGAGGATGTAGCCTCTCATACACTTTTAATTAATTATATATTCATCTTCATATGTTACTTATGTAAAGAACCTTCATTTTCTAACAACCTCCCTATGCTGTTTGGCAAGGTTTCATTGCATGTGACTGTTTCACAACTGCAAGGAGAAAAATGCAGTCAAATACTGAAGAGATAATTAATAATATATGCATTCAAGTATTTTAAAACTTGCACAGAAAAAGACTCTTTTTTTTGGGGGAGGGGGTAAGTTAAATCTCCATATTTTGTACTCACAGTATTTTAAATCTCTATATATTTTCAATATTTATATTTTTCTACAGCCTCCTAAACTTACACAGAGTTGCCTGCATATGCCCAAAAGATACATCACATTAGCATATTTCCACCTTACATGAATTTCTGGAGAAGGAGCTATTAAAGGGTAAAACAATAACATCATTTTCCATTGCTGTGCAGTTATTCATTCATTGGAGACAATGCAAAAGGAACAAGGCATTCACAGTCTGGTCCTAAGTCATGGATCCTCAGCTTCTAAAACCTTCTTGAGCTGGGGTTCAGAAACTCACTATGAATTCTGTAATAATCAGATAAGCAGAGAAAATTTTCCATAAAAAGATATAATTACCACATCAGTTGTCATCTTTTTAATGGCTATCACTCCATGAATACTCACAGAACCTTCATTAACCTCTCAAAGCTTCCTTTCAAGAGCCATCAAAGTTAAAATTCAGACAGGATTCTCTATGTATCATCTTTTCTTTGCTCCCAGAATCTTGCTAAGAAAACCTTAGAAAAGAGCCTAGATGCAAACAGAAGGATACAAACTAATGCAGTATTGCAAATTTTATGTTTTGCAATAAAATATGGAACCACAACAGTGACTAACATTTTAAGTGTTTGCACAGTAGCAATAATAACATTAAATCACTGAATTATGGTGTATCATTTCATTATTACATGTATTCCAGTCAACAAGGCAAGTCCAGTCCTCATTACTCTTCCCTGTCACGATTCTCTCTCTGTACCTGGTGCAGACATTAGAAATGATCTGACCCAGGGCTTGTCAGAGCAGCTCACCATGCTCACAAATGCAGCCCCACCACTGTCAGTGCTCCTGCAAGGGCAACAGGGGCAATATAGCAACAGATACAAGTCCCGGATGGGGTCAGTCTCCACCTCTGTGACAAATCCAACAGAGGAAAACAGACTACAGCAAAAGTTCTCATTAAACACCCAGACTCAACAATGAAGTGTTTTCCAACAGAACAGGAGTATATGAGACCATTCCTGTCCAGGTTTACTTGCGTGTTAACCCAGACTGACATTTATTCCAATCAGCTCAATCTACGTCTTGAGAAGCTGAAAAATATTCACTATAGTGGTACTTACAGAGCACGTGGATTTAAACACCTGGTCATCTGAAAAATGAATTTCAGTTACACAATCCAAAAGTGCATAAAAAGTTCCTTAACAACTTCTCATTCACAACAATTAACAATGCTCAATAGAAAAATTTAGATGTGACAGAAAAGATTTATTGTATATATTTTAGAATTTAAAGCCCAAAGTCCAAGTTTTCCACACTGATATCTAAAACCAGACTCTAGTATCTATCCCTAGGGAATAGTTTCCATTGCTCCAGTATGACTGACTGATACTCAACCTTTTGAAAATCAGGCCAGTTATATTTAGGCACCAACCTATGGACTTGAAACCCGACTTCAGACTTCTGAATTTAAATTTACCTCAATACTCACAGATGTCCACCCAATAGTCTTGCCATCTAATAAAATTACTAAAGAAATTCAAAATTTCAGTCACCACAGACTTTTAATATCCTAAGAACATAATTCCCTACCCTTGTCTTACAGCATACTCTGCTTTCTGAGAGACTCCTGTCTCTTCCTGCTGTGCCTGTGACAGAGCTCACCTACACCTCCCAAATTCCATGTGTGCCTTTATCCATGTCACTAGCTAAGAAGTATTAAGTAACTAACCTAACGCATTTCTCACAGCAGGAAGGATTTCTTTAAACAAGATTTTGGGAATGGAAAGTAATTTGCAGAGGACAGCAAGGAGGAAGAAAGGACTTGCCATCAATTTCACGAAAAAATATGCTTCACTGCTATCTGTGCAAATAAGGTTGAAGTCTTCATTAAATATATTATTGTTTCTGAGATACACAAGCCTAGGAAATAGTTAAAAGCCTCCATGCTCTATAAACTCTCAAAGATTTTAGAGAGAGTTTGTTTTATTTATATCCACACCATCAGCAACAAGTAATGCTGCTTTTGTCCACTTCACACTGAGTCTAGAGAAAAGCAGGTTACAATTCCTCTATCAACAAGAAAATGGGGTAAGGATATACTTGAACTGGAGGACAGATGAACTTCCAAAAGAGTTCTTTTCCAAAATAAACTCTTTTATTCAAAATATTTTTAATATTACTAACAGAAGCATTTAAAGGAATTGTGGTACCCTCCCTGACGGCAACCCTGCTTCCTTTGTGAAGCATCATTCTCCATCTTTGATAGAAGAGTAGTGGAATCATAGACTACATGAAGGAAAATAGCTTAAAAGCTGTAAAAGGAGCAAGAAGAAAGAGAAAAATGCTACACACTCATGTAGAGATATAAAGCTGCAATAAAAGCTGTCAATAACTTGAATGAAACAGAAAAAACCCTTTATCATCAGTTCTTCCACTATACCACATTTGCTCTGTGCCTTTGATGTGGGAAAGGAAAAAACCCTGTCTATGAAAATCTTAGCATTTTTTGTATCACTGCAAATACTTAGTATTTTAAAAACATTTAAATCATTTCATTGAAGACTAATGCATATTATATATGTTTACTCCTTTATGACTAATTTCTTTTGATTGCCAAATTTAGAAGTGATGCACAGTTTCCCATCCTACCACAAAATCCAGATGAAGGATACTTTCAATTCCATTAATATTTGGAATTAATCATAAAGACTTTTGATTCACAACAATATATAATTAACACCTCCTTAAATATGTCCAGTACAAAAGGGACTAGGAAACACAGAGAACCTGCCATTGTTTGTTATTTTGGATCTCATCATCAATGTTGATGATCAGAATTTTACTAATACTTTGTCTCCTTTTTTCAAATTCTAGACAATAAAAAACAGCTGACAAACAGGAAAAAGAATGCAAACAAAGTTTTTGGGCCGAGCATTTTTTCAAATAAAAAGGCTCAGTCATGAAGCTTGATAATAAAACCTAGTGTATTATTCAGCACTGAAATTTCTAAAATTATGATGAGATGGTTCATGAACATTCTCATTATGTTAATCCAGGTTCCTTCAGGAATATCCAAGATAAAAGCTGAATCTGACAGAAACCATTTGTGGCTAAGCAACAGTTTCTGCACTCTCATATCTGAAGTTCATGTTAGTTCTACAAAAATGCTTTGTTCGTAATCTTCTGAGCTGTTCTTCATTAGACATGCAAAGCTCATTCTTGTGTAACTTGGCTGAGTTAGAAAGGTAAAACAGAAAAAGTTTATAATCTATACAATGATAACAGGAAATATGTATCTGAAATTCCATTCAGATGATCAAGCAAGTGAAGCCAATGTTTGGGGCTTTTTGCAGAAATTCTGACACAGTTTTAAATGCACTGTGGTTAGCACAGGTATTATTTCTTAAACAAAATCAACACATACATATTTTCTGATCCAAAGAAGTATGCTTTACTTCTGCCAGAATTTGAAGACCTTTCTTACTGTGATTTTCAAAGGGACAACATTGATACTTATTTTGTAACGTTTCACTAATTATTCAAATATTGAAGACTTAAAGGAATTATTCCAGCCTTAAAAAATTTTCTGTGCTATCAGAACCTCATGTTCCTTAGTATTATAGCATTTGTAAACCTTAAAGTGGGCATTAAAGATGCCTCTTTTAAGCTAAAAGCAGAGTCTTTGTGCAGTTAGCAACATTTCCACTCACATATGTAAATATTTCTTAAAACTCTAGCCAGCTTTTCTCCCTTCCACAAAATTATGTGAACATCTCAGGGAAAAACATATTTATATTTTTAATCTCTTGACTAGAAATATAATATGTTTGTGCTTAAGAAATACAAACACGCTTTCAAGGAGGAAAAAAAAGCCATGAAAGAATCCATAAGTAAACCTGAAAATTCAGGTTTATGTGAAAAACTTCCTGGCTTTCTTTGAGTGTGCCTGATTTACCTTACTCAAAACCATGTGGCATATAAGGGATGGGCTACAGCACTGATTAGAACTCTAAAATGTGGAATCTGGAGCAAAGTTCTCTCAAGCCAGTTTTGCCTAATGACTTTTAGGAACCTATGCAGCTCAGCGTTCCCTATCCAAATAGCACTAAAAATGAGGTAAATTTGTCTACCTACCCTGGTTATGATTTTTTGTCTAACCCTCAAGTTCAAGAACTTCAAGGATACTTATTGTCAAGTCATGGATGGTGTTGATTGTTACGTAGTGTTCTGTATGTAACTATGGCTACTCAATTTAGAGTAGGTTTGAAAGTGCTGTAGAAATTACAGTGCAGAGATAATACAGCAGCTAGCAGCTTATCTTTTATTCAACATGAGACATAAATAATGCCTCCTTTGGTCATTTGTTATATTGTATTAGCTATTGATTTAATCCTCATGTCCTATTCTCCAAAACATGGCACAGCCAGAATCTCATAAACACCATTTCAGAACAATTTGTTCTCATCAACAGCTTCTCAGAGATTATGAGGAAGAAAAAAAAAAAGCAAGAGCAGCAAAGACTAACACTTAATTTTGCAAGTTATTAGCAGTCAGAAAGAAGAATAGTGACTAAGGATTAAGAGTATCATTTTAGAATTCTAGTAGTATTCAGATTCAGTGACACACAGGCCTGATCAGTTACAGAGAAAAGCTTTCCTACACAGCTTCGCTGGAAAGTAAGACGACATGTCTTATCCTTTTCCACAAAAGAACATTCCTGGATCAAGGCAGACAAAAATCTGTATTACTCATGCTAATCCTTGCACTTTTTGATGAGCTACTGGCAAGGGTTTTAAAAGTTAAATGTGGAAGTTATTATGACACAAAGCACATGAACACAGGCATCACCTTGCACTGAATAGCCCCACATTTTTCAAATGTAAATAACTTTCTGTTTCTGGTATACATTTGAACCAATGAACTATAAGATTAAATATAATAAAAATAAACTAACATTAAATAAAGGGTATGAATTCTTCTCCTTGGACCACTCTAATCAGTAGTTTTGTTTATCTAGTGTTATTCAGTGATCACACCTTTTGGTCAACTTCCACTCTGTGTAAGCCAACGCTTTTATCCAAAACAGCTTAATAAAATGTGGTCAGTAAGTTCTTTAGTATGTAGCTGCATGCTTCAAAAACAACTCTTTGTTGTGGCATTAACAACAGCCTGCAGTTATCAACCATTCACAGTTACAAGGACTGACAGTGCTATTAATTGCAATGCAGCTTTTAGTGAAAAATTTCACTGGCCAATTTATGAGGTCAACTACTTGTTTTGAACAGGGAAAATAAATACATTTTGTTATAAACATCATTTTCAGTAATGGGATGGATAAGTCCAAAAAAAAAAAAATAGATGAGTATATTTGAAACAAGTCTAAAGAAAAAAAAAGCACAGATATGTCTGCAGCCATTGTGATTATTTTTAAACAAGTCTTAGAACTAAATTTAATATTAAATCTAGCTCATAGCTCTTAAGCAGATGGAAGATTAAGAGTGTGCTAATAGCTACCAGTCCTTATTTTTAAATTACAGTAACAATATATCAGGACTCCTTTAAGAAAATATGGTCTCCACATCCATTCCTATTTTAAGCTGAGGGTTTCAAAAGTCAGTATGGTGGGACAGTAAGCTAACATTAACAAAATTCTCAGTCATTTGCTGTGTCTGAAAGCAAGTGACATTTCTGATAGGATTTGGTGAACATAAATTGAACTGACCTTGGAAGAAACCTTAATGTCCTCATGTGCATAAAGCAGTAGGAGCTATCTATATGCAGTTTCACACCTCATGAACTTTTACACATTATTCATCTGAATCGGAGATCCAGATACAAAATCTGGCACTTGGGACGTTATGTGGATTTCTGATATTCCGTGGCAAATGTGGAGCTCTGAAACAAATGGCTATATTTAAATGATTTACAGACGTAGGGGCAGGATAGTGGGGGAGAGGGTATTGTCATTATTTTATTCCAGATGCACACCTAAAGTATAGATAATCATTGTTCTGCCTAAGTGGTGTTTCAAAACACCACATTTGAGAGAGCACAGCGGCTTGGAGACTGATTATACAGAACATCAGTGGAGACTGCAGAATTTCCTGGCATCTGGCACCCTCGTTTAAATGAAGAGCTTGTCATCTGCTGGCTTTTCAGCTGTGGCATGTCACCTCGAGTCTGCAGTGCTACAGCATGGGTGAAACAACACAGCTGATGTGCCAGGATGTGACATACCTTTAATTTCACATGCCATGCATGGCTGCATCCCCCACTGTGAAATGTTGCAGGGGCACATTTTTCAGGTGATGTTACCTTGTTTTGCTGGACTATTTGCTCCACTTTAAAGTCCAATTAGCATTTGAGATGAGAGAGGAAATGTTAGCCAAGCTGTTTGAATGGGACACTTGCACTGGAGACTGTTTTTAATCCCCTCATAATGCTGAGCCCCATTGCTGGCATCATTTATTTTATGTCCAGCAGATAAATGGTATTTCTGGACTGGACTATCAATAGCATGGTAAACACGTGAGAGAAACCTCTACATAACTATTTTTGGCAGAAGTCAAAACCAAAATAAAATGGCAAGATGTGCTATATGTTCTTTATACAGAAATCAGCAAAATATATGGCTTAACACATCTTATCAAAACTTCCAGTAATATGTGAAGATTTCCTACAGAAATGGCAAAACATACAGAACAAGACTGCTTAAAAAACTTATGACAATGGCAGAAATGCCAAAGGGATACAGTGCCGTGACTGCAATCACAGAAATAATCTTTCCCATTGGGACACTCAAATTTTAAAATTTCAAAATATGGTCACAAGAATATAGTTTAAACAGAGAGTTCTGAAACAAAACTTTTGACAGGAAACTTCATAAAAAGACAAAAGAAAGATCTATGTCACTTAAGTTTGAAACTTTACGTGCCATGGTATGTAAATAATATAGGCTATTCTCAGCCCCCTCTTTATGAACTTTCTTCTTTAAATGTCCTGATACTTCATCTATTTAAATTCTACAACACATAAAGGATGTACATAGCCTTTTACACAGGTAATAGCCCTAATAATTTTGCACACTTCTATTATAAAAAGTCACAAAGGGATTCTTAACTATAGTTCCCTTATGGTAATGAATTTTTTTTCAAAATCTATTGGAGGAACTATGCATTTATTGCCAGGATTTGCATATTTTTTAAAAAGGGAGAAGAAAGAAAGAAAAAAACATGAAAAAAAGTCATTACTACCTTCTCAGAGAAGGACAATCAGTATTGAATCATCAATAAATGCAGTGTGAACAGTCTGCCAAATTTACACCCAGAGAGAGAAAATAATTTTGAAATATAAAAAGAGCTCTGAAAACTGGATACAAGAATGTAAACAAGAGCTATTCTTTTTATTCTGAATTACCCACCTGACTCAATGCCATAATTTTCTAGGTAGGAGGATGAGAAAGAAAAGAGAAAAGCTTAAATATCATCCCCCTTTACTCTCTAAGTGAAGAGATGGCTGAAGAAAACATAAGAATCTGAAAGGGCACATTTTCTACTGTGATTGCAAAAGTTGGGATGTGTGGTACCTTTCAGCTGTGTTCAAATTTGTGATGTTATTTTTAAAAAGGAATAATTTATGAAAAAATTATAATAATAAAATGCTTCCCACAAACTCCCCTAACAATTTCATGCAAATATCTTAACTGCACATCCCTTGTTCTTCACCTCCTATTAAGCCTTTCCAGTGGAACGAGGAGCTCTTTACACTGGGTTGTTTGTAAGCCTAAGCATGAAGTTAAATTCACAGACTGGGGAATTTCTATCACAATGATAATTATGCAGCAAAAAACCCAGAAATACATTGACTAAATTATTTGTCTTAGAGTCTTAACTGCAACGACCATGTCTTTAAAAACACAGCATAGATTGGAGGTACACTAAAGCTGCAAACCAGTCCATGAACACTCGAGTTCACTGTGAACACTTCTCCTCACGCCCTGGCTGCACATTTATTGGTGTAGTCTTTTCACATAAATCATAGCTGTCCAAAGTCTAATCGGATTTTCTCTGGCTGCCAATGTTCCCAAAGGCTTCTGCACCATCAGCTTGGCAGCTCCCTGAGCGTGGCCCAACCACACTCTGTGGAGCCTCCAGGGAGGCTCCTTCTGTTGTGCACATCCCTCCATGGCCAATTAAACTGGCTCCAGAGTCACCTTGTGCTCTGGATGGTGCAAAGAGCCTGCAGTGCAGTCAGGACCAGGGCCAAGGTGTTGTCAGATCAGATCCTAAGGTTGGGGAACGCTCTCGCAGAGAAATTTCAGAGTTACTTCCACAGCTCATTGCGGAAGCACCACACAAATAACCTTCTCATGAAATAAAACCCTTCCCTGTGATAAAAGCTGGAAATGAAAGCATTCTCACCTCAGCACAGAGCAGCTTCATACCCAGCAAAGCAGAACTGCAAAACAGCGTTATGGTTGTTGACCACGGAAACTTCTAAAAGAAGCCTCTGAAAATATTATGCATTATCTTTTCGAGGTATAACAGATGAAAAGATATTTAGAAAGATCCCTATTTTAGGAATCATTTTAAGGTTTATGTTGCTTGCAAAAATTGGAAGTTTGTTAAATATATATGGCACTATTCTGTACAGCATTTTTACTGCCGTACTATACAATGACAATCACCTAAAAAATGCTGACTAACCAGCAGCAGCTGTTGAAGAACTTGCTGGAGTTATGAACCAACCTTCCTCAGGAGTTTGAGCTACAAGCTGAGAAAGCTGAAATATTAAGGAAAGAATAAATTGAAATAATGAATAAAAACTGGCAGCTGACTGCACAGTGCTTTCAGAAGCTGAAGATTCAAGATCTAACATGACAGATACCTGTAACCTCAAAAACTTTATGAGAACATCACAAAAATGTGGAGGTACACTAAAAAGACTTGAGGAAGCAACTGTTTGAATACTAACACAAGCATTTCACACTAATTAATAGTGAAATACAAACAAGAATTATTTAAGGAAGAATACTTTTTTATTAATGTATACATATAGCCATGTTTGTGTATGCAAATATATATATATTTGTGCACTAAGCCTTTTTTCTAAGGTCCCTTTTTCAAGTGAAGCAAAGCTATTTGCACCACAGAGCATAGATGGCTGTATTCCATATTTCTTGTGTTTGTGCACATATATGCCACAGCTGACCTTGGCTTTAGTAAGAATGTACTCTGTGTTGACTAATTAGTTATAACCAGGAAGCTGTGTGAATCTCTACTATGAATATAATTGAATCAAAATGCAGTAATTCTCTTTAAAGTATATTTTTAACACTTGTTGCACAGCAGTGCTTCATGTTGTGGTACACATCTTAATACCAACACATTCCCTTGGGTCACTGGTTTTTTGAAATGTTAGAACTATGCTTTACTCATTAATGCCAATTTCAGAATTGGACAAAGATTTTTCATTGCCTCTTATTTTATAATTTTTGCATCAAAACACAGCCTCGCTTACATTAAAAATTACTTGGTGCACTTATTGAAACTAAAACTAATTTCTCTAACATACTACATGTTGGTACCATTTCTTCATTGCACAATCAGTTTTTGGCATGTACTTATCGTAAGAAGAGGCAAAGTCATATGCAGAGAATATCAAAAGCGGACTAATACCAAAAGTGGATGAATTCAAGAAGCTTAATAGCACCAGGGTGTGGAATTCAAACCCAAATCATCTATTTGCCTGGAGGAGAAAGTGAACACCAAAAGGCAGACAAGTCTTGACATGTCCATGTTTACTCTCAATAATGTCCTTCCCTGAATGGAAATGGACAGTATTTCTTTATAGCAGTGAACTTCTAGGGATCAATGTCTCAAACCTAAATAGTCCAGGCAAGGGACCTATCGACAGGATGATTTATGATTGCCACAGTGCAGTCACAGAAATGAATGCTAATGAGCCAAGATGCCCAGCAGAGCAGGGTGGATTCCTCTCAAAACAATGTGCCTCAGAAAAGAGATTCCAGCTCCCAAGAGGTTGTCTTCCAACACAAGCACCATGGATTCCTTTGGCACACTCATTTCATTCATTTGAACATTTCCCAAAATATACCACTTAGACACAGACACACCAAAATTAATTTTTCTCTCCCTTTCTAGTACTCCAAATAGTATGCAGAATAAGGTAACAGGGACATAAAAAAAAGAAAGAAAAATGAGCATTTCTTTGTCTTAATCCAGGTATTGTTTTCTGTAGCTGAATTAGTTTGGTTGATACAGTTTCATTTGCTCAGTACCAGGAAAATACATTCCATCCAATTAAAAAATTAATTTTTATTTACTATATAATAACACTTGGGAAACACAAGAAAAAGACTTGTGGTCCTACTATGATGAACCACCAACAGATCAAAAAGTTTTTTACTCACTGTGTCTCCCTCTATTGTGCTCTAAGGCTCTCAGCAGAGGGAATGGGAATTTGGGATTTTGTATGATGTCAAGATTAAAATCAGTGCTGGGTAGAAATAATACATTTGTAACTTCATGGACAATAAAAAATAATTTTAAAATGTAATTTTTTAAAAAAAATTCAAACAAGGAAAGAACTCAGTCATTGAGGATTGAGTAACTTACAATCATTTGTATTCCTTACAGGGTTCTCTATTAGGAGAAATATTTTCTATTTACAGAAACATAGCACAAAATAAAATCTTGATTCCCTTGTATTTCAAATAGGACATGATATGGATCAGTAATGAATACTAAAGTAGGATTCGAAGAGCCCAGACTTCAGGTTATTTCTAGCTCGACAGCAGCCTTTTTGTGGACCCTGAGTGAATCTTTCTGGGTTTATGCTTCAGCTTTCCTATCTGAAAAAATGGGAATTAAAAATATATTCTTTAGATGTATTTCCACATTTTTAGAAAATACCAGGCATGTGAAATATCATAATGTGTTCTTGGTGAAATAACAAAATTATACACTAATAAACACAGCCCTATTAAAACTCTTAAGTACAACTAACATTAGTTTTTGCATTTAAGTTGTCTTGGGGGACACCCAACTGAATATGGGCAGAAAAGTATCTGCAAAAAAAAAAAAAAAATGTTTCAAATAATTCCGGTGTAGTCAAATAAGAGAGTCAGAAAATATAAGTAAATGATGGGACTAATGGCAAGATTTTTTTCCTTTTTGATTCATTCACAGAGACAAGGAATGACAGCATCCATCATCTGTAAAAATCAAGCTGGGAGCATGCAGCTGCAGAGCTGTGCAGAAGCAGGCATGGTGTACCCACTAAGTGTTGTGCCCTGTAGACCACAACTCACTATAAATCCATCTATCCAGCAATTAGACGCTGCAGCCTGAACCCTCTGTTCAAAAGGGCACTGCTACAGATTGCACTGAAACTAATAATTATTCTCACCCAGGCCAATTCACAGCACACAGAGGAAAGAAGGTCTCAGAAACCAATCATTAAAGGCTTCCCAATGGTACACAACTGTACCACCAACTGCATCTGTCTGAATATTTCTAATAAATGTATTCCAAGGTTTCATGTGGAAAAGGAATAACCATGCTTCGATGAAAATTACTTTTTTCTTACAGGAATATTCATGAAAAACAAGAGAAATTGGTTTGGTATGAACATTGCTGAAACACATGGAGAAATGTTTTGATATGAACAAGCATATTTTCTTCCATGTTCTCTCTCTCCTCATCGATTAAGTTCACCAAAGGAAACAAAACTGCTTGCTGGCCTGCATGGCAAAAGCAGCAAGAAAGTAACCAAATCAATAGGGAAGTGATTTTGAGCTGAGCAAAGTGATTTATAAGCTGTATTTTACTATCCTTGCAAAAGTATATAATGAAAAACACATGAGGTGCACTTGTAAGAGAGAGAATTGAACATTTCTTAACACAAACTCTGTTGCAACTTCCACTGGACTGCAGGAGCACCTCTATGCATGAGTCACTTACCTGTATCAGAGAGGGGAAAAGCTGGCAGACCCTGAAGGGAAGTTAATACATAGTAGATTGTCTCTCTGTTAGAAAAAAGACTGATGAAAAGTGGTCAACAAGGGATGAGGAAAACACCTACATCAGAAATCTAGTGTTCTTCTTATGGGGATTCATGTTAGAATTCAGGTATAACATTCATCTTCTTGTAGAAGTTTTTTTAAACATGAAAATCCACACAAAAACTATGAATGAAGTCTTGCAGAACTGAAGGATTCCGTTGCTCCATATTAGTAGTTCAAAATGTTCCGAATCCACTCCAGGGTTCACTGGTTTACCAGATCTAAGACAGACTTTCTCAGAAGCAAAACCAAAAGTGCTACCCAGCTCTGCCCCTACACCTATGAGCTGCTTGGCAGGTAGGTAAATGAATTTTAAAAATTGAAATAACTACAAAGCCAGTTCAAAAACGTTTCACTTTAAGAAATAAACCTCTAGTTTTATCTTTTTTTTCATCTCAATGATTAAATGAGTTGTGGATTTCTTTGCACTGCTCTCACTTGTTTGTACATCACTGTCAGGATGTACAGTGCCACTGTTACAGCAGTTTACCTTTAACATTACTACAAGGCAATAAGGTTATAGGACAGCAGATTCTATTCTCCACTCTCACCTATGACCCACTTTGGCACATTCATTTCATTGCAGGAACAGCCTGGGAAACACTTTGAAATATTTAACACTTATATTTTTCCATTGTATATTTATAGCAAGTGGGAGTGAAAGCACAGAAACTGTCGAGTCTATGTTGTCAAGAACTGAATATAGATTCTTAGACTACCACACACATGGTCTATAACTGTATCATAACCCATGGATTTTGATCCACTTAGCTCTTTAATGAGCTCTAAGTATAGCTTAAAAAAACAAAAATTAATTAAAACAGCTTTAAAAGCATCCAGAATTCACATGAAGACATTGAGACATGGAAAGATTTACTTGCCTCAGATGTGTTTGTCAGATGCTTCTTAACCAGGCTGATGTCTTGCATGGGCTGTTTTGCCCAGAAAGTCTTGGGATTAGCACCGCCTGCAGAGGCCTTCCAGGACCCAGTTTCCCCTTTCATCACAGGGCTGGAGTGACTCCCAGGTGCAAAATGTTTCACTGACTGAAATGCATTAGAACAGTAACCCAGCTGACACCAGAGTCACACCTACCTGTAAGGGCTGTAAGAACAAATGTGTTCTTGAGTTTGGTAACTAGGATGAAATGATACCTCTTCTGATGCTCAGAATTACTGATTACCCAAAAGACAAACTGGAGTACAACAGGCAACCTGCCTGCCACACCCATGCACTTTGGTTTCATCACATCCTGGAAGTGGTAATACCAACCTTTTGGGATCCCAAACAAAAAGATAAAGTGGATGAATAACCTGGTGGTTCTGCACCTCCCTGTAGCCAGGATGCTTTAAGTCCTGATGGTGCTGATTCCAAGAAAAACAAAGTCCTCAGAGTGTCTCTGCCATGGAATTCTAGAGAATACTCTGAAGCAATGCAGGTGTGGCCATCAGGACTGCAGTTAAGTGTGGCTCAGCACTCACACCTGGGAGAAATGGGCTCCAGGGATTGCATGGGGGTTACTTTCAAAGCCATCAGTCATTGTCACTGTACCAGGAAGTAGGAATGACTGTCTGTAGCCAACGGTGAAACAGGTTTAGGAAGCACAAGCAAATTCAGAAGAGGGGTCTGGACCAGCATTCTGTACATTCTGTAACTAATGCATAGAGGATTTAAAGAAATATTTTTTTTTAAAAAAAAGAGGAAGAGAGCAGGATTTGGGAATTTCTCTTCCCACCATCCCCATCAACTTTGATACTCCACCGGGGCAGGAATTCCCTGGTGTCAGGTCAGCACAGAAGGAATAATTATCACCACGCATTTCTAAACCCTCGGGAGAGCGGCAGAAAGGTCAGCTGCCACTCAAAGGTTGAGCTCTAGAAGCGAGGGCTCGTTCACAGACTCCACTCCCATGATTTGCCGCGGATCTTCATTCCCAAAGCCTCTCCTCACCGTTCCCGGCGCTCCGGCCGAGCGGCGCTTCCCGCGTAGTGTGGCGCCCCCCGGTGGCGCTGGGCGCGCAGCGCAGGGAGGGCGCTCCGGGATCCGAGCTCAGCGTTCCCTCCTGACTGCGAAACTCATCTTCACAATCAAAACCCGCAATAAACGACTCTTTTTAATATTCCCCGCAGAGATTTCTTCTTTGAGATTTCTTTTTTTGCTGTGATTTGGAAGGGATTGAAGATTATATAAAACTACAGGAAAGTTAAACCCCATAATTTTCTTTTTTAATAATCAGAAAAGTCTCCACAAAATGTTTTAGTTTTATACTTTGAATAAAGATTTTATTTTGTATTCTGTTTCCTCCTACGAATTTATCTTCCTTTCCTTAAAATGTACTGTAAGTGCAGAAATGGGAAGCAATTTAACAGGAAACATATTCATGCTACTTACTGGGGTGACCCCGTGAGAAGGGCGCTTCACTATCTGCTCTTCTGTGTAAATCCAAAACAATAAATTTCCTCTTTTGGACAAACATTTTTCTTAACGTGAGTACTCCTCTAATGTACTTCTTGTGACTAATGAGATCCTCACAAAGCTTTGTCAATGTAGCAGGGGAAATAGTTTAAAAGACTTCGTTTCACATCATTCTAATACATTTTGGAATTGTTTTTAGGGGATAACCATTATATTTTTTAGAGGATAACCATGGTAGAGTCCAAATTCTTCTTCCATTATGCTATCTCCTGAAAATTTTCATCTGACTAGTGCAGCAGGTGAAAGACAAGGAAATTATTACAGCTCCACGATTCTGCAGGCAGGCCAACACCAACCTAATGTCCCACAACACATGTTTTTCATAAGAAATTACACATCAGCTGGATTAATGGATCAAAATGTTGTCTCTCTTCTGATGTCAGAGAGGCAGAAGTGTTTGGTGCAGAAGCCAGCTCTGTGTGCTTTATTCCAGCTGAGAGCTTTCCATCAACAGAACAATTCTCTGCTGATTAATTACAGGCAGCATCTGGCTCCTTTATATCACCTGAACAGCAAAAAGTGTCAGATCAGTATGGAGATATCTGTCCTTTCATGTAGCACTTAGTGAAACCCACACTACAGCATGTAGTAGTTAATTATTACATACTATCTGTGTAATTCTTGGAATAAATTAATGGTATGAATCACAGCATTAAGTGCCACTAGAAATGATTGATAGAGAGGAATAGCAAATTACTATAGAATAAAACAAACAAAAAGGGATGACAGAGTTTCTCATTTCGCTTCATATTTTCTGTTCATTTTGGACCTTTAAGGATCTTAATTTTATTTGACAGATTTACTTAAAATGAATAAGGTCGACGTGAGAACTCTTTTAATAAAATTCTTTTTCAAAACGAATTTGTTAAAAATGGATAGAGTTTTCATCAAAACTACTATTTTCTAAAGCCACTTGGAATATTTGAGTGTAAACCCTCAACTGACAATTTTAGAGAACCAACAAGAATATTTCTGAGATTTCTTTTTTTTCTTCTGAATAACAATAGCCCATTTAGAGATCACTGTAGAATTATATTAGGATTTCCTCTTCTTATTACCTGGTACTATGAAAAAATTATTATTATATTACTGCATCATACAGTAGTATAAGATCCTTCTCGAGCTCTCTGCAGTTGAATTCAGTTTTCATTGTTTAAGATCATTGAGGAAACAAAATTTGTTGTTGATAATACTATTTACTTTTTTAATTAATAATTTATGCATATATAGAACATATAAACCAGCACAAGTACACAAACAGTTCCTTGAGGACCTCATGAGTAAATTCATATAAATATGCATAATTTATTCCTCATCTCCCTTTAAAAAAATTTCAAATACTATTCTAACCATTTCTGAACTGCAGCAATGATCCTTTTTCAATGATCCTTTAAATGTATGTACTTTTGGATAAGCAGACATAAATCTTGTTACATATGGTTTTCTTTTTGACAATTTGATGGGAAAAGACATGAAGGTAACAGGAGTATTTAACTACAATTCCTTTAAATACAGGTCTTGTCTCTTTCAATAAGCACAGGCAATCACATATTCAGTAAATGTTTAAAATAGCCATTCACTACAAAATCATTTTAAGAGAAATATGCAAAAATCTTACACTGTATGACTCAAACTCAACAGATTGCACTAGCAGTGCAGCTTTACAGCTGGATCTCTAGACACCCATTACATTTTGTGAGCTGTTTGTACTGTAGCTTTTGATATTCTTAAAGGATTGACGGCATCCATTTCCTTTCAAATAGGGTCGTTTTCAATTTAGCAGCATTCAGCAACCTGCAAATCTGAGTCTGCAAGGCGCTCTTAAGAATATCACTTTCAGACGATGGACGTTTTCCAGGTGGTTTTGCAGAGAACCATGAAATGCAGCTGCTACGAAAGCTTTGATGAGACATAAGTAGAACAACATCAAAAGTGTGCTTCTTTTTGAGCAAATACATGAAAGCACAAAACTAGCTGACAGTATCACATCACGGAATTCATTTGAACTTGCAGACAGAAACCAAGAGGAGAGACAATTACTGTGGCCACTGCTTGGAGCGTGGGCTATACTGGATGAAAACACAGAAATGGATTTTTAACTCCATCATTATAGAATCAGCCACAAAGCAGGAATTAAATATTTTGAATAGAAGCAGATACACACAAAGGCACACATACATATTTCAGTGCAAGAGCAAGGTGTATAAGCCAGACTGACAGCCTCACATGGCCTCTGAGGAGGTCCAGCAGCTGGGAAGGACAGCACTGCCCATGAGCCCACGGCGAGCACACAACACTTACACTCACTTACCTCATTTGTTAACAACAAGCTCAGCCTAAAGCATTTCATCAAATATTGATAAAAAAGAACACTGGCTGCTATAGAAAAGGTCACTTCTCTAGGCAGAAATCATTGATTCTGGTGTTATTATATGTTTAAGTTCCTTATGCTTAAGGCATATATTTCTTTATATCTTTTAAAATCTTGTGCAGAAGATGAAAATTTCAGATAACAAAGCCACCTCTCTGAGTTTTCTGTGCCTCAGGAAAGGGACTTACACACCTGATCTACAGAGACTTTCTTTTGCTTGTTGTCCTGACACAAACATGATTCTGTAGCACAAAATAAAGATATCAAACTGTTAACACAAGCTATGATCAGGAAAAATATTTTTTTAAAATCTAAAATGTGATTTAACTGTATATTTAGTAATATTTTCTGGTCAAACTTATTAATTTCAGCTTCTTCCCCTCACAGTTCTTAGAGAGCAGCCACAAGAGCAAGAGGGCCCTTGGCCTAAGTTTGGCATGCACTGCCCTTCACTCTCATCTAAGGGGACTGGTTTTACTCCTACTATCCTGTCTGGAATTTCTAAATTATTTGGAGAGTTTGGGCTTTGTTTTTAATTTTGTCCTAATTTTTAAGAACCTCCATCACAGTGATACTTCAATGCACAAGACATATAGCTAGTAATTTATATGGTTTAATAAAGTCTTGCATCTGTGGCAACTTTTCCATCTGAGTAACTTTCCCAAGCTGGTCCTACTCACACTCATATATACAAGGAAATCAGTTGAGCTTGCATATCTGCTACTGTAATTGGCATTTACAAGGAACTTGTAAATTTTTGTGCATTTTACCCAAATTTTTTGCAAGTGTTCCATTTACAGTGCTAAGAAATTACAAAAGGCAGTGAAGAGGAAATCACCTTTACAAAAGAGCTGAATAGTAGCATGGAAGCACAGCAATGGGTCCCAGAATGCCATCCAGAAGGATGACTTTATTATTGTCATTCTGTATCTATCTATTGTCAGCACCAGAAGTGTTCAGCCTGGCTCCAGAAAACCTTATACAAAGCACTTGCTGATGAGTACAGAAGGGTTTTTTCCTTGTTGCTATAGGATATTTACTCTTGCAGGAATGCCTGAATTGGGAGCAGCGCTTAAAATACTCCAGCAGTATTTCTTTGACATCTGTCACACACATTTCAGCACAGCCCCTTCCAACAACGTATTCTCATGAATCATCTACTTCAAATCTACCTCATGTGCCAAAGACATGGTGATAATGGAAACCTGACAGTTTTTTGGATTTGCTGCTCCAATGAAACCAGGCAATATGCTGAGACAAGTCCAAGCACCTATAGGGAAGGAGGTGGAATGACACAGTTGAATCCCATCTGTGTTACAATTCCTTAGCTTTTCTACATAATAAAGCAAATTATTCACATTACTTTACATTCCATACCAGGGTGGTAACTCAGCCACCACTGACCACCTTAAAGACAGGGGAACATCAGTTTAAATCAGGTAGCCTAAGCTTGCTGGTAGACCCCTAGAGGGCACAGCCTCCAGGGAGAGAGCAACAAAGGGATTTAGGTTCAAGAAGATACAAACATATTTACCCTCAGTTTGCAGACTATCACCAACTCCCCTTTATCCACTAAGTGCTGAAGCACCCCTAAGACTTTTGAAAAAGACTTTGCTGCTAAAAAACTTTAATTTTTCTACTGAAAAATCCTTAAAGGATTTTAAGAACTTACTTATAAGATCTCTGCATTGAGCCAGCCAGCCAATTCAGTGCTCCAGCTCCAACAGATACCAAGAGTGAATGTAAAGGGAAAAAAAAAATTAAAAATAACTTGGAATGATAACACTAAAGCATATTCTCACAACCTCCACCAGCTTGCAGCTCAGACTTCTTGACCCAGAGTTGACATATTTGTGCTTCCCTATCCTTCAAGAGTTTTACTTTCACAAATTTGCATAGCCACTTTCTGAATTCGCATTGAATCTACAACACAGTAGAAGGGTTCACAGCCTAATTCCATGGTGAGAACCACATACAGCTTTGCAGCTCTTCTGTGCCAAAAACCTGAAACTGATTGGAGTTCCTTCTGCACTGCATGTTATAATGGAACTATTACAGCATGTACCACCCACAAATTATCGATCAGTAATTTGGAGATGATCCCTGCAATGAAAACCTGTTGTACAGAATCTGCCAGGACTTGGTTCAGTGATGCCACAGCCGACCTGCACATTTAGCACATAACTGGATCCCTGTCCTTGAGATTATGAACTGCACCTGCCAAAGCAGGGAATGCACATGCATTAACCACAGCCTGAAATACAGACATGTGCAAGCTGCCAATCCTTTTAGCAAAGACACTGATGAGAGTAGGATAGTGTGAAAGGTCATTTCAGTGACGATGAGAAAGGATATTCATGTTTGTAATGTATATCCAGCACCCATAAGTGCCTCACATTACATCTAAATGCTCCCATGAAAGAAGACCATTACAACAGGCCTGTTCAAATAACACCAAGGGCTGAGGATTTTGCCTTACTGACCATTCTGCAATTTTTCTGTAATTGTTATTCTGCATTACAGCCCACAAGTAGCAGGATCTTCTGTAAATGTAATCTTGAAGTTCAGTATTATTTACACAAACACATACTTTGCCTTTTAACACTGTGGGATTTGTTTGCTTGGATCTTTTGACAGTTTTGAAATCACTTCTGTCATGGACTTTGCAAGGATACACTGAGAACATGGCAATTAAATTTTGTTGCTCTGCAAAATTCTGAAATCCCAAGGTGCAAACCAAAGTCTATTATCTGTAATGATACCTTCTGGAAACACATGCTAGACAAGACATGCTATAGGAGAATTTTCCATTACTGCATGAAAAAATCTATTTCTTCTTTGGAAAATCAACAAACTATCACAAGGTGTACTTGATTTGTTTCATGCTACCCCACTCTTGCTAATTTGCTGGAAACCTATTGTAGATTCTGCACTGACAACACTGTGTTTTATGCTTGAAACTATCTAATCAATAATGAATTTGCTTTGCAAAGGAGATTAACTTGGTGGAAAATGTCAAATATGGATCATCCATAAGGGCCTGAAAAATCTCAATTTTTCAGAATTCTTTTTCTCAAGATTTTCACAAAAAGGCACATGGAAAGGTGACCTGGAAAAACACTTGTGGTTTTCACATAAGAATATGTACTAGTATTAAAAAGAGAGGCAGAAAGGTAGTTATTTTCTGTTCTCATAATCACCATAATTTTGTATTCATGATGACAGCTTAGTGGTAATTATGTGTTAGCTATCTATACATATACACTGATATTTATACTGTCCTTGCATGCCATTTACTGAATGCAGGTTTTACATGATGTGGTCACTTAGCTCCAAATACCCCAATATATTTGATACCAAAGTCAAAATGCAGTTCAATGTGTTACCAATTGCTGTGAACTAAGCAAATTCCCTAAGAAGAGATAGTCTTCCCCATGAAGGGTCAGTGCACATAATTTGGACTTTATATTTCTTTCATTCCCTTTTATAGCAGATATTTTATTTTACTTGTTAATTTGAAACACTGAGCATTTTATGCTGCTTATAAAGTACTCCACCTTCATTTAAATACAGGCATCAGGAAGAATTCCTTAGATTCTATATTACAAATACTGAATGCAACACTACTAAGAATAATAGCTTAAAAGGCTTCATCTAGTAACATAATGCATGCACATTTTTGTGTAGTCATCTCATTACAATAATCTCTTAACCTTGAAATACAGTTTTTAAGTTTGCAAGATTTTCATCTGAAAGGTTTGAAAAATTCATCCTGGGAATTATTTTCACTAGTCTGGGACCTAACATTTCTTATCCTCCAATAGCTCTGTGTTCTCTGAGGAACTACTGAGCTCATCAGATATGGAAAAAATACATACACAAAATTTGGATATTTTTTACATGAGTCTACATGAAATAACACCTAAAACTCTTGGGATCCCTCTTACTTCCCTGAATTGGTTTAATGTGCCACAAGTCCTTTGGAATGCAGTCAAATCAGGCTGCTACCTCTTTATCTTGGAGGGATACATTATGAAACGATTCCCCTATTTTCATTCATAAACAAATCCCATGGTACCTTCACACAAGTCTTTCCTTCCTCTCAGGTGAGGATTTCACAGGGTCCCTTACTTAGAGAAGTATCTTCTCACCTCCCACCTGCCCCTACATTACTCCTGACAGGCACGTGCCATAATAAAAGTCTGAGGTTCCAGTTATTTCCCACAGAAAAAGCAAATCCTCTGGGGAGCAGTGCAAGAGCAATACACACCTAAGATCTCTGATTAACAAGCACAAATTTCCCCAAGTAGCTGGAAAAGCAAATCTCCAAAAGAATATTCACTGTGTTTTATCATTTTAAAAATAGAAAAGAATAATCTGTATTTGAGGAAATGCAAAGGATTGAAGTGCAGATATACCTTCTCTGCCCAAAAATATAATTTGTGTGGGATTTTGCACAGAACAGGTCCAATTTGCTCACAAGGAAGTGGACTAGGTCATTAAAAGGAAATTTTCCTAAGCTTTGTATATTCTTAATCCAAATTCTTTTAAAAAGTTTGGAAATGTCCAAGAAGTAAGAAATTGTCCTCCAGTCCACCTTCCCTCTAAAAACATAAAACACTAAGAGAATCAATTGGGAAGCAATTTTTAGAAGTACTTGGCTACAGAAAAAAACAGGTAATGTCTTATACACTTTGAAATCATTAACTAATGAAGTGAAGGTCATCACAAATTAAACACTAAAACTCAAATGTACATTAGACACTACCTATTGTCAAGGGTATGGATCAGACTGTGCAATACGGAATCCGTGGAATCCATCTGGTTAGTGCACAAGAAAAACTCTATCTTCCTTGGTACTTACCAAGTCAGATGATTCTACAGTAGTGTGAGTTCCCTCTGTTTATTTCAAGATTTAAAGTGCTGCTGACATATGCTTTCAAAGGCTACTGAGACAAAAAAAATTAACCATTTTGGAACTGAAGGGCTATTAGAGCTAATTCAGGGCTGAAATATCAGGGTTGAAATTGAAGAAGTTAATTTCTATCTACAGCCACAACCATTTCTCCAATTTTTTTTCTAGAAAATGATGGAGCTAGAAAAGAGTTAATTGACACAACATGGCTCCTGCTGTACACAAGGGAGATGGAATCCACTACATTCTTCCCCATTCTTTCTATAGGAGCAGAGTTGTATACATTTAATTCTGACCTTTCAGGTCAAATTGCAAAGCTTAGTGAGTTATTTTGAAAACTACAAGAACCCAGAGGAAAAAAATAATCAAGGAAGTGGTTGGAAGCAGGCATAATTATGGAGATGTAGCTGTTCATATAGATTGATACATAAAAATACAGCATTGCCTCTTCCAGAAAGAGATCCAACTGCTTTCTGCACTTCAGAGAAGGTTACACATCTTTAAAAAGTAGTGACAAAAGAAAAAATAAATGTTTTCACAGCCACTTAACACTCTGTCAAGAACCCCTCTTGTATTTATTGTGGTACAAATCTCACTTAGGGAGGTCAAAACTTTATTCTGTGAAGTTTCCTTAATTCAGTGATTGTTCCTAGGTACACAAGGCCTTGGACAACTACATGCTTTTCTACACATGGAACAGTGTCCCATAAGTTGGGAATGTATTGTAATTTTCGTGGAACTGAGTTCACAGATCAATTTCCACACTGGTTTCTAACAGACTTTCACATATCATGGGGGGTGAACCCAATATGTTTGCAATTTAATATCTGACTGCTTTTAAAACTCTCCCAGGTGAAGTAACATGAACATTTGAAGAGCATGTCTGAAAACCACTAGCAGATGTGTGTGCCTACTCAATGCTTTCCTGGGAATTTTTTCAGACATAGACCCACATGAGTGTATTTTCTCTTCACTTTAAGCTCAAGGCTAAGGACTGATTCTCCTAAGATCAAATACCCACAAATTATAAAATAAGAATTTATTTCAGACATTTTTCTTACCCTTGTTCTGACATGTAAACAATAAGAGCAGTGACAGACTCGTATCTGTAATTAAAAAAGAAATTTTTTTTACTTATTTTGATACAGTAAGTTTCTAGCACACAGATACTGTTATATGTGATATTAAATCACCTCATTGTTTCAAATATATGAGGGATATCTGACAAAGACTAGACTGCTACCTGAAGAACTGTTTCTGTGGTTCATGTGGGTTCATGGCTGTGTAACTGACACCAGAACCTTTTCTCAAGTCTCTGCAGGATAAATTTCATTTTTCATTCCGATCATTGGGACTCTTTTAAACACAGTTCAATTTTCCAAACTCAACCAATTTTATATGCAGTTTGTGCCACTATATAAGTTATTTCTAAAAACCATTTCACTGGTGTCTAGACCTAGAACCCACTGCGGACTCATCTTCAGGCACCCCTTGTAGCAGTCTCCAGCCAATCCCAGCAGTGCTCACTGGAAAATCCAGCATAGCTTGATGGATCTTTTGAATACAAAGAACTGCTTGAGAATTACCTGGTAATTCCTCTGAACTACACTGCATCATGTCCTTTATAGGACCTATGAACAACTCCAGTTTTCTCTTACTCTAGGCAGCTGTGAAGGTTCCCTAACAGAGCATCCATCAAGATATACACATACAAGTGCCTAAACACCAATAGGTTTGCAGACTATGGGTACAAAGACACTTTCTATCATGCCACTGGGAGTTTCAAGTGGCTAAGGGACATAGGACTGAATTTTTACCCTTATTAGTCCAATGCAATTCTTAACACATGAACACTGAATAATATCTTGAGAACTAGAGAAGCATTAATATATTCTTGATTCAAGTGAATGCTAAGCATTAGTAACTTCCCTAAATAAGGTAAATGCACTATGGAGAACATGATGACAGTGTTAAAGTTAACGACCCAGTGCAACAGTATTTAAAACAGAGTTGGCGCTAGCTTAATCACATTAATTGCTACATTGGACAGAGTGGAGAACAATGAATACATTGTCCCTGAAAGTCCTGAAGCAGCATCTTGTCCATTATGTTAAGGATTCAGTGACATTCATGATCTCCAGGTAACTGGAACTTTCAGTGTACTTTGTTTGTCCTGCTACATCAGCTAACTATGAATTATTAATCTAAGCAGTCCTCAAAGTACTTTTTTCCTACTCTGTGAAGTACCTTTAACAAGGCAATCTGTCTCTTTACTTAATCACAGCAATGGTTGTCAAAGACTATTACCGGTTTGAGGATAAAATGGTGAGAAGAGGAGAGAGAATGTCATCTGCTGCTTACTGCCCTAAGATGATTGGCACTCAGCTTTAAGTATCTGTACTCTTCCCTTTCTTAAAAAAATTCACCAGGAAGGAACTGGAAAAGCACCAGCAGCCATTTCCCCAAAAGTAACCTGAGGTCTGCCATGGTCAGGAGTCTGGGAAGTTGACAGAGCCTTTTTTAATGTGAAGTTTCAATTAAGAGTATTAATTAAAGAGGATTAAGAGTAGCTGCACTGTGGTGCTGGAGCAGTCTGAGTACCACTGCAGAGTCATGCTGCTCACAGCCACCCAAACAGACTGTGTTGTTTGGGGGGAGCTCCTTTCCCTACAGTCTCAGTACATCAATGAATTCATTGATCCTCAGACACTCCTCCCTCATAAACTGTATAGCAATGCATAAGAGTTCCCATAATTCCTCCAGAGGTCCAGAAACAAAGAATGAGTAGACTAAATAAATAAATAAATAAAAAGCACTGCTGCACTCTTTTCTTCACTTCTGTGCAATCAACAGAAAAGACAGACATGACAAGAAAGACATGAACTAAGTCAGAATACTACAAAACACATCATGGCTCATGGCACATAGGTCTGATTTGGTAAAAAAATAAAATAAAGATATGTAAAACAAAATAAAGATATATGTTACAAAAATCAGAATTCGCATAACCTCACTGCAATCACAGACATCAGATATTTAAAATAGGATCATTGACAAAAGAAAAAGATAAATAATTGGAATGGGATTTCACATGGTACAATGAATACAGTCAGATTAATATGTTCTATTTTCATTCAAAAATGTCTAAGGACTATACTGACTAGTGAAATAGATAATAAAATTAATCAGATAACCTTGCACAATAAAGGCAATACTCATACATTTTTTTTAGAGAAAAGTTTTCAGGGAAAATAAATAAACCCAAAAACCTGATTTTCTTTTTACCTTAGTAGATTTGCTCCATTAGATGGAACTAACATAAAAAAGAAAGATTCTGTATTTGGTCAGATCTCAGAGAGGTCAATTTTTAATAAAAATTTCTTTAAAAAAAAATCCATATAGTTACCTTTCATTTCAAGCTCCTGGACTAGATCATTTTTCCTCTTTCATAAAATCAGTCAGGTTTGTATATAGGACTATCTACACATTGCTTGAGCAACAAAGCTAAGAAGTCTTTTAATTACAGCCAAGGTCATGGAATGAAAGTGGACAGACTTCCAGATTTTTTTCTGCTTACACTATCATATTTTATTTTTTTTTTGCAAGCAGTATCACTTAAAGGAAAGAATGTGCTGTCAGCAACTGCAATACTTTCTGCTAAGTCATTCCACCACCTTGCAAAGACATTTGAAAACATAAAAGTGATTTACAACAACATTTTACAACAAAACGCTGCACTCGTTATATGAGAGATGAGCACAGTGTATCAATATGCAAAGAATAGGAAAGCTCCTGCAAAAAAAATTAGCAACAATCTGTAGGAATTTTGCAGAGTCACTTCAGGCCTAGGACCTCAAAGACCCTGATGATTTCAAATAAAATGAATTCTGACAAAGGAGTGATCAAAGACCCTGCATGACCCAGGGGATGGCAGTTTCAGGGAGGGCAGCAAGAGGGAGGGGAAAAACAACAACCAAACTTACAGAAAGAAATAAGTGCATTTTACATTGATGTACTGAGGTGATTATGGATCCCCACAACAACATTAATACTAATTCTCTAGGACAAAAATCACACTAAAGAATTAAAGTCCTTTTGTTCTCGCAGTTAAGATCTATCGAGTCTATTCTGAAGCAGTTTTGTTTTCAGTGCACCAGGTGCACAGAGGGAAAGTTTGTGTAATGAAATGGAGAGGGCTGCAATCCCTGTTCTGTCCCTTTTAATTCTGGCTTTTCAAATGACATGAGGAACCCAGGTGGAAAGAATCATTCTGCATGCCTGGCCATGTGGCAGAAAGGAAAATGTAATTGATTATTCTTATTAAGGAAACTGGTTTTGCCAGAAGTATCAAGTTTATTCAGTTTCATGCTTAAAATGAAATATGCAGTGAAGTTAAATATTCTGTCTTTATTTTATACATAGCTTGAGCTGACTATAGGTATTTCAGTGATAGCAGTAATGCAAATTGCAATGTAAACCTAATTAGAAAGTTAATGGAAAGGGAGTGAAGAATGCTGTGATTGAAAACTCAGATCTTTAAATGAGTGTTCATCTTTAAATGAGTGTTCATCTTTAAATCTATACTGTCCATGCTTCTGTCTGTAAAAATTCTGAGAGTTATCAAGACCATTAAAAAAAAAAAGTGCAGAAAAAGACAGAGATATTAAGACAAAGAGATTCAAATAATGACTTCAGAAATGAGCAAGCTGTCTTCCAGTCTTTTTTCTTTTATATAAGTTTAATAATAAATTACTCTTCTGTACTTAATCACTTTGCAGAGACATTACTTTCCAGATACCCAAACACTGGATATATTCACACACTAGGTATGTTATCACTGCAGCATTTGTAAATAGACCAGAAACTGCTGAAGCAAACGTTCAAGAAGATGCAGAACCATAGGAGCAATTTACCTATTGGAAGAGAACCCCACATTTTATATTGTTGGTAAGAAAACACTCAGAAATTACCACTACATCTGTGTTCCCAAAGGACATCTGCTTTTCAGTGGTCTATCAAGAGTCTAGTGACTTCTATGCAAATTAGGTTAACACTATCCAATTATGCCTTTTCCATGCAAAACCATAGATTGAATAAGCTACTATTAAATTTTTATTTTAAAAAATTATTAGTGTAGTCAGATGTCATCTGAAAAAGAGGTTTAGAAAACAAGCTTTGAGGGGAAAGAAAAAAAAAATCTCAAAATCAACACATGATGCTGTCAAGCAATGAAAAAAAGCTGAAATTTGAAGTCATCAGTATTCAGTTTTCCATGCATGGAATGCTAGTAACCCAAAGTAGCAGAAGAAACTTTAGGCTGTTAATGAAGTTTCTGTGTCTTCAACACAGCTGTAATTGATAAAAGAAAGCAACCTGACAAAGTACAGCTCATGGTTCCAGAACTTGGATTCTGCCTCTCAGCATTAAACAAGTGAACTCTGATGGGATCAGTCACATTGCAGCAGAAAAGCAAGTGATGGCCAAAACTACTCTCTATTGATTTTTTTTTTCAGCGTGCTCTCAGGAGCATGTTTTGAACAGCTTCAAGAGGGGAACCTAGAAACAAGCACTTTCTAAAGTCTATTAGCCTAATAAAGCATTGTAATCTACTGTGAGTTGAATTCTCTGGAAGCTTCCTTCACAGCATTTTAGTTGTCATTTCTTTGATTAAGGCTACAGTGATTCATGTACCTGGCTAACAGCCTAGAAGAAAGTCTTGTAACATAAAGGATTATGTTACAGGGTCAAAGTACCAGCCTGGAGAAACAATCTTTACCCTTTCTGTCTCCTTAATGACTTAAAACTATGAAAAGTTTAAAGGCTACAGAAAGGGTCTTTGAGCTAAGGAAATACCCAAGAAAATACAGAACTTCGTCACTAACTGTCTCCTGATTACCTTGCTGCCACACACCTGCAGATTTTCTGCACAACAAACAAAAGCAGTTGCCTCAAGCCTGGCATCCTTGTCCTTGTCCTCTAGAGCCACATGAACAGTTGGATACTGAGCCCTTCTCCCTTGCTACGTCAGGGAATGTGTGTGCTGGGCTGGGTGAGCAGCAAATCCCAGCTGACAGGGTCATGGTGCAGGTGGGCAATGTTCAGGAGCACCTTCTCCATGAGTCACACCCACCCTAAAGCATTACACAAATGACATCCAACAGCATTTAGAGAGCTTTAGCAGATAAATGCTGTCGGAGCAACTGAACTGCAGTAGGTTCCACTGAGCTGTATCCTTCATAAGGAAAGCAGCCATGAGACCTGCTTGTTAAAATCCTTCTGTTTTCATGCTGGTGCCTGACTTCATCCTCACAATTAACTGGCACTCACTGGTTCTCTGCAAGGCCATGTCACAAGGTGGGACAGTGAAGGACGGGATTATCTTGCCTTAGAAACGAGTTAGACAAATGCTCTGAGACAGACTGTGGAAACCTCTGGTAATGATGACAGACATGAAGCTATAATGCAAATAGAGTGAGTGAAGCAAATCCTGCAGCCCAATGACTGCTTCTAACATCCATAAGAAAGGCTGCAGATCCACAGCAGTAAGGTAAGCAGGAGGTACCAATGATGACTGGAAAGCCTCTGAGAAGAGTTCAGGCATCAAATGCTTTGCTATAGCTCTTTCCAGTACCTGCTGTCAAACACTTCAAAGAAAAGTACAAAGAGATACCAGTTGAGATAAATATGAGAATAAGCTACTTAGTCAAATATCTCGGCTTAATTCCTATGGCTTGGAGACTTGGAGGTGATTGCTTATATCCCTAACTGATTTTAAAGCACAAATTTAAACACATTTCTTAGTCAAAAGCAAACAGCTCATTTTGATTCCCACAGTTTTTCGGGGGTTTTTAGTCAAAGGGCAAGAAGTCTGAAGGAACCCAATACCTAAGGAAAAAATGTCTCCCCTTAAACTCACCTCTCCATCTTCCAAAAAGAAATTTGACAGCAGCCTAGAATGTGAAAATCCTATAATGAAAGCATAAAATCTAAAATGCTTCATTGCAAATTCTTTCTCAAGTAACACAATCTTCAAATGCAAATTTTGATGGGGTGGAGTTTTTTTGTGGAAAGAATAACCTCCTTCCACATGGAAGCATTTTTCTGTCAAGGCACCAGAGACCTATCTGTTCTCACCCATTAATTTTGCACTATCATAAAATGATTACATGACTAAAGAAACGGAAAAACTTTCCACTGCATAATCCCTTTACATGTTTATATATTTCAGCTCTCTCATAATTCAATTTTTCAGACACTACCCACAGATTCCTGACTTTCTTTCTGGAAGAAATACACTTTTACAACCTATCAATACTCCTACAATATCTTTTTTTTTAAATGAAGTACACAAAATTCAATATACAATTCTGTGGAAGAACTCAACAAGACATTTAATGATGTCATTACTTAGTGCGGCCTGCATTCTTTTCTCTACACCAGAAGCCCAGCTTTGCCACGATCTCGTCAATCAATCCAAGATGTTCCGACACAGGCAACCTCCAGTCTCTGACAGCAGCCTGCCGTGATGGATGCCCTTGCAATGGCTTGTCCAGTGCCAGTGTCCCTGCAGCTGTAGGCTCCACAGCTCTCTGCAGCCCAAGCCCAGCCCACAGGGCAGCTCGTGGCTGGGCCAAGGTGCTCACCCCTGTGGGGGTTCCACATCAGAAAGGTGTGGGAGCAGCAAGCTTGGCGCCTTGCCGCATTTGCCTTGGCAGGCCCTTTGCAGCACCAGTGCTCCTGCAGCTCCAGGCCCTTTGGATTTCTCAACCCTAACCCTAGGTGTAACCCTAACCCTAACCCTAGTTAATTACCCCAGCACACTACCTGGGTTTCCCAGCTCAGAAAGAGGCAGGAGCAGCAATGTCAGGGCCCTGCTGCGATGGCCCCGGCAGGCCCTTTGCAGCCCCACTGTGCCTGCAGCTCCAGATCTTTGGATCTCTCCAGCCTAACCCCACTCCCTGACAGCAGCTTGGCTTGAGAACCTTAATTTTTACCATAGTTATAGATGAGTAAACTGAGGATTTCTGAATTCTTTACAGGAAGGCTTTTCTGCTTCCTTGAGCGTTAAACACATGATAATTCAATTTCAATTAGTTTTCAACAGAAAGAAGTACCTGGGAATTATTCTGAATTTGTTCCTTCTGAATTTAAAATCCATTTAAGTCAGGCAGAAAAGGAAGAGTATTTAAAATCATGATAATATGACTGTAAAGAACTGAAGCCATGGTTTTGCCATCCGGTCTGATGAAAATAAACAATACTATTCGAGTTTATATTCTATTTCTTACTGAGGGCTAGTTCTGCCTCGAATGGTACTGAATCCATGTACATTATCTTATAGATTATGAGGTATAATGCAGTGGATTGCATTAAATGAGGGGGGAAAAAGCAAAATGCACTAAATGGGATAATAAAAAGCTTCAACTGCATTTGAAAATCAGAAATTTTAGGGTCCTCTATCAGGTAATAATAACAGAAGCAAATGTGATTTTCACATAAAAGCTAAACCTGGGGGGAGGTATATGTTCCCCAACCAGATATTACATAATACTTCTCCAATTAACTCTTTTTAGTGGGCTAGGCATCAAGCACCCACCAAAGCTGCTTTATCATTCCCCTTCACAACTGGACAGGGGAGACAAAAATAAAATGAAAGGGTCATGGGCTGAGATAAGGTCCAGGAGAGAGATCACTCACCAAGTACTATCACAGGCAAAACGGACTCAAATTGGGGATATTAATTGAATATTTTACTTACAAAATCAGAGTACGATAATGAGAAGTAAAATAAATTTTAAAACTGCATTCCTCCCACTCTTCCCTCCTTCCCAAGCTCTGTTTCCCCAGCAGCACAGGGAGACAGGATGGGGCTTATGGTCAGTTCATCACAGATTGTTTCTGCCACTGCTCAGGAAGAACAATCTTTTCCCTCCTCCAGCCTGGGGTCCCTCACATGGGATATAGTCCTGCACCAATTTTTCCAGTGTGAGTCCAGCCCACTTTCAACAACCATGTGCTTTTTAAATACCTACACTGCTTGCACCTATTCGAAGGTGTTTTGATTGCACAAACGTATTCCATTAAAGTAATACATTTTCAGAAGACAAAAAAAATTAATACACCAACAGAACAATAAAAGCTCTTCAGAACAATGTTCCAGTTATCACATCACCATTTTATTCACCAAATAGGTTATGGAATTGGCTTCATCCACCTACTTCTGCCAAGTTAGATGTTAATTTTACCTTGGCTGCTAAGTCTGAAGCAGTTAAAGAAAGATTAACAGTTAAAAGGGTATTTTGAGTATCAGAGAAGCATCTACTAACAGCTAGAGCCTTGTTCAACTTGTCACCTTACTTGCATTGCCCTTTCCAATGCAGTAAGGGACATTCTCAAAATTTATGTTAATCTTGTCATATACAGTTTTATACAGTTTCCAGTGACAAGGAAACTGCTGGTTATTAGGAAATTGCTGGCCATTACTGCTGCAAAGAGAGGAATAAACAAGGTTTCATTTGCTGAAATCTGTTGATTCTAGAAGTGCTTATCCACGTGACATCTTTGCCAGCTGCCAGTCCTCAGTGTGCACAGCACATGAACAGGGAGCTGATCGTGCTGTGCCCGTGCTGCAAGAGAGCTCCAGCTGCTATGCAATCTCAGCCTTGGTTCATCAGGAGAAATCCACTCCTGGCACAGCAATGGCACATTCAAGTGTCTATTAAAAGGCTCCAAATGAAGAGACAGAGCTCCAAACACACAGAAAAGCAAATATGCATCAAGAAGAAGCACTTCTACTCGCACAGTCATCAGTGTAGATGCAACCCATGCACATCCAGCAGGAAACAGCATTAGGATATTCCAGGTGCACATAGTTTTAGGGATATCACATCAGTGAGGCCAGAGGATTCCATTACATATTATGTGTTGTACTCGTATCAGACACAAAAATAAAGCTAAATGACAAACAGTAGCACCTTGCTGGAATGCAAGTCTTCCCAGCTTCCCTTCCTACTTTTCACACCAGAGTTTCCTCAGTCATCCAGCTCAAACCTCTCCTAGCAGGTGGCTGATAAGAATGTTCCAGTTGTCTACAAGCAGCTCCACAGCATCAGTGAGCTAAAGCTTTTTTCCCTCTTTTGAGTTTATTCACAAGCAAGCTATCACCAAACACAGACAGTCTAATGTATGCCAAACAATTAAGACAGCTTTTACAGATAACAGAAACACACTATATGCCCTAACAGGCTCCAGAGAACACATTCAATGCAAAACCTTTTGAAGGAGACCAGGTTTACTTAGATATGATAATGTCTGGCATTTAAACCACTCTGCAGCATTCTGAGATGCCATTTTCCCCTTCAAATGTTTATCTTTTCTGTCTTTAGAGCATCTCTCCCTGATTTGCTAGTACCACCATGCTAAACAAATCAGTACAAGCAAATTTTTTTACATACAGATAAGACCAAAATCCCAGTGGAAGACTGTGACATCAGTTTAACTACATGGTCACCTGCAGACACCAGTTTAACCACATGTACTGCCCTGGTCTGTGGGCTAAATAGTCTGCTAGACTAAAGGCAACATTCAGATCACACAACCTGTCTTAACAAATCTATTTCCCTGGTTAATCATTCCTTTTACTTTCTAAAGATACCACAACAGCATAATGACATCATTGCTGGTATCAAAGTAAAATCTGAGAGGTGGAAACAGCCGTGTGACATCTGTAGGTGTGGTTACAAGCTACCTCTACAAAGAGGATTTTAAAATATAGGAACAGTAGTGAAAAATGATAATCCCTAATGTGAACATTTATTCTCCAAATTTCACTGTATTAAATTTTACTTTTCCTTACACAGAAAGCCAAATATTTGTAAAGAATTCAGAAAAAAAAGAAGGAAAACATGCAAAAGTAGGCACTGTGTGTGCATGCATTCACAATCCAGACTCACCAGGTACATGACAAATCAAATTCTCATGGATTAGCAGAAAGCATACAAGGCAAAGGACAGTTGCCTTAAACCAAAACACTGACAGAATCTGAGATTGTGTTTGCTTCCTTATACTTGGGAGATGCAAGTATATCCTCAAGAAATTACATAAGTATGAGAGTAAGCAGGGCACTTCTATTTCAGTCTTTGCCACTAATTTACTGCATAGGTTTGAGGACTTGATTTTTATTTTCAGTTGACCCATGTCATGATCATTATTTTTCCTACCTGCTATATTTCAAAAGGTCATTATTACATTCACTTATGTTTCCCTTTATACCAAAAAAATATATATATCCAAAAAAATGCCAATGGTTCCACTAACAAAATAGGAAGCCTGCTATTCCACTAACTACAGGAAGAATGCAGGGATGGAGGGGAAAAAAAAAAAAAAAAATAAGCCAACAAACCCTAACCAACAAACCCCCCAATCACTCCCATCAATAAAATAATGATATGTAAACATACAAGGATTTCTCCAGCTTTACCCAAAACTCTGCCAGTATGAAACTTCTAACAAATTCCTGAATCTGTGTAGTCAACAGCGGTCCTTAACCCAGAAAGAATTTGCCATTTGTGCATTACCAAGTGTCAAGCGGCAGCAGAGTAAGGCTTTTGCTCTAAAGGAGAATGCCAAAACGCTCTGCCGAAGGCAGCAGAACATTTGCAGTGCGGTTAAAGAAGGCAGGTCGCGTTCTTTCACACTTGCGCTGCCACCCGATGGACATTCCAAGCATCCCCATTCCCCAAACGCAAGGATTTCCTCACTCAGCTCAGACACTCTCACCAAGTGTGAGTGTCTGTGCTTTCTCTGCCAGAGCATTAAATGCAGCACTATTCACTCTGCATAGAGTGCAAAAGTTTCTTTCTAGACTCTCATACAGCTTTAATTTGAGGGCCACCAATTTCCTTCTACTGAGGGATAAAGTCTTTGTTGTTGAGAAGGATATGTGATACAGACAGTTAAGGCTTTCTGTATATAAGGATATGCTGTTATCTAAAGAAATGTAAAAGCACAAAGCAGTCCTTTGGCATTCCTCCAGCACATATTTACTTTCAAACTCTTAACTGTAATAATTTTGAACTAAAGCCTCTTCATGTCTGTTATTCAGGTCTCAAGAAAGTGTATAAACAAACAATTTGCAGACAAATGCTGTTAGTAGAACATCTAATCTCTGTCCCAACCAGGGGTAAAAATAGTTCACAGCATTATGTGCTTATGTACTTGACCTGATTTTATGCCAGGATCAGAGCTGCTGATTTTGCAAAATGTATCTTCCAGTTGAAATCTGCACAAGATATATTCATGTATTACGGCCTCTGAGTTAAAGATATGTCTGTCTGGAGCACCAAAGAAAAAAAAAATTAGGTCTTCAATCAATTATTCAAAATTGAAGAAGCTACCTGAACAGGTAAATTCTGTTTAAAATTCTGACATTAAATCAACGCAATTTAGTTCCAAGAAGTGTCAGCTCTTCCACAAACAGAAGGTTATTTAAATTTTTCTTCAAAAACCTGTTAAAAAAATAAAATCCTGTGAAATATCCTTTGAATTTTATGTTTATGTTGCAATAAATATTCTACATTTGTAATGTGGAGTTTAGAAAGTCTTCTCACTCTAAGACATACAGTATTAATTTTGTTTGCATAAAACAAATACTACACAACAATCAGCTCTTTTATGAATAATTCAAGTCCAGATTAAGTTTTGAATGTTTCCATTTTAATTGTGTGCTGGTGCAACATGATAATCACTATGTGAAATAACTATAGGCCAGCAACAAAAAAAGACAGTGCCTTTTCTATTTCCACTATTAAATGTGATCAATATATTGCAAATCCCCTTCTGGGCAGGACTAAGTTTCCCTTGTTTAGCTTCCAATTCAGAATCATTTTCTGTTAAAAACTCTATAGTGACACGTAGCATAAATTTTACAGAGCACTGCTCATGCTCTATCACCACTTCTCCATGTACATCATTCTCCAGTTCTCTTGCACTGCAACTAAAAGGTCATCCCTTAATACAGAAAACCCTATCAAAATAGCTGACCCATGGTTTTGTTACTTTTCATGAAAAAATAAAGCTAAAGCACAGTAATATGTTGCTCAGACATGGGTACTTAGGTATTGGTTTGCAAACACAGTTCGCAAGGAATCAAAATATACAAATCTACACCTGGAGTTAAGTCTAACACCTAAAAACAGAAGAGACTTCAGAATGCATGAAAAATATGTAAACATGAAAAACACTGGTTTTTTTCAATTACTTATCTTAACCCTATGGTCTACCCTACTCTTCATGGCATTGCACAAATATTTCCTTGGCCCATTGCCAAATAATCACACCTCTCCAGCTTCCAAACAGCACTTGTGGTAACTTTGAGCTCTTACACACCCCTGCTCGCAACACCCACCTTCACAAGGGCACCCAGCTGGTTTGTATTTCTGCTGCCGACTCTCAGAATATCTCTGCTGATGTTCATTAGGCACAGATGCAGAGCCCCTGTGATCCCCTGAACCTCCCAGCCCCAGGCTGGAAGCACAGCTGGGACTCCCTCCTGCTTCCTGACCCAAGCACAGGCTGATAGATAACCCAGTTGATAAAGCAATGCTACCTTTGATTTATAACCCTACCATATAAATGTCACATTTTCACATCTAAAAGTTAAATACGGAAATAAATTAATAAATAATGTATATGTTAGTGCTTTGAAAACAGTTATAAACACTGACATTACTATGTATTGTTTTATGTAGTGGTGGGTTATTCTGCCATTGTTAAGCACCTGGGCACCCCTTCTTGGAAAAATAAAATGGTTAGGAATACACACACACACAAACCAGTACTCTCAATCTAAAAAGGATATTTCTTTAGTTTTATTTACCAAAAGTACATTCCACAGAGAAAGTTTGCATTTTAATTATGTAATCTTAGAGTGCTGAAACAGTATTTATCACTAGTATTAAACAAACCAAGACTAGCTCACATTTGATAAAAAAGACCAAACCCAAACCAAGAATGAAAACCAAACACCTGACGAACTCAGTAATCATATTCTTTGTTGTTTGGATTTGGGGTTTCTTTGTCATTTGGGAAGCAACAAAAAGTAAGTGTTGTCCCTGAAAAATTTTAAAATACTGCCTGTTTATTGCACTGTGCAGCACTATCTTCTAAACACTTTCGTATTGCACCATTTATTGAGTTGCAGATTACCCAGCTCTTACAATAATGATAAACATTTATTTTGTACACCTTGTTACAAATACTTCTCTTCCACAATTGCTTTCAGTTGCTTGCAAGAGTTTTTTATAAACATCGATCATTTGTAGGGCAAGGTTTTTATAAAAATAAAATAAAATAAAATAAATAAATGCCCGACTTTGGGCTGAACATTCCCACGAACTTAAAGTGAATATACAGGCACTGAATACAAGGACGAAAAGGTCTCTTTGGAGAGGTGTTAAATCTCTCTGCTCTTGGCCATATTTCTATCATTACCGCAGAAAGCGACTAAGAATATTTAGTTTTTATGAAACCCTGACAGATTATACCAACTCCTCTCACTGCTGCTAAACGCGGCAGAGAAGCTCCGACAGCGCTGGAACGACTACAATAAATACATTTCGGGGTGAAGCAGAACAGAGCGCTCCGAGACAAGAAACACACCAGCCGAACACTGCCGCTGCTGAGGGGAGCCTCGTTACGAGCAGCGGCTGCTGAGGGGGACCCTCGATAGCAGGGCTGCTGAGTGGCATGCCCCGTTAACGGGGGTGCCAAGAGAAAACTCGTCATTAACAGGGCTGCTGACAGGGCCCCGTGCTGAGGGGCACCCCGTTATTCTCAGGGGCGGCAGGCCCTTGCCCTGTGGCCAGGGAACAGGGAGCCGAGGGCTCAGGGCTCCAAGCGCCGCCCAGCACCCCCACAGCACCCCAAGCGCCGCCGCTCCGGCCGCTGCTCCGCCATCCCAGCCCCGCTGCCCATGCGCACGCCGGCCGCGCAGGCGCGGGGCGGGGCCGGGCCGGGCCGGCGGGGCAGCCATGGTGTACATCTCGAACGGTGAGCGGCTGGGGCGCCCGGGGGGCTGGGGCCGGGGCGGCCGTGCCGTGCCTCTCCGACGGTGAGGGGCCGGGCCGGGGGCTGGGCACTGAGCCGGGAGGCTGGGCACCGAACCGGGCCCCCGAGCGCCGCCGGTGTCGGGACAGCCCGGCAGGTCCGCCTGCCGCCAGTGTCGCGTCACCCCGCGCTGCCCTGCGGCCTGCCTGGGCTGCTGCTCAACCGTGTTTAGGGACTTGGAGGAGTCCAAGAGCTCGCTGCAGACACCGGGAGCGTCACAGAGCAGCACTTTAACCGCTTACGGGGAATCGGACAGTGCCCCGGTACTTTTATAGGTTTCCTGGACGGAGAGCTCGTGTGGCGGTGGTGACCCCATTAGTTCAGGTTCTTGGGCAGTAACCTGCAGAAATGAAACTCACCACCAAGAAGTGCAGTTTCTCCCTCCCACCTGCAAACTCTGGACTCAGCAGATGTGTTTTTGTGTAATGTACTGTAGTGTCACACAGCGAACGTCACTGGATGTTTTGTATCTGGGTATGTTACAGGACAAGTTTTGGACAACCAGAGTCGGGCTCCCTGGAGTTTGTCATCTATAACAGATTTCTTCTGGTCAATAGCAGATTTTGTGGTCCTGTTGTAAGTAGAAGTTAATTATTTTGGTGAGCTTCATTTTAGATTTGACATAGGTGGAAGTTACTCAATGCTATCAGTAACACAACAATAAAAAGGTTATGTTTACTCTTCAACATTCCATACGTATAAATGCTTTACTATGACTACGTGGCTTTGTTTATTAAGCACTACCGTATACTTAACAAAAAGGGCAGGAAAAGTGACACTAACTTATTGGCAGTTCAAATGAGTTTTCTTACATTTCATCTATCAAAATTTCACCTATTTTGATACTGCAAAAGGAAAAGCATACACTTTTGTTAAATAGCTTCTACTAGCTGACCAAAGAATTAAGCTATTTGGAGAATTTGTACTTGAGATAATAGATTCTGACTATGTAAAAGTAATCATACAACAGTAAGCACAAATTTGCGGCCCCAGATCAAAGCCAGAAAGTTCTTGTGATGTATTCAGCAGTTCTTAATTATTTCAGTTACAAGTTTATACTGTATGCATTTCTGGCATATTTACAAGGAAATTAGATCTTATATTTTAAGCCTCACTTAGATTTTAGTTTCATATGTAGACAAAAAATTGCTGAGATTTAAACAACAGTGATTTGAGAAGATACATTCTTCATTCCTCAGCACTACTTGCTGTTTTTCAGGCCATTTCTTATCTTCCAATCAAAAAATTCAAAAACTACATCTAGCTATCAATTCACCTAACCCTTGTTTTAATTTTTCAGTTTCCAGAGCATTATTCAACCAGATTTGAGAAGAAGAGGCTACACATCTTCCTCCTATTCAGGATACAATGACGGAAGAGGGTATTTTTTTCATATTCGCACCAGTTTTTTTCCCTATCTTGTTGAAGTGACATGAATCTGAGTAGTGTAGTTGTGATTTGCATTGAACTGGGTTGTGCAGGAAGACTAGATGCTGTTTATCTGCAGTATTGTTGATAACAATACACAGCTTTGGAGAGCTGCAATAGCAGTAGACTAACACCCTCTGAAACTATTTTTGAAGCCTGCCTAGTAGACAAGATGTATCTTTGTTGAAATTCTTCTTTTCTTACACTTGCCTGTACTCAGCATTTGACTTGCATTAGTTCAGTCATTTCTTGTATTACATTGCCTACAGGTAAAACAAATCACTGTTATGGGGGTATAATTTCTATAAACACTACAGCCTAAGTGTTTTGTAGGACTGTGTAAAAGCATCAGGTATCTGTAGCCTTCTCACATCACACAAGAATAATGAGAACAGTGCAGAAGAGAATTTTTGTGAGAGTGGAGTTGGGTTTTCTTACAGCTTTTCAGGTGAAACTCAGCTTTTTCAGAGGTTCTAACTTTTTCACTGCTGCCATTTAGAGACAGTGTTATTAGTTCTAGTTGAAAAGTTTAATGACAATAGGATTGCTTTCTTTTCAGGCCTCCATCACACCCTCGCCGTAGGATGGGCCGAATAAATCACTGGGGTGGAGGCCCCAGTCCACCACCAATGGCTGGAGGTGGATGAGGAAGGTAATTCCCAATTTGCTGTATCCTGCTTTGAAGAGTTTGGGGTTTTTTTTAAATAGCAATGATAATTCACGGTTAAGGAAGAATGGAGTGTTTTGTCCTCCTGTTGCTGAAGTCAGCAAAACAGGAAAAGAATTAAAGATACTTCCAGTAAAGGGGAAAGAAGGGGGAGAGAAAGCAGGGGGAAGGGATGTTAGAAAGGATTTTGGCTTAGGCATGGAGAGCTTCCACTTTTAATTGCACAGAAGTTGATAGACAAAGTGTGGCAAAGATTTTTGAGCACAGCTGATAAAAAGTTATTTATAGCTCTTCATTTTCTTTGGCTGATAATTTGAAGTCCATATCCATAGAAACAGAAACTTTGTTTGCATTTCTAATAGCTTTCATATGATATGCAAGGTTTTTTGGTTCAAGTCAATACTTCTCAATAGAAAAGAAGGAAAAAAAGTTGTTAAAGAACTTAGTAAAAGTCTCTTTTTTTCTCCTGTTACAATGATACAGCCATGCAAATTTTGAATTCCAGTAAAGTGTAAAAATCAGAATTGCTTAAAAATAGAGGTAAAAGCCCTAAGTTTTAAATTTCTTATATTGCCTGATACCTAATTCTCTGTTATTAATTGTTTTGGCTGCTGGAAGTTACATGTAACACTGAGTGTATATCCAGTATGGTCTAATTTACTTTAAGACTTAAGTAAACAATCCTTGTTTACTCCCATCGTTCACTCCCATATAATAAAAGTTACAAGGAAAAAAAAAATGCATGTCATCAGTACCTGTAAATCTGGTAGGCAAAAGTTCATTTTTCAGAAAACACATACACCAGTATTTCAGTTCACTAGAACAAGGATAAGCTTCTTCCAAACGGGAGAAAAAACCCCAGGATGCTGCAGCATTTTTTTCTTGTTGAGTAGACATAAGGCCAGCAAAGACTGCTATGATCACCCAAAAGCCATCTCCACAATGTGTATCCTGCTCAGGAATAAAGTTGGCAAGTCTTAAGCATGTCTCATCTAGCTAAATTAAAAACAATATTATTTTAAAATTGTTACTTAATTTTATCTCACAAAGAAAGGCCTTGCTGTCTTTAAATGTACTGTAATTACTTTATCTTCTAGGTAAACGCCTGCTGAAGAGGCAGGCACAAGCATACACATCTGCCAGATGAAAAGAAGAGTTTAGTGGTGGACCAAATGGGGATGTGTATGCCTGACTGGAAACTGTTCTGTGATATAAGCAGATTAATGAAGTTGTACTGGGAACTCCTTCGTCAAGGATCCAGTGTAACTGAAGCACAGTTCTATTAAATACATGTTTACTGTCTAAAGTCTTTGTATAGTTTCTGAACATTTTACTGTAGCTGCAAAGTAATAAGTAAATTATATTTGGCTTGTCACAAGGCTTTCTCGTCATTTTCAGAAACTGAAAAACTCTGAAGTGCAATAAGCCTTTTGCTATTAAGATGAGAACAAATACATATTTATAGTTGATACAGATGGTCCCTCAAGAGTCAAAGCAGCACTTCATAAGAGGTTTTATATTCACTCTGTTTTTATCCGGACAAACATTCTGTACTTTGCTGTATTTTCATTGTATTAATAATACTCTAAAAGCACTTTAAAATGCAGTTTACAAATTACTTTTATAACCCTTGCTTCATTAAGGCCCATAATGGGTTTTATAACAGAAACACCTCTTGAAACAACTTCATTCTCCACTATAAACTTACTGAAATGTATAAACTTATTTACTGTACAAATTTGGGGGAAGGTTACTATAAAATTAGGTCTTTTTATTACATTAAGAAAAAAGTAGTGAACTCAGATACTGACTGCTGTTGCAGAAGAGTTATCTTCTTTTAAAAAGTAACTATCTTTTGTCTAATTTGTCCCATTTCAGTATTGGAGTTACTTACTGGTTTTGAGGTTCATTTGGGATTTGTGGGTTTTGCTTAGAGAGGGCTGCATCTATTTGAGGAAAAATTAGCTGACAAGAATCCAGATTAAAGTATTTTCTACACAGTGCCACTGCAAATTTTTTACTTAAGCTTCCTTAATAATTTCTTGTTAAGGAAATTTTTCTGTCTGACCATTTGGAAGCCACTCTGGCAGTCACATCCACACCCCCTAAGGTGGAACTAAACCTGCCCTGCTTGACTCCCTACACGCTCCACACTCACAGTAAGACCAGGTTTCCCAGAGCACAGTCTCAGACGTCAGACCCTTAAAATCATTAAATCTTGGTGGAATAAGTAAATAACAACAGCTGGAGCTGGTGCCTCCGAGGGGGGACAACAAACAGAGGAACCAGGGGCTCTGCAGCTGCACCCCCGGGCTACCTGCGCTGAATGTGTTCCTTAACACTCGTTAGCAGGAAATTAATCAACAATGCCCCTCAATTAACAAGCCCCTCCAGCAGCTGCCACTCCTGCCACACATACCTAACACAAAATTTCCGTCTGTTAGACTTGCCTGTAACAGCAATTGTCAGTCTTTTAAAGCCGCACCTCCCCCTGCTGCAAACGTCCCATCTGCGCAGTTCATAAAGGAACTCGCTGCTCGCCAGCAGGGAGGATGGTCAGCGTTGGCTCTTCACAGCTGTACCACGTACACCAGCTGTACCACGGCCTTTTCCCAAAGGAGTATTTTAGGCTCTTACAGGGCTCTATCCCCCGCTCGCGCAGCCCCACCAGCAGCTCCAGCCCAGCTGACAGCGTTTGCTGCTGCTCCACCAGACCCGCGGCCGCAGGGGGCTGCTCCCCAGGCTCCCCGTGCCGCTGCTCGGCCCCTCAGCGCCGGGGAGCACCATCACCCCTCGCTGCGAGCGGAGCCAACCCGGGCAGCCGCCGAGCCGCCCTCCAGTACCTGCTCGAGGGGCGGTGCCGGGCCAGGGCCCGCCCGCTTCCGCCCCGCGCCGGGCTCGGCGCCGCTCGGCCCCGGCAGACGCGGCTTCCGCCCGGCCGGAGCATGACCCAGGCGGAGAAAGGCGAGGCGGAGAACGGCAAGGACAGGGAGCGCGACCGGGAGCGCGAGCAGCGCGGCGTCAAGCGGCCCATCGTCCCCGCCGCCGTGCCCGAGTCCCTGCAGGAGGTGAGGCCGGCGGCCAGCCGCGGCGCTCCGGCGCTGCTCCCTCCCCGCCGGGGCGGGCCCGGCCCGGGCTCGGCCTTTTAAAGGCCTGCGGGGGTGTGCAAGCGCCGGGAGGGCGCCGGGTGGTCGTGGGGGTTCTCTCTGACTCCGTGCGCGTTGTGCCGCTTTCAGCAAATCCAGAGCAACTTCATCGTGGTGATCCACCCCGGCTCCACCACCCTGCGGCTCGGCCGGGCCACGGACACGCTCCCCGCGGGCATCCCGCACGTCATCGCGCGGCGGCACAAGCAGCAGGGCCAGGCGGCCTACCGGGACAGCTGGCTGCTCAGGGACGGACTGAATGTAAGCGCGGCCCGCCTCCGACATCCGCGCCTTCAGCGCCTGTTCCTGGGCCCGTTCGGTGTGTTGTGCAGTGCACATGTCCCCCTCACCCTTCATGTTTTTCCAGAGGAGAATACATCTCCAGTCAAACTTTTTTCCACCCTTGTAAGGACTGTAGATGCAACCTGCTGAAGCCAGTAGGCTTGCCCCAGTCTATGTTTGTGTTTTGTTTGATTTGTTTGTGATGAACTAGATCTAAAAAATTGATAGGTTGAGGGTTTGCACACGTTGATTTCCCTACGCTGTGGTCTGGTACCACACTCAGTATTTCTGGATGGATTCTGGATGGAATGCCAGCTGTAGGATTAGACAGGGACTTGGTTTGTGAATGGGCTGGTTACTAGTTAGTCTGTGATTTGGATAACACAGTAAGTCATTTTAATCCAGCGTGGTCAAAAAATGTACGTGATAATCTTATTTGTAATCTGAAAAAAAAGTCATCAAATTAATGTCTCTTTAGCATTAAACCGTAACTTTAAATAGTTGACTTCTCTTTAAACATTTTTGCTCCTGCTTCATATTTCTGTGGTTAAATAGATAATGGCCTGAGCACACCGTTCTAGAGATGAAGTCCAGCACCCACTAAAAACAGTTAAAAGATTCAAGTTGATTTGATTAGGTGTTGGAAACTAATATAAAAAATAGTTTCTTTTAAAATAAGCATAAGTCCATTTTGCATTGTACAAACATCTGTCCTTTCTGTAGTTTTATCAACCACAGTAATGATTTCATTGTTTCATACTAGTTTCAGTATTACCAGTATACAGACACGTGGTTTGAAAGTATTTACATTGCATATTTGGGGTTTTCCTTAGAAACCTGAAAGTACTGAGCAGAGACAAAATGGCCTTAAAATGGTGGACCAAGCGATATGGTCCAAAAAGATGTCGAATGGAGCGAGGCGCATTCCAGTGTCACCTGATCAGGTAACTTGTTCTTAAGATCTTACTAAATTATTCATCCCTGTAATCCTTTGCTGAGATGCTGTGTTTTAGTGGATTACAATAGATAGTCCACACTATCTTTACAGACCAAATATAGGTAGTGCTATTGGGTTACCTAACTCTGAAAATGTGAGAAAATTAAGATTTAAAATGTTTCCTCAAGGGCTGGGTTCAAAGGGGTGTTTAATTTTTCTTCCATGCATAAAAAGTGACTGTAAAATATTTATCAACAGGATTTTGTTTGGTCACATTTCAGGCCAGGTCGTACAACAGACAGATGAGGCCAGCTATTTTGGATCACAGCTCTGGGGCCAAGTGGACAAACACATCAAATCATCCTGAATTTCTGGTAGGAGAAGAGGTAAGATTAGTTTTCCTGCTGAGTGAGGCTTCATATCTTTTAATACAGCCATGTCATCACTAGCAGTTTGCTGTAAGTCAGTATGTACTGAAACACATGTAAAGCTAGCCAAGCAAAACTGAGAAACTTTACTGTGAAGTAACTATTTGTTATCATTCTGCAAGACAAAAGGGTTTCCCCCATTTACCTAACAAGTATCTTGCATCCCTTGCCGCTATAAATCAGGTTTCTGCAGGGACTAGGTGAGAACTTTGCCCATATGGCAGAATTCAGAGGAAAGGCAAGAAACTGATAAAAGGATCAGTATATGGAATTACGACTGAGTAACTTGGTATTTGTGAGCTTCAAAGTGTTCAAATTATTTCAGTTTCTAATTTGAGATAGTGGAAAAATATACCATTATGTTCAGTAGATGTCTGTGGCTAAGAACATTCAAACAATTTAAATAACATATTTACTGTCTTTATTTTAATAGTTTATAATCGAGCCTTGTTAAAAAGAAATCCACTGTATTGCTGTCTCATCGGTGTGAGCACTGCCGTGTCTTCTTGTATCTGCTTCTGAAATATTTGTCTTTCCAATATTTGTTACTAATTTTTTGTGAAAAGCAATGCACAGACTGTAATCTCTTATTTTCAGGCACTGTATGTTAATCCATTGGATTCTTATAATATACATTGGCCTATTAGAAGAGGGCAGTTGAATCTCCACTCAGGACCTGGTGGCTCCCTCACTGCAGTATTGGCAGACCTTGAAGTTATATGGTCACATGCAATACAAAAATACCTGGAAATACCACTGAAAGACCTAAAGGTGAGCTGTATCCACTTCTGTGAATGTTATTGTAAAAGAGAAGCAACTTGCTGTTATTGGTAGCCTCTTACTGGTGCTTTCCTTAACATTCTTTCTGCTGGTTAATGTGGTTCCTGAGATTTCATTTGGGATCTTGTCCATGTCTTCAAGACAAAAATTGTTGATAGAACTTCTAAAGGATGTTTAGAAATCCCATTATAGACATTTCACAGTCTCAGTCTTTGTTCAGGGGTTTTTTCTTGACTGTAAAGAAGGCACCTGGGGAAGGGTTGCCTAATACTTGTATAATTACTTGGCCTTGCTGAGTAGGTGTTTGTCTCATGCCTGATGTACTTTTGAACATTTTAATGGCTATAGACTCTTGGCACTTACTTTTAACACATTTTTAAAGGATTGAAAACCTTTCCCTTCCTAATTTTTTTAAATCATTTGTATATCTAACTTGATTTGAGAGCTGACTTTAATTTACTGTTCTTATCTTCAGTACTACAGATGCATTTTACTAATTCCAGACATTTATAATAAACAACACGTAAAAGAGCTGGTAAATATGATCCTAATGAAGATGGGATTCTCAGGTAAATACCATACTGAAGCAACCACTTAATGATTAATTGCATAAAGATTTCTTCTGTTTTTCTTTTAAAGGCACATTTTTGCACATCAATCCCAGGCAGGCTGGGACTAGCAGCTAATCTTTTGCTATTCACATAACAGTTGTCACTTTTGAGAGGCAAAATGGTTGGCTAGTATTAAATAAGCTTTTTGGTTTGCTGTTATGTATTCCAGCTGTGGGCTTTTCATTCAGCTGTGGTAAAAGTAACAACAGTCTGTCTTAAGTATTTCTAAAAGGCATGATTGTCTGGAAAGACAAACTGAAACCTCTGGTACTTCCCAGGTTTAAATATGGGCTGGTGATACAAATGTACTCTGTAAAGGTGGCTTGAGAGGAAAACAGTGGGCAAAAGTGGACCTTATTTTTTAACTACTTAAAGACCTTATCTGAAATGCTAATAGTAATGCTATTTGATTAAAACTAGAAAAAAATTAGGGAAACCATTCATGTACATCTAAGAACCAAGAACCTGCACTACCAGATTAAAAAAATAATTAAAGTTTGAAGACAATACCGTTCATCTTACAGAAAAAGGTTCATTCGTCCGTGCTCTTAGCTTTTTTCAGGACTTTTAAAGCCTTACCCAATAAAAAAAAATCTCCAAGTCTGCCCCCACCCCATGTTCACTAAATATACAGGCTGGCAGTGCAGAGTCAGGCTATTTGTAGATCTTTACAAGACATTAAAATGTCCTTTAAATGTCAGCAACATGACTGTAAAGCTTGGCATTAATTTAATACAATTTTTTCTCTTATTGCTAGGAATTATTGTACACCAGGAGTCTGTCTGTGCTACCTTTGGAAGTGGTTTAAGCAGTGCATGTATTGTAGATGTGGGAGATCAGAAGACAAGTGTTTGCTGTGTAGAAGATGGTGTTTCCCATCGCAACACCAGGTACCTTAGAGTGTGCAGAATTATTATAATCATGTACTTATTTGCTTACCAAAGACTTGACTTTAAAAATGAGACAAAACTTCTATAAACACAGCATGTTTTTAACTGTCAACTGCTACAATATGAACCTTAAAGCGTTCTGGTATCTTTCAAAGAAGGAAACAGGCAGAACTGATCAGAACTGTGTTCTACAAACTCTGTAAAAATCATCATCCCAGCATGTCTCAAATCTTCCTAGCCTCTGCCTATCACTGCAGTCAGCCAGTATTTCAGCAAGTACATAAAAAGATTTTTTTCTTCTCTGTGCTTTAGGCTGTGCCTTGCATATGGAGGATCTGATGTGTCGAGGTGTTTTTATTGGCTTATGCAAAGAGCAGGATTCCCATATAGAGACTGCCAGTTAACCAATAAGTTGGATTGCCTGCTGCTTCAGCACCTAAAGGAGACATTTTGTCATCTAGATCAGGTGAGAAGGGGGAAATGCTGTGTTCTACAAGTTATTTTCCTTTATAGAACGTTACTCTGGAGAGCCTTTTTGTGAGTCCAAAGTATTGTAAATTAATATATATATTGTAATTGTATATATTGTATTACAATATATATATTGTAATACAAAGTAATTGTAAATTTATATATATATATATATATATACGTCAGTATTCTACCAAATATATATATATATTTGGTAGAATACTGACAAAAGCTGTAGAAGCTTTAGACTTGAAATGTTGGTAAATTGGTTTATTTTTCCTTTAGCTGAAAGGAATCCCAACCCTTAGAAAGGTAGTTTCTTTGTTCTTATTGCTGAGAGAAGCTGCTGCTAAGTGCTTATTTGCTGGTTTTCAACTTCAGTTTTCTAAGATCTGCTAGCAGGTCTCTTCTTTCTGCACCTTCATTTAGAGGCTTTGGCATGTAGAAAACTTTTGGCAGATGATACTACATGGGCAAGACCTTAAAAAACTCAAGCAGAGGTATATAAACTCCATAGTTGGAAGAAAGTTTTGTTACTTTTTGTTGTTTTCTGCAGTTTAATTAGATTATGCAGCTTGATAAAATATACAGGTTTTTTGTTTCCATTGTCTTCTGACCTTAGGATATTTCTGGATTACAAGATCATGAGTTCCAAATTCGGCATCCGGATTCTCCAGCTTTATTGTACCAGTTCCGATTAGGAGATGAGAAATTACAGGTGATTTTTTTAATTAAATGATAAGTATATTGAGCCTTCAGACTCAGAGCCTCACTTTATATCAGTCCAGTGCTTTTAAGCCCACACGATTTATGGATTGTTCTTACACTATGCTCATAGATAGTTTTTAAATTAATCATTATATGGATGTGTGGATCTAATGCAGCACTGGTGGATGCACAAGACTTTCTGAGTAGCTTTAGCCGGAATGGTTGTTGCTTCATCTAAATGTGATAATTATCCTTCATGTGCAAAGCATTAATGTTAATTTTGCAAGTTTTTCAGCTCACCGTTGAATGTTCTAATTTTGTAAGAAACTGCGTTTGAGTACTTGTTTATCATACAATGCTAAAATCTGTGAAGAAACTTGTGTATTTATTGGGATTTTTTTTTAATTATGAAAAACAGAAGACACTTTAGTATTTTACAAACTACCTGGAAAAAAACACTTCTATTTAATTTTGAATTATGAGAAAAATATGACAAGACTTACGTTTTTTCTGTAGTAATAGCCAAAAGAAGAAAAACTATGTAGTAACCCCATGCCAAATCTCTCATTCTTCAGGCACCAATGGCTCTGTTTTATCCAGCAACTTTTGGAATTGTTGGACAAAAAATGACAACCTTGCAACACAGGTCACAAGGTGACCCTGAGGATCCTCATGATGAACATTATCTGCTGGCCACACAAAGTAAACAGGAGCAGGTGTGTGATAGCTGCTTACTTTTACTTTTAATTATCATTTAACTGGGGAATAAAATGAGGACTCATTAGCTCATCTCAGAAACCAGAGTGTGTTACCTGGGTCAGAAGTATTAAAGAATAAAGTAACAAGTTGTTTATGTCTAGACAAATGTTTAATTAGAACTGTGCATTTCTAGAGTCCAAGAAGGCTTCATGTGATGGGATTGATCAATCTGATGGAGTTTAAAATAAAGCGCTTTTAATGTGAGGATTAAAATGAAAATTAGATGAGACTATAATGCAGTGCTTTACCTTGCTGTGCAAAAAGGTGAAGGGAAGTACAATGAAGTCTTTGTACTGTTCTGTAACCTGCTGAAGATCTTTTTGCATTTTTCATATTTCAACTTGTTTCTCACTTTTAAGTCTGCAAAAGCTACAGCTGACAGAAAACCAAAGCCTGGTGCGTTTGAGGCAGAATTGAGAGGCCAATCCTCAGACATTTCAGAGAGAATCTACCCCCAAGAAGTGGAGCTGGGATCTTCCCAGGGTGACTGTATGATGCCTGGCAATGACTCAGAGGAACCTTTAACTGCACACATGTCCAGGAAAACTGCTATTTCTCAGTTTGAAGGCAAAGCCTTGGGCCTGGACAAAGCCATCCTTCATAGTATCGACTGCTGTGGTAAGAAGTACAATTTTTCTAGTCTGTAAAATGCACCTCAGGGTAGATTTATGTTATTTCTGTATTTCACCAAAGGAAGATGTGTCTCTAGGTTTTATCACCTTTAGAGTAGTTATACTGTTTCTTAGACTTGCATCTTTGTTGATGTGTCTTGCGCTACATGTTTTATATCTCCAAGGAACAGAAAAATAATTTTAAAAGCAAGCATCAGTTTCTGTCTGGTTTGCCTTGCACCAAATTAGTTGTAATACAAATACAGGCCATATTAATGTTAAAAAACAGATACATTTCTATATTTTAATTTATTCCAGCATCTGACGATACAAAAAAGAAGATGTACAGCTCCATCTTAGTAGTGGGTGGAGGTCTTATGTTTCATAAAGCTCAAGAGTTTCTCCAACACCGAATTCTCAACAAAATGCCACCTTCTTTCAGAAGAGTTGTTGAAAATGTTGAAGTCATCACAAGGCCCAAGGTAATTGTTAACTGAGAGCTAAGTGGCCAATAAACTGATTGGCTGAAATCTTTGAAAATTAAAAGAAAAAAATTCTTTCAAAATCCCAGAGTACTTGAACATCTAAATTTAAGGGAGCTTTCAGCCTGTAATGTAGCACTGGCTGGTTAGAGACAGAAAGTTAAAGACATTGCAAGAGTGTTACTGTACAGATGATTGAAGTATTTATTAGCTAAAAGCTCTGTTCTTAAAGATGGAGTTAGTTCTGGCCCATGAACGTGTCTCCTCAGCAAGAAACTGATTTTTTTTTTAGTAGTTTTAAGATGAAACAAAAACAGGCATTGAGAGCAATTTTCATTTGGCATTAATCAAGCAAAACTTGTAAATATAAGAGCCTCCATTACTGAAGGCAAGATTTTCATTACATGCCTAGAAGGCGTCTTAAAACAAAAAGTGACTTCCCAAAGCATCTTGACTACCAATTAAATATTTTTATCTCACTATTTTTTCCTGGATAATACTGAAAAACTTTTCTCCTCCCCTGCCTCACCAGATCCTAACTGGTGAATACTGTTGGAAAAAGTAGGATACAACTTTGGGGAACAGTGCAAAATTAGACTGGTGATTGTGTGCAATCTGTGTTCTGAATTTAGGATATGGATCCACGTCTGATTGCCTGGAAAGGAGGTGCAGTTTTGGCCTGTCTGGACACAACTCAGGAGCTCTGGATATACCAGAGGGAATGGCAGCGTTTTGGTGTCAGGATGTTACGGGAGCGAGCTGCCTTTGTGTGGTAATGGAGGTGGTTACAGTGGAACCTGGAAGAACTTCACTGAAGATTCCTTTCCCCAAATGCCCTTTTTTACAAGTGCACATGAATTGATCTTCTGCTGATACATATTTTTTGTATTTTGTTAATACTGACTTTAACTGAGATACTTCTGAAAGTGTTGTAAAAAAAAAAAAAAACTTACCAAATACACTTGACTTCAGCTACCCTTCATCTTTTGAATTGTATGCATTGAATTCTGCATACAGATTTATCACTGTCATCTCCAAAGTAACTATATTTATGTTATACAGGTTATGTATATTAAAATTGCAGAGGGTAGGAACTTAAGGTATAAAATACAATGTGACATCTGTTTAACAAAGATTCATTCCAGAAACATGTACACAGAAGCAACAGCTGAAGAGTGCAGCTGTGGGTTTAATGTAATATTCTGATTCCTACTCTAATGTTACCAGGAGGTGAAGTTGTTATATAACGGATCATTAAGGAAAAGGTGAGATGAAGAACTGCTGTTGGTGTTTTACTTATGTAATAAATTATTTTATTCGGTGGAAAAGATAGGAATTAGGAAGTGGAGTATTTTTTCCTTGCCTGTTATCATCAAAACCTCTTGTTAGCTTTTCATTATCACTTGTAGAGTCCACTTTTCTCCCTACTTTACAAAAATCAACATAACACACCCAAAAGAACTAGCTGCAGTTTTATACAGCCAGCACTAACCTACAGGTACATGGTGGGCTTTATCTCACAACCAAAAAATCCTTAGCTACAGGAGTGCTATTTCTTGTAAGAGACCAAATACTGACTCTCATTTAGGAAGAAAATGACAGAAGGAGGAAGGCTGGGCTTGCATTAGCGGTAGTGTGGGAGAATGGCAGAGATTACAGAGCAAAGCACATGGGGACAGATTGTGCACAAAGTATTTCAGGGGCATCACTGCAGCCTAGCCAGAGTCCAGTCCATGGTCTGCGTAGCAATTAGCAGAACAATGATGCAAGATTCATTAGAACACATCTTCCAGTTTCATTCCATCTGAGGGCAGTGAGGCTGTTCTCCTCCACCACCCTGCAACACCAACCCAATGTGGTTTGGTTGGGCAGCTGCCTTGAAAAGAACAGGACTGATGTGAACTGAAACATGAACCTGGAGCTTCCTGAACAAACTTGAGAGCATTCCTATTACAGTGATACCTAAAAGGGAGTCTCTTTCATATGACCTTATCTAAAAGGATGCTTGCAGCGAAACTCGACAGAATACAAAAGCTCAAGAAGGTGAGAACTCTTACCTTGGTCTGAGATTACCTTGGTCTGAGATTGCTGCCACAGCAATGAGACACAGTCACAAGTAGAGCATCCGGGAGAAAAAACACAAACCCTCGCACTGAATTGATTGTGAGGAGCTCTGAAACAGAAAAAAAATCACTTTGAAACAAATCTATAAAAGCTATCTTCAGTTATCATGATAATAATTATCAGTACATGGTATTTATGGATTAGCTTATGTGTATTTTAATAGACTTCAGAGAAAATGCTCACAGAATTACTGAAATTATCATTTCCAATGTCCGTACACAGAAAGTGTGCTAAAAAGCAGTGCGAAATGATTAATCATTAACATTGGAGTTGTTGACTAATTCACTTAATTTCCTTCCCTACTTTGAAACAAACAAGGCATATCAGTCTGAATCTACTTCCCTCCAATATTGCTGGAATGTACCTCCTCCTGCAACCTGATGTCTCATCAGTCAGTCGTCATCTCATCTCCTCTCTTCCTTTTCTGTTTAGAGTTTTACCCTGAGCAAGAACTACAAAACAACTAATTCCTAAAGTGCACCATTACTGTAGTAACCATAAAACTTAAGAGAAGGAAGGTAAAAGGCAAAATTTGCCAAGACCAATATATATAGAGTCACCTAAGACCAAAATCATCTGCATTTTAACAGGATTTTAACATCCAAACATTTGTATAACCAAAACATTTACTAAAAAAAAACCAAAGTTCCCAGATTTTTGCAAACATACAGGGGAAACCCTGTTGAATATACCTGCTAAATAATGCAACAGAAAACAATGAGTAGTTTCAGTTTAGTTTGCAGCGATTACCGACTCAAGAATGATAAATATTCAAGTATCTGTGTGTTAAAAAATAGTAAATTCACCTGCACAGAATTCCTGAAATTTCTACTTAAAAGCCATGTGTATGATTCAGTTGATAACAAAGGGATAAGGTATCATCACCAATTTCTATTCAACAAATCCATGAAATACTGGATACCTGCAGGAGCCCTCACGATGAAGTGGAAAACTCCTCTACTTTTTCACATTCAAAACAACACAATTAGAATGTTGTGCTCTGCATCTACCCTTACTTAACTGCTGAAATTTGTTACTTCATGGAACTTCTGCACTCTGAAACTTATTTAATGTATATTTTCTATAGACTTTTTATTTGCTTACGGAATAACAGCATTGAAGGTGTACAAAATTATATCAACACTGCAAACACACATCAGTTTGTTTCCAAGCATTCTTAATCACTGCAAAGATTAAAGACCACTTATATCAAGTACACATTTACTCACAGTTCCACAGGGAACAATTACTCTTTTTCATTAAGGAATAATTATTCACAAGTTCGGAGTGTGGGAGTGTGAGTAACCAACCACCCATAGACTGTCCATTATCTTCTTGTCTGATTAAGAACAAAAACATGAGCAAGTAATTAAGCTAGAAAATTATTAATCATTTAATACATTCTGAGAAGAGTGTTAAGGAAGAACTTGGGGAAAAAACAGCATCTACAAGCAATATCAAAGATATTGCAGAAGAGACCCGTTGTCTTTAGATGATATGAAAAAGTACAAGATCTCACAATTATCTTGGTTTGTCTTCATTATATCAGCTTTGTTCTACCATGCGCATTCTGAAAGGGAAAACAAGACTCCTGGGTTCATTCTCCAGGAGTGGCACCGATTCTTCACACAACACCAATCCCTTGCCACTTCTCAAGGATTTCTATGAGATACTCTCACCACCAGCACGTTTTAATGCACTTCAGTCTACAATGAACACACACTGCCCCAGCACATACTGAGGATACTCAGAGGACAAAGCCAGTAGACAGCTAAGTTGTCTGAGTTATATTGTGGAATTACTAGTTCTGGCTACCCAGTGGGATAAGGTGCAGAATTATTATTGAACACACACTTAGCAGTGATCCAACCAAACCCGAAAGTCATCACTGCTGAGGCAACGAATGATTCAACGCAGACAGGCCCGGTGGGACAGCGCCTTTGCTGCTCCCTTTCCAAACCGAGGTGTTCTCCTGGAAACACGCACTGCACAGGTAAGGATGGCACCTAAAGCCTTGAACTGCAAGGTCCAGCTCAGCTTTCACAGGCTGCCTTCGAGCACTGCGCCCAGAGCTCATACAGACACAGATACCTCCCGTCAGTGCCGGGAGCAGGCGGCTGAGCCGGGCACGGAGAGGGCCAGCTGGGCTTTCATCTCAAACAGCCTTGCAGCTGCCAGCGCTCCCAACTGGAAAGCGCTCTCGCAGCCAAGAGTGGGGAAACGTATTTTCCACCTCACTAAGAGCGGGGCGAAAAAGTTGGAGCGCTCCCGGGAAGGGGCGGGGGTGTCACCTCAGGGCGGGGCTGGGTTTGCCCCGCTCCCCGGGGCGTCCCTGAGTTCCGCGGCGGAGCTCGCAGCCCTGTCCCGGGGGAGCCGGTGGAGCTCGCAGCTCTATCCCGGGGGGCCTGGCAGCCTGTCTCCAAGGGCCCGGCGGAGCTCGCAGCCCTGTCCCAGGGGATCTGGCAGCCCTGCCCCGAGGGAGCCGGCGGAGCTCGCAGCCCTGTCCCGGCGCGGTGCGGGAGCGGCGGGCAGCGCGGCCGTTCGGGCACTCCGGCAGGATGGGCGAGGCTGAGGACTTCGCCCGCTGCCCCTCTGGGCGCTTTCGAGCCCAGCGGCCAAAGGGTGCATTCCGGGGGCAGTCCCAGCTCTACCCTGCCTCCCCGCGGAGCTCTCCCCGCTGTCGCCCCGCGCTCAGGGACCACCCCGCGCTCCGCCCGCCGGGCTGGGCCGTGGCTGCCGAGGGTCGGCAGCAGCCCCCACACCCCAGCGGCCTCCCGGCCCGGCTGAGACAGGCGCGGCCTGTGGGTGCTCCGTCCTGCCGAGGGGAGAGCCGCAGAGCCATCCGTCCCCTCCTGCTCGGCGGCTGCCCCGCTCCCGGTCCGGCTCAGGAGCCCCCGGAGCTCACGGCCGACAGACACGCTTGTGCACAGAGGAGGAAGCGGCGAGGTAAGTCGGCTTGAACACTTCCAGCCCTGCTAAGTTTCATTTCTGGGGCTGAAAGTGTTTGAAAGCAAAGTTTCTGAAAGCGAATGAACTTTGTCTCTAGCAGGACTGAAGGGAAAGTTGGTCCAAAACATTCCCACAGCAGATACATTTAATCCGTGTTACAGAGCCTGCAGCAGGGAAAAACAAAACAACAAAAAGCAAGAGCTGCTTTAACCTGAGGAGCTGTTCCTCCTGCGCCTTACAGTCAGGCCTGACAGGATTTGGCAGGGCCAGGAAGGGTTAAGGTCCTGACAAAGCCCATGGCTCTGCTGCATTCTGTGCTGTCCGTGCTGGGGACATCTCTGGGAGAGGGACATGGTTTACTCTGCCACAGAGGATATTCTCGTTTTGCCTCTGTCAATAGAACAGGCAGTGAAGTTTCAGGCACAGTGGCCCTCTCCTTGATGTTTCAGTTTAGAAGAACTGGAAGGGGATAGTGCCCATGCAGAGGGAGCACAAAGAGGAGAGTGGTGTAAATCAGTATGGCAAAAAGAATTGTACATTGAAACTAGAATTTTAGTCTGTTCAATCAAGATATGTGTGCTGGATTTATATTAAATCTAAACGACTTGATTTTTGACCTCTGCACTTCAAAACTTAAAAGCACCAAGGTTTGTGAATCATCTACACACTGACTGTCAAAGTCGCTTGAATGTTACAGCCAGGACATTGCTGACTGACTTCACTCCCAACTCTCTTTGCAAGATACTCTCTCAAATGTTGTTCTGCCAGTCCTGTTCTGCTTGAAGGAAAGCAACAACAACAACAAAAAGCAAAGAAAACCATTAAATAATATCTAACTATAAATCTGAAAAAACATATGGTGGAAAAGATTTTAAATATACTACTTAAGTTACTTTAATGGAACGCTAGGTTTAGCTCTCTTGGCTGGCAGTTCAGCCTGCTAGCCCAGACTGTGGGTGTCCTGTCTTGGGTCGCTTACAGAAGCCCATTTTCACCCATGACCCCACATCAACAAGGACACAGTTGCAGTAGTAGATACCCATGGATTATATCAGCCTGATACTGTATTCAGAAATGTGTTACAATGACACAAAGAGCTCCAACACCTGCTTTCAGAATGCCACCACCCACTTGCAGCTAACCAGTGTATGATTAGTTGTATTATTATATGGCAGCAAGAGTTTTCCTGCTGAGATGCTCCTGCTCTTCTCAGTCTTGTAAGATATCCAGCTCTAGGCCCTGCTAAATAGCAACTTCTGTAAATACAAACTTTTTTAAAACAAGCTCCAGATTTTGAAGATCTACTGTAATACAGGGAATGTATTTTATGTTGCTACCATATGCATTCCTGAGGAACATGTTCATAATGAGGTTGTGATATAGGGGAACCCAGACAAAGACATGCAGTAACATCCAGTACAGCCCCAAAGATAGTGCTTGTTGGTAGTGAATACAGAGCATCCCAATAGAACCACATTGTATAAACCTCCCTATTTCTACCTATTTCCTTTTGACATTGCCACTGCAACATTTAAAAGAGCTGTCCACAAAACTATAGTTCCCTACTGGGACAGAGCATATTTCCCACATTATCAGAGCCCAGGCCTACATTCTACCAGCCCCATCACCAATCTGCTGCTCCTGAATCAGCTCACCAGTTCTGCAGGTTAAACAAAGGTACTGCAGAACTGAGCCCTTTTCATCACAACCAAAACAAGTAAAAACATCTCTACCTTTCCATCCTCCTCTGCAGCATCACAAGAAGCTGGTAAACCTTCAAGAAAGAATCCTTTAATAGTCTCCACCTGCAAAAAGGCCTGACACTCCCCACCTTCAGCTGGGAACAATTTTCAATTAGCCATGTGAGGAGGATCAGCTGTGTGAACTTTAGGCTCAGACGTATCCCCAGCATATTTTTTTTCTTTCCAGAACAAATTGTTCTCTGTGGCTGGTTGTTCATTCAGAAGTTTTGGGGTTTTACAGCCCCAAACAAGTTTATTACATGTTTTCCTAAGAAAACTCAGAGATGTATGCTTCTTCCCATCTGTTCCCCAAAATTAAAGGAAAAAAACTTTTGCAAACAAGATTGTACATAAAACTGTATAAAACTATAATTGTACAGGGAAGACAGTTAACATTCAGCAGCAATTTACACCTAATTTTGTTACACAGTATTCAATGTATTTCAGAAGAACACTTGCTTATCTCTTTCAGCTCGGCAGTGCTGAGAGAGATAAGTGTAATGGGCTCTGGATAAGCTGCTGTCTCTAGAATCCACTGGAACAGCAGAGACAGAAGCCAAGGGCCAGGGAGAAATACTATTTACCACCCAAGGACACCCCTTTTCACTAACTGTTTTTTCCAAAAGGAATGGTTTCAAGGGGAGAGAGCAGGAGAAACCCTTCAGACTGGCCAGCAGGATCTGTACCTGTGACACACAGGCTGTGAAAATCTGGCATGGAGTCCCTGTATCCAAACTAGTGCAACACAGAGCTAAACCTTGCCTTTCCCTGTGTTAGCAGATATGCCTCCAAATCCAGCAGGGATAGCTGGAAATTAATTTGTTACACATTTGTTTTGTGGAGATATTGTCTGGCAGAATGTGCAGTGAGCATACTCATAATTTCCATTGTGAATTGCCTTGTGTGATACCACTGTCTGTCACAAACTTACAGAGAAATTTTTGAGACTGTTGTTTTTCTTAAATTCTTGTCTGTTGGAGGTGGATAAAGAGAGACAAGAGAGTATTCAAAAGTTTCCCTCCCTTATGGATTTGGCAAATACTTGAAAATATTCGTCATGTATCTGTTTCAGGTACCAGAAGGAAATTAAAACCAGACTGCATATAACATAGGATAGCACACCCTTTGACTGCTGCATAGACTGCATTAAAAGAATAATAAGGCAGTAAATGTTTATTGGTTTATTGGCATTGTTAAATATTTGGGTAGTGAAAATGGGTAAAGTATACCAGTGTCACTGAAAATGACTGACATTTTAGAGGTAGGGATGTTTATATCCTAATTAGTATCTTTGGGTTTTTTCCCAGGGTAAACCACTGGATTTTTTTGCTAGAAATTCTGCAAGAGTGACATTAGCAGTAAAGATGTCATATTTAATGAAAGGATTGAAATGTCACAGTCCTCTGATGCGCAAGGTAGCAGGAGGCCTGTTCAGAGCACACACATTAAAGAACATCTTAGGCATCAATGAGCAACAATTCAACATTTCACGTGCATCATCTCAACTTAGCTCTGAAACGGCAAACTCTTACCATTACATCATCGTGGGAGCTGGATCAGCAGGCTGTGTGTTGGCCAACAGGCTGACAGAAGACCCCCAGAGCACCGTGCTGCTTTTGGAAGCAGGCCCTAAAGACACCCTGTTGGGCAGCAAAAGGCTGCTGTGGAAGATCCACATGCCCGCCGCGCTGACATACAACCTGTGTGACGAGAAGTACAACTGGTACTACCACACCACGGCGCAGCGGCACATGGACAGCCGGGTGATGTACTGGCCCCGCGGCAGGGTGTGGGGAGGATCCTCCTCCCTCAACGCCATGGTCTACATCCGCGGGCACGCCGAGGACTACAACCGGTGGAGCAGGGAAGGGGCTCTGGGCTGGGACTACGAGCACTGCCTGCCCTACTTTAAGAAGGCACAGACACACGAGCTGGGGCCGGATCGGTACCGAGGTGGGAACGGCCCCCTGCATGTGTCGAGAGGGAAAACAAACCATCCTCTTCATCAAGCCTTCCTGGAGGCAGCCCAGCAGGCTGGGTATCCCTTCACTGATGATATGAATGGCTACCAGCAGGAAGGCTTTGGCTGGATGGACATGACTATACACCAAGGTAAATCGTAAAGAGGTCCTTAAGTAATTTCTATTTCTGATCCAGAAAGTATTTTGGAATATGGACATAGAATCTGCACTGAATGCTATTTGAGTGTTGAGGTTACTACACAGCTATGGCACTCTGTTTACATCCTGTTCATTTCACAGCAGCTTGCTATTGGTCTACTGCATATTTCATTGCAAGTTGCATTGGCAGGCAAGTCCTGATCCACAGTTAACCTACATCATTGTGAAATTTGTTAAAATAAAATCTTTAATTATTATATCAAATCACATTTGCTTTGATCTCTGTAAACTCTGTGAAGATTTTCCCTCTGTAAACATCCTGGTGGTTATTGGCCAAAATCTGAAGAATATTGAGCATGACTATTTTGATGTTTAATGTAAATATACATTGTAGGTCAAAGATGGAGCACAGCTAGTGCTTATCTTCGCCCAGCCATATCACGCCCAAATTTCTCAGTTGCAGAGAAGACACTTGTAACAAAAATCTTGTTTCAAGGAACAAAATGCATTGGTGTTGAGTATGTGAAAAATGGGCAAAGGAAAAAGGTAAGAGATTTTCAATTTCCAGTATGAAAAGTATGAATCAAAGCAATTTTTTTGTGAAAAAACTTCTATGAAAAATGTTACTTTATAGTGCAAAATGTCCTTTTTTAGAGGTTATGTTGTTTCTTCCAGTATATGATTCCTTGTCAGTTGTTTTACAGTAGGTGATATTTCAGTTGTATTGATTTAGAGATTAACTTCATCATCATATTTCCATCTCCCAGTGCTGAGGGGACAAGCTCTAACCTGCTGTTACAGAGTGTTGTGTAAGATGTCTGATGAACCTGTGGTGCAACCATTCCCTGTCCCAGCACATTGACCAGTGTGCTGCAATGGTGATGGTTCTGAAAAACAATTCTGAAAATGCTGCTCTGGCATAGGAAGTTCTGTAAAAGCCAGATTATGAAATCTGAATGGCTCAAGGGATACATGACAAATCTTGCCTTATGGCTGGCTGTGGAATAAATATTTTTCAGTTTCAGTCCAACTTCCACTGAACATGTGTGGAAGGAAGCTTGAATTGTGATTACAAAACTCTGTGGATAATTGGTTCATTTCATGCCTCTTTCAATGCATTGACTTCTGGAAGACCTAAACCATCCTTACTTCCCTTAACAGCTGATTAGGAATTTGTCTGCAACTAGGATATTGCCTAAAAGGGGCTTGTATGCTAATAACCTAAGATATATAGTCACAAACAATTATAAAACAATTACAAAGTGTAATAATAATATCCTAGAGAGAATAGAGTACAAATTTTGGTCGTTTGAGTTCAGTAAGTCTTAGAAAACTCAGCAGACAAGTGTTCTGTGACTGAGCATCTGCTAAAAGTTAAAATCCAGTATCAATAAATTGTTCTGTCATTTTCTAAGGCACAGAACAAATCTGCTGCTTTCTAAGTGGGTTGCAAATTATAATAATTTTAACAACATAAAACAAAAGTTGCAGAACACTTAATTGATTTCATAAGCTATTAAATTTTTGTGAAAACAGTACCTCTAATTGCTGTTCTTGTGCCATTATCAAGATCAATTTAGTTGAAGAAAGTCTTGGAAACCTAATTACACATGATCAAAGACTTTCTGAATACTCGACCATTTAATTGTAAAATTCTTTAATTGCTATGCTATTGCTACATATTAATATATGTATGAATCCTACATAGTGAATGATATATATTTATAGCATATGATGTACAAAGTATATTTACCTCCAAAGTATTTCCCTTCCTTTTCCCCCACCCCCAGCATTACAACTGCAGGATTTGTCTGGTTTTTTCTTTCTGGAAAACTTTATAATTGTCAGTATGGAAGAGCTAATAATTTTATTGCATTATGAACATCAAGATGAAGCCCTTGAATACATCAAAGTGTTTTTGTTTTTACAGTCTATTTTAGATAGGATCTCTTTTACGTGAGTCATCAGCAAAGTCAAAAGATCGCCCAAACCTGATTCAAAAATTATTCAAAACCTATTTACCAGCCAGTGACTTGTTATTTGTCTAACACCAAAGTCCTAGAGATCTCCCAGGGTTCCAGTAAGACCTCTGACAAAAGTAGGGAAGGTAGACTGAGCATTCCTAGCATCTTTAAGTTCAGAATCAAGCTAAAAAGTATATTTTAAAGGATGAAAATGTTTTAATGTATTATAGGCTAACCCATACAAAAATTTATCAAAGTCCCTTTTTCCTCTTAGCATGTTAGTTGTGCCATTATCTTGGGCCATTATCAAGACCAATTTTGTGGAAGAACAAAAAAGTATGGGCTAGGAATAAGTACAGTGCTGACTTTGCAGTGAGTTTAGACTGAACAAGTATCATTTGAATGTTCCTCTGAACAAACTGGTACAGTTTTGTGGGTACCATAGAAAATGGAAATAAGTTAGATAAGTCTGTATAACATGCAAAATACAGCACTAAGTACTGATTCAACAGGCACTGATAAGGCCTGTGTTAGTCTTAACATATTAATGATTGCCCAGAGCAAAGCAATAACAAACAAAACATATAGCACTGGCCATCTGTCAGCAATATCAGATAAATAGTGTGAAAATAATTTTTATTATTATTACATTTTGCTGTTACTGTAGCAGCAATCTCATTTGCCATCATTCTGTATAGCTGAGGTGTCACTCAAAAAGGGCAGGATTACAAGTTTACATGCATTCTGTGCTAATCTGTTAAAACTCCGAGTCAAAGGCAGAAGAATAATTTAGCAGCCTGTATCCTGACCAGCTCAGAGCTCAGACCCAACTATTTGATGAAAAGTCTGTCAGCAAAACAGAATTCAATATAAACCTGCAGTCAGTTTTATCAGCTGGCTTTAGTGAGTGGGGGGCTTTTGAGGACTACCATGAGCTAAGAAACCAAACCTTAGTCTTGGTTGAATTAAATTCATTTTTGGAATTTCCAGTGGTTGGAAATTTTTGAGCTACCATGTCTGTGAATTCAAAATCTGCCTTAGGAGTTTCAGTTTTAATTTATAAAGGGTTAGTGAATGTGGCAGAGAAGCTTAGCTGCCTGATCCAAGTGTCACAGCTTCTATTCCCCTGGCAGGGAGCACAGGACTTTATTTGCAGCCATGGTACTGCCTGAGCTGAATGTTTCTGTGCCATACAGTTTGTGCCAATCTGTGCCAATGGATTGTAAAGATGGGAATAAATACAGGAATGATCAAAGTAAAAGCTTGATTATTTCTCTCTGCAGAAAATTCTGGCAAGACAGGAATACATTTAAAAAAGAAAATGTGAGAGAAGGATGTTTAATCTGGATCAGGATAGCATATCCAAACAGAAGCTCTTGACGTTGCTGCATGCAGCTCAGGCTTAATAATCTTAGGGCTTTTGTGCTCATTTCCTTTTAGGTTTTTGCCAATAAGGAAGTTATTTTAAGTGGAGGTGCCATAAATTCTCCCCAGCTGCTTATGTTGTCTGGAATTGGAAATGCAGATGATCTAAAAAAACTGGGGATTCCTATTGTTTGCCATCTTCCTGGTAATTCTTTTTCTATCTTCTAAACTTTCTTCTTCCTATGGATGCAACTGAATGACCATTAAATTAAATTAATCATGAAATTGAGTTGTCTTTATGTCAAATTGTGTAGACTGAAACACATGTTGAAACATGTTTGTTACAAATCAGTGGAAAGATGCATTGATTTTACACGAATCAGTGGAAACATGCATTGATTTTTAGAACTGAGCAACAAACTCCTACACTTTCTTCACTACATTTGACAGTGAAAAATGTCTTTCTGAAGGCATATTTTTATAGCTAAGCAGCACACTTGTCATTAAGAGTTTTGAGATTAGTTTTGATCCACAACAGATTGTATAAACTCCCACCATCATAAATATTCAAATATAGAAGAAATAACATGAACTTTTCCTTAAAGCTAAAAAAGTTAGCACAGTATTTAGAAGTTATATCTGGCAATTTTAGAACAAGTGATATATTTGCCATTTAACTTTCTATTTCCATTCTAGTCATGCTATGTTTATGCAAAACCTTATTGTGACATGAGCAAAAGGCTGCTCTGACTCATGGCGTTGCTCTTAGTCATCACTGCCCTTGTAAGGAGTTGGTTTAGTTCCCACTTCAGCTGTTCTCTTCTTGAAACATGGTGGGTCATTGTCATGTGTGAAATAACATTTTTTTTTCCTCCCACTTTCTTCTCCCTCCTCACCCTTTCTACCCCTGCAGGAGTAGGGCAGAACCTTCAGGATCATTTAGAAGTGTATGTCCAGCAGAAGTGCACCAAACCTATTACTCTCTACAGTGCACAAAAGCCTCTTAACATGGTGAGGATTGGTCTGGAATGGCTTTGGAAATTTACAGGTATGAAGTAAAGTATGCAATCATTCTACCACTGACTGATTAAGAATCATTAAAGCCTTTTATCTGTGAATTATATAGTCTGGGAGCCTTGTTGTACAATCTTTTTCATGCTCTGGGAAATAACTGGAACTTGCAAATGGACTTGAAGTATTTATTTTCTTCTGAATCAGAATATTTTAAATTTTTTATATCTTAAGTAATGAGGGAGGTTATTATACACCACTTTTAACAATACTATATTTCATGTGAAGAAAAACTCTACATTTAAAAATCAGTGTTACTGAGAAAAGCTATTGCAAAAATTGGAGAAAATACTCTATTTTACATCAATGTGATGTCAATGAAAACATTGTTGAACTGAATTAAGTTTTCTGTATAATTGCCTCAAAAGAATTTCTTTGTTGCTGTGATCAGAATCCTTTAAGCCTGTGAGTAAATCCTAATTGACTTTCCTTAAAATGATACATGCATTTTACAGTAACTCAGCCATAATCTATACCTTAAAAAGAATCTGTAAATATAATCCTTGATGTCAGTAAAATAGTTTGGCCAAAGTTAAGTTAAAGTTAGACCACTTGCTGAATTATGGTCTTATTTGGCAACTTATTCTGGGTATATGTGGCTTTCTACCTTGCAAGTAAATATTGAGGGCTAGTTTAGAGTTTTAAACAGAAATGGAAAGAACATAAAGACACATTGCAGGCTTTTCATCTTTCCCTTCAGGGCAGGCACTGTGGATGGCTCTGCCTATTCCATGTGACTGATGGGATAACTGGAGAGCAGTCATGGAGCATGCAGTGCAGTGATATCAGGATGTGCAGCCAATTCCCTCCACACCTGTTAGGACTCTGAGCTCTGAAATCTCCTTCTGGAGTTAGACCCTTGGCCTGCCAGTTACAGGGAGATAACTGTAACATCCTGCTCTCAGATCAGTGGGATTTCCAAAGATATGCATATTTGCATTTATCTAAAAATTAAAAAGCAGATGAAAGTGATGCACATTGCTTATATTACAAGCCATTCATACCGGATTTGTGTTCCTTGCAATTGGTACTGTACATATAAATTCTTCATGGTAGTACATCTGAGGGTTAAAAAGAAATGGATTTGTTGCTCTTCTGAAGTCTTTCAATGGCATCTTCTCTCTCCTTTACGCTCTCTAGGGGATGGAGCCACTGCCCACTTGGAATCTGGTGGTTTTATCCGAAGTGAGCCAGGGGTTCCTCACCCTGACATTCAGTTCCACTTCCTTCCTTCTCAGGTGATTGATCATGGTCGGGTTGCCTCTGCAGTGGAAGCTTACCAGGTGAGTGAATAGAATGTTCCAGGAATGTTTTGTAGCCACTAGCAAGGAGGCTGGTGTTCCATTATAAATGTTGATAATTTGGCTATAGAGTGAAAAATGCTTTGTTCAGTATAATATGGAAGAGATAGCTTGACCTCCTACACTGGGGGAAAAAACACAAGCTCGTTGTTGGATGTTGCCACTAAACTTCTGTTAGTTTTTATCTCTGGGAAAGTAGGCAAGTATTGAATTAAGTACTCACTCTGCTGATGTGCCCTAGTGCTATGGGTCAGGATAGCATTGTGCCAGATGCTACTCCAAACTAAAACAAGGTTGGTTCCCTGTTCCACTGCAGTTTAGACAAAGGTTTAAGTGAAAATGTATAAAACCACTTATTCACTGGCACAAATCCAAGCCCCATTTTAGGCTACCATCTTGTTCTAAAACTCTGTGCTCATTCTGGGGAACTATCACTGACTATACATGTTTCTCCTTGCTAATGTCCTTTCTTCAGAGATGTTAATAATTTGCTCCAGCTGCTAATTGTATTAGCATGCTCTGATACTACTAAATTGGAATGGTTGTATTTTAAATTGAAAGAACAGCTGTGAGTTGATGTGGCAGGTATATCACCCTGTAATGGAATTTCATATTTACAAAACAAATTATAGAAAATGGAAGAATGTTCACTGGTATTTTCCACTATCCCTGTTCAACGTTTACATTTGCTGAATTTGTAAAGTCTGTCTAAATTGAAAAAAAAACCAAAACCATACTGAGTTAGGAAGTACATCAGGTGGGATTGTGTCCTGAGTGCAGCACGGGTGTTGCAGGTCCACGTGGGACCCATGAGGAGCACAAGTGTGGGCTGGCTGAAGCTGAAGAGTGCAGACCCCAATGACCACCCCATCATTGAGCCCAACTACCTGTCCACAGGTAAATGCAGCCTCTCCTTGCTCTGATGCCAACTATTTCCCACCTGTTTCAATGGCAGATTTTTGCACCTACCCCACACCAGTTCAGAAGTGCTGGTTGGTACATTGTTACTTATTTCTCATTTATAAAAGTCAGCTGCTACCAAAAGAGGAGATTGTGCAAAGCACGGTATAAACTAGAAAGAATTCCCTGTCGGGGATGAAGTCAGAAATCTCAGAATCTGCTGTGCCTGGCTGTTCATCACCACCTCTACTTGTGAAGGAATGAATCTCTTTTGCTTCCCTGTGCTGAGACTATTTTCCTTTTCCTAGACAGTGGATACAGCATGATAAAATGCAATCCCTCATAGTTCACCTCCTCCCTTTTGGGGTTGTGCAATATAAGTGACAGTTCTGTTCACAGTGAATGTAAATATCTGTGACTTTGAAAAATATTCTGCTTTATTATGGCTTTCAGCAAGAAGTGAGAGACATTCCTTACAGCCTTTTTTCTTCGATGCTACTTTTTTCTGGTTTGCATTCTGTATGTATTGGCAAATTAAAGGTGTACTTACAATTTTCTTCTTTTCTCTCTACACAGAAAGAGATATTCAGGAATTCCGCCAGTGTGTCAAGCTGACCAGAGAGATCTTTGCTCAGAAAGCTTTTGAAAAATTTCGTGGGCCTGAAATTCAACCAGGAAATCATGTTCAGTCTGACAAAGAAATAGATGCTTTCATAAGGCAGAAGGCTGACAGTGCTTATCACCCTTCCTGCACCTGTAAAATGGGTCAGCCTTCAGACAGCACTGCTGTGGTTGATCCCCAAACAAAAGTAATTGGCGTTGAAAACTTGAGAGTGGTTGATGCTTCAATAATGCCCAGTGTTGTCACTGGAAATTTGAATGCCCCAACTATCATGATAGCAGAGAAAGCTGCAGATATAATTAAGGGCCTCCCATCACTTCAGGAGAAAAATGTTCCTGTATATAAGCCCAAGACCTTGGAAACACAGAGATAAATAAATATTCTCATCCTTTCATATCATTTGCTATTTAAGCTTTCATCAGCATGTTGGTATCTCATACTGAACATGCCAACATGATAAATATCATGCAAAACAACATATCCTATTAAAATAACTATTAATTTGGGTAATTTTTTGGTATTAGACTACCTACTGTATTTTTAATCTGCTGGCTTAAGTTGCATATTTTAGAATCATAGAATATGTTGAGTTTGAAGGGACCAATCAGGATCACTGAATCCAACTTCTGACCCTCCAAGGATCACAAATTTAGTTAAATATGATCACTTGTGGTAAATTCAAATTTTCTGTTGAAGAGAAACTTTTCTGAATGACAAGATGGTTGTGCACATAAGCCAGAAATACTGTGTGATTGCACAAGGAATGGAAAAGATTAATATCTGCTGTTTTGCAAATGATTATGGTGAATAATTTTAACTGCTATGAGAATGTTGCCCAGGATAACAGCTAGTCAGTAATCACCACATCCTGCAATGAATGGTCAAGAAAATGTAAGCACTTATGTAACTTGATATTCACTAGCTGAATTAGTTTGTACCAGAATTCCTAGCGAAGGGAGGAATCTCCAGGTGCTCAGAGTCTGTCAAATGTGGTTTTTATGAGAGGAATGCACAGTTTACAAATCCTCACTCAAAGTTAGATTTCACTAAACTCTGCAGTCTCTAACTGTATAGTATTCAGGGAGAAGACATACAGTATATTTATCAGAAACTTATTTTTCTAAAAAATGCAAAACTGGAGTTGATATTTATAAAAAATCTACTGAAAAACTGGAATTTCTCTTTGTTTTGTTTTGGTTGGAGTTTTTTGTTTTGTTTTGGTTTTTTTTCACAAGGAGCTTAGCAGAATTCTGCTCACAATTTAAGCCGATTTAGTTTACCAGTCTAGCAGCAAGAGATCTGCATTTCTATGACATCCTTAGAGTGATTGGTCTTTGGTCAGATGATTGTTTGCAAAAGATATTTCTTAGCAAATATTCTGAATGGTGCCTTGCTATCACTCAGATTTTATTTAGAGAAATTGCAGCCAAACCATATTTTAAATGAAACGTTTCTCAAAATAACTATATAAGGTCAGATATTGATAGTATGAGATCTTTTTGAATTAGAAGACAAATATCTTATTCATTGAACCAATTCTATATTTCAGTTAGTACTTAAATATTTGCCTTATTATCTTCAGATGTGTAAGGTAAGATACTTGAGCTTTCATGGCTGTTTTCTGTGTCAAACTAACTTTCAAGTACTGATTTTTTAAAAAAAACCATAAAGAAACTGAACTCACTGAATGAATTTGTATCTATTGATTATTTTGTGTTTTTAAGTATTCCAAAATAACTTCTGATTAAGCAGCTGTCAAAGCATAAAGTAAAACCTTCTGTAGCCTAAGATTTCTCAGGACTTGTGGCAAAAAGAATAAACCTTTTTCAGAAAAAAAAAAAGGAATTTTACACCATTTTAACAGCCTGTAGAAAACCTTGCTGACTCAGATGTTGGCTGGAGGGACAACTGCAGATGTTTAAGGCAGATTCTTGTACCTGGTGCTGCTGGCTGTAAGGCACTGATGGAAGCCCTGCTGAGGGAAGAACTCAATTCCTTAGAGCATCTGCATAAAGACAAACAAAACACTGACGGTGGAAGATGACAGCAGTGAACTCTGCTCCAAAAGGAGACAGGTAAACCCTTTCTATGCATGTGATGCATTCTTTTGAAATGAGGGGAAGAAGAACATTTCAAGTCATATGGGATTGATTAGCTGAGTTAAGGAGACAATTCATCTGGTGCAGCTGTTTGAGAAAAGCACAGACTGTGTATTTTGTGCCTCTTAACGGCAAATAATTTTTATTCAGCACTTATGCTTGTGAGATTTTTCTTTAAAGGTATTCATTAAGTTCTAGTTTCATTTGGCATACAATTAGGATACACCAAGTAATATATACCGGTGAGACTTACCACAGTCCTGTGCAGTTGAGAAGGGAAGCAATCTGGCAAGATGAGATACTGAAGTTCCTGCATTTGCAGATTTACAACGTGGGCTTCCACTCTAGGCATGCAAAATGGGAATTGTTATTATGCAACCGCAGAGGATTAACTAGCCACTGGCTTACATAACTTACCATGGAACAAGCACAGACCTCTCCTTTGCTGTTATGTCAAGCTCTAAAAAGATGAGTAAACAGCAAGGTTAGGTATCCATGCCACACCAAATGTGTCTCATGTTCAGGGAGACACTGCTGCACTGAGCACTCAGATAATCTGGCATTTCTTCTGAAACAGCATCATCTTGTCTTGCAGTTCTAAGCATCCACAGACACCTCACAGATTCATTCCTCCCCTTCTAAACACCTAAATATTTTCATTGCAGTGAGCTGCAGTTGGTTTATTAATTCCAGCCTCACTGCTGTAGGATGTTGAGGTTAATTCATGAGATTCCTTTGATGCAGTGCTGAAGGGTTTTGTTGCCCTGGGGAAATCTTTAAGTAACATCAATTTACCATTAGTTTCTCCTGTGTTGTATCTGGTTGCTGGTATTGAATTCCTGTTTAAAGTTGTTCTGACCTCCAGCAGAGTGAAGTCTGCTAAAGGGTACTTAGAACAGGTCCAGGATATTCTAACATGCCCTGTGGAGCACTGGCAGTATCATAGCTAAAATTAACCACCTTTTACACCTTATGGAACTGCAGAACACAGGCTGTAATCCAGAGTTTTACCCATTGAACAAAATAATACAGTGTGATTATTCCCCATTCTTCCCAGATATAAATTCTATAAATATACAGATAATATCTTGTGTGTTCCAAACCAGTTAACTGCAAAAGCTGCTTGATGCAAGAATTACTAGACCTGCCAGCATGGCTGGAACCAGCAATGGTACTGCCAGTGAGAACACAGCATTTCCTTGGAAATGGCTTGCTGCAGATGCTCCAGACACTTGGAGGTCTCTGGCTGGGCACAACGAGATTAAGAAAAAAAGTGGCCAAAATATTTCTTTTGTAAACACATTTCAATTCAAGTTGCTTTAGTATGAGAAGTGCTTTTAAAAGCAGCAGAAAATAGCACTATTGTAAAAATTGCTTTGTATTTAATTCACGTAAAATTTTGTACACCACAACCTTAAAATCTTTTCTAAGTGTCTGCTTTCAATTGGTCTGCAACCAAATTAGGCACACTGGAAAAGTGGGCTTGGAATATGCATTTTCTATAAAAAAAACATAGAGACACATTTTGAGGAATAATAAAAGTATAAATATATAATTAATATAAAATATAGATATAGCATTGATAATATTAAATAATAAAAATAATTAAATACTTTTTATATTATAGTTAAAATGAAGAGGGGGAATAAAAGCTTATCTAATTAAACTATTATAATTTTTACTCTTAATTCTTCTGTCGTCCAAGCTCCAAAAAAAGACACTGTTCAAATGTGAGTATATTTTATAGATTCATTTTTCAGTGAATTTACTCCACCATAGATTACTTACCAGTGCTTAATTCTTTACTAGTATTTTCTCTCATTACATACATATATGAAAAAATTTGGAATCTCATAAATGATGTTTAAATTGTTCAAAGAACTTCTAGGGTTTTCATAAAAAGTAACTACTATGATTGGTAGTATTTTAAGGATGCCAACTACCATTTAATTACCACATCTTTCTGTAGTAAAACCAAACAGGTATTCTTTGAATCTATATTCATGTTCATCCCTAAACCAGTAACTACATAGAACATGGCCTGTAACTAAATTTCTTCATTGCTTATTTTTGCAAACAGTTCTCTCATAAAATAGCTTATCTACCTTAAAGAGTCTCTCATCAGACTATTTAAGGCTAAGCGCAAACAGCAGGAAAACACAGTGAGGTCAGCATATGGTTTTCTGTCTCCTTGGAGAAATCATTAATTGAAAACCCCTGTCACTGCTCAGTCTGCCAAAGCTGATGTGCTATCAAATGTCTATGCTGGACAAAATACAGGACTGAGATTGTTTTCTTCCTTGTTTTTTTTTTTTTTTTTTTTTGAGTTTAACTTCAGTTGCCTTAAAGGTGATTTTCAGAAGTAGGTTTACCACAGTAGGTAGAACTTTGAAAACTCCTCGTTGTTATTTCATATTTTCTATGATGTATTTCATGACGTCATAGCCAGAAAGCTCCATTTTGGCCTCTCAGATTTTGTTTCCTATAAACTGGGAAAGTGCAACAAAGTGACTCTTGCTGGGTAACCTACCCAAGAGCTTCCCAAGACAGCATGGAAAATTTATTTAGCTGTTTTAGGGTATTTTAGTCAAATTGTCCATAGATAGATAGTTTCAATAGAGCTGGATCTAGGGTAGTAATCCCTTTTGCACATGAATACTCTAATCGCTTTATTTCTCTGTGGTTAACAACAACCATTCATAAAAGACTTGCATGATGTGATACTCTAGACTGAGACCATATTCCACACATTCCCTCCCATTCTTCAAACATTGCAAAGTGAATTTGAGCTTTGGAGCTTCTTGGTGAAAAATTATTAGTAAAAGGACTCCCAAGTATAATAAAATTATTACACAGTTTTATTTTGAAGAACATTTTGCATTTGTTTTAATACAAAATGATGTAGGTCAAGAAATAATTTACAAACCTTTAAGTTCTTATCCTGGCATTTGAAATAAGAATGATTTCAGAGGAAGTCTGTAAGCTATTCATAGGAAACTGTCATTATGTACAAAATGTTTATTGACATGTTTTAAACATCACATTTGTAAAAATGTGAACTGGATTGCTATCTAGCATATGAACTACAGGTAAAACCTGATAAGATAACTTGTTAGAACAAGTCATTGTTATCCAGTGCTAACAAAATAGACAGTAGCTTTCAGAGTGTTTTAATTATCCTCCAAGGTCATTTCAGCCTCAAAGACATTTCAGGGTTTTACTGCATTGTGAACAATATCGAAGCCCTCTCTTGATTGCATAAAAATAAATCTTTGAAAGAGTACACATAGAACAACAGAAAGGTAGAGGCAATAAAATTGTTTTTATATCGAGGTTTTTGGTTCTGTGTAGAATCATATTATCATATTTCTTCTCTTTCCAAGCAGAGAAGGTAGTACTGAAGTAAAGCATTTTCATTTACCTGTGAAGTAGTTTCTGCCCAAGATGTCTCCTGGGTCAAATTAGGTTATGCAGGTATTAAACTCTGTCAAAACTAACTGCCTCAAGAATACCCTGGCATGAACGTGTCAAGGTTTTTGGGTTTTGGTTTTTTTGCATGGGATTACTAAAAAAATAAAATTAGATCTTACTTTTCAGTAAAAAAAAAACCAAACCAAAAAAACACCAACAAAAACACAAAGAGAAAAAAACCACCCAAAGTTGGAATTACTTTAAATTTTTTTACCTTTCCAAGTATAAGACTGTAAGTAGTCAATGGTGCATCCCTTACGCAGAGAGATTCTTTTGACTCAATTATTAAAAAAAAAAAAAAATCTGTTCTGTTGCCAAGTTCAAACTTGACACTTTATCCCAAAAAGAGATTTACACTGAGAGGTGGCTCTATTTAAATATTTATGCTATAGATCTATATATTCCAAGTAAAAATACTTCTATCTAGAATTCTGTGGAGAGTTACAATAATTAGGGTCCATAAATATTGCTGCAGTTCAATTACGGTACAATAATTACAAAATATAGAACATCTCTTTACAAATACAAATCATTGTATATTACAATTAATTTACAATATTTTCTACTATATAATTTTTAGCAAACTATCTTATCTAATTCTACTATAACCTGGTTGCAAGTGCATTAGTAAGAATGCAATTATTCCAGTATATTTTGCCCTTAACGTGATAGTCATAAAACAGACCATCTGAACGATATTTTCCTATGTAAACTGATGTTACATATGACGGATTATTCTTTATATAACTTCTTTTTCCAACGATCTCTAACAGGTAGAGCATGACAAAGTGTATTTTAGAAGAGCATTAAGAAAAGAAACCAGGAGGCAAGTTTAAAAACAATGTTAGAATGGATATGCAATGGGTAGCTGATATGCTCTTGAGCACTGAGGTAATGACATTATTGGTTGTCATCACTCATCTCATGTTGCTGTTTCCCACACAATTCTGTGCCAGACCTATACAGACATTTCCACTGACAAAATCCTGCTCTACTAGGAAGGACAGCAGCACAAGGTTGAAAGACAGGCAAGATATTACACCTCAGAATCCTGCTCTAGCCCTCAAAAAACTGATTGTCACAATCTGCTTGGTTTCAAAATAACCTTGTTCCTACGGAGGAACTGAAGATTCTGTGGGAGGAAACTTGACCTACCGCAGCTCTGATCACATTTCGGCAACCTGGAGATAATAAATTTATTAATTATGGCTTCCTTGAGGTGTGACATCACTCATACAAAACTTGGATTGGTTATTCACTCCAGCTAGTGCCTAGCATCTTGAAATTATGAGGCACTTTTTCTGTTATTAGAACATTTTCCTTGCTAAATACTATAAGCTTGTAATGCATATCATTTCATCAGCTAAGTCTTCTTCGTATCGTCCTGGTTCTGGTTCTTCGTCGCTGTAGCCAGGACCAAAATCTTGAAGTTCATAATCCTGTCTGCTTAAAATCGGAAACATATCCCCGTTGGTCCCATTGCTGATATTTCCATTGAGAAGGTTACTTGCTGCACTCTCCATCTCATCAATAGTCATGTCACACGCATCAGCAATCTCGTGTTTTGTAGCCGAAACAAATTTAGGGTCCTTTGCATACCTTCCCAGGCCTTCAGATATAAGTACCTGGCAAAAGAAGGGGAGAGAGAATTTCAGTGGAATTGCAGAAAAACAGACAGACCACAACATTTCGTATTTGTGGAAAACACTAGAAACCCCATGCTGAATCACTAGAGAAACCCACAGCCAAACTGTGCAGGTAAAGAACAATTCAATCAACAATCAAAATCTCCAAAGCACACCATGATGTGTGATAATGTAAGTGCTGCTGCAGTGCATCTGACACTTCTCCTTAGAAATTTGGCAGTGGTCCTTGATATACATCAATCATCAGGCTGATACACTAAAGACAACAATTGATACATCTCAGATGGTGCAATTAGAAAAATTCCCTGAAATACAGAATTCTATATGTTGTCAGTACTTTAGAGTATGTGATTAAAAGATGTTGAACTCTCATTTGCAAAAACATAACAAAATGTGTTGTTAACTCACAGCAATGGAAAGGAAGTGACAGATGAAAGCTACAACAGTAACTATGATTCAGAAGGGCTGTACAAGCTTTACCTTCAAATCTTAATATAAAAGGGAATTCTTAACATTCTTTAGTACACCTACAAATCAATCCTTGCAGTTGTTATTCTCCTCTCTGCATTTAAGTACAACTGATTCATAGAGGTTTTGATCTTTTATTCAGATTACTGCAAAAATAGGCATTTATTTCTATAGAAACAACAGAGAGAACAGGCATATACATCATCTCTTCCTCATTGCTGTTCAGGAAGGATACTTCAGAACTGATCCTCATACAGAAAACTTAAATTTCAAAATTCTGAATAATCTTTAGTTCTCAGATTAATCTCTCACTGATGTGATGACTTGGATTTGGTAGAAATCCTCGACTACACAACTTTAAGTTCCCATCCTTACCTAAAACCAGTTTGGGGCTCTAAAACTGAAAACGCATTTTCAGAGAGCTGATGTGAACTGAATTACATGCTTTTAAAAGTTAACACAAAAACTGCACAGATGCCCTTGGCCCCTTCAGAGGTTCCTGCAACACTCACCGCTTCCACCAGACTGTCTGCACTCCTCTGCTTGTCGCTGTGTTTATGCCTGAAGTCATTGGGGACAGTCAGGTTGGCTGGTGTGAATGTTCGGTAGGAAATGTCAGGGTCATCCGTGTACCACGAGCTCCTGTGCAGGGAAGGCAGGCTGCCATTCATGTGCTCCGTGGAGTCAGCCCTGTCCACCTGGATCAGGGGGGTGTAGTAGGGGCTGCGGTCCCTGCTGGGAGGGGTGGCAGGCGGGGTGGCCCAGGAACGCGTGGAGCGACTCGGGGAATGTTTGTGAGCCTTGCTGGAATCCAGGCCTGCAACGGCCATCACCTGGGAAAGGGAAGGGTTTTAGAAGTTAGTGGTTTCAAATGATCAGTCATACTCATTTCTCACTCCAGCAGTTAGTTCAAACCAACTTCTCAGGCAGCAGTGACACAAAGCTAACATTTCTGATGGGTAGTAGCCATTTAAGAGAGGAACAGGACTGAAATTGGTAAACTGACAGGATAAAATGGCATTTTTTTCCATTTTGCTCATATCACAAAATCATTTTGCTTATAAAAACATATTAAAGAAAGCAAAGTATAGAAACATTCCTTCTGTCCAGGACAGGATAGAGGATAGGAAGCTTTCAGCATTTTCCAAGCTGGGCATGACCCTCAGAAAGGTGTGTATGCTGTACTTGAAAATTGTCACAAATGGAGTTGAGATAAGCAAAGATTAATACACAGCTGCTGTATAATGCAGTCCTGGTCAAAATTCCTTAGGGCATCCTGACTATTTGAGGACACAGACAGCCCAAGGGGCAGGCTACTCATTCCCAGTGTTTTGTGCAAGGTCAGTATTCGAGAAGCTTTTTCTCCAGTAACAAATACATCAGAACTGCTTCAAACAACAGTGAAAGTCGGGAGTGCAGTGCAGAGGCTGGGGAGATGTAACTCAGTGTTAGTTAAGGAAGAGTTTGTTTACCTGCTGCTGCATTAAGTGAAGTGGCAAAGCCGTGCGATGGTGGAAATTAGGAGAGAGTGGGATGTCATCTTGGCTACTTTGTCGGCGGAGGCATTCGAAGTTAAAGGAAGATCGTCTGTGTGCTACGGGGAAACCATAATTCATTAGAAAAACAACATCTTTTTCCTCAAAGCCTATTATTTCCAGAATTCCAGTGTGAGTGAACTATGATACAAATAAAAACAGATCCTCCAGAAAGAAACAAGTTGTGCAAACAGAAGCAAGCAGCTGGCTATAAGATAAAGGCTAGATTAATCATATAAGCAAAAGGCAGAGATCCTAGGTAGGATTAGAAATCCTAGGTAGTCCTAGGTAGAAATCATAGAGGCAACCTAACATGACAGAATTTGAAGCAGCTGTTTCAGAAAACAAGCTCATGTGATGCAGCTGACTGGTTCAAACACTCAACTGCAGAGTTTTGCCATAAACTGCTGTGAATTTCTCCTTTCTCCCCTATGGTTTCAAGCTCTTTATGCTAATGAACCAGACTTCCCAAAGGAAATATGAAACTCCCAGTTCCTGGAATGTGCAATATGTAAAATCATATCCAAGTCAACTCTGGTTGTCAGTTCCTGGTGTTCATTCTGTTGTTCAGGACAGTGATTGGCCGTGGTCTCTGCTGTTATGTGCACTGTTATTCATGATGGAAAGGAAAAACTTAATCAAGATGCTTGGCTGATGGGGAAATGTTTCAGCTGGACTTGTTGAAAGCCTGCAGAATGATGGGAAGCACGTGTGTCAGATACTGAGCTGCTAAAATTTCTCAACCCTTTATTAATATTCAGGAAAAGAGCTATGTCAGGAGGTATGACACTGATTGCTCTTGTGACATTACACTGGTCGAAGTCAAGGACTTCCTCATTACCTTTATGCAACATAGATCAGAACTAGGTCCTCTTATCCTAGGATATCAAATACTCTCTTATCTAGTACCTTTATCTAATCTACTCTGAGATGAAAAGTGTAACTTCCTCTAAGTAAATAACTGCCAAACACTTAAAACTTTATCATTAAACTTTATCAACGTTGTCATTAAAACTTTATCTCCCAGACTGCAATTAGAGGAAACCTTCAACCCTCCACTCAAAACACTTTCATGGACAGACCCAAGACAATTTTTATATGAAAGTTTTTCTCCTGCAATCTATGGAATCGATATGCAAAGCATCTATTTCTTTGACTTAAAATTCCTCTGCTATCAGAAAAGCTTGTAGAATGCGCAGGGGTGTCCTTTCACAGTCTCTCCTTCATCTGATTATCTTTCCCTTCTGCTACTGAAAGACAGCCAGCAGCTTTCTGGATGCTACACTATTGTTCTTCTGAGTTATTTACTCTCTGTGGTGCAAGACTCATTCTGGTTTTTACCCCTGTGCCCCTTGAGGTCAGGAAGCCAAACAGCAGAGGGTCTTAAGGAGTTCAGTGCCAAAAGTGTGGATCCAATATTGCCAGTATTGCTGGAGAATGGTATGCTTATTATATAATAATATATTTTGCTGCTGCCCTTTACTACAGCTTTCTGTAGCTTTAAACAGTTTGTACCTCAGATATATAATGATCTCAATACACTTGAGAATCTCTGAGACAAGAAAAAGCCTTAAAAAGAAGTTGCTTTTGCACTTCAAGTGCCACCCCAAATACTTCCTCTCTGTGAAGTGTCAGAGGTCAAAGACCAAAATCCAAGAATTTTGAGTCTGTGACTAGTTTCACCAGAGGATTAGCTCTGCTAATCTCTGCAGTATGGCCTGGAACATACCAAGACAGAATTACAAGATAAGCATGACAGCCTGTAGAAATGCAGATAAAGCAAAATTGTTCTTGAGATAAGGAAAAACCAAGGGAAAGATCTAAGGAAGAGAAGAAATGAAAATTAAAGAAATAGGAAAAAATATCTGTTGACAATGCTAATTCTACCTATAAATTGAAACATTTTCTCCTCAGAAGAAACACAGAATTTTAAGAATTGTTCCCAAGAACAAAAGACCAATGTGAATCTGAAACAAGATACTTAAAAATCCAAGTTTGAAAAAAGCCTTTTTAAACTGAAATCTATCTGAATGCATTTAAATTATTTCAGATTTGCAAACAAATTGTCCTTAATGTACTTACGTGGTGGTGTTGGAGGTAGCAGCCGTCTCCTAGGAGATCTTTTTGTATCATAACAGATCTGTGAATCATCTTCCTCAAAAAACCCATGTGGGTGATGGTAACCTTTTGGTCTCTCAAAATCTGAGTCATGGCAGTGATATCTACAGTGGTAATCATATCTATGCCTGCATTAAAATACAATTTAAAAAATATTCTTTCAGTGATTTTTTGTAAATGGATTTATTAGTTTCCTTCTAAAAGATTTTCAAGTCTGCTCTTTCTCCAGCAAGACAATTAAACACCACATGCTGTAATTGCATGACTCAAATTTACAATCCCGTTTCTCTACGACTTTGAGACAGTGGGCAAATACTTTTGTAGTAGTACAGCTACACAGCCAATTCTCAGGTGAAATTTTTATCAAATTGTATTTTGGATTAATTTATTCTTACCAGTACAGGCAAAAGTGTAAGACCTCAGTTGCACACTGCTTACAAGAACAAAACAAATACTCTATTCTGCTCTTGCCATGCTGTCTTGAGAACCTGGATAAGGTGCAGAAGCACAGAAGCTCAGAATGGATTTAAGCCTTTTACATTCTGGATACTTCTCATGTTTAAACTCAAATCTTGGAAGGGTGGTACTTGTTGCTAGCTGTAAGACCAAAAAGATCAGTGACCTCAGAATTCTGTAAGATTTAGCTTGCATACCAATCTCAGCTTTTATGCAAACCAAGAAGATGCAGATTAGGGTGCCAATCTTGCCAGAATTCAGCTGGTGAATGTAGTCTGTATAAGGGGAGAAGGAGGAGGAGAATTAAGCATGTCTGGCACTTGAGCATGAGCACTTATGGATCTAAGATAAAATTCCCCTGCTTCTGGGCTGGACTTGAAACTAAAAAAAAATATGGTTAGAAGTGGAGATTATTTTTGAGATGCTACTGAATTTATTCAGCAGAAGGGAAACATTCCATCTCTCTATTCCTACTCATCATTTCACATTTCAGTAGTTGTGGGTATTAATTTCATTAGAGAATTTGCAGCGTGAGTCTGTTAGTGAAGCCTTTACATGTATGTGCCTAAAATATTGAAATATTTTTGCACGTTATTTATTTAACAAATATTTTTATTTAACAAATAACCTCACCTATTTCCTGACAACATACTGTCATCCTCATAATATTCTTCTCCACTATAATACTCCTGCTCTCCCAAATAATGATCATCATTGCAATAGTCTTGGACTTCATGTTCTTCACGGCGAATCGTAGGTCGGCGCCCATCACCAGTGTCAGATCTGTAAGGAGCAAACAAACAGAGTTTTTTCTATTTATATCAATTACACATTGCTTATTTTATACACAGTTCTTTTAATGTGCTTCAAAGTGGGGGGGAAAAAAAAGAGAAGTATTAACAACTGTCTAGTTCAGAATGTGGTGTTAGAGTAGTGCAGAGCACTGCAGTTCAGAACATGAATTATCTGTTTCTTAAAGATGACCTTCCTTTATTTTCTTATGGTAGAAATAGGATAACAATTAATAAGAGGATGCTGAGTGAAGTCAAATACATTTAAGACAATTTTTTACACTACATACATTCAATCATTTGTGAAAACACAACCTTTGTCAAATGCCTGAAGTTTGCCAAATGGCTCAAATAATAAGTTCTCACTGAGGTATTAAAAAGAAATCTGAAATGGATATGCAACTCTAGGCATTAAAACCATCACAAACATCCATTTACCAATGCACTTCAATTAAAGCAATAAATCCTATATTTTAAAAGTTGTCTTAGAAAATATTCAGACATAAGACCAGGAAAGATTTTGGGTCCCCTATAAAAGGAACTGCACACATTAACATTTGTCAAAGCTAACACCAGTGGTTTTTCCAGTCTTGGCAAGTCAATTTTTAACAAGGGCTACAATCTGGTGTGATCTTTAGCCTGTTGAAAACTTCAGCAACCTGCCTGGACTTTTCAAGGCCTTAAATAATTTTCAGCTTTACCAGAATTTATCCTTTTAGAATAGGCAGTGAAAAATTTGACTTAAAAATTGTCACTTCAGTTTCCAAGCATGTGCATTGTTGTACAGTTAATTTAGAAAAGGAAAAGGGAAGGAGAAAAAAAAAAGAAGAAAAACTCCTCTGCCCTCTTCAATTATGTCAGAACAACATCAACTCACCTAATATATGTTTCATAGTAGCGTGTTCTATCCAGGTAAGCCATGAAAATGAGAAAAATATTTTAAAAACAAGACATTTAGAGAAATTCTTTGGTGATTACAATGTCTGTGTTGTAACCAATGATTTCACTTTAAGGAAAACTGCTACTTTTCAACCCTTGTGAAGTTTTATGCATCAGTTTGATACATCAGAACTAGATTTTAAATACAGTTCATATATCGGTAGGCAACAGAAATGAAGATTCAAATTAATTTCACTTAGCTTAAGTGTATTTATAAATTTGTTTAAAAGGAAAGACATATTTGTAAGTTTACCTCCTACTGCTTGGCCTTCTACGCTTCTCATGGTCAGTCCTGGAGTGAGAACGGTAACCATTTTCAGATCTGTGCTCACGATTTCCAAAACTTGTGTGTTTTCCATGGACTTTGGACACGTTGGCATTGTTGAGATTGGCATTTGTTGAGTTTGGAACGTGCTTTCCTACTGAGTTGTGATGATGATGATGGTTGTGGTACACAGAGTTTCCTGACTGGTGATACATGTTTTTCTCAGTATCGCTTGCAGAGGGAATTGAAGGCCGCTGGACATGTAAGGGACGGTGTGTGGTGTTGATTTGCTGAAATGAATCTCGTCTGTCACTGCTAATATGGTTTACGTGGTTGCCAAAGAGGGCACCATTCCTCTGTTTCAGGGGAAGAGAAAGAAAAAATTATATCAGACACCTTTACAGAGCATACTTTTGACAGTGACAACTTACTTTTCTCTCCTACATGCATAGAAAAGTAGCAATTCAAATAACCTGTGATTTTTCTTTCTAATTTTATGATGCTTCAGATGGGATCTCCTGAAGTGACAGAGATGTGATTGTGGTGATGACAATATTGTATTTCGGAGTCAAATCAACAGTATGCTGTGACCATTATTCTTTTCCACACAACTGAAAGTGACATATCCAGCTTTCTCCCCATCTTATTACGTGGGAGAAACCCAGATTCCCATACATGAACATGCACCAAGTTCCTCAGAAAACAGATGTGTTTGCTTAATTTTTGGGAAGGCTTTGGTGGAATTCTCTCCTGCTCTCCCGGAGCAGCAGTTTGCAACAGGCGTCACTCAGACAGGATGGAGTGCCATGCAACAGCTTGCAAGCAAATCTCAGGTAGGGAACATTCAGCTCCAGTGCTTCCATTCTTTCTTCTCTCAGAGGTACAAGAAAGAGGAGTTCCTCTTTATCAGCCCTGGGAGTGTAATGGATGGTGAGAGAGGATGAAGTGCTGACTGTGACATGCAGCTCTCTTGGACACCTGACCCAGGTTAGGTGGCCTCCCTGTCTAGCCAGGGCTGGCTCCTGGATGACAGCAGTCTGTCTTGCAGCTCAATCTAGAGAAGACAGGAGGCAATGATGGTTGGCAGAGAAATGCTTCTACTGATGGCAGCTGGGGCACTGCCTCCAGTGCCACATCCTCCTTTTTGCAAAGGACAGTAGCAAGCTATGGGGCTTCTGCCATACTTCCTGCAGAAGCATGATTTTACATCTGCTTCTTCTGAAATGCTTGGGAAAAAAAAGTTTTCTTGCTGGCTGACAAATGGTTTGGAGACTGCCTCTGATTAGAGCACCAACTTTATGTGCTCACCATTTAGGACTAAATAGCATAAAGAGGAAAATGAATATTTTTTCTGATTGATTCTTATTGATATCCCTCAAGGGATTGGAAATGGTGTTTATATTTAGTTGACCTCTATGTAATTCCATGCATTAATTTTAAAATACGCAGCTCTGTGTCTGTTGTGGTTTGGCTGCAGAGAATTTCATTCTCTTTTTCCTATATACCACTGCAGAAGTTAAAACCAGTTTAAACCTTGCCACTATCAAAATCTAAAATAGCAAGGTTCATACCTTTTATTAGGATTTGCTTAAGGAAAAAATCAGAATTAATGAGAAACAATTAGGGGCAGGAGAACCACCCTGTAGGAACTGCTTCCTAAATTTATGAAGAAATACAATTGTCCTGATACTAACCCTTTTTATAGATTTATACACAAAATATACTTATTTATAAAATATTTATATTTTCTGATTTGAGAGGCTTTAAAGTATTATTATTATATTATTTCATATTCAAGGATAAGGTCATTCTTTACTCTCATATTATACAAAAAACAATTCACATGGTTTTGTTCTGACATTACTTTATATACATCTTCCTCCTCCTCTGGATTGTTTTCCTCTGGTTCATCATCTTGCAAGTCACAGGATATAGCTCGGCGTATTTCTGGGCCAATATCATGAAGTGTCCTTAGTCCTGCCTAAATCAAGGACAATACCATAATACATTAGGAAGGCAAATTCTTTTTTGCTCTTTAATTACAGGTGTTAAATTTATTTTAAAGGACAATTAACAGTTTGTGTATCCTGACATCCACAGAGGATCCTGCTGTAAGGTCCTTTACTGTTATTAATAAAAGGTTTATATATTCCAGTACAACCCTGTTGAGGTGATCACATCTTTATTATCACAGTGTAGATACTGACTAAAAGTCCACTGATGTTTATGGAACCCTATAGAAGAAAAATAATTCTTATTATAAGGTATAAGTAATCAGCAAGAACTATAAAAAATGCATTTCAATGAGATGTATATTTAATGTTAAAAACATGTTTGCAGCCTGTGTCAACAAAGGAAACACAAGATCTTTGCTATAGCAACAGCAATTTCAGCAGAGCTCAGATGGAAAGGAAAGCAGTGAAATAATTCCAGCTCATCTGCACTGCACTATGATTTGCAGATATTTGGTTTAAAGCTTTAGTTTAGGACAGAAAAACCAGAGACAGTGTACATTGGTTCATATTCCTCTCGAGTTTGCTACCACAAGCAACCTTCAGGAAAAGGGATAATGCTGAAACTGTCCAGGACAGACCTGCACATCAGGGAGGAACAGATGTCACACCCATGCCAAGAACTCAGTGTTTTGGTACAGGTCTGCCTTACTTCAAAAAGGAGATCTGTTTCCTGATCTAACTCTGGCTGTCATGGTCTGAAGCATGAATCACAGTCTCATTCTTTCCAGCAACTTCTTTTATCTCCTCAGGTTCAGAAGAAATCAAAGATGTGTTTGTTTAACCCTTTACTACCACTACATTCACACAACTAAAAATCATGCACAGCACTTGGCTCAATTTTTGATTACGATCTAAAAACCTGATTTAGTCTTTTTTAGTGTTTTTGAATGAGATGTGAGGGCTGTCCTGGCACAACACTGACATTGCATGGTACTTTCCCTGGGGTAGCACAAGGATGTGTAGTGAATTTTGTGTGTTTCAGAGCTCCAGAAGGAGCTGAGGGACCTTGGAGGATCCCAAATGTGGCTTGATCTCATTCATGCTGTTTCCTCACACATTCCCAGGAGCACACTCAAAACTTCCACCTGAAACAGGAACAGCTACTTTGTTGGGGAGCAAAATGGCATTTATGCAGTGCAGGAAATCAGAACCTGGGAGGGAATGAACCAAAAAGCTTTGACTCTAATGGTGCAGATTTACTACAGGCTCCACTTCAGGTTTCCCTGACTCTAGTATTTCACTTCCTAAAAGAGGTGCCTGACTGATCATATTAGCTACATCTATTTGGCAATTCAATTTTCTTCCTGAGGGATGAACTTTGAGAGTTATGCTATAATTGCACAAGGCTCTAAAAATCATTTACTAGTGAGTTAATATACAATACTACTTTCATGGATACATTGTGTTTTCTCCCACTTCTTATGCTAATTGCACAGCCAACACCTCAGCAAGGTTGCTAATGTCATTTTGCATGGTGCTAAAGGGAAGCAAAATTAACACTTTCAGGTACTGATTTTCAAGTGCAAGACCAGAGGTTTCTATTTATTTAGCAGAGACAAAGGTAGTATTGATTCAGTAGAGGATTGCTATTATAGTTATTTGACCATTACCAAGAAGAGCCACTTGCATTTCACACTCACTACCTACTCACTTTCGAGCAAAGAAAACAAAAAAAAAAACCACAAAAATACCTCAACTGGCACTTTAACATAAACTGAGGTTCATATGAACAGAATACAGTGACAGAACTGCTAAAATAAGGAAATCAGCATCCAGAAGAATACCTGAGTTGTCCCACACTATAGCAGTGGACATAAGAGACACAAAGTCTTGGCTGTCCAGAGTTCCTCATGCTTGAATCTCCCAACACTGGCTCCCTGCACTGCTCTACAGCTGCACAAAAGCTCTGAGCTTTCAACCAGCCCAGGCTGCCCTCGAGCTGAGCCCTTCTGTGAGCACAGCACTCCCAGACAGCAGCAGCAGAAATTTTAACCCTGACAAAAACTACTGGCTCATACTCCTGTCTGCCAAACTGTGACAAAGTCCCACAAATATATGCCTGGAAGCTGAGAAAAGCCACGTGTTTGACAGCAACATATTGAATAGTAATTTAATTTTGATTACATTTCCAGCTGCCTTCTGGCTTACTTCTTGGTGAATTACCCCTCCTTCACTCAAGAGAAAGCAGGCAGCCTTTATCATCTCATCTCTCTCCAGTAATACACATTTCCAAGGAACAGAACTCTTGCAGTTACACAGTCAACAGTGGAAGACAACTGTTTGCTCTAACAGAACAACCTACAACGATTTTGTGAACTCTATCCTTAAAATGATTACTCCCACATACTGTCTCACTTTACCTGGTGCAATCCAATAGGATTTTAAGTAATCTAAGAAATATTTTTATGACAGAGGAGCACCATATAATGATACAAATGCTGATGCTGAGCTCCTACTAATAAGACAATTCTTCATTAGATCAGTTAGCCACCACTAAAGCAGGACTGACATAAAACCACAGGAATTGGTACTTTTATGTCAGTAGGAAAATCCCTTCTCTGAACCACACAATGTCTTCTGTGAAGACTGAACAGGCACCATGGACTGATCAAATATTTGACTTAACCATCAAGTGCTTCAAAACCAAAGATCTCTGAAACAAAAGAGAGCACACAAATATCAAACCAAACCTCCCCACATCTCTTCTTTAATTTACAGAGAAGAAGGGTCCTTCAGGCACACATTCCCCACATAACATTGCACATTTTAGTCTACCCAGCAAGAGCCCTGGAAACATAACACACAAGAGGGCAATGGGAGCACATCATGTCCCCCACTTGTGAGGTTCTAAAAACTGCAACATTTGAATCAGAGATGAAAACAAAAGCTGAGCAGATGGGACTTTTCAAAAAAGAGAGCCTGTATAGTGATTTGTCTACCCTTGCCAGAGGTGTGTTTCTTTTTCACTACAACTGCTGAAGTCCTTAGGAGGCAGCTATTACCCTACATAGAACTTTATAAGACTTTTTGTTATTACATATAGCAATTCAAGACTTGCCACATTCCTGAAGCATTAGGTTATAAATTTTTTTTTTTTACACAGAAATGACATCCTCACAGATTTTGAGCATAGCTCTAACTGTATTCTACAGATTTCATTAGAAGTTTGCAAAAGAAGATATTTCTTGTTCAGTCACACTTTTTAACCAAAATTTAATTTTTGATTCCTTCCTTGCTTCATCTTTTTTCCTTGTAGGGATGAGAAAGATCAGAAGCATCAGTGCAAAGGTTACTTAGCAAACCAGTGACACACAGAGTGCTGAACAGCAGCATAATTACATGAGAAACCCAGGCATGTCTTTAATTAGGCTTTCCCATAAGTGCCCAAAATGACTTCAGATGAAGATGGTAATTCTGTGCAGCTGTGCTCTGGAGGCACAAGAGCACCTGCAATGTTTGCAGGGTGGCACAAGGCACTGAAACACCAGTGCTGGGTCCTAAAAAGCATCTCAAGAGACAATGACTGAGCCCCTGTCTCTGAAACACCACGGAGATCATACAGATGAGTTTTCAAATGCAGAAATAACAGAAGTATAGGAGTCACTGACCCCCAGGGAGAAAAAATATCATATGCCCAATAACTGTACCCCTAGACAGCTTATTTAGATATATGCTTTAAGAGGCTTGAAAGGCACCTCACACCAAAATATCAAAATATTTAAAAGTTAAACATGTAAACAATTTGAGAAGACCCATTTTAACAAATACCAAATAGATTTTAAATCAACTTCCCACATCTACAGTATGCACAAAAGAGTAACACCATTTTAGATATACGTCGTAATATAAGAAATCTTTCTATAATGCAAAACTCCAGTCGGGACTTTCAGAAAAACATTCAAATGCCTATAAATATTGGAACTACAAAAAAACATTTCCCCTGTACCTGAACACAGTCCATATTCATTTTAAGGTATGGCCCAACCTACATATAGATGCAGTTTAAGCTTAGTTTAAGAAGTGCAAGCACTACACCCCTATTTGAATAGTAATAATCATTGTCACATACAGTATTTCCAGTCAGTAAAATACACAATGTCTTTTGAGGCATTTTAGAGTGATACTAGGAACTGGAGGACACAGACAAGCTTTTCTTCACAGAATTTAGAACACTTACGTATATTTATATATATTGCTATATAAACTCACTAGAACTGGAAAAAAGCATAAACATTAATTCTAAATACTTAGGTTTTCAGAGATTCAGAATTCTGGAAGCCTATGACTCTAAAATTGTTCATATAACAATTACATTTGTAGGTAAAGAACATGTTTTTGCTATCTGCTTATTTTATAGCAAAGAAAACTACAAAGAGCCAAAAACCTCAGAGTTACATTGACAATTCAACGTAAAAATAAACTGAGCTTAGTATGAACAGAATACAATGACAGTACCACTAAAATAAAGAAACCAGCATGCAGAAAAACAGCTAAATAACCTACACTATAGCAGTGGACATAAGAGACATAGTAGTCAAGTCTTGATTGCCCAGAGTTTTCCATCCTGGCAGAGCTCATCTCCCAGCGCTGGCTCCGTGTGCTGCTCTACAACTGCACAAAAGCTCTGAGCTTTCAGCCAGCCCAGGTTGAGCCCTTCTGTGAACCACATCAACATGGGAGCACAATTAAATGGAACTTGAGCAACAAATTAACCCCTCAGCTGATGCCTACCAGAGGGTTCGGCTTTTGCCTTGTCCTATTACTGTTTACTGCAGGGTTAAAAATGGTTGTAATGCTTGCAGAGAGAAAAAAGCATAATTAGTTTAATCTGAAAGATGTTTCCAAAATCAGGTTCAGCTCAATAAATCAGTGCTTTTGTGTACTTGGGATGTGAAAGGAAATATCCTTTAACTTTTATTTGTGTGTATTAACAAAGAGGGCTACATAAATAAAATAAATATGATACACAGATGCAAATGTTAGTGAGTATTTTCCCTAGGAAAAATAGTGTAGAATTAGTTCATTCCCTCTATGTGCTAGATGAAAGTAATTAAAATTGTTCATGCTTCACTTAACATCTATTTCATTAGCAATGTGACTACTGTTTGGCTCAATACAAGTTTCCATCATTACACAAAGACATCTCTTTCTGACCCAGAAAATATATTTGTTGTCACTGCGTAAGTATCAGTCAATAGCACAAGAAAGGCAACAGAAGCCCTTTTTTTCTGGTGACCTCAGGGCACGTGTAACACCACAAAAATGGCATAAAATGACAAACTGGTCACCCATCATTTCAGAGCCTCTTGTTTTCTTCCCTTCACAAGGGGGTGAATTACCCTGGGTCTGCAGAACAAACTGTGGGGTTCCAAGGATATTGTTATTGCAGCTCTGAAGACACTTTTGGTGACAATATGCAAGTTCAGACAAACTACTGTTGGTTATCATTTGACGTGTTCTGTTCTGAGTGAGGAGGAATTTGAAACTTCACAGCAGAAAGACTTCCTTGACTTAACAGCCTGAGCAGACATTCATTCCCCTGAGACCCTCTTAGCTTTCTAGGCTGCTTCCCCCTCTCTGACAGATACCCAAAGAGCAGCCTGGGTTAGGCTAACAGCATATGTTACATCTTGGAGGAAAACCTGAGTTCTACAGAATAAAAATCACCCTGCATGAAGTTACTGTGGAGTAAGAAGAGGAATTCCTGCCCACTGCACGCTCTGGCATATACAAAGCAAACCTAGTTTTGCAGAGAGCTCTGCTCTAATTTTCTAACTCAACCCAAACTTCCATTGTTTCTTCTGCACCAAACATGCCTCAAATCCAGTATCAGAAGAAGCTATTTCCTTTATTGCAGTTAGGTGGAGGTTCTGGCCCCTAAACATGAGGAGGCTGCCAGGGACATTCTTGTGACACAGTTTGCAAGTTTTGGTTTCATATAGCCAAACAAAACTCCGGTGAAGGATGCAAGTTTCAGTTTTGTGTGTTAAAATGCCCAAGTTGTAATGACAAAAACCTCTATTCTATACTTATTCCAGTGTTCATTCACCCTGAAATTAAATCCTCTCTGAAGAGAACATCTTCTAAGAACAGTGTTTTCACACATGCTCCTTGGTCAGTCTGCCTTCCTGAGTCACAGACTGGATCTTTAGCTAAGGAATGTGGCTTCCAAGGGAAGGTTTATTCCCACATTTGGTGAAACAGAACTTACTGACACAACTGCTGTAGACCACCAGAAAGCCTCACTGGACTTCCTGAGCTCTCAGAATTTTACCCTGTGTTATGCAGTTCTCTTCAGCTAACTAAAGACAGTGTGGATGGCTCCCTGTCTTTCATACTACCCTTTTTCTGGAAGTGCTTTTCTTGCTGAAAACATTACTTTTTAACACCTTGAATTCTAGTGGAGATTTTGCTTTGCACCGCTAAAAACCTTTTTATCTTGCATGTAAAGGTTCTTAAATTATTCTGCATCATTTTTCTGCCCATGCTAATATAAGTTATTCCATCAGAGACAGCAGCATGAGAAGTACATGTTTAAAAAAGTTTTAGCTAAAAGCAAGCCATCCAACTTAATATGCTAGATTGTAATTAAAGGACTAGTTAAAAAAAGAAAAAAAAAGTGTAATTCCCTTGGGAAAACAGGGTCTTAGGCCATTTGACAGCTACAGGGTTTCCCTTCAGTATCTTCAAAAGTAGTGAATGAAATTATCACAAAAAACAATCCAGCCCACAAAATCCCAACAAAATACCACATGAACGTGAGGAACAAAAGAGGGCAAAGAAGTGATCTGTGTTTAAAAAAGACTGCTGCAGTCTCATAAAACAGGGGAATTGGCAACACACATTAATTTCGTGCCCAACAGTTATCCAAAGACTTATAACACAATGGATTCTGTCACCAGGAGCCGTTTAGTCTCCCTTTAGGAAAGGGTGACATGGCCAACTGTAGGAATCAGCAGGGTTATAAAACTGTAACTCACCTCTTGCTTCACTCAAAGTTTAGGGAGGGACTGTAAATCTTGACAGCAGCTTGTTTTCTCCCTCTCTTGCAGGAGAAAGTAGATAAGGAAAGCCAAGCTAGATAATGCAGGAACCATGTTTTCACTAATTAACTGGTTCATTCACCCCAAGGGAAAGTCACAGGTATCAGCAAAAGTACAAGAGCATTCATGGCTCACACGGCTTTTGACACAAACTGGAATAGATGACATTGCCTTTATCTGCTGGTTTGCTTCAGGATTTTGCAGCATGACAACTGCTCTGCAATGGGGTGAGAAGTAAACTAGAATAGGAAAATAGAGTTGCTCTTGTTCTTCACAAATAGAAGAATCAGATGGCTGGAAAGATCAGATGGCTTTTCTTATTAGCCTGGTAAAACAACTACTCTCATTTTATTTAAAGCTCTAAGCAAACAATTCCTAGTATAGAAAGGTTCTGGATGACAAAAAATTACAGACAGATACAGCCCAGCTTCTGCTGCTCTCATGTCCAACAGTTCAGAAAACAGAGGCTGTTTGCAGTGGTATTATCATGACTACCAGACACTGTGACATCTTATCCAGTTTAGAGAAACTTAATAAAAGCTGCTGCTGAAGTAACATGCCTGCCCTGATTATAGGAAGTTTCTAATTTCAAAAAGAAAGTTCTCAAAACAATAGACAAGGTAAAGAAAGACAAAAATAAAAATAAAGGTTCTATATTTACTATCAGGTTTTAGTGGTTTTGTCTACATTGTCACTAACTTTGACCTCCTTAGGCTCAAACACTTCTGCAATAAAGAAGTCTGAAAAGTCCTTCCTAAAAATCCAGTATCTTTCACTTCCCTCTCAACTGTTTACAGCCTTCTTATCACTTCCATTACCAATAATTTTCTCTTCTTTCATGCATGCAAATACAATTCATACAGTTCTGGCAAGCCCTGTGATCACAAATAAATAGCGAGAATTGTGGTGAATCTTTCCCTGCTTGCTGCATCTCTTGTGCTTGTGGTGACTTAGAACACAATGGGACTCAGAGCTGCCAGCAGAGACATTCTTAGGAAATAGGAATGAAACAAATTACCCCCTTAATACAGCAAAGATCATTTTGCTAAACTGAAGTACAAACCAAAAGGACTTTTAACAGAGAAAACAGTGTCTGAATCAGATTAACAAAACTCTCCTCTTTTAGAAAGGGATTTTCACAACATATTCCTAAATGTTGGAATTAGAATAAAAAACTGTAAGAAACATTAAATACATTTATAGTTTGTAGCAAACTACTCATCATTAACTGAATCACAAAGTCCAAATCCAACAAAAATGGTGCAGTGTATGATGGCTGGAATTATTTGAGAACAGCTTTCCATTTGCCTGTTTCAAAGTTCATTTTACAAAGGGTACCAGTGGAAAGAAGTTGTCAGAATATGCTCTTTAGATCACATGTACTCTATGGACTGCTTGCTGCAGGCCTGTTGGGAGACAGAAGGCCAAATCTATTGTCCTGGTTTCCATTTGATAGCTTGTTTTAAGAGACAGACAGAAATGCATGACATAAATGCAGTATGTTAATATTACTTCCAATGAAAGAAATTGATGGATGCAGAATTCAGAATTTGCAAGTATTTAAAAAATAGGAAGATATTTCACCATATCGTAAGTGGAAAAGGAAAAGAACAATGAGAATTAAGAAAAAATGAAACTGTATAAAAACCTCTTTACAATGAGGCACTGCAGAGTAGGAAGCTCCCTGAGAACTGGCTTGTAGCATTGTAGGAACACAAGAAATTGAACAGTTAAAGCAAAAGAAAGAATATAATGATAGCTCAGAGCTTTATTTATCCAATATCCACTCAGCAACCTTAGATTGTGCTTTATCAACTAGACTTGCTAGGAAATTTTATAACCATTACTACAGCTTGAGTAACCCATAGAGAATAAGCTTTTGCACTTACCTTGTTATAGACAGAATAGCAGGATTAGGTTTTACTTTTCTGATGAATAAGGGCCAAAAGTGTCCCAGCTAAATAAAATCCTGGCAGCATTGCACAATCATCAATATTCATCTACCTGCTATTTCAAGTAAGCTCACAAAATGGTTAGTTAAAAACATAAAAAATCACCTGCAGAGCAATCGTGGTGTTCTTCGCAGGATATTTCCCCACCAGTCCTTGTTCTTTGCGTTTCTTGAATTTCCTAAAGTAGTCCTGTATCAGGAAGGTGGCATAGAACTTCCCCACGGTTACCTCATCATCTAAATGAACAGACCAGACAGATCTCTCCCAAGTCAGCACATTTATCAATAGCCTGTACACTCACATCTGATTTGGGGGGAAAACGTGATGGGTGCAGCAGGTTCTATGTTTTCAGCTTTCAACAATGGAGCCTGTAATGGGCTCAAAAGCAATGTTTTAGCAAGCAGATTTGGTTCAGTCAGTTAAGTGAACTCATCCTAATAAAGGAGAAAATACAATACTTTACCAAGACTCATGTACTTCTAAGGAAGTTTCTAACAAAACCATAAACATGTTTGTATTTACATAGAAGCTGAAGTTACTTGGAGCAAATAGATCAAATAAAATCTACTATGTCTCACATACGCTGATGTTCATAACAGTGACTCTGCCTACATCTCTTTTTTTGTCACTGCTGAACCAAATTTGTTTGCCAGTGTATGTATTATGTCAGTTCTGTAACACTGAAAGGAATGAAAATAACTTCCATCAGTGAATTTAGTACAATTCAAACAATAGGCAAACAGCCAGGGCAGTGAAATGTAGCATTTTTACAGAGTCACTGTTGTGAACAAAATCCAAATTTGAATGTTTCCAAAGTTCAAAGGCAGGTGCTTTGTGAGGACACCAAAATATCTGGTTCCCAGCAGGTTACCAATCAATGTGTCTGTTTTGCAAGTGCATTGAATCATTCAGCTGGGCAGGTTTGATCTCTCACTGACTAATGCTTGCCAGAAAACTAGGAATAGTTTTCTATTCAAAAACATTGCTTTTGTTGTCACACACTTTTTCCCTAGAGTTATCTGACATGAAGTTCCATTTCCCTCCCTGCTGTGCTGTCCAGTCTCTCTGTGTTTTGCAGTATCCAGAGGTAGCCATTTACAACAGGATTTCTGGCTCCTGCTGGACATAAAGGAGAGCTGGTGTGGTTTAGGCATCAACTACAGTCATAATTTGACTGAACAGGAAAATCTAACATGCCCAGACACACTTTAACACACTTCTGTTAGACATTATGGGCTTTTTTAAACATTTGATTAAAACAGAGTGTCCATGTATCTTTGTTCCATCAGTAATATGTGCCAATGTATCTCACTAAGGATAGTGTTTATAGAACTATTTTTACCTGTAATAACTGTTTCTTCTAATTTAAATTTACTTTCTTCTTTTAGTGATATTTTTTCACATTAAAAAAAAAGCATGGAGAATCCAATCCATGGACAAATCTGTTTAAATTAATTTTTACCTCTCTGATAAAATTTATCTCAAAATGAAACCTCTACCATGAAAAATCAGCTCCTCTCATTATAATGTCTGAAATGGGCTGTATGCATGTGAGAAAGTACAAAAGGCTTTAACTATAGTGAAAATGCACCCAGAATGTCTTCTCCCAGCAGTCTGTCTTCAAATACATCATACAAAAATAATGATCATAATTGCTTCAAAAGATATTGGTTGGGAGACCAGTCTGTTGCAGGAAATACCTTAGCATATTAAAGAGCCTGCTCTGCCAAACTCTGACAACTCCTCAAGGGTCAGAGTCCCCCCAGTCCCTGCTAGGAAAGGGGGAACTAGCAGGAAATATCAGGAACAGTTCACAAGGAAAGCTCACCAGTCTATGGATTCCATCTCAGCAATAAAAAGCATTTTAATTGACTCCATGAGTCTCAATAAACTTTCTGTAAACATTAGCTTGGATGTTCACCTGTAATCTCCCTTTGCAGCTCTTCAGGAGACTAATGGTGCATTGAATCAGGATGAGATCCCTTATAGAGCATGTAATGTAAACTTGCCTTCCCTAGTTTTGCTAAATCCACTGATCTGCAACACAGCTCTGGTTTAACTCCCCAGACAAGCCTATCCCCATACTTTACACTATTCTGTTTCAAGGTTTTGAACAGAAATGTTAAGGAAGTGATTACCAAATGGCTCCTAGAGAGAGCAAGCACACAGGAGTGACAGACTCGATATAACAAACACTGCCATGGGTGGCACTCGGCGCATGTCTCACGTCAGGCGATGACACTGCACGGCCACTGACTGTACCTGAGATGACAACACCTGTGCAAGGCAGGGTGCAGCACTGAAGGGCCCTTTTGGGTCCCTCTGGACACACACCAATCTTTCCTAAGCAAATCAAAGGCACTGCCAGTTTGCTGAGCTGTGCATGCTGCAATCTGTGTCCCCGAGGTGCTGGTGTTTGTCACAGGCACAGCCAGTCGTACTGCACACACGAGCAGACAGGAACTGTAACCTGGCCAAGGGGAACCATCCTTGGCTCTGCTTTTGGAGTGACACACATAGAGCCAGATAGATAGACAGGTAGAGGAAGGCAGCTGAGCATAACTGACCACAGAATAGACAAATTGCTAATTACAATTAGTGACGGCAAAAGGAAGCTGTTGGAAGAGGGCAAAAAGTACTAAGCAGGACTAAATGAATTTGCAGGTGGAGACTGGGAAATTTAGAGAATACAGGTGAGACTTTCATGAGTTTTATGTATTTCTCTTACTCTCTAGTCTCATTCATTCATCAGACATTTGATTGACATTCTATGTTTTTGCAAAACAGTTTCATATTTCCATACTGAAAATGTCTTGCTAACTATTAACAGTCTGAGTTATATTAACATAAGTTATTTAATCAGTACCAAAAATTAACTCTTTATTTCTAGAGCATCTATTTCTAACCCAAGGGGAAAAAACCTGCTCTACTAATTATTCTCATTCTGCTCTGCAAATAAGTGTTCTGGAGACATAGTTCATGACACACAAAGGACCTAGCGTTCAGTAATATCAGCACAAGTAATACTGGAGAAAACTACTATAAACTGGACCTCTCAATAATTTCAAGTCCAAGTGATTTTTAACTTATTGAATTTGAATGCTCTGTTGATTTATATTGAAGAGAATTTTCTGTCTCCTAGGAAATTGTTATTATCAGCTGTCACTTGTGTTAATTCATAGACAATTTCCCATAAAATACTAAACACCAAAATTAATTTCTACTGTACACTAAGCTATTTTACACTCCTATGGCACGACATATGAATGTAAAATAACTGTATTCCTCTTTTTTTCTATGTGGTTTACAATACTTTCAATTTTCAGGTAAATCATAAGAAGGTCCACAGAGGAACAAAGTAAACTGGAATTGAAAATGCATAAATCTGCAGGACTTCCCAACACATTCCTATTTATAGTGGGTTGCAGAAGCCACACTGTTTCCTATCAATTGAGCACTTCCAGATTTTCAGCCTTCCAGCTACACTGAAGAGCTACATTTGCAGAATAAACATTAGCAATGAATTTTAGTAGAGCTGAAAATAAATACACAGCTTATATCCAGCAATGAAATGAAGCTGAAGTTAAGAGTGAGTTACTATGTGCGATTAGTTCTAGGAATGTAATCTGTACAGGTTCTTTGTCAGATTGATTTAGGCAGGCAGAGCTCGCTATTCTGAAGCATACGTCTCTATTTCAATAAAAATGTAGGGGAATAAAGTTGGCAAGAGGCAACACTAATTCCATGCCACCACCCTAAAACAGAATTGCTTCAGAATATTCGGAAAGACTCATAGTTGAAAGGAACAGAGGCTGCAGAAAAAGCTCAAGCACATAGTTACAACAATAACAAAGCGATTCATCTATGCCATGCAAGCACTTAGGTGTAAGGCTAAAAACAACAGAGTAGAACACAAAAGTTGTTTTAAACGTGCAGGATCAGCTCCCCTTCAGAGAGTCAATTTGGCCAGATTTTTGCCTTCACCCCAACTATAATCCAGCAGCAACCACACCAAAAGCAAGTGACTCTTCCAGCCACAGAGCTGCTGCTGCTGCTGCTGCTCCTGGGTCATGCCAAGAGCAGTGCAGGCAGTGCTCCTCCTGGCAATGAGCATCCCCTTCCAGGGCAGCCTCCCCCTCCACAGGCCAGGAGCCTGAGAGTCCTGGGAGCTCCCTTAATGCTGGGAAGGTAGGATAAACGACAGGAAATACCAGGGGATTAGGATGGATGCAAGGACTGAGTGTCTGGGTAAATATACCCTGGGCATGGGTGACAGTGCAACAGATCCTGCACCTTTAAAACTTGAAAAAGCAAGTAAAAAACAGTCACCTAAACCTACACTACAGCGTATTAATAAAAATGTATATATTGAAAAGGGATAAATATATATATCTGAATATATATATTTGCAAAGAGAGATATTGACGTCATTTTACGGCACGTCGGAACATTTAATAAACATGCCTTGTAGTTCTCACAAATGTTTGGTGTCATTAGAATTCAGAACTCTCTTTAGATGTGCCACATTCATATCTCAGTCTTATTGGCATAAATCTGAACCATTTCCATTAGCTGTTGACTGTGGAATGGCTCTGGTTTAAATGAGTGTAACTGAGATAATTTAGCTTCTTGCTTTATTAATTTAGCAAAAAAAAAATATATGTTGGCAATTAATATTTTTTCTCCCAAAAGTATTCAACATATACAAGCAAATAAGCTATAATGTAGCATAGTACAAAACATGTTGTTTTGCTCAATGCATTGAAATCAAGCTAGTTTATTTTGCTGAATGATTTGAAATCAAGATTATATCTAGGTCTAATAAGGAATTTTTTTCAAGCAAGAAAATAAGCATAACATTTTCCTCTCGCTCTTTTTTATCTGTTTCACTTATCAGTCCTATATGTATTATCCATTGCACTAGGCTATAACTTTCTCAATATTTATTTTGTTGTTGTTTATTGTCTGTAATTCACATCATGATTGCAAAATCTAGCAGTTTTATTTCTTTGGTTCCTAACAAACCAGAAAGACCAACATGCACAGAGAACAGCACACAGCAGAGTTGATCAGACTGACCGCCAGCAGGAGGGACAACTTGGTCAAGTAATTTCATGCTTGTTTTCTTCCATATTTTCTTTATGACTGCTCTAAGTTCTTCATTGGCTTGCTCTAGGTTACCTGTGGCAATGAAATGGGAAAACAGAGGATGGAAATTATGTTTCAGTGAATGATGCCTTGGATATGAATTAGCTGTATGCAGTTAAAGACTATGGTGGGGATCCTCTGGGGCAAGCCTAAGCAATGTGATGTAGCAGACAATTCTACAATAACTAAAGAGAAAAAAGGGCATAAAACAGCAAGTTCCTGGTGCTTTCAAATCCAGCTCAGGAGCACTGCAGAGGTGAAATGTGACTTCCAGACCTTGGCCTCACTCTGTCACTCCTCCTGCTTGAATTGCCCAGAAAGTGATGACTTGCTCTTTACAAGCCACTTCTTTCTTGATCCAAAGCTGAGCCTTCATTCACTTAATCACAGTAATTACTCAGTTGTACAGGCTTGAAAGTTCAAACAGCTGAGTACTGAGCAGTTTTTCATCTCTTGCAGTGCTACCTTAAACCACAGCAATACCTGAGAGGCCTTAATCTAACTTTGTTATTGCCACTGGAACCCAAATTCTGCTTGAGAATAGCAGAAGAAATGGAACCAAAAGCAGTAAAAGCAAAAAAATTTGGAAAACTCAGGCAGCCCTACTCATGTCCAACAAAAGAAAAAAACTGCAGCTTTTCCCCATTGTGCTTTCTGACAAGTGCAGTAAGGGTTTTAAAGTGAAGAGCCTTACCTTCTGTTTTTATCTTTAGAGCAGTCCTAACCAAAGCAAATAAAGTAGCATTGAACATGACGGTTCCATCACTATTTAGCGGCATATTCATGGCTACTAACCTCTGAAAATGAGAAAAGGAAAACAAATTTTGATGTTGCTTTCTTTGAAAAATTACTCCTGTAATGTTTATTATTGAAAAGTTGTTGTATTCAAAGAATAGTATTACTGAGAGGGATATAAATCATATAAGTTCTTAAAAAAAAAGTTAAGTAATTGATGCCAGATAGATACAAGTTTGCTTTAAGTATGCCTTGTGATATTCCATTCCAACCCAGTGTCATGGGTACACATCAGCTTACCTATTTATAAAACAGATACACAAGAAATCCAAATGACAGTACTGTTATAACAATCCTTTAATTAAAAGGGTTGATCTATTCCCACTGAAATCACTAAAATCCCAATTCCATGTTTCTGAAGTCCTTAAATAATGTAATAATCATTCAATCACCTTTGTGTTACTTTTCAACTTTTATATTAAAATGCCATTAATCCTCATAAAAATTACACATTTTGCCTGACAGATTCCATTTCATGTAAAATCCCCATGAATTTTCTGTCTTCTTGCTCACTGGTACATATTGCATTACACACATTATTCACTCCAGCTTGGTTTATCCTCTTGCAGTCAGACAGGAGCTCAGCTGAAGCTCACCTTGCAGGCCACTCGGTGAGGACATAACTTGCCAAAACCAAGGGGTGGCTGAATCCGTCTCAGCAACGTCACCACATCCAGGTGCTTTATCCTTCCCCTAGAACCAACACACAGCAGTTACCAAAAGTCCCCCAAAAATACACTGTGTTCTGCTCGTTTTGTTTATACCAAATAAATATTGTCAGAGAAATGATCTAACTTACTTTGCTTCAGGGTCATATTCTGACCATATTCTTTTAAATTCATCCAAGTGATGGGGGCCCAGGATAGACCAGTCACGTGTCAAATAATCAAAATTATCCATAATGACAGCCACAAATAAGTTTATAATCTAAAAAAAAAATAAAGTAATTAATAACAATCTTCCTAGATTATTTTAATTTCTTTTTATTCAATATGTAATAGGTTAAGAACTCAAGTAAATCAATGATTTTTGACAAATATCATCAAATATCACAGCAAATACTTGCATTTAACTGACTAACTGGAGGTCTATCAAATAATGACATGACAAGAGCATGGCTCTATTTTAGAGTACTCCATTTTTTGACAAAGGCTGCAACATGGTTTTGTTTCTCTTCCTTCATTTGCCAGATCCAACTACATCAAATTGAAGAATAGATCCAATACACATTTATAACAGAGTGCATCACAGGAAACAGTTTCTGTAGCAATAGGATTCAATTTCATGACCATGTTTTGTTAACAAAGAAGGTGATACAGAGCAACAGAACATATAGTTTACAGCAGTTCACAGAATTTTGTTGGACCACTCTGCTTTTGCAAGGAAATTATTACTATGAATAGAACAAATCAACCAGCTTATATCAGACACCTGCAATGAGGAAAAACATATTCCAATGATTATTTCAGAGCAAATAATCCATTTTGCCACAGATTAGGGTGAAAGGTTATTGTTCACTTCTCATGTCGCACATGTGAGAACACTTGTAGAGACACAATCCAAATTCTGCCAAGTTTAAAGGAAACAAACACCCTTACTAGTCAGTCAAAAGAACTGCAGCTCTTTTATTAATGAATATTTAATGGTACCATTGGGAAATGCATGAAATAACAGCTATGGAAAGACTGCTAACTCAGCTTTCAAACATGCAGCCAACCACCCTGCACATGTGCAATCAAGAAAATCTCACACATGGGAATTTAGAATCGTAGAATAATTTGGGTTGGTAAGGACCTCTAAAGGTTATCTGCACCAATTCCCTGAAACAAGCAAGGACATCTTCAACCGGGTCAGGCTGTTCAGGGCTCTGCCCAACCTAACCTGGGATGTTTTCAGGGATGGAGGTCACCTACCACCGCTCTGGGCAACCTGGGCCAGGGTTCCACCACTCTCACTGAAAAAGTTGGTATAAAATGCAGGATTTAAGACTCTGTATGGAAAAACAGAACCTTGCCAAAATATTTTAGATATGGGATTTTCGCTCATTTTCTCAACTCACTACTCTTAATGCAAAGAAAGCCAAAATGCCAAAGCTCATTGCTGTTAACAAGCACAAGTTAAACTCACCAAAAATGCACAGAGCATGTAAAAACTGATAAAATAAATGATGGCAAAATTGCTTCCACATGTGTATTCTTCCCCTGGATTATAATCGGATTCTGGATCACAGCGCTTTCCAGGCAAACATGCCAGCATGATCTCCTGCCAGGCTTCTCCCGTTGCACACCTTTATAACATCACAAAGAGAAATCCAGCATTATTTTATCACAATGGATTAAAAATGTCTTACATTCTGAGAAAATGCTGTAAAAGCACAAATGTGAAGACAGACTATGAACATTTCAGAGCAGGAACTAATCAAAGAGAAGTACAGAGCAAGTTTTAGACAAGCATAATCTGACATTGCAGACACATTTTATAAGGTAGACTAATGCACCATAGAGGCTTGCATGTAAAAAATTGAACCCCAAACTGTGATTTACAAGGTAAATATTTATTGCAGTGGAGTTACTGTGTACAAAAGGAGTATTGTGTAAGAAAATCTGCCATAAAATATCAAAGTAGATATTTGTAAAAGATGCACTTTTCTCTGCAGTTGAAGAAATGCCTATCTCTAACTTCTGCTCTTGCATTTTTTGCATAGTTGCATAAAACCTGCATACAGCCCCATGATTTCAAATTTTTAAAAGACAATTCCACAATTATGACATCTTTGGCTGTGCTCATTACCTGGTTTCAAAGGCATAAAGTGACTTAGATCTCAGTGGGTGATGCCTTTGGTCCCAGACAAGGAATGTCCTGCCAGTGTTGCCAAGCAGGTGAACAGCAATGCTCAGGAGCTGAATTACAGAATCTCAGCCAAGAGACCTCTCAAGGCTGTCACCTTTCGAGGCATCCCTGTCCCATGTCATTCTCTCTCCTTGGTCCAAGACATTTTGAAGCACTCCTGGCAAGTGTTTGCCGCCTTCTCAAGTTCTCCAGTGATGGAGATCCCATAATCCCCCCACATCAAGATTTATCTACCTTCACCATCAGGAAGTTTTTCCTACTGCTTATCTGATATTTCCCTTCTGCAAGTTACACCCTTTACACCCTTTGCGAGCTCTTCAACAAATGCAAAGAACAGTTTACTTCTTTATGTTTGCAATAACTTTTCATTTCTTCAAACTCCCACACAAGTCACACTTCTAAAGATTTCAGTAAGGGCAGAGTCTTTTCCAGCTTTCACAATACTCACACAGATTGGTATCTGGGCTGCCTAGGTTTGGGCTCTGCCTGCAGACAATTACTGCCCAAAGGAGGAGTTTCACAAGAGCTATGAGTTTAGATCTGTGTCACCTCATTAGAGCCCTGCTGTGCCAAAGGACACTCAGCCACAAACAGGATGTGCTGGTTGGGCTGAATTGATTCTCATTTGCAAACACATTTTGAACATTTTCACAGATCAATGAAATGGGATACACTGAGAGAGGTGTTAAGGTTTACTCACCTGAAGAGAAGCAGCACAGCTTGGGGAAAAGTCTGAAAATTGTTGTTTCTGTTTATTTGATTGTTGTCCCTCATGGCCACTTTTCCAAATACCTACAATAAATCAGAATTTTGACTTTCATTCCAGCGACCTGTGCTGTCAGAGCTGCAGGCCTTGCAATCTAAACTTCCTTCAGGATGCATGAAATTTCACAAACACACTTTCATTACACTTTAGATTTTTCATGGCATATAAGCACAGTAAATGTATCACATATACAAGGAAAGGAAAAAAATAAACAGCGCACCAAATTCTTCTCTTATGTCTTTTCTAATTTCCTGATCATGAAAATCAGAGCCAAATAAAGATATTTCCATTATTCTGAAAGGTCTGCCTTATACGTAGCATCACTATCAAAGGAATATTTCAATAAATGACTTAGGAAACAAGTCTCAGATAAATCTGTACTGTTGTTTAATGCTAAAAAAATTTCTCTAATTACCTGCATTCCAATGACAGCATAGATGAAGAACAGCATGGCTATCAGAAGGGCAACGTAAGGCAGAGCCTAGAAAGGGACAGGTGCATTTTCTTTTAATAATTTCACACCATAATTTCTATTTTCATTTGCAAAAGGAATTTCTCTCTACAACACAGACTTTTCCAAAGCTTTTCTTCCTGTGCAAGTTCTTAAATTTTTATTATCTGTCAGTCTTAATACTCTGCCTCATTCAATGGACACCAGCTTCACTGTATTTTAAATTATTTCTGCCAGCAATCCAGAGGGAAGGATCATCTTCAGTGTTTTTAGTTTTATTTTCATTACTGACTCTGACAACACAAAGATACTTCATTCTATACAGAGTTTCATTAACTTCTCATTCATCAGTTTTCAGGAGCTATGATTCCAGTATCTATTACACTTATAAAATTTGTTTTATATAAAATATGGGTTAAATTCTTCTTTTCTAGTCATCCAGTAAAATGTATGGAAGTATGAGATCTATGTATGTCAATCCTTTCCTACCTCTTATATATACCAAATATTTTTTTAGGAAGTACCACAGAAATGTCACAGTAACAGCTAACATTAAGTGACAAAGAATGACTCTAAGACTCACGGAAGTAACAGGTGAAATTTATTTTGGCATTAGTATGCAAATATATTTAAATATGTCATTATTGATAACATTAACTAAAAAAAATAAAATAAAAAACTCTCGCACTCTACAGGGTATTGCTTCCTAAAACATGGTGTATAAATGGTTGCAATTATAAAGCAAATTTAAATAAATTGTGCTAACCTGAAATGACTTGATAAATGTCCACAGTAATGTTCTGATCCCTTCTCCTCTGCTCAGCAGCTTCACCAACCTCATCACACGGAAGAGACGGAAAAAAGTGATGGAGATCCTAGCGCTGTCCTCAGAGTTCTGAAGAGCATCATGGAGAAGTCAAACCAAATACAAACTCAAAACATGCAACACTTCCAGAAAAACAACATAAAATGCAAAGGTGGAGGAGGTAAGATTTGAAAATGTATCTTGAGGGCCTTTTCACCTTGATAACCATGATATGAAAGGAAAAATTACATGCTGGAAACACAGGACCTGTAGAAATGCTTCACACAACACATGCATTTCCAAGTTTTCTGGTTTGTTAATAGGATCATATTGGGTTTGTTTGCAGTAGACTTCAATAGAACACTGACAATGAATGCAAACCACTGCATAACACCTTTGCAGTAAGACAGGCATGAAAAATACAGAAAAACTTGGTGGAAAAAAGACATGGTAAAAAGAATAAACTCAAGTGTAGGTAAAACCACTGGGGTCACTTTACTGATCTTACCCCAGACTCATCAGTTGTGACTGTTTCAGTTGGCTTTGGCTTTAAGAAATTAAGAACATTAAATATTAAAATCAAATAAAATATTAAAAATATCAGCTTAACCATTAAAAAAAAAGAACGTTTTTAATTTCCAAATGTAATTTAACATCTTTCAACTCTATATACGTCCTGAATAAGACATTAATATCCTTATTAAAACCATTGTCTTGTCATTTCATGTTAGCTGACTCATGCTGAAACATTTTTGGCTGACTCATAATAAAATCTGCTGTCATGAAACATGGTTAAAATACTCAGTGGAAAGTAAATACAAAATAAAATGTCTGCTCCTATCTAGGCCAAACAAAATTAGCCATTAATTTTTGCAGGTTGTATGAAATTATAGCAGGAAGCCCAACTAAAATTCAGGAACAAAGCTTGGGGGTCAAACTGGCCTTTCAAGGTCCTTTTCTGCTATGTCCTTTTGGAAGACTAATTAATCCATCACTGAAATCTAACCACAGTCAAGTAATTGTGTTTTATATCACATCACGAGCTCCCTTAAAGTAAAGTTAATTAATTAGAGTTAACTCAGTGATGAACATTGGGTGTTTGCAGTGCTTTACTAGGACAGGTTTTGCCTCTGCCAAAGTGACAGACAAACATTTTTAGCCCCATGCCCTGAAGGCTCACTCTTCCCCAGCAGTGCACGTGAGGAGGCAACACTTGAACTCTCTCCCCATAGCTGAGCTGATGGAACAGGATCAGACAAGGAGAAAGGGCTCCAGGAGTTGATTGATGCTTTTGGAACAGATCTGTGCAGCCTCAGCAGCTGCAGGGAGCAGAGAGGCACACAGGAGTTCTTGTTCATAGAGCCAAACTCTGTGTCCTGTGGAGAACATCTTGCTTTTCTCCTTTTATTCTCTCTGTCTGATTTTGGAGAAACTCTCCTGAGAGCCTAAATGGTCACACACCTTGCAGAGCAAGGCAGCAAAGCTTAAAGGACCAATGTTCTGTGCTTGCCTGTGCACTGATAGACTTGCAGCAGCTTCTTCCAAAATTGGAGCATCTTTAAAGACATTTATAGCACCAGAAAAACTGGGATTCTGGGTGTTAGATCCCAGTGATAGGTCTTACTCTCTTGCCTAAAATATCCCCTTTAAAAGGGGCACCTTTCAGCAATTCCTGTCACACGGAGCAGCAATGAGCACGATGAACTGCTCCCAGCACACTGGGGATGCACTCAGGGCCACACTTCACCTACTCAGATCTCAAATACTGCTGTTACTCAAGATAAAACTTGAGGAGAAAGAAGGGAAAAGAGAGGAGCTGATTCTGTTGAAAATATATTACACAAATATTCTATGGTAAAGAAAAGCAATAAGAGGCAGTACTTGCTAAAATCAGATCATTATTAAAATACTAATTGTTTTCTCTATCAATCTTTTTTAAAACATATAAAATATAAAGGATCACAAGGGGGAAATGAGGTAAAAATAACTGTTTGCTCAACTATGTGCAATCAACGTATGGATACATTACTGCCCCACCAGGATATCAATATGTTCTGAAACAAAGGGGTTTTAAACTGTATGAGGCATCATTACTAAATTTCTGCATTAAATTAACCAAAACCCAGATGTCCTTATTAAACTTCAGCAGGCAGAGTATTTGTAAAACTGGCTGTAACATCTAAACTTTCTAAGAACTTCTACAAAATAGAAAATCCGCTGCTAAGGAAAGACAACTGCTTCATTAGAAATTCCCTGCATATTTCAACAACTTGAAATAAAATCATCAAAATATAATTAAGGAAAAATTCATTACCACAATCATAAATGTCAAAACATCACAGATCATGGAAACAATCTTGCAAAGCTGCCTACCTAAATCAATTCCAAACCTGCACAACTGCACACAGACCCACTGCTACTGACTTTTTAGCATAGAAAAAAAGACCTTTTAATCTGAAGCTTGAAAGCAAAAAGGTTTCATTACACCTTCTGCAGATGATGCCTGAAATGTCATATTGATCTCTGGTGACTGACTCAGGTTGAGCTTGATACTATCTTAAATACTGAGCAAATTACTTAATTTGCTTCTGTGTTTTGTATCATCAAAAATTGAACATAGTATTTGACACATAGAGATCAATTTAAATTACAGTATCATCACAAATTGACACTAAAAAAATGAAATAAAATTTATTTAGGGGTTGGCATTTGGGAATTTTTCCCCCTATGTTTTATAAGAGCAGGATGGGACCCCAAATAAGTTAGCATCAGTATTAGGATGGCAATATATAAGGGGATAGAAAATACCAGAAAAAGGATACTTTGGTACTCCATATTTTTATTTAATCACTTTTCCAAATGAAAAAAATAATGAGTTTATATTATGACTTGGTTATGAAAAAAAACCACACTCTCAAAAGGAAAAGTCAGTAAAAAAAAATTTTCTACATATAACTATCTTAGCAATTACTTAATTCTCTCTTCTAAAAATGCAGAGATCAGATTACCCAAACTATGTGAACAGTTCTACTGGAGCTGCTCAGGAATGATGATCCCTCATTGTTTTTGTCAGGAGGTCACTGAGGGTTTCTGTGTTTGCACAGTGATGAATGCCCAGGACTGCCCACCACCAAGGCCCCTCACAAATCCCTCTTTCTCAGCTGCTTTGTGCTAAAAAGTCCTCATTGCCTGTTTCTGATGGGTGATCTGATGCTGCTGGGAGTGTTGGGATGTCATGTGCAAGAGATTACAAATTATGGATACTGGAAAGTGCAGGCCAGGAATGAAAAATAAAAACACTCTGTCTGCAAAAAGCAAACTGCACAATAATACTAAGGTGGAGATAAATGCTAGAAATAAAGTATGAACATGAATTCCTGATACAAGAGGAGCTTGATATTCATCACTGGGCAAGTGTTGGATTTGACATTTTAGAATGCATCTAATTTTTTTACCCTCTGTGGCATCTCCCTCTGATAATACTGCAGCATAGTTTATACTACTAATACCATTTATAATGAAGCTAATATAGTGATATACCACAAAAGAAAACATTATTCATACTTATTTATAAAGGAAATGCTCATCTGGGAGACAAAGTTAGTTAATGGTTATGTGTGGCCATCCAGCATGAAGCAATGCTCACATCTGGGAAACTGAGATAAAGATAAGACAATCTTCAGCAACAATAACAGACAGACTGACAAAAACAGAGAGTCTGCTTCCCACAGGTAAGGAAAAACCAGACACTCCCCAAGCACACAACCTTTTTTGCAGCATCAGTGACATTACGTGCACAGGCACACCTAAGAAGGTGGCACATTTTGATTCTGTACATGGAGGGAAAGTATTAGAACAGACTTGAGACTGAGTGGGACAGGCTGAGCAGAGACTGCCTCTGGGTATGATGTCTGCTGCCAAGAATGCAAATCAAAATATTTCCTGGGGTCAGACAATCTTCCTTCAGCCTCCTCTTTCCCCTCACTTTCCACCAATCATTCCAATGCTACTCAGTCCCAAATGCTTTGGGACTGGCTGGTCAATATTAGGATTTTTGTCCCTCAAAAACCAGGACTGTGTGGTTGTTAAGATGGCAGATGTGCTTCCACCAGCCAGAAGTCTGGTAATGGGCACAGCTGGAGTAAAGGGACAGCTTCTGCTGACAGACACACTGCATGCAAGGAGGTGAAGGAGCAGAGAGCCCTCATTGTTCTGCCTGCCCTGTCAGCCAAGGGCCAGCTAAACTCAGGTCAGCAAAGCACTTCACAAGCATGGAATTTTGAGCCAATTCTTAAATACTTCAAAGAGGCAGTAGTGTATGATTTTTCTTTTTTACTTTATCAAAGTACAACAGAACTGTTTTCTTCCTCAAACAATCCCAACCCTCTGAGTCACTGATGAAAATGTTTGCAACCTGCTACCAATTTTGGTCAAGTACTAATGCTGCTCATGAAAAATTTAGCACATTTCCTAAACAGGAACTCCTTGTTACGCTCTCCATATTGCAACAGGCGTTGAAAATAAACATCTGACTAAAAAGAACTTCAGTGTCAAAACTGTGAACAGTGTGAAACAGATTGGATCATGCATTGGAAGCAAACTCTGTGCTCAAACAAAAAATAAACACAGTGAAAACAGTGATGTTAGTAAATGGAGTTGGTCAAATGCTTCTTTTTTACATATTGTGCCAAAGGGTCCAAGAGTTTGTCAGAACAAATGACACATGATGATAATGTCCTCATCACCAGGATTAAAGAAGGAAGCATCTGAATGACAAACACATATGGTGACAATAGCATATAGAGCTAGACATTCAGGTTGCCAAAATATCTCCAGGAATGTGAACTGTGAGTCCATGTGCATAAACACACGATTTGTTCAGAGAATAGTTACTGCATTTCAGATGTGAGCAAGACATTTTCTTCATAGTCTTAGCAGTGCTGTCTATATTCCCTGTTCAACATGAACCAAATGCCCATAAACATCAATTAATAAAACTTTTAGGTCAATGTGAGAAAGCACAGAGAAGATTTTTTAAAAGTGTCTTTTCCCTTGTAAAATATGTATTTAAACTCTAAGTTTAAAACTGATATATTGGCGGCATAGGTTATTATATTATAACTAACAAGTATTCTGTTGTACAATAAAGTAAATAAATTACTACTGTTAATACCATGAAAGCAGCTCAGAAATTTATTATTGGCTCCAAATTAAATATTACAACACTGCAGAGATTTGATATTGCACTAAGACTTCATGCTAATGCAAGCAAAGCTATATGAGAACGTAGTTTTCTGACCCACCCTTGAGCCTAGAGAGGGACATTTGCAAAAGTCTACAAAATACATCAGCAGTATTCAAAAATACAAATTACTAGCACCAATACCCAAGGTCTAACATATTACAGGGGTGCATTAAATGGTATTCAAACTGAATTGGAGTGCTCTTGTTCAAAGCTGAATCCACAGCCTCTTACAGGAGGTAGATATGAGGTTTTTACTCCACTCCTCCACCCAAGCACAAGGTCAAGATTCAAGACAAATAGACTTTGCTGAGGGGGCTCAGAAGGAAGACATAAATGCTGCTTCTTTAAGCCCTATTACAGCAGGAAACCTGAAGTTTATTTAATGTCAGGAATTAAATTAGTCCTGTGGAGATGGCATCAACCATTTCCATAAAAGATGAGGGAAGTGAACTCTCCATTATTCTCTCGACATTTTGGCAGCACATGAATGGTAAGAGAAATTTAAATGAAAAATGTGGATTAGAACCTTCACAACCACTACTGCAACAATGTGATCATGCTTCTAAGTCATCCAGTGTTGGTCATCCAAATGGCTTCTGAGCTGACAAACGAGATCATTTCTATACAGTCAGACCAGATTGAAACCTGTATGTGATTTCCCTTTGACAACTTGTTTATTCAGATTTTATTTCCAATTTATTTCTCTCTTATCTCACAAGTTATATATGTCCCTCTCCCAGACTGGACTGACCACACTTTGTCATTCTCCATCATTACACTGCTTTTTTAAATTGAAATGGAACCATTTCTATGACCACACAAGATCTTGCATGTCATGTGAAAATTTTTGAAAACAAAAGGCCACAGAACCCAAAAGTAATTATATAGGTTTTAGTAGTGGTTTTTAATTTTTTTTGTTGCTACACCATATGTATATTTACTTATATATACTTGCCTCTAACAATTTCTAAAAATAAAATGAACATGAAAACCAATTAGGTTCATAAAAGAAGAGGGTTGAAGGAAGGGATATTAAATGAAAGAGTAAATTAAGAAGACAACCACAGAAAAAAATTTATTGCCAAAATATATGTTGCTCTGAGGTGGTTCATTTCTGGATTTGGTCACTGATCCAGTCCTTGGGAATGCTGAGCAATCCTGTAAATTGCTTAATACATTAAAGACTGACTTCCACAGGCACCAAAAATATTCAAACCACAGTAATTTCCTGGATTATGTGAGAATGGGAGGTCACTGGATCAGAAGAATCAGCCTCAGGGAAGCATATATATTATAAAATGTTTAAAAAATTAAAAATTAAATAAAAGAGACGAAATTTAATTTCCAGAATTTAATACTGAAATCAAGGCAATGTGTACCTACACAGTCCAACCCATTCTCTTGAAAAAAATGGGTCAGATGCCAACTGACCCATGTAAAGAACTCACTGTCTTTACAGTGGATCTAAGAATCCCCAGCCAGACTATCAGGATGATGCTGAGCTGTTTCCACAGCACAAGGCAATCCCATAAGGAATCTTATAGGATTTTTAGTTCACAGTGAGGACATGAAGTATTCACACTCATGACTCCTTTACTCAGTTAAGATGGTTGTGCCCCTGCAATTAGAACTGGGACAAGATCTGCTTTTCTGTCAGTGCTGGTGATTTACCCTGCTCCCAATCAAGGCTAAGCTTCCTCAGCTCAAAAAGTTTCCATAGTGGGAAATTTTGGGCTCTATTTCAATCATGCTTGAAATCCCATCAGAAACAAAGGCTCATTAGCATCCCAGCAGAGCTGTAGATTTCTCAGGATCACTGTCAGTGTTGGATAACAAGCACAGGTGGAATGGCAGGATTCAGAATGCCCAAAAAATACCGAGGGAAAGATTCTAAAATATTGGATTCGGATTACAGAAATTTACACAAAATTAATTAAGCAGGAATAGTTCTGCAGAATCAAAACAATAAAAGTAATACAAATCTGAGAAATTTCCCTGGAGACACTACTGCATTAACTGTTTCATGTTGAAAATGGGAAATCAAGCCCAGAAATATATTGAAACCATAGTACATTTTTGACTCGCACAAACAAAGCACAGAAAAGTGGCAAGACCAGAAACAGACAATGCTTAGTACACAAAGAGTCTGCTGTGCAAAGCTAGAAGAAATCGAAGATGAGCATTTTTCCTCCAGTGAGTATGAAAACTAAGAAATGGCAGTGCTGGTTGTTGACTGTGGTGTGCACTTGTCTTGGAGATCCTTACTTGATCTCCAGAATATTTTCAAGACAGCTGTGAGAATTGCCAAATGGCAGTGTTCCTCACAGCTGAAAGCTCAGCAGTGACCAGTTACAAGCAGTGCTGTCAAATTAACACTGCCCATACAGTGCTAAATTCAGAGACATCTGCTTTGGTCAGGGAAGTGCATCTGAGCTATCTTTCAATCTCTTCACAATGAAATACAGTTTACAGTTATTAAGGAAAGCTACTCTAAATGATTAGTCTTTTTACTCTCCTCAAATACTACACTCACCTACAGCAGTACTACTGTGAGTGGAAATAGTGGGTAAATTGCAAATACTTGAGCTGTAAGTCTAAATTCAAACTTTTCTGGGGAAAAAAACCCCAAAAACCTAAACTAAACAAAATGGAGAAAAAAACCCCAATCAAAAATAAATCAGAGGCATCTTTCTTTCCAGAAATTCAGTCAGTCATGATATTCTCACAGTTTATCACAAGATCAGGAAGCAATTTCAAGGTGAATGAGTTGTCCAAACACCTCTATGTGCAATTCCCATCAGTCCAAATTCCAGTAAAAGATGGGAGTTTTCCAAGTACTTTAATTCAAACTTCCAAACACTTACTGCAGGATATGAAAAGCAAAAGGAATAGGAAAAAAATAACGCTCTATATTCCATAGCATGGAAAGCCTTACTTTCTATGTGCCCTTCTTCTACCTCATGAGATATGAACGCTAACACCCCTCTGAAAACCAAACCTCCCACAGAAGAAGAAATCATCATTTGTTAAACTCAGCCACTGAAAACTTACAGAATCTTGAATTATCTTGGTCAAGATACCTACAAAAACCAATGGGCTTCAAGTAAAATAGTAATGTAAGTTTAATTTGTTTTTTAAAATATTTTCTACAATTTTTACTGTCTCACTGTGCTGTATGCATGTGCAGCTCTACAAGGATATAAATAAATAATAGCAGCTTGTACAAACATCTGTATCAGTGTTTTGGTCTTTGATTCCAGGATCAAACATACTTTCCTAAAAAAGGACTTTTTTGGGATTAAGTTTACATTTTCTCTATTTCTTGATGAGAGCAATTACTTTTTAGTGCATGAACAGTTGCTACTTACATTAACTTCTGTTATAGCAATATCAACGACGCTACCAACAACAATTAAGGCATCAAAAGTGTTCCATGCATCAGTGAAATAGTGCTGTTAGGACAAGCATTCAGCAGAAAGAGAGCAAGAGAAAAACACAAACAGAAAAAGAGAAGAAAAGGACAGTGTTATAACACAGAAACACTCTAGGCTTCTCTGATGTACCACTATACAATCTAAACTTTCCCTTTCATAGCTAAAAAAAATTGGTAGAAAAAAAAGGCTATTTATTTCCCATATCAACATAATTGACCTATGACTGGTCTGTACTCAAACTTTAGAAACATCAGATCAAAATCTGTGACTTGTCCAGATGATGGAAATAGTGGGGAGACAGAGAAAGAGAAGTAGGGACTGGGGAAAGTAAGCTGGGATATACTCACATCAGCTTCACTGAGAACGACGTCTACTATGCTGCCAATAACGATGAGGGAGTCAAACGTATTCCAGGCATCACTAAAATAGCCCTGAACAGAGCAGGCAGGGTGCAAACGTTTGTGATTACACATGAAATGTCAAATATTTGCATACTTCTGTTTAGTTTTGCATAAACAGAAATTAGTTAAACAAAACCTGTGGTCTAATGAGAAAACAAAACGAAACCAAACAATATTGCCTACTGAAGGAAAAGCAACATATATGTGCATGTGTGTGTATATATATAATTATATATATACATGTACAGACACACACACAGACACACACACTACACATGCAGAACACACCATCAGATAAGCACGATGTTGGCAAGCAAGCCATCATCCAAAATTGGTTTTGGACTTCTAGCAAGGCTGAAAAATTCTAACATATATACCCTAATGAGGACAACATGACCCCTTTCACTATATTTCTGCGAGACCAAGCCAATTGAAACCTCCTTAACATTAATGGTTTTGTGACAGTCTTATCTAAGTGATTGGTAAAAATATTCAAAGGGTCACATCTCATCACTGGCCAAACATGCACAGTTATTGATGTGAAACTGTGCATAAAGATTAAAGAACTGACTTAATCTTCTATTTATAAACTAGGTCTAATGTAGGATCTCATCCTACATTTGCAGTCAGAGGTTGATTCTGTAGCCAGTGAAGTCAGTGCTAAGATCCACAGCAACCTGAAAAATTTCTTAATGCTTTTGATGCAGCCAGTCCAAGGTCTGAAAACTCATTTTCATAAATTGCTCCATCACCCTTCTGACCTTTTATGGCTTTAAATATATTCCCCATGTGTGTTTCACTGAGACATGGCTGCAAAGGGTTATAAAGGACTATCACACAATTAGCTGACTATTGGCATAAAACTGCATGTTTGAGCAGAAAGGTACTTCAGAAGAATCCTCCAGCTAGGTTCCAGTGTGGAACAAATCAAGATGTATTACAATTGTTAAGATAACTCTATGGAGACCAGAGTTTTCTGAAATATGTGGATTTTGCCTAGTTATTCTAGAAATCCACAACTGCCAAAATTACTGAACTTGCCTTTACCTCATTCAGATATATTAATGTATCAGTCAACCATGACTAAGGAATGTGCATTTCCTGACAAAAGCTGAAATGTACATTTTTTACATGTACATTTCATGGTAGTTAATTTTAAAATACTAACTTTTCAGCCACTATTGAAGCTCTAAAATAGTACATTTAACAAGAAGTTTAAAACTACAAGTGTGCTAATCTAACCTTATTTCTAGTTACACTTTTTATTACACAGTTTGCTCTAAGATAATGTTTTAGCTGAGTAGTTTAAGTTATTACATGAGTTGTTAGCAGAGAAAAGCATAATCAGTTCCAAAATATTTTAGAATTGGACTGATATTTGTCTCAAGATTTTAAACTGTCAGAATTTCTAGTAATTTCACAGTTTAAAGTAATGCACCTGAGTGCATTCCTATTTGAATAAACACTCATTTTGTGTGGAAATTTGCCCTTGGAGACTATGAGAGGAGCTGCTTCAGTAGACAACAGCTCTGCATTTTATCCTTGGAGAGGAAGCACTGAGCAGGGTCAGGAAAGGCTCATTATGTTTCTAATGCTACTCTCTTTTAAAACACAAATTGCTACAATTATTCCTTTGTTTAAGGAAGGGGCTGTAGGAGGAAAATAGATCAGAGTATTGTTATCTCTACAGCCCTTTGCACTGCATGCCCTGGTTCTTTGGGATAACCATCAACTCCAGTTTTGGGGCAAAAGCTCCATGGATTCATCCTTCTGAAGAAATGCCTCCACTCCTAAGAGCTCCTGCCCAATTCCCTGCTGCTCCCTCCTGGCTCATCTTCCTTCATGGGAACAAGCCATTCCCAAAGTTTTACCAAGCATCATGCTGAACCACCCCAACAATACTGACATTTATAGAGCTAATGAGATTAGCAGCTGCCAGCCAAAGAAAGGGAGCTACTCTCAGCATATTCTTCCTGATCATTCACATTCCTTATTTCTAAGTGTCTTCCTTGATTTTAGAATAGCAATATTTTTTTATATATATACACACAAAAGAGACTACTGGCAAACAGCAAACACATAATCAGCACAATCCTGAGCTGTGCTATCCATCTTCCTCTACAATGGGAATCAAAAAAGGTTCTCCAAATAAAGGATAATTTCAGCTCTAGAAAAAGTTACTTTACTAGACATGCTACAAGATAAAGCACTGAAATAAAAAATTCACATTTTGATTCAATACAGCTAAAACACTTTACAGCTAAAATACTTTACACATTTATTTATTTTATGAAACCTTTTCCATCAGTATAGACAAATATTGTTCAAAGTAATATGTAAAGCAAAAGCATACAAATAAACAAAAAAACTAAGAGAAAATAAAGATGGTTTTGGAAAAGGGAGGAATGGACAAGTCACAGCAAATAAACATCATGCAAATAAGTTGTTTTCACCACTGCAAGGACCCAAGATCAATTCACTTACTAGCCATCTTTCCTTTTTTCTTACAAAAATCTGATGTAAAACGACATGGAAAATCATTACAAGTTTAAGCAACAACTGGCTACCAGGAAGCTGTACATACGGCATGTGGGATGTATTATTTTTGATTCCATAGCTGGACTGTGTTTTGAACGGCACTGAACCATGCTGAGTAACAGTTTAGCAAATGTGACGAAAAAGGCCTGTTCTTTTAGCTTATATTATGAAAAATTTGTTCATTGAGAAATGCTGAAGGACAAAATCACAAATCCTGGGGAATATGTAGGCATAGAGAATTAGCAACAAAATATGTTTCCATACATCTACCACATAAGTATTTTAGTCCTTTTAGTAGTCTCTGGGAAAATTTAGGGCCTCATTCTGCAAAGTCTTGTGTGATCCAATCTCCCCATCAAGTGTGCCAGACACTCAGCATCACCTTTAACATCTAGCACTTCTGCAGGTTTTATGTATTTCGGAGCTGGAAGGCACTCTGCACTGCCTTGGTTTTACACAACACAATAGCATAGTAAGAATATCCATAATTTATAGTAGTCTTAAGTTTATATGACCATCAAAACCAAAATTCACTGTTTTCAAGGGACTTTTGTCAACATATTAAGGGGACACTGTCAAGCAGATGAGATAAAAACTAACAGGTTTTTAGATATCCTTATTTTTACAGAGTGAGTAACAGAGTGTTTATTTGATGCTTTGAACAGCTCTGAAATAATTTTTAAATGCACAAAATTAATAAATAAAACTGTTCATTCTGTCAGACTAGCCTAAGAGACCCACCCACCAGTGACACAAGCATAGAAGAAATTAATCAGTCTTCCCTCACGGACCCTAAAGCAAAACATTAAGTTTGGCTTCAGATTGTTCCTACTATTATTAAACCTTAATACGAGTTAAAGAAATTAACTGTTGTTTTAAACATGCATCTATTTTAAAATTTAGATTAAAGACATTAGAATTCTGCTTAAGGCTGCTAGCTGATTTGTGATCATTAATGAACTATGTAATGTGTTGCCAATAGGTGTTTTTAAAGAGCACCTGATAATTTAAAAGGTTACAATCTCTAACGAATAACAGGAACAACCTTAAATGTACTTTATTCCCTTCCCTTACTGCTAATTAGTCTCTTCCAAAAGTCTGATTACTGTCATGGTCTTTAAACCTCGTCCTGCTAACTAACAAGTTTAAGGTGTTCTGCATCTACCGAAATTCAGGAAATTAGGACCTTCCACAGGCAGTGTCTGCCCTTCAAACTCTCAGGGTTCAGCTCCAGGGATGTCTCACAGTGAAAGCATCCATCAGATAGAAAGCATGTGGCAACAGAATTAAAGCTCAGATCGTACAGAGTCTTAGAGACCAGGATTGAGACATTGCACTTGTAACGAGGAGGAAGCCCACAGTACAAATGGAGCACTGTGATTTGTACACTGATGATCAGACCACTGTGTTTGGCATTAGCTGCTATTTCTGACTACAGTCACAAGTGCATGGAGAACCATACAAGGATTCACAATCTTCTTTCAAAAAGCAGATGATAAAATGCAGCAAAGTCTTCTGTGCAAAACAAGGATATAGAACAGGAAATACAGATCAGGAAACACAACCAGCATACTTATGACACTGTGGTCCACACAGCTGAGCTATCTCCTCTGGGGCCTCATATTGTGCTATTTTTAATGTGAAACCCTTAGAATTTAAATAAGAGAGCTGACACAAAAATACAAATAAATTCATTAGAAATGTACAATTGACTGGACAGTGCAGAGCGAGACTAGGGGAGAGTGGGTAAACATTCACCCAGAACTCCACAGTTCACATCCCAACACCAGATCTCAAGAGATGGATCATTTGTTCACTTCTGCAGGCAAATACAAGCTGGCTTTAAATCAAGTAGCTCAGGTTGTGCAGCCAAGCTCAGTACTAAATGCAAGCTGAATAAACAGTTTTGAAAAGCTGGAAAGTTGTACACCTGCTCCAGCCTGAGCTTGGGCAGCTCTGAGTTCTGTGAGCACGAGAACTTGCTGGGTCAGAGCAGGAGCAGGGCTGCCCAGAGTGCAGCCACAGCAGCAAAGGGCACAGCTCACAGCCAGCTCCACAGGCAGATTGCCTGGCTGCTTTAAAAGAAGGGCACTGGAAAATGGAAAGTACCAGCCTTGGATGGTGAGACCAGCAAACTTCAAATGGCATATCTGGCTTTTTTCAAATTCCATGTGTAGCAAGTGAACACATTTTACTTATTTACATAGCTCAGAATAAACATCAGTTTCATTGTCCTGAAAACAAATTTAGTCTATTTTTTCATCATTAACTTCTTCACTTCATAAATGCAGTGTGCAAACTGAACAAAAACTCTGCATCAGCTGCCATAGGATGATTTTATCATTTTTTCTATTATAGTTATCAGTTTCTCTTGCAAATGTACTTTTGAAAAGGTGTCTGCATCATTCATATTGACAGTGTCCCTTTAAAGCAAGGAATCAACTAGTCAGTGTGGGCTCTTCTATCAAATATTATGTATATGTAACTGAAAACAAAAATATCTAAAAAGGCTATTGAATATGTCAATTATTTCTGTGTATGTTTGTAATACTTGGCTATATTTTATAAAGTAAAGAAATTATTTTGCATTTTGGAATAGGAAACCATACAGGATACAGGTCTTTACTGGAGATTAAATTAGTGTAAAGTAATGAATGTAGTACCCAGAACAGGAGACATGGTAATGCTTGTAACAGGAAATGATTTATCTGATTTAGAAAGGAACATTTTCATTACCCCAAAATATTCCAGATCTCATCAACCCCTTTGCAATATTTTTTTTTTCCTGATATCTGCATTTCATTTCCTGGAGTTACATTTCTATTATGATTTCTCTCTCTGATAGATAAAGGTGGGAAATGTTGGTTCTTTTTGTTCTTTGAATAATATACAACATTTGTGAAACTCATTTTACTTAATTCCTGTGGTGATGACCTAATTAAAGCATATCTTAAACTTACCTTGGGTTTGAATGCAATCAGTTTCAAAACCATTTCAACAGTGAACACTCCTGTGAAAACCATATTCATAATGTCCATTGCATCATTAAATAGCTTAGACTGTCCATAGTGCTGTGAATGAAAAATAAAATACTTACAAGAGTAAAGGCTTCAAAATACTAAGTGAAAGCAAGACAGCCTAAGACAAAGTTGACCAAAGTGCAGCATAGGGAAACATTTTCTAGTAAAATTTATGAAGCACATCTATGTACACGGAAGATTAGTTGAGTATCTCTGGTCAAGCATGGAACTCTTTAAATCTATCCTCTTTATGCACTGAGCAGAACAAAACTGTCATTCCTCAACATCCTGAGGGAATCTCCAAAGAGATGGTTTTGAGAGGAAAATCATTCCCTCAAAAGAGGAGTATTAGCCAACAGCATTTTCCCTAGTTTTATATGCAAGGTTTTAAAATTACACAGGCTTGTGTCACACCTGCTTAGAAAGCCTGAAGTGTGGTAGTCACAAAATAACCATGTGTAGGAAGTATATTTTTAAGAGGACACAGTGTGTGCAAGTTTACCGACAAAAAGCAGAATGGTCTTGTAAACTGAATTCAAACCATTCTTATTCTTATCAAAATCTGAAATACTAGAGAAAGAGACAACTGGAACATGTCACAGAAAAGTAGTCCATTCAGAAGTGCTTTCTTTAAAATTCCACTTCATTAAAAAATACATGTTGCCATAATTTAAAGGCATTATATCACCCATACCCTTCACTGCAATTTATGGCAACAGCTTCAAGAGAGTTTCTGGTTTTCCTACCTGCATAGCCAAGCAAAGGGTGTTCAGCATGATGAGGACAAACATGATGTATTCAAATCCAGTGGAATTCACCACATACCAGAACTTGTACTGGTAGGGATTTTTTGGAATATATCTCCGGAGAGGACGTGCCTTCAGGGCATACTCCACACACTGGCGCTGCAAGGCAAATACAGCAAAAACTGTTAGACTATAACTTAGCAGTTTATCAACTGGTAATACAATCACTATGTGCAAATTGTTAAATACAACTGCTAAAACCAGACAGTCTAACTACTTGATGTATGGGGTTTTTATTATTGTTAATAAAATGAATAAGTAGCTCACCAATGCTCACTTGATTATTACAACTGCATTTAACCGGATCTAACCACATACACTACTCAGCCACATGCAAAAATCAAATAATACTCATGGAAATTCTGGAAGATTTTGCCTCTATACAGTAATATATTACAGAATGCATAGGTACAGTGCATAGTAGGACTATTAACTCATTTATAAACCATACTCCCTTTTCAACCATCAATGGGAATGCACAGCATAAAACCCTAGAGTCAGCAGGATAAACGCTGAGGTGGTGTAACTTCTAAGAGCTCAGGTAAATTGCCCAGCAAAATCACATCAGTGGATTCATCTCCTAATCTATTAGTGCCTGAAATCTTCAGGGCTGGGCCTCTCACTTGTTTCTGGAGGAATTCTTACAGGCCCTGACTGATGGGGCACATGGTGCAGAATGAACCCTGGCTGCAGCTCACGTTTGGCTTTCTTTAAATGAAGTGTGTTACAATCAGCCAAAAATACCTGGAAAATTGTGATTTATGAGTTTTTCAGTCAAAGGATTAAACAGTAAATAGGGACAGATTCTTGTAATTTTAATCTGAATATCCCCCGTGAATTTCTAAAAGAATGGGGGTGAGAAGTGGAACATTTTTAACACTTGAACGCTTTCAGACTACTCAGAACACAAAAACTGTTTTCTAGTTCTGAATGTGAAACCTGTCTCTGCCTCAGGAAAACCTGGCAGGGGCTGTATTCTTGTTAATGTGACACCAAAAAGTGAGATGCTAAGAAATCAACAAGCTTAGTGGACCACCTTTCACAACAGAAAGACTAACAGGTTGGGCTCACAGAAAGTGGAACATACAATAACCTGAATACCCAGTTAGTAAATAAATACCTAGATAGCAAAAAAATCAAATTAATAAATACTCAGCTATGTGTTTGGTGCCCTCTTCTGCCGCAAAGCAGAAAAGAAGCTCTTCATGCACAAACAAAAAAGGGAATTTTCAAAACTTAAGAGTTCATTATTTATTTTAACCTGATTTTTGTCCAGCTCACAGTTCTTGTACTCTTGTTCTCCCTGTTCTTGGAATGTAACAATCACAAAACCAACAAATATGTTCATCATAAAGAAAGCAATAATGATGATATAGATGATGAAAAAAATGGAGATCTCCACTCTATAGTTGTATACAGGTCCCACATTCTCGCCATTTGAATCAATGGCTTTGTATAGAAGCCTGAAAAACAAACAAAATTTTATCTTTATTAACATTAAAATGAAAAAGATAGTAAAATATGTAGACTCAGAGGACAGGCTTCAGAAATGGTCTGATGTTCACTTATCTTGTTCTACTTACTGACAGTGCTTGCAAGAATATAGAAACCAGAAGAATCACAGCACACACTCTTACTTTTTTTTTTTCTGAAAGAATTAAGGTAACGACCCAATGGTTGTAGGTTTCATTTATTTGTTTCCCCAAATAAAATTTTTTCAATTGAGGAAATAGCAAGTAGCTGTTAACTCTTCCTAGGTTTCTCTATGAGTGTACTACTGTCCAATTTTTAGGAAAAGGTTTACTAGAAGGCCTAAAACTTTCAAACCAGCATTATTTAAGGGCCATGGACAGATAAGCAGCTAAAACCGTTCCTTCCATTAGAGCTGAGGAGTAGCTCCTTATAGCAAAAGTAGCAAGAAGACTGGGAATCAAACAATGTAAAAAAGGTCACCTTTTCTTACTTTTCCTGAAATACAGGATAAGAGCACAGATTCAGGATAACAGGTTTTTTTTACTTCCTCCCTCTTCATATCATCACTTTAACTGCTTTATTGCCCAAAAATGCCTAGTAAATAATAGTGATTTTTTCTGGAAAATGCAACTCTCTTAGCAATGCTGTGCAAACATGGAGAAGCCACTCACGCTGGCCAGCCTTCAAAGGTGGAGACTGTGAACAGAGCCATCATGGCAGACAGAACATTGTCAAAGTTGAAATCACTGTTTTGCCACACCCTCTCTTTGACCATGGGACTGTCGACATCTCCATCCTTATACACAATGTATATCCCTCTGTGGGAAAGAAACTGTCATTAGTGAAATATGGAACTAACCTCAGAGTTGATCAGTGCACTATTCAAAGCTGATTCTTTTATTGCCTCCTTACATTTGATTGATCTCCTTGCTAACCTGTGTTTTCTGCTGGATTCAAGATGACAACTCCAATCTACACAACCCTAAATGGCCTGACCCATGCCTGCCCATACCCAGTTTAAGTTATTCAGAACATAATGTGCCACACTCTTAGACCAAAGATCTCCTCACCGGCATTCCTCGGGGTTCTGTTTTGCCTCATCAGTGCACTTGTAGAATTTTCCCTACATATAAAAACAAAAAGCAGTGACAAAATGAAGAATAGGCAAAATACATGGTTTTATACTACAATTGGTTCAGGATGGGACCAGCCCAGTTCCAGCAAAAAATCACCACAAATTCAACTCAGCATTGCTTTTCTTGATGCACTTTAAGTTCTGAGTGTCTTACCTTGAACAGCTGCACCCCAATACAAGCAAACATGAATTGCAGCAGAGTTGTAACAATCATGATATTACCAATAGTTCTAATAGCCACAAAGACACATTGAACAACGTGCTGGAAATGAAGAAAAACAAAAATGTTTCAATGCAATTTGTCACAGACTACATACCATAAAAGTCTATTTCTGTATACTTTTTTTAAATTACTATTTTTGTTGTCAATATTATATCTAATACTGTAATTTGACTTGTTTTCTAAATTTCTCTGTAAGTCTGTTGACACAGACCCATCAACATCAACTGGCTAGAAATTACATAGGCACTACAGATAAACAACTAAAATGCACTGACATGCTGGTTCATCACAGCCAAAATCTGCTCTCAGTGGCAGTTCCTCCACACACAAAACTGCTGAACTGTGGGCAGAGCCTGGGCTCTTCAGGCTTAGATATGTTTAAGAATCAGGAACTGATTTCTGTCCTTGCTCTGTGAACTTCTGCAGACAATTTTTTCTTGTGCAAGAATTTTTAACCTGAGGCAGGACTGAAGAAACAGGCCAACGGAAATATAACTTTAAAAGTAAAAATAAACACCTTAAGTCCTTTTGCTCTGTTTATTGCCCTTAGGGGTCTCAAGACTCTTAAAACTCTGAGAATCTTCACGACTGAGATAGCACTTGATCTAGGAGAAAAAGAGTTATAGTGTTATTGTTAAGGTAACTGATTGTGTTAGAGAATAACAATATCATCAAAAATTCCTTGACCATGAAATTTGGGAGAAAAAAAACCTTCCAACTAGAACTCTCAAGATATATATATATACAGGATTTTTTTATTCTTTATTGATTCTTTATTACTATTAGAAGATAGTATAGATCTCATAAATACTATAAGAATCATGTTGATTTCTGGAGCAAATTTAGAATTACCAGCTCAGAAGCTCATCTAAGACTACAGTGGAGCAAAACAGTGCTCAAACTATTTTTCAGTGCTGACAAGCTCTTTTGAAGACACTGTGTAAATCCTGTAAATCGATGAATCCTTCAATTTCCAACTAACTGGAAATCAAAAGATTTCCCATGACTTTAATTCTCACTGTTTCAGTAGCTAGGACTGCATTTTGAGGAAATAAGAGTGAAAGAACACCCTGTGAAGCTGACAGTTTGTGCCATAGGTGTTCTGGTAGAGCAGAGTTCAGGGTGAGCAGCAGCTGCCTGACTCCTGCTCCTGCTCTCTATAAGTCACTCAGGCTTTCACAAATGATTTTCGATGTGGAACAACCAACCAATGAATCAATAAGCACCTTTAGACTCTTCTACTGTGTTTAGCCTGACCCAAACAAAACAAAAAAACCTTTTCACTACCACTTATAGTCCTGATTAAGGTATTACTTCTCCCCCTCAAACACTGTCTAGTTCCATATCCCCACAGGTCAATACTGAAAGACCAAGCTCACAGAATTAGATTGTAGATGTGACAACAACTCGAGAGAAGGGATTTAACCCTCCTGAAGCTCCAGGAATCACCTGCTGTACAATACAGTGTCCTGGAGCTCTTCCTCACCCTCTTGGCAATAGTAGGAAGTAGTAATTTGTTCCCAGCCCATATTAGTAGTGAATTACAACACTCCCCATGCAAAGCAGTGCCTCTTGCCAGCCCCATCCCTGCACTGACACTGCACTCCCACACACCGTGGGGGAACAAAAGGAGCTAAACACTCCTTTCGCTATAGAGCCCCAGAGCAAAAATAAACCATTCACTTTATAAGTATAGTACTTACTGAATCCCAAATGATACCAGAGAAACACCCACAACCAGCAAATCCAGCAAATTAAAATAATTCCTGCAGAAGGACCCTTTATGAAGGAACGCTCCAAAAGCTGTCATCTAAAAATAGAATTGTTACACATTTAGTCTATATTTCAATTTATTCAAATTCACATTTAGGCTGTTTACAAGACACTTGCCTAGCGTGTGAATGCATACAATACTATCTCACTTTCTAAAATCCTTGGAGATATAATGCAATCCCTCTATGTACATTCTATCTTTCATCCAAATCAGAAAAATTCTGTTCAAGCAACATCAACAAATATGCTAACTGTTTCTAATGTCAACAAAGGTTTTATTTTGTGTAACAGATAAGGCTGGGATGACTACACTGAATTAATTTTGCCTTCGTTAGAAAAATTGCTGCAGAAAACCACTTAAGATTTCCATGTTTACTAAACTGCAGGGTCCAGATTCTGACTCCTAGTTATTCATACCATCTTGAGAATTGAAGGAGCTGGAAACAGCTTCAATTCTTGAAGGTACTGCAAACAGCTGAGACTCAAAGCTGGCACAGGAGCAGGACAAGGCTGTCCTAAGGCAGCATTACAAGGCTGTTTACCTTTGGCTCATGGGAGACATGAGTGGGTACCTTGGAATAAACTGGAAAAACCAATAGGTGTTTTGTATAACATGTAATCAAGGGTCCCCAAATTTTACTGTTCTGTGGGGAATATCAAATGTTGCTCTTCCTTTTGGAGTTTCTCTTAATTTTTTGTTTTCTCTCCCTATATTTAGATGAAAGAAGCATACGAAGTGGATTTTGTATGCATCATTTGCAGTTTTCATTAGGAGCCAGTGATAGAGGCTCTATATGGCTTCAGTCTGCATCTGGGCAGATGTTTTTAGATATCACAAAGCTGAATTTGACTCTGAAATCCATGAAGTAGACCTCCTACCACAACAGCAAGTTAAGTACCAGTTAAATGTACAGAGGAACCCAGTTAAACCCTTAGAAGCACAGACTCACCAGCTGACTAGAATACTGCTATGGATTAGGTCTGAAACTAAAAACTCATAACAAAAATAAGGATACCACTGAAAAATACCTTATAGTCATCTCAGTCACATGGATTCTAATTTCTTCAGCCCCAATATCCTCTTAAAAAGGGCCTGAATACTTAGCTATTCCTTGTTTTCCACAGGTAAGAAAACTTGATGCCAGCTAGAGAACATCCAATACTGACTGTGCATTCTAATCCCTTTACTTTCTGCTCTGTTCCTCAAGGTGTAGTGAAGAGATTTTATTTCATTTCTGTTTTATTTTTATAGTAACCCTTGCAGCAGATTCCTACAGCTTTCAAGACTGTTGCACAATGTAGAACAGAGCTGCAGGCAATGGTTATCTTGGTGCCCTGCACCCCTGTTCAGGGTACAGACATTTCCAGCAGGAAAAACCATCACCACCAGTAAAGGCTGTACCTCTGCAAAGGAAAGGTGCATTTTTTTTGAAGGCTTCCTCCCCTTTTTCTCATGTTAAGCCCTCTTTTTGTCATGATCAAAATCCTAAATATTCCTCAATGCCAGAGGAGGAAAAAATACTAAAGCTTTAACCTATGCCATGGTGTGAGAGATATAACAGTTATATTTTAAAATTTCAATTAAATTCTCAGTTCTTTCACTTACAGCTGTACAGATTACAACTAAACTCATTAAAATTGGTGGGAGTTGAACACTAAAATAACCCTGAATATCAAACTTACATCTATCTACAACTACCCATTTACATTGTAGTGTGATGAGAGCTGCACACAATGTTTCATGTAAAGACTCCCACAAAAATTCAGTCAAAAATTGACCTAAAAGTACACGTGAGGTCCATATCTCCCCATCTTCACATGGAGATTCATACTTCAACCACCACAAATCCCAGTGAAAGCATTTGCTAGAACTCTCTGTAGCAAATTTAAATGCTATGTGATTAGCACAAAAGGGTGAGGTTGAAAGCACAAATCCCTGACCCGATCTTTGCTCAGATGTTTTCACCTTCCCCAGATCATCCAAACAGGATGATAAACTGGATCTCAATATCATGTAGGGATTATTTAAGAGAATTCTTAAATGCTTTAAACTGATGTTGCAGCTCTTGTGTTATTCATGTTCTCATTTATCCACTCAACACAGTGTGGTGTGGGAATCCTTGTGTCTGAGAGCAGCAAGATAGAGCACAGGGAGACTCCCCACATGCTGAGAGTTATTCCAGTTTCATGCTTGTTTTTTCACAAGTTTCTTCACTACAGCTGATAACATTGCCTCTGGTTACCCTAATTTTGGTTGCATCTATTTTTTCCTGGAAATTAAAGAACGCTATTGTTACTGCAGGTCTAGTTTTGAGTTTCTCCTTGCAGAACACACTCCTTCTGTACAGCTCGGATACTGTGGGAAGCAGAGCACAAATCCCAGCCCGGAGGACATGGAGAGCTCCAGCCACAAGCAAGCAAAGCCAGAGTCTGAGGCATGTTAGTAAAGCAGGCACTGTATCTGTGTCATGTCCTGACTGTCCACTACATCTGTACAGTACATTTTATTTTCCTTTACAACTGAATGCTCTACAGAGCTTTCTGGAGAAACCAAAGTCAGAAGCATCAACAAATTTTGGGTATGATGTGGCTTCTTGTTTCCTTGCAATATTTTATAATGCCAGATTTTATTTATTTTATTTTATTTTAGCAGCCCAAGACCTAGAGCTTCCTGCTTCCTTTGGATAACTCTTAAGTCGCTCAATGCCAAAATCTTTTGCACTAAGCAGGAATGTTGCTTTTCTTAACACATCCAATTATGCCTCTTTATGCTGGTCTTTATAATTCCTCTGTCTCCTAGAAAAACATAAAAGGAACTGCAGGAGCAGGAGAACCTGCTGCTAAGAGCACGTGGAAGTTTACTTTCTTTTGCCACACATATAATGGTAACATATTTTTATTGCTTCTCAAATTCAGAATTGGGAACTAGTCTGATCTAATGCTACAGCTCTCTTCAATGCTTCATTCTCTTTCAGTTTGGTCTTTCTCTAGCAGCAAAAACCCTGGATATTTATTTTAGCATGTTACAAGTAATAATTGATTCTATAGCAAGCTTCTCACTGCTGAAAATGTGAAACAAGGGGATGAACATTTAGCCTAGGAGAAAATTCACAAGCACAAAAGTAGTCTATTACTTACAGTACAGCTTATCTTGTAAACAGCCCAAATATTGCACCAATTAGTATTAATCAAATTGCATTGTGAAGAGTATGCACAGCAACATGAGCAGAAGCTGGGAGAAGAGATTTTGTTAAGCTTGATCCTCAATTGGAAATGCAAAGTTTATGTACAGATTCTTACAGCAATTTTTAAATGTATAAATCAGGGTTACTCAACCAAAATCTTGTGGTGAATAATCACAGCATGAAACATTTCTGAATCATATGCAAATCTCTTAAAGAATATTTTGCCAATTTCCAATGAAATATTTTATTTCCTTGTCCAGCTTTTGATCCATGTGAACACAATTCTTAGTTATTTGGCTTCTTTACCAAAGTCTTATACACTGAACATCTGAGTAACCCCAATAGATATTCTTAACAATCAGTACACAAACTATACATTGAAATGCCAATTCTTGGCTCATGCATGGGTAATACATTTAAGCAAGCATAATTATGCCTGTCTGTGAATTTAAATGTATGCCCAAGATAAATGCAAAGTATCTTAGTGTATAGATAGATAAATGCAAGATCTCTTGCAAGTCCTATTGCAAGAAAATAGTTATCTATTTTAGCTCTGTGGATATAGTTCAGCAAAATAAATGAGAAATTACATGCTCCCTCCTGATAAGACTGAGTATCTCTTTTGGAAATGCCAGAGCAAGGAGAAGGAAAAGCTCATGCGCAGTGAATTATTTTTCCCTTTTCTGACAACTGTAAGTTTAAAAAGGGTAAAAAATGAATTATTAAACTGATGTAATGATAAAAAATCAGCTTCTTCATGCACCCAATGGTAAAAAAAAATAACCAATCAAAACTATGAGGAACTGTCAAATAAAAAAAAAAAGAAGTCCTCTAGTTTAGAAAAAGTTTAGCTTTGATCGCTTAGAGAAAAGGCGAAGAACACGTCAAGTGCCTTTTCCTGGCAGGTGACACACAAGGAAAATCCTTTTAAACAAGCTTCCTTTAAAAACCTGTTACCTTCAAAATGATCTCAAATGTAAACATACTAGTGAAGACATAATCTGCATACCCTAGGATCTGGAAGGTAAACAAAAAGTTACAAACATTATTGCTAAAGCTGCTTTTGAGCTAACAAGGATCAATTAACAATGCATTACCTTTAACAGGATTTCAACAGTAAAGATGGCTGTGAAAGCATAGTCAAAGTAACCAAGTATCTGCAAGGTATAATACGTGCCACAGTAAGAAATCCATCTCTTAATAATTGTTACAACTTAGACCACACACACAATAATACCTGAATTAATCTAGGTAGATAGATGGAGAATTTAGACAAAGTGTGCAACCATTTTTATTTGCTTAAAAACGTAACAGATGCCACTGTGCTCAGGTATCAAATTTCACCCCTAAATAATTGCCAGGACCCAATAGGCAACAATTTGATTAAATTCACACTTTCCTTTACCAGCTTTCACAGATATTTTCTTCAGCCTTTAGCAGAGATACAGAATCTTAAACAAATAAATACTTCTTAATAATGTCTGTGGTTTTTACCAAAGTATTGCATCACATAACATAAAACTTCAGGGGATGCTCCTAGACTGCTGATTATTCCACATCCTGCTACATTATGTTGTTCCTGTATAGGCTTGTCTAGACTGTCCCAAAGCAAATTAATTAATAACTAAATTACTTAATATCAGCACCACAACACTTTTTCCTTGAAGTGGGAAGATACAGCAGTGGCTCATTTGCAGGAAATTTAAAAGAGCCCACAAGAGTTGCACAGTGGTATGAAATTTCTAAGAGGATTGTGGCTGTGGGACTGACCTCTGCTGTCCACAGGCACACAAAGAGGTATTTCTGTACCACCCCGAGCTCACCCTTTCCAGGTGGGCACATCACTAACACCTAATGCAGTGAACTGCAGGGGGGTGAGACTTTAGTCTCAAGGATCCAGCAATCCACCTAGCCAACAGCTGTGCACAGAAACATCTCGCCTGTGGCTCAGCAACCAACCAAGGGGGAAGGAGAAATAAAATAAAGAAACAAACGCTCAAAGAAATTAGTCATAGTAGATCAAATGAAACAAAACAATTTTCCCCCCATATTCTGTTGAATATCACATCCTTCTGTCCCTTGGCGTAGCTGAAAAAACAGGTAAATATTAAAGCCATTCAACAAAGATTAATCAGTAACCAATTCAGTCTAGACTTAAAATAAAATATTGAAAAGCATTTCAGTTTGTAAACTTCCATTCTGTTGCTGACCTGGCTGGTGAATAGAACATGAACACTCAAGGTAGTAAAAAGAGAATGATGCAGGCCTGGGGCATGTGAGAATACTTACAGCAAGAGGGCAGTGCCTTCCTGAAATCCCTCACACATTCTGTGTCCCAAAACAGAAACAATCTTTTCAGTTACCACCACTCTCCACTTGGATTTTCCTAATGCTCCTCCAGTTACAAATACAATTATCAGCCTTGAAGCCATTTCTGTAATAACAATTTCAGTATTCTCCACCAGCTCTCTTTTCCTTACCCATTAGTGTGATTTATTCATAGGATTACACTGGTCCAGCTTCACAGATATGGGAAGAACACTGCTCTGCTGAATAGTGCATGAAGAGTGCCTTTATGCTTTGGCCTCTTTTTACCTCTGGAGAAAGTTTTAACTTTTTGGTTTTTACTAAAGTTATGTGAAAATGTTCAGGGAATGCCAACAGTCAAAAGAAGACTTTCAGAGGTTGCACCAACTCCAGCAAAAAGTAGAGAGACACAACCCTTACAGACTCAGCAGGCTCACCTTCCTGCAAGATGCAGCAGAGTTTCTCTAACTCTCTATGACAATCTCTACAGATCACTGTGTATCTAAAACAGGAGAGGCCCCAAAGTTCTGTCAAAGCATCCCCAAAGTCCCCATGGGCTCAATACCATCTCAGCTATTTGCTACCTAACCTCAAGCAAACACAGCTCACCATAATGTGACAGTCTGGCTTCACAGCTGATACAAGTGGAAGAGTACTAAAATCTGTGGTCATGAGAGTGGATTTTTTGTTGTTTCTCTGTCTAATAATTGTACATTGGAGTAATAGATAAGTCTTCCACTAGATTAGGAGCTTAAAATGGAGGATTCAGGAAATTTCTGGGGAGAACACAGGTGTTTACTCCCCACATAAACTACAGTGTTATTGTGTAATAGGGATGCTACTGAAATAAATATTTTTACAAACATTTTGCTTCTACAAGTAGGTCTAGAGAAGAATGCAGAAACACTTCCAAAGTTACAGGTTTGTGTCTAGGCTGAAATGGCATTTTTCTCTGAATCAAGGCGAGAGCTGGACATGCTGTAATCCTCCTCTTACATGTGACTTTAGAAAGAAGCAAAATTTGTTTAGTTTCTGATGCAGCCAGTCAGGAATCCAAATATCTTCGTGTCCAAAGTGGAGGTAACTCAAACCCCTTAGAGTGGCCACAAAAGCTTCTCTGAGAAAAGAGGTAATCCCTACACTTACTAAGAGGGATACTCCAAGTGCCCCAAAACCATGTAAGAGAGTCAATAAAGGAGAAAAGAGGACAGGTCAGAGTCTATTCCAAACATGATAAACAGTGAAAATTTTAACTGGCATTTCTAAATCAGCATCAAACACTGGGAGGCAGTAAGAGTGATTCAGGAATTGCACATCAGGTATTCCAGCTGCAAAGTATGAAAAAATATTAAAATTACAGATATTATATTCATATTGAGCATACTTTATCCTGATATATTTATAGCCAAAGGAAAAGCATTATGTAAATAATACACACTTCCAATACTGATGATGTTCCATCAATAAAGTTAATTGTCTTTAAAGATTTATGCTTCTTAAAGCAAAAAGAATACAAATGTATAGCTTGAAAAAGGAAACAGAATGTTTCTTAACATGAAAATTAAAAAGCAGGCACTAGGCCCAAAGAACTGTATCCTGTGAAGGTATATTTATGTTCAGACATAAAAATGAAGGGCTTACATTGTTTCGAAAAGAGTGGCTGCGAATGGGATCTTCTGCTGCTAAGGAAACACTGCTGAGCATGATGAAGACAAGGATGAGATTGGTAAAGATGTGGTGATTGATCAGTCTGTGGCATCCCACTCGAATTCTAAAGAGGAGATACAAAAATACACCATTTTTGCACACAGAATTCAGCAGATGGTTAACATACAACATGTTTTCTGTTACTCTGCCAACCCTGACAGAACAGAGCAACGATCAGCAGTTAGAAGCAATGAAAACGCTGAAGCCACCAGTCTGGTTGCTAAGAAGGGAAATAAATTCCAAAATCCAATTCACTCACGGTGAAGATGCACTTAAAGCAATCTGGGAGGGGTTGGTTTCCAATGGGTTATGAACACTACTACAAAGTCCAGGGTTTGTACCACTGTGCACATACAGACAACATCAAAAGGACCGAGGGAGATAACAAGTCATTCAGATCCCCTGTTTGATTTGATTCTTACTAATGTTGTCAAAATTACTCATTTTGTGAGATGCAGCTTAGGCTGCAGATCTCATTGTGCTACTTAGGACTCAAATCAAATCAGAATCTCTGTGAAGATTTTCTTACAGGATTACAAGCCAAGTGGGTGTTGAAGGCTCCAGAGCTGTCAGATTTCAGCCACATGACAAGAAGTGTAACTGTGCATATGCTTAGAGTCACTGAGCCCAAGGTAATCACAAATACTCCTCTGCACTTTGGTAGAGAAGGTCTGAGACTAAGCTGACAAAAAGGCAGGATCAGGTTCATAACTGACTAACAGTGAATTATCTGAATTCTGCTGAAGTTTCAGAAGGTTCAAGGCTAAAACCTTTTCTCCTGTTATTAAGTAGATGATAGTAGTATAGTATACCTTATTTAGGCAAATTGGTCATTTTAGACTAATATATAGCGTTAGTTGGAGCCAAAAGCAATTTGAAATGTTCAACAAACCTGATGATTTTACATTTACCATATGAAAATTACTAGTTTAAGGAGCTCTCTTTCCCATTTCCAAATTCTGAAGAGCTTCAGGCAATCCATGAAATGAACAAGATACAAACCCAAAACATTTTATCTTCATCATCTTCTAAGCTTGTGATGGCCTCTACCACTGACAGGCAGCTTTCTCCCAAGCCAAGTAAATCTTAAGGACATTTACTGACTAGCCAAGCTTACTGTCTTTAGTGTAGAAGTCCAAATGCTCTGGACTTAAACTTAGTGATGAAAGATTCTACCTCCTCCCCAAACTCCAACTATTACTGTTCTTGATTTTTTGAAATAATTTGTCTTTATCTTTATCTTTGGTGTTTGCTTGAGTCTGGGAAATTCTGTTACCCTAAGCGGAATGTAAAAACCTTGCTCTTACTTTTCTCTTTTTCTGCTTTCTCCTCCACAAAGGTTACTAGGGTTACTAGAAATTCTATCTCAGGCAGAAGATGCTCAGATCTTGTATATGCAGCGACTAACATAGTAAATAGATAATTCACATTAAATTGTACTTTCCAGTCATGTGAGAACTCAGACTGTACGTACAAAAAGCTATTATCTTCAACAGTGGGAAGAAAAATAATATATTTTTCAGGTTCTTTTAATTTACCAAGTCAATCAGAAAATTTTAGGATGAAAGCAAATCTGTTTTCTGTTGAAAATACTAGAGTTCTACTCCTGATCTCTCTGGAAGGAGGTTTGTTACTTCACTGCTAAGCCTTGATGTTCAAAAGCAGTATTTTTCAAAAAGATATTTACGGATTGGTGCTGCTGAAAATGAAGAAGGCACTCCCTTCAGGGATGGGTGTTATCTTCTCCTTCATGTTTAGCTCTGATATTCTGCGGGGACGTGGGCCTGCTGGCACCTCTGGCTCATCCTCCTCATCTTCTTCATCTTCACCTACTTTAAATCAAACATCCTTTTTACTACAAACTAAAAAATATTGTAGTTTTGTTCATAACATTACAAAAGCATAGTTTGTAATAAAACACACATGGCTTATAGCAAATGTATCTTCATAGCATGACTGTAAGAATCTATAAACCAACATGTGAACATCCAAATGGTTGTCAGAAGCTCCTATGCAGGTTGTTGTGCATATATGGGCTGTGCATAAGTGCCCTGAGTGCATTAACAGCCTTGCTGGTGCTGCCCAGCCTCACCTGAGCACTCCTCACCCTCCAAGTTCAGCTCAGCCCCTGACAGTCCACGTCTGCCTGAGCTGAGTGCTGAGCTCTGGGCACTGGGTGAGCACTGTGGGCTCAAAATGCAGGGCACATTTCTGTAACATGCAGAGAGACAATCAGGCAGAACTGATTTTTAGATAAGAATGTTCACTGGGCCAAGAAAAAATTGACCAAGCATCATCAGCCCTGGAATGTCCTTTTTTGCCAAATGTTTTAGAGAAGTTTAGAATTTGCTCTCCCATCCAGATAAGTGTTACCACAACAGTCCTGAGGCTCACAGCATTAACTCTCAAATGCTGCTTGCACTGCCTAGGAAGCTGCAGGGCAAGATAACACTCAGCAGCTTCCAGGCCCATTTGTCCACTGATAACAGAGCACAGCCTCACTGACTTCAAAGGAATTGCTTCAATGTTCAGCAAGAGCAAGTTTAGGATATTTTAGCAAACTAACTTTAATGCGTTTGTCTTCTACCTGGTATTCACATACCTGGTACATCACAGGGTGGGTAGGGATCTTTATCCTCATCCTCTCCTTCTCCATATTCACCAATTGTCACCTACAGCAATGAAAGGGATGCACAGGAAGAAAAAATTTAATATAGGGTACAAACTTCAATAGAAAGCAAGCCAAATAAGCCTTGGAAGTCAGAGAAGCAAGTTGTCTGAAGCAGAGTAACTGGGAACAAAGGAGAGCTGACAGTTTATTAATTATTTTTCAAGCATGATTTTCCTACAGAATCCACATTTTTCTGGCTGTGTAAATCACAGTGAGAATATAACCAACAAGCTTTCATAAAAGCTTAATGTTTGAACATTCTACTAAGAGTTTATCATTCACTTTTCTCATCAGATTTATTAAGCACAATGTTAAGGTATTAAGCAAAATACCTACAGGGATCCTAAAAAAAGTCACATTTTTCTACCATTAACAATTTTGCTCTCTAAGAGTTTCCCTTCTCAGGATATCCTGGAACCAAAATGATTTTCTGGATTAAGAGATACTGTGAGGATGCAAAGCATCAGGACTAAATTTCATTTGCCTGGAAAACATGTAGGGATGATGGATTCATAAAAGAAATTTTACAATGGACAGTAGCCTTGAAAAGCTCTCCCTAGCAAAATTAGTAAAACTGCTTCTTAGGAAAGAGACAAATTTCAGAATAAACACCTTACTATCCTTGGGCTTCTTTTGGTCACCTTCTGGCTTCTCAGTTTTTTTATTTTCCAGACTCTCTTTTCTGCAAAACAAGACAATAACAATTACAAAGTATGCCATGCAAAGACAGACAATTTTAAGTGAACTATACCAATTCTATGAAAAGCTGAAAGCCTTATAGTAAAATATTTTAAATATTTTTTACAGCAGCAAGTGTCAAAGCAATAAAATCTACTGCATTTGAATGCAATGATCCATTTAAAAGATTACGATTTTAAATATCATTCCAGAGGCTAATCCCCAAAAAATTCAATGCATGATCATTACTCCGTTCTAGAGGGATAAACTGTGCCCTTGGACTCATACAAACAACTTTCATTGACTTCAACAGGCTTGCACTGTTTTCAAAAGAAGGTTTTCTACTTGTCTATATAAGGCTTAGAGAACAGATTCCACATGGAGTTGTGCATTGGCAACAACAGATAAATTCTTGTGCTAATTGCACAATAAATCCTACTATTGCAATGTTTAAATATCAGTTGGTTTATCCTTATATTTTTAATTCACCCCAATTACTACCTAAATTTTATCTCAAATCATACTGTTTGGTTATTATTTTAGTGTCTAGAAAAACTCTCTTATTTTTTGCTGAGTCCAGCACATTTAGAAGATGGTAAAGACATTTCATATTTAAAAAATCCTTATGGAACAATTCAGAACCTTCCTCCTTCCCTCTCCTGCTTGTTGAACATGCCCATCTACTTTACCTTGCATTCTTTTTCCTTTCCTTTTCTTCAGCTTCTTCTTTCTGAGCTGTATTTAGACTTTCAGCATCTGCCAAGTTATCCACAGCAATGGCCAAGAAGACATTTAGCAAGATATCTATTTCAAATCATTTTAAGGACATTATGCCTTACTATACTTGTGTGGTTTATTATCAGCATAAACACTGACAATGTGAGAGATATAAAACACATGTTCCCAACCTACAGCATGGAGCTTTGTGATGCTGGAGTGTAGTGCAAACAACACCCATTTAATCAACCAGACTGACACTGGCTCTCAAGTGAGCAGAGATCCATTAGGCTCATGGATTTTAAAACAGCAGAATGCTTGAGATTTTTTGTTTGGTTGTTTGTTTTTTTTTTAAATAAATGGAATTTAACTTCATGCCAGCCAGAGCAAGTTCAAATATAAAATTGTCTAATATACATGAAGACTGTTCAGGCATTTTGAAAAATTCATTTTTATAATGCACTGTCTTCCATGTCTACAACAATCTATATCAAATTCAGTTCTTCAGTCCATACCAGTTAATCACAAATACTGATACAAATACCATATAGTACAGAAAATGCAATGCTTTAGCCCTTTCATCACCTCCTGACCTTTTAAGAACTCCAGAGAATTGCTGTAGTTTGTTTCTACGTGGGGCCAAGGAACTATTTCCAGAACAGTGAAGGCAGGGAAGGGGCATATCTCAGCAGACTTTATCCCAGCTGCCCCAGTCTGTGTCCCCTGGTCCTGCACTGCAGAGCATCCCTGGCTGCACTGTCAGAACTCACAGGGCTGTGCTGAGCATCAGAGGGAGGAACAGAGCATCACTGCCCATGGACAGGCTACAGCCCTGCACAGGCAGAGCAGGCATGGCAAACAGCAGGCACAATAAGGCCATGTTCCCACCGAAGGAAGAAAGAAAACATTCCCTGGCTTCTGCCATGGTGGTGGCTGGAGATGGTCTGGAGATCACTGACTCTCACTCCCTAGCGAATGGGGCACAAGGAAGAGTCTATTTAAAGGACTCAGCACACACCAAGGGCACTTGCCCATGGCTATTTACCTCCTGCCAGACAGATTTTGGTGCCTGGCCCCACGTGGAGATGTCTCCAGTGAGTGTAAAGGATACAGTTCCCACAGATGAAGAGGATAATGAAATATATGCAGACTATCATGCCGGAGGATGATGGACCACCATATGCCATTATGCCATCATACATAACAGCATTCCAGTCTTCACCTGTTAGGATCTAAGAAGCAGATATCTGTAGATTAGGAGTAACTCAGCATCAAAAATGCCTTAGAGAAACACATTTCCTCTGACAACATAATAAGCTAACCATCTGTATGCATAAAGCAATACCATATTCTTTCCATGTTTGTGTTAAAATTCCCATTTAAATAAACACCTCCTGAAAGCTTGGGCTTAACTGTAATAGCTTTTATTTTGAGCTATGCATTTGTATCACTGAACTTCAAAGACAAAAACAATAAAAATTACATTTTAAAAAAATTTTATTGGTCTTGGCATGCCAAAGTAAGAGCCCTGGTTTTCAGTAATGTCACATATGTAGCAATGCCAATAAAGGTCCATCACTTAAAAATCAAGTTAGTAGCTAGGCTATAGGGGCACTTCATATGTTTCTAAGTAATTTCTCAAAAATTATCAGTTCCATCCTGAGAAAACATGTAATACTGACTCTCCTTCCAAGCAATTAAATGACTGTTTAAGAAAATTAAATGCATGCCGTTTTCTGAATTGCATTTTTGGAGAGCTAAGCTTATCCAGCTGATTTTCACTGTTGGTGAGCACCCAGCAGGCTGGTTGCCCCTGAGAGTGTTCTAAAACTGAAGAAAGCCCCATGCCTTTGAAAATGAGGCAGCCTACAACTTGAATAAAATCTAACTCAGCTAAGTTGAAAAGTAGAACCTTAACTTTATACAGGGCCAATGTCAGGTCAAATGTGAATGCTTTTCCCCATAAGGAAATTTCTCGTTAATATTTCCTTATCTTAAAATTAAATTGAAAGATTTTTTGCTTGCTCTGTGCAGCCACCAGATGGGAATTCCACCAAAGAGACAGGAAGTTAATACTGAGGTGAATCCTGCAGCATTTAACTCTCATCTACGATGTCTGAAACCAAATATTGTGGTAAAGTACAAAACCACGTGTGAAAATGGTGGGAAAGCTAAAACCAAATAGCCTAATTTCCAGCATCCAAATTGAGAAAAATTAATTATAAAAAAAGCATCACCAATTAGGGAAAAGTAAACTCTAACTATGGCTCTACCATTTCACAAGTAACAGACAAAGTTTGCCTTAAGATTTGAATAAAACCTGGTCTCTAAAGAAATTAATGCTTATTTTTATATTATAGTAGGTGATATGACTCATCTGTAAATCTGCACTCTTTAAAGGCTCATTATTTTTTCTTGCTTGAGAACAGCTCAACTTTTATACAGCTAATGAAGTTAAAAAATAATTTGATCAAAACAAAAATAACACTCCACCTCTTTTTCTAGCCATGTGTTTGATGGACAAAGGAGATTTAACTCTGTGAAGAAACATGGCAGCTATGTTGCATAGATAGATCAAATAAGATATGAAACAAATGGTACAAATGGTGCAAAGTTACCAGAGTACTGAATTTAATGAGAAGAACGCTACTTAAAGTAACTGAATAAATAGTATTCATGATTTCATTTTCAGGCAACATGATCACTTAAACAGTTTTGTTGATCAAAGGTAAAATGTTTCATACGGGATGAAAGAAAGTTACCTGGAATACAGTTAAAAGGGCTTGTGGAAAATTATCGAAGGTGCTCCGTTTTGTTTGAGTTTCATCAAAATTAAATTTGCCTCCAAACAGCTGCATTCCAAGCAACGAGAAGATTATGATGAAGAGGAAAAGCAGAAGCAACAGTGAAGCAATGGACTTCATTGAGTTTAACAAGGATGCTACCAAGTTGCTCAGGGATGCCCAGTGCCTATAAATTAAAATGCGTGTGTTAACACACACCAAAAAAACCTCAAACAAAACAGTAAAAGAGCAGTGCATGATGAAGTATTACAAAACAATTGCTGATCACTCTTCAGCTATCCTTAGAATTAGCAGTATTAGATAATCTTACCTTGTTACTTTAAAAATACGCAGGAGACGAACACAGCGAAACACTGAAATTCCAAGGGGTGACATAATTTCCAACTCCACCAAAATGGTTTCAACAATGCCACCACAAACAACGAAGCAATCAAAGCGGTTAAAGAGAGAAACAAAATAAGCCTGTAGGCCCAAGCTGTACATCTTTACTAACATTTCACAGGTGAATAAAGCCAGAAGAACTTTATTTGCGATATCTGGAACAAAATATTAAAGAAAAAAGATTCTGAATTGCCTCATAGATTCCATTTTTATTTTAACATATTAGTACTATACTTTCTATATGCATTTTCAGCTTTTTGCTTAAAAAGGAAGTATTGCTTTTTTTATGTTGGACTGTAGTTGATGCTTAAGTGGCAAAAGTTACACAAGGATGTAAAGCTTCCTGCCAGCTATAAACTATTCATCTTTCCAATCTGTTGTGCAGTTCACGGTTCCTCAGCTCACAGCTTGACTCCACACTGTAACTTAAGCAACCAGCCCACTGCATGTTCTGCTGTGCCAGTTACCACTTCCTCCTCATCTTTCAAGCATAGTTTCATGATAAAAGCACAGGTATTTACAATTTAGCACTGTCAGGTCTGTGCTGGTGTGTTACTAAGCTGTGTTACAGCTATGGAAATCGAAGACCACGTTCAGCCATTTCTTGTATCTCCCTTTGGCTGGGCTGAATATCCTTCAGACAGCAAACAACAAAATGGCAAAGTACAAAAGTAGCCACTGATAGAACGCAAATATCCATAGTCAAGACCAGGACAAATAATTTTTGACTGTACCTTGGATCTGGGTCAGCCAGTCAGGTTGATTGTAATGCTCTGATGAGATAGTTAACGTGTTCAAAAAGACCAAGACAATAACAAGCCAATAAAATGTGACAGATTTTACTGCAGCCCTACATTTTCTTCTGTTAAATCGGTTCCAGCGACGCCAGCGTCGACTGAAAGTTCAAATAAAAATAAATTTATTATTATACGGAAAACACGTATGAACTTAAGGAGAGTTTCTTCTGTGTAGAAAACAGTGCAAGCATGTCTGTGTGAGCAGGTGCATTTTCATAAATATGTGTATTATACTTCAATAGCTGTGTAAATTATTACCAGTTGCACACTAGCGACTGCTAATGTGTTATTACTTTTTTGTATTTCCTTAAAGATTTCTAAACGTAAACCACAACATTTGGAGACTCCAATTGCCTGTGACATAATTAGATTAAACTGCATTTAACATTTTATTGAGTAACAAAATATATGTATCTTTCCAAGCCCCATACACTTAATAGCAATAAAGCAAAGTCAGTGAATCAACTCAGAATTTGAATTAAATTCAGTCTGAAAATGTAGGCTTTGAGTTAAACCACACAGAGAATTCTAGCAGGATTAAACAGAAGAGAAATGCTGAGGTCACCTTTTAGAAATCTACCCTATAACATCAGAAATCTTCCTCAGTAACTCCTAGAGAGTTCTACTGATGTGCCCCGAAATTGTGGGAGTGGGCAAATGTTTGTGAAATAAATACGAGTGACAGTAAAGGACAAGTCCAGGCTGTACCTAGATATGGGATGGATTCCCAAGTGAGTATATATCTTTGACTCATAAAACTAGATTTCTCTGCTTCACTTCTGGGAACTGTGTTCAACCATTAACTGAGTTTTCTTTATGCACCTTAAATTTGTACTTGTAGTAATGGAAATCAGTACTGCTTTCAGATATCTGTACGAAGATGCTTCAAGCCTTTGCAGTATTCTAACCAAATAAAGGAAAAATATCCTGTCCTGACCTAAATCAATGTGGTATTCAAGAACATTCTTATCTTGCCAATCCCCTGCTATAAGGTCTGTGTCCATGGCCATCAGCAGGATGGCTCATGCCCTGGGCAGGTTAAACTGACTCTACAGAACATCCTATCATTGAAGTCCATGAGACAAGAATAATAATGTTGAGTCTCTACTTATAAGACTCACAAGCAGGCTCAAACTGTAAAACTCCAAGCTTCTGAAGCCATTTGGAATTTTCTTTCCCCAAAAAGATGTGTGAAACCAGTGACAAAGTATAACCAACCTGCTACATAAATAAATGTGTATGAATAACATAGGCATATGTAAACAGCCTACAGAAATAAAAATTCAAAAAGGAGAATAGCAGTAAGTTTCTCCATTAGACTGATACAAATAAAGGCATGCTCCCAAAGATTAACTTCTGTTTTGACTTGTAGTGCAGCAGGTAGGCGAGCTTGCAATGAAAAGCATTTTCTATTTTGATCCAAAGGCATTTTGACATTACGGTCAAAACAATATCCTTGATAAGTTATGGCTTGACTTACTTTGTGCACAAACACAGAGTACTGACATTGCAGGGGAACATTCCAGAAACTAGAGAGAGGATCAGCCCACAAGAGTGAGAACTGGACCAAGATTTTGCATTTACCTTAGAATGTGATTATAAGAGGAAAATACTGACCTGAACTTGGATTTTGAGATGGTTTGACTAGAAAAAAGGAAAACACATTTTTAAGAATGGGGGGAAAGTAATTAATAAATTCATTTTCTTTAGAATTTTGCATTGGCATTACATACACATAATACAAACTTTTAACAAAATGCATAACGAATGCTGAAATTCCTTTGTCTGTTACTTATTTCCTGATATAGCATTTCTAAAGCCTTACAAATTTTCTTAGTGAAAGAAAGGATATCTCCTTTAAAACTCAGTAAATAAACCCTGAATAAATATACAGAAACTGCCTGGAAGTCATGAAAATCTGAGCAAATAAATAGTAAACACGAAGGGTTATAGAAATATTCCCATACATTCAGGTATTGTCTAAAAAATATATTCTCCAGGCCATGGACAATTTAACAGAAAATATTTCTTTTTTACATGTCATTAGAAACTTCCATCCCTTTCTTATAATTTTAGACAAAAAGTACATTTTATAAAAGCTTTCAGGAAAACACAAGTCCACTGCACCTTGAGGTGAATTGTTTCAGATATTCTTAACCTGAGAATTTTAGGAGCGCTCTAATAATCGGTCTAATATCAAACTCCTGAAAGTGCCATACAAAGCTTGACTATTTGAAAGCCCCTTTGGGGACAGAATGATCCTTTGCACTGCTGAGATGCCAAGGTGGGTACTCAGCACTGGCAACCCTCTGTGCACTCACCACAAACTGCCACAGCACGCCGGGCTCTCCCCTTCCCCGCTGACGTTCTCCGTGTTCACTGACTCCGTCTCGCTGGTGGGCATGCTCGCTGTGGGGACACAAAAGTGCCTTAGACTCATCACCAGGCAAGGCACTGCACAACTGGGATCTCCTGGCCTGTGGCAAGGATGCCTCCAGGTCTACTGAGAGCTTGGAAGATCTGAGGAGTTGGAGATGAAGTCAGACACTTCATCAGTCCTCCTCTCCCACCAAAAGAAAACACACAGAATTGCAGAGTGAATGGTGGCTTTTTTTTTGTGTGAGTCTTTTTTCTTTTCAATATTTCAAGGTTCAATTCACTACAGAATACAAAGTAGAGGAGGTTTGTACAAAGAGTATGCTACCCCAGCAAAGAAATTAACCTAGGCTAGATTCTATGACTTTTCATTTTGAGAAGTGTTGTGTTAACACTTCGGAGGTGCTTATCAGTTGAAGTGCTATTAACAAGCTTGCTGATTCTAAGAAATACCAAACTTCTCCTGAAAGTAGGAACTATCACACCCTGGGGTCACACTGACCACTCCGTGCATTTACTGACATCATGAATTATCAAGGCACAATGCCAGGAAGTAAATGTGGCTGCAAATGCTGTGTGAGCAACAGGCAGGAGTGCTGGGAATGGGAGAATGAGTACTTCAAAGGACAGTGAGAATTACCATTGATAAAATGGGGACAATTAGATTTGCCACACAGAGTGAATTGCTATACATATAGTGGAACATTACTGAGTGGTTAGCAATCGTAGCTAATGGTTTTTCAGACAAAACTCATTTTCAGTTGGGTCATCAGCATTGGTCTTCAAATTAACTGAAATATAGAGGGAGGACACCTTATGTCAAAAAGTGTTAGGAAATGATGAACAGCCAAAGTTCACAGCACTTCCTACAGGAGAGCACTGTTTCCATGTCTGCAAAGCAAGCATGAAAGGAAAACCTCAGGAACAAGAAAAGGGTAAATTAATGTTGCTGGTCTATACAGTAGAAATACCATATAAAGTAGGAAACATAAGAGAGGTGGAAGATGCACTGAAATTACCATAAAACAGCAAGAACAAAAGAAAAACAGCATTCTAAAGGTATTCTGGTGTGTACCTTCCACTGTTTTGATGGTTTGCTTGGTTGGCTTAGTTTGTTTGGTTTGTTTTGTCGGGAAGGCTTTAATTTGGTGTCTGTGCACTGAGAGTACTGAGGAGAGAAGGGCCACCCTCCCAACTTCTGATAGGGAAACTCACTATTTTGGCAGCCTAAAGGATGACATAAATGAGGTTTAAGAATCAGACCCTGAGTTTTCTGATTTGTCTACAAATCAGGTACAATGTTAGAACTGCTAGGAACAGCCTCTCTGCACAGCCTCTCTATTGCCTCAACACCATGAAGATACAGCAGTGGGAAGTGCTGGTTGGGTTTCCATGCCCATCAATCCCATCCAAGCTGGGACACTGACAGCTCTGTGCAGGTCAGGTGCTCAGCTGCTGTCTGCAACAGCTGAGGATCTGTCCCCATAAGCAAGTCACTGTTATAGGAAATGGTTAAACAGAGTGGCATAACAAAGAAAGATCCAAAATGTCCATGCAGGTGTTTGAAACAAAGCACTTCAGGCAGTAAGCACAGCAAAACCTTCTTTCACAAGGTTCTTCCATTCTGATGATTCTTTTAAAATATTACTGTAATTGCTTTACATATTAAAAGTCTCTAGTTAGCACCTGCAAGTGCCTCAATTCTACTAACACGCTTCCCTTTATAAATCAGTCTTAAAATAATCAATTTTGTTAGTCCTGTGACAACTTCACAGCTTACAGTCAGAGACCAAAAGGAATTTAATTCAAAACAAAGAAAAACATCTTTGATATCCAAATTCAGCTATTAAAATTTCAAAGGGTTAAAGAAAAAAAAATCATAAAATTATTTTAAACATAATCTCAGGGCTTCAGAACTAATAAATTTTATTTTAAAATGCCAGGGTCTTTAGCAATAAATACAAAGGGTTTCTCTGTGTTGTAAAGAACTGAACTGGTTGCCTTGTGCCAGGTGACTTAAATGCTGTTAGAAAATACAGCTTTATAGTCACCTAAAGATAAACACTTCAGCACTTGTGATGGGCAACTGCAAAATATGAGTGCAGAAGTCTTATTTCACACACTATTAAGAGCTGCCAGGAAAATACAGCTAGTCCTGCTTCCACAATTATTGCATATGTGCAATGTGTCTCACACTTGTATTTCAAAACTATCAAAAACAAACCAGTACCTAGAAGCTGGTTCTTCAAAAGTGTCACTCAGTATCAAAAAAACTAGATTTAATGTAGGTAATGCAAATAACATGTAAATGTAATTTTAATGTAATGTAAATGTAATCTTAATTCAAGTCTACCCAGACTTGATGTGTTAGCCCCCAGTAAGATATACCAACCCCTTTCAAACAGGGTTGTGTGAAGAAAAACAAAATACAAAGAAAATTATCTTTGTCCCTATTGAAGTGAATGTCAGTTCCGCTAATTATTAAATCCATCAGAATGTCACTGTGTTTCAGACACCACAGGGCTGTTGCTCCATCTCTAATAGTGACTTGCAGGTGCTGTATCACAAACAGAAGAGGAAAGAAGAACCATAGTTCACATTAGAAACTCAGCTGTCATCCTACTGTAATTTACATGTCAAAACTCAAACTCGACAGAAGTACTGAGAAAGGCACCGTGTGGAAGTCCAGCTCCAGCAATGGCAGCAAGTCATCAGGTCTTTAGCCAGAAGGAAACAGCAGCACTGCACGTCCACATCCACTCTGCTAATGCAAGCAACCTGCCAGGTCTCAAAAAGACTCAGTTCCATGGCCACAGCTTCATAAGGGCAGGTGATGGTCATGAGACAAAACCAGCACACAATGAACTTCTGAACGACTGATCTCAGCATGGTCAGCTGTGAGATCTGTAAACTGGCACCCCAGGAGTCAAAGGAAGATGCCAGATTTTCTCTTTTCTTTATTCTCCTTTTGCCCTTATTTTACTGGCATTCTTCTGGAAGGATTATCTAGATTACTAGATCTAATAATCTCTTCAATTAAGGTAACTGGTTTCAAACAAAAGAGTGCTTGCATTAGACAATATAAGCAACCCATACAGCATGCAGCTTAATACTTTCCTGAGTGTATAGAAAACAGGTCAAATACATCAACTACTACATTTTGTTTCTGTGGGTAAGAATAGAACATGAGAAAAACAATCCACTGTGTTCACTATTTAATCTATGGAGTTTGCAGACTTTGGAGCAGGGATTTCAAGCTCCACTCCAGGATGTAACAACTAATGCCCAGCAAGGAGCAAGCCACTGTCTATCAGCAGTGATGTGTCCTAGCCAGCTGGAGTTAGAAGACACAACTTCCATAATCCTGAAACACGACAATTCATTGTCACTGTAGAATGCAGAAGCAGGCTAAATTACAACCTGAATTACTGAACTGTGCTGTCAAGTAGTATTGTTAGAAACATTTTTCTCCAGAATGCATATGATTAAAATTTTAACCTGTTTCAACTTCAACTGTGCCTTTCCAATCCGTGGGCTGGTGTCATTTTCACACTGGTGCACGTTGGGCAGCCTTCTGGTTACATGTGCTGAAGTGAAAGTGTTGGAGAAGTGGAATGATCTGCACAGCTCATCAGTATTGGCTACTGTAGAGAATCTTGGAATTATTTTAAATTGGCAAAATTTGAGATCAGTCTTACAAAAATGTCATCTTCTGTTTGCTAGTAACAGCCAACCAATTCCTTGATCTCCAAAATTTTCCTAATTCTTTCTCAAATTAGTACACGAATTTTCTGAAACCTTTATACCAAATCTTTGAGGTAGTCAAACAGGAAAACAGAGTAAGAGAGTGAAAAAAAAAAATCCCCAAAGTGGCAACATTATAATTGCAAATTTATCTCAAATTTTCCTAAGCCTGCTGCATGCCCAGAAAACACTTCAGAAAGAAGTGGCACTATCTATTCTGACTGTGAAGCTCCTCGGGGTAAATTCAGCTTAAGGAGAGTCTGCTTGGAAGATGTTCTACATGATAGTGTAGCAAGATATGTTTTTTCAGAGTGCAGATTTAATGTTGTTGTAGATCATTCTTATGGGCTCGCTCTTTTTATAGGCAGCCCATGGAAAAGCAGTATAAGGTTGGCTGCATAGCAGTGGAAGGAGAGCAAAATAATCAGGTTTTGTTACAGTAGAATCACTGAAACAACCACTTGTAGCCTGAAGGATGACACTGTGAACCTAGGGAATGCTGCATATTCCACAGACATGTTGTTTTTAATGGAAATAATGGTAGAGGTAATACAAAGAAAACTATTTAGTGTGGTATTTGTAATCCAGAGACAATCTAAGCTTGAACTCCTCAGATCAGCGTAATCACCTCATGAACTCGGAAAGAAATAAATTTAGGCCTTTAATTGGTATTTTGGAAAGACCCCACTCACCAAAGGTATACCTGTCCTGCAAAGCAGAAGAATCCCAGTCAGCACCAGTGAGTTTGGGATGCCTTTGCCTTGCAAGGTCAAGCACCACTAGTGAGACAGCAGCCACTGCCAGAGGTGACAGCAGGTTTCCAGCCAGTGCCAGGCTGCTTCCTGACACACATCAGAACCTGGACCTGCTCATTTAAGGGCTGTGCACATGGTTCAAAGTAAAATTGCAACTGTCTCCTCCCAATTTTTATAAAAAACTATTTCAGCCTGTAAAGCTGTGTGAGCTATCAGACAATATATGTAACAGTTGCACAAAGAATTTCAAGCAGACTCAGTGTTTGTACAAAATGAGTCCATCAGGTCCTAGCAATTTCTGACTTAGAATTCTGCACTCTCTGAAGTAACTGGATGAGAATTTTCAGCCTCAGTCTGGGCCACATTAGTGATTCTTAGGACAGCAAGAAAGCAAGATGTTCAAATAACTTAGTTGCAGCTAAGATTAAAACTAGATCTCCTAACTACTACAACTGGGCTTATGTCAAAACAGTACATTTGTCAGTATTAAAAGAAGGCAGATTTGACAATAACTATCATACTCTAAACCTCCTGTCCATGTCCAATGTGGGTGGGGAAAAACTGAATCAAACAAATTGCAGAAACAAAACCATCAATAACAAGAGGAGATACAGTAAAATCTTGCTGCATTTTGTTAGATTCTACATCATAAGTATTGAAAATAAATAGTAAATATTATCATCATACTGTTCTAAGCTTACACTAAAATCTATTATAAAGCTTGTAAAACACTTCAATTAATTTCTTCACACCTAATTTTGAAATACATTTTTGATCTGGTTTACCTGATTTCTGAAAAAGAAAGCCTGTTCTTCAAGAACAGCCACAGACAAAGACACTTCAGAGGAAATCTGAATGGATGAAACACTCTGCTTTGGGGAGGTAGAGCAGCAGCTCTGTTTCAAACATGCACTTCAAGCAGCAGGAAGGTCTGCATGCACGAGGGTTCCATGCTCCAGAGCTTTATGCCTTGGGTACAGAAATGCAAACAGTCTGTGCTCCCAAAAGCTACCACATCCAATGCAGTATTGGCACAAAGGGAAGTTCAACTGCAAATCCGAACACGTTTTACCATGTTTTTTGGAAGAACGGCCAAAGCAGCTAAGTCTGCTTTTCTTCTTGTCTTCCATTAAGTCAGCCAGTGTAAGCCCTGGGGGAGCACATGTAATCCCAGCAGTGACGCGGGAGGTGGCAGCAGTCGCAACGCAAAAAACAAAAACGTGTCCGTACACACAACACAGGCAAGGTTAGGCAAAACAGACTGACATCACCGGCAGCACGACTGATCGCAGCTAAACCCCTCACCTCTCGTGGATCCTCGCGGTTTTGAGCTAAATTCGCAGTGCTTTGAAGGCAATGGAAGTTTTTTCATTGACTTCAGGATAATCAGCTATTAGTTCATAATAAAGACTTGCAACTTTCACTAAAGGCATGTTTACAATTCCAGTAATTAAAAGTTTTTTGGTTATTCAACAGCATTGAATACCTGCCCATTATCAGCAACAGAGATGTACAAATACATGGAATTCATAAATAAATGACTTAATGACATCTCTGATTAGAAATTTTAAAATGCTGAGGGGGCACTGCAGGAACCTTAACTACAATTTTAAAGGATTATGTGAGAAACTATGAATCACTGGCTTAACTGCCTTAGAAATCTGTACATTTCCTGCCACAGAGATCCTCTGTATCCTAAACCCAGAGCTCTTCTACATCACTGAAGAGCACCACAGTGATCTTCCATTGCCATAAATCAGCAGTAATCTCGATCACCCAGACATTTAGATATTCAAAGCAGGAACACAGTTGCCTAGAAGCCTGAAAATTATTATTCTATCTTGGGACCCAGCTCTACCTCATGCTTACAAGATGGCTCAAGATAAACATCACCAGTATATTTCAACTAAATTTATTTCCTAATAATGTCTCGAATGCAAGGAGGTGGAGCAACCCGGCAACCCTTCCTCCTTTACAGGCTGTTGCAGCTGATATTAAAAATGAAATACTAAGCCATATATTTTAGCCACGTGTACATAAACCCAGCAACACTAGGAGATTGTCTAATCATTGGAAATTTCCATTCAAAACATACATGTCTGCCTGAAATTAAATTCTTGGCGCTTCTCTTAGAACTCTTTTAATTACTTTCCTTCTATTTTCACTCTTCAAGTCTTCTACAACCTTTAACTTAGCCTAAAATTATGCTTAAGTTAACAGTTTAGGCTTAAAAGCTCTTTCAAATTCAGTAACTGTGCAAAGCACTTTTTATCTGTATGACCTCGAAGCTGTCTAAGGAATGCCAGAGCAAATAGGGTTTTTTGCAGCCTATTAAAAACACCCAATTTGAACAGGACAAAAAGGGTTCCTGGGATTTCACCTGCAAACCAAGTCCATTGGCACCACAGCTGACAACACAGTCATCCAACACTCTGTGCAAATTCAGCATCACCTGCAGTTCTGCACAGCAGCCTTGTACAAAGTGTATTCACTCCACAAAATGTGCTATCTTTTACATCTCAGGCTTAGGATTTTATACTGGTATTCAAACCCACAGTTTCTGTACTCCTTCCATACATTAGTAGCAATAACAAAGGGAACTCTGGCTTTTTGCTCTCTTTTAGATAAAAATTCTCTTTGTGCAACACATTTTCCTATAGACATAAATTATTCCTTTCCAGGTGATGCCAGCATTAATATCAACCAACAGGTTGCCTTCCAGCCTCTCATAAAATCAGTGTCCTTACAGTCAGTAACACAGGTCCATACTCCCATGCTCTGCTCTTCTTGTGAACTAAAGGACTAATAAAATTCTGAAACTCAAATATTTTGAAAAAACTACTACTATCTCTGCAATACAGAGATAAGTTTAAAAACAGATACCTCAATATCAAACCACATAATTTTTGCTACTTACTGCACCTGAAAAGTACTGTGACTTAAAAGAATAGTTCACAATAAACTAGCAGCACTAGAAGAAAAGCAATAGTAATAATGCATTATTTCAACGCAGAAAATAATATTCTGAGTTATCTTTGACAAACCATTTGTCCTTATAAATACTCTAAGGTATCTAAATGAACAAATAGCATATAATGTTATAGTATAACATTAATAACAAGGTGCTATATAGCATTAGAATATATAGGGAAATTTGGACTTTAATCTTAGTACTAAATCAGTAACCACAGCCTGAATCCATGTTCTCAGTTATGCGCAGCTCTAAAACTTCTCATGAACATTTTAACTACTTCTATGCAAACATGACAAAGGGGCTAAAATAACTCTGCTAAATTATGAATATAATTTAATATAATGAATATAATGATGAATATAAATTAATAAAATACTGTTGTTACTAGAATTTTCTGATATATAGAAATCAATTATAATTTTTACAGCTGTTACAGTATCATGAAATTAACTTGTTCCTTACGACTCAGGTTAGAAGCACAAGGTCACTACAGCGTAAATTACCTCTCCATAATACCCTACTGTCAAATAAATACATCTCAAGTGATATTTCTCAGTGTCAAGTGAAAATTCCACAAGATTTCATTTCTTGTACACTCAATTAGGACAAGTAGTAAAAAAATATTTTATATTGTTTTCTGAATATCAAAAAAAAAGACCCAGAATGACATTTTCCTACTTCAACAAAAAAATCCTTAGTATTAGCACAAGGTTACTTCTTGACTGTAGCTTTTGCCATATTATTAAGCTCTTAGTATCATTATTAATTCCCTGGCATGCACCTGCAGGAAAACACACCCTAAGGATTTACAATGACACTTAGTGACACGTGGCTTCTCTTCACTAACTTTTTCCAGAACACAAATAAAGCAAAGTTTATAAGTCTCAGTAGTGACTGAATGCAGACAGTGATTTATACATGGACCCCAAGCAGAATTTTACTGTAAGATTCCAAATTATCTTCCATGTCTCAGCATCACCACATTAACAGACAATTGCTCTGCTAAACCAACACTCCTGCAGCCTGGGAATGGGAAAGCACTGACAGGCTGCATTCAGTGCAGTGAAACACCTCCAGAAGGAGTCAAACTGCCCCCACAGAAGTAGAGAGGAAAGAATACGTACTGTTCCTCTTGCCTTCTTCATCAGCCTCTTCATCATTCTCAGGGTCAATGTCTTCTGCCTGGGTAATCCAGTCTAAATATCCTTTCAGATCTTCTTCAAGCTGCTGCTTCTCACGTAGCTTCTGAAAGTCGCCTCGCGCCTTGGCTTTTTCCCTTTCTTTGGAAAATTCTCTATCAAATGCAGATAAAGCAGAAAAAAAACACTGATTGACAAACTCCCCAGCATTTTGATCAAGGTCTTGACATTGCAGATAAAGCAGTGACATAAAAAACACACTGAAGATTTGAGCGTTGCTTTGAAAACAAGGTAGAGGTGCAAAGAAGTCATGGCAAATCCCTACTACATTACATCTCAGCTTTCAGAGCTTTTAAGATTTAATCAAAAATTAAGCAGTATTTTTGACACTTCCCATAAGGGAAAAATCTGTTCCCCCCATTTTTTTACCTGCTCTTCTACGCAGATTTTAAAATTGCTTTTATGCACAAATAGAAACTAACTTGCAATAATGAAGTAATTTCACAGTTAAGCATTAGTTTCAATGAAAAGGAAATTCTGACAGCCAGTTCTAAAAGCCTTCCTCTCCCAGACACAGTTCATTGGCCATGTCCAAACATACAGCATTCCAGAATTCCACTACTGGGCTCTTCCTTAACAATACCACACACAGACTCCTGTACTGTTGGAGATCTGGATGTTTTGCCCTTTTGCTCCCTGTAACAGAATCTACAAGTCCTGTTCTCACAGATCAGAAACAGAATCTTTATATGAAACTCAGCTCTCTATCTCACTGCCCCAGTCTCAAGACAAGGTATTAGCCTGTCTGTCCAGTTCAGTTCATGACTGGGATCAATCCCTGAATTATCATGAATGATAATAAAGAAATAATGCTCTTTGACAAGGAGATTGGGTCAAATAGTCTCCTAAGGTCTTTTTCAACCTGAATTACCCTATAAATCTATGATTCCCTGAATAACATATGACTCAAGACAATTAACAAGTATATTCTCCCACCACAGCATCTACTACACATCTAACATTATTACAACTTTCAGTGTGATCCACAGCTCCAAATGTGTAAACCCCTTTGCTAGAAGCATCAAACACACTCTAATTTATCTGACTATCAATATGCAGAATTGGGGGCAGACAAGTGTCTTCTGGACTGTACTCTAAGTACATACAATTCAGTGTTTAAAGTTAAGCCTGTTCTGACTAACATGTTAGTCCTTGAAGGGTTTGGGTTGTGAGGGACGTCAAAGATCATCTCAGTCCATGTTCTTGCCATGGCAGGGACAACCTCCCACTATCCCAGGTTGCTCCAAGCCCTGTCCAGCCTGGCCCTGGACACTTCCAGGGATTCAGGGGCAACCACAGCACACCTCTGGACAGCCTGTGCCAGGGCCTCACCATCCTCACAGTGAATAATTTCTTCCTAATATCTAATCTAAACTGCCTTCATTCAGTTTTAAGCTGTTTGCCTCTTGCCCTATTGCTACCCACATTAATCTTAAAATAGGGTTTACTTTAAACTTTAAAAAAAATGGCTAGAGTAATTTCATTTACTATGAATTTGCAACTCCTTTATGCATTGGAAAATTTCACTTGAAAATATTTTCTAATTAATACACTCTTAAGGGGAAATTTATTAAAGCACTCAATAATATCCTTTTTCAAGTGGAAAATATTAGAAAATGAGCATAAGACAGAAAAATATTTTAAGAAGATAAAACAATTATCAATAAAAATGCTGGCTAAGAAAACAGCAGAATAACAGAAAGTCTCAGTTTTTCAATATGATATTATAGTTTGGTGACATACATTATTTATTTGGAATTGCAAAGACATAATCTGTCCAGAGGGTTTCTTACTCGTTTTTATTGGCTTTTTTTTTTGGTCTTTAAACATGCCAGAGCAAAAATTTATAGTTCAGAGGACATCAGTAAATTGAAGTCTTAAGCTGTTTACATACAACTATTCAGATGCTGCGGGTTTTTCTAATGTTATGTCGCAGAAGCTACACAGCTTTCTGCTGCAAAAGCTAAGAGGCAGGCACTACATCTTTTACAGCTGAGGACTTCATTCAACAGCATTTCAGTCTGGCACACAGGGATCATCCTGTTCCATCTGATGGCACTGTAATGAAGCTGAAGAATGCTAGTGCTTGCTTTGCATTTGCTCCCCTTCACCTCCCATCCAAGGACGAGGACCTACAAGAGGCCATCTCATCACAAAACTGCCTGTGAATGAGAGAGCTTGAAAGATCTCTCTGAAAGATAATCACTTTTAAAAAAATAGAATAATTTCACAAGTCAGTAAGAAACTGTTTGGGTTATGGAATGCTGGGTTTAAGCTTCTCTCAGAGAGGATTAGAGACTGTCCTTTACACCTGATTGAGGCAACACACTCATGACTCACTTCCCAGAGGCAGTAGCTTTGGAGAAAGAGCTATCATGGCATAGCAGGAAATGAGAAGTAACAAGCCTTGCTGGCTTTTACTAAATATTCATGGCCTTTTTATTAAAGTCCTTCAGGTATTTCTCATTAATTCAATGGATGTGTGACAAGTGAGGGTAAAGTAAAACAAAAGCTGCTGCTATTATGTAGAGTGAAGTGAATGAAATAATTTTTTAATTAATCAGCTGGCAAGGCTGATACTTTGAACAGCACTTCACCCATGGCTGAACCACTCTAACTCTGACTTCACATTAAAACAGCTGCATGCACAGAATTAGACCTAGGTTTTTATACACACAGCTAATTCTGACCTTTCCCTTTAATACTGCACAGAAGTCAGACAGTGCCTTGTTATGGGCTGCTGCAATTTATCAGTAGGGGGAGATGCAAGGGTGCTTATGTCCATAGTGTTTAAAAAATTTAATTTTATTTTTAAAACTTGACTGTAAGGAACTATAACATGCAAGAATACAATTTTCTTCAGGGGAGGGAGGAATCTGGCTCTATGGTTATTTTTTTCTGTCACAGCCACAATGATCAGACATCCTTAGACACATATGTACATAATCCTTTCAATTAAATGCCATGAAATAAGAAAGGAGAATTTAATAGAATTGGAAAGTAATAAGTTTTCTGTTAGCAAAACAAAGGTGCCTCTTTTTTTTGGGCCAAAAAAAAGGTTATCTGAAAAAGTTAATGGGGATGAGAAGAGGGAGAGGTGTTGACTCTTTAAAGCTTCTGACAATAACATTTGGACAAAAAGATATTTGAATATTTAGATACAGATACAGAGACATTGGCTGATCTCCTGGAAGGAGGACTAAGAAGGCTGCCTGTGCAGCATTTCATGGCTGTGGAGTGGGAAGGGTAGGCCCAGGGCAGAAGGGAAAAGCTTTTGGCAATGTAGGCAGGACAGGGACTGATGTGGCCACACTGGTGGCCTGAACTGGCCTCCCTGCCATCAACCCAGCACTCAGACCAGCAGCCTGTGAAGCTGACAGGCTCAGGAAACTGCACATTAATTGCAGTAAGTGGACTTAAGCTCTGTAAATATTTGAATTCTCAAATGCCTGTACTAAGAGCTAACTTCGAAACGCATACTTCATTCTGGTTTGATAAAATGACCTGGAGCTGACATTTGAAAGTATTCTGGGCAGGGGTGCTGCATCACTTACAAAATAAAGCATTTGATTGAGACTAATTTACATAATCTCATTTACTTTTAGTGATAACTAACCTACAGTATAAAATGGAAGGTTTATTTCTGTTGCCCAAAAATTCCCTGTCTCCTTGCAGAAAGATGATCTCATTTCTCTGCTCAGGCACAACACCATCATCATCAATGGTTGTTGAGGCAGAAGCATATAAAATGCAGGGCTTGAATTCATGCTTCAATAGTCTGGGGTAATCATGCCAGATTTTTTGTTCTTCAGCAGAGTGAAATAACTCCTGCTGGTACGCATCAATTGGGAATGGCTTGATGCAACAAGGTGGAAGTGGCAGCAGGGAGTGCCTGCTGGGACTCAATTACATCTCCCTGGTTCTCACACCTTAAATGACAGCCAGGGTCATATTAACCAAAAGCCCCAAGACAATTTGTTGAAATGCTTCTGGTATACTCTCCCTTCTCTGTATATTCCCAGATGTAATAACTAGAGACACCCATTACCAGCCTCCCACAAGCTGAAAGCTTTCCCATGCTAAAGGCCAGATTCATTTCATAAGGGAGCCATTGCAGCACCATGAGTGTTGCTGAAACTCCTGTGCATCTCTAGGCATATGAAACAAATGGGTGCTTTTGATATCTAAGCACAAACCAGGATACAAATCCTTCATTAGCCATATTCCTGCCCTTTTGTGTCACTGCAAATGCAGTGGGAGGGAGAATGAATCTCCTGCAGTACGGAGCTCACTGCACACAGGGTCTGCTAGGTGGAAAGTGTGAAGCTAATTCTGTATGTGGAACTGCCAATCAGACAACAGACTCTCATTTCGGCACAAAGAGTCACATAATAACCAAAATGTACTCACAGGAGTACAGTGCTGGCCACCAGACTTGCAGGAGAGGTTTCACACTGTGATAACCATTCCAACCAACAAATTAGCAGATTCAAGTCAGAGAACTAAAACTACTTCAAGTGTACAGCTAAGCATGAGCAACAGCTCACAGCTGGGTGTAAAGTGTAACAGATGTGGAGAGTCATAAAAAGGGTCAAGAAACATCACATCCTTAATTACAGGAGATTTGTATACATCACATTTGTCACCCCTACTTTCAGGGCAAAAAAAAATCATAGGCTGAACACTAGAACTATTTCTGTAGGACAAAAAATACATCCTAGCAGGATGTATTCCTAGCAGGAATTTTCCTTGAGCAAGGAGTCTTGGGCTCTTGATGGGGAAATGCAAGCTGGTATTACCTCCCCACGGCTATCTCTATGCAGTTCATTAGCAATTCACAAAATGTGCATTCAACAGCTCCAGCACCAGCTCTGTGGAGCAAAAGAGCCTAGACAGCCTTACTGTGCCAGAGTGCACATGAGTGCTACAGGAGCAGCCAGATAGCAAACCACTGGACAGAGCAACAAAACTGAGATCTGACGTTTCAGACCAATATTAGATCTGCATATTAAGATGTGCCACTCCTGTCCTGGGTCAAGACCCATTTGGCTGAGGACACACTGGATCTCTTGGAAGAAGGGGCAGTTCTGAGCACAGAACCAAACCCTGCCATCACCTGAACCATCAGGACATGTCCCCTCTACAGAGTTTCTGGAACTGGTTTGTTCCCTGCCAGGAGCTCACCAGCAAGCACCTCACAGGACTAATCCCTTAGAAACCTTGGTTAGAAACCTTGGTGGGTGTAAGTTCAGAAGGACTGAAATAAAATCAGTTCCCTCCAAGTTCTTATTCAAGAGTACAGAACTATCCCCACTGACTGCAGTGGTTTCTGTCTAAAGCAGACAGTTAGTTACTGCTGTATACAGCTGAAAGTATTTGCTGATTAATTACTGTTAGTATATTCAATTGATCAGTCAAGAACAACATTTCCTTGGTTTGTATCTATTTGTGTCTGAGTTTCACCTTCCCCAGGACACAGAAATTAAGAGCCTGCTTCAGCTTATAGCTTCCTGAGAGCTACAGCTGGAGTCCCCCTTCCTTGATTTCAATGTATATTCAGTTTATCTAGGGGAAGGACTTAGATTTTCAGTAATAATTTTTATCCTACATTTTTCACTAGACCTTCCTGCTGCTGTGAAAAGGAACACTGTCAAAGCCAGTTCATTTTCTTTTTGCTGAAAGGCTATAGATGATAGTTCACTGCCTTTTTCCATTTGGTGCATCATTATTCAAATGTCTTTTTCTATGATTTTTCCCATATATACTGTAGAAAAGAGTTCTTAGGTGTATAAGCTTATCTGCACCAACATATTTTATAGGACATTAATTGACAGATATTGCTGTGAGATTAGGGTGGATGAGTACATTTTAGAATCCCTATGTATATACACTGCAAATATTACTGGGGGAAAGAAATTGAAAAAATTAACATTCACTTAGTAACCTGCAAGATCACAAGTCGGAGGATGTAAGGACATATCAAAGCTTATATTTTGGTGTCCTTTTGCAAGGCAATAAATTCAACTTATAGATTTGTTTAAGTGTGTTTGAAAGGTTTTATTTGTTCCCATGGCTACCCAAAGAAGTACTAATGCCTTGAGCAGAAAATGCTGTCAGCAGAACTTACCCCTTAATGATAAGGACTATCTTCAGAAATAGATTATCATGCATCATTAAAAGCCATGCCTCTTGGTAAATAAGTTAGGAAGCTTTATAATTTATTATTTCCTCTGTTCTTAGCAAACCAGTTTAATACACGCTGAATTACTGACATGTCTATTTTATTTTTTTTTATTTTAAATTTTAACACTTTCAGGATGGATGAGCATCCTCCATCTTTATTTGTAAACTTTATAATAACCTTAACCTTATAATTTCTAACTTCACTTTCAATTTCAGCTCACTCTCTTGCACCAATAGCCATGGTATGCTCTGGTTTTTACACTGGAATATTTGGAGGAGGCCTGTCCTGAGCTCCCAATTTCTGTGCCTAGTATTTCATGCCTTCAGAGAATTTACTTTTAGACTAACATGAATACTTCTAGTGTCTAATACAAAGTAAAAATTAGAGTATTTTGAAAAAGCTGAATTAACTCAAGCCTATGAATTCTCTCCATCCTTGTTATTCATTGGAATACTTAAGAAGCAATCACCACAGTCAGCTTCCATGCAGAAATTACAATAGTTACCACATGCAGATTCCATATTCACATTGTTTCTATTCATTTGCACAACTGATATTAAAAATATGAACTCTATTTTTAAGAATGTCACGTTCTGCAGGCAAGACTGACATGGACCACCAGGAAATACTCACCTTCAGAGAAGAGCTAGATGTAAAACAAAAGATCTGCCAAATCACTGTTCTCATCCATTTTACAGTATCTAAATACATCAAACATGCAGTGCACAAGAGGCATTACAGAAATACACAGGGGCAGATGGTCACAGAATAACAAAGGAGTGCAAAGAGTACAACTGAATATTTTAAAACCACAAACAGATCAAAACAGCAAACAGATTTAAATGTACACAGCATAACTTGATATACAGGAAGCAACACTTTCATACAGAAAAGGTATTAGGCATTCAGATTCCACTTTCAAAATCTGTATGCAAAGCCATGCTTTTCAAGTAAGTCAGCGTAATTTTTACATTCTTGACATTTGATTGGTTTAGTGAAATTTATCTGTAGATTTATCACAAACCAAGTTTCATGTTATGGTTTGAAGAATATAAAATATAAAGGCTAATAAATTTTAAATAAAAACAAAAAAAAAAGTCTTACATATTCAATGCCTGGCTCGGAATGAAAAATATTAACTTTCAACTAAGAAACACAAAAACATCCATTGGATTTTAGTAGTACATCAATTTTATCCATAAAATTTAGACTAGACCAGTAGGTCTAAACAAAGTATGGGGCAAATTATTTATATGCAACTGTCATATGCTGATCAAGATAAATCAGAGCAACAGTATTCCACACTGGCCCTTGTATGTCAGAGTTGCAAACAAGTATGGCAGGACATTCTCTTCACTTCTGTACCAAACATCAGTTTGCCATGATAAGTATCTTTTAGGAGTATTCCCTTTGACTTTCTCCTTCCACTTTCAATGTCAGTCCTTGGTGATATTTACACATCATTTGTCTCAGTTCTCTAGTGTCATCTTCTTCAGAAAGAAAACAAAAAATGGGAGTTTTAGGAAGGTTCTTTCATGTATTTAGGGCAAACATGGATTCAGACAATTCATCAAGCACCCTGAGCACTCAATTGACCCTGGCTGACACTATGGCAGAAAAATTAATTCAGCAATTAATAGCTTAATGAATTTAAGGAGAGTTCACATCCCACTTGTCACTGCCCTTTCTGTGCATTGGAAATCCAAGGGAAGCCAGCAAGGGTTCTGAGGAGCATTAGAGCTCTGTGGGTCATACAATAACTACAGATCAGTGGTGATTTCTTGTCTGCAGAAAGGAACCCAAGGACAAGGGGACACCTCCTCACTGGATTGGAATGGCAGCTAAAAACTACTCCATATTCCAAAAAATATACGTACCATAGTGTTGCAAAACTCATATAGCATGTTAAATGTATTAAATCAAACACTAAACTGATTCACAAGATTATCTCAATTTCCATGACTTCAGGAAAAGCATTAACACATACAACAAAACACCAAATTTGGTGTCACTTTCCTTTTTTTTTTAAACAACAGAAAAATCTGGAACCAATAACAATTTGAGTCATGGGAGGAAAAACAGGAATATTCATTATCTGTTACCAGACACCTTCACAGGACAGGAAAAAACTAATTGGTGCTTACACCATTCTTAAGGGCCAGAGAAGGAAATGTGAGAGCTTGATCTTCTAATGACTTCAGAGGTAAGTCAGTCACACAGCAATGTTAGGTAACAGCATCAAAGGAAGAAATAAATTACTCTGTAACTACTCTCATTTATCTGTCCTTCTCTTTCTTATTTCATTTTCCAGCCCGGTTACATGCCAGGCCCTTAGTTTTGCAAAAATTTACACATTTGTCCTTGGATAAAACAAAGCTGATTAGACTGTGTAAATCAGAATTTACAGGATAGGTCTTGGAAGGAAGAAATCAAACCTGAAAATCAGCAGTGTGGTTTTGGCACTACCATTTTGATTTTAAACATTTGCTTTGTAAAGCAACTCTGACAGTAAAGTAAAACTATGTTTTCCCTAGTTTCCTGTGTGCAACAGTAATCTACCATGGATAAATGACTCAAGATTTTAAAAAAGCACCTTGTGAACGCACTTATCAGCTAAAAATGCTCTTGTAACATAGTTACATCAACACCTGGAAATTTTGTTTGCTTATCTGATTTCCAGGAATATAATAAAGCAATATTGTTTCTTTCAGGCACAATGGATATGATGTGGCAAACCATGAATAGGGCTGCCCACACTATCAGCATCCAGACACCATCAGCTGCAGTGTCAGGCTGCTTTCCAGGCAAGAGAAATTTTTCTGTTGGCTAACAAAGATGGCACAACTTGCCTGAGACTGCCAGAACAATCCTGTTTGCTGTATAACTAAAAACTAATACATACACCCATAATGATTTCCTTCTCAGCATTCAAATGCTAGCTGGATCTTTCATATATTTATCCAAAAATTTCTTTACCACAAACTGGAGTTTCCCCAGCTCAAGTGTACTAGAAATCAGGAAATGGTAAAGGAAATAGGGTTGTAACCTCAAGTAAGGAGTTCTTTTTGTAAAAAGAAAAGCTGGCAAACTCTTGCCATAAACTACAGTTTTGATGCACATTACACATCTAGAACTGACATGACTTTAGTTCTTGGCTGGAGCCTGGAGAGCAACAAAAAGCTGTGACAACATCCCACTGATGACTATATTAAATTCATACTTCATTATTGATAAATAGATCAGTTCCTGGTGCAGGTTGTCAACAGCAGTTCACAGCTCTACAGCCCAGGAACCACTGAACACTCTGTCAGGGTAGTGCAGCCTCACTCTCTGTAAGACAAATCTTGAAGCACTTATTATAACTATTTTGCAATATTTTGAGCAAAACATTTGACTGGTAAACCTCAATAACACCCCAATTACTTTGTGACTATTTGGAGAAAAACAAAAGTTGGTCTTTCAGGAAAAGACACTTGTATATAACAACAGGGGAGAATATTTGTACAGGTGCATCACCCACCTCTGTGCACAAAATCTTTCTCCCTGCAGGAATATTATAGAATAAGGAGATTAGTGGCTCATTTAATGAATATTTTTGGCAAGCATGGTGAAGGTGATGTCAAGACAGATGCAGGCACTCGAATCACACAGTTCAGTCCAAAGAGCAAACACTGGTAGGATGACATAAGAATCTCAAGTGCATGCAAAAAAGCCATTGCTGAGCAGCTGGAGTAAATGCAGAGGCCATCTTACAAGTAGCAGTAGCATACACAAGGTTAACTCAACTGCTTACCCACTAAGTACACCAAGAACCAGGTTAAGTACGAAAAATGAGCCAAGGATGATAAGACTAACAAAATAGATCCATGGCCACTCACATCCTATTGCATCATTTACCTGTAAAACGCAAGGAAATAAGTTATGATTCAGTCATTCATTAAACAGCAGAGTCCTTTTTGCAGCTGCCAGATCACGGAGGTTTGACACAAAGTTCATGGCTTATCTAGATCTTAGAAAAATGAATGAACAATTGTTAAAATTTACTTACCCAAATTTTGTTGTGGATGTGATACCTTAGAGGATTAATTGAAATAACATCTAAATGAGTGCATGAGAATTGTTAGTCTTTTTTATAACTTTGCCAAAAGGACATGAAGAATATGTACTGACAGGTCTAAACTCCAATTTTGGTGTTTGTATGTTATTTATATGAGAGCTATAAGAAAATTTCTGGTGTTCTAATTAGAGGAGGAAGCAACAGAGATTTATTAAAAGATGTCATCCCAACTGAAATCTCACCTGTATGAGATAACCTGTGTGTTCATGGCAACTGAATTCAGGACTCTGCCTTCATGATGAAAAAGGTGTATGCTTACCCGCTCAATACACCAAGAACAAGATTTAGTACGAAAAATGACCCAAAGATGACGAGACTGACAAAATACACCCATGGCAATTCAAATCCCATTGCATCATTCATCTGCAAGAAATAAGATGATCTTATAGAGTAGGTCACTGTATTAACAGCAATGAAGAGTCAGAGAGAGGAGAATTTGATCATTCAGGTTAGATTACATTCTATGCATTCCTTTGGTAATCAAAGAAAAACAATGAGAGCAAGAAGGCAATGGCAACATTCACTTGGCATTTCTAACACACACACCCTAAAACAAAATGCTGAGTGAACCTAGCATTTGGATCAGAAATAATATCAAACATAACGGGAGCACTGCAACAGTTCTGGTCTTTAAACCTGAGAACATGAACCAAGTTTCAGATCTCCAATTAAGATGATGATCACTAAGTACACTGAAATATTAGGATTTTTAGTTCATATGTATCCTATCTACATGAATGATCATTTGAGAAAATAAACAATGTCTACCTCAACTGTACAAACAATATTATTTTTTGTAACATGGAACTCCAACAGTTTTTTCCTGAAATACACCAGTCAAATCCAGTCAGACATTTTAAATCAATTCAAAAAGAAATAAATGAGAATGAATTTCTGTAAAAACATGAACACAATTTTATGAAAATGAAAAATGAAAACAAATTTTTGAAACACAATGGAAACATTCCAGGAAAACTTCCAAACATAAATTACATACAGATCAAGGCTGAATGAAATTTAAAAAGTTGTTGCTGATTATTGTTTTTTTAAGTGAGGTTGAGGCAACTGAGCTTTCAATACACTTCTTACAGACTCACACAAGGTTTTCCATAAAGAACTCTTCCACTTCCTATTCTTAGCCAGCTCAATATACCTATCAAAGGATGAACTTGTGAAACATACCTATGGAGATATAAAAGGCCTATTGAGAAAAACAGATATTTTAAAATGGGGAAGTTTGGTTTTGTGTGTAGGATTCAGGTGCAAAAAGACATTTTGATAAGTCACAAAAATAATTCTGACATTAAGCTTCTTGAAAATGGCTCTTCTTGAAGAGGAATTATACTGGCTTTTTTGTTTATACTGACAAGTTTGCATAAGATTCTTCTTAAGATGTTTTACAGCCATGGAAATTCAGCAGACAATGACATTACATATGGCATTGTAGAAAAACTCAGTTGCAATTCTTTTTTCTCTTCTGCAAATACTGTTGTTTGCTGTATCTAAAATTTGTGATTAGGTTTTGAGCTCCATTGACAGTCAGGTTTGACTCCTCTCCTTAACATCTCTGTTGGAATAGAACTACTAAACATGGGAACAAACATTTTTCAAAATTACTTCTTTTATTTTTTCCTCTGTCTTTTAATTATACATCAATCTCAGGTTCTGCAAAGGGGCCCTTGCAGAAGTTCAGAGTGAAGACATAAATTCATCTGCTATTGGTAACAACATTTTCCTGCTACGTATCATTTTGAAAAACCTGAGAGATTAATATTTCCAATTTTATTTTGAGCAGAGCTCAAAAAACAGAGCTCTGGAAATCACTGCAATACAACTCCATACTCTGCTTTTGCTCACAAAGAGCATTTTCAAGCAGCCAGGCACTCTGTGAACTTAGTAATGCAGGAGCAAAGCTGAAATTCTCATGTTCTGTCATAAAGGCTCTATTAGCATGAGCAACTGTGATTTGCATTCACTTTATAAGGTGCAACACATAAAGAAAACGTTTCTCATTTACGCAGTTGGATTTTAAGCCCAATGTTTCAGGTTAATCTATCTAGCACTAATGCCTTGTGGAGCACAGCTAACCTGTACAAGTAGAGATGCTTCAGTTTGAGCAGATGCTGAACTATTTCAAAGGCATTCCACAACTCAGGAACACCTGAACCTAGCAGAACACCTTGGGCCTAATCTAAGACTGAACTCCTAAAAACAACAGCCTGACACTGCACTACTCAGCAACTTTACTATTTAACTCTAGACAGAATTAAACTCTAATGAAGTAATGCATTGTAATTTCTATTCATGAAGTAATATTTCAGATTGCATTAATACCAAAGATCAAAGTATAAAAAGAAGTCCTTTCCTTTTGGAAAAGTTTGCTGCTCATTCCATGCATGTCAAATGGCATTTTCCATAACTTCCAATTAAAGAAAGATTAAAGGAGTCGATTTGCCTTCTGATTAAAAACTGAGACAGAGCTTGGGTAATATCTGAGAACAGGAAAATCTCCATCCTCAAAACCAAGATATATTCCTTTGAAGGGATTAATGCTGACTTCTCACCCAAAGTGCAGAATAAGGAGTTAAAGTCATAAATTCCAGATGCACTAAAGCAACACCAGGAATTCAAGGAGATTTCACATCTGAAACCCTCAGCAAATTGTCTTGCAAGAATCCCCTGCCCTGTGGCTCAGGGATGCACTGTACCAAAGGAGGTGTCATACTTAGTGGCTCTCAATGGACTTGTTCAGTCTCTTTTTGAGGCCATGAGGCTTTTAGCCTTCATAACACCTATTGCCAGGACACCACCAAGCACCATCCTTCTTGCCCTTTGTCTTTTCAAAGATATAGTCCACCTTTTTGAATTTCAGTTCTCAGTAGTTTGTCCATCACATCAGCCAGAGGACAGATGAGATAATGGACAATATCAAGGACAAAGTATTTTTCAACTCCCTAAATTCTGTTTCACCCTAACAGTAGATGTGTACTATGCATTATTTGTTTGGCTTTTTATATTTAAAGGGATATGTTAGTGAGTCTTCAGTCTTGAAGAATTATCTTGAGCTGATTGGACAAACTTGGTAAGCCTGAAACTGCCTCAAGTGGCATTTGGATGAATTATCCTGTGAGCTGTGCTGTAGGTGGAGTCAACTATCATTACAACACAGCACAAATAGAGACCAAGACTGAAGTGAAACAGGGAAAAAGTTTACAGCAGATAGAACCCTTAGTATTACATAGCAGCAGATGGCAAACTTCAATCTAAAACATCAATTAGAAATCATTAAAATCTCATTTATCCCTATCTGTGGTAACTGTGAGAAAAATCCTCATAGGCAACTGTATGCAAATCAAGGTCTTGCTTTTCTGTACACCTGGTATTCTTTTATGGAAAATTGTTGCAAACTCAATTTGCAATTAATCTAAGCTCTAACTGGGCCTAATGATTTTAAAAAAACCTCTAATTCTGCATTTGTACCATTACAGATACAATGCCCTGATGCAGGAACCTATTTTGACTTTTCACAATGTTTCTAACCCTCTAAAATTTGTTTTAAGTTTCTTAGCTTCCTTAGGTTTTGATCTTGCCTTCCTCTTTTCATAACATTCCAACAGACACACAGCAGGTGGGTTTGCTTAGTGCTACCTGTAATCTGCCTCAGCATCTTAAGAATTGTTCAGACTGACAAACTCAGTCTCTTGACAGGTGTAAAAATCCGACAGACATCATTATTTTGTGAAGTAGGACTAACCCTGCATTCTTTGAAGCACACAAGAGAGGTTCACAAAACCCCAGATCAGGCTATTTATTCTACTCAGTGCAGAGAACACCAGAGAGCTTTTCAAAGCTGCCTGGCTTCAAAGGTTTTGTCCTGAGATATTCTTGGCTGAAGTGGAGTCAAGTTAAAGCTGACTTCAAACAGGCTGTGCTTGAAGCATAGCAACCTCCACATCTTGGTTTATAAAGACATGGAATTTTATATTGGATCTTATCTGAGGTCTGGAGTCAGAGTACAGATTTCCCTGACACTCTCCTGTTGAGTTGGACAGACTCAACTTTGTTGGGCTGCTGACACAGAATGGAGATGCACTGGTGGGGTGTGCACTGAGACCACTCTTTGCTAAGCCTTTCAGCTCAGCAACAATTGGAAAATGAGAATTCCATGGCTCAGGCATCAAGGTAGGCCTAAAGAGATCCCATAGAGAAGTGTAAAACTGTCACAGTACCCAGAGAGCCTCATAACTGCTTCATCAGCTCTTAGATTTGGCCTCTGTTTTCTGTATGCAAACAACTGTACAATTGCATACAGGACACACATAAGTGATCCTCTCGGGTTAAACCTCAACTTGGAAGACACTGCTTCAGCGTAATGAATTTGCTGTGATCAGTCTGAACAGACCTCATTTTCTTCCTTCTCTTGGTTTTATCCATATTTAGCAAATCAAGTGTAAAATTTTGGTACTCACATAAAGCATTTACTCTTCAAAACATGATTGCCTACAAATTTTCACTATGATTGTTTTGAAATGAGTTTAGATGCAGGTCTTTTTTTCATTCAGATACTTTGTATTGTATCTAATGCTATTTTTGCTAATTCCTGTTAGTGGCATTCCATTAATCAGCTTAATGTCTTTAAGTGGGAGGAGGGGCTGGGCAGAAATCAAGTAATTGTTCTAAGGAAAGCCAAGATGTCAAATGTGACTGCTAAGAAATTGTTTTCTCTTTTTCAGATATCTCTCCCTGCTTGAATCTGCACAGCAGATGGACAGAACCATAACAAAATGAAGGGTACTCCCTCTAAAAAACAATATTCCAGGTATAACAAAATCCAATTGTTTGTCTCCTTTCATGGATTGCAGTATGTTATTTCAGATAAGCACTTTGTTAGTGCTTCTACCTATTTATCTATAATGCCCAAACTAATTTCACAAAATAAATTTATAAAACCTATGCATAGATTTGTTTTTTTAAATCTAATGGCTCAGAAATGCTATTAAGTAACTAATGTGATGAACAATGTGTGTATTTTTTTAAATAGTTTGCTACCATGTATGAAAATGAACAAAGTTATAGTATCAACACAGATACATATGGAACACCTTTTTCTTTTTGAATCTTCTATGCCACCAATATATGTATCATATAACATTACGTAACAATTGGATGTGTTTAATATTTTCCACATGCTGGATACAAGAAAAATGCAAGTACAATAGCATTTACTATTCAGATAAATGATGTAAAATCATTACCTTAGTTTATGTAGTGAGAACAAGCAAAGCCTCAATACTCAAGGAAGATCTAAATTTATCTACTAAACTGCTATCCTGAGACAGACTGGGAACTAGGGTTGTTATAAATAATTGTTGCTTCTTGGGGCAAAGTTTTTGGAGGAAACTCTAGCTGATGGACTAGTGGAGTTTTTAGCACCACCTCAAGTTTAGCCTCTATTTCCAATCCAGTTTCTACCCAGTTTAATTTAAAATTTCTGGGGAGAAATAATAAGTTCTTCTTAGTATTTGCAATGATCTGTGACAAGAAATTAGTTCCACACTTTGACTGCAGTACAGGTCAGCAGTCAGCTGAGGCTGAGATACCAGATATCTTGTCAAAGTCAATCAAGTTCACCTCATGGGAAAGATATTTCCCTGTGAGTTAGTTTAAAATCCTCCTCGGCTGGGGTCTTGGATGATAAGATGCTAATTGGAAAAAAAATTATACTGTACCATATATTATGGAAAAAAATATGCATAGATATATCTCATATCCCTTTTGATACTAATTCAAACTCTTAATCTGTATATTCCTTGGCTTGGTAGCTCTGTTTGCGAGTCTGAATTTGATCATTCCCTTTTCTCTCTGAAATTAAGTCTTGTCTCTTAACAATCCAAAATTGAATGATTTGGAGCTTTTAATAACTAGAGAGCCTAAAGAGGCAATTTTTCCAAATCATTACCTAAAAGGCAGGAGGGTTCAGACTAATTTTAACATGAAACTGGATTCAAGTAGTTAACACCCAAATTGAAAAAAATTCTGCATGCAATCCCTGGCTCTTTAGGGAGATTTACGCAGTATATGAATGCTGTCTTCCAAAATTTCTGTCGCTCTTTCTCCAGCTGTACATCATGTGTTAACTTTCTGCCTATGTAGTCATCGAGGGCTAGGAGCTCTGTGCATGCAGCACATCGATGCCTTTGGGGATGAGCTGACTTGTTTCACTCCAGAGCCTCCCTCAGATGACCTGTGAGTGGTGCTGAGCAATGCTAACAGGACAGCATTAAGCTTTCCTTAGGTATAAAAGAGAAAAAGGCAGAAATAAGCATTTTCTAAGATTTTTCAGCATGTTTCCTCACAATTTTTAACATCACTAAATATTTGCAACTGATTTACAAATGGAAAAAAGCTGCCAAGCATTCTTTGACTTTTCTCAGACAGTAAGCTGAAATTGATTGCTGACAAGTATTGTTTGGATGCAGGAATTTGCCTTCCCTTTCTGCAGGTGGAATGGGACTAATATTATGGCTTAAATCACTCTAAGTAGTTGATTCCCATTAGCTTACTAAATCCTTCAATTCAAAGCTCTGGAATATTATAGCTTATTTGACTCTTGATCACATTTTTGAAAGATATTTTTAGGCAACTCCTTGTCAGCACTCTGATGACAGTTTTGATAATACTTGAAACATATTTTGCAGGGTTTTGTATATAGCCCAATAATACATTTTGTGCAGGAGTTAAGGGGTTTTCTTGTATGATATGTATTTGTAAAACATTTGCTTGTGTTTAGGAAATATCTTTGGCTGCACATCAGCTGGTTTCAAGTACACTGTATCTGAGTTTGTCCTTAAAGATCCTTGAAAAGAAGAATTCTGAAAAGTGTAAGGAGTAGAGACTGAGCTCCTGACCTGACTTGATTGACATTAAAGCATTGGCTGTGCAGACACTTATGTAAAAGTGCATGTAGACATACACAAGAGTGCAGTGCAGCCTAAACAGTCTGTGTTACAGAAATAATGGATTTTTCTCAGATGTTCTAAGATCTTCAAGGAGTATATCAGGCAATATATAGCTCAATTGCTAAAACAGGAGACAGCTTCCTAAGTGCACCCTTTTTTGTTATAAAAGCAGAGGAATTATGAATAAAGTATTTATTTGATGATAATATATGTTATTAGCAAAAAGTAGTAACAGACAGTTTTTAAAAGTTGATATATCAGTAAAGGGTATATTTAAAAAAAACTTGACATCCCTTTTCTTAAACCTTAGATGAGTTTTAGGTATATTTTAGATTGCCTAGACATTTCAAGTAATGGAGTATTTTAGACAAGAATCCTTTTGAGAATATCTTGTTAACATATCAGTTGGTGTATTAACAGGCAAAACCATGTAAGTCACCAGTGTATCATTATTCAGCAATTTTAGCTCGAGTGCTTCAATCTCAGAGATCTCAAGATCAATGCTAGACAGGTGTTAGAGAACTGAGGAGCTGCAAATACTGGAGTTAGTAATGCAGCATCTGTCCACAAAAGTAACCTAGTAAAATTCAGTAGCCATTAATACATTTGCCCCATCTTTGAACCAACTGTGCTAGCAACCTATCCCATTAAATAGTTTGTTTCTCAGAGGCCCCATCTCCCATTCAAGCTGCAGTTGGATTATTCAAGTGTAGTAACTCAAGATAACTTCACTATGGTGAAAACAAGAAGAATTAAATGTGATAATTTTGGTGCTCATGGGAAAATTGGGGGTTTTGCTGGCAAGTATCACTGCTCATTATCTGTGTTCCCATGTATCAAGTGAAGCAGCTAAAAATAAAAAGCAATTTACAAAATATGTGTTTGCCATTAATAGATTATACATCGAGATGTTTCAAAGACATGGGAAAAATCTGGAGCCAGATATGCACATGCAGATTCGAGTTTTGCAATTCCTGAGAGCCTGCTAGCACAAATTGAAAATGAGGCAAAGAGTACTATGCTCTCAGCTTTGGAATGTGAGCCAGAGCCTTAAAAACTTGGGCACACAGAGGCTGCCACTTGGCTGATAACAAGGACTGCACCAGGATCCAAAACTAATCCATGAGCCTCCAGTTAGGGCTCCAGAGCAAACAGAGAGGACCATGACTGGGATAAACACAGTCCCAATATAAATAAGAACTTATATAGATGTGCAGCCACAAACACACTGTTTGGGAGCACACAGGCTGCACTGGCTGGTGAAAACCAGGACAACACCCCAGCCTCTCAATTCTAACCTTTAGGACTAAGGAGCCATATCTTTGGTGGAAAAACCACCTGCTATCCAGTGAGTTACAAGAAAGCTAGAGAGAAAAAGAGGCCAGATGAAGACACTAGAATGCAGTAGGACATATGGGTTTGGGATGCTGTGATGCCCACGTGAGTCACCACAATCTGAAAGGTGCCCAGCAGCAGCAGGATCAAGGCCTCAATTTATAATAGATATGGACAAGAGAAAAATCATTATTGGTGCCTGGAAAATTTTGAAACCAAATTTACTGTTATTAACCAGGTGATAACGAGCTGTGCCAGTGAGTTGTTGGAAGCTGTCATTTTCAGCTGTCATCCTTGCTGACAGAACGCCACTTAATGCAAAATATTGCACAGATTTCACCCACTCACACTACACCTGCTAGCAAGAGAAGCCCACATAATTTTATTTCACTGTTCACACAGTGACCGAATGAAAAATGAGAGTTTTGAGCGGTTTCTAAGAGTTGTGGGTTTTACTTGTTTTGTGTAAAACTCATTCAGTCTGTCTATTATTAACAGAGTTCTAAGTAAAAAGCAACCCACAAACCCCATGCACATCAAGCTAAAATGGCTTCCTCATATTCTTTGAACATTCTTTTATTACAATTTGGTATCCCCCAAAGCTTCTACAACTTTCAAATGAAATGAAATCTTTTCCTCAGCAAGTAATTTCAGCTTGACAATGGGCAACTTGGTTGTCTATAGATAGAATGAATGTGAATATATAATTTAACTATATAAGCATCACTTAAGACAGATTCGAAAGCCACTTGAATATCTGATTTTGATTACATTTCACTAGGTCAATAAATATTTGCTTCACTGTCTAATAATCCCAGTATCATCTGTAATAAAATGAAAAATGACACCTGTGTACCTGTAAATACATTGTACATTGGAGACTCCTCATAGAAAAATCAGCAAAAACAACTCATGTAGTTTTCAATAGTTTATGATTTTCTTATACTTTGCATTTTGTCTAATTATGAAAATATTCAGGAGCCTATTTTAATGACTTTATTTTTTGTGCTGTCAGTGGAGACTCTGCAAAGGTTTCTAAAGGGCAGCAGATTAATTAGGTCATCAAATCCCAGGGGAAAAAATGTTTAATTCTGAGCCACTCAACCTAAATTGTTTCTATATATTTTGTAACTGTTGTATTCTAAACACAGCAACTCTTCAAAGCTTTTATATTATTTTGCTTTGAAAAAAGTTGGAGGAATTATCAGCTCCTGAAATGGGGGTATACTTTTGCCCCAAAAGATAGTAAATGTGTAATTTTTTCTAGATAACCATGGCACATCTTCCCTTTCAGGGAGAATTAAAATAATTGCCATCAACATGAACACAAACCATAGAGCACATGCTAATTCTACATTCGCACAGTCTTCTAGAAAATTAGGGAGAGTTGGAGTTCAAACCCCAAGGAACTGACAAACCTCTACAATGAGAAACCATGCAAGAGCCTATATGCAACCATACAACATTGTTTCTCATTAGTGTTGAAGGTTGATATGTTTCTAGCTAGTTTTGTAACTGATAACAGACAGTGGAAGCAGATGTTCATAGCTGCCCTTTTTTTTGTCTTTCAGCCTTAAAAGAATATTGTTTTATCATCTTAATTATCTTGAACAGTGATACTCTCTTGAAAACATCTCCACATTCTGTACTTCAGCATCATAGATTTTATCTGAGACTACACTCTGGTGTTATATGTTTCAGTAAAAGCTGATTTCACCTTGATTTGCCACAAATGACCACATAAAATCATGTGGTCATACACTGGGTAATAGTACATTCTTAAATGCATCCAGTACTCCACCACAGAGCACTATTAGTAAATAGTCCCACTTGGCCAGAGAAACTTGAACAAATTCACAATGTGAGCTCTTGTCAGCAACATAAGCTAAAGTTCCACTAAGATACCTCTTGAGACAACTCATTGCTTTTTCACAGCTTGCTAACAGTGGTCCTTAAGTGTAATCACTTTTCTTCTTCCATACATATTTTCCAACATTTGAACTGCTAGAATTATGTTTTTATAAGGTCCTAATAGCTGCAAAGACTTACTGCTGAGTACCAAGTAGTACAGAATATCCTCACTGATGTTCAGCACCTGTGGGAGGTTCTGTCATGGACTTCTTGAATGGCCTTGGACAAATCACTCACATCAGATACTGACATACTCCAAGATTCACAAAAGAATGTCATGTCCCTTAGAGTGGAATGGGGTTAAGCAGAGAAATGTCTGTGTATTTAGGTGACCCTATTCCTATAAAAATGCATGCGTTCATTTTCCTCCATTTTCATTTGCACAGATACATCTTCAGTTTCCCAGTTTGTGTCCAGCTGACTGTTGATGTTGGAAGGCTCTGGAAGTACCATACATTACACCAAAGGAGCATTTAAAGGTGAGGATTTACAGAGAGGTTTTTGAATACCTTTTGCTGCTTCCATGCAGAAGATGTCAGGGCCACAGCTTTTGTGATTTGTACTTTCTGAATGGTTAACAAATGATTTTCAGTCCCCATGGCAAGCAGTGTCAGTTGAGAGCTCGCTTTGTTCTAATTTATGTTAGCATTGTGAAAAATTCTGCACAAACACTGCAAAAAGAGAGCTCTTAAGCTTAATCAGTGAAGACATACTTAAAATCTGTAGGCTCCCATGAAAAATTGCTAGTCCAAAAGATATAAACATAGCTTTACACTTATCCAAATGGAACAGGCAAAAAAACCCCTCAAATAAGCAATGAATAAATTTGTTTCCAAAATGTCCTTTTAGCCAGAGGAGTCCAGTAACAGGCTGTGACTGGAAGAAGTACTCAGCTGGGCTTGTCTCCTGCAAAACTCACCAAGATTTCCTGCAGACAAAACATGGCTCAATCCCCACTAGAACAGAGAAAATTGTTTAAAAGTAAACAAAGCTCAGTGATTTATGGACTTACCCAATACAACACATCAGTCCATCCTTCCATGGTGATACACTGGAACACAGTCAGCATTGCAAATGCAAAGTTATCAAAGTTGGTTATGCCTCCGTTTGGTCCAACCCATCCACCCTTACATTCAGTGCCATTCATGACACACTGACGGCCATTCCCTGAGAATGCACAAGGTGCTGGATCATCTTCAACTAGGATATCTGAAAAATAACCAGAAAATCAGAGCTCTGAGTTCTCAAGTTTTCATGGGTTAACCCTTCACATGAAGAAATATCAATGCTGTTGTGAGAGAAATCCAGATTTCAAGCTGTGAAAGGCAACCACGAGAGCTTTGGAGCTTTTAGTCTCTCTCAGATCTGGGCCTTACAACCTCAAAATAAGTTAATCAAAATAATGTTTATAAGAACTTGAGTAATTAAGCAGTAGAAAGGAGCATAATAAAATAATACATAATTTCTTAGGAGCTACTCAGGTTGATTTTTTCTTTTCTTTTCACTGCTGCTACTTCACTTCATGGCACTTCACACCAACAAAAGGACCACTAAAGAAAACTGAGCTGACTCCTCTACAGAGTCGTCTTCATTACTTAGCTGATAGAAAAGCACCTTTAGCCACCAGGTAAGATGGTTTCACTCCTTCAAAGTTCTCCCACAACACACACTTCCATTGCATTATTTCACCTGGATGGAAGAACAGTTTTCCTCCTTCACTCATTTCAGAATTGCACTCCTTACCACACTGCCACAATCTGCAGTTGTCCCTTGTAGATAGTCAGCCTTATTATTTTCACTGTGATATTTCACATACACATATCAGAAATGAAAACCTATTCAGAGCATAGTCTAGTCTCTAACCAGTTTGACTTCTTTTGTGACTTTGGCATTGGGGATTTTTTAATTTAATGCACTCTACCTAAAATTATGACCAGTTATTTATAAACTGGTTATATTATAAACTGGGGTTATAACAGCTTTAGTGCTTTGGACCCTAGTTCTATTTCAAATTGAAATCCCACAGATTTGAAAGAAAACATCATCAAACCCTAATTTTAATCAACAGTTTAATGACTTACCTGAATCAATAAGAAAACAAGATTTGTGCATTTTTCCAATAAAAAGTTCCAATCCTATAATAGCATAGATTATGATTACAAACAATACCAAAAGGGCAATATGGAGGAGGGGGACCATGGCTTTTATAATGGAGTTCAGGACAACTTGTAAACCTAAAAAAAAAAGAAAGGATATAAGATATGAGCTATATTTCTATGTCTTGCTCAATCAAATGCTATATAATTACACATTATTAGAACTTAATGATACAGACATGCAGAGATAATCATCTACTGCCCAGAACCACAAAATGTTCATATAACAAAAATCTTTGTAAGAATCTAACACTTTGTCTAATTATTTCCTCTGTTAATAAAGGTTATACCATAGAAGTCAGTGCTTGAAATGTGTCACAAGAATCTATGGGTGCTTTTATAAAGAAAGGGCACAGAGTCAGTGTGTGCCTCTAGGTCATTTTATATGACCTTTAAGAAGTTCTGTGCTAAAACAACTTTGTGGCAAGTTCTGAGAAAATGTACACTCAGCCAGTTGTAGAACTGCATTTTTGCTCTGAGGAGAAAAATGTAGTTAATTGGGAAAAGAGTTTTGCTCTGAACACACTTATTCTTTCATCATTTATCCCTTTAAAAACTACTCTGTTTTCTTTTTTTCAATTAAATATTTGTCCAGCTTTTGGCTTCACCCAAATAAGTCCCAGACTAATGAAGCTGTCATAGTACCAATGATAATAAAATATTCCTCCTTTTTTGACTTGATAGATTTCCATTCTGACATTTCCTAGGACTGCTTCTGTCCTCACTGAAGCCCTTTTGCCAAATATCAATAAACACAGAATTAGCTTTCTTCCTTTGAATGCCTTGGAAAGAGCCGAACTCTAAGCCATGAACCTCGTATAGCCCAAATAGCCTCAATAATTAATAAAGCATTAAAAGAAAACAGGAAGTATCAGAAAATTCAATTGCTTTCCTTAAACAATATTGTTCTACTTTTTAAGTTTCCCAATTTATCTGTTAGCTCTATTGAGATAAACAGAAGGCATTCATGTGCATTGGAGGGGGTAGGAAACAGGGAATGTGTAATGTGCTCTGGCATACTCCTACCACCACATGAACTATTTTAGGACCACCTACACTTTCAGATGCAGGGTTTTAGAATAAATAAAAAAAATCTGAATTTTATTTTCTGGAGTATCTGCATTTTAACATGTAATTTACTTTCATAAAAAGCTTCTAAAAAGGAAGTGTATTCCCCTGTCTGTTTATTGAACTGTGTAAGAAGATCATACACTGAGTGAATTCACAATCCCTTGTTCAACTTGAAACAGGGTATAATTCATCTTGAAATTCACTTTATACACATAGCCAGATAACAAAACCTCAGCTTTATCCCATCTCAGTTCTGTAGTGTCTGGAAGTAGAAAGCCAAATAATAAAGTTCCATTCCCCATTGCAATGGAAATAGAGAACAGAGCTTACTGGGCACTCCTGATACAAGCCGGAGAGGTCGCAATACACGAAAGGCTCTTAGGGCTTTGACATCAAAGCCACCAGGTTTGCCACCTGAGTGGCTGCCACCGTCTGTTTCTTTGGTTAATTGTTCCAATATTACACTAAATAATCTAGAAAATGAGATGAAAGGTAAGGTCATCACTATCCATTTACCATACAAAGATATTACTTTGGAAATTAGTTGAACTGCAGATCATTCTCAGAAGCTGTGCAGATGTCAAATTGAGAGGTATATTTACACATTAAATCATGACAGAAAGAGCTATGAAGTGCAAGAATTTATAATCCCTCCAGAGAATGAGGATCACACAGTACACAATAATTTTGCATTCATCTTATATACACAATTAACTATTTTTAAATAGATGAAGCTACTTTGCCACTTTTGTTCAAACATTTTAGCTTTAACATTTGGAGAGTTAATCTTCCCTTTAGAAGAAGAAATAGATAATAACTAAAACCATCTGGTTTAATTTTGGTGGAATATATGAACTCCAAGTGGCACAGCAGTTCGGTATTCTATATGCAGTCAGCAGAAACTGAATATTTTAAAAATAATTAGAGTTCAACATTTAATAACACTAAAAAGATTTGTTTCTTACACATAATACCTCTGAGGAAAAATATATTCCCAGATGGCTCATTTATTATATTGTACTTTTTCCCCTGCAGAAATGAATTAGTCATTCATTAGAACAGTTTGCAAGACAAGAGTTTTATTTTTCTTCCCCACTTTTAGCAGCAATTTAAAGTGATGCATGTGCTTGAAATACAAATTAATCTTAGGTTTATTTTAGTTTGGAGCTGCATTTCAGATGCATGGTTTTCTAGAATGTCACTAGACCACACAAACTGTGCTATACTTTGCACAGAGTCTGTAAATTCAATAGTTGCAGAGCTACACTTCTCCTGAAAGGATTATCAACTTAATAGAGTTTTGCAATCATGAGAAGTGTTTCACACTTGTGAAGGATGCCTGAAATGTGCAGGGTTTTAGTTTGGTCAAGAAAAGTTTTCACAACTCTGTTTAACAACTCTGTCACACTGGAGAGTTGCTTGAAATCATATATTATTTAATAGGTTGCCTAAACTAGATTATTGAAGGCTTTACCCTCCCCCAGTGAGCAGTTGACTCATATCAGTCAATACCCATCCCTAGACTGCTTTGTTCTGCTCCAGAGAAGAACTCAGCCACAAAGACTCTACAGAAGCTCCAAGGAACATCCACAGCCCACATATTGTTACACCAAATCCAAACACTGAATATCAGGTGCTGATCCAGCCCTAGAAGTTAATAGAAGCATAACTGCAGGAAAACTAACCACCTCAGTGATTGCAAGAGTGACTATTTATGCTCCAAAGACAGACATTATTTAAAAGGCTTCTGAATCAAGTCTTCAATTCAGAGCTTACAGCCTGTCAGTTCATACAGCATTCAGAAAATTAAAGGGCATAGGAAAATGCTATAAAAGCTTTCTCTACCAGGACCTTATTCTTTCACAGAAATCACTGGAAATTACATGAGAGACCATGCAGGTAAGTAGAGTACTCAAAGTAATTCATACTCTGATGGGTTACAGAGAGAAGTGACAAAGAGTAGAAAGCAGCACATTCACAGCTCTGTCTACAGCTCTCATTTTATATTGTCCAGCTGAAACCAGGACATATGTCATTCCTAAAAGGCCATTAAGGTATAAAACTATTGATCTTCTTTATTGAAATTTACATTTATATTCCTGTACAGTTTACCAAAGTTTAAAGGCTTAATTAGGATATGATTTAAAAGATGTGTCTATACATGTTTCCCTTTTGCTTGTAGATTTCTTTAGGTATGATTAAGATTAATGCATTTGGACTGCTTCAGCTTCTGCTGAGAAAGCACATGAAGCAAATTTCAATACATTCAATATAGGACATTGTGGCAGCTCTTTCAAAGCTATTAGAATACCGAATGAAATTTCACATTGAAGCCAGTCAAATAGAATCAGGTCCAGAAGTGATTCCATATCCACCTTGGATTATATATGAAAATCAATTTTTCACTGGGCTTTTATGTATTAATTAAATAAATGGGACTCATGCTTGCTTAATTATGTAGGCTGTGGTCTTACTGAAAGAACAAAAACCTTCCTCCCTCAGTTTTGTAGTGTGTGACATGTTAGGAAAGGACCACCTCTTCTCACAGGCAGGCTGATGACAAAGTGCACAATAGTTTATATTCTAAACTATTGGGTTTGAATTATGATTTAATCTGTGTGATATTTTAGGCATTTGATAAGATACAGTCCTTTTTTATTTGTATTTTCAACAGATTTGGTGTTAGCATTTGACCCAACTACATTTAGCCTCCAATAATGAGTGTTTTATGAATTAGTGGAAAATTTTTTAGTTATCATGTATTTAGGACACAGGCAAAGATAGAGGTCATATTAATTAGACTGCTCCAGGGTTACTGTAACTCTGTGGTCACTTGACAAAAGGGAAGAGGTCCATCCAAGTGACCGTTTGGCAGGGGAACAGAGCTCGTGTGTGACAGTCTCCAACCTGCCCACCAAGCTTCCCCTTCAGGCACAGAGGCCAATCTGTTGAGAATGACCTGACCTGATGAAGGATCTATTTATACACAAATTTTAGTCCTGGACTAAAACTGCCTGCATGCCAAGGGACTGGCCCAAATACAACCTTCTCAGTAACATTTAGTATCTCAAAATCAAATAGTTACAAATCAGGCACTCTTATATTCATAGTACTTCCCCAAATTTAACAAGGCTTTACCACAAATTCCTTTGTTTGCATCTTTTTCTTTCCCCTTACTGCAGTGACGACTTAAAAGCAGCACACGCTCTGATTTCTGGGCCTTTTCAATTACAGGCAACCCTTGATATGGTTTGAATTTAAAAGTGAAATTAGAATTGCACACTGCAAGCCAAGGTTATGTTTGCTACAACTTACAAAGTTATACATGGATAATGTTCTCCGTGTTCTAGAAAATTCATATTTTTAACAAACAAAATTTACAGCACAGGTTAAACAATTTTTTAACATAATCTCCACAGTATTTGGGAAATTGGAGAATATATATCTCAAGATTAAATCCCTAGATAGCTGAAGGTACTATCTAATGAAGTAGCACAACCACTGGTGTGGAGCTGCTGACACAAAAGCTATTTATCATAAGTAGGTGCATAATGTTGGTGTGAGATGTTCCACTCTCCACTCTTCTGAACCTGCAAAAAACCCAACCAGTCCCTTTCCTGGGGCAAAGAACAAACTCTCCAAGGTTTCCCAGTATAGCAAGGTGCACAGGGGAAACAAAAAAAGTCATTTTTAGCATAAATTCTACCCCAGGCAAGTCAAAACCATAACTGCCACTGGAGCCTGATGTGCAGCATCCAATTTTATTCAGATTTTGGGAATGCCAAGGAATCACTCAGTAAATTCTGTCTCCCAAACCACTCTTCTCCACTTTGAAATATGTGTGTCCTCCCAGAGGTCTTTGTGAAACAGATGAAATCCACATAACTGTAGTGAAGGGTTAAACAAATAAATGAAATAACAATGCACAGCTCTTACGAGATCAACATGTGGAAAGACATCAAGAGTTTGCCTTGAAGAAATCAGACGGAAAGGATTCAGAAAAACAACTGCGGAAATCTCTGGCAGAATTTGGAATTCCCTGGGAACTTGTACTATAAATGCAATGCAGTCTATAGCCACAGATAGCACAGAAAACTTTTAGGACTTTCTCAAAATTTTTCACTCAGTTCATTCTTTTACCCAAAAGAAACAGACATCCAGCATAAGCTGTTACTCACAGCCAAACAGACCTATAACTACCTCACTGTAAAGAAAATTTTAAATAGTTGTATAATGAAAGATAAATGTTACTTACCCTACTATCACTATTACAAAATCCAATAAATTCCATCCATTTCTAACATATGCATTGGGGTGTAATAATAATCCATATGCTATAATCTTCAAAAATGTTTCAACTGTAAAAATTATCAGGAAGGCATATTCTACTTTTTCCTGTAGAAGACAAAAATAGTACAATGAAAGACAACACAATGTAAGAGCTCTTTTTAATAGTTACAGTTTGCAACAAGTGGGTAAGTTGTACTGATCAGGACTAAGGAAATACCCTCATAGCAGCTTATTTCACAGGCTTTAATTGCATAACACTTACTGATAACTGCACTGACAAGGTTATAATTACAAAATTGCATGAGATTTTCTTGTTTTCACATTCTGTGAGAGAAAAAAAAGGCTGTTTCAGCAAACATGGAAGCATACTGTACCTTTGCTTAAGGAAACAGTGCCATCCAGGTCAATAGGATTTTCTGCATTCATTATAACCAGAAAATGCGGTAGAACAAAGCCCTGGAAATATCCTTTGAAGGTAAGTTGTATATTTACTTTCACTATTCAAAAAGTTTTAAGTTATTTAATGTTTAATTTTACACTGTCTTGCAACTTTTTGATCTTGATATGGAAGCTTACATTGATTTATTCTTCCTTCCATATCACCAGAATTTCTTCAAAATAACCTATTGTGCTTGAAGAAAATTTAAGGTATTGTATGACCACCTTGTATCATTGAGGCTCCAACATCAGATTTGTTTAATTTTTTTTTAATGTTATTAGTTTCTGCATTTTACCAAAAGCATTATTTTAGAGCTATACACTGAATCTCTTCCTAGCCAACTAGATACTTGAGAAAGAAGGAACCCCCAAAAATATTATTAGCATACTTGATTTGGTAAATTATAGACGTCACCACCATCAAAACAGAACAGTTAACATCTCTGTTCTTTTTGCTTTCAGACAAGATCATTTCATCACTTTGTGTAACATTTTGTTTAGTTATCTGTTGCTACTCAAATATTACAGCCAAGAATAAAAGGCACAAAGAGTATGATTCATTTTTTAAACTTGTTCAGGAATACATGATGTTGCTCACTTATCTCATACAAGGTTAATTACATGATTTTAACTGCTCAGTCAGGATTACAATCTTCTGTCATTACTCAAATAGAACACCAACATTACACAAAAATACATTATCCTTATTTGTTCCACACAAAAATACTCATTCCTTATTTATTACACAGCTTGGCACTTTCATACAGAACCAAAGAAAAAACAAACCTTAATCACTTGCACTTAAACAAAGATCTTGACATTCTTATGTGCAAATCTTTAATTCGGGCAGCTAGATTTCTTTTCTTGCCAAAAAGGCCATTTAGGATGGTTATGTATAGGACGTGATATGTCCATTTATAAATCTGGCACTGGTGACTGAATAGATGCACAGATTTACCAATAAACTCCTCTGCAGGTCCTTCCCTGCAGCAAGCAGCACCCTGGGATTGCTGTGGCAGGCAAGGCTCTCCTATTGCAAAGCAAGGACTCCTGGAGCTCATCTCCTGCTCAGCTCAGTCCCACACCCCTGCCTTTCCCCTCCTTTGAGCAGATTTCATAAACACTGTAGAGCTTCAGCCAAGGCAGCTCCTCCTCAGCTACATTACATTTTGTGTTTCGCTTCCAGCCCAGTGAAACTGACAGATGTCATCCTTCTCCTCGAACTTCCTAATACTTCTTTCAAAATTGTTCCTTCCACTCACCCCTCAATTTTATCACCAATCAACAAGGACAGTTGCTGGATAACAAGAGTGAAGTGGCCTCACAGAAGAAATGTGAATGGCTTGTGCACCAAAATCCATCAGATCTCTTTGGCTAGAGAGCACCACAGAGATTACCATAATAGAAATTATCAGAATTCCTGAGAGACACACTCAGAAATGCTTAAATACAAGCAAATCCTACCACATACACATTCCACAATAACACCTATTTCTGTCTCCCTGCATACAACTAAATTTGCAGCTTGGTTATAGAAAAATAAATAATGTAGGAAAACATAAGAAAGAAAAAAATATGGTTGTCATTTTCCATGGGCAAAATATTTACAAAATCATAGTAGTAAAAGAAAAAGTGAGACAAAATATATATGTTTTGTATATGTCAAATTTCATTTCAATAGCTTCCTTACTTCAAAGGAACACAGGATCCAGGACTGGGTGGGACCTTCAGAGCCAAAATGGCCTCATGGGTCACCATGTCCAGTGTCCTCTTTTACAGGCAAACATGTAGTTTAACCTCATCCATTAACGTACCAGGTTCCATCCTAAAAACCATCTTTGATCTTCATTGCTTCCCTTGCAGAAATATTCCAATGCTCCTCTCCTGAGCTAAGCACCAGCCCTAGTGCCAGTCTAACTCAGTTATTGGTCACACAGCCCTGCAGTTCATTTTAATGGGACAGTTCAAATCTGAGCAACTCTGCCCAGTCATTTACCACCCACTTTTGAAAAATAATATTGGTCTCGTTCCTGCTTATTTCATTTCTTTTATGGAAGCAGGAGTGTTTCTTATTTCCTAAACAAGTATTGCAAGTGCTCTGGTGGAGCCATATGGAATGTAGGACAATCCCATTTTTGAACCCACCAGTGGGCTTAAGGTCAGTGTGTGCCACTTGGCAGATGGACCATGAGAAACCTTGACAGCTGCACCACCAGAAACCACATGAATCTCAGCAAGGAAAAATGACAAGTATTGCACCTTGGGTTAAATAATCCCACACCAATATGGGCTGAGAAAGGACCTGGAAGTCACAGCAGGCACTAAACTAAATATGTGCTAATTGTAAAACAGACAAATTCCATATTTTCACCGTTTCCTTTTTCCTCCCTTCCTGCTCTCCTCCCTTTCATGCTCTCAAGACACTCTGTTTATTTATAAATCACAATTTGTGTCTTCCACAGAGGCCAGATGAATGACTTGGCCCTATTGTTCACAACACTCCAAGTACAGGCTGTGCTTCCTTTACAGACTCTTTGGCTCTCTAATAAGTAGGCAGCCAACAGATGTTCTCACACAAAGTGCAAAGTTAACAACCTGCCCACCCTCAGGAAGGTTCTGGCAGCCTCTTCTCACACTTGGGTAATTTCTTGCTGGACATCAATTTTTGATGCAACCCTGATGCACCTGTAGGCCACACATCCCCTTGTATGTCCAGAGTTTAAGCAACCACTACTCAAGAGTAAATAACATTTAATTTCCAGTAATTATGAAAGAGCTGTAGAGGCGGGGTTGGTTTTCAAAAATAAAACTAAAAAAGTAAGAGATAAATTCAAAATAAAGACTGAAGATTGCATTCCAGCAGGATATGATGCACACATTTATCTGCCCTCTTTTCTCTACAGTGGAAAAATCCCTGCACATCATATTTTGTTCAAATTAGCTGATATCTTTAAATGAATGCTTAATTTCATTCAAAATGGAAACAGGAACACTAAAAAAAAGACAACTAAACAAAATAGTAAGGAAATACCTAAGAGTGTGGATTGAATGCTTGCAAAACAAAAGCTCTATTAAAATAAAAAGAAACAGAGAAGGGAGTTTTGGTCCTAAGAAATTTCACGAATTAAAGTAGAATTTGCACATAATTTCTAATATCTATTATCACATTTAGTTCTACACTGCACTGTAAAATTAGCAGAGAAAACTGACAGCTGTAAACCTAAAGAAGACACAAAGCACAGCAATATGTCTGTTCTGAAGGATCTAATCCTGAGGCTGTATAGATTAATAGTTGTTTGTTCACTGATTTGATAAAGCTAGGTCATCTCTCCTTACAGGCAGCTGATTCCAGCAAGGCTGTCTAACACTTTTGTTAATGCTGCTCGAAATCTTCAAGTCTCAGCAATCTTTTGCTGAGAATATATGATGCAACAGGACTGATAAGATAAACTGCCTTTCTGGTGGAATCCATGGACTTCTCCTTTGATATTGATCTTGGAGCACAATACAAAGGCTACTCTTACCCTATAAGTTTAGGTGGAATTATTAGAACTTAATTAAAAAAAAAAAGAAAAAAAAAAAAGGGCTGCAAGCATTTGCTTTCTTATTTTAAGTAAATCAGCTTAGCAGAAACCCTGTTGCTCAGGAAATCTTTTTCCCCCCACCCTAGCCAGATGGTGTACATTAGTCATCATTTATTATCTTCATATTTTGAAAATCTCTGAAAGAAATATGCAAAGCTACTGTTAATGTCATAAGGTGACACACCAAAATTCTGCATTTACCTTAAGATGTTTCACAAGATAACTCTTTCAAAATAGTAAGTCGTTAATTTGCAAAACCTTAATACATTTTGCTATGTAATTAAGTCTTACTATATTAAAATTTCTATTCCCTTGGCATCAGAGATGGGAATTATTTCTTAACTGAGGAAATACATTTTTGTATCCAGACTAACAAACGTGCATCAGAGTAAAAACTGCTTAGCAGATAAAGTGACTCAATTTAAGCAAATTAACCAGATTGACTAGCTTTCTGGAGTTTTGACATAATGCAAGATACTTTGACATTACTGATTTCAGGACAAAAAAAAAAATAAATAAAAAAATCACATGCTGTTTAATAAGTTGTGTGACTGATGTTTTGACAACATATATAAAGCCATTTATCTTTTTGACAATCAGCCATTCTTTCAAGTTCTGGCACTAGGAAAACACTGCATCTGTAAGACAGAATATTAACTTGATTTTTGAATTTTAAAATAAAATTATTTTGTTTTTCACTTTGTATACCTATATTGCCCTGAAAATCATCTGTGACCTGCACCACAGTAACTATTAAAAATAGAAAAGTAAACCTATTTATTCCCACATGTCAAAAAATCTTAGAGCAGCTTCCCAATTAAAAAAAATGAAACAAATAGAATCCATACCCCTGGCAAAAAGAAATCCATATACTCGACTTTATTTCATCCACTTTAAAAGCAGAAGCAAAGTAATGTACTTCCAAGATTAGACATGGAAATTACTCTCTATTTATTAAAAGAATTAGAATTAATAATCACTCAACAATTTGGTGATAACTATTGGATTAACTGTGTCTTCACATACATAACAAACAAGAAGGCAGAGTTGGAAAAACATATTTTAAGAATTCCTGTTCTGATCAACCCAAAGAAATCACGTTTCACCATCCTCATCAGTCCTGACCCACAGGAGGGAATACAACCACTGCTCTCTGCTATGTCAGATGTCTGCATCACTGTCCTTGTAAGTGCAGCTTTGGTTTTTGGCATTGCTCTGCAGCAACTTCATTAAAGTATAATTATGCATACATAATTAGGTTTTCTACAGACCTGGGCAATAGACATGCTTTCCATACTTGAAGTGCACGTTTCACGTACATGAGACCCTTTTCTGTTTGAATACATTGAACACATGTAAAATCCAGGGCAAGTCTGGGCAGGAATTTGGCATTAGGCCCAGAAATATCTCCAGTCTTTTGAGGGGCTTTATAGGACACCATCACATTACTGCAGATCCAGATACTCTGGCATTTCGGACTGGAGCATCTGATGGCAAGGGTGATACTTGAAAGTCAACACCAAACGAAAATTCTATACTTAGGAGTAGAAATAAGTAGGTGTTACACAGCATAAACATTCTTACACCTGTACTATAGGAAATGAATGAGATTTCATTACATTCCCATTACCACTGCCAAGCAACAAACCTCCCTCACAATATTTTTACTGTTTTCAAAGAGGACGCAAAAATCTTCTCATCTTTTTTTGAACTGAGGATTCACAATCCCATGGTCTAGTCACAATTAACAACAGTTCCACCCTCCAGATCTCAAGCAAGCATTTGTGTTTGCAGGAACAGAACGTGCAATAAGAACATTTCAAATACTGAGCACAGCAAAGGAACAAAATGGATGTGCAAGCTATGCAATGAGGTGTAATTAAAATTAACTGCAATTAAGTTTCTTAAAGTTCCTTTTTACCAATGCAGTCTGAAGCAGCATTTGAATAACTTACATCACTGAAATAGCATCTCAAGCTTCAAAGTGAGTTTTAGTTTTACTTTCATCTGACAGCTTCTGGCAGCCAGAGGTAGATGAATAAGCAGAGCATATTCAACACTGATTACTTTTTTCATTATTTCCTGCAATCACTTCCTCTAAATGCACTGTAGACCTGCATTTCATCTTTGAGTATGATTGCTTCTCATATTCTTAATCATGTATTTTGTACTTCACGTTGTAACACAATAATGGAGATGTAAACACCTCTGTTCTGTAAATAAGCATTTGTACAGAGAGAAAAACGTTGCATCCAAATGACAATTTTTCATACAGATTACAGGCATCTGCATGGATCCACGCTGGGTTTGTTCACATAAAAGTTCCATTTAGTACACATTAAGTAATATTTTCTGTTCATAACATTAAATAGAAAAAAAAATCCAAGTTCTCTGTCTAGTTTTTACCTATGATATATTTAGGCAGAGCTCTGCTCTTGGGCAGGTAATGCAGAGCTTTGCTGAGTAACAGCTGGGAAAAGCAACAGACATCTCTCTGTGTGTACATTATTAAATCCACTATTGGCACTGCCTTACACACCCTTACAGAAGCACAGACTGCCCTCCTGCTTTTGGTTGGATAAAACGTCTTGAGAAGTTCTTTAGAACTTTTATTGTTATGAAGAAATGAGGCAAACGGTGCAATTTTGAAAATTTGATCAAAAATAACTAAAAGAATAACTGAACTCCTACAAACTGACCATCTACTAAAAAGCTATCAAGAAAGGGACAATGAACCAATCCCTTGGCGATGGCTGCATTCTTGCAGGTGTGAAAGGCAGGGTGTAGAAATGCAAGCAGGCAGTGACATGTGAGCTTCAATCCTAAATCCTATCGAAGATAGGAAGACTGAGCACAGTGTTCCAAAGAATTGCACAAATGAAAGCAGGCCAACTGAGCAACAAAGAATACACCTGGAATAAAACCAATTCACTTGGGTGTCTTTCTGCCCCCATCTAACTGATGATATTCAGGACAAGGCCAGCACAATAAGTGGAGGAGAATATTTGTGTATACTGGCACATGGTCTCATCATTTTCCTTACATAGCTGAATAAAATCTGTGTCAAGTGATGAATTAAACCTGCATCTAGTCATAAACTAGCATTATTGTTAAATATATTTTGATACTTGCTATCAACTTTATTTATTTATAAGACAGCAGATTTTGGCCAGAAACCACAGTGTGAGAATATTAGTAGGTCTCAGATAGCTTAGTGAACATACTCAAATTCTCAGAATTTAAAAATCAAGAAAATTTTGTAATCCTCATAAATTCACTCTGACCATGCAGAAACCCACCAGCAGAAAACAGGAGCACTGACAGCACTAAACCTATTGAATTTTTTTTCATATATTTTGCAGCTAGGAAAACTTTCAGATGTTACAAGACTGGTAACAAGTCCACTTTTTGTGTGGGAAGTGTTTTGTAGATAGAGACTCTCCAGAACATTCAAATAGAAACAAGCAAAGAAAAAAAAAAAAAAGGGCAGGGTAGGTTAAAAGAAAAAACACAACTCCAAGGGCCAAGATAAATTATTTTTCCTTAAAAGAGAAAAATCACAGACCAAAATCTCACCAATCAAATCAAACTGATTAATTATTTCAGCATTTCACTATGAACAGATGAAAAAAAAAATCTGCTTTAAAAATACTCCTGTGTGAACTCTTCCAGTATTTTTTCACTAATCATACTTCAAAAACATATATTGATACCACTTAAATGTTTCTTAAAATGCTGCCATAAAAAATTTCAGCTGTCATAAATCTGAACTACTTGAGTGATGTCACAATAGCCTGGATTTAAATCTACCCACTACCAATGTCTACTTGTTCCCTAGTTATCCAACACACGTACTTCCTTCTTTGACCAACACAATTCTGAAATGTGCAGGATTGGCTCTCACACCCATTATGGTCACTCTGTGCTCAGCTTTTCTGCAGGTGAGCTCACCAAAGCAAAACCTGTCCCAACAGACTGACAAATCTCCAATTTGCACTGAAGAAATATGGCAGCCCAGATGAAAAGAAAGGGAGAAGACCAACAAGGTAAAGTGTTTGAAGGTTAGCTATTCATTCACATCTCTACAGCAATCCAGCGCTGTATTTTAACAATGTCAAGGACTTCTTCTTTAAAACCATTAAAACAGTAAGAAGAACAGATTGGGTCTGTAGCTCTGTTCTGCAGATAGTGTCAGCCAGGAAACAGAACAATGACACTCCTTGAGTAGGTGTTTTTTTCCCTAGATTTATTCATCTGATTGCAAATCTAATTTCCACTTTCATTACAAAAGAACTGGACAAAAGTGATAGAATAGTTTCATCACGATGCTTTACTCATTAATCTGTCAGATATATGACTACATTGGCTCTTTGCTCTTGTCATTTTAAGAACTACTGAATGATTTGTTAAACACATACCCAATGAGAGTTTGTTTTTCTAAATATCTTCAGTAGGTTAGAAACTTGCATTATGTAAGGCTAAATAATTAGTTTTAGTTTGGTGGGGTTTGGTTTGGATTGGTTTAATTTGTTTGGTTTCAGGGTTCCTTTGCTGGTTAGGTTTTGTTGCTGTGGAAAAGGTTTAAGAAATGTCCATGAATAAGGCTTTAAAAACTCAAACACACTGTGCCTACCCTATGGCCTGGTCTGACCTTGAGGGGAATACAAAGGGAGGACATGGTTAAGCCTGTTACTTCATGGGAATTTTTCTAATCATCCTCCAGTTTCAAATGGAAGAGCACCAGAGCAGTGGTGAATCTGGGAGCTATGTCATACATTTGTGCTCTACTATTGCCCCTAATAGCAGGATTGAGAATATTTTCTTCAACCCCCTGCTTTTGGAGAGCAGTCAACTTCCATGACCAGGATTGAGTATCTGTATCAGGACTGGCTACAGAATTAACGTATTATTTTAAAAAAAAAACATTCAAGGGCTTTAAAAAGTACTAGAGGATGTGAAACCCTTTCATTGATATAACAAGGTTAAGAAATTTCATCAGCGATACCTGTATTTAGTTCTTACTTTCTTTTTAATATATTCTATCATCTTATCAGCACTGGAATTTCATACAGAAGACACTGAATGCAATACATGATGTGGATATGATGATTCTATACTGAGAGGAACGTATGATTGCTAAAAAAGTTCCAGTGTGAAATATCTAATGCCTTTCTGAGAACTACATGCTACATGCTCTATTACCTCTTCAGAAGTCTTTCCTTTTAGAAAGAATTTCTTAACTCCTCAGATACACTTCCATTTACTCTATATATTTGCTAACAGGTAAAACAAAGTATTGCACTAAAAACCACGCAAATAAATCTAGGAGGACTGCATTATTTATGAGCACATAACCTGCCAGAGCACTAGAAGTCATAAACTACAGAAATGTCAACAGCAATGCTGATGAAATACATTTTCAGCTAAAGGAGAAGGCAGGATAGAATATTCCTGGTAGACACTGCTCAGAACAACAATGTAAGTAACAAAAAAAACCACATTTATCCAAACTGACAGGGGAATGGTCTGCAGTAGCCATGAAAATGTTAAAGCACAACTTTATCTTTGATTGTCTCAGTGTGCTGAACAAGTTCTCCCTTACACTTTTCTTCCCCTGTGGTAGTTTTTGAGCCAAATGGTTGAGGTGTCTATTCAACAAAAATTTTATTCAGCACTCAAAAATCAAATAATGCACTAATGAAAGACTTTGTTTTGAAAGAATATCTCATAATACATTCCAGATATGTGAAACATAATGTGGCTGTAGAAACTAGGATCTCCCTGCAGCAATAAAATGCAGGAAGATTCCCATTTTGCGTACTCACCCAGTAATTATGAAAGGGAACACCTCTATAGCTCTTGCCACTTGAGCACAAGTCTAAATGAACATAGAAACATTTGAATCACACATCTGAGGGTTAGATTGCCCTGGCTGCTCCACAACAAAGAAAATGCAGATCTGCAGAGAAAATCCAAGGGAAACATGCTGTTTTGCCATGGCAGTGTTCAACTAGAACCCTTTGCTCCACTGCAAACATAGAGCTCATGGAGAAGAAATACTAAAAGGTGGAATGGCTCTCTATAAATACAGAGAAGCTCCAAGAAAATTCCAAAAATAGCAGAGCTAAACCAATGATTTGTATCTAGTCCACAAACAAGACCCATTATATACCTGCCCTAATTCCAGCAGTGTTCAGGTACAACACTGGTCCATTCTTACAAAAATTCATTAAAATTCAAACATATTTAGTTAGTTTCTAGTAATAGCACCACCATGAAGTTTGCCTGTTTTCTTCATTCTAATCATGGTAGAAGAGCATCCAAAGCAATGGTAAATGTACCAGTTTTGAAATAAAGAAACCCATAGAATACTACTGATACTCATTGCTAAGGTATCAGGAAAACTTGCCACAACAGAAACTGAAACAACTGAATAAAGTTGAAAATATTTTTGTTCATTTCCTCTGATCTGCAGATCAAACATTAGTGATAAAAATCTTCAACTTCTGATAGAAGGGAAAATATGAGTCTGCCTGCCCTAAAGCCAAATTTCTTGCTTCTTTATGGATGAATTCGTTTTCCCTCTATCCTGTGGAATGTTGCTAACATTATTTAGGGTCCCTCCAGTGCTTGCTACCATTACAATTCCAGATTCTGCAAATGCTTCTAAGTGCATCTTTGTAATCTCTAAGTTACAATGCAGAATCATTTTCTTCCTTTCATTCCCATACCATTTGGCATCCCAGGAGATGTATTTAGGTTTTGAATGTCTTATTTCATTTTCCGCTTCTCCAGACAGAACACTTGATCAAGAAGATTATTTTGTTATTATTCCCATCTGAACTGCATCTAAGCCTGTTTTAATTTATTCCCCTATCTGGAATATCAGTTTTGATTTCCAGAGAACTCACTGTCCACAACAATATATTCCTAAGTGCTCTGCCACTGTTTTGAGTTCACTTCTATTATCACTATAAGACAGTTTGAGTATACCAATACCTGCTTTTTCTCCACCAATAAAACTACTTTCCAGCTGATATAGAATGTCATAGCCCCTGTGATTTTTCTCCCATCTCTTCAAGGGGATAACCCTTAAAGCACATTTACAAACTGTTCTTCAAAGTAATTACATGAAACAAGAGCCATTACCTCCCTTTTGGAAAAATTAGGCTTTTCCCCCTAGAGAGCTAAAGTCTCTACTATTCTCTAGTAGGCAAGAAAAAGAAATATTATTTTGATCAGATGAAAATCACAGAGACTAAGAGCCAAAAGAAAAAATTACTTTTTTTTTCCTCTTTCAGCTCTATGTACAGAATTCAAAAACTATGCATTTACTGAAGGTCACAGAATCAATGTTGGAAGAGACCTTCAAGATCACAGGTTCAAATATCAACCCACCACCACCACAATCACCCCTGCATATCCCCAAGTGCCACATCCAGATGCCTCTGGAACACTTGCAGAGATGGTGACTCCACCACCTCCCTGAGCAGCCTGTTCCAAACCCTTACCACTCTTAAACTGAATTTTTTTTTCTAATATCTAATCTGAGCCTTCCTTGACAAAATCATATGGCCATTTCCTCTTGTCCTCTCTCTCAACAGACAGGACAACAATCTCTTCTAAGGGAGTTGTAGAGAGTCATAAGGGCCCCCAACCCTCCTTTTCTCCAAACTAAACCTCAGCTGCTCCTTGTAGGACTTTCTAGACCTTTCCCCAGCTTCACTGCCCTTCTCTGGACACACTCCAGAACCTCAATCTCTTTTTTAAATGAGGGGCCCAAAACTGAACACAGGATTTGAGGTAATCTGATTGCCTAAGTAAAGATATTTCACAGCCAGAAGAGCTGAATTGAAAATTCTATTAGTTTCCTACTGTTTCAATGATTTGAAGAAAGCTCTAAAAATTATTTGCTTCTACTTCAGTGAGGATAACAACTAAAATACAAATCTTTGTACCCTAATGGCCTGAGAGTTGGAAATCAGTTTATATTGGTTGTTAAAATACCTGCTGAAACATTTACAAATATTTTCACAATCTACTACTACACATTGAATGGCCAGTGAAAATATTGGGAAAATGGAGGTCTGAAAATTAGTCCTTAACATGGGAGGAAGATTAACAGGAATTTACACTCCACAGCCTTAATTCACGATCAGTTTGGAGTCAGCAACCACCATTTTTTGTTCCCTTTTGTGAAATGACAATTTGACGTCACAAGTTTTCTACTCTGATTCCAACATCAGTCCCTCAAATTTGAAAATAGGGTCTTCATCTCTGCAGAAAAAAATGCCCAATACTCTGCAAATCAACTCCTCAAAGTGCAACAAAATGCTTTAATTAAAGCTATTTCCTTTGCTTAGTGCTATTTCTAATCTATGGTTTGCCAAAGGCACTGTTTTACTCATGTTAAGATGGAATACTTAGCACAGCGTGAAATAGATGGCATCTCCTCTGTAGCAAAAGTGAAAGGTTGACTTCTGCCCTGGGCATCTTTTATTTTTTGTGAAAGCTTAAAGGTAGAAACTGAAGCATGATAATTGAACCTTGAAGGAAAAAGTAGTGACATTATAAGAACTGCTTCTGTCAAGTGATAAATATCCTGTGCTACAATACACTTAATTTGTAGCAATAAATACAGAGTGTTAATAAAGATTAAAAAGTAGCTATACCATACAAAATGGGACACACATTGGACATGCTGACAGCTAGTAGACCCCACTCACAATTCCAAATAAGGGTGCAAGTTACTATCAGATGAAAATAAAAAAGGATAATTCATCTAGTCTTTAAAAAAAATCCTGCATTTACATTTATTATACACGGCATATTAAAAAGGTGGTTTTCATATTCTCTAGTGCCCAAGGCATAAACCTGAAAGTGCCAGTGGAAATAACAAATGATGTAATAGAAGTGTGTAAAACCTGAGGCGATAATACGTCGCAGTCAGAGCCCAATGGCTCTGCTCAAGTGACACACACATTTGCACTCAGAAGTTTTGCCTTTTTTTTTCCTTTGGTTAAAGCAACCACAGCAGCATTCTCCTAGTGAGGTGTGTCAGAACTAATGTAGCTGAATGTAGTTCACTGTAATTGAAAGTAATTCATGCTGTCACATTTACTGTAACGAGAGGTCACATCTCCAGGGCCATAAATGTTGTTCACATTAATCGTAACTGACACCTTCCTCCTCCTTCAGGGGAATTCAGCCATATTACATGGCTTAGTTCACATCCTTTTTAAGCATCTGAACTTTTTTTATGTTTGGCTGGTTTTATGGCTTGTTTGGGGTTTATTGGTTTTTTAAGATAAAAACAGGCAAACATACCAGCAACGAATTCTGCCTTGCGCATGGTGAAAAAGTCATGTCACAGAAAAGCATGTAACAATAATTATAATTGCCCTGATCTCCAAAACTACTACAAATTACTGAAAATTATGACCTCAAATCTGCCTAGTCTGGAAACAAGAATATTATTACATTATATATACATATAAGCCATATTCTAAAAGAGCAAGTAAAATGCCACATACTCTGCAATGACCCCCCAGACCTACATGCATTAATTTCTTACTCATACTGACAAATATTATAATTTAAGAATCATAAAGCCCCACAGTAAACCATGTACTTATTTTGGAATACTTAAAGTCCATACCGACACGCCAGGGAATGAACCTCCATTCTCAACACGACCATGTATATTTGAAACCTGGTAATTCAACAATGACTCCATTTTCTTTCTAAATATTAACCAGGTATTTGGGGGTTTATAGCATATAAATGTAAATCTTTTGATCCCTATTTAACAAAGCTACACACCTGAAGAAGGCTCTTCAAAGCACTGAATGCATGTGCACTCCATAATCAACACATTGTACAGAAAGTGGAAAGCTTTTAATCTGCACACTTAGCTTGTCCTGAATTATAGTTAAAAGATGAAAGATGCCAGAGAAGAAGTGCAATGCAAAAACACCCTGGCAAGAGTATGATGTGCTTGGTGGCCAAAGAATAACTTCAGTTTCTTAGCTTTGTTTTGGCTGGGTTGACCAAGACTCTGGGTTTTCTCCTTGAAAAGTTAAGTGGCATCTTAGCTCAGAACTAAAATCATAGGGTTTGGGGTTTTTCTAACAGATCCTTATGGGAACACAAAATATAAATGTTCATTTATTCACAACACAAACTGATAATATTAGAGATAGAAAGGTTCACTGATGACTCTCAGAATTATGTATTAAAGAACTGAACAGCACAAAAATAGGAACTCAGATTCATTTGTATAATAAGCTGAAACAATGCTATTTTTCTGAAAAGCAGATTAGCCCTAAAGTTACAATTATTTGTAACGGATCATAACTCCACAGTTGTTTGATTTCCTCTGGCATAAATCAGTAATAATGCCACTGAAATCAAATAAATTAGATGAGTATATGAATTTTTGAAGAATCAATGTTGAAAGACTCTAGATTCACTATCACAGAACACATCTCTTCAGGCCTAACTAAAATTGACTCTTTTAGAGACCAATTTTTCTGTTGTCTGGCAATGTCATTTAATTTTGGTGAGGCATCCAGCAATCATGCAATTTCCTACAGTAGCTTTGGTGTAGAGATACACAAAACATTGCTGTAGTCCTGCAGTAAAAGTTTGCTGAAAGACCTACTGCTACTCTTCAACAGTAAAGAAATACCAAAACCAAAAATGTATGATCCCGCTGCAATAAGAAAGTCATATTATGCTTACTCTTTTTACTTATGATGAACCTTAACTGTTATATTTTTAGCAACATCACTCAACATTTCTCAGAAAAAAAAAAAAAAGAAAAAAACCCAGGTTTTGCTTCCAAACAGGTAAGCACTTCATGTTTCATTATTTCCACACTATTGCATAATGTTTGTCCTGCACCAGTATCTACAACAGCCTTGATGGTGCTTGTTGTACCAAACATATTATCAACAAGGACAAAAACATGATTTACATTTAAAGTAGTTCTTCATCTCAGTCTTAACTGCATTATAATTCCATCCCTTCCTTACTCTCTATGAGGCATTTTAGCACTTCTGCCCAAGTCTGTCACTTATTCCTAATTTCAAAGGTTATCATTAATCTATATATTCCCAACATATTATCACTTAGTAAAGTAGCTCAAAAGCCACAGCAAAACTATATTCCAATAAATCACCATTGCCATTAATACCTCAGCACCACAAAAAGTATACATAATGAAATTTCTAGAGGCTTTTCCAACTAGAGAAGCGACTTTTGCTTTAGAAATACTCTCTTTCCTGTTTTATAAAGAATAAGTCAGAAAGTAAAAATACATTTAGATAACAAAACATGCACTCCTATTGAGTCCTATGAACTACAGCTACTCAAAGCAGGTCTGCTGCTCAGGACATTTTATGTACTTCAACAACCCATCAATCACTAATTTCAAATTTTTTGATGAGAAGAAGTAGAAGCACTAATTAACTGATCAGGATAAGCTGAGTATTTAATGTTTTTGCAGGTATTCTAAGGCTTATTTTTGTAAATGAATTTCACAAAATATACAGTCTAATATTTTATTATGGTTGGGGGTAAATCAAGACAATATGCCTGTAAATTCAAATTTGCCCCTTTTTTACTGCTTTGTTTCTTCATTCTTTGCTGCACTTTTTTCCAGCAGAGTTGACAGCACTGAGATGTGAAGTTGTGGGGCCAAATCATGACAAAATAAATGTCCTGTTCACTCCTACTGGAAGTCTGTTCCCATATCTCACCCCTCTGGCATTTAGAAAGCTCTTTTAATCACTAATGTAACTTTACCCACAGCTAGTTGATACCCAGTTGTTCTTGTGCCAACACTACCCTTTAGCTAGAGCAGCTTTTCTCTCCCCCTCATGTTCCCCGACTGAAATTCTCTCTCATTCTTCCATTTTCCAATCTGAAAAATGTCAGGCTGTTAGTTCCCTCCTATGAAATAAGTTTTCTTTACACAGTCATCCTATTATCCTTCCTCTGCACCTATTTATTTGAATTGATCCACAAGAGGATGATTAATTTACCCTCTGTCAGAATGCAATTTCCACGCTGTGACGAAGTATGCACATAAATCTGTTATGTAACTTGAAAATATGAATTTCTTATATGTCTGTTTCTATGAATCTCTTTAAACTCCATACCTTCAAATCCTTACTTCAGGGTCAAAATTGTCACATTCCACCAAAGAATCAACACCAGGTTTTTTCAGTCACATCTGATCAAAATTCATTACATTTGTTTTTGAAGCCCCCCAGACTTCCATTTCAGTAGGGCTCCTCAACCATTTATCATTTCTACATAAGCACATAGAGCTTCTTAACATTTCACATCTGGGGAGCTTTTTCCATGGGGATTCTTAAAGGACACATCCCTTTTCTTGGAAAAGGACTATTCTGGTAGGTTTGCATAAAGTTGTCATTTTCCATGTTACATAAGCCTTGATGTCAGTGCTGTCAAGTATTTATCATGTCCAGAGTTAAACAGTATTGTCTTTTGAGTCAAAAGGAGTAGGCCTGAACCCAGAATCTGGACAGCATCCAGTTGTAGTAATGTTTTCTTTGGATGAAATATGTTAGACAAATGTAAAGCCTTTTCACTACTGTTACAAAACATGGTTAGATTAGGTCTTCAGGCTACACACTTTGTTGTTTAGATTCTGTGACAGCCACAAGCCATGAGAGCAGCAGAGAGAAGTTAGTCAGGCAATCAGCTCCTGTGATTATTAAAAACTTGACATTTCTGTAAAATATATTTTGTAGTGAAAGAAATAATAATTTTCTTAACCTTTACTTGAAGCTTTCCAAAAGCATGATTAATCAGGGGCTATGCTCTGTAGCTGTTTATTTTCGTGGTTTCTACAGCATGTACTGGCACAGGTAATTTAAAATGCTGTCGTTTGTTCTTTGGCTCTCTCTTAAATGTGTACCCTTTCACTTTAAATTGCTTTCCCAAAAATAATACACCTACTTCAGGCAGAATCATTCTGACAATGCTCAGCCCAGGTGAAAGCACATATTTTGAAAGTTAGACCATCAATTAGTGCAACTGTTATCCCATCTTCCCATCAGGAATACTGGAGTACTAACAACATTTTACACCTCCATTAGCTTTTGGTTCATTACATAAGACAGGGCAGCACAGATGTGTTATCAAATAAAATTAAATTACAGGACATATTTTAATCTCTGAAGAATTATGTGTTCAGACACCATCTATTCTTCCACTCTGGAAAAGCATAAAAGGTCTCAAGAAAAGGCCAAGATAGCTTAGCTTCTGGGTGATCCAGGGTATTTTCCAGAAAACACCCCTACCCCTGGCCAAGCAGAACTCTGCTTCGTTGGAGAAACTGAGACACCACAAGCCAAGTCAAGTCTGAAGTCAGGCTGCAAAATATTGTTACAGTAATGGCACAAGGAATTTCACTTGACAGACTCAGGACAGAAAACTGAAGACAGAAACTGATATCAAGCTTCTTTGTTTCCCTAGATTCCCTTCACCTCCAAGTTTCACCAAACTCCACAAAACATCAGTGCAAAGCATGTTTGCAAAAAGGAAAGAAAAAACACCATATTTGCTTACACTCATACACATTCCTGACTGTTCTTTCTCTGAGCTAGAGAATAATACTTTGTGGGGCATTATTTTAGGTTGTCTATCACAACAGGTATTTTATTTCTAAACTCTCACTAAGTGTTGATCACATTTGTTGATTAGTTCAACCACGTCAAAAGTAATTAATACACGTGTATAAGCTAAAATGCATCCAGGACAGATGCATGCAGATGTATTTATTTTATGAATAACAAAGTGACCACAAGATAAATAGGCAGATTAGTGTCAACTGGATCTAGCTGAGAAAGAGCCTTAAAATTGTAGCAGCAAGGCACCAGCACAGGCTCATCACTGCAGTCTGAGAGGGAAGTCACTAACTCTGCAGCTGCACTGATCTTCATGCCCAAGCCAGCGAGCTTTAAATCTACCCTATGTATTCTGTAATTAAACCACTGGCTGCAGTGAACACCAGCTGGACCCAACAGTCTGAAAGCACCATAAAACCTGGTAGTGGCTGGCAAATCAAGCAGTCTGATCCATTACAGCATTCTGGCTGTCCAGGGTCTCTATTCCATCATCCAAGAATTGCATGCAGAAATACAAACTCCACCACTTCATATATGGCAGGGATGATACCAGACACTGCAAACTGAGAGCAGGAATCCAGCCCAACAGCAGTCTCTGGAGCTGGGCCAGCTGAAAGGCTGCTCTGTGCAAATTCTCATTTGCTTTAATATTTTAATGGTAACTTAGCAAAAATACATAATACACAGCCTGTATATTATGGACTGTATATACAGACAGACTAGATTCTGCTTACATGTAATTAGTCTGTACATATGTAACGTACAAACTATCAGCACAGTGGAGAATGGAAAGTGCAACACTCTCCAGTTGTAAACAGCAGTGACTCCTTGTAGCAGCATGTACTGAAAAGTGGGGAGAAAGTAAGATTTCAAGCCAAGCCCCTCTGCTGGGCTTGTTCCCAAATCCACCTAAAGCACAACACAAGGATAGAAGAGTATTCTCCTGCCCTTCAAAAACAAAGTAGGTCAATATGACCTGGCTGCATTTCCTGACACGTTTATGCTGGCCAACTATTGCAGACTGCAAAGGAGACATTTCAAATATACATCCATCAGAAACTTTTCCACATGTTTGCTGTACCCTCACATATTGAGCCAGAGGAAGCAAGCAGAGGTGAGAAACTGAAATTGTAAACACAGAGCTCTTCGTATTTATATCTAAATTATCCCTTCCCTTATATTAACCTAGAGAATATCTCCTTGCCAGACCAATATAATGCTGATGAATATTTCTTTTTAAAAAGTTCCATTCCTAATTTTTCTTTCTACTATATTGAATATCTTTGCTCTTTAAAAGCAAAATGCAAAAACAAAAGTCTTCCCACTCCAGATGCTGTTAATATTAAAAGTACACCACTAACACTCTTTTCACTGTGATTTGCATGAGGCCTGGTTTTCAGCACAAAAATGGGCAAAAATTCTGAAAATCCTGTGTGTATTCAGTTTAGGATGAACACAACTACAGAAAGTTCTTATAAGGAAAGATTAGTAGAGGATTCAAACTTTAAAACATGGGTGAAGAGAAGGTTATAACAGGATATAGATCCTATCACCTTTCAATCATTTGTTTAAACTCAGGTTAGGTGCATAAGGATTTGAACTGGATCCTTTGGATGCTCTTCTGCAGCTCCAGTATAACCAACCACCACAGTCACAACAAATCCTACTCTGTGTGCCTGCAGAACAAACAGCTGGATAATCTGTTTGGCAGAAACACTGAGAAAGCCAACAACCTCTATATCTATTGAATGAATTGTGGGTGAAATTATTTTCTAGTTAGCAAATATTAAAATTAATTTAGTAAGGTAAAAGTAAAATATTAATGTAAACACTGAAGTTTAGATACTGCATTTAGCTGTGCAAAGATCCAGTCTGTTATAAACTTGAAGTCAACATTCAGTACAGGTAAAAGACCAAATAATAAATATGAACTCTAGTGGAAATAAAGGATCATACATACACTTACAAAAGGAATTAACTTTGTAAATCCTAACTGTCTATTTTCTGTTCTTCTTGAAGCATGATAACAGAAGAATTCAAGGAAAGAGTTGAATCTTTTCAGTATGCTGAGTGAGATCTGTTCTAAGTTCTGGATTTCATGGCAGGAACCATGTAATCCTTACACTGTGCCTGCTTGGAAAATGTCAATTTAATAAAGTTTAGGTCAAGTGCTTCAGAATTCATCCTTATATCTGTCTTCAATCACTTGCCCAACCAGACCAAGTTCTTAGTACATAACAGCAACTACAGTACTTGAGGCTCACAATGAAACATCTGACAACTTGCATGAACACTGTCTGGATAGTATCAGTCTGGAGATAAGGAAGCTCAGTTTGCTTCAAGCAATAAATTCACTTTCCATAAAGAATGCAGATGGTTAGATACCAACAGGATAAATGCTGTACTGGCCATACATGAAAGATTTAAGAAAGCAGTTACTCTATTCAACACCTATGAAAGAAATTCAATTTTTTTAGCATTTAATTTGAAAGAGAATATTTCTTATTACGGCATCACACCTAAGTACAACATACTTTACTGCTAGTATGCTTGTGTGCTACCTTACCTCAACTTACTAAAAAGTGCATTGAAAAATATGCACCAAGCCATGATAACATTTGACAATGTCGTTTAAGACATTCCATCCCCGAATTGTACTACATATGCTGAGACTACATCCTTAACTTTGTGTAGAATGGATGTCCTTGCATTGATTCTACAAATCACACAACAAAAAAAACCTCCAAGTGTTAAGCTAGTATTCTCTCCCCTCAAGATTTTCATAACTACCTTACAAGAAAACATTACTATGTCTAAACCCTGAATGCTCTGCAGCATTTCTGTAGTCATTACAGTACTTTGAGTCACTTGACAACTGCACATAATATTTGTACTTCCAATGACAGAAGCAACCAAGATAATGTACTTGTAATCAAACTGCCAACACCAAAAATCAGTTCCAAATTAAAAGTCATTAGCCTACAAAACTTGAAGACAGAGGAGAGGAGAAAACAGGATTCAAAAATATTGCTTAAAATGTTGTGCCTCAAAAGCATTATTTTTACTGTAGTGTTGGGGAATATTTTTGTAACATTTTCCCATGTAGTCATTCAAACTTCAGAAAGCCACAGCTAGCAGGTCTGAACCCACAAGGCCCTGTGTTCTTCTCTTAAAATTCTGGTCAGAGAATCCAAAACCAAGAAAAATGTGGAGGCTGAGGCTGTACATTTACAGTATATCCATGTCAGTTCAGACAGTATAAAAATTTGATTCACATCAGGCATGGGCCATGACCATGTGGATCTTCAATTATTTGACATGTAAGATGGAGCTTACAAAAAAGTTAGACTTCTGCAGCATGTCAGATCCCTAAACCTATTAGGTCAAAGAGGCAATGCATGAAGTGTCACTGAAAAATTTATCAACTGAAAAAACATCTACCAACCTTGAAACAGCTGCATCAATTTGCATGAGTTGAGAATGCTGCACCATGTGCAAATGGCATTTCTGGTTTAGCACTTTCAGCCTCCAAACCAAACTGTATTTATGGAGGCTAAGTTTTCCACAGGTCCTCATTTTACATTAGTTCTATATACAATGAAATTCTTATGGTTGCACATTCAGTCTGTGACAGGATAAGTGTGGGGAAGGACACTGACAACCCTTTTATCCAGCATACTCTGGATTAAACAGTATTTTTCCATATTTCCATCTTTTCACTCTCTCACAAAGGCCACACCATTTCAACTACATGAGAATTATATGGCCTATGCTGACCCAGTTAAGTAAAAAGGTTTATTGAAAACTGTGGGGAAGGGCCATTTCTACACAGATCTGTTCATTGATCTGTCTCCCCTCACACTGTACAGTTACATCAGCACAGTCCAAACAAAGAAATATGCACAGGAGGATGAAAACAATGCTCAAGTAAGCGAAAATCTTACATTTTCCATCTTCAGGGAAAAAAAAAAGGGGGGGAGATTAGAAGAGTAGGAGTCCATATAAAATATAAAATTACAGAGCAAAGTATAACTGAAGACATATTTATCAAGAAAATTGTTGAAGAAGCATCAAGAGCTGGATCCTCTAAGTAACTTCAGCAGAAGGAGAAAAGAAGAAAACAAAGCCAGCCTAATAGATTTCATCTTGCAGGAACCTAAAGAAAGGACCACAGAAGTTACCAATAACAGCAACAGAGCTAAAAGCTCAAGCAGAAATCATCGTTATCTAATCTCACACAACAAAAGCCTAGATTGGTTTTGCCAGCCTGAAATAATGACTGCCAAAGCAACTCACAGAAATGTTTTATAATCAGACTTAACTTTATAGCTATAAAAACAAGAGCAATTCAACTCAATTAATAAAAGCTTCTCCCTTCCTCAGGGCCAAAAAGCAGTGCCCTTCAAGCAACCTAGGGGAAAGAAATTAATCTATGAATAAAGAAGTGTCCTTTAATAAGTTTAGTAACTCCATTTTGCCCTCCAAGCATACCTCTGACCGAATCTGCTCTTTCTTGGCTGAGATCGTATGTAAACTTGTCAGAAGAAAAGCACAACACATGAAACTGTGCTTAAGTATTAGGAGTGAACACTAAAGCCTCATGTCATTCACTGAAGAGCTGCGTCAAAAGCTCTGACAGATCCCTAAACAAACCTTGTCTTCAATTCCAAAAAATGTAGAATTTTCTTCTGCCCTCGTTGAACAGCAAAGTCCATCCCATCCAGACCTGTAGAATGCACAGGGGGCATCTCCTATAACAACTCTCACACTGTTTGGTGCCACTGCTCAAAGCTTTCACCTTACATCTCAAACGTTGTATAGCTTCACCATACTGCATGAAGACACTTAGGATCACTATATCCAAAAGGTTTAAAATTTGGACAAAAACAATGGAATAATACAGCCCAAGTGCTTCATGGCCTATCCAGGACTCTTTCAGTTCTATTATATGTAGGTATTGACAGATCCTAAAATGATCTTCAGTACTCTAAAACAGAATACACAATAACCTACCTAAAAACAAAAGTGGAAAGAATTGCAAGATTAGCAAAGAGCTGCATGATAAAATGAGAGGTAATGCAATTAACATTAAAGAGGATACAAATGCATCTCTAACTAGACTAGGAAGAAAAAAAAATCTGATTAGCAAAACAAAACTTAATGAATGAACACAGTTAACAGTAGTCACAACTAAGTCAGCCTACACAGAAGTAAGTTTGGAAGAACTGAGTGAGTCTACCATAATTTTGCAGGCTGTAATTTGCTCTAGACAACATGATGAGATCTAAAGTATAATGGGAACAAATTGGATTAGCACCAATTGCAAGGAAATGAAATGCAGGAGTACTCAAAGAGGAAAGAGACATGCAAATTGCTTTCATAGATTATGATTTTCTTTGGGACTGCAGAGATTAACCCAGCTTGTTTCAGCAACTGAAGGGGAAGTCTTATTTGAAAGAATCTGGTTTCAACAGGGGAAAGTGAATATATTTAGGAAACCTCTTAAATGCATTTTTAAGAAAACATGACAAGAAAGATTTTACAGCCCAGTTGAAAAGCAAAAGTTAAATTAGAAAAGACTTTGACCAAATTATTTTTTGTTTGAATAGTCTCTCTTTTTTTCCCCAGAAGTCCTTCAGGTTCTCTTTGCTCCTACAAGTATAGCTGGAGGTAACCTTGGCCAATCTTCTAATCTCATAATGAAGAGCTCAGCAAAAGTTCCACTCTACTCAAGCATAGAGTTCTTTGCTTCATATTAACTTTACCTGAAATTGCACCACAGAAAACCAAAAAAGCCAACTAGTGGCATGTGCTGAACGTGCTCTTTACAAGCAAATTTTGCTATAACAAGTTTTTTCAAACGCATGATGAAACAATCACGGTTCTGGAATGCTGAGAAACTACTTGCAGCTTGGCTATACAGTACTGATTTTATTTTTTAAACTAGCAAAAACTGTTGAAAATTCACTAGATTCATGGTAAGGAGACTAGAAGGGGAGAGTTCAAAAATGCGAAGCCATTTTAGTTTTAACAGCTTATACTAATACATCAATATTTATGTCAAATGGTGTAAAGAAATTAAAGTTTATTTTGTTCCTCAGTTTATATTATTTAAACAGAGATGTTTTGTTTACTAGATTAAATTTTATCTTTACTACAGTTTAATGAAGTTCTTCTAGCGATACCATTTATTTTAAAAATTCTTTTAGTGCAGATATTTTCAGTAAAACAACTGCCCTGAAAGTAAAAAGATAAAATTCAAAATTCACCAGAATTAATGTCACTCATATCTCTGCACCATTAAAATATTAAGTTTCTAATACTGTTTCTTCTTACTATCATGAACACCTAAGTACAAATAACCAGAAAGATCTGCTGACAAATGTGATTGAAACACCTTCCTGACAGCTTGGCACAAGGGATATAAAAAAAGTCTCTGGAGGCTTTACTAAACAGTAAAGTCTGCAAAAAATATGGAAATCACCTGTCCCCAGAAATTATTTGTAACGTTTTTTTAAAGCTTGCTGCTTGAAAAGCAGCAGGTCAACAAAGCCCTTTCAGGAAAAACACAGTACATGTAAATCACCTTCTGCTTCCAGACACTTCCATTCTCATACAGCAGGATTCTTAATTCCCTCCTTACAGCCACAGAATAACTTTCTAACGAGAATTCTGGCAGGACTTTAGAAGGTCAAGAGCCTCAAACTATTTCTTGTTGACTACAGACATGTTGCTCAAAGAAAAGTAACACATTCTCCACTGTGATCACAGTCCCTTCTAAGGAAATGATTGAGAACATAATGGAATCCTAAAATATTTAACAAGGATGTATTTTAGAAGCTGCCGCTGACAACTTTACTATTTCTGTGAGTATGTTTTACAGCATGACTTCCTTCCAATTTTGAAATGTTACTACCTTATTTGGGAATACTGAGATCAAAATCTTACACAGGAGAAAAGCTCCTAAACTGTACAGAATGGAATGTAGGTAAATGCTTCATATTTTTTCATTCTCTGTTTTATGAACTTTAATTTACAGGATGATGACAGAAGTGAAAGCTTCAATGGGCTGAAGAACATCAGTACAGGTTACTGCAACACTAAAGTGGGAAAAAAAGCCCTGAAAAACCTGTGCTTTACCAGCATAATGGCAGTGCAGAGAAATACACTCCTGTCAACACCTACCTTAGGCCAGTATTCACTGAATGGTATCAATATGCACAAAACCCCCAAAACTGCATACTCAGCAAAGTAGCTCTATCTCAGCATTTTTCATCCTCTAATTTGGTTCTATACAAGAAGTTGAATAAGTCCTCTCTCATATTTCTGCAGATATATTGATATAAAATATCCTTGAAAACTACCAACAAGCTCAAGGACATTGGCAGTGGCCATATTAAGTACAAAAAATTGAGTGTGTACCTGAAACCAAACAGCGATCTAACATGTCTTTGATTACACTTATGTCCAACTCTCACATCCCTGGTCACATTCAGTAAGTGTTGTCTAGAAGATTCTAATCTCATTATAGTCACATCAAAAAAAAAAACCCAATGTTATTTAATATACACCTTAGAATATCTCCAGAGTGAGGATTCATTCCTCTGTCAACATACTGGGGTCCATTTCTTTTCAGTACTATGTAAGAATATAAATATTTACTAAAAATAGTTCAGCATGAAGATGAGTCACATCATGATGTCCTTGGAGACCAATTAAAAGTGGAGTCATTCTGATCAAGTGTTACAATAACCATCTAATAATCAAAACAAATAGAATTACACCTTGAGTAAGTACTATTTAATGCAAGAACAGCTGAATCATACCCAAAGTTTTAAAAGGTTCCATCGTGTGCAGAAAGACTTGCACTACTTACAATGGGTTACAGATGACAACAAGGCTTGAGACACTGGTTCTCTCTTTTAGAAGGAAGTTAGAAGGTGTGTGGGACACGAACTAAATGAAATTTTGCTAAAGAACCCACTTATCCCTGCTTATTTGCTGCATATCATGAATGCTTCAAAATAACAAAAAAAAGAAAAGGTCTGGGCAACAACTGAAAAACCATAGCTAAGATTTTTGACTGTATTGCACGTTTTGTTTTAAAAAGTTGTGACCAAGTTTAAGAACTTTTTCTCTATATTAGCCCTATTATAAAAGATTTTTAAGTCATCGGTGAAAAAGAGAAAACTGTCAAAATCCGATTACACTGTTGTGAACTCTATATGACAAACTGTTCTTCTTGTTCATCCAGATCAGTATTTTGTCATTATTCATGTCCAAAAACTTTTCAGCCACCTCAATTTAAATGAAGATTCAGAATAAAGAGGAGAAAAAGATATATGTAGAATTGGCCAGCCACTGACTAAGGCTGTAAGGTGTGTGCTCATTACCTTCAAAGCAGCTGTGATTTGTTACAATAAAGTCCTGCACCACAATAACTGAGTATTTAGAATAAAACTGGCTGAAATTTATTTTCATGCCAATGTGTGCTCATTGACTGTGCCTTTGTATCCATTTACATTTGAATACCTGTTCTGATGACTAAGCAGAGTCCTATGGAAGCTGTCTTATTAAATAAAAGCAGTTCTAGCAATTCTAATTAAGAGCATTTGTTATTCTACAGAGATGCAATTTACAGTAGGGTTCATAAAACAAATCATGGTAAAAGCCAGGATAATGTTCCTCTACCAGCTCAACTTGATAGATATCATACATATGAGTTAATATTTAAACTTGTCCTCCAGCAGGAATAGCCATACTCCTGCTTTAGCTGCTTTCATCCAAGGAAAAAAAAAGGTTATAAAAATGCCCAGTGCAGGTGCAGAATTTTCTTGGTTCCATTCTTGCAACCATACTTGTACTGCTGCTACAAAATAAAGTGTAAAGCAAAGTTAAATGAGCACACTTGAGCACTAACATTATAAATTTGAGAGTTTGCTTGCAAAATTTGGTTTAACACAGTGCTTAAGAGAATTCTTAGATGGGTAGCACTTTTTGCTAACCATCTCTCCTCTGAATTTAAATTTATACAGTATAGTAAATAAAACCAGGTACCTTTAACCGTGACTTAACAAAATAATCTGAATCAATAAATAGAGAATAAAAAATATACTTGCAATTGAATATGGATCATATTATTCCTAAACTAGTAACGTATCCATCAAAATATATGTCTACCTCACAATTAGACATAAATGTACCTTTTCCACCAAATTCCTAATTTGGTCAGATGTTCTACCCATTTGAGTACAATCCAAACATTTTATACAAGTGGAAGCACAAAAGTAGCTTAGAAAATCTAAGGGACAGTAAGCAGATCAATTCAAAGACTTCTCCTAATCTGGGCTAGACCAAAAAATGAACAATGAGATTTTAAAATATAAAGCTAATACTGCTGCTAGAAAACAAAATAGGTGACCTATTTTTGATAAAGATAATTTAGAGTTCCTAAGCAATTAGTAAATGGAATAACACTTCAAGAGCAAAGAGTCATCCGTCACAAAGTAACATTTGAAAACTGCATCTAAAGCAACTCCCCTTACATAATTAATATAGGGCTGCTTCCTAGATTAGTACATCCACAAGGGAAGTTTTCTTTATATGGAGCTCTGATTACAAGATTGCAGAAAAGCTAACGAGTTGCCAGGGCATGTGACTTTGGCATTCATTGTCTTCGTCTTCTAATCCTCCACGAGGCAAATTTCTACAGAGTAACTACTGAAGGAGAAATGCAAAGCAATTCAGACCAGAACAGGTTTAAACTACCTTTGCTTTACCATGTCAATAGATAAAGCAATTTTAATCATAAATCCTGAGACTCTTTCAAAAAGACCTAGGTGATGCTCCTGCATTTTCTTAGCTGTTTATTTTAATACATAAACATACAGAAACACTAAGCTCAGTGTCCCAAAATGTGGCTTTTCAAGTGCATTTAGAAACCAAAAAAAGATTCTGTCCCATAACAAGAAACATGCACGTGTCGTGCATAATCTCTTTTCCAGGTTAGCAACATATCCTCTTTATCTTAGATTAACTATTATTAATAGTTGGCACTTGTATCACAGTTTCCTAATCAGAAGCTTAGTAATGCCTTAAAGCCTCTAAGGTCCTACATGGAATTATTGTTTTTGTTTAAGATATAAAAGTGTTTTCCTCCCATAACCATGTACTGAGAGCAGAATTCAGGTATTTTCCTTTACAGGCATGAACACAACAAAGAGACTCATGTTTTTTATTCTCCCAGTACATGTCAAACAAGTCCATTCCAAAATATTGCATAATTAAAATTTATTGAAGAAGGAAAGACAGTTTTTATGCAGTGTTACTATATATTTTCATTGACTAACACCTGAAAGTTTTTCTGGCAAATCAGGTCTTTACCACTGAGTCAGATCTGTTTGGTTTCCTGTGCAAAATATTCTTTCAAATTTACACTAGTCTGTGATTAAACCAGGATTATATAATTGCATTCCTGGTGAGTGGCTTGCAAAATCATAAACAAACAAAAACCCAAACAACAAAAACTCAATCAAACAAGAAGAGTTAAAACAGTACATGCCATGGAGAGCCTTCTAAACTGCTGCAACAGCTGCTGTCTTTGAACTGCTCAAACTTCCCTAAGAAATGCTTATATGCTGTGTAGAAATGCAATCATTTCCTAACTACTATTTCTTTTTTCTAAATCACAGGTTTCTTTTAAGTTCTACCTAATTCCTTCTTTGGATTTCTATATCAGAATTCAAGACAAAGCATTAGCTGAGCTGACAGACCTGGCCAAAATAGAAAATAGAAAGGGATCATTTGCTTTTCAAGTTGCAATGATGAGTCATTTAGGTTTTTTAAATTCACAGCTATATGTAAGAAAATAATACCAGAAGATCTGGGAAAACATGAGGCTGTAACATTTTATATACAAGTTTAATGTCTTATAGAAGGGAACCCCAGTTTTGTGGGGTTTTGTGATCTTACATGAGGTGTAATTCACCTCCTTAAAAAGTCATCCTGACCAAAAAAGTTAAAGAAAAACTTAAAGTTATAGAAAAAAAGTGTTCTGCCAGTGAATCACCATGCCAGGCCGGTATGACACTCTTTCCACCCTAATCAGTTTTACTTTTAATAATGTGATTTCTGTAATTGCACAGATCTTTATGGGTGGAATCTGTACCAAGGGCACCAATTCCCAGCTCCTGAGAAAATACAGAATGTGAGAATGCATAAACCATAACCATTTAAACATTAATATCTTCGTACACAGTCAGCAAAAATTGTATGGATCCCATTACTTGAACACAAGTTATTCAAGATGATTCATTCCTTCTTCTGATACAGAAGTTCCAATAGCAGACTTCTAAATATATGTACCCAGTAGTTTCCAAGTCATTTTGGAATATGCTTAAAATTGAACTAGACCTACTGGCATAAACAGGCCTAGCATATTTATTTTGCAATAATCACAATATTAGTTATAATCCATGTTTATTGATCTGTACCTCGACTCCAGCTAAACAAAATAATTACTTGGTTTGGTTTTCCTTAAAAATGTAAATAGGTATTTAAAAAACCGTAAAGGAAAATGCTGCCCATTAATGGCATTCTTCAAAAATATGAAACATTAATCTATTCATTCATACTAAAAAAATATATGTGGTATCTCAAAATTCTTCAGCAATATAAAGCAGGTGCACTGACAGTACTGAAAAACTTTCCACCAGTCTCGAAACTTTTCTGTATTTTTACACCCAATTACTGCAATAGCATGGAAATCTATGGAGGGAATTATATCCCTGGTAAGATCATAGAAAACAAATCAGGGAAACGTGTTTATAAACATTATGTACTATAATTTTATTCAAACTGTGACATTTTCCATTTTTAGTTTTTTCAGTACTCATTCAGCCTGCAATCATGCACACACAGGCATACATAAACAGATTTCCTCTTTCTTCCTGCAAATTTTTAGTTTCCACATTTTTGTCCTCTCAATTAATCTGGTGCAGTAGAAAGGGCTTTTATTAGCGATCAATTTTGCCATTATTCTTGCTAGAGAAAAGACACTATTTTGGGAATGGCCTTAGGAAGAAGTCTCTTCCCAAGCTTGGATTCTTCTCTTACTCTCTGCAACACAGAAACAAGACTGAGTTCAGACAAGAACCACTCCTAGCCAGGAGTGGCTGGATAAGGAACAGGGCAAAATAATCTACCTCCTCAAAGAAACAAATCCTGTAACCTCATTTCTAGTCCTTAAACTGAGTGTGTGTACAACACATTTCACAAGGACAAAACCACAATATTTGATCCTGCAAATAATCATGAGGGCAGTCAACAGATGAGAGGACAACATTTATTTGGTCTTGGGGGTAGTTCTTCTGCTCCTTGTGTGTACATCCAAGCTTGTGACCATATTAAGAAAGAGGTAAACAGAACCTGATAAATGAAACACAGCTGCACATAAGAGCTCTGTTTTATTTCTCATCTTTATTTCTTGTACTCTACTTTTGTTAGATAACTGAAAATTATTCCCATGTGAGCAGACAACATAAAGATTGCTCTTTTTTGTCATTCTATGGGCATTTTAGCTTCTTTATAAGATGAAGAATCTGATGATTATTACATCAAAAAAATCTGACCACAATTTTAATTTAGAAACCTATTGCAGAAACACTGGGAAGCTATAGAGTTATTTAAGAATAATACTGCTGCTTTGAAATTAACTCTGTATTCAAGTAAGGAATCTGAGATCATCTAAGACTCAACTCTTCTAATAATCTCTGGATTTCTCTGATGAAAATCAAAGCTATAGCCTCTAAACTACCAGGACAGATACCTGCATCACTTGTTAGCCATCAGCTATGCAAGAATCTCCTGGGTACTCTAAAACCTAAATTGAAAGTAAAAACAGGTAGGCTGAACATGTCAGATTTCACTGTATTAGCAGTTTGTTCCCAATTAATATTTAAATAGTTAACTAGGAAGTTTTAGTCATTGCATTTGCAGTGCTGCGGGAGAAAATATTTCCCTCGGAGAGCCCTAACAGCATGCATTAGGCCATGAAGATATGCCTGCAAATCTGAGAAAACAGGACAAAGAGCAAGAAATAGGATTATTTTCTGCAAGCTCCACTTGCTGAGGGTCATTCTCTAACCAACCTCCACATCTAGACTCTCCTGTATTAGTGCAGCATCAGTGTTTCAGTAGAAAGCACTGCTCCTTTCTTCCTCCCTGGAGTTAACTGTCCCCAAAAACCTGTCCAGTACTATCACCTGCCAAAGCCCAAAGCACACCTGGGAGCAACAGCTGTGACCTCACTGGATTGGTTTTAAACTTCCCAGTTCACATGCATGCACTGCATTTCTAATGTATAACTCTTAGTAGAAAAGGAATTTATATAACAAACATAGTAGGATGTTATACATTTGTAAACCCAGTTACTACTGCAAGTGTTTGTAAGCAGGTGCTCCTCAAAGCATGCACACCCTTCACCAATCCCAAATGGCTTCTGATAAATGGGAGTTTTGGGACAGCATCTGCTGCCAAAGCAACTTACACAGCTCCTCAAAACCACCTCTTTAGAGGAAGATTTTGGAAACTGTACAGGTTTGCAACTAAAAAAAATTTAAATTACTCTTATGATTGGAATCCATTCGCATATACCAACTTTTCAGGATTACTTTGACTTCTCTGCCACATCACAAAGACAATTATAGCTCTTTAAACACACTATTGCCAATGACAGGGCACAGGCTCTGTACTCAGTGTGTTAGGTCTGCCCCTAAGCTTATCTCTACCACCTGATACTTTCACTTGGTTTAGCTGCAGCAACAATTCTTTCTAACAACAGGTAGCCATGGCTGGTTTGGACTAGGATAAATCAATTTGAGAGTAATGGAGAGCAAAGAATATAACTTATGTCAAAATGCAGTGTATATATGGTGTGTTTTACACAATTTGCAGACCATAGAAGAGCAAGTTTAAAAGTACAAGCAAACTCATAAAAATGATCCCTAAAATAAGAAAGGCATCAAACAGCCCCTGGGTCACACATGAAACACCATGTAAGCCTGAGCTCCGCAGTCCCAGAGGAGAACTGCCCCTGCCTTGCCCTTCACCAAAAGTTTCAGCAGCACAAACACACAGGCAAGTGCCCAAAGCCTGACTGCCCCAGTACTTCAGTATCCACCTTTTAAATGAAATAAAATATTTACCCAGCACAGAGGCACACAAAGAGCAATCAATAAGACCCAATTATACAACATATTTAAAAGATCCCTGGTAACACATTCTGACCCTGCACACCTTGCTTAAGCATCTAAGACTGAGCCCCTGTTGTGTGGACACACTGCCATTCTGCAGGCACTGCTGCAGCACACCAGCAACACCTACAGATCTCCATGTGATCTTCCATATGGGGAAAGAGGTTGCTGTGGCCAGATCAGCTTGCAGGACCACAGATAAAATTTTGGTAGCATTTCAGAGAGGCTGTACTTTGCCACCTGATGAAGAGCACTCACATGAAGTTCAAAAAAGAAACTGTGCTTAAGATGCATTACTGTGCTTAAGATGCATTACTGATCAGAGAGTACAAAACTGGAGCTGCTTTTGATTACCAAAACCACCCTAATAAGAAATGTTACTGCTACTACACCATTTAGAAGCAAGATCTGACAAGAAACAGATTATTACACAATAACTTAAGGTCACATGTGCCTCCTGTAATTACAAATTAGCATTTTAATTAAACACAAAACTCATGTCCTATTTTTTCCTAAACCTGTTTAATTAAATACACCATGACAATGAAAAAGCTCCTCTGGTTTACTATTAAATCGCTTAGAATTTTGTTAGACCAAAGCAGACACTAGTGACAATTTCACATTGGGAGGGATAATTTCATTTCTCATGCTTTTTATAAAAGATACAAAGCACATTCATTTCTGACACAGTATTACTAGCAATGCTTTCAACTGGTACAGGAACATCTTTTAGGTTTCCTTTCCTCCAGAAGCATCAGCACAACTAGACCAGCAAAGTACATTTTTGCTGTGTGATTTGCTTTGGCCTCAGCTTTGCTGCATCAGCAAAATGTCCCTAAAATGATATAATAACAGCAACTGTTGATCCCATTCCCTTTCTGCTGCACCAGAGGCTCTATCCAGACTGCACACATTATACCTCAGCTTCCTACCTGTCATCCTTAGTATCTCTCTCTGATGCCATCTAAGCCTTCCCACTGCTCCTCTGAAATACCCAATGCTGTCACCTTTGTGACATCATCTTGGTGAGCACAGATCTCTATTCCCAAGACCCAAGTTTCAGAAGATACGCTACAAAGATGAGAAAGTTATCCTGATGATCAAAAGACATCCAACTCACCAGAAGTGTGCCTGACAACATCTTTTATATTTTATGATCAGACTGGAATACTAGGAGCTCTCAGATCTTTGAGAGTGTAGTAAAATCGATGTGCAAATTCACCTAAGGAAACTACAAACAGCACTGGTTTTTATAATCTGACACGTCAGTGATAGTGGTGGCAAACACAGCTCACAAAACACGTTAGAGTCAGAAAAGCTTTCCCCTGCTCTTTGCTAAGCATACAGGAGATCATAATACCATTACTGACCTCAACCTCCGACAATGTCAACAGAGAGCAGATGCTCTGTTACTGGCAAAGCACACTGCTCTTTGAGGTAACAGCAGCTTGACACACCACGCTTTAAATGACATCTACACGTGTCACATGGAAGTATGCAGATTGTTATAGGCATTTGTCAGCTTACCTTTAAAAATACCAAAGTAGAGAAGCTGCTCCTAACTGAAAACTGCACGTTTAATAATGCAGAAATAAAATAAAATAAAAATATACTTTTAAGAGTAGAGTTGAGCTCACTTCATTGCATGTATGCATCAAGAATTTTTCACTACCGGATAAGTTAAAGTCAATAATTAAGTCATCTGTGTGCATTGGGTCTTGGGGAGGGGGGGAGGAAAAACAAAAAAAAATGCACTATTTTTCAGCTGCTATGTTTGGTTTTTTCCTCCCAAAGCCAGGACTAAATTCAGATATAATTCTAGAACTGCAGAATTATAGTCACAATTGGTATAACTAAAATAAGAACTTGGCAACATGTCTCTTCATGCCTTGTATGGCATTAAAGGTACCATCTGTGCGCTTAACAAATTGATAATAATGTCTCGTTACCAAATGTTGCATGCTCATGTATGTATTAAGGCTTCTACTCTGCAAATGCATTGAAGCATAAAAAGAGACATTAATTCTGAATTACCTGAACTAGTACAATTAACATTTTGGCCATGTGCTAATGTAAGTACCATTTATCCACAAAACAAATGGTCCACAGAGGGCAAAACAAAAACAAACAAGAAAACCTGGGTTTCCTTTCCCAGAATTTTAGTTCTTTTTCTTCACTCATTCTGAAACTGCATCACTCCACAAATGAAGGACCAGCATTCAAATGCCAATGTAAATTTATTGAAAGACTATAGGTTGCAATCCATCATGGGAAATTTCATGCAAGCCCTTTGCTCAAGCACTTCTGACTGCTTCAGTCCAATCCCTGCTGCTGTGTGATAATAAAGCTCTCAACCTCACCCCCCTCCTGTGCTTCCAACAAAAGGAGGGAGATTCTGGTTGCAGAATCCCACACAGAGGGGAACAATTGTCAAGCTTGTGTGTCAAACTTGGAAATCAAACTGTGGGCAAACATCTGGATCCAGCTGTAGAGCAGAAAGGAGAACCCCATTCAGTCCATTCTTAGCTGCTCATCACTGCTTAGCTTAGAAAAAGAAAAAAAATTAGGCTTATCATTAAAACTATTTTAGTTAACTCACTTTGAAACATGAGGGTAGGGAAGAATCACAGTGACAGTTTGGCTGGCAGATGAGAGACAAGTTGCCTCTGGCAGCAAAGAGGAGACAGGAGCTAATGATGAATCTAGTTTTTAACACGATTCAATACATTTTTAAAACTACATATAACATTTTATATGTATAATTGAACTTGACTTCAAATTTGAACATCAGTCTTAACATGGTTTTAATCAGGTTTCTAAAACCTCTTCACAATTTTATACAAAAGACATTTATTTCACCTTTGCCAATGTATTCTACTTTTCAAGCTAAAGGTCGTGCTAAATTTTAAAAGTGTTTGGATTTATGAAAAAACTAAGGCTTTCCATAAGATAGGTCATCTGAATATGCAATCATAAATGCTTTATGTAACGCTTGTATTTAAAATATTCATGATGCTAATAAGTCCTAACATTTTCAACAATTCTGAATGTTTTGGAAATGCTTAGAGTTTTTCAAAGTTTAATGGGTTTTTTTTTCTCTCTGTGTTTTCCTCCTCAGCCCCATAAAAACAACTGAATCAAGATATAGTCGTTTAGCTTACCAAAACCAAAACTGGAAGCCAGGAATTGAATAACTAGTCCACACTGTTAATCAAAATTCTTTTCCACTTCCCTGGTTTCTCAGCTATAAAACTCTTCAGATTGCATTCCTGAATCATCCATGTATGGAAGCTTTAATGGTATCATATCCATTTACTCTCCTGAAGGGTAACCCCCCTCCTTGCTGTTAAAGTAACTTCACATCAACCAATGAAGTCAGAAGACTCACTGCACTGTCAACATAAATGCTTAACAGCTCAAATATAATATTTATACAAAGTAATCCAACTCTATGCTGGCACATCTGGACCTTTCAAATTGAATTACAATGGTTAATAAAGCCAACACCAACAAAGATTTAGTTCAGACAAAAGGAAAATATTTTTGGATGTGGACACCTTAGGAATAAATTCCTAGTTTATATGACTACAAATGGAATCAATCCAGGTCTTAACTTCAAAAGAAACAACCTCTTGTCATATCAAAGTAACAAAGCTCATATAAGAACATAGTTACTTCCCACTACACACCATGTTCCTGATTAATACTTAAATACCATCAATATTAAGATCTCTGCTGTGCCTTTCAACACTACTCATTAAAAACATTTTCATTTCAACAGCATCATGAACTGGGACATTGCCCAGAAACTGAACAAAATATCCAAGTTTATTAAATACTTGACTTTCAAACTGAAGAATATTACACACAATTCTCACCAAATATCCAGGCACAAATTTAGCTTTAGTAAGAATGTTAGGTTGGAAGCAATACATTCAGTTTGCTCAGAATTCATTCACAAGTAACTGTGTCAGCCTCACCTGTATCACCCTTAAATTCCTTTAACACATTTATAGGCTCTGACCTCTGTTCTGCAAGGAAATCTCATGTGGATAATTTTTTATCATTTTTAATGTCCTTGAGACTCTGCACATCAGATTCCCTGGCTGTATGGGCAGTAGAGTTCTCTTGCTGGTCCTTCTTAACCCCAAATTCCAAACACTTTGTCAGAAGCATCACTCTCCAAAGACACAAACAGCCTCCCATTCTTACATCTTTGCTGTATTAGCAGGAGAATTGCTTTTTCAACCAATCATTACTAGTTTCAAATTCTAGGAGAGGAGTACCACAATTTACATAAATATCACCAACCAGAAAGAAATCAAATATCAGACAAGAGTTAGGAAATGCCAGTGAGTAAAACAAAAACTGGGGATCCCAATTCATGTGCACACAAATCCACATTACACAGCCCAGTTCAACACCTGAAATCTAAAATTACATGATCCTGAAATCCTAAAATTTCAAAAGCCAATTCAACAGTAAAATTAGAAAGCAACTACACCTCAAGTCTGCCAACATTCTTAAAGAAGACAGATAAAATGATACAACACCATTCCTGTGCACTGTCTCCACTGTCAATCAGTTATGCACATTTCAGTTTCTTTCTATCCCACCTTACCATAACTGCAGGTTCAGGTATTGAAACTAATTGAAAACTTGCATGTCACTGACACTTCAACTGTTGAAAGGTGATGAACCACATCCTTATCATAGCTGGATATCTGAAATCTGTTTGTAAATTGAAGACTATACCACAAAGACAGAAACTAATATTTCAAACATGCATTGACTAGTGACTTCTTTAACCCTCAATCATTTAATTAATTTTAATATAGACTGCAACACAAAAGCACTTGGCTTTATGAACTTCCAGTCATGAGCTCCCCTTTGCAAACTGCTAAATCTCATGTTAAACATGTTATTGCCCCAACTTGCTGTATGTAGTCATTGTTTAAAATATGAAAAAACAATTATTATAGACAACACATTTTTGTCTGAAAATAGTCCATAAAGCAAATGAAGTAGCAAGCAAGCTCTGTGACACTAGTGTTGATTAAAGGTGGTTTTGAGAACTCACTTTTAGAAAAAGACTCCAAGAGAGAATCACAGAATACACATAAGTATCTTGACTTTGTATAACCTGGCCTTTAATGGATTTTGACACCACAAAACAGACATCTGGCTATAGACACCTGACATTATTTTACAAGCTGTCGAGAAAATCTTCATATGGGCCAAAGTTCTGACCCAAACTAAAATTTTGAAAGTGCTCTGCTCCAAAGAAAAATGCTTCTAGACTATAATTTCAAATTAATGAATTCTATATTAACCATGGGGTTTAGTACATATGACCTTAATGCTAATTCCACGCAAAGCATGCAGTAAGGATTTGGCGATTTCCTTCCCCCTCTGCACCCCAGACAAAACTGGATTCAAGCACAGAGTTTGAGTCCAATCTCTCTGTGCAAAATAAGTGATAAAGTAACACTATAGTAGCTGAGAATAATATTAGAAAACTGCTGCCTTATTCCAGATGTAGTCAGTAGACTTGCAACAGACAACTAATGCTAATGAGACACACAAAATCTTCTACACTTTTATAGAAGGACAGGAAACAAAGCAGGACTTTTCCCCAGCATGAAAGAGCCTCTCTTTAATGATTTTTGAAGTATTTATCAGCAATGAAAGCAACCCAGAGGGTGCCTCTCCCAGCTGTTGCCTACATCTGAAGATAAAAAAGAGAGGTACAGCTGACTGATGAGCTAAATGAAAAGGCTCTTCTCACAAGTACACAAACTATTACAGACATCAGCCTTCAGCACAGAGTAACTTTCTACTTCAAAAAAAGAGGGCAAGTTGTACTATATAAAAATTACAGAATTAACTTCAAAGGTTGCACTAACCTGCATTTTGGAGACAGAAAACATAAAAACACCGAATAGAAATGCAAAAGTACTATCAAACACGCTAATTTATGAGACTGATAAATGGTGCATGGCTTCCAGAATGTATTTCCTCACTTTCCAGCACCCTCACAGAATGGTTTCGGTTGGAAGGGACCTTTCAGACCATCTAGTTCCAACCTGCCTGACATCATTTCCCAGTTTCTGGTCACGATGAGATCCCATCATTAACAGTCCATGCTGCTGTAGAGTTACGTTGGCTATTTTGCAAAATGTTCATCTCAGCAAGCACTGTCATGATTGTGGGCTGCCAACACAAATGCAACATGTGTCCAGAGTTCCCTTAGGCCCCATTTAACAACTGAGCCCAGTCTTCTCATCCCCACAACACAAGGGCACAAGATGGTGCTGGAGGAGAACACCACACTATCAAGCTCCATCTCCAAGTGGAAGCCTGTGACTTGTGTAGGACAGGAAAACCATGACCAGCTGCCCCCAATGTGCCCCATGGGAGGGTCAATTTGGGGGCTTTCCCAGAGAGATCCCCAACAGAGCAACTGAAATTTGTAGGCATCCTGCACAGAAACTTCCTTTTAAACTGTGTCATGCCAATATTCTGTTAAAAGTCCAGCACCCTCACTGTGGGCACACCAAACAGACCCAGTGAGCTCCCTGATCCTGTCCAGCCTCCTAAAAGATGCACATTTATAGACAAGTAAATTTACAGACAAAGCCACAAAGCTCAGCTGAGAGAATCTGAGGCAGATACTCCTCACTGAGCCTGCTGACCTCAGACAAGCAATGTAGATGCTTGTGAGATGGCTCCTTACTCAGGAATCTGCACCACTTGGAGACAGAGTCTCCTTTGGGAACTTGTAGATCTTCTTATCAGTGATCTGAAAGCATCTAGTGGAAAAAGAAATTCCTGTGACATAGTTTCATCTTTACTGATTACTACATATTTCAGTTCAGCAGCAGCAGCTAAAGAGCGCTCTTTTCAAGGAAGTAGAATAATCTCCCACTTAAAATTTGAGTTACATTAAACAATTAAGGCAAGGGAAAGAAAGAAAGAATGGAGGTGTGCAGCAACTGCCAAAAAAAATCCCACGGTTTTAGCTCCTAGAGTTTGGAAGACTTTGAAGTTAACAATTTTACAGAGGCATACCCTCAGATGACTGTATCCCCTGCTTGTTATCCAGCTTCTCTGCTTTATTGCAGCTGCCTTTCTCAATCAGTTAACTGAAAGATTCTGCATAACAGAGAAACCTCAGAAGAAATAAATATGCAGTCGACCCCTTCTTAGCATCTAGGAAACCTGAAGGCTAACAAAACTGCTGGACAAGCCAGGAGAAGAGTTTGTGAGTGGAATCATCTGCATTCACTAAGAGGGCAATGCCTCTTTTCATATCTTGGCTGGATAGTCATTTATTAAAACTAATGCAACACTGAGGACAGACAGCATTTGGCCCAAAGGCCAAAAGAAGGCCCTGATAAGGAAGGTTTCTCCCCAGGAGAATTTCCATTCTTCCCTACTGAAGTGCCTCTAGTAGCAAATGTAGCACCATAATAATGAAAAACGTGCCCAAACCTGATCCCAAACCTCTTCTGATGAATAATTATAAAGATTCCATCAATGTGCACCTCATAAAGAGGCTTTAGTCAATCCCACTGGAAAACAGAAAAATTATGTTATTATCATCATCTCTCACAGGACACTGGGGAAAAACACAGCTTCATGAATCACGGTTCAAGTACTGCCCCTTTTCTGCCCTCAAGACTTCTACAAAGATTTTTATTTTTAGGAAATGAAGAGCAAGGATAGCTTTCCAAACAAAACAAGCAAACACATTCTGGCACTATATAATTCTAATTGAACTTGTTTTCTGCTGCTTACTTTATTTTCTCCTAGATACTTCTATGCTAACTTGATTAACCAATTCACTCTTCATCGGGTAATGAAGACTGTGTAACAATTGATTTTGTTGCTGCTGCTCACTGTTGACCAATTTCAGTCCAACTGTGTTTTCCCCCTACTTCAGCTGGAATCAACAGCTTCTTTCACCATCTTTCAAGTCTGTGCTACTGATTTATTCTATACACGTGTTAACTTAGTAAACTGGTAATAGAACATTGTTTTCAAGAAAATGACAAATCAGTAATTTAAGATACAAAATTAGACTAAAATCTTGGGACGAGAAAATAAAGCAAGAGATAGTTGTTGTGCCCACCACCCGATTTGAGAAAATTATTTGGATATTCTATAGCTTACTTCATCACTGCTGGCTGCCTTCTTTACAAAAAACACCAGTGAATGTGAATAAGTTCATGGTGGCATGGTACAGAATATGTTTCTATTTACTAACACATAAACTATAAAGATATTTATTATACTGTGATACACCTTAATGAGAAATACTGCATGCAACAGTATACTTAGGAACAGTGCTCTGAGCCAGCATTATATGTAGGCAATATGTAATGTGTTATTACCAGTAATGTACAGAAATTATATTTAAATATCTGGAGATAAGCTGATTTACCTAAAGTCATTACTAGAATCTGTCCAAGACCTAGTGGCTTTAACTGCTACCAAAGAAATGACTCAGAAGTGCTGTAGTGAAATTTCAATTATAATGAGACACTTGTGGCAGTGTAGCATTTGAAAGGCACAGCTGACACAGCCTCAAATGATGTTGTAAGTCCCACATGCATATTCTGTTTACTTGTGGTACAAAGCCAGATATATTATTATCACAGCTGCTACACTTACTCAAAATGCACCATTCCTACCAACCCTTCCATTACACAAGAAATACCTCTACAATACTGGAGGCATGGCTGAGTGGGGGGAAATGAGATACAGGGATCAACCTTGTTGTTAGATTCTGTTTAACATCTAACAAAGAAAACTTTGACTACTTTGAACTTCAAAGTTTATTTGCCAAAATAAGCATTAAAATAAGCAGACAAAACACTATCCAATACAGTTTTTAAAAGTCATGTACTAACAGAAAATATTCTTATTCCACCAAAAATAAGTACCTGTTCCTGAATAAATAGTATCTATCCAGTACGCACTAAATGAGACAAACACTTCACAGGCAGGAAAAAGCCCAACAACATTCTGGTAACCCAGATCACTACTTGGTAAACACTGGGTCAGAATCAATCTGATATAATACTCCAGTGTGACACAGTGTACATGACAGCCCCTCAGATCATCTTCCCAAGGAATCAAAATGTCATCGTGTCATGATGCATTCTGATTCAAAATGTTATTTCCAAACAATACTTTCACAGCAATCACTGCATTCTTAAATTTTACTTCCTGACAGAAAATAAAAAAGAATGTCTACTACAGTGACATAAAAGGATAAAATAGCTTGTTAAAAGAGAAATGGAAACAGTACGAAAAAAATTGCTGGTGAGTTGGAGACTGCTCCACACAGGAAGGCTCTTTTATGGGCAAGATGTTAGAATATTTGTCTCTGCTGAAGCACCTTTAGAATTAAAATGATAACAATTAAGCACAATGACCAGATCATGTTCTCTCAAAGCATTTAAACCAAGTATGGTGTGAATTAAGCGTGATGTGAACTGTCTCATCTAAAACCACTGAACACAAAGGCCTCAGCTCTGGCTCAAACTTCTTGAGCTGAGGATTGCTGGATCCAGTACTGGGCATTTATTTTGTTCCCTAGACATCCTCTACTGGCTAGTGTTAGAGCCAGCATTGAGGGGTCGATCCTGTAAGCGAGTACAGCTGCTATAATATGCTGTTCCTACACCAAGGAAAGTCTTGATAAAACAGGACTTGCTTCTAGCATGACCAAGTTAATTTTGGGGCACAGATAACTCTTGACATTTAGCTTCCAAGTAATTACAGTCCTTAAGTTATTGATAAAAATAACCTTCTAGATCTTTTCAGAGGTGTGAATGTTTTTCAAATTTACATAAAACCCATATATGCTGACTAGAAATCTACAGCTCAGATTGAAGGCATCGCTCTATTTTAGGCAGATATACACACAGAGTATTGTAAAATAGAAAAAAAACCCGAGTGCTTTGCTTGTCCCCTTTGGAAGATCTGTGTCTGCCCAAGCTGAAAAGGTCTCCAATCACTATGCACAATTAGGACAGCAGAATACAGGCCAGATTTAGCCCTCCAAACAAAGAATTTCTAAGCATGTCTTTGATTTTTATTTTTTTCTTGCGGTTTATCCAGCACCGAAGGTCACTGCAAACCACAGAGCACACATTTTACTGCTTGTTACAGCTCATACAAAACCACAGCCAGCAACTCTAAGCTAAAATATGTGCTCTTTTCTTAACTCACACAGAGCATGCTTGAATAGATATAGCACCAAATCATCAAGAAATCATCACTTGTGTTAGTGGAAAATAGAGCAGCATCCAACTATTACTGAAGTTGTGGGAAACCATTCACCAATTTTAACGTCTTTTCAAGTGTTATTATTTTCATCATTGAAATATCACTACTTCTAAAAATCTTTTAGTATGAGAAGAAAAATTGTATTGAGAAAAGCTTTAGAATAAAATGTGTCAGAATCCGACTATTTTGGTAGAGTGAAGAGACACACAACACATGGCTAACTTACAAATGAGGTAATCAATTCTCATAAATGTTTGTCAACCTAACAGCTACTGACAGAGTAAATCCTACAATGAAGCCATGACATTTATAAAAGAAATTAATCTACTCTGATTTTCTGAAAAATTTGCTGTAGCATGTACTTATTTATAATCTTTCAAAGATGAGTGAATTCTTCAATCAATCATTTTATGGGAACCACAATCTTTTGTATTCAGCCTTTAGCCTTAGGGAAGAGTTAACTAGATGCAAAAAATAGTATTCATAATAAAGTTAATATTACATATGGCAACATATTAACTTGGATAATCTGCTTCTGATTTAAAAACAGGTATAGTAGTTGAGTTACTAAGCTGAGTACTTCAAAAGGCAGGTTCTATGCACAATATCCACACACTAGGCTTGGCTTAAATAAACAACTACAATCCCTTGAGACTCTACATCCTCCTCAGAGTTATACCAATTCTAACATTTAATTAATTACAATCTGGAAGCTGGAAACTTCTCTGCTCCATGGGAGTCAAGTATTTGCATGTGATCATAAGACCACAGCAGTTTATCACTCATTAGCTAAGTCATTATATTTTTAGTGTTCGTGCTTAACACCTCTTATCTGCAAGTAAAATGCACTCACTTAAAATATGAGCAGCCATGAAAAAGTGGCATTAAGATGATTCACCCTGCAATTGGGGTTGTCTCAGAGCACCACCTAGTCATTACTAATCAAGTCAATACATGAAGAGAAATAAATATAAATCTCCTTTTGCGTAAGGACACACAATTTTAAGATTAAAAATTCCGTTTTGTCTTCTACATAGAATGATAATGATAAGCCCTTTTAACTTCCCTTTATAAGTCAAAATAAAGGCCTATAGTTACTCCTTTTTAGTTGTCAGAGAAATAAGTATTCCACCACGAACTTAAATTCGTATAGTAACATTCAAATTCAAGGATTCAACGTGAAGGATTTTCTTTCTCTCCAGTGAGACTTTAATATGCACTATGACCGGAGTCACAGCAGTTGGCAGTTTTGCTAGTCTTTTCTAAAATAAATGGTCAGAGGTTTGCAGGGAACATCCTGAACTGTCTCTGCAAACTGTAAACCCATGGATTTGAAACTCACAGACTTCTTACTCATGGTTGCTCCTCCGAAGTTTTAGAGCAGAAAGGATAGGAAAACTTGTGCTGTTGTTCCCTAGAATTTCCCTGTTCCTGCACTGCGAGGGGGTTTCAAATTGTGCAGTGCAGCAACAGCTGATGTTCAGGGTGTCCCTGCTCAGCTGCTGAGCGCTGACCCTGGGCTGTCTGGCACTCTGAATGCTGCCTGCCAGCTGAGGAAATGCCAGCTTCATACAAATGTCAGCCCACCTACCTGCCCTTGCCCAAGAAACCAAAGTATCTCTATCATTAGTGACCTCTCTAATAGTTCAGCAAGGAGCAGGCGTCAGCATTCTACTCTGTAATTACGCAGACTATAAGTGTGCACACAATGACTGTGGAGAGACACTCAAATCCTTTAAGTTCATTGATAGCTGATGAGGTTACCTTTCAGTTCATATCACTCAAGATTTAGTACTCAGTAGAACAGATAAGCTTCCTACTATTTATCAAGGTAAAAAAGTACATTATTATGTGAAAACGTCAACTTAGAGCCTCCACTACCAGCTTTCTTCCTGTGAAAAATGAGAAAAAGTGGAAGGAAATGAATAAACAACTAAGTGAGTAAACAGCCTGAGTAACTGGACCTCTGGCACCTTAATTTGTCCTTCACACTTGCCAGGGACTTACTCTGAGATTACTGGCTAATAATAGGACAGACCATATATCTCAAATACAAACTCTTCAGAATTCCATACTGGAAACAAGAGTTTGATACAAAATACTTATGTGGGATAAAATGAACACACTCACTTGCATTTTAATCGTTTGAAGATGTAAGTAAGATTTCTGTGGGTTTACACTTTTTCTTCCACATTCTGCACAAATGTGGTTTACACAGCTGGCTGAAAAATTTCATAATCTCTTCTAGAGACTAAATCCTCTTCACATGACAAATATCCATCTCACAAAAAAAAAAAATCTGAACTCCTCAGTTCCCAAATCCAAAGACTGAATTACCTACATGTAAATTTTGTCCTTTATTAGAGGCGAAATTTTTGACTAAGAATATTACAAGTTTCATACTTCTGTAAAAGCAAATTCAGAAGTATTTCATGGTTTTAGTAGTATTTCACAGAGTCATATATCAAAGAATATAACATTACTATTTATTCTCCATCCCTGGAAATGTTTAAGGACAGGTTGGATGAGGATTTGAGCAACCTGATCTACTGCAAGGTGTCCCTGCCCATGGCAGGGGCATTGGGACTAAACCACATTCAAAAGTTCCTTCCAAACTAAGCAATAAAAAGATAGAATCACAATCTTGACTAAGTGATGAGATGTGGAATTTAAACTAACATTTCTGAACACATAATCTTGCTATTCAAAAACATCTTCAGTGGTACCATTCCCACCAGTTGGACAGCTCCCATCATTTCTGAACACTCAAAGTATCATCCTTTCTTTTGCCATGTGCAATTCCTGCCGAATGGGGTGTTGTCTGCCTTGGTTTCATTCACAGATCACCTGTTCAAGGAATCACTGAACTTCCCAACTAAATACTGAGGGGTGTTTGTGCCACTAATGTAACAAATAGAGGCTTAACATTAGCATTTTCAGATACACATGAAACACCGTATGGGAGCTTGCTGTATCTTCTGAGACATCTAACATTAACTCCCCCAAATTTCCTGTCCTACTGCTGTTTACCTAAATGTCACTGCTTTTGCTGTATCACTATGGGAACAGTGGCTGTTCCTTCTGTTCCTATATTGCCACTACCAATCCCTTTTTCTTCGCCAAAATTTGCTGCCAAAACACTCTGCGTACTCAAATTTAAAATATAGCCTCTAACAATAAAATTCTCCAGAAAGCATTCACCAGAACATCAGCCAAACCATTTCCAGATAGAGACAAAGTAACTGTTGTAGATGAACTCACTGGATACCATTCCACTGTTGATACAAACCCTATTCACCATATCTGGGATGCTTCACAGCCTCAAATTTACTTTTCGTTTTGACAGCACTTTAAAGCAGAAAGCTATTTCATAGAGGGGAAGCTAAAATTCTAAAAAGATAAAGATGCTGTCCAAGAATACCAGGAAGTTCAGGGTAAACTAGACCATTCAATGTTCATCCCTGAAGTTCTTGGCTAAAGTCTTACCTATGTTCTCTTTCCTTTTCCTGTATGGTACCAAACTGTTTTACTTCCTCATCCCACATAGCTCAGCACTCCTTTTAAAGAAAACAACTATTTCTGTGAGAATGAAAATTACTAAAGCCTCATCCCTTCAGCCTGCCATTGCTTGAGTTTTGGTATGAGAAGTGGCCTGCATGTGGGGAAAGAGTGAACACAAAGTTCCTCTCTTCCTGTTCTCAAAAATCATGCAAAAATAACTTGGAAATGTTTGTTTCTGCTTTATTTGGTTGCAGTCAGATGGTCTCAGAAGCTGAAGCTAAATCAGCAGCCCATGTATTTTTTATCCACACTGATACACGCTCTCAGCTGTGCAGCGCTTAGGGAAAACAGAGATGTGGGAAGCAGTCAATAGTCTTACTACAGGAGACAAAGTCCTTTACAAAAGTCACAAGCCTAAGCCATGCTGACAGGCCAGCTCTGGGCATGCTCAGCCTACCTGGGCTCAAGCTGCATTACCTTGGGGTGTTAAGATGGCAAAGCCTCCAGCAAGTTTCCAAGTTCAGGGTAAGGTCTCCTTATGGCATTAGGAATGCAGATGGCACACGTGCCAGGCTTAAGGGCAGCTTGCACCAACACCCTGTGACCACACACTGACCTGGAGCACTGGCCAGCAAAATAACATGGCCTTTGCCAGAAACATGCTTTGGTGACTTTCACTTAAATGAGATAGTTTCATTACATTTAAGACAAAATGTAAAACATTTTAAGTACCATTCAACTTAGTACTAGAATGGAGAAAAGCTTTCCAGTCTACACTGTGCCTCAAGACTCAGGGCAGCTGAGGCACCCCAAAGGAGGCAGAGACAGTCACAGACTTTGTACCTGGAACTATTCATCTCCAGTTTTCAGTCAGAGCACAAACTAGGAAGCATCATTTAATACCATGAGACATGAAGGTACAGTTCAGTTAAACATTGCTCCTTTTTATCCCTGAATTTTTCAGTTTTTCTGAACTCAGTTGTGTCAAGAGATTTTGAGACCTTATTTTAATAAACATACAAGAGCTATGTTTATACCTACATAACTTGGTAGGCTGCTTTCTTTCAGCTTTTTCCTTCACTATAGCAAGAAATAAATTATTGAATAACAAAATTTACTTGAATTCAGAACTACTAAGTCTTCTTGTGATGAAGATAAGCATATAATTACTTAAATATAATTTCATTATTAATTACTGGCTTACACTACGCATTACTGATATGTGTTTTAAAGGATCCTGAATGAATACAGGAAAAAAAAAAAAAGTAATGGCATCATAATAAACCCAACAGAGTGAAAACTGCACTAACAAAATGTCTGATAAACATAATACAGCTTTGGGGTATTTGCTACTGAGTTCCTTGGAAGGACTGCATTTGTCTGATTAGCTGAGCCGCAGAAGATGCCGTCTTGCTGGAGGCTGCTGCACTCTGCAGCCACCGTCAGCAACCCAGAAAAGTATAATTACCAAACTACTGAACCTGATTAACAAACACTTCTTATGCTCATATTCTTACATTGTAAAGAGATTTCCTTTGTGCTGAACAAATGTAAGCAGCTCTGTAGGCTCCTTTGTGCCACTGGATCTCCAACAACATTTTACTGAAATGCTGCCTGCTAGTTCAGCACAACATACATAAGCTGTCAGGGGTGATTAAATTCAACATATCACCTGGTTTGTGTCACATGAGAAGAGGACAACTAAAACAATTGGGCAAATTCATCTTTCAGCTAAACTATTTCCTCAAACTAATATTTGAGGTACCTTAATTATTACAAAATTTGCAACAAAAATAAATTTGAAGACTCTGCAGGTTCTTTGTCTACTGTGACCACAGACCATGGCTTGTATCATGCAATTTACTACACTAACAAACAGAAAAGTTCAGATCCTTAATAATGGCATCATCCAAAGGTATCATTCTACAAGACTACAAATGGTAACAATTCTCTACCCCCTTGAATAATGATCACCATGAACAAAATTGTAACAGCAACAGAGTTAGACACTGCCCAGACTTCTAGTCTAGCATCTAAACTCAAAATGTACTGGCAAAACACCTTTTAAAATTAAATAAGAGCTGGGGGAAAACATCTTGGTTCATAACTAAATAAATCCATGCAAATCAATCTGCTCATCAGTTCCAAGTTTAATATTACTATCAAGTCCTACAAACACTGAACAGTCAAATCATGTATCATGGTCAGTCATGCAGACTTCACTGAAAATTGTAAAATTATGAGCATGTATCTCAAATATTTATTGAAAGTTTTGTCCCAAATGCCGAAGTCAAGCACCTACACTTCTGAGAAATACCACACTGTTTAATCAAGGCATTCTTAAAAAAAATTAAAAAAAAAAAAACCAAAACACTCTAAAAGCCCTTTTCTTCATAAAAATAACTATGAAAAAAATCACAAAGAAGAATAAGCAGCTAATTGGCTTTATGAAGTGAATTTTATACAAGCAGAAATTACACTCATGGTCTCAATCTCTTCTAAGGCAGGTGGTGAGGGGGGAAATACAATGATATTCAATTTGCAAATCATTAAATGAAAATGTTCTCACAATTGATTACACAATGACCAAAAAAAAAAAAGACATCACTTCCATCCTAATTAATATTCTCCCACTATCACTATATATTCATTTAACCTTTCTTGTGGCCCTATTCTTCCAGACAGCCCTGCAAAAGAAAGGTTTTGGTGCATGACAGAAGGATAAACAAATCTGAGTTCTTGCAAAGCAAATGGTAAACCAAATCATACATTCAATTAACCATGACTGAAAACAGTTTGTCATTAAAGCTCACCAGATTAGAAACTGCATTTCAGTTGATTTAACAGCTACATGAGTCTTTTGAAGTACTCAGGGACCAGCTCTCTAAAAGCACCCAGAACTGCTCCAGTTTTGCTCAAATTTAGCAAGCAAGCCTCAGCCAGCACTTGCAAAAGCCATGGATCCCAACTCTGTGGTATTTTCAAGACACAGCACTCACACATAAACCATGTTAAAAACAAACACAGCTCTCAAAACCTAATATATATCTGATGTGAATATCTTTTTAAAAGAAAGTAAACACCTACACTGCATAACAGAGTTTTAAAACAGGTTTTATAGAGAAAATCCAAATAACATTTATGGCAATCTGTGTTTGGTATGGCACTGCTACACAGCAACACAAATTTTCTCAAAACTATGTGTTCATTCTTTGAGTAAAACTTTCAGAAATTATTTTCAGGGTTTCCTGTAACACAGAAGCTATTGTCAAGGAATAGAACCATAATTAGTATTTTGTTAAATTTACATACTCAATAATAGAGTAAATGAGTAATTCACAGGGTTTACAGAAAGTCAGTAAACTAGTTCAATCACCAGGATTTTTCATGGGTTTTTCAGAGCATTTTAAAATCAACTTTCACTCTATTCCAACAGTTTGCAGAAAAAGTACAAACTTCTCCCACTCATCTTAAATGCTCAATTTATATTTCAATTACAGTTATTTTAGTACCAAATCTAACTACTTTCCCCACTGACCACCCAACTGATACAGTAACCAATATGATTTTTCTGTGGTTTTAAATGAACAGATTTACTTTTATTACAACCAGTCTACACTTCAACATTTCACAGGCATATCTTCATCAAGCAGGGAGTAAGGGAAGAGTGGGAAATCACTGCTCTCCACAGAACAAAGAACCCCAAAAAAAAAAATATTCTCTAGCACTGCAGCACTATTCTTGTTGGGAGACTGGCTTTAGGCTATAATAGAAACAGAACTCTTCCTGGTGTATGCTCTCTCTCCCCAGGCAGTTTGCCAGTAGTGCACTACCAGCAAATCTCTTTAAGGAGAGACAAGCCCTTAGTAGGAATTCCCCACAGGAACAAGCTTGAGACTTTGAACATGGAAAAAACATTTCCTTTCAAATGGGAAAGATGAAGTACATCTTTTTGTAAGGCCTTCTGGTCTGGACAACTGAGAAGCTCTCTTGCATTTAAAAAAAAAAAAAAAAAAAAAAAAGGTTTTTTAGTGTCCCTAAATAAAACCTGTAACACCACCAAACTGCAGATCTTCATCTTCACATATCCCTGTAATCCAAACAGACATTTTAGGATCCAGCTACTTCAGCACAGATTAAGTTGTAGTGGGACACACAAAATAAAGAGGAACAAAGACTTGACTATGTTATTCCCAAACCTCTACAAACCCAAATGACCTTTGTACCAGTTGGAAATTGCCAGTCATCCTGATCATATCTTTCCTTTGGGAATGTCCCTCTTCCTAAACCAGAGTGTGAAGTAAAATTTCTGTTTCATTCACAACTAGAGATGGACTTGACAGATGCAATTACATTCACCAGAAAACTTCCAGAGCTAGTTCATATTACTGGGGTAGTGCAGCACAGACAGTATAGGCCCAGGAACTTACTGCAAGATGAAGTAGGAGTAAAATACCAACAATTCAGATTTTTCATCTATTTTGCAGAGGTGTGCATTGCAATACAAAGGGAAAAAAAGTCTTCTAAATTCAAAATCTGCACTGAAAAATCAAAGTAATCCATAATAATTAGCTAATGCATATTACTCAAGTTTTGAGCTGACACTAATACTTAAAAAATTGAAATAGGGGATAGGGCTGAGTACTACATTACAATATTTTTAATAATCCCCTTGGAGAAATATCATTAAGAAATTCTTGCAAATGTACAAAGGTTACTTACTGATGCATTCTGGCTCACCTAATAACCACCAAATAACTTCATTATTAATTTTCAGAAAGATAGGGCATTTCAGAAAGATAGGGTTTTTCTTGTAGTTAAATAGTTATTTCATGGGGTTTTGATTGAGAAAATACATGTCAGGGTAACTGACGAACATGAAATACATTTTAAAAAATTACCAAAGCTATCCCTCAGAGTATTTGCATATAGACAAAAAAGCTAATCCAAGTCTCCTCATTTTAAGCCTATGTGCAGGTTTTTTTTCAAAATTGAACTACTGACTTTCTCACAGGCTCCTGACTATTCATACACAGCCATGTAAATACATTTCACTGACTTGAATCAATACACAATGTAAAATTCCTGTGGTATATCAGTAACAATTACTTCCTATATTTTTGAATCTTTTTTTAAATTCAACTTAATAGCATTTTCTCTTAAAACAAATTAATCTGGTATCTTTAGTATGGGTAGCTTGGCTAAGTATACACAAGTCGCTGCAAGGTCTCCACCATGTTTTCCCACGCAAAATGAAGTATTTTCAGTACAGTCCAAATTATCTTACATCTTTCCTGAAAAGTTTACTTGGGTGACTTTTATGCCAGCTAGCAGAGACATTAGGAGAGAGCACTAGCTAAGAATCCAAAGATAGAAAAATATCAGAAACACAGTATCAAGAAGTTATTTAGATTGGAAGATTTTCTAAGTGATTGGAAAGAGAGCCAGGCCTCAAAAGACCCTTGAGTGGAAAAAGTAAACACAGCAAAGACAGCAGATAAACATAGAAATCCTTCTAAGATACAACATAGGACATTTAGTAATTAAACAAAAATCTTTAAATTTACTAAATGTGGTCAAAATTTATAGAACTCTGCAACAATATTTTCAGATAATCTATGTATAGAGGACAACGGGATGTAAGGTAAAAGCCAACAACCTTCTCAAGGGATGGATTAATTAGTCATGTGGCCCTAGAACTGAATGAGTCATCGAGTTGCTAATGAGATAAGGACAGGAAGCCTGACACCTACAAGTCAAGAGTTCAGCTGGTTCTTCTCAGAGTACTCTCCTGCTGTGCCCTAGATTGAAGGCACAACTCTGGCTTTCCTCCTGCTGGAGGAACTCAAAGAGCCACGTAAAGCTACTTACAGAGGAAATCTTTGCCTGAAAGTAGGACACAAACATTACCTCTCTGTGGCAGTGTCCCCCACTACGGCTCTCCCAGTCCCACCTGCCTGGGATAAAGAGGCATCCGGAACCATCAGCACCTGAGCTGTTCTGCAAGCACAAGCTGGAGAGAGAACCTTCAGCACAGAGCCTCCCTTAGAGAGGGCTCCCCACTGACAGTGGCACTCAGACAAGGCTGAAGAATGCTGTTATCAGGGGCACAGAGTCTTTAATGTGGGACGTAGCAATTGCCAATTTGCTGTAATTTATACAACTGGGTCTCCAGGCCCCTGACTCTGCTGTCAATCTCTTCTCAAACAGAACAGTGTCACCACTGCAAGCCTTGGGGTCTAGTCACAAGGGATGCAAAGACCCAACTCAAGCTTCAGTGGTGTCATTTTCATCAAATCTGGGTCAATGGATACCTTCTTAGTCATATTTTCTTATTAAAAAGGAAAGAAAAAGAATAACCAACAATGCTTTGACCACTGCCAAAATGCAGACTTGTTTGTGCAGGCACACTGCAAAGAAAGAAGCCCAGTGCAAGTCAGGCCAACGGGAAAGGCAGCAGGAGGCAAAGCACAGAACAGAACATGGGACAGCAGGATGATACCAGGAAGACAAACTGAGGTGGGAGAATAAGATAGAGAAAAGCATGCTGCACAAGAAGAGAAACAGGTGAGAAAACACAGAGGGAAGCCAGAGGGTAGAGGCAAAAGATAACAAGAAAGAACTGAGTGGGAAATTAAAGACAAAAGATGTGAAGGGAAATAACATACCACAGATGAGAGAAAAAGGAAAATACAGGAACAGAGGAAAGATACATACAGGAAACCCTTTCTGTTAGAAACTGCTTCTTATCAAGCTCAGGCAAGAAACACTCCCAAAAAGGAGAGCTCAATCAAGCATAAAAAGTAGAGATCACCTGAAACTTCTGAAGGCAGATGAAAGTAACAACATTAAAATATGAAGCAGTGAGCTAATCAGCACTTCATCCCAAAGTATATTGCCCCTGCTCCGCTCTAACAGGAAACTTCAGTTCAGTAACAGTTTCACCCATCAGGACCCATTTGTGTCAGTACATTCAGTGATTAGGGACTAATTACTGATGAAGTAGAATTCAGGATTAAGTTCAGTAACTGTTTCTAAAGTGCATCACTCTGTACTGCAGTCTGTGCAATACACACAGGCATGAGAGAACTACTCCAGTCAAAAAACAGAAGAGATCCCTTCCTCCTGCCTCTCCTGGCACACATCAAAGACACATCAAGGTGTTTTAGACAAAGGATTAGACAAAATTCCCCATAGAACACAGGACTGTAACACTTGGCAAGTGGTCAAGCGCAGTTCAGTCTGAATACAATTCTTCACTTCTGCTTTGTTTGAATGCATTGTTTTGTATCACTGATGAATAACACTTCATTCCTGAGAGAGAATAAGTATGACCATGAATCCACTGAGCAAGAAGATAACTGTGGTGCACCCTTGATCCCAGAGACTGACAAAAAGGCAAAATACAAACCAGAGCTTGTGCATTCAGAAGACAAAAAGATATTTAAAAAAAAAAAAAAACTGATGAAAGAGACCCCTATCCTATAACATCATTGCTTATTATTACCATCTGCTTCATTCAGCCATCACTATAATGAAAAACCTTTTCCTGCTTCCTTAAGTTATCATAAATACCACATAGCATGCTGCTGGCTCTAACAAAAACATCAATAATCACAACTTGCAACTCAAAGACAAGTGACCAACACAGAAACCCACAGCTAAACCATCCTTACACTCCACTTGCACTGTCAGTCCTCTATAAATAGTCTACCAAGCCCTAGATATAATATCCATATACAAACCAAAATTTATGAAGCTGAACTTGAATTAAAGCCAGAGTGGGGTAGTCTCCTAGCAAGATCAGAGTGTAGGGCTTAGGTCAGGCATCCACATCTACATGCAGGGAGCTAAAATCCTCCCAGACCTAGAAGGTTCAATGAAGATTAAGATTTGGTCTGTTCACAAAACAGACAGAAGATGTGAACATTATTTACAGAATAATCCCTACTCCCAGGAAACCCAGGATCCAGCAGGATCCCAAGCAAGCCCAAAGATTTCTAACTCAGCTCTTCTACTGTATTCCCTCACAGTGCACCTGAATCCACACAAACCAAGGAAAATTGTCAGTGAAATACCACAGCAGAGACAAATCCAGACCACTGGTTAACATATTTCACTATGGAGAACCTCAGTCAGAAGAAAAGCCAACACTGCTCATTCCAGAGCTATTTATTTCATTAGACTGAATACACAGGATGTGTCTGTGTGCTCCCTTAATGAGTTTAAATCTCTCCCAGCACCTGAAACTACATTGTCAGTATAAATTCTCTCATTTGAGCAAACTTAGTGGAATGACTCAACTTCAGGAAAAACAGGATGCAAATTCGAATGAGATAATTTAAATGGACAAGTAAACTTTATGTACATATAATTGGGAAAGTTCAAGAACCATTTTACTTAAAATAGATAAGGATTAAGAATCTCTTTCTAAAAGGAAAAAAAAATTAGATAAATTATTTCTGCTTATACTAACCTGGTCACATTAGATGAAAAAAAAGAAAAATCATCAGGGATGAAAATATCCATTGTCTTTCTAAATACTAGCATGCTATAGAATTGAAATTGGGTCAGAAACACCAGACAGTAACCCAACAAAACTAAGGCTAGGAACATTTTTTCAAAATGATTAGCCTCTGACACAAGTAACTACTTTACCCTTTTCATGTAATGCTTTCTGAAATTAGTTATTAACGGATCTTGGGGTGGATTGACAGCTATGGAAATTTGTGCCCTGAATTTCTCAAGGGAAAAAAAAGAAAGCCTGTTGGTTGGCTGGATACACAGCTGCATAACTCATTCTTTACATTGACCTGAATTATTCTGCCTTTCATCAGCAATTTTTATTGTCCATATTTATTTAATCTTGATTAAAAAAAGTCAACTGTACAAAATAATTTGTTTTAAGAAAATAAGTAAATACACAACACAAATTATGCAAACATGTTCATAACACAGAAGACCTCATATCAACCCTAATTTTCCAGGTAAATGAACTAAAATTGCCTACTTATTGATATCCAGATCTTTATTTCATTAATTTCTTCTCCCATCCAAAGAGTCACATGCAGATTTTGAGTGCACAAGACCACTCAACTCCACTATTTCAAGATGGAGTTTAATATATAAAACAAAATCATTGCAATGTAATTCAATATTATCCTTGAGTGATAGACTTTGTAAGTTTTAGAGAATTAAAAAACAGTTTCTATTTTAGCTTTTCAAGCACAACCCTAGTACACTATTTGCACTCAAAGAAATACATCTTCACACACCACTTACTGCAGTATCATACTTTTTTTTTGAAAGATCATTTATACCAGCAGTGACTGCTTTGAAAATTCTCATTTATGTTCCTATCACTTTAAAAATGTATTAATGTAAAATTTCCCACCATCCTCTCATTAAAAATTAAAACAGCCAAATAACACCACTAGAAAACTGAAAACAGAGTAGACAAGTATACTGGCAAAGGCAGTAAACCTTCAAGTCTGAAGCAAGTAACAGCTAGTAAATATATTAAATCAATATAAGCAGTAGAAACACTAATTAAAGCTTTTATGCCACACAAATAGGCAGATACACACAGCATAATATTAATGTACATTTCTCTCCAAAGGATTTTACTGATTAAAAAAACCCTCATTTTAAACACACAACAAAGTAGCACCTAATACTAGAGGGAAAAACACACAAAGCAATTCTATATACATTTGATAGCATCACTATATATCAATGTCTTTTACTGAAATTACCTATATTTAGTGCAGTCTCAAATACTAGCAGTTAATCATGACCATCAAGTTAAAAGCACAGCAAACAAACATAAAATAAAAATTCCAGAGTACTTACCAAATTATGATTAGTTGAATTAGAATCATCTTCTGGGAATGGGATGTAAACAGCTAAGGCCACACAATTGGCAAAAATAGACAGTAGTATAAATATGTCAAATGGTCTGGAAAATCTTGTCAAGGAACTCATGACTTATGAGTATCTACAAACTTTTAAGTCTAGTCCTCCTTTCAGCATCAACAATGGTAAAACAAGTTTTTACTTTAAGGCAATCTTTTGACTGATAACTCTGACAAACACTTCATCACCTTTAGTTATAGCACTATATATACCATATTATTTTCCATCACAATGATCCCTCAACGTCCTCTTCCTTTTGAAAAAGAGTGAAAACTATTACTCATGCTGTCACAGAGCACTTTATATTAAATTCCAAAGATGAATATAATTACCCAGTCTTAAATCAACATGTGGGTCATCATAATGGGCAAGGAATAGTCACAGAGCTGTGCTGTCCTCATATACTTATGGAGGTCTCATTAATATACATTTGTCCAAAGGAGGAAAATCATTTGAAATATAGTTCATAGTAGCATATGAGAAAGAGTCCTAGAAAACCACAACTGTTCTCTTAGAAGCGAGTTAGAAAGCTGTACAATTGACACAGGAAAATTCTGAGCCCTTCCATGTGTCTGACAGTTGGATTCCTGAATCCTGGCTCTGGTCGGGACAGATGAAATTTTAGGTGAGTAGAGTGGAGAATAGAACATCATGGCTGGCTTGGCAGCCACACATGTAGAGAGGCTACAGACTTTCACACTGACAACAGCATGGACTGCAGCTCTGCTTTTTTATACCAGAGCTAGACGACAGCAGTTGAAACCTGGAGATACCTTCTGTCTTCCAGAAAAAAATTTCTTCATTTTCTTAAAATTCATACATATGAAGCTCATCCTTCAGGGTATCATTGATTTTCCTTTCTCCCAAAGAATTTTACTATTCTGAATGACTAGAAACATGGAGGGACCCAGATGAACCTATCTGTGGAAGTTTGGAAAAGAAGCACTTTGGACTTCAGCTATGATTTTTGGCATCTGTTCCTGTATTTGATGCACAACTTCTGGATATGTTTCCATAAGAGTCCCATAAAAGACTGGGGTAAGAGTACTAAATATATTCAAAAGCATTTTTTTGCCAGTTTAAAAGGTTCCCTGGGAAAAAAAATATATATATAAATCCTACAAAGCCCATATGTCCCATAAGATGGGTTAAATTTTGTTTGTTGGCCTATAAAAGGTTTGTCACCTTAAGGGCCAAGTTTATGTTTACAAAGCAGATCAACATCAACAGCTGTTACATTGTGTGCAAAATAAAGTTACAACAGCATTTTCCAGACTGAAGCGAGCAATTGATACCATCACAAGACTGACAACCTTGTTTTATGATGTGGTGCTACTGGGACAAATTCTCGCTGAGTTATTCCACTCTAGATCCATAGTAATTTCATTTACCTGACCTTAGCCAAGGAGAGGCCAATTTACTGAAATTAGTTGGACTTCTACCAGTTTAAATGAAAGAAGAAGCCATTTCACTATCTTTAATTTGCAGTTGAATTTTGCACAAAGAAGTGAAAAACACCAACCCTATAAATGAGTAACAGCTCTTATTGCCAGGTTGGCTGTTCTGTTTATAGTAACAAAATGAGTTTTACTTCAGTAATCTACTGTCTTGAACAGCTGTTTCCCATTACAGGGATGTTGCCATGGCTAATAGGCTAACATTTTTCTCCTTGCACCTCAGCAAAACTATTTTATATTTCAAACCTTTTCTCGGTGATTAAATAATATACCCAACCAACATGCTATCAGTTCCGCCAGAAAAATACACATATTTCCACATCACAACCAGTAAACTAAAGAAAGCCATCCTTCCCATCACACAGGTCATGATGAACACAATCCAGCATCTCTGATCTCCTATCTAGATGTACATGCTTCCAAATGTGTCTGGTGGGATTGTACAAGTCCAGAAGATTAATATATTTCAGACACTTGTGTGTGCTTAGATCAATTCCTTGGCTTAAGTAAAATCTTCCCGACTTTTAGTTCCTGGAAAAACAATCTTTTTTAAAAGACTTCTATATCTGACTCATTTGCCCGAATGGCAATACGCCAAATTGCAATATGGAAGATCCAGGTTTGACATCTTTGGTCATCTCCCTAGCGCTGGATGGCTAAACGCATTCTGATCCATTCTGCCTTTTTTGGAAAGGAAAAAAAAAATGCAATGCTGAGATTTGCTGGAACATAATGTAAGTTTGAAAATGTTCCCCCAACTTCTTCCAGAAAAAAGGAACAGCTATGAGCTCTTCTCTGACTTTGAGCTATTCACTTCAGTAAATGATATTCTGTGTCAATACAACACAAGAGACCACCTTTAACAGCAATTGAAGCCAAATTAACTACCATTGACATTAATGACAGTTGCCCACACGGACAAGTGAAGTGGCATGTAAGCTGTGATGCTCTAAGAGATCCTGTAAAACAATCCCCTTGACACAACCTGAAAACGTAAAAAAATTATTTTAAAAAAGCAAACTGCAACAAAGGATACTTCCATTCTACTAGACTAATGCAGGCTCTTCGTATTGGATTGTTGAGGGATAAACAGAAGAGGGCACGGGGTGGCCGACTATTGGACGTATTACCCTGTTTTTTGCTCTTGGCATATTGCTGGCGTTTTCTTTGGGACAGAGATCCTACAGGCTGGGCTGTGGTGGTACTCATGTTTTGGGCAGCCTTTGCTTGTCTAGCAGCATCGATTGCAGCTTGCCAAGATAGAACAGTTTGCTTGGATGGTGCTGAACTGTTTGACTGAATAGCTGGTCCGTCACCAGGCAGAGGAATCCTGGTGCTACTTGCATAGTTCACCTCTGTGGGACAAAAGAAAAAAGTACTTGGTTATAACTTTTTTATGCTAAAATGGGTCCTAATCCAAAAAGATTGTTTAAAGACCTCTTGGCAGTGTGATGTTTCCATTACATATATAGATATATATATTCATACATTTGTGCTGTAGTATAGGCAATTCAACAGCAACAAAAAATGCTCAGGAATCAGTTCTATAACTTCAAGTTTGATGTAAGCATTGACACACAAATGCTTCTCATTTTGATTCTTCCACTTATGACATCTTTTCCTAACTGGATGGAAGCCTTCCTGTCCTTCTGTTTATTCACTTTAACATATCTGATCCTTAAGATCAAGTTTGCTGTACCACCTTAGCATTTACTACTTTCCCAATTTACTTTGGTTAAAAGAGCAGTTGTTTAAAATTCTTACGCATTGTTCAATTAAGAATAAGCAGCAAGGTAGAGGGGGAAGTCCTGTAAGCAAGTTAAATCTTGCCCTGCTTTGCATTCTCAAAGAAAAATGCGTGGATGCCTCCCACGAGCGAAGATCCAATATTGTCTGCAATAAACACGTTCAGAAAGCTCTGCTGTCTTTCGCACTAGAAATCACAACCATGAACCCATTGTAAAAGGATAAGCTTTGGTTCCGTGAAAGGATGGTGTTTGGCTTTTCTTTTTCACGACAATTTAAAAAACAAACTGCCCCTTCCAAATAATAGTCGAGTCCTCTTTATGCAGATTACAGCAAAGAGGCAAAACACCACCTCCTCGCAAGGATCCTTCCTCGCGAGCTCTTTGACTAGCGCAACAGTCTACTCCTACATGCACCTGTAGGAAGGAGAGGCTCCTGAGTGCGATTCAAAACTTGATGCCTGGGTGGGAAAAAAAATGGAGGAACGGCACAATATACGTGCTGGGAATTCGGGCTGGCAAGAGAGATGACTATGAAACGGATCTGCCCAGGCAGGGGAGGAAAAATCGCTCCCCGTCAAGCAGCGGAGAGGCAGGGAGAGCACAGCCCTCCTGCTCCAGACGGGGGGCACAGACCGAGGGAGCGCCGCGAAAGCGCGTGGATGCGGCCGAGGCCGGCACCGGCCCCCGCTCCGGGGGCGCGGGAGCCCTAAGATGGCTCCCCGGGATGGCGGCGGGGAGTGGGGGGGTCACGGCGGGGCCCCCACGGAGCTGCCGCGGGGAGCGGCACCGGCGCGGCGAGCGCTGGCCAGCGGCGGCGCATCAACAGCTGGGTGACACGGGGGGCAGAGCCGCCGCGGGGGCAAAGGTGGCACATCTACGTCCAACATTTTCCCAAAGCAGCCCTGCTTCCCCTCCCGCCCCCTCTTTTTTTTCCCCCACACCCCCCCAAGATAGAAAAGCAATGGCACAGCCATCTCCCCCGCCTTCCGCCTGCCCTTCGGGATGCCATGAAACGTGTCTCGGCGCAAATAAACCACCCACCTACCCATCTATCTATATATCCATCGTCTTTTTAAATGGATGCTTGAAAGGGAAACAAAGCCCTGGTGCCTGCGTTCCTCGGGGGCAACACAAACTTGCTGCCGATTGAGGAGGGCGGAATCATTTATAAACAACAGCGGGGGCTGTGGCAGCGCCGGAGCCCGTCGGCGGAGCGGATCAGCGCCGCGGAGCCGCGCGTCTCGCCCCCGTGCGCCCCGCCGGGCAGGGGCCGAGCGCATCGCACTCGCCGCCTGCCCTCAGCCCCCCAGAGCCCGGCAGCGGCAGCTTCATCCCCAGTTACACACGGATGAGGCAAACGCAGCCCCGGCCGCGTCCTCCCGCAGCTGATATTTATTAATGGCCCCAGGACAAGGCACAGACGCGCATAAATGCACTCGCACGTTGGTCACACGCCGAGGGCAGCACCTTGTCCCGCCTTCGCCTCATTCCCTGCCCTTCCCGCTCCCTCCTCGAACATAGCCGCTCGTTTCTCTCCCATCCCAAACCGACCCCATCCTCAACCCCTTCCCTAATCCCCCCCAATCCCCGACTCCCAAATCCCTCATAAATCCTCCCCCGCCCCCTCCCTCCCCTCAGCCCCAAGCACGCCGCTGCCCTTGGTGGGCGCCCCGGCTCTTACCTTCTGGGTGCTGCTCGGGCTGCTGCTGCTGCTGGTGCATTTTTCTCACTTTCTCCAGCGCGTGAGAGGAAAATGAAAAAACAAAAAAGGGCAGAGACGCCCCCCAACCCCACCCCGAGCCAGGTGCGCGCTGCCCCTGCGCTACCCGCTACCCGACCCCCATGGTAGTGACTAGAGACGTGCGAGGGGCTGCTGCTGCTCCTCCTCCTCCTGCCGCTGCTGCTTCGCCGCTGCCAAATCCCTCAGAGTTTGGGCCAACATGACACTCACATCCGGGTGACACGGGATCTCTCCATCCCTAGCAACCCGGCTGCTGCTGCCGCCGCCGCCGGCTCCTCGGTCCCCCTCCTGCCGCTGCTGCCTGCTCCCCGGTCCCCCTCCTCCTGCCGCCGCCTGCTCCGCCTCGGTCCCCCTCCTCCCGCCGCCGCCGCCCGCTCGCGGTCCCCCTCCTCCCGCCGCCGCGGGCTTTAACTCCCTCGCTGCTGCCACCGCCGCCACCGCCACCTGCTGCTGCGGCCGGACGGGGGCGCGGGGCCGCTCCGATCGCCCGCAGCTCCGGCACCGCAAATAGACCCGCGCCCGCCGCCGCCTTAACCCCGTCACCGCCGCCCCGCGTCCCTCCCCAGCCCCCTACCCAGGGCAGGGACGGGGGAAAGCCCGGGGCACCAACCGCGGCGTCAGCGGCTTTAGCGTCTCCCTCTCGCCGCGCTCCGGGCACCGCGTCCCCGCTCTCGGCAGCCCAAGGCTCTCCGGCCGCTCCGTCCCTGCCCGCACCGCCAGGAAAACCTCCGAGTCATCCCAACCCCGAGCTCTCCGCTGACCTGTTGAAATGCCGTCATTCTGACTTCAAGCTAACACTGAGATTGTCAAAGTTTATCCAAATAAATTAGTTGACTTTGAAGAAAAATCATTTTGGCGGTACCTCCCGCTGCAGAACCCTCTAACATTCATTTCGGTTTTGTCTCGTTGGTGGTGGAGCTACCCCAGAAGTGCCGTGTACTGAGACACGTGGCTGGAGGTACTGTGAGCTGTTACCACAAAGGAGAAAACTCGGGACAGACACCTTCCCTTACGGCTAGGCAATGTTTCAATCACTACAAAAAGTGATTAATGAAGTCCGATAAGAATTATAGACATCAATTCTCATTCGAAACAGAACTGATGCTTCAAAATTTGTTTGTTTTCTCTGCAATGAACGTTTTCCCGCATTTTAAAGGGTATTTTCACTATTTTCTTTGAGCAAGCCATAGTCAAATTTGGTGGGTTTGAAGCCTTATCTTTGACAAAAAGTGGTATTTTGTTAAGAAAACATTTCCATGAAACTATTTCTACTACACTTTTCCTCTGCTACTTCCCTATTCATGTCCCTATCCGCTCCTTCAACCATTCTTCATCCACAAGTATCTCCATCTAATTAATAATAAATAACATCTACAGACAGTAATTAGAAGAAGAGCAATAAAACCTTAATACTGCTGATATTCTCCAGGGATCCAGCGAAGAATGCCCAGCCTCCAGCTTTAAAAGAAGGTCTCCCTTGGGTAGAGCCTATCCTTTTTGGCTTTACCTTTGTTAATTAAAAAAAAACTAAAAAAAAAATTAAAAATTTATCGGCAAAGCTGATCTAGAGAGCAACCTTCCACAGATGCTTCTTGACCTCGGGTTCAGCACTTCCCCTTTTATAATTTTCTGACCTAATGGGCTCAGCTGTTGCAGGTTTGGTTGACTGGGGAAGGCACCCCCTCGTCACAAGTGTCATTACAGCACAGCTGTTTCCAGTTTGAACAGCCTTAACGTGCTTAGGTACTTGCCTCACATGTCCAGAAATTAACTACAACTTCTACTGTGAACAGCCAGATAGTTAGGTGTCAAAAATGCTTGGTAGATTTTCAAAAGTATCTAAATCAAGATTAGTTGCCTAACAACCACTGCAGGCACTGAAGAAGGCACCTAATGTGCTTAGCAGGAGTTAGTGCCTAACCCAAGTACTTACTAAAGTACCTTGGCAAAGCTGGACTTTAGCATCCAAAAAAATTTCTTTTTAATTGGGCTTATGAATTTAAGAACTGAGGCACTACTGAGAAATTCATATCTAATAAGGCCTGGATCCAACACAAACCAAAACATCCCCAAAAAAATGGCTGCTTCCCTTACAAATGTTTTCATACATTTCCTGATTTTGGCCTCACCAATGTCTATTTCCTAAACCCCAGTCCTTATAACAACAAATAGCAGTATGTACTGGAAGCTAGCAAATACTTTTCAAAACCAATAAAACAGAGAGAAAAAAAAAATTCACAGTTGGTCCAAACTTGTAGGCATATAGTTATGCATATTTCAAAAGCTAACTGTCTCTTTATTGGCAGATCAAATTACCTATTATACTTTTGAAATTAAAGTTTAAAAGGAAATGCAAGTCTATTTAGAAAGTTTTGAGAAAGTATTAAGGAACACTGATAGCCTTTACTTACAAAAGTGTTAATTACTGAAGCCATCAATTCTCTGAACAGCTGTTTTTCCTTCTTCTAGAAACTTGTGTCTAGTTGCTTCCCTAAGATTGCTTCACTTTTCTGTCGGTTTGATATTAATTACTCATTCCTGAATGAAATTGCCAGCATTCTGTGGATGTTTTAGAGTATGTCCCAGCTACTGTAACAAGTGATGACATTTTGAATGGAAACAACCATTGTTCAGAGAAGAAAGAAATATGGATGCTCCCATCTGCCTTAGCTCTGTGCCACACCATATTCAGTGTACTTCATTTAGATGTTATAGAATGGTAGAGCAGGGAGTAGATACATTCAATATTAGAATACATTTATTGCAGATTTCCAACTAAATTACCATGATTCCCCTCTTGATAACATTTACTGCTTCTCAGGGATTTATACTCAGTAAGGGAAAGAGGCAGATGGAGAAACAGCCTCTTCCAGACATCATAGGAGCAGAACCCATTAAGAATTTCGGGGTGTTGTGCAGAAGGATAAACCTGCTTAACCAAAACTTCAGCCACTATGAACTCGTGGAGTGGAGCACAGCAATCCTGTGCAGCAGATCATTGCAGGAAGCAAAAACAAATCCAATTGCAATGCATGTGGGAGGAACTTACGTAACAAATACATAATTTTATAAAAAATGAGAAGCTACAGAAGTAGCCTTGTCCTTAACAAGGCAGGGATTCTCATTCATGCGGGTTAATCCATTATTAATTCTAATAGTCCAGCTGAAGTTATTACTATGCTAATATATACTAAACTATTACTATCCTTATACATGGGAGGAATATTTTAATGAAACATTGCTATGTTGCAAACAAGGACTTGAAGGATTAATGCTTGTCCATGTTACGTAGTTCCTTTTCATTTTGTATATATTTTCAGGTGCATTCTCTCTTCTTGCCTAAAGACTTTTATTTTCATTCTTCTCATCTAAAGTACAATAGAGCTACAGTTTGAGTTTGAAGATCTAGTTCAAATTTTTATCTAAAAAAGACCATGATGGAATTCAAATATGTCCATATATTTATGTCATATCAGTGAATATCACCTTTCTGATGTCACTACAAGTAAGGATGACTCTTCAAAGAACTTAAAATAGCACATTGTTATTGTGGATGTAGTTTATATAGACAAATATAAAAAATACATACTTCTGAAAACCCATTAACTTGGATCTCAAAAGTAGATAAAAATGTGCATAAAGTGGATTTTAAAATACATTAATCCACTACAGAATAAAAATGATGAGAGGGAGGCTTAATTTTCCGTGTTATTGACCTTATCCACACTTGAGATTTAATAGGTAAAAGAACTTTCAAGAGGATATTACACTGAATTTTTATATGTCCTCTGCAAGAATAGCCTTTTATGGTTTTGCATCATTGGTTTTTCTAATAATTTGTATGAACAAAGTATCCTGATACTAAGCAGAATTTTGATTTTCTTCTCTCCTATTTAGCACTTGAAAAAAAATTCCAGATACAAGAAACCTACCACTCTGAGGTCTTGCCATGTAATTATTTGCATATAAACTCACCAATAAGAATTTTTGCAAGCTGAATATAAATGGAGTAACACTACTTCAGTGTATCTGGAGATTTAGCTCTATATTTCATGAAAAAAATCTCACTGTGAAAATTTGTACAAAGACAGGGAGAGTGAGAGAGAGTGAGGGAGAAGGAGAGAAGACAGCGGGGTGCACAATGCTCTTTTCATTTGTTTGGCTGAGCTGAAGCTTCAACTGTGTCTCAGATTGCCTCTGGATTTAAGAAATGGGTGATGCTCTCCAGTATTGCTTACCAACTCAACAGAAGTCCAATTTTCTTTTTCCATCCCCTCTGCAGAACTTTATGGAATGGTACCCAGCTAGTAAGGAACAACTGCAAATGTGGTTTTGAATTAAACACTTTCTTGTATGTCTGCAACTATATTTTTCATTATCTCTATATGCAAATATAAACAGTGTTATCTGCTCCGATCACAATAAAAATCTCTTAAATTTAAAATCCAGTTGGACTTTTTCAAAACAAATTACTAAGAATGCCATGAAATGTGTTTTCCTCACTAATTAGATTCTTTGGCTTTGTGAGGATTCAATTAGGATGCTATTACTCAGCAACACAGTTTGTAAGCTTCTAGCAGTTCCTCCTCCTAGCTGCAGTTCTTCACTATTTTCAATATTTACCGTTTCTTTTCACTAACTTGCTTTGACTGAAAATACAGCCAACTAAAAGTTGTTGGATATTCTGTTGTTCTTTATCTCAAAGGTTCATTTCCTAGTAGTCAAAAATCAAGAAGTCATCTTCTCCTTGTTCCCCTCTGATCTACAGTCATGGATTGTCTTCCCATTTCCCCCCAGGGATCCCCTGTTATTAACAAATACTTTCACTCTCTGTGTTATCCACCTTCCAGAGCTCTCACATGCTTACGGCAGTCCTGCTCCTTTGGGGCCCAAGCGATTTGGCTTTGGTGAGCACCAGACTGGCTTTCCAGCCAGAAATTATTTCCAACTCTATTACTGTGCTAGCAAGGTGAATTGAAGTGGTGACAGCAGGACTACATCACCTTAAATTTAGAGTATCCATATTTAGGATAGAAAACATTTAAACTGTTGACTGCAGGAACACATTTCAAACTGTCATTTAAGTAGATTCAAAATTTTCTCTCAAGAGTTTCATCTCTATTTTTAGTGCTCGGTAGAATGATGATTTCACAGATGGGCAACATAGCCAGCTACCAAAAAAATTCCACTACACATAATTGTGCTTGAAAATGTCACAGCGAAATGGATGGATGACTCACAGTATCAGCACATGTGCCTCATGCAAACAAATAACTTTTATAAATACAAGCCACACTCCAGTTTTTTTCAGAACGTTCTGCTGGTGGCTTGTGATGGAGTTTCAAAACCCCGCACCGGAGGCTGGAAGACTACTAAAAACTGCACAGACTTTAGACAAGCAAACACATTCGTGTGGGGGTTCTCCCCCGGAGCCTGCGGGAGACAGTAGCCAGGCAGCTGCAGCCCTCGGCAGCGGGGGCGGCCGGACCGACAGCCTCCGGTGGGAATTCCAGCCCGGGAGATGCTCCCGCTGCTCCCTCCGCACCCCTGCGAGCTGCCCCGGGAGCTGCCCCAGGCGCTGCTGCCGAGCCGAGCCAGCCCAAAGGGAAATACGCTTTAGGGCAGAGTTGCTGCTCTGCCTACAGAAGCCCTTTGATTTCTCCTAAGAAAGCCCAAATGGACCCTTTCAAATGTAAACTTGCTTTGCGCTTTTAAACCAACTTTATCTGCTGTGCTATCTGGAAGTCTTTTTGCCAGAACGAGTAAAATTCATTTGGTCTGTATGAAATGTTAACAAACTGACGCAGATATTAGGGAATTTGTAAAAATTCATGTGTTTTAACATTTAGCAGAATACAGAGTGAAATCAAATTCTCAGGTTACTGACTAAATTCTTCAGTTCCTAAACAAGACACATTACCTGGGCTTCAAAAGAATGTCTCTTGGCAGATAGAGGAAACCTGAAGTTAGCAAATTTCTCTGTAGAACCTTTCCCAAACAGATTTTCAACATTGCTTTGAGAGACATTCCTGTCATAAGAAGACTACAGCTGCACGGTTGAGCACACCAAGGTCAAGAAATGTCCTACTTCATTCTGGGGCTGTATCATGACACAGTTTCACATGATCCATTCTCCCTTTTGCAGGAATACGCACTATGCTGTGTGTGAGACAGCCAGCATTCACAGCCAGAAATGGAAGGTAAATATTCATATTTATCTTTTCAAACTATTAATTAATTTATGTATTCAGCAATGGATACGACACAAAATGTATTCCAAACTTATTTTGTTGGAAGGCAATTTTCTACTGCAGCAAAAGCACACAGGATTTGCCCATTTTCAAAATGAGTAGGTCTAGCAATAGGCATAAACTAGTTTTAAAGTAGGAATTAACAACAACTATAAGAAGAAAGTTTTCTCTCTGTGCTAATTAGTACCTACTGGAGGAAAGGCAGTCATGTCTCTTTGTTGGCATTGGCATCCCACATTGAAACAAGAGCCAGAGATAATAAGAAGATCACAGGCCTATAGAGCAAGGGGAGAGGCACAGTAACTGCATTAGAGAATGGGGGAAACAAATATAAAATGCTACAGAAGAGAAACACAAGTCCAGATTTCAGATCTGGAGCAAGCATTTAAGGTCATTTTTCTTTAAAATCTGGCATTCTTACAAGGAGGTCCAATGAGGTGCATTACTCACAGGAGTAAAAGACTGCAGTTAAATAATTTAGGAGATGTTGGATAATCTCAAAAACAAAGGATATGACAATAATTTTTAAAGTGCCTCACCAGGTAGAACAGAGACTGTCATGTAAAGGTCCCATCTTTGGCTTTAACACTAACATCTCGAATAAATGATCAGTCTTTGTTTTTATGAGTATCTAAACACATGTATGAGTTATACATTATTCAAAAATTCATTTCCCTGTCTCTCCAAATGCTGGAGGATATCCAGATTTCTACCCTACCAAGAAGTTTTCTTCCTGGCTTTATGGTGACATTCAACAAAACACAGGGCCATGTTAGGTCAAACCTCTGACAACGGTGCTTTCACTGGAGTTCAAAGAGCTTGAAAGGACAAAAGCATAAATAAGGAAGCAAAGTAAATATCCTTACATATCATAAGACTTTACTGTGTAGCTCTTGACAACACAAAGACCAGCTTAATAGACTAGGGAAACAAATCCCTATAGAAAAGCACTGAGGGATCACGTTAGTAGTAGACAAGGCAACAGAGGAGCTTTCAATCAGTTACAGAGTAGATGCAAACAAAATTCCTTTAGGACACTATGGACTCTCTATGTGTTTCAGTTGGCAGGTGCAATTACCAAAAGGTGCTCGTGAAATATGCTTTGTACTTAGAGGGTCTGGGGATTTTTCTGTCATCACAGATATCTCTGCCCAAGCACATCAAATGAGGGTGTGCTATGATGTGTTTAATTCAATGGAAATATTCCAGGTTTGCACTGTATTAAGGTTTCTAAAACAACTAAAACAATTCTGTCACACTTTTGCTTTCTTCTGCCTGCCCTTGAAGCTAATTGAAAATCAGCGAGTGCAGCCAAATCTCAATATTTTATAATCACCTGCCTCACACAGTTGGCTTGTTGATGCAGTTCAGTTACAGCTTTGAACTCGTGTGTAAAGCTCGTTTCAGTGACTGTGGAGCTGCTGTCTCAAAGTAGGTGCCACTTCCCTGTGAAGGGGGTGTATCCCACCATGGATATTGGCTTGAGACAGCTGACAGACCTGACAACATACTCTGCAATTTCAAACACAACAGAGCTCTATTATGCATGCAAAATAAAACTTAGCATCAGGTGCATGATGTCTTGGGGCTTTTCCAGTTTGTCATTGTAGAGAATTCTCCAAGCATTTCTCTGTGTAGGAACCTAGCTATGAAAACATTGGACACTAATATCTTCAGTCATTTAATATGCATGTTGCCTTTCTTTTTTTTCTTTTTGCCCTGGGGTCTTTATTTCCTGTCAAATAAAGGGATTATTCCTGAAAATGACACTCACTAGATTCAGTAAGATTTTTATCCATTTCTATGTCTGAAAGGTTTGCATCATCAAATAAGAAAGTAGAGATTACAGCTATGAAAATATGTGAATAAAAGCAAAGGGACAGATGCTGAAGCCATAAAAATTACTAAGGCATAATCTGTGTTTGCTGTTCCAAATAAATACACAGTTAAAAAAAAACAAAAACCAACAAACCAAAAACCAACACAAATAAACACACTATAGAGTAAAATCTCAAAATTTATTTTCAGCTCCTAGTTGATTGGGAAGATGAAGGGGTTTTGTTTTGCTCTCTACAAAGGCAAGTGATTGAGCTTATTTATGGGCATATTTTAATTCTTTAAAGACACAGACTGTTTCCTTTTGTCTCACACTGAATTTAGAAAATTGTAAACAAACAAAATGGTGAATTTCACTTAGAAGTTCAATTTAGATAAGTTGATTTAGGTTTAAGGGCTCTGCAAAGCTGTAGCACATTTTGACCTACTTTGTGTACAATACAGTGGGTTAAACAACACTTGATGACAGTGACACAATTTTTAGCATTTTTAGCCCTCTGAGCTAATATAGCTAATATAGCTAATAGAGTACCTAGCAATATAAACTACATTTGAGCGCCCCATGCATATAAAATTCCGTTCTAGAGCCACACAATGTGGGCAGGTTACAGCCATAGTTTGTATCTTACACAGTCTTTCATAAATTCCAGCACAAACATATTTAAAAATTCAAGGTATAAGCAAAGTTGAAAAACACATTTATTTTTTAAAATTCTAGGAAAGTCTTTGTCTCAAGCATCACTATTTTTGAAATTTTTCTGTCTCAGAGGAACCTCAGAACTGCTTTAGCCCTCAGTACACTGTGTTCTCAATGGAAATACAAATGAGTGTGACCTTTGCCAAGGAGATCCCTGGCTAACGTTACAGTTTCTCAGCATCTCACAGTCAGGCATACACTGCAAGATAAATTAAAGCATGTCAGACATTAGGCCAGCCCCTAGATGTAGTTCTGGATTGCCAGAATGTGAAGACATCTGCAAAGTACCTCTTTCCATCAGTCTCATGTCTCCACAGAGCAGCTCTAATTGAAGAACAAATTGTAGTTGAAAGTTTTCTTTCACAGTAGAAAGGAGAAAAAAGAGCTCAAAAATATTTCAGGCAGTTTTGACAATAAGGAAAAAAAAGAAAGAAGACTGCAGATTTTTTACTACTTTCAGTAGCTGGCACAAGAAAAGGTGGCTGATGCTGACCTCCCCCTGCCCATATAGCTGATCAGTGGATCTCACCTGGGAACGCTTTGTGGGAGGGACTGAGGAACACACAGCACCATCCACCCACACATGGACACTCACTCCAGTTAGGGAGTAGCTGATTATAATGAGGCATTAAACTGTTCCTCATTTGTGGCAGTGAGACATGGTGCTGCAATGCCTGGGAGGGAGAGCTCCAGAACTCTGGAGAGAGCAAATGGAACAGGGAGTTCAAAAAAAGGGTGGTTGTGAATATATTTTTTAGAATAATCAGCTGTTTAACTACTTAGAAAACATGAGGAACAAAGCTATACAAAAACAGACAGGAAAGCTTCTCCATTAGGTTGAATTTTTGTCAAAATTCTATACTCTAAACCCATGTGAAATGTTATTTTTCTCCACCCTTCAAATCTCTTTTCAGATGCAATATTACAATGTTATAACTCCATCAGAAACACTAGTGAAATTATATTCAAACACAAAGGTTTGGGGCGGAGTGTGCGCACAGAAAATGGATCTGACCTCGCCTCTGATGGAGAGGTGCCCACTATAAAACCATACACACATTTTCATAGTGCATTAGCTGACACACTCTCCAGAAGGATGTTTTTTGGCTTCCTGGAAGTACAGCACATAATCTCAAAAACACAGCAGTTTATTTTTTACCTCTGCCTAAGCATCCTGCCCATATACAGATTTACCTTTTGGCAAGCAGAAGCTGTATCTTTTCAGTGTGCCTGTTGCATCAGCAAGCACCACCTTCTCTGCTGTGCAAATGAGCCAGCAGTGCAGCAGTGGCCTGGGGGCAAAGGCTGACTCAGAACCACTGAAGCCAAACATCAATGCTTCCCCGAAATAGGCAGACACTTCAATATCATTGACTTCCATGAGATCCAGTATTTCTTTCAATCCAGCCATAGCCAGTGCTAAATACTGGACAAACCAGGAGTTGAGGCAAGGAAGGGAGGGCAAGGCATTGCAAGAACATGAGAAAGATCAGCTATTCTAGGCATAAAAGGAGGATAAGACTGATGTGGATGACTAAGAATGTCAAAAGAGTTCTTGAGGAAAAATAGAGGGTATGTGACACATATAAGAACATGAAATCCAAAGAGGATTAAGAGAATTATGATCTGGAACTGAAAGGATGCAAAAAAAACCCCCAAACTCAAAAACAGCACTGTGTGAGGCTGCCAGAATTGGCAAAGTGAGAAGACTGCAAAGAAAAACAATAAAGGATCTCAAAATATATGTGATGTGAGGATCAACACAGAAACAGTTACCGAGCTGTTGACAGAACCTGTGCACGACAGGAGTTAACAAAACAGTAAGATAAAGCAAGAAATGTAAATGCCCACTTCTGCCCAATATCTACGCAATAAAGAAAAGTGAAATGCCAGAAAAGAGAATGTAGCTTGCACAGGAGGACACTCCACAAGATTTTAAGAAGAATAAAGTAAGTTATAAACTTTGTGCCATCTAGAATAACAAATAACACAAGGAAGCTGTGAGGATAGATTATTTGCAACAAATATGCTTAAAAGAAAATGTCAAACAACAGTGACCCTTTAATGGTGATTTTGCAGAAAGAATTCAGGGTGAACAGAAAAAGTAAGTGACAGTTACTCCAGCATTCAGAAACAGAATTTGAAAGAGCTGGGAAAGCAGAGATGACTCATTATAACCTGAGTGGCCAGTGGTCCTACTGATATTAAAGCAGAAGATCAGCAACCAGCCACAGCATTAGGAAGAAATAAAAAGCGTTCCAAGGCAATCCTCAATGGGATAACATTTGCAAATATCGGATATTTCAAATTTCATTTTCCAACTTTACTTTGAAGTGAAGTCAACCTGAGACAACAGTTTGCAATCTTCCCCCAGTTTCTGCCTTTTTTCCACAGTAACCAGCAGTTCATTACTTACGCAGAACCAAAGCAGGGCAGCAGTACCAGTATTTAAAATGGGAAACTTACTAAAATCTGACAGCAGATCTGAAAAGATAGGTGCTTCAGGATCAGCCATGAGCCCTATTTCAGCACGATAAAATAACCCCAAAGCTGAAAGTTCTTCATAACAGGGTATCTATCTTATATTCCACTAGCTTTTTCATTTAGAAGGCCAACAGGCCCATCCTACATCACATCACTGACCTTAGTGACCTTAGATTTAGCAGCACGAAGGAAGGAATTCACTGACCCTCTTAGATTCACAAAATATTATCAGACACAACTAAAGAATGTAATTTTTTTTTGTAGCTTAAACTTAATTTAATTAAACCCTTTATATCAAGTAAGTAACATAGTCAACAAGGGAAAACAAGAAGCAGGTGCCTCCCTGGCTTCTCCACACCTGAGCATGCAGTAACACTGTGTAGCTTCTTTTATCAATTGACACATTTTCTGCTGCAAAGAGGTTAAGTAATGTCTGAAGCCTAAGAACTGCCAAAAAAAGGCTGCAAAATACCTTTTATCCAACCATTCTCTTTGTCAGATTCAGAATACTTCTGCCCAGATCTTTCACACTAAGTAAACTCACTACTATGCAAACTGCATTTTTCTCTAAACATACCCCATTTTTGGAGTGCACATTTAGACAACCTTGTAGTTTTTCACCTTTATGTCATTGAATGCTGCCTGATATAAATGTCTGTGGATTTGCTTCTTACCTCCTTCCTGACCTTCCCCTAAGAGCTTTCACTCTCCCACGGTTCAGGCTGTGCTGAAGCTACTGTGGATGCTCGATTTGATGACATTACATCAAAGACATCCATGCCAAAACTCCTTGGCCACCAGCATCACTGCTGATATCAGCATAGCTGCAAGAACAAGGCTAGTTAGCTAATTGCTTTACAGAGCAATCATGGGCAGTGCAGAGCTTGCAGCCAAGTGTTTTGCTGGGGCAAGCAGGCAAAATGCCATTGAAAGCACCTATTGCTTGGGCCAAAATTCCCCCTTGCAATGACAGCCAGCACAGAAGCTTCCGTATGTGCTTATGAAACCAAGGAACAAAGTTTCTGCAGGTTTGCATCCCACATAAGCACAGCAGTAATTGTCTGGTTTAATTACAATCAACCTGATGATTTGTGGGCACCCCTATACAGTAGCTTTCATTGCTTTATATTGATTTTATCAGCATCAGGAAAGGTTATGCATTTAAGATAAAATCATGGAATTACTGAAACCAGAGGGAGCTCTGCCGCTAATTTCAATAGTGTTAGGATTTAACTTTCTGCTACAGGAACTATTACAGCAGTGCAATGAAGATTAAATGAAAGACAACTCACTGATGTTAGGTAGCAACTCAGTGACAGTGCAGTGAACAAGCAGGTGGAATTCAGATTCATATTTTTAATAGTCTTATTTATACCAAAGAACATACTCCATAAGATGTCATGATAGAGTCTACACACTATAAAATCACCTTGATTCAATGGCTTGCAGTAGAATCACTACTACAAGTAATTGTAAATACAATAAACCACGTCAAAATTTATTATCTAATGAGATTAAAATGGCACATTTTAACATTAAATAGTTCTTAATGGAAAAAGAGAAGAAAAAAGTTAAATACCCCTATGATAGATTAAAAGTGAAAAACTATGTAATGCGACTGAAGTAACTCACAGTAATTTAAAGACATTAAAATGGGCACTGAAGTAGAACCAGATTTGTAAAGATAAACCGCCAAATCTTCAGGGAAGTATATTGTGCTGAATAAAGTAATACTTTTTATTGGAGAAACAGTCTTCTAATCATGGTACTTCTGCAATGAAGTTGCAGCCATGAGAAACATTAGAGCTTAGTTTTAATTATCACCTACTATTTAGTACAGGATGTAAAGTATTAAGGTAGTAACTCTCTGGAAGTCTACAGAGAAATCTAAGAGACACAGCATCTGCATTTTTAGAAGTTTCTTAAATAATGTGTTTCCTTTTTCTTTTTTAATAGCATAAACACTTTACTCTCTGTAAAGAGTATGTAACTACAAAGACATATTTAATCTAAGCACTACTGAAATTAACATTTGATTTTTTTTCTATCTGCAACAAAGAATGAATGTGGCCATTTCCGAAAAGTCCTCAATAGTCTTTTGCTTCTTTTATATTTAAAAATGCAATGCAATAATTTGATAAACCAGAATCCTCTCTTGAAGGACCTTCTGAATTCATAATCAACCCATAATGGTTTTGAGTTCTTATGAGCACTAATTTGCTTTTGCAAATTACTTAATAACTAGCAAGATGTTTGAACTTGTTTAAACTTGTCATCATTTGACCTCTAAATAAACCACTAGAAACCTTTAAGCAATAATGCCACCTATCACCCCAATTTGCACTCCTGTGCACAGGAATTCCAATGCTGCAAAATCATCCTATGCACACTAACCCCTGGATTAAGCACTTCAAGAGAATAAGTATTCAAATTCCTACTGCACACAATTCTAACCAAAAATAAATCATATTTTAGGTCATTCTCTATGCAACAGGTTTTTCTTTTTAGATGTAAAGCTTAATTATATAGAAAACAGTTTTACATCTCAATTACATATGCTTGTGGTTTCATGATGTGAACAATACAGTATCAGATATTTTTCAGTCTTCCAAGGACAGTCTTCCAGCTTGGAAGGAGAATTCAATATTAATATTCAGCTTTAGAGGAAAAAAAAAAGCCAAATTGTGCCAAACAGTGTAAGTGGAAGGACCAAGGTAATTTTATGTCTGTCAGCCTGACAGTGATCCTGGTCAAAATAATAAAAAAGGCAGCCCTGAAAATTTTAAGTAACACTAAGGAAGGCAACATGATTTATACAAGTTGGCACAGGGCAATGGAAAAATAAATCTTTCAGACCACCTTGCCAGCTTTTTCCTTTTGAAACTAAGAGGTGTATGGTAAAATAACTTCATTAATGTATTATATTTAAAATTCTCTATGGTATTTGGCATGTCCTTTTGAAAACTAAAGCAGGATGATTTCAGAGTGGCATACAATGGATTAAACATTGTCTGATGTCCCTTACAAAGAAAGTATAAATTGTGGGTCTGCAAAGGACTTTGCATCACGGACTTTTTACCAAAAAGCTCAGTTCTCTCTCAGTCATAGCTATTGGACATACTACAGTGGCTCATTCATAAAATTACATAGTTCAAAATAGAGAGTCACAATAGTCTCTTACAAGTTTAAAATCTATACTTTATATAATCTCATGTAGAATCACTGTTAAGTGAAGATCATTCTTTCAGTATCTTTCCAAGGTACAAATTAATGGTTCATGTACCAAGTATCACACATTCAAATGTTATTACTGAAGACAGAAAAGACTATTTGTGGGCAGGTAGGATTGTGCTGTTTTCAAAAAAAAACCACTTAAAGAAGTTTTTTCTTTAAGTTAAATATGTATTTGTTTGTATTTTGAGTTTCAGAAAATAAATAACCTTAGTAGCATAATGAATTAAGAAGGAAAATGAGGAAAAAAATAATAGATCAGTACAGGTAATGCAGTAAGTCTGACAGATGTACAGACCTTCCTTTGCATTATATTAATGCATCAGTATCTCAACAGAAACCTTATGTTTCATTATAAGCAGATACATTTATCTTCTAGAAAGCACAAATCCTAGATCTTGTAAGATCTTATGGAAAGTATTCAAAAACATCTAGCGTAAAAATGGAGGTCAGTTCTTGAAGAGAGCTCCTCTGTTCCTCGTTAATGTCTACATTAAATCATTTCAGCTAAGCAATCAAATCTTCATCTCAGCCCATGGAACTCTGGTATAACAACAGATACCCACTACAAAAGTCAAGCATATGAGGCTACACAAGAAACTATCTGAAGTAATTTCCCCATGAGTGTAGAAGCTCCCAGTGTGACTCCAGGAAGGACAGGTCTTGGACAGATAGAGTTTCAGTCAGCTGAGCCAGGAGGAAGAGCTACAAGCATCAGGGGCAAGAAGCAAAATAATTACGAGCATTAGTACAATGACTGCAAACGATGAAGTATCTGTGTCTGTGTGCTCTGTTAGGTCAAAGCACGTTTACATTCGTGAAAAGATAGTAAGAGCTTTGCTGGGAGAAGGTATTTCTGTTGTGTTGAATTGCCTTTGTTGAAGATGTTTCCATCTAGAAGACCTCCAGAGTGCTCAGCTGGGAGAGCTTTCCTACCTAATAGCAGCATGTTACAAAATCATTTTGACTTTGGTAGGTTTGCAGGTTTTGTATTTTATTCATGAATTATTTATTTATAGAGTATCTATATTGCATTACGCTTTATTTACTCTGTCTTCTTTTTAAAAAAATTACTCTCTTTAAGGTTCTTCTAAATTTACTGTGATTGCCTCATTCATTCAGGGCAGGTGTTTCAGGATTAATTTGGTCCCAGCTCTGGAATATATACTGGATATAAACTGGATTTTTGCAGGTGCCTGCAGCTAAAGGTATGGCTCATGGTTTTGCTGGAGATTGCCTGCATCTGCGATTTGGATTTACAATTTAAAAAGGTACTGAAAGAGAGAGAAAGATGTCATATGGCAATGACCTGGGCCATTCTCCTATCGTGCTTAAATTGGCCACTTCACTATGGCTGAAGACACAAACTGGAACATCTATGCACTTCAATGCTCACCTAAGTTTAATTGATTTGTGAAAGATCACAAACTATGTATTTATTATACATATTATACTTTTCCTAAAATTATACTCAAATACAATTTTCACCAAAATTATGACCACACATTGAGTGCAAAACTGACTAGAAATAGCTTCTTCATATACATGTGCTTAATTCCCTTTACTCCTAAAACAGCCAGAGAATATAGTGAATTGATTTCTGAAAAGTAGCAAATCATTGCTTTGTGATCACACCTTTTTCCTTTTCCCAAAACAGCAGTAATGCTACTTCATCTGCTACTACCTACTCTCATTTCCAAACTCATATTTTAGTGGTCACAGCAATATACATTTGCAGAGGAAGTAAAAGACATTTTCCTGAAGGCATCTTTCAGAAAAAGCTCTTTGCTGCACAAATTCAATAAAAATCTGTGGAGAAAAAAAGAAGCAACTACTGAATTTCACATCCTTTCCCCATAAATGTTATTCAGTACTGAAAAAATGAAGTAATAAAACTTTAGAAATAGGCCTAGACAGAAAGCAGTTAAATATGTAGAGGAGTAATAAAATGTAACTAAATTATTCCTTAAGTTTCTGCCTCTTTCTGGTAATTTTTCACACCATGAACACTCCCTTCTTTAAAAAGTAGTTTCATATTTGATAAGGAGTCAATCAGTGTGAATAGCATTAACAAAGTGGAAGCCAAAATAGGGCTGATCAGTCCACTATGCCTTTAATTTCAGAATTGTTGTGGCTGTATTTTTCATGTTTTTCAAACACAGGAATATCCCACCAAGCAATCTCTGTCATCTGGCTACATCATCAGTTGCTTCCCATTGACAGCACTTATTTAAATCTGGGAATTAACACAAAATTGCAGGGTTTAAATTCTCCATCAGCTGTTAATTAGTATCTATTCTGAGTATCTAATAACTTTAAAGTATTTTTAAAGTAGATGTTGTATATATTTCCATCTTCCTTTTCTATTCTTTCTCACTCACCCTAAAGATTTTAATTTAGTTTATGTGTATTTGACAGTACTGAGTGTAAAGGAATGTGAGAGAGATAATAACCCATGTTATCATATAGCTAGATCTCAACAGAAAAATGTCTCTCAGATAAAGACACATAGATTACTGAACTTTTATTAGCTATTAAATTATTCAAGAGAAGTTAATAACTATTTCTTTTTCCTGCCCCCCAACTCTTCTCTAGTCATGGCTGCTCTTTTTTAGGTCACTCCTCAAACTGCATCCAGAACAGCAGCTACACTTGGCAGCTCAGTGTGTGTGTGATTTTGGTGTTTAATTTATTTCTTCTACTTGGTTCTCTGAACTTTGCTTCATGCCCATAAAGAGAAGCCTTCACTGAAGAAATTAAATGTTCTTACTTAGTACAATTCCTACCAAGTTTTATCTGGACTAGGAGTTCATGAAGAAATTTAGGATTAGCTCTGAACTCAGTGAAGCCAGTTTCAGAATTGGCTGTTTCCATTTATCCTCTTTCTGAACTGGGTTAAGAGCTAGGCTTAAAATTCCAATGGACATTTGACTTGGAGCTCACCCTGCACATTAGTCTGGAATGGAAACACAATATGTAAAGCTGTGCAGCAGTCATATGAATTAAAATTTTCTTAACTGCCTTAGAGAAATGTCTCAAAAATGTTCCCTGAGATGTTTTTTTGAGCTCAGCTGATGAAATAAAGCCTGACCTGAATAAAGCTGCTGTTTATAATCAAGAAAATTAAAAACCCTTAAAGAATTGTATTTTCCAGTAGGCTGACTGACTCTCACTTCAGCAGCAGTGACCACAACCCACCACTATGAACAATGGCACTGAAAGGTTCACTGCATGTAAGCAATAATAGTATGAAATAATCTCTTTTTGTAATTGGCTGCTCACAAAATACATTTGTACGGCCACCCATTAACACACTATAGTAAAGCACTGTTCCACAAAGAAGTGAAACAGATGTTTGTCAGCTGGCATTTGTAAGTCAGGGTATAGCTTGAATGGCATTGTCAAAATACATTTTCACTTTTATGGCCCAGGAGCACAAGAGTGACTTGAAAGCTGAACCATCACGTTCTGTGGGGTTTTCAGTCAGAATACTATAAAATGGATGCAAAAGATATAAGCAGGCTTGAAGCTTTTACATTTTCTCAAACATAAAGCACTAAGAATTTTATATTACAGTATGGCAGCATGAGGACAATTATGCGGGTTTATTCTCTTAAAGCCGGGCTAAAAATTCCATATTACATGTGTGAATACAACACAGCATTCCAAACTCCCTTGCACACTGCATACAGTGCACAGTCCAACAGCGAGTTTAAGAGATGTAAGAGCTGACAAGATCAACAAATAATTTATATACTTGTCAGAATTAAATGTTCTGAACAATAAGAATCCTTCTTCTGCCGTTCTGCACTGAAAGACCTCTAAACAGATGGGCACCAGGTCTTCACCAGGAAGACAGAAAAGTCTCAAACTCTTCAGGGAGTGGAAAATAAGTATCTCAGTGGTGGTTGTCCCAGTTTCCACCTGTGATACCAGAATAATCTGGAACCTGAGTGCCACTGGTTTCCACCATTCCTTCACAAGCACATGTCAAGCTCATACTGGTGAGGAAATGGTGTGGGCTGACCTACCAGATCTTTCCCTCACTGAAGTTTGCAATTGTGTGCTCTCTGCAGTGATGATGAGAGAGCTAATTCATGAATGGCTGGGTCACAAGAGAATTAACGTACCACAGCAATGGAGCACGATATGCAGATCAGAGAGGGAGGAAGAATGTGAAGCTCAGCAAATCTCTTCTTTCTCACATAAGCTGATGCTCAGCTTAGAGGAAAACCATACTAATGACGCAGCTGATGTCTTGTTAGAAAACATCTGAACTGTGACCAATTTTTCTTGACAAGAATTTTTATTCTGTATAAAAATGAGATGCTTAGTCATATGGAAAATAAAGACTAAATCAGTGATGCAATTTCATTCAATGATGGAATTTCAAAAAGGTGGGTTTTTTCCTTTCATTATAAAGAAAATCTTTTAACAAGTCTATTGAACCAGCCCATTAATAAGCTCTTCCCCATCAGTATCAAAAGAGAAGTGAGAGCACAGAGCCTAGAGGGTAAACAAGGATATAAAACCTTTTCTCACTGTTTTAAAATTCAAAGTTTCCACATCCCTGTATAAAGCTAGATGTGTATGTTCATGCACAAATAAGAGTGACAAGCAACAAACATCCTCAACAATTTTTAGCCTCTTGCTGTACACAAATGAAGGGCAAATATAGAAGAAAATGCAATGTGTCAGACATCAGTACACTTTTTCTCCCCAAAAGATACATGCTAGTTCTCCACAGGGAAATCTGCAGGAAAGTAATTCTTAGGATAGAATGCAGATTTGCTGATGACTTAACACATACACTTAAGTGGAGGGAAGGGAAATGAGCTAAAGTAGTTAGGACAATTTCAGCAGCAGTTAATCCAAGTTGGTAAGAGAGCCTGAGACAGGGGGCAGACAAAGGGAATGCTGTCTCCCACACCTCTTTGCCATAGTCCCTCTGAAAATGACATTGTAGTTTTCCCTTAGCATCCAGTGAAAAGGAGGCTGCCAGGAAAAGGTCACCAGACAGAGGTGGCTGAGAGCACAGCTCCATACCTTCTTGTCTCTTTGCAGAGCAATTCTTTCCATAGCTGTCTGGCTAAGCCACATATTTGGTGTCTGTATAACCAGCAGAGATTTATACTTTACCATAAATACCAGAATTTCCTACTGTCAAATGTTGCCTCTGTATACAGGGTTGAAAAATCGATTTCTTGAGCAGAATATATATATATTTGGTTTTCTAAAGCTTTCCGCTTGACTTAATACTTTGGACTTCCTATAAGCTATTTGGAAAAGTGGTACAAGGGCCAAAACCTCTAGAATTTATTACACTTACAGTTGTGCTGGTATTTTTTTAAGTTTTCTTAAAGTTTACTAGACACTCAACAAATCAGTATTTTTTATAACTCAGCTCATATCTGTGCCTCAAAGAGCAATCAGAACGAAATCAGAACAATTCTTAACACTCAACTCATACTATTCAGTGCATAAATTTGGTTGTACACTCAAGAAAATATGTATATCTGTCTCCTGTATGTATTCTCAGCTCAGGAGTCACTGAGATCATATATCTGGTCTGGAGGTGCTGTATAATTGCAATCATACACTTCTACCAAGGGCTCTTTATGAATTCTTCATGTCACATTGCAAAACAAGAGTCCAGAAAAGCATTCAGAAAAACCCACACCAGTATTTTTTTACCATTGCCACCCAGCACAGCACCCTCGTAACAAGCAAACCTTTGGACTCCCATGTCTTCTTCTAAATATTTCAAAATTATGTACAAAGATTAATGGATTAAGCTTCTAATCCTCCTTTTTAATATTAATCAAAACCACTGCATTTTACATGGAGATAAGATGAGGCATTGAGAGACAAAACAAGTTTTGTTGCTATCACAAGTCTGGGGTAAGAATAAACCTCCCAAATTTCTGACTTTCCTTCATCTGCTGTGATCTGCCCTAGAATACAATGGTGGTAAAGCATAATAAAGCAAGCAGGTTACTTGAGGGTTTTCCCATAAATTTTCTTTTGCCCATATGCTTTATGACCAGCAGAATATTATCAACAAAGAGCCCAGAAATGCAGAAACCTGTTTTCACCAAAGAGTGAGGCATAATCCAGAGAAGGCTGTTATCATCTAGTTTGCAATTCTGATTCTCCTGATGATTTTTTACCTTCTATAATCAAACCTGACTCAGAGAATAATGATATCACCCCCACTGCTGCTGTTCTCATTCTTATTAGCATTGTACCTCAAAAGACTATTAATGAATAACTGGTGGTAGCTGTCAGCTCAAGAAATCAAGTGTTACACACAGTTGTGGAGACAATGTGTCTGTGTGCCTTCTTCAGGAAATGAAATCTTGAAAGACCAAGAGGAGTTAAAAAAGACAGGATGATCTGAAGAGTTTGTGCTGTTTCTTATGGTAAGCAGCTTGCAGCAGTGTTCCCCAGAGCTCTTACTTCTATTAACACCATTCCAGGAACTCCACAAATCATACAAAACTCCAGGAAACTTGAGAAGTAGGTGCAAGGCCCCGATATAACGCTGTTGTGAGCAAAAAGCAAAAGGAAGGTATGATGCACAATAATCTCTGTGAATCAACATCACTTCCATACAGCAAAGCAAAGTGGGAGGATTTCAGACAAAGCAGGCGAACTTTTGAGGCATAAGCATTTTGGTTCAAAGATCATAATAAAGGATGAGAGAAGTACAGATCTCACAGTGACAGGGAAGCACAGGAGATCAAATGAAAGCTTGTACTCTGACTTTGCTGACAGCAACGAGTTAATTTCTTGCTGGTATAAAACACTTGAAGGGTCTGCCTTCAATGATCCTGCCAGAGCTATTAATTCCCAGTAGACAGGTCTAAGCACACACTGGTTCAGCAGTTGAGTCAGAGTCATAAAAGAAAGGACAATGATTTCACCACTAAGCTTTCTTTCAACAGACCATATTGGTAGAAGAGTATCAGCTGAAAAGGACCTCTGAAGTCACCTAGTCCAATCCCCTGCCCAGAGCAGAGCCATTTTGGAACAGGACACTCATGGCCTTGCACAGTCAAGTCTCCTCCATGTCCAAAGATGAAGATTTCATTTCCCCAATGGGGAAATGGGTTTGAGCTTAATGAGGCTCATATCAGTGGATATCTGCAGGCTGTTAACATTCCTCTGCACATACATCTTGTTTTATCCTTTTAAATATATTCATACCGGTTTTACTTTGCTCAAACGAGCCCTCAGTTAATCTCAGGCAGTATGGGAAGATGTATGGTGGAGCTAAAGGGATTATAGCTCCCTCTTCTTTAGCATTACCTGGTCACATGGCAGAAGAGAGCCACACATCCACCCACATGCTAATTGCATCTGACTGGAATCAGGCAGAGGCGATTCCCGGAGCCAAATCCTTGTCTAGTGTGAAATAGCAGGGCCTATTCAAGATGAAACAACTTCTGCCATTTTAGAAAAGCTAGAGATATAATCCAAAAGGCATCTTAAAAATTTGTTTCTGCTTTTCACTGAAATCAAAGGAAAACTCCCCAGGACTATTACTCCCATTGCTGCAACATAGGTACATGCAGACAGGGAAAGGGAACTTCAATACAGATTCATATCTAGTCCATACATTATTTGTTCTGTGGTAATGTCAGAAATGTTTTGGACAGCATCTGTTCATGCAGGAATGCAGACACTCAGCTTCAAATGATTTAGAGGCTAAAATATTAATGCCTACAACATCAACTAACACTTCTTTACTACGAGCTAAATTTTCTCACTCTTCAAGGCTTCATTCTTTTCCCATTTATGATAAAAACCATGCCGTTTCTTCCACCTCAGAGGACACTGACCTTACCTCAGCCAGTGCTTATAAAATAAGGTGTTGTTAGAGGGAGTGATCACAGAGGTCAGAGTTGATGGCAGTGCTGGAATGGCATTGCAGGATCAACCACCTTGCTGACAGTGTTTTTCCTTCTCAAACCTTAAACTTTTCCACACCTCTAAAAAGAAGAAGGTAGCCCCCAGAGAGGTGTCCTTCCACCCCACTGAACAACTCACTTAACTGCACAACTTCTAAGCCATAAACCACTTGAGTAATCCCACTGCTCAACACGGGATAAAAGGAGAAAATAGCATTAAAGATTTAAAGTAAAGAACACAGCAAACTCAAATGATAGCTGCACCATTCACGTCATTACAGCTAAGGGTTTGTCAGCACTTTCATTATAATGCTCATTCCTCTGCTGTCACTCCAGGCTAAAATTTGGCAGAGCATAAAACTTAAAGCCCAGACAGACACAATAAGAACACAGCAAAGAGGAAAGCAAAGGTTTCAAGGACAGCATCCTAAGATACCTTTACGTGTCAGGAACAAACAGTATCTTACAAAGCATGATGCAAGAAGTTAAGCTAGGAAAACTATCTCTTTTCTCATTAAGATGGTGTGATAGAGAGGGGATTGAACTCAAGGCTCAGTGACATATATTGTTATGAAACTACTATGAATCCAGAAGGGTAAGTATTAGTATGGTAATTTCAGTCAAATTTATGCTGCAGTACAATGGAAATACAAAAGTCAGAAAGAAACAACACACACAAAAACACAACAAAAACAACCACAAAAAAACCACAACAAGTGCCACTAATGATTGATTGCTCTCAAGAAGTGCGGAGTACCTTTCTCCCTGACTCCTTTCAGCACTGAGATTGTTGCTCCAACAGTCCTAATGTCCAAAATACAAGGAGCAAAGCATAGGACCAAAATACCTCTTATACTCCAGTAGTAACCATTACATTGTTGGCACTAATTACTTGCCCCACAATTCCATCCCCTCAGCTCCCTCGTCCACCTGGTACCCATGTGGATACAAAATAACCCAGAGTAAAGAACTGAGACCAGAACTGAGCTATGACAGAGATCAGAGAGTCTTAGGACCACTTCTTGCAGCAACAGAGATAGATAATGCTAAGTAAAAACAGATTACAGCATTAGTTACTTTTTTATATATGTTTTTAAAGCTTTCAACAGGGCTGATTAATCGAAAATTGTAAGAACAAAGATAAAGTTATTGTTGCACAGACTTAGGGCATTGGATGGTTTAATCATTCCCCATCTTTGTCAGTTGGTGCTGTGGGACTTAGCACAAGACGGTTTAATTTTGTTTCAGCATCAATGAAGATGTTTCTTATCTTTAAAAAGCACTTAGAGATGAACTGCACTATCTATACAACATATGATTGCTATTATTATCTCAGTAAATTTTTATGAGGATTTGCAGAATTCCAGTAAGTAAAAAAGAGAGTACTTGTTTGCCCCATTCAGAATTAGTTATAACAAATACTGTAAGATAACATCTATATAGGTTACCTAATCCCATTGACTTTGTTAGGGTCACATCTTCCTTGACTTCATAAATGAGTAAAGGTTTGGACTGCGATATTCTTCCAGCAGCTTTTGAAAGAAAGCAGTTTTGCATCCTTCATAATATACATTCAAGTGTTTTACAAAAACTAGTGCAGCACTCTTAGAGCAGTGCAACTGCTGAACATGTAAAAACTATATTGTGCTCATCTTACGGGAGCTCTGATGGCTCCAAGAAACAGGGCATTAAAAGCAATATTAAAACAAACACCTGCCCACGCAACACCAGTTTAATTTGGTAGCAAAGGCACTGTAGTAATTAACAATGCTGGTGCCTAAGAACCACAGTTCTGTCAAAAGTTTATTTGATATTATATCAGGTCGTGCATGCCTGATATAATATAAAATTGAATGTCATTTGTCCCAGAGAAGAGGGGGAGCACCACTCTCCTGCTTGCCTGTGCTGTCAGGGAAGGGCACTATCTTATGCTGCTTGCATAAGATACAGGTCACACATTCAAAAGCATTTTCCTGGCACTCTCAGTCTTTTGCCTTTGTGCAAAATGCTGATGCTTCTGAGATTCAATGATTTAGCGTGTCACTGCACTGGTGTAACAGATGGCACAGGAGAGTAGAATGAATGAACAGTGACTGAGGGACCATGTTTCACTTTGTTCAGTGTGCAATTTTTCAGCATTATTCCTGATACAAGGCATCTATTATGCACTCTCTTCAAATCAATCTGCTCCATTTGGTTAACACTACCCAGTTAATAGTGAGATACATCTTTTGAAAATTAGGTAAAATGTGACTGCAGCATGCAGAATTAATGGGAAAAGAGTCAGGACTTTTTAAACCTGAGGTCCTTATTCCCTTCTAAGAGGATCCCAGAACACTGAGTACTGTCTTCATTGTGTGTCTGACCACACAGCTCCCTGAATCAACCCCAAATGTTCCCTAGTCCTCTGCAAAGCACACCCCTCCTGTGCCACTGAAGCCCCAGACAACACCTGAAGTGAGGTTTTATAGGAAGTTAAGCACATTTTTGGGCTTAATTTAGACACTGTGCTGACCCTTTATTCAAAGATAAAGCAATACAAGGATAAAGCTCATAAGAAGTAAGAACAGGAGAGAATAGGTTGAAATACTTCAAAGCAGAATTCACATGATTGGCCATATTTATCCCCTCACTAGGCACAAGAAGCAAAGACAGTGGATTAAAAAAGGCTTTTCTTACCCACAGGTAAACAGGAAATAGATGCAATATGAAATGCAAAGGATAACCTCTCCTCTCTGGGTGGTTGATATCCAGCAACATTCTTACAATTTGTCAGACCTCACACAGCTGTTTCACATATTTCAACAAGCACAGAAATGAAAGATTGATATTCTTAAATATCAGTGTAAATGTTAACATAGGAAGTGGATGTATCAGGTAGAAAATAAATTATAAGCTCTTCAAGTGTAGTATTAAAGCATCAAGCTATGAAAAGCACTGCAGCACTCTATAGTAACAGGCCAAACATTACAGTCTAAAAATGTTACAGAAATGTTTACATAACCGGATCTAAGGACCTAATCCAATGCTCATGGACTTCAGTGAGACTAAAAATCTTGATGCAACTTCTTTTTTTCTTTAAATAATCCCTCAGAAGTGTAAAAACAGTTCTGTGCTATGTATTTGAAGACCAAGGGCTTTCTGCTGATAAAAATCCCAGAAAAGCCATTATTTTCTGAAGCTACTTCTGTCTCTGAAGGTTAATTAACACTGGCTTGATTTAGTTTCAAGGTGAAAAGAAACATGATTTTTTTGGTCTTAATTTCCTTTGATTTTAACCAGTGTGTTACTGATGCACAGTTCTTACATGCTACACATTTCTTCTCATCTGACAGCTCTCATGCTTTGATCATCAAGACTGCAAGAGAAAGCATGCTGTGTAATAAGGACACAGATCCTCCTTCAGGGAGCAGTGTGGCAAAACATGCTTAGTTAGAGAAATAAATTGTCTATCCTTTGGGAAATTCAAGCATTTAGAAGTTTATTTTCATCCTCAGTGAATAAAAAATATTCAAACCTCAAAATGTTGAGTGAAATGTAGATTGCACCGTCTTTTAATTTGGGAATATCAGCCAGGTTCTGTTGAAATATTTTTACAACAATATTGAAGTATTATAGTCCATACAGCTAAAAGTTTGCACAAGAAAAAAATATCTAAATGAAAAATAGAACTATGGTGTTCAATTTCATTTTAATGCCTACACCAAATTCATAGAATATGAAGTTTAAAGGTGTTTAAAAGCTAACGCAGTGGGCATTTTCTAAACTCAATATTTGATATTAACAGAAAGAGTCAGTACAGTAACACTCTTGAAAAGATATAAACACTTTTTTTTACAAGACTCATCCTTGTGAACTGCTAAAGACGCCTAAAGTTCTTTCAATTCCAAATCTAGCTTCCACATCACCTTTTTTTTTTTTTTACATAGTTTCAAAGCCTTAAATAACCTCCAGCCAGTCAGAAACATGTGTCAAATTATGCAGTACCTATTGCTGCACTGTTCTCCAAACCCAAACCCCAGATTTTTTATTGGAGTTCTGAGCAAATAGAAGACATTCAAGCATGAAGTCTGGGCAAGGTCAGCATGCTCTCTGCCTGGGCTGGAAATGATGTGGGAACTTCCACTTGGTTGGTCTCAGTGCAGTTTCAAAACAGTGCAAAAGGGATTTGAGGGAAGCAAGGTCGTGGAGAACACTCGTCCTCAGCTCTGCAAGGTGGGAATCCTCACAGCAAAAGGCACTTTCAGCTTTTCCTGCCATGCATCCAAACTCATCTCAGGCAAAACCCGACAGATAGAGATATGCAAGAGCAGCAAAATGACCTTATGGTGGATGCTGCATCCCCTGTTTTGCTCCTGTCCAAGCCCACCTGCGGCAAGAGGAAAAGGAGCCAGTTTGATGCAGAATGCAGGGATAGAGCCATTTCACCTGCTTGTGCATGGAGAGTGACAGAGCAGAGCAAGTGCCTCTGAGTCAGGCTGGAATACAGATACTTGTCCACAAATGATGAGGCAAAATGAAATTTTTCAAGAGTTTTGCAATTGTTTTCCCAGCTGAAAAGTTATAATTATTTCTTGCTGAAGGCCACTAGATTAGTTCTATGTGTAGGATCTATGAAGCAGATAGGAACTCAAGTGAAAAAAAGAGGAGCCAGAATAACCCTTTGCTAGTACATACTTGGATATTAAAGGCAATTTAACCTCTGCCATCAGTGTGGAGGTTGTGCAGTTGTAAAACCTCTCACATCCAAACCTGCAGCACATCTTAAACCAACACCATCTCAAGGCTGATCCCTCAGCTGTGGAAACAGGTTGGTTTAAAGGCATCTTTGATCCCCTGACAAATAGAAAGAGCTTGCTGGGAAAAAAAAAAAGAAAGAAAGAAAATACATGGGCCAGGACTTTGAAGATAATCAATTCAGAAGACAGAAAAAAAGCCTCCTAGGCTTTGACAGGTCTTTCTCATACATATGGAGTGTCTGTGCATCATAAAATGTATCAGTCAGCATGTCAGTATTAACGAATAATGAGAAATACAAGGGAGAAGTCAAAGCCTGAGAGCAAAGGACAATGACAGTTTCAATGAATTTTTATAGGTGTGCTTTCTAAAATATCAGAATTAAAACTGAGTTACAAAGTCTACAGTGCACGGCGCAAGTCCTGTGCAACATGAAATATAAGCAATCCATAAAAATTGCTTCTCTCAAACTCATGATCCTTATATGTGCTGCTGCAACACCTGAAAGTGTGCACCCAGCCAGTGTGAACAACCCAGGATGACATAAAACATCAGCTACTTTTGAAAAAACAAAATACAGCAACTCCAGTGGTCAGTTAGGTACAGGAGTGGCAACAGTGATCACTCTGATGAACAATCCTTCAGACCTTCCCAAAGAGCAAACTGGCCCTACCATCTGAAAGGCTGCTGAATTCAGTGTAATTCTTTATCAAATTCCACTCAACCATTTAATTTTAATGAAAGCATTTTAAACAACATTTAATACCATTTCAGTAAGGAGGTTTTTCTAATATAAGAAAGGAATCATCATCATTTTTAAAGTAGCATTACTAACCCCTTCTGCCTTGAAAATTGACTACTCCTTTAAATAAATTTTAAAAAACATTTTTATAGAACCATGGGATTCTGCTTCTCCTTTGTCTTTAAGACCAGCTTAGTTTTACCATTCATATGAAAAATGTTCTGAACTGACTCACAGTCAAAGCTGCTATAGCCCAAAGATGATCTGGTCTGTGCTGCCCAGGCTTTTGCAGACCCAGATTTTTGGTCTGAAACAAGAGGACAGTGCCATGTCAGTTGACACAGCAATTTCAACCTTGTTCTTTAACACATTTTGGTCCTGGTGTGAGTTAGTTGCCATCATTATGAAAAATTTATTTTCTGTGCTGTTTACTCCTTTTATATTCTAATACTGTTGGATGAAACAGCAAAACTTCCCTACCACAAACATCTCTAAAGAAGGGGCAGGTTTTTAGTCAAGGAAGAACTAACAGACAGCAAAATTTATCATTTAGGTCTCTGCCTATTGTATATGAATATCTAAATTGATAGTTTCTTTCTTTGTACCATACACATTTCAAAAAACGAAAGCTTCATGATTTAACAAAAATTTAAAACATGGCAGAAAATTCTATATGAAATTAAAATGTAAATTATTTCTTGAAATAGAAAATTGAGGGTTTGTAATTCTTTTCTATGACCACACCATGAAATACAGTCATATACATTTAAACTAGAGTTACCAGGTCCCCAGTTTTATTACAGTTGCTTGTAATGGGGGTGTCTTCAAATTAATCTGCAGCACATTAAACTATTCAGTATACAGAGACATGGAGTTAAAATTTGGTTTCCCTGAAAAAACTAAATAGCTGCAACAAATGAACTACAATACTGTGTAGAGTAATGTTTTAACACTTGTTAAAGTGCTGAGTTTTGAAGGAAGCATATGTTGGAAAGGAGTACCCAAAAACAGGATTGTGCTTCCTCCCCAGTCAGCAAATCCCAGCATTAAAACTGACTATCAGTAATACCTAGGAAATACCTGCGCATACTTTTTGTGTACTAAGATGTCTTAGATATGCTGCCAGAACTGGTCCTAACAAAACCGAGTGAGACCCAACCATCAAATCTAGTGATCTTCCATTTCCACAATTTATAGAGTAGTATGTTTTATATATCAAAACAGAAATCATCTGATAAGATATCAGAGTAACAAAAAGCCTCTGCTTTTTTTTTTTGATTTGCTGAGAAGAATGACTATGGTACAAAGCTTCTTTTTTCAAAATAACAGCTGCTTGTACCCTGCAGGAAAGAGAAGAAATTGGGCTTTTGGATTCCAGCAGGAGTTCAGCAAAAGGGATAAAGAGCTGGCAAATTTCAGAACGCTGCCTTAACACATACCTGCAACCAGGAGATCTCCTGTTTGTAAAACAACAGCAAAAATTTGGGGGGGCAGGAAGGTGTAATGGTCTGACTTGAACTGACAAATGAGGTGTTGATTCCAGACCATATGTATTGAATTCTCCCCCAGAAACCGAAAGAACAGTCACAGAGTCCATCTGCTCTCCGTGCTGCAGAATAAAGGCTCCTTTGCTCAGAGCACTCAGTGCAGCACATGTATGAGATTCAACTTCACCTTCCTGTGATTATCTTAGTACATTCCCCAGCAAGCCTGTCTTATCCACTTGACAGCTGCCGAGTGATGTGGGCAGAGGCAGTGCTGTCCCTGAGCCAGTGGCACGTTAATGGACAGCAGCACCGCACAAGATGTGACAGGGCAGCCGAGCACAAGGTTTATCTTGCATTTCCTCCGTACACTTCCCGAGCCACTGCACAAGTGTCAGCACTTAGTGGAGCTGATTCTCCCTATCTAAGCAGCCTTGCTAAGGCTATGACAGTGATTCCTGTTTGAAACGTTATTCTGCATTCCAAACCAGGCCAAGATTGCATTAACGGAGGAAGGAAAGGATAGTCAATAACTCCTCAGAAATTATGCCACATCCTCGCTTGAGGAATGACTGGATCTAACTCACTGAGCTCTGTGATCCAAGAGAAAGATGTGACAGAAAGGTTGGTAAGCAATTGAGAATATATGCCTGTATATCCTTGCATCTCTTTTGCCATTAAATACACCAAGTAATTAGTGCTTTGTTATAAAATACGGTTGAGGCTGCCTGAACAGTCTTGTAGTTATTTAATAAATTACTCAGCAAAAGAGTGAATTTAGCCAGGCGTCCACCGGTGAGGAGACTGCTAATTAACTGATATCCAGGCAGGCAGCAATTACCCTTCTCCTCCCAGACAAGAAGAATATCTCTATTCCAAATATGTGTTGGGTAAGAAGTAAGAGCTATAAAATATGTCTCTTTCAGTAGGAAGCAATTTGGAATGGCATAGCAATCAACCTAAAGATTTCAAATTATGTGAACTAAACACAAAACGAGATAAAATAAAGAATCTGTGCTTTACAAAGGGAGTGAACTGGCTTCAGAAATAAGTTTCCAGCTGGGACCAGATTGCAAATGCCTTTATTCACTCTGCAGGAGTGGTTATTCACGCGAACAGCCCCTGCAAAGCCAGGGAAACAAACTCACAGGAGCATGTAGTCGCAACTGTGAACACGGAGCTTGCCATCTGACCTCCAAAAGCAACAGAATCTTGTGATGCCTTTGCTGAAAATACCATAGGGACATTGGAGTTGTGTTTATTTTCCTCAGATATGATTTTACTGTCATTTCATGTATTATGCTCTGGAGGAAATTAGCTGATTTAACATTAATTTATGGAGAATTTTAATTCTTACACATTTGATCAATTTTTCAGACTGGTGTCTCAGCAACAGATTTGTTGCAAACAGGATGCTGGGATTTATCAGGCTTGCACTCGTTTTGGCTTTTTGGATGTCCAACCATAAGGCAGACTTGCCATGGCCACCTGGGGCTGAGGCTCTGCTGGTGGCACCCACCCACCTGCACATCACAGAAGTGTGGGCTCACAGGCAACCAAAAGACTCTCCACAGTCAGTAGGAATCAGGAATTCCTGGAAGAGTGTCCAAACAGCTCTGCATCCTCAGTTTAATGACCCACGAGGGAAGGGATGAATTTAGATTCGAGCTGTTCTGATTGCCAGAGTTTTACATAAAGGCTGAAAAAGAAATGTAAGAAGTACAGTTGGTGGCCTAAGGGGAAAATTTCAAAAGCACATATATGATTTAAGTGCCAAGCTGCAAGAAGCAGTTAGAGCTAATATCCAAAACTGGAATCCAAGCCTAGGACAAGAGGTGACCTGGCACCCAAAGGCCAGTGGTCAGGCTAAATACCAAAGGTCAAGAGCCCACACCAGAAACCAAGATACAAGCCAAAAGTTCGGACTGAAATAGGTCCTGGATGCAAGTAAAGGTCACAAAATTAGCATTTTCAAATAGCCACACACCTCAGCTAGTGAGTAGTCAGAGAACAAATTTAGATGCTCCCTTAAAGAGTACTGGGAGCATTCCCAAGCTGACCATTAGCCACCATGGCTGTGGACTTGCTGAAAAGGTCAGCCCAGCCACCAGTCCCTAGCAGCCACCACTGAGGTCAGTCTGAGTCATCCAGATCCAGGCTAAAGCTGGGAACAGCTCCCCTGGATTACATAGATGAAACCCATGACAGACACACACACACACCCGCTAAGTTTCCCATTGCAAAAATTAAGTTATGCAGATTTGCAAAGCTCCTCTCTGGCATAAGCTTGGTGGAAATGCAACCAAAGACAGTTCCAGATGAAATATGAGAAAAAAAATGGGCCCCAAAGAGACTACAGAAGCCTCAAAAATGCCTGAACTAACAGAATATCTTGTTACAGATCTACATTTCAGTTGCCTTTTTCCTCCATTACCTTATTGCTGATAATAAGAGAAGTCTATAAACAGGCCCTGCTGCTACTGCATCCCTTTGCCTATATACAGGTAAGCAAGACATTCTCCTCTGATCATTTTACAAGGTAAACATTTCCTAGTGTTAGCTGATTTTTAATGAGAAATGGGTAACAAAGGGGTCAAAAATAATCTTCTAATGTATAAATTAAAATAATAAATTCATCTTAATGTCCCATTATATGCCTCATTAGCACATCCTCTGGAGAACACTTGATGACTTTGGGAACATTTCAAGAACCAGTACAATGTTGCTTAAAACAACAATTAAGAGAAATCTTAAGTAATAATCTCAGTGAACAGTTTGCAAATAGCCCATATACCAGAATATGTTTTTGCAAATATTAATAATTCAATTCTGACTAGAGATGCAAATAAAAAATCAACTTAGAATATAGACAATTTCTTTATCTTCCTCTCTGATTTTTTTCAAGGCTATAAAGAAGTAAGGGGGATTGAAGTAAGTTTAATAAGTTTCTTTGTTCTGCTGACATGATGGTAATAAAATACACTTCTACAATCACCTTCACTGCTATACAATTATTTTTCCCTTTCTCAAAGTGTTTGACAAAGTGCCCTTATTCTGGCACCCATGCTTTCCTGGTAAAGCCATAGTTTCAGTTACCAGCTTTCACTTGCAATGGATTTCACTGAGTCTTTAATTGTTTAAACTCAAACAAATAGTTTAAACTCAAAACAAATAGTCACCCATCAAACCTCACAGCAGTTGGCTTGGTGCCACCAAGCCAAGGACAGCAGAAGTGTGACCACTAAAGAAGCACCATGAAGTAGGCTAGAGCCTATAAAAGGAATATCTGAGGCTGGATAAATGTAAAAATCCTGATATTACACAATATTAGGGGGGATTTTCTAAAGGAACAAGAATAACCCTTTTAACTTACGCATTCCCCACAGCTCTTTGTAAGCCAACAGCATTGCCTGGCTCTCATGTCACAAAGGCTCATGAGTCACATGAAGTGCTAAATCTTAGTTTACACAGCCTACTTGGCCAGCTCCCCACTACAGCTGGAATTTAAGATCAAATCCAAAAAAACCAAACACCAAAACAGAATATGATGGGACAATCTTACCAAAACCAACATCCACGTTATTTCCAGTCAAACAGTCCCCTTCCCACACAAACATACAACAAAGACATGCCTGGTTTTGTCTCTGAAGACCTTCCCTCAGCCTGAGCTCCCCTGCTACTCCTGTGTGGACACTCTTGCTACCGAGAGCAGGAGGAAGAGCCTTTCCCTCAGCTGCTCCCTCACTCCCTTTCCATGCACTGCAGGTGTACCATCAGCTCCCCCTCTGTACCCAGCTTGCCTCCTAGACATAACCACCACCTGATTATTTACATAATAAATCCATCGTGAAAACTGAGCTGATCAGAATTTTTCTTAATCCAGAAAAAAATGCCAGTTTTATCTCAGAGTCAAAACATTTTACTGAGGCAATTTTTTGTTCTGTCTTTTGGTAGGTGGTTTTGAGTATTTTTCTGTTAGGGTAAATGGTGGACTCTGGCTACGCCTGCCCTGTAGGACAGCTCATCACTTCTGGAACTCAATTCTCCTGGTTGACAGGTCTTTCCTGTCATGGAAGTGTCAAGCTTCATAAAAATGCCCCATCTCTGTCTGAGCAGTGTCAGGTGCACACAGGGACAGGGAAAGGCCAGCATGGCAAGCTTCACCTCCCCATCCCTGATTTCTGTGCCAGCTGTCAGCAGCCACAGATTGCACTCAGGGGCAGAGGAGGAGCTGGGCAGGCAGGCAGGCAGGCACTGTGTCACTCCGGGACTGCAGAGCCCAGCTCAACCTGCCAGCTCTGGAAGGCGTCACACCAGAAGGAAAAAGCAAGAGGAGATGTGGTCCTTCAGCTGTTTGTGCATATGTGCATTGTTTACACTGCAGCTCTCAAAGTCTGTTACATTTAATTGTTTTGAAAATCACATGGTTTGTACAGATTTTAGACAAGCTAGTAATTCTGAAAATGAGAAATAGCTGCACTGACCACGAGCGTCTTGAAAGAACCCATTAGAGCCTGTCATAAAAGCTGGAACTCAAGAGGTGTTGAAATAATTATTTCAGATTATTACAATCTATTGGAGAGATGTTCATCTGCTTGCCAATCCTTACCTGACAAAATATATCACCCCTACACAAGCTCTTTATATTTAGAATTTCCATGCACTAATTCCACATGAAAAGTAATTTTATCATGATACACCATTGGGAAAAAAAATATTGTATGAATGCAATGGATTATTCCAACACACAACACGTTAGTTCTTTTTTCCTTTGAAAACACACAAAAGTAGGAAACCTAATTTGTAGATTAATTTCTTAAGTTACATTTGTCTTCAAGATGAAAATACAGTAAATGTGTGTACAGAATATTTTGTAGGAAATAGCTGACTGCCATTTTTCTTTACACACATCACTGCACCCAACCCACTCAAAACTAATTAAATAAGATGCTGCTGCTTTTGTTCTTTAATAAGTCATTACTATCAGATCACTTATTTTCCAACACCAGGGTCAAGGGACATGAGGTACTAAAATTAAAAGGCTGCAACTGCACTTCCACCACAGCCCTTCAGGCCTGAGTTTCAGCCATGTCTTAGCTAAGCTCTGCTCTAGTTTGGTTGCAAATTTCCCCAGCGCTGTGTGTGAATGCCTTCCCCTTGAAACACCCTTCCTGTGCCACCCCTCACACCTCTTATGCACAGGGCTCCCCTGAGGATCTTCATCACACAATTTTATGGCTCTTTCCTGCGTGACTGCAGCAAAGGAGCTCTCCATCAGCTGGAATGCAGTTGGAGGGAAGAAGCCAAATAAGAGGTTAGGATCTCATCCAGTTTATCTCCTTAGTCATTATGCAATTGAGCTTCCCTTTTCACCAAGTATGGTGACTCCTTCCCACCTCTCCTGGCCTGCCTCCTTCACTCCTTGCAGGAAGGCCATCCAGAGAAGGTGCAGCTGCCTCAGAATTCGGTTTCAAAGCAGAAACACATTATGGATTCTTGACTGCACTGACAGAGGCAGAATTTAGCACACATCACACATTCAACCCATGTGGTTTATGCCACTGAACACTCCTGGACAAGATACCTCCTGGAGAAAGCTGCCAAAGCAAAGAGCAAGGGATCTGTGTGCTCACAGCAGGAATTAAGGGATGCTGTGCCCAGGCTCTCACTACACCTGTGCTTGTTCCTGTTTGCAGCTCAGCCCCAGCAGGAAGATGAGACCCACAGAAGGTGTTGGCTGACACTGAGGGGCTCCAGGACACCCACCCAGCCAGAGCAGAGATCCAACCCTGCTCCCTCGTCCGGGTGACAGCACCCAACACAGCTGCTGCCCTCACCTTCCAAGGAGGTTCTGTGATCCTCCAGCATCCCATCAGCCTTTCCCTGGATGAGTGAAATATCACCAGAATGCCTACTGCTTATATTGCTCCCCAAAAAGATATTTCAGTGAAATTTACAACGATGAGTAAATACAATGTACTCATTTTATGGCTGGGAAAATGAAGGTACAGAGAGCTGCAGTGGTTTAATAACTTTTGAAATTAATGCAGGTTTACATTCCCATTCCTCTGACACTAGAAAACCCAAGAAGCATCAGAAGCAGCCCAAACCACAGGGCTTTTTTATATTCTATTTGTTTCAGTCATGTCTGAAAAGCTCTAGAAGCTATTTACTCTCTGAATGGTGTTGCATCTTCCTTATTAGTAGGGTACCACATCAAGAAAAGCCTATTGAAAAATACACATTTGCTCATAAAAAATTAATCTAACCTATTTTTGAGATGATTGCTCCAATATGTGCATATTTTTCAAGAAGATAAAATATCTTAATTATTAAAATATTAAATGAAAAATAAAATACTGTAAAATAAAAATAATATTAATAAATATATTAAAATTAAATATTTTAAAGGAATCCTGACTTGCTATTTTACAGCAAGGCTTCAGAGATAAAGCAGCATAGAGACCTACATTTTAAAATTTATGTGACAGTCTCAGTATTTAAAGGGCCAGATATATGGAGGCATCAAAAGTGGCTCAGGAACAACAGGATGCTTTAAGAAGACAAAAATGTAAGTACACAACAATGCCATAAAGCTGACACAGTATGTTTAAGGCAGATAACCCAGTAATCAAAAATCAGCTGAGCTAAAAACTAACATGATTCTATTAAAGTAGCTTTCTCAAGGCTCAGGGTTACTACTATGATGCACAATCATTCCTGATGTACTTCTCAATTCTGCACAGAGCAGGACCTTGCTAATCTAATTTTTTTTTTTAACTGTACAAGGAGACCTAGGGGAACTGGCTATTCTGTTTGTGACAGTAATTGAATACTTTTTTCCTAATGTTATTAGAGCAATAAAACAGCAACTACACACAAAATGAAATAAGCATTTGAAAATCACTGATGGTGCACTTTTGCTACTGCAATACTTTGTCCAGTGAATATTTGCAATGGAGTTCATTTTCAGCAATGAAATTAGCACAGTCTAAGATATTCAACATCAGGCCTCGAGGCTACAGCCAGATAAAATACCCCAGAAGTGGCTAAAGATGTATGTTCAAAGCCTAATGTATTACATTAAGGACATCAATCACTAAAAGCTAGGCTGCACACCTGCATCTAATGAACTTACAGAGGTTGCCATCACTGAAAGGCTTGTATTCAAAAATAAGTTGTATTTAAATTTTTCTACAAATTTGCTCAAGAAAACCACATTGTTGGATATTATGCAAAATGCAGAGTCCCAGGAATAATGTTTTCTCTCTAGTTCTGGTTTATGTCAATGATAAACTTCTCTCTTTACTCTATCAGTAACAGACTATAACTAAGGGTGAACAGGATATAATTTTTGAGCTGAATCTCTATGCCCTAGTTAAAAAAAATCATTTTACCTGTCTAATTTCACTACCTACCTTTGTCAGAGAAGAGCTGTCATATTTTGATGCAAATTCCAGCAATTTACATGTTTCAAGCTGGCAGGCAATGTCTTCCTAGAAAAACTTGCACACCCTTCCACAATCTCCTGTGAAATGGCAAACCAGGTTAGAAAGATAGAGGAGATTGGATTACCTGTCTGCACCAGATCATTGTTTCTAGGAGATAATCCATAAATGATTAATCCTTCTAATGTTATTGAGCAATGTAAGGAGGGCTGCCTGTGACCTATTTCACCCTCTTACACTGTTGTGGTGGGAGCAGCTTTACTGTATAAATTGAATTGACTATTTTCATTCTCTTGTTTTTATCGAATTGTGACTGTAATTTAATGATTCTTCCACGTTTCTTTCAATATTATTTTAGCATGTCTTAGAAGGACCATAACTGTTGGTAACACTCATATCCAAAAGGTCAGTGGACACATAAATGGCTAACTTCTTTTTTTTGTCATTTTCCTTGTACTTTAATAAGTTATTTTATTTCAGAAAGTGCTGTTGTTTTTAATGCTTTTGTGCTTCACATTTTCCAGAACATTTTTCCAATTGTATAAGGAGAAAAAAAAGAAAAATTAAAGTCATCCATTCCTTTAAAGAACCATTACTGCAATTATTTAATGACAAAGAAATTTCTAGTTAAGTTCATACTTCAGAATTGCAACAGCTGAGATAATCAGATGCTATGCAAAATAGTTCTGTGGTATCTCTATTTTACACAGAGCATGGAAACAGGAAAAAAATCCCATACCTACAGCTGGTTAAGTCATTAGTCCCAGAATGATCTTCCTAAACCTTGCCACTTCCATGTGATGATCCTGCTAAACCTGGAGTCCCTTTACACATCACCCTATCCCATCAATTTTAATTGTTTAGATTTTCACTGTTGCCCTATAGTACTGCTAACATGTAGCAACTTAGAAAACTTTCCCCCGAAGGCTGAAAAAGATTTTGAACAGCTAAAAATAAATATCTGTCACCCTGAATATGCAACAAGGTACCTGTGGCTGCAACATTAGTGCAGAAAGAGCACACTGCAAGTTGGAGCTATTAGGAAAGGCTTGCTAATCCTAAGGCTTGGTACTGCTAAGGAGCAGAACAACTACCAGGAAAGGTAACTACACTATTTGAGCAGTTTATACCACGTTTATATAAATGAGGAAAATGCTCAAGTAATGCCACCTGTGAAAATAAAAGGATTTTTTTCAAACAAAATAGCAGCACCTGCAAAATTTTAGCATCTTTGCCCCTTGTTTTTTTAACTACTTGGAGAATTAGATTGCAAAATAGAAGTTCATTAAGTTATTAAGGAAGTTATCATCAGGACAATTTGACCTATCTAGAATAATTTTTTCCCCTACACCCAAAACAAAAAGTCTGTAGAATTACAGCCATTATCACTGAAATTTTGGGTATAGCTACCAATGCAATTACTAATCAATAGCCTAGAAATTGCCTGCTATTACAATTCAAGGAAAACATCTGCAAACAAACCAACAAGTGTGTCATTCACAAAACAGCTCATGAAACCAGGAATTTCTGGCAATTGTTTCAAGTGGAAAACTGCAAAGATAAAATACAAGCTCTGTGAGTCACTCAGATTTGCAGGAGCCTAACTCAGCCTGGAGTAATAACAGAAAATGCACTGACAGGGAGCACTGGCTGCACTTCTCCCTCATCTGAACTGTAGCAATAGATCATTTGCTGAGAGTTTTCAGCCAACAAGGGAAAAACAAAGGGACTGAAGAATGAAGACGTTTTCTGTAGGAAGTTTAAAGGAGTGACTGCAGCCCAAATAAGTCTGAAAATAAATAAGTAATCTACTGCATAAAAAGAGGGTCCAGAAAAAGTTCATATAACAGAACTGCCAACACCAGAGCAACAGAGAGACACAGCCATGGTGTCACAAGCAAATGGAAGAGTAAAAGAGGATCTTTATTACTTCATCTACCTTAATATTAACACATATTAAGTAGACAACAGTACTTAGGGTAATAAATTATCATATCCTGTCCTATAAAACCTTAGCAGAGTAACTGAACTATAAAACACAATGTTCTCTTCACTTGCTGAAACACAAATGGAATCTGTCCCACTCACAGAGAAAACATGGAAAGGGCATCGTGTGCATCATCCCACTTGTGCCTGGTTTTGTGCAAGGATGAGGAACAGAGAGTGAGAGATGAACATTTCCCCAGCACAGCTCCGAGGAGGACCAGGGAGATTTGCACCACTCAACACTCACAGCACAAGCCTGAGCAGCTACAACTTTCCAGTGTACCCTGAGTCACAGCCTGACTCTGCCTGGACACACACTTTGCTGTGCTTCAAGGCTGAGGAGGCAGCTGACAGGCCATGCATCATTCCTAACACAAAACATTTTATTCCAATGCAACAACGGTGAAGACGGGCAGGGAGAATAAATTCACTGAAATGCAGAACTGGAGATAGCAGATGAAGGAGGAAAACAATCCATAACCAGAAACTATCACTTCCCTTCCTTTTTTCCCTGCTCTTTGTGTTTAACTTTTAATTCAAGATGAAGCTAAGGAATTTTCACAAATGAGAAGATCTCATACAGGAGAAAGCTTTCTTTGCTAATATGTTTTTAAATTTGAAAGATACCTTTGCTTTACAGTAATCTTGCAGAAAGGAGCAAGGTGTTTGGCACAGATGTTTAAGATGCCATTTTAAACCAGCTCTTTAAAAAGGTTTTTGTCCTTTTCTTTCTGTTTCAATTGAGTTCTTAGAATGTTGCTGCTCTATAAAATAGTTTTCAAACTTTAATTCCCTCTTATTGTCTAATATAGACTATTAGTGAATAATGAGACATTTTACATCAAAGTACTTTTTGATATCAGAAGTATTGCTGTTTACTCTTTAAGGAAAACACTACTAGCAGAATCACTGAAAACCCAAATTTTATGGATTAGATTAGGCTCTCCTGTGACTAAACTATTAGAAGAACTTAAGACAATTTATGGAGCTGTAAGACATTCCATATGACTTTTATTGGGGTTTCTTACTGATGCTTAGGCCCTGAGATTCAGGGCGTGAGTTACCAGAATGAAGTTTTGTGTCTAGATTAGTTTTTTCTAAGAAATGCTTTTTTACTTTACACTAGAACTGTTTGACACCAAAACAGGTAAACTAATGTTCTGCCCCAAAAGCTTTACAGTTCAAAAAATTATATTATACAGGAACTTGATATTTCCACTTCTTGTCAGAAACATTTTTTATGGGACCACACAACTGCTGGATCCTTGTTCACAGTTTGTGCATTAAATGTCAGCCTTTGTGGGAGAGAACTGTACTGTAAAGCTGCATTAAAATCAGAAGTTTGTCCACCTGCAACACAGTACAACATGACCTGTGGAAATACAGAGCATAGCAGACATTCTTTAAATTCTCAGGAGGGTCAGGAGCTTGCCACAAACATGGTTTTGCTTAGAAATTGACAATCCCGGTTTTTTCCTGTCAGATTGCACAAAATGCTAGAAGGATGTTTGAACCTGAGTGATCTTAACTTGGAAGTAATTCATGCCTTGGTCCTGATGAATGTTCTGTACTTTCCTGCTCCTAAAATCCACCAATAATTGAAAAAAACTGTAGGATGCTCGATGCACTGCAAGTTACTATGTTCTTGTTCCAGCAAATGCAGATATGTACCATACAGCACTTCACACATGACAATTTACTGTCCTATGTGCCTTTACTTTACCCGAGAAACGTACCTGTGCGTGTTTATTACAGCTGGGAGTAATAGTTAGTGCCCAAATTCTTCTAAAATATTGCAAATTCCATATCCCCCTGCAGGCAGTGAAATACTCCTGTACCAGAAACTGACACACATGGGAGCAAACAGCATCACAAAGTGCTGGGAAACAATTCCCGAGCCTGTGACCCAGCCCATCGCACCTCATAAGACAGCCCGCAGTAACCTCCGGAGCTTTGCACTCCTAATGGAGTAAATAAATAATAGCAAGCTGCGCAGGCCAGCCCCCAGCCCGGCCCACTGCCCACAGCCCACGGGCCCCGCCAAGCACCCGCGGCCCTGCAGCTCGAGCACCGTGGCTGCGAGGGGGCAGAGCGGGGAGCGGGAAGGGGCTGCGGGCCCCGAGCGGAGCAGAGGGGACCCGGCAAAGAGCCGGGGAGCGCCCGGCGGGGCGGGGCGGCGGGCGGAACGGTAGGGGAGGGCCGGGCGATCCGGCCGGCGGCGGGGCCCGCAGCGCCGGTGCACCAGCGCGGGTGTCGCCGTTCCGCGGGCGGGGCTGCCCGGATCCAAGATGGAGGCGGCGGGCAGAGCGGGGCAGGAGATGAGCCTGGCGGCCCTGCGGCGGCACGACCCCTTCATCACCGGCATCGCCGACGTGACCGGCCAGGTCGCGCTCTACAGCTTCAGCCCCAAGGACAACGAGTGGGTGAGTGCGGCGGGGCGGGCCCGGCCGTGCCCGCGCTCCGGCAGCCGCCTGGCCCGGCGCGTCTGCACAGGGCCCGCGCGGGGCTGCGCTCGCCCAGGGGAAGTTTGGGGCTTGAGCGAGTTTGCCCCGCTTATGCCGAGGGAGAGGAGAGAGGAGGAGAGGAAGAGGAGGAGGTGGAGGTGGAGGAGAAGGGGTAGGGAGAGGAGGAGGAAGAGGGAGCGGAGATGAGGAAGAAGAGGCAGAGGCGAGGCCGAGTGTGCGCTCGGGGAGGCGGTGCCGTTCTCCCTCGGCCCGGGAGAGCGCTGGGGCTGGAGGCTGCTTTGGCTCCTGGTGGCCATTGACTTTTTCCCTTTTTTAATCGTACTTTGTTGTTGTCGCTCGTGCCTGTTGCAGAGAGCCCTAATTCATTAAGAGGGGGATTTAAGAGATGTTGGCGTTCGTCATTACATTAAACACAGTTTCGGTTCTCCCACTGAGCTATAAAAATGGGAGTGCGGGGAACTTCTTGTCTCGTGCAGTCCTGGAGCTGCACGGACTTTCTGCGCTGGGGGTGACGAGCCCGTGGTGAGGGTTGCTCTGGAAGCTGGAGTATGAAACAGAGCCATGGTCCATAGTTATATCGTGCTGTGCTGTCCTTGGAGTAACCGTAGAACACAGCCTGGCCGACATTTGGAGACTGCCCCATCAGACTCAGCATGGGAAGGTTGTGGGACACTGTATATCACATCTCTGGAAGCATGAGCAAAATCTTTTGAAAGTGGGTTTAACTTCCTAATCTTTCTAATTAAAAAAAAAAAAAAGGTAGTTTCTGAAAATAGGAGATGGTATTTTTAGACCTGTGATGTCAAACCATATGGTAAGATAAGGATGTTGTAAGTCTCTGTAATAAAAACACTATACAAAACCTGCATAACTGTGTGAACAAGCACATCCCTGAAGTGTATTTGTTGTCTTTTGCAGGAGAAAACTGACATAGAAGGGACCTTATTTGTGTATAAAAGGTAAGTGTTGGTTTGTTGTTTTGGGTTGTTTTTTGGGGGGAGGGGGAGATACAGTGGTGGTGATGTTTGTTTTCCTTCATTAAGAAAACAAACTCCAGATGGCTTCATGCAGAGCTTTCCTACTACTCATCATTACTTGCTTGTCCAGCTGCTAACTGCTGTGTATTCATTCAAAAAGAATAAAGTCTGCACCTGGGTAAATAACTCTATCAAAAGTCCCTAAAAGTACTGCAGGGAAAGCATAAAATTGAATGCTGTGTATGTACCCACATCAAAAACTAGTTTATGGAGCTTTTTTTGTTAATCCAGTAGCATTTGTTAGTGCATTGAGTTTATTAAATGCCAGGTTGCCCTTTGTCTCCTAAAATCCGTAAAGTTGATTATGAAAACAATAGATATGAGAAATTAAATCATCTGTTCTAATTTACTCCTGGAAAATGGCATAAATTTTTGTAAATGCATGAAGTTTCCCAAAAGCTGGAGATCTCACAGTGTCTGGCTTTGGTGGCTGTTTGATTTACTCATCAAAACTGTGAAAGAAATTTCCAATTCTCTAAGACGGGTAAAAGGGATGAGGAGGAGAACCAGCACATGAAATCAATCATGAGTTCAAGGTTTAAATTACAGGCAAATAAATCTAAATGAAATAACACTTCGTTGAAGGCAAGAAATAAAAATAATGCAGGCTTAATCCATCCTGAAGCAGACTGTCATAGCTTGGTCATTACAATATTTTATCCTGGCACTATGTGGGGATTTGAGTAACCAGTTCTGTTACTTTAGCTCCCAGCTTGGAAATACTTAGTGTAGGAAAGTGAACCAAACTTTAAAAAAAAAAAAAAAGGCAACTTGTTTGAAATCATCAAGGAGTTACACTGAAAGCAAGAAGCTTTCAGTGTAACTCCTTGATGATTTCAAACAAGTTCTGTTGGGTGCATTAAGAGACTAACTTGTGAAGGTAAGGGCTGTTTACCCTGTCCTTGCAAGCTCTTGACAGATTTTTGTTGTCTGTCATTAAGTAAAGGTGGCCACGTTGTTACAGAAATCTTAATATTTACAGCTGATTGTGTCTGATTTTTAGCCTACCTTCACTGTCTGCTCTTGTTGATTATACACCTGCTTACAGGCACAGCTGAGTGCTGACAGGACATTCATGCACCAAGAGCAAACAGATCTAAAACTATCTTGAACTTTCAATGCTTGTTCAGTGTTTCCTTTTTCCACCTGGTGTCCAGCAAAAATCTAGAAAATAAAAATTGCTTCACTAAGCAATACAATTCTGAATAATTTAATATGTACTCTCAGGACACTGAGTTAAGTCCTTATTTCCAGTCTCCCTTTAAGAAGAAATTGCTGTTTATGGTTCCCCCTGTAAGTGTATTTCATGCTATTTAAGACAGCAGCTCTTTTTTATTGTCATGTCTATCTACAGTAGGGTAATGCTGCTGTGTAAATGGTTTGGTTTTTCTCCTCTAATAAAAATATTCTAAATTGCCTCAAAACTGACTTATGTCAAGTATTGAGTACATTTGCATTTTAATGGTGGACCTGCCCTAGTTTTTTTGAATAGGTTTTTCAAAGGCATGTCTTTGATTCAGCAGTTTAACAGTGTAGAACTGTAATGTTAATCCTAATCCTGCTTTGAGGTAAGTGTAGTTTGAAATTGAAATTAGGTGGCATGCCAAGAAATGGCATAGAAGAGCAACTGTGAGAGTTTCAGCACTGCTAAAGCTTCACATAATAAAGCAGTGAAAATTTGAAGATGAATTCATAACTTGGTTTCAGAAAATTATTTATGTTGATGAAGGTATTAATCGTTGGTTTTGTTTTAATTGAAACAATAGGTCAGCTTCTCCTTACCATGGTTTTACGATAGTGAATCGACTGAATATGCACAATTTGGTTGAACCAGTAAATAAAGATTTGGAGTTTCAGCTCCATGAACCTTTTCTTCTCTACAGAAATGCTAGCTGTGAGTATAACTTTCTCTAATCCAAGTAAACTTCAGGTTCAGTTTTATAACCTAGGTCACTTCTGATTCCTGTGATGTCTGTTTCAAATATAATGAAATGGGGCAGGTTCCAGTGAAATATCTCATGTTTTCTGTTTACAATGTAAAATTTACTTAAATAGCTGTGCTATTATGTTATGAATAATATAATAATAAAAAGAGGATATAATACCAAAGTGCAATATTGCTCTGATCTTTTTAATTAATGATCTGATAGGTTTAATGTAAACATGTCTCCCTCCTGTCAGAATGTCCCCATGAGTTACAGATGGGAACACTGCTTTGGCTGTGCTTTGGTGTGCCTAATAGACCAGTCAAATGTTAATCCCTTCCTCTTCTCCCCTTGGAAGGCCTCTGGAATCTATAAGAAGTAGGATAGATTCCATCATGGTGACAAAGAACAGCTTAAGATGGAAAACGTCCAATGCAGTTAGTATGTCATTAGCTATTTTCTAAGGTGCTGCAAATAAACTGCAGATGTGTTTTTGTGTCCTCTGTTAGTGTTCACTTTGTTCAAATACAAGCTTAAAACCATTGAAAATGACATATAAGCTTTTTATTCCTTATAATTTCCACACCACTAATTCCCTTACATTTTGTATTAAATTGTTCTCTTTTGGATTACTTTCCTTACACAAGCTTTTCCAAATTTTCTGTCCTCCGAAAGAGTTAGAAAGCAAATTATATGGTTGAATTGTGTTAAAGCTGTTTGCCTCTATTTGCGTAGTATTTGTGAATCTGCAAGCAAATTTGGATTTGCAGACAAATTTCAACATGTGTATGTTTTATTTGTATGGTCAGATCAGGGGATTCTTGTCCAAGTTCTCTTCAAGCGGAAGGATCTCCACTTTCGCTCAGTTGCCTGCTGGCATGAGAAACCTTTGCATTTTTGGAACTAATTCAAATCAAAGCTTTAAGCCAGTGGTTAATGGAATGTGTATCTCCAAGGGCTTCATGTCGTGTGTCTCTAATGGCTTAAGGTGAAGTTCTTCTGAGAGCCCTTAATGACTGGAAAAGGCTGGACTGCTAGTTTGTGTAAGGAAAACTGCCTCTTACACAACCCTGTGTCTTGTAGAGTGAGTTTTATTGTGTCCTTGAAGAAATCTATTGTCATCGTTAGAAACTCTTTTTGAGTAAGTTGCCCTGTTAAGGTTGCTGAATGATTGAACTGTTGATTCTGTTTCCTTAGCTTATAGATGGGGGAAGGCTCAGACTACCTGGTAAAAGCCTAAAATCATTTTTGTTAATAGTGCTGTTTGGCAGAGACAAACATACTTTATTCCTCTGTAGTCAGCAACAAATAGAGATTTGTGCTTCCCTAGGGCATGGTAGAAACAGTAGAAGATGATCAAAGCAAAGTTATGTCACCACGTATTTGGGGAAGGTTCCATGTCAACAGTATTTAAAACTGAATGTGATGCTACTGTTTTACAAACTTCATGTTTTCACTTTGTTCTGGGATTCTGTCTTGACTTAAGAAGATCATAAGGCCAAGTCTGCTCCATGCAGCAGATCATAGCTCTGACATTTCTGTATTCAGCAGCACAAGAGCTGTTGTGAGGAGGGTGAGTAACCTACTCCAGTCAGTGCAGAGCCGCTAATGACTTATGTGAGCAACTTTGTAAGCAATCTACAAACATTATTTTTGCTTGGCTGGAGGCTGTAAGAATGATTTGCCTGTCATACTAGATCATAATACTTTGATGGGGTTTTACCATTCTTTTGTAGTTTGCTTTCTTGAAATACTCTTACTATGCAATTTAATTGTTGGTTTGCTGAATATCAGAGCATACTTTTTTAAGCTGTAGACATGAGATACTTTATCCATTTGCACAGAGGCATTTTCATACTCTTTAGACCAAGACTAGGTAATTGCCGTTTTATTCTCATGGGAAATTACTGGTTTTTACGGCTCTTGGGGCAAATCCTCCCATTTTTGCAGGGTGGAGCATGAAGGAAACTTCCATGGGCAGTCTGGAAGGAGAACAGACCAAGTGATGCAGTACCTTTCTTATATCTACCTTTTGATGTTCTCTGAGCAAAATGGAAGATGCTTGGGTCGATTTGTTATTCATTATTCTGTGAGGTTCCCCCCCTTCCAATCATATCTTTTTCATATTTCAGCTTTTAACAGGGAAATCTTTCCTCCCTCCAGAATTTTTGTTCTCAAAATTATTGTGCCCCAAAACTTGCACCATTTATTTGTGAGGCATAAGACCCTAAAGCAAAAATAAGAGAGTGTGACTAAGAAGCTGTGAGACATTACCACATGCAGTAGTAAATAAAAAGGAGGTATTCTTGTTTTCATTGTTACAAAGAATTAAAGAAAGCAGATATCTCCAAACATGAACAGATCAAAAAATCGCCAAATTGAAGAGATCATTTGACTTACTGTAACATATTTTAAATTTAGAATTACTCTTAAAAAGGTAAAAATTTTGAGATTATATTTCATACTTAATGTGATATTTATAATTTCTTAGTCTGGAATGTGTATTGCCAGGTATATTTGATCCTTGTTGAAGTCTCCCTCTGGACACATGCACATTCTTCAGAGTATTTGTTCATGAAACATTGAATCCCATTGACTTTCTTTTTTTTAAATTAATCTAACCTTGTTTTCTCTTGTCTGTGTTTTGTGAAAAGTATGTTAAACTGTTTTAAAAAACACATACAGTTCTGCCAGTAACAATAATAGTCCAATCTGAAGTTCAGTACTTCCTTTCAATGTGTAATGTGAGAATCTGGAGCTTTTGGCTAATAGTTTGCTTAATAATTGAGGAAAATTAGTCAAGGTTTTAAGCAATGGCAAACTTACCTCTTAAAGTCTGCAGGAAAGATTCTTCTGAGCCTTTCTCATTTATAACTTTTCCTTTGTATCGGTGATGTTGGTCTTGATTAAAAGGGTTTTTAATCCAAGCCAGTTCACTTGGGAGGTCAGGCAGGCTGATTTCCATGGTGCTGAAAAGGCAGATGTTGAGCATAAAAGTTGGATATTAAAATAAATGGTCCTTGTTTGGTGCAGGGTTTTCGTTTGTGGTGGTGTGGGTTTTTCCTTGCTTCTTATTCCTGTCCCCAGGGTAAGAGTTAGTAATACAAAAATAATGGATTTTGGAGAGGTTTGTACATTTAAGTGGAAAATGCAGTTACAAAGTGCTGTCTTCTGGGCTTGTTGTATTATTGATGAAAACAACTTGCAGCCAGAACAGCGAGAGTGAAATAAGTTGCATTAAAACTGTTTCAAAGAGCTCCTGACTGGTTTCAAAACTGGTAAGGAAAGTCTCGTTATCACACATGTTCCATTAAGTGTAACATATCTTTGTGATTGCTGGGGCTGCCTGGCTCTCCAGCAAGCACATTAACCCAGCAGTTTAGTCAGAGATAAGAAAGGAGCCTGTTCATCATATCTTCGTAGCAGAAGAAGCAATGGAAGCTGGGGAGGGGAGGAATGATTGAAAACTGTTGAGAAGTTCTAAAAATACATCGTTTGACCTGGAAGATGGCACTTTTAACTGCAAGAGGTTTTCTTCTGTGGTTCAGTGTAAAGCAGCAGTCCCTCTCCTTCCATGTATACTGCCAGATGGCAGTTTGTTAAAAGTGTTCCTGAGCTGGGATGCTGTTTGCCACCTGCTGAATTACTCCATGCTCTTCCTTGTGGGATTGTGCTGTGAGCTGTATTTGTGAAGTGGCCTTAAATATTCAAAACAATAGGAAAGGAAGGAACTTTTTTCATTCATTGTAATAGTTGATAAATCTATGTGGCAGGCTAATATCTACACTGGGGGAATAAATATGAGGAATGACAGTGAAGATGATACTAGAGCTGACTGAGGAGAGGTGGCATTTCAGCTGACATTGCTACTAGAAGAAATACGAGCTTTAAGAGAGAGCTTTATGTCACTTTGCCTTAAACTCTATTTGAAGTGTAAAATTATGCATATATGTGCTTTTCTTTATGGGAGTGAGATCCGGTTATTTTCCGGTTGTTTTCCATGATTACATTAGAGGAGGGGGTTCAAAATACAAGTCCTTTTCTTTCAAGAGTTTGAAAGACTCCACTTCCAGTCGCTCTGCTTCATTTTAAGGCAACATCTGAATTGTTCTGGAGGCTCTGTAAAATAAAACTTTTCTCTCCCTTCTACCAGCTCTTCCAGATAGTTAAGGGAACTTTTAAACAAATCGTCTCTTTGAATGAGTTGAAGATGTATTTGCACGAATAGCTAAACTGCCTCAGGGAAGGGAGTTGACAGTATCTGGAAATCCAAAACTGGCAGTGCTGATGAGTGCATGTGCACTTCCTGTGGCACACAGTTCCATTTTAACAGTTTTGCCTTCCTGTGTCCCAAGTTTCTTGTGCTCTCTCTTACACTCAGATGGCCTTCTGCGAAGCTGATGCAGAGACAGGATCAAGGAGCTGGTCTGTACTAAAATGTAGCCAGCAGACATAAGGGAGAGGGGCCACTTGGGCTACAATGGGTTAACAAAGTTGTGGGAATGTGAGGGTGGAGACACTGCCTCTTGCTTCTTACTTAAAATGAGAGCTGAAGTGAAACTACAGCTTGGGAATGCAGCTTCAATTTTACGTTGCCAAAGAGTGAGGCTTCTGTCTCGCAGTGGCACTTGGCTATTCCCACTCTTAATCCAGATTATAGAAGAGTCCAAGACCTTCCTTTTGGTATTATTCAGCTGTTAGGCTTGAGCAGGAAGTCTTTGATAATCCTTCTGTTCTCTCAAAATCTCTTTGGTTTTCCGTTTCAACTTTAATCAGATTTTAGTGATTGATCCAGACAAGTTTGGAGAGAAGTGTTGTGTGTTTAGAAAAATATTTATGGATCATCATTTCTAACAAAAATTATGATCATCATTTCTAACAGAAATTAAATCTGTCAGAGAAGAACATAAATTAAGATAATGGATGACTTCTTTGAGTTTTATGAAACCTGATTTGTCTGGGGTGTGGGTTACTCATTACTTCAGGGGTGTCAAAATATAGTGTGAATCCAGTTGAAAAATTTGCTTCTGATAATTACAAACTGCTGTTACTTGATTAGTAAAGATGCTGCCCAGCATTCAGTGTAAAAAAGCTAGATGGAAAAAGGAGTCACTTAATTCAGTAGCTTCTGTTGGATGACTCTTGAAACAGCTGCAGTAGAAAGTTGCCATCAGACATAAATATTCAGCCAATGTTTATGCTGGCAACAGCAAAAAAAACATGTATTTAAAAGGAGAGTTGGTAAGAACCAACTCTCTCTTTGCTATAAGGATGTTCATAATTGAAGCTGCATGCATATAGAAAGTATAGTGTATATATCAGAAAATGTATATCAAGTAGTAGTAGTAATGCTGTTGGGACACACACACTTCTGGGGCAAGGGAGCTGAACTGGCAGTACATGAGTCTTCTTTCCAAGAGGAAAGTAAACATTGCAGCCTGTTGGACTGTAGATACATTCATGCTCAAGTTAGTTTGTAATCTGCTTTGTGTCTTTGTAATGTTAATGTTTTGCAGTGACTCCCTGCGATTGCTTGCCAGTAGTACAAAGTGGAAAAAGGCCTGATACTCTACACCAAACTGAGATTTGGATCTACTTGTGGTCTTGTCTAGGCCTGTTCCTGGCAGAATTGAGTGTGACTTTTATCATTTGTCCCATTAAGATATTATTATAAGTTCCTTATCTTCATTTCTTCAGCAAGTATGCTTTTGAAGCAGCTTTCTCCTCTTGGCAGTTTGTCTGATAATAAAGTCAGAGAAGGGAAAGAGCTTTTCTTCAGTGCTAAAATATGAACTGCTTCTTTAGTTCATGTAACAAACTGGAAACATTTGTAGGTTTCTATGCAGCAGAAAATCCAGTTGTATTAAACTGTAAATTTTAATAAAAGCATTTCATAAGCACTGACTACATGTATGAAATGCATTTTTATTGGCTTATATCTTTTGTGCATTGATTTCTTTGTGACTTGAAAAGCTTTGTTGCCTGTTACTTAAACTGGAACTTCTAAAGAAATAAACACCCAAATTAATACAGCTGCTATTTAATAAAAGAAAAGGAAGCCAAGAATTTCAGTTTGTCACAGGATATTTTAGAAATGAGGTGTGTGAAGAGACTTCTTGAGGATTTTGACCCAGCAAAGTACACCAGGGATAAGTTGAAGGGCCAGAGAAAGTTTGGTAAATAATTGCCTTCTTTGCCATGGCTTGACATAGTTTTGAGTGGGCTTTGATTGAGGTTTTTGAGTATTTTGAGAAGGAAAAAAATGAGTAAAGAAAGAAAAGGATTTCACTGTGAAATAAAAATCTACCTCTAACTGGAAAAAGTTGTGTAATTTTTTTAATGTTCCTTTCCTTCACTTAAAGTCATGTATTTATAATCAGTGATTTTAGCTACATATAAACATTTACATGAACTGTAGTATAAGGATGACTTTTAAAAGGTTGAAAGCATCTTTTTCAGAAATTGAATACTTTAATGGTAACACTTGTAAAGTGTCGAAGTGCTTTTGACGTTCTTGTATTTAATGCATTGACATTTCATAGGTGAACTAAGATTTGTAATAATCTGCCTTGTGGGTTGGATTCAGTACAATTCTGAGAAGAGTTGTGGAGCTCTGTGGTGTTGGTGCAGCTGTGAGGGCAGTGAGGAGCCGAGCTGTGTGTGGGTGAAGGATTGTGCTCCTTGGAAGGATTGCTGGCGAAGGAGCAGCTCAGGGCACTACTGGCAGTTTCTCCCTCTGATGGAGGCTCTTTAGCCCATGGTTGAGCTCCAACTCTGCAGACTTTCAATGGAATTTTACTTCCTCTGAAAGCCAGAATGAGGCTGAGTTTCTTGCTGAGCTGGAACCCTTTTGCTCTCATTGCTTTGTCCTTGATACCTTCAAAGAGCAGGGGTCACTAGGAGTCTAGTTTTAAGCTGTTCCATGAATGTGACAGTGTGATGGGAGCTTTGGTACTGTTTCCTTCTGGAGAGGGAACCTTCCAGAGAGGCTCTGACTGAACTGTCATACTGGAATTCACCATTTATCTTCAAATTTGACAAATTTAAAAATCTGGGCTTTTTTAAAACTTGTTCCTTGGCCTAGTTTAAAATAGTAAAATCAGTAATGCAAAAAAGGAGGTTGCAACTGTAGTGAAAAGGCATCTGCTGGTTAAAACTTCATTTTCCTGCCACTTTTATTTATAAACAGTATCAAGATTTTGTAGTTCTTGCATTTAATCTGACTGAAGTTGTATTTATGTTTGCACATGTGCTATTTCCGATTACTTTATAAATAGGAGGTGGTGACACACAATATTCCAGTGAAATTGATGGAAATTCATATGTTGCAGATTTAATGGACTACTGGGTTTTTGCTATTGATTTAAGCTCTTGTTTTCTTCTTTTTGTCTTACTCTTGCTTTTTTTTCTTGTGTTCTAGTGTCAATTTATAGTATTTGGTTTTACGACAAGAACGACTGTCACAGAATAGCAAAACTCATGGCTAAGTAAGTACTGGGGCCTTATTATTCTGCAAGCTTTTTATGCAATACAGAAAAAAACTGAACTTACTGAATGTGTGTGGGTTTTCTCACTCTCCTGAAATGGAGGAATACAACATTCTTGCTTTTACCAGGTTTTTTACTAGTGAAAATGATAGTTTTGTTTTTAAAAAAAAGACTGCAGCATTAAAATTTTCAGTTAAGTGATTAAAAAAATAGTTGAACTATTAGTTGGCATTTTCCAAAGAAAGTGGTCTTGTCACTGCAGCACAAATGATGGGCTACAGATACTTCAGAAATCTTTAAAAGTGTGATCAGGTAACAGACCAGTCTAGCCATGGCACAGCACTCTGTAAAGCACATTTTTTTTTTTGCTGGATTGCAATATTTACATTTTCTTCCAAGAGCATTAAGTTTGTTCCACAGTTTTTTGTCTTTGGGGTGGAAATTTGGATTTGCATCCTTTTGTTTAGGTGGGGATTTTCTTAATCACTGAGAGGAAAGAGTGCTGCCTTTATAGTACCTCAGTGCTTTAAAAACATAACCATAAAAGGTTTCAAGGAGATTTGCATTCTCTTCCCTGCGTTTGACTTGACCTTATTGTGCCAGACTGAGTTAACAAGATTGCAGGCCATCCATTTATATTTTGGTGGCTTATCTTTGAAAAGAAAAGTAAATTAGGCTTTGTAATCACAGACTTCACTTCTCACGTTCTCTCCCTCCCCCTGCCCTTCTGTGAGGTTGTGCCAGGTATGTTTTCAATGCTATAACTGCAGATATTCTTCAACAAACTGTCACAGCAGCTACTGTGTCCCTGAAGGAATGTGTGCCTCTTCCACTATCTGATATAATGGAAAGAAACAGCAGGCCTTGCTTAAAAAAGATTTAATCCTGGATTGCACACAGAGCATGCTCAGTGTACAGATTTGCATCAGTTGATTTTTTTTCCCCAGGAAAGGTATTTAGGTATTTGATTTACAGAAATATTTTTTGTTTCTCTCCTTTTTTTTTATAATCCTAGAATTTTCTGAAATGAAAAAATTTCATGGGAGTCATCAAACTCCTGATTTCAGAAACAGTTAATTTGTGTCAAGTTAAGACAATTGATTGAGGGATGACCTTTCTAAAAGAAGTAGGACAGAAACTGAAGCACTTCAAATATTTAGGAAAACTATTGCGTTCCAACCTATAAGTTTCTAGGGGGGATTATTTTTAGCTTAGTTTATAAGCTTGTTTTACCCTGTTTCGACAGTCAGACCCAAAGTGGCTCCTGAGATACAGGCAGCAGGCTAGAACTGGGAAAGTATCTCAGTTCTGGGGATAGAGTTTCACATTTCATTCCAGCTCCACCATCTAAATGTAACCTGCACAAGACAGAACGTGGAGTTTGAGGTATTAGACAATTACTTAGATGAGATCGTAATTTGTTATTCTTCAAAAACATAAATTTTGTAAAGGTAACAAACACTTCATAATGAATAAGAGAACCGTCATGAACTGGTTTTCAGAAATTCTTGTGAAGCATTTCTGTGAAATGGATGCACTCCTTGAAGATGTTTTGCTATGAGATCAATGAGTATTGTTTTCATGGAAGGATGTTTTATTGAAACCTTCTGGGCCAACTAATCACAGCAGAAGGAGGGTCTCAAGAGTGAAGCCTTTGCTTTGCCTGCCAGGCAGCACATGTGTGACTTCAGTTGCCCAGAATCTGCCCTTTAACTGAAGTGTTTCTTTTTTCTTATACAGTTGTGCTGGCACTTAAAATCTCAGCAAAGTATTCTGATTTTCTTACCTTGGTCTTTCTCATCACTAGTTTTGGGGTTGAGTTTGGACAGGTCCTAAGCCAGGACTGGGTGACTGTGTGAGGTGCTAGAACAAAATGTTCTCTCTGGGTGTCACCATAGAAACATTTGTGGAGTATTGAGCTGCTTCATCCAAATGAGCACTGCTGCAGTTCGTGGAAATTGTCAGGGTTACATTGGCTTCCCTATTGTGAGTTACCTTTGCAGGTGACTGCTGTTACAGAGAAGGCTGAAAATAATCAGAAGCTGGTTAAATTACCACTTGTATGATTAAAAATTCTGAAAGCAACATTGACTTGTTAAAAGCCAAATCTAACCCTTTTTCAACTAAACACAACTAAACTCCAGTGAAGTGAAGAAGCTCGGTTGCTAGAAAACTGGCAAAAAGCTTCCAAAACTTGAACTAGTTTTTTCCTCAGAAATGTTAACATAGAGGTGCATATAAATAATTACAGTCTATAAAATCTCAAGTTTGTCCTGAATCCTAACTGACCCAAAGAAACTGGAGGTTGGAATGATTGGCACTTTCTGTGATTGTTGTGATGGCACCTCTTGACTCCCCCCTCAGCCATCAGTTCCACAGCATGAGAGTTCTCAAGTGACATGCCAGCTCCAGAGCTCTGCCCTGTTTACAGTGCTTGTTTTTTCTTAACATATTTGATTAATGCAGGCTTAAAAAAGAAGGGATTACAGGCTGGTGTGTGTTTATTTCAAGAGGATAAGCTTTAGCGCATTGCACAGCCATGTATATCTTGTGAACTGCATATGGATTAGGAGTATATGCTGCTTTTACTTTTATTAATGAAATGTCCCAGGTACACATCATCTTCTTGCATTTCTTGCCTGTCCTTCAAATTGAAGGTTTTGGATACTTGAGGCAGGCAGGGGTGGAGTAGAAGTGGTGAATGAACCATAGAAACCAGAGGCCAGAGGAAATGCAGGTAATTGGAATGACTACAGGTCAGCTTGAGAAGGAAATGGTTTGCTGTTCTTTCTGGAGCCTTAGGTGGGGGTGTGAGGGGTAACTTGCTCTAAGTCCTCTTGCAGACTGACTCCAGAGACATCTGGTGTGAGCCAGCTCTCTTTCTTTCCCACTGTCTCTGTTTGTTGCATAATGGGAGGCCTCATCCTAAACGAGAACTGTTTGGTAATAGATTTTGTTAAATGACATGGCTTCAGTTGTCTAAATATGGAAAAATGCATGTTAAGAAGCAAAGAGTAAAAAATGTATCTTAGTCTATGGTATAATACATGTGCTTTTTGTGTATCACATGCTTGGATGTCCACATATTTCATTGTAAAAAATGTCTAAACATGAGAGATTTACAGAAGTAGTGTTTACTGTGGGCAAATTTTAGTACAGTGCTCTGTGAATGGGAGATGAATTGTACAGACCATTTGACAATTTGACTTGTATAAACCTTTTAGCAAATGAAAACTTGTGTAACTTTTGTCAGCTATGTGTTAGGCTTTTATTCAGGCAGAAAAATGGGTTAATGTGCTGGGAGTACATTTTTCTTTACTGCTTTTTGCAAGATGTTAACTCTAGTTAAATTTTAAATCCTGTTTCTCCTTTCCTGTTACAGAGTGGTTGAACAAGAAGCTCAGAGGTCGCAGCAAGTTTCCCAGGACAGAAAAAGTCCCAGCAGAACCAATGGCTGCAATGAAAACAGGCCCATTGACATCCTGGAAATGCTTAGTAAAGCCAAGGATGAATATGAACGAGTAAGTAAATGTCTCTTCTCTGGAAATGAGTTTTTAGCACATCAGCTGTGCTTTTTTTAAACTCTGCAATAGTTCCACCAGCCTTGTTCTCAGGCTGATGTGTTGTTCCCTCCCTCAGGAACACTGTACTAGAAAGCATTCTCTGATTTCAGGCAAGATGGACTGAATCCTGATTATGTAGTCCGACTTGAAATGTAGCAGAGTAGACCCGTTTTACAATGATTTCTCATGCTGTGAGAAAGTTTTGTCTCTGGGAGTAGCAAATAAAAATTGTACTCAACAGCATCTGTCTCTTCTTAGTCTCAAAAGATGTCTTGTGGTATTAGAGACTGTCACTCAGTACATTTGTAGACTCTATGAAGCATATTTCTTAACAGCTGTAGACTAAATGTAACAGTACTGTTCCCTTGTCTTTCTGTTCCCCAGTTTATTACTTCTGTCTTATCTACTGTTTCTCCTTCTAATAAGTTAATTCATCGCAGAAGGAAAAGTCTGTTATCCTTTGCCAATGCAAAATTTACAAGGTTACATAATGAGGAATGTTAGTTCTCTTAGGAAAGAATTACTTTATGTAGTGAGGACCAAATTCCTACGTGCAGGATGAATGTAAAGGTAATGTGTGGGAGATCCAAAAACGGAAACAAAGATTCTGAACACGCCTCTTCCCCAGTGTAATAATGCAGGAGTGTGCCATAGTAAAGCAATGTGTGAGTATTGCACTGCAGAGTCGTGGTGTGGTTTCTGTGGCTGTGCTGGTGGGAGAAGAGTGAGCACATTAGCACAGTTTTGATTCCTTCCAGGAGTTGCTTGTGCAGCAGAGTTCCTTTGAGTACTTGGGATTTGAGGCATTGTGGGATTCTAGATGGTTACAGTACAATGTGGGACGAGGAGAAAAGAGTAAACATGTGGATTAAACCTTGTATGAGCCAATTTAACCTGTCACTTTCTGATGTACCATGAGGTCAGGTCCATGTGACAAACAATGGAGTATCTTTGACCCAGGCTAGATACTAATTTCTGGAAATCAGTCATATGTTCTTTCAATGCTTCAAAATATAGATAAAAAAATTAATTTTGACTATGTGTGTTATCCAGTGCTATTTGGGGGGAAGGTGTCTCTGTATGAAGGCCAGCACTGTGGAAGTAGCACAAATGCATCAAATGCTTTTGTGAGATCACAGAAGCAAATGTCAAAACCTGCATGATTCCTCTTTCAATGGTGCATCAATTTAGACAGATTAGAAGAAATTGAAGTTTTTTTGGAAAGAAGAGAAAAAAAAAACCACACAACAGGAATGCACTGTTTTGGTAGTGCCCTCCTGGGTGGATTGAAGCCTTTTTCCCTCTTTGTCCTTGCAGTATTGGATAATACACATTTCCAGCAGAGAGCTCATAAAGTGACTTGGGATATTCCAGCTTCTCTTCTAATTTTCAGATCTTTTTCATGTGAGAGTACTGAAAAGCTTTTGCTAGGAACAAAGTTCCTAAACATGATGGATGAAGCTCTGTAGACAAGTAAAATTGTGATAAACAGGAACTGGTATGTAAATATTTTAGTGGACAGTCAACATCTGTGGTGCCAATAATACTGCAGGGAAATAGGCAGAGCATGGGCTACAGCAGAACTGCTTTAAAACTGGGGGAGTTGTATCTTCATTTCTTGTTGGGGTGTGTGTGTGTTTTTCTTGATACTTTTAGAATGCCAGTGAAACTGAATAATTACTTCATTTCCTTTTTATATGTACATGAACTGTAAATGAACCTGTTCATGGTGATCCCAGTAGAGCCTGCTGTGATTGTAGTTGTGTACAGTTGTCAGAAAAGCAGAATTGAACAGTGTTGGTCATGTTTCAATGTTGGTCATGTTTCAAGCAAACTTCCTGGGAGAACGTTCTGTTGACCAGCTTAGCTTTAGCAACAAAACCCTGGCACATTAATTTTTGAACTCCTTGTAGTGAAGGCAAGCCAGTGTTAACATGATGAAGTAACCAACTTGTTTGGAAGATGGCTTCTTGGGAGACCTTTCCTGTCTTAATTTTTGTTTAATAATTTCATGGCACTTGGTAATTATGCATGAATTTGTATTTAGGACCAGAAAGTACTTATCTGCCTGGTACATTCCAGATGGATCATACAGTAATCCTTATATGCAGCCCACATGAGATTGGCAGAGTGTCAGCATGAGAAGGGGGCAGAGGGAGTGAAAAAGAGATTTATGAAGGTCTGAGTGATTTAATCTAGGATTCCAAATCAGCTTAATCCTTCAAGTACACACTACATCAAGCCCATATGTGAAAATGAATGAACTCTGAGATTTTATTTTTTTTTTAATGAAGTGAATGAATGCTTTTTATAGTGTAGTTTTGTGTGTGTATTTCAGTAGGAGCAGGGAAACATAGTGCAGCTTATCCTCTAGTGAAAACTCTGCCTTTCCTGATTTTATAACAAAAAGGCCTCCAGCATTTCAGGCACAAAGAGTTTTGACCTTCAAGTTAGTGACTAAAAGTCAGAAAGATGGGAGAGTGTGCTTCTCTCCTCTGCCTTAAATCACAATATATATTGATTGATTTTGTATTTATTGCCTTCAGTTAGAATTTGAAAACAAAAGAATAAAGCTCAGACTGCTTTTTAATCTGTTGCTAAAAAGTTTAACTCATATTTTACTGCTTTGGATTAGATACCATAGAAATCATCATGTGTTGTGCCAATGGTTCAGTTCTACCATATGCATAAGGTACAGTTTACACATTGAAAGCTGGATTATTCTGCAGTCTCGGTTCTTTCACTGTTGATTTTGACTGTAATACAATATCTCTATTTGTTTATTTTTATGTTTATTAAGGATGAAAATCAACTCAATCTGTAATGTACTGTGTTACAGTGCGACTCTCTCGCCTGGCTTTTTCTTGGTCACAGAAAACCAAACTAACACCTGAAAATAAATGTATATGGTTGGTTAAATCTGGTAGAAATAAGTGAGTGACATGCTCTCTTTCCAGTGACTTAGAGTGATTTCTGACAGGATTTTTTTTTTCTAAGCAGTTCTAGCTTAAGTTCCTGATTTAATGAAGTGTAGCAAACTTCTCTGTTAGCAGCCAATGCAGATACAGGATGTGAAAAGCCCACCTTTTCTTTATTATAATTTATTATTGCAATATAATATAATTAATATCATTTTCTTTCTTGGTGAAAAAGTATAAAGCCAGTTTTATTTGTTTTTCTTATAATAATAAAGAGTAAAATCTTTATGACTGCATACCAAGTTCTGGATGTCTTGGTATGGTTCTTATTTCTTAAGATTTGTGAATTCCGTAGTGTCTTACAAAAATCAGTGCTTTGTACATGATCTGTATTTTGGTCCAAGTGCTCGGGTAAATGTGGACTAAAACTCACATATTTATATTAATTTTTTTCTTTTTTTTTTCCCTCAGAATCAGATTAGTGACCTAAGTATTATATCAAGTTCTGGAGTGCAACAAAATTCAAATCCTCCAAAGCCAGAAAGCACAGAGCCTTCAGAACAAAAGCCTTCATTACAAGTGCAAGAGCAGGTATGTTTCATCCAACCCTAAATGAACTTTGGATACCAACTTTGTTTTGGTACTTTTTCTTAGGATGCTTTCAGTGTTTTTTCCTCTTATTATCACTTTAAATTTAAAACTTAATGAGTTTGAAGACTTTTAAGATCCTAAATTCTGTCTTTTGACTTAGCATTTTAAAAATAAGAAGCTATGTCCACTCTGCTGTGAATATCCAGGTATGCTTAAATGGACCAACTTGGCTTCTGGAAGAAGTCAGACCTTGGTAAGGTGTGGGATGACTTGGAGAGACAGGGAAGCAAGGAAAGAGGACTGTGCCCTGGTGGTCTGGTCTTCCACTCAGGAGCTCAAACCCTGATGCTGTGTCTCAGACATTTACTGATTTGCCTGTGCTGCCTCCAAGCCTACAGCTGTGTTCCTGCACAAGGATGCTGTGGCTTCATACGAGATTTTTTAGAGATAATTTAGAAAGAAAAGTAGGTAAATTGTGCAGTAACTGAATTCCCTGTAGCACCTAAGTGCCGTGGGCCTGCTTGCAGTGCCACCCAGTGGGCACGGGACGAGCAGTGCTGGTGCTCCTTGGAAATGCCCCATGGAAAACTCTTCTCCCTGCCATGGTTCACTGGGGTGTTTCTGGTGCAATAAATCACCTTGTGAGAAATGAAACACCCTAGGAAGATGTGGGCAACCCTGCACTTAGTACTTGCAAACCAAATACTTAGTTTGGAGGAGTAGTAGTAGTTTCTAGTTCAGGTTAGGGCTGGGACTGGGCAGCAGGAATCTGGTGTAGGGGTGGGGTAATAACAGTTAATGAATTCAAATGAGGACTGGGGAGTTTGCTGGGATTATTTGCAATCACAGCCCCTCCAGCACCTCAGCAGCACCTCTGTTTCTAGGTCACTGATGGAGTGACCCCTGGCACCAGCTCTGCTTGCTGCATGCCAGGTCTGGAGACCTGGCACCAGGGTTGCCTGAGGCTTTGCTTTCAAAGCACATATTTTCTTTGGGTCACTCCATGTAGTCTGTACAAAATCAGCTGGAATGCTCCACCTGACAGTGCATGGAATTGCAGAACAGGAATCAAATAACTAGTGAAGGAAAAACTGGAAAGATAAGATTCTAACTAATTGCTCTGAGGTAATTAAAGGGAAAGTCGATTTATAGAACATGTAAAATGTCATATTTTTAATTTTGTTGAGCTATTTAATGGCTGCAGAGATACTGGAAAAAATTAATTGGGTAACAGAAGTGATAATTCTGTGAAGCCAGTTAACGGGGTTCAGATATATCTGAAATGTGTTGGTTCTGAGCCACATTTTTAGTAACATGGACAAGTGTGAGACTACTGGAAAAACATTCCATTTCAACTATAAAAGTACATTTTTCATCTAATTAAAACAGATGACCAGTGAAAGCAAAAAATAGTGTGCATATGATAAGTACAGTGAGATTCCTGAATTCCCTCCAAAATGTCACACTTGCATGTTGATTAACTTCATCTCATGCTAAAGATACCACACATTTGGGAATAAAAATAAATGCCTTCTCTATGATATTGTGCAGTTAAATTTTGTATCTTGGCAATTCAAAATTAAAATCAGTTGTATCATCAAATGCTTTTGTACCAGCAAAACTGACCCAGAACACTGGTACTGAGCCATGAATTAGCAGAGCTGGGACTATAAAGTTCAACTTACCTGAAGTCATTTCTGGAGAAACACTCTGAGCAGCAGCAGTCTGTTCCTATTAAATAGTGATCTTGTGGCCTTTTTGCAGCCATTGCTGATAAAGGTCTTCATAAATACACTGAGTTGATGATATCCTCAAAGTACACCTAAACCAAGGTAGAGAGCAAGACAAGGCAAAAGAAGTGTTGTATATTTCATGCTGGAAACTTAAGTTGATGTTTTAGACTATCCAGACTGACTTGGAGTGAGCATGGTAGAGATTTCAGTTTATTGTTTGACTGTTGTAATGTATTAATAAAGGAAAACTAGTCAATTAATCATACTAAAGTGAACAGCTGAGTTCAAAATTATTTGGAACAGTGATTTTTCTCTTAATGGAATCTTCGTGGTTGAAGGATGGGTCTCCAGAACAGTAAGATCAGTGGAAAAAAGTAAAAACAACTTTCTAGGAAAAGATTCCTAACAAAATTAACAATGTTTATAAACTGTAGAATGTGCCAGCCCCAAAATGAAAGGGTGCCAGACTTTAACTAGCCAAAATAGAATAACAGTGACAGTAGAGAGGAGTAACCTGGACAAAAGACAGTGTGACTTAAAGCTCAAGGTTTTTTTGTTGGGCTATTTGAGTGGCACCAGTACTGCTGTGCCTTGGCTGCTGTTCTCTGTGCTAGGGATTCAGAGCCAGCAGAGCAATGTCATGGTACAGTAGTTGTCATTGTGAAGTAGCATCTTTGTTTAGACATACCATCAGAATACACTGGAATTGTGCTGCAGGCCATTCAGTCTTCTGAACAGAATGTTGTATTTCAGTCCATCTGTTTTACATAACTTCTGGTCCTGTGCAACCTCAAAAAAAAAAAAAAAAAAAAGGAAAATTTTCAGATTGCTGGTGTTAATAGCTGTTTCTTTTCTCTTTAGTGAAACACATTTTAAAATATTTTCAGAAAAATATTAAGAAGATGATGTCCTTAAAATTGTATTTTTCCAGCAATGTCAGTGGTGTAGACTAGATGTATATTTTTGGTAGAGTTTAAAGGACTGGTAGATGTAACTGTGTATCTATAAACTCTTTTCAAGGAGATAAATATATATATGTTTACATTTATATAAACTCTCTTACCTATTGTAACATCTAGTGCATTTTTAATGAAAAGGATGAGGAAAACTGTCTAGGCATGTATTGCTTGTTCAGTTGTGCGGCTCCTGGTTTCTATGTTCCTTTCCCATCCTAAGGCCATTTAATTATTTCCAACTCTGTAAATACTGTTCAACGTGTATGTTTTCCCCTCTCACTTCCCCAAAGTGCCTTGGGTGGTTAGGGCTGATAGATGATGGCAGGTGCTATGTTCCTGACAGAATCCATAGCCTTCCCCCTTCCTGACTGCGAGTGTACAGACTGTCCTGAGAAGGCTGTAAAGAAAAACCATACATAGTTAGGATGTTCCTTGTAAATTAAATTAATTTCAAAATTCCTGTAAATAAGGCACACTTGATACCCAAACTGTATTTTACATGCATTTGACCTAGTTGTCTCTCATAGTTTCCTTGAATTTGTAATAGACTGTGTGAGCTGCACAGTGCTGTGTATAGCTCTTAACTGAATACTTCCCTCTCCCTTCTTTTTAGCCATTTCAGTCAAGACAGAAGCATCTGACTTTGGAGGAACTGTTTGGAACCTCTGTACAAAAGGAACAGCCTGCAGCTCCATATCCCAATCCAGAGAGAATGGAGAAGCTGCAGACAGACACATCTGCCAGAGAGCAGCACAGTTTGCTTTTGCCTTTTTCCTTTGACCAGTCACCAGTAATGCAACAATCCCTGGGGAAATCTGAAAGTCCGAGCGTTAAAACCAGTGCCAATCAGCAGGACTGTTTAACACCTATAATAATACCTCCAGCTTCAGTTTCCCAGCCTGATATGAAAAATGTTTCAAGCTATTCAGTTCGTTTAAGCCCTGTTCTTAATTCAGCCTCTACAATGGAAGCTGCCCCTGCTCAGATGCTTCCTGGCCTCAAACAAAGCAACAGTATAATGCAAGTTATGCAGCAAGCTGCCAAGCCCATATCCCCACTGGTGAATCAGCCGCCATCTGAAGTGAACCACGCTCCACAGAATCTAATGGCTGGCCAAAGCCAGCTCATAGCACCCCTGACAGCAGCAAACACAGGGACTGTCTCAAATGCCTCTCATACAAGTGTTGATCTTCTCCAGAAACTCAGGTTGACCCCACAGCATGACCAAACACAACAGCAGTCTCTCACTAAGACTCCCTTAACACCAAACATCTCTGCCTCAGTTGGCCAACTTGCAACACCAGAAAGCTTCAAAGAATCTCACAGTAAACCATCAGCCCTGAACAGCAAGATAATCTCTCCCCTTCAGGTATTCTGTGCGCTTTAATATCCATGAAGCTTTAGACTCTTTTTAAACTTCATGTATTTTTCCCTTGACAAATGTGCTGTTATGTATTAGCCATTGGAAGATAATGAAAGGCTTCCACTGTGTGATATTGATTGAATGACTAAGTTAGAAATCCAGTTCCGTTTGCTTTATGTCATTAGCATCTGCTGTCAGTGACAGACCTCGCTGTAGAGGAGCAGGTTTTTCAAACTGGTGCTGCTAGTGGGTGAATAAGTCCTACAGAATTAATCTGTGTCAGAAAAGTACTGCTCAGAGCTGGTGATCTGAGAGGGGACAGAAGGTTACAGGCTGAGCAGTGTGATGAGAGTTGATGTGGTGGAAGTCTAGCCTGTATGTTAATTGAAAATATATAATTAACAATTTCCTTTTTCTGATTATTTTGCTTTGAGTGTTTTGTACTACTTCAATTTTGACCCCCTTCTGATGGGGCTACCTGTGGGTTACGCTGAGATGGCTTTATAGGTTTGCCATCATATTGAAAGCATAAAACATAAATTCAGATTTTCCCTCTTTTTCCAGCTTCCCATCGATTATATCAGTTTTACAAAATTTATCAAATTCCGTCTAAAATCTGTTAGAATTTGCATTTTTGTGGCTTCCTTAAAAATAGAGAAGCACCACTAGAAATGGAGCTGTGGATGGTAACTTATGAATTTTGCTTTTTTTTTTTAACTTAGACTGTACAACAAAACAAGGAATCAGAAGTATTTCCACAGCCGAAAACTTTGTCTAAAGCAAGTCAAGTAAGTGGATAAGTACCTCTGCTGATTGTTCATTGGTTTTCTTAGAAAGGGGGGAAAAAAAACCAGCCGTGGTACACAGTTGGTATCTCAAGTAGTCACTGCCCACTGACCATATTGAAGGAGCTGTTAGGAAGCAGAAAGCTCTACTGGAGGAAGGGGCATTCTGTCAATGCACTGCTCTTGTACAGTCCATCTTATTGTTGGTTTAATGCGGAAGTGAGAACACAATTTTGGATTTGCAGCCCTGCACTGAACTTGCACTGTTTGAACTGTGCTTTTTTATGTTGTCAGCAAGCAGTACTAATGCCATAATATTGTGGTAAGGTCTATTAGCCTTGGCCCAACCTTAAGCACCTCAGAGGCTTAAAATGCAACCCTTGCCTTACTGTTTCTCAGTTTTCCTGAGATACGTTGTATTTTATGGAAACATCCCAAGCAGAAAAAATTGAGGATGGAGGAAATAAAGAGTAACGAGCATTTGTTACTGCAAAACTTGTAATAGCAAGTTTTAGTCATCAAAAAACAGATTTAAGATTCTTAGAACTGCCTTGAGTAACAGTTTAAAATAATGTCAATTTTTAGTTTCAGGTTGCAGTTACAAAATAACTGGTAATAGTCAAGTGTTCAATAATTGGCTTTAATTACCCTTTTGCTATGTATTCATTTTAGGACACCATCTCTATTTTAATTCTACTTTTCCCTTATGCACCCATTCCTTTTTCAGATTTCTTGCCTCATTCTTGTCAAACTTGCTCTCCATGAAAGCAATTTTAGTAACATGCCCAGATCTGATTGTAAAGGCAATAAAAAAGGCCCTACTTAAAGTAAAATGCTGTTTTAGCTACTGGCCTGCTATAAGATAAGCTCTACAGTCTATTCATGACCCAATTAGTAAATAATTACCTAATTAAAAGCATTTTATGTGGATTTGGGAATTTTAAGAAACGTGCATGATGTACAGTAAACCGTTGGTTTAAACATTGTCTTCAGGTGAAATCCCTAGCTGTGAGTCTTCACAGTTTTGACTACAAGAAAATCAGTTTGCTAGTTCTGCTGGTGTTGATGTTATACACACATTAACTTTAGAAGGCTTTGGAGGGAGAAGTACTATTGATACTAATCTTCATAGGTAGATATTTCTTAAGAGCAGCTATTCTGTAATATCTGACTGAATAATTGTGGCTACAATTTATTTCATTTTCTTCTTGCTCATGTCTCTAGCCTTTACAGCATCATTCATTCTTTCTGAACACAGTGGTTATTAATTTTCTGTTCTTTTAAAGGTTGCACCTCCACAGTTTGTTACAGCCACAACGACAGTAACGCCTTCAGTGCTCTTGTCTCCAAGTGTGTTTCAGCAATCAGCTACAAAAGCTACTGAAGTAGAGAATAAAGCTAGTTCTTCTTCGCCTTTAACACTTGGAACAACAGAAATTCAGACTACACCTCCTACTGTTCTCAGTAGGTCTCAGCTTCAAGAAGCATTGATACATCTAATAAAGGTACTGTATACAGAGCTCAGTTTCTGAGGGATGGGGTTCCAAGCACAGAAGGCAGCACTGACAAATTCTGGACCCCTATAACTCCTTTTGCCCTGAAAGATTACAAAAGATGTTCTTTTCTGTGGGAAGGGGCAGGTAACTCCACAGTGTACACAGAGTATGGCACAGCTTGCTCCTTTTGGTTGAGGTATGGAGGACTTAGAAGAACAGAGTACCTGGGATGTGTCCTTTCACATCCATATGAATTTGTAGACAAGTGAGGAGTAACTTGCACTAGTAGAAGCTGGTATGGGGGGGAGTTGATTTTGCTGTCTTTGTAAGTGTTCCACTTCCCCAAGGAAAGCTTTCCTGTTTTCAGTTTCCTGGAACCTGTCCTCATCTATACTTTTAGTATGTTTCTTTGAAATGGAAATTGCAAAGTTTTAGCTCTGCTATTTCTAGGGACTAAAAAGTTCACTTGAATCAAATCTGTGATGTTGGGAGCAGCTGTGCATTGAGATTATTTTGACCTCTAATGTCAAGGTGAAGTTGTCATGAATGACAAACACGTCTTTCTTAGCTCAGTATTCTCTTGCTCTCCATGCTGGTATTAGTAGAGCTTATACCCAAAATGCAAGTATAAAAATAACAAACAGTATCTCCCCAGTGACCAAGTTGTTAGGACCAAAAAAGGTCATTACCAGATCCCATTGTTAGGTTGCTTGATTTATCTGTTCCATTTTACATAACCTGTTCTTCTACTGGTGTGTATGGGTTTTCTAATTAAAGACTTAAACTAATCCTGGAACTGAGCTCACAGGGAGCTGACAGGGATACGTGTCTCCAGTCTTTAGAGAGAGAGAGCTGAATGAAGACTAAAATAGGCATATCCTGCAGCATGGGAGTATTCACACAGCACTCTAAGCAGGATACCAATTGCTGTTCAGATCTTGTAAAGAGAATATTGCACCCTCAAGCTAATTCATTAGGTGCCAGTTTTGTAAACTTGTCATTTGAAGGAATTAGACTCAAGAAATATCTCTAAATATTGTCCATAGATTAAACCAATTAAGTTCCCAGTCGTGCTTTGACATGAGAATTCTTGTAGAGCACACTGCAATCCCATTCAGGCTGGTCTGCCTGACAAACAACATCACATCTGACACTCAGGCAGCCTTGATTTGGGAGCCTGTATACAGAATGGGATTCTTTGTGTCTAAGACTATGGTTTGGACTCTGGAGGGAAGCAAAATGTGGCCAAGCCTGTTTGTTTGAGCATCCACAGTGGCTGGTGGTATCTTTAGCTCCTGACCAGCTTCGTGGTTCACAGCACATGTGTGTTCCAAAAGCACCTCTTGTGCAGGCACACAGCTTGTTCCCCTAACAGCTGGCACTGGAAGGAATCCGTGTCACAACTTAAGTGGCATAAAATTAAACTTTTTTTTGCATCTCTTTACTGATGTTTCTAATGTGTTTCTTTTTATCCTGCAGAATGATTCCCGTTTTCTCAGCACTATCCATGAAGTCTACTTGCAAGTCCTAACGAAGAGTACAGACAACATTAAGCTATAATTGAAGCTGAATCTACTTAAAATATGTTCATTTTAGAAACAATTAAGCCTCATCTATAAAACTAATATTTTTGTAAAAGAATATTTAGTTTTCAATGTCTTGAATTTGAACCTGTTAGGAAAGATTATTCCTTAAATACTTATGAAAGTAATGTTCTCAGAAGTGATCTAGGTTTTCACTGTGATCATCACCAGCAAACCTTTTTTTTATTGGGGAGAGGACTTAAGTTGCATTTGAGCTCTCATTAGCATTAAGTGAATGTGCAGATGTTTGCTCTGGCTCTCATTCCTGGCTGTGTTCACTGTTCAAGGGTTACAGACTCAAAACTATTTCAACCAGCAAATGCACAGTATAGTACACTATTGCACACCAGAACAAAATTCACTTGTAGAAACCTAGTTCCAGTTTGAAAGACTAAGGAAAAAATGAGAGCAAAATGCCTTGTGATTAAGCTGGCAGGTGTGGGGAAGGAAAGGTTCTGGAAGCCAGGCCATTGGAGCTAAATCTTTGACAAAAATCTGAAAATGTGATTTGCTCTATATATTGACAGTCTCTAGCTAATGCATGTAAATTCATCCTTGCAGTATTTAATTAATCTTACCTTGTTTCTGCATTGCTGACATAAAACACTTATCCAAGTGAATAAGGCCATTTTCTCTTAAAAGGCAACATTTGAAATATGCAAAATCTTCTCAGTGATTGTACCTTTTGTTTTAAGCAACAAATTGGTTGCATGTTGAAGTTCTCATTTTAAATTTATAGTTAGGAGACCACCACTGGAAGACCCTCTTCCTGTTCAACACTATATCATAAAATTTAAATATTTTGTTCCCTTTTAGTGTAAGGATGGACCACATCATAGTTGGCTTTCATTCCTCAGTTGTGTTGGAAGTGCAGTGTTGAAAACTATGCAGATGGGAAACAAATGCATACTTTTCTTCTGTTGCCCTCCCCCCAGATTACTAGTGCACACTTCATAGTCTGAAGTTTATCTAATTAAAATGTTACTGCTTTCTAGACGTGATTTTGTACGTCACTATTCACTGAGAATTTAACTGGGTACTTCCCCATTTGAAATCTGAAAATTTTGAATTCTACTTTCTTATGCTGCTGTGTTGGTTTACCTAGGGTTGTATTTATTTCTTAAAGGCATGCAAAGGTAGTTTGACTTCAGGTCCCAACCATCTCCAGCAATAGTAGTTTTAAAAGATGCTTTTTCAGTAGAAAAGAGTTGGGTTATTGAGTAAAAAGATAATCTGTAGCAAGTTATGATGCACTGCTTCAATCTTTTCCCTCAAGCACTATTGAAATATGAAGAAAAATATTGTTTGGCTCCTTACAACAAATATGTATGTATAGATATCCTAAGGATTAATTAATGTTGACATAGTCAAGGTGCATGGCCATTTCATTGGAAACTAGTAATTGAGCTTTAATTGTGACTTGTTCACAAATCCAGATGTTTTAGATACAACAAATATGTACATTTTTATGTATTTTATTTGATCTATTTTAGGTTTTCTCCTAGCTTTTTAGTGAAAAGTGTATTTTTTTTAGCACTACCTGCCTTCTGAAAAGCTCTTCTCAGCCTTTTGAGTTCAGTGTTTCCAGTTAAAATATATACTGTATTGTTAGAAAAATGTGCAAGATTCAGGGAAAGATGCTAATGTCATGTGTATTCATCAAGAAGTGTATTGGATTTAATGGTAGCATTTGAATTCAGCAATATAAACTCAGCCTTGTTAAGGAAGATAGGAGCTTCTTCCATAAAATCTGGAGTTACAATACTGTGTATGCACATAAACAGTGAGACTCAGATCAGTGGTCTAAACTAATTTTGTGTTGGGCATTTTAGGAGAAGTTTCACTAAAAGGGACAAACCAGTGAGCATTTTCTCTGAACAAAAGTAGACAGTCTAAACCAAATAGAGAGTTGCTCTTCTCTGGATTTAGCAAAGACAGAATCCATAACTTCACAGTTCTCGTGGACAGCTTCTGGTTTCTTCAAAGAAAGATTTGATAAAAGTTTGTAAGAATAGAAATGTTGGAAGCTGATAGTGCACATTGGTACTGTTTGCTAAATACAGTCATATCCAAAGATCTGTAGAAATGATAGGAAGGAGTTGTATTTTGAGTTCTTCAGCCATATACTAAAGTAATACTGCTTTGAATATCCTTAACTTGTGAGGGTTCCTGGACTGCTGGAAACAAGCAGTTCTTCTCTTTGGTTTTGTAGTGCCCTGCTAGCAATAGGTTGTTGGTTTACTTCCCTGCCCAGACTTTCAGAATGAGTTGGCAGAGAACCAGAGTTGAAATCATAGTGTCCACAGCAAACTTTACACTTTGAAGACGTGCATGTGTTTGTTCCACCTTCTGTGTGTGACCAAGTGACACAGGATCCATCCTGGGTGTCATCCCCCACTGCAGAGGTGTGACAAGTGCCAGGGGAGTGGCTTTAACAGATAAACTCCTTTAACTAAAAGCTCATTGTAAAACACAAGCTCAATTACAGTGTAAAATTTGAATATTTTTAAATTGTGGACTGTATATTTAAAAACTTCTTTTTCCCTAATTTTTTTTAATTTTTATCTAAGTTTGAAATTACCAGCTTCTTGAAGTGTTTGATTCATGTTATCTGCATGTAGGGATAACCAGTGTGTAGCAATTTGCCAGGGGCATCACAGGAAATGATTGTGACTATTTTCAAGTGATTTTTTTTTTAACTACTGTCTTAATGGGGATTTTTTTCTATTCTTTCTGGGAATCAAAAGATTATTAGTTCAGACTTCCCAAATTAATTCTTACCTAAGCATGTGTTTTGTGGCTCACGTTAAGTTACTTTAGGTTTGAGTTTGAATTTTCACATTTTCCCTAATCAGACAGTTTTAAAACATACAGGTGTGGAATTGTTCAGGAAAATCAAAATTCTCAGTTTTGTAGTTAGACTTTATCTGTTGTTACTTAACAATGCAAAGTTTATATGAAAGGTGCCTAACAGCTATTAACTTTAGAAGCAGAATATCTTTCCAAAATAAGATTTGCAGAAAGAGTGATTTAAAAAAATTGATTCATCCTGATTTAATATGAAATGTGTAATTCTGTGTATAAATACTCAATATTACATTTAAACACTGCTGGATGTATCTTTTTCGCTTGTATTTCTAATTGCTTCATTTTGGTTTATTTCTGAAACCCATTATGCCATGTGTAGTCACTGATAGAATTTCTGAAATGTTTTGGAAAGCAAGCTTGAATTTGAGACTTCTTGGTTTTTAAAAGTATTCTAAGCAAATCAGCCACCTTTTTGCCAGGTCTTTGGGTTGCTTTGTACAGCATATCTTAACAAGAGGAATGTGTGCAATATCTATCACCTCATTTTTGTCTGGCAATGTTACAAAAATGTTAAGATGCAATATCTTCTTTCAGTTCAAGTTGGAAAAATTGCAGTATCTCTGATTTGGTGGTGTATTTATTTTTATCTATTCAGTGTATGAGCATATGGTTAGTTAGGTTTTTTTATGTACATTATGTGCTTTTAGTAACTTCTGAGTTTCATCACTTCTGCGTATGCACCAGTTGTAGCCATTTGCATGTTCTTTCAATATGAAGACCACGGGGAAGGGGGGCTTCAGGAAAGATTCCTGGAAACCGGAATAGTTGTAAGTCAATAAATGTAGATACTGCATCATTAACGTTTTTGGTATGGTGTGGGATTTGTAGCACCTATGTATGTTTGCAGTTACTAAGTTATTGCATAAATGTTTAAGAATGAGCATTTTTTCATCCAAAATTTTGTATGTTTGCAAATATATTTTTGTAATAAAACTTCAAAACAAATGTTTCAGCACCTCCTAAAATATTGTGATGTTTCCTTTTATTTCTAGAGTTCTGTTAGCCTACTGAAAGGTTTAATTTTTATTTAGGGTTACTATTTCCCAGAAAAGAAACTCAAATTCCTTACTCCATTCTGGGGTTAGAACCAAATTGCATTGGTGTGCTAAGAAAATACAACCTGAGTGCTTGAAGGACAGTGGGGAAGAGCCTCTGTCACTTTGAACAGCCTTTACAAGGTCCTCTGTTGCTGTCAACAGCCTTCTGGTTTGAATTTGATAAACAAATACATTTCCTCTCACATTAAGAAATGCAGCTGCAATTTCACTGGCTTGTAAGTACAGCTCTAGCTGGGTTTAGTGCCTGTCCGTATCACTTTTTTGTGGTATCCCCTTTAATCCATCTAGATACAGCATTTGGTTCTCAATCTAGTGTTGATTTTTGATCCAAGACATTGGAAATTGCACTTGTCCTCTTACCGTATCTGATTGCTATCATGCAACTGATTGATCCAGATTTCACAAAGTAAAACAGGGAAGCTGATGAGGAAGAAAAACACAGAAATTGATCTTGAAATTAGAACAAAACCTTATGCCTAAATTCCTTAATCTTAGCTGTATGCTTATTCCTATTCTAACTACCCATAGGAGATGGTGATCACAGGGCAGATGAAATGTCAAGGGAGGCCACTGGAGAATGCCATTTGTTCCTCTAATGGTTCATATTGGACTGATTCCTGTACTATGTCCAGAAGGAGATTCTTCTAATGGAAGACTGCTATACAAAACAGGTACAGAGGTCATGGATCTACTGTTAGCTAATTGAAAAAAGTGGAAACAGCTTAGAATCAAACTTCAAATTCTGGAATGTAGATTTAAATTCTGTTTTAGGTGTGTTGCCTGTCTGGTCAACATCAATAATATTTTTGTCATTCTCAGTGCCATTAATCTGTTTGTCTTCTCTGGATCCAGGTATTCCTCTTTACTGTTACTACATTAAGTGCTCTCCTTTGGTTTGGGAATAAGGTAATACTTCCAAATTTCTATGTGTACCTCCAGCTAAAGCAGGCATGCGGACCAAAATCTCTTTGGCTTTTTCTTTCTTGATCCTGTGTGCTCTACAGTCATGCTTTTTGAAAGTGCATGAGAGCATAAAGTCAATCCCTGCTGTGATGGTGATATGTACTGAATAGAATCAGGGCATAAGCATTAGGCTTCCTAAAGCTCATCCTCTAAAATTCAAATTTTATTTGCAGGCTTGCAGAATGAAATACCACAATAAGTTGTAGCTCATGTTCGTGGGCCAAATTAATTGAAGTCAGTGGACTCATGGTTGGTAAGGGTTCAACTACACTTCCTTGTCACTACAGAAGATACTGGGGTGTGTTGATATTAACACAGAGAGTAAGAAATTGTCATTTATACAGTCTTTCTTCATTTGTTAATAGGATGCCTTGAAGTCGCTAAATAGTCTTTATTATGCCTGAGGTAAATTTCAGTTTAATTTTCTAATCAAACTATTAGAAATTATAATGTATGTTATCAAATGATATTTCCAGTGCCCAGTAGTGGAATTTTTTCACCTATCCTGAAGCAACTTCAAGTGTGAATCAGCTGGTTTCTGTCTTTTCAGATTTTGATGGAGGGATTTACTTTTGATGACCTACTAATTTAGGAGAATTGAACTTCTGTGATAGACCTGCAAGTTAAAATACAGCCATGAACTGTAAAGCTCGTCCTTGACAGTTGTGCAACAATTTTTCACTTCCTTTTCATATGACACTCCTAATTAGGATCAAAAAAGCATTGAGAAAAAAGGGCATTGAAGAGAGATTTTTATCAGTCGCTGCATTTTTGAAAGAGCACTTGCAATAAAACAAGAGGAAAAGGACCACTGAATAGAAGATTCCTGAGAAGAAAACAAGGGAAGGAATAGCAAAAGAGCTTAAGTAAATATGAAAGGGGATATTGTAGAGAGGCAAGTATGGCCGGTAAAGGTATTTCCTGAAACACAGAATAATTTAAGTTACAGTTTTATTTCTGTATTGCCTCATGTCTTCAGGTATTCTCAAAGCTCAAATGCAGATTGCCTGTAAGAACTCAAAGTATTTTGGGGCGTGTTCAAAAAATGACAGGGTAGACATGATTTCCTTGCTCTAATTCTTCAGGTCTGCTGTGGAGTTTTTTAACCTCTGGTGATGAAGCAGCACAGTGGAGTTGGCTGGTTTGCAGCAGTCCCTGATTTTTGCTTGGTGGTCTCCCACTGCAGTTTAAAATCTGCTACATAGAACAAGGCTGCTCATACCTAGCTGCCTTTTGTCTTTCATTTCAAATAGACCTTTAAAAATATTTCTACCAGAATCCATTCTTTAAAATTCAGGAAGGTTCATTTTGCAAAATCAACCTTGGGAAATAAAACCACAAAAGAGTAAGCTTTATATGCTGGCTGAAATGAAAGCACTTGCCCTTAGGCCTTTCGTGGAAACACACAGGGATGTGATGTAAATGCATAAGTTTTACTTTTTTTTCTCCTCATAAATAAGTCAAGAAGCTTTTAAGAGTATCTACAGAGCAAAGATCACCCAGTCTGTCTCCTGTATACAAAGCGCTATGTTGGTCTTATTTTAGAAAGCATATGACTTGCACATCCTGGTCTTACTTCTTGTGGTTCAGAAGAGGGGTGGGAGAGGCTTAGCAGGTTATCCAGCTTTCTCATGTAGGTTTGAGATTTATGGATGATGCTAAGTGCCTTCTCTGGTTTATGTTTTAAGCATCAAACAAATCAGCTTCCGTCCTCTGGGGACATGGTTCTCCCACGTAACAAAACTGCTGCAAAGGAAGTTTCTGTCATCTTAAACTCACCACAAGAATTGAGGTACAAGGGTGCAGTTAAATCCAGCAAGATCTGGATGTGCACCGAGTCTGTTGTGGTTTACAGCAAGCTCTGCTCCTGATGTGATCAGGATAGAAGGCACAGGGTGCCCATTATAAAGAGAGATCTCTACTTTTCAGTGGTTTATTTTTAACAGGAAAATTCTGTTACAAGAGAAGCTTTTACAGAAAACCCAAAGGTTTGGTTAGAAACACATGCAGTACTTTTAATAAGAGTTTGAAAATAAATTCATATTCTACAGATATGAAGATAGCTGTCTGAGGGAAACTGCTGTAATAAGAGACACATGCAAGTAATGTAGATTCATGATTTGTAGTGCCTGGGCCTGTGATGTAGCTTTATTTGTAACTTCTTTTTAGAAAATACACCTGATCTTATTACTGCTCCTATACCTGTTCTCGTGCAGTACATATAATTTCTTACAATTACTGATAATGTGCTCCACAGACGTCAGAGATTTTTTTTTCATTTTTCTTTTTTTCCTTAAATTCATTAGCAGCTAAATAATGTTATTACTGAAGATGAGCTGAACAATCTGTTCCATGTCTAACTGAAATCACTGTGGTTTTGCATGAAGAAGGATGTGCTGGTGGTGCATAATGGCCTGCATAATGAGAGAATGCTCTGGCATCAATCCATTTCATCCATTCTTGAATTATTTCCTTCTTGAAGGGCTTCTAATGCAGCTCTTCTTTCAAAGGACAAGAATAGTCAAAGCCTGTTGTGTTGCAGAGGTCAGGCTGAAGAAAATTCTTTTTCACTTACTTTCCTATGCATTAGAGCACAAATAAATCCTGCTTTATTTGGTCATTATAGCTCTCATATACCTTCTTTCTAAACGTGCACACCCTATGAAAGCATTGCTGTTTGGGAGATTTCTCTTCACAAGTTATCATCAATAACTTTATTCTTTTAATTTTGCCAAATTCAGTTAACTGAATACAGATTTTCATTTAAACAAAGGCTAAAGAGACTAATAAATTCTGAGCTTGTTTGAAGAGTGTTATGGAACTTGAGTTAAGAATCAAAAAGGGAAAGCAAACATGGTGAAGTAGCTGTGGAACATCTATGTATTCAGTAGGCCTTTTGAGCATAGATGCAGGCAAATGCATCAAACTCCTACTGCATAAGTAGTTCATATTTATCTTAACATAAGATGAAGAAATTACAAGTGAGATTATAAATTTAGTTTTGTAAATATTATTATTAATTGGTTATACTAAGCCAATTATTACTAAGCCCCAAAATACTGCAATGTTAGCATTACAAACTTTGATTTAAATACTGTAAGTTTCTTGCACTGTTATCAGAAATACTTCCCTAAATATCATCAAACAGCCCAAAATCAGTCACTGTGAGTTCCTTTTAACTGTGTGAGACATAAAATGCTTTGTTTTTTCTCTGGCAGGCTACATGTTAGACATAAAAAAGTCTCATTGTATAAGACTTGTCTCAAGTTATTTGGTTTAATCTGAACTTTTTTGTGTACCATGAAATTGTCATAATACTTTGGAAACTTTCCAACTTTTGGGTTGGGTCTGGTTTGTTTTTTTTTTTTAGTAAATGACATTTTTATTTAGAGTCAATATAAAAAATACTATGGTTTAAAATTATTTTTATCAAACATTTGTCTGCCTTTAACTCAAGAACTGTCTGCTCTGTTATGAAGTTTCCATACACGTTTTTCTTTTTGCAGACTACTTTGTCAGCTGAGGAGAAGGTTTTAGTTGAGTTGAACTATGAATCTATTCTGTTTGTACGTATCTTTTTCTTGTATCTTGCTCTTACTGAACTTCAAAGGTGGATGGATTTCCCTTCTGGATGTTTCTGGATCAGGTGCTGCATAAGAACCTTGCACTTTCCAGGTTGCTGGTTATAGCTGTTTGTAGTCTGCGTAGCACACACTGCTGTTCTATGGCAACTAAAGGATGTTGAGAGTGTTTTTCATGCTCCAGTGGGAACTGCAGAGCTGATCATTATTTCACAGCCTACTGAATATTCTTTTCACAAGGTGTTTACTTGAGTGTGCATTTGTGCTTATCTAAAACTACTTTCTATCACTGATGAAGGAACAGAATTTATTTGGAGTAAGATGTGACAGTAAGGATTGAATCTCAGGAAAATTTGCAGCAACAGATTCAGTCTGACAATGTACTGCATTCCCATCCACCAGGCTACAAGGATTGGAATTCCACCACAATTCTGCATTGAGTGGAATCTCACTTCTCATTTTTAAGGTACTTTGCAAATGAAATTAAACCCTGTGCCGTACATGGAAATGTTCAGGACTAGCAGGGTTACAATCCAGGACAGCAGTGACTGGCAATTCCAGTTCAGTTTGGAATCCATAGAGTGCTCAAGCTGCAAATGCACAGCCTGTTGGTCTCCTCCCACACCTCCACGCATTTTCTTTACTCGCTTGTGTTTGGATTTTGTAGTAATGAGCTCTTACTAGACTTGGGAATCTTTTGAGAACAGTTTTTAAGGCAAAATTGGGTACGTAGCCCCATTGTAGCTAATTGGCCTGAATTCCAGCACTGCTGAGTGCATGCAGCTCCTGCTGTGGTAAACAGGGTTGCATGTACTTATGTCAGCAATGCATTTTTGCAGTATCTCAGCAAATGTCAGTCATAGCTGAGCTTTCATGCTTCTGCTGCACATAATGGCCTGACACTGAAACGTGGAGGAAGGGATGGAAAAATCCAGTTATCCTGTGTATGTATTTAATAAGCTGTTTAGTCTAGTAGTTCATACTGAAGCTAACAAGATGTGATTGTATGTTCTGAAGCAAGACTGTTTGTCCATACATTTGCATCCTTGTTTTAATCACATTGTATGTGGTTTCAGAGGCAAGTCTCAGGAATGCGGAAGAAATGTTGACTGTTGTATGCAATGTATACCATGACTTCAGCTATTGCTTTACAGTCCATCACACTTGGTCAGAGTTGCAGAAATAACACGCCTCTTCAGTAGATCAAAGTGCAGGCACTGACACAAGGTGGAATTTCATCCTGTGAATGCTTGAGCTGCTGTTTTAACAACACAATACCACAGTAAGCACTCGGTGATGCAGCGCAAGGATTCAGGGAACAGAGGGGGAGTTGTGGGCAGTGATCTCCCAGTGCCATTATCTAAGCTAAGGATATCTAAAGTCTTTTTACCATTCAGACAACAATGGAGGAAAGAAAAGAAGTTGTGACCTATAGTAATACTGGACTGATCCAAATCATCCCCATTATTTTCTTACAGGAGGGAAACAAGAAAGCACTGTTATGTCCAGCCTGAGAAGGCACTTGCTAAGATTGCTGTTGCCAGTACACTTAGGAGACAGTTTGTGAGGGAGCCATCCTTACAAGGAACATTCAAGAGCACATGTTCACTGTAATCACAGAGACATGACCACAGGCCTTACTCTTCAGCCAAAGAATGGAATCAGCCTGGGCCAACAAAGTCAAAAGCACAGCTGTGATCTGGCCAGTTTATATTTTAAAGAGCTGTGAGAAAACAAAGGACATTGACAAAGGAGCAGGGAGTGAGCAAACTCTATTTTAGTTGACTGTCATCTCACTTTGCCACTACCAATGATACATGCAGAGAAGAACTGCAATAGCTTGGCAATGCTGACCTCTTAATCACACTGTATAGTCAGAAAACAGGGAGGAAAATTAATCCAGTAGAAGCAAAAACTTAGTGTAGAAATTACTTCATTGTTTTCATGATGCCTGCTTCCATTTTGATATTTTTCTCCTGTGTTTGTAAATACAACCAGCCATTCAGAAAGAGGAAGTAGCCATATCTCTAAAATAAGCTTTTTGTGTCCTGATGTGAATGTATTTAAGAAGTTTTTTGAAATTTATTTTCTGCAGCTGAAATTGGGTGCACAGCCATGTTTTCTTAATATATGTGTGGTCAATACAAAATACTGTGGAGTTTGGCATGATAAACATTATTTCACTTACACTTGGCCTCCTTTGAAGAATTTACTTTATGCACCTCTTCTAAACCACAGATTAGGGAAGACCAAATTATTCTGCCTAACCTCACTCAACTGACATGGATAACCCCATGTCAGTGAGATGATGGTTGAGCCAAATGTCAACATCTGTCTAAAGAACAGTGTTTAAACAGCAGCAGGGGATAGAAAAATTGTCATTCCCTTCCCTAGCACAGCCAGTATTTTAACAACTGCTCTCAAATCAGTAAGCACAGTACAGAGCTCAAGCTCATAAATGATGCTGTGCTGCTAAAATGGTTCTGTGGCTTCAACTGCATCAGCAGGTAGGAGATTCCAGTTGAGCAGGTCTATGGAGCACATGAGAAAGTGCAGAGGACTCCCCATCTGCACTATAAGGGAGTTTGAATTCTGCTCCAGACTAGCTCTCGTCTGTCCTGTTGGACTGAATACTCACTAATGGCTGGGATGTATTGGCTGTTTTCTTGGGCTAAATCTTCTGTTTCATCTTTATTTCAAAGGAATCCAGTTCATGAGCTCTGGGACTGCCCAGAGAAAGCCAGAGCACAGCGAGCAAGGAACAATCAGGAAACTTGATCCAGAACAGTACTCATGGCTCAAGCCGCTTTAGTCTTACCTTCTGACCATATGGCTGCAAACAGAATCAAGTGTGTTGTTGCCTTGAGAACAGCTGACAGGTTGTGGAAAGGATGCAAGCATTGACAGAAGAGGAAAAGTGCAAAGTGCTCAGAGAAGTTGGTAACCATCACTCTAGAAGATTAATCTGATTTTAAGCCTATTTGAGGCTATGGCACAGCCAGATCCCAAGCAAGATATTTGCTGGTGTGTAGCATACGTAAGGTTCAGTTAAGGATCTTTTACAGGGAACCTAGGTCGGAATTTACTGTTATTTCACCAACAGTTGGGGTAGATTTTATAGTTTAAAATCTGCAAAGGAAGAGACAAGATCAGTATTTATCTTGCAGATGCTACTTGCAACTCTTGAGATCTTTCTTACTCCCCTACTGACAATACACCTTTGGGCATCAGAACTCCAGGAGGACAAAAGTCCATATATTGTTGAACCAAAGAGGATTTTAACAGGAATATCGTGGGGAAACTGCTGTTCAGAATGGCTGTTGTTTTTCTCCACCACATCTTTCTATGCCTTGAGAGGAGACCTGCACAGTGATCCTAGAAGTTCATTAATACCCTCATTTTTGGCCCTCTGCTCTGCCACTGAAAGCTCTTGGCATTACAGCCCATGTCTTTAGATTTGAGGCTTATGTGATTTTCATCAGGCTCTTCCATATCCCTGGATTTTATTTTCCATATCATTTCAAAGTGTATTACTGAAATTAAAATATTTGGGTAACTAGTTGTGGAGGGCAAAAAAATGTAGTTTGCCTTCCCAATTATTTGAAGGTCAAATATATACTGGAGCAGAGCAAATGGCAGTTGCAGCAGTTAACCTTTGTATAGTGCTCTCCAGAACAACCTCCGCACTTTGCTACTGTCAAGTCTGGTTGTTTGGCTCTATTTTTTCCTTCCTGGCATATTTCCAGTCTAGTTTTTCTTCTGAAGATTTTTATTAAAAGGATTTTCTAAAACACAACTGATGAAACAGTTTAAGAAAGCAGTTAAGCTAAGGGAGTGGTGTCTGCCTTTATTTCTTCTCATAAATTGGTTAGTCTATGGAAAAAAAGTTTTATCTTACCTTGCTAAGAGTTTCACATGTTACTTCCTGCTGGTAGTTTGCCAAGTGAGCATAGCTGAATGCTCTGTACACGGAGCTGGTTTCCTTTGTTTCTGAAACCCAAAGTGTGCAGAGTCTTGAAGGTGTAGGTTTTTTTATGTGAGTGGTTCAGTGTCTTCTGGAACTAGATGATGATAGCATTAGTTCACTACACGTAACTGTGATACAACACAATACAGTTTCTAGGACAAACTACCAATGGACTGAACACTGAAATACAGGGGTGCAGTGCAGGAATACGAGGCTTCATGAGCAAGATCTGAAGTATTTTAGAATCATAGACTCATCAAGGTTGGAAGATACTTTTAAGATCGTCAATTCCAACCTTCACTCTAGCACTACAACATTTTTTTGTCACTGTTGTCTGATTAACCTTTTTTTTTGCTTCTAGATTTTGCCTTCTAGTGCCACATTTGTTCTAGAACAAATATTAAATATTTTACTTGCCTAGTTAAGTCTGTAGCTTTAATATCATAGTGCTCAGAATTGTTACAGAAAATGTATTGGCTGATTGATGGCTGGTGAAGTCAATATTTTATGCAAAAGTCTCTGTATTCACCACATTCTTTAACATATATTATGGAAATATGAATTATTTCCTGACAGGAAGCCACACGGGGCAAATCTGCTACTGTTTCTCCCGACAGCGTGAAGAAACTCGGTTACTGTTACACTGTGGGATGCTGTAACATTCTTCTAGAGACAGTAACAGGCTGGGGTGGAGACGCTCAGCACCAGCTTTATGGAGCAGGGGTTGACTCAAACATGTGGAGGGAGGTGAATCTGCCCCTTTACTCATCCCTAGTGAGGCACATCTGCAGTTCTGTGTCCAGTTCTGGGCTCCTCGGTACAAGAAAGACAAGGAGCCACTGGAGAGCTGCAGTGGAGGCCACGAAGGTGAGCGGTCTGGAGCATCTCTTATGAGGAGAGACTGGGGGAGCTGGGCCTGTTTATTCTGGACAATACTGAGAGGATCTCATTAGTATGTATAAACACCTCAAAGATAGGTGCCAAGAGGATGGTGCCTGATTCTTTTCAGTGGTGCCCAGCAACAGGATCAGGAGCAATGGCCGAAATTAAAACACACGAAATTCCACCTCAGCATGAGGGAGAACTTCTTGATGTCGACAGGGGCAGAGCAGCCGCCCAGGGAGGTTGTGGAGTGTCCCTCTCCGCAGACATTCCAAACCCACCCGGACCCTTTCCTGTGTCACCTGCTCTGGGTGACCCTGCCATGGCAGCGGGGTTGGACTGGGTGGTCTCCAGAGCTCCCTTCCAGCCTTGACATTCTGTGAGTCCCTGATCTGTGGCGAAAAGGGGAGCGCGGCTCCCTCGCCCTCACGCCGCCCCAGCGCGCGCCGCCTCACCCCTCACTGCAGAAATGGCGCCGGCGGGAGGAGCCGGTGCCGCCGCGGGGCCATGCAGAGCCCAGAGCGCCCCGCCCGTGGGCGGCAGCGGGGAGGTGGCCGCGCCTCTCTCCGCCCCATCCTTTTTCTCCCCGCCCCGGGTTCTTCCCTCCGCCCCCGCGCTCGGCCCCGGTGAGCCGCGCCGCCGCAGCCGTCGCGAAACCCAGCCACACACCAGGTCCAGCCGCCGCCGCCGCCGCCCGAGCCCCGCAGCCGCTGCGGCCCTCCCGCGTCGCCCACATGGAGGATTACCACAAGCCCGACCAGCAGACGCTGCAGGCGCTGAAGGACACGGCCAACCGGCTCCGCATCAGCTCCATCAAGGCCACGACCGCGGCCGGCTCCGGGTGAGTGAGGGAGGTGGGCGGGCAGTGCCCCAGCCCCGGCCGCACACCGGAGCCGCGCTCCCAGCACCACGGTGCTGGGAGGGGCCGTGCCGAGCTCCCGCTGCCCGGAGACGCTCCGGTGCCACGGGGACAGAGCCCCCGGTCCCAGGGTCCGCTTCCCGCCCGCGGAGCGGAATGCTGCGGAGCCGGCCGTGCCGGCCGCGGGAGCGCTGGGGCGGCGTGCGCGGGGCTGGGGAGCGGGCAGGGGCGATCCGAGCGGAGCCCGACAGCCGCAGGGCTGATGGATGCGGCGGTGGCACGTGTGGAAATGGCGGCCGGGGGCTCCGCGGGCAGAGCCCGCCCGGGCCGGGCCACGTCGGTCGCCGGTGCCGGCGGGTGTTGTGACTGCGAGAGAGGCCGGGAATGCTAAGTTGGTGCAGGACTGGAAACCAAAGAATTTGTGCCCGAGGCGCAAGCGGCTTCTTTTTCATTGCGTGCCCGTCAGTTGGAACTAATTCTGCACAGAATTTCAAGTGAGCCCAAGTGGGATTATCTGTGCAATGCCCGCAGTCTCCAATGGGCAGTTTATTCAGGCCTCTGGACAGGATTTAGTGTGGGCTCTGATGTGTGCAGATTCCAGGGTTATCCTTTCTTTGATCGTGTTTTACCTATGGAAAAAAATCTCTGCAAACAATCCACTCTTAGTCATGTAAAATTAAAGCCTTTTTTTCTTTTTCTGCTTGACTAATATATGAATGTTTCCATATAAAGTGCTGGCCTTTTTTTTTACATGTATCCCATCTTGTTGTAATTTCCTCCTTTCAATCTCTTTGAAACTGGCTGCAGTGTTTAAAAAAAATCTGAAGGAGTCCCTCGAATGCTGAGGTTTGTGTGAAGGAGGATGGCAATTCAAAGCTTCTTTGAATTGCCTTATAGTCCCCACCCTGTGCCTGGCATGAGCTGCCTCACATGGCTCTCAAAGCTGAACTTTACTCGTTCCGTTTGCAGAAAGCAAATGAAAGTGCTGCTGTAGTTCTTCCTGTGAAAGGGGGTGTTGGACGCGGGAAACCTCCCAGCAAGTCAGAGCAGGGCTTTTTTACAAATGCGTGTCTGGTTTGGTCCAGTCTGGAGAGAGGAGTATGGGATGCCCAACAATTGTTCTTTTAGTTACTGCTTTGCTTCAGAGTTACAGTGTACAGTAACAAGTCTGTGTGAAAGTGTAAATTTAAATCGTGCTTTGTAGAGCTTGGGCTTCTGTGTTCAGCTTCCAGTATGTATTTTAAGCAGGCCACAGGGGTGGTATGATATCAGTTGTCTTATTGACAGATAAAACTAATTCTCTGTTTTGTCTGATGTGCTGTTAAAGAATAAGGATCCTGCTACAGCCTCTGTTTCTCTTCCGTGGTCCATGAAATTTACCAGGAAAACTCATGCAGTCACTGTAGTGAAGAAGAGACAGTAAAAGTAGTTGTACACAAGCTTTTTGTTCCCTGGTTCATGTGTGCAACAATTCTTCTTGCACAAAGGCATTTCATTAATCCCTCTGGTTTATTCTGCCACTGGAGTTGTGTAGTCTGAAATTATTACACAATCTGATAACGAGCAGATTATGAAAGATGGGCTCTTGAGGGAAGATTCTGTTGACAAGTTATATATTTTCTTAATAAGATTTAGTTGCTGAGATGATGGTGTGGTAATGTGCCCAAAAGACATTCAGTCTGTTGCAGAGTTAGGCAAAGCAAGTACATTTCTAAGGCAGCTGTGCATTATGAATATGTTTTCCAAAAACTGAGACAGTATGCTTTGCTTAAATTGCTGGTGTGCACTGAGAATGGGAAAAGATGTTTGAATGCAAGTTAAATTTAAATAGAAGCTTACAGTTAATTAAAAAAGTGAAATGTCATGCTTGCTATGACTTTGTTAAACAAATAAGTGTTTCTTTAAAGGTGTAGTTTGTAAAAGCTGAAGGAAGTACTTGCAATAAAAGCACTTCAGAGAAAACGGGACCTGCGTACTACTTTAAAGGAAGTAATTCCTGTGAACTGTGGCATGTATTGCAACACAAGTGGTGCTGTGGTAGATATGACACACCAGTTCTTGCAGTCTTTACTTGTTCCACCTTTTGTTAAAGAAAATACAGCCTTTGCCTGGACAAGAGCTAAGTCAGTCTGATCCTGAAGTTGCTCAAACACATCACTTTGAGTACTTTACCAGCTGGAGTGGAAAAATTCAGTGAACTGTAAAAAAATTTTGTGTTCAAAATTACTTACGTGGGCAAAAAATATGATTAAGTTAGTCGTAAAGATTGACCATACTTGCTTTGGGGTGTGGAAGAGCTTTTTCTTTTAGATAAGTGGTGCAGGCATTTCCATTGGAATGGGTGGAGTCTCTTCTGTAGCTAATAAATTTCTGTAGTTTTGAAACAGTGTCTTGGCTTCCTAGGGTCGGATGGATACATTGTTAAAAGTGGAAGTTGCAAGAGTTTCTTAAGAGGCAGTTAAGTTTCATAACAGGTGGCGTGGTCACTTGCTGCAGATTATTTTTTCTTCAACATTTTTGGGTTTGACTCAGTGTTCCATTTTAGCTTTCTACCACTGTCCTTTCAAGTGGAAATGTGTGGCCACATGTAGATGGGACATGTATCAATTGATGCAGAGTCATAAAAAAACCCCACAAAACTAACTTGGAGTAGTCATTTTACCCTTACTTTGTGTTGATCCAGGATTTTGGTGTTCTGGTGTACTTTGGTTTGGTTTCCTACTGAAGGACTGTATTGCAACGTTAAGGCTTTTTCGTTATTTCTGATAGTAGAAATTAATTTAATTAACCTGTAGGTTTAACAAGATCTTTTTTTTTCCAATTTTCAGGTAATTTATTAAATTTTTCTACTTTTTTTTATTTCCACACGCTACCATTTTAGGTGGTTTAAAACTTTTTTAATCAAGACCAGGAGTTCATAGAAGTATGGTTAAGTATAAAGTTAATAAAATTAAAGGAATGAAAGCTTTAAACAAGCATGTAAGGCTTATTGATTAACTCAAATACATAAATATTTACTAATATGTTTGAACCATGGTTTAAAGCTAATTCTCTTGGTTCCCTGTGTGTGAGTACTTACTAAGGGATGGACACTAACCATAATTTGTATTTTGCTAGTGTTTTGCATGTTTTTATTCTCTTATTACAGTTATGTTGGGGATGTTGGGAGGGAAAGTTTATTACTATCAAAAGAAAATATTCTGATTAAAGTTCTAGTGAAAGTGTTGTCTAATCCTAACATGCATGGTAAATGTACATGTGGGAAACAAAAGTGACACTTTCATAGTCAGTTTGTCCTGTTTTACAAATAGGATGAAATATTTCAAGAATATCCTGCTGAAGATGAAAAATAAATGTTTTTAGAAAAGAAAATTAGATTAAACTGCATTTTCAACCTTCTTACTGTTTATCATCCACTTTCCCGTACTTCAGTAGCAATGGCTGATGTCAAAAATGATGCTGTTTACACCAGTAAAATCTGAAAAATATTATTTTCCACACTCAATAAAGGTTTTTAAAGAGCCTCCTTACCCTTTTTAAGCATTATGGCAAGGGAAAAGCCAAGGCTGGTACTCCCAAGTGGTCAAGTAGTGCCACCCCTTCCAGGTGCATAAGAACTACAGTGATCATTATTTAAATTACAGTAGCGTGGTTAAATAAAAGTAATTCTGTGCCCTTCTATTTCACTTCAAATTAAATATATACCTTGTCATGGAATAACTCTGTATTTGCCACTTGCAAATACCCCTTTCACATAACTTTATATTCACTTGTTGGTACCTTATGGCACAGTTGCCTCTGAAATGGGCTGGTGTACTCCTAAGGAAGATTATAGTTAAAGTATGAATTCATGCTGCTGTGAAGAATGTTCCAGATGTTATCCCAGATAGTTCAATGGGAGAGATTATCCCAGATACTTAAAAATGTTTGATAAACCAACTCGTACAATATTTCAAACTCATAAGGATGTAAATGTAGAAAATGTTTGTTCCTCTCTTAGCCAGAGATTAAGCAATTTAGTATTTTATAACGTGTATCTGGGTGTTTACTGGAGACAGTAAATTTCCATATCCAGTTTTAGTAGAGGATGAAAACAAGAATTGCATTATTGAATGCCCTTTTTAGAAAACAGAATTATTATTCTGTCAGCTCTAATGTGGTACAATGAAATGGTTCCTAAGTTATACAATTATAAATGTTCCAGAACTTTCTGCAAAAGTCAATCTTGCACTACCAATCCCTGCCTGTGCATCAGAGCCGAAACAAGTCCTGACGCCACACTTTTAATTCCTCCACTCAGTGAGTGGCTCCAGTACTGTGGAAAGCTGTCCTTGTTTCCTCTGCATTGGTGTGAATTTCTGCCGCCAGATAAATCAGTGGAGTCTGATTTCAGGCCCAGACTGATACTGCTGTGCTTCAGTCACCCCTTCAGGTGGTGGTCCTTGGCATGGAGGAGGAGGGAGAGCTCCAGAAGATAAGTCCTTGAGCTGTCAGCAGGGTCTGCCTTGAACATCCACTCCAACTAGATCTGAGGCTCCCTTTGTCTCAGAATACAAACTGGGGTAATGGCAGAGGGGTGGGTTATCAAACACTTCAGATTTGTGTATTTTAATGCTGAGGAGTTGGGGTCTGGTAAAGTTATATTTTAAAGATACAGTCCTGAGCAAACAATAACACAAGTGGTAATCTTGGGTCTTCTTGACTTGTAGCCACCCTACATCATGTTGCAGTGCAGCAGAGATTATGTCTGTGCTGTTTTTCCATACCATGAGGTACAAAGTGCAAGACCCCAGAAACGCCAGCAATGACCGGTTTGTTCTTTCAAAGGTAAATAAATAAGAACTGTTTTGCTGTCCTGTTGCAGTCTGCTAGCAAAGAGCTGCCTCTCTGTAGATGAAATTGACTTGTGGCTCACATACAGTTGCATCTGCACAAAAGGCTGTTGGAAATATTTGAGAGCCTGGAATTTGTCTGATTCAGAAAGACAAAAGATGGCTGAATTAAGTTGTTGCATAACTTAAAAATAGTTTAAAAGGGTCTGTATAATGTGTCTTGATAAGTCTTAACTTCGCTATGTTAACTTGTTTTAATGTTAAATAATAAATGTTATTAAATAATTATTATTATTTATTATTAATGTTAAATAATAAATGTTAAATAATAAGTGTTATAAATTGTCTATAAAATCCATCAGGATAAAATAAGACTTGTTTTATTTTGGCATAACTAAACCTCATTTTCTAACAAGGCAGTTGCAGCTGGCTTTTATGCTCCCTTGTTAAATGCAGCCCTGCTGTTCTGCCTGCAGCCACATCACAGTGGGCACTAACTCCTGCCAGCTTCTCAGGGAGCATTACATGAAACAGGGCAGGTTAGTGAGTAGTTTGTAGTTTGCATTCCTATAGTGCCAGTATGATATTAAAGTCAGTGCTACTTCTAAAGACAGTGTGGGTCAGAAAACACTTCAACCCCAATCTGTGCTGGCTATTAGGTGTTTCCATCCCCTTTTACATGGTGCCCTTGCAAATTACAGGGACATTTTGTTCATATGACATAAAGGCAGGTGAAGGGCCTTCAGAAAACATAATGATGTAAAACATGTCAGATGAAGTGCTCCAGTGAGGCAGATTTCACCTTTGAGTCAGAATTCCTCAGGTGGTGGCTCACAGTAGTGCTGTGTAGCCCATGGACTATGTATGTCCTTGTGCTGGATATAACTGTTGCCCTTTCTGGTGGCCATCCTGAAAGAAGGACTTGAGTGAGAAGCAAACAGTTGATGCTGAGGTGGTGAAGCACTGAGAGTCACTTCCTCATGTTTCCTTTAGTTCTCTAATTAATCAGGGTTTCTGTCCAGAGTTGCTAAATGGCTTCAAACTTCTGCATGCTCTTTTGACTCCTGATGACTCCAGGAGTGGAAGATGACTGCTCCACAAAGGTCTGAGTGTAGTAAGCTTAAAACTTTGCCCATTGTCACTCACTGCATGCAACCCTGAGTACAGATGAAGGAAGTTCTAATGAGACAACACTTGCTCATCCTTCTGGGGTGCTCTAAGGAGGGAAGTGGAGAACTTGGAAACAAGTATCAGTGTGAATGTGTGCATTGTAAAACTGTTTTATAACTCAGTGGCTTCCTAATGGGCACGAGAACCTGATTTCAGAGTTTGTCAGTGTTGTAGAGTTTTGTCTTGATACTTGGGAATTGTGAAACTTGTGCTTTTTTTAAAACTTCTGTTTTTCTCTAGGGTCATGCAGCACCAATTTTATATTCTGTTTGGGCAGAGGCTGGCTTTCTACAAGAAGCAGAATTACTGAACTTGAGGAAAATTGATTCTGTCCTAGAAGGACACCCAGTGCCAGTGAGTGCTCATAATCTTTGATACAAAATTATGTTTTCCGTGGAACAATAAGCGCATGTATTTCACAACACTTTTGGTTGCCAGCTGTACAGTACAGGAAAGATAAAGACTTCTTAGAAGGATGATGGCATTTATGGCTTCACAGCTGAATTTGAATTTGAACTGTGTTTGAATGCGCATGTAAAAATTACCTTTATTGTAGTGAAGCTCCTCTACAGTCCTGCATGCCAATGTTTTCCATTTTTAAAAAGTTTTATGTGAAGTTCCATACAGGCCTCACTTGTCCATTAAGCAGCTTTGAGGTATTTCAGGAGTTTATATCCAGTCTGGTCACCTCATTGGTCTTTCCATTCCCAGCCAGTTGTTTCAATCCATTCTTTTTTACACAAAAGCATCAATTCTTAACTGTTGCCATCTGAAGCACAGCTGAGAAATTCCATTCGCTCTCAGAGAGCCCAGTTAGCCTGTGACAGTCATCATGAAGGTAACCTGCATTGCAAGGAAATCAGGGATTCAAGGCAAGATTTAGAGGGACTTGCATATTGTTATGGCTGAGAAGCTGCATTTTGGTGTATGTTGAACCATCTTCTAGCACTGGAAATCACTTCCTCTTTTCTTAACTGTAAAATAATTGTAATCTTTTTATTCTCAGAGACAAGCATTCACTGATGTGGCTACTGGATCCCTTGGGCAGGGTCTTGGTGCTGCTTGTGGAATGGCATACACTGGCAAATTCTTTGACAGAGCCAGGTAATTCCATCTTCATATTTCATTATTATAGGCAGTGAATGGGAAAATTTTGTTAAAATAAATTAGATAGATTAATTCTCCTTTATTCTATTCTCCATTCCCAAATCTTATTTCAAATTCAGGTTTTAAATGATAGATAATTACAAAGCTGTTGCCAGTCAATCTACCAAGGGTTTAAAGGTTAGCAAGAATTAGTGTATATGTTTCTTTTGTAACCTGACAGCATTGCAAGCTGAAGTTCCTGAACAGAGAAGACAGTGAGTTGTTGGAGGAGCCTCTAACTTCCAGAGAGTAATTGATACCCACTTTGAGACTGGATGTGTTCCTTTAGATGGAAGGTGCAAGCTGGAGATGTCTGTTCGAAGTCAGGTGACAAATAATGGAGAAAGTTGGATAAGGAACTATTATGGTCAATAATAGCATAATTAAATCATAAAGTAGGGCTCCAAAATGTTATCAGAAAGGCATTCAACTCCACAGAGACAAAAATGACTGCTCCTGCCATTTGTTTTGTGCACAAGAAGATGTCTAAAGGCAAATCTGTATGAGGAGGAAAATAGCCTGATGTAGCTGATATATTTTATCTGACAGTTCTAGTCCATTTGAGCATAGGCTGCCCAGTTAATGTGTCCTACACTTCACTAGCTTGAAATCATTTCTGTGAAAGATGACTTGCTGATTTTAATTGAGTTTAGCAGATGCTACGTGTGGAAAAAATGTAACCAGTGCTTACATGACAAAAGGAAAAGGTGGTCTTGCGTGCAGCACTGGGGAGCAGCTTAAGTGCAAGGAGTTCAGATTTAGCTAAAGGCAGGTAGGAATCAGATCAAAAGTCTGTTATATTTTAATGTTTAGTAAAAAAAATAATCACTGACAGCTGTCTTGAGTATCTCATTTTATAATTATGTATTTAAAGGCTAATTTACTATTCTTTTTTTAATTTTAGTGGGTAATAAACATTTACAAAGTTCTGTCATCCAGAAAAAGAGTGGTGATAGAAGACAAATGCTGTGGCTGGATTTGGTAGAGATGAGGCAGTACTCCTGCTGAGGTTTACCTAAATAAAAGGCTTCAGGGGTTGGAGAAATAGTCTGCAAAGTCATATCGTGTTGGTTATCCTTTTCCTGAACTCTGAATTTGTTATGCAGCATGCTTTAATCCATAGCTGAGCTCATCCACAATTTAGAGTTTCCTGAAATTAATTCCTGTTGGTTGTCCTTTCAGAGGGTATATAGGAGGAAGGAGGAAGCAGAGGTAACCATCCCTGCATTGTGCAGGATCTTGCTGAGTCACAGTGACAGTGTTCAATGGGCCTGTTCAGTCAAGCCTTGCATGGGAGGCTTAAGACTTGATTTTTTTGAGACAAAGGTTTGGAAAGGAGTGCAGTATTTCTCATCTTATTTTTTAATGTGTAACAGCTCAGAACTATTTTAATTTGATTTGTCTAAGGTGATGTAACTTTATCTGAGGTGAATGCATTGAACAATGGGAATTGAGCTCGGGACAGAAAAATTAAGTGAATTCTTACTATGAATTATTAGAGGAGTTTCAATTTAATAGTGCTTACATCAAACCTAATTTATTTTCTTTTTTAATTTCTTCTAGCTATCGAGTGTACTGTCTGCTTGGAGATGGAGAGTTATCTGAAGGCTCTGTTTGGGAGGCAATGGCCTTTGCTGGCTTTTACAAGCTTGATAATCTTGTTGCTATATTTGATATTAATCGTCTTGGACAAAGTGACCCTGCTCCTCTGCAGCATCACGTTGAAATCTACCAGAAACGCTGTGAGGCCTTTGGGTATGTGAGTGGGAGAAGTTCAGGATAATCTCTCATTTGAAAATGTATGTTTTACTTGCTTCTCAGAATTGTTCAAATGAGCTTTCAACTCTAAAGGATTTCATCACCAAGGAAGATGGTCTTTCATAATGCCTGATATTGGTCGACTTTATGGCTGTAGCAGGAATATTTAAAGTGGCAGAATTTGTTGTTTTTATGGAAAAATAAGGGCTGCTTACTCAGATAAATCTGTTAGGGGTCTTAAAACTGTTTTTATCACATTAAATTCAGATTCTATAACTGTGACCACATGTCCTGTCATAGCAAGTAGATCAGAAAAAAACAGCATGAAAAGCATTACTTGTAAAAGAATTCTTCGTATATTTGCTTTCATTTAGTCTAATATTTCTATGCAGATGCAAAGTCCATGCTAAAAAATTGTCAGATACAATAGAAGCCAAATTATGCCAGAGTGTTGGGTTTTTTTAATCAACTTCTATTGTCAGTTTTCATCTTATTTCTAGACATTTGATTTACTCTTGTGATTAAAAATGGCCATTATGTCTAAAGAAATGTAGCATAACTTAGTTTTCTGTGGGCTGTGAATTTTGCTTGTAGCTGTTGATCCCTCTGACTCATTTTGCATTACAAAAAAGCAGCTGTGCTATTTTTCTATGGTCTCAAATAAATGCTAGTTCATGTTTCTGGCATACTTCGGGTCCCTTAAAAAGACACTGCACTGGAATGAAGTTAGTATTTGTTATTGTTATTGCTGACTACCAGAGAGTGTCACATGCTAAAACCCTTTAGAAACAGTTGATCTGTTTGTGTTCTTAGCTGGCATGCCATCATCGTGGATGGACACAGTGTGGAGGAGCTTTGCAAAGCCTTTGGCCAGGCCAAACATCAGCCAACAGCCATCATTGCAAAGACTTTTAAAGGCAAAGGCATATCAGGTAATAAAACAACTACTGCTTTGGATACATGTGTATATGGTGTGTACATAGTGCTGCAATAAAGGTACCTACACATCTGAGCAATAGCAAGCAGAAAATCTTTCAACCTCTGTACCTCTCACCAACATTATTGCTGAGAAAATTGGTTTGGTCCTATCAAGTGAGATGTGTGCCAGCTATGGAGTGTTGTATCCATGGAATGGAGTAAATGCACACTCAGCGTGTCAAGGGTTGCCATGATTCCCTTTAGCTACAGCTTTTATCAGCACTCTGTGAGCTTGCCTTTCTGACCAGATAAATATTAGTAACAGCAGTGAATGTCTTCATTCCTTTTCATTGAGTAAGCAAGCAAAGTTCATTGTTTGCAGTGACTTAGGGAAAAGCAGCATATCAGCCAGGGAGGTGATTTGGCTGTTAGTGCCAGGTGCACAGATAAGTCATCAGAAGCTATTAAAATAAACCTGTAAAACGTCAGGTCTTGTTTGAATTGGACACCTTGGTTAACTGTTGTTTCCAACTTAGCTGAGTTTGTTTAAATAGAACTAACTTAAAATCTCATGGCAAATGTTCACGCTGGTTTACTGGTTGCTTAGGGACCAGGTCTGTTAGGTGCCTATTTACAAACAATTTCAGTAGAAGATGCTGGGATTTTGTCACAAGTTTGGAATATATGTAATTTGATTATTCCTTTTTTTTTTTTTTGTTTAAATATGCCTGTCTTAATACAGTTGAATACAACTGTTTAAGGAATTTCTTCCTTGGAAGACAATACTAGACTGTCATACTCCACTGCATTTTTATCTGGGTAAAATCTGCAGCTAAAAACCTAAATTGTTTTTATACTTTTCTTACTTGTAATGTGATTTTAAATACACAGGTGTTGAAGATAAGGAAAGCTGGCATGGAAAGCCCCTTCCGAAAAATATGGCTGAACAAGTCATTCAGGAAATAGATGACAGAATCCAAAATAAGAAAAAGCTTTCTCCAGCCCTTCCAGAAGAGGACGCACCAATAGTAAATATTAGAAACATTAAGATGCCATCTCCACCAACTTACAAAGTGGGAGAAAAGGTATTCCCTTCTTTTTCACTGTTTGTCAGGTATTTCCAAGTGCAAGAATGTTTAACTGGATGGCAGGAGGTTTTGTGTTATCCCTTGCCACAGTTTCAACTACCCACCTCTTCTCAGTAGGCAGACACCTATTTCTGTGGTGTGGCACAGACAATCAACTCGCTGGGTATCAAAAGGGTGTATTAAAATACTAAGATTCAAATAATTCTTCTTCATTTCATGATCAATATAAATTTTTCTAAAGTACTTTATGTGCATTTGAAATTGAAGAAAATACTTGAGGTTCAGTGAATTTCCATGACTGGAAAGCAAAGTTTTAAACATTTTCCTATCTGGATTGCTGGGGAGTTGCCCGTTTCAGCATAGATGTATTTCCGAATGCTTCATTGTGAGTTTGTTTACTCTCCTGTGTGTCACTGCTCTTATATGTACTTTTGATACTGCTATCATTTGAAAACAATAAAATAGGAAGAAAACAGAGCCTCTAGAAGCAGCAAGTAACAGCAGTCCTGCTGTGTTTTCCTTTTGCAGTGGGCCACCCGCAAAGCTTACGGGGTTGCACTTGCAAAACTGGGCCACGCTAATGATCGAGTGATTGCTCTGGATGGTGACACAAAGAACTCCACCTTCTCAGAGCTCTTCAAGAAGGAGCATCCCAACCGCTTCATTGAGTGCTACATTGCTGAGCAGAACATGGTAACTGCTCCCTTGGGCTTATTCTAAGATTAGTGTAACCATGCAGTGTGAATCCCCTTAGAGTGGGGGTCTAATACCTGCTTTTCAAAGAAATGTATGCAGTAATTGTAGCAATAACCAATTTAGGAATATTGTTCTGATTTTCCTCTTGCTGAAGAAGGGCCCCTTTAGTAAATACCAGTCCAAATAACACAGGTTCATCCATTCCTGCTTAGTTATGATGATTTTCGTCTGCTGGAGATAGCAAGACCGTATCAGTTGGACTGACAATGGAAGCCTTTGATTCAGGAGAAGAAAGAGGGGTATAAGTCTTAAAAATCTGTGAATGGTTGCTTGAAGCAGATAAAGAAAATAAGCTGCCAGTAAGAATCAACAATAACAGCTGACAGTGAGAGTGAGTTGCCTCCTTCCTTGTTTGGAAACACCAGCAATTAGACGCAGGACTGAACAGAGATTTTTAATCTGCATTCAGAACGTCTTGCTAAATTTTTAATGCAAGTCCCGCTGATGATGTCCTGGAAACAACTGATAGATGAGGAATTCACTGTCCTTATCCAATCTCCCCCTTTCAGGTGAGCGTTGCAGTTGGTTGTGCCACTCGTGACAGAACCGTTGCTTTTGTCAGCACCTTTGCTACCTTCTTCACGCGGGCGTTCGACCAGATCCGCATGGCTGCCATCTCTGACAGCAACATCAACCTCTGCGGCTCTCACTGCGGGGTTTCCATCGGTAAGGGCACTCACAGCTTCCTTAGCAGCACTTCCCATCCACTTAGTGATAAGTGTCCAGCAGTCAAACACATTCTGCACTGTGGAGGCAAGCTGTGCTATAGCTGGGGTGGTGTAACAGTGGCAGCATTGATAGGAGGAAGTCCTATTTGCATATCCACTTTTGTGAGACACATCATTGTATTCAGAAAGAATGACAAAAATTTCAAGCTGTCATCTTTTTTCTTCTTTGGCCTGATGAAAATAGGACTTTTTCCTACTAGCTTTTCTACTGTACAAGTAAAGACTGATATGAAGGGATTGGACTGAAACTTAGTTTCAGGTTTAGGAGTTTATGTTCCATTTCATCTTTGCAGTTGATGTCTTCTGTGGAGAGAATAGTCATGTGATTACTGTACCTTTGTTTCCCAATCTCTAAAGTGAGAAAATAATGACACTGTTCTTGCACAGATGATCTCACCCATCAATCTCAAAAACACTTTGGAGATCACACATTTGAAATAACTAATTAAACTTATCTCAGTGTTTTTTACTACTGAAATTGTTGATGTAGTGATTAAAAAAAAAATCCAAAAACTCTTAAGTACTGATGAAACAGGAACTGTGAAGCTGTTACATAATTCAGAAAATTGAATCATAGAAACGTTTGGCTTGGAAAGGACCTTAAGGGTCATCTCATTCCAGCATCTCCCACTAGACCAGATAGCTCAAAGGCAGGACTTACCCTTGGTTGTCTTGAATCACCTCCCTGACCTGCATGTGCCTTAGTACAGCTTCTAGGAGGATCTGTTCCAGGATCTTCCCAGGCACAGGGTGGTAGTTGGTAGTTCCCAGGATCCTCTCTTTTTCTCTTTTTAAAACTGGGTGCAGTGTTTCCCTTTTTCCAGTCACCAGGGACTCTACCTGGTACTGCTGTGACTTTCCATGGAGAGTGTCTTGGCAGCTACATCAGCCAATTCCCTCGGGACTCTGGGATGCATCTCGTCAGCTCCCATAGACTCTTGTATGTTGTGGTTCCTCAGGAGGTCACTAACTTGATCTGTTGTGGTTTAATCCCAGCTGGCAACCAAGTAACATCCAGCCACTCACATGCTCCCTGTCCCTGCAGTGAAACTGGGAGGAGAGTAAGAAAAAAATATGTGAGTTAAGAACAGTTCAATAAATGAAACTAAGTAAAACATACTACCACTAATAATAATTGTAATTATAAAAACAAACTCCAAGTAAAACAAGCACAATACAATTTCTCGTCGCCCTCTGACCAATGCCAAGCCTGTCCCTGAACTGTGGTCAGCCCATTTCAGCCAACTTCCCCCCAGTTCATATGCTGAGGTCTGGAATATCCCTGTGGCTGGCTTGGGTCAGCTGTCTGGGCTATGGTCCCTCCCAGCTTTTTTTGTCCATATCCTCACTGGCAGAGCCTGAGGACACTGAAAAGTCCTTGGCTTAGGATAACACCACACAGTGACAACCAAAACATCAGTGTGTTATCAACAGTATTCTCATCCTAAATCCAAAACATACCACTGTACCAGCTAAGAGAAAAATTAACTATCCCAGCCAAACCCAGGATATCTTACAGCAGAAGGAGCTTTGCTCCCCCAGGCCCTGTCCTGCAGTCCATCCACCCAAGAGGTGTGGGAAGAGGGTTTGCCAGTGGAGACCAAGGCAGCAAAGCCAGGACATCTCAGACCAATTGGCTGAGCCCTCATCAGCAGAGCCTTCTCTGGTCTTGGCTTCCCACCATGACTGCTTGGAACACGTCAGATCATATTGGGGTTGACTTTGGTTTGAAGCAGGAAGAGAATTTTATTTTTTTAATCTGAAATGCATAGACATGACCCATGAAAACAGGAACAGACTTGCATACATACAAGAAAGAAAATGCAAGTAGACATTCATGCTTGAAAAACTAGTAGGTATTTCCAGGGAAAATGAAAGAGAGGGAGAGCTGACAGGGATAGTAAATTAAGGCTCTCCGCATACATCAGTTTTTCAGTTGATTAAATTGTTTTGGCTGGCAGTAAGGTTTGAAGAAGAGTTGGATTATTTTTTTTAAACAAAATTGTTCATTTGACCTGTAATATTGGTAAAGATTTAAAGATGCTGCATAAACATGTGTAGTCTCATCCCAAACCTCAAACTTAAATTGTTTATAGAGTATTCTGGAACAGAGACTGTAAGTAGAGTGTATCAGATAATGGCTTTTGTATGTAATTAAGGGAGGGATTCTATTACAAGCCTCTTTTCTTATTAAAAGCAGTCCTTCCACCTTCAGACTTCTAGCAAGCAGTGTGTTGGTGCAAAAGCCAATTAGGTTTGGTCTTTGCTCATTTAAGAAGATAAAACTTCTTTGGCTTCCCCGAATTGTCTCCTAGAACTACACTTCCAAGTTTCAATTTTCAGCACATGAAGTGTTCTGCTGGGAGCTGTGACTGTGAAGTGCAGACTTGGATTTATAAAGTTGTTTGAGGTACAAATCTCATTCAAGCCTCAACTTGACTTTCAAAAAAGAATTTCAACCCAAAGTTTTGCAACTTATATAAAGAGTTAAAAAGAAAGTTATTCAGAGAAATCCTTTAGCAGTTAAAAAATTCAATTTTAAATTGAAGGGTATGAATGAAGCATACTTCCTGTTAGAACTTTGAGCTTGCATGGAATTCCAAATTTGCATGGAATTCAGAATCCAGTCTGGATCTGTGGTGAAAAGTGAAGTTTTATGTATGCAGTTCTAGGTAGACCTGGGCTTCTGCTGCAATGAAATTTGGACCCATTAAATTTATGAGAAATAGCTATCACAATGACCTTCTGAACTTGTACTAAGTTCACTCATAGACCAGTAGTTACTGACGGACAAAAACATTAAATACGTTTCAAGGTCATAAGAGAGTAATGGGAAAATTTGTATTTTTCAAACTAAACATAGGAAAAGCAATCAGTGTACATGTGTCAAAAAAAGCAATATCAATTGTTTAGTCTGTTTTATATCCTAGACATTTGCTACTGTTCATATTAAGCACTTCTTTTATTAAGCTATAAATGCACCTTATGTAGACGTAATTGAGAATTATACTCTCATTCGATCTGTGATACTCCAAAACCATATAAAATGGGATTTTCATAAAGATCAGGGACCAATTTCAACTTGGTGCTAGTCTGCAAGTTACTTTGAATTGAATTGAATTGAATGGCTATGAATGCTGGTGGTATTGATACCACCACAGCAAAAGCAGGACAAGTATGAGTAACTTTCCACCTTCGATAAGATTCAGATTCAGGATATTAAAATTTTCACCTAATAATTTTATTCTTCATAATTTCGCTTTTGTTCCATGTCTTCATCATGTGGGTGCATGTTAGGAAAGGAAAATGCCCACTGGGATCCCTCTCATTCACAGTGCACACATTTAGAAACTGTGATGTTGAGAGGTCTTTTTCATGCCATGACTGAAAGCCAAGATATTCTCTCTTCTTAGTCGGTGCTTACTTTATTAGTAATGTGCAGTGGCAGAGTTCAATGATTGATCTCTTTAATGTGTTTAAAGTTCTTCAGAATTTTGTGCTGCTCTTAGGAAAATATTCTCCTCCTTCCTCGTGAACTCGTCCTTCTTGAATAACAGGTAGCGGGTGCATGTGGGAAGGCTCTTTGCCCTGCTGCTGCAGGCTGTGACATGAATGGATTCAGAACTCTGTGCATGGTTGGTTTGGAACAGCGCCATTCCCAAAGCTCCGTTACATAAGGTCACTGGGGGCGGGGGGGTGTTGTGGTGGTTGTTTCTTTAACCATGGAAAATCATGGCATCCAGCACGTGTCCTGGCTAACGATTCTTTTTCATAGATCTGCAGTTTATGCCATGAGGCGCTTGAGTTGTTAAATTAACAACACAGATGCCCTACTGCTCCCTAAAAGACCTTTTTACGGTATTAAAAAATACATACATACCCTTCATTTAAACTTGAAATGAGCTGAAGAATTTGAGAGTAGTTGTATCAATTGCACTCTCCATTTCTGATGGGACACATGCAATTCTCCTTTCCCATTTCCAGCAGTTTAAATCTGGAGGAACACTTACTAACAAGTATAAATTTTGCCTCAGTACATGTAAATCTGAAGATGCTCAAATATCTTGTGACCCTCTTTCTCTATCTGTACCCTTCCTATTTGGTTGTATTCTTTTTGTGTTGTTTTATTGTTATAGTTTATTTCCTACTTTTTCTTTTTAATCCCAGTTCTCTTTCTTTTTAGTCTCTTTCTATCCTTATTTACTGTTTAGATGGTTCCAAGTTTAAGGAGAAGATGATTCTTTTCTCAAGCAGGTAGACTTGCATGTCGTGTGTGTGCCTGATTTTATATTTTTCTCTTTTTTGCCTGGTTTACATTGAACCTCACTGCTATATTGAGTGATTGTCAAAAATGTTCACTTGTTCTTGTATAACTCTGCTTTAACTCTTTCAGGTGAGGATGGGCCGTCTCAGATGGGACTGGAGGATCTGTGCATGTTCCGGGCTATTCCAAACTCCACTGTGTTTTACCCCAGTGATGCTGTAGCCACTGAAAAAGCAGTGGAAATAGCTGCCAACACCAAGGTTTGCATCACAGTATTTCTGGGCCAGAGAATAATTCTGTCTTTTGTACTACTCTTGTTGCTTCTGGCATGTTTCTTGCATGTCTCTACCCACACAAATTCTTCCTGAGGCTCCAGCGTGGCAGTGGGATGTTTTCATTGCAAGGAAAGGTTGCAGACATTCTGTCCAACCTGGTGTGGAATGAACAGTCTGCAGTGCTGTGGGCCAAATTTGGGGAGATGTAAATGATTACACAGCAAGTGCAGTTTGAATCTATATTGACTCAAAGTATAACTCCCTTAGGTCTTTAGCAAACCTAAAAGTGCTCTCCTAGTACAATATCAAAATTGAAGCTGGACATGGAAAGATAAATTTATATTGAGGATTTTGACCATCTCCTTGATAGATACTTCCGTTGGCTGCCATGGGAGGGTTTTTTGAGAAAGGAGCAAATTATTTGAAAAATTTCAGTCTTGCTACTACAATCTTGCTGCAGAAATTTGGTGTGTAATAAATGTGATGCATGGTTTGTGGGAAAAAAGATGGGAGATGGGGAAAGGAGTGTGAAGAAGAGATTTAAGTACGAGTTTGCTACTTCTTCTGGAAAGGCTTCTGAACATTACTTGATGGAAAGCATTTTTTCTTGCTTTCAGGCCAGCATTTCTTCTTTAATTTAAAATTGACAGAGTAAAATTTGCACACATATGGTAGGGCTCTAATTAAGAGTCTAATTAACTCAAGTAGGATTCTCCATTTCCACAAGAGAGCAAAAGAGAAATAAACATCTTGCAATCAGAAAGGGAACTTTAAGTTCTTTAAGTTATCAGTGTGCTTTAAGAGGAGGTGAAGTGTTTTGTACTGTTTGGAGCAACCAGCTGCCACAAAGGATTAATGGGAATTGGTGACGTAGAGAGAGTTTACCTATAAAAGCCAGGGGTAACACAGAAGGGTGAACACCAGACAAATAGAAAAAGTCATTTTGCTGTATTTTTTCCATACAGTTTACCAACTAGAATGTCAACACCTTTCTGTTTTCCTAACTTCTAACGTTTACTTCGGAAACAGGGCATTTGTTTCATCAGAACCAGTCGTCCTGAAAACCCTGTCATTTACAACAACAATGAGGACTTCCATATTGGACAGGCAAAGGTAAATGCTGCACAAATAAATAGAATTAGAAAAAAAAAGCAGTGTTCCTTTTGTAAAAACCCTTTTCCCTCTAAAGTAATGCAATGCCAAAGATTTGATCTTTTCATTAAAGCTCTAGAACTGTAAAAAAACCCAGTAAGATTTAGTGTTAAAAATACATGGACATGTTTTCTTGCAGGTGATTTTGAAGAGTAAGGATGACCAAGTGACTGTGATTGGAGCAGCAGTCACTCTGCATGAAGCACTGGCTGCAGCAGAGCAGCTGAGAAAAGGTGGGCCTTTTTTCTTTTTTGTCACTTTACACAGAAAAAAAGATCAATACCAGTCAGCCTAACTGCTCACCCTTTGTACTGGTAAACATTAATTACACTGTTCAGACAGCTAGTCAGTCACCTTTTAGCTGATACAGTACAATACAGCATGTAGCTGGCAGCCTAATGGAGGAGGTTTTAGTTGGCTTAGCAGCATTAGTAGCCATGAAAATTGCCAAATGGATCAGATCAAGGTCTCCTTAGAATTGCTGATCCACGATAGTGCCCTGTGGGCAGAGGTTTTGGGACGATGTGTGAGAAGCAGGAGTGGCACCTGGTCTGGGTAGGCCAGCTACAGCACAATCACCTGCAAACAGGCTGGGGCGAGGTTCCAAACCACAGCCTGTCACCTGTGTGCCTGTGGGCACTCAGCCCTGGGTCAGGCTCACTGCTAGCCTGGCTTCCTTTCTATGTACGAGCTCTGAACTAGCGTGGGAGTGGCACAGTTCTGTGGCAGTGCTCAAGTCACTGACATCTCACAGCAATAATCCTTCAATGAAATAAAAGAAAGAAACCATCAAAAACCCATCTGTGAGTCAGCGGCTTGTGCCCAGGAAGAGATTACAAACAGCAGGAGATAATACAGTAATGCTGCCTGTGGCTTATGGGGAGCTTTGTGTGCAGTATCTGGGTGGACTGATATTTTGTCATGACCTTGGGTCACCAGGCATAGAACATTTTGAAAGTTGTATTTTCAGAACCACTATTATTTTCCTACATTTACCACACTTCACAATGCTCTGCTAGTCTTGAAGTGCGAGTAATCACCTCTGGAGAGATAATCCCATGGTGCAGAGGCAGTGTCTAATACCCAAAATGTATTGACAACTAAAGAGCCCTCAGTCACAAATCAGACAATAGGACCTCTTCATGTGTAGGAGTGTTCAGCCAGGCAGGATCAGAGACAACCTCACGTAATTGCTATTCTTCACAAACAATTGCCATTCATGTTCAGCTCTGATGAGCCATCTGGACCTGCCTTGTGAGGGCTGGGCAGATTCTGGGTTTGCTGCCAACCAGCCTTAAGGGTGCCCTGATAGGGCTGGGCAGTTCAGACAGGCACACCTGAGAGTGCGCAGCCCGCAATTAAAAAAAGAATTCAAAATGCCTCCAGAGCAAAGAATCAGATGGAAATTGCACTTGGCTTGACAATAAAGGTAAAATAAAGGTCTGGGAAAAAAATTACAATTGACAATCTGAATAGGGAGGATTTTCTGGTGACTGGATTCTGCTCTTACCTGGGGAAAGCCATTTAGATGACTGTTTTGCTGATGGGTGCTCCTCGTAACCTTGAGTCACTCATCCAAGCCTCCTCCATCATGTCTGTGAATGAATGAATATCACTATTCCACAAGGTACATGGAGAAAGAATACATACAAAAATTAGGGCTGGCTGGGTTCTGTGGTAGATAAGCCATAGGTACAGGTACCTGGGAGTTTGTGTGGGCAGTTCTCATAATGCCCACCATTGCCTGAAGACCACAGCCATTGCCTGTACCACTGGCATTGTCTTGCATGTTGCAATTCATTGTTGCAAATTATTTCATTTATTTATGCAGAAAAACTCTACATCCGTGTGATTGATCCCTTCACTATAAAGCCCCTGGATAAGAAGACAATACTTGAAAATGCAAGAGCAACCAAGGGGAGAATCATCACTGTTGAGGACCACTACCATGAAGGTGAGCAGGGTCTGGGAGGTCACAGCCCTCAGGAAGCTCCCAGCTTCTGACCTGACAGAGCAGTATGAGACCTGATGCTGTCATTCCATTACAGCAAAAGGGAGATTTCAGTCTTTTTTGTTGCCGTTAGGATTAGAAGGTGACACCGAGGGTTGAAAGTTTCCTAAGGTGTAATGGGTTAATCAGGACTGCCTTTCTCATTAACTTGGCCTTGTGTGCCCTTTGTGTGCTTGGTCTGAGTGAAGTCTGGATTCATTTGTGCCTAGTGAAATTGTAAATTCCTTCCGCACTGCAGGGCTTCTGCACAGTGTTCTCTGAATGTCTGTACAGCAGCTGCTCTGCAGGTGTGAAACTGCAAGAGAGACCATTGCTGCACAGGTTTCTTAAGTATTCCAGGTGTCCAAAAGCTTGGCCCCAGGTTGTTTGAAATCAAATGGTTTTGACAGTTTCCACAGTTGCTCTAGGATAAATTCCTCTCCTCTTCTCCACTATCATAGATACCTACTAACAGAAATCAGTAGACATAGTTATGAGAATATTATCCTAATTTAAGGTGAGCATCACTCCTGCCAGGTACCTGAAGTGAGCTAGTTCTACTGTAAGTGCTGGATACACCATACTTTTGTTCCAGACTATGGATGGTGATAGATCACTGAACCTCATCATTTTCTAGCTTAATGTCCAACCCTGGATGAGTATTTTACTGCAGGTTTGCAAGATGTCAGAGTCTTAACTCTGAGGTGCTGAACAGGGGCTTTGTGCTGGCATGGTGCTTTCTGGTACAGGCAGGGCAGGTGTCTGTGCATCAGAACCCTGAGTGCATTGCAGGCCCCATCACACTGATCTCACCAGCTGCATCCACACAGATGCCTCTGGCTGGAAGTTGTTTGGTTAAATCCCACCATGCCTGGAGCTGTGGGCAGCCTTGTGATCCTGAACACACTCTGGCTGAAGGGTAGCACTAAGGTGCCTCTTCTATCAGGTTTCACAGCACATGCTTTTGACACAAGTCCTGTTTTCTTCTTCCTTAATACTTCTGCTTCCAGTGTCTCTCCTGCCTCCATGCAGTTCCTGTTGCATCCTTAGTCCCTGTGACTGATAGTGAGTCAGAGCTGAGCTCTGAGCAAAGGTTGTGAATACATTACATAACCCAGAGAGATGCCCAGCAGCACGTACATGCACTGTGAAAAGACGGAGCTCTGAAGTGCTGCTGAGATTGGTTGGAATTTCAGCATGTTAAGTACACTTGTAAATGCTCTTCAGTCTAAGAGTATTTTTAAACCTGGTTCCTGGTGACTGATGCCAAGGTGGTGAGAGTTTGCTGACAGTCCTGTACCCTTGAGAGGCAGGTGTCTCCTGCAGCCTGCTTGTCCTCAGAATGCCTTTGATAGAGGGCAAGGTTTTCATTTCACAGTTGGCCAAGTCAGACACATGTGATTTGTGTTTTCCTAAGTCTGGGAATGAAGGCTGTAAGTTGCAGGGCCCTTTGCTCAGACACACACACACACAGTGTGGATGTGCAATCCATGTGGGATACCCGATCAGTGCCATGTCTGCCCTCTCTCCACAGGTGGCATTGGTGAAGCCGTGTGTGCCGCTGTGATGGGCGAGCCCGGTGTCACCGTCAGTCGCCTGGCTGTGTCCCACGTGCCCCGCAGCGGGAAGCCAGCTGAGCTGCTGAGGATGTTTGGCATTGACAAGGATGCCATCATGCAGGCGGTGAGGGCGGCCGTGTCCAAATCCAGGAACGCGGAGTAGTGCGGAGCATCTTGTGCTGTGTAACGGAAGAGCTGCGTTCGGAGAGGTCAAGGCAGGCAAAGGTGCTTTATGTAGAGAGTTCTAATAAAAATACCAGCTTAAAAAACCTTCTGGGGTTTAATCTTGTTTTCTCTGTGGCACTCGGTGTACTGAGGTAATACCTGAATGTTTTCAGTCCCTCCTCTCTGCATTGCCCCCAGCCTTTTAAAACCCAAAGGCAAGGAGGAAGTACCCAATGTGCTGGGTGATGCTGAAGTGGAATGAGATGTTCCAGGTCCTGGGGAACCAATGAGGAGATGGGGGCCAGCAGAGCCGTGGGCTCAGGTAGGACATGCTGAATGGTAGTGCAGAGAGCACAAGCTCAGTGAAAGAAGTTGAGACTCTTCATAGGAAATTGTAGCTTTGAGTGTTGGGGTGATGCTGAGATGGACTAAAAAAGGATCTGGAAGAGGAGCAGGAAATTCCATGTACCCAAGACGATGCTGATGCTCAACATGTAAGTTGCTTTTTCTTTGAGAATTGACTTTTCTCATGTGACCTGCTCGAAGTGGCTGAGCTGTTCATCTCGCATGGTGGGATGCACTAGGTGACTTTTTAAATGTTTTGCTTATTTTACCCTTAAGCAGTTTCTGTTTAAATTAAAAATTCATTGTTGACTGCAGAGTACCAAATTTGAAACATTAAGTATTGAAACAAGATTCACATCCTGACTGTTCCACAAATTGCCTTTCAGAAAGACATTAGACAGCAGAGGACACTAAAAGAGCCCTTTTCCTCAGAGCATGGTGACTGCGTATTTTCAGTTCACCCAAAAGCCATTTGCCACTAACTTGGCTACAGTGGTGTGAGCGAGACTTTATTTGCAGAATAACACAAAATATACAGTATTTTGGGATGATGAAATATTTCTACAAAGACATGTAAATACTACCATGTAAATGAGAATATAAATACTATGAAATAACTTGTATTCATCCTTCTTGCACAATTCAGCCCTTGAGGGATTGGGTGGCAGCTGTGCTGTGTTGGTGCAGGCCTGAGTGTAACTGTTGGTGTTTCTGGCAGTGCAGCTGGAACTGCAGGCAAGAGTGATCAACACTAGTGCTTCAAATTAAGTACAACAAGAAGGTAACCTTTCTAATTTTCTGAGCAAGGCTTGAAATTTTTCCTGTAAAACTCTAAGCTGTTTGAGTTTACACCTTTCAGATTTACATTTCCTTACAAGTCCATGTTTATGGCTTTTTCTGTTCAGCTGGTTGCCTTCACCATTCTGTGGGTATGAAGGCCTCATAAAATTTAACTAAAGTTTTAATACCCCCTTTTGTTGCAGTCTTCCTCTGATTGCATTAGCCCTGCATCCTTGTAATGCGTAACACATCCCTATAAAATGAAAGGAATGTCAAAGTTCCACGTTTATTTTACTCAAAGAAAGAAAAAGATTGGGGGAATGAGTCAAACAGAGCACTTTGTTTTTCCCCTGAAAAAAGATGAAATTTGCTGTTGTAAATAATCTCATTACTGCAGCACTCTGTCAGTGCATGTTACATCTCCCCAGCTCTCCTCGGGTGAAACCGCTGCCCGCCCACTGTTCCGAGTTCTGCCACAATCAATTCATCAGCCCAGCGCCAGCACTGCCAGGGCTCAGCTGGGAGAGCAGCACTGCCTCTGTCTGCTCTGGGCAGCACAGGGAGAGGGGGAGGAGGTGGCCAGAATTCCTTCAGAAACATCCAGAACCAGCACAGGACAATATTGGTCTGTTGTTGATTTTGGTACACCACAGGCAGACTAGCATGGTTTGTTACAAATGAGTGATGCACCATAACAGGGCTGCATAGGAAAGGGAAGGTGAATGTGTTTATATTTAAATGGAATTAAACACAAAGCTATATCTCAGTGTCTTCCAAGCTCTGACGAGCCACAAACCACCCTGTAAACCACTTTCAGGTTTATTTTTGAGGGAAAGGAGTGATGTTTTTCAGAGGTTTCCCATGTCAGTATTTTACATTGGTCATGTGGTTGGTAGGTTCACCTCATAAAGCAGTTCCTTTAGTACTGGAAATTTGGACAGCCAGGTTTGGGGAACTCTCCTGAAATACTCCTCCTAGGCAACTTTCCTCACACCTGTGGGATGAAGAAAAAGACAGCTGTCAGGACTGCTGTGTTCAGATTGTGCTGTATCCATGCAGCTTTCCAATATTCTTCATATTTTGGGTCCATAAACATGGATAAACACGAGCCCAGAGTCTGTCTGAAGACCCAACAAGTGAAGCCTCCCTTCACTCCTTGAGTTTATATTTAAGCTATGGAATTCTTATGCAGACACACACTACTAGGAAATAGTACCCCATACAGGGTAAAGTATTAAAAATGTGAAAATGTTCTGCCACAGGGAAAAAGTCAAGACTGATTCATTTTTAAACTCCAGCAGCTGTAATGAACTGTAGTAAAATATTCCTTTTTTTAATAAGGCAGTAAGATTGAAAAGTGTTATTTAAATGAGTTGGTCTTAATTCTTGACCAAACCAAAGTACCCAGGAAGGTCCAGGGAAGACAGATGCTGTCAGTCAAAAGAGCACTATTACCTCTTAGCCTGAATCTGTCAATCAGAGGAACAAAGCTGTCAAGGACACTCCGAATCCGGTACACTGTGAAAACAGACGTGTAAGATAAGCAACATAAAACATTTTAAAAAAAATAGGAAAATGGCAAAATCCAAACACTGACACTTGTTTAAACAAGCACACCTACAATATCATTAATAACAAAGATCAGACTGAGTCATGAGAGAACCATCCATAACCTCCCACCAGGTTAACATGAGATTACAGAGGAGACAAGTCCTTGGTTGGGGAGCCATAACTTGCCGCTTGTGGCAGCTCTCCTACGCCATCCCTAGGGATTTCCAAAATGCCCAGGTTTTACCACTTCCAGTATCTGCTGCCACCCAAGTTCTGCCCCAAGCTCCTCCTCAGTCCCAGGGGACTGCATGGCAGCCAGAATGCACAGCATCTTATCTAGTGTATCTGGGAAGACAGGCCTTGCTGCTAAAATTACTCGTTGTCATGGCAACGCAGCATTCGGCCATTGCTGCAGAAAGAGGTGACTCAGGGTCTTGTGATCATTGAGCAGGAAAAATGAGTCAACCTCTCCCTTCAGCAGCACTAAGGCTGCTTGTCTGCAGCCCCCCTGTAACTGGGAGAGGTCGGGGGAGAGTTATGTGGTGAGTTATGGAAACTTGACCCCCAGTTGGGTTTATGGCCCTGTGGTGGCTGTGTGACCTTGTCCTTAGTGCAGGGACAGAGCTGCTGCTGTAGGGACACTTACCTAGACCAAAGTATATCCCAGTGGTTTCCAGGGAAGCAAAGGTGATTAAACCAATCCCAAGAGAAATAGTCCAGTCTAAGGCAACAAAATAAACGTTAGCTTTGTTCATTTTTCTAGAATGCAACAATTTATCCTTCTATTGAATCTTGCCTTACCTTTGTGGTAGTAGTAGCAAACTAGTAAAGCTCCAATTGCAAAGCAAAGAATGACAAAATGAAAGAATTCATCTGAAATTGAGAGGGAAGATTAGATCACAACTGCAGCCATGGACCTTCCAAATCCACCTTTAGGTACAGAGTACCACACAGGGAATGAAATCAATTTCCCTGAGATGTGTCATGCACTAGGCTCAACATGAGAAGCCTTGATTTTCATCAAGAAGCCTTGATGCACTTCAACAAAGTACTCATGTTGAAAAAATAAGGGTTTTTTTGAACCAGAGGTCTTATTCTTGGACTAAGGTTCAACAGGTTTGACATCAGTTTGATTTAATAAATCAATTACCATCCTTCCGTATGCCCATCCACCGTACTGTCCACTGAGGGGGGCGAGTGCTCTCCTTCTCATATGCTACAAAAAAGAGATGTCTTTTATGGCCACAGAACTGTGAAATTAAGGAATTTAAAGTATGAATGATCTATAGATAAAGAACTCAGCAGAACATCAGTTCATAACTGGCAAGTGTCTGTCCTGTATTACTCTACTACCTAAGTGCAGCAGTCCCAACTGTAACTTTCTTTCATGGAATGACTTGCACAGGATTTCTTCTATTAAAGCAGTCCATGTTAATACCTGTTTTCAACCTTCTGCTTTTTGATTAGACAATCTCTAGGTATCAAGGAGCTTCTATTGCCCTCATCACTAAGCAAAACTAAGTCCTGAAAGAGCATCCACAAGATAAATTTTGGTTTGCATGTTTGTACTCACCATCTAAATCTGAATCTTCTCTTCTGGCAATCTCTGAAAAGCAATATAGTTTTGTTATTTCTGATGGAAAAAATACAAATACAGAGCTTCCCACAATACTCAGCACTAACAAGCATAGCAAGTAACCACCTATCTGCAACAAAAACTGGGGTGAGTAGTAGAGAGGCCAAACACTAAGTGGGAAAGTACCATGACCCTTTCTGCATCTGCCAATGTGAGGAGAATATGGCACTGCAATGGATCCCTCTGCCCTGGTGTTCTGTGTAGCTCCCTGGGGATAGGTAACTCAAAAACCTCCCCAGGGGATTATGCTGCAATTTATATCCTCTCCACTGCACAGAACAGAAGTGGCTGAGCACATGTCCTCTCAAAAGGCTGCTCCCACTGGGCTGTTTGCCTCTCCTAATTCATCCTGTGGCCTTGGCCTGGGCACAGGAGGGATGAGCTCAGTAATGCAATTAAGCCATTGGCAATTTCCTGCTATGGGCTCTTTACAAACATTCTAGGGCTATGCAGCCATGCCTGGTGGGAGGAAATCTGCCTTCAGACTGCCAGTCTGTGCAAGCCTCTTGGCTGGCACTGCTGCTCTGTTGCCTGACATCTGGCTTTCACCTGGAACCTCCTGCTGGGAATGCTGTCGAGCTAAGGCAGGAATGCATTCAGAGCCAAGCATCAGTGCTTTCAGAAATCAGGTTTCAGGTCCCTCCCAGCCTTGCATCCCTGTTCAACAGGAGACAGAGGGCTTCAGGGAATGCTGAAAACTGCCTCTAGCTTTTTTGGCAAAGACTGAACAAAAGACTTGCCCAACAGAACTGCTGGGTTTTCCCCTAAAAAGGATGGTAACTGCTTGTGAGAACCTGGCAGGCCTACAAAAATGGGTTAATCTGCTAGAACACCTTGTACAAATAATCTGCTGTCAGTCAGCCACTGCTACATCCTTGCAACAGAATGTCTGTACTGTGCTCAGCTCCAGCACCAGGCTAACTGGAAACCAAGGGATTTACAGCCAGGGAGTTATTTTTTAATGTATCAGCAGGTCAGAAAGAAGATACTGTAATTATAGTCATCCTTCTAGCAGGATGAGGTGAGCTGGAAGCACTTACCTGAATCTCTGTAGGGAACCATCTCTGCTGGTATTCCTAAAACATGACACAGAGATGAGGTGAGTTAATACCTGCAGTGAGTGTGTGTGTCTGGTGCCAGTGCCAGCCCATGCAACTCCCTGAAATCAGTGCAGGCGTGTAACAGACACAAGGAAGAGAACAACTCTAACTACTTAGAGTGGCTCTGCTGGGGACTATGCAGTCAAAAAGTGGGAAAATACTGAATTATTACCCCCCTATATTCCATCTCTCTAAGTATCTGGAATCAGGTAAAATCAGACTCCTGTGAGACAGATTAGATCTCCTAATGTCAATTTAAATGAGTTGCTCTTACATCTGGGCCGAGCTCACTTTAAGACATTAATTAAAATATTAAATCTTTAATTTTTTTACATCTGTAGCTCTATAGCTATCTCTGTCCATTGACACAGTACATTTTCGTCATCTGCATTGTACTTATTTTCCATTTTTCCTTTGGGAGGAAAGGAAAAGCCACAGGAAAAAGGTGGTCCTTACTGATGATCTTCACTCAGTGCTGTGGGCTGACTGCAGACCCTGTGAGTAGAGGCTGTGACAGATGTTTTCAGAACCCTTTTGCTGCATTTCAGTGGCAGCTGTGCAGACCCAAGCAGCAGGACTCCTCCCACAACAGCAGATTTAGCTGCTCTTCTGGCTCAACTCAAATCCCAGGGCATGGCCGAGTGTCAGCATTAGTTGAGATTCACCTTGCAAGAAATGGCTTTCCTACAGCCAAATTCTGACTTGTCATTCTTCTACACATTTTCATATACCTTTGTTCAATAGCCAAATCAAAGAATACAAAAAATTGTCCTTTTTTGGTTTATACTGGTTGCCTCTAGTAAAAGCCAATACTGTTGTCACTTTGTCCTACCTCCAAGTAACTGGCCTTCAGACTTCTGTCTTCCTAAATTTTCCTCATCACTGTCTGGATAAGAGAAAGTGTTTGTTCATCAGAGTAAAGAAAAATGTGCTAGCAGCATCAGAAACAACAGCACTGTAGTTGTTTGCTCATAATATAATACTGAGCAAACATGACTGAAGGTACAAATCAAGGCTTTGAAATGCAAGGACCACTACTGGCTGCTTTTGCCTCATGGCTCTCTTCAAAGATGGCTGAATAGGTGAAACCCAGCAAAATCTGAAGTTGGGTAAAGGGGTGTAGTCAGAATTTATTATCTTTTATTTGGGGAAGGAATATTACAGCAGACTTCTACGTTTCTGAAACCAGCTTCCACAACAGCTACTATTTTGCTGATAATGAATCAAGAACTGATGATTTTCTATGTTCTCTGTTTTGTACAATTTCTTACTTTATTCAGAGCTGTGCCGCTGCATTGCTGCACATCTCCTATGTCAATCCTTACAAGCATGCAGTTAGACTAAATTATGTATCAGGGAAAATAAAATAAATCCCCTTTACCTTGTGTATCTTCATCCATGGACTCATGGGATGACTTTTCAGACTTTTTTTCCTCTTCTGAAAATACAAAATTCCTTTCCCATCTCTTCAGGAGTTTCAATTTTTCATCTTTTCATAAAGAGAGAAAAAACATTAGCAATGACTGCATTTTCTCTCTTTTACAATTACAGGTCTCACAAGGCTTTATTAAAGGTTGCCTAACAGGAAATCAGACCCTTTGTCTAATTTCAGCTGGTTTTTGCACACAAAGGGTAGTACAAAGCATCAAATGAAAGCATCATACACACTACAGTTTAGACTTTCTTAAATGGTTGTGGCAGATACCTAAAGTTTCATATTCTGCCATTTAATTATTCATAATGTTACCCCTGTGCAAATTCCCACTCCCTGAAGCAGCAGCAGCTGCAGCTGAACGATGGAGAGGATTGCTCACCCTGCCCTGGGCTACTTCTGCCAGAGCTCCCTGTGCCAATGCCGCGGCTGCAGCTCCCTCTCGTGGCACAGCAGCACAGCCCGGTCTTGGCGAGGCACCTGCCGGGTTTGACTCGGCCCAGGATGCAAAGTGTTCCTGGCTCGTGTGGCCACACCAGCTCCACACCCAGCGCTGTGCTCAGGGCTGGGGCTCTGAGCATCACATCAGGAGGTGCAGGATTTGGGCGCAGGCAGGTAGATGGGATCCCTTCCAACCAACATTCCTACTTTGACAGATGACCAAAACTGGGCTGTGCTGAGGGCTGGGAGGTCTCTCCCCTTCAGGAACGTGTCTAATCAAGGCAGAAGCAGGAAGAGGATGTCCTTGAGGGTCCCCAGTTAAATTCAGGGTCATTTAAAGTGAGTTCTGTCATCTATTAAAGACATTTAATGACTACAGACACTGTGAAACTGCCCTTAGTTTCTTACTGAACAACCAGGCAAATAAGTTTGTTTGTATTTTGTTGCCAGGTCCAGCAACCTGAGTGCCATGCTCTATCCCTTCCTTTTGGTTTTACTGTATGTGCTGCTAGGGCCATTTGCAAAAATATTCTCAGTGGCTCAGCTCTGACTTCTTACCACTGTGAGAGCTCAGAGGGGTCATGCCTGGCTGGATAACTGTCCATGCAAAAAAGTGTCCTAGGTGCCATGAATCCAGCCATATGAAAAACCTGAAGCACCAAGTCAGAGGAAACTTTCTCAAGTCAGAGAAATTTCTTTAGCAGCATCATCCCAGGACATCCTCTCTCCCTAAACACAGGTGGTTTTTTTGCCCAGAAGCCAAGTCAAACTACAGTAAAATACTAACTTTGGCTCCTATTACCACCCTACCTAATTGCCTTTTCTGAGCAGTACTTCCAGACATTTCAGTTGTTCACTAACAATCACTTCCAAGCACATACCTGAGTTTTCAAGCTGCTGTCAAGTCCCACTGGCACTGCAGTAATTTTAACAAAAACAGCTGACAGGAAGACAAGTAGGACTCACCCTTTCCCTTGGAGCTGGGCAGCTGCCTGTACCCAGATGGGTTGGATGTCTTCAGCAAGAGGTATAGAAGAACCATTGCCCTGACCCCTTTCTTCTCTATGGCTTTTAGGCAGGCAGCACAGCCTCCAGGGAGGACATCACAACTGTCGAGGAGCTGAAAAGAATGTAAGCAAATAGCAAATAATCTTTCCAATAAAACACAGCCTGTAAAAGCACACCCTGATGTGCAAATGAGGGTATCTCACCCTGTGGGAAATGTAACCCTCTGCCCCTACTATACAAGGGGGAAACTGGGGACAAAAAGTAATGCCAGAGATGGGAAGAGAATGTAAATTCCATTCAACAACTCAGAGCAGAGCTATCAACTGGGAAAAACAGCATGGTGGGCAATAGTTAACTATTCAGAGAGCTGGAGAAATACATCTATAGGGTCTGAAAATGGACACGCAATTGCTGCAGTATCTTACAGGAAAATGTCACTAACAGTAGTCGTGCCTGGAACACAGTGATCTGAACTGGTCCTGAGGAATTTATACAAAGCCAGTTATTCTTGCACATGGAGAGCAATGAAGTAAAAAGCAGTGGCCTGAACTTTATTTATCTGAGCGCCCTGTTACACCTTTTAATATATTTCAGCATATCAGATAATGGCACTGTATGTTCTCTCTCCCCAGATTATAGTAGAAAAATAGAAAAGTATCTGCATAACAAGGATATGTGTTTCTTTAGTAACTTACATTGTTCTTTTCTTCAGTGTTCAGGACAGGTGGGTCAGTGGCGGCCAAGCATTTTACAAGTGAGTCCCAGAAGGACTGGTTCGTTTTCTCATGATTTTCCAAGTACTTGGCATCAGCAGCAAAAACCCTCTGGAAAATGTCTGTGAGGAAAACAAGCCTGTCACTGTGCAGCAGTATAGGAGGGTTGCATGGCAGTGTTCCTGTGGTGCTCCGTGTACGTGTGGTGACAGACACCAAGCTCTAACACATTGCCCAATACCAGCACACAGGAGAGAGTGGTGCTGTATTGTATAAAGCACCTCAATCTGCCACAAAACAGCAGAAAAATTCAAACAGTCCATACAAATTACTGATACCTCTGTGATGCTGCTGTCTCAGTTGGAGAAGCATGGGAAGTTCCCAAAGTATTCCTAGATATTTAACAGGTACTTATTCTGACCACGCTGTTTTACAGACAGGCACAAAGACCCCTTTGGAGCTGGATACCAGGGCAAGATTGTTCATCAGGCATTTAATGCACAGCAAAATCTCCTTTATGTATCTAAATTCCCACTTGCATGTGTGTCTAAGAGGAGCCTGTAGAAGAGCTGGGAATTGACTGCTGGTCTCTCTTTTAAAAGCAAGGAGATGGACAGGGTGTGTTTTCAGAGGAAATAAGTTTCATTGACTCATTCCCACCCTGGCAAACACTGCTGTGTAGTGTGCATGAGCCAAAGCTTTGATCTCTGTGCTCCCCTCACCTTGCTGTTCTTCAGTAAGATCTGGGATGGGGACATCCAAGTTCTCCATTGCTGAGCCTGTTTGAAAGGGGAGAAAAAGCACATTTAGAATCAGGTCACTGACCTTCCTGGTTTCTGTCTTTGATTTTCTGCAAACACAGCGTCTCTCACTGCCTTTCAGTTTTGAAATCACTTTTCTGTTTCACATCATGATTCATTTACCCTTCTGGGACCCAATTCTTGATTCCTCTGAGTGAGTCCTATTGGCCTTTGGTTATTAGGAAAGAACAAAAGCCTGATCATCATGAGTAAAGCAAAAAGAAGTCAGACTTGATCATTCACATTGTTGTTTTGTAAAGCTACCACAGTGTCTAATTAACTATTTACCACAGATGTGAGTAAACTAATAGGCCCTGTTCCATTCATGAAACAGAACAATTATCCTGTACCTCTAAGATCCTAATACTTAAAATGTATCAGCCAGAAAAAATAGCAGAAATACTTCCTAGGAAAGTCCCGCAACACTTTGAATTCTTGTCTCACAGAAGACTTTGATGCTTCAACATCTGCTCTTCTGAAGTTGCCATGAAAAGGAACCTTCTATTAACTTTAGCTTTATGAATTACAAATTTTAAAATGCTGACCCCAGACTAATTACTGGTATTTGCCACAGAAACAAGCATTCTGACATCTCCAAAATCCAACATTTCCTTTTGTTTGGATAAACTCACCACAGAAGTTTTGGGCTGCTGCTAGAATACTCTGATGGTGCACATTTTGAGGTGGCTGTGATTCTGAACTGTTGCCTCTGCCTACCATGGTCAAGGCATCTTGCACTGATGCATCTCCCCTCATGCAACACTGCAACTAACCCACAGTTGTACTGAGAGATGCAAAAGAAGGTTTTTGGGGAGCCTGAATCACAGTTTCCACTATGCAGGATGCAATAGGAAAACAGTTTCTACAGCCACACTTTTTCTTCCAACATGACTTTTGGATCCATTCAACAAAACACTTCCAATCAAGCAGTTTGAAAACTAGGTATATCTTTTAAATTTTCCAGAGAAAAACCTGTGGCAGATAATCCCTTTCCCTGACTTACATCCAGCCTTTGCTGCTGTGGCTGTGGCAGCAGCCCTGTGGGAGCTGTGAGCCTGTGAGCAGCCGATAGGGAACACAGGAAATGCATCTGTCCCCTCTGCTGGGTAAGTTGATGTTGAAATGTAGGAACCCAGCTCACCACACCCTGGACAGACTTGTTCTTGGCCACTCAATAAAGAATGTCAGTCGTATGCATTTATCTATCTCCAGCTATGGTTTTTTGCCTTTTTCAGTCTCTTTGTTGCCTTCCTGTTTGCTCAACTTAGACCTTGCAATAGTTGCATGTTTAAGCTAAATCCTTTAGGCCTCTGGACTGCACAGTAGAAATACCAGACCTAAAAGAACAAAAGTACTTTAAATACAAACACTTTTTTTTTTTACTGATTAATTCAATTTCAAAAATACTTTATAAATATCCAGATATTTCACTGTTGAGTGAAACCCAGGAGGTTTGTCTTTGGAGTTCCTAATACCTAGTGAAGGCCACTATCAGTGGCATCTTAAGGCAGATTGCTCTTCCCCTGACAGGAACCTGTCACAGCAGCTGCCCTATCCCAGCTTTGCATCATCCCAACGACAAAGAGAGCAGATGGGCACTGCCCAACCTGTCCTGCCACACTCACAGGAAGAGCAGATTCAACACTGAAGGCAGAGCAGACACTGCCATCCTCATCCTCATCTGCTAATGGCTGATTTACTTTAAAACTGCTTATTTGCTGGCCCATGTGCCCAGACTGCTCAGCTGTTCCAGCAACAGAAACACAGTTGCCTTATGCACTTTTGTATCCCGCTGTGGTAAGACCTGATTGCCACAGGAGGATGCAGGAGCAATCAGCATCTGCTCCCATCTCCCTTTCTGTGCCTCCAGCACAGCTCAGCCCAGTCAGTCACCAAGATTTACATAACCAAGGAAGCTGGGTACCTAATTTCTCTTAGACTGCGCACAATTAATTCCCCTGTGGCTCTTCTGGAAAGAAAATCAGATCTAAACAAAGGATAAGTATAGGTGCTTAATTATTGTATGTTTTAAAAGTGACTTAGTTGATTATACCTCATGAGAGATCATGATGAGAATGATGATATATAGGCATTTCAGCTTAGCCATGAGCTCACTGGGCAATGACATGAACAGCAGACCTCACCTTGCTTTCCCCACAGTAAATCAGAATTTAATTGCAGTGAGGTCTTTTTAACATGTTAGAATAAAATTTGTGCACAATCAGATTTAGAAAGTGAGGCTAACAACATCCATACACAATATTTTGTAAAGCTGATGAAATATATCTGACGGAAACTGCTCAATGAGATAACAAAAAAAATTAAAATAAAGTAAAATAAGATCATTTTGGCTTCAAGACAAAACTCAGACAATCCTAAACCTGTTCCCTTTGAAACTACTTTTACCCTTCATTTTAAGTTATATGCTGACACCTAATCTTGCTAAATTTTATTTTAAACATTGTCCCTCAATGCCCTTCTCTTAAACCAAACCAAAGCAAACCAAGTTCTTAAAGCACACCTGCAACTCTTAGGTTGGTCCTAGCAGCTGGTTCCACAGGAAGACGTCCTGGAGGGCTGTAGCTGTGGTGAAAGCTGAGTTTCTTCCAGTGAGAAAACAAAAAGTGATCCACACCAGCTCGGTTTGAAACTGTTCCTGCTCCAGTCTCCTTGAGTTGTGCCACCAGTGAGGTAACAATTCTTCTACCCTTCCGCTTGCCTTCCTGTTGTCAAATATAGCTGAAACGTGACACAGAAGCAGCAAAACTCAGACTTTTCACTCTCCTTGAACACAGGCGTGTAGAGAGACCCAGGAAGTGCATGTCACCACAGGGAGGGCAGCTCCCAGGCTCACTCTGACCAGCCCCATGGGGGTGAGCAGGGAGCAGGCACAGCCCATCCACTCCTTGCCGCAGCTCCAGCACTTCCTTCCCCTCCTGGCTTTCACAGCAAGCCCAGACACAGTGGCTGCACTGCTGCCAGCCTCACACCTGTAAGCCCAGGGGGGTTTGCTTTCTGTTTTCCAGCTCTGCCATAAACATTTACATGCAGCATTTGAAATTACCTGGTTTGTGTTTCTCTTTTCATGCCATGTGCCTCTCTGTGGTCATTGCAAAGCTCTGAAAGAAGAAAATTAGCTCATCAGAAGCCAGAAAAGTTCATGCTTGTAGTTTGAGTAAAATTAAAGCAAACAAATCTTTTTCTGTCCATAAAGTGCAAGGTTTGCTGTAAGGATTCCAGAGAGGAAAAAAATATTTAGAAGATGAGGAAGTTAAGTCAAAAAGACTCAAGTCAAGAAGAGAGGTTATAGGGAAGTCCTGTAACCCCACAGCAGCAGAACCCTTTTTTGTACAGTGGTTTGATGTCTCAGACAACAACCAACAAGCCAGCGGTGTACCAAGAGCCAGCACACAGCCCCAAAACACCCTCAAGGCTTGACCCCAAGAAGCTCCTGAACCCCTCCCCAGCACTCACCTGCAAGGCTGTATGGTGGTTCAGAATGCCAGGTCAGGGATCCTAGTGCCAGCCCTGGCTCATGCTGGTGGGTGGGTGGGAAGGCGTCGGGGCTGGGGCCTCACGTGGCCTCCCCTGACTCACAGGGTGAGCGGTGGCAGCTCCATGTCATCCTCTGGCTACTGAGGTCACACTCCAGGTGTGTGTTCCCATGTCCCCAAGATCTGGGGAAGGTAGCCAAGGGCCAATTCTGCTGGTGTGGAGAGGAGCTGGGCAGCTCCCAGCCTGCCTCAGGCACTGATGGCCCTCAGCAGCCCCAAATAGCCAGGACCCTCACTCCTGCCTGTGACTGCTCCAGCACAGCCCCTGCTCAGGCTGGAGCCCCAGGGCTGCTTGTTTGGCGTCCCCATGACATGAGTGGGGCACTGGGGATGCAGAATCCACTCTGAGGGGAGAGACCTGGGCTTGAGCAGGGACACCACAATGGAGGTTTAGAAGCCCAAGCATGCTGCCTTCATGCTCAGGTCAAGCCAGGGAGGCAGAGGTGGAATGCCTGTACAGCTGTGTCAGTGACAGGAAAAGAAAAGGTGCCCTGCCCTCCACCCCACCTGTCCCCAGCAGCCACTGAGAGTGCTGGCAAAACAAAGCCTCTGGCTCTGCTCATCCTATATCCACTGTAAGCTCATCAGTGCTCCCCTCCAGCCTTTCTCAGCCACCTCTGACACACATCACTTCTCCAGCACAATAGTTATCTGGAGCCACCCCAGGGCTATTTGCTGTTCAGGGCAGCTCTGCTTCACTGGCAGGTGATGGTTTTTGACTCAGCCAGCCTTTAGAAGGCAACATGAGAGAAGGAAAGGAGGGGGCAGACCCCTCCAGTACACCAGAGCAGAAGGCAGCAGACATTGGTCACCTGAAAATGTGTGTGAAGAGTGACAGCCAGGGTCAAAGGAGACTCCCTGGGACATTCCAATGGCACAGTGGCTATTGATTACACAAGGTGTGGTCATGTAAGTCATTTGTCAAATGTTGGTGCCCCAGGAGGGGTTGTATACCCTCCCTCTGCCCTCCTCACTTCTGCATCCTCTGATGCTTCTGGAGAGATTGAGACACAGGTAAAACAAGTTATACTTCATGTAGCAGCTGTGCATGGATCTTTCTTTTCCAGTTTATTTGGAGTTTTTGGTATTTTTTCAGAGTTGGGGTTTTTGGTATTTTTTCAGAGGAGGGAAGGATTGGGTTTTGGGCTTTTTTGTGTTCCCCTACTTTTCTACAAGGGCCTTGTCCCACCTACCCTGACATTTTTAATTACATGTAACACTGAACACTTAGCACAGGTAACCCTCTGTATATGCTGCTGGGAAGAATTTTATCTAATGAATTAGAAACCTTTATCATGTATTCCGTGTGTTTACTTGGCCTTTATTTGGGAACTGTCCTCTGAGAGATTTAGGAGAATGGTGGTTTATTCATTGTATGCTGGGAAAATTGCTTCCAGGAGGAGTTTAAAGAGGTGAGACACAGGCAGAGAAGCTCTTATGCTTGACACTAATTGGGTACAGTGTGTGTATGATTTGTCACACAGGCAGGTTGCATGAGAAATGTAGAAATACTCCAAAGTGAGTGTAGGAGGGGCCCAGTGATGGTACATGGAGTAGTAATTGCTCATTAAGTCATCACATTTCTGACAGATTAAAACATTCCCATGTCACCTCTTGCCCTACCCCGACTTTTATCCAATGCGTTGGTTAAGTTAGTCCCTCCTGTAAATTTACTTAGTTGCTACTTATTTTCCTTTAAATAAAGTCTGCTTCAACAATTGTTGTGAGCCTCGGAAGCACAGGTAACTGCGGGGGGATTATGCCTGTCAGCTGCAATTTGCAGGCTACAGGTAGTTTACAGCTACCTTTCTGGATTTAAACTAAGAGTTTTGATAGAGAAGAAAAAGCAACAAGCAGTGAGTCCAACCCACTCCCTAACCCCAGACCAGTAAGACCCTGTTATGCTGAAATCATAAGAAAGCAGCTGTTTGCCTTTGGCTGGGAGGAACCCTGAGGTTTAGCCTTGAAAGCTTTTGTGGAATCATGAGAGTGGACCATGTCATACCTTACTAAGATCTTCAATTTTTTTCTCATTCTGTACCCTTCCATGAAATTACTTGCCATAATAAATAATTCATTTTATTAGTATTTAAATTAACCCAGCAAAATTTTTGCTAAAGACAGTTAAATTTAAGAACTAGGCCTGTTTGAGCAGGCTAAATCAAAGGCCAGGATGTATCAGTCACTTCCTGGAGTATTACTGACCTCCTCAGGCACTGTTATCAACAGCTCATCAGGCTGAAGAGTGAGTGATTCCAGTACTGAGACAAGCACAAGATCCCCTCCCTTACTGGCTACAGGTAATGATGGAAATGTTCCCTCATTATGGGAGCTCCCCTTTATTACGGTCAGCACATTGCAGGCTCACAAATGGGCTCTGAGGGATGCAGCTCTGCAAGACAGGGGTGAATGGCCTCAGGGGCATTGGCTGCTGGTCCAATTTAGCTACAAGAGCAGTTTTCCAGTTACAGTCTGGCTGCTGAAGCCAAGGCCCATCAACAGGATAGATAGTGCAGCCCCAACACAAAGCACAAGGCCATAAAGAGCAGGCTGCTGGCTGCCAGAGAAGTAGGGAACAGTGAGCTGTCCTCAGCCCCCAGCCTGGCTGAGCCAAATGCTGCAGCAAGCACAGAGATCAGCATGTAGTCTGAGGATACTTTCCCCACCCACTGCCCTGACTGGAGAACTGCTTCCAGGAGCAACCTGCGAAAAAACCTGCTCTCAGTATCTACTCCTCTCTTCTTCCCAGTTCTCCCAGTTCCCTGGGGTCCCTTCTCATCTGGTCTTCTGGTCTAGCAATAAAGCTGGAAGTGCCTCACGGAAGCAGAGCCACAGGCAGGAGAGCACACATGGTCCCTGGGAAGCACAAAGAGCCCAAGGGACAATTCCCTGCTTCAGCTGATCCTCCCTCTTGATCAAAGCCCTTTTCCTCAGCGCTTTGAAGTACACAGGCAATGCCAAGGATTTCGATATTTAATCCAGACATTTTGTGAGATGGGTTGGGTCCTAGAACCCATTTTGTAACCCTCTGAGCAAGGCAGGCTGAGACTTGTCCCCCCACCGCGATGTCAGCAGTGTGCTTGCCAAGAGTTGGCAAGGCCAGGTAGCAGAAAAGCCCACAGCGATAACGAGGCACAGGTTGGTTACCTGGTGGGGTTACCTGTTGACATAGGGGCAACACAGAGAGAGTTATAGAGAAGGGCTGGAGCTAGGCCAGCAGCTCTGTGCAGCACTGAGCAAACTAGCTGGAGAATCCCCCAGCCAAGGCAAACCTCAGATCTACCACAGGTCTGACTTTGAACTCAGCAGGACTCAGTTTGATCTATCTGTTGTTTCCCCAGGATATTATTCTCAAACTTTTGATTTAGGACATACCAGTGATAATGCTCTCCCCCCCAAAAAAAGGGTTCTGTTGACTACTGGCTTCACATTTCTGTGATATGAAAACACACAGGCTGTGTCAGACTGCAGAGAAAGATGGATGGGGAAGGTGAGTGGAAAGGTGAGCTCATGGTACATCCATCCTAAAGCTTTTATGTGCTCTAGGGCCAAGTCACAGATCCTCACACTCTACAGATCTCACAGCAGTACTGCTGGCAGCTTTTGGAAATTGTATGGAAAATCTCAGTGAATCTGGAGCCCTCCCATACTCCTGTGACCTTCCCATCTCACTGACCTGGGGAGAAGTAGTAATACCAGGCTGGCAGGGCCAATCTTCTCTTTGTGAGACAACTACTCGAGTGACATCCACTGCTGTCAGTGCCTTGGCATCAGGATGTAAGCAGACACCATCTTCTGGGATCTTTAAAATTCAGCCTTGCAAAGCTCTTAGGGTCAAAGTGCAACTCTCCCTCAACAACTCAGCTGTGTCCTAACATGCTCCTCTGTCCAGATCACCTCAACTCACTGAATTATCAGGTTCAATCTCCTGCAACATAAAGGGGATGAAGATACATTTTACTTTAAAATCATTTCCTAAAATCAAAGCTCTGCTTGCAGTAAGCACTGAGAGAGCCCAAAGCACATTTATTAAAAGCTAGAACTATTTGAAGAGTCTGGTCCAATCCATTAATCTTAAAATATGTGCTTTGGATCAGACTACAACTTTTTTGGGCTATGCAAAGCTTGAATCAAGCTCTAGCGCCCTCTTCTGCTGACACCACACAAAGGGTGATGCCAACACACCTTGTCTCCCACCCAGGATCAAAACACTGCATGCTCATTCCCAAACCTCAGAGCCTCTAATGAGGACTGGTGCACTGCTCCAGATGAGGCCTGGCTGCCTGTTCAGCAGGTAGTGGGGATTACAAGCCCATTGTGTGTCATTTGAGAGTGCAAACCCTTCTCAAGCTACTGTCTGGCTCAGGCTCTCTAGGTCAATTCTGGCACCTTCTCAAGGGGCTTCAAACCAGCTTCTCTGCAGCTCAGGCTCTGGGAAAAGGTCTCACACCACCAAAAGGTCTCTGCTGACCACAAGCAGAGGACCCAGGCCTCTCAGGACATGAAGACAGCATGCTGGGAGGACATAGAGGACACTGCCATCTCCTGCTACATTAAATGTGTGGTGGGAAGAACAGCACCACTAACACGCCACATAAATCAGTCTTCTAAATTAGAATACACAAATCCACTCCAGAAAAGTTTAATGTAGATTCCTGGGGCATCATATTCTGAAAATAAACAACCAAAAACCAAAATACAGTACAAAGAAAAAAAAGGCAAACAGAATTCCCCAGTATTTAAAATAATGAAATGTATCAAAGCTCAATCTATTACAAGGCTGCACACCACAGCAGCTGCTGGAAGAAGCAGTACCAGCCTGAGGACCAGGAGGCTTCTCCACCTCCCAGAGATAACCTGGAATTAGCAGCACCAGAAAGCCTGGTTCCTGAGGGAACTTGTAAGACTCCTTGAAAGAAAAAGGGCAGAACTCTGTACTACAGTGAGCTCCCCAGCATCCCTGCTGGGACATGAACTGTGAACTGTGCTGAAGCTGTGTGAGAGCACATATCCTGGGACAAGTGGTACCTTCCGGCAGATCCCACCAACAGGTGGCTAAACCTACTGCTTTGTGAAATCCTGGTATCAGAGGAAAAAGAGCCATTACAACAGCCAGTCAGGAGACCAGGAAGGGATTTGAGGCACACCACACTGTTGATGGGAACAGAAACAAGCAATGTTTTCTGGGAATGTAGCTGGGAACAGAACAAGCAATGTAGCTGGGAACAGAAACAAGCAGTGGATCTCCAGTTAAGAGGTCAGCCTAGTACAGCCCCAGCCACAGGGATGTCTGTGGTACCCTGTCTCCCATTCAGTCTTTGGGTTGAACAACTCTAGCACAATTTAGGCAAGAACCTCTTGTGGTCTCTGCCTCACACCCCTCCCATCCAAAGCAGGGAAGCAGGGCCAATATCAAAATCAGATCAGTTCAGTTCGGGTAAGTACTAAGTTATCTCCAAGGATGGAGATCTCAAGACCCCACTCCAGCACATCCACAGTAAGCAGTGCATGGGCCATGGCAGTACTTTTGATGTACCCACCTGGGCTACAGAGCAGCCACCTTGGAGCCAAGAGAGAGCTACTTTCCCTCCATCTATCAATGTAGCATGACAGCACTCTAATTTGGTATCAGCCCTACACCTAAGTGCAGTGATCCACGGCCGTTCCACTCCACTGCAGGGCTGTTACAAAGCACTTATTTCCACAGGTACTATGCTCCAAAAGCAGCCAAGCCTCCCTGATGTGCAGCCCAACCTGACAGTAACCACTACAAGCGCTGAGGGAAAGGCTGGAGAAACACTTAAACAATAGAAAACACAGAGATTCCTATGGAGAACAAAACTGTGAGCTTCGAGGAAGACCTATGTCAACAAGGAACCAGCTGATGTCAGACAGCTTCAAAAATATAATGAACATAAGTAACCCAGGTGCTTAGTAAACACTGCAGGCATGACACTGCCCTCATGTAAAAGCTAAGATTATAGCTGGAAAATATACCAAGACATTTGAAGCTTGCTGGGAAGCAATAAAACCTTTGCTGAGATCAACTCCATGGACTCCCCAACAAACGCTAAAATATGAGCAGTGTATCTGCAGATCTAGATGCCCACTGGAAAAACTGAGATAAACAGAGGAGTGGTGGTAAGGGCTGAGAGACTTCCTTCTCCTTGCCACTTGCCTCGCAGAGAGGAGGATAAGCACCTCTTCCCGGGTGCTGGCAAAGGGCCCTCTCCTGTGGCATGTGCACCACACCAAGTGAGCCTGCTGTCCCAACACTGCCCTGACATGTGCACATGTGAAGGCTGAGACACCCTCCAGACCATAGGGATCACCAGATGTTCTGCTGTGATCCCAGTAGGAGCATAAAGCACCCCAAAGGCTGGTCAGGTGCCTCCAGGAGCTGACAACAGCCTGGCCCGCGGCCCCTGTGGCACAGCCCCCACGCGTGGGGAGGAACGTGTGCCCAAACCCCGTGGGTCAGGCAGATGGAAGGGCAGGCTCTGGACATCCAGGACGGTGGCAGGGAGCCGGGCATCCCGCGGCCCGGCCCCAGGCAGGCAGGCAGAGAGCAGGCAGGGCAGGAGCACAGCGGTTTATTGGCAACACGAGCAGAGGCGGCGGCGGTGGCGGCGGGCCCCGAGCGGAGTGTGGGGCGTCGGTGCTCCGGCGGCGGGGGCCGGGGCCGCCCCGGGCCTATGTCAGCGTCTCCCCCTTGGTGACCTACGGGAAAAGGAAAGGCCTCAGCCAGGGCCGCCCCGGGCCCGGCCCGCACCCAGCTAACCGCCCCGCTGCTCACCCGGGCCTCGATGTACTCGATCCTCCGCTCCAGCGCCGTCAGCTTCTCGTTCAGGGTGGCCAGCCGGGACCGGCACGACATGTCTGCGGGGAGGCGGCAGTGAGACACGGCGGGCCCCCTCACGGCCCGGCCCGGCCCGCCCGCAGCCCCCACCGCCGCCCCGCGCCCTCACCGAAGGAGTTGAGGAAGTCCGCGATCTTCTTGATGGAGCTGGTGATCACCTCGATGTACTCGCGGTTGGCCCAGTCCTGGTGGATCTCCCGCTGTACCGGGTCCTCCTGCACCGACATGGCCGCCGCCGCCGCCGCGCCTGCGCGGGACCAGCGCCCCGCCCGCCCGCCCGCCGCCTCAGGGCCGCACCGCCTCAGGGCCGGGCCTGGCCCCGCCGCGCTCCTCGCTGCCGTCCGTGTCGCTGCCGCTCGCCTCCTGCGGGACACACCGCCGTCAGTGCTGCAGCGCCATCCCCGCCCTCCCCCGCCTTCGGGAGGCGCAGCCCGGCGGCCCCTGAAATACCTCCTCAGCGGGACCCTCCGCCGAGTCCTCTTCGTCCTCCTCGTCCTCATCAGAGCCCCTCTCCTCGGAAGCCTGAGTCAGAATCTCTTCTCCCTACGTTGAATGGGAAAGACCTGTACTGAGTGTATGTGATGTGGCCAAAGCATCCCAGGGTGGGATGGAAGAAAAGGGCATTTTGTTGCCTTCTTAAATAAAAAGTTTTAGAGGAAAAAAAAAAATTGAAGTTTTAACTGTCCTGCTTCTACAGTGAAAGATGAAGAGCCAGAACTGGCTTCTTTTAAAGCCACACATGAAAGTGTTTGAAGCTGTTCAAGTGCCCTTTATCTCTTCCTTCTTGTGCATGTACAAAGAATCTTCTGTACCTGTTCATTACAATCAAACATGACCCCTCAGTGCAAGAACCTAGAGATGCAGATCCTTAATCTTGAAATAAAATGCTTCTTTCTCCTGCACTGTTAGTACAAACCATTACTGTACTACAGTCACACTGAATTTGGCCTTTTAGCTATACCCACACCCAAGGGGAGGAGAGTTACAGTTACCTGGACAACATGAGCATTGTCCTCTCCCAGATTTTAATTGCCCCAGGTAGGGCAGTGATTCTCACCTGAAGATCCCGATTTTTGAGGATGCCGACCCAGAAGGCCTCCTGGCAGTGGTTGAATGCCAGCATTGCCTTCACTCGGTACACAAATTGTTCCAGGGACTTCTTCAACAAAGGCACATGGTTGGTCAGTCCAATGTCTTGATGAATCTATGAAACAGTAAAATGTGATGAGGACTGATTCTTGCCTGAGCATTCTGGCTGTTTAAAAGCCATCTATTACCAGGTGGGATGGACATGATCTCCACAGAACTTGCCCAGATTACATCACTTTTTGGTCAAATTATAGCTATTGTTAAAAAATAAAGCTCAGATCAGTATTTTGTCTAAAATGATCCCTTGCAACAATCCAAACATCTATATTCACCCTGATTAAAAAAGAAACCTCAGTTTCTGTCATGAGCTCTAGAGAGAGACTAGTAACTACTGTCTGAATTCCCAAACCCAGGAAAGAAAATGAGAAAGGTGTTGAATATACCACTTCCACAATTTTTTTCTTGCTCAGTGCCTCATCCAATTCCTTTACATGGAATGTGTGTTCACTCTAATTTCCAAAGCCAGCTTCTCTGGACCAAAGAAGCACTGGCTTTTGGAGAACTAGGGCAGGAGGGAACAGATGGAGTTGCTGTAAGCAAAAACCACCAGAGGAAGGGCAGCTATGCCAGGTATCATATGAGATTTAGCTCTGGGTGAGCATCTCCTCCTGCTAGGCTCCAATCTGCAGTACAGAACAGTCATTGCTAAACCAGAAAATCTGTCAACCTGCCAGAACCTGCACAATTATTTTGTACATAAGTATTTTCTCTTTCATGAAAATACTTTGTAATCTTCTGGAACTAAGACGCTCTCATTAGCTATACTCTGAATTCAGGTCACCTGCATTTCTTGGAAGAGTTCTACATGTCTGGGCAGAGGGACACTGCTTTCCTTCAAGTTCTGCCAGCAGGCAATGGGGTAACTGATTACCAACAGAAAGCTGTTCTCTAGCCTGTGTAATAACAGGCAGGACCTAGCAATCATCAGCACTAATCAGAACCAAATCAACAAAACCCTTACTAATGACACAATCAACACTCACAGTGTTCCCTGGGCCCTGGAACCTGCCCAACTGTTTGCAGGCAGTTTGAAGATTCAACAAAGCACTGGCAAAAATCTGTCTCCAGAAACTGTCCTTGCACCCAGGGTTAGATACATAAACAGAAGAGAGGCTTGGTATGAAAGAGGAAATTACAAATACTTAGGAAATGATAGGTGAAACTGATTGCGTTCGCCTGCTGTGTAATGCTCTTTGAAGACACATGTATTGCGGGAGAATGACAAAATCTGAGGTTGCACTGCACCAGGGTCAGCAAGCATCCATGAGGTTTGTAATAAAGTGAAATCAAGGTTGGTTTAACACATGTTGGTGTCAACTCCTCTTCAAACAAGTATGGAGCATTCATTGCATACATTTACTTGCCCCAGATTCAGTTTCTGCCTTCTCATTCTTGCAAAATAGTTTGGCACAGAGATCTAGTCAGATTGCAGCAGGCACCAGAGCAGTGGTAGAACATGGGTGTTCACTAATTGCAGCTCTGTGCTAACAAGGGACTATGAGACACAGCACTTGAAAATCATCAAGTGCAAAGACAAACATGATGTGAAAAGCTGCAATGCTGTTATCCTGCTTACAAGGTGAATTGTGAGTTTAGAGTGGGTATGAGTATTTCACTTTCAAGCACGACTTGTTAGCATTGTCAGGGTTTGTGCCAGCTTCTAATTCTCACCCTGTGCTGAGAGTTGCAACAGCATGTTCTGATCTTCAGCTAAATTTCTCTGCTCCTGATGCCAGCTCTGGCTTAAGTAGGTAGCAGATCTGGCTTAGCTCTCCCTTCAACTACTTTGGCAAAGCTCCCTTCTTAGACAAGTGTCTGTAAATCTTTAGGAGCTGGGAACAGATCAGCACACATGAAGTTCTGTCTTCTCCTGACTGACTGTCTCTTGCAACAAGCACTATCTGTCCACACTGTAAGCAAAGTGCTAATTCTCTCCCTCCCTGCTGCCCCAAGGCTCCTACAGAGACAGGCGGACTTACCACCCTCGCCCTTCCTTCTCCCTTTGCCCTTACCAACATAAGAACATAAAAGCCATCTCAAGAGGACTTTGATCAGGGCTTTTCCCCATCCACCTCTTGTTGCTGACTCTTCTGACTCACAAGACTGTTCATCTTTGGCAAAGCTTCTTTCCTATATTACCAATCTGGCATCTGTACTTTGTTCAAGGTCTCTAAGGTCTTAGCTTGCGTCCTCAGAAACACCCCCTTACAGATGCCAACAAACAAAGATGTCCAAAGCTCTGTCCTAAAAAATATTACGCCAACCTGATCTGACATCCAAGTCAGCCATTTCCAGAATAAATGCTACAACTTTTGGGCCATTAAACAAGGCTACTTCACCTTCTCTCAGAGTTTTTGCTTGTACAGGCTCTGCTGGAAGCATGCAAGTAGAGCCTGCCTATGCCCTGGAAAAGTAGTGGAAGGGAAACAACACCATTCTTAGGACAGGAGTTTGTGCTGCAGCTGGAACAGATCTTACCTTGGAATGGCCACACATGTGATGAAGTTGTCTGGTACTCAGCTGCAAGGTTTTCAGCAAACTCTGCACATCATCCTACAATAAATAAGTAGACCAGCAAATCATTCTCAAAGGACCTTTCCATAAGGGAAACAATATTAAAACAGCATTAGTCCTAGCAATCCTTTCAAAGGGTTATGGGATAGAGGTAAGATATGTGTATGTAGGAAGTATCAGTCATGCAACTGGCTGCAGCCAGTTCTTGTCCCCAGGATTACCGTGTGCTTTTTAAAGCTGTGGTCCAGGAGAGGCATGGCAAGCTTCAGAAATGCTTCTACAAAGAGGCGGCCGTACTAGAAAAGAGTGATAAATATATCAGAAAGCAAATTTAAACTCCTTCTCAAAGAACCATCACAGTCAGATGAGATAATGATACATTCTTCTAAGCTACCCCAGAGACTGTTCTTGCTTAGAAAAAGATTATATTCATGTGAAGGCTGTAGTGGAATATACAGGATCAGTAAAGGGTCCCCCTTTAATCACTGCAAAGAGAGGCTAGAAGGACAAGGTCTCATCATTGTACACATCCCTGGTTTTATCCACAAGGCATCTGAGAACAAAACTGAACTAAATGAAACATGTTAGAATCACTATACATATATATGTATAGCAAGGTATAAGGAACACAGTATCTGCTTCTTCCAGAGAATCTAGTAACCACTACACTGCCCTGAAGGCAATGATTCAAGAAAGCTGCTACTTAAACTCTTTCTCCAGTTATTTTGAACTCTTGCTTACCTTCAGGCAGATACTGAGTACAGGCCTGCTGTCAAATACCTACATGGACAAGGAAAAAAGAGTCAGATCAGTCTACAAGTCTAAAGAAAACCATGCAAGCACAACTAAAAACAGCCCTTCATGGCACACCCTCGTGAAGGTGTGAACGCTGCTCTAAGGCAACATCCATTCTCAAGTTTCAGCAGGGAACACCACATAAGCACATGAACTGTAGTGGAAGGTGGAAGCACTTGGCAGGATTACTGTTTGGGAGTCTAAGGTTCACCTTTGCAGATGGCACAAAATTATCTCAATGAGTCTAAAGTTCTTAACAGTTTGGGACCCAAGAGACCCAAGCCCAGCTGATGGGCAAGTAACCATATAATGGACAAAGCAAAACTGAGATGGGCAAAATAACACAAAGGTACCCTGGTGCTGCCATGGACTAAATTGAACTGTGGACAAAAGTGAACTAAACAGTCCAACTCTACCCTTTGTGCTCTCAAAAGGCACCCGGAGCACAGGTAGGGCCTCCAGTGAATGCTACTGTATAAAAAAAAAACCTGGAATTGAAAAACCTAGGCTTGCCAATTATCACTTCAGATATATAAAAATAAACAGTGATGATCATCCAAAGAAAGGGGAAAAGTGCAGCTGTACCTATCACTTTGTACCCCAAACAGCATCACACTCACAGACACTGAATGAACCTGCTCCAAAACTGACAGGAAGGAATATTCCATCCATTGGGACCAGGCACAGATTATAACTGGCTTTATTTACCATCTTCAGGTTGTTCCACTAGTGAGTCACACTTCACATTTTTCCCCAATGCTCATGAGTCTGGGCACACCAAGCTTTGCTGGAATTTGAAGGTAAAGGCAGAACAACAACCAGAACCTCACCTTGACCAAGTTAACGAGGATGTGGAAATTCCGCACAGCAATGTTCCAGCGCAGCAGCTTCTCCAGCTGCACCTATGGGATGCAAGGGGACAATAACTCAAGATGGTGCATTTCCTCTCACCTTGCTGGAGGTGCTTTCAGCATTTGCTGCATCCAAAGCATTGTTGTTGTTGTTGAAGACAGAGGAACAAAGCTTCACCACAAGCATATTTATCACAGCAGAAACACTTCATGACAATTCCAGCCTGATCAGTGGCTTAAAGTGCTAGGAGTTAATTCACTTCCTTGCTCTCAAAGCAGCTCTCTGTTGCAAAATAATGTTGTGCTCCCACACAGGTATGCAGACCAACTGCACATTTTAGTATTTTGCTGATTAATGCTTATTTTCTGGTAACAGCTTCTGCTGGATTTACTAGATTTTTGACATGGTACAAATCAGGAAAAAAAGATGCTACTTATATGTTACCCTGTATATCAATGTTGGCTGATGAATGAAGGTGTCTGTATTTCCTAGTCAAAGTTCAGAAGTAAATTCCTTTCCAATTAATACATCTTTATTGTACTGTCCAGTTTAACTTTTCTTCCCCTCAAAGAGTCTAGTGCATTTATTTTCCTACCTCACTTGAGTCTGATGGTTTCCCAGCTGGGATGCTTTTCACTGAACTCTCCAGCTGAGCCATCATTACTCTGAAGAAAACTGGGAATGTCTGCCTGTGGAGAAAATGAACAAACAAAGTTAGCTCTGAGCATTCTGGTAGCCTGTTTGTCACCAGAATGATGCGGAAAACTAGAGGTTACCCAGCTGGGCATCCTTCTTAGAGGAAATCACAGGAGATTGGCTCTAGGACTCACAAACTTGTCTAGCCCAGCCCAATTGTCCCAACAGATGGAGACTCCTTGGAAGTCACTACCACTTTCTCAGCATGAACCACACTTATAGCCCTGGAAGTGCACAGTGAAAGGTTTGCAGCTCTCAGCCTAAGATGATTTTGGAAGTTTCAGAGTGCAGGAGCTTTGGTCATCCCTGTTTCCAAATTCCTGTGCCAGGGGCAGAAGCTCTGTGAGTGTGTTTTTGCACACTGCATACGAGCCCAGATTTCCTACAGCCACCCCACGCCTCTGAGGCTGACTTTGAGAGTGCTTTGTACCACCACAGTAGCACAGAAAGAGACAACACACCTGATGACAGACAGCAGTTCATTCTCCAGTTAAAATAGCTCACAGCAATAAACTCAATGTCATTTTAAGTACAGGACATTCCACTTTGGCAGAAAGCTACCATGTGCTACCCTGTTGCATAGTGCCAAAACAATGTTTACAAGTGTCCAGAGTAGCTACCACAGTATCAACGTGAAACCACAATGGACCACTAAATAAGAAAACAAAACATTTAAAAGCAGAAATTGCCATTATACATATAATAGAATCCCAAGTTTCTATTGCTATTGTTAATTACCTGCTTAGTGTAGGATAAGTAGAAGAACATCCATCTTTGGCAGAGTTCATCAGTTCAGAAACACCAACACTGGAGATTTCCTCTATGGCTTTCAGGATGTTATCTGTGTGCTCCAGGTAGACACTAAATCCAAAACCAGCATTGTTGATCAGTAGATATTAAGCAGAATAACACAAGAAGGTCTTGAATGCTACCTAACCTCCAGCATGTGGCCTCAAACTGCCAAGCTCTTCCCTGCCAAAGGAAATTACATGCACAAACCCCAAAGCAATACTTAGAACTGTCTCAGTGATGTCAGTAAAAGCTACCATGATCTGAAACATACATGGATTCAGTATTTCCTCATTCTTGTATTTTGGAAGGACAGGCTGGGAAGAGGATGAAATGGAATTGACCTTTATGAGGGAGAACACCCAACCAGTATGGGTGGCATTGAAATGGATGTCTGCTATAGGCCACCTGGATCAGGAACAGGCCAAAAAAGCATTCTTCAGACAGCCAGGAGTATCCCCATATTGCAGGCTCTGATCCTCATGGGGGACTAACCACCATGATTCCCTGCAGGAAGAACAGCCCAGCAGGCCACAGGCAATCCAGGAGTCTCCTGGAGGGCATTGATGAGAACTTCCTGACAAGTGACAGAGGACCTGATGAGGAAAGGTGCTCAGCTTGACCTCACACTTCAAACAAAGAGAGAAATTATGCTTTAGAAACAGTGTAGAAACAGGGCTTTAAGCCAAGCTGTGAAACCATGAGGGTTATGATTCAGAGGGGGCATTCCTCTGCAGCAACAGTAATCATTAGAAAAAGAGTGTCTTGGCATGCCTGAGGGAATGGCTTGAGCCTTACCAGAGCAGGGTGTGCAGGGCACTGTTGAACTGGCTGCCCTTCTCTCGCTCTCCACTGGGCTTCAACCAGGACTGGCAGAGGAATTGCTTGGCTAGCGAAGCTGGGAAACATAAGGAATAACTTAATGAAAGAAGAATCAAAAAACATTTTCTTCTTCCATATAGAATCAGGATGTTCACATGATTTTTTGAAAGATCACAATCTCACTACCTCTCACGTGCCTGAGCTTTCTAAGTCAGAATGCATTGTCCCTAAAAAGCTGAAAGGGCCCAAGGACTCATATTGTGATAACAAAATATGTGCACATCCAGCATGTTCCTGGTCTGGAATACCTGTTCACATCAGAACCATAATCCACCTCTAGCCATTTCTGCCTGACAAATTTACATTAAACCTTATTTGTTTGGTAGCTCCTACAGTGTGCCATGTGTTTGTTTTTAATTAGGCCATATGCAACCCTTAGGGTATCCTTTTCTAGAAATGGAATTCCAATAACAAGTGACTTGGCCTTTTGGCCACTATACAAATAAATGTGAAAAGACAAGTTTAAAGTTTACAAATTTCTGACATCACAACTGCTAACAAACCTACTTGTCTCTTGCAACAATGTTTAAAATCATGAAATGATTAGTTAAAATAGGTTTTTAACCTGCCACACTCAGTCAACAGTTCTCCCATTGTGGGACTGTTTTAATACTAAAATAGTCTCAAAGGAGGGAATTTACAATTCTGCGTGGCTATGGGGGGGCTAGAGAAGGACAAATTCTATAGGTGTCTTAGTATGACAAGGAATGGCTGAGAGAGGCAACTGACTGGACTCTTTATTTCAGTGTGTGCTGAAGTGGAGACCAAGTAGTTTTCTTGTATATTCCCTATTGTCTGACCCTTACCTGCTGTTTATCATACATAATGGGTCCTAATTCATGAGAGGAACTTTAATTGAAAACATTTGTGGCATGGATTAAGAATTTACAAGTTTTCCTCTCTGTGCCCTGGAGTAACAGCTGTTATTTGCAGCTCATTTCCATAAATTTTGGAAATGAGCTGTCACAGATATCTGTACTTACAGAAGGAAGTTACAGCAGATTAAGCATATGATCAATCACCTCCATAACCAGTGATTAAAATGGTTCCAATATTGAATAACAGGTTTGTGCTTAGATCTTTTTTAAAAGTTGTGAAGCTCTGATTTTTAAAAACACCAGCTGAGAGAGCTGGAGTCTGCCTATCTGCATGTGACTGAGACACAGCAGAACAAATACCAAAGAGGTTCCAATATATTTAGAGCTGCTCCCTTTATTAATGGCTAGGACTGTTCACCCAGTGAGACTACCAGGATGTGAAAGGGAAATCTGCCCTTAAAAGGCAAAAGACCACACAAAAATTCATCTGAGATGAGTGACTCTTCACACATTACCCATTTTCTCCTTCTTCCAGCCAGAAATGGGCTTCTCAGCAACTACAATCAGGAGCTGAGTGAGGATGTAGGCACAGTGGAAGCTGGGAACACTCTGCTGGAAATTCAGGAGGTACTGGAAACTCTCACTGGAGATGACAGGAAAGAGAGAAGGTAAAAAGACTGTAGGCAGGGTAATCTCTCAGACACACATAAATAAAAATGAAGCATTAGAGCATCTCAGATCCAAGGTCTCCCTATCCCAGTGTTTTGTCTCTCTCAGTGCCCTTCTGAAGAAGGGGTGGTCAGCCACTAACATGTAAGAATTCAGTCACTGAGAAACTTCCCACAAGCCCCAGCCAATCTAAGTCTAGCAAGAGCTTAATATACTGCTTTTGCCTAGTATACCTGTAAGCAACTTAACTCTCCAGAACACAGTCATTCCTTCTGTGAATCCTACTAATCTACTTTTCTCAAAGAGCATACAAACAAATCAGATCCACAGATTCATGCATATTTTACACTTTGTATTTTTTACTCCTCTTCATAAGGTTTGACTACACTGCCATTCAATTAAATACAAAGCTGTTTGAAATGTGTGTGGTCTCTGTGAGAACTCCCAAACACACATTTACCCATAATATCTACCCAAAATGGGGAAAATTCCTTGAAAGTTGTCCATGTCAAACCTTGTGAAATACTGATTATACCTTATCAGTTCCTCAAGAAGAAGAAACTCTGTCTCTCCTGGCTTTAGCCTGTCTGCAAGCACCTGGAGAGCTGACCTCAGCAAATCAGTATTTTCAGGCTGAGAAAAACCATTCCTGAGGGGGGAAAAATCCAGTTCATCATCAGACTAGAAGAAAAGAGGTATCAGATACAAATGCATATCTAAGCATAGTTTGCAAGATGAAAAATAGAGAAGCTGGATACTCAAGAAGAGTCCTGCAATATGGAAATTATAAAGGCACACAAAAAAGTGAAAACTCAACAGGAATGGAAAGCCTTGAGCACAAACAATATTAACTTTTCAGTTAGCCTGTAGATCTAGCTTGGTGAGGAGAGGCCATTTTCCCTAAGTGGAGGTCCATATATACTAAGCCAATGCTATGCAGACCTGAAAAAGAGGATGTATAATGACAGTTGCTGTGCAAATGCAGTTATCATGGCTGGTCACCTCTTGAACAACAGGCAGGAGCCTAACAGGGTGGGGGAAATTGTAGAGATCTTCATATTTCTTTGAACTCCCAATGTCTGTGAGGATATATGTAGTAGAAATGCTCAAATACATATAATTTCTAATTCTATAGACTGAACATGGGGACTTGATAATGGCAATGCTCAAGTGCACCTGTAACACACAGGTTAATTAACAATTGGTAATATAAGAGGCCTTGACTCATTATATGTAAAAGGAGCTGTAATTTGTTGAATTTTACTGGCTGGACAGCTCACCCCAATATATCTGCCTGACCTACAGCAAAACAGAATTATTTTACACTGGACAGCATAACTGATCTTGAGCTGCCTGTTACAACATGGACCAGGTTCGTAGATTTACAATATAGAGGGGCTCAGGAACAAGCAACATTCACACTGGCTAAAGAGAAAATGACAAATCTGGGAATAGTCAGGACTGTGGGCCTTGAGGTTCCAGTAGAAGCCAACAGGAGAGGCAGACCTCAGACCTCCCTTTTTATGCAGTTGCTACTGTTTATGAAGTACAACAAAGGTAAAATGCTTTCCTCACGCAAATCTAAATTGGGGTTTAGAAAGAAACTTTTATGATACTATCCTGGATTATATAAGCAGATGCAGAAGTCTGCAGGCTGCACAAGCATTTCTGAGTTGGACATTCATGAATCCACTTTGAATGCATCAGCAGCACTGCCTCTTGGCCAATGAAAGACATTAATCCTTTCCCACTGGCAAAAGAAATTCTTCCATCACTCAGGATTCAAGCAGTAATAATTTTAGCAAAGGATGAGGGGAAGGAAATGGGAAAGGATTGATAAGAAATTCCAAGATCCCTAGGCAGAATGGAAGTTGCAAAGTGCCAGTATGCCTCTTATATGCTGGTCTTGACCCAAAAGCCCATTGGCTAAATTCTATCCACTTCAGTGCTTCATCACCTACAGCTTTAGCACAGCTCAGAATCAGGCAATGAAGCCAGGCTTAACTAAGAAGTTTTTAGAGTCTCCACCCACTACAGCAGGTTGTTTTACATGGCTCACAGGCCTTTGGCAGGGTACAAACACTTTAAAGAAACAAGAAGAGGAAGCAATAACTGGGCTTTCCTTATACAAGTACTTTACTTTTAAACTCACCAAGCAAATAAGGAGCGAAAAGTTAGTAGCAGCTGTTGGTAGCAAGAGGACATCAGCTGATGCTCCTGGATGTTCACTCCTGATTCATCTTCTGCACCCTGATTTTGTACAGCTTCCTTTAATACAGAACAAATGATTTATTAAACCCTATTCCAAAGGAAGATAATGGCCCAAGAATCCATTTCCATAAATTCCACATTTAGAAAACCAGAACACAGTGTGACTCTTTTTCCCCCAAAAATGAAAAATGTCTTTACAGGAGACAAAATTCAATAGCTTTTGGTCAAAATTGCTGCCCACTGACCTGGAAGTAGTTGTGCATGTTCTCCATGTGCTTACACATTGGCTTTAGTAGATCAACTACATGCATAGCAACTTCCTTGGGGGATCTCTGACACAGATGGGAAAAGCCAATATCCTTGTTGCCTCTTTCCTGCAGCAAATCCAAAAGATTAAAGTTGCTTCATCAGCCCTTCTTGAGAATAATTGCTACATCATAGATTGCTGCCAAGCAGTGCAATTCCTGATGTCATGCAGGGTCAGGTAGGGTCACAGGGTAGCAAAGTTGGCTTCTGCTGAATAAGCACCACCAACTCAGACAAGTGGATAACATTTGACTAAAACTGATGTGACACTCAGCTCTCTTAGGTTGGAAAAGATTTTTAAGATCAGAGAATCCAACCCTTAACTCAAACACTAAGAGAAGGCAGTCTCTGCATGTGGGAATTAAGATGGGTAGAAAAAAAAGAAGAAAGAACAATGAATATTATGGAGCCCATCAGGTTGCAGTGAATTTCTCAGTTTAATGCAGTGGGACATGCATTTACTTTTCACCTAAGGGCATCAGCAAGGAGTCCCTGTACTCAGGAGGGGTTTCTAAAGCAGAAAAAGCAGAGACATGGATGCAGCAGCTTCTGCTGGCTGCTGAAGCCATCTGGCCTGACTAACCTGGGCTGCTTCTTGAACAACAGCATAGCCAGTCTTCCCAGGGAGGGCTAGGAAAAGGGTCATTAGAGTTTTGAGGCTACAAGAGTCCCTGAGTTAAATACCCTTTCCTGAGACATGCAGAGAACCAGATGCTGCAAACACTTCAAGTAAGAGCAGTGTACACGTCTCTTTTGAAAGAGCAAGTGCTGCTCTGACCCACAGCTGGGTGTCACACTTCCATTCAACTGTTAAATGAAAATAATTCTGAAAACCATTTCTCGGGAAAGACTGATGTGCTCTGATGTGCTCTGCCTCAGCCCAAGCCTGGACCCATTGCCTGCTGTACTTGCCTTTGGAAAGGGCACCCTCCTTGTGGAGCCCAAGGGCAGCACATGTTCCAGCTTCCAGCACAGATCATCCAGAAGGAAGCAAAGCTCAGCAGGCCCCAGCTGCACAACTTCACGAGCCTGCAATTAAAAGAACAGTCAATCCCAGGACCCAGCTGTAACTGTAGTGCCTCCAAAGCTCAAGTTCACCCCCTCTGTTTCCAGTTATGCCTCCTGGATTAGTTAACCTCAGGAGGGACTTATTTGGTAGATGCTTGGTTTTATGGCTCCCCCACAGCAGGTATGGGACACTAGTTCTGGTTACTCTAAGTACAAAGCCATCCTGATGCTCTAAACATAGCTGAGGCAATGTCAGTACAACTTAACTACTGAGAAACAACAGATTCAGATACTTTGACATTGAAAATAAGCTCCTAAGGATAAAAAGAGGTTTTAAGCCCAGACAGTCACAAAATTCACCAACTGAATAATGGTCAAGAAGTAATTTGAAATAATGCCACATAGTCCAAGAGACTTGTCAAACAGTCTTCCAGTTGGTCTGTGACCTGCATGCACAGAGACAGCTGTCCTGCAAGGGCAGACCAGGCTGTGCTCCAGCCTGCCATGGCCTTTTCACATTTTATGCATTTACTGTAGCCTGAAAATGAGACTCCAGATGGACTCAGCCTGTCTACAAAGAGGGTAACAAAATTAGGCACTTCTGTTTTCCACAGCCATAGCAATGCAGCTTTATACAAACTCTCAGATAATACATAGGACCCTGCTCACTAAGAGCACCTCCATGACACCAGCCCCACATTTGTGCTGTTTATGATGCCTTAGGACACTTATCTTTTTGCAACACAGGCTTCACTGAGATGTCATAGGTTCTTTCTGATAGGTAATATTTAGCATATGTAACACCCTGTAGCTCACCTGTGCTCAGTATTAAAGCCCCTTTCTTTCCTTTAGGTCTATACATGTTATACAGTATCTTTCTCCTTTTGTGCAGTATTTACATTAGGTTGTTTTTAACCTTATTACCTGACATGTCAGCTCTTCTCAGGAAGAGCACTTTTTCTCAGTGCCTTGAAGTACTTGGTGTCAAAAGCTTTCTGAGTCCCCAGCTCACATTCCTGGACCAACACAGCTTAACACCAACCTGCTGTGCACTTCATTGGAGCAGAGAGGTCCAAGGCTTCTGAGAGAGGCCATTACACAAAGCCTCATCATTGTGGGTTTAGGCTGTTCCACTCACCTCTGTGTGCATCTCTGTGTCCAGTACAGACTTTGTGAGCAGCCCACAGTGCAGCACAGTGAACACCTCAAGGTCCAGCTCTCGGAAATACGGGCGATAGCTCTGCAGCTGTGCCAGAGGATTTCCTGCCTCTCTGTCAGCACCAGTCTGAAAAGGAAATGGCAGGAGGGTGGCCTCTGCAGGGACAATTTTCAAAATTCTGATGGGAAGCAGGTGCCAGAAAGCAGAATTGAACCACTTGACTGTGATTAACTTTGGAATGAGCAACTCCTCTCTCAAAGCTTTTATTTATGCCTCTATTGCATCTTCCCTAGTGTGTCTTCCTTGCAAATCCCCAGGGATATACACCTACCTTGTCCAGCTCAGAATCAAGCTGGTTTCCCTCAGAACTGTCCTCTGCTTGAGAACGATCTGCAGAGCCAGCTTTGCTGCCATCAGCCTTCTTTTTCCTTCCTTAAACAGAAAAGCATCTTCAGAATCAAAGGTTACACTGTGCTCAGCACTAGACAGCACCTGCAGCCAGGCACAGGCTGTACTTTAATGAACACTAAGAAAGCATGGAGAATGCACAGGTCCATAGATGAAGTGCTCCTTCAAAACAGTATCTAAAGTGATGGATCCTCCTCTTGTCTGCAGAAACACAGACAAAACTTCCCTTCTGCCTCAATCACTCTTACATGACAGGCCCAGACCCTGCACAATGGGTTTGGCACAGGAGGGAAAGGCTTTCTGCTCTGTGGCATCCTGCAGTTGTTCTCATTGAAAGGAATTTGAATTTTTGTCCACTTTGGCTTAAGGCAGACATGTTCCCAGGAAATGCTAACCCAAACTAGAAATAAATCTAAATCTAGAAACAGAACTAGAGATAGGAAGAACAAAGCAAGTCTGCTTCAGCTTGAAAACTGAAAGGCAAGTTCTGTGTCTTCTCTGTGGGAGCTAGCAATGGGGAAGAATGAAGGAAAAATTTCCTTGTGCAGCAGAGCCATGACAAGGTTCCCAAGAAATTGGTTAGGTACAACCTAAAGCTCAGGGCTTTGCAAGGCAGATCAAGACACAGATTTAGTTCCAGATGATTCCATCTGGAAACCCATCAAAGAAAGAACTTAGTGATGCAAAAAGTACTTTGACAGGTGAAAGCAATCAATGAAAGCCCTGGATTTTCACAGTTAAATGCTATGCATCAGCTTTCCCATGGAGACAGACCATCCAACACCTGTTTGGTGTAGGATATTTTTCCATCTCCACTTCATCTGCAAAAAGAGTTGATGAAGTAAAATTTCAAGCTAGACAGACTTTGCCAAGAATTTAGTGCTTTAGGCACACATAAGTGCAATGGCTGCAGTACAATCTGCCAGTCAACCCCCATCACATCTATTTGCATAAGCATTTTAAATTTTCTTTACCACTCCTTTTTCTGGCTGGACCAGCAGCATTAATGGATGGTACTGCCTCTGGGGCTTCAGAGTCAAAGGTAGCTGGTGGTGGGACATAGCCAGGGGTTGCTGAAAGAGCCAAAATGTAGAACTTGTGTTAGTTCAGCTCCTGAATGACAACATACAGGCCAGACATGTATCTAAAAAAAGTATCACATATTTCACTGTCCTGGTGAAAGTGTGGAGTCTGTGCCTGTGAGACAAGGGTAAAAGTTTGTGTGTCTGCTAATAAGCAGTGAGCTGGAATAGCTGGTGAGTAGGGGATCAGTGGAGCATATTAGAGGGTCTGGGATCTGGGCAGGCTATTGGGAGATGGACAAGGTGTGTCAATACTTTGCAGATCTGAAAAAGTTCACATGCTTGTGACTCTAGACTGTGTTATTTGTATGCTCCTCACAGAGGAAGTGATTGAGAAGGGCAGTTTGGACTTGGACAAATTAAAAGTCTGTCACAATTATACAATGTATAATTTATACAATAATTTATACAATTATAGCTGTCCATGCACAAACTTCTAGGCCACTGTAAAAACACAGTGTGTGTTACCATATGCTTCCTCCATTGATATCTAAGACAATCCCTTTCACTTCACAGTTGGTACAGGCCCAGAATGTACAAATGTTTCATGCTCACCTGCCAAGCATTTCCCCAGCACATTCTGCAGCTCTGTGATGTTTTGTAATCGAGTTAAAACTTTCCCCTTCATCTCAGCATCCTGTTGCTGGCAGAAAGCATTTACAACCTAGAGATACAAACCAAACTCACTGAATTAGGGAGATTTGTACCCACTTTGCAACTCTTTTCTGAATAACATTCTCAAGTCCTGAATAAGCACACAACACAGCACAAGTGGCCTGTGTGACCAGGTTCAGACTGCATGAACAAAGCTCTTCAGAAGCCCATAAGAACATGGATATAATTGGTGCAATCGATAAAAAACAATACAGCAACACCTATAGATAAAATATTAATTGAAGAGGAATTAGCAGACAGCACGTTGTCAGGTTCTGTGATACCTGTGGCTCTGGAGACCCCTTGGCACTTCCCAGATCTGCCAGGAAAAAGGTAGTCCTGGGAGATGAGGAGGACTGGGAATGTGCCAACTCCGCCCTTCTTGTGCTATCAGAATAACCCCAGCAGGGAACAATCCCAACCATTGATGTTAGCAAATATATGATCCAAATCTGCACAAAGGCACTGCATTTTACCCTTCTGTCAGCTCACAGAGGTACAGAACAAAGAGTTCAGAGCATCCCCAAGAAGAAATTCTACAGATTTTCTGGCAGTAGGGCACAACCTTTCTGTTAGGTAACAAAGACCATAGTAAAAGACCACAATATTCCCTCCCCTCTAGCTTCCCCTCTTCCTGGCTGACCAACCTCTACTCTCCTAGCCTTCCCTCATCCCTCCACTCCAGAACCTGCTGACAAAGATCTACTCACTTCACGAAACCAGTTGAGAGCATAGAACAGGAGTGAGCACAGAAATTCACGTTCCTGCTTGGATAGAGAGTCCAGCTTCCCTTCAACCTCCAGGTCAGTCAGGTACAGGGGACAACCTGGCACAGAACAAGAAAAATACAGGTTGGACTGTGTGCTACCCATGCTTTGGTCTTTGCATGGACAAGGCCTCTTACCAAAGCCTGTATCAATTCCAATGGATTTTTGGAGTAAGGCCCATCAGCCACTCCTTCCCCAGACAGAGCAACTATCTCCCCTGCCTCCCTTCCACTTTGTCGGCACAAAGCATCTCAGCCTCCTTCACAAACTGTACAATTCTTCCTGCAGCTGCAGGAAATCTGTGCAGATCTGGGACAGGAACAAGGCAGGCAGCCAGGCTCTATAAAAAGTCCATTTCCCATACCTAGTAAGGCATCAATCTCCTCCAGGCTTCCACTGTTTTGCTCTGCAGTGTAGAGCCTCAGCAGCCGGAAACAGGGTGACAGACACATTGGTGACACTACCCTAGGGGGAAAAAAAGAAATGGAGTGGGTCCTATCCATATATCTCCAGAATACCTATCACTTTTCCATTATGTCCTGTGTCCTCCCCAGGCCACCTTGCCCATGTCTTCTATTTTGCTTCTTGCAAGTCCCAGCAACGTAGAGCAGAAATGCACTATGTGGATTAGAAAGAAACCCTCACAAATTAATAACTGGTGTTTGCCAGTTTTCTGGAAAAGCGTATAAGGGCATAAAAACGGCTGTAATGGACAAAAAATGGGGTCAGATTTATTTCTGGTAGAAATCAAATTCTGAAATATATCTAACATCAAGAGGAGGAAAAGAACACTGGAAACTGATAAATTCTCTGCCCAGCTCCTTATTAGGCACATAAAGTGCTCCAAATGAAAACAATTCCTTTACCTTTGCAGTCATCCCACAGCTAAGTGTCAAAGTACCTTTTACTTTGGTTACTTGCTTCAGCAGTGAGCCTGCCAAGCTCACTCTGTGACACCAATGGTAAGAGGTTAATGGCAATTGCTCCCTGACTTTCATCTTCATCCAGATTATACAAGGACTTCACTGGGAACAAGAATGACCTGCAAGGAATGACAAAGTCTTGCTGGCAATCTCAGTTCTCAGTGACAAAACCATTACCAATGCTTTATCTGTGATTAACATACCCTTGCACTGTGGGGCTGAGATCCACCACGAAGTCACTGGGAAAGTCCTCCACCAAACTCTTCCCAAATTCATCCTAATAAGAAAGGAAAAAAAAACTTGCTCAGCAAAGGGGCTCAGGGAAAAAAGCTCCTACAGCAGCAGTGGAAAATGCAGAAGATAAGGCCAAGCAAAATATCCTGGAACTGTCACAGCAATGAAGCTCCACTGCCTGCGAAGAGAGCCAAGGCCTGCCTTTAGAGATAGAGCCAGGAAACATTGCTAAGTGTGCACAAGCAATTTCTTCCCTGCTCTTTGGATGTGGGCTTGACTACAAGTTGCAGAGTGATGTAGAGAGGCACAGCAGCTGGCTGGAAGAGGAAAGCAGCCCACATGTAAAAGGAGATCCCAGCAGAAGAAAGAGCTGCCTAGTGGCCTTCACAAACCTCCACCTATCACCATAAATACCATTTATTTATTACCATAAATGACTGTGGCTCTTCAAAGTCCTTAGGGATCAGATAGCCTTAACAGTCTGACCCACAAACCAATTTCAATACTAAGTTTAAAGTTCTTTCTATTTTTGTCTATGAATAGGAACAGCATGCTCTGAAATGTCACTTCATTTCCTTTAAAAGACTTCCCTGCTATTGTATAAAAATTCACATAAAAGAAGCTGTTAAAGCACAATGGGGAATCTGCCACAATCAAAAAAAGCCAAGAGAGATGAATGAGGATCTTGTATCTGACCAATCTCTCGCAGAACAAAAAGAGTTCTCAGACTGGAGTGAAATCTTCAGATTGACTGTCCTGCCAATGCTTGAAAAATATCATTTTTCTGAAGAATTCACGCAAGTGACAAGGTTCAAACTGCTCCGCAGCATACCAGAAGCTTCAAGTCCAAATTGCCCTTCTGCTTCTCAATCAAACTGGCAAATTCATCATAGTACAGAGCCAAGACCTCTGGTGTTTGCTCACAACAGAAGCCCACAAGGTCCAGCAGGGTAGACAGCTGAAAGGAGAAAAAACAGTGCAGAAATAAGTAAGATAATGGATCCAAGTCAAGCTTCTACCTTAAGTCCTTTTTACATTAATTTATCCTGAGGCTTATTTAAAGCTTCATCTCTAGAGTAACAACCTATGGTGAATGTTCTTGAAAAGACACAGTTTTAAGAAGGAACATGGGCCTTCCAGTGTCCTGGCCCAGCTCTACCATGAAATAACACAAGAGTCTGCCCAGGAACACCCTTAAATAGTGCCAGTAGAGAAGGCTCTTCAACAGAAGCTAAGGAAAAAGGCTGCTAGGCCAACTCTGAGCAGCAGAAATAGTTTCTCTGGATGGCCTGAAAGGCACAGCTATCAAAGCTGAGAGGATGGCCATGGTCATCTTTGGCTCACTGAAGCTGATTGTCCTGCTTCTTTCCTTTGTATTTGAAATAATAACTGGAGAGAAGACTTTCACTAAATGGCTGCAGTGCTGCTTATCCTGGTCTAGCAGAGGCAATGCCAGCGGGTGCCTTTGTTTCTCCAAACCCATTTTTAATAGACTCTTGGCTCTGAAGCCAATGTACAAGAGTCCCAGGCTCAGGAAAGCTAACTCCCAGACCCACTGGGAGTTATTTCAGTTAAGACTGCATTCACCCCTCTTTGCTGACCATATCCTCCTTGTCTCCCACACTGCCCCAGTTCTTGGTACTCACCTGCCCATCACGCTCACTGTTCAGCTCAGGTCTCTCCAGTGAACCACCATCTCCTTCATTCCTGGAAGGAATTGATAACCTTACTGGTGTGGCACAAGACTCAGGAGATGGCAAAACCCATCATACACACAAGGTTCTCTCTCCAGAAAGTGGAGAATTATGCATGAAAAAGATTTCTTTGGAACAGATTAGGAAAAGACCTGGTGCTGTTTGGAACTTCTCTTTTAGATTTCCCTGGATTCAAACATGGGGCACCTAAGGTTATTCAGCCTAGAGTCAGGAGCTGATTTACAGTCAGTCCACCAGTGTTCAATGTTTTTCCAAGCGCTGATGCTGGTCAAGGCATCCACAAATAGGCATTACCAAGGAATTTGGGATGCCTTTGAGACTAGCAGCACTGAACAGGCTGGAACATCAAACACTGCAGTCTGCAGAGGAGAGTTTTACATTCTTGCATTTGCCCAAGATGTGCATGAACTCAAAGGCAATGCCCTCCTGTTTTTGTTTCCCTCCAGGCCTGAACTGAAAGCCATGTTAAATTCATCTTTGCTACATTTTCTCTCACCTTTTTAATGCCATGCTGCCTATCATGGAAACAGCACCAATAATACCCATTTGCTTGTGGTTGGGAACTGTGCTGGAGAGCCATTTCCTGATCACCATGTGCATATCATCCTGAAAAGAGAGATAGACCATGTCCCCACAGAGGTACTTGTGTGCAGCACTCACAGTTCTATTGGCATCTTCACTTAATGTCACCTGCAAGGGCTACAGGGGGACAGGTTATTGGGGTTACAGCTTTGCTTAAAGAATGCACATTCTAACATTTCCTTTATTATGAAAATACTGGTCACAGCTCCAAATAAGGCTGCAAACAGCATTAAAAGTGATTTGCTTTGACTTTGCTCTAACTACTACAGGGAGTTGGTCCAACCTATAATTAATAGATGATTATATTAAAAAAAATAGCAGATGCTCTTGGAGCCTCTCATACCCAAACAGCAGCTGCAGAGCTGCACTTCAAAACACTGCCAGCTTCAGGAGGCTGAGGGATGGAGCAGTTTGTAGTGAAGGTCCAAAGACAAACTGTGCAGTCCAAGGACAAAAGCTTGATCCTCCTGTAGAGATTCTCATGTCTAAGAGGCATTGGTTTAGCAGTACAGTTAGAGAAGGCAAAGAGGAGGTTGGCTCTCAGGATACTGATTTCTTTGGTGACCTACCCACCCCTGGAGTCTTTGGTATCACTGAGGATAGTCAAACTGCCAACCTTGGATCTCCACAGTTACAAACTCTCAGCTCAAAATAAATTCTAGACACTCCTCCCCTTCTTTTCACAACTTCTGAGGGTGACAGGCAGAACATCCTGATGGCAAATCCTCCTGAACTACAAATCACATTGCGTGTTGCCAAGGCAATTTTCACAAGTTGCACGTAAGAAATTTTCGGGTGGGAGGCAGGGAAATCACTGAGGAAAGTAGTTCAGAAAGGAGCTAAACCTGCCATACAACTGGAAATTTTGGCAGTCAAGAGCTCAAATTTAACAGCATGAGTAGGAAGGCCCAAAATGACTACAGACATGTTGTCTTACATGCCACAGACCAATCAGGAGAGGAGGAGCAGTTTTCCTTTATAGTCTCAAGTTAGCATGTGCAAATACACCCACAACTACAAGCTATGCAGGGACTCAAAGAAAGACAAATAGTCCTAATTTCTAAGAGCTGAACATTATGAACAGGAAGATTTTAAACCCAGACATCTCTGTTGTGAAATAAATATCTTTGAATTATTTCTATATCTGCTATGCTTGAGGATTCAGAAATCCAGACAAAGGTATCAAATACCACCACTGTTATGGTGCAACCAAGTCACACAAAGTATCCTGTACAAGGTGGATTTAGACAGACCAGGTCTGACAATTTCTCATGTTTAAACCAGAGGTACAAGGGGTGTGAAGTCTACCACTTCACAGTAGAGTCCTCTGCTCTGTGAAGTTCAGTTGTTCTCAGAAGAGAGTCTTTGTTGTCTCTGGTGTACAGAATCTGGCTGAATCAATACAAATATCTTGGGGAAAAAGCTGAACTGTGCTTTCTGAAGGCTTCCAAGTGATGGAGAAACAGAGCTGCTCAAGGAGGCAGCTGAATTTACGCTTTTGCAAGGCTTCGAGGCTCCGCTAGACAAAGCAACAGTCAACATGACACCATGCTGGTGACAGTCCCACTTTGACTGGGACTACCATCAGTCCCCTTCCAACAACATGTCTAACAACTCTGCCTTTCTCAGATGTGCAAGAGGAGAGCACCTTTCTGGAAAGATGAGAAGCACATAATCACTGTGAAAAGCCTTTGACATCAGGGTGGGGGGAAAGTCTGGACCTGCAAGGTGGCTTGCAGCCACTTGGGGAGAAGAGAATTTTAAGCTGAAGGACATCCTGACATCAATCACTGTTCATGGATGAGGCCAGTATTTAGTTAACCTAGCAGAAGAACCAAGGCACAACTTTCTGTTGTGTTTCTGCTTACCTGAATGTAGCTCCCTTCTTGCCTCTGGCTGAATGCTAATGTGCTGAGGATGTAGAAGAGCTTCCGGATCTGGCATGGATTCAGTTTCTGTGTGGAGTCTAAAATGGTCTGTAAGACAAGCCACAAATTAGCTCAAATTATCAAGAATCCCTTTCCATAGTCTCAAAAACATTAATTATAACCTTATGGAAGACAATTAACTTTACCTTTTTTGTACATGCATGAAAAGGCTACATTCAAATTAAACAAACATAAATGCCCAACTATTGCTCTGGCCTTAATTACGGCAATTCATTTTATCAGAGGCTAAATGGGAAGAACAATTTGGCTACCATAAGCCTTTTAGGAGTGCTCAGGACAAGTGACAGCTGTCTATTTTCTATCACAGGTTTGGTCAGAGGATTCAAAGTATTTGTCAATCAAGTAATTAAGAAAGTAATTTCTATTTAACAATCAACCAACTAAACAGCAAAAAGTACACAGCTTTCCCACAGTGTATAATTAAATCAGAGGGTCCACTGACACCAAGGGAGCACCAAAATGTCAGAGAGGTATGAGAATACCCACACCCACCCTCTTCAAGGGCTCTTACACACAGGGTATCCTTAAACTACAAACCACCACAGATAGGGGAGTGTTCAAGGCAAGTACTGCTACATGCATGCTTTGCTATTTACTTTTGGAAATGCTCAGAAATACACATACCTTCACAAAGGTGGCATAGCGCATCAGCAGGGATGTGTGCTGCACCACCAAATCCGTGAGCACATCCAGAGAAATGTCCAGTTCTGTCTCACTTCCACTGCACACATGAGTCACCAAAGCAGTCACAACCTCCTAAGGAAAAAGCCCCCAGAGGAACCACAGTGAAATATCTACAGAAAAATGTCTGCCTTGCTCTGCTCATGTGAACTAAGTTGATCAAATAAAGGTAATCACAGCAGTCTCTGTGCTTGAGTCACTTGCTACCAGTCTTGCTGTGATTGTTCCCCATCTTCTTCTTGGCCTAGTCTTTGGCACAGACCTCTCTCCAGAGGCTTCCAACTGCCTGAAACCCTGTCCCCTAAAGGATCATGACATACACTCTAGAACGAAGTGCAAATCCAAATAAAACAGCTGCCATCCATCACATTGTACCTGCTGGCAGTAAGAGTCAAAGGCTGCAAAAGCTTGTTTGTACATGCAGCTGCCAAAGGAGACCACAGCTGGGTGTGCTGAGTGCAGAAACGTCTGAGCAAGGGCTAGGATTGAAGGGAAGAAGTCTTTGATAACCTGAAATACAAACACCATGAAAGAGATTATTGTTGCTTGTTTTCAACACATGCAATGCTAAGGAAAGTTCAACTCCAAAAAACCACATGACAGTTACAACAGAGGACATGTGCCTTGGGACACTGATTTGGACCAAAAAATTAAAAAACAGAAGTACATGTACACAACTGGAAAAGTATAAATAATGCAGCACAGGGCTAAATCATCATCTGACAAGATCTTTGAGAGATAAAAGAGTCAGCAGGGTCAGCACTGACCGTTGAATGGTTTTGGAAGGCATTCTGCATTAGCTGTTCTGGCATGCAGCCCAATCGGATTTTGCTCCTCAAGACCTTCTCAGCTTGCTTCCTGTTCCTGGTGTTTGTAGAATGGATTAGCAGCAAAACAATCAGATCCAGAACCTTTTAGAGGAAATAACCATCACTCATTATGCTGAAATATTAAACAGTCCAGATAACTCCAAGTCTAAACTGAGAAGAAAAAGAGAGCTCAAAAAGTCCCAACAGTCACAACTGCAGAAAAATCTTATGAGTTCAACAGGACAGAACTAAAGCAGGATAACTCTGTCCCTTGACGTTAGGAAAGGATGAACGAAGAGTTACAAACAAAATGGATGGTTGTTATACTCAGAACAAGTCCAATACCAAAAGAAATACCCATGAAACATCACTGGCAGTGTCTGCTCCAACTACAAAAACGCCTTAATCCACAACCATGAAGAAAGCCCTTGAGAAACCAGGAGAGGACATTCCCAGAGCAGAAGTATTACCTTATGGTCGGATGCAGATGTGCTGTTCTCAATAGCCTGAGAGGAGAAAAAAAACCAAACAAGCAGACTGTTAAGCTGCAGTACAACAATATATTCCAAAACCAAATCAAAAAAGGTAGACACCAAAAGTCTGTGACACCCTGCTCACAGATTCCTCTACAACAGGTCATATCAGGATTCAGAAAGAAACTAAGGTATTGAGCAATGAAAGGCTGAGGACAAGACAGTCTCATGGTGTACACTGAAATGCAATTTAAAATTAAATTTAGCCTAATACCAGCTGATACTGATTTCTAGCAGGACATTTTCAAGTACCATAAGGCTTCACACAGCTCAATCTCAATATATGGATATACATTTTTCCTCTCTTGAAGAATGAAGTCTGTATCAGTAAACTGAAGGGCTAACATTTGTCTTTTAATATCACATTTGATTACAAGAAAGGATCAGGCTCAAGCTCAACCAAAGAGCCCAAATAAATAAGGAAACAGGGACTGAAGCATGTATCTTACCTTAATCCATGCTTCAGAGACATCTTTCTGAAATCTCACAGCTAACTTGATCACATCAAAAAGTAGCTTCACACAATTCTGGCTGGTGGTTACTTGGCTCAGTGAAGAACTGCAAATGATCAGAAAGTAGGAAACTTAGTCCCTGCTAATACTGTCACAAAAGGAACAAGGCAGCCCAGAAGTCACAGCAGTTACTTAAAGCAGCCATTTTCCAGAGGGAATGCACTGGCAAGGATAGGGAGTGTCACAAGAGGGTAGAAACAGAGGTTCCAGAATCAATGGAAAACATACTGGAGGGAACTTACAACAGAAGAACTGGCAGCAACAATATTACCAATGAAGTTGCTTATCCCTGTGCAGACATGGATGCAGATGGCTCAAAAGGAACTACATCCATGGCAGGGGAAGCTGGCTGGGCAAGGGCTGACAATTGTATTGTATTAGGAGCAAGCAGGAAGGAATAAAGGTGTCCATGCCTTTCCACAGGATAAATTAGGCTCATGTATGTAGCCAATTGTGCCAGAGAGACCAGAAAAGGAAGACTAAGTCCTCTTGTCCCATCCTACCTTTGGAGAATCAGGTAAACCTGTTTAAGTACCTGGCCTGGACTTGGCTTTTAATCTTCTTCTGGGAACTCTGCATCTGCAGGGGCAGAACACACGATGACAGATCCAAGCTCTTACGAAGATCGGAAATCACCTGTAAAGTACAAATCCATGCACAAATCACTGTGACAAACAAGGGAAGAACAGTAAAAACCTGAGGAAAAGAAAACAATTTCCCATAATAACCCTAAAATTACAAACCAAAACCCTCATATTTGTAAAGATCCATAAGTACTTAATCATCTCCAAATTTAATTTTTTTTAACTTAGAAAATGAACCAGCAAAGCTTTTCTCCTCACCTGTCATGTCATCATGTTGCAGATGCATACAGAATGACGTTTTTTAGAGCTACTCTAAAATTCCCACCTATATCTGCCTTTTGCTGCTGTGAACTATTTTTATTCTGCTTAGCAGCTGAGCAAGATATATGACAGCCCAGGAGAAGTTTACCAATCTGACAGCTGTTGAATTGCAGTGTACCAGCAGAGAGTGGCTTCCATGTTATAGGCACACTTTTTTTACAGGGATCTCCCTGAAAGGTTTGGGCAGATCACAAACCTCATCTGGCTTAGGCTGAGGCTTCCTCAACATATGAAAAAAGTGTGTTTGATATTTCAGCCAGGTTGGCTTTGATTTCTGGCAATATTAAACTTTCATGAAAACATTAAAGACATACAGCTCTGTGTGAAGCAACTTCTGTCTGTTAAAACACACACTGGTCTTCATTATGAAAAAAATACTGTACCTCTACTGCATCTGCTGCCTTGACGTTTTGGAGGATGAATTTTATCACTACAGGCAAATCTTCCAGTTTTACAGAAGGCACAATGGTCATGGCAGACTGTCGCACCTGAGGAGAGAGCAACACTCCATCAGCTGGAAGACTACAGTGCACAGATACAGTTATGTTAGTGGGAAGGAATCCTTGGAGACTTATAGTCCAGCTTTCTTCTCAGAGCAGGAATATTGTCAGTACTAGATCAGACTCACCTTGGCTTTGCTAAGTCTTGAAGATATCCAAGGATGGAGGAAATCTCCAATTCCTGCCACCTCTGATAATTTATGCCAATGCTGTAGACCCCAATATGTTTTTCCAAATGTCCAACCTGAACCTCCTATTATGGCCACGGCTCCTTATCACTCTTCACCAAAAAGAGCTTGGTGAAGAGTGATAAGGATCATTTTTTCACTGGTTTCAAGAAGGAAAACCGTGGAGGATTTGTAGCCTGTTATGCAGCACCAGCCTTTTGGGATTATGTAAAACACTATTTAATGCACTCAATTGAACCAATTTTGTTTTATTCATAACAAGCCCAACTCCAAGAAGTGCAGCAATACAGCATGTCAACAAGACACAAGACACATCATCATCTCTTCCCCTTTATCAGCATTCTGCAGAGAAAACCTATTTAATTATTTAATCACCAATCTGCCATTACTTAAAATATAACAGTCTAGTCTGGTCACTGTACTTCAAAAAGATTAAATATTGACAAGAAGTAGGTTTAAGACAGGTAGTAAAAACTTACTGCAGCAGGACAAAGTGTTTCTGCATTTGCTAAAACAGCTGTGATTGAAATTTCTGAATGCATACTGTAACAGCCAAAAAACTTCTCTCTGCTTTTCACTGAACCCCTCATGCATGTTTCAAAAACCAGCTTTAGCTTCTGACCTCTTTCGAATTTCATGAGCTCAGGACTTTTGAAGGTCTACATAAATCAGATTTAGCAAAATACTTGGAATGAAGAAAGAGTTTCCAGCTCTCATGTTGCTAAGGAGGGGCTGGGGTCTGCTGAAGTGGTCCGCAAAAGCTCTCACCTCAGCCACAAGTTCTGCGTCAAGATCCAGACGAGAAAGGGCATCCAGGATTGGAACTGTCAGCCGTCTGCCCTGCTTTAGCAAGCAGCTGATACACATAGAAAAGAAAACAAATAGTCCTCAACAAAACCAAGAATGTATCTTTAGTGTATTGTATGATTCCAGTAGTTTTTGTGGTCACTGCAAAAAAACTCTGAAACTGACAACAACATATGCCACTGGCATTATGGAAAATTTGTTCCCTAAATTATTACTTCTCACATAAGAACTGCACCTGTCTTTAACATCCTCATAGACTTTCCCAAAATTCATCTAATCATTCTTGGCTGACATCTCAGTTTCTTATAAACTTTCCCTAGCAAGAAGTTCTTCTTGAATTGTGTTAGTTGAAAAACACATCACAAAACATTGTATCATTAGGTTCCTGGTAACTCTATATATGCTCCCTAATTCATTACAACAGACGGAGGGAATATTTAACTGCATTCTCCCTGTGCTGTATCCAGGTAGTCAGGAGTTTAATAATTGTTTAGATAAAAGCAGTTTTGGAGCATTGTCTAAACTCAATGTCTTTGGCTAGATTGCCTGTGCTCTCTTTAAGAGCATAACAGCATCAATGGAATGTCCTAAGCCAGTGCTAGATGTCCCCAAATGTTGCAGTTAACAGGAACACACTGCTGTCCTAACAATTCAGTCAATCCCAGACCGACCTGCATTAATGCACCTTGTCCTTTTCTGCTAAGTGCAAGAGGGAAAAAAACCAAACCAAACCAAAACAAGCCCTCCCAACCAAATCATCTATACCTGAGCTCTCTGGCAACCTCACTTTGCTGGGAATCCTCCAGGATCTCAGGTAAACTGGTGATAATATCGTGCTGAATTGGTACTGGAGAGACACTAACCATCTGCATTAACTTTTTGACCAGATCCTGCAGACAAGAGAAGCATTGGTGAAATGCACAAATCTCACCTCAAGCAAGCATAACATCAGCCCAACAACAATATTATGCATCTAAGATCACTCAATGCAACATCTGCCTGGATGTCAACTGTCTCTTAACTCATTGTCCTGCTGAAGTCATGAAGCAGAGCATAGACTTTTGTGGAACAAGAGTATTTTACAGGTGAGATATAATAATCTTGGTAAGCAAGGGAAACTGGGAAACACAAAAAGCTTCCCAGTGCTTAGTACTCCAGTAGAGAGTAACCCACAGAGACTGATTTAGGGAAAGAAGGGAAAAAATCACCAGAGCAGGAACAGAAAATTCATTCCCACTTGTTTGCAAATATCCAGTACCTTGTTAAAATTAAACAAGAGGGGATTGAAACTTCCTGCTAGCAAAAGCATTAAAATGAGGTCAACCATGTAAATACACACGCACAGGTATAAATTTATATAAAAGAAGACTTGGAGCAAGGAAAGAAGAAAAATAGTAAAAAAGTTCAGAAGTCACTCAAGGCAAGCATAATGAAACAGAAAAAAATTCAATCTTCTTCAATATATGAATACAAAAACATCAGTTCTCATCAGCACAATAATGCATCTAATCCCATCTGACAGGCATTCCAGAAGTTCTTTGGAAAAACCATCCATGTGATTGCACCTCTGGTACCCACCTGGCTGTCAAGAAGCCTGTCAAGCCACTTAAACTGATTGACAATGAGCCGGGGGAAATTTGTTCCAAAGGTGCCCACACTGAAAGAGCAGAAAATGACACAAGGGTTAGTCACATCTACAGACTCAAAAGCTTTGCTGCTGGTGAGCAAGACCAACTAACGCCATTCTTAACTGGTCATTAATACATAGAAAAAAATTCACTCTTCTTAGTTTGATAGGAGACAAGTGTAACAACATCTATTTTTCAGTATTCCCAAAGGATTCACAGCACAGTTAACAGCTTATCATTTTTACATCCAAGAGCCTTTAGAATTCTTGGGTGGAGACAGTTCAGACCTTGTGACTGTCTATGTAAAAGTTTTCAGTTTTAAGATTTCAGTATGAGACAATTTCTTGGACTACAGCTCTGTGCAGCATTTGTATCCTGTATTCCAGCATTGGAACAAAAACTGCAGCAGGAACAGCCTCAGCTTCTTTCTGCCCCTTGGCTTGCCCCACTAACTCTGTAGTGAGCATACAGGGCACAGGAAGAAGACATTAAGTGGTCAAGTCTTTGCCTGTGTTACACCTCAAGATCTCTCACCCCACTATGGTGTTCTACATTCAAAACCCAACAGATGCTCTTTCAACTTTCCTTGTTTGAACACAATCTGCATTTTTAAAAAGGAGATCTGTTTGCATCTCACAGCCTCCTGAAACTCTGCCAGCAGCCACTTCCATCTTTTTTTAAAATAATGAGACACTCCATAGTCCCTCTGCTGAAATAATTCCTAAGCTTGTGTCAGTAACTGCAAAAAGCACAATGTCTGCATTTCATCTCCCAGAAATTTGTCTTCTGCTTTATGCACTCACAAATTTAAGGTCATGGTAACTCACAGATAATTTTACATAGGTATGAAGAAGAAACCCACGTCAGTGCAAACTGCCATTCAGGTAAATCTGAAGTAACAGTTAAAGTCAAACAGCTGGTAATTGCTCCAAAAGAAATTTAATTTCAAGGCAGGTGGAAGCCAGTTTACACTCACACGTCAAAAAAGAATTCAGGAATCTTTTCCAACAACAGAGTTATGACAGCAGGCTAAAAGAAAGGCAAAAAGACAGTGTTAGGATGATTTATGGTTTGTGCTGTTATATTGCCCCCAAAACTGACCTTTCACAAGAGGTGAAATATACACCTTGAAAGGATCAATAAAAGTATTTCCTGTACAAGAAATCTCTTGCCTAATGCCAGAAAGGAGGCACACAGCCTGAGAAGTGAAAACCACCAGTGCAGAGGGTGGTATAAACTATCCACATAACCCAACAGAATCAGGCAGGATGTACACTTCCCCTGGGTCAACAAACCTCTCTTTCTCAGACCCAGCTGAGCTGCTTTTCACCACACAGGAAACTAAAGCATCAACTTTAGATATTGAAAAACAGTGCCCAGTTCTACCACTTAAAAAAAAAACCAAACAAAACAAAAAACATTCTCCACAGTGGAAGTGGTTCTATCTCATCAGAATTTCCCAAGGTTGACCTGAGCCATATTTCTCATTCTGCCCCGTTCACCTTTGAGAAGAGTCTGGCTCTATGTTCCCTACACCTTGCAACCAGATTTTTGAAGACCACAAAATTTTCCCTAATCTCTTAAGACTGAAAAAAACCCAGTTCCCTGTCTCTGCTTGTCTGCATGTGCCTCAGGCCCTGAGCATCTTTGTGTCCCTACAGAAACAACAATCTGGACACTATTCCAGATGCAGCCTCACCTGCCTCAAAACCAGTTCTATTAATCCTTTATTTACATATGCAAAATGTTCCCCACAATCAAACCCATTGTAAAAAGCAAGCTAAGGTGCCCCTACCTGTAAGATCTTAATCCCAAGAAGCAGTTTAATGAGGCTTTCACAATATGAATGCACCAGATTCCTGCAAGATGAAAGATTCCACCTTAGCTAGGTCAAAAGCATGTTAGGAGAACAGGCTGTAGCTCTTTCCATTACTGTTTTTTTAAAAAACTACATACCATGACTTAAGGTAACACATGGTAATCACAGACACATACAAAGAGATTTAAAACCACACTTTAGCTCTGAACCAGCTCACTCTCTACAAGACGAGAAATGTGAAAGTCTGTGGTAAAGCTGTATCTCCTGGGAAAAAAATAACTCAAAGAGGAATTGACCTTCACCAGCCCTGTAAATTTTTTTTCACGATATTTGGTTCTTGACATAAAATGCCACGGAGTCCAATGTGTGCCATGAGCAGAGAGTAAATTCTGTGACTTAACATCCTAAACTCACTGCTATTAAAAAGCAATGTACTACACCAGCCATCCTGCCTTGTTGTGCAGCAGCTGGAGCCTTTCCCTCCACTCTGGTCAATGTTACAGCACATTACTAGAGACTAGCTCTGACTGAAGGGGAAGGCAAAATAGATTTTCTTCACCTTGACCCTTCAGTCCGTACAGGAGTACATGGCAAGAGACAGTTCTTGAACTGGTTCCTATCCTTGATGTGAGACTCCAGGCCACTGATGAACTGCTTCACAACCTGCAAAGCACAGAGAAGTTATCAACCCTCAAGGAACACCCCCAGTCAACTGCTATCCTTCAGGATGCATTTTGCAAACAGAAGATAAGCTAACCAGGAAAAGCTAACCAGGGAACTGCAGACAGAAACTGTGATGGAAGGAATGCTGGATAATAAATGAATGCTAATCTAGACCATTTCTGAAAGGAAACACTGACTGCTCTACAAAATAACTCTAAAGCAAGAGTCCCACATTTTACTTTGATTTTAAAAGGCTTTGTCTTTCTTCTTCTTCAGCTGAGCCAGCAACCTTTAATGTGACAAGAGCTGCACCCAAAAAACATTTGCAGTCAAATCACTGGCCTCAGGACTTTCACCCTGGACTTGCTGACTGGAGAGGAGCACCACATCGTGGCAGTTTTAATGCTGCCAGCTCCCACCCAACACAAAACCAAAACCAGCTTCCACCAGAAAGATCTGCAAGTGATTTTTCTCCTCTAAGAGTCTCTGTCTGTTGAATAATATTGCCCACAAAAATTACTTTGACGGTCAGAAGGACAGTGGGACCAAAAGGCTGGAACAGCAACACTGAGAGAACTTGAAATTTTTGACCACAGAAATACAAGATAAGTTGCTATGTTCCACACTTTTGAATGGGACTAGCAGGGACAGGCAGCCGCATTTGCATCTTTTGCTACTCAGCAAACAGCTTTAAAGGTGGCTCCTGCCAAAGTTACTTACGCCTGGGTAAGTAGGGTGCTTCTCCAGGGCCAGGCAGAGCTTCTTCTGGAAAGCCATTTGATCAACAGCTAAGGATAAAGTTTACAAAGAAAATAAAGAACCAGATTGTGATGTTATATTCTATCAGTATAACATCACAACAGCTACACCAAGTATGAGCTCTCAAGCCCATCCACCAATATTTTTGCATTTGCTCCATTGAAAAGTCCTGTTAGCAAAAGCCTGAGTGGAATCAGCACTTGTGCTTTCTCCAGTCAGGGCTAAGAGCAGCTTGACAGCATTGAAAAGGCTCAACACAGGAGCTCCTGAAGGCCTTGTCTGAGCTGAAAGGCAACAATGACATGTTTTTTTCCTGTTTCAGAGCTCCTGCCTCTGTAATTCAATACTGTAATCACAGATGCCATCTAATATTTTTCCATATACCTCCAATAATCTTTCAGAAGTCTTTAGAGTTAACAGGTATGCACCTAAAAAGCTGGTATAATGAGTTTAGGTGATGCACTGAATTCAGCATGAACAAAAAGTATATGACAAATAAGAGGCCAGATAGAGGTTTGCTTGAATTTTGGAACAACCTGGCTCAACCTGGCTCAAGCATTTTTGTCCTGCAAGTGAAAGAGGTCTTTATTTTGTACCAGCCATCTTTGCAGGTTTTCAGCTAAAAGCAGGAAAAGCAAGTGTTAAACTCATACCTATTTCATTCTGTCCCTCCCCAGCTTTCAGCACAACTCCTGATGTCCTAAGAAGCTCTTCAAAGACTCCCTCATTCTCCAATCCACAGAGGGCAGAGGCATTTTCCTTATCAGAAATCCGTGACTTCTTAGTTTCTGAGAAAACAAGACATGCTCTATCAAATACACAAGAAATCGAGTCAATAATCAGTATTATCAAAACCACCTGGGAGCTGTTGCCTCTATCAGTCAGTCTCCACCCCAGTAAGATGATACCCAAGCACCTACTTGGCAAGTCTGTCTTGCAGCTGTCTCCAGAACCATCTACATTCGACAATTTCCTTTTTGAAAACATGGTAACAAAACCTTTGTTGTAGCCTATAAAATGCAAGAAAAATACATGTATTTAATTAATCTCTTTTCTAAGCAAATCTACAATGTATTAGTGAATAGCAAAAGGAAACACAACAGAAATTGAGTGCTCAAAGAATGACAGATTGTGTGGGTAACCAGTATGACACCACATTTTTCTGCCGTGCATGTTAAAATCGTATTTAAATAGTGCAACACCTCACCTTTGCTAAAATTCAGTTCCTCTAAAAAAAGCCTGGCCTTTCATTCAGACATCAGGCAAATTAAACGGCAAATTAAAGCGAGCAACTATGAGCACTCAGACTGGATCCACTGATGTAAACTCAAGACCCTCTAAACTCCTCTGTAGATCTCATGAGCCCAACCACATTAACTGATCCTGTTCATGTCCCTAATCAGGTATAATGGCAAGTGAAGCCTGTCAGCACAAACCTCCATCTAACACATCCTCTTTTGTGGGGTGGCAATGATTGAAATGAAAAAATAAATCTTGACTCACCTTTAAAACTTAAAGGTTATTAAGAAAAATTGTGTGAGCATTCCACACTGAAGTTCAACTGCTTGGCAGAGGCTAGTAAAATGAGTCACTTAAAATAACAGCATGGAAGTGGAACAATTGAAAAACAAAAGTGCAGTGAGCCTTTCACGGCTGTTTTAGGCATACAAGCATCAGAAAGGCAGGTGCCAAGAGGATGTTGCCAGACTCTCTTCAGTGGTGCCCAGTGACAAGACAAAGAGAAATGGCCATAAACTAAAACACAGGAAGTTTCACCTCAACATGAGCAAAAAGCTCTTTAGGTTGCGGATGACAGGGCACTGGAAGAGCAGCCCAGGGAGGTGGTGGAGTGTTCAGCTCCGCAGACGTTCCAAACCCACCCGGACGCGTTCCTGTGTCACCTGCTCTGGGTGACCCTGCCATGGCAGAGGGGTTGGACTGGGTGATCTCCAGCGGTTCCTTCCAAACCTAACAATACTGTGACTCTGTTCCGGGTGCGAGGAGCAGCCTGACAGCACAGCCAAGCGCGCTGAGCCGCCGCCGGAGAGCCAACTCTTCATCGCACCTACTGCCAAAAGCTGCAGAGAGCCTGAGGCGGCCATTTACCCTTCCTCAGCTCAGCTCAGCTCAGCTCAGCTCAGCTCCGCCCCCCTCACCTGAGCCCCCTCACCTGAGCTGAGCCCACCTCCCGTCCCCTCCGGGCAGGGCACAGCACAGCAGGCCAGGCCAGGCCAGGCCAAAGCAGGACAGGACAGGACACCCCGCTGTCCCTCACCGTCTCTCCCGCCGTTTCTCTCACGGCGATCCCGCCGCTCGCGCTCGAGTTTCCCGCCAGCAGCGCGCGCTGACGCCGTTCCGCCGGCGGCGGAAGGGCCGCTCCCGGAAGCGGAAGCGCGGCGTGCGGCGGCGGCCCGGTGTCGGCCGGAGCCGGGCCCGAGGCGGCAGCGCCGCGATGAGCGAGCCCGAGCTGCTGCTGGACTCCAACATCCGGCTATGGGTCGTGCTGCCCATCGTCTTCATCACGTTCTTCGTGGGCATGATCCGGCACTACGTGTCCATCCTGCTGCAGAGCGACAAGCGCCTCACGCAGGAGCAGGTGTCCGACAGGTCAGGCCCGCCTCACCCCGCGCGCCCCCGCCTCCCCGGCCCGGCCCGCTAACGCCGCGTGTCTCTCTTCCAGCCAAGTCCTGATCCGGAGCAGAGTCCTTCGGGAAAATGGAAAATACATTCCAAAGCAGGTAGGGAGCCGCGCGGGTGGGCTTTCCCAAGAGGATGAGTGGGGAAGGAGCACAAAGCGCGGCAGTGCCGCGGCAGGAGCAGCGCCCGCACGGGCCCGCGGGGTTGGACACTGCCGGCTCGGCCCTGGGCCAGGGCAGTCTCCAGCAGTGCAGACCCTTAGGAATGCAGGACACAGGACCGCTCTATATGTCTTTTCTCTGGCATTTATATGAGCTGCCACTGCTTGGTGTTTTAACTGCATGCTGGCACGAGGCGTGCCTCCAGTATTTGTATGTTTCCTATCTACCCGCAATCACACAGGGATGTAATGCAAGCTTGGGATAACGAGGTGGTCATACAATGTCAGCTGAAATGTTTACTAAACTAAAAATCCACTGCTCATGGTGGCTCTGTTGGTACCAAATGTGTATTTTGTGAAATCCAGAGGTCAGCTGGGAGAGTGAAAATGTTCCATGAGTCTGTATTGCTCAACCAGCACAAAGAATTTGCACAAAGCACTAAAAGCTCTTTTATTTATTATGGGCTTTTCTTCAGAGAATTCTTATAATTATTTTTAAAATTTCAAAAAGCCAGAGGTCTGGTACTCTGAATGCAGAAAAAATTGAGGAGCTTTAGAACACAGGGGCAGTGAGGCACCTATCCAAGAAAGATGTGTTGTGAAAGAACTCCTAAGATGTCTGAATGTCTGAGCAAGAAGTAATGCTTCTGTCTTTTTACTTCTTATGGTGTTGGCATTGCCTTTTTCTGTTTTCAGTCTTTCCTGTCCCGGAAATATTTTTTTAATAACCCTGAGGATGGATTTTTTAAGAAAACAAAAAGAAAGGTAGTGCCTCCTTCACCAATGACAGGTATGTTAAGGTACCATAACTGCAGCCTGGTAGAAAAAGCTGTCACTGTCTGTGAGGGTGGAAGTGAATCAGCTTTGCAGGGAGTGTGAGGAAGGGAGTGGGACTGTTCAGCTGGGTATTGGGGGTAGCAGGGAGTGAGATCTCTCTCTTGAGTAACTCTCTTCAGTAAGACATTAGGTAACTTCATGTTGCTTAACTTCAGCCTTGAGCTGCTTGCAGCATCTCATGAGACCTGACCTCCTCAGGGTAGCCAGGAGTGGGAAGTCCTGCTCTCACTCATTTCCTTTTGCCAGTGTTTTGCTCCAGCTCCTACAGGATCTTCTCCAAAGCAATTTAATTTAACTAACATATATAGCAAAATAGTAATTTGTTGTCCTGCTTCTACCCAGATCCGCTCATAGAGGGATCAAGCAAGTTCAGAGGTCTGGGGCAAGGGATGGGGTCAGACACAGCACAGAACACCCCTGTGGTCTCATGTAGTTTCTTAATCAAACTTGCTAACATGAAATGACTTGTTTCCCTTTATTGTGATATGCTGCTACTTCACATCCAGTCTGTGATTTGCAGATCCTACCATGCTGACAGATATGATGAAAGGGAATGTAACCAATGTTCTGCCTATGATCCTCATCGGTGGTTGGATCAACATGACATTTTCAGGATTTGTCACAAGTAAGTGTCTGGAATAACGGATTTGGCTGTGTTTCTGATGATGACCTTGAGGGTCTGGGCTGCATCAGAGATTTGCTCCTCAACCTGAGAGCAGTCAGTTAGAAGCAACATAAATGTGGCTTGTGGCACTGCTGCTCTTCACTCCATGAACTGCCCAGATTTGCTTGTCCCATTGCAAAGAGGGGGGAGAATTGTTTTCAGAGTATTGGACATGGTCTCAAAGAAAATAGCTCATGTACTCAGGAACAACTGTAATGACAAAACAAGTATTTTATTAAAACTGCCTAAACTTCTGGTTGATACAGTGGATTTTCCTCTGAATCTGTCCAGGGAGTTGGTTCCTGTGTAACGTGGAGTGTACACATCAAAAATACTTAACTTAAATTCATAGTTCAGGGTGGGGGTGTGTTTCTTTACTGTTTATGTGGTAACTGCTGCTTTAACAAGAGACACTCCCCTTCATAGTCACTGAAGTAATACCTATGAGGGTTTGGGTCATCTGATTGTTTCAGAAAGTCTCTTCATATTAAAATGAATACTACAGCTTTTTCAAAAATCCAAGTTAACTTGTTATTGTATGCATTGCACTTAGACTACATTAGATGTAATAAAGGAACTACCTGCTCACTTTGCCATGTGCTTTGCAGTCATGCAGTGTCACTGTGTGAAACTGGGCTTTCTTTTCTTTATCCTGCAGCAAAGGTCCCGTTTCCTCTGACGCTGCGTTTTAAGCCAATGTTGCAGCAGGGAATTGAGCTGCTCACTTTAGATGCGTCCTGGTAAGCCCCTGTCCTCAGCTAGCAAGGTCCAGTTCCCACTTGGAAAATGTTGAGTGTGTTAATAACCCTTGGATGGTCTGTATGTACTGCTGGAATGAGGTCATGAGCCAGCTTTGAACTGACAACAACTGTGCTTGTTCTGATTTGTCAGGGTGAGCTCTGCTTCCTGGTACTTCTTGAATGTGTTTGGACTCCGAAGCATTTATACTCTCATCCTGGGCCAAGATAATGGTAAGACACTTGTCATTTCTGGGAACTGGCTTCTCCTTCCGTGGGATGTCTTCTGAGGGAGGCTGGGGAGATTTCTAAGTTTGCAGCCCAAAAGCTCTCTCATTTCTGTGAGGTTACTTACTCTCCACTGGGCTAGGTTTGACATCACTTGCAGCAAGTACCCAAATTTTCTGCACCAGCCATTGGCTCCTAAACTTCCATGGCTGTTAGCCCATGCTTTCTTTGCCATCAAATCAGAGTGCAAAAGTTTTGTGCTCGGGCTTATTTTATTTCTAGCAAGTATTGGTTTCAAGGAAAACTGCAAAGATTTCTTAATGTTACATGTGGGGCAGGACAGGTGTGTATTGGGAATGTAAAAAACTATTTTCCTCAATTCTTGTGCGTATTTTATGTAAATCTGGCTAGGATGTAGCAGGTGGCAGCAAGATGTCTTGTGAAGACTCCTGGCACAGTAGTACTGCATTCTGAGTGTTGCTGCAACATTCCCATCTATAGCTAAAAACCAGCCCAGTGGCACTGTGCTCCAGGGAATGCTCTTCAGTGACACAGAAATCAACCTCTCCTTTCTCATTTGTAGCTGCAGATCAGTCCAGGGTGATGCAAGAACAAATGACAGGGGCAGCAATGGCCATGCCAGCAGATACTAACAAAGCATTTAAGGTACAGTATTCCCACCTGCATTCCTGTTTGTGTGAGCAAGCAGGGTCGTAGGCTGCATGTAACTCGTCCTCTCCCTGTGTCAAGTAAGGGAATTGCTCTTGATTCCTGTTCCTAAAATTAGAACTGACAGCTTACAAAGGCTGTGGGAGTTGCTCTGGGTCTGGCAGAGCTTGAATACTCTAAAGTAAACCTGACAGATCAGTCATTCCTGGTACAAAGGCTGAATTTACGTCCCATCCTCTGCTTTTGTTGAGGAAGGTTTTTTTTTTTTACCTTGAGGTATAGTTCCAAAGTAGAAGCTGGCTCCCCAAAAGTTGTGTTAATGCTGCAGTTGAGCACAAGTCCAGCAGGCACCTGATGGAACTTGGGTAGGAAAATCAAGTGAGTCAGTTCAGCAGAAAATCCATCAGGATTTGACTGTTTTGAAGTTCTAAAGCCCTTTCCATAGGCACTTGCTTGTCAGATGGCCTCTGCCTTTTACAGCCCAGGTTTACTCAGGAAGGACAGTCCTGGTTTCTGTTTTTATGTACTGTAGAAGAGGTTTAGCCACACATAGCCTGCTGCCTGGGAAGCTGGGATGGTCTGCTCCTGCAGTTTCTTGTTTTCAGTAACCTCCCTGGTTAAAAATTCCACCCAGGCAGAGAGGCTCAGCCAGGGAAGAGGATGGCTGCAGTTGGCAGTGGTGCTGCAGCAGTAGCTGTTCTGTCACAGTCAGCACTGAGGTGCAATTCCAGCCAGTACTGACTCCACTTCCACCCAGTACTGGCTCTCCACAGCACTTCTGCCATAAACCACTGATTTCAGAGAGTTACCAGGATTGCCAGGTTTTTAATAGAAATTGGTGTTTATTGCCGTTTTTAAAGCAAGCAGTGCTGTGTGTAGTTCTTGTCTAACTAATCCTATGTTGCTTTCCCCTCTTCTACTGTTCACTGCCAATGCAGACTGAATGGGAAGCCTTAGAACTGACAGATCATCAGTGGGCCTTAGAAGATGTAGAAGAAGAGCTCATGGCAAAAGACCTCCATTTTGAAGGCATGTTTAAGGAAGAACTTCAGACCTCCATCTTCTGAATTTGAAAATATGCTTTTGTCTCTTCTTGTAAAAGTTATTTGAAAAGAAATCTGTTATCTAAAACTATATAATGTATTTTAGCAAGGCTGAGAATAAAAGAAAAACATCATGTTCAGAACTGCAGTGCCCTCACTTTGATTTGAGCCCAAGGACACACACACACTATTTCCTCATTAATTTAATCCTTCCCAAGTCCATTTGTAAGCACCTGAGTGCCCACACAGCCCCTCCTGCCTGCCACATGCACAGCAGGGTGTTGCCCAAGGGTGCCTAGCTGTTATTTACTGGGCCACGTGGGGATAATAAATGCTTTAAGCTGTCCCTTTGACTATCTTCTTGCACTGTAGAGAACAGGGAGTAACTGTTCCTGGCTTGTCCTGCAAAAGCTCCTTAGACCTCCTCCCTAGGGACAAGTCCCAACCTGGGAAAATTCTTCCTAAACCCAGAGTATGGAAGCTCTTCCCTACTCTGTGGCTGGTTTTTTCTTTTTTCCTCTTCTTTATTCTGAGCACCATTCTCAAGGGGAAAATACACATCCTCTTCAAAGCAGGAGCTGAGCCAGAACTGTGACACAACCTGTTTTCTGTCCTCATGAAGTCTTCCCAGTGAACAGGAAAGCTGCCCCTTTGTTTTTCCTTCTTCCCACGATGGGTTTCACACCATGCTTTGGAGGTCAGCCCTTCACAGCAAAGCTCACCAGCTGCTCTACAATAAGGCTCATTAACCCTCAGGAGCTCCAGCTGAGATCAAGCTCCTCTGCTCTTACACTGTAATTGTGGCATGAAGACTTCAAACCTTCTTTCAACGGTTTCACAGCCCACCTTGGCCTGCAAGATTGGGACAATCCCCCACACAGGCCCATTGCACTTCCTCAGCTTTTTCCAGCCTCCTCTCACAAATGGGTTTGGTTGCTTGGGGAGGAAATTAAGATTGCAGGACAGTTATCTCAGTGGTACAATCACAGGCAGCCCTGATACCCCTGGAGAAAATTGACAGAAGGAAGACCAGAACCTCTGAGGGATCTGCAGAGGAAGAGGAAGGATGAAACCATAGCTGAGGCTACCCGGTGCCACAAAAAGACAAGGACAGCTTTGCTAGAGCACCAGGTAGCAGCAACCCAGCTCTGCAGGTGAGAAATGGCAACCCTGGAGCAAACAACCCTCAGCTGTGCAGAGCTGTGCCCTCAACAGCTGATTTTCTCCCAGTTCCCACTAGCTCTGCAGGCCTCACCTTCCCCCCCAGCCCAAACTACTCCTGGACCACCAGGCATCCCCACAACCAGCAGTCTTAGGCCACATAATGAAAGCTGAAAATACAACAGAACCCAATTTCAGTGCAAACCACTCTTTAATTTTTCTCTTTGTACAACAGAGCCAGCCACTTACAAAGTGCTAGTCTAAAAAACAGTCTGGTATTACAGCACACACACACCAGCCGAAGCCCAGCAGCTCAGAGGCAGAGAAAGCAGAGCTGGGCCACTCGTTCTGCAGTACAACAGAGTCTGTTCAGCATCTGAGATTGAGCCCCACAAATGCATTTCTCGGTGTCAGCACAGGTAGGGAGGCAAGGAGGAGAACAAAGGCTATTTCAGATTGATTTCTCTTTTAAAAAGGTCTTTTACTGCTCTCCCTTTCCTCTATTCCCCATTTTGGAATGCCCACATGACTTACTTTCAGGGTAAAACAAACAAAAAAATGCTGATTAGAGTAATTTCAGTGCAGTGCTACAGCTTAAAAATTGCCTTTTGCATGCTCCCCTCAGTAATAAGGAAAAAAATTACAATATTAAGAGTTGCAAAAATAAAACTGAATGGCAGAAGCAACTAAGCAATTGTGATCTCAAAATTCAAATTTTAATGCTTTAAAAGCAAAATTCCACAAAGAATCACACCAGTAGCATGCTGGCTAGAGATAATGCTCCCTCCTCCTCTCCATCACCTGCCAGTGCCATGGCAAAGTGATGCCTGGTGCTGCCCTCTCAGGGTACAGAGACAGGCACACTACAATTTCCTACAGGGCCTCCTGCCTGGAGCTGAGCTGGCAAGTTTGGAGTTAAATGGATGAGTGTTGCTGACCACAAGATGTGATGGTCAGCACTGAAGCCACAGCAAGCATATATTCCAAGGGGAACAAAAAGCACAGTGATGGCCAGTCTCAGCCTTTCATTCTGCCAACACACTTGGATCCTAGAAGGAAAAGCCCTCCTGTTTGGTTCACTACCTTGAGCTAGATTTTTCCCTAAAAAATACAGGCTAAAGCTCTAGAATTTTTTCCCATTTTTCACATGGAAGACCAGTTCTCCACTGAGACTCATAAGAGTGTCTTCTCAAGAAGAAAGCTGGACTTGAGTCCTAAAAGCAACACAGACAGTAAGACAGAGGGAAGAGCATTTGCCAGTTGTGACAAAAGGATGGCAAAAGGATGGAGCAGAACCATTGAGCAGCACAGGCAAACAGGACCTGGGAAGGGACTATCACACCTGAAGCCCCACAGGGAGTGATCAGGGGATATAAATGGCATCACTCAAGGGAGGAGGAGGGCTGAAAGAAAGAGCAGTCCAAAAAAAACAAAAGTTGCAAGAGAAAAGGCTGAAAACTCACAATCCATTGCACTGGGCTGTCAACCCTATAGGTGACAGCTCTGGGGACACAGTGCTGAGCTTGGCTGGAGACATAAATGAGCAAAAAAGGATAAAAATGCTGTCACTGCACAAACCATAGGAGAAATGCAGGCGGCAGAAAAGTGCTTACAGAGCAGCCTGGAAGTGAGGGGTGTAGGAGATGGAAAGGACAAGAAATCATCACTGTTATGGATAGTATTTTCTCTGCAGAAGAACAGGTGCCAGAGCAGCTGTATCCTGCATCTCCATGGGGATCAGCCTGCACATATGCCATACCATAGGCAGGTATGATTCACTTCTGGCCGAGATTCCTGCATCACTGGATTCAGTGTTTACATGAAAAATGCTGAGTCAAAACTGCCCAGGAGAGCCTCAAACACATCAGTGAAAAGGATGCAAGCAAGAGAAACATTTGTTGCTTTGCCAGGAGACCAAGGTACAATGGCAGAAACTGCAACAGACCAGATGTACAAAGATTTGAACTGAGCTCCAGAAAGGGTGCAGGAGGCCTCCCTGACACAGGCAGGGCCCAACAGCAACACCAGAGTTGGCAGGAAGCCCCAATGCCGATTCACAGAATCGTACCCACCATTCTCCTCCACGAGCCCCTGCAAGGCTCAGCTGTGCCTGGCGTCCAGCTCAGGCTGTCCTCTCCCAACCCCAGCTATAACCCTCAGCCCAAGAACCACAGCCCCAACCCCTGCCTCTAGCCACACAGCTCAGCCAGATTTTAAAAAGAACTTTATTGAAGCTCCAATATATATTATTTTTGGCCTCTAAATACCCAAGTGTCAGCACCTATTCCTGGCTCTTCAGTGCTATTCTGTAACCCCCAGCACTGAATCTTTCAGTGCTTGATTTTCTGCTTGACCCCTACAGAAGGAAGAAAAATTTTCAGGCGCCTCAGGCATTGCTTTTACAAGAGCAACCACTACCATGGTGGCAGAGTGCTGGAGGTGGTGCTTAGTTGGTGTCCATGCCATCACACTCTTCTTGGGGAGGCGAGGGGGCAGAATGTTCCTCGCTGTTTCGGCGCTGATAAAACAGCACATATGCGGCTTTTGTCTACCAAACAAAAAGAAAACCCATCTGAAACCATCCACACAGCTTGGCTGGAATTTCATGCCCAAAGCAGGGAACCACACTTTCACCATTGACTTGGAACAGCCTCAAGCCAAATACTCACCACTATTTGGTCTTCTGAAGCCACCGAGACGCTGCTGTCGTCAAAGTAGTACCACTTGTCATTCACCTTGTTCTTTGCATAGGCAGTGTCTGTCAGGGAACAAACTGCAGCTCAGCATCCAGGGAGAGTCAGCAGGGAATACACACCTGGGACACTTGGAATTCCAACTGCTTGTGCATGGGAGGCCAGGAGCCAGCTTTGGCATTCCCTGCCCTGAGCCTAGTTAACCAGCATAAATATCTACAACACGCCAGCTGGCCCAGCTAGTCTAGGACCAGGTTCCATGTACCAGGCTTATCCCTGACAGCTGAGATACACAGAAAAGAAATGGAAAAAAAATAACAGGCTTTGTTCACTGCCCTTGAGTAAGAGCTTTCCCAAACACACACAGCTTAAGATGGTGCATTTTCACTTGAAAGAGAAGTTTTCTGCCAATGATGGATTTGATCTAGTGCTTGTAAGAGTCCTCACTCAAGAAGCAAGTTAGAAGTCCCTCAAAGTCTCTTCCAGCTAAAACTTCTCTGACTGTGATCTCCAAACTAAGAACATGTGTCCCTCCAGGAGTTTATCATCCCCTCATGGTAAATCGCTTCTGAGTGGTTCTACAAGTGTCACCTCAGCAGAGATCTGCACAGACACCTGGTACAGGGAACTCACCCACAGACACTGCAGCAAATCCAGTGACAGAAAACACAGACTCATCATGTATCAAACTTGTATACAAGTGGCTTTTTCTCCTGATGAAATGACATTTTCCCAATGTCAGTCCTTATCAGTGCAAAGGTGGAGACATTCTACTGTCAGCCCGTGTTGCAATTTCAGATTCAGCATTGAAAAATCTTGACTCCACTCATAAACTGGGGAACACCATCACATGAACTACTAACTAATGACTACTAACTCGGGTCCCACAGGCATCAGTCAGACCTCAGGCCAAAGTGCTGCTACCTACCTGCCCTCCCAATCCTAAGAGGATCCCAATATGACACTCACCTGCACACAGGTCAGTTTTGGACCACAAACCCTTGGTGAGGGCTATTGCAGGTGTCCCAAAGCACACAGCCCTCCCATGAACCCTCTGCCCATATTTCCTTGCACACAAAGGACACAGCAGCAGTTACTCACAGTGGCCCACTCCCATGGCTCCATAGTGATTGGAAACTGCAATGAGGTCATACACGTATGAACCAGCTCTTGGGTCACAGACAAACTCGGACATGTTCAAACCCCTGGAAGGAAACCCAAAAGTATCAGTGCACCAGTAAGCAGCACTTTTTAGGAAGTGAAGCACGGCACCAATGAAGCAGCAGTGCTGCTCCGCTGCTCAGGGGCCAGGTGTTGTTAGTGTGAAGACCAGACTTGTTACCCCTCCCACACAGGGCAGGTCCTGGCAAACACACCAAGCACTGCCAGAAGGTTTAGAGGGAGGTGTTGAATAAAACAGTTTGGAGTGTCCCTGTGTAGGTAGGCATGAAGAGTGAGATAGGAGTAGTAAGGGATATGCTTCATCCCACAGCAGGATGCTGGCAACCAGAAGCAGAGGGACAAGGCAGGCTTTCATCTTGTACTTGTGGAATACTCAGTACTACAAGTGCAGCTCTGCCCAAAAAAATTGCTAGAATTGCTACAGAAGTTCCCTTGATTGAATCACATGGGCTTAATTTCATTTCAGAAGAAACAGTACCTGCCAGTAATTAATACTCTTTGAGATGTATAAAGGTGATTACTATTAACAAAAACCATCCCCCAAGAAACTAAGCATCTCAACTCATGCCTGCTTTCCAGCTGTTCAAACCCAGAAAACACCTGTTCCAGTTACAGTTTTAACAAGCCCACCCAACGGAAACATCAGAAGTACATTTTTCTTGACCGAGTTCTTTAAGCTCTTCCTAGCTCAAGGGAAGAATCCTACCTGATGGGGAATTCCACAACAGTGTCAAGTTTATCCCTCCAGTATCTGCTGTATGAGAACCGTTTTAAGTGTACCACCAAAATCCTGGGCAAAGACCACAAGTCAAACTTCTTTGTGGCCTGCTGATGTTTCTTACAGTTAGGGCAGTACCTGAGGAAAGAGTAACAAGCAAGGAAATCAATGACTGCATTAAAAGAAAAGCTTCTGGCCCTTCCAATTAAGATGCCTCAGTAGCACAAGCACAGTTCCTGCCTTACACAAGGCACACTGCCTCAGAGAATTCCAAACTCCAACTTGCTTTCACTTCATAGGCAAAATGTCCTATGGCAAGGATGTTAACTGCACATTGTACAAAAACTAACCTTTAAAAATAGCCTGATTGTTGGAAGCTACGTTCCCACTGACACTTTTTTCCTTAAATATAGGTGGGAAACAAATACTTTTTATTAACCCATGTCCACAGCCTATTGAGTCAATGACTTAATACAGATCTGATAGACTTCTCAAAGATGAGGACAAAAGGACAGACCTGGGAAATTGTAAGAATCCCATGACAAATCATATGAACTCAAACAGTTATGGCATTTTATGGTAAATATAGCAGGCAGGCAGAGGTTCTTACCAAGGGTCATGTTCACCAAGTGTTTCCATAGTTGTGAAGAGCTCTATGCAGTCTCTGAGGGCTACTACAGCCTTCTTCTTCTGTGGTTGTAGCATGCTTCCATGTTTTTCAAATGCCTAGTGAAAGAGATGGGTGCTTTACTCAATTTCATGTACTCTGTAATCCTTGACATCACAAAATTACATGCCTACCTTTTCACACCGCCTATTTCTGCCCCCCTTCCCCACCAAGACAATTATCTCTAGCTTCAAGCCACACCTTTCTTGTGTTAAAATAGTCCATAAAAGAAAGTATGTCCTCACTTAGATTTGGGGCTTTTAAGTAAAAACAGATTATTCTGTTACAAAATATGACCCATCAGAACACTGTTTACTGTCACCTTTTAAATACCATGCAAGTTTACACACAGATTACATTAGTATGAAAAGAGCATATTACAACCTGTGCCTCTTGTTCATCATAAAGTAGCCTCCGTGTCTCAGAATCCCAGTCAATAGCAACTGCAGAAAAAGCTACAAGAAAGAAGAAACATTTACTGCATGGGTGTAAAAAGAAGGAAGAGAAAAAAAACCAGCAAGAAAATAATTACCATTCAGTTTTAAGATTTTTCCTTCAACAATGGAGTTTATCTCTGAGGTCCCAGAAGAATTCACAAGGCTAAAAGTGAAATGCTGTTTCTTGCAAGGCTGCAGGTCTCTTGCTGACTCCACCTGCATGCAACCCTCAGAGGGGCAGGGATCAACTTCTGTCAGCTTTTCCTTGCCTTCCTCTCCACCATCCTGATGTTCCATCTCTTCAATGTCACCTGGAAAAAATTCAAAACATGGACAATATTACAGGGCTTCAGTGAAAGTTTAGCCAGATACCTCCCATGGACAGCTGTCTGCATCAGCCTGCACAACAAACACCAATTATGCAGAAAGCAATGATAAGGCACACTGAAAAAGAAACCTCTGCTTGTTAACCAACTCCATCTTAAGCTGCAATTTTCCCTTTAGTAGATGCCACTTAATGTGCTGGATTCCATATCTTGGAATCAGGCATGATGGAGTGCAGTAGGTTACCAATGACACCTTCTGACAGCACACCCTAAAAAGCAAACCCAAGAGAGAATGAGCAAGGCTGCAGCTGGGTGTCTTCACAGACAGGAATGTGTAAATCGCCAGGAAAGTTATTTCCATTCTTAGGGGAAAATTGGCAGGTTTTTTCCGCATTTAACTTATTCCAGCTGTTACCTTCAGGGTTACACAAATTAATAACTTCAAACAGGAAAGGGAAACACAGATTTGCCATCAGCATTAAAAGCTTCCTAGTGGTCATCTAGCCTAGCAATGAAATTGTGATACTATGTCCTCCAACAGAAAGTACCACTTTATTTCTCCACACTCTGTCTTTGTGATCTAACAGGCCTGTTTTCATCACCAAAAGGCGTATCAGGAAGAATTGCCTCTGGAGGGAGGCACCTGAATGCTCCCAAGTAAGCAAGGACATCCCTAACACTGGTCAGGATGAAAGCACACCACACCTTGTTCTCCAGCTGCTGCTTAAGCACATCTGATCTCCCTAGGAAGGAAATGGTGTACAAGATTCCCCCTGTATCACACAGATGTCCAGCACAATAGCATGGTTTAATCATGGGGGAGAAACAATCTGCTAGAGCTTAAGCCAACTACACACAGCACAAACCAAATGCTATTAGAAAGCTTCAAGTGCTGAAAAGCTTCCAGCAAATTTTGAAAGAGCTTTACCTTCAACCACACCATTGGAGCCATTGCAGGTTCCTTTGTCTGGGCAAGGTGGAGAGTATTCTTCTGCCAGAGGGAGTTTCACGTAGCGGCTGAAGAGAAAGGATACGTTTATCACACAACCATACTGCAAGCTGTTCATCAGAACAGCAGTATCCCCCTCTACCAACAGCTCTTGCTGCCCAATCCCCCCCAGCAAACCAGAATCCATCCTGAACAGCACCATTTACATCACAGAACCAAGAGCTCTCAGAATAAGTCAAACAACAGTTCCCTAAGTCTCTGCTCTCACTGCTTGTTCCAAGTATACTGGCTGTATATTGAAAAGGCAAAAATAAGTTATGGTGGCCCCATCTGTGAGCCCTGAAATCATGCCCACAGTTCTACTCCTGACTCCTTTTGCAAGGCTGAGCCAGCAATATCTGTTACAAAGCCCAAAAAAACAGGACCTTGAAATGTCCCTGGGGCCTCCAGACACTAATGAAATGCAAATCCTGGTTTATACAACCCACACAAATCAAGAAAAATTCTCCCTGTTAACAACGATTCAGTAATCCTATTACAATGTAATTGAATAAGCAACCTCTAGAGCTTGGCATAGGATTCAAAGGTACAGCCATGACTTACCTGATCTGCTCCAAAACCACACTGTACAGGTGATCCACAGTGAGCTTGTGTTTGGGCACAGATATTAGCAGTGGCTGCCCAAAGAGCACAGTCCCTGAAGTATTGCTGGATTGCCTCATTGTCTTTTCCCGAAAGTAAATGGAGAGAGTAACATACTCCGAGCCATCCTCACTTGGCTTGCAAACTTCATACCTGTTCAAAAGACAGGCATTTCCATGGGTTATTGCTGCTGCCAAGAGTACCAGGTAGGACCAACATGAACTCAGTCCAGCAACTCCAACAGGCACAGAAGGGTTGTACTGTCCTCATGTTACAGAGCAGTTTCCTGAACACTCCCCACAGCTCACAGTGGCACAAGATACACATCTGCCACCAACTCAACTGCCACCTTCCTTCTGCCTTTATTCCTAATTCAAATCCCTATTACCAATCACCTCCCAAGACACTACCCTGACAACTACACAGTGCTTCAATTAGTGAAAAATACTAAATGTACTTTGAAATCTCTCTGACAATGTCCCCCCTGGAGAAAGATATCCTCTTGATACCTTGGGTCTTGCATTCTCCAGCCTCTCAAACAGTTTTATGGCCCAAGCTCACATCACAGAGCAGTTAATGTTTCATAAAACCAAGAGTTTGGAAACATGTGCTTCACAGAAAAATCCAAGGGCAGTAAACAAACAAGAAAAATTCTGGAAGACAACAAACAGCCTGGGAGAACAGTGAGGAGACTGAGATGCAGCTTGTGCCCTGGGTGAAACAGCAAATGAGATATTTGCAGCTGTCAGAGGCAAAAGAAATCACGTGGTCCAACACTATCACACTGTTTACTTCAGGGCTATTCATTACAAAAGACTCATTTTCAGGGATGCCAAGTCACACTGCTCTCTAATTTGGTTAGTCACCTGTCCCAGATTTATCTTAAAACTGAAAGAGAAAGAAAGATTTCACAAAAGATGTCACTACACATAATGACCAAGACCACAATCACACATCTGAATGCACCAATCTCCTACCAATTCTCTTACATTAGACAAGCCACCTCCCTTCTTTCAAGAGATGAGAAACATTTTTCATGCCTGTGTTCAGAGTAGGGAGAAGAATGTATTTCAGAGCTGTCATTCTGCTTCATCCTACTTAAAACAAAAAAGGATCCCAGCTTGGGGCTTGGACTGAGTCAGTAGAGCACATGAAGGAAAGCATCCTTCCAAAGATGCCAGCCCACCAAGAACACAAGACTTCAGAGTCAGCATAAGAGAATCCAACGCCAGCAGCTCTTGGGGTTTTCTAGCCTGTCAATGCTGTTCAGCTGACACTAGCACTGCATACAGTTCACACTCCAAAAGTTTCCCGAGAAACAGCACAACAAAGGTGAACTTATTTCACTTAGGACTTTTTAAACTACAAAAGGCCATACTCAGTCCCAGAACACAACCTGTGACTAATGCCAGGTCCTATGAAACCCTTAAACTGGATTCCTGTTACACAGATCAGTGCATGACACTCCTGTGACTGCATCTCATACCACCTACACTGTGCTCTGCAAGCAGCAATTAATGAAGCCACATTTACACTCCACCCTCACGCAACTGAATGGAGCCCTACCCATGAGATAGGACAGATGGGACAGAAAGAAAAGGCTATTCCCACAGCCAGGAGTCATCCATCACAAACAGCCAGCATGCAGCACTCCATAACACTCTGCAGAGAGCATCTCACACACTTCTCACCACAACACAACAAATCTGGTTACTCAAGTGTCCCTCTACCCACTCCACCTCAGAACACCTTTTTTTACATACGAGTCCTACAAGAAAACATATCAGAATCAAGAACTATCATTTTTATTATCTCCCAAGCAACAACTATTTCTTGGAAAAAAGAACCAAACCCAAAGTAGTTTATGTATAGTGTAAGGAAGGCTGTAGAGCTGATACTGGAAATTGCTGGACAATACACCCTAATTCTGTATATTACAAGTTATTTGAAAAAAATAGAACATGAAGATGATGCTACTCCAGACTACACAACACAGTTTTAGAAGTCAGAAACATTAGCTCAGCTGCTAGCACACTTCTAGATACTGGCTGGTTGCCTTCATAATTCATGACAACTCAGAAAAGTGTCTGAAAACCGGTAAGCTAAAGGGTAGGACTTGACCAGTCTTTATCAGCATTATTAAGGTTCAGGTCTGTGGTTTCAACTCAGAAAGGAGGCAGTGAGTAATGAGATAACTTTTCTTCCACTGCATAGTGAAGTTAAGCAAGTGCACAGAAGGATGGAAAGCTATGAAGGACCAGAGCTACATAAAAGGACACTGAAAGAAAAAATACTCTGAGCTAAAACCAGGCTAATATGTCAGTTGTATGTTATTGAAACATTCCCTCACAGGTGCCAGGATCTATGATATTAACTCCAGCTGCAAAACACTATGCAGATCGTAAGTCAATCTACAGCAAAAACCAAGAAGTCTATTTTGAAAGAGAATGGAGAAGGGCAGGGAAAAATGCCACTGCAGAAGCTGCCAAACAGATCTGCCTAAATGGGGTTACTGCTGCACACCAACCCAGAGATGCTGCTGGGAAAATACAGGAGGGTCAAAAGTACACAATAAGAATAAACACAGAATTGGAAAAAAACTGGGAGAAACTGCTGCGCATATTCCGATCTCTTCTAGGAAGTGGAGATACTCCTAATGTGTTTACTTTCATAATACCAGAACACACACAAACAAGTAAACTGAGATAAGACACTGCAAATGTCACTTTCTTAGACAATGGACAGCTTGCCCTGTAGAACCTGGTCAAAGGATTTTGCCAGGCTTGCAGAGGAATAAGATTAAAAACAATGAGGGAATCCACACAGAAAGTTTAAAGAAAACTTAAATAAATACAAGCTCTTTTCAGAAAGGATGCAAACCCTCATTTCAAACGAGAAAACCTCAATTTTAGCAAGAGTGAACAAACATCATAGATCAGTCTGCTACATAGAACTCACACATTTCAAATGTTTCATATAAAGCTACTGGACTAGCTGGCCTGCTGACATCATTAACTCAGTTCAGTAATTGCTGTAGCCTCAGTCACATTAACAAACCTGACATCTCTGCAGCCAGGGATGTTTTTTCAAGACCATGAACTCATCTAAATGTAATACACAGCATGTTGTAAGAGAAGGCAGAAAACATGGCATGTATGGCAAACTGAATAGATCCTAATCAAATATGCACACTTTGATAGGTTAAAGGTGACCTGCAAATCAATTTGTGAAACTTTTCTCAACATAAACAATAAATGTTATGTAATATGCCCCATTAGCCAGGCTAAGAGAACAGGGGTATCTAGTTTATCCATCAGAACATTCTTCTTCTTAGTTCCCAAGAACTAGAGAAGAAATACTAAGAGTAATACCCCTGAAATGGGCTGTGGAGTTTGTTTTCACGTGGTACTTACCTGAGCCCTTGTAGGCCGGCTCCAAGCTCCAGCAGGATCCCTGGTGATGGGATATCACCAGCATGGTGCATGTGTGGGAGTTACATTGGAGCGGGAGCCGGAGGTCCTAGTGGGGCTGGGCTTCCCAGAACCTGAGGAAAAGAAATAGCAAGTGTTTGGGTCATGTGCTGAATGCTGTGCTCTGCTTAGCCTGGGCAATGAGAGCATTCAGCACGAACACTGAACTACTGTCATCAAATTGATTTGCAGACCACCTTTACAGGAGTGATTTCTGATCATTTGCCACGGACCTCCCTGTCCTTCCACAGAACAACATGCTTGGAGAGAATCCTTTCAAAGGCTGGGAGAAGTGGGATACTCCCACCACTCTCTGGCTGCCACTGCCCTTACACGTTGGATCAGTGATCTTGTTTCAAGGATTCTACTAACCCCCTCCCTTTCTGCATCTCAGCTCTTCTCTGATGCTAAATATTAACACATCTTGCACCAGGACCACCTGACAGTTCCAAGCCTGTCAAGATGAGAAAGAGATGAGTGCAAAGCCTTGTGAAAGAACAGGCTTGGAGAATTTCAGACCCAATTCTCCTCCCCTTTCATGTGATTTGGAGAAGAAAATGAACAGTTTTGTCCTCTTATGTTAAAGGTGCCAGGCTCATTTTGGGATGCATCTCAGTTATGGTAATGTCACCTAAATAACAAGAAGCCCAGTAGTATTTGCATTTCTTCTTTTTGAGGTTTTACTATCAGAGATCACAACAGGTAACATAATACACTAGAAGAGCTGATGAACCAGAAACTGAGCAGCTCAGAGGGAAAATGTATCTTACACTTCTAGAGCACATCTTTGTTTTCCATACTGCAATCCATTCATCTCAAGTTCCAAATGAAGTGCAATTCTCACGTGCTTCCTCACTCCCCCACATGCAGCATTCCCCACTACTTTAGTAGCACATTAAAATTCACGGTATACATCTCAAGATGTCCAAGATGCCCAGCAAAAACCAGAAGGCTGAATGTGTCTTCTCCCATTATGCTACAGGGAAAACAGGGAAAAAACCCCACAGATTTTCCCACCACTGAAATAACCCAAAAAAGGTGCAAGCTCAATACTCCTTATGTCCAACATACTGCACATTTAACCAACAGCAGAATCTGGACTACAATATCTGTGTCTGCAGACCATATCTTCTGTCAAGCAAATACTCCTGTCAAGCAAATGCCAAGGCCCATTCCAGCTGCTTTATTCCTAATGCAATACACGGTGAGAGCTCAGTGACATTTCCAACCAAAGTACTTCAGGGAAATCCATGATCTGCTCAGTAACAAATCAATAGATTTGAACCAAAAGTTGACAACAGAAATTGGTCTCAAAAGCAAGACACCAGTGCAAAAGTATTGACTTTAGATTTTTTTTTTTTAAATCACAGCCCTGCTGGAGCACAGATCTCCTGAAGTGTTGGAGTTTTTGAATTTTGAATTGAGATGTGAGTTGCCAGCTGGCCAGTGCACAATACAATAAAATCAGAAGTCTGTCAAACCACAGGGGTAGTGTTGTCACAGGCGGGTCTGGCTACTGCTCTCAGCAAAGCAAACCTGCAGAAACATTGTAAAACACTGACATTTATATTTAAAGTTTTCAATCCTGAGACAATTTAAGATGATGCTAAGAAACATACAGAAGGCAAGAACTGGCAGTTTAAGTTACAACCAGATCCTAAAGCTTCAGACCCACTGGAACAACCGATTTCTGTTACAGGAGACAGCCCCAAAGGTGATCACAGGTGGAAGATCTGCTGGACTCTGAGCAATGGTGTTTAGAGGACAATGAGAGAGAAGAACAACAGAACCATTGGATGGCAGCTGCTCATGAACTCAAGAGCCCCGGGGCTTTGTATGCCCCTGTCACTGCCCACTCATTCTCTGGATTCTCAGAGTCCAGCAAACAACCATAAATGATAGCTAACACAACCTTGGTTTGCTTCTGCCAGTGAAGGGAGGAGTGCTTTTCAGGTGAGGAAACTGTTACACCTTTAAAAAGATTATTTAAACGGAAGGGTTTGGTCTTCAGTTAATCACAGCTTCCCTCAGAATTCACTCAGTGTAGCTATCACGAAGAACAAAAGAAAAGGCCTGTGAGCTCACCCCAATTCAAAGACCAGGCAACAAAATGCTTCAGAAAAAGACCTCAAAGATCAATAGGAACCACTGAGCCATCTGTAATTTCAAAATGTAATTCTGGGGAATGCACGCATATGTTTTGGGGAAATACACATGAGAAGTATCTATTTCTGACTAGGCTGTACTGATTTAACTCTATTTAGGGTAGAGTTTGCCCTTTGTTTTCTAATCAGTATCTGGTATAAATGTAATGCAAACACACAAACAAACGTGAGCGTGATTTATTGAATCTTTTTTAGGTTATTTATTTCAATTGTGAATTTTGCGTGAGAATACTGTGACTGTAAAACCCTACACTGTTGTACTTTCTAATAATAGGCATCTGTTCCCCTTCATTAACTGATACAAAGACAGTTTTCTTTCAGGAACAGGAGAGTGATGCATCACTGTGTAACCAGTGATACATCCCACAGCTCCATCACCAGTACAGGAGCATCTTTTCCAAGCTGAACATTTCATGGACTATGCAGACATACAGAGCATCCTTCAAGTCATAAGCAGCAAGTCTTTTCCTGTCACTTCTCTGAAGAATTTGCCTTAATTTAAGAGGAAGAAATGCTTTTTAGTAACTCTTCTTTATTGACTTTGAGGAAATAAAATATTTCTCAACATTTCAAGTGGAAAGAAGCTTGTTCTGTAAAGGTGGAAGATTCTGAAAGACTTAATTTTTTTTAATATTTATTCCTCCATTTAATAAACATTGAGATATTTGTCTGTAATCTAAGAATTTAAATAAATTCCTGAAATATCAGAAACTCCTGAAGTTATTGGCAGCAGCAATCTGAACAAACAACCACCACACTCCCCAGCCACGCATCACATAGCACCTGCAGGAGGGCAGCAAGCCCTGATCTGCCACATCACTAGCCATAACTTCTGCCAAAACACAACAGCTTGAGCAGCACTTGAGAAGTTCCTGTGTAACTGTAAAATCATCCTTTCTGGAAGAAGCAGAAGGCAAAGATGCACATCCATGACTACACCTAACAGAAAACACATTTTGAAGCTGGCAGAAAAAAAAACAATAGATAGAAACAGAATGGAATTCAAGAACCTTCACACTATTACCATTTCCTGAATGATTTAATTAAATCTTAGAACACCTAACAGCAGATTTTTTATATACAGACAAGGCAGGTAGATCGTCCACGCTGAAAGTAATTATGCATTTTAAAGAACTTTTCCTCTTTATGAACAAGTGTTTCTCTGCTGGGTTTTTGAGACAAGACTTCCTTTCAACAAAAGAATGCTGAGTTTTAGCTGTAGTTAAAATAATACTTTACATATCTTTTTCCTGGCATCATCACCCATTAAAGGGACTTTGAGCAGCTTTTTCCTAATTCTTGCCCTGGTGCTTGGCTGCTTGCTCTTGCCCCTCAGTGCTGAAAAGATCTTGGAGGGTGTACATGGAAAAACAGGATTTGCAAAACTTCCTGCTACCTCTCCTCTTCCTTGGAAGGCTATTTTTAACCCGGGTCAGTTCCCTCACTGTGACTCACAGCAGCACCTCATTTACAGTTGCCCTGCACATGAAGTGGCAATTTCAAAGGAAAATACACTTGGAACTGCAGTTGAGCCAGTGCTTTCCCCACACCTCAGAGCAGACCTGATTCAGACACAGTTGTTTTCCATGGAGGGGTTTACAGTGTTATCCCTGTATGAAAGCAGGGCTTTTTTTGCAATTACCACTGTAGTATCAGTCTTCTTGTTTATAAAATGCTTTACCTGTTACAGAGACAAGACAGACTTACAAACTAACACTCCACAACACTCTCCCAGCACGACAAAAGAGCACCAGTATGTCACAGAATCCCACCCAGTGAAAGGTTCACACGGCACCAGAGGATGTTACTGCAGGTCTTCACACCCACCCAACAATTTCACAGCAGCAATATTCTTGCACTGGAATGTTCTCACATTTCAGCTGCAATAGAAGAATACAACTTTTTCTCTCCTCACAAGATTCCAGAGGTGACTGGAAATATCTCACCCACCACACGTAGAACATCAAGCGCAACCAAATCGTCAGCTTTGCTCAAGTCCCTCACAACCACAGTTTAGATACAGTGTTTAGCACCTATCAAGAGTCTGTGAAGAACCCCCAGTCATGGTTATCTGGGTGGTCTAACAACCATGATGGATTTTGGAAAGGCAGAGTACCACAGCATAGACTTCACGCTATCCTAGCAACAGCTCCAAGGCTTTTGGCTGATTTGGAAAACATAAGAACAAGCTTGAGTGAAACTAAAAATGCCAGTGAGAGCATAACTGTAACCCAGACATAATTATGTCTGAAAGAGGCTTGCAGGAAGTTCTAAACTGCAGAACACAGACCAAACTAAAAGTTCATTATGACCCAAGGGTCATGACCTCCTGTGTTAGGAAAATACCTACTGAACACTGCACATGCTGATCCGCTGGTAGGAGCAGTGCTGCATGACTGCTAAGTCATGCAAAAGGTCTACAGGAAGCTTAGGTTTTGGGAGGTGACAGGAATTGGGTTTTAGAACCTGAAACCAAAGCAAATGTTTTGCAGTATTCTTCACATGTGGCATTCTTCCACTTTACTCACACAAAGATGTCGTCTTTTGGCATGATATGATTTAAACCTTCATCCATTTGGAAGATTTTGTGGAATCGGTGATTATACACATCTGTCACCACCATCTAGAACAGCAAGTGATATTGGCAAAGTGATTATAATAAAAGCTTACATAAATCTAGGCAAACTACCTTTAAATTTAACCAAGTTTCTTCTAATTCTCTCACAATTTTCGAAACACCAACACCAGTTGTACTTAATTTTTCTGTCCCTTTTGCTAAACCTCTCTACTACAATGGAACTATCAGAACAAACACAGACTGTTTCATGCATCTTTTTAATTTTACAAGCAAAGAACAGCATTTTAACTTGTTACAGTTTTGCCACTAGCCCACTAAATTCAGCTTATCATCCATATAAAAGTTAGGCCACCAAAATGCTTCAAGAAGAACAAGCATTTATCAAAATTACTGTCTGCATTTATCCTTACGTTTTCTGCAGGAACACCAGAGAGTTTGGAAAGTGATTCACACAGATCCAAGATGGCCCCCATCATTGGCACCACAACCCGATACTAGAAACAAAGATAACATTATGCTTACACCAGGGAAAATAAACCCATGCAAGGCAGAGAGCAAGAAAATGGAAAAAAAAATCTTAAAACTCTTAAATCTTTAATTTGTAGGAGTTCTGCTGAAGTTAAGGTCATAACCACATACTTCAAGGTCTTCTGGATCTCAGCTTTACCTTACAAAGCAGGGATTTGGAGGGAATGAAAGCCTTGAACAGCTGGCCTTCTGCTGTGATCAGGCTCAGCAGTAGTAAAACCCAGAAAAAAAATAATCACCAGACATAGCAGCTTGCTCAGAACATAAAATTGTTTTTTCTTTTTGTATTAAAAAACATCTTACAGCTATTCTTTTTGATGCTGCTAAAGGTCAAGGCAAAAACCTTGATAGACATGGAAATACTGCCAATCAGTCCCTCCAAAACTGCATTGGGGCATCCAAGTCACTCTACTTGGGTGCCCCAGCTTGTGCTTCTCTGACATGTGGCAAGCACAAGGCTAATTTAGGGATGTGTGTGTCCATTTGAAAATGAAGTGTGGGGCAAATTTAAAACAAGTCTACTGAGGAGGCTAAAAAAGCAAACATGTAATTTTTCTTTTTTTTTCCCCAAGAGGAATTGTTTTTCAACTCTGTTTGAAATTCAGAGACATTACCCATTCAGGACCACAGAACCATAGAATATGCTGAGTTGGAAGGGACCCACAAGGATCACCAAGCCCAACTCCTGGCCTTGCACAGGACACCCCAAGAATCCCACCATGTGCCTGAGAGCATTGCCCCAACATTCCCTGAACTCTGTCAGCCTTGGTGCTGTGACCATTGCCCTGGGGAGTCTGTAAAAGTGCTCAATCACCCTCTGGGTGAAAAACCTTTTCCTGATATCCAACCTAAACCTCCTCCGACTCAGCTTGAGGCCATTCACTCCCTTGGGTCCTGTCCCTGGTCACAACAGTGAACAGATCAGTACCTGCCTCTCTGCTTGCCTTTGTGAGGGTGTTGAAAACCACAATGAGGTCTCCCCTCAGTCTCCTCCAGGCTGAACAAATCCAGTGATATCATAGAGCTTCCCCTCCAGACCCTTCACCGTTCTCTCATGGCTCTCTTTGGACAGATAGATTAATGTCTTTTTTATATTGTGATGACCTAAACTGCCCCCAGCAGTGCAGTGCAGAGCAGTGCAGAGCAGAGTGGGGCAGTCCCATCCTTTGACAGGCTGGAGATGCTATGCCTGGTGCACCCCTGGACACAATATAAGTTATACCTTTATATTTTCCAAGGTAACACAAGGTAAACATCACAGTGTAAACACTCTGCTGCTTTCAGAAAGCAGCACATCACACAGGTCATCTCACTACAGGAAGCCACTTCCAGCAGACCATGACCCTAGTTTCACAACCTGAGAGTTTACAAAGTCACTCGATTCCATATCCCAGATTTTTCCTTAAAAAATCCTAACTACCTCACTCAAAGGTGGACATCAATGTCCTTTAGATTACTTTAAGAGTCTCAGCTTTAAACCTAAAAGAAGAACTCAGATGACTTAAAGAATTTGTGTCTTCAACATGCCTCACCTGGACAGGTCTGCGCTGTGGGTCTGCATATACCAGGGTAACTTCCATGAGACGATCCCTCCTCAAGGGCAGCGGGAGAGTTAAGTAACAGAAGGGATCAAAGGTCACAGAAACTTTAGAGCATTTGGGACAAACAAGGGTAGACTTGAAAAGACCATGAAAAATGTCCACAATGATGGAATCATTCCTCAGCCTATGATTCTCCCACGCTTCTTTTGCCACCTCCTATAAAAATAATTAAAAAAAATATATTAGAAGTTATTTCTTGCAAAGATTTCTACAGCATGGTGAGCACCAGGATCAGAGAACTTGGAAAATTGATAGTGATGGGTCAACTTCACAGGAAAGGGGCTCTATCAGTTTGTCCAGCATAACACACTGGGATTTCTTCCCAGTGAAATTAAGGCCTTGATCAAATCAAATTTAATCTATCTGTTTGAGCTGAGTTTGATCAAGTATTCCTTGGTGCACACAATGCCAGAGGCATGAATGGAGCTGAGGGGACCATGACAGGGTCACATGCTGCTCTTCAGGACAACCAGGTATGTTCCACTCTCCATGACAAATAGCCTGCTGCCCCCTGATTTGGAAAGGCAACTGCAGTTACAGCTTCCAATAAAAAAGTAAAGAGAGTTTTCTTCTTGGGAAATGAAGGCCATGTTTCCAAAGAAAGTCTAAAAGAAGACAAATTACAAGCCCTTGAAGACTTTCACAAGACAACTTTTAAACTCCTTATCAAAGGGCATCTGGTAACTGGCATTTCTTTATTTAGTACAATCAGAGGCTGCTCTTAGCTTGAGACTTTTAATCTGAGGAAGAAAACTGAGCACATTAGGCCTCTATCAGGAAAAACTCATAAGAGAATTACTTTTTTCTATTTAGATAGAGTGCCACAAGGTATGACAGGGTTCTCCTGTGCCAGGGACACTGCACTGTAGGAAGGGTGCTTGCGTGGCCTGTGAGCAGGAAGGCCAGGAAGTGTCCCAGAATCCAAATATAAACACCCTGGGAAGCACCACCTGCCCTATCCTCAAGTAAAGGGCACCATACCGAGTCAGGTCTGCCATTGGCATCCTTCAGCTCCAAGTAGGGCTTCTTCTTCACTCTGTTTAAATCCTCATGCAAGCCATCTAGGAGAAAAGCCAAGAGCTCCTGGGAATCCTGCTGCTGGTATCCTGAAAACTGAGGAGCAAATCGCCCAACCTGTGTCTGAAACACAAAGGCAACAGTGAGGGTCTAAAAAACACTCAGGTCACAGCTTTTGCAGAGATCAGCTCCCCACTACCTTCTGCTGGCTGTAGGCCATTGTGAACTGGATGCTAATGCAGGAAACAGTGACAGAAAAATTTTCCCAGCTACTTTCAGTATTTCAGCTGAAAGCAGCTCTTCACACTGAAGCAATGAGAACATTACACCAATAAAACAACATTCTAGACAAGGGGATGCATTTTGCTCTTCACTTTGTAATTTAATGGTCTAGATTTGTAACTTGCACACCTCTTCTCACTGACCAAAGCTCACAGCTGGCAATTCATATGACCTTGCCTAGTTTTGCAGCAAAGATCATTCTGATTCATCTGTAAATACCTCTCAGGCTAGGAGGTCATTTACTAAGTAACATTAAACAGCAGTAACCAACTCTAAGGAATGACACTGTTCAGTGGCAAATTCCTTCCTATACCTCAAAAAGCATTTATACAAAACATGAAACACTGGAGCAATTCTGTCCTTTCTGCCTTCGTAACATCAAAATATGTGGCAGGCACATTAGCTTTCACTGTTTCTTCTGTCCCAGAGCTGTGCTACAGGAACATGACACACTTACTTTAAACATACGTGGGGCCACGTGAGACTGTCTCCCAGACCACATCTGTTTAATGAGATCTGCATAGGCTTCTGCTATTTCTCCCCTCATCCCCAGTGGGTTGTTCTGATTTATTTCAGCCTCATATTTATCTTCCAGGAAATAGTCAGTCAGAGGAGGAGTATTACTCAGGCACTGAAAAAGCGTTAAGAAAATTAATTTATGGCACAGAACAATACATGCATGTGACAATGAAACAACAAAACCAACTTTCACATCAGAACATGTACCAAGTTAACAAGACTGGTAAGAATTAAGAACATGTTTAGTAAAACAAACAAAACAAATTAAGGCAGAAATTTGCATTTGAAAGATTCGTATCTAGAAAATTAAAGCCTAATGGTAAATATAAGAAAGAAAGTAGTTGGTCCTTAACATGACTGGCTTGCATGATAAATTAAGATTGAAGTATGTCTGAGTTAAGACACTTTGACAATAAAAAAATAAAGTTGTCTCAACTAAGTCCAAGAAAACAAAGTGGCTTAAGGTTACCATGATGCAACTAAAAATAAAGTCATATTAAACAAAAAGCAGGGCAACCCAAGTTTATTGTGGTGTCCTGAATACCACATGCATAATGCATTACAGTTATTTTAAGACGTGTTCCAGATTTCAAAGCCATCCCAGAGTAACTGAAGTCATTTCACAGTACTGGTACCACATTAGAAGTTTGTCCATTCCTTAAATCAAAGTTCATACAATTTGTCTTACATTTTTTTTTAACTTCTTAGCAAAAAACTACCCCTAACAAGTTTCTGCATTCTTTAAAATGAACAAAATAATCCTGAGAAATTAAGTTTAAAAGTAGCTTTGCATTACTGTTTCAATCTTAACCAACTGCACAATGACCCTGAACCCCTCCTGTGGCTTTTCACACTCTTAATTTTTCAAGAATCTTTAACATAGGCCCAGAACTGCATGCAGTGACCAGCTCATGTCACCTCTGCAGCCCACACAAGTCAAAACATCCTCCACGCCAGCCCATTTTTGGCAGGGCACACCATTGGGACCTTATGTTACAGTCAGGCATCTGTTTAACACAATTTTCCCCTGGCCATTTCAGATGCCACATATTTCAGATTCAGTCCCCAATACTGTTGTATCTTTTATAGTATTAACGCGCTAAACATAAGGCAAACTAAACATGAACTGATTTTTTGGTCTGGTTTTTTTAGGTGTAGTCTCCTCAAAGAATCACATTAAAATATTCTTTTCATTTGACATTTTAATCCACAATATCTATGAGACTGGTATTTAACTCTAATGAGGGCTCTTTCTAATTCTTACCTGTAATGCAGAATTCATGAAGCAGGTGTTTCCAAGGTTACTGAGTCCACAGAGTCCAGGCTGTGACAGGGAAGCACTGTCTCTGCAGTTGTAAGAGTTACAAACAAATCCAGAACCTCTGGAAAAAAAGACAATACAGTGAACTCCACAATGAGTTTGTCGTGTCTCAGTACTACTTAAAAGTCACATTAAATACAAGTCAGAAAACTGTTTACTGAATTTTTTTAATCAGGCTACCTGTTTCTGCTGCTTCATAGGGGCTAATACTGAATACCAGAAACATGAAGTACACGTGCTAACTTTGGAAACATTAATCCTTACAAAGGCTATTATTAATTTATGTCTCATTACACATTCATTTCCTCTGTCTGTAAGTACACAGCACATCAGCCTAATGCAGCAAGAGTCTATATAATACACTTCAAGAAATAGTAAGAAAATTATGATCTGTACCTGGAAAGGCTTCTATCACAACGGAAGAAAAAGAAAAGAATATAATCCCTTCCCTCATGCCCCGAGTCACCTCAAAAATCAGGCAGTTAGTAAGCTCTGGAACATGCACTATTTTGCAAGTGAGCAAGGAACAGCAGAAGGCAGTGGTTTCAAAAAGCAAACTCTGATAAACAGGTACCCAAGAGTAACAGAACTCCTCTAGGGCACCATCACACTCCTTCTCTATATAGGCAAGGATGCATGGGATCACTCACACAAAGGGTGATGAAACAAAAAGAACATTCCTGCTCTTACCCCCTGCCCAGGTGGGAGCTGTTCAGTCCATAGGAGTTACTGCTATCACCGTTAGTAATGACAGAAGTGGCAGACACTGAGGAATAAGAACTTGCTGATGATTTTGAAGAGGTAGTAAAGTTTCTGCTAGTTGCAGTGCTTGATCTGGGAGAAAGGAAAAAGAAGTAGAAACAGTGCTACTACTTTTTTTATCCCCAGCCCCACCTCCCACAAAACTCCAAGGACTTGCCGAGTTACAGTTAGTTACCCCACACAGAATTTACTGCTTTCATCTGTTTGATCACACTTCCAAACACTTGTCTGGAACAGAAACATCAGGAAAAAAGCACCAGAAATAGGAGCAACAATCATTACTTAAAGGCATCTGTGTTCCAGACAGAAATAAGTAGAAATTCAGACAGTGTAAGTGAGAGGGAAGCAAGCTTTAATTTTATGAGTAAACCACCTTGAAATAAGCAAGCAAAAACCCCCAAACCTTAAGACCACAAAGCACTCTACCTGCATTAAAAAGTGACCAGGTCAATGCTTCCCTACCTGAAACTCAGAGCATCTATTCAAACACAACATTCATCAGGAAGAAGATAACCAACAAGGCACTAAAATTCAACAGTGTCCTGTCATAGCTCAATAAAAAAAAAAGCAAAACCACAAGATAGCATTACATTAAAGTAGTAAGCTCAAATAAATTATTGTGACACTAATTAATTTCCCTTTAGTAGGAGTTGACTGTGATTTGGTTTAATCTCTCAATCCCAAATATACACACAAAACTGAAAGCAAAAAGGTGCAGAACACCAACAGCCACACAACAGTGGCTACTACTCCCAAAGCAGAGCAGAGAGCCAGCAGAGGACAGGGCCCTCAAGCTTCAGCTTGCCCATTTTTTTTTAATGTGGCCCTCATCTGGAAATGATACAAACTAAAATGCATATTTACAGTTCATATGGTACTAAAAAAATGTGCTGGAAAACCTCTGTGGGGCAAAAACTATAAGACAATGAACAAGCCATAATGGCCATGACAAGGCAGAATAGCTGGACAGCCTGAACAGTTTGGAAATGTAATAGCAGCAAAATAAATACAGAAGTAAACAACAGGAGCTTCCAGATGAAATTGGAAAAACCCCCTAACAGTCAAACCCTGAGGCATGCTAAAACAGCCCACCAGCCAGCACAACAAAAATACTATACTAAAAAGTACCCTAGAAAGAATGAGCTCTACCTAAATAACTAAGATAACCATTTCTGGGACAATCCACAACATTCTGTCATTACATGTTGGAGGTGGAACTTCAAGACTACCTGGACACCAAAGTAAGATCAATGAGAGAACAGAAGCTCTAGACTAAACAACAATTATCAGACTCATGCTCATGTGTGTGTGTTTCAAGGGTCAAGAATAAAATAATTTATCTAACAACAGCATGTAAATCCATTAGGAACACATTTTAAAGGTTTGATATAGTGAATTACCTAGAAGCAAAAGGGAGCAATCTAGAAAATGCTAGACTTGAAAACTGAGCATCTCTGCTTAACACATTTGATCTCTCAGAGAACAGAGAAACTCAGAAAATCATATGAACAAAATCTATTGGTGAAAAAGGAAAAGGAAAACAATGTCCTAAGGGATTTCAAGATTTCCAATAGAAGCATAAAGACAGTGTTTCATCAAGAGCCACATGGCAACCAAAGAGTTCCAAGTACTTCAACAGCATCCTACACAAACAACAACAACAAAAAAAAAGCTAAGAACTACAGAAGAAGATAAAAAACGGATCAGAAAGCAAAAGTAAGACGCAAGTCACAGAATGGGGAAAAGTCTACCTACAAAGTCATCCAGGATCTTGAGCGAATTCCTGCTACAAAACTGAGAAGGTTCATGTAAGTAGCAAAACAAGAGAGGCTAACAGCTTTCCATGTGAAAAATCAAATACGCTTGGTAAGATAAAAAATTCTACATATTCCTACATTTTACATGTTACTCATCTATGTGTAATAACTGAAGAAAGGATTTACCAAGAACAGCTGCTTCCTCTCATTTCACAAGATGCTCACCAAGGTAGCCATTAATTCCAGGTGAAGGGCACAGAGAGCAGCTAAGAAAAACATTTTTCTCTGAAAGCTTCCCACTTTTTAAGCCTTTGTTGGAAAGCTATTGTTAATGACCCCACAGTACTGCAGAGTCCCAAGAAGATTGCCTCATTTGCACACAGACGTGTCAACAGAAGACCTGGATGCCAAGTGTTTATCCTCAATGCCACAAAAAGGGTTTCTGTGAAATGTGCAGACTTTGGTCAAAGGCATCTGCCCCCTCCACTGCCATCTCTCAAAGTATGTGACTTCTGCTCCCTCAGTAATGGAGGCCCCAAGACCTTGCTCTGAAGTAAGAGAATAAAGTTACTTCTTCTTTGAAATCTGTGACTTGGAGCCTTCCAAAATGTTCTGGCATATTCAGCAGGTTACCACTGAAACATAACTTCATCTTTACAATACTGAAGCACACTGCCCCCATCTACAGGTAAAGTCAGCTGCTTCATGTCTTGCTACAAAATCTGTCAAAAACCCACACAAATGACAAGTGAGGAGAAATCTGGAGATTTACAGGATGAAGAGGACAAAATCAGATCAATCTGAATCCATATGGCTGTTAAATAAAAAAACCTCCTAAGCTAAACAACTTGATAAAATCTTGTAAAAGGTTTTCAAGTGGTTAAAAGACAAAGACAGAAAAAGCATCTCAATTCAGTTGAGGCCACCTTCAGAGTAGAGTCAGTCCTCCTCCCTTAAACAACCAATAATAAAATAGCCATTTTGTGACAAAAAAAATTTTGTCAGAGCAAGCTAATCAGGGATTTCCATTTAATTGACAAAGCAGAGGCCATCATAGATGCTCATTTAGAAAGATCTTACATGCAAAAGCCTCGATAACTTATGTTACATCCTCAGTGCTCCTCTTCAAGCCTGGCATCTGCTGCAAACTCCAGCATGTCAAAGTCATGGAATAAAGATCTGCACACAAAATATTTAGTCCAGTTGCTGAAGGGGTCCTCTGAAATCACACAGTGTCAGCACACAGTGCCATGAGTAAACAGAGCAGCTGGAGGAGTAAACAGCAGGAAAATTCTAGCTCCAACCAAAGAACCAAAAGGTATTTTACTGCTGAATATTGCAAAGGGAGACAGAGAATTACCAGCACCTTCACTCTAGTTTTGAAATACAATACCTGACAGAAAAGGTGTTATTTTTATAGATCTAACACAATTTCTTGCTTGTTTTTGCTAAAAAAATTATATCCAGGATTAAAAAAAAATGTGTACTAGTGCTGAAATGGAATTCTTCTAACTCAGGACTTTATTTTGGGAGTCTTGTAAGTAACAATTCAAGAGTACTAAGTTCCACAAAGTCATTGATATTATCTCCCTTCAGAAACAAAGTATGCCTCTAATTTTGGAATTCCTAGAATTATAATCCAGTCTCTCTCCTGAAACCTTGTCTAGAAGTAAAAGCAGTTTCAAACTACAGCAAGAAGGAAGTATTTTGTCCTTTAGGGAGCAGCTAACTAATGAACAGCAGTGGCCAAGCATAGGCTGAACGCACCACCCAAGGACTGCTGTGGAGTTTAAGAGCATTTCTCCTGTAAAATGTCAGCCAGATTGATGGCTCAGGAAACACAAGGATGGCTGCCAAACGTGTGGAAAAGCTATTTCCCCTGGTAGGGGGCCAGTGCCTCTGACAAGCAGCAAATGGTGGGGAAAAATCCTGATGACACAGAACCCACCCATCCCATAGTCACTTTGCACACACGCTCTAAGAGGAGGAAGGATATGAAGTCCCAGCTTTCCAGAACCTCTTCTGGCACTTGAGCAGTGATGCAGGTGCACACCATTTCTCTATCAACAGCAGAGAGCTCTATATCCTGTTAGGTTTATGTCATCAAAACTCTAAATTCAAGAAAAACTCTCTCATATGCTTTCAGTATTATCGTGATGCAGCCCAGAAAAAGAACTCCAAATACTATGTTCCCCATGTATTTACTGCAGCTGAGAAACAGAACACTGAAGCAAAAGTCTTCCTGAGACAGGATGAAGCACAAGACAAAGAACAAAAGAACAGATAATCCTGTACGTATCACTTAATACAATTCTTTCAGCCACTGTTATCAGCATCAAGTCAAACAATTTCACAAGTTTCATGTTACAATAAGCAAGTATTTTTGTCATTAGAAAATATTAACTACCAATACCAACTTTCATTTATGTATCACTAAAGGTTATATCGAAGTCTTTACATATCAGACTAGCTGCTGACAAAGGACAGTTCTGAGGCCTGAGAATGCTACATGGCTCCTTTTTAGCTTTACTTCATGTGAAACAAACAGTTATGATCTGGTCTTGCACAGCTGCCTCTCCCATAGACTGTCAACCAGGTACATGATATGAATGTTGCTTTCCACATGATACTTCTACAGGAAGTTCACTGTAATTCCACAGGCATTCTCCTGATTCATTTACACAGTATGACCTCTCAAAGTATTGTTTCAAAACAGGTTTCACTGACCTATCTGATCAATTCTTCAAGTTTAACACTAGTGTATCTTGATTTCAAATGAGATCACTTGGCAGCAAGTTCTGTAAGTTAACTGTATTGTACAGAAGAGCATTTGCTTTATCAATATCAACTCTGATGGCCCTTGGGATGGAACCAAGTAGGCCATCAGGCAGGTACAGTCATCAAATTCTGCTCTCTGCAGTAGGACCTGACATAAGCAGTTCCTTATCACTGCAAACAACTTCCATTCTACACCATTCACTCTATGCACTCAGTATTTCACCAAGCCCTGCAATTACCCATCTCTTCTCCAAATCAGACAGCACTGAGAGAATCGGTGCCATATTTACAGGCTTCTATAATTGGCTCTGGTGGCAAGGGGGGTTGGTCAGCTATTTCTACACCCTTTTTAAGGGGGAACTACCAGAACTCTGAGCATTCACCACTGGCAGGTTTGGAAATACACTTCAAGATCCTTTGTGTTCCACAGCAGTTAAAGACAGATTATTTGTTTCACCGTGCAGTGTGCAGACATAGCTTTTTAAGTAGACTAGTTCAACGCAAATAGCACTTTTGTCTCCTAAGCACTACAGAAACCCTAAGCTATTTAATCCTCACACAACCTGTATGAAATAGGCTTTAAAACACACTCTTGCTAAGACAAGAAACCAGCAGCAGGACAACTGAAAAATATTCATATTTGAGATTTTCTCTCCTTCAAAAAAACCAAAACAAAGCAAGCCACAACAGCCAGTGATAACCAGGCTTTCACAGAGAACATATGGTCACTAAAGCCTAGCAAACAAGCTGCACAAAGTAACAGAAACCTTTAGAACATGCTTGCTTACTTTGCCAGGCAATGCTGTCCAGGCCACGTGCCATCTTCATTTTTCACTTCTATTAAAACAACCTGAAAGAGAGTGCAGGTAATAAAGGTAACTGCAAGTCTGTCACACATTTTGCAAAAGCATTAGCTAATCCCATTGTCAATGTTTGCTCAAAGTACATAAAAGCAAGTGAAAAAAAATACACATCAGCAAAAGCACTACATGAGACAAAAAAAAAAAAAAAAAAAAAAGAGAGAAAAAGTTATGCCCCTTACCTGACCCTGATAGAGTCCTGCATCTTGCACTGTGCTATCCAGCTTGCTGAGCTGCTCATAAGTGTTACTCATGTACCTGTTCCATAGCCTGGTTTCCTTCTCAGCTGGGATATTAAATAGTTTTCTCATTTCCTTCTCAATGGTAGCTGTTCAGGAGGAAAAAAAAAACACCAAAATTCTGAAAACATGAGTACTTTGGAAAAAACATTAAGACATTCATTCAGCAAGGAGGTACATCATTTATCCTTCAAGATCCTTCAAGCAGAAAACATACTAAGGAAGTTATAATTGTTCATATAGTTTGTCTACTATTTAGTCTGAAAGAATGAAAAACTTCTGTTTTCAGTCATATATTTGCCTGTCAAGCCCTCAAACCAATAACATGCAGAACACACTGAGAACTTTCTGCCCAAAGGCCAACTTCTCTTCATCAGATAACACAGGTTCAAGTTTTCAGTCACTACTATCAAGTTACCCATAAAGATGCTTTTTTCAGTTTAGTGATGTTCATACAGGACAGCTGACATCATTTTTACATGAGAAAAACATAGCAATGAGAGAGAGAGAAAAGTCAGATTTACTCCAGTCTGGAGGTTCTGGAGGGCATGGATTATCTATTGAGACAGCCTCAGAGCACAACTTCATCTATTAAGAGAACAACTTACCAACAGTATCCGCCTTGCTGAAGTGGCAGCTGATGACATTGTCAGGATCACTGCTCTCACACAGCTTCAGCTCCAGGAGATAAACCTCAACCTTATAGTGCTTCACAAACAGCCCATACTCCACCACCTGCACACAGAAAACAAAGCAACACAAAGCTGCAACACTGAGCAATCTTCTGAGGTACACAGCTCCAAATAATGTAAGCCTTTTGGAGTATTGAGAGTCAAGCCATAATCTGAACACTGACTTGCTCCTAGATTCAGTCACCAGCTTGTTGGGGGTTTTTGTTTGGTTTTTAAAACATAGGAAATCCCAGTGCTTTCCTTCCACAGTGCAAAGTTCCAAAGGCCCATCATCACAGTTGAACTGACAATGTCAGCTAATTACCCATGAAAAATATTTGATCACACAGAGTATTCTACAAAAAAAAATTATCTTCTGCCTCTAGTCTTTGGCTAAAGTTTACATGAAGAAAGAAACAAGCCTGGAACACTGCAGCAAAATCTTTTCTATCGGAAGAGAGCAAACGAAAGCATTAATTATTTTTCTGCATGGTACACAGAATCTGCCTCATTACTCTCTCCTTGCAAGAACAGGAAAGTACCTCTGAAGTTGTTTTGATGACACTGCTTTATTTCAGAGTACTTTTCAAATCAATTTTGCTTTTGAGAGAATATTTCAGTAGGTACATTTACCCATGCCACTAGCTTCCAGCATAGTTTTAAAAGGTTTCCCTAAGACTGGACACCACTCTTCACTTACAGATCTTAAAACACATTATGCCAGAAAGAAAAGCACATTTCACAGGCCAGTTATGAGACAACTGCAATGTAACAGGAGTAAATAAGAAAAAAAAGAAAACCCCACACCTCAATTCTCTCCAGAGTTCTTAGCAGCTACAAAGCCTCTGAAATTGAGACCATATTTCATTATGAAAAAGCTGGCATAATTTTTAAGAGCTACAGTGTTTGAGAGGCATTTAGACAATGCCCTTAATTTGTTTTAACTTTCAGTCAGCCCTGAATTGGTCAGGCAGTTGGACTGTATGATTAAGTCCCTTCCAACTGAAATATTCCATTCTATTCATGTGACACCAGACTTGGTATGATCTACACCTAACATTTTACAGAAAAAACTACACAGATTTGGACAGAAACACAGAGTTAAGACCTAGACTTATAGTGACAATTCCACTAAGTTATGCTTCCATCTTCTGAGGGTTGTTGCTTTTAGAAGGTTGCATTAGATATGCAATGTGCTTTAAAGGTAAATAATTAACAAACACATTCGGAAACATCTTCAGCATTTTGCTTTTACAAGAGAAAGCAATACTCCCTGTTTAAACAGCTTCTTGACAGGCAGAGTAGACTTCTCTTTAAGAAAGCAAAAAAACCAAATCAAAAGTTCTCCTTTTTTTTTTTTTTTTTCCAGAATGTCACTAAACATGACTTCCTGTTCTCCAGTATTCTGTAGTTAGAAACAAATAAATAAGAGCCATATTCAGAAATGAAAGAACTCTTTCCAAGAAGTTCCTGATCAGACCATTGTGTCCATTAGGATGGAGGAATGGAGTCTCCTAATCACCTGCAGATGTCTTTTAAACAGCGTCTGACCAACTTCCTTGTTCTCTGCCAAAGTACAACTCAGGTCATGCCATTGGACAGCAACCTCAGCACAACTCAGCTGCTGAGGAAGCACACATACACCTTCCAGTGGGACTCTATAGATGACTGCCCAAAAGTATGTTTTGAGACTATCAAAAGAAACCTGAACCACAAATAAATCTAATCTAATCCTCCCGTGCTTGTCTCTGATCATCAGACACAGAGATGGAAGAAATATCATCTTTTAAAACCATAAAGATGCCTGAAAATTGCTTCCCAGATCCTACTTTTATGGACATTTTAATGTATGAATTACAGTTGATCTATCTTTAGGAAAAGGCTTAAAGCATTCAAGGACCACAAGTTTAAATGCTTGACTTTTAATGGCATCTGGGGAATACTGTAACCAGATCCAGCCCACGTTCTACTCAGGTGTAGCACTGGAGCTTCTGTGGCTCACTGACCCACCCTGGATTTTAGTAAGAGGCTATTACATCCCAAAAACCTACTATTCTGCTATATTTCAGCATCTCCTTAAATATAAAAACCCACTTCAGTTACCAGGTTAAGTACAAGCTGACAGTTTCACAGCAATTCAAAACTTTAAAAACTTACTCTCAACTGGACCAGAACAACTTGGCATGTTGTGTCTGCAAACCAGCATGAGCTCTGAGCTCTACCTACCCCCTTGGTAATTACAGCATTGAAAGCAACATCAGACACACCAAGAAAAGAAGGCTCACGCTGTTAACTCCAAGTGTTTCCCCAACAGCTGCCAAATCTCTTGCCAACTTCCAATTTTTTCAGAAAAGGGAGTGTGCAATTACATGCCAGGTTTTGTGAAAGCAATGAGTGAGTCCATGAAGGAAAGCTTCTTCACTTGGAGAGGCACTGATCAGTAACAGTTCCAGTTCTCCCTCTCAGCACAGACTTGCAATTCCTCAAGAAGTTACATGTTTGTCTAAAACCACATCTCCTTTACATGCTGTAATTATTTTCTCCTCCCCTACTTCTTGCTTACACAGGAGTTCTGTCTACTCAATTGAGTGAACCTGAGGTCACCTGGCATCCTGGGTTCACTCACCAGACATCAGAATTTCTTACTACATACAATCTCTAGCCCACACTGAATGACAACATTCCAGCACCACAGATCAGCACAAGAGAGGGATCTTACTTCCCTTCTGGTGCAACACTTTCCCAGGTCTTGCACACCTTACTTATGACACAGTGCTACTTAAATGATATTAAGTCCATACATTATATGAACATTTGATGTAGTGATTAGTCTTTTAATGGACCCCACAGACTGGCACTGCTCAATTTAGTCAGTGTAAAAGCCTAAGACTAAAATAAAAAGCCTTTTACCTATAAACACATTTCCAGAGAAAGAAAAGCAACTTGCCAATTTCATCTTCAAGAACACATTGTATACCCAGAATGAAGACATGACTGTATTTGCCAACCAAAAATAAGGCTTACAGGACAAAACCACATATCCAGCTCTTTACAAAGATTTTAGAATCATACAATTTTGGAAGAGAAAACAAGAATCACCTTATATTCCAGAGGAAACCCCTAAGCCATCTGTACTAAAAGACCCTTTATTCAAACGCCTCATTCTGTCCTCGAATATCTACAAGTTTGACTAACAACTTACACTTGCCAACAAAATACAAAGTATTCCATGCAATATAAAAGCACTGTACTGGGTCCAAAGACTCATAATCAGATCAAGGTTCAGGGTTCTCACCCCAAATAAACCATCAACTCAGAACCCCTGAACATTCGGGCATTTCAACTAAAATACAGTTAAGTTGTTCTTTCAGACAAGGCAAAAAGACCTTACATTATTATCTCCAAAGAGTTGCTGAAAATCCTGTCCTAGCTGACATCTGGCAAAATAAACCGTCTGTTTGATGGGGATGAAGAAATGAAACTAGGATGAGCAGAAGTTGATTCAGCCACACTTACTTTCCTCACAATAGGCTGCTGCCCGTCTATGCAGCCATACCACGCTACTAGTTTGTTCCAGGCTTCGGTGGGCACCAGCACGTAATCCAGCTCATCAATCAGGTGTTCTTTTAAACTCTGAGTTTCTGGATCTAAAAGGGAGACAGACGGCAGAGAGTACGGCATGTAACAGCATCTTTTCTTCTCCAGACCCACACACCGACTGCCGGGACAGCAGGAAACGCCAGGGCAGGCAGAGCCCGGCCAGTCCCCTCACGGACAGGGCGGTGCGGCCGCGTGCCCCCTCAGCACTCGGCTTCGAAAGCGAAAGCAGCGCGGGGAAGTTCCGCAGCCCAGCCCGAGCCGCGGCCCCGCTGCCCGCAGCACTCACCGCCGAACAGGCCCGAGTTGTCGATGGGCCCCGGGAACAGGCCCGCGTTGTCGACGGGGCCCGGAAACAGGTTGGGATCGCCGGCGCCGAACATGTCCCAGCTGTCGAAGCCCACATATTTCTTCCACTGTTTGAACCACCGGCTCTCCACCAGGTACCTGCAACACACGGCACCGCCCGGCGCGGCCCCTCAGCGGCGGCGCGGCCCGGCCCGGCCCGCGGGCCCCGCCGCCCGGAGGGAAGAGGGACGGGGAGGGAGGGGAGGCGCGGGTATGCTCACCAGGACTCGCCGGGCCGGAGGGCCGTGGCGAGGAGCGGCCCCAGCTCCGCCCGCTGCTCCGCCGGGTCCGGCCGGGCCCGTTCCCCGCCGGCCGCGGCCGCCGCCATGTCCGTGCGCGAGACCCGGCGCGGGCGGAGGTCGGAGCGCGCGCGAGCGCGCGGGCGGGCACGCGCCGGGAGAGTGGGAGGGACCCGCCCCGCCCGCGCGCGCTCATGACGGGGTGGGCGGGGCCGCGCGCGCCCTGGCGGCGGCCGCCATCTTGCGGCGGCACCGTGAGGGCGCTCGGGCGGGGTCGGTACCTGCCGCCCTGAGCGTCCTCCCCGGGCCTGGCCGGGAGCTGGGGCCACTGCAGGGAGACCCCGGGGAGCAGGACGACTCACCCCCGCGGGAATGGACCTCGTCCCCGAGAGGGCTTCGTGGTCGAGAGGGCTCCCGGGGCGGCCTCTTGAAGTCCTCAAATAAAAACACTTCTGCCAACACTCTGATCTTTTCTGCCTCTGTGGCAGCAGCAGCCCAGCCTTCCCCAAACCTGCTAGGGTGGCTGGTGACAGCCTATTGCTCTGACCTCCACACGCTCCTTTCTCATCAAGAATCTTGTCCCTGAACTATGATGCAATCAAGATCAGGCTGAAACCTTTAGTTCTCCATAAATATTTTATATTTCTCTGTCCCAGGGCAACCTCTGACAAAACAGGTGGCAAAAGCATTTGGCTGGACTGTGGTTTCAGTTTTAGGCCTCCATTTTCTCATGTGGAGCTCGCTGGTCAGGGTGCTGGACTTCAAATTGTTATGGGAATAAATGGGAATAACAGATGTGTGTGACTGACTGGGGAGTGCTCAGGAGTTTGGAATTGTCTCGGGAGAGAACTGCTCAAGGAGAGCATTGACCCCTCGAGTAGCATCTCCTGTGCTGTTCAGGGAGCCTGTGCTTGAGAAGGGAGGGAACTGGGAAAGGATTCAAATGATGATTCAGACTTAAAAACCTGCCTTAAACTGATGCACCAAAGAAATCCCTTTACCTTATGTCAAAAAAAGGCAGGAGTGATGGGAGAGTGCCGTGACTGCCTGTGCCAGGAGCATTCTGGCAGCACCATGGGCAGGTGGGCTCTGCATGATAAAAGCCTTTTTTTCTTCCTGACAGCAGGACAAGTCCATTCAGTTAACATTGAAAGGACCATTTTTGACTTCCATTCTGGGGAGTACTGTAACCAGAGTTGAGTGTTGTAACTTCAGTTTTTCTCAGAGGGCAGGGCCCCTTTCGGCTCTAACACACCCTATTATGGCAAGGCTGGATATGTTTTTAAAATGAGTCAGCTATTCTGAGATAGTCCTTGTGTGGCTGACCTCACTCTGCTAATGAATTCCCAACTCCTGGTAGAAAGTGTGGTAAACAATTAAATGGTTTAATTCAGGCCTTTCTGATTCAGTACAAGGAAATTACATTGTTACAGTTTCACTGTAGACAGGGGTGTCTGTGTTCTCCTGACTCCTCAAGCACTTTCCTTTCAGCCATTGACTTCTGGCCCTGGTTTCCAGCTCATCCCAGCAGGTGTGAAAGTGGCACTGACAAGAGCAAAGCCCCCTCAAGTACCACAGGGCTGGAGGCAGGTGTTCCTCACCTGCCTTATGATGACAATGATCAAACTGACTGAAAGCTGTCAAGGAGAAAGGGAAGTTAAATAGCTGAAAGAACCTTGCATAGGCTGAGTAAGAAAGGTCTCAGACTCCAGCTGATGACACTTCTGTTGAATAGACACTTCTGAACACCACATCTCATCAGCCAGGATTTCAGCAGATAGTCCAGGGTTTGGTGGGCAGAACATTAGGGAATCTGGGAGAGGGAGATAGGGCCAGGAAGGATAATTTTTCTTGGAACTAGTTAACACTCCTGGCAGCTTCAAATATTTGAACTTGTTTAAAGATTTAAGAAGTTGGCAGCAACTATCAACAGTTAAAGAGGGGAAGAAGTAAATCACTGGGAGTGGGGAGAAGTGAGGGACAAATACTTTCTAGAAAGGAGAGCATATATGGAACTTTTATGTGCAGAAGAATGGAAAAGCAGGAACACTAATAGAGGGATTAAGTGTTTGCAATTAAAGTGCAGAAGTAGGAAAAAATAGTGTAGGAGTGTAGATGTGACAGACAGGAGATGTTGAAAGGACAACATCCTCAAGCCACAGAAGCATCCAGTTGTGCTAAAGTAGTATTTATTTTAAGGTTTCCCTTTGAGTCAGTCTGTTTCTCTCTGGAATTACAGAAATTACAGAAACAGAACAGGGCTGGTTTATAATCCCTGAAGAATAGCCTGGGATTCTTCATGTCTCACCTCAGCACAGAGCTGCTGCCTGTGGTGAAACATTTACCTCCTCTCATCATGACACCAGCCAGGGTTTGGCTGTGGGGTCATGTGTGGATGGCACTCACCACTGTCCCTGTGACTGCCAGAGGGTCCAGCCTGCACCCTCTGTGCCACAGCCCACTGGACCATGGAGCCAGCTACTCCAGGGAATGCTGAAACGAGACCAGGAATAACAAGGCTGGACAGCTTTCAGCCCTGCTGCAGAGTTCCTGCTGGTGTGCTTGCACTGGGATTGTTCGTTTTCCTGCTGGCATGGTTCATCTTTGTCCTGGAATCACGTCACTGTACTGCTTCTGGCACGGCTGGAGCTGTTGCTTTGTTTTTCTGCGAGCATGGCCAAAGCAGACAGAAGGTAAATAAATCCCCTGGCCATTGGCACAGAATAAGCACAGTGCAAGGTGCCTTTCTGACCAGCAGGATTAGTGAGAGACTTTTTGTCAGGGTGGGACAGCAGCAGGTGTTGGGGTCTGCTCCCTGTGGCTGTGGGGTTTGGCCAGAGCCAGAGGCTGGAACAAAGGAGGCCCCACTCAAACAGCTCAAGCTTGGTGACTCAGGAATGAGGAAGTGCCAAAGCTCGTGTTGAGAAAGATTTTTCAGTACCCCGAGTTCCTGCTGCTCATGATCCTCCACATAATTCAACATCCTGCATTAATGGGGGAAGTAGATCTAACTGGGAAAATAATCCCCTACACCCTGCATCATCTGCTGCAAAGCTTAAATAGCTGCTGAAAACATCCTGTTTTTCTGTTTTTTTCTATGAAGCTGTGCTGTGATTTAAGAAATAGCCCTGTGAGGATTGTGCAATCTGTGTTCAAAGCTCAATGACTCAGGCGTAGCAGCAAGCAGGGCGGTGCTGGCTGGGGGATTTACCCAGTCTCTCCTCAACCTTGAGGGATCCTTGGACATAGGTACAGTAACAAAGCAACTGTGAATTTGTGAAATGAGAAGCTGCAAACAGGAAAAAAATACCCTCAAATCCCTAGCATTTTTATTAGGAAAGCAGTGCACTAATGCTTGAAAGTGTTACGCCTTCCCTTGGAGAGCCCAAGTTTCTAGTCTGGATTAGGATTCCTCAATCCCACACCAAGTTTATACTCAATACTATGAGGCCTTGTGAGTAGTGGCCTGTAATGAAAATGTGCTCACAGAGCATTTAAGGACTGAAAATTTTCCTGTAGGAGTTGAGCTACTGGGCAGGAGGTCAGGTGAAATTTGGCTCAGGCTCATGATTTCCCATAGGAAACCAATCCTAATTCCAACCATTTAGCAGCAGCCTGTAAAACCAGGATTGCTGAGCAGGGACAATATGTCAGAATTACTATTGAATTATAGAATCATTAAGATTGGGAAAGACCTCTAGGATCATAGGGTACAATTGTAGTAACTCTCATGAAGTACTTCTCAGCTCCACGGTTGGCAGGAGTCAAAAAACTGTTAGGGAAGAAGTGGAAAAAAAAAGAAAATATTTTCTGGCACACCTGCACTTGGGAGTGCCACATGCAATCCCTGTGCCCAAAGGGCAACAAGGACACTCTGAGGCAAGGCACAGTTTCCGCAGGACAAGTGGTTGAATGGGGTAGTGTTGCACTGGGAGCACGAACAGACTGGTTTGTCATGTGATTCCTGTGTTGTGAGGTGCTGGGGATGCACAAAGGTGCTTCGGGCCTCCTGCAGGACTGGGCAAATACACAGGGATCTGTGTTGGGCCACCACTGATGCAAAATGGGGTAGAGCCAGGACACAGCTAAGCCGGTGATGGGGCAGTGGCTGCGGGACAAGGGCGGGGACAGTGGATGTTGTTCCTAATCTAGGTCCCCCAGGCTGCAGGATCGCTCATCTCCCTGCCCCAGCAGTTATTAACCTGTTGTGGCCTGTTGCTGATAGCCACACTGGGAGTTCATCAGGCAGTGTAAAATCACCCCCTGGTCATGTGCCAGCATGTTCTCTCTTCAGAGAAGCCTTAAGGGAGGTCCAGTGAGCAATGGGGCAAGCTCTGTCTGTTCCCTGCCACCCTCCTGCTTTGCCAGGCTCGTTTCACGTGGGGCAGGACACCCTACTGACTGACAGCTTGCAGAGCTCCCGCCCTTGGTTTAGTTCAGCCTGACTGCACAGCAGCACTCGAGTGCTCCAAGTGTGCCCCTGTGAACACCCACATGGGCTGATGAACAGGTAACACACCCACCATATTCTACCCAACTCACCCACATTTATCAAGCCACAGCCTTAAAGAAAATACACATTTTTCATTTTTTTTATTCAGAGAATCACAGTAAGCTACTGAGACTCACAGCTGCTTGCCCTGGCATACCTTCCCAAACATTCCCGTGCAACTTTTGAAAACATCAAGCACACTTCAAGGATTTGGAAGATGTACCATCATAAGCAAAACCTACACGAGACATTGGGATTTCTGCCTGAGCAGCAGCTCCCTGCGAGAAAAAGAGGCAGGTGCGCAGCAAGGGGACAGGGCAGAGATCTAGCGAACCTTCTGCAGAAGCAACTCAATGTCGTCCTGGATCTTGATGGTTTCGAAATTCCGGCTGTAGCGTTTGAAGGGCACGCCGTCGGGGCCGATGAGGAACTTCTCGAAGTTCCAAGCGATGTCGTTGCGGCAGACGGGGGACCAGATGATGTACTGCGGGTTGGTCATCAGCGAGGAGGGATCGTCGTGCGGGAAGGGCAACGCCTCTTTCAGGAAAGTGAAGAAGGGGTGCGCGTTCTTCCCGTTCACCTCGCACTTCTCGAACAAGGTAAAATTGGGCTTGAAGCCGTTGCCAGGACGAACGTGCTCGAGCATGGGACGGATCTCTTCGTTGGTGCCATTTTCCTAACGAAACAAACGTAAACACGTCCCGAGCACGGCTCGTGAGAGTTCGGCCGGGGTGGGCGGCTTCCCAGCCCGCTCCCCAGCCCCGCTCCCCAGCCCGCTCCCCAGCCCCGCTCCCCGCTCCCGCCGCTCGCCCTACCTGGTGGCCGAACTGGTTGCAGGGGAAGCCGAGGACCTGGAGCCCGCGGGGGCCGTAGCGCTGCTGCAGCTCGTTGAGCTGCAGGTAGTCGCGCCTGGTCGTGCCTCAGAGCGACGCCACATTGACCACCAGCAGCACCTTGCCGTCCAGCGAGCCCAGCGACAGCGGCTCCGCCGCACCCAGCGGCTTCGCCGAGAACGCCGCTAGCCCCGCCAGCGCCGCCGCACGCCCACCCGCTGCCGCCGCCGCCATGGTTCGCAATGCCGGGGGAATCGCCCCGCTCCCGCCGCCGCCGCGCTCCGCCCGCCCCGGCCCGCCTGACCCGCCTCCGGCCCCGCCCCGAGCCACCGCTCCCCAGCAGCGCTGCCCCGCCCGGCCATCCCCCCTGCCCGGCCCGCCCGCTTTTCCCGGGTTTGGCGGGGCGCGGAGGGTCGGCCCGGGCCGGCTCTGAAGGGCTCGGGGGCCTTTGATGAGTGAAATGCGCAGAGCGGGGTGGTTTTAAAATCCACAGCTAGCAGGGAAGTATCAGCGATCCTCGGAAGCGCTGTGGAAGAGCAGTAAAACAGAGTGGTCCCAGGAGTTCCAACTTTCGTAGTGACACGACCACCCGTGTCCAGGGGTGACACAGTGTGGCACAAAGGCTGCAGCATCCTCCGAGGACACCACTGCCATCGAGCATGGCTTTGGGGAGAGAAACACGTTCAGCTTGTGCATCAGGAAGAGGAACGGGAGGGGCCCAAAAAAGAGGGGCAACAAATTCCCTTCTTCAGAATCCTTCTATAATTTTTCCACTTCTTTGAGGCTGGTAAAGTCTACACACAGGGTTACAGCTTAGTATAGCCTCACTAGATAAAGAGAAGGATGCTCCTTCTTCAACTTCAGGGGTTGCTTTTCCCCATCCTTGTCTTTTCCATTTTTTGCGTAACTGCTTCAGTCTGTTTTCAGGAGTGTTACATCATGCAGCATTGACTGCTCTTTTCCCCACGGATTCAAGGCAGCCCTAAGTGAACTGGGCCGTTTCTTGTGCTTACACCAAGCAAGTGGCCTGGCTGTCCCCCGACAGGTCTTTGTGAACCACTACCCTCCCCCAGAGCATCCTGTGAAGAGGCAGGTCGGGGTCAGGCCTTGTGGCCATGTCCATGGGTTGGACCAGCAGGGACTGTGGAGCAGCACAGCCCGGCAGGAACAAAGAGCCAGGGCCTCAACTCCAGTGCAGCTCCCAGGGGAAGCAGGGAGCCCCTGCTGAGGCTCCTGCCAGCATCTGCGCCAAGTGAGCTTCATTCACAACAGCCCAAGGTCAGACAGCTGCTTATCAGCCCTGGCGCCCAGCCAAGGCAGCCTGGGCCCCTGCGCGGGGGATGCGCTCAGCCCCCCCTTGCTGTCTGCTCTCTTTCATGCTTGGGAGCAAGGACTTGTCACGAAATGCCAGCTGTCACTAACAGGCACCACATAATGCTCCCTCTCTGGTCTGAGTGCCCAGGTGACTGCAGGATCTGGGGGGTTTGCTTTGAACCACTCTTGGCACCTGCCCCAATGACTGGGAACTGGAATAGTTCCGGTTCCCGGCTGTGGCAAATTTTGGGGACTTGCCTGATTATCTTGAGTCTTTGGGGACCTGCAGTGTGTTGCAGCAGTGATGGCAGGAGCCATGACAAGTGTCCTGAGAGAGATCGGAGCTGGAAAACGGCTGATGAGCAGAGGCACATGATCCATGTTTGCTCTTGAATAAACTGACGGTTACAATCGGCACAGACTCCTCCTCACCCGCCCCTGGGCACAGCAAGCCACAGTTCCTGAAGAAGAGGAATTTCCCTTCAGGGCAGGGCCACATCTCTGCCGCCACTTTTGACCTCAGACTCGCACCTTCAGTCTTTTGTCTGGTCCCAGAGACTCCCTACTCTGAAGTAGGGGAGTTTACTTCTGGAGCCCTGCCCTTTCCAGAGAAGCACAGGCTAGGGCTTTCCCTTCCTCGATGAGCAAGTTTTAAGGGCACAGAATGAACTTCCTTGTTGACTCAGAGCTTGTGCCTGGACACATTCTGTGCAGCTGGCTGAACTGAGATCCGGAGGAGTGCCAGGAGCTCCAGGGGGACTAGATGGATTCAGGAGACCCCTTTTGAGGTGTGTGACAAGTGACAGTTGCCCTACAAGGTAAAAAAACCGCTGTTTAACAGCAACAGCAGTGAGTAATCACAAAGGCCACAAAACCACACCCTCTGGCCTCCTGCTTACGCAATCTCCCCACTGCTGGTACTGAACTCCCTCCCCTGCCCAGGGGACTGGCACTTGGCTCCTAGTTTTCTCCTGCCTCTTCCACAGCTCCTTGCCTGCCTGGATCACTCTCCATTAGTGCGGAACTTTCATTTCCCAGGTCAGGTCTGGCCATCTGTGTCCTCAACTCAGTTGCAGCCAGAGCAAATGTGGCTTCCAGAGGTGACAGATGTGGCAGGAACCCAGAGGGAGCCAGGCTGCCAATCCTCAAAGGCAGGAAAGCTGAGGACTGATAACTGAGATGATGCTGTAGGTCAGCAAAAGCTTAGAGTCAAACTGGGCTAACAGTCAATGCTGGGCTGAAGAACAGCAGCAGATACACAGCCACAGGTTCTGAGGAACAGCCAACCTGACTGCCAACCCCTGTAAGAGCTGTTCTGTAACTGTGGCCATAGCAAACTGCAACCTCACATCCCTGCAAGACTGAAACCCCCGATTTACTCAACTGCAACATTCCCCCAAAAAAGGGAACTGCAAATGAGCAACTAAACTTGTCAACAGGGCAGCAAATGAAATCCTCCCAGGCAGCCCCACCATGGCAGGTGAGAACTTCCTGCTATGTTTAACCCAGTCACCCTGCAGGGTGTTAGACAAGCACCCAAGGAGGAAAGGGTGGGGTGGTTGACACCACGGGGCTCATCAGACACTTCACTCTGGATGTCTGTGGCTGAAGAGGAAGGACAAGCACCAGAGGTACTGGGCACTCCTATGGTTGGCTCTGTTTCTCCTTTGCTGCAGGAAAAGCAATCAGGAATTGTCCAAAAAAAGAAAAAAAAAGTGACACGGGTGTTTTGTAGGCCATTATAGGATATAGCCAGGTGCTCAGACATGGACTGTCATCAGCAAGTGGCCTCCCTCCTGCCCAGCCCGGCATGGAGGCTCTCAGCTTGGCAGCAGCTGCTGTAAATATCAGCATGAGCATGGAGATACCCACTGCTATTCCCTGTCCTTTCCTCCCTACGAGCAGCACAATCTGCTCTCCAGCATGGGTGCAGCACAGGACCCACACCTCGAGCCCAGCCCGTGCTGCAGGGCTTGAAGGCATCCCTCATGGAGTGCCATGGCAAACACCCTGCCACGTGCAACCTCTGCCGCTGCTGCAAACCATCACATGCTCCCACAGCAACACTGCCTCTATCTGCTCCTCCCTTCCTCCTGCACAGCCTCCTCCTGCTCCTCGAGTCCCATGCTCAGGACTGACAAATCCAACTCAACTGATGAACTCTCATCTCGTCTGAATATCAAAAGCTCCTGGGAAGCTTTGCTGCTCACTGCAGGAGCCAGGGGAGATATTGCACCTCTGCTCTGCTGCAGTGTTTGGAAACCACCATGAGCAGCAGGTGGGTACCTCTTGCTGGGAAATAAATATAAGTATTAAAGCACTTGCAACTGCTCAGCAAATCCTCTCTCAGCTTTATCAAAAATGGTGTTTCTAATTCAGGCTGTCAGATGCTGGGACAAAAACCCAGAGTGAGGAATACAGACACCAGGATACAGGGAGCTTAGAAAACTGCCTTTATTCTATTAGTTCTTGGAAAAATGAAAATACAGAAAGAGTTTAGTTGGCTGCAGAACAGCAAGAAGTTCACAGGTTAGGAGTCTGATCACTACATGGTAACCAAACTTACACAAAAAGTTTCTTTTTTTTTTTAAAGTTTTGAAACTGGGTCCAGCAATGAATTTAAGGCAACTGAACAGTTCAGAAGCTTTGAGTGTGAGCAGGCTGTCTTTTCTCATCCCTACAGCATGTCATGGAAAAAACTCCTCCTGGGTGTGCAGACCACTCAAATCATTCAAATGGGTCAGACTCTTACAAATGAACAGGGGAAGAGGATCAGCTGCTTTCCATCGGACTTTATTTTCAAATACAGTTTCTTAAAAAACCCAGAACACCTTAACGCAGAGGTTACAAGTAACAGTATTAGGAAATCCAATTATACAAAAAATACTACATCTAAGCTGGGGTAAATAGATTTATTTTTGGTAACATACATTTAAACTGGCACTAATTACACAGTAACTAAAAGGTAACTAACATGAAACCACAGAACCCTCACTTTTCCTTAGCTGAATGGGACTTGGTCATTTCAGAGTGATCACATTTTTCAAACTAATGTTTTACACCACCAAGCCATGAAAATCAGATCTTCCTAAATGTGATAGCACTGAAGCTACGCTCGATTCCATACAGCCATGTAACGGTTGTACTCAATTAGAATAGGACGTTAGTTATAAAGTAGTTACAGACCAATCCTCTGTGTTGACAGCTTTTTCTCTTTCTAGAGAGAAGAAAGAAGATAGAGAATTGTCTTCAATTAGCGCCTGGCATATCCTGTGAGTGCAGAAAAGGTTTGTTAGAGGAATGTTGAGGTTAACCTTGGGTGCACAGATGAATTTGATGCAGATTGTTATAAAAATCATGGTTGGCTTCTAAATACTGGTAGCAAGATGACTCGATTTTTAAATCTCTTAAGTAAATTATAGATAATGAAAAAGGCCAGTAATCATACACTAAGATTAATAAACAGCACTTCAAAATTACTCAAGTGCAGGGTGCTGCTTTGGCCATCTTCCTGTGGCCACGCTTTATAAGAGAAGGCACCCGGACTTTTTCTTGCCACGCCGGGCTTGCAAAGCAGCTCTAGTGGCCATTTCAAACACCTCCCTCACACCGTCTTTGGTCTTTGCCGAACACTCCATGTACCCGAATGCACCAATGCGGTTTGCCATATCCCGGCCTTCCTCGGGTTTGACAGGCTCCTGGAACAGCACAGAAGCAACAGGTGAGAACAAGCCAAACCCACGCTGCTCTTCCCCTTCCCACCCAGCTTCCCAACAAATGCAAAGGAATTTCTGGATTAAATGCACATAATGAATTGGTTAGTCAAAAATCCAATGCCAGAAGACACCATCGGTTTTGTGACATCTCTCAGCTTGAAGGCTGCAAGACTCTTGGAAACTTAAGCGATTGCTTATTTCTCATGAAACATTTATGCAATTCTTTGCTACCATTGCAAAAAAGCCTATGAACAAATTCCCAAATTAATGCCTCAGTCTTTGGTTTTATACAAAGAGTATGTATATTATACATTATGTCCTTATGTATCAATATGTATCATAATTTCAAATATTATGCTACAGGTGCAAAAATTCTGGGACAGAGCAGAGCATCTGCAGTCCCATACCCAAGCTGGAGGTTTCAGGCTCAATTTGAAAATGAAACCTGGCTCAAGAATGAGCTACAGCACCTGTGGTTATTACCTCAGAACACCCACCAATAAAAGTGTTTGCTTTCACATCCTGAACACATCAAACAAAAAGCCAGCTCCAGAGTGCATGCACTGATGTGCTGATATATCCTAATCAATTCCTTTCTACCTCAGGGATCCGTCTTCCAAGCACGGAGAGCAGCTGACTGTAAGTAACCCAATACAGCCATTTTCATGGCTGAGTATGCCTTTTTCTAGAAGTAAATCTCCAGACATGAGAACCCCCACTCAGTTAAAGGCAATAGATACTCCCTGGTGTCTGCCAAGGGTAGGTGTTGATCACACAGCCCACAGAAGCTGGCAGCCAGCTGTGGGTGCCTGTTTAATGCTCTGCTACAGCCACCACACACTTCTGCTATTTATTGTAAGACTCTGAAAGGAACCTGCCTGCTTCATTTTGGCCAGCTCTCGTCTTGTGTGCTCATCATTCCTCAGGTCCTTCTTGTTTCCTACCAAGATGATAGGCACGTTGGGGCAGAAATGCTTCACCTCTGGGGTCCACTTTTCTGGGATGTTTTCTGGAAAAAAACATAAATAGAGGTATGACTGTACAAAACCCCACTTCTGAGGAGAGTTTTATTGTAAAGCTTCTACATGCTGCCTGAGTCATTGTAGCTTGATAATCCACACTGATGCCCTTTTTTCTATTCTTCATAAGGAAGCAAATAGACCTGTTGTGGTGTTACCAAAAAAAAGACAAACCTGTCCATATTAATTTGAAGGCTGAAGGACATGTAACATCTTGAGTTCTCTCAACAGCTACCTGACAAGGGTTAGCATAAGGCACTTCGAAGAACAGCATGCAGACAATCTGGAGTAGAAAGTTATGGAATATTTTGCTTCAAGAGAAACATTTTATTTATCTCCAGAAGCTAGAGATGGGCACAACACTGAGGCCTAAGTTTTAACCTCACTTCTGTATATAAAGTAACACCAAACAACTCGTCTCAGCTCTCCTCTTACTGAATCAGAAATATTCAACATACTAATTACAGATACACAGAAGCAAAGGCTTGGGGTAAGTAATTTCCAATCTGCCATTTCTCCCTACATGCAGCAAATGAATTTGTTCTCATATACAAGAAACCTCCTCCTCACATCCCGACATGACTTTATCTTTTTAGTGAAAGGTGGACTTGACAGCTTTTGAAAGCAAAACCTTGACAAATTCTATATAGCAGGAAGTGCTGAACAGCCTAAAACATCTGGCTTTGCTTTCAGAAGCTCTTAAGACATTTGAGATTCACCAGTGGATGTACCTGCAGGCTGCATAAACCCCCTTTTATCTTCATGAAATTCCACTGGCTTTTGAAGAGACATTCACTATTATGTATTATGGCATATTTTCTTGCTTGAAAGAACAACTTAGACAAGGTTTTTGAAGCCAGTTTTTGCGCTGCAGCCAAAACATAAATTCTGCAGCTGCACCTGGAGTGCTCAGGTGTGCTGGCCTCTAGGTGCTACACACTTGAAAAGCTGTCTGGCAGTTTACTGCTCTCAGGGACCCTGGCACCCAGATACTGGTGAATAGGAAGGGAGGAGTGGGAAGAGAACTTTTACAATCTGGCTGAACACAGGGTGCTGCTGCAGGTCTTATGATGCTCAGTGTTGCTGGAGAACTCCCTAAAGTCTGAAAACTGTACACTCAAACCAGCACCAATTGTGAAACTAGGAAACCTCCCATGGGAAAATATATTCTACAGTGCAATTTTCAAGGGGAATATATTGATATAGAGAAGTGGTTCTGATTCAGTTAGTGATCTACTCACCTAAACTATCAGGACTATCAATTGAAAAACACATAAGTATAACATCAGTATCTGGATAAGAAAGCGGTCTAAGTCGATCGTAATCTTCCTGTCCTGCTGTATCCCACAAAGCCAACTCAACCTGCAAAATGAAGACAAGGAGTTAGTCAGATCACCAGGGAAGTTCTGATTCACAAGCCAGGAACTCTAAAGAAGTGAATAAAATATTTCAGTCAATACCACTCAAAAGGAGGATACTACAAGTTCTCCTTTTGACATGAGAACTATTAGAAATTTCACATTCTGTAACTCCAAAAATTAACCTATTGCTGCTTATGAGTCTTTACACCTATGACCACTGTCAATTCTCTAAAAGGACATAAAAGCTACCAGCAGAAAAGCATGACAAGAATCAAAGGGAATTAGCTCCAAAGGGCTGGGAATCTCTCTGACAGGAATCCCAGAAATACCAGGTTTCAGTGAAAGTGGACTAAGTATATGCTTTTTAGGATTATGCATGTTTTCAGTGGGTTTACAGCTGGAACCTGTAGAGACTAAAAAATATCAAGATTGTACTTATTTGTGCACAAATTTAACAAAACTGGTTTGTGTGTAAAGATTCTTGCTACTAAGAAGCAAGTAAAGTACTTAATGTTCCAAATATTTCTACTTTTGCTGGAGCTAGGGGAGAATACCCCAACAAGATTGTTTAAAACTGTAGAAGGAATAGCCAACATTTAAAACAAAGAACTTTAAAAAAGGATAATCAAGCTCTTTAGGTATGTTCTTGCTTGAGATTCTCTGATGAGTCTGCCTTCAGAACGCAGTGGGTTCCTTCTTTAAACTCTTACATTCAAAAATTCCAGGAAATAAATCCACAGCAGCTCAGATAAAAGATGGGCAGAACTGGAAGCCAAACGTGAGCCCACATGTGCAATGCAACTGTCTGTTTAAATTGTGAAGAGACAAAGCCTTAAGTTGCACACATATACTAAAATAATCTGCATTTCTGTCAGAAATACTCCTCCTCTCAGTCACCTCTGTAGTTGCAAATGTGAATTCTGTGGCAAACGTTCTTATTTTTACAGAGATGTTTGTTGATGGCTCCCTCATATGACACTGGAATCGGTTCCTAAAAACCATCTCCTACCATCACCTCTTTGCTTTCCTGTGACTCCTGGACATTTCTGGTAATGCTTTTCTAGGAAAATAAAGGTAAGTGGCTGTCAAACAGAAGAGACTTAAGCATTGCTCTACTACAAACTTTTGTAATCAAATTTTGTGAATACCAAGAGCTTAGGTAAAATATATTCTCTAGTTACAAAAATAAAATGCAGCTGATACTGCTCAAGCTGCTCATGCTGTTTTTCTTTAGCTACTGGCTGCACATAGCTGATAGGGCATGACTCCCTGTTCACTCACTCAGAGATGCAGAGATTCAGGCAGAAGAGAATGAGGAAGTTTGACTTGGTGATGAGAGAAATGGATATTGCACATATTTCAAACAATAGTCCTTAGAGTCTAAGATACAATACAGAAACTGCAGAACCCATCACTTGAGGGGTAAAACGTTCTAATATTAGTCTAAATTTTCTTTTACTGATTCACATTATGGGAGAGAAGAACTCTTTTTAGACTCAAATAGCATGAACTATCATGACTAAACCCACAAATAAGCCATCCCTGCAACAGCAGGAAATTAAATTTAACATAAACTCCAAACCTAGCTCAAAAACCTCTTTTTCTCCAATCAGGACCAAAAGTAAGCGATTTCAATCCATCAGTCACTGCATCTGAACTAGAATGGACTGAAAAATGTTCTGGCTGTACCTGAACCCAGAGTAAAGGCAACGTCACAGCCAGGGACAAAACAGGAAAGCTCAGCACCATCAACACCAAAATCTGCCACATGCTTGACCTGCAGTCCCACAGCATCGAGTCAGCTCTGTGTGGTTACAGTACCCAAACAGACACAGACCACGGCTGCCTGAGAGGGTTTGTAAATAGCTGAGCTTTCAAGGTGCAAAGTTTCTGCTTTGTGTGCTTCTGGAGTATCCTGGAAAGTGACAATTTTACACATCACCCAGCACCTTGCTGACAGTAGTGCAGCAGGCAACCTACCCAGGGATCAGAGAGCAGCCCACAGCTGCCTCTTGGAGCAAGTGTCTGGCATGTTTGCTTGTCTGATCAACAAAAGGACCAAAGAAATCCCACAGATTAAAAACTGACTTTCAAAATATTTATAACTAAAAGGAAGTATTTTAATGATTAATTTACTGAAGTACAAACTAAAGCTGAAGTTCAGTGAGATGTGGCTACACTTGGCTGCTAAGAATTGTGTTCCTTCAGACAAGCAGGACAGATGATGCTGATGTACACTACAAAAATCAACCCCCTTGATCAACCTGTCTGTCATCTGTTCTCAGAGGGATCCTCCATGTTGCCAGGAGTGGGAAATCAAACCTCTCCAGGAAATAGCCTTTGTTAATTACAATACCAGGTTCCTAACAAAGGAGGGTTTCCATTCCAAAGACCAGTAGCCCCATGACCTCAGCATGTCTTTGCATTGCTCTATCCCCTCCCACCTGCTGCAACATTCTGCTCAGACTGACAGCATGGCTTTTAGAACCTCAGCTTGTGTAAGGTTAGAAGCACCTTCTTAAACAGACACTGGATATGAGCACATTCTAGCAAGGCCAGTATTTTTTTCCACAGGAACATCATATTTAAAAATATATTTACAACATAAGCACTAAGCACATGTGCTAACCACGTATTAAAGAAGTGTGGAAATCTCCATGTGATTCTGAAGAAACACCAGCTCCTTCTGGCTCTTAGAGAAGGGTTCACATACCTGCTTTCCATCCACTTCAATATCTGCTACGTAATTTTCAAAGACGGTGGGAACATACACTTCAGGGAACTGGTCTTTGCTAAATACAATCAGCAGACAGGTCTTTCCACAGGCACCATCTCCCACTATAACCAGCTTTTTTCGAATGGCTGCCATAGCTGAAAAACAAAATGATGACTTGTTAATTCAAATGCTACAGCTTTTAACAGATGCTAATAATTAATAACCACTGAGTGTTCAATTAATAAGAACTTTCAAATTGAGTCTACATGTCCATTAGAGAAACAGACAGATATCTGGACTTGGGTGAGTTCAGATTCCCATCCTTTTAAGAAAAAACACGCCCCAACAATTATCAACACCCTGGTGAGCCCACCAAGTGTAAGAATAATAGAAAGGAGAGGAGATGTGCCTGGTTTACCATTTACTGATCTATTCTAAAGCCTAAGACAGGAGCACCCAGAGATAACAAGTGAGTGAGCAGCACTGTCCCAGGGTAATCATAGACCAGATGTTTCAATTTAAGGGCAGTAACATTTTCTTATCACACTGAGTTGTCTTAACTACAAAGTGCCAGTCAGCTGGACTGAGAAGCACCTGCTGCCACGTCAGAGCACCAACAGAAGGATCTCAAAGTAACCAGTTCCTCAGATTACAACCACCACTCTGCAAGGGATTTTGGCAGGACACATCTCACTGCTCAACCCGCCCTCCTGGGCATCGCTGCTACCACGTTAATAGAGCCTGCTGTCAGCCTGCAGTAAGTAAAGGGGAAACCCTGAGATGGTCCACGCAGATCTCTGCTATGCAATGTGTTGATCAGTACCAGGACCATACAAATCCATGACCTGCTCATAAGCAACTCAAAAAGGCAGTACAAAGGCTTGAAAAGGTTAAAGGAAAGCCTGGAGTCAGGGTGGGGCCGAAGGAGATGGTTGTTTTGGATCTGGCAAAGCAAACAAAACCAGCACTATATATGTGCCTGCTCTCTTCTTTCTTTTCTCCAGGAATTTATTTGTGACCAATGCAGGAATAAGCCAGAGATTCAGGGAGTGACCTGGCTACAAGGGAGTGCAATGTGGACAGAACCATAACTGCTTTCTTCTCCATAACATAAAGGCACTCCAGGGGAAGCCGCTTAGTCATCCCATGAAGCTTCCTGGAAATGGAGCAAACAGCAACGCCACCACAATACCTATGACTGCATGACCAAAATACCACAGAGGGAGCAGCCCTGTGAGTTAATTTTTGCCATGACAAACCCAGAACAAAGTTCTATGATGACCAGGGCTGCTAGCAAGGGGAGAAGGCCTCAAAGAAGCACAGGTGAGATTTAAAGGACACAGCAAAAATATTTTATCCTTTTCAACTCTTCTCTTGACTCATGAAATTAACTAACAAGGTAAAACTACCATCTAAAAGCAGCCTTTGGTACTATTAGGTAGTGAAGAAGCAGTGGATATTACAGAGATGCTGTACTTCTGCTTCAGGTACAGAGAAGGACCATTTCAACCCACCAAGCAGCAAGGGTCAAGGACAGCTTTGTCCAACACCACTGCTCAAGTGATCCCAATCTACCTCCAAAGTGAGTTTCCTTCACCTTCTGAATATATATGTACATAAGTTATTTACCTTAGGATAGTAAGGTATTGAGATTTGGAGTTATTTTTATTTTTGTGGAAGGTTTTAAATGATCCAAGCCTTATAGAAGTTTCCTTTCCATAGTTTTAGATGGTTTTGAATACTTTCTAGCAATGGTAGTATTTGAATTTTACAGAACTGGAAATGATCTGTCCTCTGTACCAAGTCATGATCAACTACTTATAACTTCTATTTAATGTCAGTTTTGGCTAATTTGCCCAAGTCCTACCAAACCTCTGAAGTCATCTACTCTTGTGCTCCACCATATTTACTATGAGAAAACTTCCCTCAGTGTGTACCCTTGCCCTTCGTTGATGTAGTATAAGCCCATTACTGTTTATGCTGTTTTTCATGGCCATAAGGAAATAGATTATTCCCTTTCCCAGTGCAGTTGAGAATACATGCCTTCATTTAGTCTTCTCTTCAGGCAAAACAATGCCAGTTTATTCAAGCCTTCTCTGTAAATCATATTTCCTAGACTTTCCCATTTCTCCCTTCTGGGCAGAGTCCAATTGGCACAAATTTACCAAAGCGTGGAGCCCAAAAGCTGAATCCAGTATTTCTCTTAGGGCTCTGTGAACAGTGCCCAGAGCTGAAGGATTATGTCACTGATCTTCCAGGATACCCTGCTGCTTAAACACCAGTCTGGAATTATGTGTCTTTTTCTTTCTTCTTACCCTCCCCAGAAGACAACATTGTTGATACATTCAGCTTTTAATTCCTGATAATTTCCAGATTTTTTTTTCATTCCGATGGCTATACGGTGAATAGTTCTCTCTTCACACAGCTGAATATCCACTGCCAGGCTCTTACTTATCATTCCACTGACTGATGTTTTATTCTACCTTCAGGTTCCAGCTCTGTCCTCCAGCTTAATCACAGTCTGCCAGATGCAAGTTTAATAGTAATGATTCCCAGATAATTATCTAGGCCATTGATGAAACCGCCCTGGAGACACAGTAGGCGGCTGACGGAATGGGATAACTTGTCCTTCCTTGCTATCCTCCCTCCTTCTCCCTTCTGCACTAGCAGCTGGGACTGGCCCATGATCCCCTGAGCTACCTGCTCACCCACGGTAGGTGACCTTTTCACATCACCTATGGGTAACTGTATTTTTCAATGGATTATCAGATCAACTCTTCCTTTATCTTCCTCTAAATACTTCTGCCACACAGATTATTTTTTAAGTGTTCCTTGCCAGTTAGATTTTATGCCTTGGCCTTCTACATACTTGTGCCTAAGGTCTACATGGAAACTACAGTTGTGCAAAAAAAACCCCAAACCCACCATTTAATGTTTTACAAATCCTTCCCTAAAAAAAGCTTGAAAAATGTATGGATATATATAAAAACTATTTCAGAAGCTTTATCTCCTCAGTATCTTTTTTCTGAGAAAGGCCTATTATTAAAGTCTTTGCCTGAATGTTTTCTGAAATCATTGTTGACATCATTTGGACCCAAGATGCCCTTCAGCAGTGTGTGCTCAACCACTTCCTTCCCACTGCTCAGGACCCACCCCATGAGGCTCTCAGCTCACTGAGCTCTGTGCAGGACAGTCACCAGGACACATCAAACCTGCTGAACAGTCCCTTCCATCTAGCACATTGAAAATCTAGGGAATTAAAATTCTCTCATCACCAACTTCAAGAGGATACTTCTGGACTGTCACAAAAAGCCTCAATCACATTATCTTTTTTTGGGTGACCTATGGCATCCTCTTATTTTTTTACTTTAGTTTTACCTTCCACAGCATTACCACAGAACAATTTCTTCTGGAACAAGTGTGTTGTATAAAATTCAATTCAGGAGGCAAAGATCACCACTTACAACTTCCAACTTTCAGAAGCAGCCCAGTTTATAAATGCTGGGTAGATACAGATGCCTCAGGATGTCAGCTCTGATCATGAGATAGACACCTCCATCTCCCTCAGAAGGAAGTCACCGAACATCAAAACCACTTCTTTCTACTGATCATTATCAATGAACCATAAAATGGTTTGCCTTGGAAGGGACCTTCAAGAGCCTATCATTCCAACCCCCTGCCATGGGCAGGGACACCTTCCACTAGACCAGGTTGCTCAAAATCTCATCCAACCTTGAACGTTTCCCAATTTAGGAATTCCTTGAATTTCCTAATTTAGAGGATTCAGTGTACAGATCAGCATCTTTCAGCTAGTTATTTTTAGATAAAATAAATACATTCCTCTCCAGTGGGCAGCTGTAAGGGGTTATCAGGTCTGGCAAAGACTCAGAAAAGCAACATCGTGGTAGCACAATAGAGAAAAAAATGGATTGTTAGAATGGAGCTACATCTTAGTGGTACATGTCACAAGGACAACACTAACAGCATTCACAACAGTCGTGTCTTTCTGCTGCATTTTGACATGCTTTGGTTTTCTTAATCAAGTATTCTGAAACATGGAAAAACATCAGAGTTTTTCATACCAGCAGTATGTGGGAATCAGAGCACTTTGCTGGCTTAAACAGTTTTATTTAAGATGCACGTTACACACAATTTAGTATTTGCTGCAGCAATGCTTTTCACCAGTAACTACATGTCTACATTTAGACCTAAAAAACCTCTAAGAATTACCTAAGAGGGTATAACAAATAGACCAAATCCAAGCTACTACTACCTCACTGTAACTTAACACAAGTACTACACATTCAGCCTCTTACACAACACACAGAACAGGGGGAGCCCAATAAACCCAGAAAACTGCTGGAACTGCATCACTGATGATGCACGCAAAACACTGAGCAAGAAATATTTTATCCCAATTAGTGCAGTAGAATAGCTGCAGTGATCTTCTAGGAGAATCTGTGCTGTCTTCTGCAGCAAGGCAACAGATCTGCAATTTTTCCTACTTTTAAATGAACCACTCCTACCACCTTTGCATTTATAGGATTCTCAAAACCAGCTAGTCTGCTCGATTCAAAGTGGAAACTCTCACAACATGACTCAAGTGACTCATCCAAATGGAAGAGATTCAATTATGACATTTCCTCAGCCTAGGCCAGTGTCTTTCACAGGTATTACAGGAGCTTTAGACATCATTTACTCAATCCCACTAACATCACAGGAGGTTACAACACAAGGAGCTCCTGTTTGCCGAGTTGCCACACTAATATCCTTGTTACAGGAGGCTGCTGTTTCTAAGTGCAGTGACTCTCCAAGACTACTGCAGCATAAAGCCCTGCTTGTTAAGGGAATCCACCAAATACTCCAGAAGAATTAGAAATGGGGAAAATATTTTTCCCCATGTTTTAAACATACTCCCCCAAAGTATTACTGTGTACTGCAAGGGAATTTGCCTCTTCAGCATGCTATTTATTTTTCCAAGGAACAACTTTTCCAGTGCCTCCTTTCCTGCAGGTCCCAAGGCCACACAGCATGAGTGAGGGTTGTGGACACACTGTTCACATTCTGAAGTTGGGTAAGCTGGCAACAAACATGCCAGGTTTGTCTGTCTTGCTCTGGATCTCATCCTGGAGAAAGTAATTGATGGAAGAAACAGCCCTTTACCCTCACACAGGTATCACAACTATATTTAATTTCAATTGCCAGTTAGCTACTAGGAACTTTATGTGGCCTGCTATGCTATATGGGTAGATCCTTTGCATAATGCACAATTTTGTAAAAAAGAAATAATTTCTGGATTATTGCATGTCAGCAAGAATTCAGCAGAAGCAATTCAGAAGCAGTTTAGCATGCAGTAAGGATGCTGGGGTGGGGGAAACAACCTTTAAATCCTTTCCCACCTAATCTTGCTGAAGTCTCTAAAACCAAAATGTTGGAAGGTAAAGGTCTTGAAATCTTAGAAAGACTGCCTTGCTGCTGACTCCTCCACACAGCACTAAAGCAGTTTGCTGCTGAGTGAATTACAGCCTGGCACTCTTCTCACTTGCTTCACTTCCCCTTCATTCAGTCAGGCCTGCCCTGGGCAGCAGGAGGAACAAGAGCCAGGCTGAGGGACCAGAAGACGAAACCCTACTCAAGTGTCCCCCACCCAGACCAGTGAGGCCCTGCCCTCTACCTACCACAGGGGAGAACTGACTCTGTCCCAGTCCCACAACTACCTCTGCCTCAGTATCTGCATTTACTCTTAAAATATACTCACTTTTGTTCAAGTCTGAGAGGGAGGTAGAAAGAGTTTTCCCAAAAACTCCAGAGATGAAGCATGGATAAGCAGACTTGTCCCACAGTTTTCTTCTGGCCATCTAGCAAGGTCTGGCATCAAAACTGAGAACCAGCAAAGCAGTTTGGAGTCCAAAGCTGATCAGTCCAGAAGCAAATAGGTCTGATTTTAGAGCAGCTGTGTACAGCCAGTGAAGAAAGAGGCTGAACACAGAGCATCTGTGTGGGTGAAGTGCTCCAAAGACCATGACCAGGGAATGGGGAGGGGTCAGGCAAACAGGCCAGGAGGAGGATGGCTGAAGGACGGAACTGCTCCTCTAGAGCAGAATCCAGGATTCCCACATCTGCCAACTGCAGGCAAGCATCTCAACCTTCTCCTCCACTAAAGACCCAATGGAAAATGTCAGCAACTACATATTCTGTAATCTTTTTTCGCTGCTCACTTCTTATTAGTGAAACCTTATATAAACAAACATCAGAAACACTGCAGCTTGCTGCTGAAAAGCTAATCCTGCTATCTTATATCAGCTTCCTTCAGCATCTGTAAGCCTATGTGTGCTACCATGCCATTTTCCTCCACATAACTAACACAGAATGGCCCTGCTCTTACATAGCAATAGTTGTGAAGTAAAAAAACCTATGACCCCAATTCACCTCTTCAAGAAGCAAACAGCCTTGGGACTGTAATAAAAGTAAGAAAAAGATTAAGGAAATACGTGATTCAATCACATAAAGGGGTCAGATAAAACCCACGTTACTGCTATAGGGGTTCTAAAAGATCCTGGAAGAAGTACATACCCCAAAATATGCTGCAAGTGACCACTTATTTATTGTCTGGACTCATTTGTACAGCCACACTGACAGTAACGCCAGACATGCTCTGAACTCATAATGATCTGTTCTTTTGACACCATGAATGACCTGAAATCAAGCATTACTGGGGTAGAAACTCAGTTCAGTTCCAAGTCATCGGAATAAAAACACTAAAAACATGAATGTGGTCACCTCTATCAAGAGGGCAGTCAATACATTTCATTGTAATGATTGAAATTTTCTTAATTCTGTGCAAGTTTGCCCATGGACACATGCACTCATAAACCAAAAAGCTACATTATTTAATGTGTTGCTAACATGGCCTTTGAGAAACAGCTATATTTATTCCTTACTGCAGCCAGTACATAAAGCAGTTTGACAGTACTGCAAAATAGACCTATTTCTAACTACAGCACTATGTGGGAGCAGTTGGTGAGAAACAGCTATCTGCTGGGGTTTTTTGGGAGGGTTACATATGAAATCTAACACTTGAAAAAGGTTCCAAAGCTGGCAAAGCACAGGGCAGGCTACTGATGTTGCACATTAAATTTAATCCACTGAGAAATGGAAATTTTGTTTTAAGACAGAAGTACAATTGAAAAACAGACACAGACAGTCAGCATAGTATCCAATGGGATTAAACACTGAACACAGGTCCTTTGGGAAGGTCTTTGGACAGGGCAAGCTGAGCCTTCAGCTTTCTGATAACAGTTCATTCAGCCTGTGTCAACTAGGCTCAAGTCTGGCGTGTTTTACTAGTTTTAAAAAAGTGCCTTGCAAACAGAGCTGTACATTTCCCTTTAAATTGGAAGCAGTGTAACTGTGTTCACCTCCAGCTAATAAACCTCCCCAGATCTCAGCTAACTCCACAAATAACCAGCTCAAGCCTCTTTGTACCACATCACCAGAACTGAGAACAGGGTCAGCTTAACTGCATTAGGTCTTAGCAACACTGGTTGCCAGCCCCAGGGAACTGTAATGACTGATTAATATTATACAGTCATGAAGAGTTATCCAAAAGTACACAACAGGTGTCTAACAGGCATGGGAATACAGTGCATCTTCTTTAAGGACACAGTGTGTTGTTCATGCTGCCTCTGCAATGGCTATGATGGGGAAAGAGATTCTTCATGCAGTCTAAAGCCTGCCAGTGCAATGTTTTGGAGGAAACCTGAATCAGCCATCAGCACTAGATCCGTGTTGAGTGTCATGCGGACACAGTACGTCTAATCCGAGATATCATGTGAAGTCTCAAAGTAGGATTCATCCTATCAAATTACAGCCTTTGCCCTTGCTTTCCTCTTCAGGGTAAATCCTGTATCGCAGCACACAATTCAACTTCCTCTCAGAGAAGGAAATTGCTTTGGATTCTAATAAATTTTCTTGATTTTTAACCACTGCAGGAAAGAGCAAAACATTTTGCTTTGCTCTCCTTCCCTGTACAGAGCACCTGCCCATGCTTTACAGGAATGATGCCTCAGCACTGCCAAGTGCCCCCAGGAACATTCAAACTACCTTTTGTTAAAACACCCAAACCATGATCTGTGCAACCCTCTACACCCAGCACTGTGTCCCACAAGCAGCTCCAACACTGACACTGACCACTGGACCAACACGATCCTGCACCTAAACTTACATCTAGAGACTCACAGACCATCTGTTACTACAGGTCTTTGATTTAGGCCTCCACCTCAGCGCCTGGCATTCCAGATAAGCTCAGGACTGGGTTCCGGCGCTGAAGGAGAAGAGGAAAAATGAACAAGAAGCTTCCCTCTGTATGCTCTCCAGCCTCCAGCTCAGGAGCTTCTTGGGTCAGATGTGGTTTCCATGAATTTGGCAACCTCAAACAGATTTCTCCTCCACGAGCTTGTCCAGACTCCCTTTGAACCCATGTAAACTTCCAGAACATACAACATCCTGTTGGAGGGAGTTCCCACATCTTAATCACACATTGTGTAAAGCCACTTCCTTCAAATTCAAGATTGTCCCTATTAGTTTCTTTTACTGCCTTCTAAGTCCGAAATGGAAAGGGAGTGAACAATTTGCCTCACTCACCCTCTTACTGCTGCTCATGCAGCAGCACTTCCAGACTGAAGCATCCTAACACAGGGCTGGTTGATTTTTTTTTAATTACCTTGACACTTTTGACAGTAGTGACTGTCTACTCCCAGTGTAAGGAGTAACAAAGTAGAGGTGTCATGGTGAAGTGCTTCAGCCAGGAGGTCCCTTGAGAGCCCAGCAGCACAGTACTGCGTACCTTCCCATCCCGCACTGTCCACCACAGCTCCAAGCGCCCCAGGGCTGCTGCAGCACAGCTCCAGGAGCAGAAGCCTTAAATCCATTCACACAGTATCAGAGAACCACACCCTAAGCTGCGTTTCAAGTGCAAACAAGCCACAGCTTGGTCATTCCCCAGTACGGTTTTCACCCTGTGCATTAACTCAAGTGCAGACCATCCTAACGTTAAAACAGCGGTAACAGAGAATCCCATACCATGCTCCTCACTCCAGCAGTCAATTACATTTTCTGCATTACCCTGAGATTTTCCTTGTAATTTTCTCACTTCTTCTGCTAATTTCTCATTACTGGCATTTTGCATTTCTTCATGTGACCACTAAGAAACACAGCCCAAGAGTCCAACTATATCATGCTCTCCCTTACACACAGACTCACTTGAGCCTCCCCTTGCCTTTTACAGCTGCCCTCTTTCTATTAAATTTAATATGAACCATATTGATTTTGTTCTGGGTTAGTTTCTCACTGAAAATGACATGCAATTACTGTCAAGTGCTAACTGAAGGCTAAGATGAACACTTGCACTTAAGAACCAAACTAAAACAATTAACACCACTTGTTTCTATTTCCCCCAGTCAAGGCTGAGTGACATTGCCTTAAGTCTTTCCTGAACACTTTGTTACTTATTCCATTATTGTACCTGGGATTGATGTCTTAGTCTGATGGGATTATAATCATTAAGACTGTCCTACTTCTCTTTATTATTACTGCATATTAGCATGCTTTCAAACTCAAACTGCTGCAGTATGTAAAGAGCTTTCTGGAAAAAAAAAATTACATAAACTACCTCCATTTTCTGGCCAGACAGCTTCAGAGCAAAGATACATATCAAAACAGAGGTGTCAATTACCAAATTTGGACAGATTAGGTGTGCAGTATCATTCAACCTTTTTTTTTTTAACTTAATGAAATAATCAGAATACCTGATTACACGGAAGTTCCCTGTGTATAGACAAATAACTGCCAAAAGATAGGAAATCAGGCAGAAGGAAATGTTCAGTGCTCTCAGAAAAACACCCGTGGAACCTGCACAGCTCAACATTCATAAATGACCTGAAGAAAAATAGTAATACAACAAAATTTACTGATGATGTCAAGATGTACTGGTAATAAAGGCAAGGGCTAACTGTGATGGATTTCAGAAATTTAACAGGCTCTGTGTCTAGGCAATAAAATTTGAAAGAGATAAATGTGAAGTGATACGCAAGGTAAAAACCAGATTCAACTTCCTATATGAAATGCTGGACTGGGAGCTGATCACTGCCACTCAAGGACAGCATTTAAAGTTTATACAGTTAATTCCTTTAAAATACAAGCTCAATACTCCAAAGTGCTACAGTTGTAAAGATTTCAATATTAAGAACTAGGAGAAAAGGAACAAACCAGAAACCATTAAGATGATGTTGGAATCCATCGCATGACTGCATCTTCTGATGTGTGCAGCTGTGATCCTCCCCATGTCAAAAGGCTATAAAGGAACTGGAAATGACTCAGAGCGGGGCACACGGATGATTAAACTACACAACAGTGACCATATGAGGAACAACTCCAGCAGAACTGGAAAAAGGACAGTCTGGAAGAGAAGCAACCATGGAAGAAAACAAGTGGATACTTCTCTGAGTCCCTAAGGAGAGGTGAGGAAAGCTGGGGCCTGAAACACAAACAAGGGCACAGGAGATGCCAGCTTGAAAGCAAAGGCAGGCAGGCCTCCCAGCAGGACACATGGCAAGGCCTCACCACATTTCAACTTTTTAGATCCATAATTTCATAGTCATTTGAGCTCCTTTTTCCTCCCAGTTACTTTCCATGATTTTGAGCTTCTGGTTTCTATGTTCAGTTACTACTTTTCTCTTATTTCATCTGTAGGGCTTTCTTGCACTGTTTTTTAAGTGTGAACAAAACAGATGCCTTCATTTCCTTTCCAAGCCAGGTTATTTAATTCACATTCAACACTTGGTAGGGGAAAAATACTGTAAAAGAAGGTTCCTGAAAGATCTTTTTAAAGCATATTTAAGTCAAAACTTTTAAAAACTAAACCAGCAATATGCGCAAGCAAAACTCTGTCTTAACATTGTACACGTGCATCCTGTTTTTTAATGCCAAACTTAGCAGGGTCCTTCTGCAAAATTCACCCCTATACTGTTCACCTCCCTATTGCTATATAATTAGTAAATTAACACCATTTCAGAAGCCAGGGAAGAAGACTAATTTAAGCATTTCTCCCTTGTCTTCCTCTGAAGAAAGATATCCCTCTCCAAGGCTGAAGGCAAAGTTTGGATTTTGGGGGCAAAAAGCAGGATTTTGTCCTCAGGATCTGTGGCTGCCACTGCTGTCGTTCCCCCCTCATGTAACATTATTGCTCACTTGTCCCCACTGACTCCATCTCTGCTATCTGTAGGCACAAAGACTTACGAGAGCACTTCTCTTACGCAATACCGAGTCCCAAGATTACTCCGCGCAAAATGAGATTAGGGCTTAATATTGAGGTAATTATAGTAGATCTGTGGATTTCCATGCGTGTGTGATCTGCAAAACGCTTTGCATTTGGGCCAGTTTTTTTTTGGTGTCCTCTCTTCCCAGACACCTGCCACATGTCAGATGGGATGTGGGGCACCTCAGGCTCAGCAAGGCAGGCTCTGTTTGGGCAAGGTGGCTCTGTCTTCAGGCACTGGCAGCAAAGCACATAGGAACAAGAAAAACTAACACTAACTTTACCGGACAACCATCTTCTTAGACCCACAACTGACACTCACCTGTGCTCCTTCCTCCTCTTCTCCCACCACAAGACATGTGTTGAAACTGCACTGGTTCAGATCAAACACCCAGCAAGCCCAACACTGCCTGACATATGCAGGTATCTCAGACAGAGTAAAAAGAAAGAGCAAATGCATTGATACCTCTGCAAGTGTATTTTCTCAGTTGCCAGCTTGTGGGTATTTTTTTTTATTCTTTGTGCCCAACAGCCCATCTGACAGCATTTTCTCCTGTGATTTCATCTGTTTGGTTCTGAAGCCACGTAAATCGTTGTCATTCAAAGCACTCTGTGGCGCTGCATTCTGCGGTCTCAGTGCAGACTCAGGGAGAGGCACCATCGGTTTTGATCTAGACCAGACTGTGCTCAGTCATGTCTCTGACAAGCTGAAGAGTTCAAATCTTTTTAAGCATCCCTTGTATGGAATCCATTCCTTATCTCTGATCACTCTTTTCAGCCTCATCTTTGCTTTTCCAGTTGCAATGTATCTCAAAGCACATCTTTCTTTGTGCCAACCCACTGTAATCAGTGTATTGAGGACTAGGAGCCATGATGCTATCCCTGTTTTCTTTTTTTTATTCCTTTCCCAAAGCCCCTCATACGAGCTTATATGATCACTGTTGAACACTAAAGTTCCATTTTCACAGAATTATGGCAAGCTCTTCCTTTTAGGTGGCAATAATTAACTTTCACCCCATCAGTGCATAAACAAATTAAGATAACCCCCCTGCTTTGTATTTATCTGTAACAAATTTCATTTGGCATTTGCTGCCTGTAATTCAGTGTCAGAAGGACAAGCTGCAGTTCTTCCTAATCAGCTCTTGTCTTTTCTTCCCTTCCTCCTCAACACCTGTCTCACCAAATCACTTATGACTATGTGAACAGTAGAGGAGTAACACAGATCCTCCTTCTTCTATTGTCCCAAACTTCCCTTCTCTGTGCTTCTCAAGTCATTCAAAACCTTCAGGAGATATGAGCTGTACCATTTCCTTTGCAAAAGCCACACTGCCTTTTTGCTACTGGAAGTCCTTAGTCCATCTGGCTACCTCTCTTTTTGTCTTTTATTTTTTAAAATGGCACTGAACTGTGATACCCTGCTGAACTATCTTTAAGAACTGCTACCACATAAATCCTCTTCCATTTTTCTGGCTCTGAGGTATTGAGAAGTTACACTGTAATTAGTAATTCGGTCATTTCAGGCCTGAGTTTCCTTTGGAACCCTTGGGCAAGCACCATCTGGTCTTGGCATCTTGTAACTGTATTTATCACTTTGCTCTATAAATTACTTTGCTGACAATTCAAGCAGAGACAGATCTTCCAATGAATCCTGTTCTCCATAAAGAGAGTATCTGGCACAGGAACCTCTCTGGACTCCTGGACTCCTCCACAGGAAACAGGAATGCACATAAGTCATCTAACTTTCTGCTCATGGCTTCATCATCAAATATTTCTTTCACTTCTTCATCTATTGGCCCTCCAGAATCTAGCACCTTTCTTGTTTCTGAAGAACTTGGAATTTTTTTTTTTTTTTTTTTTTTTTTGCTATTAGTATGATGTTTCTTAGAGTCTCTCTCGCTGGTCCTTGTATTTTTCATTTGACTTGCCAGAGTTCACGTTCTTATTTACTTTTCTGGTCAACTTCATGACTTAAACTTTCTGAAGGCTGAATTCTTATTTCTAATGCTTTCTTTATCCCAAACTGCATGCTCATTCTCATCTGTCAACATTCCACAGTATAATTTAAAATCATCCCAACAACATTTTCAATTTCAAGTGCAGAAGCCTAGTTCTGCTGTGGTTTACATGGAACCCAGCCTTTCCAAACAGCTCTTGGTCTGAGGTTCAAAGAATGAGCCAATTCACTTGGTCAGCACCCAGTCAAGATCCCACCAAGAGGCCTTCTCACTTCACACAGTTTCAACAGAGCAGACAGGAGGTGAAGAATAAAGGGCTTCCAGGTGTAAAATATAAGAAAAAATGAAATGTTAGCTAAGAATGCAAACAGAGATAACTGGTACTTGGATAGCTGCTAGCTCTTTCAAACCACTGATACGTGCCAAGACAACCTCCCTTAAAATTGTGAAGATCAGGAGAAGGAATCCCTTTGTACACATCCACACTAGTGACCTGCTCCAAATGTGACAGTTCAGGCCAGGTGAGACAGAACTATTTATGGTTGCAAAGCACTGCTAATTAACTGAGTAAAGAGACTGAATTGAGCCCTGTTTCTGATTAAAAAACAACAATAAAAAAAGCAAGCAGAAAACCCACAACTGTCAGAGCCTGAGGAAAGCAAAACCTCATATTTGGTGTACTGCCCAATTTTACTGGGTATACTTGTGACTCTCCATCTGTTCCTTTTATAAAGGACCTGGTCATGAAAGGTGGTCAGAGAAAGACAGCAAACCTTCTTCTGATTAGTTTAATTAAATTATTCACTTAGGAAGGACTGGCTGTTAGTTGTGTGGACGGCAAATATCTGAATTAAAAAGTGGTCTAGATATCTTAGTTCAACTTTTATAGTATCAAATGTCCTTCCCAAATGAAAATACCATGATAGGAAAAGGACAGAAAAGAGGATGGATAGGGCACTGTCACTCTACCAACCCTAATTAGCTTTTGGCACTTCATTCACAGTTCAGAATGAGATCCTATAAAGACCAGAAGGCACCCAGACACTGAACAGTGGTGTAAAAGCAGTAGTAACTTAACCAGTGTACCACAGACAGTATTTTGGGATATTTTTGCTTATTTTTGAGATGAACCCAAAAGTAATAAGCAACTACCTCTTTCTATTTAGCTACCCACTATTTATAGTAGGAGAGGCATTACACCAAAAGGCAAGGAGCAGAGGATTTTCATCATGCATTCATGTGTGTGCAAGTGCATAGCTGTACCCTGGGAATGAAGGTCAGCTGTCATTTGGTGCATTTATTTTGCACTGCACTGTTCTGTATTACAGAGTTTCACCCTTATTATGTGTTTTACTAGGACAAGTCCATCATGGATTAATTTAAGATTTCAAGGGCACTCTGGCTGTACTTTATCAACATGCTAACTTCCTCAAACTCACCCATTACACTTCTCCTCCATGTTAGTTAAAACTGCATTTAAAGATACATTATAAGGCAACAGAGCAGAACATGAGAGTTAATACACATGAGACAGACCAGATTTAGTATAAAAGATAAAAGATGGTGTTTGAGTAGAGAACTGGAAAGAACCTGATGATACTACAGCAGCAGAGAATAAAATGTTAGAGAAACAGAGAAGGTACACTTGGTTAATGAAGATGTATTAGGGTCAAGGTAAGAAACGTCTAGGGCACAGCAGATCACAGATACGGTGTGAAGAAGACCCCACAGGGTTCTGAGCAATGTAAATATATTTATAGAAAAAGGTTAAGTGTAAAAACTAGAAAAACCAAGAGTTACTATCAAAAGAATGAGGAAAGATGACGATACGTTCAAGACCCCTACAAAACATTTCCATTTGGAATTTGCTTATCTGAAGAGACATCACCAGTCCTACATCCTGGTGGCGGTTAAGATCATTTAGGATGTTTTTACTGTCAATTCCTGGCTCAGAGAACTCCCCGCCTCTGGCGCTCGGCTGCTGTGGCACTCAGCCAGAGCGTGAGCTTGGTGAACAACGAGGGATAACATGAGAGCTGCTCAGCTGAGCTTTGCTGTGACTGAATTTATTTGGCCCCTTGTGTGAAGGTGCATTCATGTCTTGAAAAATTATTTTAAAAACCCCCGTGTATTCTAGTGTTAAATGATACAAATCACCCATTCAAATTAATTTATGTCAAACATTTATGCTGAATGTGCTGTTAAACATTCCAGTGAACTAATTAAAGTGAAATAAGGCTAATGTTTTTCCTTTTTTAAACATGCAGCCTTGGTCCAAATCAGTGCCAGAACGAGCTATATATATTTGAAAGAGAAATGCCAGTGCTGTGTGGCTGCAGACCTGTGTAAGGCCAGAACAGGGCAGGAGGAAAGCACATAGATGTATTTGAAGAGCCTTAAACAGAAAGCAAATCTTTTCATAAACAATTTTTTCAGGGAGGGAAAGACTTCATATTTCCATGCTGGGAAAAAAATCCCCAAATAAAGCCATCAGAGAATCTAACAGTTTTAATCACAAAACACATTTAGGGCACATAAAATTAACTTTTGAGATTTCTGAGATAAAAAGAGGAATAATAGAAGTTTGCTTCTGGAAGAAGTTTGCCATTTCAAAGTCACACAGACGACAGAACTGACACTTAGCCTAAGCTCTGGGGAAAAAAAGGGCAACAACAAACTCAACATTCCCTAGGGAGGCCTTGAGGTTTAATTTTCTCCAAATCCTGTATCACACAGAGAAAGGGTGGGTGGGAACCACTGCTCATGAAGAGTTCCCTGCAACAAACAGGTGAACTGTACCAGAAGAGAAACAAAAGCTGGATATGAGGCAGCAACTAAAAACAAACAAACCCCCGCTCCAGACACCTCTTAAAGGGATATCAAAGTAGTTGTGGTCTCATTCGACTAGGAACAATACTTCATCCTGAGTGTCTGTAATAGCTGACTCTATAAACCTCTGGGAGAAGTTTTTGGGTCTTATTTTTAAGATATACACAACTGAAGCAGTCTCAAGGTTCCTCTCGCCCTCGAAGAAATTGGTTTCCTGGCAGAAAAGGTTTATGCAGGGTGTAGTTTAATGCTGAGCAGTTCTGAGCCCAGGTAAGGCTGTCGGGGCACAGGACTCCCTCCGGTCGTGTCAAACCACCCCCGGCGATTCCCCGGCCTGCTGCAGCCGCCCCACCAAAAAACACCGCCCAAACTTTCCAGTTTCGCTCCACAGGCCGATTCCTCCCCAAGCCGAAAGTTCACCGGCGCACAAATGCCCGGCAAGCCGTGGTCAGGCGGCCCGGCACGGCCCCGTGCGCCGCGGGAGGCCCGGGACGACCCCCGGCTGCGACCCCCGGTGCGGGCGGGGCGCGGCCCGGCGGGGGTGACGTCACACAACAAGCTGCCACTCACCGGGGCACCCCCGGTGCCGCCCGTGTCACCCCGCGGGGCCGGGGGGCAGCACGGCCTCCGCCTCGCTCCGCGCCGCCCACGGCCGGGCGGTGGCACCGGGTCCCGGGCGGGGCGCGGGCGGCTCCGGCGGGGGAGCCCCGGGGCCGCGCCCCTTCCTCCCCTCCCCCGCTCCCGCCGCCCGGAAAAGGCCCCGTTACCGACCCCGGGAACTCGCGGAGGGGCCGCCCCCACCAGCCCTCCCGTTTTGTGCGCGGCGGTGGCGGCGAGAGACCCGGCCGGGCCCGGCCGCCCCCGCCCGCAGGCCGCGGGCTCCCGGCGGGGGCGGGCGGGCCCCACCCGGCGACGGCGGCGGGAAGGGAGAAAGGGAGAAGAGAAGCCGGCGATACGATCCCCCGTGCCCCCCGGTCGGCGGGAAGCCCCCCCGGTACCTGCGGCCTGCGCTGGTCCGGCTCCCGCCGCCTCCTGCTCCACAGGCCCGAGCGCGAGCGGCGGCGGCGGCGGAAACGGGCGGGGCGGGGCGGGCCGTGCGCGCTCCCGGCCCCGCGCGCGGCGCGTTCCCGAACCACCCCGCCCGGCCGCGCGAGCCCGCCCGCCTCGCGGCCAATCGGCGCGGCCGCGCGCGGGGGCTGCCGGGAAGGGCCGCTATAAAAGCGCCGGTGCTATTTACGCCGCGCGGGTTGGGCAGCGGCAGTGTTGGAGTGACTGAGGGCTGTGGGGTTGTTTCTGCCGGCCTGAGGGAGCCGCCGGGTTCCTTGCGGCTTCGCCAGTGCCTGTCCCTTGGGGAGCTGTTGGTGTTGGGCACGGCCTCTCCGCACCAACTGGGGGAAAGGCGGCCGTGGAGGAAACTTTCATCGCGATGCCCCGTTTGCCTAAGGGTCATTCAGTTCCCCGTTTCTTCCCGTAGAGCCACACCTCGAGTCCTGTGTCAAGTTCTGGGCCTCTCAGTTCAGGAAGGACATTGTGCTGGAGCGGGTCCAGAGGAGGGCAACGAAGCTGATGAAGGGTCTGGAGCACAAGTCCTGTGAGGAGCAGCTGGGGGTGTTTAGCCTGGAGAAAAGGAGGCTGGGGGTGACCTTGTCACCGTGCACAGCTCCTGGACAGTTGTAGCCAGGTGGGACTCGGCCTCCCAGATAACTGAGACGATGTAATCTTAAACTGCACTGTGGGAGGCTCGTGTGGGACATTAGGAAGAATTTTTTCACAGAAAGGATGTGTTGGAATGGGCTGCCCAGTGCGATGTGGAGTCACTGTCCCTGGAGGTGTTTGAGGAAAGGCTGCCTGTGGCACTCAGTGCCATGGTCTGGGTGGTAACGGGGAGTTCAGTCATAGGTTGGATTTGATGATCTCAGAGGCCTTTTGCAACCTGATTATTTCTGTTAGAGGTGGCTGGTGTGTGGGGACAGTGGTATCAAGGTGCCTCGTTGGCCTCTTTACTGCAGTGGAGCAGGTGAGCTCTGCTCATAGCAGGAGCTGAGCAGAGCTATTGGAGCTGGAAGAAGCTTTGTGGCTCACAGGCAGCACAGGGTAGGGGCTTAAAGGGTTGGACTCACTGCCACGTGTTGCTGCCAGCATCTCCTGAGCATATCTGTAGTGAGCCTGATGGCAAGGATTGCCCTCATCCCAGCATGCAGAGCCCTGTGGTTGATGCAGTATGCCCTGGAGGAAGGGTACTACTGCTTCATTGTTTCCTTCCTTGCCCACTTGAGAAGGTTCAACAAGTGGAACTGGCCTCAGGGAGCCCAGGGGGGCATCACTGCAAAGGGAATGTGTGTATAGAGAGAGCTGATGACAAACAGCCTCTGCTGTCTCTCAGGGTTCCCTTCTGAACAGGCACAGGAGCCTTTAGCTGGCATTTGAGGATGGTCTGTTTAACCTGGGCACTGTAGCAGAAACTGGTGCTGTGCCAGTTCTGGTGTATGATGTCAGGTGTTTCTCCCCATTCCCTTATTTGACAACATTTGCATTGCCAGCTAACTTTAGCCTTACCTTTTCATGGACTACTCTGGTGCCTGAAGAGGGAAGGAGCTGCTTAGCCCCTCTCAGTCAGCAGGTCCCTGGGACTGGCTTGCTCAGTAAAGCATTGCAAGGAAGGTAACTTTTTCTTAATCAAGCAAACACTTGATACTATCTGGTAAATGGTTTTTACAGCTTGGTACCAGTTCTTGGTGGGTGACTGACAGTGTGCCCATGAGCAGAGGCCCATGGTAGATGGCAGGTAGTTTGTTCTGTGGCTGACCAGTACACCTCCACCTCTGACACTGAGACAGAAGTTCATTTGCCTGAAGTCCACAGGGAAATTACCTATGGTTTGCACGCTGGCTTGGTGGGGCTTGAACCAGAAATCAGTTATTTCTAGGCCATAGGTTCTTTTCATAATTGTTTTTTTATTACTGTTTGATAGAGATCCTGTGGCCTATTATGTTTTTTCATGATCCATTGGGAAATCTAGCCTTTGTTTACAAAACACTGTCAGGTGTTTTGATCACTCTGTGTGTCTGCATGCTTCCTTTTCCTAGCAGAAGCTCCTTGCCCAAGGGAGAGCACTCATTGAATTTGGATGGGTCCTGCTCTCTCAGGTGGGCACTGTTTGGGCATGAAAGTACTTCAGGAGCTGATTTTTCCCAATTTGGTGAATAAGTAGCTTTTAAGGGATTCAAAGCTTTGATTTTAATCAAGGTAGCTAACAAGCTCTACTGCCAGCAATGAGGCTCCTCGGTCGAACTCTGTAAATCACACCTTCTGAAGGTGTCTGTAGTGTCAACTTGCCACATTCTCCTGTCTCATGTGTGTCATTGTTCAAAACAGTCTTCATCCTGACTTACATGATGGCCAGAACCCCAGTAGGTTTTCTGCTTCAAGGGTGAGTGCTGCAGAAGTGCAGCTCTTCTCATGACGTGTGGAGACTTTGTTTATGAGCTAAAGCAACGTATTCAGAAACAATTAGTTTGGTTGTAAAAGTCAGTCAGTCACTCCCTCCCTCTCCCTCCCTCTTCCTCCCTGCAATTTATTTTTTGCTAAGATAAGGGCCCATACAGAGGAAAAAATGCTTTATTACCGGAATAGCTAAAAAGACCCTGAATTTCTTTGGCTGATATTTTTATTGCAGAGATACCTTTTGCAATCAATTCCACTTAAGTCAGACAATCTTCCAAGTGTGTTTACAGCTATCAGAAAAAAAAACCCCAAGAAGTGAGAAGAAATAATAGGAAGCTAAAAAGTAGGTCTTTTTTCCTTTGGGGAATGTACTGTGGGTTATATTTTTGATGAATCTGTACACTTGACTGAAGAGTAAAGGTAGTTTCTGGGCCAGGAAACTGAGAGTTTCCTTCAAACACCACAGCACTGACATGATTTAGTAAAAGTCCTCCCATAACTTACCTGTTAGTTAATTGCATCCTAATTTACTTTTAAAAGTCTTGTCTGAAGCTGGGAATAGTATCTAGAAATGTTTGCCAACCAAACATGATGGTATGTCAATGTTTTCTTTGTTCTAGAGCTATAAGCTGAGCAGTGTAAAGCATCTGTCTACCACAGTAAAAATGTGGGTTTGTGTATGGTATAAAAAAAAAAAAAAGGGGCAAAAAAACCAAAACACAAAAATCCCCAACTTACCCTTCCCAGCTGATTTGGCTATTCAGCTCCTAACATCGATAACTTTTACCTGAACCCAGACAGCTCAAATTCATAAAGGAAGAAAATTAGCAGGTCAAGCCAAATATGCCAAATGTCTTTTCTGTTTCCTCATATGTGGCCTAATTAAGCAAATGGGAGCTCTCCCAATGGTGCTAATATTAAAAAAAAAAAAGGAAAGCCAGCAGAGTCCAAACCAAAAGGAGGCCTATTTCTTCCATGTAGGACATCAGTCTTCCTCTCTGCCTAGTCTACACCACATTTAGGCCAAGCACAGGCTTTGATGAAGTTAGTTTTTGATCTGCCTCACAGATAAAGAATCCTGAAGGGCAAGTCACCTGCCTGAAGTCCTAGAGGAAGTGGCCACCTTGAAAGTCAGTCCTTCAGCCTCCTCCTTTCCTCTTGCTGTAGCAATTACCTCACTTGTGTCTGTCCATGGGTGGTAGTTTGCAGCTGGGTGTTTTGTTGATGTGTTGCTGTCATGATAGCTCTGACGAAAGGGAGAATTCCAGTGCTCTGGATAGGATTTTCAAAGAAGAGAGAACTGCCTATTCATACAGATAGGGAAATCCAAAGCCTTAGATATGCAGAGGGTGAGCAGGAGCTCCTAAAATTTGCTGGCCTCTAGTCTAACACAGGCTTTTAGCTGTAGTTGGAGAAAGGATGCCTGCAAGCCCTAGCTCAGTGCAGCTGAAGTGTCTGACACAGGCTTGGGTTTGTCTGGGGCACAGGCACCTGTAAGGTGGCATTGGTCAGGCTTCCCTGCTGCAGGACTGCAGGAGAATAAAGCAGCTCTGTGTTCCCACTAAGAAAATCCTAGGTGTGGAAAGCCTCAAGGCTCAGAGGAACAATGGTCTTCCAAGAACTCTGGGTCTCCAAGCTTATCCTCTGCCTCCATGGATGCAGCAAGCACTCTTTAAAATCCTACAGCAAGACTCTCAGAAACCTCTGTGCTGTGTTCCCTGTCCAAGTGTGGGTTCCTCCTGGTCTCCTAATGTGAAGGTGATTTAGTGCCTGAAAAGAAAGTTTATCTTGCATCCTTACCTGGGAATGTGTATCCAGGAGGCTGTCCCTCTCAGAGACCCTGGCTGGCTCTTGGGCACAAGATCTCCAGACTGCAGTGACTTGCACAAGCTCATCCCTTAATCCTAGTGTGACCCACCTTCCTGTCTTCCACAAATAAGGCGCAAGCAGCTCCTCCTGCAGTTCTGAAAACCTTTCCTATTTTCACTATCATCTTGTTGCAAGTAATTTATTTTTCTACACAATTCTTTTAGCTGTATCTCAGTTGAAAGCTAGATTATTTAGTTTTATTTCACACCAACACAGCAGCTTTGCTTTAAGCTTGTACATGGCATTTGGCTGGCTTTAAGTGAGCAATAGCTGCTGTGACAAGAAAATGCAATGGCAGTAAGTTTACTTCGTGGTGTGTTCAGAGAGACTTAATTATATTAAAAACCCTATCAGAAAAATGTAATTTGACTAATAGGCAGCAAGCAAGGTCAGTGAAGTTCAGTTTATGTCCAAACACAAAATTATTCCATAACTCTGAGTTCTGAGTGGGAAGGACAGACAGACCTACCTCCAGTATTGCCTGAGCAGGACAGTGCCTGTGCTCTGCAGCCTTCCTGCTGTCTGCTGCTGCATCCTGGAGAAGCCAAAGCAGAGAAGGACCACAGCAGGACACCTGGCATGTGCTGACACAGCTGGAGGGGGAAGGAAGTCCTGGCCATGCCCTGCTGCTGTGTAAGTCTCCCCCTGATCAGTTGCAGCAGAGCAGGATGAGAACTGAAGCTTTAGCAGCATTGGTTGCATTTGGCTAGGGTTCCTGTACCACCGGGAAACTATTCTGGAGACTTCCTCTGCCTGCATTCAAAAAATGGGAGAAAATTCATAATATCCTCAGTTATTAAAGTCCCCTGCTGTAAGGGACACTCGGACAGACTTTTAGGCCGCTTTTAATACTTTCTGACAGAGGAGGGAGCTGTCAGCTCAGCTTTGAGCTGCTCAGCAGGCAGAGGTGCCCACCTGGGAGCTGGCTAAGCTGTCCAAGCAGCCCACTGAAGGGACACGTTCAGCTTGACTTGCAGGAGATGGAAGCTAATTTGAAAGTGCTTAAATCTTTCGCTTTAAGTGGAGTGTTTGTGTCTGTGTACAATGAAAACCACACTCATTAGTCTGCAGGGACAGTGGGAGCTGTGGGAAGCTGTTTGGAGGTGGAACATTTGGCACTGGGAAATTGAACTTCTTGTTGCTGTAGCAATTGTACCTCCATTGTACTAAAAGTCCTCAAAAAGCAGGACACCTACCTGCCAGTGTCCAGAGCCAGAGCACCCTCTTCTGTGCCACAGCAACACAAGCAGCCCTTTTATCTGGGAGACCTGCCAGGCAGCAGAAACAGCTAAGTTAAACTGGTCTGAGGTTGACTCAAGCCAACGTGGACTGGTCTGAAGTGGAATAACAACCTGATTCTATCTGCTGTTTCTCCTGGTACAACCCGTCAGCAGCCTTCCTGCCTCAGCCAGTGGCAGTGTTGTGAGGTATGGCTTAATTACTACTCTGAAATAAAAATAATTTCTTCATTAGGTGTTGCTTTACAGCTGCATCAGTCATCTTCTGTCCAGCTGCTAGTGGCAGAGCTCCAAGTGGGCTGAATGGGGCTGGTTTGGCAGGTATATGGAGTGGTGGTTGTTGGAGTGTGCAGCTGGGCAGAACAGGGCTGAGTCAGAAGCTCTCAGTGACGTTGCTAAATTCAGTTTGCCACAAAGATCTTTTTCTCCTTCATACTGGAGCTGTCTTTATGCAGTCTTTCTGCCTTCAGAACCGTGGCTCAGCCCCAGTTCCTGCGAGTCACACATTCATTTGTTGGCTGCTGGAAAAAGGGGAGTGAGAAAATGTAGTGTCTGTGTTATATGTTTGGGGACTGGTTTGCTCTGTGTTTGTCCTCTGGCAGCAGTTAGGTGACAAAGATTGAAAGCACGTCTCCCCACCCAGGGTATTGTGCTTTATTTCTCAAGCCACGGAGATAATCCCTGTCAGATGGCTTCATTTTAAATTGTAGTGAGACCCCAAACTGATGATTTAGGAGCACGCACTGTCTTTGTTGTGGTTCTGGGTTTGGTGTGTTGCTTTGTGCTCAAGAAAGATGGATTGTTACTCAGCCAAGGCTAAATGTGGAGGTAATACCAAATGTATGAAATGGAATCTCTTCCTAGCCCCAGTCAGTCCTCCAATCCCAAATTCCTTTTTCCCCCAGGAACTGGTGCTAGAAACCAGCAGCCTTTCCTCTGCCTCAGTCAATGCACCAGCATCAGCTTAGTGCTAATGCTCTGAGCTGGTCTGCATTAATAGCAAAGCTTGTGTGTCTTGTACAGCAGAGACTGACTCACATCAGCTCACTTGATCACTTATTCCAGGAAAAGTAACACTCAAATTTGCCAGAGAACTGTCCCTGACATACGGAAATGTTTGTGAATTCAAAGCTTCTGCAACTCAGAATGACAATTTCTGAACGTTTTTCTCTAAAATTGTTCATACTGGAATGTGAGGATTATACAAAAAGCCTTGGTAGACTCTTCAATTTGAGAGGAGTTTAAAATTGATCAGCTGGATCAACAGGAGTCTTTGTTCCAGGTAACTCAGACTAATGTAGAGTTGCAGAAAAACCAAGGCATAAACTTGGGACTTAAACTCAATTTCATGCAGAGGTTTTTTTAACAATATTTTAGCCTCAATAACCCAGGAAAGGGCTCTATCGATCTGGAAAATATGGCTTTTCTCAGTGAGAAACTTAATGCAGTCCTTTTATGTTGATTTTGTGTTTCTCTTTTTTTGGACAAGAGGTAAGAGGTGCAGGAGCAAACACTGCAAAGGCATAAAACTTCCTCGCTTGTATGGGAGGAGCAGAGGTTTTGTAGTTAAATGGGAAAAAGGTTTGCTTTTAGGCTTCTGGGTTTTGGCACAAGCCCCTGTGGGATGTGTGTGATTGGCCTTCCCCAGCTTCTGAACAGAGTTACATTTCTTAATGAAAATAGGACATTTGCTGGTACTGAAGTAAACAGAGAAAAATGTAGGGGAAATGCCCAGGGCAAGGGGGGGGCCAAACTGGGTGTGATGTGTGCTGGATGGCTGTGAGTTAACTGCTACAGCTGGGTACCTCCTTTTAATTTACTTAGGCCATATCCCAGGGCTGAAGACTGTCCTGCTCTCTCAAAACTTCCAAGTGATTCTGCAAGGGTTGCTTAGATGTGGCTGACAGGCAGCAGGACCAGAACCGCCTAATAAACTTATAAAATCTTGGGATATTGATTTACCTGCAAAAACAAAAACACCCCAACATAAGCAAAGTTGAGCCAAAATAACATTTTGTTATCTGGGGATTCACCTCAGCTGTTTCTGACACTGTGCTGGTGGTAGTGCTCTGCACTCAAAATTCAGATGCAGTTCGTATTTGGTGTGATAGCAGAATAAACTGCAGGATTAAAAACATTCCTGGATCTCCCTTTAAATGGTTTCCCTTCTCGCTATGGCATACTTGGCATCCCTGGGAATGGGATTTGCACTTCTGTGCTCTGTTGCTGCAAAGTGAAGCCTATGGCAGTGACACTTGGAGAAGACAAAGGAGGCCATGTTGAGGTGGAATAATGTCAGAAATCACCGGTGTTTAATAGCTTTTACTAAGAATGGTGTGTCTACTACAGCATGAGGTAGTAGGAAAAGAAAGGGAAATATAAGAGTATAAATAATCAGGGTTTCTGAAACTCCTTTTGGAAGCCCTCCCCCTCCTCAGATTTGCAGCAGCTCCTCACAGATTTTCTGTAGTTGGAAGAGTCTCATGAAGTATTTTTGCAAGACAGTTTTTTTGCCAGGAAGGAGATGAAAATCTTAAACCAAAAATGTCTTTTGACTTTAAATTTGGAGTTGCTGTTGCAAAGTAATTCTTTAGAGAGCTGCCAGAAAGGTTTTTAAAAGCACTATTTATATATGTGCATTAAAAACAGGAGTATAACATGGCTATGAGAAATTAATTTTTTGGTTTTGAAGCTAGCAATTAAGGTTGGAACAAACGTTCCTGCTTGTTGTTCCTTCTGCAGTCACTCTTGTAAAACTAAAGGAGAACCATTGACATGAAAGCTCTGTTGGTGTCATTACCGCTGGGCTGCTTTGCTTTGTGGAGTGTCAGACTCTGGTTAGAATGACATTGTGTAAGGCTCTTAAAATCCTGCTGAGATTCCTGAAGCCTGTTAGGGGATCCCTCATTAAAATTCTGGAAGACAGTCTAAATTGTCACTTGCTGTAGAGAATGAGCTTGTTGACAAGACCACATTAAACCCAGCAGTTTTTGCAAGCACAGTTTGCAAACCCAGAGAGATGGAGCGTGGTGTGATCCTGATTCCCTTCTTGTTTCTGGATGGAAAATGGAAAAACACTCTGGGTAAACTAGCTCATGTTTTCAGCAAGAAAAACACCCTAAACTCAATCTAGACTTTGTGTACAAGAGAGGAGGTAAAAAAAAAAAAAAAAAGACAGGAAGGCCTGGTTTGTTGATGTGTATTCTTCTGTAGCTCACAGACAATGTAAAATAATCCTCAGGGTAAAGAAGGAAGTACACAGTTGCTGCTAAGGCCATGCAAGTTGAAGGCATGTCACAGGAGGAGAAATAAGAGGGATATTTCAATGCAAATATCCCTATAAAATACATTTTTCACCCAAAAAAGACCTGTGTGTGTGAGAGAGAGAGATACACTGCTGTAGGAGGTACAAATATTCCCAGCATGGGCAAAGGGAGATAGTGTCCTCTGGATCAAACACAGGTGTCTGTGAGAAGCATTGCTACTACCAATGTGAGAACAGATCCTTCTGAGCACTGTCCCCTGCCTGGCACCATGGGAAGAATTTGGCCAGACCTGTTTGGTCATGAGTCAAAGTCGTGCACCCAAGTTCCAAGTGACTGGAGCTATAAACAGCTTAAAATTATTTTCAGGGAAGTTCAAAGATGAATAATGCATCTCCTCAGGCTTGTAAGTGATCTTTTATTCACAGAAAATCAAAGCAGTGTACAAATGTAGTTGCTGGCCTTGGGGAGGGGAGTCTGAATGACTGCTTGTCATTCACAGTAGCTACCAGAGGTGAAGTGTCATCTGAAAGGAAGAGATGAAAGCTCCATTGCAATTTGTTAAATAAAAACTACCTCAGTGTCTTGCTAAATAGCTGATAATCAGAGGTGCAGAATTCCAATCTGCTGTTTAGGGCTTTGATAGCTAAATGAGGAGCTCATAGGCTACAACCTACAGAAGTTTTTCTTCTGTAACTTTATGGACGTTTGCTTGTAGTATCCATGGAAATTCCCCATGGTAGAATTACTTGTCCTGCCACTCTGTGTCTTGGCACTACTGGGTGTTTTGCCTGTCACTGCCATCCATTCTGTTTGGTATGGTTGTTAGTTTTGTTTTAGCCACTGTTAACAACAGTGGGTGTTAACACTGGGTGTTACAGCACCCAGGTTTGTGTGGCTCAGGACTGGGATCCAAGCACAAGGTGAGAATCCAGATTTGACCCTTCTGGTTTCCAAAGGCAGGAAATAGGAAAGGTTATGTGTCTGTCTGAAAAGTTCCTTCATAACTTAAAAACTGCATTTAATTATGAGACCATTTTTGCTAATACATCCTGGGGGGGAAATAGTTTGCTGTTTAGCATTTGTGACCTGAATAGAGACTTAACCATAAGAATAATTTGCATATTTCTTAACACTTTAAAGTTTGTCTGGAAAGAGGTACCTGCCTTTTCTTACTCTATAACACTGAAATTTTTATTCCTGTCATGAGAAAGAAACATTCCTGTTCTGCAGTGGGAAATGAATTTAAATCTGAGGGCAGACAAATGGATCAATAGTTAATCCTTCAATGCATCTCCTCTTTTGTGTTAGCAGAGGCACCAGAAGGTCAAGGGCTGAAGAGCTGCCAAGCACCTCATGCCATTTGCCTTTCACAGGCCTGGCCCTCATGGGATGCCAGGTTGTATGTGAGCCCTTCCTGGTCTCATATTGAGGTTTTCCCATCGACAGCAGCTGCATTTCAATACATGAATAATGTTTCAGAAAATGTATTGATCGTACAAGAAGCTCCACGTTGGCAAATATTAAAATTTTATGTGTCAAAAATTTTAGTACTGGGTGATGGGAAGTGGAGTCCATTATGCAGAGGGGTAAACCTGTGCTGTCTTGTGTAGCCTTTGTGAATGAGCCCCAGAGAGCCTCCTGCTCCCAGCACCACTAACCCTGTGCTTAGGGAGGCCAGTGGCCAAAACCTTACTGATTTAAATCTGATTTAGTAAGCCAAAACCTTACTGATTTAAACCAGCCATAGCCTGGTCCTGGCACACTGGAGCATCACCCAAATAGCCCTTTGTGCCCTCACTCTGTCAACAAAGCCTAGTCCTGCCCTCTGCCAGCACAGTCCCAGCCCTTTACAGTGTCTTTCCTCTGGATAGGACCTGCCAGATGAGCATTTCCATGTGCCTGTGCTGCCTTCCTTCCAAATTTTCCTACAACCGATGGTCTCCCTTGGTTGCAAGGGACCAAGTGCTGGTCTTGGTTCATCAACAGTAATGCAGACCTGCTGTTATGGGCAGCCAGGAAGGATTTGGGAGTGGAGGCTGTCTGTGTCTGTGCTGATGGAAATTCCCCAGGGCTGTGTGATCTGTTCTGGCCTCTTGCCTGCCCCTCTTGGGAGGGTATTGCCAGGCAGAGTTAGTCAGAGCTGTTCGTGCTTTGCAATGTTCCCAAGGTGATCAGTATCCTTATGTCTATTTGCTTACTGGGCACCTGAAGTGACCTTTGCAAAGCTCAGCTCACCTTGTCCAGCAGGTAAAGGCAACTAAGGCAGGACAACAAAGTATCTTGTCCTGGAGCAGAGGATGGAGGCTCCAGCAGGCGTGAGCAAAACTGGGAAGCCAAGGACTGGGCCAAGGCTGAGCTGAGTATCCCAGTACAGGTACCCTGCTGAGACAATGTGGAGTATTGGAGGAATGAGATGAGGTGACTGCCCTGTTGAGCATCATTTCTGCCTGCTAATGCTGGCATTAAGCTGGAGTCCCTCCATACAGAGGCTAAAGTAGATGGAGAAATGTTGGCTGAAGCTGGAGCGGTGGGGCAGCTTGCCCACATCTGCTTCTGCTCATAACCCACCTCCGCTTCTGACTGCCACTTAGAGAGAATTCAAATGAGAATGGGCTGATCTGCATCCCCTCTTAGAGATGTAGGGGCCTAGGGCCCACACAAATCTGCTGAGACCAATTGTCTGCCATAGTCTGACACACAGGACCTGCTGGAGAGCACATTTTACATCTAACTCACCTCTTCTGGATGTACTGGTTCAGAGTGAAGGCATGAAGCTCTTAAATGAGACCCAGATTTTAGTGTTTGCTGTTGTAATGGAGAAATGTATGTGTTATGTACTAAATGTGTGCAGATTTAAAGAACTTTATGTCTGGAGGAAGGAGAAGTGTCTGAAGGCCAGAGCTGGCAGCTACAGGGCTTTTGAGTTCTGTTCCTCTTCTTGCCAGTGATTCACTACATGGCTCCAGGCAAGACACGTAACCAAGCTAGAATATTTTCTTCCAGCTGCAAAAGAGTTATAAGGGCAAATACAAGGAGGGCCTCTGAGGTTTAACTAATTCCAGTTTATGGAAAGCCTTGAGATCCTCACTAGGAAGCTGCTCGAGAAAGGCAAGTATTGCAGTATTTCACACTGCTGTTCGTAAATAAGCACATTGGTGAAAAGCAGTGGCTGGACTCCCTCTGCAAACAGAAAAAAAAACCCCAAACCAAACCCAAAACCCTGATGAAGGGGGTTGGTATGTAGGGAAATGGATGTGAAACCACAGCAGGACAGGCAGCAGCAAACTCCACTGCTCCTTTTTGCTGCATCTGGAGGTGGCTCATGTACCAACATAGAGCAAACTTTCCCTGCTAGGAGGGTTGAAGAGGCTGAAGAAAGCTCAGAGGTGCTTTTATGCATTGGGAAGAAAAGGAGGATGGCACTGTGCTTGACCCCATTCCATGAAAAGAAATGGGGACTGGAGGAGTTGTCTGAGAAAAGCAGCAAAGGCTGTGGGCTGAGCACTGGTGTTCTGTGGTGCTGCCATACTCCATGAAAGAGATGCAGGATTGGGCACAGTCCCAAAGCTACTAGGACTGTGGAGCTGCCTTGTGACAGGAGTTGTTTGAGCTCATCAGAGCTTGGGGTGGTGAGTGGTGCATGAGGTGACTGTGCTCCTGACAGCTCCTGTGCTGGCTGGAGCTTTGTGGGCCTCCAGCAGCCAGTTAATGCAGTTCCCCTCTGGGTGACAAAGCCCAGGTGATGAAAAAGCAAGCAGTTGGTCTCCGGCCAGTGGTGGGAAATGTCCCACGCCTGCACTGGGTTGAGGGAAGGCCAAACAAGTGAAGTACCTCTGGCCAAACATTCTTTTTAGCTCTCCTGGTGCTCCCCTTTTTGGGCAGTGCTGAGATGTCTGGCTGGTTTTCCTTCCAGCTGGGCAGTGGGAAAGCCCGAACTCAGGAAGAAGCCAAGATGTTTCTGCCAGTTTGCGACAGCCCCAGTGATGGAACCCGTGAGTGGCTGCTCAAACCCCTCTCTGCGTTTGTTGGGAAGGGCTTGGGTGCTGCAGAGCAGCTCTGCCCACTGCCCCGACCGGCCAGGCCTGGCCGTGCGGTCAGGGCCGTGACGCTCGGCTGGTGCAGGGTGGCACCGGCTTGTCCAGCGCCCGAGGGAAGGGGCCCATGACTGGAGGCCCGGCTGTTATGGAGCCCGAGGCTCAGGTCAGCCACCAGGGATGCGTGCCGGGATTCCGCAGCCCCAGCAGGCTGCAGGACACGGCGTTGTTTATCGCTCGGGACCAGCAGTGCCCTGGAGGGCGAGCGGGCTGGGAGGGAGAGGAGAACCGCTGCAGGGGTCTGGGAGCCCTGCATCCACAGCCGCCCTGCATCCACAGCCCTCCTGCTCGGCGCAGGGAGGGGCTCCCGCGCTGTGGGCTGCAGGGCTGGGCGGCTGCAGGGCCGGGCGGCCGGGGAGGCGTTGGGAAGGGTCGGGAAGCAGCAGGGAGCTGAGTGGAGCCCCGCGGAGCCGCGGGAGGGACTTGAACCCGTGACTACCCGGAGGCCGAGCGCTGCCGCTTCCCGCCCGCCAGGGGGCGCTCTCCCCGCGGGGCGTTGCCGCGTCGCCCTCAGGGAAGCGCGAGCCCTGGGGTGCCCCGCCCAGGCTCCGCCCCGCCGGAAACCACGCCCCGTTGGCATCGCGGCCCTGCGCCCCGCCCAGCCCGCCGGCTCCGCCCCCAAGCCCCGCGCGCAGCCGCCCCCTGGCGGCGGGGCGGGGCGGCGCCGGGATCGCTCCGGGCCGGCCGCACCGGGAGCCCCGGTGAGAGCGTGGGGGATGCCCGGGGACCCCGTCCGGGGACCCCGCCCGGCACCGCGGCGAGGGCGGCTCTGCGGGGATCCGCGGGGCCCTGCAGGCAGCGCCGCGCCGGTCCGGTCCCCCCAGGCCGCGGCCTGCTTGGAGCCGGAGGGCGCCGGCCGTGTCCCGCAGCGCTCCGGCGGTGGGCACGCCCGTGGCGGGGGCTGCACCGGTGCCGGTGCGAAGGGCGCTGCCGGCGGGGCCCAGGGCTGCGGCTCCCGGCAGGCAGGCCGGGCTGCGGGGCTGCTCGGGGCAGACCCCCACCCTCCGCCGGGCACGGGCACCGGGAGGGTCGACATCCCGGCCGGAAAGGGGAGGTGACATCCCCGGCCCGTGGGGAGGGCTGGGGGGAACCGGCAGTGCCTGCCAGTGCCGGCGGGGAACGAGCCACGGGAACCGGGAAGAGCAGCCCAAAATACCCTGCGCTCCTCTGGGGCGGCTGCCATCGGGGCCCTGGGGCTGGGTGTGGGGCTGGCAGCTCGGGGGAATCACCGGAGCCGTGATTGGAAGTGCCAGGTCTGTGTTGGTTACAGGGAGGAGCTGAGGCGCTGCGGGAGCGGGTGTATCCCTCGGGAGCTCTCTGCTGCCAGGGCACCCGGGAGCAGCTCCGGGTGCGGCTCAGGTGTCCCCGGGGACGGCCGGGCTGGGGCACACCAGCAGAGGCAGGACATCGTCCTCTTTCACCGTTCCTTTCCCATTTCCATGGTTCTTGGTGTCCGTGCGTTCAGCCGCAGAGTTCTGGGAAGAAATCTTGGCCTGTGTGGTCCTGCAGAAGGAGGTTCTCCTCGGGGCACACCCTCCTTTGGGAAGCAGGTCCGAGGTGACCGGGTGCCTTTTGGCTGCTCTACCGCAGCTGTTTTGCTTTTGGTCCCGTGAGTTTGAGAGGAAGCAATGATACTTATTTTTTCCTGCTGCAGCGCCACAGATCCCGCGCCCCTGTGGATCAGATGTCTTGAAGCGTTTCTGGGCTGAGCTGGTTTTTCAGGTGAGTGGGGTCATGGTGTGAGATGGTGCCCAGCCCAGGAGTGTGGCCCCCGGTTTGGGCTCAGCAGGGCTTAGTTTTGCCATATCTCTGCTTGCTGGGCTCGAGCAGAGCGGAGCCGCCTGCGCTTCCTACCAGGATGTGGCTTTTCTCTTGTAAAGCTGTGCGAACAAGCAGCAGCCTCAGTGAACGACTCTTTGTGGACAAAGTGTGTTTATAATACACAGAGGTAAAGGTGGATTGTTTACTTCAGCACTCACTTCCAAACCTACTTTCCGTGAACGTCCCAGGGGAGCATCGCAACCATTCCCTGTGACCAGAGCTGTGTTTCAAGGGAATATAAAACACAAACAACTCTCCTGAAATGGTTTGGGTTGCAACTCCCCAGAGTTGTTGCTCTTAGTGGGTGAAAACAAGCAGGAGGCATTCACTAGGCTGCTGTGTCCCACAGTCAGCACAAGAGAAAAAATGCCAAACAAAACAGGAAGCCTTTGTTGAAGTTATAAAAACTCTTTTAGTTTTAAAAAAAGCCATCTAAAAGGAATACCAGTAATTCATTGTACCTGAGTGTGTTGGGAATGTTTTTTCTAGCTGGGTCCTCAGCTTCCTCTGAGCCTCTCTGAGTGCTTGGATCTGGATCTGAACTGGTGTGATCCTCATTTGGGTCATTGCAGGAAGCTCTGGGCTTCTGGATTTATTGACAGAGGGGGTGCACTGGTTACAGTGAGCCTGATACCTACAAATGATAAATTATTTTATTATGATTCCCTGATCCTTAGCCCAGTGCTGGGTATCTGTTATCTCTTGCGTGGTGCAGGCTCCCAGGGTGGTTTTTCTTCTGTCCTGGATGCAAAACTGGATTTGAGCAGTTTTGAGGAGATGGAGATGATGCCTCTCTGTCCTCCCTTCAAAACCATCTCATTCCCAAGTGGCGCTGAAGCAATATAATTTGTACCTGGTGACCAATTGGAGCAGGCTGATGCAATGTGGGACTAATATACAGGAGGCTTCTGGGGGGTTTCCACTATATTAAGCTTGACATGTAAGAATTGGAAGAGAGTGCATTTTGCTGCAAATAAATCACTTTAGAAAGCAGTTCTTTGTCTGAGTGGTAGCTTGACTGCCCTTCTTTTTCTTCTCTGCTCTTGCTGCTAGTGCCTCAGGAACCGTGGTGCACCAGGTGTCCATCATGACTGACTGGGTGCTGCTGGGGCTGATCGCAGCGCTGGTCGTGCTGCTGCTGCTGACCATCTTCGGTTTCGTCGTCTACTCGGGGCTCTTCACCGAGGTGGTTGTGAGTGCTGGCTCCCCCCCTGTCGGCAACATGACACTGGCCTACAAGTTCAGGGTGGGCCCGTATGGAGAATCCGGGCAGCTCTTCACGGATGGCTGCAGCATCTCCTCTAAGCTCTGCTCCATCGGTGTCTACTATGACAACCCTCACACGGTAAGGTGTGCCCAGCGAGGCCAGCAGGCTCTTGTGGTCAGCACCAGGGTTCCCAGCTCGGGATACTCCCTACTTGTGTTTCAGGCACGTGCAGCTCATCCTCTGTAGGTGAGCACTGGGGTTCACAAGATCTCCCAGTTATGCAGAGGACCCTCTGTGGGGAAAGGCACCAGAAAGCAGATGGCATTTTGCATAATCCTGACTGAAAGGCATTGGGCAAGCAAAGCTTGCTGTCTCCTGATAGCCTCTGCCGAACAGGGTATCAGCAGGATAACAGTTCTGGTTATGGAACAGAGACCAGTGTTCATGACCCCGAGGTGAGGCATTCCTTGGTATGTTTTCTGGAAGTGCAGCCAAGGCTCCTTCTGGGCTTGCAGCTCTGTGGTTGAAAGCAGATGGTCTCTTCAGCTCTGTCTGTTCTCATCCATACTCCTTCTCTTGTTTCTAGTGCTCTCATGTGTTATGTGCTTCCCTGTAGTTCTTCCATCCCCTGAGAGTTCTAACTGAAACCTCAGGTGCTGCGTGCTGAGGGCTCCTGTCTGATGAAACAGTTGCTCCATGATGCTCCTCAGGCTGAGAGGTGAGCAGAAAGCACGCTGCCTGATGGCTGCCAGCCAGAGCCCAGTACTCCATGGGAACAGTTAAAGGCAAGGAACAAACAGAAGTGCATCAGAACCTGCTGGGGGGTTGGAACCTGACTGCTGATTCTGAGTGACTCTGGTGTTTCCAAATAATGGCATGTGGACATTTGTCTGGGGCAGACAGCCTGGCTCCCTGGTAATTCCCCAGTAGCTAGAGTGACCGTGGAGGAATCCGTGGGGAGGAGGGACAACAGAGTGGCCAGCAGCTGTGTGTGTGTGCTTGGGCACGTGTGTTGGGGGCTGGTGTGGGGCACAGTGCTTGGGCTGATAGCTCTCACCCAGCGCTTCTGCTCTGGGGGTGGCTGGTCCTGTTTTAGAAACTTTGTTTTGTTGCTTGCAAGATGGTACTCCCAAGGATTGGACCTGCTTTGAGGGAAGAACTCGTCCATGAAAACATAGTGCTGAGTGAGCTGTGACAGGAAGATACTGGAGGTGAGAAAGCACTGAGCTTGGATGTGCACAGTGGAGCCTGGTGTGCTCAGCCACCTTGTGTCCTTGTATCCTGTGATGCCCTGACTTGTCTCTGTGTACCTGGATCATGGGAGGCAGAGAAAATGCAGAGAAGTGCCTCTTCTTGGCCTGGGAAGGACGAGGGCAAAGATGACTTCTCTCCTTAGGATGAGCTGGGCAAAGGCAGGGTTTGAGTAGGCGTGCTTGGACACTTTTGTCTGGAGGAAGTGCCATGTTTGGAGCAGGAGCCATCGGGAGTGCCTAGGGGTGCCAGGGCCCCTGTAGCCGTTTCACTGCCACTAATTTGTGTCCTTGTATTGAGGTCCTCACCTGGAACTGAGAATCCTGATGCTGCTGCTTGTTCCGCTGTGGTCTCTGGACACATTGGAAGGCAGTCAATGTTGTGGGGAGGGCTCAGTGTCCATTCCCAGTGCTGTCCTGCTCCAGGGATGTGATGTGCACACGCCTGTGGTCGCCCTGCAGCCTTTCAGCTGACTTTGGTCAAGGATATTGTGCCTTGGCTCTTTGTTTGCCAAAGTAAACAGCCAGGCTAGTAAAAGCCTGGGCTAGTAAAAGCCTGTGCTGCTGAGGCCCACAGATACTGATAAGGATATTTGTGTTAACCCCTGCCCTGGCTGGCACAGGGAATGCTTTCCCTGGTAGCACCAGGTGAGGCTAGGAAGGAGTAACTCCTACCTGACTGTGAAAATTTGGGCTGTCAGAGCAGGATCAAACTGCCTCCCCTTTCATGTCTTGTTTTTTTTCTCCTCGTCCTGCACCTGCTGTATCTCTGCCTTCACCCTGTGGCTGGAGCAGGCAGTGGGGCTGCAGGCCTTGTCTCTGGTGGCCATGCAGGGTTTTGGAAGCCAACTGTTCCTCCTTGTGGCAAGAGAATAATGTGCCCTCCAAGGCTTGGCAGGCAGCCCTACGGACCTTGCCCTTCTCTGGAAGGGTTGCCTTTGCTCATGACATTGGGCAGGTGACATTGGCCTGAGTTTCCTGTCTCTGTAGCCGCTGTGGTGGCTGGGACACAGTGGGGTCATGCAGTGTGTAGCTGCAGTGTCTACAGCTCTGCGTGAGGACAGGAACCTCCCCTTGCCTGCCATCCATGAGCACTGTGTCAGAGCTGGTGTGCTGGGGCAGCTGGGATTCTGATGGGACCTTCCATGGGCTCATCTGTGGCTCCTGAAGTGATTACCACAGAGATCTGCATCTCACCGACAGGCAAGTCAGGCCAGGCAGGGTAATAGGAGTGAGAATGTGTTTGAGCAGATGGTTCTCTTGCCTCTGGGCAGGTGAAGAAAGGGCCAGCTGTGGCTTGGTCTCTTGGCTGGAGACTGCAGCGCTCATACCTGACGTGCTGGCTCAGGTGAAGAGCACCCCAGCCCATGGGGCTCCCTGTGTGCTCCTATCCACTGAGTCATGATGGCATGGGAGATGGTGTGCACTGCTGGCTCCACCTTCCTGGACATTCTGCAGGGTGGGATCAGTCACCCAGGTTGCCTTTCCCCTGAGAGGAAGAGATGACCTCCTCCTCTTCCTTGTCATTCTCAGTACTCTCCTGACCTCTGGCAGAGCTGGCCCACCCAGAGCTGGCCGCTTGCCACGGATGTTGACGTCTCCAAAAATAGACCTTTTGTCATCAGGCAGCAGAATGTGCTGGCTACGTCCCGCGGTGTCACTGGCAGAGTGCTGGCAGGCTCTGGCCAGACAGCCACCCCCAGCCACAGCTCCTGGGGGGTTTGGTGCCCATAGCTCCTGGGGGGTTTGGTGCCCACAGTGCTGGGGCAGGAAGGGGCTGGTGACCAGCAAGTGCCATGTGGCAGTTACTGTTCTGGTGGTCAAAGGAAACTCTGGCTAGGAAAGAGGATGGGAATGGTGAGCTGGAAGAGCATCAGCCATGTGCTGGCTCTCAGGTTGGAGAGGGTCTGGTGAGAGCCCCATGGCCTGGAACATGTTGGCTGTCTCAGGGTCATGCCAGGCCTCAGGGCAGCCATTGCCACCAGCATCCCTGGAGCTCCCTGCTGACTCTTGGCTCTCCAGCATTCACACAAGGATGCTGCCAAACCCCTGCCAGCAATGTTTCATGTGTTTTAATGGACAAGATTAATATTAATTTCGACTTTTTTTTTCTTTTTCCTTTTTATTTAATATTTAGCAGCCCAGAGGACTTCTCCCTCCTTTTCCCACCTCTGGCAGGAACAAAAATAACTTCTCATCAAGGACTGGATGTGGCGGGCGGGTTTGTGTTCAGCTCCAGCCAAGCTCTTGCTCACGTATAGCTGTGGGCACGTGCCAGGGCATTTTGCCTGCAGTCCACGTGCTCAGCGACCAGCCCATGCCAAAGTGTTGGGTGGATGAGGCCAAAACACTCTGTGAATGGAGAAATGGGTTTTGTTCCAATCAGCAAAGCTGCTGGATAGGTTAACTAATAATTTCCAGAACTTCTCTGTCAGGATGCTTGGGGGAACAGAGGCTTTGATCAGCACCTGCCAACTGGAAAAGACAAAGGTGTACAGGGAAGGCTGGTTTTAAGTGGAGTATTTGCTTGCTTCCTGCTTTCTTCCCTTGAGATGGGTTTTGCCAACTTCGGGGAAAAGGCAAATCTGCCTTTTTGCTGCCCTTGAGAAAGTGCCTGTGGGGCTACATGCTATGAAAAGGAAAGGTAGAAGGAGAAGGGAGGAAGCAAACCCGCCTTGCCTAGCATTGCTGCCCACTCCAGCAGCTCTGGTCCTTCTGACAGTTGCTCCAGGGCTGGAGTTGAACTGTGTTTGCTCAGGACATAAATGGAGATTGAATGTTTAAAGGAATTTAATTTAGATTTCCATATCTACTTGTTTAATCTGGCTCTTTTCCCATGGATGCCTTTTACGGCTGCCTCTTGCTGTCTTTGGGGTGGATCTGCTTCTCCTTTCCTGCCCAGAGTGGTGATGGATACTGGGCACAGCCCTGGCTGCAGCTCCCTCTTGCAGCGCAGGAGGGCAAGAGTGAGCCATGAGACATGTCCCCAGCCTGATGGATGCTGTTCCACAGGCTGCTTTCTTCCTTCCATCTATATCTGCTCGTGTTCCCCCTCCGGAATGGTCCTGCCGTGCGACATCAGAAGGTGTTTAAGGGAAAGGCAGGGCAAGGAGTGCGGAGAGAGTAGTTACACTGCAGGAGGAAGCTTTGCTGAGCTTTAGTGCAGCAAAGTTTGGGATGAGATCAGGGAGCACAGATCTCCTTGTGGGGTTGCATGGGGATGGGAAGTGGTAACACACTGGCCTTGGAACACACAGACCCTCTCTGCTTCACATCGTCCCTGGCAGAGCTTTGTGACACCTTTGTGCACTCAGGTTGTAGCAGGGGAAGTGGTTGGGTTCTCCTTCCCCCTCCCACACTGCTGCCCAGGGTCTTGGGTAAGCTTGAATTCAAGTGGTGGGAATCTGTTAAAAAACAGAAATGGAAGCTGTGGCCTGGGTCAGCATTGGTGTGGAGATGGTTGGAGTCCCATGGACCATAACTGTGCAGGTAGCAGAGCCTTGAGCCCTCCTCTTGCTGAGCTGGGAGCTCTGCACTCCCTGTCTTAATTGGAGACAACCCAAATCTGTAAAGAGAGTATGTTTTAGGTCTTGCATTTTTTGGGGGTTCAGGATAGAAGTAATTGTGTTTCTCTTCATGTTACTACAAAAAGCTTGGTGACTGCATGCAAGTCTTACCTGCCGCAGTTTTCCCACCCCTAAAATTGCCATACTGAGTGTGCTTACTTTGGAAGGACCCAGCAGCCTCTGGATTTCTTTCCAGCTTGGTGCTGGTGGCCTGTGCTGGTAGGTGGCATGTCCAAATGGCTGCCAGGTGACCTCCTTGGGGGTGGGCAGAGACAAACTGGGCAAACTGTAGTCACATCTCCCAGCCCCCTCCCTGAGCTGCAAGGGTGTCCTGCAGAAGGGAATGGTGGTGAGCACTTCCATCACACTTCCACATCACAGTGGTGAGCACTTCCACATCACAGTCGTGTCTCTGATGTGGCATCAGAAGAGGTACTTCCTGCAGTGACTCACCTGTGACAGGTTTGGGTGAGCGGCTGGATGGGGTTTAGCTCTTCTCTGCTGCAAGTCCCTACCCTCCAAGGAGAGGTGCAGCACCTTCCCCACTGGTCTGTGCATTTTGGCTGGGAGGAGTGTAGATAATTTAGGCCTGGATCAGCCTGGGTTAGGACTGGGCACCTGCTTTGGTGTGCCTGACCATGCTGGGCCATTGCTTTTAGTGGTTTATGGTCGTCCCCTGCCTCCATGCTCTGCAGGTTGAGGTTTTGGCCAGTTTGAAGTGTCTCTCTCTTCTGACACTGTCTGTCTGTCCCCTTCACTCAGGTGTCTCCAGAGAAGTGCCGCTTTGCCATAGGCCGCATCCTGAGCGAGGGAGACGAGAAGCCATCAGAAGAGCAAATCAAACGGTTCCAGAAGTATGGCTTTAAGATCTTCAGCTTCCCTGCTCCCAGCCACGTGGTCATGGCGACCTTCCCATTCACTACGCCGTTGTCCATCCATCTGGCAGTCAACCGTGTCCACCCAGCCCTTGACACTTACATCAAGGTAAGCAAGTGTGGCATGAAGAGCATTGCATGTGTTCGGTGGGCTGTCAGAGGCTTCTCTTCCTGACAGCTGATGGGGCTGCTCTGATGTATCATCTCTTGATGTCTTCCCTTGGGCACTACCATCAAGATCGCCTGCTTTTGCAAGCTGGCAGGTAGTTTCCCAGCAGGGATGTCCTTCCATTCGCTCAGTAGGCGCAGGGGTGTCTTTTCTGCTGTTTTGTGTTTACGAGAAGCAAGTTCTCATCTAATGACTTGCTGCTTTTCTCCTTAACGGAGAGATAAAAGCTGATTTTCCCCTTGAGTCTCTTTCTTGTTGTTAGGATCTGGCAGGTATGTGCCCTTCGGTGTAATGCTTTGTGCCATGGAACTTCTGTTTTGAGTGCCAGCCTCAGCAGTGAGGCACCTGTCTTTTTCAGGGACAGGGAGAGAAGTTAGAAACTTTCTGGCCTGTAGGCTTATGAAAACTTTGTTTCAAGCAATACATTGAAATTTGTCACCCTTGGCCCTGTCTGTGCAGCAGGCTGCTGTGGACTGTGTTTGCCCTTGCCCCTGAGTGGCCACCCCTGCCGCTTGTGGTCTTTTTGAAGCCAGCTCTGCTGCCTTGCTCTGGCTGCCAGAGCAGCTGTGGCAAGGGTGTTCCCAAGCAGGACATCTGACACAGACACCTCCAGATGCAGGCTTTCCAGAGAGCGAGGAAGGTCCTGGCCAGCTGGTTGATGGAGGGAAGGGACTGTCCTTCCCAGTGGGGGAGGATGCTGTGGAGGGGCTGGTGCTCAGCCCTTGGCTTATCTGACTGTCGAGTTCTGACGCTTTCGTTTGTTCGTGTTGAAACACACTATTTATAAACTTGCTTTTCCTGGCAAAACTCCCAGCCTTGTGGGGGAATCGTGTGAATCCCTCCAGCCTGCGCTGTGCTGCAGGATGGCTGCCTGGGTGCCAGCCCTGGAACTTCAGCTGGGGACTCTTTGCCGACCCTCTTGTCCACCCCGGCCTCAGGGAGCTGCCCACTGGTACTGGCGGAAGATGACATTAGGGCTGACACCACCACTGCTCCTTCCCCCAGTTTTGGAGAGCAGAACCAGTTCTCATCCTCTCACTCCATCCTCTGTGTTGCCTCCTGGAGCTGTGCCGGCTGTTTTCTTGCGGGGGCGTCGGGCACTGCTGCCAGCCCTGTGGCGGATACGCGGGCGTGCAGGGAGGGGGCTGGCACGGGCGGGAGCATCAGGTTGGCCACGGGAGTGCTCGGAGACACCGGGCTGACGCTGCCTGAGCTGGGGAAAGGTCCCGGCAGCGCATCTGTCGCATGAGAGATGGAGTTGTTAGAGCTAAAAAGGGAGCCACGGGTTGTTCTGGGAGCACCTGGCAGCATTTAATGGGAGCGGCCGATTTTGAATTTAAGTGGCTGAAATCATACGGAAACACAGCACCCACAGCCTCATGCAGAGGGAGGGGACACATTTTGATCTCTGTCCCAGTGCCAGCAGCACATGGGTCAGGGTGACTGTGTCTGTCCAAATGTAATGGCGCCGTGCCCATCTGGCACTGACTGTGGGGACACAGGCAGGGAGGCGGTGGGTTTGCCATGGTGGGTAGGGTAGGGGAGTGGGTGCTGCTGCTCCCCACACACTACACTGTGGGGATGACCTGCCTTTCTCCAGTGTGGCATGGGGATCTTAGAAGGCTGTTTGCAGCAGTGCCAGCAGCATCCCTGCTGCTTCTCCTGCATCGTTGCCACTTCTCCCTCAGGCTGGACTGCCTGCACCTCTGGGGCTCTGCTGGCACTTCCCAGGGTGGAGGGATGGGGAGAGAAGGGATAAACTTTCGTGGAAACAGGTGACCTGTGCCCGCTCGGTGGTGGGAATGGGGGTTGCCATGGAGACAGCTTCTCCAAATAGCATCCTTCATCCCACCCCCGGAGCCCAGCTCCCTTAAGCAACCCGAGAGAGCAGCGAGACAGATTTGCTTTATTTATTTATTTATTTATTTCCTGTGTGCCTGCTTTGGGAAGGGTGCTTTTAATGAGAGCTGGGGGTCAGGTCTGCCAAGAGCAGGTCCTCCACAGCCCTTGCATCCCAGCAGCCATGGGAACAAAGCAGGTGGGATGGCAAAAGCCATGAGGCATGAAAGGGGACTCAATGGCAGGGATGAAACACTGGCTTCCATGGAGAGAGGGTATTAGCTGAAGTGGAGGGAGGATGACATGGCTGCCTAGTTCTAGAAAGAAGGTGTGCAAGAGCAGGGGGTGGAGAGGGAGCTGAAGGAGGCAGGAAGAGGGTTGCAAGGTGGGGAGGGAGGGTGGAGAAAGCTTTGGAGATGCTGAAAAATAGAGAAGAGGAATGGGAGGAGAAGGGGACTGGAGGGGAGCAGGTAGAGCAAAGGAGTTGAGGGTTTGGTGTCCAGCTGAGGGAACAGGACATCAAGAGGTGGTGGGGAAGTCTGGGGCAGAGTTGAAAGAAGCCTTACCACAGCTGGCACTCCAGTGGCCTTCCCACAGCATCCCCTGAGTTTAACTTGGGGCCATCTAGTCCCGAAGGTTGGTGGATGTGGATGAGACATTTGGCTCCCTCTGGGCTTGCTGGTACTGTGCAGAAGTTACCAGGAATGCTTGTGGCTCCTGTTCCCTGAGCAGTGAGGGTTCAGTCGTGCTGGCTCTCAGCAGTCTGGACTTTGTATTTTCCAGTCTGCTGCTGCTGCTTTGGAGGGACAGGAAAAGTTAAAAACAAATTTATAACAATAATTAAAAAAAAAGAAATAGCATGACAGTCTCCTTTCATTGAGGATGGAAGGGAGATGGGCTGGGATGGAGCAGGAGGTCTCATGTCCAGGCTGCCCTTGCAGCATACATCTTTTGCCCCCTGGCACTTGTGAGCTCAGGAGTTGGCATTTCTGTGAGATTTTGGGTGCAGGCATGGCTTTTGGGAGCTGTGAGGAAATGGCTGCTGCCATCCTTGGTAGGTAAGAGGATATCCTTCCCCTGGGATGGCAGGTTGGCAGTGACTTACTGGCTAGAATCTGCTTCTGAGGCACCCAGGAGAGACTGCTGGCTTGTTACTCTGAACAAGAGTTATTTAGGGCATAGACTGGGATTATTTAGTGTCCCTTGAAAGCATTTCTTCCCTAATAACCTCTGATGTTGCTTCTTCCTGCCTCCAGGCAGGTATGCTCCGTTTTCCTGGGGGTGCACTCCTGTCCCATGACACAGCAGCCTGTCAGACCTGGCACTCCGAACTCCTGGGACCAAAGGAGAAAGCTCTTCTCTGGTGGGGACCCTTTCTGACAGCTCTGGGAGTGGGTTATTCCCCTGTAACCTCCTGCCATTTCAAGGAGTGTTTCTTCTGGTTTAGGTATAATGAGCTCTCTGTGGTGATGCTCCTGCATCGCTCTGCATCCATTCTGGCTTCTAGTGGGCACTGCCAGCTGGGTGGGCTTAGACCTCCTAGCTGCTGGTCTCCTCTGGCAGCTGGAGAAGTGGCTAATTGCATTCAAGGCACAGCTGACAGGTATATCCCACTGCAGCCCTAGAAGTGCCTGGTTCAACATGGCGTCTTTCTGTCGTTTTTTTGGGTCAGTTTTTGTGCTCTCTTCAGCCAAGGAGGATGTGGAAGTGGAGGGATGCTGGTATCATCCTGAATGCCTTGCACCCTCCAGAGCAGCAGCTGACTGACCTCAAACTGTGACTCTGCCTGACTTGGAAAACTGGGGTTTTATCTCTTTAGATGGTCTTGTAAATGTTTCCTCCAACTTCAGCAAAACTCCCAACTTTTTTCTTTCCCCTGGGCTCTGTAATCACAAGTTTCTGACTTCCATGGGCTTGTGAATCACTCCTTTACAGTGCAAATCTCGGGCAGCAGTGGCTGGCATGGACTCTGTGATGCCAGGAAAGATTTGGGAGACTATCAGGTTAGCTCCTGCCTGACAGAGGCTGTCATGTTCCTCCACACCTCGACTCCCCATAAAAGGAGCTCGACAAGGTGCTAGAATGACATGGCTTGTTCCCATTTACAGGCAGGAAAACATGTTATTCCTTTGACCATTAGCTTGGAGCAAACTTTGCTCCCCTTGTCAGCTATGGCAGTTTAGGATGTGATCACCTCTTGCCTCTCTCTTTGCTAAGCTAAATACACAAAGCTTGTAAAGTTGCCACATTTTCCAATGTTTTCCATATTTTCTGACCTTAATTTCTGATTTCTTTTTTGGACCTGTTTTCGACTTAGAAAGTTCTGTGACTTGTCAGTAGCTCAAACAGCTGCTTTATTTCAGCGATGGTCATGTTGCTGCGGCACATGAATCTCTGGTGGAGATCTTTTCCCCTGCCGTAGACCCCCCAGTCCTGGGTTTGTTCTGAGCCAGCTTATAGCAACTTCAAACACGTGCCTCTGCCCTTTGATGGAGTTGTAATTTCTCGATTAAAGATGGGAAATTATGCCAAGTCCTACGTCTTCTCTGAGCTTGATTGAATGGCACGAGTGCTGGTTTGTTTATCAGTCAAGCCTGCCCTTCCCACAAAAATAAATCATGTTTGCCAACAGGATCTGACAGCTGTAAGCAAGTGTTGGTTGGCATTAATTATGTCAATCTCCTTTGCTTCCTGGTGATCTGGTCCAGTTGCAGCCATCTGTATATTTTACCTTGGCTCAGTATTTGCCTGACCAGTCTGTGCTTGCTCAAGTCAGCTATTTACCCATTGAATGTTGGCAGGTACAGGCTGCTGTCTCTCCCGGGACTTTTTAGCATCTCCAGCTGGCCAGAGATCACCCTTTGACATGTGGACAGCTTGTCAGCGGGGACTCCAGCATGTTAAAATGTGTGTTATCTGGGCTTGCGAGCCATGTGTTCTATCTTGTCATGGAAGAACAAACACTTCACCCGCATCCTCTGCCCATATCGTCTGACTTTGTCCTAAATTCAGTGCAGAAATACTCAGTGAACACTCCTCCCTTCTCACGGGTGCTGCTGAGGTTTCCCCTAGCTGACCTATCCAGGATCTGTGCCATCCTTCGGACTCTCCTCCCCTACCTAGTGCCCCAAACAGCTCTGTAACATGGATGTCTTTTTGTCTGGGGGAAACTGGGAGCCTGAGTAGTCCTTTATGGCAGCTGGGCCTCAGTGCCCTTGTGAGGCTGCACCTCATCTTTCCTCTCTGTCTCTCCTACCCTCACTGCTGAGCTACTGCCTTTGCTCAGATCTGTTGAAAATCCTTTTCTTCCAGCTGTTTAAAATGAAGGTCTGTGGAGCTGCGTTCCCATCCCAGGTGGTTTATGTTTTAAAGGCCATCTTTTTGCTTGGCTGTGTTGGGAGGCTGGGGGTTGGGAGCTGATAAAACATTTGCAGAAAGGGCTCAATTATTGGGATGTTTTTCCACTTAGATTCTTTCTCCTGGATGATTGAGTTTATTTATTTCGGGCTCTGTGCATGAAGCATTTTTAAATGCCAGCTTGTCGTGTGTGAGCAGTTCAGGCTTCAGTCTGCACGTGCGAGAGAGCTGATCACAGTGGCAGCTTCAGCCAATCAGCTCCCGCCTGAATTTTCCTCCAGAGGTCTAGGAATTACTAACAGATGCCCAGCCCTGTGTTCCTCAGCCATAGCTTCATTTGTCCTCATGAACTCCTTTGCTCTCCTGCAAGCTGTGGGGATGAGAGGCTGAAGACCACTGCCCGAGGTGGAGCCCTTGCTGACCCAGGGCCACTCAAAGTCATATATCCATCTCTTCAGGGAGGAGGAGGAACAGGATGCCTTTATCCAGAACTTATCACCACCAGGCTGTGACTTTGCTGCCCTCAGTGTCTCATCATATAGGTCTGGCAAGACTCATCCAGTTGACATTCTTCCACTTTGCATCAGTTGGTCACCCTGCAGAATATGCCAGTGGTTTTCTGGGAAATAGAGCCCTTGATCCTTCTCCTGCCTTTTTCCCATGCCCCAAGGTGACTCAATCAATTGAGGGAATCAATTTCCTTAAAGAGGGTGCTGGGGAGAGGGGTGGTGGCTTAACTGCGTGGTTGGGTGGGATGACCTTCAATTCAAGCCCATATACACTTGGGTATAGGTCTGTAGATTTCCCAGGAAGACAGGAGGTTACCTGATGCTTCTGGTAAGCAATCCTCACACATCAAATAATAACAAGGAAAAAAGTCCTAGAGTCGTAGAGGATTTGATGTGTCCATCTTGTATTGATGGCAGGGATGAGACCAGAACTGACAGTGTGACAGGCTGCTGGGCCCTGGGCTGGCAGGCATTTGGAGTAAGGATACAGACTCCAGGGAAAGTGTTTTGGGAGCCTGTACATGGTCCCATGACAGGCTGCAGGTTGTGTCATGTGTGCTTCGGGTGCTGTGCACAGACCATTCCTTGTTGCCCACCAGCCTGGTTGATGCTGAGGACAAGCACCTGAGTGGCTTGGTCAGCAGTGCTGGAGAACACCCTTGGCTGGTGTGTGCTATCTGCCAGGAGCCAGTGGATCTTGTGCTGGGCAGGAGGAGCAGGCAAGGAGTGGGCACTGTGGTGCTCCAGCTCCATCCTGTCCGAAAGGTGACATGCAACGGCAGGAAGCAGAGAGAGACCCCGAGGTGTCTGTGCCTTTGCAGGCACGTTCATCTCTCGCTGACCTGCACTGACAGCTGGTTTTCAGTGGGCTCTCTGCAGCGAGGCTGCACGCTCGCTGCTGGTTGGCACCCCCCAGCTGGATGTCACATCACATCAGTTTGCACGTTTGCGGCGACTTTTAGTTATTAAATATTTTTAGTGACAAAACCATCCAAAGATGTTTCAGTCCTGCGAGTGTGAGTGACCTCGCCTTCGGCATGGAGCGGGCAGGAGAGGACAGGATGCCATGAAGTCAGGCTGGGAGCTGAGCCAGGTGGAAGGCAGTTTTGTTGGGCAATGTCATTTAACACCGTGGGGACCTTTGGAGCGGGGTGGGCTCGTGCAGCAGAGCAGGTCCGTTTAACCTGTGTCTGCAGGGAACGCGCTCCTCCTGCGCGGCTAATGGAACATATGGGGATCCAGGGCTCTGCGTCATGTCTCCTGCCACTCGCAGCAGGCATCCCCACTTTCCCGTTTCCCCAGAGGAATTTGGCAGCCCCAGGCCACCACTCATCTGTTGTCAACTTCTCCCTGGTCCTTGCAGGCAGTGAATTAACACTGGCTGTGCTTCATGCATAGTGCTGACAAGACTGACCTGTGCCAGGCACACCAGTGTGCACCAGTCAGTGTGTGCTGGTTTCCCAGCCTGTGCTGGTGCCGTTCCTGCTGCTCTGCTGCCTTGTGCCTGCACACCCCTTTCCTCTTGCAAGCAAACTGCAGCTTCTGTTTTGGCTCTACAATTCGGCTCTTGCATGGAGACATGTGTGAAACTGCAGCTCTTGACAGTGTTGCTGCTTTGAGCAGAAAAGGTATGCTGACCAGCTTTGAGCTTTGGTAGTTACAAAAGCTCTTTCTCTGCCTCTGCAGCTTGTGGCATGTGTGAAATCACCCGGGTTTTCCTCAACTATTTGTTGACTCTGTGCAAGAGTCTGTCCTAGCAGCAGGCAGGGGAGTCCTGGTTCCAGGGAAGCAGCTGGTGTGGGTTGCAGGCTCCTGCCACTGTGGCCTCCCAGTTCTAATTGATAACAGAATGGGAACAGACCAGGTTGGAGGGACCTGGAAAGAGAGTCTGGTACAACCTTTCGTGGGAAAGGGAGCATGGTATCTAGAACCCAATTGCATCTTGAAAGCCTTGGGTGATGGGGTCTCCACCACATCCCTGGGGAGGCTGTTCCAGCCAGCAGTTCAGCCCCAGGTCTCTGCCACAGTGGATGCTTTCCTGTGACATTCAGCATTTCGACCCTATTGCCATCCCACCCTCCTTTTTCAGGAGTATTTCCAAAGGTAGCTCCTGGAAGAAGAGGGAACTTCAAGTGCCTGCCCTCCCATGCAGGCCAAACCATGTGGGCATCCTTGATGGCCCAACAGCCAAAAGCCTGGACTGGTATTGGCTGTCAGTCAGTGGTCCTGCCTGGGGGCACTTTCATCGCAGGAGGGAGTAGGAAGTCACCTCACCCTCGCAACTGCTGCTTTGGAAAGCTGGAAGAGCAGCCTTGTAATGACTTTCCCAACCTTGCAAAATTATCACAGAGATGAACGTTCTCAGACAAAAGAGTTGCTTCCATCTCTCCTTTGCAGTGAGGATTAATGATCACAGAGAAGCTGGGGATATTTCATACAGCTGTCCACGGAAGACAAAGAACTGAAATGGTTGGCCTTGGGCAAGGAGGGAGAGTAAAACACTACAGTGCTCTTCTGTCAGATCTCTTTATCAACGATCTGTACGTATGCTCTCCCCAGATGTATTTATAGAGAATCCCAGAGGATGCAGTCAGTTCAAAAGGTTTCCTTTGTCAGGCACTGGAAATGCGTCCAGCTCTTTCCAGCAGCGACAGTGTCCCAAACCTTGGGGTCTTCCCTTCTTGACAGCTAGTCAATTAATTCAAGGATGAGATTGATCTGCTTCTCCACAATTATTTTAGCTGGGTCCTAATGAGTTTGGTCTGGACAGGTTCTTCCCACAGCCCTCTGAGCCAGACCTTGCCAGCTGTGCCAGGCTTAAGAAACAGCAAAGTGAACCCGATCAAATGTGAAACAGCTTCATAGAAACATTGCTCTTTTCTGACAAATGCTGTTGGCCCAGTTTCCCTGGCTGTGAAGCTCCCGCTTTGAAACCTGTGGAGCAGGCAGATAATACATTTGAAAGCAGTGGCAGTTTTACCTCCAGAAAAGGGACTATTGTGCTATGACTAACTTGCACTTTTCCGATTCTAGTTAGGTAGAAAATGATAGGAAAGGTCCCACTTTGGGAAGGGCAGGAGAGTGAAAACATATCTTCTCTGCACCAAGTCAAAATATGGATGGATGGATGAGTCGTGAGGTTGGGTGGTGATCGGATCACAGGGATGAAAGAACAAAATCAGTTCTTGTTCCTCCTCACGCCTGGAGCATGTGTGCTGTAGGCAGGGCACAGCTTTGGGGCTGCACTGGTGGCTGGGGCACCAGTGAGGTGGCCCAGCCCAGCTGTTTGCTCTGAAGCAAAGGGTCACACTGAAAGTCCCTTGGGGTCTCTTTGTTTGACAGGGAGATATATATACACACACAAACTCCTGTCATCTCTGCCTGCCTGCAGCAGCTGCTGCCCTGTGGATGCTGTTTGAGTTGCTGCTGCTGTGTGCAGGTGCCTCTGGGCAGAGGCAGCAGGCTGGAGGTACCCAGAGCAGTCAGTTCTCATGACTGTGACAGGTGTGGAGGTGTGTGGTGCTGCTCACATCTTGAGGAGGCTTTCATGGGCTCAGCATGCCCTTTTCCCCTCTCTGTGCTGTTGCCTTGTGGCTGTCGCTCTGCCCACACCCGCAGGGACTCACAGCCTTGGGGAGCAGGTGCAGGGTTGGAGAGATGCAGTGGTTCAGTACAGACCTGCATACAGCCAGCACATCCCATCCTGCTTTGAGGAGCAAACACCCACTGCCTATTTATTGTCAGGACAACTTGGGTTGTCCCAACAGGCTATGGAAAATCATGCTGCCAAATCCTGGCCCTCAGAAGTTCTCTGGATTTACCGGGACTGGGTTCATCATTATGGTGTCCAGCTGCCTCAGCTGTTGCAGGGCTCCAGGGCAGCTTGCAGACTGGTCTGTGAGCTGCTTGAAAAAGAGGAAGGTAGAGCTGTGCTTAATTATTGGCTTGGCAGGTTTTTGGAGAGTGTCTGTGAGCCCTCAGTTCCAGGAGTCCTTTTGTGCATTTTTTTCCCAGCATGTGGTAGTTTATTCCAGCCTATGCTTCAGCCATACCAGGGAAAATCAGAGCCTTTAATAGAAATGTTGGCAGTTTGTAACTCTACCACCCATGCCTGGGGCTGGCAGGGATTACTCCAGGTTAGAACTACCCTGAGGCAGCTGATGGAGGTCTGCAGCATGGCAGGGATGTCCAGGCTTCCTGTACTGCTTCCCCTGCTCCATCCTGAGCGAGCACCAAGTCATGGCAATTGTCTTTGCCTTCGTGGTCAGTATGCTGGGTGTGTCATCTGTCTCTCCAGTTGCATGGCAGCAAGGAAAGGTGTTTGTTCCTCTGCCATCAGACCACAGTGGGCAGAGGGGGCCAAGCTCCCTGGTAAGCGTGAGCCACTGCTTGTCTCTGTTACCCTTGAGCTGATTTCGCTCAGGATCTGGTGCAGTGCCCAGTGTTGGTAAGAGATGGAAGGTACCCATTATCCTTAAGAGTGGATCAGCATGTGATGGACCAGTGCCTCTAGTCCAACCCATTTCTTTGTCCCCAGCCCACCCAACATTGACCTTTTGTGGGCTCCTCAATGCTGTAGTGAGTGGGAGGAGGCAGAGGCTCATGCCTGGCTTGAGCAGATGCATTTCTGCTGGGTTTGTTGAAGATAAGCTCTCCCTTAGGTAGGGTGCCCCTGCCGTGCCAGGTCTGCTAGGCTGGATCTGTAGTCTGAAAAAGGATGTGCTTCCAGCATGGAGGAGAGGAACAAACATTCCTAAGAGGGAAGATGATGATGGTGAGTCACCTCTCCAGGGTACCAGAGAGAAACTGGTGCTGACTGGGAGCAGAGCCTCGATACAGCTTCTGGGGCAGAATCAGCCTCCTCTGGCACTGGGATGGCAAAAGAGAGACACTGGGGCCACGAAATGAAGTCACTGGTGAGGCTTGTGTTATGCTTGTCTTCCAGGCCACTGACATCTGAATTTTGCATGGCTGCTTCCTCCTAAAGCTCAGCGAGGCTCTGCTGATCTGAGGCTGAGCTCCAAATTAAATGACACCAAACAGCGCAGCTTTACATTTCAAAGGCTCAGAGCAGAAGGATGCCTGGGACTTTCTGTCGCTATGGAGTAATTGGGATGATTTTTTTTATTTTGGCAGCTTGTACAATGACCACCGAGTGCTTGCTCTACAGACAGATAGTTTTACCTGCATCTTCTGGTAATGTGAGGAATTGTAACAACTCTGTAGGGATGAAGAGGGGTGACAGAGCTGAGTACAGTGGGGAGAGCAAGTTAGTAACTGCTCTGCATCCCTGCCTCTGGCTGCTTATCAGAGTGGTATCTTGTGGATGGGCACATTTGTATTGCAGAACCCCTGGAAATTTCTGCTTCTGTTCCTCCATTCCACACACCACCAACCAGAAAATCTCCTGGTACATTTAAAGTTGCTACAGTGTCTCTTTCCCTTATCTTAACAGCTCTGTGGGACAGACCCTAAGGCAAAGGTGCTGCTTGAAGGTCAAAGATGGAACTCTAAGGCAGCTGGGAGAGTGGTTGGTCTGGGAGCCCCAGTCCCAGCATGGCACTGGGGGCTGTTGCCATTCAAATGAAACCTGAAGGGGTGTCCTGGCCCTGGAGGATGAAGAGTATGTGCCATGGCTGATCGCAGAGTGGCCCTGTCTGCAGCTGCCTGTTGGCTTGATGTATTTGCTGATGGGCTCTGTTCCCATTCTGTAAGGTTTTAAGGTGCTCTAGGAAGGCTACAGGGAAGGAAACCATGGCCTCATTCCCACTGTGGACACCTGCATTTTTTCCTTGCTACTGGATGGCTGGTTATTCTCATCTGCTCTGGGGTTTATTTCTGCCTGGAGCTGATGGCAGGTCTTTGACACGCAGGAAGGTAGATATCTATCATCTGCTGGGGCCAGCTGCTCTGCTCTTCACGCTGTGCGGATTCACAGCTTGGGGTAAAGTCCTCCCAACGATTCAGTAACCAGACCATGAGTTGGCAAAAGCTTATCAAGAGGTCAGTGTGGAGAAAGACGTGCTTAGGTACTTCTCTGCTGAGCAGTTCAGGAATGAGCAAAGCAGAAGTGGCTGCTGTGGCTGCAGGAGCTGCCAGATGTTGTGGGCTTGCAGTGGAGGAGCACAGCCATCTACTCCTCTCTGTTTTTGCGTCTTCCCGTCTTCCTTCTCCAGTCTCACATGCATCTCTTGGTGCCAAGTTCACTTGGCCTGCCCAGGTCCTGCCACCCCAAGAAGCAACTGCTGGTGGCAACTGCCACCAGTTCCCTTGCAAAGCTGTGTCTCCTGGTGGGGGCTATTTTAGGACCCATAGCATTGGCTCAGCTCTGGCTTTCTGCTGTGCCCTGGGGCACAGGATCAGTGTCCAAATCCCTACCGTCTTGCTGTCCAAAACCCAGCAGCCTTCCTGGGACAGAGCTGCAGCAGGCAGAGTACACTTCCTGCCCATGGGAAGCTGCAGCTGCTTGGGGAGGGGCAGATGGGGATAGAGGCGCAGATATGCATCTCTAAAGTCCTCCCCATTCTCCAGGTACCCAGAGTTTGAGGGGGAACATCAGCACTGGGAAGAGGAGGGATGTCCTCCAGGTCTCAGGGAACTAATGAGAATCTGGGGCAGCCCTGATGGCTGCACCTTTGGCTGATGTGCTGCTGTCAATGGTGTTACACAGGGCTGTGTATGGTTTGGGGTACCTGAGAGGGCAGAGCAGTAGTGCAGATGGGGAGTTTGCCCCCCAGGAGGGAAAGATCTGGAAAGCTGAGTGGCATGATGCATCTCTGGAGTGGTACCAGCTCATGGAACACATCTGGGAACATATGGGATCCTTGTGGAAGGGCACAGTCAGGCTGGGCTCTGTCCTTGCCTAACTGCTCGGATTTCTCCTCCTGACTGATCTGCACAGTCGAACTCATGATCTTGTGCTGGCAGAGGAGCAGTTGCCAGACTGCAAAGGTCGCTGAAAGCAGCTGCTCCCCTCCCCTGCTGCCTCTGTTGCCGGCAGAAGAGCCTGGCTTTGTAGGCACTCGGCTTGTGTCCCTGCTGTCACCACCAGCCATTGGCTCCCCGCATGCCGTGCACACCACGGCAGCTACTCAGCAGGCTCTCTCCTCTCCAGACGAAGGTAATGAGCCCCCTGGGACCTGTGCTGGGTCCCTGGTGGGCCGGGGAGGAGGAGGAGGAGGAGGAGGTGAGAGCTGCTGCAGAGGAAAGGCAGCCTCACCTCACCGTGCCCACTCACAGCAGGGCAGATGCAGAAGTCAGCCAGCACGTGCACCCGCCAAAATGGCATATCCTGGCTCGATGACACCAGGAACTGTCCCTGATGAATCTAGTGCCGCTGGTTCCCCTCCCTTACCCCTGCTCACCTCCCCTGCATTCCCAGCTCCTCCCGCATTGCAGGCAGCCTGCCCGGCTGTGCCGTGTGCTCCGTGCCCGCCAGCGCTGTCTGTGCACTGGGGATTTCCTCGGGCGAGTCGTTACTGCCGGCGGCTGCGGTGGCTGCAGGCTCGGGGGGCTTCATTAGCTGAGCTCACCGCGGGGAGTTGTCATCACGCAGGGGCCCACCAGGGTTGCTGGCTCTTTGCCCTTTGCCAGCATTTTGGGGAAGAGAGGTGCAAGCTCTTGGATGTGGGGGTTTGAAGGTGGCTTTCCTGGAAGCCCGTAGGGAAATGCCTCTTGTTCATTTATAAACATTCAGGAAGGAACTTGTCTTGGGCTTGCTTTTAAAACCTGGGTTTATCTGTTCCTGGGGCAAGAGAAGGAGGAGCAGGACGGGCAAGGGAAGAAGGAGCAGGAGGAGCAGTGAACCAAAGGTGACCAGTGGCCCAGGGGTGTCTGCCCTACCGCAGGGAGCCTGGTTGGGATCCCTGTCACCCAAGTCAAGCCTGAGCTCAGGGTTTCCCTGAGCAGGAGCTCAGACAATCATTCTCCACTGTTGGCTGCACTTAGCTGATAGCTTGGAAGATCCTCCTGTCCTGAAAGCTTGCTTTCTGACATCAGATTTGCCAACGTGTTGTACTTGAGATGTGCTTATGGATGTCGTGATCATCTCTCCTATTCCTCCTCAGCAAACCAGGCTGAAACCCACTTGATCTTCCTCTTTGGATCTTCCTTGCCTTCCAAATGAGGCCAATAAGCCTGACAGTAAGTCCCCGTGGGTGGAGAGGGAAGGACTATTTTGTCTGGGAATCAGGCGGTTGCATCGCAGCTTTGCCCTGGGCTGCTGGTGGCTTTATCTGTGCAAGTTCAGCGAGGTTAGGTTCTTCAACTTCCCTTTTTGGCTTTCTCAGCTGTGAAGGGATGGTGTGAGGCTGAGCTTAGCTCATCGTGAAATATATTCCATGAAGCCTGGGAACTGGGGGCGTTGCAGAAAGACAAGGTTGTTCAAGGAGGTAGGAAGGGACGGGGAGGGTATTTATTCTACTCCTCCATTTTTCTCCTGGGGCCATTAATGTGACATATGTCCTGAGTTTGTCCTGGTGGCTGACAGGCTGTGGAAGAACAACTAGAGAGGCCTGCAATCCAAAGAGTAAGAGGAAAGGGTTGAGATTTGGAAGGGGGAGCTCAGACCTTGGCTCAGGAGACTTGAGAGCCCCATATGCTGTGGGCACCAGGCACTGCTGCTCTTGCTCCATTTCTGTTGCTTTGGCTTTGCTGCAAGGGGATTTCATTACAGGACTCATTGCAGGTGAGGATGTATGTGAGAAGGCTGCAAACCACAAGCATCCAGCTTGTCTGGACATTCCTGCTGCAGAAGGGCAAATACTCTGGTGAATGGAGAGAAAGCCATCAGGGTGAGTTGGGAATGTCCAGTTGGATGAGGAACTCTCCAAATTATCTATGGAAGATCTGTCCCCACAAGAGTCTTGTGCCAGGGTGGAGCAGGTCACACTTGGTTAGGACTTAACTCTCCCTGTGAGCAACATGACAAAGACACAAGTTTCAAAGAGGTTCTTTTTACCTGTGTGGTATCCCATATAGGGTGTGAGGCTGCAGTGCAGTGGGCTGCCTGTCTGAGGCAGGACAGCGGGAAACCGTCTTGGATGATGATCCCTTTCCTGAAAGGCCCTGCCTTGACAGGAGACAGAGAAATTGCCACAGCTGCTGCTCCTGGCAGCCTTGCCAAGGCAATAGAGCAGGCAAAGCAATTTAGCATTGCTCCAGTCATCTGTGATGGCAGAGATCATTGCATCAACCCCTTCAGCATTGTGATTAATGCTGAAGAAGCATCCTGTGAGGGCTGGGAGGAGAGCATTGGTCCCTGGAGATCTGCTCTCTGAATCAGATGCAGCCCTCTCCAGCTGTGGTCCTCCCACAGCCTTGTCCGCCTGCTTTTGTGTGCAGCTGTTGACCCCTGTGCTCACATAGTGATGGACTTCCTAGGGACTGGGACAGAAACCCAGGACTGGTTTCTCAGGGGAGGAGAGATTATGTGGATTTGCACAGATTCCTTGTTTTATGATGAAAATCCAGTGTTCGAGCTTTCAGAATGGTTAAAACCAAAGTCCCCTTCAGAGATCTTGTATGTGGCTGTCATGGGGAAGGAGGAGGAGAGAATGGGATGTGGTGGGGTCGGGTAGGAGGAAGAGTGTGAGAACATACAGTGGAGCTCTGGGAAACTGGTGAGTACCATCTCCCCAGCTGGCTTTGCTTATCCATGGTGGGTACAGAAGCAAGGCAGAACTTGAGGAAGTGGAAAGCACTGAGTCTTTAGGAAAATTAGTGGGTTTTGATGCGAAAGTTTCTTCCATTTCTGAAACTTTCTGCTCCAGGACTAATTACTACCAAATAACCATAACACCAGGGGGGACCCAAGCCCCATGAATTGTGTTTGTTTGCACCATCTGCTCTTTACTCTGCAGGTGACATTCCCGTGGTTAGGGGCAGTATGATACATCCCTGGAAGCACATGGACTAATGTACCTGAGCATGTCTGGGCTGGCAGTTTTGTCCAAGGCTTGTCCTAGCCCCATGCTGGGGGCTCTGATTGCCTGTGGCTACTTTCTGAAAGGTTTTATCTCGCTGGGACTTGCTACCTGGCTCATCTCTGAAGATGATGGTTGCTTCTTTGTGTGCTGCAGGATTTCTCTTGCAGCTCAAGTGGGTGCTGGAAAAGGAGAAAGTCCAGACTGTGTCAGGGCCTTTAACGAGGCAGGGCTGGAGCTTATTCCCTTTTGTTGGAGAACAGGATGGAATCTCCCTCCCAGGGAGGAGAACAGTGTTTGTGACTCTGACAGCAGCTGCCAGCCATGACCTGGGAGCCTGTGCATGGTCCCTTCCAGCCCTCTTAGGGCACTTGGATCTCCTGAACCCACCAACCCCTCCGGGCTCATTCCTTTATCTCTGTTTGTCCGTGCCTGGCAGCTGCCACTCTGCAGCTCCTGCCCTGGAGGAGCCATGGGAGCAGCTGGGTGATTTGGCCCAGGGAAGCGCAGGCGGGCAAGGTGTAAATTGCATGGCGGGCTGCCTTCACTGAGGTGAAAATGAAAAACTCTCCCAGCTATCAAGCCCGGTGTTTCACGGCTCCCACGGTCCAAACACACTCCCACTCCCTCTCACCGCTGCGGAGAGGATCTCGGGGGCTGGTTTTCTTCTGCCTGTCCCGAAGCCATGGCACTGCCACGTCAGCAGGGCGGTGTGTCCTGGTTGCAGGCAGAACGGGGGCCTGCCGTGGGAAGGGGGAAGTGTGCTGAGGGCAGGCAGGGATGCTGATGGCGTGGGAGGTGCTAATTGCCAGGCTCTGTATTCTGCTACCTGAAGGATTTGTTATCCTTTGGTGAGACTTTGTTTTCCGCTGCCATAGTGCTGGTGGTGCCGCTCGTTTTTCCTGCTGGCTGATGGAAACGGCCTTTTCTTGATTGCAATAATATCACCTTCTGTTTCTGAAACACCTCGCAGCCCAGAGGATTTGAAAGTAAAGTGCACGTGTGTGGGAGCAGTCTCACCACCTCTGAAATGTGAGTTTCTCCAGGCTGGGAAGCAGCAGCTGTTCCGCAGCCCTTGGCAGCCTGGTGCTGGCAGCTGTGCCGTGTGCTGGAGCTGGCTCTGGCTGCCGTCGCTCCAGCAGGAAGGGCCTGCCCAGCTCCACGTGCACCCTGCTGGAGCTGCAGGCTGAGATGTTGGGGTTTCCTTGGTGCTTGAGGTATTACTGGTGTAAAGCATCTGCTTGCCTTTCCCTCCAACAATCTGTCCTCCTTTCTGCCCAACCATCTCTTGGGCTGATGGCTCTTCGCCCCGTGCCTGGTTGACTTCTGCTCCTTGCTGGGCAGCCTGGGGCACCCAGGCTTCCTCCCTGTCTCCCATTGTCAGGCTGCAGCTCATCAGGGAGGGCCCGAGTCAGTGTAGGGTTTGGAAGACATCTTCAAAGGTCATTTAGTCCAGACCCCTGTTGTGGGCAGGGACTTTTCCTAGAGCAGGTTGCCTAAAGCACCATCCAGCCTGGCCTTGAACACCTGGCCATGTCCAGAGATGGCATATCCACAGCTTCTCTGGGCAACCTGTTCCAGTGCCTAATAACCTTCATCACAAGGCATTTGTTCCTTATTTCCAGTCTAACCTGCTGGCTTTTGCTTTAAAACCACTGCCCTTTGCCCTGTCACCACAAGCCCTGGTAAAAGGTCTCCATCTCTTACAAGCACACTTTAGGACTCCTCAGAGCCTTCTCTTCTCTGGGCTGAACAACCCTAGCGCTCTCAGCCTGGGTCCATAGCACTGTTGGTTCCAGCCCTTGGCCTGTTTCTGTGGCCTCCTCTGGACATGCCGTGATGTGTTCATGATTGTGTTATGCTGGGGACCCCAGAGCTGCAGGTGATACTCTGGGTGGGGTCTCACAAGAGCAGAGCTGAGGAGGAACATCCCCCTCAGGCTGCTGTCAATGCTGCTTCTAGTGCAGCCCAGGAGATGCGTTGCCCAGGGAGGAAGGGCTGCCTCTATATTTTTTCTTTCGTCAGCTCAGATGGGTGACTTGGGGTGGTGTTTCACCTCAAGCTGCTGTCTGAGCAAAGAGGAATGGAAACAGGGACATTCCCAGTCTGGGCCTGGGACAGAGGGATGGCTCAGCAAGGAGTTTGTCCCCTGACTGAACTGTGAGAATGCCGAAGGGAGCTGGATGCTGTGCAAACTGAATTGCAAAGCCTCTCAGGACTACCTAGCGCCCGTGTTCTAAGATAAGCGGGAATGACACACCGAGCGTGGAGCGTGTGAGGAAGCGAGGAGGATGTGGCACACAGCGCGCTCCCCCCAGTCTTAGCTTGTGGCTCAGTTTCAGGTTTTAATTTTAGCAACTGATTTAGGGCCGTTCAGCTCCACGCAGTTTTGTTGTTCCTTTAAAATCCCTGGGACTGAAGCGTCCGACCCCATCACTGAGAGAGGGAGAGGACGGATGCCTCCAGCTGGAAGGAAGGTGTGGGGGAGTTGTGTTGTCTGAGCAGGCAGGAGTTGCTGGCGTGTGAGGACAGGGCTGGTGGGTTGCCTGGGGGTCACCCCACACTGTGCCAGGTGCCAGCTGACTTGCTGGCACTACCGAGCAGCCCGAGTGCTGGCAGCACAGGTGGGGGGAGGCTCATGGCAGTGAGAGTGTGGTGATGCCCTGGCTGTCTGGGGGCAATGCTGATGAGCCCCCCAACAGGAAACAATCCCCAACAATGGCCACAAGCCCCCTGTGTGTTCTTACCCACCATCTGTTCCTTCTTCTGGTGTGGCAGCATAATAAATGGAAGGGACTAACTACTACTGCCTATGGAAAAACCCCTCGTGGTTGGTGTTGCTCCAGTGTCAGAGCAAGACGTGGATGGAGACAACTCCATGTGCCCGAAACCCTTCTGCTTCCCTGCAATGGTAGCAGCACATCCTGTCACAGTAAGAGCAGGGGTGCCAAAGTGATGTTGAGACAATCCCTGTTAATAGCCCACAGCTTCTCCTTGAGTCTGGGCCCTGCTGGCCAGATGTGGGCTGTGGGTCCATTGGTGTCTCTGGGAAGTTGTTCTCTCAGTTGGCACTGTTGGAGAGCAGTTGATGTTTAGGCTGGACCCTGCTCTGTCTGCTTTCCCAGTGGCTCTGGGCTGGCTCCAGCCTGCCCCAGTTTTGCAGCAGTGCCCAGTGGCAGATTCCTGGAGGGTTTGTCTCTGGCTGGCGGCCGGGAGGGCGACTCAGGGCTGCCTGGTTTCCCTAGGGCAGGAGAGGGTTTGCATCTGCCAGGTGACCCATTGCTTGCTCCCCGTTACTTTCTCAGTCCAGGCTGCAGTTTACCGGCATGTTTTTCACATGTTGCAGGCAGAAGGTCCTCTAGCAGGGCTGGGTGACAGGCACAAACAATGGCTGTGTTCCTATGGCACACAGGTGGCTGGGGCATGAGGTAGACATCTCTGCAGTGGAGCCAGGAGCTGCTGGGAGGCATGAAGAGCTCAGCTTCCAGCTCTGCACCAGCAGGAAGCTTGGTGGTGGCATGAAAAACCTCTCCCCAACTGCTCCTACAGCATCAATCCTGAAACAGGGACCCAGCGGGCTGGTGTGGCATAGCCATCACCTTGTGAACCGTGCCAGGAGGTCACTGTAAGGAGTCAAGAGTGACAGAGAGCTTGTGGCCAGAAGTGGGGTGAGGACAGCAGCTGCCTTCTCACTGCCTTCCTGGCAACCCTAGAAGTGTTCTGGGTTCAGCTGGAGCCTGATTGCCAGCATGCCCATGCATGGCGAGGATCCAGAGAGCATCTACAGGGCTCGTTTGCGGTGTCCTAACAAGATGAATTCTTGCAGCAGTGGGAGATGAAGCAGATCCTGTTGGTGACATTTGAACTCCTGAGCAGATGAGCCTGACAGAGTGACAAAGCCAGTCCCCAGAGTGCCCCAGCTCACCTTCTGTTTCCCAGCAGGTGCTGAGGGCTGATGTGTGATGTGAGCACCCCGCCACCTCCTTCTGCCTTTGCACAATTCTGCTGGGATTTTAATGACTGCAGGTCCTGTCTCAGACACCTTGTCATGTGCCTTGTAGCCCTGGGACTGCTCTTGTGTTCAGCCAGGAAAGGGGGGGCATCTTCCTTATGGGAGGCTGTGCCCAAGCCAGATCATGGGCAGACATTGTGACCTTTTGGACAAGCAGGGGGAGGAAAATTTGTGCTGACAAATAGGTGGCACCTCCTGCTGCTGGGGAGCGTCTCCCAAAATGCCATTCAGTGCATGATTCTGTTGTCCTTTCTGATGCATGAGGCTAGGGGATGCTCCATTCTTACAGGGATGAGAGCAACCTGGAGGAAGTCCTACTGTCAGTATGTGGTGGTAGGTGATTTGGAACCTGAGGTTAAAGATTGGGCGAGGTGCTGTTCCATCTGGGAAAGAGGAGTGCAAGAGTCTTCCCTTACATAACACTTTGCTCCCAAGAAGGTGGTGAGAAGCACCCCACCACGTTCCTCAGATGGGCTGAGAAGGAGTTGGCTTCATGGGAAGCAGTGGGTCTGACATAGCAGGAGGATGCTGGAGCTTCTGTGCCTGTCAGGACTGAACTTGTGGACTGTGGATGCATTTGCCTTTGCTCTGTGTGTGTAGATGGGCTGCATGGATTATGTGCAATGAATCCCATGTTTCAGGTGCCTGGAGGAGGGTCCTGGATAAAATCATCTCTGCACGCTGCGCTGTTGCCTCCATCTTTGCTGACCGTAGGAAGGGAGAGCTCCTGGCAGAAGCTGAGGAGGGAGATGGCACCACACGACCTTGCAAAGGGACAAATCCCCTTCCCTGCCCCACTTACTGGTCCTGCTGTCACAGCAGCAGCCTGACACTGACAGTGTCCCACTGTTCACCTCTCGCTGAGCTCCTCCACCCGTGTGAGACTGCATTGGATTTGACTGGAGGGCTCTGCCTTGCAAACTCCACGTTCCCCTTGCTGCTCCATCTGTTGGCTTGGCGGCACAGCCAGCCAGGGGCTCCCTCCTCAGTGGCAGTGCTGCACTGCCTGTTGAGCCTCTCTGTTGTTTTGCCATGCTGTTGAGCCTTTGCTAATTCGCTTCCGTCCCACACCTTTGCCTTTGGACTCTGCTCTCCAGTCTCTCTGGTTGTTTCTTTTCACTGCAGTTCTTCTCTCTGCTGGGATAATCCCAAACTCACTGTGTCACCAGCCTCTTGGTTGCACTTCGCTGCACTGTTCTTGCCTGGCCTTTGCCTGCTTCCTAATCTCCTTTGGTATGATCACAAGGCTGATCTCCCACCCACTGTGGATGATCCCCTTATCCAGTTCCGTTGTCATGGCTCCCCACCTCATTGCCTCTGCCATTTCTCAAATCCTTATGCAGCCTCGTCCCTTTGTCCCAGGCTGGACAGCATTCCCAGCTGAAACTTCCCTGCTCCTTCTTGGGGATGTTGTCCTCTCCTCAGCCCACCTGCCAGTGTTGAGCTCTGCAGCAACCCTGCCAGAAGCTGGGTTTTTCTGGAAAGAAACACAGAAGCAGAGGCCAGCTCACTAGCCTGGCTTCCAACTTAATTTGTACAGGTGTAAATTAGCACCCCCAAGCTCTGATTTTCCTCCATTTCATTTTTGGAAAAATCCTGTATGCATTGGGAAGAAATCTAGTATTGTGGCTGTCCCTAATGAGGCAGGCTTGGATGTTGACAGTGAGTGTCCAGCCAGTTCAGTGTGGTCCCACCTACTTGGTCCCCAGCCATGGGCTTTGGCTTCAGGACCCCTGGGCTCTTCTGGCTTCAGGGACACAGAGCTGCTTCCCACCCTGGCAGGGTGGAACATCCTTGTCTCTCTTATAGGATAATCTTGAGTGTGAAGCAGCATTTGGCTCTGGAGCCAGTCCAGAAACCTTCTCTTCATTCAGGTGTGTGTTTTTATTCCTTAAAAAGCCAAGATTCCCACATTTTATGTGGCTGGAGGGGGTGTTGTTTGTGCTTTGGGAGTGTCATTAATATGTCTGTGTAATTGGAAGTTGTAGCAACTTAGAGTACGTCGTAGGGAGAGGGTATGTCCCAGATCCACTCTTTTGGAACCTCAGGATGGGCTTTGGAAAGTCACCTTGGGATGTCTTGGCGGCCAGACTGGACCCCTGAGGATTTAGACTGGTTGGACACCTCGCATGAAGTTAATGAAGGTCTCTTTGCTCTAAGATCCGATGAGTTGTCCTTGTCTGCATGAAGTGCTGGAGGGCCAGCTGGATTTATCCAAAAAAACCCTGCAGATCCTGGAGATACCCATCTCTGGTGTGTGTTGCAGTAACCTAAAATAACGAGCCGAGCTGGAGGTTGGCGGATGGGCTTGTGGTTGGTAGAGCAAGGGGCAGAGCGGCGGGGAGGGCTCTTGTCTGCTTTGTTGCTGAAAAAGCAGGAGTGATATGAGCCGCCTCTGCTCTGCTGCTAAAAACGGCCCAGCTTGTTTTTATTTAATACAGTTTTGATCTGCAGGCCTCAGTGTTTCACCTGCCCGCGAGTGGGAACTCCAAACTCCAAGAGTCTTAGAAGCCCTCCTGCGTCCCTGCGTGTCCCTGCTGCAGTGGGATAGGGAACGTGGTTCCTCCTTGGCTGGAGGAGAAACCACTGAAATTCAGACTGGAGGGCACTGGGATGGACGGGTGCAGCTTCTGCTGGGGTCATGTTTCTGCTGCTGTGGTGTTTCTGGGTAAACTGGGGCTCTGCATTGCCAGCTCCTGCAGGCTTTCCCAGGAAAATGGACCTGAAAACTGCTCATGTGGGATTTCTGCCTGTATTCCTTGTGCAGCATCCTGGCAGCATGGAGGTGGCTCTCCAGGTGGTCCTACTGCCAGCTCTGGGGAGAGGGTCAATGTTGGCTCATGTCTGTTGTGGGTCCTGCCTGGTACCAGCATGTGTCTAGGAAATATATGATTCTTAAATCACATTAATTAATCACATTAATTAGTGATTCTTAAATCACATTCAGCCCATCCCCAGGGCTGAAGCAGGTCAGGCTTTTGTAAGGTCATGATTGATGTGTCCATAGAGCTTATTCTTGGCACAGGGCCAGCTCTGGCTATGGAGAGCCCCAGAAGGATGGGGACCCTGCTGGAGGATGTGTGAAGAAGCCACACGAGCAGGCCATGACAGAGGAGAATTGTTGAGGCAGGGAGGAAGATCATTGGGTCAGGCAAGAGTATAATCAGGGCAAGAGGGAGGAAGAGAATAGCTGGGGCAGGGAGGAGGAGGAGGATAATCAGGGTGGTTGCAGGGTTAAATAAGAGCTGTCAGTGATTTGAAAAGGGGGAAGAAAGAAAAAGAAAACCCGCTGAAGAGATACTCTCCTTTCTCACCCGGCTTGTAATCAGCCGCCCCCTCTGCCAGTGAGCAGCTGGCAGGCGGGCGGGTGAGGAGGGGGTGGCAAGAGGGGTCCAGCTGCTCCTCAGCCCGGCCTCAGCACCCCAAGAGTCCCCATAGCCTTGCCTCAGCTTGGGCTGCATGGCCAGGGGGGGACATGCCCATGTCATGGGTCCGTGACAGCCTGGGAGTCTGAGGTCTTGAAGAGCACTGCCAGGGGGAGGTGGGGTGAGGAAAAGGAGGAGGGGGACTTGTCTGAAATGCCAGGGATTCATCTCCCACTCCCCCTGCCCTCGCCATTCTGAAAGGAGCTGCTTGAGCTGTTGGCTCTGGATTAAATTAATTAGCAGAGTAGTGCTACGCCTGCTCGTGGGGCCGTGCTGCTCATGGGGCTCTGCTGCTCATGGGGCTGTGCTGCTGGGAGGAACCAGAAATCTGGCAGCTCTGTGTCAAGTAGTTGCCTGGCTCCTCAAAACCCCTTGCTCTAGCGCAAAATGAGCACATCAAAACCAAGGCTGAGCTGGGGGTCTTCAGCATCTCCTCCTGGAGAAGAGCTGGCTGCTTACCTCCAGGGCCAAACCTGTCTGCCTGGTACGTGGGACTGGTGTGATAGGGAAAGCAGCACTATGGTTTTCATGGTTTAGGGATGGCACCCTCTGCTCCTCATTGGGCCTCCTCATCTGTGGGCAAAGAGGGCCAGTCTGACACAGCCAGGCTGGCAGGTCAACGTGGTGGGGGGTGAGGACACATCCCTGCCCATGGTTGTCTTGTGTCTTCCAGGAGAGGAAGCTGTGTGCCCACCCCCGGATCGAGATCTACAAGCAGGACCGCATCTACTTCGTGTGTCCCCTTGCCCGCCAAGGAGACTTCTATGTGCCTGAAATGAAAGAGCTGGAGAGGAAGAGCAGGGCTGCTGCAGCTGTGGCCGAGGATGCCCAGACAGACATCACAGGTATCTGTGGCTTGCACACGGGCTCCATCTTCGATCAGCATCAGCCCTCACAGAGGTGGGGTCCTGGTGTCCCCTGTCCTGCTGCCTGCACTGTCAGAGAGGGACTGTGCCCACCTGGTGCCCAACCACCAACTCTCAGCACACCTTTTCCCCTCACCTTGCTCTGATCCCCAAGGATCTTGTCCCCAGGGTGTCATGCCATGCCTTGGGGAGCACCCAGGAGCCCCCGAACTTTTGAGACAAGGGCCAGGCTGCCACTGAGCCACTGGCCCACTGTTGTCAGTACAGAGCTGGATCTCACAGCTTTTAGTTGCAGCTGGGCTTGTTTTTCTCTTTGTCATACACATCTTCCTTGATCTCATCTTCATCTGTTACATATTGGGATTGCAAAGAGCTTAAATACCAGGTTGCTGTAGCTGGTGGTGGAGTTGCCTGAGAGCATCTGCTCAGCAAGATTTGTTGGAGCCTGGATGTATTCATACAGGAAGGGACCACAATGGCTGTAGGCGCAGAACAGCAGTGCTATAGTAACCCAAAATGCTAGTTGCCCACATGCTCCCGTGCCTGTGAGATGTGGGAGCCAGCTACCCAAGCTTTCCTGGTCTGGACAGCACACTCAAGCTGGCTGCTGGCAGGGGCAGCTGCCTCCCCCTGCCCCAGAGGTCTCCCATGCTTGTGTAATGGGCATGAAAAAACCATGAGGGCTGTGCTCGCCTCCCGGGCACTCGGGTCATTTGCTTTAACACATCTTCAGGTTTGGGTCGCTTTAATTCTTAATCACATAAAAGCAAACCTGGGAATTGCTTTCTGGGAGCTCTGTCCATTTAGTGCTGCAATGAAGAGTCTAATTGGAGCTGTTTGCCAGTGCTTCCAGGTCCCGTGTTTGCACGGTGCTCACTCGGCTCTTCTCCTCTTTGTCTGCCTTGTGTCAGGGTGGCTGCTGGGGGCACCAGCCCAGCTGAGCTAGAAGTGCCCCAAAGCCTACCTGCTCTGACATCTTCCTATGGTTGCCTCTTGGTTTTTGGTGAGGAATGGCAGGATCCATGGGAGCAAAAGCAGCTTGAGGGTGGTGCCTTCAAGTAGCTGCATGTGCTCCTTTCTGCCCTGCTCGGGGAGGAGCACAATACTGCAGCACAGCCAAGGATGCTCGGAGCAGCCACTGCCCTGTGCCCCTGCTGTCTCGGTGCTTTCCCTGGGATGCCACTGCCAGCATGCCCACAGTGGGGGAGTACCCTGCCCTGCTGGAAGAAAATGACGTTGAACTTTCTTTCAGAAAGCAAATGATGTTGGACTTTCTCACCCTGGGCCGAGCTATCCAGCAGCAGCCCTGGGCCAGCTCCTCCACCACCCCTCCCCTTCCAGGAATGTAGATGAGCTTTTGTCAGTGCAATCTGATGCAGTGCCATCTGCTGAGTCTGCAGAAAACCAACTTAAAATAATAATAACTGAGAGGTTGGCCCTGCTTGCGAGACTAAAGAGTTGGGCTTGGATGTTGCACTGTGATTGTCACTGCTGAGCACAGTGGCAGAATCACATCTGATGGGGTATCACATCCTTGCTCTGGCTGCTGGGGAGGACCAAGGATGTGGCAAGCCTCCGAGTGGCTTGTGCAGTTTCTGCCTGAGGGTTTTGGTGGTCCCAAGAAGATGACACCTTATGGATTGATACTGGTCCTCCTTTCCCAACAATTTTATATGCTGTGGTCTGTGTAACCACCTCTGAGTTGGGAAAAGAGAAACTTCTTTTCCCATCATTTTTATCCTTCTTCACTGGGCAGTCCCTCAAGAAGTAAGCTTCAGGTAGTCACAGCCCCTTCAACAGGCATGATGGACATGAGATCTTGATGACCCAGCAGATCCTGGAATGTCTGGGACAGTATTCAAGCTTTCCTCTGCCAGTTGGAGAGTGGGCACAGCAATATCCCCATCTGCCTGTCATCGCGATCCTCCCTCAACCCCAGTTGCATGGATTTAGGTTACACCTTGATCCTCCTCAGCTTTGAGGGGATGTTTCAAGTGGTCCTGCCCTGATGGAGGCTCAGACAGTGCTCCTGGGAGAGTGGGGGAGGACGGCAGTCCCTGATGGTCGCTGTCATCTCCTCCTGAGCTGCACAAATCCAGGTGTTGGGCTTTGATACCCTGTTGCCTCAATAGGTGAGTGGAGACTGGGAAGGTGCTGAGCCCCATTTCCTCTCCCAAAGGCAGCCAAGGGTGCTCTGTGCACAGATGCTTTGGGCTCTCACTCCTGATGTGGCAGCAGATGAAGCCCCCTCTTTCCCCATCCTAAAATACTGAGATAAGAGCATTGAGTGCGACTTCAGAGTGGGCATCATGTTTAGTAACACTCTGTGTGGACACAGCACCTCTCAGTCACAGCTCATGAAACTCCACACCAGCAGCTGGATTATGCTTTCCTTGAATTAAAGACTTGAGAAGTTCCAAGTGGAAGGTGTTGCCATTTCTCCTCACCTGTCATTGTGGCTGGTGCCAGACGGTACCAAGTGAATTGAAAGTGTAAGAAAAGCTTGGATTTGTTTTCTCGAGCCTCCTGACCTTGGAGCACATCTCTCCATTTAGCCTGTCACCTGCTGTCCTTGCTCCTGAGCTCACCTTGCAAGGTGCTGGGTGCCTGCGGCTGTGAGCGAAGCCAATGGCCACAAAGGCTGTGGGACATGATTCAGGGTCTCTGCTTTCTGCTGCTGCTCTGCACAGAGCAGGCTGCTGGCAGCTCTGCTGAGGACAGACACACTCATCACACAAGGAAGGGGCCGGGGGCTGTGGCTACCTCTGCACCAATTCCGTCCCTTCTTCGCCATCGTCAGGGTCATCGGAAAGACAGGAAGCATTTTAGGAAGGCGGCTGATGGGTCTCCAGGGGCCCAGTGTCAATCACGATTAGTTGTTTTGTGCTTAATTATTTTCTGGGGCTTTGGCATCAGCATGGCGCTCAGCGGGTCCTCGCTCCCGGCTCCCTCCCAGCGTCGCGCTCTGCAGTGTGACCCTGCTGCTGCGCATGGAAGGTGAAAGCAAACAAAAGCAGCCTCTCCACACGGGCTTGCTGGCATAAAAACAGATGGTTCCTGAGCACGTGGCTCTGCCCAGAGTCTCAGGTGCTCGTTTTCCTGGAGCAGAGTCTGTCCCACAGCATTTAGGTACAACTGATGGCATCATGCGCTGAGCCCCAGTGCCACAGAGGGGCAGCTTTCCTGATGTGTTTTGCCTCATCCCTGCTTGCTTCCATCCTCCAAAGAGCCCTGCCTGTTTCTGCATCCTTCTACATCCTGGGAAGGGCCCTGGCCCCTCTCCTGGTGGCTTGTGTATAATCTTCAGCAAGCACAGAGGAGCTGTGCCCCCTGGCAGCACTCTGTATTTAGAGGCAATGAATATTTGATGGAACAAGGGGAAGGAAAGGGCCTGGGAGCACCAGGAGTGGAACACTGCTCGGGCATCAGTGTGGCACAGGGGTGATGCAGGAGGAGAGCCCACTCTCATTCTGGATTTGGGAATGCCAGTACCTGTTATGGCATAGGGCTGAACTGTCTGGGGGAACCAGCTCCCCACTAGGCTCATTGGCAGTGTGGGGTGAGTGGTTCCCATTGCACCCATCCCTGGCTAGTCTCTTGGAGCCTGCTGCTTGCTATCTCTTCTTCCTAGGTGGCCCTGGCCTTTGGAGGACTCCTCAACACCCTGGCATGGCTTCACCCCAGGCTGTGCCTCTGTTTCCCAAAGGCAAACTTCCTGGGTTCCGTGTTCCTACTGAGTGAAAGTGCAGTGGGATGGCTATACCATCCTTGGGGAAGCAAGGTCAAAGGCAAGTTTCAACAGGATGGCTGTTATCTTGTTATGTGCCAGAGGGAAAAGCTATACTGGATCAATGGGTGTTGGACTGGTTCCTGGTGTAGGGACCAGCCTTGGGCAGGTGGATGCAAGGAATGGGCAGTGGTTCATGGGACGACCAAACAAGGTGTGTGGAGAAGGATGGACAAATGGGTTTAACACCTGCTGGAAGCCTATGCCTGTGAGATGAGAGCTGAATCCCTGCTTGGCTGTCCAACAGGGCTTTGGTCACCCTCTTGGAGCCCCTTGCCCTACCTTCCTGGCCTCCCTGGGCTGTGTTAGGACAGCTGGGTGTTCCTGCCACATTCCCTGTCAGAGATGACCCCACATGGCCCCTGGCAGCACCAGCTCTGCCCACCCCAGACATTTATCCTGGCCAGGCTGTGTGGCCATGCCAGAGCTGGCCTTTTCCTGTGCCGAGGAGAGCAAGGCTGCCAAAATGGGCAAATTTGCCAGCTGAGGCTGCTCGAACATCATCAGAAGTGACAGAGCAGTGACAAAGTGCCTGGCTGAAGGGAAACAGGACTCAATTTATTGTCGCCCTTGGAGTGAGGGAAAGGAAGGTGGCTAGGAGAGTGAGGCTGCAGTGCTTTCCCACGGTGGTGGCTTGGAGCAGTGTGTAGGTCAGCTTCATCCCTGTCTTTTTCTTCCTGAACTGCTGCTCCTCTCCTCGGGAGCTTCTTTGCTTTGTGTCATGGGGTTACATGACAGCTTCTGAGCTGAAATGGCCCCTGGGGTGCCAAGGGAGGGGTGATGAGCAGGCAGGGCACTGCTTGGGGGCTTGGTGTCACTCCTGTCCTAGGTCTTAGAGGGACACAAGATGACCACGAGTGATGTGAGCTGTCATGAATCCACGGTGGGAACGTGTCTATGTCACCTCAGGCCACCAATTTGGCCAAATCAGATTATTTATTTTTTTGAGATGCTCACTAAAGACCTCACAAACCCTTAGTTGTCTTCAAGACTCAGTCTGCACCCCTTCATCAACCACAGCTCTCTGTCTTCCCAGAGGCTCCCCGCTAACCCACTGCCCTGCCAAGGTCCTGTCAGGTGGGACAGCATCTCCCACCCTTCTGCCTCCCACTCAGTGGCTGCTGTCCCCTTCAGCGAACGCCTTGCTGCAGTGTGCAGAACATCCTTTTTAACTTAGAGTAAATGTAGTTTCCATGTCGAGGTGCTCCCTGATGCTGCAGGAAGGGCAGTGCATGTTAGTGGGCAGTAGTTCTTTCCTCCTTTCCATGAGAGGGGTCACCTGGCATCGCCTGGGGGATGGCCAAGGGCTCATCTTGTGCCAGCTGCCGAAAGGGTTGCCAGGGTGAGAGGGTGGGGGCTCAGGTTCCTTTCCAGGATGAAGCCAATATGCCATCCAGGTGGGATGAAACAGTGGGTGCACCGTGTCTGCAGATCTTTTCTGGCTACCCCTCATCCTGCTACCACTGCTCGGTCCTCTCGGAACAGCCGTCACTCAGCCGGCAGGACCGTGGGATGATGCTGCTCAGGAGGCAGAGGACTGCCATTTACAAGCAGTTCTGCTGGCAGCTGCCCAGGCCGGGAAGAAAAACAGCACAGAAAAAGGATTTAAGGATGTTGGGAAGGAAAGTTCCCTCCTTGGTGGGTCTCCTTCAGGAGATCAGTGGCTGCCACACAGCTGGAGGAGAGCAAGCAGCCCAGCCTTGGGCACCGTGGCTGCAGGAGCTGTTGGAGGTTGGAAATGCCTGTGAAAGCCCAAGGCAGCGCCATGCCAGCAGCTGAGGATGGGAGGATGGAGCTGCACCAGCAGGAGACAGTGTGGGGAAGAGGGCTCTCCCACCTAGGAGGGTGATGACTGCAGAGAGGCTCCCATTTGTCACTTCCCAGCCTTGTTGGTGGCAAGCCCCAGTGCTCCACGAGTGCTGCTGCTGAGTGGGGCTCCTCCAGGTTTCCCTCCTGGTGTGGGGCATGATCCTCAGCAGGGGCATCCAGCCCAGCATGGATGGAGGTGCTGGGAAATGACAGAGCCTAGTACTCACTTCCCACTGACACAAGGCAGGCAGGGAGATGGAGCAGAGAGGGCCATGATGGAAGGGCCAACCCAGTGTTTGCTGATGTATCATAATTAACAAGGTGGATCTGTGATGTCATAATTAACCATGTGAATCTGTGATGTCATAATTAACAATGATTAATGTTTAACAGGAGGGTTTTGTCTCCTGGCTGGTTGCTCTGGCAACAGCACCGAGCTGCTGGTCTCAATCTGACACGTTCCTCTCCTTGTCGGCTCCTTAATTGTGTTGTCGATCGAGCTAATGAGGCAGGGATCTGGGGAGGGGGTGGTGGGCAGAGGGGTCCACCCAGGCAGGCAGGGGCAGTCTCTGGGGGCTTGGTCATGAGATGGGATGTGGCTGGCAGCCAGGGCATGGTGGAGAAGCACAGAGTGAGCTGGATAGTCTCCCCCTATCCTCTGGCACCCCAAGACCTGTCTGCTGCTGCCCTGCCTATCTTCACAATGCTGCCAGAGCTGTCAGCTATGGGGGAGCCACGGAGGGAGCAGGAGCAGTCTGTCAGGTGCTGAAGGCACCAGGATGCCCTGTCATGAGGCTGGACATACACACCTGCCTCTGACAGCAGCACATCTGAGGATTTGCCCTTGTGCCATCATCCCCTTGGGTGCTTAAACAATGCTGCAGCTCCCCTTCACCCTCACAGCACGGTGTCCTTCCTGCTCCTTGTCTCATTCCTGGTGCCATGCCAGACGCAGGCATGCATTCTCCCTAAGGGAGGGCTTGCCAGGTCCTTGGTGTGTGCACGGAGAGCAGCTGTGGGGCCAGGATGTGGCCAGGAGGTCAGGGCATGGCTGGAAGCTGCTGGTTGGTTGTGCTGACTTGCGGGTTCCCAGTTTCAGGGAGCTGTTTGAGGTCAGCTCATTCTTGGCCTGGTCATGTCTCAAAGGCGTAGGAGGTGACAAGAGGTAGGAGCTGGTCTCCACTGTGGCCTGAGACCTCTGAGGCATCTGGCGGCTTTGAAGGCTGTGTCACCCCATCCCCATTGCCTCCTTCCCACAGCATTCACTCCTTCCCCTTCTCTCTCCATCCCAGGGGTCGACACCATGAGTGAGACAAGCTCTGTCAGCATGGAGGCCACAACTGACAGCAGAGACACCTCGGTGGCCACCTCCATCCTGCTGCCCTTCCCAGCCAGCCGTGGCCGGGAGGAGGCAGACAACCGCAGCGAGCACAGCTACAGCGAGTCGGGAGCCAGTGGCTCCTCCTTCGAGGAGCTGGACCTGGAGGTCGCTGGGGACGGGGAGGGAGCTCCTGGCCTGCTGCCTGATGTGGGCTATGCAGGCAACCAGGAGGTCACCGACAAGTGGACCAAGGAGCCCATTGCTGCTGAGAGAGGAGAGGAGTGAACAGAGACCTGTCTGCCTCACCTCCCACCGGGGTTTGAGTTACTGGGAACCAGTTGCCTTTCCCACCTCCTTCCTCTCCAGCCAAGAGATTTTGGTCGCTGATTCCCCCTGGGACCTACTCCCCCTCTTTGCTGAAAGGGTGTTTGACCATTTTGGGTGCCGGGAGGTGGGGGGACTTCTGTGGTGCTTGGTGGCGCAGGGTAGGTGCAGGCTGGGGGGACAGCAAAATGCATTTGCCGTTTGTGTGTGTCCAGGCACGTCGCAGATTCCTCGCAGGTGTCTCGGGGATGGTGGTGGATGGCAGAGATGTCCCCCCTCGTCTCTGCCAGTGCTCCTCTCACCCACAGCTTCTGTCTGCCACACCACCATGTTTTCTAGCACCAAAGAGCCGTGAGTTGGGTCGGTTGGGTTTGTTCCCCTCTTCTCTTCCCCTTGCTGAGCAATGGAAACATCGTGTGTAAACGTGGTCCTCCTGGCACTGCCACGGGCGCTTTGGGGTCTGTAATAAAGTGGATGCTTTTCCTCACTGCTGGCTGGTGCATTGCTGACTTGTCCTTTGGCTGATCACACCATCCTGCCCTGTGGTGGGGAGTGGGCTGTGGATGGGAGCTGCCCCCATGGCCCCCAGCTGAGCCAAGGAGCTGCCCAGGGGCTCTGCATCCCTGCTGCTGATGCTTTCTCCCTGCCTGGGCAACCCAGCAGGGCACGGGGTCTGTCCCCAGCTTGTCCAAGTTGCGGGGGAAGCAGGGAAGGAGGGGTCCCAGCTGCTGTGCTGAGCTGGGCAGGGCTGGAGGGAGGTGGTATGCCCGCTCCTCCTGGAAACCTGCAGAGAGCAAAACCAGTAAAGCCACGTCTTTGGGCTGCTGCTGGCCCCTCTGCTGTGGCAGGGGACACCAGCCTGCCTGCACTGTGCCTCCCTGATACCTGTCTGTCCTGCTGTTGTGGAATGCAGGCAGGGAGGGCTGCCTGTGCTGGTCCCAGTTCCCTGTCCCTCAGTTTGGGACAAGGGAGCAGCCTGGACATCATGGCCACAGTGCCATGGGGCAATGCCAAGTGCCAGAGCATCTGCTGAGTGCCCTTGGTACCTCCAGCAGCCCAGGGATTGTTTCCTGGTGGTCAGATGTGGCAGCCCAAAACTGGGACTTGGGGTGGGGTTGCCAGGGGTTGGGGAGGTCTGACTCTTTCTCCATGGTGGGAATGTGTCCTCCCTGGCTTGGAAAGGTCATGATTAGTCCTCAGCCAGTGATTGACATGAGATTGTTCATAAATATTTTGTGCTCTGAGTGATAAAATATTAAACTCCTCCAGCCCACATGGAAAAATATTGCTCTTCCCGGTGTTTATCTTTGTTGCTGGTTATTACAAAACTGCCAAGCCCCCTGAAATATTTATGCTTGGCTGAGGCTCCCAGGGGGTTGAAGCCAGGCAGTAGATAATAATGGTGCTCGTCCCCTAACCCCACTGAAGATGGGGACCAGGGGGGCTTTGCCATCATTCTCCTGCCGTCTGCAGCACTGGAGCAGCAGCTGGGACCATGCAGCCAGTGCCGAGGTGTGTGTGAGGCTAGAGCCAGGTCCCCATCTGGAAGCAGGACCAGCAGTGCCAGCATCCCTTGGCACAACACATCTCCAGTCCTCTGCAGTTCTCTGTCCACCCCAGCCCACAGTGGCAAGGTCCCCCAGCCCAGGCACCCTCCTCTCCCCAGTGTCCCACTCTGTGCCAAGTGTTGAAAGGAGGTGGGCCAGTGGGGTCTGGGGTCCTGCTGCTGTGGGACTCCTGCGGGGACCTTGCTATGGAAGTTTGGAGTTATCCCTCCCCAAACCAGGATTGCCGGGGGGAAGGAGTCCAGCAGAGTGCATCTGACTCACTGCAGTGCCCTTAACCCGCAGCCTGCAAGTGCAGCAGCTGGCAAGGGAGACACTGAGGAGCACGGTAGTGAGGTGGTTACTCGGGGTGGTGCCCCAGAAGCACCCCTGTCCCCTGTGTCATCCCCTGTCCCCTGTGTCATCCCCTGTCCCGTTCTACTCTCTGAGTGACGGAGCTCTGGGGATGAAGCAAGGCAGGATCCTGGACAGGCAAACAGCTCTAGAAAGAGTTTGGGCAAATGGTGGAGATCTGGAACACAACCCTGGCAGTGCCTCCGTTTTTGTATGGTCCAAAGCCTTCCCCAGCTTGGTGCTTGAGCTGACGGTGAGTGCTGGGGGCTGCGTGGAGTGCAGGCAGGCAGTGGGGTGATGCTGGGCACCTGGACTCCTCCCAAGGATTTGGGGAGAGGGGGGGCAGGCCAGGCAAAGGGGAAACAAACCCTGGGGCATCAGCTTGTGGCTGTGGAGCTTGAGCTGGAGCTGGGACCCCTGTCATGGGGCTGGGAATGAGCTGGGGGCTCTAGGGCCAGGGGAGCAGGTCCTGCCTGCTCTGTCTGTGTCCTGCCTCTGCCCAGCCTAGATCTGGCCATTCCTTGCCTGCATCTAGCCATGCCTTGCCTGTTTCTTGCCTGGATCTGGCTGTGTCCTGCCTTCTCTGGCCATGTCCTGCTTGTGTCCTGCCTGTGCTCTGCCTCAGTCTGGCCTGCTCTTGCCTGTATCTGGCTGTGTCTTGCATGTGTTCTGCCTTCTCTGTCCATGTCCTGCCCGTGTTCTGCCCGTTCCCTGCCTGGACCCGGCCATCTGCCCCCGACTTTGCCCCAATCCCGGCGGTGCCCTGCCCGGCTCAGCCGGTGCCGGAGCGAGCGGGGGGCAGTCGGGGCGGCCCCGGGGGTGCCGCTGCCCGCCGGACCGGGGCTGGACCGGGGCGGGGGCCGGGGCCGGGCCGGGCGGGGGGCGGAGCGGCTCCGCTCTGCTGGGGCTGGCGGAGTGTCAGAGGCGGTGGCGGGAGGCGGTGGCAGCCGCAGCTCCGAGACAGCCGCGGCACCGGCACCGGCACCGGCTCCCGGCACAGTCCGCCGGGCCCAGGTAAGGGCTGCGGTCCCACCCCGGCGCTCCCATAGCCGTCACCTCGGTTCGCGCCGTGCCCCGGCGCCGCTTCGCCATCTCCAGAGCCCCGGTGCCGGCTGACGAGCGGCACGGAGACCGGCGATCCCCCGCTGCCGTCGGGGCCGCGCCACGGCGGGGCTCGGCGAGCGGTGCCCGGTGCCGGGGCCCCCGGAGCTGCGGGACGAGAGCAGAGCACGGGCACGGGCACCGAGGGGCCGGGGATGCAAACGGTCAGGGTGGAACCGGGACTGCTCCCGCCGCTCCCCCTTGCCCGGCGCAAGACGCGGGGCTCCGGGAGAACGGCTTGCGGGTGCTCGACTCCCCGGTGCCCCGGTAACCCCGAGCCCCGCAGTGGGCACTCAGCGGGACCCGCCGCCGCAGCCGCCGGCCGGGGCTGCCCGCGACACCGGGGCTGGCAAGCGGGGTCACCGCCCGGCCCGGCGGAGAAAGACCCCCGCCGTTGCTGTTCCCCCCGGTCTCCTGTCCGTCTGTCCGGGCCGGGGCAGCCGGGGCTTTGCGGGGCTGTGAGTGCCGGGGCAGCCGCATCTCGGGGCGCGCTCGGGACGGGATGTGCGGCGGCCGCGGGGGCGCCGGGGGAGAGCCCCGGGGAGGTGCCTCGGCCCCGCGGGGCACCGGGGCTGGCAGCCCTCGTGCAGGGGAGAGGTGGGGGCTCCTGGCACAGCTCGATGGCGGTGGGACCTCTGGGACTTCCGCGGGAGGTGACGCTGCCCCTGCCCCCCCGCAGCACTGCCGCTCTCGCACACGCCCCAGGTGTCCCACAGCCCCAGGGGTGCTGGGGTCGGAGGGGTCAGGGCTCCTGGCAGGGGATGGAAAGTGCTCAGGGCACGGAGGAGACACGGCCCCTTCTCACCCACCCCACTCGCCATGCGTTCGGGCAGGGAGGCTGCCCGCAGTGACCGTCGGGCTGGACTCGGTTCTGCCCTACCCGGTGCTTCACTTCCCCAGATGTTCTCCAGAGGTTCCGGCGGGCTGTCATCCCCCCAGCACTAAGCCAGTTCAGCTGAGCAGCTGCGGGAATGACGGCAGCCCTGCTCACTGTCCATCGTGTCTTGCTGCCGGCTGGGTCATGGTTTGCCCTTCAGAGGAGCTTGGCCTGAAGGTGCCTTTCATCTGGTGGGTCCTGTCAGTTGCCCCAAGAGAGCTGGACCGCAGGAACCCGGGTTCCCAGTGCCACTGGACCCCTGTGCCAGCCTCAGCCTGCCACTGATGGGCTCCATCAATAATCCGTGTGCCTGTGGCCTCTTTCCTGCTTGCAGAAACCCCGGGACACTTAGAAGCATTTATTCCTGATATAAGGCAGGGACCCTTCGTTCTCATCTCCAAACTCCTTCACACTGCAGGGGTCAAGTAGGAGATGCCCTGAGACAGATGGGGACTCAACAGCAGCAGACAGCACCTGAGAATAGGCAGTTAGGGGCATAGAGGAGGAGGAGGAGGTCTGCATGTGTCACTGCACCCCATCCCATTACGCTCTGTGCCACACTGCTGCCCACATCCCCCTGGGCATCACCACCAGCTCCAGCTGCTTGCTGGAGGGGTCATCCAACACACTCGTCACCTGTCTGGGAGCAGCATGGGGGCATCAAGGAGTCCCCTGCTCCTGCTCGGGGAGAGCAGCCTCAATACTGGCTGCAGGGAGCTACAGGGGGGGGGCAGCACTCCCTGGCATCCCCCTTCCACCTCGTGTGCCCCCAAAAGCACTGCTGGGCTGTGGGAGAGCCCTGGTCCTGCCATGGCATTGGCAGCTTCCCATTCCAGAGCAGCCTGAGGCTTCTGGGCTGCCAAGGGGTCTCCTTCTCCTGTGGCCCCCGAAATGCCAGCCCCGTGGGATTTCAGCAGTCAGCTTCAAATGGGAAACAAATCTCTCCCGTGATTTGGGAAAAGACAACCAATCTCTGAGGGGACTGCATCTCCTGCCAAAACAAGGCCTGCCTGCTGCAAAAGCCTTTGATTCCCCCGCGCCTCCGTGCTTTCTGCAGAGGGAGTCAGCAAACCTGGCTCTTACTTTTACTGAAATCTCTGAATTTAGTATACAGGGAAGGAAGGGGCGGTGGTGAGAGAACAGACTCTCAAGCACCACGACTGCCAGAGCCCTGTGAGTTGCTGCATGAAGGTGAAGCCAGTGGCAAGTCCCTGCTCCAGCCCAGTGCCATGGACAGCCCTAGGGGCAGCAGCAGGGTGGGTGGGCTCCATGCCTATGGGGCGGGGATTAAAATACTAGGGGTGCTGGGGGCACGGTGGGCTCGTGGCTGGCTGCTTTTGGCAGTGCTCTTGGCAGGAGGTTGGGACCTGTCAGCACCCCTGTTGCTGCTGTGTGGGTTGGGGGCTCAGATTGGAGCCGGCCTTGGCTCTGTCTGCCCTGCACAGGCTCCCTATGCCAGGTGACATCCATGGCTCTTTCCCCCTCCATGTCCCCCTGAAGGCTGTTCTGCCCGGTGCTATCAGAGGGGCCAGCTCTGTGCCCACCCCTATGCCAGTGTGTCCCTGGGAGTGTTGTGGGGAGAGCGGTCCCTGTGCCACTCCTTGTCCCCTGGGGTCTCTCTCTTGTGTGTCCTGGGGGTTCTGGGTCACTGTGGGAGCTATTGCATCTGCTCATCTTGGCTTTCTGCAGGGGATTTCTTCCTAAGGGCATCCCAGGCGGGGGGCACAGGCAGGCTCATGCCCTTGCTCTCCCGTGCAGCACTGACTCTGCCCCTGCCCCTGTCTTGCCTTGCATCCTGCAAACCCAGCGGCTTTTCCCTTTGCTTTTCCAGGTGCCGAGGGCTCTGCTGGTGTGGCACGACCTCTGTCCCACCGACACCACGCTGTGCCACCCCCCACCACCCAATGCCTGGGGACTGCCTGCCCTCGCCTTGACGGGTGGCAGCGGGTGACACGGGGTGGTGTGGGTCCCCCGGGCAGCACCAGCACACCCCATGGCGGTCCCCTTGGCTGCCTGGCTGGGGCTGATGCACCTGGCCACCTGTCTGGCTGCTGGGCACGGCATGGCCGGCAAGAAGGAGATCAGCATGGATGGGGACCTGGTGATTGGGGGCCTTTTCCCTGTCCACGAGAAAGGAGTGGGGAGTGAAGACTGCGGCAAGATCAACGAGCACCGCGGCATCCAGCGCCTGGAGGCCATGCTCTTCGCCCTGGACGAGATCAACAAGGACGGGAGCATCCTGCCGGGGGTGAAGCTGGGTGCTCACATCCTCGACACCTGCTCCAAGGACACCTATGCCCTAGAGCAGTCCCTTGACTTTGTCCGTGCCTCCCTCACCAGGGTGGATGGCTCCGAGCACATCTGCCCTGATGGCTCCTACGCTGTCCACGATGATGTTCCCACTGCCATCACCGGCGTCATTGGGGGCTCCTACAGTGACGTTTCCATCCAGGTACTGCCCAGGCAAGAGGGGCTCAGATGGGGCTGGGGTTTGGCAGAAATGGGGGAGAGGGGTAAGACCTCGGCAGCAGTGCAGTGATGCTGCTGCCAGTGAGGCACAGGGAAGCTCTCTCATCCCTCATGGTGATGGTCTGCCCCTTTCTCCAGTGGGGAGGGAATGTCAGCCAGGCACCCAAGAAAGCCATCTCTCTGTGATTATGGGGTGTGTGCCCAGGGTTCCCTTGGGGGCTGTGAGAAGCCCCAGCACACCATAAACCACAGGAGTAAAGACGGTGGATCTGCCCCACATGGGGACAGGTGTTTATTCCTCTCCTGGGGTTGAGGTGACAAGCGCAGCTCCTCAGGCCAGCTCACGTCTACACGGTGACAGGCAGAGCAGAGCTCACCAGTGTGAGGTGGCACTGTCCCCTTTGCCCCCTCAGACCCCAGCCTGTGAGGTGCTGCAAGGCACATGCACCTCTGAGGGGATCAGCTATAAGAGCTGCCTGGTGGGGGTAGGGTGGACTCGGGGCCAGTGCCCCTGTGTTCCCAGTGATCCCACAGGAACAGGCACCTCAAGCCTCATATCTTGGCTGTCACCCTGGGTGGGGTGCATCTCAGTCCCCAAAACCACAGCTCTGTGGACCCAGGGGCCAGTTTCAGTGGGGAGAAGAGCATTCCCTGAGGATGTAGGCAGCCAGCAGGACCAGCTGAGTCACGGGGGTGGCTGGTGGGCCACACACTTGCTGAGATTTAATGAGTCCCCAGCGTGTGTCAGACTGTGTTGGGACCTCCCCGGGGTCCCAACATCCCCCAGCTGTGGGGTGGAAGAAGCTGGGACTGTGTGATGGCAGCAGCATCCCAGTCCAGCACTTGTCCCTTCCCTTTCTGGGATCCCAGCGTGTCCCCATGTCCCAACCCTGGGCAGGCAGGTGTCAGCAGGGGCAGAATGTGGGCCAGCTGGGGAGCACAAGGGGCACTGGTGGGGCATGGCAGGCTGGCAGCCCGCATGACAGTGAGGACAGCACTGTGCTCAGGGACATTCTTGCCATCAGGGGACTTGGTCGCCGAGATCATTTGTCCACGTTAATTAAGCCATGTCTCCTGCCTGGGGAGCAGTGAGATGTGGACAGGCTTGTCAGCCCCGCCAGCACACCCAAGCCCCGCTTCCTGCCCCCAGAGCCTGGGTTTTAACAGCCTCATTAGTGGGGCTTTTTTCCCCTTTGAAGATAACGAGGGCTTCTGCTGAGTGGCTGGAAGATGCCAGTCCTGCTGGAGCTCCCCGTGCCAGATGCGCAGGCGCTGGTCCTCTGACCCAGCTCTGCAGCATCCTCCAGCCTGCGGGGCGACTCTGCCCAGCTTCCAGCCCCCAGAATCCTTCACCCTGTGCTGTGGAGCTGCCAGCCATCCTGGCTTTCTCCTTGCCTTCAAGCATCTCCCACAGGTCACCTATGGCGGATTTGCTGCTTTTGTCCCCTCCCCAGCCCCAAATTTTGGAGGGGAGTGCTTGAAATACTAAAAATAAATTAAAAAAAAAAAGAAATTAGCATATCTGAGGGCTCAGGCACTCTGTGAATGTGCTGTCTGTTCTTCTCTGGTCCCTCTAACAGATCAGATCAGAATGTTCTGGGTCAGGATGGAATGCTCATGAACCCCATGCTTGGGAGCACTGTGCAACGCAGGGTATTGTGTGGGGGTCCCCTAATAAGAAAGTCTCTTGCTGGGCCATCTCTTCAGGCACTCACCTCTCCTCCTCCCTGCAGGTGGCCAACCTGCTACGGCTCTTCCAGATCCCACAGATCAGCTATGCCTCCACCAGTGCCAAGCTCAGTGACAAGTCCCGCTATGACTACTTCGCCCGCACTGTCCCACCAGACTTCTACCAAGCCAAAGCCATGGCGGAGATCCTCCGCTTCTTCAACTGGACCTACGTCTCCACTGTGGCCTCGGAGGGTGACTATGGGGAGACAGGGATCGAGGCCTTTGAGCAAGAAGCCCGCATGCGCAACATCTGCATCGCCACATCAGAGAAGGTGGGGCGCTCCATGAACAAGAAGACCTACGATGGGGTGGTCCGGGCTCTGCTGCAGAAGCCCAACGCCAGAGTGGTCGTGCTATTCACCCGAAGTGAAGATGCTCGGGAGCTGCTGGCGGCTGCCCAGAGAGCCAATGTGTCCTTCATGTGGGTGGCCAGTGACGGGTGGGGAGCCCTGGAGAGTGTGGTGGCCGGCAGCGAAGCAGTGGCAGAGGGAGCCATCACCATTGAGCTGGCAGCCTACCCCATTAAGGAGTTTGCTTCCTACTTCCGTAACCTCCACCCCTACAATAACAGCCGAAATCCCTGGTTTCGGGAGTTTTGGGAGCAGAAGTTTAGATGCAGCTTCCACACACAGGACTGTAGCCGTTATTCCCTCAAGACGGGCAAGTTTGAGCCAGAGTCCAAGATCACATTCGTGGTCAATGCAGTTTATGCCATGGCTCACTCTCTCCACAACATGCACCGGACATTGTGCCCCAACTCCACCAAGCTCTGTGATGCCATGAAGCCTGTCAATGGCAAGAGGTTTTACAAGGACTTTATACTCAATGTTAATTTTGATGGTGAGTCCAAAATGGAGGTAGGGTTTTGCTGACAAGCTGGAAAGGGATGGGTGGAGGAGAGGAAAGAAGGAGGCCCAAATTTGACCCAAGACCCTCCAATTCCTCCAGCCTGCCCGCACCCAGGGCTGTGATTGCCCTGAGGTGCCAACACACCCCCATCTTTCTTGGGAGGCAATCTAGGCCTTCTGTCCCCAGTGGAAAAGTGGAGAAGCTGGTCAGCAACTCCATCCTGATACAGCCAGGTGGGACCAGCCCCACAAGGGACCTTGAGAACATGGGTCCTTGCAAGTGTCATGATTTATTCACATTTCAGGGATACCCTTGATCAGGGACACCCTTGATCAGGGACCTATGTGGTTTGGGGTGAATTAGAAGTATATCCTTTGTGACTGGAGCTGAGCTTGACTACCAGATGTCACTGAAAGCCATGGGGACTGCACAATCCCCCTCTGCCCCTGGGGCTGACAGGCTCTCAGGCAGGTGAGGAGGTAGATCTCCACCTTTGCTTTCCTGCTCTTAATGTGTGCATAGGCAGCAAGGATGGGAGTGAAGGCAAGGAAACAGGTTGGACATGGTGAGATGTGACCCTTTGGATGAGCCCTGCCTCCAGGCCTGGAGGGAGTGTTCTCCTGCCCCGAGGCAGTGACTGTCTACCCTTCTCCTCCCTGCAGCTCCGTTCAAGCCAGCAGACACGGAGAGCGTAGTTCGATTTGACCGCTACGGCGACGGGATTGGGCGCTACAACATCTTTAACTACCACTACGTGGACGGGCGGTATCGGTACCAGAAAGTGGGCTACTGGGCAGAGGGGCTCATCCTCGACACTGGCCTCATCCCCTGGGCTGAGACCTCCATTCCCGTGTCCCAGTGCAGTGACCCCTGCAAGAAGAATGAGATCAAGAGCATGCAGCCCGGAGACATTTGCTGCTGGATCTGCATCCCCTGCCAGCCCTACGAGTACCTGCTGGATGAGTTCACCTGCATGGACTGTGGTCTTGGTTACTGGCCCAATGAGACCCTGAACGGCTGCTATGAGCTGCCCCAAGAGTACATCCGCTGGCAGGATGTCTGGGCCATCGGTCCCGTCACTATATCTTGCCTGGGTTTTATCTCCACCCTCTTCGTTATTGGAGTCTTCGTAAAGAACAATGACACCCCCATCGTCAAGGCCTCTGGAAGAGAGCTGTGCTACATTCTCCTGACTGGGGTCCTCATGTGCTACAGCATGACCTTCATCTTCATTGCGAAGCCCTCCACCGGGGTGTGCACGCTGCGGCGCCTGGGGCTGGGCACGTCCTTCGCCGTCTGCTACTCGGCCCTCTTGACCAAGACGAATCGCATCGCCAGGATCTTCAGCGGGGTGAAGGAGGGCGTCCAGCGCCCCCGGTTCATAAGCCCAACGTCACAGGTGGTCATCTGCATGGCCCTCATCTCTTGCCAGCTGATCATCGTCATCATCTGGCTGCTGGTGGAGACCCCTGGCACAGGCAAGGAGACTGAGCCTGACAAGAGGTACATTGTCACCCTCAAGTGCAACAACCGTGACTCCAACATGCTCATTTCACTTACCTACAATGTCCTCTTGATTGTCCTCTGCACGGTCTACGCCTTCAAGACACGGAAATGTCCCGAAAACTTCAACGAGGCCAAGTTCATTGGGTTCACTATGTACACCACCTGCATCATCTGGCTGGCCTTCCTGCCCATCTTCTACGTGACCTCCAGCGACTACCGTGTAAGAGCCTGAGCTCTGAGGGGGCTCTGACAGGGCTGGATCTAAGTGGCTCCGGAGATTTGGGCCCTGCAGGGTTTGAGGTTAGGAGTTGCATGGGCCTGGGGGTGAGTCTTCATCCACACACCTGGTGATGGTCACCTCTGCACTGGGTGGACCAGGGCCAGGACCAGGTGAAGGGTCCTGAAGGGCTGTGGCTGACAGGGCAATGAGTCCTGGAGAGACAATCTGCCCCGCTCCCTCCCTTGCTAGGGTGAGGATGGGAAATGGCCCTGAGACCTCCAGAGACCCCCCACAGCCAGACCATAGAGGAATGATAGCCTTCCTTCAGTCTGGTGACACAAAAGCATGATACAGCCCCTGGCTCATCCAGACACCCCACCACAGGGCATGAATGCCAACCTGGAGCCTGGGTTGCTGAGCAGTACCAGGAGCTAAGGAGCATGGGGACGCATCCTGCAGCACCTCAAGCCCCCTGGCACAGACAACCAAACATATTCTTGATGGGTCTTGAGGAGCTGGTGGGGGCAGCTGCAGCTGGGGGCTTCCAGAGAGGACCTGCACCCGCAGAGGGGGAGGCAGTGGGGGAGTGCAGGCTCTGGGCCCTGGACAGTGCCACAAAGCAGCACTTGGGCAGGGCTGGGGTTACTGCTCTGGGTGCTCTACTTTGCAGGGGCAGCTTGTCCCCATCAGGGCAGTGTCCATCCTCTGCCCATGGGTCTCCTGTGGGACCACCCTGACAGATGGAGGTGGGGTGGGGTGGGATATCCCTGCAGGGTGCAGCCTGTGCCCAGTGGGGCTGGCCAGTGCCACAGTACAGGCTTCATCCTGCCCTGCTTGGGGCAGAGGGCTGATGGGTGGAGCACCTGATGCCCACCCCTGTCTCCAGGTCCAGACCACCACCATGTGCATCTCGGTGAGCCTCAGCGGCACCGTGGTCCTTGGCTGCCTCTTCACCCCCAAGCTCCACATCATACTCTTCCAGCCGCAGAAGAACGTGGCCAGTCATCGTGTGGGCACCGCTCGGTTCAGTGTGGCAGCACCCAGCTCCAGCCAGTCCCATGGTGAGCACAGTGGGGTTGGGGATGGGCTGGGGCACAGCACTCCTTTCCTGGTGAGGGGGTGTGTGGGCACCCCAGCGTGGGTTCCTGAAGAAAAGTGGGATGCGGGGTAAGCCACAGCAAGAAATGGTGGGGAATGGAAGATGTGGCGTCCCCAGTGGCTCTTCCCCATCCTCTGCCCAATGCCTTATCTCCCAAGACAGCACAGCTGTCAGAGGGGTACTGCTCCTGGGGGACCATCATTGCTCTGAGGGGACGGGGCCACTCTCCACCCCAACCCAGAGCATTCAGCTGCCCCCAGGTGCCTGTCACTACCCCAGGCACTCTCCACTTTAGCCCCAGGGAATATGGCCATCCTGGGCACCCTCCACCTCAGGTCCCCAGCTGCCGTGGGATGCTGGGGGGTGCTGGTGCCAGACCCAAACCCAGCCCTGACTGCTGCCTTCCTGTCCAGGCTCAGCCTCGCCGTACGTGCCCACCGTGTGCAATGGCCGCGAGGTGGTGGACTCCACAACATCATCCTTGTGAAGGATGGGGGGCCAGGCTGTGGTGCTGCCACACGGCACCCCCACTGCTTCCCCAGGGAGAACGGTGCCCACAGCATGGCCCGCTGAGGTGCCAGATAGAGCCGGGAGGCTCAGTCCCTGCCCCAGCACGAGCTACACATCCCACATGTCGGGTCATGGTACGTGTCAACCTTCCCTTGCACTGAGCCACGTTACATGTACCCTGCCCTCCACCCCCTGCACTGAACCGTGGCAAACATCCTCACTCCCTGAGCTGAGCCACAGTGCACATCCCCTGGCCCTTGCACTGAGCCATGGCACACGTCCCTCTGCATCACCTGCACTGAGCCATTGAGCACCCACAACCCCTGCACTGAGCCATGAATGTTCCCCCATCCCTTGCACTGAGCCGTAGTGCACATCGCACGGACCTCGCACTGAGCTGTGGCACAAATACCCTCTCCTTGTCCCTTGCTCTGAGCCCTGGTGCACACCTGCCACCACCTGCACCCAGCCCAGGGGCACATCCCCTGCCCCTTGCCCCCAGTCCCAACACACAACTCGACTCCCTCTCTGAGACACGTTCCAACTCCTGCTTTTTGCTTGCGCCAGTCCATGCTGCACCTCCTGCTCCCTCCCTGTGCTGGCACACATTGCCCTCACCCCATTCACCCACCTGGCTTTCCCAGCGCCATGCCTTTCCCATCATCCCCTGTGCCAAACCTCACCCTTTCCCTGGCGCTTTGCAGTTTCACCTTTTCCTCCTGGTTTTGGCCCCAGAGAGCCACTGAGTGTGGCTGAGCTGGGCCCAAGCCCCCCAGCATTGTTTCCCTCACTCTGTGTGGCGCTTCTCATCCCTTTGTGGAAGACAGGGCAGGAGCAGGGGTGGACAAATGCCTGCTGCCCCCAGCCCCTGCTGAGCCCTGGGGGGGGGCCATTGGAGGCTCAGGGCAAGTAATAGGACCAAGGTATTTGAGCCCAACCAAGTTTTTAAGAGTAGACTTTTTCTGTGAACAAGAGTGTGATTATTTTTTTTTTTTTTGTAATTTATGTAAATAAAGTGGTTTTGGTGTTTTTGTTTTTTTTTACAAAATGGACTGTTCCAGAGCTCAGGTACAGGCAAACCTGAGAGAAGGGGACAGACCCTCGCAGAGGGCAGAGCCACATCAAGACATGGGGGCAAACAGGATCAGGGGCCATGTGACACCCCACTCACATCTTGCCGTCCCCAATGTGGTGGCTGCACCAATGATGAGGGGCACAGCTCCAGGGACAGAATGAGTTGCTCCAGTGGCTCCAGAGCCAGGGGTCTAGGAGCTGCCAGGGGATTCAGGGCCAGAAGCTGTGGTCTTCTGCTTCAGGGGGATGATGCAGATGCAGTTTTTGGCCTCTTTGATTCTCCACCACCGTCCGAGCCTGTGGATGAGAGAGATGGGGGTGTGTCCCTCCAACAAGACCCAGAAGAGAGAGATGCTGCACCCCCAGGCAACACCAGGGAGAGGGACAGTACCGGTGCTCCTGCCCGATGCCAGCCACCAGGAAGTCACCAGTTGCTGAGAACTTGAGGCTGTTGACAAAACCCACCTGGAAGGGAGACAGAGCAGGGTGAAGGGACAGGGCAGGGTGAGGGGCTCCCACAGCTTCCTCCTGCTGCTCAGGAAGGTGAGACCCTGCTGAGAGACCCTCCAGCCCAGCTCCAGCATTCCCAACCTGCCCATCCATCCATACCAAGGGGATGTCCCAGAGGTGCTCCAGCTTCCGAAATCCCTCACCACTCTTCCAGAGCTTCACACTGCCGCTGTGGGATCCTGGGGCACAGAGAGGAGACTGTCATACACCCTGACCTGGGGATGGGAGCAGGACACATTTCCCCCACAGGCTGCCAAAAGTAGCTGCCACACACCTGTTGCCAGGAGGTCACTGTTGCGCAGGGCGGCCACTGCTGAGATCCAGTACGGCTGCTCCAGGCCCTGGCCATCCTGCACACCGTGCGCCTGCCGAGCCAGCGCCAGAGGCTTCTTCTTTGTCAGCCCCCACAGGGCTACAGACCTGCAGGGAATGTGAGGGATGAGAGGGATGAGGGGCACCCTGCCCACCCCAGGCACCGTCCCGGCCCTGTGCTCACCCGTCATCAGCACCAGACACCATGTGCTCCTCGTTGATGAGCTGGATACAGTCAATGGAACCCCTGTGAAGAGAAAAGGCAACTGCCAGCAATTACAAGTGTGCTTTGGGATCCTGCTTAGGGGACAAGGGCTCTCTAGAGCATCAGCATCTCTGGGTGCTTCTGGTGATGCCTGGCACCCACACACCACCTGCCCAAAGTCCCCTCTTGCACCCAGACTTACTGGTGCCCAGAAAACACGAGCTGAGACTCCTCGGGGATCTTCCAGAGGCGCACGGTGCCGTCCCGTCCCCCTGCAGTCACACAGCACTCCCGGCTCAGGCTGTCCAGCCCTGTGATGACATCCTGGTGCCCGAACCTGCAGGAGGTGACACAAAGCTGTGGCAAACAAGGCACTCTGCCCCCTTGGCTTCCCAGGGCTGCTGGTGAAGCCCTTGGCAGGGTCAGTGGGATTCCTCCAGGTCTTACAAGGTCTCCACATATGCGTTCTCTGCCACGTCCCAGACCTTGACACAGCGGTCATGGGAAGCACTGTACAGCTGGTGTGTGCCCTTTCGGAAGGACAGGCCCTGTGGACAGACAGACAGACGTGGACATCAGTGAGGGATGCCAAGGGGGAAAACAGCTGCCTGGCCCCACAGGCATTGTGCCCGAGCTCCCAACTCACTGAGACGGCATCGCGGTGCCCTGTGAAGATGTGCAGGCGCTTGCAGGTGGCTGCATCCCAGATCATGATCAGCTTGTTTTTGTCTCCTGTAGCCTGGCAGACAGCAGGGGATGCATGAGACCTGCACCTTGGAGACCCACAGCCCACCCCTGCCTCCACTCCCACTCCACGGGCTTTGGGTATCCCAGGGACCCATTCCTGACCCAGCAGGGGGTAGGGGCTGTTTTAACCCAGCAAGGCACACCTGGGCATGACAGTGTACCCCCAGGACCCTGGGAGAACACTCCCCATGGCCATGTCTCCACCCTGTCCCCATACCAGGTACTTGCCGTCCGACGAGATGGCCATGCAAAGGACCTGGGATGCGTGCCCCATGTGCCGCTCCTCCGTGCCCTTCTTCCCCCCAGGCACCACGCACAGCCTCTTCCCACTGTCCACCTCCCCTGCAGGAAAGGCATTGCAGTCACCCTCTGAGAGCTTCCCACCACTCCTGAAAGTGCCCTCTGGGAGCTTCCCACAGAGCCTGAAATCATGCACAATCCAAGAACACCCAAAGGCCAAGCCACCTCAGTGGGCACCTAGGTCCCTGCAGGGTCTGGGTTGGGGAACAGCCAGTCATAGCCCCAGGTGAACACTTGCATTTGATGAGGGAGCCGTCCTTGGACGCAGAAAAAATGAATCTGTTATCGGGAGAGATGACTAGGCAGGTAACAGGCAGCTGGTGTCCCCGCAGCACACGGATGCTGGCTGGATCTGGAGGCTGTACCTGCAGGAAGAATAGCATGTTGAGCTGGGCTGCCTCGGACCCTTCCCCAGGGTCCCTTGGGAAGGGCCGTGGGGTGCTGGCCGTGCCTGAATGTCCCCCAAAGCTGGCACTTGCAGTCTGGCACCCCCAGCACTGGGCACTTACATCTTTGGCGACCAGGCGCTGCAGCCGGCCCTTCTGCTCCAGCTGGGGAAGAAGCGGGAGGTTCAGCAGAGGCGGCCCCAGTCCCGGTCCCCCAGGAAGGGGACTGAGCCCACCACCGGGACTGGGACCGAGAGGCCGCGCCTGCTCCCCCGCTCACCACGTCCTCCTTCAGCCGGTCGCCGATGAGATCCGCCGCCTCGAGTTCCTCCTCCTCCTCTGCCCGCTCTTCCTCTGCGGCGGGACAGTGCATGAGCTCCGGGCTCAGCGCCCGGGGCCGCCCCGCAGGGACACCGGGGCCGGGCGAGACTCACCGAGCTGGCGGAGCTCCTCCAGGTACTGCTTGGCCAAGCGCAGCTTCTTCTCCTGCGGCGTCTCCTCCACCTCCTCCTCTGCCGCCGCCGCCTCTCGCCGCCGCCGCCCCAACAACGGGCTGCAGGGACACCCGTCCGTGAGCCTCAATACCGGCACTCCGCAGGTACCGGCGTCCCCCCCGATAAACAGGCATCCCCCGGTCCGGCAACTCGCTCCGATACAGGCACCTCCCGGTATCGGCATCCCACTACGGTACCGGTACTCCCCGGGCCCAGCCCTTACCTCTCTGTCTCGGAGTCGCTAGACACTTCTTCGTCGGCGGGCCGACTGGCCGTCGCCCGAGGTCTCCCATCGGCGCCCGGTGCCTGCAGAACCAAATGAGGCGATCGACGGGACGAGACGGGACGGGAACGGGCGCAGCGAAAGCGCCACGGCGGTGACCCCGCCGGGGTAGCCCTTCCTCGCCCCCTCTCTCCCTCCATCCCCGGTCCGGTCGGGTCCGGCTCTTACCGCCGGCCGCGGCCGCCGCCGTCCCGCCGCCCCGCGCGGGGCCTTGGCCCTCCTGCCGCCCGCCGCCGCCGCCATGCTGCCGCCGCACGTGGGCCCCCCCGCCGCCCGCCGGGCCTAGGCCGCGCCCCCGACCGCGCCTACTGGCTGCGAGCGGCAGGATCCCGCCTCCTATTGGCCCTGCGGCACCGCCTCCCGGTTCCGGAAGGGAGCCCTGCCTCGCCCCGTCCGGCGGCCGCGCTGCCACTCGGCTGTGACGTCACATAAACGCCCCGCCCCGGCCATCGCCCCCTCCAGTGTTGGCCACGCCCCCTGCCGCTGGCCCCGCCCCTCCGGTCCCGGTGCCCCTGCTGGCCGGGGGGCTCCTGCTGCCGGGACTGGCCACCCCTGCCGGGGACCCGCACCCCGGGACCGGTTGTCAGAGCCCTAGGGCCCCCAGCATTGTCTCCTCTGCTCCTCACGGCCCTTACGGTCCAGTCCTTCAGCTGGCTGCTCCCCATGGTGACAGTTGCTGCTTCCCGAATCATGACCAACTCGTTCTGCCCCTCAGGGACCCTTAGCCAGCCCCCACTGCCGGGCATGGCCTCTGATCCCTCCTCCTTTGTGGAGTTCTTGGGACCCGTCCTTGCCTATGCTGGGGTAGTGTCTCTGTGTCTGGGACAAGGGATGCTCTAAAGAGCTAAAACCTACTTTTGTGCAGAAATTGTATTTAGCACAAACAATTTCTTTTCTCTTTGGCACAGGGGGAGTCAGGGAAAGACAGTGGGAACGCCCTGCATTGGTCTCTGTAAGGCAACAGGCTTAGGGAAAGCCTGTCCCAGCCCGTGCAGGAGGATGCACCAACTGGGGAGTGATGCTGCCCCCAGGCTCAGCACCCCAGGGCATGACAAGAGGAGTCACCCTCTCTGGCTGGAAGCCTTCTGGGCTACAAAGTTTTGGTCTGGGTAGCCCCAGATGGCTGTGGAGTCGTCACGCAGTCTGTGAGGCTGCAGGAACCCATGCCGGGGCAGTGCAGAGGGAGCTGGGTGGACAAGGAACACACATCCCCATCCATCTGGGCAGCAGGAGAAGAAAGGCAGCTGTGGTCATGGAGGGTAGCTCTCCTTAGGAACTGAGTAAGCTAGACTTCACGGGGACACATCTGAAGGGTCCAAACTTCACTGCCCAAAGGGCCGACCAGGTTGGGAATCCCTCCTTGGCTTCACTCGTGTCCTGGTCGCGCAGGTGAACGAGCAGCGGCAGCAGGCTGTCCTGCACCTCCTTCTTCATCATCTTCTTCGTGGTGCCCACCATGAGCCCCATCACGACTTGAAAGAGACGGATGGAGAGCTCCCGCATAATGTCAGTGTCACTGGGGAGGAGGGGAGGGCGTGAAGATGGATCTCCCCAAAACGGCCTTGCGCAGCCCTGCTCCAGATGGGAGCGGAGCGGCAGTGCAGGTCTGCCTAGCGGGGGTTGGTGTTCCTGGGACTGCGGCTAGAGAGGAAGGCCCTGCGGAGGGCTGGGCAGGTCCGGGTAGGGTGTGCCGCCGTCCTACCACGGCCCAGGCTCGGTGAGTCCCTGCGGGAGCTTGGGAGCAGCCCGGCTCGGCCAGGGCAGCGCGGGGCTCCGAGGCTGCGGACGGCGCGTCCTCCGGCCGCCAGAGGGCGCGGCGCGGCGCGGGGCGGGGCAGCGCGCAGGAAGTGACGGAGCGGCGGGGCCGATAACGGTACGGGCGGGACCGCGCTGGGGCAGGGCAGCGGGAACGGGAGACGGGCGGGAGAGGGGCTCGGGGGTGGGTCAGTGCGGGGGTCAGTGCTGGGGGCAGTGATGGACCAGTGCTGGGGTCTGTGATGGGTCACTGCTGGGGTCAGCGATGGGGTCAATGGTTGGTCAATGATGGGTCAATGCTGGGGTCAGTAACAGGGTCAATGATGGGATCAATGATGGGTTGGTGGGGGGGTCAGTGATGGGCCAGTGCTGGGGTCTGCGATGGGTCAATGATGGGTCAATGCTGGGGTCAACGATGGGGTCAATGGTTGGTCAATGATGGGTGAATGCTGGGGTCAACGATGGGTCAATGCTGGGGTCAGTAACAGGGTCAATGATGGGTTGGTGGGGGGGTCAGTGATGGGGTCTTTGATGGGCTCAGTGGTGGGGTCAGTGATGGGTAAGTGGTGGGGTCAGAGATGGGAATAAAGGCAGGTTAACGACAGGTCAGTAACGAGGTGAGTGTTGGGTCAGTGGTGGCCAGCGATGGTCAGCGGAGGGGTAGGTACCTCTGTTCGGGAGTGTAGCCGTGAGGTGGGAGCCTCTCTCGGCTGAGCGATGCCGTTTCGGTTTCTGCAGCACGTGTGGGTGCAGTGGGGTTTGGAGCAGTCGGGGTGCAGGCGGGGTGAGTGCCCTGTGGGGTGCAGCGTGGGAAGCGGGGGGTGGCGTGTGGGGCCCTGGACAGACGTGTCATTCACACCGGGGAAGCAGAACCAGGCGCTGTGGTTGGTCATGAGCCTGGGCTGCTTCCTGCCGGCTGCTGCACAGGCACCCGGGGCGAGGGAGCCGGCAGCAGCAGGCAGGGTGAGTGCGAGCAGGGTGAGCACTGGGAGGGTGGGTGAAGGCACGGTGAGTGCGAGCAGAGTGGGTGTCATCAGAGTGAGCACGGGGAAGGTGGGTGAAGGAGGGGTGAATGCAGGAAGGGTGGGTGGCAGGCAGGTGCTGTTGGAGTCCTGGTGTGGTTTTGCTGGGCAGATAGACGGAAACCATCACCCCATTCAGGATTGCTGGTGGGGTCTGGCCTTAGAAGGGGACAGTGCAGGCTGGACTGTGAGTCACGAGTCTTGGAGCTATGGGGTTGAGTTTGGGGGGCACCCTAGGGTGTGGGAGGGCAGGCTCAGTCCCTCGCCAACCCCCACAGGGGAAGTGGGGCAGTTTGCTCAATCCTAGTTAATAAACTGGCGTGGTGGTTCCTCCTGCCTTCTGCCTGTGGCTTCTCCTTTGCAAGGGGAACTGCCAGGCTGAGAGAGGGGACCCCATGGCTTTAGAATAGTGGTTTTCTGACCCCTCGGGGGCTGTTTGGGCTCCTCAGAACCCTGTCACTGGGGACATGTGTGATGAGCTAGCTGGTCTGACAGCTGCCCAGGTGTCAGGAGCTAGTGGCAGGGGCTGGGGAAGAGGCAAGGCCAACACTGTGCCTCTTGCCACTCTGCTTGTTTGACAGTGCCAGACCTGCCTGCAGGTCTCATGGCATGGATTCCTGGAGCTGGCACCAAGTGCCACTTCCTTGCCATGAATCTGTCATTTGACCTTGGACCTGCTGAACCTCCATGAGCTCATCTGCCTGTGCTGCCGGGGAGTCGCACCTGTGCTGGGGCCAGTGGCAGGCTGGGGGGAACACATGCATGGTCTGTGCCTCACTGCCTCTAAGCTGTGACCTGCTTGGTTTCCTGTCAGTGAGAAGAATGGGCTCCGTGTCAGAGGAGCTCAGCTTGGTCCCCTTGCACCAGAGGCCGGAGCTGCTGGAAGCCTGTGCCGAGCTGCTGGGCGAGGAGTGGGGGAAGAGCCGGGCGTCGCGGCTCCACGCGCTCCAGCGCTCCTCGGACGCCTTTCCTGCCTGCCTGCTGCTGCTGCGGCGCCGGGGCCCCAGCGAGACCCCCGCCACCCGGGAGGGGCCCTGCCAGCTCGTGGGCCACGTCCGACTCTCCCGCGTGGTCAGCCGTCCCCATGACCTCTTCGTGGAGAGCGTGGTGGTGGCCCGGGCACTGCGGGGCCAGGGCTATGGGCGGCGGCTGATGGAGGCCACTGAGCAGTGGGCTCGGGCCCGGGGCTTCAGCTGCCTACACCTCACCACCCACGACAAGCAGCATTTCTATGCCCACCTGGGCTTTGTCCTGGGTGAGCCGGTGCAGAACGTGGCCTTTGTCAGCCCTGCCATATCCTCCCAAGTGCTGCGGCTCTTCTCCGCTCCTCCTGGGGCTGCCACTGTCACCATCACCAGACCACGGGTACCTGCTGCCCCCCCGCCTCCCCTCCCGCCCATCACTGTCCCCCCACCACCTCCCCCACCGACTGTGATCTGGGCAAGGGGTGTCCTGGCTGAGAGCAGCCAGCAGAGCCTCCTGAAAACCCCACACCGTGATGCCAAAGGGCTCCCCATCTTCTGGATGAAGAAGGACATCTGAGAGGCTGGGGCCCTGAGCCAGTGATTAAAAGCAGTGCGGGTGGGAGCTGCCCGCCACAGCACTGCCTGACTGCCTGCCGTTCTTCAGGGCTGGCACCAGCTCCCCCAGCCTCCCCAGTTCACCCTGGCCCCATTGCTGGGTGGGGGTGCTGGAAGGGAGGTGGTGCCCATACCCTGCCCTTCTCGGGCACATTGCCTCCATTCCTGCTTGGCCCCAACTCGCTTGGGTGGGGCTCTGGGATCACCAGTGTGGTGGGGAGCCAGGCCCACCCCAGGCTCTGGGTTCAACAGTAGTCCCCAGGAGCGCTGTGCTCCTCCACTCGGGATTTGTTGTGTGGCAGCTGGGGCTGATGGCATGTGGTCGCCTCCAGCATGGGCACAGCTGTCCTTACTGAGCAGCCTGGGGAAACTGAGGCACAGGATGGCTGCGGGGTAGAGCATGGTGGTGGGGCTGCAGGGTTGGGTCCCCTGCACTGTGTGGCGAGGGGGGCAGGTGGCCAAAACCCCTAAGGCAGCTGGCGTCAGTGAGGGCCAGAGGCATTGGAGCGGGAAGGTCAGGGAGAGTGTCCGGCCTTGCAGTGAGGGATTAGCACTGCCCTTGCTGCATCACGCGGCCCCTGGGCCCGTTCCCTCCTAATCCCCTCATTCTGGGCAGCTGGCCAGTACCGGGCAGGGGCACCAGCCCCCTCTGGCCCTGCCTGGCTGTGAGGGACAGAGCTGCCCCTTTGGCCCCACCATGCCTCTTGCAGGGCCTGATCCCTCAGCAGGTCATCCAGCCTGGCTAGGCACTGTGCTGAAACGGGGACCAGGCAGTCACAGTGCCCCCACTACAGGCAGGACTGGGAGCCAGCAGGGAAACTGAGGCACCAGAGTCAGGTCAGTGGCTTGCAGTGCTACTCCAAAGCTGTGCCATGGCTGTGGTGGTGCAAGCAGGAGCTGAGCACCAGAGAGCAGCAGGCAGAAGTACCCACTGGCAGTGCTGAGGCAGGAGGGGTCTGAAAACCCCAAGTGTACCAAGTCCTGACAGGTTTTGGGATGGGCAGTGTGCCTGCAGGGCAGCCCAGCCCCTATGGCCAATCCTAGCCCACCATGGGCCAGGGTGGCAGTGCCTGCGTTGTTGGGGTGCCCACTTCATCCCACAGCCTCACCCCCATGGCTCTCCTTTCCCTGCAGGGTGCTGGGCCCACAGGCAACTGCTGAGGCGGGATGGTGCTGGTGCTGGCGCTATGGGTCTGCCTGGCACTGGGCATAGCCTGTGGAGAGAGCCCGGCCCCTGAGCCCCTGGCAGGCCAGCCCTTTGCCGTGGTGTGGAACGTCCCCACCGGCCGCTGCCAGCACCGCTTCGGCGTGGGGCTGCCCCTCAGTGACTACGGCATCGTGGAGAACCAGGGTGGCCACTTTGCTGGCCAGAACATCACCATCTTCTACAAGAACAAGTTTGGGTTGTACCCATACCTGTCGCAGCAGGGTGTCCCCCACAATGGGGGCATCCCCCAGCGCGTCCCCCTTGGCGCCCACCTGGACAGGGTGGCCGAGGACATCCGCCTCCTCCTGCGACCTGCTTTCCATGGCTTGGCTGTGGTGGACTGGGAGGAGTGGAGTCCCCTCTGGGCCCAAAACTGGGGGGCCAAAAAGATGTACCGCGCAGCCTCGGAGCAGTGGGTGCGGGACCAGCACGGCATCTTGCCGGCATGGCGGCAGCTCCGACTGGCACGGTCAGAGTTTGAGCAGGCAGCACAGGCTCTAATGGAGGAGACACTCCTGGTTGGCCGAACCCTGCGCCCCAGGGGGCTTTGGGGTTTCTACCGCTTCCCCGACTGCCTCAACAGCAACTGGGCCAAGGTGGCCAACTACACCGGGCAGTGCCAGCCGGCAGAGGTGCAGCGTAACAACCACCTGGGCTGGCTCTGGGCCGCTTCTTCTGCCCTCTACCCCAGCATCTACCTGTCTTCAGCGCTGCCACCCGCCCTGCGCCGCCGCTACGTGCACCACCGGCTGCGCGAGGCCCTGCGTGTGGCCGCCTTCGGGACCGAGGGCCTCCTGCCCGTGATCGCCTACTCCCGCCTCTCCTTCCGCCGCTCGCCCCGGTTTCTGGAGCTGGTAAGTGCTGTGGGGCTGGAGCTGGCTGCAGGTGTGCCAGGGGGTTCTGGTTGGCACAGGGACAGAGGCTGTGTCCCCAAAGCCTGGTGACATACCTGTTCCCGGCAGGCTGACCTGGTGCACACCATCGGGGAGAGCGTGGCGCTGGGAGCGGCTGGTCTCGTGCTCTGGGGAGACATGTCGTACTCCCGCTCGGCTGTGAGTATGGCCCTGTGCTGCTCTAGGGGCAGTGGGCAGCAGGAGGTGGCATGGGATGTATGGGATGGCCACATCCCCTGTACCCACCAGGGAGGGCTGGTCAGAGGGTCTCCAGTACCGAGGTGGCTTCTCACTGGTGCTTCATCCCCAGGAAAGCTGTGCCAGCCTGCGCCGCTACCTCGTGTCCACCCTGGGTCCCTACGTGGCCAACGTGACGGCAGCAGCCCGAGAGTGCAGCTACAGACAGTGCCACGGACACGGGCGCTGTGTGCGACGGCTGCCCCACGACCTGGGCAGCCTCCTGCACCTTGGCCCCGGTGCCAGCCCACTGGCTTCTTTCCGCTGCCACTGCTACCGTGGCTGGGCAGGTGAAGGCTGTACCCGGCGGGTCACCAGCCCTGCCACCTCCTGCCAGCTGTCCACCCATGCTCACAGCCTCTATGGGCACAAGGACCTCCCATCCTCTGACACCTGCCTGCCACAGGGCATGTGGGGCTGGTGACCAAGGCTGGGGACCACCACGGTCCCCTACTCCCTATGGTCTCATTAACTTAAATAAATTCTCCTGGCACACCTGGCATGGTCCTTGTGGGAAAATCTAGGGGGGGCTCTGTGGTGCCCTTAGGCTAGGCACAATTGCCATGGCTGCTGAGAGACAGCAGAGACCCCAGTTTGGCTCTGAATGGGTCCAACAGAGCCTCAGTTCTCCTGCATGGGCTCTGCCCTGATCCCATGGTGAGCTGGCAGCCCCCTTACCTTGGGAAAGGGGGCATGGGGCACTGGCACAACCCACTGTTCCTTTGCCACTGGCACTGTGCTGCCAGCAGGCCTGACCACGCCACCAGGCCCCCCTCCCCACAGCTATTTTTATCGCCCCCCAACCGTGTTTCTCACTGTCCTATTTTAAGCGGCGCAGTTGGCGCACTGGGAACCCAGTGCCCGGCTCCTGGGGGCCCTGCACCACCTCACTGCCCGCTCACACTGCCCGGGCGCAGGGCACAGGGAGCCATGCCCAGGGAGGCTGCAGAAGGTACACTGGGGAGTGGGCTGGGGGCTGGCAGGAGCTTTGGCACCCCGGGAGGGACTGGGTGGTGTGGGGCTGTGGGGTTGGGATGGAAGCAGCGGACAGATGGTGCCCTCTGCCATGGGGCTGTGGGCAGAGATGCCTGCCTGGGGAAGGAGGGGGTCCTGGAGTGCAGCAGGTGTAGGGCAGCAGAGTTTGGGGAGGGTTCAGGCAGCTGGCTGGCACAGCCCCCTGCACCAAACCTACGTGACCAGCTGTGATCCCCACCAGGGGGAAGTGGGTGCAGGGGTGATGTGGGTATCCATAGGGCAGCCCCCGGCCAAGGGCAGGGCCATGGGGAGGGTCTGAGGGGACCCTGGGTATCGGCTGAGGCTCCCCAGCCCTGATGCCTGCCAGCCCTGTGGATGACACACAGTCTGGACAGCAGCAGCATGGCGCCACGCTGCCCTGCGACACGCCACTGACCCCGGGAGGGATTGGGAGTGGGCATGGTGCCAGCCTGCCCTGCTCTCCCAAGGGCACAGTGCGTGGGCCCTACCCACTGCTTAAAAATACACAGACACCTAGGAAATAATATTTTCCCTCTACCCCAGTGCAGGCATGCTTGCTTCCCAAAACAGTGCTGGAGCCATGCCTACTTCCAAAAAGCCCCTTCACTCCATGTGATGTGCCCACTAGGGCAATGGGCACCCACCTGGCACAGCATACACCCCACATCTCCATCTGCGCACCCCCAGGCAGCACCTAAGCACAGTACCTGCGGGGCAAGCTGGGCCATGCTGCAGGCTGGCACTGCCCTGCACCTGCCCACCAACTTCCAGCTGGCTCTTGGAGCCCCAGACAGTCCCACAGTGCCTGGGCTATTCAGGCTGGGGGTGGCACATTCCTGCCCCCAAGCCAAGGCCAGATTCCAGCCCCACTAACAAGGCTCTGGGATCGTGGCCACCAGGCACCCACTAACTGCTCTGATGACAGCGGTGGGGCCGGGGGCACACAGCCAGTGCTTGCCCACTGTGGCTGCAAGGCTGTGCCAAGGGAACACCAGCCTTGGCTGCCTGCCCTGGTGCAGCACCGGGCTGCCAAAGCTGAGATCCCCCCAGCAGGGCTCTGGTCCCACAGGGGTGCCTGGGGCAGGCAGGGCTGTGGGCATGGCCCAAGTTGACCCTTTGCCTCTGCTCCAGCAGACAGCATGGGAAGGGCTGAGGGTGCTGCACCGGCAGAGCCTGGGGATCCCGAGAGCAGTGAATCTGGAGCCATCAGCCTGCGCCCCGTGGAGTCCATCAGCGACCTGCACTGGGCCTCGGGCGGGCACAAGGGCACAGAGGGTGAGAGCATTACAGGGGGGGCTGTGCTAGCCCTGCCTGTGCCCATGGCCAGGCTCTGATCCCTTCTCTCTCCTGCCTGCAGGCAATGGCCCGGCTCCCTCCAACAGCCTGCGCCGGCCCCCGCCTCGGCCCGTGTCCCCTGTGCCCCCACCGCTCCTGCCCACCCTGCGCCCCGTGCCCCCCGCCAACCCCTGCCCCTGCCTCGGCCCTGGCCACCCCCTGCTGCTGGCCCTGCTGGCACTCCTGGCACTGTCGAGCCTGGTCCTGGCCACACTGGCCATCTACCTAAGTGGTACGTGGCACTGGGCAGGGTGGAGGGATGGGGAACTGTGGGGGGCCAAGCTGCCCACCCCCAGCGTGTCCCCATCCTCTCCCCGCAGTCCTGCAGAGCCAATCGGTGCAGGCGCTGGCCCAGTGGCTGGAGAGCCAGGAGGACGCCGTGCACCAGCTGCGGGCAGCCAGCAGGCAGCTCTGGGCTCGCCTCAACGCCAGTGCCCAGCCTGGCGGGCACCGCTGAGCTGCCCCTGGCCCCACCATGGGCTTCGGGCCACTACGGGAAGGGGCACCAAAGGGCAGGAGGGGGGAGTGGGCAGCCTTACCCAGTGAGACCTGGCAGCACTGCCCCTCGGGGAACAAGGGCAATCCCGGCCCAGGCTGTGAGAGAAAGAGACGGCTGTAAGGACCTGCATCCGCCCCAGTGACGGCCCTTCCTCTTAACACAGCAGAAGGCATACTTCAATTAGCCTTTTAATTACCTCTTACAATCAAAGTCTTAGAAAATCACCATGATAAGATACATTCCCAGGGTGGCAGGCACTGCCAACTGGCATGGCCCCATGCCTGCCTGGGCAGTGCCCCTCCCCCCCAATTAATTTCCCACAAGATTACTATTTCATATAAAGCATTTGGCTGGAAAAGGGCTGAGAGTGGGCAGCTGGCAGGGCTGGGCACAGCTTGCCACTCCACACTGCTGTCACCATCCCTGGTGCCAGGCTGGCTGTGGAGGCAAGGGCTGTATCCAGCACGACAGTGGGGAGAGCACTCCTGCCACAGGCACAGACACCAGGATCATGTTGCTCTGCAGCCCAGCATGGCTCTCCCCTCCCACCCACCCTTCAGGCTGTGCCCCTGCAGGACTGGGGAGGGGATACACGAGCCCTGCCTCTGAAAGGGGCAGCAGCAGCCTGGGTGAGGCCCCCTGCCACTATGCCACATGAATACCCAGCCACAGAGCAGGCACACAGCAGCACGCCACCACCTCCCCCTGCTCTTCTTTTATCCTTCCTATTTTTTGGTAAAAAAAATAAAAGAGGGGGCAGCCCCCGGTGGGGCAGCTCCAGGCATTAAATACTCTGCTATACATGAATAAAAGCCCGAGGGCTGGGGACACCTGCCCCTCACAGTGCTGGGTCTGCAGTCCAGGTTGGCTGGGGGCTCAGCCCCCTTGTGCCTGTCAGAGCACATCTGCCCGCTTGTCCCGCACACGGCTCCGGGCTTTCGTGCGGGCTTTGAAGGCAGCAGAGTTGTAGAGGTGCTGGAAGGAGAGGGAAGGAGAGATGGGTTAGGGATGCCCCTCTGCCCAGGCACACTCAGGCACTCAGCTGGAGCCCATGGTGGCACAGGAGGGGACTGTGGGCACAAATCTGGGAGGTGGCACCCACCTTCTCAAAGCGGGAGACCTTGCTGGCTTTCAGAGCAGCCGCATCCAGCATCAAGGGGGGCCCGAGGTCGAAGATCTCCCGTAGCAGCTCATTGTTCTGTGGAAGCAGGGGTCTGTCAACACCCACCAGCACCAGCCCAGCATTCCCTGGTGCATCTGCCCAGCCCCTACCTGGAGGTGGTGGAAAATGCCAGAGCCCAGCACCTCCTTGAAGGCTTGGTAGGTGCGTTGGCGTGCCCAGCTGTCCAGGTACATGCACTCCAGGCCAAATCGGATGGTCTCCTCCTGGTACTCCCCACTCTGAGCAGAGAGAGGGGCATCAGCAATAACCTGAGCACCAGCCCTAGTGTCCCCTGGCTCTCCACAGACAGGAATCACCAGGCAGCTGGGAAACAGCCACACAGCGAAGGGCTTGGCAGGGCAGGGCAGCTGGTACCTCAATGAAACGCAGAATGTCCCGGAAGATGGATCGCTGCTTCCGTCTGTCTGTCTTGGCTCGGTACTTGCTGCTCTCAGTAGCCAGGACCTTGAGTTGGGCACACAGGAACCCTGTATCTTGGTGGCACAAGTCCTCCTGCCAAAAAACCAGGAGATTTAGAGGGATGGGCTCCAGGCACTGCCCACTGCCATGGCCAAGACAGGGCTGGGGGATCACTGGGGCCAGCCCTGCGGCCTGGGAGCCTGCTGGTGATGCTGGTCAATGCCAGCTCGGACATGCATGGGCAGGGTGTCACAGCAGCTCCCTCCCTGCTGCCTGGTTAGTGTCCAACCACTGCTCCTGTTGTACCTCCAGGTCCTGGGCCAGCTCGAAGAGCAACGCGATGGTTTCCCCAGCCAGGATGCGCAGGGCAACGTTGCTGCTGGTCAGCAGTAGGGGCAGCTGCAGCCAGCGACTGGGACAGGGAGGCAGGAGGGCAGTCAGGGAGGCCACGTACTGCCCCAGGGGTTCCCTGCTCTGCAGCTGGCTGCCCCACACCAGCCTCCACTCACCCCATACCCCACTCACTTGTCCAAAATGCTCCTGAGGTGGGAGGGGGGGCAGATGGTGAGGAGCAGGGACCATGACTGGAGTGCGCTGCAGTGCAGAGGCCCGTGCTGAGCAGGTGCTGAGCCCCCTTCGCCTGTGCTGGGATGGCTGAAGATGCCTTCCAAGCAGGACAGGCATGAAACCAGGTCCTGGAAAGGAGAAACTCTCCGGTCAGACGACAGCTGCCGTGAAGATACCACGATGAGCTGTGCACTGGGGACCACAGGGGCGCCAGGAGCCCCTTGGGGCAGGAGAGTCTACTCCACCCACAACACCCCATCTTTGCAATGCAGGCTCCCCCCAGCTCAACTCCACGCTGCCCAGGGAAGGGGTCTGGGCTATCACTGATATCCCTGTACCCCTACCCCAGCTCAGCTCCAGGCTGCCCTGGCACGGCAGCCCCTTGGTGCCCGCCTGCAGGGGTACGGATGACACCCAGGCGCAGTTACCTCGAGGTCAGCAGCAGCAATGTAGCAGCACATGCCCAGGGCTGTGGCACACTGGCAAGAGAAGTGAGGGAAAGGCAGTCAGAGGAGGCAGTGCCACGCCAGATCCAGCGCCCAACCAAGGGAGAAGCCAGGTTGGGGTGCCTCTGCTTTGCCCCACCACACTCCATAGCACCCAATCCTGTCACCCTCCCGGAACTGCAGGGGCCCCCAAAGGCATTGCCTGGGCTCTCCCCATCAGGGACGTGTCCCCAGGAGGAAAGGGGCCAGGCCTTACGCTCTGCCGGGCACTGGGGCTGGCTGTGCTGTCTGTCAGGACGCTGATGAGTAGGGGCTTCAGGCTGCGGAACACCTCTTCTCCCTCCGGGCCAGAGCCCATCTGGAGGCAGAGGAGGGTGAGGACGGTGCCCGCCAGCGCCTGCTCCTCCCCTTTACCTGTGGGCAGCACGAGAGACCTCCATCACACACGGGTCACACAGCCCCGCCGCCCCCGCCTGCCTGCACCCTGACCTTTCTTGAGACACTTCTCCAGGGAGTCGGTGAGCGTGAGGCGGCGCTCCAGCAGGAACTCGGACAGCGTTTTGGAGGACAGGGCCAGGCGTAGGCTCTGCAGTGCCGCCTGCCGCGCCTTGGCGCTGCGAGAAACCGTGGGACGTCACGGCCTGGGGTGTCCCGGGACGGGGCACGTCCCTGCCCCCGGCTGGCAGTGCTGGGCAGCGTGCCAGGAGCGCCCACGGCGGTGACAGCCGCTCCTCACCTCTTGTCCAGGAGGCTGTCCATGTGCTCTTTCAGCCTGTCCTCTACCTCCTCCTCCTGGCCTTGCTCAGTCGCCGCCTCGCTCCCTGCCCGGGCGGCACCACGTGAAGCCGGGGAGCCCGCGGCTGGGGGACACCGCGACCCACGTGGGGGTCACCATGGGGTCCGCGGGGCTCACCTGGTCCCTCGTCTGCCGGGCTGGTGCTCTCGCTGGCGCTGCTGCAGTGGCTCAGCACCTCGCTGCCGGCCTCCTCCTCGCTGCAGGGCGAGCTCGCCCGGGCGCTGCCGGTGCCGCCTGCGGAGGTGCGGGGCAGAGCCGCGTGAGCCCGGCGCCGTGAGCCCGGCGCTGTCACCCCGCCCGTGTCACACTCGGCCCCGCTCCCCCGCCCGGTGCCCCCCAACTCACGGCGCGCGGCGCGGCGGGATCGCGGCATGGCCGGCGCGCGCGGACCCCGCGCCCCGCCCCCGCCGGGACCTCCCGGCCCCGCCCCGCCCAGCGCGCGGCCCCCTGGGAGCGCCCCCCGCCATCTGCGCGTGCGCCGCGGGACCTGCCCGGGACCCGTGCCACTGTCCCCGTCCCCGTCCCCGTCCCCGTCCCTGTCCCTGTCCCTGTCCCTGTCCCTGTCCCTGTCCCTGTCCCTGTCCCTGTCCCTGTCCCTGTCCCCGTCCCTGTCCCTGTCCCCGTCCCTGTCCCTGTCCCTACCCATTTCTCTGACCTGTCTTTCTCTCTGTCCAGGCGCTGTGTTCACCCCGGTCCCTCAGTATCCCTGCCCCTCTCCCTGCCCCTCTCCCTGCCCCTCTCCCTGTCTGGACGCTGTCTTCATCCCTGGTCCCTGATAGGAAAGATGTGTACTAATGTATTTACAAACAATTCGATGGGTGAGGGTCTTTAGGAGAAATGGGTGTTAATGTCTTTGAAACGGGTCTTAGTGTCTCTACTAACTTCAAGCCACGCAGGTTTGTTACGGAACCCAGGCGGTTTGACTGCAGTTTGAACTCCTGAACTTTGGGGTAATAGACAAATGGGTCCGTACAAAGTCTATCGCAGAGCCCAGAGATCCTGAACTTCTGAACTTTGAGGGAAATGGACATGTTCAAGGAGGGAATATGTGGTAGGCGGTTCGGGGCGGCTGTACCTTCCTAGTGCCTCAGCCAACGGGGAACGGAAGAGGGCAACATGCGGCCGGGAGTTTAGGATAAAAGGAGGCTGCGACCTCAGAAACCTGAGAGAAACCCTGTGGGGGTATGCTCCAGCGGACTCTCTACCTTTATTCGAATAAATTTGCAGGACTCATCGGTCTGCTTTATAGACACTGGCTTTTCATAGTGTGATTTTCTGCACATCCCTGCCCATATCCCTGCACCTCTCCCGGCCCTGGTGCTATGTTTACCCCCAGCCACTCGTATCCCTTCTTCTGTCCCTGCCCCTGCCTGCATCTCATTAGGAAAATCTCATTCCTTAAGTAATGTACCAGTTAGCCTTTCTAGTACGAGATGTGATGGCATTAATTAAGACCTACATACCCACTGTTACGTTGTGCACTGCATAGCTATGGTTGGGTAGGCAGGCAGCACTGCCCGGCTCTGGGGAGGAGGTGCAGGAGGAGGAGGACAGCCCCACCACAAAGGGTGGAGCACTCCTGAGATAAGGGCTGAAGCGGGGCCCTCCAGCACCTCCCTGAGACCTACCCATCATCTGGCTTCACAGATAAATACCCCTAAAGGTAGTGAGACTGACTCCAGAATGAGGAAAGAAGCATGCCAAAGCCATGGAATTGCACTGGCTTTACAAAGCCATGGGGACAGTAGGGAATTGGTGGAGCTCTCCTGTACCCCAAAACTTGAAGAGGCAAGAGCCACATATGAACCATGTTTGGGGTGCTCCGAATTGGCTGGGACAACCCCTGGGTGTGAATAAAAAGTGTTTCTTGTAATGGTCATTTTGGTGTCCTGGTCTTGTCCTCAGGCTACACGGGCCAAGAGCAAAATACTCATGACACCTGTCCCTGCCCACAGCTCTGCCCCTGCCTGTAACCCTGTCCTCACTGCTGGTCACCTCCTTGCCTACAGTCCTCCTAATATCCCTGCCCTGTTGTCACCCAACACTAAGGGGACACCTATCCCTGGCTCTTGCCCATATCCCTTCCCTGGCCATTTGCTGCTGCCACCAATATCTCTACTTCTGTCCTTGTCCCTGCTCCTGATCTGTCCCTGCCCATCTCTCCTCTGCCCTATCTGTACCCCTATCCCTGTTCCTGACCCCAGCTGGACCCTATCTCCATCTTACTCATATCCCTGCCCCTGCTGCCGACCTTTCCCTGCCCCATCCTTGTTCCTATCCCGGTGCCTCCCTCCCCCCCTCCTCTCCCCAGCCTCTGCCTGTCTCCTGCCCACGTCCTGATCCCCTGCGCCTTTTTGCTCGTGCCCCTGATCCCTATCCTGTTCCTCTTCCCATTCTTGCCAGCCCCTGCTCCCAGGAGCACACTCCCCCTCTGCCTCCAGCCCCCTCCCATCCTGCTGGTGTGCCTGACCCTGCTCTGAGTTCCCGCGTGTGAGTTTCTGTTTGTCTCCACCCAGTTTTTATTTAGGGAAGGAGGACAGTCGAGGGTTCCTTTGCACTTTCGTTTCCAGCTTGGCAGAGTCAGAAACTGAAATCGCGTCAGGAACAGAAACTGAAACTTTCAATTTCCCTGCTTAAGGCAGCACAGGCAGCAACATCCTGTCCGTACTATCTGGTGCCTTCTGCTCCCGGGATCAAGGGGAACCGGCTGCATCCCACTGCAAGGGAGGGCACCAGCCTCCCTGGTGATGCTGGCATCAGCCGTGTCCCACTGATGGGGTTGACACTAGGACCGTCGGTGACACTGGCTATGTCTGCATCCCATTGCCTACAGGGATGCCAGGGCATTTGCTGACACTGGTGACATTGCCCGTGGTGACACCAGGGTACCTGGTGGCACCGGCCGCATCCAATTGTCTTTGCTGACACTATGCCACAGCATGAGACGTGTCCCAGCACTGGCTGTGCCCCAGCCCAGACACTTGAGCCCCCAGCACGGGACTGGTGCCGGGTCCCGGCGCTGGGACTCTGCCTTTGGCCAGCTGGGCGCTCAGGAGAGACCCTGTGTCACTTCAGGCACCTGGGCTATGAGGTCCCACCCAGCAGGCAGCTGCCTCTCTGCCACCACCACCCCAGCTGGATGTCAGGGTGAGGCGCAGCCCTCCCTGCCCCCGCGGTGGTGGCACCGGAGACACCCGGGGGACCCCGTGGGAAGGACTCAGGGCTACCTTAAGTTCCCAGCGGTGACGCAGTGGGGCGGTGGCCCGGGGAAGTTTAAAAGCTGCTGCAGACAAGAGCAGGCTGTGGGGGGGCAGTGAGCTGCCGGCAGAGACACAGGCGGCAGCAAGCCAGAAGAGGACAACGGGAGTGACACACCTGTCAACATGTTTGTGATGCAGGCGGCAGTCACGACTGAACTGGAAACAGTGACAGCCAAGAACCTGGATGGGTGGATCATGGACAACCTGCAGCCCAGCACAGCTTTCACCATGCAGGTGAAGGAGACAGTGGGACAAATATGTGAATTCCTGAAGAGGAACTGCTTTGAGGACAAAACCCGTGTCCTAAAAACCGTAAAGGTGAGTGCTGCCCAGCTTGGGAGCCAACTGCCACCCCTGCTGCCTCCCTTCCCACTGCCCCACTGCTCCAGCTCCTGCCCTGCCTCAGTTTCCCTTGGCAGCTCCAGGAGTCGTGGCTGCCAATCCTGGTGCCAAGGGCCAGTGGTGCTGAGCAAGCAGGGTATCTCTCTACAGGGTGGCTCAGCAGGCAAGGGCACAGCTCTGAAGAACAACTCTGATGCTGATGTGGTGCTCTTCCTCAGTTGCTTTTCCGGCTACCAGGACCAGAAGATCAACAGAAAGGAAATCCTGGATTCGATCAAGAAAAGGATGAAAGCCTTCAGGGAGAGCTGGCAGTTTGATGTGTCCATCAGTGAACCCAAGTATAAGGGTCCTGATAATACACCGCGCTCCCTCAGCATTACTCTGTACTCCAAGGTGTCTAGAGAGTCCATTGATGCGGACATCCTGCCTGCCTATGACGCCTTGGGTAAGGGCTGCAGGCTGGCTTGGGGACAGGGGCTGGTGTCAGTGCTGGGATGGCTCTCACCCTCCTTCTCACCCCACAGGGCAGGTGACCCAGGATGCCCCACCGAAGGCAGAAGTGTATGAGAGGCTCCTGGATGCCTGCAGCCAGCCCGGGGACTTTTCCCCCTGCTTCACTGAGCTGCAGAAGCACTTTGTGAAGCGTTACCCCGCCAAGCTGAAGAACCTCGTGCGCCTGGTCAAGTACTGGTACAAGGAGGTGAGGGGCTGCACCACTTTCCCAGTTCCCACTAGACACCCACCCCAGCCAGCTCTCACCCCCATTTTTGTCCTCTCCCCAGATGCTGGGTCCACGGCACCCCAATAAGAAGCTGCCCCCTAAGTATGCCCTGGAGCTGCTGACCATCTATGCCTGGGAGGAGGGCACAGGCTCCTGTGACTCCTTTAACATGGCTGAGGGCTTCCGCACAGTCCTGGAACTGCTGCGCCGGCACGGGGAGATCTGCATCTACTGGGAGAAGTACTACTCACTGCAGCAGAGACAGATTGGTGACCATGTCAAGGGGTTGCTGCGCAATCCCCGGTGAGCACCATGCCCTGTAGGACTGTACCCACTGGCCCCATGGCACTGCCCAGGGCTGACAGCAATGCCCACTCTGTGTTTGCAGCCCTGTCATCCTGGACCCTGCTGACCCCACGGGGATCCTGGGCCAAAACAAGGACTGGGACTTGATGGCGCAGGAAGCTGCCAGCTACTGCCGCTCACTGCTCTTCCTTCAAAATGTCCAGCCCTGGAATGTGCAGGTAAGGCTGCCTGAGCCTATGAGCATCATGGTCCCCCACCCCTGCCCCTGCTGGCTTTGCCCACTCACTTTCCTGTCCCTGCAGCCAGCCCGGCCCGTGACCATTGAGGTGATGCAGCTGTCAGGCACCAAACTGAGGAAGAAGGTCAGCCCTTACACCACCATCAGGGAGCTGAAGGAGATGATCCAGCAGGATTGGGGCATCTTGCCATACATGCAGCGCCTGGCACTGCAGGAGCCAGGCAGGAGCAACATCATCCTACAGGATTGCAATACTCTGGCCACATATGGCATCTTCTACAACACCACCCTGGTGCTCCTGCAGACTGAGCCCCAGATGATGGACGTCTTGGTGAAGGATCATAGGAATCAGATCACTACCTACACGGTGCTGCCCACCAGCACTGTCCGGCAGCTGAAGGAGCAGATCCAGGCCCGCCAGGGGCCTTCTGCCGATGAGCAACGCCTGACCTATGGCCGCAAAGAGCTGGAGGACCAGCACACGCTGGAGCATTACGATGTCAAGCCCATGACCACAATCTACATGCACCTGCGGCTCCGGGGGGGTGCAGCCCCCCAGCACCCCTAGTTCTGTGCCTGCTTGCCCTCCTGTGCACTGCCCTCAGCACCAGCCCCTGCACCTGTGTACCCCCCTGTCATGCTGGAAATAAATGCTTTGGTAGACACTTGTGCTGCTTGATCCATTGGGGACAGTGCCAGGTGTCACATGGGGTGGTCAAGGGGTTGGGGTCATCAACCCTTTGGGTTGAGGGGAGACCTCAATGCCACAAACTGCTGGGATGGCACAGGGACACAGGGGTGCAGTAAAGCAGTGCTCTCTGAGCCCAGGGTGCCTGGTGGGGTCAGGGATGGCAGCCTGCTGCCAGCTGGACCTTAGGAGAAAAACACAGCTCCTTTCTCTGCCTCCCCTCTGCCTGCTCCTGCCTGCACCAGCACCTGCCTGTGCCCACACCAGGGGCTCAAGTGTCTGGTCTGGGGTGCAGCCAGTACTGGGACATGGTTTGTGCTGGTGGCATGGTGTCACCAGAGGCCATGGGATGTGGCCAGTGCCACCCGGGCTCCTGATGCCACTGCGGACAGCAGGAGGCAGCAGACTCAAAGGACACCTCTGGTCATTGCTTTAATTGCTGCCTGTTGGCACTGGGGAAGTTTCGGTTTTCATTTTCCAGAAGTCAAAGTGGAGATGAAAACACAGCTGGAAGCCTGGGGGAAACCCATCAATCTTGGCAATGTCCCTGAAGATCTTATCTCCCCTCAGCCCTCCAGTGATGCTGAACATCCCACGCCTTTAGGCTTGGGGTGCCAGAGGAGATCCACACTGTAGGGCATGGGGCTGCCCCCCGAGTGCTTCCTGGAGCTCTGGGTCAGACACGGGACCCTGGGCGGCTGAATCTGCTTTATTGTGCTCAATTAGTACAAGGTTCCCTGTGCCACTGTTCTACACCCAGGGCAGTGGGTGCCACTTTTACGCTCCCCACATCTCCCCTTTGCGCCCCCCTCCTCCTGCTGGGCCCCTGTGTCCCACCAGTGCCTGTCCTGCCCCTCCACGCTCCCACTCCTGCCTGTAGCCCCTTTGGGACCCGAGGGTGACTCTGCTGTGCTGTCCTCCCGCAGTGCCATGCTCGGGGGACACTGCCCGGCCCTGCAGGTTTACATTCATCGTAACAGTCGTTAATAAATATTTCGGTGACTCTGCGATGCCGGCAGCCGGCTGGGTCCCCACCGGTGTTGGAGCCGGTGGCAATGGCAGTTAGCAGCCCCTCGGGGGGCTGCTCAGCCCGCCTGCCCTCCTGCGGCCCCGGAGCTGCAGCCCCCCGCAACTGCCCCGCAACGCAGCGCTGCCGGCAGGGCGGCCGAGGCTGTGCCCCACCTGCGCCCCGCTCCTAGGCAGAGCCCGGCGCCCGGGGCCGACCCCCGGGTCACCAGGGGGATGCGCTGCGGGGGCCCCGCTCGGCCCGCGGCCCCTCGTGGGTGCGCCGGCGGCGAGCTCTGCGCGGCTCCTCAGCCTGCCCGCGGCCGGGGGGACCGGCGGGAGTGCGCGGCGGTGGCGGGGATCTTCCCCGGCTCCAGAGCCTCTGGCAGACCTTGTCCGTGGCTCCCAGCGGTGGGCGCTCCACCAGCTGGAGGAAGTCCCGGTACCACACCTTGCGCCCGGGGACCCCGGCGGGGAGCTGGGGCTCTCCGGCAGATGCCACTCCCGCGGCCTGCCAGGCGCCGATCACCTCCAGGGAGAGCCGCAGCAGGGGCTGGGTGAAGCCGTGCTCGGTGGCGTGGCACAGGTAGAGGCCGGCGTCGGCGCGCTGCACGCTGCGCAGCAGGACCCCCCGCTCCGTCCGCACCACCCGCTCATCCATCTGCACCTGCAGCACCCATGGGGATGGGCCGTCAGCTCGGCGCTGCACCGCACGGTCCCAGCGGCGGTACCTAGCCACGGAGAGCCTACCTCTCGCTGGGGATCACTCAGGGTGCGCTGGTATGTCCAGAGGACGTGGGCTTGCAGGGATTTGGGGATGCACTCCAGGAAGACGGTGCTTCCCTCCACCCCGTAGAGCTGCTTCTGGGGCACGCTGTCGCGCCGGGGATCTGGGGGGGACACGGCCTGGCTGTCAGCCCCCCACCATGGCAGGGTTGGCCCCCAGACTCTGGCTGTGTCCCAGCTCACCTTCAGAGCAAAGCACGTTGGGGTCACCGTTGCGGACGTCCTGCCGGCGGAAACGCCTGTGGGAAGCAGGGAGGAGCGGGGGCTGCAGCGGCGTGACCCGCGCTCCTCACTGTGGCTTCAGGGCAGGCTGACAGCCCCAGCGCTGCACCCTGGCATGTCACCTACCTCTTGGTGTTGGGCACGTAGCGGGTGCAGGTGTTGCCATCCCAGGCACAATATGGGTCCCTGGCCAGGCAGCACTCAGCACAGGCTTTGCCGTAGGCACTGCAGCGGTACAGGGGCAGCTGGGCCAGCGCTGTGGCCGAGCCAGCATAGAGCTGATGCTGGGGGAAGAGCAGAACTGAGCACCCCCATGCTGTAGCATGGGGCTTGGCAGAGCCCTAGTGGTTACAGGAATGCCCAGGAGTCCCCACTTACCCGCTTGGAGGAGAGCTGCAGGCTGGTGATGGGGGAGGCATCCTGTGGGCAGAGCATGGGCAGAAGTTAAGGGTGCATGGGGGAACCTGGGCATGCAGGCTGCTGACTCCCACATCCTGGCAGCTGGAGTGCCCTAGCACAACCCAGAGCATGGACAACACAAGGGGGTACTGCAGGGAAATCTGGCTGGTGGGATGTGGAACCCTGACCCTCACCTGGAAGACCTGCAGCTCCTCCAGCAGCAGCGGCTCCATGCGGTGCCAGCTCTCCTTGGGCACTGAGACCACCTTCAGCACCGTGCCCACATCTGCAGGCAGGGAGAAGTGAGGCCATGGGTCCCAGCCCCAGCATCACCCTACTCTCCCTCACTGCCCCATCTCTGGGGTCACCACATGCCTGTGCCAATGAAGAGGACATCGTAATGGCCATCAGCAGCGGTGACACGGTCCACAGCAATGCGGGTGAAGGTGTAGGGCACGGCAGCTTGCAGGAAGAGGGGGCGCTGGCCATGGGGCAAGACAGGGTTGTACATCAGTGGGTGGTGACGGGCAAACTGGATCACCTCATCTGGGAAGTCTTTGGTGGAGCCAAAGGTGCCGAAGGTTTTGCTGGGGCACTGCAGGGAGACAGTACTGTCTAAGCAGGATCTCACATCCCACTGTTGCCACCCCAGCTGTGGACATCCCACTGGTGGCACCAGCCAGGACACCCATATACCACTTACCATGCCTGGGCGGGGGTATGGTACACGCCCCTGGTATGACACCCACTGGTAGTTGGGACCTTCCTTGTGTGCAAAGGGGCCCAGGAAAGCTCGGCGGATATCAGCCATGGTGTAGACACAGACAGCTGAGCCTTGGAAAACAGAGCTGGTGGGAGAGAGAGGGGAATGATGTTAGGGGGCAAGGGGGGGCAACACTGGGTGTGAGTGGGGTATTGGGGAGGGGGCTTGACCTGGATGTGGAGAAGATGGCATAGACCAGAGGGTTGCGCTTGTCCCTTGTCTGCAGCAGGAAAACGTCCCCTGCAAGCAGGGAAGGCATCAGTGCTGCCAAGGTTGCCCACAGCTACACTGAGGGGGTCGTATCCCCCTTTACTCACGGAGCTCATCGAAGTGGGTGTCTGCCCCATCGGGTCCTGGCACGGCGCAGATGAGCCGAGCCTTCAGGAATGTCGTCCACTTGTTCACCAGGCTGCGCTGCCCGCCCACGTCATTCTGCCAGGGAAAGGGGGGCACCGGCGTCAGCAGCAGTTGGTGACACACCTGGGCACCCTGGCCCCCAGCCCTCCTGCCCGTGGATGCTCTCACCCGGCAGATCTGGCCAATGCGGGCGAAGCTGGTTTTGCCTAGTCCCTGCTGCCGTTCAACCGCCGTCTCACGGAAGAAGAAGTAGATCTTGTCGTCGTCAGGGTCCTCACTCTCTGGCACCCAAAATACGGCCACGAACTTGGGCTCTGGGGACAGAAGGGTGATGTCTCCAATGCCTCCACTAGAGCTGCTCCCCAGGGACCCTGGGGCACCTGTCGGGGTCCCAGGGGAGGGTGCAGAACAAACCCTGCCCAGCTGCAGGGCAGAGGCAGAGTGAGGATGGGACCCCACCAGACATAGGGAATCTGCAGGGGACCCCTGAAATCACCCTCTGGAGGCAGCGAAGGACAAGTACAGCTGAGCCTGGAGCAGTCATTGCCCCGATGCCTCCAGGCAGCAGCACTGCCATGCCGAGGTGCTGTCAGCCTCCCTGCCACCGTCCCAGTCCCCAGCACTGACCGTTGAGCCAGCGAGAGTCATGCTGCTCCGTGCGGATGGAGGGACGCCTGCCCAGGCTGCGGAAGATGGTAAAGTCACGGCCCATCAGATCGGTGGCCACCCCAGAGTAGAGCTCCTCTCCTGGCAGGTACCGAGGGAAGCGTTATGGGGAGCCCCCCGGCACCCCCGTACTGCACAGCACCCAGCACCGGGCTCAGCGTTCCCTTACCCACGAGGACAGAGGCGGCTGTATGCCGGGGGTCATATGGGCTCTTCCCCTTGCCATCCTCAGTGTGGCGGGGGTCCAGCTTGAAAACGGGCTCCTGGAGAGGGGTAAGGGTGGGAGATGGGCAGGTGGCAGCAGCTGAGGGCTGTGGTGGTGCAAGGGGAGGCTCACTTCTGCATGCTGGCCAGCCTCGATGAAGGCACAGACGGGATGGAAGGCACCAGTGCCACAGGCGTACAGGTGGGTCCGGTTGTAGGGGTGCAGGATCTTCACAAAGTTCATGCACTCAGCCTGATGATGGAGAGAATGAAGGGTGAGGTGGTGCTGGGGCAGACTCCTGGTACAGTCCTGGCATCCCACAACTCCCCCCAGCACTTACAGTGATGTCCTTGCCAGCCCAATTGCATTCTTCCCTCCACTCCACGGGAGCCGGCCAGTAGATCTGTGGGTGGAAAAGGGGATGCTCACAGCACCTGGTGCACCCTGGACTGCCCCGCCAGCATGTCCCCCCCCCACCCTTTTACCTTCCTGTCCCGCTGGCTGATGTCATCCAGGGCCAGGGAGAGGAGGTGGTTCTGGGCACCCACGAAGAGACGGCCGCGCTCCTCGTCCAGCAGCAGAGCCTCATAGCAGCAGGAGCGCTCCAGGGAGAAGAGGCGCAGCCCATGGCGAGCCCGCAGCTCTGCCGGGACCCACCGGCACTGCTCAGCCTGGCCCCGCCACTGCCTGTCCCTCTCCCCTGCCCCAGACACACACTCCAAGGCAGCCTGGGTCTGGCCACGGCCCCCTGCCATGCCATCCCCTCCCCCAAACCTGTCCCACTGGCTTGACCAGGTTCACCAAGCCCTTGCCTGACCAGCACGCATCCCCATGCCAGCCCCACACCCACCCCTGTGTCTCCCCAGCCTCATCAGCAGACCACCCAGCATCTATTCCCATGCCCCTCGGCACCCATCTCTGCACCGCTCACCCGGTAGCAGGCAGTGGGGGAGAAGGGGCCATTCCCTGCCCTGCGGAGCTAATCCCACCGTGGCGGGAACAAACAGCCCTTTGTCAGGCTGTGAGGAGAGCTCTTGCTGAGACCTGCCGCTGGACAAAGCCCCCTGCGCCGCGCTGGAGCCCATTGAGTAGCCAGTCAGGACACAGCACTAGCTCTCCGGCTGGCACGATATTCCCAGCAGGAATGGCACAGCTGTGGCCAGGGAGTACCACCGTGGTGCACACAGGGATAGAGGCACTTGAGCCGACACCTGCCGGGGGCTGGGAGTGAGGTCCCCAGCACAGGCATGGTCCCAGGGGCAGGCAGGTGGCCCTGGGACGATTGGCATCAGGTGAGGAACATGGCAGGCAGTACCAACACCTGGTAGCCCGCGGGGAGGGCGGCAGCAGTGCTGGGGATGTGCCAGTGTTGGGGTTTCGCACCACTCCCACCATGCTGCCCCCCAGGATCCTCCTGTCCCTCGGGATGATGCTGGGTGCTGCTGACACGTCACCAGTGCACCCACGCCTGACCCCACACCCCCCCACCCTGCCCGTGTCCCATGCTCACCGGGGAAGGACAGCTTGAGGCGGGGGATGGCAGCGGGTGGGGGGCGGCCGGCAGCGATGCCGCGCAGCAGAAGCAGGAGCAGGAGCAGCGTGCGGCTCATGGCCGGGGTCTGGCTGGTGGCGCCGCGGCTGGGGCAGAGAAGCAAGACCTCAGCTCGGGTTACAGCCCCCTCCCCACAGCCCCACGACCACGATCCCTCCCCGATGCTGCCAATGGTGTCTGGAGAGCCCTGAGCATCGGCATAGAGCGACCCCAGGCACGGCACAAGGGGGATCCCCCACTGGGCTCAGCCTGGCAACTGGAGGGGACATGACCCAGCCACATCCCTCCCTGTCTTTAAGTCCCCATTAATCCAACCCCAAACCTAATGGGCTTTCGGAACAGTCCTCTTACTCCTGCCTGTGGGGAAACTGAGGCAACCCAGCCAAGCAGCATCCAACCCTCCCCATGCCTGTCTGAGCCCATCTGCAGGAGGGCGCTGGGCTCTGCCCATTCCTGCCTGCAAGCACAGAGCTGTCCTATAGGAAAGGGGACAAGACACATCAAGCACCTAAGTGGTGATAACCAGATAGGGCACCCTGGGCAGTCAGTGGGCTCCTGAGCATTGGGTAAGCTCTCCATCGTGGTAATCATGGCATCCCATGCCTCAGTTTCCTCCACTGCTACAGCTACCATTAGCCCTGGCCTTTCTTGTACCACCATGCAAATGGGAGCAGGTTTTGGGGGGCTCTGTCTAAGTGGGTGCCCACAATCCCCAGAGGGGCCCATGCTGGTGTGTCTGCCACTCTGATGGGTGTCCACCACAGGGTACGGAAGTGCTCCTCTGGCTCTGGCAGCAGTGGGAGGTGATGGTTATCAGGGCACTGTGCCAAAACACAGATGCCCCCTGACCATGCTGCAGTGCCTCGTGCAAGGCACAAACTGAACTATGCCAGTCATCAGCCCCTGTGGGTTTCACCCTTGGCACAGCCACTGGGGCCCTCACCAGGACGCCGGTGACAAGCAAGGCCCTATCACAGCACCGAGGCTAGGCGCAATCACCCCAGGTTCTGCTGTCCTGCGTGAGCTGGGCACTGGTGGATGCTACCCTGGAGGGTCAGACATGCATGGCATGGACTGGGGCTCCTGCGGGCAGGGCAGCTCTCTCCAGGCTGGCCGGTGGAGGTGAGCCCGGAGCAGGCAGCGGGCAGCGAGCAGGGCCTGGCTGGGCGCAGTGCCGGGTCTGGCTGCCCGGTGGCCCGGCACGAAGGCGGTCGGCGCTAATGGCATTTACAGAGGCGCCGGGATGAGGCGCGGGACCCGCCGGGGTCTGGCAGCCCCGACAGCTGCCGCCAGCCGGGGCCGTGCCGGGGCACCGGGGGCCTCCCACCTGCCCGCACTTGCCGAGCGGCCGGGGCAGACCCCCGGGCACGGACCCCGTAGCTCTGACCCGCCTGGCACGGGGGGCCGGGTGTGGGGCGGGCAGCACCGGAGCACCACAGACCCTCGGTGCCAACTCTGGCAGATCCAGCCCGTGAAACTCCCCGTGCCAACCCCGACGCCAGCCCTACGGTGCCAGCGGGGACATGAGCCCCACGCCGCGAGCCCCCCGCCACCAGCACGGGCAGCCCCCCGACGGCAGCGCAGAGACCCCGTCCCGGGACACTCCCCGGCCACCCCCGCGCCCTGCCGGCCCCCCGATCCCCGGAACCCACCTGTGTCCCGGCTCGGCTCGGCCCGGCCCGGCCCCGCCCGCCGCGTCCGCCGGGAGGGAGCGGGGCGGCCCAGCGGGGCGGGGCGGGGCGGGGCCGGGGGCGCGCACAGGGACGCGCACACGTGTGTGCGACCACACACTCACGAGCAGACACGCGGGCACCCTCACACACACACGCACACACACGCGAACACCCGCTGCCACTCACACACACACACACGGAGCCCAGTGGCCCGGGGTGACACTGACGGGGATACCCCGGTGACACTCGCTGCCCCCGGGGCAGAGCTGAGGATGCCACGCTCAGCACACGTGTGGCTGTGTGGCTCAGCACACGAGTGGTGGCGGGGCTACCTCCTCCCCTTGACAGGCACTTGCCTGCCCGGGGGTGGGGGCTGTGCCGGGGGGTGCCGGGGCCGTACCGGGGGTACGGGGGGCCGGTCCCGCACCCCGCTCAGCTGCAGCCCAGATGTCTGGCCCGGGCCCAGCCCGGAGCAAACAAAATTCCTCCGCTGCCTCCCATTTTCCAGCTGCCGCTGCCAAGAATAGCAAGTGCCGAGTGGTGCCGGCAGCGGGGCCACGCGTGCCTCGGCGGGCAGGGCTCGGGGCGGGGGGAAGACGAACTGCCTTGGGGGCCACACCTGTCTTGTTCTCCCCGCGCCCCTGACTGTCCCTACCTGCGTGTGCAGGAGTCCAGGAAGGCAGGTGCAGGGTGAGTGGGGAGGCAGAGGTGCAGGCAGGCAGGGGTGCAGGCAGCAGACTGTGCAGGCAGGTGCAGGGTGAGGGGGAGGCAGGAGTGCAGGCAGGTGCAGGCAGTGGGTGCCAGCAGGCAGCGAGTGCAGGCGGGCTGGCAGTGAGAGCAGGAAGGCCAGCAGCCGGTGCAGGCAGGTCAGGTGCAGGTGTGGGCAGGCAGCTGGCACAGGCAGGCAGTGAGTTCAGCAGGCAGCCAGAGGCATGCAGCGAGGTCAGCAGTAGGGAGAAGTTGTGCCAGGAAGGGTGCCCGGGCAATGCCCTTCTGTCCCACTGCCAGTAACCCTCGTGCTGCCAGCCTTGGTGCTCTGGCACGCTGCAGGCTCTATTTCAACACCACTGCTTGCTCTCCTGGCTGTGCTGCAGTGCTGAGCGCCAGTCCAGCTTTGTGGGCAGAAAGAGGGACGCGGCAGGGTGGCAGGGGAGGGCTGGCACCAGTAGGGCAGGGGTTACTCTGCTGTAAGACTTTGTCCAGGCACCAGCAGGACTTTGTGCTGGGTGGCCCCCACACCGTTGGGCATGGCGTCCCTGTGCCTGCTGTCCCAGGATGGCAGGCTGAGATGGTGGTGACAGGGGTGTCGCGCCCAGCCCTGCCAGTGGGCACTTTCCTGTGCAATGCCAGCACTGTGCCTCAGTTTCCCTTCACCTAGCTGGGACATTTCCAACCACCGCCGCTCCCGGCAAGCGTGGCGAGGTGGCCAGGTGACGTCACCATCACCCAGCCCTGGAGCCCTGCGGGGACCTTGCTGGCAGCGGCTCCGCCTGGAGAAACCATCAAGCGTCAGAAGGGCCGGGCTTTCATCCCGGAAAAAACGGCGCGGGAGGGATGCGCCACGTCGGCGGCCGGCCACCCCTTCCCGCCCCACCGGGTGTTGCTGGCAAGCACCGGAGCTACAGGGCGCTGGGATGATGACGGTCCCCATCTGGAATGGGCATCGCCACTAGTATCCCGTCCTCATCCCTGCACTCTCTGCCAGCCCGCGGGAGGCTTCACAGCCAGGTGCCGGTGGCCTGGCTCCCCGCCAGCGCGGGGGTGTCACTGCCGACGGCACCAGCAGGTGCTGGCGCTTTCGCTCTTTAATCCCGCCCCAGCCGCTGGCAGATCCGCGCCCAGGGATCGCTGCCTCGGCCAAATCTCCCCTGGCGGTTCCGGCTCCGGCAAGCATCTGTAGCTCCGCCGGCAGCGCCCGAGCCCCCAGCCGTGTTTGCGGTAGGAAACGGCTGCTCTCCACCTCCGCAGGGCCCCGCGGGCGGCACGGCAGGAGGCAACGGCCAACGCTCCTGCATCTCCTGTGCCGGGTGAGCCGGCAGGGCATGGGATGGATCCATGCCATCGAATGGGTGACCAGGACCACCGGCTGCTGGAGACCCTGCGTGGAGGGAGAAGGGCTGGGACGGGCATCCACTAGCCCTCAGAATGGGTACAAATCCTGCACCCCAAACGGGACTGGTACCTCACCCGACCCCTCCAAGGGTGCTACAGGGTGGTTCCCCATGTCCCTGGGGGCTAGGGAGCTTCCCTCCACCCTGGTGGCGCCATCATGGCTGAGGACATGCAAATCCCAAGGGTCAAGGTACACTGTGTCATGACAGCTGGTGCCATGGGCGTCCCCGTGACACATAGGCGTGGCACGGCACTGTTCCCCAGCCAAGAGACGGAATTGTGCAGCAGGGTGGCCTTTGCTGGCACTGCCAGTGACGCTGCCAACTTGTCATCAGGGCAGGAGTGAGGCATCCTCACCCCAGCCTACACCCATGACCTGGACACAGGGATACACTGCTCAAACTAGTATTCACTGGGCCTGGACACAACCCAAAAAGCTGTCAGTGGTTCATGATGGCACTAAAGATGTGGCTTTAGGACTTCTTTGGGAGTCCATCTGTGGCACACAGTGTTGGGCCATGGGATGGCATGGGGCCTTGTGTGGCTGCCACATCTCTGGTGCAGGGGGAGGATGTGCCAGGGAGGGGACAGAGTCCATAGCATCCCAAGTGTGCCAGTGTGAGCACTTGGCTGGCGAGGAGCAAATGTGCCTGAGACAGCTGCATCCTTGCAACACGGCATGGTGGTGATGTCCCAGGGGGACACAGCTCTAGGCTCACACCCTGTCTGTGGATATACCACCCCGACCCTATGTCCACCCCCATCATAGCATGCTGTGAGACCCCAGCAGCAGGGACCCCTGTGGCCCCAGTGCATTCCTGCCGGGATTAGGTACTGGCTCCCGGCAGTGCCATGCTGGTATAGCCCAGCTAATCCCTTTTTAATTGTCCTAGCCCTGTGCTGGACTGATCTGGGCTGCCCAAGGGATGTGGGGTGTTGTGTACACCCCAGTGCCTGAGCACATCTGGGGTGCCCTCATTGTGTGTCCCTTCTGTGGGACTGAACTTTTGGGGTGGTGATGAAGAAGGAGATGTCCATCCTTCAGGTGCAAGACAATGGCTTTTTGGAAAAGGAAAGGGAGGGATCCTGGTCTTATAGGATCCTGTCCTCCTGACCCAAGGTGACCATTTGCCCTTGGCTTCATGTCTGCCAGCAGCCAGGCTCTGGGACAAGCAGAGGGGCCATGTACCCCACACTGAAAACCACTGAAGCTCCTCAAAGCCATACGTGGGGCAGGGGAGCAGGACACCCAGGCTTTCCACCACCATCCAAGCCTCTCCCTGTTCCAGCAGGAAGGCAGGGGGAGATGCAGGCTGAGCCCCCCTGCCTGCTACCCTGTCCATGTCCCTCCAGCCCTGCCCTGCGCCACACCAACCAGCGGCATCCAGCTCCTTAGGCTTTAAAAATAGGCTGGTGTCCCTGCCATGGGGTCAGTAATTTTAGCCAGGGTGTGTCTTGTTGGGAAGCACGCGGGACCATTCATCTGCTCCTGCTGGCTTGGCTGCATCCACACCCAGGGCTGATGTCAGCCCCTTGCTGCCCACTTGCTCGTCCCTGCCCCTGGGCAAAGCGGTACAGCCATGGCCAACTTGGGCACAGGCAATGTCTGATGGGGTGGCAAGGGCAGGGATGTGATGACCGGGGTGCCCAGCTGTGCCCCCCGACCCTGCCTGCTCCCCATCCTGGGCATCTTGCCTCCAAAGCTGGTGGCACCAGGGAGCACAGCTTTCCACAGCACCCAGCAGCACCCAGCCAGGCGGTGGTAGAAGAGTCCTAGCACCCTGCCCTCTTCTCTCACCCTTCTCCTCTCACCCTGGCCCCCCAACAAAACAGCCACTTCAGATCGCCTCCCACGGTGCTCCCGGGGGGCTGTGCCGGCTGGGAAGGCTGCGGGGGCCGCTGCGGAGCATAATGGGGCTATTGATGGCCGAGCCAGCGGCCCCGGCACGGCACAATGGGGCCTTGTCTGCTGGCCCAGCTCCCGCTCCTGCCCAGCCCTGTGCCCAGCCTCAGGATACCCCCTTTCCCGATTGCCTCGGAGCTCACCCAGGTGCCAGCCAGGGCACACACTGCCTTGACTGAGCCAGTGAGTTCTGTAAAGGACCGCAGGTGGGAGGCCACCGGGTGAGCACCTCCTTCTCATAAACCAGTGCCCAGAGAAGGAGCATTGCTTGGGAAACCTCCCAGCACGGTGGTGTTCACCCCTGCCACCCCTGCTGGGACAGGCCTTAGGGGTCCCTGCTCATCTGTGGGGTGACAGGAACAAGGAGGTGGCACGTGCCCAGTGATGCCTTCGCTTCCCTCTCAGGACCATGCCCAAGTACCCACTGAGGGGAGGCAGGGACCTCACCACTCTGCAGGGAGCTCCATCATCTCAGTCCCCCAACCCCGTGGCCCCCCTCAATGGGCCAGCCCGGTGCCCCAAATCCACCATCTCACCTGCTGTAGCGTGTGGGCTCTGCCGGAGCTCGCTTGCCTCCTCACCCGGCGGGTAGGCTGGGGCTCTGGCTGCCGCCTGCCCTTTAAACCCCAAATCCCCGGTGCTGGGCGCCAGTCCCGCCAGCGGCGGGGGTGGAGGGAGGGGATGCAAAGCCCCGGTCCCTGCTCCCGGGGCCGGCACCAACAAAAGGCGACTGTGTCCTGTGTCCTCCCTCTGCACCCAACGACCTGGTTGGCCGCTTGGGAACAGCCGCTCAGGACCCCAGGGTTTTCTGGGGTGCTGCCACCCCCTCTACCCGCACTTGGAAGGGAGGAGAGGTGCGAGCAAGCCTAGGATTCCCTGTCACAGCCGCGGAACATCCCGATGTCCCTAAGCACCCGTTCCTGCCTGCTTGGTCCTGTTCCTGCCTTGGAGAGGTGCCAGGGTGAAGGCACTCATCACCGTCCCAGTGCCTCATCTGCTCTTGCAAAGCCCAGCCCAGCAGGGCTGGAGGGGGAGGAAGGGGATGCAGCTGCTGCCGTGGTGCTCTTTCTGGGGGGACTCACCCCATGGTACCCCCATAGCTGCCGTGGGGCCGGGTGGCTGCCAGGGCAGCATCCCTGCGGTCCGAAGGACAAGCAGCCGGTGACGCCTCATTAATGTGGGGTAAATGTGTAACAAGTTCTCGGCTGGGCTGGGGCGGTTTGAGCCGCATGACTCCTCTAGCCTTCCCGGCATCCTGGGAACTGGGAATTTAGAGGCTCTCTCGCAATAAGAGCTGCTCAGCCAGGGCAGGAGGGAGAGGGAAAGTCCATCTTGTGGACGGACACGTTGGGGTGTCCAGTGCTGGCTGGACGGGGCAGAGTGGGCAGCGTGCTGGGCTGGGCTGGGCACAAGCCCATTGCCCGAGGCAGAGGATGATCTCAGCCCATCTGCCCTCCAAGAGGGCATGAGGCGAGAGACCCAAGGGAGCCAGCCTCTGTTCAGCCGTGCCTGCCAGCATGGGAGGCAATGGGCAACATTTTAGTAAAAAAACAAAACAGGAAATTCCATCTGAAGGCAAGGGAATGTGTTTTTCTTGTGTGACAGTGGCCAGGTGCTGACATGGCTGTGCCAGAGGCCGCAGAGCATCCAGCCTTGAGGATCTGTGCCCAAACAGCCGGCACCAGCTGAGCCACTCCTGCCATGGGGTGGGCTCAGGGCAGCCAGGGACTCAGCCAACTCTGTGCCAGGCTCCAGCCTCCCTCCTGGCAGCTGTGACCGTGCAGGTGGAGACGCGCTGGAACACATGATCCTGGGATGTCAGTGCCACCACAGAGCTCTTAGCATGTTGTCTCAGAACTGACAGTGGGTCACCATGCCATGCCATGTGGTGCCATGCAAAGCCACAGGGCACCTCGCAGTGTTGAGCTCCATGGAAAGCATTGGGCTGGCCAGAGGCCTCGGGAAACAGGTGACCCTCACAGGAGAAGTTCCAGGCAGCACAGCCACCACTTCACATGGGATAGATCGAGGGGCTGGGGCTGTCCCACAGAGGGGCAGGCAGAGTCCTGGGGTGCAAGTAGCAGGAGAGGGCTTGGAGGGACACAAGTCCCCCCTTGGACTGGAGTCACACGGGTGTGACAAGGCTGTGGGTGCTGGGGGAACCCCAGCGGGGTCAGGCAGGGTGCAGTCAGGGTGTGGCAGTGGGCGGGCAGTGGGCGGGCAGTGGGTGGGCAGTGAGCAGGCACGGGGAGGGCGGAGTGTGGGAAGTGGGCAGGCGATGGGCGGGCAGAGTGCGGGTGGGCAGTGGGCAGTAGATGGGAGGGCAGGGTGTGGGTGGGCAGTGGGCAGGCACAGGGCGGGCAGGGTGCGGGTGGGCAGTGGGCAGGCACAGGGCGGGCAGGGTGCGGGTGGGCAGTGGGCAGTAGATGGGAGGGCAGGGTGCGGGTGGGCAGTGGGCAGGCGATGGGCGGGCAGGGTGCGGGTGGGCAGTGGGCAGGCACAGGGCGGGCAGGGTGCCGGTGGGCAGTGGGCAGGCACAGGGCGGGCAGGGTGCGGGTGGGCAGTGGGCAGGCACAGGGCGGGCAGGGTGCGGGTGGGCAGTAGATGGGAGGGCAGGGTGCGGGTGGGCAGTGGGCAGGCGATGGGCGGGCAGGGTGTGGATGGGCAGTGGGCAGGCGATGGGCGGGCAGGGTGCGGGTGGGCAGTGGGCAGGCACAGGGCGGGCAGGGTGCGGGTGGGCAGTGGGCAGGCGATGGGAGGGCAGGGGGCGTGGAGCGGGCAGGGTGCTGCTGTGCCCCCGGCTGCCGCCAGAGGGCGGTCGGGCACCGGTCCCGGCCGTGCCGCTCCGTCCCCGCGCTCGCAGTCGGTGTCCCCCGCGCCCCCGGTGCTCCGGGCAGGGGCATCACCAGCCCGCAAAGTCACGGGACGGCGATGTCCCGCCTGGCTGCTGCGGGGTCACCAACGCCCTGCCCTGCCCTGCCCGTCCGTGCAGCCGGTGGGAACCGGGAGCGGCTGGCCGGCGGCGGGGAGCTGGCGGGGCCGGTGCTGCTATAGCACTGCGCTGACCTTGCCGGCGGCAGAGCGGGAGCGGGCAGCGCTCTGGGCAGAACCGGCGGAGCTGGAGCAGCCGCCCGTGGCCTGGCACCCATGGCCTGACCTTCCCAGGAACTGCTGTAGTGCCGGGAGGGCAGCTGGGGGCCTGTATCCCCATCCTCCCCCTGGTGTGGCGTCAGCGCTGTGTCACCATTGTGCCACGGTGGCGACTGCTGCTGGGTACGGCATTGCCCGTAGCCAGTCCAGCCCTCATCTGTGCTTCCTGCAGCCCACCGAGCTCAGTGCTGGTGGCAGGCAGATCCCGCTGCTCACAGGCAGGGTGGGGGTCCCAGGAGTGCCACGGAGCACGTGGTAGGTCTTTGGGTCCTGTGGGGTGTGCCGAGGGGAAATGGGACTGGAGCTGGCCTCTGGTAACCCCCTGGCATCTGGTGGTCCTGGGATGTCTCTTCAAGAAGGGAGCTCTGGGATTTCTGTGAAACACCATGCTCTACTGGGTGGGGGGAAAGGTTTCAGGGAATTGAGCTGTGGGGAAAACATGTGAGGTGGCTAGGCAAGGCCAGGGTAGGTGCCCCAGGCTTGTGCTGGCCTCCTGCCACCAAGCAGCGTGCCACGTCAGGCCCGCAGCCCCAGGGACTGGCCCAGCCCCATGGCAAACAGTGCTGAATTGGGCGAGCTGACCCTTGGACTGGGCAAGGAGGGATAACCCCGCACCCAGGGCCAGTGGTCTCAGTGCCACTCTGGCTGTGCCTTGCTTTCCCCATTGCAGGCAGCCCTGCCGCCAGCACGGTGGGTGCTTATCTTGGTTTCTGTTTCCTCCTCCCAGCTCAGCTCCTGCAGCCCCTGGGCTCACTCCTGGCTGCGGGGCAGGTGGGTTAGTACCATTAGCCATCGGCAGCACCAGGCAGAGCAGTGCTGCCAGCTCTGCTGGGTGACAGGGGTCCCAGGGACAGGAGCACCGGGGGTGCCGGGGCTGGCTGTACGCCGGCAGTGGCAGGAGCTGGCTGGGACTGTTTTCCTCTGTGTTTGCTCGGCCCTGGGGACGGCCAGCGATGCGGATCAAGGCCGGCGTCCTTTGGGCAGCCAATTGTCAGCCAGCTGAGAGGGGAGGGAGAGGGGCAGCTGCCCCAGGGCTTTCCCAACCCTGGAGAGGGCCACCATGCCAGCTCTGCCCAGTCTGAAACAGCGGCAGGTTGAGTTCACCCAAACACAAGGCTGGGTGATGCCATCTGGGACCCAGGGCTGCCCGTTGAGACCCAGCACCCAGTGCTCCCCAGCTGTCCCCTGGGCACCCCACATCCCACCACTGTGGCAGCTCAGGTGCTGGGGGACATGGCAGCCTCAATCCTGAGCACCAACACGTCCCTTTGTGCTTCTCTCACTGAATCCTTTTCCCTGATGGGCCATGAAAGGGCCTTTATCTCCTCTCTTCCTCACGGCTGGGTCACACCTCACAGGAGCCTGTGGTGGACTGTCTGGCCCTGGGACTGACAGTCACCCCAGTGAAGGTGGAGGTCCAGGACAGCCCTCCTGGTGCCGCTGTAGGGAGCCAGAGCAGACTGCCCTTTCACTGGGACTGCAGTGTCACAGTAACTGCTCCTTGGTCAGCTCTGGACTGACCACAGCATCCCGGAGAGAGGACAGACATGGCTGTGGCCACGTCTCCATTTTTGGCCCAGTTATTTATAACTCTAAACAAGGATGCCACAGTTGTCTGGGCTGAAAGGTGTCCCTGGTCCTCCCCTGCTCCCTGGTCCCCAGCTCCCCAGCCATCTGCCACCCTGCTGCCCGGGCCCTGGGCAGTATGCCCAACATCCCCCGGGGGCCTCCCAGCCGGCTCCATGCTCCCTGACAGCTTGCTGGAAGCTTGGAGGTGAACAGGAGAGCCCCCTTCCCAGGGACTGGAGATCCCCCAGCACTGCCCCACATTTCCTTCCTCTGCCCCATGCTGGAGATCTGCTCCTGCTCTGCTAAACATTACGTGCCCTTGCTGGCTGCAGCTCATCCCTGGACCCAGTGTCCCAGGAAATTTGGGGTGTAGAGCAGCTCAGCCTTGGTGTCCTGCACTGCTGGCATTGCCTTGTGCCTCCTCCTTGGTTCTGGCAGCTGCCTGAGCTCCCTCCCTGTCCTCAGGAAGCCTGGGTGGCTGCAATGTGGAATGCCAAGCTCCCTGTGGTCTGGAGGACCCTGAGGCTTGTGGAGCTGATGGAAGGCAGTTCCCAGCCCAGGGAGGCTCAGGTCCCGTGCACATGAGAGTGTTTTCCTGTGAGCAAGGGTCCCCCTGCAGAGTGGAGCTGCATCACCATCCTCAGGGATAGTTGCCAGAACATCCCTCTGGCAGCTGGTGGCACCCAACATCTCTGCCCACCCAAGGGAAAATATTGCCAGCTCCATGCCTGGCTTTCCAGTGGGATGTGGGGAGCAACAGAACCCAGCAATCTGGGACATTGGGGAAAAAGCCAAGACTCAGGGGATCTGGGCACTGGGTGCTGGATGTTTCAGAAGCATCATGGCTACTCAGGTTTGTTTGGCTTGAAAAGCATTTGAGTTGCATTTAAAGACATTAAAGTCCTTGCTAAGTCCTTGCTTAATTACCCTAACAGCATTTAAGCCTTTGCTTCAGGATGGTCAGACCACAGAAACAAAGCCCCTGGCCCTGGTGGGGCTGTGGGTGCTGCCAGTGGGGACAGTAGGGACACAGTTGCCCTGCCTGGGTGGCAGAGATGAGCAGGCTGCCAGCAGGTGCCAGCACCTCTGGAGGGGACTGAAGGGACAGTCTCCCTGTGCCAACAGGAACAGTTTATTCCCACATCCTAGGGCTCAGGGCATCCTCCTGCCCTCAAGTGCTCCCAAGCAGCCATGGTGCTTGATGGCTTGGAGCTGGGGAAGCCTGTGTAGGTCCCTCCAAACCCCTCAGTGCTTCAGGGAGAAGCATCAGGGTTACCCCGGGGCTCGTCCTCCAGTCCTTGGTTCCCAGATTGTCGCCTGGCAGGGAGGCGATTGAGCGCAGAGATAACCCACCCTTCAGGTCTGCTGAGCAGCGCTTTGCTTCTGGCTTCTGTAAAGTTAATTGGTTTCGAGGTTCCAGGAACAAACGAAGGAGAAAAACCCACTCTCCGATGTGCGGGATCATTGAATGCTCTCTGGTGAGTTATAATTGCAAATCATGTTTTGAAATCACATTAACCAATTAGCCCGTGTTGTTGTTGTGCCCTGCCACATGACAGCATGTGCCGCGAGGGAGGCGGCGGTCAAGGGCGAGGGAGGGGGCCACCAGCTGCTCCCTGCCACCTCTATGTCCAGGCACCATGCTACCAGCACCGGGGTGCTCCTGTGGAGGGAGGGCTGGGGGGAGAAAAGATGCAGCCCTGGACATGGCCTCAGGCAGGTGTCACTCTGGGATCCACCCAGCCCATGCTGCTGGCCACAGGTATCCCTCTCATCCTACAAGCAGCATTCCTGGTCCCTTTTGTGCCTTACTTGCTTCATGGTTATGGGGTCTAGAGGGCAATGGGGGTCTTGGAGCCCCTATGTGTGCTGGCGCTGTGTCTGTGGGATGCCCAGTGATGGGGACCAGAGGCACCCACTGGAATGTTCCTGGAAAGGGCAATCTCCAGGAGATTCTTGCTTGAGAGGTCACAGTGGTGGCGGGGGGAACACTGCTTGGGCTGCAAATCTAACCATTATCTCTGCCGTATCTTCCTGCCATCTGGGCTCTGGAAACAGCGGGCAGCAGCAGGCAGCAGCAGGCAGCGGGCTCAGGGGCTGGGGGAGGAAGCTGAGTGTGACAAGGAGAGCGTGCCTCGGCCGTACATGGCACCCACTGCTTCGTGCCTGGGTTCTGGCTGGCCTGGTCTGGGCTGGGATGTTTGAGGCTGAGGGGTTTTATGGGCTCACTTTGATCTCAGAGCACGGCTGAAGGATAAGAAATAGGGCAGATTTTGACTGGGGGAAATGACGAGAAGGCAAACCCCACGGAGGTGTGCTGAGGGCGAAGGCTCTGGCACAGCACTCTGCTCCCTGCCATTGGTGAGGCAGGAAGCTGCTGGCGAGATGAGCCATGCTGTGCCGTGCTCCCCTGAAGGCTCCTCACATACGGGAATCCAGCGTCAAACTTTCCAGCCAGCTGGAGAAAACCGCACGACTGCAATTTTGCAATCCACTGGAGCCCTGACACCACCAGAGCCATTGGTGAAACTGGCCAGAGCTCTGCTGGGGAAGCACTGTTGACCAGAGGGCTTGGAGGGTCGAGAGCGGGGTCTTAGCCCACCCCTGTCCTCTCATGGCTCCTCTCTATGTTGCCAGCCTGGCTGCACAAGCCTGCAGCTACTGTGTGCCACCTGCAGGACCCTGGGACAGGCTTTGGGAGATTTTGGGGACATCTTCATTCTCTTTTCCTCCTCTCCTCACTGCTTTGATTTTCCATAAAGCTTCAGCTTGGCATGGTGGAGCCCATGTCATCTGCCTGCCTGGAAAGTGGAAACACTGGAGAGGAGTGTCACATGTGGACAGGAGAGGGGACAGAAAAAAGCACACATGGCTGCACTTGTGCCAATAGAAGGGTAAAGGCTTTTGGAGGCTGAGAAGGAGCAGACAGCATCCAAGTCACTTCCCGCAGGTCCTCCAGCATGCTACCCCACGGCAGTCGCTGCACCCCAGGCCACAGGGCCACACTGCCTGTCCCCGTCCCTAGCACCTGTGCTGTGTTTGCTTACAAGGCGGAAGCTCTTGGCAGCCTTTTACAACGTGGCTAGCTGCGTTGCCGCCCGTCCCGGGACGCCTCTGCACCGGTGCCACGTGGCTACGCCCGCCTTCAGCAAGGCAGGGAAAGAGTTAAATGGCTTGATGCCAGCCATGCCCATCCTCTGGGTGGCTCTGCCCCCCCGTCACACTGCCAAACCTGGCTGCCTCCAGTCCCCCAGCGTGCCAGCCAGCGCTGGTTCAGCACTTACGCATGCTGCTGTTATTAGAAATTAGTTAATAGATGTTTCGAGCCAAAGGAGAGCGTCAGTAACAGGAGCCGTGGGATTGCCGGGAGCGTCAGGGCCACTGAATATTTAACATCCCTCGACGTCCAGGCGAGAGGGTGCCGCTGCTGCGAGGGGACGTTTTCCGCCTTTTCCCCTGTTGGCGATGCTCATTCCTGTCTGGCAAATCTGTTTCCATCCCAGACTGCCCGAGGCTTCGCAAGGATTTATGAAAGATATGCATAGCACAAATAAAACCTTCCAGCAGCGTGCAGAGCCATTCTGTCAATGTACAGTGGCTGGGCAAGGTTTGCAGCTCAGCATGGGAGGTGGGTGGACTCCCAGGCGTGGACCCCCTTTAATTCTGAAATTAAAGCCAGGCAGTGGAGCAGGAGGTAGTTTAGGGGTGAAAGACCTTGAAAAGGGACAGGGAATCTTTGGGAACATGACTGGTGACTCATCAGGAGCTTATGGCTCTCCCTGAAGTGTGTGGCATGAACTTGGGGGAAGAAATTTCGTCTTTGGGGCACTTTTATGGGGATTTGTGTCTTCATGAAAAAAGATGTATTTCAGCTCACATGGGGCGGTTTGATGGAGGCTGGAGGAAGGGGCCGGCCTGTCCCAACCACTCTGGGTCATGTTGGGATGACTGCTCATGGATTGTTTGCTCCCAGTGTGCTGAGATGCTGGAGTGAGCATTGTGGGGGCCGCAGGCACCCTGAGCAGGGCAGCCAGCTGGGCTAGCTTAATGCAGGAGCAGACTGAGCTTCCCAGGCCAGGGAGAGAATCTAGCTGGAGGAGTGCTGCTGGGTGACCCTGTCCCTGTCTAAGAGGGGAGAAAACCCAGTGCCCACACTTGGCACACGCTGGATTTAGCCCTTCAGGTTAGATTAGAGCAACTGCGTCAGCCCTGCTTCTTCGGAAGCAGCCACTGCCCTCCGGCAGGGGCCTCAGCTGCCCTAGGTAGGGATGGCCGGTGGGGTGTCAATACTTGGCGGGATAGGGATGCCCAATACAGTGATCATGCCTGGAGGGGCACTTATACCTGGTGGGGTGGCCACGTGTGGTGCGGGATGCTTGGTGAGGTACCTATGGGGCAGCCCTGCCTGGCCATTGATGCCCAGTGGGGGATGATGTCTGCTGCGGGGGGTGATTCCCCGTGCGGGGATGATGCCCAGGGGGACACTAATGCCCGGCGAGGCGGCGATGCCCAGTGGGCGGCTGTGCCCGAGGGGCTGCGGTCCCGCCGGGGCGGGGCGGGGCAGGGGTCGCTCCACCCGCTACCCGGTGCTCCTCCTTTAACGGCGCCCCGGTGGAGAGGAGGGAGCCGCTGCGCTGGGGGCGGGCTCGGGTCCGGTTTAATCTAGGGCTCCGCCGGGATTACCGCGCGAGATAGTATCTAATCCGCGGCACCGGCCACCGGGGGCTGCTCGCCCCAGCCCGCAAGCAGAGGCACCGCGGAGAGGGGGCAGGTAGGTCCCTCCGGTCTCCCCCGCTGCTCGCACCCCCAGGGTCTTTGCCTTGTGCTCCGTGGCTATCGGGCTCTCGGACCCCACGCCTCCCGTAATTCGCCTCCGCATCCCATCCAGTCCTTGCTGACCCACCTCCTTTCGCCGGCCCCTCTTTCCTCCCTCAACCCGGCTCTCTCTCCTCCACTGTTTCCTCCTCCTCCTGCCGGCGCCGGGCAGCTCCGGGAAGACTCCGGGGCTCAGGCAGCCCTGGCAGGTGGCAGCGCCCCGGGGCTGTTTGCTTTGCTGTCCTCCTGCCGCTTCCCTTCCCAGCGGCTGGCACCTTCCCACGGGTGGGTGACAGATCCCGCGAGTGCAGGGGGAGGAAGAGCCCTGCCGTGCTGTCTGGGTACCCCAGCGCCCTGACACTGCCCCTGCCCGGATCGCGGTGCTGGGGGCTTCGGTGTTCATCATTCCACTGATACTCACAGTGACACCAACCCCCAAACTCCCTTTAATTTTCCTTTTTTCTGCTTTAATTTTTAATCGCTCGTGGGAATGACATATGTTTCTGAGGGCTGGAAGCGGCTGCGGCCAGGATCGGGTGTCAGGGTGTCGGGGTGCCGGAGCGGGGGGCACGAGCGGGGAGAGTGATGCCGGCCGTCACCGGCACTCTGCGGCTGGCTGCGGTGATTCCATAGGCTGTGGTATTTATAGAGCCTGGCTGCCCGGGACAGCAGAAATCCAGGCAGCACATTGCGTTCCTCTCGGCCACGCGTGTCCTATGGTGGCATGGTGGCCCTCTCTGCCGTGTTAGCTGTGAACGTCCCACTGGAGAGAAATCTTCCCCAAGGGAAACTGAAACACGGCAGGTGGTTGCTGGACTTAGGGTCCACAAGATGGGCTGGCTCTGTGGTGGCAAGGGTGAGACAGGGGGCTTGGCAAGTTACCAACAGGTGGGATGGCAGGGAAGCAGAGCCCTGGCTGGCTGCGGAGGGCATGGCTGGGCTGGGCTGACGCGGAGGAGATGGGGAATTTTCCACTGGTGTTTGGACCAGGCCCAAGCTGAGGAGTTAGACCTGCCTGGTCCCTGTGGCCTCATGGGGGTACCCCAGAGAAAGCTGTCTGTGCCTCGCAACGCTGCCCCGTCTCCCAGAACCAAGTGCTGGTGTGCCTTGGCTCTGGTGGCCAGGGATGCTAAGGGGCAGTGGGACACCCCAGCCCACCTGGGGGTGGCATGGGGGTGCTGGCACTGTGGGTGACCCTGGCTGAGGTGCAAAGGGCCCCACAGCACCCGGCCGTGCTGCAGCTGTAATCACACGCCGGGGCCGCGGCCACGGCAAACAAACAAGCACCAGCAGAGCCTATTTTCCTTGGCGCGTGGGGATGGAGAGAAGGAGCGGGATCCCACGGGCTCCTTTGGAAGTGCAACCCTTGAGAAAACAGAGGCGGGTCGGGGACAGAACGGACCCCCTGTGCCCCTGGCTCTCCTCACCACGTGGGTCTCAGATGCAGTGTGCCTCCCCAGTCACTGACGCAGGTCTGGGACTGGCTGGGTCCCCCGTGCCAGTGGGGCACAACAAGCCCAGTTCTGGTGTCCCCATGGAGAAAATGTCAGGCTGGTCCAGTGGTGACAGTGGCGTGGGCAGGGACAGCGGTGGTGCCATGGGTCATGGCTCCTGACTGGGACAGGGCGCTGTGCTGAGGGTGCAGGAGGCCCATGGGGCTGTGGCAGAGACCAGTTCCTCCTGGTGTCCCCAGCACTGCCAGCAGCAAATGGCAACCTGGAATTTTTGCTATTGACCCCTCTGTGTCATCCCGCTAAGGCCAGGTGCATTTGGGGAGTGTGAACTCCTGGAAAGCATCTTGCTTCCAAGGCGAAATGCAACTCCAGAGGTGTGGTAGAAAACCTGACATGTTCTTTTCCAGGCACTACCTGCCCATCGGTCTCTGCAGTGCCACTACCTGTGCCACCGTCTCCCCTGGGTGACCCTGCGTTCCTGGCAGGCAGTGTTTGAAGCTTAAAGCAAAACCCATCATACAGCCTAGCGCTACCTGAGATGCTTTGGGCTCAAGCTGGTGTCTCACCCAGCCTCCCCAATAACCACACTGGGTGTCATTAGCCTCGTGCCGTGTCCACCCTGTCCCCATCCCCATGCTGCCAGCTGCTTCTGCCATCTGACCTTGTACCATGCAGGCTCAAGCTGGCCGGTGACATCAACAGCCTGGGCTGTCCCAGTGCTGGACATGGCTCCCCTTGCCTGGCTTCAGCTTCCCCACTGCTCTTCCTGGCTTGCCTTGGTACTGGTGCTTGGATGTTGGAGGATGTGGCAGGATGGCAATGGCTGATATCTGCAGCGTGACCCCATCCTGGGGTGTGTGCCTGGCAGCTGATGCTGTGGCTGAACCACACCATGCCTCTGGCGCTGGAAAATCCTCTCCATGGTCCCACCATGATGTTTGGCTCCACCACCCCATTCCCTGCACTGCCTTTCCCCTACCTGGTGTGTCCCAGGTGCTAGCACGTCCATTGCTGCAGACAGTGGCCACGGGCCAGTTCAGCTGTAGCTGAACATTTTGTGCCAGGCACATTCCCAGGCACAGGCAGAGCTGTCCTGCAGGACATGAGTGACAATTGTGCTCTTAGAGGTAAGACTCTGGATGGACACCACTGCCCACATGGTGCAGCAGAGATGGCCTGAAGTGCCCAGGCAGGTGTTAGTGCTGCCAGAGCCCTGCTAGCCAGGACAGCAGCTTCCAGAGCCACTTGTTCCTACTTGCCACTGCCAATCCTGCCCTGGCTGGAGCACTGGGGGAATTGCCCGACCTGAGGCTGAGCCATGGTTTGGTATTTGGGGCTGAAAGGGGTGAGGTGAGCCCAGGAGCAGTGCCTACTCTCTATCCAGCTTGTGCTGGGAGCAGGAGTGGGGCTGGCTGGCGTGACTGTCTGGTGGGGCTGTCATCTCCTGAGGATCTTGGGGGAGCTATCTCAGGAGAATCTCCAGCGGATTTATTTGGTGAAGGCCTACAGTGGGGCTACCGAGAGGGACTCTCCAGCCATGCACCAGGCAGGTTGCCTCCAGCAGTCCTTCACCACAGCTGCTGGGGTTCCCATGCCCTTGGGAGTGCCCCCCAGAGCTTTTGCCCCAAAGGTGAGGTGCCAGTCCATCCCCTGAATCACTGAATTTGCCCCTTTGGGTGCTCACTTCCTCTGGGGGAGGTGGCACCCTGACACCGCCTTTGCATAGCTGGGAGGTCGAGGGTTTAAACAGGTTAAAACCAGGTTTGGGATGCTAATTTTAGAAAAGCAAGTTGGGGGGAAAGCCACGGCTGTGTGTGGAGGGAGTGGTTCCCTGTGGAGGGGAAGGGGAAGGAGAATTTCTCTGCCATGTACCCTATTGGGAGTCACCTTTCCTGGGGAGGGGTTGCCCAGGGACCCCTCAGGTTTGGACTGTTGCACAGCTGTACCCGTGTGCCCACACACCCCTCTGCCCACAGCAGTGCCAGAGGCTGACCAGGGACCCCAGACTGGGGTCACCCTGGCCCCAGCAGCAGTGCTGGAGGTAACCCCAGGGCTGGGGCTGATGGCAGTGGGGCAACACGACTGGTATCCCTGCCCACTTGCCCACGCTGCCCGTCTCTCTGGCAGGGCTCGGTCATCAGCACAGCCTCAGGGAATATGAGCCCTGTGTGCCCAGCTCTACTGAAACCCGAACAGCCACCTGGGCAGGCGGGCACGGGCGGGGGGGCTGCCATCCCCCTGGCACACACCGGCAGCAGCGGGATACCTGGCTGCCAGCACGCAGGCCAGCAGCTGCGGCAGGCTTGGTGCTAAAGCCGGATTACCACCCGAAATAGTCCCACGGCCCCAGCTGGGCCGGATTATCAAGGATTCATCTGCAGAGGGAGAGGAGATGGGGAGGGAGTCTCTGCCCTGTGGGGGTCCCCGGCCTGGGGGAGGACTCACCTGCTGCCAGGGAGACCCCATGCTTCGTTCCTCATGGCTGGGAGCAGTGGGTGCTCGTGGATGGGTGTTGCAGGCTGTGGGGACATGGTGGGTCACAGCCCCTCAGGCTGGCACTGGCTGGCACAGGCATGGCTGGCAGGCACTGGCTGCCTGTCTCCCGTATGCTGTACTCCCACCGGCACTGCGTGTGCTGGTGGGGACTGTGCCGTGCCGAGGCTTGACCGAGGGAGCGGGCATAGCGCAGGAGCCAGGCTTGCCCAGGGTGATACATATCCTCCTGGCCACGTTGCCAGATGCAATGGACCTCCCATCCAACATACCTGCTGGCATTGCTGACAGAACCCTGCTGCCCAGCCCCTGGCTCCCACCTGTGCTTTGCTCCCACCTGGGATTTTCCACCTTTTAAATAAAGTCTGTGCGGAAGTGAGATGTGAGGCAGAGAGAGGGGTGCAGTCCCTTCCAGGACTGGAAATCCCACCATGGTGCCCTGGTCCCCGAGGAAGGCTGGCAGGGGGCCGGAGTGAGCCTAGGACTGCCCATCTGCCAGGGCAGGGCAGGGATCTGGGAGCCCTGCCGCCCCACACGAGTGTTCCCATCCCAGAGAGGGCGGGCAGGCGTCTGTGCTGGCCGGGATGCAGCGTGCGAGACCAAACGTAGCCTCCCCTGGAGCGCAGACGTGGCCGGCAGGACGGTACGTGCTGTCCCACGCATCCAGCTCCGTGTTCCGTCTGCAGGAGCTGCGGGGCAGCACCGGGGCCCGGTTCAGGCTGCCTGGGCACACCGTGAGGCTGGTGGGAAGTCACCAAGCGCTTGGACAGCAGGATTAGCCTGGGAGAGGTGGGAGGTCTGGCTGCAGCGGGGCTGTCCCTGTCCTTGTCTCCCAGAGGCTGGCAGGCAGTGGAGAGGCGCATGCTGGGAAATCGATGCAGCTTGCTCAGCACCCCCAGGAACATGGCCCTGGGTGCCACAGCGGGGGGGTTCTGTGCCCATGCACGTGGCCAGGCCAACACCATCAGCCAGGGCCAGTGGGCACCGGGGCTGGCGGTCAGGAGCGGGATGATGCCAGGCAGCACATGGGCTGCCCAACATGGTAGCGAAGGTGGCAGCATCCCATCTGCGTGGTGGGACCCTGAGGGAAGAGATCCCTAAGGAGATGCTCTTTGCCCGGAGCAACTAAAGTGGGCACACCGTGAGAAGGGTGAACCCACCAACCCCGGCCTGGGGGGGAACCAAGCCACCCATCCGGGGCCACCCATCACTCTGTATTTGTTGTTCTGCCCTGCCTTATCGCAAGGCAAACAGCAGCAGGCAGGGCTCGCACTGCCCGATCGAAGCGTCTCCTGCTCCCTCCCCTTTCATCTCCCCCCTTGCCCTGGCCGCTGCCACAAGGAGACCCTGGCCGAGGGGCAAAGGCCAGGGCCAGCTGGGGAAGTGGCAGTGAGTGGTGTTGGGCGTGTGCCAGGGCTGTGCCAAGGCTGTGCCAGCGCTGCCCGGCGGGAGGAAGCGTCTGGGTGGCAGCACGAAGCCTGGTGCATGCTGAATGAGTTCGGCCGTGCCGCTTGCTATTCCGAGAGACGCTTGGGGGAAGAAGTTGGTATTTCCTGAGCTGCCCAGAGAGGTGTAATTATAACCTGAGAGAAGAAAGGGGCTGCAGACGAGAGTGCCCAGCCTTCCTGGCGCCCGTGGGGGAGCAGGCAGGGGAGTGGGCAGCCCCTGCCTGCCACCAGTGGGATGCGGTGAAGCCCTGCCCGCAGGCAGCCCAGTGACACCGGGGGCTTAAGGAGGTGATGGAACATCATGGAGCTGGTGCTCCCTCTCAGCTCCATACTGGGCGAGTGGTGAGTTCAGTGATGCCTACCCGTGGTGGTGGGAAGGCGCAGAGTTAATGGTGGCTTTTGGACGTGCTGGCAGCCTTGTTCATGCCTGGATCCATCCCAAGCGGAGGCCTAGTGGAGGGGATAAATCATCACCCAGAGCCCGCCCTGCGCTTCCCTCTCATCCCCCACATGGATGAGGCTTCTCATTCTGGTCCCTGCTGGACTGTGTCCTGCCTCAGTTTCCCCACCTGGCTGGGTGCTGCAGGCAGGGTGGCCCAAACATGTGCCCACCACCCTGGGCCAACCTTAGGGGCTCAGCCCCCCTGACACTGCCAGCAGCCAGTGTGTGGCCTGGGATGACCCTGCCAGGTTGTCTTTGTGGTCTGGATGGGCAGGGACAAGAAGCAGGGCAGCAGCTCAGGAGACCGGAGGTGCTGGCACCCACACCCTGCCGTGTCATCCTTCCCTTGCGTGCCGGGAGGACTGCTGTACCCGATTGTGCTGTGGGAAGGCTCCTCTGACCTCTGGAGACACCAATCCCCTGGGAGTATAAAGGTGCACATGTCCCCTGCTCACCCCATGGCAGCCCCAGGCACCGGGGTGGTGGGGCAGCAGCATCCTCCTGGGACTGGGGACCACACTGCATCACAGCCAATCCTAACCTCCAGCCGGGTGGCACCGTCCCTTGGCTGGATGTAGCCCCAGTGCGGAGCTCCCTGTCCAGTCGGACAAGACCCCAGCCCCCCGGGGCAGTGGGGGGTGGCGGGACCCTGCCCCGGCTGCCAGCCTGCCCCAGAAAGCCACCCTGTGCCGTTTCCCAGCGGGGCGGGGAGGGCCGGGGCTCGCACAGAGGCGGCTTTGTGCGGCGTGCCAAGGCGTCCCGCGCTCGGCAGCCCGACCGCCTTCCCCTGCCAAGGAGCTGTCTCCCGGCCCCGCGCTCTTTCCTGCTCCGTTTGTCCAGCCCTGACGTGCCCCCGAGCCCCCCGCTTTGGCACCCCGGCAGCGGCGGGACGCGGGTGAGCCCTTCGCGCCGGGCAGCACCACCGGCTTTACATAACGGTGGTGGCTGGGGGGTCCCTAAGCTCCCCACCCCGTCCTCAGCCGCTCTCCCAAACACCCCCACTCGCCTGTGGGCAGCCGTCTCCAGGAGGGGAAACTGAGTCATGGAGCCGAGAGCTTCGGGCAGGGGAGTGGAGGTGGGCAGGCGGCGTGGATGGGGACTCCGGGGCTGGGCAATGCTGTGAGCAAGGGAATGGGGGCTGTGGCATGTCTGGCTGGGCGAGGAGACAATCCCACATCGGGACTCTAGTGAGGCATCAGAGCTGGGGCTGAGTTCCATGGGACGTTGTGTGCTAAACGGGCAGAAGGGAGAAGCACAGCCGCGGTGATGCCTGGCTCAGTGACCCTCTCATCCCCGGGTGCCTGTCCCTGCAGTGCCACCAGTGCTGGTGCTGAGCCCAACTCCAGTGTCCCTGGTAGGGGAGGCAGGACTTGTGAGACTCCTGGCCAGCCCCTCTGGTGCTCCTGCCCAGAGCTGGATGTCTCTTGCCTCCCTCTTGCAGAGCCTGAGTAGAGCCCATAGCAAGCCCAGCTGTCTCCCCACCATGGATACCACGGACGTGCCCCTCCAGGCCGAGATGGTGGAGCTGGTGCCCAATGGGAAGCACACGACTGCGCTTACTGCCTCCACTGGCCCCTCGCTGGCAGGTGACAGGTAGGGGCCCCAGGACAAGCGGCAGTGACAGGGTCATGGGGGGTCCTCCAAGCTACTCCCTGCCCTTGACATGCCAGCCAGTGCTGATGGCCCTTGGCTCTGCTTTGGCTTCACTCCCTTCCCTCCACGGACAGATTTGAGGAGAACCAGACTGGTGTGGCAGAGATGGAGGAATTCCTGCCCCACGGTGCCGAGAAGAAGCAGACACACTTCACTGATGTGAGTAGCAGCATGGGCACAGTGGTGGGAGTGGGATGGGGCAAGCTCCCAGGGTGACTGATGCATCCCTTCCCTGTTGTGTCCTATGAACAGTTTGAAGGGAAGACGTCTTTTGGGATGTCCGTCTTCAATCTGAGCAATGCCATCATGGGCAGCGGCATCCTGGGGCTGGCCTATGCCATGGCCAACACTGGCATCATCCTCTTCCTGTGAGTGCCATGGGGGTGTGGAGGGGTCCAGATGTGGGGGGCTCCTACAGGGGGATCAGTAGGTACAGGCGAGAAAGGAGTCGCTGTCTTGGGGTGATGCAGGGACCAGTGTCCTGCTGGCTGAACAATGCCCATTGCTGGCATGAGCCTGTCTGCCCTGCTGGGTGCTGTGCCCCACTGGCGGAGGGAGGAGGAGGGTGAAGGTTTGCCTTCCTTACTACAAAATCAGATTTCATAAAGTGGCCCAAAGGATGTGAGTGATGGCTCCTCTTGGGTGTGGAGACACGGACAGTGTCACCACACCCTGTAGCCAATCTGCCCCATGAGCACCCAGCTGGTGCTGAGGTGAGGGGCTGATGTCCTGCCAGGACAGCTGCCCACAGGCAGAGCATGTCTGCATGGGGTTTGCTCCACAGCCATATCTGAGCCCTGTGCTATGACCCACTGGTGATTGTGCTCTCCTCCTGCAGCTTCCTCCTCACAGCGGTGGCCCTGCTCTCCAGTTACTCCATCCACCTGCTGCTCAAGTCCTCAGGCATCGTGGGTGAGTGTCAAGTCCTCAGCAGGGCCGTGCCAGGGGGTCTCATCCTGACTCTCACCCACCACCGCTCCCCGTCCCACAGGCATTCGCGCCTATGAGCAGCTGGGCTACCGAGCCTTTGGCACGCCGGGAAAGCTGGCTGCAGCCATCGCCATCACGCTGCAGAACATCGGAGGTGAGGATGGCGTTGGGGGGCCCGTTGGGGCTGGGGACAGGGGATGGCACCAGAGCACACCAGCACAGCATGACCTCGTTCTGCCCTGCAGCTATGTCCAGCTACCTGTACATCGTCAAATCTGAAGTGCCTCTGGTCATCCAGACCTTCCTGAACCTGGAGGAGAAGACCACGTGAGTGCCTCCTGCCCACGCTGCCTGCGTGCCTTCCCCGGGCAGGCGCCGGGGCTCTGGCTCCAGCTGTGCAGCCCATGGCAGGGATTTACTATCATTAAGCCACTACTATTTTTGATAACTGTCAGTGCTGAATAAGCCCCTGGGTGAGATTAAACCGAGCTGAACTTCCAATCCCTGCTCCTCACATCCCCTTGGGATCAGGCTTTCCTCCTTGAGCAGAACCTGGGGCTGCAGGGTGGGGGACGGGAGGTCTGGTTGGGTACACATCTCCCCACCCCATGCCCACATCCTCACCAGCAGCTCTTGCCCTTGGGGGTGCATCACTGTGGGGGTAGGCAGAACCCTAGCTCAAGGGCCCCCAGGGATGCTGGCCTCAGGGGTCCCCAAGGATGCCATCTCAGGGGTCCCCAGGGGTGTTAGCAGAGCAGGAATGCTAGCCTCAAGGGACACCAGTGCCCCTGGAATTTGCCAGTCTAAGGGTCCCTAGGAATGGCAGACAATCCCCACAGTGGCTGTCTCTGCCACTGTGCCCTGCCACTGCCCTGTGCCCCAGCAGAGCAGGGTGGTGAGCAGACCCTCTGCTTCTAGGGACTGGTACATGAATGGGAACTACCTGGTGATCCTGGTTTCTGTCACCATTATCCTGCCCCTGGCCCTCATGAAGCAGCTGGGTAAGTGGGGGAGATGCCACCCATGGCACTGGGGTCTGGCAACCTGGGTCTCCCACGGGGTGATGGTGCCAGCCCAGATGTGCTGGGTAAGGAGGGCACACTTAGCCAGTGCGAGGGTCCTGCCCACACCCACCAGCCACTCTCCTCCCTCCCCAGGCTACCTTGGCTACGCCAGCGGCTTCTCCCTCAGCTGTATGGTCTTCTTCCTCATCTCGGTGAGCACCTGCTGGCACGTGCTGGTGCCCTGGGGTGCCAAGCATCCCTCCTGCCGGGGTGTGAAGCTGGGCTGGTTGCTGTGGGGACAGCAGAGGCAGCAGGGACAGCGGGCGCTTGGGGCTGCAGAGACGCCGTGGCAGGGCTGTCAAGCTGCTGGGTTATTTTCGGCTGAAGGAACTGAATGCTGTGGAAAGGGAGAGGGGGAAGCTGCCGGGGGGGTGACTGCACATGTGGCCCCTCCACGTGTGGCTGCCTCACTCTGTTCTGCTACCCACCCCTGCAGGGACAGGCTGGGGGGGCAGCATCACCAACGGGGCAGCACTGGCAAAGGGTGTCCCACAGAGGGTCCCTGCAGGGGACCGGGCTGGGAATGGTGCTGGTTTGGGCAGCGTGTGCAGGGAACTGGTGGCACCAAGAGCTGGCTGTCCCCATGTCCCCCCCACCCCAGGTCATCTACAAGAAGTTCCAGATCCCCTGCCCACTCCCGGAGCAGGAGGGAAACCTCACAGGCATCCTCAATGTCACCACTGTCAGCACTAGTGACTACCAGAACGGCTACACTGTCCTCCAGGCCCCTGAGCAGGACACCTGCACACCCAGCTTTTTCACCCTGAACTCGCAGGTAAGGAACTGGGATGCACCTCTGAGGCTCTGGGTGAGAGCCCACCCTGTGCACCCCATGAGGACAAGTGGTCCTGGTGCTGGCAGCACCCATCACTTGGATCCCAGCAGTCAGTCATCCTCCTCTCGCACAGACAGCGTACACCATCCCCATCATGGCCTTCGCCTTCGTCTGCCACCCTGAGGTCCTGCCCATCTACACTGAGCTGAAGGAGTGAGTCCTGGGTGGGGGCACCCACGGGGAGGGGTGGGCTTCATCCGGTGCCCACCCAAAGGCAGTGCCATCCGTGTGTGGGACCTGCGCCGGGGCATCATGGGGAGGTGGGTGATATGACCCTCGGTGGGTGGGTGGGCAGGTGGTGGGTGATAGGACTTGGGATTGGTGATATCAGTCTCAGGAGGTGGGTGATATGATCTGGGATGGGTTGGGCAGGTGGGTGATGGGCGATATCACCCCGGGAGATTGGTGATACGACTCAGGGTGAGTGCTATCACCGCTGGGAGGTGAATATTATGACCCGGTGGGTGGGTGAGCGGTTGCTTGGTGGTGGGTGCTATTACCCCTGGGAGGTGTGTGATGTGACTCAGAATGGGTGGTGGGGTGGTATGACCCCTGGGACATGGGTGCCATGATCCAGATGGGGTGGTGTTACCCCTGGGGTGTGAGTCTTATGAGCCAGAGAGAGCGAGTGGTTGGTTGGTGGTGAGTGATTCAAAACACCACACTGCCCAGGAAGAGGGACACAGCCCCTCTCTGCACAGGCCCCCCACACTCCTGAGTACTCTAACATCACCCCTCTTCGCTGGGCGGGTGCTTGGTGTCAGTGGGTGCCATGGGGCTGTGCTGATCCCACCGTGTCCTGCAGCCCCTCCAAGAAGAAGATGCAGTGCATCTCCAACATATCCATCACGGTCATGTATCTCATGTACTTCTTGGCTGCCCTCTTTGGCTACCTCACATTTTATGGTGAGCCTTCGGGGAGTGGGCTGGGGCTGGCACACCTGTGCCAGGGGGCTGATGGTGCTGGGCCTCACCCAGCAGCTCTTTGATGGTGTTCACAGGCCGTGTGGAGTCAGAGCTGCTGCACACGTACAACAAGGTGGACCCCTTTGATGTACTCATTCTGTGTGTGCGCGTGGCTGTGCTGACGGCTGTCACCCTCACCGTCCCCATCGTCCTGTTCCCGGTGAGTGGCCCCACAGGAATGTCAGGTAGCTTCAGCACCAGGCTTTGATAAGGGATACTGAGGCAGTGATGAAGAGATTGGGGAACAGGACATGCTGGGTGCCATGAAGAGGGCTGGGGCAGAGGCAGGGGTGATGGTGACAGGCAGGGCCATAGGCACAAGGCTGTGAAGGGGTGACAGGCTCTGCTGGGGCATCAGGGTCAGAGCTTGGAAAGAGAAAGGGGCGACGGTGACCTGCAGGGCCATAGTGACAAGGCTGGAGTGGGGGTAGGGGTGATGGGGACCAGCAGGACTGCAGTGACAGGGGATGGGTCCTGGCTCCAAGGCTGGAGTGTGATACCCCGTCCCTGTCCCCAGGTGCGCCGGGCTATCCAGCAGATGCTGTTCCAAGGGAAAGACTTCAGCTGGATCCGCCACATCACCATTGCTGTGATCCTGCTGACCTTCATCAACCTCCTGGTCATCTTTGCCCCCTCCATTCTCGGCATCTTCGGCCTGATTGGTGGGTGGCAACGCCCTGCTCCTGTCCCTCCTTGGGCATGGGGTGTTGCCCATGGGCCTGGTGCTCGGCTTTGACTGACCCCTCTGTGCCTCACTTTCCCCTTCACAGTGTGCCAGGACCAGGTGGTTGTGTAGATCCCCCATCCCATCCCATCCCATCCCTGTCCTGGTAGGCTGGTTCCCACAGTGCAGTGTCAGCACTTGCTCTTCCCCTGCGTGTTTGCCTCGATCCCTCCAGCCAGGCTCCCCCCGCTCAGCACTCAGCTCGGTGCCAGGGCCCTGGCTGCGGGAGGGGTGTGGGGACAGTGCCAGCACACCGTGTCCCTGGGTTCCTGGAAGGCTTTGCCAGGACTGAGGGGGGTGAGGAGGGGGTGGGGGGGGACAGGACCTGTCCTGGCAGTGGGGCTGGCAGGGCTGAGCCGCAGGGTGGGAGGCCTCTGCCCACTCTGTGCCTGTCTGCTCCAGGTGCCACCTCTGCTCCCTGCCTCATCTTCATCTTCCCTGCCATCTTCTACATCCGCATCATGCCCAAGGATAAGGAGCCGCTGCGCTCCACCCCCAAAATATTGGTAAGCATGGGCAGGGGGTACAAGGATAGCGACAGGGTCGGGGTTCTGAGGCTGGCTGGGAACCCTGTTGCCCCGGCCATCCCTGAGCCCATTCCTTGTCCCCACAGGCTGCCTGCTTTGCCCTCCTCGGGGTGGTCTTCATGATCATGAGCTTGAGCTTCATCATCATCGACTGGGCCACGGGCGGGGGGAAGAGCGGTGGCAGCCACTAGCCACTACTGGGTGCCCACGCCAACCTCCCCCCCACCCACCCGGTGCCCCAGGGAGAGCCAGCCCCGGGCTCAGCCCCCATGCTGCAGCCCCACCAGGATTCCCTGGGGACTTCTGCTGTTGCTGCCCATCACCTGTGGTGATGGTGAGGGGGCATGAGCTGTGGCAGGCATGGGGACTCCTCAGCCTGTGTCCAGGACGGGGCAGTGAGCCTGGGGCAGGTCCTGTGCCCCCAGTACTCTAGCGGACACCCTCCCTGCTCTGCACCTCAGTTTCCCCATCTGTAAAATGGGGAGAATAATACTGCCCTACCTCACCCGGAGCTGGCTGTCAAGTGGAGCTCTTCTGCACCCCAAGAGCTGCCAGCAGCGGGCACTGCCAGGGGTGCAAGGTACTGCCTGCCACGGGGACCGAGGACCGGGGCACTTTCCTGGACCCCCAGATAGCATCAAGAGCCTGATGAACAGTGTCCATGGGGGCTGGAATCCAGCGGGGCGGTCGGACCAGTGACAGCACCTGTGCTTAAGCCACCTGCCCTCTCCCCTGTTATCCCCCAGTCCCCAAAGAGATGCTGCCCACTGCCCTGGCATCACTGGGGCACCCTGGTCCCTATGGACAAGCATGGTCCTGATGCTGTGGCTGGTGATACCCAGCCCACTACTCCTGAACCTGCCAGGGGAACGGTTGGCTCCTGGTGCCGGCGGATTGGCCCTGCTGACCCCTAGGCCATGTTTGGGGACCGGCCACATTGCTCCGGGGAGGCGGCACCCATGCCGTGGGCTTTGTGCCCACTGGCATCCTGCCCATGCTGCGGCTCAGCTGCCGGGGGCCTGGTGCACCAGAGGGGCATGAGGAGGATTTGGGGGGACCTGAGGGCAGCACTCACTGGGGGCAAGCTCAGGGCTCCAGAGGTACCCCTTGTCTGCATGCCCAGATGCCAGGGTGATGGGCACCCCAGCAACCCAAGCTGTCCCTGCTCGCCTTGCACCCTGAGCCAGCACCAGACCCCCACAGCCCTCACCCATCCATCCACCCATCCATCTATCCATCCATGCCGCTGGGACACCCCAAACCATGCCAAAACCCAGAGAGTGGCTCTCCCACCCCCTGCCTCCCTTCCCTGTATGGAGGGCAGCCCGGCAGGGTGGGCAGCATGGAGCTGGGGGGGTCTCTCCTGCGGCAAAGTACATAAGAGACGTATTTTTTTATGGGGTGGTGGAGGCTGGGATGCTTTTTATAAATACTGTACATAAGAGTAGATCTTTTTTAATGTGTTGTGTTGCTCTGGGTAGCTCTGTATAATGTACATATCATATTGGGGAGCACCGCCATGGACCCTTGCCATCGCCCTGGGACTGCCAGCTGCAGCGTGGCCCCGGTGCTCCTGTCCCTGGCCTGGATGTCCCAGGGCCACCCCTGACACTTGTAAATTATTGGTGGGGGCTATGCTGGGGGTGGCGGGAGGCCAGAGGTGAGAATAAAGATGTGAATGTGCCCAGGTCTCGGGCGTCACTTGCCATGGGCGGGCAAGGAGCTAGCACGCAGGCTGGCACCCGGCACACAGCATCCTGAGGTGGCACGGACAGATGGACACGCGGCACATGGGTGCACAGACTTGCGTGAGGACAGCAGGGACATACAGGCACGGACATGCAGGGTTAGTGCACACGGATGAACAGCCGGACAGACTGCATGGACATACAGCAGGACAGCGCAGACACATGGACATGGATGTGCAGGGATCCCCGTGGCAGCAGGGCCCCTGTGGGAGTTAGACTACGGGGAACAGGACCACTGGGGAGGACACCTGTGAGAGCAAGATCCCCAGGACAATGGAATACATATGGGAGCAAGGCCCTGGGGAGTGGGACACGTGGGAGCAAGACCCTTAGGGAATGGGACCCCTGAGGAGTGGGATATGTGGGAGCAGGAACGCCACTAAGTGGAACTGCCATGGCAGTGGTATCCCTGGAAAGTGGGGCTGCTGTGGAAGCAGGGCTCCAGGGAAGTGGCACTGGGGCATCTTGTGCCTGATGCCAGGGCAGTGGGAACCCCAGATGCCCTCAGGGCCAGCCCCCCAGCCTTTGCCCATGGCACAGTACGGAGTGGGGGTGAGCCCCCATGGCCCCCCCAGCCCTGGCCCCTCGCTCCCCTCTGCCGGCCCCAGGTCTGGGCTCAGCGCCAGCTCGTTAGCAAAGCCTTATTAGCACGGCAGCCCGCTCCCACGGGAACAGCCCGGCTCCTGCCACACCAGGCCCACGGGCACAGGCCTGCAGACCCCACGGGGGATGCCGTATCCCTTCCCCTGGCATTCTGAGTTAAAAGCATCCCTGCCTGCCCTCACCCTGTTCAGTTGGTGCCAAAGGGGTGTGTGGAGGGGCTATGTGGCCTGGGTGGGCATGAGGTGCTGCTGTGGGGCTAGCATAAAGTTAGGGTGGCTACCTGGGCATGGGCCAGCCCTGTGGGTCAGTGAGCACACCTGGACCCCCACCTCAGGTGGTGTGGGGGGTCTAGTTCCTAAAGGGGCAGCCCTGGGAGCTGGGGGATGGGGCAAGTGCCGGGGGGACCTCCTGTCCTGGAACAGACCTGGACATGCCCCATCCTGCCCAGTCCCATCCTGGCCCATCCCTTGTCACAGGCACCCCCAGCCCCGGCACTCGCCAAGGAGCTCCCTCCTCCAGCGGCAGCGGATGTGGCACCCTGAGGGGTGACAGATCCCCCAGGTCTGAGCCACCACCCTGTGACACCGTACCTCCGCAGAAAGCAGCCCTGAAACACGGCATCACCCACACCACTGTCCCCACGGCTGCACCCACCGCTCTGCACCCAAAGGACCCCAGACCCAAAACGCAACACCCAGACTCCATCTCCCTCCCCACGGCTGTCCCGAGGCACACCGCGGCGGGTGCCCGCCTGTCCCGGGATACACCATGTGCCACCCCCATTTCTATCCCGGGACACACCGCGGCCCTCCTCCCTCCTTCCCGTCCCCTCACACACGCCGCGCCCTCACCCCTGGCCCTTACCCGGCGCTGCCGCGTGGGGGCGCGCGCTCCCGCAGCGGGAGGCCCCGCCCCGTTAGCCCCGCCCCGGCAGCGCCCCGCCCCACCGGCCCCGCCCGTTAGCCCCGCCCATTAGCCCCGCCCCCGGGCGCGCAGGGCGGGGCCTGGCGGGGCGGGCCGGGCCGGGCCGGCAGAGCCGCGGGCGCGCGCAGCAGCCGCCGCCGCCGCCGCCATGGGCTGCACCGTGAGCGCCGAGGACAAGGCGGCCGCCGAGCGCTCCCGCATGATCGACAAGAACCTGCGGGAGGATGGCGAGAAGGCGGCGCGGGAGGTGAAGCTGCTGCTGCTGGGTAAGACCCCCGGGACCCACCCTCGGGCCCCCCATCTTGGCTTCTTCGCACGGCCCGGCCCGGCCCGGCCCTGTCGGAACCGGGCGGCCTCGCCGCCTCCGCCCCGCGCTGCCCCGGGGCGATCCTGGGTACCAGCGCCGAGAGTGCCCCGCCCCGGGGATCCCCCGTGAGTGGGATGCTGGCCCCAGCCCAGGCTCCGGGATCTCCCCACGGTGAGGTGTCGGCTCCATCTCGGGCCCCGGGGATGTCCCCGGGAGCGGGGGGCCTGCCCCGCCCCAGGCGTCTGGGTCCCGTCTCCCCCCGCCGTGAGTGGGGCAGGAGGCCTTGGGATTTCCCCCCAGGAGTGAGGTGTTAACCCCATCCCAGATCACAGGAATTCCCTCCAGGACTGGGGTATTGACCCCATCCCAGCTCCCAGGGTTTCCCTTCAGGAGTGGAGTGCTGTACCCACAGGAGACCCTGGGGATCCCCTCCACAGTGGGGCTCCTTCCCCACCCCTCTGTGTGCAGGATGCCAGCCCCATTCCAGGTTTTGGGGATCCCCCTGGCAGTGGGGTGCTGGCCCTACAGCAAGCCTTGAGTACCTCTCAGGAGCGGGTGTCACCCTACCCTGGGCTATGGGGTTCTCCCCAGAAGTAGCTGCTCCCCCACTATGGTACTGTCCCCCCAGCCAGTCAGTGTCCAGTTTGGGCATATCCCTTCAGGACACAGGCATCCCCACCCTCCTGTCAGATGGCCCTCTCCAGTAAAGGTCCTGCAAACTTGGGCACCCTGTCCCACCTGCCCAGGATCCCTGAGCTCCTCTATGGGCTTCTCTCACCCTGGCCTCCAGCTGCGGTGGAGGTAACGGGGCCAACAGGCACCCCCTGCCCCATGCCTTCCCTTCTGGAGCACGGGGACAGACCTGAGCCTCTCTATCACCCTTTCCTCTCCCTGGGGGTTTGGGGGGCTTGGGCAGTGCCCCCCACAGCCCACGGGCACTCTGCCCCACGGACACTCAATTTTGGTACCGATAACGGGCCGCTCGAGCTCTTCAAAGCACCCTGGTGATGCTCCCAAGGGCGTTCACAGCCCTGCCCTGTGCCTGCGGGCAAGGCAGCCACTTCGTTATTTTAATTTATTATTTCTCTTAATGACTCCCAGTTGGGCTTTTTATTCCCTTTACGAAATTCCCAGGGAGAGCCTCGCTCCAGGTGTGAGGCGGGAGCATACGAGGCTCCCACGGCACCGTAGGGCAGTGGAACAGGCAGAGGGATCCCTGACAGAAAATGTCTTTGGGCTCATCTGCTGTCAGCAGAGGAAGCTGCCAGCAGCAGGAAGTCATGCTGAAATCCGGCAGGCCTTTATTTGCTCAACCCCTGCCTGCCTTGAGAAATACGTAATTAACGCCTCAAAATGCTCCTTTATCAGAGTGCGTTGCTTTTTTAATTTTGTTTGATTCTGATTTTTTTGCCTTGGCATGAGATGTGCTGGCAGAAAAGCCCGCCCTGGGGATACTGGGAGGGGGTTTGTGCTGTTTAGGGGGCTTGATGGTTGGGCACACTCGCTGCCCCACATTTTTTTGGGGAGGGGAGAGTGAGGCGAGTGAAACCCCATGGGATTTGTGGGATGGTGGAGAAACACGTGGTAGCTCTTTGCCATGAGCTGCTCCTGTGCTGGCTTTGCTGCCGGCTCTGCTCCTCTCAGGCTACTGCTTCACGGTGGGAAGTAATGGGGATGTAGCTGGCCAAGGGGGTTTGGCACCTCCAGCCTCAGGAGGTTTCTGGGACCATCCAGGCAGGATCACTCTGGTGCTGGCAGCTCTGGGTGCCCAGAGGGGGTTCATCCGGCTGGTGGTGAGCATCACCGAGGAGTGGCTGGGGGCTCGCTGGGTGACAGGGATCATGGTGTGGGTGGACTGGCTGACATCCCTTTCCTGAGTCGTGTTCTGTCCTGAAGTGGAGGCAGGAGGAGGAAGAGGACGTCCGTGCTCTCTTCTGCTGGTGCTGGTGTTTACGAGCGGCATTTCTGATCTCAGCTGCTTTCTAAAGCCAAAAATAGAGCAAAATGGATCTTTTTATACGTTTAAATTTTTTTTTCTTCCTCTTGCAGCTGTTCAGGTGTCAATAGCACTAGAACCTTGGGTCAGCACTGCCCATTTCCGAGCCGAGCCATGGCCGGAAAATACTCCCAAGCTGGCAGGGAGCGGCTGGGGAGGTGGGGCCAGCACTGCTTCCCTGGGGGCTGCTGCTTGTGACATATCCCCTCTGTGAGATGGGAACGCAGTGCTGGGGGGATGCTCCCACCTCCCTGCTGCTCACCCTTCTTATGGCTTATTTTTTTACCCCATGGTCAGGGGAAGCTTTGAGGAGACCTGAAGCCTCACATACGTTTTGGTGAGCACCACAGCTCCTTGTCACTCTCAGCAAGGCAGAGCTCCGGGGTCCTCCATGGGGGCTGCAGCCCTCCTGCCTCCTCCAGAAAAAGGGAGGGAAAAACTAAGGAGAAAAACAGTTTCACCCTTTGTGCTGCATCAACCTGCGGCGTGAAGAGGAGATGTCTCTTCCAAACATGGCTGGTTTTTGATGGCAACTTGTGGTGTCCTGCAGCTGAGCTTTGGAGCTGGGGCACTGGGCAGCAGCTGGGCAGGGCATGGTGTGAGTGGAAGGCAGCAGTCTTGATATGTAGTGGTGGCATCGGGAGTGTAGGAGCACAAAGGGCTTGGGGCTGACTGCTGCAGCTGCCTCAGCTCTGTGCCGTTGTCATGAGCCTTTCCTCTGTCATGGTGGGTGAGCTGGAGAGGGATGGACACACTGTCAGTGCAGAGGGGGCAGGCAGGACCCCCCAGTGGCACATGGCTCCACAGGCATGGGCACAGCACCACTCCTGCTGTGGTACCTATTGGTGCCTGCAGGTTTTCCTCTGCTGTTTGCCAGCTCTGGCAAACTGAGTGTGTGCCAAATAGTTTGAAGCTCCAGTGTCTGATGGGGAGAAGGCCCTGATGAAGCAATGCCCCCCAGCCAAAGCATGGGACACAAAGAATGTGTCCCTCCCTGCCACTGAAAACCAGCAATCTCCCACAGTTTTGTGCTGGGAGAGGCCAGAAGCCACCACTGGTACCTGAAAATACCTGAAGCATCTGCCCCGTATGGCAGCACTTCCAGCACCTCTCGGTGTCACTGTTGGCTCCTCGCCATTGCCAGGACACAAACCCCTTCAGTCACAAGCTGGTTCTGCTGGGCAGTAGTGTTCTGGCCTTCCCACCTCCCTGCCTGCAGGAACTGAGATGCTCCAGGGGAATGCTGGGTTGGCAGCAGGCAAGCGATCACTCTTAAAAAAGGGTTCAAGGCCCCTTATTCCTTATCTTTGGAGGCTTAGGAAAGTGAAGGATTTCTCAGCTGCATTAGAGGTGGGGGAGGCACTGGTGGTTTGATCACATCGATCCCCAGGGGATTGCTGTAGGTGCAGACCCTGGGATGAGGACACTGCCCTCATCGGCATGGTGGCACCAGGGTACGTCACGCAGGAACTGCCTGTACCAGATCCTGCCTGGGACAGACAGTGGCCGGGGCAGGGCTCGGAAACAGCTTTTTTTTTTTTTTTAACTTGCATAAAAATAGAGGAAGGGAGGGACCAGCTGTGACTTTCGGAGGTTGCGTGGCCTCTGCACTGCCCTGGGTTCTGTGTGAGCTGCCTGCTTTGCTGTGCTTCGTCCTGTCTTAGGGGTTGTTTCTGTCCCTCCTTCCTCAGCCCTGGGTGTTTGAGGGGGTTGGGTCCTCCCTTCAGTGGGCACACTGGGAGCCCCAGTGCTGTTTTTTGCCACGGGCTAGGAGGTGTCACAGTGAGGGGGACCAGGGAAGAACTCGGTGCTGTTAGATCCAGAGGGATCCCACATCCAGCCCCCTGAAGCTGGCTTGAGATGGGTCACCACAATGTCCCCACTGGTGATGTCCTATGGGCTGGCAGCTGCCCTCTGCTCCGAGATGAGCACTGAGGCTTTGCCCAGGGAAAGCAGCAGGCTTATAGGTATATGCTTAGCATATATTTTTGCATATGTGCATTAAAAATGTGTTTTATTTTTTAAATATTGTGTGTGTTTGTATATATACTCATATTACTTTTTTATACAGAGCAATATATACATTGATTTTTAGGTATCAAAAAGCACACACATACAAATATATATATATGTAGCTTCACCTATATATATTTAGCTTTATGGAAGAAAGTGTCCCATGGTCTGAACCTACCCAGGGCTAGGATCACGGTGTCCCCAAGCACTGTTGCTCTAGCCAGGGCTGGCCTGGCCTTTCCACAGCCACCGGGTTTCCTGCTCCAGGCCGGAGCACAGGTTTCCGGGCCGGAGACTGGTTGAATCACCGGAGCTGGGGGAGCTGAGTAATTCTCCATCCCGCTGGTGGAAAACCCAGCCGGGGGGATTCGGGTGCCGGCAGCATCCCGGCTGTGCCAGTGGACATCCCGTAAGGGCAGGATGGACAGGATAACGGCACCCATGCCTGGGGGCATGTGGGGACAGTGGAGGTGTAGAGGGACTGTTCTGGCCATGGCAGGGGCAGAAACAGAGCAGCAAAGTTCCAGGATTCCTGGAAAAAGCCCAATACAAGGATAGTTCTGTCCGGCTTGTGAACACTGGTGGCCGTTGTTGGCACTGGGGGTGTGTTTTCTGTGCTCCCCCTGGGAAACCATCCCCAACCCATCTCCTTGTGTGCCCTGAGCATCCTTCCTGCCGCTGATTTATTTCTATTTTATTTATTTTTGTGTGGGGTTTTTTCTGCAATATTATCAGCTGCCTTGGACAGGGGGTCTGCAGCCCCCCAGTTTTTTGAGGTTCTGCCTGAGGACGTGGCATTCCACCAGCCAACGATGCACGGGCTCCTTCTGGGAAGCAGCCAGCCCTGTGCTGGAATGGGATGGCCCTTGGGAAAAACGCCCTGTGTCACTGTGGGGTTTTAAAAAAATGTGATTATTTTTACAGCAATTTTCCATCTATTTTGGGTAGGAAGGAAAATGTCGAGGGGAATCTCTTTTTGTTATTACTTTTGAGTCTTTAGGGTGACTCTGCTTTTAATACACCCCTTTGTCAGTCCCATTTGATGGTGGGGACCCCACAGGTGCCAAGGGGGGTGGGCTCTGCAGCTGTCCTCTGTCCTGCCATCCATCTGCAGGGAAAGGGATTGGTGGGTTTGTCCAGAGCTAAAACCCATCAGTAAATCCGTGTTCAAATAATAGCTGCTGTTGGCCAGGCTGGGAAAGCTTGCCGGGACAGCGGCAGGAGATGGGCCTCTGGCTGCTGGGGATGGCTCTGGACCCGCTGGCAGATTGAATTCCAGCTTTTCCCCCATAATGAGAATTTTCCAGCCATGCATTGCTTCCATCTATGCCTGAATATTTGAAAGGATGGTGCCGTGTGGAAAAATGGAAAATCCCCTCTCTGACGCGGAGTGAGGTGGACCCTGAAACCTGCGGCCAGTTCTTAAAATACAGGGATTACATATGTGCTGCCCAGAACTATGTGCATATATTGCATTAAATATCTGCTGCCCAGAAAGCGTCATAAATCATGGGCTGCAAAATATATATGTTGGCTCAGTAAAGTTTTTGCCAGTGGATTAGCAGGGAGTTCTGGAGCCAGGCAGCTGCTTGCTTATTTTAAATTTTTGAAGATTATTTTTAACAAAAAAAAGGAGGAAATGAGCCCGGGAGAGAGCTCTCCTCCTGTTTTTGCCAGGCGCTGCCCTGGGAACAAGCACTGCCTGCAGAGAGGCAGGGCTGGCGGAAGCACAGCCGTGAGGTCAGCCCATGGTGGGGGGGTCTCCGTCCCCCCTGATGCCGGCACCGGGGTCCACAGCTCCTCCAACACTGCCTTGTCCTGCCTGGGCTGGGCTGGAGGGTGGAAGCTGGCGGTTGGCATCCAGCCCAGGAATTGTTTTGGGGCTGAATGGGCGGCAGCTGGGGTTTTCCGGGGATTGGAAACCATTCCCCTCCGCTGCACTCATCGAGGGGGCTGGGGAGGGTCCCCTGTGCGGGGACAGGGACTATTGATTCACACCCAAATTCCTGCTCACTGCAAATGTACAGGCTCTTGTGCTGGGCCATCTCTTGGTGGCAGGCAGAGGTGCTGACTGGGAACATGGCTGCCTTCCTCAGGGAGCAGGGAAGGAGCCGGGAGATGTGGGGGAAATTTGCAAGGAAATAGCCAGCCTCGGTGATGGTCACCCTGTGACTGCCACTGTGCCGGGAGAAGGCAGGAGGCCCCGGGGGGTTGGTTGTTACCTCCTGGCGGGGAGAAAATGTCAGGCAGGGTCAGACAGAGGAGGAGCCAGGGACGGCTGTCTGGCACCTCACCTCAGGGATGCTGATAAGCTGGGTCCTTGCTTGCCACATGCCTCAGTTTCTGTGTCCAGGCACCCGCTGGGAAAGGACTGGCTCAATGCTGCTGGCTCTGGCCACCGGACCCAGTGGTCTGGGAAGGTGTTGTCAGAAACCAGAGGTATTTAATGGAAAAAAGGGCCACGCTGAGTTCTTCCCCCCCTGCTCCCAGCTCCAGGCAGGAGTTGCCAGCACTGACCACGAGCGCTGGCTGGGCTGTGCTGGGAGCCGCGTCAGCATCCTGAGGGTGCCGGGGGAGGATGGGTCGGCAGTGCCAGAGAGCTCCTGCTGTGCCAAATGGTGACCTCTGAGCTGAGCAGAGCCCCTCCCCTGGCATATATGGCATGGGAACCATGGAGCAGGGTGCTCGTGATGATAAATACAGTGTCTGTATAGCCTGAGTATGGGCCCAACGTCAGGGCACTCCATGCTCCGAGCACTGCCCACAGTGATGTCCCTGGGGATGTGTGCCTGTCACCTAGGCGGCATTCAGGCCAGGGACTTGCGCAGAAGGAGTTTGTTCCCTGCCGCCATGTCTCAGCTGGCACGTTGAGCCCTGTTTTTTCCAGTTAATTTTAGCATAATCTGCGCTTTTTTTCTGTTTTTTCTTTTAACCTCTTCTTTAAACCTCTCTTTTAACCTCTCTGCCCCCTCTGCAGCTGTGCTGGCACAGGCCTGCTTGGGGCCCTCTGTAAGGGCAGCTCCATGGCCAAGGGCAGCATTGGGGGGACCCACCAAGATGGCTGTGAGAGGATATCAGGATGGACTTGGCTTGGGAGAGCCTCTGGGATTTGCACCTGGAGACAGGAACCACCCTGGTTCCCAGCCAAAGTTGCCTCATCCTGCTGGGGGTCCTGGGGCAAGATAAGCCAGGCATTCATCCATCTCGTGACACTCCATGCACAGAGAGGAGACAAGGGACATGCACCGCCCCTTTCAGCTTCCCCTTTCAGCTTCCCCTTTCTTGCAGCCGGGGTGACTTTGCTTCTTCCCTGCTCCCAGCCTGTGGAGGGAGGGCTGGGCTGAGCTGCTCATCGCCTGTGTGGGATGACATCCCTAGGGGGGACAGGGTGAAGGAAGGAGAACCTTAGGCACCCTGGCCGTCTCACTGAAATCATGGAACCCTGCATTCAGATGCTGAAAAACAAAACGACCCCAAAAGCCATTGGCTTTCCCTGCTGGCAGCCACCTCCGCAGCAGGCTGGGGCACAAGACCTGACAGCCTGGGAGGTGCGTGCTATTTACGAACCAAGCCGGGGGCGGCTGAGCCCGCTGGGATCGCTTGAGCTGGCTGGTGGAGGTGGCAACTTGTTCCCGAGTTCCCTGCCTGTACCTTGTGGCACAAGCATCCCTGCATCCTGGCCACTGCTGGCTCCAGCTGTGGATATGCAGTGGGGCTGGTGCTCCATTGTCCCCCAGCACAGAGGGGAGGTGGGATGTGGAAGCTAAGCTCAGGTTCTGTCTGGAGCTGGGATGGCAGGTGATGGACAGACCTTGGCCTCCTTGTCACAGGGAGTCCCAAGGTTCAGCCAAAGCCAGGATTACCAGTCAGCTGTGGCTTGCTAGGTCTGTAGGGAAAATGTTACTGTGTTGATGCCATTTTCCTGGCCCAGAGCAGGTGTCATTTCTTCCCTTGGGAACTATTGCGAGGGCCTCCCAGGCTCTCCTTTTGTTCCCTCCTTCTTGGTCCTGACATTTCCAGTGTGCGTCCAGGCGTCATCTGCTCTGGCCAGTGCCTCTTATCCAATGGTTGAGGCACCTGCTACATTCCCTCCCTGGGCTGGGGGGTGTCCCAGTAGGGCAGGGGTTCCCAGATTTGGACAGGACCTCATGCCTTCTCATTTCTCCGCAGGTGCCGGCGAGTCTGGGAAGAGCACCATCGTCAAACAGATGAAGTGAGTGGTCCCTGCACTGTCACTGCGGCTGACACTGCTCAGGCCTTGGCCATGGGCTCAAAAAACAGTGGCAGACAGGGAAAGCTCCCCATCGGTATTGCCACAGAGCATGGATGGGGAGCAGCACCCTGTGGTACCCCGCAAAGGGCTGACCTTGCCTGTGTCTCTTCCCTGCCCCAGGATCATCCATGAGGATGGCTACTCAGAGGAGGAGTGCCGGCAGTACAAAGCCGTGGTCTACAGCAACACCATCCAGTCCATCATGGCTATAATCAAGGCAATGGGGAACCTGCAGATTGATTTTGGAGACTCCTCCAGAGCGGTGCGTGCCCTCCTGCTCCCACTGTGCCTGACAGGGATGGGGCTTCTTGGGGGCTAAAGCAGATGCACCCAAAACTGGGCTAGGATTAAAGGTGGCCCAGCCCAATCCCTGCTGTTCTGTGGTGGGCTCCTATGAGGTCCTTTGGGGCAGAGTGAGCTTTGCTAAGTCCATGTCACTGCTAAGCTGTTTTATCCCTGCAGGATGATGCTCGGCAGCTGTTTGCACTCTCCTGCACTGCTGAGGAGCAGGGTGTCATGCCGGAGGACCTGGCCAATGTCATCCGGAGGCTGTGGGCTGACAATGGGGTCCAGGCTTGTTTCAACCGCTCCCGAGAGTACCAGCTGAACGACTCTGCTGCCTAGTGAGTACCTCCCTCCTCTGGCCCAGCTCAGCTGAGCCCTTTGAGCCACGGTGCTTTTGTCAAGCAGCAGAAAATCCCCCCAGGGGCTGCTGTTCATCACCAGGCTTAGGGGCTGGTGCTGCCACTTCCCGCACAGTGCTGGGGCTGAGCCGGAGCAGAACTGGGAAGGCGGATGTTTCGAAAGCTGTTTCCTTCTCTGGCGGGGTGCTGTGTATCCTGGGAGGGGGGCCACAGGGGCATCCCCCTCCTGCCACTGCTCTGTCCCTACTGCCCTTCCCCAGGAGATGCTCTCCACTGGCTCCCCACTCATGAGCACATCCAGGGTCCTGCCCATCCTTGTCACCCTTCATGGGCCATCAAGGCAAGAAAAATTGCCAAGGAAAGCCCTGGGAACACTTAGGTTTGAAGAGGATGAGTAGGATGCTCAGGAGTCTTTTCTTTTGCTTTTTAACTGTTTTTATACAGAAAGACTTGGCATTACAGTCATGCATTATCCAGCAAATCAGTGTTTAGGTAGATAAATTGCTGCATCTGGTTGGGTTTATCCTTGAAGAGATTAATAAATAAATTAATCTGCCTAATGTACCATTGCTAGAGAGGGCGACACAGCTGAGTCTGTGTTCAGCTTGCACAGTGCTCTCCTACCCTCTCTAACCAGACCCCTCATGGTAAAGAAGTGTGAGGGGAGCTCATGGTGTTCCAAGAACACCCCACCAAGCCTGGCCTGGCTTGTGATCCAGCACACCTGGGAACTGCTGCCATCCCAGGGCAAGCTGGTTTCCCCAGCTGTCCCCTCATGCATGGCACTGTTGTGGTCCCTCTTTTGCACTGAGGTCACTGTGGTGAAGAGATTGCAGGAAAGCTCCTGGCAAGCACCAAACCTGGAGAAGCTCCTGTCAGCGCTTTCCCCCAGCACCCGCAGCTTTCACTTCCTCCTGATGGGCACACACCCGCCTTCCCCAGCCCGTCTGCTCAGCCCCATCACTCCCCAGCCAGTGTTGGCATTTCCCTGACAGTGGGTGCTGATTTGGGAGCACAGGACACCTGGCAGGTGCTGGGCAGCTCACACACACTTGGAGCAGGTGTATCTGCACAGTGTCTGCCAATTGCCTGTCGCAGTCAGTGCCGTTATGGAGCATTTAGCACATGGCGGGGGGTTGGACAGCCATTAATTAGGAGTGTCTTCAAGCTGTTGCCCCAGCCATTTTCCAGCCCAGTGGCCAATCTCTTGGCCATCTCACAGGGATGGTGATGTGCCCACGGTGCTGCTGGAACAGGACAGCCTGGGGGAGGAGCCCTGTGCCATGCCCAGCACACTGCCCAACTGCGTCCCAGCCCTCTGCAGCACAGCAGCCCCCATCCTCTTCCTCCTCTGCCTCTTGGGGTTCCAGGAGTTTGGGATGCCAGGGTGGTGCTCATCAGCACCCCGGGTCTTGATGCAATGTCCAAGAGCCTGTGGTGCTGTGCAGGGACCTGCTGTGGCGTTTCCTGTTTTTTGTCAGCCGGAGGCCGTGTGTGTTTCCGGCTGTTTTTGAGCTGCTCTGTGGCAGTAATGTGCAGGTCCCCCACCCTCACACCCACAGCAGGGTCCTGGGGCACCTCCAGCTCCAGCCTTGCCCTGATACACTGCAGGGTTTCCCAGGAGCTGGCGAGTGGCTGTGCTGCAGTTGGAGCCAAGGATCCGTATGGCCTCGTGGGCTGTAATCTGGCTTTCACCAGATTACAGGGCTGCAAATGCCTTAATTAAGACAAGCCTAATTTGCTTAAAGGAGCCCGTTTGTAATAACCCAATTAAAGCAATGTGAGCTGGAGAAATCAAAACCCGCCTTGATCCCCCCCGGCAGCCCTCATCAGTCGTGGTGGATGTTGCACACTGTGACCTGGCCACCACCTCTGCTGGGACCCTGCGGGCAGCAGGGCAGGCGATGCTCCCCAGGGGAGCTCCGGACTGCTGCAGCCCCCCACAGTGCTGCTCCCTGTCTCTCCGGCCTCCCGCCTCCTGCTTCCTCCGAGGATGCCGTCCCTTTGTGTTTTTGACTATAAATGGCACGGCGCCATCAATTGTTTCCGCCGGCACTGTGGCTGGTTGCCATAGCACTGAATATTTTCCTCTTGCCATTTCCCCCCTGTGCAAACGGCCAGGAGAGCAGGGCGAGCCCCCAGCCCTGGCTGCATCCTCTGCCTGGCTCCCAGTGCCAGCACACTGCCCCCCAGTCCCTCAATCTTGTGTGTCCCATATCACCCTGGCCACTGTTGTCCTGCCCTGCCTGTATCCGTCAGGGACACGGGGTAGCCCTGGGGTGTGCATGGGCACCCTGCTGTGCTGCCTGGCTTGGCACAGCCCATCCTGAATGGACAATGCTGGGAGATGGGCAAGGGACCCTGGGGTGGTGTGGGGATAGCCCATGAGATTTGGGTGGGTCGTGCCCCACAGTCCAGCTCCCAGAACAGCTTTCCTTTTTGTCCCCAGCTACCTGAATGACCTGGAGAGGATAGCCCGTGCCGACTACATCCCCACCCAGCAGGACGTGCTGCGCACCAGGGTGAAGACCACGGGCATTGTAGAGACCCACTTCACCTTCAAGGACCTGCACTTCAAGTATGTCTGACTCCTTTCCTTTTTGCCTTGTCCAAAGCAAAAAAAACCCTTCCTCCCCATGCTGGGATGGATCCTGGGCGCACACTGCATGCACTGAGTTCCCCCCACCTCCTGGTTTGCTCATGGCGGGAACTGCTGCCTCAGAGAGCGGAAACCGCTGAAATAGCTGGAACAGCCTCAAAAACACTTTGCAGAGCTCAGCCTGGGGGCGGATCCAGGCTCTGGCAAGGAGGGGAAGGGGGAAGGCATTCCTCCTCCCGCTGCTGTGACGCTGCTTCCGCTGCAGGAAGGGCGCTGGGCAGGAGCTGGGGTCTCAGGGTCAGGCACTGGCAGTGCTGCCTGCTGGCACCCCATGGTTGCTTTCCACTAGAAAACCCACGGGAAATAATCAGGGCTCCAGTTTCCGAGGCAAAAAGCTGGCATTGTGCACATCCCAGGGGATTTAGTCCTATGGCAACAGAGCTGATGTCAGGAAGATCTGCTGAGGTTCTCTCTGAATGCGGGGGGTTCACAGGGACCCCTGTGCCACCCTGGTGGGGTGGAGACACTTGGTCATGCATTGCCAGGGCAGTGCTTTGGGGTGGTCTGGGGGGAATGCAGTGTGTCCCAGTGGGGAAGCCTTCCCGTCTGCCAAGTGGTTGGTGGTGGGCATGGCAGTGGATGTGGAATGCTGCTGCTGGGCCCTTCTCCATGGAGGCAGAGCATCCTCTGCTGCCTGTGGCAGGAGAGGCACATGGGATCATCCCTGAGCCCTTGTGCTGTCGCAATCCTGCTGAGCCCACAGCCACTTGCCTCCTCTTGCGCCAAGATCTCTGGCAAAGCCCTGCTGTGCCTGCTCTGGAGTGGGCCTCTGGGGAGCATGACACTGACACCCACTGGGAAGGGTGGCCTGATCCTGCCCCAGCTCTTGTCCGGGATTTGCTCCAGCTGGGAAATGAGCCTGGACACTGTCCTGGCAGCAGGAGCCGAGGCATATCCTCATTACTGGCAAAATCCGTGGGGCAGAGGCATTGTGCTGTGCCCACACCGGTGCTGCTCCTGCTCCAGGCAGATGGAGACACTGAGGCAGGGCATGGATGAGGGCGATGGGGCCAGGAGCTGCCATCCATTCCTGCATCATCTCCCTGCCACAGGATGTTCGATGTGGGTGGCCAGCGCTCGGAGCGGAAGAAGTGGATCCACTGCTTCGAGGGGGTGACAGCCATCATTTTCTGCGTGGCTCTGAGTGCCTATGACCTGGTGCTGGCTGAAGATGAGGAGATGGTGAGTCATGGGGATGGAACCAGCGCCATGAGCTGTCCCCTCCTTTGGGTGCTCAGGGAGCAGCCCCTCCTCTGGTGGCCACTAGAGCCCTGGCCAGTGTGGCCCAAGCCTTGCAGGGTTATTGGCATCCCCTGCCCAGGCAGGGAGGAACATGGGGGTGGCAGTCTGGGGAGCAGTGGGGTGGGTGCTGCCTGGAGGTCCATGCCCAGCTCATGCTGTCATCTTGCCTGCCAGAACCGGATGCATGAGAGCATGAAGCTGTTCGACAGCATCTGCAATAACAAGTGGTTCACAGACACGTCCATCATCCTCTTCCTCAACAAGAAGGACCTCTTTGAGGAGAAGATCGTGCACAGCTCCCTCACCATCTGCTTCCCTGAGTACACAGGTACCACTAGGACCCTCAGTGCCCCCCTGCTCTCCTGGCATGGGCAGTGGGCAGTGGCTTGCCTCAGGCAGGGTAGTAGGAGGTGCTGGGGATGGAGATGGTGGCTCCCCTGTGCCCAAGGAGTGGTGGGTTGGGGCAGCAAGTGGGGTCTGGGGTGTTTAGGGTGTCCCAGGAGATGGGAGAAGATGTGGGCGGACCCAACACAAGCGACAGCAGCCCTGGTGGGGGTTAGGTGAGGCTAACCTGCCTCTGGAACCTCAATTTGGCAACAGGACATGGGCTGTGGGGGGCCAAGCTGAGCCCAAACCCTTTGATGGCTGTGGGCCACTGTGGGGCAGCCCAGTGTCTCTTCCTCCCCAGGGGCCAACAAGTATGATGAGGCAGCCAGCTACATTCAGAGCAAGTTTGAGGACCTGAACAAGCGGAAGGACACCAAGGAGATCTACACCCACTTCACCTGTGCCACGGACACCAAGAACGTGCAGTTCGTCTTTGACGCCGTCACCGACGTCATCATCAAAAACAACCTGAAGGACTGTGGTCTGTTCTGAGGGCAGCACTGCCCAGGTGGGTGGTGGTCCCAGTGGTGGCTCCACAAATGGGATGGTCATGAACCATCCTGCAGGGATGGGCTGGGCTGGGCACTGCCTGCCAGATGCAGGCTGCCCTGTCCCCAGACCCTCCCCTGTTCATGACCTCTCTCTCTTTAGGAGCCGCAAAGGAAGGACCACGCCACCTCCCACTCCTGCTTCTCTTCGGATTCATCCCTCCGCCCCCACCCCATAAAGAGACTTTTTGAGTGCCAGCACGGTGGCAGGGCCCACGTACCCCCTGCTGCACGCGCTTGCCCCCCACCATCCTCCTCCTCCTCCTCCTCGCCGGCGTCGCCCTTCCAGGGAAGACAAGGTTTTAATCTTGGTTTGTACCCCCTGAACCGTTCCAGCCCCCAGTTCATTCACTCTGAGCCCTGGTGCTCTCACTGTTTACATTGCAAGTGTTGCTGGCACGGGGGGGCACAGAGTCCCCTCGGGGATGCCCACCCAGCCACAAGCACGACCGATGACATTCCTTTTAGTAAACCAGAAAAGAAAGGAGAAAGAAAAGGAAAAAAAAGAAACAAAACCAAACCCAAAACCATGCAAAAAAAACCACACCACACCGGTTGGGACCAGATTGCTTTTTAAAGAAACCTTTTTACCAAACTATTTAAAAGCATCAAGTGCTACGTGGTGGCGGCGTCCTCCGTGGCCAGCCCACCCCCCAACCGTGTGCCTTGGGGGGGAGGGTCTGCACCCCACCCCGCCTCGCTGCCCCCGACCCGACGGGCAGCTCGGGCAGGAGGGTGGGCAGGGGGTGCTGCCCACTGCCTCTATCCCCCCCCTCTTTCTAAGCCTAGTTTTTAGGGCTAGCTGTTGCGTTGGGCGAGGAGAGCCCGCTGTACAGAGCGGCCCCCGCTGTGCCCCCCAGCCTAGGGGGGACCCTTCAGCCGGTGCCTGCGGCCTCGCTTTTCCCACAGGATGTTTTACCGAATTGTTCACATGGTTTGAAATAATAAAATGTAGAAAGGAAAAAAAAAAAAGAAAAATTATGTATACTGACACGCCCTGTGTGACATGGGGGTGGGCAGGGGGGCTTCACCTCTGTGGGAAGAGCTGGGGGGTGTCCCTGGGGGTGTGAGAAGGGCCGGAGAAGCCCCTGCTTGTGGGAGGTGAGGGCAGTGGTGGGACCTTTGGGGGTGGAGCTGGGGTGCTGCTGCAGGGCTGAGTCTCTCCCCAAGGGGTCTGTGGGGTGGGGGGGACAACAATAACATGACCTGGCTCTGCAGTGGGGGAATGGTGACACACAGGGGGCCCCAGTATCACACAGTCCTTGGGGACACCCAGTGCCCGGAAACACTCAGTGACCTGTAGCCCAGAGGGAGATGTGGCATCCGTTACATCCAGCAACCTACAGGAACTCCCAGCCCCAGGGAGCACCCAAGGACACCCCACACCCAAAGGACCTCCAGCTCTGAGAGTTTCCTGGAGACTCCCAGCACCCCCCAACTCCAGGGGGCACTTATGGACACCCAGCAGCACTAAAGGGACCACCCCATCACCCCTCAGCTTCAGAGGGCACCTAGGACCCCCCAGCACTAAGGGGCACCCAGAGACCCCTAGGCTCCCTGGTGCCAAGGGTCGTCTGGGAACCCCCTGCACCTCTCAGCTCTAAAGGGAGCCCAGGGACACCCCAGGATCCAAGTACCTAGAGACACCCAGGACCCCAAACACCCCTTTCCTCCAAGGGGTACTCAGGGACCCTCAGCACCCAAGGGACCCCTAGTACTCCACAGCTCCAAGTGTTACCCAGGACCTTCAGCACCCAAAAGTATCCAGCACCCTGTAGCACCCAGGGTCACCCAGGTACTCGCAGAGCTTGGAGCCCCCAGGGGCCCCCAGCAGCACTGGGGGCCCCACAGTGGTGACTGGTGGGAGAGTTGGTGAGAAGAGGGAGTGAGGTTGTGCTGCCCCTGCCCCAGGGGTGACTTTGGAGCTGAGCAGGTCAAATCCCTGGATTTGGGGCAAGTGGAGATGGTTGAGGAAATGGGGTGGGAGCAGCAGTGGGGCTGGGCCCCAGGGGAGAGGGTGCTGGGCTGGGGCTCAGAACAGCCCACAGTCCTTGAGGTTCTCCTTGATGATGATGTCAGTGACGGCATCAAAGACGAACTTGACGTTCTCGGTATCGGTGGCGCAGGTCATGTGGGAGTAGATCTCCTTCACGTCCCGCCGCATGTTCAGCTCCAGGAACTGCAGCTTGATATAGTTGCCCGCATCGTCATAGGTGTTGGGGCCTGGTGGTGTGGCAGTGAGCGGGGTCCCCTCCTGGGCTGCTGTACCCCACACAGGGTGCTGGCCCAGCACTCCCTCGGGTGGACAAACCTTGCGTGGTCCCTCAGCAAGCCTCATGTGGCACCACTTGCATGGGGTGCTGAGGACACCTGGTGGGGGACTCCTGCAGGTTGGTGGCACCCGACCCTCCACCAGCACCACACCACTGCCAGCCACTGTCACACTCACCGTCATAGTCGGGGAAGCAGATGCTGAGATGGGCCTTCTTGATCTTCTCCAGGAAGACATCCTTCTTGTTGAGGAAGAGGACTATGGAGGTGGTGGCAAAATAGCGGTGATTGCAGATGCTGTTGAAGAGGTGCAGGCTCTCGTGCATGCGGTTCTGTGGAGGGACACAGCCCCGTGGTGATGCCCATATCATGATGGGGACAAAGCAGAGGGGATGTGAGGTGGTGAGCCTTCCTCACCACTTCATCATCCTCCACCAGGACCATGTCATAGGCGCTGAGGGCTGCGATGAAGATGATGCAGGTCACCCCCTCAAAGCAGTGGATCCACTTCTTCCGCTCTGAACGCTGTCCGCCCACATCGAACATCCTGGGCGGGACAAGAGAGGGTCAGCAACCCCCTCTCCCTGCCCAGCCCCTGGCACCAGCCCTCACTGGGGGCCTGGCCCTCACCTGAAGTTGAGATCTTTGAAGGAGAACTGGGTCTCAATGATGCCAGTTGTCTTGACGCGGGAACGCAGCACGTCCTGCTCTGTGGGGACGTAGCCGGGGGTCACCAGGCGCTCCAGGTCTGACAGGTAGCTGGACAGGCACGCAGTGGGCATGAGACATGGTTTGGCATGCCCGTGATGCCTCGCCCTGCCCAGACCCCCCCTAGCCCACGTACTAGCCCGCAGAGTCATTGAGCTGGTACTCAGAGGCGCGGTCGAAGCAGGCTTGGATGCCCGAGTCCTTCCAGAGCCTCCCGATGATTTCTGACATCTCCTTGGGCATAGTCCCCTCCTCGATGGTGTCCGAGAGGTGCAGCAGCTTACGGGCATCATCCTACAAGGCAGAGGGGTTCAGTGGGGCCTGGGGGCTGGGTGGAACTCCTGCCCAACACTGAATACTCATCACCTGGCGAGCTGTGTCCCCATACTGGATGCTGAGGGTGGTCATGGCCCTCACAATGGCCAGCATGGACTGGAGCGTGTTGCTGTAGATGATGGCAATGAACTCCAGGCATTCCTCCAGCGAGTAACCATCCTGGTGGATGATCCTGGCCAGGGAAAATCACAGGCATGGAGCTGAGCTGGGTGCCATGGAGCTGAGCTACATGATGGAGGCACCCCATGGCAGTGGCATGGGGCAGAGTCAGGCACAGTGGGATGTGGCACCCCATGGCTGCAGTGTGGGACAGACACATTGCACGGTGGGCACAGTCAAGTGACCCCCCCTCGGCACTTACTTCATCTGCTTGACGATGGTGCTCTTCCCTGACTCTCCTGCTCCTGGGGAGGCAAAACACGGGTCACAGTGGTGTCCATAGCATGGACATTCCCAGCTGAGCCCCACCGGGAACCCTGGTGCCTGACATGGCTGCAGGCACTGTTGGCTGTGCCAGGTCCCCAGCTCAGGCTGTGCAGGGGGATTACAGCCTGGTGCCAATGGCATTAAGGCTGGGCTGAGCTGCTGCGTCTAATGGGATCTGCAGCAGCTCAGCCGGGGACACTCTCATAAACCCAAGGGAGGGGTTGGGGACACGGTGGCATAGCAACCCTGCCACCCACCACCCAATGCCCCAAACTTGCGGCTTTGCAGGGGGATGTGTCCTGGGCCAGCCTGTGAGGACAGTGATGCCACCCATTGCCCCACCACATACATAGCACCTCAGTCCTCAGGCACCACTGGGGGACAGGGAAGGGCTGGGAGGGACCCACAGTACAAGGGGGTTGCAGGGACAGACATGGGGGGGGTGTGAGGGTCCCTAGGAGGATGGGACAGGGGTGCTGATGGGTAGGAGTTCTAGTAGGTGGTGTTGATGGAGGCTCTTAAGATGGGTTGGTTGGGGTTGGGGGGCCTGGGAGATGGGGGAATGTTAAGTGGGCTGATTTGGTTTGGGGATACATGGAAGCTAGAGGATCTTAGGACCTTATCTTCTTGTTGAGATGGTCCGTTGCGTTTGGGTGCCTGGGGGGGTGTGTGGAGCAAGTTGTTGGGATGAACTGATTTAAGGGATCCTGGGAATGGGGCAGAGGAGTTGTTGGGGTGGCTGGTTGGGTTTGGGGGTGCTGAGGGAGAGAGGAAGACATTGGGTGGGTTTTTGGGTTTGACTGATTAGTTTTAGGGGTGCTGTGGGGGTCAGAGGGCTGTTAGAGTGGGCTGGCTGAGTTTAGGGGTGCTTAGGAGGAGGGGCCTGGGGACTGCTGGACTGGTTGGGTTTAGGGTGGCATCAGGGAAACTTTGGGTGGTTAACTGGGGAGGGGCTGGTTGGTTTTAGGGATGCCTGGGAATGAGAGGCTGTTGGGGGCACTCTTGGGCTGTGCTGGTTTGGTTTAAAGGTGCTGGAGGCACCAGAGAAATATTGGGTGGGCTCTTGAGATGGGGAGGTTAGGTTTAGGACTGCCTGGGAATGGGGCTGATGTTGGGGTGGGCTGCTTGGTTTTAAGGGTGCTGGGTGAGTCAGAGGAACATTGAGGGTTCCATCTGGGGCCCAGGGAAATATTGGATGGGCTGTTTGGTTTTGGGAGCAGCTGTGGGGTGTGCTGGTTGGGCTGAGGGCTGCTGGCAGTTTCAGGAGAGCTTTGGGTGGGCTGTCAGGGTGAGATGCACAAAGGATAGGTACATTCCCCAGGATGTTGTCTCCCCCTTACCCAGCAGCAGCAGCTTCACGGTCCTGGCATCCTTCTCAGCATCTTCCTTAAGCTTCTTCTCCAGCTCTCGGGAATGCTTCTCCTCGGCACTGGCCCCGGCTCCCATCCTCTGCCCCGCGGCCCTATGGTTCAGCACCCGCTCCTTGGAGGTCAGCACCAGGATGGGCAACGAGCTCCAGCCTCCCGCCGCCTCCAGCGCTCGCTCCCGGTGCCTGCCACCGCCACTGCCGCCACCGTCCACCCGGAGTGGCACAAGGACGGGGCCAAGGTCCGGGGGGGCCGCCCACCGGGGGGCTGTGCTCAGCACCCGGGGCTTAAGCCAGGCCCCCCCGATAAACCCCCTTCAATCTGCAGCGGGCTGAGCTCAGCAATCCTGTGCTTCCCGGTGTCAGCGCTTCTGCCGGGGGGGCCCAGACCGACCGGCCCCCAGCTATGTCCCTGCCCTGGGGCTGGGACAGTGACCCGGCCACCCTGGAGGATGTGGGACCCCTACCCAGCTCCAGCTCTGTTGTGGACCCCAGGGGGTTGGAGTTGGGGGGTGGGATGGTGTGTCTGCTGGGGTCTGGTCACAGTTTGAGTGAATGTCCCCATTGTCCTCATCATCCAGAGCCTCCTGCTCTGGACCAGTGCCCACTGTCACACCCCAGTAAGCCATCCCAGTGTCCCCAGGGGCACTCCCCATGGTGATCGAATGTCATCCTCAGTCACCACACCCTGTGTCCCCAGGTTCTTCCAGGACCCTCCGCTAATGCCCACACGCTCCCCAGGTGCACTTCTCAATGTGCCCAGCCACTCACCAGTACACTCCCAGGGCCAACAGGCCAGCTCAATGTCATCTCCACAGCACCCCAGGCCCTCCAGCAACACCTGCACAATGTCCTCATGGATCCCCGCATACTCTCCCCAGGGTTTCCAAAGCCCTCCCCAGTAACTACAGAAGAAATCCCAGTTTCCCTATGCAATTCCAGTTACCTGTGTGGGGACCATGTCTCCCCTCAAAAAAATCCCTGCCCAACGTCCAGGGGCACTGCAGTGCCACCTCTGTGTTACCACCCCAACCGCAGTGAGCCCCCCACAATGTCACTGGGTCCCTCAGTGTGCCTCCCCAGTGCCCCCACTTGTGTCCCTCGTGCTCCGCATTGCCACCGTGGCCGCCCCGGCAAAACTCAGTATCCCCAGGAACGCCGCAGTAACTCCCCAGTGTCCCCACCTCCGGTGACTCCAGGCCTTGGCAGGGTTCTCCCAGTCACCCCAGTACAGCCCAGTGTCCCTGTGTCCCCCATCTGTCCCCAGCGCTCGCTCCTCCCTGCGCCGCGGCTCTCCTGCAGCGCCTCGTTCGGCCGCCAGAGGGCGGAAGCGCTCAGCGCAGTTCGCAGCTCAGCCCAGTGCTCCCAGTGCAGCCCTGAACACCCCAGTACAGCCCTGAACACCCCCAGTGAAGCCCTGAACACCCCCAGTACAGCCCAGTGCTCCCAGTGCAGCCCTGAACATCCCCAGTACAGCCCAGTGCTCCCAGTTCAGCCCTGAACATCCCAGTGCAGCCCAGTGCTCCCAGTGCAGCCCAGTGCTCCCAGTGAAGCCATGAACACCCCAGTACAGCCCAGTGCCCCCAGTACAGCCCTGAACATCCCCAGTACAGCCCTGAACACCCCCAGTACAGCCCAGTGCTCCCAGTACAGCCCTGAACATCCCCAGTACAGCCCAGTGCTCCCAGTGCAGCCCTGAACACCCCAGTACAGCCCAGTGCTCCCAGTTCAGCCCTGAACATCCCCAGTACAGCCCAGTGCTCCCAGTTCAGCCCTGAACACCCCCAGTACAGCCCTGAACACCCCAGTACAGCCCTGAACACCCCAGTGCAGCCCTGAACACCCCCAGTACAGCCCTGAACACCCCAGTACAGCCCTGAACACCCCCAGTACAGCCCTGAACACCCCAGTACAGCCCAGTGCTCCCAGTACAGCCCTGAACATCCCCAGTACAGCCCAGTGCTCCCAGTTCAGCCCTGAACACCCCCAGTACAGCCCTGAACACCCCAGTGCAGCCCTGAACACCCCCAGTACAGCCCTGAACATCCCCAGTACAGCCCTGAACACCCCAGTACAGCCCTGAACACCCCAGTTCAGCCCTGAACATCCCCAGTGCAGCCCAGTGCTCCCAGTGCAGCCCTGAACATCCCCAGTACAGCCCAGTGCTCCCAGTGCAGCCCTGAACACCCCAAGTACAGCCCTGAACACCCCCAGTACAGCCCAGTACTCCCAGTACAGCCCTGAACACGCCCAATGCAGCCCAGTGCTCCCAGTACAGCCCTGAACACCCCCAATGCAGCCCAGTGCTCCCAGTACAGCCCTGAACACCCCCAGTGCAGCCCTGAACACCCCAAGTACAGCCCAGTGCTCCCAGTACAGCCCTGAACACCCCCAGTGCAGCCCTGAACACCCCAAGTACAGCCCTGAACACTCCCAGTACAGCCCTGAACATCCCCAGTACAGCCCTGAACATCCCCAGTGCAGCCCTGAACATCCCCAGTACAGCCCAGTGCCCCCAGTACAGCCCAGTGCCCCCAGTACAGCCCTGAACGCCCCCAGTACAGCCCTTAACACCCCCAGTACAGTCCTGTACAACCCCAGTATAGCCCTGAACACCCCCAGTACAGCCCAGTGCTCCCAGCAGTGCAGCCCAGTGCTCCCAGAACAGTCATAGACACCCCCAGTACAGCTCTGCACCCTGCCAGTGTACCCAGGACTTCCCCCAGCACAGCCTCAGCCTCCCCAGTACTCACATCAGTGTCTCTCAGAACTGCCCAGAGGAGCCCAGTACCACCTCCATTACCCCATTATCCCATTACAGAGTGCCCCAGTACAGCCCAGTATTGCCCACGACAACCCCCAGCAACCCTTTTAGAGCCCATTACCACTACCCTACCAGTGCTCCCAGCACCCAGTACCAGCTCCTACTACCAAATCCTAGTGCCTCAGTATTTCTAGTGCTCCCAGTACTGCCCAGCACCAACCTCCAGCATCCCCAGTACTACCCCAAGTACAGTCCAGGACCTTTCAGCACTTACCCCAGTCCTCCTGGAACTACTCAGAGGAGCTTGGTACCACCCCTGTGTCAATTAAAGTGCTCCCAGTATGATCCACTGCCACCCTGTGAAGTCTCTCCCCAGTGCTCCCAGTACCATATCCTAGTGCTCCAGTACTTTCCCCATTGCTCTCAGTACTTTCCCATGCCTCCAGTACCGACACTGAGTTCTCCCAGTGCCTTCAGCAACAACACCCAGTGCTGGTGCCAGCCACCAGCCCAGCCCAGTGTACCCCAACAGCCAGCAGTGCCACCCAGTACTGCCACCTCCCCATGCCCCCTGTCCTGCCCCCAGAACCAGTGACCCAGTGCTCCCCAGGGGAGCTCAGCCCAGCCCTCTGTGCCCCGGCAGGGCTCAGGGGATTAGGTGGTGGGGGCCAGGCCCATCCCTGACAGAGCACACGCAGGCGCCTACATCTGTCCCAAAGCCAGTGTTTATTTGGGAGTGCCCCCGGCTGCAGCAGGGAGGGCACTTGCTCAGCCCTGGTCACCCCTGTGTTTCCCATGTACAACTATTTACAGCCCTTACACCCACCAGGATGCCCCAAAGGGGTGGCTGATGGGCTGGGTGCCTCAAACACCCCTGGGTGCCACTGTCACCAGCACCAGCAGCTGCTCGAGGTTTTACATCAGCACGGCCCCTCCTCCTTCCTTTCTCCACCCAAAGGCTTTGGGGCCAAGCCCCCATTATTCCCTGAACACCTTGCTCCTACCTTGAGGTCCCATCTCTCCCCTGCCAAGCCCCTAGAGAGGAGACAGGGCTGCATACCCTTGCCCCACAGCCCCCTCCTGCTCAGCTTGCCTGGTGGTCTACAGCTTCCCAATGGAAAGCGCTTGCTCCTCAATAACCATGTGGGGAAACTGAGGCATGAAGCTATGACAACCATGCCCAGCTTGCAGTGGGCAGACCTTGTCTGGTACTGCCTCCCCTCCTGCCTCCCCTTCCCTGCCCTCCCCAGGGCATCATCCCCACTCACACCAGGCCCTCCATCCCCCAGCACGGTGCCATGCCCCAGCTGTGGGGAGAGTGGCTGTAGTGACCCATGGTCCCTGCACAACAGGATCTCGGTGTCCTCGGCGAGGGGGAAGCCAGTGGGGGTGGCTGCAGTCACCTTGGGGGTCCCTGCTCCTCCCTGGGGGTCCCTGCACCTCCCTGGGGCTGGGAGGTAGGGCTAGCACCACCCCAGTGACTACGTACAACCTGCAAATAAATACCACCTCCCGTGGAAGGGGAGAGCATGTGTGTCTGTGTGTGTGTGTGTGTGTGTGTGCGTGGATGTATATATATATATATATATATTTTTATTTATAGATATTTTTAATATTAAAAGGGGGGAAAAATAGACCACTGTGCTAGCAAAGTCCCTGATGATGGTTTCATGTATGCCCATAGGTCTCTGGCTGGTGATTCCGGCGGTTTCGAGGCTTCTTCTGGTCCTGCTGCTCCTTGGCTTTGAGGCCAGCCAGCGGCTGCGGGGGGCTGGCGGCCGTGTGCCGCCAGTAGCCCTGGCAGTACTGGTCCAGGAGTCCCATTTCGGGCTGGCTGAGGAGCTGCAGCAGGTCCTGGTAGCGGGGAGTGGGGGCACCCGGCAGGCCAGGGGGGGTCTCTGCCTGGACCAGCACAGCGTGGACGGCGCGGCTGCTGAGGACACGGAGCTGCACCTTGGTCACCGTGTGCTTGAAGTTGTTCTCGGTGGCGGTGCAGGAGTAGAGGCCGCTGTCGCTGAGCTGGAGGGCGCGCAGCAGCAAGCCCTGCTCCGTGCGCAGCACCCGGCCCTCCACCCGCAGCTGGGGGGGAGAGGGGGCACGGCTCAGCCGGCTGGTGCCCGGCACCCCTGGCACCCCCAGAGCAGTGCCCTGCCCTACCTCTTTCCGCCGGTCGCTGTTGTCCTTCTGCAGCAGCCACTTGACGCTGGCCTGGGGTGAGCGGGGCTGGCACTCCAGGAAGGCAGTGCTGCCCTCCACACCGTACTGCACAGCCTCCACCGTGTTCTTGTTAGCTGCAGAGGGCCACGGGCAGCCAGGTCACCCCCACCCCACTGCACGCTTGCCCTGCCTACCCTGTCTCCAAGGGAGTGCTGTCTACCTCCAGCCACACACCTGCTGGGTGTCCATCCATCCATCCATGCATCCATCCATCCCTCTACCCACCCATTCAGATCTGTTCAATCTCCTCCCCAACATATCCATCTATCCACTCATATTCCAACCCCCGTACCTCAATCTATCCATCTATGTTTGTCCCATTCCCCAATGTATCCATTCATCTGTCCATCCCTCCATGAACTGATCCATTCATCTGTGCTCATCTGCAATGTATCCATTCATCCATGTTCATCTTCTCCCCTAACACATCTATCCGCTCATCCACCCATTCATCCATGTATCTTCCCATACACCCTACCACAAAACCACCAACCCACCACGGAATCCCTGTGTCCTCACCTCCCACCCTGTGCCCTCAGCCTCCCCTCCAAGCTGCCCCACATTGCAGGCCCTTGCCCCAGACCCCACTCACCATTGGAGTTGTAGCCACGGCACTGCCGGATGGGGTTGCCATGCCGGACGTCCTGCCGCCGGCTCCGCCTGTGAGGAGGCAGGAGGTGAGAGGGGAAGCCTGCCACTGGGAGATCTCTCCCTGACCCTCTCCCTGGCTTCCCCTGTACCTCTTGGAGGAGGCGGAGTAGCGGGTGCAGGCACTGCCATCCCAGGCACAGTACGGATCCCGGGCCAGGCAGCAGTCGGCACAGGCTTCCCCGTACACGTCACAGCGGTGCAGGGCCAGGTGGGTCACGCCTACGGCCGAGGACACATAGAGCTGTTGCTGTTGGGGACAAAGAGGACAGGGTGAGATGCTACCAAATGCCCACTGCACCAGGGCCCCTGCGTGCCTCCTGTTCTGGTGCTGTTGCAACGCTGGGCAGTGCCACAGCTGGGCCCGTGATGGGATCTGCCCACCCAGCCCCCTGCCATGTGCTCTGACTTACCCTCTTGGAGGAGATGGTCATCGTCTTGATGGGTGCTGGCACCTGGATGGAAGCAGGAATGAAGATGGAGGGGTGGCTGCCTGGATCCTACAGCCTGGGGTGGGTACCCCAGACCCCCCACAGGCAGCTGGAGTAGGCAGAGCAGGCAGGGAGAGATGTGAGAGGGCAGCAGGCAGCAGATCAATCCTTTGAGTCCCTCCAGAGCTGCTCAAGAGGTGGCTGCTGTCCCAAAGGACTTGGTGATGTCTCAAGGGACTCACTGATGTCCCAAAGGGCTGGCTGGTGTCCCAGGGAGTGACTGGTATCTCAGGGGGCTGGCTGGTGTCCCAGGGGGCTGGTTGGCTGGGTCCAGAACACTCAGCAGAGGGTGGAGGACACACCAGCCCTTACCTTGAACACCTCAATCTCCTCCAGCATGAGCTCCTCTGTCTCCATGTCATCCCGGGGGAGAACGATGACCTTCTGCACGGTGCCCCGATCTGCAAGACACCATAGTGCCCAGGGCTCAGTGCTGCCCCTGGGCAACCATGCCCTCCCTGCCTGGGAAGGGGGTGCCTGCTGGGGCTGTGGGTAGGAAGGATCCCCCAGGCCATCCCCATCTCTCCCCTGCCATGGCAGGTAGCTGTGCCTGGGGTGCAGTGTGCCAGCTCAGGTCACAACCTGTACCTAGAGACTGCCACCATCCAGGGCAGCACAGGGGACATGCAGAAGGGCAAGAGAAGGACCAGGATAGACCACGGGGGCTCTGGGTTGTGCATTTAGAGCAGAGAAGGCACTAGCCTGGATGACAGTGTCCCCCAGGATGGGCAATTGGGCAGGAAAGGCACAAGGCTGGATGATGGTGGGCTTAGCATGGGCAATGGAAAGCACACAGGATGGGCACTAGGGTCAGGAAAGGATGAGGCTGGATGATGAGGCCCCTGGGATGGGCACCAGGACGGGGAGGACCAGGCTGGATGGTAGCATTCTTAGGATGGGAAGTATCATGCCAGATTGCTGGCTTCGGGGACAGGGACTGGGCTAAGGGAAGAACCAGGCATGACAGTAGGATCTCTGGGATGGGCATGGAGACAGGGAAAGAACCAGTCTGGAGCCTTGAGGAGGGGCAAGGATCTCGGTGGGGGGCAGTCTGAACCCCTCACCCCACTCTAGCCTGGCGGAGGGCACCGTGCTCTGGCCAGCCCTGGTGGTGCCCGTGCCCTCCGGGGCCGCGCCGCAGCATGCTGCGTTCCCCGCGGTGCGCTGCGTGGGTACCTGTGCCCAGGAAAAGCACCTCATAGCGCCCATCTGCCGCGTCCACCTGGTCCACGGCCACGGTGGTGAAGCGGTAGTTGACGTTGGTGCGAACCACCAGCGGCTGGCGGTGCGTGGGGTACACGGCGTGGTACATCAGAGGGTGCGCGCGCATGAAGTTGATCACTTCGTCAGGATAGTCCTTGGTCGACTTCATGGATGGGGTGAAGGTCCCCCCGGGGCACTGTGGCACAAATGTCACCAGTGCTTGGTGAGTCAGCATCCAGGCACGGGTCTGGAGGTGTCAGCTGCCTGGCAGGCACAGGCTCACCTCCCCGTGGTGGCCGGGGGTTACTTACAGTGCCCGGACGGGGGTAGGGCATTTTTCCCGTGTAGGGCATCCACTGGTAGTTGGGTCCCTCCTTGTGGGCGAAGGGCCCGTTGAAGACCATGCGGATGTCAGCCATTGAGTAGACACACACAGCAGAGCCCTTGAAGACTGACCTGAGGGGAAGGACCTGCTGCTACCTTTTGTCGTGGCATTGCCGGGATACCCACCCAGCTGGGACCCCTTCCTCTGCTGCACAGTGCCAGGAGGATCAGCACTCACCCTGAAGCAGAGAACACAGCGTAGATAACAGGGTTCTTGGTGTCCTGAGTCTGCTGGATGAAGACGTCCTCTTGAGACAAAAAAATGGAGGTGTCACCATAGGGAAGGTGGACAGAGACACCAGGGTACAGGAAGAGCAGTCACCCATGGAACAGCAAGAGGCAGGGGGCAGCAAGGGGGTCCCCAGCTCTGCCCAGGGTGCCCCCCAAGCCTGCAGGGGTAGACAATGCTCCCATCCCTCTCTTTGAACACTCACGGAGCTCATCAAAGTGCGTTTCAATTCCATCAGGTCCCGGCACAGAGCAGACGAGCCGGGCCTTCAGGAAGGTGCTCCACTTGTTCACAAGGCAGCAGTGGCCCCCATCGTCATTCTGCAACAGAAAGACCCCTGTGCTCAGCCCTGCCTGTCCCCCTGCCCGCTTCCCTGACCGCTCCCCTGCCTGTCCTCTGCCACACCTACCAGGCAGATGCGCCCAATGCGGGAATAGACCCCAGGACTCAGCGGGGCATCAGCTGACTTCTCTCGGAAGAAGAAGTAGAGCTTGTCGTCATTCCTCTCACTGCTGTCAGGGATGAGCTGGGCACGCACAAAGGCTGGGTCTGGAATGGCACAGCACAGCATGGCACCATCAGCCCAGTGGCACCCCTGCTCCATGCCACAGCAGGATGCTGAGATCCCCTCTGCTGCAGCATCACCGCACTCCTGGAAAAGCACTGCTGCGCTCACAGGATGAGAGCTGCATCTGAGGAACTGGGTGTCTCTCGCGATCACTTCTGCACCAGGAGGGGCTTGCAGCATCCCTGAGGTTGACAGGTTGAAGAAACATTAGCTCTATGAGCAAGGTGGTGGGAACCAGTCTTCCCCCCAGGAAGGAACCACACAGCATGGAAGCTTCTCAGGAAGCTTCTCCCTGTCATCCATCAGCCGGTGCCCAGCCTGCGCTGACAGCTCCCCCTCTTCGGGTTACCACCCCGCTGACTCCCCAGCCCAGCAGGATCATCCCATCTGCTCTGCTCTGTTTACTCAGCTGCTGCCCTGCAGGCAGGGGTGCTCCAAGGGGGGCAGGATGAACGTTCGGGGTCACCAACTGCAGGCGACACGGTTGACATCTCAGCACTGCAGAAACCCACGCACCAACACCGGCAGAGCCAGCCCCATCTCTCAGCAGCCGTCTGCTCCCACCGCACAGCAAAGCTCCAGACATGTCTGTCACTGCCCCACACAGCTATCCCTGCTCTTATGCCTGCACTTCCTTCCTTCCTTTCTTCCATCCATCCATCCATCCATCCATCCATCCATCATCTACCCGTACATCTTCTGTCCGTCCATCCATCCATCCATCTATCCATCCATCCATCCATCCATCTATCCATCCATCCATCCATCCATCTATCCATCCATCCATCCGTCAGCTGTCAACCATCCATCCATCTATCCATCCATCCATCCATCCATCTATCCATCCATCCATCTATCCATCCATCCATCTATCCATCCATCCATCCGTCAGCTGTCAACCATCCATCCATCTATCCATCCACCCACCCACTCACCCATCATCAATTCATCCATCATCCATCCATCCATTCATGCTGGCTGCTGACTCTGTCCTGGCAGAAGGATGCAGTACCACATGACAGGTCTCATCTCTGTGGCTGGAGCCATAGGGTCCCCAGGGCACCTGGGCCAGTGACACCTGAACTCACCATTGAGCCAGCGGGAATTGTACTGGTCTGTCCTCATGGCCGTCTGCTTGCCCATGGTGCGGAAGATGGCTGCGTCCGTGCCCATGAAGTCGATGTAGACGCCAGCATAGAGCTCTTCATCTGCAGAAGGCAGAGGTCAGCCAGGGATCCCCACCTCGTCCCATCCACCCACCCACCTTATTTAAGTGCCCCAGGCTTTATCCAGCCCCAGACCTGGCTGGTAGCCACCAGACAACCAAGAGCCACTGCCTGTGACCATCCCAGAGAGTTCTGGAAGTTGTCACTGGTCTGCAACCATGATCCCCACCTCTGCTGAGCCAGGTGCCTGGCCAACTGGAGCAGGCAGGGGTGGCAGAGCAGGAACCCTACTCCTGGTGGGAGCAGTTGTTCCATCTTGCCTGCATGCTGCCCCTGCCCAGCACAGGCAGCGCTGGCCCCAGGGAGCCACAGGACTCACTTATTAATGCAGAGACGGTGTCTACTTTGGGGTCATAGGAACACTTCCCCTTGCCCGACTCCAGCTTGTCTGGCTCCAGATAGAAGATATAATCCTGGAGAAGGAAGCAAGTAGAGCAGCTGGTTAGACTTTCACACCTCCATTCCCGTGATAGCTCCCAAAGCCCACCAGGAGAGGCAGCCTCCTCCAGGATGGCACAAGTAGCGAGGGCAGATGCAGATGGACCATACGAGGTCCACAGGTCTCCTAAGAAGCTGAAGCTCCTGTGAGCAAGTCTTCCAAAAATGCTGGGTGCTTCTCCATGCCCTCCACCGCTTGGAGACTTGGCTGAGCCACTAGGCTGAAGTGGGGCATCCATCTCTCGGGTCTGGGAAAACATTCCCGTCTGACTGCCTCTTCACTCCAGCTGGCTGTGCCGCACATCACCACTTGCCCAGCTCCAGGTGACACAGTTCCAGCAGCTTCAGCAGGCAGGGTTTGGCCAGCAGCACAGCTCAGCACAGCTCAGTTGATGGACTCACTGTACTTCTCTTGCCAGAAGCCATTTTCCAGTGTTTTTCTTCACAGGGTGAGATGCTGTGTCTACTCAGGGGGATGTCACCCCACTGTCACTTCTGCCTTCTCTGTGGCTGTCCCCAGCACCATCACACATTCCCAGCCAGGAGTGGGACCCACACTGCCTCTGTAGACACGCTCAAAATCCTCTGCTAGTGCCAACTGGGGGCACACAGGGCCAGGCAGGCCCAGCCAGGTCACCCCTCACCCTGGCATAGGGACCACCATCAGCTGAGACAACGCAGAAGCACAGGAACATCCATGGAGAGCCTGGGCACGGGGGGACCTTCAGCAACCAAATGGGGCAGATGCCCACTGGCCCTTTGCCCTGGCTTTGGCACATGGGTGATGGACAAGGTGACAGCCACCCTCCATTGAGAGGCCAGCAGGGTCCTGGCAGAGCCCAAGCTCTGGGAAGAACAGGAGGAGGGGGGATCTCACTGTGGCCAACTCCCACTGGAGGGTTTGCTCACACCAGCTCTTCCTGGCACCCAGGCCCGCAGATGGGTGCAGCCATGTTTCACCATACCTATCACTGCACCACACAGTCTGTGCCACCATCACCATCACAAACACCTCTGCCCAACACTGGCCCCACACCCAAGGTGGGCAAACCCCTCACAAGGACAGCCTCTCTCTCTCCAGCATCACCCTGGCCCTGGCTGCACCATCTCACACTCCTGGTCAGGCAACACAGGAGCCATTGTGGTGCTTGCACTGCTGTTCAGCTAATGCACCTTGAAATGCACTGGAGCTGCTGGGAAGCACCCAGGGAGCTCCTGCTAGGACACACACCCTCTCCCCAGCAGGGAGAGAGAAACCGGGGTGACTCAGGAGGGCTAATATGGCAGTGGCGTTTTCCCAGCTGCCACTGGGGAATTGGCAGCAGGAGCTGTCCGTAGTTGGGGAGATGCTCATTGCCAAGCATCACCCTTCGCCCTCGAACACCTGAGAGGCTGGGGGAGCCCCAGGCTGCACCGGAATGCCCATGTCCCCCGCGCTCCCCAGCCCATGCACTGACCCAGGTTAGTCCGGAGGGGAGAGACTCGGGGGTGACACTGTCAGGGTGGGCTGCACACTGGGGTGTTCCCAGAAGCCAGGGATGCTGTCACCTCCCTGAGTGCAGTTGCCTGCCAGGATGACACAAATCCCTCTTGGGGCAAGGTGAAGCAGGTGCTCAGTAACGTTTCTGTAGACCCTACCCAAAAACCTTCCGCACATCTCCTTGGCATCCTCCCCTGAATCATCCCAAGCCCTGTGGCTCTGCTGACACACGGTCCCACTTCCAAGGGACACAGCAAGCCTGGAGTCAGGCAAAGTCAGCAGTTGGTGGAGAGCCACCATCCCTGACAGTGTCCCCCACGGGGGGGATCCTACATGGACTAGGAGGAAGGAGTTAGTGAGAGAAGGAAAGCCGACGCCAGGCCGGTGGCCGGGAGATGCTGCACTGAGAGGGAAGGGGATGGCGGGGAAGCCCACGGCATGGGGCACCTGGTCCGGGGTTTGGATGCATGCCAGTGGGACAAAGGAGCCCGCGGCTCTGGCGTGCCCCTGGGGAGAGGCGGGCACGGCTGCGGCGGGCTCCCAGACCGGTTCCCACCTTGCTTTGTGCTGGTCGCGGGCTGAGGGGGCTGTCGGTGGATCTGCTTTCCCGGCCTCCCGGCTGGCTCGGCGGAAACCCCTGGGGAAAAGGAGCAGGGCAGAGAGTTAGCACCGGCAGGGGAAGGACCCCCCAGGGCAGGGGTGAGCAGGGAAACCCAAGAGCTGGGGTGATGGATGCTCATTGAGCAGCAGCACTGCTGTCCCCCTGGGTTCTTTGATGCTCCAGGCTGGGCTCCAAGCAGGAGCTTCTCCAGGATGGATCCTGCTCTCTCCCACAGAACTGGGGTGCCCTGGCATGGGGTAGGAGAGAGCGGAGAGATGGCTGCCCACAGGCAGCCAGGCTGGGCTCACACCTGGGGGCTCAAAAATTGTTCCTGACACCTTGTTCCTCTGGGGCCGAGGAGCAATGCCTCAGCACCAAAGCTGTGAGCACCATGGGGTCACTGGTACACTGCCACACTGCCACACTGCCACACTGCCACACTGCCACACTGCCACTGGCTCTGCTGGACAACTAGTGCTGTCCTCAACTGCACTAGCACCCTTTGTCCTCCTCAAATGCTGCCACTCCCCAGACCAGTCCCAATCCAATCCCAATCTGGAATGGCCTGAGCAGCATCCACCTCTCTCAGAGCCCATGCCACGCTTGGGGGCTCTGAGGCAGATGCCCATCCTTCATATCCAGCGCCGTGATCCTCTCTTGGCTTGGGCTGGTGACTCCCTCTCCAGCCTCAGGAGAGGACACAGGCTTGGACCTGCCACCCCAGTGTGGGGGGGATGGACACCTCACAAGACTTGGGACCCCTGGGACATTCATGCTTTTACTTGCAGCGACTGGCTCCCTCCCAGGGCTGTCCTGAAAGTGCTCCTCTGTCTGCCACACATTGTGCCTGGTGGCATGCAGCCTTGATGCCACCCTCTCACTGCACATTGTGGTCCTTGGTGCTGGGCGACATCCATCCAGGGATGTTCCTGACATGGCCACACGAGCTGGCACAATCCCTGCAAGGTTCTCCCTGTGCAGCATCAGTGTTGGCATGGTGCCAGGCATCCTTGGAATCTACGGTGAGAGGCTCAGCAGTCTGGTAGCAAGTGGGAAGCTGGGTTGGCTCATCCCTCGTCCCAGTGGAGATCCAGCAGTGGCTGCAGCCAGCAGGGTGGGAGGGCACGTCGTGTGGAAGCTGCCATCAGAGTACAGCCAAATTCCAGTGTGAAGAGAAGTCCTTGGTCTGCAGAGATGGCTTGGCCCCACGCAGCAGCACAACACCGTTAGCCATGGTCACCCCCAGCCTGCCATTGCCCCCACCCTGCACTTGCCCCCAACCCTCAGCTCCCCAACTCTCCCCCACCAGCCAGCAGAGCCAAGCCAAGCACCCACCCCACTGCAGTCCCCTGGTGGCTGTGCCAGCACCACCGTGCCAGGCACCAACTCAGCACCTCTGTCCCTCCCGCCCCTCACCTGGGCTTTGCGCCCGCGGTTGACGAAGGCGCAGATGGGGTTGTAGGCGCCAGTGCCACACACGTAGAGGTGTGTCCGGTTCCAGGGCTGGATCAGGCGGATGAAGTTGCCGCACTCCCCCTGGGAAGCAGAGGAGAAGGGTTCAACCCAGGCTTGGGGGCTACAGATTGCGGTGGGGCTGTGGTTGGTGTGGGCATGGCATGGAATGGAATGGGTCATTGGATGGCATGTGGCATGGGAGAGCACGGGTCAAGGGCTGGTACAGGCCACAAGCTGGCAAGCTGGAGCGTCCAGCCCAGGCTAATAGGAGGAGAGAGCATGGAGAGTTCAGCCTCCTGCTTGCCCAGGAAGCTCTCCAGGACCTGAGCAGCTGGAACAGAATGGGTGACAGGACACTGTGGAGTGCCGCTCTATCCTGATATGGCTGTAGATGCTGCTGGGGATGGCTTTTCCAGGGTATGACACAAGGACATGAGTCTCCTCCAGTGCCACCCACCAGCCCCACTCCAGTACTAGAAGAGGCTTCATGGTGGCTACTCACATTGCTGTTCTTGCCTGACAGGATGCATTCCTCGATCCTCTGCTGGGATGCAGGCCAATGGATCTGTGGAAACACCAACCCCAACAGAGACCAGGGCTCCCACCTTACCCTACCACTTCCCCACCAGCACCAGTTATGCCCATTGAGCTCTTGCCCTGGCATCCAAAAGGCCCCCAAAGTGATCATTTACCCCCCTCCACCCACTCCACCCTGCCCTGTGCTGGCAGCTTACAATGAGGGGCTCGCGGTTGATGTCGTGAAGGTCCAGCGAGAGGACATAGTCCTTGCTGCCCACATACATGCGGTCGTGGTCCTCGTCCTTCAGCAGGATGCGGTAGTCACTGGAGTTGAGGAGGAAGTTGAAGAAGTGTGCTGTGCCTGTCGCCTTCAGCTCTATAGGGGGAAAGGGGAAGGTGTCAGTACCCTAGGGAGCCCCATCTTCCCCAGTGTCATCGTTGAGTCCAAGCCTGGGCCCTGCTGGAGGATGTTCCATGAGAAGAGGTGCCCACCTTCCAGTCCCTTGGTGCCTACTTTCCACTCCATGAACACCATGATGCTGCCACCTCCACGCAGGACATGGGACAATGACAGAGATGCTCACGGCCAGCTGGGACAACCAAGAGTGTTCAGGAGAGAAATCATCAGGACCTGGGCTCAGGAGACCCAGCACCTCACAGAAGGGAGTGGAGGTTGCCATTGAGATGGGCAGGAGGCAGGTGCTCTCTGCTACCCCAGCCCAGAGACCACAGCTCTCAAAATCTCCAGCATCATCCCTCTCCTGCACCGTGACCCCATGTTCCAGCCAAGCCTCTGGCTCCTAGGATGGGGGAGCTGGGACCCCAAGGAACCAGCTCCAGGGGAGGGGATGAGCCTCTCCCCCGCCCTGCACATCCCATCCCCCCTTGGAAAGCTATTTTTAGCCTAAGTGTGGGAGCAAGGAGTAAAAGAGGATAATGAGGGTCATGAATATTCACAAGTGCAATGAGGCAGCCAGATGGAAGGCAGAAGTGCTGCAGATGATGTGGGCCGGTGCCAAGAACCACGCGGCAGGGACCGGGGCATGAGTAAGACAGAGCACCCTGCCCTGACAGGATACAATCTGCCCTGGAGGCCACCCCTTGGGAGACACCTCCCCTTGGAGGTGTCACCCCTTTGGATACCACCCCCAAATATCAGATGCCACCTCCGTGGGATGACATCTGCCCTGGATGCCACTCCAAGCCATCAGATGCCATCCCCATGGGACGTCATCTTCCCCATATGCTTCTTTTTGGAGGTGCCGCTCTCTTAGGATGCCACCAACAGCCATTGGATGCCACCTCCATGTGATACCATCTGCCTCTGAAGCCAACCCCTTTGGAGATTCCACTCTTTTAAGAGGTGTCAACCTCTTTGGATGCCACAAACAGCCATCAGATGCCACCCTCAGCCATTGGATGTCACCCTCATGGGATACCATCTGCCCCAGATGCCATACTCTTTGGAGTTGTCATCTTCTTTGGATGCACCAACAGCCATCAGATGCCACATCCATAATACGCTGATCCAATGAGCATCCTCACCCTGTGGAGTTGGTGCCTCCACGCAGAGGAGTGCCCTGTGCAGGCACTGGGAGCAGCCCTGGGGACACCCCCTCCTGGGGAGAAGCAGAGCAGCATCCTGCAGGTCACTGTCAGGAAGGATCACACCAGCTTCCAGGCAGCACTGGGCAGGGCTCCAGCAGCCAGCTGCCATTCCCGGAGGGAGGCCAAGTGCCTGCAGATCTCCCTGACCTCCCACCTCCTGGCCACATGTGGGACTGGAACATCCCACAGGTGTCCCCCAGGTCTCTTCCCATCCAAGGCACGCCCTCTGTCCCACAGCTGTCAGCAGTGCTCCCCAGTCCCACAGTGGGACACCTGCACATGTGCTGGGCCCACTCAGCTGTGGCAGTGAGGCCAGTGCACACACAGAGCGTGGGAACCTGCTGGGCTGCGGGAAACGGCGTCATGGGATGTGACATGAGCCTCCCCCAGCCTGGGGGCCTGCCCTTCTGCCAGGGCTGGACGGACAGGATGAGCACAGTGGGCACAGGGAGGCGCTGGAGGTTGGGCTGCAGGCAGGGGGGCCATGGCAGAGGTGCAGAGAAACAGTGCCAAGGATGGGGCCAGGGAGCTGCTCACCCACCCACCCACAGCAGGCTCCTCCTCCTGCCTGGCCCATCTGGGTTCCAGATGCTCCCTGTTGCTGGTGCTGGCTCACATGCCACCCATGGCGTCCCCAGCCTGTCCTGTAGTGGTCCCTGCCTGTGCCATGGCACACTGGGTCTGGTCCCTGCGTGTCCCTTGTCCTGAAGCTGCCCCATGGGCCCATACATTGTGTGTGTACAGCTGTGTGCCCCACACTGGGTGTGTGCTGGTGCCTCCCTCAGCGGGATGCTGGTGTCCGTGGGGACCAGAGTTCGGCAGCCAGGAAAGGGCAGGGTGGCTCCGGCAGTGGGTGACACAGAGCAGAAGAGCTTGTCCCCAGCTGCCAATGATGGAACCCCATTCCCAGGCTTCCCACTCAGGACAGAGATGCCTGGAGCAGTCAGAGACAGCAGGAAGGGGTGTTAAACTGGGCAGGAGACCCCATGCCAGGACAGCCCCTCATCTGCCATCCCTGCCCAGCCTTGGGACGTCAGGCCAAACATCCCCAGGGCACATGCTTCTGTTGTCATCCTCCTGGCTGGGACCCTGGGGCGGAGCCAGCAGCGCCAGGACACTGGTGGTGTAGGGCTGTCAGTGACAGCCCCAAATATCACATCCACTAGGATGGGCGTTTCCAGCACTGGGCAAGGGACAGGCCCAGTAGCACAAAGGGCCTTGGCCCCCCACCGGGGGCTCCATTCAGCCCCCCACGGCCCAGCGATCAGAGGGGGCACTCCCAAAGCAGGGCGGTGACGGACCCGCTGCCCCGTAACGCCCTCTCCAAAGAGGATGGACAGGCGGGCAAGACCCAGCCACAACCTCTGACCTGCCAAACTTCCATCCCAATGCCTAATCCCCCACTGTCACTGTGCCCCCAAACCCGCCCCCGGCAGCCTCGGGGTGTCCCTGGGGATGGAGTGGGGCAGGGGCCCCGGCCGGGCTGGAAAAGCCGGCTCATTAGCCGATGCGCCCCAACGAGCATATTCCCTCCTGCATCCCCATCGCCAATCCCGGCACCGGCAGAGCTTCTCCGGCTGGCCGGGAGCCTAATCCCATTTTAATTGCCGAGCACCGGAGCCAGGAGCCGCTCGACATCACAGCCAGGGTGGCCTCCCTGGGGACCGTCCCCTCACAACATTCCGCGGAGCCCCCACCGAGCCCCCCGGGACTCGCCTGCCCGCAATCGTTTTGTGTCCTTGGGCGTTGAGCTGTAATTACCCTGCGCCCTCGGGTGATGCCGGCGGCCAGGAGCCCAAGGGCTGGCAGCAAGGCGCGATGCTCTGCTCTGCCCGCGGCACCACCGCCCGACTGCATGCTCTGCAAAGCCAAATTCCCCCTGCAGTGCCAATTTCGGGCTGCATTCCCAGCTCCGGCAGCTGTCCACAGTGCCACCCTTGCTGGCTGTCACCACTGGCCCCCATCGGGCAGGGGTGAGTGGTCCCTATGCGTCAGTCATTGGCACGGAGAGCACTGCTGACCGCCAAAGCAAAAGGGTGATTTTGGGGGTTCCCGACAAACTGAGCACCTCGAAGGGCTCCTCACCCCACCGCAGTCCCCCAAATCCTCCCGACCCCACCAAACATCACCAGGGCACCAGCACGAAGAGTTAATGCCATTACGACCCGAGCGGGTCACCTCCCCAGGTGCACCATCACTGCATTCCCCAAAACCAATTACAGGCGCTCTCACCTAATTAGATTCTAATTATGGGCTTGTAGCGCATTCAACATAATTAGCATGTAAATTACACGGCGTGTTTATATTCAATAACCGCACTCCGCCCCCCCCCTACCCCCCCGGCTGGCGGAGCCAGCGCCTTTCGGGAGCCTTTTCTTTGCATGGGGGAGAATGAATTCACTTTAAATGCCGATGGAGAAGCCCGGCACTGATCCCAAGGGAGCCTGGCACAGCAGGGATAAATCCCATCTCCATCCTGCAGCGTTTTATCCCACAAATTTAGAAGCGTGCCCCAAATTTTGATTATGTTCCCTGCTAATTTTTTTCCTTGCTTGAAATTTGAGATGCAGCTTTTTGGATATGCGTCAGAGGGGCAGGATGGGGAGCAATGCCGGGAGAGGGATAGAGGACTGGATGTGTCCCCTCTCGTGGTTAAAGCATTTGTTGTTATTGGGGCTGATCAAAGAGCTGGGTGGGTCGTCCGATGAAAGCAGAATTGCTTATTTGTTTGAGCGTCACTCCGCTACCCCTTGATGGGTTATTTATGATGTAATTAAGCTAATTACATGTAATAAGAGAGTTTCCGTGGCCCCCAGCCAAGCTCTTTTCCCATTTAACCGATTCACAGGTGGGAGGAAACCGAAGCTGCCTTGCAGGGGCTTGGGAGATGAAATGACTCCTGTTCCCGCTTGCTGCCTTCCACCCCCGATCATCTCCAGCCCCGCTGGAGCATCGCCCCGTGCCGGCACCCGCGGCAGGGGACAGGTGCCGCAGCCGCCCGGGTCAAATCCCTCGGGATGAAAGAGGTGCCGGCCGGGTGCTCCCCGCAGCCATCGCAGCCCGGCCGCTTGGGCGCAAGCCAAAAAACAATGAGAAAAAAAAGAAAACCCACATTTTTTTCAGCGGAAACCGCTGATTCATCTCCCGGCCAGCCTGCCCCAAGCGCTGGTGGGTGGATGTGCCCCAGCGAGAAGCGCTGGCAGGGGAGACCCCATCCGCACTGAACATCACTCTGCGGTGGTGACCAGGCTCTTGGCTGTGTCAGGGGATGCTCCAGCAGCATGAAATCCCCTTCAGGAAAGAGCCTGGCTTCAGAAAAAAATACTTTAATCACCCCAAAAGCACAGAGCTGAGCTGAGGTATCCCAACCCACTGCTCTTTGGGCTTTTTTGTTTAATATTTGGACATTATTTCCTTCCGCAGCCCCTAAGGGCAGGGCACGGTGCCGGGCGGAAACAGCGGCTCCTCCAGGCCCTTTGCTCTGTGCCCAAGCAGCACTGGACTGGGGAGAACACCCATGCCAGGACCCCGGGAAAGGCCACGCTGCTCCATAAGGACCATTGTTAATTTACGGGATAACTAGCTTATTAGATATAGGCTCGGGGGGGGCTGAAATCACACAGGGCTTTTTGGGGGTGGAGGGTTTAAGGAGCTTATGGAGCTTCGCAGCCGGAGCCAGAGAGCTCAGCCCCAGCAGCAGCCGGTCCCAGCGGGTGGAGGGGCCCTGCCACAGCCCCCCACTGTCCCAGCCAAGGAAATCCTCTTAGGGGTCACAGGGTTCAGCCCCTTGTCCCCGCCCCCCAGGGCACAGGAAAGGGGGCTGCGGCATCCCCCCGACCTTCACGGGATCTGAGGAGCAGCATGCGGCATTCACGACAGGGTGGGGACCAACAGTGCCAGTGTTCCCGGCACGTTCCCAGGACTGGCTGTCCCCAAGCCCTTGGCCCTGCTTGCACCCCCTATGCCCCCCCATGTTTATCGCATCCTGCTGTCACCAAGCAGTGCCCACAGCTGCAGCAGCTTAGGAGGGCGCCTGGGCAGCCCCAGAGACATGGTTCCCTGTCCGGGCTCCTCTCCAGCCATCTGCCACCCCCCGGCCCAGATCAAGCGTGCCGATATCCCCTGGCCACCGGCAGAGATGCCAGCGGGGTGGGAGGGGAAACTGAGGCACGAGGCAGGCAGGAGCGAGGCCATGCAGGGGGCTTGCAGCAGAGCCTAGAGGAGACTCCATGCTTGATTCATACTTTTTAAAATAATATTTCTCCCCTGCAGGAACTGCCTTCCTCTCACCCAGCCCCTCCCCAGCAGGGCTGCCCCCGGCTGGACCTCAGCCACAGCTTTTCCGAGAGGTGCCAGCAGGGCTGTTCCCCTCGCTGCGGGGAGCGGCTCCCGTTCTGAAGCCCCACGGAGAGCCCTGACCTCGAGGGCTTCCCGCCATGATGCGGGGCGAGAGCCCACCCTTCCTTCCCGCACGCTTTTCCCACGCTGGACAGGGAGCAGGACATGGAGGGATGAATCACCATCATCATCATCACCATCACTCCCTGCCTCCTCGTGGGGAATGGGCCAGCCTCTCTGGTGCCCGAGCCCCTGGCCCGGAGGAAGGCCCAGAGGAGAGGGGGCCGCAGGATGTGTACGGCAGTGTGCAGAGTGAGTGAATTGTTAGCACGGAGATGATTAAAAATATCCACCCTATTTCTGGCCAGCGCTGGGATCTGGGAAGAGCTGTTGGCAAGAGGGAGCTGTGCCGGAGCCGCTCCCAGCACTGTTCTTTCCATGCTGGTCACCTTCCTCCTGCTGACACACGGACAGGAAAGCCTTGAGAGGAGGACAGACGTAAAGAGACCACAGGGGTGACGGGATGGGGGGACTGACCCTGCCCAGCCCATCACCCTGCACCAGGGCACGGGAGCTCAGTTCCCACCCCTTTCCTATCACTTCAGTATTTTATAGATGTATTTTTTTTAATGCACTCCGAGACGCTGGGGCTCCGTAGAGGATGACGCAGGCCCCGGGGAGCTGCGACAAGCCTCTGGCGCGCGATAACAAGCAAAGGCAAACAAACCCAGAGACGCTCCCGCGGCTGGCAGGGCTCCAGGCAGTGCGGCCGCCCAGGCAAGGCGCCGGGGGACACACTTGGGGACATGGAGGCTCCTTCCCCAGCACCCTGGCCACAAGGCCACCTTGATCCCACACAGGCACCGGGATGCTTTTGCAAGAGGGATGCTGTGGTGGAGACTCACACCCTAAGCTGTGACTGCACAAACGGCCACCTGGTCCCCTGTGGTACCACACCCATCCCTGACAGCAGAGCCTAGCCCAACTCATCACACCAGTGTCCCCTAGCCCAGACCCATCACACCCAACCCCACTGCCTGCAGCTGCACTGGGGGATTTGGGGCCAGGCATTTGGGTATCAACCGTGCCTCCCCAGGCAAGAGAAGGGGCTGGACCATCCACAGAGTGCCACTGTCACCCCACATCTCATGGTCCTATGGCTTCTGGGAGGCTGCAGGCAGATTATCGACTCAGGAAGCTGCTCACCAGCAGTTTGGTGTGTGGCCCCAAGCTGGTCCTCGAGGAAGACCCTGGGAAAATTCTCAACCACAGCCACCCTTATCAGAGTACAGGCAGGAAAGAGGCAAGTGGCACCCCTTCCCAATCCCAATGTGCTCTGATCCAGCACACCGCTGGCATTTCTTCTCCATGTGCCAGTGCAAATCAGCCTTTCTCCCACTGCAAATCCTCTTTCTAGGCAGTGAGGGCAGAGGGAGCCCTGCCAGACCACCTCAGGCAGGAGGAAGAAGGACTGGAGATTCTGACATGAGCACAGCCAGGAACCATTGCTCCAACCAGCTGGGGCCAAAAAAAACCAACCCCAAACCAGCTCCTAACCTGTGGCACAGCAAGCTTAACCATGCCTATCCGGAATTGCTCTCATTCCTGGAGCACACCGTGGCAGTGGGCACCAGGTCCAGCTGGGACTTTGCCGGAGCCTCCCCTCCCTACAGCCCTGAGGAAAAGATGTTCCAAGCCAGGGTGGGGAAGCATCTCTACAGCAGCTGAAGTGCCCCAGCAGCCCCCAAAACCCTCCAAAAAGACTGTTTGGAGAGGAAAGTGGCGCCTGCCTCTAGGGAGGAACTTGCTCACTGCTTTCCAGCCTGGACTTGTCCCCAGACTCTTCATACCAGCCATTTTTTCTGTCAAGACCAGCCTGTAACACCCGTGGCTGGTGCTGCTTCACCGTGTTTGCTGTCAGCCCCCCAGCCCCTCCTGCCTGGCTTTGCCATGCTCACCATCAGTTCTGCCACCACATCCTTGGGCTCGCAGGTTCACTAGGTGACCAGAGGGCAAAGGCACAGTGGGACAGCACAGGAAGGGCACAGGCAGCATGGCCCCATCTCTCCCACAGACTCCAAGGGGAGGTAGACATGAGACTCCTCGTGTCTGTCACCTCCTGACACACATCCAAGCAGGCAAGCCCCCAGCAGGGACAATTTCTGTTCCACTCAGGGTTTGCAGCCCTCGGACTTGCCTCATCAGCCCCAGCCTGCTCTGTTCAGCAGCCTTGAAACAGGAGCTCAGGACAAACCTCTCCACCAATGTGCACCCCAAAGCTGATCCAGGGGTCCCCCCACAGCTCCTAGAGTGGCTGGGTGGGCTAAGCAGCCCTGGTATGAAAGGGTTAAGCCCCTTCCCCCCACCCAGCACCCTCCCCTCCTGCCTCTCCCGGCTCCCTGCCAGCTCCCAGGCGTTAATACCAGCTGGGGGGGTCGGGGCGGCGTCAAGCTGCTGTCTGGAATCGGGGTGCTGCCGGGGGGGGCTTCCCACACCTCAGCACCCAGATTTGCCAGATGGAGGGAGCCATCCACCCACACCAGGAAGCATATTGGGGGGACTAGGCAGGCTACCAGCCCCTCAAGACTGTGTGTGCTGGTGCAGACTGGGAGCTCAGCCACACCTGAATATAGATCCCCACGGAGATTTCTGAGGGTGCAGATTGCTGATGCTACCCGAGAGAGGAGGAGGAGGAGGAGGAGCCTGTACTGGGGTACCCGTGGTTTCCTCCATCTTGGGGTCCCACCCTGCCTCCCACTCCGACAACCAGACTCTTACCTTTGAAGGAGAGTTGGACCCTCGGGGTAGCAAAGCTGTGGTCCTTGGGGTGGGCAGCCCGCCAGCCCAGAGTCAGCAGGGTGGCCCAGAGGAGGACACCAACCACGGGCATGGTGGGCACCTGGGCGCCGAGATCGAGGGGTGTCTGGGGGAGCCGAGCCTGCCAAGGAGGGCACACGAGGGAGGGATGTCAGTTCGCTGTACCCACCACCCCCTGAGGGGTACAAGCCCCACATCCCACTCTCCATTACCTGCTGGCACGCAGCATCCTCCGGGGAGGACTGGAAGCCAGCCTCGGGAGGTTGAACTGCGCTCTACAGACTGGGGGGTGGGGGGGCACAAATCGGGGGGCCACAGCCTCACCTCTTTTGGTGCCCAGCCAAGCACGCAGGGCGAGGCAAGCGCGGCAAGACCCGCTACAGCACCCTCCTCCACCCCAACCAGCGAGCTTTGGCCAGGTGAGAAGCATCCCTCCATCCCTCCTCACACCCCCCCTCAGCTGCAGCATCCCCAGCTCCCCACTGGGCTGGCTCCCCCTGCCCTGGCACCCAGAGGGGTCCCACTCCCAATCCTCGCCTCCCCACCTCTCCTCCCAGCCCCCAGCAAAGCCACATCAAGCAGAGCTGGGATCAAATCTTTCCAACATGAAGGAAATCTGGACTTCATTATTCCAAGAACGTACAAAAAAAAAAAAAAAAAAAAAAAAGGATTTTTTTTCATAAATAAAAGAGGAAGAAAAAGAAGAGGGAAAAAAAAAGCCCTGCCTGTGTGCCAGGCAGCTGGACTCCCTGGGGCTCCAGCACTGAGCAGAGTCCGCCAAGCTGCCTCCAGCAAGCCACACACGCACCCCAGCACGGTGCTTAGTGCCCCCGCGCACCCCACTGCCCCTCCTGGAGGCACCATACCCTGGGGCAGACCCCTCTCCCAAGACAGCACCCTCCTGGGGGTCTCCAGGGCACTTCAGGCAGGATCTGGAGGAGGCCCGTGGTGGAAAGCCCCTCATGTCCCCAGGGAGCTGCACGCCTGGGTGGGATGCACTGTGCCACGGCATCCGGGTGGGCTCAGGCATGCGGGGAGTGCCCAGCCAGCCCAGCCAAAGGGGGTCAGTTCTGCGGGGATAGGGGTCTCCACCGTGACACCCCCTGCAGCCATGCCCTTCAGGGCTCTGCCAGCTGCCGCCACACAGTCCCACAGGGGACAGGCACACCCAAAGAAGCCGGATGGATGGCTGGGAACCCTTTGGCGCACCCCAGAGAGGGATGCTGAGCTGTAGGGGGGGCAATCCTGCACCCCACCCGGGTGGTCTGGCTGGCCTCTCCTGCAGTGCACAGCACCCACGCCACCAGCCCCAGCCCCAGGCAGGGCAAGGGCAGCAGCACTGTCACCAGCAGCCCGGCAAGATCCCGAGTGTGGTGGCACCTCTGTTCCCTGGGGCTGCGTATTTTTTTCTCCTTCTCGCCTTTGGGGTCAGTAAATATTTCAATTTGCTCCTCTGCCCCTGAGCACACCCAGCTCTGCTCCATTGTACTGGCATTCGGTCCCTTTTCAGGCTGCCTTCCCCCTTCTCCCACCCATTCCCAGGCTCTGCCCTTCCCATCAGCGCCAGGCCGGGACAGCCTGCACCCCCAATTCCTTCACCAGCCAAAACTCCAGTTGGTTGCAGTTAAATAACCCCCCTCCATCCAAACCTCCCCCCTCTCCCCGGCAGCTTTAGGAAATAATTCTGGCAAATCCCACTATTGCATTTGGATGGAGCGGCGTACGCGTCAGAGACAGGGAGCGAGATGGCAAACAAAGGAAAAGAGGGAGAGGAGGGGAGCGCAGCGAGAGCAGGGCGAGGAGAGGGGAAAGGGCCGGCGGTGAGTGGGGGGCACCCAGACCCGGCTGGGAAAGGCAAATTCCGAGGAAGCAAAAAGGGAAACGGGCCACTGGAGTGCACCTTGGCCAGGAAATCTCCATTTCCAGGGTCATCTGCACTCCGGGGAAACTGAGAACTCCAGGGGAGAGCGGCCACATTCCTGCCCTCCAGCCCCCGGGCTGTCTGGGCTTGGAGGGGTTTTTTAGCAATTAAAGTTTGGCCATTGCTTGTGCTGCCGCAGGAAGATCAAAATCCCGCTCGGCTTTATTCCCCCCTTTCCCCAGGCTGGTCAAGCCAGCGCCGCCGAGCCCAAGCAATTAGGGAAAGGTTTTCTCGTCTGGAACAGGGGCTCCTTTTGGGGATCGAACCCCCAAAGAGGGCTGAGGGGATGCCTCGGGAGTACCCCGGGGGGACTCAGGGGTAGGGCTGCCTGCACGCCTGGTCCCCGTGGCCTCGGGAGAGAGCAGGAAACATTTTGGGAGGGAAAAGCAATAGAGGCAGGATAGGCAGTGGGAGAGGAGACTGGCCCACCTCCGGCCACGGCGCGCGATGCCATCAGTGGGAAGGGGGGAAAAATAGGGGAAAAAATAACATAACGTAATATAATAACGCAAAATGTCCACCGCGGCCCCGCGCACCCGGGAAATAACTTTACACAACTTTGCGCTCTGGCACGCCTGGCCTGTCCCCAGGGAGCGCCGGCTGTCCCCTGCGCCCCCCGCCCGAGCGTCCTTCGCGCACCCCCAGCCCGCCGGGGCGCGGGGTCCTGCCGGGGCTCGGCGTCCCACCGTGGCGGGCTCCGGCAGCCTGCTCCAGGGTGCCGGGCGTTCTGCGGCGTGTGTGTGCCCCCCGGTACCCCCTCCCTGGGCACCCGCTAGCCGCCGAGCCCCGCCGAAACCCTCATGCCCCGGGAGCTCCCTGCCAGCCCCCGTCCGTCCCCTGCGACAGAACTCAGCTCCGAGCGGGACCGGGGCGCGCCCGCACAGCCGCGGCTCCCGGGAGCAGCGGGACCGGCAGGGTCCCCCCCGCCTCGGTGTTACCCCGCTCCGAGGCGGAGAGCGGGGGTCTCCAAAGCAGCGGGTGCCGCCGCCACCTCGGGGCTGGGGTCCCAGCACCGCACCGCCGACACCGGCCCCCGCCCCACCTGCCCGCTTCACCGGCAAGTTGCGGCGGGGGGGATCCGCACGCGCGAGTTCCGAGCGGCGGAAAGTTTTCCCGGGGCGCCCCCCGCGCCGGGCACCCGCTCCGCCGCCCGCCGCCGCTCTTACCTCCGCGGGGGTCCCGGCGGCGGCCGGAGGAGGTGAGGAGGGCGGCGGGGCTCAGCGCCGCGCCGGGGTCCCGCGGCCCCCCGCCATCTCTCGGCCGCGACTGCCGCCGCGGCCCCGGCCCGTGAGCGCCGGGCGGGGCGGGGCGGGCACCGGGCGGGGCTCGGCCCCCACTGGGCCCCGTTGCGGGCCCGCCGCGGGGGGCGTCGTTTGCATAGGCACGCCCCCGGCCACGCCCACCGCCCCGGGCCACAGGTTCGAGCCCCGGCACCGCCCCCGCCGCTCACCTCCGGCTCCGGCCCTTTGTTGCGGGGTGCGGGCGCTGCCCCGCCGTGCCGTGCCGGCCCGCCGGTCGCTCGCCGCACCTCCGCAGCCCGCCACCTTCCCGCCGGTCCCGGGAAGGAGGCGGATAAATAAGTGCCGTCCCTCCTTTGTCTGCCGCGGCGGGGGGCGGCCCGGGGCGGCGGGGTCTGCGGGGAGCCGAGCCCCGGCGAGTCGGCGGCTTTGTGAGAGCTCCGGCTCCGGTGAGAAACCGTCTCCCACACTCGGCATCTCCAAATGCTGGGAGTGGGGCGCCGTCCCTGGCCCCACCTTGCTCATTCTGCCGCCCCCAGCCTGGGTACCCCCACTGGTGACCCCCGGCCCTCAGCCCAGGACAGGCAGGTGACCACTGCCCACTCTGGTTGCACAGCATCCTGCGGCCCTGAGACCTGTTGGCACCTGGGTGATCCCAGCTCGGTACCTGTGCCCTGGCATCCCTCTGCTCCAGGATCTGCTGGCTCCTGGGTATCAATTCCTGGCACCATTCTCCCCCTGCACCGGGGGATCCCTGCTCAGCACTGTCCCCCCTGCACACCCAAGGCAGTGACTGGCAGGCGCTGTGCAGCTGAGCCCAGTAGCTCTGCTCTGGTCCTTTCTTCCTGAGGTGGACACCTTGGAGTCCCCCAAATGCCGGGCATGTGTCTCAGTTCCCCTGCTCTGCTTCTGCCAAGCTGGTGGCTCCTGCCAGGGCCTCCTTGCCCAGACATGGGTACAACCCCCTGCAATCACCACAGAGCTTGGCCCCATGCCCCCCAGTCCCAGCAGGACCTTCCCTCTTGGCCTCAGAAATCCCATCCACAGGTTTGCAGCCTCTCCTTCTACCCTGCTCCCAAACGGGGTAACGAGGCATTAAAGAAGCTGAAAAAGCACAAAAACGGGTGCTGGAGGGGAAAGTGCCCTGATCTTAGACTCTTCATGTGCCTCTGAGACAGGCTTCCCAGATAGGGGCAGGGCAAGGGGAGCCAAAGCATCCCGGCACAAGGACCAGGGAATGGAGAGAAGCAGCAGCCACTCACAAGCAGACATTGCTGCTGGAAGAATTCCTCCCCTCAGCACAGCCCCCTGCCCTGTTCCGGTGCCTCTCCATTCCCCCAGTTACCCCACAGGAAGAGGGGAAAGTTTGCAGGGCAGGGTTTCCACCCAAGCAGGGTCACCTTGTCACCCAGGCGCTGGTGGGCTTGAGAAGCGGCAGAGAGGGTATCTGCTCCCAGCCCCACTGAATCTGCCCCCTGCTGCCACTTCTTTTCCCAGGGATGACTCCACAGAAATAAGCTGGCGCCGTCCTTCACCCTTACACATCTCCTCTGTCTTCCCCTGAAAAATGAGGAGTTTGTCACCGGATTCTCGTCACCAGCCACTCTGTGTGCGGGAGGGCAGCAGCAGTGGCCCCAGTCAGCAGCACAAATAAATGGCCCGAAACACGATACGCGGGAGCTCCCTGGGATAAAAGAATTTCTAAGGAGAGGTTTTATTTTCCCCTCGGAGCCCCAGTCTCTCGTGATCTGGTCCAAACACAAAGGCTGTCCTGAATTTCCAGTCTCACTTTCTCTTCTGGCAGCTGGTGAGCTGGATGATGCTTTGAGGCACCTTGTCCCCTGCGCCGTTGTCCTGACACACCGGGCTGTGGTGGTGGCAGGTCACCCGGCCCCCCCAGGCACTGCAGGGCCACTGGGCTCCGCTGCAGCCTCCGGTTTCAGTTCTGGGGGTGGTGACACACATTTGGCAGTGAATTAAACTGGGGCAGCCACAGCCGGAGGCTGCTCTCAGCCCCTCTCTGCTACCTGCCTGGTGCCGGGGGAGCTGCGGGTGCTCCCTCAAGCTGCATTGGGGTGATGCCAGGCAGGAGAGGGAGCGCCCAGCCCTGCCCTGGGCCACCCTCCCAAGATCTGGCCCCCAGAACAGGTGTGGGTGTCCTGGAGACCCACAAAGGAGCAGCTGGGTCCCCGCCATCCCCTCTCATCCCCAAGATCCATGGCTTGCTGGCACGGAAAGGGTCCTGGACCTCCCGGTGTATCATTAACCCAGAACTGAGCCATTAACTCTCCCAAGTCCCCACAGTTATAAATCAGCCTTCCCGTAACTTCCTTCTCCCCTGCTGCAGTTTAAGCCTGTGGCTTCCTGTCCTAATTAGCCAGTGAGGTTAATTGGCCCCCAGCTTCTTTACACTTCCAAGCCTCTCTGAGGGGTGGGTCACTGCATCCTCTGTTCGTGCATTGACCCTCGGACCCTTCCCCTCACCGTGAGCTCTTTCCCCAACACCAGGGATGGGAAGTGCTGACGTGGCCACATCCATGCCATGGTTGAGGGTGACTGTCTGCCTATTCCAGTTTCTGCAGGCTGCTTTTAGCCTTCTCAGCCCCTGCCCCAGGCCTGGGGTGGATACTCACCACCTACCCAGCATTCTATGCCTTTATTCCTGTTCCTGTCCCAATTCCTATCTCCATCCCCATCTCTATCTCCATCCCCACCCCCATTCTCATCCCTACACTTGTTCCCATTCTCATTTCTGTCCCTTTTCCTGTCCCCATTCCCATCTCTGTCCCCATCCCCATCCCCATCCCCATCCCCATCCCCATCCCCATCCCCATCCCCATCCCATCTTGTCCCCATTCCCATCCCTTTCCCCACCCCAATTTCCATTCTCATCCCTATCCCTGTCCTCATCCCTATTTCTGTGCCCACTCCCCCCATTCCCAGCCTGTCCCATCTCCTTCCTGGTCCTGCTGTGCGGTGGTGCCAGAGGCCCCCAGCAGCTCCCGGATGCCTCAGCTCAGCCCGTGCCAGCTTCATGCTCTTGCCATCTGTCCCCCACCTGCCTGTCGTCTCACGCCTCCTCCTCGGGGCCAGGGGTCCCCATCTCACCTGCTGCAGCCTGGGGATGCCAGCGGGCACCAGGGTGGGTGTCCCCAGGGAGTCCGATGATGCCAGGAGGGAGCTGGGCAATGCTGGCGGCAGAGCAGTTCAGAGATGCCTGGACCAGGTTTGGTGGCCTGTCTGAGCCAACCTGGGGACCAGCCCACTGCCAGCCACCCCAGGGAGCCCGCAAGGACTTCAGGACCTGCTCAGCCCTCTGGGTAGTGCCGCAGTGCCAAAGTGTCCCCCAGCACCCCAGGTTCCCTCGGTGCCACCTCCCAGGCAGTGCTGCCATCCCCTGCAGGGCTGGCAGGCATCCTCTGCCATGTCCTGCTCTGGGGGAAGCATTCCTGCTTTTTATAACCCTGCTGAGGCTCCCCAGCTGCCAGTCCCGTGCCAGCCTGCCTGCCCTCCTGCCTGCTGCCTGCACTGCCTTCCTGCCTGCTGCCTGCCCGGGCATGGCTGGGGAGGGGGTGGCGGGTCCGGGGGCTGCAGGGCCCGTCCGACCTGCACAGCTGCATAGCTTGTCTCCAGCTATTAAACAAACTCCTCCATCTCCCCCCTCCTCCCGGTCCCCTTCCCGCCGCCAGACGCTGCTTAACCCTCTGCTGCCCCTCTCCTTGTCCCGCAGCAGCAGGAAACGGCATCTGCCCCTCGCTGCCCGCCGCAGCTTTGACTCCCAGGAGCGACCCCCATACTGCCAGTGCCCCCCGAGCCGGCTGGACAGGGAGGGTGGACACCCAGGTGTCCAGAGTGCCCACAGCCTGGCACCATCCTGGGCACCCACCCCGTGGGCAGCACAGGAGAGTGGTGAGATTGAGCTGGGAAGGGCAACGGGATGCAGGGTCTGGGGGATACAGGCAGGGGGATGCAGGCAGGGGGTGGCAGGGAATGGCAGATGCAGGATGGGGGAAGAGAGAAGCTGTACTGCAGGGCAGGGATGGTGCAAGGCCTGGAGGGGAGGCAGAGGGGTGAGAGGTGAGAGGCTGGACCTAGCCTGACCCATCACAGCCCTCTGCCCTTCCCACCCCACTGTAGGAAGCAATGCTGGAGGGTGCCACAGCCCCTGGGAGAGTCCCGGCTGCCGATCTCCCCTGCAGATGTGGGCCAGAAAGGAGGCAGGAGGGCACAGCAGCTCTGGGATTCCCCCCAGGCTGGCTGCTGAGATCCGTACAACTCGGTGCACAGAGACAGCAGTGCCACAGACTCTGCTTCCAGTATGGCTTAGCCTGGCGATGCCACGAGAACAGCCTCCATCCCCCAGTCCCCACCAGATGCCTGTCCCCCCCGCTACAGCTTTCAGAGACATGAGCTTCGCACGGAAACCTGAGCAGCTCCCAGCTCAGGAACCGCGGCAGGGGATAGGATGAGAGGGAGGAGGAGGATTTGCCCCTCCGGGCTGAATTGAGCCCTCTGGAAGGGTTGGTTTGGTGATGCCAGGCTCTGCTGCCACCATCCCAGGACACTGAGGAGAGGACAGACCCTTCCCGGCCTCTCCAGGACCTCCCTGACTGCCCTCTGCCTCCCACGCTCCCTCCCCCAGATGTTTGGGATATCTGGTCCTTTCCCGCTCCAGCCCAGTGACAAATGCTTGCCTGAGCGGGGTTTATTATTGTAAGAGCCTGGAGCTGGCTCTGGCCAACTTTCTGCCTGGGGCTAAGCCAGCAGCTGCAGGGCACCCTTCGGCTCAGCCACCCCAGGGACTAGCTGTCCCTGCTCCGGCCACTCTCTGCGTGCTAAGGGGTGGGGACAGACCCCCTGACAGCACCTAGCACCTTGTGGGCGTGAGGAGCCCAGGGCAAACCCCCAGCCCCAGGCAGAGTACAAATGTGGATGCTCTACCCTGCAGCTAGCAGTGCTGGGAGAGGCATGAGGGGTTTGTTGAGACCCCTCCAAGCTCCCTGCTGTTTCTGCCCTGCTCCGCTCCGCGGATGGGCTGTTGCGGGCTGGAGCACGGCGGGCTCGGTGATCGATGGCCGAGGCGTGGGCTTGCCAAGCCCTGCGTGTTTGGAAGGCGCCGTGTTTGTCTTGGCAGGAGCAGGGATGTCATCTCCTCCGCCTTGCACCGTGACGAGCTGGGAAAGCCAACGGGGGGTTGTGCTGGAGATGGTGCCCCAGTGGGTCCCCTGGCAGCAGCACAGGGGTCTGACCCAGAGGGGCAGAGTGAGGTACCATTGAGGCAAGAGGACAAGCAGAGGCACCCAGTGGGTGCAGCAAGGGTGACATGGGGACAAACTGAGTCTGTTATGCCCTGGCAGAGCAGGTTTGGCCATCCAGGTGTGCCTTGCACTGGGCAGAGAGCTGCCCCCAGCCCGGGCCCTGTGCTGGTGCTGCCCGTGGGGTTACTGAGCCCTGTGCTCTGCTGCTGGGGAAACTGAGGCAGAAGGGCAGCATCAGCTGGCAGCAGGGTCATGGGACAGGGGGCTGAGATGCTGGGAGCATGACAGGCACTGGGAAAAGCAGTCTCTTGGGCAGGGAGCAGTCTGGCTGGAGCTCTGCTGGGAAAGGGGTGCAGCGAGGACACAGAAGGTGGTGATGGATCGATGTCCAGCCCAGCGCCGACGGCAAAGGCATTTGAAGAGCAGCTCCTGCTGATGGTGGTGAGGCACTTGGCGATCGATAGCTGCCTACAAAGGCAGGGTCGGGTCCTGCTGGGAGTCCCCAGGCACAAGAGGAGATCGTGAGGGAGGGAAGATGAGTGCCCTGGGAGTGTCTGCAGTGATGTGTTGGCGGGCATGGGCCTGGGAGAGTCTGAGACTCCTGAAATGGGAACTGCTGAAGTCAGCGCTGCCCCCAGGACTGAGGCTTTTCACCTCAGTCCTGCAATCCAGGAAGCCTGGGATGACAGTGCTGACACACAAGCCCTGCACAGGACCGTGGGCAGGGCATGGCTGGTGCTGCCTGCACCAAGCCTGACCAAGGGGACACCATCCTGCTCTGTCCCCATGATGGTTTCTGATCCAGAGGGACAAGTGGGATGCCCAGTCCTAGCTGTAGTTTGGTTGGCAGTGCTGAGGACATCCATCCTTGCAGTTCCCCACGCTCCAGAGAAAGAAGCCACCACCTACCCTTGTGTGAGACCAGACCCATCCATCCTTCAGCCTGGCTCCACAAGCACATCCCCAAGCTCTGAAGCAGCAGGATCCCCATGGTGTGCCTGACTGGGACTGAGAATTCCTGATGCCCTTTGACTCACAGGCATGGGGGACCATGGCATGGTGTGGGACCACATCTGTGTGACCCTGCATGTTGCCATGGGAATGGGCAGGAGCTGTGCTGATGGAAAACAGACCTGGACTGGTGGCTTTGAGTCCCAGTGAGCCAGTCCCAATGCCCCCTACTTTGCCATGGGGTGCTCTGGGCAGCCCATGCAGCTCCCTGTGCCTGGGGGGCTGGTGTAGAGGGATACTGGGGCACAGGGATGAGCACGGGGTGAGCACAGGGTGGCAGGGATGTGTCACCATGTGGCTGTGTCCCCTCCAACACATCCCCATGCACACCAAATTTCTGAATACCAGTATTTTGGAGGGCTACAAGACCCTTTTCCTGTTTTAGGGAGAGGCTGGGGTCATGACTGGGACTACTGTCCCATGGCTGCAGTGGCCATGGCACTAGGGGCCAAGCCACCAGGCCAGGAGAAGCATTATCTTCAGGGCAAGGGCTGCATCAGTCAGAATCCAGAGTCTCTGGACTGCTCTTCACTGGTGCCTGGAGTCATTTCTAGCCCCCACAAATACAGGGGGATGCTTGATGTTATCTGTGTAAAAAGGACAATTGAATAACTCAGTAGTTTTAAGATAACTTCCCAATTTTCTGAGGTGTCCAGGGGCTCTCATGACATGGGAAGGCAATGGGCAGAGGGTGGGGGCCAGCAGCTCTGTGGCACAGCCCTGACATGCTGCTGTGCCATGTAAGTGGGTCAGTGGTACAGCTGTGGGCATTGGTGTGCACAGAGGAGCTGGAAAGGACAGGACAGAGGCAGCTGGTATGGCTCCAGGGCTGGAAGAAACTGGGACACGTCCATGCACGTGGGTCCTCCCAAAGAAGTTGGTCCAGGAGCTGGATCAGCTCACAGGGATGAAAGAGCACCAGGCAGTTGGAGATGATTTTTGGCTGCGTGACTCAGCAATCGCTCAGTGGATCCTTCACTGGGATGTGTCCAGTGGTGGCTGCCTCATCCCACAAGGACAGATGCATGGAAGGTCACAGCCTGGCACAGCCCAGCCAACCCCAGCATCCCTCTGGGGTGGAAGAAGGATTGTCAGCCCAGCCCATACCGGGTTTGTGGTAAGAATACTGGTGGAAGGGTTCTTTATGGAGAGTGAGGGAACTGGGAGAGCCCCATCCTGACTCCCCACCCATCTCCCAGAAGCACAATCTCCCTCTCCCTTTCCCAGCAAAATCCTGTGGAAATGATGCTCCTGCTCCTGGGTCGCCGTGGCAACCGGCAGGCGCACCAAGAAGGGGATGCAGGATCTGCACCCCATCGCTCCCTGCAGCCGGGACCACTTCCCGGCACTTCCACAGCTCCATCGCCCCAGGGCTGGCTCCTTGCTGCCACCTCTCCAAGGTCAGGCTACAGCCGAGGGTCAAGGGAGGCCCAGGCAGCTGATGCCGACGCCGATGCCGGCACGTGCCTTGTGGGAAGCTGTCTCCCTGCCTTGCCCTTCACCACATCCCTCCCCAGCTGCCGCCTGAACTTCAAAGCCGCTAAAGGCCACATGGCCTGGAGCATCTTCTCCGTATCACTTCCAGGGAGAAGAAGATGCTTTGAAACCCCCTGGCCCTTCTCCCCTCCTCTGCAGGGTAATTTCCATTTTTTTCAAAACCCCACAAAAAAGGAGCCTTTTTCCTCTTTGTTTCTCTTCCTTCTCTTTTTTTTTTTTCCCTTGTCTTTGTCAGCTAAAAATATGCAACCCACCAGGGAGGGCGGGTGGGGGGAGCTGCTGCTGCACCGAAGGTTAGCGCCAGGCCGGGCTGGAAAAGCCACTGGAGGGGAATGCAGGTGCTCCCCACCACTTTCTGGGAGAGGTTCTGCCCCAGAAGGCCCCCTTTGCTCAGGCAGGGGGACCTTTCGTTGGGGCTTTGCCCCCGACATGCAGAGGGCATGCGTGGGAGGCAGTGAAGTTTGCTCAGGACTTGGTGTGACACAACACTCAGTGAAGGGGCCAGATACAGATCCATCTGTCTCGGCTGTTTCCCAGGGAGCTGGGAGATACCCAGGGATGCCCATCAAGCGGGGGCGGGATGTCCAGGCTCCCCGTGGGGGGATGACCCCGCAGGGCAGCGATCAAAGCAGCCGGGGACAGACCGGCAGCTCCAGGCTGGAGCGTGGGAGGGAGGTGGGCGGCCGTGGCAAAGGAAGGATGTGATATACCTAATATCCCGCTCCAACCACTGAACGGATGGAGGAGAAAAACATCCCGGGGGCTCGATGTCTTGGGGAGATGCTGTCAGGGGCTGAGAGGCACCGAGCGGTGCCGAAGCCAGCTGGGAAATTAAATTGGGATGAATCACCCAGAGCCGGGAGCATTCACCTGAGCTACAAACCTGCCACAAATTCAGAGAAAACACATTTCCCAGCTCCCAGGATTGCAATTTTAAGACTCGTCCAGCTTTGCAGGAAGGTGACAGACTTCAAAACTGGCTTACTATTTCTTCCCCCCCCCTTCCTCTCCCCCTCAAGGACGGGAATGTTGCAGCAGGATGTCTCGGCGTGGGGATAATGACCAGCCACGGGCTCCCCTCCGGAGATGGTGACCCGGCAGCGGGATGCCGGAGCCAGGACTCCCGGGCAGAACCGATCCTTGGGCGTCCTGCAGGGCTGAGGGCGGGCGCTGAGAGAGAGGAGGCAGGCAGGAGACAGGCTGGGCTGCTGCAACGCAGCAGGATGGCACACTGAGAGCCGGGGGAATCTACTGTCAAACTTGTTGAGAAGGCAGGAGACAGACAGTAGGAAAAAATTTCCAGGGCAGCTGTGGGTCAGGGGATTTACTGGCGCCCTGGGATGGAGGTGTGAGAAGCAGGGAGGTGACAGAGTTGCTGCTGCTACTGAAGTGGGGAGACACCTACACAGGGTGCACCAGACAGTGCTGCTTGAGCTATCGGGGTTGGGGCGGAGGTGGCCACCTCCCTGTAGTGGCCTCCGTGGCTTGGAGGGCTGGGGGCAGCCCATTCAGAGGATGTCTTGGCTATTTCAAACGAGCTGGCAGACCCCAGACCCGCGGGGCAGCTCGGGGCGGGGGGGCGGCGGTGATTTATGGAGCTGGGGATTAGGCAGGAGGAGGCGGCGGCGGCGGGATACACATGGCAGGCGCTGATGGAGGGGAAAGGGCTGCCGGAGCAGGATGGGAGTGAGTCCCAGGTGGCCAGCACAAAAATTCCTCAGCCTTCCCTAGAGCTCGGATTTACCCCCGTGGCGATGAAGATGGCCCCGCCGGGCAGCAGGGGGCTTGGGGCATGGCTGCTCTCAGGAAAGCATCCTGGCGCTCAGCTGCAGGGAGGGAGCAGAGTATGTCCTAACTGGTGGGCTGTCTGGACAGACCTTCCCCCTCTTTCCACGGCCCAGGCATTCACCTCTCCTCACCGGAGGGGAGGTGTTTGGCAGAGGGTAAACTGAGGCACGGTGCGGGTTGCCTCTCCCCGTTTCATGGGTTAGGACGTGGCGGCTCTGGCATTCCCAGCCACAGTTCATCTAGGGCCCCAGGAGCTGGTGGGACTACGGGGCTCTTCTGCTGCCTGATGGGCACTCAGTGTTTGGAGAGCCCTCACCGCCTCCGCCGGATGGCGATCTGCCCGTGGGAGCAAGGACATCCCGGATCCTTCCCGCGCGCCCGGGCAGGTGGCGTCGGGTGTCCGCAGCTGCGAGCCGCCTTTCATCCCCTTCCAGGCCGGGGCTCGCTTTCCGTCACCTGCTGCCCTCCCGGACGGAGGCCAAGAGCCCGCGGGCAGGGCCGATGTGCGAGACGTGGCCGCTCTGCCCGCACGTCCTCCGGCTGGAGGGGGGGCAGCGAGATGCCCGAGGCAGCATCCTGCCCCATGCACCCCATGCCAGCTCCTCTGCTCAGGGCGGGCATAGCTGGGATCGACCCTGGCAAAGCCCCAGTCCAGAGACAGCAGCTCCATGCACTTTCCCTCCAAAACTTTCCGTTGCCTTCAGTTCCCGCAATGAGCGGGAGAGCAGGAGCAGGGGAGCCGGCGGTGGAGGGCTGCGGGTGTTGCTGCAGCAGGCGTGCTCAGCAGTGTGTCTGTCCAGGCCCACGTGTGTACGTGTGCCAGCACATGTGTGTGGTCAGGATCGAGTGCATCTGTGGGGAGATCCACAGACACAGAGATCTCCCTGTGCATCTCTGAGAGGGAATTGCACGCCTGTGAGACTGCAGCATCCCTTTGCTGCAGCGTTTCTCAGCGTGTGCAGCCTAATGAGCCGGCACAGCAGAGTTAATTGAGGGGACAGACAAGCGGAGCTCGTCATTAAGGAAGGCACTGCAGCAGGTACCAGTGACAAGATGCTGCCTTGTGCCCCCGGGCTGATGGCAGCCCCCGCGGGGGACGGTGACAGCCTGAGTCCTCAGGAAAGATGGCTGAAGATGAGCATCCCACGTGCTGTAGCCCTCGCCTAGGGCCAGCTCCATTAGCAAAAGGAGCCAGGGCGCTGGAATTGCTGGTGCCTGCATGGAAGAATAAATCTGCCAGACCTTGCAGGACAGGGCTGGCAGTGGATATCAAACCTTGGAGCTGGTGCCTTGTCCACAGCCCTGTTTACATCCTGTCCCCAGCACCTTCCACCTGGAACACGTCCCTGCTCATGCACACTTGCACAGCGTGACGATGCACTCGCTGTCAAAGCTGCCCCCTCAGCTCCCACCATTAGGTTCTAGAGTGAACATGCAGCAGAGGGGACAGAACAGCCGGCTCCCAGCAGCATGGTGAGACTGTGCCAACAGCCCACAGGACGGGGAGCCTTGCTCAGGGCTGTCAGATTCTCGCTAGAGAAGCTCAGAGAGCTGGAAAGGAGCCTTCACCGCCTTCGTAGCCAGGAGCTCCCACACTCCGCCTCCCTGTTCAGCTCTCTTGCTGGCCATGCCTCTCCCTGGGGGGCCATGTCCTCACAAGACATGTCTGCTGACCCCCTCTTTGAACCTGGCTGTTCCTATGGACATCTCCATCTGGAGGGCTGGGAATGTGTTGTTCTGTCCCTTCCAGAAGGTGATCACTCTGAAACCTAATGGTGGGGCAAGAGCCTGTCCTGAAGGCAGGAAAGGATCCTGCTGGAGCACAATCCAACCCTCTGCCTTCTGCCTCCTCCCTCTCATCAATGCTGCCCTGCACACCCTGCTCCAGCCACGAGTGCCACAGGCAGAATAAAACCTTCCGGGGTGAGCGTCACCCTGACCGGATTCACTCTGCTCTCTGATGAGGGGTCAGTCAGTAGCTGCTGGGCTCCTGTCAGGGGGACCTGAGTGTTTATGAGTTGATAACCTTATCACAGACACATCCCTAATTAAGCTTGTTAGCTCTTTATGATAAACAACATATGGGCTGGGGCCAGTGGGCTCCTCGGGGCCACGTGCTCTCCGGCAGCCACGCAGCCCATGGGGCAGTGCAGGCAGAGAACAAGCAGCCCTGTGTTTGTGGCTGCCTCTCCCTTCCCTTCACAAAACGGACCTTCAACCCTATGGCTTCACTGACCCTCCAAACCATAATATTAGTCCTGGGTTTCTCCTCTGGGCTGGGGTGAACAGGAGGGGGGCTGGATTGGACAAGGCTGTAAAGGTTTTGCCAGTGCCACAGGATCTCCTTCCTACTTCTACAGGGTCTGGGGTAGCACAAGAGGGACCTACAGTCTGCTGAGGGCTGGGAGATGAAGGGATGGTGAACAATAGCTCTGCTCCCAATGGGAAGAAATTATGGGACAGCAGCTCAACCCGCTGTTGAGTCTGTGACTCTCAGGGGTTACACAGGGCCTGTGACCCACCCCAGGATGGATTCTTTGTCCATCACCTGGTTGGTAGCTGAAGATATCCATCCATCCACCCACCCACGCACGGTGGCATGACTCACCCAGGCATCCACCCCACCATCTATCCTTGTCTTCATCCCTCCCTCTCCCCCATTTATCCACCCATCCAGACATCCACCCTTGCCTTCTTTTCTCCTCCTGCCCATCTCTCCGCTCTCCTTTAGCTGAAGGTGCTCATCACCTGCCCCTCCCAATGCTCATTAATTACCAGCCCACGTCTCTGGGGCCAGACCTGTTAACGGGGTGCAGGGAGAGCACCCGCTCACTCCCCCTCCTCACAGCTCTGCGCTTCTTATCTCCGAGATCCCACCTTGCTGGCAGAGGAGCGAGGCAGGACGCTGCTTCCCTGGGGAATGGCAAGCCAAGCGATAACGAAATCACAGTGCGAGGAGAAATTACCTTGCCTGAATTTTAAAAACTTCTCGCTGAGGTTGCCGTGGTAACTGAAAGGTGCATCACGTTGCTCTGACAACCCCGAAACAGCCAGGTTTTTGCCTGGCGGGCTCCGAAGCGGCAGGTTTTGGGTAGGGAGGAGCCCAGTGTGGTGGGGAGCAGGGATGTTCAGCCCCGAGCACCCAAGATAGAGATGTCTCCCTCCCCATAACCACCTGCTATATCACCACCCAACCACCATTTCCAACCTCTTCCCATCCACCTCTCCCAGGAAACAATGGAGGAAGAGGACTGAGGAGCTCCAAGTCCAACCATGCAGAGCTCTGAGAAGGTGGCAGGGTGGTGGGATGGGCCCCAGGTTGCTCCATCCTGCTGTGTGCATCCCTGGCACGGCAGGTGTTACAGGAAGCCCCAGCAGGCAGCCTGGGGACCTCTCTGCACCCTGTTTGGGGCGTGGGTTGTGCACCCAGCACAGCTTTAGGCACCAAGATCCCAGCGAGTGCCAGCAGCATTGTCCCAGTCCATGTAAATCACTCTGCCACGGAAATAGCCCCAGTGGGGTTGAAAAATAGCAGGTGACTCACGCAGAGCAAAGGGTCCAAAATAGCCCCTCCGGAGCACTCCTAAAATTAGTCTCCCTCCCGGGAGGTCCCAAGCACTGTGTCCTTGCCAGGGCACAGCCGCGGCATTGAGCCTTCCTGGCTGCTGCCACCATGGCCACTTCCCTCTGGGGTGGGGGGTGCAGGGCTCCCTTTGCTGCTCCTATCCCTCCAGTATCCCCCGAAAACCCACCCTTGGGTGTGCCTGAACCATACATCTCTCAGTCTCTGTCAGATCCATGTGACTTCTGTGGCTACGGGCTGTTTCTCGAGGGATACCCCATGCAACACTCACGGCCCTCAGCAAGACCCAAGCAGCAAAAAACACAGCCTCGGAAGCTGTGAGCTAGCAGACTTGCCCCCTATCCTGCTCCCTTTGCTTGGATTTCTGTGGGAGGGATGCCGAGGCAGCAGATCAGGTGTTTTCCATGATAGTGAGTCCCGCAGAGATTCGGGTTTTCCCACACCAGCTCGCCCACCATGGCAGGGCAGCACCAGCCTGCTGCTCCCACCCACTGCCGGTGCTGAGAGGCATGCGGGCCTGGGGGGGACACATGGAGGGACCCCGGGAGCAGCATCCGCTCTGCTGGCATGGCCGGGAGTGCTCCCCATGCCGGGCCATCGCTCCTGCGCGGGTGAGCTGTACCCAGTTAATTAGAGGAAGGGATGAATAATTCCTTTTTATAATGCAACGTCGCACGGCAGATGCCGTCTGCCTCGGCGCGCCGCGCGCGGGAGCCCGCGTTATTCTGCTCTCAGCAGAGTTATTTATACACTGGGACATTTTTCAAAGCGCCGCTTTGATGGTCTTCCACCAGCTCGGAAAAAAAAGTAGTCCATCCCAAAATAACCCGAGTGAAAGTCACAGCTCTTCATTACGCAGAGCTTCAACCGAGGGGCTCGGAGAACAAAAACCCGTCACATTCCTCCCATCAAATCCACCCTTTTCAAGTGCATTTCAAATGGGTTCAAACCGCCGCGGCGGCGGCTAGACGAGCGCTAATGATGCTACGGGCACATCCCGCAGGGGAGACGGATGGGGCTGGGGGTGATGGGTTTTAAGCAGCTACCAGAGCCGACAGATGTTTTGGGGTGCCCAGGACAGGATCCTGGGAGGACCAGCAGTGGGATATGCTGGGAAAAATGCAGTCCCTGTCTTGCCTGGTTTTTCGTGTTGCAGGAAGCAGTTTCTCTCTCCAAACCAGGCTTTGGAGGAGGGGAACTAGCACCAAATAAATTTTTTTTAGGAACTGGAGCAAAAAAGCCCAGTCTCTGTTTCTCAATTGCACCTGCATGCACTCACACCTCAGGTTTGGTTGCTGTTAAAGGGGAAAAAACGGGGTAGAGGAAAAGAGATTTTTGTAGGTGGTGACAAATTCCTGTGAAAACATTTTTGACATGAAATCGTCTCCCATCCAAGTTGCCTCCCGGTGGAGACGGTGAGTGGCTCCCCCACCACTCCCATACCTGGCAAAGGGCCTGAGCTGCTCACCCCACTCAGCCTGTCATGTTCTGTGGGGCCAGGGGCAAGTGGGTGTCCCACGGGGGGCTCAGGTTTTCCCCATCGCCAGGCTCACTCCCTGGCTCCCCAGGGCCCTGCCTGCAGCAGGCTGACACTGCCTGGCCGCAGCCCCTGGGTCCCACCGCCCAACCCCCTCATCCTCTCTCCCCGGGGCTTGACTCCACTGCCCCGGGCTCTGCACAGCCTCCAGCCCAGCGTGCTGCGGCCCCAGGGCTGCCTGGTTGGTGATCGACGGCTCATTGCCGGAGGCAGGGAAGAGCCTCTGCTGGGAAAACCGTTTCTTTACCCTCCAAATGTGCCTGTTCCAGCATTTCTGCAAGGCTGGAGCATCTTCCCTGGGAGAGTCTGGCGTTGGAAGATGCCCAAGGGCTCAGGACAGTGTGAGCTGCTTGGACAGGGGATAAGCATGCTGGATGTAGCCACAGGTCCCAGGCCCCAGGATCCCAATCTCCATCTGTTTTTGGTTTCTTCCAACAACAACAGAGCCCCTCCACTCCACCCCCCAGGGCTGCAAATTGTGTCCACGTTGCTGCAGATGGCGAGTCAATTAAAACCATCTTTTTTTTTTTTTCCACTCCAGCAGAGAAACCTGGACCATGCTGCTCCCAAACCAGAACCGTGCTCTTGGTCAAAACAGCATCCAAGTAGAGCAGCCAAGGGGTGAAGAACACACCTCCCCTTCCTCACCCACCTTGTTACTGTGGGGCTGGGCAGGAAGTGTCCAGGATGACATGGCCACTGGTCCAGGGCCACAGGGGTTCCATGCCAAGGGGCAGGAGGGGGTGCTGGTATGGGGAAACCCTGGAGCAGGGTGCCTTCTTGATCTGTGCACTCTACCCATCGGCTGTCCTCTTCCTGCCCTTTGAGCATCCCAAACAGACAGCCTGCTGGGGTGCCACAGCAGTACCCATGGTGTGCTGGCAGGATGCTGCGCTGTGGCCCTGCCCATCCTCCCACCACAGTCTCACAGCTTAAGCCAGAGCCAGGTGGTTGTGGGACATTTGGGTAAAACAGGGAAAACTACTCCAGGGCAATTCCAAAGTAGTTCAGACACATTCAGGAGCTCAGGAGAGGATGGACTAATATGGTGGGGAAGACAAGGGGAAGCAGCTGTGTTAAATCCCCCGTGGCAGAGTGGGGAAAGGCCCTGGAGAGGAGCATGAGCACTTGTGTGCACACACAGGTGCATAACCTCACCTATGTCCCCTGCCTCAGGCTCTCCCATGGCAGCAAGCATCACCTCCCTCTTCAGATCCCCTCCAGACTCCATCAGGATACAAACCCCGTGGAGCTGTGGGTGCCTGGCTTTGGCTGACACTTGGCATGTGCACAGCCAAGGTGGTCCTTGGTCATGGCTCTCTCCATGCCTGTCCTGCTGGGCACTGGAGGCTTTTTGGCAGGGGGAATGCAGGAAAGCCAACTCAATCCACAGTCCTGGGGGCCTCTGGCAGCCCCAACCAGTGGCACAAGGGTGTGTTGCTGCCAGCCAGCAGCATTTCAGTGACCGTGCAAGCGAGCAAGGCAGGCCTGGGGCTGGCCATGCACAGTGCTGAGCTCTGCCACGGGTTGGTAACTCCAGCGATTAAGGAATACTCAGGAGAAAAGCTGTTCACACTGATGATTTGGCTGGTTTCCTTGCCTCAATTAGTGTGCAGGAGCTCACAATGCTCTAGAGGCCTCCTGGAAAGCCAGGACATAGCAGGCTTGGGAGTTTTAATATTAATAATGCTAAAAGCCAGCCAGAAAAATCCCCAGCTTTAAAACCACACCAACAGGGGCCTTAAATTCTGCATATAGTAGGTGCTGGAGGGAGATGCAGCCCTGTTGAAGCCAAGGCCCCAGAAGTTATCCCACAGCTGCCCTGTGCCTGGAAGGAGTCCCTGGCTGCAATCCTGCTCTCATGTACCTATTGCCCATGGCAAAAGGCACAGGATCCCTTTGGGCATCTCCTCTTGCCCTCCCAGCCTGGGGTCTCCACCTGCTCAGGGGCTTGGTGCCTTTACTTTTCCATTGTCAGCCGCAGAAAGACCTTGTGGCTGCTCAGCAATAGAGAAACCGAAGCATACGACTGCAGTGAAGCTCTGACCATCCAGGGACTGCTCTGCATCTCCTGCCACTGCTCAGCTACACAAGCCTCTCTCCAGTATGCTGTCCCTTTGCATTCCTGGAGGGACCAGCTTCAGCCCCCCAGCATTTTGACCGTGGCTCAGCACCTTTCTGGGGCACCCTGCCTCAGGTTCCAGCTCAGCTGCTCAGCCCCAGTGGGACTGGTGCACTGGCAGCCTTGCAAACCATGCCCGAGGCGGCTCCCCCGTGCTCTAAGGGAGATCCTGACTCGTCACAGCACACTTCTGGGGCTGGCCCCCTCCCACAGCTTCTCCTCCCGCCCCCACAGAGGTCGGTCCCAGGGGAGGTAGGGACACTGTGTCCCTCTGAAGGCAGTGGGCCACGGTGCATTCAGTCACGAACAGCCGCGCTGCGCTGCCTAAATTGGAGGTGCGGGTGCTGGCAGGCGGCAATGCCTCTGTGCCCTGCTCCAGTGCCTGGCATGGGGCTCGGGGGCATGCCTGGGAGTGAGGGGGGCTGCACGCCCCCCCCAGCTTCTCCTGTTCCCTGGGCACCCAGCAGCAATGCCTTTACTCAGGAAGGGGGGCTTTAACCCATCTAACCAAGAGCAGGTGGCTGCAAGCTCAGGACTCCACCCACGCCTTGCCCCAGGAAGGGACCCTTCTTTGGGCAGCCCATTCTAGCAGTTATCCCCACAAGCAGCTCCCTGTGCCCCCATGGAATGCTACTGTCTCCCCACGGCAACTGGTCTGTGGGAGGTACCAGCTGGGGCTGCCTCAGCTCCTGGCACTGGGGCAGCACTTTGCTGCAGCAAGGAGGGAGTGAACCTGACAGGAGCCAGGCAGAGCCAGAACACTGCTGTGCCCACTGCAGCCCTCCCCCCGTGCCCGCGGCATCAACCCTCATCAGCAGGATGCACTGGGAAAGGGATCGATGGGCTGGGAAGAAGCTGAGCTACACAAATGCACTTTATCGATCCATCGAACCCACCTGCTGGGAAACAGACCCCCCCCCATTTACAGCCCAGAGCAGCAAAGCACTTTGCTGCGTCGCCAGCCGGGACAAACGGGGGCGCGGAGGAGGCTGCCACAGGCACACGGGGCTGCGTCGCAATGCACCAGGACTGCCTTCCCTACCACCACTCTGTGGGGAAGCTGGGGCAGGGAGCTGGCACTTCTAGGTTGTTTCAAGCCACCCGGCTTCCTCTGTGGAGCCGAAGAAGGAATGTCACACGCTAGGACGAAGCCCTGGAGCCCCAGCAATGCTCGGCAGCCCTGCACAGAGGAAACACGCCACAACAGGCTGTCACAGCCGGGCCACGCCTGCCACCTGGTGGAATGGCCCGGGGACTTGGGCAGGCACCCTAAGCCCTGCAGTCCGGGTCCTGAGGCAGGGGTGAAGATTCCCCACCTCAGCTCACCCCTAGCCAGGCACCCCTCAAAAATGAGGCAGCAGCCTGACGGTGCAACAGGGGCACAGAGGCAGCTGCAGCAAAACAGCTGCAGCAAAGCGAGATTCACCTACTCCAAAGAGCAGCCACAGGATGCTGGCCTCGACCCCCAGAAGAGCTTTGCACCAAACACGAGTGGTGAAGCTGCTCTTGCTTCATCCTACCCCCTCCTATACCCATCTGGACAGTAAGAAGCTGGCTCAGCTCTGTGTGGAGGTTGAGCAAGACCCACAGCCAACAGCATCAGCAAAGGCAGAGCTCAGGGCTCATCTTGGCTCTTGGGAAGAGGAGTGTGAACACAGCACAAGCACAGGCAGAGGAACAGAAAGGCAGTAACAGGACAGCTGCAGGACACCTCTGGTGAACCTCATCCTCCCATCACCCAGCCTGCAGCAGCTTCCCACAACATCAAAGTAGGTCAGAAGAAGCTGACAGGAACCTCCCCAGAGGTGCCACATGTGTCACCGCCCTCTCTGCCAGCCCCCTGCCACCACAGGACCAGCAGGTAACACCCAGGGGGTGCCTGGGCAGCTGCAGACACTGACGCTGGTCCTCTTCTGCTCCTACAGCAATGGAAGGAAGGGCTACAGAGAGATCTGATGCTCCACCAGCCACCATCTGTGCTGGAGATGTGAGCAAGACACCAAGAACGAGGTACAGCACAGGGATGAAAAGAGGGAGGCGAGCGGAGAGCTGCATGGAACGGAGACTCCAGGATGAAGTCTCATCAAAGAAGAAGCAGAATGACAGAAAGGACAAGTAGCATTGGCAACTTAATTCTTCATTCACCCACCGAGAAACAGAAATAGGATAATTTTTGGATGTATTTCATTTGGAAATGAGCCAAATTGGCAACTAGAATCAAAGTCTTCAAAAAGTCTATACAAAGATGTATCATACAAAATGTACAGGAAAATTCTCCAAAAAAACCCAGACAGACAATACAACAAAAGGAGAGCAGAGACGGTTTGAAAGCACAGCTAACAGGTCCTGCTGCTGCTCCAGAGGGCAGGAGCAGCACCGGGACAACACACTAAAACATGGAATACATTACACTATATACAAGACCATACAAAGATCAGCCATCCCCTTTGGTCTAACCAGCTCTCCACCATGAAGTTGGGTCAGTTCAAACAATCTGCTCATGGAAGTGTTTGTTACATGCTGAGCAGGGAACAACGTCCAAGGGAATGAAATGGTCAACTCTAAACCAAAGCCAGAATACAGCCAGGTCACCAAGGCTACGGAGTTTAACAGTCAGTTCTTGCTAACAAGGAAGTGCTTTGCAGGCCAGAGGGGTTACTCCATCTCTGTGAAGCGAGCGAACATGGCTTTCCGCACCGCATCTTTGTACGAATCCGCCGTGGAGACACCATAGGAGCTACCCTTGGCTCCCAGGCCAGCTCCTCTCATTCGTACTTGGGCCTGCAGGGGAAGAGAGACACACTTCAGCTCTGCAGCAAGCAGCCAGACCACCACCAAAAATTCCATCAGTCCAGCCAGCTTCCCAAGCTTTCCTTGGGATCCCCACAGCCATAAATACCACCATGGACACCAAGAGACTGGAGCACACATAACACTCCATCCTCACTGGCTTCATGCTACTCTGACCCCACCCCAACTGCACAGAACAGCACCCAACAGCACAGGCAAGGCCAGGAAAGTCAACAACCAGAGGGAGGGCAGCCCTTCCGGGGGTACTGCAGCCACAGTGCCTCAGGATTCAAGTGCCAAAGGGAAAAAGGCACAGCCCTGCTTCTGCTTCAGCATCCGATGGGTCAAATATGAGCGGGAACCAACACAAAGGCAGCTTTGCTGCGGCTGGCACAGTTTATTCCTTCAAAGCTCTTCAGCAGCAAGTGCTTCTGGTTAAAAAAAAGGCACCAACCTCCTCAAGGAGACACCCCTCTTTACTTACCTCAATGGGTGCTGTGATGCCCTGGCATTTTCTTCCCAAGCCTGAACCTTCCCTCCAACCCATGGCCTGCAGCATCTTGTTCCCTATATTACTGTTGTCAAGGCCATCTTTAGTGGGCTGCTCGTAATTCCTGGAGGAAGAAGAGGTGAGTTAACAAAGTTACCCTCGCAGCTCAAGGTGCACTGAGGCAATTGCTGAGGAACTTTCAGATACGTACACTGTGCCTGCATCGTAGACCTTCTTGCGCTTGGGCTCTGGGGGCTCGGGGATGCCGTACTTTTCCCGCCTTTCAGCTGCTCTGTCTCTGTATTTCATCTGCATAAAGCAACTACAGTTAGCACAGGTTTCAAGACACTTTTGTGCAGCTTTGAGCTATGGGAGTCAGATAAACACCTGCTACTACAGAACACTGCAGACTGCAGCCCACTAAAACTAACACCCCAGACAGCAGAACCCCAGATTCAAGTCCCTGGAGCACCATCTGAACCAGCACTGGAGCAGGAAGAGACTTGCAGGTTTCTAGTCTCAGTCTGGCAACCCTGAGCTAGAGGTGGAATGAGCCCCCCCTGCTAAGCTATAGCTGTGGGATATGGGACACTTCTCTCCATGTAACAGGGGAGCTCTGAACCTTGACTGGAAAAGAGGTTGGCTTACAAGGATTATCTCGAGTGACGTGTGTCAGCATAAGGAGAGCTCAACAGATCACCTGTGCTGGTTTTCTATTAGCTACTCATCTGCTCATCTCAATACTGACCTCTCTCTCACGCAGCTCCAAGGCTTCAAGTTCCTGCTCGGAAAGCTTTGATCTCCTATAGATATCCATATTTTGCTGAAACAAGAAGAGAGATTCACTTTAACAACATGAAATGCACAACAGCTCTTCTTAAATAAAGTAGCTGGGAGACCAACAATCCATTTGCAGATTTTTAAGTGAAAGAGTTTTCCAAACAGCAACATGCCTTATGGCTTTGCTTTACACACTGAATGACAATGAAGTATTTTCCTCACCACATAGTGTAACTACCTTGTGCAAGTCAGACAGCTGCTGGTGCCGAATCAGAGCATCTTTGTTTGGGAACTGCCTTCTACACAGCAGACAAGCCATCTTCTTCCAGTCAGTCAGCTTCTCCTCCTCATTCTCCATTCTTTCCAGTAAGTCCTCATCGTTATCACTGTCACCACTGTAGGCAGCCACAAGGCCACGCTGAAAGGAAGACAGCATTAAGGAGAGTGCAACAGTGCCACCACAGTTCAGACAGCACAGTGAGCGAACACAGGCTGCAGATGTGCATCACAGGAGGAACAGCATGCTCCCATTACTAAAGATATCACAGAATGCTTGAGGTTGGACAGGACCACTGGAGGTCATCGAGTCCAATCTCCCTGCTTAAGCAGAGTCCCTACATTAGCACACACTGCTCAGGACTGTGCCCTGATGACCTCTGAGTATCTCCAAGGAAGGGAACTCCACAGCCTCTCTAGGAAACCTGCTCCAGTGCTCTGTCACCCTCAAAGTACTAGCTGTTCTTCTCATGTTCCCCTGGGTCAGGGATTCCTAAAGGCTGGCCTTGGCAATGAAGACTGAAACAAAGGTGTTCAGTATTTCAGCCTTCTCTACCACCTCTGTTTCAAGGGTCCTTGTTCTATTAATTACTGGGCCCACGCTTTCACACTACTGCAATTCTGAAGAAAGAAATACCACAGAGGCTACAAGACAGCTCCCACTAGCCAAACAAGGCTTTTAAGTACAGCACATGTAGAAACCTCAAAACCTCAACCGAGCTCGAGGCTAGAAAGAATCATAGCTGTCTTCAGTGTACCTCAATCACCCAGCCTACTGCACTTGTGCCACACCACTGCAACCACCAGCACCACTTTTTACAGGTGATGCCATGGAAATCCAGGTTGGAAAGCAAGTACTGGCTAGAGGTTCTCTACAATACTCACCTTTAAAGGATTTTCATCATCCCCGTTTTTCAACACCTCTGGCAAGATCTGCTGTCGCTCAGACAGAGCTCCCTGATGAGACAAGAATGCCATGAGCTTGGAGCTCTCTGTCACACAACTCCCTACCACACACCATGGCCAGCACCTTCACCTTTTTCTCAAAGAGGGCAAAGCCTGCATCTGCAGCCGCTGACTCCTTCCGCTCTTCCTCCCTGGTACTCAGTGGCTGGAAGCTATTCTTGAAGTTCTCTTTCTGCTTGTTCAAACTCTTTGCCCAGCGCTCCATGTCTTTAGCAATCTGAAATGCAGAGTGGTTTGCTCACACAGCTCCTCTCAAAGCTATCAATCTCTTATGACACGCATTCAATCTCACATGCAGTTTCAGAACACGTCAACCCACTACCTTTTATTTTTAAACCACGGGACACTGGATGTAGTGCAGCTGTTTCCCTGTATACAGTGTTCAAAGATACCGCAGCCTGCTGCTTTTACTGTACAAACCCTTCTTATCAAGCTAATCCTCTAAGTGACGGCTCAGTTATACTCCCACTGATCCTGGCAGGATTCCATAAGCACTCCTCCTATGCAGAACTTATTTCTGCACTGAAGCCTTGCCAACTCCACCTCTCCTCAGCCCCCTACAATGCCTGTGAATTGAAGGCATGCACCCCACCAAATAACCTAGGACTTCCTTTGTCATGAAAAAGGAGAAATACTATCCTGTTCCACAGAGAAGACTTTATCCCAGTTATGATCCCATTCTGTCTTTTACCTGTTGGGCTGTTTTACTTTTAGGTTTCTCTTTCTTCTCTTTCACTTCTTTGGTGGTGGTTGTTGTAGCTGTCTGTTGGTACGTGACACCTTCTGCTGCAGGCATATAGGTCTCCTTCTCGCCATCCCAGTACAGGTACTGCTGGGTTAAGGCATTGTAGTAATACTGCCAGAGGGAAGGAGAGGCAAACAGTTAAACAACTCACACGAGCTCAGTGTCCACGGGAGAACCCAAGCAAGCTGATTCACACTAGTGCATCACACGGGAAGGCGTTTTGTAGAGTCCAAAAAAGTTTTGCAGACTCCACAGAGGAGTCGAAAGGCAGGAAGTGGCTGAAGCCTCTGTCCCCAAACACAGGCGGTTCTGCCCAACAGCACTAAGGAGAACCTTTAGCTTCTCCCAGGAGACGACCCACCAGAGCCCAGAGCTGGGTGCACTTTGCTGGGCACTCCACAACAGAATAGCTCAGTTACAGCGGCTGTGACAAGTTCTAATCCTATATGGGCCAAACGTGGAGGAAAATTAAAGAAAAGGAGAGAAAAATGCAGGGCTATACCAGAGGGAAATCAAGTCCCAGCCCTACACACACTGCTGAGAGTTATCTGCAACATTTGGTATGCTGTGCACTTCAAATGTCACTCATATGATGAGATACAAGGAACTAATGGACCTTAACAGTTAAGACATGTGGGAAGAACTTGTGTTTACCTGGGAATTAGGATCATAGTAGAGCCCTGTTATAGGATCATAATAATATCCTGAAGATTCATCATATTGGTAGGTGGAAGTATCAGGGACAGCTGTAAAAAAATTAAAGTGTGGGACATGGTGGTTCCAGACGAATTCAGACAGGTATCTTTCTACATTTCAGGTAAAATTCGGAGATTATAGCAGCCACGACAGCAGACACATCTGTAAAGGGTTCTTAATCACCCGTGCAGCCAACGCTCTCCAGGGGCAGCTTCACCATGAGACGGTGATGGAGCACTTGGCCTAAGCCGAGTCTCTCTTGCTACAGTGACAGAAACCTGTCCCCAAGAACAGCTCCCGAGCACTTACCGTACTTGGTCCCAGGCACTACGCCAGTCGGAGGAGCCGCCTGTGCCTGAGTGCTAGTGGTAGGTGGTGCTGACTGTGTCTGAAAAAAAACCAAACCAGAGACCTCAATTAGAAAATCTGTCACCAAGAAAACAAGGACAGCAAGCCAAGGCATGTGCAGCACACCCCACGCATATGACAGCTAACTCCTCCTCACCAGCATGCTTGGCACTCACCTTTAGCAAGAACAAAACCATCAGAGAAGAAATGGCAGGTGACTTATGACCACAAGCACTGTGACTAAGCCACGGACACTCAGAAGCTTTGCTGTACCACCCACTTCAAAAAGCAAAGGCTACAGCTAAGCCACATATCCCAGGCTTTGAAAGCAAGGATTCATCAGCACTGTAATTACCGGAGAGTCAGGTGAGTTAGTCTGCTGCTGATTATACAGCTGAGGACTCTGGGACACAACTGCAGCTGTGGTGGTAGTGACCGGAGCTCCTGCCAAAAGAGAGCAGCAATGTATAAGCCAACTAATTTGTAAAACAGTACTGCATCCTAGGGCTCAAATGACTTTGTTTATAGTTTCAGCTACTAATTCCAGCTTCAGCAGCCAAACAAGGCAATAAATGTTCAAAAGGAGATAGATACACAGTGGGTATTTTCTATCTAGACAAGGAATAGTTTCCTTTTCAGGAGGAAATATTCTGCTCCCAAAGTCAGCACTTCCAGGCCTCTCCAGCTGTTAGTGCTGAACATTTGTTAGTGCTGCTTACACTGCTCTTAAGCTCAAGGCCTTTGTCAATAGTCTGAAAGAGAGGCTTCCCTCTCATCTTGCATGAGAGGCTCCACTTCAACAAATCTATTGCAATTCTCTAGTGATGCCTCCTCATTCAGACATCCTGAGAGCAAAATGAACCAAGTCTTCTTTTACACAGCAAAGTAACATAAAGGCTGAGGCAAAACACTATCACTACTGCAAAATTATCATTAAGAACAACTGCTTCTCAGATGCTGGAAGCATTACCTGATATGGTAGCTGTGTCTGTGTCCAACACTCCTCCTTGATTTTGGTAGTACTGCTGATAATCCTGGGAATACTGCAAAGGGAAATGAAGGACAACACAAGGTGAGTAAATTGCAACCCCAAATTATGACAACCTACTGCTTAGAGCACTATCTCTACTACCAACCTGAGCGTACTGTGAGTATCCATCCTGTCCTGACTGGAGATAGCTGTAGTCAAGGGTGCTGCCCTCTCCAGTCTGTGGCTGAAATTCAAGAAAGTAATTTTTGTCAAGGACAAAACTGACGAAAAGGTCAACTGCTTTATTACAGGATTTCATGCACCCCATTGCTTAGGCTCCAAACTGATTGTGTACCAGATGTGTCATGGCTGGATCTACCATTAAACAGACGGACCAAGAAAGTGGCCAGCAGGGCAATTACATGGTCTACATTTTAATTTTCAGGAAAGGAGGACTGTGAGTAACAAACTATACCTGCGTGGACGACCACTGAGCTGCAGCAATGGCTGTACTTGCCACAGAGAAGGCGCTGACTCTGTTACCGTCTGGGAGAAGCAGGTCTCTGCAATCACAAAAATCAGGCACCTGAGTAAGTACTACTTTTTGTTCAAGTGTCTCCCTATGCAAGGAGTGGAGTCTGCCTTTACACGTGTATTTCTTGGCAGTTATAAAACATTCACAATGTAATGAATGAACCAAAACAGTGATTGGCAAGTAAAGGAACATCAGGTACATTGTTGTAGAGTCAGTAACAAGTCAGGAGGTCTCCAAAGAAACAGATGCACTGTGCACACGAGCAGTTATGATGTTATCTTCAGAGAACTGGAAAGAGGGGTATGGGGAATGCTGCTTTCACCCTAGACCCTAGACAGTGACACCCTAGACAGTGAAGAGCAGGTTGCATGCAACCAAAGTGACTTAAAGGAAGCAAAACTTTGGAGTTAAGATAAACAATGAAAGCCTGGGTGACAAGAAGAAACCTCCAATATAAAGGGAATGGCAGGGGTATGTGAAAAAAAAAGAAAAACCCAAAAATGCAATTGACTGCTATTGCAACTCACTTTCTGGCACTCTTTGCAAAGTCAACACCAATTGTTTTGCCATCAATTTTTAACGGTGGCTGAAGACTTTGTAAAATCTGTAGCAGTTGAGAAGCATCCTACAACAAAAAATACTCATCATTATGAAAGGCAGTTTAATGAGGGGGATTCAGAAGTTCCCAAAACTTCACCTCTTCACGTACAGCTGCTGAAAAGAGCTAAATATGTAAAACCACCTCCATCTCCTCATATTGCACACATGCAGAAGAGCATAATGACACACGTAATAGCCCATGTGAATATACCGAGCATTTCCCTGGGTCGCTAAATATTAAATATGTTCTAAAATCTTAGCTTTATCAAGACCCAAGTTACTCCAAAATGGGATATCAGCAAAAACTGAGATCAGGCACCTGTTTTAATCCAACAGCCTTGCTTTCCTCCAACTAAACCAGGTCCAAACAGATCATGCTGCTGCTCAAGTCTGATGTACAGACTAACTGAATCATTTACATTGGAAAATACTTTTAAAATCTAGTCCAACTGTTAACTCAGCACTGCCAAGTCCATCACTACACATCCTTCAGTGTCACATCCACCTCCAAGAACAGAGATACACTGCCCTTCAAGGACCCTATGCCAGCCTATGACCTCCCTGAAACTTAGGAGGCTCTTCTTGTACCTCACTGCAATTTCCTGCCTGTAAATTTACGGCTGCTACCTATTGCCCTACCCCTGTGCATCCCTGAGAATATGTTTTTGCTGACCCTTCACCCTCCCACTGGATGCTGCTGAGAAACATCTGCCTCCTTCCTCTCAAGGTGGAAGAAGCCTAATTCCATGCACCTGCTCCTACACTGTATGCCCCAGATCTTAGAATCTGTCAACGAAGTAGGATCCCACACCAGTGTTTTTGCAATCCAAACACAAAGCTAGGCTGCAATCCAGAACAGCACTCTGCTACAAAAATAGCTTTTCAATGTGCTCCCAACATTCCACCACCTTCCTCCTAACTGCAGCTACTGATTATCAGCTTTGACACACTGTGTTCACCAACGCTCCTTGAATGGGGCCAGTCCTTCAGACAGCTCAGGGCTCTAAATGCTGCAGAGAGAGAAGGAAGTTAACCAGCTGTTTCTCTCCAGAACATTAGTAAGGTCCTCACCATGGCAGAAGACAGCTGCACAAATGCAAAGCCTCTGTTCTGCTGAGTCTGCTTGTCTTTGATAAGACGAATATTATTGACTGCCAGAGATGCATACGGAGACAAGGCAGTCATAATGGATTCCACTACTGTGTGAGGAGCAATGTTTCGGAGAATGATGGCTGAGGAGAAAAAGTATGACATTAGCAGTGCACATCATGGCTTTGCAGAGTATTTCAAGTCTTTCAGCTTGCAGGCTGAGGTACGGGAAGGATTTTTAGTACCTGTGTTTACATTTCACATTCTAGAATAAGCCAAAAATCACTTACTATCACAGTAATAATCCACAGACTGAACGGCTTCTGCTGCTCCAGGTGGTACCTCCTGTTCTGAATCTTTGTAAGAAGAGAAAATATTTTAAGTCAGGGCATAGCTCACTCACTTCAAGCTCAGCATTTCACAAGCCAGTCTAGGACCTACACAGAACTCTGCTTCCTACACTGGCCAGAAAGTTTCCCACAAAACCAAACACAATCAAAGAGATCATGGCAACATACCGAATTTGTCCGCTCCACAACGGAAGCATTTTAGCCTCCTTCTGAAGTTGTAAAGGCAGCACTGTGACAAACAAGAGAAACCTAGTGAGAACTTGGATAATTTTAATAATGCTGCATTTTCTGTACGCTAACAAAACCCAGACACTCACATAAAGTAACACAGTAAAGCTAAACCCACCATAATAATCCAGATCATTGAAAGCCACCCTTATCTGCACCACAGCTGCTTTTCAGAATGTCCCAGCTACTTTGTCCCTCATCATCCTGAATTAGTTATTTTAACTGTGTGGTCTTTAGCTTACAATCCCAGTCATAGTGACTACTGTAGAAAGCACAATGTTAAAAGGGAGCACATGCTGCGGAGGAATTTAACTTTATGGGGAGCAGGAGCAGGTTTGATTCAGGTGTCACTTTCTTCAAACCACTGAGCAAACGGAGAGCTGTAGAGCCAAAACAATTTCTCCCATAAAAAACACATTGTACCTTGTTGCAGAGCCAGTCCTCAAATTTAGGCCTTGGGTTGCTGTAGTGCATTGCAATCTGCTTCCCTTGAATCACCAGCTTTTTCTGCAAAAAAAGTGGTTTCAATTATTCCTGTATCGAGACACACATGTCCATTTTCCCATGGCAGAGCACCCTTCGGAGGAATCAGTGCTCCTGAATTAAATGGACAACATATGGGGAGGATGTGGAGGACAACCACCGCCACCTACACCCTGCCCATCCAATCCTGCAGAGAGGAGGACGAGGGCAGTAAGAGAATGGGATGTGGAGCAAAGATAAACGGAATCAGGGAGTGTTGAAAAAGCTGCCAAACACTAAATGCTGACATGGAACCAGAAAATGTCTCGAAGGAGACAAAGTCTTAATCTGCTGCATTCAGGATTAACACATTTTTAGGAGTCTCTTTGCCCCCACATTTCTATTTGCTTCTGGTATAGCACTGAGCAACTTTTTAGACATGTCCTTAGGTGACTGCTTCACTTCGTCCCCTACTCCAAACACCCCAGACCTTTAAACCACCACATTTGGATTTACTTTTCCAAGCACACTTCAGAAGTGTCCCCTTGAAAATACAGTAATTCCTCCCAAAGGGACCCTGCCTAGACTTCTTGAAGGCTGGATTACAAGTGCCATCAACTGAAACATAACTCGAGTGGTTTCATTTGACTATTGCATCAGTTCAATTGGAAGCCTGCACAAGTGGTTTGTGTTCTTCATTCAGGCAGGAGCTCTCCAAAATGAGTAACTAGACTGCACGTGAAGCTTCTCCAGGGGTAGGAAAAGTTCATATTGCTTTCAGCCTGTCCTCTCACTCTGACTTCAGAGGAGTTAGGAATTTACAGCTATTAAGAAGCCTTGATTCTCAGCCTCACGCTTTGCCAAGCGTGGGTATGCAGAATGGCCTTTCAAAATATGGCTATCAACATATTTTGGTCAAACAGGTGGAAGCACATCTGAGGAAGTGCATATTAGAGGCCACACCCCAACACTGCAATGGCAGAACCATTTTTCTAGCAGGTTGGCTTTCTGCAGAGGTACCACAGTGTCAGGACCAGTGGTGTTTCTGATAACAGGGTCTGACATAGATCTAGCATGTAGCATGAATAAGGCTCTCACATTCTGCACAACTAAATAGGGCAAAGCCATTGCTCCTACCGGCAGGAGGGAGGGTTGGAGGGCCCAGCACTCACTGGATGTGCACACATAGAAACAAGGCTGCTGGCATAGTTGCAATACATCATTCTGTCATCTAACAGTCAGCAACCCGGCTGCTGGGGACAGGCTATGTTTTCCCTACTACTAAGGTGGTTGGTTACTGGAGTGAATTTGAGTATATTTCAATAAACTGTGCATCAGTACAGCTTTGTATATATTAAAACAATCCATTTCTGAAAATATGTCCAGCATTAATTTCATTGTATTAGTCTTTCCCTTGCAGCCACCTGCCCTCCTGAGCAGCATGTCAGGAAAACAGAATTTGAAAGCTGCTCTCTGCTGGGGGAAATCAACCATAGTGTGGGACATACGAAACACTATTCCAGCACAAGGCATATGACAACTTCCATCTGCTGGAACTGCCATGAAGCCCATTGCGGTGCCATTTCTTTATTACAACATGAACAGAGCAGAAAAACAGTCGTCATGCTGTCATGGGACCACTGTATCAAATATTCAGGTGCAAGAGAAATCAGTGATTTGCTGTACTTTACTCACTTCGAGAGTATTTTTAAGTTCCGTAGTTAAAATAGGTTATGAATACTTAAAAAAGTAGCAAAAGCAAGTGAAACTGTTTGCAGTGCCACAGGAAAATGTCACGGGAAAACAAATCAGAGGATTCTTACTGCATTTTGGCTCCTTATCAAGTCACAGTAACAAAAAAAGCCAAAATACAGAGCCTCACAGATGTGAGAACTCACTTTCTGTGTAACTGAGTAGAAATTAACAACGTTTTTACTCCAGAAGAGCCAGTTCCCCCTCTTTAACTGGGGCAACAGATTACTGCCAAGAACTGACACTTCTCTTCGAGGGTTAATACCAACGTAACACAGAGCTGTGGTGCTTTCTCTGACAACAGAGAAGGAAACAAGTGGAAATATGCTAGGATTTTTTAACAACTACTAGCCAAATCTTCATGAGCCAATTAAATGGAAACCAAGTAATTTAAAACAATGGCACCTTTTACCAAAACAGAACATTCTCTCCTAGTTTGACCTTGTATGTTACAAATTTTAATATATACAAAGCTTTTATTCTTTTAAATCATTGTTATGGAACAAACCACTCCTTCCACCTTTTTTTTTTTTTGTTAAACTGTACAGACTTGTTCCATTTTCAGGAATATCTAGACTTGGTGAGTGAAGCAACCTGATTGGCTTCCATCCAGCTGGTAGCATCTTGAAAGTGATAAAACTCCACGAAGGCGAAACCACGGCTTACACCTAGAGACAGCATTCAGATATAGACGGGATACTTGTGTTAGTCAGTTCCTTTAAAACAGGCGAATCTCTCTCCAACTGCTTCATTACTTCATGACAAAGCAGCTTTACAAATGCGACGTCAACTGCTGGGATCTGCTCGTTATTTTGCCATGGCAAGGAACCAAGCTGCCTTAACTGGCTACATTTCACTCGATTTGAATCCATGTTTAAGGGTAACCATGCAAGAGACTACATACTATTAAACGGGTTTATACTACTATTACTTACCAATACCTGTTAACAAAACCCCCTGTAGACAGACTTCTTTTAACATGTTGACCAGCTATCTAAATCTTCCAAAAAAGCCACATTCCTTAGCCATGGCAAACCTTTTTTTTTTTATTGCATGTGCTTGCAGTTTGGGGACAATTCTGGATACTCTTTTGGGCTGGGTAAGAGGAAGGCGATGTCAAAAACTGGATTAAGAGCTCTCACCTGTCTTTCTTTTCATCAGCCTCACGTCTGCAGGCTGAGGACCTTCAAAGGACTCAATAAGCTCACGAATCTGCAGGAGATTTTGATTGAACAGTTAAAATTTTTGTAACTTGGCGGACAGAAGTCACAGAAATAACCTACCTTGCAGTACGTGCAAGAGGATACACAAAATAACATTTTCAACACTATCTCAGGCACAAAGAAAACATTTACTGAGAACCCAAAACGGGACTGATGGGCACCACCAAGCCCACATAATCTTCTGCTATACACTAAACCAACTGTAATCCTCACTCAGGACACTGAATCATCCAGAATCTGAATCCCTATGATCTTGTGTTCTGAGATTATTTGGGAAGTATTTGGCAGACTGTGCTTGACCCCAAGATTTTAATAGTAACATTGCTGGTATCCCTCTCTCTGCATGTCTAAACACCCTTTGCTTCTAGCAATGAAAACCAAGAAGCCGGCATTGCAAGGCTCCATGATGAGTGCATTCCTAAGCCTTATACTAAAGATCTCATCCTCTAACAGATCCCCATCCGTTTTTCAGGATAAAGCAGATTTGTGAAGAAAGTGTCATCAAAGAAAAAGCTGAAGAGATGCCAGTTCTTCAGCTGTAACAAAGCTGCTTAGGCTGCAACACACACAACGTAAGTCACTGTGCAGAGGCATGGAGGAAAAAGAAACATTAATTTTTTAATCTAGAGCAGAAGACAAAAGGTTTTTCAGCAGCTTTCACAGAATTCAAGCTATATTTTCATGTAACAGGGCTGCTCAGCAGAATCAAAATTTATCTAAAGCTGCCCATTTATATGCTGACTGGAAATAATACCAGCAACACAAGCTGATTTTTCTTAAGAAAAATGTAGAAAGAAAATTGTGTATACAACCAGAAGTAATGTTAACTTAAGAATTCAACTGTAAGTTCCAAGACGCATTGTCTACACTCTGAGTCCAGAATTAAACAGCCATGTAAATTATGTTACAGCTATTGCAAAACTGTAGAGCTACATCAATATCTCAGAAGCAAGAGCCGTTCTGAAGTGTACTGTGTAATGCCTGACTGGGCTGTCTCATTTGTATGCAGGAGTCTACACTTTATTTTAAGCATTCATGAAAATATTAGAGCAGTATATGGTGATTAAGAACCCTCAATATCAGGAAGATAAATCAATAAAAAAACAAGAAAGAGGAAAAACTGGAAAGAAATTTCATTGTAGAAATGGTGCAAAAGCATTCTCTGTACTAGCAATCAATGCATAAACACCTCGGAGGCAGAGGCGGAGTCTGACTGAAAACAAACTGGGATAGCTCAGCTTTTACCCCTCACGTAACAGCTGTGGGCTTACAGCTCAGTAACCAAAATAACCCAGCAAGAAAAAAAAACCCAAACTAAAAAATAACCATAAAGAAAAAACCTTAAAGCTTTAACATCTTTGTATTAAACACGCTAGACAAGCAAGTACCAAGCTCGTCAGTACTTGCTCCGTCAGCTCGGGAGCAGCCATTTTGACTCCCATAGCTGTGCCCACACAAAGCAGCTTTGTGAGGGGCTGTGCTCAGCTGAGGAGCTCGGTGACTGTGTGTGACCCCATCGGTCACAAGTTCTGGCCTCAATGAAGACCAGAAAAACTTGTAAGTGTCACCTCTGTGTCTCTGTTCCCCTCCCCTCTCCCAGCAACAGGGAGAAGCAGTAAAGAAAAAAAAAAATCTGCCTCTTCCCTTCCATACAGAAAAGCAGCAAAGAGCAGGTAGTTTAAAAATCCACTCTTAGGGAAAGCATTCAAACATGAGTGGAAAAAAACAAGTATTCACGGGTTTCTCCGTTTGAAAGGAATTGGTTAACATTGAACTGACCTCTGTTACTTAACACTGAGAGTTTAAATGCTTTCAGAACTCAAAATGGCAGCGCCACAGTGCTGGAGAAGAGCCACCATGATGCAGCGCTCAACAAAATGGCAGCAGCCGCTCCGGCACAGCCCTGCCCGGCTACTCACATCATTCTCCGTAACCGTGATAGGGAGCCCACGCAACATGATGGTCTTGCTTTCTTTTTCATCGTTAATATCGTTCCTGTAGTCGTGCTCTCCGTAGTCGCCATCGGAATGGTACCCGTCCTCTGATTTGTCGCTGTTCCTGCGCTCCCGCTCCCTCTGCAAACCAGCGCCCAGGATTAGCCGCCGCGCTCCCCTGCAGCGTGTCCCCGCAATGCCACACCAACGGACGGCGACACTGACCTCGCCGCCCGCCCAGGGCTGATCCCCACGGCCTCGGGCGGCGCTCCAGGACCGAACCCGCTCCCGGTGCCCTCTGCCCCGCGGACCCCCGAGTGCCGGACCCGGCCCCCCGACCCCGCTCGCCCGCCGCGCTCACCTCAGGGCTATCGTAATCGCGGCTGTCGTAGTCTCTATCATAGTCTCGGCTATCGCGACTGTCGTAGTCCCGGCAATCCCGACTATCGTAGTCCCGGCAATCGTAGTCTCGGCTGTCCCGGCTGTCGTAGTCGCGGCAATCGCGGCTATCGTAGTCTCGGCAATCGCGGCTGTCGCGACTGTCGTAGTCCCGGCAGACCCGGCTGTCTCGACTGTCGTAGTCCCGACTGTCGTAGTCGCGGCAGTCTCGGCTATCGCGGCTGTCGTAGTCTCGGCTATCGTAGTCTCGGCTATCGTAGTCGCGATAGTCATCGTAGCGGTCACCGCGGCGCTCCTCACTGGACCGCTTGTAGTCATCCCTGCGCCGGCTGCGGGACTCCCGCTCGTCGCGGTCCTCCCTCTCCACGATGGAGCCATAGCGGCCGCTCCGCTCCGTCCTGCTCACCCTGCGGGGCACAGCGGGCCGAGCTCAGAGCGTGAAGCGCCCGCCGCGACCCCCACCACTATCCGCCTCCCCTCGCCCCCCCGCCGCCGACCCCCACCGCTGCCCGCCTCCCCTCTCCCTCCCGCCGCCGCTCACCGCTTGTCCGAGCCCATGCCGACGCCCAGGATGTGCAGGCACTCGGCACAGCACTGTCCGGCACCACACGCCGAGCGCACCCGCGCAGCCCTTAGCACAGCCTCGCCACAAAATGGCGCCGGAGGGACCACCCGTCTTCTACCCAGCAGCCACCTCGCGCGCCGACTGGAAGTTTCCTAGCGGGGCGCATGCGCAGCAACCGCCCACCGCGGGGCACGCCGGGAGATGCAGTTCGGGCGGGCCGCCGCCATTAAGGGTCCCTGTGGGACAGGGATGCTCAGGGCCGCGTCCAGCTTGGCCCTGAAAACTGCCAGGGCTGGGACAGTCACAACTGCTCTGTGAAACATGTGCTAGTGCCTCGCCACAGGGCACTTCTTCCTTATGTCCAGTTTAAAACTGCCCTCTGTCAGTTTAAAGCCGTTGTCCTATGTCCTATCACTACATGCTGCATCCAAAGTCCTTTTCCAGCCTTCTTGGAGCCCTTTAGGCATTGGAAGGGGCTCTAAGTTCATCCTGGATTCTTCTCCAGAGTGAACAACCCCAGCTCCTCCAGCATGTCAACAGCTAAATAGCTGTAATGGGCTGCTGTCCCTTCGGAGAGCACCTGCCTCAGTAGAACTGAATCACTTCTGCCCACGAGGGAGGACACGGCTGTACCCCTGTCTGCACTGCTTGGGCTCATGTGGCCAAGCCCAGGAGCTACAAAGCCACTGACACTTTGGCCCCAGCAACATTGTCCTCTCCATGTTCCCAGCACAAAGGGCAGCTCTGCCTTCCTCCCATGACACTGTCACTGAATCTGTGGGAAAAAGAAAAACCCTCTAACACTGTATTTGAAGTGATAGAGAATCAGGCATTGCTTTATTTGCTGGCCAGGATGTGCCTAGGAAAGTGTTCCAAGAACACATGCCTTCAGAGAATTTTCCCCCGTATTTTATACAGTCAAAACCCCATAGAGATAGATTGCTTTAGAGTTCATTGGACCGGAGTTGAGTAACCCCCGATATTCAGTCTCTCATTGGATCCAAATTTCCTCACCTCTGATGCTAATTAGATTTTCCATTCTTCAATTTTTCTTATCATTCTTTTCCAGATCAGATGTCTTCACCCCCGCTGGAGGTGGCATCTGGAGTAGATGTTTGTCGATAGCCACTGATGTCCTGCTGATGTTCTGTTGATAGCCTTTATTTTTCTGGTTATCTTCGGGGTCACTCCCAATCCGTGGTATGTTAATCCCATCTCCGTAGGGTGATACTATATCTCCTAAAAAACTAAAGAAAACTCCTTTTCCCCAGGCAAAGTCAAGTTAAAAACTAACTAGAGAGATAAAATAAATTTTTTAAAGTTACATTGTTTCCAACAACACCAACACCAGCACTGGTCACTGCTCCTGCACAACCACTCCTGCCAGAACCAGCCCCCCTCGGAGCATGGCAGGTGCCAACAGAGGCAGGCAGGGGTTTGCAGACAACACATCAAACCACATTCAAATGCCAGGATGCAGTCAGGTCCTCCTCACTACCTCACCCTCAGCCCTGTCTGTTTGATTGGGACCCAAGAAGAGATATTTAACACAAAAAATGGTGCCAGCTTTAACCATTTCAAAACAGTTTTCTTAGTCTTAGAGCATGGTGGAGAGGGGCTGGCTGGAGGGCAGGGTGTTGTCAGGGTCACCTCTCACCCGGGGACTGCTTGGCAGTACAGGCAGTGTAGGCAGTGCAGGTGTTACAGGTAGCATAGTCAGTACAAGCAGAGAGGCAGTGCAGTCAGGTAGTACAGTCAGCAGAGGCAGGACGTAGAGCAGGCAGACAGGCAGTACAGGCAGACAGGCAGTGCAGGCAGACAGACAGTACAGGCAGACAGGCAATACAGGCAGACAGGTAGTGAAGGCAATACAGGCAGACAGGCAGTACAGGCAGTGCAGGCAGTACAGGCAGACAGGTAGTGAAGGCAGTACAGGCAGTACAGGCAGTACAGGCAGTACAGACAGACAGTACAAGCAGACAGGTAGTGAAGGCAGTACAGGCAGCACATAGAGCAGGCAGCCAGGCAGTGCAGGCAGCCAGCCAGTCAGTACAGGCCGTACAGGCAGTGCAGGCAGGCAGACAGTCAGTACAGGCAGTGCAGGCAGACTGACAGTCAGTACAGGCAGTGCAGGCAGCCAGCCAGTCAGTACAGGCCGTACAGGCACTGCAGGCAGGCAGACAGGCACAGCCAGGCAGTGCAGGCAGCCACACAGTCAGTACAGGCCGTACAGGCACTGCAGGCAGGCAGACAGGCACAGCCAGGCAGTGCAGGCAGCCAGACAGTCAGTACAGGCAGTGCAGGCAGGCAGACAGTCAGTACAGGCCATACAGGCAGTGCAGGCAGACAGGCACAGCCAGGCAGTGCAGGTAGGCAGTACTGCAGCAGCAGTGCAGCCAGGCAGCAGGCAGGCCTGTCACAGGGTGCGTGCGCTACCCGGAGGCGTGACAGCTGTTTCCGCTGTCATTCCTGGCTGCTGCCTAGGGAAAAAGTTTCTCCTCCGGGCAGGCTGCCTGCCCAGCCTGAAGGCTCTCGGCGGCTCCTCGGCAGGCAGCGCTGGGCAGCAGGAGCAGGTAGGACACGGCTGCTCCCTGCTCCTCTGTCCCTGTTGCTGCCCCCAGCACCCCCTCTGCAGCTGGGACTGGTGGGGGGCATAGGAGACAGGGTCTGTCCAAGACCCCCCACGCCCAAATCAGAGCACTTCACTGGTCTTGGGAGGGATTGGGTGGGGTGGCATTGCATGTTTGGGGGGATATCATTGCATGGTTTCCTCTCTTGCATGGCCCTGGGGGCACAGAGCTGGGCAAGCCTTGGGGACACATACCTGTGGACTGGGGGTTCCTGGTGAGGGGAGGTGTGGGCCAGCAGGGCTTTCCTGGCTCCCCCCACCTCTCCAGCAGACCCCCATCCTCTTCCAGCTCTTCTGACACAAATTTGCTGTGCAAGTAGCTGAGCCCCCCTGTACTCCCCCTCAGCTCTGTGTCACTGGGGTCTTTACACTTTGGGATCCCTCAAGGGCTGCAGGGTGCTGAGATGCTCTGCCCCCCACCCTGGACCGAGGGACGAGACTGAGTTAGTTTGTGTACAGATGTCCCATCCCCTCCTCCAGCCCTGCTGTGGACTGAGGCATAGGGAAAGCGAGGCACAGCCCATCAGACTTTCCCGGAAGTGCAGCCTGCCAACTCTCGCCTCTCCCTCTGCTGTCTCCAAGGATTTTGCTGAGGGATTAAGGCTGCGCTGACCCCGCGGCGGTGGGGGGCTCAGTCATGGCTTCCAAGCGCCCTGCATCCTCCTCAAAGCAGCCAGACGGCAGGGAAAAGAAAGCGAAAGGACAAGAGGAGGATGACAACTGGAGCTCCACCTTGGCAGCCCTGAAAACTGCTCCCAAGGAGAAACCCCCCGCCACCATTGATGGGCTGTGCCCTCTGAGCACGGCACCAGGTGCCCAGGTGAGAGCAGGGCTGAGGTACCCAGAGGGGCAAGGATGGGAGGGTGTAGGTGGGAGGGTTGGGAGAGTCCCAGAGCACCCCTTGCCCTGCTGACGCAGGGTCAGCCCCGATTTTCCTTGCAGACCCCCCTATGTTCCCACTGGGACATTTCTGCACCCTCTCCTTCCCCAAACACTGCACAGGTGCCAGCCCTGGCCATGTCACTCTCTATAGGTCTATGAGGACTATGACTGCACCCTGAACCAGACCAACATCAGTGCCAACAACAACAAGTTCTACATCATCCAGCTCCTTGAGCATGATGGTGCCTACAGTGTCTGGAGCCGCTGGGGCCGTGTGGTGAGTCCACCCTGGTGCTGCTCATCCCCCACACCTCAGCTGTGCCCACCCTGCCTTCAGAACCCCAAAAGTTGAGGGTGAACCTGGTCATGCTCCATCATTTTTCCCTGGCCCCAAACTGAGCAACCAAGTGTCCTGCTATAGCCCTTTAATGGGGGGGCTTCAAGGACTTGCCCCACACTACATGGTCAGCCTGGCTGGGACATGTGGCGCCTGTCACTGCAGCCCAGCAAGAAGTTCTGGGGTGTGTTCCTGAGCTGGTGGCTCTGCACGATCCTGCTTGCTGCCCCACAGCCACACCATAACAGCTGAGCCCCCTGAACCCTGCCTGCTCCCACTGGCATGGGGCTGGTGGAGCAGGGATGCAGGGAAGGTCCTAACCATGGCTCTCTCTGTCAGGGAGAGGTGGGCCAGTCCAAGCTCATGCCCTGTGCCTCCCTGGAAGCTGCCAAGAAGGACTTTGAGAAGAAGTTTCGGGAGAAGACCAAGAACAGCTGGGCAACAAGGGAGAACTTCGTTGCCCAGCCAGGGAAGTACACGCTCATTGAGGTGCAGCCAGGGGCTGGGCAGGAGGTGGAGGTTGCCCTCAGGGTGAGTACTCTGGGCACCCAGGGTGTCATCATGGAAGGGTGGTCCTCATAGTGCACTCCTGGCCCACTGAACACCAGGACATCCAAGAGGGTCAGTGGGATGGGGTAGGTTTTGAGGGGGGTCTGGGTGCATGCTGAAACAGTCTGCAGGCAGAGACTTGGGGCTATTGCCTTAAAACGGAGTGGGAGGGCATCCCAAATGAGAACCACAAGCTATTAGGTGGCCATAGAAAGTGGAGGCAGCACCTGCCCATTGCTCTGCTGCCTGGGGGCCAGGCTCTCCCCACAGAGACGGACAGCCCTGGTGCCATGCTCTCACAGCCTCTCACAGGCTCGCAGCTGATGTGGGGCATCTGCAGGTGGATGCCGTGGATGGAGACAAGGCCTGCAAGCAGCGGGTGCTGCCCTGCACCTTGGACAAGGCCACACAAGACCTGGTGTCCCTCATCTTCAGCAGTGACATGTTCCGGGATGCTATGCAGACCATGAATATCGGTAGGAGGTGATGGGTTGATGGGTGGCATGGGCTTTGTCTGGGGGTAGCAGGTAGGAAGGTGAACGGAGCAGAGATGCTAACAGATTTTAGAGCATCCCCTCTGCTATCCTGACACCTGGTGGGACTGTAGACACTCCATGCTCAGTGCCCACACTTGCCCACGGTGATGCTGGAGGTACTTGGAAGTAGCTGTGGGGTGAGTAGGATGAATGGGTTCACCCTGTTGTCCCCTGTAGATGTGAAGAAGATGCCTCTGGGGAAGCTGAGCAAGCAGCAGATAGCGAGGGGCTTTGAGGCACTGGAGGAGCTGGAGGCAGCGCTGAGGGAGCAGCCCCCCCAGGCCACTCGCCTGGAGGAACTCTCCTCACGCTTCTACACCATCATCCCACACAACTTTGGACGGGCACGGCCACCTCCCATCAACTCCCCTGACCTGCTGCGTGCCAAGAAGGACATGCTGTTGGTGAGATGCCAGAGCACATAGTGGGTGGCATCCCTTCCCTGTGGGGCAGGAGCTGCTGGCAGGAAGCTGGGCTTGCCCTGGCACAGTGCCCAGCCCTGGCGGTGAGGATGTCCCTGCTCTGTCCCTGCCAGGTGCTGGCTGACATTGAGGTGGCACAAAGTCTGCAGGCACAGAAGGTGAAAGAGGAGGAGGAGGAGGAGAAAGTAGTCGTCCATCCGCTGGATCAGGATTATGCTCTGCTCTGCTGCCAGCTCTCCCTGCTGGACCCAGCTTCCTGGGAATACCAGGTGCTGCTTGTGCTACAGTGTCCCATTATGGGAAGCAATTATGTCAGGCCTGAGGGCACCCCAAAGGTTCCTGCTGTGCCAGGTGGACCGTGGGCATTGCTGGGATGGCTTCTTGGAGTGACACAGCTTTCTTGCCTGCCCCCTGGCAGCTGATCCAAACCTATGTGGCGCAGACTGGGCAGAAACTCCGCATCCTCAACATCTGGCAGGTGGCCCGAGATGGTGAGGTGAGGAGGAGGTGATTTTCCCCATGTCATACTGGGGAAGCCCTGCACCCCAGCATTGCATTAGGGCTCCTCCATCCAGGAGGGGATTCAGCCCAGCTGGCCAGGGCCAAACAGGCACCTGGTCCCCTGCCCCTCCAGCCAGGCAGTGGGGCTGTACTGTGGAGGTGTTTGGCAGTCCTCTGCCCCTGGGCACCCATGTCTTCCTCTGTGGACAGCCCTTAGCTCTGCATCTCTCCAGGATGAGCGTTTCAAGGCCCATGACCTCCTGGAGCACCGGCGCTTGCTTTGGCATGGCACCAATGTGGCAGTGGTGGCAGCCATCCTGAAGAGCGGGCTGCGCATCATGCCCCACTCGGGCGGGCGCGTGGGCAAAGGCATCTACTTCGCCTCTGAGAACAGCAAATCAGCCTGCTATGGTGAGGATCCTGGGATGGGCAGGGCTGCTCGTGATGCCCACAGGGTCTGTGTGAGCCTGGCTGCCTTTGCATGCCCCCTGCCAGACAGCTGTGGGCATGCCAAGCCCCTTCCCTGCCATGGCAACTGGTCCCTGTGTCCCATTGTGGCCTGGGCACAACCAGATGGGAACACCAGGGATGGTGCTATCATCCACATGTCTTTTCCCATGGCAGTGGGCTGTACATCTAAGAGTGTTGGCATCATGTTCCTGGCCGAGGTGGCCCTGGGCAAGCCTTACCGCATCACTTGCGATAACCCCACACTGTATCAGCCACCTGCTGGCTATGACAGTGTCGTGGCCTGTGGCCAGACAGAGCCAGGTGAGCCTGGGGCAGGAGGGGTGTGGGGGCTGTGGGGCTGTGGTGGGCACAGGGCAGGGTGGGGAGAGAGGTCAGATCTCAGGTTTGATGTGGTGGGGGGTCTCTTCTGGCCCAGATCCTGCACAGGATGATGAGGTGCTGCTGGATGGCAAGAAGGTGCTGGTGTGCCAGGGCAAGCCCATCCCCATGCCCGCCTACAAGGACTCCTCCTTCAGCCAGAGCGAGTACCTCATCTACCAGGAAAGCCAGTGCCGGATCCGCTACCTTGTTCAGCTCCACTTCTGAGGGTGCCTAGGAGCACCACAGCCCTGGCCCAGCACCAGCTGGTGACACCCATCAGCCCAGAGCACAGTGATCTCCACTCTCCGGCCACCCCACCTGGGGCTTGGCAAGGGACAGGCTGGTGTGGGGTCTGAGCTTGCTTTGATTGTGAATAAAAGCACAGTGCCTTGTGCCGAGCAGTGCTCTTGCTTTCCTGGCCAGCAAGGAAGGGTGATGGTGGGTCCCTGAAGAGATGGCAGTGGGTGGCTCTGGAGAGGCTGCAGTCTTCAGATGAAAGCTGGTGTCTTTCAGAGCCAGCTGCTCTTGTCACCTTAGCAAGGCACACAGCTCATGCCCACCCTGTGGCATCACAGCTAGAGAGGATGAGCAAGATCTGCTGCCCTGTCTGAGCATCCATGCATCCTGAGGGTGAGTGGCTGCCCTCCCTCTAGTGCCATGCCTTGTGGCATACCTCCTGTCCTGCCCCAAACTGGCACACATGCCAAGCCCCTCTCTGTGCTCACGTGTGCCCCTTGAGCACCTCTGGGTACTCAGGAAGCCAGGGAAGGGCATCTCCCAGCTGTGTTACCCCAATGCCCCATGAACATCCATGAGACAGGGGAGATGATTTGCTGCAGACCTGCCTGTAGCTCTGTCCCTTGAGCCCCAGGGGCCTGAGGGCTGGGCTGTTCCTGTGGAAAGACCAGGACTGTAGTCCATCCACTCAGTGGGTGGGGATGCACAAGGCTTGGGGATCCCGGTCTCCCTTTTCTGAGCCCCTGCCGGCTGCTAGGACCCAGCAGCTGTCCCCATGGGACTGCCACGGGTGCAGGCAGTGCAGGCAGTGCCGGGAGTGACAGCTGGTGCCATCCGCAGCTGGCAGGCTGCAGGCAAACAGGATGACGAGCGGGTGACGGGAGCGAGGAAGGGGGAGCGTGGCCTCTCACAGGGCCGGCAGCCCCGGTTCTGCTGCGGGAGCAGCACCAGCAAGAGGGACCCCGGCAAGGAGAGGAGCATCACCCATCTCCCCAGGATCAAAGGTGCGCTCAATCCCACCCACCTGGGGTCCCCTGTGGCCAGAGCAAGAGGGATGGGACAGGCAAATTGTGCTGTCCCTCCTCAGGATGTATTGGTGCCACCAGAGAGGGGAACAGGGTATCAGCCTGGCATGGGTGCCCACGGGTCCCAGCAATGCTATCCCTGGCCAGGCTGGGAACAGCCCAGGTGCCAGCTCTGGGATAGCCACAGTGCTGTGACTTCTCTGGCTACCTCCCCCTCCCCCAGCACCTCAGAAGTGTGCTGGCTGTCTCTGTGTTTCTCTGTGGCACTTCTTCATTTTTTTTCTTTCCTTCCACAACCTGCTTTCCATCCCAACAGGCAAGAAGAAGGTACCCGCCATGGTTGTGGTGGGGTTATCCTCTATGGGACATGGAAGAGCCCTTGCTGCCCAAGCACCAGAACTGCTGGCTTAGCCGTGGAGGGGGATGGAGAGCCAGATGGGGTCAAACACCACGGACAGCCTAGAGCTGCTCTACATCCCCGAGCATTCCATTGCCCAGGAGGTGCTGGGCCTCTTCTGCATGATCTTGCTCACCCTCACCGCCCTGGTGGCCAACATCGTGGTGCTGGTCATCATCCTCAAAACGCCTCTTTTCAGGAAGTTCATCTTTGTCTGCCACCTCTGTGTGGTCAATCTCCTCTCAGCCATTTTTCTCATGCCCCTGGGGATCATCTCCAGCTCCTCTTGCCTCAGCAGGGTGATCTACAGCATCGCTGAGTGCAAGGCCGTGATATTCCTGAATATCTGCTTTATCAGTGCCTCCATTCTCACCATTTCTATCATCAGCGTGGAGCGGTACTACTACATTGTCCACCCCTTGAGGTATGAGGTCAAGATGACCATCAGGCTGGCAGTGGCTGGAGTGATTTTCATTTGGGTCAAGTCTGTTCTCATCACTGTCTTGGCACTGGTGGAGTGGCCTCATGGCAATGGGGCCACCAGCGCCAGCCACTGCACAGTCCACTGGAGCCCTGGGGCCCACAAAAAGGTTTTTGTGATCCTCTTCAGCATCACCTGCTTTTTTCTGCCCACCATCATCATCTTTGGTGTCTACTCCAGCATCTACCGTGTGGCCCGGACTGCGTCCCTGCAGCAGGCGCCTGTGCCGGCACAGGCAGTTGCACCCCGACAGCGATGTGACTCCATCACCAGCCAACTGACCATCCTCATCGCCAGGATCCTGATGCTGTCCAGGCTGATCCCAGATCGCCTTCTGGGAAGCAGCAAGGCCATCCTCACCGTGGTCCTCATTGTGGGACAGTTCTTGTGCTGCTGGCTTCCTTTCTTTGCTTTCCACTTGCACTCCTCTGTCATTGTTGGCATTGTGGGTGGTGTGCACGGGGAGATGGTGGTCACCTGGATTGCCTACTCCTCCTTTGCCATCAATCCTTTCTTCTATGGGCTGCTGAACCGCCAAATCCGTGAGGAGCTGGCCCGGCTCCGGCGCAGCTGTCTTAACCGTCCACTGGGTCAGGAGCTCTGTCTTTCCATCTCAGAGGCTTCTGTTCAGGAAAACGTCTTCTTGCAGTTCCTCCAGAGAGCAACTTGCACACTGGAGACCCACACTAGCTGCATCAGCCCCAGCCCCAGGAACAGGCTGGACCAGACCACCACGGGCTTCCCCAACCCATGTCAAGTTCCTGAAGAGAGCAGCTGAGAAGGAGGCTCTGTTCCACTGTGCTGAGCAAGAGACCTGCTGGGGACCCATCAGACCTGCTTGGACCCAATCTCATGGATTTGGAGGAGTCCTTGTTCAAGTTTTGCCTCTTCTATGGTGGCAGATGGATTCTCTGCTGGGAGAAGGTAGCAGATCTGAGGAAGTCACATCTCTCTCCTGCAGGCTGGAATTGTCTCTGGCTCCACCAGCACAGCCCAGTTCCATGGATGGGCTCTCCTCAAGACATGGGGCTCCTGTACAGGGGCAGGGGATGGGACACCTCCATGTCCATTGCCCTACTGGGAGCACTCCTGGTCAGCAGGGAAGAACATATGTCCCTTGCATGCTACCCATGAGCAATGTTCCAGCTAATGCCACTAACACCAGTAACACCAGGGCCCCGAGCACCCTGCAGTCATGGAGACCTCCATCCTTGGCTGTTTAACCCAAAACTAACTTGAATGGAGGAGCTCCTGCTCCCTGTGACACTGATCAGAGGGACACACCCACGGGCCTGGCTAGGGCTGTGTCACTGTTTGTCCTGCTGGCATGGCAGCATGCAATGCCTGTGGCCATGCCTGGCTGTGCCCTCAGCTGGCAGTGACCATCCCCCTGGGGGGGACCTGGCTGTCCAGGGGTCCATGCCAGGCTGTTTATGGACACAGCTGCCCAGCTGAAGGCCAGCCAGCAGTGCCACGTGCCGGCCGAACTGGGCTGCTGGCCAATGGCATGCTGGGGTGGACACGGTGACACAGGGTGGTGGGGGGGTGGCTGCGTGGGGTGCCTCAGGGCGACAGCAGCCAGAAGGGATCAGGAGCTGCTGTTCCTCTTCAGTCTCATTGCTTTTAAAGGGTTTGGGGACACTCTCATGGGGTCCCCAATGCTAGAAAGGGGACTGGACCCTTTTGGGGAATGTTGCATGGGTACATTACCCTCAGCCCATCCACAAAGGCCCCAGGAATGGTGTTGGCATGGTGGGTTGGAGATGCCCCTACTCCAGTAGTAACTGCAGGCCTGAGGGAAAGCTGCCCTATGGCCTCTTTAAATGTCCCATGGCAGGGAGGGGGCTCCAGGAAGACCCACAGAGAGATGGGGCTGAAGGCCAGCATTCCGCTCTAGACACAGGGATGCCCTTCCAGCCACCACCCAAGTACCCAGGAGCTGGGGCCACCCCTGCTTTGGGGGAAGTCTCCACCCAGGGTGGGGGATATTATTATTATTATTATTGGTATTGGTATTTTCTTGTAAATTTTATCTTTTTATTAAACCATTGATAAGTTACAAAGGAGGAAAAAATATAGACTCATATATATACAGCATTTCCAAGCCAGCAGGGACTGGCTCTTGGATGGGTTCGCTGGGAGGCGATTGCCCCAGGGTGGCCCAGGAAGGGCCTCCCACCAGAGCCAGTGGAAGGGCGACTCCTGGAGAGGCCAGGCAGTCCTCATCCAGTGGGACCTGGCTTTTGGGTGCCAGATGGAGTGTGGGCACGAGCAGGATGGCAGGGCAGGCAGGATGAGGAGCAGGAGGCAGGGGTCCCACGCCAGCACAGGGCAGTGGGAGAAGGGACCCCAGGCCAGCAGGGACAGCTCCCCCACCCAATACCAGGACACATGGTCTCTGTGCAGAAAATCAGGAAGAGGGGCACAGCGCTGCTGGGATGGGCAGCAGGCAACGAAACAGCCCCTTCCTCCAGCGGGCATCACCACCTGGAAGATCCTTCCCTTCCTGGGGTGGGGGGCATGGGGCACCTGGCAGGGGCTGAGGCCAGGGTGTGTGGTGGGAAGGTGTCCCTGCTACTGAGCAGTACCCTGGACCCCCTGACCCACCCACCAGTGAGGTTCAGTAGGGCGAGAACTTCTGCCGGTCAGCTTTCTTTGTTCCGTTGGCTGCCGAGATCTTGGGCGTGTAGGTGGCAGTGCCACCATTGGGACCTGCCACAGAGGATGGGGACAGCGCCAGGAAGGACACCGGCTTCAGGCCAATGAAGTTGGAGAGGGAGATGGCATAGGGGGTGCCCAGCAGGGCTGGAGGGGCTGGGGCGACGGCGGGAAGTGCCGCACCGGAGCCTGGGGTGAGGGGCTGAGAGAAGCCCATGCCAAGGTCCATGGAGCCAGGGCCTGGTGGCACCTGGGAGGTAGATTTAGCCGTCTCTAAGCTGGGGAAGCAAGAAAGAAGGATGATGCTGAGTGCCATAGTGACAGAGTAGGTCTCCCACTGCAATCTTAGGGTGCAGGAACTGTGCGCCCCATCCCTTCTGGCACATGTCTCCATGGCACATCATGGGTATCCCACTGAGCAGGATTAAAAAGCTGGGGCTCAAATCTGGTGGGTCTCGAGTCCTACCACCTCAGGATCTCAAAGCACCACCCAGCTCATCCTTACTGAGGTTGCCATGGTGGGGGTATCCTCCAAAATCTGCCTTGGGGTACTGGAGAAGTGCCATGCCTCACTAGCACCCCACATGTGTCCCCCCCTAGGCTGACACCTACCAGGCTGTGATGAGGTACTGAGCCAGGGTGATGCTGACAGGGGTCCCTGTGATGGTCACATGTCTCTCACTGGAGCCCTCGGTCTGGTTGCCAATCTTGATGTGGGCACCTGACATCTGCCTGATCTCGCTGATCTTGCTGCCGTGCCGGCCGATGATGCAGCCGATGAGCTGAAGGGGCAGGGATGGGGTGAGCCAGAAGCAGCCAAGGCAGTCTCGCCAAGCAGGGAGCTCCCAGGTGCTCACCCAGACACCCCCTACATCTTGGAGGGTTGGTGAAACTGTGGAAAGCACTGGGAAGGCAGGGCACTGCTTTCCTTGGGCAGACCCTGCTTTTTTGTCTCACTCAAGTCCCTCTTGCTGGCATTGCTGGGCTGCCACATGCTAAGGGCTTTCCTTGGCATTGGCCAAACCCTTTCCCCCTATGCTGTGTTTCAGTTTCCCTTTTCTTCTGCCTCAGCTACTTCCTCCTGCTCCTAAGCTCTGGCAGAGCCTCCTCTGTGTGGGCCAGTGGGTGCTGGCCTCTGCCAAGTGCCTCTGGGATGGGACATATGGGTGGGGACAAGCTGTGATCCCTCTCGTCATTCCCAGACCAATACATACGTCATTGGGCACCAGGAACTCCTGGGAGCTGCTCTGGGAGCTGGCATCCAGGCCTGGAGAGAAAGACAGGGATGTTAGCAATAGGGGCGCAGGTCTCCAGTAGCTCTGTGCCCGTACCCCAGCCCCATATTGGGACAGTCAGTGGCCCTGGGGACAAACCTGGAGTATCCCTGGGGAGAGGCAGGGAGGACAGGGACATAGGCAAGAGGCATAATTTGGTGCTGGTGCTCTCCCTCTGCAGGACTGGGGAGCACTGGTGGATGCAGGGTCCCGAGGAAAACAATGACAGGGTTTTGCTGGGGGAGCAGGTAGACATGCTGGGGAAGCTAGGACTGGAAAGGGTGCAGAGCATGGAAACCCCTTCATCAGGGCCAGGTGTCAGGGTGGGTCAGAAGGGGCACCCATGCCCCTTGGGGGGAGCATGGGAGATGCTCACCTGGCATCATGGCGGGTGCATGGCCCAGGGGGGCGAAGGGAAGCGTGTGCCCTGACAGCTGCTGCAGCTTCGTCACCTACCCAGGCAGTGTGAGGAGGAGGAAGGTGGTGTTAGGGGTGATGGCAGAGGGTTGCCTGTGTCCTAGTGCCTCCCAAGACAGGCATTTCCCGCAGCACCCACCCCGGTGGGCACAGATCCCGCTGCCACAGAGACAGACTCACCTCTGCAGGAGAGACCCCACTGTACTGGCCCTGCATGGAGAAGCCCTGGGGAGAGAAAAAGGGGCATCAGTGGGGAGCCAGGTGGGGACCATTGTCTTCAAGTCACTTCCCCCTGGGGCAGAGAGACTACCCTGAGCCCACCAGAGTTGCCCCTTGCTTGCAGAGGCTGACTCCTGGCCTTGGAGGTGCTGTGGCCTCTTACCTGATTGGCAGAGAGCAGGATGGTGCCCAGGGAGAGACCAGGGTGGTAGGGTATGGTGGCCCCCTTCGGAGGCGACTGGAGACAGAAGGAAGGAGGTGGAGGAGATGAGAGATGAAGCTGAATGCCCCCATAGCCCTATGGACCCTCTGCCCCCTCATGTCCCCAGCAAGCTGAGCATAGCCCCCAGCAGCACTGAGGCAGGGTGCTCCTATGGGTTTCCACACAGGGGGACCCTGGTGTTTGGGTCCAAGTGTGTATGGGAAGCCTTGGGGAAGGGGAGGTGGATAGCAGATGCCCCTCTGGGCTGGGCATGGGGCTCAGCAGGTACCTCCAGGATGACAGCGCAGATCTGCCTCACGCACTGGATGATGGTGTCTGGCACCCCCGAGACGGTGACAGCCCGTTCAGTGGAGTTGGGCAGCAAGTCACCAGCCACCTGCACCTGTGCCCCCGTGCTCTGCAGGAAGCAAAGGGAGATGGTGGTGTCCCTCAACCTCTCCCTGCCAGGGCTCAGCACCTCCTATCTCCCCTGTCCCTCTCCTGAGCCCCCAGAGACAATTGCAGGACTTGCAGGGTGATGCTCCCCCTCCTGGATCACCTCCCACAGCCCCTGCAGGCCTGTGGCAGTCCCCATACTGAGGGCTCTGTGCCCCCGGGAGAAAAAAGCATCCCACATCCAGTCTACCCTCAGCCTCACCTCTCGGATCTCCCGGATCTTAGCTCCCGCCTTGCCGATGAGAGAACCGCATTGGCTGGCCGGGATGACAAGGCGCAGGGTCACTGGTGCTCTGCCTGCTGACACCCCATCGCCCCCTGCTCCGAGGTCCTGTGAGAGATGTGGGATGCAATGTCAGACCCCTAGGATCCTGCAGGTGTGGGGACACCTGGTGGGGTTGTAGGAAGGCTGTCTACCTCCTCCAGCTTGAAGGCAATCATGGAGACAGCACGGAAGACTGCGTCGGTGGAGCCAGTGATTGTGGTGATGCGCTCGGGGCAGGACCCTTCCGAGATGGTGATGCGTGCGCTGCTCTGGGGACAGTGTCACACCCCGTTAGGGATGTCACAAGCCCTGTGCTTCCTGACTTGTCCCAGGGATAGCTTCATAGGGGAAGATTGATGTCTTCACACCTGAGCTTTCCCTGGGGTGCCGCTTTGTTTTGCCTGATTTCACCTGGGATTTAGGGGGCTAGGCACATGGGAGCCACCAGGTACAGACATGACAGGCAGCAGGACCTGGCAGCCCCCCAGCATGCCCTTACCTGCTCTCGTATCCTCTTAACAGTCTCTCCTTTCTGCAGGGAAAGGAGCAGGGTGAATGGTCAGGTCCAGAGGAGCCAAGGGCTGGCGACACACAAGACCCCAAATCTTACCTTGCCAATGATGCTGCCGATCTCCTGCAAAGGCAGAGAAGAGTGGCACTGTCAGCAGGCAGCTCCCTGCCTGCCACATCCCTCCTCTGCCCGAAACCTGGGTGACTTAACCAGTGACACTGGGGCATGGGAATGTGCCCCTCCCTGGCTTACGATGGGGAATGAATTCCTTCTGGGAATGCTATTCCCAGGGGAAAGTGGGAGCGGGGGAAGAAAACAGGGCATGGTGAGGAGCTGGAGCTCCAGCATGGCCCCTCACCCCAGGCATCGTTGACCCCTCAGTGGCACTGAGCCCCCTGCCATTACCTTGCCATGCATGAGCATGCGGAGGGTCAGGGTGATGCTGAGCTCCGTCTCCTCAGGACTGCCACCCACACCACTGGCTCCATCCGGCGATGCCATGGCAGGAGGGCGAGATGAGCCTGTGGGTCATGGTTGTCTTCAGAAAGGAGGGATGCCCCAGCTAACCCCCCACCCCCAGATCTGCAGCTTGAAAATCCTATGGCAGGGAAACGGGGAAACTGAGGCAGGGGCAGCACTGTGCCCTCCTCTGCCAGAGGAGGCTCACATGGCCCCAAGGCATCCCACGGACACCCTACACCCCCAAAAGGGACCTGCTGTTATGTGTCTGCCTGCGATGCCTTCAGTCTGTCCCGCACAAAGACAGAATCTGGATGGATACAGGAGGAAGGGGCAACGTGTGTGGAGCGTGGCTGTGGGATAGGGTTCTGTTTGCAGATGCTTGCTGGAGTGGAGAGAGCAGAGGTGGCCTGGGTGGTCTCACAGGCTATGCAAGCCATCTTCTTTCTCCTCCTCCTTTCTCCCTGCCCATGCGCAAAGGCCCAGGGGAAACTGAGGCAAGCTCCCTGATGGGTACCACCCAAACCAAACCACAGCATGATGACTACTGACTGATGCCGCTGCACCCTGAACCCCGCAAAGCACCCCAGGCTTCCCCCTGACCCTGTGCCCGGGTGGCTGGGGGCGGACAGGGCCCCTGGGAGGAGGACAATTACTGTGTGTCCAGGCCCGGGTGGGCGGCTGCGGCACCGCTGGCTCCCGGCAAGCTGGGCGATGCCAAGCAGCTTTGAAACAAAGCACCCGTGTTGGGGCTGGGGCCGTGTCTGCGGGCATGGCGGGGGGGGGGCAGCTATTTTAGGTTCTGGCAGGACTCGTCACCGCTACAGCACATCTCCTGCATCAGAGTAACGGGAAGGGGCGGGGGGCGCAACCCCTAAGCGCTGTGGCTCGCACCCCTGGGGTGGTTTGAACGCCCCGTCTCCACCCTCCTGTTACCGCGGGCTGGAGAAAGGTGGAGACTGAAGAAGGGGAATATTCCCGTTCCTGATGCAGGGGAGCCTGGAGTGGGCGGAGGGGGAAGGATGCACCCTGTTGTAACCCCTGCCCGCGGCATCCCGAGCTGCGTGTGGTGCCGGCAGGGACGCGCAGCCGGCTAGGGTCCCCAGTCCCCCGGGGATGAATGGCAGCAGGAATCCGCCAGGGACAAAGACCCTGCCGGGGGAAGAAGAAGGAGGCTGGCGGCGGGACAGGGGGAACGCAGCAGGGCCACGGGTGTCCACCCCTGCCACAGACAACGCGTAGGGGGTCTGCGGGCAGGGGGTGCTCTCCCCCAGGTGAGCCAGGCTGGCAGGGACGCCAAAGGCCCCGGTGATGGGCACAGGCCACCTGCCATGGCTTGGCATTGAGACAGCCACCGAGCTGGGCACCGCCCGTCCTTCGGGGCACCTTCGGGTGGCAAACGGAGAGGGGACGATAGGAAGAAGCCCCCACCCCGTGCCTGGGGAAACCTCTCTCTGCTCGCCCTCCCAGCCGCCCCAAGCCCCCTGGTCCCCGCGGGAGTGAAGCCTGGCGGGTACCTTTCCGTGCGCCTCGTCCCTCCACCGCCGGCCGCCCCGCTCAGTGCCACATTGTCCCCGGCGGCGCCCAGTGACACCCGGGGCAGGAACAATGAGCCGCTTGACAGGCCAGGGCCAAGCTGGCAGCCCCGGCCCCCACCCCGGTCCACGCCGGGGCCCCCCTCGCTCTTCCCCTCTCCCACATCCCTCCCTCCGGGATCCTATTACAGCGGATAAGAGACACTAAAAGGAACAATGCACCCTGGGTAAGGCCATCTGCCACCGCTGGGGACATTCCTGGCCCCCCCGGCTCTCCCCCCCGCCCCCCCCCCTTTGGCTCACACATCGCCCCTCTTTGTAATTGCGTGTTTTTTTTCCTGGAAGCCGATCAGCTGGCAGGGCTGGAGGGCTCAAGGACACCGGAGCGGGCAGGGATGGGGCAGCTGGCACCCCAAGGCTCGCTGGCACCCCGGGCTGCTGCCGTGAGGGAGTGCCAGGAGGGGCAGGAGGCACCCCTGTATGGGGGGCAGGACTGCAACAGAGGACCTGAGCCATCGGGGGAATCAGGGATGCTCCAGACATTGGGCCTGCCATACTGCCAGGGCAGGGACCAACTCCTGCACCCTTGGCACTACCTTGTGCCCCCCACACGGGCATCCTGTACCCACAGAAAAGTGCCCCCCCCATTACCTCCCCCACTAAATCCTCCTGGGCCCTGGCGTAAGCAGCTAAAGCCCAGGCAAGCTTGGGGAAGGGGGGGCACTGGGGGGGCACCCTGCTGCTGGCTCCATCTGTGCCCCCGAGTGCCCGGTGCAGCAGCACCAAAGGCAGAGGAGGCAGGTGGCAGGCAGGGGTCTTGTCCCCCTGTCTGCCTGTCAGGCTGCCCTGCCCGCCCCATCATCTGTTCATGGCAGGCACTCGTTGGGTAAATCACCCCCCACCTCCCCAGGGCACTGGGCGGATGCTGCCGTGGGCAGGAGCCTGCTGGGGCTGGCAGTTCCCTTTTAAGCCCCTGTGGATTACCCTGGACTTGGGTGCATGCCAGGAGGGGTGGGAGGAGGAAGAGGAGGATGAAGAGGAGGCTGGCAGGCTGGGGACATGGCTGTCACTACCTTGGGGGACTTACCTGTCCCTGAACACTCCTTGGGCATCCTCTGAGGCTCATGGGGGTCTTGCCAGAAGTGATGAGTGGTCTTCAGTGAGGCTGGCACTCACCCACCCACAATCCCCAAATGTACCATCCCTTGGCTGCATCTTCCCTGCTGCCACCCCCCAAACCTGTGTGGGACAGCGGCCATGGAGGAAGGAGGTGGGAAAGGTGGAAAAGAAGCAGGATGAAGGTGGCAGGAAAGCAGTGGCAGAGCTTGGGGCTTTATTTGGTCTCAAGAGAGATGGGTGCTGGTGTGGGCCAGTGCCGTGTGGGTGCCAGCTGAGCAGCTGGGTTGGCACAAAGGTGCATGTGCAGGCAGAGGGGTGGGTGGGCTGGCCACATCCCCCTGCCCTGTGGTCCTGTCCAGCTCATTTCAGCTGCTGGAGGAAGGCCAGGAGTCCATGGTGCCACTCATTGGGCTTGTCCAGGTAGCAGGCATGTCCTGCACCCTGCAGCATCAGCACCTGGTGCTCAGGGAGGTTCCGCAGGTTGTTCAGGCTGGTCTCCCCCAGGTCCACATCCTGGTCCCCGTACACGATCAGTGTGGGGGTCTGTAAAGGGGGAACACACCCTGAGCCTCCAAGTGTCATCCAGCCTCTTGCTCCTCCTGGCCAGGGATCACCCTGGAGGGAGGACACTTGCCCTTCTCCCCCACCCAGTACGACAAAGGGAAACTGAAGCTCAGACTCCTGGATCTCCAATTGTCCCCTCTTCCCTGCCCACTACCCCACATTTACATTCCTTCAGCATCAAGTTCCCCTTTTTCAGTGGTAACAGGGTTTCTGGCCTGTTTGACCTTTCCCGTGCCCTACCCTGGTGCCAGGGTCCCCTCTTCACCATCCCCTCCCAGTTCCCCGATGTCTCCCAGTGCCCTTCCAGGCCGTACTTTGATTTTGGCATACTGCTCTGCTGTGAATTTATCAGTGCAGATGGGTGCCACAGGTACATAGGCCTTGAACAGGTGGTTGTGCTCTAAGAGGAAAGGCAGGGAGTACATGCCGCTCATTGATGGGCTGATCACCACAGCTGGACCCAGGCACAGAGCCTCCGACACGGCCTTCAGGAACGCCGCCGGTGCTGGCTGGCCCACAGGCACTGGGGCCACAGCATCCTTCGAGCGCCCGAGCCCTGAACCGTGGGAGACAGAACAATGAGCCGCTTGACAGGCCAGGGCACTGGCCTGTCAGGCTCCATACTGCTTCAGTGACCATGAAGAAGCCAGCAGAGCACAGCAGGTTGCTGGGGTTGCCACCTGGCACCACAAACCCAGCAGCTGCCCCACCTGGCTCCAGGGCTGTGCTCACCACCACACCTTACCTGGCAGGTCGATGGCCACGGCTCGGTAGCCGTTCTCGGCCAGCGTGGCAAGTGTCCCCACCTGCAGCCAGGTTTCGGAGGAGAAGCGGATGCCATGCAGCAGCAGCACCGTCAGCTTTGGTGCTGCCTGGGCTGGCTCAGCTTGGCGGTAGAAGAGGGTCTGTCCTTGCACCGTGACAGTGCTCTTGGTGATCTGCGGGGTGGCCATGCCTGCGGACCGGGGGGCTGTTTAGTGGGGTGAGAGGTGGGAACGGGAGGGCTCATGAGCCTTCTGCCGCCGTCGAGGCCCGGCGGTGGCAGGAAGGCAGGAAGGCTATGAGAGGTCACACGGGCATCACTTTCACTGTGGTAGCACCGGCAGGGTCGCTGGTGTGCAGGGCGAGCTCACCGGCCCACCCCTCCAGTTTCCCCGTCCGGTGCTGAGCCTGCAGCCCTTACCTGCTGCTCCGCGCACAGGGCTGGCCGCCGCTCGCCTCTTCCCCGCCGCACCACAGGGCTGGGGGTGCCGCGCCCCGGGGCCAAAGACCGGCGGGGCGGGCGAGAGAACGGCGGTACCGCCTCATTGAGCGCAAGGTCCGGGGCGGCCCCGGGAACCGCTAAGGCCCCGCCAAGCCGGGCCGGGCCGGGCAGAGCCCAGCCCTGCCCCGCCAAGAGAAGCCGAGTTTTGCCGAGCGGAGCCGAGCTTTGCCGAACTCAACCGAGCCAGGCCGAGCCCTGGAGGGCCGAACCCGAGCGGTGCCGAGCTTTGCCGAACTCTACCGAGCCAGGCCGATCCCTGTAGGGCCAAACCCGAGCGGTGCCGAGCTTTGCCGAACTCTACCGAGCCAGGCCGAGCCCTGTAGGGCCGAACCCGAGCGGTGCCGAGCCGGACTGAGCCCAACCCAGGCCCTGCCCGAGCTCTGCCGAGAGCTGCCGAGCCCTTGACGAACATAGCCGAGTTCTGTCGAGCTCAGCCGAGTTCTGCCGAGCTCTGCCGAGCCGCGGCCGATCCACCACCAGCCCCGGCCGTTCTGTCCCTCGCGACTGTGGTGTCGCGGGCTGCCGCCAGGCGGAGTCCGACGGCGCAACGGCGCCGCGCGGGGGGCCGGGGGCGGCGGGGCCGGGGCCGGGGCCAGCGGGGCCGCCAGCGCCGGGCGGGGGACTCCGGCTGGGCCGGAGCTGAGCAGAGCAGCGGGCACCGGGATCTGCCCTCCCCCCCGGAGCAGCAGGGCTGGGGTCCCGCAGCCCCACGCTGCCGCTCTCCTTCTCCAGCGGGAGCGGAGATGCTGTTTGTCCGCAGCCGCCTGTGGCTGCTGTTCCTCGGCACGGTCGTCACTTTGCTCCTGTACCTCTTTTTCCCGGCCGCCCGGCGCTCACGGCCTGACGAGGGGAAGGAGGGTTGGCGGGTGGCCAACGGCACCGTGCGGACGGGGATGACTACGGGCGAGCCCCCCGTGTTCTACAGGGAGGTTCCCGCAGGAGCTGGCGGCCCCGGGAGGTGGGTCAGCCTGCCGGCAGGTGGGAGCTGACAGGCCCTGGAGTCTTCACCAGCCTCCGTGGTCGCTGGACGCTGCAGGCATGGCAGCCTTGCTGAACCCTTTCCCACCTGTGTTCCCCACACAGGCCCGATGTCCTGTTCCTGCACGGCCAGGCGTTCACCTCCAAGACGTGGGAGGCCTTGGGCACGCTGGCGCTGCTCGCTGGAGAAGGCTACCGTGCGGTCGCAATAGATCTGCCTGGTAGGACCATGGCACTGTGCTTAGCTGATCCTGCTGGGCAGCTCCAGTCCCTTGCCTTAGACACTGCTGGGCTCTGGACCTCTTTGGGGACGGCTCTGAATAGCTGCACTGGTGATCCCTGGGGCAGTGTGCCTGGGATTTATCTCTGTCCCGGGTCATTGATGGCTGGGACTGTACAACCCTGGGGCTTGGTCAAGTGTCCTGAGGCTTTGTCAAGCCATTGAACCTTGGTGAGGAGAGATCATTGCAGGCAGCACAATGTCCCCTGACCATCCTGTGCCCTCTTCCCCCTACCAGGTTATGGTGATTCACCGTCGGCAGAGATGGTGGTGACAGCACAGGGCCGGAGGACTTTCTTGGACCATGTTCTCCAGGAGCTGGGCATGCAGAGGCCTGTTCTCATCAGCCCCTCCATGAGTGGCCGTTTTTCCCTGCCTTTCCTCATGGCACAGGGGGACCGGCTGGCTGGCTTCGTGCCCATTGCACCCGTGGGCACCAAGGACTACACTGCTGAGCAGTACCAGCAGGTCCAGGTGCGTTGTTGGGCTCTTGGGGGGTGTCCTGGGTGCTGGCAAGCCTTGTGGGCCAGCTGGCTGAAGGGACATGGAGGGTGGCCCTGTTTTGGGGTGAGTGACGGGGACCTGTGCACACCCAGCTCATGAGGATGCTGGCACCTGCCTCGCCTCAGTTTTGCAGCCCCCTGTGTTGAGGGATGGAGGTGGGCACAGCCCAGGGGGAGAATGGTGGCCATTTACCCCTCTGACAGCTGCTCTTGTTTTCTCTTTCCCCTTACCAAGACGCCCACCCTGATCCTGTATGGTGACCATGACACACGCCTGGCTCCCCAGGCCCTGCAGAACCTCAAGCACCTCCCTAAGCACCGTGTGGCCGTGCTGCCTGGTGCTGGCCACGCTTGCTACCTGGACAAGCCAGAGGACTTCCACCGGGCCTTGCTGGGCTTCCTGCGCCAGCTGAAGTGAGCGCTGCCTCCTTCCTGCCGAGCTGAGGGGCTGGGGCGTCCGACGGACTGGGAGGCACAGACAGCTGGCATGAGGGGTGCTGTTGCCTCATGGGGTATCCCCAGCGTGGCGGGGGTGGGGACTGGAGGTGTCCCTTGCTGGCAGGAAAGGGTGTCATCTGTCACGAGGCCAATAAACTGATGCTGCTCTGGTTTCTGTGTGTGTCCCCAAGCGCCGCGGGGCTCTTCGAGCTCCAGCCCCTTCTCTCCGCCCCTAGCGTGCGGGCTGCAGGGTGCCCTGTGCCCCTAGAGCGCACCCTGCCCCTCCTGCGCCCCCCGCTCCTCCCCTGCCCGCCCCTGCCCGCCTCCTGCCCGCCGCTGCCGGCGGGGCGGGGCGGAGCGGAGCGGGCGGAGCGGGGCCGGGCGGGCAGCGCCGGCGGCAGCAGCGCCGAGGTAGGGCAGGGGGCGGCGGGGGGCCGAGCAGCGGGGCCGGGCAGCAGCGCCCGGCACCTGCGGGTGGGTGCCCCGGTGCCTTCGCCCGCCTCGAGCCCGCACCACGGAACCCTGCACCCCTCTTGCACCCCTCCTCTACCCCCCTGCACCCCCTTGCCGCGCTGTTCTGCACTCCTAAACCATGGTATCTTGCACCCGTGCACTCCTAACCACTGTATCCAGCACCCCTCTGTCCTTCTGCCCGTGCTACCCCTGCACCCCGATAATGCAACTGCTGCAGCCCTAAGCACCCCCCTGCACTTCCAGCCGCGGTACCCTGCCTGCCCTCTGCTTCACCCCGTACCCCCCTAACCACAGTAACCCTGCGGCCCTACCTGCGGGACCCTGCACTCCCCACAACTCTAACCATGATGTCCCTGCATCCCAGCTGCAGTACCCCTGCACCCCACTGCGCCCCCTTCCTGCACCCCAACCATGGTACCCCTGTACCCCACCTGTGTCCCTTTGCACCCCCAGCCACAGTACCCCTGCACCCTTAACCACGGTCCCCCTGCACCCCTCATAGCCTCTCTGCACCCCCTGCTCCCAAATCCCCCACAGTGTTCTCCTTCACCGTCCTGCTGTACCCCATGTGCCCCTAAGTACCTCACATCCTCCTGCTCCTTCAGCCACCCAGCACTCCTCAAACAGCTCCTAAAGTAGCCTGTCACTCTGATGTGGCCCCCCAGTCCCTCTCTCCTCTGTTAACACTCAGTCTCTCTTCACCACCCCCATTTCCATGCACCCCCAGAGCCTTTCCTTGCAGCTCTCCTGCACCACCTAGCCAGGCAGTGTTGCCCCTTCCCTACCTGCACCCCCTTATACCAGCATCCTGCCTTCTCTGCCTGCACTCCCCAGCGTCCCCCCAACCTCTAACCCCTGGCTAATCCCCATCCATGTCCCCTTCCCGACATTCCCATCTTCCCTTTTATTCTTCATATTCCCCCACCTAGTTACCCCCCTTTCCTCCCAGCTAGTCCTTCCCTGGATCTCACCCCTTGCTTGGGCATCACAGCCTGTTCTGGCACCATGTTTGGCATGGGAACATGTGCTTTGGGGGAAGAATGCCAGGACAGTGTGGGGGGCACACCCCATCCTGCCCTGTACCCAAGTGGGGGGGATTTCTCCCATGGTGGCAGTGTCCCAGGAGTCACATGGGGGAGACCTTTGCCCCATCTCCCTTCGGTTTCTGTGACGACCAAGCATGCTGGCGGACTTTGGAGGGGCCGGTGGGTGATTAACCATCCTGCTGCTCTTTCCCCAGAGCTTTGCAGCCCCCGTCCCAGACATGGCACCTGGGAAGCCTGGGAAGAGCACGGGGGCCTCGGAGAACCCCTCGGTTACGCTTTTCCGAGAGTACCTGAGGATTGACACCGTCCACCCCAAACCTGACTATGGTGAGGATGGGGGGAAGGACAGGGAGCCATGTGGGGATCCAGCAATGTGGCTTTGCAGCTCTGCTCTTTGGACCCAGGTGCCCAAGTCCTGTGCTGGGGCTGTTTTGATTGTGGTGTTAAGGAGTGAAACTCCTTTGTGCCTTATCTCTGCTGGTGCCTTTGGCTGGGGCAGGGACATCTCAAGTGCACTCAGAGCTGCTGTTTGCTTCCTCCAGCCCTGTGCCCTTGCTCCCCTTTCCATGCTGCCCTGGCTCTGGGATGGGTGATCTCCTTCTGTGTAGATCTTCTATTAACATTTATGTTTTCCCACTAAAGTACGTTTTATTGGTGAGGAGCTCCCAAAACTCCACTGGAGGAACATTCCCCCTGAACTCACCCCCTTCAATTTTTATTTTTTCATATTTCTCAAATATGAAAAATTTGACCCCAAAGGGACAGTGATGAGCTGCTCCTGTCCCTGCTCCTGGTCATCTCTTGTGTCCAGGACCTGAGGCACCTGTCCTCTCTTGTCACCTCTTTCCTTAGTCTGGGAACCCCATTGGTTCCATTGGGCGTTGGTGTCCCTGGGGGTTGCACTGAGAGGGAAGAGAGACCCCAATGTAACTCTGGACACCCCCACTCTTCCTCAGATGCAGCTGTCCGGTTTCTGGAGCGTGTTGGCACTGACCTGGGCTTGGCCTGCCAAAAAGTGGAGGTGAGCAAGCTGAGGAGCAGCCTTCAGTCTGTCCACCCATCCATCCATGTATCCACCTGTGCTTGGGTCCTTAGTGACCAGGATGTTCCTGTGCCTGCACTCAGAGCTGGACAGGAGTGAATCCCCTCTGCCTGTAATCCTCTGCTGACCTGAGCCCTTCCTTAAGCCAGTATTCTGGCTGCTCCCTGCTGACCTTTGCAGCTGCCTGAGCTATGATTAGCTGGGGACCTGGCAGGGTCACGTTGCCTGGGGCCATCCTTCCTGCCGGGCACCGGCTGTCCTGGGAGACTCCCGGTCACCAGGGGAAGATGCTGGGTTTGTTTTCCCTCCTCTGAATTGCAGCCAGGCTCTCTCTGGCTGTGGGGGTTCAGGCAGGCCTGCTCCTGCTGCCTGCTCTCTCACAGTGGAGAAAGGGGTGATTGGCTGGGTGGCATCAAGAAACTTTCCCCAAGCTGCTTTTGGGCTCCAGCCTGCTGGTCCAAGCCTTTCTGTCCCCATCCTGGACCCTGGTGACACCCTGCCTTCATCCCACAGGTGTGCCAGGGCCGCGTGGTGCTGATCCTGACCTGGCAGGGCACCAACCCCCGCCTGCGCTCCATCCTCCTCAACTCCCATACCGATGTTGTGCCCGTCTTCGAGGTGCTGGGACAGGGCAAGGGCTGGGACGGGCATGAAGGGGACAACAGGGTGCATGGGAACTGGTGCCCCCTGTGGTCCTCTGCCATCGTGGATGCTCTTCCCTGCAGGAGCACTGGACCTACCCACCCTTTGAGGCAGTTAAAGACTCACAAGGCAACATCTATGCCCGGGGTGCCCAGGATATGAAGTGCGTCTCCATCCAGTGAGTGGAGGGCTCTGCACTCTCTGGGTGGGCACGGTGCTGGTGGTGTCTCTGAGTGATGCAGGACAGGATGCCACCATCCCCAGGCTCCTTGGGGCCAGAGGTGCCACTGCTTGACCTGCCCTGAGGTAGCTCAGAGCACACAAGCCCCTCTCCTCCACACCTTGCCTTGCAGGTACCTTGAGGCCATCCGGAGGCTGAAGACAGAAGGGAAGTCTTTTGCCCGTACCATCCACCTCACATTTGTGCCTGGTGAGTCCCCAGGCTGTCCCCTCTCGGAGGTACAGACAGGGCTGGCAGCTGGGTGGTGCTCTGGAGTCTCCCATGGCTGCCAGGCACTGCCCAGCCAGGCTCTCCAGATTTTGACCTCCCCTAGCTCAAGGCTGGAGAGGCTTCCATGACTGAGGACATCGGGTGTGCTGATGGCATGGAAGGAGGACCAGGGGGCAGTGGGCTGGGGGATGCCCCAGTTCCTTCCTCCATGCCAGGCTCTCTCCCACAGATGAGGAGGTGGGCGGACACAAGGGCATGGAGATGTTTGTGCAGCGCCCTGAATTCAAAGCACTCAATGTGGGCTTTGCTATGGATGAGGGTGAGTGTGGTAGGGCTGGCACAGGGATGTGTCTCCTCTTGGCACACACTCTGCCTGTTGGCATCACCCCTCAGGCACTGGCATCCTGCATGCTTCCGGGGACCCTCTTGGGGGATCCTTCCCTGGGCAGTGACCAACACAGTGCCAGTCAGGAGGGGAAGTGCTGCCAGGGCAGAGCAGAGGGGGCACATCATGGCACCCCCATGCCCTGCTGACCCTCTGTCTGTGCCCATCACAGGTCTGGCCAGCCCATCTGACACCTTCAGTGTCTTCTATGGCGAGAGGAGCCCATGGTGTGAGTATCTGTGTGTCCACTGCCCTGGCTCTCATGGGTGCTGGGGCACTGATTCTAACCCAGGCTTTCTGCTCAACCCTTCCCTCTACACCTGCTGCTGCAGGGATAAAGGTGAAGTGCATGGGTAGCCCTGGGCATGGGTCCCGCTTCATCAGCAACACAGCAGCTGAGAAGATGGTAAGAGGGGGGGTACACCCTGTGCACCCTCCATGCCTGCCCTGGGCTGCCAAGTGCCTGTCCATGGGGCTGGTCCTCACCCACTGCCCTTCCCTCCCCAGCACAAAGTCATCAACTCCTTCCTGGCCTTCAGGGAGAGCGAGAAGCAGAGGTAGGAGATGGGCAGAGGGATGGCAGTGGCTTAACCCAGTCCATGAAGAGGGTTCTTGGGATCCCAAGCCAGGCTGTGATCTGGCTCTGCTGCTCCGTGCCTCAGTTTCCCCATTTTGTGTGATGGTGGGGTGTGGGAGCACTTCTTCTCCCCAGGTGGCAGATAGTGACTCTCCCTTGCATCCCCCGAGGCTCAAGTCCGACTCAAGCCTGACCCTAGGGGATGTCACCTCGCTCAACATGACCATGCTGGAGGGAGGTGTCTCCTTCAACGTGGTGCCCTCTGAGATGGCTGCCAGCTTCGACATCCGCATCCCACCCACCGTGGACCTGAAGGTGGGCACCGTGCCAGCCCCACACTGGAAGGGGGTGGGATGAAAGTACCGTGTTCACACCCCTCCTCTGGTCTCTGCCCCAGGCCTTTGAGGACCAGGTGGCCACATGGTGCCGTGGTGCCGGGGATGGTGTCACCTATGAGTTTCACCAGGTGAGGGATCTCAGCCACATGTGCACATTGTCCTGTCCCTCCTCCTTCCAACTGCCCACTCCTTTGTCCCTTCATCTGCACTCTCCCTCTGTCAGAAATGCATGGACCAACACATCACCTCCACCGAGGAGTCGGACCCATGGTGGAAGGCCTTCAGCGGGGTCTGTAGGGACATGTGAGTAGTGTCCCCAGGAAGGGCAAGACCCTGGGTGGGGGGACATCCTCTGGTGGAAGCCAGGTGGTCCCTGGGGATCTCAGGGGTCATATCAGGGGCTAGGATGGGGAGCCCTGTGTTTTGCCAAAGCACCTCTTGCCCCACAAAAGGGATGGGATTGAGTGTCCTGCAGGGCTGAGGGACTTCCTGGTACAGTCTCTTTGCCCTCGGGGTGTGAGTGGGACAGGGGACTCGGCTGGCCCTGTGCCCATGCTGACACAGGGTCTCACTTGACAGGAAGCTGCAGCTCAAGCTTGAGATCTTCCCAGCTGCCACCGACAGCCGCTACATCCGAGCGGTGAGTGCGATGCCAGCCCTGCACGGGGCTCCTGCCTGGGGTGAGACCTGCAGCCCTAAGCAGAAGCTGTGTCCGGGTGGAGGGGGGCATGTGGTGCCCATGCCAGCTCTGACCTCACGCTGTGCCTCCCCATCTACAGGCAGGACACCCTGCTATTGGCTTTTCACCCATGAACCGCACCCCGGTGCTGCTCCACGACCACAACGAGTTCCTGAACGAGCAGGTCTTCCTGCGGGGCATCGAGATCTACGCTCGCCTCCTGAGCTCCCTGGCCTCAGTGCCCCCACTGCCCACCGAGGGCTGAGTGCCTGGCGAGGGGCAGGACGGGGGGAGCCAAGCACAGAGACCCAAGGCTTTAAAAAGAGGAGCAGGGGCTGGGCACAGCAAATGCCTGCCAGCATGCTGGGGATGCAGATGGCATCCTGCCACGTTGGCAGTGTTGAGGGCTGGCCTGATGGTGACGCCCTGGGGTTTGTGTCCCCCTTGGCCAGGTGCCAGCAGAGCCTCATGCCCAGGTGCCTCCAGCCTTTCCTGGTGTTGTCAGTGCCTCTCCCTGTGCCTGTGCCATGTCTGGCTGCACTGGCTGGGTGGTGAGGGGCTGGCCAGTGCCCCACTCTGCCTGCCCATGCCACTTCCTGCCTCCCTGCCTGCTTGCTGGGGGAGCTGGGGCTGCCCACCTTCTCCGTGCAAGTCAATAAATCTCCTTGGTAAGCACAGCCCAGAGCTGAGTGGTCTGTCTTTCCATGATGGTGCTGCCCACAGGGTCTCACTCAGGCACCGTGGATTTCCTCGCACAGTGCAGTTTGCTGGGATGCTTCTCCTCCCCTGGGCTCATTGCGTGGCAGAGAGCAGTGCGGACAAGATCCTGCCTGGGTAGGCTGAGCAGCCTCTGCTCCCGATCAGCCTTGGGGTTTGGTGCTGGGCTCCCTCCCTCCCTCTCTCCAGAGCTCCTGCTATGGTGCTGCTCCTGCAGACCCTCTGGTCGGGGCAGGCAGTGTGCGGGTCTGGGCAGGTACCTCCACTTATGTGCCAGAATTGCCATCGGCTGCATCTCCTACTTGCTCATTCCCAGCCCTGTGTGGCTCCCCAGCTCCCCAGGGTGCTGGATCTGTCCCAGCCGTGCTGTTCCTTGGGGAAACCAAGGGCCCACAGAGCAAATTGGGGTGGGTTTATGCTGCTTGGGGGACCTACAAAGCTGCTCCATTATAAAAGGTTGGGGGTGAGCCAGGGCTCTCCAGCTTCCTGACCTCTGCTTTAATTAAGAAAGCTGCTGGAACCCTTGTTGGGCTGGGGATAACGGGGCTGTCCTGTGCCAGTCTGGGAAAAGGGATGAGGCTGGTGGCAATGGAGCACTGAGGGAGAAGCCACCAGCTCCTCTGCTCCTTTCCCTCCATCCTGTGCAGGGGGAAATCCAAGGTTTTTTGGTGGGGGACACACCTGCCTGTGTGTGCTGAGGCTTCCAGGTGAAGCCGGTGTGGATTCTCTGATGTCTCACATACACTGATCCCACTGCCCTGGGGGAGGATGGCATGGGAGTGGTGTGGATACTGTGGGGTCCTCGCTGGCCAGGATCCCTGCCCAGGGTGTTGCCACCTTCGCAGGCAGACTGAAGTGCATCCCCTGCCCTGTGGGTGTGCCAGGGCTATGTGTAGCACCCCATGCTCCCCTCGACCCTGCTCAGCCCCTCTCCTCAACTGGCCTGCTGTCTCCAGCTTGCCTGGCTTGAGATGTGAGCTGACAGCTGTGTGCTTGCTGGTGCTTGGAGATCACACCACGCTAAGCATCCTTTTCGGGAGGTATGCCCTCTCCTACTCTTCCAGGAGTGCGAGGCTGGGGTACCCCAGCTTCCCTCCCTTGCTCCCCAACCTCAGGGGTGAGCCGGAGGTGTTGGCAGGGTCACTTCTTGGGAAGGGAACTGCAGTAAAGTCTAAAGCGTTGCTGGCAGGGGACACTTCGGGGTTGTGCGGAGTTCTCGGGGTACCCCCGGGAGATGGGGCCGTTCCCCCGCGCATCCCGGCCGCCCAGGGATGGGGTATGGCGGGGCCGGGCTGGGGCGGGCCGGGGCGGGCCGGGGGCGGTCGGATGTCGGCCCCATAAAAGCTCGGTGCCACCGGCGGCCGCGGGCGCGGCTGCGGGATGCGGGCGGCGGTGGCTGTGTCGCTGTCGCTGTGCTGGCTCTGGGCGGCGGGGCACAGCCTGCCCCGGCTCCGGCTGTCCTACCGCGGTGAGCCGGGCCGGGGGCACCTGCTGCGGGCCGGGTGGGGGGCTGTCCACGAAGGGGTGTCCTCAGGGTCCCCTCCGGGGGCCGGGTGGGGTCCTGGGGAGCCTCAGCCGCGGGCGCTGCGCCCGGAGTGCGGTTTTTGGTGCGGTTGGTGGGCAGGTTGTGCTGGGGGCTCGGGGTGGGCTGGGCCTTCGGTGGGTGGCTGCCCGGCACCCTCCGCTCCCCACGCGGGACGTGGGGCTCCCCGAGGAGAAGGAGGAGGAAGGGGGAGCCGGGTGACGGGGCGAGGGGGTGTGCCGCCGGGCTCCGCGCCAGCCCCGCCGCTTCCCACGGGGGATGGTCTCTCGCGCGAAGCGCGGGGAAACTGAGGCAAGGCGGTGTTTTGGCCCCGGCACGCTTTGGCTTGTGTGTTGGGTGGGTGCTGCGATGTGTGGGTGGTCCCCCGGCGGGGTGGGTGCTCAGCATCCTGCCCTCGGCTGGCTGGGGGGTCCCCGGGCTGCACCCTCCGAGCCCCGTGGCGCTGGGGTGCGGGTGCTGGGGTGCCGGGGCCCCTCGGGGGGCTGCGGGGGCAGTGCTTGGTTTTAATTAAACTCTCCTTGTGATCCTGCTCTGGCTCGCCGCATCCCCCGCTCTGCCAGCCTAATCCACGGGCTGCTCCAGCCAAACTTGACAGAGCCTGGGGCGCCCCAATCTCCTCCTGGCCTCAAAGCAACGAACCTGCTCTAAAAAAAATTAACATAAAATAAATTGGATAATGCATATCTTCCCCCTTCCCAGAGAGGGGAAAGGCCTGGGCAGCCCAGCACTTCCAGAGCCCCGGGAGCTGCAGTGCCAGGGGAAACTCTGCTCCTGTGTTGCCTGGGCTGGGGGTTCCCAGGGCTGGCTGCATCCTTTGCTCTGTCCTGGGGCACAGTAGGTGACCTCAGGGACTGCCTCCCTGTTGAACGCAAAACGGGAAAACGGGAAAGTGCCCCCTCCTTACCCTGGCAGCCCGGGATGGCTCACGGCTCTGCCCCGTGATGCGATCCGCTTTCCTCGGGCTGGGCTTGGAAAGGAGGAAAAGCCAGGAAAGGAGGTGTTGGGGTCTCGGCAGGGGTGAATCGTGGGGCTCAGGGTCTGGCTCAGTGTCTGATCCACTTCAGCACAAAGTCCAGCCGTGCGGGGCCGTTTCCCAGGTGCGAGGAGCAGCCCTGGGCGGGGTAGAAGCTCCTCAGCCTCCCACGGGGAGTGAGCCACCTTTGGAAGCTTGCTTTTTATTTTATTTTTTTTTCCTCCTTAAGCTGATTATTCTGTTCGTCTTCCAAATTGGAAACAGAAACTGAAATTTCCCATGAAACAAATTCTGCCACCGCCTTCTCCCCGAGGGAAGAAGAAAAGAAGAAAATTTCAATTAAAGCCATTAGAGCCTGCAAAATTAAAACTGTGGTGAGCTGAAGCTGTTTGTGCAGAGCTCCTCGACCTGGGCTCTGCGTGGCTGGTGGCTCTAGCTGTGAGGTGACGTTTGGGGGGTGACAGGGACAGGCGTTTTACTGTGGGTGCAGGGGTGGCCATGTACCCAGCTCTGTCTCATACTTCAAGACACTCTTTTCTTTTTGTTTCGACTTCCAAGCCATGTAAGAGGGGAAAGAGCATTTTGCTGCAGTGTGGACCAGGAGCATTGCAGCACAGCCTTGTGCTCCCTGTTCCTCCTGAGGGACCCCCCACTTGAGGGGGGCTCCCATGGGAACCCCACACTGGGGTAAAGGTGTCCCAGGGATGGGTGGGGCATGGCATGGTTCCCTGGGGAGTTGAAGAGGAAGGCGCCCTGAGCTGGTGTAACCCGAGGTGCAGGAGGAATTTGCCAGGTCTGGGGGAGAAGGGGAAGCCTTGCCTGAAACAATAAAAGGAGCCTGCCGACTTTGCCAATGTTATTCTGAGCTGGGAAAAATATTATTGCTAGGCAAGAATAGAAGGAGACGACAGCGTTTTCCTGGGCTGGACCCAGCGATATGGGAGAACCTGAGATGCTGAGAGGACAGGGAGGAGGCACCAGAGTGGGTGGAGGGGCCAGCAGTGCCTGGAGCCAGCTCTGCTTGCAGGCACAGGGGTCTTCCCGATGAGGATAGAGCCACTGGGGCTGCATCCCTCTGTGCCACTGGCATCACCAGTTAGGGCACTGGGACTGCCCTTGAGCAGAGATGGGGTGTGTGATGGGGGTGAAGGTGTCTGTTGTCCCCTATTGGAGATGGACCTTGCCTCCCTTGCAGGCTCTGGAAGAGGCATTTCCCACCAGGATGGGGCATTGCATTGCTGGGCACCTCCTTGTTGGAAGTGACAAATGTCCCCCAGCAAGAGCAGGACTTGGTACCCCAGTGTCCTGACCTGTGGCAGCTGTGCTTGTCCCAGCACTACCTCCCCTCTCATGGTGACATGTGTGGGGGATGCTCAGGCTGGGTGTTTCCCTGGGGTCAGCAGCAGTGGCTGGCAGTCTTCCAGGCTCGAGGGTGTTCGGGGACAGAGCTGTGCTCATCAATGGCGCTTTGTCCTCTTCCTCTTTCTCTGTCTGGCAGTCACAGTGGCCTGGCCTGGGGTCAGGATGGGTTTTCAGAGCCCCCTGAAGCTGAGCCATTTGCTCTGGCCCTCTCCCTCTGGCAGCTGTGGCAGCTGTGTGGGCGCCACCGTGCCGGCTCGCTGACCCTGGAAGTCATTTCCCACTGGAAACCAGTCGAGCCACTGGCCCTGTGTCATCACTGTGAGGGTCCCCTTGGCATCCCACATGATTCAGGCTGGGACCTGCTCTGGGGGCTTTGACTGCCAGACCCTGTTGCTTTGGAGTGTGATGTGCATGCCAGGGATACACAGTCCCCATGCTGGTGTCTCTCCCCAAGAGCCTGGTCTGTGCCATGGAGGACGTCTCCCTGTCAGTGAGCTCTGGTGGCAATGGCAGCAGCGGGCTTTGTGTGGCAGTTTCCCCATGGCACTGGCTGGGTGCCTGCTATTGTGTCCTTGGCTGGCACCCAGCAGGGACAGGACCTGCTTTCCGCCCACTCCATGTCCGGTCTCGCCACCATCTCAACTCTCTGTGAGCCCAGCCTGGGGCTGATGGCACAGCCCAGCTCGCTGTGGTATGGCCGTGGTAAGAGCCTGGGATGGTTCAGCCAAACCTTGCTGGGGGTGGTAACCTTGCCTGGGACCCTGCTGATTGTTGGCTCTGCAGCTTTGTCCTTGGCTGGCAGAGAGAATAGCACTCCAGCCAGGTTGAGGCTGGGATGTCCATGCCTCCAGGAAGGGATGGAGATAGGTGCTGCAGTCCAGAGTGGCTGTGAACAGCTCTGCTGGCTTCAGGACAACTCCAGCATACTCAGAAGCAGCAGCTCAGATGAACTCTTTCGGCTGGATGGCTCCTGCTGATGCTTTCATCTCTCCCTGGCAGAGCTTTTAGGCTCCAACCGCTCTGTCCTCTTCTTTGGTCACCGTGGCTTCCTGGGTTTCCGTTCCCTCTACCTGGATGAGTATCGAGACCGGCTCTTCATTGGGGGAAAGGATGTGCTCTACTCCCTGCTCCTGGATGGGGCCAGTGCAGATGCCAAGGAGGTAAGCTGAACACCCTGGGGTCTCTGTCTCCACCCTGGTTCCCTGTGGACCTGTCAGTGCCCAATTGAGCCAGGCAAAATCACCCTGAAAGAAGACCTGCCTTGTGGATGGCCTCATCTCAAGTGCCTCAAAATTATTCTGAAAACTTGTAGTGCCTGGAAAGGGCAGGCTGGCTGTGGTGGCTGGAGGGCAATTAGCTGGAAATTAGTCATTATCATTGGCCTAGGAGACTGGTGGTGCAGCCCAACAGTGATTCCTGGGTACTGAGCAGTGTTTTCGTCCCTACTCTTCTAAAAAACTGCCATTGGGAGAGTGAATGCTGCCCATCCCCATCTGGACCTGCAGAGTCAAGGAGCTAAAGGGATCCATCATTGCAACAAGCTGTGCCAGGGTTCAGCTGGCAAAGCCCCCAGACCTCTCCTGGTTCCTCGGTGGGAGAGGTGATGGACCAGAGTGAAGGTGCTGGGTGGTGGCTTCCCTCCTCCTTCACCCTCCCTACTTTGACTTTTTGTTTTTCAAACATGGCTCTGGGCTGTTTGTAGCTGAAGAAAGAGGAGGAGGAAATGAAGTGCCCCTTGGCATGCTGGGTCACTGCGGTGGGGTCAAGGGCTTGTGTACCCAAGCTGCCCTGGGTCTGAGAGCTGCTAAAGGCTGTGGGGGACATGGACTCCATCACTCCTGCTATCCCCTGGGCACCCTTTCCCCAGGCCACCCACAAGCCCACTCCCTTCCAGGCCAGCTCCAGCCGTGCCCAGCATGACCACCCAAATCCAGCCCAGCTGTGGGCTATGACTGCCAGGGTTTCATCTCCCCAGGAGGAAGGGTCCTGTCTGGGGTTGTAGGGTGGGAGTCCTGGGCTGCCTGGACTCTGAGGAGCTGTGGTCCCTCTCTGTGTCCCTCTCTCCATCCCCTTGCCATCAGCAGCCTGGGGATGTGGATTTGCACGGCTGAGTCCCTGCTGTCCCCCCTGCCTACTCCAACAGACCCTTTGTGTTCCAGATCTATTGGCCACCCCGCCCGGGGCAGACGGAGGAGTGTTTTCGGAAGGGAAAGGACCCAGGGGTGAGTTTCTCCCCATGTGTGCTCTGCTCTGAGCTGGGGGTCCCTGGTGCCAGATAGCTCCTCGCTGTTGGGGCTGTGCCATGTCACCTGCCAGGGATGGCCCCCTGGGGCTCAGGGGCCAGTTAATCCTGGTGCATGAGGGAAACTGAGGCAGGGAGGCAGCGGCCAATCCTGCCCATGCAAGAGGCTTGCTCCAGGCTCTGGAAATCCTGTCTTGGTGGCTCTGCTCAGCCACATGGCCACAGAGCAGTGGCCAGTGTGTCCCAGCGTGGCTGCATGAGTGGGCAGGGATAGCTGGGCTCTGGGATCTGAGCTTGGAGGGACCAAAACCCCCATGCTGTGCTCCAGACCCCAGCAACACTGCCTGGCCCATCCTGGCTGTCCCCCATCCGTCATCAGTGGTGGGAAATCTGTAACTGGCTCAGGTTTGGTGACCTTGTTCCCTAAACCTTACCCCTGTTTGCATCCCCCTGTCCTGATATGAAACAGGACTGTGGCAGGGAGAAAGTCCCGAAGGCTCCCCTGGCCCAGACAAATTGCTCCCAGGAGTCCCTGTTCTGCTCTCTATGTTTATTTTACCAGCTCTCACCGACAGACCCAAGCCAGGGCAGGCTCAACTTTTTATTTTTCTTGAACATATATTTTTTTCACTTGCTATTTTAGAGGCTCTTTGCAAAGGGAAAATAAACAGCAGGAGGCTGGGAACCCCCGGGGCGGCTCGGCAGCGGTGTTCCCAGCAGATGAGGGGCCTCATGTCCCGCTGTAGAGGGGACAATGGAGGGAAGGCAGGGCTGATGCTGGCCAGGAGGAGCTGCCAAGCTAATGGTGGAGAAAGATGGGAGCCCTTTTGCAGTGGGAACTGCCAGAAGAGAATGTGTGAAGTCAGAGAGGTGGCAGGTCTCCAGCCCTGGTGGTGTCATTGCTACTGTCCCCCAGAGAAGGGGACAATTCCAGACAGCAGCGACCACGGCTGTTCTGGAGGCAACCCAGGATGCCTGTGGGTCTCTGTCTCTGCTGTTTCCTCCTTTTGTTTCATCCCTGGCGTGAACAGGAACATGACGGGGAAGGATGTCCCTGCATCTGGTCACGTCCTGGGCGCCAGGGGTTTGGGGCAGGGTTTGGAGCTTGCTGGGCAGGTGATGTTGCTCCCCTGGCTGGCATGGACTGTGTGACAAGGTGAGTCACATGGTACTCACAGAGAGGAGGTGCCCAGGTGCCAGCTGGATCCCAAGGTTCCCCTGGGATGCTCTTGGCAGCAGGAGGACCAGTAAAAAGCTCTGTCCTTTTGCAATGGGCTGAAGACCACCTAGATGAAGTCCATGAAGCCCTGTCAGTGGGTACAAGCTGCCATCCCAGATCCCTGGCACTGGCTGGAGGCAGAGAGCCTGGGTGCAGTCCAGGGAGCCAGAGCTGGGGCTTACCCACTGTTGTAGGGCCCCAGGCAGAGGCAGGGAGCTGGGAGTGGCAAGGCACCAAGACCCTGTGACCATTCCTCTTCCCTGCTGTCCCCCCAGACCGACTGTGCCAACTATGTCCGTGTGCTGCATCCCTACAACCGGACACACCTGCTGGCCTGTGGGACGGGCGCCTTCCACCCCATGTGCACCTTCGTCTATGTGGGGCACCGTGGCGAGGTAGGGCAGCACTGTGGTGGGGGCCCACCCTGAGCATCCCTGGCAGGACACCCCCAGAATGTAGATCCCCATTGCCAGCCTCTCTCCTGAGGGGCCTTGGGATGGCATGGATGTGGATCCATGGATGGATGTGGAGTTTGCTCTATCCTGAATACTGGTGGGGAGGAGTGTCAGGAACCAGGACCCTGTTGTCCCTTTGTCCTTCTGCTACCCCCTCCCCAGCTTTCCCACCTGTCTGGCTTGGCATTGCCTTCACAGCCAGGTCCCCAGGGGCTGGTGTCCTGACAGGGGCTGACGTGTGGGTGGCGTTTTCTCTTCCCTCAACTCACTGCTCATAAATCAGTGCTGGGGAGGAATGGCAGGGCCCCCTGTTCCCTCCTCACAGCCTGGCCCTGTCTGGGCAGCAGGAGCCCTGCCTGGGCAGCACGAGCCCTGCCTGTACCATGATGACTGTGACCAGGCAGGCAGGCAAGCAGTGGGGCTGGTGGGTCCCTTCAGCTGCTTCGCACTCTCATAGGATCAGTCCTACCTCAAAAAGTATGGATCCTGCTTCCCGATGGGCCTTTGGGCACACTGAGTGTGGTGCAGGCTGGGCAGGGACCAGAGCTGGCCCCTGCATGGCCAGGCACAGCCCAGGACTCACCTGTTTGCTCCCCTCCCCAGCACACCTTCAGCCTGGATCCCAGCAGCGTGGAGAGCGGCCGGGGCAGGTGCCCACACGAGCCCAGCCGTGCTTTCGCCAGCACCGTCATTGGTGGGTTGTCTTCCTCAGGATCTGGGAGTCTCCAGGGCATGGGCCAGGAATGGTCCCTGTGCGAGCTGGCTGGGTGTTTTTGCAGGTGGGGAGCTCTATGCCGGCCTCACCGCAGATTTCCTGGGACGTGATCCCGGCGTTTTCCGCAGCATGGGGACACGCTCTGCCCTGCGCACAGAGGTGGACCAGCGCTTACTCAATGGTAATAGCTCCCTCTGCCCCTCTGTTCCCCCCAGGAGGGTTAATGCCAGGGACCACAAGCCTTGTGATGGCCAGAGCATCTGTGGCCGTGGTGGCCAGAGCATCTGTGGCCATGGTGCAGCATCCTCCGTGCCAGCTGTGAGCAGGGAAAGGCATGGGGGCAGCGAGGTCTGGGGGTGCTCCTGGCTGGCATCCAGCCCCAGCATGGCGCAGGGGTCTGGAGGTGGTGGCTGTGCCCTTTCTCCCCACCTGACATGGCTGGCTATTGCTTGTAGATCCCAAATTTGTGGCAGCCCACTTGATCCCAGACAACGATGATCGGGACAATGACAAAGCCTACTTCTTCTTCACGGAGAAGGTGGTGGAGGCAGACAGCAAGGAGCATGCCATTGTCAGCCGTGTGGGGCGCGTCTGCGTGGTAAGACGTTGGTGGGGACTGCGGGGGACAGGGTTGTACCAAATCACAGCAGTGGCCCTGATGCCCCCTGTCCCTGCAGAATGATGCTGGTGGCCAGAGAGTGCTGGTCAACAAGTGGAGTACCTTCAACAAAGCCCGGTTGGTGTGCTCTGTCCCTGGCCCTGGTGGCATCGATACCTACTTCGATGAGCTGGGTAAGGGGTGCATGGAGCTGTTCCTCACCAGGGCTGGTCCATTAGGTGATGGCTTTGGGAAACCCCTGGGATTCTGGGAAAAACCCTATATATTAATCTCCAGAGGATGTATTCTTGCTGAGGACGAAGGACGGGAAGAGCCCGGAGATCTATGCCCTATTCAGCACCGTCAGGTGGGTAGTCCTGTTCCAGCCTCTGGGGACATCCAGCTGCCCATGACCTGCCCCGTTACTGTCACCAAGGGTTGCTGGCTGCTCCCCTGGTCTGCACAGGGATGTTGGTGCTCCCACTGCCAACAACACCAAGCACGGCTCTGCTCATCCCACTCTATGTCCCCTTTCAGCCACGTTTTCCGGGGATCTGCCGTCTGTGTGTACCGCATGGCCGACATCCGGGAGGTCTTCAACGGGCCCTTTGCCCACCGGGAGAGCCCCCACCATCAGTGGGGTGCATACGAGGGCAGGGTGCCCTACCCACGGCCGGGTGTGGTGAGTGACTCCCTGCAGCTCCAGGTCCCTTCCACTTCTCCAACTGCTCTTCTGGGGTGGTGGTGGGGCCATTTCCCATCTTCTCACCTGCTGGAGAAGTCAGCTGGTGGTTTGCTGAGATCTGGCAATAGAGAGCAAAAGATGGATTCCAAACTGGAAGGTAGGGAGGGACCCAAGCCAGCTCTGAGAGGCGATGGAGGGGGAACGAGGGATGGGTGCTGGGGTGGCTGGGCTGAGCTGGTCCCCTCTTGTCCCTGCAGTGTCCCAGCAAGACCACCAACCAGCCGCGGCGGCAGTACAGCAGCACCAAGGACTTCCCCGATGAGGTGCTGCACTTTGCCCGTGCTCACCCCCTCATGTACAAGCCCATGTACCCCCGGCACCGCCGGCCCCTCCTCGTGAAGACTGACCTGCCCCACCGGCTGCACCAGCTCGTGGTGGACAGGGTGGAGGCTGAGGACGGGCAGCACGACATCCTCTTCCTTGGGACAGGTGAGCAGCAGCAGCAGAGTGCAGGAAGGAGCCCCAGAACTGGGGCTCAGTGGGCACACCTCTGGGCTGTGTGATGGTAGGGTGCTCACATCTCCATCCTCCTCGGCCCCCAGATGCCGGCTCAGTGCTGAAGGTGGTGGTACTGCAGAAAACAAGCTCAGCCACAACTGAGGAAGTCATCCTGGAGGAGCTGCAGGTTTTTAAGGTGACATTTATTGGCCTACTTGCAAGGGAGGGGGCAGTGAGGTGGGCTCAGGGTGGGTACACACCTGGGTATGGAGGCTCAGGGCTGTCACTGCATTGTTGGGCTCTACAAGGTCTCAGGGCTGTGCGGGCAGAGGGTGGCTGCGGGTATTTTCACCCTCCCCAAAACACTCCTGATTCTCCGCCAAGCCCTGGTGGCTCTGAATGAGCTGGGCTGTCCGTGGTGAGGATTGTGCCAACCTGATGTCCACTCTCCTCCCCTGCAGATGCCTGTGCCCATCACCCAGATGGAGATCTCCGTCAAGCGTGTGAGTACCACTGTGGCTTGGCCACGGGGCTGGGGACAGGGCAGGTGACCAGCTGTGGTCACCAGCCTCTCAAAGCCATGTGGTGCTTGCCCTGGGTGTCCTGGCTGGGCTCCTGGGCACTGTGCCCATGGAGGTTGCCAACAGCAGCCCCTTGGTGCTCCTCCCCCAGCAAATGCTTTATGTGGGCTCCAGCCTGGGGGTGGCCCAGGTACGGCTGCACCGCTGTGAGTCCTATGGCACGGCTTGTGCCGAGTGCTGCCTGGCCAGGGATCCCTACTGTGCCTGGGACGGCACTGCCTGCACCCACTCCCAGCCCTCCGGCAAGCGCCGCCATCGCCGCCAGGGCACCCACCACAGCAACCCTGCACACCAGTGTCTGGACCAGAACCTGACCGGTGAGAGACTGGGGGGCCCACGGGGTTGAGGGGCTCCTCCAGGTGCCCCAGGATGTCCTGACATCCACAGCCGTCAGCACACAGAGGGGATTAGGGCCATTCTGGGTGGGCTGGGCACCCTCATCTCCCCATCTCATAGATCAAGGCACGCCCCAAGAAAAGGTGGGTGCTGCTGGGGCTGGGTCTGTCCACTGGGAGAGAAGGGGATGAAGTTACATGGTGGCCAAGGGGGGCTGACACCCGGGCAGGTGAAAGCCTGGCTCTGCCTTCCCTGTAAGCCTGTGCCTGTCTTGGCCCCAGTGGATGATTTTGAGAGCGTTGAGGAGAAGGTGCTTTACGGGGCAGAGGACAACAGCACCTTCCTGGAGTGCGTGCCCCGGTCGCCGCAGGCCAGCGTGCAGTGGTTTGTCCAGAGGCCCCCTGATGAGCAGCGGGATGAGGTGAGGCACCCCTGCACCTGCTCCCCTTGCAGGGACATGGGAGGGATGTGGGGCCAGACCTGAACGCCCCCAACCTTGCGGTGGCCAACAGGTGAAGACGGATGAGCGAATCCTGCAGACGGAGCACGGGCTGCTTTTCCGCAAGCTGCACCGGCACGACGCCGGCATCTACTACTGCAAAACGCTGGAGCACGGCTTCACCCAGACGGTGGCCAAGACAGCCCTGGAGGTGATCGCCAGCGAGCAGCTGGCACACAGCTTCCCCCGGGGCCGAGGGGACGAGCTCGCACATCTACTCTGCTCCGAGCCCCGGCTGGCACCACAGGCTCCCAAAACCTGGTTCAAGGACATCATGCACCTCATCAGCTCCCAAAGCCCGCGGCGGGTGGAGGAGTACTGTGCCCGTCTCTGGTGCAGCAGCCGCCCCCACCACCGCAAGAGCAAACTGGCCCAGGCCAAGCTGGTGCTGGCTGGCGTGGATGTGGCCAAGAAGGGACGGACAGCCAAACCCCACAGCGAGAGGAACCGTGTGCCCCGGCAAGCACCGGCCACTTAGAGAGGGCAGGGTAATGGACATGCGGCAGCTGTGGGCGAGCTACAGCTCCCCATGCTGCTGGTGGCCTCCTGCCCTGGTGGGTGGCTTGCAGTGCTGCCAGCCTGGTCCCTCTGGCTGGAGTGGATGGGCAGGTCCCTGTCACCCTCAGTGGCTGCAGGATCACCTCCCAAATGGGTGGTTTGGCCTCCCTTGCTCTTGCAGGTGCTCTTGCAGGTGCTCTTGCAGGTGCTCTTGCAGGTGGGGGCCATGGTCCCTGGGTGGGCTGGGGAATGGTGGTGTGGTACCACCCAGGCCATGCTGTCACCCAGATGCTGGCTGGATCCCTTCATGAATAATGGGGCCAAGTGTGGTGCTGTGGTGAGCAGTTGATGGCTCCAGACTCTTTCCACAGCAGCACAGAGCCTGGGGAAGATGATGCCTGCTCTTATGGGGGGAAAACCAGCATAATCCCAAAAAGCCTCTGTGTCCAGGAGGAGCCCTGTCACCCGCTGTGCCACCCAGCGTATACTCTAGGGGACAGGGCTCCTTCCTACCTTCCCTTGGCACTGGGATATGCTCAGCAGTGTGCCAGCCTGTGTTTGGGTGCAGCTCCCCACTTCCCCTCCGTTCCCCCCACAGCCACAGTTTTAGGGCTGGACAGGGTTGGGGAGAAAAGCAAACAGCTGTGGGCAGGTTAGACCTGTTCCTGGGTAAACACTGGGAGAGGCATCAATGCCACTACTGTCACTGTGCCCAGGTGGGAGTGGGGACAGGCAGAAGGTAGCTCCAGCACAGTTTGGGGGGGCTGCACCACAGCCAAGGTGGTTTCTGCTGGTTGGTGGCCCTGCAGGGCTAGGTGGGACACGGCTGGTTTGGGTGGGCTCCTGCTGCCTGGTGGAGCTAAACCAGCACCCAGGGCCTCCCCCGAATGCAGGGGTTGGGGGGGAAGGTGCATGGAGCGCACCTCCAGGCTACCAGCAAGGTGTTCCTTGCTTTCCTCACCCGACATGAGCTCACTCAGCTCAGCCCAGGGTGATAAAGATCTGCCCGTTCCTGAGGCAGGGCAGCCCCACACAATGGTGTGAACTGCAGCCCCGCCGGGACGGGCATTGTTCAGAGCTGGAGGAACGGGAAAGAAAAATAATAATAATAATAATAATTAAAGGCCCTAAATAGCTCACACAAAGCCAGGCCGTGATATCATCTCTCCTCCCTGTGTGTGTGTGTTTGTGCTGCAGCAGTGGCTCCCTGGGAGCAAAGTCCCTCAGCAGCACTGCCCTATCCCATGGAGCTGGGCTGGGGGTCCTGGCTCCCTTCTCCAGCTACCTGTCCCACCTCTCCTGCAAACTCCACGTGTCTCCTGGGATGGGAGAGCTGTGGTGGGGCTGGCAGGCTGGGGCATGTCCTGCAGGGAGGGGAGAGGCACTGGTAGCACTGATTTATGGGGCCGGATGGGAGCCAAGCACGTGGATTTGGATAACTGCAGGCCTAGGGGGCACAGGAGAATGACAGCCAACAAGCAGAGACAAGGAGGGACCTGGGTGAAAAGCCAGAAATGAGAGACAGGAGTCTGATTCCTCAGGGCTCGGATTAAACAGCTCTGCAGTGCCTGCACTGACCCATGCTGGAATGCCTGCTCCCTTCTGCCTCCGAGTGACCCCTGTGCTCTGCAGAGAAGGAGCTGGGCTGCCCATTTTGGGGGAGGCACCAAGAGGGGTCCTAAGGGCTCTGCTGTGTGTGGGACCTCGCCCTGAGGTGAGCTGTGAGAGGCCAGAAGAGGCACTGGGGCCAGCGATGCTTCAAATTGAGCAGGAACAGAGACAGAAGCAAACAGTCCTCCAAAGGCCTTGTCCCTGCTCCCAGAAACTCTCTGGGATGGCTGAGCCTGGTCCTCCTGGGTAGATTTACCACTAAGGCTGGAGTAGGAGGGATTTTGTCAGGGCTGAACAGTGTCCTGCAGGCTTCCAGCCTTGTCTCTGGTGATCATCAGCCAACTGAGGCAACCTGTGTCCCTAGAAACTTCCAGGGGCTGAACAACCATGAACATGCCCTCTTGCACCCTGGGGGGTGGAAGCAGACACCAACCTGGGCAGATCCAGGACAGTGCTCCTCTGTCTCTGCAGAGGGAAAATAGCTCTCCCTGGGCTTGGCGCTGTCCCAGGGGCAGGAGTGGGTGAGGGGAGTGCTGGGGGCTGGGGTGTGTGTGGGAACGGCAGCAGAACAAAGCCGTGCAGAGGGGACAGGCACAGCCGCCAGTCCTGCTCCTATTTTTATCCCACTTCCTAAGGAAGTGCAGCACAGGGGTGCTCGCTCACCCTGGAGCCTTCCAGCCTCCGAGGCGGTGAAAGTGGAGCTGCTGGCCAGCTCAGGGCTGGCCCCAGCAGCCTCACACCTCAGCACACAATCGCAGCATCAATCAGGTTGGAAGAGACCCCTGAGATCATCGAGTCCAACCTATGACCCAACACCACCATGTCACCAGACCACGGCACTGAGTGCCACAGCCAGCCTTTCCTTAAACACTCCCTGGGACAGCGACTCCACCACCTGCCTCAGCAGCCCATTCCAATGCCTAAGCAGCCCTTCTGTGAAGAAATTCTTCCTGATGTCCAACATGAACCTCCCCTGGCGCAGCTTAAGATTGTGTCCTCTAGTCCTGTCTTTAGTTGCTTGGGAGGAGAGGCTGGGCAGCACAGCCCCTCACTGCAGCTCCTCACTGCAGTTCCTCAACAGGGCAGCCCAGGCTGCTGAGCCTGAGCCCCAGCAGCAGCAGCAATGTCTTCTAGGTTCTGATTGCAGGAGCTTGTTTCAAGGCATTGTACTCAAAGTGGAGAGACCATCCTTTGCAACAGAGAATACTGGTTCATAAACCTAAAAACCCCAACAAACAACCCCATAAGCTAACAAACAACAAAACCTCAAACCCAGCAGGCAGATGCACTCACGTTATTATTCTTGCTATTTCTTTCTGCTGAACATGCACATTTTCGAGACCTTGTTATAAGCACTGGGCATGGGGTCCATCCAACAGTATTGGATATTGCAAACTCCAGCAGAGGCCTCTACCCTCAGCAGTGCTGTGAGGTGCTGCACTGAGCAGATCCTCCTTCAAGGCACAGGAGCAGAACTCAAAGTGTATTTAAGCATCACAGTTTTTAGAGGATTATAGGCACAAAGCTCATGAACATGTGCCATTAGCCGAATTCCCTAGACAATTAAAGGAAGTAGCAGCACACAGAGAAGAAAGGGAGAGAAGAGAGGATTAGCAGTCGCCAGAAAACACAAAGGAGTGAGATGTTACAAACCCTATTGTTTTGGAGGCAATAAACTCTAGCCATCCCTCCTTCCTGCACACGCTCTGCCGGACAGAGCACAGCGGCATTTACGAGCGGGAATAGCGAGTTTCCAGGGCATCCCGCTCCCCGCCCGGGGCGGAGCGCCGCCGCCTCCCGCCGCCACCGCCTGTCGCGGCGGCCTAACGTCACCGCGCGGCGTGACGCACGGGGGAGAGCGACGGCGGGTCACGTAGTCGGGCCGGACATGGCGGCGCGGCCCGGCCCGCGGGAAGATGAATAAGGGCTGGCTGGAGCTGGAGAGCGATCCCGGTGAGCGGGGGCACGGCGCCGCCACGGGAGCGGGCCTGGGCGCGGGCCGAGGCACTGGTCGGGGCGGCGAGGGGGCGCTGAGGGACACACGGGGAGCGGGGCCTGGGCTGGGGGGCAGGTCAGGGAGGCTCTGAGGGGCAGGCAGGGGGTCTGGGGTGTGCGGGTGGAGTTTCGGGGGGTGGGATGTGTGGTGCGTAGGTGGAGTTTTGGGTGGGGCTGGGGTGCGAGGTGTACAGGTAAAGTTTGGGGGGGCTGCGCGTTTGGGGTGTGCAGATGAAGTTTTGGGGGGCTGTGGCTGTGGGATGCACAGGGGAAGTTTTGGGGGTCTGGGGCTGTGGGGTGCATAGGTCGAGTTTTGGGGGGTTGGGGCGTACAGGTGAAGTCTGGGGTGTGAGATGTGCGGTGCAGGCCTAGAGTAGGAGGGTGCAGGAGGGCGGGAGCGGTGCTGAAGAGCCTGGCACGGAGAAGCTGGGAGCAGGTGGGTCACAGATATCCCCTTCCCGCTGCCTTGAAGGTGGATTCTGTAGCGGAGTCCCGGAGTTGTTTTGTGGGTTGGGATTTAAGGGTCAAAGGTGATGTTGGCTGAAGCATTGTCAGAATGTTGTTTTAATAATCTGAGTAGCTGTAGCGTGGATGGGGTGGTGAGGTTTTGAGGCTGTGGGTGAGGAAATTGGACCTCTGGAGTTATACTTGTCTCCTGCCCTCAGCAAAGGATTCCGTCTGCTATCAGTGTCCCAGTCACTGCCAGTTTTGCTGCTTTCTATCCTCTTTACTGGTACTTGGAAAATGCTGAAATAATTTCCATTCTGTCCTTCATCGTGGCAAAAAGTCACAGCACATGGTTTGGATTCTCACAGCTGGGAGGGAAAGTTATTTGCTTGGGAGATAATCTGTCTGGGCAGAGGCAGTTTTTATTAGAAATGTGGCAGTTCAGATGCAGGGGTGGTAGCTGGGACAGATAATAGGACTGACCCATGTGCTGCACTCAGCTTTCAGCTCATCCCATGAGCTGAATATCTTCCCACTGGCTCTTGCCATGGGGCTTGGGATGAAATCTCTGGGTGCTTTACTGGTCAGGAAGGGTCAGTAGATCCATGTTTGGGCTGGCTGCTGCGTGGGGAAGAGAGCCTTGGGAACATCCAGGCTGCTGGCATAGTGTTATGTGTGCTTGTGGACACAGAATGTGCCCCAGCCAACCCATGTAATTTGGGATGGGTGTTTGAGTGTTCCAGGAGAGGTGTCAGCAGCAGGGCTGTGCCTTTTGTGGATGCTGAGGTAATGCAAAATACTGAAATATGTCAGAGAAAAAAGTGGGGTTGGAAGGTGCAGGAGTTTGGTATAATGGCCTGGCACAGTGAGCATGCTCCCACTGGTTTGAAGCATGTTATTTCCACAACATATTTCTTCTCACTGGTAATTCTGTAAGAAATACAATGTTTTCTACTAAATTAATGAAGACTTTTTGCTCCCAGAAATTTCCTCCCTGTTTTAGTAATTTTAACTTTGGTGTGGAAGCCCCTTGGGCTCTTCTAAATTGAGCCACATGCATCAGGGTCATTAAATCCATTGCTTACAGGGATGTTTCTCAGGATTAGATCCTTATTGGTATTCCCTGGACTTCCTCCCAGGCTTTCAGCAGCTTTTATAAGGGAGCTAAAAAAGCAGATTTGTTATTCCACTCTTGAACTCACTAACTCCACGTGCAGAGTGACTGCCTGAAAATTGGGCTGACTGCCTTTGCTTTGGCATCATAGTGGCAGCTGCTGCTTAGTTGCTGATGTCTGATAATTCATGTTTTCTTGCTGTTGTCTCTGTATCCTTGGTTATATCCTCCTGAATTTTGTAGTCAGCAGAGACAGACTGTTGGATGTGGTTCCCCCAAAGAAACAGGGAGATGAAGATGAGGTTTTCAACCCTTGGACTTCCCTGCACCCCTACTGCTGTGGATTTCTCCTCAGTGGCTTTCACTAACAAAACCAGAACTTACCTCTTTTTAAAATCTTCTGTGATCTCTTCAGCCATTTTACTCTCTGGTTACAAGCATGTGTGTGTCATTTAGGTGCTCCCGCTGCTGCTGCTCACTTGGCAGGTCACTTGCAGTAGGTCAAGATGCATTGGGCTCTGGCAGGAAAGACTTGGTTCAGGTCCTCTTGAGGAAGAGGATGATGGATGGGGATGGAGGGGTGAAGGGAGTTGGAGCACATCTGAGCTCAACAGCCTCACAGCTGGGCCTCGGTGTGATCCTGGTGCCACTCTGCTGTGGGTTTTTTGGCTGCACCTTGGCCTGTGACCATGTGGGACTCTCAGGGGATGATGACAGCAGATTTTCTCTCTGCTGTCTTCAGCCAGAAGTAACCTGTCGGTTTTGTTCCTTTCAGGTCTTTTCACACTCCTGGTTGAAGATTTTGGTAAGTCCAAGAAACCTTTCTGGGAAGTTAGTTTTGTGCCTGACGTTACCTTGTCCTTTCTGATGGGCCTCACACCAAGTTCTCTTCTTTGTCTGCAGGGGTCAAGGGAGTGCAGGTTGAGGAGATTTATGATCTGCAGAGCAAATGTCAAGGGTAAGTCAGAGGCCTGAGAGTGTGAATTTTGTTAAACAGCAGGTCTATGGGCCTGGGAATTCATTGCCAGCCATTCAGAGGGACCCATGTGAGCTTGTCTGTCATGGAGGTCAGTGCTGTAAGTGGTGGACTAGGAAGTCTGCATCAGGTTTGGGACAGGTGGGGGACATACTTTGAGGGATTCATCTCCCTCTCATGATGGAGAGGTGGCATGCTTGCAGTTTGAGCTTTCTGCCTTTCCTGCTGTGAAAAGGCTTTGAGGCTGTTGCTTCTTAAAAGCCATTGTTGAACTCCTCTCAAGAATGAATCCAAGGTAAGTGTAAAAGGAGGGTCATTCAGTGGCCAGGCACTGTTCTGCAGGTCAGTCAGTGTCTAGAGGGGAATTTCCCATTTCTCTGTCTTCAGCCTCTTAATACTTGTCAAACCCCAAAGTTTTCAAGCTTGATTGTTGGCTGAGCCTGGAGCATCGGCACAGGAAAGTGTTCTCAGTAACGTCAGGCTGGGGGGATTGTGGCAGGGATGGTCACTTCCAGAAAGATGGCACTGGTCCTTCTGCTTTTCCTCTCTATGTTGCTGTGCCTGTGGTTTGAAACAGAAGGTTTGTGGTGCCGGGCAGAGCAGCCCCACTGGTGTGCTTGGTCCAAAGCACTGCAGCTGCTGACTTCTCTCTGCAGCCCTGTGTATGGGTTCATCTTCCTGTTCAAGTGGATTGAGGAGCGCCGGTCCCGCAGGAAGGTCTCCACGCTGGTGGATGAGACGTCGGTGATCGATGATGACATCGTCAATAACATGTTCTTTGCTCACCAGGTAGGCTGCAGGCAGGGGGAAGGTGTGTGTGGGGTGTCTCCTGTGACAGCTCAGGGAAGCAATATGGTACTGAGAGGCTGCAATGATCTTGCTGGTCATGAGGACAGCTCCTCTTTCCTGGGAGTGTCATCCCTGAGCTCCAGGTTGGAGGGAATCCAGTGAGGGCTGGGAGACTGTGGCCTGCACTGTGAGCAGATGCTCACAGGACACAGCAAGGCTCACTAAGTGATACTGACCTCTTTCCTTCCTGTGAGAGCTGAGGTTGAGTCAAAGCAAGGATAGTTCTTGTATCAATGCTTTCAACTGCTTGTTGTCAACACTGAGGAGTTGTTGAAAGGCTGCCTTGTTCCTGCTGGTTAATCTGGCCTTGTGTTACTCTCCAGCTGATCCCTAATTCCTGTGCCACCCATGCCCTGCTGAGCGTCCTCCTGAACTGCAACAATGTCGACCTGGGCCCCACGTTGAGCCGCATGAAGGATTTCACCAAAGGCTTTAGCCCTGAGGTAGGGGCAGGATCTGGCAGGGCTGTGCAGGGGTGGCACATGTGGCTCTGCCCCTTGCTCCCTTCTCGGGTTGATGCTCTTAATGAGCTGGCTCCTTCTCTGCCCTCCATGGCTGCATGCTGCAGTAGAATTGCCTGTTTTCTCTCATATTCCTGCCTTGCCTTGCTCAGAGCCTTGGTCCCCTTAGGCTGGGTACAGCTCTGAGCCTTCTGTCATATTACACCTGTAATCAAAAGTCCTCTCTCCTCCTTTCAGACCTTTTGTGAAGTCTGTGTTGTTCTCCAGCTATAATTTATTCAATAGAAATTATGTGCTCTTTCCATCTTGGGCTTTACCTGTAACTCAGAAGAGCAGAGGGTGTGCCTGAGGGTTTTTCTCCTGGTCCTGTGGATGGAGGGAGGGAGGGAGGTGGTGGGTGAAGTACGTTGTTTGTTCCCTGTCACTATTCAGCCGTTTTCCTCTCTTGCTGTTGGCTGCAGAGCAAAGGCTATGCCATCGGCAATGCCCCGGAGCTGGCCAAGGCCCACAACAGCCATGCCAGGTGAGTGAGGGGTGTCTGCAGCTCCCTCTCTCTGGAGGAGGCAGACTCTCATGACTTCTCACTCTCACAGGCCAGAGCCGCGGCACTTGCCGGAAAAGCAGAATGGGATCAGCGCAGTGCGGACCATGGAGGCTTTTCATTTTGTCAGTTATGTCCCCATCAAGGGGCGTCTCTTTGAGCTGGATGGGCTGAAGGTCTATCCCATTGACCACGGTAAGAGCCCACCTGTCCCTGCTTGTTGACACAGGTGAAAAGCAACCTGGTGTGTCCAAATGTATTGTTTCCATTGCCTCTTAGTGTTAACGGGTGTTAGTGGAGAATCACTCCCAGATGTGTCCTGAGTTTTGACAGTTCATTTTGGAGCCTCTGTGCTGGGGATCTCTGTGCCTAGAAGGCAGTTACTTCTAAATGCTTGCTTTTGTTTCTCCAGCCTTGTCATTTTCCTCCCTAGTTGCTCAGAGTCATGAGGTCCTTCACTTCTGAAAAGATTTCCCTTGCTATACCAAGTTATCTCCTCTCTCTGTCCTTGTGCCAAAAAGCCACTGTGTGTTGAGGCACCAGCTCCCAACAGATCCCAGTGGGCTGCCCAGGTTACTCCCTTCTGTTACCACTTGACCACTCAGTTCTGTCTTTCAGACAGTTATTTATCCCTGCCAGGTTTCTGTGTGTCAGCCCATTTGGTAAGGTACCCACTTCATCTACTTGGCTTACTTAAGCATGGCCTGCTTTGCTAAATCCAGCTGTGTCTTGTTGTCACAGGGCCATGGGCAGATGATGAGGAATGGACAGACAAAGCCAGGAGAGTGATCATGGAGCGTATTGGCTTGGCCACTGCAGGGTAATGTCCTGGGCCATGGGGCAAGCACTGGCCCCTTGCCATATTCCCTTGGATTATTTGTACTTTGGTTTCTGAGTTGTGGAAGTGGGGATGGAGAAGGTTGGCTGTGGATTTGTACTGTGGTTTCTGAGTTGTGGAAGTGAGGTTGGCTGTGGAGACATGCAGGTGCTCTGCTCCTTGCCTTTTCTTGCCTGCAGAGCATGCAGAGAAGCCTCATTCCCTGTGCGATGCAGAGTCCCTGCAAATGCTGCACAGTGTTAAGAGCAGCCTGGTTAGGTCCCTATTAGCTCAAGTCCATAGGAGGAGTGGTGCTTCTGGTATTGAGCTGGGCCTCTTGGATGCTTTGGCATGAGGGTGACAGTACTGGCACAGGTCGCCCAAAGATGTTGTGGTATCTCTATCTTTGGAGATATTCAAAAGCTGTCTGGATGTTGTCCTAGTGACCAGCTCTGGGTGATCCTGCTGGAGCAGGGACTGGAACAGATGACCCTCACAGGTCTGTTCCCACCTCAACCAACCTGTGACTGTGAGGAATGTTTTGTGTGGTAGCTGAAGCAACATTGCACTCCTCCATCAGCCACTGTGAGGTTGACTCGGTTTTGGGGAGAAGCCTTGGGTGTGCTGGTGTTAAACAACCAGGCAGGAGGTGGGGATAGGGCTGTCACCACGATCCCATGGCTGAGGCCCACTGCCATTCTGCAGGGAGCCATACCACGACATCCGCTTCAACCTGATGGCTGTGGTGCCCGACCGGAGGATGAAGTACGAGTCCAAACTGCACATCCTGAAGATGAACCGCCAGACTGTGCTGGAGGCCTTGCAGCAGGTAGGACAGCTCAGGCCCTGAGGGAGTGCAAGCCTGCAGGAGGGAATAGGCTGTTTTCAGGGCATCTACTTGTGCTGCCAGGACCCTGGTTTTGGGGGTTGTGTGGCCTTGGGAAAAGTCTTGTGGGAAGAGGAGATAACCAGCCTCTCTGCTTGGCTGTTGCTGCAGGCCTGGGAGGTAGCTCACCTGTGGCTCTGTTGGTTGTGTGCCTGGGCACTTGGTTGGCTTACCCTCATGCGCTCTGCTGTGGTTGAGTGGGAGGAATGTGGTTTGGGTCATTCCTGGTCCAGCATGCAGTTTCTATGTCATTTGCTTTCAAGCTCATCCGAGTAACTCAGCCTGAGCTGATCCAGACCCAGAAGTCTCAGGAGTCTCAGCCTGCTGAAGATGCAAAGCCAGCCAGCAGCAAGACCGTGACTCCAGAGAACACCCATCCAGGTAGGAACTCATACCAGCAGTGTTGCCAGCCTGGCCTGCTGTGGAGTGAGCACAGGGTGGTGACAGCAGTTGGCTGACTTGGAGGTGGGGGCAGTTTTATTGTCAGCTTCACTTTCTTTTCTGCAAGTCTTGCTCTATGCACACTGTGCTGGGCTGTGGTAATGCCTCTGTGCCTGGGGGGGTGTTGGAGGGATGTGAAGCTTGAAAGTAGGAAGACTGGAGCTTGGGGACATGGGTGACAGCTGGAGCTGGGTGTGGTGTTCTGGAGGAGTGTAAGAGCTCTTCTCTCACCTGGGGTGAGTAAGGGGTGGTAGAGGACATGGGTAAAAGGTGACAGTGCTGGTGATGAAAGGCTGTGCTGTGCTTGTGTGACAGACGGCACTGATGAACCCACCAACCAGGGCCATCCCGCAGCCACGCAGAGCCCACCCAGCAAATCCAAACCAGTGCCAAAGACGTCAGCGAGCGGCATCAACGGGGCCCCTCCAGCAAACCCCAACCCCATTGTGCAGAGACTGCCAGCCTTCCTGGATAACCACAACTATGCCAAGTCCCCCATGCAGGTAGGTCGGAGCTCCAGGCCAGCAGCACACCTGATTCAAGCTGAGCTCTTTGCCTTGTATTCCCTCACCTCTGTGGGGCCACAGCTGTCAGCCAGCCTAAGCTCGGCCCTGCCTTGCAGCCAGCCTGGCCCAGCACTAACCCAGGCTGAAAGGGGAGAGGGTAAATCAAGACTAACCTGACAAAGGAGGTTAACCTTAATGTGGGTCAACTGAGCAAACTTAGGGAAGGGTCCCTGTTACCTCTCAAAAGGAACAAGTCCTGTTGTTGGGCTGGACCAAGGAAGTGTCCACTGGGCTCTTTCTTCTTGCCCTGCTGCCAGCAGGCCTTCAGCAATGGTGTTTTGCAGGAGGAGGAAGATCTTGCAGCAGGAGTGGGTCGTAACCGGGTCCCGGTCCGACAGCACCAGCAGTACTCGGATGATGAGGATGACTATGATGATGATGATGAGGAGGAAGTTCGTAACACCAACTCAGCCATCAGGTGACAGCTTGAGCTGAGTAAGGGGTAGGGGGTGGGGAGCTGACATTTGCAGAACTGTCAGCAAGGACTTCCATGTCTCTTTCTTTAGCACTTGATAGTTCTTCACCTGCCATTTTCCTTTTAACCTCCTGGATTTAGGGAAGTCCTTCTGTAGCTCTTCACAGTCAACTCTCAATTTCAGCTGCCCTGAGAGTAACTGTATTGGCAGTAGGCTTTGGGGCTTTGAGGAACTTTGGTTCCACAGTGCTGATTGCCAGTCCAGCTCCTGGTGACAGTGTTGGTGTGCTTGGACTGCTGCAGAGACCAGGAAGTTGGGGTCACAGTAAGGGTGTTTTGGGGGCTTTGGAAGAAGAGCAGGGAGTACACAGCACCCTATGCCGCCCAGCAGTGTAGGGTCCCTGGGACTTACTGGTTCAGTGGTGCTGGGGTGCTGCAAGAGAGGCTGGTGGCACTGGGAGTGACCTGGAAGTGTTTCAGACCTTGTTTAATCCCAGCAGGGAGCCTGGACAGCTGAGCACAGAGCTGGCAGTGTGTGTGCTGGGCCCCCACCTGGTTCTACCAGCTACTCATCTTCCCTGCTGTGTTCCTGGGCAGGTACAAGAGGAAAGGGCAAGTGAAGCAAGAGCATGTGGCAGGGGCTGCAGATGGCCAGCTCTCCGTCCTGCAACCCAACACCATCAACGTCCTGGCTGAGAAGCTGAAGGAATCTCAAAAGGATCTTTCCATTCCCCTGTCCATCAAGACGAGTGGCGGGGGTGCCGCTGTGGCAGTCGTCACCCACTCCCAGCCCTCTCCCACCCCCAGCAACGAGAGCACAGATACTGCCTCGGAGATCGGCAGCGCCTTCAACTCCCCGCTGCGCTCTCCCATCCGCTCAGCCAACCCCACGCGCCCCTCCAGCCCCGTCACCTCCCACATCTCCAAGGTGCTGTTTGGCGAGGAGGATGGGCTGCTGCGTGTCGACTGCATGCGCTACAACCGTGCCGTCAGGGACCTGGGGCCCATCGTCAGCTCTGGGCTGCTGCACCTCACTGAGGACGGTGTGTTCTGCCCGCTGGCTGCTGTAGGTAAGTGCCTGACAGCTTTTGGGGGGTGGCATCTCGCCTGTGGTGACAGGACAGTGTCCTTTGACTTTGGGAGTGGATGCCAGTCTATTGCAACAGCTCCAGCTTCCTTCCCCTGTGTGCAGATGGGGGGAAAAACTCCCCCTCCTCCATCAAACCTGGTGAAGAGGTCCCGGTCGCGATCAAACTGGAGGAGAAGGAGGGCAGTGAGGCCAGTGACAGCAAAGAGAAGGTGGGACTTGGCAGGACCAGTGATCACCCTGGGGGGGAAAAGTATTCTCCCAAGGTGAGTTTTGTGCTGCGACAGCTCTGGGAACGTGGAGCTCACCCGGAGGCGCAGCAGCGCTGGCAGTGACTGAACCGCATGTGCACGCTGTCCCCTCGCGTGTCGTCGCAGCCGTTTCTCAAGGCACAGGGCAGTGCAGGTTTTGTGCCTTGCGTCATCTCGGGGACCTGTGCCTCGGCAGTGGGCTCATCCCCTGTCTCTGCAGCTGAGACATTCAGCCTGCTGTGCTTTCCTCTGGGCCAGGGGCTGGTGAGACCCTACATCCCCAAGTCCCAGTCTGCTGGTAACTTCACGGCCTGTCTGTGATCTCTAGCCAGGGACAGCACCAGGCTCAGGCAGCACAAGTACACCAAGGGTTCCCTGGAGGAGAGCTGGCAGGAAACTGCTACTCCAAAGGAAAGTCTTCAGATTTTGTTTCTGAGGGGAGGCAGGCCCTGGGGCAGTTTTCTGGCACACAGGCAGCCCTTCCCCCTGTCCCAAAATCTGGTATATGGGGCTGGAGCAGAACCCACCTCCCCTGGGACTGGCCATAGTGAATTCCCTACATTAACTGATCTCTTTGTTTTCCCCTGGTCAGTGTTTTTACTTTGATGAATCCTCCGTTTCCTAGCACAGAGAGGAACACCTGCCAGCTCACCCTGCTGGCTCCTGGGCTGTGGCTGGGTCTGTGTTCACTTTTGGTCTGCTTGATCCCCTTAGGAGCTGCTGGCGCTACTCAAGTGTGTGGAAGCAGAGATTGCAAACTACGAGGCCTGCCTGAAGGAGGAGGTAGAGAAGAGGAAGAAGTTCAAGGTACATTGGTGGCTTGTTTGCATTGCTGATTTAGCTCCCCAAAGGCTTTTGTCAGGGGTGTTTTTATATAAAAATGGATGGAGAGTGGTTCAGCTGAGAATGGTGGTGAGGAGCGTTCAGCGTCCTTTCCTTGTTACTGACAGTCCAACAGGGCAGAGCTCTGACCAGGACAGACCACAGCCCTGGGGCAGCACTGACAACCTGGGGGAGGGTGATAGAGTGCTGGGATGAACATCAGCACTGATAGGAGGCAGAGGGGAGTCTGCAGAGAAGCCTCCCCTGCCCACCCTCACGTCTTGCCAGCTGCCCTTTGTGGAACATGCTGGTATCTGAACTGGGATGGAGACAGTCCTAGCTGTGCACTGGCCCGAGATGGGCTGGGAGGTGCATCCTTTCCTGCTTCAGTCTTCTTGGCCTGTGGGTTGGGTCAGGCATGCCAATTCTTTGTCCCGTTAACCTTGAACTCTCCCTTCTTCCTGCCACCTGCTTGTGGATTATTCGTGGATTTGTCTCTGTAGATCGATGACCAGCGGAGAACCCACAACTATGATGAGTTCATCTGTACCTTCATATCCATGCTGGCACAGGAAGGTGAGCTGTGCTCATGAGGCAGAGGGTTTGGGTTCAGCTGGGGAGCTGCACTGAGCATGGTGGAGCAGCTCCTGGGAGCCTGGGAACCTCACACTGCCTAGCTCTGGGTTTCTGCCAGGCCTGGGGCACTGCTCAGTTTGGGGAGCCACAGGTCTCTGCTTTGTCCTTCTGATTTATAGTCCCAGGAGGTGCCCACTGATGGCTTTCAAGTGAGAGAGGGAGGGCTGCCATCTGGCATGCATAATCCCAGCACTCCAGGTCCATGAGTGTGTATGCTCTCCCTGCAGGCATGCTGGCCAGCCTCGTGGAGCAGAACATCTCGGTCCGCAGGCGGCAGGGAGTCAGCATTGGCCGCCTGCACAAGCAGAGGAAGCCAGACCGCCGGAAACGCTCTCGCCCCTACAAAGCCAAGCGCCAGTAGCCAGGGAGCCAAGACTGAGAAACAGCAGCTGGGCTTTGTGGCTTTGGGCACTTGGATCTATGTTACCCTTTGCCCAAGGAAGAGGGACCACAGTGACAAGCCCTTGACCTGCGTGGAGCCTGGGGACAAAGGAAAATGGGGTTTTTCTCTGTGCCTGAGCTGTGAAAGGCAAAAACCTGTCTGGAGGAGTCCCTGCAGCAGAAAGAAATCTGGAGTGCTCAGCTGCCTGACCATGCCATGGCAGCACCCAGATGCCGTGGCCTCTGTCTCAGCGCCCTGGCTGAGGATTGTGACAGGAGGGAAAGAGCCCACCCAGCTCGGGATGGGTCTGGTGTTGTGGGAACACTGGCAATACCCATGTGAGGCTATGCTGGCCACAGCTGGCTGTGGCTTGTGTCCTCCTGCATCTGGGCCTTCAGCTCTGTGCTTCCCTGGGATGTTCATGTCTGTTTTCCATCCTTCTCCCTCCCTTTCCCAAACTAATTTTTGGTCCTAACCCAGGCTTTGGCCATTCTGAGCAAGGTGGCTCCAGGACAGAGCCACTTCTGCACCCACCCCACACTGCACTGCCCCGTGCCCAGTCCTGGTCGAGCTCCTGGCAATGGTGACACCTTCCCAGTGTAGCTTGGCTCCCCCGTGGGCCATGGCAGCTCTATTGCTGGAGGAGGGCAGGTAGGCTTGGCTGTGGAGCTGAGCCTTGTGCCTAGCCCTCTGTGGTGGTGCTGGGGGTGGCCTGTGCCTCTTGCTTGGGAGCAGATCTGTGGCCCTGGCAGTGCTTGTGGGTACACAGCATTGCACCAGGTCCAGTCCCCAGAGAAACCCTGTGAATTATGAACAGACCAGGTGCATGTAGTGTCCTTGGTGGTGCAGTGCACAGCACCAGGGTGGACACTGGATGTGGCTTGGTGAAACCTCTCGGCAGGGGGAGAGGTGGCTGGTTGCTGCAATGGTGGAGGTGGGACGGGGCCAGCAGTAGAGGGAGCCCACAGCTCCTCCTCTCCCTGGCTAACTGCTAACCAGAGCTTGCTCCTGCAGCCTGTCTGCCTCTTGTCCACTGCCTCCTGGCAGCCCCCAGGAGCCTGGCAGAAGTCTGAGATATCAGAAATGAGCACTGCTCGCCACAGATGTCCTGGGACGGAGCTGCCAGAGGAGAGGACTGAATTTTTCACTATGTGTACAGATCTTGACTATGGAATGAAACAGTTCTTTTGGTATTTGTTGAAGGAAAGAAAATCCTTCCGTCTCTTGCTGTGTCTTATATCAAGTGCTGTAAATAATGGATCTGTCTGAAAGAATAAAGCTATCTTGTAATGGCCAGCCAGGGAAGAGGTGTGCAAGGGAAGGGGGCAGGGGGCAGCACGTACCAGCTCCAGGCCATGTTATCCCTGCTGGCTGCTCTTCTGTGATGTAGAGATTTGAGGTAATCATGGGGAGTGCAACAACAACAGGCTCAATTTATTGACACACCTCAACAGGAGAAGGGCAGGACTCACCTCAACAGAAGGAGGGCAGGAAGAGCAGCAGCCCGGCTCAGGCCCTCAGCTGCAATGGGTTCCTGGGCTCTGGCTACATTTCCTGGCTAGAAATCCAGGGCACAGATCAAGGCTGTGCCCCGTTTGATCCAGTGCTTCTCTGGTTTGTCCGTAGGGATCTCCACAGCAATCACATAGTTGGTGGAGTGGCCTGTTGTTGACAACGTGCCTGTAATGGGGAAAGCAAGGGCAAGAGTGTGGCGCTGCTGCACACTGACCAGACAAGTGACCCCATCCAGGAGCCCTTGTCCCCACCCTAAGCCAGGTGACAGTCTGAGCAGGGCTGGGGAAAACAGGCTTGTGGGCTTGAGGGGAGCCTGTCCAGGGGCACTGCTGCAGAGCCACGGTGCCTGGCTGCTCCATCTCCTCAACCACAGCAGGAGAAATCTCCCTGGCTGGCCACTGCCAACAGTACCTTTTGCTCCATGCCCGTGTATGGCAGTAGGAATTCACTACTGCCTCTCCCGGGCTGCCCCTCCTAGCTGCCCGTACAACTCCAGTGCTTCTGGAAATCTGTCTTTAGGGCACCTACCTGCGCGAGTGAGAGTCTTATAGATTGGGCACAGGTAGGAGCCGGATTCTGGAGGCTTGCGGTTGGCGACAGGCACCAGCCAGATGACAGCCATCTCCGTGTAGAGCTCCTTGGGGCGTGACTCAGCCAGCTGACCTGCAACAGGGTCCCAGCGAGCGCCCTCCAGGAACAAGCCGTGGATGTAGCAGCCTACCTCGGGCTGGCGTTTCAGGTCCTTCACCGCCTCCTTCATGACCTGCCCAGAGGAGTGCCCGTGGGGTCCCCGCTTAAGGTGTGTCCCTGGCTCAGTGCCAAGGAGCCTCTTAAGCGGCTCTTAGTTAAGCTAGCGCTGCCGAAGGAGAGCTTGTTCCAGCTCTCAGAGGGGCCGGGCTGCATTTTTTTGGCAGCTCACATGATCAGGGGCGACATGGGACAGAGCTCGTGAAGGGGGATGTGGGCAGGTCGGGAAGCAGAAGCCGCAGCCAGCCTTGGGAAGGTGTCTGGCATCCCTTATTCAAGAACTAAGAGGATGATGGGGCCATGGACAGCTGTGTAGCCTGGTGGCATCATCTCTTGGGCAGGTCAGGGTCTTTGTGGCCTTCTAGCAGGAGATTCCAAAAAAAATTCAGAGCCTTCACCTGATTCACTGACCTTGAAGCTAAATGAGATGGTGTCAATGGAAATGACAGACTTTCTGGCGAAGTTCTGCAGTGTTCCGGTGAGGAAGGCCTGGGGGAAGAAGAACCCGCTGATCCAGAACACGGAAGGGATCCCTTGGCTGATCCAGGTCTGCAGGAATTCAATCCGCTGCACCAAGTCGTTCACCCACGATGCCAACGGCTTCAGCGACGGATAGGCCTGCGGGGCGCCCACAGAGGGAGGTGCTGAATGCAGTCAAGGACAGCCTGCACCTGACCTGGGGTTGGGAACAGCTGGGAGCTGCACAAGGCAGGAGACATCTCCATGCCAGGGGAGCAAGAGCAAACTCCCTCTGAGACAGCCCAGTCCAGCAAGAGTGACTGATGACCCATTGCCCTGGTCTGGGTGAGCTCTGGCAGGCAGCTAGGCTGGCTGGGGGATGTACCTTGGCATTCCACAGTTCAGGAACAGTGTTGTTGTACAAACTGCTGGCCATCAGCTCCAGACGAGAGGACATCACAACTAGGCCCTTCAGAGCTTTCAGCAAATCCTTCAGAGTTTGAGCAACCTCCTCCAGGAGCTTGTTGTACCTACAGGGAAAGGGCAGAGGGAGCAGAGTGACTCTGTGCAGTGGTTTATTGCCCATGCCTGCCCAGACAGGGTATGGATCTCTTTACATGTGTGAAGCTCCTCCATGTTACCCCCAGCCCCAGTTCTCTTCAATGGGGCCTCACAGCTGCTCCCCCAGCCCTGAATTGCTGACTGTAGCAGATGGAGACAGGATCAGCCAAAGGTCCTGGCTGGGACAACACAGTTGTTAGTATGACTGCCAACCTCACTGCTGTGCTCAGCACTGAGGTTCCCAAAGATGGGTGGCAGCATTGGCCTGCACATCTCTGCTGTTCCCCAGGCTGTGATCCCACAGGAGTTTCACCTGATCACCTCCTGCACCAGGACTGTGTTCATGGATTCTTCATAGCGCAGTGGGTATTTGCGGATCACCTCCTGCACATTCATAGGGTCAGGCAGCTTTGCCAGGATGTCCTTGGAGGTCTCCTCCACGATCTGGAAGTAAGGCAGCAAGTGGCAGCATCCTTCTAATCTAGCCCTATGGCTGGTGAGAAGGGGGAGGGCTAATGCTGGGATGGCAGTGCCGTTGCTGGCACCCTGCAGGCAGGGTGGCACCTGCTGAGAGCTGGTGCTTGTGGTCACTGCCTACACTGGGCACTGGTGCCAGAGCACTGACAGGAACTAGGGCACCCACCTCTTCCCTGCTGCGGCCTCCCAGCGTGATGGTCTTGGGCTGCAGCTGTGAAATGGCCCCCAGCAGAGCAAAGGTCTCGTTCTGAGCAAAGGTGATGTCAGCATTGTCGTGTAAACCAAAGAGCTCGGGGCTGTCATTGAGAGGCAGGCCCTTGACGTATTGGAGGTAGCCCTGGAGAGAAATCCACACAGACTGTCAGGCCAAGAGCAGCTGAAGATCCCCAGGTTCTTACAAACTTATATTCCCCCAGGGACCTGAAAATGCATTGGGTTTCAGAGCATGGAAATCCCCTTCACACTGTGATGATCTCCCTGGATCTGTGAGCTACAATTTGTGACTTGAGTACTTACACTGAGGTCAGAAGAGGTACTGATCTGCTTGTAGATACCTGATTCGGAATAGACAAAATCAGGACTTAAAACCTCAGGTTTGTAGAAATCTTCCAAAATGCTCATGATGCAGCGCCGGTCCCAGTCATCGGTCACACGACCCCCGTAGTTAATCTCCCCAGCAGTGTATTTCAGAACCTGCAAGAGAGCCCACCATGGTTCTGATCCCGTGTGCATCTGTGAGCCTGATCCCTTGCAGGAGGAGCAGCTCTCACCTTGTAGGGAATATCTGCGTATTCATCCAAGAACATCTGCAGCTGACTGATGCAGATGCGGAGGTCTCCGTCTGTGAACTCATAGGGGATGTTGAACCCCAGAGGCCCAAACTTTCTCCTCTCCAGCATGTTTCCGTGGAAGAAGCAAAGTGACAGCAACAAGGATTTAAACTCTGTGACCTGTAGGAAGCAGGGATAGGAGTTACTCAGCTTGGGAGGAGGCATCCTTGGAGAGAGTCAGATCCTTCTGGGACCCAGCAGAGAGAATGTGCCAATTCAGGAGTGCCAACCAGAGCTTGGAGAGGGGGAAATCTCAGTCAGGCTGCTGTGGTGGGGAAGGCCATCCCTGTTCCTTGCTTAAAGAGAGCTGCAAGTGCCTTACTCCAGGCCTCCAAAATCCTGTTGCTTCTGTTTCTCAAAGTAAAACTTCCAAGTGGCTCTTCACACAGTAGATGTGAGTTTATGAGAAATACCTCTCTCTAGCACATGGAATCTCTTAATGGGGAGGAAGATCTGTGCCTGGAGAGGAGCAACATCCAGGTGGAAAGCATACATTGGAGCAGGCATGGAATAGGGACAGCAAACCAAAGCACAATCTAGATCTTACCTTGGAGCAAGAATTCAAGAAGTCATCAGTGAAACTAATGTAGGACTTGAGCAGGTTGGCCTTGACACCACGGGGGGGCTCAATGGTCATCTTGGAGCCATTCTGGAGAATGGACACAGGGAAGTGGTTGCTTGGTAGACTGGTGAGCCAGAGGCGAAAGTCTGGATGCACCTGGAAGTCCAGAAGGCAGCAAGTGCTCAGAGAGTGCAGGCACAGCCCCTGCAGCTGCTCCTGCATTAACCCTCTGGTTCTACCAGGAACCTATGGGTGGGACTGGACTAGAGGTGAGCTCCTCACAGGGCTCCAGTCTCCTGCCTGTTATCCTCAGAGTGGCCACCTGCTCAGTAAAACATCTCACCTTGCTGGGGTCAATGCCCTCAATGAGTCTCTCCAGTGAGGGCATCCAGCTGGGGGCCAGGTGGCAGTTCTGGAAGAAGACCCAGTTGCCCTGTTCCATGGCACTGTTCAACATGGCTTCAGCACGGGGCCCCTGCAGAGGCAGAAAGGGAGAACTCAGAGACTCTGTCCCATGTCGGGCTGTGTCCTGCTGAGCTGGATAGGGAAGCAGCTCCCTGGTGTTGGGTGGAAGGACCACTGTCCAGAGCTACGGCCTGGCTTTGCCCCATGGCTCAGGTGGATTTTTGCTATTTGATGCCACAGCAAAGGTTTTTAACAGCTTTTACAAGCCTACAGTGAGGAAGGGTGGAGGGAATCGAAGAACTGCAGATGGATTTGAGAAGTTAGAGGACACTGTAGTGGGAGCGGTTGTGGCTCCCACCCCAAGGGGTAGAAGAAGAAGGCTGGTGAGTAAGAGTTCTGGGGAACGAGGATGTTTTCACAGTGCTGCATTTTACCTACTTGGAGTTTGGTGAGATTGCTGTGAATGCCAGGACACTGTTGTTCCAGGTATGCACTGACAGCTTACCTGTCCTTGGCCCAGGGAAATGACAGCCAGTTTTTGTGTGAACTTCATTTCTTCAGCAAACTTGTAGAGGTCAGCAGCGGGGTCAGTGCCCGGGGACAGCACGAACACCAGGGGGGTCAGGGCAGTGGTGTCCCTGAAGACGACTGAGAGGTCAGTGGTCTGCAACAGAGTTGGTCAGAGTAGAGGGGCCATAGTGGAACCGTGCAGTACCTCCTCAGCCTTCCTGGCCTCCAGCTCCCCTCCAATGCACCAGTGTCCTCTTGGGTGCCAAGGCCAGGAACACGTTCAGTGAGGATCATGTACAGTTCTCCTCCAGCCACGTTAGGGTCAGGGCATGAACCACTTTCCCATTTGTCATTCGAACTGTTGCCTTGCACTTCTGCAGTACCTGCTCCCTCCCAGTGTGGTTTAACTGGAGTGCATTAGAAAGGCTATCCCTTGTTTAAGACATAGGTATTTCACCAGCACTGGGGGGAACACTGTGGCTGCAGAGGGGCACAAACACCCTCACTGCAATTGGAAAATGCTGATGGCCCAGTTATCCCAAGCTCAAGGCCTCCTGCTCTACTCCTGTCCCCTCCAGCACCCTCTCTTGGCTGGTTACCTGCGGCTCAATGAAGCGCTGATCCAGGTTCAGCACCACAAAGTCCTGCATGGCGTTGGTGATCTTGTCTCCACGCAGACACCGCAGAACCAGCAGCTTCTGGAAGGCATCAAGTGCATCTTCCCACTTCCCGGGCAGAGCCTCTCTGCAAAACAATTAGGTGCATTTTTGGGGGGATGTGCCAGATCCCGCACTCCACAAGAAGTACCCAAGTTGCCTGAAGGCAGCCATTGGGGTTTCATAAGGGACAAGGACCTTCCAGTCCCTTGGCTTAGGTTGTTGTCTGTAGCTCTGAAACCATTAGCAAGCAAACAGAAACTGCATCCACTGGGGAAGCAGTAAGTGCTGCTGGGATAAGGCATTGTGCGGCTCTGCCTTGGGCAAGCAATGGTCACCCCTGAGGAGCCAAAGGCAGCGCCTCATCCTTTCCCTTGTGTGGCACTGCACTGGGAGCAGAGCTGGCACTGTGGATGTATCAGCTTCTCTTGCTCTCCCAGTGATGCCATGTGCAGTATAGCTAAGCTGACAAAGCTGGGGACACTTGCCTGTGAGGCTGCTGGCTGTCAAAAATGGCCCTGAACCCTTCAAGGTTGGCTACAAAATCGTTGTCGAAGTTAGAGAAATTCTTCAAGCTGCTCAAGGACAGGATGTCTCCCCATGCTCTCTCATTCAGCCAGGCTGGAGCTGGGTTGTCCTTCATCTCCTTTATAGCCCCCCCTGACAGCAGGTACCGCCACTCATCCTGGGAACAGGATATGATTTGGTCATGGATAATAGCCTACCCACCTGAGCCCAAGGCACATGGTGCCATATCCAATTAAAATCCTGTAGTATCTTTCTGGCTGCTCTCCTGCCAGGTGTGTATGTCAAGGAGTAAGTGAGGTGGAGGGTCTGGTGAGATCAACATAGTGACTGCTCAGCTGCCACTCTCTGCTAACCCCCGCCTGCTCCCTCTGAACTCATTAACTTTTGCAGCAGTCTGGCAGCAAACTGGCAAAAGCTGCAGGTGATTCAGGCTAGGCAGCTCTGCATGTAGACACAGACAACAGCTTGGGAGCTGAATAAAGACAGAGGCCCTGTGTTTGCCCACCAGGCTGCCAAGCCTGTCCCCAACCCCAAGGGAACAAGGCTTCTTTTCCACCCAGCACACTATTCTAGGGGCTGATCAGGCTGTGCTTGAGCTGCCCTGATGGGATCCCATCAAGGACTAAGGTGACTTGCTCACCATATTGATCCGCCCCTCATTCATCAGAATCCGGACGCTGACCAGGAAGGCAAACATGAGCTTGTGCTTCTCAAAGAGGCTGCGGCACACATTGCAGTAGAGACTGAAGGTGATGTAGTTGTTGATGTTCTCCACCCGCTCTGCCAGCACATCTGAAAAACAGGCAACAACCGGACAAGGGTGGTGGGTGTCACGGGGGATGTGGAGAGTGCTCTCCACGTCAGCTCTGGGTTCCTGGTTGCAGAGGCACACCCACACTCTGCCTGGGAAGGACAGATGCTGCTCTCACACACAGAGCTGGCGCAGATGTGGGGTGAGCGAGAGGGTAGGAAGGGGCTGTTCTGGGCAGGCACCTGCTTTCTCAGAGTTACGGATCCCCAAGAGGAAGATGTTGAGGAACCACTCAAGTGAATACTGGTACATGGGGTCCACGTTGGACAGGTCTGAGACACAGAAGTAGAGGATCTGCGAGCGGACAGCCACAGGCACATACTCCATGCGGGTGATGTTGATGTCCTTCTCTGTCTGCTCTGCCACTGCAACCTTGGCCTGGAGGACAGAAGCCATGTCATGGTTAGTGGAGTGCTGGCAGGGGATGCACAGCTTCCAGGGGAGAGCACTTTTCACCTCTGACCTGGATCTCTCCTGCCTTCAGCTTGGATGCCTCCAACACTTTGATCAGCTCCAAGTCATCTACAGGGTTTCCTTCAGAAGTGCTGAGGCGATACAGGATCTGGTCTTCTATGTCCTTCAGTTCCTGACGCATCTGGGCATTGCTAACAATTAGCTGGTTTCTATCCTCTTCTAAGTCAGGCCGCTCTGCAGCCACCACTTCTCCCAAAAGTTGGTCTTCCAAGCCACTACAACAAAAGCCATGGAAGTGAGGGTGGCAAGTGAGGTGGCAACAGGCCCAAGGGTCTGAGGATGGCAAGCAATGAGGCTGAGCAGCATGGGCAACTAATGAGGTAAAAGCAGGTACCTGGGTGAGAGGGTGAAATTGATGAGGGTGAGCTTTGTGGAGACCTCAGGGCTGTAGTGAGGGTTGGGCAGTTTGGTGGTGATGTACATCTTGAAATCATCATGGTAGGGGATCACTGCATCACCCAGCTTCATCACTGTGCTGCCTTGCTGTTTGAAGGTCTGTACCAGAGAAGGACATATACAGGAAGGCTGGGATGGTTACCTCTTGTGAGCGAAGGCATCCTGCTGTGCCCTGGGCTCTGCAGTGAGGACAGTCTGAAGGCTCACAGGACAGAGGAGCTCTAGGCTGCCCTGCAGAACTAAAGGCCTGACCCTGAATACAGCAGTTGTATTTCATGGCCCTGCCACCCAGGCAAAGATACCTGCTGGCAGAAAACCAGCATGTGCAGGAGGCTGTCAGTATGCTGGAGCCCTGGCCAAGGCAGGGGGACTCATCCATATGAGTTCTGCCTGTCCAGGGACCTAGAAAAGCACCACACCCCATGACACCCTTGCCAGAAGGCCCCTTACAGCTCAGCCAGGTAACCACTGCCCTTCTTGCCAAGGTGAGACATAGGACCTCTTTCAGCAGGACAGGCTCAAGGACTGGATCCAGCTCCTCGCCGACATTCTCCAGCAGGAAGGGCTTCCCAAAGCTAATGGTGTTTTCCAGAGTGGAGAGGAAGTCCCGGTCACTCAGCTTGCCCACCTCCAGACTGTTTTCCCTCTCCTGAAAGGCAGCAGGGAAGGGCAAGGTTCCTGTGGTGTCCTGCCACCTTCACATCCAGCTCTGGTGCACAGTACACCTCCCACTGGACTGATTTAACTCCCTGGGGCAGCAGAAATAGTATCTTTTCATGCTCCACTAGACTTTGGCTATTTTGGCAAGTTTATCCCACATCAGCAAGCACCAGAGACAGCTCAATGAGGCAGCAGAAAAGGTGGCAAACGGGGACAACCGCCTTCACAGAGCCATACCTCTCTGCAGCCCCACACTGCTAAGTCAGGGCAGAACCTGCAAAGTGAGAGCAGGTGGGTGGGAAAAGCCCTCAGGGAGCAAAATGGGAGCAGCTGCTTGAGCCTCCTCCCTGACTCTTCAAAAGGGCAGTAAGTGCCTCTGGAGAAAAGGTGGTGGTCAGTGTTTCCAGAGCTTTGGCAGCAGGGACTGTGCCCACTAGCCAGGTAATGCAACTCTGATCCCCTCTGTCCTGTTATGGGAGATGCTGGTGTTGTTTTGTGTGGTGAAAGATGTAAGGCTCCCAGAATGCTAGTGGAGAGCCAGAGTGGGAATCTGATGCCTCACTTGCTTACATCGGGGCTCCTCCTGCCCTGTGCTGCTTTCCCCAGAAGGGAAATCCACATGGGAGGAATGTGGATGTGGAGCCTGCCTGGTGCTGGGATAGTGTGGGGTTCTGCAGCTCTAGAGCCCAAAACCTGAGGTTGCTCTGCATAGCTCCTGACAGAAAGCTGTTTCCCCTATCCTGGCAGACTTGGCTTTCTTCCCCACAGCTCTTACCAGATTCTTGATCCACTTGTTTGCTTGTCCCTGTGGGTCTATGTAGTGAGTCCAGCGTAGGGAGAATCGAGTTATTACCCCATTCTCCACAGACAGGGCATCATTGGGTAAACCAGAAATCTAACAGGGTAGAAAAAGTTGTTGGGACACCTGGTAGCACACTTAGGTAACCAGAGAGAGCCCTTGCTGCCCTGGCCCCTGAGTGTTCCCAGTGGGTGGACATAGGATGGTGATAAAGGTACCTTTGCCAGCAGCTTAACCCAGAGCAGCAACTGAGCCCTGGGATGGTGCTGTGCTGTGGGGTCAGGCTTGGGCACGCTATGGCCAGAGCTTGGCTCTAGGCCTGGAGTTTGTAAAGGACAAGCCTTACAGGTCAAGGCTGATGCCCTCATTGCTGCTACCCAGGCCTGGTAGCAATTCCAGCTCTCTAGTGTGGAGGTGTTTGATCAGCTGCTTGGTTTGGGGGCTGCCCATTGGTGCAGGTGATCCTAGTGAGTGGTAAGCTGAGTGTTTTAGTCTTTCCCCAAGACTGCTTCTTCCTCAAGTATTGTTTGGTTTGGGGTTTTTTTGCAACTTGCCTGCCAGGAGCGGATTTCCACAGGGTCTCCAAGGGTGCTGATGAGGCTTGCCTCCTTGCAGTGAGGAATGTTGTTTTCAGACAGCTCCCTCATCCACTCCTCAGACAGTGCTGCACGGTAGTCTGCCTGCCACAAGAAACACCATCATAGCCTTTCTTTAAGTTACAGCTGGTCTGTTGTGAGCATCTAAACCTTCCTGTTCTCATTCAAACATGCCCTGTGCAGCCTCTGGCACGTGTGGAGAGAGATCCTGGAGGGATCTTGCACCCTTGTGTCCTATTCCTTTCTCCCTGACAGGACAGCAGAGCTGCAAACCGAGTGCCTCACAGGGAACATTGCACACTTACTGTGAAAGGGCCCAGGTAGGCCACAAAGCCAGCAGCAACCAGCACATCCCCAGAGCTGTTGTTGATCTTGTCATCCAGGCTCTCCACAGTGTCCTGCCAGCGCACCTTCTCATCAGCCAGGCTGTTGATGAGCTGTGGGATAAGTTAACACACGTGAGAGCTGCTGTGTGGTCTAACCTTGTGTCCTGGACCTGCTGCTCTCTGGGTAATGCTGTAGGTGACTTTGGTAACCAGAGGTTGGGGTGGCCCCTGACATATTCTGAATTCTGTTCCTGGCTTTGAGCACTTAATCCTGGGATTACTGGGCTGGTCTCAGCTGTCCTGGAGATCCATTGCTAGCTGAAGATGCTGTGCACAGGAGGACAGCAGCTTTTCACATCAGTGCCTGGCTAGCTTAGCTTTCCAGCTGTGTTGAACTGCTGAGATCAGGCCAGGCAGCTTCAGCCTAGCATTGTCATGAGCTGCAGGCACATGGATATTTTCACTACTGTGCTGCTTGATCTGAAGATGGGTTGTTCCACATAAGCAGGCAGAACCCAGCTCTGTCCCTTACCACATCAGCACGGGCCAATCTCTGCAGACACTGCTCACACTTCATCTCCAGCTCCTCCTTATTGGCTTTGCAGGCCTCATACTTGGCTTGCAGCATGGCAATGCCATCCTCAACCTCTTGCAGGCGTTTCTTAGCTTCGTCAAGGACCAGCTGAGTGGCACGCAGGTCCTCCTCTGCCTCCCGAAATGCTTGCTGGGGAGATGCACAAGGAAACAGTGGGTATGTTGGGCATGTGGTCAGGCTCTTCCCCCAAAACCCAGAGACCCTGGAGTAAGAGTTGGTTTTCCATAAAAGTGCCAGCTCGTAAGTGCTAGCTACTGCTATCTCAGTATCTCAGTCAATCCAATCCCTGGATGACAAAGACATGTCCTGACCTGCAGAATGTGGTGATTCCCAGCATCTCCTGGAGGAGGAAGCTGCTAGTACTGTTTTCCTGAACACCCAGAGCAACTGGGTCACACAGTCTCTTACCCGCTTGGGCTCCACGACCTTGGCCACAAAGTGGTACTTGTGCATGGCACGCACCCACTGACAGATGGAGGTACAGGCTTTGGAGACCTTGGCAATGGCAGCTGGCTGAAACTCCTCATTGTCAATGTAGGGCTGGATAGCCTTGATCACAGTGTCTGGAATATTGTCCTGCAAAGAATGGTGGGAGAGAAAGAGACATTCCTCAGTCATATCTCTAGCATGCTCATCACTGAACTCCTAAGGGTTTCCCCCAGAGGCAGCAGCACCCCAGGACCTGACAGAGTCGTTAGGGCATCACACTGGAGCAAGAGGAATTGCTGCATGTTGAGGTCTGGGAGCCACAACTGTGCGATTGGGTAAATCCCTTACCATGCCACCTCCATCCAGCTCCTCCACGTGAAAGAACAGGGGGACAGATGGGAAGATCTGTGTGTTCAGGTCCCATTGCCCAAGGCAATGAAGTGCACCCAACTGACATGAGGACTTCCAGGCCAAATACAGCCTCATCCTCAGTGCTGCTGAAGGCTGTTGCCCACAAGGAGCTCAACTTGTTACTGCTGTGAGAAGGATAGTTGTGAGGCAATACCTGATCCTAATCACAGCTTCCTTCTGCCACTACTTACCTTATCATAATCATACAGGCTGTTCAGGAACTGCACTGGGTCCTGGAGAAGGGCCCGGCCTGGCTCCCAGTAATCATCCACCTTGGTGCCTATCTTTTCTCCTGCCACCTTTTTGGGCTTTTTCCCATGCATAATGCAGACAGCTTCAATCACAATCTTCACACCTGGGGGAGGCCGCTGTAGGGCTCGTACCTGAAAAACCCAAATGGAAACAGCAGGTTAACTTGGTTCTTTGGGAGATGGGACGGTCATCCTCCCTCAGCTGGACCAGAGGTAGGACACTGAGAGGATGCAATACACAGGCAGGAAGGACAGAGGTATTTGAAGGAAAAGCTGGTTATCAGAAAGGGCATGGAGCAAACTAAATGTAGGCTGAAAAAGCCTGCCCAGATACTCTGATAGTTGTGTCCCTATGGGCTGAAAATATCTTAGCAAAGGGGCTAAATCTTTATGGTTCCAGGGCTGTATGGAAGAGAGACACAGACAGGCTTTCTTCCTTGTTTTATGGGCTCTCATTTGCCTTGTACCCCACCACAGCAATGCCACACCTCATGAGCTATTTTCAGCACTTGTGGAAGGACTGGTTGAGTTTCTCCTCATGCAGGCACCTAGGAGTGCTGCTGCAGCACCCTTGAGATGGCTGTGGGTGCCAGGACCTCTGAGGATGACTTCTGCTTTTTCCCTTCTAGTGCTGACCATCCTTGCCATGTTCAGCTTGAGATATTCCCAGGACTTCCCACGGGACACTGTCAACGGAGCAGCAGTCTTTATGGCAACACTGAGGCTGATCTACCCCCACGCAGACACCCTCTGTGAGAAGGACTTTGAGTGGCTCTTTGACTGCCCTGAAGCAAGGCAGTTCTCTGAGTGGTTCTGCAGCACGGTGGGTGAGGAGAATGTGCTGAGCCCAGCCGAGGTGGAGGCTTTTGAGGCCCTGCTGGCTGCAGGCAAACCCATCTTGGAAGGCGATGCCCTGGAGGAGGCCCTGCAGATGTGCTGCCAGGTCCCACGGCTGCCGAGCATGGTAGTGGATGAGGGGCCATCTCAAGAGGCCCTACAGCAGGAGCTTCAGGAGCTGAAGGACTATCATGACCATCAGCTCTGGAGGTACAGGAAGCTGCTGGCTTGGACGGACAAGTTACAGCAGAAGCAGAAGCATTTGGAGGAGGAGGAGAGAGTGGTGCATCAGGAATTGAGGATGGCTCATATGGACCTGAAAGTGAAGATCTTCAAAACCAAAGCTCTCTTGAGCCAGGTCAGCAAGGCTGCAAAGCAGGTGTCAGAGTGTCATGGGAACACGGGGATGGGCCAGCTGCCAACACTGCTGTGCCAGGTAGATCTTGGCCCTTACCTGGAGCAAGAACAACAAGCTGCTGATGCATTTGAGAGGTTCATCCAGCAGATCCTACCAGAGAGTCTCCAGGCTCCAGATGCTTGGGAAGCAAGTGCACAGGGAGAGAGGAGCCTGCAGGAAAGGCTGGAGGCTGAGACACAGATGGACTCCTACTGTGAAATTCCAGAAGACAGAAGAGGAGCTCCTTATCAAGAATGCACAAAGACACCATGGGGGGTGGCACCAGCAAACTGGGGAATATTGGTCCAAGGCTCAAAGGCAGAGCTGCTAGTGGAGGGGGGGAATGAGAGAGAGGTGTTGAGCATGGAGCATGAGGAGGACAGAGATGGCAGGCAGATGGACACCAAGAAAACATCAACGCCAAAAAACCTTGGGACTGATGAAGCTGAGCTACTGGAGGACCAAGAGAGCTACTGGAAGGAGCTGGGCCGAATAAAAACAGCATATATCTGTGCCCGTAGGGAGGTTATAGTCACAGCAGCAAAAGTGGAAGGTGCCCGTGCTGCACTGGAATGGGCCCAGAGGACTCTGGAAGCTCGTGAAGATAACCAGGTAGGGCAGTGCCCCCATTCCTTCACCATCCTTAATGGCAGGGTCTGCCTGTGGTACAGGCAGTCCTTCCTGCTGACCACTGGAGCACAGCTGACACGTTGGGAGGGGGTGGCAGAGCCAGGCAGTGCAGTGTCACCAGCCTGTCTTGTGTCCCCTTGCACAGCAGGCAGTCGAGGCCGAGCTCCAGAGGCAGCTTCATGCCCTGTGTTACGACATCACACATACTCTGACCCACCAGCTGCCACCCCTGCTGAAGGCAGAGGCCTGCCGCTTTTGCCTGCCTGTCCTGCATGAGCACTTCAGCCTGGAAGCTGCCCGCCTCCAGAACACTGCCAGCAGGCAGGAGGAGGCAGCTGCATGGCTGTTGAGCCAGCAGAGCCGCCTGGATCTGCTGGAGCTCCAGCTGAAATGGGAGAGAAAGGAGCTGGAACAGAAGGCTGCTTGGCTGAAGAAGATTGAAACCATCACGAGGGAATCCCAGACCAAGCTGCAGAAGCAGCAGAACTACTTCAGAGACGCCAGGTGCTCCCAGAAGGGTCATCCACGCAAATGGATAGACCCCAAAGACCACACTGCTGTACGGTAAGGACCTGGGGCGTCTGAGCATGAAGAACAAATTAGATCATGGGGCAGTGACATGGGAATTGCTGAGCCAGGCAGCAGACCCAAGCTACCACATAGACTAGCAGCGTTCTGCCAGGGAAGAGCCGCTGTGACTCCATGGTGTTGTGAAATTCCCCAGATCTACTTCTTTCTGTCTGGCTTGGACTGATGAAGCAAAGTATGGGCTTGGAGAATGAAATGAGTACAAAGAACTGAAGTTCTTCTAGAATGTCAAGGTAGAGAGTGTAGAGGCAAATCTTTAGCCATGGAAAAGGAGAGCTGGGCCACAAGGAAGCACAAGGTACTTAGAGCAAGACCTTTCTCTGGCTAGGCATCTTGTATTGACTGGGTCTCCTCAGTCTTCCCTACGTAGTTCTGGAGTAGCTGGTGTTGGTGTCTGCTAAAAAGAAGTCACAGACTGGCTCTTAAGCCAGCCTGGTCTGTTATGGTGCTCTATCCAGAGGTCCATGACGTGGGATGCTCACCAGCAGTGGCTGTCTTCTCATTGCTGACCCACATCTGCTTGCACCCCAGTCTCACAGTGCACAATGACCTCAGAGCCCTGTTCTTCCTCAGCACTGATGCTGTACTCACAGCTCTGGCTGTCCCCTCTCACAGGCTCTGGGACATGCTGATTGGCAAAGATCAGGAGAAGCAGTCCTTTCGCAGCTATGAGGCCCTGGCAGTCAAGTGCTCCCAGCTGGTTCAGGAAAAGAGGGCACTGGAAGCCCAGCTGGAAGCTCCTATGCCCCAGGTGTCTGCCCTGGAGTCCTCCATCGAGGTGCTCTACCACCAACTGTACAACAGCTCCAACCAGCTGCAGCTCTCCTCGCCGGTAAGGAAGCACTCCTGCTCCCCTGGGCTTTGCGGTGTGGCAACAGGTGAGCACAGGAAGGCCTCTGCCTTTCTCCCAGGGGGGAGAGGGGAGACTTTGCTGCCTCTTAGCCACAGAGGGAGGGGAAGTTGGCCTGATCCTTGCCTTGTGCCAAAAACCATCCAGTGAAGCAGTGGCTGGCTATGGGACAAAGGTGATTCTCACTGCCTCACATGTGCTTTTCAGTGTTGAGACTGGGGTGCCTTAACCAAGGTGTCCCAGTAAGCCACCTCTACTCCTTGGACTGGGAGGGTTTGGAGGCCAGAGCTGGGTGGGTAGTTTGTTTCTGGGGGGCTGAGCTGTCCCACAGGTATCAGGAAAATCCCATTATTTCTCCATGTTCACATGAGCTTGGGCTCTGTCCCTTAGGAGATCACTGAGCTGATGCAGCAATTGACCATCATGCAGGATGACCTTTATCAAAAGCTGACAGACCTCCTGAGTGACTTGGAGGTCAAGCGCAAGTCTCTGGAGAACCCCATCCTGCAGACAGAGCGCAACCTTTATGTGTATTTTTACTGCGATGAGGATCGGCTGAGAGAGGTGGTGGAGGAGCTGGAGAAGCAGGCATCAGCTCCCTCCAAGGGACCTGTGAGGGAGCTGCCCTATGGAAAGGAGTAGGTCAAAGGGATCCTTGCTCCCTGCTATGGCAGTGGTGTCCTCTTTTGGTTGGGCTGGGTCCTTAATTCTGGACTGGGAGAGAACTCTGGTGGTCCCTGCTCCAGTGACAGGTTACTTGGGTCATAACTGGGCAGCTGGGTTTAAAAGAAATTGGGAGCTCATTCCTTAACTACAGAGTTTCAGGGGGCTGGTTTAGATGATGTGTAAGAAATTGATGCATCTTGTGGCACTGGATGCCTTGGATAGACAAGGCACTTCTCATACCAACTCTACAAGAGGATGGGTGCTGGGGGCAAGTGGACCAACACTGTGTCTTTCCCCACTTTCTGGGGAAAGGAGTTTTGTATGTGTTTGGGAGAATAAAAAGGTCTGTTACTCACAGCTGCAGAGCAATAAGCCTGTCCCTGTGTGGTGAAATCTGTACTTATTGAGTGTGCTCTCTTGGCTATGGGTTGTGATGCTTGCAGGCTCAGAATCACCCTTCTTTCTCTCACTAGCCTATTTCAAGCCTTAAATTCAGGCTGCTGCCTCTTTTCTGCCTGTATTGGATCCCTTTTCAAAGAGCTGGCAGGTTCAGTGTGCTGCCAGCTCTGTCCCTGTGCTGCACAGTCAGTACTTGGGGCTGCTTGGTGGTACCTGCTGCTTCCCTGCATGGACAGACACATGGGGTGAGCCCTCCTCCACAGTCTCTCCAGAACATGCTGGGAACACCCAGGAGCCACTGACTGCCTTTCTGCTCTTCAGTTTGCATCTGAAGGAGTGAAGGTGACAAGCTGCAGGGGCAGCTGCCCAGAGTGAGCCAAGGGGGATGGATGGAGGAAAAGGCTGGGGATGTTGCAAGCCTATTGAAAGGGAATGTCTGCAAAAGGAGAGGCTGTTCTTGACCAGACCCAGCTCTGCCACCCTCTCTCTCTTGACACAGTTACCTCTGTAACATCATTTCTGTTCAGGTTCTTCAGGCTGGCAAGGGCAGCATCCAGGGCTGGAAGGGCTTCAGCCAAGTCCTTCTGAGCATCATCTGCAATGGCTTGGGCTGCCTGAGCTTTCTCATTGGCCTTTGTCTCCTCAGCCTGCACAGCACTTCTTGTCTCTTCAGCCACAGCTGTGTCTACCTGCAACACCAGAGATAATCTCAGAAGCATAGCTTGGCTTGGCACTGCTAGGAAAGGATCCTGGCAGCTTGTGTCTTCTTCCAGCAGACCTCAGGGACCTAACTGCTGCAGAGGATGCCCTTTCCTGCACTATACTGAGAGAAGGTTTTTGTCCACCTGTATGAACTATCCACAAGCTCCAGCTCTGGCTGTGCCTGGAATTGTGTTAATCTTGCAGGAATTAGCTGTTCTACCCATTTTCCTGTTGGCACAAGTAGAGGATGGATAGGGGTGCAAATTTGCAGGGAGATGGAAGAATAAGAAGAAGCTTAGGGGTTTGTTTCTAAAACTGACACTTCTGCCTGTCCCTAGGGTTAAAACACTACCAGGAGGCATAAAAGAAATGTGGAATATAGCCAAGTTTTATCTCCTGTGTGGGAATTTAGGAGATTGCAGACTCCTTCCCCTTTGCATGCAGAGCTGCATGATGTTAGTGTCCCTGTTAACTCTGTCCCAGTGTGGCCATCCCACAGTAGGAAAAGGGCAGGGAGGAACACAAGGAGAGAAGACAATGACAGCCAACACAGAACAGTTCCCTCTTCTGAAGTGGCATGAGTGACTGTGTAATGATCCCTGAGGTCTGGGCTTGTGGGGCAGGCTGCATCTAGATCAGTTCCCTGGGGATGGGATTGTGGGGCAATGATCCTGCTCAACAACAGTCTGGCTTAGAGCTGCTCAGGCCACCTGAGGATTGTGCTAGTGTTGCTAAACTGTGTTTTCAAGGGCCTGGGAGCTGGGAGCTCATCTGGCTGACTCCTGTGCAGTGGTTTCAGACAGGGGCATGGGAGCCATTGCTTCTGCAACAACTGGTGCTCACCAGCAGCAGAGCAGGACCCCAGCAGGAGCCTGCTGTCAGAGCAGCTCTGCACAAGTATCTGCCATGCCAATGTGAGGTATTTTTACCTCTGATCAAGAAGGATTTTGCACAATCCCTGCCAGGCCCCCCCAGCCTGTGTTCAGTCCAGTCTGAGCAGTCAGAGTTAGAAAGGGCAGGGCTGCCCAGCAGCAGTACCTTCAGCTGTTCTATGGTTGCCTCGGTGTCCTTGGCTGCCTGTGCCAGGAGAGGGCGGGAGGACTCCAGCTCCTCCTGCATCTTCGCTACATCCTCTGCTGTTCGCAGGAGCTGTGGGAGCAAAGCAGAGTGAGAGCAGGGGCAGCAGCCATGGAAAGCCCTAGGAAAGGGCTGTGCTGCCCTGGAGGGTGCTCCCTGCCCAGTATTGGACTGTGCAAAGCAGTTCTTGCCCTGGTCCCTGCTTAAGCAACAATCTGACACTGTGGCGTGCTCATAAACAGTAGTGCCTAACAGTGCCTGCACATGTTGGGCATCACTTCATAAGCTCATGGCAATCAGGCAGCAGAACAATGTTTCTGTTAGAGGACTTTAAATTACAAGATTAATAAGGAATATCCTGAGAGATGAGCTACACAGAGGTGTATGGTCCCCAAAGACTGGGGATCACTATTTTTTTAGAGCTGTCATAGACTCAGACCTTCAGAATGACTGGCCCTGGCAGAAGGCATAGCTCTCACTTGCTTTAGCCTGAGTTTTTTCCTGTTACACAGGACATGTGTAGGACACCTCACTGCATCTCTGCAGCTACAAATACACTTTTCAGAGTGGGTAGTGGGTGGCCCCAAAGCTCTCCTGGGTGTGAGGGACAAACCTTATCCAGGCCACCTTGCATCCTGTTCTTGGCCATCTTCAGTTCCTGTTGCTTCTTTCCAATGAGGGAAGTGAAGATGCTGAGGAACTCCAGGTAGCTTTTGGGAGTAATATAATTGTGTCTGCCCAGTTCTGCTAGGAACAGCTGGCACTTCTTTGCCACACTCTGGTGGATTGCTACACATACTTGAATCTAAAAGGAGAAAGGAAAGAAACAATCTGATTCGGTACTGAACATGTGAAAGGCAAAGCTATGCAATGCCCAGAGAGAGTAAAAGGGGCTTACGAAGAGCCAAACTATACAGTCTACTATACAGTCAGAGCAGATCTTATATCAGCATGTGGGCTTCAGTGCCACAGAGGGGTCCACAAGTGGCCAAGCCTGTTTCAAGGCATACAAAAGCTATGCAGTTCTGCATTTGAATGACCCTGCCATGGAACATTTCTGTTGCAGGGTAGGACACTTCTGAAGGTGTGCCCAGCATCCATTATCTTGATGTGTCCAGAGACACTGCACACATGGGGGAGCAGAGTATTCTCGAGTGTGGCACCTACCATCCCGTTGATATCTTCATTACCGCTACCAAGAAGTGGGATTTCATTCAGGAAGGACAAGGCAACGCTCTGCAGGGCTTCAGCAGGCCACTCATTGAACCAGTCAATGGTACAGCAGTTCACAAGTGAGGGGAACTGCCTCAAGCGTGCGCGGAACACCTCTCCGATTGGGCTGAGGGCAAGGCATGCAGAGAACATGTGTTACAGTTGGCTCTAAATGGAAGGACAAATAGCTTTCCTTCTAGAGAACCACCCTGAAGCCTTGCAGAATAAGAGGGACAGGAATACACCCAAAGAAGGAGGGAAAAGGGGATGGAAAGTTCAGACATGCCCAAAGGTGCATGTCTGAGCTCATTCCTTGGCAGTCCTTGGAATATTCTGGAAGTATTAAGATGGTAGTAGGGTGATGTTTTATGGGTCCCTCCCTAGGGAGAACACTTAAGGGATAAGAAATAAATGTGCTCTGATGTTTATTTCAAACAGGTGGGTGCAGAGATCACATCACCAAACCAGAATCATGGTCCTGATTTTTCTACTTGTTCTTGCACTGAGAATTCCCTGTACCTTCTGGTATCCCTCCTGCAAGGGAGCAAGCTGCTTATGGACTATGCACTGGATTAATGAATAAACATGGTGCAACTGAGCCCCAAATTCAAGCAAGACATGCCTGTAAGAAATGGCTCAATGGTGCATGAAAGAAGAGGTACCTTGTATTTAATCTGAATCACACATAATCATACACTGGAAAATTTCAAACTTCATCTTGAGACCACCAAAAGAAAGTATCTAATCCTAGGGGAAGGTGCTATGCAAACCATATTCCTATTGTTCCTCCTCCTCCAAAGTCTGGGGCTTGGAAGTAAAGATCCCATTACACAGTGATGCAAAGCAAAGGATATGGAGGGAATAATTAACATCAAAAGCACGGAGTCCTAAGCCTGAAGTATACCTCATGCACAGGACCATGTGGATATTGCTGCGAACCCGTGCTGTGTATGCAGCCATCAAGTTGGCCTTGGTGGGCTGCTGCCCTAGATCTCGAACAATAGGCTTCATAGCTGTCATGATCTGGTCTTCGTCCTCAGGATTGTAAATGTTGGGAATGTCACCAGAGTTCAGCAGGTTGTTGATATCTTCGAGGAAGGATTCACTTTTAATCTAAGTAGATGATAGGTAAAAAAAAAGCAGTTTCTTAAGTCAGAAGACAGTCATGTCTCACATGCCATGGAGATAATTTCTGCATAAATACAGTTCTCACCCTCTGTTGTAAGAAACCATTTCTGTGATCACTTGGCTCCAGAAAGGCACACCCTGATTCTTGTCCAGCACTTCCAATTTAACAGCCATGTTCAGGGGTGGGGAGGTGTGTCTGAGAACAAACCTCCTCCTGCCCATTCCCTGTCTCCTTACAGACAAATTGTGCTCGGGCTCTTGCTCCCTGCCTCTGCAGTCAGACCACAGACACCTGGTTGCTCCAGGTCTTTGCTCCTCCAGCACAGAACAGTTCATCATTAAAAAAAAGCTTATCAATGTGAGAGACAGAGTAATTGTAGGGATGTGTCACAGTCTGTGGGACGATCTCCCTCCAGCGCTACACTCACCTCTCCACCTTTGCTAAATCAGAAATACACAGCATCCATCTCCTTGACTAAATGCACCCCCTGGGCCCCTTTGCTCCCACATATGCTTCTCACTGCAGGGAAAAGGCTGCAAGAACAAGTAGCATTTGACTGATGCTCATCTCACTGCTTAGGGCTCTGCCACAAGGGAATGGTTCCTATGATAATGAAGGCAGTACAAAAGCCCATGGGGAACATAACTGTGATTCCAGAAGTGGAAATTGGCCTAGTCATTAGCAAGTTACAGTTTACAGTTACAAGCCAACATTACCCTGTGGAACCGGCACACATAAGGTCCTAAATCTACTCTGTCTTTGAAAAGAAAAAGAATCATTTTACTTAGGACTTCTAAATTCAGTGGCCAACATAGTGCTTAGCTTCAGCCAGCTCGGTCTAAAATCTATGTACCCACCAAACCCTTGGATGGAGCTGAAAGAAGCTTCCTTGAGCAAGAGATGAATCCATCCAGTCACACACAGCTTTACGACCCTCTACCAATAAATGCATCACCTCTAGTTTCCCTGGGGCTCTTTTATAAGATGGTAAACGTAGGCTACTGAAGAAATATAAGGTGTGTCTGGTTTGTGTCAAGCTCCTTGATATCCCATAGGGGAATTTATTGAGCTTCGTGATGTGTTTCTGACTCCTTTTGAGATGGAATCCACCATGCTAATACTCCTGTACCTGTGTGTCTACAAATAGGAACGTCTTGGGTAGACTTTGAAGGCCTGCCTTCATCATGATCGTCCTCACATCTTCTCGCCATTCAGCAATGCCATAATTTTTGGACAGTTCAATCTGGAAACATTCATATTCTGCCCTAAAGGAAAAAGCAGCCTGTGGAGTTACATCAAATTTAAATATCCTCTTCTGTCAATTCCCAGTATGTGTTGTGTACTCAGGGGGAAAGGGCTCAAGCAAGTTATTTTCCTACAATGAGTCCCGAGCACTCGCTTGTCCTCGTGCACCAAGGACAGCCACCAGCCCAGGAGCAGGTTTTACACATAGCAGAGTTACTTGAGTTTGCTAGAAACCGAGTGCAGATGTGCATGTTAACTGAGTCCTAGCTCTTGACTCATTAGAGGAGTCAGCAGCCAGAAAAACATGTAACTGGCAATGGGAAGGGCAGAAACAGAGATTCTCTGAAGGCAGCCCCAATGGAGCTGTTCCACATTACATGCCTAGGTGGGAGGGCATTACTTACATGTGAGATGCCAGTCTGGTGAGAGACTGTCTCCCACTTCCCCCAACACCCAGGAGAAGAGCATTCCCCGGAGCCTGCCGCAGAATCCGGCTGATTCGGCAGATGTGCTGTATTGCATCCATGAAAAGCACAAGCTTCAGCTCTGGGGTGTTGCTTTGATTGTACTCCTCCAGGTATTCTTCAATCACAAGCTTCATCTGTGGATAGAAATACTCAGTTGTGGCTACCAGATAAAACTGGGTGGGGGGAGGTTATTGTCTGCTGGCAGAGCCTGGACTAGGGGAGGGCACAGCCTAGTGCTCAACAGAGTCTGGGAGCCGCTCTCCTCCATGGTCCTCTAAAGAAGTGCCATTGGATGGGCTGAATTTAGTTAGTGGTAGTGGCAGCAGCTGTTCAATGGTGACCTTAAACTAACTCAGGCCAGTGACTAAGGTCTGCTGCTCCCAACAGTTCTGTTTGCCTGAAGAAACAGCAGGGTGCAGTTCAAAATAAAAGAGCTTATGGCTGCCTAATCCATGCTGCTCCAGGGCCTCCCTCTGGGTTAGTTTCCTTGCTCTATAGCTGACCACTGCCTGCTGCTGAATCCTGTGGTTAGGATCCTGGCTGGAAAGCACAGGTGCTGGGGAAGGAAACAACACTGGCTGCAGATGGGTAGAGGAGCAATACTCCCCTCCCAGTCCAGCCATCACATGGAATAGCTGCAGGAGCAGTTTCTCCTGCACTTCCCAGGGCTCTCTTCAACAGTACCCTCAGGCCAGAGAAGGAGATGAAGCATGAAGACACCAGGGATTTGATCCTACCCCCTCAGCAATCTCACTGTGAAGCTGGGAAAGCAACACCAGCTGGAATTCATACAGTGCTGAGATCCCTGCCTAGACACCAAAGTCCTGTGTGCATCAGTGGGGATTGTGCAGCTGCCTCTAAGTCTGGCTGGCTCAGCTGTGCTCACCTCAGTGGGGGACGGGCCTACCTACTTTGCAAAAGGGAATGGAAAGTTCAGTTAATTACCAGTCCTTGTCACACAGCTATCACAAGAGGAGAAACGACAGAATAATCATCTGTTTCTGATAATGAGTGCAAAACGCACCACTCATTGCCTTTGCTTAATTACCACTACCCAAGTACTCCCAGTATCTTCTCCAACAGGGAGTCTGGTACTAACATTAATTACTTGTAAAGGTCAATTGTGGAGTCTTTAATGGCAAAAGTAGTATTGTTTGGGGGTAATGTGCCATTTCTTTCCAGCAAATTTCACTTTTCAGTCCCAAGTGTGGCTCATTTGGGAGATTTGGCATAGCAGGCTGCCTCCAGGACTGCAATGCAGAGACAGCTTGTTCCACCTAAACTGCCCATCACAACAAATACAGCACTATCCACACATGGGGTAGGATTTCACAGGAGACCCCTGGGAGGGTTTCTGGTTTCAGGCACCTCCAATTAAAGCACCCCTATTGTTACTATTACTGCTTTCCTTTGTTTACATAAGACCGGGAAGATGTGAACGTAGTTCTCAACATGATTCCTGGTGTCCTTACCTTATCCTGGCTGTTAATTGCTTGGTATACTTTGACATTGGCACCTGGTTCCATGAAGTCTCCAAACAGAACTGGCTGGAAGGGAATGACCTCCTCAAAAGTGGTGTCAAACTCCTCTATCTTCTCCTTCATTAGGCTGTCAAACCAAGTCCGGTCCTCCTCGCTGACCAAGCGATCACGGAAGACCCGGCAGCTCTCATGGTACCACAATCTCAGCAGGTGCTCTTTGCTCTGGTAGGAAATCCCAGCAAAACAGCCCCCATGAGAGAAGCAGAGAAGTGTTATGAGCATTGCTGTCAGGAAAGCTGGTTCCTGCCCAGCATGTGGCCATCTGCACTCCTGTTAGAAGGCAGCTGGAGCGGAGAAAGAACTGGGCGGAGGAAGCTACTTTCCCTTCTCCTCTCAAAAACAACTCTTGTCAAAACAGCTGCTTTGCAGAGAGCTCATTACAGCTTCAGTTTATCCCCCTCCACTTGTCCATATGTCAGGCTTTCTTTGAGAGATTTAAATTTTATGTTCTTTGTTCTTATGTTTCCCCAGTTTGATTTAATTTTTACAGTTTTCTTGTGTGTTTTTTGAAAGATCCTTTTATTTGGCTGATAGCACAGAACCTATAGTACTTAGGGTCCTAAGTACTTCCTGCGATCAGTCAATCTCTATTGGCCAGGCTGGAGCCACAGCAATGTCCCCAGGAGAGTGGAAGGGGCAGAAGCCTCCACTAACAGAAGCATGTAATAGGACAAATCTTTGCTCCTGCTTGGTCCCTGTCTGATCCCCCGTGGCTCCATCCAGCCCTGAATGGGTGGGCTGTGTCCCACTGATTCCCTGTGGCCACTCACCTGCTTCCATGCCAGGGAAGGACCATGATGAAGGGGGCGGGGGGGTGTACTACTGGTACCAGGCAATAACCAAAGGGGAGGCCACCACACCCATTGAGCAATATCAAAATGCATCTTCAATGGCAAATTGAAGCCTATTTGCAGGCCTGTCAATGAGGCTTCAACTAGAACATTGCTGGTCTTGCCCTTGGTGGCAGGGCTGTGCTGATGGGAGGACTCACCTCAACTGCGCTGGGCTCAGCCATGAGCATGCCCTGGAACACCTTTGAGAGGTCTCTCAGGTTGAAGGTATAATGTGACTTTGCTGGTGTGGGCAGCAGCTGGGATGTGATGGTCAAATACACTGAGATTGTGGAATTGACTAAGGGCTCGTTAAAGTGTTTTACTGCATCTGCTCCCGCTGCAGAGACAGAAGAAGTTGGAGAGGAAGTTAAGATGGTGACTCTGGGCTGAGAAGGTCCTTTCACTGCAGGACGGTTGCAGTGAGTGGCAGAGGCTAGGACTTGGGCAGGAACACACTTTTTTTCTGCAGAGACTGTGAGAGATCTGACCAAACACCTGCTCACTGCAGTGGTCAGCTGCCAATCGGTTTATCAACTAATGGGAAGCAGATTTGGGGGTGGAAGAATGCTTTACAATGATTCTGTGGTGTGAAGACTTCATGCCCCCCAGGAACAGAGGAGGTACTGCCAGACAGGTAATTGATGCCTACCTGAAATATTCCAGACAGGTTTTCCTTCACCCTCCTTGCACTCCCACAGTGAAATCTCAGCTACTTTTCAGCTAGAAGGTGTGAGTGCCTCTTAGCTAAACACCCTGCAATTCATTATGCTCAGCAAATGCAAAGCCACTGAGGAATATTTTCTTATGCAATAGTCTGGCAAGATTTAAATACAGCTGCCAGTTTTAGACCATAATTATTTTTTTCTCCCAATGAAGTTTATTGCAAACACTCCTGGAGAGTGACACCCCAGCATTTTGCACTTCTTTGCATTATTTCAAAAATCCTTTAATTTCTTTCAAAATCACAGCTAGATGCTTTAGTGTGCCCCTGAGATCACAGTCAGGTATTGGTGCTTATGTATATTGCAAGCACTCAGAAAGCTCTGCTTTGCCTCTCTCATAGCTGACTATTCTCACTCCTTTCTACTGGCAGATTTGCAGATGAGGGCATATTTGCAAAGATGATCCTAAATTCCCAGCCTGTCAAGGATAAGAGGACTCATTTCACTCCAAATGAACCCTTTTTTCATGGTGGCTGTAGCACCATGCTCATATCCATCCTGCTCAGCTGTCCACAGGCTGCAGCAGATGGAGAGTAACAGAAGGCTCTGCTTCCACAGAATGCTGCTGTCTGGGCAAGTGTCTGTCTACTGAAAGCACAGGTAAGCTGTGCCATGCTGTGCCCACCAGCTTGTTCTGTTCATGGTCTTTCTCATCTTTCTGCTCTTACTTACGCACTGGATTTCTGTAACTTTTTTCTCCTAGGAGTCCATCTAGAAAAAGACAAAAAAAAAAAAAAGAGTTCCAGCTTTACCTGCTGAGGTTAAGAATATCTGTATCATCCATCACAAACAAAATCCTCTTTGAAAGGCCCAGGCTATAGGATAACATATGCAACTGTGAAAGCCAAAGCTGAAGTTTGCTGCTTTGCACCAGCAGAGTTTGGCCCTGAGACTAAATAGTGTATGAGCTCTCTGTTTGCTAAGCCTCATAAAACACTTTCCCTAAAGCATCTTCAAGCGACTACTGTGAGTTCCAGCTTTCAACACTTTGATCAGATCATCAGTATTAATTCCTCCCCTTCCAACCTCCATTGTCGTCAGCTTGAGCTGCAAAATGAGAAGAAGGTGGCAGTTTTCTGCAGGCTTACCCATCCAACTGCCCAGGATGGTGGAGAAGATCTTCTTCTTGCTGCTGTCATCCATCTCAGTGAAGGAGAGGTAGTTGAAATGGCGAGTGAGGCGTGGAGTGACAGGATTCCTTCCCCCTCCAGGAGGTCCCATAGCACAGACAAAATTAATATCTACCAGCTTCTTAAAAGTACCTTGGAGAGTGCAAAATCAGGAATGAGTGCTGAGTTGTAGCAAAAAACCCTCGCCACAAATCTCCACAGCAGGTACACATATCTAACAGGCCAACTTTTGCCAAGAGCTCTAGACACAGGATTTGAATCATACCGATCTGCTTCCGGTCGTACCAGCCCCGGTGGTCCATCCACTGCCGCAGCAGCTCGATGGGTGGCTGAGCTCCATATTGCTCCAGCATGGGCATGTTCAAGTCATCAATGAAAAATATGAAGTACCGACCAACTGGAGGCCCAAACACTCCCTTCCGCCTGCAAGGACAAAACCCATGTCAGGACACAGGACAATGCCTATTGCAAAGGTACTACTAACTTGATCCAAAAGCATCTTCTTTTTCTCTGGATCCTTCCTGAGTCAATAGTTCCATCTATTTTTACACTTGATACACTCCTTTGTAAGGGCCTTTGCATGGAAAAGATCTGGAGCCATGTTTGAGGTGTTGGCTTCTTTCCAAGCACAAGAGAAATTTTGTCTACTTATGCACTATGCCAAGGAGTAAATGGGTGCAAATAAAAGCAAAGCTTGAGCCCATGAAATCTGTGGGAAACTTCAAACCAGTGGCTGACCAGGGAGGTGAAATGGAAGCTGTTTACTGTGGGGAGTGGGATTGCGGGTGGGCAGCCACATTTTCTCTTTTCATCACTTTCTGTAAAGATCCCACACCAGGGTTTGCAAACACCTGTGCTGTGAAATGTGGTATTTCTGGAATAACTAGAATTGGAGCAATTTTGCAGACCCTCACTAATCCGTCTCACTTTCTTGCCATTATATTAAGCTATTACTAGCTCTCACAATCCCAGCTCAGATGTGCTGTGTGTCCTACTTGTTATCCACAGCTGTGCGTGCTCAGGGCCCTTTCAGGTCTTGGGATGAAACTAAATAGTTGTTGATAGCAACACTGAGCTCAGGGATAGTGCCTCTGCACACATAGAAAAGAATCTTGCCTCTTATCCAGTTTGCTGTCGATGAGATCCTGAGTTTGGTTAGCAGAGGTACGTGCTGAAAACATCAGGAAGTGGGTGATGTATTTGTTAGGCAAGTTCTTCAAAAGCTTGTCCATAATTGTGAGAGTTTTCCCTGTGCCAGTGGGACCAATGCAGAGAACCTAGAAGCACAATCAGCAATGCAGCATAACCATAGGCAAGCAGTATGTTTCCCAGAACTGTGACGTTTGCTGGAGGAAATGCATGTTACTGCTCATTTAGGCATTTAAAGGTTGGGAGAGAACTGTTTGGCTAGCTTCTTCAGTAAGGTCAGCTGCCCGACACCAAAATTTCTTGGTGTGGATGGAATCCAACCAGAGAATTATGAAATGGTATGAAACGGAACTGTAGGAAACAGGTAAAGAGGGACGGGGACAGGTTATCTAGCAATTGCTGCATTTTGATTGAACAACTGAGTGTTGATATTCCTTTGGGGTGCTGGCATGGTGTCTGGGGATGGAATGGAGAACTCTTAATGCTTAAGCACGGATTTGGAGCAGAGAAACACAAATCCGTGGGAGTGGGAAATAATCTCAAAGTATTAGGTAGCTGTTAAGCTCTGACAGCACTAGGAGAGGAAGAGGTTGAATAAAAAATTCAAGGACAAGGCTGGGCACGTACTGGCTTATAGTTGGTGAGCAGCAGCTCCAGCAGGTAGGCCATTCGGACTGTGTTCATTGTGGGCACAATAATGTCACAGAAGTTGGTGTCTGGAACCATGGTGAATTCTGCTGAAGCATCCAGCCACACCTCCCAGCGCACCTGAAAGATTGGAGTCTGCTTAGAGGGGACAGTTGCATCTATCCCTTCTAGGAAAAGGAAAACTATTTCTGTTTACCCTGTCACCGCTCCCTGGGTAATAGCTTGGATTCTGATGAGAAATTCAGGTTTCCAGTCCCTCTGTTGAATCTTGCCACCCTTACCTTTCTCTATGGCAATGCTTGGGAGTGTTTGGCTTGTTACTTTTGGGAGAAACAGAGCCTGAGAGTTAGAGGTTACTGAGCCAGCAGCAATATACCTGCCCTCCCTTCTGAGAACTGGGATCACAGTGGAATGGAGCACTTGTGATATTTGCAAGAATAGGAATTCTGCCCACAGCAGAGTGCCAAAGGGGGCTTATCTGGGATCCTGTCTTCCTGTTTGGTGCCACCAGCCGTATTGCACTCAGAGACACATGTTTTCTACTTTTACAAGACATAGATCCCTTGTGCTAGATTGAAGCTGCAGATGAACCTCCCAGAGGCCACTATACCAATGAGACAGAGGTTCTGCCAGGGAAGTACTGGATAACACAGGAGAAAATCTACATTCCTGACCACTCCATGTGGTCTTCCCACAGAGACCACACTGGCACCTCCTGTTAAGCATCTGCTGCTCATATAGGTTTTTTCCTTTGATTTCAGGAAGAGGAAGCATTTTCCCTCCTTTTTTAAATTCCTTTCAGTCCAGAGTCTGGTGACTGTCAGTCAAGATGACCCTGACATGCCCTACACTGCTGTCTCTTGTGACAGAGATGGCGTATTTGTCTGCCTTGCTGCTACTCCAGACTCTGCTGCACATAGCTCTTCTCCTGTTGTTAACTGCTTTTAACACAGATCTATCCATCTGAGCTTCTCCCTGTCCTTCTCCAGCAGCCACACTGTAGAGCACTCTCACTTTCCTGAGCACTGACAGAGGCACTCAGGTCTCAACCAGCTCTTGGCTCAGCTTTGAAAAATCTGGTTCACAAATCTGAAGGCAAGAAACTGTTTTCTTGATTCAATGAAAAGCTTAATTTTGATTTAAACATTCTTGTTGGTTCCTATAGGCCTTTCTTATTTGCCCTTGATGAGAAAATTCTACCAAATCCCATAGGACTGTGTTGCTTCCTGGTCCCTCATCATAAATTACCCAGCTTGGAATAAAAAATGAAATATTTTACCTCTCTAACGACTTCCTCATCCACATCTTCTTCAGTACTGCTAAGCCCAGCATCATCCAGTTTATAGTCATAAACCAATCCTGCATCTGGGAAACGTAACTGGATCTGTGAGAATAAAGCTGTGGTGAACCTGGCTGTCACTCAGCTGAATTCACAGGAGGATATGTGCTACTTCAAGGAAGACTTTATTCATGAGGTGGTACCCCGGCCAGGGGGCTCTCTCCCAGAACTTCCAGCTCCAGGGTTCCCTTTGAGACAGTGGCATACCAGATGCCAAGAGGAAGTCCATCCAAAGCCCTCAGGCATTCAGCTCTGATCCCCATTCCTCATTACTAATTCCTCTATAATGAGAGAAAATCTGCTTTTCCTTTACTCACCCTTTCCCTTGCCATCTTCTTCCTGAGCCATGTGCTGAAGGCCTCACGACCTGCAGAATCTCCCGTGGCGCCCACACTCCAGACCAAGGCAAATATAAACCAAGGTTCAATCAGCTCTCCCATACGAGCAATCTTCTCCCGGGGAATTGTCTTAAGTCCCTTAGAACCAGAGACAAGCAGAAGAAAAATTCTCAGGTATAATTAACATACACAAACCTCAGACTCTTCTTAATTTGCTCATAATTCTATTCAGCTTCTATGTAGCTTTTTCTAGCCAGTTCTTCACAGGCCTTGTTAATATATTCTGTGTATTAAAATTTGTTGTTTCATTGGTGTACTTGAGAGACTCCCTTTGCTGAACTAACGTCACTCAACAGGAGCTGGGAGAAGAATTTAGTCTTAGGTTTTTAATTTGAAAATTGTCCAGCCTTCTTCAGTACTAATTCTCAAAGGACCTGCAATCTGAAGTGCATCACTGCATAGCTCTGATCTCTGCTTTCCACTTATTCTCCAATTCCCTCTGCTATAAATAAAAGTGAACCTCTGCCCTCCAGCCTGGTAGGCACAGAGCTTATCTTGTGTTCCTTCAGTGGGCAGAGCATAATCCTTCCAGGTTTACCTGTGCTTTGCTAGATGTTGTATTGCCTTCTGCCACACAGATGAGTGACAGCATGACCTTTCTGCACCAACATCTTGTTCTCTGGTGAGTAACCCTTTCCATGACTTAGTGTCCTGGAGAGTTACAGGCACAAGTAACAGTGATAGAGGTAGCAACACCTACCTTAATGGGAATGAAAGGCTGATACAAACATTCCAAGAGAACAAGGAGGCTCCTTGTGAGGTTACTGTCTGTTGAGGTAATTATCTCCTTCACAGAGTTTCGTACCACGTCAATGGCCTCCTGTAAGGATAGGCAGGGACAGTTCAGTGTCACCACCCAGCACAGTTCTCTTTGGTTTTACCTTCTTGTTCTGGTTTCTCCTCACCTCCCTCATGTTATGTTAAGCAGGGAGAAAGTGACTGAAAATGCTGCCATTTCCAACTGCATCCCAATTACCACTATTTTGACAGAAAAAAAGTGAGCTGAACCCCTTGGTTCAGTCTTAACACCAAGAAACCTCTGGGCCTTCCTTTTGGTTCTGTGCAACAGTTATGTGCATCTTGTGCTATCACTGCTGTTAAATGGTTTGCTCCCTTCAGAGCTTTCTTTGCAGCTCCAGGTTCTTCATTAAAATAATGGCTTATCAGCAGAGTAGAAATAACAAGACTTGTTTGTACAACCCTCTCCCTGGAGGTACTCCACTGTAAGCTATGGAACTGCACTAGGGATGGTTTTGTCTGGAAGATAATTTTAAAATGAAATAAAACCAACTATAATGACCAATAAGACTTAGTCACATCTACAGAGATCAGTGAGCAACCTCTATTAAAGCCACGAAATTAACAGAGAAGTTTCTATGATAGATATTATGCTGGTACGAAATGTTCCCACACTGGCATTTAAATCCAGGCCTTGACAAGTCTGGACTGGTTGATATCCAAGCTGACATGGAAAGGCTGGAACAGCATGGTAGCTCACCTTAAGGAATTTCTTGCAGAGAGTTGCCAGCTGCTGTGAGAAGCGCTGCATGATCTCTGGCATGTTTTTCAGCCAGCATTCAATGAAGGGTTCCAGCCCCAAAATACTGGGCTCCAGGTAAACCATGCCACAGCGGGAGACTGTGGCAGGGGAAGCAACAGCCAGATCCTGGACTTCAAACATCATGGTCATGCTCTGGAAATTGTAAAAGGAAAGAAAGGATAAGGACTTGATCAGTCTTGACACGTCTTTCAGCACAGGGAGGAAGGAGTACAAAAAACATGCAGCAAAAGCGGGAGGGATGAGTTACCTCTGTCATCTTGATGATTTCCCCTGAGCTGAGGCACAGCTTCTTATTGTCATCAAGCACTGTGTTCATGTTCTCAATCCACACAGCATCAACTGGCCCATCAAACATGTACCACTTCTTGAAGTCGCCAGGGGCCGTGGTTCCCCGACGCATGAGTGTGGAAAAGATCCCATCTGTCCTGAAAAGTGAGAGGAAGGCAGGGCTTGGCCCGTTCTGGTTTTGCTGAAATAAATGGCAAAATTCCCACCAGAAAAGGCAATAGAGCCAGAATCTCACTCTGGTTCATGTGCTGAAGGATACCTGTGCCTCCCTTATCCATGAGCTACAAAAAGGCCCACCTCATTCTTTTTTTTACTGAGACACGTCTCAGCCTGAGTGACTCCATGAAACAATTTCTTTGGGCATGAGGATCTTAAATTTGTGTCATTTAGCTATAACATGTCAAGCTTCCCTTTAACATCTCTGTCATCTCTGAAGAGGCCTTGCTAGCATCCAGTTCAGGTCATAGGCAGGTTATCTGCTCTCTGGAGGTGCCTCTTTTTCTCTTTTTCTCAAGGTTACAAGGATAAATCCAGGCTAAGGAGCATGACCCTACCCTCTTTATAACTGAAATTCCCCATCCTCAGCTACCTGTGAACCCAGGTGGTGCTGGAGCTGGTGACCAGGAGAGCACACACAAAGAATGCTGGGTGTTGATAGCAAGAATTTAATCTGTACATGGAAACCTGGAGAGCAGTTTCCATTCAGACCCTGGACTCTACTCCTGCTATTAAATAATTATTTGTTGTTTTTATAGTACCAGTGAATTCCAGGATATTGTTACTGAGATCAAGAGAAAACAGTCTGTTCTAAAGCTCAGCTGATTAAAACAGATGGATTTGTCTGTAAATATATTTTACATGACTGCTGTATTTTTCTTTTTGTCACGTTGACATGCCTGTGTGCCGCACTTGGGTAGAGTCACATCATAAATAAACTGTTTAGCTTTATTGCAACTCCTATAAAATGTCCTTCAGTAAATATGTGCCAGATCCTAAATTGGATCTCAGTATCAGTAATGTTTACTTGCTTGCACTTTTCCTAGAGGTAGTTAGTTTCATATATGTTTTGTTTCCCTCATTTTAGAGAACACAATCTTAAGTTTTGCCTGGAAACAAGTGTTGGCTGACAGGGCCAAAGGGAGATTCAAACTGCTTCTCATATCCTAGCCTCTGGATAAAGTGAGCTGCAAAATCAACATGAGGTCACATATGGAAACATAAGCAGTAGGACCTGGCTGTAAAGAGGGCAAATGGGCTATTGGTTCTTGTTTCCAAACCATGTAAGCAGGCAGGAGCCCTAGCAACGGGAATGAAATGCCTCTTTATGCCTGAAAGTCATTCCTCATCATTCAAGGCTACCAGAGTATTTATACAGAACAATTCAAGTGCGCAGTACAGAGGTCACTTTTCTTCAGAAGCAAAGCAAGTGTTTTTAAGCTGCTGTATCTTAGGAGAAGGGGCATGTGCTCCAAAGCTATTGAATTATTGTTCTGCAGTTAATGCTGAGAGCCGAGCTGCAGGAACTGTCTGAGCATGTGCTGGCAGACGGGCCAAGTGCACAATAAGGGATGTCAGCTTAAATCGCCGTGACTAGCTATTGTAGCTTGGTGGGGATAAGGACTTGATTGCTTCTGGTTTTATGCCACCACCCCAAACGGTTCTCAGCCTTGAAGAGAAGACGCTCAAGATCAGAAAAGTGTTTTCTGTTTGGAAGAAAGGAAAGAAGGTTTTGTACTTTACCACTCATGCGTTAGCAAGTTGAACTCTCCATAAAGCTGGCCCATTGTGATGGATTTGGGATTCAGTATAAAGTAGCGGACTGCTTCGTAATGCCCACCACTGGCTGAAGGCTGACCTTTCAGTGATGTCATTGCAGCTGCCAGGACTTCATAACACTGCAAAAGCAGGACAGCCAGAGAGTTAACGGCCATGGCTCCAGAACGACAAAGCCACTTGCTCTCACAGCAACTGCATTCAAAAGGCAGTGAGAAAGGAGAGATAGTGAAGGGTTATATCATAGTAAGGAAATGTCTGGCTGAAATAAAAGCACAGAAATTAAACATTCTACATGCAGGGAAGGAAGAAGTTAGATCTCCTGTGCAAGAGGCCTGAAGCACCTCAAGAGGTCAAAGAATGCCTTAGAAATCTGCAGCAGAACTAATAAGCCTCAGTCTAATCTCACAGCTCCAAGGAGTGAACCAGTAATGCACCTCCCCCTGGCTATAAATTATTACTAACAGGCAGCATCTTTGTGCCCTGACTTCTATCTGAGAGAAGCTTTAAATGCCAGAGTGTGGGTCTTCTGTGAAACTCAAACCTCTGCGTCACCAAGTAGGCAATGGTTTGCTGGAACCAGCGCAGTGTTTCATCAATACCTTTGTCTTCCCAGAACCCGTTGGTCCCACCAGCATAAGGCCATGACGAACCACAGTGGTCTCATACAGCTGGATACACTTAGTCACAAAACCTGTACAGGAAGATGATGCAGAGTGGGTATGGGAACACATCTCTTTCCTACAGCAGCATGCTGGACTAAAAGTCCAGGCCCAGAGGGATCTGTGGAGAGCCTTTCCACTCACCATTAACATCCTTCAGATTCGCTTGGATGCAGGACTGGCGGATGGCTTCTTCCAGGATGCCATAATCAATAGGTGTTTCTCTGATATTTGGAAATAAATCTGAGACAATACCACTGAAGAGCTTGAGGTCATCCTGCAGGAATTTGGGTACGTTGGCATCCCTGATAGCTCGCAGGCAGATCAGCTCCTGCAAGGATTTTAGAACTCAGGATTTCAGAGATCTTTCCTCATATGAGGCTACAGAAAAGGCCACAATTAGTCTATGGCAGCATGAAGTACAAGCACATTTACCTCATCCATATCAGGATTCTCTCTTTTGAGATTGCCAGCTGTTGAGATGACAGTCTTCACAGCTCTCATCCCAAAGTCATAGTGGTCCTGAAAAAGGCACAAAGGAGATGATGTCATCAGATAGAGGAGCACCACCTAAAGAAGTAAACTTATGCATACACTCAGTTAGCAGGCAACAAAAGAAAAATGAGAGTTACGCCTTCAGAACTCCTTTATCCAAGTCTGCTCTCAGGATCCTTCAAACAACTAATTAGTTCTCATCTGTACAGTCTATTAGTGAGGAAGATGAGAATAACTGCATGATGAAAAATCCTAGATGGAAAGAAAATCAGCCAGGGCTGTTTGGCTCAACTATCCTGCCACTGTAATCCTGTTTAGGATTTGTGATGAATCTAAGTCCAGCTATAGGAGCAGAAATGAAAATTAGAGAGAAGGAAGGAAGATGAAGAATGGATATGGTGACCATTCTGAGATATGCTATGACAAGGCACTAAGAAAACCATCCAGGTACTTCATGCCTAGGCTGAGAAAATCCCACATCCAAACAACATTCATGGACTTTAAGGCATCTACCTGGGAGCTGAGCTGTTCCGACAATAGTTTGAAAGTTGTGGTGATCTTCTTTGCAAGGACTTTGGCTTCATTAAACCCAAAGGAGTAGAGTGAGATCTCAGCAATCATGGAGTAATCTGGGACCATCATAGCCACGGGACGAAAGAGAGCCTGGAACATACAGATCCAACACAACATCAAAAACACTGCAGTTTCTTGCTTTTCTCCCAGCAAACTGAAAAGGCTGAGTATTCATCCCAGACTGTTTAGAGGACACCAGTGTGCCTGGCACCTGCCACTGCAGTATCCCTGCAGACCGCAATCTGAACAGTGCCATTTCCTTACACGTGTTTCAAACCTCAGAGTAATCCCAGAGACTTTCCAAAAGGATCACATTCTAACCCTTGTCATGGACACACTAACAGGTCCAGTTAGCATCCAGTACCTGTACTGCACCTCTTCTTTCTGTCTGTGCAGCCTGCCCTCCTTACCTTCAGGTTATCGGGCAGTTCAGTGCGCCCAGCATACCCTGGGTTCATTGTGATGAAGACTGCACAGGATGGGACCAGTGGGATCTCTGTGCCTTCAAATATGAAGGTTTCCACCTGGAAAATTCAAAAGATGATCACCCTCGAAGAACAGAGCCTGACCTGCAAACTAAATAATGTAGCAGAATCTTCCAAGAGGATAACAATGGGTTTTAGTAGTTAAATTGTCAAGCACAAACACACACTGCTGCCTGCAGCTGTAGTGACTCAGTCTGGTCCCACTGCAGGAATCCAGTATTACCAGCAATATTTTTCCCTGTATAAAAACTGGGCTTGTGGAAGATTTACTGATAGGGGTTTTTTTTTTGTTTTTTTTTTACTCTTGAACAGACTTCTATCCCTCCAGCTGTAAACAAATGCCTTCCATTTATTTTGCACTAGAGATCAGACCTGAATTAATTCGTGGCAAAGAGGGCAAAGAGAAACCTAAATCCTTTTTAAAGCTGTGTAGGTAGTAATTTCAGATGGGGGATAAAGTAATGCAGAAGAATTTACAGAGAGCAAGTTTCTAATTCCAAGCCAAAGTCAAGGAGATTCAGGTCTTAACCCTTCTGGGCCTCCAGAGAACAAAGCAGAGGCTGGCTGCTAGACTGGCTGACAGCTGAATCTCCATTAAAGCCAACAATTCACTTTACAATGCAACTCTGTGTGTGCACGAATATGCATTTTTCTGCATATACTACGTTCTGTGAATCCACCAAAGCTTGGTTAACACATTTAGACAAATTTGGTGCTGAGCAACTCATGGCAGAACACTGGCTGCCTTTATCACAGCTCCAATTTTTATCAGCTCAATGGATCTGTATCAGAGTGTCCCCCATACCAAAGTCTGCTGGCACTGCAGCTCAAGCTGAGAGGTACTTCAGCCCGTGAGAGTGTGGGCAAATCCGGAAGCACAAACTAGGGTGAAGTTAAAAATTCCCCTGAGGATGTTGACTATGTAATGGACTGCTATGATGGGCCACAGTTAGGACATTGTTCAAACCTCTCCTCAAGGATGTCTGTTTGAGTTGCCCCTGAGCAGTGAAGCCTGTCCTCCATGAAGGTGTGTGCAGAGACAAGGACTTGTCTGAACTAGCTCAAGTGGAGACATTTTTGCCTGCCTTTGCATCCACATTTTCCTTACATACCCTCTGCTGCTGTGCTTTCTGGATGGTTGTGATTTGCTGGGCCACCACAGACAGCACCTCAATATCGATGCGGTTGAACTCATCGAAGCAAGCCCAGGCACCAGAGCTGGGCAAAGAAGGAAGAATGAAGGGAGTCAGGAACACCACACAGGAACAAACTTGCAGTCAAAAGTTCAGCTAGATCTAGAAATTATATCCATATACTGGGTAGGCATAATAGAGACTACAAGTGAACACAAAAGAGCCCTGATATCCCTTGGCAAACAGTGACACAGCCACAGTGTCCTGGTTCCGTGGATGTCCTGACTGCGCATCCCAGGCCATGTGATGAGTGACCATGGCAGTGTCTGATCCTATAGCCTGGGACAAATTCTGCATGTTATAGATTTGAGCTTCAAAGAGGTGTCACGTTGAATTCCTGGTTTGTACCTGAGCTGTAAGTGTAGCAGATACAGTTTAGACAATTCTTGAGTCCATTTTTCAGAGTTTGGAAAATTATGCATAAAGCTGGAAGCATGCATATGAGGAAGGTGATCTTCCCACAAGGCATGGCTTAAGAAAGAAGTTAAATTACTTACAAAGAAAACATCTGAGAAAAGAGTATCAGCTTTTGTTGGAGTAACTAATTCAGATTCACCAGTGTGCAACAGACTAATTGGACCAGCTCTGTTTGAAATGTAGAGAAGAGAGAAGCCTCTCTGAGAGGATCCCTCAGGGCTTAGTGCAGTCTCTCTTGGCTGCTCAATTTTGAATACTCTCAGCAGATTCTCTTCTTCTTAAGATTAAGCAGCTTGTGGGCTGAATCTCAGTCTAACATGTATGATATTAAAATAAAGGCCAAAGCTGCAAACATTTGCACAGGTGGATTAGTGCATTGTGGATTAGCGCAAAGCATTTTAATTTTGCCTTAAATGAACAAGGATCTTCTTTTATCTCTCTTTTTTTAATTGGATCAACGGTCCCTCCTTTCTGGCTGGAATTTTGTAACCTTGCTCATTCCAGGAATCAGTAACCGCCTTGCTAGAGTTTTGCTTGTTCTTTTGAGCTGCTATGAAAAACACCCACCAATTCCCAGCATGCAGAATCCCTGTATCCTAACCACTCCTCAATAATGACACTCAGTATTTCACTGTACCTGGCTAGTCCCTTAAAAAACTTGCCCATTGCCATAAAGTCGAGTTGGTCAGAGCAGTTGAACACTACGGTTTGGATTGCCAGTGCTTTGCCAAGGTCTTTTGTTGTTTCTGTTTTGCCTGTTCCTGCTGGTCCTGCAGGTGCTCCTCCAAATTTCAGGTGCAGAGCTCCTGTAAGTGTCAGATAACACCTACAACAAAGAAGAGACCAGATGATGAAAAAAAGCATTTGTACTACTGACTTCAGCAAGGAGACATATGATCTATCCAGATGGAGACAAGGAGGAATCCATCATTCATTATTCTACAAAACTGCTTAGATATGCAGCATTCTGCAAAGGAGTTAGAGCTATGTGGCCTTGATTAGTATTCATGGGGGCCTGCATGGATAAATCCTTCTGCCACTGGCTACAAATTCATTCTCTGGAAAAAAGGACAGTTACAGAAGGGTAAAACTATTATTTCTGCTGCATATTCTAGAGTACTAGCTACTACCTTCTGGTTTCTAGAAAAGCTCTTTAGCTATCAGGTGGGCATTTTATATGAGTCAGAGAACTACATTAAGAATTAGGAGAGTGAAAGCAATCAGTCTGAGCTCTGATCACTAGGAATACAGTAGCAACCAATGCCAGGGTGCTCCTGTGCACTCATCTCAGGTAGCTCTTTACTATACAAATGGATTCTATTTACATACATTAAGCTGTAAGACCTGCATGGTCAGATCCTTGGTTTAATCCTGTTAATCCAGAATCACAGAATTAACTAGACTGGAAAAGACCTTTGAGATCATCAAGTCCAACCTATGACCTCACACCACCTTAGCAACTAAACCATGGCACTGAATGCCATGTCCAATCTTTTTTTTAAACAACAAAAAAGAAAACAAAATAAAGAGAAAAAATATGCACTTATTACCCAGAAAACAATGTCTTTACCTGTCTGTGAGGGGTGTGATAACCAGACGGCCAGTGTTCCCCAGATATTCATAGCCATAGATAAACTCAGCATTGACTGCTCTGATATACAGGTCCCCCTTCGTCCAGTAGTATCTAATGATGAGTGAACATGACATCAGAAAGATAAACACTGCCTGGCAGACAAAACAGCAGCTCATGAAATTACAGCCTGCAGGTTTGGAGACCCGCATGTCAAGGGATTTTCATCTTGAGAAAAGAAAGGGTAAGGTAACACAACAGGGTGGACAGGAGTTCTCACAGGACCTGAGATCAAGCACTGCACCCCTTGGGCAGGAACACGCCCTTTCACAGTGAAACGTCATGGTGTGTGTTAGTCTATATTGCCAAAGAGGATGCCATCAAAACTACATCTGTCTCAAACTCCTGTTTCCATTTGTCATGGACACAGCTGATGGGTAAGGACAATGGAGACTGGCCAGGGAGGCTAGGTGAGGTTCAGCAGCTGTGCTCTCTAACCTGAGCTGGGAGATCCACTCAAAATCATTCATGCTCGTTACATTCTCCTCAATCAGCTTTGCTGCAACATCCTTGGCATGGACCTCAATCACAATAAGAGCTGACAACACAGCTCGCTGCATCTTGGACAGTCTCCCACGGACCAGGGCCACCAAATCTGCCAGCTGGGGAACGAAAGGAAAGTACTCTGAAGCAATCCATTCTGTACCAACACAATGCAATCAAACTCAGGGCATGCAAAATCTCAGATGTGCTGAGAGGCTCTGCTCAGGCAACTTCTGACTCTTCTCTTGTCAGAAGTATAAATGATGGCTCAGAAAGCAAATACTATTCAGGGCTGGCTCAGAGCTGAGTTTTGCCTACACCATTACCATGCTCAGGTGAAAAGAAAGAGTTAGAGCCACAATGAAGTCCAGAACTAGTAACTCCCAGGTATTAGGTGTGATTTGATGCACAGAACTGATCTGAAGGATGCAGTTTCCTCCACTGTCCATCACTTCAGTTCTTCACCTTTGGCCTCTTGGGTGACTCTGGAGGAGTTATCTTTCAACTTTTTATAGTGTACAGGTGGTGATCATATTATTAATCCTGTATATTATTTGAGGTTTATTATGACAAATATTCTAATTATTAAGAAGATAACCTTGTTTTTCACCTGTTTTGGACAGTGCTATGCAAAACTGTGTCTCTGCTTCCCCTACAATATTGTCCTGGCTGTATTTATAATTTGTTTGAGGTCTGATGATTGAAAAGTCTCCATCTGGCAAAATCTCATCCATCCATTTATTTTCATACCTGGGTACTCAGCTGTGGGTAAAGCCTGCTGGACAAATCTCCAGCTTCCAGAGCTTCAGACACTTCCTTTGTCCAGAAAATCTGGCAGCCAGCAATGACCACTTGGCCAGGCCATTGCAAGACCCATGTGGTACGTGGAGTCTTAAAACAGAAAAAAATAAGTGTGAGAAAGGGGGAAAAAAGGTGAAAAGACAATGATTTAGTTATTGATTGATATATTTATTTCTATGTCCTCTTGCTCTGAGATGCATGATTAACAAATAAGCACCAAATTCTTGTGTAAGAGGCTTCCTTTTTTTTTCCCACTCCAGTTGCTGTGAAGAAATCTTCTTCAGGCACAGGCTCTCTGGCCACTGGATACAGGAGGTATCCTCTCTCCACTATGCCACCTGCAGTAACTAGTTTCAAGTAGCCAGCAGCAAGTGAGGAGCAGGAATCTGTGAGACCCAAAAGAATGTTTTGCCTCCTCTGACCTGTTCTAACTTCCCCACTTTCAAATTTTCAGTCTGAATAAAAAAAAAAAGTAACATAAATATCTGAGGCCTCTTTATTTTTCAGTCTTTCTCCCTCCCCAGATTAGAAATTTCAATTTTACACCACCATCGCTTTTAGACAGAAAGCAGAGCCAAGATGCATCCCCTATGCACTGACTGAAATCAATGGTTCATGTGCCTTGATTACTTTTACCAGCCCCTAGTGCACTGTGTGAGACTTGAGAGCTGAAGCAGAAAATCCTTACAAAGAAGAAGTAGTCTGGAGAGATGAAAGATATGGATTCATGCAGGGCTGTTCTATGCTATAGGAAAGCTGTGAGGGAGTCTGCAGGGTCTGCATTCTGCTGGACCATTAGCTTCTTGCCCAGCTGCCCATTCTGCACTTACAGACATAAAACTGAATTAAAGTGGATTATTTTGAAAGTGGAATAGAATAGAATATTCTAGCAGAATACATCCCAAGTTCATCAGCCCCATCTCTGGTGACTTCTATGGCAAACCTGGAACCAACACATCAGAGACCTGCCAGTCTGTGATAAAACTCTTACCTCTGGATAAACACCAACTGATCTTTCTATGTTGTCCCGAACACTAGCCTTCATGGATTTCTCCACTTCCAGCAGCCAGTCCTCCACATTCTCACTGGGATAGATGGGAGTAAACAGCTGCACCTCTTCTCTGTCAGAAGAGTACATGTGTGTGATCTGTAGGTCTTCCTGGAACTTCAGCTAATGGAAGAAGCACAACAGGAGATATGAGTGGAAGATTTCCTTTCTATCTCTGCCTTCCTGCCCCTGGGGGACAGCCAGCCTATACCAGTGTTTGCTCATTATAAACCTGGTGCCAAACTTGGTTGTTAGTAGTGATAATAAAGTGTGTGACAGATGTGCAAAATGACCTCTCCAAACAATGGAAAATGATTGTATGAAAACAAGAGATTCACATCGCTGGTGTGACTTGAGTGAAGCAAATCAAATTATAGGTAGGATGAACATTTCTCGTCGCCTGTCTAGGATTCAGACCCTTGACTCCTGCTCAATTCTGTAGATTCAAATAATTTCCCTTGATGTCACAGTGCCTGGTTTTAAGAGTAAAATTTTAACAGCTTCTTCAATGCCCCAGCATATCACTGAAAGTCCCGTTATTTATTCCATTGGCTTTGCACCATGTTTCCAGTTCAATTTCCTTTCTATTTTTCCAAACTAATGACTAGGAGATTGGTTTTACTCTCTGAGTATTGTGGTGGCTCGAGCTGTGACTAGCTATGGAGTCTGAAGTCTATTAGGAATAACAATGAGGAAAAATAGCCAGGTTAGCTCCAGCTCCTAAGCAAGGATGAAGGCAGAAACTTAATTCAGCTCAGGCTCGTTCCTTGTCCCTTCTGGAGCTGTCAGCAGGAATGAGATTCCGTCCTAACCAGGTGCCTGTGAGTAGACAGCTAAGCCAGAGCTATTTGTCTTGGTCTTCATGGTGGGATGGAGAGACATCTTCAGAGGGAGCATCCTCTCCTCTTAGGATGGATATCTAAGTGAATTTCTCTAGGTCACCCTTTGCAGATGCCTTTTCTCCCCGCATTGTCTGAAGGAACAACTAAGGGTACCCAGCTCATGGGCAGGTGCCTGGCTTTGAAATGTCTAAAGTGAAGTTGATTGAATCCCACTTCAGAACAGGCAGCATCTTGCAATGCCTATGTACACTTACAGGTTCCCAGGAGATACATTTCCATACAGCAGAATGTGAATATTCCTCCAGACCTCAGAATGCCTCCAAGTTTCTATGACACAGCTTTCCAAAGGTGGGCGAAACCACTGGTGTGCTTGCTTTGCCTACCTGTGCAATGTTCTCAAAGCACTTGTGTAGGTGAGGTTGTACAGCAGTGGGGTCTTTTGTCTGAGACAGTATTTCCAGCAGCTCATCATCTGAAAGGAAGTAGAACCTACAAACACAGAGAGAGACATGGAGAGGCTCTGTTTACTGCAGCAGCAAGGGCTAAGCCCTGGCAAGATGGGGAACAAGCTCTTTGCTAAAGACACTGTTTCTGACTGCTCACTGATCTCTTATTTGTGTAGGAGATGAGCAGCCACCATCCAGCCATTTCTCTATCTGTAGAGAAGGACTTCTCCCCCTGCAGAAGTCAGTTATTCCCAAGCAAAGAAGGTTTAAATGAGTATCAAAGAACAGAAATATTCCTTCAGGAATAAGAGACAAAGTTACTTAGAGATTTTCATTTTACCCCACCCTTCCAACACAAATCCTGAGGCACAGATATGCAATGATGCTGCCAGACTGCCCTTAACTCACCACATTTGTGTGTGCCTATTTTCTCCCCATCAGATGGCAGCATTGAAAGGCAAAGCTTTGCTTATGTTTGCAGGTCATGAATAAATCCTAAGTTTAGATGGTTTTGCTCTTTGTTGGCAGAATGAACTGCAGTGAGCCTCTCATATTTTCTGAACCAGGGAGTGTGATCTAGCCCACTGAAATCTGGGGTTACCTGGGAAAAGCGGCTCTCTTTGTCTCCAGATATTCACTCAGCCCTTTCTGCACAAGTTCAAGTAGCTGGTTACTCTTTTGCAGCTTCTCCAGTAGCTCTGGATCAGGACACAAAGAAATCACCTAGAACAGAATGTGTAACAGAGGAAGCATCAGTATTCTGAGCATGTGGGAGATAAGGCAGTGGAGATAATTGGGTTGCCCAGTGATGATACTGATAGGATTTAAATGACTCATTCACAGGAATTCTCAGGGATCTGGAGAGGTGTTTGCTTTGTAGACAAGGAGGGTAAACAGCCTTTATGGAGACAAGCACATTTCTGGGTTCCCCTAAATACCAACATTTGTAATATGGAATACAAGTGGTGATGGAGTCCTGGGAAGTGGAGATTGGAAAACAAAATAAAGCAGAACTGCTACCAGAACACAAAACCAGGCAAAACCAATGGCTCTAAAAACTCAGAGTTGGTCTTAAGGAGGAATTGAAGGAGTTACCATATGGATTACAACCATAGCAGGTTACAAGAGTCATAGGAGGCAGGGAGTCTGTGTGTTGAGGAGGAGGAATCTGGTGGGGTGGAAGGCACTGTGTCCTTTCAGACACCAGAACAAAGGCCAAGTTCCAAGAGAAGAAACTCAGCACGATGCCCTGGGCAAGGCTACACAGTTAGCACAGTGCTGCTCCTGTCCGCACCATTACGAAAACAATGACTGAAAGACACAGTCCTTGTGCGAACACAGCTCCAAGGAGTTTCAGATACCTGCACCAGGTTTCAGCAAGGCACATACCTCAGGGTTTGCATTAGCCTTCTTCATGATATGCCTCCAATCCTTATCCACGGTGTTGTAGCGCTGGCTTTCTATTGGGAGCTGTCTTTTGATGTCCTCTGAGCTAAAGATTGGCTCCAAGTAGAGCCATGCACGCTGACAGTTCAGCCACTCCTCCAGGACATCCTGGTGGGACGCAAGAAAAGCATATCAGGACACCATGCTATGAACCTGTTGAATAAAGCCATTCAAACTGTGCACCAGAATGGGGTTAAGAAAATGAGGTTAAAAAAAAAAGAGGTGATGGACACTTAGACCTTTCACACGTCTAAAATCTACCTACAGGGTCAGGAGCTGGAATCTCCTTTCCAAATAATTAACATTTCATAATTAACAGCATTTCCCTTTCCAAAGGTTTTGGAACTTTTCTCCCACAGCACTGCTATTTTGCTGTTAGAGTCCTGCTGGGTGCTACTGGTTTGATGAACAAGTCCTAGCAGAGTTTGCCAGATCCTACTTAAACAGCAGTCTTCCATGTGCTTTCCTACACTGAGATGTGAATGATTAACATGGATTTCACAAGGTCTGTAACAATCTGTGAGGTCCACTTAGCACAGCATGATTAGAGAGACCAGTAAGACTATTCACAGCAATGGGCAAGTTCTGGCCCCACCAAAATGAGTCACATTAGGCAGCAAAACAGCTGCTTTATTTTTACTAGAGTCAGAGGGCTTTCACAGGCCCTATTCCTCCCTAAAGAGTGATACTCTCTCGATAATTGTGCTTCCAGTTCCCTAGCAGCAACTGCACCGTGTCCACATCCAAGCATGGCAGCACAGCCCAGCTGCCTACCCACATGTGTGGGTAAAAACCTGTACCTGTGTCATCTTCAGCTTACTTTCCCACAAGTTCATCCTTTCCTCAAAAGGTTTCTTGAAGGGTGAGAAAGACATGCTCTGAACCAGGACAATATGATCATCTAGGAGCTGAGAAATGTCATCGGTGCTTTTCAGAATATAGGTTTTTGTTTCTTTGTAAAGCACCACAACGAATGAAACAGATTTCCATTCATTCTCTATCTTGTTGAGTGCCTGGAACAGAGAGACAAGCAATTTAATTTTCAGATACAACCTGTGCAAATGGTTATCCCAGCTTTCACAACTCTCTTAATGACACTCTGTAGAAAATGACAGATTTTTGCTCCTGGATTCCACCTGAAACTGCAGCTGTGCATTTTATGCATGACACACTCAGCAACAGCACATTTCCTCTGCATTGCCCACAGGTTCAGCACCTCAACACCAATGCAGAAATGAACACCTTGAGGCAAAAAAATGGCAATTTCACCTCCAGGCCTGTTTATGCTCTAGATGCACAGAGGCTGCAAGCAAAGGGCCTATTAATGACTAGAGTTAATGACAGCTTTGTCAAAGGGGAGCTATCCATTAGGAACTCACCTGAGATTTCAGAGAACAAGAACTGCCAGAAGGTCAAGACCATTTTAGATCACATCTGAACTGATGAACTGAAGCTGAAAGACTATCTAACCTATGAATCTCCAGAGCTAGAAAGCTTTCCCTGCACGTTTACTGGTTTAAGGATTTGCCATCTATGTTTCCAGTCACAGCTAATTCCCCCGACATAACATTTGAATGGCAGAGTGCAGACAATCAATCTATTTTTACTTAGCCAGTCACTAATCTGATAGTGAGGAGTGAAACCCAAGCTGTGGATCAACACAATCATAAGGCAGTGCTATTAATGCCACAACTGAAATTCTACACAAGATGAAATAAGTTCGTTTCAGGTGTGAACTCAGTAGTGTGGCCATTCCTCCCCTCTGTAAGGACAGCAACCTTTTTACTTGTACTGCAGAATGTGTCTAACGCTCTGGGACAACAGGAACATCACCCAAGGCAACAACTGCCTGCTCAACAGAAACCTATTTGAGAAGCAAGCAGAGACACAGCAAGTCCTCTCTGCTTACACTTTCGATGGCGTATTCCTTGCTGGCTGTCTCAGCTACTTTGAGAACACTCTCCATGTGGTCCTGCAGGTTCAATTCCAAGCAGCGACCGAATGTCATGCTGGGGTCCAGCTCGATATCGGCCTCAATCTGGCTTGACAGCATCTCCCAGTGCCGGCTCCTCATTCCTGGATTGCGCAGCCCTTGAATTAAGGGCACATATTGTTTGAAATCATCCATCTTTTCTCGAAAGTCCATGGCGACACTCTGACAGTCTTTCAGGGAGAAAAACAGAAAAACATCAGCAACAACAGTGTGTGAGGAAGTTGCCTTAAGGAACTTCTAGAAGCTGTCTAAAGCCTGATGTGCATGTAGTCACATGGTGTGGAGTAGGTAAGCAGCAGAAGAGAGCGCTGGAAAATGCAGGTTGAAGTAAAGAGGACATGAAGGCTCTGTCTATAGTCCTGGGAGCCAGGATTCAAGCCCACTCCCAGAAGCAGATCTGCCTATTATTAAAAGCCTCTAACAGGCAAGCCCGTGCTAAGCAGAAGTGGGCCTTAGGCTAGAGCTCACCAGAAGAAGAGAAGCAGACAAATTTAACTACTTGATGTGGACTGAAGCACGATCATCTGCCAGTAGACATTTTAGAAGTTCTGGTCACCATTTCAAGATATTGAAATGTATTTTAAGTTATCTCACACCACAGCTCAGGCCATCCCAGGAGCTAGAAGCAGGCTGGGATCCCAGACAGCACTGGAAATGGAAAGTGTGCAGGAGACGGCCTGCCAGCCTATGGTCATGCTAGAGACAAATGTACTTCTGCCTCATAGGAAGGACAAAGTGAGGGAAAAGGTTTTTCTCTCTGGGGGCATCCTAGAAAGTCTTCACACTGTTCACATCCTGCCCTTTTTTCAGCTTGTGCTACTGTAACACAATGGGCAGGCAAAGAACACGGGACTTGCTTCCTTTCCAAAATCTGGCTACAGCATGTGCCTCCTTTTATTGCACCCTACATGGTTGCACTGCGCACTCACGAGTACGTGATCACCTCACACTCCCTGCTGGAGATATGCAAAGGCAAGTCAGACTCAAGGACAAAACAAATGTATTACCAGGTACCAGGGAATATTGCAATGAACATAAGCAGGTATTCTTAGTATTTCTGTTTATCATAATGATTCATAGTTACTCACGCATCCACTCATCACCTCCTCCATTGGGGCTGATTCATGGCATTGTTTAAGAGCAAGTTCAAGTTAAAAAGGATGAATCAAAAATCACCCACAGCAAGATATATTTCAATCTAAGCCATCTGGCAGGAGATTTTAGAATTAGCTCTGAAGAATGACCGATATATCTCTGAGAATCAGGGAATGGGAAGTTAAGCTACAACTGAAGTCTCAATTTTAGCTTTATTAGGAGAAATGGTCAAAGACCTTCATGTGAATTGCAATCATCTATATTTCATACACATTCAGGCAAGAAGGAAAATTGTTATTATACTGCAGAGATAATTTCCAGATTTTGCAATTTAATTTTATTCATAACAAAATCAAAACATCTTCTGGCTTTCCATTAAACGCATTGGCCAATAGAGAAAATAAGATTGGCCAAGAAAACAGTACCTGCAAGACCCAGCTTCAAGATCCCTTCCTGCCTGACTTGCACAAGGGCTTAAGCCCACATGTCTAGCCAGTGAGCTATATAAGAACACTCTGTGACTAGCCTGGATTATTGCAGTTTATTTATAAATATATATATATATATATTTACTCGTATATATATATGAGTAAATACTAACTGCAACATCAGAGGGTGGCTTTTATTTCAGGACTGTCTTGGGAATTAAGCATAAAAGGGATTTGCAGCCTGGTAGTTTCCATGCCAAACTGGTACTTCAAGCAGCTAACTAGTATCTAGATGTGAATCATCCTAGTTCCAGGAAAAAAAAAGAAAAATAACTTTGTTAGCATTTTCCCAGCTGTCTCTAATACACACGTGACATCCCGACAATCCCTGTTTAGAGCACTCTGTGACATGCCTCACATCAAAATGCTGATATGCACCAACTTCCTTTCCTCAGACCGTGTTATCTACCTGGTGAATCCTTGAACTGCTTCACGCATCTTGCCATTGTCTTAACAGACTCATTGACATTCTTTTCTAGCTCCTCAGCTTCAATTTTAAGGAGAGAATCATTCATCCAGCTCTCATTCCACTTTATCCAGTCTGACACTGTAGTCCAGAGATCATAGTATGGCTGGAACTCCTTAAGCATCTTGGACAGCACACTGTACTTTAGAAGGAGATTAAAAACAACATAAGCAACAAGTGCATTCACCTCTAAATGACAGCTTACATATCAAAAGGCCAAAAAAGCCCACCTGTTTTTTTGGATCTGAATCCAGGAATGAGAAAACATGTATTCCAAGAGGATATATCATACTACCTTCTCCTAGGACAACAATACGTATTCCAAGGGATAGCAACTAGCAGAGCTGGGCTTGACACATTCAGGTCAAAACACATCCAGTGGAGCTCTGCCTGCACCGTGTGTGTGGCATGAAAAGCACTCTCTCCACTTGCCTCTACAAAGCTCTCCTGCTGAATGAGGTGATTTTGATGGACAGGCCACGCACAGTCACTGAAAGCACACACCACACATCATATCGGAACTTGGCTCCTTACAAGGAAAGAGAAGTAACCACAGACTGAAGGGTAGGAAAGGATCATGTGAACTCCACTTCTGGTCTGCAGCCAGACTTGGCTGGATATGGATGACAATGACTCATTGGCAGCTGAGCAGCTACAAGCAAAATGAATGTTTGCAACTCTATAAACTGTTGCCTTTAGGAGAACACCACACTCCAAGCCCAGCCAGCTGCCAGCACCCACTATGCAACCACTCGCATTCACATCTATAGACCTGCAGCAACAACCTTACAGAAACGGATGCATCCTAACTGCTGCTTCAAGACCTCCCCCAACCAATTCCTCCTCATGAACATCCCTCAGATCTCACTGTGAGCATCCAAAGTCCCTCACAGAAGTGACAATATCAGACCCTGAGCACCTTCCACATTCACCTGGGACCAGCTCTTCTGCAGTCCAGTGGAGCGATGAAGCAGTGTGGTCATTCTATAGGACTGAGGAGCAGTTCCCCAGATAAACCAAAACAGCATGAAGGATTTCTTCCTGAGGAGCCATATCTCATTATTTGCTCTACCTACCACCTAGAAATCCCAACAAAGAGAAGAGTCCTGTAGGTACTGGACCTGATACTTACATCGGTAACTCTGATGCCAAAGAGTCTTTCCCTGTTGTTGTACAGAACTGCCAAATCCTGAAGCTCCTTCAGCTGCTTTCGGACATCCCTTGCATCTCCAGCCAGCTCATGGGCTTGGTTAACATCTGACTGGACAGAAAATCCACCTACAGTCAGCTGCAAGAAAAAAGGCAGGCATGAGTTGAGACTCTGAAGCTGAGTGTGGCTTCTAGAGATCTCAGCTTCCTGGTATTGTCTTTATTACATTCAAAGGCAGGATTTTTATGCTCACAATTTCACCTCCCGCAAATCAATTCCAGCTCTGTTAAGACCATGATGAAGTGGTGAGGATAAGCAGTAACCACTGGTCAGGTGGACAAAACTGCGAATGTGATGACCAGCTGCTTGTCTTTGTGACAATAGTTAATCTCCAAGGAATAGGAACAATAAGTGGGCCCAAATTTGAGGCTGAATTTATATTATCATTTGCTACAGAACCCTTAAAGTGCAAGTGATAGCTCTTTAGCTACTAGTGACTCAGTTTTTTTCCAAGAATTGTTTAACAACACATATCTAGAGCTTTTCTAATAAATTTTGTGTTTTGTTTTGGTGGCTTGGGTTTGTTTGTTTGGTTTAGATTTTGTTTTGGTATTTTGTGTGGGTTTGTTTTTTACTGGTTTGGCTTTTTAATCCAGTGTTGGGGTACTATCATTTTGGGAACCTGTTACCAAGATAATCTACGTCAGCAATTACACCTTTCTAAGATGGCTTTTTTCTCCCGAATTTAAGAGTTTCTGAGGAAAAAATAAAATTCAGACTGTTTTAGCAGACACCAGAGGTATCTCAGCTCCAAAACTCTACAATTATTTCAGGGTCTTTTCCCACAAGATGAGTTTCATGGCTGAATGCTGTATTTTCCCCCTTGATGGCAGCGCATCATAGGAGATGCTCTGCAGGGAACTGAGTACACAAGAAATAAAAAGGAGGTGCCTGTGTTGCCCGAGCACCAAGAGCTGAACATTGTATAAACACCTTCTCAATGAAAAATGAGTATTTCTGCAGAGTTTTGTCTTTCACACAAAAAGGAAACTCTTCATCAAAAACCAACAAAAAACCAAGGGAGGGCGTGTAAATATTTGGTCAACAATGTATTCACCTCAGAACTCATTTGAGCAAAACGTCATCTAAAAGTTTCCCACCTGGCTGATCACAAGAGCTTCAAGACCCCCTTCTATGGACAGTTCATTGTCAGGGGCTTAATACCTGCATATCATCCAGGCTTTCTTGAAATGCCTTCTGATCCAGAACCTGCATTTTGCGAAATCTGTCTTCATCCTCTATGTGCTGGAGACGAATGGACTCTGAGTCCTGAGCCATTTTTGTTGGCCAGTAACTGGCTGTCCACCTGCACTCACATGATACAAGAAAACAAACAGGAAAAAAATAGGAGAAAGAGAGAAGCTTTTTGAGCATATGTTTGAAATGCTGAAAATAACAGAATGAGAAAGCCAAATCCCACTAAACAAGGAAGCTTTACAACAACAGAAACACATGTGGTTTCAACAAAACATTTTTTTCCAGCTTGTCTTGTTGATATGCAGTCCTTGTGACTAGGCTATTCAGCTGGAGAGAGCTGGGGAGAAGTGGAGGGCCTTTTTAAAAGGAACAAATCCACTACGTTGCTGAAAAGCTAGGAGACAGCAAAATAACAGTTGGTATCCAGAGGGAATGCCTGTCTTTGAATGTATTTGCAAGGAACTGAAAAAAATGGGGTCAGAGTCTCGGCTTATGGCTTTTCAGGGCTACTGAAAAAGGCAGTCTCCTGTTAAGCAGGGCAGCGAGGGGCCAGCGTAACCCAGATACAGGGAAGCCCTGGATTCTGCACTGTGCCCTGGGGAGAGCGTTGTAGATCCAGGAAAGGCTGCACAAAGCGGCTGCCCATGCCAAGGCAGGCTTCTCGGGTCTTGCTCAGCCATAGCCCACCCATTTCTACCTCCATTTGGACCCTCAGCCTGTGTGCAATGCCAGGTACAAGGTTTGTACATTGCACTGGAGGTCACACCCCTCCCAGCACCTGGGGATGCAGCCATCTCTTCCCAGTCCTGCCTTTGGCAGGTCTGGTCAGCGGGAATACATCCATGCCTGTTTCAAGCTGGCCTGGGGCTGAGCTGCTTTCCCGCAGTTTCTGTGGGGTTTTTGCACCTTGTACCCCAAGTTTCTAGTCTCAGGAGCTCTCTGAAGAGACTCACTCAGGTTGCAGACATACTGGACCAAGTACATGTCATAAGATAAAGGCTTCCCGAGCTGAGCAGGCTTTAAGAAGCCTTGTGGCTGTGTTTGTGAGCTGACTCTGCTATTGGGGCATAGTCAGACCACAATTGGAATAATAAAACTAAGAGGAGGCTGCTTGGAGAAGAGCTGCAGTAATAATAAGGGTTAAAATTCCTTCCTAGTCCTATAAAAAAACCCTGGGAGTGTTCCTATCTTGGAAGTGTTCATTTAGTTTTAGACAGACTAAACTGTGCACTTTGAGACCTTGAAAGTATCTAAAAAAGAAAAAAACAAACCAACAAATCCAACTCCAAAAAAAAAAAACCCAAAAAAAAATCCCACCCCCCAAAAACCCAAAACCCAACAACAAAAAAAAAAAAACTACCCAAAGAAAAGGGCTTTACTATGTTAAACAGGTTAATAGCTACCAGTTTGCCTTGCCCCAGGCCAGAAGGCAGCGTGAACTCACACTTCTTGTCTACAAACTTCATTTCAAGAATTCAGTGCCCATATAGCCTGAGAGACACTTAAAAGTTCGGCAGGAGCCCTTGATAGGCACATGGCCCCTGAAGCACTGAGAATGCTAATTGCTGCAAAGAGCCCCACTTTGACAGTAGGAGAAATGCCTTGTGCTCACTTGTCACTGAAATCTTCTTCAGTAAGATTGTAAAGGAATTCCTCCAAGACCTTGTAATCTTCCATGACTTCCTCAATCAGTTGCTGCACAGGGTGAGAGAAAGAGACAAAAAGTAGATGCCTTTAGACCATGCTGATTCCAAGTCTGTGGTGTACACCTCATTTTCATGAAGTGCCTTTGAAGAGCGTTAGTCACACAAGCTTAATGTGATATGGGCTGCTTCTGTGCTGTGTGAACAGTGGGAATGGATTTACAACCCCTTGTTCTGTGAATGATCGCGCCATCATCACTGTCTGTTCTACGGGAATGAAAAGAAGTGTGCCTAGTGGATAAAGTGCTGGACAGAAATCGAGTGTTGTAGGTTATCCTCCCGGTTCCCTCATTGGCATGGACAAGTCAGCTTACAGCTTGATGCCTTTGTTCCCCATTTGTTCAGCTGGGAAAAGACTTACACTTCAAATAACTTTGAAACAACTCGGTACTAAAATGTCCTATTAGAAAAAATATATTAACAGCAATTTGAGCACTGAGTAACAGAAAGATTTTCTTGAAAACAGCAGTCATTTTTAGAAGATAGCTATTCAGTACACAAATGCAGAATGGATCATGAAGGCAGCAAAATGCATACATAAATATTTTAGGCAAGATTTTTAACTGCTATTTTGTTTTGCAAAGATATTTAAATTCTTGATACATGTATTTAAAAATACAAATCTTACGAATTATAAAAATACAAAGCCAGGAATCTCATGGCATTACATGCAAAGACATGCAAGTAAAAAAATGGCGTTCTGCATCTGAGACACCACACATTGCATTGGCAAATTTCCTCCTCACTTCCCCTGATGTCCCTGTCCAGAGGAGAGCCTGCCCCACCTCCTGCACCACCAGCTGCTCAGGCACTCCCTTCAGCCAGTCCCGCAGCTCAGTCAGCTCCTCGATGTTGTTTGGTTTCTCATGCATTTTGGTGCTGATGGTTTCATATGCCTCACAGATCTGCGAGAGGACACAGCAAAGACCATCAAAAGGTCACTAACTGCTAACAGACAAACTGGAAAACCTATGATCCACCCACTTCCCATTCTGAAGGTAGTTTAAGTGATGAGTACACAGCCCTGTTCTGTCTTTTTCTTTTTACAGTCTTTTCCCATCCACCTCATTTGAGCTCAAGTGGAATGAGACTGCCAAAAAAAGAGGAAGAGGAACTGCAGGTATGTAGTGGAAATGATGATAATAACAGATTTAGACAACCAGCTGGCAGAGGCAATTGCCTATATTCCAGTTATCCTCAAAGAAAGCAGAAGGACCTTCCAGTTGTCTACTAGACAGATTTTTTCAATTCACCAACACACTTTTGGAAAATGGCAAGGTCTTGAAGAATATCATCTCAAGAGCTACAGCTTTCAGGCATGTAATTTATTAAGTACGTTTAATACTTGATTTGGTTGAGTCTGCATATCTCCCCTATAATTTTAAATAATCAGCCCAGTGCGATCTTTAAAATATCCTCATTAATATGGCCTTTTGGCCATTTCACAAAAACACAGTGACTTCAAAAGCAGAAAGACAAGACAAGACACAGACAGATAATCCACTGAACCAGGTAACTTACTTTCTGCACCTGCGCATGGAGGTTTTTAGCCAGCATGTCCAACATGGAAGTGGCAAGTGCTTTGTGTTTATCAGACAGACTATGCCTAATATGTTCTATCCTGACTTGATAAGGGCCAATGACAATAGAACTAGGCAGAATGTGGTCCAGGGTCTCCTTTTCAGACAAGTACGTGCTTACTATTGTCATTACCTCCTGGGTAGGTGGAAATTGTGCTTCATAGCCTCTGTAAATTAAAACACCAACAAAAAAAAAAAGGCAGTGTAGACCTTAAAAATATTTGAGCATTCAGGCTGCTTGTGTTCACTCAAAGGATCCAGACATGAAATTAATAAGGCATATGTGTACATATTAGGTGTGGAGTGGAAAAAGAACACAAAATATTTTAGCTGCAGAAAAGGGAGTAGAAAAAAGAGATGAAAGAGGAAATATGGCAAGAAGAGAGGGAGAGACAAAATAAAAGCACTGGTGTGAACAGTGCAAGATTAGGAGGCACTTCAGGGGAGGGCAGGCACTTCAGTGTGTTCTGGGAAGAGACAGGAATTTGTCGGATGGGATTTGTAAATTGATTAAGCTGGAATAAGAAAAGAGAAAAGGGCTTCATTCCCACTGTTTGGAGAAAACATGAGACTTAAACAGAAGTCCATTAAAGTAACAGAGACTAAAGGACAGCATAGGTGCAATGACTTCAGGCAGCGAAAACAATGAGGTTGAAACAAAAGAAAACATTACTTTCTACAGAATACTACCAGCCTGAGCTGACACTATATGAAGGAGGTCAGAGTCAAGTATGCTAACTGGATTCTCAAACAGGATGATTCATTTTTAAGGCCATTAATATCTCCAATTACACTGACAAGCATGACAGGAATGTGACTGCTGTCAGAGACAGGAAGAAATTCCCAGTGCCACCACCAATGTCCTCTAAAAGCATGGACTGTCGCCCATGACTGAAGGCAGCCTCTGACAGTGTCTGATCTCACATCTGAGGCACGTGGTCTCAGAACAGGCCCCACACTCTCACGCACATCCACACAACAGCTTCCGCAAAGGCTTGTCGCTGGGGTCAGAGGGGTTTTGTCAGAAGCCACTTACTTTAGGAAGTAATTGATGTCATTGTTATTTATCTCTAAGAACTTTTCATATCTCTTGCTGTAGGCTTGGAGAGGGATCTGAGTCTTTTGAATGGCAGAGCGTAGAGCCTCACGTAGCTCTTCCACTTCTGGCTCCTGCAAACCCACTGATTCCAGCATGGGGGTGCCTGTGATATCCATGTTCTCCAATACGTACTGGAAGAGGAAGGAGAGAGGTCTTTCAGGACTAACAGAGCTAACTGTGCCTCCTTAGGAGAGGGGCAAGGCAATCTCTGGTGGCAGCTTTAGGAACTCCTGCAGTCCATACTTCTACATTGTGTCAGGAATTGTTTTATCAGTTTTATGTGCCCCCTGCCCCAAAGAATGAGGATCTAGGGAGACAGGGCTTTTACAGTAGCAGACAAAAGGATGCATATGCAGAAGAGACCTGCATCAAACTGACAGAACTAGAAACAGTGCAATTTCCTCTATGAGTCTGCTTTTACCAGCCATATGCACTTAGGGCAACCAGAATGTCCATGTGTCCACAGAACCTGCAGCACCAAAGCAGAAACAACCAGAAAAAAGAGCTATGAGGTTGGGGAGATTGAAGAAATCTTATCAGAACAGAACTGCATTGGCACAGTGCTGTGCCCAGATTAATTTAACTGAATTCCCAAGTACCCACTTCTGCACCTCTATCCCTCAGTACCAGCTCAGAGGTGTCTGTGCTGAGCTGCAATGCACTGACACATGCACAGCTGTATCACTGTTGATGCAGAAGTGTTCACCTGCTCCAGCTGTGGGATACTGTGAGTCGCTAGGATTCCCTCGTCGAACAGAGAAATGAGGGATGTCTCAAAGCCTTCCACAGAGGGGCTGAAGATGACGCCACTGATGTCTAGCTCAATGTCTGTTATAAAGAGTGGATTCCTTGGAGGCCTGTGGTGGGAAGAGATAAGAAAGAACAGGGATGCTTTTTCAGACAATGATACACAACTGTATTGCTCTGGTGCTGATACTAAAACACCACCCAGACAGGAAAGGAAAGCAGAGGAGAAGAGGACTGTCTCATGCAGATGAAGACATGAAACACTGTGCTCTAAATTTATCAGTAGAGACATTGAGAACTCTTCTCTATCAATCACAACATATCAGGATCCCCAAAATCTTGAGAATTGGGGCTGATTTACAGAAAAAACTGCAGGTGCTCTTCAAACCAGGCCTTCAGTACCTCCACTATACTCCTAAAATGCACCTTCTGGAAGTTATATTAGTATCTCCAAGCTTGCATGTGACCAGCATGGCTCAGGATCAGCTGAAGTCACAGTCAAGACTTCTACTGATTTAAAGGAAAGAGATCTCATGTGAGTGGCAGGGTTTTTTCCTTTTTTCTGCCTTTCCACTTCTAAATGTTCCTTCTTTAATACCACAAAATGCAAAAATACTTAAATCAATACCCAGTGGAATAAAATTTTAGGCATTGTGATAACCTAAATTTGTTATTCTTTAGACATCCCAGGTCAGAATCTAATTCTGAGGTTTCATCTAAGAATGGAATTAAGCAGCCACGCTCCTGGTATTCTTCGTCCTGGCACTCAGAAAAAATGTAGCAGTGACAATTTGCTCCCCCAAGAACGCTAGAGGTGGCTGATCTTTAGAACAGTACATCAAAACAGCAGACCTTGGTTATAATGGGCTGCCCCATATCACTAACAGCAGCTGGAAAGCTGTGCTAACAGAGCAGCCAGCTCTGTGTCCTTCTCCCATACTCCCATGAATGTGTCAGGATTGTGTGGAGGATTGGGGAAAACAGCCCAGCTTAAAGCCCCCATAAAGAACACAGCTTGCTTGCAGAACACTAGTTAAAAAGACAACAGCACTACACTTTTCTGCTCTTTCCATCCCTTATTTTTCTTTCTTTCTTACATGTAGGGACTGTTGGTGATATCATCACCCCATTCCATGCCCTCTGAGCAATTCAGGACACACTGGCAAGCATCCAGCACAAGCTGGGTGAAGCTGATGAGTGACTTCTGAACCAGGTACCGCAGAGAGTCCTGAAGCATGAATCTGATGCGCTCCATCAGCTTATGCAGCTTGGACCTCTGGTAGGCATTCCAGTTACTCTGCTCCAGGTTGAACCCTTTGCCTGCATCCTTCAGGCTGCTCTTAATCACAGTGCTTATGGTATTGATCCAAGTATCCTTGAGAAATTCCTGAACCTAGGGCAAAGAAAAAAGCAAGCTGAGTAATCTTCCAAGGGCTGATGGGAAAGCAGTATAGCAAGGTGAGCTACTAACTGGTGCTGCTGGATCTTTCTTTGCTGTGAAAGGAAACTGTTCTTTCAGAGCTGTGGCAGCTAAAAGTAACTCTCAAACCCACACACACACACACGTGGCATCTGAACCTGGTCATGCATCTCCTTCACTGACAAAAGACCGACAAAAAGAAAGCCTTATATTAAAAAGTGGGAGTGCTCTATTCTCTGATTTATATTCCTTTGTGTTCTCTTTTCTATAGAGCAGTATCCCTGGAGCTGCCTGTGTCAGGGTCCCTCACAAAAAGTTGTGTAGACAGTATGATGAGCACGTAAAGGACAGAATGTTGTCTTCTCTTGACAAGTGAGAAGAAAGAGCAGAAGAAGCCAAGGGCATCAGCAGTTTGCAATATTTTAATTTATTAAAATACCACCAAGTGTCACTTCTGCTCCACAGGCAGCTTGCTGTTTGTGTGTAATAAAAGAACCTTAGTCACCGAGTGGATGACAACACTGCCTAGCTGAAACAGCATGGGACTGGGAAGGATCAGCACATTCCCTGCAACTGATTTAGTGTGCAACCCTGTGCAAGCTACTCCGTGTGGTCACATCCAGGGTGCCATGTGCTGCCCTCAATTATAGGACACGAAGATCTGCTGGTGGGAATTACCACAGAGTTGCAAAATTTTGTCCTACTCTGTCTGCTGGCACTGGAAGCAGAGTAATTTAATTAAGTACATAAAGAATATAGAGTGTAGAAAAGTACTACCCCCATGAGTGCTTCAGGAGGAATCAAAGATCTTGTGTCTTGCAGCTGGATGGATAGGGAAATAAAGAAAAAGAAATAGAAGGGTGGGGGGGGGGGAAGGAAACTTTGGAGTGCCAACCAGGACTCTTATCTGTATACAAACCAAGGGGAGGAAAGAAGAGCTGCAGCCCTATATGGCCACTTGTTTAACACATGACTAAGAGCATGGTCAGCATTAGCTGATCCTGACCAGGGGAGCATGACCCTCTCATCTCATTTTCCCTATATCCCAATAAATTTCACAAGCACATGCAAATTCCTCCCTGCCCCTGCCCATCTCCTTTGACAGCTCATCAGTTTCCAGAAAATCAATCTGCAGCTGCTGCATCTGTCTAATGCACACTGACAGCACTGCTGGCTGCTCCATGTGTTCACCCCTGACACTCCCTCTGCTCACCTGAGTGAAGGTCTCAGTCTGGATCTCTTCAAACTCCTCCAGAGAGACAAGTTTGGTTATGGTTGTGTTAAACAGAGACATGACAGCTACCTTGTTGCACTCATCTTGCACCTCTGCAAGGAGATAAACGACTTCAGGCCTGGTCAGGAGTGAGGCAATGTTGAAGTCACTTTTTTGTTTATCAAAAGGATGGTCCGGGATAGGGAAGAGCCCTAGTGGAAAAGGAAAAAAAAAAAAAAAAAGAAAGAAAAAAAAGAAAGAAAAAAAAAAAGAGGAAAAAAGTTATTGCCTGCAACAGCCATTGCAGCTTCTGTTTTTAGAGTACAGCACCTTTGGGAAACACTTGTGAAAAGGACTCTGCTATAATGCCCAGGCCTTATCATGCAGCAGCTTCAGCAGAGGACTGGATGAGAGAATCTCTGCTCTGCAGCAGAGACCTTCTGCAGCCTCCCACTAGGGGATGAAGGGCTATCTTGGTGCCTGACCTTCCACAGGCTTTGGCTCATGAAGTTTCCATGAGAAAGAACATTGGAACTGAAGAAACTTCCCACTGAGGCTTCAAGGCACAGCTGAGTCATCTCATCTGTGAGAGGCCACTTGTGAACCACCTCAAGGCCTTCCAGCCTTTGGATGACTGAAGTCACAAAATACAACACCACCACCCCCCCACCCCCCAATCCCAAAATCTTTTACTGTGGCCATTTTCCTCCTGTTTGGGACTCTAAAAGAGCCTGAGCCCTCTTCCACACCTGAGACATTTCCCAGCTGGGCACAGCAAAGGTAAGGCAGTCAGCCACAACACAGTGGTAAACTAATCACACTGCCAATCATTTGGTGGGGGGGAAGGGGGAAGGAAACTTTGGAGTGCCAACCAGGACTCTTATCTGTGTATAAACCAAGGGCAGGAAAGAAGAGCTGCAGCCCTATATGGCCACTTGTTTAACACATGACTAAGAGCATGGTCAGCATTAGCTGATCCTGACCAGGGCAGCATGACCCTCTCATCTCATTTTCCCTATATCCCAATAAATTTGACAAGCGCATGCAAATTCAAGGCATTAAGGGTACACTTGCAGAGTTACTGCAGCTTAGCTGATGGTTCTCATGTATTATACTGAGGTAACATGAACATGCAAATATACCCTAAAGGAGGGGACATACTCAAAAGTCTCACATAATCTCCTGCTGCTGCCCCTTATGAGCTATAATCACTACCATGAACTTGAGAGTTCCTACAAAAAACCACAAATCCTATCAAAGACAAGAGGTAACTACATGGAATTCAAACTGCTTCACTGTGTCCCCTACCTTTCTCTGGTGTTTCCTTCTCCTCTTTGTCTGGCAGGGTGACATAAGAAAACATCTGGGGTTTGGAAGCGACGATTCTGTCAAAGCTGACCATGTTCATGGTGTGTTTATACTCTAATTTCACTTCTTTCTCCAGGCTGCCCATATAGTCTAATATGCTGTTACAAGACACAATAACACTGAGAACCCATGGTGTTTGAGCACAAGTATGTCTGTAGCTTTTCTGCAAACTCTGCCCCTCACTCCCTCCCTCCCTCCCAAATTTGCTAACCCAGAAGCTCACCTCCCACAGAATACATCTGAAGAATTGTGTAGACAATGAAGCAGCCAGCAAAGCCATCAGCTGGACTTTTAAAGGCAGAGGCAAGTGGGGATCGAGGACTAGGACTGTAGCCTTCTTAAGTGCCTTTTCAGATCAAAGCAAAATCTCCACTGGGGAAAAGCATCACAGAGGGAAGGAGAAATAACCACAAACTGAGGAAACTAGCTGGCAGGTCTGGAAAAGTTGGGCTATCCAAGCTGTCCTCCCATTTGCCTCCTGCTGTACACCTCTTGCCCATTTCTTCAGCCAGAACACTCACAAAAGTGCTGAAACCCTGCTCTGCTTGCCTTAGGAAATCATCATCCTTCACCTCAAGAAGGCAGAGTACTTTTCTTTATCCCTATATTTCTGCTCACAGAGACTAATTACTCTCCTACTCTTTAGTTCAGCCTGGCAGACCATGCAGCCCTTCACACCTTCCTGTTTCTGAGCAAGGCAATCAGTCACGGCTGATTCCCAGCAACACCACCAATGGCTCATGATTCATCAGCTCAGGGACATTAAAATGCCTCCCTGATATGAACTGCATCACAAAGAGATACTCCATTAGATCCAGGTGGAGATCTCCTGTTTTGTTTCCCCCCCCTCCTCATGAAGATCTTTTTTTTATTGGTTTTAACAGCTGTTAATAGGTAGAAGAGTCACCAGCAGACAACAGTCGGGTCTCTGGAGACGAAGGGTGGTCTGCAGATCAGTACAGCAATGACTAATCTGTTCCTTGAAAGCACAGGGACACAGCAAGGTCTGTCATGCCATTTTTGTCAACCTCCTTGCTGTTGAAGGCCACTTAACTGCAGGTGTAAGCTTGGCTTGGTGGATCTGCATATGGAACCTACTTCATCTGGGAACACTGACAGACCACCCATTCTGTACATGTGTCCCTGGGCCTCCCATCTGCCTACTTCTGATGCCACTTTGGGCAATACAGTGTTGTGCTTGTGCACAGAGTGGAAGGCAGGTGAGATCCACAGTCTGTGAGTTGGCTGCTCAAGATCTGCCTCCACTGACACTTGTTTTGTAGCCCTATGAAGTCCCACAATATTTACAGACTGAAGGCTGAGCCCCCAGACATGTATGTCTTTACCTCTCCTCATCCTTCAGTCTGGGAGTCTGCATGGCCAAGCGCCTCATCCTCTGCAGGCTTTTCTCACTGATGGTATCTGGTCCCTCTGTGGGCATACAGTCCACATACAAGTGGTACATGAGCAGCCCCTGTGTCTTCTTACGCAGGTTCTCGGCAGAGGCCACGCGCTCCGCAAACACCTGGGGATCCTCGGCCAGGAACTGCAGGCATACTCGTGGCACCCAGTACTGACATGGCAACAATGGAGGTCTTCCTGGGAAGTGAAAGGACAGCTTATGAGAGTCTGCAGGGAAAACAAAACTCAGAATGGCTTGCAGTGCTGACAGCAGCTTTTTGATAGACAGGATAATTGGGCTGCTTGCAGGAGATCAACATGAGGGACCAAAGCTCAGAGCAGCAAGAGATGAGGAGCAGGGAATCAGCAGCATCTCCAAACCTTTCAAGAGAAGGGTACTTCATTTTAATCTGTCCACATTCCCCTTCAAAATGGCATTGGCCCAGAAAGACCAACATTTTACTTGAAGGCAGTAAAGATGGGAGATGGATTAAAAAGAAAGGTGTCTCCAAAAGGAAAATTTCAAACAGGGTGTCAAACTAAGGTGTGGAGTTCTCTTCCCGGGAAGTTTTTTCAGACAATTTAAACAGATCAAGAGTGATAACAGGGAAAGGAATTAACTTCTTGGTGTCCTTCCCATCTCCAGGTAGGACAAGCATGGGTAATGAACTGGCTCTCAGACTGTATGATAGGTCCCAAAAGACCTTATTTGAAACACACCTTCCGGAGTTATTCCTCCATTGAGGATGGGTCTTCCTTCTTCATCACGCACCAGACCCTTCTTGTCTGTTTTATGGACTAAGTAGAGATCTGTCTCCTTGTCATAATCCAGAACACCAACATCAATCCACTCGTAGATCAACTCCTGGCTTTTGGGGTCCTCTGAGAGAGCCAAGGATTAAAACAGGGTTAGTCCATTCTCCCAAAGGCTACAGCAAAGGGACTTTCCTGATCAGAGTGGTGATGCTACAGTCAAATCCATTTGCTCATTTGAATCTCAATCTCACATAGTTTCTGCTGTGATCAGTTAAATAATAAACTTAGGTCTTACATCTTAGAATTTTCAACTTTTTGCACACACCAGACACATATGCATCTATATTGATATCAATATGGATACATGTCAGGACAGCATTATGCTGTTCATTTAGCCTGAGGGACGATCAGGTGGGGTGTTTCCCAAGACAGCTGGAAGCAGAACTCAGCCACCACATGCTGGCTGCCCAAGGATACATAGAACTTATGTTTTATGCTTCAGTTTTGCAGATAGTTAAACCTCTGGAGGCTGCACCAGAGCTGCAGATGCCAGTTCCCATGCTTTAAAGCTACTGCAGATATGTTAATATGAGCTGCAGCCACAGCTGGACATCACTAAAACTGCACTTAGTAATGCCTTCTCATTGAGAAGGCTCCAAGTAATGGGAAAACAATGTCCACCTCAATTAATTTGGCCCAGGTTTACTACTTGTATTTCACTATAGTCTGAATTCATCTTCTCTTCCTGCGCTTGCTCTGAAATCCAGGCAAAACATACTGCGTGCAAGTTACCTAACTCCATGGAGATAGCTAGGTGCCAATAGAGAAATTTCGTCTGTGCTGACATCCTGGCACAAAACCAGAAAGTCAAAAGGCAAAGGCTACTTCTAAAAAAGTGGAAACAGTCCAGGGCAGGACTGACAGTCAGTGAAATCTCTGCTCTCTTGCTCCAACTGCCCAAGCCTGGTCAAAATGAGATATGGCTTTTCTGCTATTCAGAGCTACATTCATCAGAAACTACATGCTCCCTTCTGCTGAAGTGGCCTGTAACTGTTAGTGCTGCCTCACTTGAACTGTAACTGAGTCAAGTTTTACCATGTCCAAGTACATCATCAGTAGGTAAAAGTGCTTTTCCAGGCACTGGCTTTCTGTCCAAAGATCCTGGCTCCAGTCCTAGTGACATCCACTCTTCTGGAGTTCGACAGTCATATTCATCATCATCGAAAACCTAAAAAGCAGGACACGAGTGAAATTAATATTTACTTCAGAAACAAGAAAACACCCAATAAAAATTTTTATGAGAGGAAAACGTTAACATTCAGTTCCCAAATGGGCTACAAAATATGGAAACAAGCCCAGGTGCAAAAGCTGTGCTGATCTTCGGCCAACAATTTTCTCCCAAACAGCATTATCTGTACTTCCAACCCTTTCCTAGGGAGAACAGACCACCCACCACCTGAAGAGGTCTCATGCACTAATACTGCTGGCTACTGCATTCAGAAGGAAACATGAGACACCTTTCATATGGACACACAAAGGACAGTGAGGAGCACTCTCAAGGACTATTAGTTCCGACAGAAGTAGTGGACACCCTGCAGAAGACGCTCTGCATCTTGTAGAAAACCTTCAGGGCCCAAGCCAGCTCCAAAGCATTTTCTTGTTTTGCTGCTTGTTGTGTCAATACTGGCTGAGTGTCCTGCCATCCTCAGAAACCTCCTGTGGTATAAGCAATGAGGCAGATCACAAGTACCAAACATACTCTCTTACCTTTAGTGGGAGGTAGATGGGAAAGACAGAATCTTTTGTCTCCTCAATAGGTGGTATATTGTCAGGGTCATAGTGCCTTGGCATCAGCTGATTGGAGTCTATCCCCTTGCTGGCTAAGAGCTCAGCAATATCAAAGGTGAGATACTGCCGTCTCCGCCTGGTTTAAATCAGAAGAGGAAATAATCACAGAATGTGTCTATAAGCATTCCCTCCACTTTTTTACTGTGCACCCCTATCAGTAAAAACATTTTTAGTACACATTGCATTCATATCTATATCTTCATTTATAGCACAAAATAGTTCAGTGGAAGTGACCTAGAATGATCAGTTACTCCAACCTATAAATTACACACATGAACTACTGTACTATTATGCCTATTATAGAGCATGCACAAAACCAGAAATTTTAAAAAATAATGACAAAAAGATGGAATAAACATTATTTAAAACCAGTATTTTCTTCCTGCATCCCAGTGAATTCTTTTGCACCCTCTGCAATGCATGCATGCTGCACTTTGGAGATCATTGCCTTACAGGATAAGGTTTTCTTAAGGATTTTTGACATGTTATGTCTTGAAAGCAAAAATCAACACCCTGATCTGCTGTATCCATTCCACAGTGATGCCTCTAGCCATTTTCTGGTTACTTACCTCTCTTCTTCAACCTTCCGAGGGTTTTGCCCTGGAATCCGTTTGAAAGGCATCTGAACTTTGGGCTTAAATGATTGCACAGGGAAATCTGACTCAGCGAGGATCTCAGTGGATGGTCCAACCATCTGATTATGCAGGAGACTTCTGAAGTTCTCAGGTATCTTGAATTTTGTGACTAAGAGACAAAGAGAAACACATGTCTGAAACCACCAGGCATCACTTTGCCTTACATTCACACACAAAGGAGTACTCTGCTGTCCACTGGGTTGTCTGCAGAAGTCACGTCACTAGATTTGTAAGAGAAATCAAGCAGACATCAAGTGAGAAACAGAAAGAAACACCTTTTTTCCCTGCTACAATATGTGATCATGGTTTTCCAGTCTCAAAATGATGGCATAGAAGAAATCTCCTCTTACAATTATTGTCATGCAGATTTTTAGGAGGCAGGGCACTAATCTGGCTCTAAGGAGCTTTTCTTTGTTTCCAGCTTTGCTACAGATTCTCGACATGATAGTAGGCAAGTTACTGTCTCTAGTGGACAGCTTCCATCACCCTTAGAAAGGAATGGGATTCTCCTGCCTCTGTGGGAGCCCTGAGTCCAAGAGTCAGTCATAGCTGTGAGGAACTTGGTCAAGGTGGTGATAAAGGGTTTAAGAATATTGTAGAGGGAAAGAAGATGCTCAGGTCGTCTTTGTCTGCTGAAGTGCCTGTTCACACCTTGGGACAAACCTTTCTCTTCTCAGCTTTTGCTCAAGCAAACCACCCACTCACATCAGCAATGGTATGAGAAAAAATTGAGTTAAACAGCCAACAATCTCACCATTTGGCCAAATGTTTTCAATGGAAATTTGGACTAAGCAAAAAGTATACATTTCCAAGAACTGGCAGAAATTAAACCATGTCATTTACCCCATAAATAAACCAAACTGTTTATATTGCTAAACAAGTTGCAAATAATAGAACAGCAGCAAACTGGGAATTTGAAGCTTAACCTAAATTAAGTAATTGCATGCAAGCTTTAAAAAGCACTATTCCCTAGACAGAGCTAAGCATTGAACTAAAAATAGATTTTAGTGGAGTGAGAGCTTTTCCTTTGATGAACTTTCACACTCTATCAAGGAGAAACTTAAGGTTCTGGTTTGTAATTGGGTATTTTGAATGTCAAGCTTTGAACCCAATTGTTCACCATGTTCCATGTGCTTCTGGAGTCATGGATGTGACCCTTGATTTCAAAGCAATTGCACAGAGCAGCCAATAATGCTAAAGCCAGACACGTTTCAGGATGGTTAGGTACAGGAAGGGTCCTCTAAGAGGTCATTCCCTTGTCCTTCTTAAATGGTCCCTGACTCAACCCTTGTATTTGTACATTGTCTGCTTAGAGACTAAAGGAAACGGCCACTAACTGGCTCATCTCTCTTCTTCCCTCCCTTGGGGAGGGCAGCTAGCCTGGCATGAATGTGCTCTTAAACACTTGCATGGTCTGTAACATAATTTTGAGGAATCCCTAAAATGCAGCTCTTCATCCTCATGCACATCTCTTGCTTGGGGTCTTTACAGAATGGCCCTGATTTGTATTTGTTGTCAAGGAGCACAGCTGTTCCAATTTTGTCACTTCATTGTTGCCAAATCCATGGCACCATCCATTATGGCACTTTGTGCACTATCAACTATTTATGTCAATACTTAGTGTTTCATTTGCATTTACATTTCCAACCTGATGGCTTCTTCCCCCTTGAAGAAACAGCAGATCATAAATAGAGTTCTGTCTCCACTTGTTAAAGATGAGTCTAGCTTGTCAAGATTCACTTGAGGAAGCAGTCATTTGTCCTCACTCATGAAAATAAATGTCACATCTAAGCACAGGAGGGTGGCATATACAGTTCCCATCTTTCTCTAAAATCCTCTCACACACACACTTTCTTCCCACCCGCTGCCAGTCTATGATCCATATCCCCAGGAGTGCTCTAGGGGCCAGGAGAGTGCTGGCAAACCTTCAACCAGTCTCTGTTCCTATATTTGAGCATCCATGACACAAGTTCTTGTAAGCAGGTGGCACCAGCAGCTCTGTACACACAGAGAGCCCTTGCATTTAGGGAGAATAATCTGCTCTGGGGTGCAGCTGGGTGCAGAATAAATACATGAGAGAGGACCATGATTTTGGCTATGGGTACCTAAATCACAGATACAGTGCTCATAGGCAGGTCCCATTTTTGGAGTAGTCATGTGCAGGGCCAGCAGTTTAACTTGATGATCCTTGAGAGTCCTTTCTAACTCAGCATATTCTATGATTCTATGATTTTCACAGGAAAGGGACATTGCTGGCTTCATATATAAGAACACATACAAATTCAGTACTATTCTGGCAGCAGGACCAGAACTCCCACAGGCACCAGCACAGTCCACCCTGAACCCTGGGGGAAGTGGATGTATCCAGGAGAAAAGGAAGCATGGTTTTACCACCCACTCAGATCATTTTGTTGCACCTCTAAATGAAATTCACTTTTCACTGGATATTCAAGCAGCTCAGCACCATTCCTGAGCACTGAGAGGAGAATGAAAGCAGAGTCAGAAGCCTAATCCCCAGCATGTCCACTATAGGCAACTTTAACAGTTATGGCCTCATTCTCTCTGCGTGTATTTACCTTTAGGGGTGTGCGGCTCCAGGTCTGCCTGGCTCACCAAAGACTGGGACACATAGGGGCCAGCAGTAGCACCCTGGAATATGAGAGAAGTGTCAGAGATGACAGAGCACAGTTGTGGCACAGTGTGAGTGAGGGTCACAGAGGTCCAGAGAGAAAGTGTGACTGTAAGGCTGACTTAACCAGATCTTTATGGACAAGTGAAACTGTGAGTAATGGTCAGAAAAGGCTCAGAGACACAAATACCTGGAAAGTTCAGCCCAGTGCACAAGGTCAGGGGATCTGTCAGCAGAGTGTGGCCTGATGTCAGCTTAAGATGCCTGCTGGGGGCTGATTAGGCAGCCAGTCATTAGTTTTACTACCAAATATCACCTGCAGTCACAACCACAAGCCTGCCCTGACATACAGGCATCCTAAACCCAGGCAATTGTGACAGTGCTGTCACTGGCTACTGAGGAAGGCAGCACAACCCTGACTGGGATGAGCCTCAGGGCTTCCCTTTGTAAAGGTCAAGGTCTTGCACAAAGGCCTCTGAGCAAGGGAAGGGCTAGGACCTGGGATGAAACCTATACATGTCCACACCAGGTATACCATCAGTCTTTTCCTTTTAGGACAGTGCTGGAAAAAGAACTGCTCTTTGCACTTACCCCTGCGCTGCTGGAGGCTCCTGCAGTAGGGACATCAGCAGAAGCCTCATTGCTGATACTGGGACGGCTCCTACCCAGAAAAGTCCTCAATTCCTTCCTTGCTTTCTCCATCTTCTCTGGAGAACAATGCTGTGACGTAACCCTGGGCTTGCTATGAGTGGAAAGACATTGATCCTGTCACACACTGTATCTTTGGCAATCCTCCACACCCTCCCACAGTGCTGGTTGTCCTTGACTTGCTACAATGAGTGGGTAACACGGAAGGTTTGATCCCCTGATTCGATGCCAACCACTGCATTCATGGCCCGGGGGCCGGTGGACTCACATGGCTGCCTCAATGGCTCACTAACCCTGGAGAAAGAGATCGCTTTATTATTCCAGATGGGTTTTGGAGGGGGAAAAACCAGCAGTATACACAAGAAAAGCTGCTTTCCTTAAGCAGCAGGGGCTTCCCGGATCTGTGACAGCATTCAAAAGGCTGCCAGGAGAATTTGGGTAAACTGGGACTACAAGAGAAGTACTACTTTTGCTGCACCTGAATCCCTTAAAAATCTTGTCACACTTGACTCCAGTGGGAGTCGACTACAGCTTAGGATACCAACACAGCTACTCCCAGGTGAAAGTCTGCGTCTTTCATTTAAATAATTCATGATAGATGTTTAAGCATTGCCTAATACATACTAAAATATAGCCAGAAGCTCCCCTCTTTCTCCTCCTGCAGGGGATATTTTTGCTCAACTCACAAATAATTTCTGCTCTTCCACCTTGGGAGACACAAGTCCAGGCAAATATCACAGCTGTACAGCTTTATTTTATAAAAACGTTTGTGCACTGAGAGATACCAATTAAGAACAGCTTTCAGACTTCTGGCAGGAGGATAATGCAACCCTTGATTTTAGGCTTGTCTAAACACAGAGATGAATACTGTAACTAATTAGAACAGCTAAAGTGACACAAACCCCACCAGCCTGCACACTCATGCGCTGATACAATGATGTACACATACCTGAGTAGCTTATTCCTATAAATTATGAGTCAAAGCTCTCCACAGTGTCTCTCAAAGGTACTCCGAGGGCAACACAGCTTATTGATCAATTCCTGCTCAGGGCTAGACACAGACTCCTCATCCAGCCCTACTTGACTAGTGGTTTGTCTCCTGCACCCTTGCTAGGACCTTGCTTACTTCTGGAAGCCAAGCCTCTGCAGTAGGAGTCTTCCAGCTTCCCACAGGTGGGTGGTGGAAAGACCTTGCCTGGTCTAGTGGGCCGCAGCTGGCACAGTACTTGTCTGGAGTCTCATCCTGACCTGGAGACAATGCCACAGGATCCCTTCCTGCCATGCCCTCTCTGCTCTGCTCTTAGATGGAGAGAACACTCTGCTCACCCTATACTCTTGATGAGAGAGGGCAATCTTTTTAAAAATTCACCTTGCTGTCTGTGAGAATGAATCTGGTACAGGCAGCAGAGAAAGCATTACATGCATGCCAGAGATAAGAGGGAATAACTGTGCTGGCTTATTACTGTAGGCTCAAGCCAGTGCACAATTTTGAGAGGTTGAATCAAAAAAGAAATCAGATAATAAATCAAGGTTACCATGATGCGAATCTTTTAAGTGAAATGGAGTAAACGAACAGATTGGAAAGACCTGGGAGATGAGATCAATAATACCCCCTCCTCTGCTTCAAGCTAGAAAATCTCAAATCTCTTTCCTCTCAGCTTTGCTTTGGCATGGCAACTGGAACCTCACACCCTGAAGAATGAATTTTCCATGGAGGATTTTGTTTTTATTAGCTATTTTATGCTCTGACCATATCTATTTTAGCAGCCCAGCAGGACTGATTGGAATCAGCCAAGATCCAAGGATTCCTGATGAATCACTGCTGGACTCTTTCGTGCCTCCTGCACCAGCACAGAGAACAGCAGCAAGGCGGAACAACCCTGCGGTGCCTCTCCTGATGTGTCACCTGAGCATCCTCTTCTTGGGAGCAGGGCAACGCAGCAACATGACTTGCTGTACTTTTGCCTCTTATGACCAGAATCCTAAACCCATCCAATTAAGGAAGCCAGCTCCAGGACACAAGGTTCACCTGAACCTTTAGTAAGGTGAGTGACTGAACCCACTCCCAGTTTAGCAGGACTGGCAATCTCTCGCCTGGAACAAAAATAACATGGCTTCTGCCCATGATGGACAAGTTCCCATGATTGGGGAAAAGTGCACCAAGCCAGCTCACAGCAGGCCTAATTATTTGCCACTTTGCTCCCTGTGTACTCACTCACACCTCTGCAAAGTCCTTCCTGAGCACTTATGTCAAAATAAAACAAACCCCTACTCAGTATCCAGATCAAAAAACATCTGTCATGCTCTCCCAGCTGCACAGAGAGAAGGTCCTGTGTTTGCAACGACAAAAAATCCCTGACACACACCACTCAAAATAAAGAACAAAACTAGGCATCCAAAGTTTTCCCAGCAATTCCCTAAACAAATTAGTAAAACAGCTTGTCTGAGCACACTAAAGCTGAGGCAGACATGGGAGAACTTCTAAGCACAAAGGGAATCCTACTCTCCTGCCACCCCAGCTGCTGGGATGTGGCTTGGTTTTCCAACAAGGAGGTTTCTCAGAGCATGGTGGGGAGCTCGCAGCTAGCAGATGGTTTGGCTGGTCCCATCCAGCTCTCAGGAATAGTCTCCAGGCTGGTTTCAAAGAGAAGAAGAGACACCCTTTCTCTTTTATTCAGCCTAGCTGCCGGGCCAAGTGGTTTACTGCAGAGCAGTTCCCTCTTTCCGAGCTTCCAACACCAACAGCCTTTCCCTACCCCTGAAAGAATGAGCAGCATGCAGACCCAGGGCGAGATGAGATGTCTTCCTGAAAGCAGCTTCTCTGCCCTCTTCAGGAACCTTTCTCTCCCCACTGCCCATGCACACCTGGGAGCATCTCCCTGTTTTTTGCTGGCAAACATCTGCCTGGCACCAAACTGTCCCAGCTTTAGCTAGAAAACCTTTTCCCCGCTGCTGAAACACCCGTCTCTGCTCAGTCATGCTCCCTCACACCTGAAAAGCATATTTCCTAGATATACCAGGTACGATGTATTATGCTAAATTGAACTATTCAAAGTGAGAGCATATTCTTATGGCACTGCTGACACAACATTAGCTACAGTGTCTGTGTGTCATTTTGGCAAAACTATAATTACAATTTCTCGGTAAATTCAGGCTTTACACATCCAAGAAGTCAAACTCCCACATGTCTTGCTCAACGTCTGGTACGAGCTTTTTGATCTGTTGCCTCTATTTCAATTCTTTGATCCAAAGCTTTGACAAAATGGGACTCTTTTCTTTCAAATAAGGCTCAAAATGGCTAAAAATTGCAACAGAACAAGAGAATAGTACTTTAAATATCATCTAACCCCTAAGCAAAACTGCAGATTGAAATCTAGTATTTATCTAAAATTTATTTATCTGTGGATAGCCAGAACACCAGCTACTACACCATCTGGACACCAACATGCAGAAATTCCTTCTTCCTATAATTTAAGCCATACAATATAAGCTCAGACAAGGTGATGCACTCTCAACAAACTGCTTTAAACATTATCCTGTACTTCAAATCTCTCCTACTTTAAAAAGAGAGTTGAAAGCAATTTGGAGTTTTATAGCAGCCCATTCCCTCCAACAATTTTGCAGGGGTTTAAAATTGATTTTCCTCTGGGTTTTTAGATGCATTCTTTTCTCCACGGGAAGCACCACACCAGCACCACCTGAGGCGGGGGAAGCAGCGAAGGGATGGCGGCCGGTGGTGCTAGTTATGCCCAGGGCTCAGCGGCACCGTCCGGGGCTACAGCCTCGCTGGGTGCTGCCAGACACCCCGCCAGCCATCCACACCGTGACTCCAGCAGGGTTTGTGTAACTGACGAAGCACAGCAGGGTTGAAAGAAACGCTGTTAGCGGTTTCGCTTCCGAAAGACGCCGGGGCGCGGGAGGAGCAGGCCGGGGGCTGTTAACGTGTGACATGGGGAGACGGGGCAGCGCCACGAGCAGCTGCCAGCGCCCACCCCGTGCTCCAGCCGCGGGGGACACCCCGCTTCCAATGCTCCGAGCAATCCTGGCCCTGCCGACCCTGCCAATGTCCCGAGAGTACGAGGGGCTCCCTCACGAGCCGCACCTGCGCGCCCGCCCGCCCTCACGGCCCAGCCCGGCGGGGCCCGCTCCAGCCCCCGAACCGCTCCTCGGACCCCGCAACTCCGGACCTGCCCGGCCCTGCCTGCGGGCGGTACGCACCGACCGGCCCGAGTCTGCCCCGACCGATCCGAGTCCGCCCCGACGCCGTACGCGTTGCCACGGGAGCGAGCAGGGGGCGGGCAGAAGGCTCCGGCTGGAGACTGCGGCTCTCCCCCCTCGCGGGCCGTTGGGCTGGTCCGGAGGAGGCGCGGGGCAGCGCGGGCCGGGCAACGCCACGCCCGAGCTGGGGGGCAGCGCCCTGCTGGGGAGGCGGGCTGCCCCGACCTGCGGCTGCCAGCGCGGGGCTGCGCAGAGACCCTGGTGCCACCTCGGGGCAACCACCGAGCCACCGCGGGGACACCGCAAAACCCCCGGGGCACCTCAACTGCCGCCGCAAGGACATCGCAGAGCCCCTGGAGCCACCTCAGAGTCACCACCATGGAGTTACCCCTGGCGTCTCTGAGTTGCCACCGCGGGGACACCACAGAGCCGCCCCTGCTATTTCAGAGTCACCACTGAGTCACCACACTAGGGCCAACGCAGAGCTGCCAGCAGAGGCTACTACTGTGGAGCACTGCCACCGAGCCACCAGCCACCCGTGCCTTCCAGGGCTGCCAGCCCCAGGGTGCGGTGCTCAGCCATCCCGCCAAGGAGCCGCCGAGTACCACTGGGGACAGTCCCTATTCCCCTTGCTAGGAAGGTGAGGGGCTGGATAACCCCTGCCCCAGTGCCACCTTCCGCACCAGCTAGCTACCAAGCCTGCTGGCCACTGTCCAGGAAGGTCCAGCAGGTCCCTCCTCCATCCCATCCCCAAAACTGGTGCGGGCAGGCAGGTTGCTGATGTAGAGCTGCACGGTGGCTTGTCTAAATCAACCTTGTGTACCCATGAAAGTCTTGAACTAAAACGTCATGTTGGGTGGGGATGGGGGATTACTGGCCCTGGAGAATTTGTCATCCCTATAGAAGGAAAGGTGGCATTGAGTCCTGTTGGGAATGCCCCAACAGGTTGGTCCCCCAGAGAGGGAATGGTGGAGAAGGGACAAGCAGTGCCAGCCCTGCAGGGGAGTGAGGAAGAACAGGTTTGGATTATTTTTGTGGGGAGGAAGGAGGTGGAAAAGCAGGGAGGAAAAGATTTAAAGAGAAAAAAAGCAAAGCCATAAGAGATCTATTGTGAAGGAGTACAAAGGGCAGAGGAGGAGGAGGAAAGGATGAAACAGGAGATGAGTGGAGGCTCCTGCAGGAGGACTGTGGCAGGCAGGTGGGCAGGGGCTGCTTCATAGCTCTTTTGAGACCCCCAATGGCTGCAGGCCCTATGCAGGCTGACAGTAGGTCCTGCTGCTTCCCAGCTCTGCACCTGGGAGAGGTGCAAGTCCTAGAAAGCAGGGCCAGAGGAGCAGGACCATGCAGCTGGCAAGCTGGCCCTAGGGATGCCCACATGGCCTTGCATGGGGGCAGAGGGTCAGGCAAGGAGGCACCAGGATTGGGGGCATGCTGTGGGGAGGCAGTAGAGCCCAGGCCATGAGCACTGGCTCCTCTCCCTGTCTGGGTACCTGCTGGGGGCAAAGGGCCTGTTGGTCAAGGGTAGTGAAGCAGTTGTGCCATCCGAAAATTTGCATGTTAGGGGATGTGAGGTTTGGACAGAGAAAGGTGGGACAGGCAGAGCCTCAGAGAAGAAACACAAGCTTCTCCAGATAAGCAAGTTCCCTAACAGCAATGCTTAGCTGCTGCCAAGGTGTTCACTGGATCAGCCTTATGCAGCAAGGAGGTCTTTGGGTTGATTTGCACTCCATGCTGAACTGTTTCCAGCCCTACTGAAAGCAGTGAATGCTGGGGAAACTCCCAGGTGTATGTCCTCTGTCACATTGCTGGCCTCATCTCTTTACTTAAGGAAGGAGTGCTGCTGGCTTGCCTCAATTATGTTTGATATAATTACAGCTCTTGCTGGAGTTCCCTGGAGTCACATCCCAGATGGCTTCTCTGATTGAGAGGAAACAATGGTGGAGCCCCGTTGCCCTTTGCGTGGGGAAAATGTGCATCCATTTCATGCTGGCTTCATCCTCCCTGCAGTGGGCTGGGATTCACAGCAGGTCTTGCTTTCCCTGTGGCCAGCTGGGCTTCATTTTTGACCAGGCATTCAAAGTTTGCCACAAAGTGCTTCAGCGACTCACGAGGTAAAACCCACATGATTCAACTGGCTGGGCCTTCACAAACCCACCAGGCCAGAGCAGAGAGCAGACAGGTGTGTGAGCTACCTACTCTCCATCCATGTGCTGCCATGACTGATCCATTCCCTGACCTTCAAAAGGCCTCTCTTGTTCTCCAAAGACTTGCTCCCAGGTGTTGCAGCAGGATGTGCTGGCACTGTGCCCTGCTTCCATGGGTGCTCCTTTAGCCCAGGATGACCAGGTGGGGGAATGTCATACCTACCCACTTGCAAAGGGCAGGTTCAAAGTGGCATTTGTGGTGGTTGGCATAGCTGAGCTTTCACCTTCTCATATCAGTCTGAGCTGAGATCCTGTCTCCAGCTAGGCCAGCACAAACAGTTTAGTGTTGCCTTCCTTCTGACAGTTCTTCTTAGTTCTCCTTTTCTACCATGGGCTCACTTGAAGCCACAGATTCACCCATACTTACAGGTGATGCTGAGTTCCCAAGAAAATAATTCACCAAGAAGAGGTTCCTGAGTCCCTGCTGAAACCTACTGGTCTGTGACTTACCCAGTATTTTCCTTAGTGCAAGGCTGTTTTAGGAGAAGAAAAACACTACTCTCCCTGTCTCCCGTCACACCACTGGAGTGAAAGCATGAGCAAAGGTTAGCAGAGGCTGGGCTCACAGGGAGGGAGAGAACTCTCTGTTCACACCCTTACCAGACATGAGAATCAAACCCGTTTCAGTAGGTGTTAGGATGTGAGCTGGCACTGGAAAGGAGAAATATGTGAAACATGCTAGTGGCTCATTCTGTCTCTCAGGCTCTTTTCTGGCTGAAGAGAGCAGCTTTTCTCCTACATGGTCTGAGCTGTTGGAGCCACTTTTCCTGCCCTGCACTTTCACACATTTGGCTCTCATGCATCTATCCCAATCCAGTAGCTCAGAAAACCCCATATCACACAAAACCACTCTTCTACAGAGAACAGCCTGCCCTTAGTCATGGGAGGAATAATAAAATAGCAAAAATCCCAACTCCCGTGGACCTCAGAGATGATGTGCTGGTTGTTTTGTTTCATCACTTGCACCTACCCCCCTACCGTGGGTGGCAGGCCCCATCAGATTTAGCAGTGTTTCCATACCCACCCCCCACACATTTTGCTGAAGGTGTAAATGATCCTTGAAGCACAAGGCCACTGGAGAATAAGGTCCTAGATTTCTGTGTCTCCACACCTACGTGTGTTCCCACACACAAGATACAGCATTAATCTAGAGTAAAACACCACATGTTGACAATGCTGACAGTACATTTGACAGAAAGTCCTCAGATTGAACCCCAAAACACAAAGCCATGAAAAAGTCATAAAGCAGGGAGAGTCAGGACAAGGTCTGGCTTCTTGTTGCCTGAGCACTTCTCCTGAAGGGGCAGGTTGATCCTCGGGAATATCAAGCCAGATTGTCTTTATATTCCTGCTGCTTTCAACAGCTCTCTTGACACAAGGCTGTTACCTTGAATTCAGGCAGGCTGGGACCAGTGAGCAGTTTGTAGCTGCAAGTTCTGTACTTTGCAGCCAGTTTTTGCTTCAGAAAGCAAATGAGACTTTGACTCTGATAGTGACATTCTTGTTAGTTAACTTTATTCCTCATCTCCACCACTGTGCCACAGTACATCATCTCCCCAGGGTGTGTTCTCTCACATTGGGGATCACACCATTAACCCAGCCAGAAGGCTGCCCCAGGGAATTTGCAGGCAGAGGTTACTTCCCCAAGGAAAGCAGGCAAAAAGCGTGGGGCTGTCCAAAAAGGAGGAAGATGACAGTGAGGATTACCAGGGCCAAGCCTGAGAGGCCAGGAGCAGTGAGGATGGAGAAGATAAACAAGCCTCAGTGATGAGATCTCAGCAGTGGTGGGCAGAGGAGCTTGCAGTAGCCATTTTCATACAATTGGTTCAGCTGAATTGGTCAGAACTGCCACAAATGTAACACTGCCATGTTCTCCATGGGGCTGCGGACAGAAAGAGCTTGTCAGCCAGCAAGCTCCCAGTAAGCTGGGAGATTTTTCCAAGAAGAGCCTATATATACTTTATAGGGACCCTGATTCTAGAGGGGGTTAGTGGCAGAGGTGCTTCCAAGTATCCTACCCTCTGACTCCCAAATCCCCAGGAGTTAGACCCTTAAATTCCTCAGAAATTGGGGCAGACCAGTGGCCAGATTTCATGCAGATGACAGGTCATCTGTCAGAACATACACAGAAGGTTTGGAGCTCTGTAGCTCCACAGCAAATATGGTGCAGCTACTTTCCCATTACTTGCCTGCTTTTAGACAGGCTAGAATTTTTCCCCTGAAGCTTCCAGAGGAACTTCAAGCTTTCCATGAGAGACAGAGGCATCTTGGCTCCTTACCACGAGAGAACTTGCTGGGGGGTGTGGAGAATTCTGGTTCAAGTCTGCAGTTTGAACCAGGCCTGTCAGGCTCAATGTTAAATCTCCTCTCAGCAGGTAAATGTTGAAACAATCTGGCTTTGAGCAAAAATTCCAGCCTTTACTGACAAACAGTAACAGACTCCTGTGAAAAGCCTTTCTTTCAACCAACTGGCGTCTGATCAAGGAATCCCCAACCTGTTCAGATTTTTTCCACTGGAAACCATGTGCTGAAAGCTGGAATAGTTCATCATCTGAACACCACCACTTCAGATGCTGTACAGAACAGGGCCTGAGCCAGCAGGCTGAACAGAGCAGCAAAACCAGTGCATGACTTTGCACCACAAGAGGACAACCCAACATTTTTTTATATAAAATGGCTTCAAAACCTGCTGTCTTGAACTTGTTCATTTGCTGATTTATTGCACCAGGTGCCAGCCTGACTTATTGACACAGTGTTGTCAGTAGCTGGGCATTCATATCATTTGTCTGGCTGGTCCATCTATTCTTGAAGTACCTTCTCATTTGGCACAGAATATTCTCCATAAATAGCCTTCCTAAATACAAGAAATTATTTAAAACTGTTGGTGGAAAGAAAACAAAAACACAAACCCAAAACCCAAAAAAACCCCAAGCAAGTTGGGGTTTTTTTTTCTGTTTTCCATCATATTTTTGTATATAGCTGATAATTGTAAGGCTGTAAATATGAATGCAGATCTGAAACCCAGAGGAGAATGGAAGCAGAGTTTGGGTGTGACCTTTTGTTGCCTGTCAGCCTGCCTGCCCCACGCTCACTGTAAAGGGAATTACTGGTGTGTCCATCCTGAAGAGCAGAATGACATTTCTGGGGATCTCAGTGGGAAGGAGATTCCTGAAGCTTAAGGCTGAGCTCATTCTGCCCAAAGAAAGTGTCACCTGCTTAGTGAGTGCCAGCCTTTTGCCTCAGTACAGGGAGCAGAGCTCAGAGAAGGCAAAATCCGAAGAAAGTTGTGGTTGTGGCATTGCTGGGAGGAACTGGGCAATCAAGTGAGAAGAATTATAGCTTCCAAATGTGTACCGACATCCTGCTAATTCCCAGATCTCCCCCTACTCCCTCCTCTGCTGACGTTCCAGTCCCCACTTCAATACCTGCCAGGTCCTTTTAGAGAGCTGACATTTCCATTCCTGACATTTTCTGCGGCTCCATCTGGGAATTAATGTCCGGATATTAGCAGCGATGGGGCCGTTTATCATAATTAGTCTCATGAAGCTACTAAGCATCCAACTATTTTTCATCTGCGCCGAGGAAATAAACTGCAGAATCCAGTAGACGAGACGGACGATTTATTTATTGATTGATTTATTTTGGTCTGTCAGGATGCAGCTTTAAAGTTTGTCGAGATGAGCAATGCTCCTCAGAGGCAGTGACGACAGTAGGGCTGGCTCACCTTGGGTGTACAAGCTGCAGAGAATAGGTCCCCAAACCCCCTGAGACAGTGAAGAGGCATTTGTTATCCTATTATTATCCTGTTATCCTAGGCTCTAGCCTCCTGCACTTATAAAATGACAAGTTGTGACAGGTTGAACCCTGTCTGGACAAGCTCAGGAAGAGCCAGCTGCTAGCCCTGGGATGGCATCCTGAACGAAAGCCATCTGCAGGCATGGCTTTTCTTCCCCATCAGGAACAATACAAGGGTGCTGTGTACCCTACAGGAGGTGGCACAGGGACCAGCAGCTCCAGGACTGTCATTTGGCAGGCTGTGCATGGTCGTGCTTGGCCCTTAATGCTAAACAGAGGATGCTGCAGGCAGCACACGTGTCTGTCACCTTCCAGAGGTGCCTGGGAGCAGATAAAGCCGTTTTCTCACTTGTCCTCCCAATTGGAGCAGGGTGAGGTACAAGCTTGTTGTTTTCCTTCCCCAAAGGATTGGGATTGAAGGGCAGAGAAGCAAAGTGCCATATGCAAGAGATCTCACACTGTGTCCACTGCAAGCAGGGGGAGGTTCTTTGGAAGGGTATTACCGGCTGGATCTTATCTCTGCCAGAGAAAGTGGCTAATGACTGCTGAGGTCTCTATCTTAATTTTTAGGGGCCAGTGCAATAGGTTGTCCATGTTTCTGTGAGTTTGGCTCCAGCTCCCTGCTCTCCAGGCATAGCTTGTCCCTGAGCTGATGAGACCTAACAAGCATTGTTACCCATCCTGATGGCTACTGCTCAGGGCAAGGAGCATGTATTGATTTCAGGAGCTCTTCTACCATTTTGCAAGCTTCAGTGACCTCCTCACATGTCCTGAATGGGAGGAGATAGGAGATCCATGCCAGGGTCATCTGCCCTGCACCACACTGCTCTGCCTGGCTCACAGCCCATGCATGGAGCTCGTCTGCCTAAGAATGAGGATTATAATGCTGTGTGGAGCTTATTCCCAGAGTGGGGCATGAAGGGCTTCTGGATTCAGTGTTGCACTTCTCTCTATCCCCATAAAACCCCACAAAGTCTTGCTACATCCCACACACCACAGTGCTCACCTGCAGCAAGCCCACCTCCTCCCTGCAGGCTGATTATCAAGAGCTTTCCATCCTGAGGTTTGCTATGCAAACATCAAACATTTGTGTTTAAATATTACACTCTTCTGCTGATGTGAAGCTAGTAATTACAGCCAGATGGGACCTGGCTCACAGGCAGACACGGGGCCCACACGCTGCTCAGTGGTGGCTTTTTTTTGCAAAACCATGTGGCCGACCACCAGCAGAAATATCAAAAAAGCTGAATGCAATTAAAAACAATGGGAAAAAAAAAGGCGTTCTAAATATATCATGCAATGTATTCCAGGTGAGCACTAAATGTTCTGGCTGCAGTGCCTGGCAGCTCTAGTACTACACATGGGACATGATCCAAGCCAGTGTGCTCAAGCCATACCTCCCTCCAGGCACAGCCTGATGATGACATGCACTGATTTTGTGTCAGCATCTCCTGCAGCACCAGCAGGATCTGATCCTGCAAAGCCTCCCTCAGCTGAGGAAGAGCTCTTTTTGCACAAGGGCCTGATTCAGCCCATGCTCTAGTCCATCAAAGTGGCCACTACAAGGGCATCACAATCCCAGGGCCACCATGCTGCTAGCATGAGCTTACAGCTCCTGCTGCCTCCTCAGCTGCTGGGTGGAGGGATTACCCTCACTGCACAAGCCTGCACACATTTCTGCCTTGCACAAGCTGCCCAGGGTAGGAAACACTTCATTTTCTACCACCTCCAGGATTTCAGATCTACTTCTATTCAAGGCAAAACAAAGGCATTGCAAGTGAGTGGTGGATTTTTTTTCTCCTGGATCATAGCCCACAGTCCATATTCACATTCAACATCTGATAGTGTTTTGAATAGATAGATAATCCTCTCCCCACTGCCTCTCCCCTACACATCAACCAAAAGATGAACAGGAATGTACCAGTTTAAGCAAAATGCCTCACTGTCTGTCCTGCCCAACACCTGTGTTGTATATACACACCACCAAGTGCCCAGGAAACAATCCCTTCCTTGACCCACACACCTGATTGTGTTCCAGCAGTAACACTGATGCAGGTAATAGCCACCATTGCTGCCTGAAAGAAGGGCTAGAGTTAGCCCATCATACACGGTTTAGGTAGCCCTATAAACAAGCCCCATAAACCACTGCAGGTGATGCCATTATGAGCTATAAATGCTACAGCCCTTCCTCTGTGAATCAATCCAGCTCTGGCTCACCCTCTTTTTTACTCTCAGGATTCTTCCAAGCCAAGCAGTGCAAAGCCAAAGGCCAGTTTCATGTCCAAACAGCCAGGGATGTTTAATTCCTCAGGACAGCTGCTGGGATATGTCCTCCATGTTGTAACAGTCAGTGTTACAGAGGTACCTGCTCACCCATCCGTCTGTAAATGCTGTTCCAAAGCCCGCCTGCCAGACAGGAGCCAGCGGCTCTGGTTGCAAGGAGAAGAAAGAGAGAGCAGCAAACAGGGAAAAAAAAAAAAAAAAAAAAAAAGAGAAATCATTGCTTTGTGAGAAACCATAGAGCCATAGCAAACATGTGCTGTCATTTGAGACAAGTGCCAAGCCCCTGATAGGTTTCCCTATCGAGGAAATCAGGATCAGCCTTGGTGAGAGGCGGAGAAGCTTGATCTCACTTGTCTCCAGGGTCTGCTTCTCCCTCCTCCTGTGCTCTATGGGTTTCTAACTTCCCAAATCTTCCTCAAAGGATTGTGAGTAGAGCTTTCCAAGGAAGCTTGTTTCTGCTGTCATATACCCCAGGGGAGCATGATCTGAGGAGAGGGAAAGGAAGGGAAGGGAAGGGAAAGGAAGGGGAAAAAGAGAGAAGGGAAAAGAAAGAAAAAGGAAGGACTTAATGTCTCTCTGCTTTCTGCACCCAAGAAGCAGAGCGTTGGCATGCTATTACAAACCCTTGTTTCTGCAGTAACCTTATCCAGCACTGCATGGGTCTGTGCAAGCTCTGTTGTACTACTGTTGCCTTCATGAATAATGGATCCCCCTCCACCTTCCCTCTCCTCTTCCCTGTTAGATCTCATTTCATGTTGCATGGAATGGTATGTTTGCTGCTTCCCTGGGGTTGATCTGTACATTCTGATTCCCAGCTCCAGTTCCCGCTCTGCCCAGGATGCGATTGTAACACAAGAGGGCCCTGACTGGTGAGGGCAGTGCCTGTACTGGGGTCACCTTTGGCTCCTGGCTTGCCTTCTGCTAGGAAAGAGTTGATCCTTGATATTCCTAAAAACCTGTCAGTTCTCCTTCTCTTCTGGAATTTTCCATTTGAAAGACTAAAAGTGAAGTTCCAGGAAAAAAAATCCATAATTCTGATTCTAGAAAGTCAAGTCAATGCCTAAAATAATAATACCTACAATTCTGCACAGGTTTGGACCACAGAACATTGCGGGTCACTTCTACAGTGCAGTCTGGAGAGTTTAATTTCCTTTGTTCTTGGAAATACCTAGCTTTATTGAGCTTTATCTGGTAAAGACCACTGTTTTTGTTCTCCTTCAGAAGCCGCAGGCTCAGCAGTGAGGTAGCCCCAGTTTTAGCAGGGAATATGCTGTGGCATTTAGGAGATCATGGGTGCCTCTTGCCTTAGGTCCTGCTGCAGTAGCACCACCATCCAAGATGAGGACTTGGTTAAGTTCAGATAAATTTGTTTTGAGTGAGTTTGTAGCATTTGTAGATACGAAGGTCTGTCAAAGCTGTGTGCTGATCCTAGTTTCCCAGTCTTTCTCCTTTAGTTTTATCACTCCAGGTTACAAGAAGCATCAAGTTCACATGCCCTTCTCTGGGGCTGTACCTTACAACTCTGTCTTCTGCCACCCTCACCATCCCAGTTTTTAATTTCTCCCACACTCTCATGGTGTTGCTGCCCCTGCAGATCCACCCGCTCTGGGGGTTTCTGTGAGGAGAGCCCCTGTTTAAAAAGGAACTGTGAGGATTTGAAAATCACAGGCAAGGATGTCAGAAAACCTGCAGCCAGGAGAATGTAGTCTGCAATTTAGGTCCAAGTTGCAAGTAATGCTTACAAAGGGAAGGGAAGAAAACAGGGTCCTCAGTGAGAAACCCCACTGCCAGAGGCCCTTGGAAAGACACCAAATCAGTTGCCTAGAAACTAATTCTGCCCCTTGTTATTGTCAGCAACAGGAAAAACCCACAAGTGCCATAATTCAGGCCACCACCAGTCTTTTTCTCTTGGCCAAATGGAAGAAGCAAAGAGAAGAAGCTTTTCATGCTCTGTGGGTAGCAGGGTGTCTCCTTGCCCACAGCTCAAGGGATTGCAGGCTCAGTGCTTTTGCATCTGGATGGTCAGTTCCCATGGCAAACCTCGTGTTATGAAATGTAGAGGCTAAATAATCCTTCCACAGCTTTTTAAAAATTAAAGAACAGTTGAAGTTGATGGAAACCTGTGGACACCGTGTCATCCAGCCACCTGGCTCAAAGAAGAGTCAGCTCAAGCAGGTTGATTGGTACCACATCTCACCAGATTTTTAGTATTTCCAAGGATGGCAACCCCACAACCTCCCTGGGCAGACAGTTCCAGTGTTGGATTACCCTTCTGCTGAGGTTTTTTGTTTAAAGTTTAACTCAAAAACTGTTTGACAAAAAGGACTGTGTAGGTGACTGTTACAGAACAAAACATGCACCTGATGCCCTGTACACATGAAATTGCCCAAGCCAATCTGGTTGGAGCAAATTTAGTGTTAATTCCACAGCTGAGCTATTTTCCAGGGGACCCTCATTCATCCCACACACAGGACAGACTTTGCACCATTAGCAAAAAGTCTCACAAGGCTTTTCCACTGTGTTGTTCAGCGCATGAAGCCTGAGGCAGGATTTACTGCACATTATTCAATCTCTGCTAGGGAGGTAGAATTATTAGTCTCCTAAAAAGCTCTTCAACTGAGTTCACTAAAATAGCTGAATGTTTCAAAACTGGTAATGATTATAGCTTTGCAAGTCCCTTGCCAGAGGATGGGTCTACATTATGGCTTTTTTACAGAGGACAAAGCTTGAGCCCAGAAGGGCTAAAAGGATGGGACACTGCATGGACAGACCACAAGTGGAACATTTCAGAGCACTTAAAAAGGTGTTGCAGCTTCCCTTCAGGTCAGGAGGCTTTAAGAAAGCCAGTGCCCCCTGGCAGACCAGGCTGCAGCACAAAGAGCAGTGCCTGGGTGGCAGTGGCAGGGTCTGTGCTTGGCCTGTGCCCAGGCATTGCTCTGCCTTAGTGTGCACACCACACCAAGTCATTCCCTACAGCCCACAGCCAAAGAGGGCTTGGGCTGTAGCAAAGAGGGGATCAGTCAATTCAAATTGAAAGAGGCCAGGATTGTCCAAACCTGGGTCTAGGCAAATCTGGCTCATCCTAGCCTAAGCACTTTGCATTTGAGGGAAGGCAAATTTAAAAAAAAAGAAAGCACCTTGAGAGTCAAGCTCAGGCAGACAGGTAGCACAGAGCATCGGCCATGTGTCCACCTGGCCCCTGCAATGGAGACCTGTAGCCTTTGTCACACAGGTGGTGGCTAATCCCTGCTTTCACAGCTGTTTCTATAATCCATGGTGGCACTAACCCACTTGTCTATAGTCCAAGGAACCTTTTGTCTTCAAACCAGAGACCACTGCAGGGACCCCTTTTCCTCATTGCCCCTAGGAGGGAGATTTGGCTTTTGTTTGGGTGAATGCTTTCCTGATTCAGCATGGGAGCGAGGAACAGGACACACGTTTCAGGAATTAAATCCATTGCAGGAACTGAAAAGATCCTAGTCCCCCAAAAGCTGGTCCACAATGTCAAGCGGGCGGGTGGGGGGGAAGGAAGGAAGGTGGACAAAAAAGACTTTGCAAGGAGCAGACCAAAGGCAGGTCTGAGTTTCACTGTCCGTGGGGGAGAGCAGGGCCACCCCCCTACCTCCCTGCATCTCTCAGCCCTTCCCTCTTACAAGCTGCAAGTCCCTGGGAGGCCCCTAATCTGCTTTTGCTGTACAAAAGACCCAGTCTACTGGCTTTCCTTTTCTTTTTGCCTATTTAGAGTTGAAGTGGGGATCAGTTTCCAGGCACGAAGGCGAGGAGGGGGAAGGAGCAGCGTACATATGGTCTCTCTGCAAAAGACATTCTGTGGAGGACAAGTGCTCAGGTGGTTTCAGGTGGGTGGGAGACACAGGGACACAGGGTGTCAGGGGTTGTCAGGATCCTTGCTTTCTAACTGCTAAGTATTTCTGGTGTGCTTGGACATCACTAGCAAACCAGTGGAGAAGATAACTCCTTCCATCTTTTGTTTTATTTGTGAAACAGGATCTCCAGTCTCTTGATCAAATTCTGAGAATTTTTCTGCACTGCTTCTGGCATGAATTCAGCCTACCTGTCCAGGACTCCTACCCAATGCTAGATGAGGTCTTGTCAGTACTTCGCAAATGCTATTAATAATTTCCTGCTTCTACTGGCAATATCCCAAACCCCTCGGGTCTCGTTCGCCTTTTTGTGCCTTTAGCTCATTGGTGGTTCATAATCACCCATGACTGCTACAACGAAGTTCACCTCCTCCTCAGTCATGTCCAACTGACACACTCCCTGTCTAGCACAAAAAAACCCAACCCTGTGATTAGTCTTGCATTTCGTGCTCTTGAATTTCAACTCGTTCGTGCTCAAGGTTGTCTGCCGCTTTCTGTTTGATCTCCTGTCTCCTCTGCATTCACAATGCCTCCCCCTTCTGCGTCATCAGCTGGCTTAACCTAAGCGCTTCCACTTCTTATGACAACATCATTCATGGAGAGAATAAACAAGATCAATCCCAGGATCGATTCCAGAGAAACTCCAGTGGTGAACTCTGCCTAGCCTGCTACTGCCTCTGTCCAGAGGTACAGCTTCTGTGCCCGACTTCTATTTCTTCCCACTAATCCCATCATCTTCAGTTTAATTAGTAATTTCCCCGTCACTCCATTGAGCACAGCTTGGCGCATTTGTCTAGAAATTTGTCTAGATGAATTGAGATGAGCAGGCTGTCTCGGCCGAATGCTTTCCATGGCCTGCTGAGCTGGTTCTGCTCCAGCCGTTTAACCGAGCTGGCCTGTAAGTTATGTTCCAGGTCTTTGCATGCTACCTACCCATCCTACAAACTCCCCAAGTCCCACAGTAAAAACATCAAACAAACGAGGAATAGGTACTGCATTCACAACCTTCAGTGTGGTTCTTTCTCTTCTTCAAAAGGTTCTGCCTGTGGAAACCTTGCCATCGCACCTGCATTTTGGCATTTTGGTTTGTTTGGAAACCACAAATACCTGCTTGTCCTGGCTGTAACACACCAACATGTCTGACTTTTGTATCTTAGTTTGTTATACCATTCAGGCTGTGTACTGTCATTCTCTATCTTGCATGTTGACCCTACACCCAGCATTATCATCCTCCTCAGACTGACTGGGAGGCACATCACGAACATCTTTGCTACTCAGTAGAGCCACTATGTTGAGTGGATGTCTGAATGATATTTCCCCAGTGTAATAACACCCTTTATAAGATTTGGGTCAGCTCGGTTGCTATGTTGTCCTTACTGCTTCCAGGTCTTTAGAGTATTCTGTTTCTTGTCACCAAAACTGGAAGGGGAGGACATTAATCCAGTTGGAACTGAATTTCCCATAGCTGAACTTATTCTTTGCAAGGTGAAGCCAACACGTCTCAGATCCAGTCCTCAGTTAGGGGCTCAGGGAGCTTTAAGGTTTTGCATTAGCTTTGCTAAATGCTGTGCTGGGGGACCCAGCAATCCCACTTCTTCTGACCATCAGGCACTGGGTTACAGATGTTCCCACTGCAATCCAAGCCTGCCAGAGGCAACTTCAATGCTCTCTGGGAGTGGACCAGATCCTCCCTAGTGCAGACAACACTAGACCTAGAAGTAATCAACCTTCATTTGGAAGGCAAATAACAAAGCCTGTCTGAATTAAACTTTAAAACCCTCTCTGTCAAGCTATGGAAAAAAACCAGTTTTCCCCAATTTAATCCAACCTGCCAGAGTACTGGGATCCCCAAGCAGGGAGAATTCCATCCTCAGTCAAGGGAGATGAATGAACTCTGAACAGAGGGACAAGCAGACTCCACATGTTGCAGAGGAGTCTGGGACAGAGCTCCCATCCTGTAAGGGGCAGGCTGGATGGACCCCCTGGAGGGTCACCACTCTGTGTTAACCTTTGCAGGAGACTCCCTGGGCGTCACTTTGCTCCCCATGCCTCCCGGGCTGCTGCCGGCTGTCTGGGTACCCGGCTTCCCTGGAGACTGTGCCGGCTGCTCCCACCTCACCTGCCCTGCTGTGAACACCAAAAGCAAAGCCGGAGCCTCACCACGCTGCCCTCTAAAGCCTCTGTCTTGCGGTGGAAATAAATTGCCTCAGATTCCCGTAACTCAGGCAGAAAACCCAGGCCCCTTGCTGATAAAACCAGGCAGCCTGGACAGCGTTGCCCTGGCAACCTGCACTTTCTTCCCCATCCTTTTGTTCGGCCTCGGACCCAGACTTTTGTACCCAGCCATAATGGGGCCAGACTCTTGGGATGTTTACGGGGTGAGGTGAGAGGAATTTCATTCAGCCGTGTCTTGCTTGGCCCGTCTCCTTCCGCAGGGTGAGGGAGGAATGTTATTGACCAAGGCCCCATGCAGCGACCGAGGCACTAAAGAAAGGCACTTTAGACTTTCCGACAAAGAAAAGAAATTCCTGCCCTCCCCCATGCAAACATACCCCCCCTGCCCCAGCTCCCCTTTTGTTTCCTTATTTCTCTTTTGGTAACTTCCCTGCTCACCCACTCCTGCCCACAGCTGCTCTCACCAGGCACAAACAAAACCCTTCAGCGTGCCCCGTGTGCCTGCCAGCTCCAAGTTGCAAGGCATTCAGTAATCCTCCTGGATCCCTGTGCTCTGAGGCACCTTGACAATAAAACAAAGCTGGACGTGCACTGAGTTTGCAGGAGCAGGAGTGCTGTGCAGCTGAGGCTGAGGCATGGAGCAGCCAAGCACAGCAGGGAGCTGGAGCAGGACCCCAGCCCACTCTGAGACCCTGCCATGCTCAGTCTCTTGCCCTCTGGTTTGGGCTGGAAAGGGTTAAACACATCAGGTCCAACTGCCTGCTGAGAAGACAAAAGTCTGCCTTGACATCCAATATTGAAGCTCCCAGGGACACCACTGAGGAATTCCCATTAGCTGGTGTTTGTGGAAAGCCTTATATCAAATGCCAAGGACAGCCAGTTTGCTTTCCTCGTGCCAGCGACTGGGAGAGCAGCAACACCTTCCTTGCGCTGCTTTTCAGGGAAGAAGCGATGTGGACACAGACCAAGTGGTGCCTTTATAGAGGAAAGGCAAGCAAATCTTTCCCCTTGTCCCCCTGCACAACTGACAGCTCCAGCAGTGGCCAGAACCCCTGGAGAAACCCTAGCCTGACTTGACCAGATGCATGCCTGGGTTCAGGCAGCTCATTTCAGAGGAGAACCCCATAGCACCACACTCTTCCTGGCCTTCAGACTTCAGTGTCTTGGGAGAAGACAAATAAATCCACAATTTGGGCAGAAGACTCTGAGGACCTATCACTGGCAACACAGTTGTGTTTCCCACTCACCCTGCCCCACACTGCTCTGCTTTCAGGGCACCTGTGCAAAGCCAAAGGCATGGGCAGAGATGGGATGCTGGGAAGGATGGGCACTGGGTTTTGTTCAGTTCTGCTGGGGGCATAAACAGAAGATAAAGCCCAAGCTGGTGTTGCTTGACTGGGTAAGACCCCTTGAGAAATGAGTGGCTCCTGCTATGGCAATGTCCCAGTGCTTGGCTGTCCTGGAGGACTCTGCCCAGCAGAGAAGGGCCTGCAACTCATAGCAGAGACAATGAGTGTCTTATGTATGGTGGAAGACACTGCCAGAAGCTTTTCTTTAATCCTGAATGGATTGTTATGGTATTGCTCTCTCCCAGCTGGATTACCTGATTAAAAGTGAGCTCATACATCATAGCCTTTCACTTCAGTTGGCGCCGCAAGAAGATGGAGGAAAAAGATCCGGACACCAGTTTTCCTAACACTTGTCTTTGAGACTCCCACTCTTCCATCATGTCTACTTAAAGACAAATTCAGCTAATAGATTAAAAAAGTTATTAGTGAGCTGGACAGCAGAGAGGAGAGGCGAAGCAGACGATGGAGGACCACAGGACACCTTCTCCTGGGACTGTTGCCAGCAAAAACTAAAGCCCAGGGTATGCCCAGTTGGCTCTTGACAAAGGACTGGCACCATTTCAGTGCTGCTTGCCTCAAAGGCATGAAAACCCAGTGAAAAACTAGGCTGGGAACCAAGAGGAAGCAAAATGCAGACCAGCCATGAATAATGGGGCAAATGTGTCAATGCTAACAGAAACACACAGCAGCCCTTCCCATTGTCCAGCCTTGGCAAGGTCTTTCCAAAAGCTGCTGCTGAAATGAGCCTTCCTGGATCAAACAGAGTGTGCCTGCAGGCGTGATCCCCAAGCTGGGTTTGATTTATGTGTTTAGGGTTAGTGATTCAGCCACAATGAGGGATCACACACTGCAGGCACTCTCCCACTGCTCCTCCATCACCTGCACCTCCCTCGCCCCACCCTGCTGACCCCTCATTTTTGGGCAGGTTGCCTCAGCATTGATTTTCCTTTTCAAAAGCACTTCAACTTGAAGTGCTGAAAATGGCTCCTGAGAAACCCTGAGATGTGAAGCCACACTGGAAAGGTCCCTTTTCTTGCATTTGCAGGAGTGTTAGCATTCATGTTTTTTAGGTTTCCTTGTTGTGGGACAGAGAAGAGGTCAGGGCAGGTAAGGGGAAGCAGGCTTAGGTGCACTTAGAAACAGACCTCTGTTAGGAGGTGCAGCAGAAGAAAGGTGCTTGTGGACCACAAGAAAGAATGAGGACTGCAGTTCTCACTGCTGATAATAGAGGAACTTGGGCAGGAAGAAGCCAAATGCCCAAAGCAGCTGAACAGGGAGAAAACCTCTCCTTAGGTGTCTTTGCTTCCCCACTCTGCCTCTGTCCCTCGCTGCATCAACCCTGAAGAAACCAGATTTGTTTCTACAGAGTTCACTGCAAACTTCAGAGGGTTACAGGGTCCCTTTGAGTTCTCAGTGAGAAGATGTTGTGCAACATCTTCAAATGGTGCCTTCAAGAGCAGCCAATCGGGGACATCGGAACTGTGGGAGTGGGAATTGTGTCAGGCTGGCACAGGAAAAGTTCTGCCACTAATGTCTCATCAAGCCAACGCGGGCTTAACCTGTCAGGCAAAACAAGAAGTGGTAGAGACAGAGTACCAGTTAATAGGCTTTAGGACATACAAAGCAGCAGGAAACCCATTTTTCTCCAACCACCCACATCCCATACGGATGTAGCTTTGAGGGTTTTTTTCAGCTTTGTGTTGGTGGAAACAAAAGCAAGTCCCTTCTGCAACCCATTTGAGCAAGAAAAATGAGGTAGAGGCTCCTCGGGAGGCTTATTTTATCAGAGATGCTGGTGCTGAGGGGGTAGTATAGAGACCAATGAAGTATGAATGGTGCACTAAATTTGGGGCTCTCAGGGATGTCTCAGATGGGACAGTGACAGTATTGCATTTCCTCTTGCCTCAATCCAGATGGGTTTGTCCTGTCAGTGACCCAGAGTGTTGACAAGGGGTTAACAGTAACGCTGCTCCCTTCTTTTTAGTGGGCAAATTAGGGCCAGTTTGTTACAGCAGTGGCCTTTCTGCATCCAGCCTTGCCCAAAGGTCCCCAGGAGAGGTACAAGACAGTTCCTCTCCATGGGGCCTGCAACAGATGTTCAATGTAGCCAAAGCTAACTTGTTTGTAAATCTGATGAAGTCAAGTTGGGTTTTTCTCCTGTTTCAAATATTAGGTACTTTGATGTGCATAAAACACCTTGGATGGTCTGTAGGTCAGAGGCTCTTGCATGGAAATGTTTCCCTTGGATCACTTCTAGAAGAGAGAGAGAGAGAGAGGGAGGAAGAGAGAGGTTTTTTCTGAAGTTCCCTTTTAAAAAACAATCCATAACTTCAATTTTCAGATCAATGTGAAAAAAAAACCCTAAAAAAATCTATCAAATTATTCTCTTCCTACATTCTTCTGACACTACTTTTCTCAGCCCTCTCCTCCTCCCAGCCTGTTAGCTGTAGGAGCATTACAGGGTGCTCAAGGTGACAGGAGACGATTTGATTACAGCAGCTGAGAGCTGAGTGCCATCAGTTCCTGCCTTAGCCCGCTATGTTGGGGGAGCACAGCAATTGTGTTTCCCCTTCAAAGGTGGGGTTCCATTGCTTTGGTGGGTGGCACGAGATGGAGCTTGCTTTAAAAGGCAAACTGTCGGCATCATTATTAATGAACTTGAGTTTTGTCAGTGAAGCAACAGCAAAAAAATGGGAAGCAAAGAGAGAGCAGCTGCAGAAATTCCTAGATTTGCTTTTTCTGTGTGAAGAACAGAGATAAAAATGTAAAGGGGATCAAACAAATGGAAAATGCATCAAGATGAAACAGAAAGGGTGTCAACTTTCCAGCAAATTACACATTTGGCGTTTAGAGACCACAACTCTGATTTCCAGTCCTCCGGGATATTCCAGGGCATCGTATTTAAGCTGGCTTCCTCATCCAGCTGCAGTTGGGTCTGACGGCTGGTGTGAGCTCTAAAATCGTGAGGGATTAGTGTTAATAAAGGCAACAGCCCCTCACCCCCTTGCTGTATTTTAAGAATGGCCTTGTGCTGGAGATGGCACATTGTTTCCCTTCTACAACCATCCATCAAGGACAGTTCATCCCAGACTCCGATAAATCCTATTATTTCAGCTGCACATTTCCACTGCCTCCAAATCAGCAGCTGATGATACGCAGAGCGTTGCAATAAATGTTTATGGCTCTGCTTCTCCTCAGCCTTTAATTTCAATGGTTTGATGTTGATCAGCCCCTTGAACAGCCGCTCGTTCACATCATTACTGGTGTGTGCAAACAGCCTGCGCCAGGGACCAGCGCCAGCTCCGCCGCCGCACTGATCTTGGCTTGTTAGAGGTGTTTCCAGATATGATCTTATAACTCACGGAAACGAATGGTTTCCTCCAGCCCTGAGTTAGCATCTTCTGCCGTAGCACGAGCGTATGCTGTGGGTGTATTTCTGCATGGCTGAATGCCCTGGGTGTACACAGAGCTGGGGATTTTATTAAAACCTATACCCACCTCGGTGCTTCTGGGCAAATTCAGAGCCGAGGCACACCATGAGTTTAGGAGCTACACACTGGCTGTGAAAGCCCATAATTAAACATTCCCCCAAACCAGCGAGCGGCCGTTTCCCTGCCAGCCTCCTGCCTTTGCCCATGGAGCAGACAGATGCAGAGGAGGATGCTGCTGCTTTCTCCTGCCTGAAGTGTTGCAAAGGCCACAGGATGCTGCTGTGGAGGTCAGGACCTGCTGGTGTGAGTTGCTGTGCAGACATTAACTTTTTGCCACATTTTGGACTCGGCAAGTCCAGCTATGAAACCTTGGTGCAGATTTTGGGTAAACAGCCTGAGCAGTGAGCCGAGGCAGAGCTGAACCTGCATCCCTCAGGTTCTTATCCAAGGTGACCATCCTTGTACAGATCCCAGTGTAGACTGAGATCCCAGTACTGACCTTGCCTTGTGCCCCACTATGGACAAAGTCAGGCTTCCTCAGCCACACATCTTACCAAGATACACAAGCCACTTTTCTAGGCCACCATAGTAGCCAAGCTGATGGACAGCTTTTCACAGCTCCATGGAGACAATAACTCAGATGCCCAGAGCAACATCAAAACCTGTGGGACCTGAATTGGAGGGACTTCAGAGTGCTCAGGACCAGGATAGTGCTTATAGGGAGGAGGAGACAAAAGGTACATCATCAAGCTTGCAGATGACACCGAAGTGGGATGTGTTTAGAGTGGGGAGGGTGCTGGTGCCAGCTCCTAGCAGGGTAGCTGGCCCCTGTGTGACTGGGGGCTATAGTTTATTGGAAGATGCTCCAATTCTGGCACAACTAGAAGTGTCACTGTACAGGTGTCTTGCTTGGAGATAGTGCATACTGCAGGAGGTGAGTGGAGATGGACCTGTGCTCTGTACCAGGCTCAAGGCTGTGGGTGATGGACAAGGGAGACAAGAGAGGAAACAGTGGTTTCTCCACACTGTAGCTCATTGCAGGTGTCACTGCAGGAGAAGACACAAGTCCATGAAGCTCAGTTGTGCTGGGATTCTATGGACATGAGCCCAAGAAAGACCTCAGTGTTTGCAGGGACACAGTGGTATCAGGTGAGTGCAGCTGGGAGACCAGATGTGTCCCACATCTCGACCGTGGGATCATGACTTGCACCTGCAACTGTGGCAAAGCTGATGCTGGGATGCTCAGGCACAGCAGGAGGACACAAGGGAGGACCAGGAGCTGGGGATGGGGAGCACCTGCAGATGGTGCCACCCAGCTGGTGACCCATCATGAGTGGGGAGTGAAGCCCTTGAGGAGCAAGAGGAAGGCTCAGGACAGGTATACCTGCTGGCCCAAGCCTGGGGAGGGGGAGCCGGGAAGATGAGCTGGGGCTCTGCTTGCCAGAAAAAATGAAGTTCACAGCTCACTTGTCAACATGGAGAAGGGAAGGGGGGGCTTCCTGGGAGCGGGATGGAGCCGGGGAGCGCGGGTCGTTAGCCTTCTGCTCACATCGGCGGGGGAAAGCAGTTTCATTTGCTGGCCTGATTGGACTGATGAGATTTCCATATTCTTCATTAAGGGGCTGCCAGCAAGCGCGGCTGGGCTGCCATTTCCCATTACTCACAGCCTATCCATTATGCAAAAGGCGAAAGGGAGAGGGATGAGCCCATGAGCCCAGATAGCGGCTGTAATGATCCTGTCAGCCCCGCGCCCGGCACCGGGGAGAGGGGAGCCAGGGGTGCTGCGGAGCGCCTCGGAGCGCTGCCTGCCTGCTCCCCTGCCTGCTCCCCTACCTGCTCCCCTGCCTGGGCACATGCTCGCTCCTGCAGGTGCCAAGCTGGAGGCATCAGGCTCCATGTCTCATCCTGGCCTCTTCATGCCCAACATTCAGCTCTCCTGCCCTGCCCCACTCCCACCACTGGGGCAGGTGAGCTAAGTGCCACTGCAGCGAGCCCAGTGCAGGGGGAAGTGGGGATGAATTGCCAGGCGCAAGATGTGCCCACGGCCTCCTGGCCATCTGATGGGGGCTGCAAGACACTCCCTCACCAGCCCCTTTCCCATGGCAGATGCAGTGGGGTTGCCTGGTGCTCTGCACGTCCCTGGTGCATCCGGATGGGGTGGCAAGGAGCAGGGAGAGGAAGGTGAAAAAGCCTCCTTTGGTCATGGGACGATAGAGGGCAGGGGAAGGTCCATCTGTGCCCCACTGACCCCCAGGTGGGCACTGCTCCTGCCTGGGTGTTCTCACCACACCCCATGGGAGCTCCAACCCTTCAGGCTTGGTACCCTACTACTCCCTATCCCTCTCCAGGGCTCACAGCCCATGTGTGGAGCTGTTTGATGGGGCTGTGTGCCGTTTGAAGGCAGGGATGATGGAAGGATCATCACCTGAACCTGGATCCACGCAGAGAGAGCTTGTGCTAGGGGAGATTGGGAAAATTAGCTCTCAACCCCAGTATTGAACTGGGCTGCTGCAGGGAGGTCTCGGAGCCGGGAGCTCTTCCCAAGGTATCTGTCATGCCTGACCTCAGCTGTCACCAGCAGGCAATTATCTCGGTGCTGAGACATCACGGTGGGGATGCAAGGACCCAGCTTTCCTCCCGCCTCCCCTTCAGCTCCCTTTTCCCCATCTCACATGCCTCAGTGGTGCAAGCAGCAGGAACTTTCTATCGGATAGAGGCTGCAGGAATGGCAGCCCCCCAGAATGCTGGCTGTGCTCCCCAGTATCCATCCTGGTTATGGATGGAGCTCTCTGCCTTGCTCCTGCCTCACTGGGGATTGATTCATGGCATGGGGAGAGGGATGGGGTGCCTGCACAGCCTCTCCAATGGCTTTCAGCCGTATTTCACAGAACTGTTTATGAGTCTCGCCTCCCTGGAGGGAGCGTGGGTCAGCTCCAAGTGAGGCTGCTACCAGCAAGGCTGTGCTTGGAGGAGGATGCCAAATGCCCAGACGCTGGAAGGAACAGGAACACGTGTCAAGGGAGAGTCTCCATTTATTAGTGACAGAAACCTCAGCAAAAAATAGCCTGGTCTTTGTCACATCTTCATCCCTTCAGTGTCTCTGCGGGGCACAGGCAGAGTAGCTCTAATTGCTCCCGGGTGTGGGAAGCAGAGATCAGAGCCTGGCGTCTTTCTCTTCACCCTCTCATGCTTCCTTCTCGCCTTTTTCTCTTCCTCCCCACCCTCTTCTCCACCATCTCTCTTTCATCTTTCAGCACCAATATGACCAGCATACGTGGCTGTCTTTGCTGCTTCATTCCTGCCTATATTCACCTTAACACACCTTCAGAGATCTTGGTCTCGGTGCTGGGTCCTTGGGAAGTGCTTCCTGCGGCTGTTCCCTGCCTTCCTGGCTGCTTTTGGGGACTGCTGTGGCACAGACCCTTGTCCCTCCCCTGCATGCAGGGAGGAAGAACAGACCAAGAGGGACAGGCAGGGGCAGTGGGTGCTTCCCTATGGTCAGGCCCTGGCTTTGGGGTGGGAGAGCCGCCCAGGGGGCATGGGGAGAGAAGGGTTAACAGCTCCTGGTGTGGTGCCATCGCTGGGTGCCCATCAGCTGCCCCGTGTTGCACCAACAGCGGGCACTGAATCCCTTCCTTGTTGGCAGCGCACCAGCCTGGCGGAGGAAGCTGCTGAGAAAATGCAATTACAGCAAACAACAGCCACACGCGCAAGCGCTGCAATCCACACCTGGCACTAATTAACTTAATTAGCCCTTAATGAGCTACACTGGTCGGAAGGCCTATTTTTACTTAATTATCCCCTAATGTGCTTGGCAGAAAGTGGGGGCCCTGATGGATGGAGAGGTTTACCTGGCTTCCTCTACTCCAGCAGGATACTCCATCATCCCAGCATCCCTAACGAGCTGAGCTGCCCATGAGTGGAGAGGGCATGAGCCTGGGATGGGTGGCAGCCTGGCACCCAGTGGCACCTGCCTGGCTGATGGCAGGCTTTGGCTACACTTAAGGAGGACCCTGTGTGGCTTGTCCCACGGTGTCCCACTTTCCCCAGATCTGGGTGACATTTAGGAGCACCTGTGGTGGTGCACTTTCCTGGGATATGGTGGCCTGAAGCTGCCAGGCTGTGCCATGCAGTTCCCGGTGGGATGGCTGGATCTGGCCCTGCAGGTGGCTGGAGGAGAAGTGGTGGCCCAGGTCCAAAGCACTGTGTCCATCCCAGGCAACCCCATGCAATGAAACACGCTGTGCATGACATACACAGGGTGGGAGGCATAACCCCATCGATCCCTGGAGAAGATGGGACTGGAGCAGACTGGGGCTGGGTACAGCCCAGTGCCACCAGAACAGCTCTCCTGCATCCTGTGCTCTCCAGCTGCAAACTAGGTGAGAGGAGCTGGTCCCAGGTGCAGGGAAAATGCTGCGGTCCCTGGATCTGGCCCTGCTGTTTCCACAGCAACCAGCATCATCCAGCCCGGCCCTAGCAGCTGCGGCATCTCTGGGGGCTTCCTAAGAAAGCCTGTCCCGAGCATCTGAGTTAAAGGTGCAGGAGACAACACCTCCAAGCTGTGTCCTGGGGAGGCTGAAAGCAGGGAGCAAGGACCTGCTGTGGCAAGCCAAGGAGGCAGTGACAGGGTAGGAGGGGATGGAGCCTGTCACTGGCCCTTATTCATACTATGCCTCAATGTAAAGAATTTTTAAATTAAAAGAAGGGCACGAGCCAGGAGGGCAGTGCTGCTCTCCCAGGCTTGTCAAGTCTCTTCCCAGATGGATATCACTGTAAATTATAGATCGAATCCTCCATCCTTTCCAGCCACAGTGGAGCACAGTGCTGATGACGTGTTGGTGAAGGAAGTGGCTGTCTCCCACAGCATGGCATGGCTGGACACTGTGGGGTTGGTGCTCATCTCTCACCTGCCCTGTGATGCCACCACCATCACCACACAGCCAAACCTGGCCTTGCCAGCAAGTGGCACCAGGCTGTGTTGAAGCACTCGGGCAGTTCTTCCTCCTTCTCCTCCTCCTCACCTTAGCAGATTCAGTGAATGGTGCTATGTCCCAATATTACCTTCCCCTGGGTTTGGCCCCTCCACCTTCCTTTGTGCTTCATCCCATCCCTTTGCTGGGATGATTTCCTGAAGCTATTTTAGTAAAGTTTCTCTTTCTAATTTCTTGTTAAGTTTTGCAGCCCAAACCTTAACAAAACTTTGGCCTGTTACTTTTCCAGGGCAGGCTGTGGTGCAGACATGGTGGATCCCTGGCTGCTGGGGTCACTGTCCCTGCATGCCATCCCACAGGATACCCCACCTGTCTCCCTGGAGACTCTCTGGGCTGATGGATCCTTTTGTCTTTGATTCATTTGTTTAACAGATTTGGGATCAATAAATTGGCCTTTATTGCCTTTCCTGGGTCTTAAAGCACTTTGCTGGGTACAGGAAAGGTGTGCAGGCTTTTAGGAGATTTCTTCTGCTCTGGAATTTGGTTAATTCACTCCATTTTTCCTGATGACTCAAATCAGAAGTGTGAGACCGTTTATTCATACATTTAAGTGTGTTGAGTGTTTAAAGGAGGGTTTAGAAGCAGATGTTGAGGTGGGTCTGAGGGTCCTGGCTGCTGCCCTGACAGCAAAGGACCTGTCCTGTCCTTTGGAGCATCCTGTCCTTAAGAGGATTTCTATCGCAAAGGGACATCCTGTTCTGGATGGTACTTTTGTCCCAAAGAGGCATTCCTATCCTGGAGCAGGGGATCCTGTTCCTGAGGGATGTCCTGTCATGGACAGGGGTCCTATTCCTGCAGAACACCCTGTCCTAAACATCCACAGGATGGTCCTGTGCCTAAGGACCATCCTGTCCCCAAGGTATCCTGACCTGGATGCATGTCCTCTCTCCAAAAGGTTTTCTGTTTCCACGGAACGTCTTGTCCCCATGGGTTGCTCTTTCTCCATGAGGTGTCCTGTCCCTGCAGATATCCTGTCTGAGGTGGAGCTCCTGGCTCCCCAGCCTCACTTCATGGGATGTTTTCCACCCTGTTCACTCCTTGGCAGAGCTGGAAATCCATAAACACCCCTGGCAGCCCAGTTTTCCCTAGGGGACCACTGCTCACCCAGCCTTGCCCTCACTACACCTCCCTTCCCCCAGGCAGCTCACAGCAGATTACAGCAATGCTTCGATGCAGTAGAAGGGGGTGTTGGGTCACTCAGGAGAGCCCTGCTGGGGGGGATGGCAGCCATTCCCAAAACTGGGACTGTTAATTTGTTGTTGTGCAGAGAAAATAGGGCACTGAAGTGCGTTTGAAGGTGAGCTGATACAGATTTATGGGTGGTTGGGCCTCTTTGGGAGAGGCATTTAAGCAGTGCTAAGAGGATGCTGGGAGAGGGTTTCAGCAGTGAAATCTCCCACTTGTCCCTAAGGGAGAGTGGGGAGCTCCAGCCCTGCAGCCCACCTGGAAAGCACCTGCCACTGCAGCAGCCTGGCTGCTTTAACCACGGCCTGAAGCCCCCAGCCGTGTCCTCATCCCCTCCCACTGGCAGTCGGGTCCAGCATCCCTGCCTGTGATCCCTGCCTCCCCCACCAACCAGCATTTTGGCATCTAAATTCAACAGAAAGAAGCTTTTTCCTGAAGACACCTTGCTCCTGGTGACCCAAGGGTGCTCCCTGGGGCCAGCATCCACCTCACCTGAACACCACTGCCTGCCTCCCTGGAGAGGGAAAACCCCATGGCAGGGCTCAGGCATCACCCCCGCCTGGGCTTTATCTTTGTCATTTTATTAATCTCTCATTTGAAATGGATACAAGGAGGGGGGAGAGATAAATTAGTCCCATTCTTCTGGGAAGAATGAAGTGACCCTGTGAGGCGAGGGACGACCGTGCCAGCCCCACCGGCCCAGGCAGAAATGCTAATTTCTCCTTTCCTCCACCAAAGCCGGAGTAAAAAATGCTAATGGGGCTGACGGCGGGCTGCAGATAAAAGTCTGTGTCTGCTCGCGCGCACACAGATGGGTTTGAGCGCCGCGATAAGCTGGCAAACAAGGTAATTAAAATAATTAAAATGCTAAACAAAGGGGAGGATGGAGACAAGCGGTACAAAAGGCTGGGAGGGACGAGCAGCTCCTGGGAAATGGTAACTGGGTGCAGGCAAGGAAGAGGAGGGCAGAGGGATGGAGGTGGGTGGGCTGGGTCTCCCCTGGAAGAAGAAGGGCTGTGGGGTGCACCAGGTAACCACCCCACTGGGGAGCCCCATCCCTGGGTTCCAGCTGGCCCTGGCCACGGGGACATCTGCCTCTTTCATCCCCTGCCTGCCCCAGTGTCCCCTGCACAGGTGACTGGGGGGAACCTGGGAGCACAGGCAAATTCCCACTGCCTTGGCAAATTTCTCCAGTTTAAAACAAACTACCCCCAAAACAGGCATGTTCTGCTGCGGAAATTGCTATCTCAAAGTCTCCCTTTTATTAACAGCATCCATTAAAATATTTTCTAAAAAAGCGAGCTTGAAATTAGAATTAATTTTTGTTTCAGGCCAAGAGAAACATTTGATTTGAGCAAAGCAAAGTTTTATTTAAAGCAAAGTCCTCAGGTGGCAGACAGCTTTCCCTGCAAGGAGATCTGGGGTCTGGAGCCAACGTAGAGACCTCTGTGCTGTGCTGAGGCCAAATCCCAGCATCACCAGCTGCAAATCCACACTGGCCCAGCATTTGGCAGGGATGTCCCTGATGGGCTGCCACCACCACACAAGGTGCAGCATGGAATTGGGATGCCCCTACCAGGCTGTGTTGCCCCATGCCAGGTTCAGAATGCCCCAAAAACCACACTTCTCCTTCCCCCCATGGCTGTGCATCCATGTCTGGTGCTTTCCTGGTGGCCATGGCCCCTGGAGCTGGAGCAAGGAGCCTGTGAGACAGTTTTAGCAGAAGCCACGGAGGGTGGGGAACAAGCAGATGCCCTGTAAGATGTGATGGGGGGGTCGGGGCTGAGATCCCCCCTCTGAGCTTCCTGCTGTGAAGGAGCTGTAGCCAAAAAGCAGGCCGGGGGCTGGCAGCCTGCCCGCGGTGAGCTGAATCTCCGGCTGCAGTTTGAAGCTCGCAGACAGCTATTTAACACAAACAGCCAAGCTGTTATCTTTTCCCTTAGGGCCACCATCCCTTTCGCTTCTCAAATGCCAAATTACAGCCTACATTTAATTTCAATGCCACGGGGAGATGCATGTCAAGGGAGGGCAGCTTCGTTTAAAATTAGCCACATTAGATTAGCGGTGATACAGCCAGGAAGGAGGGTTCGGAGAGAGGAGAAGCATCCCCATGAACTTTGGGTGAATTCCTCTAGGAATGTTGAGGATTTGGGTTCCAGCAGAGCCAGGTCTGCCCCATCTGCTGCACCTCTGGCTCCACAGGGATGCCGGTTCTGGCTGGGAATATCCCATGTTTCCCGGGGTCAAGGAAGGGATTTATGGTGTGGGAGGCAAAATGTGGAGCTGGCGTGGAGAGATACAGGGCACAAAGTGTGTTTCTAGCCATCAGCCATTAATTATTCGACCAAGGGAAATTTATAAGGACCTTCCATGAAAATAGTATATCTTTTTCTGCACAGCACTCTTATGGGAGCAGGACGTGAGGTGGTGTTGGCTTCCCGACCACAGTATCAGCATTGGTGGGATTCCTGTGAGCTTTTTGCCTGAATATGGGTTGAATAATCAAGAGGGTAAAGACCAAAGAGTTTCTCCCAGTGCACAGTTACATTCTGCTCTGGTCTGAGCCCCCAAAATTATGTTTTTGGTTGGGGGGACAATCAGAGGAGTTTGAAACCAGTCATGCACACACGGAAAGTGTCAGCCCAAATCTCGATTTCTTTTTCTTTACATTGAAATGCAGAAATGCTAAAATTGTGGGCAATGCTTTCATGGGGAATAGTGACAGCCAGGAAAAAAAGAGAGAGCCTGTAATTGCAGGCTTTCACTGACAGCAAAACAACCCTTTAATAATAACTAAATACAAGGAGCGCGCAGAGAGCAATCTTCTCCGAAAGAAACAAACACTGATTTTTCTTTTTTTTTCTCCTCACCAGAAACATCTCTGCTACAAAAGGCCTGGCTGGTATCACCCACATCTCCAGCCCCAGGGATTCAGTTTGCCCCACCAAGGATTTCCAGGCTCACTGGTGTGTGGCAGGGCAGGATGAACCCTGGCAATGCCCCTGCTCCTCCACACCAGCGCCCAGTGGTGCCAGCCCAGCCATTTATGGCGTGTATGACGGGTACATGACGGGGTCCAGCATCCCTGTGCTCTGGGAACCAACCTGGATAATAAAACTATTGAAGCCTCAAAATCCCCTAGGGCAGAGCTACAGGGGGTGGACATGGACAGGCATTGGGAGTGAAACAGAAGAAATATGGAGAAGGTCCCCAGGGATGTCCCTGATGGAGTGGGGGCAGTGGTGCCGTGGGGCAGTGGTGCTGTGGGGCAATGCCACCCCTGCTCCAGCTCCGTACTTGGTGTGGAGCCCTTCAGGCAGGCTTCAGTGGGAATTGAGCAGCCCTACAGCATGGGGGTGCTGCTGCACTTCCCCATTGCAGAGGTCCTTCTGCATGTCCCCATCTAAGGGCTGCTCCTGCCTGTCCCCACCGTGGGAGTGCTCCCCAGCACTGGTGCTGACTGCCTGCATCCCTCTGGCATTCACCTCAGCTCACCCCAGGTGACTCAGGGACAGCGACAGGTGACACAACGTGGCTTCAGCAGAAGCAGAGGAGTTGTTGATGGGTCTGTGGCTGGTCCCATGTGGAATTCGGCATCTGTCTCTCACAGCAAGCCAGCCCTGCAGCACTCCCAGTTCCAGTGCACTGCACTGTCCTGCTCTGTCTTGCCGGACTCCCTGCCCCACACAGCAAATCAAACACTCTTGCTGTGGGCAGCTCTTCCCCACCCAAAGACCACCCAAAATACAGTTTGCCTTCCCAAACCAGCCAGCTATTTTTCAGCAGGTGAGGAAGCAGCAGTGGTGGAGGAAGGGGGGGAGCATGGCCAGACAGCCAAGCCGAGCTGCAGGGATGCTCCATCAACATGCAGAGCCATGTGCCAGTTTGACGGTGGCCGGACAGCGTCTGGCTCATCCAGACAAACTGCTGTGGGGAAAGGTGGAAATTCAGCCCCAGAAATAATGGTGGAGAAGGAATCCCCTCACCTCGAGCCTGGGACAATGGGCTGAATCCCACCCATGGGACCTGCCAGTGGGAGCTCCTTGTGTCCCTGTCTGTAATTAGGCTGTAATTTAGGTGGTAGCTCCATTTAGAGGACTGAGGCCAAATCTTCATCTTGTACCAATCGCTGGTGTAAACCTGGTGCCACCCCCTGCCTGTCCCCTCCTGCTCTCTGATGGGTGGTGTTCGGGATGGCCAAGCCGCCAGGGCCAGCCCTGGTACTCAGGAATCTGCCGCCTCGTGGGGCTTCAACTAATGTGACTTGCATCTGTAATTTACTTTTAAAAGGGGATTCTTGCTTTCTCTCTCTCCACACTGCCTGCTGGCTGCTCCTGGATTTTCCAAGCAAAGGGAAGGGGAAGAGGGGTATGAATAAAATATCATCATGACAGCTTTTATATATATATACATGAACCCGCTCTGTCAGGCTGCGAGCTTCATTTTTAAATAAGAAGCTCAGCTCCGTTCCCAAGGGGCCAGGAGAACGCAGCGGGCTTTTAAGAGAAGGGACCAAAACAGAAGAGCATTTTCCTCTTCCATCACATCAGACTGGAGCTGGGTTAATTACGCTTCTCTGTCCTGATTTAAGCACGGGAGCTTATTCAGTACAACTGTTCCTTTATTAATGAATTGCAACCCAATTTTAACTGGAGGAAGCTGGCGAGGAGGAAAAAAAAAATTGGAAACCCTTTTGCCAGCATGCTCTGTTTGCTGCTGCTTTTCATTTACATAACTTCAAAGTGATGCATTTTTTAAACCAACCTATTTTCAGGTCTGGCTGGACTGCATGGGTGCATGGACAGCCATGCGGATGTGGCATTTCTCCGTGCACGCCCATTGCTGCTGCAAGCTGCAACAGCTCCTGGGCAGGGCTGGGATCCACCATCCTGCTGGGCTGGGACATGGCTCTCCACACTCCGCTGCTGCCCGAGATGCTGCTGGCTCTGGGTGCATGTCACTGTGAGCTTATCAGCTAGCGCCAGCCAGTCCCTGCAACACATCCCAGGGTCCCGATCCTGCCCGGGCCCATCCTCCTCAGACTGGACCACGGGGCTCATGGGGGATGCCCCAGGGAGCAGGGATACATGCTGCTCCAGCCCTGTGCTGGTCCTGCAGGGCATCACTGGCACCTTGGGGTCCCTCTGTGCCTCCCCGCAGCATCGGGGGAGTCGCGGGCATCGCCGCCGCCGCCACGCGCCAGAGATCCAGGGACATATGCTGCTTTTTCACGCCGCGGAAACACCACCTGCTCGGCTTCCTGCTCAGCCCCAGGCAGGAAGGGAGGGGAGCCCATCGCCCCAGTGCCCCCCAGCATGTCCCCACGGCCCCCTGCACCCAGCAGGGCTTGGCCTCTCCCTTCCAGCTGTGGGCACCCATGGGTGCCTGAGCTCTAGAGCGCCACGGGATGGCACAGCTGATCCCCAACGCCGTGCCAGCAGAGAGAGCTGAGAGCAGCTTCCCAGCCCTGTGGCGTGCCAGGACCCAGCCTGGTGCCAGCACCCACCGGTGACACCCTCTGTCGGCTTGCTCCACACATGGGAGAGGTGCTGGGGTAACGGGGAGCCTCATGGATATTCATGAGCAGAGAGTTCGCTGATCAAAAGGCGCAATCCTGTTTTCTGTTATAATATATCTGGTTAATACAGGCTTAATGAACAAATGAATAATAAATTAGACCAATTTTGTTTTCTTTCTTCTTGGAAAGGCGGGTGCGAAGGGGGACTCTGTGCGGGTTTGATTGATAGCAGGGGCTTGCTGGGAGATCTGCTCCTCAAACCCTTATTAAATATGAAACAAATAACGGTGCAATTGGTTTAATCTTGTTGCGGCAGTGGATGCTGGCTGGCCGGGGGAGAAGAGGAGGAGGATGGGGAGGAAAAGGGATTTTCAACTGCCTTCACTTGACACTGGGGCAGGGTTCAGGTCCTTGGGCAGGGTGCTGGGCACCTCGGTGTGGTTGCACCATTAACCAGAGCACGGTGTGGGCACAAGCTACGGGAAGCAGCCGGCACTGCATGGCACCATCACAGCACATGGCCCAGGGTGGTGCAAAGGCATCTCAAGAGAATGGAGCACTGACATCATTGCACCAGCTGGATCAACACAGGGTCTTCTGGGCTCAGCAGGGTGATGTCTGAGGCACTGCCACCAGAAGAAGGATGAGATGACAAGCACCATCAGGGAGATGAGTTGTGGCCACCCCTCGTCATGGCCACAAGCCTGGGGTGGAGAGGGGCCGTGGGTCCCTGCATGGCAGCACAGCTCACTGAGCCAGCACTGCCTCTGCCAGCACGGCTCATTGCAGCCTCTGGGGTCGTGACACATCCTACCTGCTGGTGTGAAGCGCTGGGAGGATGTGTTGAGTCACAGGCCACTGGTGCATCCTCCACCTGGCAGGACTATGGGGAGGCAGCTGCCCAGGGCACAGCCCACTCTGGCCCACGGTATTCCCCTAGGGAGAACTGGGGCTGGCATGCACATCTCCATGAACACAGATCCCTTCAGAAACACCCTCCTGGACTCCAACAGGCTCCAGGATCTGAGCTTCATCCTGGTCCATCTCCAAAATGTCCCACCGAGATTCCTGAAGCACCTGGACTCCCTGCAGAGCCAGGGATGGGAGCATCCTCCTGCCCTAGGACCACAGCACCTGCCTCTCCCTACACAAGGGTGCTGGGCTCCTTGCAGAGTGATGGACTTGGGTATCATGGGTGGCTTTCCCACACCCAGCACCCCTCTGCCTTGCCAGGAGGGGCCAGGCAGTGAGTGACTCCAGGTGGGTGCCAGCACCCTGAACCCAGTGACACCTTAGCGCACCCAGCCTCCGCCAGTGCAGCAGGTGCTTGTTGTGGAAGCTGCTCCTCTCCAGGTAGCTTCCCATTTGCCATAATTTCAATCAAAAAAAGAGAAGGAATTCCCAGCTGCCGTGAGCTTAGCGCTACTCCAGCTGCCTTGGCCCAGCCTTGCCGCTTGCCTTTGAGGCTCAGAGCCCCTCACTGGAGTCCTGGCTGTGGTGGGAAGCCAGGCTGGGGATAAAAGTGCCGCTTACCTGCTTACTTCTGCTCCAGCGCCCAACGAGCAGCAACACATGGATTACCAAAAATAATTCCCCCTAGAAAAGGAGGGGGAAAAGAGAGAGAAAAAAAGAAAAAAAAGGAAAAAAAGAAAAGAAAGCCTGTGCTGTGGGAACAGCCGGCTAACCTCGAAAGCCTCTTACCTGGCTAGATTTAACTGCCTTTGTTGCTGCATCTGCCTGAAAAATCCCCTCTTGCATCGTGTCAGTGCTGCTGGCAGCTCCGAGCCGCTTCCCGGCCCTTTGTAATGAAAGGCAGCTCTGTGCAGCGCGGCAGCCGCGGCTCCGCTCTCCCCTCTCCGGCTTCTCTCCCGGGAGACCCAGCTCATCTCTCACTCTGCCTTTCTTGTCGGGCCTGTGCTCAGTGTGCACTGGGCTCCAGAAGTGGCCTGGGGAGGAATTGCCTGTATTAAACACTGGCCCTGGCATTAAGTTACCTTCTCCTTCCTTGAACCTGTTATCACTGTGATCCCAATTGCAGCACTTCCAGCTCGCTGCAAAGTGGCATTTCTGAGCCATATCTCCAATCTATTAATTAATGTCTTTATTAATACTAGAGGAATGGCATGGGTTGGCACTGGGGACATGAGGGGCAGGGGACCTTGGGTGAATCCAGGGTGTCAAGGCAAAGTCTGAAGCTGTCCCAGGGGGTTGGCACTGGTGGGACACAGCTCCCACACACTTCCATCCCCATCCTTTTCTAGCACAAGTCCCAAGACCACCTCTACAACCATGGCTCAGAGGCTGGCATCTGTGCCACGCTCCAGTCAGCAGCACTGTGGGGCTGGGAGTGAGCAGGGGATGAATGGGACCATGCTTTGGTGCCATCTGCGCTTTCCCCTTGCATTTTTCCCCTTTTCCCTTGGATTTTTCTGCCACCTTTGCCCCAGCCCTCAGAGATGAAGAGGGAGCCAAATCAGCTGTGAGGCATCAAAGGGGGATGGGTGTATGTGGACGGGGTGCAACACCAGCCCCAGTGTCGCCGCTGAGTTGGTGTTACCCAGGAGGGTGGGTGACAGCCACCATGCCTGGGAGCACTTGGCAGAGGTGGCAGTACTCAGCTGGAGGACATTGAGGGATGTTCATACGTGTGTGGTTTGTGGGACCTGAGTGCATCTCAGGGCCCAGTGCAGCGTGCACCTGCAGCACCCCATTGCCGTGGGTGTGGGGACAGCCACAGACCCTTCCCTGGATCTGCCACTGTTCAGTGGGAATGAACGGGAGAGAGGACAGTGACGATGCTCCATCCTGCCTGAGATGCTTTGGTCTGTCTCCCAGGGTGGACATCCCTGTCCCGGGTCCCTTGTGCCTCTCCCCGCCAGGCCCACATCTGGGCTGTGAGCTCCATCCTGGGCTGTGTCCCCATCCCGGGGACATCCTCCTGTGCTCAGAGCGGCCTCGGGAGTGGGGGGTCCCGGGGGGATGTCGGGCTGTGCGGGGGGGGGCGAGGGGGCCGGGGGAGGCTGCGGAGGGGGCGGGGAGCCCCGGCCGGACTGGGGGCCGGTGCCGGGCAGGGCCGGGGGCGGGGAGGGGGCGCTCGCCCCCCCTTCCCGCTGCCCGCCCCCGCGGCAGCGCGAGTCGGCGGCGGCTGCAGACGGGGACGGCGGCGCCGCGCAGGTAGGACCGACACCGGCAGCGGCACCGGCAGCGCGGCCGGGGCAGGGGGAGCTCGGTGCGGAGCGGGAGCGGGCGGCGGGGCAGGTGCGCCGGGCTCGGTTCGGCAGGAGCGGCGGGGAGCGGCACCGGCCCCGGGGATGGGGGCGGCGGAGCCCGGCGCGGGGGTGTCCCCGCTGGCCGGGGGCGCTGGGCCGGAGCCGGGGTTGGATCCTGCCGGGAGGGAGGCGGCTGCCTGGCCGGCCGGGGAGGAAAGGCTCCGGGGTGGACGATCGGTGGTCCCGGGGACCGCTCGGGGTGATGGGGCTTTTCGGGTGCCCACGGAGAGCGAGGCCGGGGGATGCCAGGGGCTGGCGTGGGCGTGGGTCGGGCGCCGGCTGCCGGGCGGCAGGTGGATCCGGGAGAGGGACACCTCGGGGGGACCCCTCGGCTGCTCGCTGTGGCCCCCCATTTCCCCAGCGGTCACTGCTCTGGCCACCTTGGTGGGGCCGGGGGAGCCTGTGGGGGAGAGCCCACTCGAGTGGGAAGCACCCTGGGCGGCAGGAGTCATGTCCAGAGGGGCCGAGCCCTTGTCTCCTCTCCCTGCAGAGCCCCGGCCCACGAGGGACTGACTCCCTGTAGGTTCACCGCATCGTCCCGGGTGGCCTCGGGGTGCAGTCGGGGTGGCCGGTGGCTCTCCGGGGATGTGATACATGTGACACGGCTGAGCTCCCTACTCCGTTCCCGTATGCCGCCTCTTCCCTCTGCAATTTTTCATCCTCCCATCTCTACGTCTACCTCTGCAGCCTCTGGTTTCTTTTTTATCCTTCCCTCTTGTTTCAAGATCCGTGGGTTTGTGTGGGCTTTTTTTTCCAGCCCACTCTCCCCCCTCCCCTCCTGTTTTCTCATCCGTGCTCTTGCTCGCTCAAGCCCTTGTCTTTGTTTCAGCTGGGAAAAAAAAAAAAAAAGAAAAAAAAAAGAAAGAAAGAAAGAAATAATTGCTTCCCTTGTAAAGTTGGCCCTGGCAGAGCGAGCCCCTGGAGAGCGATGCTGCCCGGGTGGCGCGGGAGCCAATGGCAGCCCCTGCCGCCCTCCAGCCGCGGTCCCCAGCGCGGGGGACAGCCACTTGCCCCAATAAATACCTGTCACCTCCCAGGCAGGGCGGTGTTGGGATGGCCCGCGGTTGGGGGCACTGGCGGTCTGGCACAGGTACCTCCACGGAGCTGCTTTCCCCAGGGTGGGTTTTTCTCCCAGCATGATTTTGATCATGGGCCCCGGGTCTCTGTTTGGGCACTTCTGTCACTCAGGTCTGTGTGTCGTGCTGGTCCCCGGGGGTCCCGTGGGGACTGGGGAGCCCTCAGCCGGCCTGGGGTCTCAGGGGGCTTGGGGTCTCAGGGGCTTGTGTTTCAGGTATGTGCTGCTATGCCCAGGTTTGCCTTTGTTTGGAGCAGGGACGGGGATGAGGGACGGAGTGGGGTTGATCTTTTATTTTCGCTTTTGCATGTGTCTTTGATACTGTCCCCAGGAGGGGATCCCATTTCCCCAAGCCGCCTTTGCTCTGCGTGGCTCCTCCTGCGCTGCTGGGATTCACACCAGCCCCAGGTAAGCGGAGAAGCCAGGACTGCTCTGTGCTTCCCGCTCCCCGTACCGCGGGCAGGCTGCCGGATCCCGGCTGCGATCCCTGCGTGAAGCCGCTTTGTGGCTGCGTTTGGCCTCGCTGGCTCGGGTATCGCCTGCCGGATGCTGGCGGCAGAATCTGGCCCCTTGTTTATAAGCGAGGGAGTAGTTTTGTCTTTATCTCCATCTGCTACGGAGGCCGGAGCTAGAATTTCAGTGGGATGCTGTGGATCACCCTGGGCGGCAGCCGGCGTGGGTGCTGCGCCCAGGGGATGCGGTGCCCAGGGGAAGGTGTGGGCACCCCGAGGTGGCAGAGCAGCGATGGGGTCTGCTGAGCCCAGAGTTGGGCTGTTGAGGACCATGGGTTTAGCCATGGATTTATTGTCTGGTGTCTCTGCTTCCCCTCTGCTGTGTGGTTCCCTCTTCACCTCTAGGCTGGCTCTAAAAGGCAGGAAAGAAGTGATGCTCGGGGTGGGCAGCACACAGAGGGCATGCGGGGTGTTTCAGGGGGTAAGCACACACGACAGTCTACAAAACACCCACTTCCTTGTCCCCAGGAAGTTGTTTTTGGAGCATGCTGTTGTGGCTTTGGGCACCCGATGGTGATGACCAACTAAATAAACCCGGGCGGAGCGGGAGCAGAACGGGAAGGCACCGAGCCCCGTGGGGAGCGTTGGCCGAGCCCCTCCGGCTCACCGGTGTCGGTACGGCCGCGCCAGCTCCACGGGCTGTGTTTGGAGGAATGACGTGTGCGGTGACGGGAAGGAGGGAGGGTGAGCAGGGGACGATGAGGAGCCGGAGCCTGGCCGCATCCTGGGGCCGCCGTGGACATCCACAGCAGGGACAGAGAGTCGGGGAGGGCGATGAACAAGGGATGGCGTCTCCCTCTGCCTGCCTCTGCGCTGCTGAGCCCCAGCACAACTGCTGCGAGCCCCTGCCTGCCCTCTCAAAACCGTTTGAACTCGGCCACAGGGAAAGAAGGCCGGGCGTAGGATTTCCTCCCACCTCCCCCTTTTTTGTGTGTGCTTTTAGACATGAGACATTCCTGAGCGGATATTCGTTGCTGGGGCTGGGATGCCTCCTGCCAGACAAAACTCATGAGAAATAGGGGAATTGGTTTGGGATTTTTGATCCCGTGTCTTGACCCTTTGAGTTACTGAAAAGCCAGCTGCAGCTCAGCTCTGTACAGCAATTCCCGTGTCTCCAGCCAGTCATTTTGGGTCGGTAGGTGGCTTGCAGAGAAGTCATTGTGAGGACAAGAGCAGCAGCTCACTGTTGAGGTGAGTTACCACTGTTGTGGTAGGTTACATGGTTTTGTCTCTGTTTCCTCCCCTCCCCAGTTCAGAAGTGTAATTATCTAAATCATCAAAGCGTAAATTATAAAACAAAAAGCTGCTGTGACATAGTCGTAACTCAGCCCTCAATAAGGTCAGCCTTTGGAGCTGGGAGGCCCAAAGGAGCACTCTGCCACTATCCCATCTCCTGGCTACCATCCCATTGCCCACCTGGCCAGTGGCAGGGGAAGGAGAGCATGATGCAGTTAGGTAGGCTGGGAGTGGCTGACCTTGTGAGGTCCCCTTCGTCCTGCTCTCCTCCACCACATCTCATTTTTGTCCAGGCACTCACTGTAGACATCTCTGAAAGCTCTAATCTGCAAAGCCCTGGGGGGCTCCACACTGCACTGGCTGCTATTATCCCCGAGACAAAGAGGGACAGGCAGGCAGATTACCTTGGCCTTTATTTTTTCAGCTGGGAGCAAAGAAAAGCCTTAAATGAGCTTGCTGCCAGGGAGGGATTGAGGGGGCAGAGCCCCAAGTGCCCTGTGCTCCTTCCCCTCCCCAGGTGCCGCGGGATCCCATTCTTCATCCCTTGTCCTGTCATTTCCTGCTCTGCTGCAAAGCCCCAAGGCCAGGCAAGGTTTTGCCTCAAGGCTGGGCTCCACTGGGGTCCCCTGCAGCACCCTCAGTGTCTCAGGACATGTAGCACCTGGGGCTGGCGTGGCCAGGGACAAACTCCCGCTCACACCCACCTAGTATCCATCATCTCTGCGCCTGGTGGTTACATTTCCAGGCTGGAGTGGTGATGGGCTTGCATTGCCCCATCCCGCATGGCTCCTCTCCATGCCAGGGGCTGCATCCCATCCAGACTGGCCCCATGCCGAGACAGCACCGCCACAGAGAGGGGCAGGTCCCCTCCATATGGTGGCCCTGGCCGGCTCCCAGCGCCGGGGCAGGTGCTCTTGTCTGGGCCACACAAAACCCTATTGTCGGCAGCCGGAGGGTTTCCCTCCCCGGGCAGGGACCCGCGCCAGCCCCCAGCGCTGCCGGGGAAATGGCTCAGCCTGGCGGGACACGGCCGCATCCTCCTCAGGGTGCCCTGCAGAGGATGCTCCCCATGCCAAATGTCCCCCCGCTGTCCCCTCCCGGGGAGCCCCGCTGCCTACAGCGCTGCCGGGTGGGTTGTGTCACCCGGCAGCTGAAGTGCTGATGGTTTTATGCCCAGCACTTAATTATTTCCCCGATTGCCACCGCCATGTGCTGGCGAGCGGCGCTGGCTGTGACCCCGCCGAGCCTGACGTCGCCGCTGCAGCCTGGAGAGCTAATGGCAGAAGCACACCACACGTGGAGTTTAATTATTGGCTTTCTTCCTTAACAGAGTACATTGGCTGACCTTAATGCAATTAATTAGGGCTTAATCAACTTCTGGTGGCTCGGCACAGCACACAGTGATTCCTGCCTTTCCAGGAAGGTTTATAAGAGGTTAAAGCGGTAGAGGGGAAGGTGGTGTGGCCTTCGTGGGGCTGTGCTGATGAGTAGAGTTTAGTTAGTCAGGTGTTGGGGCAGAGCTGGTGCCCTCCCAGGCTGGGCTTGTTGGTGGAGACACCGGTAAGGGCAGGGGGAGAGGTGAAGTGGTGCTTCTGCACAGAACTGCTTGTGTTGCTTGGTTTTGGCATCATGCAGCTCAGAGGTGGCTTGTGGTGGGACTGTGGCTGGGTTGTGCATCCAGCAGCTGCTGATGGGTGGCTCTCATGTTTGCACTCAGAGTGCTGGAAGTGATGTGTGAGTAGCCCCTTTGCCTTCCTGAGCAGCTGTCAGCATTGGAAACAAGAAGTTGTTGGTCACTGGCTGTTCCCGAGCAAGATGGAGGCTCCTTCCCCTCACTGCCCAGCAGTATTTAATATTTAATAGTGCTCATTAATATTACAGAATGTCCCCAGCACCCATGGCATAGGCCCCTGGCTCTCCACCCTGTAGCTCCTCTTGGTTAACCTGCTAGGTGCCTCATAGGCTTTTGGAGCCCTTAAAAAGGGGTTGGGACGCAGATGTCCAGTATAAGGACTTATTTGCACACCTTGTGTCTCCAGATGCTGGCCTGAAGGTCTCCAAGCCAGCGAGCACCTGCTGGCATAGCTGATGATGAGGTGCCCCATCCCTGGGCTTGCTGGCTTCACCTGGCAAAGAAGTAACTCAGCCTTGGCCTTGCAGAAAGCCCCTGGCAGAGGAGGTGGCCCTGTGCAAGTGGTGGCATCTCATGGTGTCAGCTGTGGTGATGGTGACTAAAACCATGGCATGTCCCACTGTGTGCCCTCACATCCTGCATGCTTTGCATCCTCCCTGTGCCATTGTCCCTAAGCAGTTCCTGTCCCACTGTGGTCTGTCCCTGTTTCTTTGGGTCCCCATGTCCCTGGCTGTCCCCCACTGCAGGGATTGTGCCACCAAGCCCCCTTGTGCGGGCTGCCCATTGCCTGGACTGGGATGTGGCAGAAGGAGCTGTGCCAGGCACTGTTGCTGGCTTGTTTGCTTCAGTGCCAATTCATTAATATCAAAAAGCTAATTAGCATTCCACAGCCCTTCCCACCCAGCCCTCTCCTTTGGAGGCTGGAGGATACTTGTCTGCGGGATTTTGCTGCAGCCCTGTGTTAAGAGGACTCAGTTCTGCTCTGTCCCATCCCGGTGGTTTGTGTCCCTCTCTCTGCTCCCAGATAATCCATGTGGCTAAAGCCCCTCGAAGCCTGGCAAATGGGAAGTGATATTTGCCAATAATCCCTCTGCTCTCCTGGGCAGGCTTCTCATATTACAGGTTTATTAAAAAAAACAAAACCCAGGCAGCAATAACTGTGGCTCCAGGGAGAGCCCAAGCACAGATTGTTCCTGGTCAAACCCCACCTAGCAGGAGAGCCTGAACACGCAGCACAGGCACGGCCCAGCCTGTTCTCATCTCTAGGCAGAGCCCAGCCCCTCTTGCAAGCAGAGAAGGAGTGAGCCACAATCCTCATTCTCCCTGGGTAACACGCAGGATCCCCATGAGTCACAGGCTAAATCCAATTTCTCCCCTCAAAGGCTGTGGGATAAACCCTGCCATTTCTCACCAGGGCTCCCCATTCTGGTGCCAACACCCCTGGCATTGGCATCTTCCCCACTGCTGGGCTGTGCAGGAGCAGCTCCTGCACTGGCATCTTGCAGGGACAGGACAGAGCCAGCACCACCTGCCTGACACCTGCTAGGGCAAACACAGACTCTACTGCTGATTCTTTGCTTTGCAAGGCTTTTGAGAAAACTTGTCCAGAATTAGGGACACTGTTTGCTGTTTCTTCCAGGGCAGGGCAGTGATGTTGCTCCTTTCCCAAAGTCTTGCTTCCTTGAGGATGGGTTTTTCCCGTGGGAATTCAAACTGCTAAATATGTGTATTTGGGGTTTTTTTGGTTTTTTTTTTTTCCCCTGCAGAAAATACCAATTTCCCTGCAAGGAGTCTCATTGCAGCTTGAAACATTTCATTGCATGGACTGGGGGTTTCCTTCTGGTTTTAAGTCAACATTTCCCCTCAAAATGTCACTCAGGGGAAGCTGCTTTTTTTTACAGCAAAAGTCTGTGATGACATTTTAAGTGGAGAAGAAAATTGCTGCTTCGTTTCAAAATGTCAACTTTGAGTGGGGTGGGCTTAGAGTTTTTTTTTTTTCATTCCCCTCTTTCCCAGAGGAAAAGCAAAATGGTTTTGTTAGACTTGAGTAATTGTTGCCCCCCCACCCCATCATGCCCAAAATATATATATATTTTTTTAAACCTGTTTGGATTTTCATAGCAAGGAAACTTTTGCCAAGAAAAGTTGTGTTCTGGTGGGATGAGCCTTCGGAAGGGACAACCCTGTTGCATCCAAACCTGAGCCGTATATGGCAAATTGTCTGCCACCAAACTCCAGTAGGGACCTGTGGGAGAGACTCCATTGCTGCTGGCTGGCTTTGGGTGCTGTGGGAAGGATTAACAGCACATCCAGGTTTTGAAGCTCTCCTCTTCCTGCTTTCCCTCTGTCTCGTGCTCCTGGTTTTATTTCATACAGCTCTCCTCGAAAATCGCTTGTTCTAGATTAGGCTAGAGACTGGAGTTATCTTCCTTTTATTTATTAGGGTAATTATACCTAATGATTCACATGCTCGGGGAGAGTAATTGCTCCCAAATACGGCACTGGCAGTGTTCTTACCCAGCCGGGGTGCAGTGATTCACAAACACATCTTTTCCTACAATTCATCAGCTGATGATCCCGTAATTGCTGACTTGATTTGGAGGCAGTTAAGGAGCGATCGAGGATCCGGCGCTGCCATCACGGTGTCCGGTTCCCTCCGGTGGTGTGATCACTTGTGTGTGTCTCCTTCTGCCACCCTGAGGCTCCACACCACTTGTCTCCTGTGTGGGTTTTGCTGGGGATTTTGGTTGGGTCAAGCCCCTCAGGGTGTGGGATTTGTGCTTTTCAGAGTAACGGTGCCTAATTGTGCAAATTCCGTGGCACAGCCTGGCTGAGGGAAAGCCAGGGCCGTCTTCCTCCATGGTGGGAATTACACCTCCATCCTCCCAAAATGTGGCAGTGGTGTGGTTTGACCCTCACCTCTCCACAGCTCTTGGAGGTTAGGAAATACTGATGTGGAAAGCCAAACCCTTCAGGTTTTGCACTGAAAAAAGCTTCCATGTGGATGGATTCCCTCTTCCTTGGGTGTCTAGCAGCCCCCTGCCTGCACAGCCCCAGGGAGGGGACATCTGGGGACCCTTGCCTCAGGATTCCTGCCCATCCACCATCCAGGATGGGCAGGGACATCCTGTGAGGGATGATGTTCAGAGTGCACCCTTCTGCACAGCTCCAGCCCCGGGAGAAACCTGGACACTGGGGGTGGAGGAAGGCTTCAGGAATGCTTCGAAGAGTGTTGATGTTACCAATGCTGCCCTGTGGAATCGAAAGGCAGCCTGAGGCTGAAATTCTTCCTGCTGGCTTAAGGGAAGCCCAGGGTGATGGCTCTGGGGTGGCTCAGCCCCTCTGGAGCTGCCTAAGACAACATCATGGTGCTCAGCTGAAGGCTGCTGCTCAGCTGTGCTGTTCTGGGCCAGCAAAAAGAGTTTTTTGGCGCTGTGTGGCAACCAGAGAGTTTATTGCTACTTTGCTGGGAGATTTTTGTTGTTGTTTTTTTGGTGGGGTTTTTTTTTTGGTTTTTTTGGGTTTTTTTGTTGTTTTTGTTTGGGTTTTTTTATCTAGAAGCAGCTCTTCCCTTCCCAGTGTGTGTCTGGGCTGCACTGCACGAGCCTGCACCCAGCACCCGTCCCCTCCTGCCCCGGGCACTACTCCAGGTCTCCCACCCCGCAGATGCCAGAATCACTGCCGGGATGTGAGCAGAAAGGCAGGAGGAGAGGAGGTGGCACAAACAGCCTTTTTTACTGGTCACCACTTGGCTTCATCCCCAGCCCTTGGGTGGGCTCCTGGGAGAGCTTGCCCTGGTTGCCCCCCACCCCAGAACATGGGGTTGTGCCAGCGCTGCTCAGTGAGCATTCACTGAAGGAACAGTTCTCTGGTTTCCTTCCACCCACATCCACCTCCTTAGTGGAGGATCCATGCTCGTTCACACTAGTGCCTGGCCCCCTGTCAAGAGCTCCTGCAGGCAGCCAGGAGCTGCTCCTAATGGGCTGCCAGGGGATTTGGGCTCTGACAGCTGGGTGCTGACAGCTCCCTGCAACTGCTGGCTCCAGCTGCCAGGCTCTTCTCTCCCTGGTCAGATGGAGAAGGATGCTCTGACCTCCACAGGGATGAGGCTGGCTCCTTTTTCTCCACTCAGCAGGTGTACGTGATGGAGGGCTGTGGTACCCATTGCCTTGGTGGGGCTGGTAAAGCCTTGGGGGTCAATGGTGATACAAGCAGGGGGTTTCCAGGCTGGAGGAGCCCCTGCAGGGTGATGCTCCAGGATGGGGATTGTGAGAGGGGAGGAGGTCAGGGTGTAGCACAGAACAAGTCTTGTCACAGCTCCCAGCACACAGTCGGGATGGGAGGCCCTTGTTAGCTGGGGGAGCTGGGAGCAAGTGCTGACACCTCCTGGGGCTCCCTCTCCAGCGGCTCTGGGGCTTCCCAAGCTTTCTCCTGGCTGACACATCGCCTCTCTGCTCTGTTTGATGCAGGGCTCCTCCGTCTCCCCACAGACCCCGTACAGGGGCTGGGGGGAATCTTGGGGGCTCCCTGGGGTCCGGCTCCATCCCAGCAGGGGCCATGGCAGCCACTGCAGAGGGACTGTCCCATCACCCGCCAGCTTGGAGCATCTCACAGCCTGCCGTCTTGTATGGCTTTTTATTCCTATGTGATTATACATCCCACTTCATATAGGGATTGAAGCCGTGCAATACGCCGGGGTCCGACGGCGGAGAGCAGCCCCTGTGCCACGGGAGCCGGCCTCGGAGGAGCCACCAGAGCTGTCCCCTGGGGTGCTGGAGGAGGATTTCCGGCCTCAGCCTGGACTCCGTCCTGCATCCCAGGCTTCCCAGCCCTCTTGGGATGCAGGTGAGGGGTGCCAAGCTGCTTTGGGGTGAGGCAAGCACAAGCCCACTCCTTGCATTGTGCCTCCTTGCAAGGGTGGGCCTGGTTCTGCACCACATCTGCTGTGGAGAGCCCTGGTGACTGTGCTAGTGGGCTCATCCCTGGGGAATCTGCTGCTTTGGTTTTGTCCACCACTGTCCTGGGAGATGGGCGACAGCATCTGGGTGCAGGCACTGCCAGCAGCACAGGGGAGGAAGAAGAGGAAAAAGATGCTGAGGAATGGCTGTGACAGCAAGGGCTGCCCCAGGCACGATGGTCTTCAAGGTTTCTCAAGAGGCCTCAGCCGCTCTTTCAAGGTTTGTGTTGTATCTGTCACATTAGCGAAAATAGTGAAAATCATGGCTTGTGGAGGAGATGAAAGGCAGCCCCTTCCAATGCCTCCGTAAAGGAAAGGCCCCATTAACACCTAGTGAATTATTGGCCATTAATCAGGCTCCGTGCAAAATAAAACCATCCACATTTATCATTATTGGATCCTTAATGAAGTGATAATGGGAATGCTGGGGAGCTGTGATATTAATGTCTTCTAAGAGGCAAGAGCAGAGCCAAGGGCGGCAGCCAAGATTTTTAATTTACTGCCAAAAGCTCGTGCTGTTAATAACGCTGTTACTTCTCCTGGCCGTTAGCAGTGTTTGGCTACGAGCTGCCTGCTTAGGAGAGAAAATCAACCCTGAACATACCCTCACTTTGTTCACCCACTCCCCACCCAGCATCTGGGCATGTTTTTCCCTCCCACTGTCCCCTGCCCACGTGTAGGGATATGGCCAGGGAGCTGCTGGACATCTTCACCCAACTGCCTCCTTCCTGAAGGCTGGCTGGTGTAGAAAGTTTTGCTTTTCTGATAAAAAGGGAAGGGACTGGGAGCGTCAAACCTGGGTGGCTCTTATTGTCCTCACTCATTCTGCGACTTTTCTCCTTAGGCACAAGCACCCCAGAGCCAGGGTGGCATGGAGCTGGTCCCAGCACAGCCCACACACTGGGGTTGCTCAGTGTGACCAGAGCCACACTCTGGTTTCTTCATTGGCACAGCTTTACTCCTGCAAGGCCAATATCCCAGCCAGGATGGACAAGCTGCAAAACCCTGCTCAGCTGTGATGATTCACTCGAGTTCCCAATGGGTAAGTCATTGCTCCTGCCAGGCCCTGACAGCCCAGAGGCAAATTGATACCAGGCAGGTAAGCGATGCTCTCATGTCTTAAGATTTATGTTATCTCACAAATCTGGCTAAACCTGACCAGTGTGACCCAAATGTATGTTGGCTCATGCATGGAGCCTTTTGCCCTTTTGTGAAGGGACTGCAAGTTAGAGGGAGCTGGCTTTGGGCTGGAGCAATAACAGACAATTCCCTGCTGAGCACTGTCCAGAGGAATAAGATGATGCTTTGTCTCTGAGAGCTGTGCACATTACAAAGTTCTTTTTGTCCCCAGGTAGAAGTTGCACAAGATCCACCCAAGAGACCCCTTGAAAATGGAGCTTCAAGTTATCCAGGTAGAAGCATTACAGAATTATTTCTGTAGCCTGGGCGTTCTTGCTGAACCTCCCCCTGGCCTGTTATCTCCTCATTAGGAAAGAATGGACAGGAACAAAATCCATACATAGCAGCCAAGCAAAGGTAGATGTGAAATGCACTTCAAACAGCTCCATCCTTTCAACAAATATTTTACTAGACTTCTCCCCAATACACACTCTTTAATCGTTATGAAAAGCCACCATTCAGGAAGCAAGGACACTGCTTAGGATACCTGGGGTAGGCATTTCCCAGGAGAAGCCAGCCAGCACTAGCCCAAGCTCCTCTGAACCTGACTGGGAGGCAGCACAAGCAGCAGCTCCAAGGGTGGTGCTTAGCAATGGGGGAGAGCTGTAGGCAGGGGGGTGTGGTGGGACCATGGCAGCGTGCCCAGGCTGCCACACTGGACCTCTGCTGAAGTGACCCTTCTGCCAGGCACCCCAGCCTGAAACCAGAGTCACTCTGCATTCCACTGGAGCGGAATAGTCCAGGAAACATTCACCATATTCTCCATGCTGTGGAGCCAGCTTTAGCCAGTTATCCTGGCTGCAGCCCATAGTTCTGGCTGTATCGTTGCCTGTGTTAGTGCCCCTGTGGAGCTGCCCTGCTGGGCATGGAGCAGGCGACCTGCCAGCGACCTCCGGAGAAAAACACACGGCACAAAGCAGCTCCTCCTGCACAACCACCCCCTGACATTACGGGGGCACAGCGAGCTCTGTAACGCTTGGCAGATTTTCCCCAGCAGATCTCAGAGCTGTTTGCCAGTGTGAGCAAGTTCAGGCATGTTACAGAAGACCTTCAGACTCTGAGGACAAATGAGATGCGTGGATGAGCTTAAACCACCGGGCAAGACTGGGGTTTAGAAATTCCCAGGGTTGTGCCTTACTCTGAGCCTGGGCTGTTGCCCAGACAGTCCAGCTGCCAGCCTGGTATTTACACCAGGCCCCGTGATGGTCCTGCTGATATCCCTACTTTTAGATATTGGCTTCAAAACCAAAATAGGAGGTTTTACATCCTCCTCAAAACCCCACCCTCTGATCCACCTTGAAGAGGGGTGCAGAATGACTGTTCAGTGAGACACCACGACTCAGGGTGTTGGCACAACGGTGTATTTATGTCACGAGATGAGATCAGCCACACGGAGTAGGTCGGTCTGTCTGGAAAGAGTCTGAGTCAAGCGTGTCCTATTACATTAGAGCTGGATTTTCAAAGGAGCTGAGCTCCCAGTTAGGCTCTGTAACAAACAGGCGGATATTCAAAAGGAGTCGACGTGCTGGGTCATACTGGCTGCTGAGCTGAAGTCCTTTGAATATCCAGCCAAACCGTCAGTGTGCCTGTTGCTACAGGCAAAGCCCTCCTGAAATCCAGCCCCACTGTGGGCTCCACGTCCTGGGAAATCAAGCTCATCTCTGCTCTCCCACATATCACACTGCAGTAGGTGACAAAAACGTGAAAACCACTGTGTCTTCGTGCATGAGGGGGGAGCATCTCCCTGCCAGAGCACAGCTCTGGCAGCTTTGCCCTTTGATCAGCTCAGCAGCATGGGTCAGGAGAGCTGAGCATGAAGGTTTCCTTGCCTTTTGTTCTGTGGAATTAGCAGAGCTAATCAGAATGACAGTGACTTCTGCCTCAGCGCAGAGGAAAGGTCAGTGGTTCAGGCTGGATGCACGACTGTTTTCTAGACAGTTGGAAAACAACACCATGAAAGCTCATAGCATACATGCTGCTGGCACGGAGGCTCTCCCAACAGGGACCAGCAGGGAAGACGTTCCTGTGGAGAGAAGGAGGCTGGAGGAGGACTCTGCTTGGCTGGCTTGTCACTGCACTTCATTCGTCCCTTTCCTTGTGCTGCACAATGAAGGTATGCCACCCTCTTTGTCACTGTGCACTGCTTGTGTCACCAAGCTGGTCTTGAGAACTTCTCTCTGCAAATCTGCTCCTTAGCTACACTCCTGGGTATGCATCCTGCTGGGCTTGGGGTCTCTGTCACCTCAGTACCCTGGTGTGGGAGGAACTGCAGGGCACTATGCTGGCACATGGAGCAGGTGCTGGGTGTCTCCTTCCCACCACATCCCTGCAGCACCTCCATGCTTCAGGTGAGCAGGCCTTGCTGCTATTGCTTTTACATCCTTCAGTCACTGTAATTTGCTACAGTGAACCCCTTAAACCCCACTATTGAGCTGCTCTTGAGCTGGGGGCACTAGAAGTGCAACAGTGCAGCAAGGGCTCTCCACAGTAGCCCTGCCATGGCCTCAACTTCCCTACATCTCTTAAATTAACTATAGTTGAAGCAGTCACAAGTCTTAAATACAGTTTCCTTGTCTGTAATGTGACCTCTTGCCTTCCTCTGATCCCCCCAATTATAAGTGCTTGTTTTTACTGTGGACATCCACTCTAATGTGTCTAATTAATGGATTCTTTCTGTCAAAGACATTAGCAGCCTCGACAGTGAGACCTAATTTATGTAGTTTGCATTTGTCCACAGTGTTGGTGCTTTCATTTACTCCTGCTCCTAATTAAGTGCATCTGGGTATCTGCAGAGGGAGCTCTCATGATCTCTCCATGGCTCTAATTAAAATGGCCTGGATGTCCATGACATTGGTGCCTGTCAAGCCTGTCACCAGGAGGTGATGTCCACCTTGGAACTGGCTGAAGAATGTGTAGGAGTCGTTGTTCCTGAGGAAGGCCTCCACATCCAGGCCCTCTCGAAGTGCCTCAGCCACCAGCGCTGGGCTGCAGAAGGCTCCTGCTGCCTCCGTCGGCCCATCCTGCCCATCGGTTCCCCCACTGAAGAAGAGGATCTCACACTTCCTCTGGGGGCTGCTGGCTCCCTTGGCCTGAGCCCTGTGCAGCCCCAGCCCCACACGTAGAGCCAGCTCCTGGTTCCTCCCACCCTTGCCGGTTCCTTGGAGCTGGACTGTGGTTTCTCCACCGGCCAGGATGCAGACTGGTCTGTTGGGCCCTAATCCTTGCAGGGCCTGTAGAAACTCCTCAAGGTCCAAGCCTGGGATCTGTAGCTCTGCTGCCAGCTGCAGGAGGTTCCCCCTCAGCTGGTCACTCAGAGGCCCTTCTCTGAGGTCGGTGAAGCCCAGGCAGACCAGCTGGATCAGCTGGCAGTACAGCGTGGCAACACGGCCAACTTCCCCATGGATTGCTGCACTCAGGACCAGAGCTGCATAGCCCAGGCCCTCAGCTTGGTGTTTGGCCTCTTGCAAAGCCAGCGTGTTTGACCCAAGGATGATGTTGGAAACATGGGAGTAGTTTTCTGGACCAGTGGGCTTGGTGGGAGAGCTGGAGAGGACTATTTCCACAGACTTGGGCAGGCTGTGCAGCAGGTTGTATTTGGTGAGTATCTGAAGGCAGTCTTGGACACTGTGGGAGCTGGCAGCAGTGGGCCCACTCGCTATGATGTCCAGGGGGTCACCTATCACATCAGACAGGATGAGACTCACAACCTGCAGAAAGAAATACCCACAGGTTATTGCAGGAGGCAAAGACAGGTGATCTCACAAGAGCCCTGGCATAAGCACTGCTTTGAGTGCCACCTCCACACCAAAGCAGACAGAAATGGGGCAGGTCTTGGCCCATTTTTGTTTCATGGTCCTGTGAATGTCACCTTGCCCTTCTCAAACCCACAGATTTACAATCACCTTTGATGCTGGACCATCATACTGGAAGATATAACCTGTGACACTGCACTTGTCAGGCCCAACCTTGTGTGGGCTCAGCAACGGCACACACTGAGAACAGCCCCCAGGAGAGCCAAGGGTCAAAGCCAGCCTTGAAAATGCTGTGTTGAAGCACCAACACTTGGAAGTGCCTGCTGGGTGTGGGCTGGGGTCTGCAGAGAGTGGCGTGATGGAATGGCTGATGTTTCCCAAGTCTGAATTCCCACTCTTCCATCTCTGTCTCCCTGAGAGTTTTGGTCCTCAGTGAAATCCCAGCCAGAGAGTCCCAAAAGTGTGAAAAGTTGTTCACTCACAGTACGGAGAAAAACCTGGCAAGCTGACTAAACCTCTGCTTTGAGGGTACATGGGTGATCTCTGGGCAATTAGAGGTTTTCCCTTGATTACCCGTGCAGGATGTGCCAGCTGGGCCAGCCCTCCACCCTTCAGCACAGACAGAGTCTTCCGGACAATGTTCAGCTCCTGTATGGCAGCTCCTCGGGAAGCCAGCATCTTTGTGAGTTTCTCCTTCTCTTCGAGGAGGATAGGAGGGATGGGAGCAGGCAGTAGGGCTGATCCACCCCCTAGGATGCAGAAGAGATGAGAGACCTAAGTGAACATCTCTGGAGAATTCAGTCATCTTCACCAATGGGTTTAATCACTGCTGTCCTGCACTCTCTGTAGTCAGCTATACTTCACCCAGGCAGTATAGGGGTACCTGGCTGGATTGGGGGTACCACATACCTGCAGTGGTGTGGGGATGACAGAAAAGGAGCAGCAACTACCATCACCTCTACACTGGGCTACAAGTGGGTCCTCACACTGATATTCAAGGGCTACCTGGATGGATGAGCAGGGAGCACAACCTCCACAGCTCACACAGCAGTCATTGCTGTGCATATGGGGACACTGCCTGCTTTGGTGGCTCCATTTATTCAGGATAGCATGTAAAAGCACCAGCTATGGATGCAGCAAGGTTGGAAACTGCTGAACTGCACTTATCTAGGTCTGGGAGGAAAGAAAAGGGGGACAGTAATGGAAAGGACAAAGCATATCAGGAGTCCAGGGTGATAGTCTCACTGATGGGAATTCTGTCTGATACAAGCAGGCATTGGAAATGTGGAAAAGAAAGGAAGGTTCTAATGGAAAAGTGGAATGGATGGAAAACAGAGAGGAGAAAAGAGCAAGGTCTGTGCAGAGAATGAGCATGCACAGACGTACAGCTGAAAGCTACTGTCAAAATGCAAAGCCTGCTCAGAGGTTTGAGACAAATCAGCATCAATAAAACATGATGAGCAAGAAAAACAAATGCAAATGCCTGTGTTTCAGTCAATAGCCAGGGATCTAGCTGAGAGGCAGGAGCAGTTGGGGACCGGCTGCTGTGTGGGAGTGCACATGCATAGGGAGTCACAGCCACGGGGAGATCCTGTACAGGCTCCCTGAAGGGCTGAGGAGTCTCTTGGAGATCCCTGTATCCAAAAGACAGGAGGAAGCCCAGGGGAATCCCCAGAAAGCACAGCTAGCTTCCAGTCACTTGGGTGTTTGCCTAATGGCACTGCTCTCTCTGCACCAGATCAGGCTCCAGCATCCTCAGAGGAATAAACACTGAGCAGAGGAGACCCAGGCATTTCTGCCAAGCTGCTCCAAGCCCCTGCATGCTTTTGCCCTGTGACACACACTACCCTGCTGAGCTCAGGCTGGGGTGATGTCACTGCATCCCTCTGATGCACCTCCTGACACAGCCCTAGATCTGGGGACAGCCTGGGGGCCAGCAGCCAGGCCCTGGGGGTGTGCAGAGCTGCCCCTACAAGGCATGCAGCTCACTGTGTTGGTACCTGGAGGCCTCATTTCCAGTGGCAGGGAAGGAGCCAAGCCCTGGGAAAGATCAGTTCCAAATCTCAGCTTTCAGACTCACACTCCTGCACAAATATGGAGCATGCAAGTCCACCTTGCTTCTCCAAGTCTGCGTTCCCAAATGTAAGGAAGGGGAAGGAAGAAAGTGTTTCCTTGCCAAGGGGTGGGAACAGCTGCCAGGCTGTGGCCAGAAGTGCCACCTCACAGTCGTGGCACAACTGCAGGACCCAGCCTGTGCAGCTCAGCCTCTTCCCAGTGCTGGGAGGCAGCATGTCCACCGCAGCAGGAAGAAGCTCTGTGCTTTCTCTTGCTGCATCCCTGGAGAAAGGATGGCAGAAGGGAGAGGAAAAATCACAGAAGTGCAAGTGTCCATGCTGAAAGGGCTGTCACAGCACTGTGTTCCCTTGCTGTATGTCCAGGGGTGGGCAGGCAGCTGGGGGCCCTCAGCAGATCCCATTCCCTGGGATCCCCGCACTACCTGAGATGAGCACAAGGAGCAGGTCATCTGCAGTCAGACCCTCAGCCAGCTCCTGGATGGCAACTGCTCCCTTCAGAGCCTCTGCATCTGGGAGGTTGTTCTTGGCACCTTCAATGACCTGGATTTTGCTGTGTGGCTTCAGCAGCATCTCCCTGGTAAAGTAAGAGAGGCAATCACAATGCAGATCTGTGCACCCACATAGGCAGCTAGGCTGTCACCTGCAGGTGCCTGGTGTACCAGTGGAACACAGTGAGTGACTAGAAGAGGCAGATGGCCTTTGCTGAGTATCTCTTCCCCACTGCTGGAGAGGAGGCGCATCCAGCACATCCAGGCTGTGTCACTAGTGTCACTGGGACGTGATGGTGGTTGAAGATGAGAGTGGTGGGATGGATGGGGTGGGATGGGGTGGGCAACAGAGCAAGGACAGCTGGTAAGGACTAAAGGTGTTCACAGCAACATCCCAGAGGACAAATCTGGCAGCCTACACCCCTCCTTCCCATTCCCCCAAATTGCCCAGAAAGAGTCCTTACTGCATTCCTGCTCGCCGCAGGCTCTCCTGGATCCCTAGCGGCACATTGATGATCCCCCGAGTGAGGTGCTCTCCCAGGATCTCTTCTGCTGCTGCGGCCATCCCCAGCACAGCTTTTCCAAAACCCACCAGGTACAGGTCCCTCTTGAGTGGAAAGGCCTGGCCCTTGACCAGCAGCTGAAGGCACCCATCTTGCTGGAGCTTCACAGCCCTCTTCAGCATGGGAGCTGGGCGGACAGTGCCCACGGCGCCGCGGAACAGGGACAGCGCGTGCTCACGGAGGGACATGGTGCACAGGCTGGCAGACCTGAGCCACCTGCGTTCTGGGGTGGGCTTGTGCACCCTCTGACAGTGCTGGCAACGCCTCAAGGGCTGGGACAGCCAGCAGCCTCCAACCTGCAAGGGAAAGTGAACATTTTTGCTAGTAGAAGAGACAGGGCTGTCACAGAAAGAACAGAGAGGTCAAAACATGAGTTGTGGAACTCTAGCTCCTGTTTCCCCTAGATTAAGGTGCCGTATGAGCAGTATTTTCTAACTTTTCCCCAGGCAGGAAGAAGGAAAGGACAGTGTCACATTCAAACTACCTGTCAGCTTGTGATTCCCCTGCAATCTCATCACCTCCTGCAGGGAAGGTGAGCTGTGCCAGCCAGCTTCTCCATCACTGTAGCTTTGCCACTGGCAAGCCATCATTTCTATTTGCTTAGCATTTGACACCTTTCCAAACTGTGGAAGCTGCTCTCTGTCCTGGAGAGAGCAGGGCGTCTGGGTGGAACAGCTTTTCGCTACATTAACTCCCTTCCTCATGCTAGCCAAATGCTGATCTCATCCTCTGGCTGTGCATTGCCCCATGTGTCCCTGCAGCATCAGACATGGACTTAGGAGAAACAACAGCCTTGCTGGCTGCCTCTTCCCTTGCTGCTGGTGGCCACAGAGAGACCAGTAATGAGGTTTCCTCACCAAACAGCAAATTAACGCAAGGCTTCATTTGCCTTTCTCTTTTAGTCCTCATTATCCATTAAAATCACATTTAGAGCCCAAATAAGACTTCATATCCAGGCAAAGTTGCCAGCCATGTCTGTGAAAGCCCATTTGAGCTGTTCTCCACTGAGCATTAGCATTATATGCAACAGATCTCTTCATGGACCGAAAGATCTCAGCTGCTCAAGGGCAGATACTTGTCTTGACAGAGGAAAGGCAGCCCCTGCCAGCACACACACATCTATTCCCTCCCAGCATTTCTCCTTCCTTCTGTTAAGTGGCAGCAAGTTCACTGCTGGTTTGTGAGGATCAAAGATCCTTGTGATCTGCATCTCTCCTGCTCACGGCATTAAAGGCAAGGTGCCAGGAGGCTGAAGAAGCCAGGGCAACACACTTGATCACAAACCCATTGAAATTACCTGAGAGAGTTAATCTTCTCTCTAGAAAGTGGGTGTGTTTTGTGCAAGGGCTTCTTTTAGGAGAGCTCAGGAGTCCAGAGGTCTCATTGTCCTGACACTCCCACAGCATTGCAAGGTGTTAATCATTAAGCCGGACAAGCTTTTCAACAGCTTCTCTGGGTCTAAATCTGCCTTATTTTGCTGCAGGGACCCAAAGGATCTACACAAAAAATCTCTACACCAGCCCCTTCTCAGGTATTGAAACTTAGGCACACTCTGAGATCCTTAGACAAGGGACTTGTAGGTAAGGCTATACGGAGAATGAAATGTTTGTCAGAGAAAGAACCTCAAGAATCACGGAAGTGGGGAAAAGCCCTTAAGAACAAGACTAACAGTAAACGACATAATGCTTAGGAGAACAGATTTTAAAGGCAAAAGCCAAGGCAGAATAACCACCTATCTGTACTCCCTTTAGGTGCTGGTCAGAAGGACTGGCTTTTCAACCACGAGGAGAGAGGAGAATAAAAGACAGGGTGCCCTGACCACTTTGTTCCTAGACTCAAACTTCATGGCAGCTGATGCTGCCAGCAGTTTAAACCACTGACCCCACTTCAGTGAGGGCTAGAGTGACTGAGCTGACCGCAGTGAAGTCAGCTGTGCACCCTCAGGAACTGAGATAAGCATCTCCGGTCCCAGCAGGTCTCTGATTCACCTAGCAGCACAGTGCAGAGGAAGATGTTACAAAGCAGAGGTGCATCATACCCAGGCCACCTCGACGGAGCTGAGATACAGAGTTTGCAGGAATGGCTGGAGAAAAAAGCTTAAACGGAGCTAGGGGAGTTTAAGAAAATAAAGCCCCAAAGTTTTTAACAGGCTTTGTCTCTGCCTTGATGTTTCTGTGCACGGCTGACCCTAAAGCCCCGAGGGAATTGCGCACAACCAGACCTGCAGCCGTGGCTCCTGTCACACGTGCCCTCCTGGCAGCCCCATTCAGCTCCAGCTCCAGACACGACCCAGCAGGCGTGAGTTCTTTAAAAGCAATCCTCTCCTACTGGAGCTGGAAAAACTAAATGCCAGCTTAATTCAGCTGGCACTTGTGTACATACTGCTAATGCTTACTCTGGAAAGCATTTCAGTACAATAGCAGGCATGTAATCTGTTTTCTGCACTCTGAACTCAGATTATATTTTAACCATCGAGGCCTGATCCAGAGTCGCTGGAAGTCAGCAAGTGCCTTTCCATTGCTTCTCAGGATTTCAGGGCCCACTGCCTGACACTGATCTCAGGGCACAGGTGTAAAGGCAGAGTAAATAGGGTAAAACCCCCTTGCTTGCAGTCAGAGGTTATCCAACTTTATACCAATGCAACAGAGAGCTGAATTTGGCACAGATCCATTTGCTTTGGATGTCTCAGTGTGTGACTCTCCTCCTTGTCAGCCCTGATTAGACACACAGACTCACTGGAGGCTCCCCTTGGAATGGGGGTGCTGCTAATGATACCACAAATCCGTTTTTATGTAATTTATTTATACAGTCTCAGGCACTGGGTACTAAATGTCATCAGGGAACAGCTATAAATCAGTGCTATGAAATCCACTGTAGATATTAACAAAAAATAAAACTCCTACTCATTTTACTAAGGCTTTAAAAACAAGATCAAGAGAACTGAATATCACCCCAAAACACAGGCAGTTGTGAAAAGAAAAATAACCCAAATGGCAGCTCTCAGGCTCCCTCCCCAGATGGTGGGTTTAGAAGTGGTGTAATTGCCTGTTCGCTGCTACATATTGCACGAGGGGAAATTACACCCTCACATCCCCTCGTTTTCCTCTTCCCACTGCTGGCTGGGAGGAATCTGGGCTGGGAGAAGGGGCTGATGGTGTGACTCATATTGCTTCATGCACTAATCTTAGTTTCCCAGTTTCTCAGCGAAATCACTTAGGGATTAATGAGCCCTCTTCTATATGGATATAAGGTGACATGCTACAGGCACGAGTGGGGTTCAGGTTTCACATCTTCCCTTTGTCCCTAGTTGGGGTAATTTGGAGATGGGATATAGACAGTCTTTTGAAAAGTTTTCCATGAGTTCACACTAAGCTTAGGATGAAAATGATGCTAAGAATTGCCTGTTCCAAAGAGAGTTGGAGGATTGTAAGGGGTTTAGATTAATCCCCTTTAAATGAAAACTTCCTCAGCTTTCATTGATGAATAATCTAGACACTTATAATAATCTACACACACCATTTTAAGCCCTTTCTTCAGAAGGCCCCTCCTAAGCCTGTAGAAATTTCCACTGTTAGCTCTCATACCAAAAAGCAGCAAAACCCCAGCTTCTCATTTTCACCTTCTCTGGGAAAGAGAGAGGGAAAGGAGCTGGACTGTGATAAAATACAGGCAAAACGCTCGTTTGCATCACCTTTCATTAACTTTTTAATTAAAGCAATTCTGCAGGCAAGGAGCCAAAGTCAGAGGGAGACAGAAACAATCCAGCAGTAGGGGCAGAAATGTGGTAAAGCTGCCAAGTAAATTGGATAGTGGCAAGAGACCAAAAGCATGGACATAGCGGGGCAGAGTCTGAGCCATAAACTTGGAGTCACACTGGGGAGGAAAACAGTGAACAAATGAGCTGGCCATGCCCATGCAGTGAGAAAAATGAGCCAGCACCTCACTCCGTGGCAGGTATTTGAAAGCCAGAAAAATACTCCTTTCTAGGGGCCAGTCTGCCATCACTGGGCAGAGCTGATATATTCCAGGTGCTGCGGTTGGAGGTTTGTTCAAGGATTTGCATCTTGGGCTTGTGGTTTATTTGAAGTCAGGGCAATTGAACTTGTTGCAGGCCAACCCAACAACACACACATCCTGAGCTTTTCAGGTGCTGTGAGATCAGAGGATGCTGTGCCAGAATGTCTAATTTAACTGAGAACTTCAGGGACCTAAGTTACTCTAGCTTCAATGCCGTCAGGATGCCTCTGGATTTCCTCCAGGATTGGTGGCTGGCCCACCTTGTACAGGGTCAGCTTCAAAATCCCTGAGGGGCTTGGAAAATATTTGAAATGGCACTGGATCAAACCCCACCTGTTCAAGGATAATTTTGAGCTCAAGCTCTAAAAGACAGATTACAGTAGTAAACTCCCAGACACAGCAAGTTTTAGCGGTGTCTCTTGCTCCTCGTTTTTCTTGCTGCACGACTTTTTTCTGGCCTCTCGGCATGTAAATTACTGACAGACTCACCAAGGCTCCCCACTTCCATTTCTCCTGCATCACCAGGGGAATTTACCTACAAAGTACAACAGAGTGGAGATTTTACTGCCTTAAACTCCCCCGTTCCCACTTACTGACACATCTTCTCTATCATTTGATATATCAACTTTAATTCGCCTGGTGAGCCCTGCTCCAACCCAAGCTTGCTGCTCCACATGGTCCCAAAAGCATTACAAGAAAATTTTCCAGGAGATGCACTGAACCCAGGAGGGAAACAAAGCAGTGAAGGCTTGTTCCAAGTGACTATTCTGGGAGGATTAGATGGGGGATTTTTCCAGACTAATCTCTTTAAATGAAAATTTCAGAATTTGATTAATTTTTTAATCTGCACATGGATTTGCATAAAATTACTGCACTGCCTCATTCACATTTGGTAAAAGAGAAAATGTCTGCAGCAAGGATGGGCAGCTAGGAAAGGTCTGGTGCATGAGTGGGTGTGAAAGGACAGGGTAAAAGGCCCTTTGCCCCCACTCATTGCAGTGCTTCTGCATCCATAAGTGGGAAACAGGATGCGAGTAGACAGCAGCAGTATGACGAGACCAGAGGGTTTGCCAGGCAGGCAAGGGAGAAAGTAGGATGGAGCCTGGATACCTTTGTTTTAAGAATATGCTGAGCTCTGGGAAACCCAGGAATCCTAGTTTCCAATACATGGCTTTCTATATGTTGCTTGGAGAAGAAATATGTTGCTCTCATGACTGATTTACTCACCAGGAAAGTGTCAACAGGGTCTCTTTCCCTTTGATGGGGAATGTGGCTTAAGGCCAAACACGGGGAAGATAAGTGTTCTATTCAGCATTTTATATATATAGATCAGTATCATTAGCAAAAAAAAATTAACTGGATTTGACATATGCATCTTACTAGTTTTTCTAGGTCACACTCCCTTCACTCCCTATATACCTTTTGGAAATGATTTTTCCATGCACTGGGGATTGCAAGGGAGGAAAAAAAAATCACTAAAAATTCTTCTGTAGCTCAACACAGAACACTACTACCCTGAAGCCAAGCCCATGCCAAGTCTACTTCCTTTCATGCTGTAATTTCTCAAACTCCCTATTCTGAGTCAACTTGCCATCAAAGATGAGAGTCATTTAAAATACAGGGAAGGATCACAGTATCTAGAGAAGATGAAAAGCTGCGAGCCTTGAGGACTGGAATAGTAGAAAGGGGTTGAAATTCAGTGCTGCGAAATACAAGGTCATGGTCTTTGGGATTAATAGCAGAAAATTATGAGCTCCTCAGCTGGAAATAACATAAGAGGAGAAAGAGCCAGGAATCTTAATCAGTCACAGGATGACAATTACAGCTGCCCTCTGGGCTGAGACAAGAGGCTGTGGGGAATGTGGAAAGCAGCAGATGTGAACTGCCTGGACTTTGCTGAGGTTTTTGACATCATTCCTGTGAGCATGCTGGAGGGTGGGCTGGGCAATCACAGCCAAACCTGCTGGAAACCAGCCTGACCAGTGGGCTCCAAGGGCAGGAATCAGTGGCTCAGGGTCCAGCTGACATCTGGTAATCAACAGGGACTCTGCTGGGGTTCGTGTCACCCCACAGCTTCATTAGTGACCCGGAGGGTAGCACAGAGTGCTTAATTTGGGGGAACTGCTGACGGAGGCACCTTCCAGTGGAACTGTGATAAACTCAAGGTCAGGACCCACAGAAACCTCAGGACTCTCAGTAGGGAGAAGTATGAATTTTTGCTGCTGAGCAAGCACAAGTCCCTGTATTGTGCAGATGCCAGTGGTATCTAATACAGAAATGCATAGGTAGAATAACTACATTTGATCGATATTACTCAAGCAGCAATTAAACATTTTTTCCATTAACTAATTTTGCAGGGGCATTATCCATAATTCCTACTTAATATGACATTTTTCTAGGAGATCCAATTATCCTGCCAGCTAAATTCCAGCTTGGTATAAACTGACAAACTAAGTTCCAACGATTAGGAAGAAAGGCAGAAGAATAAAAAGGAAGTGACAAAATATCAAATCAACAACCCACGGTGTTATACAACTCTAAAACTTAGCTAAGTATTGTAGGTGTTTTGAAGTAAATTGTCTTATGATGTTATTGGTGAGTCACCTCCAGGGCCTGCAGGAGATAATCCAGGCTTTGATCCTGCAATTTAAAGTGTGCAGGAGGCACGACATTCCAAGCTTTTCTAAAACCTCTCATCACACGAAAATCAGTTGTGGGTTTTGAACCGGCCTAACAAAGAGCCAGCTGACCCCGAGACCCCAAGGAGTAATGAGGGTGTTTTTTTAGTCTCCCTGGACTCTGGTGTGAAAGACTTGTCTTTGTTTCAAAGTAAAAAAGGTAAATCATTCTGAGGAGCCAATCCCACCGCGGCAGGAAAGGATGAGTCGGGTGAGATCTCTAAACATGTCACAGGGAGCTCCAGCAAGAAAACAGCAAGGGCAAGGAATCTGAGAAAAGGCTTTCATTTAACTAATTCACACATGAACACAAAGTAATTCAGCCTATTTGAAGGATGTGCAGACATTTAACAGTCCCTGGACTTGCTGAGGTTTGACCACAGGAGGGCAACAAGAGCCAAATGCAAAATCAAACTGTATTCTGGACACTATGAAAGGAAAATGCAATTAACGTTCAGGAAGGCATCTACCATTTATTTTTATCTTTTGATTCTGAGTTTCTGGGGGACCAAAGTGACAAGAAGATCTGCGGGTGTTCTAAACTTAAAATAGCAGAAATCTTTGTGGGGTGAGATTCTCACAGCTACTGTTAGAATACTGTACTCCAAGAATAGCCTTTTAAGGTAAGAAATACACAAAAACATGCACAATGAGCCTGTCATCATGATAGATTCATGACAGAAAAAGCAGTTCTGAGGTGTGTGTACTGGAGCAGCAGCCTCAAAAGCCACAGTGTGTTTCTCAAAGGCTTAAGTGTGTGCTGCCCACCTTTACCTGAGAGCTTGTGTGATGTAGGAACATGGTGCTATAGCTGTGGTGTTCCTGTAGGACTGCCTACAAGTTTTTAGAGAAATAAAAAAATACTGTGAAATAAAAATCTGCAATAGCTGGACTAAAAGTAGGAGGGGAAGGGTGAGAAAGTGATCACGGTACATTTCAAAGGAGGAGCTGACTGATGCTCTCTGCCACCCTAGGCTGTCCAGAGGCTGTTCCTGCCAGGCTCTGCCGGGAGGCCATTGCAGCCTATGCGCCCTATAAATGGTTTCACAGAATCAACTATGTTGGAAAAGAACCCTGAGACATCAAGCCCAGCCTATGACCAAACACCACAGTGCCACCCAGACCATGGCACTGAGAGCCTTTCCTTGAACGCCTCTAGGGACAGTGACTCCACCACCTCCCTGAGCAGCCCATTCCAATGTCTAAGCACCCTTTCTGTGAAGAAATTCTTCCTGATGTCCAGCCTAAACCTCCCCTGGCGCAGCTTGAGGCTGTGTCCTCTCGTCCTGCCAGTGGCTGCCCGGGAGGCCAACCCAGCTACAACCTCCTGTTGGGGAGCTGTAGAGAGCAATAAGGTCACCCCTGCGGCTCCTTTTCTCCAGGGTAAATATCCCAGCTCTCTCTGCCCATCCTCACAGGACTTGTGCTCCAGACCCTTCACCAGCTCTGCTGCCCTTCTTCGGACCTGCCCCTGTATTTCAATATCCTTCCCGAACTGAGGGGCCCAGAACGGGACACAGCACTCGGTGTGACCTCACCAGTGCCCAGTACAGGGGGACAGTCACTGCTCTGGTCCTGCTGGCCACACTATTCCTGATACAAGTCAGGTGCCACTGGCCCTCTTGGCCACCTGGGCACACGCTGGCTCGTATTCAGCCGCTGCCGACCAGAGCACTTCTCTCTATTTTCCACTGGAAACTCGGAAAGGCACTTTAAATGGACACAACCCGGGAACACCCCGCGCCGGGTGAGGCTGTCCCGCGGCTCCCGCGGCGCCTCACGGCCCGCAGCAACGCGAGAACGCGCGCCTGCCCGGCTCCGGAAGTGACGCGTCCTGCCGGCGCGAAGCCATTGCCCGCTCTACGGGATGACGTCATGCCCTTAACCCGGCCTCCCCCACCCCGCAATGTGCACGGACGGAGGGGTGGGTGGATAATGAACCCCGGCCCCGCCACGGCCGTCCGGCCCTGCCCCGCGCCGCCCCTTCCCACCTCGGGCCCCAGGAGCGGCGGGGACGGTGACAGACGCGGGCAATCACGGGCGGCCAGGAGCGCGCAGGCCTTTCCGCCATTGCTGCCACACTCAATATGGCCGCCGGGCAGGGACACCCCGCCCTCCCCCGTCCTAGCAGCCCCTGCGCTCTCCCCCTCACACCCCCCCGTGCCCAGGGTGCCCCGCGCCGCCCCGCCGGAGCCGCAAGATGGCGGACACAATGAGGGGGAGCCGCCTCTCCGCGGCCTGACCGCGCCGAGCCCGCCGAGCCCACCGCGCTCCGCCGTGCCCCGCGGCTCCCCGCCGCCCCTCGCCGCCCCTCACCGCCCCGCCCGGCCCGGCCCGCCCGCTCCCGCCGCCGCCCGGAGCCCCGCCCGGCTGCCCTCAGCGCCGCCGCCGCCCTCGCTCGGCGCGGCCCGGCGGGCGGGATGAAGCTGACGGACAACGTGCTGCGGAGCTTCCGCGTGGCCAAGGTCTTCCGCGAGAACTCGGACAAGATCAACTGCTTCGACTTCAGCCCCAACGGCGAGACCGTCATTTCCAGCAGTGACGATGACTCCATCGTTCTCTACGACTGCCAGGAGGGCAAGTGAGTGGCGGGGCCGGGGAGCCAACCTTCGGGGTCTGGGGCAGTGCTTGGGCACGGGGGTGTGAGGGACCTGCCCACGGTGCCCTTTGGGGACAAGCCGTGCCTGGCCCCGCAGGTCTGGCAGGTGAGCTTTAGCTTGAGCTTCTCTCCTGTTGTTTTTTAGCGTAGGCTTGTGAGTAGAATCCCAAAGGCAAGGATGGGAGCAGCGTGGGTTTGCCCGCTCTGCGGGTGTACTTGTTATCATGGTAGGCTGGAGACAGCGGGGATAATTTCCCAAGTGTAAGCGAAAGCTCACTTCTGTGAGAGCTAAACAGTTGTTAAGCTTGAAGGATTCGTTCTGGTCACATTTCCAGGTCTCGGGATTGCTGCAGGTATGGAACTGACTTCTCAGGCTTCTCTGGGCTTACGTTTCGCTAATTAAAAGAGAAGTGATTGTTGTGAGCAGTGTACAGATGTGCCCTTTAAACACCTCATTTGAGTGTAACTTCTTGGGTAAATGCTATAAGCCAAAAGGTGCAGATGATACGGTGTGTATTATTATAACTTCTAAAAGCCTGATGGTGTTTTCCATAAAACCCAGTTCCTAAGTGGTGTCTTGGAACACTGCATGCAAACGTGGTCCTCTGTGCTTTAAATCCTTTTCTCTAGTTGTGTCTTTATCTGTAAAACACAGTTAAAATTCATACGTGATTTGCGTATGTCTTCAAACATTGTCTTGGTTTAGATGTAATCAATCAAGGTGTTTAGTGATTTGTGTTAGCTAAAGGTAATGAGTTATGGGTGTGTTTCTGTTTCTCATTTAACTGTCCAGTTTTATCTTTCTTCTTCCATCCATCACACGGTGCTTGTCTTGTTTTTCAGCCAGAAATTTGCAGAGCACTTGAGATCTGGCAGTCCTGTTCAGAGGGTGGAAACCTACCCCAAAGGCGTTTGTAGTCTGTGAGAGATAAGAAAAATTGAGCCAATTGGTGTCATTAGTCCTTTAAAATCTTTCTGTTAGTACAAGTGTGCATTTGCTTTAAATTCCTTCAGACTTTAAGTTTTACATGTGCTTATTGGTGTAGAGATGTAGTTCTGAGGTTATTTTTTTTTCTCTTTTGAAAAGTCAGTACTGGGAAGCATCACGTCCACACAGAAAGTGAAAGAAAAACAAGTATGGATATTATAGCACAGGAAATAAAAGGGACAGGGTAATGAAGGAATGAGAAAGAAATGCATTGGGAGTATAAAACCAGAGATATATCAGTGTTGTATATATTTTCTAGTAAACCAGGTATTCCTAATCCTCCTGCTTTTGTAAGCAGACCAAGACGTCATACTTGCTGGGAGGAAAGATTGCCTTCAGCATATCCACAAAATTTTGTGGGAGACCTATTATATATTATTTTAGACTTCTGTTTAGTTTGCTTGATTTACATGTTAAAGTTGGTGTTCCCCATCTGATAGAATGAACTCTGACATGAAAATGTTTCATTTTTATTTATGTAAGAATAGGTAACTCTATACATATGGAGTGTGCCATAGATCGTATCCCAGATCCTAATTATATACTCTAGTAGCAGAGCTGAATGATGTTAATGCAGATGGTATTGATTGCTCTTTCCCTTTCAGACTTGTAAAGAATAATTTGATGGGTTGGGAGGCATTTAGCCCTTTCATTCCAATCTCCATCTAATCCTGATGTGCTTTATAGTCAGAGGGTTTGCTTTAATTAAGTTAAATGTAGATCAGTGGTCCTCTACTGCAGTGCTGCAGGGCAATGAGAGTAGTTTTAAGGTAACTCCTATGTCAGGTTGAAGTTCTCTAGTGGTTATAAAATTTTAAAATTAATTTGAAAGTTTTTCATGTACTATCGACTGGCTTAAAAGTGTAGCTGTGATTTTTAGAGGTAAGTAGGGATGCAGGACATGCTTGTTCTCTAACCTGGAAAGTTTCAGCTCTGAATTACTTTGTCATTAGAAATTCATGTGACAACGAAACATCAGGTCTCAGAATGATCACTTGTGGCAGTGTCAGGCCTGTAGTTGCTTTATTCTTCCTTGTAAATCACAGTTCCAAGAGCCCAGAAGTCTCACCTGCTTGGATGTCATTGCTAATGGATATGATGGCCAGGAGGAAATTAAATGTCCTGCTTGCTGGGTTTCAGTGTAGGATACCCTACTTCATTGAATGGCCTGAAAATTAATGCCTCTCCCTGTGTAAAACTGGGAAAATCTGGTGTGTGTCCTCTGTTAATGAGCACTTCTGCTGGTAGAATTAAAATGCAGCTCTTTGGTTGTACTTAGGTGCATCCTTACCTGATTTGCTTTGTTTTGCCACACCAAAATGAGTTGTACAGCTCTATGAGAGTATGACCACCTCCATCTTGGTGAACTTCATCTTCTGACAGTGTCAGGACAGTTGAAACACTGCTGTGTAGTCAAGGGCTGACAGGACAAGATTATCTCCTTATCATGTATGTTCTGGGCTTAGGCAACTGCTTATTCATGAGCATTCAATAATTGTGGTCCTGAGATTCCACTTCTATTTCAAAGTGTGTAAACAACTTAATTACTAAATTTTTTAACCCATCCTGCATTACCAAATCCCTCCACAGTTTGCTGGCTCAGAAGCATAACTAAGAGGCTCACTGGAGTCTGTTGGGACTTAAGGTGAGATTCTGAAAACTTGTGGGACAGTTGTATGTTTGGATGTACAGCAATCCCTGAGGCTGGAAACAGTCTGGCTGCATACTGGTAACCCTGCTATGATGGAATGGTGCTCTAGCAAAGGTTTAACTTCTATTTTAGTGTATATCAATTGTGTATTAGTGATACAAATAAAGTGATGGATCTGGACTCCTGCTTACCTGTGGCAGTTGCTGGGCACACCCGTGTTCCTGGTTATGGATGATGTTTTACCCATAATGGCAGTGATTCAAACTAAGGCACAGCTGATACTACAAACCTTGCCTGTGTTTCATTTCATCTTTATAGCAGATTTGACTGAGATCTTGTAGAATATTTTTCTTTGTTGATATTGCTTGGTTTGCAGGTGGGCTGGATAGATTGAGGTTGACTTTGGAATTATGCTTAGTGATGGTGATTTGTTGTTAAAAAATACTTAATTTTTTTGTTTGTGTTTAAAATAGTTGATTGGCAACAGGTCTTGTGTGCAGTGACAGACTTCTGTTTATATCAGTTTACATGAAAACTTCACCTTTCCTAAAACATGGAATTCTTTTTCCTTCTTTTTGGTAAATGTGCTTTTGTCTGTCTCTCCATCTTTATTGTCTCTGTCTATATTCATTTATTCTAAATAGATCTTCTAAGCTTTAAACTTGTAATAGAAAGGAAAAACCCAAACTATGTATAGGAGTGTCTAATATAATATGTTTTGAGATTGTTTTTTTTTTCCTTAGTTTATTGTTGGGTTTTTTTTGCTCCAGCTTGCTCAACAGCACAGCTTAGGCAACTTCAGAAAGCAGTGTGGGGAAGTATATCAGGCATAATGTTAGTGTGTCAAAATTTAAATTACGTATGTTATTTTTAGTGTGTGGCATGTTTGCATCTGAAGAACAATTTAAATAACTGCTGGAGGAACTGGGGAAGAATCAGTCGAGATTTGGTCTGTGGTACAGGTGCTGTGTAGGTTTTCACTGCACTTCCTGTATTGGCTTTCACTTCATGGGAACTTGTCCCCAGACAGTTTGTTTGAAGGCAAAGCCCTATGGCTTCTGCTGTTTGAGAATTAATCTTAGGGAATGAATGTCTGGTTTTATTCTGATAGGAAAGTCTCCCACTTGTGCTCTTGTTTGGGTGTGTCAGTTTGAGGCTAATGTAAAAAGGAAGAAGTCCAGCATATTAGAAATACCTTGTCTGAGGGTGTAGTCAGATAAACTTTTCTCTTGGCAGCAGTACTGGTTTCGACCACTCCTGCTGTTTGTTTCCATTCCCATGCTGTCCTCTTTGGTTGTGTGGGTAAAATAGTTTGTGGGCCTGTATAATAACCAGAGTTACGAATCTGGATTAAAAATAACTCCCGGAAGAGATTGTATTTCTGGTGTTGATCAGTAGCCTCGCTGGTTGACTGCCCAGCTCTGAAACCTTCGTGCTCCCCCAGCTGAGGATGAAAGGGTAAGGAGGGTGGTGGAGACCTTGCACTGCTCAAAAAGGCACCACTGTCGTGAGATACCCTTATTAGCCAGCTGCTTCTAAGCTTACTCTGCAGTTTAAACTTCTAGTACTGCAGTGCATCACCTGCTTACCAGGCAGCTAAAAATCCAGTTCTGCAGTCTGTGTTCACTCACTAGAGCTTCTTTCATTCTGTTGCAAAATGTTAAATTTGAGTTTCTTGCCTTAAGATTGGATGCAAGTGTAATTCTTCAGTGGTTTGGAAAAGTCTGTATGTTACTATGTCTTTTATAGATGATTGGTAGATGTGTTTCGGTCAATACCCTGTGAATGAGACACCCTGTTCTAGGTTTTGCAGTAACAGAGAACAAAAAGACAAATTATACTCAATCTAAAATAAGCAGCAGATGAATGGGAGATTTGAATGGGCAAGGGCACAGTGAGGCAGTGCTGCTTGCTGTGCTCATTATGTTAGCTCCTCCTTTTTTTTTGCAGTAGACGTCATAGGAGAAGGAATTTTTGGAGGTGCCAAGTGCTTTTTGCAGGTGTTACAGGTAATTCCTCAAGCCTAGGGGTAGTCTTGGAGAAACACTAAGATCCTTGTTTGAAAATCTTGAAAAGCTTTTCCTTTTTTGTATTAAAACATCTGACTACTTGAAACAGTCATGAAACACCTCAATGGGAATAGGCTCTATTGATGTGAGTTTCATTTTGAGGTTTTTCTTGCAGAGAGTGCAATTATTTCTGCTTCCTCCTGACAGACCGAAGAGGACCCTGTACAGTAAGAAGTACGGAGTGGACCTCATCAGGTACACACATGCTGCCAACACTGTCGTGTACAGCTCCAACAAAATAGATGGTAAGTGGCCCACTAGAGGAGAGCATATTAATCTCTTTATATGACATGTCTCCATAATTAGCTCTAAGGATTTGGGAAAAAGTTACAACAACTCTTCAGTGATAAGAACTCTGTCAGAGGCAGAGGAAGGAGTTAGAGGCAGAGTCAGAGGAATATCCAACACTAATGCACAACTTGGTGCTAGTCCCTTGAGCATCCTTATGTGTGTTTGTTCACTGCTGCCACAGCTAAGGGGTTAAACATTGTTAGGGAGATAAAACTTGGCTTCTTCATTGCACTGTTCACTTGGTGTTGGTATCAGTGCTGTCAGTTGGCCTCTGCACCTTCATTACTTACATGTGAGGTGGAAGGAGCAGCTGTGCTGAACACCATAGCTCTGTCTGGTACCCACCACTTGGCTGCAGAGAATGGGAGGGCAGGAGGTTTGGGTAACTCAACAGGTCATCAGCCAAGCCTGGAGGAGGTCACAGAGGTCAGTTTTGGTTTTGTTAGTTGTAGTCAGTGTCTGACAGTGTTGCAATGACCAAGTTTCTTAGCACAGCATTTTACAGATGGCTTTTAACGTACCTGTAGACTCATAATTTCTGGAGTGGAAGTTTTGGTTTGGTTTTTCCTTTGCAGAGATGAAAGTTAACTGTAGAGATGCTGGTGCCTTGTGTTGTGTGCCAGGTTACTAAAGGAATTGCAAAGACTGTGAATTTAGAGAAGATGAAAGTTAAGCATTAGGAAGTCAGGTTAACTAGAACAAGCAGAGTCTGAATCTAGAGGAGCAAGGAAGTCTCTGCCAGAATTTGATCTAATGTTGTAAAAGGATTAAAAGTGTCACAGGAAGCATGTGCCTTTTTAGTCTGTTTCAGAACCTACTTTTTTTTTTCAAATTATGTTATTACTTAGTCACATTTTTATTTGACTGTTACTTAATTTACAATGACTAATAATTAAAACTTTAATGAAGCATTTTTAATTCCATTTTGAGTACTGAGTTTTTGTTTATAAGCACTGGTAAGCCTCAAGATTTAAGTCTTCATGCTGCAGGGTAGCATTAGTGTGAAGACTTAATTAGAAACAAAGAAAAAGATACAATGTGAGAATGTTTGTTGATGTTACAAATTGTAAGCTTAATAAAAACCCATCAGTGTGTTCTGTTGGAGTCCAGATATGCTTTAGTCCCTAATGCATGTGGTTATGGGAAAGTGCATTGTATTAACCTATTCTGCAGGTATTGGGAGGGAAAATTAACTCAGGAACATGCTATAGGAATGCTGGTGCTTGCTTCCATGCATTTTTTCTGTTGCATTGCTACCAATCTACTTGTGAAGATTTCCTCAAGACCTCTGGACTTAGTTCCTGTTGCCTGATTCCAGGCTGAGGTAGTAGTTTGTACAGTTTGAGGGTCTATGATACCACCCGGTACAGGAGATAACTGTACAGGCCACTGCCTTGCCTGGGACAGAGCACTGCCAGCAGTGAGGATCACAAAGGAGCACAATTCCCCAGTGCTTCCTCTTTAGCAAAGGAAGATGGAATGCTGCATGAATACTTCAAAGATCAGGTAATGACAGTTCTTGCAGGAAAAACTAGAGATGTATCTTCACAGCAAGTTTGAAGCATGTTGGTTCTATTTGGTGTGCAATGTGACACTGGTATGAGGGATTTATATTTTGGATAATCATCACAGGTCACTTAAAACCTTTAAGAACTGTGTGTCACCAGTAGCACATTTCCATCTTGTTCAATCAGCTTCAGTTTTCCTTTTAAATACTGGAGGGTGGTTTAGACCTTTGATCTCAGCTTGATGAGCAACATCAGGCAAAAATGGGAACTTGATAACTTTTCCACAGATAGAAAATTTTGCTGAATGAGCCTTTCAAAACACTCTGAACACAGTAGCCCTTCTGACTGTCAAAATGCCCAGTACATGTTGCATCCTCTTGGCACTTGTTCTTCTGAGTCAAAAGTAAAAATGTCCTTTTCCCTCAATTTATCTTTGGACTCTCAGCAGGACATCTTGTTCCAGCAGTACAGAGTCTGCACATAAAGATTAAAAAGTGGCTTCTGTCCTTTAATAATTGTTTCCTCTTAGAAGGTTTTCTTTTAATTTTGGGAGAGAGTCTCAACAACATCTTCCAGAATTGTGGGCTACTCTTGGTGTATTCACCTATACTCAGGATAAAATTGACACTTGAGAAATGTTGTGCTGCTCTCATCTGTTCAGTAAGGTTGCTTGAAGTGTACTAAGCTTTAGATTACTCCTCTGCATCTTAGAGCTTTGCTGCTCTAATTGCAGAGAAAGTGTGAAGCTATTGATTGTCAGATTAAACAAAAATAAGACATTTGCTGGTTTTTAATGGTGTTGCCCTGGCTTTGAAGTTATGGTTTTATCTTTTATCTTTACCTGAGTGCCAGATTTTGTACATTTCCTATGTGTAGGGCTTAGTTGGAGATCTGTTTGCTGAATATGTATGTAGGAAAGAGAACAAGATTCATGCTGCAAAGCAATACAAAGTGGTAGCATCAACTCTGTAAATTTGATACTCTCCATTTTGTGAGAGTGATGGAATAAAACCTGCTGCTACTTAAATTTTAGCACCTTTCAGATTACCTTGCATAAATCATGTGACAGTTGTCTTTAAAATGTAACATGACTTCAGACTGTGGGAAGTATCTTGTCCTGTTGCCTGATTTTCAGTTCTGCTTAAAAACCAAGTTGGTTTATGTCTGTTTCTAAGTTGATTCCCTTTTGATGTGTGACTTGAAATCAAATGACCAGACTTAAGCACTGTGGTGAGGTTACCATTGCTCTGGGGAGCAACCTTGGGCTCGTGGTATAATAAAGCTTCTGGTTTGTTTATGCTTTCAGATACAATCCGCTACCTCTCCCTGCATGACAACAAATATATTCGGTATTTCCCAGGGCACACAAAAAGGTAAGATGTGGCTTGAGGACAGGACAGGAGAAATTGAAATAAGAATGGTAATGGGCTTGAGTTCCATTACACTTGGTTCATGCTACTTTTTGCTTTGTTCAGCTGTGGGCTTGTACACAACTGTTGGGGTGGGTGTTGCTCCATTCACTTTTTCGGTTTGTCTCTGATGAATGTGGGTTTCTGTATTGCAGAGTGGTTGCTCTTTCAATGTCTCCAGTGGATGATACTTTTATTTCTGGATCTCTGGATAAAACTATTCGACTTTGGGATCTCCGCTCTCCGAATTGCCAGGTTGTAGGTTATAAAATTCATGTGCACAATGTGTGGAATTTTCAGTTTGAAGGTTAACAAAGGGATGTGTGTTTGTAACAAACTAAAAATACTGCCAGAAGTGCTGCTGATTTAGTGTTGATTTAGGCTCTTGAAGGAGCCTGGATCAGGAATCTTTGTGCAGTGTGTCACATTGTGTAACACCACTTGCTCTCACCTGTGTCTCTGCTGGAGAGGTGCTGGGGAGAGCAAGAAATAACACCCACAGCTGATGAAACAAGAGAAGGGCTAGGTGTCAACTTGTTCATAAGGCTGCTACCTTATGCAGAGGGTGTTCTCTTGGAGCTGGCATCCCTCCTGTGTTGAGAATTCATCTTATGTGAGTGTTTGTAGTGTGTATCTAAAATTGGTGCCTTGATGCAATTAAATTTGATGAAGAAACTGATGATCTAAAGTAACGCAGCAACCATATGGTCTGCCACCTCCTTGCATCACCTCTGTTGTTCATCAGAACTGTTTGTGAGGAGATTTGACTTGCTAGCAAGACAGAACCCTATTTGGTTTTGTTTACTTATTCTGCTGGAATACTTTTTTTTTGTGGAAGGTGGCTTGTAAATGCTGAAAAAAATACAAGAACTGGCAGCAGTGGCAGGAATGAAATATTCAAAGTAGAATCTCTACCTTTAGTGGTGGTGAGTTGTTTTGTCCTGGTATCTGGGTACGTAGTGTTGTGCTCTCATATTTCCCCATGGGAAATACAGTCCTCACTGGGACCATTTCGCTAATGAGAGAGAGCTCATTGTTTATTCCAGATGATGTAACTCTAAGTGAAAGAGAAAGAAAAAAGTTACATTTCTTACAAAATGTTTGTCTTTCTTCACACCAAGCCTTTTCTGACAGATCTTAATTCTACCTTTCTTTGGGAATATGCCTTTAATGCCAGTGTGTTGGTTTCCCTTGGGATGAATCTCCATCTCCAAGTTGCTGCAGATGAGATAGGGTTGTAGCAATTCGGTGATTTATGCTAATGCCTCAACTGCAAGAATGGTAAAACTAGGACTTGTAACTGGAAGCTGCATCCAGCCAAGTTTGGCAAACAGGTTTAGGAAGTGTTACTTGTAGTTTTCAGTTGGTCCGTGAGATGGCAGCCTGGAAATATTCCCGAGAAACCAGAGCTGGTTCACTCACCAGGGCCCTGAGCATTGGCTAAGCTCACTGCCTCACCTTCAGAGAGCACAGGGAAAACTGACCAAAGTGGGAAAGAAGTAGTGAAATCTCTAGACTTTACCTAGAGAAGAAGGCAGAAAGAAAGAAAAATGCAGAAACTTGTTAAATGTACTATGGATTTAATCAAAGATGTGTTCTTGTTTATGTGCGTATAGTTACATAGAGACATTTGGCTAACATGCACAGACTGCCAGTCAACATACAGAAAATTACATATTTTGTTGGCTTTTACCAAATTTTCTCAAGTGTTTTTTACTATGTGACCTAAGGACAAGGTAACATTAAAAATAAATCTGGTAGTAATCTGTCAGTTTTAGTAGGAAAGGTCCATTGTCTTCCAGCAGGTATGAGTTTTCATTAAACAGTCATGCAAAGCTCAGCAGTGATATTCACTTGCTTTCAAAGTACTATTTTTCCCCTCTTGTGCAGCCATAAATGGTAAAGCATTGCTGTTGATCCCAGCAGCAGTGTTTTGTGGTGCTGCCTGGTATAGTTATTAACTCAGCCATATGAGCCTCCCTTCTCTGGGTACTTACAGAGTGTATGACATCATGAATGAGGTTTTGATTTGTTTTGGTGTAAACTTTGTCATTGAGCAAATTGTATGATGACCTGAAGTTGAGAAAGCTAAGTTCTGAACCTTTGTAAAACCTTGGTATTTACAATTGAAATTAATTTGTTCCACCCCTCGTCTGCTGTCCTGCTCACAGTGGGCTCCAAGGGTGGTGATAGAAATGTGAGCATCAGTCTTAAAAAATAATTTTGGCTATTTCTATTTCTAGGGTTTAATGCATCTCCAAGGGAAGCCCGTGTGTTCTTTTGACCCTGAGGGGTTGATTTTTGCTGCTGGAGTCAATTCTGAAATGGTGAAGCTTTATGATCTCCGTTCTTTTGACAAGGTGAGGTACCCTAACTTCCCTTCTTACACTTTTTGTCTTGCAAGAAGTAGTCTAAACTCAGTGCTCAGAGGCTGGATTTCTGTACTTGAGCTTACTGGTTGGGGTGCCTCCTTGGCATCCAGAGAGTTCTCAGTAAGCACACATCTCATGGACAGAAAGGGATACAAATCCTGAGGTACACTCTTAACCTGTGTTGAAGTGCTGACTTGAACCTGCTCCAAACTCCTGGTTAGGCTCTTTGTTGTGCGGTTTTGGGCTTTCTTTCCTTGCTGCCTATCTTTGAAGAACACTGGCAAAAACTGAGCCAGGATTGTCAAAAAGGATGGAAATTCCAAAGGAAACTACTTGTGTGGGCTGCTGAACTGAATAAGCACTGAGCATAGTTAGGTCCATGGTTTTCAAAACTCAGATGGCAATTACACTGGCTCAAACTCTCTCTTAACTTCATTTAGCAGCCTTGTTTGAAAATTTCTTCCTACGTTAATTTAATTTCTGCTGTTGGTTGTGGTAGAGTATGAAGCTATTGAATTGAAACAGCCAATTGCACTCTTTTTTTGTTTTGGAAACTGGATTCATTAAACAGGGACGTGTTTGCCTTGGCTTTTGATATCTTAAGGCTAAGGATTTTCTTTTAAAAAATCTGAAACATTTTCCTGCACTAAGGTTAAAAGCAGATTCTTGTTAACAGCAATGCATAGTCTCCTTCATATTTCCCATTTTCTCTCTGCAGGGGCCATTTGCTACATTTAAGATGCAGTATGACCGAACATGTGAGTGGACAGGCCTGAAGTTCAGCAACGATGGGAAGCTCATCCTCATCTCGACGAACGGCAGCTTCATTCGGCTGATCGATGCCTTCAAAGGAGCTGTCCTGCACACGTTTGGGGTGAGCCTACTGCCTGTGGTACTTGCTGGAAAACTTGTGCTAGTTTGGGGAGCAGCTGCCCTTTGGTTGTGAGATTGCTGTGGACACACTCTCTACTACATATTCTCCTGTTTTGTGCCATAGGGTTATAACAATAGTAAGGCTGTCACGCTGGAGGCATCATTCACACCAGACTCTCAGTTCATCATGATAGGTAAGATAATTCTTGGCAAGAATTTCAGTGCTCTGAAATTAGGTGTGTTACATAGGCCTAAAGCTCTCTGTCTGTTGGGAAGCAGAACGTATTTAAATAATACAATGCAGGTGTAAGCTTTCTTTGCACTGACAGTGTTCTGTTTTGTTAGATTGCTCAGTGTTCTCTAGACTGAAATGTAAAAGAACCTCCAAGAAGACTTCTTTTTCCTTTTATATATAAATGCTGTTTCAAAATAGATAAGAAGCCAGGAAACTGTTATAATGTGGGAAGACCAATCACATAATTTGTCAGTGGTCCTCACCCTGTGGCTAGGACACCTTCATGTGCTGTCTCAAAGCATTTTGTGGCTGTGTTGTGGCCATCTCCTGTTTCCTGATGACCAAGGTACCTGTTTGTGCTTGGGTGACTGGTCTCATGGCTTGGTGTGTTTGTACACCTCCAGGGGTGTTCCTGCACTGGTGGCATGCTGGAGCAGCTGCAGTTTGTTCATGTGGCTCTTGTAAACCACCATGTCTGTGGAGCAAGCTCTTAACCCTTGACAGAAGCTGTAGGCATCAGCCTGGTGGCTCCCAGTGTATGATTTCCCTGGCCCTCTGCAGGATGGACTCCTGAGGGAAGCAGGTGGCAGAAATCAGTTTGAAACTCGTGTACAGCCTGGTGCTGCACGTTGAACACCCCAAACTAAGCACTTCAGTCACCTGCTCCCCAACAGGACCTGTGGATACAAGTCAGACGAGTCTGCGTGGTGATGCCCTCCCCAGAATTTTATTTTTTGTTCTTGTTTCTGTGGCTGATATATCAAATAAATATGTTTAGCTTTGTGGTAATTTGGTGTCCAGATCCTCAGTTTTCCTGGACGAGTGATGGTCTTGACAAAACTTCTCTCTTGTTCTGGATGAGAACTTCCTGATTGCAGAGAAGAGGGGTGGGGTTTTTTGTTTAGTCTGTCTCTGGAGAGCACTTTATTGCACATATTTACCTTCCTGTTGTGCTCTTCCAAATGAAAGTAGTAGTGGAAGTTCCAAACCACTTACTGCTGTTCAGTTTTTACATACGGTTAAGTTGCAACTTGTGCTTCTTAATTTTTCGTGCCTGAAAGGCTACAGGCATAAATACAGAAGCAGAAGAAAATTATTTGCATTTTTATTAGGAATCCTATTTAAAATGAGTCTAAAGCAGAACTGAATTTTAAAAATGTAATGTTCTCAGCCTCAGAGTTTGAAAAATGCCATTTTAAAGTGAAAAACTTGTCCCATTGTAGCAATGCGTAGAGTCAATATCTCCAGGGAAGCTTCTGGTATTTGGCTTAGTGCATTGAAATCTGCGTACCTTCCGTGGTAAAGGCTTTGGTTTGATTCTGTGCCCACTGAATGAGACATTTACCTGTGTCTGAACTGAGAACTTGTGTGAACAATGACTCTTTCCCCAGCACTTGTCCTCTGCACATTGGTGCAGGTTGGCCAGGGTCTCTCCTCCATAGCTGGAGGTGTTAGCTCTCCTTTCCTACTGGGTGACAGTAGTTAACATCTTTGCCTGAATCGTGTTGCCCTGATGTGTAGTTGTGTCTCTGCAGTGCAAAGGTACAAACCTGCTGTTTGGATACAGGTGTGTTAACTCTATGGTGTCTTGTACTTGCCCTCGTGACACTTGGAGAACTCTAAAGTTTGTGTTAAGTGGAGACCTGTCTATTCCTGAAGTTCTGACGGAAAGAAGTGTTCTTAATTTCCTCTGCTGATCTCTTCAGCGCATCTTGCATACCTTGTTTTCCACTCCTACCTTCAGGTTCGGAGGATGGGAAGATCCATGTTTGGAATGGGGAAAGTGGGATGAAGGTGGCTGTCCTAGATGGAAAACACACTGGTCCCATAACCTGTCTGCAGTTCAATCCAAAATTCATGACTTTCGCTAGCGCATGTTCCAATATGGTAAGGAAATGGGGTTTAAGTTCCTCAGAGCTCCATGAGGTGCTGACCCTTCCAGAGATGAATCTGAGAAGGCTCAGTGCCTTGTGTGCTTACAGAAGGTGGCAGCTCCTACAGGGTGCTGTAGGAGAGATTTGTGTTCTGCTGTGAAAAAATGTTTTCTTTTCTCTTCTGTAGGCCTTCTGGTTGCCAACTATTGACGACTAATTCCTACGCTACAGCTGCTGTCAGGTGGCTCCCATACTGCTAACAGCAGCACATCATTGCAAGCATAGTTTTGGAATTGCCTACATCTCCTAGACTGTGTTCTGTTCCTGCATATTTTCCATGTCTTACCTTTATCTACAGCATTCCGTTGTGAGGACTGCTCCTCTTGGCCTCCTGGCACGCTCAGAAGCAGCATGCTGCAAGTTCTTACCTTCCAGTCCATGCCCAGCAGGCTTCAGCCCAAAATGGAACAGACACAGTATTATTTCTTAGAGCGGTGAAGTCTGTTTTATCTACAAAATGTTTGTGGCATTTTTTTTAAGCTGTAATTATGTGTTTTCCTGCTGTAAGTGCACAAGGCTATTGATGTTCCAACATGGAACATGCAGTTCCTTCCCATAAGTGCATGTTTTTAACATCTGGGATCTCTGGTTTCACTGCAGTCCACAGATGCAAATACTTCTGTGCCAAATGCGAATGCTGACAGTTTTCAATGGCAGATGCTGGATTCTCTTGCAGTGGAACATGCACCAGAAGCGTGGGTAACTGTGAATGTACCTCATACAGCTTGTCATCCTTTTTTTTGGCAGTTTAGTGTGCAACTGCACAGGTTTCATCCACTGTCAGAGGTTGCCAAAGCCTCCCTGCTGTTTGCTGTGTCAGCATCCTGGAGACGCAGACAGCACTGCTGAGGTCCAGCCAGTGTCCCAAGCAATAAAGGAGTCTTGTCAGCAGGAAGACGGAGAAACCACACTGAGACTGAAAGCACAGTCTGCCTGTGTATCTTCCTTATGTACCATCTTGGCTGATCTTACTTGTAAATATCGTGGGGTGGGTGGGCAGTGGGAATGGGCCATATTTTTTTACTTTTAGATATAAAAGATTATGATGTGGGCCAGTATTGTGAGGTGTCTAGGCTGTTTACTTTCACTGATGCAGTTTTCTGCCCCTTGGTCTGTAAATAAGCTCCTAGAAATTCATCCCACACCAGGCTTAGACCTGTATGCCTTTGTTGGTAAAACTGACATGTGGGTAGTCCATCATGCAGTTTATTACTGGTCTGCAGATTTCCAGTGATAGCTCCAAAAGAACAATGCATCCTTTGTCAGATGGTGTCTTCAGAAATTAATTTTAAAAATCTTAGGCATGACTGTGCTGACTCTGCTTTGCTGTGCCACTGCTCCGTGGAATGCCCCTGCAAAGAGATGGCGAGGGACATGCTCTCCTTCTTCATGACCTTGTAGCACAGAAAAGCTGGCAGGCTGGTCTTCAAGCCCAGTTCCAGTTTCTTTTTCCTGAAATGCTGCTTCAATGGAATGCATCCACCAGCAAGCTGGGACAGGCCTGGCGAAAATGTATTGTTCACCATATTCTTGCCTTTCCAAACACACATGGGTTTGTGCTGGGTCACAGCTTGGGAAGTCTGTTCTTTTCCCTCACCCAGTTACATGTGCTTCCCTGCCCATAAATATGAAAAACTGGCAAGGTGACAAGACAGTAATGGGCATGTTCTCTCTGCTCTCCAGTGCCCAGTGCCACTCCATACTGGCAAACTGTGCTGAAGCATTTTCCTGAGGTCAGTTGTCCTGATGGTCCCGTTACAGCAAAGTTCATCTCAGCTGTATACAATTTGGATCATGACTCCCTGGAAAAGTAAATGCCTTGTAGAACAGCTGTTTCTGTTTCACTTTTTCTTGCCCTTTTTTTTTTTTTTCCCCTCCCAGTCCTTTTCCATGGAAAGGTGCTGTGCTAAGGGCTGGGCATAGGCACTGAGCATTTCTGTTCTGCTGGTTCCGTTCAAGTCGCAGCACTTGCCTGTGGCAGTGCGGGAGCACTGCCCACATGGGGCAGGCTCACACTGTGGTGCTCAATCTGTGCTGTGGTTGTGGCTCATTGCTGCTGCTGTCACACGAGGCATTTCTAACCACAGGTCTGCAATGTGAGTTTGCCATCCTCCAGGATGGTTATTGATGCTTTCCCTCTGCCACACAGGCCTGCTGCTGGAGATGCAGATGAGAGGTTAATGCCACCCTTCTTCCCGTGCTGTCCCACCGTTGCCTATAAATAAAAGTGCCCCGTGCAAAGGGACGTGGTTTTCTCAGGCCTCAGTCACTTAAACTCAGCAATGTTGCATTTCAGGCTGCTTGGTGCTATTTTACCTGTGTTGGTATTTGCAGTGCTTTGTAACATACAGGTATTTGGGGTTTGTAGTGTGTTTTAACAGTCAAACTTCAGTGTCCAGTAGAAAATCATCTTAGAGGTTTTTCAAGTCTTTTGCCTGAGGAATTGAACAGATAGCCTCCAGACATATTCCTTGTTACTTTTCAGAGGGAAGCATTTGGAAGTCTTTTATTCTACAAGAGCTCTTTGTTAATGTGGTTTGAGCGCTTGTCTAGAGGTTGTTGTTCAGCTCTCTTCTGCTTGCAGTGTTGTAAAACATGGTGTTGTGGCGTGGAATGTTTAATGAGAAGGGAGCCAGAGGAGCAGTTTAGGAGGGCAAACACACAAGCGCATCAGTGGCTTTCTGGAGTGAAGAGGGGTGTTCAGGCTCACGCATACCAGCAGTAGTGTTCTGGATGGCAGCTGAGGGCCTTCCCAGGCCCGCTGCCACCCACACAGGCAGAGACATGTCTGTTGATGTAGCATGGAGTGCTTTCCATCTGCCTTTAAAAGAGGGGAATGTGCCAAGTGTTATCAGGGAGCTTCAGGGCTGTGTGTTTCAGACAGTTGGACAGGAAAGGTGAATAAAGGTTTTAGCTTCCAGCTTCTACGTGCTTCTCTAGGAGTCTCAGGGCTGCAATTCCTGTACTCTTTTTAGGGCCACCAGCTAATGAGAAACAGATCTGATGAATAACAGCCCTCCCAGGTCTGACAGAGTGGCCAAGCAGGAAACAGCATTCCCCTTCCAAATATGACATTTAAATCCCCCCCACCATGTTCTTTGGGATGAAATAAAGACCTTTTTTCACAAAAAGGGGGAAGTGAGACTCAACAGCCCACCTCTAAGTTAGCAGTGTGGTGGCTAAGCACGTCTGCCTGGGCTGTAGGAGATTTTGGGTGTAATTCTCCAAGTCAGTCTTGAAAGATTTTTATTACTTTATTGAAGCTCCCAGGTCCTGGATTCATGCCCTCATCCCCTGCTTTGGAGGACGCAGGAGCAATTGACTGACAAATTTGGAAGCAGCAGTGTATGTTTTCCAATGCCTCTTGGCTGTATTAGCACTTTAAGAGACTTCACCTTGGTTTTGGGTCAGGGGCAGGAACCTGGCGAGCCTTTCAGAAACTGGTCTCTGTGGTTGTGAGCTGCTATAGGGAGTTGGACTCCTCGGTGGTATCTGCCAGTGAGTGTAAATACGTGAAGTCTAATTATGCTTTGTCATAAAATACTACATATGTGGAGAATTCAATGTTGTGGCTGTGACCAATAAATATTTTGTAGAGAGACCACTTGAGTGCTGTAAATTCTGCGTTTGTCCAGGGTGATACAACTTGCTGGTTTCTTAGAGGGGGAATGTTAAACTCATCCATTTTTTAAAAACTCCCTTTGTTTTGGAGAGTCAGAAATTCTAGTGGAAATTGTGAGTCTTTCAAGTTACCCATCCATAAATTGCCCATTTTAAGAGGGTTTTTTTTTTTTTTGTATGAATGTATCAGGATAGGGAAGGCTTGTGACAGCTACTTATGGGAGGTGTAGTGCCCTAGGTGAAGAGGTGTTCTCAGCAGCCTGTGGTCTGTAAGGAAGAGCTGAGCTCTGTCTCAGCAGGAAGGTGACAAAATAACTTGGGTTTGAGTAACAGGAATCTTGGATCCTTACAGTCAGTCAATGCATATAAATGTACTGTTACAACTACTGAAGGGAGGACAGCAGCCAGCATTGTTAACATGGGTAAACCCTCATGTGCATTGTTTTCAGGTCAAACTTAAGAGGATAGGGGGAAAGTGATGCTGGAGAGAAATGTTTTTTTTTCTACCCCTTGCTTAAACCATGAGCAAATAGCTGAGAAGGCTACCCCATTCCTGGGAGGAATTTCTTCCCACTGCAGGAAATCATCTTTTGACAACCAAGCCCTTGGGGCAGTTCTGGGAGGGGAATGCTTCTAGTGAGCAGCAAAGACAGATTAAAAGCAAGAACTCCCCTGTGATTTTTCTGAAGCTCTTTTTCTCCAGCCCAGGTCTATGTAAAATCCCCAGCAGGAATAACACCATAGTAACATGCATGGGAAAAAAAACAAAGTACTTTTATTTGGACTTTCATCCTTGTGGAACATAAACATGCTCTGGGGTTTGGCTGCTTCTCTAGGGAATCTTGGAACCTGTGTAATGAATAATGAAAACCAATGTGGGGACTCAGGGAGATGGGAAGCTTGTCCAGACCTGAATTTGCCTGGCTAATAAAAAGGTTGGGAAGCAGATCCTCAGTGTTTAAGGTAATTCTGATGTGTGCTGCTCTGTGTTTCTACTGGAATGAGTGTAAGTGCTTGAGATTCAGCACTGCAGACAAATTGCAACAAACCGGTTTTATTTTACTTGGAGCTCTTCTACTGAATCAGCTGATGCACTGAAACACCTTGGTTCTCATCAGTGCTGCTGCTACAAAACCTGCTATGCTGTCAGAAATTACCAGAATAGAAAAAGCGTCAGCAAGTGTAGCTTAAGATTTGTTAAAAATCTGTACATTGTGTCACTAATACACTTCAATGTTCTTAATTAAGAGTAAGGCACGTTTCACACAGGAAGCTCCTGTACACCAGTGTGTAGCTTTACCTGGCTCCATCCTCTGGGTTTGAGGTGGTGCTGCCTACAAATGGCAACTGTCTCAAGAGGTCTGGCCTACTGCTGCAGCATTGCCATGCCACAGGCACAGCGGTGCCCAACACTATTGGCAGCAGCTCCCAGGTTTTCAGCACATCTCATGTTACAGCGAATGGATATGAGAGATGCTTTAGCTTATGCATCCAGTTCAACTTAGTTCAAGTCTGATTAAAAGCCAGCTCTTCAGACTGGCTGGATCTCAATTGATCCTTATTGTTCAATATTGAAAAGGGAGAGGGATCAGTAGAAGGACAGATTTGAGTGTCACTGTACCGCAAAGATCTTAGAAAAAGTGCCCTTTGGCTTGCATGGTCCCCTTTGCATGTTCTCCTTGGTCCAACAATGAGAAAGGGGAGTGATTTGTTGCCCACTGTGCCTCTTGCATATTCTTAAGGAGCTAATCATGTTCATCCTCTGTGAAGTGCTGGCTGTGCATTTTCAGGTTCTACTGCAGATGGTTTTGCTGGAAGAGAGTGCATGTGTGCAGCAGAAATCCCTCAGTCTAACGTTGATGCTGAATGGCACCACAGTAAGGGAACACAGAGACGCTGTGTGTCATCCTGACAGTCAGTCCTCTTCCCTGTTGTGTAGTGGGATGACAAATACAGAGATGTCATCATAGGATGCCTCATGGCTGTCATCCAGCATCCACTGGTGGCCTCTCTTCTTTCCCCTTGCTTTGCATACCAAGCACTTGGCCAGTTCTGAAAACCTGTGGGTAGAAAAATGCAAGGTTTTGGTTAATATGGTAACTGTTCCCCTTAAGAACAATGTTGAGATGTGGCTTTATGTTGTCAAAATAACAAGGTTTTTTAAGACACTAGCTTTATAATTCTTACTTTAGGATGGTGACAGATTAGCAGGCACTTTCCAAAGTCACAGAAAAGAGTGGTCATGCCAGAGCTGACCTGGAAGCAGTGGGATCTCAGCCTGCTTTATGTCTGACCAGGTTCTTTGGAAAACAAAGGCAAAGCTGGTATTACCTTTGAGGATCTGTCCTGTTTTCTGCAAGGAAGCTCCTGACCACACGAGCCACCTCATCATTGCAGAGAACATCCCAAAGGCCGTCAGTTGCCATGATGAGGACATCGTCTTCTGTAATGTCATGCAGAGCAAAGTCAAATACATTCACCTGGAAAGCACAGGAGTAAATTTGTGACAATTCCTGCAATGTAACAGAGGGGTCATGGAGATGAGACTTTCCCTGAGAGATGACACACTGGGACCAGGGTGCTTGGAGAAAGAACATAGCTAAGACCTGCCAAGTCTGTGAAAGGTGCATGCTACAGAGGAGCAGCTTGTTTAATTCCACCCTACAATTCCCATGTGCTGCGACTGACCTTAGGAATGCAGGAGAGGAAAGGTTTGACTTCAATGTTGGTGTCGATGACTTTGAGCTGATGATCCCCCAGGCCTCGAGAGACAGCCAGAGTCCCCAGCAGACGAGCCTGGCCCCAAACAAAGCAAAACAGGACTGAAACATCGGGGTGTGGTGTCTTTAAAGGCTGCTCCAGAGGGTTCTGGGTTACATCAGCTAGGCAGCAAAGGGGGCTGCTGTATCCAGGCTGTGGGACTGTGCTGTGCTGGAGAACTCCAGAGCTCTGGGTCTGCCTCAGCGCCCCAGAATGTGACACAAGTGACAGGGACACTGAGGACCCCCAGCAGACTTGCCTGTGCCTTCCCAGTGTGTAAAAGCATTAAGCTACCTGCTTCCCGTGACCATGGACAAGAGGATACTTGAGGTCAGCTTTCTCCACCGTCTTGTACCCCCTGGAACAGAAAATTCACTGTTGATCTGGGATTTGTCTGACTTGATAGTACAGAGCCCAGCCAGGGCATTTTGACAGTGATTGAACCCTTGTGGTGTCCCCATGCACAGGCAGTTCACTGTGGAAAGGGCAAGGTGACTTGTTGAAGCAGATACAGTAAAGATGACCCACATTCTCCCCTTCTTCCCTAGCTTGCAGCTGCACCAGGCTGGGACTCCCTGCACCAGCCCCACCTCGATGGATGCCAGAAAGACCATCTTGACTGTTTTCTAACCACCCTGCCAGGGCCCTGGTCCTTCAGTCGGAGGGAGCTGCTCACAACATCCTTCCCTACCATTGTGCTGCTGCTCTCACCAGCAGGATGTGCCCCTTCCTCCCTCACCTCCCCATTGCTGTGAGCAGGTAAAGCTGCCCTGTGCTGCAGCCTTACCCTCAGGCAGAAGGGACTCACCAGCCCTCCATGAAGTAATCCCGGTACAGGACTTTCTGGCCCACGTCGTCTCCCTTCAGCCTCCGCGGAAACTCAAACCGTGTGAACTCGCCATCCAGGAGCTTGGGGAAAAGAAAAGCCTGGAGGAGGGAATGGATGTGTGAGCATAGACAGGTTCTGCTTCAGTGGAGTAGGGCACCAGTGACTTCTGCCTCAGGACTGGCACTCCCAGCAGCAGAATGGAGACCAGAATTGGGAAAGCATGTTCCAATGAGGACATGAACATCTCCCATACTAAAGACTGTTGGCTGAATCTCTACCCCAGCCCTCCTTGGCTAGTGCCAGCTGACATGGCCACACAGCAGCCTTCAAGGAAAGCTGGAGGTCCTCTTGACCACTCTTGGGTCAGCCCTCTCTGACCCAATGGGATGCTCACAGCTGGATTGTCTGACGTGTGGAAGGAGTCACTCACCAAGTGCTGAATTCGCTGCCTCTCTGACTCAGGTGTGAACTCGCTGCTCATGGGCACAATATTGTCCTTCAGGACGAGAATTGCCCTACAAACGGGAAGAGGAAAAGCTCAGCTGTGCCAGAGAACAGCTGTGCACCCAAAACTGTTAAAAAATGCCACTGTATTTAAAATAACTCCATCACAATTGCACTGTTGCAGCAGAGAACTGTGCTTGCCTGGTTTGACAGTGGTTGAGCTCACTGTTAGAGGAATTGGGGGCCACAGCCAGCTCTTGAGGATTCTTTGAAATCACCCGTCATTTTTAAACACCTGCCAGGCTGAGTGTACTCCTGCGTTACCACCCCAATGCTGTGTCTGGGCAGCTTTAGTCCCTTGAAATCCCCAAACTGTTCCAGAAGGCATGACAGCACCTTTCTTCCAACAGGTCCTGTGCCAGGCAGCAGGGAAGTGTCTGAGCTGCACATTTACTGTCTGTAGGATTAAATCAGAGCTGTGGTTTAACCTGGCAGGCAGCTAAACGCCGCATAGCCACTTGCTCACTCTCCCCACACCTAGTGGGATGGGAGTGATAACTGGGAAAAAGGAAAGTAAAATCTGTGAGTTGAGAGAAAGAACGTTTAATAGGACAGGAATGGAAGGGAAATAATAATGAGAAAAGAATCAGAATATAGAAAACGACTGATGTGCAGTGCAATTGCTCACCACCCGCTGACTGATGCCTAGCCAATTCCCCAGCAGTGGCCCCAGGCCAGCTTACCCCTCAGTTCAGACACTGAGTATGGTGCCATGTGGTCTGGAACATCCCTTGGGTCAGCTGGGGTCAGCTGTACTGGCTGTGTCCCCTCCCAGCTTCTTGTGCCCCCAAAGCTCCTTGCTGGTGGGGTGAGAAGCTGAAAACTCCCTGACTCTGTTGCTGAGCAGTGCTTGCACTACTTAAACATCAGTGGGTTATTAACAGTGTTTTCTAGAACTCTGTCCCAGCTGAAACCAGGACAGTAAGATGCTGGAAACCTTGCTTAATTCTTAGCTCTCATCCCCAGCAACTTTCCCCTTTTATTATGACTCACCTGCTGTCCCCAGCATTGGCCACATACAGCTTTCCCTGGAAATAAAGGGCAGCCAGAGCAGTGCAACCTCCTGTCTGGTTTGTAGCTTCCATCTCCTGGCCAATGACTTCATCCTGTTGGTTTAAACAAGTTTGGAGACTGGCGTGATCTGGGCTGCTGCTCTCTACACATTGTCTCATCCCTCCTAGCAGAAATTCAGAACCAAAACTGGCTGTGGATGGGACACAGGAAACCAGCAAAGTGACAGACGATGTTGCTTCCCTACAGCCTACACAGCTGTTGCTCCTGGACTATGGATGCTTTAGGAGGGTGATGGGGAGAGCTCAAACTTGTATGTGCTCTATGAGTGTGACAATAGCCACCTTCTTGCCCCAAAGAATTGTACAGAGCTACTGTAGCTTTGCTCTGGGTCAGCACTGCCAACCTGCAACTGTAAGGCACATCTTGGGGTCTGTGATCTCAGCACATTTAAAGGTTTGGCCCAATGTTCCAGCCTGCTCAACAAGCTGCAGAAGTGCAGACTCTGTCCTTCCAGGGCATGGGGAGAGACAGATTGACTGCCTGGGCCAGCAGGACTGGTGCCCTGCACAGGGTACTCACACATTCCTGGAAGGCATTCTCCAGGGCTCCCACCACCAAGTCTGCTGCATGGATGTGCTTCTCCTCCACGAACTGTGGGTCACTGTCACAAACGCAGCGTCCGCTGAGGTGCATGGGGGGCTGAGCCTCGGTGATGCCTCCCACAACCTCCTCCAGCTTCTGCTTGATGCAGTAGTGCAAATAGTTGGAGGCAATGATGGCAGCGTCTGGGCCACCGTGGCCATCAAACAGTGCCCAGTAGTGACCAGTCAGAAACTGCCGTGAGGAAGAGGGACAAGACGGGCTGAAGAGGTTGTACAGATGGCAGGCTCACAGCCAGGAAGGATGTCACTTTTTTGTGTTTTTCCTGGCTTTTCGACCCCAGCTACCCTTCCCTGCCACTGGTAAATCTCCTGTGCAGCTCAAACTCAAGCAATGCCCATGTGGTACCCTACCAGACTCATCATCTGAGCTCTGAGAATCTGGATTTGCACCACCCACCCTCATGTGCTGTTTCTGGGGCCATTTCACAAAACATGAAGCAGGTGAGAGCATCCTGTGTGCCCAGCTCATGCTGGTGCCTCAAGTGCTGCAAGTTATAGGCCATGGTAGTAGGAATGGCATTTACAGACAGAGCTATGTATTTGCTGGCCAAAGGGTACATGGGTCCCCTAAACACATCCAAGGAAGGGTTTCAGCACGAGGGCAGGTAGGACTGATGAAACAATCCTATGTTTCCTGAACCTGAGCCCTTGGGTGCCAGGAAAAGGCTGGCAGCAGGGTAAGCACAGCCTGTCTGGGGGCAATACCTGTGTGGAGCACAGGATCAGCCATTCCTCATCCTCCTCCAGGCCCGGCTCTCTCCTCCGGACAGAGATCTGACAGCAGGCTGCCTGGTCCTCATTGAACTCCGACTTCTCGGCATTGATAACCCTGCAAACACCCCAGGTAAGATGTGGGGACACACCGCACCTCACCTGCTCCCAGTCAGCAGTACTGGGTGCTCTGCAGCCACTGCAAACAGCTGCACCTTGCCCCTTCTTTCCAGCCCCCTGCTCCCTTTTCAAACTCAAGGAACTCTTTGCTGGTGACTGAAATAAGTTCTTTATGTGCAGCAGGGAAAGCCCGGCTGGGGACACAGAGACCTGTACCCTGGCCTCAGGCAACCCTTGTCAGCAGCCTACACCGTGCCATTTCCTTATTGACACAGTGCATTGCAAAACCACCACCACTGCTTTTCATTCCAGCCTTGCTAATGTTTGTCCCTAACTGGGAGTGTGATCTCCTTGCATTTCACTGTGTGCCATCCCAAGACCATGGGGTCTTGATGTGGTCTGGCCAGGACGTGGCGACAGCTCCTGGCCGGAGTTTTTCTGCCTGATCCATCCCCTCTGCCATTTAAAACAGCAAACCAAGAGACTGCTAAAAATATGGTCTTCCCCTTCCTTTGTTGTAAAGACGCTTATTCAAGAGCGGTGCCGCTCTCGGGGCTGCCCCGGCCACTTGTCACAGCACTGGTACTGGCCCTGCTGCTAGCAGGGATGTCCCCGCCGCCCGCAGGGAGGGAGAGGGGCTGGAGGATTCACCGCCACGCCAAACCTCTGGAGCAGGAAGCCGCTCCCTCCTCGCCCGCACACGGGGCAGGAGGGCGAGCTGTGCCTGCGGGCGGCCACTCCCGAGGGGTGCAGTGCGGGCAGGTGGGGCGCGACCACCTCCGGCACCTCACCAGGAGTCCCTCAAGTCCCCCACGCACCCTCCACACCCCCTAAACCTTCACTACTCCCCGGTATCAGCACCCCGGGAGGGTCCCTAACCCCGCCCGGCCACCCCGGGGCTCTCCCGGAGCCCCTCCCGGAGCGGCCCCGCTGCCGGCCCCACTCACTCGGCGTATCCCGCGCCCCAGGGCAGGAGCCGCTCGGGCCCGGCGCCCCGCACAGCCCGCCCGCCCCGCGGGGCCTCCTCGCCGCCGCCGGGCAGGAACTTGGGCCGGCGGTAGCGCAGGGCGGGGGGCGGCGGGCCCGGCCCCGGTGCCGGGGCTCCGCCGGGGCGCTCTGCGGGGCCGCCCCGCCGCCAGCGCCGCAGCCAGTCGCCCGACATGGCGGGGCAGGTGCGGCTCCTCCCGGTCCCGGCCGCGGTCCCGCCCCGGGGCGGTGCGGTGCGGAGCGGAGCGGCCCCGCGCTCCGGAACGGGCGGTGCTGCTTGCCCAGCCGTTTCCTGCCCGGGACGCGGCGGAGCGGAGCCGAGCGGAGCGGAGCCGAGCGGAGCCATGACTCACCAGACCGGGATCCACGGTGAGCGGCGCCCGCCGAGCGCGGGTCCCCCCGCCCCATCCCGTGGGGCTGCCCCCGCTGCCGCGCCGGGCTCGGCCGCCGCCCCGGGCTGAGCTTCCCCGCTGCGCCCCCCGCGATCGGCACCCCCGGGGCCGCGCCCCGCGCATCCCCGGCCCCGCCGCGGCGGGCTGCGGGCGGTGTCGCGACAGCGGCGGTGATGGGGGCGATAAGATGAAGCTTCCCGAAGGAGCCGGCAGGTTTCCTGCGAGTGGCGGGGGAGGGGGACACTGAGTCAAGGCTCGGAGCGTTTGGGTGCCGGGAGGAGGTGCGGGAGGGAGTCTGGCCTCGGGGTGCCGCCGGTGCGGGGCTCTCCCGCATCCTTTGTCTGGGCTGATGCTCAACACCCGCCGCGACGTGCTCGGACAGATGTGTCACGCACATCTGCTTGGCCGCAGCCCCAGCCACCGCTCCCTTGCCTACGGGGATGCTCGGCCTCAGCTGCCCCCGAGCCCAGGGGAGCTGCGGAGAGCCCAAGTAAATTCCTGCTCCCCGATTTCTCTACCCGCTCCGCACAGGACCCAGCCAGCACCCCGACACGAAGGCTTTTGCATTTCTGAGTGTGCTCGGTGCATGACTGTCTGTGTGTCCTCACGGTATTTCCCTCCTGCCCCCTGCCTTGCCAGCTCAATTAGCAATATTAATCAGGAGTAGAGGTGCTGCATAATTTATGTAACTGAATCAATATGCGAGCAGGGATGTGAGAGCAGCTGCCCCTGGAGCCCTGCTCTGCGCGGTCGGGTGTGAATCCAGCCCTGCAGCGTGTCCCAGGAGGGGAGCTGGGACATTGGCCACAGAGCTCCCTCCGGTTAGCACCTTTGTGCCAGGGTGGGAATTGGTGCCTGCTGGTCCTTCCTGGCGTGAGCATCCTTGTTACTTCAGCATGGTTGAGAGCATCCTTCCCCTCCAGTTGCTTCTGGAGGGGCTGTAGCTGAGAAGTGGCCAGCAATGATGCTTAGATGTTTCTCCTGCTTTGCTGAGGAGAGCTTGTGGTTGATGGCATTTGGGTTTGGGTTCATTGGTTCTGGCTTAAGCCGAGATCCTGAAATTCAGGCTCTAATTTAATCTTCCTTGTTTTGTAAAAATATAACAATAATTTAAAAGTTAAAAATCATCAGGATGGACCCCTGCACCCACCTGAGCCCTGGGTGTGCTCACCCCACTGTGCAGAACTGCCTGTGGGGTTTGGGCAGGCAGGGCCTGTTGCACTGTCTGCCCCAGGAGGCTGCTGCCTGTTGCTCACTGGCTCTGCCCAGCTGCTCCCATGCTGCTGGTGCTCTCCTTCCTGTCACCCTGCGGCTGTAGGGGAGGGTGATGTGCCAGCTTAGCTCTCTCTGAGAGCACTGACCTTTGCTGACCTTGGTTGCCCATGCTTGACAAACCCTCCTGACGAGTGCTGAGAGTCACCGTGAGGCACCGTTGCCCGTAGGACGTGACATGCCCTGTCAGCAGGAAAGGGGAAGCAACTCGAATTCCCCCAAAGAGCTGCAGTGGTGTGGGCTGGGGATGGACCTGATGACTCTGCCCTGGCAGCAGATCCATGAGCTGGGGGTGGTGTAAAAACCTCCCTGTGGTTATGGAAAATAGCTTGTGTTGGGTGGTCTTGCTGTTGCAGCATCTTGAACATCTCTGCGTTCTCTCTCCGTGCCCTGTTGTGCTACCTCTCTTCCGGGGAGCTGTTGTTTCCTCTCTGAATGCAAATCTGCCCCTCCAACACCTCTGAGGCACAACTGGGGCACTCCAGGCTTTAAGGGAACCCCCCCGAGGTGGATTTGGGATATTTCAGTCCACCCCACTCTATCACAGTGATTGAATTATTCTGTTTGCTCAGCAAAGAGCAGATTCCATATCGAATGAGGAACAGCAATCCCACTGCTACTTTCATTCCCTTTGCTGAGGCGCTGAGGTCTGTTGTTTGCTGAGGAGGAGGGATTTTCTATGTCTTCCTGGTTTCTGGGGCCTTGTTATCTTTGTGTGCACACAGTGTTTTGTGTTTTTTCATTTCCATTTCTCCCATATTTTAGGAAGACATTTGCTCCCAGGGGAATTATGATGAGATTCTGCGGCTGGCTTAGGGGAGGTTGCAGACAAGCTGGCAAGGGATTTTGCTTGACACTGTGCTAGATCTGTGTGAGGGCAGGGTGATGTGGTGGTGGGGAACCCCCAGAGCAGCCTCCTGCTGGAATTCTCCCACGTCATCCTGGCTTTTTGGGAGAAACAGGTGGAGGGGAAGTGGTGGCAGTCAGAGCTGCGGGTTCAGGGAGTGCAATCAGGGCTGAGTCTTTCATGCAGGGGCAAGAGGCTAATTATTATTTTTTTAGGTATCCCAGGCAGCTCTGTTGAAGGTGCTGGTGAGAAAACCAGGCTGCCATGGAGACTGCCAGGCTGGGGAGGCAGTTGGAAGCTATCAAAGGGTGCTGTGGGCTTCCTGGGGCTGGAAACCTGCTTTTTAGCTACAGCTGGGAGGATTCATTGAGTGTTTTTGCAGTCCCTGTTTTGCTCAGAGTGGCGTTAGATTGGAACAGCATTCACTGCTTGAGTTTAGAACCTTGAGAAGGCGGTGCTGAACCAGGGCTTTGAGCCTAGTGGGAGGTCAGCTGCTTTCACTTGCTCCTGGGATCTCTTTCAAGGCCACTGGGTAAAGAGAAAAGGTCTGGTAGAGGGTATTTTTTTCATCTAGAAAGTAAAGAAATCAAATGCTTGTTTTTTCTTCAACCCAAAAATAGAGTTTGGTACTGACTCTTTCTGGGAGAGGTAGCAAGATCTGGGGATGGGGGAAGACCTTTGCTCACATCCACAGCTGAGCTTCCACTTTGCCCCAGGTCTGAATCTTGCATTGGGAAAGTATCTGATAGGACTGGATGTTTGCTTCAGGAGAAGCATAACTATGATGCACATGGGCAGGAATGCTGTCAGATGGGTAAAAAAGGAGCAGAGAGGTGGGACTCAGGAGCTGCTGGTTCTGCAGAGGTCTCCTTGGAAAGCAGGCAGCTTCCTGAGAAGAAAGAAGGCCCTTCTCTGCCCATCCATCACATCCTCAGCATCCCTCCTCCTGCTGTGCTGGAAGGCAGCACGTACTCCCAAGGCACCTGGATGTCCAAATTCTGGAGTAGCTTCATGGCTGGAATGCCTAGGGAAGCCCCGTAACCAGGGACATGTCACATGGTACTATTAGCAGAGAAGGAGAAGGAGGAGGGATGGCTGGTCCATGGCCCCTGTTATCTATGGAGGATAGAGGGCACCAGGCTGCTGCAAGGATGATTTTGAAGAGCCAAACCTGCTTGTGAGCTCTTTTCTGGAGCCACCTTGGAGGTTGATGCCCAGCTGGGGGAATGGCCCATATCCAAGTGGCTGGCACGTCAGGATGACCAGAGCGACAGCATGGATGGAGGAGCAGACAAACGCCCTGAGGTGTCAAACCCCTTGAAGTCAAGCACCTAAAGTGGTGGGGTAGTGGAAATCCTTTGGAAAGTGTGCAGTGAGAGACTGTAAATGCAATGAGATCATGGCCAGGGTCTATCCCTAGGTGCCTGCCCCCTCCAATGCACAAACCAGTCCTCTGCTGGTGGCTTTACTGGGCAGAGAAAAGGAAAAGAAGCCAGCAGCTTCTGCAGGCAGGGAAGGACCATGTGTGCTGCACCACCACTTTGCTCCAGGATCTGACTTATGCTGCCTGCAGGGTGAGTGCTCCCTACCCTGGAGTGAGGGAAGGGACAAACAACTCCAATCCAAGGTGGCAAAGCGCAGACAAGACAAGTCCAGGGCACACATGTGGAAAATCAAGTGTTGAGAAGCAAATGTTGGATGTCAGGCAGGTGGCTGAAAGTCTCTGGGCAGGATTTGCGCTGCAGACCAGGAGTTATCCGTGTGAAATCCTGCAGGAATACCATCTAGCCCCACAGAAAATTGGGAGAAAAGCTTTGCTTGTCTCCTCTCTTGCTCCCTCTTCCCCCTGCTCCCTTCTTTCTATTTTCTTCTGACATCTGTAGCATTTTTCCCTAGAAGATTCCCTGCAAGGACTTACTTATTTTTTCCATGGTGAGAAATAAAATCCTCTTACTGCTTAAACTAGCCATCCGTGTCTGTCAGCAGAAAAGCTCTCTGCAGCAAGCAAGTTGAGCAGGCACTGCGTAAAGGAGTTACACTGGGATAGACTGAAAAGAAGGAATTTTAGCAACAGCAAAAGCTATTTTGTGCCTGTTGCTGTTGTGTCCTATCCTGGATGCTCAGACAGGAGCTGGACAGAGCTGTCTGGGCAAAGAAAGTGTGGGTAATGCAGGTATAACCATGTTGCATTCATCAGCATCTTACATCTGTTTGGCCAAGCATCCCTGGAACTTGGACAAGTTTTGCCTGGGTTTGTGGCTGGATTTTTGGCTGAGTTTCCCTGTTGCATCCCAGGCACGCTGTGCCCCGGACAGTGAAAGGGAAGCAGCCACTTGCAGTCGCATCGAGTTGAAGATTACGTCCAGGGAATGAAAGATTGATGGCTGGAGGCTCGGGTTTCCCGTCGGGAGGGCAAGGTGACTCGATGTATTGAGAGAGGCATCTGTTTCAGGGAGCATGTATTATTGATCTGGGAGCTGGGCACTGCATGGGGGCCACTGGGTAGGGTCAAACCAGATAAAACCTGTTGCTGCCCCCAACAAGTGGGCGAGAGGCTGGAGGAGGGGACGGCGCGGGGGAGGCGCTGTGGCTGTCGCCTCCATCCCTGTCCCCGCGGTTCTTCCCCGGGGATTGCGCGGGAGGCTCCGCTGGCACCCTGGCATCCCCAGGGAGAGAGTGGCCGTTGCTGTGGCTACGGCTGTCATCACTGCCTGGTGCCTCTCTCCCCCTCCGGGCTCCTTGCAGCCCAGCTCTGCTCAGAGAAGCTAATTGGGGCCGTAAACAGCAGGAAAAGGCTCAGTTTGGGAACAGCATTTGGCAGGGGATACCCGCAAGTGCCATCATTCAGCAGTTTAAGACAAGCGTGATGCTTCAAGCCCAGCAGTGAAATCTCCCGAGGACTGATCCAAAAGGGCACATCCCAGGACAGGGCACTCCTCTGGCTGCAAACAGCCTGTCTATCAGTAGGTGCAAGGATCTGGCTGCCCCGCTGCTCCCTGAGCTGAGGGGGGTTCAGGCTTTGGTCTGTGCCTGCTCCATGCTGCCAGAGGGAAGGCACTGTCCTGCCCTCCCCCCACCAGCTCTAGTTCTCCTCTGGCAGTTTGCCTGCAGGATCAGGGCCACCTGAAGGCTACCACTGCCAACCATCACCTCCTTGCCACACTGTGAGCTGCCCAGCCTGGGTGCCCTGGTGTCATCAGCTGGCTCTGCTCAGCCCTCCATCCCAAATAGGTGGCAGGTGCCATTGGGCTGGGAGGTTGTGTGGTGCAATGGGACCTGGGACATGTTATCAGGCTGCTAAATGCAGGTGGCTCATGAACAGGGGACAACTCATCTGCAGTCTACAAACTAGTGGGAGAGGGAGGTGCTGCATGACTTTGGGCTGAGAGGCTGGCTGGGGAGGCAGAGGTGGGTGTGCCCACCAGGTCTGCCAGGAGGGTCGACAGCAGGGCTGCCTTGTAGAAAGGCCAGAAGGTTCCTCAGATGCCACTAAGCTCACGCTGCGTCAAAGCAGCAACATCCCGAGCAGCAACATCCATTTTTCAGGGCAGGGATAGAGACATGATGTCCTTCCCAGGGTTTGGTTGCCTTCATCATGAGGTTTCCCAAATGCCAAGGTGGGTCCTGACATTTCTGACTGGAGCACCGTGACACTTCTTCTCTTCCCTGGGCTGATCTGCTGTGGTTCCTTTGGTGGCTCCTGCACACTGTGCCCTCTGGCACAGGTGCTGTCTGTGCTGTGTCTTGCTCCTTGCACGACGCTGAGCCTGGGTGTGCTGTTTGTGCTGTGCCTGCAGCCTTGTCAGCACTAGATAATGTGGTCATGCTCTTGTTCATGCCTTTACAAATGACTTTGCCTGCAGCAACGTGAAGTGACTAACCTGGACTTGGCTTGTGACCTACCTCTCTTCTCTGGAGCTGCTGGACCCTGCCGTGTGTTGGTGTAGCTGGTCCTTTCCCCAGTTATGGTACTTTGCTTCCTATTGAGTTTCATCCTGTTTCTTTTTTTCCCAGCCCATTTCTCCAGTCTCCTGCGAGAACAGTGAATTTTTCTCCAGTGCACACTTGCATCTCCTCTAGCTTCCCACCTTACAGCTGCAGGAAGCACTATTGCAGCTGGCAGAAGTGTTCATGGAAGTGTGGATAAACCTGGACCCACCACAGGTGCCCAGGACACCTTGCTCAATCCCACCTCTGATACCTCCCTGAGTGAGTTATCCATGTGGTTTTGTGTCTGTGCCATGGAGGTTCACCACCACCGTGTTCCCAAGCTGGCTTCTGACACTTGGAGACACTTTGAAGCTGAGCTGAGACCCCTGAAGCTCACAGTTCTTTGGCTCTGCTGTAGGAAGCATGAGGGATCTCATGCATCTTGGCCTCAGTAGATCCACACTGGCTGTAGCCCAGCTTGGATTTGTTTCTGGATTATTTCTTCCAGGATTTTCCAGGAACCCATGTCTAGAGGGTGAGTTGGATATATGGGTCCCTTCCAGGCCTCTGCCCTGTTGCTCCTCCCTTTCCCTTGGTTTTTATGGTTTCCCCACACATGGGTTTTTCAGGCCTTGAGCTGTGTCCTGGAGACTTCCTGGCAGGGGATGCCATCAGGTACCATCTCCAGGGTGAGGTCTTCTCTGGCTTTTTTTACAGAACTGACTGTGGACTTCTCTATTAATATTTCAGGCACGCAAGCCATCTCGTCAAGTCTGCTGTGCCAATTAAGTCGTAATCATGCCGTAATGAAGCAGTTGCTGAGCTCGTGCTCAAACCTTCCCTGGTTTATTTTTCTCCCTCCTCACTGGCTCTTGGCTCTGCATTGTGAGAGGCAGAAGGGGACATTGAAGACACCCTGGTGTTTTTATTTAAACTTTAATTGCGTTAAAAAAAAAAAAATCAGCAGAATTAAATCTTGCAAGCCCCCTCTAAGGTTTTTCTGAAAACTTTGCTGCTGTCTCTTCTGGAAATAGTCTCCCTTCTTGGCAGACCTTGTGGTATTTCCCCTGGTGTGCTCGGCTTCTCTGGCAGCATCCAGGCTTTTCCTCATCCCCTTCAACCCCTCAGTACCTGCACAGACCCCAGTGCTTGGCTGTTACTTATCAATCACTCAACTGCCAATCATCCTGGCTGTTGATCCAATACTTCAGGGTGCTTCTAGCATTTCCAAGTGGGTTACAGGGTTGCATTTGCCCAGACACCTGATTTTCCAGACCCACCCCCTCCCCTTGGCTTCTGGGAAGGATGGGGTCAGACTGGAGGGATTTGCAAGCCAGTTAATGCTGCAGAGCTTTTCTATTTCTTCCCTGAAGTTGATGCTATAGAAACATCCAAACTCAATGTTATTCTCTCCTAGTTTTGCAGTGCAATAGGAACTGGTGGGAATTAATGCTTATTAGGAGCTTTTGTCTCCTGCACGAGGTTTCCTGGGTGTATAAATGTCTTTTTCTCTTCCTCTTCCGCCTTGTGTGTTTGCAATAACCACAGATGCTGCCAGAAGAAAACAGCCACTCTCAACAGGGAAAGGGGCTAAAAATATCAGAGTATCCTTGGTTGGGCACAGCAGGAGTGGGCTGAGCTCCCAGCTGGCACTGGGAGAGGGTGAAGGTCTGCTCTGGGAACTGGGAGAGCTATGATGCCTTGATGCTGATGAAGAGAAGATGCTTGTGGTGGGATTACACCAGCAAACCTTCTGTGTGTTCTCTGAAATGCCATTAAGGTGTGAGGTGCCTTTGCTGGGGTATCTGTGTGCCCATTCCTGCAGGGTCCTGTCGGGATGGTATCTCTGGGTTTGTGTGGGAGCTGCTGCCTGCAGGGAGCCAGCCTGGGAGCTCTTGCTTGTGTGTGTGCCTGTTGTCTCTGTGGGAGGGGAAGGCACCCAGAACTCTCATCAGGGCAGGCTTTGAGCTGGTGGAGCAGATGCATCGCAGAAGTGTCACTTGTGGGGGACGGGCAGGAGTTCCCTAGGAGCTCCATAAGGATTCCTCCTCCCTTGGGTCTGGGGGAGCTGCAGGCAGTGCCCTAGCCCAGGTTCTCTCTCCAGGGGGCTGAGGGCACCGCTGAGTGACAGTTGGTGGCCACCCAAGTCTTTTGGGTGAGTGTTGGCTAGTGCTGAGACTCCTCCCACGGCAGTGCTGCGACTGTGCTGAGGATGGTACCCAGTGCTGGAGGGACTGCAGGGAGTGGATACAGCCCTTGTAGGGATGGCTTCCTTTGCCAAGTGCCTTATCTGTGGATGCTGTCGGGCTCCAGGTTCCTTCCTGCTGCTGGCTGTTTTGGCACAGCCATCAGTGATGGGCAGGTGGCACAGCAAAGCATTGGGAATGGGGGTGCTGCTGATGGCAATTCCGAGCATGGATCCTGGGTGTCTGCCCAGATCTTTAATCTTTGCAACACCAATTTCTTTAGTATTTCTTACAAGCACAGCAGCTTTGAACTCACAGGGCCCCCTTTGCTGCACAGCTGCATCCAGGAAAGGGCTTGGGTGTGTAACCAAAGGGGCTTTAGGGGGAGCTGGGCTGGGAGATGCTCCTTGTCGGGGGTTCAGTCCCTCCGAGCCACATCTCCCGGGCTTTGCCTTCACATGGAGCATGTCCCGGGTGGAGCAGGGAGCTCTGTGCCAATGATGCTTCCAGGGTGGGTGGACGAAGCTTCCAGTGCTGGCTGTGGGCTGCTCCTTCAATATCCTACAGTGCCTCCAGTTGCCTCCTGGTAGGATGCTGAAGATTGGTGCTCAGGGAGCGGGGTGAGGAGGAAGGCTCCCCAAAACACTTCTCAAAAGCCTTCTGCAATCCAAGCCTGCCGGCTCCAGAACTATACCCTGAGGCTGTTGCCTTTCTCTTCCCCACGGGCTTAGCTTCAAACCAGCATCTCCAGTTTGGAGTTGTGCTGGTTCCCAGCCACTCGGGAGCAGCATCCTGCCATGTGTCACAAGCCCAGGACATCACAGCCTGTCAGGACATCTCCTAGCCACCCCAGCAATGCCAACCCTGCCACTTTGTAAAGCGAATCAACTTGTCACTTGAGCTCTCTCTGCCTGCACTGGCCAAGCCATCATCTAAATTTGGGTGATTATGTTCACTCAGGCCAAGTATCAGGTTCTCTGGATCACATGTGCTCCCAGCTGCTATTTAACTCTGACGCCTCAGGGAGACGCAGCACTTCTCTCGCAGCTTTTTGGGTTTTGTATTGTTATTATTTTTTATTATCTTTTTTTGGCACCAGAGATTTAATTTTTTTTTATTTTTATTTTTACATTTCTATTCTGCCAAGTTGGTCCCATCCTAGGTCAGTCACCAAGCAGCCTAGCACCTGCTTTGATTGCTAAATCTGATCACAATGTTTTTGGTTCTTTCAGCCACCACAGAATTAAGGGACTTTTTTGCCAAAGCCCGAAATGGTTCAGTTCGGCTCATCAAGGTCATCATCGAGGACGGTAAGTCCCATTTTTAAGTGCTTTGATTTACACTCTTTCTATTCTCTGTTTCCTCTCCTCCTTTCTTATTCACCACTGCGGTGCCAGCTTGTGCTTTTGGAAACCTCAAGAAAAATGCTGCTGGGGCTCCTGGGCATGTGGCAACCCAGACCTGAAATACAAGCCCAAAATTTGGGTGTGCTAGTGAGCAGCCCTTGGAGCCCCAGGGCAGCTCCAGTGGGAAGCAGTGACTTTGCCAGCAGAGCAATACCAGCCTGGGATCGGTGCTGGGCACTGTGAGGTTTGTGCTGCTCTGTGTCATGTTAAATTATGGGTTCCCTGTGACAAGCTGGTGCAGGGACCCTGGGACTTTTGTTTGGGATGATGCATAGGCATCCTCTTCCTTGGATATGTCATCCCACACCTGGCAAGGAGATGCTTGGGGCGGGGGCGTGTTCTATGGCTCAGGGCCCACCACAGGGCCCCAGTATAGCATCCCACAAGGAATGCTATCCTCTGAGACCTATCCCATCCCATCCCATCCTATCCCATCCTGTGGGGCTGCCCCCAGCCTAGGATACGGGCTGGCACCAACCTGCCCGCATTTGTCCCATGGAATGGTGCCTTTGGGTGGCCCCTGCGTCTGTCTAGCAAGTGAGCAGAGCAGAGCACTGATTGAACGTCCCAGAGGGCAGGGAGCTGCCCTGGTGTAGGTTTTCCATCACCTCGGCCTCATACAATTGCATATGAATGACTTGTTTCTCAAGGCAGCGGGGACACCATGGCCCTGCCAAGCTGCTGTCACCACCTCCCTTGGGTGGGCCACCGGTGCAAACACGGAGGTGGATGTTGTTGTAAGGAGCCTGTGGTCATAAGGAACTCACGTGACCTTTGGAGAGGCCACAATGTCCTGTTCAGAAGAGCAGCATGACTTGAAATGCATGGGACACATCAGTGGAGTTGCAGCAAGACTCAGCAGTGTTGGCTTTGTCCTTGGCAAAGTCTCCATTACTGGGGGATGAGACATCCACAATGTTTCTTTGGAGTGACTTTGACAACAATTTTGCTCTCTCAGCTTCTTTTGCTTTTAAAAAGTAGGAATCAGGTTTATGGTAGGATAAGTCACACATGTTCCCAAGCGTGGACTTGGGATGCTAGGGCTTGTGCCACTGGTTTTGGGTTGTGGCTGCTGATGCCAGCAAGGCAGACATTTTTATCACCAATGGAAAACATTTCCCAACATCTCTGCTCAGCCTGAATTTTTTTAGGGATTTTTTTAGCTGGTGAATGTATCGTTGTCAACAGTAGGGCCACCACTCTGCTGTCACACAGGGGACATCAGACTGCTGGTACCCATTAGAGAAAGACCTTTGGGCAATAATGAGTTGCCAGGCAAATGTCACCGCCAGAGAGATGAATGGTCACCCTGGAAGGGAGATGTCCAGAGCTGGCTGGGGAGGACATGCCAGCCTGCCCTGCCTGAACAGGGGATGTGGAAGAGGAGTCTCCATCTCTGCTCTATGGCTTGCAGCACCTTTTGCCCAATAGAGAATTTGTCTTGGGATATTTTGGAGCAGGTGACAGTGAGTAGGAGGAGAGGGAGATGGTGCAAGGAGCCTTGTGGCAGATGCTCTGTGTCTGAGCATCCCCAAGACCACTGTGGTGGCTGAGCAGCACTTTAAAAGCAATTTGAGGTCATTTTGCCTTTGGAGAGCTACTGAGAAGAGCTGAGATTGGATGGAGGAAGGAGTAGGGGAGCAGGATGTGCACCAAGGCTCAGCAGCAGTTTCCTGGCATGAGAACAGCTTGTGGTTCAGTGTGGTTTTAGATGATGCTCTGCTCCTCACTGTCAACAGGATTCTGGGCAAGGCTGGCTTTGTGGAGTTCGTGTTGGATGCATTTCTTTACTCACAGGTGATGATGTGCACTGAGTTTTGCAGGTTGGCACCCACCAGAGCTGCAGGCAGGGCTGCCTTGTACAGGCATTTCAGAGCAAGGCAGGGAATGCTGGAGGCACCTCGAGGGCCAGAAACATCAGCATCTCCTAATACAGAGACTGGTATAGCCAATACTATATAACTTTACTGAAGAGCGTCTGCTCCAAGTTTCCCTTTTCTGACACTTCCCAAGTAAGAAAATTTGTCCCTGAATGGATTGAGCAGAACTGCAAAGATCTCAGGGGAAAGGTGAAGGCTGCCAGCTCACAGCAGCACGGCTGGGGTCCGGCTGAGTCACAGCCCGGGAATAGCCTGGAGTGACTCAGCACTGATTGCTTTGTGCCTGAGGTCTTGGTTTGTTTTGCAGACAGATACCCTCGAGCTGCCAGTGGGTTTGGCCCTGCGAAATTCTTCAGGATCTCAGGCCTTTGCAATGCACAAATCCATTCACAGAGCTTTGTGTTTATTTTTGGAGTACATTGAAGTTTTTATGCTTCTCTTTCACAAAACAGATAGTTTTGCCAAAGGTGAAATATTTCCAGCACCTTGTTCTCTGTTGTCCTTGTTACTGAACCAGGAACTTGTCCCACCCACGCACAAATAACTGGATTCAGTGTGTGGTGGCAGATGCCAGGGCGGTGCTGGGCAGGGGAGGGCTATGCTGCTGTCGTGGCAAATGTCCTGCCTGGATAGGAAGAAGGGGTGAGAGTAATTCCTCCCAAACCTTTCATTCCTCATCTATTTTGCTTAAAAGCTTTCCTGCCATGGGATTTGGAGCTGCTGAGTTGAATGGGCTGGGAGGGAGAGGGCTGTGCCCTAGCCAAGGGGCTCCCTGGCTCCCAATGGGCAGCAGGACTGTGGGCAGAGGTGCTGGCAGGGCATGTGCCAAGCCACACATGCCCTCAAGTGCCAATTGTCCAAGGCCCCAATACATTTTGCTTTGGCACCTCCAGATTTTCCTACATCTTGTTCTGAGTCTCTTAGTCTCCCCTCAGACCTTTCTACATCTACAAACGGAATAAAAATCACAGGCTGTTTTCCAGAAACCTGTGCTGGTATCGCCAGCACCACCACTTTCCCATCCACCCATCCCAAAGCTTGGTTTGAACCTTGCCACAGTATGGGTTTCACATTTGTAGGTTGCAAATCCCAGATGGGATGTAAATCCCATCTGAGCAGTGCCCAGCTCACAGGGCTCCCAGTCCCACTGCCGCTTGTCTAGCAGCTGAAAAAACCCCTTGTTATATGTGTGTGAAATACACAGGTTGCTTCCAGAGTCTGAGGCTGTTCTGGCAGCATGGACCCTGTCCAGGCTGGGGACTATGAGACATCCCTGGTTCTCACAGACATGGGCTTTGGGTATCAGCTCTCATTTTTGACCCCTGTGAGGTTACAGGGAATCCAATGAAAGCAGTTTTGGCTTATCATTCTGGATTTTGCTGAGACCTTTATTTTTCTCAGCACTCAAAATGTTGGTGGTTCTCCGTGTCCCTGGTGAGGTATTCTGGTGCCCCTAGAGCTTGTGCAGGTGGGATGGGGAAGGTCTTGTGTTCCCCTGTGAGCAAGGAGGGATGGTTGGGGACTGCAGAGCTGGAGGGAGCAGAATGGAAGGAGGCCACAGATTATCACCAGAGAGGAGACCTGTTGGAGACACAGGTGGGGAGAGGAGATGGTTGACAGGAGGCTGGCAGAAAACCAGCCCTCCACAGCAGCCCCAGCCCCATGGCCTCTCCTGGGGGCTCATCCCTGGGGGTGTAGACTCCTGCACGTGGCTCGAGGTCGTAATTTGTTCTTCTGCAGTACAGCATCGGTGGTGGTGGTGGAGCTGCAGTGAACCCTTGGGTGAGCCACCACGTGGACCTGCAAGGTGAACCTTGCCTTCATCTAACACCACCTTTCCTGTCTTCTCCTTCCAGAGCAGCTTGTGCTGGGAGCCCACAAAGAGCTGTCCCGGCGCTGGGACGCTGACTATGACACCTTCTTGCTGCCCTTGCTGGATGAGCAGCAGCCGTGCTATGTCCTGTACCGCCTGGACAGCCAGAACGCCCAGGGCTACGAGTGGCTCTTCATCTCCTGGTCCCCCGACAGTTCCCCGGTGAGCTCCAGGCCGTGGCACCAGCCTGGGGACAGGGATGTGCAGGGGGAGGAGGTGCTGGCCAAGGGAACTTTGCCCTGGGGCTGAGGAGGAACGTTCACACCCTCGGTTTCTGTGCCTGGGTTGAGAAATGGGGATTGCTGTGGGGATGGGGAATTTTTTAAAACACACTGAGGTGTACTGGGACTGTGTCTCTGTCCTGTTCAGTGCTGTGTGAGGAGGTGGAGGGGCTGGGATGTAGAGGGAAGAATGGTATGGACCTTGGGATTAGGATGGAGACATCCCACCATGCCTCTGGCCATTGCTGGGAAGAGCTGGCACTGACACTGACTTACTTCCAGCCTGGCCCTGCTCTGCTTGAGGCTGATGCAGAGTGGCTGCCAGCCCTTCTCCAGGCCTTGCTCAAAAATCAGCTGTTGGAGAGTGGGCACAAAAGGGCTGGTTGGATGGGAAGCAGATTTAGAGGATGTCAGTGGTACAGCTTGGAAAATGCCATCCTGTTGAGCACGTCTCTGTAACAGGCCTGAGATTTACTGATGCGTTAACACATTTCCTTGTCATCCATATACATATTTATGTGGGTATATATATGTATATACATGTGTGTGTGTATATATATATATATAATCCGATGTGTATATTTGTTATATGTTAATATAATCTATATGCTAGATAGATTTACTGCAACATTAATACATGCACTGGCCACAGTACATATTTGTGCATGTGTACATGTACATATACATGTGTATATATGATAATATGTATTTTAAATACATGTATCTTTCAATAAACCACAGAGGCTCTTACTGCAGAAGCACAGTGTGCCCAGGGGCACTTTCCAAAATTCTTCCCTGCATTTTGCAGAACAATGCAACAGAAGTGCCAAAGGCAAAAGTCACTTTTGAGTGGCTCTGGTGGTATTTGTGCCTCTAACCCAGGTGTGGGTAGGAAATGGTGCTCTGGAGCTCAGGGATTGGAAAGCAAAGCATGGAATAAGCTGTTGGATTGTGGGCAGTGCTTGGCAAGGCTGCAGGCCCAGAAATAGTGCTGGTGGGTTTTCCTGGCTGCTCCTTACCTAGGGATGCTGCCATTAAAAATCAGACTGAGCTGGAAACTAGGTGGGTGCTCCCAGGAGAGGCTGAGGTGTGTGGAGCCTGTGGTGGGCTGGATGCCTAGTGCTGTGAGCACTGGGCACCTCTCTGGCCCCTGGTGCCCAGTGTGACAGCACTGCCACCCCTGTCCTGGCAGGTCCGGCTGAAGATGCTGTACGCTGCCACCAGAGCCACTGTGAAGAAGGAGTTTGGCGGGGGACACATAAAGGACGAGATGTTTGGCACAGTGAAGGTACAGTGGTGGATCCTGGGCAGCCTTTTGGGTCTGACTGAGCTTCAGCAGACTGCCCTGGGCTCAGTGTGTGGGTGCTGGGATCTGGGATGCTGGTGTTGGTGGGGGAACACCAGGGGGTTGGTTCTCCACACTGCTCCCTGGGGGGCCACTGCTGCTTTCTCCTGCCTGAATGGCTGTGGTCTGTGACAGAGACCACGGAAGAGGTGGGAGGAAGGCTCCAAGGTGTGGAGCTTTATGCTGAACGGGAGAAGAAGCACCAGGTGGTGGCAGTGTCACTCCAGCAGCGAGGGCTGCCTCCATGCCGGGGTTGTCCTGCCTTGGATCGAGGTTTCTCCTTTTCCATGGGCAGAGGAGCTGCACAGCCAGGGCCTCCTGGATATCAGTCCTGCTGGGGCTTCTGGTGCTGGTGGAAGCCAGGGAGCATCCCTGCTCTGCACCAAGGTCCCTCTGCTGCTCCCAGGCTATGGACTCTGCCTTTCTCTCTCACTTCCATGCTTATGAGCTTCATCAATCAGCCATAGGAGGCCACAGCCACGGGTGACTGGGGAGGGGTAGGGTGGTCAGAACAGACAAATAGAGTGTGGGATTTGCAAGGAAGCATCCAAGAGCCTTGAGGTTGATCCTCCCGGTCAGGAGGGAGCCTGGGACTCACTGGGTTGCTCAGACACACCTCAAGGCTGGGGGAACATCCAGCCCTGCAGCCAGAATCACCGGTGACACTCCCCCTGTGCCTCTGTCTGCAGGAGGATGTGTCCCTGAGTGGTTACCAGAAGCATGTGTCCTCCTGCTCTGCCCCAGCCCCGCTGACCGCAGCCGAGCAGGAGCTCCAGCAGATCCGCATCAACGAGGTGGGTGTCCAACAGCCCCAGGAGAGGAGCCTGAGCCCCCTGAGCATGAAGGGATGAAGGATGCAGGGAGTGAGCATTCAGCTAAAAGGGATGACTCATTTTTACTCAGCTCTCAGCCATTTAAACCATTCCTGCCCTTCTCAAGGTGGATGAGTACCTTCACAGTCAAATGGTGGCATAAAGAAGAATTTGCACCACTCTTTTTTTTCTTTGCTTGGACATGAGCTCAGGACTGTTTTGTTGACAGTCAGAAGATGGTTTGGGGCTGAAAGCAGGTCTCTAACCTCTGGGTATTGGAGTAAAAGCCAGAGCTAAGTTTGAAGATATGGAAGGCAGGAAGAATTCAGGCTTATCTTTGGACTGCAGCAGCATCCTCTCCCATACTCTTGCCTTATGGCTATAAATATGAGGGATGCTGCCCCAAGAAATAGAGATCTTAGCCTAAATTTGGGGTGCTGGAAAGGATGTGGAAGTGGTGCATGGTAGGGCTAGTGGCAGACAAGGCTGTGACACCATTGTTCCCTGCTGGCATTTCACAGCACTCGTGCCACCCTCTGTAATGCCATGATACACTGAGGCAGGGAAGGGGGTGGGCTCACTGTGTGGGAAGATCACCTGGAAGCTGTGTTTTTAGGGGATGGGGTGATTTCCCTTAGATACATGGAAAGCTTTCCTCTCTAGAGGAGCATCCCTCTGTTCTGCCCATGCTGAGGCTGTGGCACTCACGGATGGATCAGGGCATGTGGGAGATGTGAAGCCAATCAGCCTCATGGCATTAATTAATGGCACAGACAAGGCAGGAGGTTTCTACCTGTCAAAGCAGGTGTGGGGGTGATCTCCACATGCCACAGCAGGTCAGCAGATGACAAAGTTGAAGGACATTTGGGAGATGCCACCGAGGGGTGGCCTCCACAGGTGGGTCTTAGTGGAGTTATCCCAGCTCACAGCCTGGAGGGCCTGAGTAGAATTTGTTCTGGGGGATCCAAGGAGATGCCCATGCTTGGAGAAGAGAGAGATGCTGATGGTGGCTCTGTGGGTTGTTTGGCACCTTGGGACGTCTAGACTCTATGGTCCTTGAGGGCCCCTTTTGACTCAGCTCATTCTGTGATCTGTGCCATCACCGTGTCTGCCCTGTGCTGCAGGATTGAGTAGTTTTGGGGGGCTGTTGGGCAGTGTCTTACAGCGTTGTATGGCCCAGGTAAGTAATGGTTGTGATGCTCATTGATCTTCCTTGTTCTCCTTCCCTCCCACCTTCACCTTTATGAGATGCAGCTCCTGGGTGGAGGCGCTGCTGCTGTCTGGTTTGTTGGGGGTTATTTTAAGGGTGTGTGGTCCCCTGGGCCAGCCTGGGCCACAGGGAGGAGTCACTGACATTTAGAAAGAGATGAAGATGGATACATTTTTGCCTGTGGATTTAAGGGTGTGCTAAGGAGTGTCTGTGTTGGTGTTGCAGCTGCTCAGCCTTGGACATGGAGCAGGAGGCAGTGGGAGCTATGATTTGGGTGCTTGGTGCTGTTCTGCCCCCCCCCCAGGGTGGGGACTCTCAGGACTGTCAGTAAATGCAGCTTTGAGGGAATTTCTGTAGCCCCACAAAGCAGATGGCTGTGATCGAGGAGGGATGTATGGGAGCAGCTCAGAACCTGTAGCACCCTGCTTACGGCCTGCAGCTGGCAGGGTCCCTGCACGTGTGCACCTTGTGCACAGCCTGTGGGGGCCTGGAATGTGCTTGCACATGGCAGTTGAGTCTGGGAGAGCACATCTAGTGCGTGGGAATGAGTGGTAAAGGCCAGCAGTGACCTGGGAATTGGCCCTGGGGAAAGCCCTGACCTCAGCACCTGTGTGTCTGCCCACGCCCCTGCAAGGTCCAGGACTCTGTGCATCCCCTGCGTTCAACCAATCCACTAGGATTTCAGAGGTGTCACGAGGGACATGGTTTCTTGAAATGCCACCAGCCTTTGTGGTTCTTTGCTGTGCCCCTTGCCTGGAGCTGCTGCTGGGACCACACTCCCCTCCCCTCTCATGCTGTTGATTCTCAACTTTCCACTGGCCAGACACTGGCCAGATTTGCAGCCTTCATCCCAAACATGGCTGTGTTTCTGGTCAGGCAGAAGCTGCATGTGGTCCTCTTCAGCCATGAGATGAGTGTGGGGAGGGGATGGGAAGAGAAGGGCAGCAGAAAACAGGAAGGGACAGGTGAAGGCTGCAGAGCAGCAGAAACAGGAAGGGACAGGTGAAGGCTGCAGGGCAGCAGCTGCAGGGCCAGCACAGCAGCCTTTGACACTGAGCAAAGAAGTACTCAGGTTTGCACATCCCTCAGTGATTTAGGAAAGGAGGTTTAAGGCTGCATGAGGCAAAATTTCCCTGTGGTTTGAGGACTGGATGGACAGATGTGATGTCGTGAGTTAACCCCCTTTTTGATAGCTGGGTGGGAGCTCATGGAAATTTGCCACATGCTTTATATATATATATTTGTACTAGCTGGAAAATGCCATCTTTACTGAGCTGATAGTTGTCAGCAGACCGTGGGCTAGGAAACAGCTTTGAATTTGGCATTGAGCTCAACACCCACGACTGGGGAGTCTTTGTAGAAGTGTTGCAGGTTCAGAAACATGGGTGGAGGGGGAGCTGGGCATATCCCATTGGTAGTCCTGTGGGGAAGAGGAAGGCAGCCTTGGAGCTGGGGAAGGAGGCAGGAAAATTGAGAGGAACTAAAGGTGGGGTGTGTAAGGGGGTGTCCTTTGTAGCTGCCCCACAGTGTTGGTGGGTAGAGCAGAGGCTTTGCCAGAACCCTCCCATGAGGATTTTGCCATGAGACAGAGAAATGCTCCTTAAGCAGGGTCAGCACCACGCCAAGAGGGGGAAAAGAGGGGAAGAAAATCTAACCTGAAGAAAAGGAGAAAAAATAACCTCCCAGGCAAGCCTGCTGCTGGCAAGGTTGGGAGGCCAGGTTGCAGCACATGCTCAGCTGTCCTATGCACTGCTCCCAGGCTGTGCCCTGGGGAGTGTTTCAGGCAGCCAGATTTTAATGGTTTTGAAAAGGGAAGGAGTAGAAAATACAGATGTATATGGGGGAGTTGATGTTACCGGGACAAATTTCCATCTCTTGGTGTTTTTGGACTTCAGCGTGCTTTGTGACAGAGTTAAAGTCTCTGTGGTCCCACTGTAATTCACCTGGTCTCCTTGCATTTATGGGAGAGAAAACTGGAGTTCTGGAGGTGGTAATATCCTGGTGCTGCACCTCCCCACAGGGTGGGACCAGGTGAGCTTGTGTGTGTCCTGAATCCCTGGGCATTTATCCTCAGACCTTTGCTGGTGCCATGGCACCCTGGGGAATGGTAGGACAGCAGAGCTGGAGGTCAGCTGGACTTTGTGCCCACCTGAGCAATCATTTCACTTTCCCAAGAGCTGCATCCTGCTCCTCCTCCAGGATGCTTGGCATGGATAGAGGCTTAGGCATTTTTTTCCTCCCAGTCCTTCAGTGTATGCTCCTTGGTGGAGCATAGCCCAAAACCTATTGCTGCAAGTGCTGGAACTCCTCCAATCCCTGGGCTGGGGCCACCCTGGCTGGGGAGCCAGGAGGCAATGGGGCAGGGATGGGCTCTGCACAGGGATGTTGGTGGAGACCCTGCATGCCCGGGCTCAGGGCTGCCCAGGCTCCCCCTCACACTCCTCCCCAGCACTGGCATCTCCTGTGTCATTTTTTTGCTGCTCTCCCTGCCCACATTGCCAGGATCAACCTTCCATGGCCTCCAGCAGAGAGATGGTGCAGCTCCATCCTCCTGGCATATCTGTGTGTCCCCCACCCCTTGTCCTCTCACACGAGTGTCCCCATCCTGTGCCGGGTGCCACTGACAGTGTGTCTCCTCTCCCCACGCTCGCAGGATTCCTGTTCCCAAGACTCGAGCACTGAGATGGTAGGCTGCTCTGCCTGCTTGATGCCCGGTTTTTCCTTCTCCTGGCAGTGTTTTCTTGCATGCTCTGCTCCGGGCATCTGTCTCCATCATCCCCCCAGGGTGTGGGTACTGTGTGGGGCTGCTGTAACAAAGGGCAGCCTGTAATGAGACCCACTTTGGTGCTGCTGAGTGGTTTTGAGATGTCAGCTCAAACTCTTGTGTTTCTCTTGGCATGCCTTGACTTTTCTTCCTTTTCTCTATCAGGGGGAGGGAAGTGAAGAAAGGAAAAAACCATAAAGGTTGGACTCTATCCAAAATCCCCAAAACCAATCCCAAGGGAAAGGGACCCACGCTCGCTTCAGAGCACCTGGGATAGTGTTGCTGTTTTCCTGGGAGGGGGTCTTGAGGTGGGATGGGCTCCTCTGCCATCGGGGTGACAGCGTCTCCCTGTATTCTGTGGCAGATGGTGGGGGGCTGTTGCTGCTGCCCATCGCTGGTAGAGTACCCCGACCCCGAGGAGGTATGGTGTGCCCGCCGCGTCCTGCCCCCTTCCCCAGGGCCCAGCAGGGACCCCTGCTGTGGCTGGAGGGAGGCACCTGGAGCGATGTGATGTCTCTGCAATCTCTTTCTGTCCCCTCTCTGAAGTGGGGTTTGGTCTCCTGGACTAGGGGGTTGTCTTGGGATATGGCCAGCAGCCTCTGCCTTGTAGGGGTTGTGGAGAAAACAGCGTCTGGGATCTTTCTGAGCTGTGGCTCTCCAATCCCCAACTCCAGCACTGGAGGGAATGCCTGTCTGCTGCAGTTAAACCCACTGAGGAGGGTAGGCTGCCCAGCTGAGTGCTGTGATTTCAGGGCTTCCCCTGTCACCCACAGATTGCAGTCAGAGATGATTGGAGAGGACACGTGCCAGCGTTGGTCACAGCATCCGTGCCAGGGGCTCTCTGGGAAACACTGGTTTTGAGCTGGTCTTTGCTGAGAGTGAAACAGGGAGTATGGGGGTGCATGGCTGGGGCCGGGTGATCTCCTGGAGAGGTGGGATGGTGATGAGCATCACCATCCTGAGCCTGGCTGACTCTCGGTGGTTTAATGCCATGGTCCCTGTGAGACAGGTGTCAGACAGCTCCTTGGTTGAGAAGCCTTTAGCAGCAGAACCAGCTGGTTTTCCTGTTTCTCCCTTCCCCACCCTCTGCTACTGTGTCCTGACACTCGAGGTGGTCTCCATCCCCAGGTGAAGACGGAGATCAGTGTGGAGAGCAAGCACCAGACGCTGCAGGGCCTGGCCTTCCCCCTGCAGCTGGATGCCCAGCAAGCCATCCAGGCTCTCAAGCAAAAGAAAATCAACTACATCCAGCTGGTAGGTCCCTTGCATGGCTTCTCTGTGCCCTGCTCCCCACCACCTGCTGCTGTCTCTCACTCCTATCCACTCCCTGTCCCCTCTGTCCATCAGAAGCTGGATCTGGAAAGGGAGACCATCGACCTGGTGCACACGAGCCCCACGGAGATCGCTGACCTGCCCAGGAGGATCCCCCAGGACTCTGCTCGCTACCATTTCTTCCTGTACAAGCACTCACACGAGGGAGACTACCTGGAGTCTGTTGGTGAGAGCATCAGCACTGGCAAAGGCAGCTCGAGCCTGTGCTGATCCCTGTTTTGCCTGGACCATTGGTCGCATGGGGAGCAAGCACGGATGGGGAAAAGGATGGTGCATCATGGAGCTTTGAGTCAGTTCCCTCCTATGGTGGTGCCATGTGCAGTGCAGGTCTCAGTGCTGCCACAGAGGATTTGTGTGGGCAGTTTGATTTCCTCTGGCATTGCAGGAGTACCAGGGGAGATTTGGGAGGGGTGATGGATGGGATGGCTCACCCACTGTTGTTGGGTGTTATCTGGGACCCTCGGGGCTGGGAAAGCCAAGAGCAGGGTGTGATGCAGCTGGTGCTCCCTGGCCATGGGCCCGGGCAGCACTGCAAGCCCTGCTCTCCTCTCGCAGTCTTTATCTACTCCATGCCTGGGTACAAGTGCAGCATCAAGGAGCGCATGCTCTACTCCAGCTGCAAGAGCCGGTTGCTGGACACTGTGGAGCAGGAGTTTTGCCTGGAGATAGCCAAGAAGGTGAGTGATGGAGCGGAGACCCGTGCCAGCCATCACCAAGGGACTGTACTGCAGCCTTGGTCCAGCCCCTGTTGGTGGGCTGTGGTACCCCAAAAGTGGGTGTCAAATCCCAAGGGAGCTGCTAAGCCCCCGTTTCCCATTGCTGGGCGCAGATCGAGATCGACGACGGAGCGGAGCTGACGGCAGAGTTCCTGTACGAGGAGGTGCACCCCAAGCAGCACGCCTTCAAGCAGGCCTTTGCCAAGCCCAAGGGGCCCGTGGGCAAGCGGGGACAGAAGCGGCTGATCAAGGGGCCGGGCGAGAACGGCGAGGACAGTTAGATGCCGCAGGGCCGGCGGTGAACGGACACCATCCCTGCGGCGCTTCCCGCCTTCCTCTCCGCTGACCTGGGGATCTTTCCCTCCATCTCAGCCTTTTTTTTTTTTCCCTTTTTTTTCCTATTTCATTCCTTTTTTAAACATCTGGATGGCTTGTTGCACCTGGGGGCAGAGCGATGGGGAGGGTTCAGGGTTGTTGGTGTTTCTTTTCCCCGTGTCCTTGTGCGAGCCCCGGGGCTGCGGGGGGAGGACGGGAGCAGCAGAGCCACGTCCCCAGCCTTGCTCCTGTCCCCCTCAGGGTCACAGCCACTGCTCTCGGTGTCCCCTGGGTGACTGAAGGACACACTCACCTGAAAGCTGCTCTATGCAAAGGGAAGGGGGTAGTGTTGGCGATTCCTGTCTGAAAAGAGAAAATGCTTCTTTGCCTGCTCCCCCAACCCCCAGACTTTGTTCCCCTGTCCCCCTCTTGGTGTGCAGAGCCCCTCTGCCCCAGGCCTGGAGCGATCCCGTACCCCCTTAGGGTGCGGGCAGGACCCCCTGTGGGGTGGGCTTTGCTTCCCACCTTGAGTTTCTCCCTGCAAGAGAGCCAGGCAGCAGAAGGGGGAAGTTCTCCACTGGGTCCTGAGCTCAGCCTGGACCTGGAGGAAAGTCACTCTGCCTTTGGGTGATGTTTGAGTCCCCTTTTTGAACTGCCCCAGTAAGGTTTTTCCCCTCAGAAGGAGCTGTTACAGCCCTGACTCAGCCCTGTCCCTCTTGAGGATGGGAGCTGAGGGGCTCCTGAGCCCTGCTCCCCCACTCTCCCTGTTCCCCAGCCCACACCATTACCTTACCCCCCAGGTTCTCAGCTGGGTCTCTGGGCTGGGGCAATCCCATGTCTCAATAATCACATGGGGTACCCCAAATCCTTGTGTGGGGGAGCATGACAGCCCCTGTGTGCCCCAGGGGTGTCCCCAGCCACCCAGGGCCATCATCAGCTCCACAGGCCAAGCTTGGCACTGTGATTTGGGCTGCACTGGGGGCTTGTGGGGAGAGCACCTTGCTGCTGGGTACCCGCGAGGGCTCGAGAGCCACCTGCCTCCCTGGGAGGATGGAAAAGGGGTCAGTGAAACCTGCCCTCTGCTTTCCAGCTGTGGCAGTGAACGTGCCGATGTTGCCTTGGCCTCGGCGGAGTCAGGGGGTTGAAGCTGGGGGGAGCAGAGCACACTGTACTGAACGCTGTATTTTCTAAAGAATAAAGTATTTTTAAAACAGTCTGATGCTCTTTGGAGATCCCCTGGGTTCCCCATGTTTGGGCATGTAGCAGCTGTGGACACTGCTTAGACATCGTGAGCCAGGAGCCAGCTACTCTCACAGCCTGCCTGCTCTGGCTGAGTCCAGTCCTCACCACCTTGAAGAACATCCACACCTCAATCCAGGAGTCTGGGACAGCTCTTCAATGCCTGGCAGAGGTTTTTACACTGAGCCACTCTGGCAATGCCCAGAGATAGAGCCGGCTGCGGGAGGCAGCATCCCTGCTCAGCCCAGCTGTCCTAGTTTTAATGGCTAGGGATGATTTTGCAGTGCTATCACACTGCTGCTGGGGCTGTTCTCTTGCTTGGGGCAAATTCCTGCCTGGCCATGGTGGGGGAAAGCAGGAGGATGCAGAGCCAAGAGAATAATTGGGTATGCAATGGGGTCTGCCTGCATCTCAGGCTCCCAACCCTCCCACTCCTCACCCAGGTCAGAGCATTGCCATATCTCAGCTCTACCCTCCATGCCCAGGATGAGATAGAAGATTTGTGAAGCCAGCTGTAAAAAAAGGTTTAATGCAAAAAGACCTCTAACCCTGAATCAGTTTTGTTTTGACATGGAGGAGGAGTAGAAGGAGAAGGAAGAAGAGGGAAGATGCCGCTGTGCAGGAAGCAGCCTCAGTGCAGGAGAGCTCCACTGTATATAAATGCTAATAATCCTGGCTGACGCCACCAGAGTCATTTGACAAGCTGAGTCACCTTCTCCTTCGGATCTTGCTCCCCTTCTGTGCTCGGTAATTTTTAACTTGCCCAAATACAGAGGGGGAGTGTGGGCTGTCCTTCTTTTCTCACCTGTCCCACTCACTGCCCCCATCCCTCTGCCAGGGCAGCCATTCCAGGTGACGGCCTCCCTGTGCCAAAGGATGGTGGTGCAGGGTCATGGGAGAGATGGCCAGGAGTAGCCCAAAGGCTGTGGATCCCTGTCTGGGCACCCTTTCCTTCCCATCCTATCTTATTCTGTATCCTATCCTCCAGCCCATTCTCCATCTTCAATCCTTTCCTATTCTGTCATCACCTGTCCTCTCACATCCTATCTCGTGTTCCCCATATCTTTCCATCTCATCCCTTCCTTTCCTGTCCCAGCTTCTCTTTAAGGTTTGAGCTAAAAGTCTCTGATGGCATAGCAAAAGATCTGAGGTTTGAGGCAATGCTTGGGAAACCCACATTTGGTCAGCAGTGACTTGTGCCACCTCTGGGCATGGGGGCATGGTGCCAGGGGGCATGGTGGCATTTGCCAGGCTAGGCAGGGGACAGCAGGGTACAGCTAGCTTCAGATAGAGGGCTGAACCCCTGCACAGCCAGCCCGAGTGCTCAGGGGTTTTAAGACTCACAGACAAAGGTTCATGGGCTCCACAGCAAATGAGCTGCAGGGTAAATGATAGGACCATGATGATTTTCCCTATCGGATTCCCAAGTGGAAAAAGTCAAAATCTCAGGGGAGCAAACACGTTTGGCTTCCACTTCTCTGAGATCTGAAGCAGAGGGGCTGCAAGAGTTACACCTGGTTGTGAGCTGAATGTGTGAATTGAGTCAGTTGACACCTGAGCTATGAAACCTCAGGTGCCTGTGGGAAAGGGAGATGAGGCCTTGACCTCACAGGAGCTCTGTGCCCTGCCCACAATCCTTGGGGAATGGCAGGAAGCAGGTAGGAGCAGCAGGGAGTGAAAGGCTATTTACCTGTGGGGGTAAGGATATCTGGGATCAGCCACCCTGATTGGGGGTCTGGGTGGAGAGGAAGGTGCCTAACCTAACCAAGGGTTTGGGGTCAAGCTGGGAGGTGGTTGGGGCACAGAACATCCTAAATAACCAGTGGTCCAGCCATGCTGGTGCTGGGCTAGCAGATTTGGGCCAGGGGCTACCTTGTATTAGGCTTTTGACGCCTTGTGCCAGTGTCTGCCCCCACAACAATGGTTTGCAGTGAGTCCTCACACAGCCCCCATCCCAACCGCTGGCAGCAGTGTAAGGGGTGTGTCCCAAAATAAATGGGTGCAAAGCATCAGGGACACCAGAGCTGTGAATTTGGTGGCGTTAATGCTCCTGGCCCTAGGAAGAGCACCTCCCTGCTGCCTCCTTCCAGCAATGGGGAACACGTGCTCCTGCTTGCACTTGGAATGGTTTTGCTGCTCCTGTAGCACCTGGGGTTTCTCCGTTGTGTAAACAGTTTGGGAAGTGGAGGAGGGTATGAGTTTAGGGCTATGCAACATTTAACTAGATGAATTATTTTGCCCCAGACAAATGTTAGCCATGACTTTACGGCTGCATTCTTGCTTCCTCACTCTGCCACTGCCATTGTCTGACTTTAAACATATTTTACTGATTACTTCCTCTATTATTTTTTTCTGGGAACCAAACTAAAGTTTACATAACTTATCCCTATTTATGCAACCCCCCATTCAAGTTTTATTTGCTGGGAAACAATATGTGTTTATTTTTTCTTTCTTTGTCTTTTTCACTGGGGAATATTTATCCTTTCAATGTGCCATTGGATTTATCTTTTGCAGTTAAGTGATGGACATCTGCTGGCCTCCTGCTGTGCCCTGGTTTTGCTTTCATACTCTTGCTTGCCAACACGAGTGCTAAAGGTAATTTGTCACAGCTGATGTAAAGAGGTGTGGAGGTACTGGCTGCCACGTGCTGAGGTTATTCGTGTTCCTGTCATTTCAAAGGTTGCCAGTTTTGAATCCTGGGGTTTGGTTCTCTCCTGTGATTAATTTGGAGGAACTTTGGAGATTTCTGATAGCTGGTACCTCTCTATATCTTATTTCTTCTCCTTGGTGGTATGAAGTGTTGAGTTGCTGTTATAAGAGCTAGGAAGAAAAACTGGGCTTATTAGCTGGCTTGTAAAATGCACTGGGTCAATTCTGAAAGCTTTCAGTGAAAAAAAACTAGAAAAGCAAGTGACCTGGTACTGTCAGAATATGGCCATATGTGAGTCAGCATGTTGTGTTATCTCCCCTACACACTGATTGCTCACAGCTGTTCACTGATTGTTGCCAGAGCTTGCAATGACATTGTTGGCATGTTATGGTGCTGAGGGCAAAGTCCTAGGAGAGGCTGATGGAGGAGCTTTTTACTTCATGTCTCCAGTTAACATAGTAACATAACCTGAAAGATAATGAATGGGAAGAGCTCTGTAAAAGATGCATATTCATTGAGTCTTGGGCCACAAACGGTCCATGGCAAGGCAAGGCCAGGCCAGGTGGGTCACATCCTCCCTCCTACAGAACACCTGCATGTGGCAGAGGCAGCAGTAGCCCCTTGGCTGACAAAGGGTTTTTTCAAAGTACCTTGACTGCTTGGGAAGTCAAATGCTTTATAAGAACTTTTCTGGAATAGCAGGGTGCTTCAGTACATGCTTAAACAACTGGTGACTTCCAGCTGATCATTTTGCTTTTATTTGGGATTCTATCTCCACAACACATGGCTATTTGTGCTACTATTATAATGGATCCCTCGTGGGAGGGAGCCTCACAGCACACACGTGAATGTGACAGCAGTGGGAAGTGCCAGGTTGGCTTGTTACAGCTGGAAAATAAGAGTCCCTGGACAGTGTGGTTGTTCAGAGACTTGTGAAAGGCGCTGGAGCAGCTCCTGGATGTGCCTATGCATGCAAGGAACAGTTAGTTCAGTGCTCTGCTCTGACTGTGTGGCAGTGCTGACCTCCAGGTACATGTGCTCACCCACAGAATTACTTCCCCATGTTTAAAGCAGGCATTTATTATTCACCAAAGCATGAAACATGAGGGCAATTGGGTGTAGCAGGCCTAAGGTTTAAGAAGGGTTACAAAGGTGGTACTGATGTTCTCCTACAATGACTTCTCTCAGAGACTTGAACTATTAAATTGCTTGCTGACAGTTTTTACACCAGTCTAGCTCATGCAGACCTGCAGAGATAGAGGCAGCCAGAGCCAACCTGCACTGACCACCTGCAGTGGTGAATCTGCCTTCCTTTTCCAGCCACTACCACACCACCACCTTGGTTTTGTGTCAGGTAGTCAGAAACTACTACTTACTAGTGGAAATCCCATTAGCAAATCCATTTAGCACCTTTTTCCTTGGAGTAGTGAATGCCAGAAGGGGAATGCTTGTGCACAAAATTACAAAGGAAGAACAGGGTAGCAAAGGGAGACAGCATCTAGCAGAACCCCTTCTAACTGCCTACCTGCAAAACATGGTGAAAGCTGCTTATACAGCATTTCTGAACTTGATTTTTGTGTTTTAGTGTGCATGTAGTACTATACCTGCATGTTTTCAAAGGCTTTCAGGGTGATGCCCCAGAGGAGCTATTTTCTCTTTTCACAATAAATAAACCCAAGTGGAGGCAGCACTCAAGTTCTTTGGGCATAGTCACTGAACAGGCAGTAGGTTCAGCTAAAGGCCATTGAGCTGTAGAGCACTGTTTTATTCCATCAAATGCCCTCCTACCCACTGACACTTTAGTTCCAGTTATGGAAGGGACACAAACAGCACACAAACACAAGTGGGCATCATGGCTCTAGAAATTTATTTTCAGAGCTTAGTGCTTCCACTACAATTAAAATACTTGAGCAATTAAAAAATGCTACTGACTTGATACTAGAGCTAGACAAGAATACAACCACCACTGTTACTTTCATGCACTGACAGATACTAGTTTGCTCATGCCACTGAAGTAGGCTCGTTCTCGTTCACTCATCACTTCAAAATGTAAGGGTCTTCTACAGAAGTTGCATTCAGCTGATGAGTGTGGCTTCAGCTCCAGACCAACGTCCTTCCATGTAGCCAGCAATTTTTCTGTTAAGAAAAGTTTATCAAGATCAAAGCTTAAGACTGGATTGCTTTAGAGAAGCAGCAGAAGTGTCAGCATATTTATTCTCCTAACAAGTGAGCAGGGATAATAGGATTTCACTCTGACACAATCTTGAAACAACTGGGCTGCCACTAAGTCTCAGCTATCCTCATACCACCTCTCCTGACAGGATCAAGAAGGATCTACTTTCTCTGGACAGATCCATGTTTAAGACAAGTAACAGCTCAGCTGAGGACAGCAGAGTTCTTTGGGATCCACATAACACGTGAAGATTGGTTTGGACAATGCATGAGCAGAGCTGTGGCTGGGTATAGGTCTGCACTGGCCTTGCACCCTCTGTTCCAGATCACAGTGCACTGGCCTTCACATCACATTCAAAGCAGGGAAATGCACAGGATGTACTGCAGCAGTGGAAAGACACTGTGCAGCTCATGACATCTAAAACTAAAGTGCCTCCCAGTCTCACCTTTAGTACAAAGATTGCACAGACAGGCAGCACCTTCACTGCCCTGATGCAGGAATCCACTCACCGATAAAATAACTCATCATCTGCGGGGTGTGGTGAGGTGTAGGGGCAATTCGGAGCAGCTCCTCTCCACGGGGCACCGTCGGGTAGTTGATGGCTTGGACATAGATGCTGTGCTGGCTCATCAGCTTGTCACAGATCTCTGTATTTTTAGCAGCATCTGCGACCTGAAGGTCAAAATTTTAAGTTACAAGACCAACCAAAAGATGAGAGTTGGTAAAACTGTCAGCCCAACTTAGTAACATGTGAGAATCCAATAGGGCTGGTAAATAACATGTAAGTCAGAAAGAAAGGTTGAAGTCTGTGTTGCAGAGCACTTGGGGCATAGAAACAGCACTGCAGCCTAGGCAGGGAGCTGTTTATACCCCAAATCTTTTTACTAGCTTGTAAGCAGTTCCCTTGTTTTCTGTATACTCTTAGACTGTGGGTTTCATAGTCTTTCTCCCACTATTTTATATTTACAGCAGTTTAAACCAGACTTGTGGCATTTCACTGCTGAATGTAAGGATGAGCTTGAACTTTGTGAAGGTAGTAACTAACACCTGATGGTGTAACATGCTCATGAACAGTGAAACAGCCACCACAGTGCTGTGCTAACAGCATCCCAGCTCCTCACCCTGATAGGAATGATGTGGCTGGGGCAGTGCACCACGGGCAGCCCCGCATCCATCAGCATCTGCCTCATGAGCTTGACGTTGCGCTGGTGCTGGCGCCTCAGCAGCTGGCCCTCGGCGCTCTTCAGCGTCCGCACGGACTCCAGCGCCCCGGCCAGCAGCATGGGCGGCAGCGACGTGGTGAAAATGAACCCAGCGGCGTACGAACGAACCGTGTCTATCAGAGAGCTGGTGCTGGAGATGTACCCTCCTACACAGCCAAATGCTTTGCCTGATGAAAGGAGAGAGAAAAGGTAACTGAACTTGTTCTTTCCGCCTGTTGGAATGGCTTGAGGTATGGGAGCTTTTCACTTGGAGGAACTGGTTATTTTGACTGCACTCTTAATGCAGTCATGGCATGTTCCAGCCTCCCCTGCTAATCTTGTATTTACTCAGCACAAGATACAGCTTTGTTTTTAAGCCAATCTTGGTAACATGGATCTAGTTACTGCACAGCAATGAGAGTTCCTGCCTCTCTCAAATACTCAAGTTTTGATTTTGGGGAAGACCTTACAAGCCCAATCATCAAGCAGGGACTTCAATACTGACCCCAAGCAATCAACACTAAGTCTCTCAGCAGATTTAAAATAATCTGTTCCAGAGATGCTAGAAATAGCCCATGCTCCTAAGGAGCACAGAAGGCTGTTACTGTAATTGTGCAGTTGATACCAGCCCTCCTTTCCAAATGTTCAGAGTGCAGAACACCGCCACAGACAGAACTAGGGTGTCTGGTGAATGCTTCTGTTCCTATTAGGCTGTAACCCAAGATTTTAAGTTCCAAAGGCATGAACTTTCCCTAGTAAATTTTATTTATGTCTTGAAAGCTGTTTAAACAACCTTCCAATTTACAGCAGTAAACTTACTCCTGAGCCTGCATTCTATTCAGATAATAGCAGTTGCTTCAGTTCTTGCCAAATCTCTTTACATAACTCCCCATCTCAGGTTTCTAGATTAGGAGCACTCCATTTCACATAAAGGAACTAAGTACTACTAAATATAGAGAACTACTCTACTAGCATTCTCACCTGAATTTCTTGAGTTGTATAACATGCCACTGGAGGACTTTTTGCTAGCTTGCTTAAACAAAAACCCCAAATTAAGCTATCTTAACTATTTGTAAGGCAATATAAGTAGCTTAACAGAAGCTTTTCAAACTGTGGGGCACACTTAAATCCCTTGGGCTTTTTGAAAAATCCTAGGCCACAGCAGCCCTTAACAAATTCATTTGACTAGACTGATTCTGAGCTAACCTACTTAATTTGGCTGCTCAGCAGCTTTGCTGCCTCAGCTCCTGCAGAAGTGCCAGGCTGTGCATACCAAGCGTTCCAGAGATGATGTCCATCTTGTGCATGATGCCATCCCGGTCTCCTATCCCACCTCCTCGAGCTCCATACAGCCCCACAGCGTGCACTTCGTCCACAAAGGTGATGGCCCCGTGCTCGTGGGCCACGTCACACAGCTCTTCCAGAGGACAAACAGCACCTGGGAACCAAAGCAGTGACTGGCAGTTTAGCATCTTCTGTATGACTGGATAAACCCCAGAAACACCTGTTAACAACCCTCATAGCACTGTACACTTGGAGACCTAAAACACAGATGACTTGAGGAGTAACTGCACTAGAAGCAGAGAGGAGGCTTTGATGCCAACTTACCATCCATTGAGTGAACAGTTTCAAATGCAACAATTTTAGGGGTGGATGGATCAGACTTTTTCAATAGTTCTCGAAGATGGTTGACATCATTATGGCGAAATATATGTTTTGGCACCCTGCTGTTACGGATCCCCTGGATCATGGAGGCATGGTTTCCAGAATCAGAGTAGATCTCACAACCTGAGGAAACAGCCCAGTTGCATTTTAAGTATAGAAAGCATTAACTGATTCCTAGCAGTGTTTTACTGAGCTCAGGAGATAAGGGTAGCATGTTCTTGAAAGTAATGCTCTTTATCAAAAGAGACAGTTACAGTCATGAAGTAAGAATAATATTTAAGATTTATTTTAGGTGTTCAAACTAACACAAATGAGAGCTTGAGCAAATAGTTCTCTAACTCTAACTTCTGAAGTGAGAGAGAGGTTCACCCCTCCAGGGGGAGGACACTAAACTCCTGCTGTCTCATTTTCAGATAGACTTTACATGCAAGAGCAGAAGACTCTGCTTCTCTAATTCCTCCAGCAGTTCCTAGCTCATAGATCTCAATCTCAGTAGGTTAATACTGTGATTTATGTTGAACATAACTTGAATACAGTATTAAAAACAGCACCTAACCATACTTTGCTGATGGATTAGGATGAACCCTCACTGTGGATAGCTATTTGCAAAACATACTCCCAACATCTTGGGGCAAGGCTGTGTTTTTGTAGTAACAGAGGTGCAGTTTGAGATCTCACCTGGCAGCATTTTAGCTAGAGTGAAGAGAGTGGAGTCATTGGCTACAAAGCAAGATGAGAACAACAGTGCTGCATCTTTCCCATGAAGGTCAGCTAGTTCTTTTTCCAAATCGACATGAAATTTACTTGTTCCTGATATGTTTCTTGTGCCTCCTGCTCCAGCACCATGTTGTTTCAGTGTTTCCCTAAAGAGAGCCCAAGAGAGGCATTAGCATTGCTGGATGACACAGAGAATAAAGGATCTTTGCTGAAAATATTCTAGTACATAATCAGGATTGTTCTAAAAAAGAATTGGCAGCAAAAAGCAGCTGCTGGGTGATTGAGCAACCTGCACAACTCAGGAATCCAGTCAGGTTAGAAAGCAGTGACCAAGTATAGCTGCAACATACCATCCAGTTTATCTGGTAACATTTGGGGGTTTCCAAGGAAGATCCAAGGAACAGAACCAGTGACCAATGCACATAGTGCAGCCCTGGATCTAGTCACTAAGTGACCTCACCCAGCCCCAGACATGAGTGTAATCTTAACTGCACACCAAGAATCACATCAGAAGCATCTTATGTACCACATTACAGAAGTCAATTCTTCAGGAGCCTTCCCACACAATACAGCTCAAAAATGCCTCTTAAGAACATGGCACTACTCACATAACTGCCCCACAGACACGAGGGTGCCTGCTCATGCCCAGGTAATCATTGCTGCACCAGACAGACACCTCCTTTTTGGTGATCAGGGAATCAGTGTAGTCATCAGCCATGGGGAAGATCTGCGCCTTCCGGTTCACGGTCTTGAACACTCGGTAGGTGTGATCTTTCTTCTTCTCATCTATCTTTTTCTCAAAGAACTGATCATACTGGAAGGTGGACACAGCTGAAATGAGACAGAGACTTGAGCACACAGGAAACAATCACAGCAGACCAGGCCTGTGGGGGTTTTGCCAGACATTCTTACATTTTGGCAAGTTATCCTGAAGCAGATGAGAGACACTTTCCGGTCTTTGCTTCAGCATAATATCCTTAAACTTCTTGAGCAAACCACTCTGCTCTTCTCCCTCAGTCTCAATCTTTCTCACTGTGGAAGTAGTTGGTATTTTAGCAAATTCTGTACCTGCATTGTAATAAATTCCAGTGAGTTTGTCTGGTTTAAAGCAAAGTGAAGTAAGTTGAATTCAGCAAAGCAAACATTTTAAGTTAAGCCAACACTTCAATCTTTAGGAAGGACATGCCCAAAACCACATGTTGATCCTGCTAGGATCAACTATTTTATTTGCTTATTAATTTGTATTGGATGACACAGAAGGATTAGCCTTGCTAATCAATCACAATACAACAGGCAATTTCCTTACAACATATTTGGTTCATCAAGACTCAGAGAGCCAGGCCATACAGCTACAGCATTTATCTGAAAGGATTGGTACACACCTAGCTGAAGCTGCTTCCTTTTTGTTCTGTTAACACAGGTTTATTTTGTAAAAATCTATGCCACAGAAGGCAAACAAAAAAATTAAGCCTCCTGAGACAAGCAGTAAGGCTTTACTGATACTGCTGAAAAGTTCCTTCCTTTGAAGGACAGCCCTTCCGCACTCCCACTGCAAGCCAGCCAACGCCCTTTAGTTCCATAAACTCAAGAAAACAACCCCAAAACCATTTGCTTGCTTTCCAGCCTGGATTTGTGCTGGTACTTGCCTGATGTCTCAACACTTTCCTCCATCTTTGGATATAAAACCTTTGTTTCAACCAGCACCCTGGCAAAGCTCTCTTCAGATCTAAGCATCTGCCTTGGGTGCGAGTGTAACAGCTTGACTCACACATCTAGAGCCAGCCAGCACATCAAAATACAGCTCACGGCATTCCCACATCAAAATCACCCAGGGAAAGCCTGCACAACGTCACAGGTATGTCATTAACACCTACATTTTCCAGCAGCTTTTCCCTGCAGTCTCCCATAATCCCAGCTGCATCATTTCAGTGGTGCCTGAAATGCACCACTGACCTGACATGCTCCAGAGCCAAGCCAGGCACCACAAGCTCTCGGGAGCAATCACTGCTTCAGTGCACAGAGAACATACCTTTCCTGTCGGCCTGCATTTCCTGCACATCCTCCTGCAGCTCCAGGCTGGCTTTGCAGAAAACACTGCTGTTCTTGTGATTCATCTGAGCTGCCAGGAAAGGGCATTTGGTAGCTGTACTCTGGCTAGCACTGGCAGGTGGGTGGCCAGCAGGAGGCTGGGTTCCATCGGTATTCTGCTGGGCCACCTCTTTGACGTTTTTGACCTCTAAGGTGGGGGCAGAGAAGGGAAAACACTTTAGTTTCATTATTTTAATACACTGACTAAGGCTTTTCAACCTACTACTTTTGCAATTAATTTGGCAGGATCCATTCAGAACTATTTAACTGAGCAGTCACATTTTATTTATACAAGCACAAAATCCCAGTAACACCCAAGGGGCATCCGATTTAAGATGTCAGATCTAGCACTGTACCCTTTGAGGGGTAAAAACATCTCTTTCACTTCCAATGGGAATATATAGGGAAAAGATGTAAGGAAAGGATTTAAGGAAAGACTGGACTTGGCACTAAGTGCTATGGTCTGGTTGACACGGTGGTGTTCAGTCATAGGTTGGACACGACCTCACAGGTCTCTTCTAACCTAATTGTAATTCTGAGCTTTTCTTTCGAGGAGTTTGGAGATTTTTCAGCCATGCAGCTTCCTCTGCTCCCTCAGCTCCTTCCCTGGGAAGAATTCCCCAAGGAATGTTCCTGGGTGGCGTGCAGGGCCACAGTACCGTGAGAAACAGCCGCTCCGACCCCAGGATCCCGGATCCCCACCCGGCCGGTCCCTGATTCATGCCCCAGACACAAATTTCGCTACCGCGGACATTTCAAGGATTAAGCAACCCCTGCCCCAGTGCTGCCTATTCCAGAAGTTTCCTCCGGTGCTATCGGATGTCTGTGTTATTTCTCTCCCCTCCGGCGGGCCCGTGTGTGACCCTGGCTCGCTCCCGGCCGTACTCACCGCGGCGGCCCGCGGGGCTCTCCTCCTCCGCCTGCTGCCCGCGGGCGGCGGACGTGGCGAGGGCGCGGGCGGCCGGCGGGGCCGCCTCCATCATGCGCGGGCAGTGCTGGGCGTACAGCAGCAGCGACGGCCCAGCCTTCTGCAGGAACGCCTGGGACACGCGGGCCAGGAACGGGCAGCGCCGAACCACCGCCTCCATCCTCTCAGCCGGACGGGACACCGGAGGTGACGGCAAAGTGACACCGGCGACGGGGAGGCGACACCGGGACGCGCTCCGCACTGCCGCCTTTATAGAGCCCGGGGCGCGGCGCAGGCGCGGTGGGGCTGCGCAGGCGCGGGGAGGGCCCGGGGGCGGATGCGGCCGGCTCTGGGTGCTGTGAGGGGCTGGAGGCGTTCTCGGGACATGGAGAGACCTGCGGGGCTTGCGAGGCGCTGGAGGTGTCCCAGTGATGTGGAGGGACCCCCGGGCTGGAGTGGGTCTGGGCTCTGTGGAGAGTAGAGGCGCTGTGAGGGTGTGGCGGAGGCTGAGGCTCCCGCAGCGCTGTGAGGGCAAGGAGGAGGCTTGGGCAGCAGCCGGGGGTCTGTGAGGGGATGGGGGCAGCCGGCCCTGAGCGGGGCTGTGTGGGCATGGTCTGTACGGGAAGTGCTGCTGCCGGTGTCCCCTGAGCCCCAGGCTGTGCAGTGCTTGTTTCCCAGAAGTTCGGCGTCTCTTGCCCTCAGGACAGGAGGTAGGGGGTCCCCCAGCACGCCTGTTCCTGGGAAAAGGCAAGCTCTGAGTCAGCTGCGTGGGGGAAATCCAGCGCTGCCCAGACGCGTCTCGGTATTTTGTTCCTAAATGCGCCTCCGACTCCCTGCAGAGCCCATGCCCAGGCCCTCAGGTGGTGGTGGTGGTGGGATCCTAAACCCCTCTCACTTCTCCTACAGCTGGTGTGAATCTAGCAGCTTCTCTGTCGGTGATGCTCAGACTTCCACCACTCCTTTTCTGCCAGGTTTTGAAGGAAAGAACGACAGCAACAAGTAAAATCGAACCCTTCATCCTCTGGTTTGCAGTAGACATTAAAGTTTATTTGCTTAAGAGTATTTGGGGAGGGTGATAGTGAATGGAGTTCTCCTTATGTGTCTGGCCATTCAAACCACAGTAGTGCTACTTGCTGTAAGCACTGGCTGCTGAAGTGTGGAAAGAATGGAGAAGGAGAAATGACGATGCTTTTTTCCCCCCCTCATCTTGTGAAACAATTTCACAGAAGACGGGATTTGGGTTGAGAGCCAAGAGCCGTCTTGAGTGCTTTGGGGCAGGAGTGAGTTTTGTAACAAGTGGGGAGTTTGAAGGAGAGCTTTCTTAAAGGTCACTCTCACTTGACTCTTGCCTTGCATGAAGTCACATTATGTAGTTACTAGAAGGTGCTCATGTAGAATGATTAGAGAAATACAAAGCCTGTGTAGGACTGTGGCTGCTGGTCACAAGTTTGGCTTTTGTGCCAAAAAAAGCCTCTAAAAAAGTGTTGTTTAGTATTTAGATATTGCAAATGAATCTTTAGACAACTCCTTTGTCGGAGAGCAGGGTATTTGCCTGACCCTCCTTTGTTCACCACTGACTGGCTTTGAGGATGCTGGCTGCAGTATGTGAACTTTGGGATCTGAGTAAGTCGGTCAGGAGGAAAACCTTATAGTCAAATGTCAGACTTGCTATCAGCTCCAGCATGTTACTAAGCTCTGAGGTAGGAAATGGGACAGAGTTCCACCCTCATGTGCTACTTACAAAGCCCTGAAAAAGTTAGCTGGATCTTTAAAGGCAGGGCGTGGGATTTGGGTTTTAGTAGGGCTTTAGGAGGTGTGTTTTAAGCACAGTTTGCTTCTTGCTTATTAGAAATTTAAGACAGCATTATTTAAGAAGTCTCCATGCTCAGATCTTATTGTTTGTCAGTGTAATGCATCTTTGGCATGGTTAAACCAGATATATGCTAGTTATAATTTGTTCTGTAGATGAATGATTAAAGTAGGGCAGCGGTATTTGACCTCAGCCTCCGTAGCAGTTATGATAGTGGGATTCCTGGTTATTTGGTAATACCAGGAGAGTGTTTCAAATTATTCGTAGAGTTGCTCATGAAGAATTTGTTCTCCCTCCCCGCCAAGTGGGTTTTGGCTAGTGTTACATACCTCAAGTATTTTACAAAATAGTAGTTAATTAGTACTTGAAGTTTAGAGACACCTGATCTGTTTTTCGGATTACTGCTGTCCCCATTCCCTGGAACATCAACATCCATACCCTGAAGCTTTGTATCATATCAGTTATTCTAAAAACTGAGGGAACATCACAGCATTCTCCTGACAATTGTCCTTGGAGCAGAGTTAATGTGTCTGGACCTAAGGGATCACTCCTGTGCGCCTGGGGTTAATTGCAGTTTTAGCAACAGAAAGCAAGTCCCAAATGCTTGGTTTATAGTATGTTGAGAGTATTTTTCTTTCTTTTCCTATTTTTCCCTTATTAATTGTCCATGATACTTAGCTCAGAGGGAATGTGTTTTTTGTTGTAAGAGTCACCAGAGAAAGGTGTTGTGCAAATGAGCACAAATCTGCTGCAAGAGGCTGCAGAGCTTGTCTGCCTGGACACCTGCCACAGCAGGTTAGATCCCTCAAAAATCTGATAATCCTTCTTTATCCTGGTAATCTGAACAGCAGCATCTTGCCATTTTGTAGGGCTGAGGGATGAAGTACATTAGTCTGCTTGGTTGCTGGAACTGAGAGACTTGTGGGTTTGTATTCAGAAATGCATGTGAAGCCTGAAGAGCATCTGCTTTTTACACAAACACCATTCAAGGCTGGCAGCTGAGACATGGCGACCTTGGCTATGATATGGAGATCTCCAACTGGAGCAGAATTCTTGGCTTTCCTGTCAGATTCCCCTCCAATCTGTGCTGTTAATCAAACAGTGCAATAGCACTTCTTTTAGAGCTTGATTTTGGTGAATTTATTTAACCTTGTACGTGACAGGAATTGCGCAGAGCTACGAAATGACATTAACTTGACCCTCATCTGAGAGGGCTGCTGAAGGAACATGTCCTTGTCAGTGCACGGATCTGGCTGGGAGCTCTGGGAGCAACAGAGCAGGAAAAAGTTGGGAAAAGGGTGTCTTGTCAACTGCTCTGCCTGTGTTCTCCCTTTGGAAATACTGCCAGAGCTTACGTGTTGAAGGTGAAGTAAATACTAATAAAGCTGCTGTTAATTAAAATTTCTTAGGGCTTCAGTGGATTAATTAAACAGTGTTTAAGGATGTTAATTGTGGCAACGTATTACTGCCATCCTACAGGGCTCAGGAGAAGCTGGCATGAGGTGCCATACAAATGCTGTTTGCTACGCTGCAGAAGGAGGACAGTCTGCAACAGGGCCAGTGGCAGCCCAGGAGAGAACAGGGAGTCCATCCTGAGAGAGAAAAGGTAGCTTTTGACTGTCTGGAGTGAGGCAGCAGGTATGGTGGGCAGAGGAGAAGGAATGGCTGTTTGGGAATGTGGAAAGGGCCGAGTAATGTGTAGCAAAGAAGGAAAAGAGTTTAAGCAGAGGGGATAGCACTAGTATGAGAAAAAGCTTGCTCAGCTGGCCCTGACAAAGTTTAGGTCAGAAGGTGGGTAGTTCTTGCTGTACCTGTGTTTGGAGCAGCCTTTGGAGCTGGTCCCTGAGACAAGATGGATTCAGCAGAGGAAACTCAATCTGCCTGAAAGGCCCATGTGCTGCAGTGGCAGGGGAAGAGAAGGGAAGGAGGACTCTCAGCTATCCTGACAGTCTCTGCTGATTTTAGTTTTCTAAAGTCTATTCTGTTCTGATGATTTGTCAATTTCTTAGCTAAATAAAGGTTAAGGGGAAAAAAAGGTTAAATTCCAGCAGTTTGGGAGGTGGGTGAGAAGCCACAGAAAATGCTTCCCAAATAGAAATTGGAATGCAGAAAAAATCCCCTGCCCCAAGATCAAGTTGATGTCTGCAGATGTCTATGAAGACTTGCTGGTGAAGATGGTCTCTTTCCATATTACTGGTTTACCATGTAGGTTCAGGTGTAAGTTACCTTGAACACTTCCCTCTCATCCCCTCTTGAGCATGTTTTGCCCAATATTCCAGGAAACAGAACTTGATTCAAAGGTTTGTAGCAGTCATCTGCCCTTGCATTTGTCCACAGGTAGCTCCTTTCATAGCATTTTCATGAATTTTATGCTTTGAAGAGAGCATTTAGATACTTAGCAGAAAAGCAAGGGTCAGAGCCCCTCTGCATTCAGCCTGTTCAAGTGAAAGCCCATAACTGCACCATAATTAGCAATATCTAATCCCTTTAGCCCACTTCTGAAGTCAGGGTTGTGCATATTCCTAATTTTTTCCCATCCAGTCAGTGTCAGAGAGGGCAAGATAGAAAAACAATTCTCCCTCTCCGCACACAAACCCCTGTCTATATTGAGACCTGAATTTTCCAAGGGAGTGGGTGTGATCCTGACATCTGGATTTAATCCAGACTCAAATTCCAGGCTTAGATCTGAGAACTTCCACCTCCGGTCCTGAGACCAGCAGTTCTTAGAGAGGATTTAGTTTATTTACCTTTTAAGGCAAAATTGGAGAGTTGCGATAGCAGCTGCATGGTGACAGTTCTTCCCAAGTTGAATATCTTTAACACATTTTCCTGATTTGGAGCCAGTGTCTTCTTTCCATGACAGAACAGGAAATCTCCTTTCTTTCTAGGACCCTCTAAGCAGCAGAGAATTTGACCAAGCTGGAGGAGCTGCTGCATGCTGAGGCTTGTGTTGCAGAGTGGTTGAGCAGCATCTGTTTCACCAACATGGGCCAGGCAAGACACATACTCTGTGTCGTACAAACAAGTGTGAGTTGTTCCCTCCTGCAGTGGATATCTTTTAAAATTCATGGACTGCTGATGGGCCCTCACAAGGCTCTTGGGTCAGGACACTTTTCTTCTCTGCCAGGCCTCAGGAGCTGCCCATTGACGTGGAGGAGTTTGGCTTCCTGGCAAAGTCCTATCACTGGGGCATTAGTCAGGCTCCATCAGGACAGCAGAAGCTGTTGCCACCCTCATACAAGGTACCTTGCTGTCTCATTGGAAGGGTACCACCCCACACTGCTGCTGCAGTCTGCAGCCCAGCTCATTAACACATCTACCAGTGGCTTATCTTAAGTCCAGAACATCTCCCTGACACCTCTCCAGTTGCTTGAGATGTGGAAACTCACACAATAGTCTTTTTTTTTTTCTTGCATCCTTGAGTTTGTCTTGCTTTGTGCATCACATGGCAGGAAATGATACACTAATCCTTCCAGCTACTGTGAGCTTTGCTGCACTTGCCATGACTTGCCTCCACACTCTCATTTCCTCCTCTCTCACACAGTTTTCCTCCTTCTCTTAGAAAGAACCAGTAGACCCCAAACAGTATGTTTTTAGTTATGGTTATTGAAGATATTCAGCCTGTCATTTTTCTTGCATATCTCAGCCCTCCTTTCTCCTCATTAGGTACTCAGGCAGAGACAGCACCTTCTACGCCCAGTATAAGAGCTTGAAGTCTACACAACAGAGAAGAAAAATAGCTTCAAAAGTGTGCATCTGAGTACTTCCTGTATGGAAGGTGTGAGAGTGACTTGGCTCTGTAGTCAGGGCTCTCTACAGCAGTCTGGAACTGGGGTTTCCATAAAGGATTTAAGTAGGTCGTCTGCTTCTCTCTATATGGGAAGGACAGCTGTCAGAGGAGAGAAATGTGTGTCTCCTCTTTGTCTGAATTTATATGCTTTACGCTTGGAAGACACTGAGGTCATGCTTACGTAGTAAAGCAGCTTTGCTACGCCAGATATCTCTAGTGAGAGCCTCTAGTGCTGTTCATATCTATGCTGCTGTGGGCTTTGGCATGAAGGTCAAAGTCAAAGCAGAGGGGGGATTGTGCAAGTCCTTGAAAACAAGAAATCAACCCAGAGCAGTGAAAAATGCTGTGCTGGAGCCTATAGGCTATCTCCCTTAAATCAGTGTCAATGTTAGCTTTCTGTCGAGCAGAAGATTGCTAGAAATCAAGGAGCATACTTTGTTCTCTCTCTCTTGTCCTCTAAAAATGTGCTGGTTTTGGCTGGGGTAGAGTTAGTTTTCTTCATAGCAGCTTGTATAGACTGTGCTTTGGATTTTTGATAAAACCAATCATGACAACAGAGGGATGTTTTAGTCATTGCTGAACAATGCTTGTACAGTGTTAAGGGCTTACCTGTTTCTTACACTGCCCTGCCAGCAGGTAGGCTGGAGGTGCACAAGAAGTTGGGTGGGGACAACCCCAACTGAGCAAAGGGATGTTCCACACCATCAACATCAAACTCAGCAGTTGAACTGGGAGGGTGGAGGTTGGCTGGGGCTGTCGTAGCTCAGGGACTGGCAGGACATCAGTCAGTTGGTGGTAAGCAATTGTTTTCTTTTGCATCACTTGTTTTCTTTCTGTTGTTTTTGTCCTCTTTTTAGTTATTGAACTGGCTTTATCCCAACGCACAAGTTTTTACACTTTCACCCTTCTGATTATCTCCCCCATCCGTCAGGGAGGGAGGACTGAGTAACGGCTGTGTGGGGATTTGGTGACTGCTGTGGTTAAATCATGACCAAAAATCATCTCTCTAACTTGTCTTCCTGACCCATGGGCCTGCCATGGACACCTGTGAAGGCAGTAGCATATTAAAAGTTCCCTCACTTCTTCCCAGTCACTGCAGACTCAGTTTGACACAGTAAGTTAAATCCTTTGTATAAATTGATGTAGTTTTATTTGTCAAAATAAAGATTCCTTGACTAGGCAGTTTTTAATCACTTTTTCTGCAGCCTGTACATGCTGCCTTTCTGTTCTCAGGTGTAGCAATACAAGTAAGATTGCCTTTTCAGCCTGGGAACAGGGATAAAGGTACCCAGTGAAGTCCTAATTGTCGCAGTACACCTACTAGTAAGGCTCGTTGTTGTGGTTTGTTCTTCTTTTGTGCATCTGGTAATGTAATTTCTTCTGCAAAGATCAGTAATTCAGTGAAGCTAGGAGTAGCATTTCAGAATGAAATACCTGTAGCTGACATGAGAAGGTGGGGGAAAATCCTGCTCCTGACTAGAGCCAAGCTGGGCGTTTCCATGTAGGTGTCATCCCATGAATGAGTACCCAGTGAGGCAACAGACTTCTGTTACCTGGCTGTCTTTTCTCCTTATCCAGCTATTCCATAGCATTAGATATTGCTGGTTGTGAAATAGTTTTAAGATTTATCTTGGAGAAAGCAAGCAATAAACAGAGGAAAGTGCAAAGCAGTTTTGATCTTTCGTTGTTTCCATCAATGATCAGGGACATTTTCTAATTTTGAAATTATTTGTTATAGTTAATATTAGGTGCTATAGTTGTAGAGTCAGAATTAGCTCATTGAAGGAAATAATCCAAAGGGTTGAGAGGAAGGGACCAAGAGGTAGAGCAGAAAGATGCCTCACATTTAAGTAGAAATGTTCAAGACATGAAAATAGTATGAAAGTGTGTGGTAACAGGGTATAAAACCTCACAGAGCCAAACCCTATCCTGTGTGTGGAAGAGTCTGTGTAACACCATAGCCTGTGTGCACACCAGGAAGCTGGAAGGATGAGCTTACAGCCTTCTTGGGGACCAACTCCCAATGCTTCCACCTCCTGGTGTGCATTCTGCCCATGGGGTTTGCTGTGCTGTTTTGCAATAGCTCTTGTTGCTTAACCTGTGAGGTGCAAGACATACTCCTTGTGCCCTGAAGATTACAGATAAAGTTTGAGGGTGGTGATAAGGTATTAAAATGAGAAGAGTGTCAGCTATAGGGAAGAAGGGGCTTTGTGCTGAAATATTAAGGGAGGAAATTAGCACATCATATCTCCAAATCTGAACTTGAAAGCTGCAGATCAGAGAAACTCTGATGTATTGAGATCACTGGAGTACACAAGGCTTCCATTCCTTGTTTGCTTTTGCAGTGAACTCTCCTGAAAGCTGGCAAGTGCTCTGTGTGCACTGTCTTACAAACAGCCTCAGTCATGCAAAGCTCTGGGCTCTACTTCCAAGGCTCCCAGGCCGCTCTGCCTGCCAAGCAGCACAGGCGGTACCAGGAGGAGGGTGAGTGAGGATGCCAGGACAGCTGGACTGGGACGTTTCTTGGGGTACTGTGACCCTGCTGGCAGCCTTGTCTGCATTGGTTTATTTGACCTGATGGTTCTGCAGCTGCTTTGAACATCATTCCAGCTGAGATCTATGGGACTAGAGGACTCAAAGGAGTGAGCTGTTTCTGGCTTTGTGTGCTGAGCAAACCTACTTGTATTGTGTTGGCTTGGGGTGGTGGTAATGATGGGAAAATACGTTGCTCTTGTGCTTCCAGGAGATGTGGTAAAGAACTCAGAGCCTCTAACGTCTTTTCTGGAATCTCTCAGCTTAACTGGGGGAGTTGCATGTGTTCTCTCTTGGAAATGTATCTTGTCTCAGCCCTGGGCAAAGAAGATCAAAACTGATTCTAGGGAATGTCCTAGAAGGAGATAGAAGTGCAAACATTACATAACAAAAAGGTAGAGCGGGATTAGCTGTGACATTTAGATGAGACATTTAGATGAAATGGCAAAAATGCAGAACCATAAGGTCATTGTTTTTACTTCTGTGCCTGGTTTCTCATGTCACACTGACTGTAAGCGCAAGCCAAGGGAGAGTGGAGAGTTATTGCTGGCTTAGTACTAGTGATGGATTATGTGATTGACCTGCGTGCTGTGGTTTTATAGGGAGCTTGGCCAGTCTTCTGGAGCTTTTATATACCTTACATAATCTAGTCTCTTCAGACTTTTAGCCCAAAAATTCCTGCGGCCATCTCACAAGATTTTACAAAAACTGGGGTGTAGCTGTGATGATTTAGTTTTTTACTTCCTTTATTTTTAAGACCTCTAGTCTTGAAAAGTATCTGCTTCAAAGTTTATCTTGAAAAGCAATTCAGAATTCATGCTCTCAAAAAGATGCATCATGTTTTCACTGTGAAATTTGACAATGCATTAATTAACACAAAATAAAAATAATTCCATGTTACTCCAGGTGACCTGTCATGAGACATCCCCTCTAGGCACTGGTAAGAATCATTGACCACATAGGGAGGAAGTACTCAGCCCTGTGAGAGTGAGGTGTGGTGGCTTTGTGTGGAGAAGGAACTTGGGGCAAAGGGTAACTGGTTATCCAAGCCATCAGTAGCACCAGCAAACTTTCAAATTAGCTCCAGTGCACAAGGCTCTTGCTGGCAGTGGATGAACTGTTTCCCCAAAAGCCCTTATGGCAGTTTTGTATTTCTATTCTTTGGCACTCTGAAGTCTGCAAATACAGCACAGATGATTTATTATTGTGGTGTTTAACAAGGAGAGGGGTGGCTGGGTTGCTTTGCAATGTTTTTCCACATTTCATTCACTACTTAAAGGTTAATCCCTCTGCTTCTGGTGGAGTGTGCTGAGCAATCTCTGTGTCCACGTGGGTGTGAGGTAGGTTTTTTTGCCAAACTGAATTTTGTGGGGCAACAATGTCTTGGAAGAAATAATTTTGGGGAGAGATGCCAGGCTGGGCAATGCACACTTAGTAGGCCAGGCTCTGATATGGGGTAGATGTTCATCCTCTCCAACCTGCAGCAGGAATGAGCCGCTGTAGTGGAGGGTGGGGTGCCTGAGAAGTGGACAGTCCTCCTTTCAGCCACAAAACAGGACCTAACAATGCTAATGTGGGAAGACAGGCAAACCCTCCAGATCCTTGTGCTCTCTAGTGCTTAAATCCAGAAAGATCTTCAGGGCTTGCATAACACCTGGCCTTGCACTTTGGTTGGAGGAGGGAGGGAGGAGGGAGAGAGGAGGCTGCTGCTTGGCACAGCAAACAGCTGTGGCATTCTTTGGGGGATGAGTGATGGGGGCAACCTCTGAGCTCATTTGTGAGCCTTTGAGGCCATAGACTGCTCTGTGAGGCCTGTGCTCTCTGTCTTGGAAAGGTGCTAATCTTTCCTGTGTTTATTTCATCTTCATTCCCAAAACTGCCTGCCTCTTCCACAGTAAAATATAAAGTAAATATAAAGTAAAAACCCTGTCAGGATTATTTACTGTGAAGAACAATGAGATTTTGAGCAAGTAATTGAAATTTAAAGCTCTAATTACAAGAACAAATAAACTAGAAATGCTTGCTAAGCTCATGTTTTAATTGAATGAAGGGATTTCAGTGCATGCTTTCCAAAGTCCTTGCACTGTCTCTTGGGTTTGGTAGCCACTGACCCAGTTTTCATGGAGTGACCTCACAGTAGTGCAGTTCCTCACCCAGCCCCGCTTGGATGAGGAAGAACAGTGCATGTCTATGGTGATGGTGCATATACTGTGAATTTGATTGCTCTCTTTTTCTAATTTTCCTTGGGTAAAAATACTGTTTTATGTTTACTTGGCAGCTTTTCTCCTTTCTACTTGTCCTGGTTTAATTGTGTCTGTTCCCTGGTGTGCTGTCAGTTGTGCATGTTGGGGAATACAGTGCCTTTGGGGGTGGTAGTGAGCACAAGTGACACCTTAATAAGGGTCCCCGGAGACGTGGCTTTAGTACTAAGCTGCCCCCATCTCCCAACAGTTGCCAGTTTAGGGCTTATTAGTCACCCATCTCTCCTTTGAAACAACTATATTTAATGGTCCTTCTCTGTGCTGAGTTCTCAGAAGCCCTGTTAGGTTTTGCTGTCTTTGCTGACAGTGGCTGCTTTTTAATTGCTCAGGTAGCAAAAGCAGGGCTTGAAAACTCAATCAGCATTATCTTGGCTTATCTCCCTGTCACCAGTGGATTTAAGCAGATCAAGACATTCATATGGATCATGTATAGAAGCAAAACACAGCCACCTGTAGGGGCCAAGGCAGATGACATTTACCTAGACTGCTCTCCCAAGTGCCAGCTGTCCATGCCCTGGCCCTCAGTCTCTGCCTCCCTGCTGGCAGATGGGCTCTCCACTATCCTGGTCAGGGCCAGGTCTTCCTGCCAAATGAACAATCTATCTTTGCCAGCATGTGACTTCTCCTAGTGTCAGCTGCAGTGTCAGGCCCTTTTCTCCACTGGCCTTGATGCCCCTTTGCAGCACCGAGGGCTGAGCCTGCCTCTGTGCAAGCTGAGGTAGCACCAGTGGAGAAGCTGGTATCTCTTAGCTTCTTCCAGGGGAGCTGTGGGAAGAAGTGACTTGGGGTACCACATCCCACCCAGCACCAGGACATGTTGGGGAGAAGAGCAGGGCTGCAGGTAAAGCACAGCCCAGGGAGCCAGAGTTCAGCTGTCCATCAGGATTTGGTACAGCTCCTCTGCTGGAGCCTCATGTCTGCCTGCCCTGGTCTGTTTTCAATCTCATCTCTTTCCTGTGTCATGGATTTTGTCAGTGTGGTTTGGGCAGGGACTTGTGAACAGGCTCTGGGCTGCTGTTGCTTCCTCAGGGGAGATGGGGAGAGCTTGGTGTGTCTGCTGGCTGAAAGCTTGGCAGAGAGCAGGCTGGGCAAAGCAGCTGCTGCTTGGCTGGGGTCTGGCATTGCCCCTGTACTGCTTTTGTGCTTAATGAGCCACCTTATCTGTCATGTTCCCCATGGCAGATGGGGTCTCTTCAGGATTAATTAAGGATCATAACTGTGACCTAGTTACCACACTTGCACTATTGTCACTGGAGTTCTCTGAGCAATCAGGCTGCTTGAGAGAGCTTCTTACCCTTGCCTGCTCTGGTTACTCGCTCTGCATGTCCTTCTGAGATTGACTCTTGAGCCCCAGGCAGGATCCCATTACATTAATTTCTCTAATAGATCCCTGCTTTACCTGTGGGTAGGTAACTCACTTCTTCCTGCTTGCAGTGCTGCAGTCAGCTTGGGGATTGGATACGCTGGCATACACCTTTCACAGGGTTGTCTCCTGTTTGGGAGCAGTGGGGGGACAGATCAGCTGTGAGATTAGGGAGGATGGTGCTGGAGACAACAGTCCAGTTCCATGCTGCCATACCTTAAATCATATGGATACTGAAAGGTTGTCCTAGAGCCTCTCTTCTCTTGGCTACTCAAATCTTTCTCATTTCTAGTTTGTGCTTTATTGTAGCAAATCTTTAGGGATGGTCCCCATGCAGAAGCAGCAATGATGATTAGAGTTTGAGGAGTAAATTGAGTTCAAGCTCTTCTAATGCTGATTTTCACCTGTCACATTTTCAGGAAGAGCACTGTTCCAGCTGGCGACGTCTCAGTCCTGTATTCCTGTGGTCTGCAGACCTGCTACAACCTAATCCTTCCTTCATCTGGGGAGGGGTTTGCACCACAGGGATCTTCTTGCCCTCTTTTTCCCACCCCTTGCCACTCATTTGGTGGGGGCTTTCCTTGCCCACAGGATTGAGTCCCACACAGCCAGACTGTTGCATGAGCTCCCAGCCTCGTGCACAGCGACTGCACATGGCCAGTGTACTGTACACGTGAGGAAGGTTTGTGTTCCTGAAGCTCCTCTCAGACCCCCCATGGAGCTTTAACCAGCCTGATGTTCTGTTTGGGGTCTGAGCATATCCCCAGTGGGATCCCAGCAGCTCCTGCTGATTTTGGAGAGGAGCGTGAAGGAGGCTGTTGAGTGGGACCCCTGGGAAGCAGCACTTCACTTTGTCCTCAGAAGCCCCCATGAAGCGGGAGCTGCCTGCCTTTTCTCCTCTGCCTCAAAAAACATCTCTCGTGTTCCAGTGACCTGCTTATTATGTAGGTCAGCATCAACTGGAAAAGAAAAACAATTTCAAAAGTAGGAGAAATCTAGCAGGGATCCTGCATGGAGCAGTTCTTTCTGCAAAAGCAAGGAAAATTTTCCTGGGGGAGGTGGCAGGCAGCATGGCCTGTTCTTCTACCCACCTCGGGCAGAGTTGGAGAGAGGAAGCTCTGCAGCTGTAGGGATATGTACTACCCTGAAAGCAAGCACAGTGTGCCCTGTGATGGGGGAACAGTACATTAGGGTAAGCAATAGGAACTTGACTTGAGTGGTCCAGGGTTCTTTGCCCTTTATCAACGTCTTTTGGGCTTGGTTTTGGTAAAGAGGAGGTGGTTTGTGCTGGTCTTTGCCTTGGTCATGTGTCTGCACAGCAGACTAGTGCCGTGTTCCTGGAGGAGCAGTCCCTGCTGGGAGACAGCTGTCCTGCCAGGGTGAAAAGGGGACACAGAACAAGCAAATGCCTTTGCATGCCAAAAGTAAAACTGGGACCTGAACCAAAATTCATCTCAGTGTTGTGCCAGTGCCATTACCCTGGGGCTGCTCCACTATGCTTGTAGCAGAGCTGACACCTTGTGATACCCAGTGAGAAAAGAGAAAGCCCTTAGCATAAACTCATGACTGTAACATAAGCAAGGGACAAGTTGCTCTGTGCACAAGAGGTTTGGTGAAGTCCATCTTCACTGGTACTTTCCTCTGATGCAGTAAATTTTGATATCTTTCACTGTCCTCACTTCTCTCCCAAATCGCCTAAGAAATACTAGCTTGGTGAGAGACACCCTGTGCCCTGGCTAATTCTCACTTGAGAAAGTATGTGTGTGTGCTTGCTGGCCAGCCAGCAGGCAGGTAGAGAGCTGCAGCTCTGTCTTGGCAGGAGCAGGAATGTAACTTTCCTCTCTGCCTGTTCACTAAGGAATTTCTCTTTCCTTTCAAAATGTCTAGAAACACCATGTTTTTGAGAGAGCCAGCCTTGACAGGAGAAGCTAAAATCACTCAAAGGCTTCACTGGTAATCAAGGTGAGGCAGAAAAATCTCATAATTTTAAAAAGAGATTTCAGTATGCTGCATTTTTGGTGATGAAAAGGTGTATGGGGAAGTGGGTTGTGCAGTGAGAAGACTGCTCTGCCTGCATTTGCCTTGCTGTTTGCTGGGTCCCCTCCTATTCACCCAGTCTAAAGCTGAGTGTTTGAAGCCTCTCCAGTTGCAGGAGGCTCCTGGTACTGACTCTTATGCTTGAAGGTGCACTGACCTTTTCCCAGATCTTGCAGAGCTGCTCACTCCGTTTCAGATGTAGCCTCCTGCAGCCTTTGCTCCGTTTTTTAAACCAGCATCTGCTTTGCTGTCTTGATAAAACATATCTGTCTGTGACTGGACTGTCCTTCCTCTTCAGTGTCTTGATCTTGGTGGTTTCTATTTAATATTTGACGACCTCTCTGCAGATCCCAGATCTCCCAATGTCTAACCCGTGGGCAGGCAGTCCTTGTCTCATCACGCCACAGTAGTCTGGAGAGGTCACTGCAGGGAGCAATGCAGTAATGAAATTGTGCACAGAGAGACATTTTTTCACCTGCAGTGAAAGGACATCTCCCATGCTTTGTGCACTCACATGGAGCAGAGCGTTAAGGAAGCAGGCAGCAGGCATGTGTCTTAGCTGGAGGCACTGCCATGTGATCTGCCAGTGTACTGCACACAGCTTGGAAGTCTTAGTCAAGATGTAGGATTAGGGTACATTTGTAGCACAAGATTTTCTGAGTTAGCAGGGGATGGGTGCCCTGAGGCTGGGATTGTCACACTGGCTTGGTGGGTCCTTGCACAATGAGGCTGCTGTGTGCTGGAGACAGCAGAGTGCTGGAGCTGTCATGTACTTGTGGTGAGAGTGTTGAGGATGGCTTGTTATCTGTGCTTGGAGGAAGGGTTTGATTAGAAACTGTCTCATAAATGTGTGGTTATTGAATGAGTTGCTCCTTTAGTATGCATGAGCCATCTCCACATACATGACAAGTGCATCTGTCCTGGGCAGGCAGCTGCTCTAAAGGAAAGCAGATGAGCTTTCGTCATTACAAGCTTTTCCTCATCAAGTTTTTCTAAATTGCTCCCTGCATGGAGCAATTCTACAACAATATTAAACACAGCAGCAGGGGTGAGTCAAGCAGATCTTGTCAAGTCTGCCCTATTTTTTCTCTTTTTGGTTTTATTATAAATTGAATTCACTGTGCCACAGGGAACAGTGCTGTTCTCAGCATGATTGGTGGCAACAAATAGCCACCCAGGAGTAATATGTATTGTGTGGTATCTGGGGAGAACCTCCTGTTCCCAACATCTCCAGCCTATCTGGGGCTTGTTGCCATGAAATTGTAGAACTTAACTAAAGGATGATTGGGCTGTGAGAAAATGCTTTTAGCTGCTGGTTAACTGAGTGTACTTGTGTGTGTCTCATTGTTTTCAGAAGTTGGTGGGGCCATAAATTTAGCAAGATGGAGTGTCCAAGTCACTAAATGTGAAGCAAGGCTACATTGGGAAGAAATGGAAATTATGGAAAATGGAAAAAAAAAATGGCAAGCAAGGCAACCTGGTGTTGTAATGAAGAGTGATGCTTTCCTTAGAGAATTTTGGGTGTTACTGTCCAGACATAAACCAGTTCTGAGGTGCTGGAGGCCAGGTCAGGACATGTGCAGACAGTCTGGGGCTCTTGCACCTCTTTGGGAAGTGTCTGGTGTTGGTCTGGGTGAGGTGGCCCTTGGACTTGACCCCTTGACATGGAAGCCTTGTCAGCACTCTGCCTGGCCTGGGGCTCCGCACAGCTTTCTGTTGCAAGAGCACATCTCCCATTTGCTCAACTTTGCTTTGCTAATATCAAGATAAGTCTTGATATTGTTCAATGTAGGTTTTTGCCCAAATCATGAAGAACAGTTCAACGGTTACCGTAGCGTCAGATGTTGTCAAATTTATGGGCAGTGGGTGAGCTATTCTGGAACATAGAGGGTCTTTGAACTAAACACCAGCCTGAGCCTTGAATAATGATTTGGGCTGCTAGCAAGTAGTTATCCCAACAGTTATTTTTTCTTGCAAGCTTCAGTTGTACTATGAATGAAACAACTTTTAATTTGAATTAATCTCAAAGTAAAGGATGCTTGAAGAAATAAACCACCTTGACTGTTTGTGTTGCAGTGAGCTCTCTGCAACCTGGGGTTGCTCTTTCCTGCACACCCCCAACCTGCCAGTGCTCAAGTCTTGTCTTCCACCTCTGGGGTGGTGCAGTGGCCCCAGCACAGACCTGGCCTGCCTGGGGCAGGAGTGAGTGAGTAGCAAAGCTGGGCCCTGCTGAGCAAGAGAGGAAGGACTTGGAGATGATTGTGCACCTCTGGATGCAGGTTGAGAGAGGTAAGGAGGCAGGATGAGGTTGCTGGAACCTCAATGCAGTGGTCTTAGCATGTCTCTGCTCTTTCTGCAGCCTGCAAAGCAGGCCCTTGCAGCCTCTGTCTGTCCCTGCACAGCCTTGCCCAGACACTGCTGGTACAGCAGGCAGGACACCCACCCTAGGAGGTGACAATTACAACCAGACAAAGCCTTAAGGATCACAGCCTCCAAGTAAGCCTCTGACATCTGTGGTTGCTTAGCCCAGTGGAGTGGGACCATGCAGGGAACTGGTTTCACAGCTCTCTTGTGCTGGGTGAGATCGTGCTGGGGGGCCAAGAAAATAGCCCAGTGTCCCAGCATGAATCAGCCATCCATTTATGTACAGCCACAGCTTCTCCAGCAGTACCAGGCAGTCCTGCACGGTGATGAGCTGCAAGGATAAAGGACTGACTCTCCTCTTGTGAGAGGGGAGTTTATGCCAGGCAGTTGTGGCTGGCTACTGTTGGTGATAGGAAAAGGAGACTTGGACTGAAGAAGCTCTTCATACCCTGTGCTCTGGGTATTCAGGGCTGAAGATCTAGTCACTAGGTCATGACTATTCAAGTGCTTTGGTTTAGAGGTTCAGGCTACATCTCTAAGAATTGAGGAGACAACCCTACAAACAAGGATTTTCTGATTTGGTGCCTTTTTAGATTTGGTTTTGCAATTCTCTTGTGTTTTAAAGGATTTTTGCTAGGCTGTGATATGATTTGCTATTGGCTTCCTTTTCCATTTGTTTCAAGCTGAACTCCATGAGGGCACACAGTTGTGCTGTGGTTGTGCTGACTGCCTGCCAGAAGCTTTGAACATGGTGGCCATGCTTCAGTTCACTGAAAAGCTCGAAGAACAGTAAACCTTTTAAAGCTTCCTAAGGGATCTCTGAAACCACAAAACCTAAAGGATAAGGTCTCTAAAGCAGCCCAATTGCAAGGTCTCTGAAGGATAGAGACCTTGCAATTCTCTGACCAAGAAACAGGCTGTAACAGACTTGAACCATAGTAGCCATGAGGAAAAAAGCCAAACCAGAAACTAATTATCCAAGTACTAAATCCATGAGGGGCCTGGTTTCCTTAGGTCTGCTGTTGATGGAGCTCTTTGCATGGCAGAGGAAACAAAGTAGAAACTAAATGAGCGGGGAAAAAAATTCTGGATTGCCTGCAGCTATTTGCCAGTAGTGTAAGGCAGAAAAAAGGTTAAACATTAATTTCTGTCTATCTCTTCTGGACTTTTTTCCACTTGCCCAGTGCTAATTCAGTGTAGCAATCTGGAGGGTGGATGGCACATGCAGTGCTGGGGGAAGAGGTGTTTTTAGATAAGGATACAGCATTAATGTCCACCTTTGGGGGATATTCTGCCAGACCAGGGCTGCTGTTGCCAGTTAGGCCAAATGTCACTGAGCTGCTGGAGCAGGGGTTTGGCCTTGGCAGACAGGGCTGCTGCCTCTTCAGAGTTACCCTGCTGCAGCCAGTCCCATTCTGTACTGTGTGTCTGGACAGATGAGAAGGTGATGACTTAGGCTGTGCTATCACCCCTGCCCTGGGTTTCTCCAAGCCTGGCACTTGTGAGTCACTATTTGTTTATTTACAAAGTGCACGCAAATGATACCAACACAGAGTCAGGCTGTTGCAGACATTGCTGTTTGGACATCAGGCTGTGTTTGCAGAGCAGAGGCAGAGCAGTTGCACAATCTGTGTGTGTAGTCACCCATTCCTAAGAAAATCAATCAGATATCTCAGGTTGTCTACCTGGCCACATGCTTGAGCCCAATGACCTGACTCTCTGCTTGCTTTTACTATGTAGAGGGCTTGATTTTCCTGCTGCAAAGGTGTTTTATGCTCAGCAGTGTTTTGTACCACACTAAACAAGTGTAAGAGCTTATGGTGGCGCTGGCACCAGGAACCTTTACCATATAATTATGACATCTCAAGGTGTGATGAGGGTTTGTCTTTCTAATAGCAAGGAATTTTTTCTGTAAATTTGCAAGGAAGATCTATTCAGCAGTAAAATGATGCTTTTGCTGTTTGGTTGAAGCTGTAAGATCAAGGCAGCCCACTCCAGACATGTGGCAGAAAATCTGCTCTAGCATAGTCCTCAGCTAAGATAACAGGCCACAGGTAGGTTCTAGTTGTTTGGCCTAGCTTAAGAGAGCTGGGAATCTCTGTTTATAATTAGTGTAAATAAGCCATGATGGAAAATTGTCATCCTCCTCTTCTTTGGGTTATTTTTATCCATGACACAAATGATTACAACATCAGTGTGATTAATCCCATGCATGAGATTTGTCTAAGATTTCTTTTCATGTGAGTTAGACTATTTGGTTGCACAGTGTTGTAATACTTTACAAACAAGAGGCAGAGCAGCCCTGTGTCTGCCCTCTTTGGGGATGGTGGCCTGTCTTTTCAGGCTCACAAGAGACAGAAGGAGGAACTGAATGCTTTGAGAAGACACTTTGAGAAATGAGCCTGTGAAATCCCACACTGCCAAGCGAGGCTTTGTTTTGCACAAACAACACTGAGCCTTGAATACTTCAGTCTTGGCTGACTGTATGTGACAAATGAGTCAGAGCAAATGTCCATCCAGCTAGCAGCAGACTCTAAATGAAGATGCTGATGTGCACTGTGCTCCTGGCAACCCCCTGAGCCAGAGGATATAGCTCAGTAATTAAAAAAGAAAAAAAAAGTGTTCAGCATTAAAAGAATAAAAGTTCTGATGAACCTATTCTGGCTTGATGAACTTTTATGAACTTGCTTAGTTTAGATCCGGAACTTGGCGATGAGTTAAACAGTTCTGTGTCATTTAGAAACTAACTTCCTTAAAAGAAAACAGTATATTTATGTTCAATGTCAGCTGCACCTTCCTGACCTCTAAACTCCAGGATAGCATATCACACTGCCATAAAACATTCTGGTCTTTAAACTCACAGTTTGAAAGCCATACGGTTTTGCTTTGGCTGAGTATCCTGTAATGTCAACAGCTTGCATTTCTGACATCTTTTGTCATGGTGTAAGTATTTATGGCAACCATGTTGTGCTGGAGAGATTTTTCCCTGAAGGTCAGGACAGTTGCAGATGAAATAGCTGATCCTTTCCTCTGCTGGTCCTTTACTGTACCTCTGCAATTTCTAATAAATGCTTGCTGATTAGAATAATTACCTTTGGAGTAATTTGACAGAACTAAATGCTGCCAATGTTAGTTGTTCAATAAGTTGATTTAGCGAGTAAAATCCTTCCCATTTGCCTTACAGCTGGGAGCCTTTTTAGTGCACCTGGGTCCACGACGAGGACGTTATGCTTAACTAGGAAAACAAAATTGGAGGTTCTTAGCATGAAGCTCTCCTTCCCCCTGAGATCAGACAACATCTCTCTTAAGGTTAACATAAAATACTGAAAGATACGTAATAAAAATAACAGAATTTAGAAACAACTGGCCTGGCACCTCAGCTCTAATTATAACAGTGTTCAGTCACTGCCTGCACTTGGCAGAGGTCCTGGCTTCTGTGATCAAATCAGCCAGCTTGAACCAGTCCTTGGCCGTTCCCCAGGTTCAGTGCGGCACTTTCCTGGGCAGGCAGTGGCTTTCTCGTGCTGGTTCTCTGGGGAAGTCCCTCACACAGAACAAGTTTCAGTAAATCACTTCCTCATTCTGCTCCTCAGCTTCTACTTGGCACAGGCTAAAAGTTGCCAGGAGCTTGACAACTGGGCAGTAGCCATACAGCCCTTGAACTGCAGTCAGCATGAATGCAGCTGTGGCAGAGGCTTTGGGGTCTGCTCACATCAGCTGAGGGTCTGGTCCTTCTGTGCAGTGGTGGTTATTCAAGAGACCAAGCAGCCCCTGAGGAGCAGCTGAGTGTGATATTCTCCCTGTTCTCCTCCTGGCTTCTTGGACCACCCTGAACCCCAACAAGTATTTTCCATTCATCTGTAGCAGGCTGTAATAGATAAATATCTACTTATTCAGCAGCTGAGCAGGAGGGTTTGTGCGTGCCTCTGTTTAGGCTGGTCTGGACTTTGTCATGTTTTGCTGCCCTTCCCAGATGCTTCCTTCTGCACTTAATAAAGTGGGATATGGCGTCACTTTTGGTTTTGTCTTTGGGAGAGTAAACAAAACAGAAGGCCAAAAGCTAGCTACTTGAAAAATAATCCTCTGCTGTGACTGGGGAAAATCTCTCCTTCACATACAGTCATCCACTGTTTGCATTGCTCATCCTCCTGGCGGGGGTTATGGGTTTTGTCTGCCCCACTTGGTTCAAGCCTAACCTTTCTGATCTTTTTATTTTTGAAATGCCTGAAATGCTGTCCCTTCCTCCCACGGATCCTGGGTTCCAGCTGCTTCCAACATCTCCAGAAGATGATAAAAAAAGAGCTCATCAATGGGTCAAGGTACTGTGCTAGACAAGAATGTGCTTGGTCTTGCCAGGGCTTGGTTTATCCATCAGGCACATTGCAGGCCTGGCATTGAGCTGAAAGGTAGAGGCAGAGGAATGTGTCTGCTCTCCAAGAGGGAGTTAACTTGAACAAAAAATACCCCTAGCAAGGGGTGGGGGACTTGCAGTGCAAAATTAATTCTGAGAAGGCCTGAGGTGTTGCAGGAGACTCCTACACCTACAGGCTTCTCCCATACATCATGATAACTCAAAGCAGCACATCTCAACCTCACTGCAGCTATAGCATCTCCCTGTTTTTTTCACTTGTCCAACTTCCTGTGACAACCAACACCTTTCTTCTCCTTTCTGTTTTCACAGGAAAAAATGCAACAAATCACTTCCTGAAGGTCGAGGTGGGAGAGGTGGCTGTGATCACAGGGTCCTGGCTCTTCATCCCAGAGAGTTTACCCTGCTGCCAGCAACTGCAAATTGCTGTTCCTTGTCTTCTGTGAATGCTTGGTGAGCTTCTCCCTTGGAGTAAACCTAAATTGCTGAGGATTTTCTGGAGATAAAGCTGAAGCGAAAAGCTGAATATGGATACTTTTTAGGGGTCAGAACATGTTAGGAACTGGCTTGTGGAATCTGGAGAGTGAAATATCCTCTCCTTCTCCCATTTCGCAGCACTAAATACAGTATTAAAGCTATGTTGCAGCAGTTTGAAGGACTCACACTTAGATATAAACCATTCTATAGAGGAAATATATTTATTTCACTTCTCCCTTGTGCTGCTGGTGATTCTCCCTCTGTTGACAAGCTTTTCATTCATTGGCATGACCATGACAAGCCTACTTTTAGCACTGTTTCCAAACATATCCAGTCCCTAGAACAGATTGTTAGAGAAGAGCAACCTGGCAGTGCTAACAAGGTGAGCTCAGAGGTTTTCTGGGCTCTCAGCCGTCTGCTGGGTTTCTGTCACCTCAGAAATAGCCTCCCCTCTTACAGGGACCACAGAATGCTGCAGCCAAACTGCCTCACACTGGGCTGCAAGAGAGAGACAAGCAGCAGCTCAGAACTGGGTAGCAAGACAGGTTGTTTGCATTAATCCTGCTGGCACGAAGAGTGTTTACTCCACACAAAGACTTGCTGCAATGTGCTTCAACAAGGAAAACACTTTCTTCTTGCTTGGCAGAACTATTCATAGCCAATTGAAAAGCTAGTTTGTTACCAGGGAGCTTCTAAGGTGTTTCTCCAGTGAATTATAAAACGTGCAAAGACGTTTCTGCAGGTGTCAGAGGGGCCTAACTGGAAAGCTTCCCAAACGAGGGACTGGGATGCCCAAGGCATCCTGCTGCTTTCTGGGGAACCCTCGTGTGTGCAGCTGAACATGGCCCAGGCCTCTCTCTTTGCCCACAGTGTTTCAGGACAGCTCAGGACTTTCTCAGGTGAAAACAGAACCATACTGCTTAACAGAACCTTATTGTAACAACTGAACCAGCCCAAGGCTGAGGTTTCAAACACCCCTAACAGTCCTCTTCAATACCCAGGTTTGGCTTTTGGCTAAGACTAAAGTCTTAGATCTCATGTATTTTTGTATTTCAGGCTTGAACTGATTGCAACTAACTCTCCTCCTCTGCACTTCCTAGCTTCTATGATTCTATTATAGCCCCAACCTTAGGATGGACCTTCCACAGGTCCCACAAGGGTCCAAACCAAGAGTGGGCCACAAAAGCAGACTCCCAGCTGCATTGTGCCTGGTTGAGAAGCTGGAGGAAAGCTGCCCCTCAGAAAGCTGCTCCCTTCAGCAGTTTCTCCTCAGGCTGCTTCATGTGCCAGGGCACCACTGCCAGCCATCACTGAGATGGCTCCTGCAGTATCCCCACACTGCAGAATGGGCACCACAGTGACATGCCAGAACAGTTATTGGAACCCACAGTCAGCCATGGCCAGGTGGCTTTTGCCCACTTACTGGGAGAACGAGGTATGGCTGTGCCGGGTGATGGCCAATGAGGGAAGCTTCAGTCCACCTGTGGGAATAGAAACACAAGCTGATTCCCACAGAAACACCACCCCTTTCTGCTCCAGTTGCACTGGGGCAGTGGGCTGACATGGCTGCTCCTGGCCTTCCAGGACAGGGGGAAATGGTGCCCTGTGACACTGCCATACAAGCAATGGAGGAGGAGCGGGATGTCCAGCCTGGCTGGGACAGACATAAAATCAAACTAGCTCCTCCTGTTTCCAACGAGAGCATGGGCAAAGACAATAGATTCTTGCCCCTCTCCTTCCCACAGAAGCTTTGGAAAATGCTGGAAAGTGACCAGTTTCAGTCCATTTGGTGGAGTGAGGGTGGAAAATGTGTGGCCATCAACAAAGATCTCTTCAAAGTGGAGGTGCTAGGCAGGGGATTTCGTCAGCGAGTTTTTAACACAAGGCACATCAAGAGTGTTATTCGCCAGCTGAACCTCTATGGATTCACCAAAATGCAGCAAGATTTCCAAAGATCTGCCTCCCTGCCTGAATTCCTATCAGAGGAAGCAGCAGCTTCTGCTCACAGCCAGGTACAGCAACTGTTCTGCACAGCAACAAATGCTTGTGATAGTCTGGGGTGGGAGAGGGACCTTCACAGCAAATAAGACCTCACTGTAGAGGAGATGGAGGTGGGGATGGGAGCAAGTGTTCTAGTTTTCATTTTTCATTTCCTTTTCAGTCTGTGCTCATGCAGGTTTGAGTGAGTCTTTCTGACTAGTAGAAATGCAGATAAGATATATTTCAGTGAGATATGCTGAGTTTGAACCAATTAAAGGGACAGACAGACGGTGTAATCTAATTTCTCTGAATGTCTTTGCTCTGTGTCTTGTTCTACTAAATCTGAAACCTTCCTACAGCACCTGCCCAATGCCAAGTAGATGCATCAAACTGGGATTACTTGCCTGCTCAGATCTGCACTGAAGGTGCAGAGAAATAGTGATATTTAGCTTTTGAAAGCAGTTGTTCTGCTTTGCCCCCAGAGGGCAAAACGTAAGGGTTGGTGATAGCTGAATACAATAGTCACAATAATGCTTTAGCCTGACCTTCAGGTTCCATAGAGCCCTGAGAATCCTTTTCCTTAACCATGCTCCTCTGTTGCAATTCAGAGTTCTGGTTCTTGTAGCTTGGGTTTTTCCAGTCTTGGAATACTAGCCACTAACTATTATCCTTTTTTTTAGATCCTCTACTACTATAACCCCAGCTTCAACAGAGCACATCCCTGGCTGCTGGGAATGTGCAAAAGGAGACTAAAACAAAGAGCGCTGGGTGCAGCCAGGTTGGATGAAAGGCCCCTCCAGAAGCCCAGATGGTCAGTCTGGAGGGACATGCAGGTGTCTACTGAAGCCCATCCATCTCCACCAGCAGCTGCTTCCATGCTTCCAGAGACTGTTGGAACACAGTATGGATATGTAGTCTAATAGACACAGCCTAATAGAACTGATAATAAAATATTTGAAGAGTAAATTTTCTGGTTGTCCTGTCCTATTTGAACAGTGGAAAACTCTCTTCTTATATAGTTCTGTGGCTTTAATGTTCTCACTTGTCTTTTAGTAGCCTCAGCAAGACAGATGTCCCAGCACAGAAGTGGCACCAAGAGGTGCAGCTAAGGCTGAGCTCCTGTTGGCATTGGACAGAAAGAAAGCCAGGAGCTTCTTTCTACCTAAGAGGGTAAGATGTTGGAAGGGCAAATGATCTGTGCAAGGAAGTGACTGGTTTGGGTGGTGGACAGTGGGCCCATCACTAGTGGTTTTGCCTGCTTCAAGCTGGCTTGGAAATACAAAGAAGCACTATCCCCTCACAAAGCTCAATTCATTGTGGGAACGTCTGGCTTTAGTAATTACAGTCTGTTCAGAGAGGGTAAAGTGCTGCAGGGGAGAGGCTCAGGTGGATCCCATAGAGTTAATGCTGGTTGGAACCAGGGCTGCTCTGACATGCTGCAAACAGGTGCATCCTTCCCTTCAGCATGTAAAAGTGGCAATGTAATGAGTATTTGGGGTTGTTCTGTGGTCTGCTCTGGTCATGCTGACCTGTTATTTCTCCCTGCAACACGCAGGAATGGTGTGTGGGAAGGAGAGAAGCTAGCTCTGGGTCTTCAGGCAGTGCAAGGCTTCTGAGAGTGTAAAGCTTTAGAAGAAGGATTGGGCAGTTCTGTGCTTGCTTGTGCTGACCAAACTCTGCTCTCAGCAGGAGTTTCTCTGGGAAGGTTGATGTTCCCCTGTCCACTCTGCTCTCAGCATGGCTGAGCATTCATCCTTCTAGTTTTTCTCATGTAACATTTTGCATGGATACTTGATACTCTTCAACAGGGGCTGACTGATACCCTCCTCTAATCTGCAGAGTGTGGACCCAGACTTGGGATATTCTGGGACAAAGAACTCTTCCATTCTATTAGAGGCTTAAAAGTCAAGGCCAAATGTGATCCAACCCAGTGATCAGTGTTGTTTGGAAAGCAGCCCCATGGGCAGAGATGAATACTGGAACGTGCTTCCATGGCACTGTTAATACAGACCTGCTTTGTAGGTGGGTGGTGCTGGACTGTACAGTGTTACCTGCCCTGACCAAGCCTGCCCCAGCACCAGGGTCTGTGTGGTAATACCCCTGCTGGCTGTGGGTGCTGGACACGTGCCCCACAAGTGAGGAATTCTGTGTCCCAAACATGTCAGCTGCACTCCTGTGAACTCAGCTAGCATTTTCCCAGCACCAGTTTATGCGCACTTTGGGCTCTGTGTTGATGCAACTGTGAGTACAGCAAAGTCTGAACTCTGCTCACCCCTGCAGGCACCAACAGAGAAAGTTCAGGGACTGAAAGCAGCCACCTGCCCTTGGTCAGCAAGATCAGCACAGCTGGGCCACCTGTGCTGGAGACATTTTAAAGGCAGGTTTGATTTACATTCCTGTAACATTTTAAGATCTTATAGTGGCTTAAGGCACTAGAACTGATGTAAGTGGTCACAGACAACTTTGTAGATGCTGAAAAAGCTGCTAATGGTATTCTGGATGGGTTTAGCTTGCTGGGTTTGCTCACTCCTGAATCCTTTTCCTTTAGGCTAGCTCTGGAAACTGTAGGTGTGTATGAGCTCCCTTCACTCCCTGCCTCTTGAGTGGCTGAAGAGCTGTATAGCTTCACAGAGGGAGTAACTGTGTATTCCTCTGGTGCTCCAGCATGTGTCCCCTTGTCACCCTTCCCCTCAGCACTTTGGCTATATGGATGAGCAGTGAAAGCAGTACAAATCCACTGAAAAGACTTGGCAGCAAATAAAATAGGGTATTGCAATTAACAGGGCCCTTTCTGGCTCCCTGCCTAGTAGATGCTTCAGATTTGATGCAGAAATATTTTCCCTTGGTGTCCCAAGCAGCTGCAGAGCGCAGACTTTGCAGCCCCTTTGCTTTACAACAGCAAAGACCCAGTGCATACCGAGTACTAAGGGGGGTGAGTGCTCCCCCAGTGCTGTCAGCTGTTTCCTGCTGCTGCTATAATCAGCTCGTGTCACTTTCCTCCCTCTTCTCAAGGCTCTGATAACAAGCACCTGGGGCAGCCAGGTGACCTTTGGCTGAGCTTCCTCTTTAAACTCCCGTGGCTTTTGCTTCATTGCCTGGTTGTTACGCAGCAGTAAAGATCTGTTCTGATAGGAGGAGAAGCTGCTCCTCTTCCCTTTCTCTTCTTATGCAGGATCAAAGCTCTCTGAATTTGCTTGAACAAATTTGCATTTGGGTCAGCACTTACTTGAGAAAAAGCCGGTTTTTTTTCCTCCTGTCTTTTTCTTAACTCTGTAAGGAAGGGTAATAAGCACAAAGGCAGGTGGGAGAAAAAAAAATAGTGGGCTATAAATAAACAGGTTTGGCACACAGGGGAGGACAAAGTCATTAGTAAGAGAAAAAAAATAACTGATTGGGAGCAAGCTACATCTTCAGTTGATATAAAGCAGCCTCTCCCCATGGAAACAATGGGACCATGTCACTGTCACCAGCTGAGCTGCCTGGTGGATCTGGTCCCTTCTGCAGTGTCTAACCTGTCTGCAGCTGCCTCTTTCCACAGCAGCAGTAAGGGAGGTTGGACAAGAACTCTCTGGGCCATGAATCTTCATCTACATATTTTGGCTCCTTGTAGCTGTGTGCTTAGGTTGCCTAAGTCCCTGCTGTGCTCTCTGGATGCAAAGTGCCAACAACAGTGTGGCTATCACATCCCAGATGGTAATTTTGACCTATGCCAAAGCACTGAAGGGTTGGTCACCCAAGGCCACTACTTCCACCCCTGGGATGTATTGGGATGGGACACAGAACAGCTGTGAAAGACCCATGCTGGAATCATGGTGATCATGGAGATCATGGAGACAGGTTCTGGGAGTGCTGCTAGCAATTGGGAGACCTGGGTGTAGGTGCTGGTTCCATCTTAGCTCGTGTGCATTGCTTATATCAACTCCACATCTCTTGGAGCTTCCTTTGTAGATGGCAATATACTTCTTCTTGCCACTGGTCTTGTTGAAAACCTCAGCTTTTTCAGGAAAAGTCTCATGGGGGCTTTTGGAAGCTTTTCATGCTGTCCCTTGGAATATTCTTAGAACTGCAAAGTATGTGTAGAGAATGGTATGCTCAGCAGTTTAAGTATTAACAGGACACGTGAGAGCTGGCGTTTGCAGTATAGAATTGGTAAACATTAAGTTTAGTTGCTAAACTTAGATTGACTCACTCTAGCGAGAAATTCAGGGCTTTATGAATTGGGCTTGAAGTCAAAGGTTAACTGTAATTTCATGCAAGAATAACTCACCTGAATTCTGGGTGTGTCTGATGCTCTGCAACAGCTTTTGCTGCTTTGCAGCGTGCAGGGATCACAGCCTTGGCAGGGCTGGCAATGCAAGGCTCTGTTGATGTGACAGAGGGGGCAAATCCTGGGGCTTCTGGTCCCTGCCTGATTCACAGAGATACAAATAAGGAAAGGACTTGCTGAGAATTACTAGATTATGTCTAGGCTGCAAGCTGGGAAGTGGCATATGAAAGAGGCAAGCTCGGCGCTTTTATTACCCAGAATTACGGTATTCTTCACAAAGAAGCTGCCTAGGTTCGCCCGATTCATCTCTAATGAAGCCGTGTTGCATTTTATCCCGTTTTCCTGCTCTTTTTTCCCTCTCGAGCCAGGAGAGGCCGTTTGAGGCCCCAGCCTGCCCCCCGGTGGCCATCTGAAGGATGGCAGGAGTCCCGCCAGCCGCGGTGGCACCGGGGTGACGGCACATGGCCTGAGGTCCTCCTCCCTGGCCGGGCGTCAGGAGGGGGCTGGCTCCCGCGGCCACCGTTTCTGAGGGATTGGAAAAATCCCACCCTGCCCAAACCCATGGCAGATAATGCCACAAAGATGTTTAAATGGCTGAACTGGGCTATTCAGAACTCTGTCACTTCCACCACTGAACCCAATGTGCACTTGTTTCTCCCCGAGAGCCCCTTTTCCCGCCTTGACATGAATTTTCTTTAATTCTCTTTCTTTTGACATTTGCTCTGATCTCCTACAGGTGAGAGTGTCTAACCAATGATCTGCTGTCACCTCTGTCTGTTGGAGTTACACAGTGGCACCCCAGGGCTGAGGACTTGGTAAGCAAAGTAACCATCCATGGTCACCATAGATGCTGCTCGTGTATTATCCAGAAGGCAAGCTGAGGTGGTTTTTTGGGTGTTGGAACCCTTCAGTCAAAGCAAAAGTTTCCATTTCCTGCTTTTGTAAGTGGGAGTGCAATCACAACATGTTTCTGGTATTTTATTTCTCTAAAATGGATTGTACAAGATTCTTTCAGGCCTCAGGCATATTTAGCATCATGTATATCTTCTTTTTTTATTTCAGTGCAGAGAAAGAAAAGCTAATACTCAAATGCCAAAGAATTTAATGAGGAACAGATCAGGCCATGCTGGAAACCGCTTCAGATTTCCAGATTCAAAATCCATAGCTGTGTGGGCAGAAAGGCCATGTCTGAGGGAGGAATGTATCTCTGCAGATGCAGTACCTCAAAGGGCAGGGAGGAATGTGGAGCTTTTCAGGCACACAAACACCCCTGAACCAGCAGACTGTCTACTGCAGGATGGCAGTGCAGCAGGGAAAAGGATGGATGGCTTCCCTGAGAAGACCAATTTGTGTTCATGGCTCTGCATTTATGAACAGAACAGGAATGATTCATATAAAGTGAACCAGAACATCTCCTGACCAGATGGCTTGGGCTTTGCTCCCCCAGCCCCTGATTGCTGGGTCATTCATGGGTGGAGAGGAAACTACTGCTTTTTTGTCTCCTGCCAGAAATGAAACAATTGTTTCCACCTCTCCCAGCTGGTTTTAAACCCACTAGATAAAAATTCAAAAGTGCAATGCTGTTTAAAAAGTTTGCAAGGACAATAGATTGACATCAAGGAATCTCTGCTGCTTTGGGGCAGGAGATGTCAGGAAAAGGATTCTCCATGCTAGAGCTGCTGCTTCTGCATTGCAGCGGTCCAGGGAGCCACATTTCTGCCGGTGCCAGAGGGGCCCAGCTGGAAAGCTTTCCAAACAGGACCCTGGGATGCCCAAAGCTGCAGCCATCCCTGCTGCTGCCTGGGGAACCACTCCTGGCTGCAGCCAGACATGGCCCAAGGCCCCTCCTTGCCCACAGCTATTCAGGACACTGAATGTGTGGACACTGCTGGGCTCTGGAGTCCCACCACTGGTGGCTCTGGGAGGAAGAAGCAACAAGTTCCCTTCAGGAGTTTCTCCTCAGGCTGCTCCTCCTGCCAGGGCACCACTGCCAACCATCACTGAGATGTCACCTGCAGTGTCCCCACTCTGCAGCACGGGCACCACAGTGATATGCCAGAACATTCCATCGGAACCTGCAGTCTGTTGGTGCCAGTTGGCCTTTGCCTGCTGGCTGGCAGGACACAGCCAAGCTGTCCAGAGCGATGGCCATGGAGGGAGAGTTCTCATCCCTGCGCTTTCCACAAAAGCTTTGGAAACTGCTGGAAAGCAGCAAGTTTCAGTCCATTTGGTGGAGTGAGGGTGGAAAATGTGTGGCCATCAACAAAGACCTCTTTGAAGTGGAGGTGCTGGGCAGGGAAGGACAGCAGGTCTTTCACACACAGAAAATGAAAAGTTTCATGCGACAGCTGAATGCATATGGATTCACCAAAATGTATAGGAATTTCCAAAGATCTGCCTCCCTGCCTGAATTCCTATCAGAGGAAGCAGCAGCTTCTGCTCACAGCCAGGTACAGCAGCTGTTCTGCACAGCAACAAATGCTTGTGATAAAGAGGGACCTTCACTGCAAATAAGACCTTGCCATAGAGAGCCATTTGCATGTTGAAAAGAAGCCACTTTTTACAAAGGAGCTTATAAAAATGAGGGAGAGGGACTTTTTATATGGGCAGAGAGGACAATGTCCTGTGAGGGGCAATGACTGTATAGTGAAAAAGGCCAGCTTTAGATTAGAAGTCAGGAAGAAATCATTCCCTGTGAGCGTGCTGAGGCACTAGCACAGGTTACCCAGAGGCTGTAGATGCCCCATCCCTTGAAGTATTCACGGCCAGGCTGGATGGAGCTCTGAGCAACCTGGTCCAGTGAGTGGTATCCCCGCCCAAGGCAATGGGGCTGGAACTAGATGATCTTTAAGATCCCTTCCAACCCAAACCATTCTGTGATTCTCTGATGGAGGAGATGGGGATGGGAGTGAGCACTCTGGTTTCCATTTCCTTCTCAGGCTGTGCTTGGGCAGGTTTGAGTGAGTCTTTCTGCCTAGTAGAAATGCAGGTCAGATACATTTCGGTGAGATCAGCTAAGTTTGAGCCCTTTGACAGACTCAGCATAATCTGATTTTTCTTACACTGGTCTGCTCTCAGAAGGCAAACACCCAGGAGTGGTGATGACTGAGCACAACAGTCACATTACACCTCAGTCTGAGCTTTAGGTTCTATATGGCCCTCAGAGTTCATGAGCCTCTGCTGCAATTTGGAGTAACTTGGGGGTTTCCAGTCTTGGGGTGTTGGCAACTAACTCTTTCCTTTTGCCTGTTCTAGATTCTCTACTACTACAACCCCGGCTTCAACAGAGAACATCCCTGGCTGTCAGAGGCATGCAAGAGGAGAGGTGTCCTTAAAAGAAGAGGCCAAGATGCAGAAGAGATGGATGAAAGGCCTCTTTAGAAGCCCAGATGGTTAACCTGAGCTTCGTCAGGAAGCAGATGTGGGCTTCAAAGGCACATGCTTAAAAGCAGCTGCTGGCCAGTCCATAGTGTCTAATTAATAGCGCTGCTCCTAGCTTGAGCTGAATAGGTGGAAGAAATAGATTTTAGCTGAGTTAGTATTAAACCGTTGGAAGAATAAGCCTTTCTCAGTTGTCCTGTGCTCTTTGCACGACTCCAGGGTGAGTTCCTGTTTTGAACACCCGCAGAGCATGCAGAAGCACCTGATCTGCCACCAGCTGAACCACTTCTTGGAAGTGACCAGCCCGGGTTCTTAGCCCTGGATAAAAACTGGCAGCCACCCGGGGATCGCCTCCCTCAGGCTCGGGAGCCACCCAGCGCCACCAGCAGGAGTCAGGAGGAGTCGGGTGGTTGGGCACTGAACGGGCTCCTCAGGGAGCGGCACCAAGCCTGCCGAGTTACTGATGTAACAGCGCGGGAAGGGCTGTCCCCAACGCCTGAGCCCCCTGACGAAGCCGGCTGTGCTCAGAGAACTCGGCTTCCACAGCACAGGCTGCGCTCCCAGCCCGAGGAGCGGCGGGACTCCCGCCCTGCCCGCCATGGCTCCCTCAGGCCGGGCCCGCCCCGCGCTGGGCGGCGCCGTTGCTACGGAGCGCGCGCGGCGCGGGAAGCGAACGGCGGCCGCGGGGCGTCATGGCTGCCCTGTGGCAGGTGAGGGGCGCCGGGCCGGGCCGGAACAGCCCGTGTGAGGCCGCTGCTGCGGGGCCGGGGCCTCGCCGAGTGTCGGGGGACTGGCGCTGAGCGGGGGTGGCGGCGGTGGCAGCCCTTGGGCCGCTGAGTCCGAGCCGGAGGGATGTGACGGTGCAGGGAAGAGTGAAGGGGGAAGGCAGGGCTGCTGCCGGCCCCGGGGTGCTTGGTGCTGAGGGAGCTCTGGGGTCGCGGTGGCGGTGGGAGGCGGTGCTGGGGTTAGGGGGTTCAGTGCTGCTGTGGGGTGGCTGGGGACAGAGGGGCTTGGGGAGCTTCATGCTGCTGGTGGCCATGGGTGTGGGGTGCTCTTGCGGCTGGGGTTGGTCTGTGTTTGTGGGGAGCGGCACCTCCAGGCTGTTGGAGGGGTTCTCGTCTGGGGAGGGCTGGAGCTGGGCCGTGAGGGGGAGGCCTGCCCTGTTGTGGGGCTGGGTGGTTGAGCAGGGGGCTCTCTTCAAGTCCTGAGTGGGAGAAGGCTGTGTGGGTATTGCCGGGCGTGGTCTGTGTGAGAGCAGGCGGTGATGGTTAATCAGCCTGTCCTGAAGTCTGGACCATTTTCAGATGTTAAAACCTCTCCTAACGATTCTCTCGGGTCTTTGTTTCTTTGCCTGACCTCAGGCTTTGTTTGGCCTTTTGCAGCAAGGTGCTGTGGGAAAGGTAGTTTGTCAGTCTGTTTTGCTGCAGTTCTCATTCCTCCTGCCTGTTTCAACAGGTGTGTTAAATCTTGTCAGTTTGCCTCTTCCGTGCAAATAGTAGCCTCTTGGCTACACCTGAGCTGAGATGAGCAGCTGTCAGAGCAAAGCTGAGCTCAGGTGACCGTGGACATGGCTTATCTGTTCTATAGTCAGCTTTAGAGTCTCTGTGCCAGCAGCGTGTTGTAAAAATGCATGAGGGATTTGTGCAGTTACCCAAGACCCAAGCTAATAGCAGCTTGGATAATTTGGCTCTTTTAAAATTTATGGTATATGTGAAATTTGTGTTTTGTGTTGTGCGGTTGCCTGCACAACAGTTCTTGCCTTTACCTGTTTTTTGTGGGGTCAATATGTGGCTTGGTTTCTATTGTTGTAGAAATGAAATAATTTTATTGTGCAAGGATGGTTCTTAAATCTGATAAATCTTACATATGAACATTCTTATCTTCTAGGAAGATCCATCCCTGGAGAGGCACTTCAAAGGCCACAGAGATGCTATCACTAGCGTGGACTTCGGTCTCAATAAGAAACAATTGGGTAAATTGCCTGTGTTTTGATGGCCAGAGGATAAAGAAAGAGCTGCTTTGCTTTAGTTAGATGGAGGGAGCAGGGGAGGCAGTGAGCTCTGCAACAGCAAAAGGTCCTGCTGACCTTTCCAGCTAACAGCAAATTGAGCACTTCTCCACTCACCTGGCAAGCTTGTGTTTTTAATACATTGTGAAGAACTGCTGAGGTGACTTACTGATCAATGTTTTGCCACAAGGGAGAGGTGTTGGAGGGAAGTGTAGTTGGAGGGAAGTTTGAGTCACCAACTCACTGTTTTTTTCTGCTAATCTGTAATGACATTTAACCTGCTGGAGCTGATACCTGCCTCTGCTTCCCAATAAGAAAATGATGAGATAACCTTCATTTGCTGAGTGTGTGAAAGATTTGCAACCTGTGTGGCTTCTGCCTGTGCAGCTGTTGCATGGCTGGACTCTTGGAAGTAAATTGCCAGTTCAAAGCAATGCATGGCTGGCCTAGTTTTGTTTGAATTACTAATTAAATGAAATATGTGAAAAGAAAGAAATACACAGCTTGCAATACACTGGTGAAGCTTCCAAGACAATGTACTAAGACTGCTGGAAGATGTGATGGTGAACTGAGTGTGAAATGTAGTTTTAGTGTAATTGGAGAGCTAATGCAAGTTTGGTTTTGTATGGTTTTGTTTTTCCATTTCAGTAAGTGGCTCAATGGATTCGTGCCTGATGATCTGGAGCATGAAGCCTCAGATGAGAGCCTATCGCTTGGTGGGCCACAAAGATGCAGTTTTATGTGCCCAGTTTTCACCTTCTGGTCACCTGGTGGCTTCAGGCTCTAGAGACAAAACAGTCCGTTTGTGGATGTCTAATCTGTGAGTACCTGTTCCATTCTGGCTCCCTTTGTGTTCAACTATGGCTTGGGATTTCTGCTTATTTCTTCATAGCAGTTCTCCAGCTATGGGACAGGGATCTGTTTGAAGGAAAGAAGAACCACCGTGTCTTTCTCTTCTCTTCAGTCTGTGAAGAGACTGTACTGGTGCAGTACATGCTGGAGACAGATTTTGGACCAAGAGTTCCATAAACCTGTTGGATCTCTAAATATGCTGTGCTTTTGGATCTCTAAACATGCCTTGTTTTTATTTGCCAGAAAAATGCATCTTGCATTTATTTGGAAATTATGTGTAAAGAAGAATTAACATGTTTGAGTTGTGTTGTCTGGCTGAGTTAATGACCGCTTGCTCACAATTGTACAGCACCAGGTGTGCTGAATTCAGTTGTATTATTTCTCATGTGACATGGCATTGGAATTGTCCAGCTGGAGTATGGGCCAATACAGCAACAGTTGGGAGGTTATTGCCTGCTTGGCTCTGTCCAGATGAACTATGAAAACACCTCTCTCCTTGCCTGCCTTGCAGCAAAGGACCTGGTAACAGTACAGAACCTCAATGTCTTCTTTTATATTGGTATTTTCATACGTGTTTTAAATGGTTGCACAAATTAGCAGTAGCGTTTTTTGCCCCTTTATAGGAAACATGGGTTGTTTCCTGTTGGACTGGCCTTCAGTTATGGAATGGAACAACTGATTTTAGCTGTATTCTGTACAGGTCCTGAAGCATGAGCAAGTTTGGGGCTGGTCAATGTTTTTTGCCTAATGTGGTCACACGCAGTTCCCATAGAAGTGGTGGTTACTAGCACTGCTCAGCATGCAGCAGCTCTGTGTTTTCAGGTACAGAATGCGTTTGCTGCCCTGTTGTGTGATTTTAAAGAGCTCTTCCCTTTTGTGCAGCAAAGGAGAACCGACTGTGTTCAAGGCTCACACGGCAACCGTGAGAAGTGTTCATTTCTCTAGCGATGGCCAGTCCTTTGTTACAGCTTCTGATGACAAATCAGTCAAAGTGTGGACAGTTCACAGGCAGAAGTTTCTGTTCTCACTGAGCCAGCACATCAACTGGGTTCGCTGTGCCAGGTGAGTATGGCTCTGACAAATAGAGATGGGGATTTGTGCCTCAGAGCAGAGGCTTAGTGCCATAGTCTGGTGTAACCCGTTTCTATTCAGGGTGATTCAAGAGTGTCTAGTGAATGAAATGTATTGCTGACCTGCAGAGAGGTTCCTTTGAGTAATAGTTTGCACCCACTTTGTGCTTCTCTGATCTTTGTCAAGCAGAGGCTTTCCCGCTCTGTGTTTTGCTTTTACCTGGTAAGGAGAATTCTGTGCCTTTTTACTAACAGGAAAAATGAGAGGTTTCTACTGTTTTTTCAGCTTAGTTGCTTTAGACTTATGTTTCCCCTAGTTAAAATGATCACCTGTGCTCCCTCCAATATGTTGTAAGGGCTGCCATGATAATAATGTTATTTTCTGATAACTCTTTGAAATTTAGTTTTGAGGAGTTATTTATGTATATGTGTATCTATGATAAAGCCATGGTTCCTCTGTAGGTGAAAAGTTCATTACAGTTCTGGAATGTGGTGTTGGCAGTGGCTGACAGCACTATAGATGCCCACAGAAGAGCAGAAAGGATGTCTGATGAACTCTAGTTAGGAACTCAAGTCCTGATTCTGTAACATGTGTACCTCCCAAGAGAGATCTGGATCAGTCATGTATATGAGATTTTGAGATAGGGGCTTTATATATTCTGCTAAGGCACTAGAATGGTGAGGGCTCTGCTGCAGCTGTTTTCTTGTAACTGTGTTACTCTGAACTCTTGTGGCAAAGGCAGGAATTGTTTTGGATCAGGGCAGAGAAACAACTTGAGGTACATTTAAATTGAAACAAGTAGGACACAAGATCTTGTCAGACTCAAGACTTTCCTGAGGGTTATTTTATATGCCCTTGGAGTTAGGGATAGTTTGAGTACTTATGGCTTACTTTCTTTTCCCTCAGCTTAATGATTGGATTTTCAGTCTCACTGATGTCACTGTGACTTCTTGAAAAGCAAGGTGTGCATACCAACATACTGTGACAGCTGGCCAAATCCAGTCAACTCTGTATTCCTTTCATGTAGGGGCATTTCATAATTGCTGCAACTCTTACCTTAGATTCTCTCCTGATGGACGATTGATAGTGTCAGCCAGTGATGATAAAACTGTCAAGGTGTGGGACAAAACCAGCAGAGAATGCATCCACTCCTTCTGTGAGCATGGGGGGTAAGTACCTGGTGGTGATGTCTGAAATGGGGTTGCCTGGGGAATGTACACCTGATTTGTGAGGTTCAGTGGTCCCTGTCCTGGCAATTCTAAAACTGCTTAAAAAACCATAAGCACCTCTTACAAAAGCAGTGAGTGTGAGGGCCCAAGAACTGCCCAGTACATCAAGCCTCAGTTTCTTTGTGCTTATTTATTTTTGGAGATGCTTAAATTCCTTATTTCTTCTTCTAGTTGTGTTAAACTCTTTTATTTTGCTCTGAGCTGACCTAAATTAAAAATGCAGAAGTGTACCAACAGAATGGCACTTGGATGCTTTGATTCATCTTCAAATTTTTAAATAACGAGGTTATTCAAAAACCCTACTTTGCATTCAGAAAAATAGCTGTTGAATTTCAAATGTTGAGCCACAGGAAACGATAATTTATCCAGAAACATAAAACAAGTCCTCAGAGAATTGAGACTGGAATCTCGCTAATTCCTTGCTGCACTGAATTTCCCATACAATGTTATGTTCTTTCTAGGTAGTATACAGTGATATTAAGACAAATTCAGACAACATTATTTTTTTCAGTGCTCTTGTTCAAACAACCTGTTGAAATATCTCAACTTTTTCAGTACTTGTTACAACAATACTCAAAAGATAATTAATTTTATCCAGTTTGTTTGGTGACGAGTTACAAGATGTCCTCCCCTGAAGGTTCTGAAGGTTTTATTGTACTTATGTGTTCAAACTAAAAATTCTTTGGATTCAGGTCCAGAAAGAAATTTAGCCCCAGTCTTGCTACTTTCCAAGTGGCAAGATTTGATTTCAGGCACAAATTCACTAAGTTCCATCTTAAAATTAATTAACAGAAGAAAAATACCTGTTCAGTCTTGTACACATTGCTCTGGAAATAATGTTAATTTAGTAGAAGACATATATTATGCAAACATTAAATGAACACTTGAAAATGTTGTTGTGACAGTTGGATCCATCAGATTTCAGGAGGTTTGTGTCTACAGCTCCTACACCTATAATGTGAACTACTGAAGGTAGTGTGCCTAGATAGGATTCTGCAGTCTGCCGTGGATTAGAAGCAAGGTCTTAAGAGAAATTCAGCAAAATAAATTTTCAGGCTGTCTCCTGTTTTCCTTAATGTTTAATGAGTCATGGCATTGCTTCCCATATTGAAAAGGCTTTTTTGATCTTTAGCAAGAGTGGAATGCAAACAGTTGGATTTGATGCTATTGACAGGTTTGTGAACCACGTGGATTTCCATCCCAGTGGTAACTGCATTGCCGCAGGGGGTACAGACAGCACGGTGAAGGTGTGGGATGTCAGGATGAACAGACTGCTTCAGCATTACCAAGGCAAGTTAAGAGATTACAAAAGTTGAACCTTTCCATGTTTTGACATTAATTGCTCTGAAGTTCAAGGACTATTTCAGCTGCTGCTTTGTCAAAAAGGCACTGGGTTAGGCCTGCCAAAGGAAGCCTTTCTTCACCAAGTGTAGTGCTTTGCTTTGTGTTAGCTCCAGAACTAGCACTGAAGCTGTCCCATGTCATAGGGACAACTTCAGCAAATCAAACTGTTAGATTTTTTAAAGAGAAAATTAGGAAAAGGTAACAAAAAAGGGAAATCAAAATCAATCAATTGCAATTCTATACCATGATCTGTGTTTATGGTTCCTTTTCCAGACTCTGTTTGTTTTTTAGCTTCCATAAGTAGGTTTGATGATGCCAAATGGCATCTCCTCTCATTGCCTATTCTTGTCCCACTAATTAGTGCTGCTGTTTGGTAGAACTGGATAGGAAAAAGGTGCTTTCCCATCCCTGCCAGCTTCTTTGATATTGATTGACTTGTTCTGTGCATTAGTTTCTTCAACGTAAATGTGGCTTTTCTTTGCTAATAACAATTTTTAAGGCTGCTGTGATATTTTAAAATCAATACATTCTCAAGCACTGTTTCCAGTGTTGATAACTTATGAAACTTAATTTTGCTAACTTTCCCTGAGGAACTGCTTCTGGTATGCTTGTAAAACAGATCAGAGGCATGGGGCTGGAGCTCAGTGTGTTCTTTCTGCCCTCAACATCAGCTATTGTGGGTTCCTGCTGTGACAACCTCACAGCTTCAGTTATTCTTCTGGACCACAGTCACTCCTAGTTTTCTGATAGTTAACAAAGTCTAATAGAAGTCAAACTTTTTGATGCCTGTTGTTCCAATTCATCAGTATTGAGTGTGCAATTTATGTAACAACTATTGTTAACTTGTGGCCCATATCAGAGCTTGGAAACGCCTTCTGAAGTCTTGTTGCTAAAATCAGTAGAATTTTTAAATACTTGGGCAGTGTCAGATTATCCTTTAACCTGCTTTATCAGCTTTTCAATGGTGGCAAGATCTGCAGGCATGTTTCCAGCCACAGTATAAGTTGGCTCAAAAGTCATCTCTTCCTGCTTTCCACTTACTGCTATTAAATTGTCCAAATCTAGTGTGGTTTAGGTTTGGCTGCCAGGTTTATTTTTTGTCTTGGAATGACATATTTCCCTGGTATCCCACCCTCACTGAATGGCATTTTAGTGTGACACCCTTGCTATTGAAGTGATCATTTCCTGGGGTGAGTGTTATTTTTAACAGCTACTGTGTAAATTTTTACTGTGTATTAAACTTTGAACTAAAAATAGTAATAATAGCTGAAGAAATGTACAATTGCAGTGGTGGCTTTTTACAGTCCCTTCATGCACCTGTGGCCACAAACTGATATGTTTGTAACACATTCTGGAGATGTGTTTATAAGTCCTGCTCTTCTGAGGGTTTATACACCTCCTTTTGGCTAAATCTGATTTAGTTTTGTGGCTCCCCTGTGAGACTGCCAGTCCTGTCCCACTAGATGGCATCTGTGCCTTCAGAACATGCTGATGCTGTGTGGTTTCCAGGGAATCCATTTTAAACATGGAGTTGCACGGAGGAGTTAATAGATGAGGAGCCCTGCCTCGGGCTCTTGCGTCTTAAACTTGGGCTGCTTTCCAGCACCGATTAGTCTTTTAGCAGTGTTGCTCTTGTTGCCAGGACTTGTTCCAACTGTGACATTTGTAAATGGAAGTTGGAAGCAGAGAGCAAGCTGCAAAACCTTTTGTATGGTGTGTTTTTCTTTGAGCCAAGCAAAGTATGCTCTGGTCACGTTTACTGTACAGGAGAGCACACAGATGCTTTATTTGGTCCTCTGCTTGGCACTGACTCTTTTGTACAGCAGATTTTGTACAGCCCCTACAAAAATGGCTAGTGTTTATTGCCTGACATTTTTCCCTGTCCAAAGCTGTGTGTGGGACACCTCTGTGGCAGGGCTATGGAAACAGCTCTAAACTGTTTTTTTAATTCCTGTTTTAAAAGAATAATTGGTACTTTTATCCAGTTTGGATGGGGATGATGGTGGCTATCTGTTCAGTAGGGACTGTGGCTATGTCAAGTCCATCCTAATTTATCTTCTCACTGGTGGTTACTAAGGGCTGTGTTACATAAAAAAAAAGTGTTGTGAGGCTTGGGACAATTTTGTGCAGACACTGCAGGCTGGGAGGACTCAATTTTTTATGTCAACCCTCACTACGAGTCCCTTAGCAGGCTCTTACTTTGCTAGGGCTGGGCTGGCAGAAGGATTGGCTTGTAGCTAGGAGTCACTGGGAGATGTCACCTTGTGCTGCACTTGATTTATTCTTTACAACATGAAATGAAGTGAGGTGGCAGGATGTGTTGGCAGATTTTTTGGACAGGTGTCATGAATGGTCTTGTGGGAGGTATGAGCTGCTTTGGCACTAGAGAAGAACTTTTCTCTGAGTTTACAAGAGCCAAGAAGTCCTTGGGCACAGAAGCTGCGACTGCTTACGCTGCCACAGTCTCTGTGACTTTTTTCCATTATGGAAAGGTTTTTTTATGAAGCTGGAAATACTTTATTTACCGTCCGGAACTTAGAAGATGTGATATATCACTAACCTTGTCTATTTCTCATGTGATTCCTTTCAGGACTTTCCTTAGTTGACAAGATACATTTGCATTTACCTGAGTATAGACCCTAAGAGGGTGAGGAATATTACAAATCACTCAGAATAAGATTTGCAAGGGAGAAAGACATTTATCACTCTTTCATGACAAAAACCTCCACATAGACCTTTTTCTCATTTAATACGTAGCTTAATAAAGGGCTGGGGGTAGAGGAAGATCTAGCTGTATGATGGAGGCAGTATTCACCAACAAGAACTATTTAGAAGTTGCCTGTGTTAAGGTTTTCTTCTGTGTTTTTTAAAAGTCTGGGTCAAGAGGAGTTGTTTTCAGAATTTAGCTGAGATATTTAGTGTTCCCAAGGGTTTCAAAAATAAAGACATTCTGTTTTACAATTGAGCAGGATTATTTCAGCTATCTGCTTCAAATTCACATATGCAAAAAATTATATTTGGTTCTAATGTATTTAAAATGGTGTTTTAAGGGTTTTTTTCAACATGCAGTGTGGATTTAAAATGCTCGGTAGATTCTCAACAGAACATAAATTTAGTTGGGTGTGATGTATCGGAAGTAGTAGATTCGAGATACCAGAACATTTGGAGGGCATATAGTATAATTAAGAATAATTGGATGGTTAAATCCCTCCTCAAGCATAATATTAATATTCTGTAATGTCACATACGCTCAGGAAGCTGGGCATATGTGAAGTACTGCTTGTTCTCATAAATAAATATGTTCAATAGCCTGTTTTGTAAAAGTTCGGGGAGGGAAAAAAATCATATATTAAATGTTTAATGTTACAGTGAACTTCAGTGAAGTTTGACTTTTTCCTGGAACATCTTTCTTTAGCTTTTTACAAAATAAATCTTTGGCTTCATCTTCATGCAGGGAAAGTTGCTTTATTGTAAGTTCACACTCTTGATAGTTTTGTCCATTTATATTTGTTTTAAATTTTTAGTGAGACAAATAGGATGTCTGAGGAAATAATGCTTATACTGGACCATTTTAAAGTTTTTCTTATTTCCTACTTTCTCTGAAACCCAGCCTTGGCTAAAGTCAGATAGTAAACCAAAAGAAGCTGTGCAGTGTCAACTATGAGTGTTTTCCATTGTAATTTCAGTCTTCTCAGTGTCTTAACATACAGATGTTAATCTAGGATGACTTGGGAGTGAGACCAGCAGCTCCACAATAGAAAAGTATGTTTGTATCCAGTGCTCTCACAGAATCTTGTAGCTCGCTTGCACATATAGTACATTTCAGGGCTATACTGGAAGCTTTTGGAGCATTAAATCTCCCAGAAAAATTGGCAAAGCTTCCTTTTTTCTTTCAGTAAAGTAGTGCCTATTTTTACAAGAATTGAGTTACTGTTATTGTTCTCCAGTGCTTTGAAGAGCTCTTGTGGAATGTTTCCCCCATGATAATTTTCCTGTTAAATTTTATAACAGAAAATTGGAATGTGCTTGTGCTTTATTTTATTCTTTTGCCTTGAGCTTATGTAAACTGATCTTGGTGATTATTATACTTTTTTTTCCATCCTTAGTGCACAGCTCTGCGGTCAACAGTCTTTCCTTTCACCCCTCTGGAAACTATCTAGTTACTGCTTCCAATGATTCAACTCTTAAAATTCTGGACTTGCTAGAAGGAAGACTTCTGTATACTCTGCATGGTCACCAGGTGAGGCAAAGCCTTTTTTACAGCAATATACGATCTCATAATAAACTGAGCAAATCACTGCTTGCTGCTTTCATTATTCATGGCCAGAAATTGTTTGAAAACTTCCCTGTGTAAAATCATTATTATAATGCTAATAAACTTTGAGATCGTCACTGTTTTGAAAGGAAGAAAGTAAGGCAGGAATGGAGAAAATGAGAAAGCAAGACTAAAAGTGAGCTACAATATTAATGATTCAAGTCTAAGACAGAAGGAACTCAGTCAGAACAGCACTCTAGACTCTGACTGACCCTGTCAGCCACTCTCTAGTGTCAGCCACTCTGTCTCACTCCCTCTCTAGAGAGCTGCAAATAACACTTGGCCCCCTGACACAGGTGTTTTGAAGATAAATGCTCTTCACCTGGCAGGAGACTCAAGAACAGTAGCAGTAAAATAGAGGAAATCTATTTTGGGATTTGATTTGGGAACATCTTGTTAATGGACTGAATCATACAATTGAAGGTGATATATTGTGCTGGTTGGTTAAGTTTAACTGATTGGCCTATTAGTATTATGCTGCTGGATGTGTTTCTTGTAAGGTTAATTTTATGAATGCTTGGACCTCTCTTTCTAAATCTTAAATGAAAATAAATAGGCTAATTTCATTGTCGATGCAGAGTGGGGTGTGAAAAAGCAGGCCTGCCTTAAGGGCTCCATTTCCAAAGGGACAAAGAGAACAGAAATTCTTAACCCAGTTGTGTCTCTTTCAAAGTGGGAGCTGAGTTTTAAAGCATAAAAACTGTCAGGGGAAAACCACATCCTGGAGCTTTTGGAGATGATGGGGATGGTTGTGGGCTGTAATGGTATCTGTGTAAGCTGTAAAACTGATAATTCTGGCTTCTTGTGGCTTTGTTTAGTGACTGCCTTGTTTGATGTCTAAAAAGGTCAGGTTTCTTCTGTAACTTCTCTTCTGCTGTATATTAATAGATTTTTATTTCTTTTTGTAATATTAATGGAAAAACAGGAAAACCTCATGTTTAAATCTTGCATGAAGTAGAGCTTTGATTAAAACTGACCAAAGGGTTCAAATGCTAAAAGGATGGGGAGGACATAACAAATGCTGGTCACCCTGAGTCAGCCTTGACTGTATAAAACTTTTCTTAGAAAACTGAACTAAGTGGATACCCCTGTCAGATAAGGGCTGCAAAGCTTCTGTTATTAATCTTGTTTTCAAATCAGTTTATTGTGTTAATCTGCACAGTGAGTTCTTGGGAAGTAGCTTCCTGGAAAAGGGTAAGTGTTGGAAGGACAGTAAATCTTTACACCTTTTCCCCTTTTCTGTTTTCACTGTGATTTGTGCCTTTATCCCCAAGTGGCTAAAAGCAAAGTGGTGTGGCGTTCTTTGGTTATTAAGTAGATTTGCCTTTTTAAGGGGGGGCTACAGGTTAGTCACCAGATGGACAGCCTGTTCTGAAGATGTTCTTGAGTTGTGACTTAGTGTGGTTAAATGTTCTGGTTGACACTTTGTTCCTACTCTGACAGCTGGCTGCTGTTACATTGTTCTGGGAAGGCTGCATGCAAGTGGACCCTTGAAGGCAAAAAACCTTAAGGTCCTTTAGACATACTTTGACGCAACTGCGGGAGTGCCAGGAATTTGTTAGCAGCTGATTAGCTGTAGTTTATGTGGGGAGGTTGGCCAAGTTTACATTGCTGTCTTTGACTGAAATGTAACTGGCCTCTTGTAGTAGAAGGATCATTAAAGACACAAGTTTGGAGCTTGGAGCTGACATCTTGCAGCTGCAAAGTATCATTCTGTATTGTGCTGCATATTTTGGTTCTGGAGTGCTTCAAGCTGTGAAGTGCTCTTATCTAATTCCATACAAATGAGACACTGACTTGGTATGTAAATCCACCTCTAGTACTGAATCACTGTTGAGGAACAGAATGTTTTGGGGCCCCTAAGCCACCCTCAGAGAGTTGTTAGAGGGGAGCAGGTATGTACATGGTGCTTGTCTGCCCTTTGGAGTGGTTTAATTAGAGCATTTCCAGACAGACTTCCTCAGTGGAATGGAAGTTCTCAGTAAATATTTAGAAGACATCTCACAGTTATGTTCATAAATAGAAGACAGAAATTGCAAAGTTACAATTCTTTAAGCAACCTTGACTTGAACTATTAAGTAGCTACATTCTACCTACCTGGGCAACATAAATACTCCCTGTTCTGCTCACTGACTAATGAGTGAGGTCTCCTGAGCAGGTGCACAGGAAACAGATGTGCTTCTTTACTGTCAGCTGCCATCTCTGCCTAGGTGGCATTAAACATCTGTGCTGGCCTGGTCCTCTTTGAAGGGGGTGAGGACATCTCAGGCCTACGCAGAAGCCAAACAAAAAAAGAAAGAAAGGTGTGTTGCACACAGCAAGCAATTGGCTTTAGGCTAGCGTTTCTGAGTTTTAAAAGGAAATATGAGTGCTCTGTTCTTGCCTTGTGTTTCTACAGACTGAAGCTATCAAGAGTTAAAGCTGCTGAAGTTTCAGCTGTAAGAAGCCAGTCTAAATTTTCCCTATGTTAGGTTGTAGCCCTTACTTCCAGGTGAAGGAAGGTGCAAGCATGACAGTCTTGCTCAGGAGTTTTTCAAAGGCTAGTGGACTGAGAATCCTTGTGGCTTCTTGTCAGAGGTGTTCAACATGAAAACATCACTGTTGTCATTGCCACCTCTGCTCCCTGTGCTTTTCTCCTTGGTTCCCTTCCCTTCTCCCCTTCCTATATGGCTTGCCCTCTTCTCCCATGCGTGAAGCAGCTGAAAGCACTGTCAGCAGTGGCAATTACTGCTCTGTTATTAGTTCTTTTATGCCTAGAAGTGATGATGCCAAGGCTGGGATCCCAGTGTGCTGGTTGCTGCTGGATATGCTTCTCAGGCCTTGTCTCCTCTCGTATCTGCTGTTTCTCTTTGCATTAGTTAGTCCGTTCCTGGAGAATTTGACTGAATGTACTGGGTCTCACTTCTACATCTTTTGTGGCAATGGAAGAGGAAGCTCTCCTTTAATTCAACTGTTTGCATCCTCTAGATATGCCTTATTCCAGCTCTTAGCACTTCCCTTGTTCTCTTACCTGGTGTTTCTTTACTATGCATTTGTTTCTCCCAGGACCAAAACAACAACAACAAAAAAAATGTACTGGCATCCTTGACCCCACTTGTCTCTCCAGCTTCCTTCCACACTGCCTCTCCTTTCATAGTGCAGACAGTGCATCGTTAAAGTACTCTTCTCTGGTTTATTCCTGGACCCTCTCCAACCTGGCTCTTGTTTCTTCTGTTATGCTGAAGCCAAAATGTTAGCTCTGTTCCTAGCTGAAGCCTGAAAGTCTGGCCTCTCTTGACTTGCCTGTTGGTGTTGGCCCTTTTGCTGTTGAAGTGACGTGCCTTCTGTCCCCTGCAGCTCTGGGAGGAGGAAAAGGTGTTCAAGAGGGATTTCTCTGTGATTGTCCACTCATTATTTATGGATGGTACACATTCATCTGCTGCCTGCACGCAGGTGTGACTCTGGGCTTCAGTCATATCTCTCCAAACGAAGCTCTTGGCCTTTCTCTTAAGTATTTCTTTCAGAGACATCTATTTTTAGCTCTCCCCTTGAAAGCTTTGTGTTCAGGGATGCTATTCCTGTTGTCTTATGTCATCCCTGTGTCAGTTGTTGCTGACGCTGTTAGCATCTTGCCAGTCACTTGGTGGTGTAATCTGTGTCCTGACTTCAGATCTCATCTCTCTTGGTGATTAGTTCATTCAGGTAATTCAGAATAGTCCTGAACATCTGTTTTGAAGGCCAAACTTAATGTTTTATGGAAGCTGATCAACCTATGAAATACTAGGGCAACAAAGGCCTTGTGGTCACTAACCTTATTTGTAGGAAGAGGGAAAATAAGGAGAAGGTGTAATCTCTATCTCTATCTCTGCATATAAATTATATAACATGCTGGGCTTCACCTTTCCTACCTATGTATGCAGCTAGAAATGGGCTGTCACCTGGTGTTTCAGCTGCCATGCCATGCATATCTGACCTTGCCTGAATCTTTGCTGGGAATGCTGCTGCAGACAATGAGGTTTGATGCTGTTATCATTCCCTCTGTTTGCCTTCCTTTTTCTTTATGGTTGCTTTGCCTCACACAGTGTTTGAGCTATTTGTCCTTTTCAAGGCTCGGTGGGGCTTGCCTCCACCTTTCCTGGTACTCTTTCAGTAGGGTAGATGAGTTGAATATTGATTAGTGGCCATGTTCTTGTCATCCAACAATTTCAGTGGATGACTTGTTGCTTTCTTCTGTACTTTCCTTCAAAATTTCTGCAGCTCTCCCAGTATCACCGAAGCTGCTATTATAATTTCAAGCTCTATTGCACATGCACAAAAGCTTGACAGTCCTAATGTTGACCTGCTGAGGATTAAATACAAATGTTTCTTACATTTGTAAGACTTAGCGTATGTCTTAGTGTATGTCATTGTCCAGCCCCTTCTTCCTGCAGCTTACTGTGGGAGGCAAGAGGCTGCAGGAGTTTGGGATTGGTGCTAGCAGCTTATGTGGAGCATCTTGGACAATGAGGACGCAAACTGGAAATTCTGAACCTCCAGGAATTACTAATAGAAGGCCATTTGATCCTGCTACAGAAAGAGGAGCTAAATGGTCCTGTAGAAGGTTGCTGCATCCCACAAGTTTTGGTTATGTGGGAAATAAGCTTAAATTTCTCTCTACAACTTCTATAGGAGAATATGCAACTGCTACTGTTTGATACTTTTAATGCAAGCAGTAAGTTAAAAAAGGGGAAAAAAGGAAGATTTGAATTCTTCAGTCTCCATCCTCATGCACTGTTGTCCAGGACTTCATAAAAAAATGTGTTGGATTTCTGCTGTGCTTACATGGGACAAGTGGAAGTTAGGCTGTGTCTAATAAGTGACAAGCATAGCTTTTCAGTTTTGTTTGGTGTGTTTATATTAAATTGCAAGGGTATTTGGCAAAGTCTTATTTGTTGCTATAAGAAACCTGTTGTATCTTGGAAGGGTTCTGTAAGTGTATGTAGCAAGAATACTTTTCACTTAATTTATGTCAACAAATCTGTAGAGGATGTTGCGTCTATAGACTTGTTTGTTCCCTTTCTTTCAATTCATAAAGGCACATTCAGTTTCTGATATAATTTTCTATTTTGGGAAGAATATATTCTGTTGAACTTTTTTTCCCTTCAGAATGCCATGACTCTGGAGTCAGTTCATTGCCTGTTTTGATGTGATTTGTGTTGTACTACATTTTGTCTAAATACACTGAAATATTTAGACTGATTAAAAATACTTTTAGGAAACACTGCTCCTTTCCAGTGTTCCTTGCTTGTGCTCATTCCTGAATGCTTTGTCTTAAATTGTTTTCTTCCTTCCTAACTCTAATTGGTTTATTATAGTCCAAGAGCAGCTTCTGTATGTTCACCTCTGTTAACTTGGAGCAATATTCACCACTGCAGTTTTCTGGCTGTGGAGTTGTTTCTGCCTTTTCTTACTCCTTATTTGTCTTTTGCTTTTGCATTTTTTTAGAGCCTCCATTCCTGGCATGTGATTAGAGAGCTGAACACTGGGGTGGGTGGGTGGGAATAAAGGCAGAGGCACACTTTGTCTCAGCTGATTGATGGCAGTGTCTTTGGTCTGAAATACCTACCCTAGTTATTGCTGTGTCAGGTGAACAAGCTTAGTCACACCGACAGCTGCGCGTGCGGTTTGGAATTGCTGCTACTGGATCACTTCTGGGAAGTTCTCTGGAGTGAGGTGTTGCTACTAGAAGGCCTCAAAGCATTTTGAAATCACTGCACGTGAAAGGAAATATGGAAATACCTTAATGTGTTTTAAGGAGCTCTTCATGCTGGCAGTGACCACAGCAAGGCTCTGGTTTTGTTGGCATAACCTTGTGTTATGTTTGGAGGCCCCCAGGACAGTGGTGCACAGGTTGCAGTGACAGCTGGGTGCTCATCCCAGATGCAATCTTTGGGTATGCATTCTTTGTCTACCTTCAGAGTTTATTATGATGAGTTCACTTTTACAAAGGAGGCAAAGAAAGGATATGAGGTTTCCATGCAATGTCCATTGGGAAGATGTGGACTCAGAATTGCCTCTCCTTCCAACTTGATGCAGGGTGAGGAGAAGCTTCTTAATTGCCTTCTGAGATACATGATCTTACTTGAAAGACGGTAACTGCTTCAATCAGGTGGTGTATGATCATGTGGTGGAGTTTTTTCTGGTGGTTGTTGTGGCTTTTCTGGTTGCATTTTTGGTGTTTGTTTTTGGTGTTTCCTCCCAACCCTCCCCAGCCAGTCAGCTCCATGGGCAGCCTCTGGAAGTTCTCATTTTGACCTCTGCCCATTTTGGTGAACGGTCTGCAAAGGAATGTGTTCAGCAGCTGACATAAAACTCCACCATCTGGGTTCTCAACTGTTTACTCTGGGCAGAACAGTTTGTCTGTTGTGCCTGGGCTTGAACACATGTAACAGTTCCTCAGCTCTGTTTAACTGCAGCTCGGAGTGCCTGCCTCAGCCTCCCCATGTGCATCCTCCTGTGTGCTTGCTGGAAGGTGGAAACACATTGAAATGGATGTGTGGTGTGAAATGTGTGCTGCTGCTCCAGCAGTGCTGTAGCACTCAGCAGCGTTTAGAGTCACTCAGAACTGACTGTTTTAAGCATGAGGCTTCTTCAAAATGCAGGTGCTTGTGCTGTGCAGGGGTGATCCTGGGTGCATTAACTCTGGCATCTCTTCTGTAAAACCACAAGAGAAAAGCAGTTTAAGCCAGCCTACTATTCTTCAGTAAAAAAACCTCATTGTTTCACCACTTTTAGTAAGTGAACAGGAGTTTTAGAAATTTCTAATTCTAAAGCGAAGAGGGAATGTTTGAGGGGAACAGGGAAAAGCCTGGTGGTGTAAAACTTGGTTTGTTCCTGTCTCTGCCATGGATATTGAAAAGTGGGTGTCTTAAACTGGGGTCAAAGTGTGGAAATGCTAAGTGCTAGCAAGCTTAGGATTTTAATTGTGGCGCATTTACCTACAGGTAAGAGCTTTTCAAATTTTGCCTTTAGATTGCTGATGTCAAATGATGAATACCTTGTAAAGCCGTTATGAATGGAACTTTGTAACACTTTGTTTTCTTTTACCTTTTTTTAAACCTATCTTTTAAATGTGTTTGCAGGGGCCAGCTACCTGTGTAGCATTTTCAAGAGATGGAGATTTATTTGCTTCTGGAGGTTCTGATGAGCAGGTATCGGATTCATTTCCAAGCTATAATCCGGGTTCACATTTCTTTAAAAGATGCTACATTTTGTTTTCCATTGTTAGTGGTAGAAAGCAAAAGTGTATCCTTTATGTCTGGACCATGCTGAAGTGACTTGGTGTACTATCACCATCATCTCTGGCGGTCAAACTATTTATTTTTTTTTTTTGTGTGGCAATTTAAGACATGTAGCCTCTCAAAAAACACGTACACAAGTACCTAACTGCCAACAGTTGGCCTGTTGGATGAGCCTTCAATGAGCTATGTTGCATTGTTTTTAATCCCCAGGTTAGACCCATCTTTAATAGCCCCTTTGCTAGCTGTGAAGAGAGAGACTTCTAAGAACATCACTTTTTTTTCCCCTGTTGCACAATGGATTGGCCTGGTTGGTTAACCATATAACTATGAAAGAAAAATGCTTTTATTTAATGCAAAGCAGTGATGAAGATTTGTGAATGAAGAATAAATGCTGTTTCTGATAACCAGACAAGCTGCCTGGATTCCTGGGTGTCTTTCCGACCTCTGAAATCATTGACTGATTGCTCTTAAATTTTTTTAGATTTGTAGAGTCACTGCTGAGTGGTTTACTCCATAGATTTCCTCTTGATGTGATTTATGTGTTAGAGGCCTCTTTTCTGAAATCAGTACTGTGTTATGGAGAGCAGAGGCTTATAAGTGGAATTAAAGTTTGATGTCCAGCTGACAAACCAGCTTCAGATCTCTAATGCTGGTCTCAGTACTAACTCTCCTTTTCCTTTCAGTGAGTTTCATGATAAAGTGACTGCTTGGTTGGGGTGTGGCTGATAAATGTCATAATGCTGAGTATGGTATTATAAAATACTTGTGGTTTTAATGGTGTATTCTTCATATTGCTTTGAAGTTCTCTTGGTCATTCTAGTTTAATGATGTTCTTGACCCAAAGAATGTTGAAAGAGGTCACTTACCCATTGAGAACTCAGTTGAGCTGTGTCTGTATTCAGTAGCATATTTACAAACAAAATCCTTATTTTAATCAATGGCAAAGCTCTTCTAGGTAAACTTTGTGTGGATTTGCTGACTTTTCTCTGAAGGGTTGAAAAAATTGACCTATAAGCAAACTCAGAAGGAAAATTTAAATGGAGGTAACTTTCTTCTGCAGGTAATGGTGTGGAAGACTAACTTTGATACAGCTGATTATGGTGATGTAGTGAAACCCCAGAAATGTGGCAGCAGTGTGGATGGGACCCATGGCACTGGGGTAGGTCTGCATGCAGTAATCGTGGGCAGTTCCTTTTCAGTATACTTTGTGCAGCTTGACAATGTGTGACTCAGGTGCTTGAACTCTAGAATCATCTAGAATATCATCTTTCCCTGATATTTAAGATGCAAGATACCTGTTTTTTAACTAATCTGGTATTGTTTGTTTTTGTTTAACTGTTCTTACTTTATAAGAAAATTATATATAATGATTTTAAAAGGAAGATAAACTTAGTGCATGTAGAGATGTGTTTTTTTAGTAACAGCCCCTGTTTAAGAATGTGGTTCATAATGACATGAATGATAGTTCACAAAAAAACGCAGATGTGAGCAACAGTTGAAGTTGGCTTTGCTTGCTGATATGAATCCTTCAGGCTGGTGTCAGTCCTGAAAATAGAAAATGTTCATGATATCTTTTCACTGACAGTCAGCAAAGACAAAAAAAATTGCTGTGTGTAGGTGTCACACATGACAAATAGGTGACATACTGTACTGGGGCCTCTTTCCTAAATACCTGGAGACATTAGTTCATATCTGTTCCCTGAATCATGTGTTAAGAGAGCTCTGAGTTCTGACTGTACCTAGGGCTAAATCCAGCAACTGAGTCATTCAGTGATGCACTGATCTAAGTGGAACTGATGCTGGCTGTTACAGAAGTGACCCTTTAAAGCTACTGCCCATCCAAGTTGTAATTTTTGCACATAGTGATGATTCACTTAAATGTCTTTATTTTGTCTTGTCAATCTTTGGATATTTTTGATGCATTTGGGTATACTTACAGGATTCTGCCATATGCTATTACCATGGCTGGTTTTTGGTTAATCTTGTTCAGCATGAGCTATAAGCTGAAAGTTTGTGAACCAGGGGTCTGTGCAGAAGTGGCATTGCCCCAGCTGAAGGGTAAACTTCTGGCCAACATCTGTTGCTCTGTGGCAGTGTCTTTGACCTTATCAATTTAGATCTTTACTGGAATACTAAACTTACATTGTCTCTAAAACGCAGTGGAGCTTTTATTTGTTATGACTCAGTCCATTGCTGGAGATATTGGAATAGCCAATAGTATTTTGGGATGGACAAAATTTGAGTCTGCGGCTCTAAGCCTGATGCCTTACTGTGTGGAGTGCTGTGTAAAGAAAGCAAATAGAACCAGAGGCTGGTTATTGTTAGGTTAGTGGGAGAGCCTGGGAGGAAGCAGTCACATAAGGAAGGAGGAGGTGAAAGTGTTTATTGATCCTTGGCTGGTTTTGGCTAAATTTGGCTTCTTCCTTTTCCTCCCGTGGTGTGTTCTAACTCTAAAGTTATGCAGGCTATGAAATTATCAGTCCAATGACCTCTTTGTTTATTATTCTATTGAACTGGTCTAGCTTTGAACTCTTATCTGTTTTAATTTAAAATACGGCACAGTGCAATACTAGGGTGAACTATAGCAGAGACAAAGAAATAATTTCTGGGAGAAAAATACCACTTTTGGTTTGTAACATGCCAATGAATGGCTTAAATGATGTAGACAAGATGTCAGCTAATGGAAGACGATGGTAAATTTATCCTCCCCTGGGCTGCTGTTGTTGCCAGAGAATATTATCCAGTAGTAATTTAAAGAGAGGAAGAAAATGCCTGAACTCTTCTAAAAACTTCATTATAGAACCTCTTAAGATACCCATTGAAGGGAGCTGCTGAACAAATCCCTTGAACAATGACCAACCATTCTGAACATCTGTCCCTCCAACAAAACTATTCCCCTGTGGAAGAGGGTTTACCTGGCAAAACATCCAACAGATGCTGCTGTGGCCAGCTCTTTGTGTGCTCCTGACAGGCAAATCTGTGTCGTTTCGTTGGCTGACAGGTGTTTGGTCTACTGGTGCTCTGAGCCTGTAGGAAACAGGGCACTTGGTATTCTGTGGTGTAATGTGTGGGTTTGGACCAGGTGCTGTGTATTTGCAGAGGGAGAAGTGAATCCATGCTCAATTATGCAGCAGAAACATACTTTGGATTGGGGGTCTTAAGTTACTTCCAAGGAGTTTTTTGAGCTGCCACTCAAATGCAAGCTTTGGCTTGGGCACGCAGCATGGGAGCTGCAAAATATAGCTACTACTATATCCCTGGATTAAGGCAGTTAAAATTGCTAAAGTTAGGAGGGGAAGGATAAATAATGTCCTCTGAGAGCTTGTTTTGAATACCCTAGGTTAAGATTAAATTTAGAATTGATCTGAAATGTTCTTTGCTGTTAAAAAGAATCTGATATCTCTGAAAATGGCTTCATTTGCTATTTTAAGTATAACCTGAACATGAAAATCTTGGCTCCATAGTAACTTTTACACTCTCGTCAGTCTACTCTTTTCTTTCAAGTGAATGTCATGTCTTATATCTTTTAGAAATACATCATGCTGGGCTCTTTAAGAGTATCATCACTCCTACAACTCACTGCATGACTTAAATTTCACTGTATATTAACTTCTTTCTTGTTTGGAGCCAAATGTTTGCTTTTTCAATAGTGAATTGCTTATTTTGGTGGGTTTTGTGTGGTTGAGATTGAATTTGACGGGAAAAGTAACTGACTTGAAGCTGCCACCTGCAGATTTTGATTTCATGCCAAGGTCACCTTTTCCTTCAATGAAAAGTGAACCTAACTCCTTCTTTCTCTACTGCTGTGTTATTGTGCCAGGATTCTGCCTATTGAGTAATCCTGAGATTTTGCAGACATTTCAGGATGTCATTACATTTAAAATAGTCATATAGGTTATTGTTTGGTTTTGGTACCCCTAAAATACATGAACACTATGCTCAACACATCTTGAATCTGCTTTCACTCTGAAGTCCATGAGAATATTTTTCCTAGGGGAGCTTATATTGAAGTGTAGCTGTATAATTTTTTTTGTTAAGCATTGTGAAAGCACAGATATTAATGAAAACAGTGGCTGTGTAAAACCACTCAGTACAGTATCTGGTTTCTCATTGGGAGAGTCTGACTAACATGCAGGAAAGAATAACTGAACACAGACATCAAAACTAGTTTGTCATCAAGATGAATAGGAAGAAAAAAACAAATCTAAATAACTTGTGGGATAAGAGTCATGAAATACTGTCAAGTTGGTGAGCTTGAAAACAAACTTGCTCCAAACCAATTTTCACTTTCATAGGCAGAGGGAGACTGGAGCCTTTAGAAACTGCGGGCTTTTCAGGCAGCTGGTTCAAGTTCAGTATGAATCAGGGTATTGGACATGTTTGTAACAATAGATATAAACTTCAAAGTTGCTCTGCCCACCTGCTTGTGTTTTCTGTAAATATAGGAGGCTTGGGAGATGCAGCTTGCTTTGAACGTAGAACTGATCTGTGCAAGGGCTGATGCAAATGGAAGAGGAATTGCAGTCATGACTATGGTGTAAAAGCATAGATGTGAAAGCGTGATAAACTATTAAAGCTGTCAGAAGTGAATTCTAAGTATGTTAGCATAGATGTGAGACTGTAAATGTTAGAGCAGAAGTAACACCTCTGCAATAAATGCTTGGTCTTAAATTATAGGCTAACCATTGTTGCTTGAAAGTGTTGCATAATCACCTTGAAACCCAAAGTTCAGGGCAAGCACTCCTGGTGTGTGCAGTGGGAAGCTGGTGGGAAGAAATGAAGTCTTGCAGTCGTGTGCCTTGATCCTGTGAGTGTGCTTGCTTTGATCTAGAATCTAAAGGGTAAATTTGCACTTTATGCTGTAATGTTGAGTAGTGAGGACCTAAACAAAAGTCAGATTGAGAGGTATGGGTTTTGCATGTGAGTTCAAAAATACAGGCTCTTATGCTTGTATGGGGTCAGTAACCATAAGCATTTGGATCTGTTTGGGTGAAGAGCTGTGTAGGATCAGATCAAAGGATGCGTTCACTGTTCTGATAAGTTGTGAAAACATTCATCGTATGATTTATTTTTTCCAGAGAGGGCAGATAATGTGTTTTATTTTGGGGATTTGGTGGTGGATTTTTTTCTTTTTTTTGCAAGTACAGGGAAAGCTTTGCATGTGTGGTTGTAGCTGGTGTGAGTGTTCAAGAGCACTTGTTTCATTATAGGACAGCTTTGCTGCTATTGTTGACTAATTCCAGGAAGGCTGTGTATGGTCAAGTGTCACAGCAAATGTTGAATGGTTGATGTCACATGAACAGTTAGGAGCTGCTTGGGTGTTCATCTAAACTTGTACACTGAAAATTCTGAATAAAAGCATTGTAGCATAATCTAAATGGGTAAACAGTTTTTCTATGAAATATTATGGAAAGTAGGAATTAAGCATTGATACAGAGATCTTTTTACTCAGGTTTAAACATAAACCTTCTGGAGGCATGTTGTAACTCTGTGTAAAATCTTACTTTGCAAAGGACAAGGCTGATGAGGAGACTTAATCCTTAGGTCCTTTGAAGTTAAATAGCACTCAATTGTGGAGATGCCAAACTTGTAGGCGTAGCTGACCTTCACAAAGGGAAGCTTGGTAAGAGCAGCACTTCAGCAGAAAGGACTTTGAAACAAGTGGCCTGTGACTCTTCAAATGTGTCTTTCAGCCAAGACAGACATTTAGGCTCTTTTGATATTGCTGTGTTTAGAACTTTCTCCAGGCCTTGGGCTCTACTTATTTCTTGAATGGTAAATTTTTCAAAATAGTCCTGTTGGATAGGATTGGAGGCTAATTCCAGAAAACGTGATCTGATCATAAAGTTGTCTGATATCCATAACTGAATGTCTAGAGCTGACTCCACCTTTCTCCTTTGCTGGTTGGGTTTGTTTGGTGACCTCGGGTGCCTCCATGCTCAGCCCACGGTCTTCCTGCTGACTGCAGCAGTTCATCCTCTCATCCTGTCCTTGTGTAAACAAATTCCTTCTGAATTACTCATAGCCAGATGTGCCTCTTTTTTTGACCTTTTGGCTTCCATATTGGTAACTATATCTAATTTTGGCATCCGTTAAGACTTATGAATCCTGTTGTACTTTTTTTTTTTCTTCACTTGCTTGTGAAATTCCCTCCTGGGAATCAGTTTCGTTGCATAGAGCTGCAGCTCTTAGCAATAGGATGTGAATGTGGGTTGTTGTTTGCACCTTCTCCACCTCCTTCTATTTATTTAATTTTAAGCTTTATAAGGGAGGGATCCTGTATTCAAAAGCAGAGATCCAACCTTCAGCCTACAGTGAAGATGTGGTCTGCAAAATTATTCTTTTTCTTGATCTGCTGTCACCTTACTTTTCTGAGGATTCCCACTCCAGAAGCTTTAGTCTGGTGCACAACTGCCTCCCTCCTGGAATAGGTAGGTGGTAGATTATGTACTTTAAAGAACAGCAGTGTGATGAGTACTCAAGATGTTTCCACTGCTCTCTATCCTACTTGGCTGTCCAAGCGCAAACTTTGTAGGAATGAGCAGAAATCTTGCTATGATTGATCACATTCCCTGTATCCTTCCCAAGCAGGGTGATTGTAGATGGGTACTCATAGCTGCCTAAACTTTGTTCCTCTTTCATTGAAGGAAGCCCACTTATGTCAGCCTGTTTCGATATGTGGCCTTGTAATTATTTTGTGATGGGACAGATGTTGGACAGGAACAAAGAAAAAGAGATGGAGAGCAGCACTGAAGAGAAAGACTTGAGGATGTTGGTTGACAAGAAGCTTAACATGACCCAGCAATGGGTCACTTGTGGCCCAGAAACCCAAACGTGTCTTGGGCTGCATCCAAAGCCCTGTGGGCAGCAGGTTGAGGGAGCTAATCCTGCCCCTCTGCTCTAGTAAGATCCTACCTGCAGTGCTGCTGTGGGAATGAGTCCATGGGAGGCCCTGAGGATGATCAGAGGGTTGGAGCACCTCTGCTATGGAGACAGGCTGAGAGAGTTGGGATTGTTCAGCCTGGAGAAGAGAAGGCTCTGGGGAGGTCTTGGAGCAGCCTTCTGGTACCTAAAGGGGCTGCAAAGAGCTGGAGAGAGACTTTGGACAAGGGCCTCTAGTGACAGGACATGAAGAATGTGAGAGAGAGGAAAAGGGAGCTTGACTTTCCAAGGGGCTCTGAATGACTGCAGCAACCTGCAACAGCCTTGCCTGGTAGTGGCTGGGAGCAGCTGTGCTGCTACAACTGTTTTCCCTTGTGTTCTGGTTTGACAAGATTTCTTGCAGAAATAAGAGGATCAGCTTTTAATTTCTGTCATCTTACAGTGAATAGATTTGTTCTTAGAATCTGGAACAATAAGGCAAGTCCTGACAAGTCATTATTGGTCAGAATAAAAATTGCCTTTTAAGTTCAGCATCTCAGGCTAATTAATGTAAATTCTCCCACTTAGGTTGCTGCTGTATGTGGCTTGTTTTAATGCTTGAGTCATAATTCAAAGAGATGAGATGGAGGCAAGATTTTTAAAGTTTTTTTCGAGCTGCTGTTCTATGCCAGCTTTGAGATAGATGAAGTTAGCTTAAGCTTTAAAAGTTCCTAAGATCACAAACTTCTCTGCTAAAATTCAAACTTCAAGCAAGTGTACTACCAAGTGTGTGTGTTGTAGTGTGTCTGTGTCTGCATGTACATATACATGTATATAAGTAACAAAGTAGGTGTGCAGATAAGATATGTATCTTACACAGTGTATATGTACCTATTTCAATGGAAAAAGGTAAATTGTTCTGAAGAAGGGAATGTGCTGGAAGCTGTTGTTCATAGTTCAGGAGATCATTCTGTGGGTCTTGCCTTGGAGTGTGATTCTTTTGGTGTAAAAGAACCTGTAGCTGGATGACCCAAGGCTGAGAATAAACACTTTTTTTCCAATGATTGGTTGCTTTTTCATGGGAGCTTTTCCCCAAAAATACAGGACCAGAGAGAAGTAGTTCAATTATTGGTGAAATTTCTTACCAATGGTTTTCATACTTTTTGTTCCTATCATGGCTTGTTTTCTACACAAAACTGTTCCTTTGAGATATTTGTTGTTGTTATTCTCCAGGAGCAGTGTTAAACAGTTGAGACCTGTGCGATAAAACTTAATTATTCCATAATGAATTCTGGAAGACCTCTTCCTATTTCCTAAGGAACACTAGGACTGATGGCAGGGGGAAATTGTTTAAAGGAAAAAAAAAACCTAAGCAAGGTAGGAGAGCACAAATCTAAAATGTTCAAGGCTACACTTAATTTTCCTTCTCAATAGATACAGACCTGCTTTTTTATTTTTTTGTTTTTTGTTTTACAGTTGGTAGTCATTAAGTTTTATCTGCCACTGGACTTTCAATGTCTGGCATTACTGTTTTCTCATGAATACCATTTATGCTTCTGAAAACGCAGTATGTGCCAAACTCCTGTTTGTCTTCAGTGTTACCTTGAAACTGATGGTTCTAATGTCTGTCCTGATTTAAAAGTGGCACTTACAGACTATAGAGGTGAGTAAACTGGACCAACAGTGACCCACAGAGCAAGGTCACTGAAATGTGGGAGGGGAACAGCTCTTCCCTTCTGGTGAGAACCTGCTCTTGGCTGGAGATCACCAGACAGGGTCACTTGCAGAGATAGGATGCTGGTATTTCTGCAGGCAAATCCAAATTTTGGTCTAAGTGCAGCCTTCTCTGTATGGACAGGCTGTTTTGTACAGTTCTGAGTACCTCAGCTGGCCACTAGCTCTTCCCCTGTTTCTATCCTTCCGGGCATTTTGGTCAGCAGACCTGGATGCTCTGACGCTGTTTCACTTAAAATACACAAGCCTGCTTCATCCGCCTCCTTCTGCCAGTGGTTCACTTAGGCTTTGGCACAAGAGTGCCTTGGGATTTAAATGGGTCTGAGATGTCCCTATTAACTCTTATTTCTTCCTGAGTTTATCAGAAGCTTAATATTTGTTAGCCTATGGTGAAACATGGCTGTTACAGTAGAGGTGCCAAAGTTTAGTCGTTTAACTTGGGTTCTTTAGTAGCACCAATAGGGAGGAATAAATAATTGCATCATTTAGGATGCTTAAATAATTGCATCAAACCCAACATGCCTTTTGTCTGAAGTAAAAATAAAAGATAAGTAATGTTCTTTTCACCTCTCTTTTCTTTTCTCTCTCTCCCTCCTAGATTCTCTTCATTATTACAACTTGAATTCTGACATAAGAGTTGAGCATGGATGAATGATGGTATAAATTGTTTCACAAAGCTAATTTAACTTGTGTCCTAAATCAAGTTGTTACCCTCTGCTGGTCTGAACAGTAGGTGTGGAGCAGTGCAAGTCTTGAAGAATGTGATTGCTCCAGAAATTTCAGTGCTGCCTTGACAAGGGGATACTTTTCCAGGCCAGAGAAATGTGCTTGTGCTCAGTCAGTGATATTTTGTGTGTAGCAGAGAGAGCTGAGGCTACTTCTCAGCTTTCTGTGAACCCTCCCATCTAGCATGGTGTTCTCCATCTGACTTCCTGTGCAGCTTACCTTGAAGCTGACTTGCTTCCACTGGATGTCACTGTTGCTCTTTGTGAACACATTTGAAGTATCACTTTACTTGTGAAAATGACTCCTCAGACTTTTAAAGGTATTTCTCTCTTCTTTGGATTAGTAGAACTGGGGTGCAGATGAGCTGCGTACACCAAATTTGGGGCTTTTCTGCTGCTCTGTTTTTAGGGGATTTTTTTCAGCTAAGGTAATGAATTTGATTGCACTGAGGGAATTTTAATACACTGGAGGTCTGTGTTGAATTGAACACAGTGGATGTATGTGTTGCTTAAAGGGTGTGCTGTCTTTCTAGATACTTGAAAATTAATTCTTGGCAACATCCTATTCTCTTAAAAAAAACTCCACCAAAACACAAAACTCTCAAAAGAGTAAATACACTGTGTTAATTAATTGAAAGGGATTTAAAGGCAGAGTTGAGCCTACCCCATTCACACCATTCAGTTCTTCCCATGCAGTGGAGAGAGGTGAGGAGAAAGGAAAAGAAATATGTCCTCTGCATTGAATTATAAGAATCCTACATTTTATTAATAGATGCAGACTTCAGGGAGGTGGTTACTGTATCAAGGTATCTTCTAAGGATCACCATTTAAGAAGCAAAATGACATTTTTTTGTTGTCTCTTGCAGTTTGTTACGGATTCACATGTATTGTGTAGTTCATACTTGCCCCCCACCCCCTGATCAGCACTGTAATTGCTGGCCAGGATGCTGTTTAGCCAGAACAATTTTCGCAAGAGGCTCAGTAAGAGACCTCTGGAATGAAGGCTGATTAATTTTCCCCTTCCCCCAAGTAGTTGCACTGTGCTGTCTTTAACTGGTTGCTATAAATAAATCACTTCTGTTTTCCCTTTGTCACTGAGAGCTGTATTGTATTCTGAAGCTGCTCATCTCCTCTTCCTTTAACGTTCAGCTGCTCCTTTCTCTACTCCCAGTGCTTAATACACAGATGTTGTAATAAGATATTTAATGGCAAATACATTTGTTTGGTTGTGCTGAATAAATTGCACACTTGAACTCTGACTGAAATGAATTAAACCTCTACAGCAGTGCCATTGTTTCTGGTGTCTGTCCCCAGGATTCAGCTGACCCACAGGTGAGTCAGAGGAGAGCACAGGTGTCTCTGCTTGTAATCATGATGCTCATTGGTACTGAGACTGCCACAATTACATATTTTTGCAATGTTTTTCTTAATCTGTTAGAACTTAAGTCCCTGGTGGCTGGCTCACCATATGATATAGATTGTCATTAGGAGAAGGGTGCCTCTCTAAGGCTGTAGGTCTCTTAAGGGTTTTCTTGTTTGTTCTTAGGAACAGCAGCTCATTCAGTCTGGTTTTACAAAATTTGAAAATTTTGGTCTGGAGGCAATTTGGTTTTTCCTCAGCTGGCTGCACATTTCCTAGAACCAAATAGCCAAAGACCTTGGTCAGTTGGAAGCCTCCTTTTTAGAAGTCACTGCCATGACCCACTGTCACAGTGTTTATTTGCTGGTTGGCTGTGTCCCTAGTTTAGACTGAGGCACTAGCTCACAACCTCATTGCTGAAGGCTGTAGCTATGGGTTACTTTGATGATGATGAGCAGGAAGGAGCCTTTCAAGCAGCTGTGGTGTTCGAAATGGGACAGTATGGCATGTTGTCATGCTTCTGTTTTTAAATGTAGATATACTCCTAGTTTTGGGGGTGTTGCCTTCAGGAGCCCCCAAGGCCTTGCTGGATGGAGGTGGCTTGCCTGGCTTTTCGTCGGGGTGGCCTGTGGGGTGAGCAGCAGAATGTGGCATCTGACAGCTCTGGCTTCAACTTGACATGGTGAGGGATCACCTGACCCCTAAAGCATCAGTGTGGGAACATCTCTGCCCTTGCCAGGCTCTTAAACTTCGTGAACTGTTGCAAAGAGAATATAGACTCTGAGTTCAACCCCGAAGCTTTTTATGAAAAGCTGTCTGACATATGCTATAAAGATAGATGGAGAAAATCTGTTGGTACAGTAATTTTTCTGCTCTGTGAGTCAGCTTGTTCTAATGGGTTTTGAAGTGGATAGCTCATCATCATTTGGGGTTTTTAAGTGCAGGTTGTATGCAGTGTTAGCTCACTCAAATTTCTGCTGTGCCATGATTGACTGGCCTGAAGTTACATCATCAAAATAAGCTAGTCAGCCTTAAAATAGAAAGAAAATACATTTTTGATGCTAGTTACCCATTGAAAAGCAGCGGTTTGTGGGTTTTGTTTGTTTTCACTTTTAAATTTAAGCAGCAAATAGCAGGTTTTTAAGACTGGATTTATCTCATCTCTGCAAGATCATATTTTAGTTGATTAAATCAATGCATCAGTGAGCAGAGTGTGGCTCTTGGGCTCCCTGCAGCACAGAAGTAGTTGGAGTGTGGCTTCCATGCTGAGGCAGTTCTGTGTGACCCAGAGTGTGGGCTGTGTTGGCTGAGGGCCTGTAGATAATCCAAATTATTCAAGCAGGTGGGAGGAAGGAAATTAGCAGAGGCTGGTGTGGCTGGTACCACCTGATACCCAGCTGCATCCCAGGCCCGTGGTGGAGCACAGTGATTCCTGTGGAGCAGCTGCTCTATGTGTCATTTAAACCTTTCCCTTCTTTCCTGCTCCTTATGCAAAACCGGCCTTGTGAGGCTTGGCCGTAGGAGGATGGTTGGTTTGGCAGGGTCTGGGAGAATGGTCAGCACTCACTAGCAGTTAGTGGCCAGCAGCAAGGCATTCTCCTGTCAAAGCTGCTACTGCTGCAGCTTTTTCTTTCTTTTTCTCTTCCTCACCCCCTCCAGTCTCCACCTTCCCTAGGTACTCACATTTCTGCTCCTTGTACTACTTATTGCATATTTTGCCTGTCTGTTGAGCTGGACCTCAGCCTTAGGTGCCTTTCTGTGGCCTCCATCAATGACTCCCAGCAGCACAAGGATTTTTTTATGTATATTTTTAATATATATAATTGTTTATATTAATGTATGTATCTTCATGATGTACTAACCAGTTTGGTGGTTAGTCATGTGAGCTGGTCTTGTTGCAGTTTAGTTGCACATCTGCGCACATCTGGCATCAAATACAGAGAGGAGCAGGTAAATCAATACTGTGGTGGTGAGAAATGCATTCCTGCTGTTGCATAGGAGAGAAGAGACAGAGGCAAATCTTTATTTCTACTTCAAAAAAGTACATGTGGAAGAACTTCCAGACACTGTTTTTCAATCTGTCAAAATTCCTTGCTGCTTTGTTGATTTGTAAACTTAGTGTGAGTAATAAGTTCATGGGATGGAGCTGCACCAGGCATTGGGCCATGGAGAAGTACGTTTTGAGAGCTATGATCTTGGCTTTAGATTCAAATCTTGTCCATTAGTGTAAATTGAGAAACTGAAGTCTGCAGTTGCTCAACCAGTTGGCTACCTCCTTTAGTTAAACTTCTCTGAACTTCTTCTACTGGCAATAATGGAGATAAACAATGCAAATAGTGTTTGTTCTACAAGAAAGATACCATTTTGAAAGAAAAGGAAAGAAGAATAAGTTCTTGAGTAGAGATCTATTTGTGTTTTTCAAATGTAATTTATTCTGAATGAAATATTCAAGCTTGCATAACTAAAACAGTTGAAACTTCAAAGTAAACTTGTTCTTAATCTTGTTGAGGAGGAAAACCAGTTAAAGATATAAACAAAATTACTAAATCAAAACTGTTCTAATGCATATTGGAACATAACTGTGGTACAATGTCTTTGCCTTCTTGCAACAGTCAAACATGGAGAGAGGCTTTAACTTTTCTGTTGGAGTGTAATAATCAGACTCATCTGGGGTAGCTTACTTAATTCTTGTCACTGGGATGTAATGCTTCCCTGTGGCTCCAGTAAGTCTTCATTTACTTGCAGTCTGTACCTGTGTGCCACAAGAACACACCGAAATTGTTCTTTGCACATAGAAACCTAGAACCTTGCAGGATTACTTGCAGGGTTGTTATCTAAGGTTTGCTGTTCCTGGTGGGGATTTAAAAACAAACAAAAGCACACAAATTCCCCCCCTGCCCCCCAAAAACAACAAAATGACCCTCTACCTGCAGCAGGCAGACAAGTCAGCAGAAGCTTTTCTTTTTCCAGCTGTGGCAAGAACAATTCCTTTTCTCCTTTGCCTGTTTTTAATAGCATAGACCGTCCCAGCATAAACTGTCCTTTACTGTTTACCCTCCATGGAACAGAAATCCTTGTGCAGTTGTTTGCATCTCAATAGCAGATTATGTGTTATTTATTTTTCTAGCAGTCAGAAATGGATTGTGATATTCATCATAAGAAAACAAAAACTCAGGATTCTGGTAGGACCCATCAGCAGCAAGAGGAGGAGAGCAGTCTTGCAAATACCCTGGAGCATATTATGGGACAGCTGGATGTTCTGACTCAGGTATGTCTTACTTTTTAATTTGGTGATGACAAAGGTACCTGTGACTGGAATAATTGGGAATGTTTTGCAATAGTTTCATAGACTAGTAATATGGCTAGTTCAAAACCTCTGCTTTTTAGTAGTATTTTGATAAGTATTTCATCATCTGCTTCTCAGTTTATTGTCTCTATCAGTTCCCTCACACTAACTTCCAGCTTAGGCCCTGCTCTTCCCCAGTTCCTGTATGCTGCAGGGTAGTAGATGCTCCTGGAGCCAGCTCTGATAGACTGTGCTGTTATCCAGGGTTTATCTAGGGTGATGCCTAAAGGAGTAGTTGGCAGAACAAATCTGTTTTGGTGAATAATAGTCTCTCTTCCCTCCCCCATTGTACCACAGCCTATAGGTAAACTCTGTGCAGATCCTGCTCCTTTCCCCCACCCAGCATTCACCTACACAGTCCAATTTCTGCAGTATCCTCCTCCCATCAACAAGTCTGGGCCCTTCTGTACTGTGTTGCTGGAACATGCTTTTCACCCACAGCTACAAACAACTAATCCCTTGCTAGAACATTAACAGACAGTTATTTCTTGGAGTCACTAAGCAATGCTTGAATAGAACCAGCCATGAATGGTGATCATCACAGAATGTGTTTACTTAATAAGAATTTTGGGATAGAAGGGTTTCTTGATTAACTAAATAACTGTTACTTGCTCATTGTGGAGAAATACTGTTTCTGATTGTCTGGACCTGAATTTCATGGGGTTTTTTTTGAGGTATGTGAGAAGCAGGGAGAAAACATGGGATAGTAAACATTGGAGGTCTCCTGTAGCCAAGACCATGGCAGGATGGAAAAATCTGTTGGGAGGGTTTTTCTGTGAGTTTAAATACTGTTTCTGAGGAAGAACAAGCCGGTCTTAAACACTTGGTATTGAACATACTGATTAGTAATCTGAGTTAGCACTCTGCTCTTGAGAGAGTTAACTTGTCAAAGTACTTGTCAAAGAGTGTAAGATGATGGGTTGGAGGGCCTATCAGGAGATTGAAGGCTGATTTAGGGATTAAAAAACATGCCACAACTACAGGCAGTCTAAAATAGTGTAGGATGAAACCCAAAAGGTATTTAAGTTCACTTGGCAGAAATACAAAAAAGCACTTTTGCTGTGATCTTTAGAAGGCTGAACACTGGAGGAGGGGAGGGAAATCTTGGGTGACACTGGGCCCTCATGCTTGGGAGTAAAAAGCAATCCAGTGTATACACAAAATATTTTAATACTGTTTTTACGTCTCCCTAGTAAGCTTGGAATGTGATTGTTATCTTTCATTACATAAATCACATCCACATTTCTGATGATGGATGTGTAATGGCTCGTTTTCAACTTCATAGGTGTTTAGAGGAGGCAAATATTGCAGTAAACAGTACGTGTGGGACTTAACCTAAATATAAGCAATGCAAATATCTGTGTCAAAGATATTGTGTAACCGTAGAAAATTCTTAATGTTGTTTTAAATCTAGCAGAAAGAGAAATTGAGATCAGTGGGGGAGGAATAAATTAGTAAGTTATAGGATAAAATTGGAAATAGCCCTGAAATAGTAAGAAACAAAAAGCTGCCTTGAGTAACTCTGTGTTCTTCAACCTTTTTTGTAGCATTTTTACCATCTTTGAAGTACTTAATTTTCCATTGGTTCTACTCTGTGTATGTTGTATTTTGTATTAACACCATTTCCAGGCATTTGTACAGGTAGATGTTCCTGACACGCTGTTTTCATGCCAAGGTTTTGATATTTAGCAGCGACACAAACCAACACCAAAAAAACTTTAGCAAATGAACCTGGAAGAAGTCCTCATTCCTGGACTAAGGGAGAAAGCTCCTTAAAGAGAAGGGATGTGGGCAGGTAGCAAGGCAGATCTGGAAGGCATCAACTTGCATGTCTGAACTTTGGCTTTTCCAGTGCTGGTGGCTGGTAGGAGAAAGGAATTTAGCTCTGGCAGAGCCACTGTTACCCCTCTTTCATGCAATTAGATGTGCTCTGGTAGGAGCTGTGGTGTGCAGAGGTCCAAGTGAACTGGAAACAGTGCCTGCTGGTGTGGGGTTGGTTGTCTTTTCAAGGCATTACTACCAAAGCACAAATGGGTGTTGTTCTCTGCATGTAGCAGATTCAAACCAACATGTGTGTATCAGCTTTGGGCCTGCTGATTTCTCTCTTCAAAAACAACAAAAAGCTTTCATAAATAACACATAACAGGTGTCACTATTTCCTCTTCTTGGAGAAGGGCTGAAGATGCTCCTAGTGCTCTGTTAAAATTGTAATTCCTGAGTGCTGCTTGTTTAAAGAAAACTCTTAAGGGCATAAGCAGGGCCATCCAGTTGAAGGGAAAGGACGTGATATTTCCAGAAACCCTCTACTGAGATAGCCGTCCATGAACTTTTCAGGTATTTAATTCATTAGCTCCATGGGAGCTTGGATTTATTTCTGATGTGATGTCTTGAGTTCCTGTGTTCATCATTTTTGTTGTAGATGCAGCACTGTGTTACCATCATGTACAGTAACAGTGGGGGAAGGTTTAAGTTGTGATAAACTACTTTGGGAAATTATGCAGATAAAAGCCTAGTTTATTTTCCTAATATTTTTCTGTAGCTGTCATTTCAAGGTTTAAACCTGGTATCATGTAGAAGTGGGAAGGAGAGAAAATACTTCCAATTTCTGCTGAAAGAGGTGATAGTAAGGCATCAGCTGTGGGCTGTCATCTCTTGCCAGCACACAGCTTTGTTCTGAGCTTCACACTTGAAGCTGCATCACCAATTATTAGTACCTTCCCTCTCCTGGCAGTAGATTTCCAGATGAAATGAGATGTCATGAGCTTGGATTCAGTGAGATCATTTTTATTCAAGTCAAAGATCTCTGCCAGCGAGTCGCCAATTGCTGAGGCTGTAGAGGTGTTGTATCCCACACAGGAGGATACACTGGAGCAGACTTGTTCCTTCAGCTGGGCACTTCAGTTCTTATCAGAGAGACAGATCAAAAGAATCCAGTGGCTGTTGTATATCGCAAATAGCAATAACCACCAGAGTGAATAGAAGCTTTGCTAAGATTCATTCTTATGTTGTTGATATGATTTAATTTTTTAAGGTTTTGGCAACTTCATTTCAACTGGTCTTCAATTCAATGAAACCGTTTTTCTTCCTAGTCCCCAGAGCTCTGTCAGGATATCTTTTGTTTTACTTGTAAGAAAGTGGTCTAGTGCAACCTGACAGGGTCTTCATATTTTTTCCTAAAAGTAGTTTGTGTCTGGCCTTACATGCAAATAAAGTCAATGATTGGCTGTCTTTGTCAGAAGAGTAACATATACTTAATTGTGCTGCCTTGAAGAGTAAAGTGAGACCTCAACATAAGCCAGTTGTTCCCAGTAGTTTTTGATTACTTAGATACCCTGGTTCCCCTTTGTAGGAAAGCAGTTCACATCTGGCAAAGAAATGAGGAAGATGAGAGTAGTAAATATATGATACAGATGCTTTGCTTCTTCCTTTCCTGCAGCTTATTATCTTGTCAGTGCCTCAGTGTTTAAAAATCCTCTACTGGCATTTCAGAGGTGTGAAAAGGAGGAAAATGCAACCTGTTTATAAATTAATTTTTTTAATTGAAGACTGGATTTCAGTGTCTCAGTGCCTATATGAAGAGTTGGGGTGAGTATTAAAGTTGTAAGGGGAAAACAAGGTGATTTTCTCTCTTGTGTAACCTGGCACAGAAAGGTGTGTTTTGGCTGAAACAAAAACGTAGCAGATATTAAAGGTTTCCTTGGTTCAGGTGCGTTTTCTGCACTTACAGCTGAACTGCCCTTCTGTAAAGATCATCTGTGAGTAATTGTCTTGGCTGCAGTGCAGAACTTGTATTTGCAATTATCATCTTCAGAAGTTTAATGTACTCTTGTCCTCACTCCAAACACCTCCAGCTGCTGTGTCCACTCTGTTTGTCTGTGGGCAGCAGGCAGTGAGGCAAAGCTGCTGGTTTTATGTGGGAAGGAAAATGTCTTCTCCAAACGAAGAGTTCAGAATCAGGTTAGCATAAAAATTCATAAATAGCTGCGATAATCCACCCACAGAAAATGGCTTTATATGCTTCCCCAAACTAATCTTGCGTTGAAGCTGAGAGAAAACAACACACTGAAATGGAGAAGACTTGATAAATCTGTAAAATAATCCAAAGCCTGAATTGAAGGACAATCTAGCTCATGTGAGATTAAAGGATTATTTCACTCCAGAAAAGATTGCAGGCGGAGTGAGGGAGAAGAATTTTTCTAAATTATTTTTTTTAGCATAAAAAAAGACTTGGACACAAGTGAATTGCTTTTTAATTAAAGCTGAAAATGTTTTTGTGTGTCCAGTGCTTAATAATGAAAGCGAGCAAAACCAAATTTTTATTCCTTTGTTGAGATGTGGTCTCAAGCCTGTGCTGGTGAGGGATGAATGTGGCCTCTCTTTTGAGAGGCACTGAGTGTAAATTATGCAACTGGTTTGGTAAAATATATGCTTTTATGACTTCAAGTAGTTACAAGTCAAGAAGAAATATGTGGCAGTGGGGGGGATCATGTCCTAAGTGCTTCTACCTTTGCTTTGCACAAATGTCTTCATTTCTGTGTTGCTCTCAAGACCTGAACACCCACAGACTACCAATGGACCCAATATACAGGAAAAAAACTGCAAGTAATTTTCATTCCAAGAGAAATGGTTTGAAATCTGAAGCACTAATAAAAAAGTTCTCATCTGAAAAATCTACTGTGTGTCAGATGAGGTTGGTTTTTAAATCTGAATTTAAAGGATGTAGAGGCTATTTCTTATGAGTCAGACCCATCTCTTAGAGATTCAGTAGCTTTGATCTCTCACTCAAAACAAATTAAGTATCCTGGCTGTTGCCAGTCCTCTGTGTCATTCAGCAGAGCTATTTTTTTTTCTGAAATTTACTTCCAAAATATCCTTGTTATAAAATCTTGATGCAAATACATTTTTCTTCTTTCTAAGATTGCTTAAATTAAATGCACTCCTAGAGATATTGCTGTGTTAGCAGGACACTGTCTGAAGGCTGGCTTTTCAGAAGTGCTCATCCTCTTGCTGGATGTTCACAGGACCTTCACCTTCCATTTTCTGTCAGTGGGAAGGAATACTAAACACCTCCCACAATTTGTTTTCACAAGCATGCTTTGAAGATTAATATAAATTGTTATTCAGCTATTGGATACCGGCAGCTGAGTTCATTTAGGTGAGTGATTTGCATCCTCTCAGAGGCAGGGGACGGATATGGGAAGGCTTTGAAGTCTTTGTGGTTGGGGAAGACCTCCAGTCATATGGGGTTCTAACCTCTGTATTGTTTAGTTGCTGTCATGGTGCATGCCTGGATATTTTGTTGTAGGTCATCCTGACTGGCTGTGTTTTGTACTGTGGTGAAACTGGGAGTCTCCTGACTCCTTTTGCTGTGCTGGTCCAGCCCCAGAGATCTGGGAGCTCTGCACCAAGGAAGCTGCACAGAAGCTGTCAGCCATTGCCTTCTAGAAACTTGCAGCATCTGATGTAAGTGCCATCCGTTTAGCTTTGGCTGATCAGCTGTCAAGACTAAAGCAGCAGCAATGTGTGATGAAACATTTTTAGTCAGAGGGCTGTAAATGGAGAAGTTTGGTTGCAAAGGGCTTGTGTGCCTCACGTCTCCACCCCACATGGATGAAACTGGCAGAGCCTGTGGCTCATCTTTGTAGCTAGGGTTGATTTAATACAAAGAACAACCTTTTCTGTGCCCCAGGATCCCTTTGATCACTGTGATACTCTGTGAGCTGACCATGCTGCTTGCTCTGGCAAATCCTGGATGGCACGGGAATTTTCAGATGCACTTGCGTGGTTTTCCTACTGTAAAAATCACAGTGAGCACTGCAAGTGATCACTTGCTGTGCTGAGTACCACAGGAGGATATTTGTGCATCACACCAAAATTGCTCCTATAATTTAGTGAAGGGGTTGGTAAACTGTAATTGGAGTATCTGCAGAAAGTGAGGTGTACTGGGAGGTGGAAGGAGAGGTGGCAGCTGAGAATGATAGCATGGTTTGGTTGGAAGGGACCTTAAAATTCATCTAGTTCCACCCCTGCTGCCGGGTCAGATTGCTCACAGACTGATCCAGCCTGGCCTTGAGCACTGCCAGGGATGGGGCATCCACAGCTTCTCTGGACAACCTGTGCCAGGGCCTTACCATCCTCATTTTAATAATAAGGGGAGGGTAGCTGAGCAACACTGGTTTTGAATTTTATAAGTAACCACTTCCTTCTTTTAGTGCTTTGGGCTGCTAAATATAAAAAATTCTTTACTTTTCAAGTATCCTCAGTAGCAGATGTTTGAATGCTGGCTGAAGAGAGCTGGTGGGACTGTGAGCTCTCATGCCCTGCACTAGAGAACAGACAAGAAGGTTGTTTAGTCACACAACTTCTTGAGCAGATCTCTGTGTAGGGATCCTGCTGAAGCCAGGCTAGCACTGTCATTTGTCCTTCTGCAGGCATTGTCATGTATTCCTAATCCATGTGACCCCACAGTGACTTTGGATGAATGTGGAAAACCTGTGTTGAGGGGTTTGTGGGACTTCCTGACTCAGGGCTGTACAGCAGCACTGACCAAGATGTTCCTGTTCAGCCACGTTGGAACTAAGTGCAGGAACAATAATAAAAGTTTGTGGAATTTGAAGCATGGTACAGAGTAAACCCAGGAAAATTCATGATGTTAAATTAGAGTGAGGGAAGACTCAGCACTATCCCTAACTCAGCCTGGTGTGAAGTATTCTATGTAAATAGGCTTTGTGAGAATTCACTTCAGAGTTTGCCTTCAAAGCTGTTGAGATGGTGAGGAGCTACAGACCTGATTTAAAATGTTTGAGGTAGCAGATCTTGTTTTAGTCTGAGCACATGAAGAGCTATCATTTCTGTTAGAAATCATCCCATGTTTTATTTTAAACCAAACCCCACATTAAGTTTATATTTGATCTCTGAGGTTAAGGCTTTCACCACTGGAGTAAGGCTGGTCCTTGCAGGCATTCGTTTACTACATAAAGTGTTAATTGCGGTGAAAGCTTCATGCCTTGTTCCACTGTGAGATGAGACTTCATCTGTTAGTCTGAGCTGCCAGCTCTTGCTGAGAATGCTTCAGAGCATGCAGAACATTGGTAGCTGGCTTGGGTGCCATCTCAAAGCTGTTAAGTTACAAGTTGCAGGTGAGGAGGGCAGCCCAGCTCTCTTTAGTGTGCTTGGTAAAGCAGGGGTTTGCTCTGGTGGTCCCAAGTGCAGCTGCTGCGGTGGAGGGGCATTGGCAGCGTGTTGGGGCAAAACCCAGCATGGGAGGAGAAGCTGTTCTTGCCAGACAGGTTCATGCTTGAACTTTTGCTGCAGAAGTTCTCCCATGAGCCTTTCAATCTCGCAGCTGCAGTTTGGAGTTGTAAACTGTGGTTAGTGCAGGAGTTAAGGCTTTTTTCTCCTGTAAAAGGTAGGTAGGGCTACCCCAGTGCAGACCCTTCCTGTGGTAGTTTGTTTCACTCATTGCATTAGTTTAGAGAAAGGGCTCCCAAGCTTAATTTACCTGGGTGCCCCTTGGATGCTATGGCAGCATTTTTTGATGCAGTTTGCTTGTACTTCTTGGCCATGTTTGGGAATAAAGTGGGCTCTGAAATTGCTACTTTTAGGGAGAACCATAAGAAGTTACAGCAGGGCATCTTTGGAAACACACCAGCACTGGCCATGCTTGTTACAGGGGGCAGAGCTCTTAAGCCTGCAACTCCAGGTCAAACTTGACAAGTCTCATTCTGTAAATCCATGGACTGTCTGTACTCTTCAGTGTACCTCTTGAAAGACATCAGTCCCAAAGTTTTTCCTTGTACCCACACAGTGGAGTGGAGAAAATGTGAGTGCAGAAACTTGCAAACTTCTGCATTTGTTGTGTGTTCTTTTGCAGGTGCTTTTTTTTTATTAATAAATTGAAAGGAAAATGCTGTCTTCATAAATTAACATGTCAGATAGGAAAGCAAAACCTGAAGATGCAGAAGTAATGTTTTTCTTTGGCTGTTTGATATGTTAGTGCTCTGCAAAATCATTTAGCATATGCTTAGAAAAACTGGTTGAGCAAACTTTTGAGGACCTTTTTATTTAAGTGAAGCTAGGAAACGACTTCTGCCTCCTTTGAGATCAGTGGAGAGAGGGATTTTTTGCTATGGATAAACAGGAATAGAAGTGCAAGTGTCCTATTTTTCTTGCACAGAGCCAAGAGCACATGTATGGTGGGGTTACTGCAGGATCATATCTCTTGTAGATTCAGCCAAGCTGGTGTTACTTGATCTGAGTAACTGCTGTGTCCATAGTTTTGGGGGTGGGGGAGGCTTCCCTGATTACTGGTGATCACTCAGACAGTTCTCTGCTGTGCTATTACATGGCTAACTCAGAGCCTCTGTGACTGCATACTGGAAAGGCTCTGTGCTGCACCTTTAGCTTGCAGAGGGTCAGCTGAGCATTATTCCACCCTTCCATGCCTTTGCCCGCCTTGCCCCCAACTCCAGGTTAAGTCCTGCTTTAGCTAATAGCAGCCATCTGGCTGGCTGGAGCTCTCCTGGCAGGGACTTCCATCACTGCTCCAGAGGGTTGCTGTCCACCTCTGCTCCCTGGCTCTGAACTCTCCTGTTCAGGTTTCCTTTTGTGCTGGTAGAACTGGTTTCTTTCAGCATTCAATTAGCACCTGGTTCCCCTTATCTATCCTCCTCAAAAGCCCCTCCAGGGCTGCTGCAAAAGCTTCAGCCCTGAGGCCAGTGGGTTTTAAACTGTCTTTGCTACTTAATCAAACGTTTAAGAGGGACTAAGGAAAGGATATCGATGAAAGCATCTTGGAACAGCATCCCAAATCGCTGTTATTTGGGTTGAGGGAGTAAAAGTAACACAGAGGAATAGCATAAGGGGCTTGTCATCAGGTAAGCAAGCGTAACTACTGGGTGTCTCAGTTTAGGTGTCCTGGGGGAGGACGGAAGTGAATATTCCCCAGAACTTAAAAAAGTAAATAGGAGGCAACTTTTTATTTTTCCAGTTTCTCATTAATGTTTCTAAAGAGAAGAGCAGGTTTTTCTCATCACTGAGTCTGTGAAGATAAATGAAAATAAATGTTGCAGGAAGTGTTGGTAGAAGTGATTTAAGTTTTCTGTGAAAAATGCCTGTATTTTATTCTGGTGTCCATAGTAATGCTCACTATATTACTGTAATGTCAGAAATACTCCTTAAAAATAAATAGCTTGATCTTTTTTTTTCTTGTTTAAGCCTAAGCAGTTAGTCTTCTGCAAATTTGAGCCAAGACTTTAATAAATTATCCAGCATTGACTCCCTGGTGCGTAATGGAGACATGTACTGTATTCCTGACACACCAGGAAGCCCAGATCCTGCAACAGAGAGCAAACTTGGCTCTAGTTAATCCTCACTGAATCTGGCTAACAGTTCTCCTCCTTGGCTTAATTGCTAGTTTGTTATCTTTGAGAAGCTATAGCAAAGCATGCAGGAGTTGAATGGGTGCAGTTTTATTTGCCTCCAGAGGAGGACTTGCTGTATAAATAGCAACATGGAAATATTGTAAAACTCTCAGCTGCTAATAAAGGAGCTTTTCTGTGCAAGTTACAATATAGCACTTATAGCAGCTGGGCAGTATTTGTGCTTTCCCTTACCTTCCTAGGATGTCAGATACCATGTCTGTTTATATTCATCATATATTCAAGTCTAAATGGACTGTAGTCATTGATTCCTACTTTGGACTTCCTGAATTTCATTCTGACTGCTACTTTTCCACTTTTAGTCTCCAAAAGACACTTACTGCAAGTTTTCTGCTTATACTTACATGCAATTTCCATTCCAATACACATTTTCCTTACAGCTTTCTCACAAATTCAACACTTTGTGAAATCTGCTTTACTTGTGTCGCATGGTGCCTCACGTAACAGCTTTTAACTCCTATTGACGGGATCATGGTGGCAGTAAATCATGGCACAGAGGAACCACGAGTGATCTGGGCATTTCTTCTGGCAGGGCAGTGTGACTGGGACTTTAATTCAGCTGATTATCTTTCTAAAGGAAATTTGATGCAATGTTTCATTCTCTTTCGTTTTAATGGACTGTTGAGTTACTAGTTCATTTTTTAAATGGAAAAACCAGGATCCCTACTGGTTTTCTTTCTCTGTCTGGTTGCTTGAAGGATAAGATCTCAGCTGTAAACCCCTGGTAGACATTCAGCCTGCTGTGTTCTGCCCTTGGTAGCTTTGTTGCTGGTCTCCAAGACAGTCACTAGGCAATGGCATGGCTGGATATGAAAAAGATTAAGTCCTCTATCCATTGAATAGATGGGAGGGCTCCTGCTGGCTCTGGGACACCTGGGATGTTACCTGCTGGCTCCACAATGTTTCTTCTGGTTCTCTGTGCACTGCAGTTCCTGTGCCTCAAAGGGATGGAAGTAGAGGAGGAAAAAACTTACATGCAGCTGGTGCTGTAGCCCATGGAATATTTGGGTGATGCAGGGTTTATTCTTTCAGGTGGAGCTTTCTACAGCTTCAGCAGTGCTCTTCTGCCTTGTCACAGGTCAGAAATAAGAAATGTATTACAAATAAGCTTTAAACTATATTTAGGGAGGAAAAAAGTGTGCATTATGATGCACTGGGCAACCTCAAGCCCTTCCTGACTTTGTTGATGCTCAGTCTTGCAAGATGGCTCTGCCTTAGTGCCTGTTGTTTTTACTATGTCTGTTTTCTCTTCTCCCCCACTACTTGTCTCATTCCCCAAATCATTTTACAGCAGACTTTTCTTAGTCTCAAGTGGCCTTAGCCAAGCTATTTCCTCTCTTTGTGCTTTCGTTTCCCCAGCTGTAAAATGGGGATAATGAGACCTGCTTGCTTTTGTCAGGCACTTAGAGATGTGCTTACGAAATGCGCTATTAAAAGGCTTTCTATGTATAACTGCTATACAAACAGCGGTTGTCCAAGTTTATTTGAATTACTTTATTAAAGTCCAAGGTTCTGAACATCCTTTGTTTTTAGCAGAGGATGTTATTTATGCAGTGAAAATGCCCAAAATGTGAAGCTATTGATCGTTGCTGATAAGTTTATGGATATTAAAGCATTAAATCATCACCACCCCCATTATCAGCCATTCTGGTGTCTCTGGAAGCTGAAAGTGGTTGTGCATAGCTGGGGCCCTTGATTATCTTGGAGTGATCAATAAAAGGTTTTCAGCAGAAGCTTTTATTGCCACGTGGTTAAAATGTTCTTCCTGTGCATCCTGTACATGATGACTTCAGCTCGAGGAGAAAGAGAACAATCCTTTGTGGTGTAACTGGATTACACAAAGAAATGTAGGCATTATGTTGAGGTAGATATTGCCACTTGGAGTTTTTTCTCCTCCATTTCCTGCTGCATTGTCTTAGGCTGGGAAGGTTTTCTTGCCTGTCATGGTGTTTGTCCAGCAAGTTTTGAGTGTTTTAATTACAGCAGACCCATGGTATTCAGGGAAGGGAGGAAACAGTTGGAAGCAAAGAGGTAAAATCGGAGCTTTAGCTGAACAAAATTGTTTAAAGTCAGTGTGTCTTGTTAGCAGAAGAGTGTCTGTCTGGTGGCTCTCCAGTGTCTGGTGTCTCATGAATGTGAAAGGACAGAACCTGTCCAGGAAAGGAAATGCAGAGCCCAGTCTGAAAGCTCCAGTGCTGAAACAGGTGCTTGGTGGTGTCTGCAGGAGAGCTTTGTGCCCAGTGTCTTCTATTGCTCCTCTCTGAAGTCATATGCAGCTCTGCCCTGCTAAAATGCTGACACTGGACTTCCAGCCTTGAAATACCTCGAAATACTCCTGTGAATTTAGCATTTTATTGGGCACTGAGAGTACAGTGTGCAGTGTGTCCTTGTGAGCAGCTCAACAGCAGCTTTCACTTTGTTTTGCAGACAGTTTCCATCCTGGAGCAGAGGCTGACACTCACGGAAGACAAGCTGAAGGAATGTCTTGAGAATCAGCAGAAAATCATTCAGAACAAAACGAACTGATTTCCTGAGATCAGACAGGAGCTGAAGGCAATGGGAGGTTTGAGGTTGTTTGTGTTCCTAACAGACTGTGTGTGACTTGCTTTAACAATTTTGAGCACAATCTATTTTTCAATTGGAATGTATAGTTATTGTATCTGTAAATAGCTTTGTTACTTCACTAAAATAAAAGCAATATTTTATTCTTAAGTGTGGATAACAATTGTGATCTCTTGTGCCTTCCAGAGGTACAGCAGCCAGCATGTGGACTGAGTACTAACCAGGAAGGTCATACCTCTCCTGCCTCTGGTCTTGCTAAGTTAGTTTTAAAGTGTGTAAGCATCTTGGAGTTGCCAAATGCCTGGCCCAGGCTGTATTAGGCTTGTTGCTGAGGTGTGTGCTGGCTGTAGATGAGAAACAAAGTGCTCTTGGGATATCTGGGGCAATGGTATTTCACCTCTGGTCTAGGACCATACCGAGCAGGTGAGGTCCTGTGCAACTGGAGCTGGAAGGGCTTGTCTCAGCTGAGTCTGACGTGGTAACTCTGACAGAGCAGTTGAGACCCTGGATGATATTTGTGCAGAGGTGATTAAATCCAACAGTTTTAGACTACATTCCTGTGCAATATAGGAAAAACAATGGATTGAGGCTGGAAGAGAGGCCCCAGTGTGTCAGGGTGATTTCCAAGATGATTTTACTTCATCTTTGCTTCTTAAGTTAAAGGCAGGGTAAAGGGAGAGAAAGGCAACCAAATAGTGGAACATTTTCTCCATCGTGGAACTCCCCTCTTCTCATACCGGACTGCCTTTAATTTTCGGTCATTTTGCAGATGTTTTCACAGTTGAGTAGCTCATCACTGGCACCCTCCTCCCCTCATCACTCCTCCTCAGAATTTTGGGGCTTTAGCAGGTGTTCAGTATGTAGCTGCACAAGAATTTGAGCTTCTGGGAGATCCTGTCTCAAACACCTCTTCTGCTAACACATACTGGAGGTCTCCTTACTTGCAATAAATTCTAACCCACATTCCTGGAGAAATGAGCTGCAGGAACTCAAGCACCTCAGGGTTAATGTAACTCTCCTCACCACTGTCTGACCTCTGCAGACAGGGAGGCTGCCTCAGTCCCTGCTCTTGGTGGTACCTCATGCCACCAGCAACTGCCAGCCTTGCACAGCTTCCAGTGCCTTCATCTGCGGATGTTGTGGCATGGGCTGGCATCCTTACTTCACATGGAGTTTAGCTGGTTTTAAGGCCAGGCTGTGTGGGTTTGGCTTTGGGATGGTTTTGGGTGTTGCACCTGTTTCTATTGCAGGCTCTGTTGGCTGGGACAGCACCTTGGTGGTGTTAATGCTCCTCACCCCACCTGGGGGGAGCTGCTTGCATTTCCCTGCCAGCACGAGGAAGCTTCTGGTCTCCTTCCCTTCTGGTCTTGTACATCTCTAAGAACCACTTGCTGGCATGATGACAATATTTCATTCCTTCATTTGTGGGAGGCTGAGTGCTTTCTCATTTCCATGCTTGGTTGATGATGAGTTTCTCTCTGCTCTGCCACAGACTTTGTTTTCTGTTTCCAGGCTCTGAGTCTGATAAATCATTACTTTCCCTTAATGGAATCAATTCAGTGGTGATACTCTGTGCTCTTGCTCTAAGCTTTCAGTGGCTTTTTGCTGAGAGACTGACATAATTTTCATTGAAATGAGTTTGTGTGGTGATGCAGATGGGTGGGGAGGAGGGGACTCAAAGGTACTGTGGCCAATTTGCTGCTAGAAAAAGGCTGTTCCTGCCCTGATCTGCTGCCACTGAAACGATCACAAAAATCAGGTGCAAGAGCCTAAACTTTCAGCTTGATCCTCATTGTTGTGGACTGGCCTTTGGGATGGGGGTGTGGAGGGGAGAGGAAAGTTTGTGTTCCAACAGCAGCTTTTAAGCTCAGTTGGTCAGAGCATGGTGCTAATAATGCCAGGGTCGTGGATTTGATCCCTGGATGGGCCATTCACTTAAGATTTGGATTCAGTGATCCCTGTGAGTCCATTCCAACTCAGAATATTCTGTGATTCAAAATGCACATACACAGGCAAAGCAAAATGATGAATTCATTCACCACTTCCTATGGGCCAGGCAGGTGTTCAGCCCTTCCCAGAACAGCAGGGTTCTATCACCTGTAGTGGTGACTTAGGTAGACAAATGCCATCACTCTGAATGTCCCCCCTTTCTCCTTCTTTCCCCAGCTTTATATTCTGAGCATGGTGCCATATGGTCTGGAATATCCCTTGGGTCAGTTGGGCTCAGCTGTCCTGGTTGTCCCCTCCCAACTCCTTGTTCCCCAGCCTCCTCTCTTGGGGTGGGGTGAGAAGCAGAAAGGCCTTGACTCTGTGTAAGCACTGCTCAACAACAGCTAAAGCATCCCTGAATTATCAACTCTGTTACCAGCACAAATCTGAAACAACCCCATAGGAGCTACTGGGAAAAAAATTAACTCTATCCCAACCAAAAGCCGCACATCGGGAAAGTTGCTTTTCTGTATTTGACTTCTTGTTCCATGTTGTTGTTGTAGAGGTAGCCCAGGGTGGGTGTGAGGAGTCAGGGAGAGAGGGAATCTCACAATCTCTGTGTGATTTAGGTGGCAAGAAAGGTAATCTGAAAGGTAATCTGACACTATTACCTACCTTTTTGGTCCTAAATTTCAGCAACTTGCTCCATCTTTATTTTCCCCCTTATGACCCTCTTATCTGGAGTAGGACTTAAAATGTACCAGCACTTCTGAAGGCTGGCTGTTGCATGAGAGGCAGGCAAGGCTTGGAAAATACAAGATTTACATTTTAATTGTTGTGCTTATACATTGAGCAACAACCTCAAAAAAACCCAAACTTGAGGACCCCAAATCCTATTGCCTCTTTTGTCCTGAGGCTCCATGCTTTATCCACTAAGCACCACAGTTTTTGAGTGCTGAGGAGAGAGTAGCCTCTGGAGTGAGTTAAATCCACTTTTATTTTTACACTCATGATTTTTTTTGATGTGGGCACATCTGCAGTGTCCAATTTGTGCAGCTCTTAACTTGTGGAGCGGTGGAACCGCCAAGTGAGGAGCAGCCTGTGGTTTGTCCTTGGGCTGACATGGCCTCTGCACTGCTTGAGGACAACTCCTGTCTTGAAAACCTCTCGTGGTGAGCTCTGTGCAGGGGGAGGCTACAAAGAGTTAAGGATTTTGTTTTGGATCTCCAAGGCAAAGTGGAAGCCAAGTTCTTAAAAAAGTAGTTTAATTTGTTGCCATTACATTTGCCAGACATATGACCTCACTAAACTTTCAGCAAGGGTTCTTTGTGCTGAGATTGGCCCCTGGGGAGCCCGGTGCTGCTGCAAATGGCTTTTTGGCTGCTGTGAGTATGGAGCATGTTAAACATAACTGTGATCTGTGAAAAAGTAAGAATCTTCAAGCACTGCCCACTTTCCTTCCTGTCTGGGAGCTGGAATTGGACAGATATGACAGGAGATCTCATTAGTGAATAGGCAGAAAGAGCAGAGCACTGTAGTACTGACTCTCCTAGCTGGGAAGTGCAATGGCCAGGAGCATCCCCTGCCCACAGGCTCGTCTCTGGACATGAGTCTGCCAGCTAACTAGGAAATAAAATCCAACTATGATCTAAGTAGCTGGGCTAAAACTAGCCAGCCTCGTGGTACAAATCACTTATTATATAACCTCTTTGAAGAGCTGGTTTTGAACGAATGTTTTTTGAAACACGAGTGAGTAGGAGGGGAGGGAAGCGAATCGTTTTACAAAGGTTTGTCTCTCTGACGTGAGAGCAGGGCTGTGTTTCTTCTCTTGCTTTTAGAAATGGTTGGTCTGTGAGTGCTTCTCAAGTAGTATGACCTGATCACCTGTTGTTTTGGAAAGGAAATAAACTGGGAAAGAAGATTCTCTTATTGATACTCCTCTGCGTATTTGACCTGGATTTAGCATGCTGTAGGAAGTTTTATGTGTGTCTCAGGGAAAGCTGGGATTTATTTGTAGCTCTGAAACAGAGCTGTCACTGCAGGCAGACATCACTCTTCAGTCCCCTGTTCTCCTTGTCAGGGGAGATGCCTATAAATTACTTCCTCTGTCGAAGTACAGGTTCTGTGAAAGAAGATCTTGTCAGAGATTTGAATGTGGGGTGTCAGTGAAGAGAGAGATGGGCTTCAAGAGCACAGGTCTCTGGCATCCCTTCCCTTCTCCCTGTCCTCTGTAGCCCAGCAGCCAGTGCTGCTGGTGAAGGTGTGCTGAGAGCCATTTTGCTGTACTGTACAAGTGGTGGCTGTCACCTCGGGTGGAGTTTGAAGTTACTTGGTGTCACTTCTGAGCAAAGGTGGAGGTACATGGTTAAATCAGCAAGCTGGGAGAGGGTGCTGTGGGGTGGCTTCTGGTGGGGGATAAGAATTGTGTACACCTGGGGATGTTCTGGCAGGGGGTGATTGTCTGCTTAGCTGCAGCTGAGACAGGCCAGGTGACCACTGCTTGAGGCCAGGAATTTGCCATCTGCAAGGAAGTCTTCCCCCAGTGACCACCTTTATACTTTCTTTATACTCACTCCAGCCCTTCCTCCCTGATAATGCAATACAGCTGGAAATGCACCATTTTGTTGTCACAAAAATGCTAGGCTTGAATCATTGCCGTGACCCAGTGCCAAAAACCTGTCATCTCTGTTCTCCCTTGCTGTTTCTGCTCCCTGCAGGCACCTTCCATGCAGCTAATAACTCACTGCTGCCTTCCAGAGACCAGGCAAGCTGAGGATACAGTGGTGCTCTGCATGGCAAAAGGATTTTTCTGCAAATATCCAGAGGGGAATGCTACTGAGGCTGATCCTGCTTACTCCAAGAGTTTGTGGCTATGTGGAGCATGTGCCACTGGTGTTCTTGCAGCTGGTGACTGAAAGGGTTAAGCTAAGTAGCTGCCTGGAAGGAGCTCCTGCATGGCCTCACTTCCCTCTGGGGTGGCTGCTCTTGGCAATGATTCCATCCTCACGTTTTCACAACCAGAGCTGAGCTTTGGTGTGCAGATCTTCCAAATGGAGGAAGGACTTCTGCCTGTTACAGCTGAAATGGGCAGCTTGAGAGTGTGCTGGGCACCGTGAGATCCTCCTGGCAGCATGGTATGGGCAGGGGATGAGGGGGTCATTGTTTTTCCTCTTGTGTGAATCTACTCTGCCACATGCAGATGCCCTAACAGCCATGAAGGCTCTGCCTGTCTCCTGTTACACTTGGTCCATGTGATGAAGCAGGTGCCTTGTGCTGACCAGGGTTAACTGAGATGGTTTTCATCCTGTGAAAACCTAGGAATATCCTTTTCTTCTTCTAGGTTGTGGTTACTTCAGAGGACATTGTTATTTTCATCCAGTGGGTGGTAGGTGTTGATTTCTGTCAGTCTTCTGATGCAGGCCTTGTAGCCAGAAAAGTTTTATTCCCTGTTGGGTTCCCTAGACCAGGAGCTTTGTCCGGGAGTTAGGGATGAAGATTTTGGCTTTTGGCACTTGTCCCTCATGGACATCAGTCAGTAGAACCAAGACAGGTAGCTGTGGTGTTGCAGAAACTGCTGAGTGGTCCTGGACTGAGAAAGGCAGGCTTCAAGCCTCCTGTTTGTGGAGCAAGACCCTCCAAGGTGACCTGTTTGAATATGGCCCTATCTATGTGCTGTTAAGTTAATTAACAAATAACTCTAATGACACTTGATCTCCTGCTTAAAGATCAATGCTCGGCTGCTGGGCTATTTTTTTCTTTGTAGCTCCTGTTTGTTTCCTAAGGGAGAGATTATTTGACCTGTGTATTTGTGTGATGTGTTTCTTTCTTTTACTCTATTATTTATGAAATCAATAGACCTTAAAAAGGAACACTTGCCTCAAAGTGTCTGGAGCAAGGTGTGCTGGAGGAGAAAGTGAAAACCTGCCCGCTGGCACGGCCTTTGCCATCAGCCCAGTGTCTCTGCTGGAGAGAGGAGGAGCTCACTGAGCAAAAAGGAGTGGATTGTCCATGAAAATGCCTTGACAGCAGCCCAGGTGATGGGGGCAGAAGCAGAAATTGTTGCCTGAGTACCTGCAGGTCATGCAATGAAGCAGGGCCAGAAATAAGGGTGGGCCCTGGGCTCAGTATTCTAAATTTGGCAGCCCAGGTGGGAGATGGGAGGTGTGGTTCAGGCTCTGTGCTGCTGAGGATCCTGAAACTTCTTCGGATACCTTTAAGAGGGGCTGTTGGTGGTGTTGAGCAGTCTCAGGGTGCTCTGGAGACTTTGCAGCTGTGGTGAGGGCAAGAAACAAAGTGGAGCAAGTTTTTGTGTCTGCTCGCTTCTCCTTTTCCCACCCTCTGATAGCAGTGGCCCTGTTGGTTTCCCTGTGCTCCCTGCCTGTGGCTCAGCAGAGCATTTTGGAGATTGCGTTCTTTGCTGCAATTCCCCCACTCTGCCTCTCCTCACTGTGTGCTGCCTTCATTGCCAGCTCTCACAGGAAAAGTAAAGATGAAAGAGAGCAGAGATTATTATATTTAATAGCAATGAAAATTGGTGTGGTGATTGAAGGAGCTGTTTTCCTTCCTGCTCTCCCACTTACTGAAGTTGGGAGACAGCTTTGAAATCACACGTGGTCATCTTGCCAGCCCTGTGCCAGGCTCCTCTATGGCACCAGAGGGGAGGGGAAAGCCAGGTTGCATCTGTGTTATCTGGGCTTTCCAGCCTGGCCCCAGTAGACAGGAAAGTAGATGCTTTCTTTCCCCTCACTTAAATGAAAAGCCCCTTTGCCCCCTTCTGCAAGTGCCTCTGCCCTGGCCCTAGCAGGTTGCTAATCTGCTAGATGCAAATACTTTGCTAATTTACAAGTTGGGAAAAGAGCAGCAGAAAGCTAATGAAGGTCAGCTGAAGTCCTCTTTCCTTAATCCACCCCAGCAGTTCACAGTGTGGATCAAAGAGCTGTGGGATCAGCTGCCACTCACCCTGCAACAAGCTGCTCTGGCCCTGTCCTGGGAGCCCAGGCTTTGGGAGAAGTTGCTGGAGGTGGAGAGGTGCTGAAATGGCAAATGGTAGATATCCAGCAGACACTGGAAAAGGTTTTTGAAGATTGACATGAAATGGACCCTGTGGTATCCAAGGTGTTCAGAGAGCTCAAGGCTGAGTGAGCGATAAAGGGACTGTAACTGTGGCACCATGGCTGGAACCAGTGTGTCTGTCTGTCTGTCTGCAGTGAGTGGCAAGGCAGTGCAGCCACCAAGCCCAGGAGGAAGTGCATGCTGTGGCCTTGGCAGAACCCTCTTTAAAAGCATGACTGTGATGCTTAGCCCAGAATTTATTTAATATTCTGGGTCTCATTCTTATCCTTCATCAGCTTCCCATCACCCTGGACCAAATGCTGCTCACTACAAGCATCTTCCCCCAGCCTCTGCAGACAGAGTTCAGGATTTGGCAGTGGACCAGCTTTATTCCTGATGTGTGGAATACTTACCTCTCCTGTGGCAACCTGTAACCTGCCTCCATCCTCCTGAAACCCTCCTGCCTGCACAGACGGGTGAGACTTTCCTTTCCTGCCGACCAGGGAGATGCTGGATCTGGCTGCAACTCCTCCCCAGGTATTTCTGCTTTCCCCAAGGCATGAATCACCCTAGGGCTTTTGATGAGCTGTGGCTTTTGGAATGTGGAGAGCCAACCTGTCTTGGCCACTCCTTCTCTTGGGATCCCTTTGCCTTTTTCCTGCTAAGCAATCTTTCTTTTCATCCAGTGAGAAGTTTTATGTGATTTAACTCTTTATGCTTTTTTTTTTCTTTCTTGCTGTTGCTCACTCTAAAGCTGCATGGAAATTGTTCTTAAGAATATTTGCATCAGTTCATCTGAAGTCAGTTCCTTGGCAAACTAAGCAGTGCTGCTGTAATCCATCCACATCTATCTGCACCACTTTTACTAATAACTCCATTGAAATCCCTGAGGTTAATTAAAACAATCCTCTGTGACTAAACAAAGGGGGTTTGGGAGGGATTTAACCCTTTGCCTTCCCAGTTGCAGGGATTGAGTAGTGGAGTCCCAGCTGGCTGCCTGGGAGCTTTGCCTCACTGGAGGGGAGATCAGGTACCTATTTGAAGATTGTTCAGAGCTGGGGTTGGGGCCAGATGGCTCTGGAGGCCCATTCAAAGGTTATCAGCTCTGATGAGGTGCCCAAATACAAAACGTGAATGCAGAGACACGGCAGTGAAATTGTTCTTGACTCAACACAGCATCTTTGCAATCATTTACAGGACTGTTCTGCTGGAGAGGCTCTAATGCCTCCTTTCCTCTCAGTCACAACACTGTTTTTCCTTTGTCCTGAGCTTTTTCTTTGCTTGAATTTTCATCCTGGCTGGATATAAAGCTGCCTTGTGTCCTTGCAGGATATGTTGCGTGTTCTCTCTGTAGCTGGTGGTGTTCAAATGGGTCCTGTCACTTCTGAAAAATAGATGGGCTGGTAGCGGACCTGTGCAAAGTGTGGAAGATGGTTTATCCAGGAGGCTTTGAGTGGGGTTATGTTTAATTTTGTGGTCTTTGTTCTCACGCAGGGATGAAGTCCATCAGCTGGTATAGTCTGGCTCAGAGTGATGACATGCCCTTGGAAACCTCTCATCACCCTCTAGCATGACAGACAGGTAAAGCCAGGAAAACATGGCAGGAATGCTAAGGAAAGCAATAGGTGAGAAAATTTAAGAGGAAAGACATGGCCAGAGCCCCCTGAAAAGCTCAGTGGGAGCTGATTTCTGTTTGCTTCTACTTTCCTGTAGCCTCTCAAGAAGCCTAACCTGACTGAAAACTGTGTGCACTGTTTCTCATTACACCCTAGCAGTCATGGGCTTCTGCAGGCCCCACAGCTGAGGTCCTGGTTGGTGGGTTTTGCAAAACCCCTTTCAAAAGGATTTCAGAGCCAGTCCTGTGAGCTGGACCTGACAACACAGAGCTGGAGGGAAAAACATGCACCACTTGTGTGTGCTGGTATGTGCATGAGTCAACCCACATCCAAAAGTCTGGGATAGTGCTGGGAACAGTCCTTTTCTCCAGCAGGTAATCCCTCCTGGAGCCCAACCACATCCCTGCTGGAAGGTTTCTCAGCACTCCTGTCTGATGGAATCTGTCACACAAATGGGATGTCTTGTAATCCCAGCATTGCACAGGCACCCTTGGGATCTTTGCTGGAGACCTGTGAGATAGGAGAGGTCATACTCTGGCCAACTTTCATGGATAGGGATTTTGCCTCACTGGAAGGTGGAGTGACTTAACTTCAGACTGTGTCACTTGCCTGCAGGTGGTCATGCTGGGACTTGGCAAGGCAGATTTGGTTGAAGCTGTCTGTGTGCTGCTGGCAGTGGGAGTATGGCATGGCTGGAGCATCAAGCTGTTCTGCCCCTGTCTCAGGCTGTGTGGAGCTCAGCTTTGCAGCTGCAGTGGCTGAGCCCAGAGCAGCACCTGTGTTTCTGTTTCTTTTGGCTGTCCTATGGGACACTTGTGGCTTTGCCTACTGGAAAGCACCCCAGAGTTTGGGTGCTGGATAGGGATGTGGTGTTTCAGGGAAAGTTTGGTTTGGCTCTAAGCTCCCTGTCCTGAGCTGGAGCTGGTAAGTTGACCCTGGAGACCTAGACTTTTTCTCCCATAGATAGGGATAATATTTCTGTGAAAGGGGTGGTGTGGAAGTCAAAGCTAAGTGGTACCAGAGTTACTGCTGAAAGACCTGCAGGTGTGGAAAGCTACAAAAAATCCATACGGTGGTGATATTCTCTCCTCTGCTGTTGCAGTCCAGGAGGCATAAATGTCTGTCAAAACAAGAGTTTGCTGAGGGTGAACCACTCTCTTTGGAGGCTGCAGAACAGCATCCTAAAGACAGGTCCTCACATTGCCTGCATCACTCACCAGTGTCTGAGCTTGGCTGAGGAAAGAGCTCATGGCCGTGTTGAAATGTGTTTGGTTGGGTGACAGCCCAGGTGCACAGTTCTGGGTGCTGTTTCATTTCCTGTGCATCTTAAGGCTCATCTCTCGAGCTCTTTCTCAAGAGGCTTTCTTGTCTCCCACACCAAACCTCCTCCCTTGTTGACTCTTCACAGGCGGGTTTCTACACTTGGATTTTGTGTCTTACTTCTTCCTCTTTGTCTCTAGGGTTTCATGGTGCCTGTTAGGTTCTCTCACTGGAGACCTCTGAGAAGGGAGTGATCCCTTCCTCCTTCTTTCTTCCCTGCAGACTACATCTCTTGACACAAGGCCTTTCTCCCTGTTGTGTTGTGCTGAGTGACCAGGAGTGTGTCTCTGCTTCAAGTCCATTTTCTTGGCTCACCCTGAATATGCTCAGAATTTCCTAATGGGATTTGCAGTTCCTGATGACTGTATCTTTCCCCAGGCATCAGGTGTGGAACAGGCTGTTGCCACCACTTTGAGACTCCTTTCCTTCGGGGTGGGCTTCAGGTGCAAATCCCAAAAGTAAATTTGCCTTCCCAGCCTCTCACCACTCTCCCATTGCTGTGATCAGCCAAGGCTGGTGGGAATCTGCAGTTCCAAGGAGGATGCTGGGACAGGGCAGGGAGGAAAGTCCTCTGCTTTGTGGCTCAGTTACTTGGCTTGTACAGTGCAAGAGAAAGCATCTCCTGTTGTCAAGCAAGTGCCATACATGGTCTGTTCCTGATAATGTGCAGTGTGAAATCACCTCTCAAACCTGACCCATGGAGCTTGTGCTGATGAGATAAGCCTGTGCTGGATGGGATCTGCCCTGGTTGGTTGTGTTACACCTGCATTGCACAAAGTGGGTTGCTCAGGCAGTGTTACACCTTTCTCTGATGTGTTTGGGGCGACACCCGCACTTTCACCATTGCCCAGGGTGACTCGGGGCACGAGGAGAGGCTCTGCAATAGTCAGGGGAAGGAGCCAGGAGATAAGGCTCCTGCTGCCTAGGCTGGCCGCTGTGGAGTAGAAGGATTTCAGACAGAATCCGCACAATTTGGACATAATACTTTCCCTGAGCTTGTGAGCTTGACCTGTCCCCAGGCAGCTCAGTTCCCCCCAGCCCCATCGCTGTGTGGGGCTGTGCAGCTGAAGGAAGCTGGGGAGGTTGGTGTCCTCCCCCAGCCACAGGGGAGGATTAGCTCCCTAAACCATGCCAAGACAATAAGCTGCAGATCAAAGGCAGATGAGGTTGGCCAAGCTGTGTGCACTTCATCTGCCCTCCATCACCCAGTGCTCCTTGAATCCTGCCTGGGAGTCTGTGGGTCATCCAGCGGTGTGGGAACAGTGCTTTGGTGGTCTCTGTGTGCAGATTGTGGGGACAGATTAGGCTGCATGGGAGGCATAATCAGGAGATTATCATACCTCCTCTTATCTTAAATGCCATCTCTTATCTAAATGCCCTCAGTTGTGCCTTCTGCAACAAAGGCTTACAGGTTTGAGTAGAAATGAGTTTACCAGGTGGTTGCTGTGGTGTGGCTGGGTGAGCAGCAGATGCTTGGCTGTGAAGGGAAGCTTGCAATAACTTGTCTTCAGTGCATGGTGTGGAAAGCCTCTGGGTTAGCTGACTTCCACTATTTGCTTCCCCTGGACCCCATGCTTTGGGTGTCACTGCCCTGGAGAGTAAGGTTTCATATTGTGGAGCTGAAAGTTACACTGAGAATATGGTGAATGAAGGGAAGGGAGTGTGGCCCTCCAGCTTCACCCCAGTTTTCTGGAACAGAACCTCTGCACTGTTAGGAAATACTAAACTGGTGTAAGCTCTTGTTGAAGGAGCTGGGTTTCACTGCAGCAAGCATGTCCTCAGTCCAGGGCAGATGTCTGCTCTTCTCAAAGCCCATCCAACATTTCTGCACAAGCTCATTTTGTGTGGGATGTTTCAGAGGTCTCACAGTTATTAAATCTTACAGCCGAGGTCAATAAAACACTTGGCTTCTAAGCTGAAGGAGCTGATGTCACTGGAAGCAGTGCTGAGTGTGCCATGGTTATGTACCCTCCATTAGGGACTGAGGTGGGTTTAGAAGAAATGCTGACTGCCTTTCTTGAGGTGCTTGAGAGGTGTGGTAGAGTTGACAGCTCTTGGAAATGTGTCGTACCTGTTGCAGATGTTAAGGAAGTGTCTGAAGTGCATGTTACACGCAAAACTTTCTCCTCTTGCCCAGGACCCAGGTGGGTTGTGAGCAGTGCCAGGATACACAGTTGCTGGGCAAGGATGGACAAGTACCTTGGTGGAAATAGTTACACTATTTCATTCTCTGATTAGTTGTCTTTCCTAATTTCCGCCCCAATTTTGACCTGTGTGGATAGAAAAACAGCTGTGAATCTTTTCCCATAAAAAGTGCCTTTGTTTTCCAGCAGACTCCAGATCTGGTCAAAATGGTTTGGGGTGAGGGGTATTAGTTGCCCTTAGCACAAACTCATTTTGCAAAGTAGGTGTAATGGCCACAAAGAGTTATTAGGCATTTGGAGCTTCATTGCTCTTTTAGAGGTAATTCTGATCTCCTTTCTCTGTGTTACATAGCTGCTATAGATGTTTCCATATACTCACAGAGTTGTGTTCTGGAAGAGGCATCAAGCAGCAATTTCTGGTTTTCATTCACTGTTTAGAGACCTCTGGGGTCTTTGAGGGGAAAAAAAGGACAGATTTTTTTTATGACAAAGAGAAAATTTATTGTCTCTTTTCAAATTGCTTGTTTCTTATTGCTTAGTTGTTCTTAGCCTTCCAAAGGACAAGTGGTTATTATTTTCCTGCTATTGTTGAAATATAATAGACTTCTCATTGGATAGCATTGGGGAAAATTTTCTTTTCCAAAGGTGGAAATTTTGGGAGTCGATTTAGTGTTTCAGTGGGAATGATTCTGCAACATCAGCAAGATGGCATTTGCTGCCAGCCAGCATCTACTGACTTGCTTTGAGTGAAGTTGGGTGAAAGATTTGGGTGAACAGCAAATTTGCAGATAAATGTCACTGCCTTTACTCTGAGCCCGTCACAGATTTAGCCTGGCTTCGGTCAGGGCAATGCTGGGATTTTTGCTGCTTCTGTGTGCTCAAAGCACTCCCTTGGAGTCCCATCCAGGTGCAACTTCCTCTTACTTCTGGCAAGATCTGAATCCATTTTGCCCAGTCCCTAAATCCCACTCATCTTGTTTTATTCAGCACTTTTTTAGTCAAAGTTGCGTATTTTGTCCTGTGCTGAAGCTCGTGAAGGTGGCAGAAGAGAAACTCCTGAATGATGGTATTAAGACATCAGATCTAATTTCTAAAATGTCAGGAAGGAAAAGGCTCTCTAAATCACGCAGCCTGGCTTGGCAAAGCTGTTGCTGGGATGTTACCTGCTTGACTAGTGACAGCTACATGCTTCCCCTCTGGCCTTGGATGACAAATGACTTCTTGATGTTCATGGTGTCCCCTTCCAGGTGATGTGGCCCTTCACCACAAGCCTTGGATGGCTGCTGTCACCCTTGCGCTGGTGAGGAAGTCAAAGGGAATTCAGGGACTTTTGTTCCCCTGGAAAATCCTTGCAAATTTTTGACCTGGACTGAACAGCAAGGGAAAAGTGACCAAATAAATTGGAGACCTCCAGAGCAGAGATGTCTTGGGCACAGCAGCTCTTCAGAGCAACAAGTCACTTAAACTGGACTCCCTTCCCTCACACACAGACTCTGTAAGGAATAGACCTGAAGTCTAATTCCAGAGATCTGGGCTGGAGGACCTGGCACTGGGCACAAGTGCAGCAAGGATGTTGTCTCCCCTTCTGGGTGTTGAGATGTGATGATGCAGCCTTGTGTAGGTGTGAAATGTCAGCAGTGAATGTTTACCCATGGTGCCTGACGTGACGTGTAAGGACCTGCCTGTCATTTCGGACCATCTGTTTCTTGCTGTGGAGGTGTCTCTTGCCTTTCCTGGTGTCTTCCTCAGCCCGGTTCTTCTCTTTGCAGTCATGGTCCCTGCTGCAGGTGCTGCTCTCTCCCTCTTCCTGGTCTTTCATCCTAAGCCTGCTCTCTAGCTTTCTTCCTACCAACATCCTGGTATTGGGTTTAGGTTTGGATTTTTGTGGTGGCTTTGGTTCCATGAAGCAGTACCCCTCCTGTGAACTTGTTTTTCCTCATTTAAGTGGTTCTTGCTGTCCCTCCCCTTGGCGTGGAAGAGACACACTCAGGCTCTGCCTGTCTGACTTGCACTTGCTCAAGCCCTGGGGACTGCAGAGCTTGTCCTGACGTGATCTTGCAGCAGCGGAGAGCACCTGTAACACAGGGGAGAGAGCATTCGTTGCTGAAGTAACCAGGGAAATGGGAAATGCCAGCCTGACTGTGTTAGAGCCCTTGTAGTGGCTCTCTGAAAAGACTCTGCTCAGGGAAGAAGCTCCCCATGTCATTTCCCCTTCCTATTCAGAGCTTGGCAGCAATGTAGGAGCATGTCTGTGTGCATCTGTGAGTAATTCCTACTCTGACCCCACAGCATTGGGTCCCCAGTGCAGGGAAAAGGGACCACGTGCCCACTGCGGCCTCACTGTCAAGCGGGATGTAACTGTAGTCAGCTCTGCCTTGCTTTTGGTTCTGGGGAAGGGATCATCCCTTTTTCTCCCACCTGTGAGACAGGAGTTTTGTTCTTCTGTGGGGATGCCTTTCTCTATAGGAAAGGGTAAAAACCCAGGAGGAGCAATCCCAGAAAGATCTGATCCTGTCATTTCACTCCAGCCCCTTGTAGTGCTGGGCGCTGTCTGCCCCAGCCACCACCACAGCGTTTGGGTGGGCACAGGGTGTCCTGTGCCTTGGCATCTCTCCTCTGGCCATGTCTGGTTCTTGCTTTGTGGTTTCTCCTCCCTAGGCAGATGATGAATGGAGAGCATTTCCCAGGATGTCTTTCCTGGGTAAGCCTCTACAGTGCTGTATTTATTCTGCAGGATTGATGTGTTGTGCAGTTTTCTCTCTGGCTGATTCAAGCAAACACACACAAATAACACTGCTTTTATCTGCCCAGGTTCAGACCTTGCTCAAAGCCTCCTCTTGGCATGACTCACTCCTGGGCAAGCCCTGGAGAAAATAGATGTGGTAATTCAGTTGCAGATCCCATCCTTTTCTCACAGCCCCGTGGTCAGCTGGCTTTGTTAGATGTGCTCCAGGTGGCTGACAGGAGAGCAAGGTGCTCTGAGCAGGAGCCTTGCATCAGCCAAGTACCATTTCCTGCCCCTCCTGCCTGTTTCAGCCCTCCCAGAGGGATCCTCTTGGTTGGTAGGGTACTTGGTCCCACAGCCAATTTGGGTCATTTTCTGTCAGCTGTGACAGTTCAGCTCTGGTAGAGGTGTTGGTGTAAACTGGGTTCTTGATCCATTGAGTAACTCATGTGAAATAATTAATAAAAAATGTGCACTGTCACTTTTGTTGATGTTCTGGCCTTTGCTGGTTTCTGCGAGGGTAAATTTGGTTCACTGAAAATTTTGTTGTTTTTACAGAATGCCTTTTTTTATCATCCTGTTTTCCTTTCTCCTGTTTTGTCTTCCTGTGTCCTCCTTCTTAATCCTTAAGTAAAACCTCTTAATAAACTAAAATCCATATTTTAGGAAAAACAACAGATAAAATTGAAGGGGGAAGCTGGAATCCAATTTGATGAATAATAAATAATCCTGGACTCAAAAAGCCTCAGCTATTTTTCTTAAAGCAGACAGTGCACTACTAGCTTGATTTGCTGCTATAAATATTGGTCAGGTTCTTTCAACTCTTGGAAAGGTAAATGAGAGTCCATTGCCAGGTTTAGTTGGTATTGTGTGTTTGGGATGATGAAAGGGCCAGAGGAAGGAGCAGATGTGTAATTGTGAGCAGGGAGCTCAGCCGTGCGGGTTGGGAGCTCTGGGTGCAGCACAGAGCCATGTGCTTGATGTGGGATCTCCCTTCACCATGGCTCCTACCTGCCAACACCAGCCTGGGAGATAACTCACGCTGGCTTCAGGATGGCAAGATGCTGAAAGCCTGCCCACATGAAGAGCTAAACCTCAGTGATGTGGCACTGGGTGCACCCCTGACATTTCCATGGCTGCTCAAGGCTCAGGGTTTGGAGCACTGACACTCCCCACACAGCCTGCTGGGATGCAACAGTTGGACATCAGTGGGCAGGTTGGTGCTGTGATGCCCTTCCTTCCTTTCTTGGGCCTTAGAGGAGCATTTTTGCTTCCACAAGTCCCACATGTGAAAGCTGAAGCTTTGTCTTCTCTCTGTCTTCAGTGAATCAAGTTTTTGTTCTGCTTTCCTTTACAGTCTGCATCATCATAGAACCATAGAATGGTTTATGTTGGAATGGACCTTAAAGATCACTGAGTTCCAACTTCCTCTCATGGGCAGGGACACCTTTCATTAGACAAGCTTGCTCAAAGTCCCTGTCCAATCTGGCCTTGAACACAGTGCCCTTTCTGCTTGACATGCTAGTAACTCCTGAACTCACAGGACTTGTCTGCCTCTCATCCTCTCGTCCCCAGCCCTGCCCAGCACTGGGCTTGAGCACAGACCTGAAGGAGAAGATAAGTACAGTCTTTGTGTGTCCAACTAGAAGCATCTCCTGTTTCCAGGAGCGATTGTTAGAAGAATCAGGGGCATGTGTAGACCCATCCTTCTCTGGCAGGCAGCCCTTGGCAAGCCATGGTTTAAACTCTGCTTCCCCTGGCAAAGATGGTTTCCATCATGCTTAAGAGAGGATGGCTTCTCCAGGAATTTATAGCCTCTGATATTATCACTGTGGAAATACCCCCATCACCAAGGCTGCAGTTACTTTCCTGAGGGGCTGCACCTTGCAGGTTCAGGTCTGAGGAGGGTGCATCAGGCTGGGCTACGTCCTGCTTTTTACTGCAAGGACTTTTTGTCTTCTTGTCATGGCCCATGTCACACCTACACAGGGCTGACTTGACTGACCAAATGATTGAAAAGACCAAGTCCTTGAGCATAGTTACCTGAAGAACAAGAAACATTTAGAGATGTTTGTCCCTTGACTTAATAACTTTCCAGTGGAGCTAATGGAGCAGATGTGTTGATAATGACAAAGAGCTACCACTGTAAGTGTCAAGTGGTCTCCAGTGGTCTCTGGTGTACTTGCCGTTGATGCTACCTTGAGGTATCTGGTCTGAAGGTGTTTTACTGCTGTTTGTTGAGCGATTTTTTTAGCAGGTTGGCCAAGGGGGATCCTGGCTGTGGTCCCTGCCTGTGCCTGGCCATGCTGCAGTCTGACCCAGTAGCATCGTGTCCATTTCCTTGGCAACAGCATGTGCGTGACCATAATAAAGTCAGGTTACAGCTCTTTTGCTGTGTGTGCAGGCAGAAAAGGAGTTTTCTGAGGTAAAAGCTCAAATGACTTGCAAAGGAGCATTTTGGCTGGGTAAAGGCAGACTTTCCAGTGGCTAGGGAGGCTGTTTATGCAATGCTGGAAATGCTAATAAGATTCAGTGATTTTTCTGGGATTTTTTTTGCTCTGCTAAGCAGATTTCATGCACACATGTAGTAGGAGCTAAATTCAAAGGGTGATTGTCCAGAAGCGGCTACAGAACAGGTCTCTGAAGTCTGCTTGTCCCACAGGATGATAACATGGGCTGTGTATTTTCTCAGAAGTGGCTTTAATGCTGTGGGATCCTTTGACCCCAGCATGGCAGTTCCAGCACCTTGGTTAAAAAAGCAGGAACCCTTTTAATGTGGTCAGACCTGGCTTTCCTTTTCCAGTTCAACTACAACTAGTAAAGTGAGATTCCTGGAGAGGGGCTTAGGAGTGCAATTTGTACTTCAGTATCCAACCATACACAAGATCAGTAGGATTTAGGCACTACATGGATTTTGGAGGACCAGGCATCTGAGCAGTGCTGGGGTGGGAGCAGGGATGCAGGTGTGGGAAGGACACCAAGGAAACTTGCTGCATTCTGAGAATGCCAGATGTATCTCAGTGAGGTTTCTGTGGTGTCTCCTTGCTCAGTCTCATGGGGTAACATCAAAGGAGGCTGCCAGGGGAAACAAATAAGGTAATAAGGTAATACCTCATCATGGGAGAGCCTTGAGAGACCTGGCTGAGGGAAACCTGCCTGCTTGGCTCCAATTGGGCTGGCAGAGCTGGCTCTTCCCAACACAGTGTGGGGCTATGCTGGCCATTCCCTGGGCTGTGTGACAACTGTGCGTGGATGGGACTGTTGGACAATGCCCAGGTGGCTGCTTATGACAGAAATTAGGGCAGTGCCAGGGCAGATATTGCAGCCCAAGGAAGCTCCCAGAAGGTTCTAGGGAAGGGTTTGGTTGTGGGCTAAAAAGGTCAGGCCCCAGGTATTGTCAAATGTCACAGAGGTTCAGGACCACAAACATCCTGTGGTTTTGTGTTTCCCCTTCCCGTCCCTGCCACCACCTCTCCTGTGTCCCCCAAGATGTGGCTGTGAACTGAGTGTGTGTTTTGGAGGTGGCACCCGGGTAGCACCCACTGACTCACCCAGTGGGTGTGAAAACCAGGGGCTGGCTTTAGCACCAGCCCTGCCAGAGGGATCTCAGCAGTTTCAAAGCATCCTCGCTGCTCAGCCCAGCTTGGCTCGCTTTCAGCAGCCTTTTGCTTGAGCACCAAATTCCTCCTCGGGAAGTGCAATATTCATGAAGGAGACACGTTAATTAGCAAGCCGTCTGCTCCCTGCTTTGGCATGTGAGTAGGTGGTGTTACCTCTGGAATTAGGTTGAAATTCATTTGGTATTTAGGTGCATTTGATTTGCAAGAGCTTGTAGGCCCCTTAAAGAGCACCTCTAAAGCACGTTGAGCTACACACAACCTTCATGTGATATGTTTTCTTTCAGTCACTCTGGGACATGCAAGGACACCTCATTCCTAAGCTGGTATCCCCTGGCCATCTGAACAAGCTGTGGGCAGCTGACCACCAGCAGTTGGAACAGATCCAGCCATTCTTGAGTGCATCCTCTCTTGCTGGCAGAGCCACCATCAAGAGATCCATGACTTCCATTATTATCTTGGACTTGGTCTTGGAAGTTGCTCAGGGGAAGCTTATTCTCAAATTGCACTGTGCTTGGGAGTCAAATAAGCAAACCTCAGTTACACAGCTTCACAGCAGCTGGTGTGTGGCTTTGCTGCTGTCCCCAGCCTGGAGAAATGTGACTGTCTCTGGTCGAGAGTTTTGAGCCCAAGGGTTGCATTGCAGCCTCTTATTAAACCCCAATGGCATGAAAATGAACACGAAATGGTACAAACACCATCAAACCCAATTAATTTCAAATCAATTCCTGGCTATTTCCACCACCATCACTGTTCTAGTATATTGTCTTCAACTTCAGTAAGTTTTGGCAACTTCTCTTGGCCATGAGAAGCCAGAATCTCTGGAACCGAGCTTTTCTTTCCTGAATCCTTTAAAGATGTCTCCCTGTTCTGCTAAATTCTAGGACTAAGAAGGTAGAAAGTAAAGATGCTAAAAAAACCTACAAATCTTGCCTGTGTTGTAGTTGAGAAATGAAAGTTTCTTCCCTTTTTAAAATCATTTCCAGTGGTTTCAATATTCTCTTCTTTTGCTTTTTGTCGTAGCAAAAAAATGAGAGGAAAAAACGTGAGAAGTAATGAAAAGACCAAATGTTTTTAATTTTCCAGTTAATCTGTTATGAACTTTAAAGAGTAAAGAAATGGCTCATGCTAGTTTTTGGAAAAAGGCAGAGAAATTCCAGTTTCTGCCTGTCATTTTTTCCCCCACTTGAAATAATTCATCCTGCCTTAAATTAAAACATTTGATTTGGAAACTGGGGCAGAAGGTGAGTGTTTGTGGGTGTGTTGGCAGGGGCATCCTGAGCAGAGAAAAGCTTTTGGAAGGGCAGGATGCAGCCCCAGCACTGCAGGGTGAGCTATACTGGGACTCTCTTTGGGTAAAACTATGGCGGGTGCTGCTGGGGTGGACGAGGAGGTGAAGACGCCAGCCCAGAAAATCTTTAAATACTTCTAACACAGGAGCTCAGCCCCCACTCCAGTTAATTTGGGAGCTACTCCCAGCTGCTCTCTCTGGCTCCGAGGGATGCCCCACTCCCAGGGTCAGCAGCCTGAGTACCCAGTACCCTGCAGGACAGCTCCTTGCCCTCTCTGCCTTGGTGGTGTGCTGGACACCAAAGGGACTGGAGGAGTAAACCTCGCTGCAGTGAGGGGTGTGTGCCCTCCTTTCCTATTGGAACCCCTCTGGAAGATGTTCATCACTAATGCCTTGTTTCTCTCATTTAAATGAAGGTTTCTGCATCCACACGAATCCCTGCTGTGGACCACAAGTCTCTGCTCCAGGATCTTGTCCTTGGAGTAGGTAGAGGCTTTGCTGAGCCTGTGGACTCCTGGTTATCTGCAGCATAAGGGTGCTCACAAGCCAGGTTCATCAAGCCAGACTGAGCTGGGTGAGTTGTTTCCTTTCTGCTTTTCCTGAGCCTTTTCCCACCAGTGTCATCCAGCTGACCAGAGTCCTGGGGGGGGCTGCTGCCCCATGGCAGTTTGCTCGTTCAGGTGCACCCAGCCACACTCTGTGAGCAGCCAGGCTTCCTTTCTGATGCCTTTGGAAGCAAATCCCACAGCAGGGGACCGCTGTTGTGCCTGCTTTGCCCAGCTGATGATGTCAGGGAGGAGAAGGCATGTCGGGAGAGAATGACTTCACAGAGCTGCTCCGGGAATTGGTCACCCCTCCTCACAGCGAGGGCTGCTGGAAGGGAGCCCAGGAGAAGCACTGCCAATGATGTCTTCATCCTCATACCCCAATGCAGGCAGTGTTTGCAAACGCTGAGGCGATGCCATTCGGTGAGGGGCCGGCCAGGGATGATAATGTAGCTTTTGGTGGCTCTGCTCAAAGCCCCAAGAGCTTCAAGGTATGTTTTGGCTTATGGGTCACAATAGTGCATTTGGCTGGCTCTGGAGCAGGTGAAAGGAGGGAAGTGGCTATTTGGCTGTGGACCCAGTATGGCTGTTACTGAACCCCATAGTCCTGTGAGGCGAGGATTTCCCTATTTACAGTTGTAGGGATGTTCTCCAGCTGCACCTGAAGCACAAGGGGGGGATCTTCTAATGCAGCACAACTTTCATGGGCTGAATTGATTGCTGGTGAAAAAACCCAAGCCTTAGCATGCTGTGTGGTATCCCTGCATCCCACCATTGCCTCAGAAAAGCATTCTAGAAACACTCCAGCCCTGGTGCAAGAGCTGCATGTGGCCAGAGCCCATCCACCGTGTATTGTCCAGGGGGACCCTTTTTGCTTTTGTAAGAGTGAGAAGCAGGTTCATTGAAAAGATCTCCACTGGAGTACCAAAAATGCTTTAAGGTGGTCAGTATTTTGTTATGAAGATGTAGAAATGCAGAATGGATGGTTCTTTTAAGCTGCCTCACATGAAACACCAAAGGAGGGAAGCAATTAATGAATTGATTTCACTATCCCCATTGGAAGGCTGTTGGCCACAGCTCTGGGAAGCAGTTGATGGGTATGTGAAAGGCAGCTGCCTCCCTTGCTTTGATCCAAACCAGTGTAAGCACCTGTCCAGAAATGTGGGGTCATGCTGGCATCCTGCAGAGCCCGAGATGATAGATGGCTTCTCTTTGAAGTCAGGATCAATAATCTCTGAAAATAATATTAATTAAACAAAGGCAAAACAAAAAGCAGGACCTACTGCTCTCTACTCCCCCATTGGGAAGATAGGGCAAAGTCTTTCCTGTGTTTGGGTTAGTGCTCAAAGAAGAGCAGGGAAGATTTCTAGCAGCCTATCTCCTTGGTAATGGGCCCATTTCAATCCTGTGGTTATTTATATTAAATAATTATGGGATTTAGCTTGCCCTGTGCCTTTTCACTCCCTAGGTGACCATGTGATGGCAAGTCCCAGGCAAAGCAGGGAGGAGAGGTGGACTCCATGCCCAGCCTCAGCACTCGAATCTGTGCCAGCCCCTCTCCTGGTGCCAGTGAGCTCAGAGGTGTCCAGGCTCACGTTGGCTGCACGTGGAGCACCTCGAGCAGGGGGTGACGCAGAGGGAGCATCTAGAGCACTCTGGAAGCTCCAGTGCACCGGGCCAGGAGCTGTTCCGTCTTGCTGTGTGATGAAACACTGCCACACCTGTGCAAATTTCCCCATAGCCTGGGGCTTGGGTGGAAACGGGGGATCATTAAATCAAGCTACTTAGGAGCTACTTGAAGATGGAAGGTATGAAATTGGCACATGAAATGGCGATCGTGTCTAGACCGTCCCCTGAGCACCTGACCAGAGACTGGCTCTTGGCTGGTGCCCCTGAGGGACAGGCAGAGCTGGCTCGTGCAGAAAGCCCAGCTGAGCTTCTGCTCCATCTTGCAGTGTTTGGGTCTTGCCTGACAAGGCCAGGATGTTGCCTTGCATGAGGAGCCAGCCAGCAAGCTCAGGTGTGGTGCCTGTAAGGACAGTACCTAAGGGAGATGGAGGAGGGGGTGTGTGCATCTGAGATGCAGAGCTGGTCCTGCTTTAGGGAAACATTCACGCCACTTTAAGAAAGGTTCTGCTTAACTCCTCTGCATTTGTGCTTCCTCCTTGCTCTGGACTGAGATTCCAAGGAATTGGAAAGGAAGCTGGGTGGGAGAAAAAGGCTTTTCATTTGAAAGGCCTTGTGTGTTTGGGAGCTTCCTTAGTGCATTGCTTCATGCACCCCAGAATACTGCTCCAAGCAGCTCCCTCTTTATGTGCATCCCTGGGGGATTCTGTGTTGCTCCCCCAGCTTCCCTTCCCAGGGCATTAATTCCTGAGAGCCTGAATTCCTGAGACCCTGTGCACTGGGGTCTAGTCATGCAACATCTTTTCCTTAGGTAGTCAAGACTGCAGGGTAGCAAGCTGATTGCAGGGGAGATCCCACACCATGTCTTCATTCTACAGCTGCTCAGTGACATATCTTACCTCTGGGCAAGGAGGTGGATCTGAACATGGAAGCCACATCTTTCTCTTGGAGACCTGTGCAGAGCTGGAGCAGCTCCAAGCACAGCTCCCAGGCTTGCTGCCTTCTCCGTGCCAAGCTGCAGTGGTACAGGGATCCAGGTTTTGGCTGAAGGAGCAGCAGTTTTTGCATGAGGAAAGGAGATGCAGGCAAGTTGTTTTCTTTGTGTTTCACTGCATGTTGCCTTCCACACCTGTGCAGTGTGAGGGATGTTTCCCCTGCCTTTGCACTGGCTTGGTCTGTAAATCCCTGTCCCCTGCATGGCTGTGGGATGTGCCCAAATATTGAGTAACTTCCCAGGCTGCAACTTACAGGATCTAGGACTGTTTCTTTCCACTTGGGTCATGGTGAGCATTTGGATATATAACTAAAAGAGGTGCTGCCCTCCCCAAACTCTTGGTGGGAGAGTCAACAGCAAGGAGAGAACTGGGTTGAATGTTTGCTTGAAGAAAGATAATGTGGAATTCTAGTGGTGATGTCACACTGGGTCTGGAGATACCTTAAGTATTTTGGAGAGGACCAAGACTGATGCTAGATGGTTATAAATTGCTATTAGAGGGAACATTTGGGAACCAAAAGCCCAACTCTAGAGCTTGATTTTGGGTTTCTCTTTCTTACAAATGGTGCTCAGCACATGGGACCTGCCTCTCCCAACAGGATGAATAGAACGCTGGCTGTATCCCCCTTCCCAAGGCAGCCTTGGGCAGCTCCCATTAGATCACTCTAAATCCAGCCCTGCTTGACCTTTGTGTCCAGTTTAAACAGCATGACCGAATCCTTGCCCATGGGGAAGCCTTGTTTGATTGTGGAGGTAATAAGATGATTCGAACACAAGAGCTGATAGTTTCAAGTAACTGAAACTTAACCTCACTGCATAAAGCATCATTGTCCTGCCACAGAAATCCTCTGTCCGGGAGAGCACAGCTGCAGGGGAAATAAATGCTCTTCTTTTTTTCTTTTTCTTTCTCTTTTTGCTGTTTGTTTGTTTAAAACCCAGGGCCCTTGGGTTGGTTTGCTCTCGTTGGCCGCGGTGGTGGTGGGATGTGGGTGCTGAGCTCTGCCCAGGGAGCTGGGGCTCCCTGTGTGACTGCAGGGCAAATTCCCTTTAATCCAGGGAATTAAACCCCTAGCAAAGCCATTCATGGTCATGGGTTTAGTTGAGATCCAGGCCAAATCCTGTCTCCATTGAAGTTAAATGGGAGCTTTAGCTGCTGGTTTCAGAGGGATCAGGGCTGGGACCTGCTGCCAGGTGTTGAGCATATCTGCCCTATTGACCTCAGCAGGATGGGCTGCCCTGCCCAGGGGTGGGGTCTGGCTTCCTGGGTGCTGCAATGATCTCAGAGTACTTAGGGTGGCAGTGGGTGCTCCAGCTGTGCTTTGCCTCCCCTATACAGATCCTGACTCCAAGGCAAGCTCACCTTGCTCCGTTTGAGCTGTGAAACCTCACAGAGCAGCAGCTGCTGATTTGTCATTTGCCTTCTCAAAACCATCTCCTGATAGAGAAACAGCTTGTCACTGCCTGTGACCAGCAGGAACACCAGATCCTGCCAGCATCTGTTTTGGACATCAAGGCAAGTGGGTCTGGGACAGCTTTATCTGGGGTAGAAAACCACTAATGGTGTTGTACTGCTGCTGCCATGTGGCCAGGAAAAGCCCTCCCAGACAGGCTGACCTTCCAAGGTGTGTTATAAATGGGGTAAAAACCCAGGTATTTTTGAATATGTGTATATGAGTGGTTGTTTTGGACAGAAGCTGCTGGTTCTGGGTGCTGGGAGCTGCACGAGCAACCACCTCCATCAGTGCTGCATATCCAGCTCAGGGCTGGAGAACCTGGCTTAGGGCTGTGTTGCCCAATACATATGGCCATGTTGCTCTTCCATCAGTTCAGACTGTGTGAAGGTAAGGGGCAGAGGGGTTGTTTGGTTTATTTAGTTTTATTTTTTAAAAACTTCCTACTTCTTTTTAATTCCTCGCCCACACAAATCCATGGGGTGAACAAGCAAGGTCTTAGTCCAGCTGGTTTTGGACGCACTTAGAAGTCCCCACGGGGATTTTTTATCTGGCAGGGCTGGGATACTCTCTTCCCGGTCACAGCTAACATAAGAACATTTCTACTGATTAGTTGCACTTATTTATTTGTCCAAACACACAGCAGCCCAAGCCTGTATTTGTATGTGTACTCAAATGTCTTCCAAAAGCCACTCCTACCACCCCTGCAAAATAGTTGGAGGGTGACACAAGAGTGATAAACATCTGGCCATGGGAATGCTCTGGACTGAATGAACAGGAGTTGTGAATGGGACCAGTGGCTGCTGAAGTGATGGTGACTTCACTCCACACGAGACTGAAATAACCCAGGCTTCTATGCCCTTGTGTCCCAAAGGAGAGGCAGTGACCCTGAGCACCCAGCTCAGGACAGTCCCTCGCTCAAGGAAGAGGCTTCAGTAGATGCTTCATCCAAGCTTTTCTGTTGGCATGGATTGAGGCTGGATTTGTGCTTAATGGTTCACACTGATATCCGTGCTTAGTGTTGACTCACAGGAGGAAGCAGTGGTTTGTGATCTGTGGCAGGAATCAGCTGTTCTGTTCGTCAAAGCTTCCAGCTTGATGATGGGATATTTGTTGGAAGATGTAAGAAATTCTACTGCTTGGGACTTAAATAATGTCACTTAATTGCTGAGACACTGGGAAAGCCTCAGAGACTGAGTCCATACCAACTGCTTGTTCACATGCTACTAAAATCCTGCTGGTGTAAGTATATTCCTAGACAAACATGATTTTGTTCTTTGCTCAGGGGAGTTAGCAAAGTTTTATTATTTTTTATTATTTTTCAAGCATTGCCTCCACAAGCTACTCAAACTTCTCCAGGTAAATATTTTTTGCCATTACTACTAAGTAGGTACTTTTTAAAAACATTAGAAAAATGAAGGCCTAAATGAAATCCTGAAACAATCAAAACATCCAGTTCTGAAACCTTTTTAACCCTCAGTTATTTTCTCTGGTTTATGGGTGTCTTCCCCAGTCTCTTTTGTAATGCTTTGGGTTTTGCTTAAAAACATTGCAGTAGTGGGAAATGGTTTTGACAGAAGATCCAGCCCTTTTTTTTCATGTCCTCAGCACAGAGGCAGCAACTATTAGAAGAAAACCCCAAATATTTTCCAGCTGACGTGTTTCTCATCTGCCACTCTTGTGGGCACAGGGAAATGCAGGAACGCTCTGCCCAACTGCTGGCAGTGCCCTGAACATGCCACTTGCTCTTCTTTCCCAGGGCAGCACAAACTGACTCTCCAAGCTCAACACAAATTTCATGGTCCAGCTTTTTAGGTCCACGCATGCCACAACCCACAATACAAAGAGCCCAGCTTGGCTCTGAGCCCTTGCAGGTGCTGATGGTGGAGGATTCCATGGACCACCTGGTCCTGCACCTTATATCCCTCCTAGCCCTCATCTGCAGGACATTTGCAGCTGTCTCAGGAATTGCTAGTGTCCTAGAATCCCTCCACTTTTTGACCTGAATCTTTAGCCCTTCTGTGCTTCCCTTCTTCCCTCTGCTGCCCATAATTAGGGGCAGATCTCAGACAACAGGAACAGGTTGGAGTGGGAATAGGAGTTGATGTGGCTCAGGCTGGCTTAGAAGTCAGTGATGAACTCAGACAAGGACCAGGGTGGCTGTGCTCTGGGAAGGCTGTGATCACCCCAAAGACCTCCCCTTCTCGACTTGGGGTCCTTCAGCATGTGCCAGACTCAGATCCCAAGAAACTCCAAGCCCTGTGTCGTTTCTGCACAGACTTGCCCTGCTCATCTCAAGCCAGAGGTGCCTGATGAAGCTCCTGCTACTTTCCACAGTGGCCCAGAGCAGGGACCTGGCTCTGCTTGCATCTCCTTGGGTAGAGGTATTTCCAACTGCCACCGTAACATCACTTTTCTCCTCCATCACAGATGCACAAGAAGGGAAACTGCCAAATCATAGGGGTTTATCTACTTTGGCTCTTGAGAAATCTCTTTTTCTTCCTTTGGTAACCTGTGCCTTATCTCTATAGGTGAAGAGCTGGTTTATCTCTATAGGTGAAGAGCTCTATAAGTGAAGATGCATGGCTGGAAAGAGAGGCTGAATCAGAGAGTTTTGGCAGTGGCCAGGCTAAAGGTGGGGTTTAAGCATGGTACCAGCTGCAGGAGCCACGAAGGTTCAAGCAGCCCCTACCAGAAGCATCCCCAGCTGCTCCCAAGCCACCTGCACCTCTCCTAGAGGCAACCCCTTGCTGGCATTGGGATTTCTCTGAATGTGAATCTTGATCTTTGGAGGGCTTTTTTTCTCATAGGCAGAGTTGCATGGAAATAACCTGATGTGGCAATCTGCTCTTTGCACCGAAGGGGTTAAAGTCTGCTCCCTCCTAGGCTGACCGTGGAAAATACTGCTCATGCCAGGGACTATGCAGGACAGAAACTAGGGCTCCTAGGATACAATTTATACAAATAATACAACTTGTTCCACGAGCGGCGGAAACCAGCAAAGCCTGGTTTCCGATGGGTTTATGTTGTGGAGTAAAGGACGTGCAGGAGCTTTCACTGCCCAGTAGAAGCTTCTCATCAGCCACCAAACTTTACAAAACTTACATTCCCATAATAACTGGGAGTCCCCGTACCATGTGGCTGAAAGTGTCCAAAAAGCAGGAGAGTTGGAGAAGAGGGCTGCAGGAGTAGTGTGGCTGTGTAAACCTTGTTTCTGTAGAATATCATTATATATATTTTCTGTTGTAAAAATGAGGATGCAGGCTGACAAACTCTGGGCAAGTTTAATGATGTTTCCATCATTTTCTACCTCAAACAATATATCCATTTTGTGATAGTGATCATTTTGCCAGAGCCAAAGGCACTCAAAGGCAGAGGTGTTACATGACAAAGTGTTGGGTTGAGGTACTTTAGGTCCACAGGGAGAGGAGGTGTTATTCTGTTTGGCAGTCTGGCTTTTGGCCTTCAAACCGGAGAAACTTGTGTCCCAAACTTCCCATTTCAGCCCAGACTTGGCATTTTTGCTTTACCTGGATACCTGGGGGTCAATATGTGCTAAAAGCAGAGCCCTGCCCCTGTCCTCTGCACCAGGTGTGAGCAACCTCTGAGCTGTATCTGACAGTGGGAAGATCCAGTTTTCACATATCCAGCTTCTGGCAACCACATAAAGAAACCAGCAGCTTGGTTTCCTACTTTTTTCTCTGCTGGGATCATGTTATATTTGATTTCTAGGAGAGAATACACGTGTGATGGAGATGTTCAGCAGATGTGTGCTGGAGCTTCACAGGAACCAGACCTAAATCTGTTTGTTACAAGCCCCTTCTTGGGAGCAGCACCAGCTCATATCACCCTTTGAGGGACAGAGGAGCAGTGGAGATAAGGCAGGGGTTTCTAACTAAAGCCAACAAAGATGTGCTTGATGCTTTTCATCAGGATATGGTGAAGGCTCCTTGGTGATGCACTAGTGGGGAGAAGGAAGAGGGGGAGCTGCTGTGTCATTTTCATAGGGTGGCAGTAGGACCACTGGTGTGCCCTCACTTTGAGCCACCCACCCCTGGGGAAGGCCCCAGCAGAACTTGGTGTCCTTTGAGTGAGTGGGGACTGGGGGAGCCCCATTCTTGTCCCCACTTACCTGGGTAGGAAGCACTGTGGTCTACATTCTCCCCCAGTCTCCTGAGCCAGTCATGGAAGCTGTGACTCTGGTGTGCTCCTTGACAATTTGTCTCTGTGTTTGAGGGATGAGCATAAAAGCTGTGCCCAGCCAGGTAGGGTGGCAGGAGGCTGCTTTGCCTCTCTGAGAGCACATCCTGGAGCTGTGGTGTTGGCAGAGCTGACACAGTTGAGGTGACTTGTTACTGCCAGTGCAGGAGACACCACTGGAGTGTTCACTGTCAGGGGAGGAGAGGGTCTCGAGGTAAACAGAGCAAGGCTGGCAGATGACTGCACCATCCCTGTGCAACCTCGTCTAAGCCTATTTATATAAATCATGTGAAACCCAAATTAGAATTTTATCCATCTGCTGTGCTGTAAGTCGCTCTTCCACCAGCACAGCAAGCCAAGAAAATGCTCTTAACTCCGTAAGATCTGCCTCGAGTGTGAGAAAGTTTTGTGTACAAGGCCTGTGGCTGGTGTGGGGGGTGCAATGCTGCACATCCTGCAAGGCTGCAGGACAGGCTGTCACCAGGTCCTCCAGTGGACAGCAGTGTCTTGACATCAAAGGCAAGCCAGGTAGAGGTGTGGATGTTCAGTGAGAAGTCTCCAAGGCTCCTCACTGTGTGTGGGAGGACAAGGGCTCACCTCTGTCTCATGTGTGACACAACCATGACTGAAAATGTGGAGCAAGACCAGTTCTGCCTGGCTCCTGTCCCAGTGCTGGTGCCCAAACACTGGGGTTAACTTGCCATGGTTTGGCACACTGAGGAAGGTAGGGAAATGCCCTCTTTTCTTTCCCATGTTTCTTGCTTGTAACAAAGCTGTACTTTCAGCCTTTCCCTCAGGGAGGCTGTTACCCCTTTGGTTTGCAGATGCCCAGTGCTCTCCACGGGGCAGCTCCTTGGAGGAGTTACACCCAGGCAACCCCAGCGTGGCCACAGCTCTGTGCCTGCCTCAGTCTGGTCACTGAACCTGCCACTCCTGTGGGAGCACACAGTTGTGGGAGCATCCCAGGGCCACTCCTGTGGGAGCACACAGTTGTGGGAGCATCCCAGAGCCGATGACTTGGCCAGCCAGAGGCTGCCCTGGCAGCCAGCATGGGGCTGGCCACACCACAGCACAGCAATTTCTAGGAAACATGTCTGCCTCCTCACACGGGAGGTCCCTGATGGAGATGATGACTCACCAAGGGATCTTTTGACCTCTTTACCCGCCACTGTTGCTATCTGCCTTTCTTGGCATTTAGTGCTTTTCCTGTCATTAAAAATAAAACCTTCTTTTTAAGCATTATTATTATTATTTTCCCTTCACCAAATTGAGGATTTCAGCAAACAGTTTGGGGGTAAACAAGAAAAGATGACACTGTGGAGGAACAGTTGGTCAAGTTTGTGAGAGATGGAGCCAGATCTAAATATGGCACAGCCTTGCTGGTATGGAGCAGAAGGAAGGAGGCATATGTGTCTGAGCAGTTGGATTGCTGCATGCTCTGTTAGATTTCCTTAACATCAAGTGTGTATCTTCCTCTTTTCTTTCCTTTTTAGCATAAAAAAAGGAGTAGAAGCTCACCAAAAATGTCTTTGGGTGGAAATAGGGAAGGACAACAACGAGGTGATGGACCCTCTCCATTCCCACTGGCTCAGCTGACAGGTTATGTCTGGATATCCAGACATATGTCAGATATCTGGATGAGATGCTCCTCTGCAAAGACCAAAACCAGGAGTCCACCCCCAAAATCTGATCTGGTAAAGGCCTTTTCCTAGGTGACCTCCATGCCACTTGGTACTGATGGGGTGACCACTTTGGGCCATGTATCCCACAGAGTCCAAGATCTGCAAGAGGGAGGAGGTCAGTGGTGCTCATCTGGAGATGCTGCACACTGTCAGCCTCCCAGCTGGGCCTCTGCACACCAGCAGCAAGATGGACCAGGTGCTCTGGGCAGTGCCCTCAACCTGGGTGTCTCCTCCAAAGTCCCAGGCCACTTTCTGACAGCAGAAAACCTGATTCCCTCTGGCAGTTAGTTCCTCCTGGGAAGTACATCCTCACACCCCACTGGTTGCATCAGCCTTTTGAGGCCCTTTGCTGACAAAAAGCCTGCAGAGAAATCAATGTCCTTGGAGGGTGTTCACTGCTGGGAAGAGCTGCACAAGGGTTTCACTCTCCCTCTGTGGCTGACTGTGGAGACAACCAAAGGCCAGGCTGTGCCAGGGAGACAATGTGCTGCATGCACTCTGCCAGTCCTCATTTGGCTCCTGTCTATCCTGGTGGGCAACTCACAACCCCTGGGCTGAGGAACTGAAGCGTTCTTGTCTATGGGATGCTCTTGGTGGGTTTTTCCCTACCCAGGGAAAGGCAGGGAGCTGGAGAGGAGAAGCCAAAAGTGAGACTGTTGAAAGCAGCTTCAGTCAGGGCTGTGCACAACATAACCTCCATTAAAAAATCAGCATTTGCCAGCAAATACCATGGTTTTCTTGTGATTTAATTGCTTCAGAGTCAGTCTCCTAAACTGCATTTTAGATTAGAGACCCAAAATCCTCAGCACAGAAGAGCTACAGAGAGAGAATGAAGCAAGGCAGGTGCCAGAGCACTGGTTGTGCTGCCTGGTGTGTCACAGCAGTCTTGGCTGCCTCAGAGCAGCACCTCAGCTACATCTCCTGCCCTCTGAAGACTTGTGTGGAAATGACCAAGAAACAAAGGGCTCAGCCTGCTCCTGGAAGAGGAAAAAGCTGTTGGTGTTGAATGAAGGGGCTGAGAACAGTGCCTGACTGTCTGCATTCACACCCTGGGAAAGCAGTTGAAGATTGATCCTGGTTTGGTCATCCACTGATGAGCTAATTTTTAACACCAACCATGTGAGTATAAAAAGGATTAACCCTAAGTTTAAGAGCTTTAATCACATAAAAAGGACATAGTCAAAAGCATTTGTGTAAGGAGATGTTTCAAATGCCCTTTTGCAAATGCAGAAGTTCATCCTATTTGGAGAGGTAGAAACAGGACTATAGAAACAATCTCCTGCAATGCAACACTGCTGCTGTTTTCACAATTTAGCTTAATTCATTTTTATGATCAAGCTCTTAATTCAGTTTAACTCAGTCTCTTTTCTCCCCCTGCTCCCCCTGCGCAGTGCAATCCCATTTGTGTCTAGGTTACTGGCAACCAGTATATCAAGCTCTAGCCAAGCATGTATTAAAATAAAGCTGCAATCTGCTGAAAAACAGGTTTTAAGATGGAAACAAATAATTAGAAACACACAAATTAGTGTCTGTCTGACAACAGGTTGAGCTCTGCATGGATTTAAACAAAGCTGTAATGGCAGGATGTGAGCGATTCAAACTGGCGGCAGTGGCTGAGTATTGATTTTAATGGGTCAGCTGGAAAAGATGTGGGCAAGGAGCAAACCTGGTTGGTTTTGGCTCGGGCTGAGCACCCAGAACTGTGAGATAAAAGAGAAACACGTGGGGGCTGTGTGAAACTCACGGCCTTTTAAGGACTGAGGCCTCGGATGAAGCAGAAGCTTTGGCTGATGTCAGTGCAGCTGCTGCTGCCTGGCCCTGGTCCTGCCCTTCTGCAGGTGCCTGCACGGGTGGGCATTTGCTGGGCAGTGGTGACACAGCAGAGGAAAGGTGTGGAAGCACTTTCTGTGGTTTTGTACCTTTGCTGTGGATTTTTTAGTGCCTGCAGACTCCAGCGGTCTGGCAGTGCCCCTGGGCAAGGCAGAGAGCCCTGCCTGTGCCGCTCAGCTGGGCAATGGACAGCAGGGCCTCTGGAGAGCTTTCCAGCAGCTGTTGGGAGCAATTCAGTCAAATAGACTTTTTCTCTCATTCACGTGAAGGTCTCACCGCTGGAATCGCAGCGTGCCCAGTCCTCAGCAAGTGTGTGAGTGAGCAAATCACTCCAGCAGCATGGATCGTTCTTGTGCACCCATTGTTATGGAAATCGCCTTAGAGACTGTTGCTCCAGCAAACATTTTTAGAAGCACGAGTGTGTTGCGCAACAGGAAAACTACTCGGAGGTGAGGAAAACCCCCCTGCAGGCTCTCAGCGCTGCCCCTTCCTGCAGTGCTGCCGAGGAGCCCTGCTGGCACTCCTGGTAGGGATGGGATTTAGGGTGTTTCTTTGCCTGGTGAGTGCCTTTGGAGGAGAAGCCCCTTCTGCGTCAGTCTCCAAGGAAACCCTTGGTGTTGCGTTGCTCAGCCTTTGTTGCACGCCTGGAGTTTGGGCAGTGGCTCACACATCCCAGACTTGTGCTGGAATCATACATCCACACTTTGATCTGACAGTGGCATTTTTTGAGTGAAAAATTTAGGCAAATTGTGGGGTTTTCCTACCCCTAGATGCCATTTTATCTCAAAGAGACTCATGGTTGGGTTTGGTGTGCAGGAGAAGTGAAACCAGCCCTATCTCTGTTTCGAATGCACATTCCTCACTGTTGAGTCTGGAAGGAGAAGCCTTCTAATGCTCCCACACCTCCCAGCTTCTCAAGAGCAAGCCTGGGAGCTGTGGTGGTTACAGAGAAGCTTGGGCAGCAGGTGCTTCCAGGTGTGCTGCCACCAGCCTGGGAGCAGTGCCTGAGCCAGAGCAGGTCACCCCAAGCTGGCTGCCTCTGTTCACTGCCTGGGGACAAGCAGGAGGAGGGAGGAGAACAGGTCACTGGCCCAAATTTTCCAAACACCCACAGACTGGGGCTGGCCACCCTCATGGGCAGTTTCACTGCTCACCCCCCATTTGTGCTGAAATGCCCAGCCCTGAGTTTTAATCAAAAAAACCCATCTCTTCTTGTCTCGATTAACTACAAACAATTGCTTCTCTTGTGTTTGCTCATGGTCCTCATCACTGCCTGCTGTGGAGCAGGACCAGCTCTCCAGCCTGTGCCCAGGAGCTTCAAGCAGCCTCAGCTGATGGAAGGGAAAAGCACGGATCCAGTGACCTTTGTTTGCGTAACTGCTGCCCACAGTCCCTGCCTGACATTTGAGGAGTGCTGTAAGTGCTGGAGGGGGCATGGAGATGGGGTATTGGGCAAAGCACACGAACCTCATCCTTGCTGGTAGAATGCCAGGCTGAGCTGTGACCCTTCCTTTCTCTCTCTGGAAGTCCCAGTTGACTTTCATGGTGGTGTCTCACCGGGAACCAAGAACAAGTCACTTCCTTCAGCTCCTTGCTGGCCAGGCAGAGAGACTGACCACAGGTTGTCTATTCCCAGGACTGTTTTACTGCCACCAGCAATGGAGCTGGAGCAGGGTGGAATGTTTGGCTCTGTGGGATGTTGTGTTGCTCACTGCCAGTGCCATGGGATGGGGCAAAGAGGGAGCTGATAGGCTGGATATGGGAGGGGACCTTGTCATCCCGACAGAGATGCTGGGTGGTGGCAAGATGCCACTGAGCAGTCTGGCTGTTAAACACTGACCTGTTGGGTCCCCAGCTTCAGTCTGACTGCTCCTTGGCATCCCCCCAGCACTGCCTGGGGTGGGGAAGGACAACTCCATCCCATCCCAAGCCTGCCTCCTTTGGCTTTTCCAAGCTGCCTGGTCTTAATTTCTCTAAGTACTTCCTGCATGACCACAGTGCTGGGTTCTGCAGATGTGGTTGAAGCCACAGAGAACCCTGACCCTAGCACTGGTGAATTGTCCAGCTTTGCAGCCAGTACAGCTGAAAGGGTGTTTTTCTCCCTGAACGTGGCCAACTTGTTATCCTAAGGATCCTTGGTGTTGCTAACCCCCAAAGCTCAACACTCAACAGCCAGAAGCACGAGATCAGCATAAGCTCACAACTTTCTTTGGATAAAAAAAATTTGGGGGGAGGATGAGGAAGGATAATTCTTTGGATTTTACATTCTAAGCCACTTGTGCTTATTTTACCTCTCTTGGTACTTTATCTGCTGCACTTGTGCTGGCTGGAAGCTCCCTTTTGTTTGCTTTTAATGAGAAAACTGATCTTTTTAGGGCAGGTAGCTGAAGCTTGGCCACAGGAACTGAGCCCTGGGCCATGCCTGACTATGAAAGTCAGATGCCTTTGCTGGACATCTGGCTGCTTTAGTGCCAGATAGCAGGGAAGAGCACTTTAATATTTATCCTGAGCTAAAAAAACAAGTAGAATGGAGAAAAATATACAAAGTAGGCCATGAAAACAGGGTTTGTGAACATCTGAGATCCGCTCCTAATTAATAGCAGTTCCCATCCCAGAAATCATACCATTCAGCAAAAGTTAATCATCTTTGCTCATACATACAATACACTTCAAGAGAGAATGAGTCACCCTCATTGAAATGTCTAATGTTATGAAATCCAGTGTGACTGATGTAACAGACCCAGCTAAGCTCTCCAAATTGGCCGGCAGCACCACGGCGAAGCCGCCTGTGTGAGTTGATTTCATTGAGTTTTGCTTGTTTGCACCTAGGATGGATTTTCCCTTTAGTTACTGGAACAGACTCACAGCAAAGGGCCCAGGAAGGATGTGGGAGGGCAGGTGAGTGTGGCAGGAGGGGTTGGTATCACCAAGCCCCCATGGTCCTCACCTTCCAGCACACAGCTGCCTATCCCCACCTCTGGGAGCCCACAATGCTACTCTGCACAGCAGCCCTGATCCTGCAAATACTTGGGCACCCACATAATTCACAGCTCTTTGGGGTGTCTGGGACTAGCACTTCAATCACACCACTCTGCATGTTTAACCATTTGTAGGCCTGGGGATTTATTCTTCCCTGCTTGGTTGAGAGAGAAATGTAGGTTGAATTTAGCATTAAGATTCTGCCTTGATATCAGCTGTCCTCTCTTAAATTAAATATTATTACCTGCAAACATTTCCTTTTAGCACTGGGAGCCGTTTGCTTGGTGTACTTTGTTTAAATGTCACCATATGAATTACTGAAAGTAATTTAAATATTTAAAGACATATACTGCAAGTCTAATTTTATTTTGAAATCTCGAGCCAGGCTCGCAGCTGATGCAGCAGATAAGAGCTCAGCCTGGCACCCCTGGTTCCTGGCCCAGTTCTTTAAATTAATGATTTGCATTTCTAACACCTTTCACCCAGCAAGTCTGGACTCTGAGATTTTTTCTCCAGCCAGATTTTCTTCTCTCTGAGGCTTTTCAGCCCCTCTAGGATGGGTGTGAGTCCCTTGGCAGGTTCACTCCCATCCACTTGTCCACCTTGGCTGCACTTCTGGGGCATCTGCTCCATAGGGCAAACCCTGGGAGCAATAACATCAGAAATGCCAGAGCCCCAGCAGAAGAGACAGCAGTGCTCTTGTATTTCATGTTTTCCAACTAGAGAAGATCTCCCTCCCGACAGAACCTTTTCATCTCTTGTTATCTTTATGAACAGCTTGAAAAAACCTAACATTTCTGGCACACCGGCCATGCTGCTGAAGAGCTGTTCCTCTTCCACCTGCTTGGATTAAAAGCTACAGGTAATGCTGTGGAGTAAATGAAAGGCTTTCCATGAGGAAATAAGCTAAAACAGTAAACAAAAGGCTGATTCTTAGAAGTGAAACAACTGAAGCTGTCACCAGGAAAACATGGTGATGAAGCACTGTGGTCCTCGGAAGTTGCCTTACATGTGTTGGAAATTACCTTCTGACTCAACCAGCTCAGTGTGTCTGGTGCCACTGTGCTAAAGCTTTTAGTTGACCTGAATAGCCGAGGTTCTCAAGGAAATAAAACATTTCCCATGAGAAATGTCACCACCAGAGCCAAGCCTTTCCCAAGAAAAGCTTGGGATAGGTGGGTGATTTCTCCTGCTCTGGGATTAGCCACCCTGAGGAGTTGAGCTCATCCCCGTGGGCAGCAGCTGCTCTGCAGGCACACCCAGGGCTCTGCTCTCACACCTCTGCTGCCACCGCAGGGAGGTCTTCAGTGCAAGGTCCAAGTGAATGCCTTTTAATCATTCTGCAGCTGTCTCCTGGAGTGTTCCTCTTTCCTGCTGCCCTTCTCCCTCCAGAGCCGAGTCTGGCTTCTTACGCAAAGCCGGTGACTCATTCCCTGGGATGTCTTTGCTTAAATTTGCCTGGTCACCTCTTTCCCTGAGCGCTGCTTCCTTACTTGTCAGACGGTGAGTGAAGGAATGGTGACACAGAGGCACAGTGTTGAGATGGCACCAGCTGCTCTCAGGATCCCCCTTTCCTTGTGCCCTGGGTGTCCCCAGGCCAGTGTCCCGTCTCTGTTGTGGGCAGTGGTCAGAAGGGAAGCAATATCTCCAATCCCATCCTTTTCTCCAAGCTGCACCACTTGAGCTATTAAATGCTGTGAGCTCTCCCTGCTCCCCTGGCTTTGCACGTTCCAGGGTGTCATTCACAAGGATCTCAATGTGAAAAGAGGAGCTTTATGGAGTCCAACAAAGGGAATATGAATCCCTGCCCCCAAGGAGGAATAACTCCACTCACCAGTACAAAGAGAGAACCAGCCAGCTGGAAAACAACTCTGCAGGTAAAGGCCTGGGAGGTGGACGACAAGTTGACCATGAGCCAATGCTGCTTTCTCACAGTCAGCAACATCATGGGCTGGATTAAGAAGAGCATTGCCAGCAGGCCAGGGGAGAAGGAGGAAGGAGATTTTGATTCATCCTTTTTGACCAAGCACTGCTGCCACTGGTGGAAACTGGATTGGCACTTTGTGAGTGTTTCAGATACTTCTTGCCAACTCTGAGGTCCAGCAAAGTGCTGCATGAAGGAACTTTAACCCCATTTCAAGGCTTGGGAAGCAGGACACAGAGGGAAGGGACCTGCCCAGCATCACACAATTAAGCCAGTGGTGGGTTGGGAAGTGACCAGACTCTTCCCTGAGGCCCAGTTCAGTTCCCTCTGTACTGGGTCATGTTCTTGCATTCAAAACTTGTGAGTGTACCCAAGAGTGTCAAGCTGGCTGGAACAGTGATCAACAGGAATTGCTAAATGAATTCACAGAAAATTGGAATTTTGTAAAATACATTAAATAAAAAACCCCCAAATCTGAGGCAAGTGAAAAAGAGATTGACCCAAGAGATTCTTTGTGTTCAAAATAAAGTCCTGTTTCCTGGAAACAAAATTTTTCTGGGGGAAAAAGAGCAGGACTCAGCTGAACATTGCTAACACTGGTAGGAAAAGAGAAGTTTTTTGATGCTCTGAAAGAGGAACCAGCCCCTTGCTCCTGAAATGCTTCACGGAAATGGCTTCTTGGGAGTTGTTCAGTTTTAGTTGCAGTAAGGGGTTGCAAAACCAGAGAATTTGGAGCAAGGAAAAATCCTCTGGAAGTAGAGCATCTTCACAGATATCCAGCAGATCTTCTCCATGAGAAAGCAGTGCTGCCACAGCAGAGGTGCTGAGAGCTCAGGGCAGGAGCCTGGGCTGCCTGTCCATCCGTAGCCACCAAATACACTCAAGTCAGAACAACTACATGAATGAAAAGCAGTGTTGTGGGGAACATGCACTGGCTGGGAGACCTGCCCAGCTTACTGGAATAAAAGGATATGAGCAATAAGTGACTTTTAAGCCACCCATGGTGAGAAGCAGCAGTACTGTGCAAACTGCTGCCCCAATGTCTGTGTTAGCTGAGGGTTTAACTGGTGCATTTTGGGGTTTCTGATAGCCAGGGCTGGGGGGCACTGCCACAGTGCTCAGGCTGCCTCTGATGTGTCACAGTGTAAATCCCAGGCAGTGCTGCCAAAGCCACTGGGACTGCCCTGGCTCCACCCTTTCAGCAGTGGGGAGAAGTCCTGGCTGGGTTTGCATTTCCGAGGAGCACCCAGGTGTTTTCCAGGACCAGGCTGAGGAGCAGCGACCACCCAGCTCCGTGTGGGGAGAGGCCTGTTCTGGTCGTTGGTGGCCCTGCTTGAAATCAAACTCAGCAGCATAGTGAAGAGGGAGAATGAAAGGCTGGTAAGCCAAAGCTTGGTGAAGTTTTATGTCTCCTCTGAGCTTCTCTTTCCTTCTCCCACTGGAAAGGCCATGCAGCACCTTCCCTGAGAGGCTTTGCACTGCCTGCAGCCATTTCAGATCTTAACCACTCGGCTTCTTCTCCTGCCCCAAGCCAGTGCTCCAGCAGCAGCTTGGGGGACATGAGTGAGGGTCACAAAACTCACCCCTGGACATGTACAGGGAGGTTAGGCTGGGGACACAGAGCTGGGTGCAGCCTGCTCAGGGACAGCCCTTCCTGGTGGGTGGCGAAGCTGCTTTCACAATGGTTTCCTGTGAAAAGCTTGCACCAGGAAGCTCCCCACTTAGGCTCCTTGGAAGAAAATCTTTCTCTGCAGGAAATTGCTTCTTGAAAACAGCCTGTGCGCCTGGGAGAAGCTGCTGAGGAGCTGACGTGTGCGGGGCGGCAAGGTGCCGGATCTGCAGAGCCAGGGAGGAGATGGAGCCAAGCAGAGGCAAGGGCAGCTACTCAGATAGCACCAGCAGGTGCTGCACTCCATGTCTTTGGCCATCCCTCATTGCCTGACTCTTTTCTAAGGAGGAAGGACTTTTCTGGCATAGAAAAGGAGGAATGTTTATAAGTGGGGTATGGAGGTGTGTGTTCAACTCCACGCTGTGCAGTCTGTGTCCAACATATGCCTCAGCCAGTTGAGAGTTATTGGCATCTTAAGTTCCATAAATATCCTGACCTACTCCATCATTGCAGTGACAGACTCTGGAGGGTCTAATGCCATAAGGAGCATTGGAGCTTGCCCCTCCTCTGGTCCTCTGCAGGGGAGGATTTTCCAAGGGTGGTGACACACAGCTTCCAGACCTGCTCATTTAAAACACACTGCTAAAAGGATAAATAATTTTAAATATTCTCCAGTTCTTCCTCTGGGAAGAGCCTGGAGCCCAGGAAGTGGTGCAGGGAAGAAGGGAAATGGTGTTGCTCAAGGATGTTTTCCCAGTTTAATTAGATTGGAGCTGCCCTTCCTTGCTGGTGGAGGCCCTGGGCTCATGGCTCCTGCGTAAACATGAGCCCCCTTTCTCTCCTGGCTTTCACAGAAAGCATATCGCTTTCCATAAAAATGCAGGGGTTTCCTCAAACCCTGAAGATGGAGCCAGACTTTTCTTGCATGGCCAGTGAGGGTAATGGGAACAAATTGAAATATAGGACATGTCAGTTCACTCTTTCACCATGAGGGTAGTCAACTACTGAAACAGGTTACCTGGAGGTGTCGAGTCTCCATCCTTGGAGATACTGGGATACCAAATAATAAGTGTAGTACTTGCCCTAAGAGATGTTGCTGTGAGACGTGAGCTGGACTGGACATTCCTCAGAGGAACCTCCAGCTTCAGCCCCTCTGGGCTGCTGTGACCACTGTGAGATGGTAACTGCCCCAGGCTGCCCAGACACTGCACCTGCCTTCTGGCTTTTGCACAGGAGGGGATGGTTTGCTTCTTCTGCAGGAACATGTCAGAGAACAATTTTGTTGTCTTGGGAGCAGAGTTCATTGACATATTGACATGAAATTCTCTAGCTATGCAGGAAAAGGGCAGCTCACGGAGTCAATGTTATGCCCATGTAATAGAAGAAAAATGGTACCATCCCAGGACCTGGTGATGCCAGTTTCACGTGCTTGTGGCTGCCTTGTGCTTCACAAGATGCTCCACAAAGGTTTCTCCTTGTGGTGCTTCTTTCCAAGCCTCCATCCATCTGCCTTGCCTTGAAGAAGATGCTTCCAGGGCTCAGCATCCCCCTCGGGATGGAGCTGATGGAGACTTTGCCCTGAGGCAGAGCTGTGGTAGGAAGGCTGAATCTGTTTCCATGGCTGAGCTGGGTGCCTGCACTGCCAGAGCTGATGCTCCACAGGGATGGTTTGCTGCAAGCAGGAGACTTGGACCCTCCTGCTGAGTGTTTGTGGGTGAAGGGCTTCGCCAGGCCAAAGTCATCTGACATTTTTCTCGGGGGCGGGTGAAGTTAATGAGTCCAGATTAGGCAGTGCGGAGGCTGGGGAGCTGGATTTCTGCTGAATATATATGAAGACAAATGTAAATTCTAAACTTTCTAGGGAGTATTTTTACCCTGGCTCAGTGTTAACATTGATAAAAATAGTCACAAATTAGTGCAGGAGTAGAAAGTAAAATTGGGGCTTTTTCTTTCCCTGTTAAAACCTTGCATCTGTTTCTCTACCAGGAGTTAACCTCTTGCATGCATTAATGAAACATGGGATAAACCATCAACAAGTGCCCTCTCCTGACAAAATAACTCCTACTCCTCAATAAGAAAGGGAAGCTGAAGTTAAATAAAAAGTCTTTAAAAAAAAATTTAAAGATAGAAAAAAGTGATTCAGTCCTAGAAATTCAGTGCTGCAAGAGGATGTTAACATCACACCAGCCCACCTGCCTGGTTCCTTAGCACCCAAACGCTTGCAAAGGTGATGGGAGGTATCAGCCCCATTCTACAGATGGAAAGAGTGCAGTACAGAAAACTGTGATTTCACTCAACATCACAGAGCAAAACAGAAGCTGGCCTGGGGGCCCAGGTTACCTGAGCTAATTCCCAGCTGAAATCCTGCTCACAGAATACTGCTTTGAGCTGCCAGCCCAGCATTAAGCTGCCAGGAAGGTGCTTCCTGGATGGATATTTGACCACAGGTACCTGGGACAGGTGAAGACTCCTTCTAGAAGGAGCTTAATAGTTTTATGGGTTGGTATCTGGGCCACAAATCATGCCTGATACCTCTTATTAGATGTAGCAAACAGCTGATGAACAGTGAGAATGTAAGTTCTAGGAAGGTTTAGCTGCTACAGCCCAGATTTGCCTGGGGAGAGACTGGAAGGAAAATCCTTTGGGGGTGAAATGTTGTGGAGAAAGTGCATGTTTCCAGAGGTTCATTTTAAAGAAGAAAATACATATTAACTTCTGACCAGCTTCTAATTTGCTTTACTCTTCAAATCCTTAGGAACCCCGGCCCTCGCCTAAGCTGTAGGTAGTACTATGCATCCCCTTGTGGTGTGACCCCTTCTGCCCTTTACTCACATCTTGCCTCTTCCCTTGGCTCAAAGCAGGGTCTGTCACATCCTTGGGAGTGATGCCACCACAGGAGCTGCCAGGGCCTTGAGTGGGTTTTGGGCAGACGTCTGCTAAGGATGCACTTACCTTGTGTTTTGCCATGACTCATGGTCTTTGTTTCTAAAACATCAAAACAGCCTGTGGGCTCTGCTGTCAGAGAATCAGGGAAAAGAGAGGTGATGGTGATGGAAATGAGGAATCTGAGATGGCATCTGCACCATGGGAGATGGGACAGATGAAGACAAAAGCAGTCTGAAGCCAAGCCAGCAAGATAGGGGTGTGGGCAAGGGGAAGTTAACTGGTCACTGCACTGGACTGTGCAGTAGAAAGACTGTTGGAGGAGAGAGTCTTTCCGCAGCAGAAGAACAACCAGAAAGATGCACACAGCCCATGTTAGAAACCCGGAGTCGAGTCTGGTCATATGGCATGGGGACAATGGCAATCCCCAGGCTCCCCACAGCAGAGGTCACAGCACCAAACCTGCCAGAGTTCAAGAAGTGTTTGAACAATGCTTTCAGGCATAGGGTGGGATTCTTGGGATGGTCCTGTGCAGAACTAGAAGCTGCATTCAGTAATACTTGTTGGTCCCTTCCAACTCAGGATATTCTGTGATTTTATGAATCCACATGTAAAGTGGTTATCACTTTGTGCTGTCCTTTTCACAAGCACTTGGGACTTTTGGGAACTGAGCTGGAAGCTGCCCATTTCTGGACATGTGTTGATCATCTGCCTGTCAGCAAAACATCACACAGGGGGAAACAAACACCACCAAGATCCCTGAGCCCCTGCCTGCCCCTCTGGGCTGAAGGAGGTGCTGGCACACCATGTCCTGACGCCAGCCTGCAAGCCATGTCTCAGGAAATCTTGTGGGGTCGAGATGCCTTCTCCATGGGAGGGGATTTGGGGGAATGCCCACAGCTCTCTGCACAGCAGGCATTTGTTCTCCGACGGGAGAAACCCCTCTGGCTGTGAGTCCGCGGAGCCTGGCAGGATGGTGCCTTTGGCTGAGGCGCACTTTGGGGCCGCTGACTCCAGAGGGCAGCACGGCGACGGGCTGGCACCGAGCGCTGCCCCTCGCCTGTGCCCGCCCTGCCTGCGGGCTGGCAGGGGCATTCACCAGGATGGCCCGAACCCCTGAGAACCCGGAGCAGGGAGAAGCGAGGGGAAGCTCTTCCAATATCCCTCAGGTCCTGGCTGGGCAGGCAGAGGATGTCACGCTGCTGTTAAGTGACAATATTTTGCTTTCACCCTTCTCAGGGTGAAATCTGGTCTTGCCTCCGCAGGTGATGCGTCTGGAGCCTGTGCCGAAACTTATGTGGTTGCTGATGCGACCGCAGAATGGAGGTGAAACATTTCTCTTCTGGTTTCACAGGACCACATGCCAGCGGTTCCATCTGCCTCTCTTGCACCACCAGGAAGGATCCCCGTAAGATTTCTGAGCTGTTTTCAGCACAACAGGGACTTTAGACCCAGATTTTCGTTCTTTGCACAAGCCGCTGCTGTTCCCCTTTTGAATTGAAGGTGCTTCGATAAACATTCTGAAAGGTCAGCTATTTTCACTGCCTGTGGCTTGCATAAGAACCTCAACATCCTCTGCTGCAAAGAGCAGTGTTAGGAACTTCCTACTGCCACACTGAATCACAATAGCTTCCCACAGCAACCAGTGGTAAAAATAAACTGGGCAAGGGGAAGTGGACAGCTTCTGCTGTTCCGCTTTCTTGGGCACACTTGAGTCACAAAAAAAAGCGATGTAGAACAAGACATTTATTTTGCTGATGCCAATGAAATCCATGAATGGTTCAGAGCTTGGTCCTGCTGAAATCACGGAGTGTTTTGCAATGAGATGGTTGTTGTGCTCAAAGTTAAGCATGTGCTCAAATGATGTTTTAAGTTGGTATTTTCATTAAGATCTAGACTTAGGAATTAGACTAAAAGGAGGCAGGGACCCCTGTGTATCTGAGTGCTGCTTTTAAGGCACAGGAATACAGCCCCCTTGGGATATTTTATGTGTTGAGGGTATATAAAAGACCACTGGGGAGACAGTGGCTCTGTAATGGTTTCATTAGTAGATCTTGGCTTTGAGAAAAGCAGATTTTGACCGGAAGAAAAGTGTCTTCAAATACAAATCAATCTGATGTTTTGCCTCGAGACAATGTCGTTTGAACAGCACAGTTTCCAACAACATTACAACTAAGATTCAGCGTGTGCACGTGTTTGTTGGTGTGTGGGGGAGTGTTTTAAGAGCAAAATCTTTCCTGTTACACAAGGTACAGCCCAGTTCTTGAAATTCAGCCAGCTGGGAAAAAAACGTGAGGAGACCTAGTCCAGTTGCTGAGCATGGGAATCTGCTGGTGAAACAGACCCTGCCTCTTCTCTTCAAACAGTGGTTGCTGACAAAGTTTACAGTAAGAGGCTAAAGAGATGAGAAGTTAAGAGAGAAAAAAAAAGGAATGGCTTATCTGTTCCAAACTGGGGAGGAATGGTTCCCCCCCACTCAGGGTCACAAGAATTTGGAGAGTAAGGGCTTGTAGGATAACCCAGCTGAGAAGAGACGACAGGAGAGCTCCAGTCAAACCTCTGGCTGAAAGCTGGGTCAGCCCTGCAGTCAGGCCAGGTTACCTGGGGATGCATTTAGTGGGATCTTGAAAACCAGCGAGGATGGAGATTGCACAACCTCTCTGAGCAATCCACCAATGTTTGACTGCCTGTATGGTGAAAATAGACTGCAGTAGAAGTGGCTCATACAGAATCACATTTTTAATGTCATCCTGCTCATTAAAAAGAGAAAGATCAGATCTATTTTGTAACAGGAACAGTTTGTGTGAGGCACGGAAAACTTCTGCTACCAGAGGACTGATTCACATGAAAAGGAATGTAAAAAAATAGAAGGAAACCGAAGGGTGCCTCCAGTTACATTCCTGTCTTGAAATGTTAGTGTTGCAGAACAAAAAGTTTGTATTTATAGTAGTGGATACCAACAGGGAAGATACTCTAAAAATAAACAAGGATGTACGGATAAAAACATCTATGTTGCAGCTTGTTCAGACAACGAAAGGGAATGCGGAGGTTTAATGAGTCTCAGTCGATTTTATTTTGGAACTGTGAGTTCCTGTCAAAGACCAAACGGGGCTGGGCACGACCCACTCAAAACTCACGCGGGCCTCCACACCCGGCCCGTGGACTGGGTCACTTCACCGCCTGACCTTTCTGTTAAACTTTAGCCTGCAGCCCGGCGGAGGGGTGCGGAGAGGTGCAGAGGGGTGCAGAGGGTCCGGGGGAGCTCGGCCGGGGCGGGACGCGCCCGGAGGCTCCGCGCACCCCGCAGCCCTTCCCGCGCTCTGCCCCCGCGCGGCCCCGCCCCTGCCCATATCGGGCTGCCCCGCTCCCCCCGCCGCTCCCGATTGGCTGCGGGGGCGCGGCCGCGCGGCGGGGCGGGGCCGGCGCTCGGTGCGTGTGCGCGGTGCCGCCCGCAGCGCTCCGGCCGCTCCGCGCCGCGCCGGGCGGGGCTGAGCCGCTCGGCCCCGCCGCCGCCCCGCCTCCCGGCATGACACGCCGAGCCGCCGGCGAAGCCCCGCTTTAATTGAGGCCGCCGGGATGGGGCGCAGCGCGTAGGGCAGAGCGGGGGCCGCCGCTCTCCGGGCCGCAGACACCGCGCACCCACGGCCGTGCCGAGCGGAGCCGCGTCCGGCGCAGCGAGAGACCGACCCAGCGGAGCGGGGCCGCGTCCGGACGCCGCGTGGGTGGCCGGCGGGCCGGGCGCTGGCGGCCGCCGCTGCCTAGCCCCATGAAAACGCAGGTCTGGGGGAGCTCCCCGCGGGCGCCCATGGCTGCGGCGATGCCGTGCAAGAGCGCGGAGTGGCTGCAGGAGGAGCTGGAGTCGGGCGGCGGCCGCTCGCTGCTGCTGCTCGACTGCCGCCCCCACGAGCTCTTCGAGAGCTCGCACATCGAGACGGCCATCAACCTGGCCATCCCTGGGCTCATGCTGCGCCGCCTCAAGAAGGGCAACCTGCCCATCCGCTCCATCATCCCCAACCACGAGGACAAGGAGCGCTTCGTCAAGCGCTGCAAGGCCGACACCGTGCTGCTCTACGACGAGGCCACCGCCGACTGGCAGGACAGCGGCGCCGCCACCTCCGTGCTGGGGCTTCTGCTCCAGAAGCTGCGCGATGACGGCTGCAAAGCCTATTACCTGAAAGGTGAGGTGCCGCTCGCCCTCCCTCCAGCCCCGTCCCGCTCCCGCAGCCCTTGTCCGTGTCCCCCTGCGCAGCCCCTGGCCGGCCGCTGCATCCCCGGAGTGCCCATCCCCTGGCCGGACGGAGGTGGCTGGCTTGTTTTGCTTCCTTCCCTTATCCCCTCTGCCTGATTTTTTTTCTCTGTATTTTTTTTCCTCCTCCTCTGCATCCCGCTTTAATCCCCCGCACAAAATGGTCGCAGGCTGGAAGCGGCCGGGAGCGCCCCGCTTCTTCCTGCGTCGCGTCCCCGGTAGCGGCGGGAGGAGCCCCCCAGCCCCAGCGCTTCCAGCGCTGCCCCGTCCTAAGCCGACCCTGGCTGGGCAGCGCCGGGTGCCCATCGCCTCCGCTCCCCGGAGGGAGCTTTTCGAGGGTTCCCCACGCCGGCGCCAAGCTCCTTTCCAGCCCCTCCGGAAGCGATGGCCGGATTTTGAGGGGCAGGAGAGCCCTCCCATACTTTTATTTTACCTCAGTCCATAACCGAAAAGCGAGCGCTTGGGGTTTCCTCCCCCTTTGCTAGGCAGTGCGGCGGGTCTGAGAGGGGGCAGCCCGGCTGCTCCCCCGGGGCAGGGCGATGGGGAGCGGGGAGCTGCGCTGCGGGGGAGCCGAGCCCCGCACACACCACTTCTTGAGGGCTGGCGGTGCTCTGAGGGGTTTGGTTTTGGGGGGATTTTTTGGCCATTTTGAAAGATCGCTGCTCAGTCCACAGCTGGGCTGCTGGGACCCTTCCCATCCTTCTAGTGCTCCCAGTGCGGTCGCTGGGTGGCGGGTTTGAGGCAGGAATAACAGGAGAGCGGGGGAGCGTGTGTGGGGGAGAGTGGTCAAGAAAGTTGCCGCTTGCGGCTCTTTAAACAACACGGCTGTTCCTTGACTGACCCTTTTTGGGGAGCCGGAGAAGCCTCTGGTAGCGGGGTGGGGTGGCAGGGGGACAGACAGGTATCTAGGGACCAGCCCTTAGGGCCGCGCAGCCCGTACAAGCTTCCTTCGCAAACATGGTGGGGGGCCAGCACAGGGGTTGATCTCATTCCCCCTCGACTCTCCAGTCCCTGCCTGTGGGCGAATCTCCCATCCATCATCCCATCCCGGTTTTGGGTTTCCCCCCTGGGCTCCGTTGCTCCCTCGCTTTGCATTCCTGCTTCTCTCCCCGTCGTCCTCATCCCTAAGCAGGAAGGAGCGGCTTTGAAGTTACTCCTAAGCTCTCCCCGATGGGCAGGGGAGGAGCTGAGCCCCTTTCTCTGCCTTTTTCCGGGAGCCTCAGTGGGAAATGTTTCCAATTAAAATTCCAAAATGGCTCCTCGGCGCTGTCTGGCGGCGCGGGGGGAGGAGGAGGGCGAGGACGAGCCTTTTTCATGAATGGATGTGGCAGGAGCTGTCTGTCCTGCTCAGTGACCCCGCCACAACCACCGAACCCACTAACGAAGTTTCCAGGAGCCCTTTCTAATTAAACTATTTGTCAGTGTCGGATCCCGATGGCTGAGCTCCGCTTTAATAGTGCTTGGAAAGGAGGTAGATCGGTGGGGATTTTGCTTCCCCGCCTCTGCCTTCCTTCCCAATCTGCTGAGCTGAAGAGCTAGAAGAAAATACTTAGGGGCAGATGTGAAGGATCCCATTCCTCTGTGTTTCTGCTGTGGTTTGAGTGAAGAACAACCCTGTGACACTGCTCTGTTGCAAAACCTATTTATAGTGATAAAATAGTTGTGAGGATCACTCTGTGCAAAACTTAGGGTCTTTTTTCCTGCTTGGAGATCAATTATTTCATTGAGTTTTAGTGCCTGGGGTGAGTATGTGGTGGTTGTCCTTGATCTGTCTTTTCAGACATGGATTGTTTTGTACTTTTCTGTCTAAGTGGCATAAAAGCTCTTGCCTAAACTGCCCCAGACCCATGTTTTTGAGAAGCTAAACAAGGCAAGATTGTGTCTTGACACTGATTTTCTTTTTGGATGTTTCTTTCTTTTATGGCTGAGAATTGGCCCCTGTTTTTCTCAAGCAATATTGAACTTTGTAAGGACCATTTTTTGGTCTCCTAGGACCTGTTTACTTAGTATCAGTCTGCCCAGGGAAGATGAGGGAACAGGAAGATGCCTTTCTTGGTGTGAAGGTGAAGGGATACCAACTTCTTGCTGGTAAAGAGTTTCTGAGTAACATACGTGTATTCACAGGTAGAAGGATTTCCCATTCTGAGGAATAAACCTTTTTCTCTTTTCTCTCTGCCTCTCCCCTTCCCTCTCTCCTTCCCCCTTCCCAGGTGGCTTTAACAAGTTTCAGACTGAATATTCTGAGCACTGCGAGACAAACCTTGACAGCTCCTCACCCAGCAACTCTCCCCCATCATCGGTCCTTGGCCTGGGAGGGCTGCGGATAAGTTCCGACTGCTCGGATGGCGAATCCGACAGGGAGCCCAGCAGTGCCACGGAGTCGGACGGGAGCCCCATCCCTAACAATCAGCCTGCCTTTCCGGTCCAGATCCTACCTTACCTGTACCTGGGCTGTGCCAAAGATTCGACCAACTTGGATGTCCTGGGCAAATATGGCATTAAATACATCCTGAATGTGACTCCTAATCTGCCAAACATGTTTGAGCATGATGGAGAGTTCAAGTACAAGCAGATCCCCATCTCAGATCACTGGAGCCAGAACCTCTCGCAGTTCTTTCCCGAGGCCATTGCTTTCATTGGTAGGTAGTTGGCAGAACATCTCTTTTCATACTCACTGCTTGGGAATGTGGTGTGCCACTTCCCAGGGCTCCTGCTGTCTCCAGCCTCACCTCTCTGGGGCACAGCATCAGCTTAGCAGCCAAGTGTCACACTGTGAGGTGGCACTTCTGGTGCTTGTCACCTGGCTAGGTTCAGGGAGGCCTCCCCTTCCAAAATTCAGCTGTCTTGCAGCACCTCATCTGAACTACCTGCAAGTGGTCGGACTGGCCTCGCTGTGTCTCTCTTTTGTGTGGGGATTTGCAGGGGTGTGAAATGGCTGAACCCAGGCAGCGGGAAGCTCCTTTGTGTGCTCTGCTCGGGGGATGAGTGTTGATGGGAGCTGCATTAGTGTGAGTGGTACTAGCAATTCCTTAGCCCCAAATGTGGTTAAAATTGGGGAGTGTGTGTGTGTGTGCACATGTTTTCTTTTCCCAAGGGGATTTGCTAGTCTAGTTGGGATCCTGCTGTAAGTCACCCTAGCATAACTAACTCCTTGTATGGATACTTCTCCTAAGGTAAGTGTCAACACAATGAGTTAGTGATTGTAATTATACTGCAGAGTTCGGATGGAAAAACTGCTCTGCAGACAGCCCCTGTGATAGTTTTGGCTGGTGGTGGTGGGGTTCAGGAAGGAAAGTCTGTCAGGCCAGCCTTGACTTTGAGAATTGCTTCTTATTCTGTGGGAAGTGTGCGTTGGGCTGAACAGGAATGTACACTTCCAGCCTGACCTGTGCTGTTTGCTCATGATGGTCATTAGCCTAATCAGCTCTGTTTTATGGGGGTGAATGGCACAGACAGTAATATCACCATTAACTATTAAAAGCCCCATAGTTTCATGTCTGATTAAAAACACTTGTATAGGTAAAGGAGAGGGTGACCTTTACCTGCAGATTGAAGGCAGCCCCTTTCAGTACTGCCCATATCAGACGCTATGGCTTGTGCTGTGCTATAAGGCCTGAAACAGGGCAGAGCAGTGGTGGATCCTTGGCTGCTCTTCAGCTGTCAGAAGCCCTGGTTCCCACACTACAGCTTCTGGCCTCCAGTAACACGACTGTGGTCAGAAGCCGCTGCTTCAGTGTGGCAACAGGGACCTGTCTGATGTCCCATCTGCACTTCCTGCACAAGCACGGTGTCAAACGTCAGGGGTGAGGTACAGTGTCCCTGCTGACATGTGGCATTTCGGATCTGTCTGCTCCAGTCAGCCGATGGCTCTGTGAACACCAAGCTTGTGCTTTCCAGTTAATGACAGGAAATGGAGGATTACCTCACTCTAAAACCAAACACCCAAGAAATGCCGTGCAGGTCAGATGAGAGGCAAAAATGTCTGGAAAAATGTTGAAGGGGAGAGCCTGAGGGGAGGGCTGGGTACACTGGGTGGTGATTGCCCACCCTACTGGAAATTCTTGCCTGGTTTTGGAGGCTGGGCAGAAAACCTGTTGTGGCTTGGGTCTGGATTTTTGTTTTGCCTGCATCTTCTTTGCCCTTCCCAGCACTTACGGTGCCAGAGTGTCTCTTACCTCCAGCTTTGCCTGAGGATCCTCTTTCTCCTGCCACCTTTTTGCACCCCACCAAGCTCTCAGTCAAATGACTGACTTCAAATAGGGCTGCCCAGAAGTAAAAGCAGTGCTGGGTACTTGCGTGCATTCAGTGCTCTCAGTGGCGTGTCCCTCTTTCAGCACTGAGATGTCAATTCATAAAGGGATCACGCTGTTCCGGCTGTGCAAGAAACAATGAGTGTGTGTGTGCTTTTCAATCGGTGGCAAGGGAGGGGAAATTTTGCTGCTGTTCTCTCGCCATTTTTTGGTCCAGCCTGCATTCCTGCTTCCCGCTACCATTCATCCTGAGAGTCTCCTCCAACACAAGCGTGCATTTGTAGTGAAGTGCATTTCTGCCGATCCTAGAGAACAATTTCACAATAAGGGAAGTTCCTGCACTTCAGACTCTGCTTAAATTGGCATTGGCTGCATTCATGTAACTTTCTAATGGAAGGAGGACAAGAACAGCAGAAGAGAATAGCTCGTGTGCTGCTGTGCTGCAGCCTTGTCCTGAGTGCACAGCCTTGCCTGGTTGAGTTGGTGTTGAGATGGGTGTGCTGTGCCCAGCGACCAGCATCTCCCTGGAGCTGTTGTGTTCAGCTCCATCTACCTTCTGTGGGTTACTCCAGTCTCTGAATAGAGGGTACCGATGCTCCCTAGGCAAGGGATGTGTTGCTAAACTCGATTCATACTTCTCAAGCATGTGAGGTGCTTGGCCTTACTGGGGATGTGCAGCTTTGCCATGCAGCAGGAATATCTCAGGAGCCCTGTGGGGAGAGATGTGGGTGTCAAAGGGACATGGAATGGTGTCACAAGGGGCAGGGGATCCAGTTCTGGCAGTCATCCTGGTCCTAGGAGCTTGCAGCTGCCACCTGGCCCTGCTCCAAAGCCACGTGTTTTTGGTGCAGAATAATAGACTCCCCCTTCCCCTTGTCTTGTTTCAGATGAGGCCCGTTCCAAGAAGTGTGGGATCCTTGTTCACTGCCTCGCTGGCATCAGCCGGTCCGTAACAGTCACTGTCGCCTACTTGATGCAAAAACTCAACTTGTCCCTGAACGATGCCTATGACTTTGTGAAAAGGAAAAAATCCAACATTTCCCCAAACTTTAACTTCATGGGCCAGCTCCTGGACTTTGAGAGGACTCTGGGACTCAACAGCCCCTGTGACAACCGCTCACCCAGTGAACAGCTCTATTTCACCACCCCCACTAACCACAACCTGTTCCAGCTGAACACTCTGGAGTCCACATGAAGAGGATGCTGCCTGGTCGGGAACTTGAGCATCGAATCGCTTCTCTTGAGTATTTCAACTCTAACGAAAATATCTGTCTTGCCAGGCAGCTCTGAGATGAGTAGCTTCTCTGGGCAGAGGTGCCTGATCGCTGCTTTATGAAGGCTAATGCCGCTCAGTAGTATCCTGATCCAAGTGGTTTGAAGAGGTAGTGTTTTTACAGGGGGTTATTTAACAGGGGCGATGTTACAGCGTTTCGAACGCAGCTGTCACCGGCAATAACCGCTTTCCTGGGTGCATTGGGACTGTCAGAACACGCACACATGTGAAGAGCTACCAGGGGTTAGCTTGCTGTGGAAAATGAGGAGATTTATGCACTTGGAAACCTTGAACAAAAGGTGTTGGGCCAAGACTGTTTTAAAACCCAAGTTTACTTTTTTTGATTTAAAAAAAAAAATAAGAAAAGGTAGATCTTACTCGAGCTTTGGGTTCAAACTCTTTTTAAATATGTAAGTTCTTGACTGTTTGTACAGACGAGGTTGCAAAACCAGTATTTTATTCTGTTTCTTGTTTGATCATTTATTATTTTTTTTAATCAAATGTTTATATTGACCAAATGCATTTTGCACACTTTGTGAAGCCTTGGTATGTCCTGGCATATTACTGGGTACTCCAGAGAGAGATACATGCTGCTGCTGTTGTTGTTAGCATCTGGTAGGAAGCTTTGTTATGTGTGAAGGCCAGTTGGGCTTAAACGCAACCCCTTCACCACTCCTGCACTCACAATCACAAACTCTGCACTGATTCAGCCAAGGTGACTAAGCCGCAAGCTTTTTTTTAATGCCACCCCTGCCAAAAACACTGTTTGCTATTGCCAGAGGTAAAACTCTTGTAGCCTCCAGAGTTGGTAGAAGCATGTCTGAGCCTGGCTTCATTCTCTGCTGCCTGTTGACTGACTTAACGTCATCCAGCTGGCCCGAAACCATTCCAGCTTCCGGAGTCCAGAAGGTAGTTGCGATGTTGGTGTTTCTTGTGCACACTGGATTGTTTCTCACGTGTGCGGGGTGGAGGGGGAATGCAGCGAGCGCCTGGAGCAGAGCGAGGATTGCGTGGCGGGATGGAACTCAATCATCACGCACGGAGCGTGTGAGGGGAGTGAAGAGGTGTGGAAATGATGAGGAGAGCATTGTAACAGAGAATTTTTATATATATATATATAAATATATATATGAATATATATATTAACTGGCAAATTCTGAGATGATTGGAGCTTTCAACAGAGGTTCTGATTTTTTTTCTTCCTCTTTCGAATAACTTTATGCCGTGCCTTCTATTCTGAGAAGACTTGTATGTATTTCTGGCTAGTGTTTGGCAAACTCCTTTTACCAAGCTGGGAGGGGAGGAAGTGGTAATAATTTCTGGGAGGAGGGCAGAACGGATTTGGAGATTTCTTTATTGGCTGCAATGTAGTCCCTCCTTTCTCCCCCCTCCCTGTCCACTTTAACTCTCATGTAACTGAAAAAAAAAGCCACGGATTTTTTTCTAAATATCCAGTTTTTTGTACTTTTTTCAAGAAAAAGAAAAAATAATAAAAAAAAAACTCCATCTGGAGGAATGTTTGACGCTGTCACATCCTGAAATTGTTCTTTTTGTTAAAGATGTTATCAGAATGTTGGAATGAGCTTCTGTTTCTTGTTTTCTGGTTGTTTTTTGTTTGTTTGTTTGGTTTTGTTTGCCACAATGTTGGGATCGTGGTCATTGGAAGGGAGAATGGGTGTATGGTTACGAGTGAGAAAATTGAGATCCTAATTGCATCTTACCTCATGGAGGAATTTATTTTTTCAGGGATTTTTTGACAGTGCATCTGTATTGCATTACAGCTAAGCTGGTTTGTAAAGGCTTCCTGTGCTGTTAGTGGTCTTTATTCTTTAAACATAAAAAATAAGATGCATCTTCTGATCAGTACAAATGAGAACTTGTTAGTGAGGAATGGTTCTGCTTTCTGAGTTATGAAGGAAAATCAGTGACCCTATATATACTGATCCAATATTGGGACTTTGTTTATATTGCAAATAAATATTATTTTTTCTTTAAAAATTATGTTTGTGTCAGATGCTTGTCTAGCCTCTGCCCGTATAAGGGCATGCTGCTCTTATCCATTTTTTTATGGTCGATTAGGATCCTTCTGTGACCATGGAGAGCATTTGTTGGGCACTGTTCAAGTGTGGTGTTTGGTTTCATGCACAGCTTAATTTTTAAGACCTGTGGTAAAATGGAGAGGGGGAGGTGGGAGGGCGAGGAGAGGGATAGGGAGTATTGGATAAACTGGAGAACAAAGAGCAGCTTGAGAATGGGACTGGCTTTGACCCCAGCCATTCCTCTGTGCCAAAAATAAATAGATAAACTAAAGACACTTTTGTTTGCTGTTTAAGCGTGGCCTACAAAGGCATGGCATGGCCTTGCCCACAACTGTTGTGTTAGCAGACTTTATTTTGGTAGGAAAGCAAAAAGTCAGGGGCTTGTGGGCAACCTGATGATTTATCCTGGGGCTCGTGGAGTGCCAGAGCCCCCTTCTGCATCGCTGGGGGAAGGGAGTGTGGTGTGTGTTGCGCATGGGCTGTGCTGTGTCCCCCTATGCTCCTTGGATGGTTTGCAGGAAATCTGGAGGGGCTGATGAGGATGCTTTAGGGTGAAATGTAGCTCTGAACATCTGAGTGCCACCCAGCTAAGGGAGCTGTGGCTCCCCGTGACTCTGCTTACAGCTGGGCAAGACTGAGCAGGAGTGGGCTTTCCCCAGCATTCCTTTTTTTAACCTGAATGGCAAGGAGTTAAATGATAATTCAGTTGTTCAGTTCCTCAGAGTATATGTCAGCTTCTAGTCCTAGGGCCTGAGCACCAAAACCAAGTAGGTTTATTCCAGAAGCAACTCAGTCTGGTGGGTGCAGAGGGGAGGTAGAGGCTGAAGCAGGAGCCAAGGGAGGGTGTACATGAGTTTGTTTACTCCTGGACTCCATGATGGAGATCTATATATTGATTTAGAGGCCTGTTTGTGGCTAAACAAACAAAACTCTACCTGGTATGCAGGAAAAAGAAGACCTTTAGGTTTTCCTCTGTAATTACATGGTAGAGTAGGGCTCTTGAGGAAGATGGGAAACTGTGCTGGAGGCTGGGTGTGCACTGAAGGAGTGTAGAACAGCTTGTCAGGTGTATGGCTATATTTGCTTCCATCTAATTTCCTCTTAGGATTTTCTGCTAAGGTGTGGAGCAGGATATTAGCAGTTAGCATTGTAAGCACATTTGTGTGGTAGCTGAGCTGTGGCTGTCTGGAGCAGCGCAGCTGCTGTTTGTCATGGCTTTGGAGGAAGAGCTGGTGCGCAGGGAGCCACCAGGCTGCTCCTCAGGAACCTGATCCTGGGATGTGCTGTGAATGTCCTGGCACTGTGGCACTCAAAAGCCCACTTCCCAAAGGAGGGAGATGGCCTGTCTGAAAATTGTCCTGCCACCTACAAGCAGGACCCAGAGGAGCTATTTCCAGGCTTCCTGGCCTCAACAGCAAGGAGCAGCCAGCCTGGCTGGTCTTCAGCCATCATTGTTATACAAATCTCAGAGGGGTTTCCTTGGAGACTTGATGTCCTGTAATTCAGTGAGGAGAAGAGAGCTGACATCAGGCAAGGGGCAGTGCTGGAGAAATAGTTACAGAGGGAAAAGAGAGCGTGGGGTCTGTCTGCACTCCCTTGCAGAGGCAGGCACGAGCACTAGCTGAGCGTAGGAGCACAGGCTGAGTGAGAAAGCTGGTTATGTTCAGAGCAGTGGAATTTGGCAAGGAGATACAGCTTCCCACACGCAACAGGGAGAAGCTCCTCGGTTAACCCATTGATTCCAGATGAACTGTTTGTAAGATGCTCTGTGATGTTCTACTCTACAAAATCAGGTAATCTCCTGCCTGGGCACAGAGATCTCCTCTCCCTGGGTTTTCACGTGTGATGCCACAAGCCCTCAGGCGATATGAGTGGGAATTTTTCTTTTTTTTCTCCAATGGATGACAATGGATGGACAACTCATTTGAACAGTTAGAAGGACCACAGTCCCAGGTGCTTTCAGAAAGTTTTTCCCTCTGTTTCAAGTAATGGCTAAAGCACAAACTTCTGATTACAGAGCTACACTTCTGCAATTCTCCACTGGGAAGCCCAGCATCAGGAGCCCAGTGAGCAGGACACAAGCTCAGGAAGGGGACTTGGTGGTTGCTTGTAACTTCTTTACCCTTGCTTTTGTCTACCCTTCCCTTGGTGTGGCATCAAACACATCGTGAGCATGATGGAAGTCAACCTTTACAGCTCTGCACTTGCCTGCTGTTGCGACACTCAGAGACACGTGAAAAAGCAGACTCTTCTTGCTACCATCTGAGTTTGGGTGCTCACATTTCCAAGGTAACCAGGTTATTTGTGGGCTGTTACATTCTTGTTTTATCCTTTATGTGAGGAAATCAGGCTATTTGCAGTGTTGTAGAGGCACACAAATAGTTCAGCTAATAAACACATCCCTGTATTTACTGGCACAAGCTGTGATAGTCGTTCTCTGGGCTGCTTGGAATGTGTATGAAAATGGGCTTTCTTCTGGATTTTGTGCCCTTTGCTCCTCTGCTTCCTCAAATCTGTGTCTTCATTATGGATTGCTAGGCTGCCTAAATGTAATTTGGGGTGAGAGGGTGGGTGAGGTAATGTTCACTGGGGACAGCAGGTCCTGGGAGTCCCATTCAGCCTCCACACCCTGTTCTTGCAAGTTCCTTTATTCAAACTGCACAGTTCCCCTTTCTACCTACTGGCTTTGTCCTCTGGCCTTTTCCTGTGTCACAAACAGGTCCAGGCTCCAGGACATGTGATGCCACACATGTCTCAGCACAAACATGGCTGTTTGCTGGGGGCCATGCTTAAGGCCTTATGGCTACTTGTGGGGGAAACTGCTGAAAATTGGGGGGAAACTGTGAGGGGGGAAACCGTGAGGGGGAAATTGTGGGGGGGAAACCGTGAGGGGGAAATTGTGGGGGGGAAACCGTGAGGGGGGAAACCGTGAGGGGGGGAAACCGTGAGGGGGGGAAACCGTGAGGGGGGAAATTGTGAGGGGGGAAACTGTGAGGGGGGGAAAACTGTGAGGGGGGGGAAACTGTGAGGGGGAAAACTGTGAGGGAGGCAAACCGTGAGGCGGGAAACTGTGAGGTGGGAAAACGTGAAGGGGGAAGTGAGCAGTGTCCTGCCTCAGGACAGCTGTCCCCAGCGTGGGCATAGGTACACACTTGGCCTCCCCACAAGCTGCTGTGACACCTCAGGTGCCACCTGAGGGGACCCCAGCTGGTGGCCTGGGAAAGTCTGAAAGGCTAGTAGCCATCACAGTGGCTGGGTCCTGTGGAGGAAAAAGAGCCTGGGGAGGAAGGCCCTGAGCCAGCCGAAGCCCTCAGCCTGCGATGGAGGCAGTGCCTGCTGTCAGAGACTCGGAGCTGCCCATGAAGGAACTGTGAGTTTCTGGAGCCTCCGGGCTCCTCCCTGACACCTCTCTGGTGCACTACTCCACTGTGCCAATGTCCTGGGTTTGGGGTGGGAGCTGGGTCAGGGCAGAAGCTGTGGTTCAGCTTTGGTGGCTCTGTCGAGGGTTGGGGTTTAATTATGGGCTGGGGATGAATTCTGTGGCAGGTACAGCTGCTCAGGCTGGCTGGCTGGCTCTGGACTGCTGGGACCCAGCCTCCATGGGCTGTGTGGACCCCTTGGTGCTGGGGCAGTGCAGACCCCCTCCTCTGCCTGGTGCAACGCGAGACCACCAGTGCTTTGCTGGCCTTTTTTCCTCCCTTCCAATTGTGCTCTTAGCTAAAATTGCTCTTGTTCTGCATTATCCTTTTCCTTTCCCTGGTTTCTCCACTGCCTTCTGTTTCTTCAGATGGCTGGGAGTTGAGGTGATGTCTCCTGGCAGCAGCTCCTGCAAAGCTGTGGTCCTTCTGTAGGACAAAGGAGTCCTGAATTCCACTCAGAGACATTGGGACATGTTGGAAATGGAGACCAGCTGTGGTATGGGGAGCTTTGGAGGGATTATGTGTGTCACTTCTGTGCTGCTCAGTGTTACAAGTGATCCAAGAGCATGTAGGGCCCTAAGAAGTATCTGGTGAGGGACCCAAGTCTGGGGAGAAAGGGGAATCCAGACAGATTTATTTTCCTACTTTCTTTCACTAGAAAAACATCTGGTTTATGTAAGCCATTTGCTGGATTTTTCACTGCTTTATTTTGAAAGTCTCTTCAATCGGGCACTCTGCTCTTCTCTTCTCCCACCTCTGCCTCAGGGGCAGATTCTTCATGATTTGGACTTTTGCTTTTATGAAGTTTACTCTTTGTTTCTGGTCTGTGTTGTCTTTTTCTTCTCTCTTCTTTCCTTTTCTTGTAAAGGATTGCTCCAGTTTGACTTGTGGTTTTGCCTTGCTTTCTTATGGGAGGTGAATTGTTGTGATAAGCCCTTCAAAAAATGAGAGGGAACAAACTGGTTCATTGGCAAGACCCTGGTCACTGATATGGCTTTAGTGAAAGCCCTGTGCCAGGAGAAGCTGAGCTCTGAGGTTTGATTGCATTCTAAAAGCAAAGCATTTTTCTGTATGGGAGATTTTGAATTGAATTATGCATGAGGGAGTGCAGTTAAAGGGATTAGCACTCTCCTTCCCTTTGCCAATGTGGTTCTGAATCGAACCCATCATTTCCCCAAGCTTTTATCCTGGCAGTGAAGTGCTCAGTACCTGGTGAAAGATTTACAGCCCTGCTCCAGTGATGCAGTTTGTTTGGGTCTTACTCTAAATTTGTCATTTCCTCTCCCTGGGTGGCTGATTCCCTGCTGCTTGGAGCAGGCAGAGGTCCAGGCCAGATCACAGCCTCAAGAGCCAAGCAGGATCCTCTCAGAGCTGTGCAAAGTGGGATTTTGGATGAGAGTTTGAGGAGATTCAGGGTGCTGAGCCTGCAGAAAGCTGCCCTCTCCTCTGACAGAGCAAGGATCAGCTCTGCTGTCAGCTTCATCTCTGTGTCCCCTCTGCCATTTTTCACCTTTCCTCTGCCCCCATTCCAGCTGTTGTCTTTGAATGATCCTATGCTAGAGGTTCAGGCAGGCTCCTGCATGTCTTGGCCTTGCATCCTCTTGGCAGAAAGCTGAGAGTGAGAAATGTTTGGGAAAGTCTTGTGGGTTTTTTTTTTGTTTGGGTTTTTGGTTTTTTTTTTTTCTTCTCGTATATTTTTTTTTTTTTTGAACAAGAAGCTTCACTATTCATTCATTCCCCAAATAGCTTTCCCTCTCATTGGACAACATCTTCCTGCTAGGGCAGCCCAAGCCTGTTCTGACAGGCAGCTTATCTGCCTGGCAGCTCTGACTGCTTCCTCTGTCTCTCCTTTGTGTGGGAGGTGTTTTGTCTTTCCAAACTTCTGCTGACTTCAGTGGGCATTAGCTTGTGCCCAAACATGCACTGATAGTGCAGTTCAGTGCTGAAGTTCACCACTGGTTTTTATTTATGTCCCTGCAGTGTGTTTTTCTTTGCAAAGGGAAGGGTTTAAGTGGTTTAAGGAGGGGAGGAGAGTTGTTATTGAAAGTTAGTGAAGCTGAGGCTCTCAGTTCGCCGTGGCTGCCTCCATCCTGCGAGTCCTGCAGCAGGACATGGTGACAGTACTGGTGTTGAGGGGTGCGATGCTGATGGGGGTTCAAATAAAGGCCTGATCTGCAAAAACCCTGTATCTGAAAAAGCTCAGAGCAGCCAGCTTTCCTGTGTTGCCAGGTGCTCAGGCAACTTAGAGAAATTTCCAGCCTAGTTTTAAATCTGGTAAAAGTGGAGGGAAGTGCATGAAGTGTGTGTGCATGAAGCAAGGCTTAAAAGGGTTGGCATTTTTAATGAAACAAAGTCAGTCATGTTTGAAGCTGCAGTTTGCCAGTGTGCACTCCTGATGCAGAGTCCTGATGATACAGAATCAATGCTTTCCTTGAGATACAGTTTCCAGTCAACAAAACTCGGGATGATGGTTAGTTTTCTTGAATCTCCAAAACTCCTGTGAGCCTGTTCCTTGTGGAAATGCATTTGAGTTTGTTTATGAACTTCTGAACTTTTCTCCCTGAGTTTTGGGGTCCTTCCTGCTGTCTGTGTAATGCCACCACATGTCCAGTGCTATTGCTTGTGCAGTGGTAGCCCAGGGATGTTTGTAGGTCAGGGATGACAGATACTCAGCAGGACTCATCGGTGCTACTAATTAATTGCATTCCAACAGCAGCGAAAGCAGCAGCAAGAGTAATAAACAAATTATAATCTACATTATGAAGCTGACAGGTGCCACCCACTCATTACCTGTCTTTAACCACTCTCATTACTACCCAGTCTTTGTGGGAACTAATCTTGCTGCTCAGTGTCCAACTTGTTCACTTAATACCATTATCTGAAGCAATCGGCCTCTCCCTGTGAAAGAAGAGGAAGGTGTTTTTCCTGACGCTTGTTCTCTGGATGCTGGAACACAGGGAGCTCTGGGGTGGAGAAGGCTGAAGGGGCCCTTTGCAAAAGCATGGTGTGGCTGGGAATTGAAGACTGAAATCCACAGGGACAATCTGGGGAGGAGCTGGGGATGGGTAGCAGGATGGGAGATTGTCACTAGGAGGAAAAGTCTGCACTCTGTTCATCTCCATGGGATTAAGGAATAGTATCCAATGAAAGGGATAATAGGAAGAGCCATATTTTTTTTCTCTCTGGGTGATTTCCAGGCTTTGGGAGAAAGTTGGGTTGCTGATTAATGACAGTTCTCTTTGTGGCTGCCCCAGGGCATTGCAGCAGGAAGTCTTGGTAGTGTTTCTGTGGGGACCAGTTCAAACTCCCCCGGGAAAAAGAAATTGAACCCCAGAAATTTCTTGGAGTGGTCTGGCTTAGGCTGAGCTCAGCCGAGTCAAGAATGCCCAGCCAGAGGAGCTCAGCCTCTGTGCCTGGCTGCTCCATTGCCTTGTGTGGGTCCCGGTGTTAAGGACTGTGCTGTGCCTGGGCTGCAGCTGTTCTCCTTTCCTCACTGACACAACTAGGAGCCTTCCTGGAGGGCATTATTGAAGCCTAGAAGATGAGGAGTTGGGCTGAGAGACCAGATGGAAAATAGGTCTTTTTCAAAGCTACTCCATGGATGGCTGGACCATGGCCAGACAGAGGTCCTGTTGTGCTCTCAGGGTTTGGGGATATCTCATCAGGGGATCTCTAATGAGTAAATAATAAGCTAAAGGATGAGAAACAAAGGCAGAGAGGTGAGGAGCCAGCTTTCCCAGTGGAGGACTGGCATCAGTCAGATGCAACAAGGGCCTGTGAAAAGCCAAAGCTGTTAAATGTGTCTGTTAATGAAAAAGAGGAGTAAGTGGCAGACAACATTTTCTGTTAACTACTCAGAGTAGCAAAACCCAAAAGCTGCACTGAATAGCTGTAGGAAGTCCTTGCAATATGGAGTGGTGGGGTTGTGACATATGATGCTGAGAAAAGCAAAGCAATCCATCTCAAAATGGGATAATGTCACAACAGAGAGAGCTCTCAGAAGTGCAATGAACTGTGCTATGGGAGCAAGGCTTGATTCTGAGTATGGTCAAAAAAGCCCCAAGCAGTCAGTCTCTAGAAAAAGCTAAGAACAAACTGGATAAATGCATTCTATGAATCTATGGTGAACAAAAGCATCTCTGGGTTTGGGGGGCAATCGAGTAACTAATACAAGGAAAATCCATTGAGTGCTTTTAAATATCAATACACAGTATCTTGTTGAGAATATCCCACATCTGTAAAGAGCTGGAGCCTGGGAAAGCATTAGTAATGTAACATAGGTACATGCTACATAGCTACATGACCTGTTCTTACACTCTTCCCTTGGTTCTGCTGTTAAGTACCATAGAAAACAGCATAACAGGGCAGGATGAAGCTTGATCCACCAACAGTTAGTGGCTGTGATTCTTCTGCCTTTCCAAACAAATGGTGTTGTGGAATAAGCTGTGTGGAACACTGTGACTGTGTGTATGTGAAGAACATTTGTGGATGTTGGAGATACTGTGCTGCTGAAGTACATGGTTGGAGGAGAAGACTCCTGAGGCTGTTGTACATCTGATATCACATGGGCATTGCAAACAGACAGCTCAAGCAATGAGAAGGTCTTTGTACCAACAGAAGCATCTTTTTCTTCACTAGCACCTGTCACTCTGAAATAGACAGAATCCTTACGTGATGGGAAGCCATTGCCTGAATCAACAGACCTGCCTCTTGTCTCCTCTGAGGAACATTTGGGCAGGAAACCAACTCCAAAAGGATCTGCTTTCTTCAATCTGTCATCTCCCATCACTCCTTAAGTACTGTGCTTATGGTAAGCTGTATGGGTCAGGCCGACTCATCCTACCCTCAAAGCCCTCGTGTGCTACTTTAACCCACACCACACTGGGGCGAGACACTGTGTGGGAGTGTGAGACAGTTCCTAATGTTCCTGTTGATCAAATGGCCCACTGAGTCTCCTGATCTGCTGGGGTGATAAGTCGTAACAAGGACTCTCTCTTAATCCTCATTATCTTCTGTTGGCGCTTCCTGCCCACATACACTAGATATTTCCTATCAACAGGGAGTAACCTCTGTGGAAGATAGGATCAGATTCCCAGGAGCCAGGCTGTAGTAAGAGTGAAGAAAGAATGAGGAAACTGTCCTAATTTGAGGCTAATCTTATAAATACAGGGCTGAATACAGACAATAGGAAGAGAAACACCAGGAGAGCTTTAGCATTTAATTAGGAAAGGATCATCTTTTTCCAGGAGTAGCCTGAATTGTAACTTGTGATGTGGTGAAGTTGCTGTTTGATGTCAGCTTCAGCAGAGAGAAAGGGACAGATTCTACTTTGTATCACCAGAGGAAGAGTAACCTGAGGAAAAAAAAACCAGGGAAAGGTGTTTTGAAAGCAATTTTTTGTCATTTGTGTACTGATTCAAGCTGCAGTGCATGGATGGAATGTTTAATTTCACAGTTTTTTATTTGAATAAGACACTAAATAAGGAGAAGAAAAGGGCTGTGTTTTTTTTTTTTCCCAAAGCAGACATGCTAATATACCCATTCGGTATTTAAATTTGCATGGCATTGCTGAAAATGCAGAAACACACATATCTTTTCTTCTAGTGTAAGTGGGTTATGAGGTTGGGGTGTTTCTTTCCCCTACACAGACCTGGAGCTAGAGCTGGATCAGCCAGAAGCTTGGCCTGTCCCTCATGCTCCCTTCTCATGTGGGCTGGGTGGTGTGTGCTGAAGCTGTTTGTGGTGGGGAGCTCTCTACAGACAGTTGCTTTTATGAACCTTTTTAGAAAACCTGTTAAACTGAAGAGCTGCCTCCTGCCTGTCCTGTCCACATCATGGCACGATGCAGAGAGCCTGTGATGCCTCTGTGTGTTTCATTCGCAAGCAGGGTGAGAGCAGGTGCCTGTTTGTGAGAAATTAATTGCCTTTATGGGAGGTGTGAGGGTCCCTAACTGCATATTCATGTACAGCAGGTGTTCTGGCATGATCCCACAGCCATATGAATGACTACAATGCAACAAGGTGTGGACACTGGTTGCTCATCCCCACCCTGAAGGTGGTGTTGCAAGTTCCTGAAAAATGCCGTCATGGCCCTGCGGGTTTGGACTCGTTTGGCTTTTCACTCTCTGTCCTGCTCACAGGTGTGTGGTGATCTTGGTGTTGTGTTTGCCCAGCTCTGGGCTGATCACTTCTTCCCTCAGAAGCTTTGCAGCCCTAGCCTTGGACCGGGTTTGTGAAGCTACAGTGAAGTACAAACCCCTGCTGCTTCCTAGACACTTCCAGTCCCTTTTGGGTAGCTCAGCTTGGACAGGAGATCTTGCAAAGCTTGGCCTAAGACAAGTGATACAGTAGTTCCCTGTCCCATGCTTCCTCTATTAGTAAGGACAAGGCTTTTAAAATATTTATATGCCACCTTTATCTTAATTTCCCTCTTCCTATTGTTTCTGGCCCTCCCAGGATAATTGATTTTTGCCTGAAAGTTAGTTGAACAATCATATTCTGTTATGTGAACTCCCATTCTTTCCCCAGGAGCCTGGCTCTGTTGTTTTCTATTCACCATGGCAGGTTATGTCATCTAAGGGTTCTACTTCATTACAGACAGTGCACAGTTTGATGGCTGGTTTGGTTTTCTTTTTTGGGCTCTATTTAAGATAAACTCTGTCAGGGAGTAGGGCCAACTCAGAGAACATATACAGTGGTGTGGGCACAGCAGATCCTCTTTGTGCTAAGTTTCCTTTCATAAAGGGTTGCTAAGTTGTGCCCACTGGTGATTGATGCAGTTGGATAGTGAGCAGAGTATAATTGCTTCTGCTATCTTCTGGGATGTGCTTCCAGCAAGTCATGACACCTGGTAACGTGCTTGTAACATCTATTAACCTTGTAATTATATAAGTGGTGCTTTAATCCTGCCTTGTTGCCAGTCAGGTCTGGAAACACCGACCGTGGCTCTCCGTGGCCACTGCTGAAATGCTGTGCCTGGTCACTGAGTTCACTGCATCTTGCTGTCACTCCTTGTCAGGTGCTCCACTCCTTCTCACAGCTCAAAGCCTGCCCTTTTCTGTTGGTTTTCTCCCTGAGTTCTTCTGAAGTGTGGATGTTGGAATATAATGGTTTGCTGGCCAGGTGTTGCTGTGTGGTATTTCACCCCTTATATGTGACAGATACCCTGCAGTAAAGAGCTGTGAGGCTAAAGGGATCAGCATTTCTGCAGAGCCCTTAGTCACCTGGCATGGCACTGGAGTTTGGGAAGGTGGAAGAACTGGAGTGAGAGTTGAGGCTTGCTGCAGAAAGAAGGTTCAAGAACTCATATTTTGTGTGAGCTGCTGGGATCTGGTCTGCTGCAGGAAGGAGAGTCACTGTGCTGCTGGCTGTGGAAGCAATGTACCAGCCATGGGGTGCTCAGCCAGGCTGGGGATGGATGGAAAGGGATGTCCTGCACTGGCTGTGAACAGACCCTGGACAAAGCCCCTGCAGAAAGAATGAGCTCTGAGTTTTTAACAATCCAGCTTTCACTGGTCTGTGACCTCATGGTCCACCCCTCTTCTCCAAGGCCTGCTCTGAGCATAGGAGTCAGGTGTCAGGCCAGAGTACCCAACTGCTGGAATCCTGATTTGTAGCCATGCTCACCTGGGAAGGTGCTCCCTGGAGAAATGCAGACAGCAGCATCATGCTATGTGGAAAGCCCTGGAGAAGGCTTGGCCAGGAGAAGGTGGGGAGCACACAGGAGGATCTTGAGGTGGTGTTTGAGGACAGGCTGACTTCCACGTCCAGCTCTGGGGCAGCCCTGGTAAATGCTCTTCACAGCACTGGGAGGGACTGGTGTTCAGTGAGGAGGGTGGGGTGGATGCTCTGTGCCAAACTCTCACTTGTCTCCTTTCTCCTTTAGTGAACGATCCTTCATTCACTAAACTTGCTACTAAGGCAGCTTTGGTGGAAGTAATCAGTTTCCTGAAAGTGAAGGCTTTTCCTGGGTGAGCACTCAGTGTTGGAGCTTGGGTGAACTGCTGTTTTTGGAAGATCAGAGTGGGAAAAGTGGGGAGTTTTGCTGTGTGCTCCATTACCAGTGACCATGGACAAGAATACAAAGCAACAAATAACACCAAAAAGCAGAGACCCACTTTCCATTGCCTGCACTCAGATGCTCCTGGTGAGCAGAGAAAAGCTTTGAACAGAGAGCACAGCCTCTCTCCAGCCTGTCTGTCTTCCTCCTTCCTGGCTCTAAAAAAGAATTCAGGTGCGTGGCTCCAGAATAAGCAGCGAGAGCCAGTTTAGGGTGGGCACCATCTTTGCCCTCCACTATTTCTAATGCCCCAGTCAGCAGAGATGTAAGCCTGGGCAGCACCACTGTGGCATGGCTGTCAGAAAAAATAACAAGCTGGAAGTCCTGACTCCTTATTTATATTTTGGTGAAGGTTTTTATCATGTTTCCTGCAGCCACGGATGGAGAGGAACGGGTGGTTCTGCTGTTGGCGCGCCTTTCTGATAAAGGTAAATGGCTTTTCACAAGCTCTTGAGTTGATGTTGGGTCTCACTATATCCCCTTTTGCTGTTTCATGTCACTGCTTCTCCTGTGCCTGCTGGAAGACAGGTGTCTTCTATGCAAAGGATTTTTAAGAAGCTGCTTAGCCTGTTTTACTTTACATCTTTATAGCCTTTATTCTGGTTTGTTTTTTTTTTTTTTTTTTGTTATTCCTCCTCTGCCCCATAAACCTCTTGTTGACCTTCCCCAAGCAGACAAAATTTACAGGAATCTTTAATTTGTTAATTGAAATTGCTTCTTGCTGTGCATGGAAGCAAAAAAAGCAAACTACAACTGCAACACAATGAAAGCATAAACAGGAAAACATACCAAAAAAAGCTTCATTTTGGAGACATAGTCCCTTAAGAATGCAAAACCTTCTAGGCCTGGAAGGTCTGTGAGTCAAGTATCAATTGATGTGATGTACCAGAAAAGGAAATGTTTAACTTTTTTATTTATGTCCAGTAAATCTCAATGAAGCCTTCAGGGGAAAAAACAACTCAGGAGGATTCAAAGGAAAACAGCTCAGAGGGCTTCCGGCTGTGTATGCACCACTTTAAATTTAAGAGCTTCATGGGAATGTTAATAGTTCATTCTCAGCAGTGTCACTGGAATGAGTCTGTAATTTGGAAAACTTTGCATGACTTTCAGTTTTAAAGTAAAAGAGAATTCTGGCCTAGATTTTAAAAAGTGACTACGGAAGGTTCCCCGAAACCAGCAGTTAGGTGGCCCATAAACACTGTCTGGAAGAGCAAGTCCCTTAAAGCTGTCTCCGATTGGAATCCAAATTTAATATGTGATTTATGTGATCTTATGTTGGGAAGTCACCATGTGATTTGGGCAACCAAAAACTGGTGAATTATCTATTAGCTGAAATATATTTAAACTGAGTAATTGAACACAATGAGTAAAGTCATCAAAACTGAAGTGTTTGTAGCTTATTTGTTAACTGACAAAGGAGCTCAATCATTTGATGAGTATTTGGCTCCAAGATGCACAGCTAGGTCTAGTGTCCAGCTGCAAAGGGGCAAAATGTTCAGTTGAGCTCAGTATTGATGGTTTATGGTGATCAGATCTTCTTTTATTACTTTACTTGGGAAAGACTTGAGAAGTCCTTGGAGTGTCTTTTTTATTTTTATTTTGTTTAACCCCTTCTGGCAGGATGTCAGCAGGTCAGAGCAAGGCAGTTATCCCCTCTGCAGTTGGTCAGACAGTCAAAATGGAATTTCTTTGGTCTGCAAGTCTGAAGGGGTCTTTGTCCTTGCTGCATTGGGACCCAGCCAGGTGGGACAGCACTTTTCATCTCTGCAACTTGAATTAGGGGAAAGGAAGCACAAACTGTCACTATAAGCTATTCAAACCAACTCCCTTCTTCTATCAATTGCCAACCATGATTTTATGTTTAATTATTTGCATTACATCACTAGTCTTGTGCTAGGTATTGTACATGCTAATGATGTAAAGCCTACCCCAGGTTTGGACACTGTACAGGCTTCCCTGTAGGGCAGATACGCAAAAGTGCTCAAGGAGGAGAAGCTGGCAAAACCTCCCCTATCTTCTCCCCTTGGAATAGTAAGATATTTAACATGTTAATTTAGCTTACTTGTCAAAATGGGATACTCTTCTTCAGAAGTGAAGCCTGAACAGGTTAGAAACTCCATTATGCTTTCTGTGCTGTGTGTCTGAGCAGGACATTTCTGAGGGAGACCCTGTCTGAGCTCCACTGGGCTATTCCCACTGGCACAAGCCCAGGCTGGGCACTGCAGCAGTTATTCAGAAACGTTGGATAAAGCAGAATGAATCAAACTCTTGGCTCTGCAGAGCATAAAATGTCAAAGTATCTCTTCTGAAGTGTCTGGTGTACAAGCAGATCTCCCCTCTCCCAGAGCCTGTGGTGAGGGTTACTTGTTACTGCCCCAGTGTAACTGTGTCCTCACAGCCTGCGTGTGCACACATATTTCCACTTGCTTTTTTACCATGTTCTCCTTTCTGAGCTTCCCTTTAGACTGTTGATAAACTGTATTGCTTAGCATGGGCGAGGGTGTTGGTTTTGGAGGGTCTGGCACGGTTCCCTACAGAGGAGCTATCACAGTGGTCTCATGGTCTATCAGCAGGGCAGTGGAGCCCAGGCAGGTCCTTCCCAGCAGGAGTGTGCCTGGAGCTGCTATGGTGGGGATGAAACTGGGAAAGGATGATCTGTGTCCTGACAGTAAACCTCTGAGCAAAGGGGGATAGGAAAGGGGATAGGAAGTGCTGGTGGCAGAGGAGGATCAGCCTGGCATGCAGAGTCCCTGCGCTATGCTCGCCAAGTCTGGTCTGAGAGAGTGGAGAGGGAAATAATTTCTTCTCTGGCCCATGTTGGTGCCTCTGCCCTCCTGCTCTTGTGCAGGGCTGTGTATGTAGTGTCTGTGATGCAGAGCAGGGCAAGGCAGCAGGTGCCCAAATGCTTTGCTCTTTCTCAAGTCCTGTAGCCAGAGTTGAGCCCAGTTCTCTGTCATCTGAATCAAACCTGCCTTAACCTGGTGGAAGTGAGGTCAGGGACTGGAGCTGGAATGTATCCTGATATTCCATGGCTAACTATATGCTGGGAAACCCCAGAGCTGATGGTGCTTCACTGCTCAGGTAGCAGATGCCCTTTACCCCTCTGTGGAGTGGTTGAGTCTGTCTGCACTGAAAAATGCTCTGCCTCTGGAAGAGGAAATGCAGGCCCTGCTTCTCTGAGATGCTGCAGGGTGGCCAAACATCCTCAGCAGATAGAGATCATGTAATTCAGGTGGACCACTAAACTTTTAGGCAGCAATTACGACTTATACATTAACTGTGAGTCAGCTAATGCAGCTGGGTGTTGCCTTGGCATACTTCCGATGGCAAATCCTTCCTGCGTAGGCTTGATGTTCTTACATTCTCTGATGGTCTCTTAAATGCTCCACTTGGAAACTTGATCAAAAACCTGTGGTGATGCCAAAGGGAGATGTCCCATTAAATTCCTCATTTTTCCTTTGGTCCTCTAAACCTGCAGATGATCCCAGGCAATTTCTTTGATGCCTTCTTCCCCAGTGGATGAAGTAATTATGACTTCTGTGCAGCAAGCTAATAGCTCTGAAGGCTTTAGTCAGGCTGATTAACAACCACTGTGTTTTAATAAAAAATGTTCTGGTAAATCTTTCTGAATTGCAGCCGTAATTACTCTGCAGCCTGATGTGCAGCAATTGCAAAGCTAATAGGATCACCTGAATCCAGTTTATGAATCCTCTGTTATGGCTTGCTGTGACTCACAAGATGTGCAGTGTTTCTTCTGGTCTCCCCTGCCCTGCTCCATTCCCTGGTGAATATTTATGCTCTGTATGGCTGAAGGTAAGGGGGTGTGCACCTAGACTCTGGATGAATTAACTTAAATATATGTGCATCCTTCCTCTCATTATTTCAACAGACTTGTAAGGATCAAGAGCCTGGGCTTTTTGCTTTGGTCTCAGGGTGAGTTCATCCCAGAAGTCACCAGTAACTGCTGTTGCCTGATAGTACTTTTCAGGCTTACACGTTTTGATGAGAAATCTGTTCAACCCTGTTTTCTGCTTCCCCAGGAGTAGTCTGCATCTATGTTAGAGAACAGAGTTAGGAGACTTCCTCCTTGCTGCTAGCATTTAAAAGTAGTTTGTCCTGAACTGGGGGAAAAAAAGCCCCAACATTAAACTGAAAGTAATTTGTTTTATTGGAACACTTTTTCTCTAGGTTTCAACCTTTTGCATGTAAACATATTTATGCTCCCTGGCTAAGTCCACTCCCCCTTCGAAAGGAGAAATACATATTAACCTCAAATCCAAGATTTTGCATCTTTTACAAGGTTGTAAGCTGGTGATTTAGTTTTGGAAATCTTTGGAGAGGGATGCTGGGCAAGCAATGTGGAACTACTAGTGCTTTTGGTTTTCAGGTGCTTTTTGATTTTATAGGTGATTTAGGGCTTCTGGCAGACTTGTGTCAAAGCTTCAGCCTCAGCCAGGGATAAACAAGGATTGTTTGATAGTTGCCTTTCAAGATTTCCCTCCTTTCTCACTTCTTGTTCTAAATGTAATGTGCTTCTCATATAGATTTATAGGTTTAACTCCTTGTTTAGGCACACTATAAAATGTGCCTCTAACCATGTACCTTGTAACTACCATAATAGCAAGGAAGCCTGTCTGACGAATTTAGTGGCAGGAAGCAAAGTCAACATCTAAAGGATGTAATAAAGAGATTCAGGTGGGTAGGACACAGCAACATACCAGAGGAAAGACTTGACACCAGTTACATTTCTGGTCCAGTAGCTCCAGTGCTGTCCTTTACTGGGCAGAATCCAATTAACCATTTGTTTGACCTCTCATGGTGTTGGGGCTTGTGTAGAAGTCCAGGTGTGAGGCCTGAGACTGGCTGTCCCCCAGCTGTGGGCATATTCCTGTAGAGGGGATGATGCACAAAGCAAATCTTTCTCTTTTCTGCTGCACACACCACAGGTGATTTCATACATGGGCCAAGCTGAAAAATTCCAGCTCAATATGGGGGTGTTAACAGAGGATATTGGACTAGGGATTTTCAGAGGCTTCATTTAATTTCTGTCTAGGAACTTGAAGCCCTTGGATAAGAATGGAAAAATGCTAAATTATTCAAGTTTTGCAGTAGATAGAGATGAATGAAGTTACAAAGGAACGGTACAAATATTTATTGCATGCTGGCAACAGCTTTCAGGTCAGGCCTTTACAGCTGGGGGCAGAGAATGACAATATTTTTTTCTTTTAAGCAGAGTTTAGAGCAAAGAAAAATAAAAGGCTTGGATGATGTTTAGAAGGAGGAACAAACCCAGGCCCAGCAAATCTGCTTGTAAATGATAAGACAAGGAAGGCAAGAGAGCAGAGGTGGTGCTGGTGGGTTTGTGTTGTTTTCCTGAGCATGACAAGTGCAATATCAGCCCTGTGGCTGCTCCTGCCTGGCTGGGACAAGCAAAAAAACTGTTGTGAATGATGGGTTGAATGTGGGAGGAAAGGAGTGCAGTTTATCTTAGATTTTAAAATATTTTAGTGTCAGACTTCTGCATGTCTGAAAGTTCAGAGCCTTTGAAGGCTCCTTTCATTTCTGGTGTTCACAGGCATTTATCTTCTGTGCTCTGTGCTGGGCTTGGTAACTGGGAAGGGATTAGGAGTGTAGGAGCTGTAGTTAGATACCAGTTTTGATTGCCTGTGATGAGGTTTATTTTTGTTGCTGTTTTTGTTTGGTTTTCCTCTTTATGGAAGAAATGGGTAACGTGTGGTTGGAGCTAGCTTGACTCTGAGCTGCTGGATGCTTTGGCAGTGACATTAGCTTGGTGGCTCGGGCAGGAGAGGAATGCTTGCAGTCCTTGCCTCCCAGAGGTCAGAGAGGTTTTCTCATGGTGGGTGGGAGGAAGTCACTTCTCACTTCCTCCTCAGACAGAGCAGAGGTCTGCTGTCTGGCTTACATTTCCCTTAGTCCTGCTGATAAATATTTGTAATTTGGTGTTTTGGAAGCTGAGTGCTGGAAGATCAAAACTCACACTTGTTGGCTTTTGTAGAGAGTGAGAACTGGCTGCTTCCAACATGTCATCTGTGGGATTGCTTCACATGGCTGCTCTGTGCTTGGGCAGTGCCTCACCCTCCCTTGGGAGCTCTCCAGACAGGAGCTGGGCAGGAAGCAGCATGGCTGTGTGCTGGGCAGAAGCAGGACCTGGGGACCAGAAGGGATGGAGTTCATTCCTGGCTTCCGGGTGATGACCAGACACGACAGAACATGGAGAGCAGCATGTGCTGGGTCTGGTCAGCAGCAGCCTCTGTCCTCCCATCACATTCCTATGGCAGACCAGATCGTGCCTAACCCACACTGCCAGAGCTGAGCCTCTCCCACTTGACTCCAGCTCGAAGGAAGGCTGGAGGGGAAGCTGTCACAGAGGAGCTCCAAGCTCACTCTCTCTCATCCGAATGTGGGAGTTTTTGGCATGTCCTTGAGTGGGACAAAGATTTAAAATCCTTACTCTAACCTATGGGGAAAGCATTCAGGAGGCTTTCATCTTTGGAAAATGGACTGGGTTCTCTGGATGAAAGAGCTATTATTTACCTATCAACAGCATAATCCCCCTCCCTCCTACAGATTGCAGGCAAGCTCCCGGGCAAACGGCAGTGTAATTAAGAACAAATATTTACTATGAAGGACTAGTTGAGGCCCGGCTGGGCAAGAAGCCATGAGCCTTGTCTGAACTTGCCTTCTGTTTGTTCCCCTTTGAAAGCAAGGAGTCAAAGTCTTGTCAGAGGAGTGTTTGGGAGGCACAAGATGGTGGGTTGGGCCTCTGAAGCAGCCAGGAGCTATCAGGCTATTTGTTCCAAGCCTAGGAAATCCCCCACAAGAGGAGTTCCTTGCATCCAGAGGCGCTTGACTTTGCTGTAATGGATGGCTCTTAGGCAGATCTGCAAAAGAGGGTTGGTGTGGGGACTGCACCAGGTGCCATGTTACAAGCAAGTCTGTGGAAATACTTGTCTGCTCTAAAATCCCAAATTAATTCCGTCTTTGTTTGCATCTACTTTCCCTTCTGATTTCTGTTGCAATTCAAGGGTTTGCTTCCCAGGACTCAAGTCCTGGTGTGTAAATGCAAGGGAGCTTGGCTGCTGGAGAAAGCATGAACTTACAAAATTGCTGGGACTGTTTCACAGCTCAGACTCGCAGCCTACTCACCTGCCTTCTGCCACTCTGATCAACAGCAAGGAGGGGTGACAGGGTTCTTGCTCATCTCCTGGCAAAGCTTGGCAAGCTGAAATTTAATAAATAAGTCAACTGTGAGTAACAGAAACAATTGCAAGGATGTGGTGTGTGGTTCAACCAGCTATCACCGCTGTGGTAATGCAACAAGGCATGTGATTAGACTGGGAAGTTGCTGTAGCAATACCAAGATTTACAGCATGAGTCCCACAGAAGGAGTAGTCGTGGGAGACATACACAGACACTCAAAGCTTGCAAAAAGACTGAGAAAAGTGTCTGAACAAGGCCAGAACCACCTTCCAGAGTGCTAAGGAAGACATGGAAGTAACTGGAGAGGTGCCCTGCACCATGCTGGTATATGTGTTTGCTTTAAAACAGTTACAACTTGTCAGAGTTTTTGAGGAATATGACACCAGTTGGGCTGATTTAAAAGGTCTTTTTTGGTTTGTTCCTCTTTGTTGTAAGGATGGTCATGTATTGTCAGCAGTGTAACGGCTGAAGCCAGGGTTCACAGATGCCTGTGCTGGTGGGCTGAGCCTAACATGCCTGGAGCTTTGATCCATGAGAACTGCTTTATATATTAAATATCTGGTTTGGTGTTTTTAGATAAAATCCTTTGCTCCCAGAGAGAAAAGTTTATTTGAGGCTTTACTCTGAATGACACATCTCCTTTTGTTTGGGAGCTTGGACACAACGCCAGGGAGAAGAGAGAGGTTATTTAGTACACAGGGCCTGGGAGGCCTAGGAAAGCTCTCAGCCATGGGCTAGGAAGCCACAGAAGATCAAAGAATTGACCTAGAGAGGCTCTTGCTCCTTAAGAGGGCAAGAACAGCTTCAGCAGTGCCATTTGCTGTGGCTTTATCAGTGCCCACCTCCTGCTTTGGTCCTTGGTATATGCAGGGAGGATGTGGCTGCGCAGCCACTGCAGCTCCAGTGCAGTGACCAGTGTGTTGTTGCTGGCAAACCCCAACTGAACTCAGAGCTTGAGTGGAACAAAACTTGCTTGCTGTTTTTCCCATTAAACCCACGCCATCCTGGCTCCTGAGTGTGTGCATTTTTTGGCTTCACTATCCAAAAGAAATTCCAGAAAAGCTGTCGGGTTTCTGGTTTGGCTTCAACAAAGGTGTTGTCCATTCCAGTGTGTCTCGTGCATATGGGCTGTAGGAGGAGAGCCCTGCTTTTGTCATCGTTGTCAGTGAGCCAGACATCTAGTGTCCCTCTGCCAAGCCTGTTCTGCTGTTCAAGAGCTCTGCTTTAAAGAGAGGTTGATTTTTAAAGCTGCCTGGAGTATGTGCTGTGCTTTCTGAAAGAGACGTAGGCATTGAAGTTCTGGTCAGAGATAATATAGGTTGGTTTTTTGGGGGAATGATTCCTGCCTTGTTTTGTTGACTCCCACTACTGCTGTTCTTTCATGGTCACATTTACTCATTGGCAGGTTGAGGGATGCATGTCTTTGGATTACTGTGTCCTGAAAAGGTGAGTGCTTGCAAGAATTCTTTAGATGAGACCTCATTCACCTTGGATCATAGAGGATCCTGAAGCAAGATAGGCCACTAGACAGAGATTGTACAGAGATCTGCATCATCCTAGTGCAGCAAGCAGTAATCAGGACTAGGGAGACTATCGTTTAAAATTGTGTTTGGAGTTTTGTATCAAGGACAAGTCTGTGCCTGGTTCTATGCATTCACTTAAAATTCTTTAAATTTACCATGTTAAAGAGGGGATTGCTGGAATACTTCCTACTTCTTCTCTTTCCCAATAGTTTAGAGACAAGTTTAATAATTATCATTTGAAAAGGACCTAAGGAAAGAACTCAAGATATTATTTTCTGTCTGACATTACAAAGAGACTTTCACACCTCATCTCCAGGCACTGCCAATTGTGTTATGTCTATTGTGATGGTTATCAAACAAATAGAGGAGGATTTCCTAGCACTGCAAATACCCATAGGACCTTGAGGTGAAACACCAGAAAGGAACCTGAGAAGACTGAGGATCCCGAAAGAGGCAAATGTGAGGGACAGGTTACTGAGGTCTACACATTTCTACACTGAGCTGGTGAGGCAGAGTTAACTCACTTCTGTGTGAGCTGAGGCTGGAAGCAGAGGCTGATTGACTTAACACTGGAAATCCTCTCTTCATGCCAGGTGTAACATGGATCATCTGGTAAAAATGTGTGTCTGCCTGATTCTGCCTTAGACATGCATTAGCACGAATGGAGTTTGCTGTCTGCTGGAGGAGCCAGGTCCCCAGTTGAGCAAAGCCTAACGGAAATTGGATCCAGTCCAGAATGTCTGGATGGCATATGATATTTACTGAAATATGGCATTGCTTGTGTAAGCAGCACACCCTTCTCCCTCACTCTGGAAACCATCTGGGCTTCATGTGTGAGTGGTTGAAAACCAGAGCAGGAGAGCATCTGATGCTGTATGGCTCTTGTGATGTGTTTCCCACTCTGGCCCCCCTGCCTGGGTGTCCCAGCATTTGCAAGCATGGGAGTCTAAGCCATGCCCTAATGTCCTCTTAACACCCCACTGAGGGTTTTCTTCCCTTGATCTGCAGTGGTTGTAAATGGAGTAGCGTTGTCTGAGGAGTTTGCACAGGGCTTTACTGACAGGGTAGTAGGCAAAATCTCTTGCCTAGGCCAGGGTACAATCATTTTGCTGGCCAAACCATTCATTTCTAGCTGGGTCCACAGCCAGTAGCTTTATTGACTCTACCAATTTTTATACAAGCTGGAGTCAAAGCTCCTGGGAACAAGGAAGGATTATTTGGCATATCTGTGCACTTGCATAGCAAGTGTTTTTTCCAAATGCAGCTGAGCACCCTTAGCAGAGACTTGGGATTGGGCAGAGCCCCCTGTCCTTGACATAGCCAGGCTAAAGAATTATTTGTCCTATTGCTGTGTTGAAAGGGCAGGAGGGGATCAGGGAGTACAAAAAATTGTCCCCTGCCTGCCTGAAATAATGCAAGTTTGGCTGTGCTTTTCTTTAGTTTTTGGGAGGGGGTTTAGTTAAAGGTAGGACTTCTGGGGTGGGGTTAGGGTTTCCTCTGCTGTTTTAAAGGCTTTCCTTGTAGCTTCCTCTCCGTCTGTGTATGCACACTCTGTGGGTTTTGTTTCTTAGAGGGAGCATCATATGACAGCCCCAGCATCTCTGATCTTTCTGGCAGACTGATCCCTCTTCCTTCCTGAGCTTGATAAACAGTCCAAGAAACTGTGCCTCTGTGTGAGTGCATGTACGTCTTTCAGAGACCACAGCTTGCTTCTCCATTCTTGGTGTGGTTTTTTTATCCTTCCGTCAGAGTTTCTGGTGCTTCTCTGCTTTGCTTTCCCATCTCCCCTCCTGCTGTGGTTTATCTGCCGCTGCCTGACTTGAAGATGGGGGTGATACTGTGAACAATCCATTTCTGAGAGCTCTGACTTGTGCTCCCCAGCCTTGCACCCTGATGGCACAGAGTTTCTGAGGTGCTGGTCAGGGTTTCAGGCTCTCTTGAGAAGTCGTTGCAGTGCTTTCTGAATTCAGCCTGCTCATGTCATGCTGACAGTTTCTTCCTGCAAAGTGGTTGCTGTGGCTTGCAGGTTACCCAGATGCCCAGTGCATGCAGATGCTGTTGGAAGAGGAAAGCCTTCTCTATGTGTCTGTGCAAAGCATTGCGGCACAGTAGAGCTCTGGTTCAGAGCAGGACTCTGACATGGTAGCGCAATGTGAGTTGTTCGCAGACTCCAGCTGTCTTTTGCCTAATGTGGCTAAAATACAGAGAGCCACTGAAGCAACTTCCCTTCCTTCTAACCTCAGCAGCTTGTGCTTTTGTGGCCAAAGGAGCTGGCTCCAGCTATGTTAGAGCTGCTGGAAATGCCCTGTGTGGGCATTCCATCAAGGGCCAGGAGGGTCTGGAGGCCTGACCTTTGTACCTCTACTCTGAGAGGGTCTCCTGGGGTGGGACTAACCAGAGCCCCTTAGAGCTGTGTCATTCCTTGGGCTGAGGGGTGCATTTTCCTTAGGTCCTGAAATAGTGAGTGTTTGAATCTCATTCTCTTCTCTTGGTCATTGCCAGATCTGAGTTGCCAGAGCCAGGCTGGACTAGCCTTGTACTGTGTCTTCAGCTACTCCATCTTAGTCTGCCCCTTTCCTTGAGTGTAGCTGATGCTTGAGAAATGTTGTGTGCTCGTTCCCACTTCTGTGTTCTCTTCCTGACTCTTGGAGGCCTTGGAGAGATCCAGCAGCTCGATGTTCAGCAGCAACATTTAAACAGGTCACTTCAGCATGGAGGTACCTTCTCTGCTCCCTCCCTTCCTTTTTCCTGTTTTGGCAGATTGCCTGGCCTGATTGACTGCATTTTGATTCATCTCTGCTATTTAATCTCCTCCCTGGAGAAAGATGGGCAGGACAGATGCTTTGCTGCCCTGAGGTAGGAATCAAGAGCTGTGGAGTGTTATTTCATTCAGTCCTAAAAAGCCCTCTAACAGCACAGAGGACATGTTGTGCTGCAGTGAAAGGCGGCTTTGAGGGATCATGTAATCTGCCCTCGCCTGGCCTTGTGCTGTCTCTTGCTGTAGGGCTGGAATCAAAATACCATCTCAGATACTGCAGCCCAGTTGACTGGAGCTATTTCAACCAATTCTGTCTCTGTGTTCTGGAGGAAGACCTTTCTTTCCTCCTTCCCCATCCTGGTCAGATAACATCCAGGAAACTCAGTGTCCAGATGAGAGGTTCATCTTTTACAGGGAGGTGACTCTTTGAAGGAGACAAACAGCTTTCCAGTGAGTGGGGGTGTTTGGGCTAAGGATGTTGGAAAAGGACAGTGATAGGAGGGAGCACATGGAATGATGTCCCCCATGTCTTTCAGCCAGAAGGGTTGTCAGGGTCATGCTCTTCCCCAGGAATTAACATCTTGGAATACAGATGAGCAGCTGTGAGGCAGAGGCTGGAGTTTGGTTTTTTTTTTGTTTGTTTGTTCTGAATACTGTTTGGTGCATTGGCTGCTTGTGTCCAGCTGTGTGCTGTCCTACAGGGATGAGAGCTGTTCCCTGTTGTCCTTCCTCATCCTCTTTCCCTGGAACTTTCTACTGGGATGATACTTCCTAAGACTGAGCTGCTTCAGGCTGCTCTTGAGGGACGCTGACTGATGCTGTGCTGAGCTTTAAGGCAGTAGGGTTTGGCCTCTTGCCTCACCTATAGAAAGGTGGTTTTCCTTCTGGTTTGCCATGGCAAAGACGGATGAGGCTACCAAAACTTGCTCAGGCCAGCCTTGAGTGAAAGAATAGAGATCAGAACTCTGATGTTGGTTGAGTTCTGCCAAGTGAGACTTTCTGTACTCTTCCATGTTGCCTGTGTCCCTTGACAGAAAGGGAATGGGATGAGAGCTTACAAGTGAATGTGTTAATTTTTCCTAGGATGGATCTCTGCAAGGTCACTCTCTTGCAATTGCATCCATATGGGTGGTCCCTCTGCCTAGCTGAGCTCTTGGAAGCCCACTAGGAGAAAGACCTCATGTGACTATGAAATGCAGAGCCTTTATACAGCCATCTCAAATGCTATTCTTTACCAGGACACAGCCTCCTGGGGCAGGTCTGTGAAGGGAGCCAAGTCCTATGTCCAAATTAATTTCTTCTGACCACTGCTGTCCTAGGCCAGCTCACATATCAAAGGCCTGTTGAGAGCAGGGTCCTGTGACTTTTTCTTTTCTTTTTTTTTTCTTTCTCCAAGTGCTTTTTTCTGTTGTTGGGAGTGCCCAGTCTCTTCAGAGAATGGTGAAAGGAGGTAGTGCCCTCAGCCTTGGCTGTGGTTGTGCTCCCTCCTGATGCTCTGCATGACTTTTAGTGCCCCAGTCTTTGGAGGAAGCTGACTGCAGCTTTATTTACATGCCATGGGTGGGGATATAATAAAAGGAAGTGAAGAAGACCACACTAATAGTAATGGCTTTTGTTTGTCACCAGCAATACTGTGAGTCTAGCCTCACTAAAAAGCAAAAACTGAATGGCCAGCTGCCATCCCATCTTGGGCTCAGGCTGTATGCTCTTGTCTGGAGAGAGGAGCAGAATCAGGCCCATTTGCTCACTGCAGGTCCTGCTGCATAAGGTGGTGGGAATGATGTGATGCTCTTCCTCAGGAATTAACAGTGGATGAGGCACGTATTTAACCATAGTAGGCTGGGCTCTCCAAGAGTTCTCAGAGTAAGACCCCCTCCTCTTTCCAGATGGTGGAATGTCTCTGAAGAGTTCTCACTCTGGATAGACTTTTTTATTTAACTGCTTGGCCTCTGCCCAAGGGAGTCTGTGTGGCTTTATGGGAACGGATTTTTAGTTGAGCAGTGAGTGCTGTGCACGTTTGAACATGTGTACCCAGTGGATCATTCAGCTGGGGATGGAATTGCACTGTTGACCGCAAATGTTTGTGCACATGCATTGATTGCACTTATCTGTAAAGTTATAACCCTACTTGGTTAAAGCTTCTGGTATTATACATCTGCTTGTTATTCTCTGTGCTCTGTGAGACTCTGCTAAGCCACCTCCTTCCCTGCTGCATCCTTGTCTTTATCCTCTTGTGTCTCCCACACAGCTAGAAAGTGGCTGTGCCACTGGGCCTTGCTGCCCAGCTGTGCTTGTGGGGAAAAAAGTGGTTTCTTGGGTGTCTGAGGCTGGTGAAACAGCAGGGCTGCGGACCCAGACTCCTTGGGCTCCAGAAAGGATCATGATTGTTCCATGGCTCCCTGAAAGAATGTGTCTGCAGGGAGATAGACTAGATCTGACTTCCAGGAGAACAATTTTGTTATTGCTGTTTCTTCTAAATGGATGGGAGGAAGATAGGATGAGGAGAGAGGAAGAACTCTGAGAATTAAAAATTGGTATAAGACTGGTAAAGACCTGTTATAAATGCAGGGCAACACTTCAGGGTGTTTCAGACACACAGGGAAGGAAGCATGTAAAAATAGTCTGGATCCAGTTGATGGGTTGTGCATGGCCCCTGCTCTGAGAAAGGTGGTGTAAGTTCAATGTTTGATATTCTAGAAAAGCATCCTTGTGGTGTAGGATTTATCAAGGTTTCAGTTAATTTTCCAGTCCTACCCTGAACTGCTGTGTGACCTCCTGGAAACTCAGTTACCTGTGTGTGCCTCAGATCATCCCCTGTCTCTCCTTGGCTGGGTCTGTTCTCTCCATGGTAGCACCCTCTTTTGCTCTTATGGCCTTCTGCCTGAGCACAGCTCTGGTTTTGAATTGGTAAAAACTCACAGCCTTTGTGGCTAAAAGCTAAAGCTTCCAAAAGGTCTAAGCTTTATTTCACGTGCTCCAGGGAGGTACCTCTAGAAGCAAAGGGGAAGATGTAAGGGAAAGTTTTGGCTGCAAAATGGAGCAGTGTGGTTTTTTTAATTCAGTGATTTTGCAGGCCAAGCAAAACCTCGAGTGCTGCTGATGCTTTTCTCTGTCAGCTCCTTCCACTGGAAACTCCAGTTCCCTTCTCTCATGTACCTTGGACAAATAACTGCCATCTCAAGACCGGCAGGAATGCCAGATGGAAAATGTTCTCTTCTTTTCAGACTGGCTGGGCACACAGGGCTCATTTACAGTTTGCTGGCATGTGGTAGTTGTTCAGAGAGCTGACTGGGCACTGCCTCATTGCATGAGCAGAGGAAAGCCAGGCTCCAGAACACAAAAGAAGTAAAGGAGAAGGGATTCGCGTGCCAGATGAAGGCATCTGACATGCCAGTTCTGGAAGGGCAAAGGTGTTCAGTGGATCCTAAGCTGCATAAAGACAGTTTGCTCAGTCTCTTAACTATGCTGGTTTTATCCAGGCCTCTCCAAACACTCAAGGGACATCCATATTTCAGAGCAGCCCTCAGAAGCAAATACATTAGGGAGGGAAATTTAACCTGCCACGAGTTTGAGGCTACGAAGTAAATTAGTGGCATGGTTTGTGATATGACCAGAAGATGTAATTTCTCCATCTGTGCTTGAGTACTGCTAGGTACCACTGATTTTCCAGGGACAGACATTAAAGTGAAAACCAACTCTGTTCTTGCATCCCATCCAGCTTCAGCCTTCCCTTCTTCATACAACCACTTACAATGCTTTTAGAAGGAATGGGAAACTGGTAGTGGTGGGAATGTCTACAGGAGAAAAGGCAGGGTGTGGAAACTTGTTGGTAAACAGAAGGAGTAATGTGAATGGCAGCAAGGTTCCCAGGAGACCACCTGTGTGCTCAAGCCTGTCACTGAGGCACCAGCAGCCTGTGATAGAACTTTGGTAGGACTGGAGAGACAAAGTGCAGAGTGATCCTAACCTACAACCCCTGTGAAAGTGGCAGAAAGAACTTGTCCATAACCAAGCTTATTTCAAGTGCCACAGCTTTTAGGTGAGTGTTTCTGGAAACATGGTGGGTTTTCCTCTTGCTCTATGGGATCCCCTCACTTGATGATGTAATTCAGGTAAGTGCTGAATGTCATCGTGGTCAGTGCTACAGTCAGCTGGGCTTCCTGCAGGGCTTTCAAAGGGATAGAGAGGTGCCTTGGAACATGTTGAGCTGACTTTGCAACAACACCTGAACTTTGGCTCAACAGGCCCCTCTTGTCTGAGTTTGACAGGTGTATGCTGGTGCTGTGGTGGTGATCGAGGCCAGATGGGTGCTCAGACCTGGTTGTCCCTCACCTGCCCTACCATCAGGTGTTGGGGTGTGGGCTTGGTCTCTGTGGATTGGTGAGTTTAACACAGACTCAGACATGAGGGAAAATGAGTTCCTCATTTCTGCCTCTTCCCAGGGCCCTGCTCTTACAGACGGTGCCGTGCTGTCCAAGCTCCGGAATCCTGGGGCTGCTCCTAGGCCGCCAGCCTTGCAGAGGAGAAGATGGTTTTGTTTAGCCTGCTTATATGAAGAAAATAAGTCTGTCAAAATAGGGATTTGGAAAGGAGACAGGGGGAGCAGGAAGTCTTCCTGTTGGCATTTATTAGAAGGGAAATGAATGGTTTATGTTCAGGGGGCCCTGCTGGATGTGCAGTGCTCAGGGACAGTGGTCTGGTGAAAGCCTCCTGACTTCTTGAGTCTGTGGTGAGAATGTGATCTGGAATGAGCAAGAAAGTGCTAAATTTAGAAGCTGCTGGCTCCCATCCTGCAATGGTGGCTCTGCCCTCACTGCAGTCCTGGAGGCTTCAAGTTCTGCCTATTGTTCCGGTCACATTCTTGTGTCCCACGATGGGGCCTCTGTGATGGAATAAAATGAAGAGAAACAGATGGGAAAACAATAACCCAAGGAACAGGCCCTGAGCTTTGCTGGAAGCTTCCAAAACCCCATAAATCCCCAAATGCATTTGTGCTGGATTAGGGAACTGAAGCAAAGCAAGGGCCAAAACCTTGCCTTCCTGTATCCATGTGCTCTTATTGCCCAGAGACAACTAAGGGGGCTCTACCTTGCAATAAATTATTGCAGTGGCAACACTGTTTTCTCAGAATTTTGACTATGGCAACTTCCCTGTCTGCCCTTTCTCTGCACTTCTGACCATTTTGTCTTGCAGGCTGAGATATAAAGTGACCCCACCTTTTCATCCTTCTCCTATACAACTGAGCTGGCTGCAAACAAAACATGGTGGGAGCCTTGCCGGGCAGTAGTGTGGTCCCCCCACGGTGCTGGTAAGTGCTCTACAGAAAGGAATTTGTGACTAGGCGCCTCTTGGAAGGAGAGAGGAACAGATGAGCATTGGGCAGGGAAAATGACCTGCCTGAAATGTCATGTTGGGTGATCATGAAGGTGTCAAAGTGATTGGAAGTCCTGACACAGCTACAATTTCTTTTTGTTTGTGTTTGAAGTGCAGATTGTTATCTACAGTATCCCTTCCTTAAGTGTGTATGCATGCAAAGCCCTCTGTGAGCAGCAGGGAGGATGGATGATTCTGGAGGCAAATGAAAGAAGCTTGGTGCTTTCTGCAGAACTCTGTTTTACCTCGCAAAAAGCAAACAACTTGTTTACTCACCTACCTATCTGTGAAATTGCTTTGCTCACATTCAGCCAAAAACTACAACTTCTTTCCCTCACAGCCTATTTGCTGCTGTCTTTTTGAGATGGATCAGCTCCCCAGGGGATTAGACCAATGTTGCAGCTGGCCCAGGGGAAAAGGGAGGCTCCGGTTTGGAGACTAGGGGACAGGATCCAGGGTGACGTGAAATGAGGCCTTAGTTTGAGCCAACCATCTTGTGAAACCTCATCTTTAGGATCTGAGGCAGGAAGATGTGCACAAGCTGAATCTGTGCTGTTAGAGATGGGAGCTAAGTTATTTAAAGCCAGGAGGGATCTATATACTAGCAATCTTCATCCTTGTTAAAATTCCACTTCTTTCCTCCTAATCCTTTCCCCAAGCATATATTCTTTCAGACACCTTCATCCCTGAAATGTTTGCTCTTTCCAGCCACTGCTCCATGTTGCTGCTCTGAATGGACAGATGCAAGGAAAGGAATGGTGAAACTTTTCATGTGCTGGAGTGGATTGGTCCAAAGTTACTGAAACCAACATCAGGCTTCACATTCTGTTTAATGGTCTTTGAATTAGGCTTGGTGTTACTGAGACAGTTTCATTTGCAGGACACAGGTTTTCTGTGTGGCTGGTCACTAGACTGGGGGATATTTTTTACAGACAGATGTGTACTCTGGGATTGTAATTATATACTTAGTTAACTTTATTGTTCCTTTCATTTGAGTGGGAGATTTTCTCATTGAAATTATAGAGTGTTTATGCCCTTCTGTTCTTTGTGTACATACACCACACAGGAACCTCCAAGTTCCTGGTAAAAAGTGAGCTTGACATTGATACAAACCACTGTGGTGTGCACAGGAAAGTACATTTCTTCCTTTGACCGGGTGTTGTGCTGCCAAATTTGTTTCACGTCCTACATCTCCTGCTGTGCTGCAGCACTGTGGTGCAGCTGATGTGCTCTTGTGTCACTGCTTCTACAGCTGGGGATAAGGAGCACACCCGACTAAATGTATTTCAAAGGCAAGAAGAGTCCAATGTAACTGGTTCCTGCTCTAGTTGATGTGTTTACTTGGAGGACTGTCCTCAGAAAGAATGCTGAGGACAGGGAACTGCTCCTGCCAGCCCCATGGTACTACAGGAAATGAATCTTTCTGTTTTGTTATCCACCTTGGTTTTAATTAGGGCAAGCCCTGCTTCCTGCTGAACAAGGGACCGGTGGAGGTAGATTTCATGAGAGACATGAAATATGTCTTCCTTTCTTTGGGCTTAGAGCCTCTGACAGCCTTTTCATGCCATATGAATGGGATGTGGGAGGAAGCAAGGGAGGAGGAAAAAGACTCCAGGCTGATTTTCTCTTTTGGAGTCTGACTCCTATTCCTGTTGTCTCGGGGGAGAGTGGTTTAAACCACCAGTCAATGACCTTTTCTCAAATGCAAAGTAAATATTTTCTCAGCAGACAAGCCATTGTGAAAGCAACAGTAGAGGGCCGGGAGGTGGCAGGTATCTGTAGATAGGCTGGGTTCAAGGGTGGATAACACCAGGGAAGTCAGCACAAAGTGGCCTCCCTACCTTTTAGAGAGGGAACTGTCCAGTCTGCACAGAGTGGGGAGAGCAGAGTGTGGTTCACACAGCGAGAAACAAGGAAAGAAAAGGTAGGGTCTTCAGGAGATATGAGCTCATCCAGCTCAGAGGTGAAGGAAGGAGAGACTTCTCCAGTTTGCCTTGTCTCACTTCCAAGGCACCAGCTAAAGCCTTTTCTCTGTGTGTAGGTAAGAGTCCCTTTGGTCAAATGCAGTTACTGTTAAGAGATCAGACCAGCACATAGTAGGGCATAAATGGTTGAATCCTCAATTAATCATCTGCACATGTGGAAGCAAAATGTTTGGGCTTGAATGAAGTATCAAATTCCATTTGGGTAGCATGGTGTTCAGTTATGCCACACTGCAGTGTTTTGGAAACAAGCCGGAGTAATTTAATTCTTTCTTAGCATTGAAGCTATTCTGTAATTTGCAGTTTGAAAGTGCAGCTTGGGGGAGCTGATTGCATTTCTCAGTGTCTGATCCTAAAAGTGAACTGATTGATTTCATAAGCCAAACTTAGTGTGAGCAGAATTACCTTCATGTTCAGAGCCCTACAAATCCCTTGCCCCTCAGGAATCCAGTAGCTGGAGGGAGCTGTGAAGTCTTACTGCTGTTATGGACAGGGGCTCTTGGCTAAGAGCTACTGGGAGTGATTGTATTGTATTGTGTATATGGACTGTATTGCAGGAAGAAGGAAAATTTTCTTACGTGATTTTGTGAAAGCATTAGAACTTGCTATAGCTCAGCCTCTGAATGTCCACCCCATTTTTGATATCACAGTGGTACCAAGTTCTTCCATGCAGTTTTGAAGTAGATTTTCTAAGAATGCTTTTGCCCTTGGTATGAATTGTTTGGTTTGCTTTGCAGCTCCACACAGTCTCAGAACGAGTTTATCTTGAAGCAGGAAGGATTCTTGCTGCAGTCTCTCGAGGCCTCATTGTGCTTGTCCCTGAACAATCACAGCTCTTAGCTGGAGGCGTTCACTTTTTGGAAAGAGTAGTCAAAGGAGTGACTTGCCCCAGGGTGCAGAGGTTCTTGGGGAGGCAGCCTGAGAGTAGACTAGCTCTCCAGCAACTGGAACCAAAGGCTCAGCCTTTAGCAGCCTTCTCCCTGCTTCCTCAGGGAGCCTAAGTCTGACCTAGGACTCGTGTTGTTGATGCCACCATGATTTCTAGTTACAGCCTGCAAATTATCAGGTTTGTCGTTCCTTTTGCAGCCATTTAGCTTCTGCAATGGAGAACAGATGGAAAAAAAATGAGGTTTGGCTTTTTTTATTTATAACTATAAGCACCTAAGCAGGTTCAGCATCTCTTCAACTTTGAGAGACAGGTTCTCCACCTTCCTGTTATTGAACCACACTTGTAAATCAGGTGAATCCTTTGCCTTTATTATTTTTGTTGGCAAATGAGTGACTCCTAATGTTTCCTTCAATATGATATTGATGCATATGTAGTTTTTAAAAAAATAATAGCTCCAGTCCAGTCCATTCTGTCCCTTCCCATGTAGCAAACTAATCTCTTGTATGTTTTGCTGGAAAAACAGCTGTGCATAAGACAGACACAGGGCAATGGCAAATCCAGCTCATGATGTATGTTAGCAATATGAATAGCCTACCCCTTTCTCCTGCTCCCTGTCTTTTCTGACAAGAGTAATGGAAAGTTAAAAGAATTCGTTAACATATGATAGATATTTAAAGAAACACTTCTTCCTGTAAAATGTGTGCACGGTTATCGACATCGTAAGGAGAGCATTTTGTCTGGCTCCTGAATGATGGGAACTCATAACGCAGTAAATTACACCAATATAGAAGTTAATGTACTTGGCTTTAACACGGATATTTTACTGTTATTATCACTATCAAAAGTGACATACATCACTGTGACATGCACCCAGAATGGAAAAAAAACCCCCTCGTGTAGCTGTGTCTAATAACCCCAATTACAGAGCTTTTTCTAATGCTTTTTTTATAACAGTTTTGCAGCTATGTATTATCTCCTATTAATGTGAATTCTCTCCTATCTATAAATTTCTCAGGATTGCCTCTTCCCCTTCACTTTCCGTAATCACCATTTATTATCCACATGCTTCCAATAAAGCAAGACTACAGGTGACAGAGAGAGATTGATGCTGACCTAGATACAGGCCCACCCCCAGCTTTTTTCTTTCCTTCCCCTCAGCAATAATGTGCTCGTTTCAGTGTTGAGGAGGCTTTGTTAAAAGGTTTAGCTTCTCCCAGCAGTGGGTGCTAAAAATAGCATCATTAACTGAAACTTTGCGTGATCAGCTAAGGAGCTCCTGGGGAAGAGGTACCGAGGTGGACTCAAGACGTAAATAAACAAGAGGAAACTCCATCCCACTGCCCTGACAGCTTCAGGACTAATTCGGACTTGCAAGGCAACACACCAGCAAAGCTTTCTGTCTCCATCTCTGAGCAAAACAAGGTTTCTCCATCTTCACTGACTGGAGTAACTGTGTACCCAATTATGATTCTGCTTACATAGTTTTGGAGGTTTATTTTAATGTTCTCACATTGAGCCTTTTCCCTGGGCAGCTAAATACTTTGGAGACCTTACAAGGCTGCATCACTAGGAAGTGCTCCTGGGGGCTTTAGTACTGAAAATCATCCCTCTCTTGGAGGGGACAGGTATAGAATGGTCCCTGGCTCACTGAAACCAAGGGATTTAGGATAATCTGTGCCTGGCTGCAGGCTGCTGTGCTGTGGCTCTTTTCAAACAGCTTTGTGCTATTCTGTGCATTTCCCTGGAGCCTTCTGGGGCTTCCCAGCCTGAGTAGCTCATTTCTGCCTGCCCAGGCTTCAAGAAGTGTGTAGAGTGCACTCATGCCTTTTGCACCACTCCCTGAGCCAAAGCCCCTGCCAAGCAGGACACATATGTGAAATCTGTGGAAACCTGGGGCAGCTGCACAGGTTGGGGATCCTGAGGAGCACCCAAGGAGAAGGGAAAACTACTTTGGTTCTCCAGAGGTGGTTAATTTTTTTCCTATTACCTCTTTGCTAGGAATGCTTGGCCTTCTTGGCCAGCACTGGTTACGAGACAGTGGGTTTCCAAAGCTGCACCTTGCTTGCCCTTTGGTTTCCTCTGCTAGGAGACTCCTCTGCATAGCAAAGGATATCTCATTATCTCCTGTCCAAAAGGGAAATGCAGCTCATAGAGTAATTATCTCTGCCATCCTCATTGCCTTATTTCTCACCATGTTAGCATACTCATAATTAACCACAACCTCCCCCCCCCCCCGCCGCCTTTTCTAATTCTTGCAGTTGTACTGCAATGAGCAAGTGGGACACGCTCTGCCTGTTTCTACCTACCTTGCACTGAGTTTAACTCTGTCCTTTGATAAAACTGAAACCTCCTGTTTTGGGGAAGACCTGTGCAAACCATACACAATGTGGCTGTCCAGACAGCTGGCATGGGGGAAGTGTGCTGCAGCTCTAGTTATTCTACCAGATTTTTATGGAGTATGATTTGTGGCTCCTTCAGGGAGTGTTTTTGTAGTTTACATGTGTTGGTTTCTTAGTGTCCTCACTTTGGTTTTGTCATCATTTGTAATGAAAAAAAGTAAATAAAAAGAAACTCTGCTCCAGCTTGGGTAATGGGCTGCACTTTGTTTAGCAAGGGAAAAACCTTCACCAAATGCTATGTTAGTAGTGAGCTATGGGTTTGATTGTCTCGTTACTGCCCTGAATGTTGTTTATGTAACCAATATTTGAAAGCTTTGTGTGGTGGATATATGCAGCAATGTAAGGGAAGCAGTGGTATTTCTGAAGATCCCTTAGTGTCCACCAGTCTGGACATCCTTCAAAACTTGTTGCTGATTCAATTTAGCTGGGGCATTGCCAGGAAAGGCTTGTTTCCTCCACTGGTTTTCCTGTTCACAGCAGTGGTGAGAGGTGGGGAGCAGCTCAAGTGATTATTGGTAATTATCCATCATTGTGAGCCTGATCCTGGCACCTTGCCCAGGGGGTTGGATATGACTTTGGCTGTGCATAGGCAAAGCCAAGGACTCATGATGGCCAGGGCTGGGAAGGCTGCAGGTACTTCTGCCAAACTGTGGCTCCACAGAGCAGGAAACTCCCTCTTCCTTCTCTCCAAGAGGCCAGGAAACCAGCAGAGGAAGAGAAGTCAGTGCTCACAGACAAGGATCAACAGGAGAAGGTGGGCTGGAGGCAGCTGAGCTGTCCCTGGTCATCTCAGTGCTCTCAGCCCTGCTCTTTGCAACCAGAGCTGCATAATCTTGCTGGCCCTCAGGCAGCAGCTCCTCTTGCTCTGCTGGAGAGGGCCTACTTTGGCCTCCTCGCCCAGACCCCCATGGCATGAGAGCACCTGGCTGCCAGCTCTGTGTCTGGGCGAGGGAGACTTTTCCCATGCAGCAGGACAGTGGGCAGAAGAGTGAAATGTCTGCAGGCTGGGTGGCTGCCTGGCCTTCCCAGGCAGTTACTTGGGCTGTGTGACAGTAGCAAAGAATATGTCATTGCCATGCTTCCTTGTTTGACATGGTCTCTCCATGATCTGCCATGTGGGCTTTGGAGCCCAGGCAGGAAGAGTGGTTGCTGTGCAGCCAGATGGTTTCATTTTTTTCAGGGAGATTAATTAGCTCACATTGACTGGCCCTGGCATCTGAGGAACAAGTACTTATGGCAACAAATGAGCTGTCACTTGTCCCCTCCTTAGCCTGCTGAAGGAGTTCAATAGACTTTTCCTCAGACATTTGGTACCTAGGTGTTTTGTGCTGACATACATTACCTGTCTTAGTTCTTAAGGTGTCTGTTGAAGCTTGTGTGAGGGTATGTAGGTGTGTTAAGGGAGGATTGACCAGAATTTGGGTATATTTTCAGGATCCCCTGCATCTGTGAGGAACAGTACTGCTGCCAACTTCATACCATCACCTCTTCCTCCACGGAGGAAAGACTTCTGAGCCTGCTGAGAGTTGCCTTGTTGTGTGGGATGGTGGCAGGGATGTGACTACAGAGGAGCACATATGCTCATCTTATGGGAGCCCCCACAGCTCTGCAGAAGTGTTCTCAATAGCTACCAGTGAGTAAGTCTTCAGAGTATAAATTTCTTGGATCAGACGCTGTACAGCTCATGCCTTGTTGGGCCCTTATGAATGGGAAATAGCATCTGCAAGGCTGTAAACTTGGCTGTACTAAGTAGATGGCCCTGAAAGTGAAAAATGGATTTAAAGACTATTCAAGCCACAAGTTGTTTGGGATATGTTGAAGCCTGTGTAATGAGCATGTAGATGTGTTAAGGGAGGGCTGGTGAGAGCTGGGTACAATTTAAGTATCCTTTACCTTTGTAAGGAGCATATCTGCTCCCAGCTTCATGATGCCCCAATTCCTGCATGGAGGAAAGACTCTTGTCAGGAGCACTAAATTAGGTGCTTTTGCCAAACTAGAGATTTTATGGCAGTTGCTTTATTAGGAAGAAAGATTAAATAATAATCTCATAGCTTCAGAAATAAAAGGTTCAGTGACACCACAGCTTCCCACATGTTTGTTCTGAAATCTGTGCCCAGTGCTGGAACACATGGACCTGTCTGTTCAGTTCCTTACTCATGGGCAGTGAGGTTTAGCTCATTCCCTTTGTGCAAGTCCCCGCTTGTTTCCTGTACCCATTTGTGACCTTCCTGGGAGGGCTGGAAGCTCCAGGGTTTTCCCTTGAGGGATGATTGCTCATCCTTGAATAAGGTGTTTACTCTTGCCTGTAATTGCATGGGGCTTGAGCAGCACCAAACCCTAACTGTGCTTCCTTCCCATCTTATTGCTTTCATGTAGAGACATGGGTGTGTGCTTTGCTTGGGGTGTTTCAAGTTGGGGCATGATAAGCCCCATCTCCAGGCACTTTCCCAATCTAGTTTGTCAAGAGCAGGTTTTGCTTTTGCTTTTTATTGTCCATTCATTGCAATCCCCAGGATACATCAGGCTCTCCTGACCTTCCTCTGCTGCCCTAACTCCCCTCTGGCACACAGTACATTTGGAAACAATTAACTGGTTTTAAAATCGGAGGAGAGACATCCTTTATTCACTTTGAAAAATGGGAATGTTTGGAGCAAGAGAAGAGAAAGGACTATGGGCCCATTCCAGTATTTGTTTTGCTTATTGGAAAACAAAACCATTTACCAAACTGCTTTCAGAAACCAGCAATCTGTAGGCTTGGTTTTCATTAAAAAGGCACTCACTGTTTTTCCCCTGTGTATTAAGTGACATTTTTCAAGATTTTCTGTGCACAATGATTGTATTTTTTTATCAAATTTTGTTCTGACTTTGTGACCGCAATAAAGTTTAGGAAACTGTAATTTATTATGGGTTAAAAAAATATTCTATGAATCTGACTCCTTTCCTTGATTACTGGATCATACTGTGATTCTTCTCCCACTTGCAAAACAGCATTGTAAATGCTGCTTTCAGACTCTGTGGGATGTTCCCCAAATGGCTTAGAGAACTGCTCTGTCATCGATTGCTCAGTTCTATTGCTGGGACCCTGACAGAGAAAGTCTTTTGTCTCTTCCCCAGATTCCAGAAATGGAAGTGTTTGGTTTTGGTGTTTTACTTTTACTTTGGGAGTAAACTTTTTTTTTTTTTTTTGAGGTATCTCTTCTTGTAACACTCCAGAACCGAGAAATAAGGTGTCCTGGTGATGATGTTAAAAGTCCTCCTGCAAACCCAACCCTGCTACATCAACATCAGCAGACTGCAGAGGCTGTTTAGTATTACTTCACGGATGGGGCTAGTGGGGAGAGAAGGTGTTTTCCTCTTGAAAGAGGATTCTCGTAAGATCTGTGCTTGTTTTGCAGCCAGGGAGTTGGCATTTGCCACACCAGAGAAGATCTGGAGATGGGGAAGTGTCCTGCAGAGGCACTCGATGTCTGGTGTTTGCTGTAGCCCAATCTCCATGCTTCCTAAAAGCATGGGAGCAGAAGGCCAGGGCAACCTAGAAGTCGAAACGGTCCTGTGTCCCCCAAATACAGACTCAGGGAAGCTTCCACACATCTGTGTAGATTGTGTGTGTTCATACTGAGGTTAAGGAGCTCTTGGATCGAGGTGCTGCTTAGCTTCCAGGCTCGATTTGCTGCTGAGCTGGGGGAGGGATGGCTGTCTTCTAGGAGCTGAGCCACAGTCACTGGTCAGTTTTCAGGTAATGGTGCCTGTAGGTCAGTATTTAATTTACCTCAATGAAATCTGAGCTCTGGGCTGTGAGTGCACCCCACCCACCTTGTTACCTGAGTCCTCCATGTCTTTTGCCTGAGAAGTCCTCAGCTATCCTCTAAGGCACCTGGGAGATGGTCAGGTTATGTTAACAGAATAAATGGCATGGATTCTTTTTGCTTCATCCTTTCCCAGAGGCACTGTTGTCTTTCCATTCTCCTAGGACACTTGGTGGCATTTCATTCCTCTGAGGTCGACTGTGGCCTTAACCTACCAGAGAACATGGATTCCTCACTGACTTACAGTGAGACTGGAGGGTTTTTAAAGAACATGCCATAAATCATCCGTGGTTATGGATTATAAGGTAAAAGTGATGAAGTAAAATCTATGATTATCATAGAGGAGGAAACTGAGTTGCTGTTAATCCTAGAGAGGTACAAATGAAGTCCATAGAGAAAAGAGCCTCGATGTATTTATTTGTTTCCATTTGTCCCTGAAATGGACATCTTAAAGCACAAAATTGTTTTTAAAATTTAGTTTTCTTTTCAGCTGATGACCTGAACTTTCATAACTAGATGTGTAAATAACACACAAAGTATCTTGATATTCTCCTGAGTGCTAAACTGCTGCAGCCAGTGTAATTGCTTGCAAATATTGTGTGCAACAGCAAGGGAAAAATCAAGTTTGCTCTGTATTTATTGTATTTCACTCAGCTTAGCCACTTGAAGCAGCTTGAGTCAGCTTTGATTCATCTTTCTCACACTCTTAACCCAAAGCTGTATTGTTTAGGTTCCTAGGAGAATTGGTTGGGAATCTTTTGAGATGATTGTTAGTAAATGCTACATTATGTAGATGACGACTTTAATAGAGAAATATAAATTTGGGTAAAAATTTTTGTGGCTACTTCTTGTAGAGAGACACCTGCTCACTCCAGCAGTGAGTCAGACACTTGAACTAAGATGTGAAAATGCCTTCCTCCAGAGGCAGCCCCACAGATCTCAGCCTCTTTCCCTCTCAGCTTTGGACTGTTGGCTCTTCTTGGATAGATATGTGGGATGTGGGTATGCTCTAAACTGAGGGAACACCTTTACTTTTTCCTTGGTTCTTGTCTTGTGAGGGTTTTTTAAGGGTTTGCATTTATGCCCCATCAAATGTTAAATAATCAGTCCCTGAAATATATTACACAAGGCAAAATACTTTTCTCTGGATGACTTTTAATTCATGACTGAGAGAGAGGGAATTAGTCCAAGAAATTAAGCAGGGAAAATTGTATCTGCCCTTGGATTGTGTTAATTTTTTCCTCTGAGTGGGCTCTTTGAGACCCCTCTCAAGACCTGCCCACTGTTGAGTCTTGCAGAGAGCCTAAACGCTTCTTGCCATGGTTGTTTGCCTGATTGAGGCAGCCAGGCTTGGACAACTGCATGAGGATTTAGACCTGATTTAGCAACTGCTAGCCCAAAATGATGGCACAAATTGAAGCACATAAGAAATTTGGGATTCGGACTGGTAAAATGTGATTCTACTTGAAAATGTATGAAAGTATGAGCAACTGGAATTAGCAGTTTGCCTCAGTTTCTGTATCTACTTTGGGGGAAGGCTTCTGACTGGCAGGAGTGGGCCCAGCTGGTCTCAAGAGTGAGATGTATAGTTGTATGTGCCATTTTTACTTTTTTTGTTGTGATCTAAGTCTTCCACCTGTAAAATAGAAAAGCTCTCTTGTGTTTGTGTGTGAACATGCACAAACTGGAAAGGCCAAATCTCTTGCTTTTCCTGTCCCCAGTGCAACTTGTAGGGAGCTGCCTTTGCTTGCTCACAGCCCCAGCTTCACTGTTTGCAAAGCTCTTCATGCCTTATTAGACAAGCTCTGAGTTGGATTTATGGGAAGATTGTTTGAGGTTCAGACATAAAATCTAGGAGGGTTGATTTTATTTTTGTTAAGGGGGGCTGGGATTCCAGGCTGCCAGAATTGATGCAACTGGCTTGTATATCTTCTCTACTGAAGCCAGCTGACAGTTTTAAACCATCATTAAATCAAACTTTTGTGGTTAAGATTTACTGGGAGCTTTCTACAAATGAAATGCAAAATCTGGTGCTCTCCACGTGGAAGACAAATTCTTGAATCTATCTTCCTGTACATTGACAGAAGTGTGGGGCTTTCAGGTATATATTTACACGTACATGCTGCTGAGCCCTGCAGTGGTGACAGACACTTCCAAATGGCCCTGCCTGGAAAGGAGAGGTATCTCAGTGTTTGAAGGCAGATCCTGGCAGCCTCATGGATTTATGGGAATGAGGGCCTAGAAGTAGGTGAATGGGACAGGTACCTATAAATATAATGAGCTAGTCTTGCATGCAGGCAGAATAACTACATCTAGCTTTATAAATAACAGCAGCCTTTTAGGTTTCCTAGGAGGTCTGGCAGGCTTACAAATGAATGTGCTGCTAGTTGTCTGAGACCAGACATCGGAAAGCTGTCCGTGAGTGCTGTTGGCCCACTGTCTCATTTTCCCCTGCTCCCATTCCCTGTCTCTTGGTGGGGGTGGTTTTCTTGCTGTTTTTGGTTACTGCAACACAGACCCTGCCTGGCCTGCAATCTCTCACTGTTGCCTGCTGGAGATGAATGATTCATCAGGCCCAACCTGATAAAATTGTGCAAGCCAGTCGCCAAAGTTAATCAGACCAAAAGGAAAGAGAGGGGGAAAGGGAAAAACAAAAACAAAAGGGGCCCCAGAGCTAGTTCTAATTTTTGAACCTCCCCATGGAATTTAAAAATGCATCTTTAATGTACTCAGCCCGGGTTCCCCATCCTCCTCCAGCCTTCATTGGGAAATCCAAGAGCAGCCCAGACAATGGGTTTTAAAGTGCAACTTCCGATGTTGCAATGCAGGGGAGCAGTGATTCAACAGGGCTCCGGCTGCGGCTGTTGGGGCGCCGTGTTTGGTAATGGTGCTGTGGAGCAGGCAGCCCTGGTTGCAATCTGCTAATCACTTCCACTCGGGTTTGTTGTGTCACACCAGCCAGGACGGAGGTGAGGGGGCCGCGGAGCTGCTGACATGAATCATGTGGTGCTCTGCTGTGTAATTAGGAAGGAGCCCTGTGGTTCTCAGTGCACTGATGAGATTTCTCGGGTCTGAAACATAATAAAGACTGCCACCCACTTCAGCAGGGAATCAGCATCTTCCCAGCTGATCCTGAAAGAAGCTGAGATGCCTGGTTGCCTAGGATCGGGGAGCTGGGGTTTGGCTAGACAGGGCTGGGTGGGTCACTGTCATGTGACTGCCATGGCTACAAGACGGATCTAGGAGAGAGAGCATCAGCTGGAAGGAGAGTGCCTGGGATGCTCTGTGAGAAATCCATCACTCCCTACTTGGTGTGGCTGCAATAGTCCTGCTCACATCCACCTTGTGACTAAACAAGACAGAATTGCACAAGTGATTGCAATGTCTGTCTTGTCTGGCTGCTGTGATGCTCAAGGGGTTCCCAGGGTGCTGCTTCCATGTCTACAGCTGAAGAATATGCTTTAGTTTCTCTCAGCTGGTTGCAGCAGTTCAGTTTGCAGTGGGATGCTGTGCAGGACTCATCCGCTTCAAGCCCAGCAGACCCTTCTGAGCCACCTGTGCTGTTGGGGGCCAGTGAGGGGATCACCATTACAGTCACTTCTCTGCCAGTTGGTCCAGCTGTGCTTTGCATCCTTGGTGCTTTTGGCTGCTGAAATTACAGTGAGATCTTAGTGAGTGTGAGGAAATGTGTTAAATGCTTGAACCTACCAGAATGGAGAGACTAATTACTCAGTGAGAAAGCTTCAAGGGATTTCATTAAATTGTCCTGTAATTCTTTTTACCCTCTGAGTCCACATTACAATGGAGAGGCATTCCCTTTGCTCTTTCTCATTTTAGGTTCATTTTAGTTCAGTTCACATTTGGTATATTTAGTATTTAACAACATTTTATCAAAACAACATCTCCACATGATTTTAATTTAGAATTACATTACTGTGATACTGTCAGGAGAAAACCGTGTGCCAGACCCTGAGCTGCTGTGAATGAGCAACAATCCATTGATTTCAGCAGGGCAGCACTGATTTATTCCAGCCAAGGATCTGGCCCACCCTTGCTTAAAAGGAAAACCCGTTTCCTCACCCTGGTTACTGAAACATTGCATATCAAGATGGGATGTTTTACTCTTACTTTTTTTTTCTTTTTTTTTTTCTTTTACTTTTCAGCACTTGTGTAATTTTGAGGGTAAGTTTAATGTTGCACTGAATATGAAAAATGAGATTACCTTCTGCAAATTAAGGCTTTTGGTTTTGTTGTTTTAGTTCTTGTACATAACCCTCATGCTACACAAGGCAGGAAAGGGGCACGGGAGATGTTTCCTACTGTTTTCTTTTTTTTATATGATGCTCAATGAAGCCAAGGGTTCATGTGTGATTGCATTCTTCAAGTCAGAGAGCACCTTAAGAGTTGGGTACCTCTTGAAACAAATTATTTTTTGACTGACTCTTGTACAATTTCTCTGCAAGAAATAAGTTTTATGGATTCAATGAAAGGTACTTAATTTTTGTGAAAATGCATCTGCTTTCCACAGCACAGTTGTATTTTCTGTTAGCACTGTTGTACTTTCCTGTTAGCACTGTCAAACTGCTTTGTTTGAACACCACAGATGGCAGCTGCATTATCCACTGCATCCCTTCCTTATGAGGGGAGGCACGATGGCATGTGAGAGAGGGACCCTAGCTCTGATTTCTGATCCAAACAGCCTCAGGAGTTTTTAGGCCTGGCTCAGAGCAGGGTGACCCTGTCTGTGCATCAAAATTGTCCACATATTTAAGAGAAAGCCCATTAAAGTTAGTGGCTTCTGCCTAGGTGACATTGCAACCTCAGGCACTTTCCCATGGCGAAAGAAAGAACCCCTCTTTTTGGTAGGTAAGAGGAAAAGCAATGATGTATAATGTTATAGGCTGGGTGTAGCTGCCACTCTTCATTTACTGCAGTTGTAAGAAATTATTAGCACTCCTTTGTGGAATCAGGGAGCTGAAACAATGGTGACCTCCACCCCAAGCACACGTCACTGCCCAAAACAAAGGCAGGGCCCCAGCCTACATAGGTGTGGACAGGTTTCCTTGGCAAGAGCCTGGCAGGAAAGGCAGGGAGGCAGCTGAGGAAAGCCTCAGGCAGAGTAGCAGTCAGTGCTTTGTGGGCTGACTGATGGTGAAAAGGGAGCGGAAACAGCAGCAAATAAACTGGGTCCGGCATGGGGAGGAGAGATTTTGTACCTGCTTCCTACATGAGCACGATTTCTGCAAAGAATTAACTGGCACTGCTGAGAGGCAGAATCCACACATGGAGTCCACCCAAGACTCTGGTTATCCACTTGTCTGAAATAAAGTCACTAAAGAAAATGAAATGAGTTGGAAAACAGAAGGCATTGGCAGGAGAACAGCCTGTTACCGGAATATATTTGTTGTATAGCAGTAAATGGAGGAGCCTGATTTGCCTGGCCCTGTGCAAATCCCACTAAGCTTTTACAAACCCAGAAGTGATGACTGACACAGAGCAGAGGGGCAGCAGGGGGAGAGTAAAGTGCTTTGAATGTCTACTTTTCATTTGACTCAGTTCCAGGACGACAAAGTCCACCCTAGATTAAAAATAACTACAGAAAGGAGTAGAGCCCTGTTTTTTTCCTTTCAATTAAGCTTCAAGATATCTTTTGGGAGTATTGCAGGTTTGATTCAGCCTCCAATTTAACTTTCATTCTAGCCCATCTTTGGAATTGTAGCATGTGGCTGATGTAATACTGTGGTGACTGGCAGCTGTGACAATGCCCTTGGTCCGCCTTCCTCATTGTAACTTGGACATGTAAGGAAGACCTAGCCAGTATCCTTATTTTTACTCAGAAATGCTTTTCATCCAGATGCCAGGGACCGTAGGGCCCAATGGATCAATGCTGCTTAGGGAGCCAAGAGGTATGACTTCTCTCATTGTGAGTTTATGGGAGGACTGGTGAGAGCAGGGACTGATGTTTGCTGTGGCTTTCTGTCTGTTCTATCAGTTGCCTTTGCAGGTGCTCCCCACTATCCTTTTGAGTCCTTTTGAGTGATTTCACCTCAAATTTTGCCTTTGTTGAAGTGGCAGTACATCATTTCCAAGTAAACTCATCAACTGAAATCATCAAGTGTGTTTTAAAATGGCTGCTTCAAAAGAGTTGAGGGTTTGCACCCCTCAGACTTTCTATTGCCATAATTATTTGGAAAATTTCAGAGTTTCATATGTTTCCCTGTGAATTTACAGTTTTCTGTAAAACTAAATTAATTACCCATCTCATGGTCAGATGGGACAGGCAGTGTGGCAGCCGAGGAGCCAGAGGTGCGTGGCTGGAAGAACCCAGGACTTGCTCTGCCAACTCTCTCCAAGTGCTGCAGGGCTGGAAATGCTGCTGTCATCTGAAGGATGTTTCACGCTGCTGAAGCTAGAAGAAATCATTTCTAGGAACTCAAGCCCAAATAATACAATGAATCCATATATTTCTTGGTTTTCTCCGTTATCTCCTGGTGCTGCCTCACAGTCCTATCTCTCCCCCCACCCTCCAGGGTGGCTATGGTTGTTCCCGGTGTGTAAGCAAGGGAATGTTCCACTTCCTTGTAAGGAGTGTCCACTGGCCTTACCTGCTGCTGCTTTGCCTTGCAGGGAGCGTGACTTGCACAGATCCTGTTTCTTATCTCTTGTGGGAGGAAGAAAACATCTTCACCCAGCAGTGTGGTAGGAGTGACCGCTCGTATGTAGAGATGGGACTTTTCAGTGGAGGGCAGGGCTTTGCTGCTGCTGTTTGTCATGATGTGCAAAGCCCTCCCATCCATGTGCTTCAGCAGTGCTACACAAAAGTGGGGCCTGCTTTAAGATGGGATGTGAACAGCTTGTCCTTGCACCATTTCTACACCTCTGCTTTGCAAGCAGTGCTTGCTAAGATAATCAGCAATGACAAATGCCTATGGAATATTGCAAGTGTGTGAATAACCACCTAAGAAGTATTTGGAAATAGCTGCTCTTAGTTTTCTGAGCCTGGGTTTCCAAACAAGAGCTCCAAATAAGTAAGCAAGAGGAAGACACATGTTCTCTTAGCTGTAGGTACCCTTTGCTGAATGGGTGTGGGCAGCAAACCCATGCAGAGGCTGTTAGTAATCCTCACAGGCTCTGATGTGGTTACACTGAACCAGAGGCTTTGTGTTATATGTGAATGCAATGATTTTACTTTCTAATATTTGGCTGGCTTTATAAACCATCTTCCTTTTCCGCCACTCTTGTTTTCTCTCATGAAGTCACCATTTGTCGTTGTTTTGGGGTGTTTTAGTGACTATAGAAGAATGCATGCTTCTCAGAAGCACATGAGCTGTTTTGTTCTTCAGTAGTGTCCCTGCTCTGCTCAGGGACAGAGGAGAACCTGGGTGGAGAGTACCAGTCAGGAAGCTTAGAAGAGGCATGGAAGAAAGCCTCAGCAGCAGGAAAGGCTGAAAGCAGCACAAAGGCTGCATTTCCTCAAAGGATCTGTGAAGGGAGATGATCCTGCTGTCTTTTCTGCAGCAGGTAATTGCATGGTTTTTGTGCACTTTGCATGTTCTTTGTGACCCACGTGTTTCTCATCCCTTGTACTTTGCTCTGAATCTTCTGAGCTGTTCTTTCTTATTCTCTTCCATTTTTGTGCATGAAGCACAGACCAGAAGTGCCTGCTACCCTTTTGATATCTCAGCACAACTGACACTAACCAGGCTTTGGACCAGAAGCAGCTGCAACATGGGCCCTTCCCAGAAGATCTCCTGTCCTGCTTCCATCCCGTCTCCATGCATCCAGAGGAGCCAGTCTGCTGCAGTGCCATGGCTGCAGCTCCAGCCAGCCAGAAGTCTCTGCAATTTGCCTCCTGTGACACTGACTCACAGGAGGAGGAAGGTCTTGATTCGCTGTCTCATGGGAAGCGCTCTGGCTCCAGGCTTCCCTTAGCATTTCCTTGCTTAGACCCCAGATCAGCAAAGTCCTTGAATGGAGTTCATTGAGCCGCTGTCTGCAGCTCACTGCCCCCCTGCCAGCATGACAGAAAATGTCCTTGTGGCACTGATGGTTGCTTCCTGTAAGAGAGTCAACAGTATCTGGTGGAGTTGGTTGCTTTGATATTCTCTATTCATTGTACTAAAACCACTTCTTAAAAATCGTTACTCTGGTGGCAGAATTTTCTTTTCTTTTTCAGTTTTTGTAAACTCTTTTACTTCATACTTCAGCCTATATGATGGGGAGAGGATTCTTTTTACGCACTGCCAAAACAAATGCAACATTTTAGGGAGAGAGGAAAGCTTCACATTGCTTTCATGAGTAATTGAAACTTCAGATAAAGTGTATACCCTCTATTTTTTCTACCACTGTGGAGATTTTCCACTTAGCCACCATCTTGGAGGTGCTGGCCAGCTCTGCCTTGGCTTTGATCCCAAAACATCTCTGATCTGGAAAACCATCCTGGAAACATCACTAGAATAGCCTTTCCCATGAGATTTATGCTTCCTGCTGTGCTTACAATTCTGCCAGCTTCAGTGGGACTTCCCCTGTGGGGAGTGTAGTGTGTGTCTGCTCAGCACCTCAAGTCTCAGGCTCCTCCTGAGCAGAGGAGGAGCCTGTGAAGAACCACATTCAGCTTAAATACTTGGAGTTTTCACACCTGAGGGTTTTCCTAGTAGGTATCATGTTAAATCCTTCATGGGTGAGAGGCAGCCTTTAGATTTGTTAATCTTATGAAGGAAATTTAGTGTTTGGAGTATTGTGCTGGGACCCCAGAGAGCTATTTTGGGAAAACTAAGAATGTAAGATTGGCTGTGGCTGGGCAGTGTTGCTTCACTCGTTTACTCCTTCTTTAATCTGCTGTTGACTCATCTGAAGTACAGCTGGAGGTACATTGATAATGTCACTCATACATCAGGTGTACTTATGGTGTTAGAGGCCACTGGGTGCCTGTCTCAGACAAGGACAGGACAGTTCAGACAAGGTTTTTGTTTCTAATTTCTTCCCTTCTCGACCAAAAACCTGGTGCCCTGTAACTCCAGTTGCGCAGAACTGGGTTGGGACTCAGAGAACCCATTCATTTTACATCAGTGCATGAACCATCATTTGAGTGTAGTGGTTCTATTTCCTTCAAGTTTATGGTGAATCCTCAAAACCTCTTTCTAAGTCCCTAATTCCTTGTGTCTCTCTTTGTGAGTTCTGATGTGTTGCAGACCTTGCATTTATGGAATCTGCCAGGCTGGAAGGTACAGCCTGCTGCTAGATCACATTTACAGAGGGCTCATGCAAGACTTAAGCCCATATTATGTTTGTTCCTCTGTGATGCTTATATTTGTCTTTCACTTTGTCTGGGAATTCAGATTGTGTGTCTTGGCTGGGCTCTGTCATATATGTTTAATCCCAGTTTCTTTGCTTTCCTGCAGGGACTTGCTAGGGAACAGGAAGTAAATGGAGTGTCTTGTAGAGATGCCTTGTAGGGAGAGCTGACTGCCAGCCAAAAACCCATCCAGCTACAAAAGCAGCTGCTTCAACCCAAAGAATTTGTAAGCACAATTATTTTCTTAGCACCTCATCATGCTTCTTGCAGGAACTTCAGCTGTCAGACAGGTTTTCCGTCCTGCTAGGCTGGGAATTATGGGGTGCTTATTTAGATTAGTTGGTGAATACAGCTTGGTGATCCTGTGACTGAGGGGCTGCATCTGGGTGAGAGGGGAGAAAATGTCTCAAGGCATGGAAAGGGGAACACTTGGGCCAAATCAATAGTGGAGGTTTGGAGTCAGGTTTCAGCCTTTTCCCTGTGCCTGCTAACTCCAAGCCCAAACTAGAGCAGGTTTGCTTTGCAGCTGGATCGGGGACGTGTGTGTGTGCACATGCCTCAGGCACAAGGGAAAACAGGAATTTTCCTAGGCTGTGACGCACAGTCTACCTGGAGGACTGACTTTGTCCTGGCTCTGGGCTGTGGGGGTGAGTCCCAGCTGTCCAAGCATCCGTCTTGTCTGGAACCTCTCATACACTAAGAACTACCTGGAATTAAAAATAAAAAATGTCATTTGGGAGAGACTAATTGGCACAGTGAAAGAGAGTGACCTGCTCCTTATATCTCACATGCATATCCCACTGTCAGTTCTCTTATGGAAAAAATTCTCCACATCTTGACAACAGACATAAGGAAAATAGATTTGTTTGGTCTAACCACGCAGTTAAATGCAGTGGGCTGGTTCCCCTTTGCTCTTTGTTTCTCCATTGGCCCAGAGTGGGGAAATTCCTAATCTCAACACTGAGACGTGCCCTCTTTGCCAAGACTCATCTTGCCCACGTGGCTTGTGTCAAGGCTGTGACTGGGAGAGCAAAGCCTGGCAGCTATTTTTCTAAGACTTTAGCAATCCATTGCTGGTGTCCAAGGATCTGCTGCAGAGCTCTTGCTTCAGGGATCTGGTATGGAGCTGCAGGGGCCTTCTGGGCAGGTCCTGGCCAGGGTTATCTGTGCTCCCCTGCCCCAGGCACTCATACCCTCATAAAGGGGACTGAACTACACAGAAACCATCTCTGACTCTGATTTACAGCCCAGAGTGTTAAGATAATGCCAATTGGTGCTGCTTGGCTGCACCAGCTGCTTCCTCCATTGTGTCATTACTGGGTGGGGGGGACAGACTGTTCAGAGGGTTGCTGTTACAAAAATGTTTTCCCCACTGTGATTGTGGACAGCATCACTGTCCTGGAGATGGATGGTGGTACCATAGCTCATAGAGACACCTGGATTCTTCTTTTCTGCCTCTCTAGGCCCTTGCAAGACCCATGGGACTCTAACTTACATTCTCAAAATTCTCCATTTACAGTTTGGTCCAGCTGGCTGTGTTGTGCCCTGCATCAGCCTCCATAGACCCTGTGTCATGAGACAGGAGACCTTTCAGCTGGAGAAGTCAGCCACTGTTCAAGCTTGGCCCAGATTCTGAGGGGTAAGGGGTAAATCTGCTGTTGTTTCTCAAGCGCAGCAGTAAAAGCAGCAGGGTTAGGGTCGTGGATGGCAGCACAGCCACGTCTTGCAGAGCTGCTGGGGAGTGTATGTCTTCACCCCTGCCCATGTGTGTCCCCTTGGGGAATGGTTACAAAACTTTCTCTGCAACTTTGATGGCACTTGCTGTCTTTTATTGGACTCCCGTATACTCATAACTTTAGCTGATGATGGCAGTAATCCAACAACAATGCTAAAAGTAGTCTACTGCTGCCAGCCTTGCTGCCTGGCTGCTTCAAGCCACCCCGTCAGAAAGCTCCAGAAACATCTGGGGGGATGACACTTGTCCTCATTGCTCTAAGCAAGCCTTAATTACAAAGCAGATGTCACCATTCAACTTGGCTGTCTGAATTCAGTGGCACCCTTTCACATGCAGGATTCTTTCCTTCCTGACCAAAGCTGTTGAGTGTCATTTGCTTTGTCAGCCAAAAATGCAGGGGTGAATTTCATTGGGTAAAGTGATGCCTGTGTGTGGATGAAAAACAGATGAAAGCATAATGTGATCCAGTAGCTAGAAATTCAACTAAGATAAATGTAAGCTAGAAAAATAAGGTACATGGTTTAACAGTGATTAAATAGCAACAGTTAAATAATTTTTGGCACCAATTACCAAGGGATACAGTGATGGTTCTGTCTCTTGAAGCCTCTGAAGAAGAATCCATGTCTTGTTATCTCAGCCAGAAGAAATTTGGGACATCAGATGAAATGTAAGAACATTTTTATGCAGGAGACCAATATGATTATTCCTGCTGCCTTCTTAACATCTAGAAATGTAAAAAATGTAATTTCCAAGGCACTCAGTACTCTTTAGTGTAAATATTTCTATTCTGCAACAATCCCTATTTCCTTCTCCTTAATGCTGCTTTCCTAACACATTGCTATGAGCTGATGGCAATCAAGATTGTAACAGGTTAAATGCCTTGCTACATCTGTATAATGTGGAGTGGTGGTTCATGCCCAATGTGAAACAGGGATTGGTGTTTGAAAAGGCTTCATGCTGAGGTCAAGGCTTGTTGGGCATTTCTTCTGGTGGCAGTATGGCCAGAAGCTTCTCCTTCCACTGCTGCTCCTTTTGTTTGCTTATTTTGTTTTTAATGAAGTTCCCAACGCCATCATAATTCATAAAGCAATTTCCTTTTGGCTTCAAAGGCTTTCGTTTGGAGAGCTTCCTCACTGTTTTCAGCCTTGGCTGCATGACTTTGTGTCTCCAGACCAGTCTGGGAATGTAGGAGCTGGGGAATCATCTGGCTCTTGCTGGAAGAGGCACCCAGTGGCAGCTGTTCTCCCAGGTGGGAGAGAATGATCATGGTCAGAAATTAACTCTGAGCTCAGCTGAGGCCCTGGGCAGCGGAGCCTCGCTGCATTCATTGCCTGGGCCTGGGATAACTGCAAGGGGCACTGATGTTTCTGAAGGAGGTAGAACAGAGTGATCTAGTAACTGGAAGGTGCAAAGCTCATTCTTGATTTGATTTGAGATTTGGGAATTAGTGGTTTTTAGTCTTTGTGATCCTGGAATGGCCACAGGCTGTGAAAGGACATCAGGGCCTCCTGAAATGCCCTGTGCCACAAAAACAACCTTACTATGAAGGACTGTTTTCTAATCGAGATTTTGTTCACTGAATACTTACAAAATGTGAGACACCTTCAAATTACTCTAAACGTTCATTTGTATTTTTAAAAAATTGGATTTTACATGTTTGTAATCCTATTATCTATCTGGTGCTCAGTAAATAAAACAACCTGCAACTATTTTCTTTGGCTTGCTGAACTTAAGGGCAATGCCAAAGCTGTAATCTGATACCAAAGCATCCCAGCACTATGGACGTGTTGATCCTCTCGACAGTCAGTGAATTCCTCTGGGCTAACCAGGGGATTATAAAATACACCATAACGTTCACCAGAAATCTTTCCTTACCTGACATTAGCCAGGAAACCCCTCTTGCCTGCCCTGGAGGAGAGGGGTCCCTGAAGTCTGTGTACAGCTGGGGAGGTATTGATGGCTGTATTCTGTAAACACAGCACCTTCTCCACCCAGTCATTACCCTGCCCTCCCTACTCTCCCAAGTATCGTATATGTAAAAGAAAGTCACAATTGCAAGGTCAAACTTTCTAATTCCAAGGTGCTGCTTTTTAGTGCTGTTGAGTTGACCAAATGGTATTTAAGAAGTGGTGTGGATCTCCAAGATCCATCCAACAGATTTGAGATCAGGCAGACCTATGACACTCTCAGAGAAACAGAGAATGTTGGAGGTCAAAGGTTTGGGTCACAGGATGAGGAAGTTAAAGCCCCATGTCTGAGTCATGGTCTTTTGTTAGGCTCTTCTGGGAAGGGGACCTTTGTGCTTTTAGAAGAAAAGTTGTTCTGCTTTCAAAGTATTCCCTTTGATTTCAAATGAAGGAAAAGTGAGTGTAAAAAAGAAATGTTTGTCTGTGTTTTCTTTCTTTTCTGTAAAAGCCTTGTGAAAGCATAAGTCAAATTCACTTCTGAAGAACAGGGCACTCCAAAAGTGGGAAAGCACCATACCCTGTCTCATTCTGAGTCCAGATGAGGAAACTCCCATAAAAGAAACAGTGGAGCACTCTGGGATACTTCAGCCTGCAAAAGGAATAATTTGAGGGAGAATGTAACAGGGACCTAAAAAATCTGGAGTTGCATGAAGCAAATGGATAGGGACTGCCCGTTTCTACCTTTTCCCATGTAAGAATTGGAGGCCAACAAATGTGGGCAGATTTCAAAGGGTGGGAGCTGGTTCTGGATGTACCAGGTAGGAGACCCAGAGAACTACTCATCAAAGGGTGCTGTGGGTGCAAGGTGTATTCTTGTGTTCAAAAGAAGACAATAGTGTTTGAAACCAAGATTTGTTAGGGATCACTGAATAGGTAAACCCCCTAAGGCAAAAAAAATCTCTTCAGCTGAAAATTATTGAAGGTTAAGTAAGTAATTTGTGTTTAAGGAGGGAAGTACCATGTATTTTTGACCTGTTCTTCCTCTTTCCTAGGTGTCAACTCATAGTTTATGTTGGACACAGTGGTGGGCTGGGTGGATCCTTGCTGTGGACTCTTGCTGCTGTATGAGTTCTGAGACACTTAAGCTTGGAGACAGTATTGTTAATTCTTTTAGCCTTGCAAAAGAAGCATCCACACAACTAGAGCTTTATAGAGCATCCCAAGGATGACTGATCTCCTTAGCAATTGTTTCCAGGCTATTCCTAAATTATCTGCAGTCTCAGTGACTATTTCCTTAATGCCCTCCCTGACCATGGAAGCAGTAAATGGGAAGGTCTCAGCTTGCTCAGGGAAGTATCCCCTGAGGAATGAGGACTTTTGGGGAAGAGTAAGGCACAAGAGGCGCCAGAAGACAAAGGGGAGGTCTAGGAAGAGGCACTACAGTGGGACTTTGGAAGCATAATCTTTGGCAAGCTGTCTTTTCTTGAAAATTTCAGTTGCCTATAAATGGATAGGTAGATTGAGAAAGCTGGGCAAGAGCTGGACTGGGCTGGGGTCAGAACTGGTGATGAAAACCAAACTCTGTTGGAAGCTGTGGGTATGTTTCTTTGTCCCATTTGCTCTTGAGCACAACCAACCCAAAGGAACAGTGCTGGCTGTTGGTTTTCTCAGAATGGGAAGCTAGACTCTCTACTTTCCACATGTTGGTATCAGCAAGTCTGACAACTTCTCAGAGGGATTTTTGAGGACTGTTAAATGTCATGTCTACACAGAACTTGTGTCAGGGAAATGCATATTCCCAGAGCTGTTTTTCTGAAAGCAGAAGTGCAGGACTTTTTCCCTTATTTTTCACTTCAAAAGGACTAAGTGCATAAATCTTGTCCCTGGCAGAACCTGCCTTTCCCTGTGCGACGGCTCGAGTGCATACACAGGGAATCAGAGAGCAGGTGACTTCAGCTTAACCTTCCCTCTGAGCTTGAAGAACAAGCCAAGACAATACAAAAGGGACCTTCTAAGAGACTTGTGCAGCTGCACAGCCTCATATTGGCCCTATGATCTGATTATTTTTTGCCTTCAAGGAAGTCTCAGAGTTAGGGGAAGCTTCCCCAAGTAGGATGGCTTAAAAGACTGTATCCTCTGCTGGGAAGTGCACATGTATCTTTCTTTATAAGCTATTTGATGTATTTTTCCTCTCTTTCTCTCTCTTCCCCTCCTCCCCTGGCAGCAGGATCCCTGGCTGTTGCATGCTTTTCATTAAATCTTTCTGATTGTAAGCTTGTATGTTCTGACCCAGGGTCAGAGAGTACCATGGCAGGGATACAGCTCAGCAACAGAATGGAAAGCTTTTTCTGGTTTGGATTATTGGACATCTCCAATTATTGCAGAATGCATTCTTGTCTGGTGTTTGAAGACTGAGTTAAATGTCACCCAGAAAGGAGCATTCCATGATGCTTCTGGAACACTGAACTTCTCCTCCTGAATGTTGAGGGTGTCTGTGTGTGTGCGCCAGTTGTGTCTTGGCCAATTTCCAGCCTCTCTAATGCTACTTTCACTCTTATCCCACATGTTCCACTCTTCCAGTATTCACTGGGGGAGGTTATTTAACTTCCCTCACTGATATGAACAACTGCCACCGTTGTGTTGTTTGGTTTAGGTTGTTTGTCTCTAATGAAAGCCCCACGCTTAGCGACAGCTCAAATCACCAATCGCTTACTCAGCTTCGAAGCTCTGTTATCGGAAGGCATCATCACTTCCTGCATCTTTGTCTTTGCCTCCGTGCTGCTGTACTGATGGGCTGGGAGGCGCCCTGCTGCTCCTGCAGCTGCTTTTCCCTGCCCCAAGGCACATCAGCATGTGGGGAGGAAAAGCAGTTCCTAGTTATTGCTTCACCTTCTTGTGATGCCTCAGACACAGGCTGCTCTGTAATACGGAATATCATCCCTCTTATTTCTGAGGGAGGAGGTCAAGGGGCATTTATGCCAGTTGTGCAGGCTGTGGAATTTGTACCTAAAGGGGACAGTTGCAAAGTCTATCTGTAAGCTTTGCGCTACCTGGTATGACCAGTGGTGCTTAGATGTCATGGGATGTGCAGGCATCTCTCTTGTGTCTGGCCATGATACTGGCCAGGGCTGTGGAAAGAAGTGTCAGGGCCCTGAGAGTAATTAGCCCGATGATCTTGTCATGGGCCTTCACCACTCCCCTGCCCATAGACTCAGGGGCTCCATTTAAACCCAGTCCATGACTTTCCATTGCTACCTGAGCTGTGGTGTAGATGTACCACTCCATACAGCCATGACTGTGCCTGGCCATGGACCTTGGATTGGAACCCTAATCTATGGACTGACCTCCCATTTTGATGTTGGGCCTGCCTGTGATCACCAGACTGTGTCTGACCAGACTTACTGTCACTGGAGCTGACTGACCTGCCTTGATCTGCTGTATCTGGCCTCTGGGTTAGCCCTGGCTGCCATCCCCAGACTTGGCTGCTGGTCTCATTTATGTCCTTTGTGATGGTGGAGCCCTGCCCTGCTGATTGAGTTAGACTCCTCGACTCTTCATTCTGCAGGGAACTGCCAGTACTTCCTGATCCCTGACCCTTGAGAGGTCTCTACAGAGAGGTGATTCTTTGGAAAGGCTCATCTTCGTGTGAAACACTTCCTCAACTACCAGCACAGCAAAACAAGAGCATGTGGCCTTGGGGATATCCTGTCTGCCCACTGAGGAAGGTGACACTGTGCATCAAAGCTGTGCCTTCCTTCAAATCTCCAGTGTGGTAAATGTGTTATCACCAGCTCATTAGTTGCAAAATTAATTAGCATTCCAGTCATGGGATGTGATGTGTTTCTCAACTCATCAGGCTGGCCAGGCAGGACCTTCTGTCCAGCCTCAGGAAAGGATGTTTGGGGATTTGGGGGTTTGTTTCTTGTGTGCTTTTTGAGCTGCTAATAGTTCTAGTATTTTCTGCTGCAATCAGCAAGCTGCCCTGTACTGTGACACTTGCAACCTTCCAGGACAAGAAGAGAAACCATTCTTTTGCAGAATCCTTGCTAAACAGGTTCCCTGAAAAATCCAAGGAACTTGTGACTGCTCATGCCTTGGAAGAAAAGACCATGATAGATGCATTTACAGAGCAGAAATAATAATGATCAACAACAGACAGGAGGAAATGGCTCCTCCGAGAATAAGAATCAGACTAAGGGAAGAAAAATGCTCAAGTTAGATAAGTAAGTTTTATGAGAAGGGAGGGGAAAAAATGCTGAGAAAGCAGGGGTGGTAAAGGAGGGACAGAATGGGAAGCAGTCCCTGGGGAGGGGATGTGCCACGGCAGGAGCCCACCTGTGAAAGTGAAGCCTCCTCACTGATAAGGCTGTAAAATGTGCAAACTGAATTGCTACAGCTTTGTCCCATGGGAGGCCAGGCCCAGCTAAGCAAAGCTGCACCTCCTGCCCTAGGGCAGCCATCTCAAGGGAGGGAGCAGAGGTTTCCTTGGAGAGGCACTGCCACATCACCCCACTCACTTGGTGTTCCAGACAGCCGTTTGTTTCCTCCCAAAGGGCCGGGAAATGCGGAGGCATTTAGCTGAGAGTGGCAGCTCCTGCCAGCTGTTGCTGTCTCAGGGGGATGGAGAGAGCTGTGCAGAGAGGACTGGCCCTCCCAGAGAGCTCTGCATGGGGCTTGTAGTGCAAGAAACGTCTTCTCACCGGTGGTGTGTATTCATAATTTATGATTAGGTTGTGCTAATCCCTCCTGCTCCCCTCTCTTCTCTTGCTGAGCTTGTCTCAAGCTGATGGCAAATAAAACCAATTTTTCCTCTTTTCTCACAGGCTCATAAATTCACCTATGACTGCAGATATTGAAAGTTGCAAGCTCTTGCCATCCTTCAGAGATTTACAGCAAAATCCTCTCACATGTGCTGTGTAATTCAGAGGGTGGAGTATAAGGGGTGCTCTGTGAATGGCTGGGAGATGTTCATGATGTTTTGGAGATTCCTGTTTGTCACTGAAGGGTAAAGTGGGACAACTGTTGACACTGGGAGACTGTGCTCTTGTTTCTTCCCAAATCAATGTTTTTTGTGACCCAGCAGCCCAGCTACAGCCCAGAGGAGCTTTATTGGGTGTTCTACATAGGTCCTACAAGTATTCTACCCATGGAACCTACAACCCACATAGGTCCTTGTCAAAGTAATAATTCACGCAAGGTTTCTTTGAAGCTTTTCTAGCTATTGTGGAGACAAATCAGGGCTGAAGGATCTTATTGTTACAGAAATTTTTTTCCACACACTCACAGATGACTGCTGTTATGATGCTTGAAATTCAGGGCTGGATTAAACTGGACATCTGAAACTGGGGAGATGCGAATAATTGGAATCAAAGCTGAAGAAAATGTTCTTGTGATCCCTTGTGAAACATAATTCACTTACCCAGATAATGGGTGTTTTGTGACTTAATTACTGTAAAACCAGAATGTGTTCCTGCTCTAAACTTGGTTTGCTTTTTCTTTCACTTTGTCTAGCAATTTCTTCCTTCAGAGATCTTAAATGTTGCCTATTATTACTGTTACAACCTGCCTAAATCAACTTTAAAGTAACATATCCCTGCCTTGATTATAAATAAGATCCTAAAATTATCCCTAGCTTACCTAAGTTTGGATTTCTAATGCGGGGAAGGCGTTGGAGCTGTCCTGGTGGTGGTTAAGTATTTCCAGCTTTCAGGCACTGCAGAACTCCTCTGTCATGCTTTGTTCCTACAGCCTGGACTGTCCACAGTGTCATCATAGGAGAAAACAATTATAAAATACAAACTGTTTCATAGTAATTGATTTCTCTGGTCCCTCCTGGGTGGGGAGGAACTACAGTATCCTGTGATGCTGAACAAGATGTGCTAATAGACCTTTTAATCCTTCATTTAACTCTGTCCCACAAGAAAGATGTACTTGTTGAAGGGCTGAGTAGGTGACTGAAATTCTCCCTTTTGGCATTGTGTGAGTTCAGGGGAACGATTGAAATGGAAATCAGATTCCCAAACCATCACCCACAGGAAGAAGAAAGGGAGCTTTGATTGATTGTGTTTCATTAAACAAGAAGAGATAATCGGACTGAAGTTTTGGTGTGAGGAAAATGGGCAAAATGTCTTGAGGATTATGGCTGGTGCTTTGGTCATGGGGAGACACTGTTCTTTAGCAGCCCATAGTGTATTTTCCCAGTGAAACATCTTTGTGGGGGCACAGAAAACAGGGTCAAAAAGGTACAAATAGGGATGAGACTTATCACTGGCAAGAAACTGTGTTTCTGAGGGTTTATGGGGAAAGATTGTCATTTGGTTATTGTGAAAGACCAAAGCAGTCTTATCTATGTACCACACTTTGATAGGAATGATGCCGTGTCAAAATTCCCCCTGCATTATTTTTACTGTATTTGCTTTCTTTTCATCAAGAGTTTTGGGAAGTGAGATGTGGTTTTCATCTCTTAAAGCTCTACTGTTTGGAATGCAAACTGTTCAGGTCGGGGCTTTTTTCCGCCTGTAGCTTTTATCAGAATGGCTTTGCTTATGCATATCACCTTTTATCTCTATTTTTCCTCTGTTCTGAGATGTTTCATTGCCATCCGTGCCCTCAGAAGCACCTGAGGGCCCTCTTTCTCTACCCAGACCCAAGATAAACCAGCCTAGGTCTATGTGTCCAGTGGAATTGGCAGTACCTGATCCTGGCCTCAGCACAGTGTCTTTGCCAGAGTTCCTTGCTCTGAGAGCCAAACAGATTTTCGCCTTTGAAGCCCAGGCAGCTCTGTCAGAGTCAATTAGAAACACACAAGTACACAAGTTCTGGAGTGACATTTTGTTGATTCTTACTCAGTGTATGTGCTAGGAAGTAATTTTTATTGTAACACTGACTGTTCAAATTGAAAATGACAATTGCATTTCTGCCAGAGCTGGGCTTCTAGATGATAGGAGGTGTTAAATGCATAAGGTGTTGTTTCATGGCACGTCACCCTGCCTCTAGCTCCAAAACCAGAGAAGCTAATTGCTAGAATTTTCTTTGTCACAAGAAGACTGTCTAGCACTAAAACTATACAAGAGCTCAAAATTTATAACTATACTCCAAATAATCAAAAAGCTTCACTGAGTGCATTATTCATGATAACACACTCATTGAATTATGTTAAGAGAGTTTCAGTGAAAACTTAGGTTAAACTACAACTCCTGTGAGCTTGGGACATTGGCCCTGGAAAACATCGATGATGCAGAGCTGCTTTCCTGTCCCTGGATCATCAGTAGGTGAATGATTTTTTTTTTCTTCCCCTGTGGTTCAAGTGGTGAAAAGCATCAGAACTTGTGAATTTTGTTTTCCAAACTGTTTTGCCAGCTCTGCTGAGCAGGACCTTGCAGACTAAAGTCACTTTGATGGACTTGTGCTTGTAGTGAAACTGGTAGAAATGGTGGAAAGGTGAGAAAAATGCTTCATTTTGAGCTGCTCTTTCCCCAGGGCACTTCAGTTACCTTAAAATCTTTAGATTAAAAAAAAAGTCTGAGAGAGCTATCTGCAACACAAAGAAGAGCAGGAGAAATGCAGAGCACTGATGGCTGGGAGTGTTGGAGGAAAAATCCATCCCTCTGTCTTGGAAAACTCAACATTTGAACACTTGGAAAGGAAAGGGTGAAATGCAGCTCTTCTGGGCAATGTCTTCCAGAGAAAATATCTTCTTGGCCTAAAGTCTGGCACCAGGAGACAGGTGAGACATTCCTCAATCAGGAGGAAATTGAAAGGATAGGAACAAGCTGTGGGCAATTTGAATTGCTTTCATTATTCAATTAACTTTGCATCAGTGTGGGTGATGAGAAGATGGAGAGTTCTGATAATGCAGTGAACTATTACTCGGGAATCCTCTGGACTTTCAGGACTTTTTGATGACTTGCCTGATAAGAAGATTGTACTGAAATGAAGACCAGAATCACTGGAGGAGAGCTTCAGGTGCTGTGTTCAAGGTAGATGGCAACTAATGTTTGGAAAATAAGTTTCCCATAGCTCCTGGTCTAAACTCACCTGGACTTTTCTTCTTGCCAGCAACTGTTATTATAGTAAAAATTTTACCCCTTAGTTGAGTGGGGTCAGCCTGGGGTTGCTTTCAGGTTGCACCTGCACTCTAGTTTTAAAAACCACTGCACAGAAATTTACCTTTCTTTCAGAACAGAGACCAGGGAGAAGCAGTGACAGCAGATTCCTTACAAGGTGTGAGCCCAAGCAATGACTATGCCTGGCTCTGCCAGCCCAGCAGTCAGGAAGAAGGGGACAAGCCATGGGTGACTGAGCTGAGCTGCTTTGCAAAATCCTAGGCAGACACCTCCACAGCTTTCATTACCAGGGATTGCTTACCAGCATCTCACTTTTGGCTGTAAATGCAGGAGAAAGAAACATGCCATGCATGCTTTCAGGAATGGTAGGGAGGGTCAGGTTTCCCCTGTTCGGTGACCCTAGACTCAGGTGCATCTAAATAGGGTTGTCTGAAATGCGTACAAATAGGGTATTTGGAGCCCTTAGGCTTATAAATAACCATTTATAAAGTCTTTTGAAATGCAGCGATTCTGTAGAGCACTGCTGTATTCAGACTTTCCACCCTCTTCTTTGTTTCCTGTGTTGCTCCACTGCAGAACAATACAGAATTAGTGATAAAGCTGAGCTTGAAATAAAGCCTGGCAGACTGATGATTTTGTGGCCTTGGCCACCTGGTGCAAGGAGGGGCTGCCATGGGTTGACTGGTCTATGCCAGGCAGGGATCCACTAATTGCTGTGGCAGGTGAGAATTGTTACCTCTGATTTGGAGCTTGGGAAAAACTGTGGAGACACAGGTGTCATCTAGATAAGATGTATAAGAGCTGAAATTTTCAAAATGCAGGAAGTAAGAAGTGAGAAAACTTGCCCTATGAGAAAGTTTTGAGGAAGGGAAATGAATAATTTCTGAAGGTGGCCTCTAGTCCTCTCCCAGTAAGCATTGCCTATAAAGAAACTGGGATGGTAGAGTATGGTAAGGGGTGACTGCCCAGGTCAGCAGGGGAATTGAATACTTGTGAGTCCCAGACTTGTGCTAAAATCCAGGAGCACTAGAACAGGGCCAAGCAGGAGAGAAGCACAGGCTGTTACTGGAATCTGCTTATAACACTGAGATCTCTTAAACCTGTGTGAAAACCCTGCAGCCAAAGGTGTTGAGCAGGAAGCTCAGCAGCACGAGGGAAGTTCAGAGAATTCACAGAATGTTCTGAGATGGAAGGAACCCACAAGGATCATTGAGTCCAGCTCTTAAGTGAACATACAGGGTTTAAACCAAGTTCGTAGCTTCCAAAAAAGCAAATAAAGGGACTATCTCCAAAACAAGTTGATTTAGCTGACAAATGAGGACTCTTGATGCCTGTGGGCCAGAGGTGGGATCAGAGTGCTTTTAATTGAAGTTCCTGGGTCTGCTTGCTCAACTGCCTTTTGTCAACAATAAATTACAGTTTATTCTGAGAATATTGTATAGGCTTGAGTGTTGGTGGGTCAGTTGCCATAAAACTTCCCCAAAGTACTGGTGAGATGATGATTAAGCAATAACTTGTAATAAACTAAGATGCGTGTGCTGTACGTCATGATCAGCAACAAAGAGAAGCAGCAGGAGAAGGACAGGAAGAGAAATGTTTCTGGTGAAGAATATAAAATGGTATTTTGTTTTTCTGCAGAGCATGTGGAGCACGTGGGTGGTTTGACTGGAACGTATTTAGAGTTCTGTCCCTGTCGTGGCTCTGAGGGAGTGAGCGATGGGTGTTCTGTGCTGCCAGGCAGCTTGTTCCTCACAGGCATCACTGTGTAACAGATTCGTGTACGAGCCACCCTTAGTATGTCTGTTAAAATGATAAATCTTGTGTATTGCACAGAATTCAGTGCATTGCAGTTCATGCAACACAAGCAGGAGAGAGAAGGAAGATGCAGAGCAGGGCTACAATGTGCCCTAGGGACGTACAGGGTCTCCCTGCTTCCCAGTCCCTTCTGCATGGGTGCAAGGAGCACCCTCCTTGGCCCACCCCACCCCTTGGGCTTTGCTGGTGTTTTATGAGTTCCTCAAGAGCAGCCTTTTAGACTTGAGCAGCCCAGCATGAGCTGTTTCCATCCTCCTCTGGGATGTCACAGATATCTGTGGTGTGACTCTGAGTCAAACTGTCACTCAGCCATTTCAGAGCATGCACAAAGTTCATCTAGGCCTTTACAGAAAAGATGCACAATTCCCTTAGCGCCTGTATAGATTTTTCCACAGTGTGGTATTCGGCTGCTTAGTCACAGAGTTATCTTTGTGTTTTAAGAATAGACTTGTCTACAATCTCCTTGGCTGTACTGCAAAAGAAAGACTTTATTTGTCTTAGCACAAACACCTTGTATAAGTGTCAGATGTTCCAGCAAGTATGTGCTTAATTAAACAGGCTCCTTAATAGGTTTTGTTATCATTTTAGTGCTCTGCACTTGAGCCACTTCTCTTAAAGGACTGTTTAATGAATTTCTGAGGCTATCTGACAAGTAATGTTCTTTGCTTGCTTGTTATGTAAAATTCATTAATGTTTCCCTTTGCATAGTGTATATTGAATCACAAATATTATGACTTAATTAGCTCATTATAATTTATGGGATGGTGGATGTAGGTTTTTTTATTTACTGATCTTATGCAGAACTAACCTGTTTTAAACAAGCAAACAAATAGAAACTCAAGTTGTTTTGGTGTCCCTGCTGACAAAATACCTCCCCTTGACCCTCACCATCTGGGGTACTTTTCCAGAGCTTGCTAACCCTTTTTTTTTTTTTCCATAAGAAGGGAGAGAACCTGCTAGCAGTAAGCAGAGCTTTAGTTTTAGGGGATTGGCAGGACTCAACCAACCTCGTTGCTTTGAGCACAGAACTTTCCATGCGTATTTTCTTCTTACAAGCAGGTCTCTCTAGTATGCATTTCCTTTGAGTCTCACAGAAATGTTTTGGGGTAATTCCTTAGCTGGTATACTTGGAAGTACTTCCCTCAGCAGTTCTGAGAAAAGGACAGAAAACTACCCAAGTTGTTTTTCCTATGCTTCCTTGAGGGTTCAAATTATTCACACTAGCAGTTGGAATTGCCTCTTGTGGGCAGGCACAAATCCACAAGGCTGTGGGTCTCTGAAATGCCTGTGCTAGCAGGGTGAAGGAGGCTCAGTGTGTGACAGCTGTGGGCCAGAAAGGGCACAGTGTCCCTGGAAAGACCAACCTAGTGCAGGTAGCCGTAGATAACCATCAAACGGATGTATCATGTTTCAGTTGTACCTTCTGTTGATGTGTTTATTTTCCTCTGTCTTTACAACAGCCTGGTGTGAAGTTACCATCCACCTAGGCTATCCACATTTACTTTCCTAATGAGCAGTTTTGTTGGATGGGAAAAGTGTGCAGTGGGTCAGAATTCACAGTTGAACTGTTTCTGCAGGGTGATATTGGATGCGTGGGGTGTCATAGTACCTGCTCCCTTGCAATGCCAGAGCCTCTCTGGTTTGCACTGGGATGGAGATTGTCTCCTCTACAAATAATGTAGTTATGCTCCTGTCTCACTGGGCTGAGACTGCACAGAGGCAAAATAATAATAATAATAGTTTGCCTGGAGCATATAAGAAATCTGTGGCAGAGAAACAGGGCTCTGCCAGAGATCATAATGGCAGAAGCATCCTTTTTTCCATCTGTTGATTTTCAGATTGCTTCATGGTCCCTTTCTGAGTTTTACCCTCATTATAACTTGGGAAAAGTTGAGCTGCTTCAGTGGTCTCTTTCTTTACCTTCCACACTCCTCTTCCTTCAGCTGCCTCATTGTTATTTCCTGCTATGCAGGGCACTGAACTCCTTAGGAAATCAGATGCTGCTGGTGAAGGCTGGACCTGTTTGGAAATTGTAGCCACAAAAGCCAGACTTTCCAGTGTAATCAGGCCATTAAACTTCCTGTGGGAATTTTTAAGGCTGGCTTTATCTGCCCTGCAGAGAGAAGTGTGGGGAGAGGCTGTTGCACCATTGTTCCTCTTGCTGATGACGCAGACTGGAATTGCTTCTCCTTGAACGCTGCCTCCATTGGGGTGAAGCCTGGCTTTGTGTTGTCCTAATCCCTCAGTCCAGACCACAGTGACCACATGAAGTTAGAGCAGCCCTGAGGCTGTTCTCTTGTTCTAACATGTGCCACCAGCAAACTGCTCAAAGAGATCAAATCTTTGACTAGACTCTGACCCAGTGTCTCAGCTTCAACCCAAAATGTTGGTCTGGGAGCAGTCCAACTGAATTTGGACTTTACCAACATAAACAACTGCTCAGAAAATTCAAAGCCTTATTTCCTTGCTCCCATACCCTTTGTCCTGTCTTCTGTCATTTCACGTTTCAGCCCATGACTGTAGACTGTGCTGTAAAGAGTCAGTCTCTCTGGGAGTTACAAATGTTCATGCAGTCTCATCTTCATTTTTGAATCAGAGGGATGGATTTAAAGGGAAGAGGAAGTTTTCTCATGATGTAAGATCGTTTCAAGATTTTGATTTTCAGTATCTTCCTCCCAAACTGCAATGAGTTTTATTGTAATTTTGTGTTTCCTGGTAATTGACAAAAAAATCCAAACTGGTTGGCAGCAGGAGAAAAGGCACATAAGGTACCCAAACCTTCTAAAACAAGAACAGTTCTGGCCTGTTCCAAGATGCCTTCCTCTCCCAAAATGTTCAGCTGGGAGATTGCTGAAGCTGTTCTGTTCCCATAGCTGGATTAGACCTTGGTGAATCAGCACTCTGAGAAATCTCCTTGGGGAATTCCTGACAGGCTCTACCCCAGCATCACTTGCTGACTAAGCTGGGAGCTTCCTCAAGTAGTGCTGCTGTGTAAGACAATGGGTCAAAGCCTTGGTGGCACAATCCTGGAGCCCAGCTGTGGATCACAACTCTGAGGATGGGGAAAAGCCCTGTCCTAAATCCCTTCTGTCCTCCAGATTCCCCAGAATGTGAGGGAGCTCGCTGTAGGTGGTGGATCTGGGATGAAAGCACACTCATTTGAGCTCCTGACTGCACTGAGCCCTAGACTGCTGCTCTCCCAGGAATGCCAGTGAATGCTGGGCTGCCTGAGAGTGTAGGGCATGAGGCAGGAGTATGGGATCCAAAACATGTACCTGCAGCCTCCCAGACACTGGAAAGCCTCTAGACTAGCCACAAAGCTGCGGAGAGGACAGATGGAAAGACTGTCAGGAAGAAGGGTTTGTGTTGCTCAGGAGCTCACAAAAAGTTGTTGGAATAAACTGGAGAGCAGAATTCATGTCGGGAGGCATTAGACACAGGAATAGAGATTTGCTTTTGAGCTTTTAACTTGATTTGCCTCATGTGATGTGCCTGCCTTTTCTCTCTTTGGAGTTATCTCGTCCTGTTTGTGTCTATTTAGTGCTCTAATAAAACCCAGCCATGGGGCCAGAAGCCTTTGACTTCTGGCTTGGCTGCATCCAAGACCAGATGTGGCAATTTTACCTCCCAGTCTGATTCAGCCCAGCTCCAAACAGCTTGTAACTCGTAAAGAAATGGAGACAAATGCTTGTCAAAGTTGCTCTGCTTGGAGGAAGCAGAGCTGGACCAGTGTTTTGGCCATCAGGGCTCCAGCTCCCTGCCCAGCAGGAGGGTTTGCTGCCTGCAATGCTCAATAACGTGTGTTTGTGTGGATTGTGTTCTGCACATACTAATTTTGAGCTGTACATTTTCTTCCAGGAAGTATGTATTTGGCTTTATAACTTCCTAGGAATAGTTTGTGCATTGGAAAACCTCCTCCTGCCATATGGGAAAGAGCATTCTGTCTTGTACCCTGTAAAATATGTATGAAGGGGATTTTTTAAATTAAATTAATTTCTGATAACTGCAGAAGTTTGGAATTTTCAGGGGCTTTGATGCAGTGGGTGTAAATTTGTGACAATTTCTGAGATGTACCTGGCAAAAGAGTGGAGCTGAGTGGGTCTGTCCCTTGTTTGGCCCATGGTCCAAGTCACAGAAACCACCAGCATGGTTTGGTACCAGAGCAGCCAGTGCTGCTTTGGCGGTACAGGGTCCATAAATTCAACAACCAGTAGATACAACTTTTGAGTAGATGGCCCAGGTCATCCTCCCATGTCCAGTGGCTGCAGCTGTCCCTGTGCCCTTGCCTTTATCCTTTCACTTCTTCCTGGTTTCCCAGGCCAGTTGTGCTTGGTTGGGCAATGCATGACAAGGGAACGGCAAGATGATGAACCTGTTCTTAATGTTCAGCTCCCAGTAGCCCTCCCCACAAGGCTGACTTTGCCCTGCAGCCCGGGCACTCCTCACTCTGATTTTTGGATGTCTTTTTAGTGCAGCAGAGCTAAACTATCTGCATGGAACAAGTGCTAGAGGAGAAGCAGGACTAAAACAGAAATCACTTTTTTCCCAGCTTCCTAGCAGTAACGGCTCCTTGAATGGTGACTCTTACCTCCTCAGCAAACAGTTTACACTGGCATGCTCTGGTGTTTGCAAGGAATGAGACTTGATAGAGGTCCCACAGGTAAAGCAGGCTTAAGTAAAATACTGTCAGTGTCACAAAATCCCTGCCCTTTCTGAGCCTCTGTTGTTCCTGCAAAACTGTTTGGATTTTGGTTGTGCAGTATTCTGGTGTCCCTTGTGTGTATGAGGGTCAAAGCAAAGCAATGAAATGACATTTTGCATCTCAGAACTGGAATTACTTTTGCCTGCAGGATGCTTCTGGTGTAGATTTGCTAAAAGAATCCCAACCAACTCAATGACTTGCCCAAAATTCTTCCCAGGAAGGAGAGTTTAATCAGGAAGAGAGAAGACTGGGTAATACTTTTGTATAATTCATAAAAATTTATTTTGTCACAAACAAAATAAATTTGCTTTTACCTTCCTTACCTGAGCAAGTGGGAGGAAAGCATGGCCCAGCAGTAACAAAAGGGGCTAAGTCTGAGGAGAAATAAATCATCTCCCTGCAGCTGCCCTGTGCCAGCAGCTGGCCAGTACCACCTCCACAAATCACTGGCGTCCATCTGGTGCAGGAGCAGCTCAGTGTCAGCCCAGCCCAACATTTCTCCAGGTGCCAGGTACTTTTGGGTGGCATCACATATTGAATATTTCCCAGAAAGAGAGAGAGTCTCTGTGTAAACATGCTGAATAAACACAGTCATTCTCTCCATCCAGCCCTATCCTGTCAAGCATAAGGTGCAGATGCAGGAGCCAAGAGCTCTTCCAAATTAATTCTTTCCCCTCTTGCTGCCTCTCTGTTCTCCCTGTGGATTGCGAGCAAACCAAGGCCAATAGCCTTGGCCAGGGCCAAGCAGGATCAGACTGGCCCAGTGCTGCCTGCTCTGCTTCCAGCATCCCCATGCTGTGGAGCTCTGCCTCTTCATGGACTTGCTGGAATTGGGAAAAGGGTTGCTGTTACCTTTGCTGAGGCAGAAACATGATCCAGAACAACTTGTTGGGTCATAGGGGAAGAAGGATGTGAAGTAACCAGCTCTTGCTCATATTGCTGATCTGTAAATCTTGTGAAAAAAAGTACATAGGGAAGAACTGGGACCGAATAACTCTTGTGCCCCTCTTTAAGGTGGCTACCAAAGGCTCAGGTAGTAGTAGAAGTGTGGAGTGGTAGAAGAGCACCAGCATGTGATAAATCAGGTGTACAAGAGGGTCAGTCACTTGCTGGTAGAAACACAGCTTTTGAAAATGGAGTTCTGACCATCCTTTGTTTTAGAAAAGCTTGGTGCTTTTTTATGTAAATCCAACCTGCAGTTTGGATTTGGGACATTGTTCTGTGCTGCTTAAAAACTTACACTGCTAGAAGCATTCAAGAAACTGAAACTAAAGCTATAGGTAAATGTTTGCCACATATTTTTTAGTTGAAAATTGCTTAAGCAGCTCTTGCTTCAGTAGAAAACCCACAAAGTTGTTTGATAGTTTCTGCTGTATATAAATTATAGGAAGGCCTTGATTCTTTCTGTCTTGATTGCTCTGGAGTTTCCTGAGGACTTGTGTAGAACATGGGCAAAATTATTTCTGCAGGGATTATGTGAGCAGGAAAAATCTCAAGCTCTAAAGTGGGATGAAGGATTGATATCCTTTTTGGGCCCTTTCACAGTTTGGACCCAGATTTTGAGAATTGGACCGCTCTTCAAGGAGGCCCTGGAAACTTGAAAAAGCCCTAAGATTAATTTTTCAAGTCAAGAAGAATTGTGATTGTTCTGCAAGAGCACAGTATACCCATGCCTTCCTAGATGAAGCAGTTGTTTGCTCAGTAACATGAACCATCCACTTGAAGCACAGAGTGGTGATGATGTAACCTGTGCACTCAGTTCTGCACCTGGTTTTCGGGGTGCTTGAGCCACATCTTTGGGATTTTGCTGAAGGAAACAGAAGCGACTTTGGTTTTGTCCAGATTCTCCAGCTCCCATCTGCTGCCCTGGCTCCCACCACACTGGGTTCCTGCAGTGCTGGCTTCTGTTCTCTTTCCAGGTTGAAAGAAAACTGTGTGCTTGTACCCCTGTTGGAGCTGAGGCCACCGTGGTGGTACTGTAAGGAAGGGCTCTGTGCCATGGCCCTTTTCAACTCTCTGGCTGGAGTGCTGTGAGGAGTCCAGCATTTTGTGTGTGAGTGAAATCCCTCTGGCATTCTGTGTTAGAGCTGGATTTACTGGAAACAGGTCCTTGATGAAAACCTTCCTTGCACAACATTTTTCCCACCTGCAGGCAGTGGTGACTGGCACAGTCCAAAAGCCGTCGACAGCTAGCTCTTTTGTAGATGTCTGTCAAAGAGGCTCCAGATCTGGAGAACAAGGCTTACAAGGCCGCTTTAACTGGGGACAGTGCTGTGGGTCTGTGTATCAATGAGAAGGTGATGACCCTGTGAGATCCCAGTCCTGCTCACTTGTAATATCTCCTCAGGGCTGAGTTTGTAAGAGGATTTTTGGAAGCAGCTTGTATTACAGAGTGACAGGTGTAGGGAGCTGAATTTGCAGCCCCAGATCCTGATAGCTTCTGGGAGGGAATGTTTAGTTTCTATTGAAATGTGAAGGTGTTCCTTCAGTACTGCTCTGGTTTTTAAAATGGTTTGGGCTGGGGAGAGACAGTGTGTGTAGAGAAGAGAATATGGCATTTCTGCCTTTTGATTTTAATAGTCCTGCATAATTTTGGGGAAGTCTGTGGCTGTTGTTTGGTGTTATTCCTGCTTCCCATGACAGCCAACACTGGCAGCGCAGGTGTATGTCTGCATTCCTGTTGACTCAGCCCCCGGTTAGTTCCTGGTGAAGGCTTCAGTCTCTTCTCCTTTAATTGATGTGGTTTGCTGCGCTCTGATGGAGATTGTTTATGGACTAGACTGTGACTTTGGCCCCAGCATGTTACTCATGTCTACACAGATGAGCACAGGCAAACCTGAGCTTGTCTGCCTATGCAAAGATGAAGTTGACTGTGAGCCAGACACCTCTTAGCATGGAGTCAGCACAGAAGCAACTGCATGCCAGGCTCTGTATAACTGCTCACAGCCCGTGGAAGTACCTTCTGTAGCTGCAATGAAGCCCTTGCTGGGCAGCTTCCCTGTTTTACAGTCATTTGTCAGTAAATCCCATCCAAGTGTAAGCAGGTGTTTGGGATTTGCAGGTTTCTGGGAGAGACTTCTCCTTACTCCTCTGCCTGGTGACTGTTTTTTGGGTGATGAAAGAGAGATACAAAATTCAGATAAAACATTGAGATAGGGAGGTATGTAATGACCCCTGTGGATGTGCATATCCAGGCCTGGTGTCAGAATTTGATTGACTTGATCTTCTGAGCTGGGGTGACTTAGCAAGGTCTGACAGGACAGCAGGGGCTGCCTGCTGAAGGGGGCAGCTGATGGCAAAAGGGAAGGAGCAGCCCTTGGGCTGGCAAGGAGATCCCCTGAGGAGCATCATACCTCAGAAAATGCCAGTTGTCTGAGACAGAACAATTTTGTGGGAAAATGTTGGTTTTGATGAATTTCAGTTGCTGAAAAATATTGGACAAATATGTTTTGAAAACTGTTTGACCTTTTCTAAATGGCAAAGTTTCAATGTTTTTAGGTCCAAATGCTGCTTCATTTTGATAGCTAGCATTAATTGAAGGTTAAAAAAATGTTGGAACTGAAATGGAATTCCTGAAAATGAATAGAAACAAAATGTTCTCTTCCTCTTTTCCTCCCCCAGCGTTCTTATTTCTGGAGAAATTGTGAGATTTTTTTGACTTTTTAGTTTCTCTGAGCGGAGATATTTAAAACCTCACAAATTGTTGTGGGAGGGCATCCCATCCGGCTCACTATCCACCTGCTCCAATGCAGTTGCTGGTTTTTAAGTGGATTTTGTTTTATTTTGTGATGGAGCTGCAAGCATTTTTCAGACATTCCAAAGGGAGAGTCTCCAGATCTGCAGAGGGACTGAGGTGCAGCCTGTCCCTGCAGCTCTCATCTGCCCAGCACCCTCTGTTGGCTTCCTGGCAAGTCTTGCATCTCCCCATCTGAAAGAAAAGAGTGTGAGCAGTGTGCTGTGATTTCTGCTGTGGCTAAGTGACAAACACACTGTGTTTGCTAAACTAACACCCTGGGAAAGCATGGAATGATCACTGTAAATGCACCAAGGCTAAAAGGAGCCAGTTGTGTGCACAAATGGGGCTCATGTCAAAATGTAAGGAATATAAGGTAAATAGGGCTGTGTAACAGGAGATGCCTTACAAGCCTCACCAAGAAAACGCTGCTCACAGGTCCAGAGCCACAGACAGCACCAACGTCATCTGACTGAAGTGGCTGGAGCAAAAGCCTGTGCACTGTGACATTTGCATTTACCAGACATCTTCCAGTCAGGTGAAGGAACTGGGGTGGAGAGAGCAGGAGGGGCTGTGAGTTTCCTCCTTTCTAACTCTGCATTGGAGTGAAAACGCACCTTTCCACCTCCTTTCTTAAATGGAAAGGATTAATATAAGATCTGTTATGTGGGGTGTGATGGGAAACAGGCTGTGCTGTCTCCCCCAGCATCCCAAGTCTGTTGCCATGTCTCTGGCTGATGTGAAGAGCATTCATTACTCCTCTTTTAGCTCTGCTGTTTTTGCCTTGTCCACCAGGTGATGAGTCACATCATCGTGGTGAGTGGTGATTTCTGACTTCCATATGATGCTGTACTGGCTCCTTGTTTGGAGGGCATTGTTTCTTCTTTTGAGGGGATGTCTGACAGTTTTATTGCATCTCTTCGAGTCTCCTCAGTAGGAACAAGAGTCTGCAGTTCAGCCATCTTCATACTATGTAGTTGCCAGTTTGGTTTTTGACCTTGCACAAAGTTGGCAGAGTTCAGTTTTGCCTTTGAGTGATGGTTGTGAAGTGTAAAGCCAGAAGCTTCAGGGAAATTGCTAAAAATTAGTGTGTAGTAATGGTAAAATTATCCCCTTGATACCAAGGGTGCTCCTAAAGCCCCCCCAAGAAGGTAAGGTGGGTAAGATGCAGTCTGCAAGCAGACTGGGGGCTGATGTATGGTGAGGTGTAATGTTCCTATAAATAACAATTACTGATTTAAGGTTGCTGGCAATATTGGTTTCATATTGGTCACTGATCTTTTTCTGGAACATGGAGCATTTTGAAAATCCCTGTCAGGCTTATTATTTGCCTCAAAAAAGGGCTCCTCTAGGACAGCTAGTAATTGGACCTGAATCCTTTCTCTCTTCTCTAATAGCAAAGCCCTTTCTTCCTCATTTCCCTGTTGGTGTTGGCAGAAATGCCAAATATGAATAACTTGCAATGAAGCAAACAATTTTTAGCAGAACATTTTAAAACAAAGCAATGGCAAACAGCAACAACAAACCCGAGGCAAATCTGAAGGATTTATAAGATGCTTTTCCTCATTCAGTGGATGCTGTTATGCTGGGAGAATGAATGGATACAAGTAAAGAGGACCTGACGTGAAAAAATCAAAATATATAATTTCTAGGAGAGGTGCAGACCTGAATTCTCCCTATTACATGTATTGACTGTATTCAGTGCAATAATTCTGAAGTACTTTCTTTGAATTCACTTTATGCTTCTGACAGATCACTCTGGTAAACTACTATTGTAAAAATACTACTTGTATCTTAATGTGTCTCTCAGAAACAGGTCTGCTTTCAAAAATACACCTTGCAGGTATTTTTATTTTGGGTACCCATGTAACTTGTGCCTTGGCAGCCACTCTGTTTGAATACTCCTCTGGCTGAACATTTGCTCCTTTGAGCAGAATATAGGCAATGCTGTGTTCCACTGGTGCATTTTTTGTGCTTCAAAATCACCTTGAGCTGAGTGGGTGAAACTGTCTCTTATACAAGTAGCTTGTGTTCCTCTGAGCAGTTCCCTTGCTGAATAGGATGTAAGGCTTGTACCAAGAATGTATAACCCTTTTCCCTCCCTGCTGGTTTTCCCTAATAGTTAATGTTGCTTTCATTTCTGCTTTTTCTCCAAAATACATAAAATGGACTTTTAAAAATTAGTGTTGTAAGCACTTACCACAAGAACTTGGGGCTGGGCTGCATCTCAACAGAATAATGGAATTCCCTTTTTCTTCACTGTGCTATTCTCCCTTTCAGCCTTTCAGCCCTGTGTTCAGGCCCTACATATTTGAAAAAAAAAAAAAAAAAAAAAAAAGAAGAAAAATTAGCCTGATTTTTCAAAAAACCTGGACACCTGGATTGCACTGTCTTTTTCTGCTGTGGATACTGGCTTGAAGAACTAGAATCTATTCTTTCTTGATTATTATGAAGCTTACTGTTACCATGAGAAAGGGATAGAAACTTAGATTCTGAGAAATTCAAAGTCTTTGGCTTAGAAGGAGCCCTTCAAATAATTTCAAAACATCTTATGGGATTTTACAAAAGTGGCATTTTTGCTTTCATTTTGGATTCAAAGAAATCCTCGTACTTAAAGTTTAAAAACTCACTCGCCAATCTATTCTTGTACCAGCTTGTCAGGTTCCATCAAAACTACTTTGTCACTTCCATGTTAGTTTTAAGCTGCTGTATTAACTGGTCAGCAAATCTGGTCAAGGGTCTCAACTGAGTACAAGACCAAAAGCCAGGATTTTTTCCAGACTTGGATATTTCTCAGTTTTTTTGAGACCACTGCAGAATTTGAGCTGTAATTTGAAAGGCTGAGGCTTGCATGGGTGTAAAATAAGTTGGGCAATCATAGATCCATAACGTAACCTGATTCTTTGCATTTTCATGTTCCCTAAATGTGTTTAGAGACAAGAAAAATAGTATTTTTTCCATGAACACATGGCTCTTGGAGCTATTTCTTGGCTTTTCTATCATCAATGCTCTCTTTATTATTTTCTGCAGATGTAACTCTGCATATGAGATTTCCATAGACAAATAATATCCTCTCTTTTCTGGGACTTTGGAAAGCAACAAGGAAAGCCAAACCAATTCTGTCCCCCCGTTGAGGTTTGCTTTGAAGAATGATTGCTTTGTGGTTTCTTCAGGGCATAGCTTCAAGTTTGGAAGCAAATGCAAAGTGAGCAGATTCTGGCCAGCAATTCCACCTGCCAGCAGGGTGCATTTTTAGGTTTTACTGCCCGTGTGCCCAGAACTCTCTCTGCAAGATACTAACAAAGCAGTTAATGGAAAAGGCTTGTAGATAACCCCACAGAGAATTGTGAGTCTCCTTTTCATGTAAAACTCAGCGTTCAGAGTAACCTGATGCAGCTGGCTTTCTAGGGTGACTCCGTATAAATCCCACAGCACCTGGATTTTGGGCAGTTATCCTTCTCTGCCTGTTGTAAAATGCATCAGAAGTGTGACCTGTCTAATAATGTTAATTACCACGAGCTTAGTCCTGGCACTGCTGCAGGCAGTGCTTGCCAGGGGTATGGCAGCTGTATCTGGTAGAGCAACAGTTCCCTTTTAATGAGGGGAGCTTGCTGGTTTGGTTGCTTTAAGCAGCTTTCTTGAAATTCCTCTTTCTTCAAAATGCAGGAAGAGGAGAAAGGCACCTCCTGTAGCTGTGCTTGGAGATCACAGAATCAGAGAATGGTTTGGGTTGAAAGGGAGCTTAAAGACCATCTTGTTCCAACCCCCTGCCATGGGCAGGGACACTTTCCATTAGACCAGGTTGTTCAGTGCCTCATCCAACCAGGCCTTGAACACTTCCAGGGATGGGGCAGCCACAGCTTCTCTGTTTAAATCCTCTGAATGGGGAGCCACCCTGAGTCTGTTGGCAGCTCTGGCTCAGGTAGGAAAGTAGAGGTCACAGGCCACATGGTCCCATGAGGCATCAGAAGTCACTTCTTTTAATTCACCTAATGCTTCTAAGAGATTGCTGCCTACAAAGGAAAGAAAGTCTGCAGATACTGATGAGAACAGAGCCTGAAGTTGCTGAAGTGTGATGCAACTGGATGTCAGGGCTGGGGACTGAGTTGGGAATGCACCACACCTGCATAATGCTTTGCCAGAGCCCAAAAGTTGTGCCTCTGTTGGGTCTGCCAGCAGTGCTGGGCCTTCTGTGACACCTCTCTGTGTGCCTGAGGAAGAAGTGCTCCCTGGTGAGAGGGTGATTAGGAAGGGTGACCTGGGCATATGTCATAGCTGCCTCCTTTGTAATCTGCCTGTGCTGATGCAAATTTAAGGTCAAAACTTGTCACCTAGGATTTTGCTTGTGTGTGTCTTTTCTATCCTGGGCTGCAAAGGATTCAGCAACAGAAAATGGTGTGTTTCCCGTGGAAAAACTGCAAGATAAAGGTGGTTGTTTATTTTCCCATCTCTTACTGTATTGACTCTTTGCTATCCTGTCCCCATTCCAGGCCAAATTACAATTTCAAAAACTCCTTAGTCGTGGTGTCAATAAAGACAAATAGATAAATTATTTTAAAATCTTAGTGCTTTTAAAAGGGAGCATGTTATCATTGTAGAAGGTTATCCAAGGCATGGGTTAAGATGCTGAAGATGTGGCAGCAATAATTGTGCAATGGGAAGCAAAGGAAGTTCTCTCCCAGATGAATTAAAGGGTGACTAAGAGCAGTCTACCTGTCCAAGTCCTCCCCAGGGCTCTGGTGGGATCTGATACATCTCCCTCCTTCCTGCCTGAATTTGCAGCATGACTCTTGTGTTATTGTCTCACAGGCCTCTGCCTGAAGCTGGCCCTGCCCTTGGGCCACCTCTGCCTTCTCTCTGAGCTGTGCTTGTTGGGTTTCCATGTCCTGGATGAAACCATGGCTGAGACTGGCACAGTGGTGCTTTCTGAATGGTGTCCAAAGCCTGTAATGAAGCTGCTGTGCTTCAGTGCAGCCTCTGTATCTGGGGATTGTGGTGATGGTGGAAAACAGATATGGGAGGAAAAAACCAAGGGTGGGACTCACAAAAGGGTAATGTGCTGGTGCAACAGGTAGCCCGGGGAGGGGGAGTGGCAGGAAGGGGTTTGCAGATGCAGCTCTTCTGTGCTCTTATCTACCCCTCTGGCAGCAGCCTCAGCCGAGACTCAGCTCGGCTATTTGGGAACGGGCCCAAAGCTTTAATGAAGGCAGGCGGGGAGGCGCAGCGCGTTCCTGGCTCTCAGGGGGCCCTTTGTCTCTCAAGGCTATCGGCTTTCTCTGAGGAGACACATCATCACCCAGCTCTGAGCTGGATAAGAGCTTTTGAAGTTTTCTGTTTGATATGCGTCACTGCCTCCGTCACACAGCACAAGACCTTCTCTGGGTTTATCCTATCCCTGCTGCAGTTTCACCCACCTGGTATCGCAACCAGAGATAACACAAGAGCTGAACCTCACGTGTCTTGAAATAACTGGAGTTTGGGGAATGTGGTTTCCTAGAGAGAGCAATTAGCACCTTCAAAAGGTCTTAGCAGGAGTGAGGATGATGAGCCTCTCCTTCCATGCCCAGTCTGGGCTTTATTTCATGTAACCGGCTCGCTGATGGTCGCAGCCCCTCTGCCCAGGTCTGTTGGGCTGTGCTTTCTGGGGCTGTCCTGGCTTCAGCTTTTCGCCTGTGTGTTTGGCTGTCCCAGGCATGCATGGGCAGGACTCTGCACCTCTGAATTCAAGCACTGCTCCGAGGTCAGGGCATCATCCTGCGGGTATCTGGAGGCCATGCAGCCCCCACGATGACAATAGTTCCGACTGTAGTAAGGTACCTGTTGTTTAAGCTCAGGCTTTGGTCACTAATGCCTAGTAAAGACAGACAAACAAACCAATCTCGGCTTTCAGCGTCATTGTTAAATATTTAGGGAAAGGGATTCCTGGTTTCTTTACCAATGGCAGGAGGCTGCTCAGAACGTGTTCACTGATGAGCAGGTAGCTGATAGTTTCTCCTTTCTTTCTCCCAAAGGCACAAGGCTCCTGCTAATGGAGCAGTAAGAGCAGGGCAGTACCTGAATGTGCTGGGTGGGATGACCTAACTTGGTGACTCGTGAGCCAGGATGTATGAGCAGCTGGTGTCCTGGTGACACCAGGGTGCTTGCAGAGTTAATGTTTGACTGACCTGTGTGTCAGGTGACCTCTTCCAGTTTAGAAGTCAAGTCATGCATGGAGTCAACCAAAGGAAGAAGTCATATGGAGGGGTGGGGTGAGGTACTTAGCCAACAGGCAAAGCAAACAAATGATGAATGAGAGTTAAAACACTTCAGGTTATAACCAGAAGGGAGGCTCTGCTGAGAAGCTGTCTCCAGTCTCTGATTTTCTTGCCATTTCTAAGTGAGGGAACTGTGAGCAGAATGAACTGTGCAAGATCGATAATAAAACACACTCACCTTGGAGCTTGTTATATCTGCTGTGCAAGCAAACAGTATTTCACATGATTGCTGAGAAGAAAAAGCTAATCAAAGAGCTGCTATTTAATTGGCCTAGGTTCATCTTTATCTAATAGTCAACAGCAGACAAGTGAGTCTGAAAAGAAAAGCTCTGGAGGGATGAAGTGACTTGACCAAGATTGAAATAAACCCAGTTTGAAATCAGCTCTTGTAATTCCCAGCAGAAGGAGCCTGCCCAGCTGACCGAAAAAAATCTCTTGCTTGTGTTGCTGGCAGAGATCCTGAGCTCAGAGCAGAATACAAATGCCTCATTTTAAAGAAATTACTTCTGTAAAGCTTGTCCTGATGCTTATACCCAAATGGGCAGTGGTGGCTTGGAGGGGAGTGCAGCGAACCAAACTGAGGGGATATGCAGGTGTGCAAAGAACCTGGACAGTCAAATTCCAGTGAGAGGACAGCACTGAGCCGCTGGGATGCACTCAGCAGTGTTTTTGTTCATTGTGAGAGTGGGAGTGAACCTGTCCTGGGAGAGAATTTGCAGCACATTCAAGGGGGTTGAGAGCAGCCTTCTGTGTGTGTTGGTGCCTCTGCTCAACACCACATTTCTGTGGATTTCTCCCCAGACTTTCCTCTCTTGGGAAATTCAGCCTCTGAAAGATGCATTCTGTGCATACCATGGTTCTAGGATCAAGCCTTGTAGATGCTTAAAGGGCAACAGTGTTGTCATTCCCGAGCAACACCTGAGCTTGGTAGGATAGAGGCAAGGTGAAATCCTATGGATGGTGCTTTAATGGCAACTGTGTGTGTGTGTGAATGAAGTAGGGAATGTAACTCATCCCTGTCACCTCTTTTTATGGGATGGTACTGGCCAGATAAGCTGGTGTCAGGAATGCTACTGGCATTTTCCCCTGTTCCTTAGAAGCTGTTCCTGTTCAAAACTAGAGAAGCTCACAAGACAAAGCTTGGGAAGAAATCAGGCTTCAGCAGCTGAACAGAAACACAATTCAGTGCCATGTCTTGGGGTCTTCTGGCTTGCTTAGAAAGAAAAGAGATGTTTCTGGGGACATCAAAATATTGAACAGCCTACACCTGAGTCTTTACTTTTGTTCTCTCTTGTGGCTTTGCAGTTGATATCCACGTCTCCTGAAGTCTGGCATGGGGTAAATCGCACTGATCTCTACTGTCTATTGCTCAGATGAACATGCCCATGCAGCTGACAGGGCAGCCAGAGCAGCCTGTGTTAGCAATGGTGTTCTTTGGGCTGAGGGGAGATTGGCTCCTTGTCCATGTCCTTCAAGGACATCTGTGGTTGACTGACACAGGACGTAGCTCCAGGGATACCCACTTGTCACCTGAAATCCTCCTGCACATGATAGTGGTACCTTCAGAGCAGACATTGCTTTCCTGAGGAGGAAGGAATCAGGTCAGGCTCTTTCTGGGGTAGCATTTACTGTACGCTCCTCGGGCTGACAGCTTAGCTCCTCTGACAAACTTCTGCCTGAGATTTAAGAGACAAAAATACTGTGTTTGTTACAAGTGATTGCCCCTGTCCTCTTCAGTCCATATAATTTTCCAGTCTGACATGGCCAAGTTATCGAATCAGTGCTTCTTAGAGGCTGGATTCATTTTATTTGTGACCAGGCAGTCCCAGGGACACAAGCTGCCAAGAATCTGTCAATAATCAACCAGAGGATATCTTATCTTTTTTTTCCTTGGCTAAACACATTGTAAGGGCTAACACACCATGAATAATAGATAGTCATAAAAAAAACACATCCCCTGTAAATCTGTCCCAGCTGTTACTAGGCCGAATTTATGACAGCAATATTTAATCAACTGTTTCAAGAAGAGGGTTACAAAAACACTGGGCTAAAAGCTGTGGATCTAGCAAGAGTTCTCTTCTCTCTGGCCTGTATGAGCCCTGGAAATGGAGAAATGTGGGACGTGATGTGGATAGATTTAGGGGCTTTGTTTTTGTTTTAATCCACAGCCGTGCTGCTGTGCTGTCTAACCTGAGACAACCCACAGGAAATAGATTTTCAGTCTCTGTGTTTTGTGCAGTGTCTATCAGGTAAAAGCAATGCTTGAGAAGTCTGGTTCTGCTCTCACTAACCTCTGTCTCTTGCTTTTCAGGTGTTTGTTTTTCTCTGTATTATGAGATGTAGATAACTCATTTGCTGTGGTGGTTGAGATGTTAACTGCTGTACCTCTTTCTGGGTATCCATCCCTGCATTAAGGAAACCTGAATTCCCATTAATTTCCATTTGAATTTGGACTTGGGGTCAGCTTTCTTGTCATCTTTGTGGTGTCAGACCTCATCCTGTTGGCTGCTGGAGCTCTAGATTTTTAACCTTTTCACTGTTCTTCAGGCTTTTCATATGCTGCCTGATTGAGCAGTCTGGCAAATCATCGGTCAGTACTTTTCTACCCTAAGAATACCCTTTGAAAAAAACAATAGTTTGAATAAATGGATAGAAATTTTCATTTCCATTCTGGTGTTTGAGACTTCAGGATTCATTTTTTAAGTGACCCTCTGTGCAGCAGTGATGGCTTTTACTTTTACATAGCAACATGGCTCCATTAGCTACAGCTCCAAGAAAAAGTTAGTACTCCTGGTGGAAGACTGAGAATCAGAAAGTGTCTCATTCAAAAAAGGTTTGCATGGAAAAGGGATTGTGTCGTGTCAGTGTGTTGAGATTTAGGCTGATGAATGTTTCTTCACATTGCTAAGGAGCTCAGAGCAAGTGTCTGAAATGCCTCTTCAGAGCCTCAAGCTTAGTGGAATCCAGCATTATGGGAAGTCATGAAGGTGATTTCTGCATCCAGGCAACTCTGGATACAAATAGCATGCAGGTTCAGATAAGGGTAATCAAATTGGATGCCTCAGGCTGTAAGATGATATCTGCAGGGGCTGGGAAAGCTCTGCTTCCCAGTGCTCCCCACTGGTGCTGGCCAGTGGCCACACTTCTCCGTCAACTGGCCTGTCAAACTACTAGGGAAGCAAAGTTCCATTCACTGTTAATAACAGTAATGAAATCCATTGCTCAGCTGTTTGCTTTTGCTTTCTTAAAAGCATTGTGCTTGGAAGTGGTCTAGAGCACAGGTTATAGAATGCAATATCTTCTTCTGAACTTTCTACTCTTAGCCCTTTGGTGTTTTTAAAGTCTTTTGGGGTGGGTTAGACATCCCAAAAGTGCGGTTTCTATGGGCACAAAAGCCTTTTCGATCTTTGACTCAGGCTTGTGATTTTATGGGAGAGGATCTTTCCTGGCCTGTGTGGTATTTGACTAACAATGAAGATAAATTAATACCATGCCCTGGAGAAATGGCTGCTGAAATGAACTGTCAGGCCAGTGTAAGACTTCCTGTCATCTGAGGGGATCTGGGCAGAGTCTGCAGCCACCAACAAGCAGATTTATACTCAGGGCTGGTGCAGCTGCAGTAAATCTACTGTCAGCTGTATCATGCCAAAGGCAAAGCTTTTCAGGCACGTCATAAGGCTGGCTTTCAGAGTGGTACAGCAGCCACCTCTGGTCCCAGGCAAACATTAGGAGCTGGAGAAACACTCAGAAATTAAAAAGAAATTGGTGGTGGCAAGTGGCAACAAAATATTTTATTGGTCTGGGGTGCGAGAGGGAGGGGGGTTTGTTACCAGATTTACTGCTGCTTTGCTTGATGCTCTTGCTTGTTTCTTGTTTTGTTAGTGGTTCAGGTTTTTTCCTCTCCAAAGGTGTTATGTAGTGTATATCTTTTCTGAATATTGCACTTAGTCTTTTGAACAGAAGTGAAGGATTGGATATTGATTCTGTTTCGAAATGTAGGTAAAAATTGGTCATTCCTCCTGTTTCCATCTCTAACAGTTTGCTTACGACATCGTTAGCTAGGATAGGTTGCAGTGCTGTAGACCTCTGCACCTTGGACTTCCAGGTGTATTTTGCTCATCCCACTAACAGCATGGGCTGTTAACAGCAATTTTATTTCAAGGGAAGGGAAAAGAGCACGTCTCCCTTCACACAGGAAAGCTACAAGTGGCATGAGATTTGAGCCTCTTGGCTTCATGACTTTTTTTTTTTATTGCTGGATTCATGATTCACTGGTTCTGATCAAACCAATTCCCAGCAATAAACAGCAGGAAGGAGAAAAAAAGTGTGTCATGTTGATAATACGATGAGTGAAGGGACCAATGACCCTTAGAGAAGGGTGAGCCAGTCTTGTTGCAAAAGATATGGCTCATCCTGTTCATGCCTGGCGTGGCACTGCCAGGAACTTGGGGCAGAGAGAGATAAGCTAAAATTTAGAAGGAGGAGAGAAGGGCAAGTGATCACAGGCTTCAGTTCAGGAAAGCACAAACACCCTTCCTGCCACTGCACCACAGGCCACCTGAATTGTGGGCAGTGGGGCTGAGCCTGTGCGCTCATCATGGCCTGGGCTCTTGGGCTTTCATCAGTGGCCTGGGCTACCAAAAAATCCACAACATGGTCTCTGGCTCCCTGGTATAAAAGGAGATTAATGAGGGTGGGTGTGATGACAAGGCTATTTCTGTGCATCCTCAGCATATTTCTGTGAATCTTCAGCTGTCCTTTACAAGAGAAAATGTCAGTGCACTCAAGTACAAGATATTTTGGTTTGTAGCCTGTGAGGTCCTGTCGGTTCCTCAGTGCCTCTACCTTGCAATTTTGGGGCCTGGCCTGTGCAGCAGCAGCACAGCTGCCACACACTCCTTTGCCTAATGAGCCTCAGCCATCAGAAAGCAGCCAGTGAAGGAAAATGTGAAGCTGAACTTTGACTTCATGGACTCAGCAGAACTGGACTGAGCTGTAGATGTGAAAGATCAGCTAAACAAGCTTGCTAGTGTAGTAGAGCTATATGGTTTTGCGTTGTTGGGTGGGTGCTCTTGTTGTGATTAGAGGCTTTATCTCCAATTGCATTGGTTTTGCCCTCTGTTCTTCCTTCGGGTGCCTATTTCATCTCCCTGCTGCAAGATGTCCTCAGCTGGAAAGATGAAATTGCCAGTCTGGATGGTGCTTTCATGTCACCATGGCTCATGTGAGCTATCTTGGTTTCTGCAGGTAGAGCCTTTTCCAGCAGTTCACAGGTCCAGGGCAGCTCTTGGAGCTGGGCTCCGCTCCCTCTTGCACTCAGGGTTCCACGTAGTCACTTGCTTTTCTTGTCCCTCTGCATGACACGCTATCATGAGACATCTTATCAACATTAGCACTGCCTTGAAGAGAGCTAATTTATGTGATAAGGCCTTATTGCTTGTTTCTCAATCTGTACCAGCACTGTCTGCTCAAAAATAAGATTATGGTGATCAAACATCTGCAGGACAGTCACCTTGAATAGTGTTGTGCTCCTGAAAATGGTGTACGTGACATAAATCTTTATCAGGGTGTCATTTAACAGGGAAAGAAGCTATTGTACTTCTACCAGCTTATAGTGAGTGCTTAACATTTTTATTATGTGGAGTTTATTATTTTAATGGATCACCATGATTATGCAGCTGCACTGTTCAGCAATAAAGAGAGGGATGTTGCCTGGCTGAGTCCGCTGGCCCTGGGTGAGGTCTCAGTGGTGGCTGCAACCACCAGCAGTGATAAAGCAGCCACTGCTGTGGCCTCCTGCTGTACAAGGGGCTGAGCTTGATGGGAGAAGCTGGCAGGTTGTCCTGGCAATAGTGAGTCTCAGAACCTTAATCGTGGCTGGTTTGTTTTTATGAACAAGCCAAATCTCTCTAGCTCCTCTTTGAAAACAATTGGTTTAATTAGGCAGTCTATTTATGGTAGATGTGTATCTAAAGTGAAGGGCATTTCTTCATCACCTTTCACTTTGCTAATGATAAGCACAGCTACAATAAATTGCCTGCCTTGGAAGAAGTATCTCCATAGATTTTTTGGTTAGATATGGACGATGCCCTAAAACTTGGCTTAACTTGACCTTATGTTGTTAATTTTTCCCACCTGCAAAACAGACACCAAAAAAAAAGGGGGGGAAAGGTATCAAGTTAATTTCTCAGTTGCTATGAACGGGTATATACCTTAAACAGACAATACATTTAATGCCTGGTTGATAGTAGCAAGAGATTTATTTGTGGGCATATTAACCTGGCACAGACACGTTGTTTGGGTCCTGGCTTGGGACAGAGGCCACAGAACATAAACCAAGAGTATTGGTGATACTTCCTTCTGGGATGTGCTCTCCAGTGGAGATATGTCCTGTGCTTAATAGCTCCCGATAGGCTCTCCCGTGAATTTGTCAAATTGTTTTTGAAATCCTTGGTAAGCCCTTCATATCCTTGTCATCTGCTGGCAATTAGCAGTTTTAGAGACTGTGGTTGAAGCAGTCTGCAATACTTCATTGTCCTGGTGCTGGGTCCTACTCTGAGAGCTTTAATCAGCCTTGGTTTCTAGCAAAGCCTGTGTTCTCAAATATCCTCATTAGTAGATCTCTCTTCTCCTTTTGTGTTAGAAAAAGGTGAAGTGTGCAATGTCAGCCAGGAGTGTTGTGTTTGGGAGCAAGGATATGAGTTAGCAACACAGGAATGGTCAGATAAGGTTTTTCCATGTGCAAGTATTGCAGGGGTTTTGTAAGTCACCACTGTAGTTGACCAGGTCTGTTGACTTAAATATACAACTTCTCTTACACAAAATAAATTTCAAATGCCTCCTTATCTCATCAGTGACTGAAAGAGAGATCTCTGAAAGAGAAGGCACTGAACAAGATGTGGGGTGTAAGTAATGCCATTCCCACAACCACATAATGAAGGATGTAACAACGTGGCTTCTTTTCTCTGGCTTCCCAGAAAAACTGTTAAGACCCCATTTTGTGCTGGCTTTGGATTTTTCTTTCCTTGTCCTTCTTAAGGCATTACCCTGGGAACTTGCTTCTTGTGAAAGCTCAGCAGAGATCGTGACCAGAGCTGAGCCACCCTGGGCCATGCAGTCAGGCCATAGGGCACCTTCAGCCTGAAACAGCAGGGAAATGTGTTGGGTTTTTACTGCCTGGGAGCTTTTGCCTTTGGCTCCATGACTGCAGTCACACAGTTCAGTTTGATGCCTGGGGTGGGGTCTGCAAGCAGGTTGTTTCCCCTTCCAAGAAAAAGAGATGAAATTATCTGTACCAGGCAGGATGCTGAGGGAACCATTGTATCTGTGTACAGCTGGTCTAGATTGTAATATGGTGGTCTGTTGTTACCAGTAATTTCTAAATGACAAAAACTACAGATTGTTGTAAAGTCCCAGTTCAGAAATACACATAAAAATTACCAAAGTGTTTAAATTGTTTAGACTCCCAAGTTTGTTTTCAAAATCCGCTCAGGGTTTCTGTGTGTCTGATCACAATTTGCCATTAGAGATCTAAATGCCTCGGGAAAACATTTACTTGCTACACCCTGCTACTTCTGGGAAATCACACCCCAAACCTCCAGCTGGGTCGCATTGGAGTCAGTCCCATGAAGGGAGCCAGAAGGAAAAAGGGATCCTTGAGCTTGGTCAGTCTGCTCAAGGCACCTCTTATTTCCTGAGCAGTGAATAGGTACCTAAGCAGTGGCCCTTTAAAGTAACCCAGAAAGTCATGACACTTGCCTACGCAGTACTCACAGGGACAAAAGAACATTTCATAATTGTTTGTCCAGATAAACAAGTGTCAAGCCTGCACTCTGAATTAGTTGTGGTGGCTTAAGTTAGCCTTTATTATCAGCAGAAGAACACTTGTTATTTGATCTCTCAGAAGAATGCTTGTGCTTCTCCTCTGCTCACTCAGTTAAGTAACACATTATAAGGATTTTCTTATGTCAAGTATTATTTTATTCCACCTAGAGAAACAGATAATTCGATTTTAAAAAAATCAGCATTACTTCCTAAATGCCAGTGGAGATTAGTCAGTTTAAACCGGCTATGGTCCTGAAGCTGTAAAATGAGTGTCACTTCAGATAGGGTTATGTTTTCTGTAGTCAAAGGAGGTGAGTAATAAGACTTGAAGTTGAAATTTGGGTAAAGCAAGATCACAGGTCGTCAGAGACTTTCCAGGTATAAGGAACAGGAAAGAAAGCAGGTTAGCTATATTTTAAGATTCTGATTAAGTGTGGAAGAATCACAGATTTGTCTCAAAAAAACTACAAACTTAAAATTGATTTTAGTAATACCACTTTAGAGTGTATCAAGATACTGAAGCCAAATGGGTGGTTCCAAAATAAAAAAACAAACAAGACCCAAACCAAAGCCCCAGGTGCTGGCAGCCTGGCAGCCTTTCTCTTATCTTCAGTGAAGAAAGAACTGGTTGTTCACAGCCTGTGACATGGGGTCATTTGAAGGTGGGTTGCAAAACGGAATGAGGAAAACAAGGACATTTGAGTAGGTTTCGTGCCATGAGGATACCTGTGTGATCACTTCATCTAATAAATCCTTACAGTATTGAAATTGAAACAACTGCCTTCCCAGTGTCCTAGCTCAGACATGGAGGCTGGTAGAGATAGTGGGGTTTTTTTGGCAGAAATTGAAAATAAAATTGCAGCCTTCCTGTGCTCCCAGTCTTATAGTGGCAGACAGTCTTCTTTATTGGGCCAGTGGGGCTGCTTAATTGAACAGTTCTTGCTGGATAGTTTATTATGTTGATGCAAACAGGTGTATTACTTTCAGGAGGCTTGGGATCAAGCTTCAGACTAGGCCCATAATCCTTACAGATATGTTTTATACTTCTGCAAAAGGTCACTGTTAACTTCACTATTGAAAAAACCCTCAAAGTTCAGAAGCATTGTCAGTCTAAATGCATTCTGCCTGGCAGCTGGAGATAATTCCTAGTTGGAATTATCAATATGTCACTACTGGCTTCTCTGATACAGCAGGTGCATGGTCAGTTATGTAGACCACTGTGGGTCTTGCTCTGCATAATAACCCCAAATCGTTATGCAGCATTTTCTATTCATAGGTCCTCAAGCACTTTGCAGAAGTAAATATGTGTTTCACAGAGGGCAGAAAAGGCATACAAAGGACAGTTACCCAGCTGAAGTTTGCCAGTGGCAAACTGTGGACTAGAAAATGGGCTCCAGTCTATCAGACTGAATCTTTGAGTCTGTCTAGTCTATTAGACTAAAACTTGCTGGTTCTAGACTAATACTACCCAATAGTTACTCCTAATACGGTAACTGGTCAACTCTTATTTAGAGTGCATAGGATAAGGAAAATTCCTATGTCAGTCTGATGAGGATCTGTGCTGAAAGCTGAATGAGTTCAGGCAAGGAGATAATCTTAATGTATGGCACTGGAAATGAACATAATGGATATCTGAGTGGATGCCTGGGCTCTGATTCAGTCCTGCAGCTGGCAAATGCACCCTGTTTGTTGTGGGAATGAGGCCCCTTTTGCCTGGGTAAGAAAACTACATCATGGGGAGCAAGTGACTGCTAGACCTGTCCTGCAGTTAGGGACTTTTGGGGTAAAGTAAACTTCACTTTGTTCTTTTACTTTTCATGGAAGGTATAGGAACAGAGGCCCTCCTGAATCTTCCCCCTGCCTAGAGTGTGTTTGTTGTGGCACTGCCAGGAGCGCAGAGCTGAGCAACAGACTGAGCCCACTGAGGGTTGTGTCCCACTGTGCAGTGCCCAAGGCATCACCTTGGTGGGAAGCAGTGCAGGGGGAAAGTGTGAGACACTGGTGATCTCTGCTGAGAGAAATGGCAGGTCTGGCACTTCTGTGCTCTTTGGGGGACATCCTAAATTTGATAGCAAAGGAGAAAAAGCCAAACAGCAAAAGGTGTGAGGAGCAAAAGGTTTCCTGTTCAGCTTTGTGGGTTGTCTCCTAGGTTTTGGTACAGACAGGTGAAAGAGGGCAGGATGCCAGTGCAGGAAACATGGATTTAATTTGTTTTGGTTTTCCTTCTCTAAGGCAAAGGACAGATATTGAAAGGTCAGGAAAAGTTAGTCACCTATTAGCAAAAATAATACTGCAAGTGTCTGAGTGGCAATAGCACTTTCAGCCAGAAGCCCTGATAAGCCCTGATCTGCCTGTAAGGAACAGCCTTCATTGTAAGAGTTTACCTGTGAAAGATGGGGCACAAAGGGGGAATCATCCATTTCAATTTACAGATGCGGAGCTGAGCACAGCGGGGTAACTGGCCTGCTCCAAACCACACAGGTGACATGTTAGAGGAGACCTGGCCCTGCCCTAGTGCCACTGGTCGCAGGCTGGAGCCAGCTTTGTCTCGCCCTCCTCCTGCCCACTGCAGGCTGTAGTAACAGGCTCTTGGAGCCAGTCCATGAGCTGGGGAGAGGCTCACAGCTTGCTGTGCCAGGGACTCTGCCAAGTGGCTCCATTAAGAATTGCTTTCATGATTACAGTGCTTATGCAAGCAGGGAGCAGGCTTTTGGGAGGATGTTTATATTGCACAGATCCTTTATCTGGCTTGACTATCTCCTCATTACCTGCATCGAAGAATTGCCTGCCTTAGTGGCCAATAAAACTAAATTGTTAAATCCAGCTTTGTGTAACCCTATTTACCTTTTGTACCAGATTAACCTTTATCATATTTGCAAGTGTGTTGAGAAAGTAACATAAACAGAGGTAGGTGGTGGAGGCAAAGGCCAGCCTGGGAGAGCCAGCAGTGCCCTGTTTGCCAGGGCACCACAGATAAGAGGAGGCTTGTGCCAGGCAGGGAGTTGAAGAGAAGCTGTTGCCAAGCCCATGCTGATGAACATGATATTTGTAGGAGTCTTCCACACCTTCTCTGGATTAGCAGAAATGGCTGGGGCTTAAGGTAAACAGACAGGAGCCCAAGCATTATAGAAATAGTTGGTGGGGAAATGAGTCCTCAGGGCTGGCATTGGCAGGCAGCTGTCCTGGTGACTTGGCAGCTGGGTTGGTGCCAGCCTGATGTTACCACGCTCTTCCCAAAGCACACCCAAAGCACAGTCACCACCCTGCCATGCTCAGCCTACACCTGGGGCAGAACCAAGGTGGTTGGAGGATCTGTGTCTTGTGAGCTATGGAAGGACTTCAGGTGTCAGGGATAGGGTCTGTCTGCTGGGATAAATATGGTGGGGACCCAGGGGACCAGCTCTGGAGGAATGATATCATGGCCTGTGTTTTTGCTGGTGTGTCTCTACTGCTAAAGACAGGAGGGTTTCCAAAAGCTCAAATGTGGGAACTTCCTATTTTTCTGAGAGCCTGCTCTGTGGGGCTGACTTGGTGCAGATCTGGTTTCTTGGTCAGCTCAGTTACACTCTGCTGGAACAGCTCCTCCTGCCTTTCCAGGAGACAAAAACATATAATTATTTTTGCCTTGAGAATATTAATCAGTGAACAAAGCAAGTACTACTTGGGCAAATGATCCCCTTCCTTCCCCACTGCAGAATGTGTTCTTATGCCTTTTGCCTGCTAATGTATTTAAAACAAATGTGTCAACACAACTCCATGACAATTACAGCCCTGGCAGAAATTTCTAGGATAGATTAGTTTTACAGATGGATCTTGCATGCAGTTTGCACTTTGAATTGTGTTAAGATCTTGCTGCTTTAAGTTCAGATATGTTTCCTAGAAAGTGTGGCTGTGCAAGTTTTAGACTGAGCAGCTGAGAAATCCATGGATTAGTAGCTATCTGGATACATTTCAATTTTTTCCCCTGTGTTTTATCTCCTCTAAGATTCAGAAAAAGAACTGAAGGAGAATATGAATGGATTTTTTTTCACCATATTTTAATTTTTATTTTGTACCAGGATTTCTGGACTTGTGGAATATTCAGTGAATTCAAGAACAATTTTTGCAGTATTTGAACAAGCCATTGTGAGCTGTACTGTACCATCACTTAGTTTGCAAGGCTGTGTCCTATTAAAGGGAAATTGGAACTCCCCTTGGTTGTCACTCCAGTTTAGTTGAATGGGAACACCAGTCCCTTTGAACTCTGATCTCCTCAAGAGGCCTTTTAAGCTAAACTCCGCCATTTCAGTTGAGTGCTTTGCTTTATCCTAAGATAAGGAGGTCCCAAACCCTTTTTTCCAGTGAGATCTAACAGGGCATGAGGAAAGGAAGAACAAGGATGGCACAAAGTGCTGCTTGCCTTTAGGGCAAGGTTTCAGGGTCCTGCTGTCCTGAAGCAGCAAGCAAAGGGAGGAAATACCAAAAGAAATCCTGGAGGTGACAGTGTTTCCAGTGAGAGGTGGGTCAGAAAGCTTATTCTCCATCCCTGACCTGGAAAACTCAGCAATGACCAAGCTCCCTGCATCCAGCAGAGATGCATCCAGGCTGCGCATCCTGAGTAGAACTGAGCTTCACCAAGTTCTGAGCCTGGGATGTGGTTTGGAAATGGAAAATTGAAGCAATGGGAATCTGGTACCCAGGAATAACTTGCACTTGAGTGCAGATGGATTATTCTGAACTCTTTCCATCCCACTGAGCTGTTAACAGCAGCAGTGCAACTTGTCTACAGCTCCTGCTTGGACACAGACCTGTGCCAGTTGTAGCAGATGCAGCCAGGAAGGAAGAGGTGGAGCAGCAGAGTCCGTGTTTCCCCTGAGCCTCTTAGGATGCATCTTGGCTCCTTAGCTGGGGGCTTGCCTTGCCCTGTTTCTTGCTGGTGGCTCTTTAGAGAGGAGCATTTTCTTTGTTCTGTTTCTGAGCCCCTTGAATGTAGAGAAGGTGAAGTTCATGGGCAGGTGACCATGCAAAGGAAGAGTTGGGTCTCAGAGCTTCCCAGAGGGGCATTACCCCTGTTGAAACAGATGTGTGTTTAATCTATTTGCTGAACAAAAGCCTCCAGTCCTCAGTGTGTTGGTGGACTGTGACAGGCCTAGTCACAAGAGACACAGTTTACATGGGATTTTGTCAGCAGGAGGTTTGCAGTTTTGAATTTTTTCCCCTAAATAATTTAAGAGAGTTACATCACAGAAAATGCAAGTACAGTGGAAATTTTACTGTCCTGGACTTTGCAACTTCTGCAGAGCAAGCAGCAGCCAAGCAGATAATCCCATCTTCTCATAGCTGTGATTTTGTCCTCCTTGCCTTAAATGAATTCGATCATGATGAGTGCGTATGTGCTGGCTCCGGTTAGATGCTGGTGAGGACAAAGGAGTTGGGAGGGTGTTGAGGAGGAAAAGAATGGTCATAGAGACCTGCAGCTGCTGGTTAACCACTCTCACTTGCAAAGAAGGCCCACAGCAACAGGGAATGGTTAATAACTCCAGACTGGATATTGACAGGACTGGGATTTGCTTGAGTGGTGAAATGGTGAAATCATACCTAAGCTCTGTTCTGAAGCTGGGGAGGCAGAGTTATAGTCAAGCTTTTTTCCCCATGAAGTTTTGAAAATCTTTGCCAGCAGAAATCAAATGTGAATTAGAGCATTTCCAATTGTTGGGTGAAAAGTCCTTAAGCAAAACTGTTGCTCACTAAAGTGAAAAATTTGCCTATTCCCTCTACGATTACCATCTTGTTTCCAGACCCATAAGGTACATGTCCTAGGAATAGAAAAAAATGCAAGTTGGCCACAAATGTTTCCATGAAAGTGTTTTCATTAGAAAATTTTGTTGAAATTGAGACCTTTGTGAGAAAGGATCAGATTTAATGAATTTCCTGCTCTGTAAGTAGTTGTGAAAACAAGTTTTAAGTCTTGAACATATGTTTCCTTTTTTAATGAAAAGGGTCTTTAATATTTTTTACCCCCATCTCCCATTTTAGCACAAAAATCTGTTTGAATGAAACTTTTATTTTATTTATAGTTTTAACAATTTCCTGGAAAAAATGGAAATCAAGTAAGAGGAAGAGGTCAAACTTTTGTGTGTCTGGCTACTTCTAGTTCCTTTCAGTGCTGCACTGCAGGGCACTGAGCCATCGCTGAGGTCTGTCCCCTGCCATTGGTGACATGTTGGCCAGAGCAGGGACAGCAATACAGGCAGGTTCCTTTGAATGCAGTCCTGTGTCACTTCCTTGAGCCCTGGGGATGTAAAGAACATGTGGATGCCTTAATTTATGTAGGGGACAAACAGGAGCTGGAAGGACACACAGCCCTGGGGATGAGTACAGCCGTGTTACATGGATGTGCTTTCCCACCTGTCTCAGGTGCTGGAGACAGCTTCCAAGACTGTGCAGAGCACCAGCAAACTCCAGGAGGGGTTTGTTTTGTTATATGATTCTTCTAGCACACTGCTTAAGTGGCCTTTTTAACACCCCACAGTTGTGATTGTGTGACATGCTGTGGTGTCCTGAAAACATAAATATGTTTTATGGCTGCTGTCCTGTCCACTTCAGCATCAGGGAGCATGGCTAGATCAAAGCACCTCTAAGCTCTATGAATTCAAGAAGTTAGTGATCTTCTCTCCCTTTTCCTGAATTTGGCCTGATAATCAACCTTCTGAAGCCAGAGAAAATCATCCTGCTGAATATAATGGATCCATTGGGTAGGCCAGATTTGCACTAGCATGTTTCAACCTTGTCTCTTTTACATTTGGAATAAGCCTTTTCACCAGTTTCCCAGGATATGAGGGCTTGAGAAAATTCAGAGCAGTACAGGCGGTGTGTGCATGAGTCACTTGGTGTGTGAAGCCTTTGCCCAGTCATCCCCAGATTTTCCACATGATTTGGAGCAGACAGGTTGTGTTATGGAACAGGAGCAGATGAGTAAGTTGGTTACAGGCTGTGACTGTCAGTTGTAGACATGAGACTCCCTTTGCTCCATGGTGACTGACCCGTTCATATGGGGTCTGCAAACCTGGCCAGATCTGGCCTGGGACTCAGTCTGAGTGGACAGAGGAACTTAAAGGGTGAGAAAGGACTTTACTTCTTTCTTGATTGCAAAGACACTGACAAGCAAAAAAGACCGACATTCAGGGAGTTATGGCAGAGTTTGAGTAGACTCTTGTTGCTGTTGAGCAGCTAGCAGAGTAATGAAGGTACTAGTTCTCAGTGGCAAGAAGGAATGACCTTTATTGTTTTGATTTCATCACATATATAGAGTTCTCAAAAGTCACCCAGATTGGTCGGTCAGAAGCCTTCCCCCAGGCCTGATTGGCCAGGCCTGCACTGTCCAAGTTCTGGGACACTGTTCCAATAACATCCAAACTTTATCTTTATTTATAAAACACAAGAAAAATTCTCATGGGAAAAACCTGTGCTAGCCACAGCCTCTCACCTCATTCTTGCTTGTCCCTTGTCTGCTTCCTCCACCCCTGGATTCAATAGTTTCAGGTGCATCCTGAGAAAGATGATGTTCCCAGCCTGAGACTGCCACAAGTCTAAAGGTCCCTCATCTGTCCAGGCCTGACTTCCCACTGGCACTGTTCTCTTACTGCCAGCCTGCAGTAATATATGGCTTAAATGACATTGCCACTGCCAGAACTGCTGCTGCCATTGTGCAGGAGCTTGCCTGGAGCTCATTGCAAAAACTGAAAGGAATGAATAACTTGAAAATGTATCCCTGCTTATGCTTAGCTGGTATTCAACCCACATGCCTATGAAGCCAAAAGACAAAACTCTTGCTGTTTCCTGGGGCACCAAGATTTGCAAGGGAAAGGGTTGCAAATGTATCTTGTCCATTTCTGCTTTTGCTTCTGAAAGTCTTCCCAGGTGGCCCATCCTGAGAGAGGGCACAGGCAGACTAGGAGGGATTGGTGGTACTGTGGCTTGTTGTTAAAGCAAATAAGAGGAGCTCTGTAAACAGTGTAACACAGCAGGATGGAGAAAACAGTTTGATTCTTCTCTTTTGAAGTAGCTGAGAACAGGATGGGATGCTCTGACCTACCTCTGTTATGGCCATCACTTTTCTCCACTTTTCTTTGCATACTCTCCAAGCTCTTGGTATCTTGACCGTAACTGGTCTACAGCAGGGAAATGGAATTTGTCCTGTACCTTTGTTTCCCTTTTATTGCAGTCCACCAATCTTTCCTCTTCTGTCACACAGAGATAAATACTCATTTCAGAATTAAAGACCATGTCAGCAGTGGACTCTAGTTTGTCTTAATGATTTCATACAGTTTGTTTTGTATGATGGTATTAATAAACATCTCTCATCTCAACGCATACTTCGAGCATGGGTAGGAAACAAAGCCATCCTGACAGCCACAGCTGTGCTGTGCTCCCTGCAGCTTGAGGAGGGTGTTGCTGAGCCCCACAGCCTGGCCAGAAACCTCTGCCTTCTCCCAGCAAAGTTCTCTGCTCTAGACCACACAGCGGCCTGGCTGGGTTGGGAGAGTCTCTGTAATTTCATTTCCTAAACCAGTGCTCTATGATTACAATTTCTCACAATTTATCCATTTAAAGAACCAGAACACAAAAAATTTTGGCAGATTGAACTTGATTTATTAAGATAAAATGCTGCTTCTCACTAGAGACTTATCAGAATCTTTAAGTACTTTGTGAGGTTTCTGCTTTCTTCCCCCAGTTTTGCTACCATCTACTTCTACCCAATATTTTATAAAGAAAATAGTTTGTGGCAGCTGTAGAACAGCTATTTTAAGCAGGAACTTCCTGCAGTCAAATCAGGCCATCACTGCTCTGCCCAGTATCACTGTTCCTCTCTGAGGGAGAAAGGAGCAGAAGCCTCTTCCTGTCAGGTTCCTATCACCTGGTCTTCAGCATTTAACATGTTCTCCCTTGGCCCACAGTGCTTGCCCTCAGCTTTAACTTTGGGGGGCTGAATCCACCTCCTCAAGTTCTGCCTCTAGTCTGCTGACTAGAGAGAGAACAGGAAGTGAGAGGTCCTGCATGAGGAGGAAGATGAGGCCATTGACAAGCTGGTATGGACAGAACTTGTCCCCTAATTCTTGGGGGACAGTAGCACCCCCTGTTTGAACTTGAAAGAAGACAGTTCCTTGCTCAGACCAAGCAGTTTGGGAGATGCTTGGATTGTTTCTCTTGCTTCTCCCTGGCAATTCACAGGCAGTGCTTCCCCTTGTGCTGTGCACAGAGAGAGAGAGAGGAGGAAGGGCCTGAAATGGAGGTGAGGTTATATTGTGCAGATAACTGCACTGGATCCGTGCTTGGAAGCTGTAAAACAGGCTGTCCTGGGAACACCACCCTCACCCTGCTCATGGATGCTTCTTTTCCTGACCTCTGACTGATCTCCCCACTCAGTCCTGGCCTGCATGAAGTCCTTGTCTGCTTTCCCATTCCACAGTCAGGATGAGACCTCTTCCAATCTCACCTGGCCTGGCTAGGCCAGCTTTCCTTGTGCCTTGCTTCCTCACGAAGAGAAGTCTGCCTTGCTTCCAGTGGATTATATTTGACATCAGCGCTTCCTGCTGCATTGCTGTAACAGCTTGTTCCATCAATGTATTTAAAAAAAAAAAAAAAAAAGGCGTTGAGAGACAGAATTTAAAGTGGTCCATGATAAATGAGCCATCTCCAAGAGACATCCCATGAGGCCTGTGACTCCTCTCTTCTCTCAGAACTCCTGTTCCACCGACATTCTTTCACTCTCCCAAAATCCCTCTCAGAAGGGACTTGTGGTTAGAGGCAGCCTGAAACAGAATTAGCAGGGCTGGAGAGGGAAGCAGTTTGACTGTCTTGTCCTGTTTAATCTGTTGCCATAAAGTTATTTATTCTTCATGCTGTTTATCTTAGGACCAGCTGAGATAATTAAATGTATACATAGGTAGAACTCCATTCATCTGAGGTTCTCTGTAGCTTGGAAATGGTGTTGGCTTGTCTTAAAGCACCTCCCCCTTACTTTCCTTTAAATGTTTTGCTTCTGGCACAGGTTATATGAGGGGTTCTACCTGACCTTAGCCAGGGACAGGAGCCAAGTGTGTTGTTCAAGGCCCCAGTGTGAATCCATGGCATGAGCAGAGCCCTTAAACTAAGGCTATGAATCCCTGCTCCTCAGCCCTTCCACCACCCCCCTTCTTGCCCCTGATGTTTTGTACCCTTTCACACATGGTCATTATCTTCTGTTTCTGCTGCCTGTTTTTCAGAGTGAGTGACAGGAGATGTGCTGCATAAGGTAGTTAATTCCTCTTTGAGAGAATCTCAGCAAATGGTCTGTCTGCAAGAGTGTGGGAGAACTGAAAAAGTGTCATTATTTCTCTTCTCCTATACAAGTCCTTCATTTTCCAGAGCAGAGCCTGGGATGTGCTGCACAGAATCCATGAGTGGGTTGTCACACGCTGCAGTGTAGGATCTTAAGATGAGGAAATCCCTGCAGGGTAGTGCTGGTATACTCTGGGAATGCTAGACCTGAGTGCATGAGGCACTATGGTAACCCCAAGGCTGTACCCTTTCTTCCAAGCAGACCAAACCTGCTTTATTCAGGCCTTATTTCTACCACTCCATCCCTCTACCTTGAACAATCAATTTATTTATTGAATTTTGGTTAATTTAGGCTCTTCTGCTGTGACAGAAACCTCATGGAAATGAAACATTTCTGGTGGGTTTCCAGCCCTTGCAGAAGTCAAGTTCTAGTTCATTGAGGTCCTCTCAGCCCTTAAGGTATTCAGTCACAGGGTATTGCCATTTAATGGCAAAATTGATGCAAGTTTTGCTCTCCAATACCCTGCAACAATTGCAAGCACCCAGGCCCAGACAGCCAGTCACCTGTCAAAGCAAGGTTATCTCCTGAGCTGTGCACCTTGAGGAGATCAGGGTAAAGCGACCTAATGTTCCTGGCTAGATGTGTGTTTTGGGGTAGTGAGTGACCCGTGAGACAGGGTTATCCTTTGAAGGTTTATGTCCAAGTTTTACATTTTTAGTACTTTTCTTTTTGTGGTATCCAATGAAGAAATTTCTAGTTGCAGAAAAACTGTCCTGGCAAAGCAACTCCTTTTTCCAGTTGGAAGAAGCTGTAAAGGTGCCACAGTCTAACTTTTTCTCTAGTGCAAATCAATTTTTTTCTGAGCCATAGGTGTAGGAACTTGCTATGCTGGCTGATGCTGCTGCTTGAAATCAAGCACAGGCACCAGGAATCTGCATCTGGGGAATATATATATGTATATACATATACATGTAGTTTAAGCACTAATTCAGTCTTTTTGGCACTGCTAGGAAAGGAAGCTCCTGCTCTACAGCAGGGATGGTTATTCTTTCGACAGCCCGATTACTTGGTCCACAGATGCAAAACCCCAAGTCCTTGACTTCCGAAATTCTTTGTAAAAACACTTCTGTCAAAACCAGACCTGGATTTGAGCTGTATTCTGAAATATTTGACTAGAACATCAAAGTGGGTTTGGAGAGGAAGGGTTGCTTGATAGAGTTGATGTTGCAATATACTTGATTATTTTCCAACTCTAGATATTTGACATTGATGTTGTAATCTCATTTCTAAATACCCCTATTTCCTAAATATTTGGCATTTGGCCTTGTTTTTCATTGGATTCTTCTGAAAAGTCACATACCTAATCACTTTGATATAAACACACAGTGAATCATGGCAGGGGTCTTCTATACACATTTCTATATGCTTACAGGAAATAAGGCCATGATCTAAAGGCTGTTCTGATCAGTATCAATGTGCAGGAAGTAAATATATTTTTGGTGGTTTTCATAGTATAGCTAAACTGTTTACACTAGTGCTCTTCCAAATCATGACATCTGCTTTCAACTCAGCAATAATAATGACATCTTAATTTAATAATTAAATTAATAAGGTGCCCACTGCCTTGATCTGCTCAGTTTAAGGGCCCAATCCAGCCTGAATGTGAAAGATATTTTGGTTGGACTTGACTGGTCATTATAGAAGCAAAGTTCTTTGGACACACTGGCTGTAGTATTTCTGACTTGAACAGAATTTTTTAAAGGTTGAAGATAAGGCTGAAAGCTTCACATACAGGAAGACGTCAAGGTTTTCTCTCTTCCTGTCTTCCCCCGAACCCCAGCTGTAAAAGAGAAGAGCAACTTTCCTGCCCAGCTTGCAGGTGGTTCTTTAAAAATCAGATACAGACTTATCACCAAGCCACTGACACTGAGAGTTACGGGCCTGTTTGAATATTTCATGAAGAGAAGCTGCTCAGTACAGCAGTGAAAATACCTTGGGTTAGGAGGCATGAGGGTATGTGGTTGGTGGCAGTGGGGACTCACAGGTCAGGGAAGGGGCAAATGAGCTTGTGTGCAGGAGATACCCTTTTCTATCCCACAACCACTTTGTGGAGACCCACTTGTGCAGTCCCACCTCATGAGACAAAAACTGACCTTTATTTTCTTTTTTTCTTTTTTTGGTAAGCTTGCTTTACATGATATTATCAGATATATATGAATGCAGATTGCAGATGAAGCACTCAGCTATTTACATGGCTTGGAGTTGGTAAGCAAAGTAGTATCTGCTCTGTCCCTCTGGAACAGTGTACAACAGAGGAAGCAAGGCTGGCAGGGTTGGCATGATGTTGGACAAAGCCTGCTATAAAACCAACATGTTTGTGACAATGCACAGATAAGATCTTGCATTTCAATAGCACTTCAGATTCAAAGGGGTCACTGAAGAAATGATATGCACACAAGTTTTATCTCTCTACTGGAAAGGTTCTCTCAATAAACCAGGTGATGTTGTTTTGAATGGTTTATCAGGACAGGAAGTGAAGAATGCTTACTTCTTGCTTAAATTTCCAAAGTGACAGAGCTCTTGAAGTACAAAAGTAGCTATTTGACTATCACCACAATACTGGGAATAGGCCTTTTTCCAAGAGCAGCCACCAAGTCTTTGGTGATGACTCTGATTTGGCCTGTGTGTGTTAAATTATTTTCAAGACCTAATCCCTAAAACGATGCAATGCCCTAATGCTGTGTCTGCATTCTGCCTCGTTGAGTCAGACACCACCTCCTGAAGAGCTCATGTTCTCCTGCGGTTTCTCTGCTCAGCGCTGCCCACACCCAGTCCTGCTGTGCTCCAAGAAGGGCAAGGCATAGCCTGGGGCCTGGTGGTTACAAGCTGTGCTTATGGTCTTTGTTTCTAAGGCTACCAGGATGATGCTTTCCCTTCCAAAAAGCATCCAGATTTCCCTCCATCCCCTTTGCCTGCTTGTACACATCTCTACTGGTCAGGACCTGCCTCTGAGTAATTCACTTGCCTTCTCTGAAGGGTGTTATCTTAAAAAGAACAATGACACATGGTTTGATGCAAATGAAGAAAATATATCCTTAAATAACCAGGGTAGGTGTTGAAATCTTATTCCTTAGAGCTGTAGTCTTCAACATTTTTGACTGCATGCTCCTCTTGCTTGAATGTTGCCTTTGGGAGGAACATCTTGAGTACATCCATCATGTAAACATTATCCATTATTCCAGAGTCCCATTCAGGATTTTTGTTCGGCTGGGTGCTTCTGATATATGCAGAAATGTCCTTGTACTCTTTGTACTCTTTGCTGTCTTTTCACTGAGATGGTGTCCATTTGAAACACCATCCAAGATATTTTGGGTACTTAATCTATGCAGTGATGTTAACACAGAGCAGCTGCAAGTACGTAGTACTTGATGCCATTTCCTCCTGTCCCATCTCTTGTTACCTGGGAGCAGAGATTCAGGGAGTCATAGAGGGTGATAAGGTCCCTCCCAACCTCCTTTCCTCCAGGCCAAGCCCCTCCATAAGTTCCCTCAGTTGCTTCTTGCCAGACTTGTTCTTTAGCTTCTTCACCAGCTTTGTTGCTCTTCTCTGGACAAGCTCCAGGACTAAAATGTCTTGCTTGTAGTGAGGAGCCCAACACGGAATCAGAATGAAAGAAGGGAGGAATCCTATGAGGCAAAGATGTGACAGGATCAGCATCATCTTATACTTTATACTGTGTAATGCAGTGAAGAAGCAGCAACTCCAATATAAAGAATCCTTTTCCTGACATCTCCTGTTCTAGAGGCACCACTTCCTAGCACAAGACAAGTTTGGGCCAACCTGTTGCCTGTAACTCATTTCTGCCATTTCTTTCATTGAACCAGCTCAGTTTCCAGCTCCACAATGAAGAAGTGGCCAAGGCCATCTGTTTATCAAAGCGATGATGAAGGGAGCAACTCTATTCTTGGTAATCTCAGCTGACAGAAACTGCCTGTTCTTTGTTGTAATCAAGAAACAGTCCAGTTGGTCAGTCCAAGTTTCAAATACTAATTTCTCCAAAGCATCTGTAGTCCAAGGAAATCTATTAAATTTATCATCAAAGTCTCTTTAAATTCTCAAAAAGAGAGAAATTTGAAATTTCTCTTCAAATGAGAAAGTGTTGTGCCACTGTCAGCCTGTTCATATTTTAAATAGTGTAATCATTGACACTAAAGGTATGTTGCAAAAATTTGGTAGTTAAGACTGAGTTGTGATATTTATACCTGATTTTATACAGCTATAAAATCTGCAGTTAATATTTCTGGCATAGATTACACTCACAATACAAGTGCAAATGGTTTCTTTGAAAGCTGAATAAATGGGAGATTGGGGGAGGGAGGATGTTGCTCCAGAGGGTTTGGAACAGTAGAGTGGAAAAGCAACAAAAGCAGCACTGAACTCCCAAGACAGACTAAAAGTTGAAATATTAACATCATAATTGACATAGCTGACTTAAAAGTATCATGTCAGCTGTTAACCCTTCTAGTGCCAAAAAAAGCATTCATTTCTTGCCTGAGAAGCTGAACACTCCACTGATGGTGATTGTCACTGAGTAGAAGCAGCAAGGAGGTCCTTGTACTAGGACATACTCAAAAATCAATACTTTGGGAAATTAGGTGTTTAATGAGGACCTGAAAGGCACAATGTTTCGTATAGAGTTTTTATAAAAATACTTTTAGATAATGTTCATAGTGTACAGAATCAGAGTTCCACACAATATCTGATATTGCTAAAATATTTATCTAAATACTAGAAAGGCAAGTGTGTAACCAACCCCTTAGGAATGTTCACCAATTTTACAGCTCATATCTTTCTGGACAAAAAGTGCCAGCACAGTTAGAGCATCAAGCATGGAAAATGAGGAAAGAGCTGAGGTTTAGGGAATGTTTTCTAGAATGTTTGGGTCACCACAAGTCAGATATTCTCAAACAAATCTTGGTCAGAAATGTGGTGTAGTGGGTCTGGGTTTTGCAGTTTTGTAATACTGATGAAAAGTACACAATAGAGACTGTGGAAAGGGGTATGACCTGTTGGAAGGTACTTAGATGTAAAAGCAATTTTAATAGATCAATGCAAAGTTTTACGTCAGCAGAATTGAGAAAGCCTTGGAAAAAACCTGCACTTTTAAAGTGCATTTGCTGTTTACAAAATATTGCTAATCTGAGTGAGTGGGAGCAGTCAATATTGTACATAATGATGAGGAGTAAAAAGAGGAGCTATTTGTATTTCACAACTCTCCTACCACTGTGTTAGAAGAAAACATGGACCTTACATAAGGAAGTGAGTTAAACAAAGAATATGAGTACTTTTTGATGTTGTTGCTTCCAGGAGAGTGTGGAGTTTAGTGGAAAATGATTAAAAATATTTTTATGTAGTATACATACTGAGTATCTGATGCATACAATTTTTATCTGTAAAACATTATCCTAACATTTTCATTACAATCTTGCATTTGACTGAAATCTCTGAAGGTTGATCCAAAAACTATGGGAAATGGAACTCCTCACCCAGTATACTTTCTTCCCTTTTCTCTGAGGAGTCTCCTCTTTTTCTCTTCCAACTCTTGTTTTTGATGGTGCATTTTTTGTCCAAACACCCATTACCACTGTATCTGAACCCCTGTGAGGAGTTGCTACTCCAGGATGTGGTCAGGTTCAGAGTCACACAAGCTGATGAATATCACATTCTAGTTCTTTAATTGCCACCCCACACAAATCTTTTTTTGGCAAATAAATCAAGGAAGAAGGTTGGTGCATGATTCATTAACAGAATGCTCAGCGCAGGGAAGGCAGGAGCAGGCAGGTGGAGACAGGACATCCAAATGGTGAGGGAGAAGATGTTTGAAACAGCCTGCAGATGACCAAAGCTTTCTTTGAGGCTGACAGTAGGTTTCCTGTTCCATGTTTTACTGAAGGATCTGAAGCAGCAAAGCCCAATATTTTCCCTGTAGTTAGCTAGTGAAAGCATTGCTTAGGGAGAATCAAGACCCAGTTTCTGTTTAGATTCAGAATCTTGATTTAAATGTCTCTGATGACACAGAAAGGCCTTGCCAGGTGACTGTGGGCTGTTTCATGATGGGTTTCTCTGCCTTTCTAGCCAAGTCCTTGTGGAGGTGGGTGCAGTCACCTAGTACAATTTGTTACCAGTCTGAAAAATGACTAGGCCATCTCAGGTGTGCTGGAACAGCTGTCACTGGGCAGTCATGCCATTGCAAAACACTCTATTCAGCTGTGCATGCCTTACTCATAAGAATATGTTCCTTTTCCTCTAATTACCTTGGTGCTATTGTTACTCCCAAGCACCCTGGAACACTATTAAGCAGTAATAACTACTGATACTTGTGGGAGAAATAAATGTTAATACGTAGCTCTTTAGGAGAGCTCAGGAGGAGCACAGAAAGGGGATTTTGTCTTGTTCAGAGCATAAAGCTCCTATGGCTGAGTCTGAATGAAGGCTCGCTGTCAGGAGGGTTATACTCAGAAGACAAGCAGTTTGTTCCTGGGAATTGAACTCTGTCAGGTCAGAGAATGGGAGAGCAATACTGACAAGTTGAGCCTCTATAGTTTGTTTATTTTCCTGTTTATTTTGGTTTGCCTGATGTCTGTATCACATAGTGTGTGGCCAGCAGGAGTAGGGAAGTGATTCTTCCTCTGTACTTGGCACTGGTGAGGCCATACGTGAAGTCCAGTTCTGGGCTCCTCAGTTCAGGAGGGACAGTGAGGGGCTGGAGTGGGTTCAGAGAAAGGCAACAGAGCAGTCACTGTCCCAGGAGCTGTTCAAGGAAAGTCTGGCTGTGGCACTCAGTGCCACAGTCTGGTTGGCACTGGGGAGTTTGGTCATAGGTTGGATTTGATGATCTCAGAGGCCTTTTCCAACCTGATTGATTTTGTGATATCCAGAAATTTTTCAAGCCAAATGGAAGATCCAAACTGATGTTGAGTCAAGCCCTTGGTCTGGCTATGGTTATATGGAAATGAGCTGGAGTGGACAGGATGGATTGTATCCCTTCAACTTACTTTGAGTGCCACACCTCAGACCTTTTTTCTGGACCCGTAGGAGCCTTGTGTCTTCCCATTATGCTGAGACAGTGAAAGGAAAAGCTGAGTAAGCTGCACCTTTCACAACACAGTTACACGGGGTGATGTTCCTGGGTAAGAACACAGTGGGATGCTTGTGTTGCCAGCTGGAGCTCCTGTTTTTTTTCTTTCTTTTTCCCTTGCTGATGGTGAGGGCTCTAGTCATGTGACTTTCCACCACTGTGAGAGGGGCCTTGGGTGCTGCTTGGAGTCTGAGTCCTCAGCAGCACTTCTCCAGTCTGTCATGAGCGACCTTCCAGGGCTCCCTCCTGGAAAATATGTGTGTTGACCTGTGAGGGTAACGCAGGTGGTGCACACTCAACCATAACTTCTTAAGGTGTAACTTTAGGGCTTTCTAATGCCACACCCGATCCTCTTCCTCCTTTTGCCCTACTTCAAGAGAAGAGCAGGCTCTTGTACTGCTGCCCATCCAGGTGATTCTTGCTGAGGCTTGCTGTCGTCCGTGGCATTAAAAAACTAGAAAGGAAGTCTCCTGTTATCACTGTGCTGTGGCAAGAACACAGTTGTATTCATGTACAACCATTGCAGTCTGTTTGTAAGACATGGTATAATTGAAAAGTCTGGCACATTTCCCACAGCAAACATTGTTAATCCCCACTAGCTAGGATTAGTCACCACTCCTTACAAACCTTGACACAAATCTAGCAAGTTATTCAGTTAATCTGCACTTACAGGATAAATATTGCATCCTATGGGAAATTAAGCAGCGTCTTCTTCCTCTCCTGTTGTGCAGTGATGCATTGTGTCCTTTACACCTGAAGGTGGAAGGAAAAAATGCAATAACAGATGATAGATATTAGCAGATGCCTGCTAACACCATGCAGCTGGATCAGCAGGGAAATATAGTAACAAAATAGCTCATTGAAACCAGGCAGTGGATATAAACAGCATCTTTGTGGCACTGCAGAATTTTCCCGTTATACAACAATAAGCACTCAATGCCTCACAGCTGCAGGACTCTTCGAAGAGTCCCATCTTCCTTTTTACTGGGCATTTTCTCCTTGTGTGATCTCAAGCTGTATCTGCAAGTTGTTGGATTGGGGTGGTGTATTTCCCATCAAACTAAGGTCGCTGAGAGGAGGGTGTTTCAGGCTCTGAACTTTTGCAGTATCCAAAATGCAGCTCTAAGTTTCTTCATAGGCGATCTCTAAAACAGCAAGATCTTACTGAGTGGGTTACCTGAGATCCTATTTTTGTGGGCAAAATAGCTGAGTGGATCTGCAGAGATCAAGTTTCCAGCTCTTGAGCAATTTGGTCAGGGAACCTGGCTTGAAGCAGAGCACCAAAGAAGCTGGGAGACTTCAGCTCAGCAGCTCTGCCAGGGAGTTTCTTCCAAGCCTGAACATTGCAACTGTCCAGTGAAACAAAGACCACAAGCACAGAAAGAAGGGGACTTTTGGCTGGGGAGGTCTTTATTTGCAAAGAGTTCTGGAAATTTCTGATTCCAGTGTTATTTGATCCAAAATGTTTTAAAAATAAATTATCATTACTGAAGTATTCCCTTAGACATTAAACTCTCCCAGTGCTTTAGAACAACATAAATTCCACTTTATCTTGTGTAAATAAATAATTACATGAATGAATGGATGTTTCTTTACCTCATTGATTTATTATCTTATTGGACTGAGTAATGTTTTCAAGGACTTTAAGCTTTAATTTCACTCCCAGTCAGTGACATAGGTTTGTAAATGTTAAGCAAGGTGCTTTTGAAAAGAGACAGCTCATGGTAAGAGCTTTTTCTGCTTTGACAATCTGTCTGGTCAGTTACCCTCCTTACTGTGTGACTAAGTTTCCTTAAATCTGGTAATGAATTATGTTCCATCTTGCCCCATTCCAAAAATTGTTGTAGTAATCACATATGTGACCAGCCCTACTCCCCAGCATCTTTTCTGAGTGAGTGCTGCCTGCTGGAAGAAGTCTGGTGTGGGTTTTGTAACATATCATCACATCTGGTGATGTTTGTCTTGTCCTTGCCCTTTGCTTTTTAGTGTTGGTTGTCTGCCTAGGAAAATTTAGGATTCATTTCCATCTTATCATGGACTTAAAGGGCTAAAATAGTTCTAGATGTGATACTGGAGCTTAAAACAGTTTTACTACTGTAACTCCTGAGTACAGTGAAACTGGACTGGTTTTAACAGCTTGTGTCTACTGATGATGGATGTGGTGAGGACTGTTTTCACATTTGGTATTGGTTCAGAAACCCTCTTGCCTGTAGTCTGTATTTTTACATACTTATTATGCTTCCATCCAGTTTCCTCAAGACAGGTCAGTAGTGCAGGAAGGACGCACTCAGCTCACCAGTCAGGTCCACAGGTTGTAATATTCTTGTGCTTTCCAAGTGCATCTTTGCTGTCTGATAAACCCTGTTGGTGGGGCTCTCTTTGACTCTGCCCTACAGCTCCTGGAGGCAGGAGCTGGTATTTCTTTCTTGCCTGGAGATGACTGGGGGGAGGTAACAGACTGGTTGAGATAAATCACTAAGTCAATTGGAAACTGCCAGCAGAATTTTTCTCCCTTCTGTCCACGTCTAGAATTTACACAAGAAGGTCATGTTACTGTTGTTTCCTTTTCCACATTCCCTGTCAGACAAGGTCATTTTTGAAGCCAATGACCAGTTAAGCTTTAATTCTGCAACCATGGAAAATTATTATCAAAAAGGACAAGCTTCAAAGTAGATGATTAACTGGCACATCCGATGACTAGTTACAGTTTAACAGGATCCTTTTGCACAACTCCCTTCAGCTGTAGCAAACTTGAACTCGTATGAAAATGAGTGAGATGTAAGGGGTGACTCTCCCTTACAATGTGGCTGAATAAATCCTGGCTGAGTAAACAGAATGTAAGAGATGGTAAGAGTCCCCTCAGAACAAGCTCCCAGGAGCTTTCCCTGGAAGCCCAGATGTTGTTCCTGCTCCTAGTCCCTTGTTGCTGCTGATATAATTAACTTTGTTTTCTGTTGTCTGGGTTGTGAGAAACAGCACAGTCTAAGTTGTGCTGAGATAGGTACAGCCTCTCCTATTCCTGGACTAGTGAAGGCACCAAGGTGGATTAAAGCCAACCCCACTCCTCTGTTGGCTCAGGTTTTAGAGTACCTGAGAGCCAGGCCAGGTTTGTGTGAGATGTAGATCATCAAGGAGGGAAGGGCACAGAAGTACACCTGTGCCTGGAGGAGCAAAATGAAGGATGTGTTATCCCAACATGGCCTAAATTGATCCTTCTACTACTGTGTTTTGGCAATGTTGTTTTCCTAAAATGTAATGTTGCAAGGCTGCACTGTGTTTTGGTGCAGAGCATGTATCCAATGTTTATAGTCCTCTCATCTGAATCAACTGCAGGACTTGAACATTTCAATGTTAATAAAGGGGCGAAAAGAAGGCTGATAGAACAAAAGGGAGCACAGCTATGCAATGAAACCTTATGGAGAGAAAGACAATATCACAAGAGGGGCTTTTTAGTAAATTCATTAATTGCTTCATGTGTATACTGCATCAGGCTTTCCCTTCTGGCTTCCCTTCACTGTGTCTGAGAAGCGCATTGGGGAACCTCAAGCCATCTTGCCTCAACCTGAAATGCAGCATGTGCAGATGTGGTTAAAGCCATTCAGACCCAAACCATTATCTGCCAGCCACTGGTTATCAAAGGCACTGACATATGGGGACCTCTGCCTATATATGTCAGCAGAACATCTGGCACAGACTATACCCTCTTGTTGAAAAATTCATCCAAAATTACTTTTTCCACACTGTCCTGAGCCACTGCAGCCACCCTGCTTATGGGTATCCAGCCAAGGTTCTGTGCGACTGGCACAGATGTGTCTAGACTGGCTGAGGCTGTCCCTGTTTGACTGCAGTCTAGTCCAGAGTCCATTTGCTTACATAAGAAATAAGCAGAATTTGCCTTGCTGGTGGTTCTGGGGGAGGCAGAGAGGTATGCATCCCCATCCTGGCATCGTTCCCCAGACTCAATTATCTTGTCTTCCCCAAATGACCCCTTCCAGCTAGCCTACAGCTGAGGGCAGAAGTTAGCCTTTACTTTGGTTTATTTATGGCAGCTTCATTTTTGTTCTGTTTCCCCTATTAGTAATAAGGAATGAATTCTGTTCTTGGCTTAATCAGGGGAACTGTGAGCAGGCTCACGCCTGTGCACTTGGAGGCTGTTTTTAAAAGCTGGCTGATATCAGTATTATGGTGTAAAGCTGACAAATCTTTAAAGAGAAGGTCACAGGGCTGGCTGCAGAGGCTTGACATTACCTTCTACTGACAGTGATAGAAACTGGTGGTGTATGTCCCTGTGGTATCAAAGAATGAGATCTAAAATTCACCCCTGCCTAAAGGACTAATCTTTGAAAGTCCTTCTGAATGGCTTCTGAGCTGGGCTGGAGCAGGGCAGGCATTTACAGCTGTCCCACTGGCTGTGTCTGCCCTCCCCTTTTCCACAAGCAGCTTTGAGGCAGAGCTTTGACAGCTCTGTATGCACAGCTCAGTCAGAGACCAGAGCAAACTGGTGTCTCTGCTGGACAGCTGTTAATTGAGACCTGCAGAAATAAAAGCCTCTGGCAGTCAAAAATCTGGTTATAAGGGGTTTTCCCCTCTTTTCTTTCTAACCACATAAATGGAAACTGGGATTCTCACTTAGTGTTGTGATCCCCATTCCCAGGTCTTAGAATGAAATCTTGGATGTTTGGATGCAAGACCAAAGGAGGCAGCACAGGCAAACCCCTTGTTCCTGTTGGAGGTGCTGTCCTTGCCCTGGTGGAGCCAGGCTCAAGTGTGGGACCTGTGTGGTTACACTCCAGTTGGAAGTTCCTTGCACTTGTTCTCTGCTGTTTCAATTGTGTAACTGTTTGTGAGGAGTTGTCCAGGATGATAAACTGGGGTTTATGTCTGGTAAAACTTGTCCATAAAATGCAAGATGTTGAAAATAGGGAAACAGAGGCCTATCTCTAATGGTGCCAACAAGACAAGATTTCTGGGAAGAATACCTGAGAACAAATCAGCTGCTGCATCTGGGGATAAAGGTGACAAGAAGTGGCCCTGGAGATCTTCTTCAGGTCTGAAATAGAAGCTGATAAAGTTTAGGGAGGTGTTAACTGGTTAACCATCCTGGGCACTGTGGCTACAACAACACTGCTGTAACAACAGCAGCAGAGGCATTTGCTAACATCTTTCTCTGTAACTCCACTGGGATCCATTAAGTCCCTTGTTTCCCTGCCCTCATCAGCCTTCTACCTTTTAAAATGCAGAGTGTTCATATAAAGACATTAAAAAAAAAATCCAGAATTGATTTTACATGACAGATGTTGCTGTCAAATTTAGGAAGATGGCCAAAAGGCTAACAGAGCTGAAGAACAATTGAATACAAACATTTTTCAGTGCCAACTGATCTACTGTGTTCTAGAATGTTATTTTCACAGCAGCTTTTTCAATGCCTGAACAAGAGAGAGGCGTTATCAAGGTGAACAGGGGAATGCCAGTGGGAGCAGTGGCCTCATACTCTGGCAGTCAGTACTTTTTGAATTATGATTTTTCACAATAATTAGCTACGTCCCCTCTTTTGTTCCTGCTTTGGTGAAGTACTGCACTGTAACTGCTCCCTGTTGGGAGCAAGGAACTATTTGCATTATAGCAAATGATTCCTTAATAGAGGACTAGACTTGGTGTATTCATGCAATATGCAATTTCTTTCAGACCTCCTCACCCAGCTTAGTTAAGGCATTGCACCAGCTGACAGTGCCCATAACTGCGTAGAAAGCTGGCAGGTGGTAGTCCCAGCTGGGAGGTTGTTTCACACAGAATTAGGGAGGGTCGAAATTTGGTGAGCCTCAGGGATTGGATAATTGCTCCACTTTTGCACAAACTAAGGCTGGTTGATGCATGTTGAGGAGCTGGGTCAGAGCTGGACTTTGTAGACAGGTGCGAAGCCACTGCCTGAATGGTTTTGCACTTGATTATACCAGGAGAGGTTTGGCTCCTCCCATTTCTTCCTCCTTTTCTGCAAGGTTAAAAGTAGTGTTTATTTTGTGCCACTGGCCTGATTTCACCGGTTTATACTGCAGACTATTAGTGGGAAGTACCTAGGCACTGAAATGTTAATAGTAAATATTTCAATCAGCATGTTTTCATGTTTTATTGTCTTGTTTTTTTAGGCTTGTGCAGTTTGTAAAGGGCCGGGGGGATTCCGTAAGAAGGAACATAATGTAAATCTGTATTGTTACATACCTTCTAGTGTCAGCCTCAAGGAAATCCCAACTGCACTTCTGTTCTTTAAGGACAAGGGCAAAGAATCAGCCCCTTTTAAAAGCTCAGGAAAGCATTAAATAAGCTTTTTCTACTTTAAATAATGAAACTGCAAGAAAGTAATTTGTAAGTGTGACAGACATGGCCTATAGCCTGTGCCAGCAATCCCCAGATACCAGTGGTACTGAGAGGGGCATGCTGGGCTTGGGTGTTTGTGGTCTATGCCAGAGGCCTGTCCTTTCCATGAGGAGATGGTGGAGGAGGTTAAGGAGACTGCAAGAGCGATTAGAGGGTTACACATAAGCTGATAAAATTTAGAGGAGAAAAGCTAGTCTCAAGAAATAGGAAATGAAGGCAAAAGCAGTGAGACCTACCTGAGAAGCCTCATGGAGTAATTTCTGGCACTATTTCTTGGGGGAGATTTTGCAGAGACTTTTACAGGACAACACAGCTTAATGCTGCAACAAAACTGAGCTTCGAAATGCTCTGTGCAGCCCCTCTGTTGGCAACCACATCATACCAATCAATAACATCAGTCAATCAGCCTTCTAAAAGCACTTAGTAGTTTGGTCACAATCAGCTCCGTTCAAATGCAGTCCCAGAGTGTTGCAAGTTTAATGGAAACTGGTCCATCCCCAGTTAGTGGGGATGAACCTCTGCTGGTGTGAATGGGTTGTGTTGATTTGAATGAATTCAGGATCTAGTAGTAAAGTTTTTCTTAAAAACCTGTTCTAGGAGATGCTGCTGCTAATGTGGGACTGTATTTTCATCTTGCCTATAAATTCAGAGCTGACTGCTATAAGTACACAAATTGCTAAATCCTATAGGAACAGCAACATGCTGAGCTAATTACAGCATCACTTGAACCCACCACCCTCACAGCCTGTGCTCATGCACTGTCTCAGGACAAGGGAAAAGTCTTAACTTTGCTTCAGCGTACCTAGCCCACCTTGGATCAGAGACCTCAGGGGACTGAAACCTGAGAATTTGTCTGGAAAAAACCAAAATCAATAAGGCCTTTGGTGATGGTTTAAAGAGGTAGCTTTGAAGGTAAGTTTTTATCTTTGAAAGGGTATGTGGGGAGGAGGAAGCCAATGGCTGTGAAGGATGGATATAAGGAGAAGCCTGTAGCATGTGTATCTCCAGTCCTTCCCTTTTATTGCCTTATTATATGTTTGGTAGATGAAGAAGAAATACAAAACCAAAATAGTTGCTTGTTTTAAAAGTATTTTAGTCTTTAGCTTGAAGCTTGGGAGGGCCCTATATTGGCCTTAAGCCACATGTTTTTGTTTGTTTTTTCTCTAGGTGTCAGGAAGGATAATTTTCTCTTTTTTTTTTTCTTACTGAGCTGAGACTTGTTGGAAAAGTTCCTCTGAAATGAAACTCCCTTGGGCTTGGCAGAGTTACACTGGAATAAACTCTGTTTGTGATATATGGGCCATTGGGCAAAATATATGGCAGACCCTCTGCAGTGGTCTCTCCTTTGTGTCTTGCCAACCACACAGGGACAGTGTGGAAGTGATCCAACAAAATTTTTATATAAATCTTCACAAAGACAAGGGACAAAAAGAAGGTTAATACAGTCAGGAGGCTGAATGCTGGGCATAGAAGGCACCTGGTTTATCTCCATTGAACCAAATTGTACCACAAAACCTGTGTGCATCAGCACAAATGACAACAGGGGTTCAAAAGCTCTCTGGGTCTGGCCAGAAATCTCCATCCAGGCAGCATTTTCTTTTACCCTTCTTGCAAGAGCATATCCTGCCCTGCTGTTACTGCTGTAGGAATAGTTGGGTTTAAAACTCTAATTTGCTAATGAGCCATGGCATTGGTTTGGGTCAGTTTGAGTGTTCACTCTCTGAATCTGTTCTGTGAAAGGAACAAAAAAAAAAAAAAAAAGTTTTGATTGGAGTAGAACAAAATAATTTTGTGTTATTAAACAGCCATTACTGGGCTAGCAGCTCCTTGCTCCATTCTCTTCTAGAAGCCAGGCTTGGTGCATGGTGAAGAGAAGCCCCCTTTTCCATTTGGAAGAAGTGTGGTATAGCAATAATGGATTTGAGACCATTTCTTTCTTTCCATTACCTTGTTGGGCAAGTGAAAACACTGGCAGGGTTGTGTACCTTGCTTTCTGAGGGACATGTGTTCTGCCCTGCCTTCATTTCTTGATGCCAGAAAAATTCTTCTTATAGACAACACCAAGCTGAAATTCTCTGGGTATCAAGACTCCTGTTAATATCCTGTTAATATGCAGAGAGTACTCTGTATGTTCAAATATTTGAAGAATGTATTTCAAGGTTTTTATAATGAGGGTGGGAAGGCCCTGGCACAGGTTGCCTGGGGATGCTATGGCTGCCCCATCCGTGGGAATGTCCAAGACTGGGCTGGATGGGGCTTAGATCAGCATGGTCTAGTGAAAGGTCCCCCTGCCCATGGCAGAGGGGTTGGACTAGATAACCTTTAAAAGGTTGCTTCCAACTCAAGCTATTTTATGATTCTATGATATCAACTAATCGCCTAGTTAGAGATAAGACACAAAAGAGCAACTCTGCCAAGGGAAATGAGATTCCTGTGCCACTGAATGAAATATTATCTTGTGTGAACCAGACAAAATGTGGGCTCAGAACCTCCATGGTCAACCCAACTACAGTGGTTTCAAAGCAGATCTAACCGCTCTACAAAGAGCTTTTCTTTTTTTTCCATTTCTCCTAGACAAAGGACTTATCATGGAAGTGAGGATGAGAAAGAACAGGACATCCCATCAGTCTGCTGTCAAATTAAACCTGGTAGGAAACCCAACTTCCAGCTGGCATGTTGCAGTGGCCAAAAGAGCTGAGACCAAAACCTATCTCCAAAATTCCAGCTCTGCAATCAGATCCAGGACGAGACTGGTTTAGAGCAATTCCACCCTGAACACACTTTCCTTTTTCCATCAGACAGCCATTTCATGGTTTTAAGAACCAGAGGCTATGTCCAATGGACTTTTTCTCTGTGAATTTGTCTAAGTTGGTGCAAAATCCAGTTCTGGCCTCTGTAACAGCTCTTGGCATGTGGTTGTCCAATTCCACCATACATGAAGATATACAGTCAGTTAAGCTGCAGATATTGCTCCTTGTTAAGCAAACCACATCCCAAGGCCTTGTTTATAACATGATGGGAGGGACAACATTTGCAGACTGTTTCATGGCAACTGAAATCATAATTAGCACAGCTATCTTCATATGTTACAAGATAATTTTTCTTCCGGAGGGGGTGGGTGTTAAAGATTATGTAAATAATTAATTAAAATGAAGGACTCACTACTAGTTTGCTCTCTAGCTGTAATTTGGTAGACAAAATTGGGTAACATATATTCTTGAGCCATCATTGTAGATTAAAATAGCAATGGGGTTTTAGAAAAGGTTCTTTTGCTGCTTTCTGGTTCATGTCATCCTTTTCAGAGGGAAAAGAGTCATGACAGTGTGACTTTTTGAGCTGGATGTGAGCTGTGCAGGTAGTTTAGTGCCATGAAGGGAACTGTATGGTCCTTCAATTCTCAGGCATGCCTGAGAGCAAAAGTGAGTGACAGCACAGCAGTCTGTATGGTATTAGCTATAATTACAGGCTGCCATTGTTTGTCAGACCAGGAGCAGAAGTCAAATATTTACTGTTTCTGAGTTTTCTGAGAGTGGGCCCAGTCCTGCACTGTTAAACAGACTGATCTGAAAGGTGTCAGCACCTGCTCCTGCTCTTTGTCAGTAAATGCAAGCAATGCAGCAATCAGGTTCAGAGCTGACAGCACATGGTTGACTTCGGAGCTTTTTGTATTTTTAGCATTGCTGGTGTCAGAGATACCAACAGCAGAATGATCCCAGTGATTCTCACTGAGTGAGAAATTATTCATGCTCTGTAAAAATAAAGCTTGATGCAAGCAATCCTGTATCCACTGAAATGAGGGCTGCAGCCCCCAGACTTTTGAAAGACCCTTTCCCTCCCAGTTCTTTAGAGAAGACATGCAGGTTTTCCTGTTAATGTGCATCCCTGTCTCTGGGCAGCTCTCCTGAGCAGCGTTTTCTGCCATCACTCCCTTTTGCCTTGGCCCGGCACTGAAGCTGAGCATTTAGGAGATTTGAATTCAGATTCCATTTGACATCCCCAATACTGGCATTAATTGTTCTGTTCTCCACTTCAGCCAGATGTTGGTCTCTTCTGTAAAGCAGCCTGTGACAGTTAATGTTTCCCTCTGACCATTCCTCTGATGTGTAATGGGAGAGACAGTGTGAGATTGTGATACCGGAGTGTCTTGTCTCTGGCCATCTGCTCCGGGTGCTTTTTGAGGCACCGAGAAGGTTCTATTTCCAGACAAGTAGCACTTGGTTTCAGTAGGAGAATCTGAATCTCTAGTAAAAGGTTTTACATAGACTTCATATAAAGTAGGGGGAGGGAGTGTGAGTGGGAAAAAATATTTTAGTAATGCTTGTGGTTTACAAGGTCTTATATTTCAACAAATGGTATGTGGATACCATACAAAGGCAGTTGTAGAAGCAATTCAGAGAGCTGATATCTCTTTTAATGAATTAATTACTTGGCCTCTATGAAAGGAAGTTCACAGATGTGCCAGAAGCAGACAATATTGATACAGAAGGCTGGTACTGAGTCTCCATACCTTTGACAGTTGTTGGTCATATCTAAACCCTTCTCCTTGTAGCAGCATATCATATGCAAGGTCGCTCTCTGAGGCTCCATCTGCGCAGTGGGACCGAGGAGAGGGCATGAGGTTTTGCCCTGGGATCTGCTGGCTGAGCTTTGATGAGGAATGTAATTCTCTCACCCAGAGAGTTCTGCATCCTCACAAAAACATCTTGAGACAAGTGGAGCAGCTCATTGTATTTCCACAGGCAGGGAAATACTCTTGTAAGATTGAGGTTTTTCACTCATCCTGTGCCTGCTCCGCAGTGCAGAGCTGCTCTGTGCGTGGTCCTGTGCCAGGCAGATGAAATGACTCAGCTGCAGGAACTGAAATAATGATTCAACTAGAAGTTTAAACAAAAGTTGCAGGATGGCAAAAAAGCCTTCTGTGGACTTTCCACTGTTCCAACAACTACTTATGACCTTTCATACTGTCAGATAAGTGGCTTTATCAGACAAAAACCTGAAGCAGGAACCCAGCTTGTTAACAGAATCACTTGGGTTGCAAGTGACATTTCTTTCCTTCCCTTTACAAGCTCGATTGCCACATTTTAAATGGCAATATTTATTCTGAGAAGAGTTAACTGAGACTTTAGCCATATCATTGATTTATGCACCAGATACCGTCAAATTGTATTTGCATTAAAGAATGAGTTGTAAGCAGGGAACTGGAAACTGTAGCTTAAAAGGTGAATATCTTCTGGATATCTAAGTTCAGATCTTAGGTCACATCTTAAAGTGAGTAGTAACAACCCCTGGAGTCTTCAGGGGGGTGTCTTTCTTGTCTCCTTTTTTTAAAAAAGGGAAAAATTCAGTTGAGTAAGGCAATGCAGAGTTGGCACTGTTAAGAACAAGATGGAGACTGGCTGAGAAGTCAGGCCAGACTTGAGGTGCACCTGCAGAACAGTGTATAACCATATATAAGAGGTCCAGTTTATTAATTGATTTATTAGATTTATGTGTTCATTTAGGGCTTTGAGTAACCTCATCTATTGAAAGATGTCCTTGCCCATAGCAGGAGGGTTGGCGTGGATGATTTTTAAAGGTTTCTTCCAGTCCAAATCATTCTATGATTCCTCTACGTTACAGGTACAGCTACATAAGGAGGCCAATGTATGGAGCACTTTAAGGCTTTTCAGAACTCATTCAGTCCTTTCCAAAAATCCCAAACTTCGCCCAGTGTTCATTGGAATGGATTTTATTTACTCTCTTCTGTCTCATGTAGAGAAGCAAAAACTTCAAATATGCAACAAGGAAGAAGGAAAGCAAGGAAAACGGCAACCTGTTGCAGATGTGTGCCTTGAGCAAACTTCAGAGTGCTCCCAAAATCACAAATCTTGTTCCCAAACATACGGACAAGAGTTTCACACTGAAATGGTTGTCTGGTTTAGGTGGAATGGGAGAGGGATTTAGACCATAAAAAAATATCCATTTTCTTGGATTTGAGTTTAGAAATAGCTTAAAAATCTAGCTTGAGGTAGTTGCCTGTTATGGAAAATTGCAACACAAGGAGCTAAAACTTAGCCAAGTTATGTGCAAAAGGGAACAGAGCTGGATGCTGAAAAGTCCTGGGCAGGCTGTACCAGGAGCATGGTAATGCAATCTGTAACCTAAAGTATATGTTATGTAAACATAGCATTTTCTGTAATGTGAAGTATAGCTGAAAGTGTGTGATAGGGAGAGAGGGAACATTTAGCAGCTTCTGGTGTGTTTACTTTTGAGAAATTGCAAACGGATGTTAGAGAACCTGCTTCATGAATGCCATTTAGATTAGGAGACAAGGCAGATAAGCAATGCTGTTGAAAATGCTGAAATTACCCAAGAGAATGGTATGAAGCTGTGTCAAGGGAGGTTTAAGTTGGATATTAGGAAAAAGGTTCTTCCCCCAGAGGTTGGTTGGGCACTGAACAGGCTCCCAGAGCAGTGGTCAGCAGAAAGCTGCCAGAGTTCAAGGAGTATTTAGACAATGCTCTCAGTCACAGGGTTGGATTGTTGGAGTATCCTGTGCAGGGCCAGGAGTTGGACTTTAATGTTCCTTGTGGGTCCCTTACAATTTAGAATATTCTATGATTCTACATTTCTAAATGCCAAGACCCTCAGACGTTAAGGCAATGTTCTTCTGGGAACCTACAGGACAAAAAAAACCAAGCAGATCCATAGACTCCCTCTCCCTAAGAATATAACTCATCAGAGTCCTAGGAAAATCAAGTCAAGCTGAGCATATTGTTATCTGGGCTGTTTCAGCTCCACAAAGGTTCCTTTAAAACGCAGTTACTTGGTTAAAATAATTTCTTTAGTATTTTCAGCATGAACAGAAATCTTTTTTGTTCCCCAAATAACTTCTGAGCTAATTATTTCTTTGAGATCAGATATTTTAGCACCATTGTGGTTCCTTCTGTCACTTCTGCCTGTAGACTCAGTAATCCTCCAGAGGATGTTAACTGAGAGGAGCATCTGCAAGGAGTTTCAGGACTATGATTATCTAAACAAGGCTCTCCCTGGAGCATCCACATGGGCAGGAAAGTTGGGAGTGGGAAAGGAAAGCTGGGTAGTGAGGTAATGAAGTTTCTGCAGGACTACTTGGAGCCAGAGCCAGGAATCAGCAGTGGCTGCCTGGCTCAAGTCAGTCCCATCAGCCCTAAAATAGTAATTAGGATTGGTGTTACTACAAGGAAAGTGAAATACGTTGTTTTCCTCTGACTGCACTATCCAGTGAAAGCTACTGCGTGAAGCTGGGAAAGCTTCCATGTCAAGTGTGGTAATAAAGCATGAACAGCACTTTGGGCAGAGCACTGTAATCAGCTGGGAGCAAAGAATTAATAAAACATCTTAAATATGTCCTATGAATACTGTAGTCCTTAGAACCAAAGAGGTCTCTTCTTAAAAAGCTCTGTATTCAAATATTGTGATCAAAAATTGTATGAGCAGCAGAGTAGACACTGAAGTATTACCACATCTTAGCAGTGTCTTAGCTCCCAACCAGCCTTAGCAATGCCTGTCCTCCCCTTCTATTGGCTGGAAGCAGTTTGCATTTTAGGAAAGACAATCCAGGCCCTGTGGGATCCTGCTGAGTGGCTGATGTTCCTGGAGTCTAAATATCACAGTAAATGAAACAAAAACTGGGATGTTGAGTTTCACTTGTTGCACTTTCGGCCCCAGAGTCACTGCGCAGCTCAGGCAGTCTGTTGGGTGGGTCCTTCCCATTCCCAGATGGGCAGAGCAGGGACTGCATCCCACACTTTGGGGACTTTATAGAAAGTATCTAGATAATTTGCTTTTGATAGTGCACTGATGTTGTGGTGACCTGGGCTCTTTTTTGTTCTTGCTTTCCTGGGCTGGAGCTCTTGCTTTTCATTTCTTTTAGATTGTGTTACTGATATTGAGGAGACACTGATATTTCAGGTTCTTTCTTTGTTTTGCTTTTCACCACCTAAAGAAACTGGTCTGTTCTAACACTGTCCTGGCTAGAGCTCATTTTGAGCTGATGTTCAAACATACTCTTCTGCCATATGAGGACAGCCAGTGAGGATTTGCTGAGCAGAAGCTGGGCAAGCTACAACAGGCTGGATTTGAATGAGTGAAGTAAAAATGGAAATTACAGGAACTTAATTTTGAATGTCTCAGTGAGTCACAATCTGTTTGTTAGCAACAGAATGCCTTCTGGAGATTGTCTGGAGAAAATGGGAGGAAGAGTATGGGATACACCACACCACCTTTGCTCACATTGGACAGACTGTTGTCCTGCTGTGGGACTCTAGACGATATGTAGCCCAAACAAGAGTTCCACTGGCAGAGCTGACAGAAACAGGGAAGGAACTGAGTATGCAGGCTGGGACTTCAAACATGAAAATAAGTTATGCTCCATTCTCTATTCTGGATATATCAGTGATATTTAGAGAGAGAGAGAGAACAGGACACAGTGCTCTCTGATATAAAAAAAGTTGTAGCTCAATATTAACCTGAAAGTAGATGGGAAGAAAGAACCCTATCCAAATGAAGGTAGCTTTGTGGTTTATCCTTTAATAATCATCTTGTCTTAATGGGATCTGTGTGATGATTAATCTCTGATTCTATTCAGTTATTGAATGTTATTAATTTAAAAAAATGTCTAGAAGTAAATGTGTTGTACTGCTTTGGACAGATTTTGTCTGGGAACTATTTCATTTGAAGACCCCATTCCCTGTCACTTTACAGTGATGACTGTATGGGGAATAGCATTTTAAAGAATTACCTGGCAAATGTGATTTGTTATCTCTCCATATCATCCTTCTGTGCAGATGCTCTGAGAAAATACAGTTAGGACACAGCCTGCTCTGTGCCAGTCGTTGCTGTCCTAGCACTGAGCATGGTCTTCAGAGGAACTTCTCCATAGCCATGAGGGTCTTTGTTTTTTTAACATGTGCATTGTGCTCCCACCCATCCAAAGCATTTGCTTGGAGCAATGTTGTAAATAGTGAGACTTCTGGGAATGCAGAGAGTTTTCAATGACCTAATGAGGAAGGAAGACACTAATGCCCTAGGTCTGATCCTGTCATTTCTGCTGATGCTCAAAGAAATCTGTTGGCTTGGAGTACTCAGGAGTGCAGGCATGACCCTGCCATGCTGCTAATGATACTGCTCTTGGATGTCACATTCCTTTTTGAAATGCAAGACCGAGACTTTCAGAGAATTCTTTACAAGCTGGTTCATAGTCTCAGTTAAGTAACACATCCATAATTCATTGAGTTAATTATGACAGTTCCTAGGGAGCAAATAAGAGCAGGGCTTAATTACAGTGGACATCAGAGCCCCTACCCCCATCAGGTTGTGTGGAAGAGAAGGGCAGGCAGGATGGGGATGGCTGCAGGGCACTCAGTGTCAGACTTCATGCCAGTGCTTGTGCCCAGGCACCTAATTTCTGTGCTGTCTGCATCGATGTGGGGGCTGCAGAGAGGAAAGCTATGAAGTGTGCCAGAACATGACATGAATGAAGAGTAAAAGATTGCTCTGTTCCATATTTCCCTTTCTTCTCTTTGTTCATCTTTTTTCCCCTTCCTTTCATGCCTGCCAGCTTTTTCTGATCCATCTTCTTTTTGTGTCATCCTTTGGAAGTCAGATGGGTTGCCTTGGTGAAGAGATTACTTTCAAGGTGTGATGACTTATAACCCAAGGTCAGTCCTGGTGAGCAGAGAGGCCAGATGTAAATGTGACTCAGGCTGATGGCTCCTGGGCTCACAGCCTTGCTGAAGGCCGGGGAAGCTGGGAGGTCACTGTAAAAAGCTTGCTTTATAGAGTGCTGCTGGCTGCAGCTCTTGCTGCCCAGGGGTTAGGCTTGTCTGTGTAGTATTCACCCAGCCAAGCCTTCTTCTGCCTTCCACTTCAGAGGTATCTGAGTTCAGCCCCCTGGGACAGAGCCCATGGACTCAGAGGTGGAAGGGTTCAGTTGCTGTGAACTCTGTGCCTGGTCTTGGCATTCCTCCTTAAGCATATGAGGGCTTTTGATGTATAATCTAGGTATGTGCTAGCTAGTGTTACTTGTAGCCAGGTCTGCTCTTTACAGCTCTTCAGGGATCTGTCCTCTACCATTGTGTTTACAGAGCCATCCCAGCTTCACACCTTTTCCACCCTGCAAGCTGTGATTTATTGCTTCTGCCTTACAACAGCCTTCTAGATCATGGATGCGCTGTGTGCTACAGCTAGTAGCTCTGGAGGTGCAGCTGGGGGGATTAATGTCTGCTTCCCTCCTGTTCCTGCTGAGGAAATGCCAAAATAGCTTCCCTGGGGTGCTCTGACCTCTGAAGGGTGTGCATACCTTCTGGGACATGGCTGTTGAGATCGTTTTGGAAGCACAGGTTGTGCCAACCTTGTATAGAGCACCCAGTGCTTTTGTGCAGGTGTTGGAGTCAAGATTAACTACAAATTTGCTGCCCTTTCTCTGCTGGAGTTTGGGAAGTTTGGCATCTCTATATCCACAAGTAATGGCCTTTTCTTCTTTCAGTCTGCTGCTAATTAACTTGTAAACTAAAGAGAAAGGAATAAATTGGGAATGACTCTTATGGAGCTGATGGACATGGGCAGATTCAAAGCTAGAAGCAACAAAGTTCACTCTTCAGTCCAATATTGGACTATCCTGCCTTAGAATTCAGCTCACCTAAAAACTGGGACAGGAGGGTCTCTGTGTCATTGGGCCCAGTACTGCTATAAGTGTGAGGAACTGTACTGGCTACTTTTATTAATAGAAAAGAAAACTTTATGAATGTGTTTCCTATTGATGTTATGACTATCCCATGCTGAATGTTTGTGTGTGGGGAATTCTGGTTACAAAATATCTCCTTGCTTGCAATTTCCTTATCAAAAGTGGAGGCTATCAGAATTCTCTCATGTGCAATTTTATGGAACCAGGCCAGAGCTATTTTCTTGCCAAAGCAAGTAAGAGATCTAGCAGACATTCATGTAGATGGTGGTTTTTTGGGTGGTTTGGGTTTATTTTTTTGTTTGTTTGTTTATATTGGTTTGGTTTGGATTTGGGGTTTTTTTGTTTGTTTTTAGGGGGTTTTTTTGTTTGGTTTTTGGTGTTTTTTGGCTGGTGGGTAGTTGAATACTGGTCATAGATATGTTTTTTTGATATCTTACTTTCTCTTTCCATGAATATTAAACCAGCATTAGTGTCACCAATATAAAATCCTGTAAGTGTCTTAGAGTGAAAAATGCTGGATATGCTATCAATGATGATGTCACCAAGTTTTGGGGTTTTTTAGAGATGTCAGTGGTACAGCCTGGGATGGTAAGGATGCTCACCATTTGTTCCTTTTGCATGTGCTACAAACATGAGCAGTGGGGCTTTTCTACAAAGATAAAGTTCCCCTTTCAGGTCTCTAGAAAATACAGAGCATCCTCTTTCACTTTTGGAAGGAAATTATCCTAAACAAAGCCCTGCCTGTGCTGTGGCCTCTAGGCAGATGGCCAGTGTCATTATCCTTTAAGGGTGCATTAACAGCAACCTTCAGTCAGAGGCACTGAGTTGTATCTCTCCAGTGAGATGCCAGAATGGGACAAGGCATGGATCCCTCTTGCTTTGTCAAGGTTGCTGGACCAGGTAGTGTCAATGGGAAAAACATTTGTTTTGCTCTTGGCCTGTCTTCTGGACAGGGATTTGGAGAGCACAGTAAAGGTGATGTTGCAGATAAATGCAAGCTACCAGTCGAAGCACAGACTGTAGGCTTTTCTGCAGTCAGATGCAATCAATAGATGCTACTCTCTACTGCATGCTTCAGAGGAAGGCCCAATCTTCATAATAGGCCAAAATCACGGACTTCTATTTGCACCATAATGGTCTCTGGAAAGAAGTTTCTCCCTGATTAACATATGCCCAGAAGGGTTTGCAATGAATAGGCCTTACAGTTTCATCTTCTGAGCACTGCAGACATTTGGTCGTATTGTCAGCTGGTGGAAACTGGCATTGCTTTGTTGCCTTTCCAAGTCAATTTGCAATGAGTGAAGATTGGTCTTTCTGTTCTCCTTCACATGAAGGTCATGTAGCTTTTGTGGCTTTGTGCAATATGTTCTTCCTAAAGAGAAATGAATGCGCAGTTGTGTTTTATTTTGCAATGATCTTCTAAAGTACCCAGTTCAAAGATTGGGCGTGCTTGACACACTTTCCACCCATTTATTTCAAATTAATAATCCTCTGATGCCTCTCACGTGATCTGTTGGTCCTGCAACAGTTTGAGCTTTGATGGAGTATGAGTCTTTGAACAGCAAGAGAGTACTGGAAAATCTGGGGAACTTCTGTTTTAGAGGCTTTGATATTGTGCTGGTACACAATCCTACTGTTATGCTGCTTCAGTGTTTCCAGTCTCTCAGGGTCATTTCATAATAGATATGGGAAGGATTCTCACTTGGATTGTCTGCAGTTTTCTTAGTTGCCGGGGGAAGACTATAACTTACTAAAACTACCTGTATCTTGTTTTCAAAGGGATCTAAGAGCAGGGTGCTTCAAAGAAACAATGTAGAAAGTTGGAGACAAACCAGCCCCCCCTGAAGAAAGTTCTCATTCTAAAGCCTCAGTAAGAGCTGGGAGGCAGACGTTTTTTTCATCTGCCTCCTTTCTTCTCTGTGATGCTTAACAGTGTCAGCTGCCACTCACTGTGAGCAAAGGTTTAAGAATTTCTCTCACACGTAGTGCAGAGATGAGTTGTTCTGCAGGCCTGCTGAAATCAAGACTCAACTTCCTGCCCAGTCAGGCTTTGAATCCAATCCCCCACAGTGGCAGGGAAGTGACTGGTTAGCTGGGTATCCTTCAGACCTGTCCAAAGAGATCCTGCAGATGAGAGCTCAGAGCACTCTAGGAAGCTGGAGGAGTCCCTAAACATTTACAGGAACAAACTGACTTGAGAGGGTTTCAGGCACTGCAAGTGATGAGGAGGAAAAGTCCCCTTTGAAAGCCCATAGAGGTTTTCAGGAACTGGTGCTCCTTCTGAGAGGAAAACCACAGACTCTGAACTACAAATCCGGAGCTGCTCCCAAGCTCTGAGTAACGGCAGAGTATCTTTAAAGACCAAGCCCCGTGAGGCTGCCACAAGTGGTCAGGAGCAGGAAGTGTCCTAAGACAGGATCTCAGCTGCTTGAAGGACATCAGGGAGCATCACAGAGTAATGGAAGGAGAAGCCAGCAGTGTCACAAGCAGCATCAGGAGCCAGATCTGCTTTCTAACATGTCACCCTGACACAGGGTGTTCTTTGGGGTCAATGGAATGCTCAGTTTATCAGTCCTTCCCTTAGCAGGCACCAGCAGAGACTTGCTCTGTTTGTCCCACAGTTTTCTCAAAATTCATAGGAACTCAGTATGTTGGTGGTTTCTCTCCTGGTTGAATTAGGATAATTCCCAGAGGTAATGGAGTGACCACATAGAGGAGTTACCTTCCTTATATGTTGTGAGAAAATGGCTACAGATCACTTCTGTGGAGTTGACACTTTCATAGGTCTGATGTCCATGAAAAATCACCTCTAAAGAGAGAAAGGTGACTGCCCTGTGACACTGAGTGCATCTGTCAGTTCTGTTTCACTTTAAGCAGCCAGTAATTGATCTCAAAGGTCTTGTTTGCACTTGATGATGCCTCAGAAATCCTGAGTCACTCTTTACCCGAATTCACCCTGGTACATCTGTTTACTCTATGGCTGTGTGAGTTGGGAAAGTCCTCAAGTACAAAGAATGTTGAAACTGTCATCTTCCTAAAAACGTAATCCTGCTGCTTTTTATAATGAGAAAGTAGGTTGGATGTCACATTTCCTTGATAAAACACAGCTGTGTATCAGTCCCAACATTTCTCAGGTGTTGAGACCATTCAGTTTTGCTGTCTGCTTGTTCTCAGAATCTCCTGGTTGTTAAACTCCAGGAGAGCCAACACAGGTTTATACCTCCAAGATGTTAAATACGTATTAGATTTATGTCAGACAGAAACATCTTGGACTATCTTCCCTGCCCTGGAGACAGTTAAAAGTCTGTGTCAGTGTGGAATAAGCAAATCAACAATTTTTTTCCTATTTTTGACTTTGAAGGGTGTTTGGGGCTGTGTTCAGCTTGGCTCTGCCCTACATTTGCTGCTATGTCCACATGTCTGTGTCACTTGAATCCCTCTGGCTTTGCTAAGGGTTAAGATTGTATGCACAGCAAGTTGCTGAGGTCATCTGAAGTGCATTTGCACTCATTTTATGGAAACTTGGTCACAAATCTAAGCTCTGAAGAGCACCAAGCAATTGTGCTTATCAGTAGGAGGCTTGGTGCTCACCCGTTTGCTATTGGGCTCTTTTCTAGGTTATCTTCAACCTCAGTCATCACTGGCATCCAGGGAGCTTAACATCAGACAATTGTCTGAGTATTCATTAAGCTCTAAGTGCTTAAACAGTAAAACCTCTACAAAAGCAGTTCTGAAAGCTGAAGAAGAAAAATATAACTGCCTGTAAGGAAACTTTCCTGCTGGTAGCCATAAATCAGTAGGTTTTTAGTAGCTTGTGATGAGCATCTTAATGGGGCCTATCAATCTGACTGCATTTAAAGTTTCAGCCATTGTTACATTACCCAAATGATCGCAGATCTTCTGATGGCAGAAATAACTTGGGAAAGATTTAGCAGAATATGAGTTTATCTGAAGTTGTGACCTGACAACTGTGATGTCTCTAACTGCCTAAAATTACTCACGTTCATCCTTCTAGGATGCACAGAGACTCCACTGATGCCACTCTGTCTTTAGTGGCAGCTGAGCTATTTGTCTTCTCACGTCTCCCACCTTCATTTTCTGCCTGCAGACAACAGCATTCACTCCTGTCACATCTGGCCCAGAAGACCTGGAGTTAAAATTCAGATAAAGGAGAGAAACTAGGAAGTAGTGTATGAACCAATGTCGTCAGGAATTTGGGCAGCCACCGCGGCTTCCCAGTCATATAATTCACTTTCCTCTAGCAATGGATGCAACGCAGCTACTTGAGAGTCTCACCATTTTTATTTTGCTCCTGTTTCAAAACCACCAGTAAAGAAAAAAGATCTCCATGAACTTCCTGTGGCATTGGAACATGAGAAAGCATAAATTGCTGGTTTTAGGCACTTCTCTTCAACCAGCTATCCCGAAGGCTGTTTGAGCTGTAAAGCCCATCAATCACTTTGGCTACTGATGCCAGTGCCACCGCTGGGGAAAGATCAGTCAAGCTGGATTATCAAAGTCAAAGCCAGAGACAGCTCTTGTGGGAAGTGCTTGAGAAACTCTCATGTCTTAATTCCTCACTGTGTATGAAATGAAAAGGCGATTGTGCATGAGGAGTGGGAAGACCCTGTTCCTCATTATCTGAATGCATGGTCTTGAAAGAGAGGGTGGAGCTCCTGTGCAAAAGATAAATCGTATTAATAGTTTGTTTCCCTGGTTTTGCCTTCCAGTGCACTTCTCTGGGAGCTGCAGTCCCAGGGCTTTGCACATGAGCTCATCTATAGTTAATCATAAAGATGGGTTGATTTTTATGTGAAAAGAAAAAGCCAGACATGTGGAAATGGAAAAAACAGGACTGGAAGATGGAGCGAAAGCTCTTCACTCATAAGAAAGTGACCACTGTGACTGCAGAGGTGCAAAGGCAGGCCCAGCCTTCTGTCCACACTCAGCAGCACTGGCTGTGCTCAGGGCACTGCCTGTGAGAGCCATCACAGTGGAGCTGTCACCAGGACTGACAGTCTGGCTGTGCCATGGGGAATGGATGTGACTGATGGCATCTGTCTGTGCCGGTAGTGGGGATCCCCTCCGGGGAGCGAGTGGCCCTGGCAGCTCAGCACAGGGTGCAGCTTGGGAGCCACAGCTCCACCAGACGGGAGGAGGGAACGCCTGGAAGTGTCTTTGGGGCATCCATGTGAGCAGAAAGCAGTGATTGGCACTCGTCTGTGAGCCGCACTCTGCTGTGATTCAGTCACCAGCCCTGTCTCTTGGCTCAGTTCAGAGCATAAAGCAACTCAGAAGCCTTTCTTTTTTTTTCATTTTGGGTCATTGGAAGCTGGAGCTTTCTGATAGGTGTGTGTGTTCCAAACCCAGATATTTTCATCAGGACATTTCAGGACTTTTGGTGGTAGGAGTGTGTGCAAGAATAGGTTTTCCTAACCAAAACCCAGTTTTTCCTACACCCATACTGAGGGGTTTCTTGCGGGGGATGTATATGTGACTTACTTAGATTTTAGAAAACAAAATTTACCTGAGAACCAAAACCTCCTTCAGAAAAATACAGTGATAAACCTTCTCCAGTTCCATGAAATATTTCTCAGAAGGCAGGAAACAACTCACTGCGGTTAAACAAGGCTGAGCAGTGGATGGGCAAGATGAAGCTTGATGGGGGTGAAGGGCCCTGCATGCCCTGGGGCTCCAGGCTGGGAAAAGCCAGCAAGCTCCCACCTACGCCTGCAGTGAACCAGGGAATGCACTGGGAATGTGTCCGAAATGGCTCAGTAAGCGCTGAACAAGAAGATACAGGTATTTGCTAAAGGTCAGGGTCCTAACTCTGGAACTTTGCACAGAAATCCACTAAAAACCAAGGAAGTAGCATCCTTTTCAGACCTTTTCCAGAAGAAAGTCCAAAAACATCTATGCAAATTAAGCAGGGAGATGAGCTGCAGTAAAAGAACAGCTCAGAATACACAGCTATAGCTTGCTCTACATGATCTGGTAGTGCCAAGATACCCTTAAAAGTTGTCTAAGCTTTTCTGGTAGCAGACTTGTAGGAGCATTGCCACAAGGCATAACTGCAGCGCAGGTAACGTGCTTCCTGCATAAATTCATTGCTGCCTACATTGTCCCTCATCAGATTTGATTAAAGTCTCTCCAACTGCATTGAAATTTGAAAGAATAGTGCAATTAATTTCCATGGTTGCTGATTACAGAGGACTTGTTGCATTAGACTGTTCAGTGGTCAGGTCAAGCTGCGGTGTCTTTATATGAAAGAGCCAGCAAAAAGTGAACCCCGTGCTGCTCCCTGGTGACTCCCCCACTCTGGTGGGTCTCGCAGGAGTAGTTTGACTTGTGTGCTCCACAGATGGGACATCATGTCACAGTGAGTGATTTCTGTAATAGCTACTGGTGTTGGATGTCTTGGCAGAGAGACTGAATGCACCATGGGGGAATGAGCTCTGGGCTCAGTCTGGAAGAGACCTCATTAGTTAAGGGTCAGGGCGCATGGACAGGCAGCAGTAAAGGGGAGCTTTGGGATTATTCATGGAGAGACAACTGACATCAACTTGCAGGGCTGTTTATTGCAGTGTATTTCACAGTAAGTTAAAATTGGGTGTATTTTTAATGCTAAAAAAAAAGAAGCTTAAAGGAAGTAACAGAAAGAGGTTCTGAAATAAAAGGTTGCAAGAAATCAAGTGAACATTTTCCAGGAGTTGCATGTCTGGGTATTGCTCTGGGTGGGATGTGGCTTGTTTTCCAGCATCAGCTCTCAGCTTGTGACCCAGTAGTGAAGCTATGATCACTGGAACACCTGTACTGGCTCTGGCTAAAGGCTCACCTTAACCCAGTACCTTGTTCCTGACTGGATCCAGGAACATACTCAGGGAGAGTGTAAGAGAGAAACTGTATTATGATCTATCTTCTGGCATAACCTTTCTCCCATGGTCCCACCTGTTGGCATCAACATCCTGATTTTTTTGACGCATCCTGTAATGGCAGTAGTTCTAGATTGTGTTCATTCTGGGGTTTTTTTTGTTTGTTTGTTTGTTGTGGGGGTTTTTTGTTTGATTTGGTTTGATTTTGGTTTTTTTTTTGTTTTTTGTGAGAAATACTGAACACTTGTGCTTTAATCAACTTTCTACCCTTTGTATCTCTACAGACCCTGGCCTCCTCCCTGTGCATCTCTTGTCTGAGCTGAGGCATCCTCCCACATGGAGAAAGGAGCTGTGCAGGATGCAACATCACTGGTCAGTCTGTTCTTCTCCATGCCTTGTCTATCCTTGCTAAGAGAGAAAGTCATGACTAGGTGCATCATAGGGTCATTTTTCATGGTGGTTTTAAGAAAGGAAGGCTTTACTTGCCTTTCCTTTAGCCTTTCAGTGATCCTTTGAGATCCTACATGTGTTTGTGACCATTCCTGAACCCCAAGCTGGAATTTTTAAAGCACTGTCTGCATCAACTCCAAGCAAAATGATAGATGACTGAGAGCAGAAGGAAGCACCATGTGTTCCAAGAGTGGAGGACTGCACACCCAGGTAAGCTCTGAACCATTTCTGATTTTATACTTTGCCAGCGTATTTTCTATGTTCCTTGAGCACAGGGCATATCTGCTTGGTCGACCTTGGCAGTGCCCTGACTCCAGCAGTCAAGATGAGCAGACCATAGCATTTTCAAATTCTTGGTCACATTTGAGGACTCCCAGAGTTCCTGTCTGGGTTATGTGGATGGTGTGCTAGGAAGAAAGACGAAGCATTGGTTTGAGCTGTAGATTGCAAATGTTTCAGAGTGGCCTTGTAACCCCCTGGATGGGAGTCAGCCGTGTGTCAGGCACTGGTGCTGGTAACACCAGTGTAATCTGGCCCTGGGATTATTCTGTGTACATCCCTGACTCATTTTGTGGTTTTGAATTTCACTAAAATGTTTTTCCTAAACTTAGGCAGTGAAGATGAAATCCCCCTTTGTTACATTTTTATTCCTTTTTGTAGATGCTATTGTCTTGTTGAGAAAATGAATTTGATAATGAATTACCATGTTTCCATTGTGTCACTCTTCTCCTCTGCACCTGTAGACCACTGTTCCCTTTTGTATGTGTTTTGATATAAAACTCTTGGACAGCATATGTGTTACATGGGCATGTGCTACTTATAGACTACACAGCTGCATCTTCACTAAGAATAGGTTTGTTCATCAGAGCTGCAATAAGGGCTGCATTTCCCATTTTTGCTTTTATTTAAGTTTCTTTTTTTTTAACCTAAGTTCAAGCCATCTTCCCACTCTTGGCAATTTCCACTAGTTCCACTCATGTAGGGCTTCATTTGCTCAGAGCAACCTTGCTGGTCACTATCTGGTACTCTTATCTATTTTTATTCAGTAACAGAGTTAAGCTGGTGACTCTGAGCTCTCCTCCTGAGGCAGATGACATGCCATGTGGGTGACACGTTTATGTTTATGCCTTGGATTTATGTCCCTCTCCTCTATGGAGGTGAGCTACTTTGTTAGAAAAAAAAAAAAAGGCAGAAGTGTAAATTAATTTAGATATTGAGGCAATACCGATGGAATTAAAATGGTTGAAAACTTAAAGTGGACTTAGGAAGATAGCAGCAGTAACCCCCTGGGCTGTATACAAGAGGTGCTTTGGGGGAAGAAGAGAAAGGAGAGCTGAGGTATTTAGATGACTGTTCTGTTTTGCTTTGTCACTGAAAGAGGGATGGTGTAAAGGGCAAGGTGGGGGGCAGAACAGCTTTTGTATTTGGGCATGGGCAGGGGGAAATAACTGTAGTGTTGTAAATATTGCAGCTGACATAGCAGAGATCCATTTGGCTTGGAATATAGGGCAATAAATGCAGTCAGGTGATTCAGGGGTGTTGTGCATAAGTCTGCCAGGTAGTCAGGCGAGAGCAGATCAGGAAATAATTATGGCTGATAAGGGGAGCTTGTAAGGAGGCCAGTGCCTTCTGTGACCATGAAAGGTGTTAATCATTAACTGTTATGGAAAAGCTGGAAGCACATTCTCCCCTTCCTTCGAAGTCACACCAGGCTGCTCTCCTGCATCATTAACTTGAGCGCTGCCCTGTGAATGCAGCTGGGCGTGAACCAGCTTTAATTCAGGGCAGCAGGATGTGAATGGGGAAGCTGGTTGCTTCCGACAAGGGCACGGTTGGCACCCTGCTGTGTCTATCCAGGTCCCTGCACCTGCAGTGTTAGTTCCTGGAGAAATCCATACTGCCCCTGGGGAAAGTGGGCGAGATTGCTGTCCCCTGGATGTTGCAAATGAAACCCTGCCAATGGGCTTGTGTGGGTGGGTGCGTGACAGAAAGATGCATGGCTTTAAAATTTGGGGTAAAGATACAAGAGGGAGGGGAGGGGAAATATTCTGTACGTTGAGTAGCTGCAGCAGTGTATGACTTGGGTGTTTCAGGACAGGTATACCAACCCACTGAGTGCAGCTTCCCAGGACCAGGTCAGGATAAGATGCTGTAATCATGGGCTTGCACCCTGGAGCTCTGCTGCAGGAACTTGAAGAGGCCACAAACCCTGTTAGCAGTGCAAGGTGGTGCTCAGGATAAACAAGATGAGATTTGTATATTGTGGCTCTATGTATTCCTGGGGTTGGCCAAAGAGATGAAAGGATGGGGACCACAGAGCAAGCTGGCAGTGCCTCTAGTTTGGATCAGCCCTTTGCAGCTGAGAACTGCAGAGAAAAACATCATCTTCTGCATGATGGCTGCTCCTTCTGTCCACAGCTCCCCTGGAACAGTGAGGGCAGAGCCATGCCCAGTGCTTGGCAGGCACCAGAACAGTCTGGAGATTCACTCCATGTAGGGAACTGGCCTGGAATGTTAAGGCATTGGTGGTATCAAATACACACGGTGGAGATGGTGCCGGAGCTGTCGTTTGGCTCTTGAATAGACTTTCCTTTGCAACCTTTCTGTACAGCTCTTAGAGTGACTGCTAATGGATTTTATTTTATTAATGCTAGCTAATTAATTTTTATTAATTAAGTCACATTTAGTGACTTGTGTCCAGGTTTCAGCTGGGATAGAGTTAATTTTCTTCCTAGTAGCTTGTAAGGTGTTGTGCTTTGGAATTAGGAGGAGAATAATGTTGATAATAGGAAAGATGGAGAGGTACTTTTTACAAGAGCATGTAGTGACAGAACAAGGGGGAATGGCTTTTTTCCCCTAATTCTCTTCCCCATACCACTGTGGGGGGAGTGAACAAGCAGCTGTGTGGTGCTTGGCTGCCTACTGGGTTAAACCACAACAGGCCCAGCTATAAACCTCTGAACAGTCCACCTGCAATCAGCAAATATTCCCTGCTCAGCTCTGCCCCTGGCAAGACAATGTGCTGCCAGCCCTACAGACCCACCGTGCTGGACCCAGAGGGCATGTAAAGGTGTGTTGTCAGGCCAGGGGCCGTGGTGGGGCAGATCCACAGGCTGCTGTTGCTGTATGTGCTGGGTAACGTTGGCCACGATCCAGACTCCATCATCATTTCTGAGAAAATTACGTCATTAATGTAGTGTCATAATCGATAGGCCATGGCCCTGATTCAGCAGGACATTTAAGTGCATGGCTAATATCCATCACACAGTCTGCTACCTTGAGGGGTTGCTTGCTTTTTCTTTTTTTTTTTTTTTTTTAAGAACCTGCTTTTGCATTTGAAATTGGATTTGTGCCTGCAAGGAGCACTAGCCATGTCCTGACCATGAGGTGCCATGTGCTCACAGCTGGGAGATTCCACTGTGAGGAGAACAAAAATCTGAAGGAAGCCCAGAAAAGGGAGAGTGTTACCAAATGGTGCATTTGACCTCTTATGGCCCTCCTTCCCCACACAGAAGGCTGACACAGAGATTGCAGATTATAGAGTGAAAGGTGTGAATTTGGCTAAATTGCATTTGGCTGTCCTTAATGCTGGAAGAGCACTCAGTGTCCAGGAGGCACAGGGAGAGAGAGAACCTGCTTAAATGGGTAAAAAAGTGATTGGGGAATTCTTGCAATCCATACCAGAGGGAAGTAGGAGCTTTCTGGAGTTATTTTCCATGTATTGTTTAAATGAATCCTTACAAGGCCCTATTTGATTTCCTTTTTCTTAACATTTTTAATAAAAAAACAAATCTGTAATTTTAAAAATTTGGGGTTTTTTTTGAAAGATGATTTAGGAACAGTTGTGAAGCAATTGTTCATTAGGCTTGTTTCTGGGTTTCATTTATTTTTAATTCTCTTCAGCTTGGATAGCTTTTAATCAGTTTAATACTTATCCTCACGTTTCACTAACTGTTATTTATTCCATTCAATTACATATCTTACAAGCATTCGTTTCCCCTCACAGATCTCCTGTAATGACCCCTAGAAAGCAGTCTCCCTGATTATCTGACCTCAGAGCTGCAACAGGCATGGCATGATTTTGCCTTATGTTCTTTGAGCCTGTGCACTGAGTCTCAGGGCCTCCCTTCAGCCTTCACAAAACCAAATTAAAACCCAAAAAGCCATCCTGTCTCAGGGCTGGCTGTTCTTTGGCCCACTGGTTTGCACACAGTGCCCACAGAGCTGGCCCAGCTGGAGCAATCTCGGTTCCTCTCTTGTGGGAAGGCAGCCACCGAGTATTTCCCTGGGGGAACTACACATGGTCATTTTGCTCTTAGCTGGACTTGGTGGCTGAGCTAAAACCAAGTGATTCAGAGTTCGAAGAGTGATTCAGAGTCAGGTTCTGGGAGAAGTTTCCCTAACTCTGCATTCAGCTCAATCCAAGGACACTGCTCTTTGTTGAGACTCAAATTAGCAGTTTTATCTCCACTGGTTCATCTCAGGAAGTGGTCAGAAGTGGTGTGATGTATCCTGAGATAAATGGTTCAGTTTAAATGTAGCCAAATTTGCTACTGTCCCAGTACCTTGGCTGCTATACACCATTATCCTGCAATTTCAGGGGCCTTGGGGTCAAGCACCTAATGATGACAGCAAGGGGTCGCTCCACTGCCTAGCACAAGCCTAGAAATACACCTAACTTGACAGTTGGATTTAGAAGCTGAAATCAATCCTCTGCTGGTTTTTACTTGGCTAGGCATCCCTGCCGAAGCACCCAAATGTTAGAGGAATGTGCTGCCTCCTGGGCCCTGGGGGGTTAGGTCACCAGGCTGAAGTTTGGACACCACTGGACAGAACTGCAGGGCTCAGAGCCTCAACATCACAGCTGGACATGGCTCGTGTGGGAGCTGTTTGGTGCTCTGTGCTGGGGCACAGCTGTGTCATGGCTGGCACCAGCTGCTCGGCAGTTGTAAACCCGAAACTAGAAGAACACCATAGAGCCAGGAGGGCTTTTTCAGCCCTCTAAGCATTCCCTCTATCACAGTGTAGAGGCACAAGCCAAGACCAGCCAGGAGGGACTAGTTCTGTAGTAAAGAGGAAATGCTTTGTCTTTGAGTCTGAGAGCCTTCACATTGCTGGAATTTGCCTTAAAAAGGGGAAAAAGGTTTTTTTCTGGAATAATATTTCCTTCGACTTGGTTCAGCATGCCTACAGTTCAGATCTGTTTGATTTTATTTGGCTGAGAAGTTAGGAGAGCCTGGCATGGCTAGACATGAAGTTGTGCATTTGTGGTGTTTATGAGTTCTCTTGTGAATGTATGGAAAACATATATCATTCTTTTAATTCCTAGTGCTGGAAATAGTGCAGATAAATGACTATGAGTCAGAAGAAGGTGAATCAGTGTAAGGTAGCTCTACTGCCAATCATTTGACAGCACACACATGGTATCAGCAATGATCTGGCAATTTAGAGCAGACCTTTGAGCATTGAAAGGCAGGGTTTTCAAAGACCATCAGAATTAGGTACCTAAGTCCTTCTGCTACCAGTGGGAGGTGGGTATGTACTTCCTTTAAATACACAGCTTAACAGGACACCTAGGTAGCTTTAATTAAATGTTTAAATGAAAGCAGCATTTTCCCATAGTGCCTGGGCAGCACATTTCTAGCAAGAGGCACAGATTGCCTCTAGACACAGACTTTTGGCCTGAACCAGCCCCTCATAAAGCCCACTTCAGACCTCTGCTCATGCTGGAGCAGAAGTACTTAAGATGCTCACCATGTGAGAAGTCAGACAGGCTCAGGATGGCTTCTATGCACTCTGCTGGTGTGTTAAGTGATTCTTGTTTATCCAGCAGTAAAGCTGAATGTTTTTTAAAGGTGAAATGTTCCAGCTGAGGTGCTGTGGTATCCCTGACTGCAGAACCACTGGGAATCTTTGCAGTCTATTGATTTCCTCCCACCGTCATTTCTATGCTCCCATGGGCAGTGTCCATGGACTGGTGCTGTGAATGTCAGCCAGGCAAGAGTTAAATGCAGCTGTCTTACCTTTGAAAGCATAGTGGGAGATATGTAGCTCTGATCCTGTTTTCTTGTTGGCAGCACAGCCTGCTCCAATTAGAACACAAGGGCTGAAACAAGGCCTGGACTCTGCCTGTCCCCTGCTGTGGTGGTGGCACTGTCACCGCTTTTTGTGGTAAGTAGGGCAGTTTCAGTGCCAGTCACCTCTCTGAATGCAGCCTTGCAAAGACATGTGCAAAGTCATTGATTTTTCTTTAGCCCCAGTGTGTTTTCCCTCCGTGAGATCATGGAGCTGGCAGGACAGCCCTGCCTGCAGAGGATTTGCTTCCACTTGGGCTCCAGCCAGGCAAGACAGGAATCCTAAGTGTTTGCTGCTTTATGGCTCATGTAGAGCAGCCAAGCTTGGTGCTTTCTTCTCCAGTTCAACCTCTCAGCACAGGATGGCCCAGGGGAATTGTTGGCTTTTTTTCCTCTTCTGTGGGTTTGTCCAGGGCAGGCAAAGGAGGAATGGAAGCATCTTCACCATGTGCATATGATGGTCATGCCTTGAAGGCCTGGCAAAGGCTGTTGCACGGAGCAGTGCAGACACACAAGTAGCAGAGGCAGGAGCATTACCTGGGATGCTACACTGCCTGCCACCAAAGTCTTCATACAGTCCTGGTGGGCCAGGAATCAAGGTGAGGGTGTTGAAGTGAGGGAAGGTCACAACAGGAGTGAGAAACAGGCTTGGGAACTCAGTCAAATTCCCAAATGGCAAGGCTCCCCAGAGTTGCAGGGTCTTCCTGTGCTGCTTCTGTGTTCGGGAACTTTTCAGTCCAATAATAATGTCTCTGTAGATGACAGCCCTTGATGAAACCCTCTGACAGACTTGTTAAGGCCATGCCATGAAGCCATGTACAAATCTCAGTTCCCTTGGTGATAGACTGTGCATCAGGGAATTGTACTGTAGGATTGCTGACTCCAAAGACTGCTGAAGGGTGGCAGGACCTTATTGTTGAGGAGAAACCACAGCCTGACCTGAAATTCCTCCCCAGGAATCACTTGCTGCTGTAGTGAGTAGGCAGGACCCTACTGAGGTTCTGTGCTGTGTTCTGTGTTACACAAAGTTATCCAATGCATCTTCCAAAACCAAGACTTCTGGTTGCTATTAGGGCATGAAGCCCACCCTGCCCAGTCTTCTGGCTCTGCTTGTTTCTCAGTTGAGGGACCTGTGCCCAGATATGCCATCAAATTCCTGCATGGCTTATGGTTCCCAGCTTGGGAATTCAGTGTCTAGAATGGAGCAAGCAGCTTATTTGAAATCCCTACACACCATGCTGTAATTAAGAGAGAGATTTGCTATTAATTAGCTTTCATTGACCCACTTTTGACCCTCCAAATGCCGTTGTGGTGCACTAGGTCTCTGTCAGCCTCTACTCTGGGGAGACATTAATCTTCATTACTGTTTTGCATTAGCTTGTCTCTGTTAGTTTCTCATTAATGTTCTGGTGGGTTGGTGCTGCCAGTGGAGAAGGAACATTCACACAGAACATTGTTCGGAGATGAAACCATTTTCTAAGGCACAGTAGTGGCCCAGGGCACTGCTGCCAGACATCGTGGCCAGGCCCTGGCCATTGCAGGTGGACTGGTAGCAGCAAATAATGGTCATGGATAGCACAACAGGTCATGTTAAACCATGTGGGATTTGTTCTTCTCCTCACCCGGACTGGTGCCTCCCTTGACAGTCTCATCCACATCTTGCTTCAAGTCACCAGAGCTTCTGGGTCCTGCTATGGAGAGTGTGAGAGTTCACACTCTTCCCTAACAGAACAGCCCCTGCTTAGCTCTGTGGAAGGATGCAGCTGTAACACTGGGGAATAACTGAGGTACAAGCCCAGCTTTCCTATTATCTGGGATACAACCCTGTGGCTCTCCACCTGGGATGGGAGGGGAGGGATCCAGTGAAAGCTGCCTCACAGATATTTTACCTAAGTAAGGAGCAAGTGGAGACCCTCCAGGCTTAAACATCAATTCCAGCTAATGGTTGCCAAATCACCACCAAGAAGTCACATTGTTTTGCTGCTCTGTGACCTCCCTGTGGCATAGAAATGGGGAGAAGGGCTTTAGTTTCGCTTTACCGCATTCGTGTGGAATTGCAGAAGTTTGCTTGGCTGCTGTCTGTGTGGTGGTCCTGCCATGAGAACAACACAACTAACAAGGGATAACAGGATGGTGTTTGTTGTGAGTCCCAACCACAGGTCACAGAGAACTGCTGCTCCCCTCAAGGAGCGACCCTCATAGTCCATTCTGTGAGGGATAAAATGAATAATTTCCTGTGACTTCCTGGGAATTGGTGAATGAATCAATCCGCAAGTCAAAAGGCCAGCTCTCCTGGCTCCTGGGACTGTCTGGTGTACTCAGCTCTGCACTTTGGGGACCAGAGCACATTGCTGGTGTCACCTGGAATTGGCATGACACACGTAGAAGTGCAGCCTGCTGTTGTCTCACAGCTACTTCAGAATCCCACGAATCATTATCTAGGAATGATTCATTTTTGTACAAGTGCTGCAAATGAGATATGTATCAGGGTTACAGCAGTCTGTTGCAACATTACACTGAGTTTCATTGAAAACCAAGGTCCTGAATCAAGGAAATGTCTCTTTTCAGCAGCACATCACAGTTCCTGAAACAACCTGGTAAACACAGTGCTTGAAGGGGAAATAGAGAAACAAAAAACAACCTGGTAAACACAGTGCTTGAAATTCAAAGGGGAAATAGAGAAACAAAAACATATGTTTGAAAAAGAAAACAACCATCACTTTTAGATTTCTTGCATATACATTTGGAATGTCTGGGGCTGTTAGTAATATTGCTGGTACAGGCTGCCATGCATATTTGGAAATGGGTTGCAATTGTCAGTGGCTAGTTAAATTAGGAAACACGTGGTAGAATAGAATAGACTATTTCATTTGGAGGAGACCTACAATGATTGTGTAGTTGAATGCCCAGACTGATTCAAGGCTGACCAAAAGTTAGTGTGTTTCTATGTGCATTGTCCAAATGCCTCTTAAACACCGACAGCATTGGGGAACTAATTGTCCACTAGGAATCCTGTTTCAGTGTTTGACTATCCTCTCAGTAAAGAAATGCTGCCTGATGTCCACTCTAAACCTCCCCTGATGTAGCTTTGAGCTATTCCCACATGTCATAGCACTGATTACCAGGGAGATCAGCACTTTCCACTTCCTTTTGTCTGGAAGCTGCAGGGAGCAATGAGGTCACCCCTCATCTTCCTTTTCTCCAAACTGGACAAACCCAGAGTCCTGAACTGCTCCTGACAGGACATTGCTTTAGCCCTTTCAGCAGCTCTGTTGCCTTCCTCTGGATGCATTCAAGCACCTTCACAATTGTGAAGTTGTGGGGCCCAGAACTTCACACAGTAGAAGATCTGTCTCACCCAATGGCTTTGGGAGGTGGTAGCCCTGTTCCTTAGATTGGACCAGAAAAGAGACCTCTCCTGCTTTTCATGGGGTCAAGAAGAGCTGTGAAGTGGGGCTGAGGATCTGTGTGGGTGGGAAGTGTGGGTGGGCTCACCTTTGTTACACAGGGCTGTGGCACCGGGCACAGGGAAGTGCTTGGGATTGGGACTTTTATTTTTGGCAGCAAGAGCAGCCTGGTCAGCACCCCAGGCTAAGTATTCAAATACAGGCCCATTTCTATTCAGGGACCAGAATGAAGTTAAGCTGTAGGTTGCCCATGGATCTTGTTTGTGTGCTTGGTCCTCAAAATATAGGCAATCCCTTCCTAATTCTTGTAGAATGTAATATCAACACCAGTCAGACTGAGGTAATGTGAGAAAGTTGGGAAGGATCTGCTTTAAATGTGTCTCAGTGTCACTGGTGATAATTTGCTTCTGGTGGAACAGGAGCCTGGAAAGCCAGGAAAAAGTAGGTTGTGAGGGAAATGTAGGAACTCTTAGGTCAACTGGCCTGAGCAAGTTCAAAAATACGAGTGCCTGTGTAAACATGGGACATGTTACCTGAGAGGGAACCTGCATGGAACCATATCAATTTCAAGCTATTTCCTCCTTTCTTCACCTACATGGAGTGCCCCAGGGCTTTGCAGTTGCTTTGTAAGGAGGTTGTTGGTGCAGCTACTTGGGACCTTTAAGGCTGTGCAAACACAATCTTCAAATCTGTTGCTTGGATTCAAAGTTTCGATGTTTGGACACATCATGTATGTGGTATGTTCCTAATCTCCAAGTGGATGAGGGTAGTTCTGATGATCAGGTTGGAGAGGTAAATACTCACCACTACATATTTCAACGTTACATAGAACAAAGGGCTGAAAAATGTGATCCATTGTCTCAGCAAACATTCCTGCCAGGGAACATATTTGCTAGATTGTTGGCGAAAGCAAGATCTGAAGGGATGTGAACTCACTCCAAGGTAATTTTGTTTACACATTTCAAACACACGATTGCAAATAATTTTGCTCTCTGCTCTCTGTGCCCCCATGGAAGCTGTGCACTGGGAAGGAGTTTTCTGCCAAACTCAGAGAAAACCTAATTTCTGTCTTAGCATGAGTTGAAGGCCTGGGCTTATTCAAATTGGGTTTGGGAAGACAGGGCCTTTTGCCTATGGAAAATTGAGCTTTTCCAGTAGTAGCATGCTGCCCAGGACTCTTAATGGTAGTTTGAAGGCATGAAGCAGTGCAGCACCATGGGAACTGCAGCTGACCAGAGGTTCCCCCAGAATTCCCACTGAGAGCTGCAGCAGTATTTCAAACTACCAGCGAGAGTATCCTTTATCAAATGTGGCCAATTTCGTTCACTGCAAGTATTTTCCCATTGAGAGGGAACCTTCACCCTAATAGAGTAACAGCTGCAAAATTGAAAAAAAAAATCCCTCCCTGAGATGAACTACACAGCTGGAAATACACATCTTTCTGCAACAGGTAGAAATAGCACTGGCAGAGGAGCAGCTGGAATAAGGACTTGTCGGGGGGGGGGGTGTTGAGATCCAGGATGTAGCTGTGGAAGGAGCAGAACTGCTGCATCTCCTGGCTGCAGCAGCTGAAGATGAGGTAAATGCAGCATATGTCAGAAATGTCTAGACAAGGTGGAAGGCTTATTACAAGTATTTGGGAGGGGAAAAAAAAAAAAAAAGGAAGAAGAAAGAAGAGAAACAAAGAGCCAGTAGATTGTATGATTATATGCTGCCTAAAGGAGACAGGTTGAGATTATATAATTCTCTGGGGAAACTCTACTTGAAACAATTATGTGTTCAATTGGGTGCACTACATTAGGGTTTTTAAATTAAAAAAAAGGAGGCTGAATGCTCAAGAAAGTGTGGAGGAGGTAGTGAAGTGCTGAGCCAAAAATCTTTTTTTAAATCTTTATATGTACTGCATAGTGGGGGAGAAAGAGACAGCAGAGAAAAGGATGCATTTGACACACGTCAGAGATATCAACAGCTCCAGTGACAATTTTAAGGAAATTAAATGGAAATTAAAGGGAAGCGTTTTAGAGCAGAAGTCCCAAAAGCACTTAAAAATATGGAACATCAGAGAAGCTCAGCATCTGCCAGCAGTGGGGGATCCACTCCTTTCATGGCCAGCACACAAAGCTCAGTGGGCCAAGCCTGAGTCAGCTTTGAGACACCAGGACTCAGCCTGATGTACATCAAAAGCTGTGCCAGAGTGCAGGAGAACCTTCAGGGCAGACAGCTCCCTCCAGCAGAGAAAAGCTCTGAAATCCCAGCATTCTGTAGAAAAAAGGGGAAAGAATTGGGACACCTTGACTTCCTTATTTCAGTTTCTCATGGTCTTGCAAAGCCATGTAATATAGCGTTGGGTGTGCCCAGTGGTCTACCACTAAAACTCAGCTGTCACTTGGCTGTCATCCCTTGGCCAGAGCACCATATGGCCTCTTTTTGTCTAGGGAGTGCTTTCTTTTGTTTCTCTGCCTCACTTGTTTCAGTCACTCCTGTCTCATGGGTATTTTCATCCTTCTCATTTCTGCCACACCAGTGGCAGGTGTGATATGATGCCCCTTTACTTCCTTTGGACTCCCACTGTGCACATGATCCCAAAAATCAGACAGCTCCCATAGCCTGACACAGAGAGGATCCACAGAGATGCACATCAGCATCTATGCAGGAGAATAATGTGTTCTGTAAGGAAGCAGAGGGAAAGACACTAGTGCGTTTTCATTTCCTCAGAAACATATTCCAAAAAAAACCCCACAAGAGAGGGTGAGTCATCCATAGAGGATATTGGCCTGAGTTGCAGCTGCTGGTTTTTAATGATATAATTTTAATTTACCAATAAAATAAAAGAAGGAAGGAATGACAGGATAGGATGTGTATCATTGTCTCTCTGTAGGACTTTCCCTTTTCCAGCATTGGCTGGAGATTGGCTGTTGGATCTGAGGTCTTTAAGCTATGAGCTGGTCATGCACACGTGAAGTTTCTTCAAACACATCCGCAGGCTTCAGGTACAGCTTTGTGGAATTGTATAAGATCATATATTTGGTGTAAAATGTGAAAAAATATTATTATTCTCTTTTTTTATGTAAGTACTTTATTCAGTATCCTTCTGCTGAAGGCAATGCAAAACTGGGAGGAGAGGCTGATACACAAGGGGGTTGTGCTGTCATCGAGAGGGACCTGGACAGGCTGGAGAAATGGGCCAACAGGAGCCTGATGCAGTTCAACAAGGGGAAGTACAAAGTGACTGAGGTTCCTCCAGCAGAACACCTCCTATCCTGCTCTGCTGCCTCATTTGCCACCTTGGTGGGGCATCAGGCAGGGTCTGGACATTAGCAAAGACAAGGAGGCTTCAATGTGGCAACTGTTAATTGCAGACAACTGTGGGAGTGATGATGCCAAGATTGTCACTTTAATGCCAAAAAGATCCAACTGGAGTGCTTAAAATTCAGTCATGTAGGATTGTATTTAGAACCTGTTCTCACCTCTCACGGTGGCTCTACGCAAATCCTGCTGGATTATCATCACTCTTCAAAGCCAAGCACACATCTGAAGTTGCTAAATTTGGGTAGAATTTTAGACTTTTTTCCTGACCAAGCACTGGTTGTCTCAGCCTGATCCTTTTGTGCACTGGGGTCCCATCTTACACATGAGGGTGTTGGAAATCCTCTGCAGCATGCTCAGACTCTTCTTCCCTGTGCTGAATGGCCTTGCAGATCAAACCATCCTTGGGGTTAGAGTGAAGCTCAAGGGATGAGTCCAGCTCTTTCCTGAATCAACTTATGGCTTCCTTAGTCTGCCCTCTGGTAAACATGCACGTGAGTCCAAGTACTTTAAACATAGCTTAAGAAGAGGCAATACTGCAGAGGTGTGTCCAGTACACACGGCCTATCCGTGGGGTGGGTACAAAGGTGCTCAGGGAATGCCAGGCTCCTCCCAGAGTAACCACAGGCCTTAGAAGAGCTCTTGTCCTCACTCGAGGAGTGAGTTGTTACAGGAGGAGGAGATCAAGGAGTGAGTTGTTACGGGAGGTGGATATCAAGGAGTGAGTTGTTACCGGAGGAGGAGACCATGAAGTGTTTGTGAGGGTTAAAAGTGGAATGGAAGTCAGGGCTGGACCCTCTAACTGAAGTGTTGGGTTTGAGATAAGCAGCTGTCAAACCTCTTTCTCAAATGCTACATCAGGAAAAAAATGTTGGGGGGTTTTTCCCACTATTACAGCCAGAGTGACCCCCAGATTTTCCACGAGGGTCACGTTACAGCAGCAGCCAAAGGGCACTGCAAGTATCTGGAGCTGCAGCCTGCAAACCTGCTCCTGCCAGAATGCCTTCATCCTGCTCTGAGGCAGCCCCTGGCATAGCTTTCAAACCTTTGGGTGCAAAAAGTACATCTTAAAAAAGGTTTAAGAGCTACATTTTCTCTTTTGTGGAGAATTTGGAGAGTTCTGTTTTTTTGGTTTGTTGGTTTTGAGGGTTTTTTTTGTTTTTTTTTTTTTAAGCAAAACAAACCCCCAAGGCTGGATTTCAGGTGAAGAGCATTGCAAAAATAACAGAGGCCATCAGAACACAGCTCTCATTTCAATTGTGTTTTTTCCTAGAAAACTGTCAAAAGTCAACAATTTAAATGTACCTTTAAAGTACAAAAATGCAGGTTTTGTACAAGGGTACTCAATCTGTCTCCAGTTTTCCAACTGAAAATGTAAAAACTGTATTTATCCAAGATGCGGGGTTCTGTTGATTGACCATGTCCTGCCCAGACAGTTGGGTTTGGTCAGGCTTTGAGGAAATTACCCTTGCCAAGGGCAATATCTACCTCACCACCACTTGGGCCATTATCTTTATCTTGCAAAGCCTTGCTCTAACTTCAGCTCCCTGGGCTTATTCCACAGCTTTTTGCTGGTGCAGAGGGGCTGATGTTGGGTGTTGCTTATTAATGCAAAGGGGTCCAGGGATGTGTGCTTTGAGTTAACTCTGAGTAATCAGCAAGACAAGGGGAAATTTGGCAACGTGCCTTCAGGGAGATTGGGGAGAGCCAGGGGCACCCCTGGCAGAGCGAAATACTGGCCAGGTTTGTTCCCAAGTGGAAATGGTTGTTCACAGAGTCCTTGCTGTGGCCTGGGACAGGAGGGAAATCATGTTTGTGACTAGCTTATGGCATCAATATTCTGGAATATTCAGTATGAAAGAGGAGGTGGAAGCTGATAGAGTTGCTCTGTGCTCATCACTGCAAGCTTGTGGTCTCACAAAGAAACATTCAGAACTGCATGGGGCTGAGTTGTCCATCAGCCAGAGGAATGATGCCTTTGCTGTAATTTTGGCTATGGGTACAGAGCTGTGGCTAGAGGAGAGCTTCTTCCTTGACTGTACTCAGCTCCTGAAAATGGTGTGCAAGTGACTTTGGTCTGGCAAAACTCCCTGAGATTCACTGATTCCTCTACCTCATGCTCAGGGCAAGAGCAGCGGATCTGCACTGAGCGAGTTCCTGTGTCTGTGTGTGTTTCAGATGCTCTGTCTCAGTGTTGGCTCTGAAGGCACAAGGTGGCTCTCAGCACCTCAGACAGGGGCAGGAGCTCTGTGTTAATGAGGGCTCTTCAGTTCAGGTGCTCTGCACTGCAGCTGACTCCTCTTAGGAGAGCTTGGGAGCTGCAGAGGATGATGCTGAGTGTGAGGAACAAGCCTTTAACTCACTGGCATGCATTTTGGCTCAAGCAGTGTCTCGGTGTGACATGTTTTATTGCTTTAGTGGCCTGTGGCTGCTCACTAGAGCAGAAGGCTGCTGGAGTGTTTTACTCTGAGTCCCTGAAGGACCTCACCCAGGCTGGGCATCCCCCAGCAGCAGAGCTTGCCTGGGGCTGGAAGCTGCTGGAGAGCAGGACAGGGAGCTGTGTGCTGGCAGGAGTGGCCATCAGTAGCAGGCTTCCTGTGGCCATCTTCTGGAGGCTCAGGAAAAGGGGCAGGGGGAATAGTCTAGGATCTGGTGTGAGCAAACATGAAATTTTACCTAACTGTTTCTTTGTTTTCCTGCCTGTGAGGGGTCAGAGGGATGTTGAAACTTTAAAAAAGTGAAGAACTGGGCAAGTGGGCAAATTGGAGGATTCATGTACACACGTGCAATCCCTGTGTAGGTGGCTACAGGACCTGAATCTGAGAATTCGTCGTGTAATTTGTATTTCTGCACATAAGTAGATTTTTCTGTATTTGCTGTGGGGAAAAGAACTCCAGTGTGAACACAAGAGAATCCCATATGGCTGATCTGAAAGGAAAATGTGGACTATTAAGTTGCCTTTAATGTCTCTAGCGCTGTATTTGTACCCTCTGTCTTCTGAGGAACAGAGGAGACAATGCAGTAGCTCTAGTGCAAATGCCCACCCCAAACCCAAAATGAACAACAAAACAAAAAACCCCAACTAAACTAACTAAAGACACTTAAAGAATGAAACTTTTAGGTGTATGGACCAACCTGGAAGTATTGAGACAGTGACAAAGCACTGAGTTACCAGCTGAAGAGGCAGATGACTTTGACCCTCCTCTCTTCTCCCAGGTAAATCTTTCTGAAACACTGAAGACCTTTATAGCTGTAAATATATCCCTCACAGTTGGCCTTGCATGTCACTGGAAGGAAAATACTACAGCTTCTTAGTGGGTTGATCTATTTTGTGCTGGTTTCTCATGCAGAATTCTTTCTAAACCTCAAAATGTCAGTCTTCATGGCCAGCCAACAATCTAGAGCTAAGTGATAAATATTTTTGTCTTGCAGTGTTTTTTTCTAATGCTGCAAATAGTTTTGTGGGGTTTGATTTTAGTTTTTTGGGGGGGTTTTGATTCTTTTTAAGGACCAAACTGCTCAAATCCAAATTTGGGAACAGGTTTAGTCAAGAAATGGTGTTGGTGGAAATATCAACCAGAAGAAACGGGTTTCCTGATTCTTGTTTTCAAAGAGATCATTTTGATTCTGCCATCAGTTTCCTTAAATTTGTGGCTTAATGGAACCCACTTTGCCTTTTGGACAGCAGAAGGTGCCTTGGGTATCTGAGCTGCAGAACTAGCCAATGGCATTGGGTTATAGAAGGGACTGGAAGCTTTGGACAAGAAATACAGCCTCCTGCATCTGTAGGTTTAGTTGTTTAGATTTTTTCTGCACCCCAAATACACTCCCTATTCCTACAGCAAGTCAGCAAAGCAGGAAGTGGGCTGGTGTTCTCTGCAGATGGGTTTCACTACATCTCTTTATAGCTCTGCTGAGATGTTTGAGCTTTGTGGCGCAAACCTCTGGGAAGTGAAGGGCAGTAGGAAATGCTTGTGTGCATGGATACAGATGGAATCTGCTTCACAGGGTAGGCATGCTCAGCAGTGTCACCTGCACTGTGCTAATAACGCAGGGTGACATCCCCGTGCTGGCAGAAGGCTGCTGGAAAGGTGAGGCTGGATGTTGGTATCCTGACTGCAGAAGAATCCTGCTTGTCTGCCCACTGTTCACAAGAGGGGAAGGATCAATTCCTGAGATGCTCTGTAGGGACAGATGGAAGTCAGATCTGGCATGGTTTAAGCTATCTTTTTTTTCCTTGTAAGCCTGTTGAATGTCACACTGTGCAAGCAAAGACTTATTGAGGAGGAGGGGCTGTTAAAACACGTTTCAAAAATAGTTGAAAATCGAGCATATTTAGATTTTAATGACCAAATTCATAGTACCTGATGCCTCTTCAAGCTAGGATGGAAGAACACAGCAATCCCATTCACCCACCAGTGGGGCAGGTACAGCTGCCTCTATGGCTCTTGCCATAGAGGTGTCCCCTCCTGGGTCCCACAGAGCTGCACCAGAGCCAAGCTGTGGTGAGAGTATGGGTGCTGCTTCTTTATAGAGCCAAAGCTGAAAGACAAAGTGGCCACCAGAGAAAAATCAGAATAGATTTCTCCAGAAAATCACTTGACTTAACATAATCCTGGTTGCCTTATGTTTTGGGGGTGGAACAGCATGATTTTGTGGCTGTGTGTGCTGGGGAGCAGGGACAGTGCAGCAGCAGGCTGAAGTGCAGCCTTATTGTCCTTGTCTGTCTGGAGTTCACCTCTTATTTCTCCTGAAATTCACTGAGAAGGGCCCTTGTTCCTTGTGATCCTTACATCTCCCACTCAAGGGTTTGAAGAGCACTCCTCCTTCCCTCCAGCAGGATGGGTGCTGCTAAATTGACCTCACTTGAAACCACTTCATCCTTCACCAAAGCCGTGGCTGCCCATGGGGTCACCTCACCTTCTCTTGAACTTTGTACTCCTGGATGACTTTTCTTGGAAAGATTTGAGCTGGTTGTCTGAGACAAGTGCTGAGCTGAATGAGTTCAACAGGCTGCTCTAACTCACATCAGACATGTCCTTCTGCTTTGTCTGTGAGGACACTGAGGGCCAGCTTGATACCTCAGCTCCTTTCTTCTTGTGTTTTTCTTCAGTCTTGGTCTTCTGTAGTAGCTTAGGTTTAAACACCTGGTGCTGAAAGTCATGTGAAAATGTGTTTCCTATCCAGGCAGTCAGCTTTATGGTGTTTGTTTTAAATGTCCTTATAACATCTTCCATTAAGACTTCAGCCCGAGGTGGTGTCTGTAACTCAAATTTATTCCCAAAGAATTACTTGATGCTGATATTTTGGTCATCAACAGCCTTTTTAATTGAAAGCCTTAGCAGTGTGATAGCTCAGCCCCCTGGTATCTCTCTGACCAAGCTCTGTGCTCCCTGAGTGGGCTCAGCTCTCCAAGAACTGGAGCAGAGCACTTCACTGCCATGCTGATCCAAGAGCTTGGCAGAGGCACAGCCTGTTTCTAAAATTGTCTCCAAGATAGTTTTCTATGGGTTTGCATCTCCCAGACGGCCGAGCTGGGTGGTATTTTATATGGTGTCATTGTTTGTTTAGCTAATGAGGTAGGGAAAAACAAAGGGCCAGGGATCCTTGGCTCTATGAAACAGCTGTCAACAAGCAGCCCCGAGAGAGTGGATGAGCAGGAACCGAGCAGCCAGGGCACTGAACCAGGGCTTTGGGGGATGGTTTCAATTCCTGACTCAACACAGTTATGGATGAAATGCAAAAAAAGATGCCTCAGCCCAAAAAGAAGAGGGAGATGCTGGGAACTGTGTGCTTTTTCTGGTTATCTCCCAGTGAGCAGTGGCTGCTGGAGACCAGCTTTGGTTTGCCTCTGCCCACCTGGAGTGAAGGTGACCCCTTCTGCAAACTTTCCCAGAGTTTTCCTTCTGAAGGAACTTGCCCACAGAAGGGTGGATTCCCTCCCTCATGCCTTGTGCCCTACCATGTAATGTGGGCAGTTCCTTTAGTTGTTTTTATCTGGTGCTGAGAAGCCTGGAGGAAAGCCCCTGCCCTGAGGAGCTCTGCAGGAGAGCAGAAAGCACAACAAAAACAATAAAATGTCTTCCTGCATCCCCCCTTTATTTTGCCATTTTGACTTCAGACGCAAGCTGCCATCATTTCCACATGGAGCAGCCACATGAAAAGCACCACTAAACAGTTCTCTGAGTTTCTCAACAAGAAACACAGCAGCTAAATATATTTAATCTGTGTGTATTGTTCATCTTGGCTTTAATTTCCTGTTCTCAAAAGGTTTAGGAATTTAAACCCATGAATCATTACTGAAGCTGTTAATGCTTGGAGCCTTTTTCAGAAATGGAGATAAAGGAACTGATATTAATACCAGCTTAGCACAAATTCAGCCAGAACAATTCTGTGAGAAGTTCCTGCCATCCCAGAGATATCTCTTGATTTCTAACCATGACAAAAGTTGCTAAGAAGTGGGTAGGTGGATGAGATAATTCTCCCCCAGGTAAACAGGATGCTTCCATTTAAAAATGTCTCTCTGGCAGGTTGTGGGCTGCATCATCCCCGTCTGGAGACCTCCAGAGCACTGTACTGTTCCTCTGTTTCTAAAATTGCAGCATCTATTGAAGCAGGGACTTTTTCAGAGTGCAGTCATGAGATTTCTCTGGGACTGGAGGTCATGTACTTACTCATGTTGAATAAAAGATTGGAAGAAAACTTTGCTCAGTTCCATTTCATTGGGCTGTCAGGTGGCTGCTTTTATACCTGCAGGATCCTCCCAAAGTCCTGACCTGAACAGGCTTCCAGATATATCAGAAACAAGGTCTGTCCATGAGATGCTTCAGTGAAGGATGGTGGCTTCCATTTCTCTGCAGATGGAACAGGATTGGTGGCAAATCAAATTATTCATCCTCTTTCAAGAGCCTGGTTTGTCTGGAAGACCATGCCAGACATCCTTTGAATCCTCTGGGATTGAACACTGAAGGTCAAAACAGGAAGTCCAGGAGAACTCATAGAAAAGTCCTAACTAGTCATTGAAGTCAGAAGTGAACCAAAAACTATGTGGGGACTGTTTTTATATTTTTGTCTTGGCTTTAGTTCTGGAATGTCAGAGAAAAAGAAAATTATTCAGGTGGGAAGTGACTTCTGGAGGTCTTTTAGTCCAATCCTCTGCTCACAGCAGAGCTGACTGCATGGTTGATAGTATTGATAGATGTGAGTATTCAGAAGAAGCTGCCTCGTTCTTTGTTTGATTTGTACCTTTGGGTAGCATAAAAACAATAGGAACTACAAAGCAGCTGCCAGAATATGTTTGGAAGGAGCACACTTGGTCCTCCTTAGCAGGCTTGCTCTAATGATTGCTCTTTTCAGGATGTAAGAGAAATGGCCTGGTTTCTAGCATCTTCCTCCACTTCCCTCAGGAAAGAGCCCTGGTGTAGAGGAGGTGTTCCTGCTTCATCTTGCTCCCTGTGCTGGGAGTGTGCTGGAGAGCTGCTGCTAACTGGGCTGGGGAATTGGTTTCTGTGCATTTATTCTGTGACTGGAGCTCTTGCTGTCCCACCAATGTATGGCGGGAAGAGGAACTGGTGATAAGGGGCAGGAAGCACAGCAGTGTGTTGTGGCAGCTCAGGAATGTGCTGGCTTGTGAAGGGCTGGGTGTCCAGCCATGCTGCACCAAGTCATTCGTTGTTCTAATGGTGATGGAGCTGCAGCAGGTTTGTGCCAAGTGAAAGCAGTACCCTGTTTGGGAAGAACGGCACTATTTGATTATATGTTTATGACAATAGAGATGAATTCTAATGAGAAATAAGGACATGCCTTCAAATACATCTGTCATTTGCATTTTTCTCTTCTAAAACTCTGTTAGAGACCTACAAAGCAAAATGCTGAGAAATGCATCCCCTGAGAGCTGCAGCTGCCAGTACCAGAAATGGTGGCTGAGTCTGAGTACCTGGAGGTGCTCCTTGAAGTCCTTTCAGCAAAGCACCCCACAAGCTCATTCTGGGCAGTTTAGATTCTTTCTGAAATCCCAGCAGAGTCCTGTGAAATGCTCGCTTCTGGTGAAGGAAAAGGCCTCTGTCCCCTTCTTGCCTCTGTTCTCCATCATCAGTGAGCTTCAGTCTCTGAGGCTGCAGCCTGTGGCCATATCTCTTCCTTTCACAGAGTGCTCTGGAGCCACTCCTGCCCCTGGAACAAGCACACTCAGAGCCAGAAAGCATCAGGCTCCGTCAGAGCCTCTGGGGCTGTCTCTCCATCTGTTTGTTTAATGACGCGCAGCAGCCTCATCTCTGACTTTGCCCCTCAGGACAATAATCCACTCTGATGTTTAGGCCAGCCAGCTTTTCTTCCGAGGCCAGACTGCGGCTGGGGCACTGTAGGCCAGAGAAAGCTTAAAAGTCTTTTTATGAATTGCTTTATAGCTCAAAATGTTGCTCTGAGATCTGCAGGACACACAAAAAGCTCTCCAAGTTTGCCTGCTTGTTTTCTGCTGAAGAAAGGGATGCGCCTCAAAATCCAGATATGATGATTCCTGAAATCGCTGAGTGAGAGAGGCAATGCTTTAGGAAAAGAGAGATTTCTCTTTCTTAAAAGAAGTGCTGGTGTGAAAAAAATCCTCCTTTGCTTTAATTGATTGGCTCCCATGGCCTTTGGTGTGAGAAAGTGGCATCTACACAGATGCTCAGGTGTCAGGAGGGAAGAGTGGCAGGGGCCTTAATCCTAACCATATTCCCTTGGAAATGCCCAGGTGGTACTAGTCTGAGTGAAATACCCCCAAGAAATGCATCTGGTTTAGTGCCCTATTAAATAAGGGGAAACATACTCTTGGGGTTGAATAAAGAAAATATTTGTCTTTCCCATAATCCATTATTAGGTCTTCTGTTTTGTTTTGGAGCTGGAGATCGTGTACAGTGATATTCCTGCATGTTGTATCTCACATCATGTCTCTCAGGCAGAACAAAGGAGTTACGGAGCTACTCTGGTTCTGTGCATGAGCCTTGTACAAAAAGGGATTCTGTTCTTCCACGTGCAACCTGGGCCCAGGGCACAGTGTGCAAGACTTTCTGAAGCAGGTGATAGACCTTAAGGTCTTTTGTAAGCTCCATGTGCTCTTGGCTCACCATGGGACCAGGAGGAGATGCTGCTGGGGCCCTAGAGAATGAGGTCTGGGAATGGCAGGGGCAGCTACTCCACCTGCTCTGCCATTGAGAAACTCACACCCACACCAGCCAAATATCCACATCTGAACATCTGCAGTGGCTGGCAAAGGCAATGCCAGGCTGGATGAAATGCAATCCCTGAATTACAGAGACAGATGGAGCGGGGTAAGAGGGAGGCATGGGTCAGAGAAAAGCAGCAGCTGATGCGTGCAGGCAGCTTTCTCCAGGGTGAAGGAGCAGCAGCAATTTCCTTCTCGGAGCCAGCCATTACCCAGTGTGGTGCTGAGCACAGTGGGCACTGTCCATGCAAAGTCGCCAGCAGTGCATTAACAAAAGCCCTAATGAAGAACAGAGCAGGGTTATCATTCACCCAGAAGCTGCAGCTCTGCCAGAAGAGCCACAGATGAAGAACACAGATGGGAGCACATGTCTGCATCCACCCACCCGTGTAACTGCGGGATGTGTGCCCAGGGCAGGCTGCCCTGCTTGGGTCTGGTGTCCTGAGTGCTTCCCTACAAAAGGATTTGCTTGAGCCTGTGTCAAGGAGCTTGATTTCAGTGAAACAAGGTCAAACCCTCCTAAATTCAGGAGTTGAGGGCAATTTTGAATGCTTGATTTGATTCTGTTGAGTGGAATCTGGGAGCTTGAACATTTTAAGATGCTACCATTTAGGGCATCATTAATTGATGGTGAAAGTCAGGGTGGCGGAAGTCTATCTCAATCATACATTTGTGAAAGAGCCTTACAGCTCAGGAGAAAGCAGGACGATGCTTGCTTACAGAGCCTTTGGAGTGGGAAGGGCCATGGATGGGTGGGAGCCTTTCCATTTCTGTGGCACAGCATCTCATGGAATTTATCCACTGCAATCAGCTTTTCAAATTCTTCCATCTGCATTAATAGCAGAGCAAGGTAGTTCTCTCCATTATAAAATTCTCCCTCTGCTCTGCCTTATTCAGAGGTGTTCAGGAAATCTGGCTCTTTCCCCTCCTCTCCCCTGCTCCCCCAAAGCGCTTTTCTTTCTCCAAAAGCAGCGTGTTGCATCTTTGCCTCGCCCCGGCAGATGGATTTGTATGATTGTGTGTGCTCAGGGTTATTGCTGCTACCTGCTATTTTAGCAGGAAGAGCCCCTGCGTGCAGGAGAGAACAAAGCCCGAGGATTCCGGAGGTCTCCATTGATGCAGAAGGCACCGAGCCGAGCGTGAAAGAGATAACAGAGACACAGCAAGATCCTCCTCCATCCCACCCCCTCCCTCGCCCTCCGATTCAAGGAGCAGAGGCTGGTTTGTGAATGAGGAGCCGGAGCTCGTTCAGACGGAACAAATACCAATAAAAGAGCACAATAGCAGCTGCTCCCGAGCCGGAGCCGGCAAGGAAAAGGTAGCAGTTCTCAAGAGGGGGCTTATTTCCCGAGGAGTCATCGGTGCGTGACAGATGGAAGGAACTAATAAAATATTATGGGCTTGCAGAGCTTTGATCTCCCTGCTTTTTTTCATTTTCCCCCTTCTTCCCAAGGGTACAGGCTGTGTTATCTAAATGAATAGGGTGGAAATCTCATTTGGAAAAGGCTACCCTGGCAGCATGGCTTGTGGAGAGAATGTCAGCAGCTCATTCCAGCACCATGCTTTGGTGTGGGCTGGATTTTTGCTGCAGCCGGCTTTCATTGCCTTTGAAGCACCTGTACCCCTTCCCATCCTGTTCCCAGTGTATCTTTTCACCTGCTTGCAGGTCTGCTGGAGCAGGAGTGGGATAAGAACAGCCATTTTGCAGCTTTGTGCTTATTTTGCAGGTTCTGGTCTATGTGCAAGAAAGAGTAAATGCATTTTTGAGGCCAGCATTATTTCCTATTTCTGTTCCAACTGCTACAGCTCACAGGGACCCAGCAGCCCTGAGCTGGGGGCCTCCAACAGCCAACAGCTTTTAATCTAATTTTCTTACTGTGACTAATCTTTAGGGTGAATAGGTTTGAGTTTTGTCTCTTTGGCTGTGAAGCAGAGAAATTTTTTTTCTTTCTAGAGGAGTCACTGTGGTAAGAACCCAAGCCCTGGGGTGTGAATGGAGAGCACGAGTATTGGCTGTGTGCAGAGTTGGTTCCCTGGACAGTGAGAACCCTCCTTGATTCCAGGCTGTCTCTCTGCTATTGTGTCAGTCTGGCTGTCTGCACAAACGGGTTAGCAAGTCACTGAGGGCTTTATTGCTGCATAGGATTAAACTGTAATCATTTTTTTCTCTCCCCTTAACAAAGGGTGTTTGTGAGTGCCTCTCTTGAAAATGCTTTCCTTAAGTTATCTGGTCTGACTGTTCAGAATGGCTTCTTTCCTAAGCCCCTGCCTTGGTCTTGCCACCCCCATTTGCCTCCTCTAAGCACTGTCCCAGCTCCACCTTGCCATGGCAGTTCTGTCACAGTCATCACCTCACACTGCACAGGCAGCCAGTCTTGGGCCTGATGGATTGCTCAGGCTTGGCAGCCCCAGCTGCTGCCTTGGCCCCTCCTGCCAGCCAAGGTAAAAACCCACCTCCACAGCGAATCCATGACTCCCCACTGGTCACTCCTTGTTGTTTTGCTGGTTCCAGCCTATGGAGATACGTGCTCTGTCCCTGAAATGATGTTAACAATACTGTGAGGGTCTTGGTTCACCAGACCCTGGAGTTTATGCCTGAAAAAAGTTTGAAGTGGTGTTGAGGTGAGGTGTTGTCCCTTGTGTGTGAAGGTGTTGGCATAGCTCCATGTTTTAATTCTCTGCTATACATAAAAGGAAAAACTCTACACCCTTGTTTCAGCTTTTATTATGAGGTCTTTCTGTTCCAGATACTGTATTTTGGGGGTTTTTTGTCCATTTATTACATTCCTTGGCTGGTCCCATGGGCACTTAATCACAATAGCTGGGGGGCTTTGGATTAGGGTAGAACAGTAAATCTGCAGATGTACAACCATGGACTAATTTCCAGCTGTGTTACAGATCTTGCTTACCTGGCTTAGTTTTAGCAGAAAACCCATGGTTCCAGCCTTTTTTTTTTCATGTGAGGAGTTTTCTAGCTGGTTATTCCCTTAGCTGAGCAGGGTGGAGGGAAGGGAAGGAAAGGAGGGACTCTGCCCCTAGGTGGGTACAGAAGTGTGTCCATCGCCAAGAAGAGCCAGATACTAAAGGATGCAGGTGATGCACTGGGCAGGGAGATGCCTGTGGGAGTCAGGACTGGTTTGTCTTTTTGGTTTGTATTGTTTAACACTGAGAAAATGGATAAATTATGAGTTAAAATGTTTCTTCTGTCTTTTAAATTTAAGAGCAATCTAGGGAGGGAGGCCTGTACAGACTGAATGCTTAACATAATATCTTGAGGAGTTTTGGTTTTGTTTTTTTTTTAAACTTAGTTTGCCAAAAACTCTTACTAAGACTTTTTGCACTGATCTTGGACAAGAAAACATTGCAAAATACCACATTCTCCTTGGATGATAACATTGTTTCCTGCCTTGCTCTAATACCAGCCATGCCGTCCTATTGCCTCAATTCCTGGGATTGCTTTACTCAAATGTTTGTGTTCTCCACTGGGCTGGACTTTGACACTTCCTACTGCTTTGGGGGGACTGGCTGAAACTGCTCCAAGGCTGGAGGCAACACAGCCCAAATGCTTGCTTGCTCCTCTGGACCTAAATCTGTGTTCCCAGTTGATAATCCTGACAAGATCCCACCCTTTCACTTCCAGAGAGCCAGCTGGCATATTTAAATTCAACCAACTGGATTTATAATTGCCACATGAACATGACAGCACATGTGCCAAAGCTGCACCCCTCAGCTATCCCGCAGGAGCATCAGTGAGCTCGGGAGTTCAGCTCCTCACAGATAACACAGTACAGTACCTTCTGCAGACAATGGGCTTTGATTTCAGAGCAGCCTGGTCTGAGGCTGGTGGCTCTGGTTGTATTTGGAGCAGATGTACCTGCCTGGAGCCCTGCGTTAGCTGTTGCCTCAACCCCCAAACAGATACCTTGCCTTGGTTTCCACTACAATGTTCCTTTCAGACTGACATGATCCAAAATTGACCAGGCAAGTTGCAGTAGGCTCTGTGGGAAGGGTATTTCACAGGGAAACAAAGCTGGTGGCAGACAGAAGGTTAGTGAGCCTCCCTGGGTGTGCTGTGGTGACCCTATCATCCCTGGTGGCCTGTGGCCATCGTCCCCATGTGGTGCCATGGACCTCAGCCTGGCTTTCCTAGCCCTGTGTGAGGCACTAAACCAGCATCTCCTCTCAGCAGAGTGGGCAATGACAGGACTGGAAACTGGCCTGGCCACAGCCAGTGGCAGGACCAAAAACTGCTCCCCTTCCCAGCTCCTGTCACTTTTCAGGGGTTGGGAGGGTTTTCTCCTCGCAGGTTTCTGTCATATGGAGCACATCAGCTCCAAGTGCTGTTTACTGCCTCAGCTGCTCCAGAAACATTGCACAGGGGGAAAGCTCTTGGCCAGGATGAGGTTGAATTTTCCAGACTCTGTTCCCACTGGGGTTTAATTGCTTGCAACCTTTAGTGTGGTTATTTTCTTTCTCTCGTGAAGCCCAGGCTTCTGTAACCTTAATTAGCTGTCTGTGGATGTAACCTTGCTTGATACATGATGGTTTTGATGGGGAAATGTACGTAATGGAGGTGGTGAGTAGAGGTGCTCAGGTATAGTAGTTTTGGTCTGTGGAAAAAATTTAAGAGTTAGTGTCTTTTCTTCCTTTCTTTCTTTTTTCTGAACCTGGATACAAAGTCAAAATTTCCCACCTCCACACCCTACACAGCAAAACAAGCTCCAGGCCCCTATCCTCACTTCAAATAAAAACCTTAACTCTATTTATAATCTATATTTAAACAGAGATTCTTATAAATGCTCCAGAGTATTCCAGGTGACTTGTCACTTTAAAACTGTCAAAATAGGAATTTCAAAGCTTTTTTTTTTTCCGTTCAGTGTTTAACAGAAATGTTCCAGTGCATTTGTTGCATTATGGGTTTGTTTAAAATGGGAGATTTCTTTGCATATCTGTCCTTGCTGGCACATCCCCAGCAGGCTGTGGGGACAGTTCAGTGTGGGGGGTCCCAGTGTGACCCCCAACCTGGACAAAGGCAGGCCAGGTTTCTGTGTCCACTCAGAGATTATCTCTCCACTGCACCGTACTCACTGGAACAACTGAGTGAACTGAGAGAAGATCCAGAGCTGCACTGGCCTCCTCCTGTCTCTGTCCAGTGCAGCTGAGCATGTCCCAGGGATGTCACTCACTCCTGCTGGAGTGTGACAGATGGCTCTCTCCAGGACTTTGCTGCCACTCAGCTGGGATTAGCAACAAAATCCCATCTCAGAGAGAGAAGAGCAAAAAGCACCAGTGTCCTCCTAGCTGGACTGGCAAGGTGCTTCCCATCCAGCCTTGCTCTCTGCATAACTCACTCAGCCTTTGCCTTCTGATGTGACCAGTGCAGAAAGGATTAAAGACATTTCTGTAACTGCTCCAAAATAGCAGATGTTCCCAGCAGTGGGAATCTCCTCTACTCTGTGTGGAAGCAACATTCAGTATAACCTCAGCTCTGTGCTGCTTGTACCTCCAGTCTGCAATTTTCACAAGGAGATGGAGATAGTGACAGCTTAGGAGAAACACAAGTACATTTGGGTCTAAAATGAGAAATATTAGAGGGGTGACATGTGTGGGCAGACGTTCATCCTGGGCTGTGCAGCATAGCCATGTTTGCCACTTTTAAGTCTAGGATGCCCAATCCAAGCTTAGTGTGGTTTATCCAAATCCCTGCTGGGGAGAGAAGCTGGCTCCTTGCTGCACTGTAAATCCAACTCCCATATGAAAGGCCCAAGGGCTTAAACCCACCTAGGTGAGTTATTAGCACCATGCTCTGACCAATTGAGCTCATTCAGGATCATTCAGGATAGCCAGCTGGAAAGGGAGAAACTGATCCCGTTTGAATTACAGCAGTGAGATGCTTTGCCTTTTGAGCTTTGTGTAACTTTATGTATTTTTTGTGATATATACAATATTTGGTTGGGTGGAACAGTTATGTAATTTTTTTCTGTCTTTTCAAATACAGAGTAGGCTGTTTCTATCAGTAGTTGTTTTCTAAAATCTAAGGATACGTGAGCAAAGATGCTTTACACTGGTATTTATACCTACCCCTTTCACCAGCGTGGTTTCAGGGTGGCTGAACCACTATACACCAAAATAATTGTGAGAGTCTGAAATATCTGTGGAAAACAATTTTTTACCATCAATTCCTCTATCCTGTATTTTGGCTGAGTTCAGGGGCCTGTTTTCTGTTGTTCCCTCTCATCTTTTAATCAGAGACATCCAGTGAAAAAGAGCAAAATTATGCTTATTTCAGAATAATTGACTGTGATTAAGTAGCTGTGTCCTCTCAGTGGAAGGTAACTATACACATCTGTGTGAGAAGGTCCCCATCCTCCTCTTAAAGAGTATCCAGTTGAGGTTTGTGTTTCTATCAGCCCTCACACCAAAACCTGGTCCATCTCTGAAGGGGTTCACTAATAGCTCTGGCAGTTTCACAGCCACTGCCAGGAGATGCTGCTGCACACGTAAAGAAATCTCTGCTCTAATCCCCTTCCACACAGAAAGAATGGTCTTTATTTGCCACAAGGAGCTGCTGGGAGAGTGGATTAGTTAATGTTTCAACAATGTTTGAAAGTATTTATAGCATTAAACTAATCTTTGTATCTCTCAGTAAATAGCTGTTATTTCTTTATGGCAGGCTGCATATATGGGCTGTTATGGTGATGCAGCCAAAGGGGCTTTTGATACTTTTTCCCCATTGGAAAGTAGGTAAATGCACTTCTTTGGTGCTTTTGAAATTTCTGCAATCAAATCATTAGCAGCAGGAGGGGAGATAGGATGGAAAATATGAAAGGCAATTTTTTTGCCCTGTTTCTCTGAAAAATTTGGTGAGGTGGAGAAAAGTGATGCTTTAAGGGGAAGTGGAATTGCTGTAGTCAGGAAGTGCATGGGTTCCAGCTCTGTTCACTGTCTTCTGCTCTATTTCAGTCACACCTTGGCAGCCAGAGTCACGAGGGTGAAGTCTAGGTGCCACAGCTAATTTCTTCTTCCTGGCAGCAGTGAACTGTTATATCCTCTCTCTGCTCCCAGTTGTGTCTTCCAATCTCCTCCCTGGCACAGGTCCTGGTACTTGGCACACATTGTGCTGGGAAGGTGCACCTTCATAACCTGCCAGAAGCAGGTTTGGTGTATTTGGGGAGCTGGTTCAGTGCAGCCTCTGCTGATCTCCAGAGCTGTGGCAAAGAGGATAAATGGGGGAATGTGAAAGAGGGGACCAGCTCATTTGGGCACCAGTGACCCTTTGGAATGGTTCACTCTGTACATCTGTCATTTACATTAAGACCAAAGATTTTTGATGTTTATGCACCTTTTCACTTGAGGGAAAAAGTAGTTTTAGGGCAGTCAAAGTTGAAAAACTGCAAAATGAAAAGTCAATTCATTTACTGCCAGCACCTTTGAGACCACTCAAGCAGAGAAAAGGCTTCAGGATAAGGCAAAAAGTTTTGCCTTTGGATTTTGACCCTCACTTCAGGTGAGGTGGAAGAAATTCAGTTCCTTGCATATTCTCACAGAGTTAATGATGAAAGTGAGCAGCAAAGGCGTAGTTTTGCCGAGATCAAAATCAACCAAAGTGGGGAGCTGGGATGCGGGAAAGAGGAGAGGTGGGGTGAGTTTGTGTGGCCCTACCTGGGCAGTGCTGGCAGGGAGCTGCCTGAGGCTCTGGAGGAGCACAGCCCCATGGATAAGTGCTCCTTGGCTTTAACTCTGAGCTCTGTCAATCTCACCTTCCTTTGGTTTCAGCAGTCCTGCTAATGCAGAGGGTGCTGGATGCTGGCAGGGCCATCAAACTGCATGAGGACCTGGGAGCAGAGGGTATTCCCTAGTGTTGCTGGGAGCTTGGGAGAGCAGAAAAAGCAAAAGGAAGCTTGATGATGGGGTCACAGCTGTTTACTTAGCTTGAACCATTGGCATGATACTCCAAGTCCACAGTTCAATAAAAGGTTCCCAAGACAATGAAAACCACAAGCTCCAAGAATAACTATCAGACCAAAAAAGGTGCTTTTTGACCAATTGTTATCATAGTTAATAACTGTTTAAATTGTTACAATTGTTTAAATTTGCACACACATATCCACAACTCACAGCTGGGAGATCTCTAACCCTCCCGGACTGTGGCCCAGAGAGGTTCTGCTCCTTCACCTGCAGGACAGACCCTGTGGCTCCCTTGGAACAACCAGACCTAGTCCTGCCTGAGAGCTATTGCCTGTTCTGTGTGGAGCAACCCTCTCACCTTGCATGGGGGCTGTCACAGGTCACTCCAATGAGCCAGGGTTGTTGTCTGCATGGGGACATCTGCCACAAATCCAGTGCAGGTAGGAACCTGAATGAAAGCAGATGAGCCTTGACAGAGAAATGAGAGATCACAGGATGTCCCAGAGCTGGCAAAGATCAGTTTCTCTCTGCTGTGTCCTGTTGTTGTTTGATCCTAAAAGCCTGGCTGATGAAGAGGAGGGACATCATGTAACTTCGCTGTCCAGGACATGACAGTTCCTGGCTGGCCTGAAATAGGGAGAAACTCTTCTGACACTTGTATGAACTCAAGGAATTTGTCAATAAGCCCCCATCTGCCTTGGAGAGCAGATTAGGTGCATCTGCTGAGAGTCCTAATTACCCCTTTTTCCCTGCCAAATTTTCTGTGGTTGTCAGCTCAACACAGGTTTGTCATGTAAGACTTGGATGCACTGATGCTGCTCCAAATGAGTAGATGAGGACACATTTATATTCTTGTTCTCCACAGTGGACAACCCTGTGAATCCAAATCTGCTTAAATTACCAAAATGAAAGGCAGTGGATTAAGGGGACTTTGAGGAAGACCTGTGTTTCTCTCTGATGCTGAACAGGCTGGAGATGAGTAGGCTGTGATTTGGATTGGGGCTGTTTTGCTTGGGTGTCTACATCAGAGGAAACCATCACTGTGTTCAGGTATAGCTGGCTCTCCATGAGTTTTGGTGGAAAGAAGGCAGGCAAGCTACTTTCTGGAGGTTCCTGATCCAAGGTCTGTTTAGGGAACTGTGACTCTGCGACTGCTGTTTTTTTCTGCCCCAGGAGAAAGAGGCTTTCTCTTTCAATAGCAAGATGCTTTTTTCCTACACATGATCAAATAGTAACAGTAGGTACTGTCCTTCTCATTTCTCAGGTATAAGCACTTTTTTCAGTATTTGTTTTTAATTTCCCTACCTTCTTTCCCCTAAATCCTTCTGAAATATATCAAATATCTCCTTGAAACGCACATTTCTGAGCATGATTCTTACATTTCTTGTGTACAGGATTTTCTTCCAGGCTTTGTGAAGTCCTCTTTGTTAGAATGAAATGCAGAAGAGCCAGATGGTTTGGCCAGAGTCCAGTTACCTAAGAAACACAGCACCAGTACCCTATCAGAAGCTATTTCCTCTAAAGATCACGCTTGGCCTGCTTTGTTCTAATAACCAGCTTAAAAGTCAACATTGATCTGTCAGTACCTATTTTTTCCTCCATAATTAATCTACAAAGTTCAACCTGGAATCAATATAAATGACCTCATGCCTTTTTTTAATTTTTTTTTTAATCATTCCTCAATGTTTCCCCACATGACTCCTCCTTCAGAGGTGTGCTAAATGGTGGCTCAGTGATCTTGGAGGTCTTTTCCAACCTTAGTGATTCTATGAATGCTGGATTTTCAACCTTGATTCAGACTTGAATCAAAATCAGAGTTTTTCTTCAGTAGAAAATCTAAGGGAGCATTTGGCTTGATTCAGTGGACAAGTTCTTGCTTCAGCTCAAATGCTTTTCATGTTCTTTGTCTTTCAGAATAAATTATTCTACATTTAGAACAAGATTTTATTACCATTATTTATAATATGTTTTCTTAAAATATAAAGTGGGGGAAAAAAAAAACAACAAAGTGTTGGGACATGCATCTTCTTGTCAGAGGGACAAAGACACACTTCTGTCCCATGTGACTGGCAGAAATTTATCTCAGAGTCAGTACTCTGCATTTATCCAGAGTCAAGTTTCTTCTGACATGGAGGATATGATTTAGCAACTGCTCAGAATCTTGCTCCAAGCTGAGTGCTCTGCTATATTGACTTTTTTGGTAGTGAGATAAGAGCTGATTTTTCTTTCTGAACAAGGCTCTGATTGTGAGCTGCAAAGCTGGGTAAAAATCTGGCCCCATCGACTTCTGCAGTGTGACCTGGTGGTTGGCAGACTCTTAACTCTCAGGCATCTTTCTCTCTTCAGAGTTTAAATGTGGCCAAATAGGTTTTTTTTGGTCCCCCTGTGATTGCTCTTGCACAATCTCCTTGTTAAAGCAGTGTATCAAAATCAGCGGGTGAAATTGGACGCTTCCTTTGCAGATGGAAAATTTATTGTCCGCTCGTGCCTTTGTGCTGAAGTTCAGATCTGGGGTTTTAAAGCCCCTCCTTCTCCTGCCTATGTGGGAGTTTCCCCTAAAGATGTGGAATGTTTACTGCATACCAAGGGCAAGACATTATGCAGACACGAGGCTCACAACACCTACAATTTCTAAACCACATGTGGCCTGTGTGGATTTCCTTGTGCTGAATTCACATGGAAACACAAACACATGTGGCATTTTTGTTGCTTTTCTAGGAAATCACGGAGCACAGCCCTGCAAAATAATACTTCCTACTGTTGGATCTGCTGTGTGAGGGGGAATGTACTGCCTTTGTGTCCTGGGCTGCTGAAGCCACATGCCAAGGTCATGAGTCATTCACCCCCAGTGTCTGGCTTTCCAGGAAGGCAAATCCCAGTTTTAGAACCTATTGGGGACTGAAGAGCGCCATGGGAAATAATAAAGGAAAGGTCATCGAATGTTATCAGAACTTGAGTTTTCCAATGGGGATCATGCCAGGAAAAGTGTGATTAGGAATAGGAGAAACTGTCTTGTGTCAAGACAGCTGGAATAAAACCAGCAGGATATGAAGTGGCTTCAGCCTGCTGTGAGGAAGGATGAAGTGAGCTGGCAAAGCATGAGGAAAGGGAAGGATGGGGGAAAAGTGTGAGCAATTAATAGGTGGCATCTTGCTCTGTGTGATAGCCTTACATAGCTCTTGGCTGCTCACTCATCACCTGGGGGATGTGAAGGGACAAGGCATCACTCTTGACTCACTGCCAGGTGAATATCAGCACATGCTGATATGCTCAGGGTCTCTCAGGTTGGCACCCAACAAGGTGGTGCTGTGTGGTCCTTGGGCAGGAGGTGTAGGCATGAAGGCCAGGAGTGTGAGGACAGGTTACTGCTGCAGAGAGATGTCCCTCTGTGCTGGCACCAACAGCCTTCTGCCTTTCTGATGAGGGAGATGTCTTCCCTTTCCCCCTTGCAATCAATACAGCTAAAAAATACAGCAGTTCTCAGGGAAAGCAAAAGTCCTTTACTTTTCTTGGCACACATAGCAAGAACAAGAATGCTCAAGTCAGCATCCTACCCCAACAGTGATGTATCCTCAGTTGTTCTTTGGATGTATTGAGCAAAATCCATGTGCACCACCAGCAGCTGCAGGACTCCACCCCAGGGATAGCTGCATTTCAGTGGTGAAATCACGCTGGAATGTGCTTCTCATCCAAACATTAACCCCACTTAACCTAAAAAACCCCAAACAAACCACAACAAGTTTGTCCGGTTTGAGAACAATTCACTAGCCTGCTTTTCTGTATCAGAGGGACTTAAATGTTCTGCTTATGTCCCTTCTGACCCACCGTGGTTTCTTGTCAGAGAGCTAGAAAGTTTGGCCATGCAATGTTCATATTTGTTTGGAAGAAAAGATGTCTGAAGGGAAGAGAGAGAGACAATTTGCTTCCTTTTTGAAAAAGTCCACTTCTAAAAAGCTTACTGAAGTCGTATACTTAGTGTGATTGACCTTCTGGTCATGCAAACATTTTAGTGTCTTTCATGGCCTGTTCCATGGTCTTTCCAACTTCAGCAGAGTTCCTCTAGTGGGGTTTCCTATCCCTTGGTGTACCCTCAACCTCCTTTGCTCAATGTTCACTTCTAACCTTGCATAACTGGCCTGTATTTTCACAAGCACAGGGAGGCTTCTTCACAAGAGCCCTGGAAAGCCTGGTTCCTACTCAAATGTCTTCCTGCTTACCCTGGGAGCAATGCTCTGCAGAGTTGGTACCTAGGGCAGAAGTGCAAGTGTCACCATTAGTGACTTCAATGTGTTAATGACTTGCACTGCAAGACTTTGGTAATGTTTTCATATTGTGACACTGACTATGAGTAAGAAGTGGGCACATGGTTTGTGATACTCTGAAAAGCTCCTGGCAAGGAACTGCATCCCTGTAAATTTCTCTGGGGAACAAATGCAATGTGACCAGGTGCAACTCAGGGCTTGGTCACAGGCTATTGGGGCATAAGTATTTCACTGGTGTAAGGGATATGAGTTACCAGATGGAGTTGCTTCCTAGTTATATCACCAGGGAAGAATATTGGATATTGTTCCCAAGAAGCTCACCATCCCAAAAGGCTCAGTTTGTTTCAGTCCCCATTGTCACCTCTCCCAGGGTTATCTTCTGTACTTTGGTCCCATTTCTACTACAATCACTGAAAACTGTGAATTGCTGGATCAGCCCATTGCTGGTTTTCAAAAGTAAATGCACAATCTTTCATTAAGTGCATCAGTTCTTCTACCTGATTTCACTTGAGCTGCATTTCCATCACCTGCAGTAGTGACAAAGTGCTGACACTGCTGATAGCTGTGGGACACATCAAGAAAACTTAAGTCCTTCCCAGTGAAAGACTTCAGAAATCATTGTTGTGTCTTTGCTCGCTGTATTTGGACTTCTTTTTCTGGCACTGTTATTCTGCAAACATGAGCTGTTAGGCATGTTGATGAAACTTTTATTCCAAATTTACATCTAATTTTGGACAGGACTTGAGCCAGAGCTGAGGGACACTGAGCTTCTTGGTATGGCCACAAGGAGTTGATAGAATCCAAAAGACACAAGGAATGTTGGTGATGTGCTAGGTTCTCAGTGCTAATTACAAAAAAAAAAAAAAAAAAAAAAGAAAAACAGGGACACCCTAGCAAGGATATGAGGGAAGAACCAAAGAAACATGAAATGGGGGCTTGAATTGGTGGCATAAATTTTTCCAGTGAGCTGTTAACTTCTTTGTTAACAAACTAGACTTGAGTTGTAAGCAGGGTACACAGCCTAACCAAAGCAATGTGGAATTCAAATACTTCAGCACTAGAAAGTCAACATCATATTAAAATGCACCATCTGATTAGGTGACAACTGCAATTTATTCCCAGGGAAATCCATTTAATTAGTTGGAAGGACTCAGGGTGTTTGATCTTCCAAGAAAAAGACACTTCCAAGGGCTGGTAAATATGAATTCAGGGGAGAGATTTTGTGAGGAGCTCACAATGCATCTGTTCACTGAAACTTGTAAAAAATCATTACAGCATTCAATTCTCTTGTGAGTCTTTGAATGTAATGAGCGCTCATTCCAGCAAGCGCTGCAGGTTCACATTTCATCTGCAGTCAGCCCATTTTTCCTATCCAGCTCCTTCAGTTGCCAGAGATTTTGGAATGATGATCCAGAATCAGTTCAGAAATGCCACAGCTCCGTGGAAACCTGTGCACCAGCTGTTGTCCACAGTGAGCTGGTGACACCATGGTGACAGGCTCTGTGCAGTGTGATTTCAGATAAGGAGGTTCCCTCTTCCTCTGGTGATGCTGGTGGGTTTGGGGATCCATTTTCACAGCTGCAGCTGGTGTTTGGCGCCTGTGGAAATAGATGATTTGGCACTTTTTCCAAATTCCCCTCCTTTCTGCACCCAGCCCAGCTTTCCTTTATGCACGAGGATATGATATCTATGCCAGAGCATCCAGGGCTAGTTCTTCATTGCCAGCTGTGTTGTGCATTGCATGGAAACAGGGAATTCAATCTGCAGCCCAGAGAGTGTATGGAATATCCACATACACATTCATGTACAGATACAGCACAAATCCTGGTTTTGAGAAGCTTGGGACAACACTTGTACTTAGGAATGCTTTGTTATTTTTAAGCCACCTTCCTTACCCCTCCCTTACAGAGCTTTAATGAGCATGATATAGGAATATATCTACTCCTTTAACTTGTTTTATCAGAACTTTGATTCGGTATCAGCATTTTATTTATTTCTTCAGCCTTTGGTATTTGAAGAGGGTGAACTCTCCCACTCCGTATTTTGTGGTCGCAGAATAATAGACTTTAGTGTCACTGCATCATAACCAAGCCAACCCAACTTCCCCCCCAGTACAGTGTATCCACAACACTGTTACAGCAGCAGTCTCTCATGGGCAGAGGGAAACATCATTTTGGGGTAAATAGTGCCCACCCAGACTGCCTGCCACCAAGTGACTTGAGCTGTCCTTGCTTTCCTCCTTTGTATAAAACTCCAGCCCTTCACCCACATCTTCCCTATGTTAAATATTCCTCCTTTGATTAGGAAGTAGCTCTGTGAGGATTTCTAGGAGGAAGGAAAGGACAGCTAATAACAGCATTAAACCTGACCTTCTGTATGTGCCTGAGTCTGCTTTCCCCAAAGCCGTGCATAAATTAACATTCTGGCAATAAAACTGAGCCTGTTTAATTTTCTGTTTGACTAGAAACATTGAGAAAATGTCATGATATTTGATTTCATCTTTGTCTATTTTTTGCCCCTGCTGAATGAAGCTCATTGGTCTCTGGAGACCCAGGCGCACACAGCGTGTCTGGGAGCACATAAAGGGGCACTGTCCCTCAGGCATGTGCTCCTCAGCCATGCAGGAAGTATTGGGTTTTATGTTTGAAGCCTGGCTGAGGTTCCCTAATGGCTGTTAATCCCCTGGTTTCTTTGACTGCATCCTGTGCCAGACCAGCTCCCACCTCAGCAAGTTTGGGGTTTGTGCTTGCTTCACATAAGTGTCCAAAAATGTGTAGGAGGAGGCTCCATACCAGACTGAGTGTGTGAGAGTGGGATGGATTGAAAGAGCAGCTACAGCAGCTAAATTTTCCTTGCTGAAACACTGAAAAGTTGAGTGTACTTTTAAAGGATGAGCCACTTTGAAGGAAGAGAAGTTCTAGCCCAAAGGGGCTTTAGGTAAGAGGCAGCAAAGGAAGTTAAATGAAGTTTTAGGATGGGCTTAGCGGATCTGCTTCTGGCAGTGGTTGTAGCTCCACTGAAAGTTGTGGGAATTCTTATCAGATGGAGACATGGCCTTGAGCATTGTTGATACAAGGAATGGTTTCCCAGGAGAAAGGATAAAAAACCATAACCTGGACAGACTGCCTGACACATTGCTATGGTAATGAATCCTAAAAATAAAAAGATTTGGAAGGAAATGGACCCTTTGCTCACAGTCATCCTTCCTTTTCATCAAGGTTTGTGAAGAGTACTCTTCCCCTGAGTCCAGTGCTGCTCCCATGGCTGCAATTCCATGGAAAACCTGTCCCAACAAGGCATTTTTCCTCCTAGGTAACTTTGGGACTTCTTCCTGTGAGACTGCATTTCAGCTTTAAAAGATTATTTGAAATCATGTATATTTTGTTACACATTAACTGTAAATCTATTTTTACAATTAGATAGTGGATGGCTCTGAGGGGTTATTAAGAATTACTAGCTACTGTAAATAACAGCCAGAAACAGGAGTGAAATTCTGACATTTTCCATAGCTCTGTGTGCAAAGCCAGTGACAGAACCAACCTGTTAGTTAAACCTTGTTGACCTCAGGAAAAGAATGTGAATTCAAATCAATAATTTTATTTTTTTGATGGATTTTAATTTTGTCTGAATCAGGCCTTGAGAAAGTTTCCCCACAGCTGTCCCCGGTGCTGTAACATTGGTAACTGAGGAGAAGATTTCACTCTACCTGTGCTTCCAAAGTCACCATTTTCACAGGAATGATGCCTGTGGCACCCTGGCAGTGCCTCTCTCCTGCATTCTGCATTTTGTGTTGGTTTGGTAGAAGATTTTTTCCCACTTCTGGCTCAGAGAATCTTTGCTTGCACTGATTTTTCATATTGTTTGAGTGGTTGTTCACCCAAGGTTTAAGTTGAGTTTGAAGCCTCCAGGAAGAGGAGGAAAAAGTAACACAAAGCCAACCACAACCAACCCTGACCTGTACGTGCTATTGGTGCTATTAAACAATCTTTAATATGGCACAATAGTGGAAAATCATAAACAGCTTTTGTTTCATAGGGATGTCTCTGTCCCATATTAAACCCCCCCTTTGCCACAGAAAACGAATGTTTATACTGAAAAACAGATGGGGACTCAGGTTTGGGCATTTTTGACCACCATGTTAAATCCCACAAGCACAGAGTTAAATATTCCCCTCCACTCTCCACTGCCAGCAGGTCCTAGGGTGGAGTTTCTGAAGGGTCAGCTCTACTCAGAGTGCTGAGAAGCAGATGGCTCATCTTCATGGGCTGCACACTTTGGGAGTGATGGTGGCTCTGTTGCTTATGACACTGGGTCCCTTGAGGTTGTTTTGCAACAGTGTTATTAAGAATATATTTCTGGAAGCTGTGTGTGAAACTGCTAAAAGATGGTAGGTGTTGGACGAACTGAGGGATCTGAAGCAGTAAAACCCGCAGGCTCTGGTTTAACATCAAGCCTGAGGTGTGCTGCTACCAGCCCTTGCTGAGGGTGTATTTGGGACATGAAACAGTGATGAATTGTGAGGGTCTGACGAGCTGTTTAGGGGTAAGAAATCTACTCCACGTTTGGCAGTGCAATATTACAATGTTTATGTGGTTGAATGGAATTCAGTAATCATGGAAACACAGAAAACAAAGGTAGGAAGGAGCCTCTGCAGAGCTGTGTTGGTGCCGATGGTAGGGACCTCTCACTGCTCAGGACTGATGCTACAGAGGAGACTGAGATCTGGGAGCAAGGCCAGAGCAGGGAAGAGCAGGTTTCTAAATCTGAATGTTGTGTTTTCTACTGGATATCAACAAGTCTGGATTGGAAGGGTCCACAGCAGCCAGTGGGAGGGAGCAGTGGCAGGGAAAGTCTTGCCTGGCAGTACATTCCTGGGGCTCCATGGTGGCTTTGGTGTTCCTTGGTGACCAGCATGCCAAGGACTCAACCTTGTGACAAGGAACTAAGCATCTCTCAGCAGCCCCTTCTCCAGGTCCAGCTGCCTGCCTGGCTCACAAATGCAGCTAATGCAGCAGAGGGCAGGGGAAAGGGAGGAGGAGATGCTGGTGGGAGTTCCTACACAGGGCTGTGTCAACCAGCACTATCAGGATAATGTGACTGTGATGGCCTGCTGTAGTGCTCAGGTTGTTCTTAGCCCCATGGAGATGTGATCCACATCCAGAGCTGCTCGAGTGATGCACACAAATAGCAGAGATTTGATGGAGAGTGACCAGACTGGGCGATGCAAGAGCCCCTTGTCACTGCCAGTGAATGGAGTCTTACAGATGACAATTCATAAATCCTGAGTTATTTACTGCATGCAACCTGCCCCAAGCAGTAAATCTTATTTTCATTTACCTGAAGTTAATTTCTTCTTAGAGACAATAGCACTGCCCATGAGCCTTTTGGAAGATGTATCAGTTTGCAAACTTGTGGCTAATGGATGGTTTGGATGGGTGCCAAGGCACCAGGAAATCAGTTGTACCGTTCTGGCTAAGCTTGGAAAAAAGGTCAGTGTTTAGTAATGCTATCCAAAGGCAAGTAGAAAGATGAAGCTACAGGCAAGCAGGAGGAAAATACCCTTTCCTGCTCTGGTGTGGGCTATAGGATTGATCCAGACAGGTGCTGTGCAGGAGTATGAAGGGGTTATTGAGTGAAGCAGGACACCCTCCGGCAGGGTGCAGTGAGTTGGGAAAACAAATTGGACAAATCACTGTGGTACTTCAATGCCACAGGTGAGGAAGGGGTTAGAGACTTCAGGCTCAAGGACTCAGAAGTGTATTGTGTATGTCTAAGTTGGATCTGTAGAAAAACATCTTCCTTGACTACCAGATTGCTCCTGGTAAAGTTAAGGGTTGTATTCCTATGGACTGCAGTAGGAAAGGACAATAATTTCTATATGCAAATAATTTTCATAATCTTGAAACTGGATATATTAGGAGCTAAAAAAAAATTGAAGGCCTGGTTCTTCTGTCTTTTGCACCAGTAAATTGCTGTGAAATAAAAACAAGGCTGTTGTCTGTACCTGTGAGGCCCACAGATCGTAGGCAAATACTTTCTTTAAACTCTGATCTCTGAAGTAATACACTTTGCAAGATGTGTTTCATTTTGTATTGAAATGCAATTTGTTGCAAGCACAGCTGCTTTGCTTTATAGAGCTAAATGGGCTGAGTGTTGCTGTCTCCTGATGCACTCCTCAGGCATAACTGACTCTTCTGACAATGTCAGAAGGAGGTAAGAGAAGAAAGGCAAACCACTTGCATTCTGTACCCCTGTGGATAAAGCAGGACATGGTGAACCCATTTTGTTCTCAACAGGAATGCAGACTTAAAGCAGGTTACCTGGTGTGTGTTTTTCTTTTATTTTCTTTTTTTTTCTTTTCTTTTTCTTTGTTGTTGTTGTGTTGGAGTTTTTTGTGTTTGGGGTTTTTTTTGGTTTTGGTTTTTGGTAAGAGAAAATTGTCTTCAGTAGTTTGCTGCTTGGGTTTTTATAGTCTTACATACCATCATCTTTTGAGTAGTTGCACTGAAACCTCTCTGTTTCAAGTAACCAAGTGTGAGTTACAACCCAGAAGCACATGATTAGACCCTGTATCTAGAAAGACACAATTTTTGTTGCACCACAAACAGCAAAGTAGACTTTCATCGGCAGACTTCCTTGTAATCCAGCTATTCATGGTCCAGGTACAGATCTAAGTGGATCAGAAACCAAATTAGGTAGAAGTTAAGGGTTTAAACAGAGATACCAAGGGCACAGTGAGCATGAAGTGTGAATGATCTTCTCCAACCCTACCTAGAAATCCTGCTAGTTTGGGCTGTTGTGCAGTGTGTCATGTCCCATACAGTGGAATTTCTTATTTAGCTGTTTGAAAGGACAAACCTGACCAAGCGTTACTGTTCAAATTTATACAACCTCTCCTCTGTCCTGGAAGAAATAAATCAGCCCCTAAGGAATGACTGAGCCTATGCACCCTGTTGGATCCTACCACCTTGGAGGCACACCCTGGAGGTCTGCTCAGCCTCTGTGCTTTGCTGGAGGAGGGAATTGCTGCCTTGTCCGAGGGATTTCCGTCTGTCAAACACCACAAATTAATTTCCCCTCACCAACCATTTCTGAGAATTCATCAGCGAGGTTGTTAGAGGGGATTTCACCCCTTTTTGTGTGGTTTTGCAGTCATTGTTTGAAACAAGTTCAGCTCTGACTCATGTAGGATTTCTTCAGAGTGTTTGTGTCCCAGTGACCTGGCAGGCATGCGGGTGCTGTTCCTGGGGATGGTGCAACGAAACTCTTTCCATGCTTCTGCTGTTGTCTGTACTAAAGTTGTTTCCTGAGGCCACAAACTCGCTGGAGACCCACCTCATTGCAGGCACTGTCCCAGTAAGTGGTAAATTAGTGGTTTTTTTCCCAGAAGTGATTATAATAAGGAAGGGTAAGACAAAGAGGAATGTGTCATTTTCCCATTATAGATGGCAAAAGGAGGAGGATACCTCTCTTGTTACAGATGTGCCCAACTGTCTTAGTGGAAATAATTTTTATACTGATGGCATGGGTTGCATCAGTGTTTGTACCACTTCAGCTTGGTCTCCTTCCAGGGCAAGAGAGGTGCAGCAGCAGAAACAGCCTGAACACAGTACAGGCAGGGGAGGCTGTGCTGAATGAGATGAACCTCTATTGGACAAGTGCACTTTTTCGTCTGAAAGCAAGACACAAGATGTCTTTCCCGACCCACAGGAAGGTGCCCTAAACCCCTTCTCTCTTGCCCTGCTGGCTGATGAATTTCACTGGGCTTGGTTGTTACGCCAAAGCAAATTAAAGCTAGAAAAAACACAACAGCAGGGAAAAGTCCCATCATCTCACAGCACGTCTTCCCCGCAGAGAGATATTTTTGACAATTCTGTTTCTTTTTTTCCTAATTAGAAGTAATGATGTGTTTTTCGGGTCAAGAAGACCTCCTTTGCTGTGAAATATTAGGCTGATTTTGACAGTGTGCCTAAAAATAGGCATATACACACACATGTGCCTGCATGCACATGCACCAGCAGGGATAAACATGGTGTGCTCTTTGCTTAATTACAAACATACTTTCCTCTGGGGGTGGGGGAGAGCCTTTGCCTCCAGTTAGTTGTTTTCCAAGTAAATAGAGAGAAGGAGTTTTCTGAAGAACAGATGGGCTGGAATGAGGAATAGAAATATTTTCAGTCAAAGAGGGGCCGGATGATGTAATAAGCCACAGGAACAAAGTTCAGTTATTTTATGCTCTCATCCAGACCTCAGAGTGAAAATGCCTCTGTTGTTAATTTCAGATTCATCTGCTTTTGAAGGCTGGCTCTGCTTTAAATGCTATTATAATATACACAGAGCTAAACTGGGCAAACAGCAATTGAGCAATGATGGAAGAATATATTTGTCAGCACTGGAAGCGTTTGGGTAGTGTTTGCACTGCAGATGATAGGCCAGAGATGCATTTGGTTACTTTGGAGGGAAAAGGGTGTACCTTGAATAACCTTAATAGAAACCCTCAAAATTTGCCTGTGCCTGACTGAAGTGAGGTTGGCTTTTGAGGCTGCCATTTGAGGGCTCAGCAGCTGCTCATAAATACTTTGGCAAGGCTGGCTGGTTCTTGTGCTGGGACTAAATCTCTCCTGCTCCACTTCCATGCATGGGTCCTTCTGTGAGGGTTTGTAGGTGCACCTTGGCCCCTTGGGGCCCAGGGAGAAACAAGGACAGACATGATGCCTGTTCAGCAACTGCTTTGGTCATGTTGGTTATCATTGTACCCTTTGAGAAACTCCTAATGGAGCGTTGTTATCCCGAGCTGTGTAGTCCTCAGACAAGGTTAAGTGGCAACAGTCTTGAAAGGAGTCTTGCAAGACCAAGATAGGAGAAAGAGGAGAGCCCAAGGGGGACCTTGCTCAGTTTGGTACTTCCAGTAATGGAGAATGACTGTGAAAGTTAAAATTACAGTCATTGGAGCTGTTGGTGATGATCTCTTTGCACCAAGCTGGCCAGGCAGCAGCTCCTGGGGGGACCTAAGTAGGTTTCGCCTTTTAGCTCAGAGCAACAGAGCTGGGATGTAGCTCTGTGAAGTGCTGCTGTCCCAGAGCTGGCTCAGAGGAGAGCAGCAGCAGGATTGCAGTGGAAAGATGCTGTAGGAAGTGCAGAAACTCTTGCAGTTGGTCCAGGCAGTGAGATTTTGCCAGCCACTGATGTGCACAGATAAAGGTGGGGAAAGCATGTGCAACAACAACCCAGTGGCTCTGACAAGCTGATGGAGAAAACAAGGATAAGAAATGGCACAGAGAATGATAGGGAAGACTGTGTATTAAATGGGGAATTTGGGGATGGTCACATACCTGTGGAAAAGTTCTCCCTGCCTCTACAAAGCTTCTTTTCAGGACTCAATTAGCTTCTATGTCAGATGGGATAAAATTCTTGCTGTTTGTTTCAGTATTGATCAAATTGGTCCCAGTTGTTTGCGCAGCACTGTGCTCTAGTCCTGGTTACACTCTGGTTAACTCCCTTCAGAGACAACAGTGATGCCCATGAATCAAGCAGAACAATTTATTCGCTAAGAGAAGCCTAATGGATGGTTTGGACAGCCTCCAAAAGTGCAGCTCTCTCTGTCTGAGAAGCCTGAAATGTTTCAGCACTTGAGAACAAAATCCAGAGATGGGCACGGCTGAGAGCCGCACACAAAACTGACAAACCAAGATTGCTTTTTCCTCTCTCTCTGCTTCCTCAGTCTATCAGGGAGACTTGACTTCTACAAGGGAAGGATCAAATCCAGCCCAAATGCCACTGCCCCAGATTCATGGCTTTACCTTCTAAAGCTCAAGGGTTGAGGTCCAGAAAGCTTCTGAGAAGTATTATGATGCCTACAGCATGTCCCAAGTCCCTACATGGCTTTAATTAGTGTTTATTTGAATTAACATGACCTACAGTCTGAAGTGAATGTGATATCTTGACATCTGAAAAAAATCAGAATGCAGGAAATTTCGCGACAGCTAAAGGGAGGTTTTGATTTACACAGAATGGTTTTAGCTATGATTGCAAAGAAAAAAAGTTAATTCCAGTAAAGATTAGCCTGAAAATGTACTTTTGAGGGGTTTAGGGTATGTTGGGTTGACCCCATCCAGCAGCTGACCTGGCCACTTGCTCAGTCCTTCCCTCAGGGAGAGCTGGGGGAGGATTAGAAGACCAAAAGTCAGAAAACCTCCTGGGTCAAGATAAAGACACTTTAATAAATGAAGGAGCACAAAGGCAGAAGGGGAATAAGTGCTGCAAAGATGGTCATCCACCACCATCCATACTGATGCCCAGCCAGTCTCTGAGCTACCTCAGAAAGATTAACCCTCCTTTTTGGTCCCACCTGCATCCCCTCACATCTCCCCTCCACTCTCTGGGTGGTGGAGTGAGAAGCAAGGAAGGTCTTTATGCTCTGCAGGAGCCAGAGCTCTGATGTGTTATCAACACTGACAAAGTCACAAATCTAAAACACAGCACCATACGGGCTGCTAGGATGAAAATTAACTCCATACCAGCCGTATCCTGTGCATAGGGGTTTGGAAGGGAGAGGCCTTTGTCAGGCTCTTGTCCTTTGTCATATCAGGAGCTGGGAGCAGAATCAAGAGGCTACACAGTGCTTCCCAAAATGGCAGTAAGAAGTCACTATTAGCTGAAGTCCTGGAAAAAATGCCAGCTTTGGCAATTCCAGCATTGATTTAGTTTGGTGGTAGTCACCTATGATACATGGCACAAAACAGGAGGCAGAAAAGCAGTACATTATTTCCTGAGTTAAGAGGATGGAGTCTGTTTGGGCATGGCTGTAGCATTCAATTCTCTTTGCACTGCTCCTGTGCCCAGTGATCTGGTGTTGTTTAGGGAACTGCCAGTGGGTTATTTCCCAAGGAGCCCGGTTTTCATCTGGGAGGGTTGACTGAGGGAATGTCAAGAGGCTGTTTGTGACCATGGGCTGTCCCTTTCTAGCTTGGGTTTGTCTGGGTGATGGTTTCAGGGGCATAGTATGTGGGAACACTGGACAGCAAGGCAATTTGGGGCTGTGGTTCCTTCATGTGGTGCTGTTAGGAGAGGTTGTGCTCTGAGTGATGAGAAAGCTTGAAAATTTACTTGACCAAGGGGCAGAAGGTTTCTTCTGTGTCTGCTCTGTGTCACAGCCATCAGTCTGTGAGTTAGTGCTAACTCCTGGGGGTGTCTCTCATCTCAGAGATTGTCAGAATTGGGTGCCAATGGTCATTTGTCCTTGCACAGTTTTGTTAGAAAAATGCCAGATGGGTACAAAGTGCTTCCAAACCAGTACATAGCAGTGGTGGTTGTGTGACACTCCAGTAGAACAATGTGTTCAAGTGGAAAAATCTTCATCCAGACGTTTTAAGGGTTCTTTAGAAGCCAAGGTGTGTCTGCTGATCCATCCTTTGGCTACTGACAGAAAAGACCTCATGTGTGTGCTAAGTGCAAATTCCATGAAGGAGACAGCACCAGCAGAAGTGCACACAAACAGAAAATACAGGAGAAAAGGCAGGTATGTTGTGTGGAGCCTTGAATAGCTGCCAGAAAGCTGATCTGTGTATTTAATCACCTGGAGGAGTCCCAGAGCCTCTGTGGTACAGTGAGGGACCCCCGAGATGGAAGCATTATTGTGCCTATAAGTAATATTCCTGTTTACTCCCACTGATGTTTTATGTAACAATCCTCCTCTGCCCGTGACTGCCTGTCAGAGCTTAAGTAACTTTCCTTATGATGGATGTCTTCATGCTGGAGGGGAATTGTGGGAATTTCAGTATGAAATGGCCAGCAGCAGGAACAGTGACCCTGTCTATGCTGTCTTCTATAAGAGTATGGAGGCTTGAAGGTAGATGATGAAGATCCAGCCACTGAGCATTGCATTTATTTTTCCTGGATATTTCTGTACCTGAAGTAGAATTATGAGAGCAAAATTCTTTGCCTTTGAGGGACTCTGTGATGAGTCAGATGCTTCCAGGGTTTTTGCATTAAAATACAAAGTCAAAATCCTATAATAATAATAATAATAATAGTAATCTTGGCTGCTTTTGTTACATGGTGTTTTCTGACTTCTTTGCAGTGTTGTATTTCCATTAAGTTGTAGAAGGTAACGCTGTCTGTGGTGGGGAGATGATGCAGAGTCAAATGTCCAAGTGTGTCCTTTGTCCTTCGAACTGATGATTAAACTGCAGCCACCCAACCCTATACCTCAAATCAGCCACTTGTGTAGCAGCAGCAAATGGAAGGATATTTAAATTGCCTCGAATCATTAAGAAATAAACCCTCCCTTCAGTCCCTACCTGCAGATAATGCTGTATATTTTCCCCTTTTTGTGAGAAGTGGAAGGGACAGCACAGTTAGAGAAATGCTGCGGTTCAGTGATCTGGGGGAATTGTCCTGTTGTGGGACAGAGCATGAAAATTGCAGCAGCATCTTGAAACAATTCAAGGTGTCAGGAACCAGGTTCCCATCAGGAAAGCTGCTTTGAGGATGCAGCAAACTCATCTTCCAGGACTTGCTGAGTTCATGGCTCAGCTCACATTTAATGAACAGCAAAGTTTGTAGTAAACACTGTAGGCTCTGAATCTTTTCAAATCTTCTACCTTGCTCTGAGATTTACCAGGACAAAACTCACCCTGAATAATTTTGAGCCATCTCCCTTGACTGTTCAGTAGAGAAAAAGAGCCAGCAACTAAAACCTGACCTTGTTTAGAAGAACTCTAATTATTTATGTCCTTTTTATGCACTGCTGCTGCCAACAGCTTTTGCTCACTTTGCGGTTGTGGGTCTCAGTGCCTGCTGCTGCTGTGTGTTCAGCTGGGTTAATACCATGTGCCATATTCCATGAATATATTCCCTTGATCAGAAATCAGAATTTATTTCAGCTGTGTTTATTTCTCTCTTCATCTGCACTGTCTCCATCCATCTACCAACCCCCCTCTAAGACCTATTACTCGCTTTTTCTTCAGACTAACACAGTCTGAAAATGCAGTTGCTTTTCATTTCATGCATGTGAGCAGACCTCTGAAAGTCTTCACTGTTTTCACACCCCTTCCTCATGTCTTCCCACTAAACTGTTTTGAGATGTGTCAAGGGATAATCCTGAGTTGCATTCATCTGTTCCAGAAAATGTGAGGTCTTGGCTATACTACGAACACCTGCCCAAAATAGGACACCAAAGGCTGTTACACCCACCAAATGCTTCCTCATCTGGACATAGATGTGCTTTGTACTGCCAGCATATAAAGAAAAAATATACCTTTGTGCAGATACAGACATGCAGCACAACACAAGCCATCTTTGTTAAGGAAAAGAAAAGGGGGTGGTATTGTATGGGTGTGGCTGTATCTACACATGGGATTGTTTCCAGCACAGCTCCATCAGAGGAGGATCACACCTCTCCATATCCCTGCCTCTCAGAGCTCTGCTGGCAGAAGTGCTCTTACGAACGTCAGCAGTTGTTGCCTGATTTTTCTTTTTAAAAGGACTCTGCTGATGGGAAATGGAGAGCGAGAGACCTGGTGTGAATTCCTCTGCTTCACCCACAGAATAGCTCCTGTGGGAGAGCAGACTAATAAATGGGGTGTGAGTTTGAGATAATGGTCCCCTGACAAAAATCCACATCAGCTGAAATGGTGTGAATCCAGGCTGCTCTTGTCTCTCTGGTATTGTCTCAGTTACATGATTCTCCTTAAAGCTGGAGCACAGCCATGCATGTTTGGTCCTCCTTGGGAAAAAAGAGACATTGTGTGGTCCCAGCTCTCTAGATTAATCCTGAAACTCTTCTTTGCTTCAGGGCTGCATTGGCTGTTTCAGGCTTGTTGGTGGCTACCTGGCTTTCTTGAACTTAGAAGAATGAAAGAAATCACCTACAAAATCATCCAGTGACAGTTTCCTGTTAAAAAGGCACCTGGGCTCAAGCTTGCTTTGGGTACACATGAATGTCACAGACATCCTTCTAATGTATTTATGGTCCTGCTGAGATAATCCTACACCAAGTGTAGGATAAGGCTCACTCCTGCCTCAGGCAGCTCAGAGTTGGGAGTGATGTTCAATGGATCAGTGATGTAGAATTGAAACTATCAGCCAAAATAGTTCTGTTTTCCAACTCCCTTCACCACAGTGAAGTTTCTCTTGCCCTCTTTTACCTCCTGCCTCTGAGTGGGCTGTTTACCTTACAATGCATGTGCTGGGAGGTGCTGTCCATACTGTCTTCACAGGAGACATTTTCCTGCTGCCATCTGCCAGGTTCAGCCCCTGAGCATCAGGATTTTGAAGCCATTTATTCCCAAGTGCATCTTCTCATTATCCACACCAATATATAAATCTTTTCTTTGATTCTGATGGGATCCTGATGCCAGAGAAGTTTTTCTGCAGCTGTTTCTGTGCTCAGATAATGCACCCTATGCAAAATCATTTTACTGGGTTTCTTTGACATGCCAAAATGTTCACCAAAACCTCCTATTCTTGCACTTCTGGTCTGGCCAAATGCTGTGTAAGGTCAGTTTATTCAAGTTGTAGGTCAGGTTTCATTGCACAAGTTTTGTATTCAATTAACTACAGTTTGGATGCCTGCAAAATTCCCAATATGCAAATGTCCTAAATTTGGCAAAATTGGACTGGAAATCTCATTAGAGCAGGCTTTTATGTTCTGTCCCTGACTTCCCTTCCAAATAAGCTGTCTTCAAAACACTTTATAGTAATTCTCTTGGGGTTTTTTTGATTTTCTATTCTTGCCTTTCCTCAGAACAGAAAAAAAGAGAAAAAATATGCTGAAAAATTACAAATGCTAAAACAATTTGCATATGTGATTTTTTTTCCAACCTTCTGCAGAGGTTTGCTTTAGATCAAAGTTCGGGTCATTCCCCAGTGCCTGAGGTTTTTTATTTTCCATGGTTACAGCGCAGAGAATGATGGAACTAATATGAAGTGATGCCAGTGCCTGTTTGGACAATACTTGGATCAGTAAAAATGCACTCAGTGTTTTCCAAGTATAAAAAGCCAAAAGAAACCACCTTGAGGTACCATGTGATGTTGTTTGCTTTGACCCAGGATAGCTAAAATGAAAGGTCTCTCTGAACACAGGGTGTTCAAAACCATCCCACCTTTTTGCATGTGTGTGAGGAAGGAAATGTGGTGTTTACAGGGGCACGCTGGGCTTCAGCTCCTCTGTTTGCCTCTGTGTGTCTTTGTGTCCAGACAGAATTTCCCAAGTGCAATGGGTTTGATTGCTCTAGTCCCGCTTTTAAAGGTGGGCAAATAGAGAGCTCTTCTCCCAGATTACACAAATTGAACCTTTTGTTGGAAATGTCAGTAAGCAGGACAGGGGCTGGGAGGCTCCTTCCAGACAGGCTCACTCCTGAAGTCTCCTATGTTAGATTTGAAGGGGGCTGTCAGAGCCCTGTGAGGTGCTGCTGCAGCCAATTTTTCAACCACAGTGTGCGAATTTTGAATATAAAAATGAAATGGGGCTGCTGTTATTTCTAATTTTCATGGGAATGTTCTTGTGTGCAAGGCTCCTCTGCAATTTGGGGCAGTTTGAGGCTGGATCACAGGTACCAGTAGAGATGAGCAGTGCTCAGCTGGAATCTCAGAGCTGCTACACACTTTACCTTACCTAAAATAGGGATAAATCTACCTTTTTTTTCTTTTCTACCTGCTTTCCTTGGGACAGTGCTGTGAGATCTGGGAATGAAGAGCACTGCTGGGAATCAGCACTTTGTGCAAATACCAGGCTGATGTGCTGGGAAGCTATGAGCTGCTGGACAGTCTCTGAAGCTGAGAGCCTCTTCCTCACCCTCTGTGTAGCCTGGAGCTCAGTCCCAAGTGTGAGCACAGCTTTCACCATCGGTGTGTAAGGACAAGCTCTGCTCTTGTTGCACAGGCTGGCTGCTCTCACCAGCTGCCACCAGAGCCTCTCTTGGCTCTGAATTAATACATCTGTACATTTCAGTATTTTGCAGGCACCTACAAATTGCAGGTGGATGCCTGAGTACAGAGGAATATCTCTGTCTGTCCAGATTGTCCATGTCCCAGTCTCAAGTGACAGATAATTCTTCCAGTTTAGAAATTTCATCAGCTGTCTCTTGCCAAGCCAGAGGAGGAACATCTGTCCTCCTCATTGCAATCCTTTACAGGATTGCTGACCCTCTCCCAGCCGTGAGGCTGGGTTTAGCCTGGCCTTGGCTGAACAGCCTCTTTTTCTCATGCAGGTGGACAGTAGGCACTGAGGTCAAGGCCTGAATTCTTTGGTCATTTCTGAATGTGAACAACTCATTCTGTGTTCAGGGGTTCTCTCTGGTACCTGTTACTGAAATTTGAAATGATCCCAGCTCTGGCCTGATGCAAAGGAAAGTGTCAAATTTAATTGCAGCTTCTGGTGCTGGGATTACTTGTCCTTGGCATGCTGGGACTCACATCTGGTGCCACTCACCCCGTTTAATCCAGGGGATGTTATCCCTACCATGGGAGGGCCTTTCCAGGCAGCCATCTGTGCTCTGCCTACCTTGATATTGTCTCTCCCCTTGCATCTCACTCACTCATTCGTGAGTGAATGAAATAGGGAACATTTACATGCAGGAGGAATATGGCTGTGGAATGGCAGGTCACTCTTACAGCAGCAGGGAGGTCTAGTTGGATTCAGTTGTCATCTTTTAAGAGAAAGAGGCACTAGGTTCTTTGTACAGGAGCTACTAAATAGCAATTAGTGGCTCAGTGGCCCAAACTCAAGGCTTTGCTGTCTGATTTAGTTCACCCCAAACTGCTCAAATGTCTTGGTATGCACTGGAAGGATAAACCACTGGCATTTTATATTATTTTCGTTTATATATATATTATCCCAAAGTTTTGAGAGGTTCTTGTCTTAGACCTGGAGGGTCCTTTTTTTTGTGATTGCTGCTTGCCATGCAGAGAATAGTCCTCAGGGTTAATGGCTAAATCCAAACAGTGTCCTCTGCTGTTGGTGCACCAGGGTGTACTCAAGTGCTCAACTCATTATTTTACAACCACAATTTTTTCTAAACTTAGCAGAGCATACACTTTGTCAGGAACTGTTCCCATGCCAAGTTTCAGGTTTCAAAGTATTGCCATTTTTGAGCTATTCCTTGCTTCTTTCCTTCTGTGTGTCTCCCTCGCATTGCACACAAAACTTTCTTTTTAATGTAGAAAATGATATTTTTTCCACCCATTTGTAACTTGAAACATCTGAAGAGGTTTTGCTCCAAGTTTATATTTAAAAGAAATAATGAAAGCCAATGCTGGCAGAAAAAGCAGTGTGAAAAGTTGCAGCTCAGAAAATTTAGGAACATTATGGGCATTTGCAGAGGAGGAGGAAAATGGAAGTCCTTGCAGCCTGTCTTAACAGGAGTCATGTGTGATATTCAATAGGATTAATGCTGCTGTAGCACAGAGCAGGACTCCTGTTTGGGCAGCCTAGTGTGCTTTATAAAGTGATGGGAATTACTTGCTGGCAGTCCAGTCAGTTGTTGTGATCCAGCATCTTCAAAAGTACTGTGGAGGCTGAGCATTTATATATTTGAAGATCTATCTGGGAGGGCTGTGCTGTGAGTTTCTGGCCCATGAACAGTTACAAACATCTGGGCTTTCTTTGTGCTAACATTGTCAAGTCAGAAGCCTTTTGGACAACTCCATCTGGCCTGGCAGAATCTTCCACCATTCCCTGACATCATGTGGTTTGTTTACTGGCTGTCCCTCTGAAGAAAACTGGGGTCATTTAGGCTGGGTCTAGGTTGTCTAGAGACTGGTAGGTTCAATTTAAATCTATTTCAAGAGCACTACTCTTGAAATACATCTAGATATAGTGTTTTTGTTCCCATACCTTTGCTCTAGTTGAGACATGGCCTTAGGTTTCAGTACCTGGTGCAGCTGCTGGTCAAGGCATCAAGCTAGACTTTGATTTTCATCAGAAAGTGAAGTTTCTGCACTTTTCAATATCCCATGAGCCAGATGCTGCCATCTCCTGCAGATTCTCCTCTCCTTCTGCCCTGTCCTCTGAAGCCCCTCAGCAGTTGTTTTACAAATAATGACATACCTGGGTTTCCAACCATGCACATCTTTTGTGGGTTTTGCTGGTCTCCAGCAAAAAGTTGGTCTGTCAGCCACCACACCGTTGGTTCATGGCTGAAAGCGTGACTTCTGTAAGACAGGACTAGGAAGCAGGTTTTGGACTAGGACATACAACATCTGCTTGCTCTTTATTTAACAGAAGGAGTTTTGACTGTAATCTGTAATGCTGGGACCAGGGTGACAAGTTGGCTCCACGGCAGAACACAGCATCTCACTGATACAATTTGTTTGTTTGACTCTGGAGACCTCAAGCTTCTCAAATTACATTCTTTAGTGCTCTTAGGGTTTGTGATTTCAGAGTTATGGATTCATTTTCATGTACAAGGATTTGAGGTGCTGAGCAGTTAATCCTGGCTCTAATGCCAACTACAATGAGATGTGGCTCTGAATCAAAGCCACAAGTTGGCCAGCCTCCTCTTTAGGGACATCCTTGCCTGTTACTAGATCCAAATATTTTGTCTGGATTGAAATTTTGTGATTAGGCAATTTCCTAGGTCTTAACAGTGCAGGGATTTGTAAAACTGTAGAACTAGAGTAGACTCTAATCTGGTCTGGTTGCAACTTACCTTTGTGTTTAAACAAAACTTCAGCTGGGAAAGAGGTAGACCTTCCGGGACCAACTTGTAGGTTCAAGGCCTACAAAAAGCAATGATTCAACATTTCATCTTTAGGTCTGGCAGGATTCGTTTGGGTGCAACCCATCTATTATGCATGAGCATGAAAGATCCTGTGTACTTTCCATAAAAATCTTCTTCCACCTGGGACTGTTTCAGGCTTTTGGCCATTGAAGCATTTGTAAATTTAAAAACAATCTGCTGATTTTCTTTAAACCAGCCTTGTTTGGTGTGTTCCTCAGTTTTGTACTGCTTTGAGTTGTGTGTGGGCACTGTGTTTGGAAAAAAAAAAGAAAAATCCGAGGAAATTATTGTTATCACTGAAGACAAATTCCTAGAAGCGGTGCCATGGTGTAGTAAATGCCATGTAAACCCAGAGCAACAAAATGTTCTTTCATCCACCACCTACCACAACACAAACCTGCACTTTCAGGTGTGAAGGCAGTCGTGTACCATACCCAGTATGCAGTTTCTGTGGCAGGCTGATGGAAATTTGCACCTTGTTATTCCCAGCCTCCATCTTTGGGACATGCTGGGTTAGGCACAGGAGGTGTCTTTGTGGCTTGGTGTCCGTAAATGGCCTCGTTTGCTTTGGCCTGGCTGCCGGTTGACATCTGCCTCTTGCTAATTACGCGCAGATTAAAAGGTGATCACCCAGCTACTTATCTTTGCAGCTCAGGGGGTGGTGCCAGGCGGGTGTGTTTAACATGCCGGCGAGCCAGGAGCCTCTCATCCCACACCGGTCACCCTCGGTCACTGTGCCCACCACACAGCTCTATTTCTACTCGTTAAATAGACTTAATAAATAAATAGCACCTTCTAAACGTGTAGGCGGCTTGTCTAGCACAGCACTGGCCCTTCCAAATGCACTCTAAAGCCAAAGCTGAGTGTTCAGCATGGCCAGGATTTATCATTAGACTGTACGGGCTAGAAAGCGTGTTTGTGGCTGGTGTGCCAGCTTGCCTGAATAGTCCACAGTGTAATCTCCCTCTTTCCTTGGTGGGAGGAGCTGCCAAAAATAGCAAGCCAAGAATTTGTCCATGTTATTTCTGGGATTGCACCAGGAATTGACATCAGGAGGAGAGGAGAGAAAAAGCAAATAGTGTGACAAGTTTAGGGTCCACGTTATTTGGGTTTGCAGGCTGCCATGGGGCCCCTGGAAGGGTCTGGTAGCCACATCCTGTGTGTACCCACTCCCACATGTGAGACTCTCCCCAGGCCCTGGTGGCTTGAACAAGGTGACTTGAGTCTCTGCTCTCTCTTAGGGCAGCCCTGCTTGGCCCAAGGCATTGGACTGAGCCAGGGAATCTGTTTTGTGCTCCCAAGGAGCTGTCATGGCCCCCACAACCATGGGACTGTGGAAGGAGTGAAGTGTTAGTTCCTGTGGCTGAGAAGAGGCATGAATGAGCCCCAGCTGAATGAGCTTTCACAAAAGACTGTGAATCAAGCTGACTTCTCTGTGGAAAGGGCTGTTTGTGCTATAGGAGACATCAGTTCCATGGACAGCTGGGTGGGATCCTGGGGCAGGAATGGAGACACTCCACACACCTCTGCCACTGCTCCTGCATCCAGACCTGGGTGGCCCTTGTGCCATGAGGCTATTTCTGAGACCAGCTTGAATGATCCTCCCAGGAGAAAACTTTAACTTATTGCTAGTCAGCAAAAAGGAGATTGAAGGTAATGCTATCTGTCCCTTCCTTTGGCGTCCTCCTTGCTTTCAGCATGTACCCATTGGAAGTAACATCAATTAACACCATATTCTGTGGCCACAGCAGCTCCCCTGGCAGCAGGGCAGTGGCTCTGCACCAACCCTGGCACATGCCACCACGTGCTCAGGGAAAGTGCTGGGGATGTATAAAACACTGAGGTTACCCAGGGATGGATGACAGGACATGGGGAAAAGCTGTGTGTTCTTGTTGGAGAGAGAAGTGAAAAATTATCATGGCAAGAAGGGAGGAACTCAAGCAGTGGTGTTGACAGTGTAGAAACACGGTCTGCAAATGAGAGTGGTAAATCAGGCTTCATTAGTGTTGCTGCTGAAATCACCACTTTTGTCAGCCCAAATGGATCTGTATGAGTGTGTCAGAGGCATCGAGATCAGAGCTGCCTCTGTGCACTAAGAAAATATCTGTGGCACTCCTACACAGGCTCTGGGCCAACTCCCTGGCCCGTGATGGAGCTAATTGGGCATCTGAGTCCTGGGTTCAGTGGCACTGGCCTCACAAGGGCCTATTTAGCTGCCTGACTTATCTCCAAATGGCTGTTTGTTCACTGCCTGCACTTGCATTCACCATTATCTCCACATAATAGTGCACCATACTACGATGAAGAGGCTATTGGGTGTAAATTCTAGGGAATTAATAAATTTCTGTGTTGTCTGTTGAGGGACAGGAGGAGACAGAGGTCAGTTGCAGCTTTTGTCTACCCTTGCTTCTCCAAAATTTGTCACGCTCTCAAAGTTGGTTCATGTGCTATATCAGTGGCTGTTTGAACATCCCTGGGGGAGACACCAAGATTTACCAATGCAGAGAAATGTTTGTTCACGTTTTACTGTGGTGATTAATGCCACTATGGTGACATCCATTTTAGAAAAGGCCATGACTGGAGCTCAGCAGTGCTGCTGCTGTGATGTGAGATCCATCCTGCTTTGCAGAGCTTAGAGTCTCTAACACCTAAGCCAGGCAAAAGATGGTGGTGATGAAGAAAGTGCAAAAGGTGAAGGTAAAGGTTCCAAGAGGCAACAGCACCTTCTCCACATCCTGCATAAGGCAGCAAGCAGGGCTGGGAGAATAAAGTAGTTGGCCTTGTTCAGAGTCCTAGGTGAAAAAATTCTAGGCAAAGCCTATCCTATTTGTTACCCAGAGAGGCTGGGGATTTCCCATCTCTGGAAGTGTTCAAGGCCAGGCTGGATGGGGCCCTGAGCAATCTCATCTGGTGGGTGGCATCCCTGCCTAATGCAACGGGGTTGGAACAAGATGGACTTTAAGGTCCCTTACAACCCAAACCATGATCCTGTAGGTTGAAGTTCTGGATAATGCCCGTTCCCCCTGAATCCTGTGTTTTGTCATAGTCCTGCTAGAATCAGACAAAGCAGCTACAGAGGGGAACAGCCCTCACTGTAATTAAGGAGATCAGCATCTGACACTAATCCAGGGAAAATCAGTCCAGGCTGCAGCAGGTAACAGGAGGTGGGGATGATGGGCTTGCCTTCACCTTCTCCCTGAAAAGGTCACTTTCACCTGTCATCCCCTTTTCTTTCCTCTGTGAATCAGGGCTTGCAAAAGAAAGCATTGAGTACTTTTAATTTGAGGCAGAATTGCAGATCAAAATGTACTTGATCTTTGTTTCACACTGTTCAGAGTGGCTTGGGTAAAGTATTTCAGCTAAAAGGAAATTTTTGTTAAAGAAGAGTCCTGGTACAACTCTAGTAATTGTTTGATCATTTGAGTATTTTTATGACCTGGAAATGACAGCCTGCCTTTTCCACATTATAAAAGGGATGTCTTTAAGGTACCAAGCAACACATTCAAGGACAATATCATTGTTTGGTTTTAACTCCTCTGGTCTGATATTTAAAGGATCAAGTAGAGAAGTGGGACATTTCATCATCTTGAAAACAATGGAGTAGGGTTTAAAAGTTCACAGAATTAATTACTGCAGTGAAAAAAATCATCATCATCATCATCATCATCATCACCCTATAAGTGGGCCATTCACCAGTTACAGGAATAACAGAATTGCAAGGCAGAACTTGCCCCACATATTAAACTCATCAGGATTGTTTGATTAACGTGTTGCTGCCATTCCCGTTACTGGCACACAACAGAAGTTGCTGTAGGTGGCCTAGCAAAATGTTTTCATATTTTTCAAATTCATGGGAACTTCTGGCTAAACTACACAATGGAACAGCTGCACTGTACAAAATCCAGCATCTCATCCAGGCATAGCCTTGGAAAGCCACAGTTTTTCTTTGGTGCTGTAAGGCCAGCCAGTCATTCCCTGACTTGAGAGCTGCCAATGATCCACCAGTGTGCAGGATCCCAAACTGTAAGGCCAGGTGGAGACAAGAGAATTTGGGAAGCTAAGGACAGGGAGGGAATTTGCCTGCACAACTTTCTGGTGTGAGTGAACAGGGCTCCTCAGCCAACAGAGATGTGCTTCCAAACCACTCTTATTGACAAAGGCATTTAAAGCCTGGATTCAATAGGATGGCAGAGAGCTGAAAATATTAATCTGGAATATTTAGTTGACCACAAAAAGTGACTGAAAAGCAGCTAAAGTAAGGGAATACACTATGGAGCAGGGTATGAGGTGACCAGGTTAAACTGCTGTGTTCATTATGGTGACTCTGTATCCCTTTGGTTCAGTTTCATTGTTGTATCTCCATGTAAAATCCCCTACAAATAAAATAAATAACAACTTCTTGTGAAACTGCTGGTCTGCCTGCCATAAAGGCCATAAAGGATTTCAGCCATGGCCTGGAAAGGTAAATATTAGTTTAGGGTGGTTTGGGTTTTTTTTTTCCCCCAGTTCCAAATCCTTTTCCTAAAGGACGTCATGGTGTTAGCCAGCTGTGGCACTTTTAGCATAGCAGCGGTAGGGAGATCTCTCCATACAGTGTCATCAGAACTGGAATTCAAATCTGCTTTTCCACTTGCTGTAATTGAGATGTGAGCTTGTAACATCCTTCAGTTAAAATCCTGTTGAACCCCTCCGACACTCACAAGTGTGATTTGCTGTTCACTGTTGGCCACCAGTGACACAAGCACTGAGCACAGCAATTCTTTGCACCTTCAGAAAAGCATCCTGCAATGGAAATTCTGTACAGAGTGAACAAGAACAGTCGGCAGTAAAGAAATAAATACCTTCAGTACCTGCTAAAAGTGCTACTTGGGATGGTTTTCCTCATCAGAGCTCTGTTTTTCTAGCACAAGTCAAAATCTGCTTTTCTGTCCAGGCATCTTGGCTAGTAGGGAAATGGGAACATCCTTATTTTCCTGTGCTTTCATGTCTAGGTATTTTACAGGTTATTCTTGTATTGGAAACCCAAGGTGCATGGTTCAATCTATAAGGAGAGAAGGGAAAACCCAGTGTGTATTCAGTTCCTCCAGGGCTAGTAAAGGCCCTTGTTTCAGGAGATGGCATGGTTAGCTGGCTGGGAGAGCTTTTATCTAAAAAGGCCAGAGCTGATTTTGTTCTGCAAAGCTGAAATGGGGCCTCTGGAGAGGAAGATAAAACTCTGTATGCTTAGGCAGGGAGCTGCCAGAAGATTTTCTGGCTGGGGGCTCTCATCTTTCAACACATCCTCACCCAGGAGAGGTAACCAGGAGACCAAGGACCACACAAGCTGACATTATTTCCCTGCTGATCCATTTCAGTTCTGTAAAAGGCTGGCCAGCTTTCTCTGTTGTGACTGCTTTAATTGGTTCTCTGTAATGTCCCTAGATTTTGTCCCTTCCCTGTAAGGCCAAGCTCATTCAAAAATCCACACAAACCAAAACAAGCCTTTCATCTCTTCCCTGGACTTTCCCCCTCTTGCATACCTCCAAGTGGTTTTGGTGGTGAAACCTTTCCTCCTAGCTTGAATCCCTCACTCCAGACAAACTCTCTGTGATTTGGTATGACTTTCCCAGAGTAAGAACTGACTGAGGACAGGATGATGCAGTGACGATAGAAGCCACAACCTGTTTATTTTAGCCACTATTTAGATTGTGACTGAAGTGGGAGCTGGACAAGCCAAGGCTCCCATTTCTCACAGAGCCCTGGCGATGGCATCAGTTCAGGGTGTGGCTGATGCTGGTGGAAGCCTTCAAAGTTGATGTTAGAGGAGAAGGACATGTAGAGCATCACGTAAACCCCTCGCTGTATGTGCAGACATAGCGAGAGATGTTGTAGATTAACCACAGTGACGTATCCTCATAGGAAGCAATGGGCCTGGCACTCTTTCCTCTGTACAGATAAAGGAGCAGATAAAGACATTGTGCCAGACACAGCCTCTGCTGGAGGAAGAGCTTTCAGGCTGGTAAAGTCATTGAAATATATCAGATTGAAACACTTGTCCTCTTTCCTATTCCACAGCAATTCAGGACAGCCTTACTTTGTTTGAGTCCCATTACTGGAATTACTGGGGAGAGTTCATGCACATGTTGCTCACACCATTTTCCTGTTTGTGCCTAGAGAGAGAGGATTGAATGTTAAGAACCTTCTGCAGTCCCATAACTGTGCCTGAGAGTTACTTAGTGTAAGGCAATATTTGTTTCCATGCAATGATAAGTAAAGAAGCTAAGTTTCTCCTAATTCTCTGGTTTTTTTAGTCTACGTTTAACCTCTTTTTTTTTTTAATTCCATTTTGTTCGTTTTGCCTTAAAAAAAAAAAAAAGAAAACAAATTGGAACTCAGAAGGAAAGCACAGATTTCAAACACACACACACCCCCCTATTTTTGCATTCTAATTTTTGACATTTTGACTCTTGCCTAGCACCTCTAAACATGGACCAGTGTTGCTCTGCCTAAAGAGGCTGAGGACTGCTGCTCTTGTTCATCATTAACAGCAGTTGTGATATGGCACACCACTCAGCTCTCGTTAAGACCAGACTCACCACATGTCCCAGCAGAAGCAGCAAGTTGCTAAAGGAAAGCAATAGCAAAGGGACAAAAAAAAAGGTGTATTCAGCAGCAGTAAAGAATGTGCAGGAACATGGCAGTCATGCAAATCTTGCAGAGTAAATGCTGCCTGCTCTCGGGGTAGCTGCAATGAGAAAAGCAGCTCTGGAATACAGTGTGTAGCTCCAGAAGTAAAGCCAGTGAATGGCAGCACTGAAGGCCTTGTGGTGTTGCCCCTCTCCTTCAGGTGGGGGGCTCCCTGTGAACAGTCACTTTGGAACACCCCTCTGTGACCTTCCTCACAGTCCTGTTTATCTCCTCTCTAAACATTCCCTCTGTCACCAAGAGTATCTTTGATGATGATCCAAAGTTCATATCCGCTCTTGTGTTTAACCTTCACGTCCAGCGGCTGAGCTTGCTGAGCTCATTACGTGTGCACCAGGCTCCAAGCACGTAGGCCAGCTCCTTTTCTCTTTACTGGGTGACTGATTAACAGCAGCAGGACAGCCCAGCAAGGAAGGGGCAGCTTTCAGTGCCAAGGAGTCAACAGTGTTTGTGTTTTCTCCTTGCACCATGAACTGGAGGGTTGGTGGCCAGAGTGAGTGTTGAGCCTGCCCGCTGAGCTTTCCATAGGCTGATGGACAGAATAAAATGCTCTGCAGCTAATAGCAAACATTTCCAAGGTGTTGTTATGAGGCATGGTCTCATATTCTAGATCTATGTGACTTTAGTGCCCACTGAAACTTTGGGAAATGGAGCTTTACACATAGATTTCAAACTCTCTCTCTCTCTCTCTCTCTCTCTCTCTCTCTCCATGTTTTACATGGATATTTTACTTTGTGTTAATAGTTCTCAGACACCATATTTTGTACTAATGAGCTCCAATCCTTATTATAAGGAGCAGAATGGAACTGAATAAAGTGCCAAAGGAATAATTATTCTCACACTTGAACAGCAGACTGACAGGGACAAGTCCTGCTCAACCTAACAAGCTCCTGGAGCAGGAAGTGTTCTAGTGTGTTACTGAGAGAAGTCAAGCTCCAAGAGATAAAGAGTATTTCTGAGTTTCCCAGAGACTGACACCTACTTGAAATGAAAACCAGAGGGAAACAGGAAAACATTAGCAAATCAAAGTGTGTTGTTCACTGGGGATAGCTTCTGCCTTCAGGGATAGATGGATTTTGGGCACCAGTTTTGTGTGGTATAATTTTTGTTTTCTCCACAATTGGTAAAGAAAATAAAGTTAAGATGGCAGTTAAGCAGAGGAAACCTCACCTGGCCCAAACAGAAAAATACAATTTTTGCTGTTAGCACCTCAACTGTGAATATTTGGTTTGGCTAATAAACACAGAGGAGTTGTTAAATGATTTACCTGCTCTGTGTACTGAGCATTTGTTGCTAAGCTCTTCAGTATTTAAACACCCACCCCTTCAGCACATAGCTCTGCTAATCCAAGTATGGAGGCTCCATATACAGTGTCTCCCACTGACTTTTTTGGTGAAAGGTGGCACTGGGTGTGTAAAAGATTCCAGCAGCAAGGATGGCTTCATGGATGGCCAGTTGTAGTATGGAAATGGCTGTACACTGTGAGCCCTAAGTGCACCTGGGCCATCTCTGGGTTTGGCTAAACAGCATTGCCCAGGGACTGCCAGTGCCACTGGGATTGTGCTGGCTGCAGGATGAACAAGGTGCTTGTGCGGAGGCAATTTATTATGTTTATAATTGAATTTTGGCTTTTTTATTATGTTTTTGCAAATAGCTTAGTCTACAAATAAATTGCTGGGCTTTGCCGATGGATCTTAATAGCAACATGTGGGCAAGAGAAAACTGTAAATGTCCTAAGAAGAACCAAGCAAGTGAACAAAAATCCAGCCAGTCATCAGCTGTGATTTTAAGAGGACTCAAGGTGTGAGTTTATTGAGCAAAGCTTTTGGGTTTTGGTGAACCTGGGGTTTTTGCATTGACTTAATTCCAGTTTCTGGAGCAATGTCCTGACAGGGTGGCCCAAGAGCTGGATGTGGGATCCTGGCTGCTCTGAATCACTGCCTCCAGTACAGGTCATTGTACTGGTAGGGAGTGTTGCAGGGTTTTCACCCTCTGAGGGCTCATACATAACCAGAACTATCTCTTGAGGTTCCACAGAGGTGGGATTTTCCAAAAGAATCACAGAATGGATTCATATACAGCCAAGAACAAACTGCCCCCTACCCCAGGGTATGCTCAGGCATCACTTTGCTGTGCAGCTTCTCAGGCACAGTGGCAGGGCCATCATCACATTGAAATCTCTTCTGCTTTAAGGGCTGAAATTAAAAGCCACACACAGATTGTGGTTGGCAGCAGGGTTTTCCTGGTCCTGATCCCTGGGGCTTGCACTGCTTGTGCTCCAGAGCTGTTTACTGACACTTGTCTTGGTTGATGTGGTCACAGCCCCAGGGTGTTCTCACAGCACTGCTGGAAAAACAGCAGCAGGACAGAGGTGACACCTTCACCAGGGGCTGAATTCCTCCCTGCAGTGCCAAGGGCCATGTGGTGTCCAGTGTGTCCACAGGGATGGAGGGATGCACTTCTGCTCCAAGCTCCTGCTGACACTCCAGCGCCAACCCGGAATGAGACTGGCCCTGTTGGTGGAGGCTCCACTTCCAGGGCAAAATTCTCACAGTTGAACAGACTATCTATGTCAGCAGTAGGAATCTGTTCATGGAAATCTGCAGTCTGCAATTCTTAACTTTAAGAAGACGGTTCCTTAGATGGTTTGTTTGCTGGACGGAGCTTAAAGCATTATTTTCTCTTTTCCCACCCTTTTTAGCCATGCAGTGGCCCAGTAACAGCTATTCCAGCCAACCTGGCAGTAGGACACCTGGGCATGTGCAATGACCAGTTGTGCATACAGGAATCCACGGCATGGTGTACCTCAAGGGATGGGTTAATTAACAAAAGGTCGAAGATTTAAATAACCTTTACTTTTCATATTTAAGAGTGGGAAGGCTTTGGGTTGCTTTTTAAGTTCTGTGTCCCTGCAGGATGATATTTTTTCCCCCCAGTAAGGACTTGCTAGTGAGTTAAATTATGTACTCAGATTCCAAATCAAACTATTTGTTGATGTCATGAAAATTATTCTTTAAGCTGTGTGAAACCCTCAAATATGTAACTAATTTCCTCAGTTCTCTCAACACCCATCACTCAGTAAATTGGGGCTGGAAACCAAGTGGCAAACCAGCTTGTGACTATTTTTATTTTTTGTATGAATGTTCTGTTTAAATGTTTTTAGGGTTGGGTTCTTGGGGGTTTTTTTCACCTTTTCTCTAGTCTTTTTTATCTTTCTGTGATCATTTCAGCAGTGATGTTTCTGCTACATGATTTTCTCACAGCAAATGAGATGTGTTTGTGCAAATTTTCTCTGAACATCGGCTCCGTGTCGCATGTTCCCTGCGATGCCTTGCAAGCTGCAAGTGCAGAACCACCAAAACAGGGAACATGAGCAATATTGGGGCTTCTTAAATTGTTCAATGTGGAACAAATTTCTAAATTTGACCGTTAGCTATCTGAAAACCACTATTTGCAAGGCATTCCTTGAAACAGGCTTGTACAAGGCAGTGACATTTCAAGGAACAAATACATTCAAAGATTTGGTGAGATATATTTAAGCTCTCAGCGGGAGGAATACGACTCATCTGGTTGTTTTCTGGTAGAAAGTCATTCATGTTTTAGTTATTGTGGTGTCTCACTCCTTTGTACAGGAATATTTCATGCCAATTTTATTCTCCCAGTAGTGTAGTGGAGCAAAATTTTAGAGCACTTTGAGATAAATAGGTCTGTGTGTGTTTTTAACAAGGACCTCTAGGAACCTTAAAAATACTGATTATGGATTATATTTTCCTGTCCACCTGGGAGGTGCATGTGAGTGGCTAGGTTCAGATTTACAATGAAAATTTGTGATCATAGAAGACGTGATCTGCCTGGCATCACCAGTAGTATCTCAAGGTCAAGGTATCCTCATCTGATGATTTCTCTCCCAACTTTATCCATGACCTCAAGGTTTCTTCACGTGCATTCTCAGAAGGAAATGTGTTTGTGTACCCCATGTTTGCCAGTCAAAGACAATAACTGTCTTTGCACCACGTTAATATTTCATAAGCAAAAATAATTGGCAGAGATGGTTCTTCAAGCTCTGACAGCTCCTTGGTGGACAATTTTTCAGGTTCTTTGCTTACCATAAGCTTTTCCTAATGCAGTAATTCTCAAAAGAGCCCAGGAGGAATTTTCATGTGCAAAAGCTGGAACAGAAGTGACCATCTCATGGTAGGATTTGCTTTTCCTCTTTGGCCTTTAGATCACTGTATGCTCCCTTTGGGTTTTGAATGTGTTCCCAGAGAAACACAATTTGCCCCCCATGGGAGCATCACACTTCACTGTTTCTTTCTATGCATTATTAAGCTGCAAAAAGAGCTTTGCTGCTTTTGCTTTTGAAATATGTGCTCATTAGCTGTAATTAAATCTTTAAATTCTCCTTCAGGCTTGGATAAGGCAAAAGCTCCACTTATACCAAAGTTTTTCCTTTCTTCTGACTTTTTAAAAAATATATGTTATTAGTCTTACTCTTTGCTAATTACTGAATGTAATGATGTTTCCAAAGCAGCCACAAATAAAAGTATTTACTATTCAGCGAGGTATGTGTTAATCTGGCAAACTATTATATTGGCTGTGAAGTCTCTTATTTAATATGAATCACTCTGTAAAGCGCCTCAACAGCACAGCTTCTTATTCATTATTGCTTAATTTCATGATATCTGAGATGTGGGATTTCAGTTAACGGGTAATTGAGATCATAAATCAAAATATTTTCAATGAGATTACATGAAACACAAGATGTTCAGGTTTGAAGCATGAAATTCCCGGCAGCTCTCAGCAAGGATGGGTGAGGTCTGCAGGCACATCCCTATTCCTGCCTTAGCTCCAACACAGGGTCATCTGAGAAGGGGCAAGTTTTTGGGGTGTTGTCCAACTTCTGTCTGATGCACTTGCATTGCTTCTACCCATATAGGATTCCCAAGTGATGTTTCTCTACTCCTGTCATACCTGTTGAATGGGAAGCTCTCCTATCCCCACTTCACCAGTAGGAATATGAGGCCACTCACAGCACAGTCTCTGGCAGGAACCAGTGGTACAGAGTACAGGACTTGGCTGTGTTACCAGCTTCCGTGCTAATTTGCCAAAAACATCCTCCAAAGGTCCTCAGGGTTGCACAGGAAATCTGGGAAGGAGCAGAGATGTCAGACAGCTGGTCTCAACCACTGACCCATCTTTCTTACTCCTTCCCCTGGCAGACAATGAAAATCAACTTACCCAGGATGACTAATTCCTTCTGACAATTCTAATTACTGCTTTTGTTGAGAACTCATAGATACAACAGCAGTGACTGGTGGAGCAAGTATTTTGGAAGAGACAAGTTGTGAGATATACTGACAGAGTTCTTCATTCTCTCTTCCCCATTTGGCCCTACTGACCTCCTTGAGCCTTGGATCCATCACGTTACCAATTTTCTAACAAAAAATTACCTGTTTGATTCCTTCTCTTGAGAAAGTGTGTGAGCAAGCTTCTCTTAAAGATCACAAGAATGGCAGTCCACATCCACTTCTAAATTTTTCAATTGGAGATGAAAACCTGCAGGATAACTTATATATTTTTGAAGGAAAGGTATTTTGGGGGCAGATTCCTTTTGTTTCTTTTCTTGGCTCACTTGTAGCAGTCTTGAAAATAGTAGCTTCATATGGAAATGCTGATGCAGCACTTGGCGGCATAGCAGCAACCCGTATCTCCTCCCTTGTGTTTGAGGCTGCCAGCAAGGCCTGGATTACTGCTGGCCTCATCTTACCAGGCAAAATTATTGCTCTTTATAAGGTCAAATGTGTAGCTTCTTCCTACTGGAAAGCCTGAGGAAGGACAATGAATGATTCATTGCAGGCACTCCGGCAGCACACAGACCCCTCGTGTGCGTGGTGTGGGAATACATCAGTACACAGATTTCCTGTTCATATGGGCCAAGTTATGTAGAAAATGCCTTTGCTCCATCACCAGAGCACAGAATGGGCTGTTTGTGACCAGCTTTCTTGGGGTTTTTTGTCCTATTCTTTTTCCCTCCACCCATTCCAGGCTGTTGTTTGTCTTTGCTCCTCACCTGAGGGGTTGAGCTGGGAGGTTCCACCAAATCATGGACCATGTGGATTTAGAGCAACTGAAGTATGTAACCCACACTGGTTGTTGCAGAACCTCCTGTGGCTTTGTCCAAGAGCCTCCAAGTTGCTCCATATATTGAGATACCCAAATTAGGCAAATACACTCTCATTACTGATCCCATTTACTGACCCATACTCTGTACTCCCAGGCATCTGGACAAAAAATAGGAGAAGGACATAAAGGCTGCAGGATGAGGGAAGGAAAGCCCTGGTGGATTGGGGTGGAGGGTATTGAGAGACAAGAGTGTCTTGGGCAAACGTTTCCTCATGCTGTTAGATCCTTTGGATCCACAGGTCCTCACACCTTTCCTATGGGATGGGGCCACCATTTTATTTTAGGGAACACAGTCATTTTTCTGAGAGCTGAAAAAGTTGCTTGAAGCCTTCAAAGCAGTAGTGCTCTGGTGCCAAAGTAATTTTGCTGGATCTAGGTATTAGTGGTTTTCCCTAAGCTGTGACCAACTGGAGGCATAGCTTGCAATTTAGTGCAGGGCTCCTCAGTCTGTCGGTGCCTGTGGATCTGCCCCAGCACCCAAACCATCTTCATCTTCTTCCTGTAGTCAAAAATTAGAAAGTGATATTTTCATTCCCAAAAGCTTCCAGGCTGCCTCATAGCTGCTTTATTTTTGGTCAATGGTAGCTAAAGGCCTTGCTAAGAAGTTAGTTCCCCCACAAGTAATGGTGGGCAAAGGGTTTAGGCAGCTTAGTTTAGGTGCTTCATCAGCTGCCTGGATCACAAGACCCAAGAAGTTTCACTCCTTGAACTCTCACTTCATCCCTGTTTTGCCCTTTTAGATGAGTTTTTCTCTCTTTCTATGGTTAAAATAGTTCTTAGTATCATGGTTTGTTCAAGGTGTAGAAATAGACTGAAAATGCATTCCCCAACTGCACCGAAAAACGTTCAGGTCTCATGTCATTATTTTTTAACCAGGTCTGCATTAAAAGTTTTATGAGCTGCTCCAGTTTCGGAAGGTTTCCCGTAAATGAACTTTCCACCACTCTGTGACAGCAGTGTGTTGCCAACACATGGATAATATGGAAAATGAAAGAGGAAAAAAAGCCCTTTCCCCCCCCTTTCCTCCATCTGTTACAATACGGGACTGTGGCAGGAAACGAGGTTTTGCAGTTTTATATGAGCAGAAGTGTGTTGTGTGGTTTTTTGGTATTTTCTTTTTTTTTTAAGCAGTGGAGTATGTCATTTCAGAGCTCTCTCCAGCAATCTGGAAGCAACCAACTTAAGGCATGGAAAAGACATTATGTAATTGCAAAAGACAAAAAAGCCTCGCAGTGCTGAGGCCTTGTGGCAGAAGCCAGTCTCTGACCTCACCCTTCTCAGGATCTCTGGAGAACACTGTGTTCCTCTGGCCCCTTGCGAAAAATAGCCTCTGCCAGATTTCAGCAAACAATTCCGGCATTTCCTTCCCCTGCCTCTGGTCTGTGGGTGTTTTGGAGTCTCTCGCATGTGTGGGCAGGGATTCATTAGCTAAAATAAAAACTGTACTACAGAGCTGCAGTGGAGAAAAAGAAAAAGAAAGTTAAGGGGAAAAAATGCAAGCAAGTGTAATAAGCCTGTGGCTTCAGCTAGTCTGGATTCGATTCCAATTTTGGAATTAATAAAGAGTAAACCAGAAATAAAGGGGGTCTCATGGGCCCTGTTGTCTCCCCTCCCGTGGTCGGTCGTGGTCCCTAGTGCCCTGTCTCTGCCTTCGCAGCTCCCGCCGGCAAAGCTGAGCACAGGCTCTGTGTTTGAAAGATCAAGTCCTTTGTTCTTTTTTAGCTTTTCCCAGTATAATCCCTACAGAAATGTAATCATTTGGTGTTGTTTTTCCTCTGAATTCTCTTTAATTTCCTGCCTGCGGTTTTGGGGGTTTTGTGATGTTTTATGGTTGTGGAGAAATTTTGCTGTTTGCAGTGGCTGTCCTACATGCTCTAAAAACTTTTATTCTAAGAAAATCCTTTGTATGTCCTAGTTTAAATTGCTGGGTCATCATTATTGCTACTGCAATACTCCTAAGGGAGCCCAGATAAATATCCCTCCCCATGGGAATCCTGCCTTCACACTGGTGCTGGGTCTCTGGGGGCAGGAGAACCCCATTCATTTTCAGGCCTTGGGTTTGAGGTCTTAAATTCCACTGCTGGTGTATCCAAGAGGAAGGGAAAGCTACTCTGTTTCCCAAGCAGAGAAGCCAGCCATGTTGCCCTAAAGTTCTCCTACAAATGTACTTGAGTTTGGCTGGTGTCTGCCAGCTGGAGCTCACTACCTTCTTTACAAGTTTCTGCTTCCTGCAGACGGGCTGCCAGGGAAGCCGGTGATAGGCTTTCAATTGCTGCCTTGTTTATTTAAGATCTTTGAACCTCAGAAGGCTCTCAGAAGCAAACAGAAGCTTTGGTTGGCCTTGTAGGGAACCCTACATCTGCCTGTTTGGGCTCTGCAGCCATTGTTGTAGCATTAAGCAACATTTGTGTTCATGCTCTTCAGCTGAGCAATTTGGCTGTTGTGGTGCAGGAAGGAGTTTTGTCCTGTCCCTGTTGGCAGCGATGCTTTCCTTGCTCGTAAAGCTCTGCATTAAGGAATAGGCTGTGGCTGTTCCTTACACAGGGGTCTGAAACTTGGCTGTGGTCAGGATGCCACATTTTGTGTTCTGGTTCTGCACTGATCAGATCTCCCTGGCCCCTGTCTGCTGCAGCAAAGTGCTCTGAGTGCTGGCCCTGCCACTTGCCTCCCTACATGGAGAACCTGCTGCTTGCCAGCAGCTTTTCCTTTTCCCCGGTAAGACAAACCATAAATCATTGATGAGTCCTTCACCTAAATGACTCTGCAGTTCCTCCACCAAGAGAGCCAGGCTGTAACAACCGAGAGTCATTGATGGGAGTAATTCCTGTTCCCTTGTCTGTTGGCTGCAGCAGCAGAGTGTGCAGAAGCCCTGTGGTCTGGTGGATTGAACATGAAACACTGGGAGCCTGTTTTCTAAGCCCCTGTCTCACTGCCTTGGTTCTGGGAAAGTATCTGACATCTTGGTGCTGTGGGTTAGTCCCTCCATTGCACCAGAATAAACCTAAATCAATAAATATTTAAGGTATTAATACATTTATAATATTAAATAATATAGTGTCTTGAATAAATATAAATAACTAAAGATAAATGACAAATAAGCTGTTTGCCTCCCTTGCAAACAGCCCTGAAATGTGACAGGGCCCTGTAGCCCTGTGGAAAATGAAGTGATAAGGGCAGCGAACTAATGGTGGCAAAGGTTTTGATGGTCACCAGAATGCTTCAGAGCACTTTGAGAAACCTCTGCTGAAATTTGGTAGAAGCTGAGGGATGGATGGATAGAGAGCATGAGCTGATTCAGGGAGTCAACGCTGGCTGCCCAGTCCCAGGTGGCTTCTTGCAGTGCTTGTTTTGTTGTGGTTGGAGGAGCCAAACTCACTTGGTTGGGTGATTGCTAAGAGCTTTTGAGTAACAGCTATCATGTTTGCCAGGGTGAAGCGCTGGGGAAGATGTCAAGCATCTCCAAAGTATATGGAAAGAGGGAGCTGGGGAGGCAGAAGAAACCCAGCTGGAAGAGGGGACCGCAAGAGCTGGACTTGGTCTTTAGGTACAGGGTGGGAAGGATGTGAATAATTCCTGCTGACAGCAAAGCTGCTGATTTCCTGGGGCCCTGCTTCCATGATGCTGAGGCTGGAAAGTCTAGAAGGATCACACAGACATCAGAGAGCATTTATGAACCTGATCCCAACCTGGCCATGCTTTGCTGGGGTTTCCACTGGGGGGATGTTGGTTCTGTACACCTAACTCCTCCTCTGAGGATCCAAATCCCTCCTTAAACACCTGCCTGATTTCTCAGGTAATTTTCCTTTTGCACAAAGTAATTTGGTTTTGGAGAGAGGGCACAGAAAGCACTGACAAAAGGCTATTAGCTGTTCCCTTCTGACAAATAACACAGTGTGAAGGGAGCCTTGAAATTCCAGTCCTGAGCTCTTGCTCTCAATGCAGCCAGCCGTGGGGTTTAAGCCATATCCCCAAGGAGACACCAGCACAAGCAGCACATCTTCCCCACTGGAAAGGGATTTGCCTTGTTGCTTGATAATGTTTCTCATGATAATTTGCCAGCAATTACTTCAGAGCTTTTCTCCTTCTGTAAACAGTCTGACAGCTTCAGATTTGTCATTCAGTTCTGGGCTGAAGTGTGTGTCTATGTAATCCCGAAGGCACCTGGTTTAGGGAAAATAAAGCCTGGGTCTGGGATGTGTTTTCTGATGGATTGAGTTACCTGTGTGGCTCAAGCCTATAATCATCCTCAAATGCTGCAAATTAGCTCTAAGTGCCGCAGAAGTGGCATTGGCACCTGGTGATTAATGAAGGCTTTGCTCCATCCCTGGAGTGGGATGTTTTTGGGAGGCAACCAGTGCCATTCCTTCCCAATGCAGGTGATTCAGTAGCTCTTCATCTTGCTCTGTCTCCGTTTCCCTGCATGCTGTCAGTAATTTACCTTTTACTCTAGAAAGTGAGATTTCATCTAGCTGGTAGATATCTTGGTGTTACCGGGGAAGGATAGGTAGGGAGGTTGTACAATTGAGTTTTTCCTGCTGTGCAATATTTTTTCCCAGTGCTTTTCTTGTCTCGCTCTCCCTGCAGGAAATGAGCTGTTGCTCTGACCATGCTCTCCACTATTTTCTAAATCCACCCAGTCACTGCACAAAGTCATTTTGCTTTGGTGTTTGAGCACTTGTCCTTCATTTGTGCCTTTTTGAAATTTGGGGCTGCAACATTATTGAAAGTGTCCAATTAGCATTTCCTAGGGTGGTTTCAAACTAAGGGCAAGACTGTAGCCTGCTCCTGGTTCAGGCTCAGAGTGGTAGAATTATGACGCCCTAGATGTTTGGGGTTTTTACCTGTGTTTCACCAGTTGTAATCTGGTTCATGTGTTCTGGTTCATTTGCTGAAAACAGATTTTTGTTTTGAAAGAAAAACACAAAAAACCCCATCTCACACAGAGAACAGGAGTGTGAAATATTCAGTGGAAAGTAAAATCCTATTGAATTTCTTTCCTTCCTTTTCATCTGTATCCAGCCAAGTCCTTCAATATCTCCCATACTAGCACAGCCAATCTGGAGTGGTTAAGGGAATTTCTTGCTTCTGGATCACCAGTAAGAGTGAACAGAAGATAGTCTGGTTTGGAAGGAACAAGCCTATTGCATTTTAGCTCAGATGAAAAAAATGGACTATTGTTTTAAGTTAGATTAATTGAATGGGTCGAAACTATTAAAAAAAATTTGCTTCTCTCAATAAGCAGCACTTTATGGTGGAAAGATCATAACTTATGTGTCTTATCTTTTTATCACCAGTAAGTTTTTAATATATTACCATTTATCTCTGGACTGGAAAAGTTCATCACTATGCCTTTTCTCTCCAAATTAACATAAATTAATTACTCTTCCCAGAAATGACTGTGGAAAGAATAAAAATGCCTTTTGGTAACTGGTCAGACTTGGACAAAAACCCAAAAGTGAGTGTAGCTTTAAACCCGGAGAGAAGAGACAAAGCAGGCCCCAGTATTAGATGCCAAACAATAAAGCCTTTAACATGTCGTTGGGATTTTGAGGGGACTGTACTGTTGACCTCTCATTCCTGCATATTTTCTACTGGCAGCATGGTAGCTTTTTCCCTCTTTCTGCTCTTAGAAACAGAAACATCCATCCCATGAAACAGCAACAGGAGGACCAAAGTAAAAGCACGCACTGAACTGATGGCTCTGCATGGGAGGGTGGATGACGCTCTGAGCTGGTGCCCCTGGGGGTGAAAATGGTCCAAAGCCCCTTAAAGCTCCTGATCTGGCTGGGCCAGCTGGAAACATTGCTGCCACTCACCAGGAGTGACTTCTATAGCTCTCCTGGAAGAGGGGTTGTCATGACCCTGGCATGGCTGTTTCCTTCCCTGTGTGGGCTGCTTTGGCTGGTAGCTGCTGGGGCAGCTCTGGTATGGCAATGGTACTAAGCACATAGGAAGTTAGAATGGCTTTGCCTGGGCACTGTTTGTAAAAGAAACACTTATGCACTGCTTTAATCCAGCTGGAGGTCACCAGTTTGCTGCTGCACGTAGCCCCTGAAGGTGTTCAGGCTTCTGCAGAGGTTTTAGTGATGTGTTTTTGGTGGGATCTCATGATGAGGATGGGTTTACAGAGTCTCCTTTTCACTCCATCATGGACAGTGGTTGTCACACCCACACAGAGCTGCCACTGTGCTGTGTCTGTGTCATATTGAAGGCATCACCCATAGTCTGAAGTGCTGAGTGCAGTGTGAATCGCTGGCAAATGTCCCTGCTCTGGAGCCAGAAGGCTTGGGCAGAGCCTCCATCTCCTGACAGTCACATTGGTTCTGTCTGAGTTTGACCATGACTTGGATACAGAAGCCTTACCCCGGCAGGAGGAGGAGAAGTTTAGAGTTGATGATTGGGGGATGAGCACCCTCCTTGCAGGGTGGTGTGAGTGCAGAGGCTCTGCTGCTGCTGCAGGCATGAGACACGACCAAGAGTAATGGTGGCATGGCTGACTTTGTGTATTAACAAAAGGGACACCTGATTAGCAAAATGGTAATTACTTTTGGATCTAATAAGTGTAATTATTGAGTAATCCACTGGAGTATATAATGAGGTGGGAATATTTTTAGCTTGTGAGTGAGTTCTCTGCAGTCCCCCAGTGCTGTACTCCCAGTAAAGAGCACTTAGGCACCACTGATGGCCTGTAGCTTTTAAGAAATTATTGTGATGCATCTTTAAAACTGGCAGCTTTATTGAAAAGGGAGGTGGGGGGATGCTATTATCTTAACATAGCTGGGTTAGGAGAGAGTGTGCATTTCAGAAGGGCCCCAGTGCACTGTGAGGCTTGTGGGCTTGAGAGCTGGAGGTATAGCCAAGTGCCAGAGATGCTGAGATTTGTCTGGGCTACTTTGAGCTGAAGGTGCTGCTGTTCTCTGATCTGGGTGGTGGGGCTAGGCTCATCCAGTGCTGACATGGGCACTGCATGGCCATACTCTGTGTAGCAACAGCAGGACAAGGAGCTTTTGTCCAAGTCCTGGAGGATCCTATAGCACAGAAACCGGTTGAGCTGGACCAGTGCTTTAGCCCCACTTTTGCTGCTTGGCTGACAAGTGAGAAAAGGGACAGGAAATGGCAAATTTCTTGGTGGAATAGATTGTAAAAAGACAAGCACAGAGGTCCAGGAAATGCCACTTATGTTTGCCACTTGGCCAGGGTATGTTTTCAAAGAGCCATCACAGAGGAAGCAACTCCACATTATGTTCAAGCACAATTTCAGAGCACCTGCCCCTGCTCCTCCTGGTGCAGCACCCCAGAGTACACCAAGCCCTGGGAAAGCAGAGTCTTTGGGCCTGTGTCAGTACAAGCACCTCCTCATCATCCTTTCTTTTAATACTTCTGCATAACAAATATCAATCAATATTATTTATGAGGGCAAAAGAGAGATGACAGTGGCACCCTGACCTGTGCTTCAATGATTTCAAGCTGCAGTTTGTTACTTATGTGACAAACATTATCCTTTGTTCCTACTAAAATCTTCCTTTTGCAGGGTTAACCCCCCCCCCCCCCCAGCTAAGTTTGCACTTTGAAGAATGCTTTTCTAAATTCAGGTGAAGATTTTCAGAGCCAAGTGTTGAGGGCTCTGTGCCAACTAAGCACTCCCAGTCTTATCAGTGCCTTTGTGACAGAGTGAGATGCTGATGGGATGGCTGCTTAGGTGCTTGGATTGTCATTGCAGGGTGATGGAGCCAGCTGGTTCACAGAATCAGAGTCACAGAATCAAGGAGGCTGAAAAAGACCACTGAAATCATAGAGTCCAACCTTTGACCAAACACCACCTTGTCAACCAGACCATGGCACTGAGTTCCACTTTCAGCACCTCCAGGGATGGTGATTCCACCACCTCCTAGGCATTTCATTCCAATGTTAACAACCCTTTCTGTGAAGAAATTCCTCCTGATATCCTACCTGTTTCCATTGCAAATGACTGTTTATCAGCAAAGGAGGTATGTAGATGTTCAAAGTGAAAAATGCACACTCCCCAAGCACTTAGAAAAGACCATTAAAAAAAAAGTGTAAAAACCACTTAGCTGGATTCATTTCCATATTTGCAGAAATTTCCGTGGGAATGCTTTTTGCTGCATTCAGCCAGCTCATGCTATGAATTAGCTAAGCCCTTCGCCTGCTCCCAGCCTGCAAAGTAAGGCTGTGCTGCCTCTTTCTTTCTATTTGAGCGGACATTTCAAAAGGGGTGTCTTATTCCAGCCTCTTCAGACTGGAGTGGGAATGCAGACCTCAAAACACCTGCTTCCCGCACCGGCAGCGCTGAATGGCTGAGGAGCACACGGCTGCTGAGCCTTTGTTTTGGGGCTTTCTTTTAACTACAAGGAGTAATCGGAGTTGGCTGTTAAATAAATGAGTTTGGTTGGAAGATAAGCCCGGACACCTGAGGTCTTGCATTCCTGGCAGAGCTGGCGAGCTCCAAAGGGCTTTTTCAACAGGCATCACTGGAAAGTCGCTATTATGTGTGAGCTTTACACTCAAACACCTTTGGACAATGAAGGCACCAGAGGACACTGCTGCTCCCGATTGTCAGCAGCAGAATAAATCCCTGCTTCCTGCAGCGTTTCCCTCCGCTGGCCGCAAGGCCAATGCAGAGTGGAGAGCTTTGCAGAGACACAAAAGGTCTCTCAATAGAGCAGGGGTCAAACTGCGGGTTCCTCCTTTCAAAACGGCCCCTGATCTCTGATGCAGAGCCCTGCAAGACCCCTTTCGGAAGTGGAGAAAGGGCGACATTGTGTTGCTGAAGTGAAGGAGAGAGGGAGGAGGAGGGAATCCCAAGCCCCTTCCTTAAATGAACCTGGACTGATGTTTTCAGATCTCCTCATGGCAGAATTTTAGGCCCCCAGCTCCCAACGGGACTGATGGGAGCTCTTACTTGAAATCTCTCTGCCAGTCCTGGCTGTGCAGCATTCTCAGAGGGGGACCCAAATATCTGTGGGTCCCACTGGCTGGGCACCCCAGTTGATCCCCTGTGTGTGTCAGGGGGGTTTACTGGCCCTGGGGCTGTAGTGAGACAGTGAGATGGGCACTGGTACTGAAGGACACCTGCCACTGCAGTAATTCAGATGGACTGAGCCAGTGTGTGCCCTTGAAATGTGAAACAGAGTGCCCTTAAAAACAGGCCTGCAGTCTCACAGCTTCCTCACTCAGTAGCCTGTGCTGTGGCACTCACTGATGGCTACAGGTTGTTTTGTACAGTGGGCTCAGGTGGATGTGGCACCACAGGATGTGGCACAGGTGCACACAGCAACCTCCTTGTAGCTTAGGTACTATCTGCATGAAATAGATCTGAAGAATGAAGTATTTATGCTAAGGACTTGATGTCCACACTGTACATGTTTTGCGGTTTGCTTTGACTATTTCTGGTCAGATCCTGGACCCGTTAGCTGATAGGACACACTTACTATTTGTATCTGTAAGCAATCCTGTTCTCGCAGCCTGAGCCTTCTGTGTGGTGGGAGGCAAAGTGCAGGAAGGGCAGATGGATTCTCCATCCAATGCACACTTCTGATTCAAAGCATATACTTCTGAGGACACTACCATGGACTCTTCACCAGCAGTAGTGCTGAGGGTGGTGGGGATGCTCTGACACCTTGCTCGTGCCAGTGGGTGCTGGGTGGAAAGTCCAGAAGAACTAATGGAATGTACCAACCTCCTTCCTGTACAAAAGAACAAGCTGGGCTGGGTCTGCCAGCAGCAGCCAGAGGGGCCCAAGCATGCAGCCCTTCCCAAATTTGAGTGTCCAGCAGGCACTTTGTTCCCCTGCATGCTGTCGCCTGGTAAATCAAGAGCCTCTGTTGTCCAGTGTGTAAATTGATACAGCATTTTTATTCTCTTACTACCTTTTTTAAGGTGAATGTTTTCCCCAGAGGTTTCTGAACTCTTTGAATAGTGTAGAAATATGGCCATGCACAAAGTGCCCTTCCTGTCCGAGTCTGGCAAAATGCCTGGCTGCATCACCCTGGCACAGGTGGGGTCTTCAGTGCCCTGGATCCCAGCTACTGTACTTCTCCATGCAGTTGAGGAAGCTTTCACACATCATCCCCCTCCTGTTTTTCTACCCACAGAAAGGATGGGGCAGCTTGGTTCTGAGAAATGAACCCAGGGGAGCCTGAATTTGGCCATTGCATTCCCCATCTGTTAAGTACATCCACACAATGATATTTCAGTACGTGTCTTAAAACAATGATTTCCTTTTCTCTCATTGTTTCAAGTCCTTTGGATTCCTCGTGCAGATTAAGGAGTGTCCCTGTAGAGCTGGAACACAGCAGCAGAGCTTCTGGGGTAAATCGGATCCTGTCTCCCTGCAGAGCACCAGCAATGGAAGAATAGCACTGCGCTGGCATTGCATGTTTGCTTTGCAGCCAGGAGCCTGAGGAAAGAAAGGATGCAGCTTGTCCATATTGCATGGGCACAGCCACCACATTTTAAGGGGCGGAAGGAGGGAAGGGAAGACCCACCAGAAGCTCATTGAAAACCGCCACCCATCTATAGCCTTTCATTCCAAGAGATAACCTCCTCTGATTTCTGCTGTGCAGAAAGCAGCATGTGGGGAATTCTGGTGCCAGCAGCACTTTTTGCTGGAAACCAGGATGTTTCTGTAATGAGGAAAGACACGTTCTTGAGTATGAAGTTATCAAACAACTTGACAAATTCAGATGCGCTAAATCACCCAGTGTAAACATCTGTCTTGCCTGCTTTTGTGTGCCTACAGCGAGGGCGGCTTATCCGCCTCTTGGTGAGATGCAATATCTGTCCTCTGCTGCTATTTTTAGCTTGTATTTATTTGGAGGAGACTGTTACAATAATCTCATCAGGCCTGACTTGCCTTTAATTCCCTTAAGACTGTTTTGGGAAGATGGGCAGTTAAAACACTGCTGTGGTTGAAGCCCTTGTGCATGCTGTGATGTGAAAGTCCCATGTGAGACTCCCTCAGAATACTGGAGCTGCTGTATCCAATCCTGGATCATTGGTACTTGTCTTGGCTGTATTAGTGACTAGCTTTCTGATGTTGGGACAAATGGCTTCACTTCTCTATTTCCTGTTTACCTTTTTTTTTACCTCCTGGGCAAAGTTCTTCTAGGGCAAAATTGGCTGTTACTGAGTTTTCCTGGCCCTTGTCTTGGAGTATAATAGGGAGAGGCATGACTGGGGTCTGTTAGAAAGCAGTTATATTGAAGCATAATCCCAGTTACCTCACTGTGACTGCTCACATGTTTTAAATTAAGTGCATCCTTAAATATTTTCAGGAATTGGAGCTAGGTTAGTTTAGGCTTGAATACATGAAGAAATGCATATGCATTTGGGACCAGAAGGGAACCTGAATGTTTTAAACTCGTTAAATGTAAAAGTACAAGGTTGTGTGTTGGCTTAGGAGCACGGAAACCAATTTTGAAGTCAGTGTTCCCTATTGCCAAGAGGAATGGCTGCATGGTAGCATGGGAGGGGAGGAGAGCTCCTTGGGAAAGGGCAACTACTTCCCTTCATCCAAGCAAATCTGGGCACAAAAAAGGGCTTGGCGCAAACTCTCTGGTGACCAGTGATAGGACCTGAGGGAATGGCCTGAAGCTGAGTCAGGTGAGGTTTAGGCTGGATATTACAAATAAGGTTCTTCACCCAGAGGGTGGTTGGGCACTGGGAAGAGGCTCCTCAGGGAATGGTCACAGCACCAAGCCTGAGAGCATTCAATAAGTGTTTGGAGAATGTTTTCAGGGGCATGGTGGGATTGTTTGGTTGCCCTTTGCAGGGCCAGGAGTTGGACTTGAGGATCCTTGTGGGTCCTTTCCAGCTCAGGATGTTCTATGATCTAAACATGTTGCTTTGCATTTTCCCTCTCTTTGCCATCATGCACAACTTAGGTAGGGAGTCCCAGCTGTGGGAACTGCACCTTTATGGCTTCTGTGCTGCTTCCCCCATGGGACAGTATCATGGAGATAGATTTGTACTTTATACTAAAGGAAAATGTAAAGACAGCTTTCCAGAAAGCTGCCCACACCAAGATTTTTACCTTCATATTTTCCCATTGAGGACCCTGTTTCATGAAAGGATGCTTTATTTGGGGGAAAACCTTTAGCTGTTTCTTTTGTTTGGCATCAAAGCCAGCTTAGAGGAGACTTTTTTTTCTTTAATAGCAGCCAGCTGCATTAGCAGTCTTGAACCATGTTCTTCCTTCTGCTTTAAATATAAAGCCTATAGGAAGGGAACATTAGTTTTTCATCTTGGCAATAAACAGCATCTTCAGCTGCCAGTAGTGGAACTTGCCCATTTACTTGCAGGAGAAAGTTAAAATAAGCATTAATGAAGAAGAAAAGCAAATCCAGCATTTCAGGTCTGTGTTCCTTATTCCCTGTAAATAGGCATATGCTGCTTGCAGCAATTATGGTGATGGACTGGAAATCCACTGGGTGTTGCTTGTGCAGGTATAAATCCTGCTGGCTGTGAGCCACTTTTATCAGTTTATCTGCTGCAGTGAAATGGCTTAAAATTCACTTCTGGATCCTGAGGCAATGCTCATGTCCTTGCTTTGGCTTTTGCATGTAACAGCAGAACATGCTTTGGCTTTGTTTTTCTTAAAAAAAAAAAAAAAGTTAAGGGAAGAAAAAGAAGAAAAGAAAGTATTTAATTTGCTCCAGCAAGGCTCTCCTACAAACCTGAATGGAGTATACTAAATCCCACTTGGGTCTCCAGCCGTAAGAGACAGTTGTCCAGTTGAGAGAGCTAATGCCCTGTTCAGAGGCTAATTCTGCACGAGCCCTTCAGTGCTTACAGCCAACCTCCCAGGGGCGAGGGAGCCTCTCTCTGAGCCAGCCACCGCTGGGAAATGGGTGGCTCCCCCGGGATTTCTCTCTTGCATGAGCTCTTCATGGCCTCCAGTCACACATCACAGCACTTTTGGGTTTTGGCTGGTTCTTAAAGGATGTCCCAGTCCGGCTGAGCAGACACGGAGTCTGTGGTTTTCTCTCTTCCTGAGTTCAAGTCCTGTTAAGTGGGTGTCCGGGAAAGAAATCAGTCTTTGTAAACTTTTCATTCACAACTGTTGCTGGATCTTGTATCTGTCCACTCATCCCAGTGCCTGTCATCACACAGCTGCCACAACCCTGTATTTATCTTTTTCCTTTTCTTTCTTCCTCCCAACCCCATAGTCGGCCTTGCTGCTGATTTCTGCTCCTTTTCTTCTCTCCTCTTTGGTCTCTCCTTGCCTCTGTACTCCGTTTTTCTCGCCTGTACATTTGTTTACCACCTGTGTTCGCCCAGGCTTGCGGCAAGAGCAGCCTTCCCTTGGTTCCCTTGCAACCTCCCAGGGGCATTCCTGGCATCTGCAGGAGGGAAGTGAGCCGTGGGACAAAAATGAGCTGTGATTAGAGCACAGCAAGAAAACTCAAAGGCCTATTTAGAAAACAAAATTCAGGCTCATCTTTCCTTTGAGTTTTAATTTCCCAAGCAGTGCTGGATGCCCTGGGTTTTCCCACAGGGCCAGCCTGGTTGTATCACAGCCCATTTGGGGAGTGGGGATGGATGCTGGGCACTGTGATACCAGATAGAAAAGCTACTGAACCCAGGGGCTGCTGTAGCTTCAGGGAGAGTTTTGGCACCCAGTCCTGCCTTCTTGGGGTGCACAGTGTTGGAGATGATGATCTGCTGAGCTGCCCTTTATTTCAGAGAGCTACTCTGTTGGACTATGATCCACCTGCAAAGTGTCCTGCCCAGCAAACTCAGGAGGGATTGGGAGCATCCATTTCTGCCTGAGGTCTGTGTCTGCCTAGTTAGAACTTGCTCAGAGGAATCCCATGTGTATGTATGAAGGAATGAACATAAAACCACCTTCTCTGCCATTTTCCTGTATCCTAACCTCCCTACTTGGTGTTTCCAAAGATATCTTTGCATCTGCTCGCAGACCATCTCAGGAGTGATTTTTGGAGATGAACAGGCTTTGCTGCTTCTACATCAGCTTTAGTTTTCCCTGTGGCATCCTAGATTTGTTTAAACTTGAAGTTCCAGAAGGGCTAAACTGTGGCAGAAGGCTGTTGAAACATGTTCAAACCAGCAAGGAAAACATACTGCATCTTACTGAGAAGGCCAGAGGTTTCCTATGTCTTAGAATTATCCCTCACTTTTGTAAGGGCTTGAGTGCAAACTCAGAACTCTAACTTCAGAAATTCATGTCTCTTAGTTATTTTATTTATAAAGAGCAGAAGTTCTTCTGTGTCCTGCTAAATAACTTTTGATCTGGAAAGGTAGAAGCTGAAGTGTGGTGTAACTCTGTAGTTACAGTACTGAATTTGGGATTAAACTTGGATTTTTCATAGATACTCAAATATCAAAGCTTTTGCTCTGAACATGTGCAGTTTGTAGGAGATTTGCAAAACAATACAATCTAATGGGGTATTCGGTCAGAAAGCAACCCTGCCATTCTCCTTCAAGTATAGATGAGTCATGGCTTCTGTCAACTTATGAAAATTTAGTTCTGATTGTAAACTTAAATATTTATCTAATAAACGGGAATCTTTTAGAATGTGGAATCTCAGGTCGTGATTTGTCACACTTTGAAAAGGCAAATACTGTAACAGCAAGTCATTCCTCTCTGTGTCTCACATCAGTTTTGGCCAGTGGCTGCTCAAGGATGAGAAAACGCAGAGCAGAGCAGCATGTGAGCCTGCAGAGCTGCTACTGTCTCTGGCAGGCAAGGAAGATTTCTCTTTCAGGAGAAAAGTTTTGATAGCCAACAGCTTCTAAGGTTCTCATAGTACCCATGCCAAACCCTAATTGGTTGTTTTAATCAAATGCCTCTTGGTTTTTGGCTTCGTGAAGTTGCTTGTTAAATATAAGAATCTACCAGTGATCTGTCTTGATCTCTGGAGATAAAAATATATATTTTTATGCATACATATATTTAAACACACGAATACATATGCTGCTTAGTGTTGTCTTTTTCTGTTTCAGAAGTCTTGCGTTGAGATGCGTGGTGTAAAGAGGCATTAAAAACACCCATGGACATCTCTTGTTGGGTTTGGGGTTTTTTTTAGCAACATATCTAATTCACATTACATTGAGCCTCCTCCAAAAGGACTAATGCAAAATGTCAGTGGAAGAAACCACTAATGCTCTTCAGCTCTTGTGGGGACTTGATGAGGTAAAGGACCTTCTTTTTCACATATAATTTTTGCTTAAGCTCTATGTTTCCTGTTAAACATATGTAGTGTATTCCCAACATATGGGTGTTAAAAACCAAGAAATTACCCCCAGTGCTGCCTTATAGACATCATTATGACTTTTCACAAGGGCATGTAGTGACAGGACAAGGGGAATGGCTTTGAACAACATGGTCCAGTGGAAGGTTCCTGCCCATACGAGAGGTTGGAACAAGATGATCTTGAAGGTCCCTCCAAACCCAAACCATTCTGTACATCTGTGATTAAAATCCCTGTGATTAAAATCTCTGTGATTTTTTTCAGTGGTTGGTCTCTGGAGAGGGAGAAGGTGTGGGTCTGGCCCTCCTCTTTTGCTCAAACTCCTCTCTCTGAAAGCCAGCCTGTTTCTAACCAGTGAAATGAGGGAAGCCAAAATTGGGATAAGACTGTGCGATGGTAACAAGGCAAAAACTGTAATTGTGTTTGCACATTAGAAACCATGGCCAAAAATCTCATAATGTTGCCCACAGCAATACCCTGACTGCTTTGCTGGGCACACAATGTGTCAGCTGAATTCAAGAGCAGGCAAAGATGTATTGTGAGGAGATGTCAGAGTTGTAGATGGGGGAAAACCTTGAGAAAAGCATGTGTGTGGTCTCCTTGATGTGTCTTTCTCATGTGTATGGGTGTACAAAAATCAATTTGAACTTCAGGGTCAGCTTAAAGATCTTGTGATGACCCAGGCTGTGTTGAGCTGCAGGAGGAATTGATTCAGAATACGTCAGTGCAGGCAAAAGTAATCCTAAAGGATTTTTAATGATGGTGAATTTGGAGTTTTAATGGAATTTTAATGATGGATGATGCTTGGAGTTTTATACCTAGTTTACCTTTTGGAGGAAAAATATGGGGGTTTCCACAAAAACCCCAATATCACACCAAATATTTAATTTTAACTGAAAATTGGACCATGGACTTCTGAGGCTGGGACAAACACTAATCTCTGCATCTTCCAGAGTAGTCATGAATGCCTCTCTGAACTTACCTCACAAACTGTGCATTTTTGTCCATAATCTGGATATTTTCCTTCATCCTTTCTGGAAGTCACCCGCCTATGATGCACTGCACTTTCTGCCACAGGGCTTAGGTCCATACAACCCTCCACTTCATTGATAATTGCCATGATTTTCAAGCTAGATGAGTTCTTGATTAAATTAAAAGGGATGCCTGTACTCAACTGGATGCTAGCTATTTTGCTTCCAAGGGTAATTAGTCATGGGTTTAAATAGAAGGAAATAATTGATGTACACATAGAGTGGAAGCACTTTTCTGCCATTATGGTCTGAAAACATATTTATTTGTTCATTCTGTCTGAACGTGAAGTAGCTCTTCTGTTAGCATGGTAAAATGAGTAGGCATTTTTACATAAGATTGTTCTGGGTTTTATTAGAAGCTATTTTCTAATTTCTGGAAGAGTGGGTAAGAGCAAATTACTTGAGTTTTTCATACTCAGAAAAGGAAAACAAAGGCAGTTTCCTGAAGAGTGAAAATGTATTGCCAACATGGTGGTTTTGGCATTGGTATCATGTGGCAGGTGTACATTGAGGTACATGTGTACATATTTGCTTTTACAGAAACCTGTAGTTTGGAAAGGTTGTGGCTCAGGATTTCCATCTGGGAGGTGGGAGACATGCTGGTATCATCAACCAGTGGCACAAGAAAGATCTTTCCTTTGTCTTCCTAAGTCCTTTTGCTCCACTGACCCTTTAGTTCAGGTGCCCTGTCTTCCTTCTCTTCTTCCACATCACCTGGCTTGCTCAGTTGTGTGATGACATCCTCAGTCTCATCTCTTTTATGCTTCCCTTGGGTCAGCCCCCATTCCCTTGCAGCATCCATGAGGTGCAGCCTCTCCTGACTCGGGTTATTGCCATCTGTCCTCCAAGGAAGTCATCTTGATTCTCTCTTCAGTTCTGTGTCCACCTTTTCACTTAGCTTTCTTTGGTGAGTTTTTACAGGAAAGAAACACCTCACACACAGGATACAGACCACTAATTATTGGAGGATGTGGTGTCTTAGCCAGGGAAAAAAAGTAGCTGAAAAACTGGACTAAGGTCTGAACTAAAGGTCCTTCAAGGAAAGATGGGACCCAGTCCAGGGCTCCCACATTCTGTGGGCCTAAGCCACCAGCCACTAAAGAATAGAAAACCCTTTTGTTTGCTGCTTTGGCTCATCTGATTTTGACTGAAATCCACAAATTTCTGGCTGACTTGCACTGTATTTCTGTATTAGTTTCATGAGGAGGCTGTTGGGTGAAAAATATCATCTATGTGTCGTTAAAGTCATAGCATTGCTTCCTACTGTGCTCTAAATCTGACAGGAGTTCCATCTTGCTACTGCATGTAGGAATTGCCCCTGCTGCCTGTGCAAATGCCAGGGTGCCACTTCTTTCATGTCTCTTCCCAGGCTAGGGAAATGCCTTTTGGAAACCTGCACTGTCAGCTAAGCTGACAAAGGTTTTATTTAACATGAGGCAGAACTAATACCCTTTAAAGAAAGCTGCCATGCCGTTAATTGTCACTCTGGTTTGTGTCAGATGCTTGCAAGAAGCGTGCTTGGTTCCTCCACAAACACAACAGCATCTTTCACTCTTAGTGAATGTGTTCCAGATGTTCCACCCTGTGAGAATTTCTTGCGCCCACTGCAATGCCAAGAGAAAAATAAAGCAGTTCAACTTATTTAACCCAGATCTCAGACTGTCTGTCTGCATCATCTAACTCCATCAAGCTGATGGAGTACATGGAATGGATGGAAAACATGTGGTTTCTATAGACTCCTGCATTTCATGTTGGCTAACAAATGTAGCATTCGTTTACCCAAGGCCATAACAGGCCTGAGCCTAGACCCGGTGTATTCCTGGCAGGTTCCCTGTATCTTTCCCAAACCATCAGTCCTCAGGCCTGGAGCCCTCAGAAAACTTTGCCAGTCCTCCTGTTTCTCCTCATGTTATCAGCTTGTGGACTCCTTTATTTGCCTTCCTTATAGGCCAGACAGAAATGGTGCCTAAGCTGCCCTTAAAAATTTAAACGGACTGCAATCCTTTCCTGCCCAAATATTTTGTGAATGGCATTGGGGCCTCTTGTGTTAGTGGCTGTAGCTCAAATACTCATTGTAGTATTTCCAGGCGAACAAAAACCTGGGGCTTGTGGAAGGATTTCAGAGAGGTCCACTCAGGATGGGATCTGAGCTGCCCTACACAGACTGCCTTGTTAAATGAAATGTCAGGTGTGAACCTTCTGAACTACCTAAGGGAACTACTGAAGTGGATAATCGCAGGGAAGGCCAGGAAAACCAGCTGTGACTCTTGATGCACTACAAAGCCCTGGATCTTCCAGCTGAGCATGTTGGAAAAGGTGAGATCTCTATATTTAGCCCAAGAGTTTTCCATAAGAGGCGTAGTTTTGTGGTTTAGGCATTGGGACATGACTCACAGACATAGTGACACACTGCCCAAGTAATCCCACTCGTGTGGTATGGGAATTACAGGTACTTGGTTTTTCCCTTATGGAAAATGGATGTGAGAGTTCCTGACCATTGAGAGGACCTTACTACAAGGAAGAAGGTATTGGGTTGCTATGAGAATGAAGGAATTGGTGTGAGGATGTATGCCTATGTGAACACCATAGTCTGGCAAGGGAGTGGAGAGTCCTAAAGTTTGGCAAATCACTTAAAAAATCCCTGGGCGGTTTTTAGAAGTCCCTTGTCTGAACAGAGCTCTAAGAGGTTGATACCTCTTAAAATACTTTGGGTATTTTAGGGGAAGCCTGTGGTGCCTGTCTCAGGTGCAAGGCTCCAGCCCTGTCTGGGTCAGAGATATTGATGTCACAATCACTGCTGTGCTCCCTCAGGGCACTGAGGCTGTAGCTTGACCTGCAGTGAGAAGTGGTGTGAGCTGGCAGGAGCTCTGGCGTGCAGCTAGTTCTACAGGGGGTTTGCACTGACCAGCCAGGTCTTCATCAGGAGCCCCAAAGACAGGGCTTCGGTGCTAGGGAGTTGCACTTTCTTTACAGATATACATGGGACTTTTTTTTCAGTGGCCACGCAGTTGGGACAAATTCTAGTTCTTACTGAAAGCTCATTGTCATTTGAAAATAGCACAAGTATAACTGACCTGCTTTCTACTGACTCCCCAGCAGATCCTGGTATTTCCTGGTCCCTCTTGGACTTCACTGCGGCATCCAGGACCTGATTTCATGGAAGTGCTGAGACTCTGCTTTTACAGTGCTAGGCACCTCGGAGGTGATGGGGATGTGTTGCTGGCACTCTGACTCTGTACTTCCTTCCAAACCTCCCAAACAGAAATGTCAGAGCAGCAGCTCTGCTCTGTCCTCTTATAGGGCAAAGGAGAGGCCACCAAAGTGCTTTCATCCTCCAGCCTAAGAAAGAAACTCTGAAGAAGATGGTATGTGGTGACCTATGTCCCCACATGTGCCTCTTCCAGGGCCATTCTGTACAGGATTACATGCAAATCCTTTGGCACATCCACCTCTACACCATGGCTGTCTGAGGTTTTTGAGGCTGGAGGACATAGATGTTCTCTAAGCCCTTTCAGAAATGATTTCCGTCCTTTGAGCTGTGTGAAAAAAGCAGAACCAAAGCAGCATGCAAGAACAATTATTAAACGTTGTTAATTAGGATGTGTGAAGATGGTCCCTCTCCCCTTTTCCTTTGAAGCATGAAAGCCCAGAGGGAGCCTTTATTAAAGTCAACAAAGAAATCTCAAAGGGAAAAATTCCCTTCTTTAATGTGGTCACACACATCATCTCCCGCCTGGTGTGACCTGACATGTGAATGTGATTAGGGACTGTGTCACATCGGGGCGCAGGCACACTGTGCCCCAAGCCATGGAGAGGAGAAGAGGGAAAGAGTCCACACAGCTGGTCTTACATCCAGTTGCTTGGATCCTCTTGCTGCTGATGCCATAAATGCAGCATCTGGAGCTCGCTTGTGATGGATCACATATCTTTTGTTAACTACTTTTGATTTAGCGTGTTCTCTTTCCAAATCAACCTCTGATAAAAGCGAGCTGCAGCGTCCAGGGTAGCAGCTGGATATTCCATCCTGGATTCTTCTGGAGGGGTGGATGCTGAATTACAACCCAGATAAGTTTTGTTTGTGTGTTTTAAAACAAAGGGTTTTTTTGGAGCCTCACAGCAACCTGATTATGGGGGTGCTGATGGGCTCAGGGAAGCCCATCAGAAATAGCAAATATCCTGCTGTACTTTGGGAGTTGGGGTAGAAAACCTCCAGGTTCAGCTTGGTTACGTAACAAGCAGTCACAGCATTACTTCCCACTCAAATTCCCAAATAGCATCATTTGTAGGCATAAATACTTTGTCCTCTTTAATCCCAAATGTCAAAGGCAGAATTTGAGAAGTGCTGCTTCAAAATTTTAGCTTCCCTAAAACCTTCCTTATAGGGAAAGGTGGGGTATGGTGAGCTTTGATCCATAGGATCAAAGACATTGGGGTCTTGCACTGGAGCTGTATTTGCTGCTGCATGCAGGTCATGAAGACAGGGAAGAGTATGTTGCATTCTACTTTTATTGTAGGAAAATATGAGAAAAACATGAGGAAAAATGCCCTTTCCTGTTCCCTGAGCTGCGGGCTGGTGAGAGCAAGGCTTGGTTGCTTCTCAAGGATGCTATATATTAATAAATATGCATTATTAAATAAAGCATATTTAATCATGGAGATAAAATAGGGCAGGGCTGGTATAAAATTCACAGAGTGGAGAATCTGTAGCTTCATGGACTTTTCAGGAACATCACTGGTTGTTCTGCAAGAAATGTTTTGCCCAAAGAAAACCATGCAAGATGTTCCGTTCTTGTTCTGCTCTGTGGCATTTTTTTTGTTTGGTATGACCGTGTTGTATCTAGATAATTTTCAAAAATACCAGGATTTCCTCCTCCCCGCATTGTTAATTTAGAAATGGGGCAGCACCCTCACTGAGCTCTTCTATAGCTGATATTACCAACCACATCCCTCTCCATGTCCCAGAGCTAGGCTGCAAGCTTAGATTTTTCCAACCAAAATTCTCCCTCCCTTTCTTTTCTAAAGAAGACAACAAATAATAATAATTTTTAAAATAAAGGCCAAATGAAAACAAAGCCATTTCCAAAGAGAAGCATCCAGACACTTCCTTCTGATACCCAGATAGCTTGGCACAATCATCTAATCTTCTGCCTTGACTGCTATGCTGGCTGGCCACATCTGAAAGGAGGGAGATCAGCCAGCAGTCAGAGCCAGGATCCATGAGCAACGTTGGTGGCAAGGAGGCCTTGGCAGTGGCTTCCTCTCTCACAGCCGCCTTTTTCCCCTGCTGGAGGCTCCAATTGTTGGGCAATGGCACATGAGGCTCCCCCGAGCCTGGCAGAGCCCTACAGGAGCCGGCTCCGTGCTGTGAGCAGACAATGCAATTAGCTGGGTTTCACAATGTGCCACTTTGGGTGACCTTTCCAGGGAAAATAATTAGAGGGAGACCATGTCTGCTGTTGATAATTGGCTTCATTAGCTCTGAGGTTAATTTCAGAGATGTGCCCAGGAAGCAACAGAAGAGGCTCAGGGGAGGCTGCCCAGTTAATTACTTGTGAAATAAAAAAGTCCGTAGGCTTTGTCCTAGTATGTGTTTTCAAGGGAGTCCACAGGGCAGCCAGAAGGTTGGATCCTTCTCCTGCCATCACAGCGATGGTGGGATCAAACAGCCTCTCTGAATGGGAAGCTTCCAACCCCTTGGTTCTGGCTTGCTTGATTAGGGGATTTGAAACCCAGGGTCAGGATCTGCGAGGACCCACATGATCACCCAGGCTGGAGCTGGAGGACAGGAGTGGCTGCAGCACAAGCTCTCTTTTCTCAGAGTTTGAGGAGCAAGACGACATCCCCTATGTAGACCTGTTCTTTCTGGTGGCACTGAGGGTCCAGATGATGGGAGAAAGACAGGCAGGAAGGGAAGCACCCCAGGCAGCAGAGCCACAAGCCGTCTCCATACTGCATTTGGTCTGGCACCACAGACACAAGTGCCACTTTCTGTTTGTCACCAGGGCTGTCCTTGCATTGCCCAGAAGGTTTATCTATAGGTCCATGTCCCTCTCTACACAGGCAATTAGAGCCCAAACTTGAAACTGTGCAGGCTTTGACTTCCCCTCACCAAAGCTAAACTGACTCTCAGTAGCTTTGGTGGAGTTTGCCCAAACCAGGAGACTGGGAAGAGGCAGAGCCTCAGTGTGTTCCCTCACAGCAGCCTCAGAGGAGAGACAAGTTTTTCAGGCAGGAGAGTCAAGCATAAAAAGGGCTGGGAGATGAGCACTTGGGAATACATTCCCACAGCAAGCAGTTGTTCAGGAAAGAAGTGACCAGGTCAGAGGAAAAGCATATAAACAACCCAGAGAGAGAATCTTTTTGGCTGCCAGTTTGTTTACATCTTGCAGAAGAGAGCGTCGCAAGCCGCGTGATTCTCTGGCTAAATATGACACAAAGTTCCCATCCTTTCCAATGATAACAAAGGGAGAGGACTCCTAGAAGTCACGTCTGTATTTCCTGTCTGAGTTTTGGCATAAAGAAGTACTGTAGGTTGTACCCTAATAAAACTATCAAAGGGGTTTTTGTTTGCTTGGGTTTCCTTTCCTTGGGCACACAATTCCCTGGGAAAGCTTTCTGCAGTGTGGTGCGGACGGCGGAAAGGTGGGAAGTGTCTGGGATGTGTATGAGAGACAGACCCTTCCTCTTGGCCTGAATAAACCCATTCTCGGGCATGGCTGGACTCAGGGAGACTGTGGATTAAGGTTCAAAACTGCATCATCAGATAAAGACTGGGGCTTTTAAGGGAGCCAGCAGAACTTGGAGGTAGAGGTGCCAGACTATCCTACTGGAAACTGAGCGTTTTCATGCTCTCGAGATTTTAGGAAAATCCAACCCAGAATTTCCTGGTTTAGGACTTGCTGTTTTGTCCCTTAATATCCCAAGTATTCAGATCAGCTCTTGGCACTCAATTCCTCCCTCCTCTTCCAGCAGAAAGGGCATTCACCTAGTGACAGAGATGAAATTACACCTTAATGGTGGTAACATACTTCAAGAGTACATTGGATCATCCCCAGTCTTCAAGTTTCTCATTTGTGTTTGGAGTCCAATTTTACCTCTATCAGTGATTGCAGCTAAGTTGATGTACGTGATGTACTTCTGTGGACCCTTTGATGTGCACGTTATGTGAGAGCATTAGTTCAGTTTAATACTCACTAGAATGTTCTCCCTGTTGTGAAAAGCACCACTGAAATTCAGCATGTTTAGGACCAAGGAGGTCCAGCAAGATTTATTTGAAAAGCCTGTGCTCAATATCTAGTTGGTGTAAATCCATCTAGATCCATGGAAGTTGAAGCAGCCACACTGATTTCCATGCTCTGGGTGTATCCTAATAATCTGCAGCTCATACCTCATAAAATGTTTCAAAGCCATAAGAAAAATGTTGCTTTCTATTCCATGCTATAAGATCTCTTTTTTCCCCCTAAAGCTTTTACAGTGAGACATGTTCATTCGTTCCCAAACTGGTTCTGGTTTTTGCAAGTGTGTTCCTGGTTAACATTTTCTCAGCAGTTGAGAGGATTTGCACCAAAGGTTTGGTCTCTGCAGTTGTGAGGGTGGGTGGCTGATGAGATCACATGCCGTTGTTTCTGCTCCATGAATCAAAGCCTTAAAGCTTAGAGTTGAAGGTCCAAGAGAAAAAATTAATAAGTAACAGGCTTCTAGGGAAGATCTTTGCAGAGCTAAGTGTTTGGTCAAAATTAAGGAGGTCTTGTGACACATTTTCACAAGTACCTGAACATTTATTAATGATCATCTCAGATTCTGAAGAGGCAGAAACTACCCCAGCAGTTTAATGATGCTCTTTGTGTATCTTTTAAGTTTTTCTACTGGCATTAGTGTGAGAATTGGTTCATTTGTATTTAGTACTTTGAACGCAGTCTTTTATTCTAAATCAGCCATTCCTTTTCTCCTTCACAATCACGTCTTTAGCTTTATAACCTCTCCACACAGATACAGCCTTAAATCAATGCTTGGCTTCAGGCTAGTGATATTTCTTTATCAGAAAAATATCTGGCAGCAACTCCCCAGTGGATCTGAGAATTAGGCTGTATTAAAAATAAGGTTATACTTGGTCATTTCTGCTATACTGTCTTCAAGCAAGCATAAAGCTCGCTGCTCCTTTATCCATGTCACTTATGGATTTCCATATTGCCAAAGGAGTCACATAGCATATTGCAAAGGCAGATTACCTGGAATAAATCATATGGTGAGTGTTGCAGTTTTACAGGCGTCTGGCTTTGGGAAGATTTGATCCTGAAATGAGGTTTGATGATGAAGGTTAAATGATCACTCAGAAATTATGGGAATGCCCTCCATTTATTTGGAGAACTGCGAGAGCCCTCTGGCATACAGGAGATCTTTACTTGTCTTCTTCTGATGCAACACTTCCCTCACTTGCTCTCTTCCCTCACTTTCCCTCTTCCCTTCTGTCATGGTTTAATCCCAACCAGCAACTAAGCTCCTCACAAGCTGTTTGCTTGGTCCCCCCTGGTGGGATGGGGGACGGAATCAGAAGGGTGAAAGGGAGGAAACTGGTGCTTTGAGATAAAGACAGCGGTGATTGTGAAATCAGTGACACCATCCGAGGATTTGTTTTGAGGCAGAATTGCTGGTTTCTTGGGTCATGGACATGATGGGTGCAGGGAGTTTGGAGTGAGCAGGTGTCCTCTTGCCAGCCCCCTGGTGTGTTTTCCCCAGCTGTGTTCAGACCTGTCCATTTCACCACAAACCCCATCCCATTAAACTGCCCTTCGTGTGTGCTGATTTTTGTTTCTGAGCAGAAGCAGGAAACCAGCCAATGTGTGAAAAGAGGGAATAATGGCATGACCTGTCTAAGTTTGGAACCAAGGCCTGATTTGCAGTTTTGGGTCTGCTCTGTTTTTTCTCTAATCAACTCAGCAAATGGGTTTTGGGTGAAGCACAACCCGTGTCTGCTGAGTAAGACCAGTGAACAGAGAGCTCTGAAGCAGAACAGAGCTGGCAGCTGCTGAGGGTGAGCTCACCTTCGCTGTGGGATTTTATTGTGCTTGGATGTGGCCTCAGAGAACCACCACAGTGCAAACACTTGCCAGGAGTAAACATCTGGAGGCCAGAGCTGTTGCTTAGTCTGTGTGTGCAGTATCTTGCACAGAGAGGTCCCAATCCAGGCGAAAAGTGTGTAGCAAATAATAACAAAAAGAAGCAAAGGAATTTTTGGCTAACACAGTTAATTAGCCTGTCATTCTTCTGTTCCCTGGAGATGACCTAACAGAGTTGTCTTCAAAATACAGTGATTTTGTAAGAATGTAAATATTATTTTAGTCATCTTTAAAATTACTTGTTCAAATGTCAAGAATGGCATTAGTGTGAAAGAGGCTATTCTTTCCATTTCATTTCCTCTTTCTTTTTTCTGTCTCATAATATTTAGAGCCACCTGTGTAGACTATTTCTCAGTACCTTTCTTTTTGTCAGCAGGTAATCTTGTCACTAATGCTGGGAGGGGTTCTTTTTCTTTTTTCTTTTAAATCATCTTTAATGTCACTTTCTTTCTCCAAGTGCTGAGCTGGAAGGTTGGGAAATCTTGTCAGAACTCCAGAGCTTTGCACTTTCCTCACCCAATCTGACAGGCATGGTTGAGTAGTTAGCACCTGGCCCTGAGGGTCAGGGCACCTCAACCTATTTCTAGGTCTTTCCTGTATTTACCATGTGACCCTGAATGAGTCACACTCTGAAAAATGTGACTGCAAATTGAAATAATGAGAATTTCTTAATCCTTGGCTTGACGCTGCAGTGAGCTGGGTTACCCGCCCTGCTGTTCTTGGGGAGAACTCTCAGATTTCATACCTTGGACCTACACTGGTGCCTGGTATCCTGGGATTGGCACGGGGGGTATGCAAAGCACAGCTGCTTGCCAGGGACCCTGTGTCACCAGGGCTGTCCCACTTCCACTGCCTGCCAGTGAGCTTTGAGTGGAATGAAGAAAGCCTAAATATTTAAAAAAAAAAGTAGTGAAATTTGCACAGGAAGCCTCAGGTGCTCCACCAGGGTTGTTTGAGACCCTCAGATGGTGGCATCGGCTTTCCACATCAGTTTTCCTCATCAGCTCCTAAATGTTGTGAGCAGATGGATGTCCAGGGACTTCCCCATAGACAATTTTCTGCCACAGTCACCTGGTAAAGTGCCTGCCAGGCCAGGATGCACTCAGTGACCACGGCAGTAAAAGGCAGTTGTTTGAAGAAGTACCTGAAACTTTTAAGTGTATTACAGGAGGTACAGATGACACAGAGGATGTTGATGGCCCCCAGGGTCAGTCATCTCATAAAACACATGGAAGAGTTGTCTTCATTTCATGAAACGTCTGCTTTCACAATATGGCCTGTTATTTAGCAAGTCAGCAGAAGCAGAATTTCACACTCTTGTCTTGTTTGTGGGCACTAAACATAGGAACAATCTATATGAGTGGTTTGTTTCCCTTGTCCCTCCACTGCTCATTCCCAGGTACTGGTGCACAGAGGCACTCAGACAAAACAACTGAAGTTCATCTAATATCTAGTTAAATCAAAACCTCTGTAAAACACTCTCAGCTTTTCAGAGGTGTTGGAAGCTGAGTTGTTTTCACACCCCCCCTCCAAAGCAGCAGTGCTTCCTGCAGCCCCACTTCATCTCAGGGTTCTCCTGCAGCTCAGCCTGTGACGAGGTGAGGGAGAGCCATTTAATATAAGGATGGAAGAAACTGCTGTGTTTCAGCTGTAGACTTGAGCACATTGGGGTCCCTGGGTGCTAATCAAGAAGACTGCCTTGCCTCTGTGATGTGTCTGATTGAGGCAAGGAAGAAGCCCATGGAGAGGGAGGAGAGGTGAAGCTGGAGGAGCACTGCCTGCTCTTGCTTGTTGTGTTTCCCATTAGCAGGAGCGAGGGGTCTGAGAGTCTCAGTCCTGTCCGAGTTTGCAAGACACACCTGGCGAGAGATTGTTTGTGTTTAATATAATTCAGGAACAACAGCAACAACAAAAACAACAAAATCAAACAGTCCCCAGGCGGTGGGCAGATGAAAATAAACCACTAAAGCATAGGCTGGACATCAGCAGCATGGTGGGTCTTGCATGACAGTGTGGAGCATGTGTCCTGGAGCCAAAGGAAGGGGCATGTGGAGGGGATGTGTGTGACCCAGGATGGTGAGAGAGCTATGTGGAGAGGCAGAGGAGATTTCACAAGGCTTCTGGGGAGAACTGCCCACATTGGGGGCTTCAAAAGTGCTGGAGACTTTTCCCCTGCATCACAAGAACTGTGAGAAGCAGCGGAAGAAGAGGAGGAGATAACTGTGTTTATTCTGGCAAGACTGTCTGAAATTGGGAGATAAAGCACAAGGATTGTTTTGTCTGTGCCTTCACACTTTTTCATTATTGTGTCTCCCAGTGTCTCTTGCCTTGGGTCCTTTCTCTTCATTGCTTGTTTTGGAGGGGGAGGAGCAGGGATTGCTCCCTGGCTCTGGTGCAAGTAGGGCAAGGCAGGTGCTAGCCCAGAAGTTCCTGTCCTGAACATCTTTCTCCCTTTTCCTTTGGGCAGATAGTCCCAATGCCTAAGGTGAGGTCTCAGGACAAAGCAGGTACGGGAGATGTTCTTCGGTGGGTTGATGTTTGAACCTTTGCCTGTCCTCTCCCATCCCTCCCTTCCATCTTGCCCTTCCTTCCCCACTATGGGAGATCTCAGCACCATCCTTTTCAGCCCCATTCACCCACACACCACTTTCACAGTGGGATTCATTCACTTCCCTGCTTGGCTTGATTTCCCAATGTGCTTGGCTTCTGCTATGGTGCTCCACCACTTCATGCCCTGAAGTTTGACTTCTCCCTGGATCCATCAGCAGAGCCTGCAGTTGCAGGGCAGTTGTTACGGTAGAAGTCACCAGTTCCAGGTGAAAACCCGGGTGAAGCATAATTGTCACATACCCTCTCTCCCTCTGTCACTTCCCCTAGTCAAGGCAGCAGGAAAGTAAATCCCCAACCTGCAATGGAAGCCAATGGGTGTTTGTCCCATTGGATGCAGGATGTGCAGCCCTGGAAGGGATGTTGCCATTGATGATGCACAGAAGACACGGGACACAGAACTGTCCCCTCTGTCAACCCCTGAGAGCCCTGAAGAGGGATGGGGCTTTCATGGACATCTAGAAGGATCCTTCCTTCCTGCCTGAGTTCAGCCTTTGCAGCAGAGATGGGGCAGTGCATGGGTTGTGCTCCCACTGCCCTTCATAAAGTCACCAAACATCTTGACAACATGAAATAACCAGGAATTCCAAAACTTTCCCCATCTCCCCACTGCTCTGATGTGTGATGCTTGTTGCTGGTGCCATTTTGGGGACAGATTGGATCTTTGAAAACAGTGTGACCTGGTGCAATCCCAAGCATCCACACAGGATGTTTGCTGGCCTATTTTCTGCTTTAACATTGTGTTTTCGGGGGTGGGGGGGGCAGCCATGAGATCAGGCTGTGATGGCAAAGAATTGTTCTTGCCAAAGAATTCTGCTTTCCTTGGGAAAATGAGACACAACCACTCCCCATGTACAAGCCATCTTTTAAGGCACATTAGGAGTAATGGCTGTCAGATGGAGTGAGCTGGGGATACACAGCCAGTGCAATTAGTGGGTGTATGACTGGAGGGAATTAGTTAATTCAGGCTTTGATTCTGTCCTCTTAGAAGACAACAAATGAGAAGACATGCCATTAGAGGAGATGAGTTGTCTTAATCATTCATTTGACATTCTTGTTCTTTCTGTTGGACACCTTTTATCAGCAGAGATTTGGGTCTGGCTGAGGGTGCCAGACAGGCACTGCGTTAGTCCTGGAGGAAAAGTCATGGCATGTTAAGTCATGGCTCAGAAACTTCCCAGCAAAACTACACTGGTGCAACAAAACCCTGGTATTTGGGGCAGCCCCGGTGTGTGGATGCATTGCTTACTGTGGGGTAGGAGAGATGCTACACCATTTTACTGCTCTAACCTGGTGGTATCATTGTGAGGGGACACTTGTGACGGAACATTTACGGAGGTGGACGTGCCAGTGGGCGTATTGTGACTTAGATCACAGTATCTGCTGAAGGCAGTGCATATTTTCCTCCCCTGTGTATATATATATTTAAGTAGGCAGCAGTTCTGTGGCGTTGCTCACATCAGCCCACCAGCCCTACCTACCTCATGCATAAAAGAGTGTGACAAGTTCAGCTTTTGGAGGAAACACTGTCGGGGCCTCTGTCCATTGTTCAGCTGTGGGGTTGGAGGTGGTCATGGGGAGCCCGTCTCCAAGATGGGTGTCAGACATGAGCATTTCAGCCATCTCTGTGGATCTGTGGCTCAGCAGGGAAGGGCTGCTCTTCTCTGACCTGTAAACCAAGTCCTAGCTCTGGCAAATCCTATGGATCTCAGTATGCTTCTGGCTAAACTCATGGTGGCACAGATTTTCACCTGAGGAGAAATCCAGCATATAAAAGTCATAGGTAGAGAAGCCACATTCAGCTGGAGGGGGGGCAACCTCAGAGCAGTTTTAATACACTCATACCAGGGACAGCCCCAGCGCAAGGATTTTCTTGGTCCCTTTCTGTGGTCTGATACCTCAAAATAGATGTGAGTAGCCCCACTCCCACTTTTATTAGAAAAGAGGGTATTTGGAGGGGCTGGGCAGCAAGGTGTGAGAGCAATTACACACCCCAAGCTTGGAGGCTGGTCGTGACTTTTATGATCTCATTTCCTCATCCACACACAAACACTTGGCCAGAGCCCAATCTCTGCAAATGAGCTTTGGTCACCACTGGTTTTAATTAGCAGGAACAGTCCTGTGCAGTGTTCCCAATAAGTTAATGACAAAGTATCAGTCTCAGTCTCTGGCAGTTTTCTCTTCTTCATCCTGCCAGAGGGCTTTTTCTGAGCCCCAAACCAGCCCCTTGATCTCCACTTCCAGGAAACCTTTATAAAATTCAGACCAGATTCTTGAGCGAGAACCAAATGTTTCAGCCAGGAAGATTTCTTTTTTTCTTTTTTTTTTTTCTCTTTTATTTTTGGGAAGGGTGAATGGAGGATGATTAAATCTGAACCGAATCTGAACAGATGACATTTTTAATGGCACGTTTAGCATTTCTCTGAGAAGGTTCCAATGGGCACAGCGTTGCCGTTGTTTTCTTAAAAATGTCAGTCAGGCCAATGTGTTTAAACAGGTTCGGCTGTTACCTTCTTTCCTCATGTTTCACAAGTACAACCAGTGAGTCATGTGCAATATTATTTATTTGTATTCCAGCACAGCAGTGACGGGCTCCTGTGGGAGGCACTGCAGAAAGCCCAGTGAGGGGATGGCTTTGCTTTTAAAGTGGAACGCAGCAAAACACCCAAAGTGTTGGCTAAAATTGCCAACCTCCCTTCCATGGTGCAGGGATGGAGGTGGCCTCCCGTCCATGGCATGAGCCACTGCATGGCACTGATGTGACTGCCTGTGGGGCACGATGGCCTTGTTGGCCATGCTGAAGAGGGGGCTGAGGTTCTCTGGGGTGAAGGACAACCTGGTGCTGCTCAGTGACTGCCTGCAGTGGAGCCACAGCCCAGCCACTGGTCTGAGCTCTGCCAGGGTGCTCCACAGGGGTCACACACACAGGGGCTCCTTTCCTGAGCATGGAGCTGGGTGAGTGAAGGAAGCCTGATGTACCTGGAGGTCTCTACCTTCATTTAAAAAGTCCCCCAGTATACAGCACTGAGCAAAGGCAGCGTTGCAGTGTCTGTCCATCTATGTTCTCTGGCAGATGCAGTGTGCGTAGATCATCGTGTGTCTCCCTGTCCCAGCACCCAGTGTGACTGCCAAAGATGCTTTTGTGCATTAAAGACTGTCTCTCTCCAGGCCTTAGTTAACTTCCCGATTAATGCAGAAGCATGAATTATTCATCAAACCGCCAATGAGGCCATTAAGTTTCCCATCCTTTGAAGATACCCGTACCTATTCCTATTACAAGAGCAAAGGAGGAGGTTGCAGATCTAATTGCAAGCAGCAAAGTGAGGAAGACTCCTCGTCTGCTGCTTTCCTAGTGAGCCTGAAAAGCCTCTCTTTTATAGAGGTGTCAATAGTAATTTCATTCTCTTTTCAGAGGAACAAGTGCCTTTAACTATTTAAACCCACTTAAACGAAGGGCTTTTGTGCTTCGATTACAGACACAATGCAGAGAAAACCAGCCCCAGTTGGATGCAGGCTCCCCTGCTGGGGAAGGTCCAGCCTGTGGCTGGAGGGGTCGTGGGTGCTGCTCTGCCCTCCTGACCCACCGACCTCTCCCAGCTGGGACAAACCTCTCCCTGTAGATCACAGCCTGCATGGGGGCTGCCTAGGCAAGGTTTGCGTCTTAAGGCTGCACTTTGTGACACAGCTATGGAGCAGTGCCTCCCATCTGTGAGTGACACCCTGCCCTGTCCACCAGCCGCTTCCAAAAGTCCCCACAGTGCTCCAGGAGGCCTGGGCAGCCAGTGCCTAACTTGGCATCTCAGGTGCATTTTCCCTCTGCTTTGCTTTTGTGTGCTGGCTTTGTCCTGTTCAAAACTGCTCATGAAAATGGCCTTCTGCAGCCCATGGGGGTCCCTTTGCTGCAAAACTTGAGCCCCTGACCAGGCATGGTGCTTTCCTTTGTTATTCAAAATACTCCAAGAGGTCCACGCTAACTGCATGACAGCAGCGTTAATAAATAATAAAATACATCAATAGTTCTGGGGGGTTTTATATCCACTCCTATCTCGAGATCTCAAGACATTTCACAAATGTTAATTTTTGGAGTCTTACAGATGCTCTTGCATCTGAGTGGAAAAGATTAGGGACATGCAGGAGAGCAGGAACCAGATCACAACCTCTCTGCCCCAGGTCATGAACCTTTTGGGCCACAGCTCTGAGCAGCCTGCATTTGTACAAGCATCCAGGGATGCTGCTTTTGCTCCCTGATTGTTATATGCATAGCACCATTTTGTTTGGATAGAAAAGAACTCAGGGAGGCTGCTTTCTCTTGTTGAACTTTTTTCCAGCAGCTCTTGGTATAAATAACCCAGAAGAGTGGTGGTGATACCCATGAGTAAGCACTGGCCTGTTTATGTGCTGTGAACCATATCCTGAAGGGAGCATAGTAACACTGTCAAATTATTACGACATTAAAATGCAATAGCATTAAGTGATAAGGGAAGGAGATTGTCAGGTCCAGGCAACCTCATCCTTCAGGTCGTGTTAAGGAAACTTAATGGTTAAATAAGGACTTTAATGAGGTTTGAGGCTAGTTTGCTTTCACAGTCCTTCTATTAGGGATTGTATTAAACCTGGTCCAAATTAGCTCATGGCTGGAGTGAACTTGAGGAGGCTTTGCTGGGCAGGCTGAAGTACCATAACTGTAGGAGAGCCTGGAGGAAGACACCCTGTCTTTCTTTCTATGTGCTTTCAATGTGTTTGCAAGCTCACCACATTGAAATGTGTTTCTTTTGCCATTGCAGTGGCCTTGACTGACTTGGTTGCTCAGCTTGGTCTGAAGAGGGAAGCAGACTAAAAACTAGAGTAAGAAAAAAGTTGCCTTGTCTCAGTCTTTCAGGGAATAAAGTCTTGATGAACAGCAATATTAACAGAAAAGGGCCGAGATCTGAGCAAAGAAACCTTAGAGGGCTTGGTACATGTGGGAAGACACAAGATGTCTGTTTAGGAGTACACACAAAGGCCCGAAACCTAGAGCAGCTTTTGGGGTGTGTCTGTCCTCATATAGTCATTTGCGTTTCCTAAATATGTTCATTTCAAACACACTGACCTGCAGGGGATCTGTCCAACTATACCATGACCCGTGTGACTGCTTGGCACTGGGGTGAGCTCAGGGGAAGGGGAGGATTGTGGCACAAAATGGGGCTGGTGATGTTTTCCTCTTCATCCCACCTAAACAGACGTTTTAGTCTTGGCACAAGGGCAGCAGGGAAGAGAAGGGACAAAGCAAGGCTCAAAAGGCATCTTTCTCACTGACCTGTGCTTGGTTAGCTCCTCTCTGATAGCTCCCCAGGACAAATTGTCTGCAGCGCAGTCTCTAGTCAGGAAAATAACATCTCCTAGGTGAAGCCTTTTTCACTCACTGAAGATTTAGTTGTTTTTGGACTGGAGGCCAAAAAAAACCCCATGGAGACTTAGATCCTCTTCTTTTTCCAGAAGCAAGGAGGGGAGGGACTGATTTTCACTGCAGCAGCTGAGTATGTGACAATGTGACAGTCCACAGTCCATCACAGGGCTGCCTGGCTGCCACACTAGAAGTTGTACTAAATTGTACCCGTTAGTGATCACAAAAAAAGTAAGCAGATTAAAATAATTTAACAAATTCTTTCCCTAAAAAACACAGGAATTCAGTATCTGCACTTATCTGCTGGGCTGCAAAGTAGTGAATCTATTTCAGGAGTGATGTTGGAAGCAGTTTCTGAACTGTGTTAAGATCTTTCCTGGCTAATATAAGCCCAAAGTGGCTACAGCTAATGCAAAATGCTTATGTTGCTTTATAGAAAGGCTTCTCAGGTTCTTGAGTAACAAGAGCAAAGGAGAATCCAGTTGGTTTTGGTTTGGTTTTTTTTTTCTTTTTTATCAGCCTCAATTTTATTTTAACCCACCTGGCAAATATGCTACTCTTTGTGCAGAAAGCACCATGCCAAAATTTGGCAAACATGCTAGTGTTGGCGCAGAAAGCCCCCTGTGCTGATGCTAAAGGCTGCAGCATCCGAAGTTTCAGTGAGCCACAGATGCAGCCCTGCCCCTGGGCTTTTAACACTTTGTCTGAAATCACAGGGAAAGCGCAGCACAGAGCCACAAAAAGAGAAAGAGAGCTAGAGAAAATAGACGTCGAGGGTGAGAGACCTGTTTAGCGAGGCAGAGAGAAGTGAAAAGCAATTTGACTTCTGTGCCCAACTACTTTCACAGAAAGCAAGCACCCGATAGGGAAGGGCTCCTTAATCTTGGGAGGTAAATCAGGGCGAGCATCCCTGGCTGGTGAAAAGAAGCAAAGTTCAACAGGGCTTGTGTTTTTGGCAGCGGGGACAGCGAGCCTTGGGGACAATTCACCCACAGCAGAGGCTGTTTTGTCTCAAACACTCTAATAGTCCCTCTTTTGAGATAGGCGTAATCAACAGAAGCCATTAATCTTAATGTTGGGGTAATTAAGCTTAATACAGGGCAACTGAGTGAAAATGAATAGGCTGGGATGTACGGGAAGTCAGATGGGGTAATTCTTTGTGGCCTTCCAGTATACAAACAAGCTTTGTAATCCCAACGTGAGCCCCAGAGGCTCGCTGTGTTTTACTGTGAAAAGATGTGGGTTTATTAACACCAGATCCCTTTCCAGGCCACTTTCACAGAAGCTGGAGGATGTTGCTGGTGTAGAAATGGCACTGGAGTTCTTTAAAATGTTGGCAGATCTGCTCCTGGTTTCCTTTCTGCACTCAGAGCCTGCAGGATGTGAAGGGATCAGGTCCAAAGCTGCGGCCAAGGGCAGCTCTCGCCGAAAGCGCGCGGTGTCGCGGGGCTCTGCGGGGCGGGACGGGCCGGGCAGTGCCACACGTGTGCTCAGCTGTTGCCACCCGACGAAAGGTCAGCCACAACGCTGCCATTTGCAGCGGGAGCGAACCGGAAAGATGTCCGTGGTGGAGCTGCCCCGTGAGCGGGGAGGGAGGCAGCGCCGGGGGCAGAGGACGGGAGCGATCTCCGCAGTGTAAATGTCACTGCCCATCGCCTCCTGCTTTGCCCAGCCCTCCACGGCCCCGTGGCTGAAACCTCTCAGCACGATCGAGGGAAATGCGTTTCTTTCTCTCTGCTTTCCCTTTTGCAACTGTGCTGTTTCTGATTTTACAGCCACATGTATATTTTATTAATTTTTTAATCACCCTTCGTTTCAGGCACGTTAAGTCATGTTGGGCGACAGAAGGGAGAATATGCTGTTCTCCCCAAACCTGGAGCACGTACAGCCGGGTAGCAGTTCAGGCTTGGCTTCTCATCTGGAAGCTGGAGCTGTGTTTCTAACAATACAGCACCCACCCAGCATGAAATTGTAATGGATCACGCCTTGCCCTAGGTCCTTGGCTTATCCTTGGTTGACACTGAATTAAAGGACATGATGTGTGGGACTCAGTAAATCCCTAACCTGCTGTCCTGAGACAAGTATTACCAACCACACTACGCTGACACACGAGATTAGTGGAAGAGGTGCCCTCAATGCCACAGGCAGAAATGGGTCAGCTCCTATTTGGAAAGCTCTCTACTTGAAGTGAGTAGCGATGCAGCCTGTAGGAATAAAAGGCCAAAAATCCTGTGTTTTCTGCCTCGGAGCCCTGCTGAGATTCACAGGCAGTGAGTCCTAAGCAGCTGAACAGTACTGTTTGTGTGGTGGATATTAGCTTTGTGAATGGCATTTTATTAGAAATTAGGTAACAGCATTAGGAAACAGTCCAGCTTAGGAGCTGCACTTAGCAAGTATGAAACACCTTGCTACCACCAAAGTCCCTAAATTTGTATAAAGTATATCAGCCAAGAATTTGTTTATTAAAGGCTTTATTGTAAACTTTTGAAATGCAATACCGGTGTCCCCACTACTTCCAATAACTGAGTGCAGCAACAACACAAATCTCACATCTATTCCCCTTTCCCTCTTCCCTTTGCCCTAATCAAATCCTTTATTCATGCTTTTTCTGACATACCAGGTTTTCTGGCTTGGTTCAGCAGTGACTAAGTAGCTGTACAGTAACAAAACAGTGCTGTCTTTGTTCTGGAAAAGTGGGGAAATGAGATGTATAATGTTGAACTAAGGAAGCTCCCAAGTGAGAAGGAAGCCACTTGTGTATTGTGGCACAAGCTGGGTTGAATTTACCAATGGTGCCTAGAAAGAGAGAGCAAAGAAAGAAAACAAACTTACTTGTTGTTTTGTTTTACCAGCTCTTAAATGGCCCAAAGCCCATTACAGCTGACGGTGTTTCGGTAGTTAAACTGATGATACTCATCTGCCTCTCATACATTTGCCTTATTTTCTCCATTTCACTCTCCCACTGTCTGTTTGCTCTCCCACGCTGCACATGATCCTGCCAGTTGGGATCACGAGGAGTCCTGATCATGTTCTTTCTCCTGTGTAGCATCATGTCTTCAGCTGGTATTTTGGACAGCAAATCATCCCCAAAGCTGCACTTCACTTAGGACAGCCTGCTATGCTTCTTCCACCATGTGGGCCCCTCCAAAGACAGCTCAGTTGAGCAATACCTGCATCCTGTAAGAAGATCTTAACTGTATCCCTTCCTGAATTATATTAGTAAGTCCTGTTAATTCACCATGCTTATAGAAAGCAAAACTGAAATACAAAGCATTATCCCTGCTGTGTGAATCCTCAGGACAAGGTGGCATAGCCTGTGCGCTTTCCCTGGTGGTTTGGATGCCCTCAGTCTGCCTGTGCTCCTGAGCTGGCTACAATCCCTCTGGGAGCACTCAAAAAGGGAGAGGTTGTCTGCCCCAAAGGTGTTACTGCTGCAAGGTGTAGGTGGGACAGAGTAGGCAGAAACACTCGAGCTGAGGACAAACCTCAGCTCCTCCCTGGAGCTGGTGCAGCCAAGTGTTGAGCTGGAGAGCAAAGCCCTGTTTTACTTGCTGGTAACCTTGCAAAATCTGCACAGACATTCAAGGCATGCAGCAGGCAGAAAAGGGGAGTGCAGGACGGGTGGAAGCCAGATGTGAGCTGGCTCATTTGAAGGTTTGTGCACAGACCTGGGCAGTATTGCTTTGTCTGCTCTTTTGAGTCTGCCCCTTGAACCACTCCACAGGATGAGCACCACTGATACAATTAATCCCCCTGGGAAATGAGGCTTCTCCAACCATCGGATGTTGTGTGTAGTCTGCTCTGTGTCCAACTGTGCTTCTTCCCTGGCAGGATTTGGTCCTGCCCTAGGCCTGGCCCTGAAAAGCAGAAAGATCTGCCCTCCCAGAGCCTGCTCTCCCAGAGAAACATCTGAGTTGGCTATGGGGTGCTGAGCCTAGTGGGGAAGGGAGGCAGGGACAGCCAGATGAGGAATCCAACTGCTTGAGAAACCAGCTGGAGGCTCCTCAGAAGAGCAGAACATGGGTGCAGAGCCAGGGCACAGAGCTGATGGGATGAAAGGCACCTGGAGAAGATTGTGTTGTGCTCACTGAGCTTCAGTGTAGAAGGCTCAGTGAAACCAAGTCTAAAAGAAAGGACTTGTCTACTAGTCAAGAGTAGGAGGAGAGTTTGTTTTAATCCTTTGGTGGGGGGGCTAGTTTTAACCCTCTTACTGTAGTTCTTTATTTCAGGAGTTCACTGCTCAGGAGAAGGAGGCAGTCACAGGGGCTTCGGGTGCTGTGCTTGCAGCAAAGGAGGGCTTGGGTAGATCCACATCAAGGTCTTGAGCTTCTGAAAACCCATGGCCAGACTTATCCGCTCAGCAAGTTTCTGTGGCCTTCTTTGGCCAGCCAGGACTGGTTAGATCAGCACCAAGCCAGAGCAACTTCTTGGCCTAACCAGTGACCCCAGTGGGAAGGTAGCTCTGGTGGAGTGGAAGTGTGCAGTGTCCCAGCAGCACTTTGCAGAGCAGGTCCCCAGGTTTCCAGCCTGCTGGGATGTGTTGCTGTAGCAAATTGTGTTTCCCAGATTTTTCATCATTGGTGGGAGTCTCATGAAACACAGGGATACCTTCTGCTCTTCCCCATGTCTTCGGGGTCCTTTGGATACTGCGGGCTTGTTTTCTCCATCAGGGAGGTTTCCCTGTGTGTTCCCCATGGGAAGAGCCATCAGTGTGGTCGTGACACTGGAATTCATTACGAGATGACTGTGACAACTTCAGGAAATAAACAGTGGGAGCAGATGGGCTTCCAGAGACCAGAAATCCCATTTCTCTGTGAACATCCTCAATAATTGGATGCATGCAAAAACAAAGGAAGGAAGGAAAAAATGTTGAAGGCTTGGAACAGCCTGAGGGCAGAATTGCCTTAATACATGAGTGAGCCTTTTCTGGTGGCTGCAGCGCAGTGGGCACCTGCAGAGCTTTACATGAATCACCTGATATGCTCTTTGTTCCATTGTGCTGTTACTCATTGAGCTGTTGCAGGGAGATTTCCACCCTGCCACCCCAAAGCATGGTTATCCTTCAGGACTTTAAGTTCCATCAGCTCAGTGGTGTGGCCCAGTTACCTGATTTAACAGGGCTATTTTGTTCTCCTTTAAGGGTGCTGTTGTGAAAATATTCTCTTTGCTTCTTTGGTCTTGAGGCAGTAACTGAACCCCATTCTCCTTCCCCCTGCCCCATCCCACCCTGCCCATCTGTAAATTCTGTTGTTCTGCATTGAAAGGCCTTGGCTGCACCAAAAATTACATCCTCAAGGGTGGTACTTGACAATACATAGAAGACAGGAGAACTGGAGAAGGCTGAGGAAGCAATGGCCATCAAAGACATGAGGTACTGCCCACAGGAAACCTTCTTGGTCCCAAACCCTTTCCAGACAGTTTTGATTTTTTTCTTAGAAAGAATTTTAGAATTTGATGCATAAATAATTGCCATGATAAGTTTTGTGTTTTCCACAGCACTTTTGAGTTGTGCTGAAAAATGAAAAACTTAAAATCTATGTTTTGTGAAAGGCCTCAATGTTCTCCGGATAGGGAGTCAATCTTCCAACCACTTCTACTGAAACTGGTGGTAACTTCCTGATTTCCTGGAGGTGATATTTGGTGTTTCCTAGAGGGCTAAGACACACAGTGACACCCTCCCTTGTGTTGAGTGTCTGCTGACCTGTGTTTGCTCCCTGAGAAGCAGCAGATTGCCCTGAAAGCCCCTTGAATTGTGCACCAGCCACCACTCAGCCACAAACTGACACAGACTGCTTATAATTGCCAGTGCAAATGAAAGTTGTTCAAACATCTCCTTCTCTGTAGCAACAAGCTAAAATGAAGAGCTCCAAAATATGCAAAGATGCAAAATAATCCTGGCAGGGGGGAGTTAATCAGGCATTAAAACCCAGGGCAGAGTCCGGGCAGAGATTAGACAGTTGCTCTTTAATCAAAGCAGCTGAGCTTATGTGTGCCTGCTAGTAACACTGCTTTTCAACCTGGAATTGGAGTTAGAAAAGCAAGGATTTCCTGTAATTCCATTAACACTATTATTATTTGTGCAATGATCTGGAAGCATTCTCTTCAACTGTGGCCTGGGATCAGGTGATGTAAAGCCAGCCTCCTATTCCTGCAAGAGCACCAGTAGATCCTGCCTGGTTTGGTCTGTCACATTGCAGGAACCACAGCAAAGAACTGCTTGTGAAGGGGAACAGCTTGCCAGGGCTTTGCTGCCAAAACCCCCTGTGCTGGTCACAGTGAGGGTGATGATCTTTCTTACCTGCCCAGCTCTGGCAACAGGCAAGTGCCAAGGACTGAAAACCACAGCACAGCAGAGATCTGGTTGTGTGCAATGCCCAGACCCTGCCATGTTTGCAGCCAGTTGGTGCTTTGGTGGTTTGCTGTGTAAGCTGGGAGCTCAGTCCCAGAAGGCTTTCCCTTATCATCTGGGCTAGGGGTGATGCTTTATCTGGCCTCTGAGGCTCCATCACCAAACAGCAGTGTTGCTGCTGAGCGGCTTTAGCCCTCGGGCACAGTAAAGCACTGGGCAGACCAGAAAAGGACCAAAAGCCACTTGAAGGTGTCAGCACTGAACACATAGCAGTCCCAGCATCTGCCTCCTGCCTAATGGAGCTGTGCAGATGTGAGAGCATGGGATTAGCAGGGCCCTGAGCTCCTCGCTGTCAGGATTTAAGGATGGATTTGAGCAGTACAGCTCAAGCACAAGCAGCTGCCCTTGTGACTGGTCCTTGATTTCTCCTGGCCTGCCTGCCCTGAATGCCAGACTTTCACTTCTCACCAGGCTGCCTCTGCATGAGTGCCTCTTCTCAACTCTGCCAAGGTCTCCACTCACCAAGCAGAGCTGGTGCTCACTGGAGCCTGGTGGACCCTCCTGGGTGCTTACTCAAGCAAAACTCTTTATAGCACTGGAAAGGCTGCCAGGTCTGCGAGAAATGGCACCAGGTTTGCACCTCCACATCTGCATGGTCACTGAGAAACTTCAGCCCAGACTATTTGGCCCTGCCTAGTGCCTGGACAGGATGGGTTGTTACCAACCCAGCAGAGAGAGTGGTAGATAAAGAGCTCATTTTTGGCAGTTTTCAGAATTTTCATGGCTCAGGTTTGGGTCTGGTGGCAGGTCAAGCAGACACAGGTTGACTTTGCTTATCTCTAGTCTTGGAAAGTTTCTTGTCCAAACCTGGCTGCAATCTGTGCCTTTTGCCTGCATTTCCATGCTGATCCATTTGAGCAATGGTGTTTGAATGAGCTTTGCCCATCAATTGCTCCATGATACTTCAAGGAATAGAGAAATAGTGGAAGTCCCTTTGTTTCCTCCAAGGGTTTTCAGGTGGCAGTGACAGCTGGCTTGAGAGAACAAATAATAAGTCTACTTGCTTCCTAATTTTTTAACTTAATCCAAATATTTCACTGTTCATTGATCATGACCTGTCTTCTCCCTATCAGATGGATGCATATTGAGGACATTTCTCATTTCTGAGGATGAGAGAGAGGCTTTTCTCCATCCTAAGCATTATGCAGCCATGAGAAGTGCTTGCCAGAGGCACTGTCTGCAGATGGGTAGTGAGTGGCTCTCTGGCTGACCTGGCACTCTGCTCTTAAGTTTGGCTCTCCCTGATGTTAGTAATCCTCACCAGTTTCCAGCTAGGATATTGCTGTATATTGTGGGCCATACGGAATGCTGAAAGGAAATAAAGCATTTGGGAATTGGCCTATGCACACAAAACTCAATTGATCTTCATCTTGAAATTCAACAATAAGTAAAAGGAGGCAAAGATATTTACAAGAAGACCACCTTGTTGCTTTTCTGTGCTACAAGGCTATGACTTAAGGAGTGGAGATGTGTGTGAAGACACATGAGGATGCTGCTGGGCAGAGTGATCTCCAGCTCCTGTGCTGACACCCTGCCCCTCTCCATGGTGATGGGCTGCAGTACCCACTCCTTGTTGATTGATGCTTATTGCCATCAGGATTGCAGGGCAGAAAATGTGCTAAAAACAGGCCAGCCACAAAACTGGCTCTTCTGAGTTGATTTGTGCTGTGTTAGGGGGAAAATAAGTCTATAAAGCCAAATACAAGAGAGAGCTGGGACAATCAAAGGCAGCATGGGGGAGAGACTGCTAAATAAAAGCAGTGGCAGTGATGTGCTCTCAGTGAGGAATCGCTGCCTTCTCCTTTAACAGTTAACACTGGATCAGCACAATCCCTATTTTTAACTGTCTCCAGCAGTTTCCTAGCAGCCTGCTTTGACTGGGTTATGCTGAGGGCCTGCCTTAATGTTTCTGCCATTGGGGAAAAGAGGAATTCCTGTGCTGGCCCGGGAGCTGCAGGACATTCCCAGAGTATCCTGCTTCACTCATTGCCTTTTCCAAAGCTTCTGTCTGGTTGAAATAAGAGCCCTTCCAAAATTTCCGAGCAATTAAATTAAAACTCCTTGGAAGGCAGGCCTGGATTGCCTTTCAAGAAGGGAGGCTCATTGCAAGCGAAGTTAGCAGTGCTGGTGTTGAACTGTACAGCAACACTTGGAGCAGTTTGCCCTCCCATGGCCAGTTGGAGCTTGCAGCTTCTGCTCTCCAGTGCTGCAACAGAGGTTTCCTTTGGCTCAGATGGATTCAGACTCTGGATTAGCATTGTGCTCCTTGCCTATGTCTCTTATTCCAACCCCTGAAAGGGAGAGCAGGGGGTTTGCTGGAACAAAGCACTCTCATGGAGACTGCCCAGCACTGCCTTCTCCAGCAGCACCTGCTTCCTTGCAGGCAGTTTTGATTACTAGGGGATACCATGGGCCTGTTCTGCATTTCGTGGTTTGGTCACTTGTTTGTGGTTTGTTGAGGCTCTTGTGTAAGCTACAAACTACCCAGAGCTGCTGCACTTCAGGGGGAGCACCTGACAAGTGTTTGCAGGCTGGAGCATTGCTGGGTATGAGCTCTCTGGACACATCTTCTGCATGCATAAGATAAGGGGAAATGGCCTCAAGTTGTGTCAGGAGAGGTTCAGGTTGGACATCAGGTAGAATTTTTTCACTAAAAGGGTGGTTAAGCATTGGAACGGGCAATGGTGGAGTCAGCATCTCTGGAGGTGTTTAAGGAAAGACTGGACATGGCACTCAGTGCTCTGGTCTGGTTGAGTAGGGAGCATGTGCATGACAGCAGTTCTCTCCCTGGTGTCCTATGGTGTCCCCAGCCCCACTCTCCAGGAGACAAATCTAAGGAATCTAATCCCTGTTAACGGGCCACTAGCACCAGCAACATTCCAGAGCTGAATATCTTGGTCTTTGAGCAGCCAGCAGTTACTGTGCAGTGTCCAGTGCAGCAAGTGTGGAGAGCCAGATTATTTTAATGACAGGGTGTCCATTGGAGTCTCTGGTTTGCAGGAGATTGTGATAATTTCCTCTTTCTTCCAGATAAAAGAAATGCAGAGTAAGAGAAGTTCCTTGGCCACTGCTGGGTGGACGCTTTGAATATCTCATTTAATTTACTAGATAATGATCACATTTATGGAACAGCTTGTTTCAATTTTCTCATTATCACTAACCGAGATGATAGCTTATTTAATCCACTTCTGCACCACTTCACAGACAATGAGAAATGTGGGAAAGAAAGTCATTCAGGAGAGTATGTGGAGCCCTGGCATAAGCAGGTTGGTTCATACAGATGACCCTTCAGTGAGGAAGCCTCAGGTTCTTGACGGTCACTGATAGGAAGCCATGTGGAACTGAGTAATTTTGCAGGACCTCTGCTGTTGTCCATTCAGGACTCGGGTCATGCTGGAGTTCAGTGGCTGAACCAGATGCCAAAGCTTTTTCTCTGAGACAGTAAGAAGTCTGTGCTGACTGTTAAAAGACTGATATATTGTCTGCCAAGAGGACTGAAGCAAATGATGAATGAGATCAGAGATGAATTTGCTCTAATACTAATACGTTATATGTAAGAGCACAGAGTGTTTCCGCTGATTCTGAAAGAAATTTAATCCTCTGCCACTAAGAAGGAAATGGGTTTGTAAGTCTGAGGAAGGAATGCATCATAATCCCAGAAGAAGTAGGCAGTGATTTCTTGGCACTGAAGATTTGGCAGGATTTTGAAGTGGAACAGGAGCAGGTTTAGCCAGTAGATTTCAGCAATGGCAAATGGGGTGAAGGACACCTGTGGTCTCTTGGCTGTCCATGGGATGTTGTGTCTGTTTTCATATCCTTACCCATGTAATGGCAGCAAGATTAATTATCCAGTGTTTTCACATAAAAGAGAGCAAGTTCTCCTGCTACTGAACCACCTTCTTTCCTGATCACAGGGCATGTGATCTGCCTACCATGGGAGAGGATGGGATCCCAGCTTCACTGTCAGCCATGGAGGAGAATCACCTGACAGCCCAAACGGAACTGCCAGAGAGCTCTGACATCTTCTCTTTATTTGTCCAATGAAACAAACAAACAAACCCACCAGCTGTCCAAAGCAGGGCAGGGAGAATGTGACTGAAGGATTATATCCACATGCACACCTTCAAGACCTACCAGCTTTTCTGAAGGCTTATACAGAGCCCCTGAAGTGCAAAGTAAAATTATCCCTCTTATTTCAGTTGGCTTCTAAAGAAGGAGGTACACAGAAGGGGCCTGAAGTATTCAGACACTCACCTGTCTTTGATGGTCTCTACCTAGAATCTTCTGGAGAAGTCAAGTGAAAAGCCAGGTGTGCATTGCAGGGGGATTTGTTTTTCCAAATAGAAATTATAAGACAAGGAGAAAAGCTGTGTTTTCAAAAGCAAGGAACTCTTTGTACTCCAGCTGTAAATCAGACTGTCAGATTTTCCTGCACCCATTACATAAAATATCTGCTTGGACTGTAGCTGTTTAGGAATCATTCTTTAAATACTCTTTTGAGCACCAGCGTCAGAGCTCTGTCTAAAAAGTCCTTTATAATGGGCTGTTCTGCCTTCAGCTCCTACTCATTTTATGCTAATTGCTGACAAGTCGTAATTTTCCAGTAAACCACTCAGAATAAGCTCCATGTAGATATTAATGATACAATAACTCTTTGAGCAGTCACCAAGAGTGAAACATGAAAAGCAAAAGGCATTTCCTTTTGGGATTTGACCCCCTGATGTACTGCTTGTCATCTACGCAACAGGCACAAATTCTGTGAGTGGATGGCTGGTTTTTAATCCCCGAATCACGGTGATGAGTTGAGCAGTTCCCTACAGGATTGACTGGGTTAGGATGGGAGTGCCTGGGTTGCAATTCTTGCCCAGACTTAGGGGAATGAGGTGCCCAGTTCTCACTGATTTGGCAGCAGGCACTGCAGTCTTTACTGAGGATTATTGGAATTGAAGTACCTCTGGTGTCACCTCTGGTGCTGCTCACTGCACTTCTACTCCAGCCTTACAGAGGGCTGACAGTGAGTTGTGTGACATGGAGGGATGGCCAGGGTGCACTGCTGATCAATGGTATGGGTCAGACATGCCTGGGGGTACCACTGCTGCCTTAGGAAAGTGCCCCAGTGCAGGCAGGTGTCTTGGCTTGAAAGACAGGTGTCTGCCAAGGAAGACGGGAACCTCCCTTGGAATAGAGAATATGACCCCACTCCCCTCCGAATTGTTTTAACTTTGAAACTGGGGGGCTTTTAGGCAAAGATATGGGAAACGGAACAGCAGTTCTTTACTAATATTTATAATGAGGCAAACAAGCAACACTAATGGCAGCAAAAGGAAGCAAACCAGAAACGCAGCACAGCCTGCTCTGGGCTGTCCCACCAAACGGCTGCCCTCCCGGTTGGTGCAGTTCCGCTCACAGCCGGCAGGGGCGCTGTTGGCTCCCAGCCGGGCAGGGCAGGGGCGAGATTCTGTGCGCCTGCAGGGGGCGCTGTAGCGCGGGGTGAGTCGCGCCTCTCCCTCACGCGGTAATGGCGGGCTGGGTGACCGAGTGCACTGCAGCAAGAACCTCGGACCGGCAGCTGGGGTGGTGAGGGCTGGCTTGCCCGGGATAGCGAGCAAGAGGTGGCAGAAACTCCGCAGCTGTGGCAGGAGCCCCGGTGTGTCGTGGCAGGCGGGGGGTGCGGGGTTACAGTGTAACAGAAAGCCCGAGGCAGCGGCAGAAAAGCGGCAGGCCTAGGGAGCGGCAGGCGGGCTCCTCAGCAGCAGCCGGGGAGACCCGCGCTGAGGGAGCGGGGATGGGGTCGGGGTCCCGGGTTTTCCCCTGAGGCACCCGAGTGGATGGTGAAGGTCCTTCCCAGTTAAATTGGGTGTTAATAAGGTCCCAGTACAACGGGTGCTCTTACAAGCAAAGGCTCATTTCACGGTGGGAGAAAAAAAAAAAAGGCAGGATGAGGCTGGCCTCTGGCAGAGGCAGCGAATTCTCCGCCAGGCAGCAGCTCGGCTGTCCCCCTCTGAAACCCAGAGAGCCAGCTTCCCCCCGGCCCAAGTCCCGTGGGACCTCTGCCCCTCCGAAAGAAAGCCCCCACAAGCGTGTGGGGAGAGAAGAGAAGTGCAGCCAGGTGTACTCTCCTCCGCCATGGGTACATCTTTTATCTCTCTTTAGTACTGGTCGTTATTGTCTCTTAGCAACGCATGGGACAAAATTCCCTAAGAGAAAGAAAACAAAAGGAAAAATCCTAACCTCCAACTGCAGGTCCAGGAAGGGAAGCGCCAGGAGGAACTTCTGGCCAGACCACCTAAGCTAAGGAGTAAATTCTCCAGTGCATTTAGCCCTACAGACACACATCTGTCCAGTGGTGAGTGGGGGGAATTCTACAGAGTGAGATTGTTCCAGGAAGCTTTAGTCTTATTAGTTTTTGGAGGAAACCCAGGAAAATTTCCACTGGAAAGCTGAAAGCTGTTATGGCAGGATAGCTGCTAAGTGACTTGGTATTTGCCCTCAGAGACCAGCTCATCCAACTTCATGAAAAATTATATGATCTGATTCTCTGGTTTTGTGTCACTGTAGGCCCAGTGTACTGTTTTCTACAAAACACTTTTGCCATCATATTTCCTTTTTTTTAATGGCTGGAACGAAAAGGAAAATTACAAAGAAAATGCTGAAAATGTAAAGTCTCTTATTGACTTGCTTCTCATTGGAGTCCAGTAACTTGTAGAACACTGTAGATTTTTCAGTCCTTTCAGTTACTTTAATAAGTAACTCCTAGTATCAGTTAAGGGTGTTTAAAGAGAGGAAAATGGTGTTTCTCTTGTCTGCCAGTTAATTAATCATGATTAGCACACAATCTTCAGGGCATCACCACCACCTGTGGGATTCTCCTTCTTCCTCTGCTTACCACCACAGCTTGTCTGGTATATCTGTTGATCTGTTAACTCGGGGCATTGTCCCCACCTGGAGAGGATGTTTGTTGACATCTTGTCTGGAAAAAGCTGAGAATATACCTGGGAGATGTTGAGGCACAAGGGAGCAGCCAAGCTGGGACTTCAAGGGAAAGAGGCAAGTAATCAATTGTTACAAATGAGTCAGCCCATGGCGGGGTTGAACTGGTTAGGAGCTGATGAGTATCTTCCTCTCCCTTCCTATGGTTTTGAATGGACAGGCAGTGCTACTTTGGACAACTTGTGGGCACCTCTAACCTGCAGGGAAAGCTCAGTTGTCTGGGCTCAGGGCTGGCTCTGCTTGTAGCTGGAAGACGATGAGGGGATCCAAACAAGTGGTTTCTGTTACTCAAGGTGACCGTGAAGTATTGCCGCTCCATTCACCTGCTCCACATCCTGCCTGGTGGAGGCATTAGGAGGGACCTGCCAAAGCTTTCACGCAGCTCTTACGTCTGTTCTGTACCCATGAGCTTGGACTGAGTCATTCCCCAGGCAGGTCCTGACAGAAAGTCTCTGTGACTCACGAGGTCCCAGGAACAAGGCAGCTGGGAAGAGCCACCAAACAACGGAGGCTTTCTCCTTGCCACCGCACTGCTGATCTTGATCTGCTTAGGGGAAAACAGAACATTCAGACATGCTCTTAGGCTTAAGAAGGGAAAGGAATGAATAGGAGCTGGGAGAAAATAGTAAGAATAGGGGTGGAAAGAGGAAAGCCATTTTGACCTGGCAGGCTACACAGCTGCCTATACCAAAGCCTCTTCCCATCATCCCTGTCGCAAAAGAGGCTTCAGTGCTCACCAGAAAGTGAAAGGTAAAACACTGCAGAAAGCAGAGGTTGGAAGGTTTTGTTAAACACACTGACGATCAGTGCCCAAGACAAGTATTTTCTGCTTCGGAAGATAGTGCACAATTTTGGGAGAGCAGTGCTGAGCCTCAGCCTGTGCATTGGGGGACATTCTGGGGAGCCGAGGGTCTGGATTTGTGACAGTAAGCAAGGATCTGGGAAGGGTACACACCATTTAGAGCATTTTAGAGGGCCATGGCCATCACTATGTTGCCTCTCGTCAAAGGATGAGCCAGAATGAAAGTGTGGAGGCCTGAAGTGGTCATTAAGTCCCTTATGATGTGAGTCGGTGAAGGGAAGGCCAGCCTGCACTTCCCAAAAAATGTTATATTGTGGTGTCATTATTAGGCTAGGCAGCAAGGCTAAGGATTAGTCCTTTGAAGTTCCCAGCCCTTTCCTCATTCTGCTGTGTAGTGCTTGGGGCTGTTTGAGGCCAAACGGTGTCTCTGTGCATGCAAGGAGCTGTCATGCTGTCATGAGCTAGTTAGAACTGACAGATAATGCTTGATTTTACATTATAACCCATTTTTCCCCCCACGCCGACTGTACATGTCTCTTCATGCCCAGGCTGTGTCATTTCCGTTTGTTTCCACTTATTACATCTCCCTTTGGCTGGGCTCTCTTCCTCCCTGCCTGCTGAGCACACGTGAGGTTTCGGCTGTGCCCAGAGCTGTGCAGACTTGCAGTGCTGTGATTCCGAGCTCGCTCCTCGCTGGGCTGGGCACAGGAGAAGGGATGGCACCAGCTGGGTTGGGTGGCACCAGGCCAAGCAAGAGGCAAAGGCAACAGCTTGCCACTGCTCCCATAGTAGGTGTGGTATGATTGATAGCAAACGTTTAAGAACAAATGAGTAATCCCCCTTTCAGTCCCAGCAATTTTGTCTTTTGTTATTAAAAAAAAAAATTTAAATCCCTCTGCACTCCATTGCTACATCCTGAAGGCAACTAAATGCCCCTCTGCACTTGCTGGAGCAAGATAATCTTTAAGGTCCCTTCCAACCCAAACCATTCTATCATTCTCTTCAGCCCTGTCACCAGTGTGGCTCCAGCTGAACCTAAAACTCTCCCTGTGCTCACAAGCATTGTGCATAAGACAGCGGGGATGTCCTGAGGCACCATCTGACACAGGAAGCCCAAGAGGGAGATTGATGCTTAGTTCAAATCCCCTGAGCCCCAGTCAAGAGCTTTTAAATATCTGACCACTCTTTCTCACCTGATCTGGAAAAGCAGCAAAGCACTTGTCCAGTATTAAACACATGAGTAGTTTTGCTGTTAATTGGCAAAGCCTGTGACCACCAGACACATTCATTTTAGGATGTCCCAGTTTTAAGAACATAAAAATAAAACTTAGTCCATTTAAATAATTTGGCAAGTCATTTAAATCTTCCAGGAGTAAAGGCCAGGCTGTACAGCTTGTGCTAAAAGAAAGAGCTGTAAAAGTGCAAGTTTTTTTTTTTCCTTCAGGGAAAAAAATCCCACCATTTTCAGATTGCCATGACAAGTTTTTATGTATTTATCTTTTCCTTCCCCATTGATGTGTTGGAGATAACTAATAAGCTGGTAAGGCTGATTATAATAGATCCAAAAATAAAACTCAGAGAGATTCCCCACAGCCCATATCCGACAGGTCTTGTCACTTGGATGCATTTGTGAAAAGCTGGTTTGTCTCTCAGATGACAGATGCTTTGATGAGCTAATCATCTCATTTCCGTGAACTGCACATCTGTAAAAACAAAAGGGGATGAGACTCGAACAAGTGACTAAGCCCTGTTCTTGTTTGCATTGTTTCATTGCTGCTATTATTTGAGTGGAGCTGCGTGGTGCTGCCGTGCCCCACGCCAGCTGACAGGTGACATGATACGCTCTATTTCGAGCATATGACTCCTCTCTGGGGTTCTGCTCACCCCAAAGCTCATGAGAGGATTTTTGCACACACCACTGGTAGTCTCTGATACCCCAGGAGCAGACAGCCTTGGCTCAGCCAACCTCTCATCTTGTGAGTGTGTTGCTCCAACTTAGGAGACAGATGGAAAGGGCAAAGCTGAGGAGGTGACAGCAATGCAGAGGTTCCTGGGAGTGACAGATGCTCTTCGCCATTTCCTGCACCAGTGGCCAGTGTTGATCCCCACTGCCGGATCTCCACAAAGGCCACAAGCAGCAAGAGGGTTCTCCTTGTGCTCAACACATGTGGAGCAAGCGTGGGACAGGGGTCAAGGCTGCAACTTTTCTGCCAGAGCCATCAGTTTTGTGGGGTCACCTGCTCCAGGAGGCAGTAGCTCTCTCGTGCATGTTAGCTTGGGCAGAAGCTGGATGCTAAACAGGTGGTTTCCTGCCTTTGTTATTGCCAAGCCATCATTTCCCATTATTTTTTCAGTGTTTGTGCTCAGCAGGCAGTGAGGTACAAGATGAACAACCTCTCTGAGGTTTTATAAATGTTTTCTTTACTTTTTCTTTATGTAGTGCAAGTTGAAGCACCAAGAGTTCCCAGAGGAACTAAGGGCAGTTCAGTGGCTCAGTCTCGATGCTCAAAGTCCACACATCCATCCTGTGCACCAAACCCTCCAGCCCATGTATTCATTCTAACAGAGGGTCCAACAAAGAAATTTAGTGTGTGGTAACTAACCTGCTTTGCTGTCCACCTCTAGTTAATTTAGATGAAATTTGCTGTATGTACCTTACCAGGCAGTCATGTTTTCCTAGTTTTCCTCTTTAACTTTATGGTCCTGAGTTTCATTCCCTTGTTGCAGTGTTTTCTGGATTAATTTTATAGCAAAATAAATTGTAACTGTGTCAATCCATCCATATGATTGTCTGAATCAGGAAGTTTTCTTTTTCTTTAGTTTTTTTGTGCACTAGAGCTGTGATTAAGGAGGAGCAGATAAAGATCCTTGAGTTCAGAGAGGAATATGCCCAGCTACTGAGGCTGCAAATGCTCAGAAGTTTGTTTCATTTTTTCAGTTCAAACATGAATTTAGGGGAAGGACACATTGTATGTCCCCCACCTCCGCCTGTCCAGAGCCATTTATTTCAAAGCAAGAAGTTTTTCACTCTGAAGTGGAAGTTTAAAAGGAAATTATCAGATACTTTCTAAACCAGTTTTGCATCTTTGTTACTGCTTTATCTGTAGTAATTTGAAATGCTGCGGGTGGAATGCTTTTTGATGGAATGCCCGCAGAAAAGTAAAGCCCAACTTTAACCCTTGGGCTGCTCTCGTCATGGCTTTGTACCTTAGGGTTGTATTCTGTGGACTGTAAAACTTCCTTGCACTTCTCTGGCAGATGTGAGAGGAGTTCAGGCTGTGTGTGTCTTTGCCTGACAGTGGACAGAGAGTTTTGAGGGTGTTTGTTTTTGCACGGCCAGTGTGGTGTGAAGGGAGCTGGCAGAGCTGATGGGGTGCAGCATGTGGGACTGTGGTCGTTTTCTCCCTGCTCTGTCTTTGCTAGTGCTTTGGGCTGTTTTCCTTTGGTGGGGATTGCAGCAAGCAGAGGAGCTCACACTGCCCTTACTGAGGTATTTCCAGGCTGAAAATTCAGCATTTTTGCATTACCCAAAGTTCGTGGGATGGGATGCTGGCTTAGGACTATCCCAATCCACAAAAATGAGTCGCACTGTGAGCAACCAGCCTCGGTGAATCTCCTCCCTCCATGTTCACAGATCAGCCCTGGAACATGGCTCAGTGATGGCTTTTTCTAAGCAAGTAGCTCCTGTTCCTATTTTTCTTTTTTTTCCTTTTTCTTCTGTCTTAGTTAAATGTATCAACATCAGTGCTTGGAAACTACACCATGGGCTAATGTTGCTGCCAAGCAAGAGTTAAAGCATGGCCATTCGCCTTTTCTGTTTCCCTACTAACAGCTCCAGACCTCAGTATCTATCAGAATAGATGCTGGAGCCAAAAGCTAACAAAGGTGGAAATGATCTCTGCAGGGCAGGCTGCTGTTTCCTGTGATCTGGTCTCAGGCCAAGCAGATATGGTTCCAGCTGCAGCCCCTGCTTGTGCTGGAGATGTTTGCTAAGAGGTGCCGCTGTACCCAAGGCTGGATCAGCCCAGGGAATTGTCTGTGCAACACAAAAATGAAACAAAACCAGGAAAGAGGAGATGTCCTACCTAGTAGTGTGGGTTTGGATTGAACATGCATAAAAGGCTGTTATGGGTGTGGGTTGTAAGGTTGTAAGGGTTGTACCTGTCCCTTGGGAACCAGTTTTAGCTAACCAGTATGGTGGGGAGATAAAAGTCTGGAGGAACAAGAGTTTGGTGGAGCTACATGCAGGGAAAGGCGGCTACTTCTGATCCTTGAGGTGTGTGATGGGGGAGCACTGGCCCCTGGAATCCCATTGAAGGACAGTGGAAGCTACACCAAGAGCCCAAATCGTTGGGAAATGTGAATGAAAAGGGTGTGTGATTCCATTGGGCACTTTGAGGCTTGTGGAGGAAGCTTACCTAAGTCAATTAGCAATAGTCATGTGCCCTGATATGCAGGAACCTGACCGGCAGCACTGAGGCTTTAAAAGCCAAATCTGATACAGTTTTGAGCACTCCTGGAAATAGGAAGGTGTGCAGCTCTCCTTTGAAAATGCTTCATGCTGGAATATTAACTCAGTTTTTACAGGGCTGCCAACACATGTAGCTCCACCAGTAGAAAAGGAGGAGTGGTTACACTGGTTATAAGGATGGTCTGCAGACATCCATTAAATTTTAAATTAGGCTTATCTTGATTTATTTAAAGTTGATTAAGAAAAGGTTGATGTTGAACCACAGTAAACCACTCTCAAAGAAAGGGTGCAATACAAATTAATCAATTAGGTAATTAGCTGGCTCTAGAATGCCCAGGTTTCATCTTTGCCTGTCCAGTTTTCTGTTAGGTTTCCTTTTGCATTTCTGACTTTCTCTCTATTATTTCCTCTGTGCCCGTGAAGTCATTTTAGATGCCTGTTTCTTACTGGTTTGGTTTTATTCTGTGGATGTTTGCTATAAAAAGCATTTAACCCTCTACCCCTAAAGCTTGTGCTCAGCTCCTTCTCTATGCTCACGCCTTACAGCTCTGTACCACAGAGCTCTCTCTGCTCTAGATGGCTTGGGAAGTACTGGGAAATTCAAGCTCTTAGCATACAGGTTTTTGCACTGTGAGAGGAGAAGCAGAGTGTTCTCAATGTCCAGGGCACCTGTAGGGCAGGTATGAGTCACTGGCATCATTGCATCTGCAAAGGGTTTGGTATTGACAGAAGTTTACTTATGGCTCTTGCCCTAATGCAGTTAAGATCTCCTTGAGTTTGAAAAGTGCTTTGAGATCTTAAGATGGACTGATCTTTCTAGAAAGACAAAACATTGCTATATTCACCTTCTTTTTCAAACCTTTTATTATAATTGCTTTCTGTGAGCTCCAAATTCACAGAAAAAAATGTATAAAGCATTAAAAAGTCATTGCTGTCTGTCTCCTTTCCCCCACAGATTGCTGAAGTTTCTCAATTTTGTACTCATCAGTTTCCATCACTTGGGAGACACATACATCAAGCCAATATGATCCATAAATATTCTTAATCCCACTTTGCTGGCAATTTTCTCTTGCTTTAATCTAATGCAAATAGGATCCCAATTCATATGAGAAGCCACACTTCTGCCTGGCTGCCTTGGAAGCAATGCCCCCATTCCCCCGCTCCCAAATGAACCACACTTATTTCATGTTTACATGATCTCTAGGCTTTGAAACCCTTCAAGGGCACCCGAAAATACACCCTCAGTTTCTACCAGTTTGCAGGCACTGGAGGAAATACTGGAGGCTGTTCAGAACAACAGCCTCAAGGCAGAGATCGGGGTGTACTGGAGACTCATCTGGCAGTGCCAAAAAAAGAAAACTCAGCGTTTTAGGAGGGTTTCTCAAGCGCTCCCCAGCACAGTGGGCGTGGGGTGGTGGGCTGGCAGCGTTGTGACGGTTGAAGCAAGTGGGATCAGCCAGAATTAAGCTGCAGCTCCCCGTTCTGAGCGGGGCTGTTGCCTCACCGCACTATCCAAAGGTGTGTTCTGTGCGTGGCGGAACATGTCACCCTCATTAAGCTTCCCAACGTCACACAGATCTGGAGCTGGTGATTTGCTTCTGGGACCACTGCCATGCCTCGGGGTGCCTGACAGGAGGATTATTTTTGTTCTTTGCAGAAGACACTGTTTTCCAAATGGATCATAAAAAGAAAAATGTGCTCGTAGGTGTTGAAAGAGCAAATGCTTTTGCATTTGACTGCACTGTGCTTTTTCTGGTTTCTCTGCTCCTTGGAAGCAAACAGGGGCTTTCATCAGGATTTTAAATTCTGGGTCCTTGTGGACTGGCTTTGTCCACATAACTTCAGTGAGGACTGTGATTTTGAGGGGAAGGCAATTTAAGCAGTGTATGGTGACTCACAAAACAGACTTTCTGAGGCACCGTCTGCTCCCTCAGCCAAGTTTTGCCTTTTACATTTTCCTGGGTCTTTTTGGTTTTGGTTCGGAAGCATTCATGCTCTCATACACCCCCAGGGGGTTTCTGGAGCTCCATTAGGGCAGCAGCTGCACCTGGTTTGAAGCTCATTAAATCTGTTCTCAGGGAGATGGTAGTGACCCCCTCTGCAGTATTCTGGGACAGCCTGATGTGCCATATCCTGCCCATGCTGCTCTCATTACCTGCCCTTTCTCTACTCTGTGCTACCAGAGACCCTCCTGGACTCATCCATGCCCATCCTGGAGGTTGCTTCTGGTGCATGCTTTTTTTCCATGCCTCTGACTTTTAGCTTGGGTTTCTCCCAAGTCCTTCCCATTAAGTCCCTGGCACCTCCTTATACACTGATTTTGGAGGGTTGTGGCCCTGATTTCCTGCACTGTAATGTTTGGATCCATTTGGAGATCTGTTTGTTAGCATCTCCCCATGGCTGCCCTGCTCTCCTACACCAGCACACTTCTCCTGAGCCACCAAATGTGCTGGTGTGTCATGAAATCCTTCCCCTGACTCACCCGTCTGATCCTTTTAAACTGCCCACCCCAAAAGCACACTGTAGGCTGGGATGAGGAAATCGCCCAGGCATGAACTGTGCTAGTGCCTTCATCCAAGCCTCACTGAAGCTTCTGGAAAGGAAATAGTGGAAAGTGGGACATGAGTCTGTGTCTTGTCTGAATGCTGAGGAAAAGCCCTGAATTTGCTGAACCAAAGAGGCCTGTACTTTCACAGGCTGGAAGGCAGGTTTGGCTGGGAGAGTGTCTGGGGAAAGGCTGAGTCTGATGGTCAGACACTATTCTCTGCTGCTGGTGTTTTGGATATGGTGGTATCTCCTCTTTTGTTCAGTACTTTCAGAAACCTCCTTTTTGTGAGGTCCAAAAACCAAACTTTTATGTGCATTTTTCACACAGTGGAGAAGAAGGAGCTGGTGGGGCTGAGAGTGGGGATGTCCCTCCCATCACAAGCTGGGTCCTCACTGGGTACCATGGAGGCAGAGCTGACGCTCATTGAATGGCCAAAAGGCAATCAGCAGTATCCACAGCCTCTGCCACTAGATATAGAGGGTTATCAAATCTTTCCTGCTGTTAAAATCCCATAGAAATGGAAACAGCAGCTTCAGAGTCTTTTTTCTCTCCATCATTTCATTTACTAACCATCTGAGCTCTGGTTGCAGGCTCTGTCTCTGCAGCAACTTTCCAAGGTGGGTGGATATTGTCTCTTTTCCCTGTGAATTCCTCATGGCACTGTTGATCTCCTGACTTAAATTTTTGGTGCAATTAAGGAAAGCAGTGTCATCAAACTGTCTGTGCAGGAAAGTGATGATCAGTGACAGCCTGAATGTGTCACATCAGCAACTTCCTACGAGGCACTTGCTACCTCCACAGAAGTTATCTGCAGATAGCTTTAGTTACTCTTTCACTTGCCCAAAGGGGAAAGAGTTGCTCAAAAATTAAAGAGGTCATGAGGCCCTCAGAGATTGCATCTTATTTCTGTATGGTCTTAGGAGGTTCTGCTTTCCCAGCCTGTAAAAAGGAGGATGTTCTTACCTGATGGAGGTAGGAAGTGTGTTGAGATGTAGAGTACAAGTGTGGCAGAGAGAAAGGTAAATAGGTCCAGTGCTCTGCAGTGAACCCAAACCACACGGGGCAGAGATTGAGCAGAGCTGCTGCTCTTGGAGAGGGCAGGACACAGTTGAGGTGCTCCTTGCTCCAAAATGAAGTCGGAGGGGAATGCGCCGAGTAGGCAGGCATCAGTAGGAAACAACACAGTGTCTGCACAGAGGCCTGAATGCTGCTGCTGTGCACAGAGCATCACTGACACTCTGCAAGTTCAGTTTCCAGAGCAGGCACTGACACTTGTCTCTTCATCTTGGGGCTTGTCCGGGAGCAACACTCTCCCAAGCTTGGTGTCAGGAGGGTGGCAGTGGTGTGTCAGGTAATAGACATAAGGAGCCTTGCAGAGAAATGTTATTACTGGTGTTTGTGTTTGTGTGTCTGTTTATTTTATTTAGCCTCTGAACAACGTATTTGACCTTTTTTTTTCATTTTAAATACTATTTGATCCCAGCTTCAAAGTGACCCCCTGAGGTAATGGTTCAGATAACTCCTGGCAGACAACTTTTGAGTAAAAGCTGGAGCCCCATAATGAGGCCTCGAAACATAAAGCCACCACTTCATTTTCCCCAAGTACCTGTATGCCTGGAATACATCCTCCTTATACTCCTTTGTTTGAACTCTAGAGAATGGGTGACAGAGTTATTAATTAAAACTGTGGCATGCACTCAGTTTGGAAAGGGAACAAGAAATGCAAAAGCAGTGATTTCCTCCTCCTCCTCCTCTCCCTCCCCTGCAACTTATTCTATTCTTGGATTTCCATGTGATATCTTGTCCTGCAAATAAAAAACCCAACCCACCTCCCCCATCCAGACTTATTTTGAGGAGGTGCTTGGGAACACCTTTTGCTTTGAACTGAATCGTTGCTTTATTTCATAGATATGAAGGCAGCAGCAGGGACCCACCCACCTATTCCCTGGATCAGGGCTATTGGCACCATGCAAATATAACACAAAAGACATGTAGGCAGTAAACCCTTGGTCTGGGGACATGAGGGAAGTGACAGAAACACCTTTTTCTTTGGGTTCACAGCCCTGTTTGAGTCAATGATGGTCACTGATGCTGCCTCCATCTAGGTCAGCCTCCTGGTGTGGAAAGATGTAGAGCAAGTTACAGGTGAAGACTACAGGTAAATCAAGGAATCTGTAAGGTGTCATCTCCTCTAGACAACAGCTCAGGGCCTGTTACCCAGCCTGGCATCCTCCAGTGCTCTGCATCCCACAGAAAACCTTCTTTGTATCATCTGCTTCTCTGTAACGTTCTTGCTGCAGTTCCCCATTGCTGAAGAAAATTGCTCTCCTTTACTGGCCTGGGTGCTGCAAGGAAAGCAAATTGTCTGTAGGGATGTCATTTTAAAAAATTAATGCATTAAAAATGTTTCCTTCCTCTACAATAATGATAATCTTAATTTTTGAGCTTCCTGCAGTGGAACATTTTCTTAATTGAATTCCTAATACATTGAACATCTCTAAAAAGCATGAATGGTAATTTCATCTTGCTGGCTGCATTCTCCTAAGAGACACTCTTTGGGGACTGTTCATGAAACAAAGACCTTTTTTCCTCTCAGGCCGAAGTTTTAACTTCAGCCTTTTCTCACCAGTCAGCATCAGCCCTTGTTCTCAGTGTGGTGGGTCCTTTGATGGAGGTGAGCTCCTGTGTCTGTCCCAGGGTACAGATAGATCTCTGCAAGAGCTACATCGCCACTGGCTGCCTCTCTATAAGGAGCCCTAGGTTATCAGCCCAAGCTTCTCATATTAAAAGGAAAGCCCAAAAAGAGTCTTCTTATTGTCACAAGCTGGGGTCCTGCATTTAAAAAGCAAAAAAGAAAGGAAAATGCATTTTAAAAAGTCACCAGTTGAGAATTTTCAGAGAGTGATCAAACCTCCTCCAGCCAAAAGAGACTGACATGACTCTTAAGTCCACTTCTCTGGCTCAGACCCTAAATAGCTGAGGTCAAATTATTAATAGAGAAGGTGAGTGACAGGTTCCAGATTCTCAAGTCAGGCTGCCTCCTGACATTTTCTGTCTGTAAAAATAAGTAGCCTTTCTCTACTTCTAACAAAAATCTCTTCCCTGGCTCTCCTTGACGGTTTCCTCTCCTGTCTCCACCTCCAGAGATGTCTGAACAGTATAATTTCCTTTTATTTTTAGCCATCTTTCATAATTGAAAGTATCTCTGTGTCAAATACAAACATTCCCATGAACTCCTCAGAAGGCACTTAGAGCAAGCAATTGATGAGAATGAAATATTTAACTGGGTTTTATACCTGTGAACTTGGTGACACCAGTGCATCTCAAAAGCGACTTTCATGACATCAGGATGGATGGGCATGAGGCTTTCATCTCCCCAGCTTTGATGGTGCTTCTCTTTTGGGGTCAGTCCTGGATCCAGCCTGAGGGGGGTGTGAGTCAGTGGCAGGTGAACTTTGGGAAGCAGTGGCTGATCCTGACTCCCGAGCTTCCAGCTCTTCCTACTGAGGACCCAAAGCTGCTGCCTGGGGCAAAGTGGTATTTCTCACTTGTCAGTAGCACATAGGGTGACTGTAACACTCTCCAGAGATCCAGCCACATCCACAGGCAGTTATTCATCTCATCTCATCTCAGCCAAGAACCACTTGGAATTAGATCCAGAGTCCAACCAGCCCCCTTTCTTCTCTTGCAAAGTGGCCAGAGCAGATGCCTCTGGAAAAAGATGACACAGGAACCACTTCAGGAGGTCTCCTTAATAAATGCTGCCCACACACATGAGTTGGCACTCAGGATCTTCCTGAGGCATCATTTTTGCCTTTTTATTTAATAGTCTTTGAAGGATTTTTCATCCCTGGATTAGCTCACCTCTTCTCAGACCTGTTCTGTGCTCCCATTTTGGTGCTCAGGGGGACTAACACTGTTCCTGCTCATCCTCAGCAGCTCAGCTGAATTTTGCCTTGACCTGAAGAGCTGCAGCAAGAACAATTCAAAGAAAGTGGAGGAGCAGAAACAGCCCCTCCATGTCACACAGTGAGGCAGGGGTTGATTCAGTTTAATGTAGCTACTAAAACCGGCCCTGAGGATCCAAGGTTTTGATTGCATACACTCACAAATCAAGCTCTCTCTAATCAAACTCTCTTGTTGTGACTCAGCCCTAGCCCAGAGCCAACTGCTGTGGAGACAGAGGAAACAAACCTCAGCTCTTTCTGCCTTTTCTCCTTTCTTAACCAGGCAATAACATCTCCTTCCTATGTGCCCCCTTCTAGGCTGCCTCCCCTCACCACCCACACACCACTGCCCTGTCCCCTGCCACCTCCCAGGTGGCTCAACTTATCTCATAGCATCCTGGTGGAAAAGGATGCGAGGAACCCTGTTTTGTCCTTAAAATTAAGGAGGTCCCTTAATGGGTACATGGGTACTGGCCTTGGGGGGAGGGGGGGGTCTTCTGTGCTGCCTCTGCCAGCCTCTCATGGTTTTCTGTTGCTAAAGCTGTGTTAGAGAGTTTTCAGCACACTGCATCCGTTTGGGAATCATAACACCCCTGGAATTTATGAATCATAACGAGTCTTTGCCAGGTACAGGGAGGATTATCTATGTGTGATCTAATAACTCACGGACGTTTAATCACCTGTGGCAGGCTCTGAGCACGTTGCTTGACACGTTACAGACTGACCTTTTAAGGTGAAACCACAAAAAGGTGTTTCTCTCACAGGTCTTTCCTTGCCTGGCTTGTTTAGAGCATCTCTGTGAGTAGCAGGACCTCCTGGCCTGGCAGAAGCAGGAGGGAGTGTTGTCCCTCAAGTGTTGTCACACCTCAGAGGAATTTCCCACTGGGATTTCTGCAGCAATTTCAACATCAAGGAAAGGAACTGAGTCTGAACGTTGTGTAAGACTATTGTTGTAAGGTGTCTATAGACACCCAGAAGCCAACATGATCTCCCAAGAAGCCTGGAAAGGTTCTGCCATCCCAGAGGAGATATCACTGGGTCTGACCCATGACTAACCCAGGCCTACAATGTGTGTGCAGGTGAGTTGTGTGGGGCCAGAGCAGCCAAACCCATGCCATTTGTACATCCTTCATTCACTCCTACCCACCAACCCAAGGGAAACACTTTTCCGCTATGAAGAGCTGCCTCTCTCAAGAAAATAGGAATAATGAAGATGCCCCTTGCCTAGCTGTGACGGTCCCTTCTTACTGCCCCCACAGTACCACAGCAGCTGAGGTGGGTGCCGCCAGCGCAACATTGTCAACAGCCTCTTGGGCTAAGCTTAGTTTACCCAACACAGATATATCTGCTGTGTGTGCAGAATTGCATTTAATTGCTGAGATAAATTTAAAATAATTGCCTGGGTAACATTTACCATTCCAGGAGTGTTTGTGGATCAGCAGGGCTTTTCTGGGTAACCCCACGCTCTGCCCAGGCACTGGCAGCAACTTTCCCAGCCAGCCAAAGCACAGCTCCTGCTCTCAAATGCTTTCCCCACGGCCCTTGGAGTAGTTTCAAGTGAGAAGCGAAACGGCGACATTTTAAATGTAGCCTCCCACACAGTGTCTCTCTTCAGCCTCCGTTGCCACTTGCTGCGGGTTCAGAAGTCTCTGGTGGATCAGCCTACCCCCGGAAAATTGTGGGTTTGCCAAAATAGAAGCATTTTTGCAGAAGGCAGTGATTTGGATGAATGTTTTGCCAGCACACATCTCAGGGACTTGCAATTTGTTTCAGCATTTTGTGGTTTGCTTTTTTTTTTTTTAATTTAGTTGTCTTGTAGGCAATACTACCAAAACAAAATATTTTAATGTTTGTAAATAATTTGGGGGGAGGGATCGGGGAAAAACCGTGATTTTCAAATACATTTTGAAATGCCAAGATTCCCTATCCAGCAGTAGTCTCGTTTTGCTGTCAGCTCATGGTATCAGCTCTCATTACATAGAAGTTAATGCCACTGGGAAAGGACCTGAATGTCGTTCCCACTAATATGCTTTACTTTCAGGATGGTGAATTATTTAAAATGCTTTCTATGGCTTCAGTCTGTCCCAAGTCACAATCTCATATTTCGTTAATGTCAGTCTCATAATCGATTATTTCTTTTCTGGTAGCAGCTGGCATCTCCTGTCAAGGACCAAGGTGCAGTTGATACCTTCCTGGGTGGTGATGGAGAACAGGGCAGATGGAGTCGGCTGTGATGCACCAGCTCAGCCAAAGCTGGAGATGTACGTGACCTTCACAGCTCAGGGTGAGTTGGAGGAGAGCAAAGCCAACAGCCGAGCAGAGAATTACACCAGTCAAGTGAAGCAGACACTGGGGTTGGTGAATCCCAGAGAGAAAGCATGGGACAAAAGAGGAAAAGCCCTTTCAAGAAAATGGGAAGCATTTGAATTGAAAATGCCTCTGTGAATGCTGTTTTCTGGCAGCTGGGAAAACTGCTCAGTAGTCATAGCAGGAAAAGAGTGAGGAATAGTGTGTCCAGCAGAAATTCCTGCAGCTCTTGGCTCAGCGGAGCATAGTTGGAGACTGGAGCCTGCTTGGGACACTGGAGCTAACACCTCCACTCTTGGAAGAAGTGGGATCTTGGGTGACCACAAGTGGTGAGCTTGAGATGTCACTGGAATAGCAACTCCTGCAGCAGCAGAGAGCCTGGAACTCCCTGCTTAGCAGTTTCATCATGCTGCTACCTTAGAGGGAAGGTGCCACTTACTAAATCACCCAAACCACTTCCTGCAGCACCTGTTTTTAACTCACATTTGCTATCCAGATAGTGGCTAGGCCCATGTGAAAAGTGCTGGATGTGCAGCACACATTGCTATTGGGGCAGATGCAGGAGGAGTAACACACAGGAGTGACGCCTGTGGCCTTGCCATGGGCAGAACCAGAGCATGGCCCTGTTCCATACTGGAATGCACTTCTCCAGCACTTGGCCAAACCTAATGGATTATCATTGCTCCTGGACCTGGACTGGAAGACAGGCAGACATCTCTTGGGCTGGCTGGAGCCTTCAGTGGAGAGGAGCGCTATGGCCCTCCTACCTGCCTGCTTGCTCCTCAGCTTTCTCTTTCTCAAGGGCTTCAGGAAGCTGCAGATTCTGGGATTTTTCATTCCCCTTTCTCTTGAAAGTGTGGCTAAAAATAAAGGGAGTGTTGAAACCAAGCCCAGCCCAGAAAGCAGAGTGTGTAGGTGTGATGCAAACCAACACCTGGGGCTGTGAAGCGTCCTGGGGGAGCTGGCACCCATCTGGCAGAAACGTTCTCTTTTTCTCCTCACTCTTTCTTTGGCACCCTGTCAAAGAGCACACTAGATGCTGAACCTTAAGTAATCTTGTTTGAAAATGACCTAAACATGTTGTTCTGGTTATAAGGAGAAGAGAACAAGGAGAGGGCAACAGTTTTCATTTGCAAAACTACCTGGGACCCCTGAGCTACTGCTGTGCTCTCTGATTTTATTTCCTGGCTGAAGGTTTCTAGAGGTGGATGGTAGGAAACAGTGATGGCAGATACTGCTTTGAGGTGGTGGACCAGGATATTTCAGAGATTTTGCCCCTGCAAGGTATAAATAGACCAGCACACAACATGCAGTGCACAGGGGTGAGTTCTTGGACAGGGTCTAATGGAAAGGAGCTCCTTCAAGTGTCATAAAACCATGGAACCTCAGTTTAGAACCTGTAAGGAAGGCTGCTGTGTCTCCTTAATTGCAGGTTTTCCATGGCTGCACCACGTGGACCTGTCAACCCCACAGTGCCCCCTTCCAGTACGCATGTGGGCAGGTCTTGGGGGTGTAACAGGGAGATGCAGGTCTTCCCTGAACATGGGGGATTTGCAGGGCCTTTGTAAAGTGAGAAAAATCATAAAATATGTGTGTGACACCACCATAGACCCCCCAGAAGAGCCATGTCTGTACCCTGCCATAGCAAAGGGGATTGGGGCAGGGTGGACATTAATGTGTTAATCCTTACACAGCCTAAGGACTGCAACTGCCATGGATGAAGGGCTGTGGTGGACATGGATTTGGTGTCATCTCTAATGGGATGGAGATTGGCATTTGGTACGAGGAGAATTTGCCCCTCTTGGGTTCAGTAAATTGCTTGGCGATACCGTGACCTTGGAGCAGCTCAGATCCTCCCTTTGCATGGCCAGGACGGGCTGTGTGCAGTCATAGGGATGGGAGAGTTATTATGGGACACAGAAAGGCACGGGGTTTGGTGGGTAAAGGTAGCACAGGCGGGACAGTGCATGTACAGGATGAGTGCTATGAGCTGCATTGGTCTGCAACAGCCTACATAGGGGCACCTCTTGAGTGCAGCATCCCAGCTACTGCAGCAGCCTGAGAGGCAGTAATTCTCTCTTCCCTGCCTTCTCCATCACCTTTGGCAGGACTGGAAGATGGTAGGAAAGAATCCTCCAAGCAAGCCGAGTCAGAGAGCTGTGAAGGTGGAAGGAGGGCTGTGAAATCCAGGTGGGAACCAAATGGGCTGTACTTCCAGGGGCAACTTCTCAGAGAAGGGCTTCCAGGGACAGTCCAGCTAAAGAAAAAGCCATGAGTGCTGCCAAGACCCTGCATTAACCTGCCCTCCCCTCGTCCACCGCCCTTGCTGATGTAAGTGCGTGGCTGGAAGCAGTTTATTCCCCATCAGCCCTTTCCTGCTTATCGGGAGCCAGTGGCAAGAGCAGGAGCTGTTCTCACAGAGGGACCCTGCAAATCCTCGGATGCATGCCCGGACCGAGAGCCGTTTCCCAGGGGGATCGGGGTGGATTGGATAATTAATCACAGCTTGTCTGGGGGAGGATGAGGAAGTCTGAATAAAGGTGTTAACGGCTCTTAAAGGCTTTCCTGGTTAGCAGAGGGTGCTGCCTCGAACAGATTATCTGGAAATATTATTAGCTGAAGTGGGAAAGGTTTTTTTTCTTCTTCTAGGCTCTTTGCAGCAACCCTAAATCTGCTTGAGCTGTGGAGACAGGTTTTATTGTGCAGGGGGAGGTGGGGGAGAGGTGTTGGCTGTCAATGGGTCAGCAATTAATTGGTTTATTCCTTTCTCACGGTTATTTTCTAACCAACATCAGCTAAAGCCCCAGTGCCCACTTTGTCCCAGCTCAGCAAACAAGAACCACAGGGATTTGCACTGGGGGGACCCCAGGCCACGAGATTGGCTTTGCAGGGGCTGCCGGGAGGTCCCTTGTCCTGCCAAGCCTCTTTCGCTGTTATCTCGTCTTAGGAGGAGGATGTGATTAGTGTTTGCTGCCATAGGTTGTCAGCTGAGGGATGAGAACTGAGTGCCAGGAGGAAGAAAGAGATGCCACAGATGGATGGTAAGTGAAAGCAGAGATCTGCCCCTTTTGCTCCAAAGGAAGCTTCCCGTCAAATATCTCTGTGGCCCATTAGTTCAGACAAATGCTCTTGTTCAGCCCTGTGCTACCTTCTCTTCTGGCAGTAGTGACCCTCACTGAGGGTGGGCTCTCTTCCATATGCTGCTGCCATTTGGGAAATAATTTCTGCTTAATCCAGCTTTACTGAAACAACATTCCTGTTTACCTGTGGCTTTGTTACAATTCTAAAGCCTACCTGGAGCCTCAGTCAGAAACAGAGGGTGCTATCAAAGCAGAAGCCTCGTGCCCTGCCAGCTCCAGCTCAGCCCAGTCTCTGCCACAGCTCTGCTGCTGTAAATGAGCTGCAGTGGGTGGTAGGGCAGTGCTCTGCCTGGCAGTGGGGCTTGCTGTGAGCACAGTAATTGCTCTGATGATGCACCTCGAACTGGGAAATCGCCTTTCAGTCCAGAGCAGGGACAGAGAAGGAGCATGTTGTGAAGGATTTTGATAGTTGTAGCTTGGCATCATTTTGGCTCAGACAGAAAAGCATAAATTTTGAGTCCTAGAAAGGTGATGGAGTGGGGACTGTGAAACTACTGGTGCAGGGTAGTCCCCTCTCTCAACCTTCCTGGCCTCCACAAGGCCTGCTGGGCAAGGGGGAGCCCCCTCCATGGATAAATTAATTTGAAATTACATTGTCCACAGGGAACATTCCCTCTTGCAGTGCTGCTACTTCTTTTCCAGCTCTTCCTATATATTTAATAGGAATTAGGCACTCTGAGCAGAGTCCCATGGGCTGCTTTCTTCATGGTTGCACTGATTGCCAACAGCTAAGTCAGCCCCAAAGAAAGCATCACAAAAGCAACAGATTTCCAGGTCTCTCTTTTTCTTTACAGAAGAATCTCTCTTTCACACGTGAAGTACAACGAGCCCAAACCAGATCACCATTCTCCATTGGGATCAACCTGCAGGAATGATGAGAGAAGCAGAATGAGTGCCCAGCCCTCTCCAGAGCTCAACTGCAAAACCCCAGGCTTCACCAAAGCCCTTCAAGCCAGCCCACCTCTCAGCAAAGTCTCTGTCTCTTTCTCTTGACTCAGGGCTGAAAACAATGACAGGTATGGAATATCCATTACAAAGAACTAAATAACTCTCAGTGCAGTACTGCTGGCTCCATAAGCACTTCTCCAGCTGCTGGGAGACTGCAGCAGCCTTCCCTGGAGCAAGCAGACACAGGTGGTGCCGGCATGTGGCTGGAAACAGCCCAACAGTGAGAGGAGGCTGAAATTTCTGATTGTTTGGGCCCTTCTCCTCTGCCATGGGACCTATCACCAAGCCCTGTGGTTTCTAGACAGTCCAACATCTGCCCCAGGTGGGGCAGAGGCTCTGGACTCCGTGACTTGAAGGCAGTGTTGGCAGAGCAGGGAGATAAACTGTTTCCTGAGTTAAGATTGCTTTTTCCTCCCAAATGATTCTTAAGGATTTGCAAAGCTGTTAAGAGCAGAGGCGAATCTGGCTGTCCACACCCAACAGCACAAGACTTTTCTCCAAAGGCTCCTGGAGAGCATGGAGCAGGCAGGAACCAGGAGAGGGACAGGCTTTTTGATGCTGGATTCTTGTTACTGTGTTAAGTAAACCAGAAGGCAAAGGGTCAGTGTTTCTGGTCTGCAATGCAAGCTCTGAACTAAGCCAAGCTCTTGCATGTTCAAATGTTCTTTACCTTCCTGTAGGATGTTTCTGGTATCACATTTCTCATGGAAATCAGACATGTGGTCAGGAGGGTGGCACACTGAACCTGATAGTATGTAGTAAGGCACATTGATGCTCCAGGAGGAGTAACTGGACAAGGGGCTTGTCACAGGCATCTGTAGCCATATTCCCCATGTGCCCTTCCCTTCAGCCTTTAACTCTGCAAAGCAAGTTGGATTGTAGCCACCGGGACTGAATGAGTGGAGCTGGTAGTCTTGTATTACCCCCTGCACTGACAGATATGCATAATGTACATGATGGAGAAGAGACCAGGCACTTGTTCTTGCCTTGAAAATCCTCCTGTTGCCAGGGAAGGACCAAGGCTCACACCCCAGCTTATGTGTCATCAGTAACTACTCCTGCTGTTAAAATTGCGTTGTCTCTCTTAATCATAAAAGGCTTATTTTCCCATACTGGAAAATGAATTCAGCACTGTTGGCAAAGCTGGGGGCTGGGAAGTTTTAATTACTGCTTGTAGAGTGCACTGGAGTGAATGGTGCTAGAGGCCTGGGAAGGGTTATGTCATACATTTGCAGTTACTTTTATTCTATACGTGACCTCTGTGGTCTTGTCAGCAGCTTCTTCCTGATTGCGATTCAGTGTGGCCTCCTAACACAAGCGGTACAAATCCCCCACTTGTGTCATAGTTACTGCTGCTGAGCATCACTGCAGAGTAAACGGGGGCCTAGAAAGTCCAATGTCCACTTACAGCCAAAATAAACTCAACCAGAGTGTGCCTGTAAGTACCCACCTCCTACGCAGGGAAGAAGAGCCCTAAAGCTCTTCTCTCACAAGGCTTTTCCCATTAAAACATCTCTTCCTCAGGCAATTCAGCCACATCCTGCATTAATCTTCCTGCCCCCCACCCTTGCTCAGAGCAACACCTCCTTAATTATAATCCATTAAATTCCTCTCTCCTCTACCTGGAAAAAATGGGATTTGGGGACAAGGAACAAACACGAAGTCATAAGTCTATTTTCATGGGAAAGGAAATCAATCCAGCGCCCTGCTGGGAGCCCTGCTTTGCCTAAACCCTGGCAAAATGCAGTAAGAAGTTAAGGCTCTTAACAGGCGAGCACTACAAGAGCTCTATTAAGCACAGCTCAGGTCTTTGTGGTCAAGTGTTCCTGCTGCACCTGGTGCTCCACGTTCGGCACAACGAGGCGATTATGGTCACACCACACTGGCATCGCACCCTGCCAGTACCCTCTGCTCAGGGACAGGCTGCTCAGCAGCCCCTCACAGGCCCAACCCAGTGCTTTGAAAAATGATTTTGCAGAGGGATATGAGTGTTTTGGTATTGGCAAAGTCCTGGAAAAAGGACACATTAGCTACCAATTAATGTGTGTGCCCACGTGTACAGCTGCAGGCATATGATGATGTCTAGGCTTGTGATATCATCCACATGAAAATCAGTAAGAGAATATGATCACTTTGACCTAAAATTCTTTAGGATTTTTTACCGCCACACTTGTGTTTTGGTGGCACACTTGGTTTGCTGACAGATACTTCTGAAATATTCCACTGGTTACTGCAAGGGGCAAAACTGGAGTTACTTAAAACTTGCCAAAGCTTCCCAAATGCGACATCTTCTCCAAAAGACATGCTTTCCTTCTCTAGCCATCTGTCACTTGCTGGTTCCTCCTGAATGGTGGCTCCTGGGATGGTGGGCAGCCCCTTGCTGCCTGTGCCAGGCATAGTGGGCAGGGCAGACAGCCCAGTTGAGGCCCCCAGGGTGAGGGCAAAGCCCAAGAGTGGCAGCACTGCTTCTGATGTTTTCCTCACAATTTGGGACAGACAGAAGGCAGGAAGAAGTTAGGGGAGCCTGTGTGCCCCTGAAGCTGCTGCTCAGGAGAGTTTAATTTACTGCCAGATACCTTATGGCTTCTACCAGGTGGCTGCTGTGGCTTTCCCAGGGCAGTTGGCTGTGGGTCTCATGGATTACCAGGCCCTGTCTTTGAAATCAGGCAAGGAATACATCCACCAGTCCTTCCAGCTGTACCCGAGTGTGATGGAGCCAGCCCTGCCCCACACCAGGGAAGGACAGAAAAGCATGAGGGTAACAATCACACTCACAGCATCTTCCCTCCAGTGCTTCCCCACTGCTGAGCAGATGTCAGAGGAACATATTTTGGAAAGTGTTTGTTCAGTTTGGAGTAACTCCTGTTCTCTCTCAGGATATTCTTCTCTGCAGCCTGCCTGGCATAAAGTGGGGAGGGATTCAGCGTGAAGCCACAAAAGCAGCCTTGAGGAAGAAACACAGATGGCCTCCTGTCCCCCTACCCAATGATCCAAAGGGGAGAGGCTGTCCATGGAGGTCCCGTTTGGGTCAGCATCCCTGGGTGCTCAGCAGTCTCTTGGAGTGTGGTTCTGTTTGGGTTGGCTGCCACTGATCCCAGCCTGTTTTCAGCTCACAGATGGTTTTAACCTTTTGGGGAGGGGTCAGCGTGGCCAAAAGCTGCTGAGGACACTGCCACCATTCAATCATGTCCCTGCTCAGGGCATGGACTGTAAGCACAGTAGAGAAACCCGGCCACATCCCAGCCCAGCTTGGCTGCCTGCCTTGAGGTCCCCATCATCCAGAATCTGGAGCTCACCTCTTTTTCCATTAACTCTAAGCAGCAGTGGTGAATGTTTCAGTGATGTTTCCCAAAAATAAAAATGTCAACAGAAAGAGCCATTTAATAACATGAGTCTGTGCATCTTTAGGCTCTGAGTGATCAACAAGCTGGGAGGAGAAATGCTGAAATAGCCTAGGAGTGTGAAGGTAAAGGTCCCTTACAGCCCATGGACCTGTTCTCACCAGCATCACCTGGGGCACAAGGGCTGTTTGAGGACTGTTTTCCCTTCCTCCGCAGGTGAATAGCCAGTTCTCTCCAAAAACCATCCATCTGTCTGATACTCTGCTTGATAGAAAAGCCTGAATCTGGAAATAAGAGATACAACTTGTATGACCCTGCTGAGATTCCTGTAGTGTGGCAGTGTAGGCACTGTCACTGTTCTGTCAGTCATGTGGGGTGTTAATTTTCTGTTACAGCTTTCATTGGGAAAGGATATAGCCATCCTGTGTTAGACAAGGCTTTGCTAAGCAGGAATGCATAAACTCAGTCCGGTTCATAATAGCCTTAAATATCAGGAGCGGCTTTTGATTCAAAACTCAGGAGCTGTCTTGACAGCAGCACAGGAGAGAAACCAGAGAGCAAATACTTTTTACAGCCTTTTGGGGAATGAGTGGATGAGCTGGAGTGTAAAGGTAACAAAATTAGCTCCCTCTGGCAGTTCAGGAAGTGTTAAACCCCTGCAATTCAGATCTTTAGGGAATGACTCTACTTGGCATCCTTGCCTGGCTTCCTCAGACCCTCGCCTGTGCCCATCAAAATCTTTGGCTGGATCCTTTATAGGAGCTGGGGACAGGAGCTTCTCCCCAGCAGCTGAATATAGGTGGTGAATTCTCAACTAATGAAGGCATTTATATGAGCTGCATTAACCCATCTTCTGTGCCCCATCTAAGTTAGCAGGTCTGATGGATGTGTGTGCTGCATGCTTACAGAGCCCAGCTCAGCACTGGAACAGGGCATCTGAGGACACCAGGAGGACAGTGAAAGCCTTGTCATGCAGCCTAAAGTCTCACAGCAAGTGTCTATTAATAAGCCGTGCCCACGCTTCCTCCAGGTATTTACAGTGCCCTTTCTCCCTGTTAGCTTTGAAAACCACAGCTCTGTTCCACAGAGCAAGTCCTTTTCTTTTAGTGATGCATTTGGTGCCACAAGTGCGTTTGACTGGGGCTGTGTGCTGGTAAAAACCTACCTCATTTGGGGAAGTGAGCAGGATTTCCCTTTAAAAATGATCTCTGTCTCCGGATGAACAGTTCCAGCCTGTCCTCTGGGAACCTCTGCTGTGGAGTCAGCAGCTGGCTAGCTTTAATGCTGGCTGAAGAGGGGAACCACCAAGCCCACAAAATAGAGTGGTGACAGCACCAGTCCAGCCAGCAAGGTCACCTCCCCCTGGGCAGGTTATCCCAGGGAAACAGGGACAGGTGGGGATTCCCAGGTGCTCAGAACAGGACCTTTGGGGGCTTGCTAGTGTGTGGGAACCCCCAAAAACCCTGGAGGGTGGCTGGTTTCTTATTCTTGCCCATGGCAGAGCTCCTTGTGCCACACTGATTCTTAGGCAAATAAGCCGAAACTGGAATTGCTGCAAAATGGGGCTAGCTGACAACTGGCATAAGCCTGGCCTGTGAGTCAGGTTGGGCTGGAAAGGTAAGGAAAGAAGCATTTTCAGCCCATGGAAACAATGGGGAAATGAAATTGAAATTGAAATTGGGACTTCTAAGTACCTCTATCTTTCCCCAAGGAGAGCTCTGGAGTGTAGAGGGCAGTTCCCAAAATCTAGCATCTGTTGTAACTCAGTTGTACCCTCTGAGAAATGTCTTTTTGCTGTTAAATGTGCAGTTGCTGGAGTGATTTCTCTCTCTTCAGCTGGAGCCAGAGACAAAGGACAGAATCATTGGTAATGAGCTATTTATGGAGAAATTGATCATGATTTGCATCACTAATACAAGGCAAGATGGTGCCATGGCATTCTTACCATGGTTAAGAACAGCACTCAGAGAAGGTTGAGAGCCTTGAGGTCCTGTGAGTGTTAGGAGCATGTTTCAGCATTGCCAGGTTGCAAGAGAAGAACCCAATTGGCCTCACTGGAAAAACAGCCCTGCGAAAACCACAGGAACCTGTTGTTCTGGTGAGGCACTTGGATTTTGTCAGGATTTTTTGAATACTCCTTCACAATTAAAATTCCCAGTGAGCTGCCTTGCAGTTTGCATGGCTGATTGGGATTGGGATGGTGCAGGTAAGCTGGCAAGTGGAATTGCCCCAGAGCATCGAACTGTATTCAATTAGCCCCCCTTGCCTGCAGGAACATGGTGCTGGCAGCTCATCACCCCTCCTGGTGAATTAGATATCGCATGGGGGCTTAGTCACACTGGAGAAGTACAAGGCTCACAACTTGCTGAGACAAATTTCTCCCAGCTTTAATTAGCCATGAGATGCTGAAGTGCCTGAAGCTCTCTCCCTGCCCATGTTTACACTCCGTGAATCAATACAGTTTGGACTGAGGTCTCCAAATATTTGCAGTTAGCAAATATGGCTGTGTTTTGCCTTTCCAGCTCTCTGCAATTAGCTGGAAAACACTGGTTTGTGTCCCCAGTCTTTTCAAAAACAAAAGGGTGGATGTTCAGGTCCCAGGACTTCAGTAATGGAACCAGTGCTGCTCATCTGCATCTCTGCTGTGTGCTGGCTCAGGGTCACCCCTGAAAAGAAATGAGAGGAGAGGCTTTTGGCACCCTGAGGACTGAGCAGTGCCATGTAGCAGGAGCTACTAAAACAAGTAAAGGATCCCTTAACATTTGAGACTTGATCCTGCCATTGCTGTGTGTATTTTTCCATTTGAGGACATTCTCTCCTTTCCCATCGTATTTCTCTTATTGACATGACGACAGCCAGGTAACTGAGGTGCTATTCTGATGGTGGCAATAAAGTTCCCATCCAGCCAGCGCACACTTGCAAGTGCTGGACTTTTCCCCTCTTATCTGACAGCAGATGCACAGAAAACCTTAAAAACAATTTGCATTTTCACAGTGGCCATGCTATACAGCTTTGAGGATGCAGTGGTGCAAAAGCTGCAGTGATGCAAAGAGCACTACTGGCAGTTGTTAAAATAATTGTGTTTAATTTGCAGGAACAAAGCATATGAAATCCAAGTGATGTAAACTCTGCTAAGGGTAAGTGTTTTCTATAAAAACAATTTTTTCTATAAACACAATTTTCTATAAAAATGCACAAGGTTAATTTAAAGGTTGGAGGTCTGCTGACCCTCCAGATTGTTGTACAACCACTGTTATGTGTAAAAATGGATGTGAGAGGCAGCCCAGGTGGGTTTACATGTCCGTGCTGGCAGCAGAGAGCTGCAGTTGCTCGGTGGGGACGGATGGGTTTGAACACGCCAGGCACAAAGGCACGCGCTTGAAAATCTCCAGCTCATAAGGACTCATCCCTGTTCCAGGGGCTCTGTCTGAACCTGATTGTAGTGAGCTGTGCCAGATAAGGCTGTGACACTTACTCTCATGTTGGCTGCTAGTGACTGTGGCACTGACTGCCAGCAGTGGCTGTGACAGTGGCCACAGAGCCCTGGTCAGTGGCAGCTCTGCTTTGGCCCCAGCGAAGCAGCCCCAGCATGGCGAGGGGACAGCTTGGCTCTGCAGCAGGGGAGGAGAATATCCTATTTGGCTCAGATAAATGATGCTGTTCTCCTCAAGCTAAAATGGAGCTTGAGCTGGTACTTTATTTCTCCCACCCATGCTCAGAAAATGAGAGCTGGGATGTTCTCCTTTGCCAAGCCTCTGCACAGGTCAGTTTTAGCAAAAAGTAAGCCCAGAGACATCTGTGTTGAGGCTATGGTGCTTGTTAATGGTTCAGCATGTTTATTAAAGCCAACACAAGCAAGTGACAGGGGGAGCAATCCCACTGCACAGCCTCGTGGATTTCCGCCTGGGTTATAGCAGTGTGAAGGAAAAGGGGCAGGAACAAGAGGAGGAGACAAGGAAGTGGCCCTGGTGTCAGGAAAGCAGAGGCCTGACCTTGCTAATGTGGTTCTTCATGGTGATTTGCTCATTTGGACCCTCCATCCAGCACTAGGTCCAGCATCTTTGTGGGAGGTGCTGCCCAGCCTATCTTGCCCAGCCAGGTGCTGCTGTGATTGTGGAGCTTTGCCATTCACATTGTGTTGCACCTTGGGAAAGCATTTGCTGTGTGTGTTGTTGGTTGTGATACTTGGGAATTGAGAGGGTTTTCTCTTCTGCAATTACCAGAGTGGCTGAAAGGCACAAGTTCTGTAGTACGTGGGGTTTTATCTTCCATCTGTCTCTGGCCTGGAAGAAGCCAAAAAGGGAGTAGAGGATTACATTTACCCCTTCTCCCAGCATGGGTTAGGAGAAGCAAAACGATAAATCAAGGGACATTTCAGCACTTACCTCTTGTTTTTACAGAAATCACTATACATTACAAGTGCCTTTGCATATTTTATAGCACTTTAAAAAGCCACTGTAGCTAATCTGAAAGTTGGCTTGTTCAGAGACACACAAAACATGTGCAGCCATAAAAATCCCTCATTTGATGTCAAGCTTTTGCATTTTCAAGTGTCTGAAAGGCAATCACTATTATGCATCCAAAGAGTTTGCCTTGACTCACCCCAGCTCCTCATGGTTGGTGAGAACAAAAAGATCAGCACAGCTTCTTGAAAAGTTGTGTTGAGTTGTTGCTACATAGGACAGATATTTTGGTAACAAAGGCCGCTTCCATCCAAGGGCTCACCTTTCAAAGAGGGGCAGTGTGGTTTTGTGCAGTGGGGAAGGGAAAGGTAGTCTGGCTGAAAAGGTCAGAAATAATCCAGGTGATGCCAAAAGGTCAGAGGACTAATGATCTTCAGGCAGCTGGCATCCCTCTCACATGGAAAGGTGCCTCATGGGGGTTTGGGATTGCAAAGTGCAATTCTGTCTCTGGGAGATGGTGTCAGGTTGGATATTCGTAAGTTTTCTCTCCTCTGGCTCTTACTACTACAAAATCTGTGGGAATTTGTTATTTTTGGAAAAGCTGCTTCTCTCTGCCTAGATGGATCAATATGTTTAGCAGTTATTGGAGGTACCTATAAGATGTGCATGCACAAGATACTCAGGGTAATCATATAAACCCTCATCCCACAGAAAACGAGACAGAAAACTGGCCTCTCCAAGTGCCTGGCTCAACTTTCACTTTAAGGACTGTTCCCAGGTCCCCTTTTTATTGTTACTTGGGCATTTGCTGTGTTTGATTGCTGGAGGGAAGTGGGGGGAAGACAAATGTTGGGGTTAACAGTAAGGGATGCTGGTTGTGTCCAAATGTCTTGTTCTGCCCTGATCAGGTGATGACCTTTGTCCCTCTTCTGTGGCAAAGAACAGCTTGGCTAGGCCTAATCATGTTACCTACTTCAAAAAGGCTTCTATCCATGGAAGGAAAGCCATCTTCAAATGGGGAAGGGGGTCGAGCATGCTGAGTGTGTGGGTCCAGGCAGGGGGACAGCTGAGGGCTGGCCCACGTGGCAGTGGCAGCCTGTTCAGCTGGAGCAGAGGACAGCAGTGAGCTGGCACTAGCAGTTGGTGTATTTCCTGCCTGTAACCTACTTAAACGGAAAGCTGAAATCTGTTGCAGGAACAAGCAGCCAGGAGCATTGGATGCTGCTGGAAGGAGGAGTATGATTCAGCCACCTGAAGGCATCTCCCTGTAGGAGAATTACCTTCCCTATAAAGCAGCAGGCATTGCTCTTAAGTGTTATCAAGCTTAAATCGGTTCCCTAGGTGACATCCCGGTAAGTGGATTTCCCAATTAAGCACATCCCGATTAAGTGGGATGTACGGTAATTACAGAGCGCTCAGCACTGGGAGCAAATCAGATCCGTTTGCAGCAGAAGGGCCAGATTGAAGCTCTTCCCCAGTCTGGAGTGGGCTGTACCCAGGCATTTCTGTAAGCATGGATGTGGGCAGGCAGGAGATGGGATTCTGCAGCCACCCCCGCCATGCCAGTCAGCATGTTCTCTGCAGGAGGAAGATGCTGGAGGAAGCCCTGATTCCACATCTTTAAACACTCTGACAATGGGAGCATCCTCCTTTGGAGGTTGCATTCATGTCTCCTATTAGTCCACAATCTGCTGGATGAAGCCTTTGCTCCTGCTAGAGAAAATACTTGTTAGCAGAGATGGCTGCCCCTGCCCGGCAGACAGTAAAGCCCTTCAGAGCCAAATTCCCTTTGCACAATCCAGGAGAGGTGGGTTTTCTGTCAGAGCTCCCTGCCCATCCCTCTGACTTCCTCTTTAAAGGTGTCCCACTCCCAGCATGAGGTCTCGTGGTCCTGGAGTCAGGCCACATAAGCCCACTCTTAAAGATTTGTGGGTCCTAGCTATGGTGGGGACATCATGCAGGAGAGAAAGAAGATGCCCCTATGTTTGTTGTCTGTTAGTGAAAGGAAGAACAACAGAGCATTTACTGCCTTGGACAGGTCAGAGCATTTCTATCTGGATAGGGATATGAAATCTGACTGGAGACCTCCTGGCCATTAAATGGTCAAGGCAACACTTAAACACTGGAGATGGGACATCAGGTGTAGATGGGGTGCAATGGGAGGTAAAATCTGTGTCAGGAGGGATGTGAGGAGCACAACTACTTTAGAACTGGAGCAGAACTCTAGATCTGAGTATAGACCCTCACACCAGGTCAGACTCCAATGCAGACTCTGTTTTAGCACTCACCAGGTTTACCCAGCTGCCCCAGGATCCCTAGTTCCTACCTGGCCAGGAGGTGATGCAGGTGATCAGCACACTTTCCCTAGGGGCTCCCAGTCCCCTGGGTCATGCACGTCTTTGGTGTACGTGGTGCTTGCAGGGGTCCTGTGCCTACAGGCAAGATGGTCCAAAAGCTCTCACACTGACCACCCCATGCTCTCTACTGGGGCTACAGGGTGGGGGCAGGAGCCTGTCCACTTCCCAAGGATGAGGCCTTACATTTTTGGGTGACAGACACCTTACATTTTAGGGTGACCTGTTACATGATTTTTAGCTGCAGACAGAATATTACAGTAGGATAGCAGGGGAAACGGATGAGCTGCTCCTACCTTTGAGGAGGTTATCCGTGTGGACATGAATTGGCTCTGTCCCATGTGGACGTGGATGGACTTGCACCCCTGCTCGCTGGGCTGACCCCACACCACTGCAGCACCTCAAACCCTTTGGTTATGCCTCTTCCCCTCCCACTGTGCCTGTCTCTCTCCTCCCCAGCAGCCTCCCTGCTCCCACCAGCCAGGCTGCAGCGTCCCCACGATGCCCACATCCAATCATCCGAGATGTGCAGTTCTCTGTGAGTGCAGTATCTGCGCTGCTGTTCCACCCCCAGGCCTTTGCATTGCTGCTTCTTCCATACTGCTGGTTTTGCAGTGCCACCCACTGGCAGAGGCTCTCCAGAAATCCTCCTCTGCAGCTTTTCTCTGCCACAGGTGATGCTCCAAACATGAAATATTAGAAGGAGAGCTCTAGTGGGTGTAATTCATAGGGTATGTCCCGTGGGTGCTGGTCCTGGACATCTGGAAGCCTTCTGGTATCCTTTCCTCTGTATGCTGAGCCCAAGCGGCAAGGTCACTGTGTGGGCAGAGTCCCAGGACTCAGCTCAGGCTGTGTTTATGTTTAAGGCAACTCATCCTGTCTCACCCCAAAGGGCCATCCAGCCCCAAGTCCTGCCTGGAGCATGGTGGGGCAGGTGGCAGCAAAAAGAGGTTCCCCTCCCTGCTTGTTGGGTCTGCCAGATTGGTTTATGGAGATTCTGCATTCCTGTTTTCCTGTACAGGATAAAACACAAACCCCTGGCTTATACCAATACCCTGCTGTGCAGGAGGGAGCATGCATTCCAGTTGGGAGTGTGCTCCCAGGGATGTAGGCCTGGGGACTTGTGGGAGAGGATGCTTTGGAACCACTTTATTTAACAATTGCCAGGTCTCCCCGAATTTTCCTTGTCTGTATCTGACCCCATTTACAGTCTTTTCTATACCCCCAGTCAAGAAACAGGAGGAGAGGCAGCAAAGAGACAAAGCAATGCAGTTCTTGGGGTTTGAGCATGGTGACACTCCATGCAGGGGCTGCTGCCAGCCTGGCAGTTCAAGGGCAGCCAGAGTCAGCCACTGCCCAGATGTGATTGCCATGTCTTTGCAGCAGCAGTGCGCATGGCTTGTCAGGAACTTCCTCCCCAGCCTCCTAACAGGCAGGGAGTGCTCATTTAAAATAAAGCCTGACAAATGCCATCTTGGGGGCGTCAAGTCCTGGAGCAGTGTCTTCCAAAAAGTATGAAAAGGCCCTGGAGGGGAGCCTGGCACAGCCTCCCAGATGACAGTAATTAAAGGCTTTTGCACTCAGGCACTGGGAGCTGCTCCTCTTGCAAATTGGCCTTGATTGAAGAGGAAGAGAATGATTAGGCTGAAGGGGAGTGATGGGGGAGGCAGACGAAGAAAACACAGAGGTAAGTCTCAATTTGTCTTCTGATTTTTTTTTTCCCTCTTCCTCTCTCCCAAACAGTGTCTGTGTGGGTGGAGGGAGCAGTGCTCCAGCTCCACACAGCCTGGGCTGGCTCTGCCTGAGCGTTCTGGGGATGTTAAGCTGAAAAGAAGCAGCTCTGCTCTGGTCCTGCCCACGCAGCCCCAGAACATCACCCAGTGCTTCCTGCAGCTGGCCGTGTTCTGGAAAGCTCTCCCAGCTGGATGGCACCAGGGTCAGGCACCCATCCTTTTGCAGAGCTGGCAAAGCAGGTAACCTCTGACTTGAGTTATATTATATCCCTAGCTCCCAGTAAGGGCTATACCACCATACTCTCTGTAAAGCCCAGGTGTTACAGATCTTTCCTCTATTTTAATTATAAAGATTATGTTGATAGCTTGTTTAATCCAGGTTCTGCCATGATATGTATTTTAGACCCTTGGTTTCTATTAAGTTACCTGAATATATTTAGGTTCAGTGCTAAGCCCTGCATCAGCGTGAGCAGCTCCTGAAGGGTAGATGATGGCATTACAGAAATACACTCTGTTCCCTTCCTAAAGCTGGGTCCTTTCTCGGACCCACAATCACCAAAGATGCCCCAGCTTTGGCTGGGGTCCTCCATGGAGCAGTTTCTGTTGAAACTTGGGGAAATTACTGTGCTGTGAGCATGGATGCTCCAAACCCAACCAGCTGCTTCTCAATGCAAGTCCAAGGAACTGGTCCAGAATTTAACCAAGAACCTTTGGCCTCCAAGTTCAGGCCATTAACAATCAGGTAAAGCAACTTAGCTCAGGCTATGACACAACAGAACATCTCTTGTCCAGCTGTGAAGGGGGAGGTAAACAAAGGATGGATTGAATGCAACTGTAAAAACTCTGGCAGTAAGTTTTTGAGCAGTCAGCCTTGCTCAAGGAAGCTGCTGGCCGAGTCTGCAAATGGATCCTTGTGTCTGGGTCCAGTCCTGTACCTGCCGAGGCCAGTGGCTAGACTCCTTGTGAGAAGATTGGGAAGCAGCCCACAGCTCTGCATTTGGTGCTTGGTTAATATTTGGATGAGCTGAGTCTAGTGCAGCAATTGTGTTTGTTATAGGGCAACAACTCTGCAGGGTTACCATGAAATTTAACACAGCTTATGTAAAATGCAGGCTGATGCATAGGCAGGGCAGCAAACCTTTGGCAGGAGAACACCCTGTTGTTGTTGGGGTGTAACCTGGAATCACAAATGTGATCTGATTGAAGAAGGGACAGGCAAAGGCATTTTAATTGCTGGCTCAGGAGAGGTGTGATCCCTGACTGTCCCTGCATGCTCTGCCACAGCCCATTCCCAGTGCCTGCAGCAGCATTCAGCCACCCTCAATCCTCCCTGGTCTTTTAGAGGGGAAGCTGCTTGCTGGGAGGAGCAGGGTAAGTGAAAGAGGCAAAACCAAATAACCTGCTCCAGCTCCTGTGGCAACTGAGACAATTCTTGTGTGAGCAGGGCTTGCAGCCAGTTCATTCAGCACAAAAGTGTCTGTGTACCCAGACCCCCGCACACACCAGGCTTTGTGCTCTTGAGGTCCACTCCAAAAACTACTCAAAGCCCACAGATGACCCTGAGCTTTGCATCCGGCTTCAAATACTCCACTAAACACTTGCAAAATGGCTTGTGTGGCCACACTTGGAAATGTTGCAGCTGTGAGCAGCTGTCAACTGCTGGAGGAGCAGCTACATGATGTTGGGGGATGTCAACACACCAGTTCTATGCAGCCAGGTAGGATCACACTGGCACTGAGGGGGGATCAGTGGCACCACATTCGAGTGCCAGATGCTCCTCTGAGCAGGATGTGCTGCTCGTGGTGGTCACACCAGGTTGCTGCAGAATCACATTCCAGACTGGTTTTCCTTCAGGAGGTGGAAGAGAGCACACTTTCTCCTCCAAACTAGAAGTAAAGATGGATTCTCTTTCCTCCCCAGAGCACCCAGGTTTGGTTCCTACCCTGCTTTGCATTACCAAGGGAGCAACAGTATCTTGAAGCTCCCTTCCATCATCTCCATTTAAATCATCCTAGGTCCTGGGTTCAGTCAGGCTCACGAGTGGGTTCAGCTGACTGGGCCCCAAAATAGCCCAGTAAAACCTCCAGAAAATAATTTTTTCATTTCCACGTGCTCCGCCACAGCTGCCTTCAAGTCCTGTGCTGTGCTTGGCTGCTAAGAGGTTCCCTGGGGCTCACAGGCTTGGGTTGCAGAGGGTGGAAAGAGGGGTCTTTAACCTCCCCGGTGCCAAAAGACACCTCTGTGGTCCTGCTGCTCCTCTCTGCTGGTTATGTACTGGTGTGACTCGACAGTAGATGACAGAGGTTAGGATAAGGCCTGGGAGGGCTGGGATGCTGTTGCCATGGAAATCACCCGGTGTCTGGAATAGCAAGAACAAGAGCAACTCAAAAAGTAATGATCTGTCACATTGATTAAGGAGGAGTTGGAGGGATTTTGTTTGGGGAAAACCTCGTGCTTCAAGTAATATGAATCCATATGCCACATCTCCCTGTTTGCCTTTCCCTGAAGGGCTCTGTCAATAGGAAATAATCTGATTTGTTTTGACCGGGGGTTTCTCCAGGGAGCACCGACACGGTGCCTGCCCATCAGCTGCACTGCACAGCTCTGCCATCCTGGGATGAAAGGCACCAAGTCAATGCAATATTCATTCACTTCCCCTTCCCTCCTTCATTCATTTCTTCTTCCATTCATCTGCTTCATTCACATTTCTCCAGCACATTAATGAGCAGTGCTTAGCCCCTGCAGCCTGCAGAGCCTTCCCCCGGTGCTCTGTGCTGCAGATGGCTGGCTGCAGGCTTAGTGATGCTGCAGGGCACAGCTCGGGGTGGCTGGAGCGGGGCTGTGTTGTGCCCAGCTGGCACTTGGATCTCTAAACCCCCCACAATACCTCCTGGGTTTTGCTGTTCCATCTCTCAAATCTTGGTGATTTCTCTGTTGAGATTTCCATCTCACCCAGCTTCTGTCCTCTCCATGGGAGCCATTGTGCCACCGACACCCGAGCCTATGGCAGCCCTCCTGGGGGCAGGGGGTGGCTTGGGTGGCAGGTGGCATGGCTGGGGAAGCAGGAGGGAGCTGAGCATGGAATGGGCATCGCTGGAGTGCTGGTGCCAAGCACTTGGTGCTGAGCCAGAGGCACGAGCACAAACATCCTCGGGGCTGAGTCACTGCCCACCTGCTCCCACCACGCCACTGCCTTTGTGGCACTTGAGGAGCACGGGGTGACTTCTTTTTTTTCTCTGCCTCATGTCGTGCTCTCAGAGACAATTCATCAGAGACAGGAGGGTGATAGCCCCTGTGTGAGCTCCGGGCTTGGGCCAGGGCAGTGGAACTGTGGGCCAGCAAATACAGGGCAAGCAGCCAGACCCCTGGTGTGAGCAGCTTGGGCAACAGCCATGTGCAGGAGCAGAAGCAGGAACAGGAGGTACCTGCACCTGGCACAGGCAAGCCCCTGGTTTTAGGGATTTTCCTCAGATAAGCATGGCTCAACCCTCCCATTGCCCAGTTTTGGGCACTCACAGGGGGTAGATGGGGGGAACAAGCACATCTGTACCTCAATGCCCTTTTTTAACCACCCCAGAACAGGTTTGCATTTTTCCCCCACTGATACGCAAACATTTCTCCTGAAGAAAAGAAAATGCCTGGATACCAGCTGGGTAGAAATCCAAGAAAGATTAAAAGAAGAAAACCAATTTTCCTATTCATGATCTCAGTAGTGAAGAACAACCCCTTCCTCCCCCAGCCCAAACCCTCTTGCTGTGAGTGCGGGTGAGCTGTACTCCATCGCTCTCCAAACAGCCAAATGCATTTCTGAAATGAAGGAAGCAAACAGAAAACATCCGCTCTCTGTATAATAGAGAAAGCTTTCTCTTTTGTTCCCTGCTTTTTATCAACTATCTGCTGCCATTATTGTTACTCACTGGGTTATTACCTCCGAGTGGCTACTTCCACCAGCACAAGCTGGTTTATTGTCTGCTCAGAGCAATTATGGATTGGGATAATTCGTGCCATGCTGTTTCATTGTGGAAGGATCTGCTGTGTTCCGTGGCCAAGGTAACTTGAGGTGATTTGTGCTGCTGAGTTACCCATCAAGTTAATTAGGAGTGGGTGGCTGGTGCCTCACTGTATGCTGGGACAGAAGGCGCAGCAGAGGCTGAACCCAGGCATCTTTTCAGTATTCAAAGGAAAGTTTGTTTAGTAGAGCAGACACCAGGTTAGGTTTTTTCCTTGGACTAATTAATCTTTATTTATTGGTTGACAAAACGTTGGCCAGTGCATCCTCCCTCCAAGGATGTGGGACCCTGTTGCTCTGTGTGTGTAGAGCACAAGAGCATTCCTGCAAGAGGACTTGCTGTCCTGGTTCATTGCTCATCTAGAAGCTCATTCAGTTCCTCATCCTGAACTGCAAAGACTAGAGGAGGAAGGTATTCCTTGGTCCAGGCAGGATTCCCCCTTAGGAACTGCCTCACCTGACTGGTTGAAGAAGAGAAGTAAAACGAAAATGCCTCTCTGAAGTCTGCAATCAAGGCCTTGTGCTGGGCCTTGTGCATATGTGGAGATCAGAGCCCCAGTGCTGTCATGCTGCCTCTTTTAACTGGGGGGGAGTTTTACCCTAGGCAGGAACACCTGGATTCATGGCAGAGGGCTCAGCCTGCAGGCTGCAAGACTACCTGGTTGTTTTGATTCCTTTGATACTTGATCTACTATCAAAATAACTTACTTTTTTCTCTTTTATTTCGTAGGAATCCCAAAACACTTGCCATGGGCAAGAACATTTATTGGTGAGGCACTGCCAAACCCCCCGAGCTGTCCATGCACAAAGGGGTCGAGTCAGCCCTCGTGCAGCCCCCCCCAGCTGCAGCAGGGCTTGGCACATGGCTTCTTCTGAAGATGTAAGGGTTTGGTCCTGCAGGAGCAGCTGCGTGGGTTTTGCAATGCAGATACTCAGGTTAGTAACAATGTGTTTATACATTCACTTTGTAATAAGTAAACACAAAAGTGTGACACTTTTAAGCCCTTGCTAAGGCAGTGACAAATGCATTTTCCCACAGTAACCTGTGGATTAGGAAGCCATGATTTTTATTTATTTTTAATAGCACACCATGAAGAAAGATTAGCATGAAACTATAATGCCATCACATGGTCTCGAAATCCTCTGTGCCAAGACCCCATCCAGGTTCAGCACAAGCAGCAATGAGCTTTTCTAAGGAGGCTTGATGATAAGAAGTGCTTTTTCTTGCTGGCTTAGAAACTCTAATGAGCAGGGTTGAATTTGTAGAGTTCTATGTGTGCAGAGAACATTCCAAAATGACATTGTTCAGTCTGAAAATCTGTCCCAAGATTTCAAAACAATCTTCCTTATGTTCTCTTGTTGTGAACTCTCTGAGTTTCCAGAGCGGAGGAACATAGGGGTCATTTGTAGAGTGTGTAGCCCTCAGCAGCTGAAGCCCAGGAGGACAGCCTTCTTTGCCTCAAGAGGGGGCAGAGAGCAGGCAGGACTGTGGCTCTGCTGCTGTCCCTGCTGCTTCGTTTTCCCATCAGCCATGAGAAATAAGCTCCCCTTTTCTTCTCAAAAAACTGCCTGGATCAAGGTTTCACAGCTATTCTGACCATTCTAGAGCACATTAAGGTATGACTGATTTTTTCCAAAGCTAGCTCTGTGACTCAGTGGATCATTAGATTCCAGGATGACTTGGGAGACACGTGGAAGACAATATATCCACCTGCCAGTTGTGGATGGGCTCCCTCTGCTTTGAGGAAATAATGTCTCAGGTCCAGACAGGCACCCAGCAGTGGCATCTTGGCAGGGAACTTGAGATCTCCATCAGATGGAAGATAGTGGAGGTCTCCAGAGACTTTTCCTACTCAAGGTTGTTGTCTTACATCTCTTTGCCCTCATATTTTTGGCCCTTGGCCTGCCCACTCAGCCTCTTTGCTTTGCTCCCAGCTCCTGAAGGAGCCCCAGGGCTGGGCACGCTGCCTGCAGGTACCTCCTGAGTGCCTATCTGTATTCATGGAAATAATCCTACCAAGATCTGATGGCATTTGTAAATATTTGCATTTTGTGAGGAAATACCCTGTTTAAACATAAGTTGGTATTAATTCCATCTTCTTTGTGTTCCCCCACATCCTTGAGCTCTGTTCACCAGCCCTGGCCCCTGAGACAGCTCTGCTGAAAGCAAATATGTCAGTCTGAACTGCAAAGGGAATATTGTAAGGCTCTGAAAACAAAGTTTCTTATAGCAAAGCTGCCAAAAGTGCAACCACTGCCATGTTAAAATATCCTCTGCCTCCTACATTTGTAACGTGGGAGTCTTTTATATCCTCTTTACTGTTGCTGAACCATACATTTGTATTGGCAGCAGACGTATATAGACTGGGACCTATTTCAGTGTCATGCAAAAGAGCTCTTAGGTTAAAAGATACATTACAGCTTACTGGAAAGCTTGAAATTAACTGTACGATGATGCCACACAAAGATAAAGAACCAGCAATTTTATTGAATTACGATTTTATCCATATGGGCTGAAGGTTTGAACTGTGTTAACATCTCCAAAGGTCTCCATTTGCCAAATTAACTACTGAGGTTTTGGGCAACTAGTTGGAGACAGGAAAAAAAAGACCTGACTTAACTGTTTCCAGACAGAAAAGCACTACCCCCTTCTACACTGTATAGGAGTAACCCAAAAACAAGGCTCCTGCTCCAGCGCTGGCTGGGCAGTATGAGGGAATGCAGGGAGGGCGCAAACTTCCTTGGCTCTCAGGCACAGTGACAGGAAAGACTCAGTTGGTTTCTATGAAGCTCTGCTGTGGTTATTATTAATAGCAAACCCATAAGTGTCAGTACTTCAGTGGTCAAATTCCTCTGCAGTGCTAACAGACCTTTTACAGATTTAAGCAGCAGAGCCAGAGGTGTCTTTGGACAGCCCAGGATTTCCTTGGGTATCTGGCAGTGGCAGGAAAAGGGTTAATGATGGAAAAACATATATAGGTCTAGGGGAAGGATGAAGGACTTTTTTTCTTAATATGTTTTTTGCTTCACATCTTAGCTCTTGGCACAGCAACCCCTGCCTCTAATCACACCTTATAACTGCAGTTTAAATCAAAACCCACAAGGCTGGACCAGTTGCATCCAGTTCCTATTAAGCCATTTGAGCTGTGACTGAGCAGACTTGCTGTCACCAAGCCAGTCCCCTGCCTGTGCCTCCACATAATGAGGCTCCCGCAGCAGCCGCTGCTCCCGCTCAGTGCAGGGGAATCCACAAAATCCCAGATCGGGATACATCCCCCTGCACTGGCCCTCTCCTCTCGCCCCCTCCACAAGCAGCTGGGTGATGAAGGTTGGACCTATGAAATGGCCAAAGCTTTTCAGGTCCAACAGAAAAAAAAATTAAAAAATATGTTCCCAAGCTAAAGCAACATCCCAGTTTTGTCCCTCCCTGTAATTTGTTGGATCATTGACCCCCTGAAGACGCTGGCTGGTGGTTTTGCTGGGAAGGGCACTGCCCATGGCACTGTCCAGCCATGAGCCATGAGTGGGGGTGCAGCTGCAAAGGATGAGATCCCACCCTCTCTGTCTCCACGGCAGCGCTTCTCCAACTGGCCATGGCTTGGAGCCACAGATGGTAAATTTGTGGGATGTCAGTAAGGGAGCTGGTCTCCTGACTTTATAGTGGTCTCCTGATTTTATACACTGACTTTCAAAAGAAAGTCATACCTTGTCCCCTAACCTGGCACACCCACCGATGCACACAGTAGAATATAGCAGAAATGGTCCCAGCCACAATCCCAGCCACCTCTGCCCTGCCCACTGCTGCTCCCGGAACCCCTGGAACACAGAGCAGGAGGATGGAGGGAAGCAATGCCTTGGCACCACTGGGCTCTGGTTTAACTCCTTTTTGCAGCCATTTTGAATGCTGGATAAAGGAGGAAAAATAGCATGAGCCATAAAAATCCAAGCCAGTCTCTGAAGTCAGATGTGTTTGAAAGTGGAATTGCAGCTGTGACAGGGAAGGAGTGTATTCACTAGCACTTCCTGGTTTTTAAACCAATCTTTTAAAAAGCACTGGTTTGGGTGGGAAGTTTCTTTGGGTGAAATCATTGAGGAGGGAATTGAAATTATTAATGGGATTTCTTTTCTTTCCCTTCATGTCACTGAACTGCACAAGACAGCCGCAGACTCCAAACTCTGAATCCCTATTCCCAGACTCTGAGCTCCTGAGGCTGATTTTATGACTTCAATAATAAGGAGAAATCATGTGGATTGGTGGCAGAAGCAAGTTAGATGATGAGTGGAGAGGAATACATCTCCAGAGCCACATTACTGCTTCAGACAAGGCTTCAGCAGGCAACGGCGCCCGGCACTCCCGGCACAGACGGCTACAATGAATGACCCAAGAGGCCCTGGTAAAAATTAATTGAGTTAATTAATTGAGCATCTGTGGCACGGCTATTTTCTCTGCATGCCCTGGCTCTTAGTCCTCATCTCTGAGGGAAGAAAGTGTCATTGAACCAATTTATTGGCAGTGCTGGTTCTCTGAAGCAGAGGTTGTCACCCTCAGTGTCCCATTGGCCCTGAAATACTCATTGCAAGTGCCTTAGCCTCAGCTAGGACTGGGCACTGTTTGACTTTGTGGCAAAATTTTCTATATGCAGAGAACAGGGAGAAGGAAATATTTTGGGCAGTTTCTATCCTAGCATTCACAGTTGCCTTCCCTCCAACTGCTGTGAGCCCAGGATGGGACATGGTGCTGAGGGCACCTGCATGGGGGAGAGCAGGCTGGGTGCACAGTGTGCCTCAAAACTCCTCAAAAATTATGTAAACCCAGTTCTTCAGTTTCCTTTTGTTATGTGTAGCAGGTCAGGTCCTGCTCTGGAAGGCACTGAGTTGTGGATCAGCCACATAGCAGATGGAAACATTGCTGCTGGCCCGTGGAAAGGTTTTATTTTTCAGCCAACACATACAGGAAAGAATAAGGTTTTATTTTCTTAGCCATCACTTTTTGTAGCCTGTGTCAAGCTAACAATGTCTGGGTATTCTTCTGAGGTTGTAAAATAAGCTCATTCATGCTTTTCTTTCTATTTGTTGTAAGAAAAATCTACTGAGCTTCTGTTTGCTTTTGAGGTGGAGCCTGTGGTATGGCACCAGCAGCTAAGCACTGCTCTGGTCAAACATGAGGGTGATGCCATTTGTGTTCCCTCAGCCACATGGATACAGAGAGAGGGAAATGTCAGTGGGAGCATTCTGTGGGCTCCTCCTCACCAAGGGGAGCCTCCCTCTCTCCCTCCCCGCTGCCTTTGCGGAGCTCTGTAATTTCCACCACAGACTATGCAGGCAGCAGTGGCCACCTTCCCACTGAGTCAGAGCTGAATCACCACCCCACACTGAGCACAAGGGCCCCAGGGCTGCTGGAGATGCTGCTTTGGTGGTGGTGGAAGCTCAATCTGTATCAGTGTGGGAATGGATGGGGGATGTTGTCACTTTGCATGTAGTGGTGGCTTCTTGATGTGTGGCATCAAGGTGCAGCAGAGGCTGGGCAGGGAGATGATAGTGACATCTGTGTCTTTGGAAAGAGAGGCAGCTAAAGATTCACCTGACTCCCTGAGATGGGCCTTGGTGGAGGAGTTTGGATGCTATGCCAAAACTTCCTGGCAGTGACAGGAGAGTAAGGATAGCAATATCACCGCATGGCTGTGGGACAAGGACAGCAGCACTGCAAACAGCTTTACCTGCCAGGAGCAAAATGCTTTAAGAAGTATAGCCAAGCATTTGGAAAATCTTGCAGGATTTTCAGGGAGAAGTGTGATTGAGTATGTGGCCATCCTGGAGAGCCACAGGGACAGCAGCTGTGTATCTACAGCTGCAGGAAGAGGTGGGCACACACTGACATGAGACCTGGTCCAGTTACGGTCCAAATGTCAGAGCTTATCAGCAAGCATTGAAATCCTGGTGGCCAGACATAGCTGAAAAGCAGATCTCACAAAAAATGAGGTGAACTCATGGGCAGTTGGGCTTTCCAGGTTTGAGGAGATGCTTTATCTTTACTCATCTGGGCTTAACTCATGGGCACATCCCAGTTGCTTTGCTGACAGGCAGGTCCAGCCAGAGCTGTTTGGCCTGGAGGTGCAGTCCAAAAGCAGGAATCACACCTGGGGAGGAGGAAGACACATGGGAATGGTTGAGGAAGGAACAAGACATCGCTCCTGTCCTTTCAGCACATTTGGGGCCTATTCTTTGGTGTGTTTTATTGGTCCAAAAGCAGAGCAGCCTCCTGTCCTGCTGAATTCCTACCAAATTCTCCCAGTGCAGCATGACCAGCATGAATGCCAGCAGCTGGAAAACTGAAATAGCAGCTACCATTGCTTAGGCTCCACTGATTTGTCCAGTGGTTTTTCCATATCCTTTAATCTCCAGTAAATAATCCCTCACTTCCTTGTGGTCTTTCTAATTCCATGCTCTGTGCTGGTGCTTCCTGTAAACAGCAGAGCTGGTGGCCCATGCGTGGCCACCGCTGTGTAATTGAGGCTCTCCCCTGCTGTGCAAAGGGCATGTGACAGTGCTGTTTGTCAGGCTTGATGGGGCTGTGTCCATGGGCTAAATAATGGGAATGCCAGATTCTCCTCTCCATCGAGCCAGGAGAAAAGTCAGGGCTGGTTCTGATGAGGCCATTGGATCATACAGGTATAAAACCAGCACATGTGAGAGCACCAGGTGGTGGCACCCAATGAACTGCACCATCTAGCCTCCAGCAATCATGATTAGGCAATGCTTGAAAGCAAAACTGGGCTAAATTATAGGCAGTGAGATCCCTCCAGCACATGTTTGCACTGGTGCTCAGTCTCTGGTGCAAGAGCCATGTCCCATGCAGGAGCTGTGTCCAGACCTTGCTCAACCCTTAATTGCCACGTCTCTGGTCTAAATTTTGAGTGGAGTACTAAAATAAAAAGATTAAGGGTCTGTGCTGAATGAACGCCCTTCCTGATGCTGGTTGCCCCACAGGCTGGATCCTTTGCAGTCTTGTAGGTAAGAGGCCACCAGATCCTCCTTGAACAGCAAGGGAGGTTGAGAAGGCATTTTTCTGATCAAAATGTTTTCAGCTGCTTTATGAGGGCAGGAGCTGTAAGATTTGTGTATCATCCTCAAGCCTAATAGCATTTATTTTCCCCAGTGAATTTGTCTAAAACCAATAGTGGATCACAGAGGATTGTGACAAGGGCTGGGCTGCACTTTTTGGGTGGCACAGCGTTTCTTCTGTCTGAAATTTCCCCTCTCTGCGTTTCTGCTGACCAACAGATCCCTCCACAGATACCTGAGCATCTAACAAACTATTTCTGCCGGGACATCTCTGCTCCCAACATATCTTGGGCTCTCACCTGTGCTTGTCCTGGCCATCCTTCTGCAGGGGGCATCTGCCTGGCTGCAAGATGATGGTCTGAGTGTGTTTATGGAGGTGCTGGTGCAGTCAGATGGGTGCAATTCTGCCAGCCCTGCCAACATTTGCAACTTGCAACATCAGTTCTGAGGTATTTACACAACCATAGGAGGGAGCCCATAACCCTTTACATCTGCTCCTTTCCAGCACAGCTGCTTCCAGAACTCTCCAGGTTTCAATGTGTTGGCCATTTCAACTAAGTCCCAATTTATTTATTCTCTTTTCATAAGCTCCCAGCAGCCAAGCCGTGACAGCCAAGGGAATCCTGCTCAGTCTTTCAGCATTAATGTCTCAATTATCAGAGCACTGCCTTCCTCCACATGAGGACTGAACGTGTGTGTGTGTGTTGGAGCTCCTAGAAGTATTTCCAGAGCTGAAGCGTAAGGAAAGACTCAGTTTGGAGTGCCATTGGAGCTGCTCAAAAACGTGCCACGAGGTAAAGACCAGCGTCAATTTGTGTCATTTGATGCCACTTAATGTCTGTCACCTTGTTTACAATGGGACAGTCAATAGGAAATATGTAGCAGAGCTGTATTTTTCCTTTAATGCTGATGACCCAGCTGTGTCTCACTGTGGTGCTTATATCCCAGGGAATTGCAGGCATCCTGCAGGTGGCTCATGTGCTGAGTGCCCATCCTGCTCCTTGTGCTCTGGTGTTGGCTCGAGGAAGTCAGGAGGACTGATGCGAGGCAGCAGGTGGGAAGTTTGGGTTTCTGGCTGCTCACACTGCTCCAGAATGACTGAATGTTGGCAGGAGCAATCCCAGAGCATCCCATGGAGATCAGATGGGAAATATAATTTCCTTGTCCTTTGGAGGACTCAGAATTGCTGGCCTTTTCATTACCAACCCTTCCTTGTGAAGAAGATGCCACATTGTCACCAGACTGGGCTGTTTTGGCTAGAACAGCCTTACACAAAATTAGACTAAAGCAAAACCCCTACAAGCTGTTTGATGGTTCATTGAGTCCTCACGAAAGCATCACAGGTGTGGGTGAAACTCCCCCATTCTGTGTGCACTGCTGTATGTGCTCCTGGATCTCCCTGGCCTCAGGCTGACCATGTGCCTCCACCACTCCGTTTGCTCTGACAATGGGGATGTGAGAAGCCTCAGAGGAACAGAAAGGCTTTGCCCAGGCAGCAGTAGGAGCCCTTCAAACCTGCAGCCAATAATCGTTGCCTGGAGCTGGTCCCTTTGGCTTCAGGCACTGCTGAATTTGCTGGTGGAGAAAACCACTGCTTTGGATCAAAGCACTGTTAAAGGAGACTTCACAAAAGTGAATAGCTCGTGGTCAAGAAGAGCTGCCAGACTCCTGCTTTCTCAGTAACTAATAAAAGTGCTTTTTAACACAATTAATGTGATGTCTTGCTAAAGACTGAGGGAAATTGGAATTGAGACATTTGTATTTTGACAGACTTTGTGGAAAACTTCTGTTCAGACTGGTAGAAATGAAACCAATAAATTTCTGAAGAAACTTTCTGAATTCAGCCTTCAAGATAATAGATAGGCTGTTCTGACTGTGGATAAATAAACTCTGTTTTTATAAGCGCTTAAAGACCTTCGGGATGACGAAGTGGAACATACTTCAAGTCTCCAAAGATGGGAAGTGGCTTCTGAGTCAAATGCCCTCCCGTGCCAGGGCTCGTATTTTAGACTGAGATCACTCTTTTGTGACTTGTTGACAGGTTTTTTTTGTACTTTGAAAAAAAGAAGGAAAACGTCCCAGGCTGAAAATAGCAGTGAAACATTCCCCAACTGGCCAACCTGTTCTTCAAGAAAACTTCCCATGGAACATAAAGCTCCAGCTGCAGCTCTAAAAACACTGGCTAAGAAATGGCACCTTAAGTAATGATTACAGTGAAAAAAACCTATTTTGGGTTACCACAGCCCCTGCCTGAGCATTGCTCATCTCTTATCTTGTGGTGCAGGTGATTACCTGCAGAAGGAAGATTTGGTTCCCACCAGAAAATACTTAGAGGGTGGACTCTGAAGGTGGGAAACTTAACTCACTCCCTTTTTGCTTTCACCTCTCATGAAAAACAGCCCTCCTTGCAATTCCTGCCCTTCCTGGCAGCCATCCCAAAGACGGGTGGTGAAAAGGCTGGATCAGAGCTCATGGCATTCTGGAAAATCAGGGCAGGTCTCTGCATTTGTGCAAGGCCAGGGCTTAACTCTGTGAATGAAACCAAAAGAGATGCAAGCCAGGACCATGGGTGATGAGCAGTGCTGAAGCCTTAGCACTAAGCTTTGTTTGCTTTGTCCTCCTGTGTATCTACCTGCTAATGAGGACTCTTGGATGTGTTCGCCAACAGAATATGCTTTATTTGAACTGAATATAAGGTCAGTGGTGGAGGAAAAAGAGATGTCAGACATACAGGGTGGAGCCCAAACCAGGCTGATGGGCTCTGAAGCGATTCCTCCAGTGGCCAAAGGATGGTCCTGACACAAGGATGGGACACTGGAGCAATGTGCCTGGGGATCAAACACCAGTGCAATAGCCAAGGGGCTGAGGCTCAGAGAAGAGGCACCAGCAGATTCCAAGGGCTGGCTCAAGGAGCCCTGTTTCTCTGGTTTCTTAGAGAAAAAAGTAAAGGGAGAGCAGGTCAGAGCTTATGATGTACAAAGGTGATGGAAATGGGGGAGTAACAGGATTTAAAAGGCAAAGTTTTATAAGGTGGCAGGAAATGGGCACTAAATGAATCCAGTCTATTTTTTAAAAACCATTACCTAGGGAAGTAACTTAGCAAAGCTTGTGCTGATCCCCCTATTCTGAGAATGTTTTGATCACAACTGTTCCCTCCCCACCAAAGTAGATGCTCTGTTTCATGTGGAAATTAATTCGGGTCTGAGTTGCCCAAGAGATGAGCCTAGATGGCTGCAGAAACCCACCCTGCCTTGGAGCCTGGATTAGGGAAAGGCAGGTTGTCCTTGCCAAGGAAGCGAGAGGGATCAGTGAAGGGTTTCAAGAAGTTGCTGAGGCTTTGACTCATAGGCATAAGATTTCCCGGGAGCAGCCAGACACGGCAGCATCCCTGCGGGTCGGCACTGGGCTGGTGCCCAGGTGCTGTCTTTAGCCCTCCTGGGCTCTGGCTGCTGAGGGCAGGGAGGGCAGAGGGGGGCTTTTTTCTAGCAGGGGAAAAAATCAATCTGTTTTCAGTTCAGCAGCTCACACTCGGGCTGGCTGTAGGAAACGCGTGCTCTGCCGCCAGAGACACCGCAGTTGCTACAGCAACTGCAGAGCACGGAGACACCCTCCCTCGGCCACCCTCCACTCGCCCAAAATAAGGCAGGGCAGGGAAAGTGATGGTGGAGAGGCAAAGGAACTGGTAGGGATGACCCTCGGCGGCCACGGCTACTCCACGCTGTGCTCCCACCCCACCGCAGCCGGTGCTCGGACACCACTGCATTTCCATCAGTCCTGACAAGCTCTGGGTTTCCAGGTCATTAAGATTCCATTCAGCAGATCTGCTGAACCCGGGACGGCCTGGCAGAGCACGAACTCATCCCAGCCAGCCCACCCCACGCAGCCCATGCGGTGGGATGGGGATGTGATGCCGGGGATGTGATGCTGGGCATGCTGCGGGGAGCGCCGCAGCAAGGGGGAGCAGTGGGGGGATAAAACCGAGCTGCGCTGCCATCTCATTACTATTTAAATCGGGCTCTGCGTGGTTCCCAGCACTGTGCCATCCTGCCTCCATAAAAGCTCATGGTTTCCCCTGGTGCTGCTCTCTTAAATATTTAATGACAGGAGGAAGAGCTGTTTTAAGAAACACTTCAGTGCTTCCATCTGAACAGAAGGTTGTTTCAGGTGGCCAGAGCAGGCAAGAAAAACCTTTAGCTGTTAATTTTTCAGGATTCTGCAGCTATTGAAGAGGTGGCAGCATGATGACGCAGACTAGGGGGGAAAGAGAGATCTTCTACGTATCTGGAGACAGTAAGGACTCCTGAGGCCTGTCCTGCATCCTCTTCTTGACTACATGTCAGTATGGCTTGATGTCTTATACTAAAACACTTGAATGAGGCTACAGTTTTGGAGTTTTAGAGAAAAATGCTTGAAGTTCACTGGCCTCCAGATCTTAGCTGGGCACTCTGCCCTCCCCATCCCCTCTGGACATATCAGGTTTGCTGAGGGCCAAGGATATTTGAAGGTGTCCACCTGCCAGAGACCTCCTAACCAGAGACCTCCTAAGGATTTATTTGGGTTCATGAAGTGTTTGAAAAACCTGGATAAAATAACTGTTGAAGGAAATGTGTTTTGATGCCAGCCTAATCATAAATCAGGCCATCCTTAACACAAATGAGGTGAGGCTGACTTGAGAGGGGAGGGTTGTGCTTCTCTTTCGTTAGCAGTCCCGTGTCCCAGTGCATCACTCCTATGTGGACCAGCTCAGTTATTCTGGTATTTGGCTGTCGGGGTGGGATGGCAGCAGGACTAATGGAAGTGTTGCCACAGCCCATACTATTTTCCTAAAAACGCCCAGTTTGTCACAGGGGAGCAGCTGGTGTCAGGCTGAAATCAGTGCCCCTAAGCACCATTTCCAGAACAGGCTGGGCACAAGCACTGCTTAAAGTAGTCAGATGTCCCACGCACAGCCCCTGAGGTGGCCTGCACCACACTGTTCCTTGGTGGGAACTGTGAACCCTGCACCAAATGTGTTTGTCAATCCCAGTCCCTTCCCCTGCAGCCGTGGTGCAATAAGGTTTTCATTTGAATTATGTAAAAAGGATGATGTCAGTCATTTCTCAGCACTGATTTTGTGGAAGGGCAGCTCAATAATTTATGTCTTTAATATCCAAGGACAGCATTTGTGGAACCTTCTGTTGCTGCCACCCAGGATAAGAAGCAGCCTTCCAAAAGAGAGAAGGTGGCTGCACTGAGCCCCCAAAAGGTGCAGAGCGCACAACCAACAGGTGTTTGCATTAATGGTTTTGATGGGGACAGGATTTCTTGATTAGCAAGACCTTCTGAAAAGATCCTGGTTCAGAAACATGGCTAAAATCAACCAGCAGACACAGCCAAGTGGATTTCTGCACATCTAAAGGCAGGAAAAGAAATAGCACAAGATCTGCTCAGTGCTGCAGAGGGGAGGATTTCACTGCTGCTGAGCGAAGCGTGTGTGCAGCATCTCTGCATCCCGGGAAAGCTGGGACGACCCAGTGGCTGGAGCAGGTAATGCGTCCAAAAGAAAGCAGGAGGTGGGGGGGAAAGGGCAGCCCTGTTTTTTGTGGAGGGTCATTAATTCTCTCCCAACGAAGCACTTTGAAGGTGAGATGTGCTAAATGAGTGCTGAGGATTACCGGTTTGTGTCTCTTGCCTCCAGGTCCCTGGGTTAGAGGAGCAGGAGCTGAAGGCAGGGCTGGGAGACCATGCTCTGCCTCCTGCCCTGCCTCCGCAGCATGAGAAGTTCTTTCCTAAGGTTTAGAAAGGAATTGTGTGCAAGTTCTTTCAAAAACCCCCAAATCAGGCTGCTAGCCAGGGTTTTAACCCTGCTCAGAGGGCAGGATGCACAGAACCTGGCAGGATCAGGCCCTGCTTGTCTCTTTATCGTTCCCCAGCTCTGCTTGAGCAATAACCTACTTTTTTTGCTTTGCAGAAAGAACATCTTGGATTATGTTGCTGCAAATGAGAGGTTTCAGTCATGGTATCAGATGAGCTGCAGGTAAGCAGCGGGTTTAATGTCAGCTTCTTTGGCAGCTTCTTTATTCTCTCTTAGCTTTTCACAAACAACTGGTCTTTGTGAGGAAGTTCATTTTCCTTTTTAGCCACAGCATTTGTCAACATGGGTTCCCAATAATCCTCTCCATGCAGATAAAGGCGAGCTGGCAGCCACACCAGAGCTCTCACCTCAAGCCTGCTGCCCACCCTGGTTCATTAAGGGACTTTCCCCACTCTTGCAGGGCAGAAGCTGTGCCCACATGGAGGATCCTAAATCCCAGGGTGACACTCAGTTAACCTTAACACCATCCTAATCAGCCCTGTGCAATTAAGGTGGAAGGGAACAAAACCCAAGGCGCCAGAGGGTGTGGGATGTAGGGATTTTCTGCCCTCATTAGGTAATCTGAGGCATCATCCACCAAAATCCAGTCCAGGATATAGGGAGGGAAAGAGAAACTTCAAATCTCTTGCGCTGCCTCTGTCCTTTCCATGTTCATTCTCTTTGGCCTCACAAGGCTCTAAGACCAAAATATCACTTTATATTAAACACAACAACCACAAAGCCCTTCAGATCAAAGCCTGACATGGGCTGCACACCCTGTGGGTTGCCAGCACAGGATCCTGCCCAGGATTCACACAGCCCCAGTTTAACCAGTGAAGGCAGGAGAAAGAGCTGACTGTGCCAGGGAAGCAGCTCCTACTTTCACAGCCCCACACCCGACTGTTTCCCTTCAGTGCCTGTTGGTTTGGAAGACTTTAACTTGCAGCCTCCTTAACTGCTTCATCTCTGCTAATTTGCACTATCCCACTCCCAGCAACATCACCAAACTCTCCAGCAGTGTGAAGGCGGGTGAGCTGAGATGCCCTTGCTGCTGAGCTAAACAGCATCAGGGCTCATTTTACTGCTTAGAAATCTGTAAGGAATCAAGCAGGTCGATGAATAATCCAGTTTAAAAATCATAACAGAGGGGCTGGGTAACTGTATACAACACTGGCCTAAATTCATACATCAAGTGACAAACTAATGAAAAATTAAAGGGCCCTGTTTGGCACATGTTGGGTGCTGTACGATTTGAATCCCAGGAAGCAATCGCTTCACATGGAGCAGCTCTGCCCATGTGCCTCGTGCCTGCACAGAAATGGTGCAGGGGTTCAGACAACCTGCACAGGCATCAATTTTTTTCCCCCAGCTTGTGGCTTTTCAAGCTCAGCAGTGCTAAAACGTGATGTGGGCTTGCAGAGGACACGTGCAGCCCATGGGGTGAACCGCAGCCTGAACAGCTCTCCCAGCCGCTGGGGCTCCATGTCCTTCTAGTAATGAATTCCTCCTGGACAGTGTTTCAGGGGATTGCTAGGATTTGAGGAGAGAGGAGGCTGGCTGGAAGCGAGACAGGCTCCAGGTTTATCCTTGAAAGCCCCTGTGCTGCAGAGCCTGGGGCTGCCTTTGGCAGCCTGCCTGGAGGAAGATGTCGGTGGAGGCTGAAGGCTGCCTCGTGCTGTATGAACCCACCAATCCCCTCCTCAGCCAGCTAAGTTGGAGATAAATCTCCCTATTAGCAATGCATAAAGCAGGCCAAAATTTGAACAGCTTCTTAGGCAGGAGGTAAAGCAAAAGCTCAAAATAACTTAAAGTAAGTCCTTTCTATGCTCCAGGCTAGAAAGTGGTAGTGTTGGAGCTTTCCCATAGTGTGCCTGGCCTGCCTGCTGGGAGAGAGGGGTGCTGAGCAAGGCAGCAAAATCAGGTAGAAAATAACCCCATCCCAACGTCAGCAGCAGAGCTGAGAGGAACCAGAAGTCCTGAGCTGTTTCGAAGTTATGTTAAATAATAAAGCAGAGAAATGAATAAATTAGCTGAGCATCTATTTAGGTCAGCCCTCTCCATTTCTCCCAGCCGCCTCCGTGTGCCTCCTCCCCGCAGCGATCAGCTGCTCGGTGCACGCTGTGCCTGCGGATCTGCTCCCTCCTTGGGAACAGCCGGGCTCTCGGGAAGTGCGGGTTGAGCAGGTGTCACGTCGCCTGCACACGTTCACCCCAGCCTTCGGAAGCGGCAGGCGAGCTTCCTTTTCCGTTACTGGGGCAAAAAGTGTTTTGGAAAATCCCATTAAAGCACTAAGCGTGGGCTGAGCACACATGGCTGCTCCCTTCCTGGTGCTATCCCCCGCACGCAGCCCCGCACAGAGCTGCAGGGTCCTGCTCCATGGGATGTAGCTGCATCTCCCTGCTCTGCTTGCTACGCTGCTGCCAGCCTGGTCATCACCCAGCTATTTCCCATTCCCAGGTTCCAAGCACGGCAGCACCTCCACCTTTGCAGACCATCATTCCCCACCTTGCAGGTGCCCCAGGCTCAGTTATGTGATTGCAGTTGTCGTTTGGGGACATCCAGCCAGATGGACCAGGCTGATTGACACAGATGGGGAATCAGCTTTTCAACTCCTAAGCTCTCCTCAAATAATTCAAATGCTTCCAGAAAAATGGAATGACTGTGCAGTCCTATATATATGTCTTTATTTACATGTTTCCCAAGCCTGAAAAGCCCTCTTTGATGTCCAGAACATCTTGTGGGTTTTGGCTATAAGCAAGCTGGATAAACACTCACCAAGATGGAATTTATCTGCATCAAGGGCTACTCCATCTCAGCCCAACTCTTGCTGGTCCTCCCAAACCCCACAGGTAGCTGGAGAAGGTCTTCAGTGATGAACCCAGCCAGAAGCAGCATCCAGGGTGTAGGCAATGGAAAATGAGATGTTACTAAGTTTGGCCAGGCTTAGCTGGCTCCTTGCAGGTCCCAGCCTGTGAGTCACTGGTACGTGGGCCACCAGCACGGCCTCCCCTCTGGAGGAAGGAGTGGAGGTGGAAAAATAACAAGAGGAAACCAGTTGTTAGTAGTGCCAGCTCTGGGGAAGAGTGGGAGGAGGTGGCAGGCCTGGAGAGAAAGGTCAAGGCTGCATTGCAGGCTGCTGCCTGATTTTTCCTCCTGCTTTCATGGTAGGAAGCTGCTTACAGGAACAGCCTTGTGCAGTATGTGTGGAAAGTCTGGGCTGATCTGAGGGTCTGGGCTGATCTGAGGGGGAATGAAAGCCTCCAACAGCAGCCAGGAGTGATGGAGGATTTGTTTCTGGCCCCTGCTCACCAATCCCCTCTGGTTGCTCCTCTGATTTCTACTGAGCTGAACTTGAGTGCCCTGTTAAAAGAAAATTTTGGCCCCTTGCAAGCACTGTAAAAGAAGATGCTCTTTGCAGATGTACTGGGAACAGACACATCCATCTCCTCACTGTGGCTAAACACCAGTGCAGAGCATTTGTTCCTGAGTCCCTGCCCTGGGGAACATTGTTCACTGATGCCCATCTGCACCTGAGCCAGAAAATGTTGCTTGTGCTCTTTGTGCTGATCCTTGGTGACAGTGGCAGCAGGAGATGGAGGCACAGACCATGAGCCAGTGACCCTGTTCCTCATCCAAAGCCAGTGCAATGAGAATATTGATGGGAAAAATAAAAGATTACAGGTCTCCAGCCTCTCCTAGTGCTTCTGCTCTCCTAATTGGGGCTAATTGGAGTGCACCAGGAGAGGACACAAGCCTCAGCTACTGTTCCCATGTCCCTGCCATCAGTCCAGGAGCACTTGCAGAGCTGTGCCATGACAGCTCCCCTTCCAATAGGGATACCTGCAGCTGTGGATTGGCGCTTCTGCTCCCGATTGCCTTGCAAGAATTCCTTTTCTCTTGAACCTTCCCATCTGACAATTGCCACCAGTTGCCGCTGGTTTTTCTCACCTCCTATCCCGAAGATAGCTGCACAGAGCCAGCTGTCTCCCCACACGCAGACTGGTACTTTCCATAGATGAAACTACTTCTTTATGCATTCAAGGAAATTTTAACAACTGTCAGGGAAAAAAAAAAGGCACAGCCCGGTAGGATGCCAGGTTAAGGGGGGAAATGCTGTGTGAAACTTGCTGTTATTCCCTGGTGATGCCCCTTCTCCCTGACTGGGACTAATCCTCCTACTTTGAGCCAGAGCGGGATCTGTTATGCTCAGGCTCCCTCTAGTGCCTCCATGCCCCGTTGTTCCTGGCTTCTCTGGAGGCGTATTGGCCGTTTGTCCCCCGGGACTGTCCATCACACTCACTCCCCTCCAGCATCGCTAGCTCGAGTTTACAGGGCAGCCAAGCCCTGTTTGCTCACAGGCTGGGATCAGCCCTAAAACTGCCCCAAAGCCACCGGCACCTGCCAGGGCAGGGACGCCTTGGGGACTTGCCAGACAGCCCAGTCCTGGCTCTGCCTGCTGGTGAAGGAGGGTGATGAAGGTGGCCATATCCCACAGGGTGCTCTCCCTAACAAGGCACAGCCCTGCACGCTGCAGCTCCATTTTAGTGGTGTCTGCAGAGCAAAGTGGGAATGGGTGGTGATGGGTGAAGGGCCTGAGCTGCCCTTGGGAACAGCTCAGGAAGGAGATGGGTGCCTTCCCTGTGAGGCAGCTGGGATGGCCAAAATCATCACTGCACTCTGTCCAGTGCTTGATACCTCTGCACGAGGGAGCAGTTTGGAGTGGGGCCCATAGTCTGTGCCAAGCAAAGAGCTCCTCATCAACACCTGAAAGTGCTTATCACTGATTTTGTGTTCAGGGCTTTTGTACTCAGGAGCTGTGCTGTCACACTGTGGACAGCATCCTACAGGAACATGGTCCTTCCTTGTCTTCTTCATGGGGAAATGGAGAAGAAATTTCTTCATGTTTTAGGAAATGACCAGACCCAACCTCTCTTCAAGCCCTTGTAAAACTCAGCCTGGCTCTGCTTTGGCACTGGCACCATGCAGGACAATGGACAGTCCCTGGCAGTACTAAATGGGGACAGCCACAGTAACTCTTTACCCCAAGTCAAAGTCAGCTCACAGGGAGGGAAGAGGCAAGATAGGAGAGGCTGCTGAAATGTGGAGTCAGCATGAAAACCGTGACTTACCTGACAGAGATCAATCAGCATAAATGTGTGTGATGTAAGGACAGTGACTGAGATACACTTGTCAAAGGCACTGGGAGATTTTTATGTTATGATTTTTTTCACAATTGTTTTGCAGCTGGAGTAATTACCATCCTATTTAACAAGCACAGCTCTTTTAATAGAGGACACTTGGGCTAACATGCACTAATTAAGTCTGTAATCACTAAAAGTATGATTAAAGGTTTTGAACTGGCCAATCGTTCTCAGTAACACCGTAATTAGAGGCATGGCAGCTCATCAGGGCAGGGGAGAAATTCAAGGGAGCTCCATCACTCAGTGGTGTACACAGGCCCTGATCCTGCCTTGGATCATCCTTTTTACCTGGTACTCTGCATCGGTTTGGAGTGATCTGTAAGCTACCCTGAATATGTTACATTCAACCCCATAAACTGAATGCTCTTCTACAGTTTTATTTTAATAATTTGGTTTATGGATCTTGTAATCTCCTGGGCATTAAGCACAGCTTCTTTAATCGCCCCCACCTGATTGCTCATCTCAGTGTCGCCCCCAGTGGACTCCCAGGGAGCTCCAACAGCAATAATAGCAGCTAGACCCAGAAAAAACTTGGAAAAGGTAGATGGAACCCTAAAATAAACCCTTCTGTTTCTTCCTGTGGAGGAAGGCTCACAAATTAGCTAAAAAGATCAAGAGTTTTTATAATGTAATGGCCAAGCTAACAGGGCCTGACAGCCTTTCAGCCTTCTGCAATGAATGGAGGCAAACACTTCTGGGATTCAGTTCTATCTTGCACTGAGCTTGGCTCTTTGCATTATCAGGAAAGTCAGGGTTTCTCTCTACTGTTGGTTGCAATTACCTGGCCACAGTGATGTACAAATATTTTAAGACTGCAGCTCACTACAGTGGAAGGAATTTAAAAAAACAAGCTTTAAAAATCAGGTTTGCATGTCAAGGAGGATTTTGAGCAGACCTTCATATTCCAGCTGCAAAATGCCAGTAAAGTAACATTGTTATCTGTTTTTACACTATTTGCTAACAACAGCTGCCCAGAATGGGGGTGGAAAATTAAATCAAATACACTTTGCATCTTAGGTCTTGCTCAAAATAAGAGAAATACCGAAATCAAATTGCATCCGCTTTCTTTTTCCTATTTTCATTTCACTTTCATCAGCACTGCCTAACTACCAAGGATAATCTATTTCCCCTGGTTTTGTCATATGAAGAGCTTGTTTATAGGTATCTGCAATTGCGGCAGAGTAGCAATTGCTCTACAAGCAATGGGCCACAGAGAAAAACGCCCAGTTCGCAGTGCGTACAGGTGACAGGGGTTTTGTTCCCTGGGCTGTGTTCCAGCCCGAGTGGCTTTAGCCCGGGAGCCGGGGCGGTGTGTGCGCAGCGCGGCGCTGCGGGAAGCACGGCAGAGCTGCCGGCGGAACTGCCCGCCCGCGCTTCCGGCCCAGCCCTGTTCCCGGCAGCGCCCGCGGTGCTCCGTCTCTTCCGGTCCGGCGGCGGCAGCGGTGAGCGGGGCTGCGGTGAGGGTGGCCCCGGCATCCGGCACCATCCGGCACCATCCGGCACCATCCGGGCCTATCCGCGGGCCAGGCTGGGCCGGGCCGGGGCTGTCGGAGCGGGGCGATAGCCGGGGCTCGGGGCCGGGCGGGCCCTGTGCGGGAGCTGGGCACCCCGCGCCAGCCCGGCCCGGCTGAGCTCTGTGTGTTTCTCCCGTAGGTGCGACCATGGCCAAGTCCAAGAACCACACCACGCACAACCAGTGTGAGCGGGGCGGGGATCGGCGGGGATCCTGGGGGGTTTAACTGGGCTGGGATCGGCGCGGTGATGGCAGCACGGTCTGCCATCCCAAATAAAGTGGTGCTGCACAGAGATCGAATGGTGGGGTTTAAAAGAGTGTGGTAAGAGTTGAGGCTTGTTTGTGCTCCACGTGTTATTATGTACCGAGAAAAACAAGAAGTTTTACGTTAGAAATTTGGGGATCAGCCTCTTCTCCCAGGTAACCAGCAGCAGGGCAAGGGGACACAGTCTTAAGCTGTGCCAGGGGAGGTTTTGGTTGGGCATCAGGAAGAATTTCTTTACAGAAATAGTGCTTAAACGTTGGAATGGGCTGCTTAGGGAGGTGATGGAGTCACTGTCCCCGGAAGTGTTTAAGGAAAGACTGGACGTGGCACTCAGTGCCATGGTCTGGTTGATACCGTGGGTTTGGGTGATAGGTTGGACTCAATCCCAGAGGCCTTTTCCAACCTGATTGATTCTATGATGATCATCACTGACCAAGCATGGAGAGGGAGTTTTTACAAGAGCAGGCAGTGACAAGACACAGGGCAATGGCTTCACACTGACAGAGAGTAGGCTTAGGTTGGTTATGAGTGAGAAATGCTTCCCTGTGAGGTTGCTGAGAGTGGCACAGGTTTGCCAGAAAAGCTGTGGCTGCCCCATCCCTGGAAGTGTCCAAGGCCAGATTGCTTGGAGTAATCTGGTCTGGTAGCAGATACCCTGGCCCATGGCAGGGGATTGGAACTGGATGGTCTTTAAGGTTACTTCAAACCCAAACCATTCTATGATGTTACTGAAGAACTTCATCCCTGTGATCCTGTGCCATCCAAAGATGGCCACAGTGATAAAATAGGTCTTGTTTGGGATCTTCTCATCAGTGCTTTGAGTTAGCAGAGGTCATGACTAGGTTCTGCTTGGTCCTGCACAGCGAGTGATGGTGCTCACTGACACTGACCACAAGTGCTTGAATTTATTTGTGACTGAGGCCTTTTATTGTGCTGCTGTCATTAGCTAATGAGGGGCCTCAAGTCTTTGGATTAGAAGCCTGTGCAGTGCCAAGAGAAGTGTGCAGAGGGATAAGCATAGAGGTGTGTTCTTAATTCAGATGCAGATAGATAGGAAGAGTCTGAAAATTGGCTATTCCATATCCTTTTGATAGTCAGGTACACTTGAAAAAAAGCTAATGCAGCTGCTTAATAATAGCACAAATTGTCATTTGTGTCATTGTCTTGTTTTCCACATAGCCCGTAAGTGGCACAGAAATGGCATCAAGAAGCCCAAAACCCATAGATACGAATCTCTCAAAGGGGTGAGTATTTCTATGGATATTCCCAGGCTGTTGAGTCACTGAGGCTTAATGAAAAAAAAATCCAAAATTTGTATTACTTTGACAGACACATTTTGTGCAGACAGAGGCCTGTGTTCCAGCTGGTCAGAACCACTGTGGGGTTCAGCTCTTTTGCTTATCTGACATGCAGCTGTGATATTTCTGACCCACGAAATATGCTCTTGTATGTCTGTAAAGCTGCATTTTAGTGGTGAGTTTTGTCCCTGTCCTGCTTCTGGTGGCCATCACTAAGTGACGTTTCGAGTAAAACAAGCATTCACCAGTTTGTTTCCAGTAGAACAAATACTTACCAGTTTGGGTCCTGCTGGATCTTCCTCTTCTCTTTTCTCTCCTTCAATATTGTTTTACTGTCTGTATTAATCCAGGTAATTTCACTTACAAAATGAGAGGAATTGGCATTTCTGGGCAAAACACATGAAAGTGAGAGTATATTGCTTCTGCCAAGGTTGATTTGTAGTACTTCAGACCCAGAATGCATCCTGACAGTGAAATTAGTCTTGTTTGCAGCTTTACTTGTCTTATTCTTTCTGTATGTTTATTGCTAGGGTTTTGAATTTTCAGGAAAAAAGTCACAGCCAGCATTTGGGAATAATTGGAACAATATAGAGCTCTATATATGTTTTTACGTACGTCTCTTCTACAGCGTGGCCTATTACTCCCTTGTTTTTATAGGTTGACCCCAAGTTTCTGAGGAACATGAGATTTGCCAAGAAACACAACAAAAAGGGGCTGAAGAAGATGCAGGCCAACAATGCCAAGCAGGCAGCTCAGCAGGCTGCTCAGCAGGCTGCTCAGCAGAAAAAGGACTGATGTGATTCAATAAGAAGAACCAGTGTTTTTACTGGCATATGTGTTACAGCATTTTTTAAAAATAAAATTGTATGTAACAAAGTCTGCACCTCCTGAATTTGAGGAGAGCCCTCCAGAAGCCTTGTTAGAATTGTATTTTAGTTGCCAGCTGTGCATCAAGCCTGTGAGTAGTGATCTAGGGGGAGCCTGACTGGCTGCCTGGGAATTCCCTGGATCCTCTTTGCCCTTTTTAAAACTGGGGTGATGTTTTCTTTCTCATGTGCCATGACTTTAGTGATAATTCCTGGTGTTGTTAGAGCAAGGTAAGCTTTCCAAGGGCTGTTACATGTCAGCTGCTTTGCTGTGTGGGTAAGGTTCCCCACAGCTGTGGGAATCCTGGGAAACAGGAGTGTAAGGAGTACCCTGGTGTTGGAGACCACAGGAATTTCTGTTAGAGTTGGTGTGTGTTGTGTCCTGAAATACTTGTAGTTATCGAAGCATTAATGGAGCTGTCCATGTGAACTTGTTAGGTTTTAGGAGCATACGAAATACACGTTCTTTTAATAGTGACTGATTCTAGGGAATGTCTTTCACTCCAGTAACAGAAGTACAATCTGATTAAACATGCTGGCTTGGTGAGAAGAGGGGAATAACGTGCAAAATCCCAGGAGAAGCTGAGCCTGTGTTTTGCTCCTGCTGTTGTGTCCAGCAGGAGAGGGTTTTACTCTGCAGGGCCCCCTCAAAGCTGACTCAGGCAGGCGGTGCTTACCGCTACTGGCGTGAGCCACCTGTTGAAATGCGACCAGCTGTTCCTGAAATCGCAGTTCCAGTGCTTGTCCACCTGGTGGGGTAAGTCCATGGAGCCACACAAGGGCTGGAAGTTTGCACGGACTTTCTGACTGCAGTAGTGCAGCAAAACATTTGCCAGATAAAAAACATAATTATAACTGGAACGTTCAATTCATATATTTTATTCTTTAAATAGTTTAGCCAATTACCAAAATTATGTGTTAGTTTGAATTCTTTCTGACTTAAGTTAAAAAATCTCTCAGTTCCCACTTCATAATTGTTTTTGACTTACTAAAAAAACCCACCCACCCTTAAACCAAGCAATAAAAAGAGATTTACTAACTTGAAACTCGCAAGTCAATGGGGTTGAAAAGTCTGCAGCCCTCAGCTGTCTGATTCCTACTGTGCATCTCTTGGGCTGTTGTGGAGGTTGATGTTGGTCATCCTGTTAAAAGCAAGTGTTTGAGATGGCTTAAAGAATCACCAGCAAAGGTATCAATAAAAACCAGATTTAATATTAGGCAACAGCATGACAAAGTTCGTTGGCAGGGTTCACTCCACTACTTACCAGATGGTTAAGGCACACAGAGAGTACAGTTGTTGCTGATATTGAGGGAGATGGAGTGGCTGGTCCAGCGAGGGTCAGTATGATCAGTCTGGTATTAAATGTGTGTTACAAGAGCAAAAGAAACCGCTGAACAGAGCACTTGGTGTTTGTCAGTCTACACCTTTTCCTGTGTGTCTGCAGATCTACAAGTTCTGCATTTTAAATCTCTAGCCCTAAGATTTTCCTATATAAGAAGGGAGGTTTCCTCTCAACCCCCTTGGTGTCTTCCCCCCAGTGCTTGTGTTGTGGGAATAGCTCACCCACAAGATGCAGTCTGAGGGAGAGAGGCAAGGGTCAGGCTGAGAAAAGGATGTTGGAATGTTAACAAGAAGCAGAGGGCAAGATTTGGGCTTCCTAGGGCTCCAGGCAGCTCCCCCAGGCCTGCCTTGAGAAGCAGCCTTTTCATCTCACTGCCCTTCATGATGCCCTTCAGTGGGACAGCTTCCCAAATAAGGGCTTGCTTACTTTCTGACCAAAATAGCGGCTGCGTGACAAAATGCAGCACGGAGGAACGTAACCTTAATCCAGGCATCATTGTGTAGCAAGGGACAGGAATTTTGTGAGCTTCCCCAGCAGGTCGGTGTCAGGTTTGTTGTTATGTGCTCCCTGCTCACATGGTGGTTCTGCAGGACGCTGCCCAGACATCAGTGACCACCTATTGCATTTGCTAACCCTGTGACACCTCAGTTCACAGCTTCCCTCCTTGGCGTACACTTGTCCCAGCCCAGAAGGGAAAGCTATGAAGGGAAGTTTGTGCTGACATTGCCTCTGGTAGGTCTCCATCCTCTTTCTCCTGCCTTGTAAAATCATTTAAGTTCTATTGATGAAGTGAGGTTGGAGATCCTTTCTGGGAGCATTACATATGCAGAACCCAGGAGGGGGAACTGGCAGCTGGGGCCCACTTGAAACTATTGCTATTACGCAGAGCTCTGTCATCCTTGATATTTAAAAACTGCAAAACTCTCATGATTGGTATCCTGCAGGAAGACAAAGAGCTCAAAAGCATCTCAGTGCTTAACAACTGCTGTACATCAACTTATACATGTCATGCTTGCTGCTGCTGTACGTCATATTTGCTGCAGATTATTTCTCCTCTTTGCAATTAAGAGGATTCAGTATCAAGTTCTAGTTTGGCTCCTTTCTCTGCTTTGATTTAAAAAAGAAAAAGAGCAAAGGGCGTGTAACCAAATACCAAATCACCTCGTTTGGCAAACGTGAGCCATGGCTCTGAAAGCCAATAGCACAGAGCTGGGAAGGGGAAATCAAAACCATGCAAAATGCTCTGATGGGGCAGAGTGTTCATTCACTGGAGACATTGATGTTCACAGTGATGATAAAAAGTAGAGCTGGATATGTGTTGCTCTGTCCCCCTTTACTGCCTTTCAATAGTGTCAAGAAAAAGAGGAGTTCTGTTTTGCCCAGGTTTCGAGGCTGTTGCAGGTGTTTCTAGACCGCAGGGGCTTTGTGAAGTGTTTATCTGATGTACCTTAGCTCACGTTTCACCACCACTGCCCTGGTGGCAGATTTATGCAGAGGTTTTATTAGGGCAATGTGTACAAAATTTCCTCAGAGCTTCCTGCAGTCATTTGGTTCACATGGCAAAGTTTTACTGAGGGCTGAAGAGAGAGGCCTCAAATACACTGATAAAGCTGCAAACCTTTAGGGTTTGCAGGGTTAAATCCACAGCAAAGCCCAGCAGATAAATGGCCTGAGAACTATGGCAGCATCTGGTGTCATGGGCTGCTATCGCCTGCCTGCACAGCTCCTGTCTCTGCTGAGGGGGCAAGAGCACACAGATCTAGGGACAGGTTTAGAGTGGTAAATTACTTTATGCCTGACTTAAAAACAAAAAAAATATTTCAATTGCTTTTTTTTTTTCCCCAGACAACGTGGACTTGTGTCACATTTTTTAAAGAGCTTTTGGGCACCAGAAGTTCACTACACATGCAGTGAAAACTGTGAATTGGTTTGGAGTTGCACAGATACATGGATTCCTCAGGGTGGTTTTCATTCATTGTTAGCACATCCCCTGTCTGGAGGCTCAGCCAGGCTGATCCTCCAGTGGTCACTGTTTTTTCAGCCCGCTCACCCACTCGCTGGCCTGTCATGTCGTGTTACATTCCTTGTGCAGTTGTTCCCCTGTTTTAGCCAACAGTGAAATCCACCCACAGCTCCTCACCCTGCAGCATTTGCTGTCTGATTGGGAGGGCAGACAGTACGTTAAAGCAGTCCAGGCTGGCAGCAGTTTTCCTGGCTTCCCGACCTCCTGGCACCTCTGTTCCAAGGACTGAAAAAGCCTAAATAATCCCAGTGTATCTGCTCTTCTAGGGACACGTTTTAGCTGTTACAAGACCATTGCCTTCTCTCTCCAGCCACCACCTTCCCTGCTTTATTCTTGGAAAAGAATAAAGCCTTTTTTTATTCTTTATTTGTTTAGTCTTTTGGCAAGAATAAAGAAAGCACAGTGAGGCTGTGGCTTTCTGCTGCCAGTGCCATAGAGCCAAGGGGGAAGGGCCAAGACCCAGGGCCAGGTGGCTCTTTGCAGCCAGCCTTAGTCACAGTGTAGTCCAGCCCCATAGCTGACTGAAGGGAAGAGGTTAACATTGTTTTTTCTTTTGTTCACCCCTCAGGGAGCCAAAGCCTGTCAGTAAGCAGTGGAGAACATCTTGGAGAAGTCCTTTTTGGATGCTGGGATTTAGCCAGGACAGAGGAGGATGAGGGGGCTGTCAGTGATGCCTGATATGATGTGAGTGTAGGGGTGGGTTGCCCATGGGCTGGGTGCTGTGGGTGTGGGGACAGCTGGCATCACTTCAGCTCCTGGCTGAAACCCGGCTGTTTGCAACTCTCTGGAAGTTCCCAGGCCTGGGGTAAAATATGAGGACTTGCTGTGTCCTCACAGATTTCAGTGGGAAACAACTGCTGCTGCTACACTGCAGAGGTGGAAGATGTTTCTTTTTCATCTCTAGGCTGCTGATCCGTTGGAAACAGAATCTGTTAACACCTGGGAGCATTTCCTGTCACAGGTTTCTTAGGCCCAGCATATCTACATTGGCTTCTGGTGCACCTGTAGTCCTGAATCTGTAGTAGCTATGGCATCAAGGGCTTGGAACCCTTGGGGAGACTCCTTCGAGTGAGTCAAACAGAGGTCTGCGTTAGGGGTATGCCCAAAATACCCTGAGTTTTACAGAAGGTCAGCTGATCTGGCTGACAAGTTCATTTTCTTTGTTTTTCTGTTACAAGCCCTGGTTTGAGCAAAACATTTTGTGCTGCTTATCCAGAGAAAAGACACAGCCATGGCCTTCCACACAACTGCCCACCCCTCTTATCCCTTTTTTCACCTCAGGCCTGTTTGCCCTGAATTGCAATACTTCATTATTGCTATAAATGAGATTGCAATATTTCATTATTACTATAAATAAGGTTGTGTCACAGCTGCTTCAGGGTGTTATTTCCACAGAAGTGGGGGGAAAAAAGCTGGTTCGGGGAGGAAATGCAGGACAACCCATCAGACCTGAGGCACTGGCACAGCAGCATGGCCACCCAGGGCTGAGGGCAGCATCTCCAGGGCTTGCACTGACACAGTCCTGTGCCTTGCTCTGCCAATGTTTATTTTGCTTGGGTAAATGATTGACTTTAGCAACACGACTGCAATGTGTGAGTTGTGCTGGGGCTGTAATTCGATGGGAGGAGGCAGCTATGTGCAGGGAGAGCTGCTAATGCCGCAGGAATGCTGCACTTCCTTGGGATGAGAGGAGATGGTGCTCAGGGCCTCTGGGGACAGCACAGCTCCTTGGCCCTGCTGTCACCCTGTGCCTGGGAGCTGAGATCCAGCTTGGGGTTGTGCATTTCTCAGTGGCCCAAACTGATGTGAGTTCTCAGGGAAAATTGGGTGCCTCATTTGTTGTAGTGAGGCTCCCACCCAGGGCTGCAGGAGGACTATGAGGGGCTAGCACTTGCCTCCCAGCAGGCAGGCTGAGACAGGGAGGAGCATCCAGTCCAATTTAGGAATGCCTTTTATTCATCTTCCCTAAGCAAATTCAGGTCTTTCTGCATGTGCCAGAGGGTGCCAATAAGGATGGTGGGCAGGAAGAAGGGGTGTGCCCTTGGGATAGCCAGAGTGAGTGTAGGGAGGAGAGGAACTGTCCCTTACACATGGATTTCAGCGATGGCTGAAGTGGGTTTTAATTTATTCTTCATTGCTATAAAACGCTGCCAGTCCTGCAGTTAAAACAGCAGCCACCAATGCCAGCTCTTGAGCCTGCTCACCATGGCAGCTCCCCACTGAGCACCCATGGCCCTATTGGATGGACTTTGCCACTGGGCTGGCAGCAAAATACCTCCTTGGAGGCTTAAAGCTCCAGCTGTGATGTCACCTTGCCAGAAGTGGCCCCCAGAAGTGGTCCCATTAATTATGAGTCCACAACCAGGGTGAAGCTGTCACTGAACCTCTAAGGAATGACCAGCTGAGGCACTGGGTATTAACAGGTTTTATTTCCCCCTGGCCACCCTTCTCAGCACTCAGTCTTCATGCCAGTAGCCAGGGGATTTAGTCAAGGAGATGAGATGTAGAGCTGGAGGGTTTAGGAGATTCAAGCTGTCCATCTGGCCTCAGATTTATTCAACCCCCTTCATAAACTCCAGGAACTCTGCCAAGGGGAAGACATTGAAGACAAGAGGTGTGAGGTGAGACTGAAATGCCCTCACAGCTGCCAAGTGTGCTCTTGGCAGCTTTTCCCAGCCCTGTCTCCTTTTCCACCCCCATGATATGTGAGAGGCTGAGGGGGAGGAATGGCTACTGCTCCTCTGCCAGTGGCGAGGACTCCTTGTGACTCCTGCTAGAAATGTCACTGGAGCCCAGCGTCACCCTCAGCTGCCACCAAAACACTGGAGTTGAGTGCCAGGGTGGGACACGGCCACTGACTCAGCTCAGAAATAGTCTGGGGGTCATTTTGGCAGCATCACATTGAAAGATACAGCCCCTCAGAAATGGTGTTTGTGTTTAGGGGTCAGGAGGGGACTGGTGAAAAGTGGCAGTGCTTCAGTGCCGGCTGGCTTTCACAGCAAGGGGACAGTTAAGGCAGCCCAAGTCCCTGCTAGCATTTCACAATCATAAGAATCCCCCCATCCCTGTGCACACATGCTCCTCTCAGATGTATTCTCCAGCATTGCCTGCATGAGCTTGTGCTCTTCCAAGAAAGCAACCAAGACCATGGGAGCTGCCTAGGAGGACAACCAAGGGCTTGTGACCAAACCACATACAAGAAAGAGTCCTACCGTCATAGTCAATCCTGCCATCATTGTTTTTATCCCCATCTTTCATCAGTTCTTCTATGTCATCCTCAGTGATGGTCTCTCCTGTTGCCTGCAGCATGATCTTCAGCTCCTCGAGGTCGATATAGCCATCGGCGTTTCTGTGCCAGGGCAGAACAGCTCAGAACCAGCCTCTCCCACCACCCCACCACACTGTGGTCATGGCTCTTACTTATCAAACATCCTGAAGAGGTCTGAGAGTTCCTCTTCAGTTTTTCCTTTGCTGTCATCTTTCATACACCGGACCATCATAACCAGGAACTCATCAAAGTCCACAGTGCCGCTGCCTGTGGGCAGAATGGACACCATCAGCTGGAGCTACCGGGGTGGATGGGCAATGACAATGAGGGATCACACTTCCCTTCAGCAACCAAGGGGCAAAACTCAGGAGAGCAGCCCTGCAGCAAGAGGCAGCTCTCAGGATGCTGGAGTGCCTGAGGCCCTTCCCAGACCTCATAAGTGAATTTTTACCTTTCACAGTCATTTTGCCTTGGCAAAAGTCCTTTTGGGACCACCAGTGAATGGAAATACCTGCTACAGGTCCATCTCATTTAGGTATTAATAATGAAAGCTCCAGAAGGCAGGTATTCATGCAGTGTGGGTTTGTACCCACAGTGCAGTAGTGTTTTCAGTGACTCAGCTCTTTTCCTTTTTTGTCTGATTTTTAACTGCTTTTTTCCAGTTATTTAGTATGGTATTTCTGCCCAAATGCACACGGTGGATTTTGTGATGTGTGATCACCCGTATACTGATTTCATCGATATTGACAGTCAGTTGTGGGGGTGTGTACACTTGAGCAGTGAGAGACTTTCCTGATGACAGAATCCTCTAACTGACATTTCTGAAATGGTAGTTCCTACGTTTAGCCTATACTTTGTTTTTTAAAAGAACCAGTACAATTTCAGAATACGCCCTGAAATCAGTTTAAGCAGTCTGATCGTTGTAGGAATAATAGTTTTTATAGTTTCTCTTTGCCTGGAAATTCCCTGAAGGGACCATGCTGAAGTTTGGTGTGTGTTTAGTGTCCTTTGAATTCACATCACTGCAGGTTGCTCCCCACAGCTGTGACTGTCCCCAGCACAGATCTGCCAGCACTACAGAGGTGGCCCCACACCTCTGGATATGGGGATGGAGCTTGGGAGAGCAGATGAAACCCAAACCTCTCACCGTCTTCATCCACCTCGTCTATCATCTCCTGCAGCTCCTCAGGGGTGGGGTTCTGCCCCAGCATCCTCATCACCTTCCCCAGCTCCTTGGTGCTGATGCATCCATCCTCTGCCCCCAGCACGAAGATATCAAAGGCAGCCTTGAACTCTGGAGAGAGAGAGGGGAGAGACATGAGGGGGTCTTGCCCTGCACCTCAACCCTGCAGGCAGGGAGCTCATCCCAGGCACAGCCTCCCCTGACTGTGCACCCCAGCAGTGCCCAGGCATGCCTTGGTGGGACACACAGGCACACCACAGAAACTGCCTTGCTAGAAATGCTGGTGGATCAAAATCCCTGGGTCATGCCCTGCCTTGGCCAGTCTGGCCAAAGCATTTTTCAGAGTGTAATTGCTGAAGCAGGCTGGGCTGCTGGCTGGGGAGCTCGACTTCAGGCTGTGGTGTCAGGTTGAAGATGCACCTACCATTTTTTTGCTCTTCTGTCAGCTGCTCAACCTGGAAGGAAAACACAGATACAAAGTCATTTTAATTTTGTCAGCACCACTAATTGCTAAAAGGACACATTACAACAGCCCTTGCCAGGTCAACCAAACCTCACAACAGTTACCTCATGGACTAGGGAATGTACAAGTAAGGGGATTTTGACACCTTTTGACACAGTTTTTGTAGTCTAAGAGATTGTTCCCCTTAAAGAAATTATTCTTTTATAATTTTAATTAATTATAAAATTAACTATATTGTTATATTTATATAGTAATATTATCTATAATTATATTGATTGTATAATTATATAATTGTAAATAATTATTCATTTATTCTAATTATTCAAACCATCTCCTTTGAAGCAACCATCACTTCTCTAGAGTAGCGGACTCTAATACATGGCAGAAGTAGCCTTGGTACAAGCAGGGAAAGCCCGCTGGGAGAAGAATATGCCTCTGCCAACCATTGGGTTCTTGTTGCTGGCAGGTTTCACTGCAGGGTGGCTGCACTGCTGAGGGCTGCTCACTTGGGCCATTGCCTGATCAGAGACGGGACGTGCTTGAGAGGTTCCTGGGGAGGGAGAGGTGGACAAGACTATCCCTGGTAGTTGTTTTTCAGCCCTAGGGTCAAGAAACTCCTGCCCTATGCAGAGCATTACCTGCTCTACTTCCATCTCAGCCAGTGTTAATACAAAGGTGTCAGGCTCAGAAGGGAGTTGCTACTCCCTTTCACCTGTTTTGGGAATCTCCCTGAAGAAATGGCCTGTGGAGCCAATAGGCATTAGCTGAGGTGGGCTGGCAGATTGTTCCTAAACTCTGCCCTAATTCAGTCCCCACAGCCCATCAGTGGGAGCTTATTAGTTAGCATGAATTAATGAAAATAATGAGGACAGCAAAGGAGAATCAATCAGCTCTGTACCATAGCTGTTTAAATGCATTTCTCTCTTTGGCTTCATTCCTGCCTGCAGGTACTGCTTATCTGAAATTGCTGATGTCACCACTATGTCCAACTACCCCTTTGGTAGCATCCATGAACACATGGAGTTATCCTTCCTATGCTCATCAACAGCCTCTCTAGATCCAGCCAGGTAGGACCCCTGTCTGCCCTGTCTAGCCCTACCAAAGTCTCCTTGGTGCCATCCCTGTGCAAGTGGCCTCCAACACCCATCCCTGCCATGTTTTGTTTGGGGCAGAACCCCACAACCCAGAGCAGTGGCACCATCTTTGAGTGAAAGCTGATTCTTTTGCCCCAAAGAGCAATGGTTTTGCAAAAGGCAGCTAGAAAGCCTTCCTGTTTGCAGCAAGAAGCAGGAAAAGTACTTTTCCTTAGTGGGACAGAGCCTGTGGGAAGCAGGCAGAGCACCTTATCCCACTCCCCATGCTCCAGGAGGTGAGGACTTGTCAGAAAGCACTAAGGATGGCGGCAGGATTTTCCTCCACTGCTGGAGGAACCCAAGCCCAGCGTGTCCCTGGTGCTGCTGAAAGCAGGCAGGCAGCTGCCAGCCCTCTGTGGGCATTGTTTGGGCAGAGCAAGGGCAGCCACCACCACGATGGCCACAGCCACGTCCTGCTAGGTAACATGACCCTCTTGGAGCAGTTGCTATTTATAAGCCTGGGTGAGAGAGGTGCTGGAGATAAAGATGAGCTCCCCAATTGTTCCCAGGCTTTGGTATTTATCCTTGCAGCCCTTTATCTGGACACTTGTCCCTGGCACTGTTCTGAGCACCGCTTAACAGAGCCTAAAAATATTCCTAGAATAGCTTTGTGTTTGCACACCCTTATCTAGGCATGAGTGGGTAAGATGAAAATCCATTGGGTTCTTTGGCTACACATAGGGGATTTGGCATAAATGTGATGTTAATATATGCTATCAGCATGCAGAAAATAAAAAACTATTCCCTTTTGAAGCCTCCTTGAGTACTGAAGTGGTAGATGTGCTGTATATATATTAAGTGCCTTGTTTCTGTAGAGTGACATTTTTGTCACAGAGATGTCTCTTGAGCTGTTCATAGTTCCCTCTGGACATGGGTGGTGTTTGCAGCTTCATTCCTCTTTTCCCTCCCCATCATTCCAGGAACAGATTTCTCTGACTGCAGTGTGGGAAGGCAAGCTCTCTAAGCTCACAGCTCTGCAGCAGCCGTGGTAATACCAAATCTGCTGTATTTTGCTTTCATCAGCCCTCCTCTTCATCCTATGCTTCCATTTGAAGTCAGACAGGGGAAACTGAAGTTCTGTATTTTTTTCCCCAGGGAAATGTTTTCTTACAGTCTAAATTGTGGGAAATAGATCCACAAAAGAGCTGTTTTTCTCAGCTGTTCCTGGCTTGGACTTGTTTTGTCTCCGTGAAGGTGTTGGCAGTTAATGCCCAGGACTTAAGCCCCACATTTACCTAATTGTGGCAATGTGGCCCCTAGACAATAACGAGAGGGCCTGTGCCTTGAGTCACAGAGCACAGACTTAATTAAAAACCTTAATTAGAAAGGCCTGGATTTTCTTTGATTTTACAGGTTCTATTTTTCTCCCTTTTGAAAGTGTTGGCTGGGGGACTCAGCCTTCCCTGAGCCTTTTCACACTATTAGGATCCCTGTAGGGGTTCCATTTCCCAAGGGCTGACCAAATGACAGGGGAGGTGTGAGCATTGGGTTTTTTTTCTTCAGTTACCTACCAAGCACTATATTCCTTCCTTCTAAAATTCTTGGAATTATAATATGACTCATATGATGTATTTTTTTGTGTTCTTTGTTAAAATCAAACTTGATCAGCTATATATTTAAGGGGGGGGGAAGCACCAAAAAGCTCTTACTGTAAATCCAGTTACAGATGCAATAGCAATCCACACAATCCAGAATCTATTTTCATCCTTATTCCATTGGCACATCACTGTCTGTCTACGTTACAGAATAATGCAGTGTTCTTATTACAGACCAAATAGTTTGGGTTTACACAGTGAGTGCAGCATGCAGCTGTGGAAGTTAAAATAGCCTAAGGATGCTCCACGTTCTCCAGGGCATAGCTCACATTCTGGATTCTGCACAGCACAGAGCACGAGCAGCAAAGCAGAGGAGGAGGTTTGGAAATAACTGAGAAAAAAAACAAGGGTTTTTTTCAAATCCCCCAGGAAAATAGTTAGCTAAGTAGAGGGGAAACATAACAATGGCAGAGTTGTAAAGCACCAGAAAAAAGAGGGTGAGGTTTAACCCATACACTAATGTTTATTTCCTGGGAAATCCTGCTCTGCTTTGTCTGGAGCCACGCAGGTTTTGTTGAGATTTATAACTTCACCTAGGAGCCATCTCTGTGCTTTACAGCAGGGAACCAGGGGAGTAATTGTAAATAATTTAGTAGCAGGTTGAGAGTTTCACACTAGTAAGAGGAGTGTGAAAATTGCAGAGCCATGAGAGGAAAGGGTCTGTGTCCTGGATGAGGATGTTGACTAAAAGTTGCTGCCCTGTAATTATTTCTCATTTCCATTTCTCCATTGAATTATTGCTATCACAGCTTTGGGGAATCTACAACAAAAATCCCTAGAGCCATTTCAGACACCCCTCCCCAACCCACAGCCCCAAAGGGAGACACTCACCGCTGCCTTATAAATGTCATCCATGGCTGGAGCGGGTCAGCGAGGGGCCAGGGGCTGTCACGGTCCCACTCTGCCGGCGCTGCCCCGCGGGCCCGGCTGATATAGGGGGGGTGTCAGCCCCGGGGGCTGGGATCAGCCCACAGCAGCCCCGCATGCCCAGCCCCCAGGAATGCCTCGCCTGCGTGCCTTGGGATGGGGACACCACTGAGCCCGGCACTGGCACGTCCGGGGCCAGCCCTAGCCCCGCTCCGTGGCAGCTGGAGCTTTCCTCGTGACTTTGTTGTGGGATCAAGCCACCACTTTTCAGCAAGACCTGCCGAAATTGCTGATATATTGTGGTACTTGGCTGTCCTGACTGGACCCGTGCCATCATGTCACCTCCACCTCCAGAGTGTTCCCCCTGGAAGCTGCCTTAGAAAGATTATACTGTGCCAAATAGAATTGGATATTACGGGAAAGGCACATCTCCCAAAATATCTCTGTAGAGCAGCGAATGTCCCCCGGGGCAGTGGGAACAGGGGGTGTCAGGGCCCCCTGTCCCCTCTGCAGGGTGTCCCCAAACCCATGGGAGATTTGAAGCTGGGGCAGGTGCCTCAGAGGAGCCGATGCCATGTGTGGGCAGGCACCGAGGATGGGGGGATTGTGCGGTTCCACTGCCACATAGAGAAGCGTGGAGACAGATGGAGCTTTGTCCCATCTTCTGTTTTCAGCTGAAGCTACAAAATGTGGGGATCAGCTATCAAAATGGGAGTATCAGCTTTGTTTGATTCCAGGGATAATTCCTGGTCCTCTAGGAAATCATGACTCAAGTTCACCCAGCCAGCAAGCTGACCTGTCCCCACTGCAAATGGCTAAAATCCACACTCTTGGGATTTACTGTGGGTTTACCACAGATTTACCACATTACAGTGGAGAGCAAAAGACACCAAAGGCCTCCAAGTGATGAGCAATGTTTTCTCAGTGCAGTGAAAGGTGTTTTAATCCACAGGAACCAAAGCCAAACCTCTCTTTTTAATGATTCAGGACTCCCTCTTGTGTCCAGAGAGCTACATATGGCTCTGACACCTCAGGGTGGCTAAGCCTCACCTCCTTTGCTCAAGCAAGCTCAAATCAGAATTAGTTTGCAAAACTGAAAATACAATTAATTGTAACTGTTATATTTTATCTTTTCTAGAAATCCCCCTTTAAGAAGAATCACGCTGCATGGAAAAACCTTCATTCCCTATGGATTTTTGAAGCAGTTAGGCTTCCTAATTGGAATGTATTTATTATTTTGGTTGCCTTGAACATACAAAAGGCAGAAAAACCTGCAGAGGGAAGTAGTTATTTTGTTAAAGGGCATTGGAGCCTGTCCTTAGGTAAAGGCACAAGCTGGGATGGGAGACTTGCTGTCCCCCAGAACCAAACCATCCAAAACCTCCTGGGCAACCCCACAGAGACCTTCCCAATGAAGTGCTGCCCAGATGCAAACCCCAATCCCTGGCTGCTCTTCCCCACTTGGGGTTCACTGTGGAGACAGTGGGGTGGCAGGTGCCAGCTCTGGGCACTACCAGGCAGCAGGGCAGGGGATGAGGAATCATGCCTGGCCCTGGCCCTCTGTCCTGGGAAGCGATGGCACTGAGTCACCCCCTTGAAAACAGCCCCTGGGATGTGTCACAAAGTATTTAGGGTCAATGAAGAACAGGAGTGGGAACGCTAACACTGCTTTAAAAGGTCTGCTGGAGAGAGCTGGGATGAAATTCAGGTTGGGATGTGGAGGAAGGTTGTCTGACTGCTTAAAGAGGGGAAATCTGGGCTACTGGCACCCTACACTCTGGCATGGGAAAGCTGCACTTCTGCGAACATCTGAGGCGAGCAGAGACTTGCAAAACAGAGCTGAGCCCAGAGGGAAAGGATGAAATCCCATCTGGCAGCAGGAGGTGATGTTCGTCCCAGGGAAGAAGGCACAGGCAATGGCATCATGCCAAACCCTGCCTCCCTGCCTGCTGCCTGGAGACAAAGCTTCCAGCATCCTCTGGCTCTCCTAAGTTGTTTGCTTACAAAAGAATTGGGAATTGGGGTTTTGTAGGGAAACCCAGAGCCTCTGCCATGCAAAGTGTGGGGGGTGACTATTGCAAGTAGGGGGTGTTCTGAGGGAAAACCATCCTCTCCTGCTGCTTCCTTTGCCTTCTCACAGACCCATGGCAGAGAGGGAGCATGGCTATCTATAGCCTGAGGAGGGCTGCCAGCACAAGTGCCCTTAATCCGGGCATGGCTGGCTTGGTGGCACACCAGCTGGCATTGTGGTTAGGTACAGCCTGTTAGCTCAGGCTCCAGCTGCATCCTGACATGCTGTCCCACTTGTCAGTCAATCCAAGCCACCAAGACAGTTGGAAAGCTTTACTGCACCTTTTTTCCTCCAAAACCTCATTTCAGGTTTTCATTTCCGAGCAGCTGTAACCCACTATAAAACTAGCCAAGGCATCCACCAGGTCAAATATAAGGAAATAAAAGGCAGAGGCCCAACTAAGATGCAGTTTTATTTGAGATCAGGGATGTTTGCATGGCTCCTTGGGCTGTGTCATGGCTCCAAACTGCAGCAAAGTGCTCCAGCATTCCCCTTCCCTGCCTTGGGCACCTGGCCCTGAGACAGTCCAAACCCAGCAACAGCAAAATTCTTTAATTCACTGCTTCCTAAACTCCACTTAGAACATTTTAGCCACAGGAGACCCCATTTTCCCCCTTCCCCAGCCACATCATTCCTGTTGTTGCCTCCCAGGACAGGGTTGTCACACCATGAGCTGCCTCTGGGCCTGCAGGCAGGAACTGCTGTAGGAGGAGATGGGCACTGATCAAACACGACAGCTGTGCCAGTGCTGCAAATTGTTATTTAATTAAGGAGAGGGGACATTCAGAGGAGGCTTAATTAAAGTTGCTCTCCAAACCCACTTATTATCTCATGAAGAGGCTGAGCTCAGCAGCAGCTCCTGAGGCTGGGACAGCACTAGAAAATCCCTCTTGGACTGCCTGCACTATACGTGTTTTGTCCTTGTGCACATCATCCTTCAGCTACATCCTGACCAAGGAAAAACATTTTTCAGTGAAAACCAAAATGGGCTTGTCCAGCTCCATTTGTAGAGGTGTTTTTGCTCTTCTGCCACCCTAGTCCTGGTGGCATCTGCCAGACACCAGCATTGCCCCTGCAGCTCCATACACACGGCCAGGCTATTTGCACTTCTGTTGTTATTAATGACACCATACTGAGTTAATTGCATCCTTTCTTAGGTAGCATAAGGGCAGGCAAAAGTCGCCTTCATTTTGCTAGAAGGTGCTTTTTAACAAAATCTCCTGTGACTTGAAGGTCCAAAACAAAATTCCTCTCTGTGTAATGCAGTGTAAAGTATCTTTCAAAGCTTTCACAGATGCTTGATACATCCTTCTGCCAAAATATAATCTTTCTAGATAAGCTCCCAATTTTAATACACTCAGATACTCCCTAAAGAAACTCATTATAGCCTCTCTTGCAATTTTCTATTGCTGGGGTGCACACTGAACCTGCCAGTAAGGTTGCCATAGTCTGACTGCCCCTCAGGGCAACTCAGGTTCAGCTCAGGGGAAAAGGCTGAGGAGGATTTGTTTGCCGTCCTTTAAATTCTCCACTTCTGTTACAAATTACTGGCAAGATCCCTTCAGTATGCACAGGCTTGAAACACTTCCCCATGCTCAGTGGGAGAGTGAAAGTAAAGTCCATGCTGTCTGTCAGTCACCTTAAACACCACCTCGAGTTCACTCTGGGCTCATTCCTGAGGTCTGGCCCATCAGCCCAGCTCCTGAGCTCTGGTTTTTGGGGTGGCACCAGGCAGCTCAGTCACAGAACCCCTGCGGTGGCGCCTCGGCGCGGCATGACACTATCCAAGCCTCCAGCAGCCCTTGGCGGCCACAGAGCTGCACCACGGGCTGCCGGCAGCTGGGGCAGCCTCACAGCCGTCGGCAGGGATTGCATCCTTCTGCATTGGGCTGGGTTGGATCCATTCGATTGGACAGCATTGGACTGGACTCTCTTCTATTGGATTCCGTGGGATTCCATTGCACTGCACCGCGCGACGCCCCCCGGGCAGAGCGAGCAGAGCGAGCGCGCCTGCGCGTCCACATAGCCTAAGCCCCGCCCCGCTGCGGTACAGCCCCGCCCTCGCAGCCCAAGCCCCGCCCCCAGCGCGAAGCCCCGCCCCTGTCCGGGCCTCCCTCACCTCACACCGAGCCCCGCCCCTGCCCACTCCCCCCCGCCCCCGGCCCCCCCCCGCTATAAAGCCGCGCGGGCGGAGCGCGCCGCGCCCTGAGGGGGTCGAGCCAAGATGGCGGCGGCGGCAGTGCGGGCCGGGCGGCCGGCGGGTGCGGGCGGCGGAGGCGGCCGCGGGGGAGCCGTGACGGCCTGAGCGGCCGCGCCCCGACGCTTCTCCCGGCGACATGGAGGCGGCGGCGGGAGGCGAGGACGGCGAGGAGCCCCCGCGGGAGGCCCGAGTGCTGGGCTCCGAGCTGGTGGAGACGTACACGGTGCGGAGCGGGGAGGCCGTGAGGGACGTGCGGGCGGCGGGGATGGGGGCAGCGGGCGGGGAAGGTGTGGGGCAGCGGGCGCGCCGCCTCAGCGGTGCCGGGGGAGCAGGTGAGGCCGGGCTCGGGGCCGGGCTGCCTCGGGCAGCAGTGCCTGGCCGGAGCTGTGCCCGCGCTGAGCACGGAGCGAGGCGTTTGGCACAAGTTTGTGAGGGGCTTCGGGGAAAGGAGCCGCGGGGAGCGGGGCTCAGCCGGGAAAAGCGGCCCCGAGCGCCGCGGAGCCTTGGTCCTTTGGGAGAGCTGGAGGCTCCCGGAACAAATGTCGTGTTCTCGCCCGTATGTATTTATGTGCATGTGCGTATGTTTATGGAAAATTGCTTTCGAGTAAACATAGCTTTCAGAGGTTGACTAAACAAAGCAGGAAATCTTTCCTTCACGTAGAAGTATCATAAAAATACCTCTGATCTTATTTTCAGAGGAAATCAGATGATTTAGGATAGACAGTTTTTCTCTTACCCCACCAAAAAAAAAAAAAAAAGGGTTGTCAGCAGTGTTTTCGTTTGGGAAGGAACGAAGCTTTTGATGTATAACTTGGTTTTTATCTGGTCAGATTCTACCAAGAGTTAATTGGTCTGTTTTTCAGGAAGAAGCTCATCGTAAAAACCTCAGTATAATTGCAGACAGAAAATGTCTCGAGCACACCACCCTTTAGTTATATAACTAGAAAATGTTTTCTCCTTCTGCCTTATTTTAGTGTGATTTGAAAGAAATTTTTTTGGTAGAATGCACATGTATGACATCAGGCTTCTTCCTTTTGTGGGAAAAGAGAGCTATGGTTTAGAAAGACAGTATTTGGAAAGTTGTGTGATGCATATAAGTAATACTTCATGGTCCTGCCTATGAAAACGGAGCAACAGAAGAGTGATTTTTTGAGTTGTTAATAGGATAGAGCATTACACAGCTGTGGCCCATGAGGAGCCTAACTCCTTCCCAGGTGATGGCTCTTGAAACACAATTGTGTGGGAATGACTTTCAGGTGGTCAGTTGCCATATTTATGGGCAAGGGAATGACTTTCAGGTGGTCAGTTGCCATATTTGCAGGCGAGGGAATGACTTTCAGGTGGTCAGTTGCCATATTTATGGGCAAGGGAATGACTTTCAGGTGGTCAGTTGCCATATTTACGGGCAAGGGAATGACTTTCAGGTGGTCAGTTGCCATTTTTACAGGCAAAGACGTACTGAGTATTCAGTGAAGGAGTTGGCTAGAAGCTTGAAACGAATTTTTGAGACGTGCCTGAGCTCATTCTCTTAGTTGCATATTCACAGAAATGTGTTAGGATGTGGTTCATCCCACAATCAGCCTCAGCCGAGGGGCACAGTGAGACCTGTGACTTGGGGACTGGAAACTTCCATTTCACGTGTGAACCAAGACTCATCAGTGTTGGTGCTGGTGTTGAGAATTTCCATTAGTGTTGTGCAATACCAGTAAATGAGAAAAGCAGGTGCATTCAGTTAGAAAATATCAGTATTATCTGCCCCCTTATTCTACTGGAAGTTACGGTGCAGGAGGTGAAGCAGTAGCTCCTTTGCTGCTTCAGCCTGCAAACAAGTGTTATGGTGGAGCCACACTTTGGTAATGCCATTAATGTTCTAGACTGAGCTGTAGTTCAGGTGTGTAACCCTGCAGGTACTGTTCATCTGATCAGCTGATAGTTGAGGATAACATTTTAAGCTGCTGTGGCTAAGATCAAGGAAGCTTCTTTGTTCAAGGCTAGATTTCTATAAGTACAGTGTATGAAAGACAAGACTTAAAAGTATTTGGTCCTACTTTGATTCTCTTGCTGCATTTTTGAATGCATGGTGGCACTAAGCTTGGTGTGTGTAAACCTCCTGAAGCTGCTAGCAGGACTCCACGCCTGCAGTCAGCTTCTGTGAGACAGGCCAAAGCCATTAGAAATGTGGGAATAGATCTTCAAATGAAAGCAGAAGTTCTACAAAATTAATCACAGGGTGAAAAGTTACTGAAAAAAGATAGCATGTGTTCAGTGTTTAAAATTAGCTGAGTGGTGCGTAAGGATGTGACAAAAATGTTCACGAGGACAGAAGTTGCTAAACAGTGTAAAAGTCAGTCAAATTTGGTAAAGGTAAGAAAGTAAATGCAGCTGTAGCAACCTGTATCTTCATCCTTTACCATGTGGTCAGGTGATTCTGACAGTGATCTTATTTACATTCTTGTTTTTGAAAAAGTTGTTTTTCTTGTGGCATGTGAGCTTCCTGTTGTACTCTGTATTTCAGGGCTCAGTCTCATTAGAAGGGGAGTGTAATGACATCCATTTGACAGAGGTGATATTAGATCTGTACAATATATCAGGGAGGCCCACACTTCTGCATAATTTTGAAGGTACTTTTGAAAATGTAATTTTTGGAGTTTTTAGCGTGAAAGGCAAGGTGTGGGTAAATCCAGCAGGAAAAAAATTCTTGCCCTGGTTGATGTGCTTTCTGTCGGATTGGTAAGGTTTGAGCACTTCTATAGGGTGTTTCTCCTGGGTGTGCTGGTCCAGGTGATGCTGACTGAAGACTAGCTTCAAGTAGCAGGCCTCAAGGCTGTCAGTGCTTCGTTTGTTTCCTGCTATGCATTTATTTGGCCTAAAATTGCCTTCCTGCTTTTCCTGTCTTTTGCAGCTGTTTTTAACATAAATACTGACTTCAATATTTAAGGAAAATACTGCTGCTTCCTTGAATGGGTGTAAACTGTCTGACTACTTGATGAGGCAGGGAGGAGGAGATGTGGCTGCATCACTGCTCTGGAATTTGGGACCTGCTGGCTGTAGTCATACCTGTGTCCCTGGCTTCCTCTGGAGAGCTCTGTCATTTAAGTGTTGAGTTGTTTGGTTTTTCCATAGCACTGAAGCGTGTGTAGTTGGATGAGACACACTGTAGAAATGCAAGTTTTCCATGTAAAGCAAGATAGGCAGGTTCTTGTACTGTATAAAGGAAGTTGAACAAAAAGCAGTTTGGAATCACTGCTGTTCATTTAACAGCTGGCTTAAAAATGTTTAGTAGGTCTGTCATCTTTCAGTGTTTAGGAAAATGAAGGGGTGCCATTTGGTGATGTGGGCTCTTAACTGCAAAGAACTTGTAGTGACTTGCTAGAAAACAAAGACCATATGCAGCGCTGCAAATATGCCAAACACTTTACAAAGTAGAACTTAACCAAAATAACTGATTTTAAGAAAAATGTTAGAAAGATGGACAAAGATTTCTCTGCAGGAGTTTAGTAGAGACAGGTGAAGGAGGAAATCCTGTGACTATAAAGGCTTTTGTGTTTTATCTCAATAGAAATGCAGTTTGTGGTGTAAGGATGGGTGGGGATTTCACATGGTATATTTATTTATGTCTGGAAGAAAGTGCAGTGTGAGAATGTCATTTATCCATGTATTCCTTTAGCACTTGGCATGACAAGCAGCCTTTGGAGAACCTTAACTTAAACTGTCAGTCTTGTCATATTAGTGCACTCAAAATTTGTTGATGATGAACTTAAGCTCCTAAAACATTGAGATATCTAAGGGGATTTTTTTTGCTTTAAGTGATTTATTTCTATATTAAGAGCAGTCTTAACCAGCACATCAGCATATTGCATTTATATATTTATTCTTCAGGATAATGGCAGCTTGTGGATTGCTGTGAAATTAGTTGCTGTGTCTGCATACTGATGCTGTTTGAGGGGTGAATATGTATTGCCTGCTCTGGCTGCCTTCTAGATGGGGAATGCTGTGGCTTTTCAGAGACTTAATTTAAGGAATTGTATCAGTGCATGTAAACACTTTAACAGGTAGTTTCCCAACCAGACTGTCCATTTCACTAAGTGCTGTGTTTCTAGAAGTGCTCTGTGCTTGCTATCAGCATAAGGATATGAAACCTTTATTACAGATTTACTCTGTGTTTTATGCAGAGAGGATGGGTTTCCTTGCTCACCTGGTGAGCTCTCAGCTGGGAGCTGTGAAGTTACAGAGTTTCTAGTGTCTGATCTGGGGTTTCATGCCTGGTGTACTCAATGTGCATTGCATTTAGATGTGTTGCTTGTTCTGCCATAGTTTAGCACAGTCAGCTTTTCAAAAGACCTGGTGTTTTTATTATGGTTTATAAATGTTGTACTTCTTCAAAGTTTGGTTTTTTTGAGTCTCTCCTTGCTTTCCTCGGGGTTAGGTGGTGCTTCTGAATGCTGGTGTTATTCTTGTTCTGGTTTGTCACCGGCACAGTGATTAATCCTGATCTGTTGTTTCCCAACACAATATGACAGGAAAGCAGGCACAGGCCTTAATTGAGTCCATAATTCTGTGTGGGCATTCTTCTGTTTTCAGTGCTCATCCCAGCACTGACGTGTCACTCACTGCATGCGCTAGTCAGACATCTTGGTTTGGTTCTCAGTAGGACTTGGGTTTTGTTCAGTGAGCCAGTGTCAGATGCTTACAAAAATAAAACTGGCATGAGCTATAGTTCGTCTTCTAAAATGAAGGTGGTATTCTATTTAATGTTTGACATTGTGCTGCTCTGTACTCACAGTAAGTGAGAACTGGTCTTTTATGTAACAGATCGAAACTGTTGATGCTTTTTGTTTTCTCAAGTGGGTTTAGCAACTAGATGTGTATCATCCTCATAGCAGCTATGAGTCAGCTCTGGGTGATCTGTGGTAGTAAGCAAGTTCTCAACTGTATTAAATGCTTTCAAGATTTGATTACAAGTTGGTGTTTTCCCCAAGGAGTATAGTCGGGTTGGATAATATAGTTTATTTAATTTGTTGTATTCAAGTAGCTGTGGAACTAGTTTTGCAGAGCCTGGTTTGTTTTCTACTAGTGTTTTATCTTGTACCTTTAAAATTTCTTTGGGAGGGCTTGTTTCGAGCATATCTAAAGGTAGACTGAGTTTCCTGCAAAACATGTACTGTTGTATCCAGAAAGTCACCTAGAATGAAAATCTTTGGTACATGCATGCCTAAAAATACTTAGTTTTGTGTTAGAAAATGTTGGGTTGCTCTAGGTAATTGTAGTGATTCTTTGGGCACAGTGACTCTTCAGGAGGATGTCTTGTGTGCTTTACCCTAGAAGGAATAAAATAGCATCCACCCAAACAAAGGATTTATCTAGGTTTCTCAAGGGTTAAGCTCCAGATTTCTGCTTATCTGAAGTGACAGCAGGATGCTTGCCAAGTTCCTCTGCCCATTGTGGAACTTGGTAGATGGAAGAAGGGATGCTGCTGCCTCAGGCTTGTGGGGTAGCTATGAATACCAACTTCAGTTAGAAACTTTCAGAAAAAGAAGTAGCTTGGAGCCCTTGGTTATTAACCTTTGGGTTGCAAAAATTAAAGCCATTGCTTTACACTGAGGCACCTGCATGTTCTTGTGTGTGGAGCTGCCTTGTGAGTAAGATCAGACATCAAACATCAGCAAAGTCACCTCAGAGCTGGGGTCAGCATTTTGTTAGCTCTGATTCTTTCAGCATGTAGAACCATCTTACAGTGCTCCATTAACAAGCAGGTCTCACAGTCATCTTCTCTTTAAGACAAATGTTTTGCAGCTCCCTTACTTGAATTTCCTCCTTTCAGGTGTACATTATTCAGGTCAATGTCGGCAATCATCAGTGGACAGTCAAACATCGTTACAGTGATTTCCATGAGCTGCATGAAAAGGTAAGAATGTAAAAACTGTGGCTTTGGTCTCTTACAAAACACTGTGCAGTTCTTGTAGTTCTGTTTTACAGACTGTGTTACGCAATTTCTTTCTTCAATAAAGAGTGTATTTGCTAGATGCCATCTGAGCTGCAGACTAAGTCCTTTTTGTGAGAACATTATTACTTGCCCCTGTTACATTCCTGTCTTGAACTGGGGAAGGTTGACCTGGAGAACTTCAGCGAAAGGTGGAAGCTGTGTCAGAGAGGGGATCTCAGGCTGGGGTCACTGAACTTTTTGCTAAGAAGGATGTTTATGATCAGCTGATTTGGTGACCAAAGTCTCATCAGGGTGAATGATACAAGTGTCCTTAAAATAGCATGTTATCAGCACCAACCAGTGCTGTTAAAAAACAAATTAAAATAAGGAGAAGTGTACTTTATTTAAGAGTGTTCTGCTTTCTCAGAAATGCACTGGATATTTTGTTGTTTTATCACTTCAGTTACATTTTGCCCTGGCACTGTGAGTGATTCTTTGAGCAGACACTGTTATTAAACTCAGATCATTCCATGACAAAATGTTCTTTCTGAAAATACCTAATACTTTGAAGGCAGTAGCTAAATTTATTGAAGTAATTTTTTTTTTATCTTTCCAGGATCAGTCAACGTGTGCTTAATGTGTTCCATTGCAATTTGTGTTCAAGTTCAGATGGTGTGTCAGGTATTAACTGTGTTCTTTGTTTTTCAGCTTGTTTCAGAAAAGAAAATAGATAAAAATCTATTACCTCCAAAGAAGATCATTGGAAAAAATTCCAAAAGCCTGGTGGAGAAAAGACAAAAGGAACTGGAGATCTATCTGCAAACTCTGCTGCTCAAGTTCCCTGTTACTGCGCCAAAAGTTTTGTCACACTTCCTACACTTTCATTTATATGTAAGTTATGTTTTTAGTGTCTGAACAGAGGCCTAAGTGTCTTTCCCTAGTTCTCTGACTGGGAGAGAATTCTGTGGAATCTTCATGAATGCGCTGAAACGGTCCTTTTTCATAATTTTGCACAATATAACAACAAAAGAGCATGTTTTTAAGATTTTTGACACCACATTTTATTGCAGTAGACACTATGCTGGGAAGTAGTGTAGACAGGGATGAGAGGAGAAAATACACTGGCAGGAGAGTTGGAAGCTGTGAATAAACACGAAGCTGAATTGGTTGTTTGGCTGATGTCAGTAATGCTGGCTCTCAAATAAGTATTGCATAATTGATCCACACCCCCCTACTTAGGGGCTAATGGTTGGGGCTGTGGTTCACACTAAAACAGTTTCTAGTAGCCCAAATGAAGAAACATTATGCTTCTGTGTGGAAGCGCAATGATGGAGTGGCCTTTGGAGAAATAGCTCCAGCAGACACAGTGTTACAGTAAAGGATACTCGAAGCAAGAAGTAATTACTTGAGTTCATGTTCAGATTGCAATTTGTTCATCTCTTGTGTGTAATTAGGCTTTTTTTGCAATATGGCATCATGGTGTAAGGGGAGAATGAATGTCATAAAGAGGAAAGTGCACTGAATGGAGAACTGTATGGAAAGAAGGGGCAGTAAATGCTTTGGGATGGGATGTTTTGAGAAGGCCCTCCATGGTTTCATAGAAAGGCTTCAAAAATTAGTCACAAGTGATCCATTAGGTGTTAATTAAGTTTTAGCAACAAAGGAAAAACCTGTTTAGTTATGTTACATGAATACAATTATCCTGGTGAGACTTCAGAGTTTGACTTAGGTAAAAACAGTAGAAGGTTTATTCCACAGTGTTGCTATTGCCCTGCAGATTTGAGAAAGAAGCACAGGTTTGTCACTATCAAGGTCTCTAAAATGGATTAAAGGTTTTAAATTTATTAAAAATGTGACAGTGTAGAGAGGATTTTGTTCAGATGGAGTAAAATTCCTGATCACCAGTAAGTTGCATAATTTTTCTTTCCTGTGGCTCCTCTGTCTTGTAAATGACATTTGTTTTGTTAAAGTTTCAGTGTTGTAACTTCCACATGGTTGTTATACAGGCAGAAGTTCTTCCTAGCTGCTGACTTATTTTTCAGAAAGACTGGTTTTTCCTCCTGTTGTAATGTTCATTATTTTTTGCTGTTCCAAAGAACTAGCAGTATTTGGATATGAATAGCCATCTGTTTCTGTACTGCTCTTGGATATTAAGAGCAAAAATTTTCCTTAATCGGCATTTCTTTGCTTTGGGGGGGGTCTGACTTAGTTGTAAAAGCAATTTTTTTGCTTGGATTTTTAGAATACTTTTAAATATTTACAAAAATGTGTTAATTATTCAGCAGGAAAGCTAAATATTTACCACAACAATTCTACTGGAAAAATTACCTTTCTGCAGAACTTTGATTGTTTAAAATATCTTCATTACCAGACAAGCCATGTACATACTGGAGCCGTTACAATCCCTGATACTGCCTCATTAGTTTATGTAGGAAGTCTACAATATTTTTTGTCTTTTCTTGTTTGTAGTATTTCCAGTAAGTATTACTTGATTTTATTTCTCAGGTTAATTGAACTAAATGGAGTAGAAATACCGCCCATAGTTTCATTAAACTCACTTTGAAGCCTTTAGATGTTCTCTGGTACAGCCTAGCAAAGAGAAACAGATGCATGTGACAGCAATGTAGAACTTTATTGTTACTTTGATACCGAAAAGGATTTCTGCAGTGATATGGGGATGCTTACTTTGTCATCTTAGAAGATTTGGTTTATTAACTTGCAGATCGAAGGTTTTGCAGGAAAAGCATTGAGTACCCACAAACTGCTGTTCAGACACCTGCAAACAATCGACTTCTGTGGGTGTGATACATTTAAGTAGCTACAGCTAAGACAGAAGTCTCTTGTAGATCTGACAGAGGAATAGGATTCCCTTTTTTTTGCCTGCTAGTCACTGAACAGTCTAAGTCATAATCTTGTTCCAGTTATAAATGTACAAAAAATTTTGGCTCTGTGTCCCAGATGACAAAAGGGATACAGAGTAGAGTTTTCAATTAAGTCTGTGCTTGCCAGATGAGTGTAATTGGCTTATACAAATGAGAACCAGAATTGTTTCGTTTTGTTTGGAGTACAGCTTTGAGCTTGTTCTCAAAACTATGGTGTGGAGGCTTTGTTCATCCTCAGTGAGTGGGGTTTCAGTTACACTAAGAATGTGCTGTTCTAAAATCCTTGCCTCATCAAATGAGCAGAGCTGTCTGCTGCAGATGTCCCGTGGATGTCTTCCCTTGTTGTGAATCATGAGGTATTTGTCAGCAAAGTAAACTTATGAAATATTCATGTTGGAATGATCCATAATATCTCTTTATACTTTGCAGCTACCTTAAAATGAGATGTTTGTCTAGGGGGAAGCTTCACCTTCCACAAATAGTTTTATTTTGTTCTTTCTGTGGGCCTTGGAAGGGAGCTGTTGGAAATGCTCAGAACTATTTCTGGACTTGCACAGAGCATTTGCTTTTTGTGGCGAGAGGTGTGCCCAGGTGGGAAATGCTTGTACTGATCTTTGTGCACCTGCAGATTTAGAAAGTACAAATCCCTGCATTGAGAGTTTTCAGCCTTTCATCCTGGAGCTGTCCGTGCCAGGAATGGAGGTTGAGCACCTGGGTGGGTCCAGGAGGGGGAAGAGGGATGATGAGAAAAGGGGGGGTTTGCATTACTTTGCAGCAAGCATAGTAGAGTTGAAGTCCAGAAGACTACTTGCTTTTTATATGTATCTTTTTTTTTTTCTGTAGACCTCTTAATCTAAATCTTTGTGTGGTAGTGATATTCTGAGGAAATGTTGAGTGCTTGGTGCATTAGAATCGTCTTAATGTTAAAATTTTAACAATGTGATACTTGTAATACTGTCTTCAAAACAACACTGTCTTTCAAGTTGGGCTAATAATGGCTAGTAATAGTTGCTCTAGTTGCTGCTGCCCTTTTCTAATGTGTGCAGAATGGGATTATTTAAGGGTAGTTCACGGTCTTTCATTGTGGAAATGGAAATTATATGAAATAAAATAATTTCAAGTCATTTTTATGAAGCATTTTCAAGTTACAGAGAAATCCATAAGACACAGTCACCCCTGTTTTCAATTTAAAAACAGAAACCAAAATGAAACAAAGTCCTCTACCATAGCAACAAAAGGATACTTCACTAAAGGTACAAATTAAAGCATTGGAGCCATAAGTATGTGAGTAACACTTGATTGCAATGGTTTATTGTTTGCAGGAGATCAATGGGATCACTGCTGCATTGGCTGAAGAGCTCTTTCACAAAGGTAAGGAGCTTGGATGCATTCACATACCTGTGGTATTTTACCTCCAGACAGTGAGAGTTCTGATCTTCCATATCAGACTGTGATACTTTTTCTCCCCCTTTTTCTTTTTGTCTTTTTCTTGCTGTTTGTTCTTTAATTCAAGCTGCATTTTCTGAGGAGCTGTAACAGTCTTACAGCTGCTTTTGGAAACAAGAGAAATGGGTGAATTTATATTTTGAAAAGGGCCTACTAGTCTGTGTCCTTAAGGGATAGGACTATGGCAGTAGTGATCAGGAGCTTTTGCTAAGCTTTCTGACTCAATGTGTTTTAATGTAACCTGTAAGGAAGCTTGGTTTATATCAGTGAGTCCTCATAGTCTATGTATTAAATGCAAGAGTTCACTTTACATATCTAAATATTATTCTCCAAAATTCAGGAAACAGGAGACCTTCTGGTCAGTTAAAGAGTGTGCTTTTCTGAGGCTGGCAGATGAAAATGAAATGCTCTTACTGTAACTACAACAGCTCCAGCTGCTCCATTAACAGCAAGAGGCATGTGAAAGGATTAATCCCTGCTATTTTTGTTTTGAAGGACATGCAGGATGCTACTGTATAATTCCAGTTGGCTGAGGCATGTTAGGCATGACAGGTGAAGCATGTTTCAGCATGCCATTTCAGGTTGTTCTGGCAGAAAGTTAGCTTTAGGTAAGGCCACCTCAGACTCCATTCAGCAAATTTTGGAATGTCTTAATGAAGCTTGTGAAAAAATCTTTGCTGGCTTTGTAGTGCCTACAGTCTCACTGATAGGAGAATTGTTGATGTATCACTGACTGTTCTTAGTGTAACCTTCCAGTAATGTATGTGCAGCTGGACTCTTGGACTTGCTCCCACTGAAGCTGAAGGGAATTTTATTCCTCAGAGCATTTCTGAGAACTCTGCTTATCACAAAAGCTGATGCTTTCTTGTCCATGAAGTCAAGCTGGTGTCCCTAAAAGGAAGAAAGGAAAGATATCCATTCTGTGTGTGTGTATGTGTGTGTGTTCCAACTGCTGTAGCCCACATTGAGCCTGTGGTGCCTTCAGAGAGGCTTTTGTATGCTGCTTTCTGCTGTTCCTAGAATTAAATTGGATTGTAAAATTATAATTAGATAAGGGTTTTTCTGTTCTGGGCATTTGCTTTGGTATTAGTGTCCAGAAAATCCCCATACTTTCCAAAAAACACATTTAATACAATTCTGCATTTCGGCAGCATAGCAAAAGATCCAAGATCTGTATTTTAGATGGCAGGTGCTGTGGTTTCTGAATACAAAAAATCCTAACTGCTGTAAACTTAGAGACATCTCAGAAAATGTTTCATAACTCTTATATTATGTAAACGAACTTTGATTCCAGTCCTGTTCACACTGAGGGAAATTTGCCATTAATTGCATTAGGAACTTCACGCTTGTATGATGAGTGCCCACTTGAATACCTGAATTATTCTGATGTTAAAAAAAAATTATTTTGCTACCTCAATTTTCAGCTTAGTGGATAAATGGCAAACATGTATCATTACGTTTTCCATGTACTATTTGTTTTGGTGTAATTGTGTTTGATCCCAAGCTACTCTGTTTTTCAGGAGAGCAGCTCTTAATGGCTGGAGAGGTCTTCACCATCAGGCCCTTGCAGTTGTATGCTGTCACTCAGCAGCTGCTGCAGGGCAAACCTACCTGTGCTAATGGAGATGCCAAAACAGATCTAGGGCATATTCTGGATTTCACTTGTAGGCTCAAGTATCTAAAGGTGAGGTCAATGTTAAATAGGTGTTTATGCTGCCAACCTTCAACGCATATGTTGTTCTCTAGCCAAGGTGTTTGCTATGTGATGTGGACTTTTCAGCAGTGCTCTCTGTATAGATCCAGCCACAGAATCTTACTGGGTGCCAGTAGAAATGAGTAAAGAAAACAATATTAACCTCTTCCACCTTGCTTTCTTTGCAGACACTATGGGTAGGACAGTATATATGTATATATGTGCATCTATATGAATCTTGCCCCTTTCTCCCTGACTGCATCTGAAAGTTAAAAATAAAACCCTAAAAAAAGCCTCAGTTTCATACATGGCCCTGAATTTCTGGCTAAAATACTATTTCAGATTAAATGTGAAATGGCCTCAGAACAGATAACTTTTGTCAGGAGCCCATTTCTTTTCTACCAAATAAGTGAATTAGACTTCCCCTGACTTATTTTTTTAGCACTGCTTGCTATGACTCAAAAACTCATTTAAGCCCCTTTACTGCATGAGGAGCTGCCTTTTAACTGTAACTTCATGTGTTCAAAGCTGAAATCAAATGGTGGATCAGGGGAAGCAAAACCACAGCTGTACTGATGTTCCTGTGGCTCTTCAGTTGCCTTTGTCATCCTCTGTCTGTATAGAAGCTTCTGAAGGGGGGATTTTCTGGCTGGAGAATAGCTTATTGTTTAGAAAAATCACCATCTGCAGAATTTCTAGCCCTTCTAAATGCTTGTGAGTGGGCACATTCAGAGCTTGTAAGATACATGACGAGAGAAAAACCTTAGAGTTTTTCCCAAAATTATATTCACAGCAAACATAAATGAAACCTGGGTTTTATGCTGCTGACACACTCTGAGGCCAGAATCCAATTACCATATGGAAATACCAGGTGCAATTTTACTGACAGGTATCAGTGTAATGTTTTCTACAAACCCATCTTGTCAGTGCATTGAACTTCTTCCCTTCTAGTGGAATTGAAGACAGCGCTGACTTGGAGGGTTCACAAGTTTCGAGGAAGTTGTTTTTGGTGAATGCAGCTCTAGCTTTGTCAGCTGAGAATGAAGCCTTGGTCAGCCTTGCTTATGGTGTTGGTTTTTGCATGCCCCATGTGCTACAGAATGCAAGCACAAGGTGGCACTTCAAGTTCAGTCCACGTTGCTGGAGCAACTAGTATTTTACTGAAGAGCTAATCTGCAAGTGTCACGAATCATTCCATACTTGAAAAATTGGTTGGGACTGTGGCTGTCTTTCAAGTCTACTGCCCTTTGGCCATTGCCTGTGTAAGACTGAAATGTGAACAAGTTGGATTGTGTGCAGTAACTCAATTCTTAAATGTCTTGAATGCCAGGTCACTGGAACAGGGGGACCTTTTGGAACCAGCAACATTCAGGAGCATCTCTTGCCTTTTGATCTGTCTATTTTCAAATCGCTTCATCAAATAGAGGTAGGACTGAGATACTGCTCTTCAATTCATAAGTGCTCTGCAAATGCCAGGCCTGCTGCATATATCTCAGAACTGGTGATTCTCTGCTTTGATTTGCTGCTAGAATTGAGGAATGCACAGTTTAGTGGGACTGTTTCATTTGTGAAACAATGTTTTTTCACAAGTTTGGGAAATAAGGACAGAAAATTTAAATTACTAGAAGAGTTTGCACTGTGTGCATTTTCAAAAAAAAGCGATTTCTAGTATTTACACAAAACCTAAACCTGAGTGGCTTTCCACTGCCATGAAGATTTAACAAGTGGGCTTTATAGTAGGATCCCTTATTGCAAAGTACTTTTTATTTGGAAAAAAATGTACATCTAATATTTGTGAAAATGTTCTGACATTAAATTCGCTTGTGAAAGTGCACTTTTGGGTGTAATGCTGCTTGTTTGATAATTTGCAGAATTTTTTCATCGCCCTGCTTGCAGTGTGAATACCAGGGTTTCTAGCAGTTTTCAATTAATATTTTTTTAAATACTTTCTTGACCACTTCAGGTTTTTCCAGAGAGAGAATATCCAATTTGGTCATGCAGTCTGTACTCTGTCCACTTTTGGTGGATGCTGCACCTTTTCTAGTACATGAATGCTATTGTCTCATTGTTATGAGACAGTTGTTGGTTCAGAACTGATGTGTATTTCTGAAGTCAGTGATTTATTGTCATTTTAATGTGGGAAAGAAACTACGATGGGCTGTAGAGTGGGAGTCTTAATACAGCAGAGGGGATATTGCAGAATTGCATCAATTTTCCCTTTTCCCATGGGCATGAATGTGGGGATAAAAGATTTTAGATCTTTAAGACTTTTGAAATTGTATGTTCCTGAAAAGTTTTGGATTGACTGGCACTAGATGAACACTTTCATCCCAAAATAAACACTGTCCAAAAACTGACTGGTAATCTGGGAAGAATTTTTTCAAGAATGGCAGGAGGTCTGTCAGTTTAGTGTGGTTTCCTTGATACACCAGCAAATGTGCCAGCTCTCATGGTTGCACAATGTGTGACTGACTGCAGAGAAGACAGACTTGCTGTAGTAGATTTTCAGTAATGTTGTTTCAAACTGAGCTACAGAAAAAGAGATTCTGTAATCTTAGTCTGTGTAATAAGGTAAGTGATGGATTACATTCTTAGATTAGTATCCTCACTTTCTAAGCATTTCTTTCTTCTTATGATGAAAAGGACATATTATACCCACACAAATGTGTCTGTAGGTACAGTCCTCGCTTGAGATACCTCTCTTCTTTGTAACAGTAAACTGCTGTGACCTGTTAAATCACCTGGGTAGTTTCACCTCGAAGAATGGGTGGGACAGGTTGGAAAGTCAATGGAGAAGCTTTGTTCAAATACATGTTTAAATTTCACTTTCCTGTAGTTATCCCTCTAATCTCTTGCTTTAGCTTTGCCAAGTGTCAGTATGTCTGACCTGATAATCTCAGGAGACTTTGAGGAAGTGCTGTAACTACTTTGCAAATTGCTGGAGAATCTGCTATTGAAGCTTTTAGCTGCTGCCTTCGTGTCTCATTTGTCTGTCCTAACATTTCTGACTTTGTAATGTGATTTTTTTTTTTTTTTTTAATAGATCAGTCATTGTGGGGGAAAGCTTATCAAAGGGCTGACTTCATCAAAACATGCTCTGGCCACACTGAGTGTTCGATTTTCAGCAACATCAATGAAGGTAAGAGCAAATTCCTGCTTCTGGTGAGTGTTCAAAGCATGTGCAAAACCAACATGCACAATGTGGAAGTATCCACTTGGAGTCCATGTAGTTTTCTGAATTGCCTATTGCAGGTTCTGTTTTTAAAACCATGGAACTGTAAGGGTTTACTAACCTTGCAGAATCTCAAGTTCAAGTGAAGGATGTGTTTGGTTATGTCCCTTAACAGGGACACTTTTGATGCTTGCTTACGTGAGATTGTTGGGATAGTTTCCAAAACCATTAGCTTTCCCTGAAGATGTAAGCCTGGTATTGGTGTGCTTCTGTTTAATAGGAGATCCTGGTGCCTGAGGCCTCTGAGTTTGATCAGTGGGAGCCAGAGGATGCACTGGACAATTCAAATTGTCCAGTGACAGCAATTATCCCAACCTGGAGAACTTTAACGACTTTGGATATGAGTCACAATAGCATCTCTGAAATTGATGATTCAGTGGTAAGAAGTATTTTTCATTTGTGGAAAAAAGTTTGACTTATCTGTGGCACATTATACACAGCAGTGTTTTTGCATTTGCTCTTTTGCTGTTTCTGAAGAATTTTCAGTTGCACTTTGTTGGTTAACTACCCAAGTTAATGCTGAGGAGATTTGTTCTATAAGAATATTATTTCCTTTGTTAAAGGAGAATAGTTTTGTCATTTTGTATTCTGTAGGCAACATTTCCATGAATACTGACTTTTTGAAACATGCTTTTACTGTTTGCCTTGGCCTTAGGCCACTTACCATATTTTTTAAAAAGAAAAAAGCACCTCATGGACTCAACTTTGGAGTTATCAAGGCTGAAGTTTCCTGCATATTTAAAAACCTATGGCTTGCTGGCAGCTGTTTTGACATCAAAACAGTATGAAGAGCGTGAAAACAAAATTAGGAGTATTTTGCCAGTACTTTAGAATTTAGTTTTGCACATTGGTTATTAAGAAAAGAATTACATGGACATAGTAAAATATAAACAAAGTTTTTAACTTGAGCTACTCTTGTGAAGCAGGAAACAGTTATACGTGTAGCTCAACCAGACATCATAGACTTGGAGCATAATTACCTTGTTCATGATTTTTTGTGATGTAGATTTAAGATGCTTCAGGTCTGTGCCCAGGTCTTTAACTATAAGGCAAATCAATGCTGAGAATTCAACCAAAATAAAGCAGATGCAAAACATTGATGTCAGAATTCAGCATCAAGTTCAAGGTTTGAGACCTCCAAAAGTAAAAGGCTTTCTGAGTTAAAGTGCCCTTTCAACAGGTTTGTGTGACCTTGTAGTTCTTGACTGGTGTAATTGGAACATGGAAACAAATCACTCAATTTATTCTGGGTTTGGTGCTGCTGCCTTTATCCAGGTTTCTGTGTAACGTAAATCTCCTGGTTTATCTGTTTAATAAGACCAAAGCACCATTAATTAATTTGATCTATAGTTAGGGGATAAACTAGGATAAATTATTTGTCTTCAATAAGAAGCAAGGTTTCAGGTTAAAACTTAACGGTGCCCCTCAAAGTAACCTGGTTTTCTTAAGACCAGGACTCAGCACTTGTTGCACCAGGTCACACAGAATGTTTTCTTAATGCCAAAAGCTGAAAAGAGAGACTGTGTTGGATAACATCTTTCCTCTGCTTCTGTTGATCAACAGGTATTGAAGGAAATATGGCCTGACTTAAAGCTAAAGTGCATTTAACACATTTGGTTTTTTTTCCCATCTAGAAATTAATTCCGAAGATTGAGTTTCTGGATTTGAGTCACAATGGGGTGTCTCTGGTAGAAAATTTACAGGTAAGTGATGCATTTAAAGGTGATTTTTTTTACCCAGCTACCTGAGACCTTAAAACACAGATTTTCATGCTTCAGAATTTTGTTGCTCATCATCTTCATGGAGAATAATTTAAGCCCAAATAGCTGCTTCTTTGTAACATCAAGGTCTCTTTAATGGTGCATTTCTTACCTGCTCTGGAATATTTTAATTTCTTTGCCAATATTGATACACAGCATTTAGTTCTTAACTAAATTAATTCGCTGCCAGTTGGATGTGTGGGTTGGTAAAAATGCAGTGGAGGAAATTCTGTTTCTACAAGCTTGAACCTTTGTAATGAACAATTTCGTGTGATGTTTTTCATGCTACATAGTGCCCAGCATGAAAACACTGTTGCACAAAAAAGACCCAGTAGTAAGATAGCATCTTTGCTATTGTTCAGTGTTAATTGGTGTATGACGATGAATTTTCTGTGCTGTTGTAGCATCTGTACAACCTTGTTCACCTGGACCTATCCTACAACAAACTTACATCACTAGAAGGTGTTCACACAAAACTGGGAAACATCAAAACTCTGAATTTGGCAGGAAATCAGCTGGAAAGGCTGTGTGGTCTTAACAAACTGTACTCATTAGTCAACTTGGATCTGAGCAACAACAAAATAGAACAGGTAACTGTTGAGTTTTGGTGTCAAATTGTGTGTTAGATCACAAGCCATTTTTTTTCAGTGCAAATAAGTAAAAGTGGCTGTAGTGATTTTTCCTGGTTGTTGAATGTATGCAACCTGTGCAAGAAGTCTGTGTGCTCATTTTCATTTTGCTACTCTGTATTCATGCTTTTACTCAAATACTTTCAGATTGATGAAGTAAAAAATATCGGCAACCTCCCATGCTTGGAAAAGGTGGTGTTATCCAGCAATCCACTGAGCATCATCCCTGATTACCGGACCAAAGTACTTGCTCAGTTTGGAGACAGGGCCTCAGAGGTGAGCCCCAGTGCTGCTCTTCTAATCTTCTTTCTAGCCTGGTGAGGAAAGTGGTGCAAATGTTCTAAAAACCTGATGAGTTTTTAGTGTGCCTTGGAGGTGGTGTTTAGAGAATGAAACCTTATTAATGTTACTCAGCTGTGCTCCTGAATGTAAATGCCAGTTTACCTTGCCTTCATTGGGTAACAGTGTGTTAATATTGGAATACTGTTGTGCTGGAAGGGTGTTACACTTAGCAAATATTCCTGAGCTTGCACTAAATGGATGTTAGCTCGAGGTGTAACGTGGTAATTGTTTTTGTGTAATGGTTACAAAGATGCATGTGGTTTGCATTCAGCTACAGTAATTTTTGATTATTCCATTAATAAAAATTGCAGAATGCGTTGTTTTCAAAACTTTTAGATGTTTTAACATTTTTTTTAGGTTTGTTTGGATAACATTGTTACCACAGAAAAGGAATTAGACACAGTGGAAGTGCTAAAAGCTATTCAAAAAGCAAAGGAGGTGAAATACAAACTGAGCAACTCTGATAAAAAGGTGAGTCTGGTGCTGTGTGAGAAGCAGAATGTGCTGCATACGAGAGTTTACAGCATTACTTCCACAAGTTAGATGTAAGCAGAATGCACTAAGCTTTCCTTAGCATTAAAGTGTTTTCCTTTCTTTGTGCTTTAATGTGGTATGAACTTTTAATATTGCCTCTTTTTCCTATTTAGTTTTCAATGCAGTTTTGGTAGTTATCAGACCTTCCTTTTTTGGGCTGGCTTGGGAGAGAGGAAGTGGGAAGAAAGGATAAAATGATGTAATGGTGTACACAATGAATTTGCAGACGACCTTAACAGCCATATTTTGTATCTTATTCAAGTATTGCACAGCTGTGATTTTACTGCTTGCATTGCAGAGTACTGAAATTACTTCCCCAAACTTTCTTCCTGTGGTTATTCAGTAGTGGGAGAGAATCATAAATCTGAATTCTCCTTGCCTTCTCTCATACCTGGCTGTGTGCTGTGTAGTTGGTTAGTGTTGGTTTGGAAATAAACTTAGCAACAGAACAGGTTCTGTCCTTACAATGCAGAAATCCTGTTTTCATTCTTTTGACTTATGAAACTGCCAATTCTGTCAATACAGATTAATCAGTGCTCAGAATGACTTCTCCAAATGAATTCTTAGTGGAATTCCACTTAATGTGAAAATTGAAACTTAGAGGAGGTGACCACCTGCCCCACCCCCCCCCAAAAAAAAAAGAGCTGGCACTAACTTTCCTATTATTAAAACTGAGAAAGCTTGTGTAGACTTACTTTAGTTCAGGATCTCATGTGTCCTGTGTATTCAGGTTTTTTCTTTAATTGCTGCATACTTTCTTTATTAGATCAGTGAGGACTCCAGGCTCACTGCTGCCAGCTCCAAATCAAACTGTTCTTCTCTTACTGTTCGTCCTTCCTCTCCCTCTCTGCCTCGTCCTGTCAGCTCCAGCCAAGGTAATCATGTATGTATCGTGCTGCTGGGCTGAGCCTCTTGGTTCTGCTTTTCTAAGCTGCATTGATATACATGAATATTATGTGCATGGATATAGGGCTTTAAAGATAAGCACAAAGACCTGGTAGAATTGGCTTTGAAAGTGAAAGTTGTATGTAATGTGACTCAGCAAAACTGACCTGTTGTTCCCAGTGGTGATAATTACCTGGAGTCAATTACGGGACTTTTTACTGCATCATCCTGCAGAGGACTAGATACCATTTCCAGGTTTAAAGTCATGGCTTGATGGAAAATCATGGCATACACAGATGTATTTTAAAATTGCTTCTCTACCCATTCTTGGTCTGCAAAATGTCAGCTCAAGCAGCATATGTTCTATTAGTGGTTTTTGCAAGAGCTGCATTTCTGTCACACCAGAGGGAAGACAGAGAAAGGAGATGAGAGAAAGACACTTGTGGGATCAGTGTTCGGGATGAGGTGATTTCAGCACATCTGTTGTTTTCTACAGAACCTGCTGACATCACCTCAAGTTGTTTTACTGTATGTTTCAAATGAATGTGCCTGTTGCATTAGGAACTTAGAATGGCTTAACTTTCTTCTTTAGCCCATTGGACTGAGTTATGTGAATATTCACTTGTGGCTGAGAAGAAGAGATAAAGATATTTTCTAGTTTTGGCTTTTGTCTGATTGAAAAGTGCAGTAGAATATGCATGGTGAGAGAAGACTCTGTACCCATTTAAAAGAGCAGAAATTATCTTCTCTATTACTTGTGGTGGGACTGCTTCCTCTTATCATTAAATCAGTGGATTGGTGGATGAAGGAGAGAAATGTCTCTGAAAAGCTTGATCTTTGAAAAAAGTCCATTGCTGTGACTTCTGTAAAATCAGCAGCAGTTTCTTAGTTCATACTAGAAAAATGAAAATGTTCTGACAGCATTTGATTAAGGGACAGACACCTTGATACAGATTTAGTTGTTATTTATGTACTTTGCCTTTGTAGCCCTTCTAGATCATTTCTCACCTGCAGAAAAAATGCCAGTTTTTCCAAAATTAAGTTAATGCTTGCTTTAAAAGTATTAAATACTTGACAAACTGGCTCAGTGCTGTAACTATATAATAACCTGCAGTTTTATACAGGACTGGCTGTAAAAATGCATGTCAGCAACTACTGGGACTGTTTAAGTTATTTATCAATAGTTTTTTTTTCTACTACAATAAATATTTAGTAGCAAATGAATCTTGGGAGAAAACGTAGATCTTTCTGAAGGACTTCAGAGTTCTATAGAGTGGCATAAGATTCAAGGTTTATTTACTATAGTCCTTTTCCATAAGGTTTCTTCAGTAGAATTATGGGGAAGGCTTTTTTAAATAATGGGAAAATGAGAACTGTGCAGGCTATTTCTCAGTTTCAACAGTAGAAGTTGTTCATTTGCTACATACATATTACGGGTTGTTTTCAAAATACTGATTCTGAGATATTTATTTAAAAAAAAATGGAAATGTGCTAGGCAATTAGTTTCACTGTTAGACCTTAAGTCATGAATAATGGAATTAATTTCCTGATATGCTATTTCTATGAATTGTTTTCTCTGCATTTTCTGGACACCATCTGTTTCCGTATCATGTTATTCATACTAAATGTCATTGGGAAATGGCTTATGGAAAAAGATTAAATATTTATATAGGAAACAGAAAATCAAAAATAATGCTGTCATGCTCTGGTTTTCCTGTCAGTTTGAGTTTCCTTCTTGCTAACACAGTATTTTGTTCAAGTAATAAATACCTCTTGTGTTTCCTCTGACCATGAGATGTCTTGGTGCAATCTGCTGAACTTTACCATCAATTCAGAAGGATAGATGCAGGAGGTTTTATGCTTAAGCCAGACACATATCCACACTGTAATTTTGGTTTTTATTTGTATATTTAAATACTTGAGCTGGCTGGCTCAGTAGCAATACTGAAAATTGATTTGCTCTGTTGTGTCAGTTCGATGCTGTGAATATCAAACTGGCAAAAAGTCAAATGTCTGAGTCTGCTAGCTTGTATTCACTCATGATAAGTTTTTACTTATGATTCAGCTTTGAACCCTTGAAAGAGGTTCCAAATGAGATGACATCTCAAGTGGCATTTGAGAGATCAGAGCTTCTCAGTCTGGTTGAAGGTCTACAAGCTACTACAGATACTGTTCAATTGAAGCCTGCAGTAATTTGGGAGCATGCTACAAAGTTCATGAAGAGTGCTCTGCCAGCCTAGCAGCTGACTAGTTCTGTTAAAACTGAATTGTGTGAAGATTTCTTACACCAGATATTGAGATTCAAATTGATTGTTAGTTTGAGAAAGAAGCTGTAGCAGTCTTTAATGCAACTATCAGTTACTACTTTATTAAACTAAAATTCTGCTTGCTTTTTTGTCCTGGCAATTGTGTGAAGATATCCTTTAGCTTTAATGATTTATTATTAGATCTTGATTATACAGTTTTAATTCCACTTGATTGGCAGATACTATTAGACATTTATATTTGTTTTACTTCAGTGATTTAAAGAGCCATTTATATTTGTTCTAGAAATAATTTGTGAAGAAACAGTCCTAGCCAGCAGTTGTTTGCAATCCAGTGGTTCGACTCCTACAGACCATACAGTTCCCCAGAGATGCTTTGAAATACCAGACTCCAGATGTAAAATTCAGGTAATTGCCACGCTTCTGTTTATATTATAATATTTTAAAAAGCTTTTGCACTTATTTCTGATGTTAGAGTATCATAGTAATCCACAGCAAAGGGATTTTTTTTTTTTATTCTCAGAACTATTTTAATGGAATAGGAGGCAGCCCCAAATTTGATTCAAGGGCGTTTGGTCCAGTTCACAAATTAAATGCAAAATCTGAGTTTACCAGAGTTGCAGAGAACTGTTGCCAGTATGGCTTTGAGATTTTGCCCAGTGCTAGAATCACATCATTTAATAGCCATTTAGATACTGAGTGTAAGAATACTCAGTATCATATTACAATATCAGTGTTTGAAAGGTGATTCTCTTGCTGATAGAGTGGAGGAACCTTCTCCCTGTCAATAGGCAATGGCCCAAATTTGTCTTCAGTCTTCTGCTCCTTGATAACTTCTGTTTTGTCATTTTATTTGTACCATTTGGAAGCACTCTTCATATGCATGGCTTCAAGGAGCAAGACAAGAAGACTTGGGCACATCTCTTCCTTTACTGCCAGTGTAGTTGGTCTTTGTCAGGTTCCTTTACCTTTTTGCTTCATGTTACACTAACTCAGTAAATGTTTGTAGAGTGCTGAAATGCCTGAGTCACAGGTTGGATCTGTTCTCAGCAGCAGAGCTCACTCTTCTTCTGCCTTGAATGCCCAACCTAAGGCAAGCAGTGTTTGTGGGTCCTCAAAGGAAGGCTGTTCAGCTGCCCATGAGTACAGACTTGGCCAGTTTTAAAAAGCATGAGCCAGCATTAATTTGCTTCTCATGTATGCTGAACTCTTAAGTAGTTTACAGCTTTCTGATGTTATTTTCTTCTCCTTAGGCACCTGCCTCTTTATTGGATTCATGCAAAGAGTATGGTGGTGGTCATCATGTGTGGTAAGCTACATAAATAAATTCTGATTTAAATCCTTATTAGCTTTTGGATAATAACAGTGGGTATTGTTTTCTTAAACCCAGACTTTAAGGCAGAACAGTCTTTTTCATTGTATTCTGCCTCTGTTATTTTGAACCAAAATATGATGTGTAATGTTTTTAACATTTGAACCCTGGAATGCAGTTGGTGGTTTTAAAACCAGCAATAGCTGTATTGTTTAGTCCTTTAGCTCATAAGGGTGTGCCTACTGGTGATGGGAGGGGAAAATGAGTTAACTGTTTTAGTTTTTACTTTCTATAGAATTGCACACTACTGGTCTTTAAAATCAGTGGCTGTGCAGTAAGATGTTTTACAAAATTACACTGATATAACTGTATTAATAAAAGCAAATACCAAAGTTCTGAGAAGCACCAGCATGAGTTGTAGGTAACTGCTAGGTAAATGTCACTGTTTTTAAACTCGTGTTTGTACTTATTGGGGCTTCTTCTCTCTTTTGAAGTTTGGAGAGTTCAGAGGAAGAGCATTGTGCAGTGCCTGACCCCTGTAACACCATCATCTTGCCTTTTAATTGTATGTCCTACACTGCCACCAACCAAGACTTTATCCAGCACCTTTCTGCCTCAATAGTGCAGGCTGTGCAGAAATCTGCCCCATCTCTCACAGAGAATAAAGAAAGCCCTCCAGGTAGTTCCACAACCACAGACAAAGAAAATGGATATTTTGAAATGGGACTTCACGAAGGAGATCAGACTTTTGAGTTCAGCACTACTTCGGATACTCAGTCGCCTGACAACATAGCAATGGAGAGTGTTGACATAGTCAAAGTTCTCTGGAGTTTTTCTATTCACATTCATAAAGGACTCAGACAGTTTGCTTCCTGTTTGGTTTTGACCGATGAGATGCTAGCTGTGTTTGAGATTCCTCCTCAGGAATTGAGAGGAAATTGCCAGCACATCCCTTCTGCCTTGAAATTAATGCTGTGTTTTCCATACACTGATCTAATAGAATTTGGCTTTCTCCTGCCAGAAATCTGTTTAACTCTGAAGCTGAAAAACAGTGACAACTGCTTGTTTATTGTTTCAGACTCACAGAATCTTCAAGACTTTTATTCCTGTTTACAAACGTGTTGCTCTCAACACTGCACATCAGTGTTACCAAGCTCCACGTGGCACTGTAGAAAAGCAAATCTCCAAGAATTTCTCTGTCAGCTTATAGAATTGAATTGCATTTCAGCAGAAGATGTTGAAATAAAAGGTTGTTTCCCAACATACCTTGTTTATGGGAATAAATCCAATGTTCAGAAAGTCTTGCATCAACCAGAGTCAGCTGGCAATAACAAGGAATGGTCAAAGAATGTTTTGTGTTCTGCACTTTATTCTTCAGTGTATAAATCTTCTGACCAGAGTCCCTGTGTGGTCCATCCATGTTGGATATTTCTAACACCCCAGCATTTGTACATAGTAAAGGTGGATTTCAGTTTACTGCCAGGTAAATGGATAGGCACAGAAGAGCTGGGAAGTGTATTTAGGCTGAATAGAATTCCATTAGCATCACTCGTGTTGTATCCAACTCATGGTGCCACCCAGCAGAAGGGTTCATTTCTGGATGGACACGTGCTGGAGTTGCTCATTGGATACAGATTTGTTACAGCAGTGTTTGTTCTACCTCATGAGAAATTCCACTTCCTAAGAATCTACAGTCTTTTAAGGACACTCCTGCAGGATGTTAAGACTATTATTATTTTCAAAGCTTCAAGCAAATTGGATGCTGTAAGGAATCATGTTGTAGAGGCAAACAGACAAGGTCAGGCAGCCAGGTAATGATTGCTGTAAAAGGTCTCTTGCATGGTGCTTGGTGTGGCTTAACCCCTGTGTTTGCTGCTGTCGTTGTGATTGGGTTTGGACTGTAGTATTGATGAAACACTTCTGCGTTGTGCTAGTCTGTAATGTGAATGGTTATCCTGAACTGTAGCAGTCTACCTTTTTTAATCTGTTTTCTTGCTGCAACATAAAATATAATCTCTAATGGAAGGAAAATTCCTATTTCAAATGCCTGCAGGCTGCGGTCATGGCAGGTTGACAGCTATGCTCAAGATATTAAATTATTTAACTATTCAAAATGGAAGTTACCTGGTTTTAATTTTTGAATGAAATACATGTATTCTGATAGGGGAAAAGCTGTGTAGATCCTTACATTTTGATTATGTGTGTTCTGGATCTTCTCTAGTTTTTGCAAGCCTCATCTGACGCTGTCATCCTTATACCCATCTGAGTTTCTCATGCAGAAGATAACAGAAGACAACCAGATTCCTGTTCACCTTCATGTTTCTGTGTCACTGCAGTATGTGGCTGGGCTGAAGGGAAGAGCTTTGGTTGAATTTTTCCATAGCAACATTGCAGAGGTATTATGTCTACCCCCAGTGTATAAAAACATGCCTTGTGGCCTCTCTTTACTACACAATATCTGTAAAAACTTGTTTGATCAAAGTTAGCCACAAGAGCTCTGGGAAGCCTGGAAGCATATTGATCAAAAATGTATGTGTTACTCCATTTTGGGTTCCCTGGTACAGCAGGTGGGATCCTTCAAGGCATATTTTGCCTTCAGGATCTGTGGTGCAGAACAGGAGAGTACATTAATGTATGTCTTGAAGATGTGATTGCTCCAAGGATGTTCCTCTTTTTTCTTTAAAGTGACAAAAGGAAAGAAATAACAGGAATGAATTTATTTTATGATAGTTCTTAGCTAAATCTATTCATAAGAGTTCTGACTCATTTTTGTAATATTGTGCATGATTACAGCACATGCATGGCTGTTGGTACTCCAGAAACATGAGCAGATAAACCTAATTTCTGAAAAAGATGAAAGTCTGTCTGGGGAACATCAAATTGAAAAGTACCAATATTACCTAAAATGTGTTATGTGGCTTTTTGAGTGATAAATCATTGTGATCTGAGTACAAATGTCAATTGAAAAGCTTGAGAAATAGATAATTTTTTATTCCCTTACCTCCCTTCCAAATGTTCTAAGTAAGCACAGTTACAAGCTGTGCTTCTCTTTTTATATCAGAAGCTGATAAAAAAAGCAGGTGACTCATTTAAGGGTTCACAGTAAGCCCATCAAGTTAGAAGCTGGGAAGAGGCCTAGTTGGAACAGCAGCTGTAGTGGCAAGCTGTCCTTCTGTCCACTCCTTAGGGTTTTTGCATCCAAACCTCTGGAGCATCTGAAGGCTCAGCAGACTTGTTGAGGCTTGGGAGGCCACTGTAAAATGTCTTTCTTATAAATGAGATGTTTTTCTGGGTTTTTTTTCCTAGTTTTGGTCAGAAGAAAAGGAATAATTAGCTCCTGACAGAAAAAATAAATTTCTTAAATAGACAAGATATTTTTGGTGGCTGCCATTGTGGCCTCATTTAGCAGCTTTGGGGTGAACTACTTCTCTTTGATGGAGCACGTCCAGATGCTTAGGATTTTGGAGTTGTTTCTCTTGTGGTCTAAAACTGCCTCTAAGGTGGTGAAACTGTCTGAAATATCAAAGTCTGTTTATGAAATAAAATGTATATCTTAGGTGGAAAATGAAGAGTTGAGACACCTCATGTGGTCTTCAGTTCTGTTTTACAAGACTCCCAATATGGAAGTGATGGCTTGTGTGCTTCTCTCAACAAAAGCTATTTACTTTCTGTTGGATGATTCTTTCATTCATGCAGATGAGCACCAGTCAGGTAAAATAGTTATTTTGATCCTTTAATTAGGTTACTGACTCAATCCCTCTCTGTGTGTTTGTCTTCAGTTTAAGCACTAATTTTGGTCAATATTCTTACTTAGACCTCCTCATTTAAGGGGTCAGTATGGGTATAAGGCTTTTATGTTCAAAAAATCAGGGTCTTGAGTCATGTCTGCTTCTCAGACAGACCTTGCTAGCTGTCATTGTGTCCATGCCTTTCTTTGATGTCATTTCATAGTCCCTTTCATAACTAAATTGGAAAGGGAAGGATGAACCTCATGGCGTGTATTCATTTAAAGTGTGTTATTAATGCATTTGCTGGTTTAAATCTGGTATGTGACAGATGTTTCAAGAAGGGCTGCTAATAAGATTTGCGTGTATTTTGCTTGAGAAATTATTAGCCACTGTATCCAGTTTTTTCTTAAATTCATTCTTCAGGTGTGAGAAGATTTTATAATTATAATAATATTTTAATATAAAATTATGCTTATGAACAGAACAATTTTATTCTTTTGACTTTTTTATCTTATATACTTCTTGAACAGATTTTTGGAGCAAAGAAAACTCAGATTGTGAAAATAGTTCTTTCCACCTCTCTTGCTGCTTTGTGCTAAAACTTAATGACCTACAGTCAGTAAATGTTGGCCTGTTTGACCAATACTTCCGAATTACTGGTGAGTACATCTTGTGCTTTCAGTTTTTCCAGTCCTATTTTTTTAGTCTTTTTTAGATGGATCCCTGTCTTTATTAGTGAGATGGAAGACAGTATTTTTTGTTGCTTCTTTTTCTTGAATCCCTAGAGCAATATTTGAATCATAAGTATACACTGTATTTTAAAAGGAAGAGGAATTATGTATTTTTTGAGGTATTTTTAAGGATTCTGTTGTTGTTTTGAAGAATTTGAAAGGTTCTGAATAATGATTCATGTTTTCAGGATAAATAATCCTTGTAAAAATCTTTTCTGATGACAGTTGCACATTGGTTTAAGAAATTATAATTTCAAGTGCAGATTAGAGGGTGAATTATATTCTGTATTCTCTTCAGGACATTCTGCAGATCACATCGTCACCTGCCTGACAAGAGACAGTTACAACACTCACACCTTCATACAGCAGCTTATGGCAGTCCTGTCACTGCTTGCACGCACTCCTTCACCTGAACCAGTAGATAAGGACTTCTACTCTGAATTTGGGAGTAAAAACACAGGTGTGTGGTGTTTTCTACATGTCTTGAGTTATTTAGGCATCATACTTAAGGCTTCATCTAAACTCTACTGATTAAAAACTTTTAAATCATTTATGCATGTAATTTCCCATTTGATGCTTTAACCAAACTCCCTGACTTAAGTTATTGTAGATGTGCTTTATGTGAACAGAATTGTTCAGTGTAAACAGTCTTGCACAAATGAAGGTAGTGATGACTTCTTGAGTTCACCCTGGACTTAAATGGTTAGAAATTTGCAGAAAAGTATGTTGGTAATGCAAGAAGGGAGACCCAGTAGAGGCCTGCAATGCAAATAAAATTATTCCAATATTGTTTATAAGCAAAACCATGTATGAATAGATACAAAACTTGAATTCTTCCAGCTACAGCCATCTTCCAACGGTTGTTGCTTATCCTAGTATGTTAAGAAAGTATTGTATAGCACTAAATAGAGATGTAAATAATGTATGTTTCTTGCAGGGAAAATGGAGAATTATGAACTGATTCACTCTAGCAGAGTAAAATTTATTTATCCAAATGAAGAGGAAATTGGGGACCTTGCTTTTCTAGTGGCAGAGAAGATGGATGGTTTGACCAATCTTCCATCACTCAACATCCTTCTGTATGTGTTGGCATTTCAAGTAAATCATGTTGAAGGATCTGCTCAGAACACTAGTTCACTTCAACCTAAAACACTGATACTGACCAGCTCTGATTTGTTCCTCTTTGATGAAGATTATATCAGTTACCCACTACCTGAATTTGCTAAGGAGCCACCAAAGAGAGATAAGTATCAGCTTGCAGATGGAAGACGAATCCGGGATTTAGATAGAGTACTCATGGGATATCAGACATATCCACAGGCCCTTACATTTGTGTTTGATGATGTTCAGAATCAGGATCTGATGCAGAATTTAACACTGGATCACTTTGGAGAATCTGATAGTGTCCCAAAGGGAAATTCTAGACAAGAGGGCAGCAGGAGCAGAGAGATCCAGTGGTACATTTTTATCCCAAGTGCTGAAAGCAGGGAGAAATTAATTTCATTGCTTGCAAGACAGTGGGAGATCTTATGTGGTAGGGAATTGCCTTTGGAACTTACTGGGTAGTTACTGCACAGCCAGGTGATTTCAGTGTGTATTATAATGTAAAGCACAGTGTTTAAGTAGATAGCACCTGTCAAGTTCTCTTTGTTTTAATGAGAAGCTGACCTGGACTCCCTTGTTCCCTGGTGCAGTGAATATGTAATAGTACATAGAAATACTCTGAAGTGTTAACTGGGGACTGAACTTCTTGTACAGTCTATTTTTTATGCAATAGTATATAGTGAAAAAAATCATGAAACATCCTGGGAAACTGTATGGAAAAATTAAGGAGTCAACACTAGATATTCTGTTGTCTGGGGCTGTTAAGGTTTCCACTATTTTTCTGTATATATCAGTCTTGCTATTCTATACAAATTCTAATGTGTAAATAAGGGTAAATGCCTGTGTATGTTCAAGTGCAATGTTCTTTGTACAAGAAGTATTTTGGGTATGCTGCTAATGCTTATTATTTAATGATCTTACAGTTTTACGTATGTTTTTCTTTGAGGCCAAGTGTAATTATTTGCTGCCAATGATGAACTTAACAGAAAAATTTGAGCCACAAGCAGGTAACAAATTTTCACATAAAACTATTTTCACAGGCATTCATTTTCCTTATCCAAGTATAAAAGAATTGCTTGGTAAAGATCCCCTCAGTATCATCTTGAAGTGGAAATGCCCAGTGTGGGTATATCAGCATTTTGTCAGCAAATAATGGATTTGTATCTCTGAACACAAAGTCTTTCTTTCGCCTATCTTGTCAATACAAATAAAGTGTAATTTGACAGTTTTCTTTTGGCTTTGTCTTTATTCAAGTTTATATCTTGTGTTTGCAGGATACCATATGGCAGTTCAGCAGCACATATTCTGTTCCTAGAGTGCATTGTAAAGTATGAAATGTGCAGCAAGATGAAAGAAGAAAATAGTTTATTCCACTATAACAAGATTGCTAGTCCAGAAATACAGCCGAGTCATGGAAACTGAGGATCTCCAGCCTCTAAACACAATTTGAGGATTTATTTCAAGTACTTTTGCTTCTACATTAGATCCCTTTCTAAGCTGTCATGTTTAACTTGACTATTACTGTGCCCAACAAGTTTTAGCCTCCCTCATGACAGTAAAATCCCCACTCGCTATTATGAAGACAAATATTGAGACTTTGAAAACAGTGTTTTATATCCAATGGGATTAAGAAGGGAAGAACAGTTTTGATACTTATGTGGCAGCTAATGCTGCTTAAAACTGAATGGAGAAATCTGGGTTGGAAGAGACCTCTGGAGGTTCAACAGTCAAGTTTAAAACAGGGCAATCTTCAAACAGATTGCTCGGGGTCTGGTCCAAACAAGTTAGGAGTTTTTGCCAAGATTGGCAAGTCCACAGTGGAGTTGGGAATTTGGTGGTTTCATGGAGTGTTTTTGCCATGCTGTTGCAAAGCTTGGCTGTTTTTTTTGGATTTCAGAAGCCAGGAGTGTTGCAGTCAGTGCAAGGATGACAAAGACAGAGGCAGCCTAAGTCAAATTGTATTGCAGGATGCAGTGGAGTTCCCTAAGCAAGCAGGGATAAGGAGCATAACTGGAGTGCAGCTCTGCTCCCAGTTTGGCAGAGGAAACCTAACCCCTTGAGCTTAGACTGAACTGAACAATTAAGGTAGGTACTGCAGGCTCTTGGGGAAAACTAAATTTTCCTGTACTTTGGAGCTCTTCTATTTTCTGACATCTCCAGGTTCCTTGTGTTCATTTAAGCTTAATTATGGTTGGGTAGAAAAAGCTGATTTCTAAATTAAACATCCTAGGGATAAAGTAATTAAAAGAAATCTTAGATATTTACCAGTTCTTTCTGAAGTAGCTCTGTTAATGACTTATTAGCAGTTGTCTAAGGTAACACTTGACGAGCCTGTGGCAACAATCTAATTTTCAAAAGCCTTTGAGAACTTAACCAGATGAACAGATAATTTACAGTTGGCCTATGGTTTAAGTGAATACAGAGGGAGTCTGAGTCTTCTGGAACTGCCTGGGATTTTAGCCAGCATGGATAAATATCTGTCTTTAATATGAGGGGTTACATTTGTCATTGCTTCTGGTTAAGTCAGCCCTGTTTCCATCTTAAAAATAAGGCCTGTCCTGGGGGGATGCCTTGTGCTTGAAACAGACAGACATGAGTTCTGTTTCTAAGCATCTTCTGTAAAATCCAGCTGTCTAAAGGTATTTTGATACATTGGTGAATATCAGAGAATCTTGTATTAGAATAAGCAAGGACAATCCCCCTGTTTGTTACATACTTCGAGCAGGCAAGGTCTCTTTTACATATTTTATTGCAGAAAAACACATATGTGGTTGAACTTGAAATGACAGCCCAACCAAACCCAAAACAAATCCCCCTCTCTCCTTGCTACCAGCTATCTGATCCCTTACTACATTCATCGAATCACAGAATGGTTTGTGTTGCAATGAACTTTCAAGATTATCTCATTCCAACCCCCCTTCCACGGGTAGGGATGCCACCCACTAAATCAGTTTGCTGAGGGCCTCATCCAGTCTGGGCTTGAACACTTCCAGGAATGGGGCATCCACAGCTTCTCTGGGCAACTTGTGCCAGTGCCTCTGAGTGAAGAATTTCTTCCTAACATCTAATTCTCTTATTTTTAATTACAAAACATTCTCTCTTGTTGTATCACTATCTGCCCATGTAAAAAATCCTTCATTTTAAAATCCCTTTAAATACTAATGTGGCTGCAGTGAGGTCTCCCTGGACCTGCTTTTTTTCCAGCCTGAACAGCTCAAACTCTCTCAGCCAGTCTCCAGAGGAGAGGTCCTCTGTGTTAGAACCTGCTGGAGTTAGTGCTTTGTGGGTGTGCACTTCTGTTCATTTAAGTGCAATATTAAGCTGAAAAATTTTAGAAACTGTCATTCCTCAGTGCTGACCTGTTGTCTTTGTCTAGTTTTAATGTAGTCTGTTGTTCCTAAATACAGGAATTTATGTGAGTTTTTCTTGAAAATGCACAATCAGTCATCCTGGAACTGAACTGATTGCTTCAGTTCATAAAGATTTCCCAGAACTTTCCATATTTAGTTTCTACAGAAAGCTCTGCAGAATGGAGTCACTGTAAACGACTGAGGTTGCATAGAATAGTCTTGATTTCTTCTTCTCTTTTTGCAAGAGTACCATGAAGTGTATTTCTCTTTAGTAAGCCTTTGTCCTCAAATCCTTTATAGCTTCCAACCCTTGTTCAACACTGAGACAATATCTGAGTAGCTGGAGTTATGACCAGAAACACACAGAGGCAGGTGGGGAGACCTTTGTCAGGAAAATGTCTCCTGAACTTTCAAACTTCCGTGTTCCGGCTTTGCAGCTGATACAGATTTTTGCCACCCTAGGAAGACCCAGACAATTAGTTTTGTTCAGTGTCATCTGCCAAGGATCTGGCCAAAGGTTTTGAAATTTCCCTTGTATTACAATTGAAAAATTGTAAATGAACCTCATTAGGAAGGAAAGTAAATGAGGTGCTGACCTGAGCTAAACTGTTTTCTCTGCAAGAAGAAATGGCAGTGACCTGCATTCTGTGTGTCCTGTGTCCATTCCCATGCTGATCTGCCTGGCTATAGATGTGCCACACAGTGATATATTTCCATCAGCCCCTCTGGCTTGCCTTCTTGTTCTTACCAGCTTTGATAAGGAGGTGGATTTTTTAATTGAAGTAACACAAAGTACTGCTGCATGTTACTTGCATTCTGATCAGGAAGTTTACTTCTGCAGTATTAATTTTCAGACATATCAAATCTTAGGCAGAAAAGCAGTAACATGAGGAAAAGCATAGAGTTGTGGCTTAGAGCAGAAAACAAATTGCTGTTTCTGTCCCTTTCTCTCTGTGGATGTAACCAAATGGTCAGTTCCCAGAGAAGCTGTGTGGCAAGGTGGACTGGATGGCAAATCACTTGCCTTGGCTCTGTAGTTTCTGAACAAAAGATTTCAGGAAATAGCAGGAAATTGCCCAATCTCGTCAGAGCTGCACACACTTCACAGAGCAGAGCTGGTGACCCAGCATTTTAAAACAGTGTGCGGCACAGGCAGAGAGGCTGGAAGGGTTTGTAGCTTTATCTTTTGCCTTCATCCAGGTGGGGTTTTGGTTTTCTTTTCCTGTGGAGCAGGTTGAGTAATTTTTGCCAGCAGCTTCTCCACTCTGAATGTTAATGTGTATGCAATAAAAATGCTAGGTCTTAGATGAGCTGCATTAGAGGACCCAACTTTCATAGATGCATAAAGCAAAAAGAGAGGGAATTTTTCCCTGAGAGGGAAAAATCCTGAACATTCCTGCTGTCAACAGTCTGCTGATGACTGGGGAGACTGAGCCCTCAAGGTAAGTTATTAGTGTTTTATAGAAGTCATTCTCTAGAAGCCAGAGCCACAATTTGAAGATGTTTCTGAGACCCTCGTCTGTGACTTCTCCTGCTAAACCAGCCGCCTTCTGTCATGGAGGCAGGAGACACTTGACAGATAAGTCAATCTCCACGCTTTCCAAAACAAAAGCCCACATGCAAAACCTCACAGGTAAACACACTGGCAGACAGTTGACAACTCTTACTGTTTGTTTTAAAGTTGAATTTGCACAATCCTATTTCAATCAAACAGTGACTAGGATGCAAGAAAAACCCCTCTACCCTGCCTGCACAAGGCCGTTTGTGTGTTCTGTCATCAGACCTTTACAGGCCTTGCCTAAATTGTCTCTTTTGATGAAAGGCTCTCTTGCAAATCTCAGGATCTTGCTTTATGAGATTTTGGGGGTTTGAAATACTTTGTAGAGATGCCTCTGTGCATGAGCTGGTCTAATATTAAAATAAGTGAGGGAACTGAGGTTTCTATTTGTTGACAGTTTTGAAGAGTATTGGACCAAACAGTGGAATAAAAAAATTGATCCAATGCATTTTGCCTCTAAGGCATGAAGTTTTTATAGATGTCATCCATGAGAAAATACATTTATCTGCCTAGGAAGAATCCATTTATCAGAAGAGAACAGAACCAGTGTAAGTGGAGCAGTAATTTGTGCTTGTTTGTCTCATTTTTGCTCCCTGTGCTGTTTCTATGCTGGTATTGCCGTCTTTGATGACACTCTCACTGTGAGCATCTTGGCATATGTGCACTGAGCATTCTTCATGGCTCTTGGCCACCCATAAATTTAGAGGTGGTTGGTGTTTTGTTTCACCTTCTTACTAATTTCCAGAATCATGAATATTTAAAGTTGTTGCAGAGTTTGGTGTTCCAGATCCACCAGCAGTGATTAGCAAAGTTTCTATTCTCTCAGAGTAGCCCAATAGGCAGTGGCTGAAACAAGCTGCCTATGCTGCTTGATCAGGAAAGCAACATCTAATGACAGATGACCTTTTTCAGTTTATGCTCTGCTGCTGTACAATGGCATTACTCACTGTTTGCATTTTTAGTCTCTGTATTGCTGTTGTATTGCTTGCCTTTAATTGAGGTGAGGTCAGATAAGGAAGCTGGCTGTGAACCTTTTGATGTTGCGGTGAATCTGATTTACTTAAATCAGACAGGAATTTCACCAAGCATCTCTCCCTTCCTAGTTCCCTGCAGTAGGTCAGATACAGTGATGATAAGCAGCAGTGGGAAGGCCTTGGAATCAGCCTTTGTGTGTCTTTTGTCGCCCTGTACCATTTTCAGTGCTGAGCCATTTAGAAAACTGTCTGAAGGTCCATTAAAGATGCCAGTGCATCTTCAAGTGCCCCAGGATGAGCTACTTTCACCTTAAAAGCTTATCAGCTATGTGTGGATGCTGGCAACTTAATCCCTGTATCATAGAGCCAGCTCTTGGAAAACCCATCAACAATCTTCAACATCCTTCTGGGGTAGCATGGAGCAGAGAAGCAGCCTCATTCTTGTGTTTCCATGGCCAGCCTGGTGCCATGACTGTAGGCAAAGAAAGCACTGTACAGCTTCTACAGTGTCCCCACTGTGACTTTGTGACTTTCCCATCCTGCCAGAGCTGGCTTGAGCTACAACACCCCTGCCTCATTTTGAAGATCTTCAGGGTACCAAATGGTTTCCAGAGCAGTTTGAACCCTGTGACCTTGACAAGTCACCAGTTGGGCAGCGACAGTTCCAGGGCTGCAGTTGTCCTGTGGCAAGACAAGGGGGCTGAGCTGTTGGATTGAGCTGTGGGCTGGTACTTCTCACATGGGTTACAGTGGATGGTTGTGTGCCTTATCTGCTTCCTGTTAGTGCAGGATATATAACAGGGCTGGCTGTTCATCATGCTGGCTTTCCCTCTAGGATGAAGGCAGAAGTAAAGCACAGCTAACGGCACCAGTAAGTACAGGGGTTCCTATATGTACCTCATACATTACAGTATGTGTGTCTTTGTGGGGATGCAGGGATAAAAAGATATTAATACATTGTTTATGTAAACACAAGGATAGTTCCCCGTCCTGGTTTCATTTAGGCACCTTCATGTACTCTTAATGACTCAAAAATTCTTGGTGAGATTTGTTGGTAACAGAAGCAGTGCTTAGACTGCTCAGTATAGTGGGCTCTCTTGGCAGTGTCGGGAGACAAAGGCCATGTAAAATCTGTCAATAATCAATTGTTTGTAATGTTCAAAAGGACAATATAAGTTGCAGACTCTACCTCAGGTTAGTGTTTATTTTTTTTAATGCTGTTTTGGGACTTTTCTTATACTGAGTGCTATGGAAGTGCTCCTTGGATTCATCAAGCTGTCAGCAGAGTGTTTGGAAAATTATAAATTTTGCCATTGCTGCCATTGCACCTGCAAAATGTGATGCTTTTCTTGCTGAGAAAGTCAACTACATCAAAAAAGTATCAAAGCCTGCCCAGAGTGTTTGATTAATGCAATGTGCTTCATTCCTGCTCTGAAACACAGCCTGTCACTCGTGTTGCTTCGTTCTTGCATACTTTAGTATAGGCAGTGGTCGGGTCTACCTTCACTTTGAGGTGTTATGGACATATTCACATCAGTGGCAAAAGGAAATTAACTTGCTCTCTGTGAATTTATGGTATTTAAGTTTGCCCATTGGATTTGCCTTCTGTTAAGCATACAGTTAACCTCTTTTCATTCCAATTAGTTGAAAACTAAGGATTTCCTTCCTTCTGTTTTGAACTGATATGTAAGAGGAAATCCGTAGATGTTCCTGTTTTGAGTAAACCTTTTACTAAGGAGTTCTGCTTGTGCATTTAAAAAAAGAATGGAAAGAAAAAGGTTATGTTGATTCAGAAATAACACTAGAAGTAGCAGATCCATTTCTGAAGGCTTTGCAGCCAAAAAGCACAGAGCAAAAATGCTCTCTCCCTGTTTACTTTTAACCTCTGGTTTGTCTTGGATCTGATTCTTAGTAGGCGGTGTTATCTTACAGAAATTGCAGCCTCTCTCGCCACCCCTTTTGTGGAAAGGGTCCTGCCTGTAAAAGCATGAAAATGCATCCTCCTGGATTGCTGTTTTTCTTCTTAGCAGCATGCTTCATTCCCACAGCTGACTGCCAGAGTCTGAAGGTAAGTCTGCGAGTCTTTGTTTAAATGTTCATTGAACAGTTCTTCATATTTGGACGATTGTGTGTTAGGAAACAGTTATCTTCAAAACTCAATTTTTTAATTTACATTTGGTTAGGTGCAGAGTAGCATCTGTAAAAACTGTAGGGCTGTAACGTATCTTCTCTGTAGTCCAAACTGAGGAACTAAAAATAAGGGTGAAGGGAGCTGTTTTAGTTTTTAATCAGATTAAATTTGTATCTATGTTTGGCATTGAACCTGAAAGTAGCAATATCAGAGGGAAAATATCAGCATCTTTGCATTCTGCTATGTTCAGTATGTGGGATGGGAACTTAATACCCAGCAGGACAGGTCCATAACTTTCCCAGGAGAATTTTACTTTAAAAAAACGTTTTCATCTCATCAATTTGTTCCTTTGCAACAATTTGTTTCAAGTATATTTTCCAAGAGCTTCCCAGTAAGGATTGTTGAATAGTTTCCATTTTATTTCAATTTTTTTGTTGATTTTCTTTTGATTCCTTCATTTCTTGTTCTTCTTAAAAGTAGCGTCTAAAAGAATGTGTGACGCCTTTGTAGATCTGTTCTCTAGACTCCATGGTGAGGCAGTCCAGTTCTTGTGGGCTGGAATTCACACCAATTCACATTATATTGTCTTCTGCCATCCCCCTCCTTGTGTCCTGCTGTTGGAGGAATGAGCTGGCCTGCCATGCCAGGAGTTGTGGGGGGCATTTGGAAATGCCCTGGGGAAGGGAAACTCCCTATGGAGGGCTGTCCTGTCTTGAATGACCCAGCAGGGCCCTGTGGGGAGTGGACAGACTTGTGAGTCTTAGGGGCTTAATTTAGGAAAAGCCAGAGGACTGGAAAGATGCTTCAGTGTGAGACTTCTGGGTAGAGGCTTTTGTGTAGACCTTTTCATAAAAGGGCCATAAATGACTACTAGGAAGGCTTGTAGGATCGCTAAGGTGACTTGAGCACAAACGTGATGTGTCTCTAGGGGTGGATGTCATTTGTCTGGAGATGTGGGTCCCAGACAGATGGGTTCCAGATTGTCTTCAGCTCATGTCTTCAGCTGGTGTAAGTGGAAATGTAAGTCTCTCCAGTTTGAGACACTCTGGTGATCTCTGTAATCACTGAGGAGTCTGGCTTGGCATGAAACTGTTATGTTATCAGGTAGTGAGTACCAAGTCACAGAGAAGTGAAATGTTTTGAATCACCTCCAGAGCAGTTTATTTAATCCAGGAATAACTCCCTTTTAGACTTTTTCCCCAAAAAAGTCCCTCTTTATGGAGAAAGAGAAGAAACATTTGAAAGGTTACAATGGGGATAAGGAAAAATAAGGATCTAATGAAGCCATCTCTGGTAATTTAGGGTACCCATTGGATCTGATGGGAATAGAAGTGCTGTAATTCCACAGGAGGCTTTTGTTGGCTCACAGGGGCCATCAAAAGAGAGAAGAGAGATTTTGTGCTGTTTTTCAGTGATGTTACCTCAGGGCTCAGCTTTAATGGTTCAAACATGACAGTGAATTTGTTAGTCTGATTTCCTTTTTTAATACCTCTTCCTGTGGGCTGGGGAGGATGCAGCAGATGTGAGAACCATGAAAGTTTTTTCTGCTGCGAGAAGGCCAATCCCAGGCTGTACTGGAGGAGGAATAGAGGCAGGTGGGAAATGAGGAGTGGTCTCAGCATGCCCATGTTTCCAATGCTCTGCAGCCGAGATGCTGAAAAACACCCAGGGCAACAATAGATCTTATGTTATGTGATCTCTGAGCTTGATTGTGCATACTCATTCTGAAAAGTGTCTTCCTTGAACAAGTGTGAAGGCTTTGTGTGTCCAGGAGCTGCTACTCTGTTCAGCTCAAGTGTTACTGAGAACTTCGTGGGGAGGTACATGGCTATAATGACTCAAGCATGTGTCTACAGCTCTGTTTTTAAAGGACAAATGCACTGGAAACTTGGTGATTCATTAGATAATGGCTATTTCCAGAACTGGCTCCCAAGATTGTTGGAGCCGAACACTGACGTCCAGATACGTTTTTCTTTCTTCCTTGAGATTTTTGCTGTGCAGAAGGATTTGTGTTATGGTTTGGGAGGAAAAGATAAAGGGTAAAAATAAGGGGAATGAAACTAGCCCTTATGAAATCCTTCCCAGCTTATTCTCTTGAGGTGGAATTACAAGAAACAAGCACTTGAGAAGTGAGGGACATCTGTTCAGAGAGGAGGGAAGGAAGCACTGCAGCATCCAGAAGCTTCCATGTGTCTCAGCTGAGTGCAGAGAGCAGTGGTTGCTCTTGCACAAGCATTTGAGTGCAGGGAGAGGACACAGCTCAGCCTGGAAGACAGAGGCACCCTGGCTCAGCTTCTTTTTGGATGTTTTCTGCTTTACAAGTTTCTTTTCATTTTGGAGATATTGGAAAGCATCAGTCTTCCTTTTCTCTTCCTTTGTGCATAAACTGTGACCCAGCCCAGGCTCACATCACCTGATCAGAACAGTGACTGTCACCAGGCAGCACTGCTGCATCACAGGGACAGACATTCCCTCTTACTGCTTCCTTTCCAGTGGATTCACACTTAGAAACAGCAGTCAAAGATGAGCCCAAGGGAGCAGTGCATCTTTGTTTTCCATGAGGCTGTGCCCTAGGAACCACTTCTGACTCAAACTTCTGTCTGTCTTCCATCCTCTCCAGAATCTGAGTATCCGGACTGTTGCATTTATGTCCCTTGATTCCCTCTTCTGCTTTCCTAAGAAGCAAAACTCTCCAGAAAATGACTGCTTCATCAGTTTTGTCACTCTGATAAGAAGGGAAATAATTTTTTTTAATACTTTTCCACTCAGCTGTTTTCTTCCTCTTTCTTCCTGCCTGTTGCTGCTGACACAAGCATATTTCCTTATAAAAAAGCGGAAGGTCTTATTGGAAAGCTGCCTAAAGCTTATGAAGTGTCCCAGTAGGGTAGGGGGGATTCTACAATGACTGTCTTGTCTTAGAGGCCTGCAAGTAATTAAACATGCCAATGGGGAGGAATGACAGCCATCCGCCTCTCCCACTGTCCATCTTCATTGAGAAATGGACCTACATTGATGAAGGAAAGAGAAGGAAAACAGAATAATATTATATTAATAGTGGTGTCTTCCTCCACCACCATGACAGAGAATAAATTTAATTGCCTAGCTATGTCTGATGTGTGAAAGTACAGATGAAATAGAATGTTGAAGAATTTTAATTTAGTGTTTTGTGCTCTGCTGTTTATGTGGTCTTTTTGATACAGGATAGGGTGGTTCAGATAACTGGTAAAGGTTTGTGGCATAATTCTAACTCACTGGAAGTCACCCACATCTGTATTTCTTCCTCAGGTGTCTTCCCATTCCTTTGTCCAAGGCATTGTCTCAGGGAAGGCTAAACCTGGCACTTGACGGGACTAGAAAGACAGGAGCTATGCCATTCCGTGAGATCTGTGTGCCTGGCTTCAGCTGGCTCCTTGCAAAAGCCCAGCTTTAATCTGGAGTCCTAATTTAGACTTCAGTCAGCTGGTTGGATGGGCTTCTTTCCTACCCCATCATGGCACTGCTGGTCTTTAGAGGCAGAGTACTCCAGAGGCAGCACCTTATTTATTCATCCACATTGTTTGTCTTCTGTTTTGCTCTGTGAAAAATGGGAAATCTCTGACTGCTTTGTGTGGATGGGAGTGTAAGGAGCAGCAAAGCTGCTCTGTTCTGCTGGATAACATTAGTAAAGCTGGTGCTCACAGGAGAGGTGGATTTTGTAGATCTCAGATTGGATTTGAGCACTTTATAATGCAAAGGAGTCCCTGACATAACAGGTTCCTTGGCGAGTCTGCTGCTAGGGGAACTGGAGGTTGCTATAGGATAGGAAAGCCTCAGAAGCACAACTGGAAGTTAATATCCATGGGGAGAGCAACCACAGACACAGAAATAATTTCTTTCACTGGGTAGTATTCTTGCATGGATGGCTGCAGAAGGTGGATCCATAAACATGAGGAAAAGCTCAGCAACTCCAGTCAGAGGGAACAAGTCAGGAAACATTCCAGGGACGTGTCCCTGTGGACTTGAGACTTGAAGGTTATCTCTCAGGAGGTTTTCCTGACAGGGTCTGCTGGCTATCATCTGGGAGGGCCTTCCTGAGCTCTTGATAACTGATGGGAAGCCATGGGCTTCCTCCCTTGCCTTGAGGCAAATGTATGTATTTGGGCTTAATTTCAGAGGAAGCAAAGCTGAGATTACTGATGGGAATCCACATCAAGGAATTCTGGGGACAGGAGGGCTGCTGCAGTAACAGCACTGTTCAGGATTGGCTTAAAAATTCCAGATCAAGGCCTCCTCCCAAAATTTGATCTAATGTTTTTATTTTTAGAAAATACAGTGCCTGTAGAGGCAGAGTTGAGATGAGCTCCGTGTTTTTTTTCCAGTCAATGACCTTTTGGGCATACACAGTTTATGCCTCCCAGCTTTTCTCTGTCATCAGCAGTGGCAAATACTGTCTTTTTTTTTTAAATTACCAATGAGGTTTCCATGCAATTGCTTGTTTCCAGAAGTTTAAAATTCAAGGAAACACTTTTGGAGCAAAGTCACGAGTTTTAATGACAAGTTGGCATGTGATGGTGATCATTCACTCTGAGACTGTACTTTGTCATCTGCTCTGGCTGTGTTTCATTTGGAGAAGCATGGTTGTGCAGGGGTGCAGGAAAGCCCTGTGAGGAAAACCAAACCCCCAAAGTTATTCTGGTCTGGTGGAAGGACTTGTGCCAATATAATCAGTAGCTATGTGAGATATTCAAGTCTCATACCTGATCTTCATGCCAGTGTTTATAGAGTCCTTCTTATCTGGGGTCAAAGCATCAAGGTGTTTGGAGAGGTGCAGAGCACCTTTCCCATTCATCCACCCCCCCCCCGCACCTTCTCAAAGACAATTGCCATGAGAAATATTTCTGTGAGCAGCTCCTGGCTCTGGGAAGTAGACTGAACTGACACAATCAGCTCTGCAGACCCATGGAACAGCAATGAAACAGCCAGTGAACTGCATTGTATCAGTGCCATGGAAAAGTGAAAAGCTGTGTTGCCTTTTAAATCAGTGTCTTCTGGCAAGGGTTATTAATTTAGGGCTTGTCCTCATACACCACTACCACATGTTTGTAAAAGATCAGCTCAAATCAGCAGTGCACAGGTGCGATTATTTTAGAAATTGTTAGAATTTTTGCTGTGGGGTGCAGGGGAAGGGTAAGACAGCTGTGATCTGCCCTGCTGCTTCTAGCTGAGATCCAGGTGGATCCAAGCATGCAGCACCATGGCAGGGGGGTTTAGCCATGGGAGTGTGTGGTACGTCCCAGCAGCTGCACTGACCACTGCCCTCCCCAGTGATATCTAAAGAATGGTGCATCTGGATAAAGATAATACAAGTTGCCAAGATAAGTGCCTGGGATAACAATTTAATTTGGGGCTATTTCCGTTCTGTTTTTTCTTTTGAAGTTAAAATCCATGCGATGCAATGTCAAGACGAAGTTCACCTTGAATACAGCGTGTACTTCTTGTGCTGCAGTGCCTAAAATGTTGTGTCCAAGAGGCTGGTTAAAGACCTCCCAAAGATTAGGGGTGAGGGACTGCAGGTAAGGTCTATTTCCTAACTGTGTTATGCTTTTGGTGCAGCCCTGCTATGCAGGGAGTAGTGTGTTTTCAGGAGAACACACACGTGGTTTTGAGCTCTAAAGGTTCAAGGAGTCTTGTTTTCAGATGCAGAAAAATGGGTTTATGGCCCCTATTATTGTTGCTTTTGTCTCCTTGCAAATCCCACAGACTTTTTGCTGGGCAGGTTCTATATACACAGAACAAATTAAATGACAATAACCTCTTAACTTGTCCTAAAAAAACTGAGTTTGCTAATCCTTCTGTAGCAATTTAACAGAGGTCTGTCTAGCATAGAAACCTGTTTCAGACCCAGTATTCCTTAGTGGCTTATTAGGAAAATAATATAATGATAATTCCCCTTGTATATCCTCCCAGCTTCCAGCAATAATCCTCTGAACTTTTTACCTTCCTAGTTCACTTCATGACAATTGGTTGTTCATGTGTTCCTTGCTCATACTCTGTTGAGCTTGGCTGGTAGGAAAAGAATGAAGGAAAACTGAATTTGCTAGGAGGCTTTTGTAAAATGAAACACTATAGATTATTGTTTGTATATGTATTCAGCAGTGCACGTTAACTGTTAATATATAGCTCTATTGTCTGCTCTTTCTGTGATTCCCTCAAAATACTTTAAAAATAGCAGTGGCAGTTTTGCAGTTTATAGCAGTTTTTGCACTCACACAGGAGTCAGATTGAAGCCAAAGCAGCAATGCTATTGAGACAATTTCCAAGTTCCTTCTGGGAAGGATGTGGTGCCAAAAATAAAATGAAGTGTAAGAATAATGTGAGTCTATGCAGCTTTTCTGCGTGTTATCTGCTCTTGTGATGGTTGTTGGACAGACCCAAGAATAGTTTTGTACTGCGTACGTGCAGAACAAGAGGCACTGCCACCAAGGACTCACCCTGTGTGTAGAGGGGAGAGATGGTGGGTTGAAAAGAAGATGCGTCTTTGAGGGATTAAAGGCATTTGACCAAGATTTAATAGAGAATCTGTGAATAACACAGCTATTAAATCCAAATTTACAGCATCTCGGTCTGGAAGCTTTAGTAAAAGACAGAAAGGAATAAGTCCTGAAAGGAGAATTTGTTCTTTCAAGCTTATTTTAGATGTGAAGTTGAATGCTGAGTCATGCTGGATATCCTCTTTGTTTCTATGCTGTTTAACTCTCCAGCACCCAAGGTTTCCATCCTGATGCAAGATCCTGTCTCATGCCCAGCCCCTGACACATTTCTTGTCACCAATCTTTGAGGCTCAAATCAATAGGTCTCTTTAGAGAAGACATAACTGGACTGAAACCTCTTGAGTGTGTGTATGGAACAGGGGATGTGGTCCTTTCTTCCCTTCAGAGCTCAGGGTGCTGCAGTGTGATTGCCTAGAAACCCTCCAACAGGCCTGCGCTAGGTTGGTGGTATAATCATAATCTTGGATTGTTCTTTTTAAGATACTCTGTGAAGTTAGGAGAAAATACCCTTTCCCTGTCAGGGTGCCATCATGTGTGTAAGAAGGAAATTGAGGAGAGAAAGTGCTGTCCAGGATTCTGGGGTACGGAGTGCTATGGTAAGTTTTGAGGTTTTTTACAACAATCTCTAGCTGTTGGACAGGTCAAACCAGTTTTAATTGGAGTCACTAAATGTATATTGAGGTGATTAATTTTCATTATTCCTTGAACACTTGCAAGGTCTTCATTATCTGTCTGGGAGGATATCTGTCTGTTCAGCATATAATCTCTCTGCTCCAGATGAGTTTAGTCCCCTTACATTTAACACATAACATAACCTCCTGTGGTGGCACTTCCTTTTGTCTCTTCTGTAAAAATAAACTTTTGGAAAGGGATGTTTTTGTTCCTCTTTCCGAAAGTTTCCAAAGGAAGAGGAAGATCTTTCTGATATCCCTCTAGTCTGCAGCGCGTGTGCCACGTGTGCTGCTATATAGGAATTAATCAGCCATTGAGCCACAGACAATACTTAGCAATTCCAACCCAAGGTGAACATAACCATCCCAAAACTCCCACTCAGTTTTATGTCAAGTAATGAGAATTTGTTTTGTCTTGTCTCAAAAATCCAAAAGCAAGACCTGCCAAGCCGAACATTTCTCACATGTTTGACTGATGGAATAGGGAAAGGCGCCCTCCAGTTCCGCAGAAAATGGGTGACTCTTTGAGTGCTTGAGCCTCTTCTCACACAGGCTTTGAATAGGCAACCAGTTTCATCAGAGGAATCACATGCCTAGAATTATCAGAAATAATCCCCAGAATTTGGAGGTACCCCACTCTAAAGATGTGTGGACCATGTTTTTCTGGGCACACTTCCAGCTCTTCATTAAGTTATGGAGAGCTGAAAATGTTCAGTGTCTTTGCAAAGCAGGCTCTGAGTCTGTCCTGAGTTCCAGAACTGCCCTCACCTCTCAGTGCTGCTGGCAGCAGTGGCCCATCCTCAAAAAATGGTTCAGTGTCTTTGTTGAAATTTAGTTAGTTATGGCTTGTTAGGACATTTCCTTAGACTTTTCCTAAAAGGCTTTTCTTAGCAGTCCAATTGCTCCTTGGAGGCACACTTGGCCATATTCACCAGCTCTGAGCCAGTGTTAGGTGAGCTGGATAATTTGGTGGTGAAGAGGCAATTACATATGTACAACTGGAATACTTGGAGGAGGAGGAGATGGAAAGGTGCTGGTTGTTCAATCTGATTTCATCTGGCCTGTCTTACCTGCTAGAGTGTCCAGGTGGCTCTGAAAATCCCTGCAACGGCCATGGGACATGCTTGGATGGTTTGCAGCAAAATGGGACCTGCATCTGCAAGGTCAGTGCACGATTTACTCTGAGGGTGTTGTGCTTTATGAGAGGCAGTTGTTTGTGAGGTGTCTGTGCAGGTGTGCTGAGTGAAGGCTGCCCTTCTGCCTGGAAAGCCATTTGCAGTTCCTTTCATTCCAGCATCAGTGTCTGATGAGGTTTTCCTGCAGCACTGGTGTGGTCTGCCATAGCACTAAAACACTGTTGATGATGGGGTGGAGTTGGAAAGAATCTCAAGGGAGAAATTAAGAAAGAATTGCATGAATTTAGCCCCTGATCAGTTGAAATAATTAGTGTCTGTCTGTGGCTGCAAGGAGCCTTTAGACACTTGGCTCTTAATGAGCTGCACCCAGGTAGGCAGAAGCTCCCTCTCAGGAAAAACAGGAGACACTAGAAAGACAACTTAGCACAGATATTTTTTTATTTTCTTTACAGCTCCAGACTTAGTACAACCAAAACATAAACAATTCCTGCACTTTTGAATTGGATAGAGCAGTGTTTCTAAAATTTATGGCTTAATGAATCAGTGTAAGACTTGAAACTTCCTCTGATAACTGTATGTTTTTACAGCATCCTTAATTAACAGCTGAAATCCTACCTCTTGGGCTCTTCTTTGAGGAGAGTTGATTTTGGATTTAACTCAAAGATACCTTATATCAGCTAAAATATATACTGAAGGTCCCCAAGCCCTGTAAAACCAATATAAAAAATCCCACTGGCATTAGTGAATTCCAGATTCCTTTTTCAGAGATATCAGGAGCCAGCTGATACATTCCCATCTGTCTCTAATTAGGACATTTTTTCCTTAGTGCCGACCAGAGTTTTCTGGCATTTGCATGCCCTCTGTGTATCAGCTTACACTGGGATCTCCTTTACCATGGGGGTTGGTTAGTCCTGGAGCACTAAACAAATCCGTTTCCCTCAGTGTGTTGCTTCAGTTGTCACAGAAAATCGAAAATGGGGAGAGACTTTGAATTATAACAATGTGTGAAACAATAGAGTGATACAGAAAAATAATATCTGGCACATTTTGGGGCCCTTCTAGGAGCAATACAGTGGGTATGCCTGCCAGAATTGCCGAGATGAAAATCATTTTGGTGCAGACTGTCAGTCAGGTAAGAACAAGTCCTTCAAGTGAAACCTTCACAAAAATAACTGAAAACGAGGAAGGAGGAGGAAGAGGTTGAGTGAGGAACGTGCTGGAAATGGGGAGAGTGGCAGAGAGCTGGCTGTGTTCAATAGCAGGTGTCTGGGCACTTTGTGTTTGCGCTCTTCTGCACTGTGCCAGTAGACATGATTCTCAGTCTTCCACTCAAACAGTCCATTTTTCCTATTGCGAATCTCTCTCTCTCTCTTTCCCCTTACTGGGTTATCCCAGTTTCCTCTCCCTTTTTAGCCAGACTATTAGCTACATCCCTGAATAAGCCCACACTCACTTCCCAACTGTTTTCCAGACTCCTGTAATTGCCCCACTTGTGTCCCAGTTTCTTCCTTGTCGCCCCCTATAAAAAAAATTATTACCCACTGTGCTGCCTCACATGTATAGCATTTTGGGAAGTGATTTATGACCACTGGAGCCTTACTGTTACAGGAACCCTTTTTGTCTAGCTCCTGGTTCCTTGTGTCCCCAGAGGTGACATAGGTGTGATCTTGGTGGTTGTGCTCAGGTGTTAAAACGTGTGCCTTAAAAGCTGGTCTAGATCCTGCATTGAGGGCTGCTTTTAGCTTGTCTTCTTGAGCCTGGGATATGCAATTTATCCTCTCATAGCTCTGACTGGTATGGCCAACTTTGAAAAGGAGCTAGTGGGAAAGCAGGCTGCCAAGTCCCAGGGCAGTTGGACAGTGTGTTCCCTGTGCACTGCCTGGCAGCTGAAAGAAGGTTTGTCTGGACTTCCCTTGCAGAGTGTGACTGTGTGCACGGGGAATGCAACAGCAGCGTCACTGGGAATGGGAGCTGCACGTGCTATGGAGGCTACACAGGCCCCAGGTGTGACCAAGGTAAATACACTGGCAGCTGCAGAGGGGCTAGGAGAGCTAACCTATGATATGAGAATTGGGTGCATGTGTCCCTAAAGGAGCAGGTGGCAATGAATAGGTTGGGACTCTAGATGAAAGATGATTTGAGCATTGGAGATCGAGATAGAGGAAAGAGCTGGCATCTACTCCCCACTTTGTGGCAGGGGTCAAGAGGTCTCTGTATGCATCTGTTCTTTCTCTGGAAACCAGTTAGATCCCTTTTCTCAGCCTTGAGGGACCTGACTACCCTTGAGGGCTGCCAGGGACTTAGAGCTCCCTGCACTGCTCATATCCTCTGGCTTTTGTGCCAGTTTGGGGTCCTTGGAAACCACATTTGCCTTTATTTCCAGGTATTCTGTAAGGTGAATTATATCTTCTACCAGTGCCCTACATGCTCAAAGGGAAACTCTCTTTGCTGTCTGACTGCAGAGCTCCCCCTTTGCAAAGGTGTGACGTGTGAGGCCAACAGCGAGTGTGTGGTGAGGGATGGGACAGCCATGTGTGACTGCAAGCTGGGCTACAGAAAACAGGGCAGCATTTGCCAAGGTGAGAAACTTCTCTGTGACCCTAATTAGTCCCATTTGGAAATAATCCTATTACACTGTTACCTGCAGAGGAGTTTGATTACTCCTCTGAGTAAGGAACTCCTCTGAGGAGTGAACACCATGCCTACTTCACTGCAGAGGCTTTAGAGCCCATTCTTTCAGGAATCCCTTTAAGATTAAGGGCTATGTTTGTGGCTCTCCTCTCACTTGGTCATGAAAGCAAGAAGTGCATTAGAATTGCAGGTTCCATCCAGCTTTTGCTTATAAGTATCTACTAAATAATGACAGCAGGATGTTGGTAAGTCTGAACCAACTTAATGTGTGGAGTTAGAGGAGTTCTTCACCAGTTTCAAGTTTAAGTTTGTGAATTGGTTTCCTTAAAAGAAAATGGATAAAATGCATGTGGTCAGCTAGCTATGGATAGCTGTTTTCAATGGCTCTTTACAGGTTTTGCTGACCAAACTGCAGTTTCATATATCCTCAGGTACGGTGCAAATTCAGAATCAATCCAAGCATCCTCTGTCACTCACACTTCTGTTACTGAAGTAACATGGAAAATGTATCATCCAAATTCCTCAGAATAAAAAACTCCAAATGTCTGCTGTCTGAAATGATTTTATTGTCCTGTGAAATTCTAGAACTTTAGTAGTACAAATTCCTTATGCCTCATTCCTTCCATGCCTTTTGCAGTCTGCTGTGCTGTATCAAGTGCTGTTTTGAAAACAGAAGTTTGGTTCTGCTCACCTCTAATCTCTTTAATTGCAGCTCAGGATCCTTGTGCTCCTTCTCCATGTTCCCCCTTTGCTGTATGTAAAGCGCTTGGAACACGAACGTATCAATGTACCTGCAAAGAAGGATTTCAAGGAGATGGAAAGATTTGCCAGCCCATCAACCCTTGTGTTGACAGCAATGGAGGCTGCCCAGAAAACTCTACAATTTGTGTTTACAGACGTCCAGGAGAGGTAAAGACAAAAACAGCAAAGGTCTGAAAAATGGCTGGGGAGTTCTTCAAATGAACTGATGAATGTGTTGGTCAAATGTGCTCTCCTCACCTCAGAGTTTGCAAAGGGAAACCAGACAGCTCTTTGTAGGACAACTAACAGTGTAAAAGATGATGAATGCAGCTCTATGATCACTGTGTTGCCTTCCCTTAGGCAACTTGTGTCTGCAAGCCTGGGATGAGTAGGAGAACTCCTTCATCTGAGTGTTTGGCATTTCCCAGCGATTGCCGGCAGTATCTTTGCGACGTGACTGCCACATGTGAAATCAATTCTCAGGGGACTCCAAGGTAAGCCAGTTTGAAAATTGCAAATAAAGAAGCTTATTCTGCAGCTAGAATGGAAACTGGGTTTGGATGAGCTGAATTTTGAAGAAACTGAGAGTGGTCTGTGGAGTATGGGCCTGAGTCACCCTTTGAGAAGAACCTGTTTGTAACAAACCCATTGAAAGCAGAGTTTTACCTCAGTCATTGTAAATTATTGCATGTGTGGGTCACAAAATTACTTAAATCAGGGGTGGCAGAGTCTTCTGTGGTGTGAACTGGAGATATAGATCCCCAAGCTAGTGGTGATAGAAGGTTATTATCAGTTAATAATCAATCATTGAAAGGGAGATGTGTGACTTGTTTGCTCATATTTGCACACATTTGCTTCTGAGGGATAAGACTTCTTCTCTTCTCCCAGTCAGGCCTGTAAGCAATAAATAAATTAGAGTTGCAGATTGACAGGGAAGGGGGAAGTTGAGTGAAGAAACACCAGATTTCACATAGTCCTTTGGAGCACAACACAAGTTAGTACTCCTTAGATGGGAAATATGGCCAGATATAGGATCAGTTTTGCATAATGACCTCTCAAACACCAGAAAAGGCTTCACTGAGGATTTTATGTGTTTTCAAGAAAAGGTAGAGTTTCTCTGAGACACTGAAGAGGGAAAGAGCAATCCTATCTCCTTGATCCTTCCTTCTCCAATGCTGCTAAAACTATTGACGTCCACTTGCTCATGGTGTGCTCCAGGCCAGGACTGAAACACAGTGGCTTCCCTTTTTGAAGATCTGCTAGCACAGTGCAGGACACAGTGTTCAGCACAGTCCCTGCCTTACATATCTCTTCCCCTGCAGCTGGCACTGAGCCCTCTGAGGCTGGAGTGATGTCAAATTCCTCCCCTGTGTTACATGTCTTTGCATGTCTGAAACAGAAAGAGCAGAGCCGATACTTGGACAAAACCCAAACGGGAAAAAACATCTTTGGTAGTCTCTGAGTGATGACAACAAATGCGTGTGAATCAGGACAGAGATTTTCACATGTAGATAAGCTTTCTGGAAAACTCATTAACCTGTCTTGTCCCCACAGTGAGTCCCAGATGAACTGTAGCTACCTGATGTGCTTGGGTTGGCTTCTCACTGAAGCCAAGGGGTCACATAGGAGCTGTTTGATAGGTTGGCACTTGACCTGTAGGTTTTATGCATTACCTCAGATTTTCAGATGCTATAATTACTAGAATTGAGTGAATATCTAGCTAGAAATGTCTCCTTAAATATATTGTGGCAATCTGTACCCTGAATTCTGGAGCAGACAATCCTTATGTTGTTTGTATCTGAGAAAGCATCTCCATTCTCTTTGGGTATATCCAAATTTGCTTGCCTGGCAGAAATGTCTTTTTTCCTGTCATTCAGTTTAGGCAGAAGTTACACAGCCCTTACCTGCATCCCTGGAAGTGGTCAAAAACAGGTTGGATAGTGTTCTGAGCAATCTGGTCTAGTGGAAGGTGCACCTGCCCATGGTAGGGGAAGCTTGAATTAAATGATCTTCAAAGACCCTTCCAACCCAAACCATTCTATGATTCTAAGATCTTAAAGCTGGGATTGGTTTTTCAAGTGTAGGTATTGACATGTTCTACTCACATTTCTTGAATGTGTTGCAAACTGGTTTATAATGGTTTGTTATGTTTCATTCTTGTCTCATAGCTGTGTGTGTAAAGAAGGGGAGATTGGAGATGGGAGAAGTTGCTATAAAGATCTCTTGGGTGAGATAAATCAGCACAATTTGCGAGGAAGGTTTACCAGGAAACTAAATGTCGCCAAGAAAATGTTTGGTAAATGTTTTTTTTTTTATTTTGCTTGGGGCATGGATCAAACTGGGGACAGAGTAGCAGTGTCTAACTCCTCTGCTTCCTTGTAAACAAGTACTTGTTGGTTGCATCAGGCCAGTAATGTGTAGATTGAATTGTGCTGTTTATGAGAGGAATAATTATTGCTATGGTTAAACCATAGCTGTGTAACTGCTTCACATTGCCCCTCTTTTTACAGCTTCTGGTTGCTCAACATTGCTGACTAAATATGGGCCCTTCACAGTCTTTGTACCATCTCTTCTTCCCATTCTGGATAGAATAGAATTCAACGTAAGTTTTCTTGGTTTTAGCAAATTTTTATCTTAAGGTTCTTTCCTGCCTGAGCTCTGCAGCCTGTAAAAACTGATTGATATGAGAGAGGAGTTTTGGCAGGCATTATTTATAGAAACCATCTCTTGGGAATACTCTTCATTGTCTGGGTAAGTTGCAGTCTTACAGAGGATATTACATCTCTCACATTATTTTTAAAACCTCTATCTCTTTCTGTAACACTGACAGTTTGTTTGTTTTTAATGTCAGGAAGTGTAATACTTTCTGGCCGTTCTTCTTTTAAAGCTCAAATCTCTTGTGTAGGCTGTTCTTAAAACTTTAAGTGGCTTTTACTACCTGAGGGTGTGATTTTCAAAAGGGGCCAAGTATTACACCAAAGTATTGGAATTTTGACTTATGGTCAAAAATAGTAAGTTCTGGATCCATAGAAAATATATCAGGAGAGGCCCCAAATTACCTAGTCTACCTGTTCCCCCAAGGATCAGTTCCACCTAAATCAGTATTGACAGAGGATTGTTTTAAAAAAGAACCAACAATGGTAAGCCCAGAGAAGAAAGGAAGAAACTAAATGTAATTTCAGCAGATTAGATTTCACCACCTACATGGTCTAGCATAGGTAAAGATTGTGTTTGGTGAGCTTCAGCAAATATTATAATCTGGAGCATGCAGGGATAGTATTTAAATTGTCCAAGTCAAATAGATTTCTGTCCAGGGGATTCCTCTAAAGTCACTTTCAGGTTAATCAGTCTACCTCTTGGGTGTGTACATAAACACAAGGAAGAGTTTTATCAGAGTGCTACTCCAGTGAATAAAAATGAAGAGGAAGTCTCAGTCTTGTATGCTAAGAATTTCTCGCTGTGTATTAGCTGGGAGAAAAATAGTGTTGTGGTAAATAAAGTTTTTGAAAGAATGTGTTATTTATCTGTTTTATGTGGGCTTTCCTCCCCAAAGGACACCACTGCTGAGCAGTTGTGCAAAATGCACATTGTTCCTGGTCTGCATTTGATAGAAGACATGATAAAAGCCAAGACTATGTGGACCTTGTCAGGACATCCGCTGACATTCAGTAGCCAGGTAAGGAATGTCCTGAAGGCCTGGGCCACTGTTTTCACACAGGACAGACTGGAGCTTTAGCATGGTTTCCTTGATGGGCTTTCTTCACCAGAAAACCTTTCTGTGTGATCAGAAGAAGAAGCTCCTTTGGGCAGTCCAAAGCAAGGTGATTTAAGACCAGACACCCCAAGCAACCATATCTCCTGTCTCACAGACAACCAATTAGCCAGAATTTGATTTGTGAATGGTCTTTTCTCTATATGCATTGTGTTCTGGAGAAGAGAACTCTTCTCTACATCATTAGCAGCTACAATATCCATGTGGCTGACATTGAAGAGGCAACCAAGTCTCTCTTCAGACTGAATGCTCCCTTGGAGTTTGTGTGCTTGGACACAGCCACATGCTGGATATTTTCTCTTGTAGTTTCTTTTTTTCTCTCTTTCTGTTTTATTTTTCTTAGTCTTCCTAGCAAAGAAATTTTCATTGTTGTGTTCTGATATGGAAGGCGCTTACTTCCTTTTCCAACTGACTCATATTTTCCAGTATCCACTGCTGTCTCTCCATCCTGCACCTTTCCTGCATGCATGCTCACAGGTGGCCAAGGGGGAGAGCCCTATGTTTCCTCTCTGAGGATCCAGCCTTGGCCTTGAGGTCTAGGTCATAATACATCAAAAAGGACAAAGCACTATTGGGAGCAGGGGAATGTGAACTGAGCTTGTCAATGCTCCTTTAAAAATTCTTTCCTGCTTGTTTACTTAGGAGTCTTTTGATCTGGGAAGTCTGCCCTCCCTTTGTTTCAGACAGAATCCTCAGTGATGCAAATTGAAGTTTAGGGCAGGGAGGAGCAATTCAAAATGCTCATGGTAAAATGAAAAGCACAGGAAAGCTGTGGTTGCCTGAACTTGAATCATGGCTGCAGCACCGAGACTGGGGTGCTTGCTTTGTAGGTTAACCTTGGGACGCCCTCACACACCAGGCTTCAGTGCATGGCTCTATACAAAGTAGAAGGACCAGATACATGCCCTGTAATTCAGTGAGCCTGACTGTTTTGGCTTTGTTATGAAGACTCATTGTAGGCATGAGTCAATAAAAGCTGCATTCAAAGCTGTAATTCCAGGACTGCCTCCAAATCAGCTATGTGATGGTAAGGGCATCCTTTTGTGATCCAGAGCTGTTATCAAACATTGTTCACACTCAAACTTAATTCTGGAGTAGGGTGTCCCAGGTGTTTTTTTTGTTTGTTTGTTTTTTGTAATAAGACTTAAAAGTACCACTCAGGATCAAAATATCACCCAAACTCAAGTAGAGTGAGATGATCACTCACCAGGGCCATCCCTTAAATTTACTTTTTCGAGAGCAACTCTGGCTGTGCCTTCCCCTTGCTGACCCATTGGCAGAGAGCACTGATTTTTAAATCCATCATGGTAACATAGATATACCACAATGAAATGACCTTTTATTATTATTATTGTTGTTGTTGTTACTATTATTGTTATTGTTGTTATTATCACCCAGACGTACATCAAATCTTTCCGGTATCAAGACCTGCCAGGGGAGTTGTACAATATCTTGCAATCAAACCTCCCAGCATCCAATGGAATCATACATATTGTTAACAGCCTCAGGAGAAAAACCAGCACTGATAACCTCAGAAACCCACAGGTACAGAAGCATTCATATTTCTTCTGTTTCATGGGACAGCAGAACACTTTAAAAAATAGAGCAATTTTCATCGGTAATCTTCCAAATTAGTGAGGCTTTTTTTTTAAAGGGAAAAGGCAATTTTGTTTTCAGCTCTGATATGGCCCGTCAGGGACTATTAAAATACCATTAAAAGTAGCTAATAGTACTGCATAAGCCAGATAAAAGTCTTGCAATGATGCTTTTACAGTGCTTGGATGAGTAGACAGTTCTACTTTCAGGAATCAAATCATAGCAAATGAGCTCTTCTTCAGTTGTATCTTATAGAATATGTGTCTTACAGGACAAGTATTGAAAAACATTTTTCACATAAAAATCAAATGAAGGTTTTCTTTAATTGGTCTGCATTTTGAAATTATAATCAAAAAGTTGTCTTTGTGTTGAGAGGCAAATAATCATTAGATTGTGCCCATCTATTTGAGGATGATGGTCTTTTGTAGATCTTTACGTGCAAACCTCAAGCTGGGCATTGCAATATGTGCTCAGACCTTGCTTCAGCCCCAGTGATGTTTTCCCTCATTGTATCTTCTTGCAGAAAACCATTGGTGAGATTCTTGCTTCAATGGAGATCTTCAGTAGATTTGAAACTATACTGGAGGTGAGTTTGTGTCTGCCCAGAAAGCTGTGGTATTGCTGCTGTACAAACCCTGCTGCTGCTTGGGGGGGAATTTTGAATAGTATTTAAATACATCCCAGTGGTTTGGCTTTCTTTCTGGATGTTTTATTCTGTGTCATTTTTTAATTTTCTTATTTTACCTAAGCAAACGTAATGGAAAAGATTGGACTTTTCACATATGTAGGGGATCTGGCACAAGCAGCAAGGTTACATGCCTTTTTTCTATCTTGCTTCCCACATCCCCTTCCCCTTGTCCTTGGAGATTTGTTTTTCAAAGCATGTTTAGTTCTTGACCACAGTTTAGTCTCTGTATGTGTGCTTATGTGGTTAAAGCATGCAGGGAGCATTAGCTCAGGACTCCCTTGTTCGTATTTGCTGCATTCCCACCAGTGGCTTCATTGTCCCAGCTGTGTTTTGTGGCTTACATTCACAGTTCTATCACACACCTGTCCTAGGTGTCCAGTTGCCTCTTGCACATTTTACTTTACAACAGCTCTGCCTTTAGTGCTGTGTTTAATGTTTCCTCTCACTTCCTGATGGACCCCCCTCCACTGACCCATGCTAGATCCATGATGAAACTGTCTTATTGTGTTTGCAGAACTGTGGCCTGCCTGCAATACTGGATGGACCAGGGCCCTTCACTGTATTTGTACCCAGCAATGATGGTGTGGATACGCTGAGAGATGGAAGGCTCATTTATCTTTTCACAGAGGTGAGAGCCCAAAGTACTGTGAGACATCCTGAGCTGACTGAGTTGCACCGGGCTGTGCTGGAATGACTCCATGCAATGTATCTGGTTGTTGCTGAAAGTTTTTCTTCCTGGGGGTAGCTAAACCATGTCTTTGTTTCTGTAAAGCTCTGAGACAGAAGTGCTGATGGAACCTGAAGTGAGAAATATGGTTAGCCAGATGGTTTAAATCCAGTGTTTGACTTTCGTTCCTCATCCCAGTTTTGGGCAGGGGAAAATGAAGGATCTTATTCACCACATGAATTCCCTGCTATAGGCATTGGCATTGCCAGTCATTGACTAAAAGAGAATGTAATTGCCTCCTCTTACTCCTGAGCATCGAAGGTGTATCTAATTCTGATGTTCTCTTCTTTCCTTAGGGTATAAATAAGCTTCAGGAACTCGTGAAACATCACATCTACACTTCAGCAGCGGTAAGGCAGGCATCTCTAACTCCAGACCTCCTTCAGACCAACACCTTAGCAACTCTCTTGTCTGGCATAGAGGTCACAGTGTTGATGACTTCAGCTGCTACTTCTTGGTCTTCCCCTGGAGTAGCAGAGATGTAAATCAGGATCTGATTTGGCAAAATGTTTACCATGAAAGGGGTTGCCAAAAGGAACAGCTGTGCTCTCCATCAAGAAACTCTGAGTTTTCAGAGTGGTGGTGCTCCCTAGTTGGATGGCCTTTACAATGAAAATATTGTCCAGCAGAGTTTGCTGCAGGACACAAAAATAATAATTGTTCTGGTTCTCAGAACTTCTCTCTACTCAAATCATTAAGTTGCTTAGTACAGAAGCTGCAGTTTACATTTTTGTTCTGCCTTTAAGGTTATTTTTTCAGTAAAAATATGTTCTCTATTATGCTTCTGGCTGAACTTTCATTGTTTATTGAATATGTCCTAGAAAAAACCCTTATTAGTCTGACCCTACTTGCAGCTGTATTAGTAAGAGACCCTGTTAGTGAGACTTGATTTCAGCTATGCTGGACTGTTACCTAAACAAGGAATAAAACCAAGGCAAGTTGCCACCAGCACTGCTGTGTGTGGTATTGCAAAAAGTTCACACAAGGTCCTGAATTACCCTCTGACCCATAGTTTGTCTCTAAGGTATTTCATGAGATGTAAATGCTAAGTCACCTTGAGAAGTTTTTCAAGTGGCAGGAATCATGGAAGAATTCTGTAAGCTGCACTGAAATGATCCTGCTTCTTCATGGTACCACCCCCTTGTGTTTTTATTTCAGGTGACTGTAGAGAAGCTGATAATGATGCCACACATTGTTACAATGGCTAACCAGATACTTACCATCAACATTAGTGCAGATGTAAGTGTGAATCAAAACCCTTTGGGGCAAGCCTTCTTGTGCTAGGAGAAAGTCTGGATGTGGTTCTGAACAATGTGGTTTCAGCCCACCTCTGCTTTTTCCTCTGCTTAAAAAGCTAGACTTGAATGAGATCACTGAATTAGTTTGCTTCTTATCCAATCTGTAACTCCACTTAGAGGTTTGACCATTTGTGTAATTGCCCTTGATGCTGTGAACCATCTGCTGCACTGGTTTTATGTAGTTTATTCTGTCTAATGGGCTAAAATTGTGTTTCTGCATCAGGGAAGAATTCTGATGGATGAATCCGGGATCCCCTTGAACATGCGGGACATTGTGGCATCAAATGGTATCATTCATACCTTGGATGGCATCTTCATCCCTCCTTCAATTGTTCCCATTTTGCCTCACAGATGCAATGAAGAGCAGCATAAGATTGTGATGGTAAGTCAACCTCTCCCATTCTCATGCTCAAGCACAGCTGGTCTTTGCTGTGCACCCCACACTCACCAGGAGGGACAAAAGCAGGCTGTGTAAACTGCATTTGGGAAATGTATTCTGTCTGAGAGTTCCCCTGGTGTGAGCTTTGGCACAGTCATCACTGTCAGTGTTTCTTCTGCTTGCACTTGGCACTGCTTTCCTGCTAATCTGCAAATGTTCCTTGTAGGTTGTTGTTCTTTCCGTGCACCCATCCTACCTTTGATTCCAAAGTACATTAGCCTTTTCCTTTATATGATCTTCTTCCCACTGGAGTTGCTAACTCAGCTGACAGTGCTTTGTTCCCACCTCTGTCAGCACTAATGTCCAGTAGCCTGGACAGGAAGCAGACATTCAGTAGCAAGACCTACAAATGCTCTGCAATATTCTCATTTGAACCATTTTGTATACAATATTTGAGGTACTTGCTCCCCAGTTTGATCATTGGTAGGTTACTGTAGAAAGAAGATGAGGTTCTGAATAGCAAGAGGTTTGGAGAGACACAGTGAATCCCAAGGGGGCAGAATGTCCACATAACTTGCAGATTCAGAGAGTCTTGCTGCTTGGATGCCCCTTGGATGGAGTCCTGCTGCTAATGCTTTCCAGCCTAGCAGCATGTCTAATGGCAAAGAGACTCAGAAGGTGGAGACAGACCCCATCTTGCCGGCAGGTGCAATCGTCTCATTGAGACACATGAGAAATTTTATTTACATGATAAACTTGGCACATTTCAGAGTGTGGGAACTAATAGCAGTTAAATATTTCAGACACATGTTGTGGTGTTTTGTATATATATACTGTATATATATATATACAGTATATATATACATATATATATATAGTAGCTCTGTAGCATTCTTGGCATGGGGAAGGGGTTCCTTTGAGAAGATTACATTTTTGCATCTTCTTCTCCTAACAGGGCTCTTGTGTGGATTGTGAGGCTCTCAACAGCAGCATTTGCCCACCTGACAGCAAGGAAATGGTAAATATTAGTAGTTATTTCTGTAATTTCATCCTTGCATGATGACAAACAGACACACTGATAGTGTGCCTAACTCAAGCCGCTTTCAAATAAATAGAGAGCAGGAAAGGCAGCCAGCAGGGAGGCTTGTTAGAGAATGCATATCCATGCTTTTTGATCCCAGACTATTGCCCACTAACTGCTCTGGGCACTCTCTTGTTCTCAGGTCTGCTTGCTGAATTAATGTGGAGCATGGTGAGAAGTTCTGGTGTAAATGGTGGTGTAGACATGCAGCTTTTAGCACTTCTGCTCTGCCTCAGGCAGAGCTTTCCTGCTCACATGCAGGGTTTGTCAGCTCCTCCAGAATCTCAGAAGCAAGCCTGATTCTGCTAGTAGCATCAAGTACTGCCACTGCCTAAATCACGGTCACAGAATCACAACCTTTTTGCACTGCAGAGGGTGAGAAACAGTTTGTTCCTGGCCTGTGCTCCCTGCTGATTTGGAGATGAGCAGAGCTAGCTGAAGGTGGAGCAAGGAGGAATGCTGGTGTTTGAATTATCCCATGCTGAGGTTAGCAGAACAGCGAGTTCCAGGAAATCACAACGTGAATTCCAGACCCAAGATGTTGTTTGTGAAAGCCAGAGAGGTGTTCACCACCCTGAAACTCTTGGGTGTCCTCTGAGAAATCTGACTTTCTGGAGAAGTTGGTAATTCAGTCTCAGCATGAATGTCTGAAATGGAGCTCTACAAAATCACTAGTTGCTCATTTTCCTCTCTGATTGAGGCTGACAAAGGCAGAATTATCTGGGGCCCAGTAATGCCCTTGCCTAACTTCAAGACAGGTCACTGAGCATTGTTCCAAATCTTTTGAGCCCTTTCTCCTATGTCTTCCTCTCTTCGTCTCACCTTCATCTTTCTCCTTCCCTCCCTCCCTCTCTCATTCTCTCCTTACTCCCCCTATGCCCCAGTCTCCCTCCCTTCTCCCCTCTCCTATCTCTTTCCTCTCCTCTTTCTCACTGTCTATTTGCCCCCACCATGCTTATCTCCCCCTTGTCTCCTCCCCCTGCACTTGCTCTCTCCCTTATCATAGCCACTATTGTTAGAACTAAAGGGCAGCACCTTGGCTCAGCCTTGGGGAGTCTCGGGAGCAAGAGGAGGCCACTGTGTGCCTTGGTTCATCCTAGGCCTGACATAATTGTGTTCACCTTGGCTCCTGAGTGAACTTCCTCAGCTCAGAGATAGGCACAGAGTTGCTCACTTCAGCAAAAAGAGCAAAGGGGAAGGTTACAGTGCTGATAGCTTGTTTTGTTTGTACAGGAACCAACACTCTCCCCAAAAGAATGTGTTTACATCCATGATCCACAAGGCCTGAATGTTCTGAAGAAGGGGTGCGCTAGGTACTGCAATCAAACCATCACGGTGAGTGTGATGGAAGAACACATTCCCTCGGAAAGGAGCTCAGCTCCACTCCTCCTCATTCACCAAGAGCTCTTACTCTGAGTTGAGAGGGCTGAATGGGAGCAAAAGGAAAGCTGTCCCCAGGACCATCACATAAATGAGCTACCTGCTTTTCCTTTGTCCAAGAGAACACAGGGTACCAACCTACTGCAAATGTTAGAGAGCAGCTCAGTTAAACCTGACTGCAATAAATAAATAAAAAAGAAATAAATAAATTAAATAAGACATCCCATTTATGATGAGCTGTAGGAAGCCATGATGGTGCAGTGTTAACTGGAGTGTCCCAGCTTTATCATTTCTCCCAAAGGAAGCTGAGCACAGGGAAAGTGCTGTAAACTGTGAAGTGATTGCATCCTGTTTATGAACCACTGTCAGATGGTTTGGGAAAATCTCTCTTTGTGAATTTATGGACCTCATGTTTTTCTGCAGCTCCTGAGCTCTCGCAGTGCCAACTCTATGGAATGATTTGTGGGTGTTTCATTAAATACTGCTGATTGTTTGTATTATGATTGTTCTTTCTTTGGTCAGGCCTGCAATCCAGGACTGCTACATCCCTCCACAGGAACGCAGTCCTGGGCAAGGATAAAGTAGGAGTGAGTGGGCCAGCATTACAAGGAATTAAAAACTCATAAAAACATGGGCCCTGTGTGTTGAAGTCACAGAGCAAGCAAAAAATAATGGTTTGTTCCAAGAACAGGCAGTGAGCAGGAAGAGGGGCATTGTTGAAAAATAATTTAAGTGCAGGACCTTCTAAGAAACACAGATGCCAAATGCAACAATCTGTTTCCCTCCATGGTGGAGACAAGGACCAGAATTTCAGAATTATGAGCACAGGATTACTCTGAGAAACTCGTTAAATCATGTCATACCTTACCAATTTTGCTTTTTTTTTTCTTTTCTTTTTTTCAGAAACCTGGATGTTGCAAAGGGTTCTTTGGTCCAGACTGCATGCCATGCCCAGGGGGATTTTCCAGTCCATGCTATGGCCGGGGAAATGTAAGTGTGGAGGATCCTGCTGCATTGCAACGAGTAGTTGCATCAGTGTGGTTTGAGAGTGTAGTTTTAGATAAGTACAATTCAGAGTTTGTGCTCCAAGGCTAAACCTGCAGCAGTGGTAACAGAAGATCCAGGGAGAATTGTACACACCCAGTGTGAGTAAGGTTATGCTGTTGGGGACAGCTCTGGCTCTGTGGGATCTTGTATTACTACCATCACTCTTCAAAGTCCTATTTGTTACTGCTAGTATCAAAGTGCCTTTGATGGATATCAATGCCTTGGCATTTCCCTGAGTTTCAATCACTTTGGTTTTCCTTTTTTTCTGTCCAGTGCAGCGATGGCATACAAGGGAATGGCAACTGTCAGTGCTTTGAAGGTTTCAAAGGCACAGCCTGCCACATTTGTGCAAACCCAAACAAGCATGGCGAGAACTGTGATGAAGGTTGGTAACTGTGATGGAGAGGCTAAAGGAAAATGTAGAACAAGGATAATGGTGCAAATTCATGTATATTGGATTCTCTTCTGGCAAGACCAGCATAATGAAAGAAGTGACAAAAATGTCATCATGTGTGTCCTTTCAAACAACAGTGAAGAAAACATGTTTGATATGACAGTGGTAGTGGTGGTGGTTGGAAGCATCAACCTACTTTAGATCTCTCCTGTTAGGAAACCAAAGACAGTGACCTTGAGCTTGATAGCCTGAATTTTGAGCCTGTTCTTATAGCCCATAGAAAACATGGACCCAGGCAGTCACAGGATCTGTTCCCTGGCCAGGCTTGATTTGTGATGGATTTCTCTCAGCAGACATCCCTCTGTCAAAAAAAAAAAAAAGCAATGATCATGTGGTGTAACAAGAGATTTTGAAGGAAAGTTGGTGGATTCTGTGGTGGATTCTGGACTTTTTGTACTTACTGATCTTACTGCATGTACTTGACAGATTGTGGCTGTGTCCATGGTGTCTGTGACAACCGGCCTGGCAGTGGGGGTGTGTGTCAGTCCTGGTCCTGCAAGGAAGGCTACACCGGGAAATTCTGTGACAAGTCATCCAAGAACTGTGGCCCCAGTGGGCTGTCCCAGTACTGCCATCAGCATGCTGTCTGCAGCCTCAATGACACAGCAAGGTCAGTCTTTGTGGCACGTTCAGGGGCACATTGCCATTGGGCAGTCACATGGCTGCCACCCCTGTGGCTGTGTGTCTGTGTAGTTGCTGCACAGGATTGTTTGCAGCCAACCTGCTAGAAATCAATCTTGCTTGCTTGAGGGACTGCTCTACCTGTGTTCCTTTTGTGTTTATACTTTTAAGGTGCATCTGCATGGATGGATATGAAGGGGATGGGTTTTCCTGCCAGCCCATTGACTTGTGTAGCCAGCCAGAACGGGGAGGTTGTTCACAGAATGTAAGTGGGGTCAGACTGTGAAGCATGGAGCTCCTCTCAATCAGAGCAGGGATCCAGGATTCCTGGGAGTGTTACAGATTTTGTGTGTTAATTTTTTCCTGTCAGATGGGTGGAATAACAGTTAGCTTGACACAGTTATTGTAAAGATGCCTGTCATTTGAATTGGTGCCAAAATGTGACACTCCAAGGATAGTTTGGCTGGTTTGCACCAGACATTTTATCAGCCACGGAGATTAGCTGTACAGATAATTTTTGGTCTGCAGTCATAGTCCCCATAAGCTCTTCTAACATGTGTTACTTCTCTGTTGTTATGTTCAGGCTGTAGCTTAACTGGGAGATGCAACTCATATTCCCAGTAACCATCAACACTGCATTGTTATCCATGCTAAAAGACTGCGGTGCTTTATGTTGTAAATTAAATTACTGCCAAATGGTCAGACCTCATCATAAATTAGATCCCTCAGTCAGAGGAAGACACTGGGCCATATAGAAGAGAATAGGATGGCACTGGGTACAAAGTAGGTCTTTCCTGAGAGAGATCTGCTGTCTGTCATTGATTCCATCCCAGACATCCAGGCAGGAGATTGTGGTCCTCCTCTTCAGGGAATATTTATTCTGTAATGGAAGAGCCTTACATGATGATAATGAATACTCTGGGAGTTCTGAGCCACCTTAGACACAAGTGTCTACCTCTCTTAAAACACCAAATGTCTCCAGAATTACTCTATTATGAAGTTTTCTGTGACTGTTCTGGAGAATATGCTTCCACCCCCCATCCCCAGTGCTGGAATCCGAGTTGGTGACTCAGAAATTCTCCACAGTGTGAGGAAGGAGATTTGTTGCTGTATTTTCATTGCACTTACTCCCTTCTGCTGAATGTAATTCCTTCTCTCTCCCTTCTTCTGAAGGCCCTGTGCACCAGTACAGGCCCTGGAACTGCCACCTGCCAGTGCAATGTGGGCTGGACTGGGGATGGGAAGGCCTGTGTGCCTATAGACAACTGCATGCTGGAGAGCAGAGGGAACTGCCACCTCAACGCCGACTGCATTTACATCGGGCCTGGGCAGGTATGAGCAAAGCTTAGCAGCCTGATGGTAGAGTTTACATTTCCTCAGCTGCTCTGAGATGGCCTTGGATTGCCAGAGATAAAAATCGGGCTGGCCAGCAGCCAAGCCTGCTTGTCTACTGCCAGAAACATCAGCTGCAGCATTGCAGTGCACTTGCATGTGAGATGCACTGGTGTGTTTAGGACTGCTACTCTACTCTGGGACTTGTGCAGCAAAGGGGCAAGACTGCCCTCTGTAATACAGCTTGACCTAAAGCATCAGTTGCTGCATCCCCCTGTCCCCAGAACACATTGTAGAGCATGTGCAGCTGCTCAGTCACACTGTGGGGGGAACTAGGCCAAGAGCAAGGCATGTTGAGATAGGAGGAAGACACACATGAGAGGTAACTTCTCAGAGTGCTGCTTCTCCCCACTGAGCCAGGGCAGCGTTGCACAATGTGCTGAAAAAAGGTACAAAAGCTTTTAGTGATTTTAGCAGATTTTAGTGAGATGAGATGTGCAAGTGCTCTCCTAGATATCTTGAAAGCCAGAAGCTTTGAAATCAACTCCTCTCCTCTTTCTACCAGTCACAAAGTCTGTGTCATTCCCTAAAAACCTGGAAATAAAGAAGGAAACCATCATCTTCAAGTGATCCCCACAGCCAGCCAGTGCAAGGGATCAGTGTGCTTGAGTAACCAGGCAGCTTGTGTGCTGTGATAGTGGATAATGCTAAGGAAAGTACTCCACATTTCCAGGTCTTGAGGGACCGGGAAAATAAATTAAGTTTTGCTGCTTTAGACCTTTTTTGGGCAGCAAATGAGGATGCTCTGATAAGTCTATGTAACTGAAATGTCTCTTTCTTGCAGAGCAAGTGTGTCTGCAAGAGGGGTTATGCTGGCGATGGCTACAGCTGTGATGCCATCAACCCATGCCTCATGGACAACGGTGGCTGCCATGACCTGGTGAGTAGCTAAAGAGCTGTGCCAAGGCTGGAATGGCAGGGGAGCAGGGGAGGTTCACCTGCTCACTGATAGGTTTTGCAGCCATAGCACTGAGAGAATTGCAAGGGTTTATGTCATGTCACCTTGCTGGCCTGCACTCAGGTGCTCCAAAGATGGATCCTCTGATTTTTGTGGGTTCACACAACCAAAGCTGCATGAGGGGAACACTCAGTGCCACCACAAAGGCAGCAGGTGGAAAGTGTTTGTGTGTGCTACTCTAGCCCAGCCCTTGGAAGGCCGGAATTCAATTCTGAGATAGATGCAACACTACATAACCTGTGTTTGCTCTCTAATTTCTCCTTCCTTTCCTTGCATTTGCAGGCTACATGTGTACCCCTTGGTGGAGGAGAGAGATCCTGTGTTTGTTCGGAAGGCTATGTTGGGGATGGCATGACGTGCTACGGGGACATTCTAAAAGTTAGTGAAGAGCAAATGTCTGAGGCCTTTTTGAGACTGGAGAGAACTGGCTCTGCTCTCACTTTACTTTTCTCTGTTACCTGAGTTAACTCCTTCTCCCAGCATCAGCCTGAAGCACAAGTGTATTCCAAGGCCACAGGGACAGAAACAATGCCAAGACGAATTACTGCCAGTGAAACCATAATTCACCCCTGTGCAGGGAGCACCTGTCCTGTGCAATAAGTCACCTTTCATTTGTTGTTTGGAAAGTTTTTCAGGTCAGAGCTGTCAGGCCCATTTTCTTTCATTAGAAATATCAAAGGCCACTGTGGATTCAATCTTTTGTCCCTGATACACGTGAACTCATTGCAGATGAGTTGAAAAGAGTTTTTTTAATTTGGGAATATATTTTTTTAATGGCTGAAGTTTGGTTTTAGAAGTGCCTATCTCTCCTCACAATACATGGTGCCTGTAATGGTTGTGAAGAGAGAAGAATGTCCAAGTCATTATTGCCGGATATGATATTGCAAAGAGCTTCTTTCCCCCACCCTGAGTCTCCCAGCCCTGTACCCTGTGCTCAGGAGAGGTAACTCTTCTGTTGTTTCTATTTGAAAGGAGCTGGCCAGGAATTCCCACTTTGCAGGCTTCTACAACTGGGTTAAGGTAAGAGAATCCATGGGCCACCCACACGGGTAAGTTCTGTAGAAGTGAAGTATGTGGATGAGTCTGTCAGAGGACAAGGAACTCTGTTTCTCTTTTTCTCCACAATATAAGAGAGGGAAAGAGAGAAAACAAAACAAAGCAAAGGACAAATGATTACAGAACAGGCATGTAGAAAAACTGTGGAGTTTGTGGTAGAATGTGAGTCATGAGTGTGTTTTGGGGGCTTTGTTTCTCACACAGGAGGAAGCTGAAGCTGTGTTACACTTAATTTTCATGGTTTTACCATCTATAACTCCTGACCATCACAAAACAGTACAGAAGGGAAAGAAGTAGGGGGTAGCATTATAACGCTGTTATTCAGAAGTATATGCTTTGAGACATTAGACTGCATGTTTGTTCCTTTTCTCATTGCTGCTTCCCTGTCTTTAGTGTGGGAATAAGAAAGACCCTCCACCAACTGCAGCAAATCCATGGTAACACAATATGATGGAGCACCTTGATCTTTAGCTCACCTGATCTGCTGCATACATTGCTTTTGCCAGCAATTATCTTGGTCACCTCCCCAGGACAGATGTTGGGGGTTCAAAAAGGATTTTGAATGTGTTTGAAGGAAAACTGAACTGGGGAAGTAGAGCTTAAAGCAGCAGGCTTTCCCCTGGCAATCAGATATCAGCTGTTTTGGCTAAACCACCCATGGCATTCATTGATTGCCATGGCCAGAAGGGCCCAGGAGAGCCTGCTGTGCTGCTGAGCATGTGCTGTGTTCCTTCACATCCCTTTCAAATGACTGCGAGAGCAGGATAGCTGTTGGTTGTATTTTGCGCTGTAGATGTGACAATGGCATGTCTTATTTGTTCATTTTTGTGCTTTGGACAACAGAAATCTCTCTTCAGCATCCCAGCAGGAACCAATGTCACTGTCCTGGTGCCATCAGAGGCAGCTATCAAGAACTTGAGCAATGCTGACAAAGATTTGTGGTTGACCCCCTACACGCTGCCATTTTTAGTCAGGTATGAGGAGCATCCTGCCTTTGCTTTACTGGGCCAAACAACAGTAACAAAGCCATGGAAAGGGTTTTTTCTTGTGCCTGACCAAGAAGGAGATAGCTTGTGATAAATACAGAAGCAAATTTAAATATCTAGCAGGCAAAAATTAAGTAGGCATTTAAAACAGACCACAGATCATAGGAAGTGGGTTTATTTTTCATGTATTTGCAGAGGAAGATCTTCCCAGTCAGATGGCACCAGAACAAGTAGTTCCCTGCATTGTTCTCTCCACTTGCTAAACTACATCACGCGAGAGACATGAATGTTGGATGGGTGTGGTCTTATCTCCCCATCATTACCAACAGTTTCCTAATCTTTTTTTTACCTGATTTTGTTCCCTTCAGAGCCCACTTTCTTGAAGGTGTCTTCACTGCTGAAAAGCTAAAAACATACGATGGGCCAGAATTACCCACTCTCAACCCACAGACCAGATGGCAGATAAACACCACAAGTGGCGTAAGGGTTTCTTACATAAGGCTCACGTACCAATCTCAGATTTAACTGCTGGGGAGCTGCTGTATCCAGTGGGGAGCCTGGATGGGACACTGGTGCCCTCAAATGCAGACATCTTTCAAAACTGTACCCAGATTAACCATGTGCAGCCTTGAATGAACAATGCTTTTGTTTTGAACTTGCTTGGCATTTCCTAATCTTTTTGCTTCTTCCTCTGGTTCTTGTGCAGGTGTTGACCATCCAGAACGCAAGTGTAGTTGTCAGTGACATCCCTGCCAGCAATGGCATTATCCATGTCCTCAGTAAGGTATGTCAGTACATGGGACACTGGGAAACACTGCAGTTGTAGCAGCAGGTTTGTGTAGCAGCCTCTGTGAAAGGCCCAGGGAGGAATACATGTCTGGACTGTTAGGAAGGGATATAAAGGCAAAATATATGAGGTTATCACAAGGTTCTGACAGATGTTTCCTGTGCAGCAGTGTTCAATGTTTAAAACATTTGTCTCCAGGACAAGTGAGAGGAGAGTTCCCATTATCTTGGCTGATAGGAGAAGTGTTCAGGCTATTGCAGGATTGTGTAAAATTAGGCCTTTCCTAATTGCCTTTTGTGTAAGCAGGGCTGGAGTCCAGTGTGATTCTCGTCAGAGCCCTTTGGTTGGCCTTGCTCTGAACCCACTTTTTCCACAGGTTTTGTTGCCACCTGCAGGAGAGATCCCACCCAGCCCTCCTGGTCTGCAGGAACAGCTCAACACAGTGGCCTCATTCAGCACATTCAAGGAGTTGCTAGAGGTAAGCAGTCGAGGTGAGCACTGCTGTCACTGCCAGAACTGTCTTTTGAGCAAATGCCCACCTTACCCTGAACTGGGGGACCTAAATTTGAATTGCCTGGTAAGAAAGGGAGATCATGTGTGTCCTACATGAGGAATCTTCTAGGAAAGCTCTTTTGAGCAGCCAAGGAGTTATATAATTACCGTTGGATCTCTAGACCACTAGCATGAATTGCAGTGGAAGATGATCTGTCTACTGCAGGTGCTCTCATGTCTATACAAGCAGAGAAACCCAGAAGAAAGGGAAGGCTTGTTCATAGTTGGGAAGCTGCACTTATATCAGCTCCAGGATGAGGAGCAAGCAATCAGATGTGTGTGGCTGAGTAGAAGTTGTATATCCCATCTTCAAGCATTTCCTCTTGCCTTTGTAATTGATCCCACATGTGATTCGGGTTTTAGTGAGTACAAAGGTAGTTGCTAATGTTGCTGTTTTGGACATTTTTTAGGAATACCAGCTCATTGGGAAAGTCGAATCTGCTGAACAATACACAATTTTTGTTCCTGCAAATGATTCCATTGAGGAGTACTGCCATGCTGCCAATGTGACCCAGTTGGTAAGCTCACTGCTTGCAGTTTGAATATCTATTGTGGTGAGTGCAGGGGCATGTACACTGCCAAACAGTAAATAAGCTCACAGGATTTCAGCTTGGAGAGGAGATGAATATCTGATGCTAAAAGCTGGGAGAAATGTGGCAGAGAAATGAGAGGATTTCCTGTGGTGTTGCAGTGGGATCTGATAAGAATATTTGGACCCCAAGTGCAGAGTAAATTAGTATGTGGATGGATGGCACAACATGTTCCACTTCTTGGCTGGCTGTGGCAATTTTCAGACTTCTGAAAGGTTCCAAAAAACATTAATAGCTTCATCAAGTATCAGAATCATCATGTGTGATCAGTTATCTGTAATTGTTACTAGGCTCTGTGGGCTTAATTAGCCATTGCAGGTGCTTAAGAACTTTCCTTATGCCATACCTCTGACTGAATTGTAGTTTAGGAAGTCAAAAGACTCCTCACATTTGTATTTTTGTGGATTTAGGACAATGAAACAGTGCAGTACCACATTGTACTGGGAGAGAAGCTCTTGCCCACGGACTTGAGAAGTGGAATTCATAAGAACAGCATGTTAGGGCTCTCCTACTGGCTAATGTTTTACCACAACAGCACCCAGGTAAGGGAGGTAGACTCTTCTGCCATTTGAGGATCTGGCTTGACCTATCGCTTTCCAAGTGTGGTGACTTGAAACTCCCATTTCTCTTTTGCACACCCTCACAAGTTTACTGCTGGGACTGTCTGTCAGCTGCCAAGGAATCTGTGCAAAAGGAGTTGAAGGTTATCATCTCAGCTGTTTTCTTCTGCTTTGCAGAAGTTTGTCAATAATATTCCTTTGGATGGAAAATCCTTTGAGACGAAGAATGGCATCCTGATTGGAGTGTCCCAGGTGCTCCAGATCCAGAAGAATCGCTGCACTGCCAACACCACCACCATACTAAAGGTAATGGTGATGACCAAGGAGCTGATGTCATTTCACAGGGTTCCTCCACCTGTTGAACCAAACCGATAGATAACAGACAGCCTACCTTGGCTCTTCTCAGACATGAGACAGTAGCTTGTGGTGTAACCCCAGATGAGCCTCATGTGAAATGGGGCATTGTGGAGGCTTGGCACCTGCTACCTGCAGATGCTGTACATCTAATGCAGCTCTTGTGCAGATCATGTTCAGTTCCCTTGCTGGGGATTGCTTCACAGTGCCAGCCATGGGCCTGGCTAGTGCAGGGGCTCTGAGATACTCAGCTGCGGAAGGAAAATCCAGCCCAATTCTTGCATGCCATGACCACAAGCTCCCGTAGAAAATGCTGTCTGGTCCTCCTGGGAGTTATGGCCAATGTCCAGCTAACATTTACCTAGTGGCTTTTGGCAATCAAGCCACTAAACCTGAAGATTGCAGGCTCAGACTGAGGTAAGCCTGCTAGAGATGAGAAAAAAAGTATTTGCAGCCTCATGTGAAGGAACCCCACAGCTACAAAAATCCCTGAGACTCAGAAAAGGTGTAGAATTTGATATCTTCTTTTGGTGTTTTGAGCTACTGAGATAAAAACACCTTTGTCTTTGTCCCAGCCAGCAGCCTGTAGAGCAGCATTTGTAATTCAAGATCAGTGTATTGGTGTGATGTGGGTAGAGGGCACACATGTGACTTGTTCTGTTCTCTGTGCCCCAGTCAAGGTGCGGCAAGTGTGAGAGAGGGATCAAGTGTCCTTCTGGATCGGTTCTTGTGGTGAGTCTTGGATTCATGTGACAGCTCACAGACTGGTTGCTGATAATGCTTTGATATCCTTTTATTGCTCTATAAGTGTCATCTTGATAACTGAAAAAATGTGCCCTTGAGTCCTCTGTAGCTCATCCATTGCTAAAATTTGCAAGAAAAAGCAGAAACCAAGGCAGGGTTACACAGGCAAAATATGGATATGAATCATGAAGCTCCATACATAGCTCGCACCAGACTTTGCTTGAATTTCAGGAGCCCTTAAGTTTCCCCACTTAACAGGGAAAAAAGAGATGTCTTTTTCAATTTTATCTTTGACTCTTTTGACATTATCATCAAGGAAAGCCAGTTTAGGAGTGCCTGTAGCAATTTGCCTGCCTGGACCATTGATTTGTTCACACAGATGGGCTGATTGTGCCTGCAGGTTGTTTGTGAGTGAGTGGCAAACATTTCCAGAGAGGAAAATAACTAAGCATTTCTTTTCCATGCTGGCTGTGAATTGCCTAACAGCTATATCTGGCTTCTTAGGCCTCACTGCTTTACTCTATGCCCAAAAGTTTCTCTTCTCTCAGTATTCAGACTAACGTGTACCATGGATTTGGCAGGTAACAAATAGACTTTGCGTGGTGACCTCACATCCAGAGATGCCTCATTGGTCTCAGCTCTAGATAGTTCAAATTTCTAGGGCTATTCCTGTCAGATACAAAGCAAGAACACTGCCATATGCACCAAAATGTACATACTTTGTCTGAATATTTTAATATCTCTTATCTGTGTCAATGTCAATTATATCCTCAGGAACCGGTAGGAAGTAGGAATCACGCTCACTGTGAATTGCGCTCTGGAGGTGAAAAAATACTTGGCTGCCATTTCACCTGTGCTAAAGTTTCTCTGGTGAGAAAACCATTTGCCTCAGATTCAGTTTGGCAAAAGCAAGATGGGTGTCAGAAATACAGCCATGGAAGTGGAGGCTGTGCTGAAGTCCTGCCTGTGTTTGTTAGCATAGCTGAGACTGGGCTTGTCTGGGAATCGCTCTCCATCCTGGAGGTGGAGGGCACTGGAGCAAAAAAAACCTGCAGAAATGTGTGCACAGTGATGGATTGGGATCTGCTGCTTCGGTATTGTTGCTCTGGGTTTTGTCCTGCAGAGGAAGAGAAGGAGTTGAATGTTTGCAGTCTGGTTTCCTAAGGAAATGAGGCATGAATGATGGTATTCTGCTTGTGCATGTGCCTTCCCAAATAAGTGATGACTCACTGGAGCCAAACCAAAGGGAGGAGCAGAAGGTCTCACACCTCATGTTATGTGTGTTATGGCCCTTACCAGTTTTGTGAAAATGGGTTGCTGGAAGAAAACACTGAAAGAGAAAGTGGTAAAAGAAAGATCTGTGTGAATTTGAGGTTTTATAGGTATTGCAACATCACTTGGAAAGTTTAGTGGGAACGGGAAATCGAAAAGGGAGAGAGAGGGAGTTAGACTTCCTGTACTCACATAGAGAGTTTCAATACCTCACTTGGCAGTTTTGCATCCCTTCATTAGATGGTGTTTCTCATCATCTGTACTATCCAATGTGGCCCCATCGTGGTTTCCTCCCTCCATAGATAGATACAGAAAGAAGTGAGAGCACTTAAATCAGGCTTTGGAACCAAATCACCTTCTTGCAGAGCATCTCTCTGCCCAGCAGAGACACGGTGTGGGCACAGGAAGGAGATAGGCTGGAGTGACACAGAACTTTTTAATTACTCACCAAAGGGCCAGTGTTTCTTAAGGGCACTGCAGACCTTTACGTGAAGTTCTGAACAACAGAGCACCCCATTTCAGAGTGTTCACCCTGCCTGTTCCTTCCATCTGCTGTCAGAAATTGCAGCTATCATATAGTGAGAGGAATTAAGTAGATCCCACAATAAAGCTGTACCATGTCTGTGCTGCACAGGATGGCTCACCCCAACTTGTTATCGTTGGTTTTCCAGAGGTCCGTCTGCTGCCCCGGCTACTACGGCCACATGTGCGAGATGTGCCCCGGGAAGCCAGGCCAGTGGTGCTCTGGGAACGGGGAATGCCAGGATGGCATCCAGGGCAGTGGGGAGTGCCGATGCCTGGAGGGTTTCCACGGCACTGCCTGTGAGATGTGTGAAGTGGGACGATACGGAGCCGACTGCAAATCAGGTGACACCTATGGCTGTTGCAGCTTGGCTCTACCAAACTGCTTGCAGTGGCAGAAAAGTGGCCACATCTCAGCTCTCAGGAGGGTTGGTGGGAGCGCAGAAATATCCCAAGACCTCTGAGTCAAGCAAATGGCTGCCAGGTCTCAGAGAGAGACAGCAGGAGTGAGCACCAGCCAGAGGAGTGGCCCCATTTTGCGTCCTAAAACCAAGCATGTGCTGTGCTGTGCTGTGCTGTGCTGTGCTGTGCTGTTCATCCTCCTACCACCTAGACTGCAGCAAGTAGAAGTGGGTGGTCTGTTCCTGGGCTTTTGGCCTGGCAGTAAGGAATTAAGAGCTGATACTCCTGTGACATTTTCTTGATGGCAGTTGGATGTGTTGAATTAGGAGCAGAGCAGCCAGTGAAATGGCAGCAAGGCTCTGCTGGCGAGACCTGGCTGGTTTGACAGTGATGTTTGTATTTCCCCTGCAGAATGTGCCTGTGACAATGGCATCTGTAACGATGGACTGCGAGGGGACGGGAGCTGCGAGTGCTTCCCGGGGTGGACAGGCCCTACCTGCCAAGAAAGTACGTGAGTGTGAAGGGGCCTGTAGTGTAATACTGGCAGAGAAATCTGAGTGATCCTCTTGAGTTGCCAGAGCAGTTCTGTGTTAGCAGAGCACTGTGCTCACAGAGTCACATGTATTCTGCAACGCCCCAGAACCTTTCCAGACTGTGCTCGCTCATTCCTGCACACTGTCCTATCTAGTGTAAATGTCAAGCATGAAAGCAGTTCATCTTTTGCTTTGAAAGGGCCAAAACCAAATGGCTCTGTATGTCTGCATTTGCAAGGTTCCAGTCCTTGTTTCATTCCTACCAGGGTGGAGGCCATACAGATAAAATCAAATTGAACCATTAGCTCAGACAGAGAACATCAAATTTACTTCCTTGCAAAGTGCCAAAGCATAAATTCCATGAGACTTTTCTGCTGCCTCACAGGACAAGAGAGATAGCATAAACTCCTGGTTTGCAGGCTTCTTTTCTCTACATAGCAGAAATGGCCCCAACTGAAAATTCCAAGTAATGTTTGTGTTTTCTCTTGCAGGAATCAAGGTTGACTTATGCAATAACACTTGCCATCAAATGGCCAGGTAAGTGCAGACAAGGGGCTGAGTCATCCATGTGTGTTTGTGTGTTTTACAGAGGTGATTCTGGCTTAGGGCTTGGCAGAGGGCTGGGTGAAGATGCCTACTCATTAACGATGCATAATTATCAGTTCCTTTCTGAGAATTCTCTTTGGGGCTGAGCCATGTGTAGTCTCCGTAAGGATTTTGTCTGTCTGAGTATAAATCCATTCCAAATTCCTTCTGCATGTGTGGATGGGAAAAAGCAGAGATTCCAAGGTACTCCAAGGCCTAACTTATGGAGCAAACCAACCAGCCATTTACAAGCCCTTTCTGCCCCTGCCAAGGAATGAAACAGGGCTGGAATGACTCCCTCGTGCTCCTTTCTCCATCCATTATCCAATCTCCTGTTTCAGGCACTGGGACCCTGCCATCCCCCTTGTACCTTGCAGAAGCTCATGGGTGTGGTGAGGGTGCACTGGGGGAGGCCTGGGCTGTGCACAAGGTCCAGGCCAGCGTGACTGGAGTGTTTGGAGCTGTAAAGGAATACCTGGAATGTGCCTCCTGTGGTGATTGTAGTCTCTTGCATATGCCAGACTTGTACAGTGTTTCCCACTGACCAAGCCTGTCAGGGGGTGTTGTCAGTGATTATTTATCCCTGTCTTGTTTCAGCTGCCTCAATAGTTCCACAGATTCCCTACCTGCCTGCTTCTGCTCTGCTGGATACACAGGGAATGGGACTCATTGCACAGGTATGTCCAGCAAAGACAAGGAGAAATAAATGGCAGGAAGTTGCCAGAGGAAAGATCACTCAAATCCTTGTCCTCTCAGCCATCCACCATGAACTCTGCCATGCTTTGATACAGATGTTGTCCAGTCCAGAGCTTTACACAGGATGCTCTTGAAGTTGCTAAAGCCTGAAAGAGAGGGATAAAAAGGCAGGGCAGTTCTTATTGCCTGATGCATGAGTGAGTTGTACTTGTTCTGATATCACAGTATTGGTGGCAAAGTTATAACAATTTTGGCCATGAATCCTTGGAATATGGGTGTTTCAATTCCCTAGAACTTTCTGATTCTTCTACTTGCTGGCCATGCCAAATCAGGTAACAGTGCTGCAGTAGAGCCAAAATGAGGTGGGATTTCATTTTCCACTGCTCCAGATGGACATTACAAACCTGGTCTGTCTCAAAAGAAAACAGACCAGGAAAAAAAGCAAGTGATGAAATAGTAACAGTCAAAACACTGGTAGACATTCCAATTTCTTTTCAGTATTGCCCTTGTTGGAAAGTGAGTAAGGGAGAAAAAAAGCAACTTTAAGCTGCTTAAAGGGCTTGTTCCCAAGCCCTTAAAGAACCAACAGTTTTGTTGGGAAACAAAGGGATTTTAACAAGATGTTGTGATTTTGTTAAGATGGATGATCATTCTGGCACAGTTGATCATTCCCAGGTGCTCTGAGCTGATTCTGCTCCTCTTGTTTGTGGTCACAGAAATAGATCCCTGCACTATCGACCATGGTGGCTGCTCCGTGCATGCTGTGTGCACCAAAGTGTCCCCAGGAGAGAGAACCTGTGTTTGCAAGGAAGGCTATGCTGGGGATGGGACACTCTGCATGGGTGAGTGCTCAGGATGTATTTTGGGGGTGGCAGAAAGGCAGCATTGATACTAAGGGGAGTTGCAGACTAAAACCATCAGTGTTTTGGTCTCAAAGCCAAAGATCTCTGCGAGGTTTCTTGCTCTGATGCATGTCATGGAGAGGCCCAGAGACAGAGGGTGAGGGCAGTCTCCCACAGCTCTGAGGTGAAGATGGAGCTATAGGGCAAGTCCAGTCATCTCATATTCTTTAAAACACAACTGGACAGGCTTGGCATTTTCTGTACACAGATTTATCACAGCTCAGAGACCCACGTGTGTCAAGAGTAAACTTGCAGTTGCACCCTATTCCTTCGCTATCACAAGACACTTTCCCAGGAAAGTGTTCCCCAAGCTGGAAAAGTTTTCCTTGTTGCTTTCCCAATACCTCTTTGGATCACCAGTTCCCAGCTGCCTTGAGCAGCCCTCAGCAATAACTTGGCTTTATTGTTTTGCTGCAGAAATTGATCTCTGTCTCGAAAGCAATGGGGGCTGCCACACCAATGCAGAGTGTATCAAAACAGGCCCAAAGAAGGTGAGTGTGTAGGATGGATGGAAGGGCAGTGTTATTATGGAAGTTGTCATAGCTGTGTAATTCTCTTAGACACAGTCCTGTCCTTTGCAGTGCCTTACTTTGTGCTTACTCCTTTCCATGTAGAGAAGTTGCCTGGGAAGACCATGAAAATATTGCTGTTTCCATAAGAGCAGATGCCTTTGCTGGCTAGAGGCTGGAGGCAGTCTCAGGTTATATTTGTTGTGGACACAAGCTTGGTTTTCATGGATGCAGCAATGAGTGCTACACCACATGCTTTCTGTCCAGGGCAGCTCTTGTGTGTTTCCTTTATTGGGTCCAAGTTTGAGCCCAAGGGTCTGTTCTCCCTCCAGGTCGCCTGCAACTGCCTGCCTGGTTACAGTGGGGATGGTGTGAGCCAGTGCAACCCCATCAACTTGTGTGAACAGGTATGTCTGCATTTTGCTGCTTCCAGAGGCCACAGCCTGGAAATGCCCCTTTCTCCCAAGAGTTAATGGCAGGAAAAGAATTAGCCTGATTGTTTGGAGCTGAAGTCTTGCCTTTCCACATACTGAAGGATTTCCTTCTGTGTTTGGTTTCCATTACCTCTTGCAGTGGCCTGCAAGTATGTTGGTCACATGGAATTCCCTCAATGTGGAAACAGGGTTGGAGGCATGTGGGCTTTTTCCTCTGTGTCCATTTTGTGTGGGATGTGCCCAAAAGCTTCAGAATGTCCTGTGCTCATGGCATCACTTCCACTTCAAACTATCCCTCTGAATCATGGGTTTTGTTATCGCTCTGAGTTCCAAAGTGAGGTGTGAAAGTCTTGTTTCATGGGAGGATGTGGTGCTGGGAAGGCCTTGAGAATTTGGGTGAGGTTTATTCTAAGGCACTGAACAAGGGGGAGGGATGGTTTCTTTCACTGGACTGGATGTAGTTTGCAGTTTGCATGTGCAAGGGACCATTCAAGTGGTTGGAGAAGCCCCTCCAAGCAGCCTTTTGCTTTCCCTGCCAGAACAATGGAGGCTGCAGCCCCTTTGGGCTCTGCAAGTACACAGGCCCTGGCACTCGGAACTGCTCCTGCTCCTGGCACAGCGTTGGGGATGGCTTCACCTGCCGTGGCAAAATGCATCAGGTGAGAGGCGTGTGCTGCACCTTCTGGGTTCCCTGCCCTGCAGCAAACCACTCCCTCCTCTCCAAAGGGTGAGCAGATCTTGATGTCATATGGACACATGTGTGGTGTAGGAAAGGAGACAGATGCTTTGAGGCAAACTCTTCATAAGTTATACATGTGTTTGGTGTGCCAGCTATGGGAGGGAATCATGACAAAGTGACTTTGCTACAAAGGGAGCCATGCTGGGAACACTTTACTGCTGTCAGCAACATTGGCCATATTTCCAGAGGACTGTTTGCTCCATGTCATAAACAAATGGAAGTGATCTTGTTTTTTCCCAAGACAATTCACTTCTGCCCAGTGGGATGAGGGCAGGTGTCCCTTGTGGCCATGCCAGGATTTGGGACCCAGTCTGGAGGGCAGCAGTCTATGTCCAGTTCCCTTGCCAATACAATGACTATCCTTGGGCAAGCTGATGGCTTTCGCAGGCCACACCAAATCCCCACATCCCCACAGCACAGCTACAAGAAAAAATGGACTGTGTGTGCCTCTGCTCTTACTGAAAGTTAGTGTGGTGAGGAGAGAGCATTTGCCTTGCCAAGGTATGTCTGCCCTCTGGACAGCATCCCAGAACTGTCAGTGGCAGCACAGTGAGGTTAAAGCAGAGATTTTGTGAAGTACTTGGGGTGTCCCATGAGCACAGGGCAGTCACCCATGAGACAGGTGCTGCAGGACCAGCTAGCTTTCATCTTCTGTCCACTCCGTCCTGCAGCACTTGTGAATGGTGCAGGCAGAACTCAACTGCAGCATCCATGTCATCTGTGCCTGCAGTGCTGGTGAGGAAGAGGGGGAAGATCACTATGGTGTGTCAGGAGAACTTGTGTCTCATTGGGGTGGGAGGGTGACCTGGAGTGAAAGGAGCAGGTCCGTGTGCTGGCTGGTGAGGAGCAAGCAGAAGGGATCCAACTAACACCAGCTGATTCCCTTTCTTTAAGGAACTTGGAAGGATTCCAGATGCATCCATGTTCTTTAGGATGATACAGGTTGGTGACAGCTTTGTCCTTGTCTCTGTGTAGTAAATCCCACCTAGGGCTTTCTGCAAAGAGTCTTGCTAACTGGAACAATGTTTTCTGCTTCCCTTCCCACAAATGCTCTTCTAACACAGGCAGAAAGCATCAAAGAACTCAGTGGGGCAGGGCCCTTCACTGTCTTCGTCCCACAGACAGATTTCATAGGCAACACCACAGTGGTAAGTGCCCTCCCATCCCAAGCTCTGTCAGGTATTTGACAGCTCCAGTTGTGGCAATGTTCCCTAAGGGACTGTTCTGCCCAGTGAATTGAAGCAAAGGGGGACCATGGAGAGTTAAAGGCATCCCCTGTTCTCCATCAGTGTAAGAGCAGAAGTTTGGAGGCATCTTACAGAGGAGACAGCCTGGACAGGGGTGGACATATCTCCCCTTGTAAAGAGACCCTTGTTGGAGATTATGTCTCCTGGGCCTCAGAAGCACCGTGCCAGATCACTGGTGTGTGGTGGCTTTGGTGCCTATGGGGCTGGTAAGAGCAAGGCTTCCATGCATCTGTGACAGACCTCTTACTCCTTCTCAGGAATAAGAGAATGGCAGCGTTTTGGTGTCAGTGTAATGGAATATCCTAACCCCGTCATTGACTAGTCAAGCTGGTTGAAATTTCCCAAAGCTTTCAAATGGTTTTGTGCCTTCAGTGTGTTTTGGGGGGACAAGCTTTCCTGCAGGGACGAGTCAGAGGGAACTCAGGCAATCCAGATCTCCCCCATCAGGGCTGGGGCCCTGTGTGAGAGGCAAAGTGTCCCAGTGTGACCTCACTCTTGTTTTCTGTCTGTAGTTTGAGGAGTGGAAGAGCAGAGGTCTCCTCCGGGACCTGCTTCGCTACCACATGGTGGGTTGCCAGAAGTTGCTCTCCAGTGATCTGGAAGCCCAGGAGTCCCTTACAACTTTATCTGGTCACAAAATAAAGATCACAGTGAATGAGGTAATTCCCTTCGCTGTCCCACTTGTCAGGATGTCGCTTTTTCTGTCATTTGAAGGCACTGTGGTTGTGGCAAGTGGCTTGCCTGGGGCCCACAGACACTGCCAGGGTGGTGCTGTGGCTGTGCAGGCCTCAGCAGGTCCCCTCTCTCGCAGAATAGCATCTCTCTTAACGAGGAAGCCAAAGTGGTCACGAGTGACATTGTCGGTGTCAACGGGGTCATTCACTTCATTAACAAGATCCTCATTCCCAGTGACCTGGTGGGCCATAACATCTCCTCAAACCTCTCACAGGTAAGGCCGGAGCTGTGCCCTGGTGGCAGGGCTGTGCTGAGCTCAGGGACAGGATCTCTCTCCCAGCAGAGCTGCCTCAGTCTAAGGCTGCCTGGGCTGCTCTTCCTCCCTCTCCTTGACTGCCCAGGGGTTGTGTGAGGCCATGGATTTGGCTTGCGAAGGTGACAGCATTTGCAGCATAGCCAGATTGGGAACATGGGAACACTAGGGAACAACAGTTCTGGATGTAGGCAGGATGATCATGTCCCATGCCAACCATCAGACTCCTTTTCCAGCACAGAGCAGGTTGCAGCATGAGCTTGCCAATGCCTCTCTGTGACTCCTCAAGCAAGCACTAGGGGCTTATAGATCCTGCATTTTGCAGAATATAACACATTTTCTGTGCAGCACAACAGAGTGTTGGAATTCATCCCAGCTCCTGCCACAGCAGTGTCTATCTAGGATGAACCAGAAAAGTGTTGGCTGCTGAATGCCAGCCCTTTCCAGGCCAAGTCACCAGCATGATGATGACAAAGATAAACCTGTGTTCAGCTACTGTAGTTGTTAACTGTCTGGTTTCTTCCCTGCATCGCTGATCCTGGAAGGGGAACCCTTGGTGAGAGTTGTTTGCTTTCCTCTCTCTGCAGCAGAACATCACAGAAGTGGCCGAGGCCTTTGGGTACACCATTTACAGCAAGCTGCTGCAGGTGAGCCCCCTGCCCCCTGGTGCTCCGGGGGAGGTGCTGTGTGCATGTGCAGTGTCAGTGTGGGGATTGGGGCTTTCCCTCTTTATCGCTGTGCTCCGGGCAGGACGCGGAGCTGCTGCCGCTGCTCAGTGACCCTGTGCACAGACCCTTCACGCTGCTCTGGCCCACGGACGCTGCGTTCAATGCCCTCCCGGAGAACCGGCAGAAGTTCCTGTACCGCAGAGAGCACCGGGACGTGCTGGCCTCCTACCTAAAGGCACACATGATCAGGGACACAAAGGTACCCAGGACAGCACGCAGGCTCCTACCTCCCAAACCCACACATGGTGACATTGCCTGCTATGGCTAATTGTCAGACTGACCTTGCCAAATATTTTGCTGCCATAGAACATGCAGCATATCCACTGTCTTGAGAAGACCCAAAGATGTTTGAGCATTTGAGGCAGCTGCAGCATCCTCATGAACCTCTCTGGTGGCTGAGCTGAAACCTTCTGTCAGCAGCTGCTTGGGGAGCTGTGAGGCTCACAAACAGGCTCTTGTGTACAGGGATGTACAAGGGGAGAGTCCAGCTGAGCAAAACCAGGGCCTGCTTTCACATGCTGGTCTCTCATTGTTGAGGAATCTGGGACTCACCCAGTACAGCTGTGCTGTGCCACCCACACCAGCTTCATGGACTGACACATCACACCCCTCTGAGGGTGGTCACTGACCCCTGTCCTCACCATCTGTTAATGAAATGCCACTTTTGCCAGTCTCTCCTTCACATTCTACTTTTTCCCTCTTAGATTGTTGCTGGTAATGTGCCCCAAGTCAAAACCATACGGACCATGCACGGCTCCACCATCTCGTTCAGCTGCAGTGAAGCCCACTTGGTGAGTGTTGGCAATTCCAGGCTTGGCTTCCCATGGAGCAAGTGTCCCTGGGCATGGCCATGGAGCAACTGGTGCTTCTGGCAGGGAGTGGACACAGAGTTGTGGTGATTGTGGGCTGGGATACCTCATCATTCTCTTGGCTACAGCTGGGCTGTAAAGAGGCACCAGGTGTGGCCAGTTGGCAGAGGAGTGCAGAGGTGTGTGGTACCTGCACATGCACATCATGATGGCCTGGCTGCAAAGCCAACCCCTTGGTGCCACGATGTTTACAGAGCAGATGCTGCATGGACAGAGGCCATCATTAGGAGAGGTGGCTGTGAAAAGTGCTAATTGGGAAGGGTAGTGAAGGACATGTGCACAGAGAATTTGGAGTTCTTGAGTTGATTAAGAAGCCATGGCAGCCAGGATGTAGGATATGCCAGAATCATAAGTTGCTTTCTTCCTCTGTCAGGGGGAGATTGTGGTGGGGAACGGCGATGCCACCATCATCCAGAGGCACATGGAATTCAATGGGGGCATTGCTCATGGCATTGATAGACTGTTGGAGCCACCGGATCTGGGATCTCGGTGTGATGAGTTCACCTTGGTTGAGCTGCCGGTAAGCATATGCCATGAGGTGAATGAGGATCTGGGCCACCCATGCAGCCCTGTGCTTGGGAAGAGGGATGTTGGGAGTTGCTGCTCTTCCTTGGCAAAGCTGAGCAGCCAAGAGAGGCAGCAGCATGTACTGAGTTGTTGTGAGGTTTCTTTCTCTCCTCCACAGGGATCTACCGACAGCTGTGGACTCTGTGGCTTTGAGCCACCCTGCCCTGCTGGCTCCGTTCAACGGGTAAAGCTCACAGCTTTGTCACCAAAGAGGCCTGTTAGGGGACTGATGACAATACCCATGTGCCCTTCATGTTTTAGCAGCAAAATGAAGGCCCACCTGCATATGGCAAGCACTTGGCTCAGTCACATTGTCCATACCTTGCCCCAAGTCATGCAGTAGCTGGGCTAAAAAATATGGGGTCCAGTGGTCTTTGCTTGGTCAATCCATATGTGGGTGACAGTGTCACAGGGGTCCCTCTAGCAGCAATAGGGGTGGCTCTGGGTGTGCTTTATAGCAAAAGAGCTCAGCCTGGGGGTTGATCATGGTGGATCCCATGGTGAGCAGCCTTGGGAGGCAGTGGTTGTATCCCATTCTCACTGTGGGATTCTGGCATGTCCCTGAGGTTCATCTGGGGCTCCTGTGACCAGCCCCAGCACATATTAGTAAGCCTCTGTTACTTGTCATAAAACTGAACGAGTGGCACAAGAAAACACAAGGTGAGTCGTTGGCGACCAGTGTGGCAAACTCTGTGTTTTGCCTGTTTCTTCACAGGGAGAAACCAGGCGCTGCTACTACTATGGAAATCACCTGCTGAGGAACACATTCCTGTTTCACCACAACCCCCTGCTGCGGCAGGCGTGGCCACACCCCTGGGAGACACCGTTCAGGAGACACTTCTACTCCAGGGGGCCTCTGAGACGAGGCTGCAGGAGGAGCTGCGTTTCCAGCCAGTGGGTCCCGCAGTGCTGTGCCAACCACTATGGCCGGGACTGTCAGGGTAAGAGCCACCGTGTCCCTGCCCGGCCCTGTCTCCTGTGGGATCGTGGCATTACTGGTTCAGCACATCTGACATCCATGATGTGCTTCCCTGGAGAACGGTGGGCAAAACCCCAGGCAGGGAGCCCCAGCCTGGAAAAGGTGCACGGAACAATCCCCTGGGATTATAATAGGGAGTTCCCTTTTCTTGAAGAATATCTTGTCTCTGTGAAGAGCCCTGGGCACAGGGCTGCTGGGGGTGGCTGTCAGACATGTCACTCACTCCTAGATGTAGCCAGAGCTCAGCCATTCCCTGCCCTCTGTGCTCAGTGCCATGGGCAGCTTTCACATCCTTGGCTGAGTCTGCTGTTTGTGTGGGGTGGGTCAGCCACCCCACTTCCCAGGCTGGAAGCTGTGCCAAAGTTGTCCCCTTTGCCCCCATTCCTAATTTTTCCTGTCATGGGATGTCCCCAGCACTCACTCCCCAGACCGCTGAGCTGTCTGTGGTCGAGCACCCACAAGCAGCAGCTCAGGTGGCACCTGGTGTGCAGGGTCTGGGGGCACAGCGGGTGGCTCCCCTCCAGCACAGGGTCCCTTTGTCACCACAGCCTCACTAAGGTGCCCCATTTGCAGCATGCCCAGGAGGGCTGGAGGCTCCGTGCAACAACCGTGGGACCTGCGACGACAAAATCGGCGGCTCAGGGATCTGCAACTGCAGCCAGGCGTTCATCGGGACAACCTGCGAGCTGTGCGCGCCCGGCAGATACGGTCCGGAGTGCCGAGGTAGCGCAGCTGGGCGTGGCAGCAGCACGGAGCTGTGCCGGGGCTGGGGAATGTGGCACAGGGAATGTCGCACAGGGTGCTGCATGAGAGGGGGTGGGGTAGGTGCTGGCCTGACTCCCTTGCAGCCCACGGGTGATGAGGCTACAGGGTCAAAGACCCCTCCTCGTTTGTCAAGCACAGCTGAGAGCCCCAGTTTGGGAGAAGGTATTTCACTATACTGTGATCTGGGGGACACAGAAATCGTGATGAACTGTACAGATAGAGCATCTCCTGAGGCAGGACTTGTGCCCGTGTGAGACAAAAGCAAAGGGAAGGAAAAGAGAATCCTCCATCTTCCCATGCCTAACTTACAGGGTCTCCAGAAGCACATTCCAGAAATGCCCAGGGGATGGGGGTTTGTAGGTGCAGAGGCTTCTCTTCCTGTGTGAAGGGTGTGTGTGACAGGGGTCAGGGCTGGCAGAGGCAGGAAGGGATGTGTCGGGCTGTCATGCCCACCTTCACACGTGCCACACTTCTGCCACATGGCTGTCCCAGGTCCTTTCCACCAAGGCATGAATAGTGTGTTTGTCTGTTCCTCACAGAGTGCAACTGTACTGAGCACGGTGTGTGCAATGGAGGCCTGCATGGCGACGGCTTCTGCTTCTGTGCCGAGGGCTGGACTGGAGACCGCTGTGAAACCAGACTGGGTGAGGGATGCTAAACTATTTCCTGGGACCCATCTGCTATTCCCTGGAACCTGCTGTTACATGAGTGCTTTCCTAGGAGCTGGGTAGTTCAAGCAGCTGCTTAGAAATATCTCCAAAAAGGAGCACTCAGCCTGAGGCTCATCCTGAGATGTGGCCCATGCTGCTGAATTTCACAAGGGTTGGGGTGATGAGGAAGGGGTGGAGGAGAAAAGCTCTACTGGATCATGAACAAGTTCCTGAGCTCAGAGGTGTTCCAAGAAGAGGTTGAGGCTGAGGTGAAGGTCTGAGGTATATTTAATGGAGTAACAAACCTCTGTGTTTGGGCAAGGCACCTACAGAAGAGAACAGGGGGAGGGAGAGAGGTGCGAGCGTGGGGCAGGTGGCCTGGGGCAGAGGCTGGTGGTGGCAGCCGTGCCCGTGTCACAGCCCTGAGGTCCCTGTGAGCCGGCTGTGTTGTTGTTTCAGTGGTGACACCTACCTGCTCTCCCCCGTGCCACGCCCAGGCCGTTTGCCGCGCCGGCAACCTGTGCGAGTGCGACCTGCACTACGAAGGGGACGGGAGAACGTGCTCAGGTGCGGGGCAGCCTCGGGGGCTGGGCTTGGGTGGCGAGCAGGGCTGGGGGAAGCGGACACCAGGGTAGGACAGCCGGTGACTATCTCCCGATAGCTAGGCTGACCCGCAGGACACCTCGCAAGGTGTTTTAGTTTACCCAGGACTTCCTTCCCCCGCACAGTGATCGACATGTGCAGTCAAGACAACGGGGGCTGTGCCAGGAACGCACAGTGCTCACAGACGGGCGTGAACGTGTCCTGCGCCTGCGCCCCCGGCTACAGAGGTGATGGCTACGACTGCGAGGCCATCGACCGCTGTGCCGACGGCAGGAACGGGGACTGCAGCGAGCACGCCCACTGCATCAGCACCGGCCCGGTGAGTGCGGCCCCGGGGGCCGGGGACACCCACGTGCCTGGGAGAACAGCCCAGCCGGCTGCCCTGGGACACCCAGGCTGCTGGCGGACAGCCATGTGACAGTGTCTGCCCCTACTGCAGTCCCCTCCCTGCCCCTCCTCTCCAGCGCCCTCAGCTGCTGCACTCATCCTGCAGGTCCTTACCTGCAGGAGCTGTGCTGCTGTGATGGTCCTGGGGATGTTATGCTGAGGCCATTTTTCCCCACTCCTTTGTCTAAGGGGCAAAAGCTGTGTCAGTTGTGTCATTCCTGAGCTGCTTACGGGGCTCCTGGATGGTCCTTCAATGACAATGCTGGCCGTTTTTGCAGAAGAACCAAAGCTGATCACTGCAGGCCAGAAGATGGGGCTGGGAGCATGGTGTAGTGCAAGAGTCATGAGCAATGTACCACAAAGCTGAGCTCAAACAGCATGTGCCCAGGATTTCAGTGTGACGTTGAATTGCCTGTGTGTGGGGGTAGGACAGGCCATTTGGCCTTTCATAGCTCTGTCATCATCCTGGCAGACTGTAGAGGCATTCGGAAGGTTCATTCCCATCTTTACAGGGATGCAAGGATCCCCAGCTGGCATCTTGTGTGTTTGCACTCACACAAATGCCACCCTTCCCTTGTGCTGCAGAACGAGCGGCGCTGCGAATGCAAGCAGGGCTACGTTGGGGATGGGATCCAGTGCCTGGAAGAGGTTGTGCCCCCCACGGATCGGTGCCTGCAAGACAATGGGCAGTGCCACCGGGAGGCCATCTGCACTGACCTGCACTTCCATGGTGAGTGTGCTCAACCCCACAGTGCCAGCAACGATGTTCCATGGAGAGAGCACATCCCCTCATCCTTCACCTTTGGCCTGGAGCTCCCCTTAGGAGAGCTGGAGGGTGGGATGGCCAAGGTGACAGGGGCTCTTCTCTGTAGCTTGGTGTGGTTTTCACATTCCTCTTTTCCCTGCATGTCATATGTGTAGGATGAGCCATCCTTGTCTGTTTCCATGTGATATGAGATGGCCTCTGGTGGGACCAGCTCCCTTGTGGAAGGGGAGAAGCTTAGAGGAAGCCTCTCCCTCACCTGTGCCTTGGTCCACATCCCATCCTCCTTGGCAGTGCTGCCCATGCTCACACAGGGACCCCCATGGCTGCCTGGGGAGGTGCCTCACTGTGTCCTGTACTGATGCTCCCAGGCCTTGGTATTTTACAGATAAGACCATGGGCGTGTTCCACCTGCAGTCGCCCCGAAAAAAGTACGACTTCACTTATGAGCAGGCTCAGGCAGCCTGTGCTGCAGAAGGTGCTTCCCTGGCCACATTCCAGCAGCTCGCGGCAGCGCAGCAGGTCAGGGCAGGGGTGGCTCTGTCCCCTCATGGGGCTGTCACAGGCCATGCTTCTCCTGGGGCCTGGCCCAGCCCAGGGGTGACGTGTGGGTGGATAACCTCTCATCCCCTTGGCCAGGCCCTGTTTGCTCCATCTACATCCATGAAACAGGAGGGCTGGTGGGTCTTGCCAGTCACACTGGGATGGGACTTGTGACCATGCCCAATTCTTTAGGTGTTGGGGGCATTTTGGATAAAGCACAGTGGGAATGTTTATTGGGGCAGAAAACCTGGGACAGAGATCCTTTTTAATCTAATAATTAATTTTCCTCTTCTAGATGGGATTCCATCTGTGCTTGGTGGGTTGGCTGGACAATGGCACAGCTGGATACCCCACAGCTTACCCCAACCCCAGCTGTGGATCCAACCGTGTGGGCATTGTGGACTATGGCTCCCGAAGCAACCTCAGTGAGACCTGGGATGCATTCTGCTACCGGGAGAAGGGTGAGTGATGCCAGCATGTTTCCTACTGGGCACAAGAGCTGTCAGGGCAGCAGGCAGGGAACTGCCCTGGAGCTAGAGGACAGGTGGGCACACCCCCTCTCCCCATGCTCATGGCCAGAGGGAATGTGATGAGGGTAGCCTGAAATCAAAGGGTGTTTGGTGCAGCACTGGTGAGTCCAATCCCACCCTGGTGTTCCTCTGCAGATGTGACCTGCACCTGCCGTGATGGGTTTGTGGGAGATGGGTACTGGTGCAGTGGGAAACTCCCCGATGTGCTCGCAGACCAGGACCGCTTCTCCACCTTCTATTCTGTAAGCAACGCTCTTCTGGTTCTGCAGGAGCAACATGGCAGAGGGAGGGATCAGCTAGAACAGGGAGGAGTTGGGGTTTGGTTTGTGTGCTGGGTAGAGAGTACAAACACAGAGAGGGGTTTCTTTCCAGGGCTGGGGGGTTCCTGGGTGGGGGAAGGTGGCAGCATTGTGCTGCCAGCAATGTGCTGATGGGGAAGATCTCCCGTCTCTTCCAGATGTTACTCAATTTTGCCAATGACACAGAAGAAGGACTGGATTTTTTCATGTATTTGTCTGATGTCTCTGCTCCCAAAACTCTCTTTGTCCCTCTGAATTCTGGCTTTGCAGACAATGAGGTAAGCAAGCAGGGATGAACTATCAGAGCCCCAGAGGAGAGCAGGTGTCACCAAAGCTGGCCTCATGGTGTGAAATAGTCTGGGGAAGGAGGAGGAAGGTGGGTCAGAGGGGACCAGTGGAGGTCTCCAGTCTAATCATTCCCTCAGAAGAGCCTTTTAGGTCAGGATGCTCAGAGCCTTCTCCAGCTGAGCTGTGACAATGCTAAGGGTGGCAAATCCCCCCTGCTCTGCACAGTCGTTCTGTGCCACGTTGTTCATGAATTGAGCTGTCTGTGGCCGGGGAAACTGCACAGCATCAGGGAGGGGAGAGACCAGCTCATCCATTTCTCATCCGTGTGCACTGGTGCTTATTCAGACACTGACAGGAGAAGAACTGAAGCTCCACGTGTCATCCAGCAATGTCGTCCTCTTCAGCTTCAACCTGACAACGGGGACCATCATTCCATCCCAGTCAGGATATGACCTCCACATATCAGACCTCCCAGCGAGCAACACTACAGAGCACTCAGTATGTTTAGCCTTGGCAGAGGGCAAAAAAAGCCCACAAGTTTTCACCACATCTCTTTTGAGACAGGGAGTGATGGGGAGCCTTTCTGGGCAGGTGACATCATCTGTGTCCTGTGCTGTAGGACGCCAAGAGGATCAATGACACAATTATTGTGGAGTGGGACATCGTAGCTTTCAATGGCATCATTCACGTGTTAGCAGAGCCACTGAGGATCCCACCACCCGTCGTTCACCTTGGCCAGGTGAGTGTGGGTCATGAACAGGGCTGGCATCAGGCCTAGGAACAGGGATGATGTGACAATCACCCCAAAAACTGCCCTCGGCCTCTGCTCTCTGGGAGGGCTGCTCACGGTTCCTCTGGGGAGCAGCAGCGGGGGCGGGGACAGCGCCGTGACGGTGCCGCTGTTTTCGGCACAGGTGAACGGTGCGGCGCAGGGGTCGGGCTCCGTCGCCACGGGGACATTGTCAGCGCTGTGCTTCGCGCTGGCGCTGGCTGCGGGTGCCGGCGTGGCCTACTACTGCGTGAAGAGGCGGCGGCAGCAGGGGCAGTTCGGGTACTATCAGGTGCGTGCGACCCGGGGAGAGCGGCTCGGGGAGGGGAGGGCGGTGGATGGAGCTGGAGGGGCCGGGCGGATCAGCGGATCAGCTGCAGGGTGCCGGGTGGCTGCGCGGAGGGCCCGGAGCGCCAGGGGGCGCCCGCGGGCTCCAAGGGGTAGCGGGTGGGCGGGGCGCCCCGGCAGCCGGAGCCGCGCCCAGCCGCCGCTCCCGTTGCAGGCGGATCTCCGCGCGGACGAGGAGCAGGAGGAGGAGGAGTCGCGGCCACGGCCGGAGCGCGCGGGCACGCGCACCGCCAGGCCCCGCCCGCAGCGGCCGCTCGTGGCCATCCCCAACCCGCTGTACGGCAGCCACGGCCCCGACTACGAGCCGCTGCACGTGAGCCACGCCCCGCGCCCGCTCCGCTCCCCGCCCTGCCCGCACCACCCCGCGCTCACCCCGCTCTCTCCCCCGCAGGACCCGCCCCTGGTTGATGTCGGCACCGACCCCCGCGGGTTCCCGCAGTGACCCCGCACGGCCCCGGCCGGATCGCACCGCACCGCGGGGAAATAAACAGCTCAGCGCCACCGGCTGTGCCCGCGCCTGCCCTCCGCCCCGAGCCTAGCTGCCCCGGTCCCGGGTTCCCACCGCTACCGGCCGCCCCCAGCAGGTGGAAGCTCCAGCCCCTTCTCGCCCCTGCCCAGCGCCCGTCACGGTCCTGTACGAGGTCATGCCTGCCCACACCTTGAGCACCCAGGGCTCAGTTCAGCGGCTCCCAGGGACGTACGGCCGTCAGTGTTTGCGTGCAACACACCCCGGGGCCCCCTGGCCCTCGCTCCTGTACCCTCACACTGCCTCCTGGTCAGGTACGAGTCACGGCAGTCACCACCCCAAACACGCCTTCCCACATCCCCCTGTACCTGTACATGCCTGCACTACCGCTGTAGGGGCACCGGCTGCTCACTGCTCGGTCTCTCCAAAGCCCACCCCGGCTTCAGCCCAGGCTGCTGTCGATCGTGCTGCCAGGGCAGGCAGAGTAGCCCCGCCGAGCACAGGGATCAGGTTAGTCAGTTAGTTACACATGCTGCAGCCGTTTATTGAGCTACACACTACAACAGGACAAAGACAAATGCCACATGCACCTACTACAGGTGTTTGATTAGAGCAGCCACGTTAACAGATTGTCCAAGCCACTGAGTCAAAAGCAAGGCATCTTGAAAGTCTGCAACAGGCTGGCACATGGCACAAAGACAAGACAGTGAGACACAAGTGACAGACTGACAGGCCAGCCTGCCACAGCATTGGGGAGGAACATGCGGGAGAAGATATGTGTGTCTGTGTGTGTCTTTGTGGGTATCTTTGTGTGTGTGTGTGTGTTTCTGTGCGTGTCACTCACTGAGGGTTGTTGGCACACGCAGCACCTTTCAGGAGTCAGAGGTCCTGGCAGAGGGTCCTCCACACCTCCCTGGTTCTTCTCCCTCAGCTGCCCCCACACTGACACCCCCAGCCCCTACAGCAATTGCCACAGCCCAGTGCTCACAAGCCTGTGGTACCTGATCCCATATCCCTCCAAACCCCCAGCCTTTACCCCCCTGCCCAGATATTCTGCAGTCACTCATTCACATCTAGACCCTCCTATGTTTGTTCCCTCTCTCATCCCTGTCGCTTCAACACCAATTTCCCCTGAACAAGCTGGCATTGTCACCCTTGTTGCCATCTCCAACTGTGGTGTGGCAGTGAGGGGAGGAGGGAGGAGTGAAGCCATCTCCACCCCTTCATCCTACAGCCATCACTTCCCACACATCTCCAGTATCAGAGTGGCACAAACTCTCAACACCCCCTTCTCCCCTCACCTGCCTGCTACCCCTCTGCAACATTCTGCATGACCCTGGGGCAGACTGAAGCCTGGACAGGACCAGCAAGGCCCTGAGCCAGGTGCAGAGCACAGTTTCTGAACTTCACATCCTAAAGCACCTCACCAGCCTGGGCCTCCTGACTCTCACCCTTGTCCCATCCTATATATACTCTGGCATCACTATTAGCATCTCTTTGCTCATCTTCCTGCTGAGACAGCAGAGGGCTTTGCCTGGGCACGCTCCCCTTTCTGACCCCCTACACCCAGCAGCACTTCACACTCATCCCCCCAAATAGTCTCACCTACCCTCCAGCCACCTTAGGCCACATCTCAGCGAACAGAGGTAGAAAGTCAGCACCTCTGCTGCCAGCCCTACACCTTCCCTGAAGGGCTGAACACATTCCTCTGCAGCTCACAACAGACCACACTGCATCAATTGCCAAAATATTGATGTCACCTGGCACCAAATCCAAAAATACCAACAGTGCACAGCCTTAAGCTCACTCAAAAACCACCCCTGTCCCCAAACAGTAACTTTGAGACCCTGTGACCTACTCCCACACCCAAGGCATGCACATCCTGCCCCATTACCTACCAGAGTCCCCAGCTGGACAGACCAGTCTGGTGGGGAGCTGGATGGGGCTGAGGGCTGCTGGACAGGTAATGCTGCTGCTGTTGTGTGATGCACTCACTGATGGGCTTGACTGGTTCCCCAGCTGGCAGCCCTGACCCTCCCTGTCCATCTGCAGAGTTACTCAAGCTGCAGTCCCAGGCTATGAGGGCAGCTATAGACCTGACACACCTTGTCACACCTCCCGTGGGTTGCACTCACCAAGCACTGGAGAAGTGGAGATCTGTGCCTTAAAGCACCTGTCTGGGCACAGAGCAAGGAGTGGCAGTGTCCCACCACCAGCACTGGCCCTCATTTCACCTACTTCTAGAGAGGACTCCCTGCACAAGCACCCATCCTCTGTCCAGCCTGCAAAGCACTTCAGGGAAAGGGATGGAGCCAGTGAAGGGAGAAAATAAACACACCATCTACACACATACGCAAGTGTCAAACGCCCTTTAGTGGTAGACAGAGGTGCTGCCGGCCAAGCTGACCGGCCCCGCTCCAGCCCTGGCTGTGCTGCTGCTACCTGCAGTACCTGCCCTTCACCGGATGTGCACCATCTCCTCCAGGAAGGGAGTTTTCATGCAGCCCGTGCAGAGCTGATCCATCCAGAGCGGAGCCTCGTGCTGCAGGGGTGTGCGCCGGGGGTAGAAGGTGAAATTCACGTCGTAGTTCAGCAGGCAGCTGATGGAAGCCATGTAGATATCAGAGAACCGCACCAGCCGGCGGGAGAAGTACGTGGGGTTGTGGAAGGTGCGGAAGATGCTTCCAAACTGGGGGTTGAACAGGTTCTTTGTCAGAGACCTGAGAAGAAAGAGATGGTGCGCTGTAGATAAAACTGTGGTCACAGGTTCTGCCCACTCCCTTAGCCCTGGGCCACCCCAAGTAACCTTTGCCCAGGCTGTAATGCAGGCCAGCCCCTGCATAGTGAGACTGATAAATATTCAGTGCACTCTTACTCTACCTGTTATGGGCAATGCCAGGAGCTGCAGGAGGAGACAGCCCACCAACCCCTCCCAGCACTCCCCCTCCCCACCCTGCCTTCAAACCAGTCCAGCCTTGCAGGCTGCAGGACTGCACTGCTGCATGCCCCCCACCCAGAGGCAAATAACACCAGGCAGGACCAGAGTCCAATAGCTGCAGCACCATTGCTCCCAAAGCAGGTTACAAAATAGACCCAGTGCAGGACTGGGAGCCTCTGAGAGGCCTCACAAGTGAGAGGGGACTAATGCTCACCTGATCTCCTGCCGTTCCTTCATCCACTCCAGCAATACTTGCTTTGACTCTGCATCCTGATACATCTGCAAAGACAGCAGTAGAAGACACCACATCCATCAGTCCTGCAGGCCACACCTCAGCTCTCTGCAATTTCCACTCACAAACCTAGAGCCCACTGCACCAGGAGGAGGATGAGATATCTTTGAGAACAGATGGCAAGATGGTACATCCCCTCATTCCCATGCTAAACTCAAAATTCAGACTCAGAAGGTGCCATATAACCTGTCCTGCTCAGCCAGGAGCTGTTTACCTGCATTCTCTCCAGCAGCCCTGTCAGAGCCTGCTGCCAGGTCAGGGAGTGCATGTACTGCTCTGTGTTTATGATCCGGATCTCTGTCTCCAGTTCAGGAACGATGGCTCCAGTCCTCCAGCCATGACGCAGCATGAGGTCCTGGAGGTCAGGGTGGAAAAACAACCAAGAATTCAACATAAAGACTGAAAGCCAAACACAACCCTGGTTCCTAGAAGAGTGGGTTTGTTCCCATTTTGGATTCTCAGGGGACAGCCATCCATGGCCTGTGCCAGTAACAACCAATCTCCTGGAGACCAGGAGCATGAAGCACCCAAAAAGGTGGAACCACACAAACTGCTCTCAAATTCACAGATTTTACCCACAGAAAGTACTTCAGGAGCCTTTTCTCCAGTGCTTGCCTCTGTCTGACAGCAGTGGGGAAGCCTGTGTGTCCTGTGGGGGGGGACACTCAGCCCAGTCCAGCCCTGAGCACTCAGAGCAGGCCCTGCCTTATCTCCAGCCCAGCTGCAGCCACGTGGGATTGCTCCCAACTCACTGGAGAGCAGAGACATTTCACTCACCGCAAGGTCGCTGTACAGATGGTCACCAAAGTAGAGCACTTTGGATCCACGCCAGCCCGTCAGCCGCAGGAAATCAAAGAGGTTGCCCTGCAAGTGACAGGAGCACAGAGTGAAAGGTGTGTACAGGCCACCTTACCACATGAATATGTGAGCACTCTGTGGAATGTCAACCTGCTCTCTCTGCCCCACCATCTACACCCAGAGGTTTCTGTCCTTCCCCACTTCACTTTCTTCCCATGTGACAACCCTCTGTACATCCCTCAGCTTTTCTAAGGCTACAGAAAAAGACAAAAACTCTTCCAAAGAGTTTTTGCAAAAAAGGAATTCAGGGGAAATTCTGTGGTCTAGGGCACAGCAAGTCAAGAAGACAACATGGTCTAAAACGGCAACAAAAGGAGGCAGTGTAGAGGCCAAGACACCTAAATTAGAAAAGCCTGAGGATGGGCAGAAAGAACCCCAGGTGTTCCAGGTTTAGAAGTAGTTGTTCGCAGGTGATAATGATTTCACCTCACAGGATGCACCAGAGGTAAGGTGAGCACCACCAGGCATGGGTTTTGCAGTCAGGAGATGTTCTACATCACTGACCACCATCCCAACCCCAAAGATTAACAACACCCACATGTCCACAGGAATTGTATAACTAAGCCAAAGAACCAGGCAGCCTGCACAGATTCACAGCTGAGTAAAGCAAACCAAATGCCAAAACACCAGCTAAAGCACAGCAGCAAGCAGCTTTCAAGGCTTTCCAAACATCCATACACACAGAGAAGGTATTTCAGGGACTACCCTTCCGTCTCCACACAAGTTTTCCACATGAGTCATGAAAACAAAACCCGCTAGGGAAAGCAAAAGGCCCCATCAATGCCAACAGACCATCACAAGCAGTCAGTGCAAACCCATGAGCCATTCAGCAGCAATCCCTCTAGCCAGTCTCCAGTGGCAGGAGAGAACCAGCACCCCCATGCAGCAGTACCAGCCTGGCCAGAAAACCCCCAAACACAAGGCAGTGCTCACAGCAGCCACTGGCAGCTTGCTGCATGCACAGCTAAGGCTGCCCAGAACCAGGATGCTGGGCCTTCTCTTGCTGCAGCATCCCTGGAGCTGAGCAGACTTCCCTTAACAGCACAAAAACACAGGAGTGGCCAGGCCTCTGCACTTCTTGAACACAACATTGCTGCTGCTCAGGAAGCCACTGGCAGAGCAGGGGAATGGACCACAGCCTTGGAAGGAGGACAGCCCTCTGCTGTGCTCCAGTCACCTCAAACAGCAATGGACCTGACGGCCAGGAAACTTGTGCTTGGAGATCCACAGAGCCACAGAGCTGTTCTGAGACCTTCAGATCCTATCCTCCCTTCCCCGAGATCACAGACTGGGGAGGGATGGGAGTACAAACTTGACACATACAGAAAACACCACCTCTGTCAGAACCCAGGGACTAGAGAGCCTCACTTCAACCTTCCAGTCCCCAGGACAAAACACCAATCCCTGAGGTCCCATTCATGAGATACCCACAGCAAAAAAAAACTACCATCCAGCCATGCTTCAGGGGACAGGAATAGCTCAGAGGCCTCTGGCAACACCACCAGCATAGCAACGTCCATGGCCACTGACACATGCCGGGAAGAAGCCACTCCAAGAAACCAAAAATCCTGGAGACAGGGTGGGCTACAACCAGGATACATACTCTGTCACATCCCAAGAACCACAGCTGGACAACAATCTTAATGCAGTCAGATAAACATCATGGCGAGGGAGAAGTGGAGAGGAGCCCAAAATCCTACCCACCCCTCCTTCGTCCCTCATCTTTTCCCTTCCTCAGTGCACCAGTCACGTGGGTGAGCAACCTGTGGGCACAAGATGTAGGTAGCTTAAGAGCAGGAATTAATTCAGCAATAAACTCCATGGCTGAGGTGTGCCTTTTCTCCTGAGGGAGCTGTTAACCCACTGGGAATGAGCTCTTCTTGCATGTTCCCAGCTCCTAGCTCTTGGCAGATGGGACACTAGCCCAGCATTTTGGCAGACCCACCAGCCAGAGGCTTCCCAACAGCACTACTCAAGGACATGACCTGCTTTGCTACCACAGGTCAGGTCCCAGCTACTTGACCGCAGTCTCACTAACAGTTTTTTCCCGTGGGATTGGACAGCTCAAATAACCAAGAACAGACCGTCCTAAAGCCAGAGGCAACTTGTCTCAGGGGACAGACCAGCTGCAAGGACAACACCCAGGGCAGCAAATTCACCAGAGCAGCAGCTCATCTTCAGACATGCTGGTTGTTCTGGAAGGGGAGAGTCAGGAGCCAGGCTTTGTACCCTATTTGATCACCCTTGTTTCTCTATGCCCTTCTCCACAAGTCCACCTTTTCCAACCTTATGGAGAACAATTTGGAGTGAGGTGTGGAAGGTTTTTGCATGCACAACAGGTTTCAGAGAGCTGTGCCTCCTTAGCCTTAACTACCACACTCTTGGGAGCCCCTCCAGGACAAGAGTTTCAGGACCAGGACATCAGAAGAGCCGAGGGAAAAGTGCACAATTGGCCATGCTGGACAATGTCAGAGCAGAGGTCCCAGGGTGAAGGTTTCATTGTACATGGGAGCAGGGGACATTCACTGGCCCCTCCTACACATCCAGAGGATGTTTCCCTACCACCCCATCTCACACAAACAGGGCAGCAGCAGGGAAAACCCAGCCTGGCAGAGGTAACTCAGCACAGGTTCCCTTGGGGAGAAAGGCAAGCACCCCACACCCTGAATTACCTGGCCCTGCTCTGCCTTTTCCTACTTATCCCAGTCCCCCCATGCCTAGTGCCAAGCCCATGCTGAAAGCACTCTGGGGGACAGTGTCCTCCCAGGCCAGCAAGAGCTCATGGGGACAGAGGGCATCTCCCACTGCCCACAGCCAGTCCAGAGCCCAGTGTGCCTTCTTACAAACTCCCTCTACCTACACAGGTGCTCTTTTCAAGGACTTCTGTGTTTCACTTTCCAAATACCAAACATGAACAAGTGTCCTAAAGCAGAACCCATCATTTCCCCTCACCCTGACCAAGCAGACTGTCCTGTTTTTCCAGTGATTTCCAAAACTGCAGGTGTGCTGTAAGTCCCCACCATTTCAAACTCCTGCTTCACACCCCTTCTGCACCCACTCCCTTTACCTCTTTGTAGATCTTTCCCTTCTCCAGCTGGTTTATTTTGTCCCACTGCAGTGAGCCTTTATCATCCAGTTTTCGAAAAGGTCTGGGAAAAAACAGAGGGAGATGTCAACTTCTTTTGATTTTTGGTGATTGCTACCCAGCAACAAGAACATTTGAATCACAAAACTTGTTTACCTATGTAACAACTTAAAATAAAAGCTCTACATGAGTTCTAAGTGACCTTCTGGGCCTTCTGCACTCTTTTCTCAGGGGAAGAGAAAGCGTGAAAGGGAAATATCTTTTCAAAATGCTTCCATTGATTGTAACCATTTCATGCCAAAATCCCTAACAACTCTTCTTGCTTTTCACATACAAAGAGGAGGAAAATAATCATAATGACTCCCTCTGAAATGCCAAGGCCAAGAAGGCTTTGCCATGCAACACTTTGTGTGCTGTTCCAAGCTGGCTATGCCCCAGCCCAACAGAGACCATGGAATGGGCATTTAATAGGATAAAGCAAGTCTGCAGAGACAATGGGAAGCAGTCCCCATGCTGATTTCAGCAGGTAACCAAGCTGTCTCCTGTTTCTCCTGAGGGCTTGTCATGACCTTCCCCACTCCATGAGTGGGATCTTAGGCACCAGGCAGCCAGCACAGCTTATCAGCCATTCCATAGGTTTAGTCCAGCATATGCCAATGGCCTGGGAAATGCAGGAGGAAAATACATACAAAGGAAAGAACAGACCAATCCCCCAACAAAGCAGACACAAGCTCCCAAAGCAAAGAATCCAAAGAGCAAAGTAAGGACAGCAGCCTGTCTATCAACTAGTCCCTTGGTAGCTCCTAACTGACCACAAAACCCAGCTGCCACATACAAAGGCTTCCAGAGCTGCCAGTTCCCAAACAGCATGTATCCAGTAACTAAACAAGACTCCAAAACCAAACCACACAGATACTTGCTTTGGAGAACAGGAAAAGGAAAGATTTTGTCACACTCTCAGGACCAGAAATGGCCAGCTCTCATGCCAATTTTAGAAACATTTTTCTGCTTGGCTCAACACATTCTATCCACTTATTCCCAGAATGGTCAATTCTTGCCCTCTCCGAGAGTATCTGAGAGGACAGTGGAAGGCTGAACAGCTCCTGGAGCTAGACTATGCTTAGCAAACCACTGCTTTCTGGCAGGCCAAAGGAGCAGTCCCCTGCAGGCAGGGAGCCCCAAGCCGCAGGCAGGACTGCCCCAGACACGTACTTCCGCCGGTCAGTGAAGAAGTTGGGCTTGTCTGCTTGCACAATGACCATGTCGAATAAGTCTCGCCAGTTCTTGCCAACCATGTGTTTCATTCCTTTGTCCCTAAGGGCAAAGGAACAGAAAAATTAACAGACCCAGTACTCTTTTTTCACCCAACACTGCACCTTTACAACAGTATGTCCTAAATTCACTCTCATTTCAGTCACAAAGAAGAAAACAGACTTGTGAACACCCCCAAGGCTGTCTCATTGCACAAAATATTGTTGCTGTGCTTTGTTTCAAGCTGTCACACACTTTCTTCAGCACCACTGGAAGCCCAGGGAAATCTGTGATGCAGCAAACACTGCTTGAGGCAATAGAAAGTGTCAGCTCTGTAATGTTGTGGCCAGCCACAGCCTTGTGACTTCTTAACAAAGTGATATAAACGCTGTGGGTGCAACATCCACCATAAGCAGTCCCCAGAGAGCTCTCCTGACTACTGCCACAAAACCCTGTCTCATACAACTCCCAAGTGCTCAGAGGAGGGAGAGCCCTGCACAGCTCCTGCTGTGCTATGGTGACCCACTGATGTGCAGTAACAGTACTCACACAAAGCTAAAGGGACTGTTTGTGATGAGGAACAGTTTCTTCTTGTGGTTCACCAGTCGGTTTAGCACAGCGTAGATTTCATCCCCATGCAGAATATACCGTTCTGTATCAGAATGAAGCACACAGCACCAATCAAAACACTTGGGCATAAGTCATGACCACATTTCCACAAACCAAACCAAGCCCCTGTAGCACTAAGGATGCAAAAAGTCTGAGTTAGATCCACCTTAGGCAGGCAGGTAAGGAACCACCATGGTGACCTTGGCCACTCATGGTCACATGAGTAAGTGGCCTTACTGATCCCCATCAATCCTATCCAAAGAGAAAGATTGAGGAAGTGACAAGTGAATTTGGCACAAGAGCTCTATTTAACTCACCCATATCTTTTTCAATCCATTTGTACATCACTCCTTTCACATGAACATCTCTAATTGCATCCTAAAGAAAAGAGCAGGGGATAAAAGTGTCAGTTTTACACATGACATTCCTGTTTCCCAGCATGCAAATCTACTGCCACCACTGAGGGACCAAGGCAGTAATGATATATCCCCTCCTTGCTGAACGAACAAAAGCTCCATCAATGCTAAGCAGCAGAGCTTGCCCAGCAAGGCTCACCAAGATGCTGAAAGAACACAGTAGCTGCCTCAGCTTATGCAGTATAAAGGGAAAAACCTCAAAACTTATCTGTGAAGCACAAGTTCCTTCCTGCTCTTGGAAACTAGCATGTTAACACACTGGTTCCAAGGCAATAAGGACTGTGCAGCTCCAAAATCATTTACTGTCCCAAAACTATACTGCCTCAGACATTAGGTGGCTTTTCTTCCTCCTTATGACTGTGGAAGCTCTGGCAAGTGTGACCCAAAGGATAGGAGTGTGGCCAAGGTGAACAGCAGCAGAGGAGAGCATCTGTGATTCCAAGGTGCTCCTCACAAGCCAAGGAGGGCCACAGCTCGTAGCCCTGGTGGCCAATGTGCACAGGCAGAGCAGAAACTCCCACCAGGAGGGTGGCACAAAACACAGCTGGGAGGGAAGCAAGTTAAAACAGATGTTGTTAAGGGCATCCAAATATCCTCTATTTTCCAGGCCAGAAGCCAAGATACAACACATTTTTGGACACACCCAACTGAGATTCTGCCCAATTCTTCCATCCAGCAAGATATACCAGACATACAAAATCATTTCCAGAGCAGAACACAGTTTGCTGTGCTCGCACATGCAAGTGCTTGTTTTAACAGCACTGTTTTCATCCCTGACAATTTACACAGGTAAACAAATGCTGCCTTTCCCCAAAACCCTTAAATCCCTGTCACAATGTGTGTGCCCGTTCATGAGTTGCCTTTTCAGGCTGAGTCCCACACTCACCACTGACATCACTACAGTGACACTTGCCACACAGTCACCTGGCCTCGTGGCAGTGTGCTGGGGAAACCTCCTCATGACCCCAAAAAATCATTTCCTTCAGAGCTGGAGAGAACCACAATTTACAACTTAAATAAGGATGATGAAGGCAGAGGCATTACCACTTCAAAATTAAGTTTTAGAAGCTTCTTTCCACCATGTGGATTTGAATGGCAAAAAGACAGAGGTCACACCTCACTGCTTTATTGGAAAGAATCTGAACAGAGAGCAGAAGCTCTAACAAGAAAACAACTTTCTCCTAACCAGCACTGTCACTAAAAGCAAGCAAAACTTTGGATTTGTGTCAAAACTACCTTTGCAGAGAAGATTTCAGTGTGCTCTTTCCCTATACCCCTGCCCTCCAAAAAACAAAACAAAACAAAAAACACCCAAACAAAAAAAACCCCCAAAAAACCCCAAAAAAAACCCCAGAAAAACCCACCAAAAAACCCCCACAAATAAACAAAAAAAAAAAAAGAAGAAGAAGAAGAAAGAAAAAGGAAAACTATAATGTTTCTGCAGGTAAAATCTTGGAGCCTTGGTAGGTGTCAAACAGGGCTCAGAAAAACACGCCCAAAGGGATGCAGGGTAAATTGTATATTCTTACTCAAATATGAAGTGACCAAACTGGTGTGACAGAACTACTGGGATTACATGTCAGCTTCAGCCTTTGCCATATCCCAGGGTCTGCCCTTTTGACTCGGTGCAGTGCCTGTAGCACTTAACCTGCTCCCAAACACACAGGCTGCATCAGCATTACCACCAGGAGTTACAGAAGGGTGTCAGGTTAAGCCAGTGCTGTACTAACAGCTGGGCTATGCAAGTCCTCTGGGACACCTGCCTACAAGCACACAGGGATCTCTGTGCTCACGTTCACAAAGCATTTCTTTGCACTTGAACTTGGGCACTGCATAGGGATAAATTTTGCAAAAATGTTTGTTTATTCTCATCGTACAGGAAAAAAGCAAGAACTCTTCTGGTGAGAACACAAGATGGTCCCTCGTTTCAGTACAGATTTCAGGCATTGCCACAGATTTTCTGTCATAGCTCTCTTCTTTGCCTACTTCAGCTGTTCCTCAGGGATGACCACATTCTCCACCAAAAGGACAAAGCCAGGATTAGCACTCAGGGGTCTGAGGGCTGGACCACAGCAGGTGCCCTGTGTTGAGCATGTATCAGGCTGTGGCAACCATCCCCCTGCTCACAAGATCTCAATTAGGAACATGTCCATTTTGATCTCAAAAGAAGGTTCAGAAGATACTCTCAACAAAAGGCCTCAGGAGTCAGCTGTATCCCCTCTTCCCATTCCCCACCCAGGAGCAAAACCAACATCCAACACCCTCGAAACATGTTAAGGTCTTGTGGGAAATGTGCCAGATATTCCTATCAAGCACCAACAGAAGGTCAGGACGCACAGCTGACAGGTGGATCCTTATCACAACACAGCAGCACAGACATGGAGCTCCATTTCCCTGTGGAGCCCCATTTCCCTCACAGAAGTGAACAGTGGGTGAGCCTAAGATTCCCACAAAGTACAAATAAAAAACCCTTTTCCACTGAAAAAGGAATGCAATAAGGAAAATGTATTGTCTGTCAGCATAAGTCACCCAGAGCAGCAATCTCAAGCACTTACATCTTGCCTACAGCATTAACTGAGAAGTCAAACAGCCTCCCCAACAACATTGATAATCCCATACAGACCTTTCAAGTGCCACTTAACACCTTGGAGTAAACGACACATGAAAGATAGTCACCCACTGGAAAACATCCCCAAAGGATCAGACTGCTCTGCAGCTGCAAGAATCCTTAGAGGATTCTCAGAGCAGGCAAGGATAGGTGTTTTACAACAATCACTGTAAAAAGTAAACTGTTTGGTACACAAGTCAGACCAAGCCTCTTCGAAAAATTAGATACTAAGGAAAACTAGTTTAAAAGTGTGCAGAACCAGAAAACATTTACACAGGCTTTGTACCATATTTCCCATGAAAGGACCTTCAGCCTAAGCAGCCTAGGCACTGCTGCACGAGATAATGTACAGCAACACCAGCTCTGTAGTACAAACAGAACCCAAACATGTTCTGAAAACACAGCTTTATATATTCCCTGGTAACGCTTTGATCTAAAGGGGCAACAGAGCTGTCATGTCAGGCTGCTCACTGCCAGCCCCTTGGGTTTGGGTGCTGCAGAGCTCACAGCTCTGACGTGGTGTGAGCTGAGGGGCAGCAGACAGTTCACTTACAGATATGTCCTTGTAAAGATGCACCTGGTCAAACTCAATGCCATGAGTGATGAAGTAATCAATGACTGAAGAGAGCAGTGTCATTTCAGGAAGAGAAAAAATATCCATAAACTGCTTAAGTGATGGACCCTGGAAAGCAAGAAAGGAAAGGGACACAATTAACCAAAAATACTGAGGAAAAAAAATAGCGAAGCCAACAAACTCCTGCCACACAGTATCATCTGGAATATATTCCAGGCTAACAAAAAGAAAAACACTAGTGTGGGAAGTCCCAGCCACTCAGCCAGTTAGTGTCAACCAAAACACTAACCTAGTGCATTAACACTTGATGAGAGAGAGGCTTCCTCTTCACATAGATAATTAAACAAATCCAGCATCATTAATACCACAGGGTGAAGATGAAGGAAGCAAGGAGTTAGTCCCAGACATTTTTATTTCCACCCCAGGCCCTCTGCTTCCCACCTCGACTCTTGGCATTAATACAGGTGCCAACAGACACCTACAGCAGCAGACAAGGGCCTTGCTGAAGACCCATTGCTCATCTAAACAAGGCTGTGACACTGGATACAGGGCACCAACACTGCTCAAACCACATTCCAGTGAGGTTTCACAAGGCAGTGTAAAAATCACTCCAATAAGTCATTTGTCAATGCCTGTCACTACAGAAAACCCAGAGGAAAAAGAACTCCAGCCCACCCAGCAGTCAAATGAAAATAAATGGACAATTAAATCCTGACCAAGGAGTAACTCCCCTTGCATTAGGCAAAGTTGCAGTTCTCACACATTTGCTATTGTTATTGTCTATCAATTACAAACCCATCGGCAGGCCAAGAGCCAACTCTGGCTCCAGACATGCCTTCCAATAAAATAAACTTTGTTTATTCTGTATGTGCCACCTGTGCAGAGGACTACAGTAAGTCTCACTGGCAAGATGAAACTGGGATCAATTTTTTCATCTTCTCAGTACAGTTCCAAATTAGACAGGGACAGAGTTACTAAGGTCCCACATAAGGAAAGCAATCTGGGAAGCACACAGACCTCTCCATGAACCTGGTCACCAGCAGTGCCCTGGCAGTCCAGTCACATCATGCCAGTGCATGAGCTTTGAGCAATCCAGGACTGACAGCTGCAAAGTTGCAATGCTGTAGGATAATACTGGCCCACTTCAGAAAGCATTTATTAGAGCTGTGTGAAAGACAGACAAGAAAGCAGCATCCAGAAGACCACAGAAGGTGCAGATGGTGGAAGCTGGCAGGGCACCTGCTGCCTAATGACAAATGGGTGGCTCTGTCACGCCAGGATGTAACAACAGAACATATCCCATTTAGTCTGGTCACGTAAGGGTGGCACAAGACCAGCCCTCTTTGCAGCCCATCTAAAGGCAATATTGGGGCAACACAAATTGGGGTTGAAAGGGCAAAGGACAAACAGCATTTTGCCTGAGGTGTATTACCAAAAAATGCTACAATCAAAAGCTATGTTGGTATGCTGAGGGTTATAGAATTTCCATCCATCCAGCATAGGACAATTTCACCTACAGCAGAAAAGAACACAAAGGATGCCACACCACACACAGTGGTGCTGCTTACGGATACTCACTGAATCCTTCCAACACTTCTGTCCATTTTGATGTCTGGTTGCTAAGGGAATATTTCTCCCACTAGCAAAACCAAAAGTTCCTGAAAATATCCTTCACCTTTTTCTCCTGTTCAGAGATTCTGGGAAAGAAGCAAGAGGGACAAAGACAGGCAGTTCCTACTAAAATAACTAGGTATGGGATTTAGCAGAGCACAGCAGAGCAATGACCTGTCCTACCTTTCAATACCTTAAGTATAGAAGAGACAGGTAAATGTTCAGTGTTAACAGCAAAGATTTACCTTGTCAACTCTGATATCATTTTTGTGCCTTGGGCCATTTTCCTGCAAGGCAAGTCCAACCTCTCCTAATTTGCTTTAGTGGCCTTGACATCCTTAGGCAGGCATTGTGAAAGAAGTCATGATGAAAATTGTACTGTACTTTCAGAATATGCTTTTTCTACAACAGCCATGAGTTCTCCATTAGAGGCCATCACATGTAAAGCCACATCAGCTGCAGTGTCTAACCCTGGGCAAATTCTGTGCCCACCTACTGCAGGTGCTGGGATGCTGGCAGCTGTCCAGACACTCCTCCTAACAGAGAATCAGGAAAACCCTTAAGGGAGAATATTTACACACTTCATCCGTATCAGTCCCACTTCTCTTGTTGCCTGTTAGGAACCTTCCTGTTGCCCACAAAAAACATCAGCATGGCGGACTAAGCCCTACTTAAAGGCTCACTCCACACCAGTTCACTGCACTTGCTCACAGCAGTCATCTCAACCCATTTTCATCTTTCTCACTAATCTGGGAAAATATGTCCCACTTAGTAGCACAGGTTGAGGAGAAATTGCTGGATGCAAATACCATTAGTTATAAATATTTTTGTTCTCTTTGGGATCTACCTATTAGTTCATGGAGTCTATTACATTACTAGGAGAGGAAATTCACCTCTTCACAAAGAATAAGCTGATATCCCTACCTCTGTGGCCAGATGTTATATCAAATTTTTCTATATCAACTACAGGAAAAAAAAAAGCACCTAGTATGTACAAAGCAGCACAGAAAGGCACCTCAGCATGAGCATCTTGACTTACAGAAGGCCACAATTTGAAGCAGGTTTCATGTTTACAATTATTTAAAAAGAAAGGTGAAATCATCTCAAGTTTGGCAGGAGCAAGGAGCGTTGCACAGCAGGAAGCCAGTTGAGAGCAGTTTACAGAGAGATACCAAATTTTAAGAGAAATGTCCTATTTCAAAGCTGGAAACATCGTTGAGCTATAAACAGAGTATATACTTATCCAGAAAGCAACTACTCAGATTAATTGTTCCCAAGAGAGAAAGAGAAAAATCAAGAAGTGACCTCGCTGGAGACTTCACACAGCAGACTCACAGGGGTATAACCAGAGGAAGTGTGCCCTTCTCCTTCCAGCTTCCCCTAAGGCAATGGAACTAAGGCAAGAAACAAAAGCAGCTCTGGGAGAAGGGATGTGAATGGTCCCACTTGGCCACTGCACCACATGAGACACTCAAGAAAGAAAAATCTCTCCTAACTTCCTCTAGTTCAGGCAACGAAAGGATTTCTACAGCTTCTACAGACAGAATGTCAGTACTCCACTACCCCTCCACTCATGGATGCCAACCCTATGAATAATAACCCCTGGGCACTTCCTAAGGAGCGTGGAAGGGGATCTTTTACATGAAGGGAAAAAAGCCCTACCCAAAACCAAAGAGAGAAAGGCACTGCAAGCACCCTACTGCTACACACACAGACCCCCTCCCGCACAGCTCAATGCAAACACGAGCACTGCAGGCTGCCCCGGTAGCTTGGGAGCTCGACTTGGCCAAGGAACAAGCAGGGAACATCTCCCTATCAGTCTTCAAAGCCATTCAGCTCTAGGCCAATAGCCCTGGTATTTAGAAATGCTTTGCAGATGTCTTTGAGATGCTAAACTGCTAAATAACCTCTGGGGCATATTCCCACTAGAACAAAAACATACACTGCAGCTCACTAGGGACCGAGCCCTTCCAAGGGAGGCTGCAGTCATTTACATGTACATACAATTCCCTCTGTTTGCCAAGCTGCTCAAAGAGCTGCTGTTGCATCCCAGCAGCCAAGGGCTTACAATACCTTGCCATAGAAATCACTCATCTGGTACAGAGGGATGTGCTGTGTACCACCGTAGAGCTCGATCACCTCTTCATCAGGCACCGGTTTGAGCCCTCTAGACACAAAACAACAGTTTGTCAATATTCCCCAGTCTGCACAGTGCTAAAAAAAAAAAAAAAAACAGGATAGGGAAAACAGACTCTTTTCTGAACTGCACAAATTCCTCTTGCCCAAAAGAGACAGGCAGAGAGCCTGACAGCTCTAAAGATTCACATAAAATCTTTCCCAAGACATTCTTCAGATACCTTGTTTGCTCCTACAAGTTAATTGAGGGGCTTTATCCACATTCCAGCAGAGTCCAGCCAGAGGCTTCTCTCTGTCTGCTGTCAATTTGCTGACAGGACTGCCCCACCAAATCAGCCCCACAACCTAACGTGGGCAGCACTGGGTAACTAACTTGGTTTGGAGATGTTGCTTCCAAGAGGTATATCACCTTTAATGAAAAGGTATTGGGAAAGGCCTTGCTGAAAATGGGTTTCCTTCTCACTCAATTTTCCTAACCAGAACAAATTCTTCACTAAGACTGTTCAAAAAAGCAGGCTGTTTTTTCCCCAAAACACCAAAACCAAGGGTATGACTGAGCTGTGTGGTTTATGAACACCAGGTTATCTGACTGCTGCAGGTTTTGCCTCTTGCACAATTTTGATGACAGTTTGCTCAAGCAGTCAGCAACTTTCCCTTTCTCCTTTTCTACTCAGTTATGATACAGCCTCTAAGAAGTTAACTGTTGCCTCAGTTGTGCTCAAAAGCAAAGCAGAGTTTAGAAGGACACCCCAAGAAAGACAGTTACAAAAAGACATTAGGGAAAAAAAATTTAAATGTATTTTCACTCAAAATCTCTTTATGAAGCTGAAGTAAAATATGGGGCAGTACAAACCCCTGTTCCCCTCACCCCACAAGCTGGCACTCAAAGAAGCCAATTCTCTCTGATTATGAAACTCCCTTTTTAATATTCTTAGAGTGTTTACTGTAACTGAAGCTTAACAGCAAAAGGGCAGAGATCAAGGGAAAAAAACACATGGGCTTCCATGCTCAGGAAATACCGCATAGGATTTAAGGGAGCTTTACTACTGATACCTATTAATTATTACTCATTACACACCAACCCCACTCCTCTTTGGGGCAAGGTGTTTTGTCAGTCTCCAGTCTCACAACTCTTTGAAGAAAAAAAATCACTATGCACTGTTTCAGCTTCTTATTCCAAAGCACACCCAGCTCTTCTTGGAGAGTTAAAGGAAAAATAGGACATCCTAGACCTCAAAGTGAGCCCAGATTCTGATGCACTATTACTTTATTGGCATGTCTGTGTTGCTTTAAGATTTAATTTGCACATCCAGACCCACTCCAAGGCATAGCAGAGCACTGCTGGGATACATTCTTGCCTGGAGAAGACAGGCCCACATGTGAACCACATCCAGAGGAGCCCTTTCCTAGTGGCACTGTTTGCTCCCAGGTGTTAACCCAGCCATGCTGCAGCTCAGACACCACGAAGTGTACGTGACCAGATGTGCTATTAACCACTACAAAAAGCTCCAGGTCCTCCCACCCACACTTGGCTTGAAATGCTTGAGAAAAAAATGACTCCCTGCAATTATATGCCAGGTAAGCACTTGAAGCAAGCGCAAACAGGATGAGCCAGACAAGACTGTGCTCTGCTCAGGAAAAAAAACAGAACAACATATGCCATGAACATACACAGAGATGTAGAAATCCACCTTTGCATATATAAGTATTTAGAAAAGGATTTTCAGAACTGACAGACCTATATGCCGTCCCCAGCTGGACATAATGGAAAGCATCGATCTTCATGAGAAGACTCTGTGATAAGGGATAAATACTTCCTGTTAGAATTGGGTTACTATTAAAATTTACACTGAAACCTTATAAGAGTTCCACACAAATTATATTTAGAAAATAAAGTTCTTTAGGCAGCACTTACTCTCCAGCTACTTTTAGACACATTTATTCACACTGTGACTTTTTATTGGTCTCTCTGGCAAAAGACCATCTTTTCGTGAGCCAAAGTCTGCTACATTCGGTTTGTAGACAGGGATGCAGTTGAAAAACAAGGACAACAATGTTTCTGTGACTCCAGAAAATCTATTCTTATCTCCCCTCCACGAACATACAGATTCCAAAGGAGCTTTGTGTGCACAAGAAATCTATTTCTCCCCACATTTGTCTTAAGCAGGACTAAATGGGCAAGTTTTAGTTTAGGGCACAGCTGCGCCCAGTCATTTTCTTCACACAAGAGCTTTCCTCTACCCAGCAGACATTGAAGCAAAGATAGTCAGGAGCACACCAGGCTGGTAACATTAGAACTTTCTTTGCATTTTTGGTATCAGACTCCCCTAATCATGAGTCATCTTTCTTCTCCATCCATCATTTTGAAGCTGTAACACAAGTCCTAGGGCATGGAAAGCAGCCCCACATTAAACCCACGTCACTCTGCAGCTTGCATAAGGAACCCAGCATCAAACTTCTTTCATTAGGATATCGGTGCATCTTGTTACACTGTGGGCAGACCTTCCAGTAATCTCTGAGGAGTGCAGGCAAATATGCTGAAAGTTTTACTTAAACAGGCACAACCCAGATTTCTGTGTGTTTTGCAAATCCTGATCCTGAGAAAAGAGAATTCTCTACTTTCTACTCACTCAAAGGGTGCTTTGCTTGGCCAGGCCACTTGCCTGTGTTTCTCAGATATACCAGCCAAAGATTTAAACAGAGAAAGAACCTTCAGTTTCCCACAGACCTTCTTCTTGCTTTGTAAGGCCAGAGGCATGAGTGGTCTGCTGCCATGCTCACCACAGTTAGGACAAAAGACACAGAAAATATAGTTTTTTCCTTCATTCTCTTTTTCCCCTCCTGCTGGAGAACAGCACACACATTCTAGCTTGACTGCCTGCTTCCCTTAATTTGCTCAAACTCAACATAAGAGAAAGTTACTACAGTGAAGCAACTTTCTCTGCTGTGCTCCCACCTGACTGCCTGGCTTCAGCAGCCAGCATGACATCACTGGGCATCAGGCTTTCAGGGAACCGGTCCAAAGCACTGAAAAGGGTTAAAGCTAATGCCTGCACTTGGCTTGCCTCTGTTCCTAAGAAGCATGCATCTCAAGTAGCTTGGATCTTATTCCAGGCAGTCCTATTATTCGGGGTGGGGGGTGGGGAAGGCTTCCTAAAGCATTCTCCTGACAAGTCATTTCTATTATTAGAGAAAGACATTATGCCTCTGCTCCTGGCAAATACTTGTAGATGCAGGATTGAGTTTTGTTGTTTAAACTTCCTGAAAGACAGATTTGACCACACAAACAAGCGCAGTTTTCTATTAATTAGCCAGTGGAATGAACTGACTTTTAAATTGGCAAGGCTGTTTACCAGAGGCCTTTACTAGAATGTCCCGTTCTGCTGGAGGCCAGGCTGGCACAACAGACATCTTTCCTTTGGGAAGAACCCACACAATGAAAAGCACAGCCACACAGACTCACTGGTAATTTGGTGATAGATGTTACTGCAAGCAATGACAAAGTATTTCCACTAAACACATAACAGTGGAAGGCAAAGCCCAGGAGAGTGAACTTTGTACAGCTTACCTTTTGCACATCATAGTGAAGTCCACGTATGGCAAACCCTGGAATGTAGTCATACTTCCCAAGCCCTTCTGGATACTGGGAAGACAATCAGCAACATCATTAAAGCATAAGCACTGGATAATCAACAAAATCCTTTCAACCTGTTGAGCTCATTTAGTCCTGCCTAATTCTGCCCCTTCAACAAAGTGCACGAATTGAGTAAGACAAAGGATCAGAATACCCAAAACTAGTTCTGCTCATGTAAGGGACAGCAGTGAAAAAGCATCAGATTCACTAAAGCAGTGGGGACACTTCTTGTAAGCTCCACTCAATGCATGTATTTTGCATAGACTAGCAGTGCAGAACCACTCTAAACAGAAAGACACGACGAGAAAAAACGCAAAGACCAGTCACCCATTGCAAACAGGGACATGCTCTAGGTTATCATCCCACCAATCAGCACATGCCAAGTCCTGCACAGCTTCAGTGTTGGTCCATGGTCTGTGTTTACCCACCATGTGCACCTCCAACCAGGAATTCTGTAAGCATTATTTCCACAGTTGAGTATAACTGACCAGAGCTTTTCTAGACTAAGGCTCCCACTCCACATTTATAAAACCTCAGGAATGTACATCATATTAAATTATCTCAAAGGCAATTAATTCTGCAATCAAAGATTGTGAAACATTAAATTTATCTCAATAAACCAAGTAATTGACACATGGGCACAACGCCTGCACAAGCATGTCTGGGGCGTTGCAAAGACAGAAGGAAACTTAATTGAGTGGAAATTCTCAGCACCTCATTACCTTGAATTGTTCTATTAGGATGTCTCTGGCAGTGTTGAAAATCATGGAGTGCAGTAAATTCGAATACTGTGCTAATGTGTAATCGTAGTCAAAGCCATAGATCTCCACATCTCCCAAGCTGATCTCATTGTTAGCGTAAATTGCGGCCGGGTTGAGGAGATTGCAGACTCCTGGTGGAAGGAGATCTAAGAGAAGGGAAAGGAGAGAGGTTAGAGAAACTCAGAAGATCACTGAAGTTTAGACTTTTGTTCTGGACCTGACAGCAGCTGGAAATACCACACAGGAGCAGCAAAGGAGCACAGAGCTGCTGTTGAAGGCTGCTGCTGTTAAATCATCTCCCCGTGAAAAAACACACTGTGAAACCTCTGGCTGCACCTGGAGATAATGCTCTCCCCATCCATCTGCACAGTAAGACTGACCTTTTGTGCCAGGAAGCTGCAAAACAATGTCCCCTGGTCTGGCCTACATGAAGCAAAACAGACCCGAGGTTTTGAAGTGTCAAATTTCTTTCTCAGAGCAGCTGCAGTTTCTGCAAGCTTCAATGTGAAAGGTAGCTGTGATATATCACCAGAAAAACACACACCCCTCACTTAGAACTTGCACAAGCAAATAGGCTAACTCTCCTCTTCGAAAAATCTAGATTACTCCAAATCAGAAATTTTGAGGTTTGCATTTTGGTATTTTTCATTTCTCACAGAGGCAACAAGACTTCACAGAGAAATCCTGCAAGTATCATTAAGACACTTAAATTTTTTTTATTAATGGGAAGGATACAACAAGGTTTTGTACAAACACCAACATATGAAAAAACTCCTCTCACACTAAGTTATGCTCCTGGAGCATGCAATGCTGATAGCAACAAGTTATCTGCTTTCCTCTGATAACCAGCTGTGGAAACAGCTCGGTCCTTGCATGTGGTTTGTCACTGCAAACCAGGGTTACTGTTCAAGATGCTTGGGAATAGCACTTTGCTCTCCAGCCCACCCCAGAGAAAATGGGGTTAAGTGACCAAGAAGCTAAACTACCTGCACATTTATCTCTTTCCAGAGCTAGTCCAGAGAGGAGAGCTTTCGCTCCACTCCGATGGGAGAGGCAAGAACAGATCTTCCCACAGGCTTCCCACTCCATGAGAACTGTCCATTGCAAGAAAGAGCAATAAAAATAGTTCCCTGGAGTAGATTGCCTGGTCACAACTGCGCTGGGGGATAGAGGGGAAGGAGACATTTCCTCCCTCCTCAAAAACTGGTAATTTTCTCTTTAAATGATAGAAAAACTGCATGCATTTTCCAGATCCTACTCAGCATCAGTGGGTAAGATTTTTTTCTTTTCCTTCCTTAACTTTTGGCTTTTAGCACAAACTCCTGTGCTGGTTCTTTAGTGCACCCTCGCTATAAAACCAAGTTCCATGTGAGTCAAGGACAAAAAAAATACATTATTACAAAGAGATACCAGCCCTTCCCAATAAAGAATTTCTCTGGAATTATAACAGAATTTAGGTTAAAGTCTTAAGTATATTTATGACCACTAATTCAGAGAGGTAGCCAAAGAAACATGATTCTAATATTTCAAAATGTTTATTTTTCAGGGGAGAAAAATGGCTGTGTTACAAAACGTACCCATCCCTCTCTCCTAACTAACTTCCATTTGGCCTTCAAATGCAATTCACCAGATCATCTGGAGAGGAACCACTAGAAAACAAAGCAGAATGTTAAGGCAGGAGCGCTGACTTACTGGCTACACATCTGGAACAAAAGCTCTCTGTCAGTGCTCTGCTGGTGGCAAAGTTCCTGGAAGAGGCTCAGGAGAGCAGATGCAATCCAAGTACTTTCCACTGAGATTTTAAAAGATAGGAAATGTTAATAGGATTCAGATGATCAAAACTTTCATCCTTGCATCATAAATGCTCTTTGCATCATAAACAAACAGAGCTCAACTTCCTGTCCTCACCGACAGTCAACTTGTGGAAAGACCTTTTTCTAAGCATACACTGGGATTTGCTGGGTGTTATTTTTCTTTCTCACAAGGAACATGATGACACAACCTTAATCACATCTCAGGGGAAATGTGCAGGGCTTTCCTCTTCTATTAAAGCACCTTTTTCTTTTTACAACAATTGCACCCAACTTGCTGTTACAATGTCCCTACACAGAGGTCAAGCTATTCCAACATTCCATTTTTGCTAACAGATTCAGGATAACACATTTTGATAGTCTGAGAGTACCACAAAATACTAATACCTAAACCCCACCTCTCTTTTCACAGAAGACAAGAGAATCTTCTAGATTCAACCACACATGCCAGCCACAACTTCTGCAAAAATACCATCAGGAAAAATTAAGGGAGCAGTAGGATTTTGTAACAAGGAGAGGGTAGTCTGAGCTTCATCAAGCAAGTCCTATCTGTGATCCAAAGCATAAGCAGTTACTGTGCCACAGCATGATTTATGAACTACATTTTGACCCACTGAGTGAAGTAATGCTCCTCCCTGCCAGCCTCAAATGTACAGAGCCTGTCTGCTGTTCTGTGACCACCTCTTGCCCAGGTCATTTTCTCCCCACCCACATTTTGTCACTCACACAGCATGTTCTCTCTTACCTCATAAGGGCTGAAAAAAGATGCACACACCAGCCAAAATGATTTATACTCACTGCCTCATAAGTGTTCCCTATGCTTCCTCAAGCACCACACATCTCCTTGCTGTGTTTCCTATTACACACCTGCTCTGTCCACCCCATCATCCTACATCTTTAATTTACAGTAATTTCAAAGTCACTGCTTTCCTAGGAAGGAGCAAAGCTCTGAGGCTGTCCTTTTGCAGGACCCTCCTCAACAGAGCAGCAGGTGTCCTTAAACTCATGGAGTTCCCATGCAGGTTCCAACTACAGCAGAGAAAATACACAACCTGGGAGCACATACAAAATCAGTTTCAATACAAGAGCCCAAACACACGTGAGGCTTACTGAGCCAGATTTCAAGAAGCTTGGTTTGTGTGTTTGTTTTTGGGTTTGGTTGGCTTTTTTGTGGTGGTTTGTTTGTTAGTTTGTTAAAGATAACCACCTGGGTGGTTACCAATCCTGAGTGCTTAATCAAGTTCTGGGCTGCAGGCTTGGGCGCTGCTGCTCTGATGTTCGGCACGTAATCTGCCAGGGATCTTTGTCTCAGATTTCCTGGCAATTGTCAAATGAAAACAAACAGACACCCACCAGAAGCTCATGAAGATGCTATTTTTCAGGAACGATAGCTTGTGCTTTTCCTCTGCCAAGACACCGTAAGAGATTGCTGGACAGATAAGACAAATTAAACAACCGCACAAAACAGAATGAAAACCAGTTTTGGTTATTAAAAAAGAATAATAATTCCAACTACTCTTTATCTGGGTCCTAACTGGAAAAGCAGACAATATCACAGTTAGTCACTGCCTACTCAGCACTTCACCCAGGAAGTATGATCTAAGGGAGAAGCGGCATGAGCACATCTGAGGACGGTGTGGAAAAAAAAGCCACTCTTGCACTGGATGCAGCCCCAGGAATCTGCCTACTTGCACAATTTGCTCTGGTTTGCAACTTCGACGGTTTTTAGGGAAGTGTCTGCATGTCCATGGCACATGAAATTCAGCAACAGAGGCAGACCACAAGAAAGGCGGTTTGATCTCGTGCATCTCTTACACCTGGGTAAAAATGCCAAGTAAACACATCTCCTTCATTTTACACCTGTGAGAACCTGGACAGCTGCTTTAATCAGAGTTTCTTCACGAGAGCACAGGTGTGTCTTCTCAGGCAATAACCTTCATTGTCAGAAAGCAATTACAGTTAATCCCTAACAGGAGAGCAGAAATGGAAACAAAAGCAGGTAATTAACTGTGAGCAACCACTAGAGACACCATATGGCTCCTTCTGATGTGAAAAGCGTTCTGGGCAGGAGGTGCCAAGCACGTCTCCCACTTTTCTGAGTTCCCGAGGTGCCAACAGCATCCTGCAGGAAACGCTCCTGCTCTCTCCGCCTCAGATCCAGTATGTTAGTGAAGAATAATACATAAACAAGGCAACTCACCCCCATTTCTCACACCCTTTGTACCCCCTGAGGTCAAACACAGCGGACATCTGTACTAATTGCTTTGTAAGACAAGCAGGGAAAAAAAGGATACAGAGAAGCAGATGGCCATCATTCTCCATGTTCTTCAGGAATCAAAAAGTTTCCCTTGTTCACACTGAGTTGCTTTCTAAAGACAAACTGCCAGTTTTCCTCCTTCCAAGTACCCCTTTATCCTTTCGAAGTGTTGTTTTGTGCCATTTCCTGTAAAGCACTCCCACCAGCCAAAGTAGATGCTCCTACCAATAGGGTAGGAAGGGAAAAATATCTAAAGACCATTTAATTTCAGAAGAACCATGTTAGAAGACCTTGAATTTATGCCATTATGCCTAAATATTTTGGGATTTCCTGCCAATGGAATCTACATTAATTAAAAGCAATATTAAAAACATAATTTCATTCCAAAATTACATTTTTAAAATATACAAAGGCACTAGAGAAATGCTATAAGGGTTCTTCACAAGAAAAAATGGGTTATATCCAAGAAAGCAGAATTGCAAAGTTTACATAACTGGTCACTCTTCCACTTCTGGCTATTTTCACGTTTAACCATGCCCAAGCTTGTCATGCAGAGACAATAAGTTCGCAGATATTGTAAAGGTTCCTTAAGGAAAGCTGAGTTAGTGCAGCCATATTTACACATTTTCAACACCTGAGAAAAAACAAACACTTGCTTACAGCCAAAGCCTCACTGGCTTGGCAGTTCCCCTTATGTCAGGATTGGAGGTTTCCTAGAATGCAAGGCTTCAAAGCTTACTGAGGGAGCTTATCAGCCTTCCTTAGCATTTATCAGATCAGAAAACAGCAAGTCTTGCTCAACTCCAAGTCTGCCCCAACTCAATGCTTAAGAGTACTGAGAAGCCAAGCACAAACATTCACCTTCACATCGGAGTTAGAAATCAAGCACGAAGGAACAGACTGCTGCCACATTTTGCACAACTGTTTAGTCATCAAAGCAACAATTCAAACCAATGTGGACTAATTCCGTCTCTTCCTGAGGAGACTTGAATAACAGCACAGTCTTGAACTTTTAGTCTGGGGAGCTGTTTTTTAAACGAAGGAGGGCCTTCTTATTCAATATATCTGATGGCCACCTGGAGGTTTGTGAAGAGTCTGCTCTGCAACACCTGTGCTACTTCACCTGATTTCATTTAGCATTTACTCCTGCTGATTACTTCTCCACCTCAATAACTGTATCTCTTGCATCCCAACAGTTACGTGAACACCAACTTCACAATTTATCACACAGTAAACTGAGCATTTTGCCAAGAGACCATGACACAGCCTATTAACACACATCTGCATTTTTTATTTCAATTCCATTGTGGAAAAGAAAAAAAAAATGCCTTTAAGGATATCAGTGTCCAAACAGCAATACAAGCATTGCAAGTTGGAATGTCTTTCAAGCAGTGGGGCTAAAACCACAACTCGATGTTGGAGAAGAGTATTAACAAAGTCCTCTGCCAGCACCCTGTAGTGCCTTCAACAGCACTGGGAAAGGAGCTCACATCCTGGAGTGCAGCAGGCCGAGCACCTAATGGATCAGCAGCCAATTCCTTTACATTTGTGCATAATGACAGACTGGAGACTTTATATCAACTCCAGTGCACTGGAAGGTGGAGGAGGAAGGAATGACAGACCTTGCTAATCTCAGAACAGGCAGAGGGTTCTTCCAGATGCCTATAGCTGGCTGCTGTCCTTATCGAAGCCCTTAGGTAAACAAAAGCTAAGGGAGAATTCTTTAACACCAGGCACAGACTCACACTTCCTAGCTCTCCACAGTGCCTACCTTCAGCATTCCAACAATCAAGAAACCATCAGGAAAAAGTTCCCTGTCCTCATGCCATTAAAGCTATTTTTAGGAGAGTTTAATGCAGTGGTGGTCTGCTGCTGCCAAAAAGACCACAATACCGTTTTACACAGAGACAGATTTGGCGAGCAGTCTGAGTTTTCTTCTCGCTTGGCAAGATTTCAAAGTACCAGACAGAGCCAGGTAACGTCTTGGTAGGAGTAGCAAAAACACACACGCACTCATGAGCAAAAGGTGTTTCACATGTGGAACACAAACTGAGCTCAGGACCAGGACACATCCTAGGAGCTGCAGCATCAGTCTTCTCCAGGCTTACCCTTGTGCCAGGGGCGAGTTGGACTCGTCACCCCTTCACTCAGCATTCCTATCTATTTGTCTTAGTCCAACCGTGATTTAGTATGCCAACCAACGGCAAACTGGAGAAAAAGGCAACAAACCCTTCATTCAGACCATTTACCATGACAATGGCCACGATAAAGAGACCAGCTGTGATGAGTCCCATATACCCTGCATGTCCTGAAATGCCGAAACCAACCGCGGAATCGGCACGGAAGGAAGCCCAAGACGGGGAGAGGAAGATCAAGACCAGATTTCGCGAAATAAAACCATCCCAGAGAGCCGCGAGCGATGGAAGCTGTGGATGGCATCGCCGGGGAGAAAGGCTCCTAACCCGGCAGCTGCACAGCCCGGGCACATCCCCAGGGCTGCGGGCGGGGAAAGGCACCGAAATGCAAAGAGGAGAAAGAAGAGCAAAAAAAAGAACCGAAAGGCCGGCCCCGCAGTACGTGGCAGCCCCCTTACCGTAGACCAGCTTCTTCATCTCGTGGTACCTGGCCCACAGGTAGGTCTTGGTGTCGGCGCCCTCGGCCGGGACGGGCTGGCTGCCGGCTCTGCCGGGGACCGCTGGGTGCTGCTCCCGGGGATGCCCGTGCCCGTGCCCGCCGTCCCCGGTGGCTTTGTGCCGGCAGCTCTGGCAGGACACGGCCACGGCGAGGAGCCGGGGGGCCGCGCCGCCGCCCCTCCGCAGCACCGCCGAGCCCAGCGCCGCCATGGCCCCGCCGGACGCCGCAGCCACGGGGCACCGCGCACGGCCGGGACGCTCCGCCGCGCTGCCCGACCCGCGGCGGCAGCGCCGGGCGGCCAATCCCCGGTGCGAGGGGCCGGGCCGGGCCGCGCCCCGCCCAGTGGGGCAGAGCCGGGCCGGGCGGCGCTCGGTGGGCGGGGCTGCAGCCCTCACTGCTCCCTCACGCGCGGCCCCGCCCCTTTCCCGCCTCAGCCAATCAGGCGAGGCGCTATGCGAGTGGGTCACGTGGGCGCCGGCGCGTCCTGCCGTCCGGCGGTGTGGGGAGCTCCCGCGCGGGAGGTGAGCGGCGCGGGGTCGCGCGCGGTGAGCGCGGCCGTGATTGGCTGCGCGTTCCCGCCTCAGGGAGGGGCGGCGGGGCGGCGGGGCAGCCATAGCGCTGTGGCCGCGGGGCACCGGCCGGGGCCCGAGCCGAGAGGGGCTCCTCCTCACCCGCCTGCGGCTGCGGTCACCGTGTGACTGCGGCGCGTCCCGTTCCGCCTCTCACGCGCCCCCCTCTGTTCTCTCCTCCACCCGCGATGAGCGAAGGCGTCGGTGCCGCCCGGCCATGCTGGTCAGCGAGAGGCTGAAGCGCCTCTTGAAGCTGGTGCCCGGGCAGCGGCGCTTTGGCTTTTACAGGTTCCTGCCCTTCTTCTTCGTGCTCGGCGGAGCCATGGAGTGGTTCATGATCAACGTCCGCTTCGGCAAAGAGACCTTCTGTGAGTGCGGGCTCATCAGCCCCACGCCCGGGGATCCCACACCAACAGCGCGGGTCAGCGCGGCCCGGCCCGGCCCGGCCCGGCCCTTGGGAGCTCACCCGCACGGCTCCGGCCCGGCCCGGCCCTTGGGAGCTCACCCGCACGGCTCCGGCCCGGCCCGGCCCTTGGGAGCTCACCCGCACGGCTCCGGCCGGCGCACACAGACACTGCTCCCGTTCGGGCAGCGTGGGGCACGGCAGGCTCTGCCTCCCCAACAGAAACACTGGGCAGAAACAAACAAAAAACCTGCGTTTAGAGTACTGAATAAAATTTTAGCTGGAAGAGGGTACATTTAGATTGGATGTTAGGAAAAAGTTCTTCCTTTGAGGATGGTGAGGCCCTGGCAGAGGTTGCCCAGAGAAGCTGTGGATGCCCCATCCCTGGAAGTGTTCAAGGCCAGGCTGGATGGGGCTTGGAGAAAACTTGTCTAGCAGAAGGTGTCCCTCCCCATACCAGGAGGATGGAACTGGGTGATCTTTAAGGTCCCTTTCAACCCAGACCATTCTGTGATTCTGTGATGATTTTTTACACTGGAAAATATTCATGGGGTTTGCCAGCATTTAAGCATAGGTATGGGGTCATTTGAAATGTGACTTTTACAACTAAAAAAATAAATATGAAAATGGCTCATGAAAACTTGGCTAATGGCATTTAGTTTTTTTAAGTTAAAGCATTTATTTCTAATGTGACATTCTTCCCTTTAATAAACCCTGCTTGAAATTTTTGTTTATTTCACTAAAAGGATCAGCTCAACTGTATGTTGTATCAGGGAGTGGGGAGGCCATGAAGGTGGGACTATTCCTGGGTTTTGTTTATATAAGAAAGGTTAAAATACTTAGGCCAGGCTGGAAGCCTTCGGGCATTGACTTCATGCCTATAATTTCATTTCCCTTCCACTTCAGCTAGTTGGGGCATTTGTAATTTTAATTATCCGTGTGGGAAAGTAGACAAGAAATTATTGTATTGCATTGGAAACTTAGTTTTCCTAGGGGGAAAAAACCAAACATTTCATTGAGACTAATGGGAAGAACTTTAGCCTGTATGGGAGGGAGAACATGAGCTATTTTAAGTGATAATAAGGAGTGCTGTTGGCTTGAATTTCCAGTTTCCTGTCAGTCATGATCTGCAAGAGAAGTTTGGATTGAAAAATTTAAAAAGAGATGACAGGATTCTTATATTGAACACCATCGTGCACTTGGAAAACTCTAATAATATAAAACATCTCTTTCTGCAGATGATGTTTACCGTAGGAAACAATCTGAGAGACAGTATGAGGCAAGGATGGAGAAAGGAGAAGTTTAGCTGAAACGCTTCAAGGGGGAGCTCCTGAGTGCTTCAACTGTTGAAATGCCAAAGCAGCAGCACTGCCACGTTTATAGTGGGGGAAGATATTGGCTCGGCAAGATGAACTGTTATCCACACGTTCCTGTAATACAGTCAGATGGTTTGGGCAGTTTTGTTCTCCCATATCTGTAATATTTTGTATTTAAATAAAATGAAAATTTCATTGTGTTTGGGCCTCTGCTACTAATTTAACATTTGCTTAGTACTTCTAAATAAACTAAACTGAGTAAATAGTCTGGCTACTCTTTTTGTTTGCTTGGTGAAACACCCCCCTTGTGACAAGACCAGTGGGAAAGAAACATTACACAGTTTATCCATCTCAGCATAATGGAAACAGTAATTTTGAGTTAGGTTCCTTTGTACTGACAGGAATTGCTCTGGCAGATGATTTGTTTTCTTTGCAGTGTGGCATAATTTTAACTGGATAAAGAGAGCACAGATTTACTGCTCAGTGTTTGCTTAGCCCACAGTGCTTGGTAAGTCACCCATGTGTTTGGGTTGTGCTGCCCACCTCTGAGAGGCACCAGAGCAATGTGCATTGTCAGTCCTGGCAAACCTGAGTCCCCAAGGCAGGAAAACAGGGCTGGCTGCTGTTTCCCAGCAGTGTGGCTGGTGCAAAGTAATCCTCGAGGATGATCCGACATTGGTACAATTTATCTCTGAGGGTATCCGTGCCAGCCTAGGGTGCAACAAAGAAACCAATTCTTAAGCTTAAAAGAAACACCGAGGGAGTTCATGCACTTACAGGTGTTCCTGAGCTACCTCTTGACAGCCTTTTCAACTCTTCATCAACTGCAGAGACAGGGACAGCTGTGGAGTGGTCAAGGTGCAGCTTCTCTACTTGCAAACCAAAGGAGAACCTTTCTGTTGTGTCTTACAAGGACTTGATCTGGAAGATTAGTGCTACTTCTTGTGTTTTCAAGAGATAAAAACTGACTGGATTAAAAATGTGACTGTGCCACTGCATATTTGACTGAGCAGCAAGTGAATCACTAGAGGAAAGCCTTTATTTCAGAGTAAGACCCTTTGGTTCCAAGGTAGAGCCCAAGTTCAAAAACTCATGCACAAGCTGCTTTTTGCAGTCACAGATCATCACACTGACGTCAATCCTGACTGTAGCAGTCCATTTAAGAATGAAGCAGTAAGAGATTTTGAAAATTGCTGAGCTTTAGCTCCATCTGTTTTTATTTCTTGAGCATTTTGAAACTCTTGTGCTCTGTTTTCATAGAACAAATAAGTTTTTCAATATATGTTGGGTTTTTTTTTTCCCAAGGAAGAGCCCTGTGCCCTAGTTATTTCTCAGGACTTGGGAACTTGGCGTGAAAACTTCCTGTGTCTTCCCTTAAGTGTTCCTGCAATAGCAGAGTGTTGCACAGACAGCAGCAAGCCAAGCTCAGTTTTCACTTCAGGCCTCTTGCTTGTTTTGCAGTAACTGTTTCCCATTAGCAGCTGAGAGTGCCAAGCAGAGTCTGGAAGATCTCTGGGGTGTCTCCAGGCAGGTAAACAGAAAGGGAGAAAGGCTGCAGTCACTCACAAGAAGTCTGGTGTCAGGGAGTTCCATGTCACGGATCTTGGTGACCACTGCAGGAATAAAATCCTCCAAGTTGGCATCGTACCATTTCAGGCAACACAGATCTGTTATGACAGGATATGAAGCTTGACTTTTAGAAATCTGAGCTGCAGTCTTCAATCCTCAATGTGTTTGCTAGTAGTGACCCTTTTGCATTCTCAGATTTTACCAGTCTCTTATTAATGCCAGAAATTAAAAAAGCTGCAATGCCACGTTCCACAATTTCAGCCCATTCCAGAGCTGAGCACACTTGGGCATTTAGTATCAGTTTTAATCTACACCCCATCTTCAACAACCAAAGTCTTCGTTTGGTTTTGCAGTTTTATTCCTGCTGACTCCTAGTTCTGTGCTCTTTGCCTTCCCCAGTAATCTGATTCTCATATCCCTGTCTCTGTCCCATCCTCCAGCTTTCTCCCTCCCATCTGCTGTGGCAAAGGGCAGCAGGGAGGAAGCAAGAGCTCTCATTTGGCTTGGCACTCAGGGAACACCGTGTGGCTGTTCCAGGCTGCTGGAGTGAGCCACAGGCACAGCTTTCACTTCTAGCCCAGCCAGCTCCAGGGCTGAGAACATCCCTTCCTTTTGCAGGGAATTCTGCAGGGAATTTAGCTGGTGTCTGCCTGGAGAGTGGCTCTGCACCACCCAACAGCATTTTCATGTGTTTTGCAATGGCCACAGCAACAGCTTCTGAGTGAGACTCAGCAAATCATTCCTGCTGCAAGCTTTCCAACCTGTGGAAGTCAGGGCAGGATAGATACCAAACATGGAAAATTTCAACTCAGTAAGGCAGCAGTAGTAAACAGTCACCTGCAAACAGTAATACCTATGTACTAGCAGCGCTGCTCACCACTTCAGCATTAGAGAGGGGACAACTCCACCAGCAATCCAGAATGATTCTGTGGAAAAAGTGGATCTGTTGATCATTTCCCTGCAGCTGTGCACACAAGGATGCAGCTGTCTGCTGAAAAATCTGTGGTGAGCCAAGGAAGAACTGAAAGAAGTTATGCTCAAGCAAGGGTGTTTGTGCCCAGCCTGCACTCCTCCTTGGCACAGGGCTGCAGCAGAGCTTTTCAAGTGCAGCAGGAGGAAGCAACAGCTATCTGATGTATTGGCGAAGTTCTCCTTGGAACAAAACTTTTCCTGTCGTTAGTGGAGATGTGCTTTCACTTCAGACTTAATACACAGATCCAAACTGTACCTGCACTCTGGTCATGGCCATCCCCAGCTCCTTCAGAGAAAGGGCAAAAAGTCTTCCAGGCATTCGTGGGATGAATGCTCCTGAGGAACTTCCTAAAATCCATACTGGATGCTGGTGCTTCACACCAAGGATGAGGGTTAAATTAGACTTGCTGGAAAATGCTGTTGCAAAATGAACATAAGGTTTTATTTTATTAATCAAAAGTTCACATGGATCATTGAATCAGATCCCAATCCTTACACAATGTTCAGCACACAGCCATTCTGAAACTTCAATTCAGTGCACTTGCAGCCAAGAGGGAGCTACATACATTCATAGTTGATCTTTAGCATCTCAGATTGAGCAAATAAGATGTGGAGGATGATTAGAATTAGTTTCCTCTGGGCAACTGCATCAGAAGAGAAGTAGTCCTGCGAAGCTGGCAGCCTGTATCAGAGGCTTTATCCCCTGGGTTGAAAACATGGATGTGTGTTAATTTAAAAAAATGCTCCATTCTGATTGTTTAAATAGCTCTCTAAATTTTATGCCAAAGGCACCTTGAGAGGTTCCTATCACTTATTTTTCTTGCAGTTTGTGCAGAAAATGTCTATTTTTGGTAAAAGATGCTTTTTTCATATTACTCATCTAATTTCCTCTATTAAACAGCTACATGGAAGACAGTCCTGAACCACATTAGCTTCCATATGAAATTAAGGCTTGCTGTTTATTTTCAAAGCAGTTAATATGGGGGCATTTGGGACTTACTGGATCTTATCACCTCCACTCAGCTGGTTCACAATGCATCACATTTTTCAAGGTTCACCGTTCATGCTCATTATGGCTGTTTTCAGCATCACTGTTCTTATCACCTACAGGCATGTCTCACAATACACAGCACAACAGAAAAAGGATATTTTATCCACACACAAGCACACATGCACCAAGGACTTGAGAACATCTGGATCAGCAAACGCCAGAATTACCTGAAATAAAATCCTAACAATAAGTCTTAATGGAACACTCAAACCTGGTTAATCCAAAACACTTTTCAAACTATTTTTATTCAAATTAAAAAGACTCAGGTAAACAAAGTGATGGTACATACATGTTATAAACCTGGTTAGCAGCTCAGCCTTCAGGAGTACAAGATCTAATGAAAAGCCAAGCATGGATAAACCAGGTACAAAAACATATGCTGAAAAAAAGTCACCAACATCAACATTTTGAATTTTTACACAAACAGTAAATTTTCTCATGGAAGGGAAGGACTGAGGAAGAGAACAAATAATTATTAGTTGTCTCCAACTGGTTTATGAAAATACCTGTCCTAGTTTTATCTATTTTCCACTCTCACAGAAGCCAACCATTGCCCACACATCCTTTTATTTTAATATGAAAGTTTTGTTTACGCCAGTACAATGAACGGCAGTGAAAAACAGATGAGGGGTTCCAACACCCACAAAGAGAGAAAAAGAGACAGACAGACATGTCTTTTTTTTTTTTTAACCAGAGTGAGAAAAGTTTCTTTTGCTGGTTTTGAATTCTAGACTGTAGCCATTATATCCTAAATTTCACTGCAATCGACTGAAACGCCTCCAGTATAGAGAGAAACGATTTTGAAATAAATAAGGCTTAAAATAATTGATCAGGGCCAGCCCAGTGGCTTACTGGTAGTGCTCTGCACTGCCTTGAGGGAGGAGCCAGGTTTTGTTTGCACTTCCAATCTCTAGCTCCTGGGCCAGAAAGAGCAGTGAAAGGAGGGATTCAGCTGCTCAGCAGGAGAGAGCCAGTGCTGCATGTCTGCTCATCACTGACCTTCAGATAAATTAAACATCTGAGTTATACAGGCTCCAAAGGGAGTCCCATCCAGTCCTCAAAAGAAAATAAATAAAACAATAATTTAATTAAAATTCATCCCAGGTTCTTTGGTGTAATTTTTGTTAATGCTGAGAAGTAGGAGAATCTGGTGGTCTATTAGTACAATTCATGATAGTTCCAAATGCTCAAAAACTAGGATTTTGCTGCCTGATTCACTTCAACATCCCATCTTTGTGGCTAAAAACTGCAAAATCTATGGTAACTTAAACACATTTTATAGGGGTGGTCTAAGACTATTAAATTTCTACTTTATTCAATAAAATTGGTCATTTACAAAGGCCAGTAAAGAATTTCTGTACCATGGGTGTGCTACTTGTAGAGTTCAAAACTGCCATTTCCCTCTATGTTGTTTTGCTCCATTTCCTTCACATCCATTGCACATCTGACCTAAACTGTCTTTAAGTGCCTATTTGTAACTACCTGGAGTATTTTGTGCAATGACTGGAGGATTGCAATAGGAGAGGGAGAGAAACTGGCCAGAAAAATTAAATCACAGTTTATACCTGCAAGTGTCACTTCCCTCATGAGTATTAATCACATCAGCAAAACAAACCCCAAGATACCCAGTATTTGAAGGAAAATATTTAATTTAACCTTCTGCCAAATATACTGAAATGAAAATGTTCTATACTAACGGACTTTAAAACTCATTTCCACATGATGAACATCTCTAGCATAAATGAAGTGTATCAGTAAATCAGTTAATTTGGGCTGAGTTGCAGTGCCCACATTCCTGCTGACTTTTTTCAAATTCATAGAGCTTTCCCAGTTACTTAAAGCAATCCAAAAGTATTAATTCTTTTTCCAAAATTAAGTAAATGAAAGTATTTACCTTTAAACAAGTAACTTTGTAGTCTAAAAGGTTGGTTAGTTATGAGGACAGGTAAGTCTTTAGCAGAAGGCAGCCACAACCTTGAAATTTGGCAAGAAGAGTCAATACCTACTTTACTTAGATTAAAAAAAAAGAAAGAAAAAAAACCCCAAACCCTTTGAAGGCTGCAATGCAAGTATTCTATTTCTCCAATGTACTGGGTATGCTGACCTCACACATACCATACCATACAGCAGTATTTTACTTTCAAGTTAATTTAAGCATCAAATTTCACTCAAATTTGCATTGCAAAACTTTCACTAAAGTTAATGAATACACTTAAAGAAAGCATACAAAAATGTCTTACAATGCCCAATCATAAACAGAATATGTGTGAATTTAAAAAAAACATCACGTTACTTCACTAACAAAACAAGTCCACCTTTCTCCCCTAACTTACCTTCCCAGACCTGGGCTGGTTCCGAGTTCTGCGAGCCTCTCCCAGCACAGACAGAATCTCTTAAGGAAGGAGCTTCCCTGTCCCACTGCTGGGTGGTGGGGACATTGCAGAACCCCCAGCACAGGTCATGGCAGATGAAACACTTCCCCTCTAAGGGCCTGCCAGCACAGGGATTGTGTTACTGATTTAGGATCACAATGGCCTTGGCTACACAGTTAAATAACTGGACAGGACTGAACAACATGAGCAGTCAAGACACCCTTGTCCCATCCACACCAGCACTTCCAGGGCTGCTGTGGCCCACTGAGCCGCCTCAGTGTTGACTTGGAATGCCAATTTTCCTCAGTGCCAAAGCACATCTTACCTCTAGCTTCTTTTAAGAGATCCTCCCTGTTCACATCCGAGGCAGAGTTCTGCCCGAAGTGGCCAGCACACACAAGCACAGGTACACACATTCTTATAGGATGTAAACTATGACTAATTCACATTCCACTGTATCAATCTGTAAATACTTTGTTTTCCTTTTTTTTTTTTTAATATAAAAACAATGGCATCAGATTCTCAGCAATAAAGTATAAGAAAGATGAATCCTTGACTACACTTAACCAATTATGAAATCGCCTTTCAAACAAAGGAAACATATGCAAAAAATCTGTGTATTTGATAAAGTCAACTTAATATAACAAAAAGTGAAATATGCTTATTAAAAGTGTCCTTATATAAAAATGGTCTCGCAATGTACAGTAAAATGCAATACAAATTATTGTTGGTTATCTCTTCCCACCCAGTAACTAAACCAGCTCCAGTCCCACGGCACTTCTGAGGCAGCAGGCTGCTGTGCCTACACGTTCTCCAGGTTGTAGGCCTGGCGGATGTTGAGCGTGTCCCGCAGCATCAGGTCCCGCAGGCGCCACAGCGCGTCGGCCATGGTGGTGTGAGCCCCTTTGCTCTTCAACCAGTGCGAGGGGAGGCGACTCTCCTGCTCCTTGGACAAGTGCACGTCTCGTCTTCGTGCTGCAAAAGCCCAGAAACGGTCCAATTATTTACTGGCTTTTTCTAGGAAAAGGCAAATATAACTTTACAGTATGCGGTACTCTTATTTCTGCTCTTAGTATTTAAGCCCATACCATTCATTCTTAGATTTGTACAACATTGGCAGAATTAGCCAGTGGATAACATATATATTCTCAGTCTGTTGATTTAAGAATTAATTGCATGTGTATATTTTAATAAGCAAACAGCAGATTTATTTCACGTTTTTCACCAAAAATGTTTACAAGGAACTCAAAGCCTTACCTGCAAGAGTCTGGTCCCACTTGCTGATACTGTTTGACTCAGCACTGAGGCCCTCAATGTATTTCAGGTAGGCTTCAGAATGAAGGAGCCTCTGTGTCTTTGGTGGAGGGGAGACGAACATGGGGGTGCTGGGCTGCTGCATGACGGGCTGGCTGGCGGGGCTCTGCCCGGGGTACGGAGGGGGAGCCTGCTGGCCCGGCGGGCCCAGGATTCCTATCTGCAACGGCAAAGCCACCGAGAGGTCACACCGGGGAACTGCAGGAACACCCGAGCTTCAGCTCATCCTCATACTGTGCAGCTCTCAAATGAGGTTATGTGCAAAGGCCTGACAAGATCTCCCTGGAGATGCTCACTTTGGCCAAGAGATGTACAGAGAGAGGAAGTGCAAACCAACCACATTCAGACTCAACAGTATTTTTCATATTTCTGTAAACATACTCTGGTTATCACCATCATATCTCTTCTCTCCTACTAACCTTAATTACACCTTTTATCTCCTCTTTATGTAATTTCTTCTCCAATTTGATCCAAAATACTGTGCTCTGTGAAGTGCAGAATTTAAAACATCTAATCCAAATTAACACGGATCCTTGGATAACCTGGATATTTCCACAAAATCACTCTCAGGCAAAAATCCCAGGCAGGAAAATTCCCAGTCACATGGAAGAATTCCTACCTCTGTGATTAACCAGCAGTACTGAGAACTCTTAGCACAGACATCCCATGGTCTGGAATTACTCAATGTCATGACATCAACACTTTACCACTTAACTTGTGGTTCTCATAGAATCACAGCACCATTTGGGATGGAAGAGGCCTTAAAGCTCATTTCATTCCACCCCCCTGCCATGGGCAGGGACACCTTCTGCTGCTCCAAGCCCTGTCCAACCTGGCCTTGAACACTTCCAGGGATGGAGCGGCCACACTTTCTCTGGGCAACCTGTGCCAGTGCCTCTAAACAAATAATTTCTTCCCAGCATCTGATCTAAACCTCTCCTCTTTTAGTTTAAAACCATTCCCCCTCATCCTATCACCATCTGCCTGGGCATAGCAACTCTCCCTCCCTTTCTTGACATCCTCAAGCTAAAATCACATTTCTCTTTACAATGCAAAATTTTAGTCAATAAAGTTGGAAATGTTCTAAACAGCTGATGTGTGTTAATCACTGACAAGGAACATCTGATCATCACAGTTACCCAAACTCACAAATTCTGAACTGCCAATGAACACCTGCTTCATCAGTTTGGGAAATACAAATACTTTTTACCCACTCATCAACAGCTGATAAAATGGGCAGCGTCATCTCTGTACCACCAAAGCATGCAAAACCTAAATTATCAGCAGTTTCACTGCTGTGTGTGTGTGAAACTGTGTGTGTGTGCTGAAATGACTCAGTTTAGCAGACAACTAAGACAAAACACTGCCTAGTTTATACTGACGTTACCTCACTGGATAAATCTCACGAGTGTAACAACAATTCAACCATCAAATACAGACATCTCCAAGTGTGAGGTAACAACAATTCAACCATCAAATACAGACATCTCCAAGTGTGAGGTATTAACTGTTTCTGAACACATCAGTGTACACTTAATTTCTATTCTCCCTCAGAAAGTCTATGTGCATCTCTTAATGTCTGAGCTGGGACATTGCTCAAATGCTGATTCAAAACCTTAGAGCCTCATAAATGCAAAAATTACTTACCTGCTGTCCAAAAGGACTTGCTCCTGGTGCTGGAGTGCCTACCATGGGGGACACATTTTGGCCTATAACACCTATATTCCAAAATATAAAATAATTAGTCTTATTTCAGAGCAGTGACAAATACCTCTTTGGTCTTCTATAACTAAGAATTTATGCTTTGATATCACAGTTATTTTTAGCAGATGTACAACAAATATCCCCCTTGCCCCCAGTAAAAAACTTCAGAATCTTCTGAATGAAAAAAAAAAAGCCAACATGACAACTACCAAACACTGATATGTGGCCTATTGAATTATTTTAATTAGAGAAATACAAAGTGAATAGTTTTTGCTTTTCAGGTTTTTTCATGTTACTTAGTGATTGCCTGACTACATATTTTCATTTATAATATACACCTTTGGCTTGACAGGATCTTCCTGTAGTCCTTTAAGAAAGGAAATGCTGATCTGCTTTAGCAACACTTAACATTTCCTTGTGTTCAGTTTTGTAAAATATGTCCACAGCAGGATGAAATTCAAGCCTCTGCACAAATTCTGTTAGATCTCACTAATATAAAGTGCAACTTGCAGGTTAAGTTTCAATAGTCTGATCTACAGAACAATGAATATTTGAAATCAATGTCAAAAAAATAAAAGCTGTTTTTCTCAAGCACATTGGGACTTTTCCCTACTGCACAGAGTGCAGCACAAGTGTGTCTGTCTTACACACAAAAATGTACACACCTAAATGAGAGTCATTGCAGTTCCTCATATTTTACATACAGATGCTTTGGTCTGAAAAAATTGAAAGTCCTGTGTGCTGCTGCTTTCTGTTTGTGCCACTTCTCATGTTCATTCACTGGAAAAGCTGCAGACTAACTGTGCTCTGAGGGTTTAATTTACTTTAATTAAATGCATGATTTCTGTGTCAGAGATCAAAGGACCTGCCACTGGCTTTCACACACTAAAGCGTATTTCAAATGCACTTCCCATTAGTTCACAGCTCCCATTTTAAATGCATCTGTACCAACAGCACATCAGAAGTTGGGAAAAACATTAATAACAAAAGTTGTGGAATTATTTTTAGTCCAAAGGGAAGGGGTCTGGAGGAGGGCACCCTCCCCTTCCCAGCATCAGAGCACAGCTTCAGCCTTAGCCTGCTGTGCCCAGCTCAGCACCACTTCCCAGGCATTGTTTCTTTGCTAATCCACATCCTGTCAGCTTTAAACACTAGGCATCCAGCCCACAGCAGTGGGAAAAGCCCTTCAAAGGGATGCACTGTCCTGGATTCACCTCCTACACGTTTGGCTGATGTGTGCCAAGTGTCACTGCACAGCTGTTGTCCTGCTCCCTCCAGGGGACATCACAGGGAACTGTGCACTCCAGCCAAGCTGCACGTGTAATACTGATGGATTTAACAAATACCAGGCAAGCAAACAAAAACTCCCCAACTCAAATAATTTGCATATAGATAAAATTCTTAACAGAGCTTCTGAGAAACACAGTTGCAAAGGGGCAGGGGGAGGCAAATGAGGCCATTTTGTCCACAGCTTGTTTAACTGCTGAACACAGGGATGCACATCTTTTGCACAGGCACATGAGTTAGAGGTAAAAAATGAATCAGCAGAGAACAGGATCAGAGGGCACATGAATGTTTTCCCCTTAATGGGGACACAATGGCATTAACATTGGCAAAACATTTCTTTCATTCAGCCTCACTTTTCATCAATAGTGTGGCAAAAATACAACAAATGTAGTAGAAATGCTCTTGAAAATCAATCCTAAATTTGGCCACACAGAATACTGAATTCACCTTGTCCCTACATGTTTCCAGTCACTGTTCTATCAGCAAGTTTTAATCTGAACACTGTTTTACAATAACACAACAGTGCCCCAGTGGCCAAGGAGTCTTACATGACCAGACTCATTTTAGTGCAGTCTGACATTAACACACTGAAAAAGACTTTGGTAAGGAATGAGAACAATTAAATTTCATTTATAAGCCCACTTCAAATTAAAAAAAAGATGAGTGTAGAGATGCTGCTCAAATGACATAAGGATATGAACAAGCTGATTTCAGCTTTTCACACTTCTGATAAACTCAAGTGTAATCATCAAGGGTTTTTTTGGCTGGAACAAAACTCCTGCTGGAGCAGCACCACATTTCTCCAGTACCCTTTCCCTGAGGGTTTATTGGATGTCCTGTTCTGTCAGCATTTTGCACACCCCTCATATTCAGCAGTGCTGCAGCTCAGCCATCCCGCCGTGCTCACAAACCAAAGCCACGTCCAGAACAGACCAGAACAAGCTGCAGAGAACTCCTGTAACAACGGGTTAAACCAAGTACATGACAATGAAATAAAGAGGGAATGAGGATGAGGTTCTTACCGGGTGGTGGGATGCCCGGGATGCCTGGCATACCTGGCGGGAGTTGGTGGGGTGGGGGCACCCCTGGGTGAAGTGGCTGCATGCTGCCCATGCTAACAATGCCATCAACTGGGCCCTGCAAAGGTGGCAGCACCGGTGGATAGCCACTTATCATGCCTTGAAGGACACAACAAATTTCAAACATGCATCAATAACATGCAAAATGGTCTAAACAGTATGCACAGACATGCACTATCCACACACACACACACACAAAAAGCACCTTTAGTACAGCAAGACAATACTACTATTAGTATCTTGCAAAAAAAACCCAAAAAAACAAAAAAACAAAAAACAAAGACTAAAAATAAAATAAGCTGCAAATATGAAACACCATACTTTTGATGAATTAGTATTTAGTGTATTTGTATGTTTCTCATGGGGCAATAAATGTTGAATACTCAGACATGTTAACACAAGGAATAAATTCAGCCACAATGAAATGTTACTAATGCAAGCAGTTTTAATACAGCTTAAAGCTCTGCCATCTGCATACAGATTACAAACACAACACTAACTTGCCAGCTCCACGGACAGCCCTGCTCTGTGGGCTAGCTCAGAGGCCACAAAAATAAAACCCCAGACATTTTCCTGCAGTACACATGCAAAACTGATGCACAAAAGCCCTACAACATTCACATACTTGAAACTAATGGCAGTGATGGGTGATTTTTATTAAACCATCTCCAGTATGAACTAAGGCAATAACACAAATTTTACACTCGGGTCTGCTAGACTGCAGTACTTTACATTCATGGCATTTGACTTCAGTGAAAGGACTTAAAAAGAGCACCTGCAGTCCCTCACAGAATTTCACTGTCCATGTCTTAAAGGTGTTTTTATAGGAAAATCAGTGACACTGAGAACACTGTATTGTGCTGCTGCTCAAAAATTTAGCTTTCTGTTTGTAAAGGAAGAGTTTATTCTGGCTTCGGCTCAGATTTGCTGCTATCCATGGTTTGAATCTACACAATATAACTGCACTATGCTTGTTAGGCCCTGGGATGTTTAATTTAAATGGATGCAATGCCAGGTAAGCAAGGAAAGGGGTTAGAAAGACAATGAAAAGATGACAGAGGACAGAAGCAGGTCTAGAGAGATGAGGTAAGATAGAAATGCAAATTCCCTGAGGCTTCTATAGTCTGTTCCAAGAAACCACCGAGTCTTTGCCACATGCCCTATAATCCATAACAGGAACTTTCAAAGCAGGGATTACTGGAATGAGACTGGCCAAGAACTCTCATCACTTCTGACTGAGAACAAAGCTGTTGCAAGCTCGGGATCTAAAGTGGAGAAGCAGCTCCAAAATACAAGCTAAATCTGTCACTTCCTCAGAAGTTACAAAGGTGATAAACCTCCAAATCCCAAAAGCTTTACATGGAGAAAACACCAAGAAAATAAAGAACTAATCTCTCTGGAGCCTTCATTTGCCACTGGACACCTACGACACATTAAATATGCCTTAGGTACCTATTCCAAATATCTGAAACCTTATCTGTACCTCTTTATTACAGTGAAATCCGTATTTCCAATGGAAAAATTAGAAGAAAAACAACAAAAGCCTTCTTGGCATAAAGGGCTTTCTCACTGTAGCTACTGCTTGATACTGCCAATGTATCCCGAGCTGCTGACACATCTTCCGCGCAGTTACATGCACTTCTGAAGCTTTAAAACAAATGAATAAAAAACCCTCCAAGGAGTCAAATCCATATTTATCAACCATGAAATCTTATTTCTACATTTCCAGTTAAAATACTCAACAACTGGCTGGGCTAATAAAGGTGCCATCAAATCTCCATGAGAAATCAGTCCTCCTTGCTCATTCTGTACAAGAGCAGCCACTTTCTTATCCCATGTATGAATTGCAAATTTTTATTTCACACTAGTTAACAAGGGCAAACTATTTCCAGCTCCCACAACTGTGATCCAGGATGCCTTTGAAATTACTTGTTCTCCTCTTTTTTACTATAACAATATAAGATTAAGTAAACTTTTGCAATACCTAAATGGAGAAGACACTAAAGTGCTGCACACTAAGAGAAACATCTCAGAAAGCTTCCAGATTTCCTGGATCCGTGGGCCATAAAGAAGTTCTGTGATGGAGAAGCTCTCTGAACTAGAGATAAGCAATCCAAGGATGGAGGAGGATGTGAAAGAGGCTCAAACAGAAGAAGATACTTCCAAGTAAGACTTGTGGAAACCAAAAGATGAAAGATTGTGTTTTTCAAATGGGGCACAAAACCAGAAAGAATTTAAAACTATCTGCTCGATCATCTACTTTAAGGAAGTATTTCCCCATGCCAAAGTGAAGAGCCTTGAGTGTTGAACTACTTGAATAAGACAATGGTCTGAAATAAAGTTTTGCTGTCACAGAAAATAAGGTAGTATGTGTAGTTTGCAGAATGCACATTTTTGGCAAGTTTTAAGGAAGTGTTAATAGCAAGTATTACTGCCCATCAACACCTGCCTCCAAAAATTGCAAGAAGTGACTCAGTGCCAAAAAACCCAAGAACCAAACCAAGAAAACACAACCACAAGAGGATGATACTTCTACATATTCTAGATTGAAGTGAATTACTCACAAAAGAGATCAGCCCTGGGGAACTAATTTTTTCCCCTCCTTTTTCTTAATATATGCACAGATAGGTGTACATACACACACACACAAACATACACCAACTGCAAACAGTTCAGAAGGAAATTACCACAAGCAGAGTGAAAAAAAGCCAAAAGAAAAATGCAACTCAGTGTAAACAAATGCTTTGTAACCTGGAGATCACGAACCAACTAAGGAATGTGCCTTCAGTTAAACATCCATGCAGCCTATTTACTGAAAAGGGATTTAAAGAACGTGATGAAAAATGCTTCAGGCTGTCAGCTCGAAATAAGGCCGCAGCCTGTGAGATGAGAAAGAAAAATGATAAAAGAACAAATGGAATAATTGAAATGTCTTAAGGGAAAGTTAAAAAGACCCCGAAACTCAAACCAAAAACCCTCCAAATACTCGTTTTTGTCTACTCAGCACCATTTTGACCTAGACTGAAGCCATTTCATTCTTATTTTAAATGGAAACTGGGGAAGGAAAACAACCTACCAGGTCACACCTAATTAATTTTCTCACCCACGTATGGCTGATTTCCATACAAGAATCTTCAGTGGACTACATTGTCTTCAGATCTGATCCTGAAAATACTTACTCCGAGCATACTCCCTATGAAATCAAGCCGGATTACAACTGGTAACGAGCTCAACACCCAGCAACAGGGACCTCGTGGAAGAGTTCTCCAAGCTCAGTTCTATTCTGAAAAATAACCTGATAAAACCAGCAATGTTGTCATTTTGTTTTTGTTTCTGCAATGGCTCTAGATCCTGGTCTGCTCTGCTTACCAATGCCCAAGAGGCAATTCTACAAAGCTTTTGCTTGGATTTAAAATCTGGGTTAGACTGTTGGCCTCTCAGCTCCCTGACAATAAAACCCCCAACAATCTCCCTCCTGCTCTACTGCTGCCACAGATGCTGCATGCACTAGAAGACTATTTAGCTGCTGCCCTCCTGCCCCAGCAGGGCTAAACGTGAACTCTGCAAGGCAGAGTGAATAAACACGACTGCACACCAACAGAACAGGACCACTGCACAAGGAGGACCCTGCTTCCCTGCATTCTCCACAGGCTACTCTCCACTGGAGCAAGTAACACTGGACACCAGGCCACTGCTGCACTAGGTATGTTCATCATGAAGAAAGACTGAAGAGTTTGAGCTTTTGCTTCCAACGTGACCCAAGAGAGTGTTCAGAGTTATGAAGGGGGTTGATAAAGTGGATGAGGAAAAAATGGTCATAGCTCCTACGTTTTACCTGCAACGGGTGTCAACTGCTGATTGAGCATTCCCATTGGTGTTGGTGGCGGCACCACCCCCATAAGAGCCCCGACAGGAGTGCCTGCCCGGGGGGAGGAATTCTGCTGCTGTGCTGCTCGCTCTCTCTCCTGCTGCTCAGCAACTTTAGCTGCCCGCTCTGTAAAAGTATTTTAGATTTTCAGTTCTGTTTTGTAACCCAGAGTTTCAAAATATTATCTGTTCATTAAAAAGGACTAGTCAGACACTGGCATAGTTTAGTCAAATATAAAGTAGAACAGATGAATCTTTTTTATACAGCATATGATTTGATTTCATGTGGCTGCAGCTAAGACTTTTAGAGAACCTTTCATGAAAAATATTCCACAAAGTTTTATCTCTTTCTAAAAAAAATAATTAAAATAAATAATAAAATAAAGGTTTTTAAAAAGTTAAAAAACAAATTTGATGATAATAACACCAGTGTTACCAACATGAAGCAGCAGTCCAGCACTAGGCTCGGTCCGCACTAGGACATGGCAAAACATTCCCTGTTTTGACACCACTGGCTCAGCCAAACCAGCTGCAGCCAAGGCCAGCAGCTCTTGGGCAGATCATCCACCAGCTACTGTGGGAATTGAAGCCCCACATCTGCCAGGTGTGCCCTAAAGAACAATGCAAAGAGCAGACAGCAGTGCCAGCTGGTGGCAGTTATTTGTGGGATCCCTGTATATTCTACTACTGATGCAGCTGAAAAGTGGTGGCAAAATCGGGGAGCATTTGTAAAGTTTCCCTAGTGTAGATTGGTCCTTAGCTTTTGGAACATAACAAGCAGCAGTTGGATAAACCAAAAATATTTTTCTCTGCCTCTGTCATTTCCCCGTTTGGTCCCCTATGAGTTATTTTTTTCTGAAGATGTCTAACTCACATTGTGCTGCTCACTGGAGGTCATGTGTGTCCTTTGTACGATGACTCTGGTCATTATCTCAATCAAGTCTCTCACTGTGACTGCAAGAACAAAAGATCTACTGCAGGGTAATCTGACCAGAGGACAATTTTATATTAAGGGAAGGGCAAAGGGTCATGGGAAGAAGAAAGAAAAAAAACAAAACCCAAGCAAACAAAAAAGGAGATATACTGAATGCCCACTCCAGGTGCTTTGGGGGCATGCAAGTTCCTGCTTTGTTTACTCTGAACATTGTGTCTGACTGGCACAATGAGGAAAAGGAAGAATAAATGGACACAGGATACATCTCCAGCAATTTTTAACAACAGTGAATGCACGGCTATGAGTTCTCTTGCAGTTGGTGAAAGATGGAAACTGCTGCTAAACCAGCAATCAAGGTCCTCTGTCAAATGAAGGCTAAGAAGAAGTTCATCAAGGAGACTAAGTTATGCATTCTGCCAGTGTTTCTCATTTCCTCTAGTACATGACTTTGAATATCTACCACGCTTCTGACTCCTCTAAAACCTGTTTGTGCAGCTTCTAGCACTACTTCCATACACTCAAAGACCAGTTCCATTTCCAAAGGCATTTCCTTCCTTCTTCCCACTTCTGTCATTTCAGGGAGTGATGACGACGCAGAGAAACTCCTACATTTAATACAGGCAACTTAGATGCAGTTGAGCACAAAATATACAAGATATTTAAAGGTATATCCTGAAGAAGAAAAATGAGAAAATCCTCTCCAGAGCACAGCAAGCACTCGGGGAAAAGATGAAGCAGTTGTTCTGACTCTCATCTACTTCTGGCCAGCTAAAAAAAAAAAAAGGTCAGACAAAAGCAAAAGAGACACTCTGATGAATGAGAAATTACTGTTAGGTGTTCAGCTTTATCAGACTTCAGAGTGCTGAGGTTTGAAGAAGAACCTGATGTAGGAAAGTACTTAAGTTGTACCTAGCCCCTATCCATGCCCTGACTGCCAGGGAATTAACAGATGGAATAATGCTGCCAAAGAAAACTGGAGGAGGGATCTGAAAGTTCAGCCTGGAGCATTCACCCTAATACTCAATACTAAACCCAAATCACATAGGCCAGAACTTGAGATCATTCAAACATTTCCAACACATCCCAAGAGACAGGAAAGAGACCTTCTGCTTCAAACAGTTTTTCCTTAAAACAGGCCTTTCCCTCCGTCCCATGCATTCTTTTATTTTACTTTACTTAGCCAGGCAGGCACTTCCAACACAGCCTCTTCCTTACTCAATTATTGCTAGAAAACCAACTAATACCCTGCACATAAATCAAACGAAATTTTCACTGGTTCAAAATGCTTCTAAAATGTAAACTACTTTTCACCAGAAAATGGAAGGGCCCTGTTTCACTGAGGTGTCAAACCATGCCCATTCCCTGCTCCCTGGTGCACATCCACACCAGGAAACATGTGAATTTTGATTCCTCACAGTGGAAGGAGTTTCTCTCCTTTCACACATGGTAAGCAAACACAGTATGGAGACTTCGTTACCCCATCCCAACCCCTCAAAACCAAGTAAAAGTAAGTCTAGTTTGGGGCAGACACCAAGCCAGGGAAACTGCAGCTAAAATCCCAAAAGCTTTGGAAAATTGTAATTGAGAAGGAAGATTAAAATGGAAGCACACAGACAATCATTAACACAGTGGACAAACAGAGCCTTCCTGCAGAAGTGCAGGACTTTAAGCTGCTCTAAGCGAGGAAGCAGAACATGCCAGCCATCCTCCTGCTGAAGGATTAGACTGCAAGGAGGGATCTGCCAATAAAAAGATAAAACATGCACCTAGAAGGGTGTAAAAGGAAACTACAGAAAAAAGTAAGGCCACAGTAGTCTCACAAAGAAGGAGCATTACCATTTCCCTTTGCAGCATTTGCAAAGCGAACTTGCACATAGCAAAGGGTGCTGTATTACCCTCCAGAACTGCAAAGAAGTGCTACTGAAAATTCAGAAAGGACTCAGGTGGCTGAGAGTGGACAGTGAGAGCATGCAAGCTTCCAGCCTCAAGATCAAAGCTGCCTTTAAGTTAGGAGAGTGCAGAAAACCTATCAAATCTAATTTTCAAAGTTATAAATTAATTGGGCCATAACTTTTCAGGGCATTGCAATGTTCCTATCCAAAGGAGCATTTTCTTTCAATAAAATTGCATCAATACAATAGTTAATAGTGTGGACATACTATTAATTACAGAAATAACTATGGATGTTAAGCCAATGTATTTGGCCTGGGTAAGGGCTGGCTGTTAAAGATCAGCTGTATTTTACTTTAATCAAAGAAAAGCTAAAACACAATGACTGTTTATCAGAAGGGAGGGAAGGAATGAAAGGAGAGGAGGGAGGGAAGAAAAGGAGGGAGGGAAAGAAAGCAAAGGAGTGAAGGAATTGAGGAAAAGAAGGGAGGAGAGGGACGAAAGACAGGTCTAAAGTATCTCATGATTATGAAATAATCCTGGCTTACTTCAGGATATGAAATCTTCTGACAAAATCAGTTACAAGAGTTGATTAATACTGTGACTGAACAATAGGTCATATTCACAGTAAAATACAAAGTCTCTTAGAACTCTAAGCACTGTTAATAATGCACTTTTCCCCTGCAAGCCTTTCTTACCTGCTGCTACAGCTCTCAAGAGCTTGTCCAAAATTCCCCTCAATCTTTCCTTAAGGAAACATTCACAAAACATTTTTCCAACTGACTTCTAGCCAGGGGCTTCATGGCCCTTTACTTCTAATTTGTCCCCATTTTCTTGGTCTTTGTTAATTTGGTTATTTGTGGCAAAGACATTTAAATTATCAGTTGTGCTCTACATAACTGAAACATGCCCTTTGCTCCTCTTCAGTCAGCTCTCAATATGAACTTCTCTTTAAGGTTCATCCAGAACACAAACATAAAAATTTTCTTTTATTAAACCTGTCATCTGAACAACAGAAAGTGTTGAGAAAGAAAAAAAGGCAGAAAAGAGTTTAGCATCTCAGTTCTTATTTACCTTCATATTCTGCTTTCTTTGTTGCTTCCAAGTTTCTCCATTCAGTTCCTACAAGTCTGCTGAGCTCTCCAAAGGAGTAGTCTGGGTGCTGAGCTTTAATCACAGCTCTCATCTCGCTGCTAAACAAGATGTACCCACTCATGTTGATCTTCCGTTTTGATCCCTCCTTCTTGGCGCCGCCCTTAACAGACTTGGGAGTGGACTGTGAGAAAAAGCAGTTATGACCACAAGTGTACAAAAGAGAAGGCCAGGAGAGAGCAAAAGGAATTGTGTTATGTCACAGATTTCATCCATTGAGCTGTTTGAGATGTTGCCAACACAAGTTGAGTAAAATATTTTATTTGCCACTGCACATTTTTAGAAAATGCTTCCGTACTTCCTTCTCAGACTTTGCAATCCCTACTCTCCCTGCTTCTATCTTCTAAATGCTATGTTGCCTAAGAGACCTTCCTTTCTCTCCAGCGTTCACTTCTCATTACATAAGTAGCCATTTCTCCCCGAAAAACCAAAGCCCAGTTTTGTTGATCACTGTTTACCTGCACAACAGGTTCACATCATGTTCTTCCATGGATGAGTAACAAAAATTCCACTCTTTTGCTTTTCCTACTATGGACACTCCTGGCAAGAGCTCCTTGATGTTTTCAGCCACCAAAAAATTAATCTATTCTGACACATACTGAGATTCCACAGCTGGAACCCCTTTTTTGCAGGCCCTTCCACCTCTATTTGTCACAAGAGACCATAATTCATCCATACTCTGACCAACAAGATGCATAAATGGATCATCACATCAAAACCCTCAAAAGGCCTTTCTCATACCCCAAACATTACAAATTTGTCACATCTTGGAAAGTGTCATTGTTTCCAAATACCTGGTGGAGGCAAAAAGGGAAACAAAAATATATTCAAAGACCTGATACTTCTGGACAAGTGTCACAGAAAACCTACTAATTAGAAACAACATTAACATATAAAAATGTACCCTGGGTTTTCCTCAGCTGAGTGATGTATTTTAAAATATTTTAATGAAATTAACCATTATCACCTGGATATCATATTGGATACACCAAAACTGTTTTGTGCAACTTATTCCATATACTCATAAACAGAAGTATAAATCCTTTGTGTGTATATGACAAAATGTTAATCTTTCTTTCTTCCTTTCTTCATTTGGATTGGGAAAAGAATGTGGAATATAAAGGTTTAAGTGCTCCTGAAGGAAAATCCTTACCTGTGGTGGAGTATAAGGCATTATATCCAAATCACTGGCTAAGGGGGCCTGAAGCTGAGGCATAGAAGGTGTTTCAGTCATATCACCTTCCTCTTCTCCCATCTCTTCCATGTCCTCATCGCCTCCTTCCAACTCAGCAAATTTCGCTTCTAGCTGCTGAATCTTCTTTTCCAGTAGAGGAGATGGTTCCTTCTGAGGAACTATGGGTTTTCTGGAAGGTGGAGGAGGAAGACAAAAACTAGCTGAGAACACACTCATACTTTACTTATGGGTAAGAACTTATTTTTTAAGAGAAAATCAACTTTTCTTCATTTATGATTCAACAATATGAAAACAATGGTGACTTGAGACGTGCCTGTACTTCCTTTCAGAATCCTGAATAGAAATAATTTTGTGGCTATGGCCAGTGTTTCATTTCAGTCACTTGTTAGAAGGATTTTTTATGAGTTAGAAGAGGATTTCAGCACAAGTACTTAATTTCTGCAACAGAAGATAGTTAACACCACATCTTCCTTAGATTTCACATTTTATTTAATTTAGAACTTAATATCTTTATTTCATTAATATGAATGTGCACCAACTGAAAAGATTTTCATTACTCATAAAGAGGACTCAAGTATTTTCATAATATCCCAGACAATTTACTAGTCTGATAAAGTAATGACCTTTCCTAAAGTCAGGGGCAGAAAAAAAACCCCAAACATCTACTGGTATTAAGACCATGAAAAGACTGATGTTATCTGGACTTCCTCCCAAGAGTGTGGTTTACTGAAATTACACCTCTGACTTCTGTGGATATCTTGGGTCAGGCTGGGATGGGGTTAATTCCCTGCACAGCAGCAGAGTGGTGCCATGTTTTGGATCTGTGAGACAACAGTGTGGATAACACATCATGTTGTAATTAGTGCTGAACAGTGTTGGCACATCATCAAGGCCCCTCCTTTTCCCCACTCTGTGCTCCAGCAGGCTGGGGATGGGCAGTGATTTGGGAGGGGAGACAACCAGGACAGCTAAGCCAGGCTGTCCAAGGGGATATTCCATACTGTGTGACACCATGCTCAAACCAAAAACCATGCTCAGCAACGTAAGCTGGGGGCAAGGAGGAGGACAGGGGCACATTCAGGCATCTGTCTGTCCAAGTAACCATTACATGTGCCAAGGCTTTCCAGGAAACACCTAAACGTCTGCCTGCTGATGGAAAACAGGGAATTAATTCCTTATTTTACTCTGTTTGTGCATATAGCTTTGCTTCACTTTTCCAACTGTCTTTGACTTGATCTAGGAGCTTTTGCTCCTTTGCCCTTCAGATTCTCTCCCCTATTCCAGTGTGGGGCAGTGACCAAAGAGGCTGGGTGAGGGCTTAGCTGCCAGTCCACCACAATCCAGAAGAGCACTCAGATGACCCCCTCATTCCCCTCACATTTTTACCTAAAATAGTATATTTCATCATCTACAACTTTCGCAGAGAGTGAAAACCTCTTCAGCCCTTTGAATTTCTTCATCTGTTTGTCACTTTCATTGTAGCGGCTCTCGCAAAGAAAAACATCATTTTCGGGGATTTCTGTTGGTCTGCAGGAGAGGAAGTCTTTGAATGACAGAACGACACACTTTCCTGCAGAAATGAAAGAGCTGGGTAAGAAGGCAGCCACACTTGCAGACTTTTAACAAAAAGTGTGGAAAGTACTGTCTTGTAAGTCTGGAAGATTCCTGGTACTTGGAGCAACTATGAAAAATAGATTAATTGATATTCCAATCAAATAATGCCACTCACAAGAAATCTACAGCAACTTGATGCAGCTTTTCGATTTTTTTAGAGAACTAGAGAACCCACAAAATAACAAACCCCCATGATCACTGTATTTATCACAGCATCATAACTCCAAAACAAAGTACACAGCCATCATCTTCTGCAACAAATCAAACTTCAACCTCCTACTCCTCCTTTCAACTTTCCAGGTAATACAGGAGTAATTACATTACTAAGCAAGAATAATGGAGTTTTCTGTTCTCTGGCTGCAAACAATGTTCACTTTCATATCACACATGTATGATATGAAATATGTATACAATTCCCTCAATGCAAGAAAGCTTCCTTTGAGTGAAAATTCTCACCACAGGTCCCACAGGCAGGAACACATATTAGAAAAATCACTGAATAATCTCTCCTCCCTCCCTCAAATATGAAAAAATCGGAATTTTTTGGAATCAAGCTTGGAATGTAGCTTGGAATCAAGCCTACACATAGGCATCAAACACTTCAGATTGTGTAGGAAAAGAAGGAGAATGTCCACTGGATTTAAAGTTATTGATACTTACCCAAAATGCAAGTCATGGGACAGGTCTCCTCCAAGTTACTCAAAAACACCTCCTTCTTGTAGAACATTTTAGTTGGCTCATGTTCAGTTTCTTCAGGATGTATAAAGATTGGACCAAAGAAATATGCAGCTCCATCTCGCACCCACATCTTCTCAATTCTGGAAAGAAACCAAACCAGCAACACAAATGAAAGGCTATCCCTCCCAAATGAGGCAGCATGACGTTCAGGAAGACCATCAATGGAAAATGAGTACAGAAGAACAACTGTACAACTGTAGCAGGTTTTTATTAGGCAGCTAAACTTCCACCTCAGCCTATCAAGAGCTTATAACACTTGACTCACATTTTTTCCCATCCTCTTTTATACCCTTTTGTAACCACTCCCTCCTTTGTCCAAGTTATTTTCAAAGCCACAAACTGCAAATAAAGAAGCTGCCCCTACCTTCCCACTCGAGGCCGCACCAGCCCGTGTGATTTTATGAACACACAGTCCCCAACCTTCAGCCACATGTCATTGTAGCAGAGCTGTTCAAAGTAATGGCAACCAGGTTCACCATTGGACATTTCTACTGGAACATCTTCTTTCTCCTGCAGAAGAAGCACAATTTAGAAACTCAAGGAAGGAAGAAAACGAAGCACAGAAATAAAAAGATGCCAGGTACAGGTAAAAGGCTTCACTCTGTCTTTATGCTAACAATAGTAGGGGTAAGCACTAAGCAGAGATGTGTGTGCAAATTCCTAAATTAAAATTGCAAAGCAAAAGATACCCTTCCTGTCTGTCACAAACTTTCCTATTTCACAAAGCTCTAATTTTGCCAGAATAGTCATTTACAGGTCCTGGTTTTGTTCTACTGCTTCAGAGTGAACTGGCCAAGCCAAGCCTTGTCAGCTTTGCTGGTTTAAATCACAGTAATGTGCTTAGAAAGAAAGACCTAAATAAATAGCTAAGATGACATACGCAGAAATATAATTATTCAACACTCTTACACAGTAATATGAACACTCCATGTATTGTTTATAAATTCATACCATTTACCCTATTTAATTTCTTAGTTTTTAGTAAAAATTCAAATTGTGCCCCATTCAATCTTTCAGCCTGGGATTTCCAAAAGCCAACGAAACACAGGCTGTCTCCCAAGGTGTGGAAGGAAAAGACCCCATGAGTTTTCATTCTCCCAGTAGAATTAGTTTCATTTTTTGTCATGATATGAATAAATACATTAACGTACACTAGGTATCTCATAAAAATTGATGATGGGTGTGCTGGATACTGTGTTCTCAGGTTCTGTTAGAGAACTCAATGCAAAGTGGATTTTTAATTTTCTTAAATTTATCATATTTTATGACTCACATTTTATATGGCTCTAAATTTATTTCAGATAAAACTAATTAAATTTATTTTATTTTCATACATTCACTTCAATTTCTTTTATTACTCTAAGTAAAATAAACGAACCATTTAACCCCGTATATTGGACAGAAATATTCTGAAGCATTTTGACAATCAACTACTTAGTTATCAACCACAAACAGGTCCCAAACAACAGAATATTATCTATTATTTACTGCTGCCTAGCTATTGACTGTTTTACTGAAATGCTGCACAATAAAGCATTTCAGCACTGCCATGAACTAAAATTAGACTTCTAGTTCTACTGGTTCTTTAGGCTTAAGGCAAGCTTTACAGTAAAAGTGTAATTTTCTGAAGTAAAAAAATCCAACCAACCCCTTCATATGATCACAAGAAAGAGGTTTACAACAAATATTTATTATTATCTCTTATGTCTATTTATATTTCATTTGTGTTTATTCACAAAGGCTATAATACCATTTATAACAGAAATACTATTTTTATTGTGTCTGGATGTGATGAAACGCAAACTATGAGGGCTAATATTTTGTCATTCTTTATATGACAAATACAATCCATGTTCCCCTGGCATACCTTTTCAAGATGAAGGATACTGTCTCCCATCTTACTGTCCTCCAGTGTTTCACTGTGTTTCTCCTCATCTACTTTGTCTGTGTTGGCAAACACAGAAGCGACTCTGACCACAGGCAAGGGCACATCTCGTGGGACAAATCTTACAGAGCTCACAGGCATAGTCCACAATTTAATCTTTTTAAAAGACTTTGTCTTCGCAGAATAGCGTGACTCACAGACGTAGACATCCTCATCTCTGAAGTTTTCAGGACACAATTTAAAATATTCCTGCAGATTGAAGACAAAATATGAAATATTTCAGCAACACCCACATCCCACAGACACACTGTGAACTCCCTCTTGTGGTTTCAGTTTTTTTCTATGCTTCTGTCAGAGGCCTTTTTGCTGAGTTCTTTTCTTCCAACTTTATGTCCAAGTTGCACCAAGAATAACAGCAAACAACAAGAAATCCCATCCTTGGAGGAGGAGATAAATTCAGTACAGACTGGCATGTGAGAAGAGTTAAGTTGTATTAATTTACCAAACTAGTGCATTAACAAGTAGAAGATCTGCAGCCTGAAACCCCCTTTACATGATTTCTGAGCTTTGACTTGAAAAGAGGACCCATTCACCAAGCAGGGGTGATCATAAACATAAAGCAACCAGCACAGGGAAACACCACCACCTGGGTGAACTGCATCTCAGGAAGTACAGGAAAATAATAGAAGCAAGTTGTATTTTATTAAGTTGTTATGGAATGACTCTATGTTAGACACATCGCCTACAGCTCTACAAGAAAATAGCAGAAAACATATTACTTGCTTTATAAATTAGTCTCTCACCTTGACAAACATGACCACACATTTGCCTAAAATTTTGCTAACAGGAACTTTATTGTAATAATCACTTTTAAAAACTTCTTTCTCCAGGAATTTTCGTGTTGCAAGATGAAACGTTTCATTTGGTCGATAGAACCAGCAGCCATAGAGCCATTTCTCTCCTTTAAAATAGGAAACAACAAAAAAACAGAAAGGAGATAGAAAGAAAAAAGAAGTAAAATTATATTCTATAGGCCATGAGTCAAGTAAGAACAATTATAGATTGACTGATAAATCAAATAGCCATGTAGTCATTTATAGTGATGCTTTTAAACAGGACTACATTCATTAAACATTTCAGGAAAGGAAAACAAGGTTGTTTAAAAACAACTTGCTAGTTGTTATTTCTCCAGTAAAACCTCACTCAGCAAAATGGAGAAATTCATTCTTATTTATGATCTTAACTTTCAAGCCTTGAAATGGCTTCAAAGTCCACACAATAATCACCTGATTGTTTAAAGAATCTCAGGTAACTGTTTTTTAGTTTAAGAAGTATTTCTTTCATTTTATGCTGTGACAAATTACGTGGTGACAAACTCAAATTGATAACAATGATTTATAAAGAAGTTACAAATATGCACTATTCCTCTAAATCAAAGGAAACCTGTACCCAGCTTTGATTCAGACTTTTCAGCACAGAACAGGGTTCTTCTGCACCTAAATTACAAGGAGTCCATCCCACTCAGAATCCCATCCCCGCAAGGCTTACAAGTTGAGGATAGGCAGAAATGAACACCAAAAAAACCATGTGCTGTTGCAAGAATTTTCTATTTGTAACACCCTTTAGAAAAAAACAACTCAAACAAGAAAAAATACTCACTGGTCCACATAGTTCTGCCAATAAAATAAGTAACATCTACATAGGAAAAAACTGGAAGCCTAAAATAGCAATAAGTTTCACCCTAGTGTTTTCCTGCAGCAAAGACATCCTCACCAGCTGAATCTTCCCACAGCCTCTCAATGCAGACGATGTGAGGCTGCAAGTTGGCTTCTGCAGGCTCCACATACACATAATCTCCCACATGGTACATGCTGTTCTTGAAGCTGCAGTCCTGGCTGTAGGTCCGATGCAAACTTGACAGCCCAGCTGATCCAGAGGAATCCTCACTCTTTTCAGCTTCTTGTTTCAAGAAGGGAAAACCAGATGTTAGTAAAGTCACATTTCCATATTAGTCAAGATTCCTGATGTTAGTGCCTCACCCTGAGCCTGGAGTAAGCAGATTTTACTGCTGCTGACATCTATGAGGGAAGATCAGCCATGTCAGAAAGATAATTCAAGGATAAAATTGCCAACAGCTCTGCTCCCATCTGGGCCAAGGTGAAATTGTATTCATTCCCTGGACATGGTCCACAATGGAGGAACCACTGTGGAGGAACCACAAGGACAGGAACAGCCAGGAACTGAAAGAAAGGACCTTCAGGGTAGGCTTCTTGCCCTATAAAACAGTGCAAGCCCACTCCTCTTCACACTCACAGTAGCCAAGTGAAAACACAACAGGGTTACTCAAACCCCAGCTCTTTAGCAGCATTAAAAGAATCATTACAGACACCACCAGTATGTGTCAAAAAGACAATGACTAAAAGGTCAGTTGGAATATTCATTAAGTTTATTATCAGCAGAAAGGTGAAGTAAAAAACTGTTGTTTTCTTTTATAATATCCTTGAAATAATACTGGTACTACAACGTATTCTGACTAAAGAGTTCACATAGGGTTAATATTTACCTTCAACTGTTTCTTGAAAGGCCTCTGCCCTGGCTGATAAGTATCAAAATAAAATAAATCTCCCATAATGTGAAAACAAAAGACTGAGGGACAAGCAGACTATTGAGGTCCCTCCAGCAGGCAAAGCTGCAGCAACACATCATATGCATGGGTACATTTTTCATTAAATACATTCAAAATTAATTTTAAAAAGTAGCTACCTCTCTTCTCCTCTTCCCTTTTGAGCTTATCCTCCTCTATTTCTTTGGGCAGCTTTTCCTTCTTTTCCTTTTCTACATCATTGTGAAGATGCTTGGTGGTATAGCTGAGAGCAGGTGACAGCAGAATTTCTCCATTTTTACACAGTTCATCTCGAATTTTAATAAAGAACTGCTGAAGTTCCACTGCATCCTCATAGATCTCCGAATCAGTCCTGTACAAAAACACGTACAACAGGGTAAAAACACAGTTTGTGCAGAGTCAAACAGGAGCCTAAATACACCCATCAGACACCACTCTTTGATCATTCAAAAGCTTCACTCTGCCAACAGATTTCTTTGCTTACTCATAAAGCAGCAGCAGAGACTGACTTGAAGCCATGAAGCACAAAGCCATGCTTCACCTGTTACTGCACTGTCAGTTTGCATTATAGTTCACCCAAACCAGTATTTTTGTATGCACCAGTCCTGAAATGCCAGGAAAATCAACTAGTTGTGACCAAGGCTACTTGTCACTGGACCTCTACAATCTGTTAACTTCTGAAAACTTTAGTATTATTAACAAAACTGACTTATTTTGAAGTAAAATTCCCACTGAAGACCTGATAGAGCTTTTGAGATTTAGTTTTCCAAACACCCATATCAAGGAAAGCAAACATCTTAAAAAAACTTCAGCCTTTGTCTAACATTAAATGCAAAACTCATAATAAAGCATATATGAAAAATACGGGTTTGCTCACCTGTTCATTCTCCTTGCCCTCTCCAGTACCTCAAACATATTCTCCTGGAACAAGTCCAATCTTCTATAGCGATTATTTTCAACATTTTTTCGGATGATATCAAAAGTCAGAGGAGGTTTATTTGGGAAGTTAGGATCAACAGCAGGAATCTCAGCTAAGGAGTCACTGTAGCATCTGCCCTCATCATCCTGGTGGCTCATAACAGACACAAAGAGGTTATGGATAAGTTCCTGAATTAGCAAAGTGACATTGGGCACATGAGAATCCTCATCTCCTTCTATTTCTCTCCGAGTTTCAAGCAAAACTTTATGCAGGACCAGGGCATCTTTATAAATCAAAGATTCTGGCTCGTTATACGTGCAGGCGTTATTGAACATCATGACAAAGTCCTCCACCATGGAGTCGATATCCTGGTATTTATTTGCCATCATATGGCTCCTGATCTTTTCCATGTCCACAGGCTTTTTGATGGTCACGTAGTAGTCAGGGAGCTCGGAACGGGACGGCAGCCGCAGGAAGATCGCGCTCAGCCGCCGGCCGCGCTTGTCTGTGTAGTTCTTCACGGCCTCGTACACCTCGTTCAGCTTCTGCTGCATGGGAGTCATGTACTTGGATTTTTTAGGAGAAATGCCACTTTTCCTACCTAAGTTGACAAAAAGGAAAATGAAGTTAAAATTATAATGCTGAGAACTTGCACATTTCTTTGTCTGTCTCCAATGCAAACTGGAGAATGGCTTATGGAAGAACCACTCACAACATGGAGCCCATTCCAGGCTGCAGCTTCCTTTATTTTTCATAACTGCATAAATTTTTTTTAATGCTCTTCTTGTCAAACACAGAATATGTCACTTGATGGTTCACCTGGCAAAAGCCTCCTCAGACTTCAGCATGGAAAACATCCTTTCCTGCCTAACACCATTAACAAACTCATTTTGGTCTTACAGCTCTACATGAATTTCTCTCTGCAGCTGTTAAAAATCCAGTCATCCCAGGGATTTTGTTATCACTAAAATTAAGTATTCAAAATATTATCAGATTCATTTATGACATGTTTATGACAAATTGGAAAGGCTTATTACAAGTAAAATGTAAATTAAGACCTCCCATGGGATTATCAATTTGGCTTTTTAACTCAGGATCTCTGTTACTGCACTGCACAGACTCTGCCTGAGAGTTCCCTACTCCTGTACTTCCCCTAAGAGCTGCACATTTAATTTTTAAGAGGACTGTGTGCAGTTATTTTCTTTAAGCCTTTTTGTGCAATTTTATCCTTCTCAGTTTGCTCAGTTCTGAGCACATATTAAGGGGACATAAGACTTGAGTAGTAGCAAGTTTGTAAAGGCAACATCTCTAAAAACAGACAAGGGGAAATTTTGCTTCCATGGTTTTCATAGCTTTCAATAACCTGTCAAACTAGGTTCACTTTTATCAGTCTGTGGAAATCCCAATCATTTAACTAGGGAAACAAAGAGCTTTGCTCAGTTTGAGAAGCACCCTACTTGACTGAGCACATAATGCACCATCTAACACTTGCATAACGCTACATGACTAAATCTCACTCATTCCACCCATTCCCAAGCTTCCTTCCTTCTCTCTAGGTTACTTCTCTTAGGAAACACTGTGTGTAACAACTTAATCCTACTGTATAATACAGACATGCCAGTGCTGTCAAGATTTTGAAAATACAATTTTACTTTCCTTGTCAGTGTTAACAACTGTGCAGAACATATCTATTCAAAAAGAAAGATCTGTTTATCTGTATTGTGTTGTAAGTGTAGAAATGAGACAAAGCAATGCACAAGATTGTCTTACTTAGCTTTAGTTTAGGGGACGCAACATCATCATCTTCAGCCAAGGGTCCCAGCTCTTTCCTTTTTTCTTTAAGGATCTTTTCCAGCATATGGGCATCATTGTACACCTGTTAATCAATAAAGTAATCAAAACCCAACCAAAACAAGGTTTACTGTGTTTAGACTAATTTAGAACTACTCCCTAAGAAACATTTAAATGTTGGTTTGGAAAAGCTGAAAGCAAAACTGAGTACTTTATTTAAGGTGTACATTTGAGAAATAAGCCCATCTTTTTAATTGACTTATACAGGTGAGCAGAACTGATGACACCATCTAAAGCAGGGAGGTACAAATGTTGAATAAATTATCCAATTAAGCTCCATTTCTCTTTCAAAGACTTCAAAATGGCAAGGTGCAGCTGTCCTATCAACTTCCTCATCAAACCCTTCTGCTGAGCCATGAAAGATCCCCTGAATCCCTTGTGATTCCATCAAGGTACAAAGGACTAGAACAGTCCTGGGTCTTCAAATCTAATCCTGGTGATGAAGTCCTGTGCAGCAGCTGATCAAGTTCCTTACTAGAAACAGCTGGAGGTTCCTTACCACCACTCTGTTTCACATTATCATTCTTGCTGCCTGAGAAGCATCACAATATACACACTCAACAAAATACTTGTAAATGAAAATCATATTCCTTTCAGAATCATTTTGTTAAGCTAAACAAGTCAGGTGTTCTAGTATGATCTCCCACACTCTCCACTTCCATGAAAACAAAGCTGGTTTCCTTCTAAGACATCCTTTCTCAGAAGTTCTGAGAATTTCGACTTTAGTTCAATGAACAATTATAATAAATAACGTAATAGTCAAAGTGAAACCATCCTCACAGAAGTCTGTGTCTGCAAAGCAGCAGAGAGAAGTGTGGCTGCTGAGCCCAGCGAGTACCTGGGAGCCTTCCTCGTTGTAATGCCTGGCGTTGCGGAACATGAGCTTCATGTCCTCAATCATGGCCTCTTCTGCCGCGTACTTGTCATTGCGGATGTTGTGCTCTATCATCTTCAAGTCCATTGGCTCCAGGATAATTTTGTAGTAGTCTGGATAGTCCTTTTTGGATGGCTTAACCATGAACAGATCACAGAGCCGCCTGCCTGTGCCTGGCTCTCGAGCTTCTAGAACCGCATTGTACAAGATCTTCATCCGCTGCTTCCGTATGTTCTTTTTACTGTCAGGTTAAGAAGAACACAAAGGAAAAGAATAAATGCCACTTCCAACACTAATATGAAAATTACATTATCCTCTACCATGAAGAAACAACCAGAACCATCTAAACACACACAAGGATTTCAATATTAATACAGTGCACTGGAATTTGAAAACAGGAAACTATTTTTGGAGATGACTGTTCTCTCATTGACCTTAACCGTTTTACAATATAAAACAAATAACTCATTTTCAGAAGTGCAAAGGCTGAAAGGAGCTTTGACCACTTCCAAGCTGCAGAAAAAACAGACCAGTCAGGATCAAGCATCTGAATCCAAGACCTCAAGATCCAGAGTGAACAGGATAAAAATCTCCAGACAGGACCTTCATGACTACCTCTGCAGAACACAGAATATCTTCAGTACCGGACAAAAGAAAATAAGGACATCAAGGATGTAGTAGAAAGAACTACTTAAATATCTGTCAATCCAAATGAAGTTAGAAGTCAATAAAGCTCACCAAAACTGCAAACCCAGGTAGAAAATGAGCTATCCCCACAAACTTTACAGTCATCCTGTGTGTAGCTGTTATGGTTGTCTTCAGAAATGTGACAGCATAACCAAGACATAGCTTATCACAAAACAGCACATGGCTCCCTGCACTAATATTACATGGCCTATAAGCAAATCAGATAAGTGAGTGCAAAATTTATGTCAATAATGTATAATCTCAGCTCACATACTGTTGCATTCAGACTTACATTCACTACAAAGCACTTTTAAACAGGCTTCCAATCTGCAATCTCCTTAAGATTTATTTAGGTAGTATAACTGTATTACGTGCAGTAATACAGTGTAATTTTATTATAACTGCAATCTCCAATTGCAGAATGTGCAAAACATCCCTGTACAACTTGTAAGAAACCAAACTGCAACACAGATCTTCTGTTATCTGGATCTTTTCCTCACACATTTAAAATACACCTAATTCAGAATAGTCTTATGCCTCAGATACCTCTTGCTCCTTGGCGAGATTAGCAAAATAACTAATGAAAACTAACAACAAAGAAAACTCAAACGTTTTATAGGTTAAAACTTTTTTTTTCTGCCTTATCATCACTGCTAGCAGATGTTGGTTAGTTGTTCACATTAGCAGGTGAGCAACGCCAGAACACAGATATGCTGCCAAATTCCCCATTTTAATGTTTCCAGGTTTTTATATTTTTCTGTTCATTAAAAGTAGGCAAAGCAAAACCAAAGCAGAAACAGCAAAAGGTCTGCCAATACTCAAGATTTGAGTCAGCACCTGATACATAAAAGGGGATATTCAAACAACTTCCTTCTGGGTAAGTTATTGTTATTTTCCCAATGGGATGACTTTTGCATGGGTTATTAGTTTCATTTTCCAGCAACATTTTGGAATTCCTCTCAGTGCTTCACTTGTGATCAGCAGCGTTTACGATCTTCCTTTCCTTCCTATCATTCAGCAAGTGAAATGGATAACAAGCATTGAACTGACAACATCAAAAGGATTTTCAGCTTCTCTTCAGGCATCACTCTGATGTCCCTTGCCTATGAACAATGAAAATCCCTTGTTCCTTTTCCTCTTTTGTTGCTCTTAGATGACAGGGCCTGACAGATTTTTTTCATTTTAAACATTTCAGTATTGTCTGGCACAAGATGATCAAAAGCAACATGGGGTTAAAAAAATACCAATGACAATTTGACTTGCTTGATCAGGTTAGTACTTCTTTTTGAATCTGAAGATCACAAAACTAGCAATTTTTGCAATTTGTTCCTTCTTGACTACCTGGTTCTATGGTCTGCTGTTCCTTTCCTCTACATTTCTTCTTCCCAGCATTCCTAGGCTGCACCACCTCCTAAATCCATGTTCATATTTTCTCTCTGCAGATTTTTAATGAGTGTACATTTCTTATTTGTATTTATTTGACTGTTGTTCAGTGAGTCTTTGCTGATGCCCTATTCCATTCCCCTCCTCCCCCCACAAGTGCTATTACTTTGACAAAAGAAGAAATAAATATCCAGGAAGCTGAAGATGATAAGCAACACTAAGGAAAGACGCGTAATTATTTTCACACTGGCTGTTGCTATTATTGCAATATTATTATCAGAAGCTGGCATTTATTTTAAATGATACCATGAGGCAGACTAGAGAAACTTCCCCTTGTTGGAGTGAAATGCATCACCAGTATTAATTACACGAGAGCTATCAGTGTAAAGAATACCTTCCAAAAGCCATCATTATGCTCACTAAGAGTCTATTGCAAATCACTGAAATTTGTTTTATGTTACAGGACCCAAAGTATTCAACCTCTTATAATCAGTGTGCCTATTTGTCAGGCAAAAATACAACAACCCCTCCCCAGCAATCCTGAAACCTACCGACAAAATTACCTAATTCAGTACAATTACAGTGTCCATTTCACTTACTTGAACTGATGGTGATAACTGTCAATTAATAGACCAAAACAGGGAAATAAAAGTCAGCAAATAGTTTTGAATTAATTAGAATCAACACTTAATGATGCTTCAGAATTACAAATCCTTACACAAATGCTGAAAACCATGGCTTAATATTCTCTTTAACAAAAAGAAATGCAGCAATGTAATGGTCTGCAGGAATTACAGAAGCACATACCTTTTCCTTTTTGAGCTTCCAGTATCAGATGTAGCAGAAGAAATCATACTGTCCCCATCCTCAATGTCATCTCTCCTAGCAAGCTCCTTCTTCTTTGCCTGAAAAAAGAGCAAATCCCTGAAGCCAAATTCACTGCTGGACACTTCCAGAACAGTATTAAACAGCAGTATAGCTCTTTCTATATGTCCAAAAAGCTTTTGAGGAATCAATTTGAGAACAATGCAATTTCAGACTGCAGCACTCAGCTGGAGCCCTTAATGAAATCTGAAGGATTTTAGCATTATCAAACTCTTAAAAAACCCTACATCATCAATTTTCTATAGGAGCCATAGTGAGGAATAAAGTGACCAAAAGAAATCACAGAAGGCAGCACATATGCTGAAGAAAAATCACCTTATGATGCTCTTCATTCCCAAAATTCCCTGTAAGCAAGAAAATACTTTCGCAAGTACAAGTCTAGTTAAAAATTATTTTGGAAAAACACCCATTAGGGAAATAAATTGACATGGGACATTATAACCTTTGGCTTGTTCTTCTCCACATACCTGCATAACCTGCTGCATTTTCAGCACTCTTTTATAGATGGCAGAATTGGGAACATTGTAGCGCTTGGCATTTTCAAACATCAAATTCAGATCAGCCTCCAACTGATCTAAAGTTTCGTATTCATGGTTCTTCAGCTTGGTTCTGCAAAAGAGAAACACCAGTCAGATATTTCACAAGTTACACAGCGCAAAACAGTTCTTTAGTATCTACATTTTCATTATCAATCAATACTCAAAGACCTCCAACTACAGAAATGGGATTTATTTTTTCATTCTCTAGTAACGTGTTTCAATTGTGACTATACTAGGGAAACATCTCCTCCTGAAAAATGGTTTCAGTAACCCTGAAAATTGTGAAGACTGAAGTCCTGTTTTCATACTCAGGTGAGAGCAGAAGCACAGCCTGCTGAGACTGCTGCAGTGCCCCTGAGCCCTGACCTCAGGGTGATGCCAGGCCAGCTCTGCACAGCCATAAACGTTGCCTTCCCTCCATCAGTTCCACTCACCTTCAGTGAGAACCAAAAGTGCCCAGGACCTCTCACATTTAACCCTCCAATTTGTGCCTTGTCTTAAAGAAACACCTGGTTGTTGACAAGTGCTACATGCAAAGTGCACTTCACATGAAAACAGTTACAAGAGGAGTAACAACAACAACAAAAAAAAGTCATTTTTCATATGCTAAACACAACTCAACATTCATTAATTAACTTAACGTGTTTTCTTGCATGAGTGCCGAAAGTTCTAGCCAACTTTTTTAAACTTTCCACTACTTCATTATATACAGCAGAAAGTATTAATCTGTAACAACACAAATCCCAAAGCCTATCAAGGCTGCAAACCATGGTCATCCTCCTTCAGACCTCCTTCCTAACCCTGCTGCCTGGCACATTCACCAGTAACACACCACCTTTTAACCCAGTCTGGTTTCTGCAGCATCTAGCTGAAGGTAACCCTGCTTGATGGAGCATTATCACCACCACAAAATAAATTTAGTATAAAACCTTTCAGTCCCAAGCTTGCTCCTACCACCATTTGTTCATTCACAACCCAACAATCAAGGTGCAGACCATCTGATTTTATGCAAACAATTTACATTCAGCTGTGTTCATCAAAGGCCTGACAGCAAAAGTAAAAATCCAGACTTAGACAGAATGTTGGAAAAGTGACAACTTCCAGCCAGGGATGTGAGGAATGAAAAATGTACAGGCACAGAAGTGGTCCTGCTCTAATCTGCAAAGAACCTCCTCTCCTACCATCCTCTTCTCTCTGCGTGCTGTCAGCAAACAACAGGATGATTAACTAGGTAGGTTATTCACACAACTACTCTGAACAGATTTAATTACACTCAAACTCAGCAGAACTCAAGTCATGACTCCTCTGGATTTAGAGGATGAAGAGCAGCTTCACAGCAAGTTTTTACCAAGCCAACTCACCAATCTTGGGAAGAAAGGATTTTATAAACATCAGTTTATTTCACTGAGGCAAAAACTAACCAACCCCATGGCTCTACAGAGAGTCACTGCCAACAGAACACCAATTAGATACTAGAAACAAAGATAAATTCCTGTGAAAATAACTGACAGTGTTATAACTGTACCTGAAAGCATGAGTAAAACTGGAAAGACTATCCTTTTAAATATAATGACCTTTGCAAAATGAGGGGAAAAAAGTTTTAAAGCAAGGCTACAGTTTCATGAGGCCATTAAGCCCAAACCAACACTGGCATGACATTTAATTTGGTCAAAGTCAGAATATTAATTAAAAGAATACGGTAAGTTGGCACTCAACTCCCTAAAATGTCTACTGGAAACTCATCAGTCCTTCTAGGTGGAATATCTGAGAGGACTGATAATGAGAGAGATACTCTCTCCATATAATCAAAAGATCCATTAATTAGACACATACTTAGCCTAAAAATTTCCTACTGAAAAAAACCAAACAAGGAGATCCAGCTTATTTTCTTTTATTCAGAAATTGTGAAGTGCTAGTCCTGCCTCTACAGGAAAAAAAAACCAAACAACCAACTAACAAAGAATGAGTGGGATCAAGAAAGACATTTGACAAATGTCCTATTGAGGATGACAGCCTTCTTGTAAAATACATCGGGAACCTTGTTTATTTGAACCTGTGATTTTATAAAGGTCTTACTTACAATACCCACTGAAAGTACTTGCTAAGGTAGCAAAACTGGTTATACAAACAGAAGATTTAAAAGACATACAATATTCACCAAATAATAAATTATATTAAGTGACAAGAAGAATAAAAGTACTTCTAAATTTCAGATAAAGTGAAAATTTACAATGTATTCTAAATACTAGAGACACCATTTTCTCTGTAGAGAATATCTTCCCAATTGGCTCAGTCATAAATCAAGCAAACAGAAAAACAGAAGTTTTCCATAAACCCTTCAGATTTTAGCCCAAGCACCAGTCTCCACTACTTCAACCTAAGTTCCACTCTTTTATTTGCCACATTACTAAAACTGCTTAAGTTATATGGCAAAATATGCTTGACCAGATGATGACATTTACTATAAGCTCCACTCAAATCATTAATAACTAATCCAAAACCAACAAGAGCCACCACAAAATTCAAGAGAACCTCAAGGCATCACGTAAAAGCAACATTTAGATTCCTGTGTCACAGACCATTGTCCAAAAAGGGTCACGTTCATAAGAAAAACGCATTTCAATTCCCCTAAAGGTAGATATCACACAAAGCCAAGTGTGTTTCACACCAGATCCCAGCACGTTTTTAAACCCCAGCTAGAGCCCCAGGAGCACAAGGCACCAGGGTGTGCCAGTGGAGATACCAATTGCAGTGCCTGTACTTCCACACTGCTCTCACACATGTTGGAGGAGAGAGCTGCTGCCAGGGAGCTCCCTGGCACGCCTTCCTCCTCTGGTATAAAAAGCCTAACCCACTTGCCTTGGGGATCATACTTCTTAACACTGTAAAATGTAATAAGGAACACAGCTCTTGTAAGTCTGCCACAATCTAGCACTTATGCACTCGGGAACTGAACACATTGTCCTGCATCATTTCCTGACTATTCCTGTGGTTATTTCTAATTACAGAATGACTTTTCCCCAGCAATGTTACGCTTGCACAGTAACTTCCACACCAGACACTTTTACCACATGTGAAAGTCATAGCCTTGACAGCATCATGCCTTTTTTTTTCAAATAGGATTTTCTTGCTCTCCAGCTCTGAGTTTTGTCCTATTTGAGGTAGGGAATTCTCATCAGTGTGTTGAACATCTGGTGGGAGGGAATGAAGGAGCAGCCAGGCTCATCTCAGCCGTGTTCACTGACTGGGCAAGAGATGAGAGGAACAAATGGAAACATGAAATTTCAGCTGAACACAAGAGTTTTTTACTGCAAGGGTGGTCAAACACTGGCAGTGGTAGCCCTGGGAGGATGTGGAGTCTCCATCTGTGGAGACAATAAAAACCTGACTGGACACAGACCTGAACACCAGGGCTCTGGGTGACCCTGCCACAGCCAAGGGTTGGGCTGCATGGTCTCCCTTGCAGCCTTGCCTATTCTGGGATTCTGTGAACAGCAAGCCAGGAGGAAACTGGGAGAAAACTAAAGCCACCAGCATGATTACCTCCCACATCCAGGAACAGCCCAGGATCAGCACTCAGTTCAAACCACTGAGGTTCATAACAGTCAAAGCGACTGAGAAGCTGGGAGAGGTAAAATGTACATCTCATTAAACCAAAACACTCACACACCCCTCTGGAAATCATATATTATTTTAAAGACTTTTCCTGCATTTAACACACACAAAACCCCCTGAAACACATGACTAGCTGTCAAATTTTCAACAGCCACACATTTCACAGTTCACTCTGGCAGGACAGCTGAGGCAGCCAGATGCCAGAGCCAAAGAGATATAAAACACGAAAGGCAGGCTTCACTCTGCATCCTCCAGCTTTTCACTAGTACACTTAACTTTTCTGTCCCCATCTGGGAACTGAATGGGCTCTATTTATGTACATCTCAAAAGAAACCCCAAACACCAAAAAAACACCACCACAAGAAAAGAAGGGAAAAACCCCCACAGAAAACCAAACACCCAAAACCCCACAAACAACCTTCACCTGTAATGAGTGGCAGTTTTTAACACCTAAAGACATATTAGCAGGGTCAGTAAAGCCATGATGCTCTGGTTTTCCCTAAAGCACATCAATTAAGTGTAAATATACATGACTTCAAGGCTTTTCAGGTATAGTAAGAAATGAAGATTACATGGTCATTTAAAAAACAGCTGAATTTCAGAATTTGCAGAAAGTTAAGACTACCAGAAACATTGTACTTTAACTTGCGAGCCTCAAACACTATTTCTAAAAGGCCTGGCTGTCCCTTTTTATTTTCTAAGCTAAGGCAGTAAGTCAAACTGTTTTTTTCTACAGTTCTTCATACACTTGTGTGGAATTTTTGTGCTGCTCACACAGCCAGATGCAACCTGCCTATGCTGTAAGGAAAGCAGAACTGCAGCTGCCTCTTTATGATAAATTACTTTTTCCGTAACTGATATCAAGGATATTTTTAATGGAAAGTCTCTCCCAAACAAATCTGTTTATACTTATTTGTTGAGCCAATACTTTTATGTATGTTCAGGCACAAAGCTTCCTCACAGATGTCAATGGTTCTTCTCAATTTCAGTTTGTTTTTTTTCATCAAGTACATTTTGTGCTTTGTTCAAGGCAAGACTTTCTTTGCCACTCTTAGAGCAGTACTAAGATGTAAGAAAAAATGTTTTAAAGCCACTGATGGAGAGATAACCAATGTGGCATCTTTAGTTCCCTAGCACACACAAAACACCCTCTGACAAGACAAAAAAAAAACCCAAAAGGCAGCTTTGTTAGCTTCTGATTTAACAAAGATACAGCTTATTCAACAATTACACCAAGTCTGGCAGATCATATTATGGTATAACTAAAATGTACAGACCTGTGCATCAGAGTGGATTACAGAGGGATGAGCAGTGGGAGGGCCCAGTGCTCCCTCACTGAGCCTGAAGGACTGGCACTCCTGGGGTGTGGCTAGGGCAGTGCCTGGAGCCTCAGTGGCCACAGGGCAGGAGGCCTGGGCAACCCGAGGCTGGGCAACACTATTAAAGCCTATCAATGCTCTCAGGACCCTACTCATACCCATCATACTGCCTTGTCTTGAGCCACAAAAGAAAGATATTGCTCACTTCACTCAGGTCTTTAATCTGACAACTGCACTCTGGCGGCTCACAGACCTTTCATGGCTCACAGATTTATAAACTGCTGGCTTCAGTCCAGACAAGTTACATCGTCATGAAAATAATTATTCTCCACAGACACAGTGTGACCTCGACAGGAGGGATGTAATTGCAACCATTTTCCTACAACACATATTGAAGACTACTAACTTAAAAAGCATGGCAGAAAGAGGTAATCAAGCCATCATGGTCAAGGAAAGAGAAAAAATGGGGAGTTCTGCAAAAACTTTCATCTCTTCTGCACACCTGGCCTTCAGAATTATTGATATGGCAATTTTCAGGCACATTACAAATGAAGCTCAATGGAAAATAAACCGAACAGCAGCCATGTATAAAATATGATCAAAAGACTGATGCAGACTGAGTTGAAACAAGCAACAATCAGACACAGAGGAGAGATAGTGCATACACTGCATTAGGTACCAACAGCTTGACCACAAGAGAAGATTCTGGGAGTTACAGAAACCCTTGAGTAGTTTCACACCAGACATAGTTTGTATTTTTATTTCTTACCTGATCTGCTGCAATGAAATGGGTGTTTTAATTTGCTGATAATAATCAGGATACTTTTTCTTGGAGGGCAAGTGGAAAAAGGGTTCAGAGATGAGCTGGCCCTGGTTATTCCGGCAACTTCTAACTGTGTCATAAAGCTGGTAAAGAGGATTAGAAGTGTCCATGAAGGAAGTAATGCTCTCAGCTTCAGATTCCCCCTCTTCATAACGAGCAGCAGCTGCACAGAGAGAAAGGAAAAACAGGTTCAGCTGAGCTCAGCAGGATAACTCAGAGTGGGTTTTTTGGTGGATAAAGATCTAAAGCAGAAGAAAAGAAAACCACTTTCTGGCAGTCAGATTCACACCTCAGAAAAGGACACAACACATATCTAATAAGCCTCAAGCTGACAAAAAAAAAAGGCATTTTATTTAGGTATTGCAATTCTTTAGACCATATTAATCACAGCTCAATACAAGATTGAGAAGTTAGCAGGAAAAAACTGACACTAAAGCCTGACAATACACCTCTAATATATGCAGTAAATGAAGAACAAATAAATGTCTTACAGTGATAATGTAATTAGCCTAAAAAATTCATAACAAAGTATTTACAAGTTTTATAGCAAGTTTTTCTAGTTGTTTCAGGATTAGATTGAATGAAAGAAATGCTATGAAGAGCTATCACTTACTGCAGATAGAATTAGGAGAAGCATGGCATGAACAACAGAAACACAACAGGAATGGGAAAACACTGGTAGGGGAAATCCAGGATGGGAAGCAATAAATGGCCAAATCCTTCCACCTTTCTTAGCAACACAAACAGTTCAATTTGTACCTTGCAAACAGGCATAACATAAAATCTACATGGCTTTGCACGTGCTAGACTTAAATTATTCACCCGTTTTCCCCTCTGAGAGTGAGTCTGAAGGAAAGCCTGGCAGATGACACACTGGGTAATTCAGCTGCACAAAACACAGTTCCCTAATGCCAAGTTTCCAGCTGGCACTTCCATTATTGCTCAGAGGAGGCTGGCACAATTTCAAGCTCTCTATCCATGTTCAGTAAAGACATATAGAAATGGTGACAAAGCCAGGGGACACTTGGGCTGTGACAACACAGTGCTGTCATTGCTCCTCTGCAGTCTGACACCAGATCTACGTCAGTGTGTGACATGTGGGACCTACCAGGGTCAGAGGCAAAGCTAAAACACAAACAGTCATCAGCAGATGTGCAAACATGCAATGGAACTGTTCACTACTGATGTGGGGAGACACTCAAAATTATCCTAATGATACCAATCAGCACCACTCAATGGCCTAGTATCTACCACACCATAGCCAGCAAAGCAGGAGCTGGGCAGAGTAACTCAAGTAGAAACAAACCACTGGAGCTATTACTGCAATCAGGAAAAGTTTCAAAAATAGATTATGGTTTAGTTTAGTCAAACAAAAAGTTTTTGGTTGGTTTACTCAAATTGTTCAGTTCTGAGTGCTCCACCAAAAAGTATGAAATAAATACAAAATGCAGAATCACTTGTTTTTAAAAAGGAGAAAAATTAAGGAACTAGTCAAGTGTTTGCTGTTCTATCATATGTGTTAGCCAGCAACAAAACACTTCAATACCCTAAATAAGAAATATACTCTCTTTGTATTAAAAGTAGAACACAAGGCATTCCCTAAAAAGAAATCTAAGTAAATTAAAATTTAATTAGTAATTATAAAATGTACTAAAATTAAAGCATTTATGTGGTAGTTTTACTATATTTTTATATTTACATAATATACAGCTATAAACATTTTCATTATGATGTGTATGTTCTTTAAAAGTGATGTGTAAACATCATATATTCTTACATATTCAGAAAATAATAGTGATTTCCTAATATGAAGCCTGCTATATTAAGAGCCAAAGAAGAATATATTATTCAGATTAGAAGAGAGAAAAAATATATTATTCAGATTAGAAGAGAGTTTTGCTATGAAACTAACAATCTGATGCAAGACTGTACATTCTTTAATGTGCAGTAGCACCAGGTCCACGTCCCCAGCAAGCACTGGCAGAGGAGAGGGACAGGCAGTTATTGCCCTTTCATGCTGCTGTTCCCACAAACACAGTTTGCAGATATCACCACTGTCTTCTTTGTGGTCCCAAAGGACCCAAACAACAGTGAAAGCTCAAAGTTCAACTGAAAATAGTTGCCAGTACAAAAGCAGCATTCAGTCTTAAACCGTCTCTGAACAATACAGTAAAACCCAAAATACCCTTGCTTACAGAATTAAATAGATGTTAGCAATATGTAATGACCACCTATGGCTGCCTTTACAGATTCATCATGAGGAGCAAGGGAGCTGCTGAAGCTGCTCACATCTTTGTACTCTGGAGCTGGAAATGTTCTACAAGCTCCATCACACCAAAATGCCATCTGCAGCTGTCAGGATAAACTCTCAGTTGGAAACTGATATTGTTCATTGCTTAGGCAACAGCTACAATCAAAGAAGCTCATAAAGATTCAGTTCTCTGCTTCAAGAAGAGAGAGTTCTATTAATGTTCAGTCATGCAGCCCTGTTCTCATTTATTCTAACAAGTGTTAGAGGAATGAAAAAAAATTACACAGCAGAGCAACTAATAAAAATACCACTTGGTTTAAAGCAAAATCCTTGTCACCCAGAGACTGAAATCATTGGGTTGTCCAAGTAGTGCATTGGAAAGACAGAAAATCTTAAGGGGTGACAGGTCTGCCAAAAAAATTAACATTGCCTCTTAGGTGAATGCAGTAAAGATATGAGAGCAGCAGCATGGCAAAAGTCTCACACACAGAGAGAGGTCCCATGAAAATCACAATAATGTCCATAGCAAAGGTGGCATCTGAAAGTGATTAAATCACTTCAGGAATTTAAATCACAACAATGTAAAAAAGGCTACATGTTTTTATAGCACTGCAATTTGAAAAAAAAATAACAGCTAACAAATAAAGAAAAACCCAATCAACAAATACTCCTCACACCCCCCAGAACGCAGCTGCTCTGAAGCAATAACCAAACTCTGGGCTAACTAGGAATCAAAATGCTTTTGCTTGCAGCAAGAGCTAAAATCCAAAAAATTCTACATATCCTTCCACTAGAAAACTGTGGGGACTACAGTTCAATTACCAGGTATGAAATAAATGCCCCGAAAATAAATATTGAACAGATGCATTATTACACATCAATGCAGAAATAATGTAAACAAAAAATTAAACAAGGAAACGATTCCAGCACTACCAATCTCTTTTACTGCATGAAGAACCCAATGTCTTCTCCAGTATGTCCTCTTCTGTTCCATATCAGAAGGACCAAAACCAAGCAACAGTTCCCTAAAGCTTGGGGAAGTATACTTGGAAACACACAGAAAATTCAGACATGCCAGCAAGTTTGGCCTACCCTATCTTAATAGCTGTAAGACTTAAAGGAATTACACACTGAGTGCAAAATATTTTTGAAATAAATATATTTGAATGTATCAGGAACTCTACAGATTTGCTTATTGTGAACATTTTAATGAAAGTAATTAGAGAAATTGCATTTCCTACCAGCCAAAGCTGCATCCTCATCACTTTCTGATCCATATTGCAATGCCATGGTTATTGCTGATAAACGATCCCCTTGGGCTGATCTTTTGTTACTACAAAGAAAAAAAGGAAAGAAATTTTAAAAATGGGAAAAATTAAAATTAAAAAAAAAGGGTTATCATATTAACTATTAACAGTCACCCAGAGTGTGTAAGCAAACATATGAAACTCGTGACTCCATGACCAGGAACACAGCCATGACTACAGAAGGCAGGAGCCTTTAACAAGAGAAATTCTTACCAAGCCAGGAGTCTGTCTCTATTTTATGACATGGTCCATCAAACACAGAAAGCTGAGCTCCAGCTTGCTATCTTCTGTCCTATTTTGTATACTTGATTATTTGATTAATTGCAGGAGAAAGGGAATGACAAGAAGTCTCTCCCAATTAGTAACTTTGTTATTTCATGCTGTTTTATCGGTATTTGTCTACAGGAAGGAATTCAGCACACTGAAAGCTGCATGTTCTATCTCTTCCCATTCCTCCATTCCCCCTTAGGCATTTTCAGCACACAGTGCCTGCACATGAAGGAGCCTCCTAATCTTCTTACGATGGAGTCAGCTGGCATCCACACAGGCTACGGTCTCACCAAGACTTCTTCAGCATCCCTCTCTTTTGTCCCAAACCTGGGGCACAGTATTTCACATCTAAACTATTAGCTATGCCTGACATTCTCTGCTTTTTCACAAGATCAGCTCTTCAGGCACCTCCAGAAATGAGCTCAGCCTTGTCCTGCAGGAGCCCAAGTGAAGACTGCAAAAAAGCAGATGGGTTGAGTGCATGCCACAGCCCTATACTTGCCAATACATCTTTTCCTGCCTTTTGATATAAACACATAGATATCATTCCCCTCATCTGTGGGGCATCCTTCTAAAACATCTATTGAGTTCCTCTGGTCCATGACTTTGGGTTCTGTCTGTTCCTGCAGTCCTCCAGGGCAGCACTGATGGTGTGTGGTGCTGGGCTGCTGCCTGATGAAGCCACTTCTGGTTCTTTCCTTGCTGCGCTTTGCCTCATTTCATCAAAAAACCTTCTTCACTAACCTGGGTCATTTTTATTGCAATACTACTGACAGGGTTTGCAAGTCCCCACCTGGATCATGAACACATCCAGATGTAGCACCTCTTCCCCTGATGGCCTGAGGTGCCACATGCCCTGGAACTGTAATTCACCTTTACACTGCCAGCGCAGATCCACCTGAGCCACTCCAGCCTCAGCATCCTGATCCACCCTGGCTGCTCTGATGTTGTTCAGTGACTGAACTTTTGGGTCCATGTGCACCTGCATGATGCACTCTCACAACCAGGTTCTCTACATGTGCAGCAACATCCTGCCCCACCTGAGCAGCCTAGGTGGGTTTTTCCTTGTGTGGAAAAACAGTTTCAGCTGCTGCAGCCACTCCCACAGAGCACTGCCACCATCCGTGAGTCAGTATGAAGGATTGAAAATTCTTCTCACTGAGCAGTAACTACAATATCAGTGTGCTATCAGCATCATTCTCATCCTAATCCAAAGGACAGCACCACAGCAGGTATGAGGAAGAAAATCAAACAAAATGTAGCATTTCCATACGATGATGACCCAGCTTTTCCTGCAAGTGCACAATTTACTTACCGATAATATTTGTTAGAAGAATTTCTCTCATCCCCAACACTGCCTTTACCCTGTGAGGAAGGACCTGTCAGCTTGGAAGCAGCCAAATTTGATGCAGTCCTTAAGGCAGGAGAGGCAAGCCAAGGAAAGGGGGAGGAAAAAAAACAGGCCCACCTTAGACCCATGAAAAGCACAGCAAGAAAAAAAGCTTTTTACAGAATCACTTTGACAGATCAGCCAAAAGGTTGAGACAGATATGTTTGGAAGCTAAATGATAAGCAGTACTGAGATCCTTTCAGTGCTCCAGCATTTATGTGGATTTTGTTTCTAAAGTGAGAGGAAAGTAACGTTTAGCTCAAGCATTGATAGCTGTACACACAGCTCAGCCTAAACAGCAGTGAAAGCAGCCAACAAAATGTTCCTCAGCATCCAGATAAAGCCAATCATACAGGTCCAGTCATGTTTTATCAGCACTTCAAGTCACTGTCAAGTCGGTTGACAGTGCCTATTATCAAGCAATTTAATTTTGCCACTTTAAGGGAGGACAGTTAAATGCACCCAGAGAGAGCAGTGTAGTACAGCAGAGGAGACAATGAGCTCTGCAATAAAAAACATGATTTTTGACACAGGGGCAACATATAAAGCTTAGGTTAGTAGCATTATGATTATTTGAGTTTGAGCCATCAATGACAAAGAACAACAGATGTAAATTCAGAAGAAAAATATAGAAAATTAACTTGAAGTGAACTTATGAGGGAATTTTACTCAAATCAGCAATAGGTAAAGGAGAACTCCCCTTTAAGAGAATTAAACATTTAGGAATTTAAATATAAACAATGATTCTGTAAAGCAGATTCTTGAGAAAGAAACAAAAAAAGAATAACGATTCAATAAAAAAAGCAACCAGTGAAATACAGAAAAGCAAGTGAAAGGTTTAGTTTTCATGACACTTTTTCTCTCATCCCAATTTCTTCTGCATTCAGCCTGATATTATTGTAGCCTGCTTCAGGCATTATTTTTCCCCCCCATGTTAGAGAAACAAAGAAGGGAGCTGTCAATTACTCTGACAGATTACTTCAGGATTTGAAGGTCTATTGAGAGCACAATACATAAAAGAACATCTAGAATAAGGCAGTTGAGAAGTGGAAATAGGTTGGCAGTGCAAGAGAGGAATTCAGCTAACAAATATCAGTGTGATTTATCTGTCATCCCTTCTTACACAATCAGCTTTATTTTAAAGAAAAACTGTTGAGCCTCAAAATTAAATGACACACACCCTGACATCCTGAGCTTCATCAATGGCCAACACAGTGAGAAAAATAAAATAAAATCACAATTTAAATAGAAAACCTCTATGCTTACGTGTAATTCTAGTTACCGCAAAGCAAACTCATATTTATTTTCAGTGTCTGTAGAATCAAAGTCTTCTGGCACTACACACACTTTTAAGAAGGAAAATTATTCAAGTACGTGTAAAGAATTACTTCTTAAGAGTATTTCTGCTTTTTACTTTTATATGCTCCAACGATGATGCACCCAACCATGGGAAGGATGCTGATGCTGAACAAACCAACCAGAAAAACCACATCTCAAAACACCAAGTAGTAAAAATCAATCAGGCAATTTCCATTTCTTTCACACAATAATCCTAGGCGACACTCCTAATACTCACACCATCTACACATAAAAAAATTAAACTGCCTTTCAGTTAAGTAAAGGAGTGACAGTGTTTCTAGCTGTACCATACAAATCTTTGCAGGAAGTAACAACACTGGTTTCCCAGCACCAAACACCAGTGAACAGTTCAAATATATGAAGAGATTTCACCTTGTAAGAGTTTCCCAACTCCCTGAATGACTTGCAGGACATTGCTTTATTTTTTTTTAGATAAATGACATAGCTCATATTGGCAAGTAATATCTAAACCCATGAGCATTACTTGAAAGTAAAAAGTTCATATGAGAAGAAATGTAACTGCATTTCAGTGAACATTTATAATGACTGCATCACTTCTCTGTACACTATGGATTCTCACAGGAAGAAAATGCACTTTCCTAAGTAAAATCATTCCATGAAACAAATAGAGCTATCAACTCTCATCATGTGTTTTATACCTGCATATTCAGGGACAAATCACTGATTAATAAATCCAGATCTTCAGTTTCCTCTGTCTCTTTTCATACCTAAAAATTGCTTTTCAAACAAGAGTGGACATCTCTCTAAATATCTTTTGCCCAAGGTTCTGTTCCTATGTTTCTGCCTCTACCTAACTGTGAGCCCTTTGATTTCAGCTGCTAGATTTCAAGAAAATCCAGCATTTTTCATAAAACAAAGCACCTTGTTCCTCACTATTCCCTTTCTGTTTTTAACTTATAAACACATGGTGGAAGTTGGCCATAGCTTAAGTTATTAAATATTCACTGACACGATTTTTCATAATGAAGTACATCACAGAAATATTTTACCACAGAAGTATTTCAATAAAAGAAGCTTTCTTCCAAAAACTATTTTAACCAATGTAGAACTTTTAAAACTAAACTAAATTTTCAAGCAACTGTGTCCCACTATACTCTCCACAGCACAATTAAGAAAATGTCAATAGAGGTTTTTATATGAGATTATAGAAAGAACTCTATTTGCAGTACCTGATTCGGAGACTTGACTTGGCCAACTCACTGTGTTCAATCTCAGCCTTTTTCATATTAAATATCTTTTTAATCGCATTTGCATCCTGTCAATAAAAGATTCTTTTTGTTTAATGTTGAAAGTGAATAATATTGTAATCAGATATATCCAGCTATCTAATACATAAATGCTGATGTTTTTACATTTAGATATAAAACAATTTTGCATGAAAAATGAAGCATAGAACAAAGTCTGCCTGAAATACACCCACACAGTATTTTTACAGTGGCTTGAAAATACTGAATAGAAGACCTGAGTAGCTTCAAGCTAGTTTATTGTAATTTTTGTACCCCAGTTCTACTAAAAGCAATATAAAAAAGAAAAACCCACTAATAGCTATTTTAAAAAAATGCAAACAGGGTCTTGAGAGCTTTATACTCAAGATTTATTCAGGGATCAATTAGCACAGAAGGTAGTCAAGAAAATCTGAATCACAAATCACACTATGAACAACTGAAACTAACCTTGAATACTTGGGATCCAGGCTCATTGTAGGTTTTGGCATTCTTTGCCAGAAGATCTATGTCCTTGGCCATGGCATGAATGCTTTTATAAGTTCCATTCTATACAACAAAAAGCAGAACTGGTTAAAGTGGCAGCCTTCAGACAGCATGAGAATAAGTCAATAGTGAAAAGCAAAGAAATTCATGTTCAATAAAGGGAATATTTACAGAAAAACAACATATTTATAAAGACAATAGATAAATAGCTAGAAAAAGTAATCAAAACAAGACATTAACATACATATATACTAAGTCTTTATAAAGCCTATGAATGTGAAGATTCAAAAAAATATTTAATAGATCATATTACCTTCATTTTGAAGAGTTCTGACAAAATGCTGTTTTAACTTTATTCTCTAGTTCAGTTAGTCTATGTCCTATCCCTCACTACTATACAAAATGCCAGAATTACAGAACAGTATTCCAAATTACTGGAGAAGTAAGATGAAAAATGCATCAGTACAAAACATCTATTTATAGCTCTAGAACAGAAGTAGGTGATGATAATGCACGACCAACCTTCAGTACTTCAATGTTTTACATGAGCAGCACTTGCCAAGGAAGTGCTTTAAGCCATTAAACATCAAATTACCTGAGATATTCTGGCTCAAAGCCAGCACTCCACTGTGCCTGATCTTCAACACAGCTACTTTTGCAGCACTAACCCAGCACAGAACATTGAATCAGCACAGTGTGCAGATTTTTTAATAGCAGGGGGAAAAAACACATTGCCTTTCCTACCACCATAAATTCTGACTTCTAGCAATTCTGAAATGCTTACTGTTAAACAAGTCTGTACCCTGACACATTAGTATGTTCATACCTGTATCCTTTGGGCAATAGTTTTAAGATCTATGGGCTCCTTTATTATTGCATAATAATCTGGATATTGCTGGAAAACAGAAATAATTTATGTATTAGAATAAACAGTCACAAAGCTTTTGTTCTAACAGCTCACAGAATGAGCCATTAGGTGAACTGCAGCTAAGAACAGTGTAAGCCTCAAAATAGGGCACTAGGCTTCAATTTGGACAAGCCAGGTCATAAGGCAGATACAAGGAATTACAATTCATCAATAAACTGACAGAAAGGACCAGTTCTGATGGAAATTCAAATCCATGATGGTTTTGGTTAACACTTATACCACAGAAACAGAACACTGGTTCTGAAACGGAGCAGTAAAATCAGACATATTAAAGAAGATTAAAAATACTGCATCATAAAAAATCCACAGTTACCTAAACTGGCAGAACAGGGCAAGACTCAGTCTGCAGTGAAGGGCTGGGAATGAGTGGATGGGAACAAAGAAGGGAGGGAAACTCTACCAACAGGTGGAGTTTGACACTGATGAGACAGACACAGAGAACTGCATCCTGAGAATGGCCATCACAGCATGTAAATATCCAAGCTTCCACATTAGGACACAACAAATATCATTAAAATACTCACCACTTTAGAAGGAAGTTTCTGAAACAGTTCACTTATGAGGCGTCCTGATGGGTTTGTGGCAACAGCTACAGCTTCAAGAAGCTGTTCCAGAATTTCCTTCAGGTAACCTGGAGATGACTAATGTAGGAAACAAAAATCACAGGAAGTTTTAATAGCAGCCATAGTGGAGTGCTTCAAATTGCACTGAAATATAGAAATTTACACTTCAAAGACAGAAAAAAAATCAGCTACAAAACAAAACATGGATGCAACTTTTGAAGACAACGTTGTTTATGTAGGTAAAGGTATACTAGAAAACTCTAATTTCAGGTTTACATTGCAGACTGTCAGACATACATCACAGTTACTGAAAATGTGCATCCCAATATCACAAAAACCAGGCAAGCCCAAACTTCCTCTCATAACACTCCAGGCACAGCTGCACTGACTGAATGGACACTTGCTGATAAATGATGCCATTAGACACGAATCTTGCTTGCAATAAACCTCAATGTTGGCATGAATTCAAGCACAATTCATATTATTCCAGCTAAACTAGAATCATGCTTTATCCACATCAGAAACCCTCATCGCTTTTTTGTGCAACGCAAAAGTAAAAACACACATTCAATGCTGTGAAGTGATTAACCAATACACTTGCATGAGAAATACCCTCTGGGGCATAATTTAACAATGAAAACATTACTCAAAGCTTTTTCACCCTCTCAGAGTCAGCTGACATACACTGTTACAGCCTCCCCCCTCTGCAGTTGTCATGCCCACACTTACTAATTCAGAATTTGCTTGATTGTCATGTCCTTCCTCATCATCATCGTCCTCCTCAGCATCACCTTTCTGAACAAATTCATTTTTTGTGCGCAAATACAGCTCCCATAGTTTGCAGGCAGCTTTATATTCAGGAGAATCTGGCTGCAAAAACCAATCAACCATTTCAGTCAAAATTCAGAGCCTTCTCATCTGAGGGAAATTTGTAAGTTATCAGCTGAAAGGTATTAACATTAAATTAATAATAAAACACCTGGGAAATTCCTGCTTCACTTGTTCTTCAACACAGGAGTCAAGAATCACAATAAGCATTAGAAAATATAACCTGTATGACTCCAAAGCATCTAAATCTTTCAGAAGGAAAGGCTTGGACAAGCCAATTAGATGAATCTGGAGAAATCACTAGGTTTTGTTAAAGCACAACACCAGTATTTAAAACAGACTAAATATCAGTATGCCAGAAAGGTGACCTAAGCCAATATTGTTGTCATTGCGTGGCACTTGAAAATTAACTTACGTAGAAGTAGTCACATAAATATCTTTGAAAGCACTGCAATGATTTACACTCAGCATTAACTGGGAAACTCCAAAGAACTGGAAAACGTGCTACCACCTGGCTACACCTCTAGATATATCTTTTAGGAGAGGCAGAAGTGTCAGTTAGAAAATCAACTTTAAAAAATACAGAGTTGGTAGTGGCAGACAAGCACGTGCCTATTCACATTACTACCTAAGAACATTACCCAGAACAAAGACAGCTTTTCCACCCATATATTTTACTTTCCCTTTCCTCTGTCATTTTAGCTCTATTTCAGGTATTCCTGCTGATAATGTCACCTTATTATTGCTCATTGCGCTCTCCTTACTTCACTCTCTCAACCTCTGACAGCCTGTGATACAAATGAGAAACCAACATGAGAACTGTTCTCAATCTTGCCTTATTAGGCTTAAATATTCTCAGCACATGAGACCAGGTGCTTACGAAGAGCATACTTTAAGGGTATCCTGGCTCCACAAGTCTGCTTCCTTCTGTATTTAATGGGAGATGCTCAGGAGTGTGAGACTAGACCACAAATACAAAAAACCCAAAGGCTGCTGCTCTGCTCTAGCACTGCCAATAAAACACCTGCTGGAATAAAGACCTTGACAATGAATCACTGCCCCTGGTTTGTATGCACTGTGGAGCTGTCTGGGAAAGGAGAAAGGTTAAAGGGTTAAAGAAGAAGAGGTTTTATTTGTGTGCCACACCTCCAGCCCACAGCTCCATAATTCTCTGGAAATGCAAACATTTCTCATCCTAGAATACATATTTTTAGTCTAATGGAAAATCTTTATGATACAGTTAAACGCTGAGCCCACAATTCGGTAGGCAAAGGCGGCACACATTCTGTAAAATGTAACACCCTGATCATTCTTTCCTGACATCAACTCCTTTTCCCCTCACATAAAAGCCCATTAATGTTGGATTTTTCACACTGAGTGCCTAACAAAGCTCCAGAAGTACACAGTGGATTTGGAAATCTTTGTACTTTTTCTCCTGGAAGCAGAATGTGCAAATGCATTAACCCACAAATCTGATTGTTTGTCAAGAAGCAACTACACACACACACACACACGCAAAACAAACACTGCCTTTCTCAATGTCACCTGGTTACACCAGCTGGGTTATTCAGAAAGCATCATCTGGATGATCTCCAAAGTTAAAGATATAGGAAAGGCAACATTAGCAGATTTAGATCTGCTGTATCATCTCAATCACTACATACAATTTCACTGGTTTATGGATTTAACACAGACTTTCATTAAACAAGATTAATCCAATTTTTTCCCACTTCCTTACGAAAACTGCAATAAAACCCATCAATATCCATAACAAAACACACAACCAGTTTGGGGAATGGCCATGGGGGTGGTAGCATTAATAACATTACACTCACATCTATCATCCCTGACCATGACAGTCAATGTGCCATTTTTTTCCTTTTATTAAGTGGCAAATGGAAGAGGAAAATTCAACACTCCTACCATAAGCTTGCTGTTATGCATAAACATTTCCTTCTGGGGGAGGGGGGTGAAATCTTTCTCTATTTTAAAAGGTTACACAGAGTGTGTTGTAAAATGAGAAGGCTTTGATAGAGGAGGATTTTTCTCAGTTTATATCTCCATTTTTGCTTTTGATCTCTCTTGGAAAACTACACAAGGATCCTCCCCACATTATTTTACAGTTTTCCACAGAAAAAAATTGCTACAGTAGGGCATCTTAGAAAGCTACAATCAATATTACAGAAATATATGCAAATAACTGCACTGTGTACTGTTCTCCTACCAATAACACTCCAAGTTAAACTGAGTATGTTTTGGCCAAACCAAGGAAGAATCTGAACATACCTCTTTCCCTTTTACAATGAATTTGAGCTTTTACATGTAATTTGCTCACCTTATAGTAAGCCTTTGCATTGTTAAAGAGAAGCTGGAAATCAGCAGTCAACACATTCACATCATCATATTCCTCCATCTTCAGCTTTTGTTGGATTTTCATTAAATCAATTGGCTGAGAAACCACTTCATAATAATCTGGCTGATTTCTGCCGCAATGACAAAAACAGGCATCATATTCCAAGCAGTACAACCAAAACCACAGCACTAAAGCTTGTGCATGCTTATGACTAAATAAACCAAAGAAAGTTCCAGTATATTTTCGTTACACATAAAAGATCTGGACAGTGGTCCATCAGTCAGCTCACTTTATGTATCTTCTGTTACTATCCTCAGTTTCCTGGGTTTAAGACAAAACTCAGCCTCTTACTTAGCTACTGCATTTTCAAGGGTCACTTCTATTAACCCTCCCAAGCTATGTCCTTAGGATTATATCCCACCACTTACATAGAATATTTTATAATCAAAGGCACAGATGTTTTAGGCAGGTGTTAAAAGAAACATTTTAAAGTAATGCAGTGGATCTTTTTTTTTCCCTGAGAAAGGGCACTAATGTAAGCATGTCCCATTGAATAATTCCATCAAACATTTGGATCAAACACTAGTGTGAAACTATGAAAAATGCAGCTTAGATTTTTCACAAATTAATGCTGAAGTATTTATCAATTTCCACTTCTCCCTGATTAAATCTCAGGTTCAAGGTGTAACCAGACCTGTGGTCTTACCTTCTCTTCGGTGCCCTGATGAAGAGCTCACAAAGGAGCCTGCCCTGCTCATCTTTGTAGTCTCTGATGGTGTTGTAGAGCTCATGGCAGACAGCAATCTGAAATGCAATGAAGTAACGAAAAAGGAGAGAATTTTGAGGAGGTAACAAAGCAAAGCCTGCTTACAAAGGGAAGGACAAGCTGCCAATCCACAATATGCCCTAAAGCAGAAGTCAGAGGCAATTGAAGCACCTCACACTTTAGCAGGAGACCTGACAAGTGTGCCAGGTACTGCAGAATTTCCATTTATTTTTTGAACGCAGGGACCTTTATTTCAATGCTAATTCTAAGTAAAACACCCAAAATGTAAATTAATTCAGTACAATTCTCTCCAGGTTACAGGCTTCTACAATAACAACAGGGGCTCTCCTGCCCTGCAATTAATCAACATTAGACTGCTCATGCAAAGGCACAGCAGAGGCATTGTACACTTCAGCACAGCCTGTGCCATTCCCCACTTATCCCCCTCTGCATTTGCTATGCAGACACAGCTGTCAACTTCTGCACATTATGATTTCAGCTCATTCTCCAACATCCTTCCATCTGTTAAAAGCATCAGCAAAAAGAGAAAAGCAGCAAAAGCAAAACCAGAAAGAAAAAGATGAAACTGGGGAGTCAGGACGAAACCAAAGCTGAATGGGATCCTAAACAAAGTGCAGGCAAGGCAGAAACAGCTTCAGGACCAGTGTACGTATGGTCATTAATTTTACAATCCAGCATACCCCAGACAGCACATACAGTACCCCCAAGAAAAAAGAAAAGAGCTGCAAGTAGTAAGAAGGTACTAACAGGATCTACAGTTGGGAGATTGGAAAGTCTCCTCCTCTTCCTGCTTGGGCCTGGTATATTGGTGGAGTGATGGGCATCATCGAAATCTCCGCCACTGACGCTGCTGGAAGGAGAGGTAGCTCTTCGCCTCTTGGAACCCATGGAATCCAACTTCTTCTATAATGAACACAAACATTCTTAAAGCCCTGGCATTGCACCCAAACACTCTGCTGAGAGCTACCTACAGAGGTAGCAAAGCTGCTGATGAGTTACATACATTTGGGAAATGCTACAGGTCAGTTAAGACATTCTGTAAACACCAACTTTGTGAAAATTCCCAAGAATAAAGGGAAATCAAAATGCTCCTACAGTTTCATAGTCACCAATGACAGCAAGGCCAGAAACCTTCAAGCTAGCAGCTCTTAGTAGAATATATTCTTAAACTCTCTGCATTTTGATACCCCACCCCATGCATGACAAATAAGCAAGAACCACTGTTTTCAACAATAAAAGCTGTACAAAGACACATGCTCATTTCTGGTGTAAAAGCACTTCATTCCATGTCAAACTAGAACAATAAAAATAACCAAAAACAGACCAACACAGAAAAAATCCCAAACAAAACAAATTGCAAATTAAAAGGGCCACAGAATACCTTGTGTCATATTCAAGTGAAAAAAAGGTCTGGACCACCATGGGACCTCCCACTCCCACTTTATAAGTGGGATGAATGGCTCAGCCATGGAGAAGCTGAAAAAGCCCTCTCCTCTTTTGGCCATAGTTTTGCATTTACCAAAACAAGCAGTGACAAATGAATAACCACCATCCAACAACTATGGTAATTTATGGAACAAGTTGTTGGCTCTTTCCCAACTTCTACTGACAGCATCAGAAGAATACCTTTATTTGTGGCTGTCTCAAAGGCTGAGGACAGAACAGATCCATCTATCCCACCCTATATCCATTTTCCAACCAAATCCAAGAATTTCTTTTAAAAGTCACTCAGAAGATTGACAAGGTACGGCAGCACAACATAACTGTGTTAAAGCATTTTTGTTAGAGATGGAGATAACTTCAAGCACATACATGAGATGAATAAGGTAGGAATAATTAACAGTTACAAAAAAGAAAAGCAAAAGGCCAAGGCAGGGGAATGGAGACACAATCAATAATTTACCAGATTTACCAGAGTAGAACCAGCACCTCGAAAAGCCAGTCTCCTCATAGTGTCTGTTGGCCAAGCACAGATACTGCGAGAAGGTGACACTCTAAGAGTGGCAAACCAGTAATGGTGTTAGTACAGCCAGAACTGGAAGACAAGAAAAAGGAAAGAGGGAGAGAAGAAAATTCAGAGTAGGTAGATAAAGAATAAAATCAAAGAATAAAATGGATAATTACAGTGACAGAGAAAAAAAGCAAGAAACAGAAGGTAACTTTTTTTAGCCCAGCAGAAACTCTACAAAGTAATTTTGTACACAGAATGCTAGACACTTCTGTCATTGTCACAGCAAAAATACATTTCTCTAACGTTCCTGAATATGCATTACAGATTTCACAGCCACTTGCTAGAGAATGATTCATCAAGCAGAGCAGAGAGTAAACAGAAGTGATATCTGACCTGAGAGTACAAACCAGAAAGCAGTAAAAGTTACAGAATGCAAATGTGCTTATAACAACATAATCTTAAGGTCAACAAACAATAAACTCTAAGATGATGCACCTCCATCACTCTTCAGAGTGGATTTTTATACTCAGAAGGAAGCAGAAAGTATGCAGCCATACACTAAAAATATACTGTTTCAATTTCTAAGCAGTCTCCAAGTCCGATGTTTTTCCCAGAAATTCCATGTGAAATATACAGAACCATTTTATGGCAAAATGTTTGCTTCTGCGTAGTTCAACCAACTACTGCCTTCAATCAAGCCCCAGAGAGATTCTTCTCCTGTTCAGCTCTGCAAACATTTTCATAACACGGACAAGCAGAGAAGCTCTGTGCTTTATCAGCAGGCAATTCATTTTGGGAACTGACAACAAGCCTCACACTTTGGCACTGCCTCCAACTTTCATCTGAGGGCTACAGTCTGGAGTGGCTCAACCAGGCATGTGCTGGGAAAAACAAGCCCTTGCTTGTGGAAGAAAGGCAGGAGGGACTACCAGAATCAATAATTCTGCTTCAACTAGGAACCCAAAAGTACACTCAGTCTAATCCCATCCTGAAATAAGGATTTGGGAACCTCCCAAGCGGCACCCGCCTGCAAACTGCACATCAGCTGCTCCATGTCCATTATCTCAGGCACAAACTCTGTGGCTCTCAGCCATACTCTGACACTGGTGTGATCAAGACACCCTCACCGCTTGGACAGAGCTTCCAAAATACATTTTTCTCCTCCAATAAGCATGCAAAACATATATCAGTCTGGACAACACCATGAACACTCAGTGAGAGACCTGCTGATATAAAATTCTTGCTGAATGTGAACCTCCAAAACACAAACTTCTCTCCAGATAGATCTCCACACTCCTAAGCACAGAGAACTCTGCTATGCACAGAAATATATTATTTTACTTAAGAACCTGCCTCCCAGACTTTCTCCTGCAATCTCTCAACAGTCACACCAAGGCTCTCCACAGCTACAAATGAGCCACCTCCAATGCCACAGGAGCTTGAGCGTCTCCTTAGTAATTGCTCCCACCAGCCATAAAAATGTCACAAAACCACAGCAAGAAATGCTTTGGCCATTACTATTTCACATGTATACTGATATATACACAACGGGGTAAGTTTTCTCTCCCAAAAGCTGTACAGACTGACCCCAAGTGTCACCCACTCCAACCTCACTACACGAATGTTTTACACACAGTGGACTTAACACACTTAAAATAAAACAATGCATTCTAGCACATGTTTCATTTTCTGTCTCCAGGTAGAGGAAAGCTAAAAGCCAATAGATACCACGGGTAGTATTTATTGCTATCAGGACCTCTCACGTTTCAACAGAAATACTAAACACGGTAAATTTAGCAAAAGGAACAAGCGAGGGAAAAGCAGCCAGAATTTTCCCCGCTTATCGATCCCATTGAAACCCGCTACGGGACGGGAAGAGAGGGATGGCAGCAACGAGACGCTGTAAAAGGGCAACGCTGGCGAAGAAGCGAGAGGGACAACTCATCTATCGTTTTATCAACACCGGGGCAAGAAACAAAGATGCCAAATCCGTAATTTCCCCGAAGCGCCGGAGCCCCTGCCCGGAAGGCGAGGTGTCATCCCCGGCAGGAGACAAAGCAAATCCCTTTCCCGGCGCCGGGCGGACAGCACGGTGTCCCGGGCCGCTCCGCGCTGCCACCCCGGCGGGCAGGACCGCGGCTGTCCCCAGGCCCGCTCCGGGAGCGGCCGTTGTGCCCCCGCGGGCCCGGCCCGCCGCCGGCACGGCAAACACGGCGCCAACCGGGCGGGAAGGGCTGAGGCGCACCCGGGCCACGGGCCGAGCACCGGGACAGCGACGCGGTGCTGGCCCGGCGGCAGTGCCAGGGCCAGGCGGCACTCGGCGCCCCGGGCCCGCCGCGGCGGGGCCGCTGCGCGCTCGGGCGGCGCCGCCACACAAAGGGAGGCAGCGGCCTCCGAGCTCCGGCCCGCGCCCCGCCCGCGCCGCTCACCCCGTCGGCTCCGCTCCGCCTCCCGCAGCCGCGGCCGACCCGGGGTGGGTACGCGGGGTCCGCCCGGCCCGGCCCGTCCCGTCCCGCCGGTACCGCCCGTCCCGACACCGCCGGTGCCGCCGCCGCCGCTGCCGCAAAGCGCGCCCGGCCGCCCAACGCGCCTAGACCGCGCGACATCCCGGCGGGGCAGCGCCGGCGCGCTTTACGGCAGCGCCCGGCGGCGGGAGCACGTGGCGGCGCCATGAAGCGGCCGAGTGAGCGCCGGGAGCGGCACCGGGAGCGGCACCGGGATGGGCAGCGGGATGGGCACAGCGATGGGCACCGGGATGGGCAGCGGGAGCGGCACCGGGATGGGCAGCGGGATGGGCGCCGGGATGGGCACAGCGATGGGCAGGGGGGCCGGGAGGAGGGGGCGGGGAAGGGAGGCGGCCCGGCTCCGGGGATTGGCGGTCGCCCGTGGCCGAGCGAGCAGCGGGCAGCGGGGCTCGAGGGAGCGGCGGCCCGGCTCGGGGCGGGGGAATCGGGGCCGGGATCTCGGAGGAGCACCGGGGCGGGAGCTCGGTCGCGGCCCCGTGGCGGGAGATGTGTGTATCAGCCCTCGGCGCTGACGGGCGCGGTGCGTTGCAGAGCTGAGGAAGGCGAGCAAGAGGCTGAGCTGCCACAAGCGCTACAAGATCCAGAAGAAGGTGAGTCCCGGCCGTGCCGCGCCCCCGTCGCTGCATTTTGCATTTTCGGGGCCTCTACACTGCAGGTTTTGGCCTTAGACTGAGAAAGTTTTCTTGTTCCTATCTTCAGATCAGAGAACACCACCGCAAAGTCAGGAAGGAGGCCAAGAAACGTGGACACAAAAAGCCCAAGAAAGATCCCGGAGTTCCCAGCGCTGCGCCCTTTAAGGAAGAGCTTCTGCGGGAAGCAGAGCAACGAAAGCAGAGGGTAAAATACAGTTTGTGGTAAAGAGGACAAGAACTGAGACCATCCCTGTTTTCAAGGAAGCTTTGTGTGCATAAGGGGGCACTCAGAGGTGCAGTTATGGCAGATTGTAGATGGTCCTAGTAGACACGTGCTTTGGAAAAATAGGGATTTTTTTTCAGTATTGTACAGTGTGCAGCTTGGTCTTTTATTTTTAATACATGACATGGGAGCAGCACCTTGATCAGCTGTAGTGGTTGCTGCAGAGCTGCTATTTCGGGATCAAGCTAATGGATGGTTGCCTCTGGGTAGGATGCAGCAAAAGAGTTCCCAGAGTCACTTGGACAGCCAGGACTTCTAACTGAGCTGTCTCAGGAATTTGGGTCAGAAATGGGGACAAAGAACCCTCTTCCTTACCACTTTCAAAGATGTTTCATCTGGTTTGGGTTTTTATTTGCAATCAGCTTGAAGAACTGAAGCAAAAGCAGAAGCTCAACAGACAGAAAGAACATGAAAAAAAGAGGAAGCTGGAAGCTAAAAAGAATGCAGCTAAAATCAAGGAAAAAGCAGAGGGAAAGGTAGGTGTCCTGTATGATTTTGATTCTTTGATCCTATAGGAGTCATCCTGAAACTGCAGCTTCTTAAGCAGAATGTTACATGTTATATCTTCATGATGAATATGCACACAAGTATTAGACACTAATTCTCATTTAAGTTATTTCCTTTTGTTTTTATTTGCTTCAGGAATCCTCTGACAAATCTAAAGGAAAGACTAACAAGCAGCTGAGTAAAAATTCAAAGAAATCATTCTGCAGGGAGCTTCAGAAGGTGAAATGCTTCAACTACTTTAATATAACTAGATGAGAGTCAGCAATGAGAGCACTTGTGATTTTCCTTTTTTTGTATTACTGTTTAGAACATGAAGTTTGTGTGTGATAAACTAGAATACTGAACTAAGGGATTTTACAACAGAAGAGGTTTATAGGTATCTTTGTACACCACAGCTATTCCTGAGTTGCCATCTGGTCTGTGTTGTGTTATTTGAATCTTGTCTTTTTTCTGAGCCAGGTGCTTGAGGCCTCAGATGTAGTTCTGGAGGTTTTGGATGCAAGAGATCCAATGGGCTACCGGTGTCCTCAGCTGGAGCAAGCTGTCACTTGCTCTGGGGGAAACAAAAAGCTGCTGTTGGTTCTGAACAAAATTGGTAAGAAACACAGGTTTTCTCAAAGTGTTGCTGGCCACTGGGGTTCTGTAGTAGGTGAGCTATGAAGAAGATTTTAAAGGAATCTGAGGTTCCATTGAAGACATAAGATCCAACTCTGAGCTCCCTAAAAAGGCTGGAAATTACCGAGTTACCAGCAGCTAAATAAAAGAAAATAAAATACCAAGAGCAACAACAAGAGCAAAGGGAACTTTGTAGTAGAGTAGCCTTTGTAGGATTGTGGGATAATCCTTCACAGAAAGTCACTCTGTACCATACAAAGTCTTCTAGCAAGACCCCAGCATTAAAAACCTAATAGAGGCCAGAAATGTAATTGTGATGTGTTCTGCTAAGGCAGAAAAAGAGACACTGGATGCTTCTGGGGAATGTACTCAGTACTTCATACTAGAGTTCTCAACCAAACATTATTTGTCATAATAAGATTCTTTTAAGGAGTAAAAGAACCGCTCTTCTTTCCAGATTTAGTGCCAAAGGACAACGTAGAGAAATGGTTGAATTATCTGAATAAGGAGTTGCCAACAGTTGCTTTTAAATCAGCAATGCTGATGAAGGACAAGACTATGGTAAGAGCACTGCAGGCTCTGTCCCATGAGGAAGTCATGTGTGTTTGCAATCATACAAGCTGAAACATCTTTAAAATTCCTCTTCCCCTGTTTGATTTCACTTCTGTAACTGATGGATGTGTCTTTATACTTCAGCTGAGCTTTGCAGTACAGAGGGGGAATCCTTGCCATTGAAATTACAGTAGATGAATAAATCTAAGCATCCATATTTTATCTTCGTAAATAGCACCTGACCATGGGGGTTTTTTGCCTTTGAATCCTGTAGCAGCAACAGGTCACAAAAAGACACGCACGTGTTGATTTCTCAGAAACTTCTCAGTATTTTGGAAGCAAATGCCTTTTGAAACTTCTTCAAGAGCACGGCAAGACCCAAGACAAAGCCATTCAGGTTGGGGTAGTAGGTAAGTGTTTGGAGAAACAGAAGGAGCTTCCTTCTCCCATAGAGCTTTGGGATCCTGTACTATGGACTGAGTAAAACTGATAACACCTGGTTTGCTAATGTGCTTTCTGGCCATTGTGTTACTTTGATCTAAGGCTCTTACTGTGGTAGTACTTCAGTTGACAGTGATCCATGGTGCCACTTCCATGGGTAGCTTAGGGGTCTGTGGGAGCATAAAGAAGGCAGGATATGTGCTCCACTGCACTGCCTTCCTCCTGCTTGACAAAAAAAAAACCAAACCACTGAATGTAGCACCACAAATTCTACAAGTGTGAGAAATGAGGATACATATTTTGTCTTACTTCTCTAGTGAAGACTTCAGATCCAACTCTGATCTCACACTGACACTGTACCTTAGCAAAGACACCTGGAAGAAGCAGTTTTGATCAGTGTTAAAAAGCTGAGTTTTCTTATCTAACTTACAAGGATTTATGTGATTTTCTTCAGGTTTTCCTAACGTGGGAAAGAGCAGCATAATCAACAGTCTTAAAGGAAAGCGTGCTTGCAATGTTGGCCTGACAAGAGGGGTTACCAAGTAAGCTCAGTCTGATAAAAGCTATTCTTTTCCTTGTTTGTTGTGTTCCAGTTACCTTGTCTTTCCATCCATTAAGGGCAAAAGTATGCCAGTGTGCAGTTTTAAATGCACATTTCAATTTCCAATATGAAGGGATCTGTGTAATGCAAGCTCTCTCCAGGGGACACAGATGTATAAACTTGATGTTTTTTATGTTTAAATTTCTATACCACACAAAGCACATGATGACAAAACACTGCAACTGACTGTATGAAGTACATTCAATCCAACACTGAGCTTTGTGTTTTGCATCCCTCACCATTACCAGTCCTTCACTAATTATATACTCAAAGTGCATTTCTCTTTGAATAGGTCCATGCAAATTGTGCACCTTGATAAGCAGACAAAGGTACTGGATAGTCCAGGTGTAATTGCAGATCCTTCCAACAGTGCCCTGGCTTTGGCCTTGAGAAGTATCATAGACACTGAAGGATCAGACTCAGCAGTTGTGCTTGAAGGAGTAAATGCCATCATAAATCACTGCAGTAAGCAGCAGGTGAGCTTCATCTTTTTTCTACTTCTCTCACTGCATCAGACTTCTCTATAGGTTTCTTAGGCCCCATAATGAAACTTCATTTTGCTTTAGCTAATTCTGATAGTTTTTGCACTGCTTTCCCCTAACCATGCAAAGTGGCAATGCTATGGGAGATCCTTCATCCTTATAAACAGAAGGCAGAACAGCATGCCATGATCCTGCCAGCCAGGGTACACAACACTGCTTTTAAGACATCATGCAATCAGAGAGTGAAAAATGATGATATTCTTTGTGTGTCCTATAATTACAGTGAAGACCTCAGATCCAACTCTGATTTCACTCTAGTTCCGAGCAAATTAACCTAAAGCCTAATTGCCCTTCAGTTCTGTGAGAAGTGCTTTCACAGACCAGTGTGCTGTCTCTATACACCCACAGGTTTGGGTGAATGGCAGATGAGTTTGTTGATGAAGTAGGCATTTTGTATTGTAATGTTTACTCCCACGTGCAAAAGAAAAACAGCTTTTCACATACTCTGTCCTCATTGTTACCCAACTTGATTTGTTCTTTTATTCCTAAAACTATGGGGAAGGTGGGCATGTCTTCCTGAATGTGCCATTTTCTTTTGCCCTAGGTAATGATGCACTATAATATCCCAGATTTCAGGGACCCTGAAGAGTTTTTATCTTTACTGGCTCAGAAGAGGGGCATGCTGAAAAAGGGAGGTGTTCCTGACATAGAAAATATGGCTAAATCAGTGCTTGGTGACTGGACAGGGTACGTATGCTGTGAATTTTACTCTATGCTGCTCACCTTTTTCTCACTGTTACTTCAGCACAGCAGAAGCACCGAGTCCTGCAAAGTACTTAAAAATGAGAGGCTGTTTTTTCCCTTGCTTTCTCACATTTTACATTGATAAAGAGCTGAATTGTCCAACAGATTTAGAGAATGCCATCCACAGATTATTTCTAAAGTAGTGAAGGATACATAAGAAGAGTCCAAGTTTGTTGCACATTACTCCATAGACAGTTTGCTGACTTAGGCTGTAACTCTGTTATGGAAATCTGCTCTCCTCTCAAATACCAAGTCCATGTAGTCCTCTTCTAGACAGGAAAGGATATTGCAGACTTTCTGTGGAAATTTAGGTTGGTTCCTATATTCTGAGGATAGGAATAAATATAACTCAGATTCAGTAACTGACTGTGACTATCTCCCTTGCTCACATGGCTCAACTGCTTTTACAGTTCATGATTTCACAGGCAGGTGATTTGTGATGACAAAGAGCCATTTCTTTTTCCTCTCAGGAGTGGGCTATCCACTTAATACTGTTGACAACTTCAGAGTCAAATGTAAATAGCTATTGAACTGCTGTTAAACAGGTAATAGTACACGAGTGGTTAGGTTGAGCAGTTTGAGAGCTTTGTGCTATGGGTTTTAAGTACAGTGATTTAACTGTGTTATCTTTAGTTGTTTTTTAATGCTGATTTTTATTTTGTCAGAGCCAGAATAAAATACTACTCACAACCTCCAGGATTTCAGAAGCCACCACCCTATCTTACAGAACAAAAAATAGCTGAAATGCAGGAGGGCTTTAATTTAAATAACCTAGAACAAGAAAACAGCAACACTGTTCAAGGTAGGACTTGAATACTTGAATAATGTAGACTACCATTAACCACAGAGTCACAGATTGGCAGGGTCACCTTTCACTCAGACCAGATTACTCTGAGCCCAGCCTGGCCTGGAACACTTCTGGGGATGGGGCAGCCACAGCTTCACTGGGCAACCTATGCCAAGGCCTCACCACCCTCATAGTAAAGATTTTTTTTCCTGCTATCTAATCTAAACCTACTTAAGTAAACTTACCTATACTCAAATCTAAGTTTTCCAGCTCTTAGTAGTCTTATGTAGATGCCTCAGGGAAAGCTTTTCTTAGAGAATTGTCCTTGCTTTGGTGGCAGAGCACTCTGTGTGAGAGCCCTGTCTGTGGCAGGGAGGAGGCAGAACTGCAGTGTGTCCTCCTCTGGGGGTGGGCATTACATCTGTGCTGGCTGACAGGGACTGAACAGACACTTCTGTGTTTTCTGCAGCTATAAAACACCCCAGTCCAGCAAGCAGCATTGTTTTTCAGTCACCTGGTATGACAAATGGGATAATAGAGGAAAATAAAATGATAGAGGAAGGATCAGAGTGGGGAAACATGGAAACGAGCAAGGAAGAGGAAGAAGAGGAGGAGGAAGAGGAATTCATGGAAAGTGATAATGATGAAGATGATATGGAAGAAGATGATGATAATGATGATATTGAAGAGGTAAATGAGCATTTCACTAGGGTTGGGCTTTTCCTTAATTAAGGAAACAACATTGTTCCAAGTCACCTGGCCTCAGCAGTGAGGCTTAGCTATACACAGGACTTCCACTCTTCCCCAGGCTCTGTTAGGTTTCATTTGCATAGGAGATTTCATTAGTGATGTTTGAATAATGTCTGACCTCTCTGACTTGTAGGAAAGCCAAGTTCAAGTCACCCAGAAAGCAAAGCCTGGAAAACAACAAAGAAATCCAACAAATTCCAAAGAGCAGATGGCAGGTGTGTATTTAGAACCCTGGCTTGAAGGATGGTCTCTGGTCCCCTAGCACCTGCACTGGTTTCACTAACACATGATTTTCTCTTCTCAGGAAATGAACGTTCCAGATCACTGTCCTTCAGCTTGGATAAACCAGCAAATGAAGATGATGCCTATGATTTTAATACAGACTATGTGTAACAAATCAGGTGTGAAGACACTGTTTGGAGTTACTGTTGGCTTTCAGAACGGTCAGGAAGACTTGTGTTGCAGCAGAAGCTGGAGGAGTGCTGCACAACCAGAGAGGCTGCAAAGACTCAATTCTTGCTGTGTCAAATAATGTATGTATATAATAGAGCATCTCCCTTGGTAGTTCCAGATTTTATGCAGTTCTAGGAAACTGATTGTTATTCAGCTTTAAGTCATAAAGTTATTTCCTATATTAAAGCAGATTTTAAAAATTCTAATAGATTTGCTTAGTCTGTTTATTTTGCCTTATAAAAAGACCTTTTTAGAGGATAAACCCTTTGTCTTAAACAATGATAAATGCGGACTGCAATGAGAAAAGCAGTTTGAAATCCTTGTAAATGATTAAGCAGAAGTAAGACCATATTCATGGTCAGGAATGAGCCCTTTACCTCTGCTGCCCTATATCTCAGACCAGGCAGACTCAGCTGTCACTGCATGCAACCTGAGTGCAAACCTCTATTCATTGGAATAGCTGGCACAATAGCTGCTGGGATATATCAGCTAGTATAGCTACTCCTCACTCTTAATAGAACAACTATCAAAAAAACCAAGCCAACTTACCTGTAGCACAGGTGATGGGCAGCTGGCTGCAGAGGGCACAGGCATCTCACTTGATGAGTTCCCAGACTGGGAAAGGCATAGGAGGAAACACTATAGCAGAGCCAAGCTTCCTGCAGAGAACTCTGAGGAACTCAACAATAACAAAATTAATCTGTAATTCATATAGCCTGGTCCCCAAAATAAGTATTTTGCACTGTTTTAGAGTTACATGAGATTAACTGACTTTGGCTTCAATAACTTGCTACTGTGTTTAAGTACAAAGGAAACACTGCCTGGATCAAGATTGGAATTAGGTTGCCATTTACCTGAGGCTGGAGTCAGCATGTTACAATTAGCTTTATTTTTGAACAAAGTTTCATCCACCACTTTACAAAAAATGGTTTAGTGTTCACTGGCAGTTCAAATCACTTTGCATAGTGAAAGAATACTTGAAGGAGTCATCTTTCAAAAAGGATTCAGTTTTGCAGAATTCTGCAAGAAAGACTAACAGAAATGGTTGGGAGATTTCATGCAAGAAAGGGTTGTTGAGGGAATTATTTCACAGGATAAGAAAACAAAGCAAACAAAAAACCCAGAACAAAACCCAGGCAGCTCTTAATTACAGTACATTGCTGTGCAAGGTTTGCTGGTGCAAGCACCAGCTGAATTTGTATTTTGTTCTTCGAAACTTTTGTTTCTGTAACTGACAAAGTCAACTTGACTGAAATGACAAACAAAAGTGCTCATTTGTGGAGATCTTCCCTTGTTTTCTGTAGTGCTGCTGGAATAGCATCTTGTGTCACACAGGTGACATCAGCCTTCTTTGGACCTGTGCATTTCAGGACTGCACCTGAATAAGTGCATCACCTTGTGCTCCAGAAGGCAAGGACGGCTCTGTAATACAAGTTGGCTAAAAAAAAAAAGTTCTGCTTGGCTCCAGAAGTTTCCTGAGAAAACACCATCATTTATTCAAATGGACTCTACTTTGCTTCATAGGCTTCTGAGTGTCTGCGGATCAGGTTGAACTTGCCTGTAGGGTCAGGGACATACCACTTCTCCCAGACTTCTGCATAGGAAGCTGTTCTTCCCCAGGGTTTGAAATGCCCATTCCAATGGAGCAGCTTGGCAGCTTTCACAAACTGAGGGGAGTACCTTTTCCCAGCACTAGACCCTTTAATTAAAAAAGAAGTATTAGTGCCTGAAAAAAAGGCAATAGAAACACCAACATGCAAACATTAACTTCAAAACAAAGGATTTAACAAAGGAGATCTTATCATTTATGGAGAAAGGGGGAAGCAGAAATAAGGGCAAAGTGAAAACCAGTCAGGTGCAACTGAAGGCCACTTTGATCTTTCTGTGTGTCTATTTTCATACACTGACTTAACTTCCAAGTTCTTTAAAACCCCCTTAATATACAGATGAATTCAGTAGCTTATGTATAGTTCACCAGAAACAAAACCTCAAAAAGCTCTCCCAGCACTGGGCTTTCACCAGTAGCACAGACACAAATGTGTTGTTCTCAATAGTTTTGGAAGAAACACCACGGATCACATATTTGTGGAAAATAAGAAGGATTTTGTGACTAAATCAATTCAAGAACCCCTGGCAGTTTGGAAAAAGGCTCAGGCCCACAAGCCCCAAGCTGGTATTGCAAAGCTGTTTTTCCTAAAGAACAAAGGACAGAATGGGGGAATAAAAGCTCACTTTGTTGCATCATCAATGAGGTGTCCAGCTACAGACCTGGAAAAACACCCTGGGGGAGCAGCATCACAAATGTTCCATACATACCGAGATGTCGGACGTTCCACATGGGATCGATACTGGAATGTTGCTTGTAAAATACAATTAGCAGTGGAGGTGTTGTGATGCTGCCAGCCAGAGTCTTACTGTAAAGTTCCTCTCTGGAAGAGAAGTTGAAGTTGAGAAAGGATGCTGATGAGTTGATTTTTCACTTGCAGCAGCACAACAGGAGTCCAGAGATATACACACACAGCCTTTCATTCAATAGGGAAATGTCCCCAGCAGAACTCAAGTCCTGAGCTGCTGCCACCCTCAGCTTGAGGTACTTACACCACATTAAGTGCCATCCACTTCTCCAGTTGTTTAGTGATGTTCTGTAATTTCCATTCAGTCAAATTGGCAACGAAAACTCCAGGATTGAAAGAGCAGGTGTTGGCTTTCATGGCAAGCTTTCGGATGGTTTCTTTTTTGTAATCTAAAAACCCAATATAATTATACTGGGAAAAAAAACAAAAGAGAGTAGAAGTTAGCTTAAAATATGAGGAAATTCCTAAAGAAAAACTCTGCACAACTCACAATGGACAGGCATAAGTTGAAGTTGTTAGAGCAAATATCCCTTCCTTTAAAATGACAGAAAGAAAGCTTAAGAAGTGTAACCTTTTAACAATAGGATTATATAGACTACATATTTTAAGGAATGCTGCATGGTCTTAATAATACCATATTATTAATATGGGGCCAGTCCCAGAAAAAGTACTTTTAATATATTCACAAGTGAAAAGTTCTCACTCAGATGTTCTCAGATCTGCTGTTCCACAATGGGAACTGCTCTCATTGTAAAGCACAGCAAAAATTCCAAGTAATTTACTGTGCCTCAGCAGAAACTGCAGGTCCCATTTGTAAAACTGGTTTGGGCAGGGACAGTCACATGTTCAGGCTTACAGCATTTGGAATATTCCCAAATGCCTGAGATCTACAGTATTGTTATCATTGAATAAGCTTAAAACTAACCTGATTCCCTGCTCCACGGACAGCAACTTTACTACTGGTTGAGTCACAGTCATCTGAAAATGCAGCTGCATGTCCAGGTTTCAATGGAGTGTTGTAAAGTTCAACAATATCATCTGGAAAATGGAAGTAAGCACAGGAAAATCAAAAGCAATTCTGACTAAGTGTCAAGTTAGGCTTTGTTCAGCCCATTGTTACAGCAGATAAACCCACGCAGCTTAACCCAATTCATTCCTATTTACAAAGTTTTTACATCTTTCCTTGAAGCAGAAATGTTTGGGCTCTGTGAGAGATGAGATACTGACCTCAGCACGTCAGTAGTTCATATTACTGGCCTAAGCATGAGGCCAGTGGCAGCTAACAAAGGTCCCATACCTTGCACTATCACATCATCATCCACATAGATGACCTTCTCTGCATGAGGTACCAAGTTGGGCAAGTAGAATCTTGCAAAGGTTAACTGGGAGGACAGCAAAACAAGAGAAGTGAAGAATTAAATGGAAAAATTGTCCAAATCAATGTGGAATTGACTGATTTTTCTAGCACTTATCTATGGCACTAATGTATAAGACAACTTCTATCAGGAAAGTAAAATAGGCAGCAATATCCTACAAGTAATTTAAAACAAACAGGTTCCATCAATTTCTGGTTTACTATGAATGTATGTATCGATTAACTTTAAAACTGGTCTATGTTAAAATTTCTTGTTTGTCCACATAGACCTTCAGTATCTCTGAGGTGCTGGCTTGCTTGACATGCCACCTGCTGTGTTTCATGCAGCTAGCAGCAAAAAATTATACTAGGCATGCATATATAGATATTCAGATCCATCTCTCACTATCTAAAAACTTATTTTTACTGAAATTTAGGAATTTGATTATGAGAGATTCCTTCTATGCCAACAGATGGTTTTGATCACTAGCTGTGTTCAAAAGCTAGCATCAAAATATATTGGTATTAACTAATAATTGCAAAAAGTAATCAGCATCATCCTTACTGGTTTGAAGGTGTCTGCCTTTTGGGGATCCACTTGTACTTTGCCTTCTAAGACACGAGGGTCAAAATCCAAAATTCGGTATCTCATATTTTTCAGAGGAGTGCTCCTCAGCCACATCCTGCAAGCAGGAAAAAGGCACAGATCTTGTTAGATGAGACAAAATCAAGTGAAAACCAAGAAATCCAACTGACAGTGACACAGATCTTGATGTGGCCACTCACTTCCCTAACCAACAAACACATCTAATGTGTAATCAATGGCTGGCATCAGTGCTGTCCTGTGGCCATACCTGGGACATGTCAAAGGTACAAGGTTGCTTCTTATTTTATCAGAAATACAGAGTCCTATTATCACAGGTCCTTCCAAAAAACACTAATGTGGACAGAAGGGGGTAAAAATAAAAGGATCAAAGAACAATCTATAAAAATGGAGAAACGCACTTGCCAGCATTTTAATTGCTTAGAAGAAACATGGAAATAAGTGCTACAACCCTTCCACCAACAAACTCCTACCTCACTGGTTGGATATAACCCCACTGGAAAAGACATTTCTTTTCCATCCCTGAAACCTGACCAGGAGGAATGACTCCCATAGTAGCCTTGTCCAAAAACTGCCACAAGCAGCAGCAGATGGGACTGGGAGTCAGGGGAGTGCAGCTCCACAGAAAGGCAGCATGTTCTCCTCTCAGAAATACTTCAAGTTCATAGTGTTGTGGGAATCCAGTGAAAAGATCATTACCTCAAATGATCCACAGTGTCATTCAAAGTAACAATGTGGAAAACCACCCTGGATCTGGTGTGCTGGTAAATGCTGTTCATGGCTGCAATTGCACCCCCAAGCCTCTCATCCGATGCTGCAATGACCACAGAAATCTCCTTGTCATTCCTCTCATCCGTCAGCCTCTGGGGAGCTGCAGGAATGAAATCTATAGGCTGAAGTCCTAAGGGACTTGGATCTGCAGAATATAAATGACATACTTGTTTTTAGTGTTATATATTATCAACACACTAAAATTCCCAACACTTCAATTATTTCTTCTATACACTTGGATACCTGAGTTGAGGTGTGGATTACAAGCAAATATTGAACACTTAAAACAAAACATCAGCTTTTGAGAATCTGAGATGTTAATGAATAGAATAATATCACATTTACAAAAAACTGCACACATTTAACAACACATATCCACACACAGCACAAGGTATTAACGGCTGAGCTACACTTTCCAAAGGTAATCTGCACTTACCTTTGGTCCCCTCTGCCATGCCTGTAACTTCACTAACATCCCCCTTCCATTCACCCAAACCATGTGGGTTCTGTCTGGGCAGAACATATGTTTTCCCACCAAATCTTAATATATGTTTTTTTAAATTAAAGTAAAGCCCAACATACCTGACAATTCCCGTCTCAAGAAGTCACTGAGGCTTAGGAAGTTATGATGAATAACTAGCAAAAATATGACAACAGCCACTATAAGGATGGAAATGTTCACTGAAAATTAAAAAGAAAAAACTTTATCAATATAACCAGAGAACAACTGAGAAACTCAGATACAAAAGATATTTTTTAAAAAATCAGACAAACGCATATACACATACCTTTCCTTAACGTCATTTTTCTGTTCTTATTTTATTAGCATAAGGGTCCTGCAAACCTGCAAGAAAAAAATGCTGCAGTCACTCCCTATTTCCAGTGCATTCCTACACGAGGCACAGCACATTATCACCAGGAGTGTCACAATAGTTTCAGTGTCAAATGGAGTGAATGTTTCCCTCTGTCAAAGAGATAAAACTGTCACATTTTAACAAGTGAGTATGGCATCAATAAGTACCTCATTACAACCACAGAATCACAGGATGGGCTGGGTTGGAAGGAACTTTCAAGATCTCCTGGTTCCAACCTGTGCCATGGGCACAGACACCATCCCCAGCTTCTATGGCCAACTTGTGCCAGGACCTCACCACCCTCACAGCCAAAAATTTCTCTCTAATACTTCATTTAAACCTGCCCTCTGTCAGTTTAAAGCCATTTCCCCCTGCCCTGTCACTCTATGCCCTTGCCCAAAGTCCCTTTCCAGCATTCTTGGAGCCCCTTTAGGCACTGGAAGGGGCTCTAAGCACTCCCTGGAGCCTTCTCTCCAGAATGAACAAGCCCACCTCTCTCAGCCCATCCCCACAGCAGAGTTGCTCCAGCCCCCACAGCATCTTTGGGGCTCTGCTCTGGACCTGTCCAAACAGGTCCATGTCTTTCTCATGTAAGGGACCCCATCACATACAATGACATATCTAAAGAAGGTCTCAGATATAAAAAGGAGACGTACAGATCTTTCTTCCTACTTCACTGACAGAAAGTTAAAAAAAAGCCAAACTCCTGCCAGTCAAAAGTGATCTGAAATCTGGAAAATTATGTATGGTTTCTTTACTGTTGAAACAATTTATTTAACAATCTGAACTGGAAGCACTAGATAAATTATTATACATTTCCTTCTACACTTAACCAACTGCAAGATCCTGGCAGGAGACAGTGTTTACAAGATTTTAACAAACAGCATCATATGCTTTAAACACTATTACATTCTCTACCTTAAAAATATATATATCAGAGTATCAGCTGAAGTGTCACCACATGGAACAGATCACAAAAGTGGGAAAGAAAGCAGTACCATCATGTTATAGAAGGAGGTAGAAGCACAACACAATTCAAACATGCTTGTTCATTATTTAAGGGTAAAGGTGAAATCAGAACAAAATATGTGTATCCTGGCATGTGAAGGAGCTCTCAAGTAATACAGAGAAAGCTCTCTAACAAAATTCCAGAATTACTAAATCCCTAATTAAAACACCGCAGACTGTGCTGTGACTGTCAAACGTATCAGAACCAAGCTCCCCGCTGCTGTATTTCTCCCCCAGGGCAGACACCTCAGCGGAGCCCAACAAACCCCTGCCCTGAGCCCTGTCTCCGGCACCACCGCACTGCTGGCACGGGGCGGGACACGGAGCTTCGCCTATGGAGCACAACGCCACGTCCCGCTGTGGAACGGAGCGCTTTGCAATTGCAGCGCCGGGGCTGAGGCGCACACGGACACGCGGCAGCCGGGCTGAGGGCACTAACCAAACGGCCCCTGCACAGGGATGGTCACGAACCACACTAAGACACGCACCGCGCCGCTCCGCCGGCTCCCGCAGCGCCCACCGCGCTCCCCGGGCTGCTCGGCGGGCACACCTCGCTCCGGGGCCGGCGGGCCCGCGCCCGGCTCTCCCGCACCACCGCGGCCCCTCACGGACCGTCCGCCCGCGCCGCTACCGCGGCAGCGCACGGCCCGCGGGTGCCCGCCAAGGTGCCTGACCGCCGCCAGGCGATGAACCCGCGCCGCGCCCACCCCGCCGCTCTACCGGGGCCGTGGCGGCGCCCGGCGGCTCCTCGAGGCTAGCCCGAGGCTCGGGCGGGCTGCCGAGTCGGTGCGAGTTCCCCACAGGCGGCCCCGGCGCCTCGCACCTGCCAGGGAAGTGCCTCGGCCGGGGTCCTGCGGGGCGAAGCCGCCGTTGCCGAGGAGACGCGTCCCGGCGGGTGAGGGGAAACGGGAGCGCAGCAGCCCCGGAGCGGCGGCGGCGGAGCGGAGGCGATGCCGAAGGCTGGAGGCCGCACCCCCGGCCGCCAGAGCTCTGGGCGGGGCGGACGGGGAGCGCTTCCGGCCAGCTCAGCAGCCGCCTTCCGTTCCACCGCGACGAGCACCGGTAGCAGCAGAGCCGCCGGGACGAGCGCAGCGGAGAGCAGGGCCCTGACCGGGAGCGGGGATACGGACTGCGGGGACACGGACTGTGGGGACACGGACTACGGGGACACGGCTGCGAGGAGGAACGGAAAGAGGCCGAAGAGGCGCCGCCGCCATGCTGAGCGTATTCCGCTCCATCCCCACGCAGATGGTAAGGCCGCCCGGGCCTCGGCACTGGGGCACTGCGGGCGACACGGGCGGGCGCGGGTTTCAGTGTCCCCTGCCCGCCCGGCGACACGCCTGGGGTGGGGGGCGGGTTCAGCGGCCCCTTCGCGATTTTGGCATCCCTGGACGAGGCACGACGAGGGGGACGCAGGATGATTTGTATAATTCCGAATTTTGACCTGGGAGTTGGGACTTTACAGTACGTGAAAGGGAAGGTACTAGGCAGCTGTGTAAAGCCCCTCTGTGGTTTCCTGCCTGTGCCATAGACGGGCAGAAGACAGCGTGTGCTCCCAGAGAGCCGTTTTCTAACGGCATGCAAACATAGATTAGTTGGGCTTAGAAGGAATCTATGGATATCATCCATTCCAACCCCGACACGGCGGGTCACCTGGAACAGGAATGCATCCAGGTGGATTTGGAATGTTTCCAGAGCGAGGGCCTCCTCGACCTCTCAAGGCAGCCTGTCCCAGTGCTCTGCCATCCTCAACATAAAATTATTCCTCCTGTTGAGGCAGAACTTCATGTGTTTTAGTTTCTGGCCATTGCTCCTCATCGTGTAACTGGGCACCACTGAACAGAGTCTGGCACCATCCTTTTGACACCCACCTTGGAGATACTTATATGTCAGTCTTCTCCAAAACACAGGTGCTACACACACTGTGCCCTCTCAGGCACACCCTCTTCTGTGGTGATACAGCTTCTACTTAGTGATGTTAAGCTGACTACAGTGATATTTTGTATTTACATTACTTACTCAGATCAGACAGTGCTTGCTTCTGTTTCTAGGTGATATGGTCAAGCTTGCAGCGGCGATGTTTTCAGACATTGTAAGAAAAATAATTCCAATCTGATTTGAACAAAAATGCTGAGAAACCCACGGTCAGGTAGACTGTAGGATCTAACCTGAAAGAGTTAAGTGGGCAGGTTTGTGTTTCGAATTACTGACTAAAAAGTGTCTCTTCTCACAGGACTACAAGGGCCAAAAATTAGCAGAGCAGATTTTTCAAGGAATCATTCTTGTCTCAGCAGTAAGTATACTAGACCTGTGGGTGAGAACATAAAGGACTACTTTGTTTTCTGATCTTACAAATTTTATTCTTATTGTTTGGGATCACTAAAAGCTTTAGACAAAGTCAGAGGGGTTGTCATAGATTAAAACTTTTCTTCTTCCCATCTTTTACTTTCATTGTTGGCCTGTAATTTTGAAAAGGTTAGAAAGATGTATGAACTGTGCTTTTGAAAAACCTGTATTTTCCTACTTAAATCCACCCCCTGCAACTTAATTATGTAATGGGAACTGGTTTTCTTCATTTAGTTTGATTTCTTTAAATACTTTTTTCCAGGTAATTGGTTTTATCTATGGATACATCACTGAACAGTTTGGATGGACTGTCTACATAGTTATGGCTGGATTCGCTTTATCATGCGTGGTAAGAATGTTTTTTCCCCAAACCAGAAAATACTTGCAGTATTTAATCCAGCATAATAGTTAAATTAAGGAGCTGTCAGCACACACTAATGTTTGCTATGTAATTCAGATTTATTAATACATATCTGTACTTCCTTTGATCTGCATAAAGTACTTTGCGGACCATTAAGTGATTTTTTTAAATGCTAGCAGGATTTTTGCAGTTTAATACCACTCTGGAGTTCATTTTTCATTTCAATTAAAAGTTAGTGTAAAGTGCAGCTGACAGCATTGATAATAGAAAGGACAGTGAGGCTTTCTGTGCAGTAGCAGCTTGTCATGAAAATTTTGCAGCTGTCCCCCTGCTGACTGAGGAGAGAGACAAGGAGGCAGAGTATGGAATTGCAGGAATAATTCCTTATCCATGCATGAGAGGTGTCCCATTCCTACTGGGGCACTCCCAATCTAGTTTTACATGTGGTTTTTATACTTTTCAAGTGTTTAGATATAACACAGTTTGACCAATCACTACTTAAGAAACACACACACACATACCTACCCCCCCACTGTTTTGAAAGGCCTCTGGCATCGTCATCCATCTGCTCCTTACTTCCTTACTTACTTAAACATCCCTGAGTCAGTGTGGCTACAGTTACTTACCCCTGATGCCAGGCAAGGGCAGGGTTTCAATGCAGTGTTGGAGGTGCTGGAATGCTGGTATCACCTCTGGAGTCCAGGGGTATCCTTTTTTTCTCCATGGTGAGTGCTGTTCTCCTCCTTGCAGTGACCTGAGATGCTTTAATCATATTCTTAAGCATGACTGTAAAGTATAAACTGTAAATGTATACACCTTTTTATGAACTTGTATGAGTTTTCTTAGGACTAATTAATAATTAATTAGGGATGCAGATTTTCCCAAAAAGCTGTACAAAACAGCTGTTTAGCACCTCAGTGTCCATGTTCTGACTCACTGCCTTTGCCCTCAGCTGACGCTCCCTCCGTGGCCCATGTATCGCCGCAATCCCCTCAAGTGGCTGCCTGTCCAGGAGTCAGGCACAGAAGAGAAGAAGGTGGCAGACAGGAAGCCAAAGAGACATTCTAAAAGCTAAAAATTGCGGTTCTTCAGACTGTTACTTCATTCAATGAATTTCAACTCAGAGATACTTCTTGGCTTAGTGTTTGGGTTATTTCTTAGTACTTTGTATACTACCGTGAGTACAACCAAGCTCTGCAGGAAGCATGAAGCCTTGAAATTTGGTCTGGAGTTTCAAGGAAGTCACTGGGAACACAGGGATGGGGGGGATAAACTTAAGAAGGCTACTGGAAGTCACATCTCAAGTATTTTAGTGAAAAGGAACTCAGTGAATCAAATGAAGTCTAGTTAAGCTGTTGCCATAGCCTAAAAGATAATAAACAGCTGGACTTCTACTGAAATATATCTAACCATGTGTAAAAAAAGGTGTCAGTAGAGCCAGGTTGTAACAAATACTGTGAAATAGTACATACCCCACAGTTCTGGAAATAACTGTTCTAGGATAGGAGGCTGCAGAGTGGCAGGTTTTCTTTAAAATAAATTTCCCTGGGAAGAGCAAGTAACATTTTGCCTCTGCAAAATATAATAGCTCTTGAAACATTGTAACTTGAGCTTGTAGAGTGTGAGAGGCAGCAGGATCCGTAGGTATGGCATTTTTTTTTACTACTGTCATGTCAGTAACCTCACTCACAGGTGCTGGAAGTTAGAATATTTCACCTACAGCCAGGAAAAGAGACAGGTTGTTAATTTACAATTTTATTTTACAAATTCAATTCCCTTTGACTTCTTTACTCTTTAAAAAAACATTACTCTTTCCTTTAGGGATGGTACACAACAATGCCTAGGTGGGTGTAGCAAGACACTCTGGATGCAAAGAGAAATAAGTGTTTTATCTTTTCCCTAAGAGGTTCTAGTCTTGAGCACTTTCATTCCAAAAAGGAATTAGTATTTGTAAGGCAAAGGGATTTCTCAAGCTGGGACCACGGTAACCATCACTGTATTCTCTTCAAACATTTTCAGACTTATCCAGTTACCAAATTCCCCCACCTTGGTGACTGCCTCAGCAACAAAACACAAGAGCAAAGTCTCCTTACAAGCAGTACAACTACCCTTCAGCACTTGGACTTGGCAATTTACAGAACCTGAGGACCTTGAGTTCTACAAAAATTAGTAATTCTCTCTTTGTGCTAAATTTTCACAACTTTCTGCTGTAATAGTTTATAGCCTATCACACCAGAGCCTTGGCAGAGATTTTGTTACTGTATTTAGTATGAGACTATACCAAAAACCTTTTGCTATGACAAATTCAAACCAAAACATAATCTTTTTTGACACTCCCTAGTATACAAAACTTGGAGTCCACCCCTATTTTCATCTATGAAAAGCAACTTCTTAAAGTTTCATTAAGAGAATAAAAACTAAACTAAACAGTTTCTCTTCTGAGAAAGTGATAGCCTGGTTCACATTTTAAAATGAAAAATATTACTACAAATTCTAACATTTTCTGCAAGTTCACCTCCTTATTCCAGCAAAGGAGATCAATGGATAAACGTGCTTTGTAAGCTGGTCCAGTCTATCAAAGGAGCTAGAAAACAGTTCTTTTCTCTAAGGACAGGACTCTGGTCAGAGCTTCACATTTTCTTCAAGAAATTTCAGGTGCCGAGCCTTTGCGCTGTAACTCACATACTTGTCTCCCATGTGCTCCTTCAACTGCAGCTGTTAAGAACACAAATAAAACCCGTAACATTTACCAATACTGAAAAAAAGCAAGAGCTACCAAAATATTAACCAAAAAATACCAAAGCACTCAACTGAAAGCAGCATGTGAATCTTGGCAATGCAGATGGGAGAGAAGAAAAATGAAAGTTGTTGTCTAAAGGCAAGAGACTTCCAAATCCCACCCAAAAATTTCAAATAAAAGATCCTCAGAGGTTACAAATCAAATACTGCATGGGTATGTGTAACCAAGCTTTAAATCAAAGGAGCTGGAGGTGTTCTCATTCACCTCTATTGGGAATTGATGTTAAATTATTTCTTGTTCTAGACATAAGGGGCATGGTGCAAGTAATGTGAAGGCAAAGATTTGAAGGACAAAAGAAATTACTATTGGGGAAACAGCAGAGTAAAATTATTTGCATCCCTTGCATCTTCCCCAAATCCAGGGACCATGGTACAATTCTAAAGCTCTGATGGTTTCTCAAGAAGTTGCAGTTGAATGTAGTCTACATCTAGAATCAAAGAGTGAAAATGACAACGTACTTAGGCCCTTGCCTGCCTATGACTACATAAAGACTTTCTGGAATCAAGGTTTACCCTTTATCAATAGGGTAAAGACCCTGCTCATTTATCTAGGTTTATAAATTAATTAAACAATTTTATTATGAAAGATATTCACCTCTCTTTTCACTTCATCATCTTCTTCCATGATTCTGTAAACCTTCTCAAGAAGTTTCACTCCCAATCCTTGTACCACATCAGATCTCAGGATTTCAACCATTCTCCTAATCTTGTAAGGGACTGATAACATATCTATTAAAAATAAAATACAGTTAGAAAATCAATGCAGTAGTAATTACATTCAGTACAGACAATTTTCATACTCTGCAGAAGGAAGAATATGGGATGAGTAAGAATTACCACAGAATCCCAGAGCAACAGACCTGAAGGAATCTCTTCCATTTTTAATTCCTCTGATTCATCAGGTGATATTCCATGCAAAATCAAAGTATCTCGATATTTTCTATGAAGTTTAAACTCTGGGGCTGGAGTAGAGGTTACACAGCACTCAGAGTTCTCCTTGGAGTCCATTTTCAGTGTCCACGTCATCAGCTGCACCAAGTCATTCATTTCATTCACGTTGCTTTTCCTAGGAGAGAAGGAACATGTAATGCAGTCATCATCACCATGAAACTTCTAGCCTGCATTCCAAGGACTTTCAATAAGTTTAGTGAGGTCCTAGTAAGCATTCCATGTTAAATTGTTGTGGTGCAGGTTTATCAATAACAACATCAGGACGATTTCATCTAACACCTGATCACTGCAAAGCTCCACAATCCTACTGGCTTCTGCTGACTCTGGCAATGCAACAACTGCGTCTCTTGAAAGCCTACACTGACAAAAATCAGAAATAAATTCAGCCTCATTTACGGTGGAAAGGAAGCACACTGGCACCTTTTAACTCGTGCTTTTAATGCATCCTGACAGTAGATGTTCTTTGGTGTTGGAAGATTGGTTTCCTGGGAAGCTACAGGTCACAAAAACCAGAAGTACACAATCACATGGCCCAGAAAGTTCAGCATGGAACGTGTACAGTCACAGACAATAATTAAATGGAGCTGTTTTCCTTCATACATCACATACTTCTTCAGTCACTCACTATGTAGAGATAAAGTGTGAAAGCCAATTTTTTCCTCTCCAAGTCAAGGTCCAGTATAGCAGTGAAAAATCTTGAACAGGGTTAAACAAAATACTTACCTTTCCTTGGAATCACCATCAGACTTGTCTGTAGAACTTGTGGAAGAGCTTAACTCATCATCAGACAGGCAATGGGCTTCTCTCTTGCTCTAAAGGAAGAGGGGATAAATAACAAAAATTTTAATAGCTGAAAGTAATTTAGCAATATGGCATCAATTACTGTTCTTACATGAAAGAAATACTTTCAACGAGGTTTACCTGAGAAATACTGGGATCTGATGAGGACTGAGGAACTTTAACACAATTTTCCACAAGTGATTTCTCTTCAACTACTGCACCATTTAACGATTGTCTTGCTGGAATCACTGGGACAATGACATTTTGACAATATTTACAACTTAGCTGCGTGTATTTTGAATTAGTTTCATGCCCATGCAAGAAAAAGTCAATCACCCGGCAGAAGACAGGCAGGTAGGTATTCTGCTAAGAGAAAACACTGAAGCTTCTGTCTGAAAGTGAGTATTCTACATCTCATGTACATTTCAGAGACAAGTTGTCAACACAGAACACAACTGAACATAACTGACTAGGAAGCAGAAGAATATAGACGTGTTAACAGAAAAGTTTTATTTAACACAGAACTAGACCATTAGTGCATCTTTCTGAAGATGGCAGTGAAGAACAGACAAGAGTTATCATTTCTTCACAAAGAAGTTATTAGCCTAGTTATACATAAAATGATAAAATGTAAACATAAAAATTACCAGAGGGAAGCATCTCCCGAGACTGTTTCAGCCTCCTTCGCTCTCTTGCTGACAAGGGCCGCTCCTTGAAAGACAGTTAATTTGATACTAATTTGCAATCACCATTATGACTTTTGTTTGCTAATCTGCTATTAAGCAAAAAATCCTTTTCAACATGGGAGAAAGAGCTGTTATTTAATGCATAATTATTTATTACAAAGTGTTTTCAATGAGACCAATCTGAATTCAAGACAAGGGGCTTCTGACCACCAAGGCTCAGCAAGCCTCATCCCACACTGAGCAGGTGCTTGACAGAGCTTCCCTGAGGTAGGAACCTTTACTCACTGTGCATACACTCAGAGAACAAATTGCTAAGAAGAAATGAGACAAAAACAAGCAGACACAGTATTCATCACTAACCTTTGGAATGGCTGCTTGATTGGTTTTGGCACTATCTGCAGGCTCAGGGTGCTCTGCACCCCTCTGGGCTGTCTTTGCAGTCACATCAGAAGGAACAGGTAGAGGCCGAGGAGAAGCTGCTCTGAGCTTGACAGAGAAGTAAGCAAGATTCTGAATTTTATTGAAACATTTTATTTTTTCATTAGAAGTTCAAGTACTCTGCAATCTAGAAGACATTCTTGCATGGTAAAGCTGGATGCCAGAGATTTTGAATCCTACTGTAACCTCTTCACATCTCCCTTCATCCCTCCCTCTCCACATCTCTGCTTGCATCCATTTCCCTTTTTCCATCCCTACATCTTATCCCCTTCCTCCCAGACTATTTTTCAGCCAGTGCCTTTGCAACAACTGTCACCACCCTGAAAAAGCAAAACCCAAAGAGAAAAACAGGCTATCAATCACCAATCACCCTCTTCTGTAGTCTTGTGTAGCCAATGCCTTTCCCCAAAAAACCTCCTTGCTCAGTGTAGAAGAATTGACAGGAGCTCTGTTCTTTGTGCATGCCAAGATTTTCTTCCTACAGTTTGCACTCAGAATCTCAGGGCAGCCATCACACATCTGTTCTTATAGTACTACTAAGCTACTACCCACCACAAGTCTTATCCACAAAGGTACTGACTTGTAGTCACAAGCAGTGAGAAGTCCTGATGGAATTTCTTGGGAAGGACTGCAGCCCAGCAAAGGCACAGACCATCTGGCACACCCACCTCATCCCTGCGAGGGTTATTGGGATTTCAAATATTTACTCAGGCTGCTTCTAACAGTCACCTTCAGTGATCTGCATTTGTGACCAATGAAGCTATACAGACTCACATGAAACAAGAAGAGCATTAGAACACCCACCCTTTTTTAAAAAATAGGTCCCACGTTTAAAGAGGAAAAACACAGTCTTAAAGGAAAGAGGAGAGCTATTTTTCAAGTATCTGCACCTTCTCTGAGCAGCCTTCAGCAAGCTCTCTCTTCTGCTGCTGCTGCTGTGAAAGAGAGGGTTCACTGACAGAGCTGTGAGGCTGCAAGTGGAAGGTCATTTTTCCCTGAGCATCTCCTGAAGCTCCATGACTGACATCATCCTAATAAGTAAAAGTATTGTATCAAAAATGTAGACATGTCATTTCCAGGTTTACAAATACACACTTAAAAAAATAATCAAAACAGGCTACTTTACTATTTGGACTGCAATCACCTCAGCATAGCACAGGTACAACCACAATAAATTCCTACTTGATACACAGAAAAAAATACCTGGTGTACCAGCATTTTTACACTACTAAACCTTCAAAGAAGGACACTTACCTGAATTACAACAGGAACAAAGGGTGCTAGCAGCTTTTCAGTAGAATCCAAGCTCTACAATAAATAATGATTTATCACTCAAAATCTCATGGTAGACCAAAATCCAATGAAAAGACAATCACAGCAAATTAGCCCCCCATCCAAATCAAGATTATTCAGGCCTATTTACAACACAGAACAAAGTTACAAAACTGTTCTTACCCTCTCTGTTCTCAGGTGGAAAAGCAAATTTTTCCCCTGTAAAAACAGAATTCCAATCATCTAGATAGATGTAATCCCAAAACTACTCCACCATATTGCCTTTGCAAATCTGAAAACAAGGTTCCTACTACCTAAGAATCTCAATAATTCCATCAGCAACATCCTACCTTGACAGAAAAACATGTGCAGTAGCTCTCTAAATTTTAAGAGCTGGCCACTGGTTAAATCTACTTGAAATAAGCATAAATGCTTTACCAGGTCAGTTTGCTTTTGATCTTTTGATAGAGGCTGCAGGAGTTTCAAAGTGTCATCATCTTCTACAGAATCAACAGAAGATGGCTTAGACTCAACACTTTCAGCTTTAAAAGCCTGTTTTGCTCTTTGCTGTTGTCCATCTTCCTTAATTGGTGGGCTGTTAGATGTTATTTTAGAACGAACTGGAACATGTAAATGCGTTGCTCTATTATTCTCTGGAATACACTCCCTGCCACACTTCTCACTTCCATGCTTCATCCTTTCAGACAGTGAGATATCAATGTTCACTCCACTGACTGTAGCTATGGAGTCTCCCAAGCTGTTCAAATCATTATTTCCTGGTTTTCTTTCCAACTCAACAGCTGGTTTCTCTGAGGGACAAAATTTGGTGGCTTTGCATTTGATTATGCAATCTTCTTCATCCTAGGATTAAAAGAAAAACCAAAAAAGTTATTATCTTTTAGGTTTTACACATGTATGAAGGAATTCTCTAAGCACCTAAGGAAAATTGGGAACATACCAGAGCACATAAACAGAAAGGAAGTTAAGACCCATTACAAAAGTCACAACACACATTTTTAAAAAGATACAGATTTGCAAATGACCTATTTCAGGTATTGGTTTATACACATGGATTACACCTACTTTTCACCAAGAGCATGAAAGGAAAGTTGTACTCGCTTGGCTTTTCTGTGAGGGAGGAGCCAACAAGAGGCAACAGTTCTTAAGATGTACTGCACTACATATATTCAGTATTTCAACACTGAAAGCTAAACCCAGAACAGCAGACTCATTACAGAAAACAAAAAACATGCAAAAGATTAACATTGCAAACCAGGTGGTGTTAACGTCTTATAGATGTTGCAATTAGTTTCACTGATCCACAGCTGTTTAATTACTTCCACTCTTGTCTAAAAACAATTCCTTCCTTAATATGAATTTTATACATTGTTGGGATTCAGATCTAATGTTCTCAAGAATGCTCTAGGCACTTCTAATAAAATGGAGTTTTTTATCTAGAAAAAGCAAGAGGGATTTAGGTTTTGTTGGGGTTTTTTTAAGGGAAAAAGAACCATCTCTTACAACTTTGTATTTTCTGGCTTGCTCAGAGGAGTGGTTTTGGTGTGTGACATTCCTGCTGTGAGATTCATTCTTTGATGAGATGACAGAACAAGGATCTTTAGGTTTAGAATTCACTGTTTTCTTATGATTTCTAGCAGCTTTCCTGTGAAGAAAATGAAAGTTGCTCATTCAATCTTCAACAACAGGGTCTTAGGATATTTCTTTAGATATACTAATTTAAAAAAAATCCACTCCACTAAAGAGCTTTCAAACAAAGAGTATCAGATACTGAGCTTTTTCAACAGACTGTGCACAAAACCCTCATTTTCAATTCTAGAAAAGGAGCCTAAAAACATGATTCAGACTCTGCCAGCAACATACACTTGTTCCGCAGAGCAGCAAGGTCAGTTCTATCTGGAAACAGTAAAACAACTGACTAAATCCGACAAAGAAAAATAATTATATCGTGTATATCAAAAAGGAACTTGGTTTTTCAACTCCCAGATGATAAATGGCCTCAAGAACCATATGGAAAGATGTGTGTTTTCTACCAATTCTATATTCCTAAGCACTACAAAGTTTTATTCTGCATTTGCAGAAAAATATTTTCCACTTTAATTCCCTCATATTTCTCAAAGAATTTAAAGAAACTCGTGTTCATGTGCTTTGTAGCTGCACATAAAAAAACCTTATTTTATCATGCTACAAAACCCAGGAAAAGTTGTAAAATAAAAAAGTGACAATGACATGAATATTTTGCACAGCAGTACTCAAATGAAAATGTCTTACGCCTTTGTGGCTTCCAAAAACAAAGAAATCTGTTGCTTGATATAGGGCTGTCGCAGGATGCTTTTCACACTAGGTCGTTCCTCAGGTTTTTTACTGAGCATAGTTTGTATTATTTCTACCAGCTGTGGGCTGTAATCCTTTGGCATGGGTGGCAGCTGTGAAAGGAAAGGCAAGCCTGGTATTATTTAAGATACTCATCAGGGGCTACTGCTAGAATGTTTATGTGTGACAGTTGGTGTCAGCTACATACTCTGCATAAAAAATAAACTCATTGTTCAAATGCTGAAATTTACCCAACTGCTTAATGTTAAACAAAATATTGAAATTCCAGTTGTGTGTCTAAGAACTGTTCATGATTTTATTATAATCAACAGTAAAACTTCTATTAATAGGCTTAAAAATTTATAAAAAATAAATCCCTATTAACTTCATTATATGCCAAAGCAAGAAGACACTTAAGTAAGTTAATCTTACATAACAGGAAAATGGTGTCACACAGTAATTTAATTTTTATGTGATGTTTATGCAAAAACAGAAGCAAATTAACAATGTCATCTCAGAACTTTGAACATTGATCAGTATATTCATTACATGAAAAGGTAAGAAAAAACTCTAGACATATCTACAAAGGAAGAACTCCCTTGGTCTGATATCACATCATACACCACCATGAAGCACCAGTCTTATAACATATATGATGATCTATGTTACATGCAAGTATTTTTAACTGCATGTAATATTTCTGATTAGAAAAAATAATTTCAGTTTCTAGATAGAAAATCCAAGCACATATAAAATTTTTAAGAGTTTTTACCTTTCCTTCAATAATTCGATAAGCCAAGGAGTTCATGTCTTTGGCATTGAAAGCATGTTTCAGCGTAGCCATCTCATAAACACAGCAGCCCAAGGCCCAAACATCAGACTGAAAAAAGGAGGAAAAAATGTTTGGGAATTTATTCATTGTACAGGTTTTATCTCTGGACTTAGTCACCTGCTTTCAAAGAGGCCTTTAATGATGCTTAGCTAATTAAGCCCAAATTCTATTGCAAACTTTTGGTTTCAGTCTCATTCTTATACATTTTGATCAAGTGAACTATTTTCTAACAAATATCCCCCTTTTTTTTTTCAAAAATAAGTGTAGAAATTAGCTATTGGAGGGGGTTGCTTGTTTCCTTTTTTAGTATAATATCAGTTCTAATTGTAAATGAAAAATCTTGATTTTTCATTGGAAGAAGTTTCCCCTCAGCTCTTGCTCATTGCAGACACATTTATGGTGTGTATGGCTTGCAGAAGGAGCTGAACAGGGAACATGTTTGCTTTATTCTGTTATATTTTAAATTCGTCTCCTTAAAATTTCCTTTCCTTTTCTTGTTTTTTAATGCTGCTGTTATGTCTAATACCAACTTTTGAGTATAAAGCTTCCTGTCTGGCATATAATAAATTTAGAAAACCCATCTCTCTAACACAAATTGGTATTTTTGTTTCCATTCTATATCTCTCCAACTGTGAGAGGTACAGGCAGCCTGCTGAACAACTTGGCTGTGATAACTTATCACATGCTATGAATTACCAAACACAGTTCCAGAAATGAAAGTTCCCACAAATCACTCTCCTTTTTTTTTTATTTTTTTGTCATTGTAAAGATTAAAAAGACTTGGAATCCGTAAGAAACTAAAAACCAGAGATAAGATTGTCATGTTCTCAGACAAACAAAATAAGGTGCTTAAGAAAAGAGAAATGACATTTTGGTACTGTACCTTGTAGTTGTATGGCTTGTTAGAAAAGAGTTCAGGGCTCATGTAGTACGGGGTGCCTATGAGAGTGCTGGCCATGTCATACTGGTTTTCCAATACTCTGGCTATTCCCAGGTCACCCACTTTGATTATATTTGTTCGTGTCAGGAAAATATTCTGAGTTTTAAGATCTCTGTGCAGAATATGTTTCTCATGTAAATACTGGAGGGGAAAAAACAATATATAAATAAGGTTAATTAACTCCTAATTGGTTCTTTTACACTGAAAAGTAAAATCTCATTATACAAGTCAAAGAGGTAAAACACAAAAGCAGAAGAAACACACAAATCACTCTCAAAGTCAGGAGTGTCCTGAAATATTGGTGAAATAATATTAAAAATTACTGATACAGGCAGGGGCCCAAAACTTGGCACTGCTTAGCCAAATATCCCTGCGTGGCTTCTGTAAATCAGCAGAAAAGAGGAAATAAAAATGTAAAATGAAGACTGTAACTCACTTTCTGCTTTCTACTTCCATTTCCTGACAATCTTAGCACTAAGTATCAAACTTCAATGGAAATTACAATGTGAACTTGGTGTAAACAGGAAGAAAATAACTCATGATAAACAAAAACAGGCAGTACCACAGACTTGTGTGTGTTTGACCATGACAACCAACTTTAAGACAGAATATTCTGTCCAATTTCTTATTCTATAGTGTTAACATCCGTATCTGGTCTTCATAGCTGTAACAATTGCTTTTAAAGTTTGATAACCTCCAATTACAAATTTAAAAGGGTAGGATAAAGCTTAAGAGAAATGATGAATTAGTAGTATAAACTCACCATTAAAAAACAGCAGTAAAAACATTGAACACAAAATGCTTCTGAAATAATCTCCCTTTTTTTTTCCCTAAAAACAATGTTTTCTAAATTTAATGTAAACTTTCAAACCAGAGAAGCATTTCAGACAAGAGTTGCAAATACCCTGAAGGTAACCACTGTCTACTGTGCAATAGAGGTGTGGACATAAAATATACCAGCAATTTCTTACCTAAAATAGTTGATTTGACTGCAATGACCTGTGAACATTTTTAATGCACTAATAACCATTGTATTTAGATGCTAACCCAGCCAAATAAGAATCCAAAGGCTGCAGCTTAGCTGGAATTTTTAAATGCATAAAAAGCCAAATTAAATTTATATCTGAAGGTGACAAAATTACATTTCACTGTACCTGCAGTGCCATGGCAATCTGGACAAACCACTCCACCACCTGATTCTCAGGCAAGAGTTTGCCCTTCTGCTCTTTGAGTTTGTGGTAGAGATCTCCTCCCTCGCAGAAGCCCATCACAATGTAGAGGTGGCCATCGTCCCCCTGCCAGGACTCTCTGTAGGTGACAATGTTGGGGTGTCTCAGCTGGGACAGGAGCTGTGCCTCTTGCTCTGCTGCTCTCCTCTCACGGCTGGAAGCACTTTTAAGGTTTAACTTTTTGATGACATACTGTAAAAGACATAGCAAGGTGTATGGTACAAGATGCAAGCAATTCTGCAGAAGCCCTAGGGCTTGTATTTGAAATCTACGCTCATTATTCTACATGGAGGCTGCAGTTTGGCTAAAAGTTAAGCATAATTTCTTATTTTCTACCCTTACACCATAAAAATGGGACAGGTATGTTCCATTCATCCACCTGAATACAACTCTGCTCAGGAACTTTGTGGTGTTTTGCCTTCTTCTGACTAATGTTCACATTTGTCTTTTTTCCCCACTCTGATTTTAAATGTCTGCCTGTTATTCATCTTTTAAGCCTGAAATACCTGTTTGTGCATCACACTTACTCTCAAATAGGCCACGTCAATAGCAACCTTAAATATATATAAGGAAAGTATGTAGTCATATACAAAAATATTATAAAAGTCATCTGAAAGAGACAAAAGGTCTTATGCTCATTCCTAAATATCTTTTATTCTGTATTAAGGTGGGCCAAAATTTTTTCAAAGCTACATACAAAACTTGTTATCTACCTCCTTAATATGTACTACATTAAATGTAATTCTAATTTCAAGTTTCAGCAAAAAAAATTCATGAAGCTGAAGATAAGACAATAAAATCTACAGAACACTGTCATTACCCACAACACCAATGTTTAGATCTGGCCTCACCCTATCCTGATGCAAATTTTGTATGAATCACTTTAGGGCTTCAGCTTTCCACAGAACAATAATTTCATGGTTACACTCGAACCTGCACTTATCAGAGAGGTTTTAAAACTTTGAAAATATTTTTACTTGCTGAATTTTAGCATCCTCAGAGATGGTTCAGTGTCTGCTCTCCAGGCTGGGCCTGTTAATTAGCCCAGCACATTTAAATAGTGCTGAGGAGACATCCCTATATACCAAGGGAACCAATTACCCAGAAAATCTACAGCACTTTGCAACTTTGTGTTTCAGAAGCCTGCTGGATTGAACCTGTGATGATGCAAAGCTTCCAAGAGGAATATCACAAAGCTAATTGTGTACAGCATCAAAGTTCAAATTAAAACAGAAATGCTGCAACTACTGTGTTCTGTGTGACAACTCAACTACAACTCTATCTTTAGGCATGGAAACCTAAAACTTTTAGGTTATATCAGTGTTTTTTAGACAATACACTACCAAAATGCAAAAAGCTCATGTATTAGCTTAACTTTAAACTTGACATTTAATAAATGGTTGTATTTGGTTTCATGTGCATGTTCTCCTGGCAGGACTCCCATGAAGTCTATTGCAATGCTTCTTCCACCTTACTTGATACTAAATTATGTAAAAATTCTATTTTGTTTTGTTTTAAACACTTGAAGCCACTTGACCTTCTCCACAAAAAACCTAGCACTCAGTTAACAGCAAATATGCTTAAATAAGACACAATTTCTTTCACAGAGCATGTGGCACTGTGCCAAAGACACAACAAAAAATCCTGACCATCATGCTCTATAAGAAAGCTTGTAAAAGTTGGCAAAAGACAAAACACAGGAAACTGCACCAAATATTTATGATGAAACAACAAATAGGAAGCAAGGCTCTTGCCAATGGTAATGACCAGCAGCACGACAATGAAATCCAAGGACCTGTATCCAAGTGAAAGTCACCTCAATACACTGTTTGCTTTTAGGATGAGGTTAGCAACTCTGAGGACATTGCACTATGCACTGTGGTGATGGCCTGGAGGGAACAAGTCCTGCCATCACTGCTACCCAACCCACAGACCATAGGGCTTCGCTACGGATTCCAGCCAGGGAGCTGCCTTCGTCAGGGAAGGACACACCCTCTGCTCCCTGCTGGGAACAAACCTTCTCCCATGGCCTCCAGTAAAATCCCGGGCATAAGGCTCACACACAAGGCTCCCGTGACACTGCTCTGTGGATGTTCCTCATCCCCATTCCTTTACCCTCTCACATTCCCTACCAAACACCTCTGCTTTGGCCAGAGAAGACAGATTATTTCAGTTTTCCAACAAAAATGCTTGTGCTTCTACTTAGGCACAACCAAAACCTTCCCGGGAAGAGTATTCTCCACATTTTTAAAAAAAATTCTTATAGATAAGGGAAGAGAACCGAAACAGCAGCTCAGGTGGCTGCAGCCAGGTGATGGTGACACCACCCTGACACCATGGCACGTCCCTGGCCGTGCTCAGAGCTGTGTCAGGGCCACCAGCCAAGCCCGGGCCACAGCTGGGCGCCGGTCACAGCCACCCAGAGCCCACGGCACCCCTAGCCCAGCCCCGGCCATTCCCCTCACGCCGAGCCGCGGCCCAGCCGCTCGCTACCTGCTTGCGGTCCTGGCGGTGCCGCGCCAGGCTCACCTCCCCGTAGCTGCCCTTGCCCACGGCCCGCAGGAAGCAGTAGGCAGCCAGGGGCATCCTCCCGCCGCCGGGCCCGGGCAGCACCCGCTGCCATAGAGATGCCCGGGGCAGCCGCGGCCATGGAGCGCCCGGCGCGCAGCCTTACGGCGCGGGCGTGGCGCCGCAGCGGACATTTTGGAAGCGGGCGCTGCCGCCATGTTGAGAGCGGGCAGCTGTGAGGGCGCGATGCCGAGGCGGCGCTGCCTGTCGCTGCGGCCCCGGGAACAGCGCTGTCCCCGCACGGACGGCGCGGGCCGTGTGACCCTGGTGTGCTGCTGCGTGACAACCATGTGCTGAGCTGGGGCAGGCTGGCGGCAGGGACACGGCTGTGCCACAACACCTCACCTGCCATGAGCCCGGCAGAGCAGAGCTGCTCCATGGAGCCATCCCGTCCCTTTGGGTAGGGCAGAGAATGGGTTAAAAAAATCTCCGGGCTGGTTAAAAAGGAGTTCCCCGAGCTCTCCCCTGGCTCTCCCGTGGCTCACCACCTGACTGCACGAAAACCAGAAAATAAAACGTTTTGTTATCACTCAGCATTTAGCTCCCAGTCCTCAAAGTCTGTGTTTCATCAGTGGATGAAAGGAACCAGCTAAAAAGCTGAAGTGAGAATTAACACTGTCAAGACAACAAATAAAGGAAAATGGCCCTGCAGCTACAGGGCGGGTGGACATGGAGGGTGCAAGATGCAAGACCTGGGAGCTTGAACCTGGTTTGAGCCATGAAGATGAATAGGAACCCATGTAATGGGAAGTTTCTGGACTAGACAGGACACATGTCAAATAATGATACCTAAATCGGGTACCTGAGCGATACGGAGGATTACAGGGGTACTTTTGAAATGGAGCTTAAATGGCTTTCACAGACTGCGAGCTCTGTTATGGCTGCAGTAAATTGGAGCCAGGGAAAGCCTTTGAGGAAGTATCAGAAAGATGACAGTTTTCATTTGGAAAAGAAGTGAGTCTGGGGTGGAGATTAATCTCAGTTGCCAGTACAGAAATGGCTGTGAATTTCTGTTTGGAGCTATTACATAGAAGAGACATTGCTGAAATATTCTGTGGGTTCTTTAACAGGTTTTCTAACAGTATTCTGTAGATTATACTAATTCAAAATTCAGCATATGATTTTTCCAAATGCCTAATGTTTAATCCCACTTTTCTCATTGGGTTATTTATTAACACTTGGTAAACAAAGCGTTATATATTTATGCATATCGTTCCAATTGGAACCTCATTTTTTTCCAAAATGGAAAACAATCTATTTTTTTGTATTTTATTATTGATTCCTGCCTTTGCATCATCAGACTTTTTGCTAACACATGTCAGAAGCATCAAGGTAAGTAATCAACCATGTATGGGGCTCTCACTCCTCAGAGATTAATTTCTTGCAGTTTACCAGCATTTATCAAGGAGTTCATACAATGCTGGCAGCAGGAGCTCTGTGTTCTCTGGTACCCCTGGGTACAACATGGAAGTTGGGACTCAGACTGGTTGACCTGTAATCAGTCTGAGTTTCAATCAGCTCTGAAATTCTATCTCTTTTTAAAATATCCCTCTCCTCTTTTTTCCCCTGTCATCACCACATAAAGGTGATATGTTTTTGTAAAATATTTAAATGGGTAAAGCAATCAGTGCTGCCGGGGAACTGACTTTGGCACCTGTTAAGCAATTCAAGTGAAAAGATGCCTCTGAGAAGAAGAAAACAGAGAAATAACATGGCATCAACGTAAATGCCCACTATCCAAATGACATGGTAGGATTTTTCTCAAAAGATTTGCATGTTAGCACAATATGAGCTATATCTCTGTCTCTCAAAGGGGCCATTCTGGTATTTTGACTGGATCTCTCAGTAAGGCAGTGCTGCCTCATGCTTTGCCTAATTTTCTTTGGTTAAGTCACTGGCCCCTACTTCTCACCTCCATAAATTATTTTCCTCTCTCTCAGTGTTATGTATGCTGAAAAGTTACAGAGGGCAAATCTCTTTAGGGAGCATTTTGGGTTACTGGGTAGAACAGGACAAAGCAATTTACAGTTGATTGCTGTTGATTAGGTAATGATCTTTGCTGAGATTTTCTTCTTTGAAAATCAGGATAGTATCGTATCTAACTTCCTTTAAAAGTCAACTTGAGATTTAATGCTGCAAACTGTAAATGCCAGTGATTCTTATTATTTAACCTCTGTGCAGCCCAGAAATAATGTAGCTTTTTCCTCCTGATGACCCTAGTGCCTGTTGCTCTCTATACACATTGCAATGCTAGAGCCTTTCTAAATGGAACACTGCCAAAGCTCTGTGCAGTGCTCCATTTGTATATGCAGAGCACTATGGAAAAGTCAGTTGATTCTCCCAGTTTTGTTCTATACTTCATGCAAATGTGATTCGATTGAAATGGAGGAGGTTGCTCTGTAGGGTGAAGGTCTCAGTGCCCATCCATATCTTAGCCCCTTTGAGCAAGCAGTATCCAGTGAGGAGTGGTGAAGTATGGCTGGAATTCCAGCTGGCTGGTGACCTTCAAGCTGTCAAAGCTGCTTTTAGAGCCACAGCCAGGTAGACACAGTTGGCAGACCCAATTCTGCTGAAAGTGGAACAAAAACGCGAATCAGAGATCCCTTTGTGCACTGGCACACCTTGTTCCTATGCAGGCAGCCACTGAGGGCACGAAAGTTTTTTTGTAAATTAAAAACACCCTGTAGAGAGCTCCATATTCAGAGCATGCAAAGCACGGGTAGCAATGACACAGCCTTGCCTTTATGGCCCTCTCATTTTAGCAGCACTGGAACTCCTGCATAGCCCACAGGGAGGTTTGGTTTGTACAGCTGAGCTGCATTATAGGATCTTCTCCATGGCACCCAAGTAGCATCACTTGGGATGATGAAATCTTCAATGTTGTTGAAGACTCAGAAATAATTTTTTTTTTTTTGGTTTTCCTATGTAGCATTTAGGGATATATACAAATATCTCACTCGGGGTTGTGAACTCCCAGAGGTCACTTCAAGTTAACTCTACAGTCTTTGCCAAATCTTTTAGACATACTGTGATTTAATTTCCCAAGCTGTACAACCAGGGCTTCTTTCAGCAAGTACTGTAACAGAGTCCTCTTTTCCCTCCCTGCTTTCTTGAGAGTTCAGATTTCTCTTTTCCTCTCCAATTTCCATGGATTTTTTGCACCTATGTTCTTTTCTGATGCCACAGCAAAGCAGTATTAAACAAAAGAAGAGTTTGTTGCTGTTACACCACTAAAAATAATAAAGTTCTAATAATTGGTGCACCTGGCAAATATGTGAAAATAATACAGAAACATTTTATCAAGTAACACCCAGGTTAGTTAAAATCTCATTTTGGTGTAGAAATGCATAATCATTTTGATTGGCACACTTTCTATCCACACAGCTTAAAATGACCTTGATGTTAGTGATGTCTCAAGCTCCATCCAAGTGAATCATTAAAAATGAAAAAATCCAGAACGAAATCACAGACTTACAGTCACGTAATCCCCTCCCCTCTGCAAATCAGGGTCAGCTGGAGCAGGTAGCTGGGTGATGTCCAGCTGCGTTGAATATCTCCACTGAAGATCAGGCCACGTACAAAGTGAGAAATGCCTTTAACAGAGAGATTTTTCTGTAATTTCTTTTTCAATGAATATTTCAGAGTACACATCAAAATATTTACAGAATCAAGATAGACCCCCTTCAAAACTATTGTTGGACCCATAATTCTGATAAAGAATGTGCACAACAGCAATTCTGTAAATCTTAAATGCAGGTACAGTATCTTTCAATTTGGAAGCAGTAGTCAGAATTTGAGAATTTGTAGCTATACACATTTTTGTAGAGTTTTGGGTTTTTTTATTTTGTATAAACTGCCTGGCAATTCCACTGTAAGAAAAAGTTTGTACCAAACAGACTGACACTTCAGGGACTTCCAGCTTTTCATTTCCCAGGGTCCATATCTCAGTTTGTGTTTTGTAAGAGGGAATGACAAGCTGTAATGACAGTATGGATACAGAAAAGAGAGTTCCAGTATTGGAATTGTTGGATTTGAATTGGTGCACACTCTACACAGGCATTAAAGGAATCCACATATGCTTGTGAAACAGGAGAGATGGACACACAGAAATCACCTGGATGACAATAACAGTTTGAAAGATTAACCTAAAGAAATGTACACAGACTGTTTTTGCCAGAGTCTTTCAGCGGAAGAGAAGCCTACCTCCTCAAACCACAGATTTAATATAGTAGCTTCAAAAGACCCCCCAAATAAATAAAAAATAATTCTCTGTGTCTCACTTTGCAACTCATAAAACTGCTGTGAAAGGTACTGAAAGCCTTAAATGTACTTGAGATGTGTATTTGACTTATTGTGTCCTTACCCCTCTGTTTGGTGGAGCAGGTAAACACAATTCCACAAAATGTGACCCCTGAGGCTCTTGGAGCCAAACGAGATAAGGTGTTTGCAGCTGAGCTGATGGGAATTGAGTTACACAAGATGTTATTTTACCAGCACTCAGGAAGTTTGTTTAATGCCTGTCAGAACAGAGTACGTGATATTGTTGTACAGCTTCTGGTATTTGCACCTACTCTGGGAGCAAATATGGAAAAGAACATGTTCTGACTGCTTATTTATTTTCCCCCTCCATGCAGCCTTTCCTAATGACAGCCTCTCTCCTCTCTGTAATTGTGCTGAATTAACCTTCCTACCCAGTCATGTCAGGATGAGAGGCTGATGCGGTGAAACAGGAAAAATTTAGGAGTCTGAAAAAGTGTAAGCATGCATCTGCCTGATAGTTCAGATGTGTGTGACTGGAAAAAAATGTCCAAACTGTTTTTTGTACTTTGATACAACCCCTTTTTTATTTTCTTCCAAAGGAGAATGAATTTTAAAAGAAGATATGTACAAGACCCAGATCCAGGAATTCTCAAGAAAAAGAGGACCAGATTTTCTGGTTTTATTTGATGTCACTACACATACAACCTATACTCAAGGAAGACCTATTAAGCAGATTTTACTGCATTCTTTAGTCTCAATGACATTTAATTATAAAAGGCACTGAGCATTTGAGACTCTTTTCCTCTCCTTCTCCCTCATATTTCAGGGGTCCATGTTTATTTTCAGCTGGAACAAGACACTTTTAGTGTCACTTGAGCAAAATACAAAGTAAGCAACATTGAAAATTTAACTTAGCCTTTAAAACACCAGTATTTAAGGTACACTAACATAAAAGGAAAACCAAAAGATTCAGCAAAGCTGGGAATGCTGTAAGCAAAATAAGTACAACCTACCTCAGAAACCTTGTTTGCTCTTCCCTCAAATTTACTTCGGTATATTAACGAAGACCTTTCTCAAGCCTTCCTTCTCCTGAACAACATCTTTTGGCTTCTGACAATGACACAGGTGCTAAGCAATTTATTTCTAAATGCAGCTTTCCTACCTAAATCATGATTTTTCCTCTTTTTTTCTCTTTACAGAAGCGAAATGCTGATAATGATTTGGTGAGTAAGCCTTGGTTTTGTCCATGCTACCAAGATTTTAGAGTGACAAGAATGTTCTTACTGTGTTCACAAAATGTTTCTATGAGTCCGGTCTGAGCAAGTGGATAATTCTGTGTGTGTGAGAAGGGAAACAGCCCAGAGCTGCCTGTTTTAGGCAATAGGACTAACTAGACAGTTTCCAAGCTCTTCCTCCAAGCTTCCACCACACTTTCCAAGCTCTGATGGAAACTCCTGCACAAGGAAAGAGAATGAACAAATTATTTTTAATCTCATTGTATTTGAATAAATAGCTACGTTCTTTGAAGTCTCCTCTGTATCTCTAACAGACATTCATTCTATGTTGGTTTTGTTTGCACTTTTATGTTGCAGTTATTGCTAAGGAAGGCAAGAGACCTCATCTCTGAGGCTGATTCCACTTGGCACCTGGGTTCCCCTTCAGCAATGCTTAAATGCTTTGATTGTTTGGGGACTTCCTTAATCAATCATCCAGATACCAGGCCCACCATAAACACTCCAAAGATCTTTCCAATGTTGGTTCTGCTGCAAGAAGCAGACCTTATTTTGGAATTCCTAATAGGTCACATCTGTTGTTGCCTTGCTCTCTCCTAGTCCCCAGCAACCTTATACCTGAGCATTCAAAGAAAATAAGTGTTGTCCTACCCATTTCCTTGTTTAAAAAAGAGTGAGCCCCAGTTGTAAGGAAGTTGAGAATGACATAAAATGGATTTTGGAGGCATTTGGTCTATTTTTAAACAAGACAATTACTTACATCCTTGCTTGAGGAGTCATCCACTCCTCTGATAATTACAGTCACTGATACAGTGAGGCAGCAGTAAACAGTTGTGTTCTTTGAATAACCATAAAAAGTCACTCAGTAGACAAAAAGCCCTGTTCTTATAATGGCAGTGTTTTTGCTGGGGTGGTAGTATTTTGTTAAAGAGTCTATAGTTATAACTTGTGGAATGACACCATCATGCCAGTGAAATAGATATCCAAGGAAACACAGCTGTGCTCCAGTTCTTATATTAGGTCTTTCCTTTTTTTGCTTTGGAGCATATGTCCTGCCATGTTTCTTTTTAAAAATATGATCATGACTGATTAACACACACATCAGTGTAATAGCTAGTTCTCTTTTTGTCTTTTTTTCATTTCTCAATCTACAGGTTGTCAATGGGATAGAAATCTATAGCATGAAAATTGATAGTAAAGTAACTTCCCGATTTGCCCACAATGTCATTACCAGTCGAGCCGTCAATCGTGGAAATGTGTCCAAAGAAGTCTTCTTTGATGTTGAGCTCCCTAAGACAGCCTTCATTACCAACTTCAGCATGTGTGTAATCTTTACAGTATTGTTAATGAAGTCTAATAATCTGTGCAAATTCAACTGGGACAAACTGAACCCAAATATTCATTTTATTTTGCCATTTGAATAGGTTTCTAAGCGCCTCCTGGGTAATTTTCTGGTACTATTAACTTAACATGCAAGATATGTGAAGAAAGGCAAACATTGGTACATCTATAGAAAAGATGACTAATTTTCAATTCTTTCTATTCATCATCATGAAGAGAAGGGAACCTTAGGGAATGGGGGACCTTTCCTGCAGATTCATCCACCTTTTCAGAAATAACACTTACTTACTCTGGTGTTATCACACCAGGAAATTTTCATTACCTAATTTCCCTGATGGCATTATAACTTAATTTATCTCTTTATTTTAAAATCGTATTTGAATGAAAGGCAGGAAGTAGAATTATTCCTTTACATTTGTACCTTTAATAGCAATCATATGCAGTTCTCCACCATGATGAGGTTTGATTCAGTTAAGCACATTCATCTCTGCTAATCACACCTCGTCTGCTTTATTTCCAGTGAAGAGAAGCAGTAGCTTTAGGGCACAACCACTGGTAATGCATGTTAGAACTTCTGTTATAGAATGAGGTGAGTCCCCTATGAGAAATGGCTGCTTAGTGCTCTAAGAAGTTCAAAGATGAAATTCTTGTCTCTAGAGAGCAACATTTGGACAGGTGAATCACATCCAGAGTGTTGGTTTGCCATTAAATGAAATGGTAAAGCTCCTGAAGTGTAGGAGTATGGCAGGTGTAAGTCATGTTGCTATAGCCCAGTTTTGATCTAATTCAAAGTAAAAATTGGTTTAGATTCTTTCATGATGCTGAGCACAGAGCTCTTCATTCCAGCTAAATTCTCTGAGCAGCCTGGCTTCAGTGAAAGGTCTCAAATCTTGGCAATATCAGGTCTCTGAAAGTGGTTATTGGCAAACCAATCAATAAAGGGAGAATTCCTGTAGTAACATTCAACCAAACAAGGACTTCTTCATGTGCAGGACAATTGATGGTGTCACCTATCCTGGAACTATAAAGGAAAAAGAAGCTGCAAAACAGCAATATCAGAAGGCTGTTTCAAGAGGACAGACTGCTGGTCTTGTCAAGTAAGGATGTTTTGTGTGGCTTCCACACCACCATGCCATAGCAAACTGTGAGATTGGAAATGCTGTGTTCTGGCACATTGCTGACATTAAGGGACCAAAGCACAATCAGTAAGTTATAGTTATATAGTTATATAGTTACACAAATTGTACAAGGGAAATACAACATCTGACTACACAGGCACTATCTGGAAAAGCTATTCCGGCAACTTTCACTGGCTTTGTCTGACCTACTCCTGGGATTAAGCTCACTGGGAAACTGGAATAAATTCTACAGTTTTAGTATGATTTTGAGTATTGATTGATGCTTTTTAGCAATAGATTACAATTCCTACCTTTGCTTTTTTTTTTTTTTAATCTTATCCCACCAACCCAAACAATAAATATTGGGGAAGAGGATAAAGATATTCTTTTTCCTACCCACTTAAATACAGAGCTTCAGGAAGAAAAACAGAAAAATTCACTGTCTCAGTCAACATTAAAGCAGCCAGTAAAGTCACTTTTGAACTCACCTACGAGGAACTGCTGAAGCGACAGTTTGGAAAATACGAAATGTTCATCAAAGTAAAACCAAAGCAGCTTGTCAAAGATTTTGAGGTAAATGGCAAACTGATCAAATTTGACTGTAACTTAAGAGATGATGAAATTCTGTATATCTGTTGAAAGTGGAGTACCATGGTCACTCCCATTGGTTCACAGGTGAGCTAAAGGCCATGAAAATGTTTCTCATAAGTCCCATGAGGAGTTCTCACCAGCATGCTTTAATGCAAGTTTTTACTTGTAAACCTGACAAATTTGCTCATTTACTTGGCATTCCAAAATAAATCATGCATGAAAACCTGAAAAAGCTATTGCAATGCCTTGGAGTGATTGTCTATGCCTTTATAGGATAAACTACAACTTTCTCACACCACCATAAAACAATACTATCTTTAAATCACATTCTGGAATACTGCAGCTTTTGTGTGCTAAAACTGGTCTTCGATCACTCCTATCTGCCTTGATAGAATACCAATATCTAGCTTTCCAACAAGTTATATTTCTATTAAATTTTACTTATTTCTAGCTTTGTTGTTATCTTCTGTGTATAAAAAGGCATGCTTGGCTGAAAATGTGTCCACACAAGTGTAGATTTGAACTAACATTATGAATTACAAAACTAAATTACTTTCACTTTTATGAAAATCCCTCTTACAGTTGCTGATCCTCATGTAAATGCCTGAGTTGATGTATTGTGTTTAATCAATGACAACAAATTTTCAATTAATATTTCAGATTGAAGTAGATATCTTTGAGCCCCAGGGTATCACTGAGCTGGAAGCAGAAGGAACATTCATCACCAATGAGCTGCAAGATACCATTAAAAAAACTTTTTCAGGAAAAAAGGTACACTGGTTACTGCATACCATAATTTACTTATTACAGTTGTGGTTCTGAAATAATAATGTCAGTGCTAGCAATGGAAGCAAGAGGAAACCTGAATACCAGTAAGATACCTCTCACAGATAAACTGAATCAGTAACAAGTTTTCCTTTGTATGGGGATGGTAGAATTCCTAAAACATACAACAGCTTTATCAAAGGTGTCATTCAGAGTAGAGAGCTGACCCAAGGCAGATGGGCAAATAAACAAATAGGGAAAGTCCTAGATAGCAGCCTTCATGTATCAGTTACCACCAATGGATATATAAATACATATGGATACATACAAACTAGTAGCTTATCCAGTAAAACAAGATGTTCTTATGTCTGTGAATATAAATATACCAGCTTTAAAAAAATGCAGACATGTTCTGTAGAAGATTTTCAGCTATGAAGGTTCAGATCTAAGGAATGCTTTTCTTTCCAGGGGCACATCTCTTTCAAGCCAACACTTGATCAGCAGCGAACCTGTGCAAATTGCTCACAGTCTGTCTTGGACGGGGATTTTACTGTAAAATACGATGTGAAGAGAGCAACTGCAGATAATTTGCAGGTAAGTCTAAAAGCTGAAATTCTGAACTGTTAAACAGTTTAACTTGCACAGTAAAGGTCAGGAAGCAGTGAGGGCCAGCCTTTTCCTAAGGGACTTGGAGCCCAGTGTGAGCAGGAAGTCACTCATTAGGGTGGGATCCAAAACAGTGGAGTCCATGGACAGGAACAGGTATGGCTATGATACAGCTGGAGACACATGTTCTGACAGTGTAGCTCAGGTAGGAGCTAAAGGCCCAGTCTTGCACTTTAATGACACTCCTGGGCCCATGGACAGAGGTGGGGAATAGTGAGGACCTTTAAAACCTTTTAGTCCACTCAGAGGCTAGACACTACATGAGAGTAATATCTCCTTTATCTGTTTTACCTTTAAAATATACAAGTTTTTGGTATGGTGGTGGTATAGAGTTTTTTAACATTTTCTTTTTCAGATTGTCAATGGCTACTTTGTACACTTCTTTGCACCAACAAATCTTCCAAAGTTGTCCAAGAATGTTATTTTTGTGTTGGATACTAGTGGCTCAATGTCTGGAAGAGCAATGGAACAGGTAAGTTATTATATTAGTACAGAATTCCAGTGAAAAAGCTGGAACAAAGAACTGGGAGGGAGATGGTCTGGAAGGGGCACGATGCCTTACAGTGCACATGTGCTGTTTAAGCTGTACAAAGTGGCTTGATGGTGTGATCTCTCCAATGCCCAGTACCATATGTACTAGTTTGCAGTGTTACTGGAGAACAAAATCTATATATTTAGAGTAATTGACTTATACATGTCATTAGTTCAAAATTCTAAATATCCACATTTCCAGAGAGTGCTGTCATGTGTACTTGACAGTTCCAAACTAAGCCATGCATACAGATTATGTGCATTTTCTCTGTTCATTCTCTATCTGGGAAGCAGCAGCTCTTTTCAAAGTTATGATTAAGCTAATGCTCAGAATTTTCAGGTTTTGGTGCTGTATCAAAATACCCAGGCTTGTTTATGAGCTTCTCCCCTAACCTGTATCTACTCATTTGCCATGCCAGCTTATCTCAGTGTAAGCAACCAACCATGACAGGAAACCTGATTTTCATCTCAGCTACAAAGATTTACCAGATGTTATTGCAGCTGACTGACTTCCCTAGAGTTACTCTAGAATAGACACAGGGACTGGCAAGAACAGAACGAGCTCAGAATTTTTGCAATATATACTGTGTAGGAGTAAAAAATAGCCCAGTGCTGAGAGATTAATACTGTAAATTCTGTAAGCACTTCTTCTGTTAAACATCAAACCATATATTTAAATCTTTTTGCCTTGCAGACAAAAGAAGCACTGCTAAAAATCCTAGATGACATCAAAGAAGATGACTTCTTCAATTTCATATTATTTGATACTGAAATATCTACCTGGAAAGAAACATTAATCAAAGCCACTCCTGAGAATTTGGATGAAGCAAGGAAATTTGTTAAGCACATTTCTACTCAAGGCAGTAAGTACTTGACTGGCCTTGCCAATAGGTCATTGTGTAATTTAATTCATTGATTGATTCTGTGAACATAATGCTACAGTTTGTTGGGGTTTCAGATTGCTGATGAGGCACTCCTGAAGTTGAATTTTACTCAGAACATGACATCTATTTATGTTTCCAAAGTCCAGGTACTTTTCTATCTAGACATGCCCCTGCTTGTAAATACAAATCTTTCTTTTTCATATTGTAATGAGATGTCTTCAGATCCCGGTGAAAAATGGACCTCTACTTTGAGTCTCTGCTGAATTCAGATTTCTATGTCTACCTCATAGTGACAAATTTACATGGTGGTTTGATGAGAGGAATTGATATTCTGAATGCTGCCCATGAAGAAAACCTTGTGCCTAAGAGAAGTGCTTCTATAATCATCATGTTAACAGATGGCCATCCAAATGTAGGTAAGTTTGTGTTGGATGGAATAGTAAAGAGAGTTCATTAACTAACAAAAACCCAAAAAAAACCCCAAAACCACACAAACAAACAAGCTAGTTTTTTGGCCTTCATCTCTGACTTCTGGATGTTTTTATGATTTAAATGCTACTATACCAGCATCATAGTACTATAAAAAGTTTTTGTTAATGTCTCCTAAAAGATCTGAACATGACAAGCCACATTTGATTTTGTGATAATTTTATCTATTTTTGAAAACAACTCAAACATTTCTTGGTCTGATGCAGGCATATCAAGTACTCAGGAGATTGAGAGAGTGGTAAAGAAGGCCATTGATGGCAGATACCCCTTATACAATCTTGGTTTTGGCAGTGGTGTTGACTATGGCTTCTTGGAGAAGATGGCACTGGAGAATAAAGGATTGGCCCGTCGGATTTATCCTGACTCTGATGCAGCTTTACAGCTTCAGGTGCAGTAATTACCACTTACATTAGATCAGAGATACATTATTTCAGATAACTATACAGACATTCTTATTTTCAAGTAATCAAAATCCCAGTCTGCAATCTCATGCTGAGATAGTCCAGAGTCTGTTGTAATCTGAGTATTAAAATCATAGAATAGTTTGAGTTGGAAGGGACCTTTAGTTGCATTTAATTTTCCCCTTCTCTTATATAAGCAGGAAGTGCAAGGACAGTAAAAAGGAGATACTGTTGGCTATGGCACGGAGTTCAAAATGTGGCATAGGGTGACACAAGTCATAGTTCTGAAGGACACTCTGGTGTGCAGAGTGCAGTCATTATATCTCCTGTACCTCACAGATCGTGTGGATAATGTCATGTCAAGGGACAAGAAAGATAACAGATCACGAAGCCCTAGATACTCTGTCTTTAGAAACTTACCACAAGCAGCTGTATCTTACCCCATTCCTGAAGTATTTTGTTTGTATTTTATTTTTGAGAGTTGTATAAGACATGAAAACAGGTATAGGCCATCCAGGGTTGACTTTTTATTTCTCACATTCCAATAGCAGCCATTCAAAAAATTCACCAAAGAATTAGAGATTGGATTCCATTGCAAGCTCTGCTAAAATCAAATACGCAGTCTCCTTTGATTATGCTGTCATGCCAGTCTCTGCAGAGAAGAGATCTAGAAAATTATCTCTATCAAATAGTGGGAAGCTAGGGATCCCACTTGATTTATATTGATGGAACTCATCATCCACAGCATGTTGTTCTCAGATATTTTTGTCACTCTTAGCAAGACTGAAGAGTTTTTATGTCTTTTCTCGTTTCCACTAACTGTAGATTTTTAGGCCTTGCACTCTGAGATTTAACCAGATTTTAAAATATTTCTTTCAAAATACACTTTTAGTATTCATTGCTGAAATAGCAGGGTGTTTCTGGTTACAGTTCTACCTACGAATTAAAGAAACAATGATAGTTAAATGCTTTCTTTTTTTCTTTATCATACAGGGGTTTTATGATGAGGTGTCAAATCCCATGCTCACAGATGTGGAGTTAAACTACCCAGAAAATGAAATATCAGACCTAACTACTAACAGCTTTAAGCATTTCTATGATGGGTCTGAGATTGTGGTGGCTGGGCGCTTTGTTGACAGCAACCAAAACCATTTGACTGTAGATGTGAGAGGTGAAGGTGTAAGTATGGACTTTTTTGACTTATGTAAGCTACACAAAGTCTCTCAATATTTCTTTACCTCTGTTCTGATGAACAAAAATGCCACATGAATTTGGAAACTGGGTTATGTTTTGTAGTGTACACCTCTAAACTTCCCAGAAACAATGGGACAAAATTCCCCACACAACACTGGAAATTTCCTGGGCAAGTGCTGTGTAGAACCAGACTGGTTTTCAATTTCATAAGATTTTCAGGTGTGAAGGTCGTAATTTTTGGGCAGTTCTGACAGTCCCTGGCTACTTATGACACAGAGAATATTCTTACTCCCAACAGGCTGACAATGCCCTGTCATACACTACACAGCAAGATGCTGAGCAAACAGCTCAGGCTTTCCAAGAACAACGATACATCTTCGGAGATTACATTGAAAGGCTCTGGGCTTATCTTACCATTGAGCAACTCTTGGAAAAACGGTAATTTTATCTGTAACTATATCTTAGTTCTGAACCCTTTACACCATCTGACTCCTGCAGCTTCTAGGATGTGGAGCTGACATTCACATCCCACAGAGGTGCCAATGGGAAAGCACAAAAATCAGTGAGGGAAATCCACCAACTTATTCTCCTCCCTAGCTTCAGTGTTCCTGTTGCAGGTTGCAAATGAAACAATATTAAATTATTGAAAGTATAAAGCACACTTTTGCCTTTCTGGTGGATAGCCAGTGGAATCAGAAGTGCTCTTAGACTGTAACAAATAATTCTTATTGATAAATCACCTGCAGAGAAATGACTTCACTTTAAAGTAAAATATTTAATCTGAAGTTAGGTGAATAATTCAGCAATCATTGATGCTGGGAGTCTCTACCTGTATTCAGTATTACAGCTACAGGAGAAGAAAAGGAAAACCTTACAGCTGAAGCCCTGGCTCTCTCACTAAAGTACAAGTTTGTAACACCACTGACATCTATGGTGGTAACAAAACCAGAAGAAAATGAAGAAGGGATTGCTGATAAACCCACTGAAGGTATAGACATCTTCACAATTGTACTGTGTTTGATCTTTGATGTTCCTCTAAAGAAAGGCTTTCATGTGGGCACAGTTTTAAATATGTATCTGAAAAATCTACTTTCCAAGCCTGGCATGTGTGTGGTTTATGCAAAATTGCTTTTCCTTGTAAAGCTCATTTCCATAAAACCATCCTTCATTACTAAATCATATGGGCCAAGTACTATAGATTTAAAATAAATGTATTTTAAACTAAATATATTAACTATTACAGAAAAAGACCCTGAAAACCAAGAAGCATTTCTAATTTAATCAGCCAGCTATATTCAGATGACTTCACTATCTCCTTTATTTTTCTACATACTTCAGCCTAGGGGTAGATGTAGTAACCTCTTTCCACATAAAAAGGGAAAATTTGCATGAGTCCTTCCTCAGGCACGATGTATCAGGTTGTAAAAAGATTGAGATTGGAAATGTAAAACACAGTATTCATATATAATGCAGAAAGAGAAGCAATTATATGGAAAGCACACAATTTGTTTTCAACTCCTCTGATACTTTACCTAATTATGAACTCCTTGCTCAGTGAACCATTCTGCTTTCCTACAGTTCAGCCTCACTGTTTGACTCCTTGCTCAGTGAACCATTCTGCTTTCCTACAGTTCAGCCTCACTGTTTGACCCCTGTGTACCAAATGGTCTATTCCCCTTCAGCAAAGCAAGCCAATGCTGTCTGCTTGGTGTGACCTCAAGGCACCTTAAATTCATCTGTATGTGGTGTTTGAGCCACCCTCATCCTACAGGTCTTACAGAGGTTTCCAGTCTCTTCTTTCAGCATCCATTTTTGCTCCCAATCTTTTGCTTAAAGCCCATAAAAGTTCCTTGCAGGTTCTGTGTGGGCTCTCTGCTGCCTTCTAGATGAAAAAATTCTAATCTCCTGACTTTGGCATAGGAACTTAAGGCATTTTAGCATAACAGAGATCCTGGAGATTAGTGAGCTTATTTTCAGCTGCAGTAGGTTCTGAAACCAGTGAATTGCTAAGTGCCCTTCAACTCTGAATAATTCTTCAGGCATTCTGCTGATAGATTTTTGCATTATTTTTCATAACTCTCATGATGGAATACTGACATAAAAACCCTTCATGATTAATTTAACATTCAAGTCACTATACAGCATAATGACTTTAAAGTTTGCAGCTGGCCTGCATAAGATGGAAACCTCCAAACATCTGACAGAAGTGGCATCCACTCAGTTATCTTCAGTTCTTTGCTTTCCCTTTCCAAGCAGTTGTAGTACAAAGGCTCTTTTCTGAACCTCTTTCCAAGGGAATCCTCTCTGTATATAGAAAGTATAGAGCAGTAACAGGAGAAATTACTCAAAGCACTGCTCCTGTATAAGAAAAGAAAATGATTTTACTCCCCCTGAAGTTTCAATTCACAAATCAATTTACTGAATCATCCAGTCAGGATTTATAGAATCATCCAAACACCTTGAAAAACACAAAATAGTAAAACTAGTAAGGAACATTTTGCAATACAGGTATGGTATATGTAATAAAATAATTAAAAATAGGGCTTTTGTCCCATACATAATAAATTATAGTTCTGCTGCCTCACACAACAGCTTTTTACTTTCACTATGTTTCTGCTTGTTCTACAAATATTGAGTTGTATCATTGGAAGAAATGGAATTGCAAAATACCAAAGATACCTTGTTGAATTGTCAAATAGTTTTAATTATTTTTCACAGTGTTTTAATAGGGTCAAAATCCTTCCTGTTTTTTTGTACAACTGAAACTGTAAATTTCTCTTTTTCTTCCTTTTACTTCTTACCTGCCTGTGGTAACAGCCGAAGGTATGTACATTTCTTATTAAATTTACTTAATATTTTTAATAGAGATGGATTTCCTACATTACTTATTTGATCTAGGATGCAATATTTTGATAAAATTCTTGATTATATAATCAAGATCATGTTATAAACAGATGTAAAGCTTTTCAGATGGGTCAGTTTGTAAACAGTGCTTTAAGTTCAGCTCCTCCCATCTCTGGTGATTGTAGCATCCCACCACCACAAAATTCAGACCCAGTACAAGAAAGTTGCTCTCCAGAGCTGGTACTGGGGACTTCCAAGTACCTGTATGTAGCAATCTCATACAGAGATGTCTTCATTTACACCATGATTGCCACTTCTAAAGTATAAAGCCCTGTCTTCAGATACTCTGACAGAATTTAAGATGTAAAAAGAGCAGAAGAGTAGAAAAATGTGGACCCAGGTGGGCACATCTTACTTCCTGGAAGTAGTTTAGAACAAGGTGGCACAAAGGGATCAGAGAAATGCAGGCTGTCCCTACTTGGAGAGGTAATACTATTGCTGGAAATCAGGGTGTGCTTTCAGCCCCTTCATGACTGCTGCTTTGCAGCATGATTAAATAAACTGTTTAGACTAAATTTTTACTTTGTGATATTTAGAAATTTATACATAATTACAAGATCTTCACGTTGGCTTTGGTGGAAGGAAGGAAGTGGGAGAGATTGGTTTTTGTTCTTTGTAGCCTCTAAAATAACATTTTGTTTCATTCAAGCAGGGATGTTCACAGCTCCTGTACTGGGTAAGTAATTTAATTTAAATTTCAGAATGGAGCAGGATCTGTCAACTGAAATTACCAAAGAAGTAGAGATGCCTTTTCTGGCAGTACAACTGTGCTTTAACAAAAACTACCCAATTCTGCTCAGTGCTGAAAACATACCTAAAGGTTAAACAACACAAGGTGAAAAAGTCTCAGCTATATAGGTTTTAAGGAGTAAATGCCAGATCATCAAACTACCATTTTTTTCCTGAAAGCTGTTTCCCAAGAACAGAAGATGGACTTCAGTTTGCATTTCCTTTGGAATTATATAAAGCAAGGGGCTATGCTGTTAGCATCTCTGGCTAAAGTAACATCTTCAGTCACTTGTACAAAAAGCATCTGTTTTATTCAAGAGAGACACAACTGATCCACCAAATTGCTGGCAGGGCAATCTTGGAAATGGGAGAGTTAGATTTATGGTTTTGCTCTGGAGATTAGTGCCAGTTCTCCCTCTCTCTCTCTCTCTCTCTTTGTCTTGTTTTTTCAAGTCTTCACTGTAAAGACTCAAATTCATTCTGGGAAAAACCCAAATGTCAAAAAGTCAGAAGTTTTCAATGGATGATGTTGCATTTCCTTGCTGATAGCTTAATCCTCAAGTCTGAAATATTTGTGTCCTACAGATGCATTACTTGGGCTGTATAGAAAGCACCAAAGCAATTCAGACAAGTGAAATCTGTCTCTATCCTGAAGCTTTTTTTGATTCAAAAGTCACACAAAGTGTCATTCTATAGATTACATGCTTTAAAAACTAGGATGAAATTAATTAGTGGTTTACCTAGCATGTTAATTCGCTGACATCTTACATGGACCATGCAGATAGTGTGCAAATTTTCCATTTTGGTGGGAGTTTTTCTAACGACTTTCTTTCCTTCTGCAGCTTCACCAGCATATCACACTTATGCATCACCACCCACATGGTATACTAGTGGTGAGTAGTTTGAGTAGTGTCTGGCTAGGAGAACAGAAGAGGGTGTTTAAGGCTAAATTACACAATTCTTATTAATAGTTTCAATAATTCCCTTCCATAAAGCAGCTGTTTTTAATTTCTAAGTGGTGAGTATTTTAATTTACTTTAAACATCTATCAATGTCTTTTAAAGATCAAGTAATTGCAATTATGTGTGGTCATTTTCTCAGTCCTCCTTCCCATTAGTAGGCTTTATGTTGATAACTGTTTGTTTTCTATTAAATAATTTCTGTTTAGTTATTACATTTAAATATTAAGCAATATTAAATGCTGATGTGGAGCTTTGACTCTGTGTATCACTATACAAACACCTGTACTTTGCCCTTACAGTTGATGGAGATCCACACTTCATTATATCAGTGCCACAAAAAAGAGATGCCATTTGTTTCAATATCAATGAAAACCCTGGTACTATCTTAAATTTAATAAATGACCCAGTTACGGGTGAGTTTTAAACTTTTTTTTTAAGGCAGTAAAACAGGCTACTTCTAACAAAATGTTTTTAAAGGCTGTTTTTCTCTTTATAATGCATAAGCTTTTTTTCCAAGCAAAGTTAGCAGGAGATCCTGTAACTATGTTAGGGTACCATTACCATGACTGTTTTCACTTCATGGAGCAAAATGAACTTTTAAATTTAGTTTGAAAACCACTGTGAGGGTTGAGAGTAGTAATTTGTCTCAGTGAGTTGTAGTAGAAGCAATAAAATAATCCTTAGGTTGCCAGTTCATGGAATATCTGGTAAAGAGAGACTGATGTCACAGACTCTGTGCTCATGTCACCCAAACTCCCTGTGCTCTGTGAAATATTGAACTTTTCTCAACAAAATTATTGTTGGCTTTGTGGAAATTCACAGAGCAGCCCCCAGAACTTTATTTTACTTTGGCAGAAACAAGCATAAGTAATTCTGATCTAATTTTCAACTCATATTCAGTTCCTTAAATTTTCAAGACACTCCTTGACATCAGGCCCTGTCTGTAAAACAATACTTTTGTTTCATTTCTGTATTAGGCATCACAGTCAATGGAGAACTTATTGGTGATAAGAGTGCAAATAGTGATGCAAAGATCCAAAACTCATACTTTGGGAAAATTGGCATTGCAAATAAGCAGCTGAATTTCAAGCTGACAGTAACTCCTGAGAAGATCACAATTGAGAATGGTGATGAAAAAACAGGTTTCACCTGGCTGGACTCAGTCACTTTGCAACAAGCAGGGTAAGACTTACAGAAAGGTTATCAGGCTCTTGTATTACTTTCTGCATTTCTTAAAATATTTTTAAATGTTGATCAACAATATACTTCTAAGATCTATTGAGTGAATCTACAAAAAAATTGATTCAAGCCCTGTGGGATTCTGCTCTCTACTTTGTTGCATAACTGCTGAATTATTCACTACTTCCTCTGCTTGGAATAAGTAACTGAAGATTTTCCCCTGATTCTCTATGACTAAGGTAAAACTAGATTTGGTATTGCGCTTAATGCAGCAGTGTTGTACAAATACTTAAGGAGTAACTTCAGACATAGACTGTAATCTTTCAAAGGCATAATAATGTTCCATAAAAAAATCTCCATTTTAAAAATGGAACTTGTGGCAGTTACAGAATTGGTACATTTTGTCTTGTCAGTAGGTATATTTTTCATGGAATCTATTACAGAATCATTTATGCCTGTGCAAAAGGTTTATAAAAGGAACAGGCAACATTTTGTCTTCCTTGTCCTTTGAATTTATTATGTAGAATAAAATTCCTGCCTTCTCAAGGCTCTTTCAGTGCAGCAGAAAGAGCAAACTGTCATTGATGCACATGCTTTTTTTATTATGGTAAACACATGGATGATCTCAGGAACACAATTAGAAGCAAATCTTCTTTATCCTAGCAGTAAAATAGGCAATTTGGGAGTTGACTTCTCTGAAAAACTAAGGGAAAAAGTGTCATGTAGCATCCAGGCAAGGAAGTGATAGTTTTATCAATGGATTTTGTATTGCTGAGCACGAGGTGCTGTATCTTCATATCACCAACCTATGTGTGACTAATTGCACTGTTAAAGTATGGGTTTTGCTAAAAACATCTTACTGAAAAATTTAAAGGCTAGGTAGCCTTTTCCGGTGTCATTTAATATGATTCTGTGAGTGTCTGTGAACACACATACAGAGACTCCCATGGAACGAAGTAGGAAGCAAACTCTCTCTTTTAAAAAACACTGAGCAGTTTATAAAGCCACATTTGTTTCTTGGACATGTTTCTTCTTGTCACATTTTTTCCTGTTGCTGTTAGCTTTGGTAAACACAATTCTCTAAGTCATGTTTTTATTTTATCCTCAGTTTAACTCTGATAATTAATCGAAAAAAAAATCTGGTGCTCTCAATGGGCAGTGGTACCTCATTTGTTGTGGTTTTGCACCAAGTATGGAAGAAACATCCTCTCCACCAAGATTTCCTAGGACTGTATACATTGAAAAGTGATAAACTGTCTGAACAGACCCATGGATTATTAGGTATGACTTTGTTTAGTGTTTCCCTGCTGGTATTTCCTTACGAAGCTACATGATTTATAGAAAGAATATTGTAGTTGTGAGAATAATCGCATCCAGAAGTTTCAGAGATCAACATATGCATTGTTTGATTTCAAAAAGCTGAAGACTCAGAAAACATGTAGTAGTAAATACAATGGAATAGACAGGACATGAAGTGAGGATATCTTGAAGGATATCCAGAAAAGGCTATAGTTGTTCTGTGCACTCAGAAGCTGGACCTTACATCCAGATGATGTGGATACAATTCTGGGTTATAAACAGAAAAGGATATCAATAATACCATACACATATGTTCTGCCTTACCTGAAACTTCTTGTTTGCTTATCCAATCAAAACCCTGAAGGGACATGGAAACCAGCATGGGAATGTAGAAATTCTGAGATTTCTGTTTGGTTTGTTTCTGTTTTAATGCTTGGAATGGTAATTTTGACTTCTATTTTCAGGACAGTTTTTCCAGCCCATTGATTTCACCATACTTGAAATTCATCCTGGGTCTGATCCCAAGAAACCAGATGCCACAATGATTATTAAAAACAATGAACTGATAGTAACAAGGTACAAAATAATGAAGTCCTTAGCAAAGACATAGGCAAGATTGCCTTGTCCAAGTGCAGTTCCTACCTCAGTACTCCCATGGCTGTGTTTTCCCTTTCAGGGGCTGGCAGAAGGATTACAGAAGAGATCCTAAACACGGGGTTGATATTCCTTGCTGGTTTGTCCATGACAACGGAGCTGGGCTGATAGACGGTGTTCACACAGATTATATTGTTTCCAGTCTCTTTTAAGCAACTACAACTTCCTCCAAATTCACAGGCAGACAGAATATTTTCTGAAAGAAAAGTATTTTCAACATATAAGAATTATTAAAAGCATATAAGCATATCCTATTTAGCAAGGACAAGGTATGATGGAGTCTCAAAGGAGATTTACTGTGTATTTGATCCAATTTGAGGTGCAAGATCCCTCATCCTCTGAAATGTCCTCTTTATTAGGTTTAAAACTCTGATTTAAAATGTTACTTGGTAAAACATCACAGAAATCCTCTACCCAATTTTTAATCAATAATTGAGTATCAGGAGTGATTCAAATAAAAGCATCAGTTTTCAGTGCCTGATTCTGTTCCAACAGCTATTAAAGTTCTCACCAGATGCATTTTGAAATTGAGCACAAGAGGAGAGCTGAGTACCCAGCCCAGATTTTGGGATAATCCTGTGATACTTGGAACCATCCAACCTCTTGACTGTGCAGTGCTGAGGGCTGGTGACAGCATAGGAGGTGACTGTTGACATTCAGGACCTGTATTTTAGCATTTTAATTTGAACCTAACTTTTGAATGTCCAAATCTTTATCAATTAATGAAATACTGCAGTTGCAAGCAGCACTCGCATTTAAGTAAAAATAGCTCTTTTGGACCGTATCTTTCTTGAGTAAGACCCTTCCTTATGTTCCCATAAAAGATTTTATAAATGCATTCAGGGCAAGAAGTGCCCCATTTATTTATATATTCATTTTTTACTCCAAGAAATTGCAAGTTCTTACTTATAAAGCAAAAAACCCAACCAACCAAAAACATGTTCTCCCCCCAACCCCATATTTTTGATTTACCTCAAGGTTTATTTTCATCAAATCAGCCACAAAAAGGTACTTGTGGTCTCTAGCAAAGCAGAAAATTCCCCAACAGCAGTAGGACAAGGAAAGTCATTGTGTGGAAAACTAGAATGCAGACACACAGAGAGAAGAGGAGAGTAGTGGGAGAAAGAGATGATATAAAATGTGATAGGTTAAATTGAAAGAACAAGGGTAGAGGTGAACAAAAATGCAACAGGAAAATCAAAGAGGAAAAAAATAGAGGAAAAACTTACTTATATTTGTGGGAGATACCAGCCTTTTCCAGGAACAACATCCTTTACTGAAAACAGAAGTTTTGTAGAAGAAAAAAAATTGGTGAGGGGAGAGGGTGTCACTGTGGCTACAGAGCTCTGCCTGCTGAATCCAGACAAAAATGGTGAAAGAAAACAGTAAATTCTATGGAAGGTAATAGGTTACTGAAAAATGAGGAAGGTGGGGAGAACATCAGGAAGGAAGGAGAGAAGACCAGAACAAAGGCTAAGTTTACATGGATCTAAAATTTTATTATAAGGTAATTAATTTAAATGGAATAGCATTAAATAAAGCAATGATCCATTTTGAATCCTGAGACAGGAGCTGTGGGGCTGCCCATCAGGGCTGGTCCTATCCTCACTCACTCCATTAACACAATAAACCAGAGCAGTGAACAGCAGACCTTGACCTACCTGGCTGGGAGAGTCTGTGCACAAGGCAATCCTGGGCCAGCCAGTACTTTCCTGTTTGATTTAGGGGATGATGCAAATCTCTGGAGCTGACAGGAGTCTTGTCTGTGACTGAATTGGGAGCCATGAGTTGCTCTCAGGGGCTCTGGTCTGCTTTTGCATGGCTCCTGTTCAAGAAGCACTCCGAGATTTCTACAAGGTAGGAGACAACAGCAAATGTAGATAAAGGTAACACGGAGGACAGGGAGAAGCAGCAGAGAGATGCTCACAGGTAAAACATTTACTCCTCCTGCTGATGGCTACATGCTGGTTAAGAGAGAAGTGTGAGGATATATCCTATGAGATACATACAGATCTGTTACATATACACTGGCACTACTTTGCACTGGAATTGGAAATTACAGAATGCCAAATATTCATTACTGTGTCTGCCTTCATCTTCTGAGCAAAGGAAGGGAACACAGGAAATCAGAAGCGTGTCAGAACTCACTTTGGGGCTTGGAAAGCACAGGAGGAGAGCAGCTAAACAATAAATTAAGACACAATTCAAGTGGAGTAGAGTTGCACCTGCTTACAAAATGGAAAGCCAGGCACACCAGTGGCATCAGGCTGCTGCAGGAAGCACAGAAATCCATCAGCACAACTTGTCTATTCAAAGTCAGATAAAATCTTTGAACAATGTGAAGACTTTCTATCATACCTTAGTAAATTCCCTGACCCACAGCTTCTTTGCAGCAAGGGAGAACTGCATTAGCAGGGCAGCAGCTGCCTGTGGAGCCCCAGGCACTGCAGTTTGAGTGCAGCTCTCAAGCATGGTCTGTACCTGCTTGAGCCTCACTTAAAGCAGAGGGTCCCAGGGGAAAGCTGCCCTAGCCATGAGCCACTGCTCCAAGATCTGTACTGTTTCTGTTCCTGCAGCTGGCAGCAGGGCAGGAGGTGACACATAGATACTCTACAACTGAAAGCAGGGAATATTTAATCTGCAGTAAGTCTGCTGATAAGCCCCAGTATGAGCAGCTTGTGATTCAAAACCCAAGTTCATCTATAATGGAAACAGTCAGATTGGTAAACCTGTTTTTGATGTAGTGAAGTGAGCAATCTGGTGCTTCCAGTTTCCAAATTCCACATTGTTTGTCATGTAATTTGTCCAGCAAAATCAGCACCTGCAAAGTACAAGCAACTCACTCAAACATATCTTGGCATCATGTCTGCACAGTTCTTTTGAAAAACTGGCTTCTAATTACACAGTTTGTTTTAGCTTATTGACTCTGGCAAGAAATTGTTTCTCTTTTAGTACATTGCTTTAAAATAATAATGTTTTTCCAGTTATATATTATTGGCAGGACAGAAAGTAATTTCTGTTAAACTGTCTCCAATGCTGGCATATTTATGGGTTCAAAGATACAAAGGAACTGAAATTCTAAAACAAAAAATCATTTTGCAATTAAAAGTTACATGAAAAGCTGAAGACTGAAACGGCAGGTTGGATTCCATGGGCAGAGGCTTCTGTGTGTGTGTTTACTCTGCAGTGTTACCTCTGTGCACAGCAAGTTGGGTTTGAGCTGTTCATTATTTGTAAAACATCTTCCGATGTTTTACAAAATTGCAAAATGCTGTATGAAATGGTCGCAAAAAAAGCTGCTAACTCTTGGGGTTGAAATGCTGTCTTTTGCAACCAGAGGTTTTGCAATCAGTCAATGCCTGTTCCACAGATGGTTTTTAAAGGGAGCCTCAGAGGCTTTTGCAGAAAGGAACCAAACCACTGCTGGTGTGGGTTTGCCATCCCCATGCACAGTCCTATTCACTGCTAATTTCATGAGCTTTGAATGGACTGACAGAACAACCTCCAAGAGAACCCTAATACAGCAATGAAATAGAAATTGAGAGACATGGCAAACTGATGCTGCCTTAAACTTCATACTTGCTTCACAAAACACGTGGTTGAAGAACACCATCATTTATAACTGAATAAAGTCTTAGAAATCTATTACTGTTTGTATGACACGTTTGTTGGCTTGGATGATGCCACTATTGATTTTTACTTAGAAACCTAAGTGTGTGTGTCCATATCAAACTGTGAGCTGATATTGTCAATTTCATTTATTTTGTTCATATAAATCTTCAACAACAAAACCACATTGCAGATTAGCAACCATTTTCACTTAGCAAACAAGCAAGTATGGTCATATATTGAAAGTGTAATTTTTCCAAGGTAACATACTTGTTACATTTTTATACAGAGTAACAGTAAGGCTTTAACTGTGTGGTTTTCTTGATGAGAGTATTCCAGATACTTGGAAGAGCTTCATTTACATAGTTGTCTTCACATAATTTTTTTTCTAGGGAGTTAGATCTATTGACCAGCAGGAAACAGGATCACTGGCAGATTCAAGCCTGTAATCTTTCTTGAGCACCCTGAAAGGAAATCAAAACAACAGAAGCTGTGATAACACAATCAAAGGGCTGGGCCAGAATTGCCCTGATGTGCAGATGGCACCAGGAGTCAGAGGCCCGTGGATGGGCAGAGCTGCACCTCAGCTCTCCAAGAACCTGCACATTCACAGCATTTCTTCCCCATCACAGATGCCTGCTAAAGGCAATTGAAGTATAAAAGATGTTTCTTATGGTAAATCCAAATGAGGAAACACCCTCCCTGTCCAGGAAAATGATGCAAGCTATACCCCCAGGGTATGATTAGTTCCCCCCAATGAAATAGGAGCCTTGAGCCCTGTAGCATCACTTAAGCAACAAATTCAGGCTTTTAGGGAAAAAATAAAGTGCAAGTTATTTACACCAAAGAGGTGTGTTCTTACAAACACTCCCTCAGTTTAATTTCTTTTGCTCTCCTGTATTTGCTGATAAAATACATCTCAAAGCACACATGTCCCCCAAATCTGGTACCTGGAAAATTGGTGCTCAGATCCAGACAGTCTTGGGAGTCTTTCCACAGCTCTCTGATTGTTGTTAGAGTTATTCCCAAAGTGTGCTTTTGAATAAAATTGACCTAGGCAACAGATACACAAATTATTTAAAAATACAAACCAGCTGAGTGTTGCTGTTTGTTTAACCCAAATGGCAGCTCTAACACTGGGAGAGCAGTTCTTCCTCTCAGAAAACAAACAAAAGACCACATTTGAACGCTCCATTAGTAAGTTTAGAAAATTCCTGTGTTTCAGCTATGATCTCCTGTTATCCCTAACACACTCCACAGGAAGGTTCAATCTTGCTCTGATGGGTTTTCACAATTATTTCTTTCTTGTGGTTTTTGGAACATGAAGCCTCTCTGTTTGCGAAGTTTCCAAAACAACTTCAACTTTAGTCCTGCCAGGATTCTTGGAGCCAAGATGTTCAGGACCAGCTGGCTTTCATTTTCTAACCATGATTGTTTACAATTTTATGTCCATTATTTATAGTCTATTATTTGACATAAAATGAATTTGCTGCATCAATCATGTCATTCCACAGCGCTGTTGAGGTTAAGCCCAACTATTATTTGTGTCTTATTTTAACATTTTCTAAACCCATAACGGGCTACTTAGGGTTGTGCTACTGGTGAGTGGAAAAGCATTGTGTTATGAGTGTTATGTTTCCGGGGCGAGACCTCCCCTCTTTGGGATTGCTGGGCAGTAAAAGTTAAATGTCCAAAAAGAATAAACTAAATGCAAATTTTCTCCAAAACTTACAAAACAAAACCCTGACTATACTCTCATTTCAGGAGCCGAGTTACAAGACCATCCTTCTTTGCTGCACACATCCATACTGATACATACCCAGAACTCCACTGACTTTGTCCGAAAAACGGTCGGTGTTCAAGAAATAGAGCCCAAGGGAAACATCTGGAATCCTGACCAAGGAAATTTTTACTGTGACAGTATCAGGCAGTGATGCTGTAACACTCCTCTCCTTTTCAACTGACACTCTTAGCCTAGGAAGTAAATGATGGAATTATTTCCAAGAATGTGAAGAAAGAATATGTATTTAACTGACATTAATTAATCAAACTAATTTCATTTTTGCCTTTTTTCTCTTTGCAACTGCATTTTTCCTGATGTGTTTGAAGTTATTTTTAAGCTAGAAAGTATTGAGTATAATATCTTTTCTCTTTGTGCTGCACAACAGGTCTTACAAATATACCAAGGGAGAATTTTTTGCTGATGAACATACCTTATTACCCATAATGACAAGAAATGCTAGGATGGGGAAAAAAAAACTTTTTCTCACCATTTTATTGAGAAAAAAGGTAGACTGATAAAATAATCTGCTTCATGAACAGTAAAATACTTTTTAATTGGATATTTCACAAGTTTTTGAGACCTTGCCTTTCTTTTGATTCATTATTGTAATCCCAGGTGGGCTTGCAGAATACAAATGCCACTGTCATTTTACTCCCTGCAGACAGGTCTGACAAAACCTCCCCCTGAATGCTGGTGTACACAGCACTGTGGGTGCAAGGGCTCGGGTGCTGGTTTGAAGCAGAAGGATCATTCTGCTTGGCAAATTACACTGGGACATAAATCCAGCATGTTTTTGGCTCTGTTTGGATTACAACAATAATTGAAAGCAGTTGTTGTAGGACTTATTATTGTCTAGAACTGCCTGTTATTTAGCAGCAATATGTGTCCTGTCTGCCCCAGGCCAGCAGTGGATCCTTGTGGAGACTTATTCCAGCAATATAAAAAGGCTGGGGGAACCAGCTACACTCAGCTCTTCCTTGTGGTAGTTAAGGATCCTGCTCTAATTACTCTAACAAATAAAGTCGGCTTTTAAAGTCTTCCTTCTCCTACAGTGGGCATTTAGTTACAGACAGCTATTCCAATACTTTATGCCTGCCCATAAAAAATGTCAGCAGCCCATATGGGAGTTATTGCTAAACTGAAGAGAAGGAAAACCCCAGCCTGTGTGGAGCCAAGTGCTGTATAAAAGGGACAGTAAATGTCAAAGCCATCACTTGGCAGCACTCGCTCTGCCCTGGAGGAAGACAAAGGGCCTGCTGATGGCACCAGAGCTGCTCTGCATGGTGGTGGCTCCTTTCCTTTGGAACATCAATATGTGAACAACAGGCTGGTGGTACAGTTCTTTTGGTTCTCTTTACACAGGCATAGAGAATTAAAATCAAATCTGTTTGGTTCTCCATATTTGAAATAGGGGATTATGAAGATACCCTGCTGCTACTCACACTGAAATACTCACTGGGTAAGGACATTTGGAAGCACTTACTTCAGGTAAATGGTAAAGTGGAGTCCTGAATGAACTAAGATCTGACACATTTGCAAGTTTAGGAAAGGACAGGGAGATGTTTCTTACCCCTGGATGGTGGAGGAAGCTGACTTCGTCCATGACAGCTGAGTGCTCTTGTTATTGTGGCTTACAACGATCCCATGAATGGAGACACGGATTTGCACGGGGGGATTTGCATAGTTAATATCAAACTGCACAAAGTGATTCATTCCATCTCCAAGTTTCCCCATTACAGTGAGTCCTTTAATACCATTGACAGAAATATGTCAGGTGATTGTACTTTTCTAGTTTTAATAAAGCTGCTCCAGCTTTGTAACTGAAACAACTTCAGGGTCTCAAATCTAGTTTCATGGGGCACAGAACCCTGGATTTCAGCTCCATATGCCCTAAGACCATGGTGGGGTCACTAGAGCCTGTTTAACCCCATGCTTCCACCTCCTACAGAGAGGTGTCTCTATGTGGCTCACTCACCTTGATCTGGATCTGACAGCAGGTGGATAGAGGTTTGTGCTCTTTTATCAATATTTAAGCAGATTCTTTCATTTTGTTCGGGTAATTGCAAGAGATGTTGTGGATGTTCACTGGCTGAAAAGACAGAAGAACAACATCAGCAACAACAAAAATCTAGCCTGTGCCCTTTGCAAAGGTACAGCAAAAATACTTCATGAATTTATATCTAAAACATCAATTATAGCTTTCATATAAACAAATGATTAAAAACACAGTAATAATTGTTGAAAAGCACACAGATACAGCACCTTGATATGAGTGAAACCAACAGATTTGTAAATATAGAGTTTACTAAGGACAATGAGCCCCTAAGAAAGCTGAGGGTGAAGATCTGTTGTACTGCATTTCTTATATTCTTGAGCCAGAGAGGTTTTCTCATGGAACACAGGGATATTTTCTACTTAAGTGGAAAGAGCTAGCCAAGCCTTGCAAGAAGAGGTAAAAGATCTTCACAGAGTTGATGCAGTCAGAAAAAGCATTGTTGCATGAAAAAGTGTACATTACAGTTCCATTAATAATTTAAATGGGACTAGGATGTGTATCACTTACCAATAGGTTGTGCTCTTGTGATGTCTCTAAACCTGGAAACTGAAATACTTAAAATCAGTAGGAAGAGTTTAATGAAACATTTTTCTCTAAGCCAGTGGATTAACCAGGACAAATGCTGGACAGAAGCCTTTTTAACAGAGCTCTTCACTAACTACTACAGAGAGCTTTGCTTAAGACAACATGTCCCAGTGGAGCAAAAGACCACAGCAACCAGTGCCTATTTCTCTCAGGATAGACCATGCCATGGGGCCATGCTCAGTTGGAGCTGAGTGTTTAGAGCTGTGCATTTAAGGGCCACTGTGCAGCGTTGAATGCAACACACCCATGCCCAGCTCCTCTCACATACCACTGGGAGCAGTTAGTTACCTGCTGAAGATAGCTTCCTGTTGCTGGCAGATTTGAAGCGCCTTTGACCTGAAAGAAAAGGTTTTTCCCAATGTTTTGTTGCTTTGGGTTTATGCCTTGCATCTCCCTCGTTACCCTCTGAAACAGGGAATTTGTCCTGCTTGTCACCCGCTGACTTTTCTGGATACCCCAGGGCTGGTAAATTATTGTGTTTTTACATCCATTTCTTTCAGCTTACTAATATATACTTTTCCAAATTTTTCAAATTTATTTTCAGGAGGCATAATATTTTTCATTTGTGAAAAGGGACCAAGATTGTTTTCAAAATTTTATAGTTCATTATAAAATATCCGTGGACTGAAATACATATGATAAAAACTAAATTGTATTTCAAGTGGGCACCTCCAATCAAAATGTATTTATTAAAATAAGGTTGATATGACCCTACATATAAAATGGACTTTATGGAATTATTATGAATATAACCAGTGGAGGGATACTTACCAGGAGGTGACCCACTCATCACTTTATAAGCACCTGGAGAAAGAAAAGAGAGTTTCTGTGTTTTATTCATGATTGCATCACATACCTCACAGGAGTACTTCTGGTCAGGGAGTTTTCTGCTATTAAACTCCCAGCACAACTTCAAAAGAGGTAACCTCCAAAAACAGGGCAGCATTGTGATTCCCTCAATACATTTCTGTGAAATAACTAGAACAAAACCAAGTTTCTTCACCTACAAAATGATTATTTAAATAAATCCTATTTCCAGAGAGAGAGGGAAAACATACCTAAATCATCCTCAGAAGGCATTCTTAAGCTTAATTTTCTGAAAAATGCTTCACACATGGTATGCAGAAGCAGGAAGCATCATTAACACCATTCACTCAAAGAACTACTTTTCCTCAAAAGCATAGATGAATTTGACCTTTGAGACATTCTGAATGGAAGATTTTTCCCTTTTGACCCTGTTTGCCACCCAAACTCTGCACAGACTATGGCAGGCATTGCTTATAATTTACTTCACACATTTTTCCAAATCTCATATACTTCCCTCTTTAGAAAAACCACCATGAGCTCTTTTGTTGTTTCATTGGATTTTTTTTTTCATTAGAGACTATGAAAATATGCTACTGGAAAAGTAGAAAGCATTTACCTCCTGCTGAAAGACTGCTGGGCTTCTCATTATCTGTCAAGAGGAAGAGGGACAGATCAGTGTCATACAGCCAATACTGAATTACTTTACCCATGTAAACCAGCAAATTAGGACAAGGGCTTCAGGTGAAGAAGTTTCTTGTGTTAAAGGATAGGTAGGTAGAACACTTGCAAAACTCTGACTGTGGCCATGTTCCCCCCCATTCATTTTCTCACTTAAATGCTGCGTGTGGAACCCCTTTGCATTGTCAGGAATGCAATAGCAATAGCTATTAGACAACCTTTAGTTAATATTTAAAGAAACTATATTCCATTTCAATAGTAGTACAGTTTTCATCACTTCACTTTTCCAAAAAGTCCTGCATGTTTTATTTAATCCCTGAACTGCTGCCTCCAATTTGCCTTGTTACATCTCTACCAAATGAACCTAAGTGGAAGTCAACAGCAATTAATAAAGAAGAGCAGAGTGTTTCAGGGGGCTGTTTTTACCAGCCTCAGTGGGTTTGTTTGCCAGCTCCTGCTGCTGCTGGTCAGAGGGTTTGGTGACCACCATGGAAGTGAGGGGTGTAACAAAGCTGTACCGCAGGGACAGATCCAAGGCTTGGGCCTCCAGGGCCTTCTGGTCCTCTTCTTGGGCTGAAATACTAAGGTCTATGTTAATGATGAAGAAATAACATGTAGAGATTATGGACAAGTTGTCTTCAGATTCCTTTACATATTAGCTATGTCTTCACAGATATTTTTTATTGTTGAAGTGTCAGTAGTCTTATGGGGATAACTCAGCTGTTTGTGTGTCCATGTTATGGAAATGCTTAATTCTTTGCAACACTGGAGCCTATGTATGGTTTAAATACATAAAAATAATAGAGACATGATCTCTGAAGTATCTTATGGTAATACATATTGTTATATTCCCCAGCTATTCCCATTTCTTTATCTACAAATTTCTGGGTTTGCAAGAACAGCTCAACACAATCCATACAATTGAAAACTATTTCATAGTAATGTCATGAAGAATGTTTTACATTATGTTTTCATATATACATGAAATTGAATGTTGTAGTGCTATCATAAACTGAAAGGCATTTCATGTTCATCATAGAGTAATGTAGTATTCTCTCAGTTTCTTAAGTTTTTGATACAATCTGGAGAAATATTTCTGTTTCTTTGTGCTTCCTGATCATATAATCTGTGAGTAATAAATTTGTGTTTTAAGTTAGAAAAGTTAGAAATTTGTTACATGACTCATTGAAATAGCTTACGCTTTTTCCAGAAGCTGCTGAATGGTTAAGTAAGCCCACAGTCTCTCTACGAAATTCCCAAAGATGTATCTTTGATTTTGGAATACTTGCTCCTTCTCTTTGACATTTGCTTCTTCTTTAAGAGTCAAGTCACTCATGTGCTGAAATAGCAGAAAACTGACCATCAAAAGAACAGTTCCAAACTTTGTTTGTAGTCGCATTATTAGACTTAAAGAACATCTTTCAGTACCAATTGTCCTTCAATTCTGTTCTTTCCCATTGGAAAACACAACTCCAAACTATCTAAGAAGCATGTATTTTAGAGATGTTTCTGGACTTGAAACAATGATGAAAAAAGGAGGTAATGAAATTGTTCTATTTCAACATTTTTGAGATGAATAATTGAGATTTTCTACTTCATTGTAACAATGCAAACCTGAAAGTGCTTAAAAGGCCAAAATATTATGGGTTTTGTAGAATTAAAATTGTTTGCTTATTTGTGGATATTCTTCAAGATTTTTCTTTTGTAGCAAATCCAAGAGAGGGCAATTTTAGCAAATTATTTGAGAGTTCAAACAATGGGAAAACAGCTGAATGCCCAAATGTAAAGAACATTTACTGAATACAAAACACTTCTTGAATCCTCCTATTGTGTCACAAAAGACAGAAGGGAGAGATGTTTTTCACAGTTGGTAAACTAAACACTTACTGACTGAGCTTTAATTTCTACTGGCAAAAGGTCCAGTTCATTGCTAATTTTCCCGGACACTATAATTTCAGATCCTTCAAAAAACAGCTTGTAATTGTTCTTGGTTAATCCTTCAACGGCATTTTCTGGATACTGCATTTCGATTTGCATTAATATTGGGGTAGCCACTTCTTGATAAAAACCCTAAACAGAAGCAGAAAGACAGAGAAAACATATAAATGACAGCAAAATTGTGCAAAGCAATATGCTGAATGTCTAAAACCCCCTTAAAAAGCTTTTTCTTTAGTAGTGCAAGACTACTGCAAAGTTGGAAATTGTCCACTTCACCTGGACAATTTCTCTTTGTGCAGTACAGAAATGTGTGAATTTCCCAGTTTGTCTGAATGCAGCTGATTTGAGAACTTCGAGTCAAGGATGCACAGAGAGTAAAAACCCTCAGATACCCCAATATTGCCTTCCTCCCCCCTCTAAATTACTAGGTAAACTCAAACCCAATATTTCATTTCAGCAAATCTGTGATTTTGCTGCTAGGACTAGACACAAACTGTAGCTCATAGATGGCTTTTCTGGCACATTCCTTACTCCTGACCTGGAGCTGCAAGGCTGCATCAGCATTTTCATATATACGCCGAACTATTCCCCCATTGCTGAGGGCCATTTTCTCCAGGAATTTATAACTGACATCAAACCCGAAGCCAAGGCAGAAAAGAGCGTATTTCCCATTGATTGCTTTCTGAATGTTTTCTTGAATTACTTCCACATTTTTCTCACCTGTAATTGAAACAAAAACATACAATTGTGGATGTGGGTCTTTTCAAGTGCAAAAAGACCGCAACAGGTTAGTGGAATATACTATATGAAGTATTCAAAAATAATTCAGAATAAAATACTAAAGAGCTGTGGGATAGAATGCTGGTAATTGAATTGGAGATGAAAGCAGCACTCTACATATGGAGTGCCAGAACGTGATTCTCCCTCTTAATGACTTTTACTAGGTTCTACTGATATTGTCACAGCTAAGTGCAAAACATTTTATAGGGTTACAGGGCCAGAGGAGGTTTTTAGTACAGAAGGGACACACACTACAAGTTAACAACATGAGGGATGGATACACTTCATCAAGCATTCAAAAGACAAGTACCATCCATAAAAATTATGTGTGTCAATTCAGAAAAGAATGGATTGGTTAATGGTGCAGTTCCAACAAACTGCCAATTAACTCAGCCATGCTTGTCTTCCAGGTCCTTTGTGTGACAGAGGGAAGAGATTTTCACACCATCATCTTATCCCATTTGAAGAGCTGCTGATGGCCCTGTGTGGAGAGCTTCTCCGTCAGCATTTCCAGGCAGAAACTGTTACTGCATGTAGTAATATCACAGGAGCAGCTCAGGTTTTTCCCTTTCAGCTGCTTTGCCAAGGATGGCAGTATATGCAATAATGCCTGGACTGATTTCTAACTGCTAGATGTTGTGAGCCCTGTGACTGAACTGGGGAGGTAGCACTGTGATCTGAATTTTATCTAAAAACCCAAATGAAATAAACAAACCCCAAAGCAGAATGGCTCACACAATCCAAAAGGCAGACTCATCTTATTAGAGGGCTTACAGAAGAATTAATATTGCTGGCCTTGGAGTGATGCTGGTGCACACAAAACTGAGACAAATCCCTGATCAAAACAAGGAATTTAGTGCCACTGCACTGAGAGTTATTCCCTATTTCACCCAATATTTCCATCTCAATCCTTTGGTTTGTGCTGTCACAGCTGATCATTGATTCAGACATGGACAAGAACACAAAACAAGAAGCATATAAAATGTGCTTGAAAATATCTCAAGTTTGAGGCAAGGAGGATCAATAAGTACAAGCAACACCACTCAAATGGGACTGGACATAGTATTTGCAAAATATCCATGTTTTGTCTCTGGATATTTTACTTTTATATTTCAGCTGTGCCCGGAGTATCTCCAAGTCCCTCGAGTTTATAAACTGGGAAGCCAATGGTATGCAGCAAAACAATTCCCAGCTAAAGGATGTGAAGTCACAGGCAAGCTTTGCCATCACTCCTTACAGCCCTCGGCAGAGCCCTCTCATAATCACCCTCACCAAATCCAGCAGTAGCTCAGCCTGCATATTCCAAAGCTCTTCTGAAACACAGTCTAGGTCTATCAATATGGGGATGCAAGTGTAAAAGATAGGAAAACACAGGGGCGAGAGGATTGAGGGTAGCATTCACTCACCAGAAGTGGGCTGGCCATCTGTCAGCAAAATAATCATGGAGACGCTGCGCTCTGGCAACCCCTCCTCTTTCTCCAGCGCACTCACGGCAGCCAGCAGGGCACCATTGATATCTGTGCCTGTAAAGAGAAAGCAGACATTGCTTACCCAAGGAGGATAATCATCTGGTGAGATTGCTGCCCTTCATCTGCAGAGGCCCTGCAGAGTTGTTTAAAGTTTTCTGCAGGAAGTAATCCTTCCGAGAGAGGAGGATTTAGGGACTTAGCTTACTGGACTTAATTATAGGGTGTTTTACTGCAATGGCAGTGCCAGAGTATTCTTTTGGGAGCATTTTCCACACATATGTCTTGGGAAACACAAACATGTCTAGAGTAATTAGAAAGTGCTTAAGTAAACACACTGTCATCTGTTAACCTATATTTAAGAAGTTTCCCTGCCTTATAAAAGAAGGCAGAGAAAAGAGCTGAGCATGGATGGGTTTGTTGGTCTTAGTGCCTGGGGTAAGGGAACTTATGTTAATACTGATAATGTAACAGTAATGGGAGACAGAGCCCTTGAGATGTACTTAGAACTAAAAAATAACACGGAGCACACTGATGCAGCAACTGAAATGCCACATGTCTGTTTTACCTGTTTCATTTCTGTGGCATGGCTTACAAGGTAGTATAATTTCAGGTGTGGGGTTTTTTTTACAAAAGGACTCTTGATATTAAAAAATCAAATGAGCAAATTTATATCAAATGTAGAGTGAATTGCCATTTTTTCTGTAGAAAAAACCACACTATCAGGGAATCTTCCTGTTATCTCCATGATAAAAATTGGAAAGAAAACTTTGTGGCTTGAATGGTTGATAGATGTGATGTAAGCATCTGTTTTATATCTATATCTATATCTATATCTCTACATATATATGTAGTCATCAGTCTGTCCACTCACAGGCTTTCTTTCCCACTCATCACTTGTAGGTACTAAAAACTGTTTGATTTGCTTGGTAGCTCTGGGGCACTATTGAACTAATAAAATGAATCATTTTCTAAGCAATTCATTCAATTGGGTGCACATTTGTGGTTACAAGTGTGTGTACCTCCCCTGGCAGTGAGAGTCTGCACAAATGCTGCAGCACTGGCCACGTTCTCCTCAGTGGCTGGCAGCAAAGAGCTCTTCCACTCCACTACTTTGTTGTTGAAGGTGATAAAGCTGAAATGATCTTCTGGACGGAGGTCCTGCAAAATCTTCAACAGAGCATCCCTTGTCTGTTCCAAGGAGAAAACAATCACTTTGATTATTCCTACTTCTTTGCCAGAACTGGGATTGAAATTGCATTGTAATAAAGGGGTTCTCTACAGTGCTGTTCCAGATGCAGCCCAATGCCTTTATTAAACCCTAATGGTATGTTTTAGGTTGAGACCATCAGAAATGGCCAATTCACTTAATTTACAGACTCAAAATCCCCACGGATGAGGACTGTAGGGGGCTTGTCTGCACTCAAGTAGAGCTACATAGACAGTCATCAATAAGTGTAAAACAGGTAACAGATAAACTAACTCTTTAAGCTTCATTAAAGAAAAAAAAAAAGCAAAATATTCTACAAAGATAAAGACAGAAAGCAGTCTCTGCCTCAGTGTTTGGTACCTGTGAGAACAGCTGTGTCAGTTAAGTGTTGCTCTTCACTAGCTTCAATATGTGCATATGTATTTTCAAGCATTTCAATAAGTCTGAACATTTTGCTGTGTACAAAACCAGTGTGTTTTTCAAATGAGAAATTCCTAATTTCTTCCTTGGAAGGCTGGGGTGTGTGTGCCTGCTTCTAACAGAGGTCATGCTTTGAGGGAAGTTACCTGTTCAATTTTTCTGCCTGTCATGGAGCCACTTCGGTCTATAACAAAGATGACATTTTTTGGAAACACTGGCATTTCTTGGGGTGCAAAATAATGGACAAAATACCCATTGACAATCTGAAAAAAGAATGGAAAATCACCTCTAAAAGTACATCTAAAGAAATAAAGAATAAATCTTAACATTCTGGCATAGCAAGAAGTGGGGTGCATGCTCAGCATTCTGCTCTTCTCGATAAGCCCAAATCAAAGAACTTATATTAAAGAAATTAAAATGTATTTCCTAGCTGGAAGCAAGACTGTCTGTAGAGACAAAATTACAAGAGAGCAGCATGCATACATACATATGTATGAGACACCTCAGTGTCATATGTATGATATACACATATTATCTCTGTATATCATATTACCTCTTTATCATTACCTATGAGCACATCTCTGCTGAATGACTGTGGCTGCCACCTTTTAGCACATCTGTGTATGCTTCATTAGTGAAATGATATGGAAAATACTGTATTTTATTCCCTAGAATATGCATCAGTTCATAAATATTTGTTAAGTTCCTGCTGTATTTAGTTATGCCTCAGTTATCACAAAAAACACAAGGACACCAAGCATAATTTTAAGTTATATAAATCACATTCCTATAAACTTCATTTACAAGAAGCCACAAATACAGTTTAGAGGAACCAAAATAATAACCAAAAAAGAGAGTGTAAAGAGACATCTGTGAAATACCAATATAGATTCTGTATTTGAATATTTGAAAGATTGATTATTTCTCCTGAGTAATCAGTTTGTGCAATATATCTGATGTCTCTGGGGATTTACTGAGTATCACCCTCAGCTCCTGCTGACTCTGGAAAGTGCTTTTCCTGTCATTCTTGGTGTTTCAAAGCAAATGATGCCGTTTTACTGATTGCACTTCACATTCAGACTTATCTGTGATCTGAAAGCATTTTCATTTCTGTTTCTTTTTTACCTGTATATCACCTGCAGTGGCTTCTCTCTTAACATCATAACGCACAACTAAATCACCATTGAGGAGCGTTTCGTTGAGTTCAGAATTTATCTTCTGTTGATCTATAGTTGGCTTAAATAAAATATGAGCCTGCAAAGCAACCAGAAGAAAAGATTTAAAGTAATATAACTTAGAGCTGTCACTGGCAGTAACCTCTGGCAGCTGCTGCTTTACCTTAGTTTCATTCTGCACTTTGGTGAGTGCCTCAGTTAACTCGTTTGTCATGAATGTGCTGTCTGTCTCCAAGAACTGAATGCCTTGGGGCTCAAAGATGTGAACATCAATCTGATAGCAGAGAAGAAATAAGCATCAGCATCTCAGAGGTAAGATGGCTGTGCCCAAAAACCATGGCACTGCTCCCTGCCCAGCTCACCTGGAAGTGCTTAACCAGCTGCTTGGGCCGGACCTTGATGAGCAGCTCGTACTTCCCCAGCTGCCGCTTCAGCAGCTCCTCGTAAGTCAGCTCAAAAGTGACTTTGCTGGCAGCCGCAATGCTGACAGACACATGGAACTGCTCCAGCTTTCTGTCTGTAATTCTAGTGGGGGAAGAACAGGGATTTATCTTCTGCAAGGAAGGTTTCCTGGTGGTGGCCCGAGTTTATGAAGAGTGCAAAATAATGACCAAGGGGCCACATGGGATAAATAAAAAGTAAATGTTGTACATTGCAGGTGCTATTATGTACATCACATATTTTACATTGATGTGCCATCAGTGGGCGCAAGCTCAGAAACGGAGCAGAAACCCCTGCATGCCTCAGACTGAATTCCTGTGAAGTACAGATTAAAATACCCTGAAACTGTGATATCTGCTCAAGTGCCATGGTCCTCTGTGCTTGTGAGGAAGCAGACTCAGCATTGAGCATCATCCCAGTGTGGCAAGGTGCTCTCGCATAACAGGGAGCCAGACTGGATGGAGCTCTAAGCAACCTGATTTAGGGAAAGGTGTCCCTGCACACAGCAAGGGGGTTGGAACTAGATGATCTTTAATGTTCCTTGACCTGAGATTGGCTCAACTGGTCAGAGCATGTTGCTAATAACAGCAAGGTTGTGGGTTCAATCCCTGTATGGACCATTTTCTCAAGAGGTGGACTTGATGATCCTTGTGGGTCTCTTTCAAAGACATTCTGTGATCAGTGATTCTATGACAGCAAATCTAATGCTAAACAGTGATGCTTCCCACTGGAGCTCATTGCAGGACCACATATGAATTATATATATACATTAAAAAAAATAAAAGTATATATATATATACACAGACATACACACTGTCCCTCCCACCAAGAACCCAAGACTGATTTTCATATTTGTCTACAGTGAGATGTGGTTGTCTCCAGCCAATCTCCAGGTTAATCTGCCCCCAGCCAAACAGGAAGCCAAGGAGGGGCGTTGGAGCAGCCTCACTCAGAATGGCAACGTACTTGACAAGGCCAGCGCTCTGCCCTCGGGAGACTGCTGTGTCATATTCGTTTTGAGCAGCGGCTTTCTCCTTTATTATTCCTGGGTATACTTTACCATCGATGGACCTGTTTGGTTTCCATAAAAATTAATTCATATTAGAAGGAATGCAGTGGGGAAAGAAACTCAACAAAAATTTCTTTGTGGCTCTCAGGGCAGGAACAGAAGACACTGTTTGGCTCCCAAATCCCTCCCCACCCAGGAGGATGCCAGGATCCAGCACCACAACACAGCCCTTGTCCTTGCAGAGTCTTGAGGATGGTGGAGGAGGACAAACACCACCACTGAGCATGTCTGTCACCCACCCTGTGCAGCAGGCACCCTGGCCCTGCACACCTCTTAGATTTGGCTGCCTACTACTTTGCCCTAGAGAGCATTTTTGCAGAGGACACTCTTTGTGCTCTTTGCCCAGCAGCCCCTGAGCAGAAAGATGAACACCCCCAGAGCTGCCTCCTTCACACTGCAGGTAAGGACTGATCCTACATGGAGAAGTTGGTAATGAAGGCTGTCTTGGGTAACTCCACTTCAAAGGTGGCCTCTCGGGACTCATTGGCTCTGTTGACAATTCTGCTGGTGATGACAGTGTGAGCATATCGTGATGTGACCTTGCAGTCGACATGGAGGCTGTAGATTTCAACAGCAGGCTAGAAAAAAAAAATTAACAGACTGAGACAGAAAAACCCAGGTTTTTCTTCCAAGCAGTCCTTACCTGGATGATGCTATTGGAGAAATTTGATGAAGGAATGAACTGCTAGAAAGCCTGGCTGGAACTGGGGAGGGGATTGTTCTGGACCAGTCTGCTTATTCCCATCTCTGCCGCCACAACCACTGTCCCATCCAAAACCTGCAGCTACATCTGCATTTTGCTGTTCCACAGAAGTTTCTGTTGAACATTTTTCTGTCCAACCTTTTTCTGTCCTTGGGGTACAGTGAAGCTGCTGCTGCATCACCTCAGTGCATTGCCCAAAATTTACTTCAAGAAGATCAGAAGCCTCTTTAAGCCTGACCTAGGGAAAGGCCCTGTTTTTTGTGTGACTGTTTATTTGCTCTCCCAGCTGTTGACTTTGCTGCCTGTTTTCTAACTTGATACCTTGTGTCCCACACAATGTTTAGCAGGTTTGAAACCCTGCATGGGCCTCCCAGCTCCTCACTGGTTGCACAAGCAGAGATGCCCTTTGAGCACTCATGTTTCCCCTGCTCTGGTTCTTCCAGGACCCTTGATGCCCAAAGGAGGAGGGCACCATTCTGGAGCTGCCCAGGAACATCCCCAGAGGGTGGCTGGACTGAGAACTGCCTGCAGCAGCTGCCTCCATGAACACCTCCTTTTGCATTTGGGATGTCTCTTTAAAGGTCCTACCTGTATTTTAGCATTGGCACTAAGAACGGTTGATCTGGGCATCACCAGCCTCGCAACAGTTATGATTAAAACATAAAAGCTCAGCATCAGAGCAAATCCTTGCACTTCTATTTTTACTTTTCCAACCTCCAAGTCTTTTGAATGGCTAATTGATCTTTAGCTACTTTGATAATTAATCTCCTGTACTTTGCTTGCCGATTAATAGCAGCCAGTGGCCTCTTCTCAGTTAGCACGCTGGCTGAAATTCTAAAGTTTACCCAAGCTAAACATGGCCATTCAATACTTCCCTCTTTTCCAGTCCATATGTATTATTAAACACTCATCAGAAATCTCCTGGCACTGCAATAATCCTTGCTTGGTCCTGTGTCAAGATCCAAACCTTATCCAGTGGCCAAGGCAGAGCTACTGATCTGTTAATTTTGATATCTTACATCTCTGAGGAAGAGCATGGTCAGACACATCTGTAAATGCCTCCTGCTATATTTGTACTGTAACAACCCAAACAAACAACCAAAAAGACCTTAAAATAACCCAAAGCTCTAAAATCTCAACACAATCCACCCATGGCTCACCAGGTGGTACTTACCAGAGGAGTTACCTGCATTACCTGGCCAGTTACCATGATACCAGCACATCACCAAATAAGCAAATGAGATATTGATGATAAAAATAGAGCAAATACCTTCTGAGAAAGAGTTTCTGTTAATACTAAGAGTGAAGAAGAGACCATCAATGCAAGCAATGTTGTCGGCCCCATTTTGGAAAAAACAGATTTTCAAATGAAATCTCTATTTATCTTAATCAGTTAATGAGTAACTTGTACTTGGGGATATCACACAGACTCTGAAGAGACCCAGACATTTAATATTTACCCATTAAACACAGGTAAAACTTGGACTTGGCTAATGCTTATTTTTTTCAACAGATCTTTGCTGTTAAACATTAGAATTTTAGTGTTTCATAACACAAAATTAAGAAATCCTTTTTTGTCTTTGTGTTTAATTAGATCTCACTGTGTTACATTAAATCCCTTGGGCAGATGACTTGGTCTGTGCAACAAGCTGCAGGAATCTCTACCATATTCCACAGTAATAATTTGAAAGGGCACACCCTTAACACTATTGCAAGCACTTCAGAGATTCTGAGATTTCCAGGACAGGCAATATTCACATGAGATATTACAGTCGGTGGCTTTCTCAACCTTTGTGCCTCCCTGCCCAACTGGCCTCTAAGTACAGACCAGCCCCTGTGAAATACCCCTTTTGCTTCCTCTGACAAGCCATGATCCCTGGTAAGTAATGCCATTCATTGTCATAAATTAACACACAGATCCTGTGGAAAGACAAGCATCTATGTTTGTTTCATGTTTTTTTGTTGTTTTTTTTTTTTTTTTCAGACACAGTATCCATGTGGAGAGCAAGCTTCTAGTGGCCTTGGAGTTGCAAGGAGACACTAAAGCAGAGCTCGATAATTTATTTCTTACCAGACATCTACAAGTTCACTACAAAGAATGTGTTAAGCACAGCCTGGTCTTACAAGGCTTGTGCTTTAAGTAACTCATTTAAAATAAACTTCATTCCTCCCAGGCAGAGTGTTTATACCACTTGCAAATACCATATCCTTTACAGCAGGACATGTAAATATATATATTTTAAAAGACAAAAATTTAACTGCTATACATTCAATTAATTTGTACAACTCATGTAATCCTTTAATCCCTTAAAGTACACAGGATTAGACATTTAGTGGCCTAAGAGCTGCAAGAGTCAAAGCTTTAGTTTTAATTAAGTAGATCTGTCATCAGTTTTCTAATGCCCACATGTAAAATCACATGGATGTTAAAGAGCTGCTTTCACTGCACAGATTTAGGCTGCATTGTCAGCTCTGCCCCTCACATGTTTTAGATGAGGTCCACATTAAAAGACAGGAAAACTAAAAAAAAAAATCCCCAGTCCTTATTGTATCAATCACAAGTAATTTAACTTGACGACATCCTGGAAATAGAACCGTTTGCCAAATCCCACAGTTCTGGCAGATACCTTACTCGGCTTCCCTGTAGAATCTGTGAGGGACACAGAGGTTTTTATGTTTTGCTAAATTGGCACAAACATATCCAAAGCAGGGGCTGAAATACAGCAGCCCACTGCCCTGGTACCCTGCCTGCAAACCTGCAGGTCAGTCCCTTGTATTGCACAAAAGAAAGCGACATTTTGCCCCACTTGTCCCTCTCCACCATTTTTATACTTATTGAACAACCTTCTGCCAACTTCTCATCACAGGTTAATTAAGGAGGGTTTGTTAAACCCAGTGCAAGGGCAGCTCCAATGTTATCAGGGCAGGAATTTTTTATAACAGGACTTTTTTCATGCTCTGGAAGGATCTTTCTTGGGAAAATCACTATGCCAAGGTACCTGTGAGGAGCCTCGGCCCCATGGAGAAATTGTGTCCACCAAAGCAAGGAGGCCGGGTGTGGGCTGAAAATAATAATCTTTTAAAGTGAAAAAAACCAGGGCAAGGCAATGCACCAGCAATATCTTTAAGGAAGTTTTTCCCTTAAAGCCAGAGAATTTGCTGCTGCCTTATGTGAGCTCCTCTCCACAGCCTCTCTGGGATCTGTGTGGACATAGTCACATTTTATCTGTCTGGTGTTTGGAGCACAAAGGGCAAATATGATACATTTCATGGTGCACAGAGAACTCTGGCATCACTTTTACCTCTTACCCAGGTCTAGACTGTGTAAAATACAAGTAATTCCTTAAATAAAGGGGACACCTACCTTCCCATTGCCAGACATGCTGTAGGGACTCAGGGTGTGTGGGAAGCATGGCAGGTGCTCAAAGAGGTTCCTTCATGTTTGAGCACAAATATTCAGTATCCAGCTCAGGGGAAATATGCCAGGTTTCGGAGGAAAACTGGATTGATGCTCAATACAGCAAATCAAGAAGTAAACAGCGTTGAAAAAACCCAGCTCCCCCTCAGAGCAGGCCTATGTTGTACAAAGAGACTCACTGGGCTCTCATCTCCATGGTCAGGCAGGACATGGTGGCTGAGTCTGTCACTCCACTTCTCACTCAGTCCAGGGGGACATGAGGAAAAAGCCACTGCAGAGAGGGCAGAAATACCTCCTCGGTGGTGGAGGACTCCAAGGGCCCAGCATCTGCCTTCCCAGCTGAGCTGCGTGAGGGGAAATCATGGCATTGCTGCCCTGAGCGGTGTAAGGGGAGAGCTGTGAGTGGGAAAGCGTGAGGGGGAACCGTGAGGGGAGAGCCGTGAGGGAACCGTGAGGAGAGAGCCGTGAGGGGAGAGCCGTGAACGAGAAACCGTGAGGGGACAGCCTTGAGGGGGAACTGTGAGGAGGGAGCCGTGAGAGGGAATTGTGAGGGGAGAGCCGTGAGAGGGAATTGTGAGGAGAGAGCCGTGGGGGGAGAGCCGTGAGGGGAGAGCCGTGAACGAGAAACCGTGAGGGGACAGCCTTGAGGGGACAGCCATGAGGGGGAACTGTGAGGAGAGAGCCGTGAGAGGGAATTGTGAGGAGAGAGCCGTGGGGGGAGAGCCGTGAGGGGACAGCCGTGAGGGGACAGCCGTGAGGGGACAGCCGTGAGGGGAGACTGTGAAGAGAGCCGTGAGCGGGAAACCGTGAGGGGACAGCCATGAGGGGGAACTGTGAGGAGAGAGCCGTGAGGGGAGAGCCGCCCCCCTGTGCCGTGCCCCAGCCTGAGGGGCCTTGCCAAAGTGCCACTGTAGGCAACACAAATTTGGGTGAAATCTCCAGGTTTCTGTGCTGCCCCTCTGATCAGCTCCTCCTCAGCTCCCTCCCTGCTGAGGGCATGGTGTGAAGAAATCACACAGACACTGAGACTGTGTCTTCAGGGTGTTTGTTCTTTGCATTTGACAGGCAAAATCATCACCTGTAGTGCCAAAGCACCCACAGAATTAATCTGAGCCCAAACTGAAAGGATTCACCACAGTGTGCCAAGCTGTGTCCAACAACCTTTTTTTATTAAACCATTATAGCAAACATTGTCCAGTACATAGAAAGAAAACACATAATAAAAATGAGCATGAAAGTTTTACCCTTTGACATGAGTATATTCCCTACTTAAGGACTTACAGTGGAAATTAGCTACTTGAGTCTACAGTGACTTTAGTGTAAGCAACAGAAATCTGGAAAAAATGTTACAACAATCATTTGGGTGAGACACATCCAGCTCCACTGTCAGCCAAAGACGCTCTTGGCCGGCTCATCTTTCGGTTTCTCAAAGACTGTTTCACCGCCTGTCCGAGCCCGGCTGAATATGGAAGGTGCTGCAGAGCCCATTTGTTCTTGGAAAAAAAAACCAGGAGAGACAATCAGTGAAGTACCACCCAAATCCAGGGAGTAAAACTAGTGCTGCTGGAATACATATATACACATTTGATAAATACTTCACCTGTCCATCAGGTGAACGGCAGGCTGCTGTTCCAGAGGTGACTCTTTCAAGGTGACTTGAAAAGGGCAATTAAGTCAATGTTTTACTCTGCTCACTTGTTTCTAATCAAGGAGACTTACCACACTGCCTCATCACTTGGTAGGTTTTGGATTTAATTTCCTGGTTTTTGGCAAGGTTTCCTCTGGCTCCTTTGAGGTCTTCTTCCTTCACTGGAGGACGCTTCTTTTTCACAGGGGCTGGCTAAGAAACAGACCCACACATCACTATTTTGTGTTTGAAGCACAGGGAACAAAGCTGCTTCAACTCCAAGGCTACAACATACAGAGTCACTAACACAATATTTCACCTGTTTCAATTCTGAGATTACACACTCAGCTACTTCAGATCTTTGCATAACCACAATTTCACTGCCATTTCCAAAATCTATTATTCTTACTGTTCTGAAATTGTCTTACTGTACCAGCCTTTGAAAGAGTAACAGACTACTTAATTAAAAAAAAAAATAAATTAGGTTTTCTCTCTCCAGCCCTGCCTGCTCATTCTGCAAGTACTGATTGGTAATTCAACAATCTGTCCAATATCTGGAAAGGAAAAATCCCTTTATTACTAAATTGGACTTGTGTCTCAGTTTACTTACTACTTCTCTGGGAAACTGGCGGGAGAGATTCTGATCCCAGAGTTGCTTTATTTGGAATAAACACTTGTCCCATAGTTATCAATCTTAAATTTAGGGAACAAAAGTATCTGCACACTCTACAGGGCTCTCTACTGAACACATCTGAAGCACTGGACTTGGAACCCAAAGAAGGAGAAGGAAATCTAATACAGAAACAGATGCATCATCAGGTGGTGCACTGCAGCAGCCAAGTACTAATCTGTTTACAGTTTATCCCGCTACAAGGAAATAGGGATAACATTGCTTCATATCAGCCTATCCCTATCTTTAAATTAGCACTCCACAGTCAGACACAACCTCACTCTGCAGCAGCCAACACCATAAGCATTCCCCTTTCTGTTCACTATTTCATGGACAGATTTCCAAAGTCTCACTAGGCAGCCCTTGTGGCAAGATGCAGAGGCACAGGGACATGATTAAAAAGAACAGAAGACCCACACACTCCAACTGTAATAGATTTGGACACTGAAACATCAACAAGAAACATCTCTGACCATCTCTACACACACAGGACTTTTGGTATTTGGGTTCTGGTAGTGGTAGAGCCCACTCAGGCATCTCTGGGCACTGCCTGTGAGGTTAAAAACAGTTGTGGAGGGAAACAAATTCCTCAAGGCATACAAATGGCTGGAGCAGCAAGTCCCAGGGACCTTGCAGATACAGCGCATGCACAGCTGGCTCTTGGTGGGGTGGGCTGGCTCCACTGGAGCCTTTGGCATGTTTTCTGCCTGCTGTAAATTCCTGGGAATGCTCAGAATAGCTCACTGTCAATCCCACTTGCATGTGTTGTGGGAAACAAAACATTTATGAGATCTCCGGGGAAAACACTCATGAGTAGCCAGAGCAGTGAGGGGGAAACAGGGTCGCTCAGCTGGTGAACCAAATGTCCCCACAGCCAGTGTGTCACCTGTCCTCCTGTAACGACAACCAGCACCTGATGGGAACAGTTACTCACGCCCATGACACGGTCCACAGGCAAACAATGCAGAAAGAGAAAAAGCTTTGTTAACAGAAATGTGAAATCTGCAGAGGTTCTTTATCCATTATTGGCAACAGACAGTAACTGTGATGTTTCCTCCCATCAGGACAAGGGAATTCTTAGGGACAGGGTGGTGCTTGAAATGCACAAAGATACAGCCAGGCTGAGCAGAGCTCTTGAATGTCACCCAGTTATTTTAGAATAAACCGTCTCATGCTTTGATCACAGGAGGATTTTCCAGCAGGACAGTTGCTGTGGATTAGTTGGCCCCCAGCTGAAGAGCAAAGCTAGTGCACAGAGAGGTTACGGTGAGCCCTGGCCAGCAGCTGCCACTGTTGCAGCCCCACCACTAATTGCTCCCAGAATTTGTGAGCAGGGTTTGCCAGGAGCCATCCCCAGCCGGCACAGGAGTGCAGCCTGTATTTTATCTCCTCCTGTCACAAGTCAAAAAGTGCTACTTTACAAAACATATGACTAGTTTTTAAGTCCCTTTTACTTTGGAGAAAAGAAAAACAGTTGAACTGAGCTGCTCTCTGTAGCTGAAGAACAGTGTTCTCTTACTCTGCTGGTGCTCCTACTCTCCGTCCCGCCCATCCCGTAAAACTCTCAGGCTGAGGAGAGCTCTGCCAGGCACATGCAGCTTGTGTTGCCAATGTAACATTCATCTGAATTAATTTTAAGAGCACTTTGAAACACTGATTATTGGGGAATGCAATCAAGACAAACCATTAGTAAAAAAATGAACATAAAAGTGCGTAATATAAAATTTCAGTCTCAAATATTGTATCCTAACAGTTATAATTTTGAGCACTCTTTTTTCCCTCATGTTAATACATTAAGCTTTACACAGTGACATTTCAGCACAGCCTTTTCACCTCTTTTCAAAACAAAATTTCAAAATCACTGTTTGAGAAAGTGTGTTGGAAATGCAGAAATCCCTCCTTTTGTGAAACATTCCAAAGCAGAGCAGGGGGAATGATTTTTCCCTTTCTACGCAAATAAAAATATTTACGGTAAATCAGAACATTTAAAAGCCAAATTTATTACCCATGTGGAGGGGCAACTGCTTTCCTTCTTCACCGAATAACCCCCTTTAAGAATGCACTTGTTTGAATATATAAACAGAGCATTTAAATACTACAGTGTAATCATATAAGTTACAGAGCAGAAAAGCCGAATTCATTGGTTATTGAGAGGAACTCACTAATAAGCTTTTCCAACAAAGCATCCAAACCAGCAACAGGTTTGCCAGGCGCTGCTCCAAGGGCAGGCAGAGCACAGATGTCCCCGTACCTGTGACATAACTGCGGCGCTCCCTCGCTGAAATCCCTCCCTGGTTGTCCCCGGATTTGATTAAATCCAGCCCGTGAGCTCTGCAAGCGCCTGTTGTTTTCCTGGACTTATATAGAGCATCTCAGTGAAGTCATTAGCTGGGTCATCTTCCCAAAGCAGCGCCTGGGCTGATTCAGGTTGAGGGAGGCTGTTGTTGTCGAAAGGTTTATCCCTGGCGATGACTCGGACATGCAGCATTCACTGGGCTGGGCTGATGGGAGCAGACAGCTGTGGCAGCAGGACACGGGGAAGCCTGGTCCCTACAAAAACCCTTCCTGGGGGGTCTGCTGGGGCTCTATTTATAACTTTAAAAGGCAAAATTTTGTTATGGACACAAAATTGGCTCTGAGTCCTCTTGGGGGAGGGAGGGGGGAAAAAAAGAGTGGACATTTGTTTCGCAGCATAACAAAATATGTGTTCTCTAAATATGATACAAACCTAATGTCCAAAGCATAACTGTGCTCTGAATCACTTCTGCACAGGGATCTTTAACAGAAGAGTATTTTGTGTCTTTTGGAGAGAGAGTTAATAAAGTAGGGTATGGTTTTACCCTTACAGCTCTGTCACTGATCATGCTCCAATGCCAGCTCTTACACAACTGAGAGTAAAATCACTTTCCACTTCCAGCACTATTAGCAAGTTTAACCATTTCACCTGCATCTGTGTAGGAACAGCTTACTCAGACATGGATAAACTCTGTGGTCCCCACTGCACTTGATGACAGCAGTAAAACCTTTCCCAAAACTTTTAACTTATCTTCTCTAAACAAATTTTAGTTAAGTAAAACCCTGCCACCTCTGAGCATGAATTCTATTTTTCATTACTGGGAGAGGGTTGGGTGGGAGATTGTTTTCCCTTTGTTTTTTTTTTACGTGAAATCTTTGCATCATGCAAAAAAATCTTTCTGTAACTGCACTCAACAACTAAACACCTACAATGAACCAAGACTCCAGCCAGGTGGGTTAATGTGAGAAGGGCAGCCATGGTAGACCTCCAAACACTTTCCACTAGAGAGATCAACAGCTGTAGTGGTAGAAATCTGCCCTGGCCTTTCCCCGAGCTCTGCCTGTGCTTTTAGACAACAGAGAAGCATGAGAGGTCACAAAAAATTTGTTTTTCAGTATGAAAACACAACATCAAACCACAGCTCGAGCGCTGAACGAGCAGGACTGTGGGATCTGTCGGCTGTGAACTACCCTCCAGGCCTCTCAGTGCCCAATCTGCCTTTAAGCTGAACTTTTTCCAGGCCTGAGATCTTCTCCTTTATTGGGGGAATTATTTGTAGGCTAAGAAGCAGTTCGGATGTTATGTCCTTAGCCATTCCCTAGGTTGATTTTCTATTTTAAACCCATGGCTTAGTAACCAGAGGAAGCATTACTGCAGAGCAGCAGTGCCCTTAGTAGGCCAACAAAACAGAAGAATAAAGCATTGACTTTAGAAAAAAACAGATTTTTTTCCTATTGCACAAAGTAACACTTCTCTACTAAGATGCTTCTCTACAGTCCCACAAGCGTCAATATTCCAACTATTTATTATGACATGAAAATAACATTCTGCACATTTAAAGCAAATATTTAGAATTCAAGACACTGAACTATTATTTTCCCTTCAGCTTTCAAAATTGCTTCAGTTAATTGGTACTGCATATTCCTCACTCAAAAGCAACAAGAGTTGTGCTTTCATAGCAATTTCATCTATACAAACAAAATCATTACACAAACAAAATCAAACCTTGCTTGCCATTTGGGGCAGCTGAAGTGCTTACAGAGGTAGGGAGCATATCCTGAGATTTCTAAAACATCCCCAAAGCCTGAACAGTTCTGTTCTCTTCAATTACATGTTGCCTAAACCAGCACTCAACAGCAGGCACTGCTGCTCCATTCCTTTCCTTGCACAGATTATGGGCTATTTTTCATTAAAAAGAACCCAGCATAAATCTAATTACTTACATTTTAGAGTAGAAATTCTATTCACCTGGTTGAGGTCCTGAGATCTGGTAAATGGAACATAAATTACAATGAAACAAGATAGGCTCATTTATCCAGTAGTGGTTATTAAAACCAAAAATTTTAATAATCCACTGCAATAGGAGTTGTGGAAAACTCCTTTGCTGAGGAATGGTTCCAACTAAAATATGGCAATGGCCATAGAGAATTTAGTCAATGTACACATGGCTGCCACTGTGGTCTCCAGATCTGAGGGAAGATTTGATTTCTCCTCCATGAAAGTGCTAACAATTCCTCAGGGGACTGACACTTGGTAGAGTGAAGATTATACTCTGAATTCCTAAGGATGCAGTGGGTATGGTGCTACTTGGATGTGGTAGGTGGAAAATATAAAAAGAATAGGCAAATGTTACAGAGGGGCTACAGAGGCAGGATTGGGTTGATACTGTGTAGGTCCAGCCTTGGAAAAAATCCTCTTCAGGAATGGATCTGAGAGGAGCCTGCAAGGATTCTTAAACTTGTAAACAAAATTTGTAGCTTAAAAATAGTGGCTCTTCCCGATCAAATTGGATTTGCCATTAAGGTAAATGAATACACTGAACTTGAAATCAACATCAGAGTGCACACAATTAGATCTGAAGTTAAACTCAAGTAGCAAAACCTGTTTCCCACAAGAACACACCATAAACACCAAAACACAGGCACTTTGAAACTCAAGAAGTATAAAACAAGTGTACAAATCTGTAATAAGTCAAACTTTATTGTAAACCATTATACAACATAATTACATCAGATACCCTTAAAAGTTTAAGGTAACACCACTGATTAAACAATATGGTCCAAACAGAGGGCAGCAGAATACAGCTATTGGTTTTGCTCACATTGGCTATACTCTGAATTTACTTACAAACAAACCCCACATTCAGTTTGAGACGGATACCCACGCAAGACAAAAACACCTACAAAAGAGTCCCTTTTTTAAAGATACTGCAGTTTTACTTTGTAAAACCATAGTAGTCATTTTCAGTAATTGAACTGGAAACTTCACCTAAAAAAGTTTGCACGCCTATGCTGTAGATGTACTCTGACTTGATGTGGCTGAATTTATTTGCTTTCACTACTGGTTTCTCCTGTAAAAAGCACAGCAAAGTTGCAAACATGGGTTAGTCAAGCACAGTGGCAGAGATTCCTTGTGATGCTCAGCTCTGAGCAGAGCGGGAGAGCCCAGGCCCCCCTCCCCAGGCACGGCAGGAATCGGAGCAGACACCTGCCGGAGGGGATCACTTTGCATTGCTCTAATTTGCAACTCAGTTTCTGAGTTTTCCCTGAAGAAAAGCTATAGTACATTTCAGTTAGCAACATTAACATACAGCATTCACCTACTTAAAGTAAGACAAGGGGACCTGAACATATCGAAGCCAGAACTTGGAAATCACATATTGGACAACACCAGTGTTTTAAGTTTATGCAGATGTGTCACAGGTCAGATACTAGGAACAGTTAATACATTTAGGTTGACCATTCATGGTAAATTCCATCTCCACCAATGTTTCTGTATCTCTTCTTTAAGTAACAATCCCTTTCTCTTACTTTGGCATATACTACATGGTTTGTTTTCATTAAACAGAAACCAATTTTCTAAGCACAGCCTGAATTAAACCTTGGCTATGAGTTGTCCTAAAGTATATTTGCCAGGCAGAAATCTGAATGACGATTTGAGGATAACGCAAACGTGATGTTGCAGTATCACTACTGGATCAACTCTTTATGAAAAGTCTATTTCAGACTGTACTGCCAGTACATTTCAACCAATGGTAAGACATAGTGAAGCACCAGGCACACACTTCCTTCTCACACATGCAAGCCTGTCAGACAAAAGCACTTGTCCTACTTGTAAGTACTGCAAGAATTCAAATTTTTACCTTACAGAGAGGAAACCTCCAATTTTATATTCTCCATCTCTTTCACAACGATAACAAAAAGTATAGAAAAAACAACCAGATTTTGTTATTTAGCTAAAATTCCGAATAAAATTGTCTTGGTAGAGAAAGTAATTTTTGTCCCCTCTGGAGATTGCTCTGCCTGTTACTACTCTGGTATTTAAAATACTTCTGCATCTTTGGCTCATAGTGCTTTACTACATCATCTTGCTAGGCATATCTGGACCTCACATCAATTGACATTTAAGCATTTAAGACAAGAAAAAAATATGCATTCAGAACCTTTGCTATAACCACCTTCAAGAAACTGCTCCATAGTGCTTTATACTGTTTTGTACTTGGTCAATAAGCTTGAGGTCTGCTCAAAACAAATATTTTTACATGATTAAGGCCATCATTTTATACTGACGCTTCACAGACTAAACATGAGACTAGAATCATTTTGATAATTGAAGTAACCGGAGAAGGGAAAAGGAAGATAAGATGCAAGCTCATATAGTTAAATTTGTGTGCGCTGCTCAGTTATCTCAGCTGGCAAGGACAGCCATGGCTGTGCACTGGGACGTAGCACATGGTCAGCAGCTTTAGTTCACTACATGAAACAGAACAAATTCTATGCTAAAAAAATAAATGCAAACGTTTGTGACAAGAGCCAGTCCTAGCTCTTAGATCCCTTTGGAAAAGTGAGTTGTGTGAGACTATTCTGTTGATGAATTCCTTGAAGTACTGTGCTTTTGGAGATCTGCGCCTGCTCAGTGGTAAACTGTCACGAGAAGATACGAGTCACACAATCAATAAAAAACCCCAAACCCCCCAAAACAGAGGCAACACTGATTAGGGACATTTCCCCACCCCCACCCCCCATGTCAAAAGAACTCAGGTAAGCTTCCACTGTCATTAGTTTCTAGATTTAGTCTAAAGGAAACACTAGTACTGTAGCTTATTGCAGTTCTTACGTTTCAGTGCACAGTAACAAAGGTCAGTGGCTCAACTAAAACCTCAGGTTTGTAAAATGTCCCTTTGAGCTGACAGGACACCTTGAGGTGTCAGAGCATCATGTCCCCTCAGCAGCCACCGGGAAAAGGGATGCTGGAATAGTGAAAGTAAGCACGGGAGCACACAGTTCAGTATTTACTAAGGCCCAGTTAAGTGGTCTGGATAATAAATCACATTAAGACCTAGTAAATCTATAAAAAAATGTAAAAAATCTTAAAAAGTTCTGAGCAGTTTTCCAATGAAACTGGTTTAAGGCTTAGAATTTTTTCTGGTGTCCAGATACTACAACAGATTTGCATTTAAGGTCTGTTATCACCTCTTTGACACATCGCCTTGTCCTGCACAAGGTTTAACTAAGCAAGGAAAGCTGTCAGAAACAATCATTTAGAAAATATGCAAAGCAAAAGGATGTCACTGAAAACATGTCTGCTAGGTTTCAGATCACCACGTGTTGTCAATTATCAGGAGAGACACTGAAAATCACAGAAATGCTGTGGTAGCAACTGCACTGTACCCCTTGGGGTTGTTCTTTTACTATTGAAGGATAATTAGACTTTATGGAAATGAAATAGGAGAAATGTTTTTTGTTGTTGCTGTTAAGCACATTAAGTAGAAGATGGTTTTTCCAAAAAAGAAATAAGGGACAGAATTATACTTGCAATATTGTAGCACAACTGCTTCAATCAGATCACAGTCCTGTACCGCAGGCCTTATAATAGGAAAAGTATCAGAAATGTTCCATCTCTTTTGGGTCATTTGAGAGGTATTCACAAGAGACTTGCAGAAACAGAAATAATTAGTCATCCATAGATACTAATTTCACAAATAACTTATCACAATGGATTTTTGTTATACACTAAGGTGCACATTTGTCAAATATGCAATCACCACCTCCTACTGAAAAAGGTATTTTCAAATTACATGGTCAAGAGCACACATAGGACTGCATTTTTTAGTGATATTTGGTGACTTCAGCAGTGACAGAGAGCTTTTCCCTTTGCAATCCCTTTGTCTTAAATCAGGACACATGATAAATAAGATTTTCACTACAAATCTTTTGACCTGTTCTGCACAAAAAAGGGAACTGCACCCTTTTCTCTGACAAAGAGAATCTTTAAATACAACTGTATGAAAATATAACTTAAATATAAAATAGTCAAATAGATTTGAGAAGACTTGGAAAAAAATCTTTGTTCCACCTATTAGTTCCATAGGTACCCAGTAGCAAGTAAACATTTGTACTTAAAAAAATAACGTTAAGTTACAGCTTGTAACCATAAACTATTCTGCTCTAGGAATTATGCTGCAAAAGCCAGTTTTAGTAATAAAACACACTCCTTTAACTTAGTCAACTCTGATGCCTTTTTGAGAACCTCGTACACAGTCCCATCAGTAACCGAAAGTGAAAGATTCTGTATCTGTTCTCTCTGATCTTCTCTGACACCTCCCACACGAATCTCCTTAGTGACTCGTTTTTCACACATGATGAGGAGACATTCTTGCATAATTGGTCAGTGTGTTTGTAGTGCAACTGAGCTGGAAGTCTTCCAACTGCTTTGTCTTCTGTTGGTAGACCTTGCTTCTAAGTCAGTTTGTACGAAAAGGGAGATGCAATTGCAACATTGAACCCCACTGACACAAGTTTTGCCATGAAACCTGCAAGTTCACAGGCCAAGGAATGTGTCATACAGGCAGACCAAAGCGATGTTTCTTCTTCTTGATGGGCTTCAAGTTGGTCAGTCTGCGCAGGTCCTCCTCGGTGTCTGACTCCTCCATCTCATCATCTGCTGAAATAAGGATCTAAAACCAAATGACAGCTTCTGAGCACATGGATTAGTCACACTCCTTCTTTCTACTTTTAAACTTTTACTTTTTTTAATGCTTGCAAAGCATTATTTGGTGAGGAAAGAGCTTACAGAACACATTAGGATTTATTGCCAGCACTAACAAACACCATCACACATCCTATCAGGAACCTCCAGTAAATTTTGAAGAAGGATGGATGCACATTAATCTCACTACAGCCACTGATTCTGAACCCAAAGAGTGATTCCTGCACTTCCAGAATAGTGAGGGCAGCTTGAGAGAATATTTAAGTTCCTGATCCACACTGGTAACAAGGCAGTCACATTACCTAGCAAACCCCACACAGATAGCACTGTTTATCACACAGAAAAATTAGATTAATTTACTAAAGCTAAACCAACTTACCTTCAAAGGAACCACCCATCCTTTGGCTGAACTAAAAACCATTCACTTAATGTAATTTAGAATAACATCACGCTAAGGCAAGTATGTAAATAATTCTTGAAAATCAGGCCAGCTGCCCTCACCAGCTCCCTCTCACTTTAAGCTATTAACCTCTCTTTGAATTAGAATTGTCTATTAGTTTTGTATTCCCTGAGAGGTTTTTTTCAGAAGCACTTGCAACACAGCTCACCTGTGATATTTACATATATTATTGTGTCTTCCTGCCCAACTGGAAGGAAATTAACTGCCAGAGTGGTGCAACAATGACATTTTCTTTAAGTGGTTCTCAACTGCAAATGCTGGAACTACTGCTCAGAAAACATAGATTTAGACATACATGCTCAGAAATCAAACCTAAGCTGACTGTTACAATGAGATCAATGGCAGGAGGGATGAACTGGATTGATATTGCATTAATTGCAGTAATTAACTCTACATACTTCTGACTCTGACTCCTCATGTGATGCTGCCCTCCTGTATCGGACTTTACTTCCATTTCTTGAATCTTGTCCTGCTTCCTTTTCTTCAAGTTTAGCTTTTGTCTTCCCTTTCTTCATAAGAAAATTATCTACTACCCAGAACATTAACGCCTGTTAAAGAGAAAGGGAAAATGACAGTTCAGCTCTCATCAAAGTAGAAGAAAGATCCCAATACAGCCCAAATGAACTTGGCAATAATTCTGAATTGGCCAAAAGCTGAATTTTGTATAGGCAAAGCGTTACATGGCTTGTTACACCTTGCAGGAATGTTCCAGAACCCAGCTACTTTATTCCTTTGTGGAAGAGAAGAAAATAAGAAAAGTAGTGACTACTCACAGTGATCATATATTAACTCTTCATGTAGCAATGCTTTACCAGCAGTTATTACATGCAAGGACGTCCACTATGTCTGGCTCTATTCCCTAAATCCCAGATTGCTGAAAGAGTATACTTTGGGAAAGATGACTGCACACTTGCCCTTTTCCTCTGCTCCACCATAGGCCAGCCCTGTTAGCTATGGTCAGACACAGGATACTTCACAGGATGTCTGTCCTTAGACCAACTGCTTCCTGAAGTAAATTTCACTGTAATTCCATAAACTCTATGTCAGTATCTCAGTATTACAATCAATCTAGTGAAATCATCAGGCCAAAGAGGTCTATGAGGTATTTCTGCCCCTCTCCTGAGCCTAGTTCTTTAGCTCTGTATGGATTTTAGCTTTGCAAAGTCTACATATCCAGACATTTTGCTCATTCTTTAATAGCCCTTAAATTAACTTAAGCACCAAGATATACTGTGTTTAAAGGACTAATGTTAATTAATGAACACATGGCAGAAAGATATCCAAGTAGACATCTCATGGAAGTGAGTTGTACTAACGTTAACAAAGAAGGGAACTATCAGCATGACGATTGCCAGCTCCAGCTGGGGGTTCTCTATGGGATTCAATAAAGCCACCTGTGAAAAGAAAAGGATCAAGTTCAGCTCATGGCAGCATGTGCACACAACTGGGTTAAGCAGTTCATGTATGAGCTAATGTGACAGAAATAACGCAGGTGAACCAAAAAAGGGCAGCTTTGAGAAAAGCAATGTATTTAGGACAGCTTATAAATTACCACAGATAAGTAAGTGGGGCTGACAAGAAACTTATCTCTGTCATTTCTGTTTACAGAAGTCTGAGAAGCTGCATTAGAATAATCTTGAACATTTTAGAGCTGCTTCCAAGAAACATGTTGTAGATTCCATCTTTAAGAAATTTAAACAGAGCAGAGTTGTACAAAATAGTAAGGAGAAGGGAGCTCCTAAAGCAGTCCAGAGCATACAACAGAGCTAACTGGTTTTAATGGGCTGTAACACCACCACTTTGAATATCTGGTTGCACAGAGTCCATCAAAATAAAGATTTATCCAGTCAGCATCAAAGGATTCACTAATCCACTGCAAATTTCTAGAAGTCTACAGTTAAGGTCTATCAAAAAGGTCAGGCAAAGAAAATTCTTTAAAATACTACAAGAATACAAAATAGCTATAGGCAAGAAATAAGAAAAGAAAGAACCATTTAGTAGGTTCAAGGGCACTTTAGACAAGGAGATAGAACAAAATTTTAGATATCTCAGTTTACAAAAGACGCTCACAATACAGTATGATATTCCTGACAATGGATAAAGGCCTCATTAGCAGTATCCCAATTAAACTAAAAGAACATACGACCACCACAGAGTTAATTGGCAATGACTGTAGACAATTATGATGCTTGAGCCAAACCAGTAAACACTACTGGAAGATTTTACAGCTTCCACCTAAAATTCACTTGACTGTAAAATGCTATAAAAACACAAACCTCTTTCCACTGAGGTATAAGCAGCACTATGATGATGATGGTTTTTTCAAATGTCATAATCATTATGTACAGAGCACATTGGCCCATCCAAGCACTGCACTGCAGGGGGTCACCTGCAAGAAAGAAGAAAGATTCAATATATGCATAGGTTTGATTTTATTTTATAGTAAACATCTTTAAAAAACAGGGTTAGAAGAGGCAGCAGGGCAGCTAAATCCTCTAGAAGTGTCTTCTCTGATTCCTTGACTGCTGCTTCTTCCCCTCCCTCAGCCCCACCCCAGCTTTCAAAATGAATCAGTTAAAAACTGAATCTAACAGGACTTTATCCCATTCAGCAGTACCTGTGATATGCTCACACTGTTGCATATAATCTGATGAAAGCAAGACAGGTAAAGTTGCATTGTGTTTCTCATCATATTGTTAATTTTAACCCTCTATCATGACACATGAAGTCTCTTAAAAGGGAAAATTTGAGGGAAACACGGCTGGGGAAAAACACATTTCCCTGCAGTCTACGTAGAACTATGATTTCAGCTCTTGTCCCTGAGCTATCTTAAACATATTTTTCCTCTCTACAAAGTTAGTTACCAAAGTAACCAATTGAAGCAACAGGTGCAAGAGTTGCTATGAAAAATCTAACTGAACAAAAAATTAGGATCCTATTTTAGTTCCAGTGCAAAAGGGTTTGAAATTCTGCTGCACCCCGAGGGCAGAATGAGAACCTGAGTGCATGAAGTCATCTGCCAGCACAGAAAGAAGACCACAAATATTTGAACAGGAAAACTTATGTACACTATTAGACTCTTTGAAAAAAAGCAGGAAGAAAAAAAAAGAAGAAAGCAAAAGGGAAAAAAGAGGACTGGTAAGCCTAACAAACTTTGCAGGTGAGCTTGAAGCTGCACTTCACTGGAAAACAAAAGCAAGCTCTGGAGGGGGTGACAGATCTTTAGTCTTTGCAGCAGCCTCAGCAATCTCTTCAAAGGCAGCTAAAAACTCTTAGCCTGGGGATGAATAATGGGCAATGGAAAATCAGATGCCTTTATGTGTTTGTAATGCATAATGGACAGTTGCTGCTTCCTTTTCTGGAACACTTCTGAAAGGCTTTCAGTATGAATACTTGGTAATAGTCTGAGACTTAATGTTTGCTGCTGAAATGCTACACAGAGACACTGATAAATCAGACTGGAGTCCAAAACAACAAATACTTCCTAACCAAGTTTTATAGGATGAGCTACTGATCAACACTCAATAGTTCCACAGGAAAACAATTAAAATGCACAAGTTTTACAATTATATACTGCAGTTAAAGCTTCTCTTGTAAAAAAACAAATAGAAATTTGAGAGGGAAAATATCAGTAAGCCAACGTCGAGCAACTGTGATTCTTCTTAAGATACAAAGCCTGAATTAGATTTGAGAATTAAATTTTAGCAAATAATTTCTATGCTCCACATTTTTATTAGCATTCTCTACTTTTTCTCACTAATTAGCAAATATTAAGAAATAATCTAGCTTTAGCTACAGCCTTACTATTGAAACTAACAGTTTATTCTAAGCTCTGTTCCAATCTTTATTTAATTCCTAAAAACAAAGACAGTGAAAACAATTTTGCATCTACTGCAACTCTCAGGGGATTTTGTATATCCAGAAATTGTGAAACTCTATATTAAGAGTGCTGTGCACTCTCACCAGTGAATGCTTTGTTCCATGATGTTTTTGTGAGGAGTGGTGCTGGTTTCTTTGGGTTTTTTTGGTACCTGACTGAAATTAGAAGTTGTGTATATTAAATTCTACTTGAGGATTTTTTGTGCCCTACTGCATCTACAAAATCATCTCTCAGCTATAAATACAACTGGGGACAACAGGGATGATGCCTACTTTGAATTTACCAAGTCTTTTGACAGTCTCAATAGTATCCTTGAAGAAAAGCTGGGAAGATAGAATTCTGATATGAAGGAAAAAAGCTTTGACAATGAGAGTGGTTAAAACTACTGGAGTAGGCTGTTCAGATAAAAGGGTTCTTAAATCTCAAACCATGGATAAATTAAAAACTGACTGGACCATGCCCTGAACAACCCAAGTCATATTTGAAGTTAATCCTGCTTTGAGCAACAGGTTGGATTATATGACCTGTGGAGATCCTTTCTAACCAATTTTTTCTAGGATTTTATAAGTCATGAAATTCAAGTTAGTAACGTCACCACACCCAGAAGGTGTTCCAAAGAATATTTGGGACATTTGTACATTCAGCGGTTCAGTACACAAACTCAAATTAGAACTTTAAAAGTTAATGTTGAAGTCATAAAGCTCTAATTTAATTTCTCAAGTCTCTTACAGTCATCTCTTGAATTCTGATTTCATACCAATCATACACAGAATAATCTGGCAAATTAATGGAAAACTTGCTGCTGCAAGAAAAGCATATAAAGAATGAAACTGAAAATTTTTGAATCTTCTGCAGTGACAACTGGAGCAGCACTTTTGGAAAATGCTGGGCAATGCACAACTAGGCTATTAGTGTCTGCCACTGCCATCAGCTGCTTTGTAGAAGTATGTTTAGAGACAGATCTTGAACCAAATACCTGTTAGTCCTCTATTCTGTAACTCCCTTCTCTTCTTCAGATCCTGAAAATTTTTCTTAAGAAAGTGCCAACTCACCGACTACTCCAAACCAGATTTTAAATAGTTTTGAAGTCAATGCTATCTACCCCATATGGCTATAAGTAAGTGGCTCTGCAAGTGGCAAATGAAGAGCTGGAGGGAAAAGATGTATCAAATACAGTTTGTGAGCTCTGCCATGGAGAGGCAAAGCCAAGCAAAGGGACCACAGCACGATTCCATTGCCAATGGAGTTTATAATCACCAGGAGGGATTTATCACCTGTTTTCTACTCACAGCAGCTAAAGTAGCTCAAGAGAAGAAGGGAAGGAGAACACAGGGAACATTCTTTTCAGAACAGATCATGGCTGCTTTTCTCCTCTTTACACACTCAAATATATTAACTGATTCTGCACTTCTATTAAAATCCAACTGCTGATATAATGAATCTGAAAATACAAAACCAAAGATATGAAGACAAATCCAAAAAAATTTAAATTCTGATGTAAAAAAGCCCTCAAGGGAGCATCATGGTCCTTTGTTCATAAATCAGGCTGCAGCGCTGTTTTGCTGTACAAACAGCCGCCATTTATAAATGCTGGTATTTTGGTATCCATTCCTTCCTTGAGGCATTTATGCCTAAAAACTATCCTCCATATAAAGAAGAGGCTTTTAAAACCAGCAGGACACTGCTATTTTTGTGACAGCTTCAAGTAATGAATCACCAGGGATCAAGTAATAGAGCTAAGAAGGGAAATGAGCTCACAGTGAGAACTAACTTGAGACAAATGATTATTTAGGCTCTAGAAACACAAACAACACTCAGTCACAAGAAGGGACTTGTCTGGGGGTGGAAGGAAGGCTCCTGTTTGTTTTCCCACACTTACAAACAAACTGAAATTCCACTGATCACCAAGCTGAGGACTTGACTTTACTGCTCCAAATAAAATGCCCCAAGACTCTGACACTTCTCAGTGAGCCATGGGGTGGAGAATAGAGAAGTGTGGAGAAAAGAAGGCTCCAGGGTGACTTTATTGCAGCATTTCAGCACCTGAAGGGGCTCCAAGAGAGCTGGAGAGGGACTTCAGACAAAGCCATGGAGTAAGGAAAAGGGGGAATGGCTTCCCACTGCCAGAGGACAGGGTTACATGGGATACTGGGAAGAAATTTTTCCCTGTGAAGGTGGTGAAGCCCTAGCACAGGTTGCTCAGAGAAGCAAGGAAGTGTCCAAGGCCAGGCTGGATGGGGCCTGGAGCAACCTGGTCTAGTGGAAGATGTCCCTGCCCATGGCAGGGGGTGGAACAAGATGGTCTTTGAGTTCTCTTCCAAACCATTCTGTAATTCTATACTAAACATCCACATTTAACGTCAAAATATCAAGTTCTAAACACACTTGCAACCCCACAGAACTGCATTTTAGTCCCCTCTTCTACCCTATTTATTTTAAATAATCTTATGAAAAATAAGTGTGTTCTTGGGGTCAAACTGAAAAATTTTAAATAAACTGGTGATATGAGTGTTTTCACTTCAGAAACAACAGGGACATTTAACTGATGATGACAGCAAATGATCCAATGCAACTTGTCCTTTTAGATGGGATTTCTTACAGAGGGCCTAACCTTACTGTACAGCCAAAACTAATAACTTTCCATCTGCTCACTAATTCTCTTTATACCAGAAGCTTCTCCTACCTGATTAATAGAAACACAGATTTGCAATATGCTTTAAAATAGTCCCTACAAGAGCTTGAAACACACTAAGGTCAGGACAGCACATTAATAAAGATGCAGAAAAGAAAGTTAGTGACTAATAAAATGATCTCGTATTAGAAAGAACAACTAAGTAAAGAGGATTTATGTAATTTCATACATCACTTACACACACACACACACACACACACATACACACACAGAGAGAGGAGAACGTTCAATAAACAGGTTCAGGTGTCTCAGATCTCCTAATTCAAAGTGAAAACAATGGAGCAGTCACAGACCACCTCCACAGCAGAACACAGGTTCATTTGTTGATTTTAAGAGCTTAGTCACTGCAGTCAGAAATGCCGCATAACTAAAATAAAACCAGGTTCAGTTTGAAAGTCAATAGGATAGAGAGAAACTTCAGGAGAGTGAATATACTTCCCACATCTCCCCATTCACACAGACTGCTTACTGTCAAAAGAACATTAAAATGGGAAAGGACAACAGATTACACAACTGCCGCCCCCCAAATGTTACTAGGAAGAAATAAAATCCAGTATCTGACATGACTACAAGTATCTACCCATAACTGTAATAGATAGAACAATTTTTTTTCTCTAAATGGAGACCCAGTTTTATATGGGCTGAAAGGTGCTCAACATCTTTAAATGGCTTCCAGCCAAACCAACAATCAGAAAATGGGGCTCTGGGCAAGAAGTCTCATCTCTTTCCTTGCCCCTTCCCTAGGCATTGGTGCTTACCTAATCCCTTAGAGACACAAGTCTGGGGACTTATCTGGAGGAACTATTCACTGTTTTTACATCTAGTGAATTTTTTGATGGTTTAGTTCTCTTGGCCAATTCCCTGAAGAGTCAGATATACACCAGTCCAAGGAAAAGAGTGGAAATACTGGACTGTGGCATGTGAGAAAAAAGCAGATAAACAGGTTGGTGGCAGTGCTGATTTAAACAGCTTAAGTGGCCATAAACTGTACCCTAAAAGACACACATTAAATCTATATAAATCTAGCATGCCCTAATGTATAGGCAGTTATTTCTCCTAAGTTGCTTGTCATCATCTTTAAATCTCTGACATTAAAGCAAATACCAATTAATGCTATTTGATTGCAAAATTCTCAAGCTTTTAAATTGATTCAATTTCCCAAGGCCTTTATTAATTCTTGGTTCTGTCAGCTATTCAGGATCATTAAAACCAAAGAAATCTACAAAACCGAAACCCTACCAATAATAATTACAAAACTGCTGTGAAAGCTCTTAATTTGTTAGGCAAACATTTTTAACTTTATTAAACTTCCCCTCCCCCCAAAATCATTGGGATTTTTGTTTTTCTCTCTGATGAAGAGCCACAGCTCACTTACAAGGCAACATCTCCTCCCATTCCTATCTCAAGGAGCTTCAAATGTGATTTTTAGCACATATACAAAACCTTCATTTTCAGCCATCTGAAAATAATCAACTGAACAAAATTAAATGTTGATGTTGAGTATCAGTGATACTCAACTGCAGCTGCAAATCCTCAATTTCTGCACATCAGTGGACTTCTGTGTAATGCAACGGAAGATAAAACTCTGCACTTTCACCTGAAGGTGATTTCAGTCTGTCCCTCAGCTGTACCAAAGACACACATTTCACACCAAGGATGCAGGCCCTACATGCACAGGCTAGAGTGATCATCACTTGAGGAGCAGCACAGGCCATCTTGCCATTCCCTTCACTGAAGGGATGTGGCTATTTGCTTTAAAGAGGATTGGCAGAACTCTTGGTCTGTTTCTTCAGACAATGGCACGTGGTTCAGTGAAAGCTTTAGTAGGAAATGACCTTCCAGCAATCATTTTTTTAGAAATGTTTCAGAGTAAATTTATCACGCTGGTATTTTTTCCATGAGATTAGCCAACATCATAATTTGTTGAATCACTCCTTAAAAAAATAAATATTCAAGCAGTTGTTCCAAACTCAGTAAATGCTTAGAGACTTGCTGAAGCTTCTAAGACAGAAAGTGTAAGCTCAGATAAGAACTTAAAAGAACCATCATGACACGTCCAATATCAAAATGATCGTAAAATGATTTTAGGATGAGTATACCACTTGCTGAAATACTCTGAGATTCTACCCTGAGAATCATTTCAGTGCCAGAAGAGAAACATTTACCATATTCCCCAAAGCGAAGGGACTCCCACTGCTGCCATTCCACAATGCTGCTGACTGCACGGATCCCGATGTAGATCAGCAGCATTCCTAATGTGGCATCCAGCAAGAAGTTGATAAGGTACCTGAACGGAAAAACAGAAAAGAAAACAAGGACTCAGGGTCCATTTTTTTACAGGCTCAGGATAGTTTAACACCATGATTGATAAAAGATCTGTAAATATTTTAAGGATCTAGAGTATTGAGAGCAATGATTTACCCAGTTCTGCAATTACACAGGGAACCTAAAATTTAAATAGTTTTAGCAGTTTCAATTTTTTTTTCTGTCCTTAAAGATCCAAAAACTTTCTAAAAATAGTTATTTTCTAATAATTGTCCACCGAAACTGAGTTTTAGTTAACTTTGCATTAGCCAAACACTAAAATCAAGGCTCAGTGTTCGCAGAGGAACCTCGGCAATTGCAAGGCTGCACGAGTCACGCTGAGGCCACAAGAGGCTGCTGTAAGCCCGCGGCAGGAAGGCAGCGGCAGGAGCAGGGAAAACAGAGGTGCAGCACCTATCTCCAGCCAGTGAGGGCTCAGGCAAGGCCAAGGATGCCCGAGATTCCCAAGCACATCGGGCTCACCCCTCGTGCTCACCCTGGGATGTCTGTTCTTAACCTGCCCACGGATATCTGCCACAAACACAACCTGCTGTGCTGCTGCCAGGGAAGTTCAGACCCTCTTTCAAACATAAGAAATATTTTTCCTAAGATAGGCTTTGGTTAATGCTTTTTAGGAAAAAAAATGTTATTTTTTCTGCTATCAAGAACCTGCACCCTTTGCCTGAGAAATTATACAGTTCCACACTGTAATTTCTGTTATCCTGAGAACACTGAATAACCCCACTCTCTAACTTGTTTTGTGTCATGCTACACTTACATTAAAGTGGGATTTGAAAATAAAAATATGTAGACTGCAGAAGAGAATGCACGTCAGTAAACCCTTTATTTTGAAAACACAGCATAAAATTACTTTTTATTTTAAAATACTGTAATACACTATTGTGCTTTAGCTTTAAACACTGACAATCTTGAAATGCTTTTGTTACCTTACTTGAATATACACTCTGAGTTATAAAAGTGGAATGAAGGTAATTTGCACCTGCCAGCTTTTAAACCTATCAGGAAATTCTTAAATCTGTAAGATTTAAAGGAAAATCCTACAGTGATGCCTGGTATTATTGAAACTGCCATAATGATAACTCAAACTTTACAGTTAATGTGCTAAAATAAAATACATTTTGCCTAACAAAATGCTTTGTGGTGGGAAGAGAAAAGCAGTGTTCTCCTTGCACATTTATACCATGTAGGAGCACAAAAGAAACCAAGGAGGAGTAAGGGATATAAAACAGGCTTGTGCAGCAATACAAGCATATTCCTTGAGCTGTGTGTCTCCTTTGTTTACCAAAGAACAAGAAGTGAGCAAATGCCATTGAAAGGAACTGGATTGGTTCTAAAAGGCAAATTACTGGGCTTTTAAAAGTAATTTCACAGCTCCCATTACCAGCAATGTGTAAGCTACTTTGAGCATGAGCCTTATCAAGAACAAACCCAAACAATTACCATTTGCTTCAGGAGCTCCTGTAAAGAGCCTGTCGGGGTCTTAGTCATAAAATCTTCAGGTTTAATACACTACAGAGAAATGCTTATCTATTTAGTCACACTGCTCCAAGCGTGACATTGCAGAATTAATTTCTGTACCAACTGCCTGGCTACCGAGCACGATTTCCCATTTTTAAGAAAATGAAAATAATACTGTGGCAGGCAATGTAGGTTTCAGAAACAAATACAAACACAAATGATTTTTGCTAAATAATCCTCAAAGCAACTTGACTTTATATTAGAGCCTTGCTTTACTACAGTGAACACAACTGGATATTAATTTCCTTAGGTCCCAGCACTGCCTTTGGTAAACAGACTTGAACTGCGATGTGCATCCCAAGACCTCATTCATTCACTGGAAAGGGACAAGTAGAAAGGCTTTGCCCTTGGTTCAAAGTATCTACACACAGTCCAGAATCCTGCCAGCCATGAATTTAAAGAATCCTGATCCTTGATCAAGTAAGCTTAAACCACAGGTTTTTTTAAGTGACTGATTTTTACCATGAAAACTGGTTTCTTAGCTCTGTCCACATACACCATAAAACTCAGCTACAGAACTTCCATAAAGATCAATTATTCCAAAATTAAACACTCACAGTGAACAAGGGTCTTCTTCTGTAAGGTCTGATAAATAGACATTTGCAAAGTGGATGAACAACATCCCTATGGCTTGCTTGGAAGTATCTAAAAACCTGTGTAGAGTAAAAATAGTTTTAAGACACACAAAACTGTTTACAACACAGCCAGACATTGCAGATCTATGTTAATTAAAACTCCATCTCTATTATTTTTTTCCCTAAACAAGAACACCAGAATGATCAAAATATCACGGTATTTAGCTTTTATTTGACAATGTTCCATTTTAAATTGTGCCTCTATTTCTTTTTCTAACAATAACCCAAATCATATTAACTTGAAACCTACCACTGTAAAGTCTACGGATATCCTCTTGGTATCATATGCATTATCCAAGAGCTAATCCTGACTAAATCTAGCTAAGTCTTTAATAACCTCCTGGAAACAATGAGTATCCCAGCCCTGATAGGTATTTCGGACCTTTTATGTTTATGCATTTTTAGCAAGCTTATGGCACAGACAGAAATAAAATCCTCATCATGTGCTTGTGGGCGAACAACTTAATACTGACTAATGAGTCCTTTATCTACAGTATTTCATTTAAAAGCCAGCATATTTTTCACCTGAAAGCATGAAGTGGTTTCACTGAATTTTATCTATAGTGCAGAGCTTAGAACACACTGAAAAAGAATTCCAACCTTGACAATATTATCTCCAAAGCAGATGACAAAGTCAGAGAGAAAACAGTTTGCTACTCAAGGGAAAAACACAAACCCCACTTAGAGAGTGATTCAGTACTGACTCCAGGCCTTACCACTCTTTCATCAACATCCGTTGCACGAAACCTAAACCTTCAGTGGATGTTTTATTAAATGTAAAACATAGGAATCATAACAAAAGTACTCTGCAAGCAAGAGTGTGTTCTATTATACAGAAAAACAACATTTTTGCCTGTTGTTTCCATGCCTGAAAAGACCTAAACAGCCCAACAGATCCAAATGACATTTTATGCCCAAATTCATCTACCCTCCCTGATAACTGTCTTAAACTTCAACCTCTTCATTCACTGCATGACACAGAGTGTTGGAGATGAGGCAGGAAGCCAGTGAGTTACTTATCTAATCAGTACACCATGCTATAAATAACAATACTCGAGTCCCAGAACAAGATTCTTTGCTTAAAAATTAAGGGCTATCAGTGCACTTGTCAGAATTTCAGGCTGAGGTAGACTGTAGTAGACAAAGATTTTGTACTTATTTTTTCAATAAAATAAAGGCCAGGGCTACTTTTGAAAAGCAGCACTGTATGAGAGGAATTTAAACCACTGAAGTCTAGAACAAGTGGAATGGCAGCTCAACACTTCCATCAGTCTCAAAATTGGTACAGCTTATGTTGGCATTGCTTCAATCCAATAACCTTTAAAATGTAATAAACACAAATACAGTTTTTATACCTTGTATTTTTATGGTAGATTTATTCCTATCTTTTATCATACTGTTTTCTATTTTATACATAGTAGGATAGCTACAAAACATGGAATTTTATTTAAGCCCAGCTGAAATTATCTTCTAAGCTTATGCAAGTTTGTAGATGTTCAGATGCATCTAAAGGCTAAGTCTAAAATTCTAAGTTTCCATCTTCAGGAAGAAGCAAAACTTGAAGCTTTTTGTCTAAATGCGTATCTCCTGGAATTGTTCAGTAAGAAATGGCTAGCCAGAAACACACAGAAGGTAACCTGAATCATGTATTTTGGCAACTTTTTTGGTTCCACACTGACAGTTACCAATTTATTGTCATCGCTTTTCTTTATTTTAATCATCTTATGAAAGCATCATCCCTTCAATTTCTAAAACATGCAAGAGAAAAGGAAGTTAAGAATAAAGCATGCAGAAACATACCATATCCTCCAGGGACGTCTTTCATGCTTTGGTTCTCTGAAGCGTTTTACTAGAAAGAAAAAAAAATAAAGGCAATCAGCAACTTCCAAAACTTTTCACAAGTAAGGCAATTTTCCCAAAGTCACCAGTTCTCATAAAACAATTAAATAAAACACCTCCAAGGTGGAGGGGCAGCACTTCCAGGGAGCACCAAGCTGCCAACCTGCCATCTCAGTGTCTGTCATTGCTTCTGACAGCAGAGAGAAACTGTTGCACCTCCATGAGAAATTACAAAGTGACAGGATAAAAAGACTGTACATTTACACCAAAGATAAAGTTGTAATAGCAACATTCGCCAGCAGTTTACCCTGTGAACAGCATGACATAAATACAAAACTTCTGTTAAAAATGAGCAACCCTCAGCCAAGTTAACTAGTTTGTTATTTATGACAAGTCCTCCCCAGTCACATTATGGATTACTTTAATTAGTGGCACTTTTGTGTAACAACAGGAAGCCACAAAGCATCACAAAACAAATGCAAGAAACAGAAGTTTTCAACTTATCGTGGAGTTAGTGCAAGATGCTCTTCTACAGACAAAATGGAATTGAACTGCTAAGGTGTGCATACTTTGGGCAGGGGTGAATTCCAAGCTTAGGCTTTTGTCTGTTACTGCAATGGAGTTGTATAATGCTTGTGGATTCATTAATTTCTTTAAAGAATTCACAACAATTAATTTTAGAAGAGGATATTCAAAAGCAGTACAACTAACACCATTTCAAATTTTATTGGTACTGAGAAACAGACTTGAGAAGGTCTGTGTTTCTCTGGCCAGTTCTAGAAACACAACATTTCATTTGAGTTAACACTAAACAGAAAAGCAAGCTTGGAAAACCTCTGCAGTTGTCTTTAGGGAATGTACTGAATGGCTGATCACACCAGAAACACCTATCCCCCCAGATTAAATGAGTAAAATCATTAGGAGGTGCAACCTGATGAATAGGTACACTTGAAAGCCCAGTAGATCGATAGGGAAGTGCTGTTTTCCCAGCCCAGCTCCTTGCAGCAGTGTCTGTGAGCATCAGATGTTTCTGACAGATCCAGACATTGCCAGGTACTTCCTAACATATCCCTGATTAAACTGAGCAAAAGCCCAACAGGCTGTAGCCAGCCACATTGGTAAGCTCAGGGTCCTCAGCATGCTCTCTATTAATGCATTCATTTTGGAACCAAAAGCAAGCAGCACACTTCTTACAGAATCTTTATTGGCAGTTTTTAAGCACCTATCAAACTGGGGAGGGGAAAACAATTTTCCCCCTTGTCCTCCCCTCAAACCTGTCAGGATTGCTGCTCCCAGCCCCACTCCCAGTTTCTCCTGGCAGTCTCAGCACAAACTCAGGCTCGTGCATGTGTCAGCTGACAGATGGATCTCAATCTGCTGGCTGCTGGCTGCGAGGACGTGGTGCCGCTCCATATGCTCCAACTCCGAGTGCAGCACTCACACCAGCAAGAATCCACCAGAGTTAATATTAATTAACTAATAATGTTCAGAATTTCATGCTGAATTATAAATGAAGAAAGAAGTGCTGTTTGTTTATACATTCAGTGCCAGAATTTTTCAGGAAAGGAAATAAAAGCACTTCTGCCAACAAGCATGTGAGCTGCCAGATGGACAGATAATAGATAAGCGTATAAGACACAGTATTGCTAATGCAAAATTCAAGTTCATTGAATTGTCTTCCCACTTCATTAAAATTCTAGGAATAATTAATGCCAGAGTACTGTGGAAGATTTTCTAACACTTACTTTAATATACCAGTTTTGCAGTCAGAATTTCAGAACACTCACAGGGAAGAATAGAGGACAGAACAGAAACAAGAAATAAAATAAAACCTCTCCAAATTGTTAAGATGCAAAGCAACACTTCAAATCCAGCCTTTCTTTCTCTCCCTCCTTCACCTCCTCAAGAAGTCCCACAGGAACTATTTTGCTGATGTGTAGTACCTTCAGTATGGATTAAAGAACTCCAAGTTTCTGGCTGGCTGCTCTTGTAGCAGCACAAAACTGGCTCATCTCACACCTTTGAAATATTTTGACATATCACACATTACTGCAATTCTTAGATGCAGGTTCTGCCAGTTCACAATAAGAATCTTTCTGACCCCAGTAAAGATCTAAGATTTCTCCAACTCATTAATTTGAAATTAAAAATAAGTGAAATCAACATGTTTGTTGCCCTCTGCAGCTGTACAATGAAACACTGCCCTTCTGAGGAGAGAGCTGGGAATTTCACCCATATTTCCAGTGCTTCTCAAAATGTTTTCAACAATGGGTCACAGACAAAGCACGACTGAATGTCTCATCTCATAAACCTCCTACACGTTTCTGCCAACAGACCTCAGCAAAAAGACAGCTGAGGTGGCCAAAGAGAAAAGGAGAAAAACTGGTGAGGATGGCATTTGCATATCCCATTCACACCTCCTTACGTGTGTGGGCAGTTTCAGCTGGGACAGGACTGGGCCCTTCTCACAAGTGCACGGGCCACAGGAAACAGGCACAAGTTGCAGCCAGGTCAATTTCCAGGGTGAAAGAAGTAAAAAATTTCCAGTGAGAGCAATTAAATTTTGCAACGAGTTGCCCAAAGAATGTAATGTCACTGCAGTCTGACAGACCATGAAAATTCCCCTGGACAATGCTCCAAGCAAGGGGACATAAGCTGACCCTGCTCTGAGCAGGAGGTGGGAGCAGGTGACATTTGGAGTCCCTTCCAATAAAGTTGGTCTGTAAGTCTAAAACTCATTTTTCTATGATCTGATGCTTAAAAAGTTCAAAGATTTGAACCAATTATCAAAGACCTAAAGTATTGCTACCTGAAAATCACACACACACATGGATGGACAGAATTTAACAGTAAGAAATCTGCTGCAGTCTGAGCTTCCCAAATGACGTGTTTGCAACCAGATCCTCCAACACAGCCCTCATAGTGCACGGCTGCTGGGATCTGCAGGCTACTTTGGTATTGATTCACATGATTTCCAGCATTACTGACAAGCATTACAAGTTTCCTGTACAAGGCTTTTTGCTCACTGTGCATGGAGTAACAGCTGAAGCTACACGAAGCAGTAGCAGCCGAGCTCAGAATCAGATGCAGATTTTCATACGGCCACTCTCAGAGAATGGCACTATTTTCAGAACATTTGGTTATCAGACCATATGCCTCACAAATTTGAACCTGCAATTTCTAACCTTGTAAAAAACTTGTAAAGTCAACTACATATGCAGGCCAGATTTTTATTTTTAAAAATTCTGTTTAGGAAGACTTCGAAAAACACTGTTCTACTTGTTAGTATCAACACTTTTCCCACAACAGTGGGAACCATGTCTGTTCTGAACAAACGTATGCACACCAATAATTCCTGAAAATTCACATGACTATGGAATGACAACTACCAGTGAATTTCATGTTATTCGTGATCTTTGTCATTAATGGAACTTACCTCCCTTTAGTGTTAAAGCAAAGCTTTTAAGAGGCTTGTCTTGCCATTTCACGTTGCTTCCCATTACTGTTCTGGTAGCAGCAAACTGAGAAGAAGTAATTACATAAGATTTTCCCAAAACAGAATTTTTCTTTTTAGAATTACCTGTGCTAGAAATAACATGTCCAGTGAGAACAGGATACAATGATGCCTTGCAAAAGATATATAGGTGTGTAAACCATGTATCAGTCAATTGCCAAAAGCTTTTGTGACAGAAGCTCAGCATCTCCCCATATTCAAGTTAAAAAAAAAGAAATTCTGTGTACATCTGTTTTAAGAGAGGTAATAAATGTGATTGCAAAAAAGTTCAAAAGAAGCAGTGTTTTTGGTGTACTGCCCATTTCTGCAGCCCAAAAATGCACTATACTCTTGGCAATTCAATTTCTGCACTACTGCAAATTCTTCCTTCTATTCCTCTGTCCCATTAGCCACATGCTGAAATGCAGGACACCCTGAAAGTCTGCTGCTTATTTCCCCACATAAGGGCCCCAGAATTCTACATTATATTTTTGCTTAAGGACCCAGACTTCTCAACATTTGAGACACTCATTATACTAAAGTAGAAATTTTACTGGACTAGAACTCATTTCCAGTGATACTGCTGCATTGGAGAAAGATACCAGGAACCATGGTTTCTTCATGACAAAAAAAGTTATGGAATAACTCAGCCATGGGAAAATTTTATTCTAGTCACTTTTATACTGATATACTATGAAGTGCATGAGCCCCCAGCTTTGCTGCCCAGCAAAAAGGATTTTTAAAACATCTGTAAGACAGAAAACAGTATTAGCCATGCAGGTACCCAACCCCCTTTCCTAATTCTACTGTGCCCTCGGCCTTAATGGCTCTGTAGTGTAATTAAGAACAAGTCCATTGAAGATAGTCACCCAGGGAGAACCTTCATAGAAATGCTGGACACAATAAAGTTTAATGAGCCAGCCAGCTGGTTGTTTAGGGACACGTCACACTAAAGATGCAGTGTGTGGACAACCATGAGGTACCTGCAAACACAGATCTTATCCCAGTCTCTCTGCTCCACTGGCAGCAGTGAGGATAACGTTGTTAAGGCAGCAAAACCTTTGTGGGCCTGACTGGCACTTCTGTCAGAGCAGAGAGCAAGGGGCTCTCTTTTACTGCCAAGTTAAACACACCAGTGCCGAGCTTCCACCAAGCCCAGCTGTCTCATGACCTGGGCTCTTTTGTCTTAACACGGGTGACATGAGATGACTGAAAACAAGGTGTCAACACTGGATTTCACATAATTTATCAAATGGGCAGAAGTGCTTGCTGGATAAATGCTGGTGAAATATAGTAACTGGATGTTACCTGTGTAAAAGATTCACTTCCTACCTGCTTTCACAACCAGATAAAAATCTACCTGTACATTTCGTCCCTACAAAGGTTTAGTGAGAGCTAGAACATTATAGCCATTCTGCAGGGAATGGCTATCACAAAGTGAAGCTCCCTCTCACAATGCAGGGGAGGAAAGGACAGATCATTACCAGCAAAAGAACCCCAATAACTGCTACCTTGGCTTTGGAATAAATCAGATGATTTTGCTGCTTCAGGAAAGGCAGCCAAATGCATTACATGAGGCTGGTGAGTTTTTTATTCCTAACGTGTAGGTACATTAAGCTAAAAAAATTTTTGCCAAGTCCTTAGCTTGTATAGATGGGCTGTGGGAGACACAAATAAATCATATTACCTGCATGCAACTTAGCCTAAGACAATTTCAGCAAGACTGATCTCATGCACCCTAGTAGCACATGACAGCGTGGCTCTGACAGATGCATTAACTTGGCTGTCAATAAAGGAAACAAACGTGTCTTAGCAGATCCAGCAGCACAGACACACCACATCAATAGCCATTGCCACAGAGCTTTTCTCCTTTTTTGCTCATTTTAAAGTTAAAGCTTTTATAACAGCTAAACTAATGTAGCAGAGGAAGAATTAGACACAACTTCTCAGTTTTGATTGCTAACCTATTTGTTGTCTCCCTAGAGAGAGCAGCACTTTAGAAGTCATAAAATACACGCACAACACACCACGTAAACAGAAGCTTCCCAAAAGCTATGAAAATACTAAAAATAAAGGGCGGCAAGTAACTGCTTTAAGAACTCTAAGGTAAACAGCACAAGTAGCTTAGGAAATATTTATCCAAATGATAATGTTAAAACCTATGGTTCACTCTTAAGAGACAGGCATTTGTTATTTTTGCATTTAGCATACACAGCACTGTTGGGTCAAGGTGTGCTCTGTTTGAAAGTCATAATAAATTCCAGTTTCCCAGTACTTTCAAAGATCGAAGCATTTGCTATTCTGTTTCTTCAATAGGTATGAGATAGTTAAAGCAAAGCAAATCAAAGCCTCCAGTGAAAATGCCTCTGAGATTGGATTTAGAAAGTTAATACAGAGCCCTCCTGCAAACACTTTTATATTCTGAAGCAGCTATCGTTAAACAACTACCAAATGAAAAAGGTTGCTAGAAAAAAGCTGAACCATTCCTGTCATGCAATACAAACACCCATCGAAGACTGAAAAATACAGTCTGCCGTGTTCAAGTGGATTTTTTTCTCTGTTAGAAATCAGAACCATTTGGGAAACATGAATTATTTAGCGCAAAACAAATAGAATCAATCCATATTAATGTGCACTAAGCAGCAATTTACGATTCACAACACCATTTTCACATACAGCATTCACAAGATCACTCAATAATACATGAAGCTTTCTGAACGTTATTAGTATGACAACGGATATCAATGAACTTTAAGTCATTCAAGCTGCCTGTTTTAAATCAGCTCTTGGGAACAGGCAGAACTGCCAAAGCACAGCTTCAAACTCAATCACCATTCATTAAAATATTAAGCAGGGCAGGAACTTTAGCAGTTTTAAAAGCAGAAAGCAAACCTGAAATCTAAGTTCAGATTACAAAATGGATGTAAAAGGAAAACTGTAAAAACTTTAAAAAAATGATTAACAGCAAATATGTGAAATCAAAGAGGCCAAAGGTAGATGTAAACTGTATGTTCAGAGGCCATTTAAATTCTAAAGAGCTTTGCTTACCAGATTCAGTCTTTTTAGGCTGGAACTATGAGAGCTTTGAATTGCAGGACAGACATTTCATACAACACCAACTGTTTTAAAAAGAACAAAAGATACACAACCTACTTTCATACATTCTCTTTACACATGATCAAATACCACGAAAGGAGAGTCAGAGGCCAAATATGCAGACATCTTTGATATAATGTATCTAACAACTAGGTATACACTTCATAAATTAAATTCTGAAATCAGGAGGAAATCATGTAACAATTTCCATCTGCAAAAGGCTTCTTACTTCTTAACAACACCAAAACCTAATGCCAGCACTGAAAACTTACTCCCATAAGCAACTCAAGGTTTTAAGATTACATGGAGGGGGGTGGGGTTCCCTTAGCTCCTTAGACTCTTTCATCTTCTAACATTACAATTACCTTCCAAAGAAAGCATTTAAGTCCTATATATATAAAATAACATAGGCTGTTTATCACACCACCTGCCTCAAAGCAAGAAAGGTGGACGATGTTGAATAGCAGCTTCTCCAGCACAAAGAAGATACTAAAAGCAATTATTCTATAAAGGAACTAAAATTTTAGAGCATAGCATCTCCAAAAATTATTACAGGCAGATGATATATGCTGGTAGTTGTGAACAGCTGCTTGTAATTCTAAAGTCATTTCTGCACCATGGAAAAATCCTGTATTTTTGAGAAACAGAAAAAAAATAACCAGAATGAAGAAACAAAAAGCAAGCAAAGGTTGTTTCTGTAAGCAGGCAACTTTCTCAAGGGGACTGGCTAGTCTGTCTGAGACTGCTGTGATGAACTCTGTTAGCAGGTGCTTCCATTGGTTCATCCCTCCCACAGTGTCACTGAAGAACAGCAATGGAGAGACCTCTCAAACAGCAGCAGCATCCAAATAAACTTCTTGTCCCAAATCTTAACTTCCTGAGCATTTTGCAGCTCACAGACCAGCTGCTCCTCCCCAGCTCCAGTTACTGTCCCACCACCAGATAAAACAAGAAACTGTAGTACAGTTTTCCTCTTCTCTCAGACAAGCCAATATATATTAATCACTACAAAAGGAGGAATGGTTCGTCTTAGAACCTGAGGTAGCTAAAAATGTGACAGAAGGTAAAATGACCAAAAACTTATCAAAATGTATCAAATTACAATTATTATTAAAACTAGGTGCAACAGCTAGAGGAAAAAACATCATAAAACCCAGAAAAAAACAAGTTTAGTAACTTCCTTGACATGACTTTCCCCTGCTGTAGCTCTGCATGTCTGTGAACTAACTCACACCTGGAACTAGGAATCCCAGCCTTGTATACTGAGCAATGAGGAATTTGAACTGTAAATCCATTTTAGCTCATTTTCATTCTCAACCTTCCTTACATATGACAACATATGTATGAGTTTATGACAAGAAATATATTAAAAATGTGTGATTCAGGGTAAGTGGCAGAAAAACACATCTTTGGTATCATGACCCTTACTGTGAATAGGTTTAGTTATTCCTGACTAAACACTAAAACCTCATCCCTATACCACACCACCTGCAAAGACAGACTCATGCAAGCTCTGAGCTTGTATTCAGTCTGCCAGAGATTTAACAAACTGAGTTTCACAGGGAATAAATTTTGCTGAGATCAAGAAATCTTTGAGAATGCAAAGCATTTCCTACCAGCAGGCATGAGAAGGCAGACCTGATTTTTCACTTCATCAACAAAATCCACACAGATAAGACCTTGTTAAATACCACTTTAAGAATGCAAACTTCATTAACCATGAAATTAATATCACCACAGAATGCTAAACTGCACCCTGTGTATCTGTACAAATCAGCTCCTTACAGATTTAATTATAAAACACCAGTCAAGAAGGCATTCACTATGCACTTTAGAGTTAAACACCAGCCGAGCTAACAGTCCAGAAGTTCATCTTAATTAAACACAGCTTCAGTGTTTCTGGATAATTCATCATTTTAATAGTTTACAAATGTCAACATAACTTATCCTTTTTCCTAAACATTTCATAATGTGAATGACATGTGTAATTATACTTAGAACAATCTTATTACGAGGCCTACAACTACATCCAGCAATCATCGGAGTAATAAGAAAATGTAACACTTTCTGAGCCAGCAAGACGAATTAGGGCATCAGACCTAATGAAAAGAGACTTAAAGATTGTAGATTATTTGTCTAAATTGGTGCCTTATTTTTATTGTCTCAACTTTTACCAGCATGCCATTTCAAGGATAGTTAATGACACTAAAATATTAATGACCTGACGTGATCAGGACATCAGGACCAATAAAGTGCTATTACAATCTATGGCAACTAAGAACTGGAAATCTTGCAAGCACTTTTAATGAAAAAACAGGTTCTTTCCTTCACTTGAAAAGAAGCAGCTGAGCAGTTCCCAACCCTATTATTACTTGCTTTTGTACATCATGAAATTTGTCAGCAAGATTTGGCTTTTTTCTGGAGAGTTCACAATGGATAGAATTTATTTCACAGAGATGTTTCACATTAACGAGTACTACAATATTAGCATGGTAAAAGAAAGTAATTTACTTTGCTAATTTACCCAGAGTTGGGTTTCTTTTTCTCTGCTACAGCTCACAGTGCATCTCTCCTATTTGTCTCAAACACAGCTCAGGATGTCACAGAGGCACTGGAAGGGCTGATGATTTATTTAAAACAAACAAGCAGCAGCAATGCTACATGGCTGCAAGCGATACCTCACCATCTGGGGATAAGGAAACACTGGATCATTGTAAGGCACAATTTACTTGACCGTGACCAAAGTGACCTCACAGGGCTTTTCCAAGTCCTGCAGCTACAAGCTGACACTTAACCCACACAGTAACAGCTACTGCAGTGCACCGCGATACCGATCGTCACTAATTGCCATGGAATGGGCCCGAAGGAGGAAGGGAATATAACACATATTTCTCCTACCATCAGCCCATCCTGTTTCCTTCCTGGCGCCCAGCCAGACAAGAGGGAGCTGCATCAGCCCTTCAGTGCCAGGCGGCCAAAGCCGCCGCGGGCTGTCAGTCAGGTTGACGCGTCCCTGCCTCCCTCCATGCCCGAGCGATGCCGAGCAGCAGGCTCTGGCCGCAGGGCAGTGCTCGCTGTCCGGCTGGGGGCTCGCTGCGACCCGGCCAGGGCTGCCCGGGGAGCTGTCCAGGGTGCTGCCCCGCCCGCGACTCCCAGGGGAGCCTGCCCCTCCTGCTTCTTTAAAATGCACTCTCCAAACCTCGCCTTTTGTCACAGTTCAACAGCACACCTCACCACTCTTCCTTTACCTGCAGAGGGATTGATCCCTGCTGCTTCGATACCCAAGAGCGCTCCTTAAACTCATTCCCAAGCACACACTGGATGCCAGTTCTGCATTTACCTGGCAGCTCACCAGGAGCTTGCACTTTGGAGAGTACTAGGAAAATTATTTAAGCTCATTTTACACCGTGTGTTTTGGTGTGCAAGGCCAATGCTGTTCATATTTTTGTAATTAGGAAAGCTCCCATTTGTGATTTGAAACTTCTGTACGAGATATGTTTTAGTATCAGACACAAAGAACCCTGCTGAGGGGTCCTCAAGAATTCACGCACTGCATCACTCAGAGCAAATACATTCGAGGATGCAGTATTATCAAGTCAGAATAAAATAAAATCTTAAAGAAATGTTTTTATTAATAAAGCTAGCTGGCCACTGCCCTGCATCTTAGAATATGCATGCAGAATAAACTAGTTGCTGTTACTCAGAAGTCCATATTTTAATGCTGATATTACAGGACATCAAATTTCCATATTTTCTAAGTCTGCTCAAGCACAAAGAAAATTGCTATAGAAAGCAACTAAATCATATGGTTTAGACCTTTTGTATCCAATAGATTATTTTATGCTTTTTTATTAAAGGCAACTGGAATTGCTTCTAATTCCTTCTGCCCAGAAAATTCCCATAAAATTACCCCCTTATCTACATGCAAATATGAAATAATTCCTCTGAAAAGCACATTTTTGCTAAGGCATTTCAAATTCTACTAAATTACCTACTAAGTTAGCTTTTTATATGAAAAAGCATTCCTTCTCCTTGGACAGCTTTTTAAGTGGGAAAACCTGGCTGTAAAGTTAACTGGCATTAAGGACATAGTCTTTAAGGTAATGTAAGCAAAGAGAGTACCTCAAAATACATACAGTATCTTTGAATGGAAGAGTTTCTTCTTTTTGTTTCATCTGTGACCCTCGCCAGCAACACCACCTACTCAATTATTCACTGCACCTGTACCCAATCATTTCACCTGTGTAAGTTCTTCTCAGCCTGAGTACAGACACAAACTGTAAGGAAGCCATGAAAAGGGAACAGACTCCCACACTCTGGTCTCCTTTACAGCATAATTATATTTTCCTCACAGACAGACACAATCCTTTTACCTGTGGAGAACCAACCAACTCTCCTTTTTCAATAATTCATGGATACAACTCACAGCTGATTTCTCAGCCATTCCTAAGTAGCCCAGAACAAACACTGCTGCACTCTGATAAGGTACCAATCTTCTGAAAAGCAAGCTTAGTAAATAAACTACTTAAAACAGTTTGTCAGACAGGGTAAAGGGATGGGCAGTGGGGTTTTCCCCATACCTTTCCAAGGTTTGGGTAATAAAAATTGAGCTATTTATGACTACACCTACGTCATACATGTGTGAGAATACTGTGCCAACACCACTCTCTTATCATTCACTACCAATAAAAGCCCAACCACTGAATGCTCAGAAGGTGCTTGCAATTACTGACAAAACATGTAGTATTTACACTAAAGTATTTAAAACCAGCTTTGTGGCATCAGGAAATAAACACAAACAGTGTATGAAGGAACCTCAAACACCTAAGGAGCAAAGCCATCATTTTAAATCAAGATCCCTATAAATTATGATACAAATATTATAACAGCAAACTTTGAAAAAATATTATCTTTGGCTTAGTGACCTGTACCATAAACACACATTTCTTCCATTGAGGGAAATTCATTAAGACTTCCTGTTATGAAGTGGTTTGGCTTAAATAAACCAGAGTGAAAAACAAATGCATATATAAGGTAGGAGGGACAAAAACAAAGCCAATACACTGAAAACCAGCAGGCTAACAGACTTGAGAGTCAGTGACCAGAGTCCAAGAGGGCTGCCAGTCCAGGCAAACTTGCCAAAATGGGGTGTTTTTTCATCAGATACTTCCCTTGGATAGGGAGTGAGAGCACATGGTCAGGAGAGACTCAACAGAAGTTGTCTCACCCGACTTCAGTTCGGCTTTTGGTGTGCTGGAACTTCTGTAGTATCTGGGTGAAAGTGTTTCACTCATCTTTAGCCCCACAGCTGAGCAGTAAAATTAATTCACAGTAACTAAAGACAACACACAGGTGGACTCTGGTAGTATTAAATATATTCACTACTGATTCAGACATCAGCAAAGGACCTCCCTGCACATGCTCCACATCAAGAACAGGAGGGTACAGTTTGGAATCACGGAGACTAAGGAGTGCATGTGTGAGGCCTCAACTTACCAAATGCAAACTTCTCTTTTTAAGGGGGACAGGGAAGCTCCCATATAAACTCAGGATAGATGATCACGAGCTAAAGCACCTTCTACAAGAAAAAGATTAGGGGGTTGTGACAGGTTACATCTGAATATAAAAAAAGCCAGAAGGAAGTCACTTTTTTAAAAGGTGAGGTGAGTGAGTTAAACTGGTCTTCATTCCCTGTGTGTCAGAACAGGGAGGCAAGAGCTTCAAAGAAAATGAAACTTTAGAATTAATTCCAAATGAACATTTTGTCAGCTCAAAGTGAGAAATTCACTTTGAGCTGTCATTTCTTGATTGTGCCAATTGAGTAGTGAGGAAACACACTAGGTAGGCTGATAATGTGCCTGGGCTAAAAACCTTCCTTAAAGATATCAGAAGACAATCAAAGCAGGGCAGTTCCCAAGCTCACCCTGTGAGAGAGCCACATCTTCCACGAACTAAAAACCTGTTACTTAAGACATTTTAGCCCTTAAAATATGAAGTTTGAATGATGTCACTGGCAGGTCAGCTGACAGCAACTGAACAGGAGTATGAGCAAAAAGATGGCACACTAGAGTGTCAGATCTTAAATGATTTTGCTTAAAGAACAGTCTTTCAGTTATTTGTAGAAGAACATCCAGCAGTGAGGCACAGAAAAGGTCCTTCTTCTCTTACAGCTTACATTTAAAAATATTTTCTTTTTTCCACTGAACTCAAGCATGGTAAAATTTATCTAGAAAAGGGCAAGTCTGGGTCAGCCTTTGATTTAGCCACTTACCAAAATTCCTTATTCTTTACATGTCAAATCAAATATTCCTCAAAGAAAGACAGTTTCTGTGCATAAAGAGCAACTGTGCAATGTAGCTCTGGTGCCATTAATTTCTTTTACTAGAGTGGGTTCAGTACCATTAATCACAACCAAAGTATTAGAACATCGCCTTCCAGTGTTTCCTTCAAAAAAAAAAAAAAAAAGAAAGAAAAAGTGACTTCCTCCTTATTAAATTTAAATACCAGACAGTCAGACAGTCATGGATCTTCAGTTCTTTCACGTTTTTACAGACAAGAACTGGAGAAATGATACAGCTGCACACAGAGAATTACTGCTGCTCCAAAGGGACCTGACTGCAGTCACAAATCTCAAGCAGTCCCTGCCTACAGCCACCTGTTTCTCCCTCAGTGCCAGCACCTCTCTTGTGCCAGACAGCTACAGGACCAGAGCTACTCCAGCTGAAAAGCAACCACAGCTCCTCATTCATTTTTCTTGCTGTATCAGTTCTGTGATCCAGCTCTAGCAGCTGTGTCATCCCTCCTGCCCCAGCAGCCCACAGACAGCTGTGCAGGTGCTGTAGGTGTTTGCCGAGGTCATGCTCTCCCTCCATTCTCAGACACAAGTTCCTGTTTCTCTCTCATATCTCATCTGTCACAAAAAGTACCCTTTGCTGAGGAAACTTTAGTTTGGAACAACACACCAAGTGTTTTGCATATGACATAAAAAGGATAGAAACATTCAGACAAAGCTATCAGACAAACAGAATTTTTGCACAAAACAGCCCCTAACAGAGAGAGCTGCTCTTGTAACAGTGTAACAGCCGGATGTGGTGCGACCAGCTTCTCCTCCTGCTCAGGGAGAGGCACAAAAGAGTGTGGAAGAGAATGTAACTCTCAAAGCTGGGACAAACATACCTATCCCTCTGTTTTTGAATAGATACACTCTAAAGAATGACAAGTTGCTATGTTTTTGCTATGATCTCCTTTGAATAAAGATTCCTTTTCTCACCAGTACGCTGGGAAGACTGGCTGCCTTCCTTCCACTCCCTTCTGCCACAACTGCATCGACAGTCTCCTCATAGTTTGTGGTTTAAAGTGCCTAATCCAGGTCAGAAAGCACAGCCAACAACAAGGTTTTTATTTTTCTAGTCCCTGCTTTTTGTATTCACTTTTTCTTGTCTTCACTTAGCCCAGTATTACTGTAAAATGCATAAAGATATCATTAAAAAAACAAAAAGGGACCATCCTGACAACTAGCATCTGCAGTTCTTCATGTTCTGATGCACAATCCATAAGAATTACCTACTTGTATCCCTTAAATCTAAAACCAACACAGTGTACACATCACCTTCTCACACAGAGGTACTTCAGTTTGGAAACGGCTAGAACTTCTAATTATGAGGCTGCCATCAAGGACCAAATACTACACCAGTGACTACTGTTGCCCTTCAGCCATGTGATGACAGCTACACACATAGCTTTTAGAAGAGCAGTGTAATTGTTAATAGTGAGTGAGACACTAAAGCATGCAAATATAATGTGTTAGCAAATGTCTGAGTTAACCATAATAGTGTGACAGCAGCATAAAAAGGCATCAGTGCAATTCTAATGTAAACAGAATCCTGGTCTTTAGATCAAACAGAAAAACACATCCCTGATATTCTCTTCTTCCTCTCCCACTTTCTGCTACCAGCAAGGTCACAGTCAGCTGAGTAATAGCACTGAGCTTCTTTTTCACTACTCAACCCAAAGCATACTAACCAGAGCATGGGATAGAGACAAGTCCACAACTGTTCCACGTTACTTGATTGCCTCACCACAGGGCTGGAGTCACCACAGACCTTCCCTGCCTTTACACCACCCTCAAAAGGCAGTGTGAGGAGCTAGTGGCCATCAGCTGAGCTCTGTCAGCAGCCACAGAGCTCTGGGGCAGCTCCAGCTCCCAGGTGTGGCCCTCCAAGGAAGGGAGGCACGACTGACACAAGCACGACTTTGCTGCTGATGACACGACACGGCACACCTGCAGTAAAACCGATCAGCCAAACCCGTGACTTCTGTACATCCCAAACCCGAGCGGCTCCGCACACACCACCCACTCCTGCCGGCAGTATGCCAAGCAGAACACACACCCACCCATAAATTCTATCAGCACGGGTGCGAACACTGGGAAGGCAAGTTTGAGAAAGCGAAAGCACTTGAGCCGCCGCCGCTGAGGCCTCCCCGCACGGCCCCGCTCCAGCTCCCCGGCACCCCCGAGGCCGCCGCGGCCCTTCCTGCCCACCCTCCCCGGCCGGCAGCCCGGGACAGCCCGGCCCTTCCCGGGACGCTCTCGGGGCAGCGGCACCGCTACCCAGCCCGACCCGTCCCCGCGGCCGGCCCGCCCTCTCCCGCCAGGCCGGAGGCCGCGGCCCCGCCACTCACGCATGAGGGTGCTGAAGGCCACGACGCCCAGGAGCCCCTGCAGGAAGATGCCGAATCTGTCCATGAGGGCGCCGTTCTCGCAGCCGCGGTCCCCGGGCCCCGCCGCCCCGCCGGGCCGCGGGGAGCTGGCGGTGAGGCCGAGGCTGCCGTTGGGCGGCGGCGCCCCCATGGCGAGGCCCGGCCGGCGCCCTCAGCGGCGCATGGCGGCCGTGCGGCCCCGCTGCCGCTCCGCTCCGCCCCGCTGCCTGCGCTCCCCGCCCGCCCCGCTGCCGCTCCGCTCCGCCCCGCTGCCTGCGCTCCCCGCCCGCCCCGCTGCCGCCCCGCCCCTGCCCCGCCCCGTGGCGTCACCGCCCGCCCGCCCTGCCCTCAGCGCTCCGCACGGCACGGCACAGCGAGCGGCCCCGAGAGGGTTCCGAGCAGCTCCGGGCAGCGCAGAGCCTCAGCCCCGGGGCTGCCCGCTGAACAGCGCGGCACATGAGGCTCCGGGGCTGCGGGCAGCCGCCAAACGCTGCCCGGCTCCAGCATCCACCCCCTCTGCTAAAGGCGCCACAGCCGTGAGGAATCCCCGGGACGAACCGCAGCACCTGAGGCTTCGCTGAGCCCTGACGGCACAGGGTCGGGCGAGTCTATCACCCTAGAAAAATTATCAGCTGGGTTGTTTAGCAAAAATGTTCCTTTACAAAGGGCAGCCCCCTCCCCAAGGGATTAAACAAAACACACCAGCACTTTGATTTGGAAACTGTACGTGTGAAACTGGACCTGTTGGCCAGTGAGCCTTGACTGGCCCCATTGTGCCAAACCCTCTTCATTGTCACCAGCCACAACTGCAGCAAGCCTAGGCTCTTATTTTTAGGGCAGGATCAGCCCAGGTCACGTTGCATTATATTGCTTTCTTACACAGTTTCTTTAATTTCATTAAATAATTTAAAATCCCTCTCTAAATATGAATTCACTTCTAAGTATGACCCAGAAAGTACATCAGAAGTACATCAGTACATAGAAGTCTATCAGAAAACAAAGCCAAGCACATGAAGCAGTAATTATTCAAATAACATTTGTTGTGTCTACATCACAAACCCACCTACGTGACTGTACTTCCTGGCAGGTGATGCCAAACAGTATTGGCACATGAGTAATTTTTTTGATTCTTAGGCTGTGCCATAAATGTCTGGAAGTTGCAGTTGGAAAACTTCCAGAAGAAACGCTCTCAGTTCTCTGACCTAGAGAGCACACAGCCAAAATGCTCTGTCCAGTGCTTCTGGCCCCAGGTCAACATGCATCTGCTCTCAATTGCCAAAAGCAAAAGTTAGGGAAGCAAATAGTTACCTAACAGGAAGGACAAGGACCAAAGCAGGTTGCTTTTTCTCCCCTTTGCACACAGTGGTAATAGCCATCAACCACTGCATTTCCAACCTGGACGTGACCCAAGGGCCGTTTTTCAGCTTTCACAGCTGCTGCTGAACATTTGACAACCCACACACATACCTCTGACCTGGTAACCCAATACTGGTTAAAGATTTACCTAATGCTGTTTACACATACAACTTACATTTCAGACATGAATCTGGAAACGTAACTTGAAGGGCTTATACCTCATGTTACTCCATATTCCATGCTTTAAACCAGATCATTCCCCCAAAATACCTCTTCAAGGGTTTCATCTCCTCATGACTCCTATAAGCCCTTCTGAAACCCATGGCAGACAAATCACTGCCTCCTGCTATGTAGTATTCACAAGCCTTCAGATTTCTCTCAAGCAGATACTGCTCTGTGAAGGCAAGCAGAAGATTTATGTTAAATCCTACATATTTATAGAGGTCTAAAGACAGTGTTAAGCAAATCAGTTTCATCCCACTCCTAAGCGTTTTCTGCACCCAGTGTAAAATCAGCTCAAGGTAACTGAAGTGCAGCCAAGAAGCAAGTGCCGAGTACAATCTGTTGGAATGCTAAGTAAGGAAACAAGAACTTTGCAAGGCAAAGTTGTTTCTGAAACATCCTGTGGGCTCTCATGTTATTCAGAGGAAGTAAAGTCAGCTCATCTTAAAATTTCAGCTTGCTGGGGTAGTGTTAACCTTTACACAACCATCCAGAAGGAGCAAAAGCACCTGCAAGGTTTGCTCTGGATTCTATCAAGCAGTTTCCAAGGTTCATAGAAAGCAATACAAGAAAATTACCCCAATTTGTAGGTCCTGTCCTCAGCTCCTGTATATTAACTGGCTTCAGCACTCTGTGAAACAAAACCTGTTACCTTAGAAGAAGCTTTGATAAAGAAGATTCTTGCATTTGAGGGAAGTGAATAAACCCAATCAAGCTCTTTAACATGAAGCCTCTGCAAGTGGTAATTCTGTGGCTGGCATTTACCTTTTATGCAAGTAATGGAACATGCCAGACAGCTTTCCACAGTTTTCTAAGATGGAAAATTGCTCATGGTAAGCAGCATTTACGATGATATTAATACCAAAGCCATCATTAACAGTTTAAGTATCTTTTTTAATTTTCTTACAACCACTTAAAACTGTCATATAACACAAACCTTTGTACACTATTTACAGACAAAACAAGTAAAATATCCATCCAAAATATTTTTTAAAAAATCCTCTGATTAAATTGTTACACCTGCTCAAACAATGGTGGGACTTAATAGGCATATTTTCTTGTGCATGTTTCTCTTCCATGTAGTACTTCAGTCTCACTGCATATATATATTTTCTTTTAAAAGTTAAAGAAAGATAAAACAACAAGCAGAAGGGACACAACACAATATGCATTTAAATCTTTGTTTAAGAACAAGCAGCTAATTAAAAAAGGCAAAATACAGGAAAAGTGCATCAGTTCCAATGAGTTAGTATAAGAAAGAGGCCCACAGGTGTGGAGCTGGCACCCTTTTGGGTAGAGTCTCCTAGAAGACCTCTGATTGTCTATAGAGATTATTTTAAATTTATTTTAAACAGAAATAAAAATTACCAAAAAAAAAAAAAAAAGGAATTAAAAAGGAGAGGAGAAACATGACACCTCCAGATTTTTTTTTTGCCACGAGGTTTCTTGGAAACTGGTGTTCAACAACTTTCAGAGTGGGTGAGAATTCCTTTGTGCCCAGAGCTCAGTGTTGACCCTGTGCCAGGCCAGGGGGTCCCACTGTTTGTGCTAAGTCAGTCAGACCCACTGCCTTGGAATTTTGTTAGCGCAAGACCTGCTTGCTTCCATGGCTTAAAGCTGAGCCAAATGCTGCTGGCTGTGCACCTGAACAGAGCAACTTTGTCTTCTCATCAGAAGTCCATTTGCATGTCTGGTGCATTGCAGAACAGATGCCACGCTGAGGAAGCTAGAAATGCCCATGGGGACAAAGTGTCCCTAACCTTAACTCATTTTTGTTGTGTTTCATACAGATTGGTATTTTGGTTTTACAACAATAAAAGAGGCTTGTTGTCTCTGGTGTTCCCAAGTCCCATTGTTATCCTTCACCCAAAAGGCTGCCTTTGAAAACAAGGCTACATGCATGTTTGGGGAAGGGCGGCAGCACTCTGAAACAAGGGGTCAGCACACAATCCCTTTGAAGGGAAGCCTTCATCCTACAGCTGAAGTCTCCTGACCGAGCCTATGTCTTTGTGCTTTGTTACTTATAGGTAATCTGAGCTCACAGTAGGCAGTAACCAGCCTGACACTATGTGACAGGGCTAGTTAAAGAGTAGCTTTGTACAGGATCATCGCATTTTTGGCTTTCTGGTAAGGCTACTTCATCTAGTAACAACAGATTTGGTCCAAAGGTATCCAGTCTCCAAAGCGAGCTCGATAGTTTTGAAGCCTATTCCATTACATTCAAAAATCTCACAAGCCACTGGGCTTTTCCCTAATGAAGTACCAAGGCTTTGTATTTTATATAGAAGAATGGAGTGCTCAGTCCAATCGACTGTAAATATATTTACACTTCTGTGGACCTAGCAGCTAAATACTCCTTCCCTCCTTTAAAGCATCACTGGAATAAAGAACAAACACTAGCAAATTCTAAAACAACAACAAAATACTGCTAAAAGTTGTGACAGAGAAAGAAATCCGACTGCAAACACTCCTGGAGTTCTATACAACACAGAAATTAATCTGCCTTTTATTTCGTTCCTCAAAGAGGAACTTTCAGAAATGTTTAGAGCTAGGAAAAAAGTAGTCTTCATTCACCGAGATCAGTGCTGTACCTCTCCTCTCCTGGAAGGACTGCTTTCAGTTTAGGATGGACTGCAAGCTGCTTGTGCTTTGGGGATAATTCTACCACATCGAACCTCCGTGGCATTTTTGGAGGTCAAATACTTCTCTGTAATAGAATCCTTGTGTTGGTGCACAAAGCACACAACAGTAAGCCAACAAAACCTTTCTGCCTAACAAGGCTAAGGTTAGCCCAGTCAAAGAAGAACCACCAGTTTCTAAAGCTATGATGTGCAAAACCCAGACTGCACAATGCACATGAAAATATGACAAACAAGAACACAAACCCTCAGTAGGTCAAGCCAATGGTAAACTCCTGTTACCAGCCACAAAAACAGTACATGAGAGTTCACTTGCTTGTACTGAAGACATTTTTAAGATACCATTGCCTTTCTCCTGGACTCTGGCTTTGTTGTACTGTATGGTGAAATGATGTGGTAGAGGACAGCACAAACCCCTGAACCCTAAATTCATGCAGTCCCAGAAATTTCTGATGGTGAGACATCGCTATTACCCAAAGCCAAGATTCAGCCACCAGCTATACAAAATCCAGTTCTGAAGAAACAGAACGACTAAAGCAGTGTGTGAGTTCATTGCAAGTCATACTGGAGTAAGATGAACAAGTGAGCGCAGTTGTGTCATCTGCATGGAGAAAGAGGAACTTGAAACAGAGTCAAGTAGAAACACCATCCATCAAGCTAAAGCCCCAGTTATCCCTTTTAAATCCAGCAATAAAACAGAGTGCATTTTTTTCCAGGAAACAGAGTGTACAGTACCCGTGTGCAGCATAAAAACATTTCACAAATAATGAAAACATCCCTTTTGAAATTCTCAACAAAAATAGATCCCATTGGGACCAGACTGTCAGTGCCTCCCAAAACAAGGCAGAAAAATCCAGCCTATAAAACATGCCAAAGGTGACCAGTAAGTATCCCACTAACAGCGGAAACTGCTGACTGCTTTATTTACTGAGAAAAGGAAGTATGACATTTGTATTTAAAACCCCAGGCACCGTGTTAACAGGTCCACTAAGTTACACCTTCAGCTCTGTTCTCTCCTGACAGCTACTTAAAAAGACATCTATCTGTCTATGGGGAAAGGTGGAAGCAACATCTCTTGGCTATGCAGGTCAATTCTGCCAGGCACCAGAACAACAGAACTCTGGGAATTCTACTGCACTGAACCAAAAGCATCATCTTCCAGCCCAGAAGTTCTCTCCTGGTCCAATTTTTCAAGACAAGATGCTGACAGCAAAGCAGCAGTGTTTCTTTTAAAATTTTTTCAAGCCTAATGGCTTATGACTGAGCTTGTTCTAAGGGACTGGAGTACAGGCAAATGATCTAAGCACAATATGAAGAGCCAAAACATCCATTTATTGGCCACATATCTGGTGTAAGGGACACTTTGATTTCAATTTAATTATGTCTTCAGACTCTGCTTACAACGCGGGAGAAAAATTGTCCTAGCAACACACTGCCCTCCTCCCTCAGGAATATTCAGCTAATAAATAGTCTGTCTGACATTTACATTTTGATTCTTGAATGAAAAAATAAAAATCTGATTTTAACACTAGTGTAAATAGCTCTGCCTTGACTAGGCAGTTTTTCTAAGGGGCAAAGGCAACAAAGCCCAGTTACTGAGCTCTGCTTAGCCCGAGCAGCTCTCTCTGGAGGAAGCTCCCCCTCGACACCCGTGTGGCAGGTACAGTCCCAGGCTGTGCAAACTCAGCTCTCAGCCCACATCCTTGCTGAATCCTACAGCTCACAGCTTTGGAATGGCCAATCACACTGGGCCTGAGGGAACAGAATCATTCCATTTGACCAGAGTAACCCCTGTTCATCAGAACCCAATAAATGCATCTTTCCTAAGCTGACTCCTGCAGCGAGCACCTTCCCAACTCAAATGCATTCATATGCCAGGGGCTTCCTGCAGAGATGTATTTGAACAGGACATAAAAGACCAGGGCTGCACACATTCAGCTCCTGCCTGTGCTCCTCCAAACACTCTGAGAACAGGCAGAGTAATGAATGCAAGGCAGCTGAAACTCAATGCTTATTTGATGCAGATCTTGAGCCTGATGCAAGTTTCCCCACACCTTTAATGGAAAGTAAAGCAAGCCCTGTTACTCCAAGTGTAAAGCACAGGTCTACCAGCAAGTGGCTGGTTGGGTTTTATTACCCTGGAAAATTAAAATCAGCAGTTCATCCCACTGTGAGTCTACTGATGGAACTAAGACGTCCTACCGGTCCTTTTCCTTTTCTCTAATAAAAGCACACAAATCCCTTCCCAACCCACCAAATTTTCACCAAGTCTGATCCTGAGCATCTGTAGATAGTTAAAAATACAAAGTCAAGCTCATAAGAATTTCCAGAATGCAAACACTGGCAGAGCTATGTTGCAGTCCTCTATTGATTGCAGTTTCCTTAGTGTATTCTCTAAAAAGATGTTCAGGTAGCAAAGCAAAAGTCTGCTGACAGGCTCTATGTACATGGCCAAATTGTCTGCTGAAGGAAAAGGAAATCACTTCACACAATTAAAAAAAAAAAATTTGACAACCAAAATATAGAAAATGCAGAGGCACTTTCTCTTTCCTTCCTTATTTCCTACAGCCTGCCTGTAAGAGAAGTGCAAAATAATTAAGTTTTCTGACATCTGAAAAAAAGGAAACACCCAGGTTATGCCTACAGAGGTTTCAGCTAAAGCTTTGGAACAGAAGCTCTGTGTGCTGACATTGGTTTGCACTCTGGACATGCCCACAGAAGCGAGACTGCTGTGCAGCCACAGACCACTTATCCAGAAAGAGCAGTTCCCTCCCTTTTGTAGTTCTTCACTTCTACTGTTCAGGCTACAGAGGTAGTAAAAACAAAACCAAAACCAACAACAATGAAACAAACCAAAATAAACAAAAAAAACCTTCAAAAGGAACCACACTCTTGCTATACTGTACATTCAGAACCCTGTGGCCACATTGTTGTCCTAACAATGAACAAATTCATTAAAAATCTCAACATTAACACACGAATGTGCAAAGAACACATTCCAAAGTCAGTGCTGTGGTAAAGCAAGTGTTCGTCCACAGGGAGGGAAGGGGATTCTGTGAAACATCAGGAACAGAAAGGTTATTTCTGGCAGCCTACATGCGAACGTAAACAGGATCCGTTTCTCCTTTTAAAGTTCCGTGCCAACAGAACTATTGAAATGTCATTTCCCACAAGAGGAGATTTTCTGTAATCATTAAAAAATACATTAAAAAAAGGGAACCATAGAGCAAGAGACTATTGTGTTCCCAAGCTGGCAGCTGGTAGAGTAGCCCCTGTGTTTGCATTGGCATTTTGCTCCAGATGTTGTCTTCCTTCTGTTGAAATAGAAAAATTGAGGCTGATACACACTTTTAGGTCACCAGGGCCTCAGTATAAGTTCATTTGGCTTAACTTGCAAGAGAGGAAGGAGCATGTTTTTGTAGTTGTGCTTAAAAGGTCCACTTCAACTTGGCTGCTCCTCAGTTAGCAAATTGCTGGTAGAAGGCAAGTTTGACCCTCTCAATGTGATGGCAGAGTTTAATAGCTGGTCCAAGCTTCAAGTCCATGCACTCCTGAACGGTGGGCAGGGTCAGCAGCAGCAGTGCCTGGCCATCGATTTCCTGCAAGAAGACAAAAATTCCACAGTGACTTGGTTGTTATTTTCCCTGCTCTTTCAGCTTTGACTTGCTGTAATTTCAGATTTGTGACTGTTTGTGAATTAGATGTTTCTTTCATGCTCCCCCAGGCAGCTCAAAAATCTCTCTCACACACAATAAATTAACTCCTTTCTTAAAATGCCAGCTTAAATTCATTGGCTGAGGGACAGACTCTCAGGAGATTCTATTGTAAAAAATTCAACCCAACAAAAGAAACCAAGGAAATTTCATGCACAAAGTAATTTTAATCAACCACTGCATTTTTCCATAGATAAGGTCAAGTGTATCTTGAACATCCAAGGTGAAAATAAAATGTTGACTCTTGTCATGGTACTTGGTTGTAGGCATTATTTGTAGTTTTCAGATTCAGATGCTCCACAGACCAAAACATCCTCCACCGAGTACTGAGAAACCTGAAAAAAATCTGGTCATTCCCTGAACTCTCCTCTCCCAAATTGCTCCAGTTTGCACGAGTGTTTGTTTCCTCAGAACCCTACTAAAAAATTCTTTTTCTGATTCCTTAGAGGATAAGAAGTGACAGGTTCAACATTTAGCAGACAGAAGATGATACCTGATCAAGGAAAATCCTTGCCAGTGGAGCACAGTCGGTGGATTTGAGGAATCGTACCACATCAGCCACACTCCATTCCAGAGGGTTACTGTCCAGCTGCAGCTTTTCAGCAACTTCCATCTTTATGTCCTACACAAGCCAAAAGAATTCCCAAAATATTACCTATGTTTAGTCTTTATTACAGTCCTAAGATACAATCATAATAAACATAATGGATTTTCATTATTCTGTAGTGTCTCTACAATGCCCTTCATGGGGTACCAGAGTATTGTATGGGAACACATGTATAATCCCAAGGTTTTGGTGCTTGCCTAGCAGGGAGCAAGCCAGGACAGCAATCCACATTCCAAGTTACCTTTGGCGAAGGAGGTTTATTTTCATCATCAGAAAAGGAAAAGGTCCTGAGCTTCCTCTTCCGCTTGTCTCGGTCCTGAGCCAGGGAATGAGACAGTTCACTCTGGGTGGGAGACGACGACAGGGATTTCTTCTCTGACACCTCTGATTCTTCAAGCAATTCATCTTGGTGCTCTGAGGTGCTATCCTCAGTCAGAGACTCTTCATCCACCTCATCCTGGTCATCCTCCTCTTCTGCCCCACTGCCCTGAAGAGTTAGGAAAGAAGAAAAAAAGGCAGCTGTAGCTCTGAATTTACAAGGAACAAATGTTTGTTGTTTCAAATGAAGCTGTCAAAGACCACAGCCCAGATCTATGGGCTGTGCTGGCAGTGCCCTACCTGGGGAGATCCAGCTGGAGTGTTATCCACGGACGTAGAAGAACGTTTTTTCTTATGAACAAAGAAATGTTTTCGTCTCTTCCGTCTTTTATTGGGTTTCTTCATGGCTACTTCCAGGTTGCTGTGGCCACCCGGAGGCCGACCTATCCGCTTGTTTTTCCGCTTTCCGTAATAGTGTGCTACCAGGACAGAAGAAAGCAGCACAGTGATGAGATGCACCTTTAGTGCCACTAGTTATGTTTGCCCCTCATCAGGACTGAAAAATCAGTAGGAGGACATTTCCCAACAAGAATCCCAATTCTGCAAAACTTCAAAATCAGTATGTCTGGATTTTCCTCTTCAATTTGGTTTAAGGAACAAGAGTTACTCCATGAATTTTGTTTGCCCTGCAAAGACTTACTTCCTCCATCTCTGGGAAGCCCCCAACTGATCCTATTTGACACAAAAATTACAAAATACTTGGTCCAATTTAGCGGCACTTTTTATGATATCTTTAAGTTTTTAAACATGGCCTCAATGCACTGTTTGTTCTCCCAATGTCAAATGGTTTAAGTCAGCTTATACAAACCCTAAAAACTAAGAAAAAATCTTGAAGGTGTTGCAATTTTTCCCCCACAACAAATTGGTAAAAGCAACTATAATGCCACTTAAATTATAGTATTAGTTTTTGTCCCAAAAGCTGTTTTAAAACAAGACAAAGTTTTAAGCACACAACAGAAGTTAAGCCATGGTTCTACCACTTAATACAGAATTAATTTTTTCTGCCCTACACACTGGCACATGAATATTTTGTAGGCCTCTGTATTTAGTGCTTGAGCTGCTCCTTCTGTAAGCAAAGCAATGTATTTTGGATTTCTTCTGGAGTCAAAGCCAAAAGAAACTAAAATGTAACACCCCGAGCTCCACTTTGGTATGGATCAAGGAACTACTCACTGTATTTTGTCTTTGTCAGGACAGAGCAGTTCTCTGAACACTTATCCAGCACCATCTGAGGGCCAAAGAGGTTTGGACAACATTCCAGCTTGATGCACGTTTTCCTGCAGAAATCTGCCACCCGATCTGCCGTCCTCACAACTTCCACGGTCGCACGGTAACTCTTGCCCTTGTATCTAGCATTGAAAATATGAGCATAATTAGAATTTTTCTAATTACCAGGATAAAAGGACTTTACTGGGAGGTGTTCAAGAATACTGAGATCAAACTGAGAGAAAATCTGAGCCATGATGAACTTTATGGACAGCCAAGTCCAGGAAACAGGAGCTCTTGTCTCTTATGTAAGATCCCCAAATAGAGAAAAGTCATCACAGAGGTGGCTGCAGTACCAAACACAGCAACACTGCCCTGTCAGCAACTACAAAACAGCATCTGAGAGGACTGTCCCAGAATTCAGATGCTGTGTTGTCTTTGTTCACAGATGGTTTGCTCTCTCTCTGCTTTAATGGGACTGCAGAAGTGCCCACTGTGACATGGACAGCTGGTCCCTCAAACCAAGGCTGAGAACACCCACTGAGCTCATACATGTAAGAGCACAGAGCTTTTGGTGAGCCTTCCTATGCTCATCCTATGGAGGCAAGTGGGGCACTGCCACATTTCCTATCAGCTTTTGTCTAACTGCTGAACAATGCCCCAGGACAGTCACTTGCCGTGACTCCAAATACTGCTCCAGTTTGATTTAAATGAAGAAAAGATTTCTTTTTGTTCCCCTACCTTGCCATTACCCTGAAAGAACTGCACTGTGCAATATCTGCCAGAGCAGCTCAGCATTTCTGCTTTATTCTCCCAGCACAGCTACAGGCATGTGCTGATATCTACCAGGGATGTTTCAGGCCTGCAAGAACCTAGTTCATGCCTTGAAAAAAAAGAGCTGTACCATCATAGTCCAGATACCCCTGGTGTCACTACTAGGGCAAAAAAAAGCAGACAGCAACTTTAGTGAGACTAAACAAATATTTTTTTCTTTATTCCTCAGCTACACCTTCTATTTACACTAACCTTTGTCATCTCAGTATTGCCCAAATCCAGAGAAATCCTTCAATATATGGAAATATATATTTTTTAAAAAAAACTGATCCAAAAAAAGAATTACTGACATGTTCAAAATTATGTAGGGAAGTGTGCAGTGGCGCATTGGGAAAATCTAATCTCTAGTATGCAAACACAGTGACCTAATTACAAAACCATCCCTAGACTATAAAGGAATATCTGGACTTATCAAATATATGCAAATATGTTCACTGCTTTTTTCCTAGCTGTTAAAGTAATCTTGCAAAGAAGCTCCAACCCAAAAAGCTCAGCAGGAAAACTGGGAGTGCTTTAGGGTAGAATGCTGTAGAAAGACTTCCATGCCAGGCCATTTCAAAGCTTCTAACTTTATTTCTGAAGAATCTTTTTCCACTAAGAAATTTGTGTGGAAATGCCTGAGAAGCTTCCCAAGCTGTACATGCTTCTGCTTTACAACACTGACAATTATCTTCAGGTGAAATAAATTATCTAAAACCTCACCCACAAGTCTGTCAGTAAAATGTTCTACCAGTACCACATCAGTCTCACTTGACCACCAGCTGCTCACATACCTATAGCAGAGTACATTGGCATATTATGGAGCATTAAAATCACATGCACTCCACGTAACTAATAAAGAAATTTATAAAGAATTTAATATTTAATAGCTGTTGGCATCTTGATATGGTTTAAGCAATTTTTCCTTCTATGAAATGTAAGTTAAAGCACAGACTGCAGAGAACAGCTACAGGGATTGACTAGAGAGGGGACAGGACAAGAATTTACTTGGCTTTTAGGGTCTCTCCATGGCCATGCCACGCAGCCTCTTCATCCAGCTGCAGCTCTCGCAGGACACGGCTGGGTTTGTAGGCAGCATTGATCAATAAAGTGAGAACCTACAGTGTGGGAGGGAAGAGCAGAAAACATGTGTCAGTTATTTGTACAATAAATCTGTTTTAAAGAGCCAGGGCAGAATAGGAAATTACTCCTATTCATCCAAATTATCTAGCATCAAAGCACTCATTCACAGCAGGATTACAGACACCTCCTGACAGTGCCAAAACGAACACTGAGAGCAGCAGACACTTTGGGCCTTCCCAGCCCTCAGAATTTGTCTGCAGAGTCACGAGTGTATCCAGCAATTTCCAAGTCATTGCCCTTGAATTACACATCACTAAATTAGTGCCTGGGGCTCAGTACTCCCAAACTTGCATAACCTTGGCTAAATCTGAGCGATTATCTTAAAGATTGTATGTCATGTGAAGATGTGCCAAAAAATGCTGCAGGATTTTGCTGCCTGCCAACCTACTGCTCACAACAAAATCATAGCACAGAATCCTAAGTTCTCATTTGTTTTGCTTCCATGAACCATGATAAAGCCTGTGTTTCAATAAAATGGTAATTTCTTGGGTACTTAATGTAAAAGTAACTTGGAAGTTGTGAATAGCCTGAAGTTAGTGGGGGTTAGTACAAAATGTGCACTCTAATTGTACCTTTTATGCTCACTATGTGCTTGTTCCAAATCATTCCCAACTGGGTGCATCACCACCTTGACATTACAAATTGGCAGTTCTATTGCTACTAATGCAGCAGTCCAGAAATCAAAGAAAAATATTAAATACAATGCAAGTACCAAACTCTCTCTAGGATTCACACAGTGAGCAAGAATCATAACTGAAATGAATACAACTGAGCATATTGGCTGAACTTTCAGCAACACTCAGCACCTGCATATCAGCAGAATTTGTGCACTCCTTCTGCTTTCAGGCAATGAAGCAGAGTAAACCTTCAAGGTTAAATGAAGCTGCCACAGAATTTCACATCTGCTCTTTTGCAGAAAGGATAGGGTACTTTTCTGCACACAAAAATGGGCCTTTTTCAATAACCTGCTTGATTCTTGTCAATCAGACTCTTGTTTTACAGCACGCCTGCCAGAAAGTTTTTTTTAAGGTCTCTCCCAGTTAAGATACTTGGTAGGGAAGGTAAAAATTCCAGGCATGTTGAGCCAATTCCTATATATAAAGTGATCATTTCACGAGAGCTCAAGTGTGCATATATAGTTAGTTATGTCTTGGGAAATTTCCAGCCTCTCAGGTAAGATAATAAGCACACCATGACCTTTTTTTAAATTTCAGAAAAATAATTATGGCATTAAAGTATCTGTAAATTTGCTGTGAAACACCTTCTGGAGAAGAAGCTCTTTGGCATTAAAGAATGGTCTCTTTCTCCCTTAATTACATTAAGAAGCCCAACTGTAATTCCACCTGATCTATGCAAATTGTATCCGACTTATAAAACACAGAAAATTCTTTTCATTTCCCAATTACTGAAAGTAGTTTGCCATTTCGACTAAAAAAATCCGTATTTCCTCTGTTTTACCATCAACAGTGCAAACTGTAAAGGAATTTTGGGATTATCTCCAGCTAAATTCTGTTAATTAAAAAGGAAACATTTATTACAGCTATAAAAAGACACTAACTTCTTTGATTGTGGTAATTACAGGTTACACTGTTTTAGCAGAAAATAAAATTTTGAATAGAAGGCTGACTGTTACTCAGATAAATGAGAGGCTTTTACTCTTTTCAGCCATTCATAAAACCATTCATGATTTATACTTTATTATATGCAAAAAGGCCCTCTTTACTCATTATCAGCTTTAATTTCTCAATTACCCATCTGTAATTAGAGAGATAACCTGGTGTTTATGATACACTACTTTCTGCAGGTTCCCCTGTCCATCCAGCTCACCTCCTTCAGCACCAGAACACAGTTCCCAGGTCCCACGGACTGGGGAAGCTCTGCAATCCTGCCTTTGTTCAGGTAAGGCCCCGAGAAGCACCGGTGGTTGAAGTAGATCTTTGGGCAGCAGTACTTGCCATTAATTACCACTGAGAAGTGAGAAAGGAGAAAACAAATGTTTAAATCACACGTTGGAACTGCCCCGGGATAGAATCTCGCAATACGTAACAGTTTGTCTGCTGCAAAAAACAGGAGGGGAAAAAGTCTTGAGTGACAGGAATTTGAGGTAGTTTCTGTGTCACGTTTGCAATGGCAGCATTAGTTATTCCATGTTGCCAAAACATTTTTCATACTTCACAACCATGCTTGCAAATTGTCAAACTGCAGTAAATAAAGATGGTCATGTATCAGAAAAGAAACACTCCTCTCTGGCTAGTCTGCTGCTTCATGGTGTTACACCAGTGAGAACAGAAAAGACAAAGACAATCCCAGCCTTTTGGTAACAGAAGAAGCTCCTACCCAGCAATCACAGATAAATTTTCCAGTCAAGTAATCCTCTCTCCCCCAAACTTCTGCCACCAGAGAAACTGGCAGTTATTGTCCACTGTTTATCCTAAACTGCAGCATTACACGGCTTTGCATTTTTAGATTCTTTTCCTTTGATTAGCAAACAAAAGATGCAGCAACAGATAAACTGACCTTTGCTGAAGTGACATCAAGCTCTCAAAATCTATTTAATGGTTCAGCATTGCTCAAAGTTCAAGTATTAAAATATATTGCAGTACACTTATGTACAAAACCAACATAGTTTCACCCAGCAGTGTTGTAGGTTTTTTTTGATTGAGCAACACTATCACTTAAAGACCTTTAAATTCAGCAGCTGAAAACTGGCAGAAGAATAAATGAAGTCAAATTTACATTATGGCTCTATTAAAAGCCAATTAAAATGCTAAACAAGCACACATCATTTTTATCACACTTGCTTTTGGTGAAGCTTCAGATGTGCATTTCACTGTACAGAAAACAGCAAAGGAGGCACTTTGTTGCCAAATGGATTGATCTCTGTGACTTTCACCAGCAGATGTACTTATTCATCACATTCCTTCTTGCAACAGTTTAGAAAATTATTAGATTTTGCCATCTGGCACACAAAGCAGTTTACTGTTTGAATTGCTTTTGTTTACCACCATGATGAAGTTAACATAAAAACCAGAGAGATCTGCTTCCCAAAGCCAGAATCCAACAACTCCAGAGCACAGATACAGCACACCTGCTTCTCCCAACATCAAACATAACAGGTGACAATGAAAGGTCACCTGCACAGGTCACAGTACACACTCAGCTCCATGTATCCTCTGCTGGAGGGGCAATGTTCTAGGGTAAAAATTTGATTGCCATGTTTAATGCACACATGAACTGCAGAACACAAGCAACTGCATGGTTTTGTTTGTTTCACTCATTTTTGAATGAATCAAATCAACAAATCCTCAAGAGATGAAAATCTTCTAACCCCTTCCTCCTCTTCCCTCTTCTAACAGTGTTGAGCAGGTGAACTGTTAGAGGATTTTGCCTTTGTTAGTCTGACCTCTGTGATCAATACCTGAGTCAGAAGAGTTCAGTTCCTGGTTCTTTAGTCCATCATGAACTGTCCTTGAAGACAAAATTCTGAAATGAAAAGAAGGAGGTTGGGTAAACAGACAGATGGTAAAGACAGTCACCTCTCCATTACTAAAACACCATTACATTCTCTTTCTCTCAGATCCAGCCTTATTAATCTGCTTTTAATACCTCCCCTGTTTCACAATAGTAACATGCAAAAACTACCAAATTCCCTTTGGAAAGGACTTCTGTACTGCTACAGCCAGCAGCAATCCTTCCTTGCTTGAAGTCCCTGGGCCACCATGGTGACAGACACCTCCCAAAGCTACCCACAGCAGTTTGCATTCCCTGACTCTTTTTAACGTCATGTTTCATAGCACAAGGCAGTGCAGCCTCACTTTATGCATTCTGAAAAAGGTGGATTTTAAACAGAATACAACCAAAATGACTCCAATACTCTGGTAAGGATCCCAATTACAAAAGATGGGAGAACAGTATGCCCAGCATTTCAGGAGCAATGCAAACACTGGCAGGACTACTGACAGCTCTGGTGTTTGTAAAGCTGTAAGAGTCAGTAAAGCCAACTGTGAGCATTCCATGGAGCATTTCTGAGCAGGCTCACATGAATGAGTAACACATTCAAGACACAGAGTTTCTAGACTAATTGTAGATATTAGCAGAACTTTTCTTTTTGCCTACTTTGGGCCGAATTTCATTGGAGAAGGAACAATTACAAAAAACCAAATTCCAAGCTTTCTATCTCCTTCTAGTCTAGCACAAGAGGTCTTTTTGAACATCAGCAGAAGCTACCAGCATTAACACAAATGGACTGTGGAATCTCCCTACATGCAGTACAGCATTTTTGCAAAGCTACTCTTCCCTAACACAGCATATTTTCCAACTAAAAAAAAAGAAAAAACTCAAGCCAAACCCCAACAAAAAATAAAAGCAAAAAACCTGTTACTTACTGTTTCTCTGGTTGAACTACTGCAATTTTTTTCTGCTTGTTTACTGAAAAAAAAACCCAAACCAGCAAAACATGAGATGCAAGCAAATCAAACATCTAGTACAACATATATAGTGGACTCATTTCTTCAAAGTTACACAGACAAATGTTCCCACTCACTGCAGTGTCAGACAACTGACCCAGCTGCACTAGAGGCACACTGGTCCAAGGAATTTGAAGCAACCCAAAAGGTTTACTTCAACTTCCATTAAAAATTCATTAAATCAGGCATACATATGCAAATTTTCTAGGACATCTAACCTTTTGTGCCTCCTTGTTTGCATCAGAGCCCCTAAACTACCTGTAATACCAGCCAAAACAAAAATTACATGCTTTCTTTTTCAGTACCCAAAGGTTACGTTCTTCGGCTCAACTTGCCACTTCACTGGCTCAATAACTTCAACGCTTTAACTTTGAATGGAATGAAATCAGCTGGTTAGAAACACAAATGACTTAAGAAAATTGCTATGGAGCAAAACACTGTTGCAACTAAGTCAGTCATCTAGGTGATGAGTCCACTTGCTGATCCCAGCTTTCACAATCTAATTCTGGTTTTCACAATCAGGTAGTAAAATAAAACAAGGTAATGCAACATTATGCCTCTTCAGCAATTTCAGGCTTTCGTTTCAAAAACCTTCTGGATTTTTTTTCAAATCATTTTTATCTAATCAGGATCCCCCCTTCTTCTTCCTCTGTCCTTGGCAGTGCAAGCAGATTGGTTTCTCTTGCTTTGACTTGCAGAAAATGACAGCTCATTTCAACCCAAAATTTTTTTATCTTACTTAATAAACATTCGGGAAATGCATCAGTTTATCCAACTCCCATTAAACTTTAATAAACATGCCTCACTAACCAGTCGAGAGAAGACATCTTATCCTACTCACTAGTGTAGTTAAAACTACACTAGTAGGGTTTACTTTCCAGCACTACGTCTTTATCATCGCCATCTAGCCCATTTAGAAAGTCAGTCTATTATTTATTTTGACTCCAAATTGTGCACACACTCCATGCTGTTTTGTTATGGCATTAATTTTACTTTGCAGAAGCGCAAGTGTAAAATCAGTATCAGGGTCAGACACTTGGCAAGAACAGCTCAGACAGAAGTAAATGCAGAGCATTTGGGGTTTTTATACAAAGATAGGATTTCTTTGTTAGGGCCAATGGATTGTCCCCACAGGCTCCTACAGCATGCAGGGGTCTCAAGCCAACACTGCAGGGTTTGGAGTTATTGTATGGCTTCCAACTGGACCCAACAGCCAGGGGGACAAGTTGTGCAACACACAGATTCCCTGTGCATGATGAATGTTCCCAAATTCAGTGATGCCAGCAATAATTCTGCAGTAATCTGCTCTGGCAGGTGCCACCAGCTCTATCAACCCAACACTGCAAACAGGAAAGAACTGGTACCTATTGCTTTGCGAGGAGGCCTGAGCTGATATCCATTCGTCTCACACCAACCCACTGGAAATATATTCATTGATTCCACACTCACTATACACTCAGGGACAGGTTTCTTGGAGCCTGTTCAGTTTAGAAAAGAAAAAATTGAAACAAGTCATAAAAAGCCCAATTTGGTTAACACTTGCTGTATATTTGCCAGTGAAGCTGCTTTTACTTATGGTGTATCTGGAACACAATAACAATCATTTATTCATCCCCTTTTACTGAACAGATCCTTTTCTGACCTCATTTACTTCCTCCTAAAGGCTGGAGATGGGAATTTTCCTTCCGCAGTTCAGCAGAGATGCACAGTGCATAGTAAGTGCATGCTGATGTACTTCCAATCAAGAAATGGGATTATAATGGAGGACAGCTGACACAGGCTTACTCTATCTTAATGAAGAACCTCTGTAAAACTTTCCTTCCCAGGTCTGGCCAAAGCTTGCTCAGAATGCAAGTCACTCATCTGTAAAACTGTCACAAGGCCCCTGCTTTCCACAAGGCCCCACTCAGCACTTTGCATGGTGCATGAGCCCAGCACTGACACTGCAATGCACAAATGCCTTTTTTGGCTTAAATAAGCAGTGCCAGCCAAGGGAAACTGGAAATAGACAATGCAAGTAGGTTTTGACTGTGATTTCATTGAGGAAACTGTGACTTGCTGTGAGTTTGCTCCAGACACTCCTCAGGTCTGGCACTACAGCAGAACCAGTGCAAGCACTCCTCTCCCAAAGCAGGCTTACCCTCCAGCTGAAGCCAGAGGTAAGAATCTTTCAACTTGGTGACTGTAGCAATGCAAACTTCTTCAGGATCAACTGGGTTCACAGCCTCGAGTTTCATGTTCTCTTTAAATCCATGGTCAGAAGTTAACTAGGAAAGAAACAATACTTCAGTAAGACACCAGCTGTGTATCCAGCATAGGATATGAATATCCATGAACAGGAGCAACACATAAAACCCTCACTATTTGAATAACACAGAAAAATACTCAACACAGACAGAGGAGATTTCAGATAATTAGCACATTGAATAGAAGTAAGATATATTAGGAACTACAAAGAATTTAAGTTAAAGTCTCTGCAGACAGACCTAGCAAAGAATGTATTTGTCTTCAAAAAATACGAATGCTGAGGCTCACTGAGAGGATTGAGGGCATTCTCAGCAATCAGAAATTCTCTGCTGCTTGCCACCTGAGTGATAAGTCTGACAAATAGTCTGACCAAGTGCTCTATTCTATCATGTTAACTTGGAAATCCACTTTACGTATGCAAATAACATTCCTGCCTCATCTGAGTTCTGGCAGGCAGCATAGGAAGCTTTCTTTTCATTTTACATTTTTTGGATAAGTAGGGTTTTACTTTATTCACCAATATAGTTTGCATTTATACAAAAAAAAAATCCCTAAAACATAAGAATAGGTATTTATCCAGCTCTGGAGCTCCTGAATTAAAGATAAGAAGTACCAGCCAGACAGAGAACTCTTCTTCCCAGAGCCACTCTGCAATGTAATTACAGGATCAATACATTATGAATTCTGGAACTAGCCTACAGTGATCAACTCTTCTCAGAAAAGGGATAATAAATTCAATGACCTGTTCTAAGATGCCACAGTTTACAAGACAGAACAAGGGCAACAAGAATTCACAGCCAGCAACACTCTCTTCAAAAACTGATAATTATTCATTTTAATTTCTCCCCCTAAGCACTGCAATAGCCCAAGTATGGTAAATGGAACTGGAAGGCAGGTGTTAATAGTACCTTTTTCTGCCTGACAAGGTACTGTGCTTTGGGGGACAGCAGTGCTGTCACTGAACCAACAAAAGCCCAAAGTCTTGCAAGTTCTTCAGGCACTGGTTAATGGAAAATGATTATCTGGTACTAATTTAAGATGACTTTGTATTGATTAATACAATGGAATTAATTTTTCAAGCTGAAAGGATGGAAGATTGAAAGAGTACCCTTAGTAAATGAAAATAAGGTCTATTAAAAGGCCCTGTTTCCACAGTTACTGGAGTGCCAACGATTGATGCTGTTCTATGTCTCTTCCACGGACTCTTACACATCTCAATTTCACAAAACAAACATTTATTTTCAGTATGCTTTATCACAACTGAAACATTTGGTCCATTGCCTCCTTATCTAGGAAGCTGGCATGTACCTACTCCAGTTCATGCTCATTTATACTGTCTTATCTCTTCTGCTTCCTGAGTTTTCACAGGTAAGGTGTTAAGGTACTCAAATGTGTCCAGGAGGGCAATAAAGCTGGTGAAAGGGCTGGAAGGAACACCCTGTGAGGAGCAGCTCAGCACTCTGGGTTGTCCAATTCAGAGAAAAGGAGCATCAGGGGCGACCTCATTGCTCCCTGCAGCTTCCAGAGGAGGGCAAGTGGAGAGGGAGGTGCTGATCTCCAGTGACAGGATGTGTGGGAATGGTTCAAAGCAGAGATTCAGACTTGGCACTGGGCAGCACTTCTTTACTGAGAGGGTGGTTAAACACTGGAACAGACATCCCAGAGAGGTGTGCAAAGCCCCATGCCTGTCAGTGTCTGCACAATGCCCTTAACAACATGCTTTAACTTTTGGTCAGCCCTGAAGAGGGTCAGGCACTGGACTGGATAATTGATCATTGCAGGTCCCTTCCACATGAAATTTCTATTCTACTTGGAAAGGCAACTGAGGTAAAAGACATGCAAAATGTTCTTCTCCCTGGAATGAAGAGTGCCATTCATGCAGCAGGGGAGATTTTCCTGCAGGAGAACCTTACCAAAGGGAAGCAGCTCTGGGGAGCTGCCTCAGCACCGCATTGTTTGAGGTAGTCAGCCCAGTCGAAGTCCTGCCCAGGGTAACCTAGGGGAGCAAAGAGCTAAGGGTTAGAGTTTAACAGCTGAGACTCATTGCAAACCCCCCCTGACACATAGAGCACTGAGATCTGTTTGGGGCACTCTGGTCTGTGAGCTGACTCAGGGCTTCAGGGAGCCCTGTGAGGTCAGACCACTCCAACCTGAATCATGAATCTGCCAAGCAGACAAGGGCAGCAACTGAAACACAAGAAAGCATTTTCACCCTTTTCACAGAGTACACATGAAATTCAGGAAAAATTTCTGCAACTGATGTTGTGTCAGCTCTGAAACTTTATTTTTTTTTAAACAAAGCACTCAAAACATGCACCATATCAACACGCTACTCTCTCTCTAAGACATGTTAAATACTAAGTCATTAAAGAGAGCAGTTAGACGTGCCAAGAGCCTCATCAAGTTTGATAACAGCTGTAGATCTGCACACGTCTGAAGGGAAGCGTCTGAACAAGGAGTCCATCAGGAGACAGAGCATCCTTCCAAGAAAAATTATATTCTTCTTGTGGGAAATACTTGGCTTCCCTGTGATCTAACAAAAACCACACAACTGAAGGAAAAGGGGAACAGAAGTTCCATGTCAGTTTGAGGCTGGCAGTAAATCAGCAAGAACACAAGTGCTGCATTTATTCCACTCCCCTTTAAGAGATACCTGTGACAACATTTTAAGAAATCAAGATTTTAAACTCAGTGTAAGAATATACTATTAACATGACAATCTAAAATTGTAGAGAGTCAAAGTTTCCCCCTGAGCCTCCTTTTCTCCAGGCTGAGCCCCCACAGCTCCCTCAGCTGCTCTTAACAGGACTTGTGCTCCATACCCTTCCCCAGCTCCATTCCCTTCTCTGGCCATGCTCTGCCCCTCAATGTCTGTCTTGTAGTGAGAGGCCCAAAACTGAGGCCAGGATTCAAGGTGTGACCTCACCAGTCCAACCTAAATTATTCTGAGACTTCTCAGAGAGGGGCTGAACCAGAGAAAGACTTATTTATTTTTCTCAGTTTTAACAGTGCCAGTAGGCTTCTTGAGACCTCACACAATTCAGAACGCCCATCAAGTCCAGGGGGATGAGAACACAAAATCTTTGTCAGCTCCAGTCACATATCTAATAAAGCAAGATTTCACTTTTCATATGCAAAATTCTAGGAAATGCTGGTCAGGCAGAGCCACTTTTCACACCTTATCCAAGGAATGGCAGAAGACAAACATCCTACAGTCTCCACTCCTCTGATGTAAGGAGCAGCTAAAACAAAACATTCTGAATTGTGAGGTGGCAAATAAAAGAACAGAGGTCTGGGTTTTACAATACCATTGACATTTCCAGTTTGAGAAAATGAATAAATATTTCAGTAGCAGAGGAACACTACCCTATTCCATTATGTCCTGAAGCAATGTTTCAGCAATCTGCAACAGTGCCTGATAGATCCTTGGTAAAAAAAAAAATAGTTCATTAACTTCTAAGTGATAAGATATCCTGAAAATATTATGAAATGTTGGATAACAATATTCCATTCTGACCAGAAGCAAAAATCCAATGCAAAGACGACAGGCTTCTGATATCATGTTAATTAAGGCTGAAATCAACATTTCTTTCAGCCCTGGAACACTTACTCCATTCATTCAGTGTTCAGGTTTTAATGTACAACCAGCATCCTTAGCCTCTCTCATCTTCCCAAATCCAGGATCATGCCTGGGAAACTTCACTCCCATCAACTCCAAGCTTCTGATTTTCAGAGCTGGATCTTTCCTGTGCTGCTAGGTGCAATTGCTTTGCCCAAGTGCTGTCCTGAGCAGGGCAGGGAGCAGGAGGAGGCTGCACACACGTACCTCGGGGGGGGCTGAGGTGCAGCCCGTTCTTCAGGCTCCACTGCACCGGGAAAATGCCGGCGCTGTTGACGTGACAAATGTAGCGCTGGCTGCTCGGACGCTCTGGCCTCAAGTCATCAATTTCTATCAGGAAATATTTGTCATTGTACACCTGTAGTCAGCCAAAAGAGAACCATGGGCTCTTGTGAGAGGTAGATTCTGATCCACTGCACCCTCTCCCCCATTTTGAGAACTTTATTAAATAGCAACATTGCCTGATGGAAATCCTTTACCTTGAAATACCGTGAGGGTTGCAAAAAACTAAAATTAAAAGAGAATCTCTGGGATTCATAAACCAGCAGGCTCATCTGCGTCATCCAGAAACTTAACAAATATAGATAATAAAAGTTAATGTCTGAGCACTTAAAAGATAAGGTGATCAAGTGCTTAAGGGAATTTTCTCATGAAAAATGCACAGAAATTAGCATTTGGTAGTCTTCCTACTATTCTATAACAAACTGCTTATTTCAACAAGGCTGAACTGTGTCCCAGGATGGACTGTCACAAGTAAACCCACTACACTCCTGAAGTAAATAGAAGAAGGACAAGCAAATAGCAAGAAAAGTAACACCTGATCATGTTGAAGAGTTTTCATTTCAACTTGGAAACCCCTTGTTTGGAAATCTGGCCATCTAAATGTCATGTGTACACAGTAATGATGTCACTTCGGCAAGACCAACCCCCCAAAAATCTGACTTCAGATGGATATTCAGATTATGAGGGATTATTTCCCATTTTAAAAACCCAAGTTTGACAATTTTTGTCATTTGATCTTTTGAGCTTGTATCTTTATGGAACTTTCTCCCTCCATTCAAATTCCATGGCTTCACCATCAGCAGCTGTTTTATCAGGCAGCCTCTCCTCTGAGTGAGACATAGAAAATACTTTATTTGAAAACTAGAGGAAGATTTTAAGATAAGCAGTTAATAAGAGTTCCCTGAGCATTTAAGAACAGAAGTAGCACTAGAACTGAATCTTAGCAGGACTAGTTTAAGAGCCCTGGTACCTTGAGAACTGTAGCAGGAGAGATAACAAACGGAGCCATTGGGTCCACAGCTTCCAGCTTCATGCCTTCAGAGAATGAATGCACTCCAATCACAGGTTTATCCTGAAAAATGATGTACTGCTGTGATTACCTGCCCTCCTCCATCAAAAAAGAGATGTATCTCACATAAATCAACTGAAGAGGAGTTTTCAAGGAGTTTTTATCAGTTCATTCCAAGAAAACAGCAAGTCTGAGTCTCAGCAACTTCTCTACACAAAAAGGCCAACAATGCCCCAAGACTGACATTTTTTGATGAGTTTTAGGAAATTTGAGTCCCTGTGATTTCTTCCTCTGACACTGTCCACACAGAAGCAAGATTTGAACTACACTAAATGAGAACTATACAGGCCTCCATTTCCAGTCTGACCAAATCCTGCAGAAAAGGGCTCCTGTTCCACAATTACCTCTATCCTGCTCTGTAGATGACCCAACATATTTGAGAGCTACAGCACATCTGCTTCTATTTATGGATCCAAACAAAGCTGAGAAAAATGAACTGAGAACCTGAAGGACTAAAACATGTGAACTATGACAACTCTTCGCTCAGATAACTGTGACAGATGCATTGTCTAACTTAGCAAGATTGTGTATCAGTATGATTATTTTTTATTATAATTACATTTTTAAACTAGAGGGAGAAAGGAAATAAATTTTAAAAACCAAAAAAACAGGGAAAGAATTTTGGGTGACCAATTGCCCTGAAAAATTTCTCAGGAAAATAGTATTTTCATGGTATCATTCATATCATTACTACCTTAAAAAGATCTGTAGGAACAGATGACTCCTCCTCCTCCTCTTTCACCTTCTTCAGGATCTCTTGCCAATCTGCTTCGCTCCTCAAGGACCTAATGGCTTGAGGAAAAAAGAGGGAAAGAGTGAATAGTCATTTTTCTTCCTCTTTTCCCTCAGAATACATAGCAATAAAGTTTGATTTGTGCTCCTCTAACTGCCAAATCAGAAAACATGTTACATCACCAGTAAGCCCACAAGCCATCCATTTGTGTTTCTGCCACTTTTTGCCCCACTCTTCTGATGACCTGCCCTGCCTGAAAGGTATGTCCATCTGTCCCACCCTCTGCCTCCACTTCCACACACTTGTTCCCTTTTAAGGGACATTTTCCTACCTTTAAAGAGTGTCTAAATTAGTTGCTAGGCTTGAGGGTCTCAACTGCAAAAGCTCCTGGTGAGCAGTATTCCAAAACTGTAAGACTTTATCTGCCCCAGGAATACAAATCTACCAAAAATGACCAAATAATGAAGGCAATCCCTTCTTCAGTTCCTTCCTGTGCACAAACAGGTGGAAAGTTTTAACAGGCAAAACCATTTAGCAGCTTTTGAGTGGGTGAAAAGTCTCATAGGACTATTTGTACTTCCACCCACATTTTATTACATACAAGACTTGTCAGATCCCACTGATGATGTGATCACCATAATCACCCAGAAGGCCAGTTCAGGGCACTGAAGCAGCAGCCTCTACCCTCTGATCACTGTGTGCAAGATCTGTGTTTTCAAGTACCTAAAGGTGGTTGCAGGCTGTATCCATGCTGAGCTGCCCAGCCCACTTGGTGAAGGAAAGGGTCCAGGTAGAACAGCCACTGGTCAAATTTGTCCAAATCCTCCAGGCCTTCATACCGCAGCTTAAGCCTCCCACCAACATTTTCCACCACATTGACTATCCAGGCTTCCAGGGAATCCCGCATGTTCTGCAGTTCCAGTCGGGAGCCAGGTGCAATGAGATCCAATGGATTTTTCCCTCTGTGAAGCTACAAAAAATATACAAATTATTCTGTACAACAGAACAAAACAAATGCTATACTTCCAGCTCTTTACATACATTCTGTTTGCATAAATAAAGTATGAACACAGAAGCACAGAAATCCATGTCCCTTCCTAACACAAGTCAGAAGTTTCAATGTGCAGAATCGCTGGTGTTTGTACCACAGCTTCTGCAGCACCTGTAGATACAGTCACACATTTCACTTTTCATTATCATTTTCAGAGACATTATCATTTATATATTCCAGGTTTGAAGGAAACACGAATAACCTCTTTCTAAAACTGAGTCATCCAGCATACAGAGATGACTAGACAGAAACATACAGACAGAAATGTTAGCTGTAATGACAATGTCAAAGGCATTTTCCAAAAACCATTATGTTCTGCACTTTACAACCAGACACTGTTAGAACCTGCAGATATTAAGTGCAGAGGAGGGGACAAAAATTTGGTTCTTCACAAACAAAGATGTAAGTGAAACAATAACGTGCCCATTTGGAAAAAAAGCCAAAACCAAACAATGCAAAGTGAAAGGAGTCAATTGAGAAAGGGGACAACATGAAAGCCAGATAGATAAAGCATTATTTCCTTAGAGCTGTATGGAGGAGGATCAGAATACGAAGAAGACTGAAACCTTAGGGAGTTGAAAAAGCTCCTTCTTTTGACAGGATTAATGAACAACTAAAACCTGCAGCAACAGATATGCTTCATGACAACACTATCAAAATTAAATACTGTAAATAGGAAACACTAGAGAATGGAACTCTAAGGTCAGCAGAGTATTACAATGCTCCCTAAACTTAAAAAAGAAATTGAACTGACAATTCAAACAAGAGTTCCCTTAATGATGAAGGGCAAGACAAAACACAATATGCAGCCCCTCATAGCACTTACCCCCTCCAGCAGGTTAGCAGGGGCACTGCATGCCCCCTTCAGCACACGCTGAAGGAACTCCTCCTGGTCAGGTATCCTGTCCTTGATACCTAAGCAAAGAGTGAAGAAGCAAGGCTGTGATTTTTCCTGACAGATAAAGATCATTCAGACACAAGACATTACCACACCCTTGCACTGTCTAACTCACGAGAATCTGCCACGCACCAGTAACAACTTATAACAAAGAAACAAAACACACAAAAAACAATTTAAAGGAAATGTCAAAGCAGCCGATTTTGGTGGGTGATGATTAAGATAACCACAAGCCTCTGTCATGGGATTTCAGGAAAACACAGCAGATAACCTCACCTTGTCCCCACAGCAACAGCACCTGCACACAACATCAACTCTGCCAGCTGCCTGCCCGGCTGACACAGGACAACAGCACCCTTTGATGAGAACCCCTGCTTCTGCACACAGAGCTGGTACCTTCAGGCACTTTGAGAATCTTCTTGTTCTGCTCACACCAGCCGATGGGGTGCAGGTCAGCCGTCAGGATGTCACACCAGAAGTCGGCCTTGCGGTCCTCGCCGTAGCCATCGTAGCGCAGCAGCAGCAGCTGCCCGCATGTTGTGATGATGGTGGCGACCCAGTAGGTGTTCTGGTCAGACTTGACAGCGACTTCCAGCTTCATACCAGGGGCAAAACCATTCTGCAAACTTGTATCCACCTGGAGAGGAAGATCATCACATCTGAGTGCCTCTCAGAAACTTTGCTGAATAACAGGGGGATCAATTTAGACAAGTTCATTAGCAGAAAACCTCAAGCCAAATGCTGTCCAGCCTCTTCAGAGAAACAGCTTTATCACATTATATATAGGACCCAAACTGGAATGCACACAGAATCATCATTAATGAAATCTTCTTTGCATTTCAGAGTATCTTTTCAACCTTAAATCAAAACCATGCCATTCATCTTTCTGCCCTGGACAATACCTCCCCATCACTGAAACGCTTTACCACTCACAGCTGGGCTGTCAACCTGAGCAAAACTAAAGGCCAAACTCAGCAGTGCAACTTTGACTTGTTGTGTTAAACTGTGTCATTCAAGGTCTTTGGACAAAAAGCCCATTTGAAGTAGGTACAAATGCCTGAGGTAACAGTATCTGTCTCTTCCGCCATTCTCATGGAAGAAGTCACAACCCTGCACAAACTACAGAAAAAGGATTTTTAATCTCTCTATGCAAGAACCTAAATAATTCTATACGTAGCACTGTTACATAAATTGCATGGAACATAATCAGTCTGTGGTCTTCAGTGAACTCCTGCTTTGACAATAATAAAGCACCAAACACTGGGAGTGCTCTGTGTCTGTGTGGGTGTGCTGTGTGCAGGTGAGCAATCTGACTGCACAGGACTCAGAGACTGAAATGGGAGATTTAAAAGAGAAGGCAAAACCTAAGTTTCTCATATCCCTAACTTCTCCAAGCTTAAACAATCCTGAAAAAGCAGATGGATCCTGTTCTGCTCTCACTATAGTATGTTCTGATCTATGCTTAATTCCAGGACCTCAGTCCTAATTAAAACTCTGACATGTCAATTCCCCATTCTCAGTGGACTGTAACTGGTGTTTTCTTTCTTTTTTACAAGGTCCCAAGTTCCATTTCATCTTTGAATCAACTACAAGAAAGGCTCTCAGTATGATGCAGATGGAGCAGATAGTTTCTGGGGTATTTATTCCCAGTTCTGTGCTGACAGTTCAGTAACTGCCATAGCTATTATAGTCTCATCAGCCAGCACATACTGGTTTGCTAAAAATAAAACTAAGAGAACTACACCAGAAAGAAAAGCATATGCCTCTGTTAACTGTTCCTATCCCTCAGGTTAATATCCTTCACTTAGAGAAATCTCTTCTTAAAAACATAATCAGGACCCAGTACCTGCAGGCATTTTCAAGTGGTATTATAGAGGGTGTCTCTTAAAAAAGACAGTTGTCTTGCTGAAGAGATATTCCTAAGAACTTCATGTTCTGATTCCTGAGAGAAAAGCCTCCAGCTCGACAGTTTAAAGAATTGGGAAATCTGTGCAGCTCCCTAGACCCAACCTTCCAGCAAAGTCTCACGGCAGGGAAAGCAGCTTTGAGCAAAACGGAGCGCAGCAGCAGCAGGAGCGCTCCCTGCAGCCAGGTGCCTTTCCTAAAGCTGTCCTGGCCAGCTCCTGGCAATCCCGCAGACGGAGACGCTGCCCGCGCCCTCTCCTGGCAGCACCGCCGGCTGGGGAAAGCACAGCCAACTCCTGGCTTCTCCTGGGTCACCCAGCCAGCAGGGCAGGCTGGGCATCCTCCAGAGGGTTTCCTCCGGAGCAGCGGGTCAGAGAGGGCAGCTGAGCTGGCCAGGAGCTGTGAGTGACTGCAGCCCACCCCCCGTTCCCATCAGGTGCTGTCCCCCAGTTTGTGCCATGGCACAAGCCAGACCCAGGGATGTGACTCAGCTCAGGAGGAGATAATGATAAGGAAGAGGCAAAAAGTATTAAGAGCATGCAAGAACACACAGCAAATAAAATGTGTTCAGATGATGCTAAACACCAACTTGTTTTTAAAGGTCGCACACATATACTAAGGAGCAGAAAGGAATTAAAAAAGAGCATTCAACACCTCTAGAGAAAGTGTATTTAGACTTGGAGAGGGATAACATTGGCATTCATTGCAACTCCAGGTTTTTGGCAAGTTCTTTTTCCTGCTACATTTTATGCAAAACAGTCACTTTAATCTTGATATTGTTTTATTTTTAAAATGCTAACAAACATTAGAACATACCTGATTTCAAAAGTAGCTCATATTTTCCAGTGTGTCTTATTCATATCAAGACAAAACTTTCAGAATTAATATAAGCATACAAATATAAAAAGTCACCTCTCCCATCAGGAAGTCTAGTTTTTTTGCTAACAGGGGCTGTTTAATCATGGATTACAATTTCTTAACCTGATAATTTATTTTCCTACAACATGAGTGAGGTATTTCTCACCCACAACTCATAATGGGAGGTCACAGTCTCACTACTTCAGTATTTAAAAAGAACCAAACACAAACCTTATGCTTCCATTAAAAATTTATGTATATTAATTTGTTATACATGTTCATCTGCTCTTGTGCCAATACTATTCTTCAGCTTAGATTTTTCCACTCTGTTTTTTAAAGAGTACAAAAGTAGTTCCCTGTTAGCTCTCCTGACAGTGGATTATAAAAATATGTAATTTTTAAAGTCAAGCAACTGGGGCCATGGAGTCCAGCTGGAGGAACCATGAACACCAGCAGAGCCCCATGAATGCCTGCACACTCTCTCACTGCATCCTGGAATCACACTAACCTATCCTTAGTGCTCTGTCACAAAGACAGGCTGTCACTCTCCACTGGGAGGCACTGAGGCTCTCTACTCTACCTTTTTCAACACTTTACCTTCTAATGCATAGCAGGAACCCCGGGCATGTGACCCTGCACTCCTGTTATTTCTGTAACTGCAAGACTGATATAAATACACTTCTCCCTCTGCTTGTCAATCCAGCGTCAGCAATAACTTCTCAAAATTTTATGCCAAGCTTAATACAGAGTGATCTCCGGATAAATTTTAAGGAACTCTGCTAGAAAATGCCCAGTAGTTCCATTCTGAACATGCAGACATCTATTTCCACACTCACTGATGACCCCAGGCAGAGGTCCTGGCCCCCCAAGCCCCTAGCAAGTCTCCCCAAGGGCAGCAGGACAGGGCTGGGAAAAGGGCTGGGCTTTGCCCACAGGTCCTCACTAAACCACTCTCCACCACCATGGCACCAAAACAGCACTGTGCTGCTCCTAGGTAGGGATCAATAACAATACAAATTTGAAGGTTTTTTAAACCTAATTGTATTTTTACCAACCACCAGACCTCTGACTTGACAACGCTGAGCTGGCACACGGGCAGTGAGTCTTTCAAAATGTGTCTCCGGCTAATTAGCAAAATGCAGCTACAATATTAATTCAGTTGGCCACTGCTGTAAAGCTGGCACCACAATTAGTTGTATTGTGTCCAAGCTATGATAGCAGGCTTCTTTAACAGAGATCCAGTGAGGTAAACCACACCAGAAGAGACAGACCATTCCTTGTGTTACTGCAAAACACCATTGCTGAGGTTCCATGCTGTGCCCTCAATGTGGGCTAAATGGACACCACCACTAAGTAAGCTGGCTCTTGCTACAGCCTCAGCTCACTCAGGAAAAATAAAGCAAGCACAGTCCCCTTCCCTTCAGAAATGAGAAACCTGAATTTTTACTTTGAACAAAAAGCTTACAATTACATCACAGTGTACTAAGAGCCTCTGTGAAGTCTGTATTTTCTGTGCACTTTACTACTAACACAACTGCTGTACTTGAACAGATTATTTAATATTCTGCATTTCCCCAGGTTACCCTTGGACTGAAAATGCTTTGTGATCTTTCACAAGCAGACCTCAGTCTGTTTTCCTGCTGATTTAAGTTTCCAAACTGAAAGCCATGGTATTGGACCCAAAAGCCTGAGCACCACAGGGTATCTCTCAAGCAATGTGTCACACATAGCCACCAGTCTGGCAGTCTGGAAGGTGTTTTAAGTACTGGAAGAGAACCAACAGATTTGGACACCAGCTCTGTACAGCTCACTTTTGCTGAGGACCCTGTACAAGAAAGCAGATTTCTCACTCAGATCTCCCCAATGGGATGCTGCTCTCCAGGATTTTACCAACAAACATTTAAGATGTCTAAGGGCAAAAGCAAGAGCTTATCAAGACTTCATCCTATCTGTTAAGCCTGTGATCAACAATTATCCTAATCAGTTTTCTAACTACTACAGTCAGGTGTTTGGCAGAGCTGTTATTTTCTCCTTGCCTCCTTGACATATGCCATTAAAGCCTTCTTTGAGAGCACATGTGAATGCTGCTGTTCAAGAACTATTCTGACACCAGCTTTCTAAAGCAACTCCTCCATAGCAGTTGTCCAGCCACAATCACCAAAAGAGTGAGACTGGATATTTTGAGCTTCTCGAGAAAAATCAAGCTTATCTTCTAGTTCAGAAAAAAGCTTAACTCCTTAGCTTTTAGCACTTGTGGGTGGGGTTACTCTGTGCTATGTACAGAGAGGAAGAGAAGAAACAATAATAAAAAAGTTAAATTCTGCATTTCTCTATAAAAAGCATGATTCTAGTTAGTCTTCCAAATTTGAGAGCAGCAACTCATTCAAAGAAACCCTAAACATTCAGTGTATCAAAAAAAACAACATAGGAGATGGTAAGCAAACACACACTCCTGTACTCACATGTTTAAAAGATCCATGGGGGGCTGCAGTTGCTCCTGTGTCTTCTAGATACTCATCCCAATTGAATTCCATTTCTTCCACACTGGAACCAGCATCTGGAAGAGAAGCCAAACACTTCTAATTCAGCAACCTGCTGGCTTAAGCTTCAGGCTACTACAAAGCACAGCAAAAGCCACTTCAATTCCAAATGCCTGAGTACACAAGTGTGCAACGAACACATTTCAAGAAATAGACAAGACTGTTGACCTTTCTTCGCATGTGAACAGCACTTTTAAGTTGGACTTGGTCTGGAAAAACAGTGAAATCCTGAGGATTTTGGTTTAGCACAGATTTGCTTACAATTTCTGAGTGCAGAACATAGGCAGAAGAGCTCTGTTATTTGTATCAACAAATATGAGAGACTCCGAAGTCTTGGCACCCTGGACCATTGCTGTATTAAATTAAAAACCATCCAGGAAAGAGCAATGCCACTAGTAAGAGATTTGAAAAGAAAGTCTAAAAAGACCTTTGAAATATGACTGTGCTTTTTTTAAGGTTAGATAGTATGTATTTAGCTGTTCTAAAACACCCAAAGCAAAGAGAGGGATTCAGGGTAAATCAAGACTACTCAATTCAGTCACTTTAAAAGCCCAGATCATAAGGTGTAACAAGTTCTTTAGAACAAGAAGATCTCATTTTGGGATGCATTTAAAGCAAAAATGTGCTAAACCCACTCAAATCACAGTTCAAAACTCACTCTGTTAGGGAAGCAAGCACCTGTAACAAGCCACACTACAAATTAATCAAATTTTTGAATATTATTATCAAGCCTGTCACCCAGCCCTAGTCTCCCCTTCAGTTCTTGCTTGGCCCACTTCCTTGCTCCTTTCCTATTCCCATTTTCTCCACCATGTACCCACCTTGCTGAGAAGACACCAAACCAGCACAGGCTGGATTTCAGGTCCCCTATTTAGTTCAGCAGGCAGCCACATGACCTTTTTCCTTCAGGCACACTGTGGGATGACCAGAAAGGGTCCCACCTCATGTAAGCAGCATTTTAACCTCAACACATGAGGTTCAGGTTCAGCAGCAAAATGGGGTGGCAGTGAAAGGACTCAAGACCAGAGCTTTCATTTTCATTTTGAGGCTTGATTCCACCATCTAAACCATTGTTATCTTTATGAATGAACAAGGGAGTTTTTCACCTCTCAGCACCAGGAAACCCGAGACCTTGTTTAGATTTGGAAACAGAGAAATCTCTATGTATCACACACCCAAGGAGAGCTCAGCAAAGGTTACAGGACACCAGCATTTCCTACACCTGTGCCTTTGCTAGGACAGGCAGTAACTGATCTTTCTAGGAGCAGTCACTCGAGTAAGAAAGATTACACAAAAAAAAAAAAAAAAGAGAATGAAGAACTACCACATGCCCTTGTCAGACCCCTGGACATGCTGACAAGCTGCTAAGTAAGCTCCAGGACAGTTCCCAGTCCTCAAACAGAATGGAGCAAATATTTTTCCAAAAGTCTGAGATACATTAAATAGACTAAAAAACCTACAAGTCTTGAGTTTAGTATGTTCATTTTATCTTCAGACTGATGGTTAAGCTCATCTTTGACTTTTCGTTGTAACTCTAGGAATTATCACTTCCCAAAATTTAAAAATGTATATTCAGTTAGCTGTTGTTTGCTGATGACATTATCTATTTTAGAAGAGGCTCTTATCTCTCCAGAACCCAACTTTATCTGGTTTTAACCAACCACAGCTGGTTATTTTGGCCTTTCATAAGTCTCAGAGCTCAAAAGATTCAGAGCTTGAATATCACCATCACTTTTAAAGGGATAATTTTTAACTTACTGAAGAAATTACCTGAGGAAATAAATAAGGAGCTTTATTTAAAATTTTTGAGGGAATAAAAGGTTAAGACACAGAACATAGCTGTTTGCAAATTAGGGCAGAGCTGATCAAAGTTTTGGCTGCAAGCCTTTCTGAGAAAAATATAATTTCACTGCAATATGTTGTTAAAACAAATTAAGATTGCTCAACTCACTCAAACAGAATTTTATTTTTATATGACCATAAAAACGTTTAAGTTCACAGCTCCAGAATTAAAGTAGGAACAAACATCAGCTTGGTCACAACATCTATGGTCAGCCAGAACCAGGAGTGAATTCTGTCTAATTTCCCTCCTGCCCAGAGAAAACCATCTCACCACTTCCCAACAAAATCAGGCTGCAGCAACAACCCCACTCCCCTCCAGCCCCCAAAAGCAAGTCCTGCATTGTGTAACATGTTCCAGTTGGAAGGGAAGCAAAGCAAGGGGCTGCTCCGTGCTTTCCAGGCACTCTGAAAGCCTCCGGGAAGAGCGCAGGGAGCTGAGGCTCTGCTCTCCGCAGCCCGGCAGCACCAAGTCCTCAATCCCCGTTATCATCAGATAACTGCCGGAGGGGCAGTTAAGCTCCTTAAATGAGGCACAGGTCACTTCACACACTGAAAGGGTCAATTAGTAACTTATGTTGCCACTTAATTGCTACAAGGAGCTCCCAGGAAAGCCGGTTTGCCTGCTGCTCCAGCGACCCCGTGCCTTTAAAAACTCCGGCTAAAACCATTCCCAACTGGATCAGTCACCGCAGCTCCTTTGTCATTCTGCTCATCCACGGTCTCTGCAGCGGATCTGTTCAATATCCAAGAGCTCTTTCCTTGCAGCTCTGTGCTGCGGTGAGAAGAGCTCAGACTGCTCGGTACTGCACCCAAAGCTCACCAGCACAGCCAACAGCTCACTTGAAACTCGTTTTTCACAGGCAAAACAAATAAAACCCCCCAACAACAAGAAGAACAAAAATTACAAATCCCTGTCCAACACATTGCAAATTTAATACTCTTCCCGCTTTATTTTAGGGAGTTTCCTTCAGTCAGAGGGATTTAAAAAAAACTTTTTCAAAAAGCATCCACAGCTTTTTCTGTTCATTCATTCATTCACAGAAGTCAAACTCAGCTTGTGTTTACACTTCACCAAGGTTTTACAATTAAGATGAGGTGATCAGCCTCTCACTTCAACCACTGAGCACAGAGCTGGGAAATCTTATTCCCTTTTGGAGGCTGACACAGCTGAGGGCTGTGCTTAGCTATAGTTTGAACCAACCTCTCTGCTGCTTCTCACAAACCTGCCACAGCATTCCTGGTTGTTCAGCACAGTTCCTACTGGAGCAATGTGGAACAGGAAAAGCTCACTGAATAAAGCTTTAAGCAAAAATGCTGTATGTGGATTCACAGTGAGAGCAGTAAATTAGCTTTTTAATTGTGGCATGTGATAGGACTACATAAACCATGAAAAACCTCTGAAACAAGTCTCTCTTTTTCAACATCCGAATGCAGAAACACTCCAAGAGTGCAGCAAAGGATCATCTCCCTGGTAAGGTTTTCAGAGTCAGAATCCAATCTCTTTCCTGGTTTTATTGGCAGGACAGTGGCAGCAGAGTAGGCCCTGCTTAAATCAAGCCTTTGAACTATTCTGGTGGCATTTTTTGCAAGACTCTATTGCACAGCTCCATCCTCACAGGTTAGCAGATCCCTGGAGACAGAGGAGCAGTTCAATGAAGCCACATTCCTGAGGGGCTGTAGGTCTGCATTAAACACTCTGATCAGTCTGAGTTCAGACTACTCAATAAAACCTCAGACATTTACAGCAGAGATTCTTGCTACTGTGAGGAAACTTGCAAATCAGTGTGACAGATGACAACAAGCAAAACCATATTTAATGCATTTGATTCTAAAGCACAATTTATTCATCTAATGCTGCATGGGTGTACATATTTATGCTCTCTCTTTCTCCCCATATCCTTAATTGCTGCAAGTCCTAAATGAATTCAGCTTTCAACTACATGGAGACATAGCTCTCTGTATTAGACAGGATGACTGAGCAGCACATTAGCTCAGAGGCAAAGCACAGGTTTGGCAAAGGAAGGGGAAGAAACCTGATACAATTCCCTTCCCTCTGGCCTTGCCATGCAACCAGTTTGTGTCAGTAGAACTTTCAAACCAAGCTAACATTTTCTTAAATAAAATCTGAGAAGTGTCCTACAGAAGTTCTGTAGAAAATGCTCATCCACTTTGGAGATGAGAAAATGCTCTGTAAGAATATTAGCAGTTTCCTTGCAGGTGTATCACTTCCCATTTGTCACTATTTCTACTGGCATTATTGGGAACATTCACTCTTCCTCAATTTTATCACAAATTACATTCTGCTGCTCTCTGATACATACAAGTAGAGAAGGAACGTGGAATTATACCATTTGGACTTGAGAATGTAGTGAAATATTAAGGAAGTTAGGCCTTAAAAATATCTGAAATGGAAACAGTCTACACTAGGCTGTGCTGATCTTTAGATTTGAGCTAAATTCCCACTGCAAATAACTTTCATGCATCTTTAATGTGATTTAGTTGAAGACTGTCACATTGGGCATTTAAGTACATCACAATTGAAGGTCTTGCAGACTTCAGTAAGGCTAACCCAAAGGTTTCTCACCCTGAAATGTAGATATAGTTCAATCTGATTTTAATAACAGTTAATCTTTTTCATCTACACCAGCTGCGAAGCCATGAATAAATAAAGACAGGTTGGAATTTCAAGAGTTGAAAAAGACTGTGACAAGAATGAAAGTTGTCTTTTCCCCTTGTAGTGCAGGAGAGTATCACAACCAAAAACCCTAACCACTGTCTGGGTACTTGGAGGCAGAGAGCTTGGATTAAAAACCAAAAACAAAGAAAAATAGGGGGGAATCTCCAAAAACTGCTGCAAATCATTAAGTGGAAAAAAAAGACACTAGTCAAAGAATACAAAGGGAATGTTCCAGCAGTGGTTTAGACTGGTGTAACTCAAAAGCACTTCAGAAAACAATATTAGAGGGCACAACAAAACCAATGTGCTTATGCTTACACAGGCAGCATTTGCTGGAAACCATCTCTGAATGCAAGTAAAGCTCTCATCTGTTATTGTTTGCTTTTCACAGCCTCCTGTACTCAAACCTGGCACAAAAGGATGCTCAGGGAAATAGCTGCTGAGTAATTTCAAGCCAGTATCAAACCTTTCTTTAGCTATTCAAAAGCACATAGTGAGAGAGGGCTCTGTGACCTGGTACTCTCTGAGGAAGATGGAAAAATGTCAATAAAGGGTTTAGGACTGAGGGATGTGCTATCACAGCTGTGGACACACCACTGCTGACCATGTAAACAACTCCTTGCCGCTCCTCTCCCTTCCTTACACTCCGTGATAGAAGTCAAGAGTTCCCAATAGCCAAGGAAAAAGTATTTGCATGTGCCAGGAGACATTCTAAAATCCACGTTCTTTACGCCTGTTCTTGATTATTTGACTACCATGACAGACCCACAGCCAGAATCTAACCCACCCTCATGGCAACTGGAGTTTCTCCCTGTGTACAGCACCAGGCACATGCACTATGGGACATTCACTGTGCCTGTATTTTTTAGAATAGTTTTTTTTAGAATAGTTGGCCAGAGAGCTGGGCTGGACTGTTACCTGCATCATACTGCTGTTCTCCATTCATCTCCACAGGAGCTCAGTGGTTGTTGCGAGCAGCCAGAAGCAGGGGAATCCAAGGCTGTCACTGTTTGGTGGTCATGAGTTGCCTCCTGCCTTCGACAGCAGCCAGGACATTCAAGAAGGGATCCTGGAAAACACCTGAAAGGAAAAACTGGTAAGAAAATCTTTGTGGGATCTTTAGCTACTTTTAAGATAGAATCCTAGAATGGTTTGGGTTGGATGAGAACTCAGAGACACCTTCCACTATCCCAGGTTGTTCCAAGCCCCATCCAGCCTGGCCTTGAACATTGCCAGGGATGAAGCATCCACAGCTTCTCTGGGCAACCTGTGCCAGTGCCTCACCACCCTCACAGGGAAACATTTCTCCCTAATATCCAATTTTCAAATCTATTCCTACGAGCAATTAAATTATTATTTAATTACAAAGGGCAGAAACTGAGCCAGGACAGGTCTAAAGTGAATCCACCAGTTCCCTGGCAGTGAACCATGAGTTTTCTTTCCTTACAAAATTCTCCACAAAAGCAAAGTTGTATAGTAAATAAAAGTCTAAGTAACGTTTCTTTACTAATAACGCACTTTGACTGACATATTTTTATAAATCAATGAGAGGTCACAAAACCAAGTTTATTGACTTAAGAATTCTTGCAGGAAAAAGATAATTTCAAATACCCTTTGCATTCCTGTTGAGCATCTGTGAAGCACCTTTTTTTTTGTTTTAAGTGAGATACCTGAAATAATGTAGAGGACTAAAAATCAGTTTCCAAAAAACATAGGCTGTGCTTCTCAGATAAACACATTTTGAATAACAATAGTTTATAAAAACGAAGTCCTATACATTTGAAAAGTCTCTGATTTTGAGTTTTGTACAGCTAGAGTGTCTATGCAGACTACCTGCTAATCCTTAGAGGTACACAACACTGGTAGCTGCATTCACACACAAATAAATCAACACACTTGAATAGAATAAAACATCCAGCAGCAGTGCTCAGTCATGTAGGAAGTTCAAGTACAATCAAAACTACAGCCAACTTAAAAAATCTTAATTACCTGTGAAAATAAAAATTTTTTGAGAGTAGGAAGAGTTATCATTAAGAGCTCCTACTGAATGGCAGCTTAATGCCACAAAAATCTACTGCATAGAAGATACTAATGACTTTTATTCATTATAGCTTCACAGGAATGTGTCTGGAATGGAACCCAGCTGCCAATTTCTGCTCAATGCTTCTAACCTGCTCCACTCCAGCTCAGAAAGTCTGTGCTCAGCATGGAACTACAAGGTCACACGTTAACTCCCAATTCAGCTCTGCCTCTGTGAGAAAATTACTGAGAAATTAGGCACAGGTTCCACTCTCCCTTGGTTCCTCACACACTTTCTTCCAGACTATCCTCTCCCAAAACCTTCTCCCTCCACACACTGAGCTTCCATCTATTCTATCTTTTATACAGAAATGCTGGAAGATGGTGTCACTGGCAGTGCTCAGCACGCAGGGAAGAACTAACTGACAAAACACTCTTTAATCATTAATCAAAATACGCCTTGGTAATGGCCTATCCCAAGTCTATCAGCTGTCACAGTGCTAAGCCAAATCAAAAGCAACACTGTGAAAACTGCCGAGCAAAGCATGCATTCCAACAAATCTGGGGATATGCCACTGGTTTAGAATAGTGTAGGCCTGGCAAAGTATCCTCAGAGTTAATTGCAATTAAGCTATTTTCAGTTTATGAGATACAGCTCTGAATTAGGTTCTGTAACTAAACGACGTGACGTAACTAAACTCCGCACTTTTTCTGCAACATAAGAATATTTAGGACATTAACCTTCCCACCAAAAAAACCCAAAACAAACCCACAAGACAAAACACCAAACACCAAAGAGGTTGTTGATTTAGAAGATGCCAAACACTGGCAGCTCCTGTTGAAGTTGATTGATATTCTGCCCAAGTCAAGTTGGGTAGTTATTCAGGATTTCATAAGCAGTTCTGGTGTTTTATGTACACAAAATTGAGAATACTTGTAATTAGCACCCACCACGGCTGCTGCTTACAGTCTGGCACCCCAAAGATTATCTTTTGATAAATCTCGAGGGAAGTGGAGCACAAGTGCTGCTGGAACAGAGCTGATTTGGAAATACTTTGGACTCTTCAGTCTCACTTCTGCATTTCAAATCTCCTTTCAGCACATGAAATATTCAGATGTTAGCAACTGGAGGCAGCATTAAAAACAGTTACAGTTCATTAAAGCCAGATGGCTCACTTGAATATGAAAAGAAATCAAACATAAGTTGGATGTTGAATTAAAGTAAATCAGCTGGTGTCTGGGGCTTAATATTATTTTAAAACAAAGGCACATGAGACAATGGGGACAGGAGACACCCCTGAGGACTGGGGATGGAGCTACAGCAAGGATCAGGCTTCAGCTAATTCCTTCACGCCAAGGCATCGAGTAAAATCTATTTCAAGCCCCTGTGTCCACTGCAGAGCTGCACTCTGCACAGGCAGGCAGGAAACCTGTTGCAGGTCTGCCAGAGCAGGGCAGGGATCCTTCAGCACCTGAAAACTACAGCTCTGCTCCCGAAAATCTACTGCTAATGCAGCAAGGCAGGTGAAAATCCCTTCCTTTTGTTATTCTTGGAGGTGGGAGGAGAGGAGCTGAATGTCCTCCTTGTCCCTATGTCCATTCACACATCTACCTGTGCTCTTTCACTTCGAGAAATACTAATTATGCATTCCTTAGGAGACGAGATGACACGTGCACTTCTTCTAAAGATTTTTTGTAACAATTTTTTATCGTAGGATGCACAGTGGGCCCAATCCTGATGCTGCACTGGATGGGGCTCCAAACCACAAGGCACAGACCTTCCCAATCCTTCTTCCTGATGCTGCCTTGCACAACTGCAGCCACAACCTACAGCTCATTTGCCTCTGCTTCCATTATTGCTGCAGAAATCAGTAATTTCCACAGCCTACAAAAACAGCTCCAAACTTTTTTTTAACCTCTTTCCTAATGTAACACCACTACAGTTAATCATGAATATAGGTCTCAGCTGGCCATTTTGCCACGAGAAGATGAGATAGTGGCTCCAGGGGAAAAGGGGAGCATGTTGGAATCAAGATTTGTATGCAACTGCATACTTGCAGACCACAAGCCTTATCAATGGATGAGCAGATCTAAGGTAGAGAAGCAGTTGCATGGGTCCTTTGCCCTAGGAGATAAGCCAGGCTGAAAACATCAGCCCTTAGGAAAACACATTTGCACCCTCCCAGAGCACAGAGACTCCACCCAGCCTGAGACTCTGCTGACTTGTCACTGATAGAACAAAGTCAAAAAGGACCTCTTAGGATGACAACTTAAGTTGAAGTGTTTTATTTAAAAAAAAACCAAAAAACTATAGCGCAAAAAGAACCCAATGCAATAAACTGTTCAGGTAGGAGCCAACTTAATTTTAGGTTCAGCATACAACGTGTAATACTTGATTTATAAGCATTTTTGTGAAATCCATTCCAGGTATACCGGCAAGTTTTATATCACTCTTAATGTTTTCAGCACAAAACAAGATACGTCGTGCAAATTTCTCAACCAGAACCAAAATCAACAGTGCTGGAGAAAATTAACTTTTAAACTATTCAGCGTGAGTTTCATTCACTCTTCTGTAGCAAGGCACTCACAGTACAGAAACCCCCAAACTGCCTCACTAGGGTGAGTGCATTTCCTTAACACAGCCCCATCCTTTTGGGAGAAAATGTCAGAGACTGTGGCTAAACACTGCTGCCAGCTCGGTGGAAGGATACAGCTGATTACCTGCCATAGCACATCAGCAACCACCTCCATCAGGCACAACGGCAGATTTTTGCCTCCTCTGAACAAAAATCTCACTCTTGAAATCAGGATGGGGAGAGGTAAAAGTGAACTAATATTCAGCAGAGCATCTGGTGCAAGAAATCGTTAATACCTGTGATGGAACTGTTTAAGATTCACAAATCAGCAAGTGTCTGCATGATCACTGCTGCTGCACTTGGATGAGCAACTCCCCAAAGCCCACAGAGCTGCAGGTGTGTGAAACACCAGCACAGGGCTGTGTAAAGCCAGCACGGCTTTGCCCATCTCCTCTCCCCCACCTGAGGGTTTCTGAGCTCCAGTGACACCGTGCAGGAGCAGGGTGAGCACTAACCCAGCCTCTGTCTCATCTGCCACGGGGAATACAACTCATGTTTTGAGATTGAACAACCACGTCAATGCTTCTGTCAGACAGGACATTAAAACTATTTTCTTGGGAAGCAAAGTATTGCTGTACACACTTAAATCTATGCCCTTCCCTCTTGCTCTGTCCCCCTGCCATTCTCCCTGCTGGAACCCTTGGCAGAGGTCCCACTTCGCCAAGAAAGGGTCTCCAGAGTCCCACATTTCATGCAAGCTCCTAGTTCTTGAAGGCTTCTAGAGTCAAAGGGTTTAAGACCTTCCTTACAATTTTGTCTTCTCTTATTTAGTCCCTACCAGCTGGAAGCCTGGGTAACACTTTAGCTATTTTGTAACTTCAAGCTGTATAAGAAAAGTAAGTATTTCATAAGCCTTCCTAGTACCTGACCTTCCACAAACAAAAGACAAAGTGGAAGACTTCTCAGAGTCTCCAATTTATGCTGAAATTCCAATTTTTCAAGCCATTTTAATTGCTGTTCTGTGACAAGAAAAAAAATCAGTTTCAATTGCTTACCTGCAGGAAAGAAAACTACCTGTCACAGAAGCTGTGGCTCAGCATTGTTAGCACACTCCAAATCTTTTCAAGGCCTGCAAGGCCCAGAAAGCAGACAACAGATAAGCAACATAAAGTTTGATGTCTCTATAACAAAGTAATAAAAATACTACCAATTTCATTAGTCACAGCTGCCGAAGGAATTATCCCATCCAATGTGGAGAACAGAAACCTTTGGGTGACTTGCAGTTCTTTGAAGCATTATTTTTACACACACATATGAAACAGCTGGTCTGTAAAAGGCAGCTTATTTGCCTACTTCTGTAAGGATTTATCAAAGACAAACAAATAACTGAATAACCTTCTATGCAGGTAGGAGCACCAACATTTTCTTTAGGTTGTCTTGATTGCATACTGGGTGCTCCAAAACAAAAGCAAAACCTTCCTGTATTAAAAAAAAACCCCAAATAACAGAGGCAGCTATGTTTACACATTTCTGCAGTTAATAGTCCAACTGTAACAAGGAGTTCACCACCTTCCCTTCTTGCCCCTCTAACCTGTCTTACAGTCAAATGGTCCCATTTTGTGCTTTTGTAAGAGGCCCCAGGAGCTCTGTCCCAGTGATCAATCCTTCTCCAGCACCACTGGCTATGCCTTACATCCTGTCCAAGGGCCACAGCATCAACCACCAACCAACCCTCCTCCAAAAGAAATGTTTATTTCAACAAAAGCAGTCAAAATTTCTGAAGTTTCAACCTCTCTCATCTCTCTGCCAAGTCTCTTAACTTATCTGAGCTTTTTCCTTGCAAGGGCAGACATTGTGTTGGTGTTTAACACTCAACCCCTGCTCCTTGCAAAGTGCTCCTGAAGACAACAGGGCACAGGATTCCTGCAATCCCTTTCATCTCTTTGCCTGCCAAGAATGTGCTTCAGTTTTCTTATCTGAGTGGCCTCTGAGAGCCAAACCCATCGAACATGAAAATTATATATGTATATAAATGCAAATAGGAACTCCTATCACCAGAGTTAGATGGATTCACTATTAAAACTTATTATAATTTCTCTCACACCTGCACTGAGATCTCTGCTCATAGACCAGTAGTCCTAACAGCTCCACCCTTCCAACTCCCTGCTGCTCCCACTGAACCTGTTTTAGCAGGTTCATCCCTTCCATTGCAACAGCAATGCTGAGACTCCTCAAAGAGAAGTGCATTTAAAGAACAGATCTTTTATTAGAGCTATTGTACATCACAGAAAAAACAACAAACAATAACCTATTCAGCAAAATTCTGCCGATAGCATATGTGATGTTTATCTTTTCCATGTAGGTTAGGTCAAATTATGTCTGTTCTCCAATCCCAACCCCTGTCTGAAGTCCAGTGGCTTCCAGGATTTGACTCAGAGCCTGGATCTGCCTGACCATCCAGGTAACACATCTAGAACTGGGAAGCCTGTTAATGAATCTTGAAACACTCAGGTCCAGCTCAACAAATTACACGATCTGACTTTACAACCCATGCTGTGCTACCCAGATACTAAAGCAATTTCCATGGGACTGCATGTTATGTCCAGGTGAGAATGTAAAAGTCACAGCTCTATTTCCAGCTAATTTAAATGCCAACGGACAGACACAGCATTCACTTGACAGGGGAATAACACACAATAGGGTGTCCCAAAAAGTTCCTTTGTGTTTATAAGCAGTTGCAAATAGGAGCTGTTAAATATTGATTAGTTTGCCTCTAACGTTTAAGATAGTGGGGAGTTCTGTCAAGTCCTTAAGGTCTGGTTTTCTTTTTTAAATGCAAAATCTCCAGCATTATTCTGCTCTCTTCATCTACTTTCATGGCATGCAGACTACAAGCACATTGGGGGTTATGGGCCAAATAAAGAAACCAGACAGAACAGACTGCTCTGTTTTCATTGTTGATTTTTTAAATTCATATCCTATTGCACGCATACAACTGCCTGAAGTTACAGGTTGGAAAAGAAGATGAAGGAAAAATGTGCAGTTCCTGCTGCTCCCAAGTCCCAGACAACAGCCTGGCAGCTTCTTATCCTCTGTACAAAGACAAGCAGCATGAACAAGCAAATATTCTACCAGTAAAAGGTAGCATGATTCATGGTGAGATAAAATAGCACACTCAGATGGAAAGAAACTGACTTCTACCTCTGGATCTGAATACCCAATGCATAAAATTCTGGAATACCAGGACACAACGATGTGAAAAGGGATGCTGCCCATGAGGAAGTGATAGGCAGGAGTAAAGGAAGGGACCCTTTACACTCCATTTGAGGAGCCTTTCAGTGAAATGTTCCCCACCACACACAGCACTACCCAACAGCTGCTTTCTCAGCTTCCCCAGAGTAACTACATGACAGAAATAGGTACAGGATCATGGGTTAGACTTTTAGTGAATAGCTTAACTTTTTCCTCAGTCATCACCAGTCCCGCTCTTCTGGCTTGAAATAAAAATGCCCAGAACTCACTCAGATGCTGATCAGGAGCCAACTCTGAGCCAAGGCCAAGATTTGAGACCTGCAGCACAGAGCCCTAGAGTGAGCAGCATGTGGGGAGCTATGAGTGGCAAGGCACCTGCATTAGCTCTTCACAACCATGAGCTCCAAAATAAAAGAAAATCACACCCTTTCCATGGTGTTAAGGAAGAGCACCAGCATTGCTACATGGGAGAAAACAAAGAACCAATGGATGAACATAACTGAGGACACAATACTCAGCCATCCACTGTGTGAATGGAAAGTGTTTTAAATCAAGAAAGTATATTCATTGCACATACATTTGAGGCAATTAACAAAGATACAAATCAATCTGTAAGTGCCCAAAACATGAGGATTACTGGAAAAACCTGAGAATACCAGATTTGGAAACTAATTTCAATCTATGAAGGATGTCAGTCCTACAGACAGCATATGAAGGTCAATGCAGCCTTACAAAGTTACAATACAGAGTTCCCTAATATTGCCATGAGGCTCGATTTATTCAAACATGTCCTTGCTGCCGACTCATAGTCTGTGCATATGTTATAGGAAAGTCTTGGAATAAAATCTGAGCAGGACACTCAACTCAGCACTCAAGTCACATAAAGGGAAAAAACTTATCTTCCAAATCCTTCCCTGAAATTGAACTCCTATTCCAGAGAACCAAATGTCACCAGTGCAGACAACACAACAATTAAAGGAGTGGACTGGAGGGGGAATGAAGGTATCTTGCAAATAAGACATTTAAAAAAAAATCCATAATATAAAACACTTTTCTGTGTAAAATCACACTCCTAGTTGTTTCCTTCACCATGTCACTGAAATGGTACATAATACAGAAAAAAAGTAATACAGTACACCCATTTCTCACCCACAAGCAACACACAGAAAGGGCAACTGTCCCTTGAATGCCATCACAACCACAGGACAACTCAGATCCCGTCAGCCAGTGAGGGCTCACACCACTTCCAGACATTTAAGAACCACAAAAAAGCCTAACTTAACACCAAGAACATTTGTTCCCACCAAGGGCACTCTCTACTCCACCAAAAAGAAGTCTAAAGGTTAGGAGCTAAACCTATTTATCAACACATTAATCTCTAGTTCTAGATCCCATTTTCCTAGAGCAAGCAAGAACTCTAACACATCTCCAGTTCAATTGAAGTTGAGTTCAATTCCAGTTGAAAAAAGGCTCAACTCTTTGGTGTACATCAGTTGTGAAATCATAACCAAATCTCCTAATTTGGGTTTAAAAATTGATGCAGTGGTTGAACTTTAGGTTCCTATTTTAAAAACACTGGCACTGATACTAGGGGAAAACAAAGGGAGTGGCATTTCATTTATATTTCTTTGCATACATGGATCATCAAGCTTTCTTCCCTGAACAAATAATCCGTTAGTTAAATAGTCACTGGCAGGCTAGAGTGAAAATTAAGATGGAAAATAATTTATTTCAAAGTTTGCAGTTATGGTATAATACAATCTCAATCTAAGTAATTTAATCTTAAATAATTCTAATTTTAAAAAAACCTTAATCACAAGATCTTTGTTTTTATGCCCACTAATGATATTTGAACATAAGGTCTGCTTAGACAGATGCAACCACAAATCCAACTGTCCAACAGACAGAAAACCTTCTTTAGCAAGCAGTGGAACTAAAAAAAAAACCCTGCATGATTGCAAATAAATGCTGCAGAAGCAAGTAGGACACAACTTCAGCAAAAGCAGTCATCACAACAAATCAAGTTGGATCAAAACAGACTCAGAACTCACAATCTTCCGAATGAAGAAATTAACTTATTCCTGCGTGGCCAGCACAGGTCACAGAACAGGCAAACAGGGAAAGCCTGGGACACTAGAAGTTGTCATTGTAAAGTGACACTGAGTCCATCTGCCCAAACAAGGACTCTGTGCTACCTACTAGCAAAGACGTAAGCCTCAAGCTAGTAAACAAAAATTCAAGTGCTGAAGGTAATAAACTTGGAAAGGACTTACAGGAAAGAGGACTCTGGAAAGGTGACAACCACACCCAACCCACACAGCTCATACTCCACAAAGCCACTTCTTCATCAAGGCCATCAGTGCTCAGGCCTTGCTTTCAGAAACGCTGATAAGCAGTTCTTCATTTCAGATGAAACCTGAATAAATGAGTGGAGTGGAAGAGTGAGAACTCTGGGCCTGCCATGACATTTTCTTCACAAACCCACATTTCAGCGTCCAGCATTGCTTCAGGGCTTGTGTGCCTCAGGTTTTTATTTTCATAGCTTAATCTCGCTGTTTCATTACCGTGCAAGGCAAGTGTGATTAGCAGAGCAGCCCTGGAACTCTCCCAAATAGCTCTGCAGGCAGCAGGTGCCAGCACCAGCACAGCATCTGCAGAGACACAGAGCCCAGCCCTGCCAGCCTGGGGACAAGGAGCAGTGAGGACATCCCTTCCTCCTCCTCCTCGCAGCTCCTGCAACCTGTGACTGACCCACTCTTCCCAAAGCCCTCCACCAGCGCTGCACAAAAACACCAGCAGCACAGAAAAGTAAACAGCAGCAGGTTTCACTTATTCTGTAAGGATATGTTCTCCTCCTCCCTAGGAGACCAGCTCAATTCAATGCATGCTACACATATCCCATGCAAAAGCTAGTCCTTGCCAGGACTACAGTGATTTCCTACTCATAGGCACTCCCTGGGTTAATAATGAAAACATGACTGTCAATTATCACCTTAAAACTGAGGGGAAGCCAAAACAAAATCACGATTCTACCATGCATGGGTACCAATGGGGAATGTATCTCGAAGCCTGTGTCCCTTTGCTCAAGTCTCCAAATGTGAATACAAGAACTTCTAATTCCACTTTTATTAAATAAAATCACTTCTCATCTCAACAACTGAGTAAAAATTATCACCTCCAGTCAGAAATCCTAGATGAGGCAAAATTCAACTTCCTACAATGCATATTTAAAGATCCCTTAACAAAGTAAGTGCTGAGGGCAGGTTATCCTACATCCTAACTTCCACCAGCTGCTCAAAAAAAAGCCCTCAGCAGTCTGGGTTTGACAATCAGATCTTTACTTTGATCCCCAACCTGTTTCATAGGTCTCCTGTGCACTCTTGAACACCTACTGTGCTGTTACCATGAGATGCATTCTGACCTGAGCTGCTCAGCATCTTCCCAAGATAGTGTCCCTGATGAGCAAGTCTCCAGTATAATCACCTTGAACTAATCTAATCTAAGTTACTTTAGAACTGAATTGTCAAGACTCACCAGCCCGATGTAGGATCTATCACTCCCATGTGAGACATGCTAAAACTGCAGAGGAGGTTACGTGATTTCCCTGCAGGTGCAGGAAAACCCATGGCACAAGCAGGATCAGGAGCAGCTCAGCAGCCCAAGGTGTGCCTGTGTGAGCTGCTCAAATGGAGTGTCTGTCAGACACTGCTGGGGCTTGACAGACCAACAGTAAAAATAAGTGTATTTTCCCTGATGGTGACAAATATGAGTTTACTGACACTGCTCAAACGCTAAAAGCAAAGCCAGTGATACTGAATAACTAGACAGAAATATTTGAATTATTTAGTAGACAGTGCAGAAGCACCAAACAAGCCAAAGCATGATCTGACCAAGAAAAGAACAAGGAAAAAAAAAAAAGCCCAACAGCTATTAGTTTCCTGCTGGAGAGAAGAAACAGCTGACTGTAGGATTAAGACAGCAGCCATGGCAGAGAAGAGGGCGAGACTGCATGGCCAGGGATGGTGACAAGCAGCACTGCTGCTTTTTGATTGCCAATTACTACACTGACTGAGCTGCAACATGAGATAACATCACCGACTTTTTTTTTTTTCTCTTGGACAATATTTCTGAAACACTATCCGAAATCCTGAAGTATTCCTTGGCTAGTATCAGAGAAGGGGAATGGAAAATGCACATTTCAACCACTCCTTTTAATAATCCTGTAGAGAAAATCCTGACCAACTGATCACGGCTAACATTTCTTCCTCATTTAACTTACAAAACTCTGTCTCCTGCAAATGACATTTTATTTATAGCAGTGGTATTTGCTGTATAACTGATTGGGGAAGGCTGTAAATGAGCATCATTGCATATATATGGAAAACAATGATAAAGCAGTCATCAAAAAGCTACAGAACATTTAAATATTCAAATAAGGCAATCTGCATAACCCCCCACCTGAATTTTAATTTTACAGAACTTATTTCATAGCTTTGTGCCACAGATAATCTGTGCAAGCTACTTCTTTTCCACAGAAAAATGGCATCCTTCAATTTTAGATGTGTCCACGTGATATTAATTTTAATTCTTGGAGTGAAGGGTAAAGGAAGCTTTGCCATAGGAGGGCAGGTTATTTTTAAAGTCTAAGTGCTCAAGGCAAGAAGGCAAAGGTGAAGACGCTGACGAGCCACAGTAAGGTTGCAGTGGCAGTGAACTGCATCAAGGCTCCTCACCCACCAAGCAAAACAAGGTTATAACTTGCAGCTCTCTAAAATGTGAGCTATCAAAATAGGAGGGAGAGGAAAACAGTGCTGTGGAGGTGAAGAAGACAGACATCACAGCAAATCAGCCTTTACAGTGAAGCAAGGACTTCCGAGGGAAAAAGAGGATCAACTGGTGGGGGACCTCATAAAGAAGTAGCTTGTACCAAGCAGGTCAAAAAGATGGCATCACAAACTGGAAGGCTAAATGAACACCTGTGAGCCTGTCCCTATGGCAGCTCTGGAGCTGGGATTACTCAGAAAGCACTTCAGTTAAAAACACAAACACAATGCTCTTGCAGCCTTGCAGAGCAATGCAGTGTTGAAGTCAGAGCATGCAAAACCCATACATTTGCACTTCAGATGCTGCAAATGTAACAGGTAAGGGAGATCAGGAGCTTTTCTTGTTCAAACCTTACTCTGAAATCTTGAGCGAGGCAGATTCTAAACACTTTTTTCTTTCCATGGGCTTTTAAACATTATCTCCCACATGTGTTCATCATTTAGTGGTATTAGTTACTTTTTTAACATTTTTCATTGTGGAAATTCACTACTGCTTTAGAAACAGCAGTTTCTTCCTTACTGCTGCTTGGCTTCAAAACCAGAATATTTCTCAGACAACAAAATCACTTTTAGCACCACTCAATTCCCGGACCATAGACACATTATATCATACATATTTAAAGAAGTATCATGCCTGAAAAACTTAAATTTGATTAAAAAAGTCTCAAAAAGAAACGGGTGTTAGGCTCTTCCTCCTGGTACACACACAGCTGGGGAGAGGGGGAGCCAGAGAAAGAAAAAGGAAAGCAGGGGTCAGTGAAAGCAGCTATTGTAGTTTTGCCCTAAGGATCAGAGAAACTAAGGGCAAAAGAAAGAGTAAGCACCTAGAAAACATCCAGTTGCTTCAGAAACAAAATTTCCTTTTTTAAATATTAACCAGTTAGTTCAGAGATTTCCACGAAAACGTTGAGGTCCAAGCACGCCAAATGCTTCAGCAAAAGACTCGGTAATTTATTTTACTGACCTACACCGCAGTGGTGTAGAAAATCCCTTCTACATTTAAAATTCCTGCCCTACAAGTCCAACTCACTGACTCTTCAGGGTTACAGTGATTATTTCCTAGATCTAAATAACATGGGGAAAAAATAAAATCAAATTAAGATAAAAATTGTCTGTGCAGGTCTCATTCTGTCAAATTCTTTGCAAAAAGCAAAGAGCTAACAAAAACTCTTCCTCACACAGTAGCCACCCCAGGTCCATATAAACAGTTTCTTTCATGACTAGAAGCTTTTCTTCTCTTCAGCCAAACAAACCCATTGCATCGTCCTCTGCGATGTGAGAAAAGGCTCTGAGAACAACATCCCAAAGAGCTTATTCATTTTCTGCATCCATGAACTCTACAGCATTCGTTACTACAATAAACACTGTAAATATTTCTCACAGCCTCCTAAATTGCCAGCTTTCAATGATTTTTACCTTCTACTTTCCACACTCCGTCTTCACTATATGACGGTACAAAACCCCACAAATGCTGCTACCATGATTATTGCATTATTTAAATAACAACCCAGTTAAATTTCATTGACATTAATTACAAGTTGGTTCATTAGAATGTCAGTTACTGTGATAAAACTCAGTTACTGAGAAGAAAATCTACTGCCTGTTTCTAGCCTAAATTTGTTGTATTTATCGTGGCTTTATGCTGGCTTAGGGCAACCCAGGAGGCTGGGGATGTGCTCAGTGCCATTCCTGCTTCCAGCTCTTGGGCACCAGCACTCAAAAAGGACAACTTCTGAAGGGGAGGAAGGGGGAAGGAGCGTTTGCCTCTTAAAATTCAGCATGAGAGAGAAAAATGGAACAAATGTAAATTTTTTAGAGCTGTCTTTTTCCTCTCCAAAATTTTATTTCAGTCCAGCACTCACGGACAGTTTAGATTTTTGGTGAGTGGAAGGAAGTGAAAATGCAGAGGTATGTCTCAGGCTTCTGATTCCAACCACCCTGACACAAACAGGGGCCTTGTGCAATTGCTTTGTTCATCTCCATGCCTGGATTCAGTGAAGAAACGGTGGAAATCACACTGACCCTGGGTGTGCACCACAAAAATCTTCCACAAGCACCATTCTTCCACAAACAAGTCAGCAACAATGAAGAGAGCAAAAATCAAAGCACTAACAGTAAATGTCCAAATAAGTTCTTGCCTCAACGTGTGCTACGAGAACCTTTGATGTTAAAGACAGAGGAAGAACCTGAAAGAAATGGTCAGGCTTTTTTTGAGAATAACAGCTCCTCAGGGCTCAGACTCAGCATGGAACAAGGAAATGTATCTCAAAACGTCTGTTTCCAGCCTTCACCACTAACATGTCTTTAAAAGACTTCTGAACACTCTTTGTAACTTGGCTGTAGTTCCACTCATAACTTAAGCAAAATCAGGCTGCACTACTCTGAAGAAGGTAGCTCCACACCCACTCATTCATCCCTACCTCACACTAAACTTTCCACTGGAACAAACTCACACAGCAAAGCTGAAGAGGTGAGACCCTGTCTAGAGTAAGCCTCCCTTTATTTGTAAGATTTATAAACAACTACTACCCCCTTCATCTTCCTGATCAGGTACAGTATTCAATTCTAGCAGCAGAGATGAATGAAACTTCCTATCTTCAGTTATTTATAAGCCTGTCAGTGTCTCATCATCCTGGCTGTCACACAGTGTGCTTTGACTCTACAGGATAATGGAGCAGCAGCTCTGTTCCAATGAAGCACAAGAAATATCCAAGCAGAGACCAGAAAATGTGGAGCTCGAGTAAAAAAAAATGTTAACTTTCTAGATTTACATCAACTCCCCAAAGGTCTCAAGCAGGCATTAACTGGCAACATCAGCACTTGCAGCAGTCAGCACATAGGTCAGTGACTGTGGTTTTGCTGAGAAGGGATGTGCAGCAGAGGCTCAAACACGAGCTTGTCCAGCAGCCACGAACAGCACAGCAGACTGGCACTGTTCTGTGGCACCCACATGTTGGAAACCTCCCCAGGCATCATGCCAGGAGAAGCCAAGGGAAGACAGCTCTGTCATCTAGGACTTGGCTGATCAATGCAACTTGACTTTGGAGCTACACAGCAGCTTTCAGCGAGTTTTGAAGCGTGAAACAGGAGTGTGGATCATACTTGCAGGTTAACTGCACTTACAGCAACAACTGATTTCTTCAGGCATCAGTCCCAAATAACGTTTGGGAAGCCTTGAAACCCCTTTTCCCCTTCTAGCTGTTTGCTCTCAATGCTTTCCACCCACCAGAGTGTCACTCACTCATTCCAGAAGTTCTGTTCTGTGAACAGAAGAGCAATGCTCTTACAGCTCTAGGAGATCTACACACCACAGCCCTCAAAAATATCAACTCACAACCAGCATGAGGGAATTCAGCCTTGTTATATAAGTTAAATGTTGGTATTTAACAAGCTCCACATATTTGGTCATTGGATGGCTGCACATACAAAGTTGACCTGCTTTACTTAAATTATATTTTAGTTACCCTCAGGACAAAATTCCATGGTGCACTTTTACTTTTTTAATCCAAGAACCTACAGAACTGAGACACATCCATCTGTGGGATAAGTCTCCCTAAAGCTGGTTCTGATGAGAGAATAATTATGCCTAGATTGTCTGAAATAAGCACAGCCATGCAGAGATTCTCATTCATCAGCTAAGTTGTATCATAATGCCATTTAACTACGCAGTAGACAAACTGTCCTCCATAAGCCAAAAAATAAAAATAATAAAATCCCACGTTCTATCAATTAGGAAAAGAGTCACAGGAAACACAAGCATTCGCACAGTGACCAAAAAAATCAAATCAAAATTTCTGTAAAGGTGGTGGTTACCTCTGCTTCCCTGTTGCCAGCAGTACTGCCAAGGACCTGGAGAGCAATGTCTATCAGCATTCACCAGTACTTGATTAATTGCTCCTGACCAGTTTCCTGCTCAGTGCTGAACATGAACCTTATCTATGCTGATATATGAAGTACACACAACTGTACCTGACATTCAGGCACGTTATATAAACTAACTTAGCCAGCATAAATAACATGCACATCACTGCACGGATTCTTCCCACACTACAGTCTGAGGGAGGAACTCCCTCTCTCCAGCCCTTTGGGTGACCAGGAGATGCAGGTTTTCCCAGGGAAGCTCCAGCATTACCCTTGCTGTGCATCCTTTATCAGTTAATGGAAGGCCAGGCACATGGTGAACTTGATCGTTTTAGTCTGCCAAGGAAGTCTACAGGCAGACTAACAGTTAATAAAAAAAGCATCTATTATTGCACTAACACTGAACTTGTATACTTTAGAGAAGACTGAAGCTATTTTACTCAATAGCAGCTGTGTTTACACTATAGCACAGTCTGGTACCTATGAAACTCAAGTGAACTTATATCCGACAGTAACTATGCTGGTTCCAAGGGAAAAAACCTGTTAAGAGGAGAAACATGCTTCAGCCTCTTGTGTCAAATGAAAATCGTTACTTCAGCAGCTGCTTTTAAAGGTACCACTTCATTTACCATAGATCAGGAATGTAAACTGAACCCCAAATATATTTTGGAAAAAAGTTATTTCATTTATACATTTCTATATGTTTTATTTACTTCTATGTGAAAATTCATCTCTGCTCATCAGTTCAAACTTCTAGGGTACACAAATACATTTTAATCAATATGAAAGCCAGTTTATAGTTTAGACTCTGAGCTGCATCCATCAGTCACTGTCAAGAACACAGCACCTGTACTCTAAGCTTTCTTCGGACGAAAAAAATGTCCATTGTCAAGATAATTCACTGTTACTTATTAATGATTTAGGTTCAGTAGATATCTTCCTTTCTCCTCTTAGCACTCACTGAATAGAATAGGAAATAACACTTTTATCTAGAACTACCAAAAGCTTCAGACATCCATCCTGCATGATGTAGTCAGTTGGACCAGATCCGTGAAACTCATTGCTCAGAAAAGGAAATATCTACTTGCTTTCACCAGAAAAACGTGGTTTATGTTATGGTAATGATGCCAGATCTATCACAAGAGTACCACCACAGAGCTAAGTCCCCAGGTGAGGATTGCCATCAGCCTTAGAGCCTCATCTGTGATCCTTCTGCTTTGGCCAATCACGAAAACTATTTGGTAACTGACAGCAGTGGCACAAACACCAAACACCAGTGCTCTGAACCTGGCTCGTGGCACAAACTGCACCATTTGCTCAATCTTAGAAAATTGACCCTTCAGCCCGGTAATTTTACTCCTTGCTCAGGACAATATAATGTAGTTTTGTGGGTTTTACCTTATATTTCTTCTTGGGCAATCGCTCTTTAATTGAGGCTTTTTCAATTTGCCTTTGGTTTACAATGCCAAATCTGTTTTGGATTGGTGAATAAAGACAATTTCCCCTGAGCTTAGAGTAAAACAGGTAGAATAGATCTAAAGAGCAGCAAATTCTAAGTTCAGAGGTCTCTACTGCCCAGCACATCACGTTAGCCTGCTGCCTCTAGAGTGCAGCAAGAGGACGGCTGCCTGCTGCTGCAGCCAAGCTCTGGAGAGGGGAATGGACAGTCCATCTTTCCTGCAGTGCACTGCATCCCTAGCACTCTTCTCCTGTAAAAGCAAGGCAATGAGCCCCAGTGCACCAGTCAGTTTGTCTCCTTCATCTTGGCTTCCTTCTAAGCCAGCAAAGACAAAATGACAGAAACTAGAAAGTTCTGAAAGAAAGTGCTATATCTAAATACAGAGGAATGCAATCTTCCCACCCAAACAGGGGAAAACACAGTGAGAAAAATGAGGAAATCAGGAATTTATGGCTGGCTTTTTCCTTAGGCTGGCTGTTTCCATCCTACTTCCACTGCCTGCAAATGTGTATGTAAGGCTGATTAGAAAAGCTTTCCCAAATGCCACTGCCTTCCTAGGAGGCAGCTGGGGATTAAAGACGTTAAAGCCAAATGCTGCTCAGGAGTTGAAGACGAAACTCAGAGCTGCTCTTATGTTTCCTGCCCTCCCTGTTCCAGAGCCACACTCATTATTGTCACCACAAACACAAACAAAACGGAGCAAGTGGTGGCAATGCCACCTGTCTGTAATGCCATTGACGCTGACCTGTGAGCTGTGTTCACTGAACTGACCCACAAGCAGAGACAGTGGAGAGCAGTCAGCTGGTGACATCCAGCCCTGCCACACAACTGCTCTGCCAACACACAATCTTCTCATCCTTCTAATCAGAATTACTAGAAGTGTAACAGGTTCTGGTTTTAGGTGTCACTGAACACAGGCAACGTGGATTAGCTCAGCAATGCTGTGTGACATTGGGCACACTCTGGATTTGAGTGAACCCACACTGGCTCTCTGCCTCTGCTCTCAGTGCCTTTGCATTTAATGCAAAACCCCAAGTTAATTTTTTCATAGCTGATGCATTTATAGTCAGTTCAGACAGAGGTCACATCATAAACATCTATTACCAAGAATTTGTAACTACCCAAAAGGCACATAAATGACAGGGTCTTTCGAAACATCCTAATCTTCAAGAGCTGCCTACCAAAAAAACCAACCAAACCCAAACTAATTCTATTACAGTGATTCTTAGTCATCACTGTAGCACAGCCCATAATACTTTGCTATTGTGGGCAGAGGACACTCAAAATTAGTTTACACAATTTATGGCAACACTGTCGTTAAAGACAATAAATGCAACAGGAATAAATAAAGTAAGAGTTAAGTTAAATGCCATGAGGGCTTATTAATTTATAATATAACCAAATTAATCCACTATCAGTATCTACAGAAAAACTACTGAAATCAATGGCTCTTTGGGAGTTGTTAAGAGGAAATGAGAAGTTTGGTTTTGTCTTCACTGCCACTTCACTGTTTTAGCAATATGGGATTCCATTCACACTCCAGATCTCCTGTTTTAAACAATAAAGCTGAAAATAACCTCCTACTTTACCAGCATGCACTTTTTGTTCTCTGATGCACCAAGCTAAAGACTTAATATGGGAGTGTTGCCTGCAGACAGCAAAACAACATCTGGCAGCTTTCTGAGGCTCCTGTTTGAAGTGACTCCTCACACTGCAAACTGCACAAGAAATCATCTGGTGGCAGAGCTGGATAATGCCCCAGGTACGATCCAAGACTTCACATCAAATTTCTACTTACCACAGATGCAGACTCCTATTGTAAATTGCTGAACTACTGTATCAGGTGTCCCAAGAGGGGACAGGTGCCTCCCCCTGGTTTGTATTGTACTTGTACTTCACAACAGCTTCTCCTTGTTACACAAACAGAACTGGAGACTTCAGCTCAGGTGTGCCAGAGCACGTGGACTTGTGTGGTAATACCTGAAGTGATACTGCTGTGCAAACACTACTGTGCTTTGGAGTGCCAACCTTTTAGTAAAAAAGGACATTCTTGCAGAGAGACAGCAATAAGGGTAATTTTTAAAAGGGAAAGCTAATAAAAATTAAAGTAATTTTGAAAGCATCTTCACCTACAGAGCAGACCCCCACAACCAAAGCTAAACCATACAAGTCACTTCTGCCACTGAGGCAATGAGATTGTGCAAGAGAAGCCCAGCAGTATGACATCATGATGATGTCATGTCACACAGGAAATCAAAATTTAATCAAAACTTGGAGGAATTGCAGGTCTCGGGTTGGTCAAAACAACCAAATTTCAGTACAGCTTAAAACATGTGGAACATGTCAGCACTTCCTAGAAATCCACTACAGGTATTCATATCACACCTTCCTTATTCAAAATTTCTACTTAATTTTTCTCCATGAGCTCCAGGGAGCACTTATTCCAACAGCAAGCTCAGACTGCCACCTCAGTTATTTGAAAGTATTAAGTTATAAACCTTAAAATATTTACTAAATTATTAAAACATACTTATCAACACTTTGCCTTAGATGTCAGATTAAACAAGACCTTATATATAGCTTTTCACCTGCTCAGTGAAACACCTTTCAGCTTTATATACATAATAAAATGATAACATCAGAGAACTAGGTGATATAAATTCAGGAGGATAACCAGACATCACCAAAAGAACAGGAAAATTCATGGTTAAGGAGAAACAAAAATCAAGGGGAGACAGAATTTTTGCACAGCATACAAGTTTCCCCACTCTCTTAATCAGTCATGGTCAAGCAGCTGAAAAGGCCACCTGACACATTTCTGTGGAGTGAGCTGGATGGCTCAGGAGATTTGTAAGACATTAAAGCTCACCTAGAACTGCTGCACAGTTTGATTAGTGTAAGTATCTCACACATGCACTCAGAGCAGGCTGGGAGTGCTCCCTGCTGCTGTGGCTGAGCTGCAGAGTGAGCTGGGCTGAGCACAGGTGAGGTGTAAGAGCACAGGTGAAGTGTAACTGGTACTAAACCAGTTTTGGTAGAGGCAAGGGAAGCACTGCAGTGAGGCAGCCCCAGCTGGCAGCACAAGGGCAGCTCAAGCTGGGAGGTCAAAAGCCACTGAAGAGGAAACTGTGCAATAATACAAGGTAAGGCAGGTACCGCCAGGCAGTGACACCAGCCCATGTGCTCCCTGCATCCTTCATCCTGGCCAGAAATGGATTCTACTGACAGGAATAAAACTCCTTTCTGCTCTAACTAAGAGAGACAAATGGGTTTGCTGCAGTTACATAAACAGAGCAATGACTGAGAAGCTGCAACAGCCAAACCCAGGATTTTTTCTTAATGTTTTTCTTTTTTTTTAGTCTCTCGAGGAAAAGATTGTTATGGGAGGTCTATGAGCAACAAAGAGCAGGCAGGTAACGAAAACAGGTCATTACATCTTGTGTATTATGTGCACATTAAACCAAGGCCACCTCATTCCAGGCTTTCTCCCTCTGGCAGCCTGTTATTTCTGGGACACAGTGTTAGCTCCAGTCCTTCCATGCACTGGTACCTCCCCTTTCCCGGATCAAGATTGAAACTCTTTCTTCCAGCCACAGTATTGACTGTAATACTCTTCATCCTGTGCCCAAAATCATACTGATAGCATGAATGAGCAAACATGAATTCTCTACTTTCCTCATGTCACTTTGTATACTTTATAAGGGTCCCTTGTATTTGGGTGGATACAATCTTGTTTCTACTCTAACACAATATTCCATTTCAGTTCTTAAAACCTGATAGGCAACCCACAAAAATCCAGAGGGCACATTACACCTCTTATCTGCTGCAACTGTGAACTAATGTTACTGCAAACTTTGCATTATTTTCATGACAGGACAAATGGTTTCAGCCTTTTTATTCACATAAAGTCTGCAAAGGCTTTGTAATTCTGCAGGAGAGAGTGTGGTAAAAGGAGAAAGAGGTAAATTAGCAAAGGCTTGGTTGTCCAGTGTTAATCTATCTAGCATGATTATAGTATCCATGCCAATGAGAAGAGTTTTAGTCTAAGCTCAGGCTACTTTTCAAATAACAGTTAAATATATAGCGAAAAATTATCAGCAGACATTAGTTATCACTGTAGCTTCCTACAAAACTATCTTTTTAGGCTAAAACTTAGGGAGCTTGTTATATATTTTATTTTTAGAAGTCTCTACCTTTGTCTTGATGTGGTTTTCTACCAATACTCAAACTTGCTCCCCAAGATACTTCATGAAATACATGGAAGTCACTGTTACAGTCTCCAAAACCTAAACATTTACACTGCAGCTCCACCATTAATTCAATCCATCCCAAAAGTGGGTTTAGACACCATAAAGACCTTCCCTGCAATCCCAGCTCCATTCCCCAGCAACACCATCCCACTGCCAACAGCTAATTACCAAACCCATCATAGATGAGGCTCCTCAAAGGACTAGAGCCACTTAAAGGCATTTAAAAGCTGCTGTGAAACTTTTAATGCAAGACACGTTTGGGAAAGGCCAGTTTCAGATTGAAGCCCCGAACTTCTCAGTCTGACACAGCTGCCAGGAAACACATCCTCAGGGAAGGATCCGAGTCACACACCGCGTTTCAATTCATGAAAAACACTATGAACATGTTTAGGTTCCTCCATTTCTATCTCCCAGCAGATCAGGGGAAAACAACCAAGCTCATCTCTTACAGAAACAGGTTTTCCAGTGACTTTTTCTGAAATTATTGTGCCTTTTTTTTATAGATTCAAAATGCAAATGCACTGGTTGCAACCTGAATTCAGGAACCTGTTCTCTGAGCAGTGATTACATACTTGCTCTCTCCAGCTGAAAAGAATAGCTGCTTTTAGTTTCTGATTGCATATCTTCTAATTATTAGTTTTATCAAAGGAACTAAAGCGATGGCACAAGCTATTTTTATAAAAGCAGTCAAACAGAACATAAAGTATCCCAGGTAAAAGATTAATAGAGGCAAGAATCTTTTTTGACTAAGAAACCTCATGGCAAAACCTACATTGCTTTTTTTCTTACATTAAGTTTACTCAAGCAATTTTTCTTTAACCTTGCACACAGTATTTAAGCAGAGAACAAGACATGCACATCAACTGCTGTAAGAAATGGATACTTTCTTTACAATAATTCAAAATATTTCCTTAACAGAGAAATTTTTTCCACAAAATAATTGATGAAATAATGCTGCTAGTATTTTATCAAGCTCTCAGTGTACAGTATTAAATAATCCCAGGAAATCATTATACTTAACTCTAGAGTACTGGGAACAAGATGCATTTCTGAATGGTATTAGGAGCATAAGAGAGAGTATTCAAAAGGCATTCTGAAACCTCTTGATTGTCAAGTTCATGTTCAATGCTGATCTCTACATTCATCTTCATTTTCCTTTTGCCTGCTCCCTCCCACCTTTCCTTCCTCACAGCTTCTTCCTTTCCATCAAATCAGGTATCATCCCTGTTTGTGAAATCCAACCAGCTGCAGCTCCTGAAGGAATGAGGTCTGAAGATGGACAGCCTGTCAACTTCAATTACTCAGGAACACCTACAGGTTTTCATTTCTGACCCAGCTGTGGGAGCAGGTCAGTGTGTGTCTCACCCCACTAGAGACAGAATCTGAATATTTCTATCATAAAAGCCAGTCCTGATAAAGAAATGCTTTAACTCCAGCCAGGGAATGCCTCACCACCAAGAAGATAGGTGGTCTAACCCAACTCCTGCCATTAGCATAAGACTAAGCTGCTAATTAGCAGAGAAACAGTGCAGCAGAGCAGATGTGTATTTACTACAACACTGCATTAGCACTTGGCACAAAACTCCAGAGAGGTTTTTCAAGTTCCCAGACTAATGTGGACCTCAGGCTGTACATCCTATCAAAGGTTTTAGGCACCAGGGTGGATCGTTTCAGTGGGAGTTGGACTGTAAATGCTGTGAAAATTCAGGTCCAAACTACTAAACTTTGGGAATCAAGCGCTGGATTAGATGGAACAGGAGAGAACAAGCTGTCCCTGTGCTGCCTCTGGTTCCTCCTGCTGTCTGCAGCACTCGGGCTGACAGGACAACTGCCGGTAGCGTGAGAAAAAAGGAGAAGCAGCACTTCATTTCAGCCCTTTCTTTCTTTTTTTCAAAGAAAGATTAGCAAGCAGTGAAGGAAAACTCTCCAGCAAACTGCCTTAAGTAGAATGCTCGTGTGAAATCACACTGCCAGTCACACCGACAGACGTCATCCTTTTCGCATCCTCTCAAAAGTGTTTCCCCCAGGAAACTAAATCAATAATCTTAAGCAATAGCAAATGCACACACAAAGCAGACTGCTTTAAGTATAACATGAAAAAGCACTGTTCATGTTGTTTTTGGGATTATGTGTTTTAATTACACCCCTTTGCCCTCCTTCTTGCTTTGTAATTGAATTTTCTTTTATCTTTAGAAGGCTAACTTTATTCATAAGAGGCTGTGGATGGCAGAGTTCAACCCTTCCACTGTAGAGTCCTGAGGTCTCCCACTGCTTTCCAAGATTTTATTCACATTTTGTTTTTAAAGGGTTCCAGCTCAAATTAGCAAATGTGTTTTTAATGGAAATACATGCATATCTATAGGAGGTGCATTATAGGGATAACATACAAAAATCTCCCTTTTTATCTGAAGGTAGCCCAGAAATACCCATGTCCCAGGTTCTATCACAAAGGGCTTAGAAGAAGCCTGTTCAACCAGTAGGAATTTACAGGACACACTATTCTATGTGAAAGTACAGATCTGGGTACTGTAACATATTTTCATTCTACCTGTGAGATCCAAGCAAAGACAAGCTGGCTTGAATAACTTACCATTGTCTCAGCAATACACACTCCTGACTGCCCGATGCTCTGACACAACTTCGTGCGTGTGAAAAGAAAATCCCTCTCCAGCTATCAGTACTGACCCAGCAGAACCCAGCCACTATTTCAGTTCCACTGCCAGCACATCTCTTAACATTATGTCCAAGCAGAAATATGGTTCCTTCTCACCTTACAGCCTGGATTACTTCATACACTTTAGGTGTTAAAGCAGTACCCAAGCCTTTCAAGTGAAGTAAGTGAAGTTTCATAACAGGCTGAGAAAACATCTCAGAGTAACAAGGCTTTAAATGTGACATTTTAAGTCTGGAAAACTGAGAAAAACATACACACTAGGCTGGCTATAATGCCACTATAGGTGTTCCTGGACTGATTAATTCCAAGAGACTTCAGGCATCAACATAAATAATCATCATACGACCCTGCATATGATCTTGGAACATCTTCAACCAAACATGTTCTTCAAACCCTCTGACAGGGAGCCAAACAGGCACCTATTTTCACTGCAGCTCGTGAACTGTGCCTGCATTATCTAGTGAAATGCTGTTTTAACTTGCTAAAGCTCCCTTTGAGTCATCTACTACTCTTTCCACACACAAACTGTGATGGCAAAACACAGCTTTCCCCTGGATTGTTTCCCCCTAAATGGAATTATGAGCTATGCTAAATCATGGAATTCTCTCTCTCTAGGCAATGCCACAAAAATATAGCCTTGCCTTCTGTTACTGCTCATCAACCGAGGTGCTCTCTTCTTATTCCTCCCTTTAAAAAGTACTGAAAGCTTAAAAAAAGAGGAGAGAAAAAAAGAAAGACTAAGAAAAGAAAGACAACAGCTTTCAACGACAAATTTCAAATCACAAGAACATTAACAGGCCTAAAGGCCTAAGAAGAGTTAGAACACAGGGTTTTAGTAGAGAGCTCACAGTAAGGGATGATGCTCCTATTACCCCAACATCAGGAATGGTAAAAATACAAGAAAATCTGCTCTCATTTTAAGATTTTTTTTCTTCATATCTGCTCATACTGAGAGAAAAACAAGACTTGAGCCTAAGGGCTCAAAAGACAGAGTGCAACTGAAAAAGATTTCTCTATTTTTAGGAGTACAATTTCAAAGCTTGATCCTGACAAGACTGGAACATTTACACTGTCATAAAAAGTGTTTTCAAATTCATATTCCCCCCTCCAAATTATTTTTTGCAGCCCTGTCTCTGCAAAGTTCAGCGTATATTTTTTCATACATCACTCTGCTGTCACAGGTAACCTTGTTTCTGTTGTTAATGTATATATACAAAAGAGATATAATACTCTTCTATTCAACTTTTGAATCATTACTTGTGATTATTAAATCAGAATTTTAATTCTGTAGCGGGATGTAATAAAAACAGTGCCTCAGAAAACCCAAAGATAACTTTTTCAGGCAGTGTTTTCAGGACAAAGGTATTTTGTGAAGTCTCCTGCATTTTCTTCCCCTGTGTCAATATTCTGCATCTAAGTGTAGCCCATGGAAGTTCTTTAGAGCTAAAGCCACTAGAAATACCTGTATGTATTATAATCACATGCTTCCGCTGTGACATTCAATTTTAAACATACTCTTGATTAAATGGAAAAGAAAACCATTCGCCTGGTTGTGTTTAGAAAACACATCTCTGCTGACAGCCCAAGTCTGTTTTGATTTGCTCCCTATAGAAATGGAGTTGCTAGAAAACATTAAGTGGCAAGTGCAGCACTGGATGTAAATTACACCATCTCCACTTAAGTGCTGCCCTCAGCAGCAACCGGAAATTGCACAGCCCAGCACTGCCACGATCGCTCCAGGAGCAACAGGAATGGAAAAAAATGAATTACCAGATCTCTATGCAAAGCAAGCACATAAACTGAGTGAAGAACTGGCCTAGAAAAAGACTCCCTAAAAGCTTTCCAAAGCTGAGGTCAACATCCTTGCAACATCTTAACTTTAATTCTTGTAAGGTACTTTGTTAGCCTTTATGGTTACAAAAATGGTCTTCTAAACACAAAAGATTAAAAGCTCATTCTGTGATATGAGGGCTGGGCATACCCAGAAGAAGTGAATGGCCACAAAATGAACAGAAAACTGCTGAGGTACAGAGAAACAGTGAATGGATTTTTCTAAAGGCCGTCAGAAAAACATTCATTAACAGCAAAATGAAATCACTTTTCTTGATTCAACAATCTCCAACATACTTATACCAAAATCAATCATGTGGAATATAAATCCTTTGGATTGTGGCATATTCCTGGATAACAGGGATTAAATGGAAGATCCACGTTCTCCTGTGCACATCACACAGGTGTGGCCACAAGGCACATCTCCTCCTCCACAAGGAGACTGAAAGGAGCTTGTTCCTCCAGACTAGGGATGTTCGTTTTGTCCTTTTCCAAACTGAAGCATCCAGTGATCTACTCACACCACAGCACGTAGGCTTAGTGTCTGGGAATCTAGATCTGAATTACCAGCATTTCAAAAGCTTCACAACCTGGGAGCTTCAGAATAAAATTTTTTAAATGTTGAAAACATCAGTGTTAAATTCCATACCATATGCTGGCACAGCACATCTAGTCAAAGATCACTAAATGTTAAAACTTGATTTAATGAAGCTAATTCATCTACTAATTTATCCTAAGTTGTACGAAGGGTATGGTACAATCTGGGCATTAAGGCCAAAGCCAAGTCTAATGATCACCTCAGGTGAAAGGGTGCTCTCATCCAGTGAGACTCGAAATTCTATGGAGCTTCTTGCAGAAGACCACCTCATACTTAAAAGGCTGATTATAAAGACATGAAATAATAATAATAGAAAGAAAAAGTAGTTTTTCACAATGCAACAAGGACTAATGACTGTACTGTGTCCTGCTTTCCAGGGGAAGCACACAAACATGAAATGAATGCAAAATTTTAAGACAGTACAGAACTACTCAAGAGATAAAAAATAAATGCTGTTTGCAAAGAACTGCAGAAGGATAATAGCAGATGGAATTAAAGGCAAGATAATAAGACACAGAAAAAGAAATAACCTCACCTATACAATGAAATCTAAATTAGCTACTTCAACTTGGAATTTTGAAACTGTTACAACTAATTCTCTTAGAACACCAATTTCATACTCATTAAGAGCCCCAAGGAATGGAGGAGAAAACAACAAACACTGTGCTACAATTCTAGAAATCCAGAGCCCCTGGTGACAGCCTGTAGTGCTGGTGTCAAACAGCCATGTAAATATTAGAAGAGCCACAAAAAAAGGTAAGAAAGTGCATCAGAGGCTCCAAATACTTCTATACTAACAGCGATGGATGTATAACTCAGCAAAGACAGGAAACATCCACAATCAGAAAGAACAGCCCTGCCTTGTGCAGCACTGAACACACAAATTACGGATGGGCTTCAGCACCTTCTGTACAACAAAACAGGTTTCTTTCTTTAAGCCGAACAGTGCAACTGTGGAAGAGCACTAGAGACGTGCAAAATCAAAACTAGCATGATGAACAAGTACAAGGAAAGGTTATTTACAGTTTCTCCCACCACAAGAACCAGAAGACACAAACTGAGCACCTTTTCACATGACACATAATAAACTGTAGACTCATAACCACAGGGAGTTGTGGATTCAGAAAGGATCAGACCAACTGACAGAGAACAGGTCAAATCCCTGGTTCCTGAGCAGCTGCATCACTGCTGGCAAGAAAGAGCATGCTCTACTTCACTGCCTCCTATGCTCATTTCAAGAGATTTTTGAGGTGAGACACAGGACTAGGTGTCCTACTGAGCTGACACATTATGGCAATTTTTATGCTCATCCCAATTTTAGCTAGACTTGAAGCCACTCCTCCTCTAGCAATGCAGACAAACTCCTCAGTCATCTCCAAGAGCCATCACAGTGGTATTTTTGTTTCAAATCTCATGGCTCAGGTAGAATCTCAGAAGGGTTAATTTCATACACTGACGAGGGTTTTGCCATACCATTTGTCAGATGCACTGAGGTAAGGCAGATTTCTCCTCTTGGGCAGATAATGAAGAAATCATACATCATTAGTCTTTGAAATCCAAAAAACACTGTTTCATTCAGAGACGCCTCCAGCCTGACCACTGTAACCCAGCTTTTGAAAACCATACCTCTTTAGAGGCATCAAGGCTGCTATTTTTCTATAAAAATGCCTTCAGTAATTGACAGAAGGCTGTTATTTTTTCCTGTAATATTATCTACACTCACATTTGCATGTAAGAATGATCAAGATTAACGAAGCATATTTTGATGTCATTATCTACGTCACAGCACAAAAGGAAAACATTTATATAAATTGCTTTAAATAAAAGCATATTAAGCTATGTAATACTGCAATTTCTCAATAACCTAAAAATAGTTCCCAGTAAGATGCAACCACTGTTTGGAAACAAAATAGAAATGCAAAAGATCAAACCCGAATACTGAAATAAAAACTTGAGTTTCCTATAAAAAGATAATTTCTGCACTTCTTATTGGATAATCATTAGAACTATAATTTTTGTCAAGTTGCTTTTAGATGGAAATTGAACTCCAATTAGAAATAAAGACTGCACTTTCATTTTACTTGGCTAATGAATATTCTCACCTTAAAAGCATATACAGAGAAGGCAGAAACAAAGAAAACAGTATCTTGGTATTCATTAAGTAAGAACATAGAGATAAACCAAGAAACATTAACTTCAGTTTAAAAATTTGTGGTTTTTACTGTCACACTGCCCTTCCAGCTGTTATGCTGTTGCCTTTTTTTTTTTCTTTTTATAAAGACCAGAAGAAGAGACAACCTTCCCTGATTCTTCTGTTTCCAGTCCTTATCACTTTCTTACATAAGATGAACCAGTAAAAAACCAAAACCAGAAGCTGTTGGACACACTCTCTCTACACTTGCAATGAGGCTAGAATTATCTAGAACTGGCTTATTATCAAAACAAACTGGACTCACATGCTTCATCAAACCACTTCCCTAAATACATTAGTTTTATTTAAGGGGAGTGACAAAACACAAGTTTAAATTTGCTAAGGAGTAAGTTCAAAATGTAAGATTTGGCCACAAGAGGAATTCAAATTTAAGCTCCTTCTCCCTCCCCAAAACCTATTAAAAAAGTTTAACAAATAACTTAAGACATAAAATAATCACTTGAAATAGAAGACTTTTGCTCTTGGCCACTGGACTAAAAAGCCTCTCAGCTAAATTGATTAGATTTTGTTTTGCAAATAGAGGAGAAAAAGTTCCCTGGAAGAGGGGAAAATTTCCCTCTGCCGGTGCCCATGGTCACATTCATTTAAAAGGAGTTGATTAGCTCTGTTCAAATTGGCCAATTAGTGCTATATCTGTAACACTTGTGACTGATCCTGTGCTTGCATTATTTCTTAGGGCCATTAGTTTAACCCTCATGGTAACACTTTAACGAGCAATGAGCAGAGTTAATCCTGGAAGGAATCACTGCCTCCTTCAATAATTTCTTTTTTAGGATGTGCACTTTGTGAGTTTTGCTGGCCCAGCTGCAAGGAAGCATCCTTTGTTATCCCTGTGCCTGTCTGCCTGGCATTCCCTACCTGGACATTTCTTCAGCAATCTAATGACAGGTCCTGTAATTTACTTGAAACACCACTTGAACAATTTAGTGCTTAAGACGTTAATGGGGACATGTTTGAAACTTGACATTAGGAAAAAATAAATACTAGTATTTATATACATGTGAGGAAGAGCCTGTATCTATAACACACACACCTGTCAGGCTTCACTAACATTTCTCCATACTGCTGTGAAATACCACAGCTTTCTCAGCACCATGTCCTCATTCAGAATTATTTGGGCACTGAAGCCAACCTTGGCCTCCTTTCAATAGAAGATGCTTTGACAAGAAAGACACTCTCAAAAACCCACCGTGGTTTCAGACAAGGCTTTACAGTATAATGGAGTTTCACAGTCCTTAGATTTAATTTTATTTTTCTTATGATTTCAAGACAAATAACTTTCTTTTTTTAAACCAAAGGCCATGGCTCCCCACGCAGAGAGCAAAGTGCATTCTCCAGCTGCAAATGTGCACATTACTACAGCTCCCGAGGAGGTAAGGCATCCTAAATGGATTTCTTTCAGTCAGGCAACAGAAAGAAAAAATATACCAAATAATAATAAAAAATAATTGTACTTTTGTATGTATTTTACAAGGTCAAGAAACCAAGAAAAAGATAAGAAATGCCAAAGCATCACTTACTCCAGAACAGAGAGGTGAGACACCCACAGAACTTGCAGAGCCATTTGTAATAAATGTGCACCCAGCATCAGAGGGGAAGTGCCTTCACTTCCTGACTTGATCAGTTTCTTCTGGAAACAATGACAAATCTGAAGGTGCTATTTATGGCTTTCTGTCACCCATTGCCAGAAGAAGTAATGACTACAGCCTCTAAATACATCAAGACAGAGTTCATCTTCTCCAATCCACTTGATATCTACTTCAGGATCACTGCTCCAGTCCCTTACATCCTTGAAAAGGATTAAGTGACAAACAGTAAAACCTTGCAGGGTTCCCCACCACCATCATTACTTTCAACCAATGACCCAATTCTGCAAGACAGAGCACCTCTTGAGATATGCTGAGAGCCCTCAACTCCAATCAGCCAAAATGGGAGAGGAGGTCACTCAGCCCTGCACAGTTTACTCTTAGAGAAAAAAAATAATCCAAGATGCATCTCTTCTCTCACTGATCAGTACTCTCAGAGAATCTCAAAGCTGGTTTAATAGCTGCATCATTTTTAGATAACATCACATTCCACTAATCTGCTTCCCAACTCATCTGTCTGAAGAAAGAGATCATTTTGGTAGTGAACAAGAGTGTCCTCAAGTGTAACAGCAAATAAACCAGTGTAAATGAAGTGCCACAGCAACATAAATAATGACCTTGCAATTCTGCAAGCTGCTGCTCAGGATGACTCTTGGGACAATAATCACATTTTAAATGTCCATATAATCTGAACAAATTGCTAAAATTACCTCTGTAGCTACAATTCACCTGCATTGTAGGTAAAAGCATCTGTAACCTGTCCACGTGCCAAATCCCAATGAGAAGAAAAAGCCAAAACAAAATGTATATAGCTCCCACCAACTTTAAGTGATGGGACAACTCTTGGTTGTACTTGTTACAACAAGTTATCTGTGCAGCAAAAAGCTTGTGTCACTTAAAAGTTTCTCTGACTTATATATATTAAAAAAAACCAACAAAACCAACTGCTTGAAATAGCAGAAATGCCAAAGACAGGCATTACAGAAGAGATGGTTGTTCTACTGCAAACCTCACTGAAGCCCTCTTAAACTTCAGTTTTTAACATTACTGCTTACCTGGTTATCCTAGGAAACAAGGCTCATTAGATTAATTTGGAATATCTGCTTGTCTGCAGTGTTTCGCCTCTCTTCTCATGACTCTTCTTCAAACCCAGTCAACAAAAATGACTGAGGGGCTGGGGTTTCTATGACACTGAGACCCAACAAGTGTCGTACTAGGATACTTATTTTCATAGGGAAAATAAATCTAAACATCACTATCGCCATTGAAAATGAATGAAGACATCCCAGAGAATCCAGAGGATGTAAATAAAGTGAAAAAGAGGAGAAGGAGACAGAGGAAGGAAGAGACCCTGGGACCTGGGTTTCCCTGGTTGTGTGGCTCCCAGGCCTTCTTTATTTGCACAGCTCCCAGCTAAACACTCTGCAGTGGCATCTGTGGGTGACAATCCAACACTCCCAAACCAAACAAAGCAGAGAGCAACCCCAAAGACTTATGGCTTTCCATCTTCACAGGAAAGATGGAATTAGAGTATTCCCCTACCACTCGGTAACTACCATACAGCTTTGCATTAGTTAAAATTCACTAATTTCCCAGAGACGTGGAGAGTTACCTGCAGAGTCCCAACTGATAGGCACAATATCTTGTTCCAGCCTAAGCTCACATCCTCCTTTCTCACAGGGGAACATTTAAAATATTCAAACATGTAATTCCCCTAAGAGATGCCCTATTAAGAATGCAGAGTGGAATTCATGTTGTAGTAGTTTAATTCTACAGACTAGCCTTTGCTAAGAACACTTACAAAATCATGATCTCACCCGTAAATAGAGGCAAAATAATGATGATAATTATTTCTATGATTATTATTATTATTGTTGTTACTACTATTACTTCTTTTATTATCCTATGATCACCACAAATCCACAAAGATTTTCAGCAAAGTCTGGGTAAAATGAGGAAAAATCAACATGGATACAGAGTGAACACAGAACGTGCATCTTACATGCACCAAATCTAACTATAAAAATGTATTTATATTCTGTACCCTGGGAACCAAAACTATTTTAAAATCAAATGAGCCCTAATTAGCATCTCAATGCTTTTTCATAGGTTTTATCAATATAAAGAAAACCACGCAGTGGAAGGAATTATAGATTAAAGTTACAAAAATATAATTTCACTGATGTTATGGCTTTAAAATCACTAAGACACTAATAAAAAAATCAAGATACAAATTTACTCTCATTTTTGACTTTATCTGAACTTGGAGAATGGGAACTGCTAAATCTCCCTTTCAGGATCTTGCACACTGATTCAGTGTTTGCCTTCAGGACCTTTGCAACAAGCATTTGAATCAAAACAAAAAAATCAACTACTTCCCCCTTATTCCACCCCTTGACTTTTCAAGTAAGAATGTAATCCTGAGAGGGGGAACCTCCCCCCCACCTTAAAAATTTTAAATAACACCCGCTTCAAGTTTAAACCTATGACCTAAAACCTGACAGCCACTTCCCAAAAGCAGAAGGAAAGGAGCACAAAGCCAAGTCCAATACCAGCAGCAACACTGATGCTCCAAGATACCAAAACAAAGATGACACATAAAATCTGCTAATCATCAAGCAAGATGAGTCAGATGAGCAACACAAAAGAAAGCTGTTATAGGTACCGAAAACATTTATAACTTGCACAAGCTACACTGTTTCAAGTCAATGACCAATGTACAAGACACAGAAATGCACACTTAAAAAGTCAAGAAACCAAATCCCAAGACTATTCTGTAGCATCAAGGTTACCATGTCATTATAGGAACAATGGATGTAATACAAACCCTGTGGTTTTAGGCACCTGAAGCTCTCTCCCCAAAATGCCCCTTACTGAACACCCCCAGGTTTAATTTCCCCATGCACTTAAAGGACACTGTAGTGGATTTAACATGAATCATTTCACTGTCAGCGTGTTGGTGTAATTAAGTTGCCACGTGCCTCAAGTGCAGCAGTTGTAGGACAATTGCCTAAGTCAAACCAGCACAAAATGACTGTATTGATGTCTGCATCACCTCACGATGATCCTGCCATGGCCAAACTTCACAACTGGATGCACAGAAATGATGTTAAGGTGAATTCCAAATACAGTGGATTTGAAAGGCAACTGTGACAGAAAGATTGTGGTCTACAGTTGTCACGGGTCTGCCAAGAAACAACAAAGAAACCTTGGAAAGTGTTACCAAAACATACTATGGCACATAGCTTTTTTGCAGTACTCATTAACATCTTCTTCATGAGGCAGTGAAAGGACTCCCAGAATATAAAGATTACACCATGCAAACTCTATCAGTCATTAACATGTCAGCTTACACTTAATCCACCTTTTCCACACAGCAATTGCTTAGGAGATTTGCCAGGTTTAAGAATCAGATAAGATAACTCAATACCGGCAAATTAATAGTAGAGGGCGAAAAAACCAGCAAAGGAAAGCCCATACAGATCAATAAGTACAGAGATCTGCCACTGTTTCCCTGCTCCCTTCTCTTGCACTGCTGTCTCCCATGCAGAAGGAGAATTCAACTCTAATGTGACAGGATCCTGAGGTGCCCCAGTGTAAGTGCCCAGCATGGACACATCAAACAATGGCAAAGCCATTCTCCCAACACTCCTGTGCCACCTCCTGACTATGACTCATGAAAAAAGGTACTGAGATCAGTTTTATTTGGTTGTCTATGTTGTCCATAGGCACCTTCCTAACAGAGGTTCTGGGAAGAGCTAGCTTTCATTCTCATCCCTCAATCACGGCAACAATTCAGAAACCAAATGCAAAAGAGGAAGTGGCTGAATTGAAGGCAGGAAGGCCACTAAGTCTTCTCCCTAGAGATGATCTTTTAGATAGACAGGCAAATACTTTTTTACTCTTTCTTTTTTAATTGTAAAATCCATGTCAGTAGCACACACCACACAAGAAACCTAGTCTTTCTGTTAATTGATCTATGTTTATCTTCACATTGATTTACTTTGTCCCAACAGTTGGCTATTTTGAAACAGTAATCACAGACCACAGCCAGACCAGGAATCTATCCTGCTGGATGCTGTAGATGCTACAAGTTACAGCCCCACCTCCTGAAGGAGCAAAGATTACTTGCTATCAACAACTTTTTCTCTTACAAATCAGATGTTTCTGACAAGTTCACATACATTGCAAACCTTAAGTAGACTGCAATAGGGGTATTTGTGAAGTTACAAGGTGGGTTATCATTTTCTCCAGCGTAAGTTTTGCATGGTGCACCTTATATTCTGCTTCACAGAACTGTTCGCTATGGTAACCTTCTGAGCTACTGACAGCAGCCAGCTCCCATGAAGGAAGGAAGGAACGGCAAAGAAACAATAAGTAAGGCCTTTTCTCTTGCTGCATAACCAGAGTTCTGCCATCAGAGAAGGTAAAACTGTCAGACATGAGGGTTACCAGGTACAATTATTTTATAGTGGCAACAAGTTTGTCTAAAGTAGATATAATTGTTTCGCTAAAGCACGCATGCGACTGTGAAACAGGCATCACTGGCCTATTTCTCAATAAATAAGGGCCTTGTAGAACTACAATAGCGAATGTAGTTAAAAATTCACTATTAACTGCCCGCGTTGTTTTTCTTCTCCTTTCATTATTTCCACTGTGTAGGGGGCGAGGGGGGGCCTGGTAGGAAGTTTGCAGAAGCCACAGACGGAAAACTTGCTCAGTCCTTCCGATGCGGGCATTCCGCCCTCCCGCTTCCAGCCGGCGCTGCCCGGGCGGGAGCCCTCCCGCAGCCGCTGCCCCGGCGCCGCTCCCTCCCCAGCCCGAAGTTGGCGTCCCGGGGCATCCCCGGCGGCCGCCCGGGCAGTGTCACCGGCGGCCGATTTACGACTTCAGGTGCAGGAGCGGCGGGCAGCGCAGACCTACTCCCCGAGAGACAAAGGCTGCGTGTCGCTCGCCGGAGCGCCGCCGGGCGCGGAGCCGCCGGAGGTGCGGAGCGGCGGCGGCGGGCGCGGCGCGCACACAATGCCCGGCCCCGCGGCAGCGCAGGCCCCGCAGCGCGGGCGGCGGCGCTGCGGGAGAGCCGGCGGCACGGCCGCGGAGGCGGCGCCCGCCCCTCTCCCCCCACACCCACCCACCCACCCCGACCGGGAGGCGAGAGCCGCTCGCCGACGGGCCACTTGACGGGGACCGACGCCAGCCGCTGCCCCGGGCGGGACGCGCGCCTCGCCGAGCGGAGCGCGGCCGCGCCCGGCGGGGGTGCGGAGCGGAGCGGCGCGGGGTTTAAAGGTCCCCTTCCACCGCCATTTTGAGGGGGAGGGGGGCGAACGAGAGGCGCTCGGTGGGCTCGGCCCCCCGCGGGCGCGGGCAGGGACCGGCCGCGCCGGGGCGGCGGCGCGGCGCGCACAAAGTTCCCGCGGGGGCCGTGCGCGTCCCCGGGCGGGCGCGGGGCCGGCCGGGAGGGCAACTTTGGCCGAGCGCGCCGCGGGACGCCGCGGGCCCCTGGCGGGAGCGCGCAGAGTTGCGCGCGGGCAGTTGCGCGGCGGCGCCCGGCCAGTCCCGCGCATCGCTCCTCGGCGCGGCCGAAGGCGCGTCCCCCCCGCGCTGCCGCCGCCGCCACCGCCTCCCCGCCGCGCTCCGCCTGCCTCTTCCCTCCTCCTCCTCCTCCTCCTGCCTCGCCGCCTTTTTCCCGCATCCAAACTTCGGGAGCCCGGAAAAACCCTCCGGGCCCGGCGCCCCGCCGGCAAAACGCCCCCAACAGCTGCGCCCCGGGCCGTTCCGCCCGCGCGCGGGCGCCGCCGCCGCCCGCCTCACCTGCGGGGAGTTTTTCCAGCCCTGCGCCGCTGCCGGGGCTCCGGCTCCCCGGCGCTCCGCTCACTGCCTCATTCCAATATGGCACGGCCCGCCAGAGCGCATGCGCCCGCCGCCCGCCCGCCTGCCTCCCCCCTCCCGCCCCTCCGCCCTCCCCTCCCCTCACGGCTTTTCGGGCGCTCCGGCTCCCTCCTGCCGCGGGCGCGCCGAGCCCGCCGCGTCCACCGCCGCCCGCCCGGCCCCGCGGGGCTCGGCCCCGACCCCGCCCCCGGGCTGCTGCCCCGGGCTGCTGTCCCCGGACACCTGCTCCCGCCGCGCCGGGGGCAGCGCGGGCTCGGCCGCCGGTAACGGGACACGCCGCCGCCGCCGCCGCGACTCTGCCGGGGCGGGGCGGGGCGGGCGTCCACACCCTGCCTGGGCGCCGCGGGAAAGGACACGGCCCGGCGGGCGGTCGGTGCCTGTCGCGGGATGCGCGGTCCCGTCTCCATCCCCCCCGCCCCGGCGAGGATTTAGCCCACTTCCCCTCGGAGAGAACTGGCCCCGTCGGTCGGGGCGCGGGGACCGGCGGGGACCCCCCCCGAACCCCCGCGGGGCCGCACCAGCGCCGCAGTTGGCGGGGAGCGGGCGGGCGGCACCGGCCGTGTCGTCCCCCCCACCCAGGGCGGAGACCGGCGCCCCGCGCACTCGCCGCCGCTGCCCGCGGCGCAGCGAAGCGAAAGAAAAAGGAAGCGGGTTGTGCAACACCGCGCTACTGCTCGTGCGGCGGAGACGGAGGGGCGGAAAGGAGTGCCCCTCCGCCCCGATCCGCGCAGTCGGTCCCTACCGAGGCGGTGACCGGCAGCGAGCCCGCCGGCCGGCCGTGGCGAACGGCGGCGGGGGACAGCGGGAGCCGAGAGCGAAAAGCCTTTGCGCTTCCCGGGAGCGCATCCGCCCGCCCGCGGCGGCGGCGGCCCGAGACGGCGGCGGGAGCGCTGCGGCCGCGCTCCGGTCCGCTCGCCGCCGGGAGGGACGCGCTCCCGGGCCGCGGACTCTCGGCCGCCTCGCCCAGCCCGCGGGCACCGGGGCTTATCCGCGCGTACGTGCCCTCGCGTCGTGCTGGACACCAGTTGCTACCGACCCGAAATGAGTGTTCCGAGGCGAAGAGCGGGCGGATCAAGTGAGCTGTAATGGTTTGTGTCTGGAGCAGAGAAGTGCCAACAAATAAACAGAGCGGCAGTGCCGGAACAGCGGGCAGGAAGAACGAATGGAACCATGAACTTGCTCATTACGCATCCAGCGGGCAGATCGCACACACCGCTCTGCGCGCCGCGGCACCGCGGAGACGCGCCGGGCTCCGATTACTCCGGAGCGATGCGGTGTGATGCCAGGCAGGACGGAGCCGGCCACGCAGCCCCTCTCGCAGGAGAGACACCGCTCTCCACGAGGATAAGAAACCTCTGTTTCCCACTGGCTTGCATTAAAAAAGCGGCGACGTTTCCCGTGGCACTCGGGAAGGAGCGCAGCGCGGCCGCAGCCCGGGACAGCGGGGCCCGCGCCCGGCAGGAGCCGGCCCGGGGCTCGCAGCGGCCGCGGCGCTGCCCGAGGACGGGCCCCGCGGGGCTGGAGCGCTTCTTGCCCGCCGTTCCGTTTCCCGGAGCGGCGGCCCGCCCGCTCCCGCTGCCGTTCCCGCCGAGGGGCGGGCGAGGCCCGGGCCCTCCGCTAGAGGGGGGTCTCGCCATGCCGATCCGCAGGGCCCCGCCGAGCGCTCCCGGCCCGGCATCGCGCAATTAACTATTCAAATGAAACCGCTGCCGCACCGCCTAATTGAGTCCCAGCAGACACCGCCTGCATAACCGAGCGCCGCTCCAGGCAGCCCCGGGCCAGCCCCACCGGACAGCCCGACTCCGTGAGTCCCCCGGAACATCTCCGCGGCCACCGCCAGGCACAGCAGCCACCTCCTCACCAAAGCACAGCCGCTAAGAAACTAAGGACTTGCTCTGCAAAAGCCCCAAACCAGTGTGAAACAGGAAGAAAACCTCAAAAGTCAGGTATCACAAACTTCTCGGTCTGGCAAAAGCAAGAAGCACGCCCTTTCAGACTTCTCATCTATCCTGGAAATGAGTCGTTGGTACACGCAACTGCGCAGAGAAAGAAACGTGATCCGCCAGTCTGATCCGTGAAACATCTAAACGATCTTCTATGTCTTATTAATCGTCAGTCACAGGACAGTTGTTTACAGAACCTTCGCCTGGCCAGCTCCATGATACGTTAACTTTGTGTCATCTGTGGTGATTTGGAGGTTAAAAAGACACAAAAAGGAAGCTGAATATTTCTGGACCTTCTGGCATGTTAGCAAACCACCTGAAACACGGGGCTAACACACTGCAAATACACATTTCATCACAGGGGGATTAAATCTCCTTATATCCCCTTTGCAGGAATGGCAGTTTGTGAGAAACCCAGCACCATTTTATTATCCACTTTGGAGGATGAACTGGGTAACTAAGCTGCCATCAGACCGCCAAGGTGCCTTGCTTCTATCTTCAAGGCTTTTCTACCATCCACTCTTCTGAAACTAGGAACTTTCATATTTCCAGCATAAATGTATTCACTACCAATTTATAGCCATTTGGTCTTTACCATTCTGCCCTGCAAATTAAGTAACTTTGCCTCTCTGATATTTACCTAAAATGTCCCTATAAATACCAATTAGATCATCCATTCTCAGTCTTTCTGCTTTACTTTTTATCTTCTCTCCAAATAGGTTTTCCATTCCTCCAGTGCCCTTTTATACCTCCTACCCTGTGTGCACTGTTCTAAACAAGGTCTTAACAACTGCCTTGTACCATGATATTAATACCTCACCGTCTCCTGAAAATACCTCACTCGATGCATCCCAGAATACATTAGCATTTTTAAGACCACATTACAGTGGCATCATCGTTATCCTCCAACCAATAACATACCTGGATTCCTCCTCTTGTAATCTCACATTTGATGAACCTCTGACCTTACTCACAGTTATTTTAATTAATCTTTAAGTGCATCACTTCTTGCTATTATATTCCAACCCATTTCTGGTACTCCAGGCAATAGATCAATTGTTCTACAGCAGTTTAAGATCCTATGCCTTAAAAATATGCCTCTTGTCCTGTTTTTAAGATTATGTACCATCCAGCCTGCTCTGAGGTTTCCCCTTTTCCAGCAGCTCACTCTGCAACCTGTCCACACCTTTAGCCATGTCAGGAAGGTAGCAAAGGCAGTCCCTGTAAAGCAGCATGCTCCTGAGCTTCTGTGAAACTTCCTGGCTCCAGGCTACACACGAATTTCTCAGTATGTCCCATTTCTTCAGCCAAAGCTATTCCTGGCAACACACCAATCTCCAAGAACCATGATGGTTCACCTGCTTCCCTACAACCTCTCATTATGTTTTGGCACTTGTTTTTGTTTTGGTGCAGACTGTGGTAGGCCATTTCTTCTACAAAAGTAAACTGGAATGCTTCACGGAAAATAAGCCACGTCTTTTAGGAACCTCCTAATCATTAACAACTTATTTTCATTGCTTACAGTAAGTGATTAATTAGGAATTCTAATTTTTTTCTAAATCGAACCAGTAAGTCACATATATTGTTAGCATCACACCACCGTTTCCTTCAGTTGTTCTCTCATATTAAGGAAGACCTGTTTTGAAGCTGAAGTGTTCAAGCTGTGTGAACAGCCTTAGATAATCAGTACCCAGGTTTAAGTGCCAGCCAGTTTCCCTAAGCAGGGCTTTCTGCTCCTTTCAGTGAAACATTCAGCTTGCCTTTGTTTTGCTACATTAATTAGCACCACACTCCTATAGGCTGCAAGTGCCAAGAAGCCCCTCTGAACTTTTCTGTGCACAGACAGCAGGCTCAAGCCATAGATCCCTGCACTGAAAACAAGACTGGTGTGGGTTTGCAGTTTGTGCTGGTACTCAAATGAAATGCACAGAACAGAGCATTCCCCTTCAGTGAAGTGGGCATAATTAATTTACAGGAACAGTGTCTGTGGGAGCAAAACACAGAGGAGAATGCTTTGAGTTACAGATATATTAATTCAAATTTGTTACAAGTTGGTTAAAACTTTTTGTTTCTACTTACAGAGTAGATTTAGTTGAGCAAAGGTTGGGAGACATCTAAAAAACATTTATTGGTCTTACTGGAATTACTGTTTGTATCTTACATAGGGAATCCAAAAGTTTTTCTGAAATCCTTGGACCCCTTGTGACCTTCATCTGCAACCCAACCCATTATTGGGGTAAAAGATGGTGTTTGTGGAGGAAACAGGGCCCTTAAAAGAGCTGCAGGGCAAATCAATATTGCCCAGGATGCCGAAAGGTGAGCTGAGACCAAGATGGGTTAGTCTGACTTTCCACAGAGAGCTCAACACAGTGGTTTGAACTCATGAAGTTTTCCATAACTGCAGGGACTTTCCTACCAAATGCTGTTGCTATTTAGCTGTTAAGTTAGAACTGCATGTCTGCTTCCAAAATGCACAGTATTTTACTGCAGTGTTAAAGAACATTTGCCAAGGACTTTTAACCTTCAATGCTCTCCACAGCTTGTACTTCTGGGATAATAACCAGAGACTTGCATTGAAGTATTTGCAATTGCCATTTCTGTGGCCAATGAATCAGACTAACTAACCCAGAAGATAACCTCCTGTGGATGACTGAGTGACATCCCTGGACCTCTGCTTCACTCTTCCTGTTTTCAGTGTAAGGCACATTATAAAGGTCACAACAGTGAGGGAAAAACATCTCAGGCTAAAGCCTGGGAGAGATGGGGGAAGAAACTGTCTACCACATCTGCCTATAATTTAGGAAAACTGCAAGGTTTGAGTAATCTTGCATTTTCCTAAATTATAGGCAGATGTGGTTGATGCCCTTTCCCCAGCTCACTGTGTAACAAATAGGAAATTACTGCTAACTCTGAAGATCTGTGATACCTGATAAAGACACAGGAAGGTCTATTCCTCTCTAATCTAGTTCTTTCCAGTCCTCTCTTTCTTTTTTGGATGAAAAAGATCTTTTACTAGGTGTCTGTGCATCTCCTGTTGCCTTTGGAAGCTCTGTGAGATGGCACAAGTGAAACACCCCATTACATAAGAAACAGTGAAACAGTCCCAAAGAGACTCTAACAATGACCTAACAAAAAGCCATCACCCAGCTCTGAAGGTAAAGCTGGAACTGGGAGCACTTCTGTTACTACTTAAGAACATTTCTATTTTCCATGGCATCAAAGAAGATGAGAAAGTTCCAGAGGAGAAGAAAGAATTTGCTGTCACCTTCTTCCTGTACAATTTTTGTAGTAGGCATGTGTATAACTGCCACAGAGGACTGAAATATTGTTTGTCCTTGTGGCAGGCACAACACATGAACATTCAGGCACCACTTGCTTTTTCGTGTCCCCATGGCTTTTATATCTCTGCAGTGTCCCTATGTGCACATTACTGCAACAGAACTGAGGTGGACTGCAAAACAAGTAGAGCCAGGCCCAGTAAACTTGGAATAAAAAGTAGAGGGAAAGGATGTGTGGTCACAAAACTGGGAAAAATTTAGTATAGAAACAATTCATAAAGAAGACACTATGAGAACTAGAATATTCACCTTTAGAGAAAAGCAAAGCTCCTCTCTTCAGATATTAATTTTGCTCTTCTATGGTTCTCCTCTCAACATTCCTATCCACTTCCCAGCTTCTCACACTATTCAAATTAACATCTCTACAAGACAGTTCACATCAACACCCAGTACTGAAGCACCCTCGACTTCAGTCAGGCCATACCCTTCCTAGTGTTAACTTCCAAATACTGCCCATATTGTCAGAATTTTCCTGTATTTGACTGGGATTTCACCAACTGCTTAGCAAGTATTTGCAGGAAGAGATACAGGGAATGCTTTGAGGTAATTTTCAAGAGATATAGATGGAAAAGAGAGGCAGACAATATGCTTTTTAGTGATAAAGTTTGGATATCACAATGAGATTGTGCAAAAAACCAGTATAATTTACCTGAGAACAAAAACCCAATTTACTGCTTTCAATTCACAGGCAAAGTGATTTTTTCCCCCCAGATTAGAGATGTTTAGTTTTGGAAAATCCTGATCAGCCCAAGCACAGAAAATATTAGTAAGACTTATATAAACAGCAGTAAAGCAGCCCATCTTGTTTCATTATGCAAGCTGAATGAAACACAGAAATTAAACCAAGAGCGGGAAAACAACTAAGACTTAAAACTGTGTTGGGAATACTCCAAAGACTCATTAACAGATGAAAAAGTATGATTATCTTATTAGGAGTACTACCACCCATACAGAAGCTCTGATCAAAACAATAATTAAACCACCAATAACAATCTCCCTGCATCATTAAATACTTTTGTACAAATAAATTAACTCTGCCAGCCAGAAACATCAAATGGAGATAATTTACCTCAACCAGTTAATAAGTCCAAATACTCAGAATGCCTCTCACATTCTTACCTGGGAATATGCTATCATTCTTCTTCCAAGAAAAGGTTTTAAATAAATGATTTTGACAGCATTCCTATAAATTTTTGTATTTACTCCACCACGGATAAATCAATGAACCATGTGGCTTGAGATAACAACCTGTCCCTTTGCCAGTGGTGAAAACTGATTCTCTTCCAACTTCCACATGCAGCTGGGCAGGAATATTTATTTCTGAACAAAGTAAATGGACACTCAAGTGCAATTGTTGATATGCAGAATCTGGCAACAAATCAATACTGACTTTAAATAACCAATTTATGCCATTAATTTTAATTCCCATGAATCTTGTTAAAATCCCATAGCATGATGTCCTGAAGTGACACAGTCTGCTTAATTTCTTTTGGTTTGTGGGTTTATCGAATTTGAGGCTTTAAGAATCCTGTTATTGGTGTCAGTTTCTAGCTTTTCTCTTTTATTGGTTTCCTTTGAAATATCTCCTGAGCTCTTATATCTTCACTTCAATTTCATTTTTTCCCGTGTCTGAGAAGGGTGTAGGTCTGAATTTGGCATGTGTGTATTACTGCCTTGGCCTTGCAGAGACAACCACTACCAAAATTATTTAGGATTTTAAGGGCAGATATATTGCCTTTATTTATGCTTCTTTAAGCAACCTAAAGGAGTGCAAATATATTAGACCATTTGCCAGATCATTCAAAACTGCATTCTTGTGCTACATATATAGCAGTGGTCATATCATCTTTTAGTATAATTATCAAAAACCTAAGATCAGGATAAATAAAATTGCCTACATTCCCATGGTCAGAATCAAAATTTGGACAAATATGATGCAGAAACCAGGAGCTGAAATTCCTATAAAGCAAAAACTAACCTTTCCAGATGCACTGCCAGGAATGGGTCAGGGCTAAGATTTATCAGCAAAGCAGCATTCATAAAGAACTTCAGCCACTCCTGCCCTTGCTGGACCTGTTTTGGGGAAAGCAGAGTAGTCTCAGAGGTGTGTTACTCTTTTGTGTAGCAACATTTACTAGCAGAAAGTTCAAGAGATTGTAAAATTACTGTTTTGAAATAGATTGGATCCAAGGAGCCTCGAGTTAACATGAAGGCTTAACGTGCATTTTTAGGAGTACCCCACAAGACAAGTTCAGCCTGTTCATGGAAGTGAGGAGACAGGAAAACCCATTGGAAGAACAGAAGAGAGAGAGCTTTGTTTTAGAGTCTAGCTGGTGTGCTAGACTCTACACCATCTTTGACTAACTACTGTTTTATCCTTGATTTGTGAATATATTAAGAAGCTGAACAGGTTTACATGTTTATTCATTTTCTCCCTTAATTTAAGAGGAAGTTGTACGACAAATCTAACTGTACTGCCCTAGGGAAAACAGAGGCTGTGTCCCACAGGAGATGCAGTGATCAGCACAGCCACGAGCACCTGTACTGTACCTGGGCTCTTTAGGAAATCCCACCAGATTTTTGGAGCACTAGTAATGAGCATAATACAGTGAGAGTAAACCCTCTTGCTCACTGGTGTAACACAATTATTGCTGCACTGCCAGAAAGCAGGCCAGACCCTGGAAGTGTCACTGAACACTTCACTATTTTGGGGCTTGTTTTGTGTTCTTTTGTGTCATCTGTTAGGAACTATCTCCAAGGAGAAAATAGTAAACCAGGAGGACTGGTCTGATCCATTCTAACAAACCCAATATTCCTAAATCATGCTCTTTAGTTTCCCAAATTAACTTACCTCACGGTTTCCCCTTTGTGCCTAGAAAGATTTATTGTTTTTATTCAACCTGAAAATCTGCTGGCATTAGATGTATTAGGATACCCACAGGTGGTTCTTTTGTCATCCTATCACTGCAGTGGGAAGATAGCAAAATAAATCAATAAAAACAATGTCTTGGCTGATGCTTGGGGAAACCAATCTGTGGTTGAATATATAGCTCAGCAGCAGACTGCCCTATGCACAGGCAGCACTAGGTACTGTGGCTTCCACTCACTGGAGATCTCAAATAAGGATTTTGGGTTTTATTTAGTGTTTTCTCACCACTTTCTATCTAATTCTGCATCCTCTTTAGAAAAACAATGTCTTGTCTTTTTTGTTTGTTTCAAATATACACCAGAGTGAGGGTTATTTTGTCACAAAGTCAGGTTTTCTTTCTTTGACTTGAGCATTGTTGCAGCAAGAGCCTGGTATAAAGCTGGTTTTCAGTTGCCACTATCCGAGGGTTGTTTTCAAAGACTATATGCAAATCATGCCAGTGCTGCCTCCTGCACTTCCTCCATTTTATTTTCTATTGAGACTGAATGTGAAGAGCTGCAGTCTATTTAGAACACCATGGTTCTTGCAGCAAAAAAACCAAAGCTATTTCCAAAAGTGGAATTTCTTAGAATCAGTGTATTTTCTTCTTCTTATAATAGAAATGAGCATGAGCATTTTGAGCCTTTAGTAATCTTCCCAGGTCTGAGAAGATGTGAGAAGCAGAGTGGGTATGGAAAGAAAAGCAGTTGATTAGTAAATCCATTTAAGGATTTAATCCTTTGTTAAGGAAGCAGCATCGAGACTGCTGGAGTGAAGTGAAACGTAAGAGAAACAAGTGGCAATTTACCCTATAGCTGCATTCTCCACATTATTTTCCCCTCGAGATATAGTGGACATTAGCAGGCACAGGCTGCTCCTGCAAAGAACAGCCTCTGGTTGAACTTGTATCCCAAAATGCCCTCAGCTCCAGGGCACACAGGGCAAGGGGTGAGGCATTGCCAACCCTCTGCAAAACCATGGCACGTGTCCTGCACAGCACTGGTGCTTGCTGCCTTGGACTATGGGTGTCTTCTGGGGTCCAGATTGGTGTGAGGAATGTAGCTCAGGACTCCAGCTGACCCAGGAAGGAATGCAGCAATGCCTGTCAGGATCTGTGCCCTCAGAAGAGTGGTGCTTTGTCCTACTTTTGCCACGGATTTCCTACTTGAAGCCCTGGATAACTGAAAATGCATAAGGACCTAACTGAAACCATTTAACAATCAAAGCCATTGAAGGGCCTCTACTGGGAAGCACAGCTTTGGTTTTCTGGTGTCCTGTTAAGGGAAGACTGGCACCATGTGCTTTGCAGATCTGGGTGATGAATTTCTATTTTTTAGCTTGCATTCAGTGTGCAAGTGCAGATCCAAAATGCGAAATACATAAGGAACAAACAACGGCTGTTTCCTTACAGGATCCATGCCTACTACACAGAACATTTTTTACCTTGTCAATCAAATATAGGAGATATTCAGTGGAGGTAATCACACAATAGAAACAGGCCTCCTGTTTTCCAGAGCTTTCAGGTTTGAATTCCCCTTACTGCAGAGCCAGGTGTCCCGTGTTTCTGTTGCCGGAGTGAAGCTCTGTGTCTCTCTGTCAAGGAAAGCATTTGTTAATTGCTTTCAAAAAAACCTGGAGTGAATAAACATTTAACTAAATAGCTAAAACATGCATAAGGTGTCCTATGCAATTTTCAGCGCTCTCAGCTGCAGCACAAGATGCTCATGTAGCAAGAACAGTCATGCCAGATGTTAGATATGAACCTGCTTGTTTCCACTGTGGTAGGGTTGTTTTAACTCGGTGATAATTGTGCAGAGACCTTGCTGAGGCAGAAATAGCCTCTCCCAGCATATCTGAGACCCCTCCAGCACCAGAGTCTTTGTGCTCTGTTTGCATCCAGCCTGAAAGGTCAGGAAGCCTTACAATGGATTCAAGAGCTAAGATTTGGTTGCCTTATTTATAAGAAACAGAGTCAATGCAATTATGCAATTACTATTGTGAAGCAGGAAAAAGACTTTTTTTTTTTTTTTTTTTTTTTTTACCATTCACTGGTTGCTGCAGTAAGTGTGCTGGGGGTTGATCACCAAAATTACTCAGTTAAGAGTTTGATTTGCTCTTTTATGTTTCCTGTACAGTCCAATTTCGGGGTTTTGGGGTTTTTTTGTTCAAAAACTGGACAGCAGAGGGTGCCAAACCCCAAGAGGGAGTGCACCCAGGCCCAGGAGCTCTCACGAATCCCCTGAATTCCCCGCTGGAAGCTCTGCCCTAGCAGATCCGGCTGGAACCTGGCGAGCCGCAGGTTCCCTCTCACCCAGAGCCGTGCTGGGGAGTTTGGATGTGTCAGCACTTCCAGGACCGTTTATAACCTCTTTCTTTGTGGATCAATCCAGGCTCTTGCAAGCCAAGTTATTTTCTCTCTGATGTGCAATTGGCACTCAATGTTATCTCAGGAATCTGAAGCCACGTTTTGTTATCAGGATGTTGCAGGGACGACTCACTAAATTAAAAGCAAGCACTTGATCATAGAGAGCTGAGCACAAACACTCCCCACCTTTAGCATGTGCTACAAATATGACACAGCCATTGAGGAACTAAATCTGTTTAACCTGACATCATTGCTACACAGCTTTTTACTTTGGACAAGGAAACATGAGATTGAAACATTGGCAGCTTTGAAATCCCATTCTCATCCTATAGTGAATTATGAAATGAAGTGGCATTATATTAGCAGGCACTGCTTCCTGTTCTAATAAAAAGATATGCATTCTACATTTTCTGCAAACACTACTCATGGGAATGAGATGGAAATTGGTCCTTGAGTAGTAACTAGTTACAATAGCTTCTAAACGAGCCTAAAAATTATTCTGATTGTATTTAGTCGCCAAATCCCGAAGCCTCTATTGTATTCTGATTTCTGTTCTTTGCTGGAGTCAAAAATTGCTCTACTTGGTCAAAAAAACATTTCTTTTTTTTTTTTTTTTCCTTCTTAGCAATCCCTGTCCTGAGGATGAGCACTGTCAGATGGCCAATTTTAGTGTTCACATACCTGATACACATCACTGGCCCATTATTTCTACACAGGAATGGGATCCATCATTCCTAACTCAAAACTGTGCAGATAACAATTGATAATTTGTAAACAGTTATTCGCTTTGAATGAGTTATGTGGGCTCTGTTTACTTAATCCAGCTATTTGTCAGCTTTATCAGTCACTTATCAACAGAAGCAGAAAGCAGGGCACACATAACCCATTCATCATCCCTCCTGTTGCTGCAACACTCACAATATATATTGCACATGCCATGGCACTGGTGAAATAGCTCACAATACTACACTGCCAGCACAACTCTGTATAAGTTACTTTCTCAATGCCAAAAACTTGTGGGATGCTTGGATAATGTTCTCACTCAGCCCCAACACTTGGGCCTAAGAAATGAAGTGATTGCGAATGTGTGGCAGGAGGGTGGGCAGGGGTCTCAGCTGGATTTGGAACACCCAACACCCTCATGGAACAATGTGGGAGGATATTTTATAAATGTGGAAAAGTGCAGAGGACTCAGCTCAAGAGACCTTGTGGTCCCTCAGGGTACAAGGAGGTACAGTATTTAACTGTACTACACAAAGCCCCTCACAGGACTCAGTTATCCCTGTCCCCTCTTCCCTACCTCACACTTAACCCCATGCATTTATTTTTACCTGAAATGTCCCCCTTTGTCCTCCCTGCATCCCCATTGCTGGTAGGGCTTGGCCTGGCTTTGTCCAGCCCAGGTGCTTCTGTCACAGTTTCAATGAAAACAAAATTGTTGTGAGCCTTAACCAAAAAGACTTAGTGGAAAACCAAGGTTAGAAAATCCCCAGCTTGCCCTTGTCCAGCAGTAAATAGTTCACTGCTGGAAAATAGCCACACACCACCAGCCTTATGCAAAGCAAGGGCATTGGGCTCTGCACACAAAGAGTAAAACACCAGCAAAGAGGCATCGGTGCTCAGTAACCTTTTAAATAAAGTCTGGCAGGGAGAAGGAGACTTAGAAGAGCTTTGAAAAAATAAGCCCTTTCTCCTAGGTCTTTACAGGGAAGGTGGAAAGCTGTTGTAAGGATTTCAGATGTAATACAGCATGAAAACATTTTTGCTTGAAAAAACCCCTCAATAGCACATTTTTAAAAGCTATCATTTTGTAGTTCTCACAATTTCATGATTATGTTATTTACTCCTTATTGCCCCCCAAGACGTTCCTTTGTTTCTTTGTTTCACTTAGGGAGGAGAGTTGTGTGGGTTACTACTGTGATTGGCAAGTTCATTTTCAAGAGAAAACTTTTGTTATTTTTCAATCCAAGAATCCACATGCCACTTTTAACATGAAAAAATTAAAGCTTACAAATAATTCAATTATGTCTTTAAATTTAGATAAATCAGTTTAAAATGGGCTAGTTATGGCATAAGAGCTGACAAGCTGAATTAGCTCTGCTCGTTTTTCACCAGTAACCCCACAGTGAATTAGGAAAGGGGGTCTTGCAAATCTCCCTGGGATTTGTGACTCCTAGGAACCGTACTCTGAGTAGCCAGAACCTCCTAAAAATGATGCCTTCCAGGACACTGCCAAAGGGAGTGTGGAACAATGTTAAAAATCCATTAATGTGGTTGTGAAGTCACTGATCCTTAGCTCAGTTCAGACACTTGTGAATTCTGCAGTGTAGATGAGCCCTTTGGAGAGCTTAATACATTAAGAGAATCCATTACTTTTTTGCTGATTTATTTTATAATGGCTCATTTACATGCACTAAGAAACGGTATTTTTGTACTAGTTAGAAAGGCACAGATTGCCTCTCTGCAGTCATACAGGTTTTCAATTTTAGACAAGATCTTTAAAAAATTGACAGTATTATGAACTTCCAAGAGGCTTTTCAAAGTCACATAGGTTTTTAAAATCTATTACGGTTATTTTTTGTCATATTCCAAAGGTTTATATTTTTGGACTCATGGTACTAACAAATCCTGTTATATATGTTGAGCAATATGAAAAATAGGGCACTAATGTTTTAAAGTCTCTAAAACATTTCTCAAATTGACTGTAAAATGTGGCATTTCTACAATACATGATTGTTTGGCAGGATATAAAAGCTTACTGGTTCTCATTTGGGTGATTTGCATAACTTGTTCACAGCATCATTTGTAAATATTATGCCCATCCCAAGCTGCCACTGATAAAAAGAGTAAGATTGCTTTTGCCAAAGCATGTCATAATATAGATGAGGAAAAAACCCTTCCTGTCTAAAAAGAAGGAAGTTATACAAAGTGAGTTAAAATTTTATACTGCATTAATCTCAGAAATCAATTTTCACGTCTGTTGGAGAACATAAAAGTGAAAAAAAATTTCCTCTCTCTGTGCAAAGTGGTTCTACAAGGACTGGACAAGCCAAGGAGCAGTGGCTGTTCCCTAGGAGCTCTCTGCTGTGAGCACAGTTCAAACCAGCACCGAGACCCTTTGCCTGTGCATTAGAAAGGATGGGCAGGGCTGAGAACATGGTTCTGACTCCCCAGGCTCACTGATGGTGAACACAGAGACAATAATTCTGTTTCAAGCAGACAGATAACAATTCAGTTTGCCCACTGACCTATGCTAACTCCGCAATACTAACAAAACCAAACCATTGCAACAAATCTATTTCACCCAAAGAGACTCAATACAGAGGGAAAGCTCATTTTACTTACCAAGGTGGGGCAACTTCCATATAATCATTGTAGAACTTGACTTGTTATTCATGACTGCTCTAGAAGGTGGCAACTTTGACTCATGCTACAGAGTTCCCTGTGTTTGTTTAGGATAGGTCTTTAAGAGATACTGTATTTCTTGTGGATGAAGGCTGTGGGGAAATGATGCTGTCTGTCTTTGAAAGCTCTGTCACAGTCACCAAATAGATGGATTGCTGGAAAACACACGTGTTTGTTTGCCTTCATAGTCAAAAATATGTCATTGTGGCTGTTGTGTGACCTTCCTGATTAAAGAGCTCAAATGAGGATTTTTGTCTCTAGTTATTTAGTGGGAAGGAAGTAGGGTAACTGGGATGCAGAGGGTAACCATATCTGCCGGTTTCTTAGAGTTTGAAACTCACTGTTGGCAGCTGTGCCAACATCCTTGAGCTAATTTTTATGCACACAAATTATACACTTTTCAGTAACACACCAGGCCCTGAGAGATGGTGACATCTGTAGAAGTGAAGGTACCACTGTAACAAGGTACCATTCATGCAGGATCTGCAACAGAGCTCTGAAGTTACAGTTGTGCTGCTGAGCAAGGATGGTAATACACTGCTCAGCTCCACCAAACCTGACAGCTGGCCTAACTGAAATGTTTGTCTCCTCCACAATGACCATAACACAGCAAATACCTAAAAGAGCTGCTCTGACTTCTGATATCAGTGAAATTTAATGCCTTGCTTTTGATAGTGCATTTCCCCTGCACCTTGCATTTTTCTACTTCCTAAATTTAACAAACTACCAATAAATGGCTTTTTTCAATCAGACCTTAAAGCAGGAAAAAGAGATTGTAAGCCAGCAGCCAAGGCAAAGGAATCCCCAGGGAAAGCACTTGGTGTTATTTCCTGTCGTGAATCTTTGCCTGCCAGGTTGAATTTGTGAAAAGAGGTAGAAAACAAAGTTAGAATTTGTCTTTATCGTGAAAGCCTGAAAACAAGGGTAGGTCACTAATTATATCTATAAGGTGATACATACTCTATTGCCTTAGTATAGAGATGACAGTAATAACCTCAGCTATAGAACAGTGCTGGCACTTTAGTAGATATAGCAAATGAAAAGTGTTATAGATTGTGTTCTTCCCACCTCAGCTGCAACAAGATTCAAACACAATTTCAAGCCCTTAAAACCACAGTGTTTTGCCAAAGTGAGATTGGAAATGCTTCTAGGACCATAATACTGGATATACCTTTCTTATTTGCTACAGAGAAAGATTAACTCAGGTAATGAATTTATACTGATGAGTGGAGTTCAAGGTTAGGGATTTGTGAAAGCAATCTCACTATCTGGGCAATAAAGCTTGGAAGTACGTAAAAAAATCCACTTTTTAAATAAGTGTTCTAATCAATAATGCTACACTGGAGTGTAGAAGGTGCAATTAACTTTTCAGCCTGGTTCTTGGAGCTCTGTATGGCTCATTTTTAGGTCAAGCAAAGCTTTTCTTAAAAAGCTGGTTAGTGAGAGTATGAAATAAGGTAAGATAAGGACTTGTATTTTAGAATTTGCTCTGGATTCAAGTTCCTGGTCTGCTGATCCTAAAGAGGAAATTGAACCCAAGACTTTCACCTTAAATACCAGCAGCTGGTTATTCAGGGGGCTGATCCAACTCTCTAGGTTTAATAAGAATTAGATATAAAAAATTATTCTTAAAAATCTTCCCACAAACACTTTGCTTTGATGAGCCCATATTCTTAATGAAAAAGCAAAGTATAAAAATGCTTCTGAATACTGTTTCTCTAGATTATACAAATAAATTTACTTCATGATCCCTACTTAATTACTGCTATACATGCATATCAGCACTGGGTCCAGAGGACTCACCAAACAGAATTAAAACTAGATGAGGGAATAAGCAGCAGCTAAAGATTACTTTGTTAAGGGATCTTGAATAAAACCAAGCAGCAGAAAATCATGGAACCAGCAGCACCACAGCATTGTCTGTGCTGTGCCTTTCTGACCTGGCTCAACAGGATATGAGAGGTTATTGCTCATGCACAGCAGCAGCCACACAGTGCAGCAGTGATCCCAGGCATGGTTATTTCCCAAAGGACATGTTCTGTATGCTGGAGCCAGCCCAGTTGATAGCTTCTCTATCAGACTGTGAGCCTCAGTTGGGATCAGTCCTTTCTCAAGCTCCAGAATGGAACCCAGGTGCAGAAAGGAATAACAACCTGAACCTTTTCCAGCAGCTCAGGAGGGTGCAGCTTTCAAGAGAGCACAGAAGTTTGTCACAGAGCCTCTGGAAAGAAAGACCTAAAAGAAATAGTCACTGACAGCAAAGTCTCCATATGTAGGAGCAAAGCCTGAGCTTACTGCGCTTGGACAACATCAAAATGCCAAGTTTATTCATATGGCCTGGCTGGAAACATGGCAAGATGAAAGAGAGTAAAGCCAACTGAAGTTGTTGGTGACCTTGTCTGGCTGACATCTCATAGTGTCTACCCAGTAAACAATTACCTGCCATAGAAATGAAGGGTCAACTCCTCAATGAAATCAGAAAAAAACCTAGAGCTCATAGTGGTTAGCAGGCATTGCAGTGGCATACAGACATATCCTGAAAAAAAACAGAACACCACTCTCCACTCAGCTTCTTCCCAGCAAAACTTACTTTAAACAGACAGATCTGGAAACAGATCCATCCCCAGATGCCCAGTTTGCTTGGGGCTGCCAGTCTAACTCAGTGTCCATGACAGGAAAAACAAGGCTGGCCAGGTGCTATGAATAACAAGATGATCCAGACCCACAGCCCCATGTCTGAAAGAGATTTAAAGCACCTTGAGCCATTCCCAAGGATCAGGTGTGGACCTTATGTTTGACTAAATCTCCCTCTGAAGCAAGGCTTAGGTAGAAAGGCAGTAGCTGGAAATCAATAGATGGGAACAGCAGCAGCAGGAAGAGAAACATAAATTGCACCTGCAGAAAGATTGTGATGTGCATGTGTTAATCCTCCTCCAGTATATAAATCCAGGAGCTATTGCAATTATCATGCTGAGCAAGGAAAACCAAAAAATGTAATGGCAGAAGCAGCCTGAGAATCTACTACACGCTACAACAAGATTTTTTTAAGGAGACCCTTGCTTTAATTTCATTCTTTCTGAGCACAGAATGGTATCTGGTTACTTAAACTCCACTGGCCAGAATGAAACCTTAAATTAAGGGAGGAGAAGGAAGCACAGCATCACAGCTGATGCTCTCCCATCTTAAATCAGCTGCAAGCACTGTATTTCTGTAATGCTCCTCAATGCTCACTAACCTTTGGGCTGGCTGAGGGACCACATAAATTGGTGAGCTGTGCTGTGGATGAAAGGAGAGGGATTAATCCTTTGAGCTGGACTGGAATCCCCTGCAGGTCTGTCATGACAGAGTGGTTCAAAGCCCTGGGCATAACATTCTGCTGAAGAACAACACAATCTGATTTTTCTTTTTTAAAAATTTCCTTCTTATCATCAAAATGGTTTGCAACAACAAAAGAAACTATAAACATGTGAAAACCAGGATGGAAGGTCTGATTTCAGTAAAGCAATAGTTGCTACCCTGACAGTCATAACAGTACAGGTTGTATTTGTATTATATTTGATTTTTCTATTCTTAAAGGACTGACCACAAAATAAACCTTGACATAGCCAAAATTGGATGGTACTAATGAAGTACCCAAGAGGACAGCACACTGCTCCTCTGTGTGAGCAGCAAATGATTGGTAATTAAATAGCTGTCAGTGGGGGGTGCCTGATGTATTTTTATTAACTTTTTGTGTCTGTTGCATACATGCTCCTGAGTGACCAGCCAGAGTAGGTTACATGGCATTTGAAGCTGGATTTCCTGAGGTGAAAACCTAATAACCTGCCAGAGCACAACGTTAGAAGTGCTTCGACCTGCTCGCTTTCTCGTGGTGGGGACACAATTAATTTCTGATCTGGAAGGGCTGACTGACATTTACAGGCAGCACAGACGCTGCTTTAGAGCAGGGATTTCTTTCTGTTTCTGTGAAGTGTAATACACAGTTCAGCTAATATCAGGTAAATAAGGTCTATAGAAAAGGTTGAAAGCTACTTAATGGTCTCAACCTTTTTATTTTTTTTTTTCCTTTGATAGCAGAAAACAAACATACCTGATACAAGAAGGGTTTGGTTTGAGGATTTTCTCAAGTGAGAGTGTTGTGTGGTACAAATGAGTTCTGCAGATAAATGCCATAATATTTCACACTGAAATCCAGAGATTAGCTGAGCCCAGTCCGTAGGATGCACAGTTAAGGAGTGAGTATTTAAAACAAAATCTTGTATTTTAGTTTTGTTTTATTACTGCTTAGCAGAAGGCATAGAATGATCCAAGAGAATGAAATGGTCACACACTGTTTTAAAGACTTTAATCTGTTAAGTAACCTGATTTCAAGGGAAGATTGCAGAAGACAGACAGCCTTTTAAAGGAAAATACCAAATATTAACACAGTAGCAAGTAAGAAGAGATTTTGATGATTTGCCAAATATTCTCAGCATGAATCATAGAATGGCCTGGGTTGGAAGGAACCTTTTAAGATCGTCCAGTTCTGACCCCTGCCCCAGGCAGGGACACCTTTCACTAGACTAGCTTGCTGAAACAACAGCTCTTGTTGCACTCAAAGTAGCACTTGATGAATAAGGACTTGCAATCCCTACAGGAACGTGAGCAGATACACAGGTAAGGGTGAAGTGTCAGGAATCCCTTGAACACTGTTGCAAGTCCGGTGGGCTTTGTTAGAAATGCCAAAGGGAATATTCAGCACAAGGTCCTCAACACAAATACTCTACTAATATCCTGCTCTTCCAACAAAAAGAAAATAACACAAAGCACCTTAAATTCAGGTTTTTGTCAGTACTTCTTCAAGGAATGCCAAACTAGCTTTGTTATTTTTTCATGAGATAGGACACGGCTTCCATCTATGTTTTAATGGATCAAAGGGGTGTCTTTATTCAGGTGCTGCTGCTGTGGCATCATGGTGAGTGGCTGATGCCGTGAAGGATTACCCTTGAGGAATGGGCAGCTGTTCGGGAAATCCTTTATACACAATACATTGCACTGTGCCACTTAGCAATCTAATGTTCAGCTACTAAGCTGCCACATTTTCAACAAGTCCTTGGAGAAATGCAGGAATCCTATCAAAACTGCAGCCTTATCACTCCTTGGAAATTTTCTGACGTGAGGGAGTGCAGAGGGCATGTTTTATATTGAAAATAAGATCAGACATTTCCTTTGCCTGACAGCCAACTGTGCTTAATGGGATTCTAATTTAATCAGAGTACAGAATGGGGCAGATGTAACACCAATAAATTATAACATGCAAGAGCAGTGCAGGTAGGACTTGCTGTGGAGAGTGACAACTGCAGGAGAAACTACAAGTGTCTAAAAAGGACTTTGCATACAGTAGTGGGTCAGTCCTACAGCAGAACAAATGGAAGCACACCTGGATTTTAAAACTGAGCTGAATTTTCTTACGTATTGTACTCTGTCCAGCCCTACCTGAACAGTCACATCATTTCTCAAAGGAGGCTGAGTTCTTTCAAACAGCACCACTTTTTAAAAGTAGACTAAGCTGCAAACACACAGAAAAGAGAAAACGTAGTGAAACTAGAGCTCATCCAAAACCTTATTTTTTGCTTCCCACCCACTGTTTGCTCACTGAACATGAGTTATTCCTGCTTGCAAGGCTTGCTGTGTGAACATCCCCTTTATGTGCCCCTGGAAGCAGCCCAAGACATTCTGTAAGAGTTGCTCTACACCTTCCACCATGCAAAACCCCTCCTAGAATTGCTACTTCAGGCAGTCAGGTAGGATAAACTGGAAGAAGATCTTTGTCACCCCTGGGCCTTCTAGCCAAAGGAGGTTGTAAATGCAAGTGTATAGGGATACACAACTTATGGGGCAAATAAATGGGAGAAAGGCCCTTTGAAACAGACACAATCTCTGGTTTAGGAATTATGCTGCAGATGACTGAAGACTGGGAGAGTGTTTTCAGTAGTATCACTGTATGCTTGCCCTGTCTTTATGCTGTTCACAGCATTTGCTGCAGGCCAGAGACAGATTATTGGAGTAAATGGGTCTTCTCCTGACTTGATGGCTTATTATTTTCTGCAGTGATGGTAAATGTCCCTGTCCAAAGATCTCAGTGCATTACAGTAAACATGTGGATGTGTTTTCCTTGCAGGGATGATTAGCTGACTCAGCTGCATAAATTAACCTCCCCAAGCTGCAAAGACAAGCTGAGTGCTGTGTGGGTACCTGAGAGGTTCAGTGCTGCCGGGGTGTTCAGGGAGGTCTAGTTGTTAAACTTTAGCAAGGCATCTTTAATGTATGTAAATAGGCTTTTTACAATGAGTAATGTTGCCAAATTTTCCAGATTGCTAGCACTGCCCTCCATTAAACTTGGAGGACAAATTCACAAAATACATTATTAGGGGAGGCAGCCGAAATGTTAGTGAGTGAATCTGGTGATGCTCTTAATCTTGGAAAACAAAGAAAAGATATTCTTGCTTCTTAGCAAGGTCAATGTTATATATTGCCAAACTGTCAGAAATAGTCCATGCTATTGTTTCAGCAGATTTAGTCAGAATACACAAAATTAAGTAAATCCCTAAAGAACACTATCATAAGAGCTAAAAGAAAATATTCCTGACAATAAAACTGAAATTATGTTACTTACAGGATAATGTAAGTGATCCAAGTCAAGAATTTCTCTCGAAAGAAATCTTTAAGTATGAAATATTGCAGACACTTAAACTTAGACCTACCATGAAAAGCAGAAAACATTAAAATTCCCACATGGCTAATGTAATTTATTCTAATCCAGAGACAAAAATCTTCAACCCTCTTAAATATGTGCTGTGTGACTTCACAGGGCAGAGTTAAATTTCTTTAGATGCTAGAATTATGTATCTGAGAAGCCATCCTACATGGTCACTTCCCTTCAATTTCAAGTTGGTATAAGATAAAAAGGTAGAAAAAACTTCTCAGCAGCAGTGTAGATATTTGAATGGATGAAGCAGTTTCAGTCAGTAGTGTGTGAAGAAAGCAGTTCTAGAAAATTAATGCTGTGAGCATTAGCCAAAACAGATTTTGGATCTTCCTTCAACACTCCATTCATCTTTCTTAATCTATTTCATATTTTATTCATGATTTGAGTTCAACCACAATACTTACCTAAATTGCAATGTTGCTAACAGACCTTTTAAAAATCCTCATGAACTCTTTCTCAAGGTGGTATCACGCAACACTTTATTGAAATATAGCTATTCTGTAATCCTTGGGAAAGCTATTTAATAACTGCAATAACACACTGAAATGTAGTAACACACTCTATTGATCTGATTATCACCAGATAAACACACGTCTTGGCTGGCTGAATGTGCCAGGCATAATGCACACACTGCAAGGAACTTGGTCTGAGTGCCCTTTGTGACCACGTTACATCAGAGGCTGTAACGGGACAAGTCTTCTTCTGTGATTGCCAAAATTACCACCTTCTGGAATCTTTTATGAATGGCAACAACAGGACAACTTTTTCTGAGTGCCAGAACTGCCTCCTTCAGGACACTTTTCACTTCAAATAAATGCTCGTCAACGAATTGCCTAAAATTCAAGCTGGGCTACATCATGGTAGAGATTGAATTTCTGGTTTGAGAAACTGAGCTCACCATCCCTCTCAGAAAGGATTTACTAGAAATGGAGAACACATGAAGATGGGCAACAATCATGGTTATGGAATGGCTTCTGGTTGTTAAATTACTTCAAATAAATGAACCAGGACTGCTAACGCTGGGAAGGATACGACTGCAGGAGATTTGGTCACCCAGTGCACAGCTCAGTGTGGAGCCTGCTGCTGAGCTGTTGCAGAGGCTAAATTGGATGTGAGCTCAAACACAACTAGGCAAATTAATAGAAAAAAATTCACTAGGAAGATAAAGACACAGATATCATCTCTGACTCAGGAAAGCAGAGCTGCAGCTACTTGGGCACAGAGAGAGTATTTCTGATGCTTCTGCATCCCTGTAATCCTCCCTACAGACCCTGCTGTCAGTCTCCAGCTGTGACAGGTACTGGTCTGGATGGGCTTTGTTTTAACTATTCTGACTGGTTTTATGTTCTACCTGCAGCCTTTCTACATAAAGCTCCAGGATCACATGCTAAAATATGCCTTTATTCAGTTGCTTTACACCTGGGGAGTGGCAGAAAACCCAACCACCAGGGAGGAAACTTCCCCCAGGCCCCCAGGCTGTATGTCAAAATGCTGATCCTCTTCCCTCCTCAAAAACCTGACAGCCCAGAGCCACACCAGGGGCAGGCTGCTGTATGCACCCAATTTTCCCAGAAGAGCCCAGCAGTGCCTACGGTACCTGATGGAGCCCAGCATTCCAGCTCCTGACAGAGAGCAGCACTCCTGAGCCCAGGAGTGGGGAAGGAGGTTCAGGAAGCTGCAGCATATGGATTGGTGTTCTGAATCTCTCCTACCAATTCGTATAGCAAACCTGCAATTTCTGTGGTAGCCATGGAAACTGAGGTACTGGAGCACAATGAAGCACATGTGTGAATGCTGTTGCCACCACTGAGCGAACATCACTCAGCACTTCTCGACAGCAAGGGCACACAGGATATCTGTGTAATCACAGGTTGGTTGTGGCCACTGAGCCTAGACCAGTCTAAATGGGTATCAGACCACAGCAGCTGCTCCACTGAGACCAGGAGGTAGGACACCTGCTGGAAGGCAAGGCCAGTGTAAAGGAATACAACTCTGTCCACTCCAGAAGAAAAGAAAAACAAGGAATGGCTGGGAAGAAATGCTTCCTGGTGAGCTGTACAAAAAAAGACAGAAATCTGCCTCGTTTTGTATCCCTTCACATTGCTAATCTCAACACCCATAAAAATTTGGGTTTTGAGGTTTCTCAGTCAGTATAGTACAGAAGTCAATGGAATCATCTCACCTGGAGTGACAAGTGAAAAATATGCCCCTGCCAGTCAATTTTCTTGTGAAAGAAGTGTCTAGAAGCTGGTGACGGACCTTCATTCAATGTGCAGCATAAAGCTCTAAAGAACTGCAAACAAAGGAGGCTCATCCTGTAAAATTAAAAAAAAAGCAAAAAAATTATTTCCTTCAGACAAGTTCTCTGTAGGTCACTCTGTAGACCTTTTGGTTAACCACTGCTATTGAGGCCAATGTTATAACTCTGCCCAGACTCATCAGGTGTGTTGGTCTGAGTGGGCTCTGCTGCTCAGGATTTTAAAGCTGCACAGATCAGGTCAAAGGCTGCCCTCCCTTGGGATTTGAGGCAGACATATAAATGGAGATACTGACTTCTCAGGGTGGTTTACACCAAGGAACTTGAGCTGTAAAGTCTGGATAAGAATTTCAACAGGGAACAAAAGCTGATAACCTTTCAAACAAGTTGGAGTAAAGCAAAAAATCCCCCAACCTGTATTGCTTAAATGCTGAGGCTGTGTACGGTTAAGTGACAAAGGGGCTTAAAAATAGGGCAAAGAACAAAAGTTTCCTTATAATTTCCAGCGGTTGCTTGGCTTGCACCTGAAGGCAAGCTGACACAAAAAGGTATCTGACAGAGGGTGATGCAGACTGAAATGCTGCTGGCTGAGCAGGGAGGGGAGCAGGGAGCCAGCTCGAGGGTCAGCCCAGTACAGACAGCTGTGCTCAGCTCTCCCACCCTACAGCCTGCAGCACTTGCTCTCAGACACAGCAATTAAGATTTCTAACATGAAGAGGTTCTTAACATTCATCAAATGGAAGCTGCTGAACACTGTGGTGGGGATGCCAGGTCCTTGGCAGAGAACCCCTGCATCGTAACTCCTAATTAGGGACCCCTGAGTTCACCCTTTTAATGGGTACAAGCCTTGTTACCTACTTAAATCCTAGAGATCAAAACACAAGAAAGAAACTGCTACGTGCTCAGTTTTCATTTTTACCTCTGAAAATGAAAGATCTCTGCCACCACTGCCCGCCTGTAAAATCTAAACCCTGGAGTCTGGATGTGACATTTTTGCAAACAGTGTCACTGCACTCTGTATCTGTTCTCTAGCCTGTATGCATCTATATATTAATTGAACCTATACCTGGGCATGAGGTGGAGACTGATCAGAATGGGTTCCATTTCATGCTTTTTTGTATTCTGGGCTCACTAACTACTTCACGGATGTCTTACAGGGCATCTGCCTCACCAGTTGCCTGGCAGGTGCAGCTTAAGGGTACAGACACTGGTTAATTTGGGATGCCAGATTTGCAAACATGACAGCTCTGTGGCTGGATGGTCTCTCCAACCCAGCCTGGCATGTTGGCTACTGAAGGGACCTGACTGGGGATGAATTTCACAGGCTTACAGAAGAGGCAAACTGGACACCAGCAGAGAAGGATAGATTACACACATGAAATATCAAAGTATTTCATACGGGATCTTTAAGTCACAAGATTCCTTCAAATTATTTTATTTCTGTCAATACTAATATTCCTAAACAATGTGCAATTTCAGAATTAAGCAAAGATTTACGTTTATAACAATAACTTAAATGTTACTTATGTTCCAAATTCTGTTCGCTTTACTTTTACCTTTCTTCCTCTCAACACTCATTTAGCTGAACTTTTATGTCCCTGAGTACAATATTCACAATATTTGGGAGGTTGAAGGTTGTCCCATTTCCCCAGAAGCACTTTCCCCACCAGCCCCTGGTTCCTCCTTGGCATTTCTGGAGATATGAAGTATTAAACAACAGCACAGAGGAGCAAAGCATTGCCATGGGTCACAAAAGACACACTGAAATTGGATGAGCCAAACTCCAAGCTCTGCCAAAGGGACAAGGCTCTACAGGACAAACTACAGTAAATATTCACTGGCAGTTGAGGAAGAAAAATGGGCATTTAGTTCACTAGTCACTGCAGAGAAGCAGAGGGAAGAATCACAGGTTAATTCTCCTCTGAACTTGAAAGTCACAGGAGCAAAAGATATCGTGGATCCCGTGTTAATCTTCTCCTTTACAGCTACACCACTGTGGCTGTGGCAGGAGGGATGTGCTTATTGATATCCAGGTTACTCAGAAGAGCAATGGTGGGAGGGAATGACATGAAAACAAGCTCCTAATTGCTGTTCCTTTTCTGCTGAGGATCATGCAGTGTTCATGAGCAAATTAAAGTTCAGATTTTAGCAAATGCACAGCCCCATTGCAAGTACCCCATAATTTCTAAAGTGGAATAAATAATTTCCAGTGAATAACTTGGTTGCATTCTGGCTATGAAGCTCATACAGATCACTGTCCTCAAATTATTCCTGCTCAATTAAACTTCACAAGTTCGACTTTACAAGCTGTGAATATTTGAAATTTGAGCTGCTGCTCAGGGGTGATATTGATTCTCTTCTCTCTTTGGTTGAGTGCACAAGCTTGTCTATGAACACTTATATTTAACAACTGAAAATTCATCTTTTACAAATACACAGGTGTAACTGAAATTTGTTTCCTTCATAAAATTTGGATACTAAAATTCAATTACTGAAGTTAGGGCTTCATTTGATTGTAGTTTTGTGTTATAGAAGCACCTGGAGTCAAGTCCAGCCAAGGTTAAGGTACCCTGGGTACTACTAAAGCAGTCTGTGTCTTCCAAATAAATGTCCTAGAGCCACATAAACATTTTAGAAATGGCAATATGTTTATACACAAAAGAAATCTCAGAAATTTGGGGTAGTTGCATTTCTTCATATATTGGCTGCTAAAGTCACAGAACAATTTTGCATATCTTGGGAGACTAATAAATTACAGCACATGACACAAACTCTCTACACAGAAGTCTGTTACACGATTTTCAATAGTAATTCAAGCCTCTGCTTAAGCAGTCTCAGCCTTCACAAATGAGAACAATATTTTGTTATTTTAGGTAACCAATCAGGCATTTCAAACAGAAAATATGAGCTCAAATGAACTGCAGTTGACCAGACTGTGATATTCAGTGAACTGTGACCACTGTGATTGATATTCAGTGAGTACCTTTGAAGTGAGGCTGCAAAAGTGAGAAGCAGATGAGCAAATGAAAATAGAAAAACAGCCCTCGTGGCATCAGCAGTACCTGGCTGCAGCACAAGGATGTCCTGGGCTTTTGGCCAGCGGGTTGGACCTGCAGCACCTCAGGAAAGCACGGAGCTGGTACAAGTTCAGGTGAGCAGCTCAACAGGGATTTTTCTGGCAGACACTAAGACACAGCTCTTGTTCCATCTCGTGTTGTCTCAGTTGAAGGCAGGAGGTTTGCAGTGTCCCTGCTGGGTTTTCTGGAGGAAGGGTCCCCTCTGGTACCAGGGTACAGATGCAGATGCAGCCAGGAGCGAGGAGCAGCCCATGCAGTCACTCCTGTGCTGCCAGTGGAGTGTTCCCCAGTCGGGAAGTTTCTGGTTTAGGAGACAAATTTGCAAATGGCATTATGTCCAATGTAAGGTGTGTATCCCTTGACATGTTTTCTTTGTTATGCCCTTTTGCTAAACACAAAGCTTCATTTTTTGTAAGCCCACCTCGTTTATTCAGAATTAAGAGTTTTGGAGTTACTGAATACAGCTGTTTCTGTCCTTCTCAGCTTTCTAATGCCCTCAGAAATTTGCCACTTGGGTAGGCTACTTAATACTGACAGTTTATAAGCTTAGAAATATGATTTTGAGTGGGACAAACACTGTGTTTTGAACAAAGAAGTCGAGTTGGAAGATTGTGAAATGTTTGTATTTTCTTTATTTAGATTCCTTCACTAAATGGTAAATGGAAGAGGCAAACAGGCCCGGAAGTGCATTAGGAAAGAGATCTCCTTAAAGAACAGGGTTTTTTTGCTTGTTCAAGTGGCAGTTCAGTCGTCATGTACTTGGTTTTGACAACAGTGAAATTTTAGAGCACTGAGACCTGACTTATTGGGAAAACAAAGCAAGAAGGAATCGTGGTGATGCACACAGGATACATGATCTGACTGGAGTAACTGAACTTTACAATTTGCTGGCCTAATCTCTGATAACCAAAACAGCTTCCCTGTCACATGGCTTTGACCCCATTTGAGTATGACCCCATGCCCAAGCCCCAGACAGTCCCTGCATTAGGGGCTCCTGACCCAGCTCTGCTGTGCTGCTCTCCTGCTCCCCAGTGCCCAGCTGATGTGGACCTGTCCTCACACAGCCCCACCTCCAAATCTTCTGATTAAATTCACCAGATAGCCAAAACTCTTCTGCCCTTTGAAAGTTACTGCCTCCCAATAACCTAATAAAAGAAACATCTGGCAACCTTTAGAAGTTCAGATATGTCCTGTTTGATTTACTGCATGATGGGAAGAGGATCAGGACTGGGAGACTGGAAACAAATAGATGGATCAAACTTGACAACTGCAAGGCTCCGCTATTAACACTATGTCTGAGCAGCTCTAGTGGCTCTAAATTAATGGGATTAATATAAATTTTGTATTCATTAGCATCTCCTATCTCTTTTTCTTCAAGCTACGTAAGCCAACACTGCTCAGCACTCCCTGGTTGACAGATAAAAACAAAGCTCCTTTACTGTACAAAATCATCCACGTGCACTTAATGCCACATCCAAATTTCTGGATTCTGGCCTCTGCAGTGATTGAGCACAACCAGTTTATGGGAATGTTGGCCCCATTGCAAATGAGACACCAGCTCGGAAGTGCTCACTGCACCTGATCTGGAGGGTGAGCCCCTGACAGTGCAGAGCTGCAAAGGAGGTTTCTGCAGAAAAAGGCTTTCTGCCACTGTTTGAGAAATGGATTAGGAACCATTAGGCCATACAATCCTGTGTGCACACACTTCTGCTTGAAATACAGGCTCAGTTTTAAATACAAGGTTCTATAGTTAATGAAATCCTCTGTCTTTACCTCCTGATTTATTTTAATTATTTTTAATAACTGTCAGTGAGGGAAGCTTTACCAACAATTTGATCCTTTAATATCTTATCATTTTTCCCTAAATCACTTGTTTGTCAGATTCACTCAGACCTGCAGTTACCACACTCTGAAAGTCTGTAAAATCTTGCACAGATTCCCACAAATGTGGTCTTTGTGATGTTTTTCTCTCCTCTGTCACGATATTGGAATTGTTCAGCTTTTAAATATTTTCCCTGTTTGGTCTGGGAGTTGTCAGGTTAACCTCCTGAGTGCTTCATTCTTACTTGCTTATCTTTTAGTTTCCCACTTGAATGAGATGCTTTTGCACATACCAATGCAAGGAATAAAGATAGGAAAAGTAGTTATACTTGAATTTTAAAAAATATCATAATACATTGCCTGCAGTGAAGCTGCTGTTCAAACATAGGGTTTGCAAAGCTGGGTGGCAAAATGCCAGCAGATACTCCATCTTCACACCTGAACAGGAAAAAGCTTTATTCAGAGATTCCCAGCTAAATTCCCAGTTTGAAGGACTCTTTTCCCTCGTTAATTCAAGTACAGCCTTCTAGTCTGCACTGTAGCAGGTTGTGGTATTTGTAGGCATCAGGATTAAAATATTCATGAGCTTTTTCTCTAATTCATAAGCAGATATTATTTATTCTAATAGAAGGGAAAAATGAAGCTGATAATATAAATTTTCTGAACTACAGCAACAGAACGTTGGAAATAATCTATGCAGCAATAAGGTTGACAAGAGCAATGGCTTTGCTGTGTTCACAGGTGAGCTGTTCTGATGTGTGGCAGAGATTCAGTTAAGAGAAAGCCTGCCATGGCATGAGCTAAGTAGAGCTCACACATCTCAGAAATTGAAATCACATCATATTTTTGTACAAAAAGTAATTAACTTCTGGTACCTTCATTTTCAAATCCTGAGTTTGGAACCCCCATGGGCCCAATTTTGAAGTGCTGAGCAGCTGCCCATAGAAAAATCACTGTATTATGTCATAGGTTGGGAACTTGAGAGATGCTTTGGAGAAGCTAATCAATAAAGATATACCAACCATTAGACCAAGAAGACATTATTTTAGCTGAGACATCAATTTATGTCTTTCTCCCCATGAAGAGTTAGCAATTTTATCTAAGTGCAACATGAAGGGAGAGATTCCCTGTAACTGGAAGGAAGAAGTTGGATTTTGTTACACTGGGATAAGTCTAAGAGGAACTACTCTTGAATTCATCAAATAAACGTTAGCCAGAGATTAATAATGAAACAGGAGATGGGGCAGATGGTGGTGCTCATGGAGTAACATGGTCCTATTTACATTTGCTCCCACTGAAAGGAAGCATTCAACAATTTTAAAAAAGAAGGCTCCTGGCAATGGATTTGGAAACTTCTTTGAATAATCCCTTTAATACAGGAGATACAGAAGAATTATTTCCAAACTGGGATTTGACATTTACACGAGAAAGAATAATATCTCTAATAATACTGGGGAGTTTGAAGACACAAGATCTGTTAATATTTCCATTTCAGTACACAAACTTGTCATCAGCTCAGGGTAAAGAAATCACACCACACTTAATTAAACAAATTAGGGAAAGGGTACAAGTAGAAAGAGAAAAGGAAAGGGGACAGGGATGAATCATTCTTCTTTTCCCTGAGTCCATCCATCACTGGTTGCAGTTAGCAACAAAAAAATCAAATTAGTTGCACCAGTGGTCTGTTCAGACCTGACAATTTCTGTATTTCTAGTTTAAATTAGAGTAGAATCAATGGAAGTTTTACAAAGATAAGTTAAAGGCAACGCTTACACGGCACAGTGTTCAATCTGCCTGGCAAGACAAGGTTTAGCCTTGCAGGAGTCATTAAGGTTAATGCAATCTATACTGATGTGACGGGGAGATGCTCTATTTTCATTACAGCAGAAAGCAGCTCTGATTCACTGTGCTTAGAGCTAATTGACAGTTTCCAAATCACATGACAGTAATTGTTTACAGTTGTAGAAAGAGAGTATATTGTTATCACTGCTGGTTTACTTGATACATTTATCCACTTAATCCCTCTCACTTAATTTTCTTTGATAGGTGGAAATAAAAAATAATTTAATTCTAGTATCCTTTGACATTTACTTTTCAGCTAAGAAACTGGTTTGCTTTTTAACCAGGAATTCAGGATGGGGAAGAGCTTGAACACAGCTGCCTCTTCCTTCTGAGAATGATCACCCAGCTCACACAGCTCCTTGGTTTAGTTTGGACAAATCAAAAGCACGTTCGGCAAACTGGAAGATGCATTCAGAGTGCCACAAGCTTTCTTACTAACAAAACCACAGTACACACTCAGCAATCCATGAGCAAGCCCAGCTTCCACACGGGGTGTGGGCCTGGGTTGACCAGCAGGGCCTTTGTCCAGTTACTGCTTGCATTCCCAGGGCAGCAGCTCCAGGAGAACATGAAGCAGTGCAGCTCAGTAGGTCTCTAACAACCTTCAAACCCCAGCAGTTTGAAACCATTGCCCTCAAAACTGTTCTCCAAAGCCCCCAGCTGCTGCCAAGCTCATAAGGGACATTCCATAGCATGGTCCTAGTTAGGGCAGCTTTCCATGCAGAGCCCAGAAACACTGCCAGCAGGCTGTGCCATGGGGAAAGCTCTCACCGACAGGCACATCCAGAGCTGGCTACTGAAGTGCTCCTGCTCCACAGAGGTTTGCTAATGTGATCTGGAGATCCTGCTGACAGCATTTTCTTACTGAGGGATTGCCTCATAAGGGTGGCCTGTTCCAGGGGCTTCCACAGGGACACACAGCACATGCCTAATGAAGTGCATTTTCTGCAAGGGAAGCTCAGGGGCAGGCAGTCGCCTCCAGGACAAATGATCAGGTGATTACAGAAATAAAAGAAAGGAAAAAAGAAAAGGAAAGGAAAAAAGAAAAGGAAAGGAAGAAAGAATCTATTTATACATTAATAGCCCACAACACCTGGATGACAGGGAAATAAGAGTTAGTTTGGCAAGGCTGTGGTAGGTATGTGAGCATCACTAATGCTGACAGGAACTTTTAAAAAATATATAGGAGTTATCATCTACAGAGTCAAGTATATTTATTTATCTAGTATAAAATCAAATTCCACTCTGAAATATAAGGAACTCTGCATGAACTAAATAAAGAGCAAACATGTTGTAAGCTCCCAGAGTGAACCTGACTGCTTCATGGCATGTCAAAGTGACCATACTGATGCTTGATGCTTTTTATAAACTTCAAAATGAATTCAGGAAACTTCAGCTATTGAGGACAGCACCATGTGATGTTACACCTGCTGAATCAGGTATTTAATGCCGTAATAAATCCCATCTAGAGTCAGCTGTGTCTAAATTGAAAAACAAAGGTGTAAAATCAAGTGCATACTTGTCAGGTCTGTTAGGTACTACCCTACATGTCTAGGGTGAAATATTAAGAAAACAATAAATTGTCAGATACTGGAAGTTAAAAGATGATCATGGTACTAGGGCCCAGCCACCAAATCCAGTGAGAGTTGCTGAAGGTGATTAGTTTGGGGAGAGATATTGCAGACTCAATTCTGCAAAGAAAAACATGCCAGAGGATGTTGCAGTAGCATTTGTGATGGCAGTGAAGCAGTTAAGAGAACCAGTGCTGAAGAACAAAGTTAATTCTGCTTCTAAATCTGTGAGTTAAGGTGTTGTCTGTTTGCACAAGAGGTCTCTGAAGCATCTGTACACACTTCCTCCAGCTACTGCTTTATGAATCCTGCAATTTTCTCTCCACATGAGGCTGCAAACCTCTGTAATTCACTGTCTTTCCCTACATGTGCGAGTTCAGCAACTTCTCCTCTCTTAGAGTGAGTGATGGGATTTGCCAGGGAAATTCAGCACAGAATTGCTTCTTCCAAACACAGGCATTTTCAGACTCTATTTTAAAGCTGTAATGGAGATGGTAGAAGGCCCAAATCATTTCAGGACTCCACAAAATCAGTATCTGGTGGCCACATTCCCACAGCTGCAGAGTTTGACTGTCCATCCCTCGCCAAGCCTGTCCTTTAACATTGGATTGTTTACCTGCTGTTTTAGGATCCCTGAATCAATGAATCTTTCAGAAGGCTGGAATGTATGAAACTTTTAAAAATGTAAACTCATTCAGTGCTGAGGACTGACAATAACTTCCTTCCTCTGACTTTGGTTCTCACATAGTCTTTTATCTGACTCACTTTGCAAAGAACAGGGTGATTAAACACATCCTCTGCATCTCCTACCACATCACATCTCTCATCTGAGATCACTCAGTCAGGCATTATTATGCTACCCTGATCAGGCAGTAGTGAAAGGTATTTCACACTGTTAGGTTGCTTCTTTTTTTTATATGAAGTTTTATTGTTATGTAAATGGAGCATTTGTTTTCCCTTCCCTAACACATTTTCCTTCCTGCTCCCATTTAGTTAATTGAGTGCCGCCAATTTTATTTGTAGCTGGTTTTAGAATGTTGAAATATCTGGTATCTGTCAGCAAAGCTCCCCCTGGTTTCAGAAATCACTATTAGGTCTGGCTCACACGGTGGTGTTGGGTCATAGGTTGGACTCAATGATCTCAGAAGTCTTTCCCAACCTAATTGATCCTCTGATTTCTGTGAGATTTCAGTCAGTGCTGTTCTCTGACTTCCAAAAGTTCCAGATAAAAGCTACACGTTTACAGAAGCTTTTGGGGTCTTTGAAACTATCCTACACTAAAATACAGCCATCTGGTGGCAATTAGACCTGTCAATAATTACTGGAGCTGAGTGAAATGGGAAGACATAAACAGAGGTTTGTGACCACCTCCTCTGTTTGCCAGAGCAAAGCAACATGTCGGCAGTGCTCTCCTGTCAGGAATTAGGTGTTTCAATTGGTTTCATGCCTGGCTGAGCCCCAGGGTCTGCTCCCTGAGCTGTGGAGGGCTCCCCAATATGATGGATCCCCACAAGAGAACTTACAGATGTGTTAACACAGCTGTATGCAAGTGCTGCGCACTGGAGGGAAAACAAATTCAGATTCTTCTCATGTCCTCTCACCATGAGAGCAAAGCTACCAACAGGGTCAACCTGAGTGTCCTAATTTCAGATGGAAAGGTAAAAACAGGTCCAAATCATGATTTATTGTGATCTGAAACACAGCTTTGAGCTAACTGATCAAAGTTTGATTAAAATTTAAAAACTGAAACCCTGGCCAGAGTCTTCACCTTTCCTGGAGTAATTCTGTCTGGGTTAAAACAAACCTACTGGCAAAGGAAATAGCTGCAGATTTTCATACTTTTGCCAGCTACTCAGTGGTTTACTGGAGCTGTCCAATGCCCAGGTGAAAACAAGAAGCTTTGCAGGGTTCATATTCTCCCTCAATGACTTTTCTCTCTCAGGCCTGAGATTTGTTAATCCTGTGTTGCTCAACACATATGTGGGATCTGCAGTGGCTGCTGAGCATTTCAGCAGCTCTTCCTCCTCCCAAACCATGTAACGCTTTCCAAGCTTGAGCAGTTTTCAAAATTCATCCCAGGTCTGCCTAAACACAACGTCACATTTTCATTCTGACAGCACCAGATGCCTGGCCCTGATACACCACCAGATGAAACTGCCTTTCTGAGTAGAGTTTCACTCTGAATTTCCACAGGTGGAGACCCAAGGATATTTTTACAGTGCAAATAAGTAAGTTAAGAGCCTTAACGGTGCCTCTGATGGGTTTTGCACAGCTCCAGCAGGCCTTGATGTTTAATGCTTTCACTGTCATTACCCAAAATAACTTGTGCTGCAAATTACAGCTGATCCAATGCAAAAGCAGAGTACATGCACGGATCATTTCTTATGTTTGTAAGCAAAATAAAGACTGCGGGACTTTTGTACCCTTGAGCAAAAATGTGTGCATGAGATGCTGCACCTGCTTTTGAGGAGGCCTTGTTGGCAATGCCAATGGTCTAACTCAGCAATCTGAGCTGGGCATTGTGAGCACTGTCTGCATGTGGGAGAGAGCAAAACTCCTTCTTGTGTGAAGCTCTTCCATAAATCCTCTTTGATTCCATCCTCTGGGAAGGGAGTACCTGTAAGACAATTTGCTTACACTGCTTTGTCAGCAAGACTCTATGTGGTTATGGAAATTTCAACTTTCAATCAATAAAATAGGAGTAAGAGTTGCTTATCTTTGGAAAAGAAGGAACTAAAAAGCAAATAATACTGTATTCAACTAAATAAAGGTATTTTTGTTGGATCTCATGTAAAAGCCACCAGCAACAACAAACAGGCACAGAAATACAAGAGGTGAGCATTTTTATAATTTCTTAATCTATTTCTAGTACACTGATACTTTTGTTGACAACTTCTCTAACAGGCTGAGAAAAACAGATGACTAAAACCCCACACTGACAGCTGAGACACCAGTGTTGGCACAATTTGGCTGATGAAGCTTGCAAGGACACATCATAATTCTAACAAATGTGCTGTATTCCTCCACGGGCATGTGAGGAAAGGCTTTGGGGCTTTCTCCCAGCACAGCTCAGCTGTGCAGCCACAAAACACAGGAAACAGTGACTCAAACTGGTACCACTTTTATAGAGAAAGATGTATGCACTGCAAAGACAATCAGATAATCAGTGTGAAAACTACTCCTGCAAGACTTTCAATCAATGATATCTGCTCCTTCCCTTTAATCATGTTGGCCTTTATTTAAAACTCTTTCTCCCCAGAATGTACAGCTTCACACAAGCTAAATACTTACCCTTTCTCAAATCCACCTTCCAAAATGCAGCACACTGGTTAATAAAGGGCCATTTGCCCCTCTAACCAGGCAAAGAACAATTTTATAGTAGCTTAAAACCTAGAGTGTTTGCACAAAATTCTGCAAAAAACCCTTCTATATATTTAGTGCTACCTCTTAAATAGAGCATCCAAACCTGAAAATGCAGGTATCTGGAGAATCTTCTCAGCCTGGAAAGCAGCAGCACACACTTGGAAGGCTCAGCCTCCTGGATGGTGGGACTTGCATCAGCTTTGCTTGACTTCACTGATGAGCTCCAGTCAGGCAGGTCCCACTAGTGATGGTTATTGTTTTCTTCCTGTTTCAGGGTTGGCTGAGATTTTTAAAACAAGAAAACAACAAAGAGAAAACATTTATATGCAAATACTCACATTCATATATACATTTACATGTTTGTACAAAAGCAGTTGTTTCCTGCATGAAATCAAAGCCTTGTAAACAGACATTGAATATTATCATATGGAGAAATGCTTCAAAGGAAGGCTTACAAACACAGTTGATCTCAGTTTAAATTTATATTCAACACCTCAGAGACATTATTTTTCAGGTGGTGATGAAAAACAAAATCCATGTCCTTTAAATAAAAGGTTTAAACCACTCCTCATCAGAAAACCTGCACTAAAAAACACTCAGCCTGAATATTTTTAAAACCAAGCACTTTCATTTTGACCCTCCCCGCCTAACTGATACGTAATTCCTGTGGATTAATAGCCACCATAAATGAAAGAGTACCATACAGGTCTGCAGGGAGCTAATACTCCATATGTACCTTTTTCCCTCTCCTCTGTAGCCCTCTCTGCTTTGAACATGGTTTTTGTTATTGCTCTGTGAGCCTTTGGCACCAAAGCATTGCTGTACACTTGTTCTCTGAGCTTGGCGTGGCCACGCTGATTATATTAAACCTCTTACAATTTACAAAGTGTTTGGACTCATTTGGTCTATCCATTTCTGCTGCCCAACAAAAGAACTGAAGAGAATGAATCAATTTTTAAAACAAATAGGACTTGACAGCAGAGACACAGATTTTTGTGAATGGCAAAAGGTGCCCAATTAAGAGCTCTAGGGATGATGAGCCTTTCATTTCTCTAATGAAAAGGAGCTCTGTAGCTTCCAAGTGTTATCCAGCTCCAGCAGAATGGAGCTCTTCTCCAAGGAGGAAAAGACAATTAATTTTTCATTTTCACTTAGTTACTGTTACTCATTTTGCCTTCTGTGTCAAACTTGGGTCAAAGCTTTCAGGTGATCATCATTTCCAAATGCTCAAAGATACCTGGAAGGGATGTTTTCAGTTTCCAGGTAGCATGGAGTGACATTTCTAAAATAAAACTTGCTCACCATGTCCCCTAACAACTTGCCTTAAATACCTGCTGATTCTCTAAAAAAAAAGGGAAAAAAAAGGGGGAAAAAAAAAAGAAAAAAAAAAAGATGCCAGTTCTTTACTGTGTGTGTTCCAGTCATAATGGCAACACCAGGGCCGGATATAAATAAACCTGATTAGCCAAGCACACTGGTTTCCCTACTCTCTGTCACAATAAAAATATACAGAACATAAAATAAAAAGTTAATAGGCAGGATTGCATCAACCCTTGCACTATTAGGAAACCAGCAAGGAGGTGGCTCCAGCCAACAACAAAGCTTGCTCTGAACACAGCCTCTCATTGAATGTCCCCCAAGGGGAAAGAACAGGGTGTTTGCACATTTGATTATTCCTTGTAGGATTAAACTGGGCTTGCTTAATCCTCACCCACAGTGTGCTTCATGCTTCAGCCTTCAAAGTCCATTTGAGTAGTTTAGAGGATGCTATAACTGAAGAAAGAGCCCTTAAAGCAGCAGCTTTACTTGTTTTGTTTTGTGGGTTTATGTTTTGTTCTGTTTTTGAAATGAAGAAACCGGCCCTTATGTAAACTGGGGAGGACTTGGGGCTGTTCTGCCCACAGTCCCAGCCCTGTGCAGCTGCAATTACTGTGTTTGTGGGGGGCTCAGAGCAGGCGCCAGGAAGAAGCCAAACTGCTGAGTTTCCACTGTCTTTGCAGTACTTAAACTTTCTGGAAATTGCAATAACACCAGCATCCAAATCGAGCCCGTGGTCTGCAGAAATAATTTTTTTGTACTGTTGCTTGAGCAGCAGAACCCTGGGGGCAATATTATTTACAGTCTCTGGATGAGGCTGGACTGTGTCTTAGCCCAAGAGAGCACTTTGATGTGCCTTCCTCAAGTTATTCATAGTCTTTTTACAGAGGTTGCTCTTTTAACCCTCCATCATTCCTTGTGATACTCTGTCTTCTCAATTATTTTGCTCTGAAATGAGATTAATGTATAATAGCAGGACCCCCTTTGAGTCCTGAAGGCTCCCTGGCATCAGTGAGGTGCCTCTGGCACTGTTTCCCCAGGAACAGCCTTGCAGGGACCCACAGCAACACCTCCAGCATGGCTGCAGCCAGGCTAAACCACATGTGGCTAAGGAAACCAGGAGCAGAGTTAAAAATGCTTTAATTCCTCAGAAGAGCCATGATTGAGTGACAATTTGGTACAAGTCACAGATCTTTAGTAACATCTAAGTTCGACCTGCCTACAGGGAAAGGACCTTGTTCTCATGTGGAGCAACTCCTTGCACAAGAGCATCCCAAAGAGCCTGCTGTCCACCATGGGAGTGAGCAGTCAGCCAGCCCCAGGCACAGGAAAAACAGGGCAGAGCCTGTAGAATATTCTGCAGAGATGCAGAATATTTACGTGCTGTGGACACTGGGCATTTTCTCCAGTAGGAGAGGTGCCTCCCACCAAATCCACCTCCTACACTTCTACAGGCACCAGGGAACCTGGAATGGCGAGCACAGACCATGTTTGTCCTTTGAGTCTGACCTTATTCATGACCAAAAAGAGAAACATCTCAGTTGTGCCTAACATTGAGAAGCAAAGAGTAAAAGCAAGTGGGAAAAACCCCACATTTCCCCTCTATTTAAGCAGCACAGGGGCTGAGGCTGCAAACCCAAGCACAGAGAGGGTACAGATGGAAACTCAGGGAGAGTCTGTGCACAGTGGTGGATGCTCTGCATCCAAAGAGGAGCAGAATGGCAACTTCCCAGACAAAATGCTCTCATGTCAGAGTCCAGGTCACAGAAAACAGAGCATAGCTTGGTACCCACCTACTTATAAAATATTAGAGGTAATGAACTTAGACAAAGCATCTTCCTTTTCCTGGCAAACAAAAAGGAAAGTCATTTTAACTAAAGTGGCTTAAGTGAAACATGAGGAGTTGCTGCCAGCAATCCAATTTAGGACTTTGCTTTTTTTTATTTTCCTTCATAACCTTTCAAATGTACCCACTCACTGAGGATAACTTTCTGCTGAGTGGGACTGGTTATTTCACCAGCAGTCTTTAAAGCTCAGTGGGGAGAGTTTCTCTTTCTTCCCATTTTCTCCAAGATAAAAACAGTCAGATGGGTGGAAATTTTATAAAAAGAAAGAGGACAGACAGGTTTGCTTACTCACCTATTTGTATACCGCCCCCACACACACCACTGTGACCAAAAATTAAAGACCAAGGAACCTCCCTGTAATTCCATTCTGCATGTAAGTTGGTCCTTAGCTGGATAGGAATAGTGACAAATTACCTATATGACCCCAAAAAATTCATAAAGATTTGCCATTCTGTGAGCTCAAATTAGAATCATAGAATGATTTGGGTTGGAAGGTACCTTAAAGGCCACCTAGCTTCAATCCCTCTGCCATGCACAGGGATGACACCCATAGCACCTGCTTTGACTGAGGGTAAATAGAACGCAAAACTGTATTTCTAAAGTACCACTGATGACCCAAGAAAAGGCTGTTTTTGAAGATCTCAGCAAATATGTACACTGTTAGAAATTTATTAGCAAGAAATAAACCAACCTGACTCTGCAGTCCATTTCTTTCATGTCTTGGCTCTGAAACGTGGTCTGCAAAATAAAAATTATAGACAGATTTTCATCTATACATGTAAATATTTGCACTTTTAAGTAGTGATTTGGAATTTTTGTAAAAGCCTTCAAAGTAAAAAAGTTGGCAATAATTTTAAATAGCACTATTATATGAACTCTTCATGCTGCACTCAGAATACCAAAACCAAATTCAATCTGAGGTCCATCTTGAAAAATTTCAAAGTGGATTGAATGTTAAAAATGAAAACTTGCGAAGTTTGATTGTGGTGAAAAGGATTATACTTGAGAGCAAGTAAAGCAATGGTCCACAGGGAGAATGAGGAGCAGCCTCAACTTCCTCCTATCTGGTTTCAATGTAATTATTAATCTCCACTTGTTTTATCTGGAACACTTGATAAGACCAGCAAGTTGTTCAAAGCTGATGTTGGTTAATCTGTGTTTTAACACAGAACAGACATTTTTGCATGTTTTGGCAAACAAGTGACTCACATTTCAGTACTGATGACTCAATTTATGGCTTCTCAGGTTGATTTAAATTGAAATCCTCAAGTTCTGTTTTGATTTTCAAAGGATTTTTTCAACACTAAGTCAGAGGTTGTAAGCCAACACCATTTTTCAAACCATACAAATCACCCAGACCTTTTCTCCTTTAATTCCTGTGTATGCTGCCATTAAGAAAACTCCTATAAGGAACTTTATGGAATGTTCTGTAACTTTTGAGCCTGAGGAGCTCTGGATGCATTCTGTGAACAATGCATGGCAAGGTCTGGCTTCTGTCTCTGAAGTAACCAGAAACTTTTAACTCTAGAAAGAATGAGCTTTAAAAAAGGAAGATAAATCCCATAGCTCATAGGTCATATAGGCAGGGACCAGCGGGTCCCAAATAAAAAAAAAGTCAAAAGGAAAAAGAATGAGTGCGAAAAAAACCCCAAATAACCTATTTGGTTTCCTTCAACCTAACAGTGTTTACTTTAGGCTCAGCAGGAGTCTTGAGCCAAAATTAGCAGAGAAAACTCCTAGAACTTGTTTTTATCTTAAACAGGTTACCTTTTCCTTTTTTATTCCCCCACACAACCATTCACAGATTTAAGAGCATAAAATGCTCTCCGAAGGCTGCAGAGTAATAGTTACCATTTATTTGCTTCTAACTGAAATGAAAGACTATGGCCTTGCCTCCAAGGGCAGCATTTTCTTTGGTTTTATATCCACACCCATTTGAACAATCGGCTTTCCAAACAATATTTCACCGAGTTACAGGCACTGACTAATACTGGAATAAAATGAACGATTTTTAAACACTTGGCAGTGTTTCATTTTCACCCTGGATTGTGGACATTGTTCATGTGAGGGACTGTTCCAGATCTCCAGCTCCCGTGGTTGCCCAGCCTGCCTGTCCCCTCTTATCCCTGACAGATAACACATCCCCTGTGTTTACTCTCACAGTGAAAAACTTTGTGCACTACCATAAATTTGGGAACATATCTCTGTGGCAATTATTCACAAGCTCTGCCTTATGTGTGGGGTGTTGTAATGGTAAAAAAGAGTTGTACTGTTGTATTTGCTTTGTGCAGACATTTCATTATTGGCAGCCTTATACATGGGCCACTCAGAATCTAGTTTCTTGTATGAATAAAACCCAGGCTTCCTCATCCTTCTAGACCTTTCTTTAAGATATTTGCAGACTGTGGCAGACATGTATGGCATTCAGCCTCACATGCAGATGTAGAAATTGGGCATCCAGAGGGTCCAAGCATCAAAGGCCACCAGCATATGGCTCAGGAGGTTGTGACATGGAATTGTCTTTCATTCAACTGAGAGCAGCAGTTGGAATTTCACCCAAACGCATCAAAGCAGGGATTAAGGAAGCAGTTGATCACAGCAGCCAATGGAGCAGATTGTCAGAGGAAACAGGTATTTCAGACATTTCTAAAGCAGTATCTCATTCTGCACAGTCCTTGTTTGCTTCTTGCACTTCTGTCCTGCTGGGTCAGAACACAAAACCTTCTTCAGCTCTCACCAAAACTTCTGAATCTTTATCAAAACCCAAACTTACAATCCAAGGCTTTTTCCATTTCTCAGGAACTGTCATTTCTCATGAAAAGCAGAAAGCATCCACTAAAGTCTGCAGTTCAGTAAGAACTCCCTTTCCTAGTGGAAAGAGCAGGTTTGAGCTGATTTTAAGCAACACTTTTCCCTTGGCAGGGACCTGATATGCTATAAACCCACATTATTTGGGCTGGATTTTTTCAATAGGAAGAGATGAGAAAACGTCCTTCATGACCATAGTTATCTTTTTTCTGGGTAGAATTTACAACAGTACAGTCCCCTTTTGAGTGCTCATCTGTTTAATGGATGTGCAGGGTTGCTCCATCCTAGCAGACCCTAATCTGTTCAGCACAGTCCAATCTCTCCAATCTCAGAAAGCAATCAATTTTATGGTAAAATACAGAAGTGCAAAAATCCGAGATTATGACATTTCATGCCTGTTTGTGCTCTGTTACTGACAGACTGAAACAGCAAAAGCAAAAAACTCCTAATGGATCACCAATCCTACAAATCAGGTGCAACATCTACCTACTAAATCCAGCAACACCAGTCTCCAAATGCTTCTTGGGAAGTAAGAAATGTGATATTTTTCTCCTTTCTGTGCAATCTTTTTATTCCAAGTTGCAAAAGAACTTTCCAGATCTTGCTTCTAGCACTGTAAGAAGCAATGAATAGATAAAGAGAGCAGGAAGCACCCCAAATGTAACCCCAGTTCCATAGGCTTGACAGCCCAAAGAGGATCTATAGGAATAATTTAATGTCTTGACTGAGTTATGAACCTTTGAATGCTGACAATTAGCAGCAAACCTCATCAAAAATTGGTCTATTCTTTAAGAATAGAAAGAAGGACAGTGACAGCTCCTCCTCAGAGGGTAGGGCTGTGGATGCTCCCCACCAGTAGTGCTGGTGTCCAGTGCTGTGGTCTCACTGGTGCTCTCACTCTTTACAGGGACAGGAAACCTTCCAGAAAACTGCCTTTTGTTCAGCTCCTGCTGTAGCAGAATATAGCCCCAGACACCAGCGTGGTCTGGGGATACAAACACAACCTACAGAGCCTTAGCCATGCTCACCAGGATTCATATTTCTATTGCAGGAAGAATTATGGACTACATTTTGTACAGCAGTTAATCTAAGAATGCAATTCTGAATAACCTGATTTTGTATTTAAATAAACCAGCATTCTCCCTGCCAGTGATTCCTTCTTCTCCAATATAATGTAAATAACACTTTATACATTTCATTTTTATGGTCTCTCTGATTGTATCTTACACTTCCCTTCAACAGCAAAAATAATTCATAAATAATAATACATTTTCCCAGTAAAAGGAGAACATTTAGATTATTTTTTCCTCCACTCTTTCAAACACCTTTGCATTGTGTGACAATTACCCATTTGCTGGACTCCTGCTGCTGGAACAATTTTATGATTTTATTTCCTTGCACCTCTCAGGCTCAGAGGGAAAGAAACCCAGTGTAACATACAGATAGATACCTGTGAACTCATTTCTGCCAGTGGCCAGTAAGGACAGGAACCCTGTGCAAGGGAATTGTGCCAACACAGGCTCCTTCCCAGGGAATGCTGAATGCACAGAGCAGCACAATTTCAGAAATTACTTTCCTGGCATTTCTGACAGGAACTATCTCCTGTCCATGGGCCATTATTGTGAATAATTAGGAAATCTGAGGCAACTCTGAGCAGATCACACCTGGAAGGACTCTCTATCCCTTATATTCTACATACCATTCATCAGTTCAGGGACCAGAAATGTTCAGAGACAGATGTCACACAGAGGCCTCAAGTGTGGCTACATCAGGAAACATCAGGTGGCAGCTTCAGCACATCTAATTCTGTGTGAGAATACATCTTGCAGTTGTGTACCATTTCTTGTGCTAAAAAGCATAAAATTAACACAAAACTAGAAAGCACTGTGCTATTCGTCCCAACCCCAGCAGTCATTAACTTCTTTAAAATGCTCTAACAGCAACAGGCAGCTTTCAATTCTAAGTGATCACACATTTTCATACCAATGTACATAATGTTTTAAGAAAGTGTAATATTAGAGCATGATAATAAATAAATTGTACTGAAAGCTCCTCTGATCACTGCACAGACACACTTGCATGGATGCAAAAAAAACCCTACTTGAAAGCCAAAGCTAAACTACTGCAGGCAGGACTGGAGAAGCTTGTAGGAGTTCATAATAGAGAGTTGTGGGAGACACCAGGACAGCCCAGCCTCCAAGGCAAGATGGACAAATGGAATTTACCTGGCAGTGGGACATATGGTGACCTGATAAAACACTTGCTAGGTGCTGCTGAGCCTCAAGGGGCCATTTCTCAGGGAGCTGGGCTCCATCTAAGTGGTGGGATCTCAACAGCATCTGCCAAAGCCTCAGCACAAGGAGTTTTCTTTCCTCTCCATCTCTTGCTGCAGCACCTCTCCAGGAGAACAGAACTGAAAAAAAAAGGAAAAAACAAAAGAGAACATGCTACACTATTAGTGTAGCTACAGAGACATTTATAAACCAGCACAGAAAAGAAAGCTGCTTTTGATGCCTGTTGTCTCTTGCAGTACTGCCAAGAATTGGAATCAGACAGAGCTGATCATATTTATTTCCACAAAGAAACCCCCACCCAGCCCGGGCTGGCTGTCTTTCAAGGAAACCAAAATTTTCTACTGCCAATAACACAGCTTACATCTAAAAATCAGAAGGGAACAAGAGAAAAGGCTTTCTGGTCGTGTGATGAACAACCTGCACTTCAGAGGCCAAACCAAGTGCTCTTGGTAGCTCAGAACACCCCAGTGCACTCTGGCTTTATCCTGAGGTAGCTGTTCTCCTTGGCTGAGTGGAGGGAATGTCTACACAACATGTGAGCATGTGACACGTGGCACAAACACCCAGAGCTGCTGCGCTGTGGCAGGGACAAGGAGGCAGGACACACGTGGGGCCTTGCAGGATGCTAACATGGAACCAGGACACGCCAGGGCTTGGAGGATTCCCAGCTTGTGCTGGGGTTAGGGGCTGCACACAGCTGCTGTGGGGGTGGCAGGCTCAGAACAAGCAAGTTCTGATGGACCAAAAGGACTATGACCAGAAAGGCACAATGGAAAACATGCACACCTGTAAAGACTGACCAAGGCAGAAGGACCAGGGGGTTAAAACCACTCCAGCAGCAGCTATGTTGGATAAAAGCATGGAGGATGTTCTCACTTATATCAGTGTAAATCAGAAAAGCCTCCCTAACAAAGAGTCTGTTGAGGTGAACAAGGCTGGAATCAAGCTGACAACAATTAGGACTCTCCTGCTATTTTTCTCCTCTGCTCCAGTTGTTTGTTGCCTGCCTGCTCCCTGCTTTTGACATGGCAACTAAAATGTGTTTGTTCACAGTCTCATGAACTCTTTCTTCAGAGCTTCCCTTGAAATGTTCAGATTTCAGATGGTCACGGGGTTTTGCCTTTAGATTTCAAGCTCCTCAGGGCAGAAACAATGTCAAATCAGTGTGCAGCATCGTGAATGCTAATGGGGCCCCAGAACCAGTAACTGTACATACAGTTAACACATCTCTTCTAATCCACATCCTTTAAGTATTTCGTAATCCAAACTGCCAAGAATCAAGGGCAGAAGGAGCAGGGGTGTGTTGCTCCTTCCATTAGATTTTACAGCTAACAGTACTTTTCCTGGTGTCCTGCAGCACATCCAACTCATACTCAGTCATACGCTGTGCTCTGTAATCAAGGGATCTTTCTTCCCCTGTCATGCATCTTAAATCACCGGCTTTAGTCACTTCCAATGTGCCACTCCCTAGCAAAAGTTAATAAGACTCCATAAAAAGGCTGTATTATTAGAGCTTCTGGCAGTGGCCCATCTATACCAATCACCTCAATACAGGATTTTTGGCAGGTATTTATACTTAATTTTCTACGCAAGCAGCTATTTTATTAAGAGTCCCATGTAGCTGTTTGATACTTCACTTGAGCAAGGATGAACTTGGAACAGACACCTGCTGTGGCAGTGGGTGCAGGGCTCAGAGCAGACACACAGGACAGCAGCACCCAGATATCCCAGCCTCCCAGTCCAAAGGATGGAGAGCAGGAGATTGTCAGTGGAGCCACATCTCAACCTGACATCACGACTTCAGACAGGCACGATGAGCAATACTGAACGCCCCAGGATTTCAGGATGGGCAGCTGAAGACCATGTTGTTCAGGAGCCTTCCAGCCTCCCATATGCCAGAAGCTGAATGAGCTCTTTGCTGTTGAAGTGACCTTTTCTGCTGCTCCGAGTTCATCCTCCCAGTTCCAAATGTTAGCACTTTAATATCAGAATCTAAGACAAGCCAGCAGTTCAAAGGTGAAAAGCATTTTACAACAGAATGAAAATCATAGCAGTGTTCAGGAGACTCAAAATGACTCATTTCCCAAGGGGAAACTATTGGTATTCCCTCTCCAGCAACTCTGATGGTATCAGTGTCATTAAAAAGAGGGAGTGGGAAGACAGATAAACAAACTCTTAAAAAGCAAATATGTTCTAACTAGTGGTTATCACCACACTTAATAATTAGGGTACTAATTAAGAGGATAAGTAACACACTAGCTATTAGCTTCCAGTAATTAGTGTTTTTTTCTCTAGATAATAACAAGCTAAAAAGAAAATAAAAAGACCTGAATCCATTTTGCCATTCACCCTGTCCATATCATGAAAACATATTACAATTATTAATCATGAGCACCATGAACAAACACTTTCAGATTTTGCATATAACTCAGTGATTAAATGTGTGACTTTTTACATGAACAGACTGGACTTTGCTCATGTCTAATGGGGTTACCTTTATATGCACAAGTCAACTCCTCAAACCACCCAGCCTGAACTCTGGCACTCCAGGTAGCTAAGAGATGCACACACAGATGGTCTAGAGCTGGGCAGCACAATGTTGCCCCAGCAGAGAGGAAGCAGCAAGAAATTTTCTGAGAGCAGGGCAAACACTTTCCAGGGCAGCATTGTCATAGGTGGGAGAACTGGATTTAAACAGCTGAAGCTAAGTCAGAAAGAGAGTGAGGCTGAGTTAGTTGTCCCATATACCTGTCAGGTTATGCTCAAGGAAAATTTACCCCATGATTTACAGCCCTTTCATCTGACACAGGATTTCCCTGTCTTCCTCCTCAAACCATGGCTCTGCAAATGCTGTAAGAAGCAGAGCAGTGCCCAGGTCCAGCTGTGTGAAGGCTGGAAGAGAGGATGATTTCCTGGCAGGTCACAGCAGAGGCTGCTCTGGCCCTGCCTTGTGGTTCTGTTTGTGCACTGGGAGCCTCAGTAGTGATCAGATATCAAAAACTGGTCAAGAACTGAGCTACATTTTCTGTGCTGGCTTTTAAAACAAATCTTTGTGTGGGTAGATTAATACTCTCAGATTTGCCCATGGATAAGAAAATCCATGCAGCTCTATTAGCTACAACAAATCAATAATGTAAAATGTAGTGTCTTACTAAAGCACCTTTTTTTTCTAAACAATACATCAAATTACTGTCTCTGGACACAATGTAGAGGTGTTAGATACCACTGAAATAGAGTCCTGCCTCGGGTAAAGAAAACCACTCTAGCTAGCTAAGTTACACAGCTGTGATCAAAAACAATGAAGAAAACATTCCATCGTGTTGCCTTTAGATTTACCTGTTACAGGTATCTTCTCCCAAACTGCTAGAAAGCCCAGTAATGTTCTTTCATTTCTGTTCTCTTCAGTGAACTGGACTTTCCTTGACTTTTACAAAAAAACACAACACTTGAAACAATGAAATCAAGAGTTATTATCTGCTAAGCCACATTCCTATGCTCTCATACATTTCAGTACCGTTTTATGAGCAGACACACACACCTGTACACACACTAGTCCCACTGGGGAAACAGGGTTATTTTAACAAACCCACATAACTAAGAGCAAATATGAGCTTCTTAGAGGGGTTTTTTTAAATTGGTATTAAAAATGCATCAGTTGCTAAATTTAAAATTGTTGGTAAGTAAACAGTAGGTAGCATTATAGAGAGCCACTTCATAAAATTCTAATTATCCCTTTCCTATTTGTTGTGACATGCCCTCGCACAGATTATGGGTTTGGACTGGTGCCCAGTCCTGTGCCTTGAAAATGCAAAGTAAGCACAAGAGGTTTGTGTAACCTCCAGTTGGGTTTTTGAGCGTGGTGAGGACATTCAGTGAGGCTGCTGCAAATGAAGGGAGCTCAGGCTGTCTCACCTGCTTCTCCTCAGCCTTTCCTCACCCCAGAGCAATCAGTGTTTCTCCCCACTGCATGGGTTGCAAAGTGGAGCTTCTCCAGACACTTTGTTGACAGGGCAGGAGTGATCCCTACAGAAATGCTCTCCAAAACCACTTTAAAAGGGTGTTTCTCTCCAGATGCCCTCCACAGACCCCAGCAGCAGCATCCCCTCACTCAAGCCCGATGCTGTCCATGCCAGGCTGCTGGGTCAATGCAGAGTTATTCAGTCACTGTCCCACCCTCTCATGGGAGAGCAGCACCTGTTGGTGTTCCCATCCAATCCCTGGGATGGTGGAGAGTGAAATTCAAAACACCCCTCTCAAGTCTTTCAAGTTGCAAGCAGGAAGTAAGGAAGAGGAAAGCCCTAGTGGGTTTGGGATCATCCAAATCTCTGATGTTTCTTTCAGATAAGCACTTTCTTTTTGTATCTCAGTGTTTTGTGTCCAAGTGCACAGGATAAAAGCTTTTCAAGCATGGTGCAGAGACAATCTCTCCTCAAGTGTGTGAGCTGAGGGGCTGATGGGTGCAGTGCCCTGAGCATGCCCAGGGCTCAGTGCTGGGTGCAGTGAGATGGGCAAGAGGGACACCCATGGCAATAACCCCCACACCAGCTCTAACACAGTGTTGTGTACTTAACCTCAAGGCTATTACCATTATCCAGCTTAGCCAAATAAATGGAGTAGAAAAACATTTACAGTTGCCAGAGGATTAATCTTCTGAATGATGCATGGATTTTAGAGAAATGCCTTTGATTTATATAATGCTATACGAGGAGATATAATTTCAATTAGTAATTGCTAATTTTGATTTAGTGGGTTACATACTGGATACAGCAAGTTTATTATGGTTATATTATCTAATTTATTATGATTTATATTTACTTTAATGGGAATATATATTAATCAATAGATGCTCTGATTAACTGGGGCCTATTAACTATCCTGCAACACTGGAATAACACAATCAAGCCAGTAACAGACACAGAGTACCGTCAGATGCTGTGACTAATGCACCTAATTCTGAATTTTACCATGGAATAAATAGAAAAAGTAGGCAATGATTATCAGATTCATAAATGAATATATCTGTTTTAACAGGCAGTATGTCAGATTCAGTAGCTAAGCTACTTGCCCACAGAGTCCAATTCTTCTCCACGTGAATGATTTATATATTTTAATATGAAATGTATCACTCACCAAGCAGCTTCTTTCACTGTGTGATATATAAATTCCACCTGTCAAGCATATTTTCACATTGTAATATTTCCTGCTGTCTTGCTTCTTTCAGGGCAGTCTGTTCCTAATTCCTTACATGTTTCCTGTCTCAGGTATCAGCAGCATCTTTCATTATGTTACTGTCATGATGGCTAAACAAAACCTGTGCTCAGTGCTTTGAACAGAGGTTTGTAAGCACCTGAGGTGGTCTGGGGACATGGGGACCTGGCAGCTCGAGGCCCTTTAGATGTCCCAACCCTAACCCTAGGTGTAACCCTAACCCTATCCCTAGTTAATTACCCCAACGCACTACCTGGATTCTCCAGCTCAGAAAGAGGTAGCAGCAGCAATATTGGGGCCCTGCTGCGATGGCCCCAGCAGGCCCTTTCCAGCCCCAGTGTTCCTGGAGCTCCAGGCTCTTTAGATCTCCCCAGCCTAACTGCAGCCCCTGACAGCAGCTTGGCACTGGGTTACAGGGGCTCATCACCATCGGTGGCACAGAATAAGAAGGGTGCAGCTGGCAATAGAGGCACCTGTTAAGCCCTGGACACTCAGATCCAGGGGTTTCACTCAAGGTTCTATTGCTCTCTCTTAACACCAAGGAGAAATCCCCACCAGATATAGTCAAGAGGTGAAAATCACACTAAAGCTTACTGGCAAAAATACCAAAATCAAATGCTCAAAAATCAACCATCTTTGGCAAAGGATGAAATACAACGAAATACAATGAAATACATGTAATTCAACATTCAACAACTTATCCTAGCAGTACTCAGTGTTAATTTAGCATTTACCTAGCATAAACAGCCCAACCAGGAAAAACCTTGAAACTTACGAAATGCTATGTCACCCAAAAGTGTGAGGCAAAGAAAAGCAGGAAAAGAAAGAGAGGCAGAGAGGAAGACAGAAGAAGAGAAGAGATCTAGAAAAACACACAGAGAGCTACCACCTCCTAGGATTCCAGTGGGGGCAGGACAGGAACTGCATGCAGTGTCCTAGGCTGTGACCATGTGCTGACCTCAGGCTCCACCCTGTAAGCCCCACAGCCTTCTGTTCCCCCTCCTGAGGTGGGAGTGCTGGGTGCTTGGCCAGTCAGGCTTGGCCACCCCAAGAGTCCAGAACTGACAGCTCAGCCAGGCTGGAAAGAATTCATGACATCAGCAGGGACCCCTCAGTGCAGAGGCAGGACAAGCATCACTGGATGCTCCCTCCTCTTCTAGCCTATGCATTATTTGACACATGTCAATCAAAAGTCCATTCCTAGTGTCAGATGGAAGGAAACCAAACCAGCACCCAGCTGTGACAGGCTTTGATAACTCCAGTCACACCAGTAAAGGAAGGGTCACCTCCTTTTGCCACTCTTCCTCTAGGGACTTGCTTCCAGAGCTGCATTTCTCAGCCTCTTTTCTGCTCAGGACCATCCACCTGTCCACCCACATGACCTGCAACCCTCTATGGATTTCCTGCATCTACATTTCCCTGAATGGAAATTTCCTCCATCTGTAACAACTCAATCAACACCCTACTGTCCCAAAATCCACTTGTTTAACTGCTCCTCCAAAACCCCCACAACCTGCCTATCCAGCACTTTGCTCTCTCTCAACCCCCAACAGGCTAGAAACCTTCCTAGTATTCACCCTGCATTTTCTTTGCTGCAAAATTTACACCCTTTTGTCTTTCTCTTATGGAGAACGAGGCAGGGGACAACAGGGATACAGCACCTTCACCTATGGGATGGTGACTGACAGAGCTCAGACTTTTCTTTCCTCTGCTGAAATTCTCCTTTTGCTCACAGATCATTGTTTCTGATCTCTTCTTTTTCTTCCTGCAGGTCATTTTGCCTGGGATGAGAGGGGAGACCAGACATTTGGCTGAATCACAACATGCAGAGGACCTACTGGACCTAAAGGGGAGAAGGAATTGTCACCTGTGGACATCAGTGATTACAAATCATGTCAGTGACAGAGGGTCTCTGTCAGCTGAGACCAAAAACAAGACTCCCAATTCAGCAAAACTAATTGGAAGACTTTGGAGAAATGCAGGAGAGGGCAAACCATCTTTTGATTACCAAAACCAAACTCCTTAACTCCTCCAAGGCAGATCTAGAAAAGAAAGAATGTATTAATGAACAGGACTTCCAGGGCCAAGTATGCCAAAAAAGCCACTATTCGCAGAGTAAGAAAAAGTATATGAAGAACATAAGCAGCAGAGGAAAACAGAGGCCAGTTCCAGCAATTTAAAAAAAACAAAAGCCAAACCAAAAACCAAAACAGGAAATCAAAACAAACCAAACCAGCCAAACAAAAACAACCCAAACCACAAAACAAAACAAAACCACCAAAAAAACCCCCCAACAAATCCAAAATAAAAAACCAATCCCAGAGTAAAGATCTGAAAACCATATGCAGGTTTCTAGGTAACCAGCCCATTTTTTTCTGATGCACTGAGAGCTGACTAGTTTCCACTGAAACGAGTAAGGGGGTGCTGATTGCCTGGTACTTTTGAAAATCAGGCCAATCCTCCAGGAGAATGAGCAGAGGTCTGAAATGCCTGATTATGCCTGATTTGAAGTCTGATACACAGTCTGATCCCCTCTGAGCCTTGACACACAGCACTGTGCCTGCTGTTCAGAAACTTGTCTCTCAACATGCACATTCTCTGCAAGGACGAGAGCAGAACCTTCCTGTCACAATCAGACCAGGGATGGAAACCTCTATTTCCATCACCACACATTCCACCCTCCTTATAAAATTGAATATACCAGCTGAAATTATGAAAGGAAAAACCTTTCATAGATGGTGCAAGCACATCATCAAACACTCTATGTCATGTAACACAGAGATAAAGCAATGGAAACCTGTCTTTGCAGGTAAATAAAACCTGCATGACCTGTCCTAATCTACTCACAGGCAGAAAGTGAGCAAAAGGTGAGGAAAGGGTGAGGCAAACAAAGTTAAATACCAGCCTGACAGAATACATTTCCTAATTAAAAAATCCTCCAAATACTGGCTTTGCAGTTTTATCTTTCCAGTGCTGGCTACTGCTGTGCTTCAGCAAGCACTCTGGATTTGAGGCAGGTTCTTCCCTTTATTCCCATTTGATGCCCAATGGCTTCATTGGGAATTGTGCAGAGTCCTTCTGTGAGCACCTTCCCACCTGAGGCAAGCTCTGGCAGCCACAGGCAGTGATTTACTGCTGAATCACACAACAAAACTGGCTATATCCTTTATAAATTCATAAATCCCAAGTAGGACAGTTTTCCCATTATGGCTCAGCATTGTTTCAGTGTGTAACCCCCATTGCTGAAGGAGACACAATAAATCCTGGGGCTGTGAAATCCATTGTATTTATATATGAGGCTGTTTTTGATCTCCATTTCCCAGTCACAAATAAACTGAGATCTTCTGAGTTTGCCACGGGGGTATTTATAGATTGCAAATGGTGGCACATGAAATCAGTTAGCTCCTATATTTTCTTTGGGACATTTTATTGTTTCCTGTAAGTCAATGAATATTTTTCCCATCCTACAGACTCTTTTCCATGTGGGAAAAGTCTGGATAAAGCTTAGGTTTTCTTCACACTCTTCCTTTATATGTATAAGGCTGTGATTTATGCATGCATAAACTCCCCTTCTTGCAGCAGACAGAAGCAGCACGAGAAACTGTTTTTATTGTAATAAAATGGGGTTTTTTTGTCACTTTTCTCTCTTCTACCTTTTAATGCCTCTCCTTGAAGTTACTTGGATAACATAATCACAGAAATCCCTATTATGCATTTATAAAAATGATCAGTCCAAGTATTTTTGAGAGTTTTGGGCAGCACCATTTTAACCAGAGGTGTTAGACACAGCCCCAACACAAAATGAGTATTTCCCCAAATCCAGCCACCACACAGTATAAACCTGCAGGTTTTTCAGGAGCTGCAGCCACAGAGTTATAGACACTCCTCTGGTCCCCAACGATTAAATATCAGTATTCTTAGAGAACCACACAAGGGAACAACTCCCACCACAAAATCAGTCAAAAAGTTAAGAAGAAAATGAAGCTCATTAAACTCACCTGAGCTGTGTGCGAGCTGAGCGAAGGGAACTTCTCTCTTTCTGGACTGAATCAACAAGATGTGCTGGGGAACGAAATCATTCCATAAATTTAGAAGCAGAAAAAGAATAGAAAACCAACACAGATTGTATCAGTAGTTAACTTGATAGAAACAACAGCAAAATAAACTAATATATTTTCTTTTTTTGCCTCCTGCCAATTGTGTCTTTAGACACAATTCAAAAGAGAGGATCTATTTGTTCACTGTGTGTATTTTGGCATACAGTCAGATATCAGTGTCAGGTACTGTGCATGGAACAGTCTGTGCTACTGTGGGGCATGTGCAAGTTCCTGAAGAACAAAAAACCCCCCAAAGTTTGTTTCTTTATTTCCTCCCCTCTGCTGCCCAAAGGGCATATCAGGATTTTCTCTAAGTTCAGCTCCATACTGGGGCAGTTTTACAGCAATCGTGTCAACTGCAGCTGCACCAGCAGGACTAATTCCCTGGGTGCTGATGAAAAACTAGTGTTTGAAATGTGCCTTTTTTTCCCTTCTTTTTATTCACATGCTCAAAATGGCAATGAAGGTTGAGCATTTTTGTTCTTTTTCTGTTAAACTAAATGTATTTATACTAGAAGACTTGAAACAAATTTTGCTTACTGCTGAAACAGCTTTATGTTCAAATTACTAAATTATGAGAAATGAGTTGTTGAATAGTGTAGCTTATCCTTATTCTTTATTTACTACTTTTCTGCAGTACTTCGTAAACCTTACAAGTAATTCCATAATGCTCTGCAATCATATTTCTTCATGTGAATTCTGGTGTGGATATTTTGCCTTTTCTGTATATAGGCTTGAGCAGGATGTTTAAAGAGTATCTAGAGCACCAACACAGACATATCTGTTAGAAATGAAGGCAAAAAGCTCTATAATTTCTTCTGCATCTGTCAAGCAGAGCTGCTCATTATACAGAACATCAGTGACAAGAGCAGGAGGAGAAATACAGGGTGCAGTATGTGCTCAGGTTAAGTGAGAAGTGATTAACATGTTTTCCCAGTCAGATTCTGACTGGTTTGAAGCTCTAGTAATCTTCTGGCATTTGATTAATCTTTTCATTTCTAGAGCAGCAGCTGTAAAGATCAGAATTTAGACAGGACTACAAATGAGGCAAGAGTAGCAGGCCTTGAACTCTTCATATAAAGGATATAAAGCTGCTAACAGGGTATAAACAGGTGTAGCCACACAGGAGGCTGAGAAAGGCTGCTCCTTGATCAGCATTACCCATCCAGGCTCCAAGAGATCATTCCATAGCAGAGGAGTGTAGAGGGCTCTGTTTACCTGGCCACAGATTCCCAGCTCTGCATTGACAAGTACAGCAGGAATAAAGAGTAAAAACAATAAAGGGAAGTTGAAATAATGGTTTGATTTACCAGATGGTGCTCTGTGCTGTAGACAATACAGTTGTGCTGTAGATTAGTTTAGCCCAGGACATAAACTGCTGAGAAAGTCACAGACAGTTGTTCAGGAGCTGATTTGCTCCAAATATCCAGCCAGGAATACCTGGACATGTAGCATCCCTTCCTAAAACACCACTGGCCTCTAGCAGAGCTGTTCTGACTCCCAAGACTCCCTCCCACCCCATGTCTGCTGCATCCACTTTGTGTCCCACATGGCCCAGCACTTCAGTCACCACCCAAAGCATCCAGCCCAGCCCTTCCTTTTAGAGTCCTGCTTCTCTCCCAAGTGCACACAGAAACATGCAGACAGCAGGGGCTCAGCACCTCTGCCTCCCCTTACCCTTTGCCTCTCCAGCTGCCAGGGTATCTCCAGCTGTGGCAGACTCAGACAGTAAATTCTAGGACAAAAGGAGTCAGGCAAAGGGAATACAGCTGGGATTTCAGACTCGCTTTTTAGCCACATCCTTCCCAGAGACAGTGCAGGCACCTTCAGGTCTCCTAATTGCAGACCTAAAAACCCTAACCTCACCTCCCAATAGTCAAGTGAAATTAGCTATTCTGTAAGGCTCAAAAATGCAGCAATTAGACTGAACTCACTTTTAAAGTACCCACTAGCAACTGATCTCTGCAGGACAAGTGCACTATTTCCCTCTGATTTTCAGGTATTTGTAGAGTACAACAATAGCAGGCAAAAGGCTTGGGTACTTTGTACCAAAAATACTTTGCCCATGCGCTGTTGTGTTCAGCTCACACAGAAATCCCATGTTTAGATAAAGATGTTTTGATAAAGAGGCAAAATGATCTGCTGCCGGTAGAGAAACACTGCTGGCAACCCAAAGAGATGAGAGAGCTGAACCCCCAGAGCTGCAGTGCTGTGCTTGGAGCACGACCTCCCTGCTCCAGGGATGGGGGAAAGGTTGCTTTCCTTGCCCTGCCTCGAAGCAGCTGATTGGAACACCAGCCTTTCTTTTCATAGGACAAGAAATTAGGTCAAAACTTTCTAGGAAATTTCTGCTGCCTGTTTTAGAACGCAGTTCAAAAGATCAAAGGAGAGGAATTCTATAGAAAGCTGTATGCAACCTCGTGTGGAAACGAGGCATTAACGGCAAGAAATCCTGTGCCTGAGCGCTGCTGAGCTGACAGCCAGGGGCTTACCTGGAACAAAACCTCGGCACAGCTCTGCAGCAGCAGAAGGGAAGGCAGAGAAAGCAAATAAACTCAAACCAGCCCTTCCATCAGCACCTGCCCCAAGGACAGAAACACCACTCATTCCATTAGCACATGGAATTGTTCCTCTCTGCTCCCAGCTCCACCAGCAACTTGGCTGCAAAGAGCCTCTTCAGGTTTTTACCAATAGCAACAAATCTTCCCCGAGCAGTGGAGTTTTTATCAGTAGTTAGAGCTCCCCACTGGTGTTCAGTACTGAATTGTTCTTCCTCGCAAAGCACTATTTTGATTAGGTGATCTCTTCCCTAAAAGGAAAAAAAAACCAAAACACACTTAGGGCCAGATTTTAAAAAAGCTATTAGACTCCTGCTTAATTTAAATGCATAACAGCAGGCAACTCAGCCTAATTCTCCACTTGAGCACACAGTCTCCTGATTTATACACACAAGTGGAATAGCTTTTGCAGATGCATATTTTGCTTTTTGCTTTATCCTCCCTGTTTTTTAATAACTTACATTTACTTATTATTTTCTTAATTCAGTCTTAAATTAGACAAACAGTCATTTGGGACACAGTCTGCATTGACCAATTTCCTCCAGTGGCTTTGAAAATGGAGTTCATTGGACTCCTTTTATCCCAAGTCACCTTGTCCCTACCTTAGAGAGAGAAACCTGAGCCTTGTTGTGAGCCATGGGGGCAAGGGAAGAGCCGAGGGTTTAACTTCACAGGTCCTTAACTCCTCCCAAACTCCCTGAGGGAACACTGATTGGCACACCAGGAAGACTTTTATCACTGATACATCATGTTACAATTTCCACACTGATCCTTCCACAGGTTCCTTTGTTTCATGAGGTCATTTGTCTGTTGACACTTGATTGAATGAACTACTCTAGAAGAGCTTTTCTGTCCCAGAGCAGGTAAGGGGGTTTCAACCCTTTTTTATAGCAATAGTTGAAACAAACGGTTGGACATGCAGCTCATGTCCATAGGAAGGATAAACTTCAAAACATTCCAAAGACAACTTCCTTTAGAAGATTCAAAAGACACCAAGAACTCCTTGATCAGTGAACAGTGGGTATTTTTGCACAGAGGAGAATATCAGGTTGCAGGATGTAATATTAGATAAATATCCTAAGCATTTAATTACCACTGACTGTAATTTGCGCTGCAATACAGCTTGGCTAGCATCAGTTCCCAAAACACTTCCACCTGATCATGCAGCTCTTTCTAAAAGGACACCAGAATGTGGAAACTCAACAGCTGATCCTTGAAAGTATCCTTGAAAGACATCCTCATGGGTTGGACTCTTAAGTGCCATAGTGTTCTTAATGCCCTTAAACATCAGAATTTCAACACCTACTTGTGTAAAATTATGCTATTTAAGCTTTTAGTTCATTCAATATTGTATTACCTTTTTTGAGACATCAGTTCTACTCCATCACTAATATTTTCAATGCAGCTTTTTCCTGACAAACAGTTCTTTGCAATATCTTGAGTTTTTTTACTGGCATTGATTCCCTGACTTTTTTTTTTTTGCTTGGGTTTTTTTTGGGGTTTTTTTTTTGTTTTGGTTCACAGCTCATTCTCAAGGCCAAAACTCCACAGGCAGGATTTCTATCAATTTTAGTTGGAGTCTCACCTGATTAGAAGCTGCAGCAAAAAGTTTTATGGTCGCACACTGAGGTTTCAGCTTTTCCTGACACATTTTTCCAGGTTTGATTTCTGTCCAAAGCGTGCCTTGCTGGTTGGAATTAAAAACCAGTTCATTTTCCAAATTCCCTGTAAAGAACACGACACTGAAATAAAAATGGTAAAAAAACAAAACCCCCAAGATTAATATTGAAGTAATTTGAAGCAGTTTTTTATGTAATTGTTTATGTTTCTTGTTTGACCTGACTGTATGACACAGCAGGAACAGCATTGCTTTCTAATAACAGCATTAATCACAGAATAAAAATATTTCTTGGTAATGTATAACAGTTCTTCTGAGCTGAAAATAAAAAGTAATGTTCATCTGCCTACAATGTTTAAAGTAAATAAAAATGAAATACACTATTGGGATTACACCATGTGAGATGATTGGAAATGCTGGCGTGATTTGACATGTAACAGCCCACTTTGCTGGTATTAGAATGCTGTGAAATCATGTAAAAAATGAAAAAAACAGAAGAAAAAATAATGAGTTGCATAAGAAAAATTAACTTTTTGATGTTTTCTCCAAAAGAAACTTTCTGTTCTGCATTTTGTCCCACACCACTTTTAGGGTTGTTAAGAAGGAGCCTTTTCACCAACAGCACTAATTAGTGTTGTGGTTTAACCCAGCAGCAGCGAACACCACAGAGCCCTTTGTTCCCCTCCACAGGATGGGGAGAGAATTGGGGAAAAGGTAGAACACTTTTCTAGTTTAATAGATCAGAAAAGAAAGGAAAACCAATAATAATGACAGAATGTACCAAACAAGTGGTGCCCAATGCAATTGCTCACTACCCATTGGCTGATGTCCAGCCATCCCAATGGTCCTGGTTTTTTTTACAGCACATCCCTTTTTTTCTTTTTGTTCAGAGCACACACAGAGCAATTTTACTTCACAGGCTGTTGGAGTGTTTTTGTGAAAATGATTCAAACTTTCTAAATGTGACACACAAGTCTGTTGTTTCATGGGTCTGGATACAAAACACAGAAGAAGCTCCAGGGAGCTGCTGCCCAGCACCAGAGGATGCAGGGGGGTTTCACAAGCCAGACTGCCCTGGCCATGTCTGTCAGCTGAGGGAAGGAGCAGGAGGATACCCAGGAGCTGAAGGAGCTTATTTGGACAATCATTTCCCACCTGCACTGACCAAAAGCTCCAGCTAAAGAGGAATAAAGGTTCTCTCAGCCTGAACTGCCAGTTCACAAGGAGTCAACAGTAGGGAATCAATCTACAATATTTCTGTAGGATAAAATGGAAAAAGACTCTTTTTAAAACCATTGCATTCTCTCTCATGTCAGAGACACTTCATCAATGTTTTGTAAAAGCACACCAAGTCATTTGGTTTGAAAAGCACCACATTAGTACATTCTGGCTTTCAAACACACATTTGTACAAAATGATCATTTTTATGCATGCAGATACTTCAAAGGGAAAGATTAGAAGAAACAACTCTTCTTATCCCTCCCATTTCATCTATCATCAGAATGGCGATCTTTAATACCAAATTCAACTTCCACTTCAGTCAGCAATGAAGCAAATGAGTATTATCTGCTGAGCAACTTCATTATTTCATCAGCAGCTCCTCTGTTTCATTTGGAAGCTCCTGAGCAAGGCACTACTTGTGCCTGGAGCCTGATTAGTGCATTCACCCCAGCAAGAGGCATATGAGCAAAGGTCCTCAGAAATGGAAATTACTCACGAGCTTTTAATGCAAATAAGAAGAGGTCAGTCAAAATAAACAACGCAGAAAACTAAGTGGAAGTGAAATATGGACTCAAATGATAAAATATAGATCAGTTTTATACAGCTCAATGCTCACATGCATTTACTTCTAACATCCAAGGCCAAAAGTATAAAAACAGCAGCCTAAGCAGTTGCTTTACATTTTTCTGTCTGTAGTGATACCTTTCAACTGCAAAGATCTCAAACATGATTGCTTGAATAATTTAATCATAACTTCAAAATATTTAATTTAAATCACAGTCATATAGGCATCATTGACTAAAGTAACCTGTTAGCTTACAAAACCTGAACACACACTAGAGATAAGGCTTTTAGACATAATGAGAGTTTTTAAAATTTGGAAAAAACCACACAAAAAACCGAAACAAAACAAACAAGCAAGCAAAAAAACCAAAACCAAACAACGAAACCGAAACAAAAAACCCATTCAAAAAATTCCACGAACATTGTGAGGATGAGGGCAAGGAAGCCCACACGGTGCTCTATTTACATTTTAGGACCCACATGGAGCACAAAGATATTTTAAATTAAAAGTTTTCATAGGTCCAGTCTGTTTTAAAGGTTTACAAATTTTGCAGTGAATTTTCCCATCCTGTGTTCCTTGGATGGATGGAGAAGACTGGGGCTGCCAGCTCATTCCAGGCCCAAAGGCACAGGGAGGTGCCCAAGCAGCAAAAGTTGCACCACTAAGCTGCAGGGCTTACACCTCCCTCCAAAGCCTGGAAGAATAAGAGAAATGACCAGCCATAATTATGTGAATTCTTCAGAAATTCAGGAAATTAATTCAAGCCTAAACCCAAACCTCTGCTTCACAGCAGACCCACATCTATTTTAGAGTCCAACCTATGGCACAGAATTCTTTTATACAACTGAAATGCTGTAAGAAAAGGTGCTGCTCAGGCTGCCCCTGCCCTTCCAGCAGCTCTTGCCCCAGCTCAGTCTTCCTGTAAAATTAAAAGGAATGACCAGACTGGGGCAATGTTTGGGTATAGAGAGAAACCACTCCTGTGTTCTGCTAATAAGTCATGAGCTGACTTTCCTGCAGATACACATGTAGCTGTTAAATAAAGAAAATAAGAGCACCAGGCTGGCAGAGCTCTCCTTTGGAGAGGTCACAAAGCCCTCACCTTTCCAGCAGGTGAAAAACACGGCAGGAGAATGAGGCTTAGCACCTGCAAAAACACCAACTGATAGGGGTGAATGTATAAGCATCTGTTTCCATGAGCCAGATAACTGGGTCCTTGGGAAGCAAACTAACAAGAGGAGGAAGATCTCTAGAATTCAGATTTTGTTTTAAGCCACTCATTTTTTGCCAGCAATCATTTTATACATGAGCAGTGACTGAGTACAGATGCAATTGTGGTTGTCCTGTCAAGGAACCAGCAGTATTTCCTGGGCCCTGTTCCTGACAAGGGGCATAATTTCCCAGAGATCATGGTGTCAGAGCACTAGCACTTTTTACTGTAATCTCTTTTTTCCACCACTTCTTTCTCCCTGCACCCACTGAAATCTGTGTGAACCACTAAAAATACATATGACTTGGCACATCTATGCTGGGGCTCCTCACACATCAGCAGTCTGCCTAAGGCATTGTGTCCAAAAGCTGAACATCATTATAAGTTATCCAACTAGCTGATAAAATGTTACTTCATTTTTGTTTCCATGCATTGATTTCCCCCTTGATGTGACAGCCCAATCTCCCACTCAGTCACTGTCAGCCACTGCTTTCCCTTTGATGCTGACATTCAGTCATTCAGTCTTTTCAATGCACACCTTCCTCAGCACTAAGTTTACACTTGCTGTGGGTTTGGCAGGCTGAAATTGCTCAGGAAAACTTTCTTTTGTTTAAAAATAAAGTATTTCTTCATCGTCTATGGAAATCTTTTCCCCTTGGAGAATGACAATGTGCTGTCTTTTATATGTATACTGTACACTGCAGACAAATACCTTACATATATTTATATGTACCTGTATTTTTTGCCTTTTATAAACTATTTATAAATATAAAGGCAAAATTTTCAGTGATCACATACAATCTCCATGGAACACTGAGCACCCATCAGAAATCTGCACTCAGCTGCTTGCCCAAGTTCCAGTAAGGTAATGTCCACATGCATGCCTGATGTCTCTAAAATTCTCTGGCAGAAAAGATGTGCTTTTCTTCCTCAGCCAAACTACCCATCCAGCTCAAGGCATGTATTTTTGCTGGGATTCAAGCTGGAAAACGAGGAGGCACTGAAAGCCACCTGCAGGTAATTGCAACTTAAAAGAAAATCAGCATTCATAGACTGAGCATGGTGTATTTGTTTGATTTGACATCTCAATTCTTTACAGAAAACTGGGAATGTATAAAGCACTGATGCTTTGATTGCCAGGGCTGACTGTTTGCTGCATTGTAAAGTTGGTCTGATACGTTAAAGCATCACAACCAGACTTTGGGATGATGAGTTTTCTGTTAGAGACTGATGTTCCTTCCTTGAGCCTTGTATCAAAATAAAGCTTTTGAAAGGGTTTTTCTTTCCACACTGCAGCAATCCCAGCCCAGCCATTCACTGAATGTTTAAAGCTCTGCTCACTCTTTACACAAGACAAAGGGTACAGGCATCTGAAGGCCAGACTCAGCTTGGCTACTGAGCCCAGTTATCCACCACTGTGAAAGCACCAACATCACATGCTGCCTTAAAAAAACCCCCAAAATAAAATAAAACAACATCAATAACCCCAAACATTTCAAAGAAGGAGCAAATGATTCCACTCCCATTGCCCACCTTGACACACCTTAAAAAAAGCTGCACTTTCTCACGATAAACACTGAGTCAGTTTAAGATTATTAACTCCTTTATAGTCCATTCTCTAAATTTTCTGTAACATTCAGAAAGCTTTTCCAAGGAAATAAGGAAATTTCTCTTTTTCTTATAATACCTACTTTAGGTGAGTTCTCATGACTCTCTGCTCCTTAAGGGGCACTTGCCACATCCCAGTGATAGCTCCTACACATCCCCTTCAAAACAATGAAAGGAAAACCAGTTCAGGTCTGGCTGAGCAGTGAATGGAACTGGTTTCCAATCATAGTAAGTGTGATTAGCAACAATGGTTTAAATATCTGTCAGACCTGGAGAGAACCTTAATGGGAGTTGAGTACAAAACATATCTTCATTAAACAATGACCTGGGCCCACAACAGCATTTTCCAGCATTTCTGTCTGCAACCACTGTCAAAAGTTTAGGTTGCTTCTTGGCAAATCTGGACGAATGTCTAAACACTTCCTTAATGGCTTGGGGGTTTTGGGTTATGGTTCTGGAATCACTTAGCACTTAAGAAGTACTTGGTTAGAAAAAAAAAAGAAGAGGCCAAATTCCCTGGTACAAACCTTTCTGAGTTTTAAGAAGAGGACGCTATATATAGGCTTGAATTTTGTGTGACTGTGTGAGTATTGCTTCACCCCCGTTTGCATTTTCCAACTGGGATATGCTCAGTATTACTCTTGCATGACCTGTAGCTACAGGTTGTTGAGGAAGAGGAAATGGCAACTGTCAGGCAAACAGCAGAAAATCCCAGTGCAATCACCAATAGCCCACTCCTGGTTCTTTTCCCTTACACAAAACCAAGCAGGGATGGGCACTGGGGTCAGGCTGCCAGCACAACCCTCTGAGAGGTGCTGCAGGCTGGACCTGGTATTTAATTTAATCCAATATAGCCTCAACTATGTGGGATTTGGCATGCTAGAAAAACCCCAGGTTTTATAAGATTTTTTACAAGGATATGCTTTCCTGTAGAGACAGAGGGTGAACTAGAGTTCCTGTCACTGCTGCTGGCAACAGAGGCCAGCAAAGGATGTGTTTGACAGCAACAGGGATTTCTATAGCAGCCCTTTCAGCCTAAAGAAAATGATATTAAAGTCTAAACCAAAGGACTGAAGGTCAGATTGCAAAAGAGCTGGTATTCCTAATTGTAAACAGATTTTGGGAGAGCTCCATCTATATGGGCCAAGTACTTCTCAATTTCTGACCACAAAACCAAACATTAAACGTTTTTTTAAAACCTCTGATGCCTTGAGCCATGCTACAGCCTATATTAAAAAGTCTTTTTAGTATTTCAAGGTTTTCTCAGTGCCAAGCTATTAAATGTGCAGACTGATTTCCTTAGAGCAAAGTCCTTCCCCAAAAACCTGGACAGAATGTCAGTCAAAATAGTTAATTACTAACGAAAAAAATCCCAGTAATTGACTGCATGGGTTTTAATTTTATGAGATAGTGTTACCCTTGTGAGAACTCTCCAAGCTGAGGTGGGAGAACAATGGCTCCCTGAACACAAAAGCAGTTCCCAAATCACAGCAGAGATGGTAAGGTTGACTTTGACCTCACTTGCTCCAATAAGAATTCAGGTTATGTCCATAAAAATGAGCAAGAAAGAGGTAACAAAAGGGGTGACAATGAGAAGAGAAGGGTCTTTTTGAGAGGAATTTGCAAAAAGCTACAGCTAAAACTACCTCAGGCCTTTCATCAGCAATGCTCTCTAGGAGGTAAACAGTTTAGCAGACTGCTAGCTACAAAAAGTCACTACAAAAGCACCTCAAAAGTGGTTATTAGACAGATTTCTTGCATATTCTTTCTTCCCTGCCCAGCAGTAATTGGTCTCAAACAGGGAAAAGTGACAATGCAAGACCTCCACACCGGGTGACAGGTATTCCCACAAAGAACAGCAGTGCCCATTGTCAACATTTTATCTCAAGTTTCATGCCTGGATTTTTTTCTAGAGGCCCTGCATTTATATAAGAATCACCAGGAGAGTGTTCTAAAACTATTATTAAGGCTCAGAGTTGTGGGGGAAAGCTCTGAAGTGCAACAAAGAATAAAAACTGCATTGCCAGTGCTCAAAGCCCAAAGATGACTTAAAAGGCCCCACCAGCTCCTTGCTGTGCATCACATTCAGTGTCACCTTCCCTTTCTCACAGACATTGTTTTAGAAGTGTTTAAAGGTTAGTGGGTTTGCCTAGAAGTCCACAAAGCAAGCTAAGGTGCCCCTCAAAAGGTGCCTGTGGGGACCTTACCCAGAGGCTGGACAAGCTGAAGCAGCAATTAGAAGCAGCATAATATCTTTAGATTTTTGCTAGTCCCAGCAACATGCAGCTTCAAAAATGAGAGGTTGTTTTTCCCCTCTGGGTAATGCTCTTTGGTTCAGCATGGGGTTGGATTGTTTCCTTAACAATCTGACACACATCCACGAGTTAAAAATGGCAAATAGTGCACCCATCTTTCCCTGCAAAAACTGCACATATGGAACATTTCAATCCTGTGCAGTGATAGGCCAAGTCTACACCCTGTCCTCTGCTGGACTATTACTAATTTTGCCTGATTTGGGGTTTTTTTTCCTTTTATTGCAAACAAGTTACTAAAACACACCCTTGTTTTACTACACAGGTGGCCCTTCTCTGTATTCAGTACACCATACTCATGCATAAAAGGCTCAATAGATACTTACAGTGTTGCCTGTGCTGAGTGAAAAGCTGAAGTGACACTTTATGTCTGAAAGTTAGTTTCTGGAAATTTTAATGAAGTCTTTATGTACAGGCAAGAAACAACTGATGTTTATTATCAGTGCTGATGTGACTGATACAGAGATGTTTTCTACACTGGACAGTTTCTCCATCTGGAAGCTCACAGTAAAAAAATTTATACCTATTTTACATGTCAGCAGCAACTGAAATGACATGAGGCTAACAAGTGGCAGGTTTGACTGCAGCTCAGTTACTTCATTAAAACAGCTGGTAATTTAAACTGAAAGGAGAATCCATTCTTTTGGCTGCCCACCAGAAGTGCTTCCCACAAAAGGGAAAAGGCAATAGCTCTGCTCATCAGTTCAAAAGTTCATTTGAATGATTCACAGGAGAACACTAACATTCATAAATGCAAGGGAGATCCTGTTTGTAGCTGGTTCGAAAACTGGATTCAATTTAGGATAAGACTGACATGGATATTTTAAACTCCTAAAAAAATTTAAGTAAAAGCAGAACATCTTGAACAGATCACTTGAAATTTTGTTCACAACTCTGCTGGCTCACATTGCCATCCTGGTGGCTTTGCAGGCCTGTAGCTCATGTCACTATTTTGCTTTACGACCAAGCTATATATTTCAGGTAATAAAACAGGTGATAGATCCCCTCTGTTGGCCACTGCAGAGTATTTAAAGAGCTCCATGTAACAGTTTACCCCAGGATATACAGTTTGGGCATGGACACTTGCTCAGGCAAGAGACTGAAGGCAGAGAGCCTCCCCACTGATGATGCTCCCTTCTGCTTTGCCAGCATATCCAAATAAACATTTTTTGAGTTTTTGATGGAAACAACATACTTAGAAAACAGGACAAGAAGAAACCCCAAATGAAATCCCACTGAAACATGCAGGAAAGGACACTTTTTGACCAGATTTCAAATCACCAGTATCTATCACAAATCCACTGAAAGTTACTGTGTGTTCTGCTGTAAATTAAGATAGAAAAAATCCTTCTTATTTGTCCTCATGTACACATAGAGGCTCTAAAGTGGAGGGAGATCTCACACACACAATTTGTCCCCCAATTCATCTGACAAATGCAGCAAAGGAGCAGAGATCCCATGGAGGAACAGCAGAGCCTGTAGAACAGGACTACCAGAGGATGATCTCCATGTGCCAGCTCAGTGCAGTTTAGGAAATGACACAGCTTTTCACATCACTGTTCATACACACAACTACACACAGCTAAATTTAAGCATACATGAACAGCAGTTGAGTGCTCCAACCTTTCCCAAGCTGGACAGAGACTGCAGGAGAAAGAGTGAGTGACTCAATTACCCAAAGGCAGTTCTTGGCAGGGCTGAGCTTCCCATCAGAGGGATTAGACAGGCAGGAGAAAAGCAGTGTACCAAAGAAAAACAAAATGAAAGGAAACGGAGATGAAACAAGATTCTCCTATTGATTTGCACTGAAAGATGAATTACTTACTTATCACTGCAGTTGTAAATGAATGCTGTGCCAAAAGGGTGTAGCTTCTAAAGGAAACCAAATTAAATATATTTTCTTCCTCGCTTTGTGTGGAGAATGTGCATGACTTCAGAAAGTTACTGCAGCAAGAGCTGAAAAACAAATAAAACAAAATAAACGTGTCCTGCACAGGACACATTTGAGTATATGACAACATCACTCATTCAATACACATAAGAGTGCATGACTCCAGCAGACCTACAGCCAGAGCCATGCACTGCTCACATCTCAGGGCACAGCAGGATTTCCACACACAAGCAGGATTTCCAACAAAAACCAGCCAAGTTGGCACCTCCAAGCCCAGACTGCTGGCAGGTGCTGAACCTCCTCCTTGCACAGAACACCTGCCCTGGGAAGCTGCCAGTCTGACACCCAGAAGGGATCCAAGTGTGCAAGATCCTAACCCTGACCTCTGAATCACGGAGAGGCTCCTGTGTGGGTTACAAGAGGAGAGACTCCAAGGGGAACAACTTCTGCAGTATCCCCAGGACCAGCGCCACGGGAGGATTCCCACCTCTCCCCCTCAACCTGCTGCTCACTCCAGCACTGCTGCTCTGCTCTGTCACTGCTCCTGCATGACTTTTCACAAGTGAAGCCACACACTTTAGAGATCCTGAGTCCGACTCATCAAACACATTGTACCCTCACAAATGTTCTGAAACGCAGCTGGCTTTGGTGCTGAGGAGCCTTCCTGTAGCTGAGAGAGAAAGCCCAGCTGATGTGGAATGCAGGGAGTCTTCTCTCCAACAGAAAAGAAGTTTCTAACCCAGCACTTCAAGATAATGGACTTCAAAGCTGTGGGGTTTATGCATGGAAAACCTGTCACTGGTGCAGGACTGAAACCTGCTTATCTTGGCCTTTCACATGGTGTAATTTGACAGGGCCCATAGCACATCTAAAGGGAAAGAGATGGAAATGCATCTAACTGTACTGAATTTATTTACTTATTTATTTTTAAATAGTGGCAGGACTTACTCTCTTCAGCTCATGAGCAGCTCCTGTAGAAGTGGATTAGTACATGGGGCACAGCAGGTGGTAGAAAGTAAAATCCTTTACAATGTTTGCCCATACTGGTCAGAAATGTATTTGTAAGTTGAGGAAATCATTATACTCCTGAGAGTCCTTGGGTAGGAAATGAGTTTATCATTTGCTAGCAAATGATTTTGACCTTTCTGGCAAAGGTTAGAGGACAAAGATATATTAACAGGAGTAATTTAAGTCAAGTGTAAAGTAACTAAGAGTTACATGGCCTTGGGGAAGAGTTTGGAGTTTTAGTTGCTGGAGATGTTTCAGCACCTGGTGGAGTTTACTACTTTCAAGACAAAATTATCATCATAAATTTCTGGCATTTTACCTGGATGGGACTGTGACAGCTTAAATCTCTGAATAAAGTTTACTGCCCACTTCATCTATCACTTGTCACCTGTGCCACAACACTGTGCCAGGCCAGCAGGGTTATGTTGGCAGCTCTAATGCAGGTCATCTTTGGGATCATGGAGCCAGCACTCGCACTCTACTGCTGAGGTGAGAACCCAGGTCCTCAGATGGCTGCATGAAGAGTGCCAGATAGAGATACTTGAACAGATTCCTCAGTTTCCCCTCTTAACCTAACAGTTGTTACAACAAGCAGGAGCTGCTACAGTGGCCTCCTGCCACCTGCATGTCCCACTGCACATGCAGTACATGAACAACAGCAAGGTTTTCTCAACAAAAAGTTTTTCAACAACCACCCCCCTGAAACAGCCTCCCTTCAAACCTTTCCCAAGATCTAGGCTCTTCACTTTTCAGTGTTTCCTTCTGCTCCCACATAATTGTAGGTGCATTAGGAAATATATGCAACTGGAATTCTACCCTACTTCTCCAGGAGTTAACATCTGGACAGATCAGAAGCTATTATTACCCAAATGATCAAGAATTGGCTTCCTAATTTTATTGTTTTGCTATGATGTAAGACTACTACCATTGAAACACACTTTACTATAATACCCAAGATAAGAGCTTGCTGAAGCAATACCTAAATTAATACCTAAGTTCATCACCTTAAACATTGTATCATTGCTTCTTCAAATCTCAGATGGAAAGCAAAAATCCCCGTTGTGCTCAGATGCCTTGAACTTTGCTAATTGTTCATGTGCTACTCAGATTATTGCTCCTGATGTCAGATGAACATGTGTGGTCCTCTGCTCTCCCTCTGCAACATAATGAGAACCAGCTTATCTCATATCAGCTTCCAGAAGAGCTCAGCTATCTAAGGCTACCCACAATGTGCTCTGTTTTCTGAGCTGAATTAATATTTAGGGGAAAAAAAGTAACACAAGAGATACAAATTACTGAAAAACAACCAGCTGGGAAATTAGCCCAGGATAAAACACTGATATTTGAAGGCAATGCAGAGAACAGCTCAGTGTTCAGTCCTGCTAACAGGGCTTTAGAGAGTTATTTAGAAATAGGAAAGGCAGAAACAGAAGCTTGGGAATATGATGACTCAACTCTTGCCCAAAATATCAGCTAGCCAAGCCAGGGACAGGCATTTCTTCCTAATGCTGAGAAAAGGCATCTCAGGAAGGAGGTTATGTGCTGATATTTTAAAAGGGGCCCGGGTTCTCCCATAGTTTTCAGCAGAACGATTTTACTTTCAGGCTAGACTCCCAGAATGGAAGGGGACAGAAAAAACCTTCTACCCAACATAATGAGGACATTTACACCAAATATGGAAAATCCATTTATTCTCTATTTCACAGCAGAGATTTAAAACAAATCTTCCCTTTTCCAGGAAGTGCCTTCCTATGGAACAGGAGTGTCCCCAGCCTGTGCTGTGCAAGCCACCCAGCGCATCCCCTTTGTGAGCATGAAATGCCCCTGGAGAAGCCCCAAGATGTGACTTCAGCCACCACTCTGCAGCCCAGGGAAGCAGGAAAGCAAACTTCAGGGCTGCTCTTCCAAGCCTCTCTGCCTGGAGCCCATCCAGGTTGTGACACAGACCAGCAGTGGCTGAGCTGGCAGGGGAAGGAAAGTCTCCCTGGCCTGATTAGAGCATCTACTTAACAGGCAGGACAGCGAGGTGTCAGTTCTGCTTTATGAATGTTCAAGTTCTTCAGACAAACTAAAAGGGCACTAATAAAGACTGAGAACACCCCAGCAGCCTCTGCCATGGCAGCTTGAACATTGGCTGCTGCGGCCCTTTGAGGGAGGATTTTGCCATATCTTCAGCAAAGGCATCACCCTGAAGTGCAGTCTGAGGAGTATCTTCACTGCTTCCCATCTCCCTCCCTCACATTTCTGTAGAAATCCAGCTCTTTATTTCTTTTGTTACTCTGATGTTAAAGATACATCTAAAAATGGGAATGACTTTTTTCCCAGACAATGTCAAGGATATGATCCAAATTAATTTCAGCTTTGTTTTTGTTTTTTTTTTTTTAATCTTAATGAAAAGAAGTATTTATTAAAATCCAGACAGAACTTTTTCTTTCCAGCTATAAACAAGATACACATAGCAATAACTCTGACTTCCTGAGACTACAGACAAAAAGGAGAAAAAGAAAAATGCTTTAATAATAGTAACAATATTTACAGTTTAAAACTAGTTTTTGATCTCAGTGTTATTCATGTTTTGTCTCAGAGAGTGAAACTGATGCACCATTCAGTAACTCACACTGAAGCCCACAGCAGAACACAACTGTGACTCAAATGCTGTAGATCATGCTGCCCTTAACACCATTTGTCAGTGCTCAAACAATTTTCTGTAGTCAAATATGAGATGAAGCACAAACTACATTTCATAAGATGCTATTGCCACTCTTCTGACAGCTCACAGAGTGAAACACCCTGGTTTTTTTCTATAACAAAGTAACTGTTACTCAGAACCTTGTATTATATCACAGTTCTAATCTAAAGAAAACTCCAGCTTGCATTCAATGAAATACCAAGTGGGAAAATGAAGCATTTTCAAGAACTGCATCAAGATCTTGCCATACATTTCTCTGTTCTGGGCTACTTCAGCATTCAGTCTTCTGTAGTGGCCCTTACTGTTCCTCCAATCATCTGAAAACTGAGGTCAGATGGTCTATTGATATTACCAAGGTTCCAATCTTCATTTTTTTGAAAGTATCATGAATGTGGAAAAAAAATCCCAGGTAGCATCTTTTCCCTGTGATCTCTGCAGCAGCCACAATAACCATCTCCACATCAACAGCTGCCTCCAACAGCTTCCACCTTCTCTCAGAATCATGGGCCTATGGTATATAGCTCAAATTACTGAATTGTAGAACGGTTTTGGTTGGAAAGGACCTTAAAGAACACCCAGTTGCAGCCCCCTGCCAGGGGCAGGGACACCTTCCACTATCCCAGGTTGCTCCAAGCCCTGTCCAGTCTGGCCTTGGACACTTACAGGAATGGGGCAGCCACAGCTTCTCTGGGCACCCTGTGCCAGGGCTTCCCCAACCCTCACAGTAAAATATTTCTTCCCAATATCCAATCTAAACCTACTCTCTGCCAGTTTGAAGCCATTCCCCTTGTCCTGCCTGGTTCCCTGGCTCCTGGTGGGAGGGACATCACAGAGAACCACCAAAGACAGAGACTGAGATCTCTTTTTAAAAAACAGAGGGAAGACAGGAGTCAGGTAGTTCAGCCACAGCACAGAAGATCATAAAACTAACAACCTGCCAGGAATTTAAAATCCGTGTTCCAGCTGGGAACACACCTTTCTTCCCTCCAAAGTGCAGCCCCTTTCTGACTACCTTTCACTTCCAAACAGCCATCGGGACACAAACTCGGGATTCACTTCCTGGCTTGGTCATTACGACCCTGAAACTTGCTGACAATTCCCGCAGGAATTCTCACAATCCAAAGGTTCTGAGCTGCCCTCTCCTGGGAGCAGTGGAGGCAGCAGGGCAGCCTCCCACAGCCAAACACTTCATTAGCAGGTGGGGAGAGCTGGTGGAATGGGAAATTAATGCATCGAGCAGCCTCCTCCAGATGGACTGCCTGGCTTTCCCATTTACTGTTCCACTAAAATTGGACTATGGGGTTAGGATTCAGCTTCAGCTGCATTTCTTCTGCAGGCTTCAGAAAAAAGGTCATTTTGCATCAATTTCTTCACAGGTTTTCCAGATAGGAACCCACATGGATTGTTAGATTAAATCAATAGGGCAAAGACTAAGTGAATGCTGTGTCAGAACAAGAGCTTACAGAGGAGTTTAACAGGACTGACAAAACACAGCCTGAACAGGTGCCTGGTGCTGTTCATGGCAGAAATGTGTTTGCACTTAGGATTTTCCCAAATCTCCTGTTAATTTAAGAGAAAGAAAAAGGATCCCAGATCTGTGAGTGATGAAGGAAAGGAATCAGCCTGCAGCTGTAACCCAAAACATAGTGAAAGCCTGAGCTCGTTGAAAACAGAGTTTTCATTGCCACATGTTTTTATTACATCAGACTTGAAGCAGAGAACTTGGAGCTGGAGGATAGATTAGTGAAAATATCATAATACACCTTTAGCAGCATCAGTCTGCCCTTCCATGTCCCTGCTCCCCTTTTGGGAGACACCAGTGGAGACAAAAGTGAGGAGATAGCTCAAAAAGGCTGCAGCATAAAAAATATGGGTTTGGGGTTTTTTTCCCCCCTGAATATATACATATGTGAATGTTTTTTAAGTATGATAAAAAGCTGGAATTTCCAGGAACATTTCTCCACTAAGTTGTCGACAGAAATCACAAGGTGGATGATTTCTGCAATTTGAAGAGTGGGAAATGGCAGCCAGTATGCTAATTAGGAAGAGTTCTAGGAGAAACATCTAAAGCAAAGCCCACCAGGAATAAGATGGGTCTATGCTTTTAAGATTAAAAAAGTATTTAAATCGCCTACCATAGCCTCTGATGGTTTTGTTTCTTAGGGGAATTTTTTGTTTGGTTTTAGAAGAAAGTTTCTATTCTCTAATAACTTCTGCTTCTTCTGCAGACACTTGGGATTAGGATGATCAGGTGAGTCACTTCATGAATATTCCTGCACCCATATGGCATGCACAGGAAATCCATTAGAATTTATATTTCTTTACATGATTATTTATTCGAGTAAGCCCTTGCTTCAAAGTGTTGGTGCTGGTCTCCTAACATAACAATTCAATAAATTACTCTTTTCCTCAATGCCCCATAAGCAAGGAACATGGCAGTGCTTTGTGAAGACCTATTACTCTGGCACATTGCAAAGAAAACACCACACTTTTGAGCACATTTCCTCCAACAACAGATGCCTCTCTACATTTTAGAAGCTGCAGATGTCATTTTTAAGGAGGGGAGGAACTCAGCTATCATCTGCAATTATTAAAAATTAATTTGTCTCTGACTGCTTATTACTCCCATATATGTTTGGACATAGTACCATTCATTTCCTGAGTAACCATAGCTGCTTCCAGACTGCCAGTCTGCCTGGGGTTTTGACAGGGCTCCTGATGAGATACACACATAATTAGTCAGTATTTTGCATGTAACTGGATACAAGAGCTAGATCCTCAATTAGATTCAAGCCAAAGTCACTCTGCTGGGTATAACTCAGCTAAGAAAATTGCTGAGGATCTCCAGTGTGACTTTCCCATTTTTGTTTGATTCCATTCCAATTAATTTTTATGAAGAGAAATCGGGGTTTTTTATTGTGGTTTGTTCATAATTAGGTTCACTAAAAACTTTAGATAAATGGGTTTAGAATGGGTGTGGAAAGATGTGAGTAGGCTCTACTATTCATGTTTAGTTTGTGAGTATCATTTTTCTCAAGAACTACCTGTAAGCTGTGGGAGGGAGCCCAATGAACATCACATGGAGAGCCTGATCTTGTCAGGACCAGCAGCCCTGCCAGACACAGGGCATGCAGGACTGATGGACCACAGCACTTTCTGACCTTTTCCTTTCATCTTCTCTTTCCCCCTCCTCCTCCCCAGCTGGCATCCTCCTTTAAATGGCCAGCAGAGTCCAGAGCTGGACTCTCAAGGAAGGGAAGGGATAGATAAAAAGGCACAGAGCTGGCAGCAGAAACTGGAAAGCAGAAGCAGAAATGGCAGAAGAACCTGAAGACCATGAAGCTCAAAGAAAACACGATCTTATCCTTCCTGCCACCAGCAGATGGGATGCAGTGTTTTTTACAGGAGAGAGAGAGAGAGAGAGAGGGAAGGAGAATAATAGTTACTCTCTGGACTTCAGGAAAAGTAGAGAAACCTGACTGTCTCCTCCTCATCTTGCCCAAAACAGACTCGGTGGCCAGGAAGCCTTTCAAGGAGCAAAGCACTAGCAGCAGGTGGTGCCATCTGTCTAATTCCTTCTTGCTCAAACAATTCATGTCCCACTTTGTGAGGAAGGTAAAAAAAACCCAACCCCAACTGCCAAATAGCCAGGGAGTGGGAGAATGGGAGACAGGAGACAGAAGGCTCATTTGAACTGAATAACATGAAATAAAAACAGTGCTAATAATAATAATAATAATAATAAAGAACAATGAAAAATGTGATTGCTAAATGACACCTTCTCTCTATGGTCTACTTTTTTGCACCTGTGCCTGAAGATAAATGATTAGACAGAAAATCAAACCACAGGACAGTTTTATCCCTGAGCTGAAATGCAAAGGCCAGGGCAGTCCTGGGAGAGGCTGCATCACATCCTGCCCTGCTGTGCATTGCTGTTATCACTGGCCAGCTGGAGCTTCCCATGGTGCCACCTCTCTGAAATATGGGCAGACACTGCCTGGCACATCATCCCTCTGTCACCTGGGGCTGAGGCACATCAGCCAGCTTTGCATCATTTCCATCAGTGTTGCTTTAGCTCTGGGCAATGTAAGGGATTTTCCTGTCAAATCTACCTTACATGTCACAGACTATCCTCTCCTATCTCTGTTTTAATATGCAACCATGTATTAAGCTCTCTGGAAAATGCTGAACAATAAATATCAGCTCTGCACTATAAGCAAGACTCTGCTGCAACCTCAGCAAAATTATCCAAGAGCTCTTTGGTTCCACAGTGCATGTAGGAGTAGAGAAGCAATTTCTTCCACTTGGACTAAATCAGCTTGCAAGAAATAATGGTTCATTCTCCTGAGCTCAGGACTAACTTTTTGAAGCAGATATCAAAACAAACATTTACATACAAGGTAAAATTCATGTTATAACAAAGCAGCAATCCCCCCTTCAATTTATGAACTGCAAGAGTTAGGACTAAGTTATGAGAAAAATAAAGGGATTCACTTTTAAAAGAGAAGGAAGAAATGACAGAAGGTATCTGGTGCAGTTTAAATGAGTTTTATTTTGAAGCCATTCAGAATTTAGACCCTAGATGAATGTCTTACTGAGGCAAATAAAGAATCTGCTGGCACCATGAGGAGAAATCTCCTACCTCAACAACTGAAAGAGGGTTTGATTTAAATTCCCCAAAGTTGCAATGAATAATATTCTTTCTAGCTCTGTACTTCCAGTGACAATGATTGTCCTTGACATGCTCACATTGCAGACATTCTGCATAGACTGCATTTTGCACAGGCTGAGTTCAGAGGAACCAAGGATGCCACCATGCTGCCATTGTACGTCCCAGACATGGCCATACCAGCACTGAACTCGGGAATACCATTTGATACAAGCTATGTATCAAGGGAAGGATAAGAGAGACAGCATGGTCCAAGGGTTGGAGGAGGAAGGATAGAGAAGGTAATTTTCCCTTTCTGTGCCATATTCTTCCTAAAAGTGATGCCTGAGCACATTAGAAAAGCCATGATGGGCACATGCTACTTTGCAGGCGGAAATAATGAAAAAAAAAAAAAAAATTACCAAACCAGCAGTTTCTGACTGGTGAGGAAGGAAAAGACCACCAGACTAGAAGGGATTATACACACCAAACCAGTGAAGTTCCTGAAACAGCTCCACAACAGGAGTTTATTCCAGAGATTAACTCAGTTTCTGGTTTTAATTTTCACATAGTACCACCATCTGGGTATCCCCTCTCCTGAGGCAAACAACATTTAGCAAAAGCACAGCCTTGCTGCCCTTCCAACACCACTTCCCAAAGGCACACCCAGATTTTGGACTTGCATGGCCACTGACAACTTTGCCAAAGAAAGGAAACGTTTCCCACAGCTTTACCCTTCACACTCAGCACAAGAAGGACACCTTTTTTAAACAGACCTCCACCATTTGGCCTTTGGCACAACAATTTTTCTCAGGCCAAGACTTCACATTCAGTGACAGCATAAGCAAGAGTCACTGAATTCCACAGAAATGCCCTCAACTGCCCTGAGTTCCTCCTGTGCTGCTGTAGGATATACAGAGCTCAACTGAAGGAACAAGGCAATGTTGCACACAAGTTTTCCAATTCTCTGCTGGCCCTGCCACAAAACTCCTGAGGTCTCTGACCAGGATATGATAGTGACAACTCTCAGGATCCTTCACGTTTCCTATTCCTCACTCTTCCTTCCTGACATCAATGGCAATTCTCAGCCAAAAGCAGCTCTGACACTTTCTAATGGAGCAGGAACATAATGCAGACCCTGCTTTCATCACAAGCTGGGCTTAACCCAGCAGCCTTCACTCCCTGGGGGATGTTCTGCTCCCCAAGTCATGCACAGAGGTGCAGCTCTCAGCATTTTCAGTAACATAACAAGGGATGGGCCTTGTGTGCTCTGGAGAAGTCCTGAGCACAAACACCTCCCATTCTCTCTTCTTCCCCTACAAGTACAACTGTTCACAGCTCAGCAGTAAAGGAGGGAAAAAGGAGGAGCAAGTCACCAATAACTAAGCACATCTCACTACTAGGTACTGAAAGACACAAGTAATAATAAGAATAAAGACTTTCCCTGTTCCATCTGTATTGTAAGCACTGGAGTATGAAAGCTTCAGACCTCCTTTGAAAGAGTCCTTGGGCAAAAAGAAGTGACCCAACCTAAGGCTGCTCTATTCATCAGTGATGAAGCCATGTAAAGACAGCATTTTCCTTCCTGCTGTCATTTTGAAGTCTGTTTACTTGTAACATTAAAAGGAAGTGAATTACCTCAAAAAAAAAAAAAAGAAAAAAAAGATGGCTGCCTGGTCACCTCAGAACACCTCAATACCAGATAAATGTTCCTCTTACAGAAACGAGTATTAGAGCCCTTGGATGGCATCTTTCATCCTGTGAATTGCCCAATTACTTCAGAAAGATGTCGTGGCATTGTTGAATGCTGATAGAAACTCATTGATCTGTTCCCAGCCTTACCAGTACACAAAGGATGGGAAACACTCCTAGCTCCGAGTTTCTATAATGTGCCTTATTGATTCTCTGATCGCCAAACTCTGCACTTATTTACAAACATGCTGCACTGCAAAGCCCCCATGCATAGAAAACACCCTGCCCAATTTATTTCCTTTTTACTGAAACATTTTGTATGAAATATCAAATCAGCTGTAAGTAGTAGACATGGATTTTTGCTTATGTTTACCATGCAATTTTACCCAGAGAGAACTAAATGTGGATTTGTAGAATGCAGTGATTTTTCAGCTCAGACTAGCATAGGTTTAATAAACTTGTTCAGACCTGTCTTAAAAATGTTGGACTCCATGTGGTTTATTGATCAGTTTGTCTGCCCAGGGCTCCAGAGCTCTCCCTTCACCTGCAGAATCTGTCCATACAGGACACATGGGAATCAGACCCCAGTGTTCCCAGACCTGCAGTGTACAACCACTGTGCTCACATACACACAGAATTTACTTGAACTTACATAAAAACCATTTTTCCTGCAAAAGTCCAGGGTAATAGGGGTCAGGAAAACACTCAGTTGCCACAAAAAAAAACCCTTACCATTCATTTTTAGGGCTCTTTCATGCTACTTTAATGCCTTAACAAGCTTATTGTACCTAACACAGTGGCTGATCAGGAGCATTCCAAGGTCTGGTTTTGGTCTTTTCACTGAGGCAATTTCTAGTCAGAAAGATTTTTGTTCTCTGGAACATGCCTGTTCTCTTCATACTCCAAGTTTTCACTGTAATTTCACTGATATTTCTTCAGTCTCAAAGTGCAATTTTTTTGCCAACAAATTTCTGCTCATACTTTTCACTGATTCCCTGCTACTGATTGTCTTACCAGCAAGACTACTTAGGGCTAGTAAAGAACTGACTTTTCCTAAGAACTTCACTTACTTAACCACAATTCTGAAGCAGAATAATGTCCTTTCATGTATACTAGACATAAAATAATTGTGTTCATTAGGCTTGGTAGGACACTGCTCTGAGAAACCACAGAGAGCAGACCTGACCAAGAATGTATCATTCTGCATAGCTGGCTTTGGAATAGATGAGGATTTGCCCCATACTTACTTTTATCAAATTAATAGGTATCACAGCCTTCACAGTACCCCAAGTAGAAAGTTGCCCAATGGGCCACATTTGCTTTCATTACACCTGCAACAGACTGTGAAGAAAGTAAGGCAAGAAGCAGATATGACATCCTAATGGTTTTACTCCAGTGTTTCCACGGGCTCTCATCAGAACAAAGAGTACTCTGTAACACTGAGCAGGTGCTGCTCTCTACAGGGTAAATATCATGATTTCTCCTACCTTCTTCTGAGGCAGAGATTGATCCCCAGACAGACACATCCCCTGTAGAGCTGTTTTGGGACATGTAGGTCACCCTCTCCAATCCTCTGCAGAGCTCAGGTACTTCTGGGTGCTGCCTCAGCACCTCCTTCTTCCAAGCACAAGGTGCTCAGTGTGTCCCTTGGGGCTGTTGGCACACACAGACTTCCAGAAGGCAGGAGAGGAGGTCACCAGCTTTCCCAAGCAGCTGAAGGGAGAAGGATAATCAACAGCAAGTGGGAAATCATAAAACACAAAATCATAGAATGGTTTGGGTTGGAAGGGAACTCAAAGACCAGCTCCTTCCAATCCTTCCAATCCTAAGGACGCCTTCCCCTATCCCAGGTTGCTTCAAGCTCCATCCAACCTGGCCTTGAACCCTTCCAGGGATGAGGCAGTCACACCTTTTCTGGGCAAGTGCCTCATCACCCTGCCAATAAAGAATTTTTCTCTAATATCTAATCCAAACCTACTCTCTTCTGGGTGGTCATTCCCCCTTGTCCTGTCCCTCCATGCTCTCATAATGAACTGATCTTCTGGGGTTTGCTGAAGAGAAACAGAACAGAGGGGTAAAGGCTCCCCTTTAAAGGCACCCCAAGTTCTAAAGAGCACCTTTCACATGCATACATCAAGGGGCAACGATCTGTTCCCCAATGAGCAGAGAAACAAACACTTATCCCATACATCTGTTTCTAAACTAGAAGAAACAGGTTAATGTGCAACTGATTCATAAGCCATGTGCTGGCCTGCTCCCCAGGGATGCATTTCACCCTGGAGTTTAATTAAACTCTCCTCCTTAAGCAAACAGTATATTCTTAAGAGATTCTAAGGACAATTTGTTATTCCCAGTTGATTTTCTTCCATTATTGTATGTAGTCATTTTTTATTTATATCACACCTTTTGTGTATCCCATACAGCAAAACTCAGCACCATACCATTAGCATACTGTAGCTACACAGGCGCTTTCCAAAAATTTACAGTCCCAGGCTAATCCCGCCTAAGTACAGAAAATAAAGATCAATTTTTCCACATCTGAACCAGACTGGATTTAATTCCAGCCAACACATTCAAATGACAGCTTGGGAAACACAAGATTCTTTAAGGTCCTGAGCTGAATTACAACCAGTGTTAAGGCAGTGGACTGGAGATGTCAATTGTAGAATATCCTCCTAATGTTTATTAACTTCTCTGTCAATGAGAATCACGGCTCTGACAACAGACTGGCTGGTGAAAAATCATTGTCCATCTGTTCCCAGCTCACATCCGAGGCTAAAGGACTCGCTTTCCTTGCTGAAGTGTAAAAAGTCATTTGAGTTTGAAAAGCACTAGAAATGCCTCTGCTATCACATGCAGCGAGCCACAAAGCTCAGACTGTTTTACAGGGGCACTGTCACAGCATATCAGGAGAAATTAGCCATTTAAGGACTTCAAAATGTCCCACTCTGGAGCCAGGCTGAGGCTGCCACACGCACAGCTGGAGCTGAACGAAGGTCAACTCCTTTTAGTGCCATGTCACCGTGCCAGGCCCTGCTGCAGCCACTCTGAAACACTCCCCATAGCCCAAACCACGTCCAGAACACTGGTTCAGCCCACGCCATGTGCTTTTGCTTGCCAGCAGGGTAAGAAAACCCTGTTTCAGCATCCCCACAGTGCTCTTCGAAACGCTGTGCAGAAACCACGCGGCGGCCAGAAATGAGTCATTAAGGACTCCAGCTTCTGATGTTTGTATCACCATGTACAAATGAGTAAACCAACATCCTCTTGACAAAAATCACTACTGAAAACCTGGTACACACAGTCTAAATAACTGACTGGGTGTAGTGTTTAGAAAATTAATAAATTACCTGTATGCTGCACTCCCTACAAACCTTCAGGCCCCAGAACTAGACAGGTTGCATCAGGTGCACTGACAAGATAATACTAATTAGATAAAAAAACTACAATCTAAACTAAATGATGTCTAGATAAAAAAATACAGTGGATGTTGGAGGTTTTCTCTGTGGGGAGAACACAGGCATGTGCATTATTCTGGAGAGAAGTGAGGAATGACTTATCTAATTGAAACTACAGGGGTGTAGAGGGAAGGGAGCAGGAAAGACAGACGGTAATTCTGTGAGCTGGAAAGTGGCCAGGATGCTGGGGTTAGCAGCTACAACTTTCAAAAGCATCATGAGATCTTATGTGATTACAAACCATCAAGAACCTGGTTCTAATTCTTATCCAAGTTACATTTGGCAGCAGAGCAGGGCAGCAGTCCAAGACATTGCATTCATTTGAGCTGAAGGACAGAAGTCACCCATGCCCCCACATCCCTGTCCTTCAACTTCTTTTGGCTGTTTCGCCTCTAACACTAGTGAGGCCTTGGAGAGCGAGTGCCTGGTGAGATGCCACATCCCTGGAGCTGTAAAGCTCTTGGCAACCATCCCCTCAAGCAGGACTTGCTGTAAACAGCTGTGGGAGGGTTCATGAGCATCGCCTGAGCAGCCAAAGCAGCACTGCAAGGGGTGCAGGGCAGTCACCTCCGCTGTTGGTAACCCACCAAATTCCCACATTTGTAGGAGCCCTTGTGCAGTCTTCTCTGAGCGATGTACAGACATCACCTTTTTTGGACACCAACAGCAGCATCATGGCAGCAAAGAAGCAAAAATTCTCTCCCCCAAACCTTAAAAAGCCAAATGCCATTTCATCAGATCTACCACAGCTGCAAGGATCCTTTTGATCACAGAGAGCGTAGGTTGTGCTACTCCCAAGGTATGGTGCTTGTTTCTGCTTCTCATGCTCTTACTACACATCATTCCCCCAAGCTCCATTTGGAAAGGACAAGGCTCTTTGTTACACTTACAGCACTTTATTGTAAGTAGCCAGGACACCATTACTGCTGGAATTGCAAGAGACTATCACAAGAGTTAGAATGAAATGCCAATACCACGATTTGCTGTTTACAGTACAGTGCATGGGATTTCCAGATGTGATGTAGAAGTAGCATTGCAGTTTAAGTGTATTAAATGCGCCATAAACATCTAAATTGCTGTTGATATTTTTTTAAAGGATCAAAGAGACTAAAGCAAGTATCATCCCCCTTAATTGGGAACAATTGCAGAACGTTTGCAGAATCCCCAGAGTATCTAGATCCACGGGTCCAGCTAACAAGGGCTGCAGGGATGAATCAGAGAGAACACCTTGCTCAGCACAGAGCCTTCCCATTACACCCCAGGATGTACAGGATACACATTTATCAATAACCAGAAGAGCTGCAGGCCTAGATTTCAAAATACAGTAACTATTTGAGGTCCCTGTATCATAACATTTGAGCTGATTTGTGTTTCCCCCAGAACAAACCATGAGCTTTAACAGGGTTTATTTGAATATGCATGCTGTTCTCCTGAACACTCTGCTGCAGTGGTGGGGGTTTTTAAGTGTGTGCTTCCTCAATCATTACTTATTTGCATATTTGTTTCCCTTTCTGCTTCAAAAGCAATTCCCCCTTATCTCATAAGATCAGATCCACTTTAGAACAACTAAGATTAAAACAGGAAAGTTTTTTAATCTACAGTTACACTATTCTAGCCTGAAACTTCCCAGCAGCTACTCCTTTATATTTCTTTCCAAACTTCAACTTCACGCATCATCCAGAGAAATCATTTTATAATAGTTAACATTACAGAAATTTCAAAGTTGCCATAGAAAAGGCTTTTTGAGTACCCCCCAAAGCCCAATGGTTTGAAGCATAATGCAGCACAGTTTCATACAGGCTTGGTCAGGAGATTGGTTTGGCACTCTCTGTACCTGAGGTATCAACAGGGACTAAGGTGCACCTGGACAACCAAATAGCCCCAAAAGGGCCACTGAACCCCCATCAGAGAAAAGGGTGCAAACCCCTCCCTGAGGGATGCACATTTTGCAGTGGTTTGTGTCCTGAATGTAGAATCAGTGATGTTTCATTTGGAAAATTATATTCAGTTTAGGCGATGGTGGAACACGCAAGAAATTCAGGGCACTGCACAGAATTTCCTCTGAAGAACAGATACAAGACCTGTTATTCAGCACTTCAGGAGGTATTTGCACTTGAAAGTACTGTTGAGAATGACAACAATCCAAATCCTGGGATGCTTTTGGCCCCAGATAATATTAAGGAGGGAAAAAAGTAAATTGAAAGATGAGAACATTCTCTTAATAAAAATTTTCTTATCTCTTCTCCATAAATTCTCACTCTCAGGGTTTTACACCTTGGTCATTTTTAAAATCATATCAGGCACCAACCTGCTACACAAGTAACAAACCTCCAGGCAGTTATTATTCACCGCTGGACTTAAAATTAATGTAGCAATTTTTAGGTACCTCCAAGCAAAACAAAAACACATTTCCTAAAATTTCTCACTTCAACAAACAAATATGGCTGTCTTCTTTAGGAAGCAGCAGAAAGGCAGCAGATGAGTTGCACTGTAAGAAAAAATAATCAACATACAGATAAACGACTTCTTGTAGGGCTTTTCACTGGCTGCAGCACTTTTCACTTGGCTGAATCCCACCTTCCACAGAAGCAATGACACCTCCAGCAAGGGCAGCAGCCAGGGAGGATAGGAATGCACGCAACCATCCAAAAATACAGGTAATTAAACCACAGAATATCCTGAGCTGGAAGGGCCTCACAAGGATCATCAAAATCCAACTCTTGGACCTCCACAGGGCACTCCAAAATCCCACCATGTGCCTGATAGTGTTGTCCCAACACTTCTTGAGCTTTGTTAGGTTTGGGGCCATGACCATTCCCTGGGGAGCCATTCCAGTGCCCAACCACCCTCTGAGGGAAGAGCCTTTTCTTGACTGAGGAACTGCCAAGGGACAATTGCCCAACAGGCACTGAGTAGAGGTTGGTGAGTTTTATCCAATGTGGGGCAAGAAACAAAGTGTATCAGTGCACATTTAAACAAGAAAGAGATAAAAAGAAAGAATGAGAGGACCAGTCCAGCCCTCATCAGACACTGCTCAAGAAGGGGTTGTTGACATTCTTTTGTCCTGAAAATTGATGTAATTTTCACTCCTCCCAGCAACATTACACTCTACTTTTGAGTCTCTTTTCAGGATCTGATCCAGCAATGAGTTGCACAGGCACTCTCATGGGGGCTGACTGCCATCCTGGAGGGCTGCAGATAGCCAGGGAAATGAAGAGCAGCTGCTATGACTGACACTGGCACAGCATTAAAAGCCAGAGAGACACCAGACCTCCTGACCCACCTGTGTTTTGCTGCTGTATAGGCAGCTGGATTTCCAGGGATTCATAGGTGTGCAGTAAACTTTGCACTTCTCCCAAGTCCCAAAATTCTTTTTTCTTTTTTTTTTTTCATCTACCATATCCAAGATTGCTCTGCGAACAAACCAGCATTCACTAGAAAGAATCCTTTATTGCAAGAATGAGTTGAGTGATAAGAGACACCTGAGGTTTGCTCATCATTCCACCCTAGAAGGAATTCCTCCACATACAAATCCTCTTCCCAACAGGAATGCTCTTGGAAGCAGCCTCTTTTCTAGCACGGGGGATCTGTTTGAGCTGTCCCTAAAGAAGGCACAACTCCCCCAAAAACCCCTCAGATGATAAAATGTGTCCTTTCCATCCTGTTAATTATGCAGAAGGTGGCACAAGGAGCATAAGCCTCAGCAGATGTCAGCGTGTGGCATCAATGGAAGACAATCTTGTGGAAAAAGCCCTCCCTGGGCTGCCCGTTTAAGTTGCTGCTTGACTTCCAATTTCTCTGAGAGCAGATTAACCTCAGAGGCAGCTCTGCCAGAGCGACAGATCGGCTTGTGAGGAGGCAGACAAGTGACCCAGGAACCACGAGCAGAAAACATGGGCTTGCTCCTGACTCGCTCAGTTCCCAGCCAGGAATATTGTCCTTGCTGGCTGCTCTGCAAGACGCTACATGCCTTTCGCTGTGCCAACACATAGTGACATTTTATTCAGAAATTCAGCAGCATCTGCTGCTTCAGTGGCAAAGTTTCTGCCTCAGCAAAACTTGGACTGGATTTCAGCTAAGTGGCCAGACAGGTGATAACACTGTGAAGTCTCCATCCTCCTCCCAGTGCTGGCTTTTCACAGGGATGCAAAGGGGCTAACACCTAATGCTGTAGGTGTGGAAAAGCTGTGCACTTCAGCTTTCTGTGCATTCCACAGGCACCAGAGATAATGTGCTGCTTGACTTCAGGGAATAACTGAATGTGTGTGAGGAGAGCCAAGGTCAGCAGAAAGGGGAAAGAAGGAATGTCAGAAATAGGCCTCAGGCACCCCAGAGATCCATAAAAAGTGGGAAAGCTCTGGGTGGGAGAATGTACCACAATCTGTTGTTGCATTCACTCTATGCATGCTGAGGATGAAGGGAAATCCAAATATAGCAGCTCTTCTCCACCAAGTTTTAGGGTAAAAAAAAAGGAGAGAAAACAATGCAGAGACAACCAAGAGCATTACCAGGCACAGAAGTCAAAGCAGTAGGAACCTAGTGCTACATTCCCACAAAGAGGTGTGAGTCAGTGGGCTTGAGAAGTGCACAAAAACTATCCTGGAAAAGGTTTTATACAGCTATGTAATTTTGCTGTGTTTTGAAGCAGTTTGGACCATCTCAAAATCAAGCAGATGCTATTGAGAGAAAAGGGCCTGTGGGCACTAAACTATTTGGCTTACTTTAGTACTTTAGCTTAGCAAAGTCAGCAGCCAGGCTGAGGGCAGCAGTCATGGTGTGAGCACCAAGCAGAGGCACCGAGACCTGGTTTCCAGGCAGTTGAGCCTTCAAGATGTTAACAAAAAATTGTGTCTGCCAAAAACACAAGTGTTTTCTAGGGAATTCTTCAATTACTTTCTTTACTCGCAGTGCCTGTATTCACAGTGAAAACATTTACTGGAGTGGGAAGGGTATGACAAGGGAGGAAGAATGAGGACTGGAGTTTTGGTAAAACTCCAAAAGTTTCTGTGTTTCATCCTTGGATTCTGCAAGAAGTGACGCAAACACCCCAAAGCCCCCAGAAGCAATAAGTGCTTTGCAGCAAACAAGTTCTTAGGTGGATGTCATCACTCAGATCACAGCCAAATAATTCCAGACTAATACCTGGAATCCTGGCAAGGCTGGCCAGTGCTCACGCTGTGCAGCAGATATCCTGATTTATGTCTGTGAGAGACAAGACATGCCATGGCCTTACCACTTCTACTGCCATACAGCCCCTCTTCAAGGAAAATTCAAGGAAAGAGTATTTGGGAAGACTTTGCAAACAGCTGACTGTGGAGGACACAAAGCAGGCAGATAGCAGGAGGGATTTTCAGGGTTACTGCATGCACAGATCCTGAGCTGGCAAGGTGCTGGATGGAGGGAGCTCCCTTTCCCTCAGCAGAATCTCGACAGCTTGTCCTTCCAGACAGCTCCTGCTTGCCCTCTGTGAAGTGGGGAGGTTTGACTCCATCCACAACCTCAGAAATGAAAGGCAAAACCAAAGAGGCCGTTCTGGTTTCTGGGTAGGCTGTGAGATTGCAGCTGCACCCATCCCCTAGCCCAGAGACCTCCCCTCGGCTCCTCACAGCGTGCTAATGGCCACAGCAGTGCCAGCACCGTGCTCACAGCACTTTCCAGTCCTTCCCTTCTAAGCCCTCTGGCTTCGCATCACAGAAGACCAATATTATGAAGTCAGGTCCACTGTGAGTGGACAGCAGCAGAACTTCATCCAAAAGCAGCAAAACCCTGCAGTTGCCATTGGGGTGAAGCCTGAGCATGAAGTCCTAAATCCCAGTGACTGGCAGATGCTGAATTGCACATGTGCTGGATTAAGTCATGTTCAACTCCAGGCTCCCAGGTACAAACACTGCAACAGCCACCTCCAAGCACAGAGTGAAAACATGCAGCAAGAAACGTAAAAACCAGGAGTGTCTTCAGCGTGTGCAGCTGGGGCTGAGCAGCACACAAGAGCCACAGAGTCCTGCACCACTCCAGTACAGCCTCCACCACCACTCCATCCCCCTCTCCTTGAAACACTCCTGGAAACAAAGCCTCAGCTCAGACCTGCCAAGTCTCCTTTATTTGTATGGAAACTCACTCATGCTTGGCAGCAGCTCGGTGCAATTTGAAGCTGGCTCAGACCTAAAGTGAAAAGATTAATGGGATATTTGAAATCTCACTCCCATTTTTCTTCAGATCTCACTTATGTAAAAGCTCTGATGTTGGTTGCTGAGCTCCTTAAAACATAATCTGCACAATGTGCCACAGTAAATAAACAGATTTAAACAGCAAGTCTGTTTAAAAGGAGTTTAGAAAGCACACGCATCACTAAAGAGAGCTTATTTCTTATCTAACTCCAAGCACTTTGGAGGCAATCCTTCAGGGGTGTTCTGCAGGCAGGGCCAGATTAATTTTGTTTGCAGCAATTATTTTCAGGATGCTCTCCACTCACATTAAGAGGCTGAAAGTTCAGTTAGTTTCTTGGCTTGGGGATTAGAGAAAAGCTGGAAACATTAAAAAACCTTAGGGCCAAACATCCCCAGCAGTGTGTCCTTCCCTTTCCTGCTGGGGCTCACTGGCCTTCAGCAGGGGATACAGTGAGAGTGCATCACCCTCAGTCCTGCCATCAGGCAGTCTGATGGACCACAATTTCCTCCTCCTCAGCAGTGGCCTCACCCACACAAGTTGAGATCTCCAAAGAGTGCCTGAATTAACTGAACTCCCACATGCACATTTACTTGTCACACAGGAAGAACTGGAGTTGTTCTTCCTGCCAAGAGGCAGGACCTCAGCAACCAGCCACAGACATGTTCTGAACACCAGCTATCACAGGACCAGCCACACCATCCATTTTTGAAATCCAGACCTCACCCCAGTGACTAGTTGTGCCATTTGCACATCAATCCCAAGTGTCCAAGTTCAAATAGCAGACAGCTCATGTTCAACAGCCTCTAGCAACACTTCAGGCCAGCAGAGACTCTGAATTCCCTCGGGAAATCAGGCAAAAATTTATATTCTTCCTCAATCTGGAAGCCCCTGAAGGAGCCCACTGAAGCCTGCTTATGGTCACCATGGGCTCTAAACTCTTGAGAGGATGGAGGGTTGGGTTGAAAGGAGAGATGACAACCTCGACCTGTGGGATTCCCTCCTGCCTTCCTGGTTTTCTGTGCCCTGTACAAGACACCAGGCAGCACAGTCCAACTGATTCAGGCAGCTCCTGAATGTTGTTTTATCTTTTCTGATGCCAATGCCTGTGGCTGCAGATCTGAGCACACCCTTGGTACCAGGCTGCTGCTGCCTACCTGCCTCTGGAGTAGGGAACTGCCAGCTACAGCAAATAGCAACTGTTGTGCAAAGCGGTTTAATATTTCAGTAGTGGCAAAAATGACTGAGAAAGTAGGTGCTTTCATTGTTTCAGGAAATTAATTCCATGTGGCACCATACTACCCCTATTGCCAAATGAAGCATTGTGCAAGTAAACTGCAAACACTGCGCCTCTGCTGTGAGCTTCAAAACTCACTCAGACCCTATTTCATGTGTAACCCTTAGCCCATGAAACACGAGACTGATGACTGAGGGGTGGGAAGAAAGAGGCCCCACAGCTGAGGAAAACAACTAAAGAGCTGCATCCAAACTCCGCAACCCTCTGGCAGAGCAGCAAGAGTGGGGTGCCCATCGTGACACTCCCTCTCACTGAGGAGGACAATGTGTGGCCCAGGATTCCTCCCCTGCTAATTCTTGGGGTCAGGGAATGGAATACTGATCATAAGGTATCATGCAAATGAAGTATCACTTCATTTTCTGTGTTTGCACAATAATTTTGAAAAGCCACATTGCCTTGGCATCTGTCCTCCGCAGCCTCCTCTTATCCTGTAGTACAAATGTTTCCACTCTAACATTCCCCAATGAGCATTTCTTGCCACTACAAGCACAAAAAGTTGGGTTAAATATTGAATGGGATTCTTGGTACACAAACAATGAGGCTGCTGAGCCCAGTCAGTTTTTCTTACATTATTCTACTAGTACCTTTCTTAGAAGCCCCTTTGGCTTTCATATTTAAGGCATACAGCACAGTTCCTCCTGCCTGCAGACAGAAAGGCTGAGCTGAAGTCTGTCTGCTTCTAATTTGATTTTAGCATCTTTACACATTAGATTATTTACCGTAACAAGGCACACACATTCAGACAGACCCATTGTTCAAAAAATTCAAGTCAAACATCTTAAAGCCATCCCTAGCTATGTGAAATAATTAGATTAAAACACTGTAAAAACAGAGGCCAATGACACCGAGCTATGCCATCATAGCTTTTCATAAGATGACTTGGTTGAAAATACAGAAATATCACAATTTTTCCACTGCAGCATCATCTCTCTGGGTGATGCTTTCTATGAATTTTTAGTGCCATGAGCCTTTCAACTCTCAAGGTCATAGCATTACATGCTCTGACACTTCTCACAGTCACCTTTCATGTTTCAGTTTCTGCAAGCTGGCAAACACAACAATTTGTACTTTGGATTTAATGCTGCAAGTCCAAGTTGTTCAGTTCCAGGGAGAGAGATACCCTCCAAACCTACTACTTCCAATAGTATACCCAAACACCACTTCCACTTCTGAGGGGGAAGAAAAAATGCAGAATTTCTAGTCTTTGGCCTCTCCTTTTAACCAACCCAGTTTCCTAAAATGACACAAGACAAGTAAGTACCAACATTTTGCAGGGAGCACACAGAAGGCACTGAGCAGCTATGCTGAGCCAAGGCAGCACACTGAGATGTGAAACTGCACACCAATTCGTCTCAGATGAACCCCTTCAGTGCGAGGTTCTGCACCCTGGAATCACTGGTGTGAGGAGCCAATTTAGTTTTGTCTCAACGCTGACTGTCAGAGGCATGCTGGGGGAAGGGCTGCACATGTGCCACTTGCAGGAGACTGCTAGAAGATGGATAAAGCTTTCTCTCTGGGGAGACTGCCTGGCAACCATCCCATGTCTCCTGGGACAGGCAGTCAGCAGGGGAACACCACACTGTACCCTGCAGGGACCGGATGGCCAAAGGTCTCCACCGATGGACTCCTGTCAGCAGGCAGACTGTGGGAGGGCCATGGGGGTATAAAAACTAACTGTGTCACCAGCTGGGGGGCTTTTTGAGACTGTGCTTTCTACTTTTGAGGCTTTTTGAGTGGGGGGCTCACTGGCACACTCACGGGCTCACTCTGTCCTTACCCTGGCCTGGTTTTTACTCTTTTTGGCCTGGCTCCGGCCTGCCTTTTGGCCCTTCTGCACTCGCTGGCTCTCGCGTACTCCTTCACCAATCCCGGCCGCCGCCAGTCCGAATCACCTGCGCCTAGCCCTGCCTGCCTCCCATCCTGCCCGCTGCCGCCATCCCCGCCGCTACTCTGTCCAGGGTCCCGCAGCTCCTGCCCGATCTCCACTACGCATATGTATGCCCGCCCGTGGCGGCGGAGCTGTGCCTGTGAGGTTGTGAGGGCGCGGAGCTGTGCCCGCGGGGCCGCGGAGCTGTGAGGGCGCGGAGCTGTGAGGGCGCGGAGCTGTGAGGGCGCGGAGCTGTGAGGGCGCGGAGCTGTGAGGGCGCGGAGCTGTGAGGGCGCGGAGCTGTGAGGGCGCGGAGCTGTGAGGGCGCGGAGCTGTGAGGCTGTGCGGCCTCGCCTCTCCGGGAGCTGCGCAGGCACCCCAGGCAAGCAGCGTGCGCCCCTCAGCTTCTGCCGCCGGGACATCCACGGCACTCGCCCACTCTGTGGCGGTAATGCCCGCTTTCTCTCTCTCTCTCTCTCTCTCTCTCTCTCTCTCTCTCTCATTCCTTTTCCATTTCCCTTCCTTCTTTTCTGTCTTTCTTAGCGCTCTCTTTAGCAGGGCAATTACATCTTTCTCTTCTGGTTTGGACCAATAAAAGGTTCTCAGGTACAAAGTTTGTCTCGGTTGACTTAGTTTTATTGCTGGCCATCTGACTCTAAAAGAGCTCCGTCAAGTTCCCCTCAGTGGAATGTGATAACTGGGCTTTAGGCCCTTTGAATGAACTCACATCTCTGGATTTCAGCTACCTGCTCATCCTTCCCAGACACCTGTGGTGTCCCCGCAGCAGCTGCAGCTTCTTCCAGGATTTTTTGGGAACCACCCAGCTCACTGAGCGCCAGTTTTTCTGTTAGTTATAGAAAAGAGTAATGCATCCAGATGAACACACAAAAGTGTGTACAGCCCCTTTTCCTTCCTTATCTGACACACTTCAGCTTCTGAAAGCATTTTCAATTCCTCAGGTGTGTGCAGTGATGTCCCCAAGCACAGCTGCTCATTTCTGCTTACATCACCTGTATTTCTAGCTAGGGTCTGTTTTGTAAACCAGATACCTTGAGCCCATTTCCTTAATTCTGCCAGACTGGCAATTGCATCCATTCATCTACTGACAGTTCACACACTCCCTGACATATTTTCTTCCAGACCGTTGCATCTTTTTATTTACCAGGACTAGCAGGCTGCTCTGAATTAGTCAGAATTCACCCAACACAGCAACACACCACTTTACCTAAAACGTTATCCCCAAATTCTTTAGGACGTACATAGCCTCTTTTAGCAAGTGTATTTTTTGACAAAGCCAAATAGCAACTTGGCACAGACCTCTTGAAGAGATCATCCAACTTTGAAGTTTCTTTGAATTGTTTACTCCTAGTAGGCAAAAGTCTTCCACAGAACAAAACATGAGTAGGAAGAACTTCCAATAGGAGCATAAGACTTGAGCTGACAATGAGTGATTTCCCCCTCGGGGAACACATGGGGCAATACAATACAATGAGTACAATAAGTTCATAGTTTGTATCAATAATGCAGCAGCAAGAGGTCAAGGCTTTAGGTGTCATAACTTCAGAGACACAAAAGAAGGGCTCTCTATAAACAAAATTTCTGAAATGCTTCATTTTGTGACTGTGCTGCAAATAGGCACAGAGGCACCTTTCTGGCTGTGTAATAGGATTTATACCTGCAGTGATCCAAGCAGCACTGATACACATCTGCCTCTTTCTAATGGGCTCTGCTAAGGCAGCCCTGGAGAGTTTTGTTCAGAGCAAGATGCTGTCACAGCTGCTATTATCCTGAACCATAACAGACACTGACCTCCTGGCCTAAACTGAAGTCCTGAAGCAGCTTGCTACAAGTTTGATGAAACTGTATGCAGCCAGTGAAGGGGTCATTGAACCAAAACCTATAATCCTTTATGAAACATCCAGTCCTCTGCAGCTTGCAGAATTGTCTGAAAAAAACATCTGGTACAAGAAGACAAAATGTCACACGCTAGAAGCGTGTAGCTGTAGCTTGTTAACAGAGGCTGTTCGCAGAGCTTTAAGCAGGTAACAGACAGGAATAATTTTCTGGACAAGGTAAGACATGCAAACACGTGGTGCCTTACAAGTATGTTCAAAGAGAGCCTTGTCCTATTTTTAAACAGTGTCCCAGCCATGTATGAAAAATTCCTGACTGGATCCTTCAAACACAAGTGACACTTAAAAGCTGCCATGTCTGTCCAGACCCTGCTATAAAGGGACTGCTGGAATTTACCAGTTCTCTTTTCTGTGTTACCACCACCACAAAACCATCAGAGAAGACAAATGCATGTTGTAGCAGCCAACACCAATCCCTGTCCCTGCACTCCAAAATGCATAACCTGTGTTTGGATTATAAAGCTCTGGAGCAAGAACTGAATATTTTCCTTTTAACTTTTACATAGTAATTAGTATAATGAGGTCCAGGAATGCTGATTCTACCGATCACCATAAAGCAATTAAAATCCTGCCATGACTTCCTTCAGCCTTTTTGCTACTGATTTACTACAATTAGCTTGAAAGTCCTCATGAGTCTGCCTGTGAGCATTAACAAATCTCAGGAATAGCAAAACAAATCCTGGAAAAAACAAACATCTTTTGATATCTTGAATGTCAGAGATGTTCCTCTCCACACAGCAGTGATAATGAGTTGAACAAAAACCACTTGAGTGTGAGCCCCATGAAATGAAACAATACCTTTAGGTAGGCACTTCTCAAGGTTTTTAATTTGGATTTTTTTATGCTCTTCTCCACATTCCAAGTTGATGCTAAATTGTGAGAATCTTCATCCAGATGGACCAGCCCATCACTGTCTGTCCCTGTTTCCCTTACAGCACCACAGCTGGAAGGACATGGCTCTGTTTATCACTGGCTCCTCAGATGAAAAAATTAAGATATTCACATCAGCTGGGTGGTTCAAACTCTGGAGAGGGAAGGGGCAGGTCTGTTAAATTCCAGTTCCCACATTACCAGCCCTGCAGTGTTTAGTGTCATGCGTTTGCTTTTTTTTTTTGTGCCAATTATTCAGTTTGTGGTTCATGGTCAGCCCTTTCAGCATCAGGAGCCTCTCAGGAGCATTTGGGTTACCACCCTCCATGCACAGCACTAGCTCCCATCCCAGGAATACAACAGACAATGTGGAGGGTGGTTTTGGGAGCTCTGCCCTATGTTTTCACCTACTCACTAATGTCTGCACAGGTTCTGTGTGACTTTTTACTTAAGAGTACAATAAAAGTAGTTACCATAGCAATTTTCACATCACTTGATGCTAGTGCTACCTCTGATAGTCAGCGCAACTTTTAATAGAAATTCTTACCAACACACCATGTGAATCTTCTGATTTTTTTATATTTTTGGAGGAAAAGAGAGATCTTAAACCTCCTGAGATTTCAGAAACATGTTGAGAAGCGGTGCCTTTGTTTCAAGGGGAACACTGTCTACTGCACAGTAGAAACTCAATGCATTTCAGAGGAGACAAGAAAGTGCCTCATTCCAGAAGTACTCATCATCCACAAAGAAGATGGAAAAATGTCTGCCAAAAAGAAGCCTCTTGCTCCATCAAAGATACAGCATGCTTAAAGAGAAGTTTTGTTTCCATGGTGACCGAATTTGGAGTAAGAACATCCCCTGCATCAGACACTGCTAAATCAAAAACCCAGTTGCTTTTGTTCATGCAGAGAGCTGGGTTTTTAACCCTGCTTTGCCCAAACAAACAGTTAATTAATGTTTTGCTCTCTAATTTTGCTGTGTGCAGCTTCTTTTTGTAAATGAAACAGGAAGAAGCAAGAAGGTAGGACTAAATATGAAAAACCTGATCTTGGAATCTAAATAATTAGAAATAGCTCTGGTTTTCAATAGCGTTCCAGCATTTTTAAAAAACGCTTATTAAAAATATCAGCAACAAGTTGTCCATTAAAGGCAGTTACAATCATGCCCAGGCCAATGATGTACAAGCTCTTCTTTCTTTGCCTTTTCTCTTGGATGTAACAGCTAACTCTTTCCTCATACTATCCATCTCACACTTACTAAGGAATGGGAAGAAAAGGATCTCCTCTGGGAACATTTCGCTGGTGATCTAATGTGCAGTGATCCATTTTTGCCACTGAAACTGAAGGTCCAGTTTTAGCACTTGGGTTTTGGTTCACTGAAAGAAAGCTCTGGCACAGCCACTAAAGCTGGGCCCCTTCCTGGGAGCTGTAAATCATCTATATCATGTGCAAGTTATGGCAGCTCTATGGAACTAAAAAAGGTCCAGAATGGCTCAATATACAATAACAAATAAATTGTGCTTGAGATGCAGGAATTAGAGTTAACTTAAAAGGGTACTTGACAGCTGCTCTTGCTTTTCTGCCAACATTTGCCAAGTTGCACAGCTCTCAGCATAGACAAATTTCTTTATTCTGCCCAACAAAATGCTCCAATATTTCTTTCTATATTAAAGAAACAATGCCAGCTGCAAGCAAGAAACCCAGTAAAACAATGGACATTGGATGTTTCCATTTAAATGTATCTGAAGGATCAGAGTCACCATTATTGAAGTTGCCCAGCTCTTTCCAATATAAGACCCTTTGTCAGTTATTTATGCCATTGCCAAGCTCTAGGTTGAAAGTTTACATGCTGGGTGTATGCCCCAAGCAACTTCTTTTTAATTTTTTTTTTTTAAATTTTGAGCTAAAACAATACAGCTGTTTCTGAATTAAAATGATGAAGGCAGTGTGCTGCTTTGCCCACAATAAAAAGCTTCCAACCTCTGCCTCATTTGGCTCTGCCCACCCTGCAATTTGGAACACAACTCAAAGCTTTGGCAACTACTGGCACAAAACCACCACTTTCTGCCATCTCCACGAAATCAACCTAAATTTAGCCACTTTACTAGCTTTGGAAAACAAAACCTCAGCTGCTTGTGCCTACAAAAATACATATTTGGGATCCTTTTTCTGAAGAGTTGCACTCTACATTTTAAGGCCAAAGTGCAATGTTTTGTCAACAGTCCTGTGTTACACACAAGCAAGCAGGCAGGAGCCTGACACTGAATAAAACATCTTTCTCTCACATCCCTTGGCTCTGATAATTTTTCAATAGCATGTTGCCTGTCAATAATTCTCACCAGACTGAATGCAAAAACAAAACAAAAAGAGAAAGGAACAGAAACCATCAAGCTGATTAATCTGAGAACTCAAAAGGTTCTTCACCAGTTTCTGAAGATTGGAATTTCTCACATCCAGTTTCAGCAGAACCTGCCATATGAGAAACACTCAAGACCTTATTTTCATTTGGAGCAGCAAAATGAGTATTTCAATTAACTTTGTGTACAAAAGCTACAGTTTAAGTCCTCCCAAAAAATCATTTTCATCTACTTTTATCAAGCTAAATGTAATGTTTTCATTCAAATGATACCTACAAACAAGCCTGTTTATTAAGTCAAATCTTGTGATATCAGCAGTTTAATTCTTCAGCACACATGATGATGAATGGGACTCCTTTCAGCTCACTTCACAACAGGTGTGTAACAAGGTGGAACCAAGGGGTCTCTGGAGATCCCTGCCTCTCTCAGCTGGCTACTGAACATAGCTAACAGCACACACCTCATTCCTAGGAAGGAGCAGCTAGATGAAATGAGTCCTATCCAAAGATTAATTTTATTAAAACCACTGGATATCAACCACCTCTTCTCCCAAAAGAAGGAACTGCAGGATGAAAGCTTGGCTCTCCACAGTTCTGCCTGTGCTCATGGGCCAATGTCAGGGATTCCAGCTGCCAGCATCAGCTTGACTCATGTTGCTTTCATCATACTTTAAAGAGCTTTCTTTAGAACTGCAACATGAAACACCTGAATACATGAAATTCAGTGACAGTTTATTAGCACTGAGAAGCATTTCTGGATCCTGCACTGTCAGGGCCTGGGAGAAGGAAAGGTTTTCTACCATGTCACAAAGTGCAGAAGGGGTCCAGAGTAGGGATATGGCCCTTTTACAAGTCTCACTCACGACCATCATCTTTACAAAGATAAAAGAAAGGCAGCAAATAAAACCTCTCTCTCTGTACATGCCACTAATGTGCATGCATGTGCCACAGCTCCACTGCAAGGGGGCAAAACCAATCCATCCCACTGGTATGTGTAGGCACACGGTGAATTTTGCCTCTAATTTCCACCACAGGAGTTCAAGCTACTCTGTTTCACAGCCTCTTCCTTTGATCCTGTTACTTGAGCTCCTTATAGCTGTCCACTTTAAATGAGAGCTGAATCTTTTGTTTTATATTCCCAGTCATATATCCCAGATAAGGGTAAATCCAGCATCAATATACTGTTCTATTTTGAGGGAGGCCTTATATCTCAAGTTGCTGCTCAGATAAAAATGCTTTGCTTTTATCATAATCTACTACACACAGCCAGACTAGAAGCTCAGGGCTGCCCATTTCTTCCCTAAGCTACGTTTAGTGTCGTTAACATCACAAGAAGATGACAAAACAAATATAAATATTCAGCACAGCCTCCTTTTAAGCTTCCTTTTCAACTTTTCGTAAGTTCCATGTACCTGAACAAGGAGGTGAATGCATCAAGCACTAAAGCTTAATAAAGATTTCCAATTACGATGTTTTCCTCTTCAATCTTAAAATTGACATTCATGATTTTTTTTAAAGGGTTATTAAAAGGTTCAAATAGAAGAAAATATTTGAGATCCATTGTACATAAGCCAAGAATTAAAAAAATGAGACTGGGAAGAAAGGCACATTGTAATTTCAAATCAACGAAACCCAGCGGTCAATAGGTTATAAATTGCTAAATAAGCTGCCTGTTCCTACAAGCTCTCTCCATGATTTACTCATTAGCACTTACAGAACAATAAGAGTTTACAAGCACCATCAGCAGAGCCTGTTCCTCACAGCACCCTGACAACTGGCCTTTCTGAAAGATGAGGGCAGGATGGCAGCAAGCAGGCTGGAGACAGCCTGGTGTCCCTGAGCCCTGGGAGAGCCCACAGACTGCGAGGATGAGATGGCTTTGAGCAGTGCCACATCTCCAGCAGCACTGCAGCCTGGCAGCCTCTTGGCACGGGCAGCCTCTTGCAATTCCACAAGAGCCATTACTTGTCCTGCAGATCCAAGAGACTTTCCAGGCTTGCTGATGCTCTCCTTCCAGTTATTCTGATCCCCAGAGCACTGGGATTTTCTGCCAATTTTGCATACACTGCTGTTTCCAAAAATTCCAGTTCAGTGTTTACACGTGTTTCACAATGATCACTCGTAACAACCATTGAGAGAGACAATATTATCATGTTTTAATTTCCTACGAACTGCTGGCTAAGGCTGCATAGAAAGTTGTGAGTGCCAGATGGTCCAATTTATTTTATTTATTCTTTCAGCATCTTTACGGAGTCATAGGCACTTTACACATTTTGCCATTTAAAATCATAAGCACTTTGCCATCACCCCTAAAAACCCTGCCAAGAGCCTTGGCTGATACCTTTGCTTTATCACCAGTACCAGTCAGCACCACAGGGCTGCCAGCAGCACGGCTGAGGTACAGTTAAGAGAACTGCAAATCCCAAACACCTCTTAGACAAACTGACTGCCAAGCAAAGCATGATCAGTGGGCAGCTATATTTTTTCTGGGAAATGCTCTCATTGGCCATGGACAGTGAAAGTCAAATACACAAAGCACAGCACAGTCAGCAGCATTTACTTTGTCACTGCTCAGATAATGACTTCTAACACTTTATAGAGACAAGCAAAAAGTCTGGGAGCTACTATTTCTGTTTCTCCCATTGGCTTTATCTTGGCTGACTCAAGAAGATGGGTCACTGAGATCAACCATTGATAAACAGTGGAAGGACCATCAGCTGGAAGTAATCTTGATAAGAGACATGAAATACTGATGTATTCCTATCTTACTTTGAACTCTGCCTATAAAGAAAGGCTTTTTGTCAACAGCCAAATAAAAAAGAAAAACAGAAAGTTACAAAAAGGACATTTGAATTTACAGATCCAATCAGCAAGTGTGGAGGTAAATACTGAGTGTTTTTCTGAGCTGGGCTGCAGCAGTTTGCTGAGGCAGGATCCACCTCCCCATCCAGGAATAATGGAAAATGTTTACTAGTCTTTTAATTTCAGTACCTTTTATTTTCTGTCTGAGGATTCCCATGACAGATCCCACAACAAAGAAGAAAAGCTGCTTTCCAGCCAGTTGCAGATCTAGCCAACACGAGAGTGGGATCCTTTACCATCTGCTACCTGGAAGCAGTTCAACATGCCTCATTTCTGCTAGGAAAATTATGAAGGCAATTGTTGTGTTACTCACAGTTATATTTAACAACAAAAACTCTAAAATATCATTTTCACCCAGTCCCAGGCTTCCTGGAGCCCGCTGTCATAGCTGTCTCTCTTCCCAGGCACAACTTGTTCTGGAACAGTCCCCACCCTCTTGCTGGCCAGACCTTCTGTGTGTTACCAGCTCCAAACCCAAACACTTTGTCTGCCTGCAAATTTGGGGGCAACTAGAACAGAGTCCTAGTCAGAGGAGTGGGACAAACATTCCAGTATTACAAAAAATTCCAGTTTTGTTCAGGATTTAATTTGACTTTTTCTTCTTTCTTTCATTTTGGCACTTATGGAGGTATTAGACTTTAGAAAAAAGTCTAATGGAAAAAGCTGGGGGCTATATCACTGAGGCCATCAGCCATGGAGAACATCTGGTTTTATTATTAATTGTGTCATTTTGGTTATCTTTTGCCACCTTTATTGCTCAAGTCACGTTACTGTGCTGTGCATTTACCCAAGAGTTAACCAACAGCATTCTTTCCTGCCGTAAGACAAAACAATATCACAACACAGGCCAGTCACTCAGCAAGAGGAACAGCTTCCACTTCATTTAGATGGAAAACAGTAATTTGAAACAGCCTTAACATGTGAAATATCCCAGATCAGATAGCATCAATTATCAGCCTGTGCTCCTTGGAGGCCAGTAACTTGTTCAGCATCTCACCTAGTAAGAAAGCCTGGCTCTCTAAAAAAAGTGCTAATGACTAAAACTCCAGTTTGAAAAAACAGTATCTGCACAGGAGAGTTGGAAGAGGGTTTGTTTTTTTCTGAGGCATTTAATTTATTTGAACAAAACGCGTCATTTTAGCTTTAGTTACAGTTTGACCAGCTATACTGCTGCTTCCCAGGGAACTACACATCTGCAGCACAGAGTCAGCCACACTGCCAGGATGAACTTTCTCCCCACACACTGCCCCAGCTGTTTTACTCTTTTGGAAGTGCTCTAAATCAGCTGTCTGACAGCCTTCTCCAGTTAAGCCACACTGCATACAGCTTTAAAGTCCAATTGCAAATCCACTGCCTGGGGAAGTTGCTAATCCAGAGCCCTGCAGCTGTATCATAATCTGAATTAATGCCTCTGGAACTGCTGAAGAGGTAGAAATATTATTACTCATTTGATAGATGATTGAAAGGAGTTTTCCAGGAAGGCAAATTCAAAGCACCATGTAGATGTTATTTCCTGAGACTTTTTATGTAAACATCAGTGGGAAGAGTAGAGGAGGAAGACAGAGGTCAGTAGCTTCCCAGTTCAGACCATTCCCCCATAGGAGGGTTCCTCAGTTCCAGAGAGAAATTTTTTCTTCTTAACGTAAAGACAGCACTTAAATTGCTCTCCCTGTAAGCACTGAGCAGGTGTTTAGAGATTACCACAGTTAAAAGATCATGGACAATGGAATAAGGAGAGCAATGCTGAGATTTGTCTTCATACTGCACAGGAAGGATGTTTTGGGGGTTGTTTCTAGACAAGCTGCAATTGAGCCTGGGTGTTATTTAGTCAGAAATCCTGAAAAAGCCCTTCAGTTGCTCTGCAGGGGTGGCAGAGAAGTGCAAGTATTTGGAGCCAGGGGGTGACAGCTGACACCTCTCCCTCTGCCCTGTCCCTGTCCCCTCAGAGCAGCCAAGACTGACACAAGGTGACTGCAGGAGAACACCAGAGACACAGGCATTGTTCTCTTTGATTCAGAGACAGCTCCCAGCAGCTGGCTCTGCAGGGACCCAGCAATCCCTACTGCCTCATCTGCCAAAGAACACCCAGTGAGGGATCCCTGAGGATCTCTGAGCTCCTGGATTGTATCTTCACCACGATGGAAAATGAAGTAACACTCAAAACTGCAGAACAGAAAAGCATTATCTGTATTACAGTGGGCTTCCTTATCCTCTCAAAAATCCCCATGAGCATCATCTTCATGATCCTTCCCACTGTGAGTACAGTCCAAGTAATGCAGTTTTGCACATGGGACATTTTCCATGATTCAAGGAGCTGAAGCCACTCTTGCCTCCTAGCATAGCCCAGCAAAATCCACAGCTACCAGGGCTCCGGGACAGTTGCAGCTCCTGCAAGTGTGACATTCTGCCTTGGGGAGGGAGAAAACCTATCCACCACACAGTGAATACACATCTTCCCCTGGGGTGGACTGGGCAGACGGAGATGGGTTCTGTTCCTAACAAAAGGCTGTTGCTCCCACACAAGTCTCTCTCCAAAGACAATAGGAAGGCATCATCTCCCCAGAAATGCCATGTCCTCAGGCCACACTGGGGCACTTCTTGGACTATCTGATCCATAAGCACCAAGTCTAAATGTATTGTGTGTGTCTGCCTGTCCTCACAGCTCAGGGTGATGTTACAGGAGGAATGAACAGGAGAAGGGAGTGATCCTGCCAGGTGGCTGGGCTGGGGCAGGGCCAGCACAGGGCCAGCAGTGTGGTGGAAAGGGATGTTTCTGTGTCCAGCCCAGGGGTGTAGAGCCACGGGGCATCCAGAGCTCACAAGATAATTCTCTCCAGGGGGAACCTGGCTGCTGGCTGGGCTACTCTTGGAGCTGCAGCTGTGCTGAGCCAGCCTGGAGTCAATGTCTAGACATTCACACATGGTTTTGTTGTGTTCTACTAACTACACATGAGCATCTGCACTGTTTTCAGAGAAAAAGGTATTTGCCACCAGCAGAAGACAAATCTACAGGTGACAAAACCAGGCAGAACTGGCAGATCCTGAAATGCCCTGCCCACTTCTACACCTGCTGAAAGCATTAGTGCTCTTCTTGCTAACCAGCACTTCTCAGCAGTGAACTGAAATGTTTTCAGTCATATTCTGGACTTCTGTTACACACACAAGTTATTGCTCACCTGCCATATTTTGTCCTGATTTACCAGCTTGGACAGATCATCTTGAAAAAGCCAGAGCAGAGCAGTGGTTCTGCTCAGAGCCTCTGCCCTCAAACACTCAGCCAGGCTCTTAACCCTAAATCCCCTCCTCAGCCAAGGGGCTCCAAGGTTATTTAAGCTGGATCACTGTGGGGTTTTTTTTTTGCTCTTAGTCCCTGAACATTTGCAGGACAAAAACATGGCTTTGCCTCCCTGACACCTTCCTCGTGGCACAGCTACATCAGCTGCTCCTGCAAGCCTGACTGTTAAAGTGTCTATAAAGAGAACTCATGGTATAAAACAGCTGCACAAACACCTCTGGGGGATGTTTCACAACTACTGCTTTATGTAAAATCCCACGCACAGAAGGAGCTTCAGTTTTCACTATGTCAAACCTCATATTCTGCTCTCACAAATGGTGGAATAATTTATTTTGTCACAGCCTGATGACGCTCTGGTGCCAATGTTCCCCTGACCCACATACTCCCTCTTGAGCCATTTGGAGGGATGGTTCTAAAGATCTCTATTTTTTAATTACTTTATAACCTGTGATTAAGATAACTTGGAATACACTCAAGGGAAAATGAGGGCAGAAAAATTAACTCTTGAGAAAACCACAAATTGCTAACATGAAGTGTACACATTTCTAACACAAAGTGCCTGCATTTCTTAAATTAAAAAAAAAAGATGCTATGCCTCATCACCTGGAGCTGCCTCCCCAGCCTGAAAGCCAGGCTGTACCATTTAATTATTTGACTTCCTAGAAATTCACATTGCCATTTGAATTCTGTGAGCACATTTTAGCTACTGACCCAAGTTCACAGACCAGACATCTCTGTCTTGCCCTTTGTGAAGCAACACAAACATGGTATTATTTTGCTCACCATTCCTATTTCATTTGTACTACTTATTTATTTTTTTTAAAGATAAGAGTATCAATGATCACTATGTCAGCACTGGGATTTCTGGATTCTCACAGGGAGCTATAGCCAGACATGTTGGGCTGCAGAGACTTGAAGAATATATATTTGTAGAGCCCAGAGGAGTTGTTACTGACAAAAAAAATCTACAGGTGCTTCATGAATTCATAGACATGACAGATACTCTAGCACTGTCAGAGTTCACACATGATAAAATAATTGATTTATCTCAGGGAAAAATATGTTGCTTTCTTCAGAAGCAAATGACAAAAGTTAATGATACATCTGATGTTACATTATTATTTTGATTGTTTTTAATCAGTAAAGACACTTCCTCTGAATTGGTTTTATTTATAGCTGTTCAAACCAAGCCAGACAAGAATTCAAATTGTGGAGTTTCAGATCTTTGTAGAAATCTCAAATTCATAATGCTACTTTGAACCAGGTTAGTTCAACTTCCCAATTCCTCCAGAATTATACAGCACTCATCATAAACCCTGCAATCACCAAGCTCCAAAGACAGGCAGAGCAAGCCTGAATACAAGCCTGCATTGCACTGCCTATGGAGGATGCAGCTGTGGTCAGTCTGATCAACAAAGAGATCCAGAAAACCTTCAAGCTGTTACATTAATGCTGCCAACACAACATTTCAGAAATACAGATGTGCTGTAAAGACACTGTTGAACACCAGCATGCTTTGTGCCACTAACTCTCATGGGAGCACTCATTCCAAAGCAGCTTGTCATGGCTTAAGGAGGGTGATTTCCTTTTCCAGCTGTGCAGCTGGACGCCCCTAAAACAGGTTTGCAGCAAAATCCCAAAGACATTAACCGAGTAGCCCAAAGTCCTGGTGACAAGACAGTTGCCTCCAAGTGGCAATTCCTGTCTTCCTGTGGCTGGATCATTGAATAAAAAGAAGTGACTGAGAGCTCAATGCAGACACCTTTCCACAACCACAGAGAACAGAAGAAACCTTCATAGAAGTTTGGCTTTTCTAACAATCAAAACACAAAACACAATACAGTAATCAGAAGTAGCTCTGTCCCTGTCTCCAGACCTGCCTGCTCTTTCTCTCAGCATTTCTATGACCATGTTAACTTTCAGGTTTGTAAACTGTTGTTTTCGCGGGGGTGAATTAATCCCACCAACCTGGCAGCACATCAAATATTTAATAAACACAGCACTTACACTCCCACACTAAGCACTGTGTGTTGTTGGGCTTTAGCAGGACTCAGCCTTGTGTTGCTAATATTTAAAGTCTAGGTTTTTAAAAAAGAGATAAGTTCAATTTAAGAGTTAGTTCTGTAACCCTGTCTCATTTTATTCCTTGCTTTAAACAAAGCCTGATTGAACTGGACTGTTTTTCTTTTCCTTGTACCATGCAGAAGTGTGTTGGCACTTAGAATGCAGAGATCTCCAGGAGCAGCAGGAGCATGTGAAACCAAGGGCTCATGGTTTAATTTTTACTGACACTAATAATCCTGAATCCAGGAGACCAGCCTATCACTTTACTTGGAGAGACAAGCTATAAGAGAAGGTAATGTGATGGAGCATAAAGGAATGAGGGGGTGTTCTCAATTAAATTTTGTAAGAAAATCAAGGATTGTAAAAGTAGTTAAACAGCAATTGATTTTACCACTAGGTACTGGCTGGCAGAAGGGGACATGTCACTGGCATGGAAGGATAGGAAATGATGCTGCAGAAATAAAAGTTTGTAATGCTTTGGCAAGGGAAACTGGAGAGAAGCTTGCTACTCCAAAGTTTCTATTTGCAAAGATCAGGATTTCTCAGCAGACAGTAACTGTACCAAAAACATCCCTATACACACTAAGCCTGCCACACCTGTTTCCTTTTTATCCATCAGGAAAAAAATATCAAGTCAAAGGCTCTATCAAACTTGTCAAAACAAGAGGATGTTCCTGTGTCAGCCTCATCAATCACTGCTGACACTGCAGGAAATGCAGTACTCAGTTTCTCATGGACAATAAACACTTCTTATATCTGACATTGATTTCTTGCTTGTCATTTTTGTATTAATACCTCAGCCCAAAATGGAAGAAGGGGAGTAGAGAAAGACAGAGGTGAGACTCTTAGTGGATGTATTTGTGTTTGATGTTGCTGATAATTCACACTGGCCCCATCCAATGAGGAAGGTAAACTCTACTGGCCACACAATGGTCTTTAGTGCTGTAAGGCTTTGATAAGGCCATGTATCTTAATCTTGTTGTCAGAGTTAGAAGAGGACATGAAAGAGAATAAATAGAGGTGGGAGAAACATCTGGTTTCTAAACTAGATATATATTTGTCCAGAGCTGAAAAGGCTGGCTACATCTCACTGTGTTTTGGGATTCATAACACTTTATCAATGATTGCTGTGAATTAGGAAAATGGCTATAAGCTTCATTCTGCTGGAGATTTGTATTCCTATTGTGCCTGCAAACACCTCAATCTAGCCTGGCCCTATATCCCCCTAAAAAAATAGAGGAAATCAAAACTCCCAGGCCACTGAGGCACATTGTGGCATCCCTGGGCTGAGATGCAGTGATAACCCACATCTGCCTTTGGCAGGATGCTTCACCTGGGGCAAGTAACTCATCCTTGACTGCTGGGTTTTCCCCATCTGTATAGGAAGGAAAATTGTACCTGACAGCAAGAGGGCAGATGTTTGTGAAGTGCTCAGAATTGTTCCGACAGACCTGGCTCCTGCCAAAAGTAGGAAAATCAATTAATCCATCTCAGTGCAAGTCCATCTCAGTTCCAATCAATCAAGTAATCAGCTGCCTGAATGCTATTTTCTATCAGTTACACATCTATTTCTCACCTTGTTTTAAAATAAACATAGTTTATTTGGGGGAGAGGGTGTTGTAAGCCCCACACAAGAGTGAAATTTAATTTCACACTAGTTTTTCTCCCTCACAAAGTGCTTATTCACCTCTAATCTCTTTCTGGTATCAAGCCAGGCACCAGAGAAATGCACACTCAGATTAATTTCTACACTCAGTACCTTGATATGCCTTGAATGAAATAACAGACCAAGTAATGGTTAAGATGCAAAAATGTGGCTTTTTTGGGAAGCAAATGATTGGAAGTTGCACTCAAACTACCCAAAAATATTTCTGCTATGATGCTGGGCAGCTGGTGTGCTGTGACTGCTAGTTGTTGCAGTAACCCTTGTCTTATTGCTGCCTCAGTCATCTTTTGTTTCTCCCAGCAACAGTACAGGAGTTTTCACAGGAATGTGCTTTTGTTCTGTGTCTTGCATAAAGGTCTCTAATTAAGGCTGCTACATGCTAAATATTAATGTTTAGCATTTTCATGTCTTCCATTATGGCCATTCTGTGTTGGCTCGTGCTGCAGTAAGGGAAAAACAATCAGCTGTGTGCCTCCAGGGTAATCCTGCTCTTAGCAGAAGGAAGAAACTGAAATTCAAATTCAACGCCTCCTTAGCCAGGCCATTTCTGCTGACTCAGGTGTGTGTGTGTGTGAGGAGCAGCTGCCCTGGGGGATCCAGCGCTGCTCTCACAGCCTCACACTCCCCAGGCAGAGGGGAACCCTTCTTACTCTATCCCAGCACAGAATCCAGGGACAGCTGTGCCAGAGAGGGGATTTTACAGGGGCATCAAAGATGGGTGGTGCAGATGGGCAGGCATCTGAAGGGGAGTTATTGTAAAAGCTGGACTACTCATTCTGCAGAGACCCCTACTTTAAAAAAGCCCAACTCTGCAGATCTTTGGTCCCCAACTCGCAGCCCTGGGACCTTTTTCCCAGAAGATTTTTAGTATGCTGTGGCATACAGCAAACTCACAATAACCAGGAGAGGCTCAGGATAAAGTGGCAGCACATGAAGGTAATTCAGCTATGTAAATAGTGCTCCAGGAAACACAATAACTCTTCTTTAAGTGTGTAGCAGAAAGCTTCATTAAAAGTTTGTTTTGAAGTAATTTTTTGCTCTTTGTTCTCTCTCAGTTCCTTTAAAGTTGTTTGGGCTTTTTTCCCCTTGAAAACAAATCATAGCTAGAATAAAGAGACCGCTGACCTACATTCTCACAGCTGTGTTATACTTAATTGTGAGACATGTCAAATGAAATTCAGGAGTGATCATCACCAAGACAGACTGCGAAAACACCTACTGCTCAAACTCCTAAGCCTCTCCATTTGAAACCATCAGAATAACTTCTTTGAAAGCTCCAAGCAGGATGTCTGAATTTTTGTTTGGAGACACATGAGGGCAAGGCTCTTCACCTGGTGTTCAGCCCTCTTGCACAGTCCCTCAACTACTTGGATACTCTGCTGTGGTCTCTGTGCACTGCCAGCACCAAATAAACCTGTGAGTATAACAAAGTTCAAGTCTAATTTCAACCCCTTGAGTAAAAAATCCCATAAACCATGAGTCTACCAGGTCAAAAATGTACAGAGCTGATGTGAGAAAATGAAAGTTAGTGAAGACTTAGGAGATGCATCCAATCCTAAAGCAAAGAAGTAAACTACTGATAATGAAGAGCTGGAAGTCTTTATTCCATTTGCTTATTTGGATAGTATTGTAAAAACTCCTCCAATTTCTTGCTCATACACAAAAACCCCCATGTCCTGAATGTGCTGCAGAGTTCATGTTTAAGGCAGCAGACTATTTCCTAAGACTGCAAGTTTTTCCTTTGTGCAGCACCAGACATTCCATAAGGGAACAAAGGCTCTTAGTGACTTTCCAAGCTCATTTTAAGAGGCTTTTGCTTATATTGCATTATTTCTCTCTTCATTGACTCTCTCAGTAGTCTCTTGAATGAAGGACCTGACACAGCAGTGACAAATCTAGCAAGAAAGCAGCGTACAAAAGACAACATTAAACAACAATTGCCAGCTTTTTTTGATCTCTGAGAGGATAGAGGAAAAGGGTCTGTTTGTATGATGATGCAAAGTAAACACTGGGCACAGAGAATGTTTGCTAAGCCAATAACCAGGTACCACCACACGTGGAACAGCGAGGCAGCTGAGACTGATGAGCTGCTTTTGCTTTCCTTGTAAGGGCTTCCATTTGGAGCAGGAGGAAGATATAAAAGAGAGGATGATTTAAAACAATCCTCTTGAGTGAGCAGCAGCCAGGGCTGCTCACTGGATGGGATGAGTTGTGTTGGCAGTGTGTGGACTCAGGCAGAGCTGAGCCTGGGCCTCTGGGAGGAGCTCAGGGAGAAGGGGCAGAAGGCAGACAGCCCCTCCAGGGAGTGCTCTGAGCACTGCAGGCTGAATGAAGGTGCTTGGCCTCAGCCAGCGAGGCCAGAAGCACAAAACAAACCAAGCTGGTTCCCTCCACAAATTCTGGCACTGGTGATGCTCCAGGTGAGCCTTTCAGTGAGAAAATGCAACTCCTACTACAGATCTTGTGACCATGCTGAGCTGAGAGTCTCAGCCTAGAGGAAATCATTCCTGCCCCACTGCCTCTCCCTCGCTCTGGCAGCTCATGAAATATCCTATGGATGTTTCATCCTGTGAAACGTCCTCCCTCCCCACTGCCACAAGTAGAAACTGCTGATTGCCCAGACAGAGCTCCTAATGAGTCCCCTGGTATTTACAGACACTGTTCATTTGGAGCAGCGTTACCTTGTGGATAATTTTCCAGCATAAGCAGGACGATGCACACCAGGGCATACCCGACAATCATTATTTCTGTCACCCATTTGTACAATGACTACCCTGAAAATTCAGGTGAAAAATGTCATTCTTGTTAGAGAGAGAACACAGCTCTGCCACGGGTGTACCAAGGAACATTGGTTTAGATTATTTGAAAGTGAGATTTGTCCAACCTGTCCTGACTTTCAACATATCAGAATTGACACAATCCAGCCAAAAGAAACTCATCTCTCTCATATTCATTTCTGAGAAGACTTGGTATATTCCAGCTGTTCTCCAGTTGTACAGCAGTGTAACCAAAATAATTTTTTCAGCATGTGTAATAATAGTTTTAAACAGATTTCTCATGAGATACAGCCCAGTAGCGATAAAGAAAAAGCAATTATCTTTTAGATACATTGTATCCATATTTACCATTCTTCACCAAATCTGTTTCATCATTGTCAGTTTTTAGAGTCCTTAGTAGACCACAACCAAAAACAGTTAATGGGAAATAGTTCATCCTAACAATGAGCTTCTCCATTCAGGGCAGGACATGACAATAAATACTGATTTTGATGAATTGCATTTCCAAACATCCTATCCTGTGCCTTACACCTACACCCAGTGGAGCAGCAGGGCCTGTGTGAGCCCCAGGTACGTTTTACATCCTGGTTCCCATTTCTGCCCCAGTAAAGACAAAGGCATTCCCTTCTGTTCATCTAAAATGAAGAGCAAATCCTCCCATTTATGCCAGTCTGAGCCATCTCAGATAAAAATACCAAACCTAAAGCTCTGCTCAGATCTTGCTCCTGCTGAATCTCCTGTTCAGTTTGACTAACACAGGAGATTCCACTCAAATTAACAACCAAATATTGGTATTTATGCAAATAGAACAAGTGGTGATGTAAACTTTTGAAGTTTGCTTGTGTGTGCTTCAAAACCAATAAACAGTATTTTTACTTTGAACCTTCCATCTCAAACACTAAGAAAAAAGATGCCTTTCAAGTAAACAAATGTAATTCAAATCAAGACAGTACATGCAGTGTGAAATCTTCCACCACATCATAAGGCAGCAAGTACAGTATAGCTCAGCTGTACACCACTAATGCCAAGATTTTGTAGTAAAAACATTGACAGACCCTTAATTATTATAGTGCCTCCTGGCAGCGCTATAATTAGATTGAACATAACTATTAGTCATCTTAATTAGTACACACATTCCTTGTTTAGCACAATAAAAATTACAAAGCAAGGATGCCACTTAATTAGGTGACCTGGGAATTGATGCCTACCTATATTTCACTTTTATTTTAAGTGTCCTCACTGAGATTAAATCTAATATTTATAACCAAGAATGGGTATTTATATGGTACTCCACCTGTACATAAAATCACCTGTTAAATTAATATATATTAAATACCTCAAGGACATTTCTGAAGTTATGCCAGCAGTTCATTTGGAATTGTATTCCAAGGAAAGAAATACATCACAATTTTAGGAACTCAAGGTTAATTGCATATTCTAATAAGTGTCTTACATGCCATAAATTTAAAAGAAAAGGAAGTGCATTCAGTTAAATCCCATCAACCTTCCAGTTCTCCTGATGGTGCCTCGTGTCCTAGTGAAGTGCTTGGACCTCTTTAAACCCTGGGCCACAGATGCTGTCTAAGCCTCCACTAAGTAGCCACAACTGTAGAGAAATGGTTTTTAATTTGGAATCTCATCCACCACAAGCTTTAAACAAGTGGAAATTTGGTGTAAATAATCCCTGGTACTATGAAAATCTTCTGCACTTCACAAGCACCCTAATTCCTGCAGTGCTGACAGGAAGCTCCCTGGGGACTTTGGTTGGATTTTGGGTCTCTGTTTTCACCTCAGAAGGTGGCAGAGCAAGGTGGTCTGGACACTTTCCCATTTCACAGGTCAGCCAAGGGGTTATTTACCTGAGGCTTATTGAAGCTTCTGGTTGAAAATGAGACCAGCTGTTTGTTTCACAGCATCAGACAACAGAATTGTTATCTACAGAATTGTTCATTATATTGAACAATTTTAATTGCACTAGATTCATACACAGGCTTCTTCAAAATAAAAGGTGCCCACTTTGCCATCCACAGACACAGCACATCCAGCAGGAGCCACAGAATGAAGCAGCTGAGAGGCTGTGGTGTGCACTGTCACTGTGGATGCACTGACACCACCCTGTGCTGGAGCCCTGAGTGGGCAGAGAGTCTTTCAGGCCACAATGAACAGCTTCAGTGTGTTACACTGCAGCACTTTGCAATAAAACTGCTGCTCAGAACAAGAGCCCACAAGAAACAACGAAGACAAAACAAAAAAGTCGTAACATTTGGTATAGAAACCAACGGTGTTTTCTTGCCAGGTACCTGCTGACATTGCCAGACTCCAACCTCCTCCCTCCAGCCCAGAAAGCTCACCACAGCACTTAGCAATCTGTTCACACCATCATTAAACCCATTAGCCCTTAGTGATGGAAACCTCTCTACAAATGCCACAATGCCACTGCTCTGTGACAAATCCCCCTCTCTCTAAGTGGTGAGCATTTAGTATTTACTATCATGGATTAATTTGAATTTAAAGGAAAAGAAAATAAAGAATGAAAAAAATTGATTCTGTAGGCAGACTATAGTAAATATCAATATGTTTCATCAGAGCTCCTCTTTCATTAGTTCTAGACCAATTACAGCAACTATTTCTTCTCCGGGATAATTCATCAAGCTATTAATTAAAATATGGAAAACATGAAATTCTCTCTGACTTCCTCACTGCAAAGGACTTTCCAATGATAATTGTTACAGATAAGGAGAAAATGGAAAAGTTATTGTTTGCCACAGATTAAGAGACTTGCCAAAAAATGTAGAAGAGCTGATATGCAATGCACCCAGCAATAGAAAAGTAATATGATACACGTAAACAATTTAGGGCAACAACAATATAAGTGTAGGGACGAATTTTTCTTACCATGACTGGTTTCCCAATTCCTTCTACTTCATCAGACTGGAAATTTTCAAACCACAGGCTCCCCAGGAAATATTTCTGACTACTGCAGGAAAATCTTTCAGTGATGTGGCCCCAAGGTGATTGATGTCAGGGTCCAAATCCTTCTGCAAATCTGCACTGTGATTTCTTGTGCCCCTATGAATAGTGAGAAGAGGCAATTACTGGAAGTGTTTTGTCCATTATCCCCAGATAGCCTGACACTTCTGCTGGAAAGGTCTGCAGATGTAAGTTTTTAACAGGGACAGAGAAAGCAATGTCACAGGGCTTCAGCTTCGGCACACACAGGAGGTGAAGTTGGCACCATCTCTCTGATCTGATGAAAGAGCACAGCTCAGTCTGCATTGGATCATGTATCTGCCAGATTTCCCTCACAAACTGATAGTCTGCCAAAACAAAAGGAAACAAGTGAAAAAAGTACAAGGCCAAGGTTCACGAGAAGTAATGATGCCACAGTAATGCTGTGAGGGGGACTCGACTGACCAACCCAAAACACAGCAAGGATTCACTCTTTTTCTTTCTAGGTGGACACAATTCTTGCTAATTCCCTATGCTGTCCATCCCTATGCTGGCCCCAGTGCACCTAAGGAGGCTCATCAGGGAGGCAGGAAAGCCCAGGTACCACACACTTATAATTGAGAACATTTTCTCAGTCCTCATATCCTCCTTCCTGCATCTTCTCCTCCCTGTACCAGACTGGATCTCTCCTGTCCCAGCTGTCATCCTCTCCAGTCTCCAATAACAGTGTTTTGGGTCACATTGCTCAGTTCTGATCCAGTACATCCTCTCCCATTAACACTGACAATGTAGAGCAAGGCTCTGCTTCACTCTCCTCTCATGATTATTTTCTGTTTTTGCAGGCAACCATCAGAAACACCTTCCCATGGCTTAGGTAAAAAAATCACTTTCCCCTTCACATTGTTTCTCCAAAATTATACTTAAGAAAGGAGAAGGTGGTGCCTGACAGTGAGGGTGGGGAAAAGAATGAGGAACAGCCCCACAAGCAGCGAGGATGAGAAAGGAGCAGTGCTTATCATCACCTACACTCAACTTTATAATTTATTTCTCAGCTTCAAGACTCCAGTCTTGGCAAATTCTGAAAGACTAGATAACAAGGGAGCAGGTGATTTGTTACATGAGGAGACATTCTGCTCCAAAGTGAAACTTATACAGAAAGAGTTCACTGTCATCTCCATCAAGAACAGCACTTTGCAACTGGGGAGAACAGAACGAGCAACACAGACTCTGCTTTTCCACCCAAAATACATGCTCTTATTTTTAAAATAGAGGACTGAAGAATTTTTGCTTAGGAAAGATTTATTCATAATAAATAAAAGAAAAACAGTTTTGAGCTGAACTGCCTTCCAAATTAGAGCTTGACTTTAGCATTTTCCATTTTACGAGTACAGCCTCTTGCTTTTATTAAGAGCAGTTGAAATTTCAATTTACTCGTCGTTCAATATAGTTCTTCATTCAACCCACAAAAAATACTCAATTTATTGAAATGTTTCAGTTTCAGATCAATTCCAAGCTAATATTTGTTCAGCTCAGCTAAACTGAAAACCAGAAGCATGTCTGTGTTTAAATATAGCGGAATAATTTCTTCCATCCCTGTATCTATGTCAGCCTAATCAGGTCACCAGTGGGAACTGTTGACTGGTAGAAACACGAGGCTTTCTCTTTATGAAAAATGACTGACCTTGCTTTAAAGCAATTTAGTTTGTGTCAACATTGCCTTTCTCATTAAATAATAGGCTCTAAGTGGCATATCCATTCTTCTTCAGCATAGACAAGAGCTCTTCAGGCAAGTTCTGGGATGCTATTTTTAGGCATCTCATAGTAATAACCTGCTCAGTGCACTGTTTGGAGTATGTCTACAATAATTATTCCTTGTCTGCTCTGTTGTATTGGTCAGTCCCAGAGAGAGCTCATAAAAATGTTAGATCTGCACCCTTTCTTGGATGCAGAAAGCATTTCAAATAAATGTAAGCATTTGGTAGCACTCAGAGAGCTGTAAATAATACCAGTGCAACAAGTTCATTAAACATACACATCCCTCTGTCAGAAAATGCTGAACACCTCCAGCATAATTCTTCCTCGTTTAGGTGCTGAGATGACTCTTCAACCACTTCTCACTAATTCTCCCACATTTGCTATTTCCTCTATATATTACCTGGCCAGTCATGCAAGTATTGGGAGATGATAACACAGGTAATTTCATCTGTCAGAACCAAATGAGCAATGAGAGGAAATACTTGATTCATTTGTCGTTTTTCTTTTTTAATATTTCTTTTTTCCTTTCTTCCCCCCCCCTTTTTAAAATTTATTTTCTCATTATGGCCATTTCAAATCATCTCAGGCTGCGTTGTAAGAAGGTTCTCAGTCCAGATCTCAAGGTGACATGCATTACATTAACCCTGTCAGTATTCCCAGTAATTCCTTAGTATTTGCTGTTGTGACTACCTAGTTCTCAGGAACTGTGCTCCCCTGGAACTAAACATTAGAAATATGCAAAATCAGCCTGAGAGGATCTAATAAACACATTTAAATACATATTTATACCATCCACATTATTAGAGCAGGTCATTAAATCCTTGCTCTGTGTATTGGCTACTAAAGATAGAACAGAGGCTTATTCAGAGTGCTCTGTAGTGACGAGTCATCTCTACTGGGAAATCATGGGAGATATCAGTCCTGTTGTAGCACACAAACAGCTCATCAGAGCTTTTGAATGATTTATTAATGTAGTCAATCCGGTAGAGTTTTACAGTGGTTATCAGAGGGCTGCAGTTAATAGTGTTGATTGCAGGGTTTGATATCCTCATGTGCCCTTTGCAATGTAGCACAGGCCAGACTGGACCAAAGCCTGGGTTTAACAAACCAGTGCCTGTCTGCATCACAGACCCATCTTCAGCCCTATACAGACATTATTTATAGGATCCCTTAGGGTTCTTCATCAGATCTAGTGCAGTGGCACATCACTACCCTTCCTCCAGGTGATGCTGTTATCAGCATGATGTGATTTGTCATTTCTAGGTTGATGACATCCAGCTCTGTGACTTTTCAAAGCTTATGCTGTCACACCATTTCAAACAGACTGAACTAAAGCAAAACTGCTTTCACTTGAAGTCAGATAATATAAGGTCTGCTAATGGGTCTGGGAACTTTGGAACAAGCTGCTGTCTCCCAGGCTAAATTCTCTAATTGGAAGAATAATTTAAAGCTTTGTGTTAGGAATTAGTGTGTTAAATTTATCTCAGCATGGCTCAGATAAATCTGAAAGCAATGCAATACTTTAAGAAGAGATTCTTAGCCCTGCTCCAGTGGGTCAGAGCGAATCCCACTGGGAGCAGCAGTGCAAGGGCAGGAAAGCAGGCAGTGCAGTCTCCCTGCCTCAGCCTGACCTCAGCCAGAGGTGGAAGCAGCTCCTGTTGGCCAACCTAAGTCACATCATGCACATTGTCCTGGAGCAGCCCATGTGTTGTTCCTCAGGATTCAGCCTGGATGGACTCAGAGCAGCACTCAGGGGTCAGGGAGGGCTCAGGCACTTCATCACATCAGCTTATCAGCCCCAGTAACAAACCTGAGAGCTTGAGCCAAATGAGAAAACAGCAGCAGACAGTGCCAACACCAGGGCATTTTCAATCCCATTCCTAATAAAAATACCACTGCCACGATAAACCTCAACAGCTCCATGGCTAAAACAAGGACAGGCACCAGAGTGTTCCCAAGCTCTACCAGCAGGGAAAAGCTGGACTCTTCACTGAGGTGAAACAGAAGAAACTGGCACAAAAGCAACAACAGGATGAAAGAAAACCAGGTTTGAACAGACAAGGCCAAAGCAGTAAGTCAATGAAGTGATGTGATTTGCTGATTGCTCCAGTGTCAACAAGAACTAATCCTTTTTTCTTTTTTTTTTTTTTTGCTATGTTCTTCTAAAAATTTAATTTTTACCCCTCAAATATGTCTCCAATTCTTTCAGTCAGGCTGAAGTTTAATAGAGGGAGGGATACCAAAGCAATAAATAATTAAAAGACTGTTTCTAAGATTGTCAGTACTGATTATACACCAAAGCAATCTCCAGAAAAGCATGAGTGAAAAGGAGACCATAATATTTGGCAACATGAAACAAATTTCTGATTCATTAAAGACTGACAAGACCTAAATCTGTTGTGTGATATGCACATATTTATCACATTAAGTGGAATGGAAAACTTTACCAAGACCTGATGACTAAAAACTAGTCTGTTTTAAAAAACTAGTGCATTTTTTTCAGTGTAGAGTTATGAAAATTGTTGAAGAGAATACTGCTGCTTGGATTAATCTCCTCAGCTTTTAAAACAAACTTGAAAAGAATTTAAAAGGTTGCAAAATCCTTACTAATTGGAAAAATTGAATTTTGTCCATATGTCCATGAACTGTGTCTAGTTAAATACCTGTTTAATCAAGTCAATCAAATCTTCAGAAAATTACAGCTGTAGAGTACAGATTATTTCTAATCCTGGAGACATTAAAAATCAGTGCAACAGTTAAATTCCTAAAGCTGAAGTCTGAACTATAAGGAAAAAAGTAATTATATCAGAAAAAATATATGGAGAACACTTCATTAAGACACAGAGAAAACCAGAGCTGTTCTGGATTTTTAAAATGAAATAGCACTTTTTTATCTCCATCTGAGGGAGCACCTTGTAGTTATTTGCCTCAACACTGAAGAGATGTCCAACAAAAAATGTAGCAATTGTCATCGATGTCTAGGATCTTACAAAGATGTTATTCATTATTTTTAAAACTGTGAAATGCCTGGTGACAGAGGCTTTAGTACTTACTGGATAAGAGGGGCTACTTCTGCACCCCAATTTTTCCAAGCATGGCCAGCAGAGTTGCCTTGAGAGGCTCCCTGGGCTGATTGCTGCAGGGCTACAGGGGGCAAAATAAAATAAAATGAAACAGGTTTTGGTTTTACAAGGTTAAACATGAGGTTTGCAAGGACTTGGTGTGAGCATCAAATTAGCTCAGGCTGGAAAGAGTATATGTGTGTGCCAGTTCTTTAACACAGCAGAAACCACAAGAAGCACTGCATGACCAAAATTCTACATATGCTATTCCTGAAGCTCAATTATCTCCAACAGCGCTAAATTATCCCTCATGAAAAAGCAGTGAGTACATAAAAACAAACAGACATTCTCCCATGCAAAAGCAGAAACTGTTTGCCAGTAATGCTAGAAATTGAGTACTTTGCTACCAAATGGCTTTAAAGTCCATGAATTCCTATAATTAATGGATTACGCCCTATAAATATCACTGCTGTAATCCACGTTCCCAATATTGATATAAACTTGTTTCAAGAGTATTAAGGTCAGTATACTTTAGAAGCAAATATTTACTCATGTTTTTGTAAAACCCAGTTATCCCTTTAAATATTAAAGCACCAAGTACATATTTCTTTTCTCTCTGCCCCCCCTGCTCACAATAAACTGCTGTTCAACAGTCCAGAAAATCCCAGTAATTCTGTTAGAAAATGCAGAGAACAAATAACTGATTCATACAGTTTGATTTTAAAGAATGAATAAAATCCCTGAAAAGACACAGAGGTATTTTAACTGATGTTTAAACACTCAGAATATTGGAAACAAGCTATGAAAAGAAACTGAGATGTGGTTATATTAATCTCTGCAAAATGTTTCTGCTGGTCTTATCTCTCATATAGGCAATGAATAAAGCCAGAAATAAATTCCTGAAGAAAGAAGGAAAGAGAAAATAAGATCATTTGCTGTGATTCTTTTCTGCTGGGGGAATTGTCTGTAACCTACAGCATATAGAAGCAAGCCACCAGTTGGAGCAGCTTTTGGAGAACAGAAGCAAAACCACTGCAGGTAATCAAGGCTCTGCTCCTTTTGGACTAAGAACGGAAAAACTCAGACTTATTATGAGACCTATTCACAGATCAATTTAAAATGTTACAGTTTTAGAACTGGAGGTATTGTCATCCTTTAACCAAAAGAGCAATCACTTAGTCCAGTTGAGAAGATATAATCTTCTTACAATACCATAAAATTAGTCAGTTCTAGTTGAATTTAATTGTTTCCTTGTTGCCACGTTAGTTCACATTTTTATGAGCATTAAAAGAAGACACACAATTTGCAAATCTGAAGTTCTGGTATCACGCTCAGTGTTAGATACACAGTTCAGTTTTTTATGTATTTTGATCTTGATACTAAAATCCCTTGAAAGGATCACAGAATGCTACATTCAGGCTTTCGGATCAGGCTCTGAGACTGATTTATATTGTATCAAAAGGATATGGGAATCAACGACACTTTGATGCGAGATGTTTCCATTCAAACCCAGTGGACTTTGTGCCCAGGTGGAAACACTGGAACTACAGAGTACTGAAAGGATACAGTGTGCAGGACGTCTAGAGTTAGAGCAACCTAACCTAACACTGGATTTAGCCCTGCTTTGCACAGAGAAGGTGACCAGGTACTGGCATCAGCCAGGGTCCTTCCAGTCCAGACTGTTCTGCCATTCTGTCATTTTGCTGTGCATTAGTGGTTCAGAATTGCAGTTCATAGTGGTCAGATCATGGCATACCCACACCCACTGCAAGGCTTTAGTTGCAGATCTCTGGTTGAACTCCAGCACAGGGTAGGCTGTGGATTATTTTAAACAGATTAAACCCCTTCCAGGGTTACAGTACCCAGCTGTGCACTTGGTCATTAAAATACCTCCGAGTTGCTTTCAACTGTTGCCTTCACGTGACTTTGAGAGGATGACAAACTCTGTTTCTCAGCTGACCAAGGTGCACAACAACCCAGAGGGATCATCACTCCTCCTCAGGGCACTGAGAAGCTTCAGCAAAGAGAGCTGGGCACAGACATTGCCCACATCCCATCTGCCTGAGACCCTCTAAAACCAGCACAGCAAATTCTTCTGAACTCATATACCCTTCAAAAGAGGAGCTATTTGACAATGATTTTGTAACTTCTTTACATTGAGTGTAGCAGAGCACTGGAACAGCTGCCCAGGGAGGTTGTGGAGTCTCCCCCTGGAGACATCCAAACCCACCTGGGCATGTTCCTGTGTCACCTGCTCTGTGTGACCCATTCTTGGCAGGGGTTGGAGTGGATGATTTCCAGAGATCCCTTCCAAACTGAACTATTCCGTGAATACCTCTTGCTTTATGAGTAGGGTTTTGAACAGCTGAATCAAAACACAGCTACAAGTTATGCTTGAAGCTGGATAGAAAAAGTAAGGAAAGGAAGGTCAGATTATTACAACAATATTCATAATATTTCACATTTACAAAAAAGAAAGCTTGTATAGTGCTAATGTATTATCCAAAAACTCTACTGAAATTCAACTGCGATGCTGCAAGAGTAATTCAGGTCACAGTTTAAGCTTGTCACATAATTAGTTTACATTTAATCAGACTGCTGGTATGTAAACATAATTACCATTCTCAGACCTTTAATTGAAATTGTCACAGCACTCCTGCAAGCTCCTTCCCCAGATCTGCTGGAATGGATTTCCTGCTCACAGACACTAAGTGGGCACGACAGTTTTCCTGGAGACTCTGCCACACACCAACCTAGCCCAGACTGGACTCTTCCCAGGCACTCTGGTGAAGAAACAGACACACCACCACAGTTCAGCCCTAATCACAGCTGTAATAAATTAAGTTCAGCTGGTGTTAATCAGGCTAATTACATTTAAGCTAATGCATTACCACCAAATTCATGTACAATGGTTTATGCCAGTGCCAGGAAAGCTTCTCTCTAATGGACTAAATCTATGCAAACTACAATTTATGTGCAGTAGTATCAAAGACCATTTGTGACCTTTGACAAGGTCTGTCCTTCTTGAAAGAGATTACAATTCACCTACCTGATCAGAAAACTAAGAATTTTCATTTAAATAGGAGCACAGTGTTCTTTAAAATTAAAGTTATACCTACACCTGAGTCTTAGAAAATATCAGCCCAAGTACTTAGAAATAGTATGTTAAGAAATTTTTTTCCTCTTAGATGTCCATTAACATCAAATATAGAAGTGGAGCAGCCCTGTACTTGCACACTTCTCCCAGGTGTGCCCTCCAAACACACCTGCAGGTCTTCTCGACTCCATCACCATTTTGTCTCTCACTCCAAACCATTCTCCAACTGAATATTATTAAATATTTTTAAGAACTATCCCTAATTTTTTTAATGCTCCAATTAATATTTTCTTCTTGATAAACAGGAGTAGCAGCAACAAAAACTCCAAAGCTGGTACTGAACTTTCACCCTCCTTGTGGCCTTTTGAACAGCAGGGATGAGAGCTGTGACACCTGCCAGGGAGAAGTGAGGGTTACCTTCATTAATCCCAGCTCAGGATGCAATAGGGTGGCAACAGATTTTTTTTTTTTTTTGTTTGTTTGTTTTTGTTTATTGGTGGATTGTTCTTTAGCTCCTCTTGTTTGCTTGGCCTGCCTAGACCTGATTATCTTTCATGAGGCTGTGGAGTAAATGCAATTACATTAAGAGCCACTCAATATTTGATGAGCAGCAGCCAAAGTTACCCAGAAGGGTCAGGACAGCCTGAAGCTGAGGGGAGATAATGTGCACTTGCAAATGTTACTTACATTCTCCACAAGTTTAAATTACTTTTAATGAAACATTAAGGGAAGATTTGACAAATGACCCCCTGAGACTAAAAGTTTCACAGGGATCTTGCAGTGAAATTAGATTAATAGGTAAATTTTCAGCATGTAGTTTTTGCTGTTAAACCAAAATCTTTTTACTACCTAATTTCTCCTTATTATCATATTATGTTATACTCAGATCATTTTCCCCTGTGCAAATAACCTTTATTATTTACTCCCTCTTACTTACTAATGTCAGAATGTCTCTGCCCTAATTTCTTTCAGGAAACTGAATATCCTTCAAAAGGCATCTCCAGGATCCTGCAGAGCACCAATAAAACTAAGTAAGATTTTTCACAAATGTTTAACACATTCAGAATATTTCCCTTGTGCTTCCATGGCAGATGAGCAACCCATCACTCCAGTGACAGGACCTAAAGAGTCCCTCCCTCTGATTACCACCGGGCAGTGTTTTGAAGAACAAGGCTAGAGGATGTGTTCTTGTGCAATTTAATTAACAAGCCATTTCTGCTCCATCAAACATCTGTGCTCTGGCTGACACACTTAAACATGTGAATGAAACAGGTGAGCTGCTTCCTTTTAAAGGAGAATCCTGTTTTCTGTACTGGGGCTCCTCCTATAGTACTAATACAACAAATATTTGATAGTTACTGAACAGAGGGTTTCTCTCCTCATGCCAATAACCATTCCTGAATACTGACTTCCTCATAGACCAGGTTTTGCCACTGTTTAATGTAAATTTATCAGACATCAAAGTGAGCTGAGTTCTAGGTTATTCCAAGACAAAAGGGAACACAACCTCACTGTGCATGCTGATGGCCAGGAGTAAATTGCATGTCTCACTGTTAGGCTTGGCTTTAAAACAAAAATAATAATGTCAGATTCTTCTACCACAATGGTTGAAAGTGGGTTCTTCATTACCTCAGCCCCAGAAACCTCCTGAGGTCACTAAGGGGGTTTGCTGCTATCTCAGGTTTCTTTCACCAAGGCTCTCAAAGCATGTTGCTATTTTCTATTACAACAAGAACTCTGATTGCTTCTGCAGCCAATTACTTGTGCTCAAAGGGAGCAAGAGCTGCAGGAATGCATCACTTGATGTTAGAACATGTTGTAATTAGGTTTTCAGCCCTAATCACTGGGAAGGATAAAAACTTCCCTTGCAGCTTATAAATGCCAGTATCAACAAACAACATATTGTTGCATAAGTAATTAATGTGATTGACACTGGGTTGGGGTTTTTTGTGAATCAGACTTCCATATATATGGATTTGAGTGAATTATGTCCTGGAGAGCATTTCATAAATGTTCACGTTTGTAACCAGCAGCACAATTTTGCTAATCATGGCCCATTGACAGATAGCTTATCCTGCCGAGTCCAGAAGAAAATTCCTGGTTAAGATTAGCCCATTAATCCCTTAGATTTGCTTTACACCTGCCTTTGCTGGGAGGTGAAACCAAGAGGTCAAAAAAAGAAACTCAAACCAGTATTTTAATTGTGTGAAAAAAAGAAACATCCTGGTAACATTCATCCCTGTTACTGGTAAGAGCTTTAAGAAACCCCTGCAATTTTCCAGGAGACTCCAGAAGTTTCACATCTTGTAGATTTGCTGCCATTCAAAAGAATAAAAACATTGCCTTATGACATTAAGAAACTCTTCAGGGGAATTCATTTTGATTTCCACTCTATTTGACCATGTAACAATGTAAGTGTAGGCAATAATTTTTTACTGGAATAAATTCCCCAAATCTGCTATTCTTAAAATGATCAAACAAAATGTTTCAGTTTCATCATCAGATTATTTCAGTTTTTTTTAAATTGACAGTCTACCACTGAAATGGAGAGACTCACGAAGAAAGGTTATGCTTCCACAACAGAGGTTTTCCAAATGGAAAATAACAGAAAAAGTTATACTAGCTCTCCTAGGCGCAAGATGGGATGCACTTGGGGGAAAAAAGATCTTCACCAGCGTTAAGAAAACAACTAATCAATGAGCTCAGTCCTGCTCCAGATTTTGTGTTAAATACATCACTAGTACATGCTCTAAATAGGAAACTAACCAAGAAATAAAGCTGTCAGTTATTTTTTTTCCTTCCTTCTTTCTGTTTGTCTCCCTAAAACAAATTAAGCCATAAAGCCTTGCCAGGTTTCTGTCCCCCTGGAGGGAAGGCCTGGCTGGGCAGCTCAACCAGCAGCAGGCAGAGCTGGCTGTGCCCACTGCTCCAGGAGGTGATTAAGGAGCACCAAGTAGCACCAGTTGTGGAATTTGAGAGGAACACCTCTGAGGAGCAGGGCTGATACAAAGGTCAGCGTGAAGGGAACGAGCATTTGTCCATGGGTGAGTCCATTCACTCTTCCCTCCCCAGCTCCTGGCACTGCAGCTGTCCCAGAGACCCAGGGACTGAACGCGGGATTGTCACCTCTGGTCGCCACTGCTCCCTGGAGGGCAAACAGCCCCTGGCTGTGTCCCAGCTGACACCACACTGAGTCACCCCAACACTTCTCCCTCCTCTTCCTTCAGGACACTGGATCACGGCTGGCCTGGAGCCACAGAGCAGCTGCCACCGGCAGACTCTGCAGCCTTGAAATTGGCAGCCACAGCCTGTTATTTATCTAATATTGAAATATAACACCGCAAAAGTGAGCTAACTACAGGTGCTGAAACGCCCTCCCCTGTGCATTAACCCTTCCCTCAGACCCTGATTTGGCTGCTGCACTGCTATGATCTATTTACCCCACCCAGCAGAATCACAAGGGTGCTTGATGTTACAGATGAGAGAGTGGTGAGAGCTTTTCTTTAACCAGCACATTTCCCCATGCCAACACATCCACAGGCAGTGGGAGAAGCTGCAGCTTTCAACACATTGCAGTTGCAAGACATCATAGCCTTCAAAGCATCACTAGAGAAGCAGTCGGACACTGACATTATCAGAGCACCGGGGAAGCAAATGGCCAAATAATTGCATCTTTGTCAGTGCCATTTTACTCCTTGCAGGAGTGTTGTAGGTGATAATTGACACTGTCATCATGTAAACAGCAATCGCCTCTGGGCGCTAATGTGGAACATGTGCTGTGCTGAGCCATCCCCGGGCCGGGTGAGAGAGCAGCCCTGGCAGCAGCCCGGTCATGCATTACTCGGCAGCAGCTCCGCGCTGCTGCTGCTGCGGCTCGGGACCTGCTTCCCGTACGAGCGCATGATCAATCTGTTGTAGACACAGCCGACTTGCAAGTCACTGATGCTATCTCAGCCGAGTGGAGAGCTGTACCGCAGAGGAGTGTTCAAACATTCATCAGGAATCCCCACACTCTGTGAAATGAGTGCTGAACGCTGTGGTTCCGGGGAGGGATGCAGAGCCTGCACACCCTGACTGAGATCGCAGCTCCTGAGCATCCCAAATTCCCGTAGGGAGGTGTGTACACCCCTAAAGGATGTCCAGCCCGGGATTAAGAACATGGATATAAAATCCGCTCCACTAACATTAATGTGTTTAAATAATTAACTTATCTAAGTGCAGTACCTAAAAAATGTTGATCTTGAGTCTCCAAAAGTCTGTGTGCTTCAATTCACACAACTAGAAAAGCTTCATTGGTGTAAATGGAATTTCCATAAAGCACCATACCCACAGAATAATTCCTATGGGATTGGGGCTGCAGTTAATTACAGTAACTGCTTAACATGCCATTTTCCCAAGTCATTTATAGATCTTTGGCTACAATTCATTAAAATTAGGTTTTTTATATATTTTTCCCTCTTGCACAAAGAAACAATGGTGATTTGAGCAAAATAATCTGTTCCTCCACAGACACACAGAAGTATTGCTCCACAAAAAAGTGAAGTCCAAGGACTCTAGTGTGAAGAAAATAAGGATTTATAACTGCTATGGTGACTGCAGGAAGAAAAGTAAAATAGCTTATCCTGCTGGTTATTTGGGGCAAAGTCCAAAAGCTGTCATTTACATCAGACCACTTTACACATTTAAAGGGCAAGTAAAAACAGAGGGAAAAGGTCTCCCTGGAACACACACTTGCTTTTTTAAAAGTCATTCTTAAAGCAAAAGTGTGAAATGGGAAATCACTGCCAGTTATAACTATGGTAAAGTGAAAAAAAGGAAACATTAACGATTTGAATTGCCCAGGCTCTCTTACTGAAGTTTTGTGTTCACTTTTTATTTGAAGGCTTCAGCATTCAAGCACCTGTTTGAAAACCAATTATTAAGCCTTCATGTTCAGATATTTTTGAATTTATTAAGTGCCTGTTCAAGAATTATGCATGTGCCAAAGTGAAAATTAACCCAGTTGTCTGTCTGAGGTAATAAGGTATTTTTATGGCAGAGAAATATTTTTTATTTCTACAAAGTTGAACTACGACTACATACCTACAGTACAGAACAGGCTAAGAAAGCCACCAAAAAAACTAATACATATGAAGAATAAGTAAATAATTGCAGCTTTTTAAAATGAAAATATGTTCCTGATGGCTGTGTCATTATTTAGAAAGTGAGCTAGCCTAATACCCAGCTGTTTTATAATCTAATGCAAAGACAAAAATCATTGCTCTCAGAGAAACAAAAGTTTCCCTGAGTTACGTTTCCTCAACTGCTTTGCTTCAATCATCCTCCATTTGAATATCAGATGATCTAACAAATGCAGTATCACTTGCCAGATTTGTGTTTGTGTGTAGAAATTAAAGCAGCCAGGCACTGCAGAATCAACAGTGTATGTGCTGCTGGAGATCTGCCTGTAGGGGAAGTTTGTGACATATTCTGATTTTAGTCTAGAAAATAAGACATACAGAAGAGGGGTACATAGTTAAGGAACTTTGTTCAGTCTCCCATCATTAATAACAATCTTAGATCATCAAATTATGTAAGTTAAAATGACTTAGCTTCATTCAGCCTTGCTGAGAAAACCAAACTCTGTCACATATTTTCTACACTGTCCATGTAAAGACAATGAGAGCAGAGTTAATAGTTTGTACTGCAACAGGGAAAAAGAAGTTAAATTAAAGGAAGAAGGATTGTGCCTGTGTAGGAGGGTTCACACATCTGTAGAACTAAGTCTGGTTGTTAGCTTTCAAATGCTAGTTAAGTGTGAACTACTTGTTAAAAATAAAAATCACAGATGCACGCAACATACAAACAATACACAAATTTAGATTAAAAAAAACAGAAAATGCCTTAACAGATTTCATACCAAAACTCAACATTTTGTGCACTTTTTACAGGGTGGTTGGTAGGATTTCAACATCTAGACACCAGATAAGTTACAAGAGTCACCAGATAAGTTACAAGAGTCACAAAATCATTCCTCCTCACTGAAAGAGTCTGTATTGTCTTGTTAGTACCACCCCAGCATTTCTATCCTGTTTCATTTCCTGGGAAACGTATCAGAAAGGATAGAGCATGGGGAAGATGTGAGCAAAACCTTACAGGAAAGATTAGTACAGAAAAAGCATGACAAGCTGAAGAATGTGATGTAAGAGTTGTAGTGAAATAAAACCTATTAATACAGCAGCAAGCATGTTGTTTGTCATTGTTCTTCAGTACTCAGGACTAAAATCCCACTCTACTGAGCAAGTGCCTTGTGCTATTTTCTGACTGTATTTCTGGTTGTCAGCTCTGTTGTCCCCTTTGCAGGAATTGTGGAAGATGCTCTGTATAATTGAATGGATGTTATCCACCACAATGCATTCACAGCATTTTCACAGCAGAGGATATTGCTCTCTCCAGTATGACAGCACAAACACAGACTCAAGTGCCTGTGTACAACAGGATGGAGCAGCTGCACTTATAGCCTGGCATTTTAGCAATAAGAGAATTGTTCAGAGGAGGGAACATATCTAATAAACCAATATAGCTAGGAAAAAAACCTTGTGGCACAAAGATCCTTCCACTGACAGCTTGAAAACTGAATGATGTTTCTGGGATGCAGTCTGTATTTTACTAGGAATAAAGTATGAGGTTTTAAAAAAGTAAAATACATGTCATTTTAATGTGCTCATGCTAGCACCTTCATGCAGTTGCTCATAGATCTGGGCAGAGTAACTTACAGCTGATGTAATAATCTGGTGTTGGAAGATGGGAAAATGTGATTGTTTCCAATAATTGTTTCATGGTGTGAGGCTGGAGAGCCTCAAACTCCACAAAACCTAGAAGTACACATAGGAAACAACCTGCTTATGCAAAGATTGAGCTGAACCTGTGAGAAAAGCCATACAGTGCTAACACCAGAGTTGCAGATATCCTAACCTCTGGGAAAGCAGCAATGCACATGTTCAACATCAATGCTGTGGTGGACCCAAACAAAAACCCAAGAGCTGAACTGCTCCAAAGGCAGCAAGCTCAAAGGCTCCAGTTGCAATGCTCTTGCCCATATTTACAGGCAGTGCTGAGGTGCCTGTCCATTGCCATGTGAGATCTGACAGTGCTGTATCACACTTGCCATAGGCATCATCACTCCTTCCCCAGAGCACTGAGAGTTATAATCCCATCAAACCAAACTAACTTCACTGAGTTTGATTTTGCTTCTGCTTTCATCATTCTAAATCAAATGGGAATGACAGACTGACAGGCCTTGTGAGCACACACAGCATAGCACAGCCAGAAATTTCCTTTTGAAGTTTTCAGTCTGTTCATTTACAGCAGGAAGCAACAGTCCTGATCATGTGTTGCATTTGAGCAACTCCATCCACATCCAGGGATGCTCTGCAAAGCATCTGACATGTTTGTTTTGTTTAACAACAATGAATTTACACAACAAGAAGCCTTCCTTCACTGCCTTTCATTTGTCTATTGACTTGTCTCAGAGTTTCCTTGAGTCTTCAGGCTGTAAAATCACAGACAGCAATGGAAAAGGTACTTTCTGACCTTAGCATCAGTGATTTATTATGAAATCAACATTTTAGCCAAGCAGTGATGTCACAGCTTCAGAAACATCCACCCAACTCAACAGCTTCTACCTCCCATTCTAGCAGCAGCACAGGAATTCTTAGAGTTTAACCAAGCTGGGGTAGGACAGCCTGTGCCAGGACAAGACAGACAACGTGAAAACCACCACATCAGCAGGTGACCACACCTTGCTATTGCTTCTAGATGTGATTCCTAATGAGAACAAAGCTAACAACACTTTAAAAGCACATGAGTAGATGTGCTTATTAAATGAAAAACACAAAATCACTTGGGTTTTCTTTTGCTGAATTAGACTCCCCTCCAAGATAAATACATTAAATAAAAAAGAACAACAAAGCAAAAGAAATACCTTTTTAGTCTTCTTTTTCCTTAGGGAACCTTTTTGAAACTTCTGTTAAAAATAAAAAAAAGCAACTAAGACCCAACATCAGCATTCCTTGCCCTATTCTCATCAGCCTTCCTTACACAAGCAATCCCACTCCTGAGATCTTCAGCAAAGAGAGTCAGTCAAAAATCCTACTCCTAGCTCTACCTTCCCATGGAAGATGTAGAGCTTCTCCTACTTTAAGCATCTCTGATTTTAGCCTCAACCTTCCAAACTTCTTGGTAAAACTCCATCACTGTCCACTCCTCCTGATATTATTGGTAAAAACCAAAGTCTGAATTTGGCTCTGTTAAACACTGACTTCTCTCTGCAGCCTTTTCTAGGTGAGCTCTCCATCTGCTCCAGGAGCAGCTGAAAACAATGGAACTACCAATACTGATAACAAATGTCAACTGTGGTAGAAACCCATGCAGAGTAATTAGGATTACATTAGTTCAGATGCCAAGAAGACTAATAAAGTGATTAGAACACTAAAAGGATGAAAGATATAAAGGAAGAAAAAGCTCTGTCATGTCCACAGGTCTCTGAAATCTGTATCAGGTAGTTATAATCATTAATAGCTCCAAATATGATAGAAGACCTGGAACTCATGGGAACACCTGCATCCAAATCCTTGCACTTGAGGAATGACTTAGCAGCCCTGATACTGGTAAATATTCATTATTTGTGTTTTCTGCTGCTAAAAAAATATCTACATCAGAAAATAGCTCTTCAGATTAATTGCAGAATTGATCTTTTTAATGATTCCCCTACCCAGAACTCACTGATAACCTCTGTTAACAAGCTCCACTGATGTTCTGTAAAATCACCACCAAAACAACACAACTCTGAATCCTGAGATCATCAGGAAGGGGGATTTGTTATGCCATGGAGAAGGAGAGGCAGTGGTAAGGAGCAGGCACATCCCACAAAGCACTTGCAGAGCAGGTCAGGTCCCGAGAGCTGTGGTTGTGCCATCTGTCAGCACTAATCAAGTCCTTCCTTACCTCAAACCACTATTCATGCTCCTGGGAGTTACAGCTGTGCCAGACTGGAGAGGAGAAGGAGCAAAAAAGTGTAAGGTATTTCTGCACACTATTTGGAGTGTTTTGAAAACTCACAGTGTGCACATGCTCTTCTATTTATGTGAGGTCTTGAAAAAAGTCAGCAGCTTGAGCTAATTCAAGTCGCACTATCCACATTTTAAGAGGATTCTCCAGGAACTGTTAGAGCCTTATTATTCTACTAATAAAGTTCAATAGAGCATCCTTGACTAAAGGGTTGTAGGCAAGAGGTTTTACTTATGGTCACCCTCATTGAACTCCTCCAGGAAAAATGCTGGTTATTTGGTATTTAATACCACACAGAGCAGTTTTAGGCAACACAGTAATGAACCCAAACTCTGAGCACAGCACTGCTGTTGGCATGAGCTCATCCTATCACACTGCAAAAGGTGTGTCAGTGCTCGTGCCCCATGTGCTTCCATCTCAGGAATTCACTGAGCATTACGTACCACATGTCAGATTTAGCTCCTGTGTTCATTCCTAGCAAGGAAAATCTCATGCCATATGATAGTTGCCAAGGTAACTACTCTGCCAGGGGAAAGGTGGAATCTGAGGATGGTCTGTGTGAGCTCTCATCAAACAGAACAGCTGCCCTAGGTAATTCAGCCACCACGTCAATCTGAGTGCATCTCAGTGGTTTTGCATCCTCACCTAAGGCTTACCTGTCTGAGGGCTGCTCAGGGAAAGGAGTGCTCTGTGCAGGTTTGGGGAGCTGGAATTTCAGCATGGTGTAAGCTCAGCTCTGTCAGGGCTCCCTCTGCACCTGTGAGCAGCACGTTGCTCCAGCCTGCAGGAATGAAACACGGATTACCTTGGTGGGGCAAATACAGCTGTCTGTGACATTCTAAGTAGCTATAGTGCAACATAAACTCCTCTCCACAGGGTAATATTTGAGTTAAGATGCACCTGAAACTGCTAAAAAATGCACACACTGTATTTTCTGAAATCAATACAGAAGAGGGTCTAATATTATCCAGGTATCTGAAGCACAGGGTGCTCCATGCACTCACAATAACAATGTGCCAAAGGCACCAGGCAAAGCAGCGAATACCAGGGATGTAACAAAGTTTGGTGACCTCAGAAAATCATTCAGGAATTCCTACTTCTTACCTGCAGACTTGTTGCCATGAGCTGCCCTGCATGGAAAATGCCTCAGTTCTCTAGATGGAAGCAAGGCACCTCCATCAGCTGATCTCAAAAGGCACCTCAGATAAGCAAAGAGCTGCAGCAGGAGCTCCCTAGTGCAGAGCAGATGTGTCATCAAAACAGGGGCATGAGGGAAGGCTGCCCAAGTTGAAGTGTATAATCCATAAAGCGTATTTAAATCAAAATCTTCAAGTTTTCATTGTGCATATGTACCAAGAAATCAAATACATTGTGCATATGTACCAAGAAATCAAATGCATAAATGCTTTCACAATAGCCACTGAAATTAAGCCTTATTTGTGCTCTAAAATGCACAACAATCTACTTGCAATGGAGATGAGGCAACTGTTGGTGCACATATACTGTGTTTACAAATTGTTATTATGCTTGAAAACTCTGCCTTTGATCAACGTGTTTCTTTCTTTCTCTCAACCAATGACAATTTGGTGCAAGAGAGATTAAAGACATAATTAACCCAGGCTGTTCCATCCAGAGTCAGACACATAGTGTGCAGAGCCACACTAAAAATCTTCCCAATGCTGGAGCCTTCATACAGAACATAAGTGTGCTCCTGTGCTTGCACCACAATCACTAATTGTTTAGAGTTCTGATTCTATTTTCCTTCTCTCAGATTCTCATATAGAAACAAAGCAATCACTACTAGTTTTCCACAGAATCCCTGATAGACAAATCACCTTTCATTCTAAGGGCAATGACTCTCAGGGACTAGAACAACAGCATCCTAATAGAGCAAGTGGAATAGAAGAATCACTCACAAAAGCAAAATTTAAAGCAATCAAATAACATCAAGGAAAAAAAGAAAAACCAAATCCTAGTGTCCCATCAGAAAGTTAGAAGAAATTTGAAATCAATTACATGTGTTACACTTATAAAAATTCACAAATCCTAGTGGAGGCTACTAAATGATTCCTTGATATCTGTGAAGTTAATTAATGTTTTTAGCCAAATTATCTACTCAGTGTTTTTGTAAACAATAATGTGGTAAGCATCATCACCTGGGGTTAAATTCAGCTTCACCACAACCTTCTTGATGCTGTAGAAGAGACACCCATGACTGAAATACTTCTACAATTTGGCATTGCCAACAGCTTTCCCCAGGAGCAGCAGAAAAGCTGGGGTCAGTGTTTTGCACAGACTGGAAAACCTGTCATCTGCTTTCCTCATTCACCCCTTCTCCACCTTTTCAAGGAGTCACAGCCACTGGGACAGCCTCCATCTATAAACCCTGTGGTGCAATAAACCTAAGAAATTGGTACATCTAAAAAAAGCTTTAAAACTGACTTAAAAGCATGAGCCAGATCTTCATTCTTTATGACGGGAGCTGCACAACACAGCAGCTGTAATCCTAAGGAAAATCATATTGTTTAACACCTATTGATTATTAATCCATTCAAGAATAAAAGTAATCTCAATTGACAAGGTAATGCCAAATCAAGTGTCAGCCCTGAATGCTTAAAATGCTTCTAAAGTTTTGCTCAGACAATGACACAGCACATCTACAAAGAGCAAGGAACACAATGAAATAATCATTTATCCAAACTAAAAGTGCATGTGTATAATAAACATTAAAAGGGCATGCATTGATCCATATATTAATCAGATTCATACCCAGAGACCAATTTTTCTCTCTCTGAGCTGTGAAGAACAAGGCTATGAATCATATTGTGAACATTTAAGGATCACACTTGAATAACCTAATTGTGTACAGCAATGATAGGATGAAAAGAAACTTAATCAAACTCCGAACTGTTGTTAGGTTTCATCCTCTTAAATACAGTTCTATGACATGATGCTAATAAATTATTTGGATGGAAAAAAATGTTGCCGTACCTTATTAATATTCTGAATCTCATCCGCCCATTTTCTTCATGCTTCATCTCTTCATCTGAATAGAAAAACACAATTACAGAGAAAAACATCAGGGTTTAATGCAAGTTTTGTTTCTTTTTTGTTACAAATCATGTAAACATATACTTTTTATAAATTTACTACCTAACAGAGGAACTGGAGTTTTGCTACATGTGAAAACTGTCAGCCGATCTTTAAATATTTATCTTTTAATTCCCCTGGTTACATGTACTTGGGAATGTTTTCATAAATACATCGATAACTGTCTTGTACAGCTCATTAAGGAAGCTTTTTATCCTTTAGTGTAATAGTTCAGTTTACAGTTGCCTGTGAATCACTTTTATGGCCCTCCATTAAGCACGCCCTTCAAACTGCAATTATTTGTCAGATTTTGTATATACGGAAGCAATCACCAGAGAAACAATGAAAGCTGAGAAGATGCATAAACACTTGGAGCCAGAACTTGGCCCATCTCCAGCAGTGCATTCCCTCCCCCAGCACTGACTCTGCAGGGAATGAGATGCACTTACCAGATCCACCCACGCAGGGCAGGCAGGTTGTCCACGCGGCAGGGTGGGAATGCTGCCTGGCATTAACCAGGATGGGATGCCTTGAATTTCTCCCTCAAATCCCTCATCAGCCTTTGATCTCCCAGGACATCATTCTCTCACATGTTGCAGTTTTACAATTCCCCTCATGACCTTGACTATCAAGGAGGGGATCTCCTCCACTTGAGCTTCTTGCCCAACCCAAAGCCACAAACACAAACAAGCTTCTGCTCCAGAGAAGACTTACTTACAGGAATGTAGACCTTTAATTTAATATGCCATAGTTATTTTTACTTCCTAGAACTATTTCCTAGCAAAATATAGACTTAGATAAATAAGTTCTTCAGTACCAAGTTTGAGAGCTTTTTTTTTTTCCCCCAATGCAGTTAGTGTTCCATACCTGCTCCCAGAGTGCTTCCTTCATGAATTAGTCTCCTGGAAATTTACAGTGGCATCCTATTATTTTTCCCCAAACCTAGTTCTGTAATTGACTATCTGACAGATATTGCCATTTGCCAGGTCAGTGTGAATTCAGTCAAACAGGTAACCTTGCAGGGAGCTGGAAAGGATGTGCAACAGGTTTTAAACTCCAGCCCACAGCTCTGATTGTCCACACCAGCACTCTGCAAGGGAAGCATAAACCAAACAACAGCACCCAAGGATATAATCCATTGGTCCATCTAGTGAAGAGAGATGGAAATAATGTCTAAGGCAAGGCAAATAGACTAAAATGAGGAAAGATTTCCAGCAGACTTTTTTCCAAGTGGATGGAGCCCTCTCTGCCAAGGATAGGCATCAATAGATGCTACTGGGGTACCAGCATGAGGGAGCTCAGCTGAAAGAACAGATTAGATTAACATGATTAATTCTCTGATTGTATTTTGTTTGAATATTCTGACCCACTGCTGCTGAAACCTATTAAATATTTCACTGCCAAATCTCCTCTTCTACAAGAGCTGTGGGTCTCAAGAAGTTAACTTACATCGTCTACTGCAGCTAGAACTATTTGCATTTCTGCCTGTTGGCCCCCTGAAACAGAATGCTTTTGTAGCAATACACATTACATTTTAACACATACAGATGTGGCTTCTACCACTATCGAGCATCACAGACTACATTTCTTCTAGTATCAAATCAACTCACGACTAATGTTATAAATACCAAAGAATATTCATAAGGATTTTTCACATGGTGCGAAATACTGCTGCAGTTTAATTTTACAGAATGCTTACATTATTAAATGAGATATGGGACGCTGATCAGTTAGCTACAAGGTAAAATAGTACTAAAAATTTTAGCAGCTCTGGAGAGAGATAGAACAAGTTTTGTTCAGTCACAACACTAAAGACAAACGGTGATGGATGTGGTGGTTGGTGATGGCTGCATTGTGCCTCCCTTCTGATATTCCTGATAGATTTCACTGCTCCTCACATGCTCAGGGAGGCAGCAATAATGGATAACAAAAGGTAAAACTGGAGAACAAAGGAAAAAAGCTCATTGAAAAGTGAAAGAAAACTTACCTTCTAAGGAGTTTTCTTGCTTGATTCTGCCACCTTATGTGATGTCTAAAAATAGTTAAATCCAAGTTTTTTATTATTACTAATTCCTGCTAAACATGTCACATCCAGGAGACCATTAATGTGTTTTTAAACACTTGGACATGCAGTGCTGCCACAGTATATATTATTTAAAATACATTTGCCTGTCACACTTGAGCAGGTGGACAAAGAGTTCCTATTGTGACAGACATCCAACTACTGTACCAGTAGCTTTTTTTTTCTTGAATACTGCTACAATTTTTTCTAATTACTTGCTAACATGCTTTGAGGTACTGCAGAGAAGTGATGCCCATTACTAACAGCTGCTGTTAACAGAGGATTTTTCAATAGCATGAACAGGAGCTTTGTATTTTAGGAGATACTAAAAGCTTTCATCTGGCCTCCAAAATTCCAGCAGCATTTCAAAGCACAAAAACTCTGCACTCTTCACTCTGTAGCCTTGTGCCATAGAAAACAGAGGCCTCTCTCAGACATGGAAACAGAGCAATGATCCAGCACAGACACAGCCCGTAATGAGAGGTCCTGATGAAAGCAGAAGCAGGATCCTGGAGCACTGCAGCCCCCTGAAGCCTGTTGATCATGTGGCTCTCAAGCAGTTGTTAACAGCAAATTGGCAAAGTCCACAAACCTCCAAAACTCAGGATCCCAGCAATGAATAAGGACCAAGACCGAGCAGTAATTTTTAGCAAAGCCAAAAATGCAGGCATGTGCACTTGTAAAAGAAAATGGTTTTATGTTGCTTGCTCAGTAGTTTACTGAAGTGAACTTACTCCTGTGACTCAAGACTCTTCTCCATTTTTACTTTGTCTATCTCTGGCTGGAATTTGTCTCTAGGATAAGATGTTAGCCTTTACATATGGCTAAGGCAGGGGCAGTACAGGGGGAGCAAAAAATATCAATAACCAGCAACTGAACTCAAGATGTCCAGCACCTTGGAGAACGGCAGACACAAACCCAAGGCTGCAAATTTCTTCAATTATTGCGAGAGTGAAGGAGAATGCATTTGTTCTACATGTTCAATTACTACACACAAGCTCAATGACATATACATATTATCTAAAACAATCAAGATTTAACCCAGTAGTTACTGCACATCAGCTAAAGGGATCTACTTTCTTCTAGAGTAGTTAAGAAGGAAAAAAAGCATCTGCTTTGGTTTGTGTATTATGCAGGAACTAAAGTTCCAGAAACTTTATATACCAGCGTTGCTATGAAAATCTTAGGTCACACAAGACAGCAAGGAGAATCAATGCACTTGTGAGCGTTATTATTCTACATTATTTCCCACAGCAATCCAAAAATGAAATGTCACATGTACAGACTTGTTTATTGCTTAATTCACTCCCACGGCCTCAATTCCTGATGTAGCAGGTGACACTATATAAAGTAGCCTATCAGTCCCAGCTGGGATTGATCTGCTTTGTTTCACCAAAAGTATAAACATTAACTGTTTCTTTTCACACCTTCTACAGCAGCTGCACTGGATCTGAGTAAGCTTTCATTCTTTACACTATGTAAAACACACTTGCTCTGCAATGAAAACTACAGGTTGCAGTGGTACAAACACTTACCAGCTCCTTGCAGCTTTAAATTCAGTGAGCTTTAATCATACAGCTCCACTGCACAGAAACCGGCTGACTGCTGGTATGATCTAACTGGCAATTTCAGGTAATACCAACCCAAAATATTTATTATTAAGGTCTGAAAGTTCAATGTGAAACTATTATCACAACGTTTTCATTGTTCTCTGAAGACTGGAGAGCTGACAAAAGGCTGTAAAACACTGAAAGTTCAATAGAAACTGTAAAGCAGAGATTTATAGTGCAACACAGAAACAAATTCAAGGCTTTAGATATAATCAGATAAACAACTCTGGTTTATGTTAACTTGTACAAAAAAACCAGAAGAAAATAAAGCAGCCATTAGATACAGCTTCCTATTTCTCCAAGATTAAATAGGCTTTGGGTTCTTTTGACAAAGTATTGCACTGCAAACTTATGTATTTTTTTATTTTGCATGGAAAATGAGCACTAATAATGAGATTTAGTATCAATATTCTGATCCAGAATATTTTTTTACAGGTTATGAAATCTTCCCACCTAATCACTCTGTTTTGATTTGGCTGAATTTGTTCTTCTTTATTTACAAAATCCAAAACCAGATCAGAATCAATCCACACATTCGCCTACTTCATAATGGTGTTGGACATAAACTAATTAAATGCTTTGTAAATATCTTATCCATCCTTCCTCCAATACAACATCACTCCTAGAAAACTATTTGCTACTGCTTTCTCCCATTAATTTTTCACGTGTCAAGCCTCGGGTCTATTGAGACCAGCTTTTTATCTAGATAATCACTTTGTTAAAGTTTTTCCCCTATTATTGATTTAATCTTTCCTTCCAATTTATCTGGTTCTCCTCACTGTGCTTCTTGATGTCTCCCTAGCTGCAGGACAGAATGGCAGTCACCTGTCCTGAGCTGAGCTCACAGCTGAGCTGCTCCCACCCAAGTTGTGCTGGTTTAGTGACTTCACAAGTTTCCCAATAGTTTAAAAGAGTTCTGATGGGCCCTGGTTTGCTCATCGAATTCATAAAGTGTTTCAAACCCTGCTCCAAGAGTGATTATTTCCTTCTGAAAGCAGCACTATCTTGTCTTAATAAGAAGTCTGACCAGTAATCACTGAATTTTAAATGAGCAAAGTAACAAGTACTGCCTTGCTATGCCCCCCTGCACATTTGGGCAAGGACTGCATTTTAATTTATGGTCATACATCAGTGTACACATAAATGAGCTGCATTAAAGCAAGCAAAAGGAAACCTTGGTAATGAGACTTCACTTCCTATTCTGGCATTTAAAAAGTCCTTGTAGAGGTAGAAAGAGAAGCCCACCAGGTTTTTTTTTGTGAAAAGAGTAGCAAAGCCAGTGCAATCCTGTGTTCCGTGTCGCCTTATATTTCTGGGTTCTAAAGGGTAGGAAATGAGACCACTAAACAAACCTTCCATCTGCTGTTCATACTGGGGTAAACCAAAGCCTAAATATAGCACTCACCATTAAACAGCTCGACACCAACTGTCTCAATGACTTCAGTTACCATGGCACCTCCCTGCAGAATCCCATTCCATTGCATCTGCTGCAAAGGGGTGAGTATTGGGGTTTTAAGCTTTTCTCACTCACACTCTTATGAGGTACAAAGAAAAAAATAGGTAAAAACCTGAGAATACCCCCATATTAACACACCAGACTTCCTTGAGGTTTCTAGAATAATCTTCTGAAATGCTTGCTTAGCGTTAATCCCTTTAAATTGAAATAAGGCAAATACCACCCTAAGACATTTGAACCTCCATTTATAAAGTTACTGGGATTTCTGGCCATCCAAATGAGGACACTGAAAGTGAGTCACTTCAAATTGCTGAGTACACATCATCTTCACATCACTGAAACTGCTGAGCTGCAAAGTCAAAACCAACAAACGTGCAGAGCTGTCAGTCACCTGAACCAACAGTTGTAAAGGAAACAAGTATTAAATCAATTAAAACACTCCAATACCTAAAATATGTTAATCCCTAACAAAATTATTAATGAATAATGAAGGCTTAGAAAAATTACATCGAAACAGACATAATTTAAAGGACGACTAAAGAATTAAAAGTATTTAACAGCTCTCTGAGTGGGAGACTTGTAAATCTAACCAAAAAGAGTGTGACTAATTCTAATTTCAGACATTCATATTTTCACTCCCACATACAGATGCTGTTCAAGCATCCTTATAGATTTAGTAATTCATAGCAACAAACAATCTCATGAAGTTACAGACACACCAGGATTTAAAGTCACACCCATGCAACAGGAAAACACCACAGAGCAAAGTATCTCAGCCTGAGCTTCATGTGGTTTTACTGACATTAGGATTCCATGAAGTACAGTTTTTATTCAATTAATATATTCCTGACCCTCACTTTATTCTCTTTCATTTCACAAAAGTTTCAGTGTTGCTTCCTGAATAAAACAGAAAATCCGGAACTCCCTGCAGGACATGGGGCTGGTTAAAAACCAAATCCCATTCCAAAGTTCCTGAAGCAAAGTTCTGTGCATCCCTATGACTTAGTGAGTGCTTAGGCCTGCCTAGAACTCATTCACAGAGTCTTGGATGGCTTCTTATAATTTAGAGCATGTTCCATTTACTTGATAGTAAAAGACTGATTACATTTTCCAAATTATCCCAGGTAATCTTACCACGTCTCATAGCAATAACAAGACAAATTAAATGCTGACTAGAGGCTCCACTTTAAAAAAAAAAATCAGTTTTTGACAGAACTTCCCACCTGAAATCCATGTGTTTGTATTACTTGGCAGTCATCAGAACCCCCTGTTATCTTTACAGGTGTGAGGGTTCAGGTACTCTTGGTTGGCTTTTTTGCTTAGCTGCAAATCTTTAGGAACAAGAAAACAAAACAAAACCACCTCTCCTGGCTAAGTACACAACTGTATATTCACAAACAGAATGATGGCTACACCAAGGCCAGTTATCAATTCCCAGATGATTAAGACCAAACCAGACACCGCTTGGCAGGCTGCTGTAGTTCAGGAACCCCTCAAAAGCTGGAGGTGGCTGTTGGACACCTGATCACGCTAAAGCTCCTCTGGCATGTTGCTCTGGTTAAGCAAAGCTGCTCCTCCCCTTGACACACCTTCCCCTCATCCCATCGCAGAGAAGTGTCCCCTAAAGCTCCGCAACACTGCTGACCAGGAGCTGCTGCAAATCACCTCCAGCTGGAACCAGCAAGTTATTGACAGAGAGCTCAGAAGTGTCCCCAGGGAAACAGCGACCAAGGAGAGCTATCCCTGTGCCCTTTCCTGAGCATCTACAGAGCAGAGCCCTGCTGCTGAAATTAAAAGAATCCCAGCTTCCATTACTCTGTCTGGCACAATTCAACTTCATAGCAGTTCCATTTTCTTCCATATCCATAGTGTCCTTTTCCGCCCTCCACATTATTTCACCTCTTCTCCATAAAAGGAAACTGAAACCACAAAGCAAAGCAGAGCCAGGAGAACCTCACAACACTCGCTCCACCCTCATCTCATACATTTGTATGTGAGCAACTGCTAAACAGTGGCTTAGCTGAAAGCCCCAAGAGGCAGAATTCTTTCCACTACCTTTTCCGTATGTTCTTTAACAGCACAAAAATAATATTGACATTTTTAAGCCAAGAAGAATGGGGGGTCTGGGTAAGCATTTTACTATGGGATCAAACATTAACTAGACATAATCCTATGGCTTCAGAACATCAACCTCTTTCCATCAGCTACCTGAGCAGCAAACACATGTAGCTGTAATCCCTGCCTTACACAATCTAAACCACCGAGGTTAATCTCCTGTCAGCCTCACATTGGGCATATTGTGGCTGAAATACATCCTGAATGCATAAGAAACATTCTGCAGAAATCTGAACTGCATATATTGCTGGAGCTGAGTTTGTAGTCACGTCTTTAATTTAATCTTTTACAGAATGACAAGCACTATAAAAGACTTACCAATGTTGCAATGGAATGTGCAGAACTCACTTACTGGAGGAACACAGAGCAAGTCACCAGCCTCATTCTGAAAAATTATTTAGCAAATTTTTTCCAAAATCACAACTGAACCTCTATTAAAAACCAACCAAACAAACCCCCTCAATAACAATGAAACCAAACAAAACCAACCAAAAAAACAAAACAGAAAATCAACCAGCCTAAAAAATGTACAACAGAGGAAATACATTTTTGGCATGACAAAATCCTCGACTCCTTTCAATTCCTCAATGAATAAACATAAATGTAGTGAAATATAACAACTAGGACAATCTCAGACATATCTAAGGGTATAGGAGTATCTAAAACAGAAACTTCATCAATTTCTTATTCAACCTGAGCAACAGAGCACAAAGTCCCTGTAAACCAAATACAGCTCATGTCAAGTATTGACAGCTGTACATTAATAGTTTCAGAAATCCTTTACTATATTTCAATGAATTTGGCTAGAAGTATTGTCATAATCTAAATGTTCACAAACAGACCTGTGACCATGAAGAAAAGAAAGGAGAACTCAGGTTATCCCTATTATTTGTCCATGCAGTATGTGCCTGATATTCTGGGGGGGGAGCAGACACCAGCATGGTCAGTTCTTTCAGCTGTTCTTTAATACCCTGTGCTCTCCCTCCAAACACATAGAAAAACTTGTACTAACTCATAAGCTGATTTTTTCTCTTTCCTTAACTAAGTCTTCTGTACAGGTGCCTGATCTGAATGGACAGCAACTCCAACATCTGCAGAAGCACTTTGCTAGTCCAGAAAAAAAATCTGTCCTTGTGGAGAAGAGATTTTTCATTGTTGCCTACTAAAGCACTGAAAAGTTCCAAATTGTCACCAAAATTACAAACCAGAAACTTGTGAGTACTACAGGCAGCTCTAAGGAAAGTGCTCCTTGGAATTCCACCTTGTGCCTAACAAGGATCTCATCAGAACTGAGAGCTGATATTTCACACACGTAACATCAACTAACATCAGAGCCAAGCACCTCCTCCTGTGCTGTGCCACCCTCCTCAGTGCCCTTCTGCAGGCAGCAAACACACAGGGACAGAGGCTTGGCAACAGCAACACTTGTAGGGATGGGAGAAAACCTGCTGCTAAATATTTGGGCTTGGCAGGGGAGACAAAGTCTCCATTTGGAGTCATTTCATATCATCATAGCAGCTTTGGAAGGGTCATCAGGATTTAGAGGAAATCAGGTGCAACAGAAATCAGACTGTGCACGTCCCTTTGTGTGTGTTTGCCCTGACAAAGGTCAGCTCCAAGAGGGATTAACAACCTCTTGAAATCACACGCTGGCCTGCTGGAGCCACTGAAGTCGCTGGGAGCCAACAGCTGTCACCAAAGGCTTCCATACAAGTCCTCAGTCAATTGTAAAAGTGCCCACAAAGAACAGGCAAGCAGCTGAGGCAAAGTCATTCGAAGTTTCTGTCAAAGTTAAATGTACTTTGCAGTATATTGCTACCATTAAAATGACTAGTTTTTGCTAGGAGTAATTACTGAGATGTCAAAAATCAAATGATGAATTAGTTCAATAGAAAGTCCAACACACAAGTGAAGGGCAGATTCATCTTGCAGAGCACATGTGCTTACCCGGGACACGCTGTGTTTGCACAGCTCCTGCACAGTTTGGTGCTGCACCTGCCTGAGGTGAAGGGCAGGTTTCCTCCCTAACACCACCAGTTCGCATCTTTCACAACTCTGATCAAAATGCACTCACCAAATGAAACAGAAATAAAAGCATCATCTCGATACCACATTTAGTGACTCGGTGAACCAGAAGTCAGGTCACACACTCAGCGAGTGCTGAATCAATTAATCCATTAGGAGGAATTAAGCATGCCAGCTTTGCATTTACTGTAAGAAAAAGTGGAATTCAAAAAAAGGAAAACTGACTACAGTTACTTTTTTCCTCATGACTGAATATCTTTTAAGTTAATGCAACAAGATACAGAACGTTCAAATGCAGGGACTAACAGAATATCCATTTACTTAAGGTTCAGTGAGTCAGACCTCACTGCAACTCGCAACTGAACTTCCCAACAGAAGTTGTTACTGAGTTTAAATTTTATGTAACATTTATTCCTTAAAGAGGAAGAAAATTCTTAGCGCTCTTTATTGGTAAAATCAGTTTTGAAGTTTTTAAAATTGCAATTGCTCAATTGGTAAACAATCTTGCCAGAAAAGATTACTAACTTCTTGTCTCTGATCATGCAGGATTTGTTTGCAGGCTCCATTCAGGGACAGGGTGCAATCTGGGTGAGAAGGATGAAGAAGAATTTAACAGGGCAGACACAGGTTTCCTCCTCTCTCCTACCTGCAGGAGCTCAGTGGTAGCTCCAGTTCCAGCTCTGCCACCCTCCTGCTCCCACTGTGCACCCAGGCTGGCAACGACCAAATCCTCAGGTGCAAATGATCATCACTGAGAGAAGAGCTCAGCTAGAGCTCCAGAAGCAAGTTCATCCTCCCAGCATCTTTTGTACCTCCCTTTGTTAATCTCTGGCAAATATTAGTAATACACAACATATGGCACTTTCGTGTTTTAGATCTCAATGCTCTTCACAAGATGTGGGAAAGATCCTATTTTCAAGGTACCAAAAGAAGTGATTAAAGGAGACTCAGTGGTTGTTTCAGGTAAATAATCCAGGTGTACTGAGTTGCAATCAAGATGCTTTTACTGTCATGTTTGTCAATGCATTTCAGACAATTATATCTGGATTGAAGCACAAAAAGTTTTGCAGTTATAAAGAAAAAGAAAAAAAGACAGTAAATTTTCTGTGTGTCATAAATTTTCTATGCGTCCCCTCTCAAAAATATCATCTCTTTTAAAGCATATCTTGCTCTTGAAAGATATTACATTAAAAAAAAGCCAAGGAGGGGTCACCTCATGGCACCAAACCATATTCAAATAACTTTATGAAAGTGAAAACACAGCTCAAAATGGAGTTCTCGAAGAAACAGCGTGAGGTATCTTCATTCAATACATATTTGTCCTGAATACAAAAAATTTACTTCTAGATCAACTTTGATTACAAAACCAATGTAGAGAATTGGGAAAGGACAGTTGATTTCTTACTAGTAATCAAATGTTAGCTATTGAAGCAAGAGGTTCAAGGATGCTAAACATGCCAGAGGAATAGAAAGGGCATTTATATTAACTAAGACTGGCCATTTCTGGGTGGTTTTGTAAACGTTTCATAACACAAAGGCTGAGTACTCCTTTGACAGAACAGCTCTTAGTCAAATGCTGCTGTGTTTTTTTTTAATTGCATAAAACCCCATTTTTGCACAGCAGAACAGAGTAAGTGCTCATGGATACCTGTAAAAATTATTTTTTAAAGCAATGAATAAACCACTGATTTTGGTACCAGGTTGTAAATGTGGCCCACAGATATTTAGCAGACATGATCAGACAGGACTGCAGCTGCCCCTTACAGCATTGTATCTCCTTTCCATGGTGCCAGCAAAATACCAACCATCATTCCTATGGACTCAGCCTTTACTTATGTAAGAGATTAAAAAAAACCAATCCACCCCAACACTACAGCACAACAAACCTCATTGATTTCGCAAGATGTGACTGCCAAGAAAAATGGCTTTCATCACACTTCATAATAAATTTATCTAAAAAGTCATTTGTTTAAAGTATTGCCTCAGAAAGCTCCCCTGAGACATGCCATCTTGATGGCACTCTTTTCATTATTCAAATATAATGAAGTGATTCTGCATGGTTATGCTGGACTATAAATCACTGCTGTAAAAAAAGGCACGTTCAGCATGTTAACAGACCAAAGATCAGATTCTGAAGAGTGTTTTATTATTGCATATGCACTTTATCTCTTGCACATACATAGCAGATAGCAACTCTTAGTACTTTCCCAAATTCCATCATTATTAAATTTGGGAGCTGACAGGGGAGAGAGACTTCAAGCAGGGACTTATTTTGCGGTTCCTGTCCAGTGCTATTGCAAACTGTTTAACCTCCCTGCAGCCTCACACACCCACACCACAGTGCTGGAGAAAGTCAGCACAACCAGAATACTTGGGGTAGGAGTTATTGCAACCAACTTCTGGTTAACAAAGAATTAAAAACATGTTAGAGGCTACATATAATTGATGCTGAAAAATTCAGCTAATACGAACATTCACTTTCAGAAAAGAGTGAAAGGAATCTAAAAGGACTTGTCTTTTCCCAAAACTGCTGGGAATTATTTTTTAAAATTAATTTATACTCCATCTTATATCTGAGTAAATGTCAAATACTTCTCTAAGGCTGCAAACTAAAACCCAATGGCAATGTTTCACACAGTGGATTACTCAGAGTGAAAATCACTGTAGATTTATAGGATAATTTTTTAAAATTTACTCCTGGTCATGCCTCACAGCAGTTTTGACTTTTCAATTCTTTAAGAAATACTTGACAAGCAGGATCCCCTTTGTCAGTGCCTCACAGACAGGAAGAACATTGCATTACTTCAAACAGGGGAAAAACTAATTAAAATGATAACCTTCTATTACAAGGCAAGCTAGTGGTGATTTAACTTCTAGGCAGAGAGGGAACAGTCCTTCATGTCTGCATAGAGCCCTCCCTCATTAAAATACAATCCTTCCAAATGCTTGATGTTTCCTAGAAAAACTATCAGGATGAAATAGTTTTTAGGAAAAGATCAGTGGCTTGGAAAAAAGGTATAGAAAAATACAGGGGTTTTTCTTTTTACACTCAACAAAGAACTTCTGCTTGAACACAAAGGGGCTTCTGCATCTCAGGGTTAAGCACTTCTAAATCACTGTGCTAGCAGTGTCCATCTCCAGAGCCCAGTCAGCAGGCTGGGAGCATCCAAGTCCTCAAAGTACAGCACAAGGGATCACAATCAATCCCTTCAGAGGGACAAGAAATGCCAGCACTCTGTTCTGCCACAGAAAAAAGGTTAGTTACAAATGTGGCTAATGCCATCTCTTTATTCCTATGCACCATTTCATTCTGTTCAGTTTTACACTTGCACTTAACATTCCCACCTATACTGAACTGCAGATGATAATTGACATCCTAAATGTTATTTACAAAGTCTGTCCCACTGCATAAGGCACTGTGAGAACAATTAAACAGGAGAAGTGAGCGTGAAGGGCGACGTGGCACACACATCTCTGCAGCAAAAGCTGATTGAAACATATTAATTTAGCAAGCTGCTTATTCTTGCAGTGATCAGTCAAATTCATTCACGCTCTAAAACACCAGTCATTAACCACATCGACCACATACAAAAAGAAGTGAAGTTATCTAATGGGAATCACCAAGCAGGGCTTTCAGGAGCTTTGTTTTATGGCAGTGAAAATTCCACAAGTTTCCAAAGAGCTTTTAATGGCTTATAGAAATTAGACACTAAATCACTACCTGATATAATTTTAATTACACAAAAATATCCATGGAAAAAGCAGAGTGAAGGTATTCTTTCTGGATAGTTGAACTCATATTGCTCACGAACTGAGAGAGAGAAACCTCCCTCAAAATCCAGAAATACAAACCATGCTTATGGTGTTATACACCAAGGAGCAGTAAAAAATTTCTTCAGCAATGACAGAAAATGAGATAGGACATTTTTAGGACTTTAAAATGAAGCCTATTACAAACTGTTCCAAGCCCCAGTTTACTGTCAAACTGAAGTGGGGGGAAAAATTATATTAGGCTCCAAGTTTCCAGGCAACAGTTTTTAATAGAAAAAACCCACATCAGAGACTGCAAACAACACAAGACAAAATTATAAGGCAGGGGATATGAGTGAGATGGAAAATATTGCTACATGTCAGACTCTTCTATGTGAAAATTGTTGGTAATTTCAATCAATTTTTTCCTTTAGAAAGGTTTTCATAAAAATCTGTGGAATTAGCCAAGGCAACCCAAAAGACAAGTCAAGGTTTCTGTTTCCAAGTACAAAAGATCAAACTATTTTATGTGTAACTCAAGGTAAGTAGAAGACATAAAGAGCATCACAATGAGCCAAAACTGTAAAATAAAGCTGTGGACTCTGAGTCCTTTGCTAGTTCATTGCCTTCGCTTTTTTCTTTCACATTCCCCTTCAAAAGAAAACTACAGTTAATTTGTTTCAGCCAGTAGAATGGACAGAGGTAAAAAAGTCAGATCTGGATCCTGATTCAACATTTGGATTCAAACACTTTTTGAAGACTACTTCAACCTTGCAGGAAACTATAACATTAAAAGATCAACCTTTTTCTGAAACCTTTCATTCAATTTCATGGTTTTTACTGTGTTTGCTTTCCCAGAAAAAAAAACCCCAACAAATTATCAGATTTGTAATAAACTGGGAATAACATGTGTATATGGTCAACACAAGTTTATGAATAAAAATTACATCACAGAGGTCAGAGGCTGGTTCTGACTTCAGCAAATTGAGCTAAAAAAAGATAAGAAAAATGCCCCATCACTGAGGATTTCTCCCACCACCACCTCTCTTTTCACCAAATAATGGCAATTTCCATTCCCCCAGCCTTTCTGACAGGGGTGGGAATTGCTAGCACAACCCAGCAGTTTTATCTGGCTCTATCATCCCTGGGTTGTAGCACAACAATTACTGAGTTGTTCTTTATCCCCAGATCCCAGTGGCACTGAAGCTACAGCTCCAGTGGGGTACACATGCATTGAATTTTGGGAGAGTTAATTTAGATTAACACAGCAAAAGAAACCTTGGCAAGGGGCATCAAGCAAGCTGTAAACATGCACAGGCTCCCAAAATACTTCCCCTATACCTTCTCCTATCAGCATTTTTAAATGCTGTACTCTTTAGCCATTGTGCACCAAAGGACAGACTCTCCAACCCAAAATGTGCCTCTCAGGTTCAAATAGTTTTCCAAGTTTGCAAGTTTGCAAGTTTGAGGGTGTTTGTAAGTTTGGGAGGGATCCTTTTCAGAGCTCAGTAATATAAAACAGGGTCTTCATGGAAGATGAAAGATTTAATTGCCAGAAAAAACTAAGGTTCAAACATCCCAGCTTTATACAGATCTCTGAACTGTAATCTTTTAATAAATGAAACTTTCCATATACCTTTCCAGATACTCCTTCACATAAAACTTTAAACCCTTCATTATTTCTCTTTTCTTGCTGGAATTCTGAGGTATCAGTGGAATGAACAGAGCACAGAAAGTCACTGAAGAACTGAATGGTATCTTAAGACTTACGGAAAGTGATACATATACTAATGTATAAAACCTCCTTTCACCTTCAAATCCTTTAGCTGACATGATTCTGTGTGAAAGGCAGTCACACTTTAAAACCATATATAATTTAATACAAAATCCAGGTTAAATGAGGACGATAATTGCAGAAGTTTAACAAAAATAATGTTGAACCTGAGACTGGTTTTCCCTGCAACTTCTTTCTTCTTCCTATAACTGTTAACTGCAGCATTGCTGAATAAAGAAAAATGTGAAAGTGCTGCAAAATAAATAGCTCCTGCAAGATATTTTGGGGCTTTTGTGTGTAAATATAACAAATATGAAACATGAATGACTATGGACCTAAATATGTACATGAATGAGTTTTACTGATAGATGTGGTACAAATCAGCAGAGCTCAGTCATCATTACTCCCTGTGTTTGCCTCCTTACTCAGGGATGTCTCCTTTGGTCAAGATGTACAACATACAAAAAAAGAACCCTGTTCTTAATATACCAGGTTTCATGCTGCCATAAATCAAGTGCAGTGGTGGTGTGACCAGAAATCCTAGCTATACTGAAGAGTATGTGCTTCTGCCAGTTTTCTTCTCTGCAAGCCAATAATTTTCAATTACCAAAGTTTTCTCAGAAAGCTCTTGAAATTGTGTTGACTTCAGATGAATATAATTTCTTTCTATTCAAGTAATAAATTACAGATTTATCTTAGTTCAACCTGACTAGCACTGAATAAATTGAGAATTAATCTGATTCCTCCTCTGATTCTAAAGTCATCATGAGCAGTACTTCTGGTTTCTGGAAAAATATCTTAAGAAGGGATTGAACAACTTTCAGCCTACAGATTCCGTTAGCAGTGCTTTTGGGGGATTAATTCCTGCTTGCAACATAACTAGGATACATAGCATTGCTGGTGCTTAAAATGTTCAGAAAGTGGTGCAGAATCTGAAAAACACAGTATTAGAGCAAAAAAAAAAAGGCAAAATGAGAAGCAAGAAAGAACTTGCTTCTACCAGTTTCACTTGCTCTGTAACACATGAGCACACAGATATTAAGACAGAGAATTTCCTCAGTCACCTGTTTCCACAGAGTCTTCTGTGCTTTAAAAAGAGATCTACAGTCTCCCATGGCAAGAACATCATCAGCAAGCTGTTAAATTGATTTTTCTGAAACATGAAATATGAGGAACATGCATCATTTTAAGCATTTAATTGACCAGAGGTGCAGAGAGAATGTCTACTGAGTATTTCCTCACCATCTCAGGAAAGCAAACTTCCTCATCCTGGCCTTTTGGGAGAAGAATAGGAGATATTAGCAAGCCTTTCACTTGGCCTTCAATGTACCTGTCTTACAAATCAAACACCACTGTAAGGAATACACAGACTTTTACCCTTAGGTATGAAATAAGGGCTAGGCAGGAAACTTTCTGAGCCACGTTTTAAACAATAAACTACTCCATGGCTTCCTCTTGGAGATTACTGAACACTTACTGCAAGTTTCCCCATAAGTTACCCTTCTTTTGTTTGTTTTTAACAGAAAGCCACTTCTGCCCAGTCTGCATAACTGAGCTAATGATCCCTTAACCCAGAGATACTTCTCCCTGCCCTTCTGTATTAGGGTTTATATGAAAAACCCTGCTGTTTTTCATACATATAGCAGCATGTTTTGCTGCTATATGAAAAAGTTCTGCTGTTTCTTGGATGAACACTAGAACAAACCATTCTTACACATGCTTAAAGAGAAAAGTCAAGTAAAAATACGGCTTTGCCCTTTTTAGTCCCATTCCTATCAGAGAGAAGGTAATGCAGCCACCAACCACAGAATACAACACCAAACCAGTTGCAGTCCTTGCTGCTATTGAGCTACTTTCCAAATGAGAAATAACTGACTCTGAAGCAAAGACACTCACAAGACATACACATTAAAAATGAAAAAGCGATTTCCTATCTGTATAAAATATCCCTCAGCTCTATAGCACCTGGAATGCAACCTAAGTTTATTAACAAAAGAGAAGCCCCTTGAGACATGACTCACTGAATTGATTGTTGAGTACTGTCAAAAATATTATGAGATACAATCCAGACACTAAACCTCCCCTGTTAAGATATTTTATTTATTTTCTTGAATGGGGCACTCCTTGACACAGTGGGCAAGGGAATTCACTGCTGTTAACAAGGCAAGATAATCCATTTTGCAGCAAGGAACATGTCCTCTCCACTATGTGTTCGTCACTGGGCAATAGCAATGGCTGTTTTACAGCCTCCTTGTATCTCTTTTGTGGTTTCTCAACTGCTCTTCAGGTTTCTCTCCTCTCTTCCCTTTATTTGGAGTATGAAAGTTATGGAGATCATCTCCATATAATATTGTTTCTACACTAGTCTTGGATGATTAAAAAGAATCCTAGAGCATTATAGGTCAAAGAGGTTATTTCTTATATCAGTTTTCCAGAAAATGTCCACTATCCTCTGTAGCATTAGCACAGGCAGGTTGGTGTGCAGCAAAGAACAGAGAGGCAGCCATGTAGCCATACAAATTTGACAATTGCAGCTAAGGCACAAACCTTACATCATAGCAACTTTGGTCTTGGTGGACACATCCCAAGGTCAGCCTTCACTCTCAACAGTTCCATCCATCAAAAATAACAGGTTGCAGATTGAATCAACTGATAAGAGGCCAGAGTGCAAGATGCAGAGTAATAGCTCTCCCACATCAAGGTTACAACTTCTGACTTTCACTGCACAGCAGGCCAAAGCTAATAACATGTGAGCTGTAAGAATCATTCAACAGACTCCATCATAAGAAACATGAAAGAATATGCAAAATAACTAAGGGCTCTCATTTCCTGGGGTACGGTTACTGTGGTAGCAGACACAGCTCCCAGGAAGTTTGTCTCACTCATAAATTACTCAGATAATAGAAAAGTCTGAGTGAAAAAAGCTCTTTGACAAAATTCTGAGTCTTCCAGATTTGCCAGGATTTTAAGAACAGGGCAATTAAATGTTGCCTTTTATATTGAATTTTTATGATGGGCAGACAGGGATGACAGAATAAAACTGTGCAGGGAAATGGGCACAATGACACAAGTGAAATAACTGCCCTTTGATCCCAGGCAAGAACACCATGGCTGGAATACAAGCATAAGACAAGCTCAAACTTCACATAAACTTCTGAAAACAACAGCAGCTGGAAGTGAACTTGGCCAAAGGACAAAGAGCATTCCTAAGATCTTTCCTTCATATCTCACTCACATTGACCTTTAGGGCCTTGCATTTCTTTTGGGACAGAGAGGTTTTAAAATACTGGGCAAAGGGGAAAAGTGAAGGGCTACCCTGAGACACAGCACACAATCTCCCTGAAAACCCATGTAAGGAATATGCAGTAGCAATAATCTCTGGCTTTTCTAGAGACCACATAAAATTGAAAACTATGAAAAGTGTAACTTGGTATAAATAGCTCTTGTGACTGAAGCAAGGCTTGGGATGCTGCCACATCTCTGAGGAGCTATTAAAAGGCATTTGGAAGAAAGGAAAGTTGTGTGTTCCTTCTCACTGCCTATTCCCCATATCTCTCACTCCACTGACTGAATCAGCTGGCCCATTTTTAACTGCCCTTTCATCTTTACAATTAATAAAGCTGGTAAGTCTACTAAACACTCCTTAAGTCTTCATAAATGCCTCTTTTTGGTGCCTATTCATCCTTAAAACCTGCTGCCTGATAGAGCCAAATTGGAAAGCCTTGTGTTTCTTTTACTTTGCATGCTTCAAAGAACAGTGGAGCTGTTTATATACATCAGGACAGAGCATCAATAAGTAATCAGCAAACACCTTAGGAACTGCAGCTGTTTCACAGTTGAGCATCTTTAAAAACATTACCTGAAATTTCTGTTAGACCCTGCTTCAGGTGCATTTTAGGAGAGTTGGTAATACAGAAAAATTTTGCATGAATTGCTCACAGGAGTCTCTCCAGCTCGAGGTGCAACTGCATCCCCTCCTGCCCTAGGCTGTAGCTCATAAACACATTCTGGTAAACACATCTGGAGAGATGTGCTGTGATACAAGCCTGAATTTAGTACTTAACTACAAGTATTAATTTCAAGTAGGTCATGTCCAACTGAGCAGAGCTTCTGCCACCAATGTGAGCTCAGCATTTCTGAGGATGAAGTTTAGACTGTAAGAAAAAAGATCTTTGTTTTAAAAGGAAGACAACTAATTAGCAGTACATTACTGGAAAGGCCACGTCCAAAATTTGCAATGAGGACTTGAAATTTTTGGCCCAAAGTCAGGAATAACTGAAATTGAAATAAAGGTTGTTTACATCTTTTCATGGCTACATTACACCCCATTCCAGCCCCCTTCTTCTGTAGCAACAGGACAAAATTTAACTTCAAGTTTTTAACATTCCATGAGCTGAATACTGGGGACCATGGGGGAAATAGCAAAAATCAGCATTTCCTGCTCCCTTTTAAGACTTATATTTATTCATTTAACATAAGTATCTGTGAATTGGAAGTGGGTGGAATAATGACATGAGTCGCCAAGGAAGTAGGTCAGAACCACAGATGGAAAATGCCAGACACATCATAACCTAAGCCTCCATTTGCTTTGTAATTCAAGCAGTCTGCAACTACAAACAAATAAATCTAGTTTTAAAAGGAGGCTACCATCCACGGAAAAAGTAAGTCTGGAGTGTTCAGAGAAGACAGATTTATCACACAGACTGTACTTAACTGATCAGTCCTTCACACAGCAGGAAGCCTTTCCATGCTGGCTCACAGTTCCAAGGTAAGACAGCCTTGTCTCCCTTCACAACATAAATGCCATCGAACCAGACACTTAAATTGATTGAGATTTTCCTTCTTATGGCAGAGGTAATCCAAGACTCTTGACACAAGACCCTTATTCTTGTCATGATGTTGTGCTCCCAGTGCAGAATGGCAGCAGCAGCAGCAGCCACAGGCAGCAGGAGCTGAGAGGGAAGCACCATTTCCTGAAGGAGCATCCACAACACTGCTCAGAGTAAAACTACAGACACAGAAATCCTGCAGGAACAGGAAAACTTCAAGTGACTCCTCCAAATCCTCTCATGGTCAAAGAATAAAGAACTTACACATAGTTCCTTTTTGGAGGGAAGGCAGTTGGTGTGTTTTGGAAGTCATTGCATTTGTCTCTGCTGGGGTTTGCACAGGGATCTGTGAAGATCTGCCATGGCATGTCTCACACAGCAGCCTTACTGGGACATGAGAAATCTCACACAGGGTGCCTCAAAACGTTTACCAAGCTCGTTATTTCCTGGATTTTGTTATTTAAACCATCCCTTATTAGCTGCAAGAAGCATATGGGACCCTGCTATAATGAAGCTACTCAATATTTTTAGCTGTTTAATATTGGATCAGCACATCATCTGGAGCAATCACCCCTCACATTTCACTTTAATTGGGCTGTCTGGAACAGAAGGGTTGAGAAAGGCACACATGTTCCATTTCCAAGCAGTATGTTCAACTGGCTCATGAAAGGTTAAAATCAGGAATAAGAAAGTAGCTTTATTCCCCCAGGAGTAATGCCAGTTGATCAGTTTAAACACAGATGTTTTAAACTCCACATCTAATAAAGTGTATACCAAGGCTCCAGAGATCTGCACAAATGGGGAAATTCTTTCCCTTCAAAGTAGTCTCATTATAATGTCTTCTACTATGCAAATATCTGACAAAGACATCATAAAAGCCAAAACAGTGGGTGGTCTGCTTGGATGACAACGCTGATACATCTCTAGTTGATGTCAATATGTGATTTGTTACTGGTAAAGAGCACTCAATATTCTCAAAATGCAAATGTTTACATAGCCAGGCAATCAACTGATCAGTCCCATACAGACTGAAAGATTAATGGATGTGTATTCTTAACCAGGGTTCTGAGTGGCTCAAGGGGAATAAGGACTCATTGCAGTGCCCAGCTCTCACACACCACTCAAAATAAGCAAGGTCAAATACGCTTTTTTAAAATCACAAGACTTGAAAGCAGATTTTTCCCTTTAAGAGATTATCACAGCAGTCAGAATCACTACAGAACATCAAGGAAATGTTTGCATGTGAATAATTCACACTCAAAACATTTACAAACCAGTTCCTAGTTTAGTGGTGGGCAGCTCTTCAGGGCTCTGTGTCACCCACCCAAACCACCACAGTAACTTTGTGCTGAGAGAGGTTCTGGTTAAGTAATTACAGGGCACATCCCACTCCCTGACTACCTACTCTTTCCTGTCTGTCCATCTCCTCCTTCATTTTCAGATGACTGCCTTTATTGGCAAGTAAGGAAATTTTTGGATGTGAAGAGATTAATCTTGGAAAACAGTGAACCTTGGATTCATTCTCAAGAACTGATAACTTTAATTCAGGTACCTCCCAGCTTGTTATAAAATCCCTAAATAAGGCTCATATTTGGTGACATTTTATAGCCACATCCTTGGAGAATTTGACAGGCTGCCTAACAGGTCCCACAAAAAGTTCCTCATTCTCCTGTACTGTGGGAAACTGTTAGCAGGTAAAAAGTTTATTTAATGGGGGGAGAGAGAAGAAAAGTTAATTGAAATTAGATGTTTTACCCTAACTTACCACAGTGAAGATGGAAACAGATAAATTAGTCTTGAAACAGCATTTTTGATAAATAGCTAAAGCTGATAGGAACAGTTAATATTCTTTTCCTTTAATTATGTCTGCACTCCATTCTTGTATCTTATCCACAGTTCTCAGGGGCTTGATGCTAGAAAGGCTTAAAAGAGCAAATGCCACCAGTGAGCTCTGTCAGGTTCCAAACACACAATCATGTGGTTCAACCAGGGTGATGTACCAGAAAATAGCACTTAGAGCAATCGCAGTACCAGGGAGAGGGGACAGCTGTAATTCTGAGTATCAGCATAACCAGCTCTTCCAAATCGTCCATTGTTTTTGCTGAACTAGTTTTAACGTTACTTTCCAAGAAAATAATGTTTAGTTACAGGGCCTGTATGCTCAGCATCTTTTTTCATCCCAAAATTACTTTCTTATTAGATGTATTAGTTAATATCTCTAAGGCACAGTGACAAAAGGCAGCTTCTTCAAAACGCTAAGTAGTCTACATATGTGTAATTTAGGTTTGTCTTTGACACTAAACTAAGAGCAAAACATAGTTTGACAAGGTCAGATGAAGGTGCTGAGCACAGCAGTTTGTAAGTGAAACTTGGGCATGGCAACAGAACTCTGCTGATGTTCTAGAAAGGCACCTCTCCAAGAACCTTCCAATACCCTGCTTAGTATTCAATAAAACCTATTAGGACAATCACTTTGACTTCTAATATGCTTTGTCTCGTACATCACTGGGTCATTATTCTTTGTGAACATGTTGTCAGTATTTAATTCAACTAAGTTTGTATCCATGGCAATGGTTAGGAGTAAGCTAAAGAAAAAGGAATGTAGTCATAGGCCAGCAGCTCAGTAACAAAAAAATACAGCAGCCCATTAATGAAGTGAGAAGAGGAGAACAGGAGTGAGGAGAATGCCAACAGAAGAGGGGGGAGCTGTAATTACAGTTGTGAGGGAGGACAGAGAAATGTGGGAAGCAGCCAAACTCCAGTTAGACGTAATTTGGCAAATCTTGTATTTTTAGCACTACTAACATTTGGTGGTTGCTTCCAGTATTCCAGGAAATACAAACAAGCTTGCAGGGAGATGCTAATTCCTTGCCACATTAGGTCTGTCAAAGTGAAGTGCTTATCTACATGAACGTCCTGTGCTGCTTTATCTTTCACAGAACAGCAAAGCAACACGACCCTCACCTCCCCAAGCTAATTCACTTACAAGGGGCTTAAAAGGTTTCAGACCTTCCTTAAAGGATAACACAGTTGTCAAAAAGGTAACAAGACCCACATTAAAAACTGTGCCACTTGCTGAAAATGACTGACAGCACAATAAAATTGTGACTATCTTTACCATGTAAATGACTTACTATAAGCAGCTCTAGACAAAATCCCAATTTATGAAGCTACACAACCCTGATCCTGATCTTTAGAGAAAACGATATCCCCATTAGTAAGCCATCAGAAATGAGCTTTAATGAAATTCACCCAAACTGGAAAAGTGTTTTGAGATATTTTCCAAAATTACCACAGGCTATAGAGGTTAATGAGGCTCAAAATATACAAGTATCTTCTAGTTTCAGATTTCATTACAAAAGAAGCTCTTATATCCAGGTTTTAGGGCAAAAAGAGTACCTCAAGCTGCTACTAAATCACTCAGCTCAGTACTGGAGATTATAATCACATCTCATTCTAACAGTGCCTTATGCCTTCCAGGTTTTAATTCTGAGAGACTGAGTTAAAAGAGATTAATCCCAACACAAGATACACTAACATATTCTAATGCATTTTTCTCAGGTATAGACTGCAGTTTTCAATATATAAATCTTCAGCTACTTATCTCCAGTCCTAGTTAAAATGAGTTAATTGTTTCTTTCATAAGGCAGTAAATTCCTCTAATAACAAAAAGTGTCAAATCTGCAATGTACATGAAAGCAACTGAATTCAGTCTGTTTAAAAACCTGTATACTTAAAATTCCTTCTGCATGACTGCTTTTTAAATAATATATCTGAAATCAGCTAAGTAAAACCACAGATCTTGTAAACTGAGGCATCATTGTCTGCAGTAAGATGTTGTTGCATTGAGTAACACAATTTTGAAATCACTTTATCAACTTAACACAATTCTCTCACATGCATAAGACTGCACACATCATCTCCCATCTTCCTTAAATTAAGTGGTCTAGGCTATTACTTTTAAGAAATTATCAAGAACAGAAACCATCTGTTGCCCCAAGTATTTGATGGACTGGAGAATGAGGAAACATTCATTCACAGCGGCAGCTGAACATATGTGGGTTACCATTATACACATTATTAGTTTAGCTTCATATTTTACTACTTTTGCCACAATAGACAAACTCAATTTTGGTATGTAAGCAGAAGGGCTATCTCAGAACTGCGGGAACAATTCTGTTGAAGCTGAAAAACATCAGTTTGGACAAGCTATTTCTTATAGCACACAGTAATGCAAGATTAAAGATATATGGGCTAAAAGGTGGGCTACAGCTTTTTCAATTTAGGAATTTTTCCAACGTTTCCACGTTCCTCTTCCTTATTTCCACAGTGTACTTAAAGCCATTAAATACGGTCCTGTGGCCTCTGAAGCATGTAATTACTAAGATAAAATATGAAAACCTCTATTTGTCTTTCTGTGTTGCCAGCCTTAAGGCTGCCAAAAGGAGAGAGCACTGTGTTGTGTTCTCTTGGGCTTTGTCAGAAAGATTTTAAGTGTCCAAACCAACCAGAGCAGATATACCAAAATATGGACTGCTCCACTAGCTACATGGAAGATTTTTGAGGTTACAAGAACAGGGAAAGGATAAAATTCACCCATAACTCCAAGGGCAGCAAGGAAGCACATTCCATGCTCCTGCAACTGTCTGGAATTCCTCTTACATGTCATAACAAATGAAATAAAAACCCCACAATGACTCCAACACCCACAGGACAACTTCCTAAAAAAGAATTCAGAATACCAGCTAGCAGTAGTCCCCTCTGCAGCTTTTGCTGGGTCTGAGGTTGGTTCACAGTTAGTTGGGCCTTCAGAAAATTGAGCAGAAGTCAGAAATTGTCCAGTGATTCTCTCTGGAATTTTTGGGGTCATGTAAACTATTTTGTTGAATTCAATATACAGCCTAGATTAGTAAAAAAGACTATCTTATCCTATTTTCATTCAAGAAGAAACATGCAGCTGCTTATTCCTTAATTCTTTGCAGTGCCCTGAGCTTTCCACAGCAAACAGGATTAGTTCTACTGAATGAATTCATCAGTTCTAGCAGAAGCTAAATTGTTCAAAATTGTATTCTCTGACTTCTCCAAGTTATTACTAAACTTGGGATTGCAAACTGAAAGCATGGATGCCAACTTTCCTTTTCTGCCTTTTCACAGGAACAAATACAGCCTTTTCCCTAAACAGCATTAACACTGACCAGGATACTGCCAGTATCACCCAAGCTGCAAATCAGACAAGAAGGATTTGTTTCCTAGATTTCTAGTAAATCTTTGATCACTTAGCTTTATCAGACTTCTGTTATCTCTGATGCTTGACAGAATCCTGAGCAGCTTCTCTATCCAGTAAGGCTGTTGTTCAGTGGCCAATTTTCTATGCAGGTACAACTTCAGACTTTCTTTTTACCTCATAATACCAGAAAAGAATGGTGTTGGCTTCATATATATAATGTTTACATATGTATACAAAAGAGTTCGTGTTGTGTTTTTTTCCTAGCTGAATCCCACTTTGAGCATTTCTATCTCACTGAAAATGGGTGATTTTAAATGTAATAGCCAGCACCTCTCACAGTTATCTTCAACATGAGTATATTTGCTTTGGGTTTTGGTAAGTATTTGATGTAAATAGCTTCTATGTCCCATGACAGAAGAGAAGCAGGGTCCATGAGTGTATGGTTTGCTGTGAAGTACAATGGATCATGGCATACATCCCAGGAATTTTTATAAAGTATTCCTTTCTGGCAGCAGGGCCATGTTCAAGGCTATACAGAGAATAAAACAAAAGGCTCAAGACACACATTATCCAAGCAGGCAGGTTAGAATGGTTCCAAAATGAGCTCAAAGTCAGCCATCAGCATGCCCAGTTACTGGCACTGACTCACATGAAGGGATGAGGGCTCAAGGAGCAGAGTAGAATCAGCACACTCAAACATGTGTCACAGCCCTCAGTCAGTTTATGGAGGAAAAGTTGATAAATTAATAAATTGAGAATCACTTTCCAAATAGCTGATGACCAAGTTCTCAGACCTTAGGAACACAGAGTGGGGCTGGGTATTTTATGTACATAATGCATAACTATACAAACCTCTTGACTTCTACAGCTGCTTTAAGCACACTTTAAAGTTACTGGTTGCCTCATCTCTTTCAGCTCTGAATAAGTATCTGTAACATGTAACCAGATGAATTTGAAAGGCTTATTGTAAAGAGTGAATAAGGAAAGGAACACAAACATTTGCATAAGCAACAACTATTGTTTAGAGTGGGGCTGCATACACACAAGAGCTGCTGCCACAGCTCCCTATTATTTACTGGTGCATTCATACACGTGTAACTCCTGTGTGACTTTTCCCTGGAAGCTTTCCATTCAGTTTGGTATTGTGAATGAACACTGCAGTGTTATTAGAATACTGACAAATACACTAGAGATAAAACTGCATTCCTTGCTGGCAGTGGGGCTATTGTCAAGGTTTAAATAAACACATGTGCTCCCTTATTATTCCTTCTAGCAAGGGTGCCAGTCTACAGGGAAATACAAAACAAAACAAGACCAAACCAAAACTATTTTATCATCAGAAATCTTAAGTAGTTTCCATTTGGGATACTTCCATAGTCCTCCTGCAGCATCACCACCATGGTAATGCAGGTACATACTAATGCAGCTGCCAAAATGCCTGCTTTTCTAAGGTGTTCTATAGAGGAGCTTGCAGCTGGTACTTCCCCAGAGTTCTCTGCATGCAGCTCGATTGGAATGGCAGTAACAGTCTACAGAGGTTTATCAAACCTGCTTCAACAAGAAAGGTGCAGATTAACTAATGATTGCTTGCTTCTTTTTTCTCCTTAAATCATATAAGCTTTTTATAGGGTAATTCAACTGCACAGAAATAGTGTGAAATCCTTATAATACTTGACTTTGTAATTAATGTTGCACTAACATGAGAGGTCACCTGGTTCTCAACCTGTGCCCAAACTAATAATTCTCCTCTAACTATGAATGACTATGAGAGATGACTGGAAATCTCTGATTTGACTTCCTTAGAAGACCCAGAAAACAGTTCCATTTTGTTGCTCCTACCTCCCATCACAAAGGCACAACTTTCACTATGATAAAAATAGTTGTAAAGAGCCAGAAAAAGCAAGGATATTTGCAAGGGAAATAAGGGACCTGGAGGTACTAAAGCTACTCAACTGTGCTTATAAAACTTTATCCTAAACCTTCATGAATCACAAAACACATATTTTTAAATATTTCTGACCTGGTCAGAAATAGGGCAAGCCTGAAGGTTCATTGAAGCCCAGTCCTCCAGATTTCCAGCCCAACTGCATGTATGAAAGCAGTTTAGATAAATCATACAGCACTGTATTGCATGTCTCAAACAACAAGTTTGATAATCCAGAATCACTAGCCAAAATACAGTATTTCCAATTTTGTGAGTTGTCTGCAACTGTGAAATAAATACCTGTAAAATCACCAAGGCAAGTACCTTAGATGAAGGTCACAGAATATTTATGCTAGCTGGAAATAATGGAAATTGTTTAGGCCAACTGCTGCATTTTGTTATTCTGATTTTCAAATAAATAACATCCAGCATGTATTGGAGCTTGTCAACAACTGACATTTAAACACATTTACAAAGAAAATTCTATGATTCTTGAAAAAAACCAACAAACAAAAAACCAAGGTTGTTATTTCTTCCAAAACATGTTGGCCTTGAACTTTTTTTTGCACTGCATCACAGATTTATTTACAAGCTTTAACCAGTATTGAAAAATGAATAAACTAAATATGCAAACTGTCACCAAAATAAAAGCCACTTCTGCTCTGTTAGTCTTGGTGAGAAAAACAGCTTAGTGTCACTGAAGTACTGCAGAGAGAGCTTAAAGAGATGCTTTCCCAAGGCTTTCAATGCATTTTTGAAACAATAACATAATTGTTAAAATTTCCTTTGGCCCCACAGAATTGTAAAGGACAAGAATTGTTTCTAAAACATAATCATTAAACAGTCCAACTTCTCCATTCTAAAATTAACAATTAATTCTTCACCTGTTTCAGTTTACTTAGTGATAAGTAATTGGTTTTATCTTGTCTACAGAAGGAAAATAAATCTTGAAATCAATCTTTCACCTGAAGAAACTGCAAGTAATCTATTTCAGCACAGAGAAGGGCAGTTAATGCCTGCACTGCTGCTCTGGAGCTTTGCTTTCTGCTTTTTCCTTTCCTCTCACCAACGTGCTTACAAAACAAACAAACCCCTCCTGCAGTTACAGGGGTCTCAAACATGCTTTCAACATTTTCCTGTGTGGTGCTTTCTTCTTCCCCACCTGCTCAGCTGCTGATCCAGATTTGTGTAGCTCCAGTATGCAGGTCACACACTCAACACGCCAGGCAAGCCTGGGTCAGAGCAGCAGACAGAAAAACCTGCTTCCAAAGACAAGCCAAAAAGAGAGCATTTGCTCTTCCCTGCAGTTCAGTTTGTGCCCTGAACAAAAATAAAAGCATCAAAATGATTTTCTAAATTCCAGTGACTTGGAGAAGTCTCTTACTAGGGGCCAAATGTCTCCCACTGGTTCATGCACGCTTGCATGTCAGTGTCTTAAGATTCACATTTAACAAGCACACCTGGATTTTTTTCTTAAAAGGAGGGATTTAGCTGCTCCTTCATTTTAGATACCAGTGGCTGTTGTATGTTGTATTTTCACTGATGCTTCCCAACTGTCATCCAGTTAACACAAAGAACTATTTCCTTGCAGTAGTATCTATTGCCAACACATGCTTACCTGATTCTTCTGGTTTTGAATTCAGAAAGATGTGTGTCCAGGTCTCTCCAGGGGAAAAGGTTTTCTTATCTTAGAAAATCAAATGCAAGATCAGGGGTGGGGCAAGACTACTGAAAAATGAAAGATTTGTCAGGGTCCTGGGTTATATGGCAAAAAGTAAGGGCTCTTTTCCTGAAGAATTTTGCTCCAGAAATATGAGGAGACTTCGTCATACTTTAACCTTCCTTAGGGGGACAAAGATACAACTAAAAACCATAAACTGCTTAAAAAGCCCAAGCTGTTACTTGCTAACAATCTCCACTTATGGAAATACAGGTTTTTACAAGCAGAAAATAAATGTGTGGAATGTTGTTAAAATACACAAATACGAATCCCATTTTAGAGATTTGAATCAAAGACAAAAACAATGAGTTCAGCATCACAGCCAGAGAGAGGCCGTGAAGAGAACCCCAGAATCCAGACAGGTGGAGAGGTGGAAGCGCCACTGGATGCTCCCAATCTCTCCAACAGCCTTTGGAGGAGCTCCCACCATACAGAGGAGTCTCTGATCCATTATGGGTGAGCTGCTGGTGACTTTCATATGAGGTAGCACAAGCCTGAAAACATAACAATATGACAATAGACATGCACTGTGATTTTGATAATAAAATGGAACTAACTAAAAGTTGATCATTAACAGTCTTTGTAAGTGCATGAAATAGCTATTTAAGAGAGGCAATAACCTTTTCAAGGGTCTAACATGATCTAACATCCATGATTTCACACTTTTCTTTTGTTAAGTGGTTCTTCCTGTAATTAGTGTCAGTGCTCCTAGAAGTCAAAGATTAAAATGCTTCTCCACAAGCAGGACTCTTAGTATTAAAAAGAAAATGTATTTAATGGATGTCTGAAAGGGAGAAACATGAATGAAGTAGAAGAAAATGTATCTCAAAACAAAACCTAATTTGTAAGCCACATTAGTTAGTGAGCATTTACTGGCTTCATTTGAAAACTCCTCTCATGCCAGTCTCCCCACAGAAGTAAGATGTGGAGAAGGAGCTCAAATTTCCATCTTTTCACCTTGCTGAGCAGAGCTGAATGTCTCATTTTTAAAAGAATGAAGCAGAAAGGAGGCATTGCCACTTCTACATTCCAAAATCTATTCTTTCTCAAATATCTTTGGCTATTAGGAAGCAAATTTAGCTACTGATCTAATTTGTTTCAACTTATAAGTACTAATACCCAAGCAAACATATGTCGAACAGGCTGGTTAAGAATATTTAATGAGAGTTTAGTTACTGATTTGTAAATGAAAAGTGCAAATGTGGCAGTTGCCATAGATCCTTGTAGTTCCTTGCTGGCACTGAGCCCAGCTAGGCTTAAAAATATGCAACATATTGATGGGAGAAAGGGAGAAAAAAAATTAATATTATGTGTAAAACTTGCTGTGAAAATACAATTCTGCATATGGATCTTAATGTAAATTGTACAAGCACGATAAAATAATTCTGAATGCATTTATGTATGCTTTGTGCTGATGGGATTAATGCAAATATTACAGTCACACCATAAATTCACAATGAAATGAATGCCTACAGGCAATTCAGTTTTCTGTCCTTGGTAGCTGTGAACAGAATTGTGTTCTGTTCTACATTTGTCAGCAAATGAAACAGTGAGGAATAATCTCTTCAGTTGCACCTACCTCTTCGTGACATTTCTGCCTTGGAACCAGGAAGGCCCTTTAGTGAAGAAAGAGCCACAGAGAAGACACAGCATGTTCTTATTCCTCGAAAATAGAAGGAAAGCAAAAAGAATGAAAGGGCTGTTAATAAAACCTGACACTAAAAGAAGTTAAAGCTGCTGCATTCATAAATTATGACAAACCCTAGTACTCCCCTCCTCCCCCAGTTATCATACCTATTTCTGTAAACTCTTGCCTCATTTCTTTCCTAACCCTTGTGTAGGAAGTAAAAGCAGCTCTGAGAACTGGGCACTAAAGAGCTGCTACTGAAAGAGAGTAATTGTCAGTACCCTCAGTTCCCATCACCAAGCAGGAAAGAATGACCCTTTATCAAAGATATTTGAGGTTGGAGAGTCCTTTCTGGGTAACCTGCCCACGCTGGCACTGTCCACGTGAAGATTTTTTTCCTATGGCACAATCTGAACCTCCCAAGACCAGGCTTGAGGGTGCTGTCCCTTGTACCAGTACTGAGAGGAACATTCCATCTCTGATTATTTCTTGGAGGGCAGCAGCAAAGCTGCCACTGGGTCACATGTTAATCTTCTCAACTCATACTCTGCTCCTTGGACAGGCAGGACTTTTCTCTGCCACATGTTCACAGGCTACCTCAAAGTAATCAAAAAAATAACAGATAAAAGAAAATGAAACATGGAATTAAACATTTAAACACCCAAGTGCTTCAAAACACTGCACAGACAATATTAGTGTTTGGTACTTGTCCTGCATGGTCACATACAGTGTGTACTTTCCACCATACAGTGGATAGAAAAGTCAGTTTTCCTACAGACTTTGTCACTATAGACTTCATTCATTTTTACAACACTGATATGAACAAGACTGATATTATTTCACACATATGGAAACCAAACCAGACAGCACTGACACCTGTTTTGCCAGACCCCACGTCACAACCAGGAGTGAGAAGTCTGTCAGTGGACTTGGCATTTCATTTTGTCATCTGGATTTTCACTTTCTTTCATTTTTTAAGTCCCAGCCAGCACTCAGCAGTCCTGCAAGGCACAGCCAGGCAAACCACAGCCACCTGCAAAGCACTTGCTTTGTGCCTTGTCCAGAGTCAGTCAGGAATTCTGTGGGATCAGAAAGGATAAAATCCAGCTTCTCAGAATAGCCTTTAATTTCTCTAATTCCCTGATTAGTTTGCAAGGCCCCTTTCAGTCACCATGCTCTGTCCCAGGCACTGAATGCAGAACAAGCTGGAGCAAAAATCCCTCAGTGTGGATCATATCCAGCACTTCCACAGCCTGCTCAGCAGGCAGGAGCTGCAGATGGAAGGGATCACTTCGAGAGCAGCTTCAGAGGATTTATCATCACACCCTGGCAGTTGTCTGTGAAACTGGAGGTTTCCATTTTGGTCACCTCTGGTTGGATTTTCAAATTTACACAAAAAGCCCAAATCTGCAGATAGCAAAGTTCCTATTTTACAGACTTTGTGTCCCCACTTCAGATTATAAACATACTTTAGCACCTGAAATTAAACCTCAAGAAAGTTTTAAAGGATGAGGAAGAATTATGTGTTCTTGCTTTTTATGATTCCCAGAAATTTCAACCACTTTAGATAATATTTTCTGTTTTCCTGCTCTCCAAAAAAACAAAACCAAAAACAACAAAAAACCCCACCAAACACACTAGGCAAACAGAATACTAGCATTTACCTTACTAAACTGGCAAACCATAAGCACTTGAAGTTTTCAATTGAAAACTTCAGAAAACATCAACTGGACACACTGTTGCTTATACTGTGTATTTTAAGGGTATAACCTTAAGGAATTAATACAGTACAGTAGAGAACATTAAGACATCACACTGAAATACAAAATCATTGAAGAGTGGGAAAAAAACCCCAATATTTTTTAAAAACTAAAAATTTAAAAGAAATATATTATTTCAAGAACATTTTCTGTGAGTGATCTGAGACTGACTCCTGTTCAAACCCCCTTTACACACAGCCATGTCCCCTGAGGACAGCGGGGCTGCCACAAGGGTGTCTGTGTGCTTGTATCATCCCTGGCATGCTGTGTCCAGAGCCATGAGCGAGTCATGGGCCACAGAGGCACAAATCCTCAGCCACACATGGGTCAGCAGCTCAGAGTCCTGCAGAGCTGCTTATGGGAAAAGCCTTCAGGTTAAATAGAATCTTCCACTTTCTCAGCTATGACTGAAAGGAGTTATAAAGCAATTCAGATTTTTATGTGTTTATAGGTATTTAGAAAAATGTTTATATACTCTAATTAAGTTTCTATAGTCCCTTCTAGTTCCTTCCATAGGATTTCTTGCCATCCCTGAATGGTTACACAGCCATTATTAAAGCTGATTACACACCAAACAAAGCATCTGAGCATAATTATAAACCCTTTACAAGGAGCCATGATCTAATACAGGATCTACGTGGCTCATTAAGAATCTGAGGAATTACCCTGAAGAAATGTGCCTCTTTTATAGAATATTATTTGTGTAAAAAGCACTTTTATTGAGTTCTTAAATTACACTGGCATATAAACTGCCAATCAAAACTGCCTATAAAGAACAAGCAAATGAATCTGGTGAACAGGCACAAATGATGGAGACATGGGCTGAGAAATCAAATGAGTTTCCATCATGCAATAGCATCTCAGGCAAAAGATACATTTTCTACAGGCAATAACATTTATTACATCTATCAGTTCAAGTCTATTTCTACCCCAGCATCAACGAGTTCATTCAAAGTTGAAAAAACTTTACAGGATACTTTTATGAGAATGATTTTGCCCAAGCAAAATGGGAAATGAAGTTCAATGTCATTTGTCACTAGCTCCCATGGGGTCAGGGGAGACCAGCCTGGCTTGTTTTCTTCAGGTAACAGGCCAGCACTGGGTATAGGAGGAATCACACCACGAACTTAGACATTAATTTACACAGAACCACCTTCCTTGTGGTCATGGGAGCCTGGTCACTTGGACTAGGCAGGGCAACTGATGGAGCTGCTCATTTTACCAATGAGAAATAACTTTTGACAAGACAGAATTTTATATTTGTTAGCTTCTTGCTTCTAGAAAACTAATGGACCTCAAAAGCCAAGTACCACAGCCACACACAGTATCTTAGATGCACTCTTAGTGAATTCTTGCTCCTTCTTCCTCTGAGCAGGTCAGCACCCCTCACACTCACTAACTCACTCCACTACATCCAATCTCATTCTGCCAACTCCCATATTGGCTGATGGAGCTCAGTTTTCTGGCAGCAGTGACACTTGTCACATGGGACACTATTCCTTCCTCTCACAGCAAGTGTCTCAGTGCCACCTGTGGCCTCAGGGCTCCCTCAGCTGACTTGTTCCTGGCCATGTTTAAAGCAGCAAAATGACCCAGTGCTTTCATCAGAACCACAGTCCACAACCACAGTGTGCTGCAGGGTGGTCAAGAGGAACAGCAGAGGAGACACACAAATATTCAGCTGCTACAGTAATAGCTTTTTTTTTTCCTCACAGAGGTTTAGGTTGGGTATTAGAAGTTTTTCACCCAGAGGGTGACTGGGCACTGGAGAAGGTTCCATAGAGCAGTAGTTACAGCACCAGCCTGACACAACTCAGGAAGTGCTTGGACAACACTCTCAGGGATATTGTGGGATTTCTGGGGCTGTCCTGTGCAGGGTTAGGAACTGGACTTTGATGATCCTTGTAGGTCCTTCTAACTCAGAATATTCTAGGATTCCTTCTTCATTACCATTGCCAACCAGAAAGCCTAGTGCTTCATTTAATATACAGACAGTCCTTTTATTAGCAATGAATATTGACATACCACATTTAACATTTCTACTGCTGACAAAAGAAAAAAAATTCTCTATGTGTTTAGCATATTAATTTCAAGCCATAGGATTTTCAAAATGATCCTAAACTATCTTGACATAAGCAACTAACTAAGAATAAACCCACAATCATTATAAACAATTTAACCACCTCTCAACAATATACTAGGTACCCCCAGGCTTACAGTTTATCTGAAAACATTAATCCAATATTAAAAAAAAAATCTCAAATAAATCAATGATTGCGCAGTGAAATGGCAAATGGCAGGAAATCAGAGAGCATCAGCACTTCTGACCAGCACCCTGAGGGCTGCCAGGCTCACTGGGGTGTTCAGCAGCACTGCAGCCCAGGGCTTGTCAGCCCAAATCTGACCCAGCCTGGCCACAAGCAAAGTCACTCCTTCATTTCCATTGGAAATGGAACCTATCTGTCCATCCCACGCAAAAGGAAGAAAACCCAAAGAACAATTAACAAGGAAGAGATGGGAATATTCTTTTGTCATTGGAGTCTAGGTCTAGAGTGCACCCCAGCTGTGTACAAGCTTGTAGCCATCGTTAGCAGCATTAGGAACTTTTATTTAAAACAAAAACAAGTCTCTTAGATTCGTATAGAAGTCGCCTCTAAGTTCTGTGTAACTGAATGGAAAAAAACCCCAAAACTGAAAACCACACATACAATCAAAACCTGCACCCACAAAGCATGTGGATTTTTTAATTAAGAAAAAAGTACTTTGACTGAATGCATTATAACCAGGTGCTGGCTCCTCGGAGCATGCAAACCTGTCCTAAGAACAAAAAAGTAGATAGCCATGTATTTGAACCTCTGCCCTTAACCCACACCCAATTCCTACAGTCCTAGAGTAAGAACTAGCTTCATTGTTGCAACCCAGATTTTCTCTTCAAGACCAAATTTTAAAGCTTATGTGAGATACTTATGACAGTTTGTTTATTAACACCTTGAAATCAGTAAACTCTTTCTTGCATTACAACAAAGTGACTTCATTATTACATCCATTACTTTCTGTGTAGGACCTTATGTGAAAGTTTAAAGAGCAAGGTATCCTTTTGCCTAAATAATGTATTGGACAGCAACTGTAAACTTTTGAAGACCTTCAGACTGAAAGTTTTGCAGAATTCTTGCCAATACTTTACATTGTGCAGCAAATCTTTGTCTGGAGTTCCAAAGGCTGCACAGCCCAGTATTCATCCACTCAGTATCTCTTCCAGCCTTTGCTCACCAGATTCCTGAATGAACATGGCATTAGCTATCCAAGAGATCTGCTTGGGTAGCTATATTTTTTTAGAAAAGATAGGTTAAAAATGTTGCTGTTCAGGGGCAGCTGCACTGTACAAAATGTCATCTCACTGATGGATTTAAAAATGACATTTAGCTGCAAACTTGAGAAGTCTATAAACAGCCCTCCTCAAGCAATTCTAGCAAACCTTCCCTTTTCATTGAACACTGCATACTAAAGAAGAAAATAAGGTCATGACCAGAGATGTCAAATTAATTGCCTTCCTTATCTGAAACTGTTCTTCACTGCTGCTGGCCTTCAATGGGCAATTCAAAGCTCTCTCTTGTAAGACCACCTCTCTTCAATTAGCTCGTGCAGACGCACCACACAACAGAAATGGCCACTGACAGAGTCTCTGGAGTCATATAAGCAGATTTAAGTCCTTTTTAGCAATGCCCTATAATACTACTCTACCCATGCCCAAGATTTGCCTCTTCTAGTTACTCTCTTGTCTTCATTTCAACCTTCTGTCTGGGACAGTTTCAAGGTTAGGGCTCACTCTGGCCTTGAATAAAGAGAGACTTGAAGTTAGTAAAGTGAAATATATCAACACATTCTTTCCATATCCCCAAGATTTTGTTCTTTTCCTTACACCTTTCACACTAATCTTATGGCATGAACATGTTCTCAGTGGCACTGACAGCAGTACCAAGCTCTTCCCAGCTTATGACTGAGACAGGGTGAGCAGAGTCAGCTGCACAGGGGCCAACTCCCTCTCGAGGCTTCCTATTTTCAGGTTAAGGCACAGCAGCAAGGAAAAATTTGATACATGCCCCCACAAACATCTGTTTCTTGCACTTATAAACATGCTCAGTGTTGTCTGGAGAAGCATCTTGGTTTTATTATGCTTTTTCATAATTCTGTAAATCTACACTGGGATTAAATTATTTCCTAGGATCTGTCAAATCTCTGAAGATCCAAAGGAGGATGTAGAACATGTCAATGCTCCATGTTCTTTTGAGATTGCTATTTCCTCTCTGTCAAATCCTCCTCATAAGAGGAGAGAGGAGGAAAACTGTCCATGAGCTCAGAGCACTTTCCCATAGGAGACAATAGCATTCCCTGCAGGAGCTGCCAGTGAAAGGGATAGAAACAGTCTTCTCTTGGGTTTCACAGAAACTATTGACATCAGGGGTTTATTATCAATCCTCTTATACTAAAAATAGTCCAGTGTATAATAACAGGTTTCAGTACTGTAGCTGAGTATAAATGAGTACATTTTACAGACAGTGTTTTATTAGAGTTTACTTGCTTTTTAGATTTCAAATTTAATCTTTTCCAGAGGACTTATATAGAGCAGAGAGGAAAAGACTATCCATTTTTTAATAGACAAACTAATCAAGTTTCTCTTGGAAAGAATAATTTTCATCGGCCTAGGTTAGCACAAAGGTATAGGTGCTATTGTTCATGCCTAGAAAGTCAGGTCCTGCAATGATATTCAGGTTCCTGACTGAGCCCTCACATAAAAACACAGCTCACATCTATAGAGTAACTCATGTATGTTTCCATAGATACAAGTAAATGCAGCTATGACATACATATTGTATGTGTGCATATTTAGACAGTCTGCTACAACACAGTCCATACACAGAAACTTAGGCCAACTTTGCCACTCACCCAGCTGCAATCATGATCAAAAATGTAATTAGATTTATCACTTTCCTTTTTCAGGGGTTACCATTGTTCACATTAAAGAACAGCTATTCCTCTGGGGTATTCAATATGCACCAGAAAGGGAAGAATCAAGTCTCCTGAAAAAGATCATTTTGCCTGTTTCTAGTCAGCCTTACAGGTCCGAAGTACTACCTGGAATATTAGATGTATCTTTACAGTTCATTTCTGCATTTACTGAGATTCACTCAGGTACCTTTTTAGCCACTTACTATACAATCACTGGCTAAGTAAGATGGACTCGCATGACTTTTAATAAAATCAGTGCAATATTTAACATTGCACACCATGAAGTTGAAGCCCAAAGCTGCAGAGAACAAATTGACCTCCATGATATTCTTCATTTTAACAATTCAGAACTTGTTGCCATCCAAATCTACTGCCAACTTAGTTTTCAAGCAGCATTTGAACAATAATATTTTCAAGAGAAACATTATTTCCGTTACACAAACATTTATCTCACAGTTCTGTGAAGATGCATCACCTGAGAAATCCACACACACACAAATTTCATCTGGTATACTTATAAAGAATGGATATTATAATCAGAGCTACAAGTTACTTCTATTGCCATTACTCATAACTAAACATCTTTTCAGTAGTGTCAACAACATTTAGCACTGGGGAAAAAAAGCATTTAACTACTAAAGAGAAACCATTCTGTATGTGCACAACAGGCCAACCCCATTAGTGTCTCTGCCAACCACACAGAGGCCAGATGATCTCTGGGTTTGAGGAAATCCTCCTGAGTCTGTAACCCAATCTCTGGTGAAGTCCTGAAGAAAAAGTTGATGCTACTCCAGGTTTGTGACTAGAAACTTTCTTCACAGCACATTCAAATGGTAATAACTTTGGAAGGCATTTTAAAGGTCTGGGACTCAAACTTTTACCGACACAGAGCTCAAATCCCAAGGAAAGTATCAATTTCCAGAATAAGCTACTCATTGAAAACTTTCCTAATGTACTTATCCTTCAACTGCTCTAATAAATGAGTCCCATGCCAAAGAATCTTTACCAGCACCAGAGATATTTACAGTGCTGTTGGTATTACAATTTTAAAAAGCAATTACCAAAATGAGAGAGATTTAAGGAATGGTTTTGCTAAAGCCCTAGATGTGCTGAAATAAACCAGTATTCACTCTCAGTTTTCAGAGTTTGAATTACTGAGAAACAGGAGATCCTTGGTGATACATGTCCTGGAAGTGTCACAGCCAGCACAGCCTCTGGATATGAATAAGGAGCAGACTGGTGGGCACTGTAAGTGGTGATACCCTCATATTACATATAGCAGAGTGTGAAATCAACAACCCAGTATAATCAGTATTCTTAATAAAGCGGGCAAACTTCTCAACACAGATGTTCCCACTGAGGAATTGGATTTAATGAAAAAAAACTTTTATTGTTGTTAACAAAAAGTTTTGCCATATTTTCTCAATGGCAGAAAAACATTACATGAACGTAATTGAAAGTTCAGTTCTAGTTCTGTTTTCTTCAGAAGGGTATTAAAACTTTTCCTTCCCTTGTGCACTTTAAGGGGTGAGGAAAGGCATCGAAATTTTAAATTAAGAAAATAGAAATTCAACTGGAGTAGTGTTTTTAAAAACAAGTTCCATTTTTCTCAATTATTTTGAATTCTTGGGTCAAATGTAAAACACCATTTTGTTCATCACTTCACCCTTCCACCAGAAGCTGGGGATCCCCATAAACTTAACAAAAGCTTTTTTTTTTTTTTTTGGCAAGAAAACTGAGCATTATTACCACTTACTGAACAACCTTTCCTGATTAATGGAAAGCCATTATTTACAGGAAGCCTTTGCAAGACAGGAAAGACCAGACCTTGAAGCAGGACAACTGCCTTTTGTTCGTCCCATAAACTCTGTGAGAGTTGAAATAAGAGCCAGTGTTCCAAACACTGCAGTGCTGGGCCTGGAACTGCCTGAGCACCAACATCTGCATCCACTGACCCACTGAGAGCTGCAAGTGCTCCTGGGTGAGACTCTTCCCATCTTCCATAAGCTCTTGGCACAAACAGACCTCTCCCTCCAGGCAAGTGTCACCAACTCCGTCAGTCTGACAAAGACCTCCAATGCAAGTTCAAAGCACAAAATCTGAATGTCTCTGACAGGGTAGGGCGTAGCAATACTTTACAGAAGACAGCATTTTTCACCTTTTTGTGTGTGTGTGTGAGAATAGAGAGCAATAAGTCATTGAGAGACTGAATTAATATCAAAATCAAGCTAAATCAAGCTTTCAAGTTAAAGAACACCAGGCCAGTGCCCCCCTGAATAGCCTCAGTTTTCTCTCTTTATACATTCCCAAGCTTTAATAGCCTTCACTTGCACAACTGTAGACTTATTTTCTACAGGGCTCCCTCCTTGTTCTGTATGACAAGCACCACACAGCTGTAAACCTGCTGTTCCCCAACATTTGAATGCTGCATTTTGAAACCCTCCATTTTATTAATAAAATAATAAGTACACCTTAACAAGGTACCTAAAAATAACAGATGGAAACCTGTAATGTGCTGCTGACAGATCCTTTTTTTCAGTGTAAGTGCATAAGTATTCTTAAGACTAGCAAGAACATTACCATATCTGCAGTGGGGAAGGACAAGATTGATGCTGTGTTGTCAGGCAACCAATTGCAAACTAAATATAACACTTCTAAATGCTTGTGTATCTCAAATTAATTAAACACAAAAAGTAGATAAAAGTGGTTATGTAACAAAAAACATAATGAGCAGCTTTTTAGAAATCAATGTAATGGTAAAAGCACATGTCATGTGACAGCACAATTAGCTAAGATTGAATTTTGTATATTGACTGTGAAAGTTCCTCTATGAAATATGCAATCCTAATAAGCATGAATGTCTCACTGCATACACGATTGTTTCCTACAAGACTGATTGTCCAAAATTAAGCTTTTTACACAGTAAATGGGTATCTTGAAATTTACTCAGATTGGAACATAAACAACCCTGTATTACTGGATAGCCAAAATGTTACAGGGAATTGGATGAGAAGAGTCAGCTACAGTATAGAGCAAGTAAGAGACTTGTTGCTGGGCGCTACAATAACAACACCATGTAATAAGTAACATGTACCAACATGATCCCATTTTCTAGAAACAAATATATTTTAGAGGTATTGTAGATAATTGCCATCCTAAAATGTATTCCAGCAGAAGCAGATGGACTCAGATTAGGAGAGGGCTCTGGCAACACTCAAAACAGCAGCTTCAAACCTGGAGACACACAATGACATCATGCTAATTAGCTCACATCATAATCATACTGGGCACATCTCTACTGCAGCTGAGCAATGGTGCAGTGAAAGTGCTCCTGTTAACTCCACATACATTTGTACACCTACATACCACCCGTGGAGCGTCTGTCCTTGAATATATTCAGAACTTGACTGTACAATTTTTGCCTTGAGCAAACTGTAAATTGTCATTTTAACTGCATATAATACAAATGCTTTAGGTACATGAAAGAAATAGAAACAGCTGCATGCAGGTAGGACAAGCAGACCCTAAACTATTCTCTGTCTAACGCAAGTATCAGACTAGCAAACGAAAATATAAGACTGAGAAAGAATTAATTAACAGCACGGGGTTGGGGGTTTTGTCCTGTGGTATGTTTTTTAAGTGTGTGCAATTCTTTCCCTGATGATTCTGTCCTTTTCTGTAACTGAAAATGGGTTTTTAAATGAGACCCATAGCCTATAAGGTGTTAGCATTACATTTCAGCAGCTGGGTGAACAAAGTCCTGATAAGGGCAAACAGGGCAAAAAGAAACAGGTCTAAAAAAGAATTCAAAACTTTACCAAGCTTAAAAATAAATTAATTCAACGGTGTTCAAAAATACCCAGCTTCTTTTCAAACAAACACAGGTATTTTTTTGACTCCCTGGTGTATACTATAGACAAAATATTACCAGAATACTCTGTTGCTATAAAGTGCATATATACTAGGTATTTTGAGAGAGAGCTCAAATAGCAACATACACAATCTGTCTCTAAAATAGCCATCCATACACCAAATTATATGGACCAATTGCCCGTATCTCATGTTGCACAACACTCTTTCCATCTTTGTGACTTGAATCTAGACCTCTGATAGCTTACCACAAGCTTAACTGCAGCACAAACAGAATAAATAAAAAGAGTAATGGATGCAATTTTTTAATGAAAACAAATATATAGGAAGGCCTAAGATTTGCTCATTGCCACTGCTCTGAATAGAAGAAAAAGTACAGCAGTTACCAATATAAAGGAAAATTGGGCCAAAATTATTATGAATTGACTTTAGAAAAGTATTCATTTGTTTTCTATCAAATCTAATTCTCTACTGGCATAGGTAGCTGCAGACACAGCAAACGATTAACTACACTCTGCATATCTGCTGATTGGGAAGAACTTTGCTGTTACAGTAGCATTGACACAAGTAAGACATTTCACCAGGAATATCATGTCACAAACAAACATGACACTGAAGAATTCAACATGGTACCCAATTACTCCACACAACTAAAATGTCCTGCCATGCACCCCAACAACACACCTGCAGCACAAGGGTGAAGTAATGTGTTAGGCAGCTGGATTAAGTTCTCTGCAAATCTACAATCTATCCATGTCCTAGAAACAGCTGAGAAGTTGGCCTCTCTCCATCTGATCCCATACAAGCCATTTGAAACAACTCCTCCTTTCTCCCACTTAACGCCATCTAATTATTATCCCAGAACAGAGCTCGTACCTGCCCAATAATCCACTGCCTGTGCCAAGACACAGGAGTCACTCAGCCCATTAAAATCCTTGTTAAATCACAGAGACAATCCAGATTACTCAATTTGAAGATGTCTTCTGTGGGAAGGGATAGTTTGCCAGCAACAATAAGGGCCTTCTCCCTTTTTATCCCAACAAGCTGCACACATTAGTTATTTCTATTCCAGTGCTCTCACAACAGCCCAGGACCACTTGCCTTGTGGTATTGATCCTGTTCACGTTAAAACAATATAAACCCTGAGTTAGAATCTCTTTTTGCTTGCTTCTACACACAAAAAAGAAGTTAGTGTCTGAAATCAAAACACGTGAGTATGAAGGGAAATAAATGGAATAACTTGGATGCAAGCAGCTCTTGATGCCAGAGAAACTGAAGGAAGCAAATTGCAGTATCAATTTTTAAAAGCACTCTGATTTGAAGAATTTAAAGAAACACAGACCAGAACCTCAGGCTTATGCTGCAGGAGAACTGCTAGAAGTGAAGGAAAATTTAAGGACACATGCATAAACAGAGCATATGGAAGAAGAAGCAACAAAATGCTTCTAGAAGAAAATCACATCTCATGAGCTACGAGAGTTCTTGGAAAGAGTCACAGACATATGGACAAGATATATCTGCCTGATACAGCATTGGTGGATTTCCATAAGGCTTCTGATCTCATATATCAGTGACATTTCTCATTAAAGTAATCTGTGAGGGACGGAAATATACAATTTAAATTGGTTAAATGTTCACAAATGAATGATACAAAAATAAATCCACCATCTAATACAAAAATAAAGCCACCATCTAACCCAGGAAGCCACCAGTGAGGCACCACTGCTCAAGTAGCAATCATGTAGAGATCACATACAGCACAGATTTCTACTAAAAGCTAAACTCTTCAACATACTTGTAAATCATCTGCAAAAGGGGTGAATACCTAGATGAGAAAGTCTGCCTATGCTGAGAAAGCATCCATAATAATAAAAATATAACTTGTCTGCAGAGAGTTGTGGAGGGTTCTGACAGTGCTGAGTGATAGAAAAACAGATAAAACTACAGACTTACAAATTCAAAACAGTGCATGCAAAGAAAGATGATCCTAACTTTATACACAGAGTGATTGACTTGGAAACTATTACTTAGAAATGAGATTTTGAAGTTACAATCTACAGCTCTGTAAACACCTCAACTCAGACTTCATCAGCAGTTATAAAAACTCAAATCAAATACTAGGAACTATTAACAAAGGAATAAGCATTCTCTAAACTAAATACACCAGTACTACATCTGGAAAAGAGGCAGATAAGATTATGATAAAGATTAAGATATTAGAAGATGGGAAAGCTAGATAGGAAAAAAGTGTTCAATAACTCTCATAATACAGGAGGTATAGGATGTCAAATGAAATTGCAATATGTAATTACATTGTAGAACTCATTCCCTTAGGATATAAAAATTTACAAAGGTTCAGGAATGAAGTGGATCACTGGAATAGTGAGGGAAGTGTTACTACAGGCTTATCCTGCTCTTAAGCATTTTCTTAGGCACCTGCTCAAGCATTGCTACAAACAGGATCCAGGTTTGGAAACCAGTCTGAATTGTTGGGCCAAACAAGCACTCTACAACCCACTTCACAACATGTGGGAACTGCATTCTGCAAGGCAATTAACTCGAATGAAGCACTATAGGATATTCTGAGCAGTTTATAAGAAATCAGAAAACAAGTCTAGACAAAACAGTTTTCAACATTCTTCATAACAGAATGTTGCTTTCATCCTTTGCACCACAAGAACAGTAAGAAGAAAATTACTCAGCAGACCCTGCCCAACTCTAAATCACACAGACAGAAACTCCCAGAGAACCAATGTGCACACAGAAGCTGTAATGGTTTTCTCTACAGTTTTAGGAGAGCAGATTAAGATATTAACTATAATGAAAACAGAACAATGAAGGTAAGAGCAAGAAACTTTATCTCAGTCCAGAAATATTAGAGATCTAAACCTAGGAGAAAATAGCCCATCAGCTCTAGGGTTTATGATTATCCACATCAGATTTTTCCTCTTACGAAGTACTAAGAACATTCCTTGTTTTATTTCTACTTATTGCTTTTTTAGTATATAGAAAAATGGTGCTGTTGAATTATTAGATGTCTACTTTTCCAGGAATAACACACGTTCTCAGCCTTACTTGAACTCTGGAGCCAGAAACAGTTCCAGTAGCTTTGACACTACGGGAGTCTATAGGAGATACTGTTATAAACTCACAGCATCTTGCTTATATTTTATATAAGCATATTTATATTATTTATATTTTAATGAAATCAAATCAATCCAAGGTAAAAATTTGTCTACAAAACAAAAGTGTCCAGAGCCAGTAGTCCAATGTCACTACTTGACAGTTAAGGAAACTAAGGCAACAGAACAAATATTTGCATACTGACTCCTAACAAGAGTGGCAGAATAAGTAATATAACTCAGTTACACATGTGCAATGTTCCTGACACAGATAGGGTATTCCACCTGCAGGAGAAAGACTGTCCAAAAATACCACATACAGGAAACTTGGATGGTTGTGTAACCACTGTGGTGTTACCAGGCAGGTCCCACTGGAAGCACAGACTGTTCTGCCAACACTAAACCACATGGCAAGGCGAGTGTGAAGGTCACTGAACAGTCCCTGAATTCTCTCCCCCTCCTGAAACACCTGGGCTAAATAACTGCTTCTGAAAGAAAACCAGTAATTCACTACCAATCCAGCTTCCCTTTTCTGCAGGGAAATGTGTGATGCTCTCAAGACAGATGCAAACACGGAAGAAAATAAGACTAGCAAGCCCCAAACTTGGGGCATTTGCAGAACAGGTAGGAAGAATTTGGAGCAGAGTCGGTGCATTCATGACCAGTCAACTAACTTTTTATTTTAACATAAAGAACACAGTGGAGAGTTTTAATTATTTAGGAAAGGTCAGCATTGAGTCCTACCTTAACAAACCCGAGGCACCTTGAAGAACTTGGCCTATGACTAGAATGGACACTCCTTTTAGTGTGTTTGAGATGTCATGAGTAGAAAGTCAGAGCCATATGAAGTAGGAGCCACCCCACTGAATGTATTTAAAAAAAAAAACCAAAACATTTGCTACAATTAATTTGAGCAACCAACTGTAAGATAGCTTCCAGCTAGAAATATCTTTTAAATTAGAAGCTAAAAGTGAGCAAATAGAAGGCTATTTATGAACATTTATTTTTTACAGACACTCCTGCAAATGGAGTCTTCTCCCTAAAAAAATTGACAGAAACTTAGAAGAATAGCCTAATTTTCTGTGATGACATCACAGACACTTTGGAAGTTAAAATGTATTCGAGGCTAGAATAAAAGTAGCACATGAAGGGTCATGAGTCAGCTAACTGGAAAACATGTCACATCAATGCCACTAGTCCCACCAGTAAGTGCACACTGTAGCTAGGAAATAATAAAGTTTTTTAAAAACTTCAGATTGCTCCTTATATAAAATATATATTTTTCAATAATATATTTTAAAAGTCTGTTCATTAGGGAGAGTGGGTCTTTGCATTAGGAATGTTAAAGATTTAAATAGAAAAGGCCCTGGCAGGAATAGCCCCAGTGGAGGGTTTTAAACAGAACACAGAGAAAAGGAGAAGAGGGAAAAAAAAAAAAAAAAGGAAAAAAAGCCATTAACAGCTTTAGTGTCTAAAAATGCTGAAAAATGAGCACATGGAAAGAAACATGAAAATGCTCATGAAGTCTGTGCTAGTCTTGTGTCAAGGATTAGAGAGAGATTCAGTGAAGATCTGGATTTTCCCTGAATCATTTAAGTCAGCCTTAGCAAGCAAGGTTTTGTTTCTTTTTCAGATTTAATATGTTTCTGACAGACAGCCTCAGGAAACCTTTTATAAAAAGTCAGAACTTTGATTACATTACTGTCAATATTTTAGGTTTAAAAGGCAGATAGGGGAGCTCACTCAACCTTGCCACAAACACATACCTCAATTTAAACTGCACTATCAACATTGCAATACTGCTTTTAAAAAGCAACACACCAACAGGATAATCTTTTGATCTCTAAGATACATTTATATATACACAAAGGATTTTTAGATAGAACTTTTTTTAAAGTTCAAATCCACTTTTAATTCAAAGACAGTTTTGTTGCTTCAACAGGAGCAAGATCAGATAAAACTAGCATATAATCAAGGTATGTGTGGTTACACCACTTAGTGCTTCTTTTCAGCTGCAGATTTATGCTACAGTGAGAGATGAAACAAACCCCTTTGACATGCTCTAGAACCAAAGCTACAGCATGACTGCCTGTTCTCAGCAGCTCAAAGAAAAGGACATCCAGAAATCAAACTAAAATCAAGACACTTATATTTGCAGTTTGCAATTGCCTCTGTAAAGAGGTCAGGCAATGCCTTTAATTCGAGTGTCTAACTTCTGAGTGCTCAGACTGCAGACTAATCCTGTATCTCAAGTCAATTTACTTAAGGGCATTAAATGTTTTGAAAGGAAGATACTTATACTAACAGACTTCTCACTGCCCAGTGCCTTGTGCTGGCACGTGTGGAGAAATCAATATTTTATCTGTGCGGTGTAAACAACTAATTTAGAAAGAAGACCACTCCTATTTTGTCTGTACCACCAAGACAGGCACAGATAACTTTTAAACCAAGTCCTTGTGTCCACACAAGCAGATACCACAGGTACTTGCTTCTTGCTAAGTGCCCATTTCCACAGCACCCCTGCATCCCACCACAGATAAAATAATGTACAGAGCTTTTGGCACAGCTAAAAAAAGCACAGAGCAGAAATAAAACAATGGGATTTCAGAGAGAGTTTCCCATACTATGGTCTGCCTCAGTATATTAAATCTGCTTCCCACTGTTTAAATGGAAGCATTTGGGATGTCAGGGAAAAAGCACATTTTCAACATCTACAGTAACTGGGACCTTAAAGTTGCAAATATTACATTGGTCATCTCCACATTGGAAAGCCTTTCCCATGCAGCACAACATCTCAAATGCATGAGGCATTGGCAATTAGAGTTAATACCAGGCCAACCTCACACCACCATGGGACTGGCAACCACTCTTCACAATGCTCTCCAGTTCACCAACGTTTGGCTTTGTGTCCTGCAAATTTAAATTTACTTTGCCTTGCCCACCTCAACCTTTTAGATTTACTGTCATTTTTTAAGCAACGGAGAAGCAAAGCTGTGCATTATACATACTGACTGCCTCTGAAATAGTACTTTGACCTGAAGAGAAAAATCTCCTTCTTGAAGCAATTGTTTTACACAAAGCATCTCTTTTCCTCCCTTACCTCCCTTTCCCTTCAGCTCACACCTTCCAATTCTCCTAAAATGAATACATATAGAATGGATAAAGAAGTTGAATTCATTAACATTTAAGTTTGTTCTTCCAGATAGTTATGCCTTTTACAGAATAGGTAACAAAGTCAGAGTATTTCAAATACAAAGCGCTGCAAGCCCAAGCGTCCTTTTTATTTTGAGAACAGCGCAATATGCAAATATGGCACTGCAAAGGACTCCATTTAAGTAAAAACTTATCACTATGTGTCAAATCAAAGCTTTTCTCCTCATCATCCTCTCAGCATGAGCATTCTTCTTGTGAACTTGTGAATATCTTGCATTTTTTTACAATAATGGGTGAAAGTTATATAAATTCACTTGAAAGCTGAATAAAGTCTTGTAAGACACAATTAGAGCTGACAGTGTTTGTAATGCCCAAAATGTACAAAATTCACTGAATCATCAAAATGACCTTCCAATTTGGTGACATTATTCCTTCACCTTCCCACACTGCATTTCACATTATCATCTATTAAGTGCTTACTTCTGTGGGGTTTTTTTGCAGGAGATGAGGGAATCAAGGAGTTCTATTTAAAATTTCGTATCAGGAGGTTGATAATAGAATCATCTGTAATCTGAAATAGATACAAAATCCAAACTGTACTCCAGACTACACTCTGACACAGACTTCCCAAGTACATCCAAATAAGTCATTTAACCTCTCTGCCCCATTTATGCCACCCACCAGACATTTCACTTCTGTTCTAATGCTGCAAGTTATTGACATTTAAAGGGAAAAATCTGCATTACTGGAAATGTTCAGAGTTAAAAGTAGTCCTCCATCTTTCAATTCTCTGAAGAGCTACAAAGTCAAGACTGAAAAAGGGATTTTCTAGAAGCAGTCAAACGAGACCACTTCTGCAGGTGAGATTTCTACAAATAAATGAGGTTGCTGGGGGAAAATAAAGCCTAAGCAATGGAAGACACAAGACATTAGATGCAACACATGTATTAAAGACTGCTGTAAAAACAGCAGCTCACCATGCTGCACCTTTGGAAAGTCACCACGGTGTTACCATGCAAAAAAGGCCACTCTGGGACCAGTTTTACCCACAATACACGTCTGTAGTTCATTTACCTGATGAATCTAAATTGCACAGTCTGTCTCCTGTGATTTCAGCCTCCTTCAACTTATCCTGATTAGTCTTCCCAGCACTTCTTATTTAATGGTTCAGATTGGCAGCCCCTAACTCAAGGGGTTAGTAATAGTGTCGAGTCACTCAGCGTGTACCTGAAAGAAACAATTAGACAGAGTCCTTTGGCACAAAGGCAGACACTGAGTGAAGTGAATACAGTGACAAAGATACAGGAAAAAAACAAAGTCTATTGCTTTCATGCCAGTGTAATTGATGGCAGAAGCTCAGTCACTAGAATCTAACAGGTAATTTCAGCATGGACAGTGAAAAGCTGCAGAAAAAGACAATATATACCTAGCTATGCTTACAGCACATGGGTTTATTTGCCAAAGAAATTTAGTGTTCCATAGCAACTGTCTAAAATAAGCTTGTATCACTGAAAATGCCAGCTTTTCCACTTGTAATTATGGCATGCCAATACTATTTTTAGTTTGATTTGATGAGGATCCCTATATTCGTAGAAGGGACTGCTTTCACCAATAATGCAGATACTTCTTTTCTCTGCAAGAGGTGAAAGGACTGTTTTAAAATAACCCTTTCACACATAAGTAGACAAAATAATTGAAATAAAAACTGATTATGTAAGACTACTAATTAACCCATTTGTCATCAACCCATCTGTTACCAACCAATTTGGTCAATTCATTAAGAAGAACTGCCTCATTACATTTAGCATAGATGATGAGAAGTATGAAGCTTTAACACTACAAGGCATCAGAAAACCTTCCCTCCTCGTGGAAAAGTTCCTAGTTGCCTAGAAAATCAATTAGCAGCACAGGCCTTTCAGTAGATCATTTACTCCATCTTTTGGTAGAACAAAGGAGTGCAATGCAATTGGGTTCCCTCTTCCTCTCCCACTCCACCAACTGCTGGAAACTCAGAGTGCTGTAGATACAAAAGGCCTCATGGCATTGCTCTTCCTACAAGGGGAAAGCTCATCACTGAATAGCTCTCATTCCGAAAGAAAAACTAGATGCCAAATAGTGATGCCTTGCATAAAGATCATGCTGTTTGAAAGGACCAAGTCTCAGCTAAGATATCCATGGAACAGTGAACTGGTAGAGACTGGAAGTTTCCAGACTCCAGCCTGAGATGTCACTGTTCTCCCTGAAGTTGCCAAAAGTTATTGCTGACTTAATTAATATGAATTAAAAGGTCCATACCAAAAATAAGAAAATCTGAACATCATTAAAGCACTTTGAAAAGAAAAGTAAATGAAGAAATACTTGGAGAAGCATGAAAATATTGTTACAGGTAAAGAAAGCAGCCTCATTAAATTAGTTACTGATAATATTTCCTTCCTACCAGGTTCTCCAGTAACAGCCATAAAACCCCAAAACAACAGTCAAACTCAGAGAATTATTATAATTAAACATATAGTGGTGCTTTATTTTCAGGTGTAGAAAATAAATAGAAGGCTGACAGAACAAGTAAATAAGTAAGAAAGACAGCATTTTGAATAAATGCTCATGAACAGCCTTAAAAAATGAAGACAATATCCAGCTCTATGAACACCACAAAAGCTACACCATGGAGAACCATGGAAGACAAGAAAATCATCCAAGGTAAGAATAACGAATAACTTCTCTGTTATGGGAAATACTTTCATATAACTATTAAAATGACATTGCTATTATTTCTGCTGTTATTACATGGCATTGCTTCAGGCATATTAGCATTATGTGCAGTAATGTAACCCATGATTACAGGAAGCAGATAAATGAGCTCACATGGAGCTATTTCCCAGTATTCCTCATTTGAAAAACACTTTTTTTTTTCAGTTACTGTAAGACAAAAACATTACAAGAGTCTTATTCACAAATCCATTTACAGAAATACAAAAACTGAATGCTCCAGTAAGAAACTAAATTTTTAGCGATTCTCTCAAAGTAGCCCTAAATTTGCAACACAAAAACCTGGGACAGAAATACTCAGGAAAGAAGCAGAAGCTACATCAATCAACTGAATTCCAATGCCAGCTTGATCCCTGACTGCACCTTATACTGCTGACAGGAAGTGAATTTGGGGAGCCCAAAATTTCACTGGGCTTTACCTGTAATTTTAGGATATTTAAAAAAAAAATCTGTAGAGAAATTGTTAATTGACTGAAAACTGTTTATACAAGCACAGCTTGGGGGAGAAGAAACACTTTGTACTTCACACCTATAGATCAGATCACATAAATAGAAAAAAAAAATGCAGAGCCTCATAGGTATTGCCAGTAAGGAGCAAAGTATACTTGTTCAAACGAAGGTCACAAATAATAGCTTAGTTAAATCACTCAACTATGATTAAATTTTGAGTCAAATAAAAAAATTGTCTCTGCACACTGAGAAATAAATGAGATAATTACAAGCAATCTAATAAACTCTTCATTACTATAAGAAGTCAAGTATTAATTAACAAAATTAATTTCACTTTTTTGTGCTGGAGGATACAACCAGTAACATCTTGTACAACAGCAGTAAAAGAGAACCCAGAACCTGGCAGAGAAACATCCAGAGAACAAGGAAATCCAGTGGTTGGCAATCAGGCTCAGTGCTAAGCAAACCAAATACTGAAAGGGCAACACTCAGGGAGAGAGAGGAGATATACAGAAGGGGAAAGGGAAGGTGGGGAAAAATAACAGAAAATAATACTGTGTGCATGGGAACAACAGTGTATCAGGTTAAAGCCATTAAAACACCTCAACTGTGCCGGAACACAGCAGTGGTGACAAATGACTCAGAGATGCACAAAAAGGCAAGGAGATATCCTCAAATTCCCTGTTAAAGAAGTGAAATGCCTCCAGTTAGGGAAAGACCAACACAATTTCAAAGCATGCAGATGTCTAAGGGAAAGCCAGACACACACACACCACACACACGCACACATAAGTGTTATTCAGTATTTACTATTAGGAATCATTTTTTATTAAAAAGGGTGAGCTGGCTCTTCAGGATCCGATGCCACTTGTTGATGTCATGTACTTTACCAAGCCTTTTTGAAGGTTACTTGGGTTAAAAGGAAACTTAGTAAGAGGAAATTCTGCTCAGAATCAGAAAGTTGATCTGTTGACTGTGAGAAATATTTCTGTCATGCCTTAACTTCACATTTCATTTCAAATTAGGAGCTCTGAAGGGCAGGTTTAATCAGAAGGTCTGACTGGCAATATCTGCCAAGACAATACATACTTATGATGACAGTGAATTATCCCTGTCCCTTTTAATAAGGGTTTAAGCATTAAAAAATTTGGATAGTACCTATAGCATGTTAAAATCCATAATTAGTAAATGGAAAGGGGAACAGATTTTTTCCATCATAGAGTTACAGCTACATAATCTGCAGTATGTTCTGCATCTTTATGTCAGCTAATTTTACTACCTCTCAAACATGAGGGCTTTGCTGTCACTTCCACAGAGATGTCTGTTCTAGAAAAATTTAAATGAGGAGCAAATTAGGAAGTTATAATTTAGGAAAAACTCCTGCCAACTGTTGTGTTTTTACCATATGCGAACCATTCACTGCTGACCCATCTCACCCCTTCCTCCTTTTTCACACCTTTCAGATCCTCATAAACTCACAATCCTTCCCATTCTTGCTCATATTTAGCAAATATCTGTCTGTACAATAATCTGTCACTGTGTCACCAACTGCAGGGCAAATCTAAGCACACTGCAGTCTAAGTACATACAACCGAGGTAAGTATTCCAGAGCCAGTGTGCAAAAACAAGCCAAGCAGCAGGTTGTATGCAGGTGCACAGGGCTCAGCCCAGCTCAGCCAGGTCAAGTGCCTGAAAACCAGAATGAATCAGCCCACTGAGCTGTTACCAGGACTGGGCCAGCTACACTGGGTTTAGTTTGGCTGTTTTCACAAATCAAACTCTGCTGTTTAGATGCAGGTTGAAAAACTCCAGCCCTCAAAAGGATGCAGACTTTTAAACTTTCAAAGCTTTTTTTCCTCCCCATTCCCTTTCCATATTTTACCCACATTTCTGATAATGTATTTTTGTCAGCTCTATAGTGATGAAATGCCCTGATCAGAGGTCAAGTTCTAGTTGCTTTATCTGCAAAGTCACCCACAAGCTGCAAGAGCTCAACCACTTCGAGTCACACCACCTCTCCACTCCTTGCCTTAGGTTTGCCCTCCAGGAATGAGTAGATAACAGTTTCTCTGCTGAAATTCAGGTGCTTTTAAATAGATCTGTCAGGATATAAGCAGCTCCTGAGAACGAAGTCCAAAGACCTTCCCATTTGTCTGCAGCCTTCCACCATTAACAAGTTGAATCTACTTAATCTGAAGCTCACTCAGAGTGAACAGTTTTCTTGCCTGTCTACAAGCATCACAGCTTTGCAGATTTGATTCTGCTCTTGCTTTTAAGAATGTAGCAGTAAGATGAAGGAAGGAAAGAAGACTGGGTAGATGAAGCACTAAAGAAAGCAAGATAAAACAGCATTGCTAACACAGGCAAACTCACAGAGAAAAAGTCACTTTACATGGAAACTTGAAACTTCCTCTAGTCCCCACTGCTCCCTTTGCCTGCTCTCAGACACCAACGTGTCTTCCAGACTCTTAAATCACTTCCTTGCATTACTCACAAACCCTGACAGCCCAGAATTTTGTAGATCTGGATTTCCATCTCGTGTTTGAATGTTTTTCCCACCTGAATACCCAGCTACAGCTCTACAAGTTGAGTGTGTTTAACTGTTTTCACCATCTGTTTTCAGGTCCCTGTGCCATAAAACAAGACAAAACAACAGCTACCACCCACCTCCCCCTAACCCAAGGCAACAGTGTGGTTTTCTTGTTCAGTTTTGCCCCTTACTACCCCTACTTGCCTTCTCACTCGCTATCTTTCTGTACCTGATGACTGCCAATGTGGCCCTTCAAATAAAGAGAACTTGTGTTTAGTTCACAGATTCTCTGAAAATAATAAAAAGTTTGTAGTTGAATTTGAAGCTAAGGAATTTCTTTGTGCCCTAATACCCATAGACAAAAAAGCCAAAGTATTAAGTCATTCAACAGCCCTTCAGTAGCTGGGATACAGCAATAGTCCTGGTTTATGAATTTTTTAAAAAATTAAACAGAAGAAATCTGCTAGTGAAAAGAGGAATTATTAAATATTTTGGTATCTGCACTCGACTTCTACAACAGCAATCATCCAAGAGTCGCACCTTGAGAAAGAAAAAGCCCAAGAAAAACCAAACACTTACCAGAAGAGATACTTCTCTCGTTAACTGCCCAAGTCATCAAAGTTCAGAAGAAATATTTTGGGTTGACAGCTTGAATTGAATGCTCAGCCATATATTCCATTCTTCTCTACACACATATAAATAGGAAGCACAGGGGAAGTGCAATTGTGCAAAACAAGCTTTTTTAAGCATACAGAAAGTGTCAGGATGATAAACCACATAAGCACAGAATTAAATCAAAGTTAATGGCCACTAGCTGGTATTTAACTTACTTTCATTTCTCTTTTCTTTTCATTTTTCCACCTAGCCTGCTTAGCTAATAAAATTGCCATTATAAGGCAGAAGCAAAGGCACGATTCAATGCTACATCAATTATTATGACTTTATTGTGACATACTGGCATTCAGCTGATCCCAGAAGGCTATACTGATGCCTTGGATGCAATTAATTTTTGATTGATCTAACTCACTCTAATACTGCATGTAAAATGTTCATAGACATTTGAATAATTCTATTATATGTAGGAGATTACTGCACAGAGATCATTTGAAATTAATTGCCAAGTTATTTTAGTAAATGTAAAACACCATTCCAGTCCTATTGTGGTAACAGTTATGTAATTGCTTTACAAAGTAAACTAATGAAATAAATGAACTCTGACTAATATGCAGCATAACAGGGCTGAAAAAGGGAAATGACACTGTAGATATCCTATCTACCTCTCCAGGGCTGGGGTTGGTGAATCAACCTTTCCATTACAGAACTGAATGAGAGAAAAATGACCTCATAAAAAGGGTTTTGTCTCACTGGCTGCAGGTGAACTTAGGGGGGCTACTTCCAACAGTATTGATAGAAGATGATTACTCAATACCTAAAGTGTTTGCAAAACCTGAGGATAAAGAAACCTTCATTATCACAAGGGTTTCCACAGTTTGTTTTGTGTGTGTGTGATGAGCTTTTCTCAGGGCTGTGTAACACTATCTGCTACACACAGAAAGTGAATTTCACATTTGGAGCTGGCTATCTCCCAGTTAAATCACAGACACATCCAGTTCACAGAGAAGCTTTGAAATCCACAGCTGAGACTTTCAAGTGAGTCAGATAATGGAAGGATTGAGAAGTTAGCTTTTAATAAGAAGGGTAAGAGTCTGAAGCTCTGCAAGTCAGGACCTGGAGAAAGCAACAGCAAAGCTAAAGCAAACCAGGCACAGGAGAGGTTTTACAGGCACAGGAGAAGGGTGCTCATTGCTGGAAGCTGCATGCAACTGCAGTCTCTGACTGTGCCCTGGGAACACTGCATTCATATTTCCAATCATTCCTCCAAAGCATAGAAATACAACACTGTGACACTTTCAGCAGGGTCAGTAGCTCAGAGAGCCACAGGTGCCACTACAGCCATTGTAAAACATTAACTCAACTCTGAAACTTGCTTCCAAGGACGTCACAACACTTCCTGCCCTAAGAAAACATTCATTAGAAACTACAGCTTGAAATTGCTTGTAAATAGACAGAAATGACAACATGAAGTGGATGAAAAACACTTAATCTTTATGTACCTTTATTTTTTTTTCACTGACACACAAAGGTCATCACCCCGAGGAAAGTGAAGAAGCTACCTCACAACCAGCCCAGAGAAGCATGGTATGGGAATCCAAGTCAGTTTAGATTAGCAATAGGGTGTGGAGGATTAACCACAGCTAAGTGCAGGGTAGAGATCCCCTAACATCTCATATGGATTGTGTTAGCTAAAAATGAAACCTAATAGCAAATGTAAATCATTACTGGCGTTTAACAAACCTCAGTCACATGCCTCCAGCACACTGCCTGTAAAATCACTGGCAACACTAAAAATGTGGTAAGGAGGGGGAAAAAAAGGAAGATATGGAGGTGCTGAGGTGGAAATTCTATCACAAAGAAACAGCTCCACCTTATGTTTGAGCAGCACGAGTACTTTGCTCAAACTTACCTTCCAAGCATACATGTAAAGAGAAATCCAGCTAACACAGTCCATAAAACAATGGTCAAAAAGGCATCTTTGCTCTGAAGTTATTTTTTCCAATCCAGTGTTTGCAGTATTACTGGTGGTAATAACTATGCTCTCCACAAAACAGATGTTGTGTCATGACCTCTTTACTTTTCCAGGCTGAATTCAGTGCCAGCAGTGAATTTCCTAGTGACAAAACCATGTTATGTTCAGCTGCAGAATTTTTTCATCTAATTCACAGCTGCAGAGGAAAAAAAAATCCAAATGACCAGTCAGAACGCTTCATAAACTGTTAAAAGTATTTGGGAACTAGTTTCAGGTAGTATATTTCAATTCAGGCGACAGAATCCAATTACTATTGGAAAATCATATTTGCTTAACAAATGGCTTTGATCCTTTTTTCCCCAGGCTTTACTTTAGCAAGAGATTATTTCTAAAACTTAAGAACTTAAATTCACACCCAAAACAGGGTGGTATTTTTAAAAGAACTGATATGTGTTTTTTATTTGCTGTGATCAGATGAACATGTTCTTACCTTGCACATAAACATTTAAGCCCAGAATTAGGTATTGAAGTATTTGATGGTATCTAAACCTTTTCTGAATTGCTGCATATCAACTTTGCTCAAATAATAGAAGACCAAGCTGAAGGATCAACTGGAACATGCACATAAGCATTTCACAATTAAACACACACAATGTATCTCCTTGGGGCCCCACAGCTGCTAGAGCAAAGGAAAAAGAAGGAAAGCAGAGATGGCATCAAGACAGAGAAAATAATGGCAGCAAGGACACACCACATACTGGGGGCCAGTTCTTTTCGTCGTTGTTTTTGCCGTGATGATGCTGTTGGCAGTTGGGGCATCAAAGAACCAGTGTGCACCACGCTGGAGACAGTCAAGAGGGGAGGGGGGAAGGACACCCAATTAATTATTTTCCTCATGCAAAAATTAAGAAACCTGAAGCATTTAATAAAAATCAGTCTTGATTTGACAAAACCGATACTGTTCAACAGATGAACTCCATACATTTTGCCAAGTGATCTTCTAAAAAAGAAGGGGAAAGTAAAGTAACTCCACATACATACCCAAGAAACAACACGTTTCGACATATAACCAGTGTACCTGCAGCCCATCAGGAGGAGCAGGGTACTATTCCCTTGGCCAAAGGTTATCACAATCCCCTTATCTCATCCTGACTTTGTATAAGTTGCCACAGTCACCCCACCACAACAAGACGAGCAACAAGGAAACAAATCCCAAAACATATGGTTTTACACATTATTTCAGAGGGGAATTTGCAAGCTACCTCTGGAATTACATAAGAAATGGTCCCCAAGAACTGCTACTTTAATAAATATTTGTGAATACATCAGTACAAACTGGATTCCACTGATGTTTAATGCTTGCTGTGTAGTAACAGAAAAGTTTTCTTCAGTCTGTGATCTTCTAACACAGGTAGAGATTTGTTTGACTCACACAATCATCTATTTACCTGGGTGAAATGCACTTGGCAGTCAGTGCAGGCTGTCATAACCCAAACAAACATAAGCACTTTGTGGTGGCAACAAACGGCACAGAAATCAATCAAGGTTTTGATATGTTGATACAATTATTCCTGTTAGTGGCCAAGTGATTTATTGATACGCAAGATACGTCATCCAAACAGTTATTAATTGCAGTGCCGAAGATCCGAAGATTAGGAGAACTGCAGCTAATGACTTGCTCAAGTTCTGCATGATTAGCTTTCACTTACATTTATGCTTGTTTTCTTTTTTTGACTGTAAGGCTCATTTAACTTTTTCCTTTATAAAGCCTTTCTTGTATTCAAGGGATGTCTTCAGCTAATATTCCATGGCTGTGGCACTCTTTGTAAATTCATATGCCATCACTGTTGATTATCATGTCTAATTACAGAAAAATACTTTGTTGTCATTGAAGAAAAATTAGAGTATTACTACTGGTACTTTTTTTTTTAAATTTGATACTTTACAGCACACACATTTCTTGGAAAAAAGCGATTTCCCAGAATCTTCTACTACTTTTTCAATGGCTCAAGTTTCTCTTCCTCAAGCAGAAGGGACAGTCCCTTTCTTTAAATCCTGTTTCTTCATTTACCCAAATTACTGTACATCATACACACCTCACATTATTCAAAGTGTATCTGCAAATAAGCAGTATTTACCAACTGCCTTTGCTCGTTCAAGATTGAGTCCATATTTAATACATCCCATTTTCTACTATTTCAATAGTGAATAATCAGTCATGCACATCTAGTTGCAATCCAAACGTTATCTGTGCGAAACTCTTCCCATTTTCCATTTCTGTTCCCTAATTCATTTAAACCTAGAATCCACTGTGCTCACTGTGGGGCTCCTACCTGAGTTCCTTCAGGTAGCATGTGTGGTGTCAGGGAAAGCACAGTCTGCATCACAGCTTCACTGCCCTGCACTCCCTGTGTGCCATAATCCCCACCAAGGATCAGTGTTCTCCCTCGCATGGTGTGACAGCTGCTCCTGGCAGTGTCTGTTTTTCACCTCTCTGCTTCCACCTGCAATTTCTCCCATTCTTTTGCCTCAGGGCTGCCCACATGGATTAGCAGGAGAGAACTGATCTAAGTCTTGGTGCCTGGTGAGAGAATGGAAATGCCTTTTCCATGTAGTTTGGTATATCTACACCAAAGTGATCTGGATTGTGCCAACAGCCTCCCCTTCAATCCCATGGGCTGAGTTCTTTTGGGCTAAATTCTGCACCCACAAATCCAACCACACCTCTCTCTTCCTGCAATGCCCTTTTCAAAGACCAGGAGACTCCTTGAGGAAGCTGAATGATCCAATCCACAATTCTGCCTCTAACTACAGCCCTGAAGCTGCTTAAGCTTTTTTCCACTGCCAAGTAACTGCGCAGCTGGAGGTTTTATTGTCTAGCCTTTTGTATGTCCTTCCTCACATGCACTTCATCACAGATGCTGAACACAGGCTTTTTGCAGCACACACTACTCTGCACTACTTTTCTTCTGTTCTTCCACTTCGATTCTGTTCTTGCTCCTTTAATAATTCAATCTCTGCTTTCAAGTCCACCTTTTCTTACTCTACAGAGACTAATTTTCCTTTTCCTAACTGTAATAGATTAAGTCAAATTGGTTGCAGCTCACCTCAAGGCCCATACTGCAGCAACCTTAACATTGCTGTAGATGTACTGCTCCCCTGACAGATTGCAAATGCCTTTTCAGCCTTCCTCAATGTATCTTCAGCCATGAAAGCTTCCTGCTCCCACACCAAAATATCTTTCAGACGACCTACATCACTATATTTTCCTCTGGATGGGGAGAAATCCTTCACTTTTCTCCTCACCTGGTGAGCAGTCAGCCCCAGTGGAATACAGAGAACCTTGAATGCTCAGTTACCAAAGCTGAACATTGTGTGTTTGTCTTCAGTTTCTAATTTTACTCTGCTTTTCTGCTTCAGTTGTGGCTTTCACCCTGGAGCTGCTGTCTCAAGAAAGCAATCCTAGCTTTCTTATCCTGCCAGGCTTTACTACATACTTTCTTCACAGCTGTCACAACTTTTCCTTAGGAGTCTGAGGCAAGGTGCTCACAGCTGTGCAGCCAAGACTCAGGCCATGAGTTATGACATTTATCCCTATTGAACAGGGGAGGCTCTACTCAGCCCTCCTCCAACCTGGCTGTGCTGAGCAGCACTTCCCTGATCCTCATCCTGTGCTTCTGCAGAGCTCCCAGATGAACATGTGTGAAGTTACTGGGTAATAAAGTCATCTGCGGGAGAAGAAAACATACTAAAACTCATCAATACAATTCTGAAGGAACCACAGAAAAACCCCACCATTTCCACAGTCTATATAGTCAACCTCAAATATGAGGACTATTAGTGTGAGTGAAATAGAGTATTATCACACCCTATTGCCTGTATTTTTCAATGCATAAACAAACCCTACTTGAGCAGCAAAGCAGAATGACAGGCAGTCCATAGTAAAGTGCACTCTACATCATGGGCATACTCTGATTCTTCTAAGCTTGCTCTCCTAGCTGCCTAGAGAAGCACTTGAGCAGAGACATACTTAAAAGTTTTATCTGCAGTGACAAAAATGCATTCAGAAATGGAAGTAACTCACAGACTAAAGGCCTCTCTTCAGAGGGACACTGTTCTTTGCACATGTGCTGTACTCAGCCACACTTCCCTTTCCTCATCCCATACCATCTCCTCATGCTGAGAGGCTGCTAAAAATCATTACACAAATAAGAGAAGGCATACGAGTGCACTTTATGCCACTTGTTTTATAAAATTACTCCCAAAACCCCTTTCCACTAGGAGAACATTAGTACTGCCAAGTCAAGCATCCAGAACCAAAAAGCCACAATTAAATTTTTCTGTGCAACCTTAATTTGCTCCCTCCTCACTCCTAGCTGTCAGGGCTGGTAAACAGGCCACAATACAACCTTCAGCAACCTGACCAACATCTTTCTCAATTCAGCTCTGGCGACTTACTGCATTTTTGCAGAGACTGGCTAGGCTGACTCTTTACAGCAAATAAGGGACATATCTACATATTGGAATTAGTTATCAATGGTTTACCAACATATAAATGAAACAGGAATGCCAACAAAAAAGAAGGAACTGAAGATATTCCCAAGTGATGACAAGGCACTTCCTCACAGACAGGGACTCACTGTGCCCCAGCTGCTCACCGAAAAGCAATTCCTTCAGAACAGCATCAGTGCCCTGTTTCATACTCCTCTTTCCCAAGGGGTCCACAAGGATATAAGTGTCTGGAATATTCCTGCATTCAAGAATGTTAAGGGCTAAACCTTGCAGTCTTCTCCCAAGCTCTGTTGCATTCTTCCCTTCTTGGAGCAAAGATGTATTACAAAGAAGAAAACATGGTTCTTGTTTACTAATAGATTACAACTACTCCTACACCTGATGTGTGTTTAAGGGCTGTTATCTCTCTCCATTTTTTTTTCTTCTTGGCACAGCTTTAATTATTCAGTCTTATTAAATGGGCCATGGATATAAAACATCTGTCCTCTTGTTCCTTTCCACTTTCTCAGTTCAGTGGGATGGCACAGAACTTCGGAGATAAATTATGCCAAACACGTTATCCATGAATCACAAAACCTTGCCAGCAAACCAACACACAGAGCTCTGTCAGAGGCTCACTTAACCCAACTAACCAGGAAGTCTGACAAAGGAAAACCCAGAGCTGTTTTACCTTTCCCCACAATTGCCAGAAAATGCTGCCTTGGCACACACTATCAGATTCCATGAACAGAGCTCACTACAGAGATGTGCAGTGACAGACACCCCACCAAAAAGGGTTCACTCCTAGATCCCAGCAAAGTGGTGCCTGAAGCACATCTCAGATCCAGAAGCTAGAGAGAACACACATCTTTCCATGGCAGCAATCCAAAATGAAACAGAGATAAGCACTTCCTATCAGTTTTCTTTAGATCCCCAGCTGCTCACGCTTTTGAGCAGGCCCTGCTCTGAGTTTCCAGGGCCCAGCTGTACATCACATGTGCAGAGCTTCAAACTTCATTTTCAGCTTATATTGAAAATGAGCTCCATTTCCTTGCACTCTCAGAATGCAAATGAGTTATGCATTTTGTGCTCAACAAAACCATTACAGCTCAGCAGATCTATTAGAGCACTGATATGGTTCAAAAAGCCTCAGATCATCTCTCTTCAGCATTATCTTTAAAATCAGGTAACTAAACCAGAGGACCAAAAAAAAAAAAAAAAACCCAACCAAACAAAACCAAAACAAAACAAAAAAACAAGTATGTTCAAACAGCAAAAAATATGAAGTCCACAAAAAAATTTCAAAGTTTAGACAGAAGGGCTATCCAGAAATGAGGGGATTAGGACTGACCTCAAGGGACTCACACAATCCTTTACATGAACTAAGAAGTCAATGCCCCTCACAGGTGCTAAATTGTGATCAGCATTCAAGCTTATATCTTACCTTCTGTTCCTGCTAAAGCAGATTAACCATTTAGGCAAATCTTTAGCTCCCAATTTCTCTCTTACTTCTTTACAAATAAAACATTTGCAATACTAGGGAAAAACCAAACAGTTGAACAATTGGTTAATTCCCAACAGTAGCATTGCCAGTCACAACCCAATTCAGCTAAAAAACTTCATTTTAAACATCAGAATTATTCCTGGCCACTGAATCAGTTTTTATCACAACAATGCATTGTAAAAACAAACAAAGGAACTTGGCTGTTCCAATCCATACAAATACACAATTTGACAGAAACAAAGAGAAAGAAAGTAACTATAATGATGCCACTTCTCACAAACGACAGCAAATTTTATCTCTGTGTGTGTTAGCAAATAGTGTGTACGTTTAGGTTGATAATTGAATTTATACATAAAATATCCTAGAAAATCCAACCAAATTCAAGCATCAGCTGTATCAATGATCCAAATAAAACACCCATAATCATCAAGTGTAAGACAAAAACAACATATAAAGGAAATAAACTTTATTTAGTGTTACCTTGAAAATCATTCATCCAACAAATAAGAAAAACACACCACAAAGCATGAAATCATAACTTCTTCCTCCAAAGAAAATGTTTTCATTCACCTTTGACTTAAACTAAGGATTTCAGAACACTGCAAAACAGCTTCATGAAATTTTAGACAGTTGTGCCTTTGACAGACTAATGGGACTAGAACAAAAGGGAAACATGTTCAAGTTCAATCTCAACTTTGTCCCTGAGCTTGAGAGTTTGCTGCTTTAGCAATAAAACGATTAACAGCTTTTACATTAAGGATCCCACTGATAAATAAGAAACCAGTAGACAGTTTCATAGGTCTCTACTTCCTGTCCATCCTTGCAGTTTCCTGCCACATAAAGCATATTAAAAATAAAACATCCCCATCAGAAAAACCAGTCAACCACTACCAAGCTGCTTACAGTTGATGTTTAAATGAGGAATGTGTCCTTAATTTGCAAATAAGCAATCATTAAGTCACCTTAAATGTCTTCCTGATTGATATAAAATTCCATTCGAGACACAAGAGAGATTTATCAGCCTTTCCAATATGAAATAAAACAAACTATCCAATATGAAATAAAACAAACTAGTGCAAAAACATAACTTGTCTTTAAATGCACTCACTGTATTCACGTTAAAAAATATTTATGTGACAACACAGTTCACTGTTTGATCAGGGAGATCTCACATCACCCTACTCATGACAGTATAAGCAGCAGAACAGTATCAGTGTACAGCTGAGGCTGTAAGAAGACAAGGCAGAATGGCTTCAAGCTCATTTTGTATGACAAGTTCTTTCATCTCCAAAGCACTTTAGGTGCAGGGCTGCACAAAATTTCTCATTCCAAGGAGTTATAAAAATTCACTGTATATTCACTGTACGGACTGAGATATTGCCACAGTAAGATCCCAAAGACATGCAGAAAAAGACAGACCCTGAAACACAGTCTATAGGTTAAATTGTCTTTTCTGTACTATGAACAAGTAAAGGGAAAAAAAGGTAAGCATTGGCAATTTTTGATAGTTTCAACCCTTTACAACATACGAAGGTGTACTTCACAGCAAACTCAACACCCGACAGAAAAAAAAAAGCTGCAAGACCACTCAGAAGAGAAAAACTTAAAAGGCAAAGAACTACTGAACTCAATTAAGAGAACAGAATAATGTACAGTTTGTTTTGTTTTGAGAGATTTTGAAACAGCATAAGAATCAGCAAGTCCCTATCTCCTCCCTTGCAGCCAGGCAATGGAGAGGGCTGCCCTTGGCTGAGCAAAGCCACTCCTTTCCCTTCACTGTTACATTTTAGCTTCTCTGTGATAGTTTTTCAATCACCACATTCTCATATAAAGTATCTTCGGCAAAGTTTTCCAAGTGGGAATAACCAGAGTTTAGAAAATATTTTTACCTAGCAAGCTGAAGGCCCTGACTCTAGAAAGCATTTCACCCTGGGCACTGTGGTCAGCACAATGAACTCAACAACGCCATTGCAGTGATTTTGTTTTAAGCAGTCTGAGGATCTGCAGCATTGCTACATAATTAAACTAAAAGCTTTCACCTGCACATGTCTACGCACACATTTTTCATCCCTTGACATTTTTTGGTCCATCCAAACACTGCAAAGGGAACACTGATCATTATAAACCTGCCATTTGCACATTCTGAAACTGCCCAGCTCAGATCTTAGACCAGCAATACAATACACCATTAGCACACCTAAATCAGCAGCCCAACACTGAATTTTAAAACTTCGGAATGCCCAAATTTTCAACAATTAAAAAAAAACCAAACAACCCAAACAATCCAGAGGTTAAGATTGAACAAGCAAAGGAACAAGGTAAGAGGAAAACACTGGAACAAAAGGAAGTATTTACTATCCAATAAAGAAATCTTCAATACACCTAAGTCCTTGTAAAAAAACTTACTAAATATACTTAACATTCAATTCCAAAGACAAAACAAAATAATTTTTATTGAGACATTCATTCATGCTAGCATTTAAAATCTCAGAAAAACCCAAAAAACAATGTAATGAAAGTAAGAAGTTTTATGAGTAACCTTCTGAACAGCACCATCAATGATTGTACTCAACACCTTCTGCAGACAATGCTCAAAACCTCTTCCAGCTAAGGTGCCTGAGCATTTCTGACAAGTTAATCAATGCCCTCAGACATGAAGGATCTGCTGAATGAAATAATCTCACAGAGCCAGCATGGACACATGCTGTGTATTCCATTAATTTACTTGTAAATGTCAGGATTTTCTGTTCCCCGCTCTGCACTTCAAGCACTGACAGCTCAATCCCTCTGCACCACACTGTGTTCTGCTCCACAACACTCACTCTGCTGTTGGCTCTTGCTCTAGTGCTCTCCTCAGCTTTTGGGTATTTTTATGGCATTTGTTATTGGGTTTGGGTTTCTCTTGTCTGACCATTTTCTCCCCATGCCAAATAAGCAGCCCCCATGCCAAGTAAGGGCCTTCTAAACCATGTCACGCTGCCCAGGGGCAGAACAGGAGCTCTCCACATGCAATCTGTCAGCCAGGTTATGTCAGAGGGTGCAGATTAGACCTTCATTCATTACCTAAGAGGCTGTTTGAAGAAAAGCTTAGAAAAGAATAGTGCATAAAGTGAAAATTATTCATCTCTCTTTTGCTGTACTGACCAGTTCAGAAGACAAAATAATATTCATCTGGCAATTGTCTACATTGCCACTCCAATATCAATGCTTCCAAACGCACATGGAAACCCTTTTTCCATACAGATCTTATGGAAAAAACACAGCCCTTTACTGCAAGCATGTACAAGAACTGTTCTGCACAGGAGCAGGTCATGTTCCCTTCTTCAAATAGCGGGAGAGGAACTGGCTCCTGACAAAGTGGATGAGCTTGGTCTCTGTGCAGAACATTGTAACGAGGGTTGCTGCAAAGCACAGGACACCTGTGCTGATGTGAATCAGCCTGGCCATCCAGCCCTTGTCACAGCAGAACAACACCTACAACAAAGAAAACAAGTGATTGCAGGAAAACCAGGCAGCACAAAGTGCATTTATTGTCTCAACAAGAAATAAGGTCCAACATCTCTGTCCAACATGCCAACACCAACACCAAGCGGTTCTGCCACATGCACTGACCCTACGATAAATCAACTTGAGGAATCACAACATCTGCTTTCTTAAGAAAATTCTGTCAGCAAAAAATAGCCATTTAGTAGATACCTGGTAAATGAGAAAGCTGGTTTTATCTGGCATGCAGAAATATGTTAATTGAGATGACACAAAACTCTGCTGGTGCTATCATGCAAGTCTGCTACTGCAGAGCAACATATCAGGCTATTTTCTAACAAAATTGGAAATCTCCCATTCCAAAATACAAAACTCTCCTTTCTCAGGCATAATGGATTTTCAAGCTGTCAAATTTCTGTACATTGAAAATACACCATCTTCTTTATGATCAGCCTGACCAATTACCATCGTGTATTGAATAAATGTATTAAATGTGCTCTTAGCAATTTTTGTTTCTGTTCTAGTTTTGGTTGTTTATCACTTCTTTTTATTACAGAATTTTTAATACCAGTTTCTTGGTACCACTGCAAGATTTCCATTATTAATAACTAAGCACATGGATTATCTACACACAGCAGAAATGTGTTAAAATTTTACTCGTCAGCTCCACCTTGTACAGGTGGCAGAGAATTTTGATACAAAGACAGAATCTCTTAATATTATATCCTGCCTTTCTGTAATGGAAATCTCCCAGCCTACCCTCAAAAGCCTTTTTTGCCAATAGCATTCCTGTTTCTGTGGACACAAAAGTCACCTGACAGCAGCACTCCCAGCGAAAGCAGAGAGGATGATGCTCACCTCTGAGAAAGCAGTGATCCCTGCACTGACAAGGTAAACCAGCAGCAGAAGTGGTGAGGGGAGCAGGCCTGTGAGAGGTCTGTGGGAGCTTTCTTTGAAGTAATCATAGATGTAGTGGATGCTGTGAGCTATTCGGATGCCCATGTTGAAGCAGTTGGCAAGGATAAAGCCCACACTGCCATATGAGTGGGTCAAGAAATAAGAGATGCACAGAAATATGAAAGACAAGGCCAGCATAACAAAATTGTATCTAGGGGGAAAAAAAAGAAACAATTTACAATGCATGCAGTTACAGCATTCATTTACTAATAATCTTACATCTCATTAAAGGAAACTAGTTCACATTTTAAAGGGATCATGAAAGCAGCCCTTGCTAAGTCAAAAAAGATCCTATCTCTTTATAAGGCCAGCACAAATAAATTTGCAGGAATATTCTGGAGACACTGTTTCCTACCTGTCCACTTCTTCTTTGCACATTAAGGCAAATGTAAAACATTCTGTTACTCCATTGACAGCAAGAAACAGGACATATAATGAGTAACACCGGAGGAGATCTGGACCTAAAACACACATTAGAAAGATCAGTAGATAATGACTTCTTTTACCAAACAGCATTGTTTTTACAGTCACTGATACAAAGAGACAGAAATTGTAGCATTAATAGTAATAATGGAAACTTAAGTTCATTTGAACAAGTTACTTGTCTAGATATCTTGACAGGAACACAAATAAACAAGGCAAAGGATTCTGATGAGCTGTCACAGATTTCAGCAGCAGATTCACAGGAAAAAAAAACCTGCTGATTTATGAAAAAAATCTTAATAGCTGTAGGCTTTTTTTTTTTTTTTAAATGGTGGTTTTTTGCCAGGTCTATAAATCTTTACCTGTTCCAGAACTGAGCATTGAGCCTCCATAAATATCCAGAGCCAGCTGAGAATAGGCATAGCCAAAAACGGTGATGGTGAGGCCAATAAGGAGCACAAGTTTCAGCAGCAATTCCAATACATTTGCAGCCATAGCAACATCATCCTGAAAAAAAATGTAACAAATCCCATGAACCAGAACAATGTAATAGTAGCCACTCTCATGCAGAAATACTACTTCACAGAAACAAATCAGTTTGGATAGCGTAAGAAGGTGTGAAACTTGTGCTTCGGTATTGAATTATTCACACATATGCTCTTAACTTAGCAACATTTTTTACTATCCACCATTTTTGCAGTTACACACACCACGTGGATTTTATATAAAATATACACACACATACACCTCTCTCAGCCCACCAAGGACCTGAAGCACATGATTTAACTGTGTGCTGATTAACTGCGTGCAATTAGCAGAATTGCTACAGGCCAACCTTCACAAGTGATCAGGAATATGACTCTGTGGAAGAAAACTCTTATTCATTAATACTCTTCATACAACTCAAACATACAAGAAAAATCCAATTCTTTTCTTCCCAAAGCTGCACTCTTCGGAAACGTTATCTAACAGCTATTGATATGCCTAAGAAAATAAAGTACTTCCAGACAGCACTTATTTAAGAGACTTCATGATTTAAATAATGGCTTGCTCTATCTGGAAATACACAGTAGAATATGCTTTACAACACATTATTTGGAGCAGCTAATGTTAACTTCATTGATTCAAGGCCACTGCATATTTTAATTTCTATTTCATTAACATTTTACCTATTCCCTTTTCTTTTTTGGTCCAGCCTCACTCAATTTTTTGAGTTTTTGTTCTCCACTTTTCAATTTCAACAGCCTCAATTACTCAAATTTAAAACACACATTTCTGTCTGTCACACTTCTGTAATGCAACATATCTGTAACAAAAATCGAGCATTTGACAAGTAATTAATCCAAAACAAACATACCTGTTTCTGATCCTTTACAGTCTTCCCTCTTTCCAATACTTTAGCAAAAAAGACGTAAAAACTCTCCTCAATAGGCAAGAAGATAAACCTCGCTACCAGTGAACCAAGGTTATTTACAATATCATATACACCTTAAAACAAAAAAAGCAATTTGTGAGTTTTAGACACATTTTAATTTCATGGCTTTAATAACAACATGAATTCTAATTTAACATGTCCACCAAAAAAAGCGAAAACAGGTAGGATTTAGTGCAACACTGAAGCAGTGTTCTCTAAAAATTCTGACAGTCAAGCAACTACAGCTTAAAATTGCAAGGTTTGTGCATAGCAAAGGTAAGAAAAAAGCACCAACTACACAGATGTGGATCCAGAACAGCACCAAATCACACTTAAAATTCTTACTGTAGAGAAATTTAGAGGATCCTGATAAAGTTCACTGAATGAGAACAGGAATATAAGGACTTACTGGTAAAATAAAAGAGAAAAGTATATATCTAGTGAAAGTTGTCCATGCCCATCGCAGGGGAGTTAGAACTAGATAATCTTGAATGTCACTTCCAAGCCAGACTATTCCATAACTCTATTATCCTAAATTTATTATTATTATCTATATCAATCATTCTCTGAAATGTATCTCAAAAGTCACAAAGGCTTTGAAATATTCTCAGATTTTTAAGTCATATTCAAACACTTTAAGTCATTTTCAGAACCATGTGAAGAGCAGTGACTAAGAAAAACTGTCAGCATTCCACAACACCATCGCACTTACCCTGATCTCCAAAATTTAACACATTCAAAAAAGTCATCACATATCGTTCACCTGTGAGTTCAAAACAAAGAATTTAAGAACAAATCCCAAAATCTTTCCCAATACTTTTTCAGGCACTTCCAACACTAAGTTTTCAAGGAACAAAGTCAAATGGGGCAGCACCTACTTCTGAGTACCCTCAAAAACTCCATTCAGATTGACAACCACATGCCTCATCTTCCCCCATCCAAGCTTCCTGAAGCTTTAAGTCAATTTTGTAAATAGTCTTCATGAGCCCTCTCCCCTCATACTTCTTTGTCAAGCCTCACCCTCTGTCAAAATCTGTTTCAAGAAGGACTGTTTGAAGAAACTCCAAGTCAAGCGTGCTTCCTTCCAGTTAACAAAGGTCTGCAAAAAAAGTACTGAAATGTAATAAACATAGTTGAAACTACAGAGTAGAAACAGAAAAGAGCAAGGCAGTGCAATACTGTAGGGTAGCTCTAACTACTATAGTGATGAGGAAACCTACAATGCCACAACTACTAACAACAAATCTAAAGTATTGCTCAATTCAAGAATCAACATCACTGATCTAGAAAAAACATATTCCCTTGTTGAAAAGTTGTTGCAGATAAAGTACCCATAGGAGCATTCTACAGAAAACACTAATCAAGGTTAGAGTCAGGAAAAGAAACACCCATGGCGTTTAATGTGCCAATATAACTTTCACCCTCACTGGAGATATGAATTGTTTATTGCTCTTCAAACTGTCCTTGTAAGACCTGCAACCAAGAACCACATTTATCTTATCAATCTGTAAATCTTATCCAGAATGTTGTCTTCCTCAATGAGTCTTTTAATTTCTTTCTTTGCCTCATTTCTGTTTGAGAGATATTAACAGTGTCTATAGAATGCTGTGTAACATCATGGTTATGTTGTGCCCAGGTCAAAGCACCATAATCCATTGTTATATGATTCTGGTTTCTTTTCTGCCTCAGATCCAGTGGTACCTGGTCATTCCCCTGCACAGTGCAGATGGCCTATCTCCCGTTAATGTCTATTAATATTTCGTACAAACCAAGACAGCAACAACAAACCCATAACCACAAGAGTTAAAGTTTTATGATGTTTTTCTGACAAGAATTTTATTAACACAAACTTCAAACACAAATTCTATGTAGTTTTTTGTTATTTAACCTATTATATCTTCTGTAGCACGAAAATACCCCTAAAACCACTAACTCCACTGTCTCAAAGTAACATTCAAAGTGCCCTCACGTGAGATTTTAGGAAGAAGAAAATTAAGAAATAAACTGTGCAACCTACCTCATCTTCCACAAAATTAGGTAATAGAGCTTTCACTCTAGCAACTGGGAATGACTTCTTTGTGGCTTCAGGAGATCCCAAAAATATCACAAAATAAATTACATAGCACATGACGAGAACACTGACGTATAAAAGCTGGAAGGATCAGGAAGGAGAGAAGAAAAACAGTGATACAAAACTAACTTAGAAATGTAGAATTATATACTAGTTAAAAATACAGTGAGGAGAAAATGTTAGTCTTCATGCCTATCAAATATTAAGGTAGGTAAGGATTTGAACATCTCTCAAGAATGCTGTTGATCTTTAATCTTTTTTTAACCTGTAGGTTATCATGTCCCTTTACTAATTCTCATGTTTTATTCAGCATTTTTAGAACATTAAAGGTCCAATTATAAAGCAATTACTCAATCAAAAAATCAAGTTGACAGAGTACCTACTGCCTACATCTCTTACTTCATAGAACATTTCCAATTTCCAGCAGTTAAGAGCTATCTGTGAGTGCAAAAACTGAAAAGTTTATCCCTCCTTCATTGTTATCAAGAAAAAGATTTTAACCTGAGTTCATTGCACTTGATTAGCACCTTCTGATAAGGTGATACAGGTTGGTGGTACAGGCTGATAAAGCTCTGTGTGATTAGAATAACATAACCTCATTTGCAAGATATGCCTTCACAGACAGGTGTTTTTTGTACCTCCATTTAACTCAATGTCAAAGCACCAAGTCAATAATGAGTATCAGGAAAATACTAAATACAAATTCTAAATATTAAACCTCACAGGAGCTTTTTCTCCAACCTCCCCAAAGTTTTCTAGCAGGCTAAATGTCAAAGCCAAATCAAAATTCAGCTGACAGAGAAAAAAGAAAACTTACCTGAGCCAAGGAAAAAATGTAAAGTCCCCACTGAGGATAAAGGACTACTAAAGTAACTGTCAAAACACATTTTGACACTACTGAAAGACTTTCGGCAATTACCTTTAAGAAACAGAAAACAGAGAAGGGTTATTTTCTGCCAACCTAACCACATACACAAGCTTAAAATACATTAGTTTAATGCACAGAATTTATGTAGGAATGTAAGATTTTCAAAGTCAGTGTGACTGTATCACAGTTTCTTTCTGCTGAGCTGGCCAGCTTAGATTGTCATTTCTCTGTAAGTTTTCTATTCTTGCATTTCACAATTTCTCCATTGCATTTTCCCAGTTCTTTGTATGGGACATAAGGGAGAAAATTTTGCTTGAGACTATCATGTTCGCAATAGATCCATTTCACAATTTGATGTAGAATTGTGGAAGCAGCGTGCCTCTCCCTCCAATTAAAACCTATGTTCCAGTATTTAATGGTCTTGAAGGTAACAATGTCTAAATAAACCAACTTGCTTGCTCTAATGGGTACAAATTCCTGGTTACATTACAAACCAGGCCATACAGTCCTAAAAAGTACACACAGGGGCTTTTTATACACTTGAATACACAAATCTCTAAGTCAGTCATCTGTTCTGTTCAAGAGAGAGATCATTTCCCCCACATGCACACACCCCATGTAGTTTACTAACCTTAAGTCTCACAAACAAATGAGCTTGTGCTAAAACCCAGAATGGCTCTCCCAGGAGTTCAATAATGGCAGAAAGACCAAATGCCACTACACCAGCCTGATAATGAGGAACCACAGAAGGGTCGGGTACTTCAAGCAAGTGTAGCCAGACTAAGCCCAAGATAATAGACCAAAAGACACCAAGAGGGACTCTAAAAAGTTAACATAAAAACTAATTAATGGAAATGTTACTTCAGCAGAAAAAAAAAATAAAAAACAACAAAGAAAATTCAGTTACATCATCACATATGGCCATAATGACTACACAAAATAAGACCCTGAGGATTTAATTCCTCTTGTTACTATACCAAGAATACTTTTTTTTCCTTTGTAATGAACACCCTTAAGGTGCACTCTTTACATGACACAGAAGAAGTTTTTCTGACTTGTCCATTTTCTTGTCCAGAGCCACAAGGTCAAATATCTGCATTTTTGTGCCTTAGGACCAAACAACTCTGATCCCACATCAGCCTGCACACTCCCTTCTGGTGAAACTGCTTCAGGAACACAGAGCTTCTGGCAGACTGCATAACATTTTACATCGCTGGAGCAAGATCTCTTTGACCCTCACACTACCAGACCCCTAAGATATTTGACATCAGGCTCCTAAGGCATATGTGAAATACTTCACCGAAGTTAACCTTCATTTGAAGTTATGCTTCTGTACAATGAAAACTGTGCCTTTTTAAATTTGTTTTAAACAGTCAATGTCATCTCAATCATTTAATGCTTACATGAAAGACTATCACACAGCAGAAAACTGACTATAATTCAGCTAAGGGAACAGTACTAATATCTCTTAAATATGGTATTAGACCTATCCATCACAGGGAAATCCCTCTGCTTCATACCTGGATGCAGATGACCACATATAACTCCCTCATTCCTGGGCCAACTTCAATTAATAGCTGGGAAGTTCCAGGAAAAGTCAGGTCCCCCAGTGGAAGAATACTATTTTATCATGCAGGGGTAAAACTACCAGATCAGATTTACTTCCCAACCCAGCCCAATTGGGGCTGAACAGCAACTAGAGCTGAAAGAGCAAGAGAGCAGAGAAAACCAGGAACCAAAAGGGAGAAACATCATAAAATCCACTTTACTGCAATGTGTGATTACACTCTCTCTGTATCACAGAGACTGCATGTATCGCATGCAGTATCACATGGACTTTATGCTGTTCTGATATAAACAGCACTACAGCTGAAAACAGCAACCCTACTTCCTCCCTGTTGTTTAATTCCAGCTCTCCCTTCCACTTTTTACATCTCTTCTACCCAAACATTTATGTTGCTGTGCCATTAACCTGCACCAGGAGTCAAGACTAAAACTTTAGCCTAACGAGGAAAGAAAAGATATCTACAGCAGGTTCACAAATGCACATCAGGTAATAAAAGAGCAAAACTGAGCAGGAAGAGGAAGAAAAAACAAAGGACTATGTATTTGTGCAACAGGGTTTTCCTTCAAAAACTACAACAGAAATGAAACTCAAGCAACAGAAGAAATTTCTCCAGGTGACACCTTTGGCACCTCATGTGCTCCAACAAGAAATCAAGTCCACAAATGCTAAAGCACCAGACTTGACAAGCTTCCTGCAACAGCCCTGAAACACAACTGAGGCTTCTAAAAGCTCTGTGCTGAAATAACTACCTCAGTAAATAAACATTTTCTCTCATTCTGTGAGCTCCCAGCCAAGAATGAGAAATTCTACAGAAGGAAACTTTTAAAGGTATCTTACGTCAGCCACAACAGATTAATTGTTTTGGTCCAGTTTCTCTTTGCACTTCCACTCAAACAAGCTCTGCGAAACGCCTCCCTGGCGAGGAAGACAACTGTTGAGTACAGCAGAGTCAGCCTAAAGGAAGTGAAAAGGAAAAAAACAAAGGAAGAGGAAACAATTTCTTTACATACTACTAAAATCCTTCATGCAGTAGTAGCACAATTTTTACACAGGACTGCCTAGCAGACAAATCTTACAGGTGTGCAAACATGGCGATATGAGCTAAATTATCACCACCTCCTAAAAAGGAGAGAAAGCAATTGATTCAAATGGCAAGTATACATGCTACAAAACAAAACTGCAGATACAGAGTACATCCTATAGGAAAAGCAGGTTGTATATAGCTTTTCCTCTGCAAGCTGATAATTTAAACACAAAAACTAGGCCAGTGCTATCGGTGTCTCAGGCCAAAACAGACCTGGGGAGGCACGAAATGACCCAACACTGTGACACACCCAACGGCAGATTGCACAGCATTAATCAGAGCATCGCCAGTGACGCTGAGCCGAGAGCAGCAGCGAAAACAAGCAAAGTCCCCCAGCCGCACCAGCGCCGGGACGGGGTCCGCTGAGCCTCCTTCTCCTCACCTGACATTGACCACGCCGATGAGCTCCCGGGACAGGTAGCGCAGGGTGAAGGCGTTCAGCCCGAAGGTGATCACCCGGAACAGCACCTGTGAAAGAAGCCGCACGGGAAGCACCTGCGGGGCCCCGCCGAGCAGCAGCAGCAGCAGGAGGCGGATGAGGATGAGGAGGAGGAAGGAGGGAAGGGCAGCCCCGCACCTGCAGCAGGGCGCTGGACGAGGCCAGCCGGGCGGTCTGACCCAACACGTCCTGCGCCGCCATCGCCCGCTCCCGCCACCAGGAAGTGGCGCGGCCGCCGTCGCGCCGGATTCCGTCAGCGGGGCGGCACCGCCTGGCCCAGCCCGGTCCTGAGGGGAGCCGGCGGCACCACCCGACGCAGCCCAGTCCTGAAGGGACACGGCAGCACCGCCCGGCCCGGCCCTCCCCGGTCCTCAGGGGGCACGGCGGCGCCGCCCCGGCCGACCCTGAGGGGAGCCAGCGGCACCACCCCGCCCTGGTCCTCAGGGGACACGGCAGCACCGCCCGGCCCGGCCCGCCCTGGTCCTCAGGGGGCACGGCAGCACCGCACCGGCCGGCCCTGAGGGGAGCCAGCGGCACCGCCCGGCGCTGAGGGGAGCCGGCGGCACCGCCCCAGCCCGGCCCGGTCCTGAGGGGGCACAGGGAGACAGGGCGGGAAACTGAGGGGACACGGCGGGGAGAGTGCCGCCCGCGACACAGGGTGAAGGTCCTAGGGGCTCCAGCCCGCCAAAACTGAGGCGTAGCGCCACAGCCTCGCGTTCCTCCGAAACCACCCCAAAACTGCAGCCTGGCCTACGGGAGGAGGTACCGCGGTAAACAGGGTGACATTCAACAAGAGCTGTTTTCTAGAGATTACTGAAAAACCTTCCGAGTTCCACCAATCCCTTTCTAAACTGAGGGCAAACCCACCAGCCTTCCTTGACCTAAGCAGAAAGACAAGCCGAACAGAGGGAAAAACTCTCGCAGCAGGAAGGAGAAAGGATCTTACTTCATTCTGTGGAGGAAAAAAAAAGAAGGAAAAAACCCAAACACACACAACCACAAGAACAACCCAAAAACCCCACCACATAAAATCCACCAAAAAAAAAACCCACCAAGAAAGCCAACATACCTTCAAAAACCAATATGCAATTTAACTGCAACAGATTGAATTTGATAATACAATGCACTGAAGCCTTCCAAACAGACAAGACTTTAGACTCTGTAAGTCAGGACAGTTCCAGACTATTTCAGATCACTGTTTAAGCAGCGATATATAAAAAGATTGTATCTTTCCATGTTGCAGAACATTCCCTTCAGAAGCACGGCACTTCCAGCTCAGAGGTCACATTTTTCTGAGCAATGCTAGAGTTGAACTAAGATTTTTCCTGTCTAACAGCAGCAGCTACAAAGAGCACTGGGGAGGGAAGTATCTGAGCCCTACTTGATCACAACTTCTTAGTGACAGGCTGCAAACAGCAGCAGTTTCAGTCGGTGTCTTCAGAGAATCTAGGGAACCAACCAAAATTCCATCTCATGCAAAGCAACCATGTCTCCATCAATTGTCTTCTTCATGAACCCTCCTTCTCTGAGCCATTTCACCCACCACTTTATTCCTTCCATACTCAGAATAAAGTTTTCCAGGCTGCTTTTTTCCCCCATTTGGTCATTTTCCTAGTAACATTATTCAAGTCATCTGGAAGTGATGTGTAGATGTAGATGTATGTGGCAGAGGAGCGTATCTTGTGATTAAAATAACCACAAACAAACCACCCCAAAAAACCCCACCCCACTAACAAAAAGGGGTTAATATCCTGTTGTAAAGATAAAATATGGGGAGAGAAGAAATTCATCTCTGTTGGGTAATTGCAGAGACAGATTTTGAGTTAGAGTACTGTAGCTAGAGAGCAGCAAACATTGCCATTCCCCTCTCCTTTAAGCAGTCCCCCAGTTATCAAATGGAAAAAGCAACTAAAATATTGTCCTAACTCAGACTCTAGAGTTTTCTCTTGTGGCAGTAAGGGTGACAGCAGAAATGAAAAGACTTCTAGTATGTTATGACTTGTGCTGATCTCAGTAAGAGTGGATGAACTGTGGGGATTAAAACCCATCATAAACTACCAAATGAGCTACACAGAAAACAAAAATTGAGTTGAGGAGCATAAAGCATGCACCTTACAACTGTTTAGGTTGGAAAGGACCTTTAAGGTCAGACAGCCTAACTGCCAGGTCCACCACTGAACCATATCCCTAAGCACCACATCTGCTTGGTTTTGAAATCCCTCTAGGGATGATGACACCACCACTTCCCTGAGCAGCCTCTTCCAGTGCTGTTTTGCTGAAGAAAATTTTCCTAATATCCTATCTAAACGTCCCCTGGCACAACTTGAGGCTGTTTGGTCTCATCTTATTGCTTGTTACTCCGTAGAAAAGACCAACAACCACCTGGCTATAACCTCGTTTCAGGTGGTTGAGTGATAAGGTCTTCCTTGAGCCTCCTCACTATCAGCTGCCTCGACAGCTGCTCCTCGTAAGACTGATGCTCCAGATGCTTCTACCAGCTTCATTGCCCTTCTCTGGACATGCTCCAGCATCTACCAACACTGCACTAAGAAAGACCCTTGTTATTCTCTCTGTGTACATAAACATTTCCATGACAAAATTGGGTATCTTCAAGGACTAAAACATGAGAATCCACTGTGCTATCTGGAGGCAATGGTCTGACCTTTTGAGGCATCTGCCATGGGCAACAGTAAGTGACAATGAGCAATGTTTTGTTGGACAGTTTGGCTTGTCACCTCATAAAGCCGAAACAGAAACAGCTGCAAAGCCTGAGGGGGGTGGAAAAATTAAGAGAAATAACTGTGACTCAGACAGGATTTTATGGGAACCAGCTTTGGCACGTGGAGCCTTTGGGCATTGACGCGGTTCGGCCGCGCGGTGGCGGCACCGGCCCCACCACCACCCGGGCGGGACGGGGCTCTTCCCATTCCAGCGGCACCTTACCGACTCTGCTGCTGCTTGTGTCGGAACTACAGTCGGAACAGCCCAACTGGTGATGGAAATGTGGCACAGCACAAGCCCAGCTCACAGCAGGAACAGTGTTTCATAGAAACATAGAACAGCCTAGGTTGGAAGGGACCTTAGAGCTCATGTTGCTACAACCCCCTGCCATGGGCAGGGACACCTTCCACTAGACCACGTTCCTCCAAGCCCTGTCCAATCTGGCCTTCAGCACTTCCAGGATGGGGCAGCCAGTGCCAGGGCCTCACCATCCTCACAGTAAAGAGCTTTTTCCTAATAGCCAATCTAAACCTATTCCGTGTGAAGCCATTCCCCCTTGTCACTCCACATTCTTGTAAAAAGTCCCTCTCCATCTTTCCTGTAAGGTCCCTTCAGGTACTGGAACATCACAGTTAGGTCACCCAAAAACCTTCTTTTCCAGGCTGAACAATCCCTTGATTCGGCACAATGGGACAGACCCCTGTTTTTATTAGAGGTATGTGAAATCTCCATGTCAGAGAAAACCCTTCGATCTATAAAAAAAAAAAAAACCCCGACAATGTATATACAGGCCTTAGAATGAGTTGGGACTCTTCCTCCAGGACTTGAAAAATGAAAAACTTTTGTGTTTCAGTAGCTCAGTATCTGTGTTCCACTTAGTGAACTTAGGGTATTTAATTACCCCATTTATAAGGAATTTCAACATGAAAGGTGGACTTTGACTTCAAATCACAACTTTTATAAAGACTGATGGTAGCCCAGAAAATTTAAAAACTGTTAAAAACAATTGCATCACCTCACTCAGAGAAGAAATCCCCTTGAAGGATACAAATGAAACGTATCCTTCCTTCACAGGATACTTCGAAGGAAAATATTCCCAAACAACAAAGTGAGACTGGGAAGCAGGAACCTATCAATTCAGCAGTAAATCTTTGCAGAACTAAAATCAAATCCAGCATAAAGGATCATTATCAATTTTGTATTTCATTAATCCAAATAAATGCTGCATTTTAGAATTAGCAATGTATTTTAATTTATTTTATTTGTGGGTTTCCATTCCCTTAAAGATCCCTTGAGGAATTAAGCTAGAAAATCAACTGTGCTATGAAATCATAGGCAGTTCTACGTCCTGGAATAGCGCATGATGTAACACAAAATGACAGACTGGGCTGTGAGCTAAAGACTGTAGATTTCTGCAGCTGCTGAAAAAGCTTGGGAGTCATGAATGATTTTAGAAATGAGCAAAACAAATACTCAAAACCCCTGGTGCTGGCTGAACAACCTTCCCCCTCAATGTCACCCTGTCTAGCTGCTTCAGTGCACAGAGCCCCAGATCCCCCATGGCCCAGGGAGCAGTCAAGTGGTGCTGCTCATGCAGCCAGCCCTGCTCTGTGCCCCTGGGCAGGGGGAGGCACCGAGGGCAGCATGGCCTGCTTTAAAGGATGGATACACACTCCTCCTCCCATCCCCCTGGCCCACATCACAATTCTGTCCCATTGACAAGGATACCAGTAAGGCAGAGGAGTGGTCCAGGACTGGAGCTGAAGGGTACTGCTCTGCAGAGTTCACTCATCCCAATTTCCCCAGCACGCTTTGTAAGGAGCAATGGTGCTTAACACAACTGCTCTGCCTCAAGTCTGCACTTTGCCATTTCATTAATGAGGACAAAAAATAATTTGTTCCTGAGATGTTTTTCCTATTCTGCTCAGAAGTCTTGTGCCAGCAGAGGCCAAATTATGTTGTCTGATTTTAATTTTGTTTCTTTACCAGAAAGAAAGCATAGAAGAGATCAGTCTCTTTGTTCCTGATCATATAAAGCTTGTTCCTTTGCAGCAGAAACTAGGAGGTTGAGGTCAAAGCAAGAAGTCACATGGAAACTTACCAGAGTAGGCATTAAATCTCATTAAGCTTCCTTCTTTCCTCTGAGCACCCCTCTTGGATCAGAGACATATCTGGGCCTGGGGATGTAGCATTTCCAATTCAGTGCAGAACTGCAGGAAGAAAAGAGAGTCACAGGCCATTCACTAGCAAAGAACACATTAGGAGTTACTGCTGTGCCAGTTTTTCTTCCCTTGAACCAAAGTGTCCCCCAGAGGGCTTTTTAGATTAGTTCCCCGGGCCTTGTGGACTGAGTTAATCTCAATGTGCGTGATAAATGGTTAAACAAAAATTTGCACTTTTTTCCTGGCTGCATTATTAGTTCAGGAAGGATATAATTTATGTCCTTGCTGTGGGATAAAAGAAGAAAGGGACTTTTTGAAGAATGCAGAGAAGTGGGTTTTTCTGTGATATGCAACATTTAAAAAAACAGTGTCTCAGCGTTACAGCATAGCTTTTGACTTTGTAGTGTTCATTTTGCCTCACACATTTTCACAGTGCCTTTAATGCACTGTTTATATGTAATTTGAACAACTGGTTTGGCTGCCTTATCAATTTCACTTTTAAATTCAACCTTTATTTATTGAAATATTTAAGGTACAGAGGACTAACACTTTCTTATATATGAAATAATATAACAAACCAATGTTCAACTCAAGGGAAAGGCAAAAAAATGTAGCCAATGTACAAATCATAGTAAAATATCAATGATAGGATAGTGCTAAGTTTTTAAAAACTATGCTAAAAAATTGACCTGCATATTTCACAGTATATTAGGCAGATTTTACGAAATTGTATATATTGATTAGAAGAGCAAAACCAAGTGTTCTGCACAAAGTTGTCTGCTTCAAATAAGCTTTCTTTTTCTAATCTTTTCAATTTAGAAATCTGTGACATTCAACAGACATTTTAAAAATCTACGAAAAAAACCCACCTTCTGGTTATTTAATCTGGGGAAGCAATAAATTACAATATTTTGTCACAGGAACTGGCAAGCTCCTTGCTTAGAATTCATGCAAAATGAATTCCAAAACATGTACATAATCAATTCTGCACCATCTTTACTGACCTTTGTGTTCTAAATACTAAGCATTTTTTTGTCTGCATTTATATATGTTCAACTGAAGAGCATTTCTGTCTTGCCTTCCTCAAGGCTAGAAATTCCAGCCATTTTTGCTAGGATCTGACTAACAGTCTCTGTCTTACCTGTCTCAGGAAGCTTTGTATCAGCCCCTCACTTTGAGCACTGATACCTAATTTATCTAATTGCTGTGTGCTTTGGAAGCCTATCAATATATAAAATAAGAAAACTATAATGGAACAGCTGTCAATCTTTTTGGAACATTTATCCTGTCAGCAATAATCAGAGATTCTCTTGTAGATTGTTTCTTTTACCTTGCAAAATCTCACTGCCTCTCCATTTATTGCTCATGTCAGGTATGCACAGCTATCACTATGATCAGAATTGTTTCTGGAGGATTGGACATCCCAAATCCTACCCTGCAAAAGGTGATGAGCAGGTGCTGAGCCAAAATGTACATTTTTCCTCCTTTCTATGCATTCTGTAAGATGAGCACCACAGTAACACTCACTGCTGTAGGTTTGGTGCTAATGCATTGCTAGTGAACAGACAGAAGGGTTTTCTGGTTATAACAGCCAGAGTAAAGTTACAGAAACACATCTTGCAACTGTGAGTACTTCCACTTGAAAACTCTGTGCTAACTAGTGCTTGGCACCTTTGCACTACAAAACCATTCCATGAGCTCCAGGCTACATCCTTGGAGAAAAAAATATACTTGAAAGAGAGAGGTGCAGAAAGTCTGCAAAAGAGACTTCTGCTTGCTGTACAAACACATATATTCACCAACACTATTTGCTTTAATACTCATGTAGAAATAAGGCTCTCTTCATTAAAAGACTTCACAGCTGCCAAGTATTCAAGCAGAACGATCCTCTTCTATTTTAGAATGCAACAAGAAGTGTTATTAAACTTGCTTTGAGGTCAGCATGATTTGTTTGTGCATGAAGTAACCTTAAGATTTAAAACCAACAGTGACGACAACTCAATGAACACAGTAAAATACACACTGTGGATTTTACACAGGAAAGACTCAACTGGCAAGAGCTTCTGAAATACATGTGAGAGGCATTTAGATTCTGAAAATGCACTGAATGTAAAATATTCCTGCAAAATAATCCAGTTTCTTATTCCTTTTCTTCTTTGAGTCACCTGGAGACTTTTGAAGGAGACGGAGACATGCAGAAATTATACTTAACAACCAGGAGAATAAGACGTGAAAAAGTGGTTTCGCTACTCAAAGTAATTCAGCATCTAGGAGAAGAATAACTTCATGCAATGCCGTACAAAGGTTGAGAATGCAGAATTTGTGAGTCACCATACGCTGCCTTCAAGTTACGTTGATTCCAGTATTATATAACATTGTGCACGATCACCTGTTGAACAGAGTTAATTATGAGTCAGGTATCTTTTCACATCATTCATTTCCATCTCACTTGAGAGCTGACTTTCATTCTTTACTGAAATAACCCCTCTCAAGATAGTGATTAGTCTGACAAATCGATAGAATAAAACACCCTCAGCCCCTTTATGGGACCTCCTCTAGCATTCATGACAACTACAGCTAAATGCAATACATTTCTTGGATTCCTCTTATTCCTTAGTGGCAAACAAGGAATGTCTTAAATAAGACCATCCCATGTTTACCTATTCAGTTTCACAAACTCCCACATTATCATTCAACAGTCAAAATTCACTTTCAGTGCAAACCCCTAAATTATTAGAAAAAAAGCCCCATTAGGAATATGGGGAACAGAACTTCACACTGTGTCCAGCAGAGCTCTCTCAACTAAAAATAAAGGAACAGAATAGTATTTCACCTTTTAGAGGGAAGTTACCTAAATACATCCCTTTGATATAGGGGAACAATAGAGCACCAAAATAATCTCTGCCTCTAATCCAGATGTCCATAGAGTCAAGTTCCTGAGCTTCACCACCTCCTTCTTGATTGGGAACATGACTTCATTGCACGTCTTTCTGTTCAGACGAAATTATTCTCCCCAAGCCCAAGGAGGCCCAAGGTCATAAGACAACTGACATTTAAAGTCCTGTAAAAATGCATTGGGAACAAGGCTCTACACTCCAAGTTTAGCTGCACTGCCACCCTCATTGGCTCAGTCCCTAGACTTAAAAGGAACAAACAAACACAGCATGGCTTAGCTCTGAGGACATCAGATGTCCTAAAACATCACAGTTATGGTGACAGAAAAACAGAAAAGACAAATGAGGTTAGTCATCACATGAGATACACTTCTGCAAGTCTTCAAACACAAGATCTTGTGTCATGCTAACAACATTAGGGGATTTCCCCAACTTTCTCCCTTAAAGAGATTGCAATAGAAAAACTCCCCTCTCCCTTCTCTACTAAATAAGCTGCTCTGTTTTATTTTCTCTTCAAGACATTTTGTTTTCAACTTTGCCAATCACTCTGAGTTTGTGTGCTAAGCACTCAAGTAGAAAAAAAATACTTTTCTTTGTTCAGCCAAGTTGTAAGTGTATTACAATTGAACCATGATGTGTCAACAGTCTGTGTGTAGCTAGGAAAAAAATAATATATCCATTCTTATTACTAAGATTGGTTGAGGAGGTGGTTGTTTGGCATTTTTTTAAAGTATATTAGTATATTAAATTCACAAATGGCATAAACCCCCTAAAGATGATAGAAGCAAACTGTTTCTTCAGCTGGGCTATGCACTTTTGCTTCCTCTCTCCCTCTCTGGGTTCATGGTTTAGTTGCAGAGGGTAAAAATTTGTCTATTACAACAGAATAATGTTGTCATCCATTAATGTATTCCTGACCACAACTGAATCCTGGTGAAAAGATTCTTTGTAGTACTGTGAAGACGCTTGGGCATAAATCATTAGGCAGTTTACACTTAAATACAGGAAGTCTAGCTTTAACGTGATTGGAAAAGTATTCCAGACACATTCCATGGGCTCTGTTTCAATCCCTGAGAATTGTATGAGGGCTGCATGGGCACCTTGGTGCTCATATGTCTATATTCACTACACTTCTCATATTCCTAAGAATTTATGCTGTAGAAGGAGCTATATATCCTACCAGATATTCCATTTTACCAGAAAGCCTGCATCCCTACATCAAGAGTCACGCTTTGACTTCTTGCCCAGTGGACGAGAGGTCAAAGCAAACATGGCCAACTTTATAGCCCATAAAAGAGCAAAGTAACCAACCTAAAAAAAAAAGGAAAAAAAAAACCTAACTAACCCCCGCCCCCAAAGGAAAAAACCATAGGCCTTCCCAGGTTTATAGAAAAAAATCCCTGTGAAAATGTGTTGTCCTTACCGAAGGCGAGAAACTCTGAATGAGCAGTGTGTAGCAGAACTGCTCACAGGCAGTCAAAGGAGCTGGATATTCCTCTCACAAATACTGGTGTTCACACAATGCCTGGTAAGGAAAGCCACACCCTGGCTCTTGTATTCTGATATTGCATCTGACCATCATTTCCACCAGAAAAGAAATCCCACTAAATGGAAGAAGTTTTGCCTTCCTGACATTGTAAGCTTTATGTTAGGAAAAGTGCAGTATACAACTACTATTAATCTGGAGCCTTAATCACTATTGCCTTTACTCACTGTTCTGCAGCTTTCAGGCCATGGTTCACACCACTCTTCGTTCATCAGCAGATTTCAGAAGCACCATGTGTCTTTAGACCTCCATGTCTATCCTACCTCAACATAAATTTGAAGTTCTTTTCTTAGAAGCCAGCAACACCAGAGGTTCAGTGTAAGAGAAGTCACAGGAGTCGTTTAAGGTTTTCATGTATGGGAGAATACTCCCACTCACATCCTGAAGAATGTGGGGAGGTTCAAACAAAAGGATTTGACCACATGTCTGAGACTAAACCAGCAATGCATATCTTCTTCTACCCACACCCTGCCCCCAAAACTCAATCTGTTACCAAACCAGTTCCTTTCCATCTGCAGGCAAAGCTCACTATTCTATGCTGTCAGTCTCACTGAGAGTCCAACAGAAAAAGCAAGAAATTGTTAGTGGCAAAGAGTTAGTGGGGAATCATGAAATCCTTTCAGTCACAGACACACGGAGAATATTATAACTTTTCCATAGAAACATTTAGGAATACAAGTCCCTTCTGACTATTCCACTGACATTGTATCCTTAGACTTTAATCACTTCATCCTCTGTCAGATATTAGATTGTACTGGGCTTCATTCTGTAACACTTTTGGTAATGTTTTCAAATGCTAAATGCAGGGTTACTGTAGTCTGGGAAAGTGCTAGTCAGGAAATTATGTAAGAAATTAGCTTTATTTTGTTACTGCAATTCTGGCAGGTTTCTAGATTCTTATGTCACTGGCTGCATGCGATTATCAACAAAAAAATCCCAGAGCTCGTCTTGCCATGATTGTAATTGATTCCAATATTCAGGTACAGAATACATAATTTGCAAAAATATAGGCCCAAAACTTGAGGTAATCCATAAGGAAGTCAACAATACTTCTCTTCATGTAATTCTGGATGTTTCACCAGTCTCATTTAAAACTGCTTGCCTCCTAGCTTATCTGTTTTTCAAACACGCTTTTAGTTATTCCTAAGAACATTTACATTAGCAGGACAGAACCTGTTGAGTCCAACTTAGAAAAATATAAAGTTATTTTTAAATCATCTGGGGTTTTTTAATCTCCCCCACACCCAGGAAGAACTGTCTGCTTTTTAAAGACCATCATCAGTTGTGACTGCTACTTGTACACTGGAACAATTGTTTCTCTTTATGAATAAAACTGTTTGCTTTCAAGTGCCATTTACCAGTTTCTTCCCTGATATTCCCTGTATATTCTTTTCTTTGCAAAAAGAAGTTGAGTGGCTTGGGGTGTTACAGGCCACTAAAACTGAAATCTGCACTGGTGGGATTGCTTCTGAATAGTTCTGTAGTAAGTCATTGTAAATTTGACAATGGAAAGCACTGCCAAAGCAGGGAAAGCTGTTCAAAACCTCAGATTTTGTTCTAAACATATTACTAAAATCACAGACTGCTTCCTGCTTTTTGAGTAGATAAAAAACACATGAATATTTGTGAGGAGGGGGGGAAATAGAACTCATTCACTTTGTTTTTTTCACAGTCTAGACTTACATTCAGTCACTTTTCACCTCCAAGACAAAATCTTGCATCGTGAAAGAGAGAATTCAAAGTCATTAATTTGAAGTTAATTCCATTTGATCACTCCAATAACCCAGGAGCACATAAGGAGGTTACAGCTGCTAAGTGTAGGAGACAAACACTAAACATTCAGCTGAGAAACTAGTGAGCTTTTGCTTTGCTACTACCACCACTGCTTTTGTTCTACAATTCTGTGCCAATTCTGTTCTACAATTCTGGGCACAACCTACTCATGGCCTGCCTGCTCTTCCACTGGCAAAGGATTGTGCTCTTTACTACTATGCTTTCTGTTTCAAAACTGGAAAGGAGATACTTCCCAATATACAGTAAAACATAAAAAAAAGTCTTCAAAAGTGCCTATGGGAAATGGACAATACAAGAACTCTCAATACTTCATTATATTGCAAGAGGAGAAAAGAGTGTCTTGAAAACAAATAAGACTCTTTGCATTGATAATTTTAAAAAGAATTATGATTCTATATTTAGAAAAGAAGTCAGACACTGGATTTCACAACCATATGTGGAAAACATTAAAGGGCAAACTGGATGGGATTGCCAAGGCAATATGGGGCCAAGAAATGCCGCCGTTTTTTTTTCCAAACTCACCCTGAAACACTGATGGAGGGTGGGGTGGGGAAGTTTCACACAACTTTCCTCTGCAACTACTGCTAGAGTAAATTTACCTGGCATTATGCAAAAAACTGGCAGTGCTGGAATGATGCTGAGAGCACCAGAACTAGCTGGGCAATTCTGGGACAGTTTCCAGTGTCGCTGCCCATTTTTGGCTGGTTTGTGAATAAAAAGGAAATTTCAGTCTTATTATTCCAATGCAATTTATGAGACGAATAGAGAGTAGATGTAAGAGCAAGACTTCCCTTGGAAGTGCATGGGAGGATTTCCACAGTCAATAAGCAGTTCACATTAGTGAAAATGTTACTGCCAACAGTAGAAAATTTGTGAGTCCATTGTCAACACAGATAAAAATGAATGGCCTGAACATGCATTGTTACTGTCTGCTTCTGAATGCCAAGAATTGCAAAAATGGTCTTGTTTACAGCTCTGAAAAAATGACTTCATTATTAATTTCTTCCTTTCTGAGAAAAGGTTATAGCTAGTGAAAATTCATAAAACCTAAAGAAGCCAAACATTGTTTCTTTGAGCTCATCCAGTTGTGCCAAAAGGCATATGGTCAGGTTGGCACTTGCTCTATCCAATCCTTAGCACATCCAGAGCACCATTTCAATATTGAGGAATTGTCAGAATGCTTGTACAAGACAAGCAAACAGAAATCTGACAGCCAGATGCTACAAACAACCCTGTATTCACTCAGACCACGGATTATCCTATCATTGCTTTCCCCCAGTATTTTCATGCTGAATAGTATAACTTCAGTTGCATTTTCTCAATAAGCATTACAATACAGTACATATTTACAGAACTAAGTAGAAAGTGAATCATGGGGTTGGGCAGGGGGGAGAAGGAGCAGATCACTTCTTTGTAAGATTAACATCTTGGGATTTTTATTTGTAAACTATGCCATGTAATTCCTAAACTTCCTTTTCATCCCAGTGTTTCCCAGATACTTTGTCCTTCACAAGATTGCATTTGCCTCTGGGGAAAACCCAGTATTTCCACTGTTTAAGCATGACAGCTTGGCAGGAGAAAAGAAGAAAAAGCATATTTAACCAAGTGAACCTGAAAGTTGCACCGACAGACTGAAATTATGCAGAGACCCTAAAAGCAAGTGTCATCGTCTTAAAAAAGACCAAAAAACTGCATGGAGGTATTTAGAGCTACAGCTTGTCCTCTGTCTTCCTTTTTATCACCCTGGAGCTCCTTACAAGGATGTCTGTGCAATCCTTCCCTTCTCCAAGACAAAATATGAGAGGGGTCAAATGACTCACTATGGATCAAGACCTCACAGGACCCATCAGTGCTTCATCCTCAAGCAAAGAATGAAGACACGCAGAGCTCCTCACAAAACTCCCATGGGAAGATTCATCCTGAAGGAGTCAAATGAATCACTGGGGAACAGACCAAAACCTGGCACCCTGGGAATGAGATTGGAAAGGCTTGGACTCTGAAAGGACAAAATATATGGATTTAGTTTACTTGTTTGCCTTCTGAGGAAAACAGCATTCACAGCTTGTCCAGAAATGAAAGCAATTCTGGTATTAGGTTCCACTCCCATTACCTGGAATGAGGGTGCTGTGGCTTAGCAATCTGGGCTTAGCACTGCTGGAGAAATGGGGAGCAAACCTGCACGTCAGAACCCAACAGAGACTTCATAACTAATACCTTGATATTCTCCTCAAAATCAGCCAGGACAGTCACATTTCAGAAATGACAGCTGACTGACTGATTTTCAGTCTAACTACCCCTTGCAGTGACTCTTCAGCTCTTTCCTGGATATGCTTTCCTTAGCACATTATAAAACTGCAAGCATTAGATATCTTGCGGTTTTGTGCACAGATAAAAGTATTTTCCATTTACCTAAGACATATTCAATACAAGATGTACCCCAAATGAGTTCCTACATCACCTTCTGAAGGCACTGGCTTTAGGAGATTACATAGTATGCTCCTACACCTGCATAAATATGGCATTTATCTGGGTACTGGGTTTCATTCTAGAGTATTTTGACTGCCAGCTGTTACTCTGAGAGACAGATAATGTAAATAATTAACAGGCAGGACATTCTTCCAGCTGCTAATGCTGTAAAATAATTTCTCAGATGTCATCCCAGAATTAGATTTAATACTGATTAAGCACTTAATAGTAATGTGCAGCAAAAGACAAGACAACTGTAACAGAATGAACAGTGCCCAGGAACTGCTGATTTTTATCTGACTGGCTTTCTGCCTCTATTGATGGCAGTCGATTAAAAACCATTTTTTGCATGCAGGGAGCAGTTTTCTGGCCCTTCTTTCTCTGCACTTTTCTCACATATCTGTTAATAGTGATGTCCTTTCATTAGCAATGAGACATCAGCAGCCACTGCCAGAAAGCAAGTCACACTGAGGTGTGCTGTGCTGCTCAGTAGATGTTTCCCCCTTACAGCACACCCAGCAGACTGGCTGTTCTACACAAAAAAACCTGTTCACACCTGCTGGACAGGCCAAGGACAGTCACCAGGGCACTCAGATCCATTCCATGCATACAGGGCACTTTCGTGAGTCACCACATATTTCAGAGGTGGAATCCACCAGGTTTTGGGTTTTTACACTCAGTTGTCAGAATAGGTAGACCTTTCCCTAAGGCTTTCTCAGCCCCAGAAGCTGCAGGAAAGTCCCCTGTCACTGCTCATGATGGAATAGAAGTTATTTTAGCCTTTGCAAGAACCAGTCATTTAGTGTAGGCTTCTGAGCAGATATTGATACCACTGATGTTGCTAATACAGACACAAAATCAGTCATGTCTGGAAAAACAAGCCTTCCACAAATTTTTCATCAGCCAGGATCTGCATCTCGTTATCACTTGCAGCTTGCCCAGGCTCTGGAATTAGTGAATCCAAGTTAATGAAGACTCTCTGTTTGCAAAGAGATTAGTTCACAATTAAAACTACACTTCTAAAATGGGAGTTAAACAGCATGTCCTGTAGGGTTTTTTAGCTGCAGTACCCAGAAGCTGTAGAATAAATGGGACTTGAACACATTCCAGTAACTTGTGTAATTAACAAAGATACAAAGTTGTTTAAATATTTAAAACTGCAGCCCTCACATACTGTCTCAAACTCTGTCCAGTCACCCAAGTAATCACATCCACCCTAGTACAGTTGTGGACTTTAACTTTAAAAGCATTAAATTGATTCTCATCTAGTGACACGTTATGTTGACTTTATTAAGACCACAATTAGGCTACTACTACTTGAAATCTTTACCAAAAACTCTCCAAGTTTGTTTTAATGTCACTTTTGACACACTGAACAAAACAAAAAATACCCAGTACTCTGTAAGAGCTAAGTGTTATGGATAGAGCAGACCTTAGGAGCTGAAAGCACTCAGTACTTGGATGCAGCTCCTGGAAAAGCTTCAGGAAGCTCCTTCATTAACAGTGTTAAATCAGTAGATAACACAACTTTTCTATTATACAGTTATTAAACTGAATTTTCAGTACCTGCAGAAGCTTTGAGTGCCTGTAAAATACTTTTGGCAAAACTGAACTATGAATTCTGACTATTACAAGGTTATCAGATTACTTTTTTTTCTACAGGAACACATGCACTGTGTTCTGAGTCTCTGTACTATTGCAGCTAAACCTGTCTGGAGACTGCACTGACTTCTCCTCAAGTTCAGCACTGCAGGGCAGTGCATAAATGGTCTGTTCTGGAGCAGATGCTTAAAGCTGAGGTAACTCCTGTCTGAACTTGACATATTAGATGAGATCCAAATCAGCAGTCTGAAAATGTTAGTAGGTACCAGTTAAAATCGCTTCCCTCTTCAATGACCTCTCACTCCTAGCCTAGATGAAAGCGCAGCCCTAACACCTCAAATATTGTTCTTGTCTTCAAAAACTACATTTGTATTATACTGCTGCTACTGTGGAAAAGCTGAAAATAACAAAATTTGTAATAATTTTCCAAACAGAAGCCTGTCAAATGGCAATAATAATCCTTGAACACTATTGACAGAGCTTAAGAAAAAAAAAAAAAGACAAGTGAACGAGTTTGTTGGAACATGAGAGACTATGAACTTCAGAGTTTTGTCCAGCCTACAGACTATCCAGTAGTGCCTTGCCTTTGTAGGCTTTCTCTATATGACTACATAATGTAAAAAAAACCAAACTCACAAAACCCAAACAAAATAAAACCAAACCAACCCCACACACAGAAAAATCACTAGGGAAAAAAGGACTTGTACCCATCCCTCAGTGAAACAGTTATTGCTTACAAACACTGTGAGGAACAAAAAATCTCCTTCCAGGAAGCAAACAGCTGTACCTTAAGGCTGGAAGTAGATGATACCTGCACATGATAAATCTCAATCTGTAGCCATCAGGACATCATCAGTGATTTCAAAGATGCCCTGATTAATCAAACTGTATAATTAAGTATACTCTAGCAATTAAGTGCCTTTACTATGGCTTTGTAAAGTGGTTCTTTTTAAATTGTGACTGGATAGAGGCTTTGCTGTGCTGGTAATCCAGTTATACTTTGGGAATTAGTGTGCACCACTTGATTAGATTAAGAGATAAAGAGAGAATTAAGTACCACTTGCCATAGCTACATCAATGTAGGCTTCTGTAAGTGTCTCAGGCTTTGCTTGAACAGGCTACACAGACAAATTCTGAAGAGACAGATGATATAGGCAAGAGTGTCCCTTTGCTGTTTAGGTTGATATGCGAACAAGCAAGGCAGAGGTATTACTCGCTTTTAGACTAATGACGAGAAACAAGCTCGCCTAGTAAAAACACAAACAAGCCCCATTTCCAAAATTGTGTCCTGCTTCTGTCAGCACTGGAACAAGCAAAATAAACCACATCATCAGGAAACTATTTTTTTTCCTACAGTACATACACAAAATAAGCTGTGTTTCTGTTGGGATGGGTGTGTGTGTAACTTTTACCAGCCATAACTCTACTACAATTGCTTAAGGATACATTAAAACAAAACCAGCAAAAGGATGTGATCCTGTAATTAAGGGACTGGAGCATCTCTCCTGAGGAAAGGCTGAGGGAGCTGCATCTGTTCAGCCTCAAGAAGAGGTGACAGAGAGGACCTCATCAGTGTCTGTCAGTGTCTGCAGGGAGGGCTCAGAGCATGGAGCAGGCTCTGCTCAGTGGTGCCAGGCAATGGGACAAGAGGCAACGGGCAGGGACTGATGGTCAGGAATTTCCACCTGAATATGAGGAAGAACTTTAGTGTGCAGGTGACAGAGCACTGGAACAGGTTGCCCAGAGAGGGTTTGGAGTCTTCCCCACTGGAGATATTCCAGAACAGCCTGGATGCAATCCTGAGCCATGGATGACCCTGTTTGAGCAGAAAGGCTGGAGCAAATGACCCCCCGTGGTCCATTCCAGTCTGACTCACTGGTCATTCTGTGACCCACTCACATTATCACACTACCAGGCACTGCATTTGCAGTTTTTACAATTAAATAAACCATAGGTAAATGTCTAGATTAATTCTCTAACCCTACACTTCAATAACACAATAAAAAAATCACAACCTCTCTGCAGAATTTATTGTGGGAAAATTACATGCATTAATTGTCTTTTTTAAAGACATACTTTTGGTGGCAGGAAGCTAATTTGCTTCACACCACTGCACATTTTTCAGAGTTCTCTACTGAGTATTTTAAGAGTGATTCAGCAGTAATTCCAAAGCAATTCTCATAAATACTTTACCATGTATGGACATAGAAACCTCTCCCCCCTTTTTTTGAGAGTATGCTCTGCAGCTTACTAGATGACTGTAAGATTTCTGTAGCAACTTGAAAAAATGAACTATGTTCTAGGTTTGCAAACAATTGGTTATTTCAGTTTGGGTTTGATAGTTCAGTGTTCAAGAAGAAATGTTACTGGCCAAAGGGCTTCAAGTCAAGACACCAGGGCTGAATATCTCTGCAGGGTCTGAGACCTGACTTCAAGCACTCATGTACATTTTATGTGCCTTATTTTCTGTTTATACAAAACACTTCACAAAGATAATACCATACAGGACAAAAGCTACAGCACACATACACAAAAAAAAACTTGTTAATAAAAACTTCTGAGAAATATTGAGAAATATTAAGAACTGAGTTTTGTTTCTATTCCATAAAACATTCATAAATATTCATAGAATTGTACTGGGAAAGGGAAGAATTGATACTGAAGAGAAAGCTCAGAGCACACTGCTCTTAAAATTTCAGTGGTGGATGAAGACAGATGCAATTTCTTTCTAGGAAAACTATAAATGCCTGATTATTAAACTATGAATTAGTTAAATTCTCACTTATTTCATACATTGCTGTTAGATAATTTACTCCAGGATGACACAAAATCTATTTGTAACAAACCTCCAGTCCTGTTATTTCTACAAGGTATGTAAAAATTGGCTATATTGTTAGTTATATGAAAACGGTATTTTAATAAAGAATCTATTACAGAAAAAAAACCCCAAAAACCAAAGAAACAAAGCACCAAACTTGTCATTGTCACTTTCAGAAGACTGATTTTTAAAGAATAAACGGTTGAAAATTGTGCTTGGTTTTGTGAAAGGATCCCTCCTGCCTATTCTCTGCCTGGGTGGTGCTGTTTTTTCTAGAGATCTGTACAGGTTAATGCCTTGAGTAACAATTCCATATGCAACAGGTATAGATTTTAGTGGGAGAAACTGATACATGATACAAAACAAGCAAAAAATAATTTATTTCTCTAAGTCACTGACCTCCCCAGATCCAGATATAGGTAGTAAATTAACAGATGGCCTTAAGGACTTAAGAATCAATGAAAGACATCAACCTCGACTTTTATTAAATGCTCAGTTTTGGGACTGGACATTGATTTTTATTGTCAAACTACATTACTACTGCAGGCACAAGATTCACTACCAACCCCTGCTCTGTATTGATTTTGTTGAACAGCAATCAAGAGTTCAGTATTTAATGGGATGTAGCTCAAACTGGAGTTCCCACTTACTGCACACAGGGTTTAATCAATTAAATCTGCCCATTACATATTCTCATATACTCTGTGTAACTGCCTTGCATAAAAACATAAAAGAATGATAATGTCATTTTGTTATCATTAACACTCCATGAAATTGCCTTTACTTGTTAATTTAGTAATATTTCTAGATCTTCAGTATGCAAGGCTTTAGAAGCAGTCTAAGAATTCTGTCACAGATTTTCTGCATGACTGCTCATCCTTACCACTTGGAATCACACAGCTGCAATGAAAGACAGATTGAAGTACTGGAGAGAATAATCTCCTCAAGTTACACAGCACTCTGACAATCAACTTGACCTTATCACATGGGGTCTAATTAAGATTCTTTTGCCATCTAGAATTTAAATGACTGCTACTGATGACAGTTACAGCACTGAAGATAGTAAACCCTCTCCCCAATAAAAATAAAATATACTTCCCTCTTTGGCAAAGATGATGAAATCATCAAAATAAATCCACCACGACACTGAAAAATTACTAACAGTTCCAGACTTTGCTGCATATGAACTCTTCAAACTGTGCATGAATGCTCCTGCACGTTATTAAGTGAGCAGAAATTAATTCTGTTTTTACCTCTGCAACCACTTCACGATGATGATTTCTGATAGAGCCAGTTTGTTACCACCATAAGAGCAAAGTGATGAAAACCTGAACCACTGCTCCTACACTTCCTGAATCCACTCCAAAATCAAAGAGAGATATTAAGTGTAATTATGTGATGGGTTAGATTTTACAGACATATTTAAGTAATTAACAATTACAGCTGATAATAGGAAACAGAGGGAAACATTAAAATCCATTTGTGTGAAAAGCAAGCTGGAAAATGGTTAAAATATAAACAAGACGTGAAATTATTCTCACAAATTATATGAAGCAAAATTTAATAAGTCATAACATACTCAAAATGCTAAAAGGAAGGGAAGCAAAGAAACTAATTAAGGCTTGGGGGCAATAGATGCTGGTCATAAGCATATGAAGTGACAGCATAGTCTGAAATAATTTATATACATAGCTAAAAGTCAGCACTATAACAGGAAAGTCACTTGCTTGTTATAAAGTGAAAAGGATGAAAATTAGTTAACTAGATCAGGGTTTTTTATTCCCTCCCATTTATTTTACACACTCTCATTAGATAGATGATTCTGATCACTTTACAAAAAAAGCTGCTGGTGAACAATTAGTGGACTTTGGGGTTCTCAGAGTACAAGGCTGAATGTTAGCAGACAGATCTGATAAGTAAAAGTTCTGATGATAAATTATTGGGGGGGGGGCGGAATTGAAATGTGATTAAAAAAGAAAATTGGAACAAATTATCACAAAAAAGAAGAAAAGAGTGATCTTGTCCTTTGAATCCACAACCTCTGAGGAATTAGAAATGTGAAGAATAAAGAGCAAGGAGCTTTCTGGCAAAACTTAGCTATTATGCTGGGGAAAAAAGGAACTAAACTAAAGCAGATGTAGTATTTTCTATTTAAAAATTCAAACCTGTTTTCCAACGCTGTTGAAACTGTTTAGCTCTTTCTCTTCTGAGAAGAATGTTCTGTAGACTGTATTTCATAAAATAGTTTTTGAAATCGTAGGTGGTGACAGAAAGCAAAACAGTGACCTTCTGAAAAGTGATAATTGGCCACTGTACTGAGGCAAACTCCTACCCAATGCTGTTTTCACTACCAGAACTTATCATCTCCATAAATGCAATTTCAAGTTTTAACAAAAGACACATTCAGTTGTTTTGCTCTACTGTCCAATGGAGCTAAAGCAGGAAAAACTCTTACCAAGAAGTGATACCTGCAAAGTGCAAAAAAAAAAATACATTTCTGGGAAACAAAACAAAAGGGGAAAAAAAGTTAAAACAAAGATGAGAAGGAAAGGAAAGAAGTAGAGAAAGAGCTGTCTGTTGGTTTTCCCACTTTCTCTGAGCTCTGTGCTAACTGATGCCAGGGGTGCCATTGATGATGTTGGCCATCTACACTATGAAGCAGAGCATATTTTTGTCACATCATTTTACTGATAATACAGATTGTATGTTCACATGAAATGGCAAACGGTAACAAGTGAGAGCCAAGGCAGGGGTTATTCATCCCTGTAACCTTCCTCAGCTTCAGCTGGATGGGCAGCAGGCAGATGGAAATTGGCTGCAGCAGTCAATATCCAGATAACCCAAGTCAGTCCAGGTACTTCCAGGTGGCTTCTGACAATAACTCCAAGAATCTTCAATTAGTTGATCAGGAGCATTGCATGAGCTACTCTAATCAATAGCACAGATGTTTAGGTGTACTCTATGGGTTCCCTATCCAAGACAGTTTGTCAAAATCCTTTATGAAGTAGCATTCCAGTGACAACTGCAGGAGATACAGTAATCAATGCTTCCTGCCACAAGGACTCCTTGGATAACCTAAGAGTAACCACTGTGTGGATGATTTCAGTTCTCAGTCCATTCAGTGATAAATAAAAATAAATATCTCTTTACAGCTACATTGCTTTCTTATGCAATTTAAGTAACAATGGACAACTGTAAAACACGGAGAGAAGCTCAACCATGTGAAATGTGCACAAAGCAAGCATATGATATAGCATGAATTATCTTCCCTACTACTGTAAGATTCCTGTGCTTAAATACCGGAATGGTAAGTGCTTCTAAACACAAAATTTGATCAAGTAATCAAATTGCTGAACAACTTACATCTTCACACAAAGTGCACACTCCTTCCCCACAACCTTCACTCAAGAAGTGTTTCAAATTGAAGTGCTATGAAGATGAAAAAAATCATTCAGCTCACACCTTCCGAGGTCGGAACAGCAACTAACACATTTCATTTATAATGTGGCATTATCTGGAGGCAGACTGAGATAATCTGAAGGGCAATGATTTTAAGTTAACATTCTTCTGTGTGTTCCTTTGCCACAGCCTGAGCCATCAATGGAGGGATTCAGAGCCTAGAGATTCCAGGGTTTCACTGCAAGGAGCTTTTTTGTGTGAGCCATTGAGATCAGGCACCAGAGCTGGTCAGCTGTAGCAGTCCAGGACTCAGCATGGGCCAAGAGGTGTTAATGGGTGAGAAGCCACAGTAACAGTCATTAGAAATGTATTTCAAGGAGCCCAACACTGAGTTTTGTAATTCCCATCAGCATGAGCTGGATTTTGCTAAGGCCTGGTCCTCTCCATATTTCACATTGTAGATCACTGAAACAAATGTGAAACCCAGTGTACCCCATGTTTTCTATTTCAGAACTCCAAAACAAACTTGGGACACAATGTGCCTCAAGTACATGGAGCCAAGTGATGATTTTTATGGGAAAAACACCACCATGGGTCCACCAAGTTATCCAACAGCGTTAAATGCTTGCACATGTAATGAAGCATGATTACAAGGCTGGTGTATCCCCTTTGTGTCATGAAGCAGCACAGAAAGGGAATCTAATCCAATGTGCTAAGGTGATGATCAAAACGAACCTGAAAGTACCAGAAGAACACCAAAGCTGCACATGATTGTTCAAATTTCATAGAACAGTGACTTGGTCTCAAAAGACAATAACTAAACAAATAGGTTTTGGTAGATTATCAAGTATGATACATTCACAAAAGACAGAAAAGAGTTGTACAACTAATACAGTAAGAGGAAAGCAACACTGCCTTTTAAAAAAATTTAACTGCTCATACCATCAGCAAAAAATAAAAGACATCAAAATTTGGCCACTTTCTCAGACACATTCTACTTCCTTTCATCTTGAGTGAGCTCTCCTCAGGCTCCCATGGAAAAGCAGCTTTTTATTGGATAGGAATTAAAAACAAATAAACTATGAAGCTAATATAAAATTCAGCTCCTCTTAAAATCTCAAAATAAGACCTATTCCCTTCCTCCACCCACTGAACCTTGCCAGACAAGAGCTAAGCAGTATTGGATAATACCAAGCTTGAAAAATGAGCTTTTCAGGGGAGAATATCTTTGCTCTTTACTCTATCTTATCTTTGCTCTAATTTCCAAAACCATGTTCCAAGTTGCTTTTATGAAAATTAGAGAACGATAAATTAAAAAATAAAAAGCCATCTTCTTGCAGCCAAACTGGAGCACACTTTAAAGTCAGTCTGGAGACTTTGCACCCGAGTCACAAGCAACCCGGGAATTTGCTCTATATTTTATAGCACAACATGGAAACTATCTGTGCTGTACATGTTAAATTATTCTCTCCATTGTTTTATACAATTATGCTTTATAAATGAAAATTTGGACTCAGAACACACAGGATATGAGGAATTCTATTACAAACAGTACTGCATAGTAAAAAGCAAATGAGCTAATCCAGCATCCCTACTCTCCTTAAAAAAAAAAAAAAAAAAAGGAAAAAGTAAAAGGCAATATTATTCAGCATTGTTTGCTACATATCACTACCCTCTGCAGAGACTTCTCTGTTCATTCAGGCATCCATTTTCACAAGAGAACAATATGTTATTCTCTTTCCCTTAATTTCTCCAAAACAATAGCAGCAACAACTAAAGTTCTGTCCACATCAGAGATGCGGCAGTGCAGCTCTGAAAAAAAAAAAAGAAAAACCCATGGCAGCAGGCAAGGATTAGACACACTTTACCTTGGGGCTAAGAAAAAGTGCCAAAGCATCCCTTACACCAAGAGGCACATTCTCAGATGTGGTTGTGCCTCTGTTTGACAAATGGGCCATAGGGGAAGGTGCTCCATCATCACTGAAATTCATTTCTCATCGTGGGAGTGAAATGACTGACACCTGGTGAGAAATGAAGCACAGAATGTCTCAGTGCCCACCTGTGCTCATACTTACATCATGCTAAAAATCCTGAAGGACATGACAGCCTTGTCCACATTCCTGTTATAATCCCCAAAATCCTGCAGTCAACAAGAACAAGCTTGCTGAGAAATTAATTTAGTCAAGTCAAATGCCTGTCCAAGCATGGATGCTGCCATATGGTTTTCCATGTGATGCATCTATAGCTCAGATTTTCACCTGATGTACCTGAAAACACAAAGGAATAAACACATGTATTTTCTCACTGATGTGTCTTCTGGATTCTGTCATTATCAGTAATATTATTGTCCCCAGACAGTAACTGTTACCTTCTGATATAAAGCTTTGCAAACGAATTTCTAAACTAACAACAAAAACTGACTCAGAGCTCAGGCTCCCCATGAACTATTTCCTGTAAGGGACACTCGCAGCAGCATCACTGCTCTGACTGCTCTGTGCATGGCACAGCAAGATTCTGGACCTTAGCACTCCTTGCTGAGGATCTTTTCCGGCACCTTAGGGCTCTACAGTCTGTGCAGGGCACAACAATCTTTGTTCAAACCAGAGTAACATCTTAGACCTCATTTACCACAGTTTTATGAGTGCTTTGGTTTTTTATAATATAATAAGTCAAAGTAAGCCTTTACATACATCTAAGTGACAATCAGATGTATATCACTTGAAAATCACATTTTAGAGTGAGTTGTTGAAGTAGAAGAAGGGAGTACACAAGAAATCATTGGGATGCAATGATGACAGTGGGGGTCTTCTTGTCTTTGAGGAAGCAAGGAGAATATTGGGAAAGAATGAAGGCACAAGTTGGGTAGAAAAACAAGGCTGAGGGCACTCAATGGTGAAGAGGAGGTATTGAACATGCACTGTACTTTATATTGAAGGAGTATTTAAAGCTCTGTTTGCTTGGTAAAGAACGTGAAAACTACCTAAGAGATAGATTCACATCTAATTTAGACAGACATCATTAAGATAGGTGCTGAAATAAATTGCAAAATATGGAAAGCTAGTACTAATGTAAAAAACACATTCCAATAATCTCATCACTAAGACTCCTAGCAGGTGATTTCATGAAGGGTGAAGCAAGAGTATTTCACATTGTCTAATCTCAGCTGCAGCCCTCAAAAATTCTTCTCCTACAATCATGGTTTGCTGTGGGAGGATGTGGGGGCTGTAATTGTCCCACTGAGGGTTTTTGATGGATGATTGTATTTTAGATATCTGGACCTGTGATTCTGTAAGCCTCACTTTGACTTATCATTACATTAAAAATAAAACAAAGTGCTCATAACACTGACTAAAAAGAAATGTGAAAATGGCTGGTCCTAAAAAGATGCACTGCAAAAAGAAGGGTAGTTTTTCTTTTCTTCATGAAATTTTGAATAAAATTAAAGATACCAAGTAAATACAGTGAATTTTATGGAAGTCTTGGGTGCAGGGCCACATGCCATGAAAATTAAGTGGAAAATCAGTAGCTTTTCTATGACAGGAGGAGTCCAGCAAGTTTGTTTCCCACATCACCTTCCTTACACGAATTTTCTTTAAGTGATTGAAAAAAAGAACTGTCCCAAGACATTCACATCAGCCCTTTGACAGAAGTTACCATCAAAGCAGCCAGATACAGACCTGCTGTGCAAAGCATGGTACACAAAGAGAAATGGGTTTGTTTTCACCTAACACTGAAATGGGTTGGTCAATACATGGTGAGGAGCAGAGCTCAGTTACCAAGTTTTAAACGAGTCTATCTACTAGAGCTCTTCTCTCTGAGCCCTTGCTCCAACCTGAGCACTTGGGTAATGAGCAGCAGGTCCACAATGACCTAATTTTAGTCTTGGTGTCATTATCTTTGCAATCTGTTGCTCTTAAATTGCATTTAACCACCATAAATGAAAATTTTAAAAAGCCCAAACCAACTACCCAAATAATAGGAGCTGAAACTGTTTTGTTTACACTGTTAACTCCCCAGACATCAATAAAGTTACTCCCCATTTTCAAGTAAAATAAGCCTCAAGCTATTTAAATTTGACATGATGTGCACAGTTGAGCAATTTGCGAAATAAACATATTAAATGACCTGAACATGGTATTTAGGAGCAGAATTCTTACTTGCAGAGTTGTCCTATTGTCTCTTCCTTCAGTCCAACAGAGCACACTGACAACTTACTGTTTACACAACTTTCTGCATTGAATGCTGAAGTCACAAATCCACCTACTTACCGTATGCCATTTGTAGTATGCAAATGCCAAGCCACTTAAGGTGCTGCTGTTTTTTCAGCAAGTGACATTTTCAAGGCATCCCCACAACAGCACAGAGATCACTTCACCAGAACTTGGGGCTCACCATTTACCAGATGAGAAAGCAGCAATGGTTGGCACTCAGAAACTGCTCTGTGCTTGTTGGGAATGAGATGTGTGACTCTCGTGCCCACCCAGGGACACAGGAGAGTTTGCAGCTTTGAAAGACTATTTAAAATACACACAACTGCATTTTAAGGTTTCAAATGCTTATATTATACACTACACATAACACTGATGGGAATATTCTTAAAATCTAGACCTCCACTTTAAAGCCACTACTCTGCTGCTTCTCTTAACAGATACTACCCTTACAAAACTGAAACCAACCAGCCCTGGATACAAATGCATACCAGTCAGTACCTGACCCATATGTGCAGTTACTGGTTTGGTTTATTTCATTCCCACTGCTTTGATAAGCATCAGGTAACTATTTGATGATGTTATATATGTCATAGATGTGTGTTCCAAATTAAATCTGTACTAAAAAAGAAAAAAAGCCAATAATTGTTTTAGATTAAACTTTGGAAGAGGAAATGAAGTTGCATTCTTGGCCTTCTTCAATATAAGACTTGTCCTTTTTTGAAATATTTATCAAGCAGACAGCTAGCTCAAGATAATGCCATATGTTCAAAGTGAAAAAGCACTTCTTCCCCAAAGAGCAATGTTAGGACTACTGGGGCTGGAGAAGGAAGAAATATTTGACTCCCTGCCAGTCTCTGAGCTCCCAAAACAGCTTGGTTGTGGCTCTGAGAACTGAGCTCAACACCAGAGCAGCTATTTATTTTTGTTAACTTGTTTGCAGTTCCCCAACTTTTCAACTCACACTGCTATTATAAAATTTCCCATCTTTCACAGTCTGGCTACACCTTTTTCCCCAGCAGAAGTGGCTCATGAAGGATATTCATAGTTTTACTATGAATCTTTTACATCCATTTTGTAGCATTAGTTTGAGTATCAGCACCCAGGAGCACTCACATTTAACAAATGAGCTAAGTTTCTTATTTATAATTCATTAAGTCTTGAAGTCATTTCTGTTTATATTTGCAATGAATCTAGGGATCCTTGACAGAAGCCTTTAAACATCTTTATTCCTTCAACCCAGTCTTGTGATCCATAAAGCTCCTTTTTCATCCAGAACTTCTATTACCTTCAACTGATATTTTGACATTTAGTTCCAGTCACTGCAAAAACTTGAGGGGCATGGAATTGACTGTACAGCGCTAAGTCAGTTAAGAGTGTGACTTCTTTTATCCTAAGGACAGAATATAAATCCTAAGTAGAAGCTCTGGTGTTGTAAAAAGCCCCTAACACTGGTGGCTGACTTGCCTTGTCACCATGGACACTCAATATGACACTTGAGAGCTTAGTTCATAATCAAAGCACAGAATACACAAAATTAACTCCAGGCACACAGGAGGCTCCATTGCTCTAAAGTTTCTCAAATGGCAAGGTACCAGTAAATGGTACCATTTGTGAAGTACTCTCTATTAAAGTGTTTTCCTGCTGTCATACACTCACTCCTGGGAGCCTGGAAGCTTAACCTTAATCCTGCTTAGGAACAAACATATAATCTCTTTGCAGTCTTGACTGGCAGCCTATGCACAGCCCACTGGACTGGATAGCATTGGGCTGCATCTAATCCACACAGAGGAAATCTAAATGATCAGCACAGCTGATTATATCACACTGCTCTAATGTTACTCATCCTACCCCACTGAGCTGCTTCCTCCAGCTAAAAGCACATTTGTTATTAATTTTTCCAAGACAGCTCCTGAGAGAAAACAACCCTTTCTTTCTGTTTAGATTTTTAAAAAAAAAAAAAAAAACATCGAGCAACAATCCAAGACAGGAGATACACATCTGACAGTTTTGAGTTACAACTGAAATTGATATCTTCTAATTCAGGCCAAGGTAGAAAAATCTTTTAAGTGCTATGAAACAGGCTCAGCACTATGTATTTTTAAATGTTTTAAAACCCTTATTTGATGTCATCCCATTAAATTAGAACTTCAGAAACAAAAAGATGGCAAGAACTGTAGATAGGAATCTCTTCCAAACAAAATCATTGGCGTTTAGATACTCTTGGCAGTGTCACTAGGATTAAAAGCATTATCTATTACATAGCCAGAAACCTTTGCAAGCTGTAAAGGTAAGGATATGATATACAAAACTACATCTCTGCTTGTCTAGCCCCAAGCATGCTACTGCCATCTGGGATATGACATGAGGTTTGAGCCATGAGAAATCCCTTCAGCATCTTGCCTGCCTTCTCAGCTCCCTTTGGTGATGTTTTGGTATCGAAGAAAAATTTCAATGCATTTTCAATTTTGTAAAGGAGTTCTTGAATATTCTGAAAACATCCTCCCCTTTCTGTTGATGATCTGTACAGATACAGCCACACTAGACATCTGGCAAAAAAACTTCTCTGTGAGTCTTAGCAAAGCCCCTCACCTTCATCACTGCTTTGAGATGCTGCTTACAGTTCTGCCTCAGCCCCACAGAAAATACCCTTTTCTTCCTCCCCTGGGGAGAATTTCAAAGAGTTTTGTGATAAACAAGTGTGGGTGGGAGCCTGGGGCTCTCCTTTTCGCTCCCAAGATACAGCCCAAATCCACAGCCAGCTCCCATACACAATTAAAAACATATTATTAAAATATTTTTGCAGGCTGCATCTGTTTTCAACACCCACAAACTTGCTCCTGCCCTGATACTGCTGCCTACTGATGTGTTTCAGCTTCAGATAGAAATTATTTTAGGGAAGAGAGCCCGTAAGGTTAATGACAGCTTTGATTATTCAGTTCAGTATGGATGGAGTTAAAGAACTTTCTTTGTGTGATGGAGAGGTCTCTTTGCATGTACTTTCACATCCAGTTTTAATAAATAAACAAGCTCAGCCTGTGGCAGTAGACAAGTTCAGTGCTGCAAAGAAAATTGTCATGGGAGAGCTTTGGTGACTCTTCCAAGACCATGCAGCACCTTCAGCAAAAGTTATTGGGTTGCTCGTTCTTACCGATGCTGTTTGATGTCTCTGGGAGGACTGGATGGTTTCTATCCTAGGGTAACTCTGACATTAAACAGGCCTGGACTTTTAAATCTGTCCATGATCCAACTAAAACTTTGAAATGACAAATTTTGTTTCTGTAGCTCTGCTTCTTACACATGTTCCACTGAGTCTAAACATATCAGTCAATTTTTCCAGTTGCCCAGGCAGTGGTACAATTATTAGAAAGTTAATTCCAGAACCACTGTACTGAAATTATTTTTGAGAGTTATTGACCTATGCAAATGTACATTGTCAACTTGGATTCCTTATGGATACTGAATATGTACCATGTTTTTTCTAAACCATGTTGACTGAATTTCATAGTCAGCTTGGAACTGGAAAAAATCCAAGAGGTGGTGTTAAAGTGTACAGAACATCACAGTGTCATTTTCAAAGTTTTCTACTTCTTCTATTTACAAATGCAGTTTGAGAACATTGTAAATAAAAAAAGAACATAAAAGGCCAACAGTCCCTCTCACTAACAGTTTCTATTACCGCTGAAATGAAAATGTTACAGCAATCTGGACAGTTGTAATTAAAAATCTTCTTTGATGTTCTTTGTCATGAAAAGTAACAGTTTAAACAAGAGATTAAATGCAGCAGGGGGGAAACAGGATAAAAGCTGATGTCATTGTTCTAACAAAATATCCAAGTTTATGTATGCTTCCCACACAAATTCAGGAATAGGAAATGGATTTTCCCCAACATCCTAGATACTTGAGGATGGCCCTACTTCAGCTGGGAGGTAGGACTGGACCTCCCTACCAATCTTGTTATTCCTATTCTAATCCCCTTCTCACTACACTTCAAAATGGCTGTAAACTTCAGGATAAGGAAAGCTGCCCATGACTAAATCACCTTTCCCACAGTAAGGAGTTGTTTTGCTCCATGACTCTACAATTCAGTTTTGTTTGTTTACACCCAGATGCTATTGTAGAAGTGGGGTGAGAGCAGAAGCCACACTGTGCCATAGCAATTGCAGCGGGCAGTTGGCTGGGATCCTTTTTCCCAGCATAGGGAATGTCAGCCTACAGAACAGTCACACGCTGGAAGTACCTGTACCACAATTTAAACTGCTGCTAAAATTCCTAGACCAAGTTTCAGAATGAAGAGACATTTGCTGAGAAAAAGCCTCCTCTGCTCAGGATCAGGCTGTCAAAGAAATGGACGTGAGCAAACAGTGAGCAAGTGACTGTCACAGGTTATGTGATTAAATAGTTGTACCCATTTTGGTCATTAAGGGTGTTCTCCCTCAGTGTAAAAGAATCTCACCCATGTCAGCTCCCTTTTATGGTCTTTCCTTAAACTGAGGTCTTGGTATTCACAAGGAACTCCAACACAAATTCAAAACGACAACTACAGCTAAAGGTAGAGCAAAGCCAGGAAGTTAGTTTCATTATTGCCTAAACTTACAAAATAAATACCTGACAGAAATACATTTCTTATCTTTTCTTCCTCCTCACAGCAAGACAAAGGAGAGTTTGGTTAATTCTATTACTCTGGATCTGCACAAGGCTAAATAACTCCAGTAACATCAGTTGAGTTAATCTGGCATGAACCCAGCATAAGCAAAAGCAAAATTTAGTCCCTTGTTTGTTCTTTATAAGGCGCCTGACCCTTAGAAGCATCAGCCTGTTTGGAAACAATCCCATAGCCTTCACGATAGGAAGGAAAAAAAGTCAGACGTACATAAAAAATACAAGTATGCCAAGTAAAGCCAGTGTTGCTTTACATTTTACTGACTTAAAAAGATGCTGAAACAAAACAAAAAACCCAAACCTGTACATAGCCTAGAAAGAAAACACTCTTGGTGGTTGTATTCTACTACTGAAACTGTTGCTCCATTTCTTTTGGGCAAACTGCCTTTTTTTTCTTAAATGGAAACCACAGTTCTTGCCTAACTTCTTCCTAGAAGGATTAAGAGTTTTGATAGCTATTTTAAATTGCTGGATTTTACGACAGATAAGAAAACATCTCTCTCTGAAGCTTCTTGAGGCATGGCTGTTGCAAGAATAGCAATGCAGTCATCCCGTGTGTCGTGATATGTTCATAACATAGCTTGTCATCTAAAAGGAGCACAAAGATTGTTTGTTTTGAAGTAAAAAACCTCAAAGAGGGCCAGAGAGACAAGTGGACCTCCTTTTGTAAAAACTTCCCCCATGGTGCCACTCATTGCCTCAAAATGCTTTTCCAGTTCACTCTCTTGAGCAGATATCTTCATAAAACAAATAGGAAGAGACAGCAATGGCACCAGTGATGGATGGAGCATAAATGATCTATGAAACCTTCCTGTTTCTCCCTGGGAATTGAGCTCATTGACAGAGTTTGAATTTGCATTTACAGTCATATGCCATTTGTGGGGCTTGAGAAGATCTGAGTTCAGTCATGCAATGTAACACCAGATCATTTTTTCTTCCTCTTTTTTCAAAGGAAACAGGACTAATTTGGTAACTGTCAGGGTACTGGCTGCAACCACCCATCTAACTGCTTGTATGAGTCTATTTAGTCATTTGGACCCAAACTTCCCAAGTTTGACAGTGTACAGGAACAGTCTCGAGAATGCAGACATTATCTCAGATGTGGATCTCCTGCTAGAACTGAAACTACAGAGCTCAGTGACCTCAGTTAAAAGAACACTACAAGTTTCCTTCATCTTCTCAACTGCATTTCTTTGTAGAGATACATTTTATGGATATTTTACCTAAAAATAAAATCCTACATAAAGAGAAGAAGCCCATAATTAGCAGAATCCAGTTTTTTTAATTAATTTTTAAATTTATCTTTCAAAAAAAGCACAAGAAATACTTAGATTAGAAAACCAGCACACCTGAACATCCCAGAGATAGAGGAGAAAACACAGTTCTAATTTAATTTAGCTCCCCACTGTAAATTCTCCTCCTCAGACACTGACAAAGCGTTGTGTCTCCTGCTGCTCCACAGCTCAGAGATGCACAGAGCAGCCCTGCTAGAGCACAGCATTGTTGTCAGATACCTGCAGCACTGGAAAATGCACCAACCTCAGGAGTCAGACAGCACCAGTGAGCTTTCTGCAGAGATTTCCCCATACTGTGACAGTGACATCTCTATTTGTGGACATCAAGGAAAGAAGTCCTTATACAGTATTACTCAGTAAACACCAAAGTGCACTTTAGCACTAATGAACTGGTTCTGGTCTCACTAAAGTGTTCTGAGCTACAATCAAAAATAAAGCCAAGCAAATTTCCTTAAGGGCAGCTCATTAATGCTGTTAAATTTCACTGACTAAAAGTCTCCAGCACTCTGTAGGTTGTGATGGCTCTGCATTACACTGCATCTGCTATAATTTAATCAGAAAATTAAAAAGAAGCAGGAAGATAATGGTCCATTTCAGTAGCTGTTCAAGATGTCTTGATAAACACTGGCATTTTTTAACAAGTTCCTCAGCACAGCTCATGACTGCATTTATTGGGAGCTTCTCAGTTTTCAGCTGGCACTATCTTCTAGCCTTACAGTCACTCAAAAAATGCTCACACCCCTGCCTGATAAGGCATTCTTCCCTTATCCCATATCATCAATATTATTCAAGCCTCTGAAGCTGCCATATATTAGTGATTTAGCAAATGTGATAAAGTAAAGGCAATGAAGCCAACAATTCATTGTGTTTCTTCCTTTACAGTTATTTACGTGAAGCACTTATAGACTCTTACAAAAGTAAGCTCTACACAAACATGCTTTTAATTATTGGAATTGAAATATTTTTGAGACAGAAGTCTTAATCACTTTCTTTGTCACACTTTTCAAAGTCCCAGCATATCACAAGACAGCCTCCCTCAAGCAGGCAAAGTTGGGAGTGAGCAGATGAAACTACTGACATCAGATCATAACTGCACCAGAAGAGGACAACATACTTTATGAGATCAACTGTTCCCTTCCAATTTTCACCTCTCCATGGTGCACTTAAGGTCAGAGTGGATCACTTTTTCAGTCTGGAAAAGTCCTATGTGGACACATGCTATTATGAAGGCAGAGACAGGCAACAGAAACATGACTACATTAAAATATTAAATGAAATATCCAAAAGAAGCCGGATGTCCAAATTATTTGGATAGCCAAATAAAATATCCAAAGAAGCTGGAAAGAAGTGATCAAATACAAGACATTTGCAGAGGCCACACCTCACCCAGATCAGGCTAGGCCAGTTCAATGCTCACACAGCAGCCAAATAGCTGATTTTAAGGAAAGATGCACACTTGCTCCTAAAAAACAAAAAAAAAAACTGGTCTTGCCACAAATCTTTAGTTATGAATAAATAGGGAAGTTACTGAAAGTTTCAACAAGCATTTTTATAGCCCCACAAGGATTTCTATGAAAACCATTATTTGAGAATCGTAACAACACGTAAAACCTGTGCTTTAAGGAAGGACGATTGTTCTCAGAAATAACTTAGCTAAAATCGACTATTTTCTATGGTAGCAATTGGTGAAATCTTGCTAAAGTGTTCCAGTGTTCCAAAGTCTAACCAAAATGGACTAAGAACTAGCGACAATACATTTAAAACATAAAGATATCACAGTCAACCCACTACACCTCACAGCATTAAAGACCATGTACTGTCACACAACTTTGCTCTAGTAAGACTATCAATCATTGCATCTCTCAGCCTTCTCTCTGCCAGGCTACATTTCTGTGGGGAATTTTTGTTCCCTATCCCCCCAGTCAACCAAATGAAATATTTACTGTTGGAGCCATCAGAATTTTTGAATTCGTATATTCGTGTAATTTCCAGAAACTGGAACACTCACATAGTACTGCAGCAGAAACCACATCAGAATTAGGTGTGACTGTAACCAAGCTGGAAGGAGGATTCAAATCCACTCACAAGTCTCTCCAAGCTGATGCTGGCTCCTTACAAAAAAGATGATTAAAACGAGGTTTTTAGAAAGTTGCTACGTAAGCAAGCAAGAAAGAATGGCATAGAGCAGAATTTAATGTGCTTCTAAACACCACCAATAGCTTTCTCCACACAATCCCCACACCCCCTGCCAGAAGGAGACAGAGACAAAAAACAACAAAAGCTTCACAAAAGATTCTGATCTAAATCATTCCTGTATGCACAGCTTATAAGTTAATAGGTCTATTTTTATACCTTTGAGAAGAGGAAAAACAGATGGAGAATTTAAACATTTTTTACAAAATGTTAAGCAGTAAATGACTTTATTTTTCTCAGTTGTGTTTACATTATCTATCTTTTTTTGTTGCTCTCCACTTCTCAGAGATTTTAAATATGGGGTTCCGTTAGTAGCTTCTAATTGCAATTGTTTTGGATAACATTTCACACACTGACACTTTACAACATAGGAGTTATGTGAAGCCTTGGAAGTCAGAAAGCACGAGAAATGGGCACAATGCCATTGTTTTGTATGATCAAATCCATTACAGTACAGGAAGATTAGAATATGTAACTGAAAAGATAATGTTGCATCTCTAATATAGAGCTAAAAAAAAAACTAGAAGTAACCCCACACTCAATGCCCACTTTCCAAATATTGCTATTTGCTCATCTGTTCTTGAAATCCAAGTCTTATTCACAAACTGGAGGAGAGATTTTGTTTTTCTCCATAGAACGTAAGCCCATGTAAGAAAGTTTGAATGCTTTAAACTTTTGTGCTGTGGTAATCCTAAAAATAAATAGTACATTTTGTAACAGCTTGTAGTCTTATGACAGGAGATGGAACTCACCAGGAGATTCAAAGCAGAGTCATTTGAAATACTTTTCTTTTGTTCCAAAACACTTTTTCTTTTCAAGCAATTCTTTGTGTTGTGATGCTTCAGACTTCAAAATGAGTGTCATCCCTGCCAGTACCTTGGGCTGGAATCTTCTGCCATTTACAGGGGGATCAAACTGGTGCTGGTTACTTTACCTCACCTTCACACACACTGATTTTCCCAAGGCGTTGAATTGAAGTCAGGCCTTCTCTTTTCCCCTTGAGTGACAGCGAAAAACACCTCCTCATTCCAAGTAACCTTAGGGCAAGAGAGAGAAATTTGTCCTTCCTACACAATGTGTGCTGTTAATGATTATCTGGAGATGTACAGTTGTTATTACACCATATATTGAAAGATGATGACAACTAATACCATCTGAGAAAGCAGTTGCTTTTAAGGCTGGTATTGCATCTAGTTTTTTGAGTCAGACTTGGTTTTTTTTAAAGTCTTACCATTACAAAACAGACCTTAACACTTTCTCCCATGGATCTGTGATCCTCTCCTTTCCAGCTCTGCAGTAACTATTGAGAGACCTTAAGTGATGCTTTGGCCTCTGCACTGGATCAGAAAGCAGAGACATGATTTTTCAGCCCATGGATGACTCCTCTGACTCAATTTCACTTCCATTTATTATTGCCTACTTCCCCATACTTATCTGCAGCTGAAATTGGAGAAGGAGCTTTCTACAATTTTTGAACCACTGTACAACTACACATTACTAATGGTTTATTCTCAGGCAGTTTATTTCACCAGTAACTTCACCAATACATACTAAATGCACCTTACACCTACACAGGACTTCTTTGACCCTTGGACATTCCCTTTATGTCCATCTGCCTTTTATGAAACAACGAGCAGAGAGTGAAGCTGACACAAACAACCAATTGCCTCGACACACCAGCAGCCTGGGTTGGCCTGTAATTTGTATTCTTGCACTGTTACTGCAGGATGATTGCATAGCTATTTGCCATGCCATAAAAAGGTACAAGAGACCAAGCCCTGCCCTTCTTGGTCAGTGAGGACCCTGTAATTTGTGGTGGAAACAATCCTGGGATAGCAGGAGGGGTGTGATGGGCCATGTTTAGGTGTTCCGCGTGTGCCAATAAAGCAGAGCGGATGGAAACGTCACCGTGCAGCAGGGAGGAGAAGGGCTGCTGGCACAGCTCAGCCCTGGCAAACCTTCCGGCTCATTAATCCTGTGCTCTCAGCTCTGCTCTAAAGCCTTGTTTTCTCCACAATTATTCTGCATTTAAACTCGGCCTTGCCATGACCTGCTATGCACCACAGCACCAGGGGCTGCTCAATGTCACAGAGCTGAACTGCTCTAAGGGAAGGGAATTTCTAAGGCATTTAATTCAGCCAAACCATTAGCAGAGTTCCTAGAAATACTTACAGAGAGCTGAAAGCTACATACAAAAACTTTTCCTGAAGAACAGGTTTCATAACTAATTCAAGATGCTTTCTAAAGTAATAGAAAAAATCATTGAAGCAAAGAAGACAAGTAATGAAGCAGTAGAAATAAGTACTGAGGAGCAATTTAAACATACCTGGAGATGATTCCTGTTTCAAATAAATTAATGACCTTCCAATCACACATACTTTTATTCATCTGTGATTATAACTCTTTATTTTCCTTTTTCTTTGCTATACTATTTCTTCAGATCTTGAAAAATTAATTTAAGCTGTTGGCAGCTGAAAGTAAATATAAATTGCATAACAATTCCACATCAAGCCATCAAATGTATGGGACAAATAGATATAAGCTAATGCAGTTAAACCAAACATAAAAGCTTTCCAGCTTTTCCATCTTTTATTTTTAGTATTTTCATCTTTCTTTATTGTTTGCTTCCCTAAATGAATAAAAATAGCATAGTAAGGTGTGTGACTCTACAAAGAAAATACAATAACACAAAATACACAGCTATCCTTACTGAGGAAACGAATGGAACAGAAAGGCAATTTATGAAGGAATTTAAAAGGCACTAAAAAAATGTCTGCTGAAAAAAAACAGACTATGAAGAGGCAGAAAAGAGTTCCATAAACTTCACTCTGTGTCTTTGCAGAGATCACTGAAGTAGACTTTAGTCAGACAATTAAGTTACAAGCTTTTTATCTTATTAAATACACCTATAACATAACCAAAAAAGGTTCAGAGCACAGGAGAAGTATTTAGTTTCTAACAGGTTCATGCTTCCTATCCATGTTATAATCAAGACATTGTCAGCACTAACACAGGGCAGAATCCAGAAATCAGAACTGGATTTTCCCTTCCTGTAACCTTGAGGAAAAATGGCTGATAGTCTCTGAGAGTCACAAGCCATGTAGTTTTGCTACATTATTTCTTATCACAATCATTAAGTACATAATGTCTGTTGAGGAAAAAAAAAATGCTGTGGAAGGAAAAGGGTGTCAAGTACCATAAAGTACAAGCATGCAGTTTGTTTCAGGACAGGAAAGGGAGGGAAAGAGAGAAAGAAAGTAGATGAGAATGGTAAAGCTTATTCCATTGAAAATGTAAACACTGCACAAAATGAAGGGTGGTTAAGTCTGGTCCGTGTACAGGGAATAGTGATCCTTTAAAAGGTTAGACCATGGTTTGTAAAGTACCAGTATCAGTTTGCATGTGTTTATGGCCTAAACCAGAAGCTAAACACTCCTGAAGTACTGGAGACCTAAGACAATACGCCAACAGTGGCTGCTAAAGTTCCAAATGATAGAGAACAGCACTCCTGCTAGGCAGGTGTTCAACAGTACTGAAATTTGTTGCCTCTTTTTTCCAAAGAAGCACTTTGAAGAAACCACTCACAATGTTCTCTCTTTGCTCCTTTTCAAAGTAAACTTTGTTTCCCCAGGCAGTTGCTCTTTCAGGCTTTGTAGTCCTTAATTGCATTTTAGGCAGATATTCACTCTGTGATGCTCTCTGTGGTGAAACAGAACACACATCGTGACATGTTCTCGCTATATATAAAGAAATGCTGTACTAATGTAACCCACAGATTAGTGCCTCCACAAACAGCAAGAGGCTGCTCTCTAATGCCAAGGGGAAAGATAGGAAGAGAACAGCTCTATGACTGTACAACAGAGATCTTGCAGAAAGACATTAAGCCACTTCACAGCACTCTTGAAATAGAAAATTCAGTCACAAAGAAGACAAGACATGGCTTTTAGATACTCTGAAAACAAAAGGTATTTTTGCTTGTGCACCTAGAGCTATTTGCTATTCTACCTCCCTATCAGCTTCTCATCAAAGACTGCCTACACAAATGCTTTGATAACAATAGGATCACAGCAAGAAGAGCACTCATCATTCCAGCTCAACAGGAAACTAACGTATGATATTAAGCAGAAACTGCAGCCCAAGTTCTGCACTCTCTTTCTGGCTCAATGCTGCAACAGCTTCAGCCCAGGTACTTTTAATTCACACCTTTGGAGGAGTACAAGTCAATCCATGTTTTCAAACTGGAACTTTTGCTAATAACTTGTATTTTATGGATCTGCATTGTCAGGCCAGCATGGGCAAGTCAACAGGGAGGCATAGCCAGTAGAAAATATCTATGTATGAAAAACACCATGGTGAAATAAATTGTGGCACACAAGAATTTAGTTAATCTGAAACCCCAAAACAACTTCATTTCCTATAGAAGGATCTTGAAAAGACTACTCTGCAGAGAATAAGGAGTTAAGCCTTCATTAGTATTTCCAAAGTGGCCTTGGCAAGGGCCCTCCAGAACAGGGGTTAATCTGGCCTCTGTTAATTAGGTCTCACTATGTCATAATAAACCATCTTCCAGAACAGAAACTGTCCCTGCCTCACAATATAATAGAGCTACAACATATCCAGTAATACAAGAAATGAAATTTTATTCACTACAAGCACTTGAGCTTTTCTCAGAATCCACTCTGACGGGTGATTTAATTCCCTTAAATATTTATCTAATATTCAAGGAGCAACGTTTTGATTCCTCAGCAGCTCTGGAGATAGTTTTCCAGCGACTGAATGAAAATACAGTGAGACTCTTCTGTGAAAAATGGAAACTGAAACAATACCATGAACCCCCAGTAAAGTTTTATGACACATTAGCAGCAAAGTCAGTTTGAGCTGGGTCATCTGTTGTGTCCATGTACAGGAGTAAAGTAATACCAGAACAACTCCAGCTGTGCTGCAGAGCAGATCAGTAAAAAGATCAAGTGTTTGTTTTGCCTTTTTATTTTGTTTGGGTTTTTTTTTAAAGAAGCACACACAGTTTTTGTGGTGTTTTCAACAGTCTGGAATAGATCAACACTACACAAACAACAACACATGAATGGCTGCTGAACTGAGGGGAGGACAAGCTAGTGAACTGTCAGGGCAGGTCTGCCAACCAAGCCAGTAGCTCAGGAAATAACTCTATTCTTCTCAGCAAAAACTGGCATTACTACATGAAAGGCATAACCTAGATGATAATACTGTTCAAAATTATGGACATTAAATGTTGTCTCACCCAACATTTCCACAGCTGTAACAGGGAGCATAAGTCTTTCCTTCTAGTTCACAGAGAAGACTCTGGGAACTGGAATGGATTCTGGAGGCATGACATCCTAGGTCTTACAAAAGAAAGAAAGGGGGTTTTTATTGTCAGTTTTTAACAGGTAAAACCCCTTTCCAGCTGAGATTTTCTCATCTCTACTGCACACCATTCACAACATGTAGAAATCTGATTTAAGGGGGTAAGAAGAAAAACTACAGCACAAAAAAATACCTCATTTTATAACAAATCTCATGATCTCTGCTGCCCAAGTTTGCAGCCTCACCTGCTCAGAAGGTACAGAACTCACTATATCACATTTGATTTTGTGAAAGTCAATATTCTCAGCAGAGAGTGGGATAAAAAGCACCAACTCATCCCCACACTCTCACTAGATGTCTGAAAATGACAGGCTCCATCTTACTCACTAACACCAGCCCCTGTGAATTTGGTATTATGGAAAGTTACCAACACTCCAGTGATTTCTTAATTCCTAGCTTTAAAATGCCCAAACTAACCATTTCACTAATTGTGTGGTCTGAGGGCCAAAAGACATAATGCTTTCCCCTCGGTTTTGTTTCTATCTCCATGTCTCCAGCTAATAGTGTTGTTGAATGTGGTTAGTGACAATGGCACTTTATCTCAGAAAACTGTAATTTAAAAGCACAGTTGGGTTTTTCATGCTCTTCCCTCCTCTAGGGATGGATTTCTGTGGAGAGCAGAACTGAAAACTGCTTTCATTTTGTTACTCAGAAAGGTTAGGGCCAAGGGAAAGCTTATGACACTCGAGTAAAGACATTAATTTCTCTGCAAGTTTGGCTTTGGTTCTATGTTTGTGTGTGTGCCCCTCAGGTGGGGCTAATCTCTATCCCTTCTTTACTCTACATACCTGTATTGGTAATTTTCAGTCTTGCCCTGCTCATATTTTGACAGCGAGCAGCTGCATTTTCACAAAAATATCTCTCCAAAGAGATACAGGGAAGACAAGACAGTACCATGAAGCCAAAAGATAATGATAGCACAGAAATCTCTCTTCTTGGAATCGTGAGGTACAGGCCTTCAGCAGAAAGACAGGGGAAGGCTTCCTTTCACCTACTGAGAACAAGAGGAGTTTCAAATGCTTTAAGCTACTTTAGAACAAAAGAAAAGCTAAGAGCAAGAGAAATTCTCTCATCCAGACTTAAGCTGTCAGAATGGAAATGAAGAGAAGAAATCAAAGAAAAAATAATCTGTGATAACATCATATGACTCACAAGCTTTAACAAACTCCCTTCAGAAATACTGTTAGGCAGAGTAAAAGCTCCCTTGTCTTCCTCTTTTCCATTTACACATCCCAAGATTTGCTGTGAAAGGAAACACCAATATTTTCTTCCAAATCTTTAGGGAGAAACAGCTTCGTGTTTTTGCAGCTGCACTTGCCAGAACGCTGTTCCCACCAGTCCCTTGGCTCTTTCCTCAAATGTCCCATAGTTCAGATTCCTTTAAGGGTAACTGTCAAATCCTCATATTAGTCCCCATGACACAGAGAGATAATCCCTGTCTTAAAAGACTTCAAATGATTATCCCATTTTGCAGTTGATACAGCTCCTGCTACATAACACTGCCAAAAAGAACCCAACACAGCACAGTGACCAAGTCAAAAACAATTTTTTTCTGATTTTTTTCCTATTTCAAGACCCAGAAATTGTTAAAGACACACACAATCTGTTCGAAGCAGCAGTTGGGCACATGTGCCTTAAATTTAGAAGTTGGACACCTGGATCTGTGCTGGGGGTTTTTAGAACCTCGTTCACAAAGCAGAGAGCATCAGAACAAGACTCAGCACCTGAGAACATTTCCCTTTGTTCTCCTTGGCAATATTAGCATGCTTGTCCTGTCAGGGCTCACAGAACAGCCTGGCAGTGCTCACCCCAGAAGATTGTATCTCATTAGAGAGAGCAGAAAGACAAAACAGCCCTGTGGGCCAGGTATGTTCTCCATGTCTTCTGCTTGACTCTGCCCACATAAGCAATCAAGTCTAGTAAAAGGTTACGAATACGAACACAATGGGCAGAATTTAAAGGTGGGAGTAGGAATATTACAAGATGACGGCAAGTAAGACACACATCTACTTCAGTTCTTTCCCCTTGCAGCTACTCCCAAATTAAACAACTATGAAAAATAATACCTGCAATACCTATGAAATTCTACCCCTGCTCATGAAGTTAATAAGGGTTAATCTCTAATACCTGCCTAACACACTTACACCTGTACTTTGACATCTAAAAAAGACTTGTTTATTGTGCTGACCTACACTGTATATAGGTTTGAGAAAAGTAATTACTATTTTTCAGCAATTAGGACTACACACAATAATACAATGCAAAGAACAATAATGTTCTTCATCACAGATCCGTTCTGTTGCAAATAAAAACCAGTTGGAAACAGTCTACAGGTTGTGCAGAAGCCTTTAAGAAACTCTCACTGGCTAACACCTACATCAGAAGTAACAACTTAAAAGTCAAAATAGCCTTGGTTGCCTCTGCAGCATTGACCTGCACATGGATGTGGTTCAGTGCACAGGATGTACTGGCAACCTCAAAGCAGGTGTATTCCAGACAGGAATACTGTTCCTAAGGCAGAGAACTTCCCTCAGTTCCCTTTCACAGGTACTGCAATCAAAATAGTGCACTCAGTACTTATAGCCCCACAAAGCACTCCACAGGGTTTAGTCATCAGTGCGTGAGGATGGACACACCCCTCAAGGCTAAAAATGAAAAACTGCTCAGGACTCCTGACCTGGATCTGGTGAGTGATATACCTATTCTCCATCAGCAGAGACATTTTTTATCTCCAGGTTTCCCTGCAGTTATTTACCCAGTGACATCTGAGCCCTCCTTAAAACATGCCTTGAGCAGAGCTAATGATTTTATGATTAATCTGCATAATCCTTGACTCAAAACAACTCATCAACTGTTGACAAGGGCAGTTGACAAAACTGCTTTCCCAGCCCCTCCAACACACAGCAAGTCACGCAAAGTAAATTCTTAGGAGGCAGTAGAGCAAGGTCATTTAAGCCTTTTGTATCACTTAATTCCAAGTATATGTATATTCATCCAGCCAAAACAGCAGAAAATACCTTTGCTTCCTTCAAAAAGAAAGTGAAACAAGCAAGTGATCTTTGCTTTAAATAAATGGCAGCAGGTGATATACCTTGCAAAATATACCAAAATTAAACTTCAAATGGTAATGAATCCTGAATTTTATATGGAATCATTTACCACACCAGATCTTAGCAGAAGCAAAAGGCTTTGAAAAAACAAAAAATCACCACAAACTAAAAATCCCACTTGGTGGAGTCCCTCAACCCATTTTTAAGCTTTTCCATAAAGCTCACGTGGGACTTGTCAGCTTGTTGCCAGCACAGACTGCATTAATCTGAGCTTTTCACTGTTCTTTGAAAGGGTACACCAAGATAAGATTTCCAAGAAATCACAGCTGGTGTGTTCACAAATGAACAGCCAAAGCATGTATGAAGAGAAAGATTCCTTTTAATCCCCTCCATGATACCTATTTCCTTCTCTGTTAGCGAAAAACACAGAACACAGAGCTCAGCTTTTGTAAAAATTTACACACTATGCCTAAAACTGATGGTATCAAAAGCTCCACCACTTAGCTGCAATTAACTATGATTTCAACCACCCAAAATCATCCTTAGGATAAGTGCTCCACATCCTGTTTTGATTGCCTCACCTGCTTCTGTTTCTGTGCCCATGGATGAAGAACATTAAAGAGCAGCATGGGGAGAAGGAAGAAAGAAAAACCTAAAACAAATTACAAATAAGAAAACAGATTCATCACCTATTTCCCTAGAAAATTCACATTTTTCTTTTGCTTCTCATGCTGTATAAAAAGACTAAAGTAGAATCAAAGAAAGCAGCATGTAATTTGCAGCAGCTGTATTAGCAAAAAAAAAAAAAAAAAAACCACCTTATTTCTAAGCACTTCTCTTTACCAAACTACTACTTCCACACAGTGGTACTGCAGAACAGTTTTAAACCAGGAAAATAGAATGGAAAAGTAGCCAATACAGCTAAGAATTGCCCCAAAACCACTCAATTATTTTCCTAGGCACTGCTTTCTTCAAGAGTATCTTTGCAGAAGTCCCCAAGATAAAGAGGTCTGTGTTTAACTTCTCTTGTACAAGATTTTGGATAGGGTGAGACAACACTAGAAAGGCACATAATTGGCATCCTAAATACATTTTCTGGCAACTCACCCCGAATGGAAAGAGAAACAGAGTAAGAATATAAATGGGCAAAGCCCATTCCCTTCTGGGGATTAGTTCTAATTTTATTTCTAAATGGCCCAACTGCTTAACTATGTGAATTTGTATTTTTACTGCTGACAGATGAAGCTGACATCACTTACAAAGAAGGCTTGAGAATCCACTTTTAGATATTTATTTTCATAAACTATTTAGCCAGAAGGTCATCACACTGAATTTGCAACTGTGGAGAAAAATCCAGACAACATTTCATTTTGAATCCCTTTCTAGCCTGCACATACCTAAATACCTTTTATAAAAATTCTTTCATTTTTTACCAAATGTATTCTTGCTATTTAACCCTGATACACACATCTAAATTTCAGTTGCCATCCAAGAAAAACGAATTTTTATTCAGCAGTGAACTCTCTTTGAACTCAAAATGCCCAGAAAGGTTTTCTGGCCATTGCTCCACACGGAGTAGTGTCAAAAGGGCACAGACTTAAAGAATCTTTCCCCACAAGGTGTGTCCCTTCCCGGGCTGTCATCTGACAGACACATGAAAAACACCCAGTGACCACAGAAGAGAATAGCTTAAGGGACAAAGGTGACAGCTGTACAAACATATGTTCAATGCCAGGTTTATGCAGGGCAGTGAAATGCTTGGTTCTTAACCTTCTGAGGCCATCATATATGAAGTCCCCCCAACTGTTTCCAAGAAAAATTGAAGGCATAAAGCTCCAAAATGTGACTTCACCAGAAAGTCAAACATCTTATAAAATGAACAAGCCAGGTTTTGCCTGTAGCAAATTTTACAGAAACCCCTTGACACTGCCTGAAAGGCTGGTTTGGTTTTGCTTTCTGAGTTTCTACCTCTTGGCTCTTGCTTGAGAATGCTTGGGCAGATCTCAGTTTTAGCCTTCAAATTACAAAGTGTCCGTGGTGTGTTTGACACAGCTCCAGGACAACGATGTCACACAGACTGCCCTGAGCTGCACAACGTCCTGGCACTGTCCTCTGCCAGGACACAGCCTGCCACTTCTCTCCTACAGGGATTCAGAGCACAGAAAACAGGAAAGATGTAACCTCCAAGGGTGAAGCTTTGTCTGGTGTACAAGGGAAAAGAAATTTATTACAATAACCAGAAGAAATTAATCCAGTGCAGAAATGGGAACTCCCTTCAATGCCTGGCTCCTCCGACAATAAAGAAATAGCTGAGGAGAAACAGGTGAAGCCAAAAAAGACCCTAATTTCCTTGTTCATCAGTGATACCTGTTAACATTTGGCCAACAGCAAGATTAATTTGGAAGCCAGTTGCTTAAAAGGATCTGCAAATAAGAGGAGGGATTTTTCACCCATCTGAACAGAAACCAACATCATCCTCCTTTACTTACTTTACCTTAAAGAGCTTCAGGTTGTCTGTGAACTCAACTACAGGAGTCAACACAACTGAAGCAAAATCTCCTGCTGCCTTTCACTGAAACTAGACCAGGACAATTCACAGGTATTCAGTCAATTTTACTGCAGCTGATGCAAATAACAAGGATATACAGCAGAAGACAGGATCAGCACTCTATGGCTCTACTACTAAGTTTTCCTGATGTTTTAAGCAGTGCAATTCATTTATTCAGGAAAACCATGTAGATTTGAACAGAAAACAAGGTACACAGCTGAGGTGGTCAGGCATCCCTTAATGAAATACCAAGTAAGAATTTTAACCTGATGTGAGAAAAACCTTTTCTGTCTGAATGGTGGCACTGGTGCCACTTTCCAGGCCACTAGTGAGGGTCACTGCAGCACACTTGGGGTATCAACTACAGCCCAAACCAGCCAGCAGCAGTGCCAAGAAAACAAATACTTTCTTGTATGGTGAAAGGGAAGCACTGGCATAAGTAAGTCTCACAAGAGACCCAAGAAGTTTGAATTACAAAGACGTAGGGGTTCTGCCAGCTTTTGTTCAGGCACAAGGACATGCCTGCATGGCCAGAGCATTCTGGAGAAAGTGAGCAGCTGAGCAGGCAGTGGGAAGAGAAACACTGCAGGTATGAAGCTGTTCCACATGCAGCACAGCTGCTGCCCAGTGTGAGCATTCACTTGCACAATTTGTTACTCACCTCAGAGCAGGTCTCTAAATATTCCTCTTTTAGGAATGTGCTCCTTTAAATGTGGCATAACTGTTTCTCAGGTGAGAGGAGGCTTTAAAAGTTGCAAGGCTTAACATTTGGCAAACCGTCCAGATTTCTCAGCTGAAGGCACAAGCAAAATTTAAATACCAACTTACCTGATACTAACAGGTGTTTTCCTGTAGTTGTCACATTGCTTGTATTGCTCCTGAGTCATAGTATGAAAATCCCTTACCAGAAGAATCAGGTCAATAGGAGTATCCACATGAAACCAGGAACATTAACAAAAAAGTTACACCTGAGTCAGCATCAATCAGACTGAATCACTGTCAGACAAACAAGGAAGTTAGGAAACCCTCTCTGACAGGTATTTTGTTTGGGAATTTCCTCTTACATATAACTTGAGATATTTTTAAAACAGCTTTTGTTGTAAAAGCTGACTAAAGGAACAATGATGGGAAATCAAATATTCCTCAAAGTTAAGTATTACATTAATAGCATTAAGTGACAGTGTCCTCTAAATCCAGTCTCTTGACTGTTGACATATTTAGTGATAAATTACTTTCACAATTATTTATTTGATACATAACTGCATTTATGAACATACATGGCTAAGACAGTTTGCCCAGTATGCACATTATAATATTATTTGTGTGTTCACATTAAAGCACTCTCAAGTTTTTGCAAATAAAAAAAAAATTACTCTGCTGATAAAGAAAACATAAATGCAGACAATATAAATTAAACTGCTCAAGGTATATTGACTTGCACCTTAAAAGGTTTTCAATGCACTTGGAGGAAGACATGGGGTCTATTTCACTCCTGGTGTAGAGGACAGTTCGTGGCCCTTGTTGCAGAAAACATAGTAGTGTAGGAGAGTATTGAAGCTGGAGACAGAAGGATTCACCCCAGTGAAACCACGAGAAAGGAAAATCAGGACAGTAACACTGCTCAGTTAGCTGTAAGGAATGCTAGCATATAAACCTGCATTATATTTTACACTGTTTACTATGAAAGCATCAGAGGACTCTAATCCAAATTACCGTGACTATGTCTTCGCTTTAGTTGATGCTCACGCTTATCCTCTACATATTAGACTGAAATACATGGTTTTATCTTCACTCAGTGGTTCATCCCTTTGGCTCAGCACTCAACCTCTTTACAGCCAAGGTGGTTTTTAAAAGCAGTTGCTCTGCATTGTTGAAATCAAAGGATGGAACTGTCATAACATCAGTAAAACTCCTCCACACCTTCAGCTCCTTAAATCTACAGCTTTATCTCTGGTAACCCACTGCACTGTAGAGCTCTAGTTCTACACATTAGGAAACCTCCATTTGGTCATGACATTTTGCTACTAAGTTTTTATGGCAATAATTAAAATTAATTTTCAATGCCACTGTGTTAGTTTCAGTAAAATTAAATATTTCTAATCAAATACTTTAATCCCTCTGGAAAAAGTGTGTCCATGCACTGGAAGAGAAGGAAATACAAAGTTTTCCATGACAATTTAGCCAGATGGAACACAGAAAATACAGTTATGAATTTTAATGTGACTGAAGTTCACGGGGCATTCATGCCAACCCTAAACACAAGAGGGAAAGAATAATCAATTTCTCTACAGACTTCTGCTTCAACAGGATATAGAAACCAGATGAAAACATTGCTTTTTATAATCACTGGGCTAATCAAACATTTCTGGCAGACTCTGTAGCAAGTAAAGGACTATAAAAGAATATTTTTGTCTTCTTTGAAAAGTGTATGAGTGAGAAGAAATGAGATTTTTAGTGACTCATTAGGTATTTGTATAACATTAAGTAAATTTTGTCTAGGCAACACTTAGGAAAAAGAAAGCTTTTGTTATTCCAAACCTTTATCTTTTAAATGGAAGTATGAGAAATACCCATCGTTCACACTCAATTTATTCTTGAAGAATCCCAGAGCTGCACTTTCAGTACTAAGGGGCCTAAAGTAAGCAAATGGACAGATTACAGGTAATGAAAAGGAAAAAAAGGAATCTCTTACTTCCTCATAAAAGCCTTTCCGTGTAAAAGACCCAATGATTTGCATCAGTGATGTCCAGGCCTGTGATGTTACTGCAGAATATTCTGAGTTTTAAATTTTTTTCCCTTGAAAGAAATTACTTCCTTGCCTGGAAGAAGCAATTTAAATATTCAGCCAGCAAAATCCATTAAAGAAGAACCATAAAGGTACTCTCAGACCATTCTGGCTTGAACTGGATTTTCTCTGCCCTAGTCTACAGATTTATTCCAAATCTCTCTCTAAAACCTTATGAAGATACTGATGTAAATCAACTTTACTTCTCACTTGCCTCCCTCACCCATTATGGTCAATCATCTGTTCCCTTATCAAAGGGCATCCTTCCCTTTTTATTTGTGTGAGCCTCTTCCAAAGAGATTTTCATCTCAAATTCCAGAAGTTGTAACATTAACATGCCCACTCCATACCACTCATTATCTTCATTACTCAGCCAAACATTCTACTTTCCTGCCCCCTTACAGTTGTCACATCTTTTCAAGTCACAGGATTTCAATTTACGAAAGATTGGGTGAAAAGGGCTCCTTTCAGGCACAACTACAGGAAAGAACACAAACAACAGCAGATTTTTTTCTTCCCAAAAACTTAGGTGTCAAATTCAAATGATCACGTGAGAATGTCACAAGAAGTTTCTAGCTAACACAATTGCAGGATAAAAGTTGACCCAAACACACTCCAAAGATTCAGAAAATAAAGAAGTCCCTACTTTTCATGCTTTTTCTTAGGTAATTTTGTTTTAGTCTTGATTTTTAATAATTTGAACAGTAAAATTATCAGTTGTGATACCGTGCCTGTTTCAAGCAGAACTTTCAGTCCGTTGGCAATAGCCAAATACCTCACAGAAGAATCACATCATAAAAATAAGACCTGTCACACATCTGTAAAGGCTCACTAAATTATAATGTAACATCATTAAACATCCTGATTTTTTTCCTCTTTGCTATTACAAATGTGAATTTGTTTTTGTTGCTGTTAGGGTTTTTGTTGGTTCTTTTTGGTTGGTTGATTTTTTGGGGGGTTTTTTGTTTGTTTTTTGTTTTGAGGGGTTTTTTTGCTCACAGCAAAGCACAAACAGAAAATGAAAGGGTCCACATGAGTGGTTAGGAAACTAAGTGTACTCTGCAAAGAACCTAATAGGATTAGGAAAACAGTAGCATTCCTTGTTAAATAGGGAGCAGAGAGACTGTTCATGAGGTTTGGGGGTTACTTGATCTATTCAGGAAAGTGTCTTAGAGAGCAGCAGCTGATCACAAGTGGAAGGTGAGGGGCACAAGGACACATAAAATATGCCCTAAGCACAAGAAGGAGCAATTCATTCCTTTCACCTCTTCTGTATTCCTCACAAAGAGGAGACTAATATTTCAATTATTATTGCAAACTGACTGAAGGAAAATATTTTATCCCATTTTCCAAAACTTTATTCAATAACTAAGGCAAAAAACCAGTAACAGACAGAATCACCGAAAGCTTGGAAGAGAAAAATGGACAAGTAAAGGAAGCACAATAATATGGATGGAAAAGGATTTTCACATTTAAATGAGATTCAACCTCATGAATCATTAACAGATCCATCTCACAAGTTATCTCAAGACATCTATCTAACTGCTTTGATGTTCTTTAAATGGTACATAAATACGATTCCTTCTATTACATGGCTGCTGTCAAAGGCTAACTTGGTGTGGTTTGGTTTTTTGTTGTTTGGGTTTTTACCCCTTGCAGTTACATTTTCAATAACTACACAAAGCAGCTTTCCCTCCACAGAAAACAGCAGAATTGCAAGTCTAAGACAGTCTTGCAGTGGGACAAAGATAAGCATCTTCTGCTTCATGATGGAAATAATTCTGATTTTGCAATTGATGATTTGTAAAGCTACAAGCCAAGTGATGAAACCTGACACCCTGGACAAGCACCAGCTCCTCACAGAGTAAACAAGCTTCAGCAGCCATGGAGCTGAACTCTGCACTGTGTTTCCACTTGCTGCCCAACTTCCTTGTGGATAAAAGCACTGCATGGTTTATAATACATGCCTGAGCACCACCGGTGTAGATAATTTTCTACAAAGCGTCTTATTTAAGATGCCTCATTTATAATGCAAATCAAGAACAAAAGAAGGTTGCTAAAACGTGACCTTTTGTCTAAAGATGGTGCTTGCCCTAGCCAAGAACTGCATTCCTTCAAATCCCCTGGGGACTCTCTGCATGAATGATTTTCGCATCTGAAGTTCCTTACCTGTACTTCACCTATGGCTGAGCTAGAAAAACCACCAAAGCATAGTAAGTTACTCTAGATTCCAACACTTGGAAATAAAGTTTGCAGCTGAACTGGACAGTGGTACAGCTCACTCTTGTTCTTTATCCTGGTTTTCCCCAGTGTAGAAGGGTTTTGCTCCTCACTGAGGAATGATGACCTTGAAAGCTAAGCCTGATCACATATTTTAAGCTCATCACCGGAGGGCTCCGCAATGCTGTAAAAAATGGGACTTAAACACTAACATCCCTTCCTTAAGGATGTGCTTTTCAAACCCTCTCCTGTATCGTGCTGGGTTTCAAGCCTGGAAACCCTGGTATTTCAGGACCCCACCTAACACCACCTGAATTTCATCAGAACTCCTTTTGGGACAGTAAGTGGTTCAGGACACAGTTTGAAATTACCAAAGTTATAAGTGACAGATCAGTTATCAGTAATAAGCTGAGGACAAAGCCACAAGAGTGCAGAGACACGAGCATCTTCTTCATTCTTACGCTCTATACAACATTCAACAGGTTTCAGTTATAAAAACAGATTAAAACCTTACAGCTAAATATATAATGTTAAATTACTTTTTGCACTCTGTGCAAAGATCCTCCATATGTAGCAAGCTAGTCTGAAATGCAAGTTTACTGGAAACCAGACACAGCACATCCTGCCTGCAAGGGCTCTATGGAGGAACACTTCCCAAGAGCAGCAGCCCCAAACTAGAGCAATTTCAGCCATCGCAGACCCGGGTGTGGTTTCTTTATCTCTGCAGTTCATCCTGCTTGCCCTGCAGCTGAACTTAGTCTATTAATATATAACAGTAAGGAAAGATTTCCTCTGGAGACAGCGCTGCACTTAAAACAATAGGTAGCTGGTATTATTTTCATCGCACAGCAAAAGCAAGTGATCACATAACAGCTCTCCTGGTCTCCTGACACATTATCCTTTGGAGCACATTCCATTTTCCTGGGATCACAGAAGACAATTTCTCCCAAATCAGGCACAATACTGCTGCAAATCAGCACCTTCCTCATCTGCAGTGTCAAATAAAACATGAATCAGAATCTCAACACACTGCTCCTCTAAAGTACGTGCTGAAGTATCAAAAATTTCTCCAGAACATGGCAGAAACATGATATGAAGTTGTATGAAATCACCACAAGAACACCAGTTAAACTGCTACTTTGGCCAAATTAAATAACTGTCTTAATAATCCTACCAAATTCAGAATGGTTAGAAACACATACATCTAGATCAATGGGGTTTAGGCTCTGAGGAAAATATTCTTTTACAGAGAGGTTTGGGGCTTGATGTGGGTGTATTAGCCACAACCAGTCCCCAGGGATAACAGTTCAAACCATTCCTCTCAACATTTGAGCTGCACCATTATTCTCACACTGATGTGACACTCTCCTATTGCCCCTATAATCCCAACCCCCCCCCACTAATTAATGCCTAGATAAAAACTCCCACCACCTTCACCAAATGGGACCACTTCCTCATTACTGTGGTAACGGCACATGGAGATGGAGAATCAAGAAAAGATGAGCACAACCTTTTCAATTTATTTCACGTGACAGCTAAGAAAATCCTTTCTGCCAGCTTGTGCCAGGAAGATGACAATTAAACTACCCTCAACAGCAGCCACGCACGTCAATCAGAATTGTCAAGCACAACAAAGTGGTGCCCAGTTCAGAGCTGCACTGGCCTCAGACAGGCAGTTTTTCCTGCTTCTCTGGATCACAGAGAAACTTTCAGCATCTTGCAGAGTGAAACTTGAAACTGGCAAAATGATGGACAGTTTTAAACACCCACACCTGAAAGTCATAACCATCATTTGTGCTCATCCACACATACCTGGAAATAAGGCAGATTTTCAATAGAAATCTCCATAAGATTGGGGCGCCTTGTGCTGTGGAATAATGAGTTCTTAAAAATAACAATTTGAAGACTCTCTGCAAAGTACATTTATCCGTCTACATCAGTTTCTCTTCACAATAATACTATCTTGTAGATGTCACTTAAGTGACATCTGTATTAACATCTACATCGCATATTTCAATATCACTGATTAATCTAGTTTCTCAGAAAAATGTACCTGCTACTGAAATCTCAGCCAAGACTTATAGCCCACGTGATATTTCCAAGATCTGAAAAACAGCTATGTACTCACAAGAAACCAGAAAAGCAAAGTGATCTGGAATGACTCCTTGTCATTCACAAGCTAAGATGCAAAATTAAAATTGCACGTTGTCAAGTGAAAAAAAGTTTTAGGCCAGGCTTTCTTTAGGGGGTTTTCTGCTGTGGATTTAGGGAGCGGGTTTTTTTAAGTTTTTAAATGTTTTTATTTTCCTGAACTATCTTCAATGAAGTATTTTTAGAATTGTCTTTTAATGAAGCTATAAAGAAGAAAGTAGAGTATATTTCCTGGCAACAAATCACTACCTGGCAGAACTCAGTTTACTGAGATTTTTCCAATTGCTTGAACCAAAACGCCTGTGACTCATTTTGTCAAAACTAGAATTACTAGTATTAAAAAGGGGATGAATGTGATAATTATTTCTGATGCCCAAATAAGTGTCCCTCAATCTGCAGAGACAATTAAAAGCTGAAAGAACAATCAGTCAGATTGTCCTGAGTAGAAAAACACTGCACTAAAATTCCATTAATAATAGGAAATTTGTTCAAAGTGTCCCAAACCAACTGTTGTTCATTAAAACCAACCCTGCCGCTTTAATATCCCAGTAATTTGGAACATTTCCAGAATTTCTTCCTCGTATACTTTTAAAATAAACGGGGGGGAGGAGGAGAATAAATATTTTAAATCTCCAACACATCACCACAGTTATTAAGCACAATAAATAGGACTTCGCCTCAAGGAAGATATGCAGCAATTCCTGCTATGTGCAGACCCCATGCTCTAAATTAAAACAGACACAGGCTCAGTATTCTGGACAAACACAAATGTTTAAATGTGAACCACAAGTTCAACATATAGAGACCACAAGGTACACCAGAACTACCAAGAGCTACAGGCAATGGCTTAGGCATATACTTAGTTCCATGTTTTACAATAACCTGCCAATTTTTTTTTATGTCTTGGCATTTACTGCATATTGTCAGTCCTTTGAATTAATGTGAATTTAAGTAGGTGGAATATATAGTTCCAGGAGAATTCCATTATAACTTATCATAAATGAATCTTCCCACCTACTATACCATCAAGTTCCTGTTGTGCCAACAGATTGGTTCACACAAGTATTTAACTTGTTTCTTATTAAAGCATTTGAACTCTGAAATAGTAAATTTTCTAAAACTTGAAAGGCACTAACAAGGAATTCACTTGATAAAAATTAGTCATATTCTTGCATTTTTAGTTCATTATGACTATACTCATGGGGCTTCTATTTTTATTAGGATATTTTGTCAGTTATTTGTACATCTTCCCTGATTAAAGGACTGATAATCTGACTCACACCTTCATAAAAAATAATATTATTTAAATATCACAGCATCAGAACATATGAAAAACAACTTGCATAAAGAGTATATTTATATTCAAATAATATTCCCCAGAGCACACACAATTTCTTCTCTGAATATCTTGACATTTCATCTTCAATTTTGGCACAGAGGAAAGAAAAAGCCAACTGAAAAAACCCAAAACCAAAAACCCCAAAAAACAAACCTAAAAACAAAACAACAGTGACAATCTCCGTATGTTGATTAAAATTAAATTCAGCTAGGCCTTGGCAGAGAGCACTCAGGATGGATTCCTTCATCCAGTTCAAAACAGCACAAGCACAGATCTTTATTGACTTACAGATTTACATAGCTGCAAAAATAAAAGCTTTTCTCAGAAGAGTTCATTTCTCCTGAAAGCTCTCAGGTTGAGATTAAAGTAATGCAATGTAAAAAGGAGCCACACAAGTCCCTGGCCACACCATTCTGGCAATATTCATCAGAGGTACTGTCTAGCAGGAATTCGAGAGTTAAATATTTTGACTTAGACATGAACATCTGTTTTAGCCATCTGTACATTTCCCTTGTGACCATTTGTCCACCAGAAGCTGAGCTAAAGCTAAAGGGATTGTGTATATCAAGAAATACCTGTGAAAGAATGAGAAAAGAAGAACAGAGTAAATGGAAAATACAAGGCAGAAAGGGAAGAAGAGCACATAAGCATCCAAACAATAACAGTAGAAGTAATATCCAAGAGAAGGATATTCCCAAGAAGACAAAACCAGCAGGAAATGTCTCAGAGAAGAAAATGAGAAAGTAGCGATGAATCCAAGCTGGAACATTTGGACCCACGTGCAAACACAGCCACTTGAAAGCACATGACCCTGCCTGGAAGCAGACCCCAGGGCTTGAGTCTCCATTTGTTTATTTTTTCCTGGAAACAAAACAGGCTTGAGGTCAGATTAGGATGACATTGAAGCTTTTTGCTGTGTTATTATAATTCTATAATTCGCTGCAATATCACAAGCCCATCAAACAAGTCCTCAGTTTGAAAAGGTGAATTCTTGGCACACTCAGTGCAAGAATTAAGATTCAAGGAACAAAACCTCTTCAAAATGAGATACAAGGTGGGTGTGATCATTTCCTGATTTTTTTTTTTTTTTTTTATTCAAGACTTAAATGTTTCTGAATGGGAAGAGCACGTCAAAAATCCTTTCTTCCTCCTATCTCCACCCACCTGGAATCAGAACTCAGTTCATGAGAAATGCAAGCTGGGTCCTGAAAACATTCATTATTTAGGACAAGTTTGGTGTTTACAGGTGGATGAATGAAATGCAGCAGTCAGCCCTTTGAGCAGCACAGAGACCCACACATGAGTACATTCAACTTCAAAGAAAGAATTGCAATGTGTGTGAGTACATGCATGGCTCTACTTGAGCACTCACAATCAGATTAAAATTCATGTGTACTTGCAGGTGCTCAAAAAGTAATGGGCCAAGTGCAATTTAACCCCTTGAGCTGCACATGTGACTGAAATCCACTTTAATAAAATCACTGTAGGTTAGGCTCTTTCCTACATGTCAGAAACATCATAGCAGCTCCAGCTGCCAAAAACAACAACTTTTGCTGCCCTCCTTTTGTGCTCTTTACTTATCCCAGACCCCTCAGGCACAGAACCCCCTCATTAAGTCGATGCTATTCAATAAAGAGGCAGAAAACTGACCACGTTTTTTGGGGGTTGGATGTGTTGGTTTGGGGTTTTTTTCCTGGGATAGCGTGCTGATATTTCAAGAGTTAAATTAAAGCATGAAGCATTCCAGCAAGCATCAAAGCTGGCACAAGGTACTTAGTGAGAAGACGTAGGCAGGAAGACAGAACAAGGAGATGGGGGATGATAGATGATATGACTCCCTGTTCCAGCAGCTGTGAGCTGCTAAGTCTGTCCACCCTGTGCTAAGAGCCTTGCAGATAGTGGGCAGATATTTAGCAGTTTTTCTTTTTGCTTCACAGCCAAGTAATTAAGTCAGACTTAAGATGGTAAAGTACCCACAACAGAAAACAGCATCTACATGAGATAAGAATCAGCTCACCTTCACCTCCAAGTTCTGCCATGCAGGTGTGCACACAGAGAATTATCTGCTCAGACTTTCTGTGTGGTCTCATACAAGTTGAATGAAACCAATATTATACATATTTGTTATCAAACTATTGAAGTCAATGTTGTTGTTAGAGGAAAAAAATAGAGGGTGTTTTTTTCCACGAGACTTAAGGAGACACTCTAAGCATTTGCTTTAAGCAACAAACTTTTCTTATAGTTAATGCAAAACAAAACTGTCCCTCCATAGGGCAGCTCAGAACAGGAATCTGGGCCAGGTGCTCTGAATTGCTGGTAGAAGAGCCTGGCTTTCTGAAACAGCCTAGGAAAGAACCATTTAAAACACCTGTACGTTTAGGAAGGGCGATCCCACAAAATGTGAAAAGGAAATTACTGAATTACATTATATCTGTGCAATTCAAAATCTGGCTTTTTTCCCAGATATATAGAGACTAAAACAGTACATTGAGATTTTAATCCCTGAAGGACAGCTGCAAATACATGGATTTGACACAGGCATATCCCTAATTTAATTTTTTTCTTTTTCACCACTTCTGACACTTACTCCTTCTATAAAGTGCATTCATCTACATTTAAACAAAGACTATAAGGCCTTCAGTCAATCCAAATTTGCCCTACTGCAATAAAAGAGGAGATATAACATGTATCTGAGGAAAAGGAGGATATGAAATCATTAACCAAAAATAAACAATTCTTCTGAAGTCCTAAATTGCTTTGAAGTTTTTCTGAACATATAATTTGTCCTAAAAGCTTGAGCAGGAAAAGAAACTTATTTAACTAGACCAGGAATAACTTCTCTACTCTGGGCCTACTTGAAAACAGTTTGGATAATGATAAGGGAACTATTACCTCTTCTCTCACCTCTTCCTCCTCCAAATGAGTTATGTCACTGGCATCCTCTACATAAGCAGCTCATAAATGCTTCCTCACAGCTCTAAATCTGCATGTAGAACATACTTTCCTATAGCCAGAAGTGAAGAAACGTCAAAAGAAATTGCCTCCGAACACATTACTAAAACTTTTGCTGAGTGAAAACATTTGGAAACATGGCAAACCTGTCCCTCTGAAAGTTTTGCTTTAGTCTTCAAGCAGATCAAAACCATTGGAGGAGAGTGACCAATAAAGAAAAACAGCACTTATTTGTCCTTAGCAATAAAATTTACTGTACTGATAGCATGAGAAGGCAGCTAGTTAATATTTGAACATCTGAATTGTTCTTCCATTTAACTTTCTGTCACAAAAAAAAACAGGCACATTTTTAATCATGAGAATGACATGCAGTGAATCATATTTAATATCAGCCTGACTAGAAGAAAAATTCTGTGGTGATCTAGGACACTAAGCCTACTAAGACTTCCTAGACATTTGGGTGTGTTGTGGATCATCCAGGCTTGAACAATCATATATATTCAGGTATGCTGTAGAACATAAAATATGTAAGCCATTAACCATTCAATTATATACAATGATATGTAAATTACAGGAGATTTAATGATACATAAATTAATTAGCTTACAAAAATAAAAGGGATCACAGACATACTGACAAACTGCATGTACTTAAGTGTTTCCAAGTGGCACTACCTTCAAAGGCATACAGGGTCAGATCAACACTAACCAGAAAGCTGGGTTTGACCACAGAAACACTTTCCAAATGTGGCAGAGCAAGGCCATGCAGTACAATTCAGAAGACACAAGACACCATACTGGCATCAAGACCCAGCAACTCTGGAGCCTCTTTTGAATAGAATTTTAACACCTCCAAAATTAACTTTTTTTGAAAAGCGACATAACAGCCTGCTGAGTAAAATTAACGTTCCATTGGCAAAGAGGTCAAAGTAGCTGAATGTACTCAAGGAATGTGTCTGGAACACTAGCTCTAGTACCTGTAACAACATAACCTTTCTTCAGACACATTTGCAAAGTAGCTCTGGTGCAGATGGACTTTTCAACTCTGTTATTAGCTACAATTTATGTTTATACAGCTAAGTCCTCAGGGAAATAATCAATTTTTAGCCTATTACTAGAAACTAAAATAAATATTCTCAGTGCCTTTCTTATTTTACCAGATCTTAAACAGCAACACCAAATCCTTCTTTCACCCTGCTACCAATAGCAGTAAATGTGCACAAGAAATGGGAGTTCGGCTCACTCATTATTTGGCAAGCTCAAGGCAGAGCTATTTCCCCCAAGCACTATCTCTAACCCACATACAATGTGGGGAAGAGAGGCATGTTGACATCTCTCTCTGAAGTCTCATGACTCAACATCTGTGCCATGACTCCAAGCATCAACTACACCAAACTCTCCCCACATGGCTCACCAAAACTGCGACGTGCCTGAGGCAGGTGACTTCAATCCTCCACCTTGCTCCTGGGCAAACACACATAGTCTGCAGTTTCATTATTGATGTTTGCTTTCATTTTAAAGGTTTACTAGGATTGATTTTATATATTATCTTGTTTCACCGATACTGTGTTTGGCTTTTGATAGCAGCAATGGCTGTAGCAATAAAACCAAATCCTACTAAATGACTATCTTAACACAATAATGGTCAAATAATATGGGCCCCAGTAGAGGCAAGAAGATTAAGATGGACAGCTTGAAAGACATGAAAACAGCATTAATAATCTATACCCAACCCTACAGCCCAACCAGAAAAGAAAACTTGAGAATTAAATGTTAGTGGCACTAACTGCCAAAAGTTGTTCATTTGCAGCGGCCAAACTGTGATTTAAAATGATACAACTAAACAATGAAATTAGGGTTTGAGTACTCCCATATCCTCACACCAGGCCACAATAGGACATATTTTTCTTTCTGCAAAGAAAGCCTTGTTCCAGTCACAGTGTGGGACTGACCCACGTTATTGTTTGCACAGTTTGATAGTATAGCTGAAGCATTTTAAGAAGACAAAAAAACCAGCCCCATGCAACAATGGCATTGCAGTTCGCATTTTTGGATAATCATTTACACTAACAAAGGAAAACCTTTAGTTAATACCTTCTGACCATCTGACAATAATCTGAAAAAATAACACTGGCCATTTGTCCCAGGGATTGGGTGGGTGGTGCACATTCTTGTAGCTGCGCCTGGCATGCCCTACTCCATCACTGAGGGGAGAGCAGGACAGAGCAGCCCTGCCTGCCCCTGCTGAGGTGGGGATAAAGGGTGACAGAGGCAGAGAAGAGAGAACAGCCAAACTCACCTGCTCTCCCCCCACAGCCACACCTTGTGCCAGGTGAGTGACAGAGCAGCAGCCTGACCAGCAGCCCTTAACCTCCTGCTCTCATTCCTCACAAGGAACACAGCAACTGCAGTCCCTGCAAATATCCACAAATAAGAGAGGATTAAAACCAAAACAAAGCCTGTGTGCACTATCCTAACATCTTACCATCTCATCAGATAACAGAATCTGGAATTCCTCAGTGTTGGAGCTCTTGATACCTGACACCTTTGAAACATCACTCTTAAAACATGAGCCACCTGCGTTTCCTCAGGTGATTCCATGGTATCTGCTGAGGTTCTTCATTCCAGTCAGGTGAGCAGCAAAAGCATAAAGTACTACTAGCTGATGTCATGTGATGGTCTAAATTCATTGACATCATGGTCTCCAGCTTGTTCTTATTAATTGATAACTTACAGCTGCAAACCAAAAGGGATTTGGGAAAAAGAACTAAAATACCCCCTGCCTGAATGAACACACCCAAGAGTGAATGCCCCTGTCTATGCCGCCCCTGTTCTGTGCACAAACAGAATCATAATCTCCTGAACCTTAAATTAACACCAAAAATCAATCTTTTTTCAAAATAGCTAAAAAACAACCATGAAATCAGAAAATAATGCTTGTATTCTTTCACAGCATGGTTTTCTCCAGTACTCACAGGAATATAAAACCAACCATGAATAGAACTGTGGTGAGCAAGAAAATTGCATCAATATATACACTTCCTTGTTCTCCCATCTACATTAACTGCAAAGGAAAGCTGTCATAAGGGGAAGTAGAACACTCACATTGCTCAGAATCAACACTGGCAGCTGGCATGTTGAAACCAAATGTAAGGGAGTGTAGGCAGTAAACACCATAAAAACCTTTTTTGTATTTCAATTCTTAAAAAATAACTACAGTCTCAAATGTTCAAAATGAAGGAATCAGTCTCCCACCCTCAGCAACAGAAGGCAGCAGGGGGTATTTACAAGGGTGAAACCTTGAGAGACTTTGGGTTAGTTTTATATGTAGTCCAGGTTTTTAATGTTTTAGGAACTCCAGGATGACATGTGCATGTATCTTCTATACAAACATGAAAACCAGGGTTTTTATTTAAGAAGGAGGAAAAAAAGCCTAAGATTTTAATGCAATTACTTACTCAAGTAAGTAGGAATTCCTTACCCAAGGAAGTAGGGCTTTAAAAGCACCAAACATCACGAGAATTGCCAATGCTCAAAACAAGCATCTCAGCAAAACTGTCAGGAAACTATTTACTTGTCTGGTTTATAAATCAAGCATATATAAAAGTTCCTTCAACTGAGCAGAACTGCAGCATGGTTAGGACATAAGCATATCTCATTTTAATCTCAAATTCTTAAGACTCTTATCTGATAACAAAAAAGTCTCTCCAGTAACATACAAACATGTAGAAATTCACATGATTGCATCTGACACCAAGATCTTCCCCAACACAGCCAGCTAACTTCCACATCTCATCCTTCAGGAAAAAGAAAATAAAACCATCATTTGACTTAAACTCTGCTAGGCACAGAACATTACACATCTTCAAGATCTAAAACACAGCAAACGAAGCTGAGATGAGAGCTTCTCCTAGGTGTAGTGCCTAACCAGTTTCTTACCTGCAGATAATGCTCCTGACTCAATTACAGCTCTGCACGAGCACCTGCAACATCCACAGAAGCACACCCTGACAAAGTGGGAAAAAAACATCTCAGCTTCAAATTAGAAAAAATAGCACACACACCAAACACAAAGAAGAAATCCTTCCTTAATCAATATAAAAAACTGTAAAGTTAAGAAGTAGAAATTAATGTGTCATTATCAAAACAATCTCTACAGTTAGAAGACTTCAGAAAAGGCAGACTAGTTGCTGTTTCACTTCAACATCAGCCCAAATGCTTATGGCAGCCAGACCTTCACATGACAAATTCCATATCTGTGTCATTGCTAACCCATAAAGAGCTCATGCCCTTCACAAAGAAAAGCATGAAAACCTGGAGGAAAAGCCTGACAGAGGACACAAGCCTCTCATCTCAGCCTTAAGGAAAAGCTGAATAAAAGACAATGAACAACGCTAAAACACCTCAAAAAGTGACTCTACACAATAGACCACAGACCCATGCAGAAGGTAATGGGTGGAAACTCCCATCACCACCAGACTCTTCACACCTCCCACTACTATCAGAAAAGAGGAAATGAGAGCAGGCATTTGGTGGTTAGGCTTGGGACTGAGACCAATGAAGTCCTTCTACAAAGTGGGGCTGTGAAAAAAAAAATGGCAGTAACAGCCATGACTGTTTTCTGTTCTGAAATTACGTTTTCGCAAGAGTCATCATCTTTGCAAAATCAAGTGTCTGCCATGAGAATTAAAATCAGGTTTGTTTGCTGAAGGTAATGGGTACTGTAGATACAGTGTTTCAGCTCACAGAAGGTTATTACACAGTGTAGACAGTGGTTTTCTATCTGTCTGGCTCAGAAATCCTCAGGGAACAAGTTCTGAACTTCCACTAGAAAATTTTAACTTATATTTGCCACTGAAAGTTTTATCTCTAACTTTCTATTCTAATGTGCATGATCAAAGTCACATCACCCCTTACTGCCATCATAGCATACGGCAAAAATTAAGTGGCCCCAGGTAAAGCAGGTTTTTGGATGTGAAAATACAAGGGAAAATTCAGCTGCAAGAGATCCTGGTAGTTTATCTTCTCCCCAGAGATCTCCTCTCACAAAGCAGTGATTTACCATGGGATTGGGAATTATTGGGATGTCTGTCCAGATACCAAAGAGATGAAATGTTTTAACCCAGCTTGAGACTGTTTTCTTTTTACAAAATATCCAAAGGCACATTTCAGAAAAATGGATCAGAGACCGTAATGCCCTTTTACTTTTCAATAGTTACCCTGCAATCACCATGAAATCCAGCATTTCTTACTATTTACTTAGAAGCTGACAGAGAGCACTGCTAAAGGATGTTCACTAAGAATTGATTTTCATCCCCTTTTCAAACCCACTGCACGTAAAATGGGTTAATAAAGCCTTCTGAGCTGCATTAGAATGCATTCTGATGAAAGACTGTCTCCAGCTGTAGGAGCATTTCCATGTATTTAGCACAGCTGAGTCGTATAGGAAAAAGTACAGGAAAAATAGGCAGCAAGAAAGTCTCAGTACCAGGAAACACCTCAAATTTCTAAAGTCACATTACTTTAATGGTTGAGAAGATCCTCCATTTCATTTCGTGTGGATCAAATTTTTACATCTTTACTTAGTCCTAATCCAACTTGAACCCATTGAACAAACAAAGATGTAAGAGGCAAAGCTCTTTAGGTCTTGCAAAATTTTCCACAGTCCAAATGAGAAATAACTATTTTTTTCAGAAAGACTTGGACTAAAGCGATGCTCTAAATAATTGAAAAGCAGTTGTAGTTAACAAATGGTTTGCTGCAACATTATATGGTAAGGTCACAAATGAAAATGGACTCTCTCTGACCACTTACATGCCATTAAATACCCAAAGAGCACGAAATGAAATCAAATATATTTTAAAGCACTGTTTCCAAACTTCACTGGAAGTACTGAAATGAGGAAAACTCCTTGCCACAATTAGCTTCTGCTTTTTCTCCTCTCATTCAAACTAGTTTTAGTTTTGCTTTTATAACACAACACTCACGAACAGCTCATGCATATAAAGCTCCTCAGATTTCAGCATAACAGCAATCTACACAATCTTTAAATGAAGGTCCTCATACAATTTATTACAGCATGATAGCTAATCAGATGACATTCTTCTGTCCCAAACCAGGAAAATATTGTTTAGACATTCCAGTAAAAAACCCCCACACTTAATCATGCATAAGAACATGTATCTGTATAAAATATTACATAGTTTAATTTGCAGCAGAAGTAAAAAGGAAATTACCTCACGTGAGTCTGCTCCTTTGCTTTCGCCCAAACTATGATCAGCAATATATCTACTAGAGCTCTCAATTTTAAACTAAGTTACTTCAAATTAAACTCTCCATATATAAGTCAACTATTAAGTGATTTATACACATATTACAGCCTTTCTAAGATGATGTCAGAACAAGCAAGGAACTTTGACATTACCTTATGAATATCAAGTGAAATGTTCTGGAAGCAAGTTGGACATCAAAGGGGTGGAATGAGGCATTTCAGAAGTGACTCTGCAGCCGTGTCAGAGCTGTCCCAGCCCCGCGATGGTGACACCCCCAGTGCACACCACGGTCTGGCACTGCCCGGAGAAACACCCAGCTACCACAGCCTCACCAAAAAACACTGCGAATTTCATCACTGCTCTCAGCTGGAGCAGAATGAGGTGATTCAAGATGAAAACATGAGAGCAATTATACATTTAGCTCACCTGGGTGAGTTTAAAAATGATGACAAAAGGTCTGCCTTGCAGTAGGGATGTGTTTTCTCTGGTTCCTACACCTGACACATTTCTGCTCCGCAGCCCATCCCTAAAGCACCTCATTTTAACACAAACGACTGCAGTGCTTGAAGAAAACCTAAGCCCAGTCCCTCCGAGCAGAGCACGGGCTGGGGGAGCCCGGCTGGCACCCAAAATGACCCTGTGAAGGAAGGCCTCCAGCTGTGGGCACACCAGCCACGGCTGAGGTCTCTGAGGTGAGCCGGCTGAGGTGACGCCAATGCCCACAGAGCTAGGGGCTGCGGCCCCGCGTTAAAACAACACCCGCGGCTTCTAAGCCGCTTCAAAATATTTTAACCAAAGGCCCGGTAAAGGCTGAGGACACCTGAGGGCTGTTCCCCGCCGGGCAGGGGCTCTCTCCGAGCTCCGGCACCTCAAACCCAGGTGCTTTCCCGTGTCTGGCTGACCAGAGGACCGCAACCTCCCAAACGCCACGGGCCGCAGGAGCGCGGGCACAGCCTCCTCCCTCAGCCGCCTCGGCTCGGCGCCGGGCCCAGGTGCGGAGCGGCGCTGAGGGCGGGGCGCGGCGCGGGACTCCCGCCGAGGGCTGGGCGCCCTCACAGCTGGCCGCCTACATGGGAGAGCGGAGGAGGGACAGCAGGGAGGGCACGGAGCCGCGGGGAGCCCGGGCAAGGGCAGCCGGCGCCTCCCGCGGCACCTCCGGGGCGGGGCTGTGGCGGCGGCGGGAGGAGCGGGAGCCGCAGGAGCAGGTGAGCGTGGCCGCAGCTGAGCCCGTGGGCGGAGCGGAGCGCGGGGCGGGGAGCGCCGGGCCGTGCCGGGCACACACTGCTCCCTCCCGCCCCCCCGCAGGCACTCCTTCTCTCTCGCTCTCTCTCTCTCTCCCGGGACAGCGCCCGAAACTCGGCGGCGGCCGCGGCCCCCGACGGCTCCTCGGACGCGGTGAGTGCTGCTACCTGCCCCCGGCGCGGCGCTGCCGCCGCCCGGCAGTTCCTGCCCCGCCTGGGGTGAAGGAGGAAGCGAGACGGGCTCCGGCTCCCTCCGGCCCGCCCGGCTTCCGTGGGGCGCCCGGCGGGCAGAACCAGAGGGAGGGAGACTGAGGGTTCCCGGGGCTCAGCCGCCGTCCCCGCTGTGCCCCGGGGAGCGCCTCGGCAGCGGGGTGGGGCGGGAGGCGCCGGGCTGTGCCCCCGGCCCGGGGCTGCCTCCTCCGGAGCCTCCATGTTGGGCTGCGGGGAGGGGGCTGCGGACCCGGCCCGCCCAAAGCCTCCCTCTCTGGGCTGCTGGGGACGGCGCTGGCTCCTTCGGGCCGGGCAAGCGCCACCTTGAGCGGGGAGAGCCTGGGGGGCTGCGGGAGGAGAGCGCTGTGCCCCGTGCGAGGAGGCAGCGACATCCCCGCCGTCGGTCCCGGACAGAAATAGGGAGTTTCCTCTCGGCAGAAATGCCAGCTTTGATACCGACAACTTTTTTTCCCACCCAGCCGTCCCGATACTCTGTTTCAGTCTCCGTGTCACAGTGAGTTTAGCAGACGAAATGCACGGTCTGTTAAATGGTCAGGTTTCCAGCTGAATGGCGACAGACAGTGAGAAATGAAGGAGCAGGAATGCCTGATGCTTTTGTGTACGTACATGCCAGGCGTGCATCTATTAAAAAACAATTTTCTGTTCATCGCTAGAGAATTCCCCGTTTGCATTAGGGCATGAAATATTAAAATAATTGGATTACAGCGTTCTGTGGTTACATCTGACATCTGTTTACTTGCGGCCCCTGACTGTTGCACCACTTCACTTCTGGATTGTCCAAGTAGCACAGAGCAGAGCGTTGATCTGGACCTAGGAGCTCTTGCAGGAGGTTTATGTGCAAGGATGATATTGCTCTGTATCCTGTCCCTTGACAGCTGGATCTGTCTGAGGACAGAACTGAGTCTGCAGAGCCGATGGGTGTGGGTGTGGGAGAATCAGTTCTAGTGCTAGATCTTCACCTAGTTTTAGAGACTCATTTAAGAACTGAATTCCAATATTTAGTATCTACAAATGGTCGATACCAAAATCTGAGATACACTTGTGGTGTGTTTAGTTCCTTTTAAATCTCTTTTGCTCCTGGACTTGTATAGTCAGTAGTCTATTAACAATGTAATAACAAATAAACTCTTCAGCTTTCCATCTATCAAATAATGCCGTGCAGCATTGGGCTAATCAAATAGGAAGCTATAGCCAAGCATAACCAACATAGATTTCTGAGCAAGACACTATGAAGAAGTGCTTCTTACGTGGTTAAGCAATAATTCATAAGCATTTTTTTAAGTGTATATGCAGGGTTTCCTGTTTATTTTAGTTCCTGAAAATGGCTGTTAAAAAATGAGCTGTTTGTCTTTGAAATTATAGATTTCAGTCCCCCCAAGTACTGACTGATAGGTTCAGTCATTATTGTGGGAACCTGCAAATACTGAGGAGAAAAGCAAACATAAAACTGCAAAATATAGGTTTAGTTGTTTGGTTTTGGGTTTTTTTTTTAATGTTTCTCATCCTCACCTTGGTTTTCATAGTAAAATACAGGTGTGTACTTTAATATAAGGAATTATTAAATGATGGCATTTTCAGTTTCTTTGACCCACATAGTTTTACTATGATTTGTAAAATTGAATACATACAAGTTCTACGGGCATATGATTTTCAGAATGAAGTGCATTACTTTTGGAGCTTAGACAGCTGAAAAATTGAAAAGTGCAGTAAGATATTTCACCAGTTATTTGATGTAGTGCTAAATATAAAAGAACTTAGGGGCAGCACAAAAGAATTAAGATTCAGGAATCCTTTGAGATTTTTGTCCTACATCTCATAATTCAGATTTAGGTATGAAGGAATTGCTGCCACTCAGTGGCTGATACAAACATACAGAAAAATATATTCAGTTTCACAGATATGATGTTTGTGTGGGGAGTGAGCGAGTCGTAAGGTGATTCTGCTCAGTCAGTATGAGTGAGATAATTGATCGGGAAATGCTCCTATTGTTCTCGCCAGAAAAGAGCTCATTGTTAATTTTTTTGCTACTTTGAACTTCATGAATTATAATCCACCTTTTTGTTAGACATAATTATACAGTACTGTCATTTTTTATTGAATGGAACAGAGAAATAGCATAATAAATTTTACTTTTTGGTCACTCAGCAGAGATTAAAAAGATACTTTGTACAGAAGGAATTATTTAGAAATTATTTCTAAACTGAAAAACTTAAGAAATTTTGTAGCTACTTTTCTTAAAGAGAAATCTTTAGAAGAATCTCTTAAAGACAACTTGGCTATTTTATGCAATATAGATCAAGGAAATAACAATAAATCTTGGAAAGATGCCATCAATTATTAAAGTAACTGATTTCCTGGGAAAAGCATAGAAGCTTTCAGGCCTCTGAGTTTATTTTGATGTCTAAAAGCCACAGTCATTGCAATTAAAGTCCATTCAGATTAAGTCTCATCCCTGGAAGTGTTCAAGGCCAGGTTGAATGGGACTTTGAGCAAGCTAGTCTAGTAGAAGGTGTCCCTGCCCATGGCAGGGGGTGGAACTGGATGATCTTTAAGATCCCTTCCAACCTAACCCAGCCCATGATTCTGTTGAGTACTTCAGGGCCTAATAGTTTCAATTAACCATACATCCTTGCTCCCATTTGAAGGGCTTCACTGTCACCCTGCCTCTGTGCAGAGGCACATCTCTGCACTCTGCCCATCCATAGCTGGAGCTCAGCTCTGGCTGTTGCTCCCGAAAAGAGGAGCTGTGACTGGAGGTGGGACTGTGGCACGTGTGGATGTGCCACAGCTTGCTCGGTGCAGCTGATCTGCAGGGAACTGCAGTGGCACAAGCCCCAGTGTGGCCTGTGCAGTGTAAATACTTTACAGGTGTTGGCCAGCACTGAGGAATGTGCCTGGCTGGTGTTCATTGACACAGGTATTTCAGTTCCCTAAAGCTAACTCAGGTGTGTCTCTTCCTGATGCAGTCCCCATGCATTATGTGCCTGTAGTCCACCATCTCTTCACTGCATTTGCAAAATATATACTTAACCTACTGCAGAAGGAATGGAGGAGAAAAGCAATACTGGGGATTGAACTGTTTGTTGCAGATGAGTCAGAGCTGAATGTAAAAGATGACAAGAAGGGATTTACCAGTGGAGTCTGGGGGCTGGTTGACTTCATTAGGAGCCAAATTCCTCTGTTAATCATCCACTGATGAGAAAGATTATGTGACTTTTTACTCTGGGGTTATCCTTGCATTGAATGCAGCTTCTGCATTCTGCTTATCAGGTTCAGTCCAAAAGCTGCCTAAAAAGCACCAAAATAGTTTGTGTTCTGGGAGTTTTTTAACTTGTTCAGTGACAAAACTTATCATCTTTCTCTGAGTCTTCCTTTACCTGCATAATCTGAGTGCAGAATTTGTTTCTATGGGGCTCCATGTGGAGCCAAAGGACAAGGAGCAGGAATGAGGAAAGGGGGAAAGCTGCACCCATTCAGAGCCATTCGGGTAGCACATTAAAAGTAATCATTCTGGATCCGCTTGGCTGCACTTTGCAAAGATGCAATTAACAGAAATGAGCCTGGGAGAGCTCTTTACAGCCTTGGTAAAATAATGCTGAAGTGGCTTGTGTTGTGTTCTCACTTCAAAGGCAGGTTTTTCTACCCAAAAGAGTTTTTATGCTTTCTTAAAAACGCATTGCCTCTCTAAGCCACAGCTACCCCAACAGGTTTTTATGACATTTGAGTACTTTTGCAGAAATCTGCTTCATAGGAAGCAATGTATTGCATCTAACTCTATAGGACTGCCTATGTTATCCATACTGCATTTATGCGTGGAAGCTGCACCGGTGTGCTCTTCCTGTACTAGAGACACCAGGAAAGGCAGAGAAATGAGGGATCTGGTGCACAGGAGTACTGGGAACTGCACAAATCTGACCTTGGCAAGAGTCATGCAGGGTTTATTTCTGGTCTGCTCTAGACCAGACTCTGTTATTACACGTAACATTGCTACAGAGGATGGAAATCTGACGTGTATATATATGTTTCAAGTAATTTTCTGTTGGTTTTTTTTTCCTTTTGATTAAAATTTATGCAAGTGGAATATTATGTCTGCCTTCTGGTGACAGGAAGGTGCCCTGACATCCATGAGATAAGTTATGTTTTGAATCTGTTGCTTTTTGACAATAGAGTTGACAGTTTCTGATTAAAAGATAGAAGTGATGCAGCACAGATTTACATCAATAGCTGCAAATCCAAGAGGCAGGCCATAAAATAAATTATTTTAAAATACTCTCAAGCCAAGAAAGTGCATAAAACCACATTTTATGGTATCCTCTTACTGAAATTAGTGTGTTTTCTGGTAATTGCTTCGCCATTGAGTGCAATGCTCTACCTGGAAAAGTTTATTTGAGGATACTTAAGCACAGCTGGTATTCATATGATAATAATCACCATCCATAAAGACTGGGAATGACTATAACAGATAATTTCATGGAACTGATCTGTGTTAAGATTTTTGCCTTGTATGATACTTGCCTGACTGCTAAGGGAGGAGGGTGTGTGCTTGCCATCTCCTCCCATTTAATCAGCCAACTATCAAAATTAAAAAAAAAAAGAAAGAAAAAGGCAGCAATACCTCTGTATACCTCAGAACAAGGTTATTTTTGAATTCCAAGGTACTACCTGCGTTTGAGAACAAAGCAGATGTGTAATGTATATACATATCCTGCTATTTCTTATACTTTTGCTTAGAGGTGTGAGCAAGCTATGGTCTTATTTGGTTGAAATGTAACCAGGTGGTTTCACTTTTACTCATTGGGAGTGGGGATGGAGTCAGGATAGCTCCTTGGAGACTGGATAATAGGTCAGGTTATCATTGCTCTGGGCACTGTGTGTCTGTGGCAAAGAGACTCTACTAAAACAGACTCTTCTCAGACAGCTTAGTAAGGTTGCTGCTCTTTGCTGAAGAGGTGCACGTGGCCTGACATCCCTTCCACCCCACTGGGTTCAGAGGAGTTATTGAATTAGTATCTTGTTTCTCACCTCCTGGATGGCTGAAAATCTCTAAAATGTCATGTACATTTGCACATGAGTGGCTTTGGTTTGTATTTTGTTTAGTCTTTTGCAGTCTCATAAATGATTTAGGGGTTTATGGACTTGTTTTAGTCCTGCCTGCCTGCTATCGATACAGCACATCTTGAAACATATGCACTAAATCTAAACTTCAGCTTTATTTCCCCACCCCTAAGCTATGAAGTAATTCATGCTACTGATCTGGAGCTGGAAGCCCAGACCTGTGTTAGTTTAGCCTTGTTTATTTTGTGATAAATTTGTAATGATGAGATGACAAAGAGAAAACTGCATGGCTGTTTAGCACTCAAGTGTCGAGCAACTTTCTGAGTGGTTGAATTTATCTACTCCTATCCCAATCTAATAAAATGCTTGTCTTTATACTTGACTATCATCTTCTCTGATTTCTTGAGGAAATGCAGCTTAAGCTTTGCCATGGCTTTTCTGCCAAAGGAACTCTTGAAATCTGAGTATTTGTCAGGACTAGTTTGTTCCTCATAATTTCAAAGATATTTAATTTTCTTCAGTGTGTTCAATGTGTCAATATTCACTATGAGGAACAGCTTAAGGAAGAAGGAGTTTTGGTTGTGATACCAGATTTCCCTTTCTGATAGTAAAGCTTTTTTTTTTTTTTTAACCTATAGACAGACTTTTTAAAAAGATTTTGATGCTTGAACATGTAGATACATATTTGAAAAGATGATCAAAACTGTCTTAACAGCCAAACTTAAGGTTAAGCTCAGCTTCTGAAGTCTGCCTTTGTGTGGGAAATTCTGAGTACAAAGGTAGCTAAGCAATTGCTAACACATTGTTTGATGTCTGAACTGTGCTTTTCTGGGAGACTGTATTTGATTCTTGCTGGAACAGAAGAGGAATCTTGTATTTCTTTCTTTGAAAAAAAGTCCTTCTTTTTCAAAAAGTCCCGTGTGCAAAAGTTTGGTAGGAAGATATGGTCCAGCCAGTAACAAGTAGTGCTCATCATATGTGTTTAACTTATGTTCTCAAGGAAAATTAAGATAAATAGACATTGTGCAATAACATTGAACGACTGTCATGTTTGAATTATGACACTGACTGCCCTGTACATTTTATCTCAAGATGTTTATGATATATTTTGGAATGCCTCTTGGTGAATGCATTTTGCTGGTATGACTTTGTTACCAAAATGATTATTTTGTACCTTACTGATTTCCTTAGGGCCTGCTAAGAAAATATTTCATTTGCTAAGAAACACAATTGTGTCTTAGAATATTTTACTGAAATACTGAAAAACTCTGTGAAAGTAAGACTTATTCTTGCTTATTAGAAAAAAAAAGCAATATGTATTTCTGTGAGAATGAGCACAACTGTCTCACATCAAGCAGGTGCTGTCAAGATCTATCATTTTGATAACGAACTCTGTTTAACTAGATCTGAAACCCTCAGTCATGCAAGTATCTCTGCAGGTGAAGGAGTAGATTTGACTATAGATGCTTTCACTATCAATGGGTTCGGGGGTTTTTTTAAGATTTTTTTTTTTATAGTCTGGTTACTGCACTTGCTGATCACTGATGATTCCATTTCTTCACACCAGTGTGCTGGTCTGTTAACGCTGTGCTCATGCTGAGCTGTGAATTGCTCAACAGGGGCTTAGCTGTTTCCTTAAGTGTCTGATGACTGTGGCCTTTGCTGAACTCAGGTAGTCTCACTAATGACTTGGGGTGCTGATTGCCAAATATCCAGAGCAGATTTGTGTGTCAGGGAATTGTAAGCACTCTCAGGTTATGTTTGCTTACATTCCTCAGTAGCTGACAGGAGCCCACAGTTGCAATTTCTGTTCGACAAGTTCACCTAAGAAGTAGTATCCCAGGGGCAAGAGCTTCTTGGTATAGACCTACACTTTTCCAAGTAGTTTAAGAGCTAAAATTCATCCAGTTTTGGTTTGTGCTGCATGCAGTGAGCCATTGCCACTTGAACATGTCTTCTCCCATTCTCTCAGCTGAAAAGGAGATGCCAACATCCCCAGTACCTCATTGCTTCAAACCTAGCACAAGGGTTAGGGAAGCACAGGTTAAACCAGGGGTCAGTAGACAGCACTTGCCTAGAAAAAAATCACATTGGGGAACTAGGGAGCAGAAGACACAGCTTGAAGCAGTATTCCAACCTTGGCAGATGTCATGGCCACAGCTCTGCCTGGTGAAAGAAACATCTCTCGTTGTGCAAGTCCAGTGAAGTCATTCCACTGAGGACTCCTCACCTCTACAATAACAGAAGAGAATATTCATGAGGGAATATTGCCAGGTATTTTTTCCTGGTGGTTTTTTTTTTTTTTTTTTTTTTTTTTTTAAGTAGAGGCCATTTGAACAAATGTTATTTGGACCAAGGACTTACAGGTCTCTCTGTTAATCCTCACCATGCTTGTATTAGGGTCTTAGGCCTCTTTCTACTTTCTCCAGTTTCCTTGGACCCTTACAGTAAGGTAATCTGCAGTCAATTTGTACCTCAGCTCATTGGTTTTACATCTATTTTGCTGGCAAAATTTGCTTCATCTCATATACATTTGAGAATACCTTAACATGGAAGGTCTTCTGGAATCTGATTATACCCATTTATTTGGTCTCGTTTCACCAGAGGCTGGTTTTCCTCTCCAGGAAGTCAGGGTGTGTCTGTCTCATTCCCTCAGTAGTCTCAGCTGTGATTTTTGCCTTCCCTGCCTTCCATCGCAGCCTGGGCTCAGGTTCGTCAGGGCTGCATCTCTGCAGAGCAGTCAGTTCAGGAAAGGGCAGGTTTTGTGGCACATGTGCAACATGCTGTTAAACTGCTGTCACTTTGCACTTGCTGTGCAAATACCTCACACTGCTGACCTAGGGAAGCGCTGGAGGTGGATGTATGGGTTTCTCTTAACTAGACTTAGAACAAGTTTTGTGCAAAGTGTGTGATAATGCTCTCTTGCAGCCTATACAGGTTGTTCTCAGCAAGCCTTTCCACATGGTTCTATTTCTCAAAAGATGAAGTCGTTGGATCTGCACCACACACACCCCACGTATCCCCTGAAGGGAATGTGGGGGTTGCTGATAAAGGAAAGCGGGAATGCCAAAACTGCCATTTAGGCAAGGGAGCTGATTGATTTCTGTTGTAAGGCAGGAGCAGGAAGGAAAGAGAAGTGCTGTGAGTGTAGCAATGGACCTGGAGCATGGCAAGGACAGCCCAGAGTGATGAGAAACGCCAGGCTCTGCCATGCTGCTCACCCGTGTCACACCCTGTGCTGCCAGTCCCCCTCCGTCCTCGGGAACTCCAGCTCCTCCCCAAAACTTTTGTAACACAACCCAAATGCTCTCACCAGGGCCAGGGTGGGGAGAGGAAGTGGATCTGGTTTGTTACTGTATCCTGGTTTTTGTTTCAGTTTAATTTGCAAGCTTGCTGATTTCAACCAGAGCCACTGAGATTTTCAAGGCAACCCCAGGGTTTTAATGTAATCTGTACCAGTGTCTGTCAGATTGATTTTTCTGACCTATTTTGGGTCTTGCAATTTGGAGTTAATGTTGCTTTCCTTTTCCAGTGGGTGGCAGTTGAAGCAAAGAGAAATATTTATTTGCTTGAAATTTTATATAGAAATGGATTTAAGGAGAAGGAGCCAAAGTAGGCCAGTCCTTCATTGTCTCTCCTTATGTTGAATTCTGTTCTTTTTTTCTTCCACCTTGTAGCTTGAGAAAAGAGCCAATGAAAGGACCTCTTGTGACCAAAATCCGCTTTTAGTTTCAATCTCCTACTTTTTGTGCATTGTTCTGCACTCATTTCTGTATTCTCTTACCAGTTAATAACTGTGAACCTAATCTTTCCATCACTAGAACTCTGCATTGCATAAGCCTTCTTTCAAAACTTTGAAGCTGGGAGCTGCTGACTTCTTGAAGTGAAGTGTTCACCTTCCCAGAATTGTATTTTGTTTTTGAATGTGACATGTAATATCATTTCTTTCTGCTTTTTAAAAGCAAATCTTGACAAGGAGTCTTTAATACTGATTATTTGAAAGTTAATATGTATTTTAACTCTAATATCTGTGTCCTCGCAGGGCCAAATTATGACTGAAAATTACTTCCATGCAGATTTCTTGTATGGAGTTAGTGCACATCTTATTCACAGCTGAGTTCAAGCATATGTTATTAAAACAAGCAGTACTTGGAATCTAGTGTGCTAGCTAAAGTGTACATTAGTGCATTTAGTAAACAGTTCTGAGTAAAACATTAGAATATGTTTATGGGAATAGAAATATATTTTAATGTATAAAATACTGCAGTTCTAAATACAGTAGGGGTTAGGTTAAATCTATTATTTTAAAATTGTAATAATTACCTATATCAGTGCTGAAATCAAATATGAGGTTGATAATTATTGTTGCATCAAGGAGCAGAATTTAATGTACTTTGAAAAGAACCAAATTTCGCTTCCTTCCCCAAAAAACATTTAAACAGTGAAAAGACTTTTCCAAGATTTTCCAGTGCTTTATTGTGTGGGTAAATACTTAATTTAGCATAAAAAGCAGAAGTCTTTTAATGATTTTTTTTTTTCCCTAGGGATGAACTAGCCATTCATCTTCTATAATGTGTGATTATAGCTAACTTAGCAATTAATCCCCATCTTTTCCCTGAAGAAAATGAGCTCTTATATGGGTATTTAATGACTGAGTCAGTTTATCATAGCTAAGCCTTGTCTAAGCATATGTGGCAGTCCACTTTGTCTGCCCTTAAATTGATGCAGTTAAATACAAAAGCTTGTGCAAACACAATAATTCTAAACATTTATAAACTGATTTGCCACTTGTGTGGATACAAGTTCTGCAACTGGTGTTATAGCAAAGTTCAACTTGATTGATGAATGAAACTTGCAAAATTATTTAGTACTCTAAATGGAAAAATATCCAGGAAGAAACCTTTCTTCCCCTTCTGGCCATGTGAAATTACAAGGAATTAATTACCAGAGCAGCAACAAGTTGAGCTTTGTCTGGTTGATAAGTAAAATCAGCATTGTTATCAGCAGTATTCTGTGGCTATAATAACCTAAAGTGGAATTTTTTTAAAGTAAAAAATACTCTGAAAGTCGTTACATAGCATGATTACAGTTTTGTCAAAGGGACACACTCAAACAGAAAATTACTCTTTTGAGAGTCATGACTTGTTCTTTTTATTTTTCTTTTTTTTCTTTTCTTTTTTTTTTTTTTGGTTGGCTCTGTAAGAACATCTGTGATGACTTCAATGTAAGTCAGTAGAAAAAAAAACCCACATTTATTTTCAGTTCCTTTATCTGTCGATTACTGGAATATCATTTGCTGGAAAATCACGCTTCTGGAGATGGTGAGGAAAAGACTCTAAACTATTTAAAAACATTTTGATACACACATCATGTGTGATGGCATGCTTGAATTCTGAAGGGTTTTATACTTTAAGACTACATCACACTGGCAAATAAATCTTGTTTGGGGGGCTGTGGAAGGATTTTAGCATTGCTCCTACTCTAGGTTGCAAAAAACGATCTGCTTGTATTATGATTTGGGTATTTTTCTTTTTTGATTTTTTTTTTAATAAATCTGATTTTCTTGCTGCTATTTTATGCTGTTTTCCAGTGAGTAAAGCTGATCTTAATACTAGAAAAATTTTGAGTGAGTCTCAAGCAGAGGGGTGTTTTCTTTGTTTGCTTTAAACCATGCGAGTTACACAGCTCTGTTTTGAATTAACAGCTCTCCAAGCTGGGCTGACCACTTAATGCTTCTCAGACACTGAACATTCAAATACTTCAAAAGAAAGACAGCCGTATCTAGTGTTTTATCCTCTTAAAAACACAAAAAGGATGCCAGACTCATGTAATTGAAAACGTTTGCTTACAGGCAAGAAGTCCTAGGCAGGCCAAGGTGGAAGAATAAATCCCTCTTCTGCTGTGTTTAGTTTTGCTTTAGTTAGCAAGGGTACCCTGCTGTATAATAAGTAAACCGTGCCTGTTTGTGTCTCTCTGATTTTGGTTTTATTCCTGTGGTCCTTTAGCTCTTACTTGGAGTTCTAGTGGGTGAAGTTGCAGTAAATGGAGAGCAGCATGCTTAATGCTCTTCTGATCAGGGTCTTATTTTCCAAAGTCCACTGAATACCACTTCTGAATTGCTTAACCATTCAATCTCCCAAAGTAATCTGTTAGGAAAGCTACAAAAAAACCCCTCACTTTGCAGTCCATCAGTGTCTGTACTGTGTAAGCCTTTTAAAGCCTGTGTATAAATTCCAGTGTAACTCTATCTGCTGTCTGTGCTCAAGGTGAGAGGCAATGGAGGGATGCAGAGGCAGGTGGGGGAAATGATTGGAGGTGGGTTTGGGACTCTGGAGAGGTATGGCAGCCACACTGCTGCTATACTGGCTAGCAGAATTGCTCTGCTTCTGCTTGACCTCTGATGAGTTCAGTAGTTTGGGTAATTAGTTGTTCGCTGCATGCCCAGCAGAACATAAGTAGTAAAACTTGGTTTTTGTTTTTCTCCAGGGTTTTGGTTGGGGTTTTTGTTTGGGAGTTTTTTCCTTTTTTTTGCTCGTTTTTCCAATTGCAGCAAGCTGAGTGTGGGTGCTTGGTTGGGACACCCCAGCGAGTGCTGTCCATATCCCGCGGTTTGCTGCCATCCCCATCTCACACAGGGGGAGCCCTGAGCTGCCCAGCTGGGATGCAGCCCATAGCTCCCATCCAGCAGTGTAGGACTGAGCATGCTGAGCTCAGCTGCTTGTGCTGCAAAGCAACACCCACTTCTGTCCTGGCAAATCCTGAGCCCTTCCCTGGTGCCAACTGGAGAAATTTCCGTGTGACTGACACTGTACAATATTGTATCAAGGCTGGAACAAAGATGAGGTAAATGTTCTGCCAACATCTTGGGGAAAAGCAAATACTCTTGAGTCTTGTGAATTTTCCTGTGTGTTCTTTGTGACTTTATGAAGTTTCTGAGAGATTTCTTTTACTTGAAGTTAGGTTTTACCTGTATAATTAACGTATTTTGTGCTCGTGCAGGTGTGTTAATAAAAATTAGTGGAGTGGAGTAATGGAGAGGGTTTTGTCCTCTGGGAAAAGAATCTGGAAAAGCTTTTTTGGTTCATTTCATCTTTCCAAAGATTTCAGCTGGACTCACTCAGTATCACTTAGAGCCATGTTCTCATACTGACTGCTTCTCTCTGGAAGCACTTGCAGAAAACCGGGGTAGGAACATCATGCTGTGCCCACATTTACCTGAGGTTATGGTTGGCTGAGCTTGCAAACCTTCACACACAACTATACAGAAGTTCTCATTTTGAATCTTCTGAATGCTTGATCTCATAAGTTGCTGGAAGGGCATGTTCTGGTTACCAGTGAACAGAATCCTTTCCCATTGGAGACAGAGTGTGGTGAAAGGGAAGACAGAAGCTGTGGGAAGTCCCTGTTGTTGTGTGTTTGATGCAGCCACAAGCAACTTAAAGGATTGTTTTCTTTTAATTGCTGAAGTTTGGTACTAATCTTCCCAACAGCTTGTTCAGTAGCAGGCAATGCAGGGGGGTAGCACAGTGAGCTGGCATTCAGAAGTTGCTTATAACTGGAGGTTTTTCCCTTTCAAAATGCTTTATAAAGTCAGCAGCAGGGTGAAAACTCAGTGTCAAATTCAGCCACAGGTTGTAGATTACAGAATGGGACATGCAAGCCTGTCCTTTCAGCCTCTCAGACTTTATGCAATGCAATGACTTCAGCTGTGGCAGCATTTTTTATTAAACTTTTCTCAATATTACCATGCTATATAAAATTAGCACTCTTGTAGTTTGTGTTCAGCTTGGGTTGGATGGCTGGAGGTGGAGGGGATCAGCTGAAGGACTTTGGCACCATTTGTCCATTAGTTGCACCTCCCCAAAAACTCAAACAGTACAATTGCTCTTTTCAAATGTGTAGTGCTGTGTGACATCAGGTGCATATGATATTAATCAATAATGAAAGTGTTCAGCTGTGCAGTAATAACATCTACAGATAAGTAACTATCTGTACTTATCTGAAGTCCCTAGCAAGCAACATATAAGTCCCTAGCAATCAACCTATCAAGAAGGAGTAGGCTGGTTGCTTTGGTTCCTTTAATGTGGATCCTGGAATCCAGAGGCTGATTGTCTCTGACTCTGCATTTCATAAAACACATTTCTAAACTGGTTCCCACATCATTTATCTGTTGAAGTTCTGATTTGTCCCTTTGGAGGACAACATTAGTTCTCAGAGTTTCCAGGTGTCGCTAAACACTGCGAAAGAAAAATGGGAGCTTTTACTTTGAAACAGTTTTTAAGATGTTTGGTTGTGTGTTCCAACTGTGCAAATCAAAACACTGCATTCTTTGTAGGTCAGAAGAAAGGGCTGAAGTGGTAGCAGGGAAGTGGCCATGGGCTACTTGAGGGATCTCCACTGGTGGGAGATGCCATGGGGCCTGAGAGGGGACCATGGATGAATTTCATCCTGGTAGTGCCATCCATTGCTAACAGTGCTGGGAGTAACCCAGCAGGCAAAGCAAAGTGCTGATTTATTTACTTCATAGCCTAAGCAAGAGCTAGAAACCTCTGTACTTCACCCTGCCCAGAGCCTTTCCCTGCTGCAAAGACATCCAGGTTTATCAGTTGCTGTTAGACTTTGGTTTGCCTACACGTATTCAAACCCTGCACAGCCCATCGTATCAGGAAGGAATTAGATAGTGAGTGGAGTTACATGGGCTCACCAGACTTTGAACAATGTCTGAGTAAAACCAGATTGAAAGCAGTACAACCAGTTTTCCTTTTGCTGTAGATGTGTTTACAAAGATTTCAGTATGGCCATAATTTATCTGGCTTGGTAGCAATGTCATTGACAGAGAAGTGAATTCTTACATTCGTACTTCATGCTTGCAAGATTGAGCTTCAAGGATGAAATTTCCCTGATTTTAACCAGACAACACATTTGATTAAAATGTTAATGAAGGTGATATTTTTTCCTTCTGCTACAATTGTTTTAACCAATGCCATTGCACCCATTAAAGGATGTGGGCTATGGGTGTCCTCCCCAAAACAAACCCTGAAAAAAAACCCCATCTTTTGTTTATAGAGTGTGAAAATAGCAAACCATGATCTTAATATTGCTTCAAGAAAGAAAATAATTTGAGACTTCAAATGCTGTACTTTGAAACGTATTTTGACATTCTGGTGATATCAGTCCTAGTAGAGCATATTTCACAGAATTGAAACTCAACTTCCACTTTTCACTTTGTATTCCTGTTCTCTACTTTCTTTTCCTAATCCTTTTCTGTGCTTTGCTGAAAAGACAGATGCAGTTCAGTACTTTGTTTCTAAAAGGCATGTTATACAAAGAAGTTCTGCAGTGAAACCTTTTAAATAATGAAACTTCATAAGGCTTTGTTTTTCTGTTTCCCAGCTTGCTCTTTGCTTTGACCTTTGGTTCTTATGCTTTAGGATACATAGGTAGCAAACAGTCAAAAACTGATTTTAAGAAACTTTTCTGGGTTACTTTGATTCTCCTTCGTACTTTAATCCTGCCAGAGACTGGTGGCAGTTCCCGTAGTGCTCCTAGGAAACGCTGAAGCCAGTCAATTATTAAAACAAATAATCAATTCCAACAGTAATTCTAGCAGGAAGCAGTGTACTGCAATTTAATGAATTTCTAAGATCAGTCCCTAAATCATCTTTCTCTATCCTTAATTTCTTATATAAAAACTGCTGGTTTTATATGTGTCCCAATTTCAGAGGAAAAAAACAAATTGATGGTCTCTAAAAATGCGCACAGTGTTCGTATGTAGTTTAATTAGAAATGGATGGTAAAACTCCAGAGGAAAAACTTGTGCTGTGGTAAAATGTGTTTGCTCAAAATTAGGTGTCTCAGTCGTCTTAAAGGAATGGGAGTATTTGGGGGTTTTTCCCACTTTTTTCTTCTGAACAAAATCTGGTGTGCTGCTGTCAAGTCCTCAGCAGTTTGCAGTCAGATGTTTCCAGGATCTGTCACAGTAATTAATTTGTGTGAATCCTTGCCAAAGGAGCAACTTAAAAGAGTCTTTTCTTTTAATTGCTGAAGTTTAGTACTAGCCTTCCCAATGGTTAGTTCAGTGGCAGGCGGTGCAGGGAGGTAGCACAGTGAGCTGGAATTCAGAAGTTGCTTATAACTGGAGGTTTTTCCCTCTCAAAATGCTTTGTAAAGTCAGCAACGGGGTGAAAACTCAGTGTCAAATTCAGAGCAACTGTACTCTGGTCAAACAATTCTGCAAGTGTGTACTCTGAGTCTCTTACAGTTTGTGGGTTTTTTGTTTGTTTGTTTTTTATTTGGTGAAATGCTTTGAAAGAGCTGATACGACATCAGTGTGAAGTGTATAGTTATACAAATACAGTCATGTATTCCTGTAAAATCCCACCTCTGGGAATGTCTTAGGGCATAGAAGTTTTGGTTCTCTTACAGTAGCTAGTTTGTCCTTCCTAGTTAGATTTCCCCATGTTTAAAAGGGTCTTTGTTACATGCTTTGGCTTGTCTTGCCATTGACACACAGGTCTGAGGTTTTCCTGTTCAGGGAAAATTTGGCTGCACTCACCGTGCTGCTTCTAGTAAAGCTGATGGAGCAGTGTTATCTTGGAAAATGTAACAGATTGTGTTTTATTCAGCTGGTATACTTTGGACCTTTACCATGTTCTCATTTATCTCTCACTCACAGAAACACTCTAAAATGGCAACCATGTAATCTTTTTTAGATTATGAAGCCTTTGTTATGGCTCCAGAGTTTGATGCCTGACGCTTTACTGTGTGCTTTGGTCCTAGTTTTCTGGTTTTTGTTTGGTTTGGGGTTTTTTCCCTTGGTGCCTGTGGAAACATTCAAAGTCCTGATTATTTTCAGGGACTAATCTAACTTTTTATGGAATCAGATTGAAAAAAAGCTTTGTTAGATTAGTGAAGCATACATGTGCTTTAGTTCTTTTGTAGAGTTGTGGTTTTGGTAAATCCTAACTCTTCTTTATGAGAGTACAACTTCAATAACTTTACTTTTGTGAACAAAGGAAAGATTCCTGGTGATGCTTCATCTAATACATAAGGGTTCCTCTGTTGTCTGTTCCTTGACTTGGTTTCTGTCATTCATATTCAAGTTATTGTGTGAATTCAGGATATTTAGGTGTGATAAAGTATAGCATTGTTTCTCCTTGTCGAGAGCCACATGTAGTATTTCAAACAATTGTTCTTGACCTCAGTGTTAGTACTCAAGAGAGTGAGGATGAAGCAGAGCAGTTCCATTTGACTGTTGTTCCATTTACAATGTGGAAAGCTTCTCTCCTGTGGCTCTGCCCTGTTTATCTGGAAAAGCAGGAAAAGTTTTCAGGCTACAAGGCTCATTTGGGTTGATTCTCAGTTTCAGTGGTCAGCTGTAATTTCCTAGCAGGTGCAAACACTTGGTGCTGAAGGACTTGGTCACTGTGGCTTAGATTTACCACAGCCTGGGTCTTAAAAGTTGTAGGTTATCTAGAAGAAAACTCATCTGTCTAGGAAGATACTACCAAAGAAAAATCAGGAAAAGGGGTTAACAGTGAGTCTGCAAAATATTTCTTTTGTTCTTGGAGTTAAGAGTTAATAGAGCTTAACTCTGTAGAGTTAATTTTTTGTGGTTAGGCTGTACTAGAAATAGGGAGGAAGCACAGACTGTTGTGCTGGGCTCCCTAAGAAAGACAAACTTGGTGACTTTCTGAGTTAGTGCATTACTCATCGTCTACCTTGTGTATTCAAGGAAAAATCCCAGATACTCTCCTGATGATGTGACTGTTTCTGTCTTGCCCAAGCGTGGTTACAGCCCCTATCCAAGAGGTTTAGAAGACAGAGTGAAATCTTTGCCAAGTATGAAAAACAGGTATGACAGGCAAGTATTCTTGGCAAGCAATATCATTTATTATGCAGCTATTTGAAGGGGAAAGCTGCCAGCTTTCCATGTTAAAGGGAAGATAATTGCCTAACAAGGTCACTGGGAACAAGGAATGCTATGGGACAGAAATTTTGTCCTGTCCCTTGGTAGAACAGATAATTTTATTTCATTACATGCTGGAAGGACCCACAGGGCCTAAATCATGCCAGTTCCAGACATTGTGTGTATACCATGTCTCCCACTGCCAGCAAGAAAAATGAGTTTATGAAATGTTGGAAAGTGCCCAAATGAAGATTAATATGCAAACTAGAACTGAGGCAGTCTGTAGTTATGTCGTAGCTTTCTTAAATGTGTAAAGGCAGAAGGAAGGTGGGGGGTTTTGTTGTTTTCATCCTTAAATGTGGAGGGAATTATGTCTTGGTTTGGGGCAGGATTTTGTTTATTTGGTTAAAACTGCTCTGAAGATAGTGCCAGTAATTTTGTTGTTCACTGTGTTTGTGATTAGAGTAACTCAGTTTTTTTTTGGGTAATTTCACAGTGTCATAGAGATGGAATTATTTGCATTTTAAAGGAGGGAAATTTACAGGAAAAATAAAAGTTTCTCATCTATTTAAGATACTAATCTCATATTTTATTTTTAGCTATGCCTGTGTCTTCAGAGTACATTCCAGGTGATTATATGTCCTAATAAAGAGCTGAAATTTTTTTTGGATGAAACTTAAAAACTCTTTGTCCCTTTGAGGCAGAAAACCTGCAAAGTCTGTGGAGCTTCAGTGTCATAATTAAAATTAGACATACTTCTAAGTAACCAAACCCACATCTACTGATCAGAGAGGTTAAATGATTTCAGTGGAGTTTGCTGGCAGTCATGCCTGTAGTGCATGTCAGAGGCTGTTATTGCTGTTTTGAATGAGTCATTTGGGTAACAGAGGTCATAATTTCATTTGTAGTTGTGTACTTAAGTACACAGAGCATGGGAACCACCTGTTAACTACTTCTGCATTATAATATATTTTTACTGTGTGTCACTCAAAAATGTATTTCCGAAGGGAGAGGAGCAATCTGAAAGAGGTATGAGTTTATATAGTTTAAACTGCATATATTCAGGTGGAGCTTTATCTTTCTGATGCCACACTGAAATATTTATATGATAATCAAATAATGCACATAGAATGCACAGTTAACTGTCAGTCAACTTCCAGAAAAGTCACTCAGTGTTTTCTGAGAAGGCTTCCTGACAAAAGAGAAGGCTTCAGCTTCCTGGCAAAAGAGAAACTATTGTTTGGAAATAATTCAGTGACCCATCTAATGAATTTCCATAGCTCAAATAGTCATCAGCATCCAGTGGAAGATTTTAAAAAAATGTAAATAGACTGATACCAGGAAAGCCATACTGGTGGCATAAGTGCCCAGCTCTTAGGGACTCTCCCTGCCTCTGCAGCCCAGGACCAACCTTTGCTTCATGTGCAGCAGGGATGGCCTATCACTCCAGTCCCCAAGCTTAGGGCTGATACAGCTTGGTTGTGCTGAGCCTGCTGGGGAGCTGGGGTCCCAGTCAGGGCTGGTGTATCTGTTGTACCTGTTCCTGGCATGTATCTCCTCCCAAGAAAGACATGTACTTATTTAGGAGCTCAGCTGAAGTGGCTGGTTGTGGTCCCTGAAATGCATCCTGACAAGGACACTGCCACTCAAAGGAGTGTACTCCAAACACTCACATGTGAGCTCTTTATTCCCTTAAGTTGTGGAGTGCTTCATTCCCAAGCTCCAGCACAGCTATTTCCCCCTCCCCCCAATACTTAATTTCTGTTTTCAAGACCTAGGAATTTTCAGTATCATGTCACTGCACTTATGGTGTTGATGCTTCTTGTTCTTTACTGTGTTTTTTAGCAAACTGTGTGTTCCCATGGACTCTGCCATAGTTTGTTTGAGCAGGAATGTTTGTCTGTAAGCTATGCCAAAAAGAGGGGTTAAAATTCTCCAGGAGTGATAGGAGCTAACTGAGGAATCATGAGAGGAAAAGAATTCTTCTAAATATACTTAATTAGGGTTTGTCACTTGAAAAAATCATAAACAGACTCAAATCTGTGATAATCCAGAATTCTCTATCTACAATCTGTTAGTTTGCTTGAGAAGGAAAAATCTAACATGTTGTCTAGATCCCAAAATCCAGGCCATCAAGGTCTGTCCCCTGAATGATTAAAACAGTGGTGAAAGCTAGCAACAAAAGTAACAATTTTCAAGTTCCTCCCCATCTTTCTCTCCCACCTGTTGCCTATTTTTAATCCCCTGCTAGATAGAGTTGTCATGCAGTTATCTGAATTCTCTTAACAATTTGGCTTTCAAACATGTTTGAGTCACTTGTTATGGATCTAGATCTTTCCTTTTTGCTCTCTGGGTTGGTTCCTACTGGCTTCTCTCTGCACACTGTGTGGTCCCAAACATTTATTTCACCTGCTAAATACCTATCAGGGAACAATCTTGAGTTCTTCAGGAGCTCTGGTTATCTCTATTTGTTTATCTTAAACTGTGTTTTGCATTGCTTGTACTGTTGGCTCTCAGTGTCATGTGTGTCTCTCTCCTGTTAGATGCTTAAGCATTATTTATGGAGTGTTTGTAAACTACAGGCAGAGTGTCTGGGAATGTTTGGTGTGTTCCCATGGAGCTGAACTGTATTTTGACAGCTGGTTAATGCCACAAAGGCTCCAGAGGCTACTTCGCTCTATCTACCATTCCTCTACCACTTAGATGATTTGTGATAGTTGTTCTGCAAACAAAGCTGTATTTAACAATCTAGATTTTAAAATGTATCTGTTATTTGTTGGGTTAGTTCAGACCAAGTAATTTTGCTTTCCTCTATGAATATGAGCCATTTGTTCGAAATTGAGTTGAGAGTTGGTGTTAACAAAGTCAATTTTTAATATTAAAGTTTGTGGTGTGAGTCTTCACAATTAAAGCACTCTGTCAAGTATATATATTGTTTTATTAGAGCAGACTAAGGAAAAGAGAAGTTAAAAGGTTTCTCAGGGTCATAGTGCATTCAAGATCAAATTCAAAGGGACACAGTACAGTTCAAATTGGGACCTTGTCTACTTTTATGGTTACTAACACCCCTCCCTGTAGTTGCAGAAGTCACCAATTGCTGCTGTGTAATCTTATCTCTCCCCATTGTTTGTTTGGATGTGAAAATGAGGTTTCAGTCATCATTTGTAGTGAGTCCAATGAATGCTGAAACCTGAAAGAATGCTGCTGTTTCCTACTTGAGAGGTGCCTCCTGAAACTAAGGCCAGCTGGGCCTCAGCACCAGGAGGAAAAATAAGAACTTGGGCTGTAGTGTAGTGTTCCTCGAGGTAAAGATTTTTTTTTTTTTTAAAGGTGTGTTGTGAAACTTTTATGAAAATGATTCCTTACTTGTGTGTAAGGAAATGAATAAAAGAATGAGCATGTTGTAAGGCTAGTCTTGTTGTTGGTCTGTGTCTGGACACCTTCTGTCCAGGTAGTTGAGTAGATAACATGAAACTCTTGCTAAAATGTCCTTTGCTAGTGTTAGTTAATAAACCAGGAAGAGAGTAGGATAGAATAAATTTAATCTTTCCATTTTAAGTTCTCTTTTTTTTCACTTCCCTGGGTATTTCTGTTCTCCATCATTCCTTGTATTCAGCTTGGTTTACTTAGTATTATTTATTATAGGGGAAGCTTAAGGTTTTTCAGAGTAACAGTTTTGTAGGATAAATAGGTTTCACTTAACACTGTGTAAGATATCAACTGAGAACTGATCACTTAAGGTGCTACTAACATCTGCATCAAGCCTGGCCTGTAGTCTTCTTATCCCAAACTAAAATGCACTTACATTTATCTGCCCTTCAGATCTTCAGCATGTTGTCCTTGTGGTTGATTGAAACATCCCAGTTGTTGCAAGGCCCTTGAAAGGAAAAGCTTTTGGGGAAAAAAAACATGTCAGTCTTATAATTTTATAAAGATATATTTCAAAGGTTGGTAGACAGTCTACAAACTACTTGAGATGCCCCTTGGATATTAAGTTTGGTGAATTTGTTTCAGATTGAAAAAAGGATGTTGAAAGGGTAATCTGTAATACTGTAATAGGTATAATGCTTTAATGAGTATTTGTAATGGCAGATTACCTGTCTGTGCAACTCTGAGCTGTATCCTTGCTCAGCACTCTTGCTCCCTGGTTTATGAGTAAGCGCGGAAGTTGGGAGTTTCCACAAGAATTACTCATATCAAAGAGGAATCTTAAGAACCTTGTCCCTGTCTGGTCATGGAAGCAAATTAATTAACCTGCATGCATAATGCATCTTCTGTAATGCAAAATTACAGCAAGTCTCTTGATTCCCTTTGCTGTAGGGGACAGGGGCAAAAGTTCTGAATATAAATTCAGTAACTCATTACCTCAGAAATGTGTAGAGTTGCTGTTTGGAACCTGTAACTGGCCATCCTGACACTTTGCTTAAAGTATAATATTGACTCTTTCTGTTGAGTGTTTTTGAAAGAAATGGTAAAACTCTGACTTTGAAGGCTTTAGATGATAAACCTTAGCTATGATGATCTATTACGACTAAGTAGACAAGCCTGTCAATAGCCATTTGGTCAGCTACACTTTGTGGTAGATAGGTGGTGATAGGAAAAGGGAGCAGAGGAAAAGAGGTCAGCAGTAAAAGGGTCACAAACCCAAACCTTGATCTTTTGACTCATGTCAAGATCTTAAAAGTGATACTGTGTTCTACTGAACTCCATACAAATGTCTGGAATAGCTGTTTCTTTGTGTAGCTCGAGTGACTTCACTAGAAGATGCTGGAAAAATTCAAACTGTGTCTTTTTAAGTTGTTACTGAAAATTGTGTAGAGATTCTAATCATTCTCTGGAAACAGAAAGTAGTGTTTCCATTGTAGTGATTACTGAAAGTTTATTCTGAATTAAGCAAGAGCCCCAAAATATTTACTGACAAGAAAAAACAAAGTGAACAGTGTTTTCTCTTCTGTGGACAGAGTTTATTGTACTTGCTTGTCCTAAAATTTAACATGGTGTTGGAAGTTGAGTTACAAAGAATGGAAACAATTCTACCCAACTACTGTTTAGGTCTCCTAAACTGCTTTTGTATTATGCAATGCTACACATTGATGCTTGAAATGTTTCTATTTTGACTTTGTGTTCAAAGATTCAGAGTAAAACTTGAGAACTGCTCAGATCTACTTTCAGGGAGGGTGAAGAATCTATTTCTTGGGCAGTACCTAAACTATGTATCATTGCTACAGAACGGTACTAAATACTTGTATTTGTTACTTATTATATCTGAGTCTTTCAGAGGTAGCTTTATGCAATATTTTCCTCATAACTTTTTAAGTATAAAAAAATCCCTACTGCTTCAGTGGAACAAAATGTTAATGAGAGGAGATAATTATGAAAATCATTCTTCTTACTCAGGATATCCGATCTTTATGCGTGTGATACATGTTTGCACTTCTCAGTGTTAGGTGAACATAGAGTGCTGACAGCTGCAAGAGAATTGTGAGGTTCTTTTCTCCTTTGACATCTCCTCAGATGAATTTTAAGTGCTGATTTTCTGTCAGACTTGGGTTTCATAACTGCATTTTCAGAGGTGGATTTCATTTTAAAGCAGTTAAGAAAAGGTTAGTCTTGTGCTTGAAAAACTGCATTTGGGACAAGGGGATGCATCACAGGAGCATAAAAATATATTTACCAAACCACTTTTTAATTAAGCATTTTCAAAATACAAGCAAATACATTTTTCAATATAGCTGTTTTTCACGTCTGAGTAAATATTTTAATTTTTTAGTAGTCCCACAGAGGCAGAATGGGGTTGTCTCTTTAAAGGCTGGAAATGTAGCTGTCTGCAGCTCTTTCCCACAAAGTTGAAATTTATTTGGCCAAAGTTGGTTTAACTTATGTTTACTCAGTACTGGAGACTCTCAAATTATCCAAGATGTGGACTAACTTCTTGTGAGAAGTGGATTGTGGGCATCTATTTACCTCTTCTTAATTGTGTGAATTACTTCTCAGTCCTGGTCACAAAACGTGTCTGTGGGTTGAGCAGTAATTGCTAATATGGAAAAAACATCATTTAGAGCAGGATTTATGTACTTTGTGCTGTAGTAGAAGCAAATATCCAGGCCTGTGGGGAAAAGCCAGCATCCTGTGGCCTGAGGAGTGCTGAGTGCTGTAAACCACGAGGCAGAAAGGAATCTTTTTGGGCTAATTTGTTCTAGGTTTGTTGTAAACACCAGGAGAGCTCCTAGCCAGCACCCACTGCTCACTCATTTGCTGCTGCATGGAAGTGAAAGGTGTTTCAGATACACAAAATGCCAGGGTAATTATAATTAAGCAAGCTGTGATTAAGCAAGTTGCATAGTAAACAGTGTGAAAGAGCCTCTTGGTACTGGAGAAGGGAAAAAATCAAGGCGGTGTGGATAATACTAATTCACAGAGGAAAGATCTGGAGGCAGGACTGGGCAGACCATTAAGGGTAGATCTACTCAAAGAAATGACACCATGTGGAAAGAGAATTTCCCACTTGGCTGCCTGGGGACAAGTGATCTTTCCATGCAGGAACATTTGCATTTAGAGCTGCTGGGAGCATTCTGGTTCCTGTGGGCTTCACTCCATGACCTGGCTGTCCCCTTTAAAACCGTGATTGCACTGGAAAGGTTAGGAAGAGCATTGTGCCCACCATGTGTGCTGCTGCCTCAGGAGCTTTGGGCCTTTACAGCTGTTTGATTTTCTTCTTGAGATCTTCTGTGCCAGTAGCAGCCATGCCCCTATCATCCCTTTTAACTGAATGATCTCACAGAAAAACCCCCCTAGCCTGCTGTCACCTCCAGTAGCACATTGTGGTTGGAAAGCAGAGCGTTAGGATGTGTCATTTCCATCAAAAGGTTGCTATAGAAGTTATTGTAAAGAAGAACTTCTATGGCAGAAGAAACATGTACAACAAAAACAGTCAGAAGTAATTGGAAGGTGCAGGGAAAGTGACCAAGCCTTTAATTCGTTTATCCATTTAGTGATGGAGAAAGTGATAGGCCATAATGAGCCAGGAAAGCTTGTCTGTAGGAAAATCATTGAACACTCTGCTGCATCTGTGGATTAACTGGAACACAAGAGTACAACTGTAATCAAAGACTTTCTTCAGTAGCCCTGACAGTTACACGTGTCTTCCTGAAAGTATTTTTTTGACAGGTAAAGAAGTTTGTGTCTTGTTTATCAATATGCTCATTAGTGCAATGACACAATAAAGTAACAAAACAGATGCTGACTTGCAGTGTTGCAAAGTGAAATTCTTGGGTATTTGGTTTGTATTTCTCTGTGTGTGTAGTGTTTTGCATATGAAAAGCCATTCATTATTTGGCATCACCCTGTGTATCCTCAGTGACACTCAGTTATGGTTCTTTTCTCTCTTCATTGCAAAAGAGAGATCACAGAATCACAGGTAGTCATGCACATATCCATGTATGGCTTCTCTGTTCTTCAGTTGATAAACAATAGAAAAAGGTCTTGATTAAGTTGACTTAAATTGGTTATTTACATTTCTTCTGTGATTTTTGGCCTTCACATTCCCAGTAATGAAACAACAAAAACAAAAAAAGTAAAAGGTTGGTTCCTTTATTACCTACCCTGAGCAGCCTTTGAGTACCAGAAAATAGCAAGAAGGAGGATCAGTGTGCTCAGAAAGGCAGATCTAGCCCATCATAGAAACACAGAATGGTTTGGGTTGGGAGGGACCTTAAAGGTCACCTCAAAAAAACAAACCAAACAACCCCAATAATGCCAGATAAAGCCAACAGGGTGGATTGGATCTATTCCTACAACTCCATACACAGTTAATGAGCAAAAATTTTGGTTCATAACTCCTGCACCCATTTAGTTTAAAAGCCTTGATCACAAGCATATATCCATGGACTGAATTGTTTCCTCTGATGAGGTTATCTGAGCAGCAGATTTCCAGCATGTATGAATAATGATACAGTCCTCTCAGCTAATGAATATTCTAGTTTTCCAGATACTTGGAGGATTAGGTCATAAGTGCTGGCAGTAGGATAAATTTCTGACTTGGAGGCTTGTGCTCTTTGAGAGGCATTTAGACTGCATAATATGCTGATGTCTTCAAAAGAGCAAACTAAAATTGTTTTCTAATTGCACTGTTTTAGAGGGCATTTTTTATATTTCTATTGAATGTCCAGTTTCTTTATTTCCATTTTTTCCTTCTTCATGGTTCATGTAGATGCATTAACCCAGTACATTTAAAATAAGACAAATTAAAAATTTCTCTCTTTCTTAAACTGTAATTTACGTACTGTCTTTATGGTATTTGGCTTTTTCAGTGTGAAGGGATTTCAGTGGAAAATATTAAAAAAACCACCCAAACATAAAACCCCTCCAGTGGTTTGAAGAGAATGGCAGTGTTTTCTGTTTGGTTTGAAAATATGCTGTTGGCATTTTCTGTTGTTCTTTCTGGGAAATACATCTCAATTTCCAGGAAGCTTATAATTGAGCAGAAAATCATAGAATTCTGGAAGGATTTGGATTGGAAGAGCCCTTAAAGATCATCCAGTTCCAGCCCCCTGCCATGGGCAGGGAAATCTTCCACTATCCCAGGTTGCTCCAAGCCCTGTCCAGCCTGGCCTTGGACACTGCCAGGGATCCAGGGGCAGCCACAGCTTCTCTGGGCACCCTGTGCCAGGGCCTTCCCACCCTCAGAGGGAAGAATTTCTTCCTGATATCCCATCTAACCCTCCCCTCTAGCAGTGGGAAATCACTCTCCCTTGTTCTGTCCCTCCAGGCCCTTGTCCAAAGTCCCTCTCCAGCTCTCTTGGAGCCCCTTTAGGCACTGAAAAGCCAGAGAATCTCGGATGTTATAATGGATCCTAGATAAAAGTACTCAAAGAATGAGGTAGCAGATGGGCTTGGTGTGTATCTCCTCTGCTGGAGGAGAAATATGCTACTGGAATGTGCCCAAATGTGGATCCCTGTCCACTTGATCATGGTGGTACCTCAGCAGTTACTGTGCATTGGGTTTTCTTTGGCTATTTTCCTTTCGTTTGGTCCTTCTGAAAGCTTTGAGTGGCTTGGCTGTCCTCACGTACTGATTGTTACAAAAAAGTCTAGGAAGCCTTTTGCAGAATGTCTTGCTTCCTCTGGAGAATTCGCATTCACATGATAAATTTGATGTACGGTTTTGCAATTCAGTCATGCTGACTAAAAACTGCCAGATTTCTTGACCATTGTTGAGGAAGTGGGAGCTGATCAGGGGCTCAGACTCAGCACAGCTCCTCCAGTGCCTTCTTCAGTGACACAGCCAGACCTGGTGTAGAGCTTGGCTACAGGCTGTATTATTATAGAGAAGTGTACCTTCATCCCTTTCACATAATAGGGGGTTTTTTCCCTCTCATGTGGAAGGGATTGTGTTACTTAATTGCAGGGAAAAAAACCTCAACCTCTACTTATTCCCTGTGTCAAAGAAAAAACCAGCTTCCTAATTAGACTGAAATTATGCATTGCATAGAGGAAAGCCTTGGTTTGCCTCCTGTCTAAATATTTTGGACACGTTCCCATTTTATAGTGTGGTTTGATATTAATGAATTGTTGGTTCACCTGAAGCTTCATAAGGGTCTGTCTAGCCAGCCCTATTGTATTAATCCTTCCAGAATGTTGTTTCAGCTGTACTTAACAAATTATATCAGCTTGTGCTATCAGAAATAATTAGCAAAGTCTTTGGGCTTCAGGCACCGTTTCTTCACTTGCATTGTTTTAATGTCTGATGTTTGGGCTTGAAATTAATGTAGAGGATTCATTTGCACTTTTGTTTCAAGCTTGATTTTGGTGATGGTGACAAACAGTGGCCTGAAGTGTTTTCATATTTAGCCCTGTGTGTTCACAGAGGAAGGAGAACTCAGGGCTCTTAAAAAAATTATTTAAATGGCTATTTCTTATGCACTTCTAAAGAAAAAAGAGCTGACAGTACTTCCCCCTTCTCCCCACCAAGCAGTGGTTGTGGAATATTGGAAAAGCCAACTTTGTTGCTCTAGATGTTCTTTCTCCATTTCCAAAAAAAGGATATTTAGTGTAAAATGGTGTTTTTATCTTGCAGCATATGTTGCATGACTGCCTGGCCTGCTGCCTGTTTCAGAGTCCAGAATTTCCTCATCTTACTGATCTTTTAGTGTAAAACCCAGATTTTTCATCCTCTGTGTACTTGAAACCACTTCAAGAACAGTCAACTGTTGTTACTGAGCTGATCATGTTATCTTATGCTCAAATAAATTGGGCTCTGTGTCTTCCTAAAAGCTCATAAAACCAGATCTGTTTTAACTCTTGCTTACCTTCAATCTGCATCCACCCTGAGCTCCAGGAGTTTGTGCTGCCAAGATTGAAAGAGTTTCCCTGTTTAGAAAAGTGTTTCTGGTGCTCATATTATGAAAAGTTTGAGTCAAATTGTAATTGTAATGATAAGGGAAAGTATCTGTAATTCTTTTGCCTTGAGGGGTGTTGGGGAAATACCAGCAATTTAGACAGCAGCCACAAATTTGGGCAGTTTGGAGACGCTGAGCATGCAAAAGAGGTGTGGAAACTTGGAAAAATCTGTTCTTCTGGCCAAGTGGGATGAAACCAAGGAACATCTCTTGCTCCATGGCTTATCTAGATGGATTCTTCTCCAGACTGTTGCAACACAGTGACAGATTTTATTATGTAATTGTTTCTGTTTCTGGCCTTGGCCTAACCCAGCAAAAGCAGAAGTATCTGAAAGAAAATACTTGGGGGAGGAAGGGAAGGAAATGGTAACTACACTTTTTTCCAGGCTAGATTTAGGACTCTGAGCCACTCTGCTTGTACTGATTTTTTTTTTTTTTTAAAAAGACAAAATAAACCCCAAACTTGTATCATTTATACTAAAATTCAGTGTATGGAATTGTCATTTTGAAATTATGAACCAGGAAAAAAAATCATTTGCTGTAAATTTGACAGCAAGGAAATTGAATTGTGAGTTGAATTTCTTGTTGTCTTTGCTTACTTTTCATAAAATTGTGTAATGATTTTAAAACATTTTATGAAGACACACTGGTTTAGAAATATTACTGCAGAAATTGTAGCTGGTTGGGCTGTTTTAAAAGTGCTTTTTTTTGTCCTTGACTTTCTGGAGATAACTGCATTTTTTAAAATATCACCTCATGGATATATGTTGCTTTCATGAGTGTACAGTCCCACAATTCTAATTTCTAAAGCAAACCATTCATAGGAGATAGTTGTACCATAATGGCTAAATCTAAATAAGAGTACAAGTGATGCTGCCGCAGGGGCAGTACTTTTTTGGATCTTTCTCCCTTTTTTTTTTTTTAGGCACCTACATGCAACATGTCAATTTAGCCCTGTTTTGTAGAGAGCACCTTTTAAGCTCTCTGTAGATTTTAGGCTTTCAGAGCATCACCTGAAGATAATGAGGTTTTTTTTGCCATCTCTGGTGTCTGTGAGTGTTCAGCATCATGATGTAAAGTGATTGGAGGTGGGATATAAGGATATTTTTCAGGGTTTACTTGAACAGCAGTAGTGCCTAGGGAAGTCTAGCTGGCAAAGGATGCTGCTGTGTATCTTTTTGACAAGGTTCGTAACAGCAAATATAATAAGTCTCTTGTAAACGGACTTCATTTTTGGATTGACTTTTGCGTACAGAGCATCAAATAAAGACTTTGACATGTAACAGAACCTGCTAAAAGTCGCTGTAGACTGATCATAGGTGTGCAATGTAGACAGTGGTCAGCACCATATTCCTGTGGTTCAGTGAAGTGTCCTCCAGCACAGGTATTGCTTTTCTCTCTTGGACCTTCAGCTGAAAGGATACAAGTGCAGGGACTGTGCCTTGTCACATATGGGAGCAATAAAAACACAGTTTGCACAGGTCAAGGATGCTAATCACTCTTCCAGCATCTCTGTTTGCAGGCTGTCTTGTATTAGTGCCATGAAAGCAGCATAATCACCTTTGCAGGCTGTACACAAAGACCACGGAGAACCTTGTTCATGGTTTTGGAGGTGCTGTGGGGGCAATAAGTTGGACAGTAATTTGTTGCTGTCTTTCTTGTCTGTTGCCAGAACAGAGGACAGGAAACCCTTGTGTAAAAAAGGTTGGAAATAATCTATATTTTTCCATCTTAAAGAGGAAGAAGTTACTGCTGCATCTTTTCAGGAAAAAGTGCAAATTGGTCTCGTGTGTGTGGTGCTGTTGGTGTTTCCGAGAGCAATTTTGTGGCCTTGGAAGCAGCCTCAGCAAGGAGCTAAGCAGGAATCAGGCATTTCATGCCACCCAGAACTGTTCTGTGAGACAGCATGCAAAAGCCATGATGTGTGTGCAGCTTTACAGCCATCTGCAAAATGTTGTGCAGACCAATGCAAGGAAATCAGAGGCACAAACCAGCAGGGGAGTTTTCTCAATTGTATTTCTCTTGGATATATGCTCCTTATCAGTGATGGAACAGCCTGGCTCTGTTTAGGCCCATTAGTTTTTAGTCTCTCCAGTGCTCTGTTGTCAGCCAGTGTCAGCATTTCCTCCAGATGATCCACTGCTTTCCTCCAGATCATCCACTGCTTTGATGTTCTTTCCTGCTTTGTGGAAGAGTCACAACCGTGCCTTTGTTTCTGGGCTGTGCTAGGGCTGGCTTGCCCTCACTGTTTATAACAAGGCAGAATTACAGTAACAAAGGAACTCTGGCAAGCACCGCCTTCACTGCCAGTCCCCGAGAGCTGGGCTCTGATGGAAGGAGAGAAACTACAGAATTTACTCTTTGTCCCTTTGGTCTCTGTGGAGTAGATTTCTAATCTAATATGAATTTTGTGTCAGCAAATCTTGATAAAATTCTCCTTAGAATATTTGAGGTTTTAATTTTCTTTAAAGCGCTGTGTTGCAAACACATCAGTGTGAAAATTGAGCATTTCTTCATCGGGCAGGTGTTGACATTGATGTAAAGATGTTCCCATTTTTTCCCTCTCTTATGCTGTACTGAGAATATGGAAAGAAAAGCAACAGGGTTAAATAGTAGAAACCCCTCAATTTTAAAGTCCCATGGAAAGCACTGTGGATTTTGCAGAATCTATCCCAGATAGCATAGAACATGGGTTTAGCTTGGAATAGAGAAGATCAGGGATCCCTGACAAAATGAACATTGTGCTGGACAGCATCCTGTGGCTGCCACCAGGTACTTCATATACAGGAATGTTACTGGGATATTTTTTCCTTAGGTTGGTTTTTTTTTTTCCAGATTGTACTTTGACTTTGAAACTGTTTGAGATACTGAACCTGTCATTTAAACTTGCAGTATTCTTAGAGCTCACATCTCAATTTTTCCACCATTTGGTTTGGATAAAATCTTGCTCTTTAGGGAGAAGAGTTTGGCTTTAATACTTCGTAGCTGCAATGCAGATTATGAGTAGATTGTAAAATCTCCCTCAATTCAAAGCTGGTGTTTTGTAGCAGTTTCAGTTCTTGACAGATACAGCCCTTAAAACAAGAGTCAGCAGTTGTGCTGCCACTTCTGTAGCAGTCACAGAGACTGGAGCAGGACTCTTGTCTAAAATGCAACAAGCAAAGCCTATGTGTTGCTTTCCTTTTCAAATATGAGAACATTTTGGATGACTGTACTCAGAAGGGATTTTGAGAAACTTTGTTGAATTAAAATTAGTTCTTTCACTGAGTTTCACTGCCAAAAGCAGTTTTAGTCGGGTATGTTTTTGTTTACAGCAGTGCAGCTGATACTTGTCAACTATCTCACAGTACATCTTAGCATAGGAAAGGATCAGAAAATGTATTTGAGGAGCAAATCCAAATCCTCCTTCCTCATTTAACGTCTCTCTGCCATGGTATAGTCTACAACATACAGTGAGAGTTTGCATGTAGGCATTTAAGATCTCTACTTCTGTGACAAAAAGCATTATGTATAAGAGTAGAGAAACTTGGCAAGAAAAGGCAGCTGCTGAGTTTGTTGGAGCTCTTTTTAAATTGTTGTGAAATTAAAAACAAACAGTTCTCTTCTGATTTCCACTGTGACCTTGGACTTTGAGCATTGTCAAAAACTCTGTGATATTTGTGTTTTCTCCTAACTGCTGAATTGCTTGTGTGTAGTGTTTCTGAGTGAGAAATGAGCTGAGTACAATGAAACTACAACAAATAACCACATTCAAAACCATGAAGCAGAGTTGAAAATATGTCCTCCAAATGTATTTGGCCATTGGAAATGAGAGATTGGGGATTGGAGAGAAATGTGGGATTACTCAAAATGCATATGCATTGTTTTTATTGTATCTGATAACTTGGAGTTAAAGTACTAAGCTGTAAGTCCTTGTATTCTGTGTCGGGACTAATGTTGGCTTGAGTCAGATGGGCTGAGTGAAATCAGTGCAATTGTTAGTTTAGCTTTGTCAGTGCTTTCCAGTTTTTTGTTAATATAGTCACAGGCTTACTGGAAATTGACTTTTAGCTGGGCTGTCCCTTACAGCAGAAATCTCCTGTAATTCTGTTAAATAAGCTTTCTAGTGGCAGCTACATGTTGACCTACCCAGCTTGTTTCTACCTGTGGCCTCACTGGGTCTTAGAGCTGTTTCCCAGGGATGAACTAGGCTGAAATCTGGTTTCTTTTACATCCATGTTGAGTAGTAATGATATGTGATCCGGTGTTGGCAAGTCCTGTAGCTGATCACTGGGGTGTAGCACTGAACACAGTGAGCACAAGGTCTCTTGTGCACCTAAAATATGTTCCTCATTAAAACTCCTGATGAGTATTGTGCTAAGTTGCATTTGTGAAAGTGAGCTGTCAGATGGTATTTGTTAATTTTTACAAAAGCTGTCTATTTTTCTTTCTTTGTGAGGTCACCTCAGTCTTCACTCTCATCAAATGGTGCCCCAAGCTGCAATAAGCAGTGGATTAGTGTGGGAGGGTTATGGTTTTTTTGTGAGCCTGGGGGAGCTTTTGTGTGAATGTGAATTATAGTTGTGGCTTTCAGTTCTTCAGGGGGATAAGCAGTGGTGCCAAGTAATCCTAAACTTGCATTCTAACTTCGTTTTACTCTATAGAAATGAAAATAGGGAGACAGTCAATTAATAAAAACTAGCTCAATAAAGTTAGTAATGAAATTTTTCCATTTATTGAAAATGGTCTCCACATGGGGAGAGTGTGAGATGTGCAAATAATGCTGTCAGGAGCTATATGCTGTCTTGCTGCAAAGAGTGTTGATTTCAGTCTTTTATCTAAATGACTGCATGGGCCTTCAGAGATAGAAGAGGGATGTTAATTGTTTCTCAGGTCGATGCCTCTACATAAAAAAATGCCAGGATGCCCAGGGCTGTTTGAAATGTTTTTACTAGCATTGCATGACCAAGCTGGTTGACAATGTGCAGTCAAAAGGCCAGCTCAGCCCAGTGTCAAGTCTTAATTTTTTTTTCCACCGTCCCTTCCTGTTACATTGTTAACTCTTTTCTCCTAATCCCTCCTTCCCTGCAGCCTTCATTCTCTGAATGCACTAGCATTGCTTTTCTGTCAGATGACTGTTTTCTCTTACCCTTTGAACAAGTCCTTTTTGTTTCACAAAACAATATTGACATATAGGGCAAACTCCATTGCTAAAGGTGCTGTGAGTTGTAAACTGAAATCTGCTCTTAAGAATGAGGGAAGACTGTAATGAAACACCTGTTTGCTGAATTAGGAATTACAGGTGTTCTGAATTCTTGTAATTCCTGATAATTTAAAGCAGGTGACACAGGAGTGCTGGAGCTTTCCAGCACTGTCTCTCTCCTCTTTGCCTGGGATGTGGAGGTAGGGAGGCTCACAGGTTGGATCACTAGCTCTGAAAGCTTCCTAGGATTGTGAACTGCCACCTGAAAGCAATATAGGAATAGCAGCCATGTGATCGTAGCTTCAATAGAAGCTCTGATGGCTGCTGAGAAATGTCTCTTTCTTATAAGAGTCTCAGACCAGATCTTTTATTCTGTAATTTTTATTCCTTTTTTTTTTTCCACCTAGGTTCTGTATCATTGTGAGCAATGGCCCCCTTTTTACGGATATCTTTCAACTCCTTTGAGCTCGGACCTGTGCAGAATCAAGGAGAACAAGTACAGCCTTTCTGTGCTATCAAGATGAAGGAAGCTTTAACTACAGGTGAGGTTACAAATGGGGATGCTTTTCTGAATATGAATAGGTTTTTGAGAAATACTGTAGTCCTTAATCTGTGAATGGCAGTGAGTCCTGCCATGCCAAGCACTTCAATGTGAGCTTTTCTTTTGGAATTGGAGAAATAGCAATGGCTGTTGTCTCTACCCCACCTTAAAGCAAGGCTTCTTTATTAGTACACAGGAGAGAGGTGAAGTGGGGGTGGCACAAAGAGGGAGCTGGACTGCAGCAGATTTGAGAGAACTGTCGCCAAGCATAGAGCAGGAAATTATCTTTATTGGCTTGGAGGATAGGTAATGATGAGAGGTGCAGTTAGTTATTGTTGTAGTGACTGAGGCACTTTGGCAGAATTGTTTGCTTGAGATGACTCACACCCAGGGTCCTCTTAGCACAGAAATACAGAATGAGCCGTGCTGGAAGAGACCCTCAGTAATCATCAAGTCCAACTCCTGGCCCTCCTCCTCCGTGGACCATCCCCAAAATTACTCCATGTGCCTGAGAGCATTGTCCAGACACTCCTGGCAGCCTTAGGGCTGTGGCCATTCCCTGGGCAGCCTGTTCAGTGCCCAGCCACCCTCTGGGGGAAGAACCTTTTCCTGTATCCAACCTAAACCTGCCCTGAGACAGCTTCAGGCCATTCCCATGGGTCATGTCGCTGTTCACCAGAGAGAAAAAATCAGTGTCTGCCCCTCCTCTTCCCATCACAGGGAAGTTGTAACTGCAATGAGGTCTCCCCTCAGCCTTCTCTTCTCCAGCTGAGCAGACCAAGTAACTCACCAGGCCCTCAGCCTTCAAAGAGCTCATCTTTACAGAAACTGGTCCAAAGGTTTATAATATTTTGGGACATTTGGCTAGAATACACCACTGTAGCCAAACAGGATGAGAGGGAATTGCTGTATTGGGCTAGACTGCAGCTCTCTAATCCTGCATTATGGCTCTAGGGATTCACAAAACATCAAAGAATGCAGAAAAGGGTCAATTTTCTTCTTCTTTATAATGTGATTAGTCTTTCCCTCATTGCTGAAGGTAAAAGCTGCATTTAAACTTTAAATACAAGGCATGGTGCCTTTTCCAGAAAGTGTTGTCATCAAGCAAATGTACTAAGCTCCAAAGAAGCAATTTCCTAGTCTGTTGGGAGAGCCTCTGAAGAAATGGTGTTGAAGGTGTTGCAGCTGCCAGAATATGTGGAGAGGTGAAAGTGATCTAAATAAATCCACTGGGTTTTTTCCAGCCATTTGATTTTGAAAAGTAGAATTGTCCCAATATTTCCCCTCTTTGCTTTCATGTGTCTTTGACATACTAAAAAATGGGGGAGGAGAGGGCAGTGCTTGGAGAGGTGAGTGATTAGAGTATCAGGAAAAGAATCTGATGCTCCTGTTGTCAGTTTGACAAGATCTGGAACAGCTTTTTGTTGGATTTGAGCGCTGAAACACAGTCAAGGAAAAGTTTATTGTATAGGAAGAGGAAAATCATGCTGCTTAATGATTAGGCATTGAGCCAATTTGCAAACATGTGATGTGTTTTGAGTCAGGAGTGTGAGCAGAGAAACCAAGGAGGCCTGAACACAGCAGAAATAGGAACAGCATTCTTGGAGGCTGTTCTTTGCTGACACTGAAGTGTTCATCTGCAGACAGGGAGTGCAATGCATGATAAATCCTGATTAGTATGATTTTAATTACAAGAGCAGCATGACCGGGCTGGAAGCTGTTGCCCGTAATTCAGACACATTGTTTATGTTTTACATAGGGTTAAAATGTGTATAGTGACTGAACAAAGCAGATATTAATAGGGAGGGGAGAGTCTTGTGGACAGAGGGAAATCACTCTTTCCCCCTCTAAGAATCTTATAAAGACTCTTCTACAAACTGCTGCTGTTTCTGCAAACTCTAAATTACTGTTAAAGGTTCTGCATATAGCTGTGATTTCTGCTATTGCCAAGGATGCCTCCTGAAGTGTGTCTTTTTGATGGAGTCTGGCTCTAGCAATCAAAAAAGCAGGCCAGTGTAAAAGCCTTGCTTTGCAGACAGCCTGCTTTTTATCCCCCTCCTCACCTTTCTTGTCTGCCCTAATCTCTAAATAAATGTGGAGATGTGGCACTTGGGGACATGGTTTAGTGGTGGCCTTGGCAGTGCTGAGTTAGTGGTTGGACTTGATATCTTAAAGGCTTTTTTTAACCTAAACAATTCTGTGATTCTGTGACAATGTTTTCAAATTTTTTTTGTAGAACAGAGCTCTGGAAATAGGTTTGCACTGTGAAGGGCTTGAGTCTTCTGTCTACAAAGTTCCCCGAATTCAAGAGAGAAGCTTTGGACTGAGTAGAGGAGGAATGCTCAAGTTTGCTTTGCAGTGGAGAGGCCCTCAGGTGGCCATTTCTGAGCAGTTTGGAATGTCCTTTGGCAAGTGGCTCAGGGCTGTGTCTGAGCTGTAAGTCCAGCACTGCTGTTGGCAGGCATTCCTTAATAATGCAGTGCAAGGACACCATTCCCTGTGCTTGTTTGCAGAGCTCAGCACAGCTGAGTGGAGTGCATCCAGCAAGATCTTAATGAATGAACTCTGACTTTGCCTTGAGTTTCCAGGAAGATTTTAAAATATTAAGTATCTAACAGACCACACTGCAGCTTCCTGGGGAAGGGTCCAACTATTTAATCTGCCTTACTACTGCCTTGATATCATAACAGCAAATGGATCATTCAGAGCTGGAGAGGCACTTAGAAAGCACTTCTACTGCAAAAAAAAATTACTTTGATATACAGCAGAAATTTTGTAGAATGTAGAAAATTATATTCAAGTTACCTGTGCACAAATGGAGAGTAATTGGCTTGGCAGCAAATCAGAGGCAAACTGGGAGGTGGCATTGTGTGCTAGAGTCACAGTGAAGAGCTGGATGTGGTTTCTTAGGAGGCACCGTGATTTTGGATGTGTTGATGGGACTCAGACCCAGATGTAGAAAAATGCCAAAGCTTGGCATAGACTGTGATGTCACTGGCTGTTTTCTGTGCCTTAATCAGCTTAATGGGCAGCAAGAGAGACTGAAGCTATGTATTAAAATCATAGAATACCAGGCTGGAAGGGACTTCAAGGATCATCCAGCCTTTCTTAGCAGAAAGGAAAAAATCCATATAATAAGAATAGTGAAGCAATGCAAAACTCCTAACAAATGAATCTGCTTGAGATGCTCTTAAGGGAAACTGGGTAAATGTTACCTAAAAAAAGAAGAAAAAAAAGACATTTTTTGAAATAATTTCAGCTTTTTTGTTATTTCTTAACTACACAAGGTCTGTATGTACTACAGGGGACAGATAAGGCCCTGAAATATCCTTTAAAAAGTAGCAATCATGGTAGAGTCAGAGTACAATGCCAAGGAGAGTGACTGACGAATACAAGTGAAATGTTGGGATAACTTGTAAGTAGATTAATGAAATGTGAAGACTTTCATGTCTCAGACACTGGTTTCAATTTGAACTGGGTCAGTGTAAGGTTTATCTTAATTTATCTTATAGCAGTAGGTATTCGCTATGATCAGATGACACTCCTTGCAGATTTATACCAGAATGGAGCTGTGCAAGTAGTCCTTGTCAAGTTGTGACTGACTAAATCAGCTTATGAATTCTACAACAGGGTTTGTCCCTCCTGCTCTCTGGCTGTATGTTAACACCTTCACTGCCTTTGCATGTTCATCAGGGTGGGCTTTGCCTTTCATGTCATGAATGTTTGAACTGAATATTAAAACCTTGTCCTAACCACACTAAAAGAAGTAGTAAGTCTGCTTTTAGTTTTGGTACAAGTATTCCCTCTTCTATTTTGTTGAGTTTAAGCACTAGATCTGTATTCATTTTACAGTTTCTTTCTTTTTTTTTTTTTCTTTTTTGGTGGCTTTCAGAGAGAGGAAAAACTCTGGTTCAGAAGAAACCCACCATGTATCCTGAATGGAAATCGACTTTTGATGCCCACATTTACGAGGGCCGGGTGATCCAGATTGTGCTGATGAAAGCAGCAGAAGAGCCACTGTCTGAAGTGACTGTGGGTGTGTCAGTGCTAGCAGAACGGTGCAAGAAAGGCAATGGCAAAGCAGAGTTCTGGGTAAGGAAAAAGATTAATTCCTCAAAATTGCTGACCTAGTTATGTTCCTTCAAGCTGAATGAATACCTTGTGCCTTTTAGGCTTACAGATTTCCCTAGGTTAGTAGAATCTCTCTAGTTTGTATTCACCTGTTACAGCTGGGTTTTTTTCATACCTTAACTTGATTTCTAAGACAAGAACAATTATTCAGAAGAGTCAAAACTAATAGTGATGAGTTTTCACCAGTTCAGTGGTCTCAAATCCTCTGACATCATCAGTGTTCAACTTTCTCTGTACAACCTGTCATGACTTGGACAGACCATCGTGGCCAGCAAAGAGACATTAGTTCACTCAGCATAGCCTATAAGGTCCTTTCTGTGTGTGGAGAAACAGCCTGGCATTAGTAGCTGTAAATGAGGTCTTTGTCTGCTGTAAAGTCGGTTGTGCAAATGTTCTGAGTGTCAGACTTCGCCTTAGAGATGAACTCGCTTGTTATCCCAGTAGGATGATGGGATTTGTGGGGATGTGTTCATGGGTGTATCTAATGTAACTGTGGTTTGGGTTTGTTTGGGAATTGGGTTTTTCATCCCAAGTTGTATTTAGTGTAACCCAGGGATACTTTGCTCTGTGCTGAAGTCAAGATTTAATCACCCTTTCATGTTAAAGAGTTTCTTATCTTTTATGAAGGCAGCAGTTTAAGAATTAGTGGCTACTTTTTGAGCACAGGAACTGACCTCAGCAGTTGGCTTACAAGGCACTTTTTTTTTTTCTGGTCTGTAGAATTTGCCACAGAAACCATGTGTAATGGTTTTGAGGAGGAAAGGAAAATAAATTTTGATTATACCACTTTTTTTCATTGCCAGCAGCAGCATTTGATATCACTATGGTTTGTACTCTCAATAAACATATAAAGGATTGTGTGGCCCTTTTCTTTTAAAACTGGGTTCCTGTGCAAAATGAGTTTACTTACAGTGAGAACAGAAGCCAACAAAGTTGTTTGCAGAAATGGGAAAGGGACATGGACAAACAATGTGAACTCTGACCGTGCTGAAGTCCTGAGTTCACTTCAAAGCAACACAGCACATGAGTAAAAGTAAGAGTATAAAAGCCCCTGACTCAGCTGCAATAGTGAGATATGGAAGAGGATTGTAATCAAATCGTTAGTGAATAGTATACTTTGATTGCCTAGAAAGAAATGTTACGATTCCTGACAGATGCAGTCAACCACACACTTCACTGTTGCTATCTTTCTTTCCACAGCTTGACCTTCAACCTCAGGGGAAGGTACTGATGGCTGTGCAGTATTTTTTGGAAGATGCAGGTAATGTCAAGTTTATTTTCAGTCAGTTATGTGAAAAAAGGTGTTTTTGCAGAACACAGGATGTAGCTTACAAAAAAAAAACCAACCCACCTGGTGTACTGAGTAGAATGTTATTAATTAATTTTATTAATTTGCTTTCCTGGTCTTTTTTTTTTAATCTTTATTATGTGGACTCATGGCTGGATTTGTTAATTTCTAATTGCTGTTGCATTTAGGCACTTTGGATCTTTAATATGGCTGTCCACATGTTTTGATGTGATAATAAATATATTATCTGTTCCTTTTTAGGTGAAAAGAAGTTGTATCTCTTGCTCTAGCTTATGTGGGAAACATTTTTTTGTGTATTGGAGACGTGGGTCTGAGTTTCCTGGGATTCAGACAGCCTATTCACTAATCACAGAATCTGATTGTAGGAATGAGTGAATGGTTTAGTGTTAAAATGCAAATCTAGTCAATGATCTAAAATACCAGTTTAAAAAGTGAACAGCCTGTTTGTGTCAGACATCTACACAGGCTATTTGGAAATGAGCTAGGTGGGAAGCTTCAAGTACAATAATAAACCCCAGTATTTTGGCATGGATTTGTGTGTCTGGGGGGTCCTTTCCTAAAGGAAATGCTGTAAACCTCACAACTTGCTTAGCTTGTAGTTAAGACTTTCCCATGTTAGAAGTCATGAAACTATAATTTCTTGGGAATAATATTGTAATTATAATATAACTAGTCTGCCAGATTAGCCTATCAGTTTTACAGGGTTTGATTGTATGTATGTATAAATAACTGAAAAGAGTAAGCAGGAAGTTTTGAAGCATGGGTGGGGGTTTTTCCCCCCCACAGACAATTATAGAGGGAGCACCATTCTGCTCTCTAGAACAAGTTAATTGTGAAAGTACCATACATTTTTATACCATCTGTGCAATCTGTGTAGAAGATACTGGAAAAGCTATGGAAGATAGTGTGATGGGCATGGGTTACATTTCAGAGGTGACATTTTTCTCTTTGTGATGGGAAAACCCCCAGCCTATGTGTTTATTTTGGTCTCTATGAAAAGTTAACTCTTTAAAGCAAAATTTAGAAAAATACTGTGACTTTAAAGAGTCTGTAAGTGAGAGCTTTTCTCAGGTTTGCATTTAAACAGGTGTGAGGCATTATATTAGAAAATATTTATCATGGTTTTTGTCATAGTTTCCTGTGCAAGGCTGTTTCATGGGGCTGTGGCATTGTGAGCCTATGTATTTAATGAGATGTACAGAAATCCATTTCACTTGAACACCTAAAAGTTTCTCAAGCAAACCTGTACAAACCCAATTTCTGTATTCTCAGTTCCTTATTTAATGAGGCTGAAGTGTATTTCCCCCTCTCCACACAGACATGTGGAAAAGTAGAGATGGCATAAGTGAAAACCTTCCATCATTTATTATTAGCTGTTAGTAGGAAGGTAATATACTTGTGTGCCGAAAGTACTAAATTAATTGTACTTAGTAATCAAAGTAATTTAAAAATAGATACTATGTTCTTGCAGTTCTTTTCATTGCCTTTATTAGGGAGTGCAGATGGTGGTGGATGAAGCCTAAATATCAAACAGATCATTATCATGCATTTATATTCTAATAGGCAAGTTAATATCCACATCTTACTGCACTTTTTTGACCTTCTACTTTGCAATGACTTTCTATTTACCTTCTGCTTTATAAAAAATTAGTCACTGATACTTTTTTTTTTGTAACTAAACCATAAAGGTGGTAGAAATTGCCTTCAAGACATTTATACATCTAAGTTTTGTGAAGGAAGGTCACTCAATCTGATATTTTAATGTGAACACCACAAATATCAGCACATTTTAACAAACTCCTTCTCCAGATTGTAAACCTCCCTCATGTCAGTGAGTGCAATGCTGCTAAATAGGCAAACACTGATTTTTGGCTCATCATTGTGTGGCTGTAAATGTTCTCTCTAGTTAAATCAGCAGTTACCAGTATGAGAGCAGAGAGGTTTGCTGGTGCATTACAAGGATGTTTGTATTAACCTCCATTCTCCACATTGCTGAAACCCTTAGTTACCAGCTGAAAGTTCAGAGACAATTCTCATTCCTTCCTATGCACTCGTCATTTTGTTCCCTCTCTGACCTGCCTTTGCATACAGAACTCTGTGGTAGCTGTGTTTCTAAAATACTAAAAAAGGCATGTTCTGCAGCTGGTATTTCAGTTGTTCCCTGGTTTATTCAAAGGTATTGCTGCCATTTGTATCTTTGAGTTATAGGTGCTTCCTTTTGTTTGAAAATCTCCAAGTGCTTCACAAAAGTGACTAATTCTTTCTTTGGCTTGTTTATCAAAGTGAAGCTGCTGTTTCTCAAACTTTTCTTCTACGCAGCAAACATTCTGCTATCTATAGAGAGTACTGCTTTCCTCTGCTTTGATGGTGCAGAGCAGTATTGAAATAAAAAATGTTATTACTCCATTAACAGGCATATTCTTAGAGAAAAAAATCACAGAATAAGCTGATATTAAAGGTCCTTCCATGGCAGACTACACTAAGCCTTTTCATTTGTATATTCTTTTTCTAGATTGAGGCCTGGCCAGTTAATTTAGGGCTGCATATGAAAAGTCTTACCAATATTAAAGGTTTTTTTTTCTTCTTAGACCCTGTAAAATGGGGACTGCAGAGCCCTTAGAGCTATCAAAGCACTTTTTTGTCTTCTGTCCTGTGATTTGAATATGAGCTTGTGCTGGAACTTCAAAAGCTTTTCTCTTGGTGTGTGAAATGTGAGAATAGGGTGTTAACCTCAATTTTCATTTTGAAATTGTTTTCCTTCTACCCCTCCTTCTCTCATTGTAGTATTGAAACTAGGTTATAGTTCTGTAAAGCAGCTTTACTTTTAATAGGTGGGAGTTGCAATAAGTTTAATGCTTTGCTTGATCTTTGTTTATTCAAATGTAGTTAATGACCTTCTCGAGTAAGAAAACGCAGAACCTCACTCTCCTGAGTGTCTTGTGCAGTGTTAGCAGCTTTAGGAATGTGCTTGTGTCTTGAATTCTGAATTGCTGTTTTGCTGGCTAAAGCTTCCTGCAGAAAGGGATAGTGATTTTTTTTCCTTAAAATGCCATTAGAAGTAGCAGAAGGTGAGTAATTTGCACGTGAACTTTTGATATCTCAAGTGTGTGACTTCTGGGAGAGAAACATGAACCAGAGAGAGCTGCATGTATTTTGAATGTGTTTTTCTCTCTGTGTGGAGATGAGTGTTGGGGAAGCATGAGACTTCAGCATTTTTCTGAGTTATCTGTGAAAAATAGTAGGGTAAATAACAGATTGGCTGTTTTAATCTGCATACTGTGTGGGCCTAAAGTAAGATTTGAAGAAAGTATCTCTATGCATGAGGTGTGTTGTGGAAGGATTGTCACATTTTTAATAAATAGTCATGATGAGGGCTGAAAAGCCAGAGCTGGGCCTTATAATTGTACATGGGGATGTTGGTATGATTTAATCATTTAACTGAGAAAATGCTGTTTCTGGAAATTTGGCAAATGCAGTTACTCAGTGGCACTTAGCATCTGCTTTAATCTGCACCTAGAAGTGAGATTGCATGAATTTAATAAAAACATCTGCAGGCTTTATTTTCTGATTTTCTTTAGGAGAATCAGACAATTTCAGATGTAATGATTACATAAACACCAAGCTGGTGTGTCTGTGGTTCCTAAGGTAGCTAACATGTTGTGTGGAGCAGGGAAAATCTGATATAGTTTGTACGTTCAGTAGACGTTTGATTCATATGCTGTATCTTTAAAGGTAGGGTTTACTGTGTAATTTGAAAAAGAAAGAAAACCTATTCTCCAGTTTATTTATCAGCACAAATGAGGTACCAGAGGTCTCTGCAGAGACATTTACCAGAACACTGAGCTGTAAAACAAGAGGTGTGCACAGCTCTGGGCAGGTGGGAGCAGCGCGCTACAAAGGCTGCAGTGTGCACATGGCTGGGGTTTTCTCCTGGACTGAAGGGCAGTGCTTGTTAAAAGTGGTGTTTGTTTCACACTCTTCTACAAGATCAGTGGTGTCAGTAATGCCCAGGAAAGGTGGGAGCAGTGCATACTCAAGTAGCTGCAGAGCAGCCCCTCAGTGTCAGAGCAGCAGCAGCAGCAGCAGCTCAGGGGTCCAGGCTGGACTTCATCCTTGATATGTTCAAGGCCAGGCTGGATGGGGCTCTGAGCAACCTGCTCTAGTGGAAGTTATCCCTGCCTGTGGCAGGACATTGGAACTAGATGCTCCAACCCAAACCTGTGATCCTCTTTATAGGGGTAGCACAAAGACCAAAATGATTTAACACAGCAAACTGATGTCACAGAACTGTAGGCTTTTGGGAAACCTCCATTTTTGTAAATGGTTTCTTGGGTTTTTTACAGATGGTCTTTAAAGCAATCTTCTCCAGAACCAGGTTAAAGAGCAGTTTGCCTCTGAGACAGTTCATGCTGGGAAAGTCCCCTTTATAAGGAACAAGCTTTCCCTTTTAATGATTGTTGTGAGAGATTAATATTTTTCTTGACTTGAAGGTGCACTTAACTTTCAAACAAAGCCAAGTGCAAGGCTGCAGAACAGCAGAAGGAGACAGACACTGAACAGAAATGTTAGTGGGGTTTGTAATTTATTATAAAGATTCAGGCAAATCTCAGCCTGAGCAACCAGCTCAGAAAATTCCTTTCCTGTCCCTGTGTGAAGTCCTGGTTCCCAGTCTCTGACAGTAGCACTGTTATTTTTCCCTCTCTTCATGAACAGCACCATGAAATGAGCAGGTTAAATGAAAAATGAACTCTGAACATGGTAAATATTTTTTCAGCTCTTTCTTTAAAAAAAAAAAAAAAAAATTAGGGTTATTCTGAGGTTGTTTTCTTTTGTCCTTGGACTTTTGAGGTTCATTTGTGACATCTCACCTTGAGGTTGATTACAGCTCAGCAGAGCCCTGGCAATACTGTTCTAGTAAATGTTTTCCAGCTGATGGGCTGGGTGTTAGTGGCTGTGGGGACTGAGAAATGTTCAGCAGGACAGGCACTGCAGCTGAGCAGTGAATGCAGGGGGTGTGTATGGAGTGCTGCTCTGTCAATTCACAGCTGTGCTGAATGGTTTGTTCATGAATGTACAGCATGGAGGAGTTTTGGGGGCTTTGTCAGGTCAGCTGCAGGCTTTGAGAAGGGACCTTGAAATACATGAACATGACAGTGATAAATATTAACCACAGCTCACCATACAGGAAATAGATTATGTTTAATGGTGTGTGCTGGGTCCAAAATGATTAATGTCAAGTCCAGGCTGCAGAGGTCACCTGGATTCTAGTTGCTGATTCAGCTGTTTTGTACATGACTCTGACCGTGTGTTGGTTCATGACAAGCATTTCACTTGTGAGAATCCTGGCTTGCTTGGAAGGGGAAGCAATATTTTTCCTTTTGTGTTTCTCCCTCCCCTCATCCCCACCCTGTATCCATACAGTTGTGAAAGTTACTTCTCTGCAATTGATGATTGTCTCTGCATCTTTGAAATTAAGTCTTTTTTTTCCAGTTAACTCCAGGGCTGGCTGAACTGTTTAAAACTTTTCTGGAGTTATACACATTAAAGGCAATTTACACATTAAAGATAACTTGTTAAACATGCCCATAGTAAATTGAAATTATGCTATAATTTCAGAGGCACCTCAGCTCCAGATGAACTTGACTCACAGCTGCTCTCCAAACCTCTCAGCTGCTTCTGAACCAGACACAAATGTTTTCAGCTATACTTTGATATATTGGTTGGTTTTGGCAAAGGCATTTAACGAGGCAGCTGGTTGTAAACACTGTAAAGCAGATTTTGAAGTCTTGCTGTGCTCAAGAATTCCTCCCCATTAAAGTATGTTTAAGGAAAATGTGCAAAGAAAAAAAAAATAGGAAAAGAACCAAAGCTATTCATTTATATAATTACCCTCTCAAAGAACTAAATGCCAGTCTCACATTTTTCTCTCAAGTTTGATATCAGGGCTTCAGACAGGGAGGAAACACCAGTGTTTGCCATATCTTGATCAAGTTTTGTCAGAGACTTCTGCACACAGTGTCAGCAATACTAAATTGCTCCAAGTATTTCAGTGTGGGGTGTCCTCACACCCATTTGTTCCTCACTAGACACTTGGTTTGCTGGTGTTCTGGACTTTAGAAAGGCTTTTTGTCTGTTAATTTGCTCCATCACAGATGATCTCCTCAGAATACTGTGCCATAAAAGCAAAAGGCCTTTCTCTGCTTTGTTGATGTTACTGATTAAATCTCCCTTATGAAGACATCCTTTTCATGCAGCAAACAAAATGAAGCATTGCTGCCTCTCAACCACCTTGTTTTCCTTGCCCCACACAAGTGTGGTTTCCCTGAAGCATTTGGGGAGCAGTGGGTGAGGTCTGTGTATTTGCTCAGCAGGATTAAACAAAGAGATAGCAGTGTTTGCAGACTGCAACAAGCTGAAGTGCAGCAGCTGATGAGTTTTTGTTGGGTGAACTCAGTAGTCTGTTTGAACTACTAAAGTGAACCCTGTTCCTGGAGGGGCAGGGCTAACTCAGGGGCTGTCACAGGGCACACTGGGAGGTCCTTTCAGGGGCTGTCAGGATGGGTTTTTCTCTGAACCAGGTGGCCAGTTTGTCAGAAAAGTTTGTCAGAAAAGAGCATTAATACTTAGTGGCAGAACCCGGGAACCATTTCTGAGCTTTCTTTTCACAAGTATCCTTAATCTTTGCTTAATCTCGGAGTTGATGATGTTGTTTCTTTTCTAAGACAGTACATGCTGCTGCAGTGTGGCTGCTGGTGGCTGTGACAGATAAATTAGTTTGGGACACTCAGAATAGTGTTACATGACAGATTGTATTCCAGGTTCAGCAGTCTTGGAATAGCAGTGGTGGCAGCCAGATAAAAATGTAACAAGAACCAAGTGCATCTAGCAGCCAGAAAACCAGAGCTCCTGGGTAACTTTCTAGTAAGCTCAGGCATTGCAGTGAGTGTGACTTGGCAAAGTAAACATCTGCTTCTGTCAGTACTGAAAGCAAGGCTCCCACTGATAATGATAAAAGGCAGCAATGCAATGGAGCATATTAAAAACCTATTATATTGACAGTGGGAAAATACTCCTCTTTTTCCTTACTCCATTGCTTTGGAAATTCCCAGCCTGCAAACGGCAAGCTCCTGTTGTCCTAAGCTTTACAGCACTTTGGACTTGTGAACCATGTCCACATTTCTTCCGGGCTGGGACCCACAAGCTGCTGGCCAGAGCTGATGGAGTTAGTGGTTGATCAGCTCCTCATTGCTGGCTCAAGCCTTATCTTATCCTGCTGGATGGGATTGTCCCTCAACAGCTCCTTTCAGTTCACAAGAAATGTGTTCTAGGGTCAAATCACCAGTTATGCAGTCTCTTGATACACCTTCATTGGGTTACCTCTTCTAGAAACCCCCATGACTTTAAAAATGCCTGAAGAAGACAATAGACAGAATTTGTGTCTCAATCTTACAGCCACAAACACTCATTTTTGTAAAAGAAACTCAGAAGCTTTGCTGGAAATGAGTGAAAGTAACCTTAACCTCTAATGAGGACCTGTATGAGCCAGTTGGACTTGGAACCTGAGAACTTACTTGTTTTAAATCTTGGCTTAATGCTACACATAATTTCTATGTGATACAGTATTAGATGCCACAGGAGATGGGAGCAGGTAGTAGTATTATAATACTAAATATTCCATGGGGGCTAGAAGAGGAGAGGAGTGAGACTGAGACCTCTGGATAGATAAAACATGAATGTTATGAGACAACAAAATGGAAATTATTTGTCCTTACTGCTTAACCATCCTGGAGGGTGGAAGAAAGCCATCTTCCAGTAGGATGGTCCTGTAGTGACCCAGAAGGTCCTGCAGCAGTTCATCTGAATTTCTGCCGTAATCCTGATTCAGGAGGGTACGTGGAGCAGCAGCATGGCAAGGCTTCTGCTGACCCTCCTGCTTCCAATAAAATGTTTATTTAGCCTAAGCATAAATCACATAACATAAATCATAGATTTTTTTTTTTTTCAAGAAATAACAGTGGTTGTCATTTCTCTATCAAAACTGTGCTCCATTCCTGCTTTTTTCTCTCAGTTCATCAGCTAAAGGCTTTTTCTGTGCTGTCAGGAGAGGGAAGTGTTTGCACACAGACACAGGGACACCTTAGGAAGCAGTGTGTGCTGCTCTGCCACCCCTGTTGGGCTGAAAGTCTGCAGAGTGCAGGTGTAAAATGAACAAAAACACAAATCTGAAACAGAAAAACAAGCTGAACATTTGGGAGAAGCAAATATTAACCTTTGTAATACCTGGAAGTATTAAAAGTGGGTCTTCTTGTCTCCACCTCAGATTGCAGACAGTCAATGAAGGAAGAGGAGGGGACAGTAACTATCAACAGGAGAGGAGCTATCAAGCAAGCCAAAATCCACTACATCAAAAATCATGAATTTATTGCCACCTTCTTTGGACAACCTACGTTTTGCTCTGTCTGCAGAGACTTTGTATGGTAAGAAGGAAAATCTATGCTTTCCCCACCTTCAAGGGCCAAATAACTGCAAAATTCACTTCAAGTATACTCAGACAAAACATGACAAATTCGTGTGTGTTGGGGAATTTAAATTATATACTTACTAAGAGCATAGTAGTTCTTTATACCTAAGAACTATAGTTATCTCTTTCATGTTGAAAAGTAGAGCTTGAACATTTTTGCCACTGAAATAATCAGCAAAAATTCCATCAGCATCAAGTGATGGCCTGTGATCATCATCAGCTCTGTCACAGGAGAATGAGAGGGGTGGGTCTGAGAAAATAATGCCCAGGCTTTGAGATGTGAAGTGGCTGATGGCAGAGTAAAGACCCATAGAGAGCCAGAAGTTGGATCCTTTCATAGTAAGGCTGGTTTTGTCTCTAAGTCAGGTTGGGAGGATTTCCCATGTGATTGAAACCTTGTTGTTTCTGGGTTTTCCTTCTCATTTGCTGGTCTATCAAAACACAGGACCTTATCTTCTAAACCCTGCTTTCCTAAGACACATTAGCAGAATTTAGATCACCTTATTGATTGGTTGGTTGACATGGTAAAAATAAAATAAAATCCAGCCACCTTTTATTCCAGAAAATGTATTGTTTTCATTTTTTATGATTTGTGTTTCAGGGGACTCAACAAGCAGGGATACAAATGTAGACGTAAGTTGACTTTTTTTTTTCCACTTATGCTGCTTTCCACATGAATGTGGAGATCTAATAGTTACTCTTGAAAAAAAATCTGTAAATATGCATTGCACAATGTGTCATCACCATAGGTAGTAGTAAATGTTAAGTATCAATTTTGCACAATAACCAAAGGAATCTGATTATGATTCCTACCTAAAGTAATCTGATTATGATTCCTACCTAATGTTTTAGTATCAAGATTGAGACTTATCTGTTCTTTCCAGAAGTGTGTAATGCTATTGAAAAGTTGCACTCATTTAGGACAGCAGTTTTTTGTGAAACCTTTTCTAAAACGAATTACAACTATTGAGGGGTTTTACAGCTGAATTGAAAACCACTTTTGACTTAGCATAGATCTGTGCATTAGCCCAAGCAGGGAGGAGATATCAAAGGGTGAAACTCAAAAGCATGATATTGTCCTTTTGTTATCAAATGCTGGGGGGCATTGCTTAATGGAAGCTGATTTAGTTTAGAAATAAAGTTTATGGTAAAAGAAAAAGGGTGGGAGAATTAGCTTAAAAAAGATTATCTTGATAGAAAAGTTGTTGATGTATATAGTAGGATGCAAAAGGAGTGTGATTTTCACATTCTGCTATTACATGCAAACGCCTCATCCCATGTATTTATTATCTGAAGAAATCCTTTCTTTTCTTGTGCATGTCTTGAAGAATGCAATGCTGCTATTCATAAGAAATGCATTGATAAAATCATTGGGAGGTGTACTGGTACTGCAGCCAACAGCAGGGACACAATGGTAAGAGCTGGAACAATATATTTAGAGTGTAATTATGTAATTAAACATTCCTGGACTAACAAAACCTTGTGCAGAACCTGCCTACTCTATTTGGGAGATGCTTGGCTGTACAACCCAAGGGTCTGTCTTTGCTTGAAGTTGTATAAAGTTCTGTAACACTCAGTGGGCAAAGCTTTCAAGTAAGAAAAGCAGCAAAAAGCTCTGCAAGGGGGTGGTGTGTGATGGGCAGATCCATTTCCCTGCTGGATGAGGGAGCTGAGGCTGATGTGCAATTGCTGTCCTGTGCTCAGTTCCAGAAGGAGCGGTTCAACATCGACATGCCCCATCGCTTCCGCGTCTACAACTACATGAGCCCCACCTTCTGTGACCACTGTGGCAGCCTGCTCTGGGGGCTGGTCAAGCAAGGCCTCAAGTGTGAAGGTGAGCAGGAGGCAGCTGGCAGCTCTCCAGAGTTTCCCCCACACAGGAGATTGGCTGCTGCTGCACACTGTGCCTTTCCATGTGTGTTGTGTCGGGTGGGATTCGTCTCACCCATATGGGGTGAGAAAGCTTTTGTACTAAAGAGAGGCAGAGGCAATGGGCTCATGGGACAGCTCAGCCAAGGTGAGCTGCTGAAGGAGTCAGGAAACACTGCAGAGCTGTAATCTTGAGTGTTATCAAAATTACTGCTTTGGGAATAGCTGAAATATGGTGACTGACTCAATGGAGCATCTAAAAGTGTGTTCAAAGAGTTTACTGTAAATCCTGCTTCTGTAATTCTCCCACCAAAAGGCAAGGTGATCCTTATTGTAACAGATTTTGAGAATAAAGTAATGATGATTGGAGGTTTTCTCCTTGTGAAACAATTTTTAGCTTTCATTGTGTTAAAGGATAAAAACAGCAGTTTTCGAGCAATGACAGGTCCATGTCCAGTCTGTTTTTAAAAAGGTTTCTGAACTGCAGAGAAAACAGCCCTGTTTGTTGTAATGTCAATATTTTCCTGATGCTTGTATAACAATCCTTACATTTCTTTTAGAATGTGGGATGAATGTGCATCATAAATGCCAGAAGAAGGTGGCAAACTTATGTGGAATAAACCAGAAGTTGCTAGCTGAAGCTTTAAATCAAGTTAGCCAGGTAAGCAAACAGCTTTGTCTTTTTAAATTTTACAGTTATAGAGACTAACAAAGATATCAATAGGCTGAAATTGAAATAGGGGAGGGGGTGTGCCACTTAAAGAATTTTTTTTAGAGGCGTGTAGTTTCCTGAAATGCAATTGTGTTCTTCTGTGGTGCCAAGATTATTCTCTCCCTTTCTATTCAATGGCATCATAATGCTGAAATCTGTTTTTACATGCTTCAACTTTAAAATTCCACTCGAGTGATAGAATTAATAAGGAGAAATATACCAGGTATTCTCAATTTTTATTCATCTGATCTAAATATATATACACACAGAGAACTTCTTTGGAATTAATGCTGGTCCCACAGCTTGCATTGTTCATCTCCTGCTGCGGCATGATTCTTTTGTGGTTAACTTCTGCAAATAAAGATTCAGACACAAGCTCTGGAATAAAACAGGAAAATATATCACAAAAGCCAACAGTGCTTCCTCTGAGATGTGTATTCCTAAGCTTTCACAGGATATTTACTTTGAAAACAGTGAGTGCTGTTGTGCCAGCTCTTTCATGACACAGGAGCTCAATCTTTTCCTTACTGAAATGTGATCTCAGGGATCTTCCATATGTAAAAGTTGTTTCCCTGTGCTAAAGACAGGATGTCACATACAGATATGACTTCAGCATGTCCAGTAGAAGTGATTCCCATCTCCTCTTTCACATGAACATACATCCAAGGGGACATTTTCCCACAGTTCAAATTCTTCCCACTGGGATTCAAACCATTATACTTTTAATTATTTTGCAATGAACAATACAACATAGACTGTCCAGGAATTTCAGTGACTTATTTTCTTGCAGTGAAGGAAGTAAAGCAATTGGCTGCTGTGAAGCTGTAAAGAAGGTGACTAAATTGACTATGAACTAGACTTCTTGAGAAAAGATATGTACTGGGAGTTAATAATTTAAAAGAAAAGTTTATGGTGCCATCATGTTACATTTAAAGCTGTTACTCTATTTCTAAAGTAATAGTGTTAATATAATTTCAAATGTTCCCCTTGTCCTCAGAGATCTTCACGAAGGTCTGATTCTGGATCTGTAGAAAGTGTTGGTATTTATCAAGATTTTGATAAGAAACATAAAGCTCCAGGAGACGCAACAGGTGAGAAAACACAGTGTTTCAATACAGCCACTTACCTACCAGACAATTTAAGTAGTTATTCATTCTTGCCTTGTGTTAGACAATTTTTTAAATAAGTGCTGTTAAAAGCAAAAACATCTTTCTTTTTACCATCTCCTGGCCACACAAAATGCTTACACAGGAGGTGGCCCTTATGTTTCATTTCACCAGTACTTCAGCAGCAGATGCATTGAAATACTGTGTCAGTACTTAATTCTTACCGAGGGCTCTGAGTCATGCAGTGTTTCTGCACACATTGAACTTTCCCCTCCCTGTTTTGATCAGCAGATAGCAGCGAGTATGATAAGCTCTGGGAGGGGAGGACAGCCAACACAGCGTCGAGACTTGCAAGGAGAAAATTCAGCGTAGACAGCTTTGTCTTCCACAAAGTCTTGGGGAAAGGAAGCTTTGGAAAGGTATGTAACTTAAGGGAGAACTTAAGGGTCTGCCTCGCTTGATCTCTGCTATGTGATGGGCTTTTTCCCTTAACCAGAATGGTCTCACAGCTTCTTGAGTCAGTAATCTCTTAACAGAATTATATACAGATGTCTTGGTCAAAGACACTAGAAATTCATCAGCTGGATATTGTCAAAACTCAAAAGTGATTCATCATGCTCAACAGTTTGTCAGTGTTTAGTGTCAAGGCAGAGGAGTTGTCCTTTAATGCACCCAGTACAGATGGATATTTCAGATTTGTTCCCTCCTTACAAAAATAGCCTCACAATGCCCCAAGCAATGGCAGAGGATGTTTGGGAGAGCAGTGACCTCCACAGGCTGTGTCCACTGCTGTCTCTGAAACCACAGCTCTAGTGACAGAACAGGCTTTACATGGCTGCTGTTTATACACTCACCAGACATTGACAGAAAGACTGCTGTGCCTTTGGGTGTTGGTTTTGTGTGGCCTGGTTTTTGGTAGCCGGGTGGCCACAGAGGTGCCTTCTGTGAGAAGCTGCTAGAAGCTTCCACCTTGTCCAATAGAGTCAATCCCTGATGGCTCTGAAGATGGACTTGCAATTAGAGATGGTGGTCATGCCTCTGATAACATATTTAAGAAGACAATCAAACCAAAGTGGGACACAGTCTTTTTTCTACCCAGAGGAGGAAGTGAGAACATGTGAGGGAAACAACACGGAGACACCAAGGTCAGTGAAGAAAGAGGGGGAGGAGATGCTCCAGGAGCCAGAGCTGAGATTCCTCTGCAGGCCGTGGGGATGACCATGGTGAGGCAGCTATGCCCCTGCAGCCCATGGGGATCCACGGGGGATGCAGAGATCCACTCACAGCCATGGGGAGGTGCCCATTCTGGAGCAGGTGGATGCCTGGAGGAGGCTGTGGTCCAGTGGGAGACCCCATGGAGAGAGGGAGCACCTGCTTCCAGGCTGGAGCAGCCTGTCCTTGGAGGAATGTACCCTGTGGACAAGTGACCCATGCCACAGCAGTTTTGGGAGGACTGTCTGCCTGTGGGAGGGACTCACATTGCAGCAGTTTTGGGAGGACTGCTGTTCATGAGATTGGAACCACTCTGAAGGAGTTCATGGAGAACTGTCTCCCATGGGAGGGTCCTCATGTCATAGCAGGGGAACAACTCCTCTCCCTGAGCAGCAGCAGAAGATCTCAGTGATGAACTGACCAAAACCCCCAACCCCTGTCTCCCTGCACTGTTGATGGGAAGGAGGGAGGGGTTTGGGGGAAAAAGGTGTCTTTAAGGGCTTAGTTTACTTCTCATTATCATCCTCTGACTTTGTTAGTAGTAAATTCACTTTATACCTCTAAGTTGAGCCTGTTTTGCCCTTGGAGTATTTTCTCTCTGTTCTTATCTCAACTCATGACCCGTTTGTGGTCATCTGCCCAGCTGTGGCAAGAGAGAACAAGTGAGTGGCTGTCATGGGTGTCTGGCATTTGGCCAGCATCAAACCACAATATTTTTGGTGGAGAATATGGGTAGTCATGAGGACTTTGAGATAAGGATACTAATTGGGAGAAATAATGGGCAAAGCAAGTATTAAATTGTGTTACTGGGTAGAATAACAGTGGGAAATTTGTGTTGTAATTGTAGTGAAGAGTCCAGGGGTGGATTTTGTGTAATTTTTCCTTTTTGTTCTGTTGTGATAATGATATTTGTGGATTTGGTGGACGGAACTTTTTCTTCTGTTTGGTTTTCTTTTGTTTTTGTTGTTCTAAGTGAAGATTGTCTGTTGAACATGGATTTTAATGATAATTCTTAAATATGTCATTCACAGAGGCAGGGGGTGGAATGTGTTGGTCTTGTGTGGCCTGGTTTTTGATAGTGGGGGGGCCACAGAGGTGGCTTCTGTGAGAAGCTGCTAGAAGCTTCCACTATGTCTAGCAGAGCCAATCCCTGATGGCTCTGAAGATGATGGACTTGCCTCTGGCCAAGCCCGGGCCAATTAGAGATGTTAGTAATGCCTCTATGATAACATATTTAAGAAGAAAATCAAAACAAGGTGGGGGGGATATAGTTTTTTCCTAGCCAGAGAAGAAGAGGAGGTGGGAACATGTGAGGGAAACAACACGGAGACACCAAGGTCAGTGAAGAAGGAGGGGGAGGAGATGCTCCAGGCACCAGAGCTGAGATTCCTCTGCAGGCCGTGGGGATGACCATGGTGAGGCAGCTGTGCCCCTGCAGCCCATGGGGATCCACGGGGGATGCAGAGATCCACTCACAGCCATGGGGAGGTGCCCATTCTGGAGCAGGTGGATGCCTGGAGGAGGCTGTGGTCCAGTGGGAGACCCCATGGAGAGAGGGAGCACCTGCTTCCAGGCTGGAGCAGCCTGTCCTTGGAGGAATGTACCCTGTGGACAAGTGACCCATGCCACAGCAGTTTTGGGAGGACTGCTTGCTTGTGAGATTGGAACCGCTCTGGAGAATTGTCTCCCATGGGAAGGGACTGCACGGCGCAGCAGGGGAAATACTCCTCTCCCTGAGCAGCAGAAGATCTCAGCGATGAACTGACCAAAACTCCCACCCCATCTCCCTGTGCTGTTGATGGGAAGGAGGGAGGGGTTGCAGGAGAAAAGGTGTCTTTAAGGTCTTATTTTACTTCTCATTATTACTAACAAAGCCAGAGGAAGATAAATTTACATTGTGCCTCTAAGTTGAGCCTGTTTGGCCCTTGGAGTATTTTCTCTTGGTTCTTATCTCATGACCCCTTCGTTAAATTTTTCTCTCCTCTGCCCAGCCATGGCAGGGGAGAGCAAGTGAGTGGCAGTCATGGGTGTCTGGTGTTTGGCCAGTGTCAAACCACAACACTGTGGTACATGGTCCTTGAGCCCATCTCCTTATCTCAGTGTTCAGCAGCTTCACCTTCCCAAGCCTCCCTCATCTTTGCCATTTAAATGTGTTTTTTGAATTGTCAGTGCACCTGCAGTGTACACCTTTGGCTTTCCTTCACTGATATAATCAGCAACAGTCTTTCCTGCATTTGCTCTACTCTTATCTTTTATTTTTTGTAGGTTCTGCTTGCTGAGCTGAAAGGGAAGAATGAATTCTTTGCTGTCAAAGCTCTGAAAAAGGATGTGGTGCTAATTGATGATGATGTGGAATGTACCATGGTGGAAAAGCGGGTCCTTGCTCTTGCCTGGGAAAATCCATTTCTCACACATCTTTACTGCACATTTCAGACAAAGGTAAGGAAAAGCCCCATGGTGACAGCAACACAACAGGCTGAGCCCTTTAATGGATTGCCAGCAGTCAAATGAAAGTAATTTAGTGATGCAAGAATTAAATGTTCTTTTGTTGTGCTCTGCAATAATTCATGGGCCCAATGGAAAGTAAATATGAGTATGACCAAACATATCTTGATAAGGACAGAATAAAATCAGAAAAACATCTATGCAGTCTGGAATAAGAAGGCGTTTAATTTAAATCACCCTTTGATCTGAGCTTCACCCTCAGTGAGAGGAAAAAGGATGACTGTCACAGGTAGAAATTAGTAATTCTGTGTAAATCTGTATTTTGTTAAGTCTGGAAACTCATAGAATACAAAATCAGATATTTATCTTTACAAGAACAGGCAGGAGCCTCATAGGGGTGCATGAAACAGAAACCCTTCAGGAGAAGAGGGAAGTGGCTGCTTGGTCCCCTGTAGGCACTCTGCTACTTCATCTGTGGTTGGAATAGCATCAGTAATTGTTTCATTCCCTGGTTATTTGCAAAAGGATCACTTGTTCTTCGTTATGGAGTTCCTGAATGGGGGAGACCTGATGTTCCACATACAAGACAAGGGGCGTTTCGACCTCTACAGAGCAACGTGAGTCCTCAACCCTTCATTCCCCATCTCCATGCATGATTTTGCTCTCTCGGTTTACTGCTTCTAGTTCTGTGCTGCTCCTTACCTGCACTCAAGTTTCAGTGGCTCATAATTGAAAAGCTGCTTCCAGGCACTGTCTGAATACAGTAAAGAGGTTTGCTTAGTTATTTGTGGAATTAAGCTTTCTTAATTTACATATCAGTGTGATGTTTTACTTTATGGGATGCTTGTAGCTAGGGGTGCAAAATAAACTGCAACATGAGCCAGCACTGAAAAGCAAAAGGTACAGCTTCAGTATACATTCATCTGCTATACCAAAATGGAAATAGTTTTGTATTTTTCCAATTAAAAAATAGGTTTTAATACTTTTTGGGGCAGAAGGAAGTATTCTTTTAGATTTCCCTTCATGTCCCCTAGATTATCACTTCTATTTTTTGAGGAGAGTGTCCCTGAAGTGATGCTTCTTTTCAGCCTGTCTTTTGTGACCAGGCAGGTGCAGAGGGAAACAGGTGAGGCCCAATTCTAACCTTGCCATTGGTGCTCAGCCCCTCCTACAGCAATCCTTGAGGGCTGAGCTCCCAGTAGCTGTCTTTCAAAAGGCACTAAAACCACAGACTGTTAATAAAGAGGAGGACAGGGATGGTTTTCCCTGAGGGAAGTGGGATGAAGCCTTACAGCAAATTGCTGTCGTGTCCCCTCTGCTGTTTGGTGTTGGACACTGCCGATGTGTGGTGAAGGGATTAACGTGCAGCTTAACAGCATCTGGCTGCTTAGACACAGGTATATTGGGATTTAAAGATGTGTACAGTGCTTCTCGCTCCATGGAAAGATGTCCACAATATTATTTTGGCTATCTGCATTGACTGTGTTATAACTGAGCAAACATTAAACAATTTGGTTTTGGTCTTTTCAGGTTTTACGGAGCTGAAATTTTATGTGGGCTCCAGTTTCTTCACAGCAAAGGCATTATTTATAGGTGAGTATTAGCTAGCTCCAGACTGGGACCTGGGAATTGTCTTAGCACTTCATGCATCTTTGAATTCCTGATTGATGTAACAAGTACAAGCTGTCTGTCAGAGATCTGATGGAGTTCCAAGACCATTAACATGCCTGAGATGAATCTCTATTTGTGTGTTTTTCCTTGGCAACTGGAATGATGGAATGGTATTTGTGTTACACAAAAGCAGTTTTGTTTCAGTTACTTTTAAACACTGCCTTCAAATAATAAGTCTGTTTCATTTGGAGTGAGGGAGAGGGTCCTTGAGAGGTCCTACTAATCTTGAGCAAACCTTGAGGTGAAAGTCACCTGCTTCTGCCTTCTGGTGAAACCAAAATATTGATGCTTCTGCCTCATCAGGTTGAAGCATCAAAGGCCACACCCTGATCCACTGCTACAGGGAACTTCAGTTACCCACAAGAAAAGACTGCCCTGTTCTTATGTGAAATTCTCTGCTGTTTCAGTCTTTCTTGGTAAGCAGAGGGCTGTTCAGTTTCTCTTCAGCCTGCCCTCCTTGGTATGTGCTTTTGCAGCCAGATGGACCAAAAAAAAAAGATGGTCAAAGGGAGGGAATGTAGCTTTTGGAAACTGCTGGGAAACAAGCTCTTACTTGGTCGAATAGTGTTATTCTGAGAAAAGACATGAATAGGACACTTCACAGGCTGTGCCACGACACATGAACTTGTGCTGTAACCAGGAACAAGTCACAGGTAGTGTTAAGAGCTGGGCAGGTTTCAAATAATCAAATTCCTGCCAAAGGCTCTCAGAATCCAACACAATCCTTCTTTTGAGCCCTGGAGCTGGTGCAGCACTGCTGTGTCAGCTGCTGGGGCATTAACTTATACCGCCTTCCAGCAGCAACAGAAGCTCTGGCTGTGCTTTTGGATCTGAAAGCAAATGTGGAGGATTATATGGTCACCTTCCATATATGCACCTCAGCCTCTTATTTTCTCTGACAAGAATTCTTCCCTTGTCCCTCATGCCTTCAAAGCGCAAAACTACCGGTTTGTATGGATAGCATTGATGAATTATTTTCTTGAAAAGCCTCTGTGTGTGCAGTATGGGAGGTGTGTATCAGTGAAGCTGTGTGCATCTCTTTACAAAAATGACTAAAAGCACAACATCTTTTAAACACTTTCTGCAGAGACCTAAAACTGGACAATGTGATGCTTGATAAAGAAGGCCACATCAAAATAGCTGATTTTGGAATGTGCAAAGAAAACGTTGTTGGCGACAACAAGGCGAGCACTTTCTGTGGCACCCCCGACTACATCGCTCCCGAGGTCAGTGTGGCACACACAGACACTGCTGGGCTGCATTTAGTGCCCTGATGGCACAACAGCTGCTGTGATTAATCACCTCTTTGTAGACTAATAATTCAGAAAAGCCCAAGTCTAATTAGAGGTAAAAATCAGAGGAAAAAATTATATCAGCATTCTTTATAAAAGGTACTTGAGATTTTTACATATTCGGTAGCTTTAAGCTTAAAAAATGTGATTTTAGAAAGTTAAAATGCTCAGGTTTTTAAGAGCTGGGGGTTAGCTGTAGCCAGCACATACACAGGGCTCCTGCAGAATGAATTTTTGTATGTGTACTGCAGATGGAGAAGAGACTTGTATCAACACAACCAACCAGGATTTAAAACAAAAGGAGCTTCTAAGGGGAATCTCACAGAGTTAAATTCTGTGTGCTTAGTTGTTTTTTTTTAAATTCTCATTTGCAAGGTAGCTCAACTAAGGTATTTAGCTTCTAAAGCTATAATCATTAAAGCCTTCTGTAGGAATCTACTTTGCATCACTATTTGCTTCTCCCTTCATCTTGTAAAGAAGCTAGAGAGGATGTTTACTAAGTCTATGGTTATTTAAAGTTAAGGGAGAAAATTTCTGAATGAGAGCAAAGACCTGTCCAGAGCTGGCCCCACTGCCACAAACAGCAGCCATGGGTAAAACCACAGCTCTGCATCAGTGTCCACAATTTCCCAGAGAGATGGATGTTTTCTCCTAAATGCTCTAGTTTTTAGTCTCTCTTGAAATCCCTTTCCTGGTTTTTGGGATGTATTGCTGCTTCTTACTGCTTACCTGCACTGGTTGCTGTGTGGCCCAAGATCCTGCAGGGTTTGCGGTACACGTTCTCTGTGGACTGGTGGTCGTTCGGGGTGCTGCTGTATGAGATGCTGATTGGCCAATCCCCCTTCCACGGCGACGACGAAGATGAACTCTTTGAGTCCATCCGAGTGGACACTCCTCACTACCCACGCTGGATTACCAAGGAGTCCAAGGATATATTAGAAAAGGTAGGACTGCTGATCACTGTGTGGGTGCTGCCTCTGTCCAGGGAGGGACAAATCTAGGCTTTGGGAAGGAGCTGTTCATCAGCAAATTGCTCTTACAACAGGAAATCCCGGTCAGATTCATTACTAATGCTCTGTTTACTGTCAGCACCCTTAGTTACTCTAGCACCATACCTGTTACTCTTCCACTGCCAAGTGCCTTTGGAGCAGCTGTAACACTTGATTGGGTGTCTTCTCTTGCAGCTCTTTGAAAGGGATCCAGCAAAACGACTTGGGGTCACTGGGAATATCAGAGACCATCCCTTCTTCAAAACAATCAACTGGACAGCGCTAGAGAAGAGGGAGGTGGACCCTCCCTTCAGGCCCAAAGTGGTAAGTGGGTTGTTCTTTGTTCTTAGTAAACAGCAGCCCAGGGATAAGGGGTGAATTCTGTATCTGCCCTAAGTATCTTACTTTCATTTTCTCCTCACATTTTACAGATGAGGAAGTTGTGTATCTGTAACCCCATTGTTCTTGGATGATTTAGTTACACACAGGTGCACTGTACTCCTTTGACTGCCCTGAGATCTTCCCATTAAGACTCTCTTCCTGCTTCTCTCAAGGAGCTTCTTTATGAAGAAAATGTTCAGGAAAACAAACAGATACCTTTGACCTCCATTCCCCTCTATGTTAGAAATTTCTGAATTTCTGTGTTAAAAATTAGTTGCCGTTTTCTTTTCTGAAATGCCATGTGGGAGGAGCAGCAGTAGCTCAAGGCTGCTCAGCTGGTTCCTGACTGCAGGCACTCTGTGCAAACATTAAATCTCTGCTGCCTCAAACTCACCCAGGCGTCTCCCAAGGGGGCAAGAAGCAGCATTCTCTATGCTACTGAACTTAGAATTAATGTACATGCCTGATGTCACCTAAAAAAAATCTAAAGAACAGCTTGTTACTCAGTCTGTATCACAGTGGGATGCTGCTGCTTCATCTCACCTGGTTAAACCTCCAAACCAGTGCTTCTCCAGCTTGTTACTGGAACAGGTGAAATTATCTGGAAGCAACATTGTCATTAAAATGTACTCGATGGAGGAGAATTGTCCCCTTCAAACCCACTTGGTTTCGTATTGCTTGTTCCCAGAGAACTGGGAAATCTGGAAATATAAGGATCCTACAAACAGTAATCTTTGGTGGTTCAGAGTGTAAAACAGTTTTCAGTTTCATGAATATTTATGAAGCACAGACACAAAGCAGCTGCTATAGGGCATTGCTTTTTTCTCTGAACAAGTCAAGGCTGTAAAATGCTCTCAGGAATTCAAGCATTTTGGTTAATGGCAAGAAATGTTGGCCTTACATGTAAATGTTGCATTGCCTTTGTCAATAGATAAGCTGTGGATAATAACCCAGTGTTATCACTAATCCAGGTGGTTCTTCTCCAAAGCAACCTGGGTTTGGTTTTTCTGTTGGTTTCCAACTTACAACAAGACATTGCACAGTTATAATCTTATAATCTTGTTATAATAGGTTAAAATGAGTTTTCTCTCTAAAGCGGGGGAAGGAGGGAGGGAGCTTTAAGACTAACTTCCCAACCTTTTGTATTGAAGTAATTTGTTCTGGAAGAAAATTACAAAGTTTCTCTCAACCTGTTTTGCCTCTCTAACACAGAAATCAGCAAGTGACTACAACAACTTTGACAGAGAATTTCTGAGCGAGAAGCCAAAATTGTCTTACAGTGACAAAAATCTGATTGAGTCCATGGATCAGTCTGCATTTGATGGATTTTCTTTTATTAACCCTAAATTTGAACAGATCTTGAACAAGTAAGTCTCTGAACAGCTGGACTTCAAAGCAGGGTTACACTCCAGGTTACAAACCCAGACTCCAAGTGTTAATGCACTCCAACTATGTCGATACTTCAGAATAATACACAGTAGTGTGATGAATTATGTTCAACTCCTGATTTATTGGCAGTGTTTTTATGCATGGTTGGGTCTAAGGTATGTGAATCGTGCATTATTTTCTCTGTTTGGGAAAATATAAATTCTGTTTGGTACTTGAATGTAGTTATGTTATATATATATGTGCTGTATATTTTGCTCAAGAGAAGACATTGGGGAACAGAAGATGTCTTTTTAAAATGTGTTTGAGCCCTTGGTTCTTTTATTTGTCTTCAATTAAAAGAAAGTTTAATGTGACTTTCATTCATGGCTCTATGATTTTTAACAGTATGTAATTTAATGCAGTTGTCTTTAAACTACAGTGAAAAAATGATGCTTGGTCAGCCCTGATCACTCTCCTAAAATATTTATTATGTTCTTGTGAATTAACCAAAATGAAGAATCAGGCAAAAGCAGAGATTCCTAGTGTAGCACTAGTTGCTTTGGGAAACAGCTCAGGGCTGCTTTTGCTGAATAAATGCTGCATATTTATTCCAAGGCAGTCCAAGCATGAGACAGAGGCCTAAGCATCCCAGAGCAGCCCCATCCTGCCTGGGAATGTAGGGTTCTGCCACCAAATCACAGCAAGGCAGAATCCAGGTAATGACTGTAGAGTTACTTGCCTGCTCTGCCTGAGGAATTACTCTGTTCAACTGCCAAACACAAAATCCTTCTTCTAGTTTTATTTGCTTGTTTGTAACACAGCAGCTGTGGCTCCTTCTGCTTGCTATTAGAAGGGCACAAAACCAGATTCTGCTTTGTTACAACACCTACTTCTGAATTTTCATTTTTAACCATTAATGAGAATGAAAAACTAATGTAATTACTATAAAGCTTCCAAAACCTTCTCTTTGCAGTCAGCTCATAAAATTCAGGCTGAAGCAACATGCCTTGCTTCTCAAGAGCTTTCTGTGTCTTGTAACACTATTGCAAATTATTTGATTTTCTCAACACTGAGCAGGCAGAAAAAATGTACATGTCTCAGTTCATCCAAGAGTTTTGAAACATTACAGAGCTCCTAGGAGCACCCTGGAGCTTCTGGGTAGTTTCAGACTGTTAATCCCACTCAAAGAGCATGAGAAAGCTGTAATGCTTTGCAGATACTGAAAAAAATACAGTGCTGTCTTTGTTCTGCTCCTAAAGAACAGCTCTAGCTTATTGTTTTAACTCAAGTAATGCCAGCATGACTTGGATGCCATTGGAGCCTGCAGCAGATTTAGGCTGGAAAGGGCAGAACACAGCTGGCATTCCCAAAGAGCCAGGGTTGGCCTGGTTTACAACCCCCTGTCCAAGGGCAACAAGCCTGCAAGCTGCTGCAGGGAGAGCAAGAAACTGGGCTTTTCCCCCTCATCTAAACTCTGGTTTGCCATTTTTCACCAGAAAGTGATTCTGCTTTCGAAGGTGAGAGCTGCACACTTGCACCTGAGCAGAATCACACTTCTAGGTAAGCAGTAACAAATGTGGGTGCCAGCAGCAGTGGGTATTTGCATAGCAAGAAGATGTAATGAATTACAAGTAGTAGTAATTGTTCCTTGTGGGAACGCTGGCTCCTTGCCCTCACCTGCTTTGCTCTGGAGTAACAAGTGCCAAACCTGCTCAAGAGGCTTCACACAGCAACTCTTTCAGCTGGCATTTGACTGATGTCCCAGGAGCATCTCCTGTTGCCACAGCTGTGCCCAACTGCATTTGTGCCACAGGGGCACAGACACCTTTCCTCTGCAGAGCCACTACTCCTCCACTCTGCCTCAGCAGCACTGTCCTGTTCAGCCACTGCCCAGGGCCCTGCCCTGTACCTCTGTTACTTCCTGAAAGCACAGGCATGAAAGCTCCACAGGCTGGTGAGCTCCTCCACCTCCTCTGCTGAACTGCTGCACCCCAGGGACACTTGTGGGCACCAAACACCTGCGTTCACTCACCCATCAGGTCTGCATCATCCTCATACTACAGCTAGATTCAGCCTAAAAAATCTAAAACAAACACAAAAATTGCCTCCCTCCCAAACAGAAACACATACTGGAGTTAAAAAGCAATGAAAACACTCCTCCCACCTAGCAGAGAAGAGACAAATGGTTACCACCTGGGGACATGCAGGCACTAAGACATGAAAATTTGAGTACCTAATTCTAAAACCACAAAGCAGTAATTAATTTTGTCCTTATCCTTCAGAATGACAAATAACCCTGCATATTTAATGCTCTCCCTCTCCCCTCTGCATACAAACTTGTACTGACAAGTAGCATTTGGCTGTTGATTTTCACTGTTCTCAGAACAGCAGCATTATTTTCAAGACAATGTAAGAACAGTGTAGTTCTGAGAGCGTGGAACAGATCTTAATCCCAGTGCCCAGGCAGAACTAATAAAATCTTACCTTTCTCCTCCACTGTGTGCAAATCCTGGCATGCATTTATTTACACAGTTCTTCCAACTTCTTTCTCCATTACTGAGTTTCTTACTTAAATCGTAGTTATTTGTCAGAGTAAAGCAACCACAGGGGTGAGTTAATTTAATTCTTACAGTTATGTATAAACTCCCTTAACCCAGCTGGTGGAAGCTGTGGAACCCTGGGGAGGCTCAGGAACACTCACCTGGCACTTCAGCCACTGGAAATGGACATGGAAAGAAACACACATGGGTGCACGTTGTAGCATTTGATCTTTATTACTTGAATCAAAGGTCAAATGATTACATTTGTCTGAAAGATCACAACGAAGGCCAACACTGTAAGAAAGGACATTTAATCCCATTCGAGAGACTGCATCTGAGCCAGGCACACACACAACAGTCAGAGGCAGTAAAACAAATGGGTACAAACACAGAAGGCCAGGACAAGAGTTCTCTCCTGTCAGTGACTATTCTGGCAGGAGAGGGGGACACACACTTTTAGAAAGTGACAGTAATCTGCAATTCTTAACTGTGCCTTCCGAGAACAGCAGTTACGGTTACACTGTGGGAGAACCCATCACTCCAAATCTACATTCACCTCAAATCTACATTCATCATCTACACCTGCTCTCTCCAGCCAGGGTCAGATGCAGTCACTGATTTAGTAACCTTCCTACTGTAGAACAAACAACTTCTTTTTTTTCTCTTCAAGTATCAGCACAATAGTTTATTTACACTTGTACAGAACTCTTTTTACTGAACATCCATTGTAGTAAAACACTCATCACAGTATATTTGAAAGCAGGCTATAAAAATACCTACTGTACATAGAACATGTAGCCTTGAGGATGTTACAGCACCTCTGACAGATCAGAGAGGTAAAACAAAGGGAGAGAGGAGACACTTCAAGCCATGCTCACCAGCAATGAGGAGCAGCCCCTGGGCTTAGCTCTCACTGGGGGAAACACTTTTTCCCCACATTTCTTCAGCCACGTTTAAGCTCACAATCTGCCAGTAAAATCCCACTTTCCTAATGCAGCCTCCTAGGATTTTTACAGATGAAGTCTGACATTCTCAGTGTAAAAGCTGTTTAACCACCACTGCTATCCCAGCAGAGGAGTGAGGGCTGCCTGGAGCAGAGCCCGGCTTTCCCACGCCAAAGCAGGAGGGGAAATTACTCCTTCAGTTGTGCCACAAAGGTGGCCTTGTTAACAACACATCAATAAATTAACTCCTCTGAGCAGTGCCAGGCAGGCTTTCTCCTCACCCCACAACTAGGGGCACAGCTGAATTAATAAAGGTCTGAAATGTCATTACCATAACACACACACACACACACACAAAGCTTTAGACAGCAGCGCTTGAAGCAAGTGTTTCTGGTCATTCTGCACCCTACACATTCCTCTTCTAAAACAGAACCCAGCAATGCACTATGGCTTACTTCCAGAGCTGAATATATTGCTGAATTTAGCTTATTAAAAAAAAAAGTAATCACAACAGCAGCACATTATTTTATAAACCCTGCACAAACAAAAGACAATTTAGCCCTTGCCTGCAAAACTATGTTACCAGGGCCTGGTATTCACACAGGAATTCGGGAAAGAAAAAAAAACAAAACAACAAAACAGCCCCAACAACTTACATGGTAAAAGCTCAATTAATTGAAGAGAATCCTTAGAAAAAACACAGTCCAACTACCTAAGAATAGGTCTCCTCATTTCAGAGCTAGAGCCAGCAGCAGTGCTGGCAGCTCCCTTCAGTTGTCTGGTAACACACATACAAAATACACTTTGATTTAGTACAGTTAAAAGGTTGTGACCTCAACAGACACAAAAAATTCCATTTTTAGCACTGGAGTTTCACTAGGCATAAAAGAGCAATAAAGAATTGGGATGATGGAAGGTGCTTAAAAACAATACAAAAAATCCTAAGGCAGGTGTGCCATGTTAAAAATTATTTCAGAATTTACCTGGTGGTTTTTGTTGCATGAGCTGTTAGAATGGTTAAACTCACCTAACCTTTCTGTACTGTTTCCTGATGTACGTATTAAATGTGGCTATAAAAGAGAAACATATACTTTTATGTTGAAATTCGTTCCGAAAATTCCCTAAAAAAATGACAAGCAGCTTTTCCAGCCCTTGAGAGGCTGAATCCTTTTTCCCTCCCTTCCAGCCTCAGAAAAACTGTTCATCCCCCTCCCATAACTGCAGCAAAAAGGACACGTCTCTCTCCATCTCTCCCTTGATTCCTTCCCCAGCTGTCACTCACACTAAAGTCCCCCACTGCCGTCCAAATACACTTGGTCTCTGGAAAATGTTAAAATCTTCCTAAAACAGCAGAATCTTCCAGGCAGCAAATCCAGCTTTAATGCTTTGATTTTCCAAAGGGAACATCTCCCTCAGAAATTTCAGAAAAATTTGAAGTTGCGGTTGGCAAACCAAAGTTCAGTTTAAAACGCAGGACAATTATCAGAGCTGATGGACTTCCCCATTTAAAGCAGCTTTGCAACATAAAGCCTCCAATGCTCAAAATGTAGAATTTCGCCCATGTTAAATACGCCATCAAAAAAACTCCATGTAATTCTAGGCAATCATTCACAGTAAAAATAAGAGAACTCTTAGAAAAAACACTTACAAAAGAAAATAAAATCTAGTTAAAATCTGACAGTAAGATCAACACGGGCAGTTAACCACCTTGCATTATCCACAGATGAACAGTAAAAACCCACTGAAACTGCACAAATTTACAGAAGAAAAATCTAAAACCAACTGTACTCTGCTTCCCACAATCTTTTTTACTGATACCTTTCAGCACCGGGAGTTATCCACGAGCACAGGTTTTCTCCAAAGCAGTGGAATCACATTCGAAATGTCATGAAGGGAAAGGGAGGAGCATTCATCCCAACCTGCTCTGCCACCTCCGGGCCCTGAGCTGCTGGAGGAAGGGCTGCCCCCGGGAGCTGCAGCTATAGGTGGGTGGGGACTGTCCTCAAAGCTTCTTCTCTCGACCGGTTCACACCTACATTCTGCAAATTTAAAGACAAAAATAATAACATTTTAAAGCAAAGGACTCTCAGCTGGCCACAGTTGTTGCTCAACATGTAGCTGTTACATGACGCAAAAGATGAGCAGGTTGTAATGCTTATTTCCTCAAAATGCTCTGTAAAACACAAGGAAGGGGCCCAGCCCCTGAGCAGGAGTCAGAACCAGGCTTGGACTTTGCCCCAGTGCAGGGAGCTCCACAGAGCCCTTCAGACACCCAAAAGCAGGATCTCTGCTGCCAGGGAAAAGCATCAGACCTGTGTCACACCAGTTCTGGCAGGACAATTGGTCCCTGTACACCATATGCACGTCTCAATGTTACAGCTTTTAAAACCTTTTTTCCTTTAACCACTGCTTTAACCATGTTTTTCTAATCCATTGCCTCTCCCAGTCTTTATGCATGCAGTGAAACGCAAAACAGAACCCTGAAAAGGTCATAAACCACATAAGAATCAACAAAATCTTGAGGGAGGAAAGCCCACCTCTCCTTGTTCCAAGCACACTCCAGGAAATTACTCCTTAACACCAACAGTCATAAAGTCAAATCTGATCCTGTCTGTGAGCAGCCAAGTCACTGGAACAACTCTGAATAACTCCCTGAAGAGCTGATAACATCAAGTGTTCCCTAAAGAGCTGGTAACATAAAGTTTAAATGCACTTTGGGATACACAGCCATGTAGCAGATGTCACACTGACATCAGGGAATGCTCTAGTGGTTTTATAACCACATTTATTAGAGTTTACATCCAAAACAAGTCTCTCCAGTCCAGCTCCAGGGAAAGGAGAGTCCCACAAGCACACAGAGGGGGTCTCTCATCACATGCTGATACACAACTCCATCAGTCAAAACTCGTCAACTCAAAAAGCAATTCAATCTCCTCCCCAAGCCCAGTTTCTAGATTTCCAGCCAGTTTTTATGAAAGCTGGATATAAAGAAGCAGCATCAGATTCTCTTTGGAGGTTGAATTCTGCCAGCATTGCTCTGCCCTTACCAGTTCTCCTATATCCATGTGAGCCCTTTCCTTTGTCATCAGCCTTCAAGCCCTTGGGTAAATCCCCATTTTCCACCATGAACACCACACCAAAGTTTCTGGGAACACACACACAGCAAATGCTGCTGGACAGTCATCCAATTACTGTAAATCTCTGCACCCACCAGCACATGGCCTGACCCACTCTCACATCTCTTTGAAAGAAACCAAAGCAACAACCCTATTTCAAAAAGAAGCTTCTGCAAGAAGCATCTCCTCTGCAGAAAGTGGAAAGCATCAGAAAACATCCATATCTGTCTAAAAACATGAGGAGTTGGCAAGGCAAGTCATATTCTGCATGGCTATTGAGAGGAAAAAAATAAAACCAACAAACCAACAGTACATGCTGGCATTTAGTGTGTTTGTTTGTGTTTTTCTTAGCAACTGATGCAACATATGCAGCAATTCCTTGGGACTGCAGAGAGGTCTCCACAGGCACTCCCAGAATACTGGCTGAAATCTTTTAAGCTGAACATCTGATGTTGATTCAAAGAAAATTAAATGGAGCATGAAATGGAGCATCAAAATGCAGGAATCCAGAGTACTGGAAATTAGTCCACAAGCAGCGAGAACTAGACAGCTCAAACATGAAGCTAAAAGGAAGTGAGGTGATTAAGGCAAGGCTTATTTCAGTCAATGAGAGGTATCAGATAAAAGCAGCATTTTAACAACTAAGACAGACACAAAGGGAATATTGATAAGTAGGCAAGAAAGCTGAAAGCAGAAAATGCTTGAATTTGAGTAAACACAAACAGGCTGTGGAAGCAGCATGCTGAACTATCACAGTGAAGGAAGAAAACTGGGATAAACACCCCCAAGGGCTTATTAAACAAACAATAGCCAGCAGCGAGACCAGATGAACATGGGCTCAGAAAGGGACCAATATCCTCATTAACAGTAAGTGGATTTCTACTCATAGGAATCCCATTAAATGAGATGATGGCAGCTGGAATTGTACCCACTTCCAGAACAGCCATGGGCACTGTGAGGGAAAAGCCATGCAACAAGGACAGTGCTGCTCCTTAGAAAAGTGGCTGAGGTTTCAGCCTTAATTCTGGGACCACAAGGTACAACTGCTTGGCACTGAAGCACAGCTGGACAAATGACCACCCTGGGAACAGCCACACACCAGCTGCAACACCATCTGGAGAGCCCAGGGAACACAGCAGGAGGAAAAAAAACCCCACATCTCTCCTAAACACTGTTTCTACCAAGCCATACACTTCTTCTTAGGCCAGCCCCAGCAGGAGCTTGCTGCTTCCAGAGCCCGCTCCCCAAGGCAGGAGCAATCTGACTCTGCCTTGCACAAGAGTCCATCTCCCCCAGTCCTTCCTGGAAAGACTCCAAGTACACAGATTACCTCAAATATCCTCCCCTCTACCACTGTTGCTGTTCTCCTGATTATACTCTGCCCTTTGTACATTTTTTTCCTATAGGACCAAGCTTTCCTCAGCAAAGTGCTGGGATAGGCCAGGATATCCCAGGATAGGCCCCATTTTTGGTTTTACTTTGACTCAGCTACATGTGATCTTCACAGCAGAACAACAAGATCATGCAGAAAGGCTCCTGCAGGGAAAAGGAGGAACCTCTGAAGACAAGAACCAGTCCAAGCATCAACAGTGAAATAAACAGCACAATATAAACATCCAGCACTCTATCAGCCAGCTTCCCCTTGGCAAGCTGTGCCACAAACTGCCACTGATGCTTCCCATCCAGCATCAGATCTTGCTTTGACTGACAAAGCAAGGGCTGTTGAGCAATCCTCCTGTAAGAGGAGACCCCTTAGAGCATTCTGCTTTTAAATATCCACTTCACTCTGCTGCACACATCAGCACAGTGAGTGCTGTGCTCAGCAGAGCACAGCCCCAGGAAATCTGGCTGGCAGCAGCTAGCAGGAATGGAAGGTCCTGGGTGCTCCTGCTGCTTCCCCTCCCTCTGCAACTTCTGCCAGCCACAGAGCAGGCAAAATCTGCTTTCCTTTCTAGCCAAGTTTCTGCCCCTGTCATCCTCCCCCTCCATTTTCTCCAACAGCCCAACCCATCCTTTTTCAAGCAGCAAAACTCAATTTTTCCACAGCAGATGCCTGCACAGATTTTGGCTCCACCAGAAACACAATGCATTTAGTTTAATATGAATGGTATTCCTTAGCTGTGGCCTGTGGAGGTGACTCCACTCCAACCTGCCTCCACGTGGCTCCTCAGTCCCTCACTATGGCCAGCATCCCCGTGATGCCTCAGGAATGTCACCTCAGCTGTCAGATAAGAGCAACTGGACTCACTGTTGGGTGCAAGGGGGGACAGCAGGCTCAGGTCTCCTCTGGGGCATCATTCACAGCCAAGATCATGCCCAGACCATAGAGCAATTAAACATGGAACAGTGACCAAACACTCCTACATCACAGTCACGACAGCAACAGGAAAATGGTCCAGGTTCTCCCGTCTCAGCCCAGGGGCAGTGGCTTAACTAAATACCAAGCACCACAGCAGGAGGTTATCTGATTATGGTAGACATTCCCAATTACTACAGACTTCTGAAAACTTCAGCACAATTTTAGAAGTGCAGATATGTAACTTTTTTTTTCCCCCAAAATCCTAATTTGGGAGAAACATACCACCTGAGAAACCTAACAGAGAAAATCTTTCCACAACCTACTTGCTTATTTTTATGACTAAAAGACCCCCTCAGTAAACAGTTCCAAGGTTCAGTGTTCTTCAGCCTTTCCTTGCCTCAAATGCTACCTGCTCAGTGGCACAGGTGCTTCCCACAGAACACCATGAGAAAGGCCCCAAGGCACCACATCTCCCACAGCCTGCAGTCTCCTCCAGCCTGTGAGAGGCTTTCCTGCCACAGAGTTTGGGATTCATGCCCTGCTGGTTTGAAATCCCACACCTACTGGAGCCAATACTCAGCTACAAAATCCTCCGGCTAACTGTTTCCCTGCTCTGGAATAGTCAACACTGCTTACTGGAGCCCACATAAAACCTGGGTACCCAGCAGCTGGAGCAGAGCTGTACATGCTTCATCACCCACATCTGTACAAAGCAGGAAAAGAGGGAATTCAAAACCACTTCTGCCCACAGGCAAACCCTAAAGCCTGGTTAATGCAGAACAGCTGTTAACAAAAGTTGTATATTAAAAACATTTATACACATGCCTGTTCTTTGAATAACAGTCCTGGAACTAAGTGAAAACGTATTACCCTGTTCCACCAGCACATCATTAATTAGCACAAGGAGAGCACTGGTGCTGTGGATCAGTGGGATTAGGGGTTTACAGTAATTATGAGTTATTTTACACTACATGGCAGTCCAATCACTCCCAAGGGCCCTGAAACAGATAATACTAGTGCTCTGCTGGGCAAAACAAATTCTGACTTTCTTATCTCACACAGGATGTTGTGTTTCATGGCTTTCATAAATACACTGCAAGTAACACTAAATGATTGCTGGCTGTTACAATAAAACTTGATGCTGCACAATATTTAAATTACAGCAATTTATAACACCAGCATTTCAGTGAGAGCCGATCAAGGTCTGATAACTCATCCACAATAAATTAGCCAGTGCAACACTTTTATTGCGATTTGATGGATTTTTTCAAGTCATGTGCTGTACAAACATTTGATTTGGGTTATGAGCTGGGTTTCGGTGGAGCTTTTTCTTTTTTATTTCAAAGTGATTGGAATGATTAGTTTTTCAATTTATTTTGAAGTAGTAGGATGAAAACAGCACCCCGAGTTCGATAGTTGGTCAGCACACGGGATTCACTGATGAGCAGGGACAGTTACAAGAGCTTCCTCAGCAGGTCTGGAAATGTTTACATTCTGTATAATAATAAAAATACAGAGAACATTTATCATGCAGCAGTAAGACCAACAAAAACCACCAATCAGATCCCTTCACAAGTACACAGCTGGGTTGATTGAGAAGCAGAGACGATTTTAGCCCCCCAGACCCCAAGAATGCAGCAGACTGAGAGCTGATCGCTGTCCCAGAACAAGACAGCAGGAAAATCTATTCACAGTAATCACTGCTCCCATGCTGACAGCACTACCCAAAGCTCAGTCACATTTAGGAGGAAGTCTTTCACAGACCCAAGCAGGAATCCACTTAATCATGTGCTTCAGCACATACACACCTACTCATTGAGCAACTTTCAGTCTTTTGCTGACTATGCCGCATGCTTCTGTGCCAAGAGGATTTTTAACATGTGTTTGCGTTATAGGCAACACACCCCCTCTAGCAAAATCAAAAGTATGTTCTCAGACACCTTAAACATTCAAGGCTGATCACACCAACTAGGTCTCACCTCGTTTTGCAGAGGCTGCAGAACAGTGACATTCCGTGCAGCATTCAATTATCCAAAACCAAATGAAACCAAGACCCCAGTGCAGCCAAACACGCCAGGAATCACACCTGCTGTGGTACCACCTCCTGCACATCCCAATGCCTGTGCATTTGGTATTCTCCCTTCTACCAAGAGAGCAGACTATAATAAACTGCTCTGAAGTTCTTTACGAGATCCACTGTAGGTCAAATCATTGACAATTCTTCAAACTTCACACTGATGGGTTTCATTATTCCTACCTGTTTTGCACTGTGGTAAGCCAGCTCACCTTGCACTAACATCTCCCTCCTCATATCCCCTCAACAAAATAAAAAAGGAGATGTGGCTATGAATAATCTCCTCTCTGTCATTCACCAACTGAGCCAGATGTGCAAAGCAGGCATTTCACCCCAGCTCTTGTTTTCTGGCCCAAAGAATGGACCCAACAACAGCTAAAGCAACTCCTCTGAATAATTTTCTACAACAGACTATAGACTCCTTTATTGGAAAAGGTCAGAACTTCAGCCACGACAATGCTAACAAACACAAGGCTTCAATCTGCTCCAGACAATCACCATGGTACTCTGAGGGTCACACATACCACAAACAAACACTCCAGAGCTTTGCCTGGATTTCTGCATTGTGAAAATAGACATTTTCAGCTGAGCCCAAAAGGAGGGCACTGTTCTGGAGCACAGACTACAAGTGACTGGTGGGTCACAGAACAGCACACTGGACAATTCTCAATCCAATAGTTTCATTGTTTAACAATGCCTTTATGTGACACTGTATTTAATTAAATGCTTTGACTTCAATAGACTACTTGAAAATTTAATTTTACAGAACTAATTAACCTTTTCATAGGTGATATAAATGAAAGCTTTTGAAATTTTCACAGTCTGAGCAGAAATTAAATGCAGACAGGACCAACTCAGTCCTTCATTCAGACCCACTACCTGAACAGTGTAACATCATCCATATTCACCAGGCTGGGTTTCCTCTGGGGCAGAGGGAAAAGAGGATTTGAGGGGTTTTTATGAAAATGCCACTATTCCTTTCTTCTTGTAAAATTCATTAACTCAATTTATTTCTGTTCAAATCAGTCTTGTGTCTTTGTGTCCACTGCAATGCAAGTGTCCTCATGATACTCTTCAAGTATCTAAACAGAGCCACACCACACCAGTGCCAGCATGGCCACATCACCCACTAGACACATTGAGGGTCACTCAGTGACACAGGCAGAGCTTTTCCCCTTGAAATAAACCTCTTCAGTCAGAGGAGTGGCATTTTCAGCAACATTTTAGCAAGCTGTAAATTCAGAACCAGTACTCTGATCAGTCAAACAAAAGATGTTCATCTACACTATTTAACACAAATAACCTACTGCTCCAAGACACACACATAGATTTTCACTATGCTTCTCCAGCTTTAGGTACTGCCAAAACACAGGCAGGACTCCCTAAACATGACAAATCAAACTAAGATACAAAATGGCAAAGCAGAATGACAAAGCAGAAAAAAAGAAGGAGAAAGCAAATAAGCAATGAACTTGTCAAAGAGAAAATATCCAAAAGTCAGTATTTTCAGAACTTGGAACACCCAGGTCATTAAAGCAAAACTTCTTTGCAGAAGAGTTCAGCAAAGGACTCCAGCATGAATTCCACACAAAAGTGAACCTTCAGGTAAGAAAAGCACTTTGTGTCACATGCCCTATTGAATACACACACAAAACCTCAGTTCTCACTATATTCCTTTTCACCATAAACTGTTCCTCTGAAAACCACCAAACATAACCCTTTTTTCTCATGTTATCAAACTGACTTCCAATTCACCAGTAGGCACTGCTCCTAACCTCAGCATGGAGCCAGTGCCATACCTGGTGGCATTAGCATGAGGATCTGCAAGGGAACCGGAGATTTTTAATCATGACACATTTTACACAACTTTCACAACGCAGCAAAGGAAGAGCTTGGCACAAGCAGCAGAATCAACCTGAGTTCAGGTGAACACTGAGGAGCACAGAGAGCCTGAGGCAGGCAGGGTAAGGAGCTGCCATGGGCTGACATCTTCTCTCCACTTACATTTTACAAACTTGCTCAATTTCCTTCCCCCGGTTTGTCCTGCTGTATCCCGAGAGCTAGTCTTCCTCTCCAGCTTTGGCTTAAAACACAGGTAACATCATCAATCCCTCTTTTTCATACAGCAATGACCGCAGTGATGAAAAAGCTGATGATTTCTCTCTCCAGAATAAGCGTGGCATTCATAACACAACTGATGGCTACACCTACTTCTGCTGAGTGACAAAGCCTGGCAGAACTTTATAGATTTTAGACTGACACCACATCTTCAAATTCTCATTTCTCAAAGATAAACTATTCCAGCTAGAATTCATATATAAATCTGCTCTATAAAAAATTTGCTCCCCTATCACAGCAAACCAGCAGCAAAGCTTCATATGTAAAATAAAATACACTCAGCTAAGTTATCAAATCAATTCTATCCATGAGAACAATGGAAATCAGCTCAGACAGTACATTACAGCTCAGACATTACATCAAGGTTTCCAGTTTGAAAAATATTCTTACCTCAGGTTTGTCTCTGTGTGTATTTACAGCTTCAACATTCAGAAATATAGATTCTACTTTACATCCTGTTGATAGAAAACACATTTTAGATACACTTGTTTTGAAAGTGAAGTTATAATAAAGATGCAATCTAATTTTGAGTTGGTTAATCACTTTCCCCTTCTGATTTATACTAGACTTTCCTGAATTTATGAAGAGCTAAAGCTAAATAAATCAATCTATTCCAGCTGGATGAACATTATTGTAAATCTGATAGTCCACATCCTCACCTTGACTTTATCATTATTTTCTTCAAAAAAAATTCTTGATTTTTTTTTTAAATATACATGAACATTCAGTGAGAAAGTTCTTATTTGTAACTTTTTGTGTTTAAAACATCCTAAACTCCTGTATTAGAGTGAAATTTTAACAAGATAAATGTTGGTGTCATTTTTTAAACATGAGAACAACTACAAGAAGGTGCTGTGTGTTGTTAGCTACCCCATTCCTCTGTATGTGCAAAATGGTTTTAACCCCAAGCTAAACAGAACTTCAAAGTTGACTCCTGAGAAGGAACTTCTGCTTTACATTCAAAAATTCAAAACTCCAGTGAGGCAAGGAAAATCAAACAGTGAGAAGAAACAACTATTTTCCAGGTAGTATAAACTGACCCACTTAGAGAATGATACAGTTACTCAATACACCATATAATTACTCAATACAGCACTGTAAGCAGTATCTGATTGCCAAGCCCTGGCTTATCTAATATGAACATGACTTTTATAAGCTACCACTATTCTATTAATAGTCATTATTAGTCATCCATTAATAGTCAGCATCCATTAACAGTCACTTCCCCTGACACACCAGAGTCCATCCTCCATCACAAGTAGGTTTCCAGATTTTTCGCCTTACTTACTCCCTAAAGTTGTAACACACTCCATAGAATTCCTAGATGACAGAAAAAGGTAATTTCCTTAGAAAGCCCCTGCACTTCAAAAAAATAAGAATAAATTAGTAAGGCCAGTATTTGCCTTCCCTGAGGGAAGCCTGTTCTGAGAAAGCCCATTTGCCAGGAACACTGTGAGCACACACTGTGGGAGGGCCAGCACCCAGAGGAATAGTGAACCATAAAACACATTTTAAAGAGGAAAAGTGTGCATCTCCCCCTGGAACAGGATCCTTAGTCATCCTTCTAGCCACAGATGCACTGTAACCCTTGAGACCCAGCCAAAACAAGCTCTGAGCCCTGCTGTTGGCCATCAGGACTGCTATGCAGCAGACACTTCAGAGACCTCTCCATCCTTACCACGAGCTGAGTTTAAGATCCAAAGGGAGCATCATATGGAAAGCTTTAAATACGAACTAAAGGGACATGCCTTTCTCCACAGTAATTACCACAGGCATACCTCAAGCTCATTTTTAATTACTGATGAGCAAGTTCATACCATAGCAAGCTGCAGTTTCTCTTACCATAGACCACCACTACCTTGGACTGCTAGGTAAAGGTCTCATTTATCCTAATCCAGCTGTAAGGCTGTAACAGATGTTCCCCAACTGCACATCAGACACTTAAGGCAGGAATGATACTCCTCTCCAACACCAGGAAGAGAAAAGCCCCACAGGCATTTCCCCAGAACAGGCTTAACTGGGAGGTATTGAACACACCAGGTTTGATTCTGCATCCTGCCTGGCTGGAGCCAAGTGACACATCAGTTTGGAACAGTGCCACAGATCAGTACTGTAGAAATAATTTACACAGTCCTTGTGTTTTCATATGGCTGAGTTCCAAAAACTAGGTTGGCTGAAATGTGCTCAGACACACATATCTAACACTTTAAAAAAGGACAATGGCACTCTTTCACTGAAGCCAAAAGGGCAAGGACAGTATTTCATACCACTTTGTTTCCTTCCTCACTTAGTGTGTGAGCAAACACTGCAAACATCCAGGCCCTCTTAAAATTTATGAAGTCACACAACTTCCTTCCCAGCCAAAAAAGAAAGAAAAACAAACCAAACCAAAAAACCCACAAAAACAAAAAACCAAAACCCCCCCAAAAAAAACCCAAAGGAAAAAAAAAAAAAAAAAAACCCAAAACAACCCCAAAAAGCAAACACCAGAGAACCCCTCAAAAAAACAAAGAAAACCCCAAAACAAAGCCTTGCTGTGGAAAACAGGTAGAGACTAGCAGGTCAGAAGATTCCATTTAAAAAAAAAAAAAAAGAAGTTTTAACTACACTGAATCTTTATTTCCAAAACCCCAGCTTGTCATGCAAGGCTGGGAACACCAGATGTCACCACAGCACAGGCTGTCGTTCCTACAGGACGACACTGCAATAAAATGACAAATCTCTTCAGACAGATTTCAGTGCAGCAGCTACTTTTTTCATATTCTTTGTTTCAACTTTATTTGGAACTTAACAAAGTACAGGTCTAGACTGCTCTTTTTCAGAGCTGGTAATCAAAAGACAGCTTTCAATTAATGACTGAACCAACATTTTTAGGCAATCCATTTTTCCTGATAAGCTGTGTAGATAACTCTCTGCCTAAAATGATCTTCTGAAATGTGGTAACAGCAGATACAACTTAGCCACCACTTAATGAAAATGAACAGCAGGCACACATTGAGCTGAGGTGGAAACACACACAAAAGTCCATCAGCAATCAGCCTAAAACCTAAGCAGGGCACACTGTAATCCAGACCACACTGCCCACAACGGCCAGTGAAAGCCCCTGAGGCCAAGCACCAGGAACAGCTGCTGACAAACAAGTGCCAACATCAACAAACAAGGTGAGTTCATGTGCTACTGTGATGGTCCATGGAAAAAAGTACTTCAGGAAAAGAGAATAAAGTTATTTAAGGCTAAGGGAACACATTCTGCAAGATGATAAACGTATATAAATGTAAATTTGCCTGTCTTCTGAAAAGCAGTACCCTCCAATACATCAGTAAAAACTCAGATCTTGCTGTACCAGAAGTGTAAATGTATGGGTTTGTCAGAAGAATTAGTGAAACAGAGTATGAACTGAACACAAAAGTGTCCCCTCCAGCAGTTACAGCCACTGGTGGTTTCAGGCTTTCAGCAACACATGTTTCCTGGCACAATCAAAGCAAGGGTAATCCAAAGGATTCATTTATTCCAACAAAGCTCAGCAGGCATACATGCAATGTCAAGCCTAACTATTTTAAAGCAAAAGAAAGTGTGTTTTAAATGCTTCACAACCTTTCCTGATGACAGAGGCAGGATAGACAGACTTGTACATTAAATATATTTAACAGCACTTACCATAAGCCACCGGGGTTAGCTTTAAGACAGTATGCAGTGGGCACTTCAGGTAGGGCAGTTGTTCTGAGAAATCAAACCACAAATTACACATGAAATACAGGTCACAAGTAACTTTTCTGTTATGTTTCAGGTCAACCACTTGAATGTCATTTTACCTAACAGTGTATCTGTTTCCCCAGCATGCAACAGAGATGCTAATCAAACTGAACAAAAAACAAACATCACAGCATTTCAGGTGAGGGAGCAGCTCAGTAACATCAACTACCAAGTTTCACGTGGGGGTCAAATATGAAAAATTACACTTGGGTACTTGCCTAGCAAAACCAGCCTCTGATGATAAAGCAAATTATTAGAATTTACTGTCTGGAACCTTAAACAGTAAATAAATAAAAAACCCCAGACAGTTTGTAATGTATCAAGGAAGACTTACCTGCGGGCTTGTCAAGAAAATATGCGAGCAAACAGCGCATGACAGCTTGGTGACAAATGACAAGCACATTTTCCTGCCTTTCAAGTTCCATAATTACTGGCTCCAGCCTCTGAACAAGATCTTCATAGGACTGGGTGGGGAGGAAAAACAGCACATTAAAAAGGGAAAACTCTTTGAACAGTATATGTATATAGAGGGGACCTTACTTTCATATTAGTCACCTTCTAAATGTTATTTAGTACACAGACAAATACTGCAGTAATAATTTTCCTTAAACTAAGAACACACTTCAGACCTAAGCATTCACATAACACATTTTGTTACACACAGAACAACCTCCCTCCTGGAAAAGCTTTATAAAATTAACCACTTTGATCAAGGATTTCCACAAAATCCCTAGGATTTAATTCACATCTGCAAATACGAGTCTTGCATGTTATTTTCCATACCTCGTCTTCAAAAGCAGCTCTCTTCCAAGCAAAAATCTAGGATGCCCAGCCAACAGTCAGCATGCAAAGAGTTCACAAAGCCTGACTTGTTGAGGCTGCCCTTTCAAAACAAGCCATGGGCGTGCTGAACTGGCCTGGTGACTGCAGCCACCATCCCACCACCAGTCAGTGTAAGGACTTGCTGGTGACCCATCCTGCATGGCCATGGCACAGGGAATTGCTGCTGCAGGTGAACAGCAGGGCTCCTGCATGGGCATGACTGAGCTAATTTTCACACGCAGGGTAAAGACACTACTTCCAAAATGTGCCAAGTACTCCCAAAAAGTGTCATGTGCGTCCAGAATGTGTCACGTACTGCACATGTGGAGAGCTCAGCATGTCACCTAGCAGGGCAGGGACCAAGCACAGCAGAAAGCCTTCACCCTTGTCCCCAGGCAGGACAAAGTGGCACTGCTGACTGAGCTCTGCACAACAGAAAGCCCCTGGCCCCCAGAGAGCTGTGCAAACCCCTCACACTGTCACCAGACACAACTCTGCCTTGGATAAACGGGACCAACTCATTATCACAAGGCACTGAGGGAGTTTGAAATGCCTGTCACCATCCCGAGGACCGCATTGGTTTGAAAAACAAGCACTCCTTGTTCAAATGGATGAGGAGAACTTTGCAGCTTAATGACTGCCTCATTAGCAGAACCAGGGTCACACTGCCAGGGACCCTGCTCTTGTCACAATGATCACTCTGGACTGCGCAGGAAGAAGGCACAGCTCTGCTCCCTCACAGCTCGAGCAGGAGCAGCTGGGCCAATCCCTCCTGGCAGCTGCCCAAACCCTCAGCACCCACTGATAGCCCTGTCACCATCTCACCATTGCTGCACTGCAGTGGGGATGCTTTAGAAAACCATCAGCAAGTTTATTTTCCCAGAGGCAAGGGGTTTAATAACGTGGCTGGAGATTTCTCCAGCCCTTCCGCCAGAGCTGCCCACAGAACAGCCACCACCAAGAGCCCAGATGAACAGAAACAGACCACCTTGGCAGCATGTTTGATCATGCAACAGTTGAAGCCCTGCAATAATTCCTCCTGCTTTATCACTGTGGGACCAGCACAGGAATGATGCCCACAAGATCAAAGCTCTCCACTGTTTTTCTAAATTTATTGTTTTAGTTTTCCAGCCCTGAATCAAATTAAATGGTTTGGGGCTCAATCCTTGCAAGATTCTAGGTGCTTTTCTGTGGAGAAAGGAACAACCTTTTCATTAATTTTCAAATTTGTTTTTCCATCCCAAAGCCAGGATGCATGTATTCAAGAAGACAAGGAAGCCCTTCAACTTGAGAGATTAAAAATAGCATACCTCCCCTTTAGGGTATCTGTATCTGTACTTGTCTTGGTCTCTCAGTGCAAATTCAAGCGGATAATTTTCCTGTATTTCTTCATATGTCATCTCTTCACACACTCCCTGTTGGTAATGAAAATTATTTTAAAAACCATGTATTTCCAGCAGTGCAAAAAGCAGATATCACCCTTAAATAAAACACATATAAATAACTTTTAACAGCTGTATTTTGCTACTCTGACACTTGAATTGTCACACACAATAAACAGGACACTTGACTCAGATGTGGTTAGCAGGAATCATTAAATCCCTGTACAGGTGAAGTTACACATATAGGCAAGCAAGGCCACGTTTTATCTCTGGCACCTGCTAATATATCTTACAGGTACAGCTGGAAATTGCCAACTAGCAAACTCCCCATACCAAAAACTTCTTTCCAACCCCCACCTACCCAAGATTTCACAGCATCATGGCATCTACAAAGGGAATATTTTACTGGGAAAGACAAAAGATGAATAAATTAACTATGGCAAAGTTCTATAAAATGTTTTGCCTTTTTTACAGAAATTAATGACAATCTTTTCCAGCCTCTAGAAGCAGTTTCAATGACTTTCTATCCCATAAAAGACATATTATAAAAAAACTAAGTACTTTCTTCACCCCTAGCAATCAAAGCAACTTATTAGACATTTAAAAGAAGAACTTACTGCATCTATCTCATTCAAAACCTTCCACTGCTCATAAGGCACTCCCAAGGCTTCAGCAGTCTGAATTGTCCTTTTCATCTGGCTGGTCCAAACTTTCAGATCTTTGATATTTTGCTCATTAATAAACTGTGCCAAGCTTTTGGCAAACTGGAAGAAAAACCAAGAGACACTGGATGAGGGCTCTGAGCCAACACACGGCGTTCAGTTTAGCATACACAGGCTCCAGCCTCTGTAAACTCATTGTAGCTTTTCCAGAAGACTGTCAAAGTTTTTGCTAAGAAATACAACATACTCCATTATCCAAGAGGGACAGGAGAAAGAAAAGCAGTACAGAGAAAATACAAGTTTTCAGCAGTTCCTAACTCTCCTTACAGGAATTTTCCTTTCAGCTTTAACTTGTGTGCAATCTCCCCATTACCCAACTCGTCAGGATTTTACAAAAAATATAGTTAAACAATAAAAGCCCTCTTGCCAACTGCTTTGTGCTGTAGGATAAAAAGGAATTTCAGCCAACAGAGAGACAAACAGACAAAAGAGTACGTACCAAACCACTACACACAAAGTGTCCATCCTGTTTCCACTACCCAAATACGTAACTAAAGAAGTCCTTTAAACTCGTTAAGAGGAAAAGGCTGTATAGAAGACAGCTGTAATTGCCCAGCACAAACACAGAACCCAGTCACGCCTGTCAGGAGGTACGTACTTCTTTTCCCCTGACAGACAGCCCAGGATCCCCTCCTATTCTCCCCTTCAGATTGAGTTCACTCTCTCCATGTCGGCAGAGGTAGATTGACCGAGGAGTCACATGGATATTCATGAGGTAGTAGACAATCCGGCTCTGGATGTGATCCATCACTCTGTTCACAAGGTAACTCCTTCCGACATCCATAATTTTAATGTAAGAAAGATCCCTTTCATGAGCAAGATTAAAAAAAAAAAAAAAAAAGAGTAAGATTCCACATTGCTTCTATTAGCACGTACCACAATCTTTCCACCTTCTCTCTCATTATATAACAAGAGGGCAACAAAGCCAATGAAATAAAAAAAATCCTCAATTAATCATGGAATACGCATTAGTCCTAAGAAACAACACAGTACTCCAAAGGTACAGGACGAACTCTATTCCTTTCAAATGGAGCTGCTCACATCACTTTCTTTTCTGCTTTCTTTACTTGCACTTTGTCCAAATCTGGATCCTACTCCTGGAAAAATACAGCCCACACACTGAAAGGGAGAGCCACTTGAGTTACCACAGCTGAATAAGATATCCAGCTATTTTACAATACCAGATTTTTTTTTCCAAGGTTACAAACACTTTCCATCAGCAAGTACTTGTCTGATTGCACCCAAGGGCCAAAAGGAACGGTCACTAATTACCCATCTCAATTAATCCCTCCAGAAAAACTAGGGCACTAGAAGCACCAGGGAGTAGTCTGAAGTAAGACATTTTCTCAACGGCTTTCTGAACAACTCTTTGTTAACAGTACTGTAATATACCCCTCCACTACCTTCTCTCAGGATCAGACAGCTTATAATTTCAATTTTCACTGCTTATCCTTTACCATCTATGCTATAATTCTAGAGCAGCCTCTAGCTCACACAAGGAAAAACATCTAATAAGCTGAAAATAACCACTACTGGTTTCTAGCGATACATTTCAGACATGACAACACAATAAAACAAGAAAACATAGAGTAAAACCAAACTGAGGTACTGAGAACCAAGCATCACCACCTCATTCCATGTTCCTTGAAGTTAATCATTACTATTCCAGCCAGGCACAGCCATTAGGTCCATCACAGGAATTACACGCATGAACTGAGCCAATTGAACCAGCTTCACGCTGCTCACGCTTAATTACATTAAAATACAGCTCAGCCTTCTCTGCAGCTCCGGGCCTGGAACAAACCAGGAGCACCTGGGATGGCTGCAGCTCCAAATCCTACTCTGAAATCCTGGGTTGTAGCAAGAGAAATGGGGCTCCTTCCTCACATGATTCATCCCTACCTTATTTGCAAGAGTGTAACGTTAAAAAAAAACCAGAAAAATGCTGTGGCGTGAGGATAAATAACGTAACTGAGAGTTTCTCACAGCCCTGCGTCTGCAGGATAACTTACAAGCACAAAGAAATTAATTTAGAAGTCACATTTTTAAGACTGATGTGTTCATAATTAACCTTAACCATGCCAACCAATTAAGTTACGCTTACAAATCACTCATGTCTCCTCTACACACCAAAAAAACAAGTACCAACCAACCACAGTAGAAAGTCTGGAATAATTGCTAAATGGTGCTTCTATCCCAGAAGAATAATACCTTTCTCCAAGTGGGAAAATCAAAAATAACATTGTCCCAGACCGTACTCATGAGCCAATTTTCCTCAAACAACGAAGTTTCCAGGCTACACCCCTAGAGTCAACACTCTCTAATTTGCCAAACAAGAGAGAGCTCAAGCCACTAAAATACATGACTTGAAAGCCCTAATCCCTAATACAGGATGCTCCAACCCTTAAGAAAACATTTCAGTAACACGGTGATCACAGTATTGCTTCATCACTTACTTGTCCAGAGTTTCATCTAAGGTCTCGTATGAGTTCTTGTAGCACTCTATTCTTTTCATGAAGTCTTCTGTTGCTTCATCATTACTACAATCAACATAGTCAGGGCTACCCAGCTTCACTTGCTGTTTAAAATAAAACCAGGAGAAGAGTATCTAAGTTTATTTCCCTTATTCATCGAAGTTCAAAGAAATAGGAAGTGTGGGAACACAACACAAAGTTTTGTCTGCAACTTCATTAAAATACATGTAAAGCAAAAAAACTATTCTTCAGAGAATTAAACTTCTGAGCTCTTAACATTCACATAGGGGAAAAAATGAAAATTTTTCCATTAATGAGAGCTAACATGGGGTTTTTGCTGTTGGAAGTTCTTATAATGTACTGCTAAAAATACTGAGCTACTTCAAAGCTCCCAATGTCAAGCAGTTAAAGCAAACTTTCCCATACTCACCACAATGTTTGCAGCAATGACCTCCGGATCGACACATACAGACTCCACAAAAAAAGTCTTCAGTCCAAAGAGGAGCCACATGAACAAAAGGGAGGAAGAAGGAAGATGCATGAAAACACCTCTGGATACCAACACACATGAGCAGCATGTTGCCCACTTCCATGCCAAGGCCTTTTTAACAGAGTCAAGTCTTAAAACTTCCCTCCATTTACTCAGAAAGCTTCTCCAGACCCTCTCATCAAAAATCCTTAGCTGACCATTCCACGACACATCATGCTCTCTACTCTTTTCCCCAACAATGCTTGCAAGTGAAAAATTTTTGCAGTAGAAAAAGGATGAAAGAGGAAGAAACAAATGCATAGGATGCAAGTTCAGCCCCACAAATTAACTAATGCTTCTGAAATAACACTTTAGAAGCCTCTCAGCTAATGGAGTAGCCTCACTGAAAAAGAGGTCTGTGTTTAGCTGTGTCAAAGGTTTATGGAGATTAAATTTAGAGGAAATGACAGATGACTGGAGAACGGCTAAATGTAAAACCAGAAGACAGAAAATTACAGAAAGTTTTTGGTTTGTACAGAGCTGACACAAAATCCCTGTGTTTCTGCAGCAAATATCTGAACTGCATGAAGAACCATATTTAAATAGCTCTTTCTGACCCTGCACTCAGAACGACAGGTCCAGGATGACAGAACTGAAGCCATAACACAAAATATCTTAGCTCCAAACGGTACAAACACTAAGGATTAGAAAAACGAGGATTGAATGACTTCTAATCACAAACAATACTTAGGAACACAAAACACACTATTGATTAAACATCTAAGAAGGATGTAGCTTATGCTAGCACACTTAAGAGTACAGATAAGGGCAGAACTATCACTGCCTTACTTGACCACACAATAGCTCAGAACTACTTTGCTTTTGACTCACCTTATATCCATTTTCTTCACCAAATTTATAAATAGTTTCTCTACGTTCTCGAGTTGTGTTTGTAGCATCAAAGACCTAGGAACAATTAAAGGGAGACAGAAAATGGAATCAGAAGAGCATCACTGTCTGTGGCAAGCTGTGATAGTAACAAAAATATGGATTCAAAGACCTTCAGTATGAAGGAAAACAATGGAAAACACCTCCCCTTGCCTCTACCCCACTACCTCAATATGCTCAACAGGAAAACAAAGACATTCCTACTTTACACACACTATTTTCTAAATACTAAAAACTAGCAATATTTTGAAAGCAGTACTAGCCTGGAAAAAGAAACAGAATTTATGCCTAACACATAATACAGAACAGAATCTTCCTCTCGGCCCATTATCAGCATTAAGTACTAATGCAGAAGTTTTTAGTGAACTTATGCTATTAAAAAAAAGTGCTCCAATTCAACCTGCTATTCAAAACCTAAGTGTGACATTTAAGAGCAGAAGATTTGCAAGAGTTGTAAATCCTGCCCATGAATAACACGATCAATGCAGCCCTTTCTCTAGGAACTCAGTTTAGCTCTGAACACATCAGTGTTTTACTAAAGTATGAAGTTTGCCAAAGCATAACATTTACCTCATGTATCCATGCAATTATAGTTAATGGATTTCCCTGATTGGTTAATAAAAAACCCAAAGTTGTGTCAGTAGTCTTAAGAAAAGAATTTTAAAAATTAGTCTCAACATGCAATGTCAATCATCGAAGAGCTGTTTTGCATCCCATTATTAAACACTCAGGTATCCATCAATTTGAGTTTCTCCTGCTCTCTTCAGACATTTCTCATGGCAGTAACCCAACTGCCAAGCAGTACAGAGGATACTTTTTGTTCAGCAAGTCTTTACCTTCCACTTGGAACACTAAACTATCAAGTAGACATGCAAGCAAAACAGCAGATGTGTTTAACAGCACATTGTGGAACAATGTCCTACAGTAATGTGGAGAGAAGGTGGACTTTTTTCTTACTATTATTCTCTTCTCAGCTAACCCCTCAAATCAAAGGTAGTTGCTTAATATGGCATCATCACCTTGAAATTCAGCACTCACTTCACTGCAGCAGCAAGGCAGATCTAACTGCCAAAGAAAAGAAATCAGGTACACTGGAGAGCTATTGGATTCACTCAGGGCGTGTATTATCCAGCAGACACACGGTGTTTAGTGCAGAGGCATCTCAAGAAGGTGCCTTCAACAAGAAACTTACAGCCACATGCCCGTTCTCTTCGCTGAGGTACTGCCGGACGTCGTTCAGCGCTGCTAAGGCACACTGTCTTCAAAAGGAGAGAACCAAAGTCAAATGCAAGTTAAAGGCATTTTATTAATGCACCTGTGAGGAAAGTGCCCTGCAAATGTTAGATAATCTGCCTCAAAAAGACAGACCTCCCTCCAAATGCAGGAAAAACCAACAGAGGAGAGCCAAGCTACACAAAGGAAATGTGGCCAAGTCATCTTGCTCCTGTGTCACTGATAGAGCTACACACGTCCATAGAACACCCATCAACTTTGCTGACCAGTGAGCTAAAATAACATCATTGAACCATCCCTGTAACTGTATGCTTTTCCCAACTACCTACTCATAGATACATTCTCCTTAATTTGATTCTCAAAAAGCAAAAAAGGTAAATAAAATAAACCAACTTAAGGCCTTTATCTTGTGGCCCTAAGTGAAAGTGGAGAGACAACCGTATTTCAGTAATCTACTCATTCTCTTCTGAGCTACTGCGTGAAAATTGCTTATATTAAATAAAAAAACCAAAAAACGGTTAAAACAGAGAGCAAAACAAAGCTAGCATCAAGTATTAGTGACTGAGATGAAAATAACATCCCACTGCAGTCACTAACCCAGTGTAGTTAGTACTGGAGACAGCTGAGGACAGGAACACCAAAAATCCCCAGCCTTACATACTTCACACTTGCGTTAAACCTGGAGAAGAACACATGAATATGCAACTTTCCTATGTCCCCAGCATTAGCATTATCTTCAAAGTCCATTACGATTCCTGACACATCAGTAATGCTGGAGGGCAACATTAACATTGTACACGATTTCCTTGTTAGCAGAACAAAGCCCCATTTATTCCCAGTATGTACAGCCTCTTTGCAGTACCAACATAAAAGCCTGCCCATTTCAACAGCCCTTCCCTGCATTACCCCTCAATTTTGACTTCCAGACTGAAATTCATAACCCCTCTATTAACCATATTCTGCAAGCACAGCTTTATCTTGAAAGAGAAATGAAGGCTTTCCATCCTGACAGTATTTCCACATTAGCACAGTTAATAAATGTCAGGAGCTGAGATTCATCAGTCAGGTCTTCACTGAATAAATACAAACCTTCTTTACTCATTGCTAACCGGGCAGATTATCTCACACAGCCCATTTCATGCTACATCCCTCACCATTTAGTCTAATAGGTGACACAGAGGCACTTTAAAAGGTTTGGCTCTACCTGTAGGCAAAAAGTAGTGGCTTGCAAGGCTAATGCACCTCATAACTGCTCTTTATCCCTAAGGACTGGGAGGTTCTTATGCAAGCTGCTCTCCTTTAGCTTTAGCAACACTCAATTCTGCTGAGGGGAAGAGGGAAGAGAGAGAGAGGACAAGGCAAGGGACAGCCACAAAAGGAAGTCCAGACAATAGGAAAGTCCAGACATTTTTCATGCTTAAAGTGAATTAAGAACAAAACAGTCCATATTTTAAGTAGCCTAAATAAACATTATTTCTATCAGTCTTAAACTTCTGTTCCGCCTTATTTCATACTGCACACTCTAAGTGCTTTCCTGAACACACTAAAAAGTATAGTGAAAGCTGAAGAAAGTTAAAAGATCTACTTTGATCTCCTCTAGGAAAGAAGCAGCTCCCTCTTGCTCTGACCTTTCTCCTCATCTACTCTTTGCTCTCAAGGTCTGTCCCTACATTAAAGCACAGCCTCTTTCCAGGCAAGAGCAGAGACTCAAATGCTTCCTCTGGACAGGTATTCACTCTGGTGTTCTCCTTGCTTTGCACAGCACTAGCAAAACAGCAATTTTAGAGGCAGTGCATTGATTGACTGAATGAGGCACCTGCACAGTGGCCAGAAAGAAAATTTCAGGCACAAAAAAATGATAATTTTGATTCCCACTCATTTAAGCAGATAATAAATACATTGAAAGTGCTCCAGATGAACAACTCCTCTATGCAAACCAAAAAGAAAAGCAGTTATGTGGGTTTTTTTCTTTATGAACCAAACAAAAGCTCTAAAACACAATTTCAGTAATTAGGCAGCAGAAAGAATCACATCTATTAGCTGATATCTTACAAAAAGTTAGGAAAAGTAATAACTATTTGTTAAAATAGTTTTTGAGTGAAAATATTGAGGAGTATCTACAGGATATACTGTCATCACCTCCTACTGAAAGGAAAAAGGAATCAAGAAGGACTTCTCTCCATTTTTGATGCCTGAGATGAAACAAAGACTCCAAATTTTAATCAGCTAAAGAAATCACTTCACCTTCTCTAGAATGTCTTTTCCTGCAGTCCCCCTAAGGGGCTTCTTGAGCATACAAAATGCACCTACAAGCCACCTCCAAGAGCAAATTACACAGGATATAATTTTAATACCATAAGCATTGTGTACCAACCACAATCAAAACTTACTTCCTGATTTTCAAGCCTTCTTCATTGTCAGGCAGGAAGAATTCAAAGGATTTATACTTTTTCACCAAATCTCGACGATACTGACCGACATTAAATTCTGTCAAGAGAAAAGAGCATTAGTGGGAGCCAGCAACAGTCACATGAAAAGGACAAAAGTTATGACAACTTTGAAACCAAACTTCCTGCAATGATAAAATAACTTGGCCTGTAAGAAGTCACCATATCATACTTCTTTTTGTGTTTTATGGGGTTTTAAATAGCAAGACAGCAATAAATCTTGGAAACAGCGTAAGAATACTTGGGCTGCATTCACTCCACTTCAGTGGCCATACAGTAGTGCCTTTGTCCACCATTTGCCTGAACAACAAAAAGAAAGTCTTTTCCTCCTTTTCAAGAGTTACTCAAAGTCTATAAAGGACTGCTAATGATTATTAGTATTAATAATAATTAATAACTATGATTATTAGTTTTTTCTTTTGTGTATATGTGCTGTGAAACAGCATTCTGACAGCACTTCCCAAAACTTAAAGCTCTTATTTAAACAAGGCAGAGTTCTAAATATAACTAAACAATCTCGCTTTCAGTAAACAGAACTTAAATTTCAAGTAGTGGAAGCATTTTTTCAGAACCCTGCTCAAATATTTCTATTCCTTAAGGATTAGTATTTCACAACCCCTGCTCCACTTACTGGGGAAAAAAAAAAAAAAATATGAACTGTTAAAAAAAAATCATTAAAAAAATCATCCTAAACATGGAACATAATCTTCCTGTGATCTCATAACAGTAATAAAAAAACACCTATGCCTTATCTGGGCAAAGGTGCAAAAGGTCTGTGGCCAAGCACGTGTCACAGTATCAGGTAGGGGATTAGGGCAAGACAGTTCTGCTTTGCCACAGAGCAGACAATGACACTGAACCCTCCCTCATTAATCTCATTCAATGGCTCTGAAATCCGGCCTTTGAAATGCAATTAATGTTTAAGTTGTTTCAGACCTACAGGTTTTTTCTGTTGAACTGCAAAGCTTTTGGGGTTTTTTTTTTTAACTTTAAATCACACTGAAGTATTCTGTTTGAGATGCTGCCAAGGTACAAAACTATTTGCCAGACCTGGTTTCTGGAAAGAGGAAAAGAAGCTGTAGACAAAATTATAAGGTTGCAATTAAGGAAAAAAATACATAGAATAAAAGAGCTCAAGTACCAGCTGCTGTATAGAGACTGCTGTTGGGATTGGAGGCAGAGCACAAAGATATAAATTTTTTTTTTTTCCCCCAAAAGTCAAGTTTTGTTTGAGCTCAGCGGTGTTGATGGAACTTTGCATGGTCAACTGTATGACATGGATTATAGAACAATGCAGGTGAAGATTCTGTGATGGTTTTAATGAGCAGTGGCCACAGTGACTAGATGAAAAGGTGGGTCCTTGTAAGAAAAACAGAAGGTGCAAGAAGTTCAGATGGCCAATATTGTCAGCCAACAGCCCTTTAAGAATCAAAAACAATGAATTTTATGAGAAGGAATAGTTAATGCCAGAAGGTCATGCACAGCAGAGGAAAAAGTGCTATCTAGTGGGACAATCTTCAGCCTTTATTCTTAGCATCCACGCCTATGGAAAAGTTTCCCAAAGCTGACTGGTATCACAACCACAGTTATTCAAAAAAGCTTCCAAGGCTCAGTATCTAAAAACCACATTGCAACACAATTCTATTCAGACATCGAACTGACCTCGTTTCCTTCAAAAAGCACAGACAAAACTCCTCTGTGCTTTTAACCATTTCAGATTCTAAGCAACAGAGGATTTTGGAAGGAAGAAAACACTGAAATGATGGCTGAAATGATTCAACCATCATCAAGCCTGGGTTATTTACCTCCACCTTCTGTTCTTGAACTCTCCAGCTTGCTTAATGTTACATGAAAAGATGGCATTTATCTTTTCTCTGGTTTACATAACCTCACAATTTGAACCATCTGTCTCAGAGAACAAGAACTCTTGCTAAATTAAGCACACACTAATTTCAAGACATTAAGAGCCAAAGGGTAGCAGATGTTAGGGCTACTTGATACTGATCCTCTATCAGTTCAGTCCTACCAACTGGAAGAATTAGGCAAAATGTCATCTATTCCTTCAGCCAGGCAGTGAGGTGCTCTACATTGACTTCAACTTCAGCAGAACTGCATCAATGAAGACACAAACAGAAAGGCTCTGTGGTTTTCCAAGAAAATCCCACGTCAGCCTTTCTAACAAAGACAAACAATAACCAGCAACTCAAGACAGAAGCTCATATGGTACATTCATGTTGCATATTTTTGCAAAATTAGGCAGCAATGCTCTACCTATTTTTCATTAAGCACAAGTGTGTGTTTCCTGATGTGCTGCCCACAGTAGCCCACAGAATTTTTCCTATAGCTGAGCCAAACCATACCTACAGTAAAATTAGTGTTTGGGACATAGTCAACTAAGCACAAGCCAGATGTGGAAAATATCTTGTTTGTTGTCCAATACTGGACTTCTGCTTTTCAAAGTTCACACAGTGAAATGCTCAAACACAATGACATATATACATAACACATCTAATGTGTTATGTATGTAACACATTTATAACACATGTAATAACATCTATCACACATAACATTTAAGTTAGATGTGTATATAACACACAAGCACCTTGTCACCTTGGATATAGGCTAATCTACTTGGATTGTTATTCCATTTCAGCCTAATGACTGAACTCTCCAGCTATCTGATACTGGCCATCAGAAGGATTAAACCATGTGACAACAGTCAAAATCAAGGATAATTTAAATCCTGTAAACTCTCAAACAATACAATATATTCCCCATAATGTCTCTTCTAAATAAAGCACATTAAACAAGTTTCTAAAAGCTTAAGAAAACACCTATGTAAAAAGCTATACTAGAATCAAAAGGCAGTTGAAATACAGGCCAGAACTTTTCATCTTGACTTCTCAGAGCTACTAGGAAATACATCTCTGAATATCCAGCCAAAAACTCCACACTTTAGTATGATCTCATATGTTTAATGTCATTCAAATTATTAACTAGGCATAAAGCTACTAATACTGCATTGGACACAGAATCACAACACACTAAAACTGTCTTGCTCTTCTACAGAGAGAGGAGAAGGAAGGGGAGGTGGCTGCTCAGAACCACAAATGGACTTGGGTCCTGTTTACTGGGCCCAGAAGATACCACAGGAGGCCAGCCAATCTCAGCCATTTCCTGCCCAAAACACACACATAAATCCTCTTAAGAAGGTGATAACAAGTGGCAATTGGCTGCCTCAGCTCCATGTGCTCTTCATATTTAGACAAAGAACTGCAAGTCATTCCACAAACGCAGTTACACAAAGAAGTAGATAACGAATTGCAAGTAGCACAAAGTTCACACAAAAAGAAAGATGGAGAAGTCTGGAAGTTTAACCCAGAAGTGCCGATTGCTCAACTGCTTGTAAACAACATTCCTTTTCACTCACGTGAAGGAAGGAAGGGAAAGAAGGAAAAAAAAAAGTAAACAAAAAAGGTCAATGCTTAATGATAAGGGAAAAAAGTTGATTTAGGCACCTAGCAGAACAAGATAAAGGGACAGTCAACAGAAATCGATTGATTAATTAACACTTAAACAGCAATGTGCCTGTGTATGTTATTGCTTAAAAATATATTAACAAAGGAGAAGGATTTTAAGTAATCAAACTTGGCAACAAAATTACTGGAAATCAGGTTTAGAAACCACCTAACACTGTGCTCTGTCCTTCTGAAATAAACAAAAGTAAATCCATCACCTTTCGTAGGCACTCCAATCCAATTTAAATAGCGTGTCAGCTTCTTTGAGATGTAGGTTTTTCCTCTTGCTGGGAGACCCACCATGACAATCAGAGTAGGGCAATTGGTCATACATACTGGAACGGAAACACAGGAAACCAGCATTTACCAACAACATTCCCACAAAGCAAAGGCTTCTGCTGCAGTGGAAAATCCCTCTCTGTGTGCTCTCTGAGGAGCTGACCATCCGAGCAGCTCGTGCACTGTGCCTGTGCCTCGCTATTTGGGGGTTTACAGTGAACCTGACCACATTTCTCATGCTGAATTTTGGAAGGGCGAGTCAGTGGTAGTGCAGTGATGGACACGTGAGTTGTAAACAGGCAGAAAAGAAGAAGCCTGTGTATCTGCACACAGAAACAGTACCAAAAATAAGGAAACCAACATCTTATGCCTCTGTGTACCTCAGTTCAGTGCTTGCATTGAAAGGAAACAGCAAGGTGCGTGTAATTTTTAAATAATTTTTACATCTCTAAAACAAGACCTAAACACTGCTCAATCTTTTCTTGGTTTTGAGCGAAACAAGCGTGACAGATGCAGATTAACACAATGCAGTAAGACATGCTACTCACTACTTATTACTTCTCCGTTCAGTATAATTAATACTGAAGTCTCTCTTGAGCAGAGCTCATTTTGGCTGTAACTAAGAATAAGGCACAAGTATTCTACACAATCAACTACAATAATCTGATATAGATGTATGTACAGAAATACTCAATCAAAGCCAGAGTGTTTAATTTTTAAAAACCCCAATACTGTAAGAAGTTGAAGGCATTTTATGTATAATGTGAAAACCTTGAGGCATTTCCTTTCAAATCACAAGTTTTTGAACATTTTAATGGCACAAAACTAGGGATACCTTGCATTAATCTATCACAGCTACAAGGAACTGCCTAAAAAGAAAGAAGATATTAAAGTGATGCAGATACCACCAGCTTCCTCCACCCTGTAAGGGAATTAATTTCTATACAACCACACATGTATCAATTTCCTCAATGTCTTGATAGAGGAGACATCAATTCACTCCAAAAGAATGAATCATTCTCAGTGATTACAAAGCACTGTGATTGCTCAAGATTCCCAAACCTTGGATTTACAAGTCCCACCCCACAAAGTCACTTGCACAAATCTGGTGCAGATACTTCACATAACAGATCAAAAAAGAACAAGTGGAATAGCAAAGGCAGATGTGTTTCTTAAAATGCACATTGAAAGACAGGAAACCAAAACCATTAAAACTGCTCCACTTTTCATGAGAGAGAGGAGGTAAAATGGTACCCAACCTCAAACCCATGGAACAGTCAACTATGCCATGTAATGACAGCTGCAGGGAAATAAATGCAAAGCAAAACAGATCCATCCAAACACATCCAAGTCTCTGGAAGGACATTGATAAAAGCCTTCAGGGTAAATTCCTCTGTGCAGAAGCCTATAAACCAGAAAGATAATTTCTTGTCCCTTTTCCCCTTTGTCATGGGTTTAGGCTGTGAACCCCCTCTCCAACAGTGGGAAAGAAGTCCCTGGGGAAACAATGAAGTCTTTGGAGTGCCAAGAGTACAGTGCTTATTAAGCTTAACAGCCTTGCTTCCTGCTTTAAGGACAATAAAATAAAATGAGATGAGAAAACCCTCTGGGCCCCTGGAAATTTTAAGAGAAGACATTTTTCTTCAAAGCCTGTTCAAAATGTTATTTACCTGAAATACCTAGCTCTAGTTTTGAACAATTTTTCAGTACAAGCAGTGAAGTAAGAGCTGTAAAAGACAAACCAGGACCTGTATGGAAAGTCTCTGTACACAGCCCCAACTCCTCCTGCTCTGCAACAGGCTTTTTTATCCATTCCAGGCAGAATTTATCAACTAACATTATTCCCAGAGTACCTTTTTTTTTTTTTTTTGTTTTGTTTGGTTGGGGGTTTTTTTGTTTTTGGTTTTGTTTTTTTGGGTATTTTTGGTTGGTTGGTTGGGTTTTTTTGCTGCTCGGGTCAGCCATGCATTTTAACCTTCTCACAGAACATTTGTCTTTTGGTAATGCAACAATAAACCTGTACTGGAGCAAAACTAAAGGCAGGGAAGCTGCCATGAAGAGACCTGCAACTCACTTAAATGATTGCTTCACAGATTACACCACCAGCTAAATTTCTAAATTAAGTCCTACTACCTACATGGGCTTGTAATAGACCTTATAAACGAGCAGGAAACCAGATCAACACAATGACAACGTGTAAGAAGGAACATTCAGCATGCCAGTCTGCTATCCCCTGCATTTTTACATGTGTTTCCTCAAAGTACAAACCTAGCAAAGCTACGTTTGTGAGAACCCCATGTGTCCAGTTTAACAGGCACATCTAACCTGTTATTCCAATCCCTTTGTGCGCTATCTGAGGGTAACTACAGAGCAGAAACCAAGAGAATTATCCCAAACAACTGGACCTCCTGCTCAGATTAGGTGCCAGGCTGACCAAGACTGCTTTTACTCTACAAAGACAGATGTCCCTGCCTTTATAAAGAGGAATACCACTGATCCTAATGATCCCAAATACTCTGCTTTTACAAAATGCCATAGCCCTGTAAACAACACTACACAACATGTGGTGCTACAGCACATGCCACTCCTTAGTGCTTGTCTTTAACAAGAGAGTGGCAGTACATAATCTACAATTCAGGGCACTAAAAAATGTTTGGTGTTCTGGTTCAGATGGCCACCAGTGGCTGCAGCCTCACACCACCTGCACAGGTGGCACTTAGTGACAAACACACCTGTGCATTGGGAAGTAGAAGCCAAAGACACCTGTGCTGGCCAAAACAGCACATTAAGAGCTAAATGACAGGACTGAAAATAAAAGCACACAAAGCAGCTATTTTACTTCTTCTGTACCTCAGTGAGGCATTCTCAACAACACACATAAGACTCAGCACAGCAGATTTTATTTCCTTCCTTATGATCCTGTGTAATTAACAAGGCTTAATTTTATTCATCAGTTCAGTCATAAAGTTAAGACCAGAACAGAACGCAAAGTTCTGAGGATGTATCAAGTACTCTAAAGTTAAAAGAAATTATCTTTCACTTCATCTAAACCACAGTTTTCTCAACACTGTTGCCAACACTCACTGAAAGCTCAGAGGAATATTCATTCCCATTATAGGTATTTTCAGTGTCAGCATCTCAAGGCTTACATTTTCCCTTGAAGAAATGTAAGCAAGTTTGACATGAGGAAGTAGACTGATAAAAATAGCCAAACGTACCACAAGAAACTCTTGGTTTCCCAACGGCACAGTGCTCAGTCCCCTTTTCACAAGACCTCACCACCATTCAATTTATTAAAAAAAAGCTTTTCAGTACAGAAGTAGTTACAGGTGTGTGAGTTCGAGCCAAGGCAGACTCCTAAGGGCAGTTTTCTCTCCACTCCTACCACTGGACTGTCTGGTTTACCTCCAGAAATATCTCTACACAGTCTTGTCTCCAGAAAATAACCATATTTTTTACTACTGCTTCACATATGTAACTCCTAGAAGTTTCTGACAGCCCCAACTTGTGGATGAGCCATCAACACTAATTTTGTTAGAGAAACACACACACACAGAACAGTAAAACAAAACTTACAGATTGTACACCATTATTTGCTAAAGATGCTCTAGGACTTCAGACAGTTTCTTCTTTAAAATGGATGTTTGCAATAAGTGCATTTAAGAGTGCATGTTTATAAACAGCATCGCCTAAAAGAGGGAACATGGAACAAACACACCCAAAATACCAATCAGTGAGGGAAAATGGCCAAGTGATGAAGTGCTGCAACTGAAGCAACGTCATTATCCCGGCTTAATATGTCTTTAATATTTAAGAACAACACAGCAAGTTGCAGCTTGAGGGTAAAATTATGACTGCCTACCCTTTTAAAGTTTAAGACTTAACAGTCAAGGAAAGAAGAAATTACATGCTTATTTCTCCCCTCTTAGACTCTATTGTGAAATAATGCAAATGCAAAAGAAGGTTGTGAAACCAAACTGGGACATGGAACAATCTAGATCGGCTGTGCTGCAATTCATCAGCCCTCAAAACTCTCATGGATCTTATGAAATCAGAGTCAAGAGTTGATATTTTCCAAGTTCACTTACTACCAAACATTTTATCAGCTGTCCTTTCCTTTTTACCCAGAATTAGATTTTGTTTTTTCCTTAGATGTGTTAAGGGCGGATGTTTTTTGTAGCAAGCTGTTACTGTTAGAGACCTGAAGTTTACAGAGTATTCTTGCCGTTTCTGTGGCCTTCAATTCAAGGCCTGTTCTCCAAAAATCCTGTACTATTTAGAGGGTCATACAAAAATATCTCTGACTATAAGCCAACACAACCACCCTTCCAAATAAGGTTAGTCCTACATGTTTCACCCATCACTTATCCAAGTTAACCACTGCTAATCCATTATTATCTTTTTAATCAATTACAATAACCAGCCTCCCCTTCTTTGCATCCCACAGGGACAAGTCCCCCATCCTGCTGTTCTTCCTGAAAAGCATCTGCTCCTAGACCAGAAGAAATCCATTCTCTTCTAATTTGTCTCTCCTCCTTTTGCCCAAACCACCAGTTTCTAACACTACCTTCGTGCGAGGGATTCAGAATTCACATTTGTCCCCTGGCCAACCTTGTGCCACCAGCTGCTCCAAGCAGCTCTGTCACCCACTTCCTCAGGGTTACCACTTGCTTCCTACAGCTTTGATGGCAACAGCAGTGATCCCATCACACATCCTGCTCCTCAGGCACTATCCTCACCTGATTCACTCTCCTATTTTCAGTTCCCAGGATTAGGAGCACAAATACACTCAAGCAGCATGTGCTCAAAGGGTAGAGTTCTCTGGAGCAGTGATAATAATTTGATATGCTTTTTCAATGTACATTTCTACTGCTGTACCAATAACAAATGACAATTATTAGCACGACCAAATTCCTGCAGCAGTAGGGAAACAGACATTAACTGGGGGCGGGGGGGGGATATTTAACCACAGGAAGTTCAGTGTTTATCTCCCACTATAAACATCCTCTGCTGGCCTCTCAAAAACTTTCACTAGGGCCTACTTGGCTATTTATTTTTTATGTCCATGGTTATACCCCATTGCTTGATTCAGAGCTTAAAGCAACCTGAACATCCAATGCCAAGAACAGCTTTAATTCAGCCTATTTACAGACAACACTTTTCACAAGTGACCACAAAAGGCAAGCCACAGCTATTAATAACAATATGCACTTCTACTGCCTCCAGGTCTGACTTTGGAAGGTCATCAGAACAGCTACCTTGGCTGTGCCAGTGCCACCAGCTATAAAAGCTGCCTGCTCAGTAGGCTGCACACGGACACAAGTCCTCCTCGAAGACCTTGTAATGCACAAACTGAAAGAACTGGCTCTCTTCAAAGCCCTGTGACAGCTAAACCCTAGCACAGCTCAACAGATTGCTACTTCCCCAGACAATTGTAGATGCTACAACCTTTAGAAAATCATAGTAAAAACAGCTAACACAGGTAAGTCCTTTTGTAGACAAATCTGCCAAGTCCTCAACTGAAAGTGTGCACAATTTTGCTCATCCACCTTCTAGAAGGATAAAGACTAAAGTTAGTGCAGATAAAGGTCAGCAGCACAAAGGAGAAAATAAAAAACCTAACCTAAGGAGAGTGAAAGAGTTCAGCCTGTTTAGCCAAGAACCTCAGAACACAAAGTGACTAACTTCACTTCTTCCACTGTAAAGCTACACTTGAGGACAAGAAAACCACTTCCACCCTGAGCTGGTATTTTTGGAACAGTAACATTTGACATAGTTACCTGAAGCAGCAGAGAACTGGAACTGTTCAACCAAACACAGCCCCAAATCACCCATCTGGGCAGTCCATCCTGAGCTGCCACAGCACAGCTACAGCACCCACAGGTCACACTGCCTCACCACAACACAGGGCAATGCAACACACGTGGAAATCTTAGGATAAAGGACTATGCAGCTCCCTCTCATGGGAAAAATCACCAAGTGTTCTCAGTCTGCTAAAAAAGATAGATGGTTTTACCAAGGAAGAGTAACTTCTGCTACGTTCAAGGCTGCAAGTCTTGTATATCACAAATGACGGCAGATTTGTTATGGGTAGGGCTGCAAAAGCAGAAGGATTAAAAAACAAAAAGAATTCCACATCTCTTTTTGTAGCACAAGGCTTTTTTCATTTATAAGTGGTCTTAGGCACTACACTTACAGAATCCTACAAGAAACCCCACAGATGTGTAATTTTTTTTAAGTTATAGTCAAGTGAAGCTAAATAATTCTGCCAAGAAGACTCTGAACATTACCAAATTACACAACCCATATGCAATTTTGTTCATGGGCTTGGTTTGGGGTTTTTCTTGTAAAACAGTATCTGTGTCAGAGCTATAACAGATACTCTGTTTGGAAAAGAAATGCCACATTAAGGCTAAAATGAAGCAGTCTTCTTAGCCTGTTTACAAGAGCACTTAGACATTTTCTGCCCCTTTTGCTATTTCAGCACTCATCTCCTCTTAACCTACCATGTTTCAGATGCTGCGTTAACTCAGTTCCCACAGAAACATGCCTGCCTGCTTGCCCAGCACACGGGACCAAAGTCTGGGGTGGGTTTTTCTTTTGGTTTTCCTTTTTAGCTAGAGCTGGACCAAAGCAAGAGCAGAGAGAGCCAAGGCTGCAGCCCATGGACTCCTGCCACACCGGCAGAGCCTCAGCTCTGTCAGCACAGCCTCTTTGCATGACAAATACAAACAATTCCACACGACAAAGCCCCTTTTGTCTGCAAAACTGCCGTATGTGGACCTCAGTTACTTAAGGAAAGGGGGGAAGTGAAAGAAAGAGGGGAGAAAAACAACCTGTGAGGCAAAGTTTGTTAATGAACTATGGTTTACAAACCTCACAGCCAAAGTCTCAGGAGGCTGATGACTTGGTTGGCTGCACCTCAAAATATGGGAAGTCATTAACTCATAGAACAGATGGGCTGATACAGCATTGCCCTTAAAGGAAAAAAAAAAAAAACCAAAACCAAAAGGAACACAAGAACCAAAACAAGAACGCAGTGACATTTTTAGGCCTCTCCCCAAGAAGAATACACTGAATATAAACGCTCCCTGACACCAGAGCGTCTAACAAATAAAAAACCCAAACAAGCCCCCAAAACACCAACAAAAGCAACCAGAAAACATATTCATTCCAGCTGAGCTTCCCTGCCTTCCGCTGGGCACTGAGCCAGCAGCTTCGGGCTTCGACCCTCCACGGGGGACCGCCACCGCCGCCCCCGCCCCAAAGCGCTCGGCTCGGCTCGGCTCCATCCCCTCGCAGCCCGACCCCGCGCGGCCCGGCGCTTCCCGGGGCTCGGCCCCGTTGGGTCCCGGCGCTGCCCCGGCCCCGTGGCGCTCACCGCCGCGCTGGGCGCTGTGCCCCGCGGGCAGCCCGTTGTCGTAGGGCTCCCATGTCTTCTGCAGGGGGTTCTGCGTGAGCTCCCGCGCCGCCGGTGCCGCCGCCATCCTCGGCCGCTCCCGGCTCCCACCGCAGTGGCGGCGGGCGGGGCGCGGCAGGGCCGCCCCCGGGGCAGGGCCGCACAGCGGGGGAAGCCGCAGCCCCGCGGGGGAAGCCGCAGCCCCGCGCCGCCCGCGGCACGGACGGGTAACCCGCCCCGGTGTCACCGAGGCGCCGGTGTCACCGAAACCCCCGCGGGCGGGGTCGCGCTGAGAGCAGGTGGCTCCGCTCTGTGCCGCTGCTGCGCTGCTCTGGCTGCGGAGAACACCGCGCTGCCTCGGAAAAGCCTTTTTTTTTTTTTTTTTTAATTTTAAACAAAACCTAAAAATAGCACGCCCCAGGAGCGTGCAGTGCGTTTTAAGTCATGCGTTCAATTATACATTTTTCCAATTAAACTTTGTTTTGGCCTGAAGGCTAAATTAATAGCGATGCAGAAAAACATAGATAAACCATAGATTTCCTATATCCTATTTAGCTCCCAAAAAGAGCTGCTGACAAACGGCCCTGGGAAGCTGCAGTGGGAGCAGTGGTTTGACTAAACACAATACAGAGCTGTCGCCTTTCCACATCACCTCTATCAGCTTTACATCTTGGGGAAACCCAGGTCATTACCTGGGCTGAGCAAAGTCCTAAAGAAGCTCAGTATTTCACATACATATACACCTCTCTAGTTATATATTTTACAAAAAAATAAATGGAATGCACTGGAACTATGGTAGTGAACTGTAATACACACCTTCATTATGAATCACTCCATTACTAGAACACTGGCCTAAACACAAGTGAAGGCCAGTACATACTTTCTTTTTTAATACTAACCAAACTTTGAGCACCCGAGGATCATTTTTAGTTTTTCTGTTCTATTACAAGGCAAAATGTACCTTTCTAAGTAACAAAAAATCAGTTCTCAAAGACATTTGGCAAGATAACTCTGGGAGAGTCAGCACTGTTTTTTCCAAAGCCATGTCTGCTTGACCTGCTTTTCCCTCTGTTCTGAGTTATTTCCTTCTTCCAAGACTGATTACAGTTTTCCACTGTTGGTGCCCTACACTATATTTTTACCTAGCATTTTCCTCCTAATTTTGTTTTAAGTTGATTGCTGGCATGGGGAGGGGCAGAGGGGTTACACGAATTACATTACAAGGGTCACGAAACTAGGAGCAGACAGAGGGAGGTTTTGAATACTCAAAAGCTTCTTGGTTTCTTCTGTCAACTGCATATTTACTTCCAACAGATGCCAAAAGATGTGGGAGCAGGAACAGCTCAAACTCTGTTCCAGGTTCATCCCAGGAGCATTTCTCCTGTGCACACACAGAATGTTGCAACACACAGATGACAGACTCCAGGGTAGAGTCCAGCATCAAGACATCCCCACCTCGCCCTCCTGTAATCACAGAAAAGCTGACACCAAGATCCTCCAGCTTTCCTAATAATGCCTCCAGTAAAGCCAGAAGAGTCCACAACAGTGTAATATTAACAGAAGTAAGAATCAGCAGGAATGCCAGTTTATAAACCACGCTTCTAAAACTTGTTTTACATACCTTAAGTAGAAAACTTATTAAAACTTTCCAATCTCCAGAAATAAAGTTTGTACTTCCTTTCTGGAAATCCACACCCTGCACAAGAACTGAATGTCTGCTCACTCACCTACCTCAAGCCAAGAACACTGACCTGATGTTGTCCATGCAAGAATAGCATTTTTCAGAAGTCTGCAGGGTGAACAATCACATTTCTAAGTCTCATCCTCAAAGCACCAGGCACGCTGCCAGTTAATTAATTCCCTTTGGCTCAGGCAGCTTCAAACCAGTGGCACCTGCACAAAACTTCAGTTAAGGGTTTGTCCAGGTGTCTGTAATAACATTAGAGGTGTGCAGAGACACCTGCTAGCATTTGTTTTTGTGAGGCAAAGAGTTCAGCTTGGCTGATGACAAGCATATGTGATTATGTTGTTCATCAAACTTATTCAAGGGTTGGTTGGTTTGAAGTTTGTTTTTAAACCTCAGTGCAGTAATGAGCTATTCGACCAAGGACACAAAGAAAGCAAATACAGGAATCTGTATATATAAAAAATACAGCCACGCCTGAGGTCCCATTTCAAAACATGGCTTACAAGGGTACTGCATGGAATTCCTGGGAAAAGACAGAACAAGTGTTGCTCATTAGATTCCCAATAAGCAACAGAGATCACCTTTTGCACACTCTCATTGTCATCAGCTGCTGTCTGAACACAAAGGCTGGAGGGAGCAGAGCTGGTGCCTGCAGGTAAAGAACTGGAGACACAGCTTTGTTTGCTACAGGGAAACCATGAACAAGGCTTTACCCCAGGAAGGCTTCTACACAAAGCATCTACTCTCAGGGCCATGCTGAGCAGAGAGCTTACCTGAGAAACCACCTCTCCCCAGAGGCGAAATGTCAAGGGGAAGGGCACTCTTGGAAAATGAACTGCTGCATGGAAATAATGTGCTTGAGCCAAGTGACCGAGTTACACTTACTCTTTGGAAACAACTGACTGACAAGACAGGAAATTTAGGGTTTAATGCCAACAGCAAATGGTAATAATTTAGAAACAGGGCGACATAGAAGAGACTGAACTAAGGTTTCTGCTTGATCCTACAGGAAACCCAACTTGTATCCATAAACACACTGTATCATATGGCAGCCATATAATCCAAGTTTCACAACAAGGGCAACTTCCACGTACCTCATCTCCTTAGTAAAGATATCACCCTTTGGTCTGACAGCCCATAAAACATCCATGAACCACCCAACACCTCTTCCTGCCGTCCTTCCACCATCTCTCTGGCAGCGCACACTCGCTACTCGGGACAAGGAGAGCAAAGTTCCCAGTCTGCAGGTGCCCTCAGCACACGGAGCAGGCCAGCTCGCCACAGACCCACCCACGGGCCCTTGTGGGGGACAGAGGAGCAGGCAGAGCTGAGAGCCAGGAGGGACCTGCGGCACAGCTCCGAGACATGGGCACAGCCAGAGGTCAGGCAGGGGGTTGTGCTCCATCACCGCGCCCTTCCATGGGTTCCGCTGGCTCGGGGCCGTGGCGGGGCCGTGGCGGGGACACGGCGGGGACACGGCGGGGACACGGCGGGGACACGGCGGGGACACGGCGGGGCCAGCCCGGGCAGCCCTCAGCATCCCGCGGGTGCCGGCACAGCCCGCGCCGCCAGGGGGCGCCCTGCCCCCTCCACCGACACTGCGCGGGCGCGCGGGCGCCCCCCGGTGGCCGCGGCGAGCAAAGGCAGCGGCCCGGCCCAGCCCCGCGGACACGGCGGGAATGGGGACACGGGAAGGGGACAAAACACTCGTGCCCAAAAACAGCTCTCCTGGGAAAAGGAATTCCCAGCTACCCTTCCGAAATGTATTGCCACAGCCAAGTGACAGCGCGATCGCCGTGCCAGGAGACAGCCAAGCTCCGCAGAACTAAAATCCATCAGCACTTGGCTTTGAAGCACGCGAGGTAGAGTCAGAGGTTACAGAAAGCTACAGGGAAGGAGAGTCCATCTACTGACCCTGCTTTGTTTCCTCATCCAAATGAAATAAAAAATTGGGAGGGGTGAGTCCACACTCAGAACTACATATCCCCATTTCTTTCTAGATATTAAACACTGACAAATTATATTTCATCATTACTTCAATTTCTCTAAAGCAATTCTCCTCCCACTGTGTCTTGGGGTATACTTTTCAGCTCTGCATTCTCAGCTACTTACTCTGACAAAGCCCATAGCATCTGACCTCTACACACACAGCTGGCAATAATTAGCTGGGAAAAACATAAACCCAAACCCTCTCTATTGCAACTGGCAGGGTACTGCTCTAGCTCGAAGTGACAAACAGAAATTAATTTACATGATCCCATCTTAAGATTGATATATGCATTTTCTACATGTGGCAATAGCGAGAGGAGGAGAGATCAGAGTTTAAGTCCTTATCCCCTTTTAAGAAGGTACAGACAGGGCTGTGAGGCCCCCACTTAAAACTGCCCTAAAAGACAGCCCCAGCACAGCACCAGTTTTGTTTCAGTACAATTTGAGGAGACACAGACTTTGCAAAGATCATTACATACGGCTGTTATTCAAGAAATACAGACACACACCAGCACAGGCCTCAGCCACACACATATCTTACATATCTAGCCTTGACACCTATCCAAAGCTCCCCCATTTCACATGGATTAGTTGGCTCTGACCAGCTAACAGGCAGCCTGCTACACTAATCACAGCATTTGTATAAAGCAGACAGGGTAATTCCTATTGAATTTATAACTGATTCTCTCTTTAAATGAAAAAAAAAAAAGTCAAATATACCTTCAGCAGGCTGGTAGCAGTCCTTCATTGGCCAAAATCAGTGCAGCTGGAAGCATCACCCCAGGACAACAGCTATCTAATATATGCAAGGCTGTTACAACACTGCAAGCCAATGAGAGGAGTCAGTGACCAAACACACAAATATGCTTCACCCTTTCTGCTCACAAGTAACAACACTCCAGCATTTCAAAACTGGGTTTCAGGTGGGAGAGATTTTTCCCCACACAGGGATGTGAGGCACAGTGCTGATGAGCTTTTTGGACCAATAATTCGTTGTGGTGTTCTTCCATGGTGAGAGGACTTGCAGCTGCACCCAGTTTCTGCTATAGTGACCAAAGCTACCACAGAGCAGCCAGGACACTTGGTGTGTTCTGTCACATCCCTTGTTACAGCAAGACCTCAGCAGGGAACAGACTGCTCTCTCCCTCAGGTAATTCCCATATTCCTGAAGTGCAGATCAAGCCCAGCAGGTTTTTCCTCCCTGTGGAAGAGAAGTCCCTATCACCCTCCCTAAAACACAATGCCCTTCTGCTCGCTGTGTTGTGACTGCTGTAAGGCAGGTACAAACCCAGCTTTGCTATCCAGTCAACAAGGAAATCCAGAGGTAAAGGAAGCTGCACTAAAAAAAACACCTCTCTGTCTCTGGGCTGTTCCTGAACTCCTGGATGATGACACAGAATATGCCTTGGGAACAGTCATCCTGCACAAGAGATCCCTGAGGAGCTAAAAACTTCTCACGGAGCTTCCCACAGAGAACAGAGTAAGTTCTTTGCCATTCAGAGCTCAGCAAGCACAATGAGCAATCAAGGCAGAGAGGTGCCACACTGTGTGAGCAGAGTGACACACACTGATTCACACCTGCTCAGCTCAGGCTCCCAGGACATTTTGTGGTGTCAGCTTCTTAAATGAAGACTTCCCATGTGGTCAAGACTGCCAGTGGTTCGTTCCTCAACCCAAAGTGCCATGCTTTTTGTTTTCCCAGAGTCTAATGCCCCTGGAGTCAACCCAGCAAAAATGACAAATAGCCCACTAAGTCCCCAAAAATTTCAAGCATCCCACATGACAGGTTCAGCAGGTTCCCCATACCATCTCCACAGGTCCTGCCATCTGGGACTTGATTCCAAACCAGCTGAAATCACAAGGACCAGGCCTTGTGATACACAGCCCTAGCACTTCCTTCATTTCTTCTGAGCAACAAGTAAGTTTTATCACTGGCACCACTCACTCCATATCTTATTTCCTCTCACTGCCCAAAGGGAAAATGTTCCCATTGTCTTCAAGTAGACTGATACCCCAAGGACAAGAAAAAAGCCAGTAAGAATTCAGAAAGAAAACAAGAATCTGCCCTCAGCGAGACACACCTTCAGAAATTATTTTGTTAGAATTCATTTTACTACGAGACTTCCTGGCTACAGATCAATCTGTCAAAGAGACTGATAAAAAAAATCATGCTTTAGATGACAATGAGCTACTACTAAGGACAAGAAAATTCTTCACTGCTACCTGGGGAAAAGATTTAAACAACACCCAAGATCCTACACAGACAAAGCTGTATAAATTCAGGAACTGAAAAGATCCTAAGCTTAAACAAAATATTCCTTAGCACAGATAAGATAACAACCCATCCAAACATAAAATGGTCATGTCAGGTAAATCAGCAAGAAAACAAGCTCCTATCTATTCCAACAATCATCACCACATCTGATACAAGATCTGACAAGGGTTTGGGCACTCAGGAGCCTCACACCACACTTATTTACCTGGAGAGACAGATAATTCCCACAACAATTTGCATTTATGGTGTTTTCCTCATTGTCTACTGAAACATCATCAGAGCTAGGCATGCAAAGCAATGAGGTATCCCTTACAGCAGTGCTCATGTGTGGCTGGACTCCAGCATGGTTGGGATTTCCAAACCATGACAACCCAGCAATCAGGAAACAAGCACCAGCCATACAAAGGTTTTATTGTAAGTATTGTACCAATAAAGTCTTAGATCACTTTCTACAGAACTCACTCATTGCAATGCAGGTGTATAAAATCTATCAGGCAACCTAAGATTATTTGGGGAGATAAAGCAGGTTTTTATATCAGCAGATATAAAAAGGTTTTGTATCAGCAGATATCAGCAGAATGTCACCTCACCAACACGTGGATTGCATGAGAACCCCAGAGCAAACACTGAGACTCACAGACACAGTGGTATCAACTGAAAAAAAAATACACCTTGCTACACTGTCACTCTGTCCTTTGTTATCTTTATGTGAATCAAGTATTTTCATTATTTCTGAGTATATAAATATGTTAGTTTAGATATTTTTTACATTTCAGAAGAAATTATTGCTCTCTTTTTAATGTGGAGAAACCTAATGTCTGGAGATAAACCCTTTTGACAAGAAGCTGTTGTTTTCATGCAAGGAAGTTTCCTGTGTTAAGTCTGGCATGAAGGGTTAGATTTAAGGCTAGCCTGCATTAAGTCTGTTAAATCTGAAGGACAAATCACGAAATCTTTACACCTCCAGTCCAAGCAGTCACCTCCTATCTTTACCTCAAAGAACACTGAAATTATTTCCCTGAAAAACAGGCAAGATCCACAAGTGGTGCTTCCAGGTATTGCTTAAAACTATTCCCATCATCACAAAGTTGAGCAACATTTTAAATCTTCCTGTTATGATGCAACATAAAGGGAAGATGGCATCCATTATCCATGTCTTCTGAGTGCAACCCAGTGTTAAAAATCCCTTTGTAGATAAACTCTCTCGCTGTATACCAGGGACTCCATACTATTTACATGAAGGGGCTTGTGCTTCTAGGAAGTGCAGAAAGAGGACATCAAAACACATGGCATTTGCACAGATTGCCTATTTGCATTCACACGTCCAGAGGTTAAGTGCAAATCCTGAGTTTCCAAGATGGCAAGTCTGCCGAGGACAGTGATTCCTGCACACTGCTCTGGTAGCACCTGGTGTTACTACAGCAACAGCACGTCCAGCCCAGCACAGCTCTGCTGGGTGCACCCCAGACACTGCCCACCTCCCTGCCAGGCCAAGACAGCAGCACTCCAGTTACCTGATATCCCTGACAGAACCACGGCAAACAAAGCTTGAATAATCTGTAGCATTTGAAAGAGAAGGGAAAACAAAACACCCCTGCATCCAGGGGGATGTCTATCTTTGTGCTTCTTGAATCTGCTTACAAGCAATCCCTGCTAGGCAGTCTGAAAGTGCCTCCATCACCTCAAAGCTCTCTACTCCTTTTCAATCACAGAAGCATATTAGAAAACCTCCCCAGTTCTGAGTTTGAATTTGCAGTTATGAGTAGTAATGTAATTAAAAAGAGCACAAGGAAAGGACTGACAGGTTTAAGTACAACAGACAGCCCTTATCCAGGCTGACAGGCTTATGAATTATGCTCAGCTACTTTAATATTAGATATTTGAACATTTCTGGTGTATACACATCCTTTCTCCTGTCACTCAGCTAGGATCCTGTGAATCCCACTTGCTCATAACAGTAGGTCTAGGCTGCAAAATAAAAAAAAAAATTATGAAACAAGAGCAGCTGCCTTCTCAGAGTGGAACTAAATCACTTTAAGCCATCTTTAAAACCAAACACTATCAACTGACTTCAGAAGTACAATTCCACAGGAGCTGTCACTTCAAAGAAAAACATCTGTAAAAACTATATATGTGTTAGGGAAGTTGTCTGACGAGATGAAAAAGGAGAAATGACAACAAAGAGTACACAAAATTTGCATGCAATTCAAATGTATGAAGTACACCAAATTATTTTTTAAAAATTCTTGAAGGCTTTGGGACAGAGCTACCTATCAGATGGCACCACTTAAAAAGACAAGAGATAGGGGAGCTTAAGAAGCACCACCCGGGGTGTGGGGCATGAAATATTGAATTACTGATGGGGAAATCAAAGGGAAAAAGACAAGCAGGAAAACAGCCACTGGGCTGGGTGACAAACCCTCGGAGGTGTAGAGTGAATCTGTGACTCATCAGCATTTAATAGAAGTTGAAGCCATGTGAACGCCTGGAAAAGAGCACAGGGAGACAAGAGCAAGACAAGGTCACACCGTGGGAGGAGGAGGAAAGGCTGGACCAGGAGAGGGGAAGAACATCACCAAAGAAAGAACAATTCCCTGGAAGCAGCAGTGACTGTGCAGAGAGGTCGTGGAGAACAGGAACAAAACAGTGGTCTGCAAACATTGCAGTGACATAAATAAGATGTAACTAGAGAAAAGCACCCAAACCAGCCCCAGCACAGGAGAGAGGTGGTACAGCCTCACCTTGTAAGAGGGATTAGACTTCACTGACAGCCAGAACAAATTAAAAAAGGGGGACAGGAATTAACGGTCCAACAGAGGATAGTCCAGCCTACCTCAGCGTATGGGACATGTAGGTCACTAAGGGAAAAGCCCATGGCAAGGACTAACACCCCAAAGTCCTCTCAGTCACACTTGGGTTCATGCATGTCCTGCAGGCAATGGCAAAAGGAGAGCAGGTTTTGTGAAAGTAAAGAATAAATCCCTCTGGAAAGCCAGCATGGAAAACTGACACTGACACAAGGAGGAAAACAACTCACAGCATATGCGACGCCAGCTGCCGCTGGAAATGTTCTTAAGCTCTGTGAAAAAGGAGGGTATTCACCCAAATAAAAATACAAGCAAACTAGAGCAAAGCTTCCCAGAAGCTACCAATGACAGAATTTATAATAAAAGCAAAAATTCATCTTAATTTGGCAAACTGCAGTGAAGTCAGGTAGTCTAAAACAGCACTGAAGGGGGAAAAAATACAGATCAGACACACAGAGATCTAAATCACAGTGAATCTCACTAATCAGAGCCTCCAGGGCAGATTTCTCATTTTCTGTGCATTTTCCAAGTAGAGCTAGATGGCTTATCAGCTTCCTGAGACTAACAGGATCAATGTGCAAATGAGGAAGCTTAATAAGAGTAATAAAATTACAACATCCAAAATAATCAAATTTACAGAGTGCAGACAGCCTAAACAGTACAAACGCTACAAATGAAACTCTTGCAAGAGGAAACATTCACCAAGTGAGTCCCCAGCACAGTATTAGTAAAGAAGCCTACTCTTTAAAACAAACAAAAAGACCCACAGCCCACCTGAGTTCTCTTTCTATTTTATAAAAATAACTTTGTTTCAGCACAAGTGTCCCTAGAGAAAATACAAAAAATTATTCAGGTGCACAGAAGCCCCTACTCCATCACATCACAAGGAACAGCCTTTGGCACCAGAATGTGTAAAAACACATTCCAAAATTTAAATATAAATTGAAAGCCAAACAGGATACAGAAATAGAAAACAAAGGGAATCAGAAGCAAATGAGCACACCAGCCCTCACACTCACCACCTCCAGTGAAACACCAGCTGTCCAGGCTTGCTGGCTCCAGCCACCCCAGCCTGGGTTGGTCTGTGCCTGCTCAGGTCCCCCCACACCACCAGGGACACCTGAACCTTCTTTCATACAGGACAGAGGTCTCAGAAACACTCGAGGAAAAACTGGCTACCAGGAGTGAAGGGGTGCCCTGCCAATGCTCCCAGCACACCACACACAGGGCTTTGAGCTGTCCCATCAGACCTCAGAGTGACACCAGACGAGCCCAAATCCCTGGAACTAGCCCAGCCTGGGAAAGAAAAATCAGTTCAAACCCCAAGATATAAATCTGTGGGAGGTATCTCTTCCAGAACTGCTTGGATTTTTAAGCTCCTCTACTCTAATCCCCAAATGGAGCATTTCTCAGGGTGAAAAAAAGAAGCTGCTAGATCTCCTACCAAAAATGAGTAATGACTTCAGCTGTAACTGGGCTGTTCCCCCTCCTCCTTCGCCCCATCAGTCCATCTCTCACAAGCCATCTGACATTTTTTAATTGCAAGAGGTCATGAACCCCTGAAATCTCCTCATTGTTTTGGAGAAACCAGTTTCACATGGGTAGCAGAAAAAAAATACAAAGCTCTTTTTTCCCCCTTCTTAATGCAGAAGGTAAATGCTGCACAGCTCAAGGATATCAACAGGGTTCCCATGAACAACAAATGCTGCTTGTTACAAACCACCAACAGCTATAGATTTCTGGGGCTATAAAAGGAAACTTAAAGGGACGGAAAAGCCAGCCTTAAATCCAAATACTGCTGTGGCAGTGATCACTGGTGAGAAGCAGTTTCAGATGCATTAAAACACCTCATGGTTGTTGTGTTCCTGATGTGAAAAGGAGGGGTGCAGTCATACACCCGCTTTTAGCTATAAATAAATCACCACATATGTTTTGTCTTTGCATCTTTTGTTTTAAGCTATCCACTGGCAAACTGTACCTAACCCAGACATGAGGATTTCTTGCTGCTTAGGGAAACCTTCCCATTTAGGCATCTAAAACACACAGGATCAAACCGAGCCTCTGCACTGCCAGCTCAGACTGAGACAACTCCCCAAGTGTGCTGCTGGCTGCAGATGGAGAAATCCCTCACGTGGGAATCCATTCCCAAAGAAGCAGCAGCACGAGTGGCTTTTCTGAGCAAGGCAGGAATAGCACGTCCAAGCCATTTTTAGGTGCCACTCGAGTGACAAGCACCAGCCCTGCAGCAGATTCGGGGCTGGCAGGGCTGCTGTACCCTTGTTTGGAGAGAGCAGCTGCCAGGGAGCCTGCATCACACAGCTCTCCTGGCAATTAATTCCCTGTGCCAAAGCACATGTGTGAGGCCAGCTCCACACAAAGACAGGGCACCATGCAGAAACAGATGAAAATGTAAAAAAAAAAAACTGTTCAGGAATGAACAGTTTCAACTTTCACTCAACCCTTTATTCTTTTTTTTTAATCCTTTCCTGTATTTTTCTACTCATGCATGGCCTGTAAACAATACAGTAACATACTGGATCATTTGAAAACTAATGCCATACAGGCATTTCACATATCCAGGTGCTGAAATTACACTGAAACATGGAATTTAAAGCTGTAACAGGCACATTATTTCCACAAGGGCACTCATGACAAATTCATCCTGTTTTATTAATAAAACATTCGCAAAACATCCTTTTTATCCATCACATGGATAAAAGTCAGTTGCAATTAAGAGACTCATCATTTGTATTCATGGCAGCTCCATATTTAAGGGCTTCAGGATTAATTCCAGTGCATTAGTCCAGACCCTTAAATGTTGCAGACACATCCAGGACAGCCCTCCATTCACCAGCTTCTCAAATGAGAGGTAAGTTTGACAGAATCAAAACATGACCCTAAAGGCACTTTAAACTGCACTGTCATAATAGCAAGGGTAAGTTGACACACTTCACACAAAAAACCAAGTATTTCCTCTCTTTGCATGGACACAAATTCACAGGCTCACCACATCAGAGTGATTTTGGAGAAGAGAAGGCTCTGGGAGACATTATAGCATCTTCCAGTGCCTAAAGGGGCTCCAGGAGAGCTGGAGAGGGACTTTGGACAAGGGCATGGAGTGGCAGGACAAGGGGGAATGGCTTCACACTGACACAGGGCAGCGTTCGATGGCATATCAGGAATAAATTCTTCCTTGTGAAGGTAGTGAAGCCCTGGCACAGAGAAGCTGTGGCTACCCCATCCCTGGAAATGCTCAAGGCCAGGTTGGACAGGGCTTGGAGCAATCTGGGACAGTAGAAGGTATCCCTGCCCATGGTAGGGGGTGGGATGGGATGAGCTTTAAGGTGCCTTCCACCCAAAGCATCCTGTGATTTTTACCCCACACAGCCCCACTGCACCCACAGCCACCGGGTCAGTCCCTCAGCAGGTAACAGCTTCAGTATGTCTGGAGATTAGGATTCATAATTAGTGTGTGATTACAGTCCTTAGGGCCAGGGTTTGGCAGGCACCCAGGAACAAACCTGGTTTATAAGCCACCCTGGCCCCACGTGGTACCTTGCCAGAGCACACCAGGTCAGTGCTGCCTCTCTGCGTGACCAAACCATGGCAAAATCAATCCAGCGCTGCTGCAAATAACGTGTCTGAACCAACACGGGACTCTCTCCTGCAGCCCCACTTGGAGTGCCTGGTAAAAGTCTAGTTAAGTTAGGAATCAACTTAAATTACTTAATTTTAGCTGTTGGAGAACCCAACTAGACAGGCTAGGGAGTTTGGAGTTGATTATTCTCTTTTAACGCCCTTTTACAATTTAATTACTTAACCTCTTACGGTCTCACAAACCGCAAGCCAAGTGCTTTGCCTGTGAGAAAAGGCTAACAGACTTAATTATTTCTTTTAAAATGGGAAAAAATGGCTTCTGGGGAAAAGCAGAGCAGAACCAAGGAACCCTGTATTTCTCATGCTCATGGCTGGTGCTTCCCCACTTGTGTTTTGAGAATTTTTACTCTTTCTACTATGCCAGCCTTGTGGCTCTCCCCAAGCAGCTGCCCCACCCAGGGTGTGGGGCCACAAGCTTACACCACATTCAATAAATTAAAGCAAACAAATTAAAAAAGAGAAACAAAACAAAACATATAGAGTGGGAAGGTGGGAATACTCCACCAGGTCATTTCTTTCAATAGAAAGCTGAAGCATTTCCCAAATACATGATCTTTTCCAGCAATTCAAGTGTAATAATTACAGCTATCTCAAGGAAAGAATCTCTGGGCATCATACACAGAGGTTAAGCCCCAAGGAAACCATGCAAGTCCAGTGAGCAATTCAGAACACATCCCTAGTGCTTCACCAGCAATTAATGACTGTCCACAAGTTGGATTTACCAAATCTCTTACTCATAAGAGCAGAAGGAACATTGACGCAATCAAATTGAGAAAAATAGGGGTGCAACCAGGCTGACTTTTTTTTTTATTGGATGGATGATACATTAATAAAATAAAGTGTTACAATCACTCAATTCAACAACATCCTTGTATTCAACTACTGGTAAGGGTTATATTTATAAACCAGTACATTTTCGTAACAAAATGTCCTATTTCATAGCAGACCTTTCCTTCAAATGACCTCAAGAAAGTTCTGAAACAAAATCCTCCCCAAAATGCTCTCAGCTTTGGGTCCTCATCCTGCACAGCTATCCCCACATGAATGCTCTCATTAGATGATGCACCAATTTAAAAGGACTGGCATCTTATGTAAATGGATGTTATTGCTTTTAATTGCAGCCATAATTATGGGAGTGCCTTGCAACTGAGTAAGGTCACATTAAGCAAACTTACTGGAAACTCTGCAAACTGCTCTGCAACACGCTGGTCGAGCACCAGGAGTCCCACAACAGGCATTTATTCAATCCCATCCTCAGCTCTCTGCAGAGCACTACAAAATCAGTCAACCCTATACAGGATTGCTCCGAGTCACAGTTGGTTTAGTACATTTTTGCCTCCTAAGAGCTAGTTTCTCTGACATTTGCCAATATAAAATGTTTAATTCGGAATTAACGTCTTTAAAGATCAAAAGATCTCAGAGTCTTCAAGTTTCTTTGGTATTAACATCTTTTTTTTCCCTCCTCACATTTTAAAGAGCCACAGGAGCACCATGGGACCTTCCACAGAGCCAACGAGGAGGCAGCGAGGGCAGTATCCAATTCCCCTGCACAGCCAACACATCCCTGCTCATGGAAGACACCAGCACCAGCATCGTGGGAATAACCCAAGGAGCAGTGAAGGGGTTTTAGTTCAGCCACTGATGGCCATCGCCGTGTCTCAACAGCTGAACTGGGGTCCCCCTCTCAGTCTGAGAGGTTCTCTAACACCAACCTCACTGAAATCCCTGTCCGTGCCCTGGCTGGAGTGAGATGAGAAGGAAGCAGGCAGCTGCTGACTGCAAGGCCGGCAGAAGCAAAGGATGGCTGTAAACAAGAGCAATGCTGTGAGTCACCAGGCAGGAGGCACAGCCCCTCGACACCTGGTGACACGCAGGTTTCTGAGGCACCAGGCAGCTCAGGGAGCCAGGCAAGGCTCCCTGGTCCCGTTAACAAACCCGAGCACAACACCCCTCTCTGCATCCATCTCTGCCTCACATCCTGCCCCACAGCAGCAGGAGCGCCTGCTTTATCTTCAGCCCACGTAATACAGTTTTCCTAGAAAGTGGGGAAATTATATCCAAACATAAGCTCGACTGAGCCCATGTTCAAAAGTTTTGGTGCATTTGCGTCACAGCTGTCACGGTGGATTACACCAAGTGCCTGACAAACACACCAGACCTCAGTGCCCAGGGACAGCCAGCCCTCTCCAAGGCCCACGAGCCAGCAGCCAAACCTCATGAAGGAAGATAAAAAAGGTGCAGATTATGTGCTTTTATGGAGTTGCCCTTAGGAATATGGGAAGAAGAGCTAACCAGCTGGATCAGTATTTGCCCAAGCACTGGTTTTACACCCTTCCTCAGCCAATGGAGAGCACCAAGGCTTGCAGGAGCGAGATGTAAACCCGCCTTCCTACAGACAGTTAAAAAAAAATCCATCACAGCAAAGCGATCTCCAAAAATAACTCGGCAAGCAAACAGCTGCTGGTACACTACGATTCCCTCGTTCCACGCCACATCTCCAAACCTTCCTCCGCCTTGCGCCGTTCCAGCAGCAGCCGCAATTCCCATTTCGCACCGCCCGAGCTTTTGAGATGCCGGGCACCTCGCTCCTCGGCGGAGCTGGGAGGGGAAATGCCGACCAGGGCCTCCAGGCAAACACCACCTTCCCCCTCCAGCCTCGCCCTGAACGCGCGTGGGTCTGCGGGGGCTCGGGGGTTGCCCCGCGGGTGGGGAGCCGGGGGTGGGAAGGGGAGAAGCGGCGGCGCAGCTCCGCGGGGCCCGGGGGGTCCTACCTCGGCAGCGCCGGCCCTGAGGGCAGCGGCCGCGGCGGCGGCAGCCCCACATCTGCGGCGGGCTGGGCTGCGGCGGCGGCTGGCACGGAGCGCAGGGCCGCGGGAGCCCCGCGGAGCTGCCCGCGGGTGTGCGCGCCCCGCGCGGGGCGGGGCGGGGCGGGCGGAGAGACCGGCCCCGGGCAGCCCCCGCCCCGCCGGGAGCCCCGCTCCGCTCCGCCCCGCGCCGGGCGGGAGGGGCTCCGCACCTCTGCGCGGGATTGCGGGGAGCTGCTGCCGCACCTCTGCGGGGCCGCACCGCACCGCACCGCACCGCACCGCACCGCACCGCACCGCACCGCACCGCACCGCACCTCTGCGGGACCGCACCGCACCGCACCGCGCCGCGCTCCATCGCCGCTCCCTGCCGCCACCGCAGCCATCCCTTCGCTGTCTGCTCAGAGCTTCGTGTTTTGTTAAAACGAGCCGAATTTAAACGTAAACAAATAAATAAACCAGTAAAAATGTAGTGGACGGGGAGGTGGGGCGGCTGTAGCCATTTTGGAGAGCTGGGTAGCTGTGAATGCGGCCGGGGGCAGCAGATAGGGATCAGCAGTGGCCGAGGAATGGCTCTGGGCAGCAACAGGCGCTCGGCAGGCTCAGGAACAGCTGCTGCATGGAGCCAGAGGTGACCCCAGGGGTGACCCCAGCGCTGAGCCAGCGGGACTCACCCACCACAGCCTCGGGCAAGGCAGGGAGACGAGCCCGGGCTGGGATGCACCTCCCAGGGGAAGCCAGCCTGGGCAATTACAGCCTGTACGTGCATTCGGGACACAGCCACCCACCTGCTTTGGGCTGAGCTTTTCCCTGCCCTTGCCATACAGCATCCCTGAGGACACTTTGGCAGCTCGAGCTTGGTGACAAAAATCCTCTAGCTCCTTATACCGTCCTTGGGGTGATACTGAAGTGTGTTTGTTGTTTTGTTCAGGTTGGGACCGGTTATTTTTGTGGTTGCCTTTCCTCACGGCTCTATAATTTCGTTATGCTGTCCCTCTGAGGTAGGCATGAAGTGTATGGGTGTGCAAAGAAGCTTCAGAGCTGTTATCTCATCACACTCTCTGTCCTGCACTGGGCTGAGGAGCTGGAGGGGCAGCACTGTGCTTGGGAGAGTTATCTGACTTTCTGAGCCTTTGGCCTGCAGAGATAGGCAAATGAGTCTGGGGAGGGGGAAACAGCACTGCAGATGAAAGAGGAGCCAAACAGTCAATGAAGGAAGGTTAAGGAAACATCAGTCTGAGGCCACCTACTAGTGAAAAATCAAAATAACTCCCCCTTTAAGATGAAAATAATCAACATAAGCAACGGAGTTTAGATTCTGTTTGGTTTTGGTTTTGCCTAAAATTCACATGCAAATTTTCTTTACCTTGGCAGGATGTCTTTTCTTCTACCTACACACCTCCATCCTGCTTCCCTAGCTGTCTCCAAGTGATATCAACTATAATTTTACTGTCTGGGCAGCTGGTTTCAGACCCCCACTGGTAACATAAGCAGTGTAACTATGCCGGCTCTGCCTAGGGATCAGGCACCTGGTGCTTTAAAACTGTACTTAATAAAATACAGCTTCTGAATTGCTTATAGAAATTAAGCTACATGAAAGAAAGGGTGGTTTGTTGGTGTGGTTTTTTTGGACAGGGAGTATTGCGTGCTTATCTCCAGGTGATGAGGCTTGCTGCAATGAGGAAACTCAGCAGCTGAGGTCAGTACGATGCTTGGTATCACTTCCTTCAAGTGTGTGTGTGTGTGCCTTCAGAGCAAAGGCTGTTACTTTGGTCTGAGAGACCAGGGCTCTACCACTTCTCCAATCCTACGCTGTAACAGTCCCTCTGGAAATGCGATTTTCTAGGAACTGAGGGCAAATGTGAGAGAAAAATATGTCACCATTGATGCAACGCTAAGGAATACTTCCTTTTCTTTGGGGGGGATCTTCTAAGAACTGAATGCAAATCCAAGAGAAAAATGTTTTGTTGATGCAATGCTAAGGAATACTTCCTCTTCTTTTGGGGGATTTTGTAGGAAATGTGGGCAAATGCAGGTGAAAAATGTTTCACTGTTAATGCAATGCTAAGGAATGCTTCCTTTTCATTTTGGGAACTATCAAAGTCAGATCCAGCTCCTTGTGCAACCCCTCGACCTGAACAGCTTCCTGAGGTGCCATAGTGCAAGTGTTGGGCTCTATGGAGGTGGAAGTCACCTGTGTCCACCTTCTGAACAATGCTTAATCCTTACTAGCACTCCATGATTTCATCTGGACTGTTTATGATTAGTTTGCTTTATCTTCTTAAGGAGCTCAAGTGACTTTACATAACTGTGGCCTCCTGTGTTAGCAAGCTTTGCTGTGCACTGTTAACGGCATGAAGGAGGGGATGCTGTGGGGTATCCTCACTGCCACCATGTCCCTGCTGCTGTTCTGGGGCAGAGCATTTATCACTGGCAGAAATGGCATAGCTCAAAACTTGATTTAGTTAACTCTGGTTTTGGTCACTGACTGCTTCCAGCTTGAAGCAAGCACCACTGGAGTTGTTTGAGTTCCTCTGAAAGAAATACTGTACAATTCTGAGCCCTGGGATAGGAGAGAGGCCCTTGCTTTCATCTGCTCTCCCTTTGAAACATTTTAGTCACAGTTTCTAGGCTTAGTGAAACCTTATCCCCATGTTGTGTTAAAAAAATAAAAGAAAATGAAAGAGGTTTTTTTCAGCTGGTGTGAAGCAGCAGGTAGTGAGGCAGGGCCAGGAATGGAGCTCAGGGGGGCTGGGCACTGCAGCAGCTCACCCTCCTGTCCTTGGCCTTAAAACAAAGAGAATCCTACAAAACCACCCAGCTGCAAGGATTCCTTACTGCTTAATGTTGGTAAAAAGGTTCAGAGTGACCCCCCTCTCCTGCTGTCCAGCGAGATGTGGCTCAGTATCAGCCAGAAACTTCCACTGCTTTTGGCAGAACAAAAGGTCCCGAGTACCAGTGGTGAAGGCAGCCTGTAACTCTGCACAGGCTGTGGGCAGAGCCTCACAGGACACCAAACAGGCTTTTCTTTTAGTGGTTTTTCTCTTCTGTTTAACCACACGTATCCTCCTCCACAGCTTTTTTTTTCAAGGTGGGAAGGCACACCTTGGTCTTTGTGTGCAGCAGCTGCACTCCCAGAAAAGCTGTACTGCAGGATCCTAACTGTGCAGAGGACTTCAGTGTGCTTAGAAGCAAAACACATTAAATCACTGATAAGCCAGTGCAAGTATTAATAGCAAAACTTGCTAGAGATCTTGGGTTTTGCTCAAGATCTGTGTAGCCAACCACTAATGAAGTTGTTGAGATTTTGTCCAAACTGGGGAGGTGTAGTTAATTTGGTAAGTGGAACTAGGAACAGATTCATGAAGGGAAAAAAAAATCTGGCTATTTTTTTGCATTTAGGAGAAGTCAGCAGGAGAGAAGAGTGTTGGAGGTAAATATTCACAGTTTGTGCCTGGGATGTTTGATGCTAGTTTGTGCTTGGATCAACTGAGCAAGCATGGTCATCCATTTGGAGAATGTTTGACTTAGTCCTGTGCCCTTCTCAAAAATAGTTAAATTGGAAAAATTTCTGCACTTACAGGCCCTGGAAAATATTTTGCCCTAAATGTGGCTTTGTGGTTTCAAAGAACTGAAGAGAAGGCCACAAAAATACATTTTTCCTTCAGCTGCTTGGCAAGGAAAAGCATCTGGTCGGGCTTATCGGAACAGCATGGCTGGGGCAGACCTGGTCTGCCTGGGGACACCAATCGTATTGACTCTGTTTTTCACAGGTTACATTTCTCCTGCTTTAGTGTAGAGGAAATAATTTTTACCTCTGAATGAAAATAATTGAGATATGAGTAAATCAATTGGATTTTTGTTCCTCAGTTTCATCGGAAGATTTAAGCTGTTCGGTCCTTTGTTAAATTCCTTGGAAATTTGCCACATGCAGGATTGCACTGTGTTCAGTTCAGCCAGATAACACAGCTCTTTCTTAAAGATATTGCTGCAATCTTTACCCAAATTGTAAACATGCAGTGGAAGAATAAAAGGCAGAAACCAGTAGGTGAACCAGCAAGCAAAAGTTAATACAATTATTCATGTAGTCACTATTCATGCTGTACCTTTTTGTTTTGTTTTTTTTTTAAATTTCTCTGAGCTGTTTCTTCTGTCCAGACTATAAGATCTTTAAAAAATCAGGTGTATCCTTATCCTGAAGCAGGTTAAGGTAACCTAAGAGTGGAGACCTAAAATTTTGGGAAGCCTTATCTTTGTGAGCGGGAATTCTCATCTCCAGTCTGGTCAGACCCTAGGAGCTTGCCTGGCCTTTCTCAGGCTCTTTAGAAGAGGGAAATCTTGTTATGTGCATTGCTGGAGTGCTTGTTGTGCTATTTTTGTGCTGCTCAGATTTTGTGTGTGCAGCTGTAGTCAAGTGTTGCTTCTTGATCCCAGACAACTGAGATTTTCCATAACCTTTGACTAAGAAAAAATGTATCTTTAATCACAGCTCCCCTTCACAACAGGCAGCCTGTAAGAAGATTATATAAATATTATATTAAGCACATTTTTTGGCAAATTGTTTGCATTGGAATTGCATTTCTTTCCACCAGTGTCTGTGCAGTAAAAGAAATAAATGAAGAACATGGACCATAATGGAAATGAAAACTCTGATGTGTATTCCTTCTATCTCACTTGGGGATTCCTTGTCAATTCACTGCCTTGTTAAAATAACACTGACATCAATTTATCTACCAAGAACCCAGATCATGGCATTTTAAAGATCAATCCCCTTACTCTAGGTTATTGGTAGGTGTTTTGTGATAAACTTGCATAGGTAGAAGTAATGTTTTCTTGCTTAGAAAACAAAGATAAGGCTTTTTTGGTAGCTGGCAGAAAATTAGCATTCATATTATACCCTTTAGCCACAAGTAAAGTGGAAAAGTTTTCATGACCCTTCTGACCAACATCCTGAAGATCAGCTCCAAGTAGATTTTGGTGGCAATTCTTCTTGGGCTCACCTGGTTTCAGACACTGATGGGGCACTGATGACAGCTTTTCAAGTTATTTCATTCAATTTGTATGTAATTACTAATCCAACAAGTTCTATGAGTGGATGAACAAGTGTTAATTCATTAAATAAAAAGCAACATAGGTGTTTGTCAGTGTGAATAAAAGCAGCATGTACTTATGACAGAAAATCTGTTTCATCCAACGAATTTTGATAGGATGGCAGAGGTGCAGAGAGAAAAGGATACCTTTGGGGGGCTCTTCTGTTCTAGGCCAGTGGCTATGAAGAGTCACTTGTGCCCCAGGAGTTGGTTTATGCAGTCAGGAAGAGCTGACCCACATTCAAGGCCACCACCTCCACTATTTCATAGAAGGAAAATAAGATTAAATACAGACCACCCTCTTTCCCAGCTGCCTTGAAGACAAGGAAGCAACACCTACCTGTGTGTTTATTCTGCTGATGCTTTGCAGCACACACACTCCCCAGGGCACGGCGGGTGCTTGTGTTCAGACATCCAGGGTGGTTCTGCATCAGGCACTGTGACTGTGTGGGAGAGATTCTGGCAAAGTCAGAGCACCACTTCCAACACCACTGCCCTCACTGTGCTGGATGCTGCCAGTTAGCCGTGTCCTCTTACTCTCCTTACAGATTTGTTGCTATGGTGAGAAAAGCCAAGCCTTAAATATTGAACTCCCTGTTATCTCAGCTGGTATCTGCTGTGTGCAGGTATCAGTTGGTGTGTATTAAAATAAATAAGATAATAAAGAATATATGCTTTGCACTGAGGGAGGTTCTGCCTCCAAATTTTTGGGTTTTTTACCCCCTGCTTCAATTCCAGCTTGGTTTGTTTTTGCTAAAACTAACCTTGAAGTCTGCCCAATAGCATAGAGGATTACTACTCTTTATGTCTTAATTGGGGAATAGAACCAGTATCTTTCTAATTCAAATTTTTCCTCCTGAGAAGTTACAGTCACACGCAGGACAGTTCCCACAAAATGTTTCGCTACATTATTTGGTGTTTGCTTTAAGTCTGCACCAGCAGATTAGAGCAGAGTTTGGAGCATTGTATGGTTTTATGCTTAACATGTTACTGGAAGAAAATGAGTTTACAAGGTGTTTTATACAGAGCAAGCCAGCGGCTTCACTTGAATCACTCCAAGGCCTCCCTCTGACCCTCCTCGGGCTGGTGATAACGCCCCTGCTGATTTACTAATGCCAGCACAGGACACTGATTAACCTGTTTTTAAAGCCCCAGGGTGGAAAATAACTAGGAGGGGAGTTGCCGCCAAATCAGAACAGCAGAGATGCTGCTACGATGAGTTGCAGGAGGAGTATTCTGCCTCTGACAGTCCCAAGGGCAGTGAAAAACACAAACGACACTTTTCTCGAGCAGAAAATAAAAGCCCCACATAGCAGCCCTGCCTGAGGCTGGTCTGGAGCACTCGCAACAAAGGAGCTGCTGCTGCGCCCACATTCTTGTGGTGAAAGTCCTGCTCTGGTGCCCAGCCCCAGTAATGGCAGATTAAAAAAGTTATGGAACAAAGCAGGACAAGTTCTCAAATGCAGAGGCATTTTTGTTTGTATAACCTAAAGCAAGGTCTGCTGTTTGTGCTGGATGTTTAAACACTTGTGAGAGGCCACAAACGGTGCTTCGGGGCTTACTTTGTTTTCAAGTAACTTCTGAAATTGCAATCTGTTGAATCAGAGGAATGAAGGCTTATATCCCTGCTAGTTCTCGGAAACAGGGGATGTCAAGTCCAGGGCAGTAGCAGAGTCTGTGGCCCCTGAAGAATACTTTAGATATTTCTTAAATATGGTTTGTTTTTTGTAAATCTTTCCAGATCTTTTCTAGAAATGCTTGAGTGAGGGAAAAGGCTAGGAGTGGATGACTTTCAAACACAAAACAGAGATACAAAGACACTGTGAGGAAGAGCCATTTTCATTTTAGGTAACTGGTAGCTTGAAAATTTGTGTTCAAGTCGGTGCTGCTCTGAGTGACACTGAGGGGGGCTGGGATACAGTCTTGCATTCAACCTCTGGAAGTTATTTCTGTAGGAGCTGATGTTTCACTTTTGAAACAGTAATCACAAGTGAGCTTTGACATTGCACGTGGAAAAGAAGTGGCAAGCTTTAGTTAAAAGTACTAACAGGAAAGCAGTGAAGCCTTGTGCACACCCTCAGTGCTATTGGCATATATGGGGATGTGCTTTATGCAAAGCCAATGAAACCTGTGCTGCTCTGGGGAGCACCTCAAGCTGCTCACAGGCTCGAGTGTCACTGGAGGCAATTTCTGTGCTTCTGCCTCCTCCTTCTCCTCCTCCTCCCGGTCTCATGTTTCTCTGAGGTAACTCTGAGTCACCTTAGCTGCTATGTCTGGGTGAGTTGCTCACCTAGAAGCTCTGGGCACAGCAGGGCAGAGTGTGTTTGGGAGTCAGGGGAGCTTTCTGCAGCTGCAGCTAAAGAGTGACCAAAACCTGCCCCGGGGCTGGCAGAGCCCTCCTCTCTCCCTTGAGGCTGTGCTATGTTTGCACACCCACGAAGCAGCCTGAGCTCTGAGTGCTCAGCCCTCGTGTGCCACAAGCCCCCACTGCAATGTGAATGGAATAGAAGGCATTTTAAAGACCCACATGCCCTCCCTTTAACTTCAAGCCATACAGTTGCCATGATCTGCTTTTGGGAAGGATTTATTTGTTCCGAAAGAGGTTTGTCTTTCTGGAGAAGCTCAGCATCCAGCCACAAAGGCTGCAGAAGTGGTCTGGAAAGACCTGCTTCCCATACTCTTGATTTTGGTTTTATGGCTTCTGCTCGGAGCTTTGGATGAACTGAAACGCAACAGCAAATGATAGCTAGTGAGATCCTAAAACAACTCCTGGGGTCTCAAAATACTGTCACCCCCTTGGTCATCTAACCATAGGCATGGGCTATTAATGCAAGACAAAAACAATCTCTTAGAGTCTGACTAAACTGATTACTAACAACGTGGGAAATTTCTCTCTATACCAATTTTGAGGTTTTTTAGCCAGGGAAAAAAGCAGATGAGAACTTTTCTTATTAGCTAAATAACAGGCCACTATTTTCCTGCTTGTATTTGAAAAGCCTGTGAACTGCTTGGAAGGGCTTCCTTCCATCTGTTTTATGCAAGACCTCACCCTTCAGCTGAACTACTTATGTCCTGGTCATATCAAAGCTTTTAAAGGCTCCTTACTACAAGCAACTTCATTCTAGATTGTAAAATAGTCTTTCTATCTTCAGAGCAATCAGCAGTTCAATTCTCTCTGTTTGGGATAGTTAACCATGGTAAATATTATTTGGAATATGGATTATTTGTGAAGATATGAGGCTTAAACCACCTTGACAAAAAACAATGAGTCACTGAAATTAAAAACTTGGCAATGCAAGGACAGTTCTAAGTGACAGTCTTCCCTTATGTCTTGGAACAGCACATGGAAAAAGCGTAGAAATTGATGTAGTGTGAACCCTGTAACACAGTGGATGAGTGAGCTCTGCACACAGCAGGTTCCTCAGTCATCCTCAGCATGGAAAACAGGAGCTGCTGTGACAACACCATGAGCACATCCCACCCCAGAGCTGTGGAGCAGCCAGAAATGTGACCCACAAAAGGCCTGTGCTTGGTTTACTGCTGGCTCCTCTCCAGCACACTCCCGCTGAGCATGGGCTCACTCCAGCTAGGTTTGCACAGATCTACACATTTACAGGTTTTCAGACCTGGAAAAAACAACTCAGCAGATGTCCAGTGCTTCCAAATTGTCTGCTGGCACCACATGCAGTGTCTTTCAAGTCTCTATTCCTCAGAGTCTGGAGTAAGACAAGCTAAATTACATGAAATCCAGTGTCTTGGGTATTTTCAGATACAGTACAAGAGGCAAGGACAGAAGAATAGCTACAATAAGTAGGATGAATAAAGCAACTCCTCTTACACATCCAAAACTATTGTTTGAAAGTGGCAAACTGCATTCATGCCCAAGCTTCAATAACAGGAAAAGGAGCTGCTTCAAGAAATAAAGGAAGTCTGTCACTTCCCAGTCTCACCTTTCTTTAAGAAAAGCCACAAACCCACACCTGGAAACAGGGTTTCTGCCGAGCTTCTGTGGCTCCTGACAGTGTCAGAGCCTCCACCACTGCTGAGGAAATGTCTCTTTCCTGGTGCCCACATCAGTGCTTAGTTCAGTTAATGGATTGAGATAATACTGTCCAGGAGAACCTCAGACCAGCTCCCAATTAGGCACCAGTAGCTGAACACTTGAAGCATATTAAATTACCTGAAGTTACAAGCACGCAGCTCTGATCCCTTCAGGCATAAGGAGGACTTGAAATTCATGGTAATTTTCTTTGTGTGAATAGCAAGGTGAACTTTGCTTTCAATTTCAGCATTTAATACAGGGCAAATATCAGACTCCCTGTAGCTTGGGAGGAGCGTGTTTGAGTGTTCATTTAAGTTAAATCACATTCCACATACAAAAAATACTAAGATAATATTGTTTCCAACATTTACATACAACATTTACCAAGCTATCTCTATAAGAATTAGATAAAACTATTAATTCTGGGCCTAAATCCAATTATGACTAATTTTTTCAGGGCCCCCAGCTTGTCAAAGAGCTTGGTAATAACAGAGTATATGTTTCTGAAATCTGTGACTGGGGAATCCAAAGGCCTAATTATGTCTCCAGTGGTATATTCTCAGATGTTCCTCAATGTAATAATAAGAAATGAACAAATTTGCTGTAGTAACTGCAGTGGTTTACATTAACCAGCTTAAAAATTAAGGGTGCAACTTTGTAAGTCCCCAGTACACACACAGTGCTATGCAGCGCAGTCCCAGCAAGGAGAGATCACCTGAATTAGGGCCTAAGGTCAGAGAACTAAGCATGTGATTTCCCCACCCCAAGATGAACATCCAGACGGAGATGCCAACATCTCTATCTCGGCTGGGCTGGGGTATTGCACCTTCTCTCAGCTGCTTTGAAATAGGTATGGTTAAGTCTGTGGCCTGGGCTACAGAAATCAGTGCTTCTGCATTTCATTTGAGGGCTGAACTGCTTTGCATATGGCTGTCCAGGGGAAAATCAAAGTGGGGGCACTGGTTTCACTCCACTCCTCTGTGCACAGTGAGGGGGTGGAGGACACACTCCCTCCACTGCAGCAGCACAGGCACATCTTTTCACCCCTTTTGCCTCCACTCTTCAGCCATTCCTTCCCCATCATCCCTCTTCCTAAGTCTTTGCCCACACATTTTCTTGTGATTTCTCTGAGCCGTCACATCCCCAAGCCCTTAGCCCAAAGGGCAGCCCTTGGCAGCCTCACAAGGCACCACTGCTGTTGCTGGAGGACTCTCCCACCCCAAAACGGGCTGCAGCAGAAGACAAGGAGACACCTGCAGGTGCTTTCTGTTTTTATTAACAGCCCCACAGTCACGTTCTCAGGCTCATGGCAAGGGTGCTGAGGTAGTGTCACCCTGTCTGCCCCAGTGTCCCCAGGGTGGGACTGGGGGGGGCGGGGTCACTTGGCAAAGCCCTGCGTGTCACAGCGGGGTCCCTGCCACTTGTCATAGCACTGGCAGCTGAACTCCTTGGCCAGCTGGGAGATGTTCTCCCCAGGCTCCAGGCTCTGAGCCACCAGCCAGGGCTTGCCAGCGTGCAGGTCGATGGTGAAGCGGGAGGGGTCGAGGTGGAGGAAGCCCTGCTGGTTGTCCTGGCGCACACAGCGGCCCTGGCCAGAGCACAGGGTCTGGCTGCACAGGTCAGTGCTGGCTGTCACATTGATGATGTAGTGGCCCAGGGGTCCTTCCACATAGTCCTTCAGCCTCAGGCACATCTCCTGCAATGGCATTCGGTGTCACAGCCCTGCACGGCTCAGGAACTGGGTGTTCCTGCTGGCAGGGACCTGGTGTCACCCTCTGCACTCACCTTGGAGGTGCTGTAGTCCATGCTGCCCCAGAGAATGATGCCAGCAGCACCTTGAGCCGCGCTCTCCCCAATGGTGTTAATCAGGTCCTCCTGCACCCACGGGTAGAGGAGAAGTCAGCAGTGCCCAAAGCCCCCACACAGCCCCAGCAGAGCTAATGACTCCCCGGTGCCAACTCATCAGCCCAAGAGGTGACCACTATCCCCCCATCCCCATCACCTGGGAAAGGAAGTCCAGAGTGCGCTCAAAAGCAATCTGGGAGTAGGGCAGGACAGGGATGCCACTGTCAAGGATTCCACGCTGGACAGCGAAAGCCTCAGCCACGCGGTGCCGGACGTAGGCGAGCACCTTGTTGGTGCCATTGAGGCGGGGGGGCAGGTAGATGCTGGGGTAGAGCGCCCGGCTGCTCTTCCAGAGCCAGGACAGATTCTTGTTCCTTTGCTGCTCCACCTCTGGGCACGTCCCGTTGTAGGGCAGGCTATCAAAGTCATTGTTGTAGCAGTCGGGGAAACCATAGAAACCCCAGGAGGCATTGGGGCGGAGGCTCTCGCCCAGCCACAGGGTCTTGTTCATGAAATCGCAGGCACTCTCCTCAAACTGCTGCTTGGCCATCTCCACCACCTCCTTGGGAGGCCACTGCGGGTGCTGCTGCTGCACCAGCTCCTCTGACTTCTGCTGGTAGATCTCCATGGAGTCCCAGTTGCGGATCCACAGCGGGCGCCACTTCTCCCAGTCGATGACAGCCAGCCCACTATAGTCAGGGTTGGGCAGGGTCACCTTGATGTCCTGGGTGGCCTGGTGGATGTGAGTTGCCAGGCTGGCATTTTGGGGGAGCCCCCCATTCACTGGCACCCCCTCAGATGTGTAGTAGGGGAAGAGACCCATCCTGTCACTGTAGAAGAGGGTGATGTCCTGCCCGGTGAAGGACTGCTGGTCGTTGGCCAACACATCAAACACCTCCAGGCTGAGGGTGACATTGTACTTCTCGGCGCAGCGCTGGGTGGGGATGTTCCAGATGGTGACAAAGGGACGGTTGATGAGGACAGGGCCAGGTCCCCCAGCGTCGGCCAGAGCAGGCAGGAGCAGTAGGAGAAGCCAGCAGGACCACACCGATGCCATGGTGGGCTCAGGGCAAGTCCTGGAGCTGCCTGGGGACAGCTGAAACCAGAGCAGATCTTGATGCTTTTATCCCCAAATCAGGACCATCATTAATCCACACCTCCGTTCCCCAGTGCTGCCAGTCACCCAGCGTTACCTCTCCCACCTCCTCAAAGTCCCTGATTTATCAGCAGCTGGAGCCCAGCACAGAGGCCCCGCGGTGGGACAGCAGCGTCAGCCCCGCGTAATGACCGGCGGCGGCGGGCTCGGCTGGGAAGGAATGCGCAGAGTCAACACCCCATGACTGGCCGGCGGTGAGTGGGCTGGAAAGACAAACAGACACGGACGGGGCGGGGGGAGGAAGGTCACGATGATGGACGTGGGCTGAGCCGGGCAGGCGCCGCTCGGGAAGTGAAGTGACGGCCACTCGCTGGCGGGAGGAGGGCACTGCTGGGAGGGAGCTCACGGCACCGGACAGGACATAGCACCGCAGAGCCCGGGGTGGCACGGGGCACTCCCGCGTGGGGACCGCAGCCACAGGACGGCACGGTCTGGGGACACTCACGCGTGGGGCAGGAGACACAGAAAGGCACGGCCTGGGGACAGCCACAGCACAGGACAGCGGCCACAGAAAGCACAGCCTGGGGACACTCCCAGCAGCCGAGGGGCTGGGCAGGAATGTAGCTGTGCCACGCGGGGCCGCTCCATACCCACGGGCAATGCACAGGGCAGGGCAATGCCCGGAGAGGCTGCACGGGCACAGGCAGAGCAGGACAGCGCCCGGGAGAGGCTGCACGGGGACAGGAGCCACGCAAGGGCTCCGCTGGGGGACACTAGTGGCACGGGACAGCGGAGCTCGGACGCTCGCGGCACAGGGGTGTCCCCGGCCCGGCGGGGCTGTACCCACCCCCGGCCGCGGCGCACGGCACGGTGTCCCCACACGGCGATCCCGCTCCCGGGGGCTCCAGTTCCGCATCCCGAACACTGCCCGCGCGTGTCGCGGGCTGGGGCGGGGCCACGCGGGGAATCCCGCTGGGGGCGGAGCCGGGGCGTGGCCGGGGGCGTGGCCACACGCGGCCTCCACGTGGGTGGCCCGGCCGTGGCTGCCCACGCGGCTCCGGCTCCACGGGCCGCTCCCAGCACCGCAGAGCTTTCCCGGAGCCGCATACCAACCCACACCGCTTCCCCCCGCCCCGGCGGTTACGTCTGCGAGTTGAGTGCCCCGTGCCCACCCCAAATCACCCCACACCCCTCAGTCTGACCAGCTTTATTCGAGGTAAAGCACTTCAGTGTGGGGCAGCACACGGGGGCTCAGCACCACGCAGCACCTGCTCCCCACCCCCGTGACCCTCTTGCCCCCATCCCTCTCCTTACAACAGGAAAGGGGTCCCCCTCCTCCCCCCATCCCCATGAGGGGCACCTGCACTGCAGCAGGGAGGATAGAGATGGGGCGAGCACAAATCTCTTTCCCCCATTCCCCCCCACCACAGTGAGGGACAGCCCTCCATAATTAGCTGCCTCCCAGAGGGGTAGGGATATCTTAAATAGGGTACTCCTACACCACCACAGAAAGGGGCAGCTCAGTCCAGTGGGGGTTAGCACCAGCTTGCAAGCAGCAACAGCAATCCAAGTCCCAGTGGTGCCAGAGGGCCAGGGGCAGCATCGCTGCGGGGGTCAGCACGTGTCTGGCAGCCACTGCCCTGCCAGCCCTGGTAGCAGTGGCAGTGAAAGTGGGTCCGTAGGAAGAGTATGTCAGCGGAGGAGAGCTGGCCCTCAGCCCAGAAAAGCGGGCGCTGGGGGTCATCATCATCCCGGCGCCGCAGCTGGAAGTTGGTCGAGTTGAGGTGGAGGAAGACATCAGCATTGCTGTCCTGGCGCAGGCAGCGACCCCGGCCCTGGCACAGCGTTGTGCTACAGAGCTCTGCTGCTGTCGTGACATTCACGACGTAGCGTCCCAGGTCCCCCTCCAGGTAGTTTTTCATGATCTGGCACAACTCCTAGGGAAAGGAAGACACCAGGGGCATGTTGGTGTGACCCGAGAAGTGTCTCAGATGGAGAGGACAGCTCAGCCACTGGTCCTCCACTGGGGTCAGGTGATCACCCATCATCTACTCCCATACTGACCCCAAACTTACCCGGTTTTTGGTGTCAACTGCATCACCCCACAAAATGGACCCGGCTGCACCCAGTGCCGCACTCTCTCCGATGGTGGAGATCAGGTCTGGCTGTGGGGATAGGGTCCAGTTAGTACCCACAGACCCCGTGCAGTACCCACAGCCCCAGCACAGTGTGCTCCAAAGTGTCTGTTGCAGGGTCAGGGGGGCAAGAGCCATTCCCTGCTCCAGGGAAAGGGGACTGTTCCAACAGCTTGGGGACAAGTCTTCCCAAGACTGCCCTCCTCCTCAGAGGCTAGCCAACAAAGCACAGGAGCTGTGGGCTCACACACCCCAGGGTCCCAGCTGCCAGGACCCTGGAGTCCTGCAGTACTTCCCAGGCATTTCCCTGGTGATGGTCACCATTGGTGCCAGTCCTGCTGTCAGACATCCCATCCATAAGGGAAACAGTTTGTGGCACCCCATCATCCAGCCCAGAGAGGGGCTGAGCTGAGGGTCCTAAGAAAGGAGGCATCCCTCCTGCTCCCTGGGGCCAGCCCCATGCCAAATGGTGCCACTTCCCACCCACAGAGAAACAGTCAAACCATGGTGTGCCAGTAACACCATGAGGGCAGACACCAGCCTCCAGAGCCACCTTGCTCCACAGGAGCAAGATGAGATACACAGGCAGAGGAACCACCTCAGCTGACCCCAAAGCCCTGACACCCAGCGCTTGGGTTGAGGATGTCCCCAGTGGCGCAGCCCTACCTGGCTGAGCACATTCAGATTGCGGCTGTAGGTGGGTCGGGTGTAGACAAAGACAGGAAGGGAGTAGTCCTCGTGGTGCTGCTGCGAGATGCGCAGGGCCTCCATCACCCGCGCCCGCACGAACTTGCGGCTGTTGGGAGTGGATTCCAGGAGTGGATCGAGGTAGATGGAGGGGTAGAGCGCCATGCTCTCCTTCCAGAGCCACGCCAGCTGGTCATTGCGGGTCTTCTCCACGTCCGGGCACTGCCCGGTGTAGCTCTCCTTGTTCTTGCTGTAGTCGTGGTTGTAGCAATCAGGGAAGAGGTAGAACCCCCAGAGCTGCTTGGGTCGGTAGCTCTTGGCCTTGCGCAGGGTGCTCACCATGAACTCCTGGGCAGCTGACTCGAACTCAAACACTGCCTGCTTGTTCACCTTCTCACGGGGCCAGTTGGGCTGACGCCGTAACACCAGTTCCTGTGATGCCTCCCTGTAGATATCCTTGGGCTTCCAGTTGCGAGCCCAGACAGGCCGCCACTCCTCCCAGTCGATGATGGCAAGCCCTTCTTTGGTGGATGAGCGGATGTACTTGTCGATGCCGTCCTGGAGGCGGGCAAGGTGCTCGGACAGGCTGCTATTTTGGGGGACGCCACCATTGACGGCCACACCTTCACGGCTGTAGTAGGGGTAGAGCCCCAGGCGTTCCTTGTAGAAGATGGTGATGTTCTGCCCCACAAAGCCCTCGTTAGGGGTGGCGTTCACGTCGAAGATGCTGAAGTCGAAGGACACCTGGAAGCGAGGCTTGCAGTCCTGGGTGGGCATATTCCAGGCCACCAGGAAGGGCCGACGGGTGAGATGGGGGGGGGCCGACGGCTTCTCGGGGGGCTGCCGGGCCAAGGCCAGCAGGGCCAGCCAGGGCACAGCAACCGCCGCCGCGCAGCCCCCGCGCATCCTGCCCGACGGGACCTGGGGCGGCGGGACACGAGAGTCAGAAGCGGGGCCGGCAGGAGGGGGTGCAGGCAGAGGCCGATCTGCCCGCACCCCCCAAGGCAGACCCTGACCCAAGTCCCCTCCCGGGGCAGAGAGATCCCGGGGGGTGCGGGCAGAGCCCTCGGCTGGGGGTGCTGCTTCTCAGGAATCCCGGTCCCAAGCGGCTTCGCCCGCTCGCGCTCCCCCGGGTAGCGGCGCGGCGCCGCCTTTGTTCGAGCCGGGCAGACAAAGCGCCGGGGCGCGGCCCCCGGCGGCCCCGCTCCGCTCCCGCTCCCCGCGCGGCTCTCACCGCGCCTCAGGCCATCCCCCGCCGCGGGCTCCTCCAGCACCGCCACCTCCCCCCGCCGCCGCTTTTAAACCTTCCGGCGCGCACCACCCGCGGGGGTGCCGCTCCCTCCCCCGCGCCCCGCCCGCCCCGCGCCGGGCTGGTGGCACCGACCACCGCGGGGCCGCGGGGCCCCAGACCGGCGGCGGAGTACCGCCGCACACACACCTCCGTGGGACCGCGGTACCGGGCACCGAGCACCGCGGAGTCACACCCCTGTCCCGCGGCGATTGGTATGGCCCAGGAGGATCCGCCCCCCCACGCGGCGGAAGGGGGCGGGGCGGGGCCGCGGTTGGGGCCGGCAGGGGGCGCCACGGCTTGCGGGGGGGAGCGCGGGGCTGCGGTGGCCGCCGGGCCCGGGGGTCCCCAAACCGTGACCCCGGGACGGGGCTGTCCTCAGCGGGGTGGTGGTGTCCCCAGAGGCTGGGGCTGTCCCCTGGGGGTGGTGGTACCAGGGTCATGGTCACTCCGAAACTGTAGTGATCCCAGAATGGTGGTGACCCTAGGGCGGTGGTGTCCCCAGGATCATCATCAGTACAAAATGGGGATTCTGGAATGGTGCTGAGCCCAGGATGGTATACCAGGATCGTGTTGTCCCTAAAATGTTGGTGATCCTACGATGGTAGGATCCCCAGAGCATTGGCAACCCCAGAATGCTGCTGTACTCAAGGTGGTGGTGACCCCAGAAGAGCAGTGTCCCTGCAACAGCAGTGTCCCCACGACAATGGTGACCCCAGGGCGGTGCTGTGCTGGACAGGACATCCTGTGCAGGGGTAGGGCAATCGGTGCTGCTGACTCAGCCATGGCCCCGTGGGTTTCCTGCCTGGAGAGGACGAGGGGGGCCATGGGTGTAACAGGGCTGGGGGGGCTTCCTTCCCGGAGCACTGTTGAGGCTCCAGCACGTCCCCTCTGGCAAGCGACGGGACAGGCAGGGCTCAGGGACCAGCCATGTGGCAATCCCCATGTCCTGCCTGTCTCCCACCTGCTCTGGCCAGTGCTACCCTGTTGGGCTGTGGCCATCGGGGTGCCCCCATGCAGGAAGCGCCAGACCGCGAGGGTGTGTCGGGGCGGACAGGGGAAGGAAGCGGGGCTGAATCTACGGAAGTGCTCCCCAGCCACCCGCTAGCTCCCTAAGGATCAGGCGGGAGCACCAAGCCCAGCATTGTTCGGTGTCAGCTCCTGGTGCCGCCAGTGCCAAGCCCTGGCCGCAGGCACCCGCAGCTGGCTCCAGTTAGTGACACCACTTGGGTGTCAGCTTTTGTGGTGAAGCTCTCACCGAGGGGGTGACAGTCCTGCTGGGGATGGGCACTGCATCCAGGCCAGCCACTCCAAATCCAGGCTGCACCCCATGGCTCGGCCCGGCCTGCAGGCAATGCCAGGGAGAGGGGCTGGGAAGGTCAGCTGCTGGCCGGGCGTTGGCTGCCAAAACCCTTGGGAGAGATTGTGGGGAGCCAAGAAGTCCCAGCGCTGCAGGCGCTGCCCTTCCCCTCTGGGCAGTAAACAGGCTCCCTTCGCCAGCAGCTAAAATTTTCCATCCTCCTCGTGCGAAGGTATCCAGCCCCACCGGCAGTGGGGTGGCCAGAGGGGTCACAGATTTCCACTGCTGGGAGGGCTGGAAGTCCTCGATGTGACGCAGATCTGTCCCCACTGCTGTCCACATCACCTGACTCGGTTTCCCTCCTCCCTTCCCACAGGGAAGACTCTTGCTTTTGGTAGGGGGCAGCTGGGCAGATCCAGCCTCCCCTTACTCTGCTGAGCATGAGATCATTCCAAGTCATTCCCAGAGTGCAGAGGGGTGCAGGATGGCAGCAGTGGGCAGTGGCCAGGGTGAGCTGAGTGGGTAAGCTGCTCCATGCAGGCAGCAGGATCCCTCATGGATGGCAAATAAAGATAACAGGTCGTAAATCATATCAGCTTATGCCAGATAGGTCCGGGAAAAGTGTGAGAGGAGGTCAGCTTGGGGATGGAACAGTATGAAGCCAGGAGGGGAGATCAGCACCTGCCTCTGCCCTGGGCTGGGGGCTCCAGGTATGGCCCTGCCCCATGGGGAGCAGGAGGGAGCTGTGGTGGCCCTTCAGGCACAGAGGTGGTTGCGGGGCCAGAGAGCCACAGCCACCACCCTGTGTAACCTCGCCAAGCTGTACCACCCTGCACAGCCACCCAGTCCCCTTGTAAGCCACCAGGATCCATCCATCCATCCATCCCTCCCGAGGCTGAGGTCCCTATGGATGAATGGGCTCAAGTCCCAGAGCCTCATCCCCCACAGGCTGGAGGGCTGGCAGGACACACTGCACCACTCACTCTCATTACAGCTTCCATCAGCGGCTCATTTCCGAGCCGGCTTGCGCGGAGGAAATGATGAGAGGTGACGGTGGCTGCAGGAAAACACTTGCAGGGCTGTCGGGGACAGGACGTGGGGCACAAAGTGAGATCACACTTGCCCCACGGACAGCCGGCAATGCTCGAGGGACGGGCGGCATCCCGGCACAGGGTCACGCCGGCTCCAGAACGTCAGGGCCCCGTGATTAATGAGGCACTGATTTGGCAGGACGGGCGAGGAAGGAGCGGCCAGGCGGATCCTCCCCCCCGCCGCGAGGCCCGGGCGGAGCCATGGGAAGAGTCAGCTTGAGGCTGGGCTGCCTGCGAACCCCAGGGCTCTCAGATATCCCTCTCCACATGGGAGGGAAGAGAGGCCTGAGCTCCAGTCCTCGGGGCTGAACAAGGAAATTACATATATTTCACATTAGTTATATATTTAAAAGATGTCACGGCAGCTACAAGTAGAGAGTCACAGCCTGACAAAGCCACCAACTTCTGCCAGTGCCATGTGTCAACTGGAGTACTTGGAATGGGTGTGACTCAGGGGTCCTTTACCATCAGTTCAGCCCCATGTGCACAAACACCCCTTTCCCAAAAAAACAGGGAGCTCGAAGTGTCGGTGGCAAAGTCCACCTCCCATCAGGCACAGCTGCCCTTCCCAGTAAGACAGCTCTGGGACTTGTGGGCTCTACAAATAATTTTATTGAAATTTAACAAAAGTGGACAGATGCACTGGGAGGAAGGACCGTAAGTAGTGTACATTTCCCAAACCCATGGGTCCTACCCACACGATAGAGGAGCAAGGAGCCTAGTGTTGGTGAGTACGATTCCGCTACACATCCACAGGGGAAAGCACAATGTTGCACAGAAATTGTAAAAAAAAAAAAAAAAGAAAAAAGAATCAAAAGGAAAACTTTTTTTTTTGCTTGCTCCAACACCACAGTGGACACAGATACTATTTACAGTGACCTTCACATTTTTAAGATCCCTCCAGGTGTTCCCAAGGCCCTGCTGCAGCAGGATTGCTGGGGTCCTGGGGGCTGGCTGCTGTGGGGACCAGCCTGGGAAGAAGCGGTGCAGGATGCAGCGTGTTGGCAGCCTGCAGAGGTTCGCTGCCACTCTGGTGACACTGAGGGGGTAGAAGGGCAGGAGAAGGCATGGGTTTTAGGGAAGCATGTTTAATAAGCTGGAGGAAGGATGCACAGCCTGTCAGGAAGGACAAAAGCATCCTTGCTAAGCTGGTCCAGCCTCTGTCCCCTCCCCCAGGTTTGGGCCGTGCCTTGCCAGAAGATTTTTGGCTGGTAGCCAGATGAGGGGCTCCCAACTGGGGCAGGCAAACAGTGCCAATCCCCTTCTCACTGCTCCTCCTCCTTCCCCCATGCCCAAGGCAGGGTCAGTGCAGCTTCCCGTGCCCTCAAACAGCAGTGGGGCAAGGCAGCACAGACAGCGTGGCCACGGTTTTCTCTCCTCTTCCTGTGGACAGCAGCTCCTGCTCTCCTGTGGAGCCCAAGGGATGCCTGTCCCAAGGAGCTCCAACCAGGGAGAAACTCAAGAGCAGGTGGTGCAAATAAGAAACACTTCAGTGAGGAATTGTTTTAAGACAAGACTCTTTCAAGCAAGCAGGAGAACAAAAGATGTTGAAAGAAGCGCCCAGCATCACAGTGTAGACGAGCCCTGCCCTCCCACTTTCCTGCATGGTGGCAGCCAGCACATCCACTTCACCCTGTGTGCTCGCTCCTGTCGATGGGAACCACGGGTGGAGGGACGTGAAGGGAAGAGGTGGTGACAGGAAGACAGCAACAGCCACGCTGCTGTTATCTCCCCGAAGCCGGGAATGTGGCCCCACGCCCAGGCGGCTCTCAACGGACGCGGTGATGGATACATCCAACGTGGACACCGACAGGGCTGGCAGCCAAGTGCCAGCAGCTTAAATTAAAAATCGAGGTAGCAAACATCTGAAGTGCTTAGAAAGTAAATAAGTTCTGGAACGAGAGGAGGAAAGCCGAGCTGGCTGCTGTGGGGAGTAGGCTCTGACCCACTTTAAAGCTGTGCCTGCTGCCGGTCCTCCTCTGCCTGCCCAGCCCAGGCACAGCCGAGCAGGGAGGCAGGGTCTCCTCATGCTGCCATGGGGCATTTGGGGTCAGGCCTTTCCCCCAGCAGCTGGACACATACAGGGGTGAGAGGTTCTTCAGTGCTGCCAAGACCTCAACCTTCTCAGGCAGGAGGAAAGAGAAAAAAAAGAGCAGGACCTTCCGAGGTGGGGCAGAAAGCCTCCCTTTAAAGTGCATCGCATTTCTCCTCCTGCCACCGGCTGGTATGCGGGAGGAACCACAGTTCACATCGCCAGGGAGATTTCCAAGCCAGGGCAGGTACGCTGATTGTTTGGGGGGGGCAGGGAAGGAAGAGAGGATTCCTTTCCTGCTTGGCTCAGTCAAGGCCCAGCCTACAGGGAGGTATGTTCAAACAGCAGCGGGGGGGTGAGGAAGCTGCCCGGCAGCCCAGCCCCGCAGCCGGCGAGTGATGGTGCTCAGCAGGAGCCAGTGTGACAAGGGGAGAGGCAAGTCCGCTGCAGAGCTGGGACCTTGCTGCCACCAGCAGTGGCCATGGATTGCAGAGACCTCCAGCAGGCAGCAGCAAAGCCAATCTCCCCAGCGCTGGCTTAAGTGGGCAAATGCAGTGGGGGAAGAGACTGAGGTCCAAGAGAGCGGCATCTGATCTCCAGCCCCTTCCCGAGAGGAGAGCAGCAGCCAGCCTGATGTGCTTCGAGACCCCTCAGCCTGCCCTGTTTATCCTCCAACAACAAACCCACACAGGGGAGCATCACATCACACTGGTGCCAAGGGACATGCTGCAACACTGGCCATCTAACCTGCAGGCCCCAAGGACTTTGGGGCACAGGGCAGGGTGTTACCATGCCCTGGCTCTCCCTGGGCCGCATACCTGAGAAGCAGGGGATTCTCTCTGGTGAGAAGTGCAGGCTTGCTCTCCCTTTAACAACTCAATCACAGCAGCTCGTTTGCAGTACCAGTTACCCATCAAACGTCGGCTAGAGGCTACAAAAGGTATTTTAGTCTTCTGACTCAAGCGAGGATGTTTTTAAGCAGTCGTTGCACAAAGTCACCCATCTCCTGCGAGGGCCTGTTCCATCCCACCTCACCTCCACGCGAGGGGAGAGCCACTATCCCGCCGCATGCCCGGAGTCCTCCTCGGTGGGAACACGACACGGCCTGGCCTGGTGAGGCTGGGGGCGGTGGGGCAGGACATCTGGCCCACAGGCAGCGATGTCTGGGACTCACACCTCGCAGATGATCACTGGGAAATCCACGTGAATGCGAGGATGCTCTAGTTTCACTATGCCCTGAAAGAAGAGTCAGAGTGGTGAGCAGAAGGGATGGCCAATCACCATCTCTGAGCCCTGCCAGTCACCCAGGGACAGAGAACACTGTGCCCTCGAGGAACTGGAGGAACCAAGGTCCATAAAGTAGCTGTGACACCAGGTACGCCTGAGCAGCAGCACGGAAAGCACCAGCACTTTGCTCTTTGCACTTGTCCCTGGAGAGCTGAGGGCAGCACGGCTGGCTGCCACACATGGCAGGGCGAGAAAGGAGGGAGCTGCTCTGCCAGGCACTGCCCGTGCAGCAGCTGGTGCGTGACTGGCAGATATTGGCTGTCTGGGCTTTTCATCTGGCACCTTTCATTCACAGGATTTAGAAGAATGAAAAGAGCTCTCTGAGAGAACGCAGCCGGGGCAGCTGGCGCCCAAGAAAAGCGGCTTTCTGTGCAGAGGGGAGGCTGCTGAATGCATGCTCCCTCCACACCAGCCACAGGAACCGTTCCCATGCCCTGTCCAAGCCTTCTCCTGTTACAGCACCAGGAGGAGCTGCTGGCAGGTGGGGGGCTGGGGCAGAGGGGGGAGCAGGGGCTTGGGGCTGGGTCTGCACCCACAGAACCAGAGCAAAGCCTGCACTAGCAAAGGACTATCCAGTGCTGGTACCTACTCTCTTCAGCTCAGCTAAGCTTTCCAAATGACTGAATTTCAACCCACATCAACAAGGAGTCAATCCCACAGTCCAAGCCTGCCTCTGCTAGAATGCCAGCCCAGGAAGCAGCATCAAATCCTTCCGCCCATAACTGCCTGCACAGCGCTCAGAGGGCTCCCGTCCTGCTGGAGGCCTGGCCACTCCTCAGAGCACACTGACAGCTCACCACAGGTGCTCACTACAGCCATGCCTTTCTGCTTAATTAGGGTCTCTCTCCAGTCCTGGTTTGATCTGCCCTTTTCTCCGTTTATGCCCCCAGAAGATTCCTTACATGCTGTCCTGCCCCTGCACCATGATCCTCACTTGATATCCCAGCCCCTGCACAGCTTCACACCACTTGCTTATTTAAAGAGGAGACTTTTCCACTGAGTAGCAAAGCACAGAGCTGTCAACACTGCTGAGCAGCTGGAGGGGACGTGCACACTCATGTCAACAGCTGACAGACTTTGACTAATGCTCCCCAACACAGGGCCTGGCCCTTTGCAGTGACATGACACCAGCTAAGCCAGCACAGCATCCTACACCTCATGGAAGGTGCTTGGCACCGTGGCCATGCAGGGCTGCCTGGTACTCTGTGCCCCACAGCACATACCTAGCTGAGCTATCTTCCCTTGCCTGGTAGCTCTGAAAGGCTCAGGCACTGCTTCTTTCCAAAAAGGGCAGCTGGAGGGTGCTACCAACTCTCCCTCTCCTGTCACAGCCTTAGGTGACATGGGTGTGAGCCAGGACACACAGGAATTGTGGCTCCGAGGCAGAACCTGGGGTGAGGAGAGAGCCTCCACCTTTCCAGCAAGATGCCCTGAGGGAGAGGGCTCCTGTAAAGCCAGGACTTCAGGTGTCACCGTGGCGCTTTCCACTCACTTTCCCCCACCCTTCTCCGCACATTACCTGAGGTATCAGGTTCTTGTGGATCCTCTTCAGCTTGGCGCGCTTCCTCCCGTTCTTAGTGACGATTGTCTCCTCGTAGAACTCGTGAGCAAGATCCCCGTCCTCATCGTAATACATGGAGCTGCCGAGAGGAGAGGGGAGGCGTTGAGGTGAGCGCCTGCCGGTCCTGCCGGCTCCCTGCGCCTCGAGCCGGGCCGGGCTCTGGGGCAGATCGCTCCTCCCTCCCCTGGGGAGCTGCCGCGACCACCCGCCGCCGGCTCAGCGCTGCCACCGGCTCCTCCCGACCCCGGCGGCGTGCCCGTGCTGGGCCGGCCGAGCAGCAGAGCCCCCCGCCCCACGGCAGCCGCCCCCCGTCTCACCCGCGGCGTGTGAACACGAAGGGGGTGGCGGCGCGCGCGGCCCGCGCCCGGGCCAGGGCCTGCTGTCCGCCGGGGCCCTCGGGGCCGCCGCCGCCCGCCGCCGGGGTGGCGAAGGGCCACAGCCCCCGCGACTTGGAGCCGCTGGCGCCCATGGCGGGGGCAGCGGCGGCGGGAGCCGGGCCGCGGGGGGAAGGAACGGGGGGCGGCCCGGAGCCGCCCGGCGACACCGACCGAGCGCCGCCTGCGCCGCCTCCCGCGCCACTTCCGGCGCCCGCGTCACGTGACAGCAGCTGGGCGCGCGCTCTTCCCCGCCCGACGCGCGGGAACCGCAGGTTCGAGTCCCGCCGCCGCCATCCCACGGCCGGCCGACACCGCGGGGACTTCGCGTCCCTTTCCACCACAGCCCGCCCCGCCAAGGACACACCGAAGGCCAGGCCTCGTCACCAAGATGCCTTTATTGGTGCTTGATGCCCTGCTTCTGCCCAGGGACACTCACTTCTCCGGGAACATTCGCTCCTCCCAGGACACCCACTCCCCTGGGGACACCCAATCCCCCAGGGTACACTCGCTCCCCCCAGGACACACGCGCCCCTGGGGACACCCACTCCCCTGGGGACTCCCAGTCCCTCAGGGTACACTCGCTCCCCCCAGGACACACGCTCCCCTGGGGACACCCACTCCCGGGTGACACTCGCTCTCACTCCCACCAGGAATCCTCACTTTCTGGGCCAACCCCGTGGGGGCTGTGACAGCCCGGTGGGTCCGTGGCGTCCCATTCCACCCCCCTCCCTGGTGCCCCCACCCGCCGACGAGCGAGGGTCCAGTGCACTGGCTGGCCTCGGGTGCAAGCGTCGTGGTCACCCCGGCGTGCGCGTGGCCAGCGCCTCCTGCATCTTCTGGCGGCAGCGCGCGTAGCGGTGCCGCAGCCGGCGCAAGTGCTCCTCCTCCTCCCGCTGCAGGATGAGCAGGAAGTTGTGCAGCTCCGGCAGCGTGAAGGCATCCCACTGCAGGCACAAGGGCTGCCATCGCAACGGGGACCTGGCGCGTCCCCCCATGGCCACCTCCCCAGGGAATGCGGGTGCCCGTCCCCAGCCCCCTCCTCGTCCCTGCACTCACGTTCACCTCTCCAGTCTCATTCTCCTTCAGGACGAAGCTCAGCACCTTCTCGCTCGGGCCGGCCAACAGCCGCAGCCGCAGGGGCTGCTCGTCGTCACCCAGCTTCCGCAGGTACACTGCAACGGTGGCCACGCGTCACAGCGGGAACATTGCCACGGGGACACTGCCATCATGGGGACACCACTGCCATGGGGATGCTGCCACCACCCTGGGGGACACCACCACCCCGGGGACATCACCACCACGGAGCTGCCACCGCCCAGCGGAAACTGCCACTATGGGGACATAGCCATCACTGTGCAGACAGGGTCACCATGGGGCACTACCTTGCTCATCCTTCTCAGACCGCTCAAAGAGGGCGAACTTGCGGGGGTTGTCAATGACGGTGAACTTGCGGAGGAGGGCATCGATAACCTCGCTGGCGCGGGTGTGCGAGAGGATGTGCAGGTGCTTGACGGTCCCCTTGGGCAGGTAGAAGGACGTGCGGCGCTTCACGCCCTGGGGGTGTTGCCGCCCCGCCTGCAGGGAGGGGACCCGCTTGGTGGCCGGCACCGAGACAGGGCGAACCAGCTTCAGCTGCACCTTGATGAAGCCGGTGTAGGAGCCGTCCTTGTTCTGCGAGAAACCAGTGGGGTGGTGAGTGGGGTCAGGATAGGACACCGTGACCCACCCCGGCCCTGTGTCGACCCCGTACCAGGCTCATGAAGAGGTTGCTGTTGATCTGGCTGTTGTACTCCTTGATCCGCTGCTCCACCTGCGTCTGATCCAGCTCTGTCTTCTCCCACTCGCTGGGCTCATCCTGCGTGACAGCAGCCGGGCTGAGCGGCACTGCAGCCGGGGGGAGTCCGTCTGGCTGCCCCGGTGTCGCGCCGGCCCCCAGCCCATCCCGCAGCACCGACAGACGCGCCTGCGGTTGCACTGGGTTGCATCAGCCCGGCCAGCGCTGAGCTGGGCTGTGCCGGGGAAGCACAGCTGAGCTCACCGAGGCCCCAGCTCTGCTCCGGGGACACCGGCCCCGGCCGCACCCCCCAGCGCCCGTCCCTGGGGCTGCAGGGCCGGGTGAACGCGCTGCGAGGACACCCGGGGCCGAGCGTCCCCTCCCGGCACCCCAGATCAGAGAGGCGTCCCCAAGGCAGAGCGCCGGCAGCCGCCAGCCCGGCACCAGAGCGTCTGGGCAGGCTGGGCGCCCGCGGGGACACCCTGGGATTTGAGGCAGGAGGGCCGGGCTGGGGGTGCAGCCCGCCCTTGCCGCCGGCACCCCACTTCAAAGTGCTGGCCCCACACAAGGGGGACCGAGCGTCCTGGCTTGGCGTCCCTGGCACCGGCAGCCACTAATGAGTGTTTACATGGGGCCGCGGAGCTGCCACACAGTGCTGCACGTGTCCCTAAGGCACTGAGGGGCTCCCAGCCCTGACAGCCACCCCACAGCATGCAGGCACTGCCAGACCCTGCGCGGGTCCCTGCGGGATGGGGACAGCAGTGAAGCTACCCGGGGAATCGTCCCGGCACCCCCACAGCTGAGAGCACCTCCAGCCCTGAGGGACCTTGGGGTGCCCGTGCCAGACAGCGAAACCCCATTCACCCCACGGTGCCTCGCTCACCCCACATCCAACCGGACAGAGGCACCGTGTCCCACGGCACGGCCATGCTTGACCACACTCTTGCGCCACAGCAGGGCCAAGCTCACCTCCAAGACCACCCGCACCTCTAGTTTTCCCCACACACCAAGGCCACCCTCGCCTCCTTCCCAGCACCCAGCCCGGGGGAATGTGCTCCCGATGACGTCACCCGTGTCCCCCATGACGTCACGGGACCGACCTGGCGGCGGCGCGGGCGGCGGCCGAGGGAGGTGCGGGCGGTGTAGAAGAGCTCGGGCTCGGAGTCGGAGTCCTCCTGGCTGCAGTAGCCGCTGCTGGCCGTGCTGCCCCCCGTGCCCCCCGCGCCGCCCCTCCGCAGCGCCAGCGCCGCCGCCCCGCAGCCCCCGGCCCCGCCGGCCTCCGCCCCGGCCACGGGAACGGCGGCGGCGGCGGAGGGCACGGCCCGGCCCGCCCGCCCCGCAGCCCCGCCGGGCCGGCGGGCACACGGGCACACCCGGCCCCGCGCCAGCCCGGCCGGCCCCCGGGCCGGGGCCCGGCTCGGTCCGCTCCCGGCTCGGCTCAGCCCGCTCCCGGTCCTTGGCCCGGCTCCGCTCAGCCCGGCCCTTGGCCCGGCTCGGCTCCGCTCGGTCCCGGTCCCTATCGCGGCTCGGCTCGCTCCGCCCGGTCCCGGTTTCAGTTCCGACTCAGCTCCGCCCGATGCCGGTCTCCGTCCCGGCTCAGCTCCGCCCGGTCCTACTCTCAGTCCCAGCTCTGCTTCGCCTGGTCCCTATCGGGGCCCCGTTCGGCTCAGCCTGGTCCCTATGGCGGTCCTGGTCCCGGCTCGGCTCAGCCTGGTCCCTATCGCGCTCCCGTCCCCGCTCGGCTCGGCTCGGCGCGGCGTCTATCACGTCTTGCCCCGTTCCCGGCTCAGCGCGGTCCTCGTCCCTGCCCCGCCCCGGCCGTGGGGTGACGCGGGCCGGGGGCGGTGCGGCGGCCCCGCTTCCGGCGGTGACTTCACCCTCGCCCGCCTGGACACGGCTTTGCCACGGCTCGGCTCGGCTCGGCACGGGCACGGGCACGGGCACGGGCACGGGCACGGTGCTGGCAGCATGGCACCGAGCACAGCTCGGCAGGGCACAGTATAGCCCGACATGGCACTGCCCGGCATGGCACGACCTCACACACCCCAGCCTAGACCAGCCTAGCCTAGACCAGCCCAGCCCAGCCCAGCCCAGCCCAGCCCAGCCCAGCGCAGTCCATCCAGATTTGGCACAGCCCGGCATGGCACAGCATAGCCTGGCATGGTTTGGAGCCACGTGATGTCAACCTCACGCAGTTCAGTTCAGCCCAGAAAAGCCGAGCTAGCCCAGCAAGACTTGGCACAACCTGGCATGGCACAGCCTGGCTTGCCATGATGGCCTCACGTGGCACAGCCCAGCATAGCCCACCTCAGCCCAGCACAGCCCTCAGTTCTGCCACACCCTGGCCAAGCTCTCCCTCACAGACAGGCCCAGGCCCTACCACATTGGTGTCCTTCTCCAGCACCTGCTCATTGCCATCATCTTCATCACCAGCACTTGGGGGGCCGCTGCAGTCCAGCCGCACCAGGGCCCGGCACCGGTAGTGGCAGGTGAAGCTGCAGTCTAGGGACAGAGACAGGACCAGTGTCACCACCATGGACAACTGGGGTGCCAAGGTCAGGGCACTGGTGCGTGGTGGGACAAGGGCTGGCACATGGTGCTGCTGTCGGCTGCCTGCTCATGCTGTGCCCAGGGGCTCAGGGGTCGCACCAACATGGGACATGGCACTGTGCCATGTGCTGCCCGGTCCCACAGTGTCTGTGCTCCCTGCAGGGCTGGCCAGCATAGCATGCTCGGTGCCTGGTACTGGGATGCCCACTATGGGGACCCGTATCTGTGTCCAGTACTGGGATACTGGACAGTGTATACAAACTGGGATACAAACACAGTGGCAAGTGTGGGCACCCACTGCTGGAATACCTGGTACCTGGTGCAGGAGCCCAGTAAGGGGTGTGTGATGCCTGGTGAGGCATGACCAGGGGCTGCCCAGTGCCTGATGTGGTTGCCCAGTACAGGGATGTCCAGTGTTTGGTGGCCATTCCTGGTTCCCAGAGGCCCAGTGCCTGGTGCAGGTGTCCAGAATGGTGATCCCAACTTAATGGAAGTGCCTATCGAGATGTCTGTACCCAGCCCGGTGCTGGGATGTTCAGTGCCTGGTGTGGGTGCCTGATGCTGGGATGCCTGTGCCCAGCTGGTGCTCAGTGAGGAGGCCCACTACCAGGATGGTCGGGGGCTCGTGGGGGTGCCTGGTGGCAGCATACCCGGTGCTGGGAAACCCATGCTCAGTTGTGGGACACCCGGTGCTCAGTAGGGCTGCCTAGTACCAGGATGCCCCGTGTCCTGTATGGCTGCCCGGGGGTGGGATGCCCGGGGGTGGGATGCCCGATAGCGGGATATCCAGTGCTCGGTGGGGATGCCCAGCGCTGAGGAAGCCGAGTGGCGGGCCGCCTGGTGCCTGGCGGGGGTGCCAGGTGCCGGGATGCCCGATGCCCGGGGGCAGGATGCCCGGCGGCGGGGTGCGGGGGGCCCGGGGCGCGGCGCAGTACTCACGGCGGCACTGGAGGCTCTTCCTGCCGCCGCCCCAGACGAAGTCTCCGCAGAGATCGCACCAGGTGTGTAGCCCGCGGCGCCGCGGCTCGAAGCGGTGCCCGGCGCCCGGTGCCGCCGTTAGCCGCGGGTCAGGATGCGCCCCGCTGCCGGGGCGGCGGGCCGGGCTGATGCGCAGCGCGTTCGTTCGTTCCAGGCGGCCCCGGCCCGGCCGCGGCTCCGGCTGCAGCTCCCGCAGCTCGATGAGCTCCATGGCCCGGCGGCCGCGGGCGCTGCTCGGCGGCGGGGCGGGGGCCGGCACCGGGCCGTGGCCGGGGCGGGAACCGGGAGGGGCCGCCCCGATCGGGCACTGCGGGGAAACTGAGGCAGGAGAGAGGGGGGAACGGCGCAATGCCCCGGGCTCCGGCTTGCAAACTTCGGTCCCGGCGAGCCCGGCGGGGCGGGCTGGAGGCGGGGATGAGGTTCCCGCCGCGGGGGAAGGGGGGGTCTGCTGCAGAAGCCCCGCTCTCTCTGCTTCCTCTCGGACGAGCAAGACAAACTGTGCTCCCTGCCTCAGTTTCCCAGGGGGCGAAGGGGCTGGAGGCACCCCTGGCAGCGGGTGAGAAGCAGGCGGAGAGCTACGGAGAGCCATCCTGCTTCTGCTGGCTGCAGCCCTGGACGTGCAGCCCGTGGTCGGGGTGAGGAGTTTATTCTGAGCTCCGAGCTCAGGCTGCTCAGCCAGGGCTGCAGCTGGACCGAGATGGTTTCCTGCCTGCTCTCGTGGCTCCTGCAGCAGCAGCCTCAGTGCAAAGCCTATTTTATGTGTTAGGGAGTCTCGGGCAGCTCATCAGAAAAAGGACGCAGCCAACCTTTCCCAGCTGTGCTCAGATCAAGGCTCCAGCCCTTTGGCAGCAGCTGCTGGCCAGTGAGAGGTGCAGATGCACCCCAAGACATCCCCACCAGTAAACCCTATTTACTGGTAATGTTGGTGGGCAGGGGGGCCACGCCCTTGGTGCTAACATCGCATCAACGGAGAGGAAATGGGGTGAATCGTCCCTGCAAGGTGGGAGATGACAAATACCCAAGAAACTCTTTCTCACAGCAAGATGCTCGTGCAAACCACATCCTCTGCTCCCCATGCTGCTCTAATGATGGTAGAAGGTTGCATGGAGGCCTTCTCACCCCCTTCCATCTGCAGCTGCAGTAAGATAACCACAACCTTATAGACATTTTTGGGTACTCTGGGATTTCTGTTGTTCCAGAGGGAAAAATGGACACACGCCCCTCACTGTGTAGAATGGAGGGGAGGAAGCAGTTTATCATCTTTAGCTAGGAGAAGAAAGCAGGAGCCAAGCAGCTGTGGAGTGCACAAGGAGGTTTATAGGAGAAGGCAGAATGGTGGGGTGGTGGGAAAAGAGAGGCTGACCCTGGCTAGTGCTGCCTGGGGCTGGGAGCAGGCAGAAGGGACCTTTGCCTGCTTCTTTCCAGCTCTGGACTGCATGCTGGGGGAATCTCTGCCTCTCTGAGCCACAGGCCAGATGCCAGACACCACTTCTCTTACAGGTCATCCACACTCCTCGGCACCTCAGCCAACAGGTTGCAGGCAGGCTTGTGCTTCTGCCAGTGCTGGACCTGGCACGCCCTGCAGAGGGGGAAGCTGCTGTCAGGGGCAGTGGAGTCCCATTCATACCTGGGAGCAAAGCAGCAGCAAGGACAAACCCCAGCACCACGCTCCTCTGGGAGCTGGGGGAAAGCTGATACAGCCCAGCATTAGACCAAGAGGGAGGTGGATGGAGCCCCAGTTCTAGGGGTTAAGACAGTTAATGCCAGACCTTGCCAGATGGTTCAGGACCAGAGAAGATTTAATTTACTGCCACTGTCCCAGCTGCCACTGTCTCAGCCTGTCACCTGCACAGGGTCATGGGTGCTTTCCTAGTCCTGCTCCACCAAGGTGGAGAAGAAGGAGACAGTGTCACCACAGAAAACACAGCCTGTCACTGCGGGCAGATGCAGCTCAGCACCTCGCAGCTGCAATACAACCCTCACCAGCACCTCCTCCACCAGCAGGCCAGCACATCAGCCTCACTGCAAGATTTGGAGGAGTACATGGCCAGCGGAGAGCCATTGGTGCTGAGCAGTGGTGGGATCCCTGGCTTTCCCTGACCCTTCCACAGCATTCTCCAGTGAGATCTGTGGTGCTCTGGGGAGTGCTGAGGGGCTGTAGGGGCACCCCAGGGGGCTGCAGGGGGCACAGGGGTGGCAGGGCTCCCTTACCGTGTGCAGTACCACTCGTTCCGGCAGCGAGAGCAGCGCTTGGCCGCTTCTACCCCACACACCCTGCAGCGAGGCTTGTCGGGGGCCAGAGCCTCCATCATGTCCAGGCTGTAAGTCTGTGCCCACCTGTGCAGGCAGAGAGGGGTGAGGCTGCTTACAGAGAACTGCTGACCAGCAGTGAGCTGTCCCTGCTGCACCCTGCCACTGAGGGGACATCTCCAGGCAGTACCACAGAACCTCTGTCCTCCCCATGCTGAGCTCCAGTCCCTGCTAATGGGGATACTGGCCCCCCTGGGCACCCTGCATACCTGTACCAGGGCCTCACCTGCGTGCCTGGAACTTCAGCTCCTCCTCAGTGGGGCTGAAGGCGTGCTTCACCTGGTGCTTGGCAATGGCCTCCCACTTCCCTGAGTTTTTCTTGAGGATATGGTCCCAGATGACAGGAACCTGGTGGGAGAGGCAGAGCAGGAGGAAGGGGTGCTAACAGCCTGAACAAAGGTGCTGTGGTTCAGGGAGAAAGGCAGCCAGCCCTGGGCACAAGATGCAAGGCCTTCCAGGAGGGCAAGGAGAGGCAGAAGTGCAGAGGCTGTCAGGGTGTGCTTTTGGGTACATGGAGGGGAAGGATCCACTCTCCAGTGGGCATTGAGGTGAATCTAGGCAACACTTTTGGGGTCCAGTTGGGAATGAGTGTTCAGTCCTGAGGCCTGGGCTCCTGACCAGAAAGCCCTGGGACCTCAGCACCCTGCATGTGGCAGCAGAGTGAACCCCGTGCTCTGGAGCCGTTTGTCTGAGCAGATTTTTCCGCTCGTCACTTCCCTGAAGATGAACACCCGGGGGAGGGCTGGCCAGCGCAAAAGGAAACATCCCAGCCAAGAGCAGAGAGTGGAGTTCAGGCTCTGGAGTGGCGATGCTGCTTCAAACAGCGCTGCCTTCTCCAGCAGAGTAAAAATAGCCAAGGAAGGGGAGGAGGCTGCTCTGGAGCAGCCAAATGGAAAAAGGCCTTTCCTTAGCTTGGCTCAGCAACAAGGAGTGAGTTCACTGCTCTCTGGGCAGAGCAGGGAGCCCATGTCTGTGCTTCCAGCTGGCTCCCCCTGACTGCCCCGAGGCTCAGCCCCAGCCCTTGGCAGGGGCAGGAGCAGCACCAGCACAAAAGCAGAGCTACAGAGGAGGGCAGCAGCCTGGGTGAGGGCTGGGGAAGGTCCCCATCATGGCAGCTGCCTGTCACTGCGCCACCAACACGCTGGCAGTTGAGGCACATGGCATGAATCCATGTCCATCTCTGCCCTGCTGCCATCCCCAGCCCCAGCAACTCAGGTTGCCAGTCTGCAGCTTCCCCAGCCCCAGCTCCCAGCCTGGGCCATGCCTCCAGCTTAGCCATGGCCACCTCTGACAGGGCACATCAGCCTACTCCCAGGCCATGCAGCCAGCTGCGATGGGGACAGTGTGCTCCCACTGGGGACAGCCCAGATGGGCCATTGCCCAACATACCCATCTCCTCCAGGAATCAGTGTGGGAGCCTCCGGCAGTGGGGAAGAGCCTCTGAGCTCCCACTTCTTCTCAGCAGCCTCTTTGCAGATCTGCCCCCACACTCAGTTTCTCCCCTCAGCTCATGAGAAGGCAGTAGAAACACATAAAACCACTTTTCTCCAGAGACCACCACTGCACAGATTAAAAACCCCAAGAACCTCCTGGCTGTTTAAAGACCCATCAGGGCCTAACTCCCAAAGGCCCAGACAACAGCTGGGACCAGTTTAACTCCAGACTCTTTCACCAGATCATGGTGTCCATCTGTACACAGTGTGCCAAGCAGTCTCAGACCAGGGCTGTAAAAGGAGACTTCCCTGGGGAGTTCAGAATTCAACAGGAAAACACCGATAAATGTCATATGAAGAGTTAATTGTCAAAACAAGTCAGTGTCTGTGTCTGCCCAATGCAGCTGCCATCCCAGTGTGACCTGGACTCAGTGTGACCTGGAGAACTGTTTATAAATCAGCATTTATGACTTTAGATGTGATTGCTTGGCCACTGAAGGGCACGACAAGGCTCTCACATCACCCAGAGGCAGCTTTGCTGGCAGTAAGGGCGTAACTGGAATGGGTGCTTGGCTGCTTTTCCAGGGCACCACCACTCCAGAGCTGAGCTTGGTGGAAGAAATAAGGGGTAGGGAGCCATCAGGCTTAAAGCAAAGTGGCTGTAGAGGTGAAGGAAGAGCCACAGGATACCTGCTCCAGGACGAGATCCTTTTTGGGGGGAGCAGGGTCTGTCACTGCAAGGTAACTCAGAAATCTCTGCATTTCCACCAGGTTGGGCAGCTGGTCAATGAGGACGTCTGTCAGGAATGCACGGAGCTGTGGCCAGGGAGAGGGAGAGAAGAGTGAACAGCGAGAGGTCAGGACAAGGAAGTCAGTGCTGGGGAAGCAGCAGGGCAAGAGCAGGGCTTTCGGGGGCACTGACAGAGAGAGCTGTTGGGGTCTCACAAGGAGCACTCGCAAACACAAGCTTTGCTGCTGCTGCTGCTACAGTGACAGGCCTGCTGTTCTCCCTCCACTGGTTCCTTGGAGCCCTCAGTGAGGATGGGGACAGATGTCTGGAGGTGCCCAGTTCTGGCAAGGGCCTTCATGCTGTAGGGTCCTACCTTGAGGAGCTGGCTCTTGTTGAAGCCATCGAAGCGGTATTTGCGCTGGCACTCGGGGCTGAGCAGGAGGTTGAGGAGGGCAAGCCACACCTGCCCATCCAGTTTGGTCATCTTCACCTGGTCCTCAGGGGGCACCATGTGCCATGTGCCATTCTCAAACTTCTTGAGCTTGCCTGAGGGACAAAAGAACCAGATGGACACAGTGCTGCCTGAGGGAGGACAGCTCAGAGCAGGGATGCTGGCCTGTGCTCACTGCCTCTCTTCACCCTCTGCTTCTGCCTGCCTCAGTTTCTTCACCCTTTGCTCTGCAGAGCAGCCTACTTGGTACTGAGGCAAAATATCAGAGAGCAAAAAAGCAGAAAGGACAAGTATTAAACCAATAGTGCTGTGACAGGAACAGAAAAATCCCTGAGACATCTCGCTCTGTACATGGCCAGGAGTGTAGAGCACTGGTAGGCAGTGGGGCAGCCCATGCTGCAACAACAGAGTGGCTGGAGAGACCCATTTTGGGGTACCAGCATGGCCAATACCCACTCTCCTCGAGCTTCCTCCACCAGGGAAAGCCAGAAGTAGCATTGATATGACAGATATGACAAAACAAGCCCCAGCAGCTACTGTGTGGTTCTGGGGGATGGAGCAGGATGTGACCCTGCATCTGCAAAGCCTGGAAATGCCTTTGTGCTTGTCTCTTTCCAGTCCCTCCCTCAGGGCCCTGGATCAAAGCTCCCTCTCACACCCCGAGCACACAAGCAGAGAGAAGGGATGTGTTTCACGGCTGGAGGAAGGAGGAAAGCTCCTGCATCCAGCTGGGCTGCTCTGGGCAGGCACAGCCACGTGCTTCCCAGAGCTCTTCCTGCCCTGCCCCCGCCGTGACTGCCCGTGCAGGGCTGGGGCAGCGCTGGTTCCCACGCCCCAGCCTGTGCCCCACCACAGGGAACCTGGGGGTTGTGAGGGGCTTGCCTGGCTGCAGAGCGGGGAGATGATGGCCAATGGGCATAGGCTGATCAGGGGCCTTTAGCAAAAGTGAAGCTCAGGAACCAGCAGCAGTATCAGGGCAGTGTTTGCTGCCCATGTTTGACTAGTGAGTGCTGCCCCAGAAGGTGCAAAGGAGCTGGTCTTTCTGTGTCCAGAAGACTCCTCAGAGGAGCACGTGGGGCTGGCAGACACGTTACAATCCAGTGCTGGCTGTGATCCCTCAGAAGAGACCCAGCCCTGAGTGAAGATCAGCTTTTGGGAGCACTGCTGGGTCCCCAGCCCAGCTGTGATGCAGCTGCTCTTGAGCTGAACAGCTTCACGCAGGGAGCACTGAGGAGCTGGGAGGGGAGGGTAGAGGGGGAGCAGCTCTGCAAGGGCTCCTACAGCAGATCCCTCAGTGGATGCATGTCCCAGCACAGCACCACGGTGCCCCAGATACCACGGGGCATGATCCATACCTGCTTCCCAGCAGCTCCAGGGACAATGCTCCACCAGCTCGACAAGGAGGCAGGGCAGGTTGTGGGTGTTCAGCATCCGTGTCAATGCACTCAGGGGCAGACTGGAGATATGAGAGAAAGGGGGGAAAGGCACACGCAGATTAATGCCAGAATTTGTATCTACAAATGATCCCTGAGGCAACTGGGAGAGGCAGTAAAGAAAAAATGATGTGGGTTCCTGGGAGTACCATGGAGCAGGGTTGAGTGCTGCTGGGTTTGCCTCCCAGGGCACAGTACCACTGCCATTGTGGATACAGCCAGCTGCTCAAAGGGGTCCAGGTGGCCACTGTGACCCCACAGGAATCCCGTCTGGAGAGCTGGGCACATCCTCTGCTGCTCCTGGGCACCTACCTCTCCACCTGATCTGTGATGAACCGCAGCACAGACAGGGCCTTCAGGGAAATCTCAAACTCCATTGTCTCTGCCTGCTTCTGCAGCTCCTGTGGAAAGACAGGAACAGTCTTGGGATTTCAGGCTCCATTTCCCAGGAGCTACAGGGAGGCAGGCTGTTGACTGCATTGGTAACCACAGTCTGGGTAGGAAAACAGAGCCCTGAAAAACAGTTTATTGCCTCAGCTGTGCCAGCACTGCCTGTTTGCTAGGGCAGCCACAAAAGTGCTTGCAGTTCCACTGAGGGAGCAACATCCACTGATGTTGCTCATCCCTCATGTCCCTGCCCCTAACAGGTCATGGGTGGCTACTGGCTGCAGTGCTCCTGCACAGGAACACCCCCTCAAAGAGGCTGGTCCCAGACTGTGCCTCTCTCCCTTTCTGAAACCATCTTGTGGCCCATGACCCTGCAGAGATCTGTGAGGGTTGAAGGAGAGGGGAGCTGCATGATCAGCAGAGGAACCAGAGGAGGAAGAGGAGGAGGGAGAAATTTGGCCCTGTGCAGCTGCAGTCCTACATCCACCCCTCCTGGATCTGCCTCTGCCCGGCAGCTTGGGAACAGCCAACTGGAATATCTGCCTGTGGTTATCGCAGCCCGCAGCTGTGCCATGCTCTCCAGGCACCCAGCCTCCTTCCCTTCCCAGACAGCATGGACACCCTGCTTGTCCCCCATAACAGCCTGACCACCCTCTGACTCAGCCTCCTTCGAGACCACAGGGAGGGCCATGCTGAGAGGTGCCAAGTCCTTCTCCCTGCCTGAGGCACAGCTTCTCTCCAGTCCCAGAGGCAGCTCACACTTGGTGTGCAGAGCACTGACCTCAGCATCCTGTATTTCTCCACAGTGCCACTGCAACAGTTCCCTTCCAGATTTCTGTGGTAAGCAGCTCTGCACTCCCTGTGCTGGTGCCCCAGTAAGAGATTTTTGTGGGCTCTTCTCTGCCTCCTCCCTCTCCAAACTACCCTAGTGAGGTTTTTCCTACAGCTCCTCCTTGTATCCAGACCTCATCTCTGTTGTCTTGAGGCAGGGACTATCTTTTGCCTTCTAAGGAACAGCAGAACAGGGGTTACCATCATACACAGTTCCAAAGGACAACAGGCTCCATAACACAGGAGATGGCAGGAACAGCTTTTTCATAAGGGTTATTGTACATAGAGTCAGGAGAGGCTGGAATCAATCAGAGGAAACCAGACTCCTTGGGAGATGAGTGCTTTTGAGAACCTCATTGGCTAGAAAAGGTCTGGGTTTTTAAGTTCGTGTCAAAGTACTAACAGAGACACCCCCTTCCCCTCCCCAGCTGGGAAAACATTTCCTGGAAAACATCCCCATTGTGCTCCAGATCCCTCCACTTCCTTCCCTTTTCTGAAAGAGAAGTATGTGTTTGGGCAACAAGCCAAAGGATGGAGGCAAGGGGAGGTTCAGGCTCTCTCTTAAATGCTCCTTTTCCACATACTCCTCCTGATGTGCAGTTTCATGTGCTGAGAAGCACCAGAGGCAAAGACAGCTCCTGCTCTGGGAAGGTGTGTGTGTGTCAGCCGGGGAACACCTGACTGCTACGAGAAAAGCTACGAGATCACTGCTGGCCTGGACCAGCACAGAGGAGGTATTTCTCCTCTAGAGAACAGAGGAAGTTGGGGGAAGTTGGGAACCTTATGACAATTCTGAGTTGTGGGTGAACCCTCTGACCCACAGTGGCTTTCCAAGCTTCAGGGAGAGATATCCACACAGCTCCCAAGAGATACAGCAAATGGCCAAACCCCTGTACTGAATATTTTGCCCATCAGCTCTCCAGCATGTCCCACCCCAGAGCTCTGAGCACGTCCTGCAGGAAGCCTCAGGCTTCAGCCCTGTCACCAGACAGGGCTCCGGAGTGGATGCAGCCACTGGCACAGCCAAGATCCTGGCACAGAGGAGCACCAGACACCCTCTGATATGGGCATGAGGTACCAGGGCTGCAAACAGGGGTTTCCCATGGAAAGGTCTCCCTGTGCCTTTGCAGGCTGCCCACGTTCTTCACCACATATGTCCCCAGTGAACTACAGCACTTTGTCCTGACCTGCATGGATGAGGGGCTGGCAAGATCCTCAGCACGAAGCTCCACTGAGGTCACTGCTGGTGCCTTGGTGCTCCGAGCTGCAAGCAAGGTCAGCTTTCGGTGGCAATAATCAATTAAATCCAGAATGCTGTCTTCTGCTGACTCGCAGATCTCCTTCACAACGATAAGGGTTTCCCACAGGGTCAGTCCCCACAGTCACTTCCACCCCCAGGGACTTTCCACTGAGGAAAGCTGAACCTGTCTCTCACCTTGTAAAAGAACACCGTCTCCAGGAGGTTGATGATGGAGGCTTCATGGTGCAGCTGTGGGAAGAGAATGGCAAGAGTGAGGTAACAGTGGAGCAGCATTGAGAACATGGGCGCTGGGACAGGGAAAAGGGCTCTTCTGAGAAGCTGCTTATGTAGTTGTGGCCAAAAACTAGTCCAAGAGAAAGATACATGGCTGTGCTTCTCCCAGGCCCTGGGACTGGGGCAGACAGCCTTGTCTGAGACTGGGAACCGTGGCATAAACTGCCCCGAGACAATCAGCTGCTCAGGAAAGACACCACCCTGCCTCAGCAAGGTGTTACCTGGGACTGAAAATTGATTAAAACTTCCAAGCCTCAGGCAGATTTCCATCAGGTCAAGGGCTGCATCCCTCTGCAAGGAAGCCCAGTTCTATAGGTTGTTTCCCTTGCCAAGCATGGCCCAAGGGACCACTGCTCTCAGGAGCTCAGTAAGAAAAAGGCACATTGGTTAGCCCAGAGGCACTCAGAGAGCCTCTGGCTAGAGGAAAACAGTGCTCAGAGGAGGGCAAATACTCCAGGGGTATCACTGCCTGGGAGTGAGGGCAGCACTGGGAGCTGCCAGCCAGGAGCACAGCTGCCTCCAGGAATGGCTTTTGCTCCATCCAGCAGCTCCTGCAAGCCCCTGTGTGAGATTAGAGAGGGGACAGCTCTCCACAAAGCCATGCTTCCCTGGGAGTCAGTCCCTGTCCCTCCTGGGGGCAAGGGCAGGGGCTTGCAGCTCACGGCTTTGGGAAAGCAGACACTTCCCACTGTGTCCCACTGCCCACCTCAGCCTGGTGAGATGCAAAACCTCAGTTCTGAGACCTTCAGAGTGGCACTTGTTTTCAAGCACAGCTGTGTCCACCCCAGTTCCAGGCTCATTCCCACCACCCCCTCTACTCACCACCACATAGATGGGGAAGGTGCTTCTCGGCTTGAAGTCCTCCAGCCGGCACAGCACGGGAAAGACCTTGTGCTTCCAGATCTCCACGGAGATCAGCTCCCCAATGAGAACAGGAATCTAGACAGGGATGGGGAAGCAAAGCCTTTCAGACCAGTGCTGCAGGGGAACCAGGTTTGTTGCTAATGGTCAGCCCCACTGGAGTCACCCAGGGAGGAGGGTGGCCTCGGGGCACACTCTATTCACTCAGCTCAGAAATGAGCAGCTTCTCTCATCAGGGCAGAGCTCCTGGGGCTGCAGAGGGGGAAGGTGACCCCAAGGAGCTGGGCAGGTCCAGGACATCTCACACCCTGGGGCTGGGACACCTCAGGCATAGGGCAGAGATCTGAAACCAGAGGGGCTGCTGCATGAACGAGACCAAAACCAAGAGAGAAACCAGACACCAGCAAGTAGAAATGCCACAGCTTGACCTTTAATTTTTTTTAAAAAACAAAACTGGCACACCACCAGTCAAACATCTTTTCCAGAGAAACAACATTCTTCAGCATTTTATTCCAAAATTGCACACTGCCCACAGGACAAGCCCAGCTGGAGGCTGAAGGCCCAGTGTGGGGATCACTCCTGTACTCAGGGGAGCTCACCTTGGCGTGGGTGACCAGCAGCTCGGTGAGGAGCTGCTCCTGGCCCGCTGAGGCGCTGAGGATGCCGTGCATGTTGAGCTTCTCCACGTACTCGTGTTGCCGAAGCCATCTGTGGGCAGCCAGCGAGGACATGGGAGCCACACACCTCTGGCCACTGGCTCAGCAAGGGTCCCTCGTGCAGGGAAACCTGCTCCTGTGACCCCAACTGCCCCACTGTGCTCTGAGCCTGGGGCCACAGCTCCACTGGGGCAGTCCTGCCCTCCTGCCTGCCCCAGCCAACACCTCACTGGGGACACCAGAGAACTGGGGAAGCCCTCCTCATCACCCCTACCCACACAGACCCTCAGATCTGGGACCCTTCCTTGCCCCCCTTCCCCTAGACCCTCCTTTCAGTCCTTTCAGGAAGGTTCCAGAATTGCAGCCCCTTCTCACACCCCACCCCACCCTCTAGGGTCACCTCACAAACAGGACCCCTCCTCTCTACCCTAAACCTTGTGGGAACCCCTCCTTAACCCCACCGTGACCCCTGGGAATGCCCCAAAACTACGGGCCCCTCCTCTCCTCCCACAGTCCCAAAGGCGACTCCCCAAATTTAAAGCCCCTCTTTCATGTTCTCCCCGCGGCATCCCGGGGACACCCCACTGCCGTCTTCCCGCACCCCTGCCCGCCGATGTCCCGCAGCTCGGTGCCCTGCAAGGCCTGCACCAGCGCCTCGGCCTCGGCGGGCAGCAGCAGCCCGGGCACGGCGGCCATGGCGTCCGCGTCGCTGTGGCAACGGCGCTGCTGCTACCGCCCCCTGGCGGCGTGGAGGACTCGCTGCGGGCCGGCGGCGGCGAGCGGCGGCCTCTGGTGCCCTCTGGCGGCGCGGAGGAGTGGCCGCAGCCAGCGGGGCGCTCCGGGGACATGGAGGGGGGACACGGGGGGACACAAGGGGGACACGGCTATAGTGAGGGCCATTGCTGCTGTCACTTCCAGCACACGATGATGTTGGGGTCGTTCTCCAGGCGCTCATCCAGCTCCTTGTAACTCATGCCTGGGGAGTAAGACAGTGGGGTGTCAGTGGGGTGTCAGTGTGGTGCCCACCGGCAGTGCTGGGGGGCCTCGGTGAGCTCCCCGAGCCCTGCCCCGGCAGCATGGGCTTGGCAGCCTGGCTCAGCAAAGAGCCTGGCTCACAGGTCTGTCTCCCTATGGTCTGAAGGCTCCCAAGACCAGTGCACAGCTATGGGCAGGTAGACATTCCCGTGTCTCCCACCAGCCCTGGGGCCCACATGGAGCAGAGGATCCTGTGGATTCTATGGACCGTACCAGTCTTGCAGCAGATCTCATCGTAGCTGTGGCAGCCTGTGTACAGCCGGGCTGGGTGGCTCCGCTCGTCCCGGGTGACCTTGACAGGGTATTTCTGGAGCCGCCGGATAAGGCCCTTCATCAAACCAAACTGGATGAGCCTCCTGGGGACGAGGAGGGAAGAGACTGAGACACAATGCTGGGGTGCCAAATGCCCCATCTGACCCCATTCTCTTCTGTTCCACATGCCCCACTCCTGCCTATCATTTCCTACCCTACAGACACAGGGGTTGGGTACTCCCTGCCCATTTCCCCACACTCTCTCTGCTACTCCCAGTGTCACCACTGCCCTCAGAGTCTGATCAGGTGGGCTCTGACCTCTCATCCACCCTCTGGAGCTGTAGGGTGTAGCGGGAGATGAGGTCTCGCACGGTGGTGCCAGGGCTCAGCCCACAGTACAGCTGGAAGACGTCCCTGAGGCTGGCTCGCTTGTGCCCTGTGAAGACAAGTCACCAGTCAGCTGCCCTGTCCCCCCCCGCCTGTGCCAGCATCCCCAGAAAGGGTCACTGTACCTTGTTTGGTGACGTAGGACAGACACTCTTCCTGGAGACACTTGTCATCCACCAGGTCCTGGACCTTCGGCGTGGTGCAGTAGACATTGGAGTACTGCAGGGTGATGGAAACCCAGCTCTGCTCAGCTGTGGCTCTGAGAGACAGGCCCAGCCCACTCCAACCTTGCTGTCCCCCCTCCACAGCCACCCTGATGGCTCAGCCACTGCCCAAATCCTGCTCACAGCCCCACGCTCCATGGCCTGACCCACCTGGAGTATGGAGACAAGCGTGACAACCCCGTAGTACCTGCAGATGGACAGGACAAGGTGAGAGGCCCTCTCTGGCAGCACCCACCCCCCTCCTGGGGCTGTCCAGCCCCTCCAGGCACTCACAGCAGGTTCTGCACAGCGATGCGCACCAAGTTCAGCTCCACGTCGGCTTCTGCCGAAATCTTCTGCACGTGCCGAAATCCATCAATGTAGGGCAGGATCTGGGAGGGGAGGAGGCAAGTTAGGAGAGCAGAGAGGCATCAGCCCGAAGCCCAAGGAACTCCCTGCATCTGGGAGCACCTGGGATGTGCAGGGTCCATCCCCAGGTGTATTTTGTGCTTGTGCCGGTGCATGATTTGCTCACAGGCCCAAGCACAAAGACTAGGGGAGCACCAAACCATGCTCATTAATGTGGTGATTTCCAGGACAGCCCAACTTCCCAGGTGGTCTGGAAACAAACATCCCCTTCAGAGGATCAAGCACACGGACCTGCTGTGTGGTGAGATCCCACTGGGAGTTGAAGAAGTCATCCTTGTCTTGGGTGAAGACAGGGACATCATACTCCTGCACAATGGGGGGGTCTGGGCGCTGCTCAATCACCTTCAGGTGGATGGTGTTCGACTCATCTGCCCAGGAAAAGGGGAAGGTTCAATCTCCATGGAAACCTGTGCTCCCTCAGGAGCTTGCAACCCACACCCCCAGGACCCCACAATGTCACATGGAACAAGGTGTTCACAGCCCATAGCCCCATCCCACCTGTCTCTTCAAGCCTCCCAGGGCAAGACTGCCTCAGACACCCCAGCTCCAAGCACAGACAGGCAGGGAGCTGCTAGGAGCAGTGCAGGCAGAGCCAACCTGGGCAGGGAATGGCCCAGCTGTCTCCCAGCAGTGCCCTGCCCCGCTCCTGCCCTTGCTGCTGGGCTGGCATGGCTGCTGTACCTATGGGCAGGGTGCACTTCCCTTTGGCATTCAGCTCCTCCAGCAGGATGGTCATGATGGGAACCAGCTTCTGTTTACTCTCCTCATTGGAGATGAATCCACTCTCCAGCTAAAGAGAACAGGAAGTCAAGTCAGCTCCTCCCCACAGGATTACTGGCTATAGGAGCCCAGATCCTATAATCCCTTAAAACTGAAGTGATCTGTAGGTAACCAATGCAATCCCCTCCTCACTGTAAAGCCAGCCAGTGACCCCCAGTGCACTCCAGGACACTGCTGAGGTGTCCATGCTCCGTGGGGAGGATCGGGAGGCAGCCTGGCAGTGCCCAGGCCTCACCTCGAGGGTGGTGAGGTAGCCAGCCAGCTTCTTCACGATGGGCTCCAGCGCACAGGCCTTGGCTCTGGCATCACACACGAAGCCCAGGTTGAAGAGCAGAGCATTCCGACTGTACTTCTTGTGCTCAATGCACACGGGGCAGCCGATCAGCTTCTTCTCCATGGCTGTCCTGTGGGGAGACACCCGTGACCTGCACCTAGGCCCTCAGGGACGCTCGAGTCCCCAAAGGATAGTTCCTGGTTGGCTCTGGAGGTGGGGGCTTCTTTACAGTGCAGGAAAAATGATGTCTAAGCCCTACATGCTCAGAGTGCAAACCACAGTCTGAAGAAGGGGCAGAAAAAGAGTCAGCCCTCAGAAAAGCAAACAGTCCGCTTTCAAAACCAGCACAGCTCTCCTGACTGGTCTGACTTTCCTGAGTTTAAGGCTGGCGGAGCAGCACATGCAGCACCAGCGAGCCCCAAACCAGAGCACCCACCCTCTGCACGGGTACCTGCGGCACCGCAGTGACCCTGCTGGCCACGGGGCCAGGAGCCCCCGCGCTGGCACTGTCACCGTCACACCACCGAGCTGTCCTCCGCACCGAGCCCGGCGGCGGGACAGCGGGGCCCCGGGGCAGGGACAGGGCTTTGGCCGCACTCACACGGTGATCAGCTTGTTCTGCAGCTCGGGCTTCGTGATGACGTACACCTGGATGGTGTCAAACAGCTCCCGGGAGATGAAGTCCTCCGGGACCTGCGGCGGCACAGGAGGCTCCGTTCAGCCGAGCCCCGTCCCGCTCCGGGGAGCACCCGCCACCCCTGTCCCTGTCCCTGTCCCAGTCCCCCTTCCCCTCCATTGGCGCTGCCACGGCCCAGTCTCAGCCCCGCCGCCGCGGGCAGGCGCTGCGGGCCCCGGGCCGCTCGCCCCGCACCTGGTAAGTGATTTTGGGCCCCAGCGTGGGGTGGAACTCGCTGAAGAACACGCACTCGATGCGGCCGCCCATGGCAGAGCGCGGAGCCAGCCCAGCCCCGCCGGCCACCGTACCGCCGCTCCCGCGGAACCACACGGCCGCGCGGCGGGGGCGGACCTTCAGTTTGAGCGACAGCGCCTTCTGCCAATCAGCGACGGCGCAGCGCGGCAGGGGGCGGGCCTTAGCGCTGACGGACAGCCCGCCTCAGCCAATCGGGACCCGTGCCGCTGCCCGGCCGTGTCGGCGGTGGTTCCGCCCGCCGGGCAACATGGCCCTGACGGCCGAGACCGAGTCGCGGCTGTACCGCTCGCTGCGCGTGGCCGCCGGCGCCGCCGCGCACCTCGTGGCGCTGGGATTCCCCGCCGCCGTGGCCGTGCTGGCGCGGCCCGGATCCAGTGAGTGCCGGCGGGGCCGGGGCCGGGGGAGCGGGGAGGGCCGGATGTCTCAGCGCGCCTCACCCTGCCCTTCCCTTGCAGGTCTCTTCTCCTGGCACCCGCTGCTCATGGCCCTCGCGGTAAGTCCCGCCGCCCCGCTCACCGGGGCCGTGCCGGCGGAGTCCTTGGGTGGGGGGTGCCGAGCCCCGGTAGCCCCGGGCGGTGGGTGCCGAGCCCCGGTAGCCCCGGGCGGTGGGTGCCGAGCCCCGGTAGCCCCGGGCGGTGGGTGCCGAGCCCCGGTAGCCCCGGGCGGTGGGTGCCGAGCCCCGGTAGCCCCGGCGGTGGGTGCCGAGCCCGGGAGCCCCGGCGGTGGGTGCCGAGCCCCGGTAGCCCCGGGCGGTGGGTGCCGAGCCCCGGTAGCCCCGGGCGGTGGGTGCCGAGCCCGGTAGCCCCGGGCGGTGGGTGCCGAGCCCGGGAGCCCCGGGCGGTGGGTGCCGAGCCCGGTAGCCCCGGCGGTGGGTGCCGAGCCCGGGAGCCGCGGCGCAGGGGCGCTATGCCGGTGCCAATCCCGCTGCCCTCTGCCCCCAGTTCTCGTTCCTGATGACGGAAGCGCTGCTGATCTTCTCCCCGGAGACCTCGCTGCTGCGCTCCTTCTCCCGCAAAGTCCGAGTGCGGGCGCACTGGGCCCTGCAGCTGGTCGCCCTGCTCTGCGCGCTCCTGGGGCTGGGAATCATCACCTACAACAAGCACCTGAACGGCAAGGGCCACTTTGTCACCTGGCACGGGCTGACGGGGCTGCTGGCCGTGCTGTATGCTGGCGGGCAGTGCGCTGGGGGCGTGCTCTTGCTCTACCCCAAGCTGATGAAGAACTGGACGCTGGCCAAGCTGAAGCTGTACCACGCGACCTCAGGGCTGGTGGGCTACCTGCTGGGCTGTGCCAGCCTGATGCTGGGCATGTGCTCCCTCTGGTTCACCACCACGGTGACCGGTGCCTCGTGGTACCTCGCCATGCTGTGTCCCGTTGTCACCAGCCTGGTTATCATGAACCAGGTGAGCAATGCGTACCTGTACCGCAAGCGGAGCCAGCACTGAGGGCTTGGTGCTGACCTGAACTTCCCAGAGCGAGCTGGGCCTCCCCTTGCAGCCCCCCTGCTCGCACAGGGTTTCCTTGGAACTTGGTTTTACCTACTCGTCTTTCGTTAGTCTTGGACTGTCTGTAGTGTCTTGTCCCTGGGGAGCAGCTGCAATGTGTGTGACACCTCACCCCTGCCTCGGCGGGGATGTTCCCCAGCACAGGTAAAGCTGCAGGTCCCTGTGGCAGCTTGGTGCTCAGTGCTGGGAAATGGAAGGCTCACTCAGGATTCCTGCTCCTTTTCCCTTCCCACACAGGACTGCCTTGGAGCAGGCAGGACAGGAACCATCCTGGTGAGGAGGGCAGGGGAGTCCCCTCTCCTGGGAGGCTGCAGCAGGCACTGTGCTGCCTTTCCTGCCACAGGGGCAGCTTAGCCAGGAAAGCATAGGCACGGTTGTGGCTTCAGCCCCGGCAGGGCTGGGGCAGGGTGGTGGCACCCAAGGAACGGTACATGTGTCAGCTGCACATGTGTCCCCACGGCTGGGGGACTTTCTGGGATCACAGCGGGCAGCTCTGCCCCGAGGCTGGGCACCCACTGCCACGCACAAACCCCTCCAAACCCCTCTGTGGGCTGGGCTCGGCCTTGTGGGGTGGGGTCAGTTTACAGAGCAAATTACTGAGCCGGGCTGTGAACCTGCACTCAGCAAGTCATTGTGTCCTTTGAGAGGCACAGGGAACAGTGTGAGCATGGGGGGAAGCACAGATCTGGGGGATGAACCCTTGGGGAGGCAGGAAGAAACCTCCTTGCTGGCACAACAGCCTTCCTTCCAGCACGTATCCTGCTCCTGGCAGGGGTGGAGAGCTGGGAGCAGCTCCCAGGCTGAAAAATTCCTCTGTATCCAGAGCTTTTATTCAATAAAAATTTCAGGCAGCTAGAGTGCAACAAGCCCTCTTTACTCCTTGGGTGGGATGACTTTTGGGGTGCAGGCAAACACTTTCCCCTGCAGATTTCCCACCTCCTGCTGCAAGCACCTGGGGAGAAATCCCCTCCTCAGCTTCCTGACAAAAGGCCCCAGGGGCTGCTCCGTACTGGGACCCCCACCCTGCTGCAGGAGCCAACACTTTCAAAGAACTCTTTATTGATACCCAAACGTCTGTGTTCTTCCCATTTGACAAAACCTTCTCGTGTGGTCCTTTAAAAAAATAATCATGACGCTGCTGATCCACATTGTGGGCTGGGAATTGCCTGCTGGATCAGGAGCTGTGGAGGCTGTCACAGGGAGCATCCTCTCTGCCCAGGAAAAAACCCCATCAACACAGAGGGAGGGAAAAGAAAGGGGGAACCCATATTCTACCTGCAGGAAAGAAAACCTGCTGCCAGAGGAAGCAGCAAGAGCCCCACTGTAAAAATTAATTCCAGCTTCTAGTGTAATCTGGCAAACGGATTAGCTGGGGAGCAGCCAAGGGCAGCAGCTCCTCGCAGCGGGAGGGGGCAGGAGAGGGAGGAGGAGAGAATCCCCACTGCGCAAAGCCTGGAGCTGGCAGTGCTGGAGCACCACCACGAGGGGCTGGGTGGCCTCTTCCTGCCCAATGTCCTGTCCCCTCCTGCCCAACAAACGTCTCACCAGTCCTGGAGAGCTCCTGCTGGGGCAGAGGGAGCCTCTCCATGGGAAAGGCATTCGGAAGAGAAACACACCAGCATTCCCATTGCCTCAGGGACAAAACTACCTTCAGAAAGGAGAAAATAAGTGTTGAGTGCTCTGGCCAAGCCCTAGCACAGAGGAGAAGCTGACTTCGATCCCATGAGGGCCAGTGCAGCAGCTTGGGGCAGGGATCAGCCCTGTGTCCCTCTCCTGAGCAACCCCTGCCACCTGTGCCAACTCCACGGCCTGCCCCGCGCTGAGGGGTGTGGCTCCAGGTAGTCCTGTCCTCACGGTGGTGGCAGTGTCACCGTCCCAGGTGCCTGGTGCTGGCCGCGAGCAGCAGCAAAGCGTTGGAATGAGGTATCCCCTGCCTGTGCCGCGGGAGGAGTCCCCGCTCCCGGCCGTGGGGGACACAAAGGGCATTAGCAGCTCTCCAGCGGAGACAGGGCGGGAAGGGGGCTGGTCACAGCTGGGCCGGGGCGTCCTGGAAGCTGATGAGGTTGGACTCCTGGCTGGGACTCTTCCCGGCCGCGCCAGGGTCGGGCAGCAGTGGGCTGTCAGCCTTCGCTGCCGCTGCTGCCTCCTCCTCATCATCCTCCATGCTGGGCCAGGCCGACTGGTCCTCCACTCGCTTCAGCCGCTCGTTCAAGGCCTTCAGGGCCAACTGCCTGCAGGACAAGGGCACATGGGCAGGTTAACCCCGAGTCAACGGCTCTGCCCCACGGGGCACCGTGCAAGTCAGTCCCTGGTCTCTTCCCAGCAGGTAAGGGTGGATTTGGTAGTGCTGGGGAAGACCTGGAGTACCTAGGACTGCTCCACAGAGATCCACTCTGGCTCCCAGAGTACACACACAGAGTTTTCACACCACGTGGTACACTCGGAGGCTGTCAGACAGCACATGGGCTGCTCCGGGAATGGGGAATAAAGGCATAAAGCAGGGCAGAGAAAAGGGACAGTGCCAGCTGTGTGCCAGCACCTTGTCCAAACCCTCCTGCCAGAAGTCAGGAAGGCCAGTGTGGGGTGTGGGGCTGAGTCACTGCCCTCCTCTCTGCCAGGGTGAACTGGTGTAAGGCTACCACAAGCAGGGGCTGTCACCTCCTCAGGCTGTCCCCCTTCCTCCTGCAGGGATCACAAACCCTGTCTGCCCCTTTCCCAGGATCTCCCTGCTCCTTCCCTGCCTTTCCATTGTTGCCCTACATCTGGAAGAGCAGCATAATGTGCCACCAGATCCCTGAAATGCTCCTCACCACCTCCCTGGCAGGGCAGCCCCCAGCAGACCCCATGGAGAAGGCCCCTGCTGAACCCTTGCACCTAAATCTCCCCCCTCCTCGTCTGGATTTTAAACCCCACCCTCGTTGTCCCTAGACACGATCCCCGTGGGCAGGGCAGGGCAGGGCAGGTGGTACCTTCTCCTCTCGGCGTCCTGGGGGTCCGTCCCCGGCAGGCTGATGGTGATGGAGGATGGGGCACCCACGTCGTAGCGCTTGACGGTCTTGCGGCACACCCGCACCTTCACCAGCACGCTGTGCACCAGGTTGGCCACCAGACCCACCACGGGCTGCAGGATCTCGGGGAAGAAGGTGGCGAAAGCGAAGTGGTCGCTCATATCTCCGCGGCCTCTACTGTGCCGCTGGTAGAAGCGGAGATAGACCCAGCTGGAGAGCAGCCCGAAGCCATACGAGGCCAGTACATTGCTCTCGACGAGGACAGCGAGCCGCAGCAGAGCTAGGAGGAGGAGCAGGAGCATGGGAACAGCCTTCATTCTGACCTGAGGCACCTTCAGTACGGTACTGTCCCCCATCGTCTGCTTGAGGGCCACCAAGACGCCCCCGAGGAAGCCCAGCCCGCCGTGGATGCGGACGGCGAACAGATAGTCGAGGTGGAAGGAGGCCACGTAGGTGAGGAAGTAGGCGAGGGCCGCCAGGAGCCCCACGGAGATGTTCACCACGGCGAAGAAGACGAGCAGCTCCAGCGCGCCCCAGAGGGGCTCCAGCAGCCGCCCGGCCGCCCCCAGCGTAGCCAGGCTGGCCGCCAGCCCCCAGGCGCGCTCCTCCACCAGCCCGTGCGTCAGCAGCGTCCACACCCAGAAGTTGGGGGGCAGGAGGTAGCCGGGCGTCACCCCCAGCCCGTAGGCCGTGTCCAGGCCGAAGGAGAGCAGGTAGAGCAGCACCACGGCGGCGCTCAGCGACTTCACCACCACGCTGGTGCCGGCCAACGCCGCCAGGAAGTGCTGCCGGGCCACCGGCAGGTACCGCCGCATCTTCGGCCCCGCGGGCGGGACAGGGCGGCCCCGCGGGGGCTGCCCGGCCCCACCCGCCCGCCCGCCTCCCCCCGCCGGGCCCCGCGCAGCCCCCGGCCGGCCCCGGCCCCGGCCCCGGCCCCGCTCCCTCCCTCCGCCGCCGCCTCAGGCCAGGCCGCGCTCGGACCCTCTGCTGGGCCAGGCCGGGCGCGGACAAACAGCGCCGCTGCGCATGCGCGGAACGGGCGCGCCGGGGCGGTGCTGCCTTGGGGCGGGGCCGGGGCGGCGCGGGGCACGTCGGGAGTTGTAGTCCGGCCACGTGAGCAGCGCGGGACGACACGGGACACACGGACGGGGGACATCGACACGGGAGGACACGGGAAAAACGAGTGACACGGACGTGGAGGGCTTCACGGACACAGCGGGACACGAAGGCATGAGGGCGCACGGACAGGGCGGGACGTGGGGGAGAGGGGTGGCGGAACACGGTTGTGGGACGGGAGGGGTACAGTCACGGGGATGAGTGCATGGGGGACACAAACCCTGGGAAACGGGGACATGGACACGGGTGGGCTGGACACAGTGGGACACGGGGACATTGACCCCCCCCGCAACAGGGGGACACGGGCATGCAGTGAGTGGGGAGTGGGGCCCGGGAGGGGCGACACAGGGAGATGGGGAGCCGCGGGGGGCTGAGCCTCTGCTGTCCCCCAGCTCTTCCCGTGCAGCATGTGGCGCTCTGTGAGCCCACGGCTCTGCGGTGTCCCTGCCTGTCCCTGTCCCCCCGGAGGCGCAGCAGGTGTGAGGACAGTGTCCCACCAGGCAGGAACCCCCCGATACCCTGTGCCCCCCCAGCCGTGCCCACGGCCCCGCGCAATGACGCAGCCACCGCCTGTGAAGTGAAAATATGAACATTATTTAATAACTGAGTCTCTGTAATAAACCATTTGAAAATATTTTACAAGGAGTCACACGCACGATATCTTACAAATTGTCTTTTTGTTGTTTTTTTTTTTAAGTTTTCCAACTCTTCTGTACAAAAAAAAATATCGAAACCCAAAGAAATTAAAAATAAATTAAAGAAAATCAATTAAAAACCCAATGCCTTTGAATGAGCAGAGAGAAGCTTTCGGGTGGGGACAGGGCAGGAGGTGACCCCGGCGGGACGGGGGACCCAGGGCCACACCGCCCCTTCGTCTCATTGGTTTTTAACTTAAAATAGACTATATATGTATATATTTATAGGTATGTATAGTGGTGGTTTTCTGGCAGAGCACCTAACTAGACTACAGAAGTACACACACTCCCGGTAACACAGAGCCATCTGTTCAAACACGGTTCCCAGAGACAGTAACCAAACACACACTGAAAAAGCTACAAGCAGAATGACCATTAATTAACCCCAGCACTAATTAGCGCCTGGCGCCCTCCCCAGCCCCCCCGGGGTGGCCATGCCGAGGGGGCTCCCCTGGACCCGGTTGATGGGGTGGCTCTGAGCGGGGTGTCCGGTGGGGGTGAGGGTCCCCAAGGCTGCCCAGGGACCCCCGGCACTGCCGGGACCAGCAGGGGCAAGGAGGGGGTGGGTGTGGCACCCCGGAATGTCACAGCTGGGGAACCTGCAGTGGGCTCCTGCAGCCCCGCGGCACCTCTTCTGGCTGGGTTTGTGGGGTGCAGTGAGGGCTGTGGGGTGCCAGAGCTGAGCAGCCGCGTCTTCCCCCTCCTTGGCACCCGGTAGTTGGACTGGGGGGACAACACCCCCACCCGAGCGCCCCGGCGTGAGCCCCAGCCCCTCGGGGCACCCACTGCGGGGCCACCTCCCGCTCCCCCAGCGCTGCGTGTCCCCAGCCAGGACCTCCGCAGCACCGGGGAGCAGCCCCGGTGCCCCGAAGGACGGATGGGCATGGGTGCCTGCTACGTCCCTTCTGGGGACATGTGGCACCTCCTGCTCCACTTGGCACTCGAGGACGTGCGGCACGTCCTGCGGGGGGCACGTGGCGTGACCCGCTAGGGGACAACATGGCATGTCCCCCAGGGGACAAGCAGCACGTCCCCCCGGCCAGTGCAAGTCTTTGGCAGGGCAAGGGGTCCGGGCAGGGCTTGGGGGGGCAGAGCTGAGCGGGCAGGATTCACAGTGATCTGCAGAACGGAAAAGAAACAAAACACATTTTTTCCCCCCTCCTTTTCAGCCCAGTATCTGTGCCCAAGAACGGCTGAGCCCAGCGCAGGGACCGGGGCTCCATCGTGCCCGGCGCAGGCAAAGGCCACTGCCCCCCGCCCCTGTCCCTGTCCGCTCCCAGCCCCAGCCCGCAGGGGTGCTGGAGCTGCCCACACGCCCTGGGGCCGGTACCGCTAGAACAAATGATACTGACCCGCACAGTCAAGTCCTTTCTTTCTTTTTTTTTTCTTTTTTTTTTCCTTTTTCCCCCCCGTTTTTTTTTTTTTTCCTTTTTTTTCCCCCTTTTTTTTCCCCCCTCCCTGTGTCCTCGTTGCTGACAATAAACCCCGCCGGTCTCCTGGTGAAAATGTTGGAAACTCGATGTAGAAAGATCTGCTTTAAAATCTTCAGGCTAAAAAAATAGGCGAGGTGGATGGGGGGGTCGCGGGCGGAGGACACCGACGCCACTTTTCCAAGTCCGAGCGGCCGGGAGGGCGCGACGCCGAGGCACCGTCCCGGTCCCCGCTCTGCCGGGGAGCCCCTGCCCGCACCCCGACTCTTCTTTGGCTGCGGCCGGTGGGGAGAGCGGGGCGGCACCGTGGGGGTCCCCGAGGCGGCGGAGGGGACGTCGCTCCCGCTCCACCGGGCCGGGGAGGGGCATGGAGATGGAAGTTGAAAGAAAAGAGAGCTGGCGGGGGCGGCCAGGGGGTTAAAGGCAGGCGGCCGGGGGCAGTGGGTGCCGGCTGGTGCTGGAGTAGAGGAGCAGCAGCTGCAGGGAGAGCAGGACCCCCACGGAGGGGGAAAAGGAAGCCCCTCGGCCGCAGTCTGAGGTATCTTCCTGGGTGGGCAGAGAGAGAGGCGCCGTGGGGCATCCGCAGCAGTGCCTCGGCACCCCGGGGGCACCCACTGCCCTGGCAGGGACATCTGCCACCTCCCTGCCCTGTGAGCCCTGTGAGCCTCCTGGCCCATGGCACAGCCCCGGGAACGACCCCTGGTGCTGCTCCTACCCAGGAGCCCCATGGCTCTGCTGTCCCCCCCAGGAGGGCACCCCACGGCATTGCTCTCCTAGGGACCTGTCATAGCTCTGATCTCCCCAGGCAATACCCCAGGGCTCCTGACCCCTCCCAATCCTCCCAGGGCTCCAAACCCCTATCAGAAGGGTCCTTGCACAACACTGCACCCGAGGATCTCCTCATGGCTCTGTTCCCCTTGGGGAGGCACTCAATTTTCCATTCCCCCCCAGGGGTGAACCCCTCAGTTCTGCTCCTCTGGAATCCCCCCCATGGCTCCACTCCCCTGCTCAGGGGGAACCCACTGCCCAAATTTCCCCCAGAGCAGCACCCCACAGGGGACCCACCCTTGGCTCTGCTCTCCCCAACAGAGGATACCCACTGCCCCCATCCCTTCCCAGGGGACACCCCAGCTCTGTTCCCCCCTGCACCCCACTTACTGTTGCATTATAGTCGAAGCAGATGTGGGGTCCTTTCCGGTAGCGGGGCCTGTCCACCAGCTCACACTGGTTGGGGTCCCTCGGGGGGGCTTTGCAGGTCAAGGAAACCACCAGGGACAGGGCAATGGGGGCTTGTAGGGCACCCCCAGCCCCTTTGGCCACAGGCCAGCTCCCTCTACCCCTGCCAAACTCCACAGGTCCTTGCCCCCCTGCCTGTCCCACAGACACCACATATCCCGCCCATGCTGCTGCTACCACATCCCAGTGGGATGCAGCTGAGACATCAAAGGATACCTCTTACCTCTGCCTGCAGCAGCTTGACAGACTCACACTGACTGCAGATGGGCTTGTCAGCCACCACGAAGAGCAGGTTGGTGTTGGCCAGTCTCTGTGCATGGAAGAGCCTGGGGGTGCGATGGCAGCAGGACCCCAGTTATCCTGTGCCCCAATCCCCCCCAGTCCCCAGGGCCAGCCCTGCTGGCATGTGGCTCTGGGGAGGCTGAACAAGCAGCACATCCTCAGACCCAATTTCATTACTGTTCTCATCCCCATCCCTGTCCCCAACCTCATCCCTATCCCCATTCCCTGCCCTGGTCTCCATCCCCATCCTCATCTCCACCTCCCTCTCCATCCTCATACTGAGCAGCTGCCCAGGCACTTGGCACTGATGGGCTTCCAGGGCTTGGTGCTACGCAGAGGAGCCCTGGGGACGTCATCACCCACAGCCTATGGGGACACTACTGTTCCTCTGTCCCCCCATCTGGGTACCACAGTCCCCCTGAATGCTGCACAGCATCTCCTATCAGTCCCACACAGGCTGCTGCACGGGGGTCTTGGCAAAGGCAGCCTCAGGGGTGTCCCCAGCCCTGCCCAGGGGTGGGACAGTGAGGACAGACCCACCTGGAGCAATTGCCACAGTCGATGATGGCGTTGTAGGTGGCGTTGACGGTGCTGAAGTAGTACTGGGTCTGCTTCATGATGCAGCTCGTCTCCCTGGCCTCCATGCTGTCTGCTGCCACCTCCTCTGTGCCAGCACAGCGCTGTGGGCCAAGGGCCACCAACCCCCCCAGCCTCTGCCCACCCTCCAGCCCAGAGCTCCCCAGGGACTCACCCGTCTGGAACCAGCTGCTGTAGGTGAGGCCGTACAGGAATTGCTGGAACAGGGACCTGGGGAATGAAAGCATGGCCATGTCAGGTGTCCCAGCCCCAAGGACATCCCAGTGTCACTCACCAGTGGAAATGGCCCCAGGGAGGGGACATGGCAGGACTCACCAGGCTGCGGCTGAGGTCCACCAGGCAAGGCTCAGGAGATCGGCCACAGTGGGCTGTGGGCAAAGAGTGGGCAGTCAGCCAGCAGATCCCTGTGAGGGACACTGGGGACACACTCAGGAGTCCCTGAGCTCCCAGACCACCTGGAATGCACCACCCCTGTGGGTGCTCACCACGAAGACGCCACGGGGCGCAGCACCCGTGTTGCTGGGGGCCTCGGGGGCACAGACAGACTGGAAGTCGTAGGACTCCTTGCGGGCGTAGAAGGAGTTGTTGTAGAGGGCAGACATCAGGTTGGCATCCACCTCGCTGAAGAACTTGCCCACCTGAAATGGGGACACTGAATCTGCACCCAAATACCACCTCAACGTGGGACTCCTCTGGAGGGGATTCAAGTGGGGCTGTGTCACAGCACTCATGACACAAGCTCAAGGGTCTCAGCACCCTGCTGGCATCCCACGCTCAGGAGAGCTGCAGGCACTGCTCACCTGGTACCAGTGGTCCTCCTGGTTGGAGAGCACCAGGAAGCCCCCATCATCGATGAGAACACAGATGAGGTCCTGGAGAAGGAAGGCAGTGTCATCCAAACCTGGCCATGTCCAGGGCAAGGCATGGCCAGTGGGGGATTTGTCAGGCTGTCAGGCAGGGGGGGCCAGCATGGTGTCCCCAAGCCCCAGGAGCATCTCAGCACCAGGGAGCACCCCTGCTGGGTGCAGGGAGCAGGAGACACCTCCCACCCTGAAGGGTTTAACAGCCCTCTCAGGAGGATCCACAGTCCATGGGACAACCTTCGGGTCTTCAACCCTGCAAGGTGGGCTGGGTCTGGCTGAGCTTGGGGAGCAGCAGGGTACAGCGTGGGTGCACAGGCTGGGTAAGCAGGGGACAGGGACCCTTCCAAGCCATTCTCTACTCCCCCACTAGCTGTCCCCACCCCTGCCCACCATCTACCTTGTTGTTGGCCTCACAGTCCATCTCACAGCTGCTTGAGGGGTCACACTGTCAACCAAAAGCAGGACAGAGGGACAGGTTAACAGGATGGTCATCCCCCCAGAGCTGTCCTCCTGGCCAGAAGGGGACATGCAGGGTGGTGTACCCAGGGGCTGGGGACAGGTACCCTGAGGAACAAGCCCGGTGCGAGCACAGGCACCATGTCCCAGCATTGCCCCCCAGCAAGCAGATCTCCCTCCCTGTCCTGTCCCACCCCTGTTCCCTGGCTGTCCCAGCCCCCAGGACATACTCGGCGGGTGCCCAGCTGGTCACGGTCCGTCCTGTTGCTCGCCAGCACTTTGAACTTCTCAGCCCAGGCCTCCAGGTCCAGCTTCACCCCCACCACTGGGGCAGTGGGGAGATGGAGTGAGCCCTGGCATGGCAGGGGTTGCAAGGACCCCCCAGCCTGGTGCCAGGGCACCCAGCCCTCTGCCTACCTGCAGGCTTCAGAGTCTTGCCTCCAATGCTGAGCTCCACAGCAGTGCTCACCAGGATCCCGATGGTGTTGTTCTCCAGGTCCAGCCCCCGATATCCAGCTGTGGAAGGCAGGGGTGACATCAGGGGACACGTGGAGCCAGCGGCAGCCTGGGTCACACCCCGTCGCCCTGAGCTGGCACCCACCATCCCGGTAGGGTGGCTTGAAGATGTAGCCCTTGTTGTCCAGGCTCCTCCGGTAGAAGCTGGCGTTGAAGGGCTCTGGTTCCTCCTCCCAGTCATCCGCGGCCCTGGCAGGGAGCAGCCACAGCCATGACAGTCACTGTCACTGTCATCTCCGGTCTCACCAGAGATGGCGCAGAAGGAGCAGACATGTCACCGTGCAGGGTGGACACTCACTTGTTAGGGAAGACACGGGTGATGCCCCCATCGGTGGCCGCAAAGACAGCCAAGAGGCTGTACCTGCAAGGAGAGGGGTCAGGTACGCCAGCCATCAGCGGGGTTTTGCTCTGCCCCTGTCTCCACAGCCCATCCCAATCCTCCTCTGTCCCAAGACAGTGCTGCCCATCCTGGGCCATCTCCCTCCACCTACGTGTTGAGGTCCTGGTCCCTCCAGACCCGGTCCACCAGCTGGCGTGTGATACCCGTGTCCAGGATCAGGTTGTGCAGGAGGAAGTTGTCGCCTTGGGAGGGAGGTGGAGAGGTGGAGATGAGGGCTTGGCTCCATAGGGGTCACCCACGTCCCCTGCCCTGCTCCAGCACCCACTCTGCAGCAGCTCTCAGGACCCCAACCCCACAATAGTTCATCCCCTGTTCCATCCTCCCCTGCATCCCTGTCCACCCACAATCCCCCCAGCAGGCCCCCCACCATCCATCCCAGCTACTCACACTGCTTGGAGTCTGGGGTCACCTTTTCCATGAGGGCAATAAAGTTTTCCAGGAATTCGGTGTTGTTATCCGATAAGTCGAGGTCTTTGCAATACTCTCTGGGGTTTGGGGGACAAGGTTTGTCGTTCGTGGGGATGGAAAAGGTAAGGTCAGTTCTCCCCCAGGGATGGCACGGTGGGTGCTGGCTGTACTGCCAACACCCAGGCTTGCCGGGGACGCAATGGTGGTGATGTGCCACCTCTGCTGGGAGTGTCACCCTGCCAGGGCAACTGGCTGTGGGCATCTCTGCAGACTGCCCGCTACCCAGCCCCTGCTGCCTGCAGTGCCACCAGAGCAGTATCACACCAGTCATGGCCTCTGTCACTGCCATGGGCACTGAGGTGTCATCACCTCTGCCAGGGCCAGGTTTGGATCCTGGTTTGTCCAGAGTGATAAAACACCGAGTCCATCTCTCCCCATACTGGTGGGACTGGGTGCCTCTGACACCATACTTACCTGCGGGGCCAGGTGGGCACCACTGTGCCCACACTGCCCTGCCCCTGTGACACCCCAGGGATTGGAGATGCCATCGTGGGTGTGAGAAGGAATTTGTCTTGGGAGCCTCCACAGCTGCGCTGGCAGCACCAGGCAGGCACTCAAAGCCATACCTGTACCCTTTGCACAGATGGTTGGGTGCTGGCTGAGCCCCAGTCGGTGGAGATGGGTGCTCACCCATGGGCACCACTGGCCCCAAGCCCCTCCTGGGAAGGACACCATGGAGGGTGCTGTGTCCCTGCTTCAGTCTAGAACACGCTGAGTGCAGAGTCCCAGCCCCACCAATGCCAGGGACAGCTGTAACCTGTCGGTCACGACGAGGCTCTGACTTGGTGGCACAGGTTAGTGCCATCCCAGGATGCCAAGAGCCTCCCATCCTCAGCGGTGTGGCTGTGAACAGTGGGGGGTGCTCAGGGTTCCCCCCACTCACAACCCCTCTGCCAAGCTCCTGACTCTGCCAAAAACCTCATTAAGAGGACAAATGTCGGAGCAAAGAGTGGCAGGGAGCATGCCCAAAGGGCAGCTGAAAAAGATGGGGCACTCTGGCCAGCTTGACCCAGTCCCTCAACCCCTGGTCAGGGGGGAGCAGCCACCTAAATATCTCCACCAACACGCACAGATACAGGTACTCACACACCCACGGGTGACGGGGGATATACGGTTTCTGAAAATTTCCAGTGGCCCATGGGCGCAGCAGTGCCAGCAGCAGATCATACAGTCGCCCTAGGTGCTGGGCATGCCCCGGCACACAGCTCCTCCCCGCCCTCTGCTCACACCAGGCAGCACCCACGGCAGCAAGGTGCTCATGGAGCTGCTCTGGGGACACTGAAGGGTTCACCCTGATTTCCACAGCTTGCTGTTTTCTCCAGCTGCACCGTCTGCAGAGCCCCACACCAGACACTGAACCCATCACTGCAGCCTGAGCAGGACAGTGGGTGCAGACCCACCCCTGGGGCCTTGGAATTGGGCATCACTTCCCTATCCACCCCCTTAGTGTGTTTACAGACCAATTTTCAATAACTGGGTTTTCCTATTCCTCATTCATACTCTGCTTTGCCTCCCATGTGTCCTGGACCTCACCCCCACTGCCCACACATAGCCTGGGGACTAAGCTCCCCCAAAAGCCAGGGCTGCACAATGACTGTACATTTTGGGCTGGTTTACCAAGAGTTAGTGTCAGTGGGGGACAGCTGCTGTGGGCTGGGAAGGTGGGGGGTACTCACTGGTGGCCGTGTTGTGCCTCAACCTACTGCAGTCCTGAGAAAACGTCCCCTAACAGGACGTTTAGCTACTATAATGACCTATCAGCAGATAGATGATTAGCTGGTGATGCTAATTAGGACTGCTCAGAGATTGCACTGTGGTAGCAGGAAGGGCAGGGTGGTAGCAGAGCCATGGGGCTCCCCAGACATCCCACTGAGGGATGGCCCTTCATCCCCGCTAGCTGAAAAGATTGGGTGGCACGGTCCAGGGGAGGGCACATATCTTGACTGTCCAGGAACCACTACGCTGTCCTCATGTCCCCAAACCCCCTGGGCATCCCAAATTTGAGCCGAAACCTCCCCTTCCTTCTCCCTTGCCCCCGCAGCCAGCACGACTGTATGATGCCGCTGCCGGCCCCTCGCTCGGCAGGGATTTTCAGAAACTATACCTATATATGCACGCGCAGAGGTCGGGCTGCACCGGGTGCATATATACTGTGCTGGATGCAACCGGGTGGCGCAGCGGGGCCGGGGTCCCGGCGGCAGCCCCGCGGCCGAGCGGGCACACGACACACACAGCCACAGGGCACGGGGAGCAGGGACAAGGCACGATGAGGCGAGGATGGGGGCGATGGTGGGGTCGGCAGCGGGGCCGGGGCGGATGCACACCTCGGCAAGCGCACACGCAAAGCTACCTGGGAGCAATGAACACATGTCCCTCCGACTCAAAGTTGGCGGGCAGCAGAGATTCAAAATCTGCAACAGAAAGGGAAGGTTATCCGGCGGGGAGCGGGGACGGTGGCGCCGGGGGCCAGGAGGGAGAGAGACGGACAGAGAGAGAGAGAGGGGAGGGAACCAAAAAAAAAAAAAGAAAAAAGGCATTTGCTGCTCTTGGTAACAAGAGAGGAAAGAAAAGGCCGTTCTGCTGTTGCTGGCACCGCACGGAAAGGAAGGTTAGAGCCAAATCAGGAGAGGTTTGCCCATCTCGGCTCGAATTTGCTCGGTCGCGGGCTGAAGGCGCACGGTTGCGTACGCGCGGCCGCTGGCGGGTACGCAGGGACACACAGACACACACACATATATATATGTGCGCACATGTATATATATGCATGTTTGAGGAGGGCGGGGGGACGTCTCTCTCTCGGGGAAGGGGTGGTGGGCGAGGGCAGGGAACCACATGCTGCGCTCCTGGCCGGAGGAGGATCACTAGAACACTCGGTTGTCGGGAGAAAAAATAAAAGGAGTTTTCAGGCATCAACATGGCCAGAGGGGAACCTTGCCGAGGACAGTCCAACCAGAGGCTCCCGCCCTGCTGCAGGGCCGTGCAATGCGGTGACGGGCTCTGCCGACGGGCTCTGCTGCCGGGCACTGGTGCCCCCTCCCTCCCCGGGGCGGTGCGATCCCAATGGGGACAAGGACCCACACTCGCCCGCAGGTCAATCTGCTTTCACAGGGTGGTGCAGCCCGGCAGGTTTGGGGTGGCTCTGGGAACGCCCCCAGGAGAGGAGACAGCTCGCAGTGGTGAGCCAGGTTAGGGGGTACATGGAGGGTGCTATGGGACACCCCGAGGACAACATCATCCCCCTACGGGCACCGCCACTCCCTTGCCCTCCCGCCAGCTCCTGGTGCATTGCACGGCACAGCCAGAGGTTGGACTGTTGCTCTCTGAGGGCTGGAGGCAGGGGCTGGGTACAAGCCGATGAGAGGAAGAAGAGGAGGAGGAGAAGGAGAGGAGTACAAAACACTCGTACTTGGTCCATCAGCATTGCCATCACAGGGGCGCTGGGAGGAGGCAACTCAAGGCTGATAGAACAGGGCTGACACTCCCAGCTCCCCACTGTCCTGCCCGCCTGGCCCTGTCCCCCATGTCCCCTCCTGTGCTGCAGTGCCCCCTGCCCCCCCGCCCCCCGCCATTTCCCTGCCTGTGCCAAGGAGCAGGTGCTGCTGGGCAGGCTGCTGGTGGGTGCCATGTGCTGGGTGTGCTGTGTGGGATGGAGAGTGGTGGCAGGTCCCATGGGGACCGTGTGTGCTGGGTGTCCCCTAGCCCGCTGTGGGGCTGTGCAGGAGCTGTGGGTCCAGCCTCAGGGGGCCCCTCAGGTACCAAGGGCCAAATCCTGCCCTGTGTCACATGGGCAATGTCCCACTCCACTGCATGGGGATACCAACTTTGGCACCTTGGCCTGCCTCGGTGGGACTTTGGCTCAAACTTGGCTGCTCCCAGGGGCACAGACAGCACTGTACCTGCCAGAGGCTTCATGCCATGCTGGTCCCTAGGGCAGGGGAAATGCCACTGAGCAGCTGTGGGGGTAGGCAGTGCGGCACCCCTGAGCTCAGCCATCCCACATGCTCATGGGGCCAGGCTCCCTGTCACCTGTGCAGCTGGGAGGCACTGCCCCAGGTGGTCGCATCCCCATCTCTGCAGAGGATTCCTGCCTGGGGGCTTTCCCCAAAATGCCTGTCCCAGAGGCTGGTGGCAGTGGAGGATTGGGTCCCCCACCTGCCCTCCATCCCTGCCACTTTTGAGTGCCCACCCCACAGCCCCCCGGCTCCCTGCACAGCCCTATCCCTTTCAGATTGAGTTGTCTTGGGGAGGAGAAAGCAAAGGAGCCAGGAGAGGGGGAGAAGGAGCTGGAGGAGACGAGCGGGAGAAGAGGAGCAAGAAGTGGCAGCACTGGGGAGAAAGAGCAGGGCATCCAACTAGCTACAAAAAACCTCGTGGATCGAAAATGGCAGTTTCATACAAGATCGGCCCTTGAACGATATCGAACCAGGTTTGGGAGTGATGCGCAGGGAGGGAGTGGGGATTTTCGTGACAAAGCTCTCATGAACAGAACAAGACATGTTGCTTTCAAATAAAGGGGGAACTGGAGGAGAGGAGGAGGAAGAGGAGAAGGAGAAGGAAGGAAGGGCGAGTTGGTGGCGGTTTGCAGGTTCGGCGTGGCAAACGGGCAGGGAGATGGGCAAGCAGGGGGCTGGGGGGGACTGGACATGGGGCAGGGGACGGGGTGGTGAAGGTGAGTGGTCTGAGACTGAAAATACTTGCCCTTTGTTTTGATGTTTGGAACTGTGTGAATCCACCATAGAGAGAAAGCAAGAAAAACAACAAACAAAAAACAACAAACAAAAAAAAAAGGGGTTGGGTGGAAAGGGGGAAGGGGGGCACAAACAATATTTTATTCAATCGACGTTTGAATAAAAATATTGTGTATTATAATCATACCAAAAGGAAACCTCTTGCAAAAAACGACATGAAGAAAAGAAAACAAAAGAAAAACCCAGTAACAAAAGGAAAAGAAAAGGCCACGGTGAAATAAGAACAAAAAAAATGCAAAGATATAACTAGAGAAATATATAGATATATATTCAACACTCCAAAGGAAAATGAGAATCAGTAGCAAACAGTTGCAACAGTCTTGATATCAAAATGTCCTCACTGAGTCAGGGGGCATGCATGGCACAGTGGGCAGAGCCGGGGAGGACAGGGGGATCCCCCCTCCCGGGGATGGGGACAGTCTGGCCTCGTCCCCACAGGGACAGGGGGCTCCTGCCCATGGGTGGAGGGGGTGGCAGGGGCTGGATCCGGAGCAGGGCTGGGGTCGGGCCACCTGGGTGGCCGAGGGGGAGAAATGGGGAACCAGAGGGGTGAGGGAAGGGTCCGGTTCTCCCATGGGGGAGAGGGTCCCTGGGAGCAGCGTGGACCTGAGGTGGGGAAAAGGCTTGGGGGTCAGGGGAGAGAGAAAGAGAGAGAAAGGGGGGGCCAGGCTAACACACATGTACACGGATTAATTCCAAACAAAAATCGAAACGAATCGAAACCGAACTCATAAAAAGAATAAATGGCTTAAATCGAAACCAAAGTATCGTAATAAACTAAAGGAAATTAAAGAGATCCATGCAAACCTCCCCAGGCTCACAAATTACCTGGCTGCTACAGCGCCATCCCTCATCCCCGGGAGGCGAACAGGCAGCACCTCCCTGCCTGCGCCAGCAGTGCCTGCCTGCAGCCCCGGGCTGGGCTTCTGGGGTGCAAAGCATAACGACCAAACCCTGGCCCCCCGGGGCACCCCAGGCAGGCAGCTCACTTGCCCCCTGTGTGCTCACCTCTACTCATGCCCCTCTTAGCTTTAGTTTTTATTTTGCCTCTCACAGTGATCCTATAACTTTCACAAGTCTTTGCTTCGTGTTTCTCACCCCGACAGCCGCGGGCTGGCGTGGGGTGAGGAGGAGAGTGAGAGGGCAGCAGGGAGGGCCAGGGGCTACTTACACTTCACTTGCAGGATCTGGTCACTGAGGTTGGCTTGGATGTAGTAGGTACTGTAAGGAGGCAGAACCAGCCCCAGGCTGTGGAGAGGGAGAGCAGACACCTGGTGTAAGACTTCACACCCACCCAGAATTTTTGGCCAGCTCCCAGTTCCTGTCTGGCACCTGCTGGCAGCAGCTTGACCCAGGCGATGGCAGGCAGCAGCCCCACTGGCCCCCTGCACAGCCTGCTGCATCCTTCTCTCCCGGAACTGCAGCCAGCGCTGTCCTGAGGCATCCAAAGTCACCCCCAGAGCACCCAGGGTCATCCTGGGGCATCCAGGGTCATGCCCAAAGGACCCAGGGCTGTCCTGAGAGCACCCATGAGCACAGAATTTCTCACATCTGCCCAGCCAGGGCTGAGATGAGCATGATGTGCCAGCCCAGGAACCAAGGGAGATGCATGTGGAAGAGGAACATGACACCCCTGTGAGGGAGGAAGGCAGGAAGAGACACAGCCCTTGAAAGAAGGGACAAAGCCTTCCCAGAGAGGAGAAACCAATGACAGCCATTATACAGGCACTAAGAACCAGGTAAGCCAGGAAGGAGAGGGATCCACCAGCCAGGAGTCTGGCATGTAGGGTGTGGGACAGGGGTGGGAAAGGAGATGGCAGGAGGTTGTGCTGGGGCCGTGAACCCACAGGACATACTGCCAGAGGGAACTGGGCTCCTTGCTGCCAGCAGCAGTGGCCACTGGCCTTTGGTGACAGGGTTTTTGCCAGGTGTTGCCAGGAACAAGTGAGCAAGGACCACATTCCTGACTCTCATCAGATGTCACACCTGCACCAGAGCCACTGGGATCTGGGCTTCCTCCCTAAACCACCCCTTCAGATAAACCCTGTTTGTGCTGGCAGCATGGTCTGAGCATCGAAGCACGCACAGCAGAGGTGGTGGCACCCCAAATCACAGGTGTCAGGAAGAGAATGGTGGCTTTTTTCTGTTCAGTGTTGGTGGCACCCTGTGCTGATGGTGTTCCAGGGAAACCCAGGAAATATCCCTGCCGCAGAGTGGAGCCATGGGAGCACGGGGCTTTCATCCTTCAGATGTCACCCTGTGTCATTGTCCCCTCCTCACCTGCGCTGCTTGGCTCCAGCAGGGTGACACCATGGGGGACAGGACTGGGGCTGCACTGGGGACACCTGGCAGTGCTGGGTTGTGACTATGACCCTTGGCAGCCCTTCCTGAGCTGGGTGTCAAGGAGGAGGAGGAGGAGGAGAAGGAGGAGGAGGAGTGTGGTACACTGGGCAACAGGGAGCCCATATGGCTCCTCCTAGCATGAAGGCAGCATGAGTTGTACAGCACAGAAATTACAATGTCAGGGTCTTTCTTATACATCTGTTGGTCCTAACTGTTGCAAACTGGGTGATAAATGCAGAACTTTGCTTTCCTCTGCCTCTGAAGACACTGCCTGTGCTGCAGGGTGGGCATGTCACTGTCATCCACCCTAGAGGAGACAGGGACCTGCATGAGCCCCTGGCTGGACAGGCAGGTGGTGGCAGGGGTGTCACTTGTCCAGCCCCTTACACACTAGCCCTGCAGCCTGTCTGGAGTCCTGGGGACTATGTCCAAGCTCCACAGTACCTAACACTGGCAGGCAGCACTTTCAGGAGTGCCCTCCAGCACATCACTGCCTGTGTGCAATGATGTGACAGTGCATTTGCAGCCCTACAGCCCATGGGACACATCCCTGATGGCCTCAGGGACTTTGGGAGCTGCAGGCACAAGCACCCAGCCCTGTGCTGGTGTGGATTCAGCCAGTGCAGGGCAGTGAGGGTGCACTGGCAGAGGCACTCACCTGTAGTTGGTGCTTTTGATGGGAGCCCATGTGTAGGTCCGGAACACCTCGTCAATGTATTGCTGCGGGTCAGAGGGAGCCAGTCAGGCCTGGGCGGTGCCAGGACTCCACTGGCTTGGGGACACAGGACCCTGGCTCCCAGTCCTGTGCCAGACACAGCCCCTGATCCCTGCTGCTGGTTCTGGGAGCTTGGCACAGCAACAATTTCAGCCGTGACCCCTTTCCCCTGCAGTTTTACCTCGTCCAGGGACTTGATGAGGGTCTTGATGAATCTCTGCCCGTCATTCCCATCAATCATGCTTCTCCGGATCTGCGGAACACAGAGGAGGCAACTGAGGGCCACAGAGCCCAGCCATGCACCTGTGGGCATCTGCTCCAGTGGGGTGGCACTGGGGACCTGTGGGGTGCAGGGGTGAGCAGCCTGGGTAGGTTCATCATGCTGGTACCCAGGGGACAGTTGCCCAGCTCCTGTCCCCACTGTGGCTCCATGGGAGCTATGTCAGGGCCTTGAGGATGAGGCGCTCCCCAGGGCAGGTTGGAGGGGCTGAGTGCCCTTTGCAACTGCAGATGAGGGGGCCAGCCTGTGCCCCAAAAGCTGCCCTGAGTCTGCTCACCTCCTCTTTGTTTTCATCCTCCAGCTCAGCATCCAGGAAGTCCAGCGTCACCGGCTCACGGAAATTGATGATCTGCAGGAAGAAAGGGAGAGCCAGGGAAGGGCTCAGGGCTCCTACAGTCACCAGAGTCCAGACAAATGGCACAAATCCCGCAATTTACTCCTAAGGACCCTGGGAAGTCATGTGTCCCTCAGGGCCTGGCTAATCCCCAGAGATGCCACCCCTTTGGGCTCCTCCTCACCTGGGGCTGCAGGTTGGGGTGCAGCAGGACGTAGCCGTTCAGGTCGATGGCAAAGACGTAGCCGTTGGCCCCCAGCTGCAGGAGGACAGGAGGAGGGGTGAGGCTGGCTGACCAGGTGGCTCTGTAGCATGACATGCTGTGCTGGTGTGATAACCCTCACCTCTGCAGGCAGAGTTCACCCCACATCACCCCCAGAGCTCAATCTGTTCTATCCATCTATTTCTATTCCTCAGGATAACGGAATCTCTCATCCCTGGGGTGAGAGTTTGCCTCTGGATTTCTCCCACTGCTCCTTTCCCCAGGCCTGTAAGGTTTATTTGCTGCTGACCATACAAAAGTTTTAGGTCTGCCCTGGGTCCCAGAGCATCACCCAGCTTTGATCCCTGCTCTCCTGCCTGTCCCAGTCCCTGCCTGCACCCATGGCTCCTGCTAGGTGCCAGTGCTTCTGGAAGTGCTGTGGAGTGCTGGGGCACAGTTTGGGGCCTCCATCAGAGGGATTCCACACCAGGATCAGGCAGTGCAGGGCAGGGACAGAGGAGAAGGGGCCCCCACGCACATTGTAACGCGGTGTCAGCCTCTTGATGTCGTTGAGAGCCACATCAATCCCCATCACGCCCAGGATGAGCTGGTTCTGGAAGGAAATGCAGGGAGGGAGGTGGGTGGGAGCAGGGCTGTCACCTGCCACCACCAGCACGGGGACAGGTAAGCAGCAGGATACACCTCTTCTCTCTCTGGGGATGCATGGGTCAGATTTGGATACTGCAGGGTCACAGGGTGAGATGTACCAGCCCCCCATGGGACACTGCACCCCCCAGGGACCCCCAGCCCACTGCAGCTGCCCCCATTGAACCATGAGAACTAACCAAGGCCGTTTTGGATCCTGGGGATGGAAGTCATCCCTGGCGTCACCCCAGGGAGGCAGTGTGGAGCAGGCAGCACCCCAGGGATGCCAGTGTCCCCCTTGCAGCAATGCACCCATTGCCAGAGCACCTTCCCCACCCCACAGTGGCCCCATTCAGGAGCTCCCAGTGCAGCCAGGGCAGCAGCAGCAGAGTCTCCTACCTTCCTGTCACTGCTGTCCTCTGTCAGGTTGAACACTGGCAACGTTCCTGTCACCACCAGGCCCAGCCCCTGCGCAAGCACAGAATGATGTCTCATGGCCCCTCAGTGGCCTCAGGGCTGAGTAGCAGAGGGGGGTTACTCCCCTGACAGGGGACATGGGGCATGTCCTGTGTAGGACCCTGGGGCCAGTGTTGCCATCCATTTGCACTCTGGAGTTGTGTGGGACACCTGGGTCAGTGTCCCCAGCTGCATCCTGGGCCTTTGCAAGACCCTGGTGCTGGTGTCCCCACCCACATGCCCCTCGGGGCAGTGCAGGACCCAGGGGTGATGGTCCCCACCTGCACCTGGGTGTTGGGGGTCCCTTCTTGCCCCGCAGAGCTGGGGGGTCCTTACCAGGGCATCCTGGTAGACGTTGGTCCACTGGACCTGCTTGGCTCGGTTCCCAGCCAGAACCATGGGTCTGCCCAGCACATCCAGGTACTCCTGCAGGGACACAGGATGGGAAGGGATGATGTGGCAGCCAGATGTCTACTTGCTCCAACCCGGTGACAACCCAGGGAATATTAATGGGGTGAGGCCCACAGCTGCAGGCTGAGCTAGGGGAGGGGGCTTGTATCAAACCTGGGGGTACTGGCTCCAGCTGGGACCCCAACAGGCCCATGAAGATGCACATAAGGTGCTGCTCACCAATGGCCATGCACAGGAAGGGCAGGGGCTCCCCAGGTAACACCAGCCAGAGACCCCAGCTCCCAGCCATTCCCGGGGCTGGGGCTGCTCCATGATGCCTGGACCATGTCACCACTCTCTCTCTGGCTGCTAATGCCAGCCTTTTGGGATCTTCCCATGGGATAGGTTTCCCTTTTCCTGTCTTGCCAAGGCAAGATCTCTGGGCAGGGAGGCAGCCCCTGTGCCACAATGCCAGCCCTGCCCTGAGGGACTGCCCAGCTTGGGGACCCTCATCACCTGCCTTCAATGGCACCTTGTGCACATCTGATATTTCTTTATCAGAAAAGGGGCAGAAAAGGGGGAGTGGGACAGGGTGTGGGGAAGACACGACTGGCTCTGCCGGGCTTGGCTGTGCCCACGCTCAGCTCTGCTCTGTGCTGATTAACGCCTGATGTTTCATAATTAGTCACTCAAAAGGCAGCAGGTCCGTGGGGAGCTGCAGAAGATGAATTACTTATTCCAATAGCGCAGGGCCTGTCTGAGGGCTCAGCTCGGTTCCCCAGCTTGCTGCCACGCTGGCTGCCAGCCTGTGGGCTCTCCCCAGTGGGGCTGCCTGAACTCACCCCCAGGCAGGGCAGCCCAGGAGGGCTCTGCCTGCCTGGCCCCCCAGCCGTACCTGCGTGTTGATGCGGATGGCACCGATGGAGGGGATTTCAAAGTAGTAACCTTGGAAAAGAAAGAGAAAGGCCGCTGGACATCCAGCAGTCTGGCTGTTCTGCTGCCCATTCCTCCAGGGCTGCAGCCAGTGCTTTGCTGGTAGTGGCACACACTGGAGCCCAGCAGCTTGCAGCCCCCCCATGCCTGCTGGGTGCCAGCCCCGCTCACCTTTGTTGGCACAGGCCATCCACTGCAGCGGGGTCACATCGTAGTTGTGCTGCCCCACAGAAAAGGTGAAGACCCGCACCTGTGACAGAGCATGGCATTGAGTGCCATCCACTGGGCACTCTGGTTTTCCACACCCAGTGCTCCCTGCCAATGCCAACCTCCCCAGCGACAGCGTGGCATTGCCTGCCATGGCACACAGAGTGTGGGCAAGTGGCCAGAAGACTCCTGCAAGTGCTGGCTGTGCTGGCAGCAAGGGAACTGCTGTCTCTCCTTGCCTGGCCCTGGCCAGTCTTGTCCTGTCACTGTGTTGGCTCAAGCCACCTACCCCAGTGGTCCTTGCTCTGGGGCATCGCTGCTCCCAGAGGGGTCCGTGCTCTCTGGGCCACAGTGATACATGGCGATACATGGGTGATACAGAGGGTGATACATGGGCCACAACCCCCCCACCCCACATGTTTCCAGGTACTGGGCAGCAATGGGGACCTTCCTGCTGGTTTGTCTGCCTTCCAGCAACCCTGCCCCCATGCTTGGGGTGTGCTCCCCTTGGGACCAGCATTCAGAGAGCCCACCAGCCCCATTCCCTCCCCAGTATCCCACCATAACTCCTTCAAGGTGGGAGCCAACTACCAACCCATTACCAGGGCAGCGGCTCCATGTAGGAGCAGGCTGTTGAGGATGGAGGATGAGAAGGAGACACATGGAGCAGAAGCCAGCAATGGAGCTGGAGCAGCCATCTCCCTCCATGCTGAGCAGCCCCAGCCCAGCACACAGACCCACAGCCTCTCACCGTCTTATTGGGCCAGTTGTACTTCTCAAAGACATCCTGCACGCGGTCCTCACCGCCATCCGTGAACATCATGATCATCTTGTTGCAGTTGGCACGTGTAATATTGGACTGTGGGGCAGACACAGCAGCTGAGGCCACACCTGGAGCCACCAGCGCTGGGCACAGGGCTGGATGCAGCCAGGAGGGCTGGCCCCAACCCTTCTCTTCCCAGCCCATTTTCCAGGGGTGAAAGTGACGGGTGAATGGGCAGGAGAAGGGATGCTGTCACGTGGGGAATGATGTTGTGGCTAATGCCACTAGGCACCTAATAGCACCATTCATCTTTATTTTGCCTTTGGCACAGCATCTGGTCAGGTCTGGCCCCTCCACCCAGCCCTGCTGACTTTTAATAACCCAGAGGGGAGCAGCACCAGCAAAACCTTGGCTACAGCAGGCCAGGAGGTGGGACATCTCCCCCAGCATTGAGAAGGAGAACAAGGAGCCCTCTGCACAGTGAAGCCCCAGGAGCTGGGCAGCAGCCGGGCACTCGGAGCTGTCCCATTGTCCCCAGCAGTCCCATCGTCCCCAGCACCCACAGATGCACCTGGTCCCCCAGCCCACAGCCTGGTCCCCAGCTCACGTTCTGCAGCTGGTCGAAGGCGTACTCAAAACCAGCCTTGTAGTCAGTCGTGCCCTTGGCCACCATCCCCTGCACGTCCTCCTTGAACACCTTCTTGTTCCGGATGTTGGCCTGCACCAGGTGCTTGAAGCATGACACCGGCTTCGCCTTTTCATTGAACTGGGAGGCGAAACGCAGAGGAATGGGTCACAGAAAGGGGAGAGGTCAGACACCAGCAGGGACAAGCCACCCATCACAGTCAGCTCTCACGGGCAGCAGGTGACCCAGATATGTCCCACCTCCCAGGGAGGGCTGATGCTGAGGCCGAAGCTTGGCTTGGGACAAATCCAGCACTGAGCTGTGTGGTGTGGGTGCTGGCACTGGGTGCTGGCAGCACAGAGTTTGCCTGCACCCTCACTTCTGCAGGACCCCCCAGCTTTTGCAAGCAGCTGTGCTGTGCCGTCAGCAGGAGCAGGTGCTGCCTCTCACTTACGGCTCCATTTACTGGCAATGGGGCCCATTCATTAGGGGAGCGGTGATGCAGCTAACAGAGCCAGGCCAGACACGTTAATTAGTGCTGGTGGCCAGACAGGGGAGGGCCAGCATGGGCTGGGCACCCAGTGACGCACAGAGGTCACGAGCTGGTGACATAGCCGTGGGCTGCAAGGTGTCAGTGGCTGGCGATGGACAGGAGGTGGCCGGTTGGGATCACCCACGAACATCTCTGCCAAATGCCCCATGATGGGGGCAGCTTTTGTGTGCCGAGCTATGAGCAGTCAATTCCCTGCTTATGTGCAGGTGGGTGGTTAAGAAGACAAAAAATGATATTTCTGTCTGAAGAGCTCTTAGCCAGGTGGGTGTGGGGGCAAAGGGCTCCTGTGCTGGGGAGCTAGGAGGTCCCAGGGGGCACAGCCCTTCTGCTCGCCCCATGACACTCACCGAAGCCACATTGACATAGTCATCATCTGAGAGGGTGTCCAGCATCTCATAGACTGAGGTCTTCATCAGCTTGAGGGTGAGGCCGCTCACACTGCCACTCCTGCAGGAGACAGGGGTGCTGGGGGCTTGGCAGCAAGGGAGCACAGGGCTCCCTGCCAGTGATGTCCCACACAGCTTTCCTGTGGCCACTGGTAGGACAGTGGCACCTTGGTGAGCTGTGTCACCATCCTGGCCTGTCTCAGCCCAGCCGTAGCCCCCACCGTGTACTCACACGTCCACAATGATGACCATGTCCTTTGGGGAGGAGGCACCTTGGATGTACCTGCGGGGTACAGAGTGGGGTCAGCAGGGTTGACTCATTTTGGGGGGGACCCTGACTATGCTGGGCGCAGTCCAAGAGGAAAGCTCTGCCAGGGCACAGGCACTGGGGAGCCATGTTGGGAGCCCCCAGGCACCCGGGGCTGTGGTGACCCTGTGTCAAGGAGCAGGGACAGGGTGGCTGTGGGCAGGTGGAGGCGAGGACACAGCTCCTGTGGCACAGCACAGCAGACGGCCAGCGACCGCTGCTCCGCACCGTGTCAGCCTAATGAGCTCTAAATGCTAAACTCTTCCATCATCACAGGCCCTTTCCTGCGTGCTGATTATGCTGACACACACATCCATATTAAGATGCTATTTACCCCCCTGGTAGCTCCAAAGGCCAGGCTGATTAGGTTATTTTTAGCTGCAAGGAGGAAAAATAATAACACTGCGTAAATCTTCCCCACTGAAAACAATTAGGGAACCCTTCCTCATCCCAGCCCTGCTGTGCCATCCGGTGTGGGAGGGGGCTTGCACTGTGCTCAGCACCCATCTCATCCCAGACACAGCCAGGCACAGCCCCACCTCACCACCCCATTGCTAAGGCCTGATCCTGCCATGGCTGAAGGCCAAGGGAGCCTCATTATTGGGTGATCAGGATCAGGCCTTGCGTGAATTAATTAGTGTGCTATTAGTATCAATTACTCACCACTACTGGGAAGGACTGAGGAAGGGGCAGGCTCTGATTGTTAATCCCAGGGCCTGATGTTCCCTAATTACAAATGATTACCCGGGCGGGATGCGGGATGCTGGCACATGGGGCCCTCATGACATGGGTACAGCACCCCCCCAGCACCTTCCTCTCATGTTGGGGTGCAGGACAGGCAGCTGCCCATGAGCCTTCTCTCTGCCAGCAGGGTGGGGGCTCTGCTCCCCAGGCTGGGCTGTCGGTGCAGCACAGAGCCCGACTAAGATGCTGCCCATAATGGGTTGTGGCAGCACATCCATCTCTGGCTGCCCGGCTCGGATGAATACCCTGGGCTCGGCAGGAGACGGCTGTGGTTAATGGGGCCATTCATCAAGGGAGGGGAAGGTGGGTGAGTGGCAACCATGGCCCCACGGCTGCAGGCAAAATCATGGCCCCAGAGCACTGAAGGTCCTGCTTGGAACCCAGGCGTGAGTGCAGGAGAGGATCCCAAAGCGGGGGTGTGCTGCCCCTAGTCCAAAGGGTGCTGCTGCTATTCCATGGCTGGATGTGGAAGCAGGTGGCCAGCCTGGCTAGTGGGCAGGAAGCTGGCCTAACTGGGCTCAAAAGCCCCCATACATATCAGCAGCCCCTGCCCCAAAACAACCTTCTAGTCCCTGCTCTGTAATAACCTGTGCAAACACCCCGGCAGGGAACAGTTAATAATTAATGTGGAGCAATCAAACCCAAGTAACCATAGTAGCAGGGCCATTAATTTTCTGACAAGGAGAGGGGGCAGCCCCCGGTTTGGGCAGGGGGATGATCCCCTGGGATATAGGGCTCCCTGGGCATGTGCCAGAGGTCTGTGCCCACTCTCCTCTCCACGACTGCAGTTTTAGGCAGCGAGTGTGGGCAGGATGGGGCTGCAGCTCCCCCAGCTCCAGCTGATAACCAGCCCTGCCACACCAGCACCTCCAACTGTGCTAAGGGAAGCCTCATTCAATCCCATCTCACTTGGTGTGGGCTAAATGGCTGTTCAGCTATCACTGAGCCACAGCCTAGTGCTGCCTGCCCATTCCTCTCCCCATCCTCCCAACTCGTGGTTTCCAAGCTAGTTGTTTTCTCATTTGGATGGGGATGCTGGCCAGGACTGAGTGCCAGCAGCCATGGCTGTGATTAGGGGACATAGGGCTCTCTCCACACTTTCATCTGTACCCAAGGATTTATCTCTCCATCCTGCTCTGCTTTCCCAGGAAGAGGGAAGGAGAGAAAGAGCCAAGCACCACAGCTCAGATGCCCATACCCGTGTTATGCTGTCCCTTTGCCAATGCCAAAATGAAATGAAAAGGGGAGGGAGCTGACTGCTCCCAGCCAGAACCCTCCTCCCCACCCAGCACCCCCTTACCAGGGCCGCCGGCGCACGTCATAGAGGTCGATCTTATTGGGGGCTCTCCATGGGGTGGCTGTGGGGAGAAGGTAGGTGGTGAGCAAGGCAGGGCTGTCCTGGAGTGGGGGACAGGGGGACATGGGGGACAGGAAAGAGGGATGCTCAGCACTGAGGAAGCAGCAGGCTCTGGTGGGGAGCTCACATCAATGGATTCTGACACAGTACAATTACATGTGTCAGACAGCCCCCAGGCCCTGTGGGTTTCACATCCACATCTAAGAGTGAGAAGTGCCTCAGCTGCCCTGGGTCACAGCCCCCTGCCCCAGAACCTCCCCCTGCCACGCACCAGGGTAGTAGCGGGTGACACCAGTGGCGCTGCCAAAGACCTGCCAGAGCAGGGAGGGATCCTCCTTCCGGTTCTCGATGAACACGTCCTCCAGGGCCTGTGTCCAGTTCAACTCGTTGAGGATGACAGTGGCTGTGGGACACAGAGATAGGAGTGGGTGGGTGGGTGGAGGGAGCTGGGGGTAGGCTGAGGTGTGATGGGGACTGTGGTATCCCCAAGTGATGGCAAAGAGGGAGAGGTGTGTCCCCTCTGCCTCTTTCCAAGAAGAAGCCCACAGGGGCTTTGCAGCTTCTACATCCCCCCAACCCCCCCACATCCACAGGACTCCAGCACCAACCTGCTGTCCCTTGTCCCCGGAGAAATGAGCCATCCTTCAGGGCTCCCCAGAGTGCTCACTGTCCCCATCTGCTCTGGGGCAGACACAGCCATCACTGGGGACAGTCAGCCTGCCATCTCACCCCCTTTGCAGCAAAACATCCTGTGCCAGCCTCACTCCCTGGGGACAGTCACCAGCTGGGAAACCCACGGCTTGTGTCCCCATGGGCCATGTACAGCCTCTCAGGCCCACGCTGCATTCCCACTGGCCCTGCACCTGACACAAAAGCAATTAAGATGCTGGCAAACAGCAGTTTTAAATTATTCAGCTATTAAAGCAAAAGATAAGCTGCCGGCAGCCCCAGCCTGTGATTAATCAAGGGAGGCTGGCAGAGAAGGGGGGGCAGTGTGGCATGGCAGGTATGGGGCTGGCTGGCAGGGAGCTGGGATGGCACCTCCCTGTGCTCTCAGGGGGACTCCAAATGCTGTGGGTACCCCAAGGCCTAAGCAGGCCAGAGGAATCCCACAATGGCCACTGGTGCTGGGTTGCCCCAGGACTGCGGCATGGAGGAGCCAGTGGTGAGTGTCACCACAGGAGCAAGGAGCCAGCAGCACCCTGAGACCAGGCACTGATCCCTGCTGGGGGACCCTCAATGCATTTTTGGGGTGCAAGAACTCCCAGGAGCACCCATCTCTTTGGCATTGGGTAAAACAACCCAACGCAGTGCTGCAGAGGAGCCAGGGTGCATTTGAGGAGTGTATTTGGCTCTCCTATGGCTTCCTCCCACACTTGTCCCTCCTGGAAACACCATCATCACCCATCCGAGCCTTCATCATGGTCCCGAGGCATTGGCGAGATTTAGGTATGTTTTACTGAGGCTGAATCCTAAATCCCTCTATCCCAGCACAACTGCTGAAGAATTGTGCTTCCCTCAGGCAACCATGCCTTCAAACCATGATTTACTCTATCCGTATCTCCCTAGCCATTCCTCAGCACTGTGCCCACACACAGCGCTGTTGTCTGGGCACTTAGGATGATTTCTTGTTTGGCTCTGCCACAGGATGTGGTTTATCCCAGGAGAAGTGGCCATGAGCTGACTGCCAGGTTGCTGCCTGCCTCGAACAGCCCCGGGCAGTGCTGCCAGCCTCAGCTGGACATTGGAATGGGCCCTGACACATCCATGATATCCCTGGCAGCACCTACACGCCCAGACCCTTGGGGCCCATCAGCCACACCAGTTGCTTGTACTGAATGCAACTCCTATGTCCTCCCTGTGCTCAAGCACAGCCCTTATAATATCTCTGAGCATGAATGCAGCCCCTACACCTTCCCTGGGCATGAATGTAGCCCCATTTCATCCCTGTGAACAAATACAGCCCCTACAATCTCCGTGTTCAGAGCGATGAAGCTGTGTGCATGGCTCCTGTCCCCCTCAGTGAAGGCCAGAGCTGCCAGCGCCACTGGTGACATCCCCATCCCTGCCCCCATCTCGTCCCTGTCCCCATCAGAGTAAGCCCAGCCCCGCCCCGCCCGCGAGCGATTGCAGATTTAATTAAAAACGGCACAGTAAATAAAACACATATAGGATGTAATTTGTGTGTGTAGCGAGGGGTGACGGCGGCGGGCGTCGCCGCAGGGTTTAATTAGCGTGCCAGGCAGCGATAGCGCCTCTCCGCCGGTCCCAGCGGGACATGATCCCGCCCACAGCTCTGCGGGGACGCGCCACGCTCACTGGTGTCCCTGGCAGGACAGGATGGCCCCGTGCCCTCTCCCCAAACCACCCCCTGTGGAGCAGCAGTTGCGGACCCTTCCCTGCACCCTGGATTTCAGGAGCACCCTGGTGTGGCCAGACACGGGCCTGATCCCTGTGCCCACACACTGTGCCTGTGGCTGCAGCCCCTTTCCCTGTCTGGTGAGGGGCACTGGGAGGGTGTTCCTGCTCTGTGACCGCCCCACCCGTCTCCAGCATCCCTCTCTGAGCAGCTGTGAGTCCCTGGAGCACGTTAATCTCCAGCTTGCTCTCGTCTCAGGGCTGAGTGGGGTGATTTATGTGGCCGCGGCGGGGCTCCAGCCGTGGCGTCGGCTGGCGAGCAGGGCTGAGGAGGAACGAATATTTCATCCTGCGCAGCCCACCCGGCTCGCATGATGTGCTTCATTAGCTGCCTGCCCTGCGCTAGCTGGGTAATAAAACTAATTGCAAATTTCTAATCCACCGCTGCCTCCGCGGTGAAATGATCGCACCGATACGGCTCCGAGCACAGCCATGCCCGGAACGAGCCGTGCGCCGGCAATGCTCCGTTCGGGGCAGGAACGTGAGCTCGGCCCCCGTCACCACCATCACCACCCAGGAGACCTCAGCAAGTGCCATTGAAATAAAGAGGTGTGGGGACAGTCGTGCCCTGGGTGGTGTGGGGCAGCTGGGGATGCCCATGACAGCAGAGTCTGGGGCTGGACACAGGGTGCGGCGGGCGGGTGCTGGAGGATGCCCTCCAGCCGGGAGCGGTCCCAGCTCGGTGCCGAGCAGCCACTAGAGGGAAATGGAGACCGACTGTCACCATGTGCCACCGCAGCAGGGCGAGGTACCGGAGAGATCTGAAAGCTCAGGGACTGTCACACCGCTCGGTGGGGACTGAAGCTGGTGTAGCACATCCTATCCCATCCGCCCATCCCTCCCTCCCTGCCCACTCCTAGGCTGGCCCACCAGCCCCATCGCCGTTTCTGGAGCAGCCTTGTGCCCTGCGGCAGCCCCGGGGGCATGGCCGCAGGGCTGACACCCCGTCCATGTCCTGGCAGCAGGGGCTGCCCCGGAGAGGCATCACACTGTCCTGCAGTCACCCTTGGCTGCCTTCCTGCGGGATTGCAGCCGCTTTTTTTCCCTTTTCATGACCTCAGCCCCAAGTAGGCTGAAGACAAGCAGCATCCCTGCTTTGCCCTCTCCCACTGCCAAGCCATATCTCACTCCCTTATACAAGCAGGTAGGTGCTCCCTCTGTAATTGCTCCTGCACAGAGCTGCTCCATCCCTCTGAACGTCTCTGGTGCCTGCTTTGAGTCTCCTCGAGCTTTGCTGGGCTCTTCTGCAGGGAGGACCAGAACCATGTGGGCATAGCTGAGCCCTACCCTGTGCAATAATCACCACCTCTCCTTTGCTCCCCATCCCTTTCCCAAAAACTCTTAATCCCTGATCTGCCTCTTTTACCTGTGCTGAGCTCTTGGGGGTCTCTGGGGAGGGACACATTGTCACCTCTATCCCGACATGGTGACTCTGCCTCTTTTCAAGGCTGGGAACCAGACTGCCCTGGCACCAAGACCCAGCTGGAGCACCTAGATCAGATGGTCCCTGGGGCTGCAGTGCACCAGGCAGGAGAGGTGGATGCCCAGCCAGGCAGTGAAAAGTGGAAAGAGTGAGGAGAGGCACTCACAGCCTTTGTAGATGTCCGTGGGGATCTGCACGGCAGCGTATGAATAGTTAACCTTGGTCTTGAAGTTGTCATCATCAGTGAACTCCAGCTTCAAGGAGTTGGACTTCTCCCTCTCGATCTCTTCTCCATCGGGATCATCCTGGGGAAGGAGCAGAGCACATGGGGTCACCCAGTGTTCCAGCCCCAGATGGATGCTGGGAATGTCACCACCTGGAGCCCATCCCCAAATGCTCTCTGGAGGAGACCAGCCCTGCTGGCTCTCATGTGGATTTGGCCTGCAGGCTGTGCCAGTGCTGATGGCACAGGGGAGCAGGTGCCAGGAGTGGGTGGGCACAAAGGCGAGCGCCCGTTACCTCTCGCCTCTCCAGCTTTGGTAGCACAGCAGGTATTAAATCAGACATTAAAAAAAAAATTTAAAAAATTTTAAAAGGCCTTGAAAATCAATTAGCAGCAAAAGGCAACTATCAAAGAGCAAATTAAAACGGAGTGCAGCTTAGCGCTCTGTCAATAAGCAATGCAAACAATATTTAATTATGGTGGAGAGACGGCAAATTCCCCACTGCTGGTGCTGGAACACACTCCCTCACCTTCCCAGCCCTCCTCTCTATTCCCCAGCCCTGCTGCTAGCATAGCACTGAGGGTAAAATCCTCTGGAAATCTGGAATCTGGAATCTGAAAATCCTCTGGATTCCTTTGGAATCTGGAAAGGCAGGTAGGGCTGAGCTGGTGCAGGCAGAACTGCTGGGTGGTTGCAGACAAGGGACAGGATGGGAGCTGAAGCATGGGGCCATGTAGAGAAGAGGGAGAATAGGGGTGGACTCACTACAGGACTGGAGAAATTGTCTCTGCCACACCTCCAGGAGCAAAGAAACCCAGGATAAGGTGCTGGCTCTGACCTGCCCATCCCTGCCACAAGCCCAGCAGCTGGGTAAGGCTGTTTGCAGCCAGCTGTGAGATGCTCAGGGTAGGAAGGAGGGAGAGGAGGATGCTGCAGCACCTCCTCTTTGTGCTCCTGGAGCGACATCCCTGCTGAAGAGGGGCTCAGGACAACTCTGTCCACCTTTCCCTCCATCCTCTTCCCCATTTCCCCTTCACAGATGACATGGAGAAACATCACCTCCCCTGCAACAGCTCCAGCTGGCCATAAAGGTGGTGACATTCCCATGACATTGAGAGGGGTGGCCAAACCATTCGCCACAGCTCGGGAGAGTAACAGGATTGATATGCAAGGTTTGGGCTTTAATTCCAACCAATGGATTGTGAGTGTAAACATGCTGCCCAGCCGACCCCAGTGCAGGGGCTCCAGCTGCCCAGAAAGATGCTGAACTCAATTACAGCTGCAGTAGCCAAACAGGAGGCAGGCAGGGACTGTTCCCAACTCCCTGGAGCCATGTCTCTGAGATCAAAATCCAGATTATGCTCTCAATTTCACGTAAATCGGGAGAAAAGGCACTAAACTGACTGCTGGAGCCCCTGCAAAGCGGTGATGCTGCAGCAGAGGCCATGGGCTACCCAGAGAGCAGATCTGGCCCCAAGCCTGCCGTCCAAGGGAGACTCAGGTCTCTGGGGGAAAACACACACAATAGTTCATCCCTGCAAACCTCTCCGAGTACCAGACAGTGATACAGAGGTGCCCGCTGAAAACAGGCTTTGGGATAAAGCTGTGGCCTGAGGGCATCTGCAGCACCGAAAACTCTGCTTTGACACTAAACCCTTTCTTTCCTCAGCCCAGCAAATTCCTGGTGACAGCTCCCCATCCCTCCCCATCTCAGAGCAGCAGGGCACCCTGCCACAGACCATACACTGCCCCTGCCACCACCAACAGCTGGAAAATCCAACCCTCCCTCTTTCCCCCATGCTGGCATGGCTATTCCCCACTTCATCGGAGCTGGAACTACTGTATATAATTACTGCTCCTCTGTTTATCATTATTCCGTGATCTCACCCACTTCTGAGGGGCTAATTTGTATGCTGCCAGGTTCGGTGCTGTCTGGCTGCTCTCATTCATGGAGCTGTAAAGAGGCACATGTATAGATCTTGGGGACAAATATACAGCTATCTATATGTGGGGCACTTCATGCGTCACTGACACCTATACGGCAAACAGACCAGCGGAAAGAGCTGATGTTATCCAAGCTACATTTGCCCTTTATCCATAAATCTCCCAACCTCAACTGAGTTATTTCTGTTTAAGCCAGGCTGAACTTGGTCCCTGAAAGGGGGTAATTTCCAGCCACATAAAGGCAGGTGAAGCTGTCACCAGCCCAGGCAGGGAGGGGAGTACCTGGGATACAAGGAAATACCTTGGGAAGGCCAAGGGAAGAAATTCTGCATTAAATTTAAATTAGAGCAAAGCAGATGATTCAAGTTCTCCTGAATTTACATCGGTTTAACTGTGAGCATCTCAGCAGGCCCCCAGCCAGATCTTACAGCACTCCTCATCATTACATTTCAAAAGAACTTGGAAACATCTATTTATCTGTTACAGTATGTACAACGTAACGCAAATAGATGCTACAGTTTGAATACATTATTTGCTACACACCATTAGAAATCGACTCCACGGCAATATATCAATATGATACGTATTTACTGCTTCAGCAAGAAGTCATCACGCCCTGAGAGCTTTTGCCATCTCCAGTGCTTTAGCAGCTGGGCTGTCAGTCACAGTTTCTCTTCAGTCTCCCGAAATGACAGACAGGGGACAAAACCCAAAGATGCCCCAACAGCCAGTGAGCACCAGCAGCACCACCCAACAGCTTTACTGGGGGCTGCCACGCTCTGGGCAAGTGCCTGCCCTCCATCCCATCCAGGCTAGTGCTGGCTGAGGAGAGCCTGCCTGCCCACAAGCACCAGAGCTACCAGGGTCCCCAGGGTTTGGAGCTGCGGATGGAGCCGGGGATGTGACCTGGTGCAGCAGCGATGCCTCGTCCCCGGCAGCTCCCGCAGATGCAAACACCCCTGTTCATTGCTCATCTCCATGGGAACGAGCCATCACAGCTAATGATGTCTGCTTAAATGGCAGCCCCGATGACAAACGCAGGGCTGATCCGGCCACAACATCCCGGCAGCGTCCCGGCATCCCCTGGCCTGTTCCCCACATGCCTGACAGAGAATACACCACACCGAGATCCCAGCACATCCTTTTCAATCTCCCAGGGGCACCCATCCATGCTAAGTCTGCAAAGGCCAGCGAAATATTCATATCAACATGCTGTGATTCTGCTAATAATGGATATAAATGCCAGCCCCCAACACATGGCTGAGAAACTCCAGGCCTGTGCAGAAGGGTCTTTCTCCTTAAATATATCAGTTTTTCCTGAAATGCGGTAATTTAATGCCAAGGAGGGAGATGGTGTGTTCTCCAGCCACATTCCTGCTTTTACAGCAGCCCAGGTTATAAATAACAATCAGCTTCTCCCGCCAGCCTGCTCCCCTATCCCCCTTCGCTTTTTTTAATCTTTGCCAAAGGTACTGTTTAGAGATCTTTCTAGACCATTTATTTTTAAATTACCAGCCAGAGGAGAGAAGTTAAAAAAAAAAGAAAAAAAAGAAAAAAGGCAAAATAAAGAAACTTCTGGGGCTGATAGCTTATCGTGAGGAAATCCAAATGTCACATTAGTTGAGAAAGTTGGAAGATTAAATTTTCCAACACCCTTCATCTGCTGCTGCTGACATTTAGGGGCTTTTTTCCCCCCCTCCTCCCTCTCCTTGCTGCATCTACTGAGCAGGGTGAGCAGTGAGTGGGGTGAGCAGTGAGAGGGGTGAGCAGTGAATGGGCAGCCCCAGTCTCCCCTGCACCAGAGGGGGCTGAGGCTGGCATGGATCCTCCCACCATCAGCCCCTTGTTCTCAGCCCTCCCCAGGACCTCAGGTGGGTGGGTGTGGGTGCTGGAGGGCTGACCTTGGGGCCAGGATACCTTCACAAAGCTGTGCTGTTTTCCACCTGAGTACTGTACATCCCAGGCTCAGCTTTGACAAGCATCATCCCCTGCCATGAACACAACACAAAAGATGGAAAATTACTTTATTTCTCTGTTGTTCTGCCTGTGATACCCAACCGAGACCGTGTGCTGATTTCAACACTTCTCCCCACATAAAACCCATGGCTCTTGCTAGCAGGGAAAGGTGAAAACTTCACTTCTGCAAACATTCTGAGAGCTTTGGGGATGCACCGGAAAATTTTCTGATGTTCCCATTTGTTAAAAACCACTTGGAAATCCAAAGTCTGTTTAGGGAGATAGTGGAGCTGAGGTGCAGGCAAAATGAATAGGAAGCTCATTTCCTTGTCACTGCAGTTAAAGCTGGTGTAAGGCTTGTGAATAAGCCCCAGTTACAGGGAGCAGCCATTGTCCATCAGCACCAACTCTGTCTCAGCTACATCCTGCTCCTTTTAAATAGAAAAATTGAAGCTAAATAAAGAAAGGATGGAAAGAGCACTATTACGTTCCATTCAAACTTACTGGTATCATCTCCCTCCTTTTTTACTTCAGCAGCACCTTTTTTTTCCCCCATTATTTTTGTTGGAATTAAATTTGCTGGGATCTCACTGGCAAGGAAGTAAAAGCACAGGTAGGGAAGTGCCCTCCCTGCCAAACCCGCCTACCTTAACAATGGGACACGCCCAGTTTTGCAATTTTGCTTGGTATCTCCCCAGAGCAGGACTAAAGCTGATGTGGCTGGTGATGGATTTTCAGGGCTGTTCCTCCTTGACAACATGTCAACTTCTTTGGGGAAGGACCAGGAATCAGGGAGCTGAGCCCTGCAATCCCCAGGGACACCGTGCCATGCCACAGTGCACAGCTTCTCCCCAGTGTCCCATGTGCTGGGAGGGCTTCATGGGCACAGCTCAGAGGTTGAGATTCCTCCTATTTCCTAATCCTGCCTAATGTGACCAGGATGGTGGAGTGTGCCACCCAGGGGAACAGTGGGCATGGGGACATCCAGCTTCTGTCCCCTGCCCTGCAGCAGGGATGGCAAAAGCCCAGCCCGATGGATGCATTAGTCCTGCTCCTCATCCCCTGGGCTGGGAGCTGCCCTGCTCCCCAGGCTGTCTCCTGCTGCCTCAATCGCCAGCCAGTTTTTCCCTCACTTCTATCCAAAATCCGCTTTAATGTATTTTAAGCCCATTAGCTCCATCCTCTCCAGAGCAGCCATGGCAGAATCCTCTCCTCCCTCCTTTGGTAGCTCCCCCCAGGCTGGGGAGGGACAGGAGACATCCTCTGCATCCTCTGCTCTGAAGGAGTGGGACTGTGGGCAGGGATACCTGCTCAGGAGAGCAAGCAGCCTCCACTTCAGTCACAGCATCTGCCCAACCCCTCTCTCCCACCTCCCAGTCTCTCTGGCTGGCTTCCCCTGCCGAGGAGCCCTCTTAATGTCACTGCCTGGGGACAATGGCACTGGCATTTAGTCAGTAACTCTGCTTTGAAGGCATCCATCCTCCACTCCAGCCTGTCCCTGGCTCTGCTCTGGGGCATCGACTCCCAGGTGGGTTGAGAGGAGAGCCAGACGTCAGTGCAGGGCATGTTACTCAAGCTGGTGGGACCCCATCAAGCCCAGATCCTCCCCTCCCTCCTGCACAGGACCTTCTGAATGCTCTTGGGGTCACCTGAGTGTTATTTTTGGATGAAGCCATGTGGTTTGCAAATGGTTTGCTGCCAACACCATGTGCTGCTGCTCCTCCTGTCCCACTGCGTTACTGTCTCTTGATGGCACATCTGCTGCCAGGTCTGCCTTGGGACAAGGACCAGTGCTGGTGTACCACCACTGGCTGAGGCTGTCCCCAAGGCTGCACCCTGCTGTGCTTGGGGCTCCTGGGCAGCTCCAAGGACTCTGCTCATCAGCCCCACACCAAGAGCATCACTGACCTGACAAGCCCCTATTTCATAAGGATGCCACAGCACAGTGTAGGAGCTGGGTGACTTGGCAGCCATGTGGGGTGCCCAGAGCAAAGTGGGGTGCTGCAAGGTAGCAGCCATTGCTGGTGGAGCTCCTTTTGCCCGTGGATCAGCACCTGAATGAAGTCACCGTCACTGTCACCACGGAGAGGAGATGGCAAATGCCAGCTCTCTTGGGAGCACCAGGAGAGCGGAGCTGATGGGCCTGTAGTTAAAGCACTGATTGCCAGAAATCACAGGATGGCTATGCTCGGAGTAGGGCAGAGAATTAGATTCAGTCTCTAATTAAAGGTTTGCTCTTCATTTGAATTTCAGATGCCAGCTTTAATTTTAGAAACTTTTGCAGGCAGCAGAGCGACCTGCCCACCTGCTTGCTGCCAGGCCCGGTGCCTGCGGACAGATGTCACCATGGCTCAGCAGGGAGGACACAGCTGCACACCAGGCACTCGCTGCCCACTGCAGGATCTGGTTACACCGGCTGTGACAAATGCTGTGCCATGACCCCTGGTGTCCCAGTGCTGGGACAGACTGGCAAGGGGCTCAGCACTGGGCCAGGGTGGTGACTGTGCCGGGGATGTGACACATCTGTCAGTGTGTACTCACTGTGCACAATATGTGTACTCACATATTCAGTGTCAGCCTTGGAGTCATAGTACTCGATGTCTTCCTCCTGCAGAGGAAAGGGAGAGCTGTTAGTGCCAGTCAAGGACAGGCATGGGAGAGGAGTTCCTCCGCTGACTTGTCCCCTCAGTGCCTCTCTCATGCTGCTGGCAGCCATCACATTGCTGGGGACTGAACCCTTCCCACCTCATGCTGTCCTGGGGACATGTTCAGGACCTCACATCCACCCTCCAAGGACTCGCCATTGCCTGTTCCACTTTGCTCCACTCATGACTGCTGCTGAGCCACAGCACTGCAGGGCCATGCACAGCCTCCACCACAGCCAGCAGCCCTGTGATGGTGACACTGGTGTGACCACAGCCTCTGCACCGTCACCATGTGCAAGACTGTGCCATGTCACCATAGCTGGGGTGCTTTGGTCCTCTTGCAAACATCAGGAGCCATATGAGAGCCAGGTGTAGGCAGCGTGGCAGGCAGCAGCCCTGCAGCCACCCTGGCCCCCTCCCCGTGCTGCAGAAACAGGGAGAAAAGTGTCCTTGCTTCCACAGAGAAAAGCACGTCGTTAATTTGGGGTATTTAGAGCCTATTTAAGCAGAAAGGTCTGCTTGGATTCCTCTTCCCAGAGTGTCAGGACGCAAGACAGCTGATAAAATTCCTGAAGAGGCAATTGGGAGAGCAGTGATGCTGTCACAACAGCGTTCTGTGTACCATCAGAAAGGGTAATTAAAGGGCACTCGGAGACTCTTCCCTGCATGCCGGGACCGAGCGCGATGCCGGCACACCGGCAGCCGTCGTGGTGCTGACACGTCTGCCAGTCAATCACCATCAGCACCCAACCAGCCTTCCCCGGCACGGGCAGCGCCTGGGGGTGATTATTGCTGTTATTATCTAACGAGGAAAGTGATCTGGACCCAGAGCAGAGGCACAGCTGAAACCTCAGTGGCAGTGACTGCACCGCTGTCCTGCCTGCTCCTGCCCTGCCTGTGGTGCACCCAGCCTGAACACAGCCTTGTGCCAGGGCTGGTGGCACAGTGACATCCATCCCAGCTTGGTCATGGGCTCGTACTGGAGAAAGAGACCAGCAGGTATAAGCAGCTCTCCAGGCAGCTGGCACCACCCATTCCACCACCCTGGCCTCACTGAGTGCTGGCAGTCACTGACCCCTCACCGGCATTACCCTCTAGCCACAAACCTGCTCCCCAGAGTGGTTTGCAGTGGCTTCTCCCTGCTTGCTAAGACTCAAGATCACCAAGAGGTGGGAAAGCCTCTGAAGCTGACCTTGAGGACACCAACAGCAGGGGATCCTGGCAGGCTGCACAGCCGATGTGCCCCCAGGATGGGGATTGCCAAGGGCAATTCCAGCATCCTCCTGATCACGGGGGCCGTCGCTTCCGCGGGCGCTGCGACTCTTAATGATTGAGATAAGACAGCCCCGGAGGGAAAAGTGGAAAAAAAAAATTGACGCAGCATCTTCCAATTTCTGCTATTAAAAAGCCCAGTCATTAAGGAAACGTACTTATTAATTATCTGTGATTTGTTGTGAAATGCTGAGGGGTTTACAACAACAAGAAAGGGGGGAAAAAATTAATTTTTCTTCAGCTGCCCTCCCCGTGCAGCTCCCGGCCCCACGCACGGCCCTGCCCCTCGCCGGCACTCCTGTCTCCCTGGGTCTGCGGCCATCTGCACTTCCTAATTAAAGGAACCCCCGGGAGACCCGTAACACAAACGAGCTAATTTCATGTTTAATGATCTTTAATCAGGAGTGAGTGTGACTAACAACGGCTGTCCAGAAGGTGCTTTGTTATTCATTTTATTTTCCATTGGCTCCTCCGAAAAGCTCGGTTCCCCTCCCACCCGCCGAGGTCCTGCTCCCATAGTGGAGAGAGCACGAGGTGATGCTCGGGCAGGAGAGCTGGTCCCCTGATCCTGCTTTCACCTGCTCCAGCACTCCCATGGCACGGCATGGCACGGGGAGCAGACCTCCTCTAAGGATGTCTGTCCCACCGATTTCCCGAGGGATCACAGAGCCCTTGCCATGCGCTCTTTCAAGCCCTGACACCCCCAGGGGCAGCTGGCTGAGATCTCAGCCACACTCCCTGCTATGGCTGAGGTTTTCACACGTGAGACAGCACGTGTGGGACAGCCAGCACCAGAGTGGCCGTGGCCCTGAGATGTGCCCTGATGCCAGGTGCCACAATCCTTGCCACAACCCTGCAGGTCCTGGGGGTTATTCATGGGGTCCAAGGGAGCCTGGGGTAGCTGGCAGGGCATCTGTGTCCTTGTCACTTGGAAACCAGTGGCTATTCCAGGAAGGAGGGATAGAGCCCTCAGAGATGCTCTATAAAGATGACATAGGTCTCCCAAGAGGCAGCAAAGGGTCCTACAATTTCTTCTCCCTAATATATTTTTTAAACCACATTTGCCTTCTTCACATAATCCTCTCCTCTTCCTCCTCTTGTTCACATTAAACTCAGCACCAGGTTTGTGTAAATAGCACTGATATTTCTAGAGCCTTTCAGAATAAATACCAATAAAGAAAACAAGGGGGTGAAGATGTCAAGGGATTTCAAGGCAAAATATTGTCCCTGTCTCTTGCAAACGAGCCTGCAGGAAGCACACTCAGGTTCCCATTGCAGGGGAGGCAGACAAGGAGTAGCTGCTGCTCCATGATTTGTTAACCACTGCCCGTTTTCTTGTACCTAAATTGCCAAATGCCACCTGCACAACAGTGCCACATGGCTGTGTCACTGGTGGGTAAGTGTGGGGTTATTTCAGCTCCTAAACTCTCAGTGCAACACTCTGGGAGTTCAGTGCAATCCCAGACCAATCTGCAACTGTCCCTGAAGGCATCTCCCAGGCTTCTCTCGCAAAGCCACTAAGGAACCACCACACCTGCACCAAACCCTTGTGCTTCAGTGTCACTGGGCAGCCCCTGGCCAAGGCTTGGCCCAGGTGGGACGTCCTGGATGTGGCCCTGGGGATGCTACATGTCAGGGACCCTGGCTCCTGCCTGACCCCCTTGAGCCCTCCCTAGGAGCTCTGTGCTCCACACCTTCACCGATTTCACACCAAAACACCAAAATAAAGCTGATTAACAAAACCAGGCTGTGAGCTTCTGGAGAGGTGCAAGCTGGAGCCTCTCCAGCGGCACAAGAAAGGACCCTGCTCCAGCACTGGTGCTCCCTTGACATACACCAGCAGGACAGGTTTGAGACAAAGTCCAGGACAAAGAGGGGCATGGGGGGATCTCAGGTAGGTGGTGAGGGGCACTCCTCTCCCACAACCCCTGACACAGCCCTATATAAGCATTCATATAGATCTGTTTTTTTCCCTAAAACAATTATAGCAACTAAAAATGCTGAAAAGGCCAGTGCTCTGTTACCTTGCTGCAGCCTGGAGGTATCTGGATGGAGGGGTGCTGGCCCAAACCTCCAAGTCAGTGACCTAATGAGGCGGCAAACAAACCAGATCACACACACAGCTGCCACCACCCAAAAAAAGCCTCGAAGGAGCTGTTGGTGGCACATCAGCTCCCTACTCCAGCCAACCAGCTGGAGCATGCAGCTGGCAGGGATACTGCAGAAGGGCTATGACTCGCTCTCCCCCATAGAGCTTTCCTGTAAAATCACCTAATCTGGCTCATCTTTCTCCCAAGGACCTGTAGGATCTGTTGTACTCCACAGGATTGCTCACTGTCATCGTGTAAGGGTCACTCTGCTGACCACATGCCCATGGGATGCTGCAGCTCCTCAGGGCAGTTTTGCAGCAGCACATTGATTTCGGTCCCTCTCAGCCTCTGGCTGTGGGTTTCATTTCTCCGAGCGGTACAGGTGACCCCTGTGGTCAGCAAATCCCTTTCAAGATTTAATTGGCTCTGGAAGAGCCAAATCCTGCAGCAGTTTGCCTTCAGGCAGTTAGGAAGAACTCGGAGAGTGGTGGGGAGGAAAAGATGGATCCCGAACTGGCACCTGCCTGTTTTCCAGGCGCTGGATGGGGCTGGTGGCAGGATCAGCATCCCAGCCCCCAGCATACCAATGTGGGGACAAGCCACGTAACCAGAGCTGGGCCTGTTCAGACCCGTGGGCAATTCAGTGGGTGGGGAGAGCAAGCAGGAGCTGGTGTGCCCATACAGCACTGGGGGCTCTGCTCATGAGCCCACCTTTCCTCTGCCATCAGCACTTAAGAGAGGACATTGAATATTTAGGTACTTCTTCATGTCCCTGAACAATTAAGCACACAGAAATAGCTACAGCTTTTGCTTATAGTTGCACCTTTCACACAGAAGGCATCCTGCAGCATATCATGAAGCTCCTGCAGCCTCACACCTGTGCTATGGCCAGGGGGAGCAGGGGATGAAAAAGCACACAGCACATCCCCACCATAGCATTGCCCTGCCAAGCCCTCCTGCATCATGAAGAGTGGGATGGGACTTCCTGATGGCTGTCCCTGGGGACCAGGTTGTGCTGGTCAATGGATCCTAGGTGGCAGCTGAGTGAGTGCTCAGCCTGAGGTGTGCCAGCCCAGCCTCAGGCACAGCAGCCTCTTGACTGGGGACTCACATGGCAAAGAAAGTCTTCCTGCTACACCTGCCATGGGGTGGTGTGGGGGCCACAGCAAGGAGCAGGCTCCCAAAGGGACTGGATGAATTCCTGGGAGAAATTCCTACCTGCAATCACAGCCTGGCTGTGGCTGGTAGGGGCTGAACCTTTATTTCCACCAGCTAGAACTATTCTTGTCCATATGCACCATGATGAATCCTTTCCTAGTCCCCAGAAGAGGAAAATATTCATAGTTAGCCCCAGATACCACTGGCTGTTGCATAGACCAAGGAGCAGTCTGGTGGGGACCATACTTCTCCTGCAGCCCTATGAAATCCCTGCATCCCATCCACCATCAGGGGCTGTATGCATTACCCAGGACAGGTGGAAACAGTCATCATAATCTGCCTTGGCATCTTTTTTTAAAAAGCAATTTCCTCCCTCTGCCTCTCTGACAGAGCTGGGGAAATATTTAAGTGACCTGTCAACAGTTTTTTCATCTCCCCAAGAAGATGTTTTATCTGATCACACCTCGCCAGCTATTCTTCTTAACATGGCATCTCCTGTCTGCTCCTGCTCCTCTGAGGCTGCCTCGAACGAGGCGCGGCTGCTTCTCCCCTCCACTGCACCTGGGCACCACAGGGATGCCAACACTCACAGAGGCTGCTGGAGACCCCCTGCCCCTCCAGGGACAGAATGGGATGGGATGGGATGGGATGGGATGGGATGGGATGGGATGGGATGGGATGGGATGGGAAAGCAGTGCTGAGAGGAAAGCCAGCAACCCCTACATCACAGTCATGGAGATGCCATGGGTTGCACAGCCATCTTGCAGAGTGGGGGGTTAGGAAAGCCCCCTCAAGCCCCATCCTTGGTTTTTAAGAGGGAACAGCACCCACACACGGATTTTGTGAATGATTTTCTTGTTCTGCTTTTCGGCCAGACCGGCGCTACAGCAGCAAGGTTGGTGCTATAGCACAGTAATTCTCCGAGCGTAATGAAAGCTGACATTATATCAAACACAATAAAGACTCTCAGTTGATGGAGATCATTCCTGAACACACAAACCCATTAAACTGAAAAAAAAAATATCAATTCTACACACTCGCCAGCCAAAAGAAAATGTGATTTGTTATCTAAAAGGGGGTTATAAACACAGCTTCAATGCACTTTCTGTGCTGTAATGAAAACTGGGTTTGAAATGGCAAGACGACTGCAAATTAGAGTATTTGATTTTATTTTCTAAGTTTTTAGGTAAACCTTCTACAAGGGCAAGTGCAAGGTTACGGTGACAATCTTTCTGTTCTCAGCCGATAAGTAGGATCTGTAATTAAAGGAGGAGAAAAATGAAAGGGGGATAAGGAGCTGGCGTTCGCCCTTCTGATGCTGCTTTGAACACAAAGCCCTGCCTGTGTGGCCATGCCCAACCCACGGGAATGGCTGCCGGAGCCCACGCGCTGCACAGCACGGCACAGCTGCTGCTTCCCCACAGACAGAGCCAGCGGTGCCGGATGGAGCAGCAGGATGGAGCAGCAGGATGGAGCAGGATCCTGCACTGGGAGGGATGCAGCACCTGGGGCTGTTTGGCTGTGGCCAGACACCCAGCCATGCTGCCATGTCCCCCTGCCTTATACCGCACCTTTCCTGGGCGGTCAGGAGCACAGTGTCTGTTATTCCTCCTGTCCATCCCCATTTGGCAATCAGCAAACCCCTTTTCCCTGGAGTTTCGTTTCTAATGGAGCTTGAAATTATCTGGGCTTTGTTATTTCTCATGTGCTTGCAGAGGGGGGTTACAGACGGAGGTAGTAGCATGGGGCTGTCCAGAACTTATGCACAGCACAGGGCTGTCCCCTGCCACCTCCACGAGTGTCACCACACCCCAAAACCACCTGGTGGCTAAACCCTGTCCTCAGCAGCTACTACATCCATAGCTCAATGTATGGCTATTTTTGCTTTCCAAGGAGCCTGCTGGGCTCTGACCCTTCAAAGGATCCTTTCCAACATCAAAAGGTGGGAGGGTGGGGGGCAGCAGGCAGAGGAAGAGGGGAGCTTCCCAGTATAGTGATGGAAAATGCAGTGAGGAAGAAGACTGGGAGAAAAACAACAGTAATAAACGTTTTATGAAGCAGAAAATGGCTTATAAAGAAGTCAACTTTTAAAGGCAATTTATATAATCCTGCCAAGCGCACATAAATGCAGGGATGGATCTCTGCAGCACTGGAGTGTTCCTTAAAGGCACAAATAGCTCCAGCAGCCCCAGCAGACCGACACACAGTGATGATGATGATGATGATGATGATGATGATGATGATGACGATGATGACGACGATACCCTGGGATGCATTTCGTGGCTGGCAGTGCAGATCTGCACCTCTGACAGCATCCCCCAGGTCAGCACGGCCCCCACTCCCACACACCATGGCAGTGTGGGACATCTGAGAGCCCACTGGTGCTGCTGGGCAGGGGCTGAAGGTCTGGAAAAGAACTGAAGGCACTGGAAAACTCAGGAAGAAAGCAGAGCATGCAGATGGAGAAGAGCAGGGAGAACACGGAGCTGGCTGAGACGTCTGACAGGTCACATGGCAGCTTGTCAGCTAGGATGGATACAAAGGATAGCAGCAAAATCTCAACAGGACCTTTCAGCATTTTAATAGGTACTTTTGAAGGTCCCTTGCCCAAGCAGGGCAGCAAATAGAGGATAGAAAACTGGAAAACAGCACTGCAGTCCCAGCACCTCTGCTTGCTGCTGGGGATGGTCTGCACAGGGAGGGCTCAACACCACTGCCACAGCTGGGGGACAGGACTGGGGACATCCAGAGCAGGGGGACAGTCCTGATGTGTCTTGAAGGACAAACAGTCATGGTTCTGCATGGAGTGGAGACAGACTATCCCAGTGGACCTCTGGATGGAAGCCTGTAGGCCAGAAGATTGTTACTGGGAAAACTGGTTGTCTAGCATGCTGCAAACTGGAAATTTTCTGTGGTTTCTTACCATACGAGTGCAACCACTTGCAACCCAGGTGGGTGCAGTGTCCCATGGTGGGAGCTCATCCTCTGGCAACAGGACCCAGCTCTCACCTTTCCAGAGCTCCACCAGCCATCTCCAGAGGGTGAATGTGCATCCCTGAGAGACCCTTGCTGTGCAGGCAGGGAAGGGAACAGTCTCTCCCCACAGCCTGTCTTGCTGTCCCCATCCCAGCCCACCAAGCCACTCTGAGCTGCCACCCAGCTCTGGGGTAAAACAAGCTGGAGGGAACTCATGAAGGGTGTCCAGAGTATGGGTGACCTTGAGGCCAAGGCTACTTTTGACCAAAGAAAACAGTCTGATGTCCAGCATTGATGTGGGGACACAGACCTGGCTTCGCACAGCTGGTAGACATGGAGTGTCTGAGGGTGGGCTAGCACAAGGAGCAGGGATGAAGCAGGACAAGATGAGGGGCCTGTTTTGGGAACAGGGAGGCACTTTGCAAAGCCCCCTGAGGTGGGAGGCTGAACTCAGCTCCAGAAAGGCCAGCATGGCTGGCATGTAGCTGGAAACACCACAAAACAGCAAGGAAAAAGGAACTTTCCCCATAGAGATGGATCATGAGTGATTACTGGCAGCAGCTCCCAGCTGCTCAGGCTCTTGCTCCTGTTTCATTTTCCCTTGGACTTCCATGGCAACCCATCTGCAGTGAGGTTTAATGGCGCTGCCATTAGCACTAATGCAGCGCAAACACTCAGCATCTGCCGGCGCCTTTGGATGGAAACACAAAAATAACCGCGCTCGCCGCAATCTGTCATCGACTCCGGCGCGGGGTTAGGACGCGACATGCTGGGAGAGGAGGGGAGAGCTGCAGCCAGGAGGAACGAGCTGCTCGGTGGGAAGGGAGGAGAGGAGGAGCTGGGATGCTGTGCTGCCGCCTCCCCTGCCTGCTGCCTGTGCCAGCCCCGGCAACAAGCTGGGGGCAGCCGCAGAGCCAGGGTCAGCGGTGCTGGCATGCAGGTCTGACCGTGCCCAGCCATTTTATGGATGAAAGACGGAAAAAGGAGGTTCAACCCCAGCAGCGAGACATGTACACAGCCCCTCCGTCCCTCTGCTCTGCTCGGGAGCTGGGGCTGGTGCAGGCAGGACTGAGGCAGGCAGGGCTGATGCCCAGCACCCTTGGGGCTGTGCACAGAGCTGGACCAGTCCATCAAGTGTCCCAGCCAGGCCTGGGCTGTCCTGATAAAGCTGCGCTGAGCTCTGTGGTGACGCATCGCTGCACATTGTTTCTGGGTGACTCGCTCCTAATTACCTTGATTAAGTGGTTGCAAACAGTCCTATTAAAAATATTTTTTTCTATGAAAGTGGATTTCTGAAAGGTTTGTGCCATGAATGGCAAAATGAGCCAAGAGCTCCCTAGTGCTGTAGCCTTTCCCAGCATGTTTTGTATCCCGACACACAAGATAGAATCAACACTGGGGATGGAGATGCCCGAAGCTCGCCCTGCACTTCCCTCAGCTTTCCTTGGGAGCCCTGAGCCTGCATGGCACTGGCATTGGCATGGCACTGGCATTGGCATCAGCTGGTGCCTGCACCAAATCTCATTATCCTCTTCACCTCCTCTCCACTGGCCTCCTGGGAAGAGGTGACAGTAATTCACCAGTGCGCTCATGCAGATGGGAAGACCCCTGTGAGCTCATCCTGCCCCTTGAGTGCCCATGGGACACAGAATCAGCCACCAGTGTCCACCTCATGCTGGCCACATGGCAAATGAAAGCCAAGCAGGTAATTTGCCTTCTCTTTTGCTCCTCCCACCACTTCCTCTCCACATCAAACCTGGTGAATGTCATCTATGGCAAGTGTGAGCACCTATGCTGCTGTGTGAGCAGCAGCAGCTCAGACTGTGAAATACCTCCCAAAACACACCAGCACAGCCTGGAAGTGGGGCTGTCCCCAGGCTGTCCCCTCAGAGACTGCAGGGGATTCCTCAGGGCTGGGCAGAATCTGGCCCTACCCAAGAGGAAGGGGCTGGTTGGCTCAGGAGTATTTTTTATTGCAGACTGTTCGCACTGGGAGAAAAACAATCTTTCCTTCCTTTTGTATTATGGTTATAATTTGAGAGCATTTCCAGACAGAATCCTTCAGGTTCCCGCTGAGTGCTATCACCGCCAGAATTACAAAGTCAAATGCAATCATTAAACCCGCGTCTTCCCTCTCCCAGCCCAGATTGCTCCTTCCCCAGAAACAGCCCCTACTGCAACTGCTGGCATGTGCCACAGACGAGCCACTGCTGCTGTCACCCCATGCAAGGCCCCTCTCAGCACCAAACTGGCTGGCTGCCGGAGATGGTGGGGGGTAGGAGTCTCCCCAGGCCCCACATCCTCAGAGCTGAGCTGTGAGTTCGACCTTCACCTCCTGCCTTCTCCTCACGGTATATGCCGGCTGAGGCGAGGCTGCAAATGAGCTCAAAATCACTTCATTTGCTCTCATTAGTGGTGGCAGGTGGTGGGGCCAGGGTGTACCGAGCACGGCATAGCCAGCAGCAACTCACGAGGGGGACAAGAACATGGGTAAGGAGGGATGGGACAGTGATTTCTGTGCCAAGAGTCACACCAAAGGAGGGAAGGGGTTGGAGTGGCAGGGGCACACATGGAGCCTTACCCGGATGTTGTCCTGCCAGTGGTGAGCCTTCTGGAATTTCTCTGCCGCGTTGGCAAGTCTCTGCAAAGCAAGCAGGAGAGGAGAAATGAGACCAGGGAAAGCAAGGGGATCCAGGCATTGCCCACACCAACCCAGGACCATGGGCACCACCCCAGCACCCAACATTCCTTTTTGGGGGATCCTGCAGCACCCCTCTGCAGCACAGACAAGGGGGCAGGAGGAGGGATTGTGGGCAGCACCCTGGAAGGATGCTCCAGGAACAGGGAGCCAGTGTTTCCCTGCTTGCTCCTGCCTTTCCTGGAAGAAGCTGCAATCTGGCTTTTTGTGGAGCCAAAGGGGACAGACAGGGCAAGAGCTCCAGGCTTTCCACAGGATCCTCTCCCCATCATTAACAAAATACAGCCAAGAGCAAAATGAACCCATTTCCCTCCATCCCTTGACCAGCCAAGCTGGACATGCTCTGGTCCATGCAAGTGATGATGGCAGCCAGAGAATGGGGGGAGAGGTGAGCCCTGGCTGTTTTCAGACACTGAATTGGCTGGGAGGAAGAAGAAGCACTGACAATGGGGTGACACTTTGGGCTAAACAAAAACCCCAAATCACCACCTGCCCAGCGCCACAGAGATTCACGTAGCAAACACAAGATTCCCAGTGCTACTGCACATGTGATTTCCATGCCATGATCCACAAATTCCAGGATGAAAAAGCACTCCTCTGCTCATCAGGAATGTGGCAAGCTGGCAGGAGCCCACAGGGGCAGCAGTGATGTCCAGCTACATCCTTAGGAAATTATTTCCCGAGGGCCTGAACAGCGGCCAGTTGTAAGAGCGCATCCACACACACGAGCCCTGGGCACAGCCACAGGTCACAGCTGCTGTTCCCACTGTCACCAGTTTCTCCAGCACTTCCATCAGCACACAGGGATGCAAAATATCTCAGCCTTTCCAAATGGATGCTCAGGGGAAAGGAAGTCCCCAGGTGCCACAGTGTCCCTATTGCCCATGCAGGAGAGTGGAAGCTGCAGCCTTGTCAGGGTGGCTTGAGCAAGGCCATGGCAGCAGATGCTGTATTTCTGTGAGCGTGGCAAAGCACAGGCACTCAAAAGTAAGGTGAAAGACATCACAGATCTGGCCCTCCCCAACCTGAGAATGCAGCTTGTTCTTATCAGATGCAGGGAAACACGAATCCATCACTGCATAATCTCGGCACGTACTGGTCGAAACTTTCCTGTTTAATCTTTTCTCTTTCTCTTAATCTTGATTTCCAAATCAAAGTGCTTGCTTTCAGTGGCCTGCATCCAAGGTGAAAGATCAGCTATCAGCTGAACATTGAAGCAAAATCCTTATGGCTCCAGTGGCAGAGAGAAGGGAATGGGAAACAACGCATGGCAGGACAGAAAAGCCAAGTGGTGTGAATATTCAGGGCAGTTTTTCATGGTCTCACCTGCACAGACACATCCCTGCCCCCAAGAGCTGCCTAGAAAATCCGTGGCCCAATTCTGTACCTCATCTCCCCAAGCTTTTGTGCTCTGTTTATATATTGAGATGGCTGATTAAAGACAAGCATTTATTCTGAGTCGCATTTAAGGCAGTGGTGATGAAATATGCATTTTTCTATACTTGATAAGAGTGTGTTTGTTTATTATGGGCTGGGGTAAGATTTATGGACATCTTTAACTATTCATCGGCTTGTGTGAAGTGCCTGGAGGGTTGCAAATGGTGCAGTAAGGGATGGCTACGCCCAGGAATGACACTTCGACAGAAAATATTTTTCCTCTGGAAAATGTCAATTTGTCAAAGTCAAACCAGACACAATTTTGGTTTAAAAAAAAAAAAAATCCAGATGTTCTTGTTTGATAAATAGCATGTTGCAGGGAAGGGGGAGCTCATGGCAGAATGGCACAGCCACAGCAGGGTACTGTGCTGGCTCCTGGCCACCACTGGACATCCACCCAGGAATAGTGTCACCAGAGCCCTCCAGCTGTTGCTTCTGGAGCACTCTCCTCACTAAAAACATTTTGGTTCCGTGATGAAGATGGTGACCGGGACGAGAGAGGGGCCAAGTGGGCAGCCAGCCATTCCTCCTGTGCTCACCTCCATCCCGGTGCAGGGACAGACCCAGAATGATGCCATATGGGGGCTCCCATGGGAACAGACCCATCCTGTCACATCCCTGACTGGTGATAGAGGGAGCCCATTTAGTTCCTGCCCAGATACAAGCTGCTGACATGAACAGGATGTGTGATTGCTGGATTCAGGACCCTCCAAAACTGTGCCAATAAGAACAAGTCCCCCAAGGGGGCTATTTGGGACAGCAGGACCTGGAGTTGTTTGTTAGGGCAGGGTTTGCTGCTGCTCCTGCAAACCCCACTGATGGCTCCCCAGGGAAGGTGACAGGTCTGCCCGGAGCCTCACGCTGCTGCAGGACGTCCCCATTAATGCCAAATGAGTTCATCATGAATAATGTTATTGTGATCGATACAGCTCAAGGATTATTTCTAATCCTTAATAATGATTAAACCATTATTTTTCAAGTGTTACAGATCAATCAGACCAGCTCAAGGTGTGCTGCGTGCAGGGACTGTGAGATGCCTGGGATGGAGGCAGTGCACCAGAGAGCCCAGCAGGGTACAGGGCAGCCACCAAAACCTCTCCAGATTTCAGAGCTGGGGTTGTCAATTGTGGGATTCAAACAGCAATAAAAATTAGAGGAATTACGAAAAATAAAGCATGAGTATGAAATACCTGCAGATTTCCAGCAGACTGTGGTGCAAGGACTGCCCTGGCACTTTAAGGAGCACAGCTCTTTCCCCAGAAGTAACCCAGAGCTAAGGACAGGAGATTTAGAGGCTGAAAACACTGAATTGAAATGACTCTGAAGGTCATGAAAGGCCAGCAGGAGATTTGCAAGGGATTGGTGTCTGGAGATCCCGACAGCGGGGTGTGTGAGGGGGAAGGTGCTGCATGGGTTTATCGTGGCCCAGCCTCGTTTGTATTCCGCATGTACTCCTCTCCGCCTCGCTGCTCACCCGGGCAGATCCATCAGGAGCTCCCTGCTCAGCACACCAGCTCGCCTGGGATTAAGGAGCCTCGGGGACGCCATGGACTCGGGATGGGCAGGTGGCAGCAAAGGTGGCACAGCTGGGCACGTGCCCTCCCTCCCAAAAGCTGTGCAGGAAAGGAAGGGGGCAACAAGGTGGGTGAACATCCATCTGTCCAGAGGATGGCAACTGCAGACACATGGCTGCTGCTTTTCCCTGGCTTCGCTCCAAGACCTCCCTCCTCAGCCTGATCCCCCACAAGCTCACTTGCCCCACCCTGAGCATGGCTCACCCACGTGTGCTCACCCCCAGCAGCACCTTTTGGGGACAGTTGGTCCAAGGCCCTGAAGCTGCTGGGAGTGTGGTGGTGGGGAATGCTAGGAGCACCAGAGCTGGCACAGGCAGGGACCATGACCTCCTTTCTAGGAGAGGGGACCATCCCTGCAGTTGGCATCCCCACTGCTCAAGGGGCCAGCACACAGGAGGATTGTCTCTGATGGAGCAGGCTCCCAGGGGTGAAGCTAACCTCCTCCTTGCCTCCCCTTCTCCCCCATCACACCTGGGGCTATTCTGCATTGCTCTGATATTTTTATACAGACTCTTTCCAAAGGAAACTGGTCCAATGATTTACTAAATCTCTTCTCCCTGCCCCACCATGGCAATAAGCGTGTCCTGGCTGCTCCTGCCTCAGTCAGATCAGTGGGTTTAACTCGGGAAGCAGCAGAGCAGAGTCCAGGGAGGCCAAAGACCAAGGCTGGATTTATAAAACGGGATTACAGCAAACACTCTGCAGAAGGAGACTGAGCAGCCCTGTGTAACAGCAGCAATGCCACCCTTGTGTCCAAGCCTCCACACAAGCCCCCCAAGCCTATGTCAATGCTGGGGAATGCTCCTTGGGCAGTCTGGGATGGTGTTCCTGGCTTCTCCCCACAGCCAGTGTGGAAGCCCCAGCAATGGCCTGTCACGCAGCAGCTGTGTGTGCCCAGGGATATTTGCTCTGAGGGAGAGCCGCTCCTGCTAAGCCTTCATTTAACTCCCTCAGCGAGGCTCTTATCACCCTCATCGCAGCGCCTTCCCCAAGGCTCTGAAGTGCATTAACCTCCCGCAGCCCAGCACACAGCTGGGTGGGGAGATCTTTGCTGCAGATTCAAACAGCCCTGCACTACCAGGCCAGGGAGTGCCACACGGCATCACACCTTCAGCCCTCCTCCCAAGGCAGGAAAATGTTGGTGAAAGGTTAAGGCAAGAAGGTGAAAACCAAACACACACAACAAAGCCAAGGAATGCAAGCCCCGGGGAGGAAAATCCCCCAGGAGCTGGTTTTGCAGCTCCTCCTTCATACTGAAGAAATGAGGATGGCACAAACCCTCTCCTGTGGTACCAACCCCTCCTCCATGGATGGGGCACCCTGAAGCTCCACCTGTCACTGCAGAGCATCTGGAAAGGCAAACACCCATTCCATGTGCTTCACATGCCTCCACTCTTTCTGCCTGCATGCATCAGGGCAGAGGGCCCCTTCTCATGGTCCTACCTCCTGCCACCAGTTCCAGGTGCCTCCAGCCCAGCTCTCCCTCTCATCCCCAGCACATCCTCTCCCATTCACGGAATTCACCCCTAAGCAAACCCGACCAACAGCGTGCATGCCACCATCAAAAAATGATCAACCAGCGACAAAAGACGACAACCCCCTTATGTACACATAGGGAATATAAATCTTGAGTAAACACTGTAAAGCAGCGAAGCATCTCATCCTGTAATAATCTCCGAGACAGTTGATCCCAGGGCTCTTATTACCCCCACAGCCGTCATCTGAAATCCAGTCGGCAGCAGGCTCAGCCACGGCTGAGTATTGATCACGGAGGCAGCTTCAAATATGCTGTGGCATTTTTCTTTCAAAGCACTAACTTGTTTGTCAATAACTCCCTTGGCTGTGAGGAAGGAGAGGGATGGATAGAGCTCATCTCTCCTTCTCTTGCGCCTGGATCCAGCCTGTGCACAAGGGAGGATGGGGCTGGAGCCACCACTGGCTGCTAACATTCTCCTGCTCATGGGAGGGCAGATAAAGCCCCAGTGACTGGCAAAGAGCACGTGGTAAATCCTTCAAGGGCTCCCAGACCTCAGCACTGTACCAGCTGGCAGGGCAGGGAGCAGGGACACTTCTGCAGAGCTAGCCCTGCCAGCAGCGAGGTCACAAGTGCAAAGCTGGAGCTAAATCAGAGCCAGAGCTGCTGCAGACCCCTGCATCCCCTGCCTGGGATGAGCCCCAGAGCCACAACTTCCACCATTTTACTGAGAACCTCAGTAACTCATGGTTCTGCAGGCTGGCAGTACATGGCTCTTGTTCCCCTGTCAGCATCTCTTACTTCTCTTTCTTCTCCAGAGCCACAATTTTTACCCACAGGAAACACCACCACCATCCCAGCAACCACAGGGAGGGGAGGAGTGAGAGATCCCAAGAAGAGAGGTACCAATGTCTTTGCAGAGATGGTGAGGAAAGGGAGAGCATTGCTGTGTTTTTCCTACCCCAAAAAATCGCTCAGGTCTCCGGGAGAGCTTAACTTCCCACAAACAGCAAAGCACCAAGGGCATAGGGACGGTGCAGAGCACCAGGTGTCCTCTGGCACAAGCTGTGCCTGGTGCCCTCTCCAGCTCTTCTCCCCATGCAGAAAAGCCTCCCTCTGTTACTCTTCTCCTGGTGGTCCTGTCCTCCACGAGGGTGGACACTTGCTTTCCAAAATCACAGAGAGCAGGTCTGCCCCTGCTCCCTGTCACCCAGGAGGGGAGGAGGAGGGCAGGGGTACTGTGCCCTGTAAATCCATGGGGACACTTCCCCCTGGGGATCAGAAATAGCAAAACGTCAGTTCAGCTGCTCAGACCCTCCTTGGCTCCTGTCCCATCCCACCTGGGGGAGGAAGGGTGCACACCAGGGTGCAGGATCTGTCCCCATCATACCTCCATCAGCAGTGAGACAGAGCTGTGGGATGCAGGATGGAGAGATGAGGCCAGGAACAGGTGCAAGCAGGCTTGGCCTCTCTCACTGTCCCCTTCCTCTGAGTGGAGTCAGCAGAAGGAGCATTTGGCCACACTGGCATTGCCTCATCCCGCATCCTCCTGCCTTTCACCCTGGACATATGGCAGCAAACTTTCCTCTTGCATTAGAGATGACTTTAAACTGTACTGCTAAATGTCATCATGCTCAAGTCCTGCTGGAATGGTCTGCTGTCCAGCTTTGGGATGCAGGTGGTCCCTTGGGAAGCCAAACCAGGCACATTTCCCTTCTCTGCTCAGGATAGGAGAAAAATCACTTTCCTCCATCCCCTTTGCCACACTACTTGCAGTCATGGTAGCCTTCTGCATCTCCTGTAGTTGATGGAGAGGAAAGCAGCAACCTCTGCTCTGAATTCCCAACACCCAGGCAGAGGAGAGCCAAGCAGGAGCATTCAGCTGCCCTGTGGCAGCACAGCTCTCCAAGCTGTCCCTACCCAGCACCTTTAAATGGTGCTCATTTCACACCTCTCGCTCTCTTCTGGAGCACCATCTCACAAGATGAGCAAGGTGGGGAGAGCCCAGCCTGTTCCTGATAAAAGTTCCTACCACTTCCACAGTAGTCAGACCAGTTAAAGTCTAAATTTCTGACTGACAAGGAAAAAAGTCTCTCTTGAGATGAAGCTGGAATATTGATGGCTACCTCCCAGGAGGTGCTGAAGAGCTGGGGCATGTCAGCAACATCCCAGAGAAATCACCCAAGAAATGTGGCTCCAGAGTTGTTTTTTGGTTGTGGGTGGGACAGATGTGTCCCAGCAGTGTCAGTGCTGCCCATCCCAGTGGGAGTCCCTCAGTAAGTGCAGCACTGCTGCACAGGGTGGGCTGCCAGGTATCAAAGCTAGAAGCCTGGCAAGCTCCATGGCTCTTGTCATCAGCCACTTTAGGGACAGATAATTCCACCGTCCTGCCCTGGGCTTGGAGACGGCAGCATGGCAGGGACAGGGCAGGCGAGTTACTGGACACAAAACACAGCATCCTGGCACAGTGCAGTGGATCTGCCAGAGCTCTGCCACGACTGGAAGGGCTTGGGGACTCTCCTGCTGGGTGACAAGCAGCTGCTTGCTGCACAATAAGGTTTCAGATGACCAGAAATAATTCAGGTCAAGATGCATTTGCTGGAAGGTCAGAGCTGGGAAATGTGACAGCAGGCAATCCAATAAGCTGTGGAGGAGGAGATGGTGCTGCCTTGGGCTCCCTCCATTTCCTCTTCCCCTCTCACCAGCATGCTGTGGCTCCTGTGGGATGAGTGACTGGAGGGACATGGCTCCCACAAAGGATTTTGGGAGACAACCTCTTCTGGCATGAGGTCCCAGGGCAGGCTCAACTTTTGCATTATTGGGAGGGTCAGCATTTTAGTCACCATCTCAGCCCACTGCTCCAGCCCCATCTCCTACCGATAAACTCCAAACATTCAAACAACCAGTGCTCCCTAAACCAGAGTCAAATATCCTGTGGACCTCCTGCTACAATCATCAAGAAGGACTCGTCACAGTTCAAAATCCATTAAAATAACCACAAGGCGTTTCAGCAGCAATTATGAGAGATAGTTGCACTTAAAAATCAATTTTACTCAGAGCTTGGAGGAACAGGGGTTTTTAAAAATAAAGGGAAAAAGAAGGAAGCGATACAGCTTGTCACTTGGGCAGGAGAAGGAGGAATTTGCCTGGCCAGGACTTGGCAGCCAGAGTGTTCAAAGAAAAAAAAAGTCCTTCCTTATCATTATCCTTCTATAATTTGGAGAAATAAGTCCCATGTGAAGATGAGAAGAAGTTCAAGGAGTAGCTCTCCCTTCCCTGCAGTTCCCCACATGGTGCCAACAACACAGAAGCTCCAGTGAGATGCAGGAGGGCATCCCTGAAAACCCAAAATGCAGCCTGCATCCTGGCAGGCCCCTGACTCCCCCCTCCATGGGCATGAAGTCTTTTGCGCCTTTGAAATCCTCCCCTTTAGCTCTCTGCCTTTCATTCAAGTGGAGGCTGTTGAAAGTTTGTACTGGAAACCACTTACAATCGATTTATTTTAAGGCATCACCTCTTGCTGCGCTGTGATGTGCGAGCTTTAAAAAGCACCTCGTTTATTATCTGCTGCCGCGCGGGGATTTCCATGAGGCACATCCAGCGCAGCCAGAGCTCCTCTGCTAGTGAGTTTTTATGCTAAGGCAGATTTTCAGTGTGTAGAAATTCCCACAGGGATGCCCCCAAAATACCACCACCCCACAATCCCAGCAAACCCTGAGAGAAACCCCCAAAACTTCTCCACTTGAAAGCCTCCAGGGACACATGTGGCATCTTTCTGATGTCCCCCAGTGTCACCAGCCACCATTGCACAGCCTGAGAGGGGTTGGACACACTGAGCAGTGACTCAAGCCCCCACTGCCACTGTGATAGAAACACGAGCAGAGCAGTTGACATGGTCAGTTTCAAACGCCAAAAAAAAGCAACTGCAGTGCGAAAAGTCATAAAACATAAAAGTGGTGTTTTTCACTAAAAACAAGGACCATAGCTGGAAGCAGCTTTGCTCAAGCTTTCAGGAAAACAGCAAAGAAGAAACATTGGCTCCAGGTGGGATGGGGAAATTGAAGGAAGGTGGGAGGGAGCAAGTTCAGGAGGCCACTAAATGGCTGTTCCCAGTGTGACATCTCACACTGATCTCAACACTCATCCATCTCCCCCTGGCATTTCCATGGGACAAGGGGCAGCCTCCAGGCTGCCAGAACCCATTTCCAGCCCTCTGGGACACCCCTTTTTGAGATCAAGATGCTCACTCCCCCTCTCCTGGTCCTTTAGCCTCCCACTCTTTGGCAAAGCTCGAAGCTCCAGCTCTTCAGGCCTCATTGCTCTTTGTCAAGATGTCCCAGTGTGCCTTCCCACTCCTGTCCCTCCTTATTCAAAGCCCCCAAATCCTTACAGATTATTTCCCTTCAGTCCCCATCCCTACATTAATGCTTATGGACCACAGGACAAATCCTGGCTGTGCTGATGGAGCAGGATGGTTGTTGCTTTGCTTTTGCCTTCCATTCACTTATTCTCTCATATCTGAGGCTTAAAATTTCAGTGTTGTTCAACTCTGAATTTTCACAGCCTAGCAAGCCCAATTCATGGCCCAGCTTCCTCAGTTACAATGAAAGAAGGAACCAAACAGCAGAGAACAGCCACCATGGATGCAAGGGGATCTGATGTGACCAACACCCAGCCCAGCCCCTGGCAGATGTGTCCACTCTACTTCATCCCACATATCCCCATTTTCTGGCTTACACAGACTTCTGACACTACTGTAACATAATTTGCCCAAAGAATTTCAATACAGATCCTCTCCTGACTCTGTTATAATTTTAATTTCTTTGTTTCTTTCCTTCTCTTTGTCCTTTTGCAAGGAGAGCAACTCTCGTTGCCTACTGCAAATCTGGCTCCTGCCTGGCAGATGTGATGCCCAGAAAGTGTTGGTGCTGATAAAGCCCTGCACCTAGAGGCTCCCTTCCCTCTCCTTCTGCAGGCATGGCTGCCTTCTGTTCCCATGGGGCATAGAGACACCAAAGCCAAGGAGGGCAACTCAAAGCACAGGTCCTGAAACCAGGACAACTTACCACTACACATACCTCTTGGGCTTTGTCTTTATCAATTCTGTCTGAGATATGTTCTCACTGCAGACCAGCCCCCTGAGGAGCCTCTCCCTTCCCTGAGGCCCATGGCTACAACCCTCCCTTGGGCTCTGTGTTGGTGGGGAGAAATCCTTCCCAGCTCAGGTTTTCCCTGTGGCAATGCTGGGCTGATACAGCAGATCCCCAAGGGAACCAGCAGTGCCCTTGCCTCTATCCTGCTCCAGGAACATGTTTTGCTGTTTCTGTTAAACCCAAAATTCAAGGCAACTTGACACTTTTTGTTTTAAAGACCAAGGTGGGGGAGGAGAAAGCGTGGAAGAGCTTCCCTAAGGGAAAAGCCATCAAGTGGAACAAGTTTTCAACAACTACACGTTTCTTGACCTTTTCCACAGTCATATCTTTAATGTTTCATGGACCGATTTGATAAAAAGAAAAAATTAATAAAATAGATTTCATTTTTAAAAAAAGGTCAGGACATGTGTTACAGAGAAAAACTCATTTAGGTCCCTACCTGATGCCAAGGAGCCCTTCCCTGCCTCCCACCTATGGCACTCCAGCCCAGGCATTCACCTCCCTAACCCTTTTCATCACATTCAGGGTTTGATGTCTTCTGGACTTTTCCTTCCCCTGCTAGACAGAGTCAGGAACCATAAGCATTCAGAGATGCTGACCAAATGCTTGGGAGCCACAAATACTTGGTGAGATGTTGCACATCTAACCTGGAGAGGCAGCCAGTGAGCTCAAACGTGGAGAAGATGCTTGTCCAGGCTCCAGCACAGCTCTTCTACGTGCAGCTGTTCAACTCTGGGCACAAAGTTCTCCCCAGGTATTTAGGCAGATGTTGAGGCTGTTGCTGTGCCCGAGCCATGCACAGCAGAATGGCCAATATTTGTACTCTTCTTCATCATTTCATGGCTCTTGCACCCACCTCATGAGCATCACCCCATGGATATCACCCCTTATCCCTGTGGAAATGAACGTGGATCCCATCTGCTGTGTCTGAGCTTGGGCTTGTCAAGAGCAAGCAAAGCAAAATAAAGTCCCCAAGCACAGAGCCAATTCCTGCTGATCAAGATGTTTTAAAAAATAAATGGTATTTAATAGCAGCTCCATCCTGACTGGCCCAGTGGATGTTCCCAGAGACTCAGAAACAAAAGCAGCCTGGACGCTGCTACAGACATTTCTATTATTAAGCCCACTCTGCAATTAGAGCAGACTTCTGTCCAACTTCTGCCTCCTTTCACCATTCCCTCTTTTTTTTTTTTTATTCACTAAGAACAAAATATTATTCATCAAAGTTTGCAAAAAAACCTGCGAATGGCTGTGATAACATCATACTAAGTTATTAAGTGGTGACAATGGGGGGACAATTACAGTATATAGTCCATTATACAGCACTGCTGTCGGGATGAATCAAAGTAAAACACCCTGTGAATGGTGAGGAGCTTATTAACAGGAACATTGGTGTGCCAGAACATAATACCTGCATTCAGCCCCAGAGTCAGTGCTGAGCTGCTGCTGGCAGGGACTGCAGAGCAAAGTGGTGGAAAGGGCTGGCAGCTCCACTGCGCTGCTCGAGGCATCAGCCCTGTGGATTGATCCTCAGTACTTAAACACAGAAAAAGGGCAAAACCTCAGTCCTGGGCCACCACCATGCAGTGTCACCTCCTCTAAATCTGCTTCTGGAAGGCTCTGAAGATTTTTCCAACAGCTCAGCCAAGCACAAGCAGACAAGAATTTCCCTCAGCTCCCACCAGGATCAGGAGCATCCTCTCTGTGCTCACCAGCACTCCAGAAGGTATCTCACCCCTGCCTTTCGGGCAAGGATTTTGTTCCACCACTATCAGCAAGTCTTTGCAGGTCCCACTCAGAGGTGTTGGGCACATCCCAAACTCCCTTTCCCCATCACCTGAGGCTGCTCCTTGCCTGCAGCAGCAGGTGAGGTGGGCCATGATGCTGGGAGATGCATGAACTAAATTACCTGTGCAAATTCTCTTTGTTCGGAAGGAAAACGAGTAAGCAAGCTGCATGCCTTCTTCTGGAGCACAGCAGCAAAATTCCTAGGTTTGAGTGTGCTCAAGGACTAACCTGTGGGAAGAGCTGGTTTTATGCTCTTCCTTCCAGGCTTTGCAGCCCCCTCACACCTGGATACAGCTCGGGTAGGTCCTGCCCCTTCCCTCTCTGCTGGCCTGAATTCTTGCCAGCGGTGAAACCCTGCTCTCCTTTGCCAGTGCTGGGTTTCCTGCTGCTCCAGCAGCTCTGGTTTGCTCCTTCTAAGATGTTATTTTTACACTTCCCTTAAAATACAACACCAAGAGAGGCTTCTTGACTATATTAACATTAGGAATCTAATCAGCAATCAGACAGCTCATAATTTTCTGATTAGCTCTGATTATACTCAATCTTTAGGAATGGAAAAAAAAAAAGAGGGAAAGAGGAAAAAAAATTAGAAGGAAAAATATAAAAATATTCTCTGCTCAGTTTTCCCACTCTGATTCCCTTGACGAGGCACAGAGTCATAGGAATAGCTTTGCTGTTCCCAGCTAAGAAGGAACAGTGTCACAGTGACCTGCTAAGACAGTGTTGGGCAATAACCTGGTGCCATCACACTGCTGGTCTTCATCCTTCCAGGCTTGGCTGGGATGTTGTCCTGGAAGGAAGCTGCTCAGGGAATGGAGAAGAGATCAAGGGTGCCAGAGCTGCTGACAAACCCAGAGGAGTGCAGTGAGCTCTGCGCTTGGACCAAACACCTCCGATAATCCACAAAAATCAGGGTAAAAGGATGCCATGGAGAAAGGAGATGATGTGTGTATATTCAGCTGGGTTCAGCCTGGATGGTGGAGCCTCTCCAGATGTTGACAAGGAGGAGGAGGCTGAAGAACTTTGTGAGATGTGGTCATGGCTACACACTGGCTTGGCAGGAGATGACTGGGGCTTTGGGGCAGCCCAGAGAGGAAGATCCCAAGGATTCAGGATCTGAGGACTGCAAGAAGGTGGGAGAAAAATGAGCACATGGCCTGAAGGTCCTGAGCAGTAGCAGAGGATATTTTCAGTAGATAGATTCACCTGCAGACCAGGCAGCAGGAACAGGGATGGCCTCTCCTCTGAGCATCTCCAGCATCCTACAACAGCAGAGCTTTTGTGAAGGAGGAGAAAGGGATGTCCTTGTGCTGAGCCTCACAGCTGCAGCCAGGAGGAAGGAAACTGAGGAACAAGCTAAAGGAAGGAGATCTAAACCAATCCCTCTAACAGAGTTAATCATTCGCGTGCGCTCTGTGTAGGAGATTCACTCCTGACTGCAGCAAGCGATCAGATGATGCTGTGAAGCATGAGATTTAATTATTTGTATCATAGCCACGGCCTGCATAACTACAAATGATATTAATGGTGATAAAATTGTCCAGCTGGCTCTTCACACCCATCACTGCCCTGACTCTCTGCCTCCCACGGCAGGGATGTGCTGCCTTGCAGGGACCGCTTGCACCGCGGCACAGCCGGCAGCAGAGCCCATCCGCCCGCCGCCGCAGCCGACAGCCACCATCTGGAGCGAGCATGCCATGTCCACACGGGATGGCTGAGCATGGAGCACATGCTTTTTGAAGACAGCCTCGATAACAATGAGGTGCTCTGTCAGAGCACTGCCCGGCTCTGTGTTTGCAGCAGCGTAGCTGAAGAGCCTCACGCCTGCTTGCAGGCTGGGCAGACACTTTGCTGGGGAGGAGGGGGAAGCTCCATGTCCCTCCAAGCTGCTCCCTCACTGCTCCAGGTTGCTCCTCAGGAGTGCTGGCAGAGCTGCCAGGGAAAGCACTGCTCCTCACCTTGGTAAAACCAAATGGGTTACAAAGATTTGCACTAAGCAATCAACCTGCTAAAAACCAGAGTACAGAAAAGTAGAGTAGAAGAGAACAGAACAGTTCAGGTGGAAGTGACCTGAGGTAATCATCTTGTCCAAATTGCAAGACTTAGGGACACCTGCCCACTTCAAATCCAGAGAATTCAACTGTCAAAGCAAATGGCCCAGGTCAGAGCAGAGCAGGCACAGTGTCACCAGCAATCTGATGCCACTCTCCTGCAGAACTCCTTGGCTGAGGTCTCAAGTCATTTTTACCATGACTTCAAAGAAAAAAGCTTGAAATCACCACTTGAACTAAACCGTGGAAGAGGAGAAGGTGCAAACACTCCAGGGCTTGGCTCCCCAACCTGCTTCATCTCAGCATCCCAAGTGTGCAGTGGGGTCACTCTATCCCCTTCCAAAAAAGCCCAGCAAAGCAGGTGAGACCCAGGAGGAGGTTGTACCTGCACTGGAGATAACAAAAGAAGGGGTCAATCCTTTTCACGTGCTGGGACTCAAGCCCTGGCATCTCCCAGCACCCACATGCACCCAGCAGGATTCTCTTACTAAACCATCTCAGTGCACACACTGAAACCCACCCCGGTTCCCAGGGACAGGTCTCTCCACTCCCCATGCTGGGTAAGTCTCCTCCTCACACTCCAGCCACAGCCACAGAGTTCTCTTTCATGAAGCGACTGCCAGAGCTGTAATTACTTTGAGGTGACCTCTAGGAAAAAAAAAGTTCAAGTTTAAAAAGAAAATCTCTCTGGTTAATGCTATGCAAATTGCCAGCGAGGCAATCAGGCTGACTTTTAAACACTGGCCCCTGTCGAAGGGCTCACAAGACAGTCTTATTGTCTTGCTATCAATTTGCATCTCATTACCCACAATGCGCCTGTGGTTGGAGGTAACCTTTTGGGGAACACGGCGCAGTGGCGAGGAGCCCAGGGACAGTGTGGTCACTCCTGTTTACAGAGCTCTCGTGTGGCCCAGCACCTAGAATGTGATGGGTGAGGGGCCAGGTCACTGCAAGCCACCTGCTGACTTTGTGCCACGTGTGCCACTTCCTCTGAGGGCCCTGCCCTCGCTGGCTGTCCCGTGGACACAGGCACACCGTGTGTCCTTCCCTCTGGCTCACCAGCCCCCGTGCTCCCCAGAGGCTGCGCAGTAGCAGTTTATCTCCACCCAGCTGATCAAGGCCATTCAAGACATTTCTGAGATGCTTTTGCACATCTCTGCCAACCACCCCACCTTGGGGAGATGATACCAAAATAGCATTTTTCAACAGGAAGGAAATCTGCCATGTCCTTGTCCTCAGCCTGCTCCTCCTTCTCTAGCCTCCCCAGCTTCTGCCGCAGTCTCCCACACCAGCTGCCTCCACTCTCTTCTCCATCCCCACCAATTTGGGGTGACAAAACCAAGTTCTCAGCAATCATGTCACCTCCATGAATTGCTCGACACACTCCTGCAGGGAGGCTGCCAGGCCCCATCCCATGTTACTTGGCTGCACCCCTCTGCCACCTGCAACAAGGACCTTTTGTTCCCCAAGACAGTAGCAACCTCCATGTCCCCTTTGTAATGTCATTTATCAAGTTCAAGCAGCCAGTATGCTCACCCTGTGCACATTGCCTTGCTGTGGTACCTCTGCAGCCAGATCAGGCATGGGCTGGAAAGCTGCCCAGTGGAAAAGGACTTGGGAGTGCTGGTCAACAGCAGCTGAACATGAGCCCAGGTGGGCAAGAGGGCCAATGGCAACTGGTTTGGATCAGCAATAGTATGGTCAGCAGGACCAGGGCAATGACTGTCCCCCTATACCTGGCACTTTTGAGACACCTTGAATCCTAGGTTCAGTTTTGGGCCCCTGATGACAAGAACCCTAGAGGTGCTGGATCATGTTCAGAGAAGGGTAATGGATCTGGGGAAGGGTGTGGAGCACAGGTCCTATGAGGAGTGGCTGAGGGAGCTGGTGCGAGCTCAGCCTGGAGAAAAGGAGGCTCAGAGAGGACCTTCTCACTCTTTCCAACAACCTGAAGGAAAGTTCTAGACAAGCAGCTCTTGGTGCCCTTGCCCAAGGAACAAGCAATAGGACAAGAGGAAATGGCCTCAAGTTGTGTCAGGCGAGGTTTAGATTGAATAGAAGAAAAACTTCTGCACTGAAAGGGTTGTTAAGCACTGGAACAAGCTGCCCAGGGAAGTGGCTGGGTTACCATCTCTGGAGGGATTTAACAGATAGTAGATGTGGCACTGGGGGACATGGTTTAGTGGTGAACATGGTGGTGGTCAGTTAGAGTTTGGACTCTGATCTCAGAGCTCTTCTCCAACCGAATCAATCCTGTGGTCCAGACAAACTGCTGACACAGCACAGCCCCCTCCTGCCCTGCCAGACCCTGCCAGCAGCATCACCACCTCCTCCTGTCCCCAGGGTCAGCTCAGCCAAGAGGACCTCGGGCCACAGCCCTGTGCTCCCTGCAGCTGCAGCAGGATCTAGCTCGCTCAGTTTTTCTTCTCCCCTCGAACTCGGCAGTGTCAGAGCTGCCCGGAGAAGCGGCAGCGCTGCTCTGCCTGCCTTTGGCAGCCTCCTGCCCTGCCCGGCTCCCCGGCACCCGTGTGGCACTGCCGTGTTGCTAAGCGCTGGCAGGGCCTGCCGCCAACGCGCCAGTGCCATCTCCCACCACGGCCAGAGGTGCCCAGGCAACAAAGGGACTTCTAACAGGCGAGAGAGCACCACTGCGAGGAAGAAAACCCAACTGCTTAAAATCCTTCTGAATAATGGTGCTGCCTCCCCGCTGCTCAAATCAGACGCAGCACTTTGTTGTTACGATGACTAAATACAGAAGATTTGAACAGCTGGAAACACAGTAACAATATTTAAAAGAGGTCTTTAAAAAAATTGTTGGTCTTTTATTCAATAATGGTAATGGGCTTTTTTGTGTTGTTATTATATATTTTTTTTTATTTTAGAGGCACAAGGTGTTCTACTCTAGTGTCTTTGCACGGTGCTGGTCAGGCTGTGAAGCTGGCTCTCGCCTGGTGATGGCAGGGAATAACTCTGAGACATTTAGTAACACCCAGACATGGGGGTGCTGCAGGGAGTCGCCAGCTGATAGAGGCATGGAAATCACAGCACTCTGCTCAGCCCTGCACCTCCCTGACAGGATCCAAAGGTGCAGTGGGAACCAGACAGCAATAACAAACAGCAGCACCAGCCAGGAACACCAGCTCCATGCCCACTGATGGGGAGGACTGGAGGTAGCTGTGGCTGTTATCAGCTCACACCCTCAGATACCAGAGCCCTTTCACCCTTGGAGCAAGGCAAAGCACTCAGTTATCTTCAACTCCATGCTGATAACAGGTAGGAGGTGTTAAGAGGAACCAAGGTGCTGGAGAGGGGGGTTTGGAAATGTGTTGGAATGAAAAGAAACCTCCAGAACCAGGGCATCCAGGCCTCCCTTGCCCACACAGATATGTAGGTAGTGACTGCATCCCTCTGGGATTTTTAGGAATGCAGGAGCACAGACCTTACTGGCATTCAGGCTGCAATGTCAGGCTTGATGAACCATCTGGGTGAGACACAGTGAGTCAGTGATGGCTGATGGGACACACAGTTCCCAATTTCCCACACAGGAATGGGACCCTCTCTCCTTCCTCCTAGACCTGCAGACCCCACGACCCAATGGTCATTCCTCTTACATTAATCTTTCAAATTGCACCATAAACCATTTCTAGTTTAACAGCAAGTAATTAGGGGAATACAACCAGTGTCAGTGTAAATAAAAATGGGGATTTTACGATGTAGTATTTTGAGCTGTGGGTTGTTCTTACATGCACCGAGCTGTGCCAATTCCTGAGATGCAGTTGGCAGCAACTCTCCCAGTCATCAGTGAATCACATCATCATCCACCCTTGTGACCAGCATCCCCATGTGGCTTCAAGTGTCCACAACATCGAGTGCAGGCAGATAAGCTGCCTGACAGTGTGGTATCTGGGAATGCACCTTGTGTCAAGGCCCTTGCTGCTTTGGGACTGTGTACCCTGCAGCTGGCAGCTGATGGGGATGCCTTGGAGAGCCCAGGCAGCAAATCCACTGTGGCTCTTCCATGAGCCAAACTGGACCATCAGTCATAGCAGTGTCAGGCATTGCTCCAGCAGGGAAAGCCTCCCATGAGGTCCCAAGAGGAGCACAGATGGAGACAAGGCTTCCAAGCATCACTTTTCCAGCTCTGCTCATGTTCTAGGAGTTACTGCCATCTCAGCACACCCAGCCCTGACTTTAACCTCACCCACACAGCTATGGTCCCCATACCCACCAGCTATGGAGTAATCTGAGCACACATGCTACTACCAACATGCTGAGAGACCACCATCATCTCCTTAGCCAGTACAGACCAGGACCTGGGCACCAGATCCTGCAGCTGTCACCCCTGTCCCAGTCCTGTTTGATGAAACTTCAGAGCAGGGGACATCCCCTGCCCTACACAAGAGCTCTTACCTCAAAATTACTAAAATCACCATGGAGCTCATTACTACAGAGCTCAGTACTGCTGCAGAGGTCTGAAATAAATAAAACAGGGTTTGAAGTACCAGCAAAACCAAGGCAAGGAGAGCAACCCCTTCAGCTGCCCTGGATTGGGGGACAGGAACCCACTTGCTCTGGGTGCATCCCTGCTGCAGCTGGGAGCCCCAGCCAGTGAGGAGGGGCTGCAACTGGGGCAGTGTTATAGGGTATTTATTTGGATGAGACAGGAAAATCAGGAACCAAGGGGAAAGGACAGAGAGATGAAAGTGGAAGGAGTGGGGAGACAAAAGGAGGGGCTGGGGTGGGGAGCAGGAGGAATGGCAGAGGGAAGCAGGGAGGAGGAGCTGGAGCTGACGGGGAGGACAGCACTACTCTGATGCTTCATTCCAAGGCCCTGCTGCCCTTCACCCTGATGCCTATTTAATGTCATCCTATTCAGCAAGTGTCCCCATGATCTGGTAATTATCTTTTACTTACAAAAGAGCATCTCTGTGTCACAAATGCCTCTTTCTCTGCCTCTGCCACAGATCAATATCTCCTCAAGGCCTTTGCCATTGTTTGGGGAATGGAATTGATTTCTCTGAGGAGTGAGGGGAGGGAAAATATATAAATAAGTGCTGCAGAGATGTATCCCTGCTGAAGGCTGAGCTGGGCAGTGGAGAAGCAGAAGTGTTTGGATTCCACCTGACCATTGCAGGTACTGCATCCTATTGCTGTCCCTGCTGAACTGGCTGCAGGGGAGAGTTGGTTGTTTGTCATTCAGTGCACAAACATCTGAAACACTGGAGCCAGAAGAAATCTCTAGCTCAAGATATCACCAACTTTCCAAGATTTTACAGCACAGTAAGAAGTGTGGAGGTGCTGATTCAACACTGTCCATAAGCACATGTGTGTGTTCCATGCTAGGGCTGAAGTATGTTGCAGCAGTTGCTGCTGTGACCCCATTGGGCCCTAGAGAGGAGTCTTGCAGACATCCTTGGCTTAGAGGGCAGCACTTCGGTGTGACCAGCATGGCACCAACACTGGAACTCAGAGCAAGGCAAGAGCCACTGAACCACACTGCTGTCGAGCTGCTGTCAGTGTGACCACAGCAAGCACAAGCTCCCCCCTGGCAGCACAATCCATACACCCTTCACGTTCCTCTCATCTGGCTGCAAGATGACCTTCAAAATCATGAGATACAGGATAAATACAATTCGATCCGGAGTTTGAGTTGGGGTTGCTAAACCTTTGAGATCTCTGAGCTGAGCCTCTCTGCATGATATGGCTCCTGCAGCCAGAGGCTCCAGGGTGCTGGAGAACAGTGTGGGGCACAGGTAAACCTTCTCCCCTGTCTCCCACTACACAGGGGCAGATGGAATCTCCAGCAGAGGGGCTGACCACAAAGAATTTAAAAATTATGCAGGTGCAGGGAAGGAGGAAGGATGCGTCACTTATGTAGGCAAATATGTAGGCTTTTACATATTTGAAGGCTGTTATCAGGTTTTATGTTCATCTTCTCCAGAAAAAAAAAACAAACTAAAAACCTCTGCTTGTATTATCTGCAAATGGGCCCTTGCTTTCTAATCCTCTTTTTGGTCCTTCTGCCTTTCCTTTTGCCTCCCTCTGGAAGCATGATGCCAGGCACCAGACCCCGAGCCAGCGCCAGCCGGGGCCCAGCCGGTGCCGAGGAGGGAGCCAGGGTTACACCACCGTGTTTGCACAAGGTGCTATGAGATCAGTATTTGTCTTCCCTTCAAACACCCTGGCAGGGCTGAGACATGCCAAGCCTGCGGTCCAGAGAACCACCACCATTTCTATCTTTCCCATCGTGTCCTAATTTTTTGCAGTTCAGGTGGGAGGAAAGGGGAAAAAAGGTCTGAGTGCAGAGAAGAGTGTATATTTGACTTGAGAAAACCCATGGTAAAGCTTTTCTTCTAAGGACCTTTAAAGGTGCATTTGTTCCATTCCTTGGAAGGAACTCACAGGTTTATAAAGCCCTGCTCAGATGCAGGGGCCACTTTGCCTTCTAAAAAGCAAACAAATGTCAAGAACACTCTTCTGTGCTACAGATCTCAGCTGAGCCCAGTCAGTTCCCAGAAGGAGAAACAAAGAGGATGGGAAAGGGCAGAAGGTGAAGGAGAAAAATGTCTTCCAATGCACAGGGATCAAAATGCTGGCTGTAGAACAGAATAGTGGAGCATCCTAAGAGGGAAATACATATATAGTGAGAAGAAGGCAGGGAGAGAAAAACATCAGGTGGGACTAGATATGTGTGAAAGTGGCTTCAGAAGGAGCCAGGTCATTCAGGGAATTCAACAGCATGTAGACAGAGGAAATTCAGGGCAAGGTACCACTGGAGAGCAACAATTAGGACCTGTCAGGCACACTGATACAGCTCCAAATTAATCCCAACCATTTGAGAGAGAGATGGAGGGACAAACACCTCAGTGCAAGTGATGGTCCAGAGATTCTCGTTTGTTCTCAGATAGGAGTGGAAAATACAACTGTCATATTAACAGCAGACCTATGAATCATGTGTCCCTCATCTGTGACACCGCACATGGTTCTGCTGTGCCAAGCAGGGGGACAAGGTAGATGTCGGGTAGGGAAGAGCATGGGGCTGCTGGGAGCACAGGAGGAACTTGCGCTGTGGCAAACTGAAAACATTCAGGGGATTTGATTCACTTACAGGAAGAAATGAATTTCAAAGGACACAGGAGTATAAATCCCCATGTAAGAGAGAAGGTACCTCTGAGCTCGATTATTTCAAAGTCCAGATCTGATGATGAGAAGCACAGTTCCCTGTGGAACTCAGTGCCTCAAGATACCAGGGACACGATACCTTTTTAGGGAACAGAAATCAGATTAATCAGAGTATCATCGGTTATGCTAGCCAAGATCAAAGTACAGAGGAATATAAGTGCTATCACTCAAGGATTTATACCTCCCAAGTAACTGCTTAGGATTAGAAAGAAATTTCAATAATCTGCCAGCTAAGTATGCATTGCGAGAGTAATAATCCTTCTCTCCCAACATCTGCTAGCAGCTACTAATGGAGATAGTAATAAGCTAGGTGGATCATAAACCTGACCTGATCTGATTGCTACCTTATAAACTGGAACACGAGGGTGTTATCATTCCTCTCGGGGTAACCTGTTGTCAAGCAGGATCATGCCAAGGGAGGAGCTGCAGGAGCAGAGCACTGAGATGCCTTCTCCTGCCTCACCACTGCAGGAGGCAGACCCTTCAGCAGGAAGTCTATTGATTTTTATATAATTTGTTAGAAACATTTCCAGTTGCTTCCTAAAATGGAGCATTTCCCCAGGAGACAATGAATGTACAAAGGCAGGGGGAGAGCTCACACGTGTGCAGTTTCTCTGTGGTAGGTCTGTAGTTCAAGCTGGTGCTCTATGTAGCGCCAGACCCAGCCAAGCAGAATGAGCTCGTGCCTTTGAAAAACTGAACCCAAACCCCACAATCACTCTTGTTGGGTTTCTCTTTCAGTTCTGCATTTTTCAAATATGTGTCACATTTTATTGAAGGTGAACCACTTGCCACTTAACATTAAACATGGTATTATGGGAAGATGCTGCCTGCTCACCCTCCTGTTCAAAAACACAGTCTGGTGGGCTGGGACACTCTCCAGGCAGGACATGGGATGGAGGACACTGCCTAAGCCCAAACAGCTCAAACACCACCAGGAATGGCTGATGGAGAGAGAAGGTACAAAAATAACAGTGAGAAGAAATAACATACACAAAGGGAGGAAGCAGTGGGGAGAGGAGAACTATAACACCAAGGTATCCAATATAAGTGATTTCCTCCAGCAAAACTCAAGGGAAAGGTTAGCTCTGGTATTAGAGCTACAGGAAAAATGTCAAGAGTTTTTCACAGAAAACCGAATAACATTTTTATTCCCTATCCTCTCTTGAGAAACCAAACCGAAGTGAAACAGGAGTGGGGAGCAACACCTGGCTGGTACCAGGCCCTGCTCTGCATATGCAGAATCAGCATAAAACACAGGAAAGAAAAAAACCATCACAGTCTCATTTCCTTCCAAATAAACTACAGTTTTGGATATAATACCCACACAAACCAGTCTTTCTCAAATCCCTTATTGGCTTACTTTCACCAGCAGCTGGTCTGGAGGCAGTGCCTCAGCACCTGTCCTTGTCCCTGTTCTGGAGGCTGGACATACCCTGCCCGTGTTTCCCAGTTCTCTGTTGAGATGGGACAGCTTCAGGGCACTGTCCCTGTGGGATGTGACACCCTAAGTCACAAGCACCAGAGCCTTCTTCAAGGCTGCTCCCCAGGGACCAAGTCTCACTGGTGGGAGCAGCAATGTCAATCCAGCCAGGCAGGTAGGCTGTGTCCCTGCCAAGGTCACCTGCATGACTTCTGCTGTATTGATGACAATCCTGGCTGGTACAGCAGCTAAGCAGCTCTCCACATGTGGTTGGCTGCCTCTGGGGAGGCTGCAGGGGTGACTGGATAACCTCCTGTGTTCATCACCTCTCCTGCTGGGTGCCTTTCCAGAAGGACGAACTGGTGATGGCCTCCCTCAGCTCTGCTTTTCATTTTTATAGGTTCTAAAGTGCAAATTTAGGAAAGGGAAAGCCAGAAAGTCCCTTTACAAACTCATCTTCAAAGGAGCAGGATGCAGCCTCAAGTCCCACCAGCTGCTGGCATGGTGACCCTGCTTTCCAGAAGCACCTCCACCAAGCTTGGTGCAGACGTCTCCCTTGGCACAAAAGGAGCACAAGGCATCCCAACGGCATCCATGGAAGCACACTGGTGTCAGTGGGAACACATTTCGCTTGTAGCATCAGAAGGCAAAACAGATGACAGGAATCCCCTTAAAAGCCCCATAAACACAAAACACTTCTGGGGGCAGAGCACCCATGGGAACTCTGCATGGAGGCACATGAAGGAGGATCTAGATGTCTCTCTGTGCTCCTGGAATAGTGGGAGCCCAGTGCTGGCAGTGCTCCCAGCTCCCTAGTGCTCTCCCTATACACCAGCATCCCTCTCACCAGCTTCTGGTGGTCACTGCTTGCTGAGTGCTGAAGGGTAATGTGTACAAAGCATTTGCCAGTGGCCCCTGTGTCCCATCTGTGGCCACACCACCTTGGGGAGAAGGGCGAACCCTCCCTTTGCAGCGCGTGTTTAATACAAATTAATCCCCTATTGATTCCCAGCTTAAGCAGAGCCAAGCTGCTTATCCTGCCTGGTGTAACCACAGATGATCACGCACCTCCTGGGCCTGCCTGGAGAGTGTGGTGTAGGTGACAAGGGCTGGGGCAGAGCCAAACAGGTCTTTCCTGCGGACAGGGATGTGGGAATAGGGCAGCTCACTCCTTGCAGAGGCACTCAAAACAATGCAGCTCTTGAATGGTTCTCCCCAGCCTAACTAGACGGTTAAAAAAAGAGCTTCTGCATACACACAATCCAAAGGCACCAGATCCTTTTCTGCACTTTAAATAATAATCATGAAAAGGAGGAATGTTAAGCAGTTCAGAGAAATTGCATCAAGAAACCTGCCCAGGACAGATGCCTCCTCTGGAAGCTTTGGCACCCAAACAAGACACCTCCTTGGAGTTCCTCTTGTGGCTGTGCTCACTCAGGAGGGTGTTTGCATCAGTCTCCCATATGGCAATTCAGCCATACACCTAAGGGGCTATGCATGGACCAGACTGCTGGAGTGGATGATTTGAGCCAGGAGCCCTGGGAACTCCTGGCAACTTAGCCCTGGGGACCAAGCATGGCTTCTTCCCACCAACACCCAGCCATGTACTGGCTGCAAGGTTATCTCAAAAAGAAATGCCTCAGTGAGTGCTCCCACCACTGGAGCTGAGCTGGAGGGTGATCCAGCAAAGGATGTCAGAGAGTGGCTGGCACTGGGATCCCTGCCCTGCCTGCCACAGCCCAGCAGCATCCAGGACAGTGCTGGAGTCTTGTCATGCATTTCATTAGCCATGAGCAGTGCAGACAAAACATTGCTATGGGAGTGTATTGCTCAGTCCCACTGTCTATCCTCTGGCACACGAGCCCTGCTTTGTCTCTGTCTTCCACCTGGAGATCAACACTGCTTCTCCTGGCCCTGACAGAAAGTGGGAAAACAGCAAGGAAGGAAAAGAAGGAGCTCAGTGAATGGGGCCAGTGAAAGATGGAGCTGAGCAGAACTCAAACTCAAATGGGGCCAGGAAAAATAGAAGCAGGAACCCACAGAAGCTGAGGTGAGATGGTGTCGTGGTTTGGGCAGAATGAGAGCCCTTTCACACAGCTCAGGGCTGACCTGCAGTGAGGGGAAAACTGATAGCTGAGGAGGGGACTTCCACCACTCCTCCACCAAAAGACCTGGTTTAAATGAAAGCAGATGTGCTACAAAACCTCTGATACTTGGAGGGCAGCTGCTTATAGTGTTTTGTTTACACATCAAACTCCCCCATGTGTCTCCATCTCCAACCATGCAACCTGTGCTCATGCAAAGCCCTTCTAGATCATAATATTCTCCAAGGCTCAGCACTTCAGTGTGGAACTCAGAATTAGCAATAAAGACCCTCGAACCCCAAGGAAATCAGGCAACAGAAAGAGGCAGCCAGGACCACCCTTTTGCTACTTCAGGGCTCAAAGACACAAGCTCTGCTCAGGTTTTCTGTGACCTTCATCAAGTCATTTAATCTCTCTCCCAGCTGGCTTCAAACAAGAGAGAACAACTTCCCTCTTGCAGAGAGAACCGTAAGGCACAACAGTCAGAACAAACAAAGAGGAGAAGAGTAGCACAAAAACCGTTTTTTTATTACAGAAGTTGACCATAAAAGTTAGAAAAACAACAAACAAGCCAAATCTGCAGTGTGTCAACCAGAACATTTCACTTATTGTTTCCCTCTCCAGAAAGCTTAGGAAAACACAATATAATTTCAAAAATATCACAAAAAGACTACCTTGGCTTTTTCTTGCCTTATTCTGTCTGCCTTCCTTTTACCAGTGAAATCCGTGGGTTTTTTTGAAAACAAAACCATCTGATAAAACATGCCCCCAGACAGGTACAGAAACACTGCAGACAGAACAGAAATATCCAGCAATAGGCTCCTGTGACGAAGGACTGATGTCAGAGACCTGCAAGATGCTCTGGCTGGCTCCACTGGTGAGACCCTAATCATACCAGAAAGCTTCTGGCTTGGGTCGAGACAATGCAATTGCTTTTTAATTTGCAAACTGTGCATATTTTCCTGATGATGTTTACACCGAGCTACAGATCGGTGCCCTGCTGTTGACCAGATAATTGCCAAAGAGTTTGCTCCTGTCTGGGCCTCTTTAACCTTGCTGTTTATATTCAGCAGCGCAATGGTTTAAGTCCAACTCAGAAGCACTTGAGGGTAATAAATTGGGAGAGGGGAGGGGGAGGGCTACGCTATACTGTTATGATTCTGCAAAGGTTTCTATTTTCTTTCTTGTTATCCTAATAACCCTTTTATAGAGCAGGCTGTTGGCAAAGCCCTCTGCTGAGGCAGCCGGTTCTGTGTAGGCACAAGACAATTTGCAAAAGCAATAAACTGACATTCAGCTGAAAAAGCCTGCTAGAAAGATGAGCCATCAGCAAATCCCCCTACACATGCATGGCCTTAAAGACACACTGGGTTTATATTGGAACGAAAAAAATAAATTAAACCAAACCCAAAACAAACAGGCAGTGCACCACAGCGCCCTAGCCATGCTGGCACGTGGCAGGGGCAGACAGAGCTCTGCTCTCCACTGGCTGGAGCCACGGTGGCCAGACAGGTGGCCTGGGGTCACCAACCACAGCTACCCACTTCCTGGGGACACCTGTGGAAACTGCTAACCAACTTGCCCGGAGACAGGTTGGCTGATTGCCTCTGCTCACGCTGGTAGGGTGATTTTCTGGAATCAGCTTCCTTTGGTGGTTGGAAACCTTCAGGTTTGCAGCCCGGAGCTATCCACTGGAAATTTCTCATTTATTCTGGGATCGATGCTGTATATGAACTTGAACAACCTTTCTTCCCCTGCACATTCACCCCCTTGCCGTATTTACAAGAACAGGGGGATCTACCCCAACCTTTGGGCTCTGACTCATGCTCACAGGCACGTGTCCCAGACAAAGCTGTGTCACGTCCTTCACTAGCCCCCATCTCTCCCCTCCCTGGAAGCTGTCACCCCACTGCAGGGATGGCTGAAGAGGACAGGTAGCTGCAGCCAGGCTGCTGGAATACCCAGGGTAGCACACACAGCAAGGTGATCACAGGCCACCAGAGCCCCATGGGATGGCATTTTGAGTCCCTGCCTCAGGCTCCTGTGTGAGCTTCCCTACATCCCATGTCCTTTTTCCACAAACACATCACATCAGCAGTTCATGGGCACCCTCCAACCAACAATCACAGCTCAGACTTTCCAGCCAGCCAATCCCCCATTTGCAGAAGCTCTCATGCTCACCCATGTGCTGTGTTATCTCTACTGCACTGTGTTGTCCTTCCAGCCCAGGCTCTTCACATTTGCCCATTCCTCAAGGTCGTGGGGCTCCTTGATGACAGCCTGACCCTCCTCTACCTGCATAAGCCACGTGGCATCCCAAGAGATTTGACTAGCACATCCCCTTTTGCATCCAGGCCATTAATCAAAACTAAGATTAATCTGGAGATTGGAGAACTGCACCAGTGATATCCTTCAACCCTAATAGCTACACACTGGTCCTTTCTGTAAGGACCTCATTGGTTTCAGAGTAAGCAAGCACAAAATGTAGCTTTAAAGGGTCTCTGGCTAGCCAAGGACACAGGCTCCAAAAAATAAGTCATCAGCTGAGGTGTAAAGAAGAGCAAAATTTATTGCGTTCAGAGCCAGGCTGGCTGGAGAAATCAAGCCTGAGAAAATAGAGACGTATTACCAGGGCAAAGCCTACCGCCGAGTCTTAAGCCTGTGCTTTTGCAGACAGCTAATCCTGCTAACATTAAAACAGGAGCTGAGGGTTTTTAATGGCAGAGCTATTTATGGAGAGCTCATCTACCTCTTCATCATCTCCCTGAGATCCTGGTGGAGGAAAGAGCCTCATAACTCAGAGGCCTGCTGGACACAAAAGGCAAACAGATGTCAATGGGCATGGGGAGAAGATATGGGGACGATCTGATGGTATAGCTGATGGCCCTGCTGATGGCCCTGCTCACTCAGAGAGAGCAGGCTGGGCCTGCAGTGATGCTGCTTTGGTGACACCATTTACAATCTGTGTAGCTCAAACAGCTTGTTGGGTTGTCACCTTCCCTCTCCATTCCTCTATCAAGCCTTGTCCCACCTAACATCATCAGGGATACCTTGTTGGCACCACCACGCTTCTCCCCAGGAATCATTCCAGTAATTGCAGACCTGCGGGGCACCCAGCCAAGTCAGACAACAAGCATAGGAAAAACTTTTCAGCTGGAAATCCTCATTGGCTCTGCAGTGTGACACTCACCCCTGCTGCTGGGATGGGCACCAGTTGCACCCGTGCCCAGTGGCTGCAGGAGGCTGGGAGTTCATCAGGAAGAGAGCAGAGTGGTGGAGCTGGAGAGCAGGTGGGAAGCAGGGAGCAGCAGCTTGCTGCTCGCTGGGGTCCTGGCAGCCCTGCTCGGTGATTCTCAACACTCTCTCTGTTTAATTGTCTTTTCAGAAGAGCATCTTGTTTAAATGGGATGATTCTTATTAAGATCATTACCTCTTCCAGCAAGAGCTGAGCTGAGCTGACCTCCTGTTACCCTGCTCTCTGAAGTCCCCTTCCACTAGGTCCACATTCCCCTTCATCCCACACCTCTCCATCCTTCTCACGTGCTCCATCAACACTGACTCAAAGCTGACCCAGTCCTTACCTGACCTAGCTCCATTCCCTCCCTCTGCAGGGACCTGCCATGACCTGCTACCCATTTAAATCCGTTTTTGGGCTTCCCACTGCTTCCTCTCACTTTCCTCCTGCCCATCACCTTCCTAGGGTGCCACTCTGCCAGCCAGGAGGGAGGTCCCACTCCATGGAGGATGAGCAGGGATAATGCAAGACATTGGTGAAGTCAGGAGGACGCAGCTCAGACACCCCATTTCTCCCCAGCATCCAGGGTCAGCCTGTGGGCCCCAAGTGCCCTGTCAGACTGCAGCTCCCTTCCCAATTTGCTGCCTTCTCACCTCTGTGCAAGCTCTCTGCCATTATGTCTTAAAGCAACTCAGCTACTGAAGGAAATCCATCGCATCCCTGCCAGGGAAGCAAGGGGGTTTGCTGCTCCAGCTATTGTCCAGCTACCAGCAAAGACATAATTTTTATCACCAGCTTCAAGACAGAAACCAAATCCCTTCTCATACTGTCACACTTACGCTCTCTCTCCCCACTCACTTCTCAAAACAAGGACATCTTTCTGGAGCAAAAACTTCTTGGAATGGGAAGGGTTGAGGGTTTTTTTACATGTTTCATGGCCCTTTTGTTTAAAAAATGCTTTATGCAGCTGTCAGAAACCAAAAAGAAAATTCTGTATTTTTTTTAGCAGTCTTTGAAATAAGGATGCTATGTGGGATCAATTTTTTATGGCAGTAAAGTAAAGGGGGAAAATAGCAGCAATTTTCTCTTTTGAACATGGCCTGTTTAATGGCATGGATGTCATGCTGTAGCGTTATCCAGAGAGAGGGAGAAAAAAGCCACAAAATGGCACTGTGGTCAATCAAAGACTTCTACACTACAATCTGCTTCTCCATCTCTCCTACAGCCAGCTGAGATTTCCATCACTTCTCCTCTTAGCCTTTTTCTTCCCACCTCTCCTCTCCCCACAGCCCTGACAGAAGCTGAAATAAACCACTAAGTGCCCAGATCCAACAGCCCCTCCAAGGAAAACACTGGCACTCCAGGCACAGCCCCTCCTCAGGAATCACAGAATGAAGCAGCACAGGGAGCCAGGGAAATGCTGCTGTTCCAGCAGGGTTTGGTCCCTGTGGTACCACACGAGCAAGAAAATTTGTTTCATTACAATGCTAACAAATCCCCAGCAGCTATGCTTAATCCCACAGTGCATCCAAGGACCAGGGATGCTGTGCTCTGCCCTTCCTGCTCAGCTCACAGCCTCCCTTCCATGGGAGCTGCCACCTGTGCAGCCTTATTCTCCGTGCCCATCACTGAGCTCTGTACAACGACGTGGACCTGCTGCACTTTCTCTGCAGCTTTGAATGTAGCCTGCTGCCTTTCCCAGCACAGCTCCACTGGGACAAAGTGGCACACAAGCCCTGGGAAGAGACACACATTTCAAATCACATCCCCAGAGATGCTGCAAACCACATCCCCAGAGGTGCTGCTGGCAGTACTCACCCCAGGTGCCTGGTGTAACAATGGCTGTGCTCCATCCCTCAGCCTTTTCCCACTGCAGGCCAGGTGACATGGAATAATAGAATCCTAGAATGCTTTGGGTTGGAAGGGATCTTAAAGATCATCTAGTTCCACCCCCTTACCAACAGCAGGGACAGCTTCCACTAGGCCAGGTTGCTCCAAGCTCCATCTAATCTAGCCTTGAAAATTTCCAGGCATGGGGCATTCACAACTTCTCTGGGCAGCCTGTCCCAGTACCTCACCACCCTCTCAGACAGGTTCTCCCATGGAGCAGGGGGCTTGGTCCTCATCTCCAAGACTCAGGCAGGAGGGAGGTCCCTCCCCAGGGAAGTCAAGCAGGGACAGACACAAGACATAGGTACCACTGGTGTGGTTGGGGGGACACAGCCCTTACACCTCATCCTCCCACTGATACAAGCCTGTATGGTTGGCCCCAGGGAATCTGGGGCAAGCTGGAGGTCACAGGAGCCCTGTCTGCACCAAAACACCTAGCAGGGCTCTGACACCAGTGATGGGGAGGCAGCAGAGCTGAAGGAAGCATGGCTGGGCACAGCAGCATGCCAGTGGCTTGGCTTACCCTCCATTCCCTGCCATGGCAGAGGAAGCCAGGGCAGGGGACAAAAGATGAAGTCCCCTGAAGAAAGTTCTGCCGGAGCCTGGCCTCTCTGGCATCCTCCTGCCCAACCCCATCGCAGCAGGCAAGGCAAAGAGAGCTGCAAGTCATGGGTGCCTCCATGCCCCCCTGACAGCACTCTGCCTGTGCATGGACAGAGGGTACAGACTTACAGGGACTCACAGGGACATCAAGACAAGCAACTCATCCCTGGACACCTGCACTCCATGGGGCAGCAACAGCTCAGCTACCAGGAGAGGATGGGAGGAGACTGGCAGAGACAAATTTATCTCTAGCTATGTCAGCTTCTTTAGGTCCCATTTTTGGGATACATTTTTTCCCCCCAAAGAATCCTGCACAAAACCTTATATGGACTAAAACACGTGCAGGTTGCATTTCTTCTCAACTTGACTCAAAACCCAGTGTGTTTGAGTCCCCTCCCACGCAGAGGCCCAGGCACAAGCATGCTTGGTTCCAGCAGGCAGCCCCAGGTACCCAGCTAGGATCCAGCCCAGCAAGGGCTGGGCACAAATAGCATTAGAATGGAACAGGTATGCCCCTTGATTTCATTATTTCAGCTCTAATTAGACACACATTGGAGGTTTGGAGCCAAGTTTCAGATTCCGGCTTCCCTGAGGGTTGGAAGCACTGGGGTCCAAGGTTTGGTTTTAGACCCAGAGTTGGTTTAATTCTCACCATTAACAACACAGGGAGGGTCTTTATCCTGGCCCACACTAATCTTTGCTTGTTGCCCAGAGAGGCACCATGAATAGAGGGGTAAAGTTATTTGCCTGAACCCAGACAGCGAGTCTAAGGCAAAATTAAGAAGCTGCAGCCAGGCCCCGCTTGCTAAACGAATCCCAGACCCAGAACAGGCACAGTATTTGTGTTAAGGGTTAAAAAGATAAAAATAACAAGGAGGGAAGCAAGGGAACAAGGGCATAAGTCCCTGTGGGAAGGCAAAGCATGGTCAGAAGGATGGATGCAGCCCAGGTCTTGCAGGCATTTCCGTCAAAACTCCAGGCTGGGGATGGGGAAGTGATGAAGCTCCAGTTGAGAAGCAGCATCAGGGGAGCACAGCACACATAACTGTACTCATCCAGGGCTGGAGCAGGGCTGGGCACTCATTGCTTCCTGCTCTTCCCAGCTTGGGCATGGTGGGCAGCCACCTGGACAGCCCCTGCCACCCCATGCTCCCTGCAGGGACCTGAACCCCACGGGCAGCACAGTGGGCATCAGTACAGAGAGACCCCGAGGCGACTGCTGCTGCCTGGCTCTGCCCTTGCTGTGCTCCACGCTGCAAAAGGCTTCTCCATCTCCAAGGGCACAGGAAGGACACAGGCTGCCAGGCTCTCGCTGTGCAGCAGGGAGGGATGTGAGGGGTGGCAGGGCAGTCTCAGAGAAAGGGGGTGCTCCTGTAAAAGGCTCCAGGAGCGGGGGGGCAAGCAGGGCTCCAAAACCGCACAAGCTTCCCAGGAGCAATCCCTGCTGCTGCCCTCACCAAACCATGGGATCCCTAGGCATGGCTCCCACTCCTGGGGTGACTGTGCAGCCCCAGGCTGCACTTCCCTGTGCTGGGGCATGTTGGGCACTGCAGACAGCAACGCTAAGGGTCCCAACAGTGCTCGGTACCCTCCAAATGAAGGGCAAAGAGACAGCACGATGCAGGGAGGAGCACAACCTGGTGACGTCTCTGCCGGGGGAAGCTGCTACTGCTGCCGTTATCAGAGCTGTTCGTGCAACTTTCCACCTAAAATCCTCATCTAATCCAGCTCCAGCAGCACCTGCACGGCCTGGTTAGCAGAGCAAACACCCCGTGTGCCCCAGTGCTGGCATTGTCTTGCCAGATCCTGCCGGGCTGATGTCTGCCAAGTGCTGTTTGCAGAGGCAAATGCTCACCTCTGGCTGCCTCTGCTCCACTTTCAGGAGGATGGGCTTAGTAACAATTTGCATTAACCAGCTCGTGGCTCCTCTTAACCCTTTTTGTGAATCTTCAACCTTCCTCTTGGAGCCACTGAACCACACGGGGAAGGCTGGTGGGGAGCAGGACTCTCCCAGACTCAGTACCATCATCTGAAGCACCGTGGTTACCCCAAGAGCACAGGTATGTGCTGGACTGTTTGGCATGTGGTGAGGAGGGCACATTGGGCAGCTAAGAGAGCAGCCAACAGGCAGCAAGGCAAGAGAAGAAACTGCCCTGGGGATGGGAAGCAGGCTGCAGGGGGTGGGCTCATGCCACAGCTCCCTGGCACCAAGGCCACAGCAGCAAGTGTGCCCACATGCAGCAGCACCCAGAAAGCCCCCAAATATCCCCAAAGTATTGTGACACACACAAGGTGGCTGAGGACCGCCAGTCTGGTTTGAGTGCCACAGAGCTTGTGCCACCTGCACCAGAGGGAACACTGCCAGGCACCACCAGCTGCTGGGCTTTGCCCCATGGCTGAATGCCCCACATGCCAGGAGTGCCTGCCTGGTGCCACACATACACTATGAGCTGCCCGCCCTGCCAGGAATGGGGAAGAACAGGAGACGGATGGGTGCCAGCACAGGGGGGCTTCCCTCTACCCCAGCCCACCCCTCCCCAGGGACAGGAGTCAGCACCAGCCCTGCTGACAAACCTCAAGGAGCCTGCCAGGATGCAGTGCCAAGGCCCAGGCTGGCAGCCTCAGTCAAAAGCCATTAGCAGGAAGGTAACAGACTCCATCACGCCGGGTCCTCGGGTGCTGACAGCACCCGCTACCTGCAGACAGCTCATCCTGCTCCTCCTGCAGCACCAAGCCTTCAAAGCAATTAGCAATTCCGAACTACAAAACATTGTCCCGGTGGGATAATAAACTCCAACATCTGTCAGAAGAGCTACCGCCTATCAAATTGCCAAGAGAAACGTTTTTCTTCTCATTCAATTCACAGCTAAATTGAAAACAACCCCAGAAAGTATCCAGTGGCACTGGCTCACCATCCATCTCTGCGAGCATGCAAGCTGTTCGCCATTGCAGGAAAAGCATCCCGGCCACGCAGTGATCACTCACTCAAATTAACAAATCATTTTATTTAGAGATGAAAAAAGCCATAATTGACTGATGGTACATTCCCATATGGCACCATACACTGGAGGAGAAGTAAAATACTCAATGCAATCACCCCCTTGGAGCACACACTTGTTGCAGCTCTGGGAGAGGAACGAACTGGAGGGAGCAGCTGCTGGGGGCAAGGTTGTAGATCTGAGGGGCCATGAATGCCTAGTCCCTCTGCACCAGAACCACTGCCAGAGCACAGAGGGAGGTGATGGTTTCCTGCCCTCCAAGCCCAGCAGCAAGAACCTCTGTGCAGAACAGACAGGCAGCCCTAGCCCTGCCAAGGTGCAGCAGTATCAGAGCAGCCTTTTGGGAAGAACAAAGCAAATCTTGGTGCTTCACCAATGACATTTGCCTCATAAAGGTTGTTATATTTGAATGCTGCCCTCAATGAACAGAGATGAAGCAAAGACCTGGTCTCTCTGCCACGCCTGGTAAGATTTGGAAAGGCTTCTTCTTTTCAAAATTGCTGCCCAGGATTTGCTTGCCACATATTCACATCAATCTTTGCAGCAGGTCAGGGTGTACTGGGCCTGAAACCCCACATTGTCACAGCTCCCAGGGCTCTAAGCTCCCCTGGGCATGGGCTGTATTTGCAGGACAGGGAACAGAGATGCCCCAACCCAAAAAATCAAGTAGTGATGCCCACAATAATCCCTGCAGGATTCTACAGGCCAAGGAGGCATCCTGCCTTCCTGGTTCACAACACACCAAAAGTCACAAATGTTATTACAGCCAAAACATAATGAAAAATTCACATACAGAACCCTTCAGCCTGGTCTGAGAAACAGTTTGCTGTAATATGTCTGAATTAGAAATAAATAGCAAATCAAGGTTGATTGAGAGCTGTCCACCTTTATTCATGCTGTCATAGACAGTTTTGCCAACCATGCACATTGCCAAGTGAGATTCCTCTCCTTTTCCAAAATGTCAAAATTGTTCTGACTTTGTGGTCGGAAGCATTTTGTCAGAGGAGGAGAGCTGCCTCCGGTGCCTGCCAGCCCAGGGACAGTGGTGAGGAGCACAGCCCAGCCAGAGCCTGCAGCTACACAGCACTGGGGATGGACACGGGCAAAGCATGTGGGAGATGCCTGCTGCATCCCTTTGCATCCCTCTCCCTCCATGTGATCCACAGGGACAGCTGGTTTCCAAATGGAGGAAGGACACAAGAAGGGAAATCCTTTTTGATTTTCCAGAGTGGAGAGAGGGGAGAAATTATAAGCCAATGAGGTCAGAAAGGTCCAAAATACTCTGCAGCTGGACACTGCCCTCTGACACAGCCTCTGCTGGGTCTGGCACACCCTGATGTCAAGTCAGAGCTGGCTGGGGACAAACTGGGAGCTGTGTGTGAGATAATATTTTGCCTGATGGTGAAAAACACCCCAGACTCTCTCATTCACATGAGTGACGGGGGAGCAGGGGAAGGTGGGAACAAGTGCTTGGGTTTGGCTCATTTTCCTCCTTTGAAATTTCAAGGGAGTGTGCAGTGTATAACACAAACTGGATAGGGACACATAGCCAGGCTGCCCTCCCCACACTCCATATGCTCAGAGGCTCTCACATCCTGGCCATAGACCCTTCTCCAAACCCTTCTCCCTCACTCCCTGCAGTGGCAGTGCCTGCAGGCAGTTGCAGGGATATGATGCCCTTGTTCCCAAGGTGGCTTGCAGATCATTTTAGGCTTAGCAGGTACAACTGACCTAGTGGTTAAAGCCTCGCTCAGGCTTGCAGCAGTCTTGAGAGCATCCTCGTGCTGCAGGATGCAGCACGGCTGGCTCCCTGTGTGACCACTGTCACCTTAAATAAGCACTGGGGCAAGGCTGCAGTTCAGCCAGGGCTGCTCCTCCTGAGCAGTCACAAGACCGCAGGGAAGCTCACCCTCAGCATGGCTGAGTGTCTCAGGGGGCCGGGTGACATTTTGAGACCTTTGCAGTAAATAAATGAGGCAGTGAGACGTTTTCCTGGAAATTATCCTGGATTTCCTCGCCCCTGCTCCTTTGGTTCTGCCACCACTGCAGGGGCTGTTTTGTGTGGCTGGGAGTCTCCAGCAACACTGACATGGGAGAGTCTTGCCTGGAGCAAGCTTCCACCAGGAGGCTTCTGCAAGCAGGTCCTGACCCAGCAGCAGGAGCAGGTTCAGCACAGCTGTACATCCTCAGATCTGACCCAGCTCATAGCAGGCAGAAAAACCAAACAGAAAATAACCAAAAGCAAAAACCTCAGCAGACAATCCTACATGAGACCAGCATGACCTCAAAACCAGACACGTCGCCACTGGGTCCAGCTATGTGGTGCTTTCCAGCTCAAAGAGAAGGCAGGGGCTGGAGGTAGGAATTACTGGGTGAAATTCCCTGGCCCGTGTTAGGCAGGAGGTCAGAGCTGATGGCTCCAACTGTCCCTCCTGGCCTTTGTGTCTATGAACCTCAGAGAGGCGGGAAACAGGGAGAAGCTGATTCAAGTGCTGCTCCTCAAGGTTAAAGAGGGATGGAGGGATGCTGAGCAGAGGATGGGGATGGGGCAGGCACACTGAGAGAGCTGTCAGGCAGCTTTTGCCAGGGGTTTGTGGGCCAGCAGGGCACAGTGGTACGAAAGAAGGAAAAAAAACCATTAAGAGCCTTGTTCAGCCCCAGGATTTCTCAGGATTCAGAGCAAAGCTGTGACCACACCCCCATGGAGAGCCCACAGCCCCAGTACAGGGTGTGCTCTGGGATGCTCTGGGATCCTCTGCACCCCTCTGACCACATTTGGGCATAATGGCTGCATCTCTCTGATTCTCTGTTGCTTAGAAATCCTTGAGATTAATGACCAGAAGGAGTCTATCTGTGAGATAAAAGCATTATGTTAAAAGCATGACAGCAATTACGTTAGTATTAGTCACAAAACACTGCACACTTGGAGAGGCTTTAAGTTGTGCTCCTTGTTTACTCGCTTTGCTTTTTCTCTCCCTGCGTGGCTGTGGTACCCTGTGCTCCCTGGAATGGCAGCAGCACTGCAGCAGCAGTGACAAGCTGTCTGGGCACCAAGCAGGGCGTCAGGGTCAAGGAACACCAATGGTCACCCACCAGATAATTTGTTCAGATGATTTCTTGTTCCCCACCTCTCTCCAGCTCCTTCACATGAAGGTAATAGCCCAACACACCTTTACAAAGCCAGAAAAACAGAAACATGAATGACCTTCTTTCCCTGAGACACAGCCCAAGCCTTCCAGGAATGTTGGGTGCTGCCCTGGTGACACGCAGAGCTCCAATTTCCACCTACAGCTCCTCAAGTGATGCTTGCTGCCCAGGGATATCCCCTAAGTGCTCAACTCCCTCACATCCTCACCCTCTTGAGACTGTAGCCCTCATACCCACCCAGTACCAGGATTTTAGGACCGCCAGCTGTCTTCACCCCAGCAGGACCCACAGCTATTCCAGCATGCTGCCCTGCTGCTGTCTCAGCCCTGTGATGGCTTTGCTCAGTTCTCCAGTGCTCAGTTCCTCTACTCTGCAGTCTACCAAACCACAGCTCCATTTGTGATGTATGTGCAAATGCCCCCAACAGAACACCCCAGCAGGATGACACCTCTCAGAGGAGAGTTAAACCAGTTTCAGTTAATCCAGGACCATCTCCCCAGGCACAGCCACTGGGGATGCCCAGGGAGTGTCATATGATCACACGAGCACCCACTGGTGCCCCTGCATCCTCCTGACCTCCAGCATCCTGTGATGCAGAGATTTAGCTCATCACTGCCACTGCCAGCAACACTCTCAATAGTATTTTCCTCTTACAAATTTGTCTAATTACTTCTGGAAGCTTTCTAAACTCATCTGGCAGCCAGTTCCGCTGTTCTCCTTCCTCCTGCCATAGAGGAGCCACGTGTGTTTGCTTTCCTCCTGCCATCTATTAATTTAATTTGATGCCTCAGCAACTGATTAGCAGTAGCAAAGAAAAAGACATTTCCTACAGACCCCGCAGTGCCCCGGCCTGGTTACCCCTCTGCAGCTTTTGAATTTTGCTTACATTGCCAAAGCTCATAAAGATGCCCATGGCTCCTTGTCACCCTGCCCTGTCCCTGCCCTGGCTCCCCACTCCTCTCTGCAGCAGGGATCAGAGCTGCACGCAGTATTTATTTCCCATGCAGACACACAGTAGATTAATGCAACAGTCCATAACTGTGCTCTGGCTTTCACTTTCTCTTTGTTTCCTAAAATCCATTACACTCAACCTGCAGTTTGGATCATTACAGAGTACCAAGTCAATATTTTCATGGAAGTGCTAATCCTACCTCCTAGACACAGCTCCTCACCAGCAGCAGCTGGGTCAGAGCATGGCATTGCTTACGGATGCGAGGATCGTTTCTCCTCATGTGCGTCACTCTGCCTTCAATGATGCTGGATTTCATCTGCTGCTTTACCAGGCAGCCACTCGTCACCTGATGTCCTTTGCAGCTCTCTGTACCTGACTCATTCTCACCATCCAGGACAAGCCAGGAGCACCAGGCACCTTTGGCATGGTGCTCTCAGCCTCCTTTCCCAGACTACATGCAAAAACACTGAACAGTGCTGATCCGACAGGGATCAGCACCGAGAGAACTTACACCATATCTTCTAATCTCTGATTTATCCAATTACCTATCACCCCTCTTATTCCAAAGCAGGTTAATTCTTTGTAAGCCCGTGCTGAGGGACTGTAGCACAGTGCTCAGGACAACCCAAGCAGGAATATTTCACCCAGAGCATCCCTCTGCCCCAACAGACTTTTGCTCATAATTGTGGTGCAGACCCCTCCTTGCCATGCCTCACCTGCACGTCTGCTGATGTGTCTGCCTGCAATGGCCCTGCACTGTGAGTAGGACATTGCTTCTCTTGTGTCCCCAGCTTAGGTGCAAGCCAAAAACACCTCTATCACAGACACGTGTTATGAGTGACACAGAAAATTCAGAACAGGAAGGAAGGAGAGAGACCTGGAATCCCCAGCAATAAGGTTTTGGGGTGCTGGCACCATGCCACAAGCGTGAGTCCCTTCAATCCTGCAAACAAGCCCATCTGAGAGCCAGCAGGTGAGGCAGCAATGAAACAGGGGCACCCACCATCCTAACACCGCTCTGTGGCAGGCAGGGACTGCTGGTGCCTGCAGGAGGATTTGCTGTCCCTAGGTTTGCTCATTGGCAATGATCTCCAAGGTGACAGTGACTTTAAGCGGAAGCAGCCATCAGGTCTCATCACGGCCCCAGATGTCAGAGCAAGGAGCAGGTACTCGGTGGGAGTCAGCCCCTAATGTCTGCAAACAAGCTGCCGGGCTCATTTTGCTGCTCGCTCTGCTCTGCCAGCTAATTACCGGATTGTCAGGGACACTGATGCATGTGCCACTCACAGCAATTCAATTGTCCTCTCTGCTCTGTACATCTTATCAATATATATGCAGCTATATTTTCCCTGAAATCTCTCAGAGGTGCAAAGAGCTGAGTCTACAGGGGATGGATTTTGCTCCTGGTGTGCCACGCAGGCAAACAGCACAGCCACTGCCTCTGGGAGCCATCAAGGAGCTCTGCATGTATTCCTGAAGGCTGCTGCAGAGACATGAGACAAAGTGAGGACATGCACTTCAGGGTGGGCAGAGGGAGCAGAAGGAAAGCCCAGGGCAAACAACAGAAGGTCTTGGCAAGGGGGTATTTTGAAGCAGAGAAGTCAATTTGCAGAGACAGAGGAGAGAGAAATGCCTCTGCAGCAGCTTGACAGGAGAGTGACTCTGAGGATGATGACTTGGAAACCTGGGAGAAACATGGGAAGGGCACAGGGGGGAAAATGTTTAACACAGGTAGGTTGAGAAGGTGAAACACAGTGAGAACGAGCAGGTAGATCCCAAAGAGAAATTGCAGAAAGACAAGGTGGTGGTGAAAACCATCTATGCCTAGAGGTTGTGACTGTGCTGTAGAGAGAAAAGGGGGAGGCAGAAACAACAGAAGCAGTGAGACGAGAAAGAAAACCAGCAACAACCTCAACTGCATGGGCACTGGAGCTGGCAGGGCAGGCCCCAGGAGGGGCAGAGGGGCTGTCAGTCATGGCTGGAGAGACTCACCCTTGTGTGCCCAGAGCAGTATCAATCACCCACAATTCCCTGGGAAGAGGTGGCAGCCCCTGCAGTGCCAGATGGCACAACCTCCAAGGGTCCAGAACTTGCTGTCCCCATGTGCCAGAGAAGTCCCAGGGTTCAATAGCATGGCAATGCCAACCAGGTGCTGGCACCATCTTCCCAACTGCTGGTTTGGCAAAATCCCAGGGGTCTATCACTGCAAAGGTGATCAAGGTAGGCTGTAAAGGGGCCTCTCCATAAACCCACGTGTCCAGCACACATTACTCACACCTGGGCAGACTGTGCAAATGTCCTTAGCCAGCACTGAAGGTACCACCTGATCAGAGACCACTACGACATTGGGATTGCCCTCAGCCACCAGAGAGCAGCATGAGGTCAGGGTCAGACATGAACTTCACTGCAATTCAGAGCAGAGTGTGATAAATCCACACATCTGATGTGTTTTCAGGGTGATGCTTGGGCTACAGGAAAATGTCACAACTCTCGGTATTTTTAAAGTGCACAGTCACTGATTGTAGCATCATGGCTTGCAGCATGCCAAGTGCATCCCATAAGAACATAAAACCAGAGCTTCTCATTTTGCATAAGTAAGTCTTCACAGAACTCAATGCCTGGAAAGTCTTTACATGAAATACATATGAAATGGGAGCAAAAAGTCACCTAAGAAACATTTTTAATTTATGAACTGTCAGACAAAAACGTCTCAGAATTAAAAGATAAGGGGGTTTAGAAGATAAAGGGCTCTGCATCTGACACCCTCTGCAGCCTGGAAGTAGCCACGTGATTCACTTCTGAAATACAGATTTTCCCACTGTGCCAGAACGTGGGAGCTATGGGTTGGGAGGCACAGACAGATGTGCTCCAAGCCAGAAGACAGATGTGCTCCCAGACAGAAGTGTGGCAGGAGTTTACAACTGCAGTACTTATTTAAAAGGCAGCAATGCATTATCCCTTGGGGGGGGGGAAGAATTTAAATAGTTTAAGAAAAGAAAACAGGATGATTAATTAAACTTGCTATTTCTAGAAAGAGCCTGCCACAGTAGATGTGCTCTGGTCCTTCCCTGGGGATGGTTTACAAAAACAGAGCCCTGTGGCTCTTCATTCCCCGCAGCTTCATGTTATTAGACAATGGCTCTGTATCTACTTTGTTATTTTAAGTTGTTGATTAGCAGGTGGTTCTGCAGGGAAGGGCCCTGGGCCACCTCGCAGAGACAGCCACCCTTCTCCAGTGCTGGGTCAGCAGCCACCTTCATCCAGCTGAGCAGCACAGGAGCTCCTTGGCTCCAGCACGAAAGGCTCCTGTGAAGCAGAAGTTTGGAAGGTGTTTTGGGGAGGGACAGTCTGGGGTTTAGTGGGTGAAGGCAGCACTGGCTGACCCCCAGCCCCACACCAGATAGGAAGGTCAGTGTGAAACGACTCTGCTCACCATCCTCACTGGATGCAATCAGAGTTTACTGAGGTAGCAACTATAGGGACAAAAAGAGCACTCTGAAATTTATTACAATCCTCCAAAAAAGCAAAAAATCCTAGTGCATGTTTCCTGTTTGAGGCACCCTCCTGGACTCCCACAGTGACAGGAACACGGTCCTTAGGAGGTGGCACACACAGCAGCGATTACAAACTGATAATGTACAAATTGTCACTTAAGTGGGATTACTGCTGCCTCCTCCAGCAGCTTCTTTGCTCCCCGCTCTCCCTCACCCTCCCTCTGCTTCAAAAGTGGGGGGGGGGGGGAGAATGACAGATGCAGTATTTTACAAAATGAGATAATTATATAGCAGCCACATGGTGAGATTAGATTAGCAAGAGATTTCAATGCAGGGATATTTAATAAGAATGAGACACAGGTACACGGAAATGCAGGCAGCAAAAGGTCATCATCATCATCACCACACTGAGATTATGAAACAAAACGCTTATGACCTACACGGGCTTTGATGCTCACTGCAGTAATTCTATTGTTATTGCAACACAAATAGGATTATTCTAAACAGGAGATGGATAGCCACACACAGCCAACAAGAATTAAAAAAATAACACTACAGTGACTACAGCAAAACAGTGCAGATGCAGGGCAGAAACTGTACCCCATTTCCAGCCCACCCTGCCACCCCATAAGGTTTGCACTCCCTGTTCCTCATGCCAAATACCATGGGAACATCCAAGAGCTTGGGACCAAAGCCCCATTTGCTGGTAGTAGAGCAGCAGTAAGACCCTGACTGCAGGAGGACAAGGGCAGCCCCTCCTCACCTCTGCTAGTCCATTCCACCTTCTGCACTGGGCCAGAGCATCCCCTCAAGGACATGCTCCACCGTCAGCACAGAGATTCCTCACAGAGGCAAGGCCTTCATTTGTCACTATCTCGGCCTTTGTTAACACTAATGCAAATCCATCTTTATGGATTACCGTCTTCTGTCTGTTGAAAAATTCTCTCCATGTTATCTTAAGTGTGAGGGGGAGCAGGAGGGGGCTGGACGAGTCAGTCCCGGCAGCGTGGCGGAGCTGACATGACAGCCGAAGCGCGCAGAGGGATCTGATACAGACACAGAGATGGATCACACAGATGAAGCGATAATTTCACAGCGATTAAGACACACTCTATAGGAGCCTTCATTAAAGTCTGCTGGGGAGAAGAAGCAAGCCCTCTTGTTCTTTTTTTTTTTTTCCTAAGACAGCGAATACTAACTTTCCAGGAGCATTCTTACATTTATTTTAGAGAGGGACCTTTCCTACAGGACTATCTCAGACCCTTTGCCAGTCTCTGGCTGTCCTCAAACCCCAAGTCCCCTGCCTGCCACAGATGCCGAGCTGTGATCTGGGTAAGCCTGCAGAGCTCCACAGAACCTCCCAGTTCAAGACACAGGCACCACAAGGACAGAGGAGTCTGGACCAAGATGCTGAACCTCGACCTTGGACTGAGATGCAGACTCAGAACTCAGACCAGCTGATTCCATTCACTCTGTCAGGGGCCCCCAGGCATGAAACCTAATTATGTGCCTGAAGCTTGAAATTTTACTTTTGCTGCCCACACTGTACTGCCCTGGATATAAAAGACTAATTCTCAGTAGCTGCTTAAAACCAGGCAGAAATAACCCTCCTGCGCATGACTGCTGCTCACCACTGCTGTCTCAGCAAGCTTCACCCTGGGAAAAATGTCAGTGTTTGATTGACACCACAGAAACACCCATTGCAACGTGTTCTAAACAAAAACATCTGCACTTACTCATACAGCACAAGTCAGAGAGACAAGCCCCCCTCCCCTTGCTGAACGCAGAGATCAGGGCTGGCTCTGCCATGGGGCCACCTGCACTCAGGCCCCTCAGCACAGGAGCAAACCAGCACCTGCAGGGACAGCCCCGGACACCACCTCACTGTGGGAGAATGAGCTTCTCCTGGTGAATTTAGCAGCTCCTCAGAGGAGCAAACAGCTCTGTGTTATGCCCCAGGAGGTTGGATCTGGGGCATGGTGATGGCTACTGCCTTTCCCATGTCTGTGGGGAAAGAGGATAAATCCTCCTCTGGAAAGATAAGGAACAGTGGCCCTGCTGCCTGGGAGGAGATGCCTGTGTCAGAGCTGACCCCAGAGATCATGTGCTCCCAGGGCAATGATGGTGGTGCAACACACCTCCAAGCCAGGACACCACAGTGGGCTTGAGCCTTCCCACCTGGAGTCGTCCAGCACTCAGTGCATCCCACCAGCAAGTCAGCTCATGGCTGCACAAAACAGACTGGCACTCAGCCCATGAGATGCAACTCATTTTCCCTTCCCAGGGCAGGGCAGACAGGTTCACATGCAGGCATCACCTCCTCTGCCTCTGCTCATCCTCCAGCATGGCTGGCAGCAAGCAAGCCACTGCAGTAGGCAGGGAACTCTGAGCAGGCAGGGTGATCTTATAGTTACATCCCAGGAAATCAGAGACCCAAAATACAGAGACACAGTTAAATGCATGCACGTTCCCCTTCTACAAGACAAATTGCTTTCAGTAATCTGGAATTATTTCTCTGGGGCTTTCTAAAGACTTCTCAAACATATTAGGACAGCCAGGAGCACAGATGAACTATTTAGCTTCCTTGATAGGAAAATATTCTCTTCACACAGTTGGTACGACTTACAAGAAAGCCAATGGGGAAATCTCTGCCATCTTCACACAGAGATGTGTAGAAATGATTAATAGCTAAAGTTAGCCATGATTTATTGCCCTATCCCAGGTAAAAGGTGCTAAGACTAGATAATTCTGCTGTGTCCAAAGCTAATTCATGGACTGGAACAGCGTCCTAAAAACAAATGTAGCTTCACCAGTCCTGCTCATCACTGAAGACCAAATCCTGCTAGGATGATCTCTTAATTTGATACCCACAGCTTAATGAACACATACAGAAGTGTCATAATTTTTTTCCATTTTAAGCTGTGTAAAAAGGCTGAAATTCGGGATTTGGATAGTCTCAACTGAACACCTCAGAAAGCCATTAAAAACCAAAGTCAGAATAAAACCAAGGTACAGCAATGGCGTAACAAGTGGTTTTGGAGAAGTTCTATCAGTTTGGTTCAGATCACTTTTTAAGCCATGGGAGAGGAGCCACTGAGGCTGGAGGACAGACGTCCATCCTCCTCCAGCAGCACAGAAGGACAGAGGGATGCTCCCTGCCGCAGGTGCAGCAGCGCTGGCTCCTGGTGCCCCTGCTGCAGTGAGTATCTGAGCTCCAATCACATGATCAGCCACACTCTGCTGGTGCTAAAATAAACACAGAGCACCTCTGGCTGCAAGGTGATGAATGTGCAGCTGGCACACCAAGATTTCTGTGGGTCACCCTTCTGTTTAAGGTCAACACAATTATTTTAATTAAGACCTGGATCTCAATTTCAATCAGCTGCCTAAGTGCAGGCATTTATCTGCATCCTGTGATGCAGGAGAGCATTTCTGTGGGCACGTGCAAGAGCTAATGCTTACTTTTGCCTGTACCAGGGATGCCAATATTTCCTTGGCCAGAGAAAGAGCTGGGAGGTTTCCCATGGGCCATCAGTATCTTCTTCAACCTTGCAAGCACCTCGGGCAGGAGGGGCTAGAGCCATGAGGTTTAACCCAAGTTTCTCTAATAAACAAACCTAACATTCCCAAATCCAGCAGCAAGAACTAATTACAGCTTGTGCTCTATATTGAGAGCAAAAACCCACACAGCTTAAAACGCCAAGGATTTTTTCTTGCAATCTCCTGAAGGGGAAGAGGCTGACAAGCGCAGGATTTGTACTAATGGTTGTGGTGAAACACTCGCCCGTTTGCAGGAGTGCTTTGATACTCTCACCAGATGAATGCCAGCCAGCAAAATGATTAAAAATGCTAAGGCTGGCAAAACGTAGGAAGCTTTGAAGAGCATGTATCAGAACAGCTTCCACCGCCCCGACACTGCCTTGGGCTCTGCAAATCCATTTCTCCCTACAATTGTGTGGAAGTACTAGTTTATCTCCCTTGTTAAGTAACCTGTATCAAAATGATCAGAGGAATATATTTTTGAAGTTTCTGGTGACCCAGTTCAAAGTAACAATGTGAAATTTATTCGTCCGAGCTGGGCACATGATGTGGGGAGACGACACTTCTCATCTGCATAGGCGCCTATAAATATCCTTATGCAAACCACGGCCAGGCTCTTGTTAATGCCAACACAACCTGAAAATAATGTTAAATACTGAAGGGAAAGGGAAATTCAATTACTCTCATTTGATGCAGAGCAGGAGAATGCCCTTTAGCAGTGCAGCAGTTTATGAAGTGCAGGCAGAGAGAGGTGATGGAGACTGCAGAGGGATCACATCTCGCTGAGCTGGGACCAGCTGCCCAAGGGGCCAGCGAGCCACAGGGACCCTCCAGCCAGTATTCACTCAGTTTTCATGCTGCAGAGGTGTCAAATAATCATCTCCAGCTTTGAAGACAGGGGGCCTACGAGCGATCACGTACTCTGTCCCCAGCTCACCTGGAGGCTTCGCTCCTCTCTCCAGAGTGCGAGCTGCATTTGGAGCCCCACCATCCCCTGAAATCCCTCAGTTAATGGCAGTCAGGAGCACTCAGTGAGTGCTCACACTCATGAAGGAGTCACTGTCAGTAATACTGAGTGTGCATTAAGCTCCTCCAGCGCCTCTCTGAGTGTTCACAGGGTGGAAAAACAGCCATCACTGACTCTCTGATGGCAGACCAGACACCAGAGCTGATCTGAGCATCACACTCCCTTCTCCTGGAGCTGCCCTCCACAGCAGGCTGGGGCTTGGCCAGGACTGCCTGTCCCACTGGTGCTATTATGAAGATCAGAAACAATGATCTAACTGAAAGCACAGTGATGTTAATCCCTGCCAAATGCAACCCTGGCACTGCTGGAGTGGGAAACAAGACTTGTTGGCTTGTGAGCCCCATGTGCATGTACCCAAGGACACAACCACAGGCAGCACTCCTGTACGGGACAGAAAAAATATTTCCAAAGACCTCTGCAGCCAACATCACTGACACCCCCCCTGCATCCCCAGCACTGCTGATGAAGATGGGCTGCACCCCAACACTCACACAGTCCCCTGAGCTCTGTAGGTGCCTCTGAACAAGGCTGAATCCTGGTGCTACTCAAAGCAAAGGGGATCTACAACAGAGTAAGAGCAGAGCTTTTCCTTTCAACACCAAGAGCTGCCATGAACCAGGGCTGGGTGTTCGTGCTGTGCTAGCCCTTGAACAAGTGACATGGGAGCTCACCCCTCCCACTGCCAGCTCCACAGCCACCAACAAGGATGTTCAGTAGCAGGTCCAGTTCAGAGTATCCCAAAAGCACAGTAACTGGGATCAAATCCCTACACTGCATCCATTAACCTCCACGAGCAGTGGAAGAACAGACACTCTCGCAGCCTTTATCACAGGCCACGTCTGATATCCTCTCCACAGATCACCTCTTGCAAGCTGTCCTACTCAATTCAGGAGAATAAGTCAAAGGTACCAGCCCTTCATCCTCCCTTTAAGGCAGCTCTGTTTGCTTTTCAAGGCAGATAATATACAGTGGCACAATACAATCAGGAAAAGCAGCGGAGGAATGGCACCAGAGCCGTAACCACTCGCGATAAGAGGCAAGCGTGCAGTGCAATGAACATCTCTTTCCCATTAAACCTTTCTGAATGACTCTCATTTCGAATCTTGATGCACCCTATGGAAAAATATGATAGGTTGTTCCTCATCTCTCTAATGTACTTTAAATAGACGATGCTCCAGATGGTATTGACATTGCTAAACAAATTGTGAAATCCACATGCCAAAAATACTGTGGGTAAACATACTAAACCACCCTGTGCAACAAAAGAGGCTAAAAGAACTGCAATCATCATCAACTTTAAATGCTACTCACATCGCAGAACAGGGACTGGGCTTCAATTTTTGTTACTTTTAACAAAAATAAGATAGTACAATACTAATCAGAGATGAGGCTTGTAACATGCTGCAGACAGGATCCGGGGGAAGAGCCGCCAGCTGCAGAGCCTTCCGAGTGTACATGGATGCGATAGGAGCAGCTCAGGTCAGCAAGGACAATGTCAGTGACACTCCATGCTTTGTGCCTGGCTGTAAAGTTGGTGAGACTCAGTACAGCTCTCAGCCAAAACCAACACACCGCATACAACCCCCCTCATAATACAACTCACCTTTCTTGCCCCACTGATGCTCTCAGAAGGGCAGGTTGGGGTGGCATGGAGGTAAATGGTCAGTGGGAAGGGCTCAGCACAGAGCAGCGTGGTCCTCCCCAACATGATTTTCCTTACAAACGCAGATCTTGTTATGAAATATGGTCAACTTCAGCATGCAAAAGGGAAATTGAGTTTCAAACTTGAACAGCTTGAGTAGTTAACTCAAGAAGAAGCCACAATACACTCTTTGTGCTATTAACACTCACAGTAAAACCCTACTTGGAATACAAATGGCATTTGGAAAATTATTAGGAAGAACAGCACTTAGCAAAATCCTTGGGGAACTACCTCTGCAAAATTCTCTCCGATGGTGTTCAAAGATACAGGCACAAGAGTGACCCACTCCCTCGGGGTCTCCAGGCACAAGTAGCACAAATAAGGCTTTGGGCAAAACCAGTTGCCACCAAACACTTTCTCTAGCCAGGAAGCAGGGTTTGTTCTTGCATGAAGAGCAACTCCGACCACAGGAGCAGCTGCCATTAAGCAGCTGAGGCTCTCAGGCACCAGCTCAGCTGTGTGAGTGTGCAGCAAGCGCACGCACAGCCACGTGGGCACACACAGCCCTTGGAGCGCCCTGCTGGCACCTCTCTCCAGCACCATCCTCAGCACAGCCTCACTACTACAGAAGGAAAAAGTTAACAAAGAAGCATTGCCACCCTTCACCCTGATTCTTCCCCCCAAACGCAGCTGAGACTCCTCAGAGAGCACTCTGAGGCACTGGCACAAAAATAACGCACCAGGTAGAAAAACACCCAGTTAATAATGGGAGCTGAGGTGAGGACCAAGAAATCTTTGTAAAAAATCCAAGGAAAGTGCTGAGGAGCAAAGGGCCTGCAGGCTACTGGGAAGAAGTCTGTCGATGGGTACAGTTGATCTGCGCTGCTTCTCTGGGAAGCTGTGTGCTATTCCCTGAACTGCACGAGTCAGCTCCATCACCCCCGGTGTGGGCAGGGAACACTTAGCCCTCTGAATTGCAAGTGGAGACAGTGAGGATAAGAGGTTACAACCATACCATTTCCACATCAGCCATGACAATTTGCATTTTAAGGGGCTGCTCCCAACCTTAGCACCAGCAGTTTAAGCCCAGCAAGGGCACTGGGATTTATGCCCTGTGTTGCAGGGTGGCTCGGCTGGCATTTGTTATTATTGTTACTGCTAATTTGTTTTACCATTGCTGCAGAGAGGAGCACGCAGGAGCTTCTGGAGCAGTTGTCTCACTGTTGGTTGCAAGAGGAGAGCCCAGGGCTGTTGGTACCCTCCTCCTGTGCTGTGTTCAGGGACCATTCAGGGGGCTGCTGAGCATCCCAAGCAACAGGATGAGTTGAATCTGGCATTCGTTCCCTCCCAATACACTGCTGTGTTCCTTCCCCTCATGACAGCCAGCTGCTGGCTCAGACAGATGTCATGCCATCACTTTAACTTGAATCGTGGAAACCAAAACAATTAATGACAGTTTACATTTCACTTTTATAAACCCCAGTTCTTCCCTTCAAGAGGACGCAGAAGGAAGAGGCCAGCAGGGCTCAGGACTTTGCATGGGCAGATGTCCCCCCAGCCCCAGTGTGGTGTTCCAGGGCTGGAGTGGTGGGGTGCAGCTGCCTGGGGACCCCCAGGAAGTGGAGAGGGCAGCTGCACTGGCCATGTCTCATCACCCCTTTGCACAGCATCATCAGCAACAGAGCTCTGGTCTCACGAGCTCTGGCCATGCTCATGAACTCCTGATGTAAACTCCCTCCTGCACTGCAGCCAAGATTTCTCTCTCCCCAAGGTGGGTTACACACAGTTTATGATTCCAGCTGGTCTTTTATCCCATACTGACAGTTAACAGCAGTAAATACAGCCCCCACAATTTCCTCCTCTGTGCCTTTCTGCCAAGCAAAGCCTGCCCTGTCCTCGCCACGCAAAGTCAGGATGAAAAAAGTGATGCTCTTTAACAGGCATCCCTAGATCTCAGCATCACGCTGAAGGAGCCCTCCGTAACCAGCATGACAGCACATTCCTGCACCGTCACTCCCAATTTAAACACGCTGGGTTGCAGTCATTGCCATCTCTGAAATACCAACAGGCAAATGTGCTTTAATTGAGGGCACACCACGTGCTGTGTTCTTGTACTCTGGAGGTTTCGCTGTGAGGGAAGAGGGGATGGAAGAGCATGGGGTAAAAGCAGACATGGGGAAGAGGGGAGATGCCCTTCGGAAAGGGCTCTTTAGCTGGTGCATTAGGGAAAGTTGGTGTTTAACAGGTGCCCACCTAGATTTGCAGGGTAAATCAGTTTCTCGCTGGGCAACAAGGCTGACTGTGTGAAGGAAACCAACACTTGGAGGCATTGGGCCACTGCAGCAAGAGCCTGAGTGCTTTAATCACAGCAGCTGGACTTGGCTGAGCACGAGAGCAAGAGGGGGAACGGAAAATGCAATTTGCGGAAAGCAACAGCCCAGTGACCTTGAGGTGTACAAAAAAGGTGAGTAAGGAAGAAAGAGACACAGAGCTGGGCCAGGACATTTCTGACCACATGCTCTGAACTAGTTTTTCTTTTTCCCTCACAACAACTGCACGGTATCTTTGGGTGCAAGGAGAGACAGAAACAGCAGAGAGACATTGGATCAGGTTCTCCTTTTCCAAAATGGCAGAGAGTGTTTATATCTTCACGGAAGATTAGCAGCAGCAAGCCCAGTCCAGGAGGCTGCATCTAGCACAGGGGAGGTCTGGTCTGAGATACATCCTGCAGCCCTGAGCTCTAAAACTGCCCCAGGAGACCCACTGGCCTCCAGTAACAGCTCTTGCTGTATCCATGGACACTCGTGAACCACAGCTGCCCATCATCCCTGTAAACCTGATCATGCCTTTGGTCTGAGACACAGCACCTCTGCAGCCATCACAGGTGAAAACCACCATCAGAATAATTTCCTGTCATCAGTCTGAGCTCTGCTTCCTTCCCTATTTGCTGCCCAGCCTTGGCTCTGGCAGCAAATTAAGCTAACAGAAAAAAACAATATTAAATTACAATTAAAAATATTAAATTCCCACACTGCCCCTTCCTGTACATTTGTTTCTGCTCTGCTCAGCTCATCCAACAGCAAGTCCCAGCCTCAGTTCACTGACCTGTTCCCATCACCACGGCTCATGTTTTCCTACCACAGTCCTGTCCTTGTGCTTCCCATTTCCAGCCCAGCCCTACCTTGGCAGAGAATGGCTGAAGGAGAGACTAGTTTTAATAAAAATTAGATATCCAAGAAATTAATAACCATAGTGAGAAGACAGTGAATGAGGAGAGACAGTCATTTTGGAACAGAAGAGGAGGATTTCTCTTCCTCTCCTGGTGATGTAGTTCACAGCCAGTTGGGAGAGTCCTAAAGCCTTTAAGTAAAAAAAGAGAAATAATTTTAGTCTCTGTTGCTTGTTTGGGTTGAAACTTTTCTACAGACTTTTAGGCAACTGAGCAGGTCAGGACCTGGATTCATGTGCCCAGCAGAATCCCACTTCAGTCCAAGAACCAGGCAAGCCTGCAGCATATCCAGTTGAATCGCCAAACAGCCAAAGGCATCAAAATCACCGCCAGCTTCTTCAAATTCTGCAATACCTGCTTCCCTTACAGACAGCCAGCAGCCAGGGAGCTTCTCTCTGTAAGGGAGACCCCCTCCAACAGACAGCATCCTTGCACATACAGGTTTTGGGTGAGTGGGTGACCAATTGGCTTCAACCTCATCCCTCGCCATCCAGCAGAAATGGTGACTGCCCCTTCCTCTGGAGACAAGGTCCCACCTTATCCCCGGATCCAGGTTCCCCTCCAGCCACCCACCCTGCCATGATGGGTGGTTCCCATCATGTGAGGTGCTGGGGACATGAAGCTCCCCGCAGGCAGCTGAGAGAGAATGGGTAGCGCTATAAAAAGCTCGAGATTCCCATTATTTCCTCTTCCATGACAGCTCCTCTCGCAAAGCACTGGCTGGGGTTCAGGAATCTGTCACTGCAAACAGCGTGCTGGAAATAAGTTTCCTAATTGCCGTATGTTAACAGATACACACATAACCAGCATGAGAGGATGCCTGGAGGAGGTTCCCTCCTGGCCCATCCCTTCTCCCTCCCTGGGGCAGGGGCTGTGGGGCTTCCCTTGCAAAGCTACAGTCCCTGGGCCATGAGATGACCTGACAATCTCCTGATCCACTTTACAATAGGAGTACATTGCTGCCCCTCACAGCTGTGGCATGAAGCTCTAAAATACAATTCCTTCAACTTCCAGATTCAGTGAGGAGGGGCAGGATTATATGTGGAAAGTTAACATTAACAAGGTTTCTTTTGCTGTTGTTTTCAGACTGTGTCATGGTCACAGAGACCTGGCGAAGCTGAGCACGGCAGGACAGGCAATTACTTCAGGCAGCTTTCCAGCAGGAGAAGTAGTGAAGCCAGCCCACTCACCTCATCTTGGCCAAATTATAGGTAAATCTTGTCAGCCCACCTACCTACAGGTACTTATGGCAGCCCAGGGACCTCCAAACTTGCTGCTCCATCTCTCCTTTACAGATAGGGAACAGAAGGACTGAACCATTTGCAAGTGATTTGTTCAAGGTCTCCATGCTGTTGCACAGCCAGGACGTGCAGATATGCGTCCCAGGACAGGATGTCACCCACGGGGCTACCTTCTCCTCTCCTGTCCCCTGCATGCTGGGTGGTTGCTGGCTCAGCCCCACTGCTGAGAATCTCCCATGGGAGGGCTGGGGCAGGATGGGCCATGCAGCGCACAGGCTGCAAACACAGACCATTTTTCTAAAACAAATTGGTTTTCAACAGAACATAGCATCATTCAAACTAAGCAAATAAAAGCAGCAGCAGCTGGTTTAATGAAATATATAGTGACTTATTTTCAGATTAGATATAGATGCCAAGCTCGGATATGAATGCTGAGCGCCGTGCCTGCAATTACCCCAGCCAGCCTTGGAGAGGTCTCTGCCGGGCAGCGGCTGCTTGGTGCGGACCAATAGTCCATCAGCCTACAGCAAATCTGAAGAGACAGCAATGCTTTTCTTCTTATTTTTACGATGCTGAAGAATTTTACCCTTTCTAATCCCACTCTCTGAGACTCCAGACAGTGCTGGAGAGAGGGAGCACAGCACCCAGTGCTTCCTTCACATTATAAATAAATAAAGCTTGAGCATCCTGGGGCTTTGTGATGGGTCCCACCTCCACTTGACCCTCAAAATAAGATCCATCCCATCACACTTGTACCTATCTCCATGCTCAGGTGGGGTTTGTGGCTTGGAAGTCTCCGGGCTCTGCAGAGCCCGATGGCTTGTGCAGCACATGCACAGCCCTGCCTCCCTTCCCCACCAAGCAATGCTGGCTCTTCCAGAGCACACAAGGGGAGGAGCACAGGGCTGCCCACCTCCCTCTGCAGCTCACCATGCTCCCAACAGTCACTATAAAAAGGACAGTACAGTACCTTTGGGTCTAGTTGTGGGACAGGGAAATACCCCCATCAGGGGAGAGGAGCTGCAGTCATTGGCACCTGCCTGTGCCCAGCAGCTCGCTCAGGCTCATCACACCCCACCACAGACCCAGAAGCAGAATGAGAAATAAACCATAAACAATGAATAAATAAAGGATCTCACAGAGCCGTAAAGGGCGTCTCACATGAAGCACACATCCTGGGGACAAGAAGGGCCACCCCAAGCTCAGCTAAGGACGTCCCCACTGCCCCATCAAGGCTGTGCTTGAGAGGGGCTGGAGAGGCAGAGCTGAGCTTAGGGCACATTCCCCACCCTCTCCTCCCCTGTGCTGTGCCCTTCCTGTCACTCCTCATCAGCGTCGCATTGCTGGACTCCAGGAAGAAACCACAGCAGATAAACTTTTCATCATATAAACAGAGGAGCAAGAGGAGCTTGAGGCGAGAGGGGAAGGCAGCTCCTGAACCACCAGACTTCCCACGGAGCCCAGGGAACTGAGGACATGCCACTGTGGGTTAGCAGAAAGGATGCTCTCAGACAGACATCCTCCACAGCCCACCCACACACAAGGGAGAGACAATCGGAGGTGATCCACATCCCAGCACCAGTCCTCCAGCTCTGGAGCACCATCCCAAAGGGACCATGCTTCACTGGGACAATGAATCCCCAAAGAGTGGAAAGCCACAAAAGAAAACTGAGGAATGCAGCAGAAGAATCGGAGCTGATACAAATAAAATGCTCTAGAAGCCAGGAAAACAAATAGCATCCTTTGTTTGTTCCAGCAGGCTGGAATAATAACATTTGCTCGCCCAGCCTCACTCCTCGCCCCTCTCACTATTGTACCTCTGCAAAGCTCCGGCAAGGCACGGAGGCAGGCTGCTATTGTAACTGGAGTGGGCTGAATGCTATTCACAAAATTCAGCAAATTGGGGCTATTTTGGGATTTACTAGGCATTTGCAAACAACTCCAGTTGGTATTTGAAAACATGCACCGAGTATCACAAGCCAACAGAAATGACAGCCCACGGGCTGTTATCCAAGAAGCACCCGATAGAGCCAGTCTGATTGTGAGCTTCCGATCTGTCCGTGCGACCACAGTACCTAAGGGTCACTGGAAATATGGGCCCAAGGCTTTCTGGCCAAAGTCCTGAGTCAAAGCCACTAAAAAGCTCTGATATGGCAGAAGGGAACCTCAACCCTCTTGCTTGCAAAAGTATGGCCCTTTCCATCTAACAGTTGGGCTTTCCCTGTCCTGCTCCTGGGATGTGCAGAGCCTGGGCATTGAGTTCCTGCATGGCTGGATCCATATCCTGACTCAGCCACTCTAGACTCAGTTTCCTCTCCTGTGAACACATGATTATATCTAAGGCCTGACTGAAAGCCCAGAAGGCCCACAGGAAATCTTCACCTTGACTTTCACGGATTTTGGGTCAGGTACTGAAGCAGAGCAGGCAGCATTGGGACCGGGACAGGGCTCCTGTGGATGGAGCCTGCCTGCAGGCACTGGCACTCCAGAGGAATATTAAAATAGGGTCGCTTTAATAGGCTAATTCCAGTATTTCTGGAAGGAAGAATGTTTGTAAAAGCCAGCTGTGGTGAAACATTGGAACAAGATGGGAGAAAAGTCAGAAAATGCAGCGGGAGAAATAATCCCACACCAGTCTCCCGAAGAAGGGCTTGGCAAGCACCACATCCCTTGGAAATACTGCTGTGCCCATTGCCTGTACATCAAGGGCCAGGGCTCAGGCATCTCCCCAACAACCCTGCCAGCCCCTGCCTGACCTGCTGCCTCCTACGTTACTCTGGCAGGGGGGCTTTCCTGCAAAAACACAGGGATCTGAACTGCCTTCTGCTGAGACTGGGATGCTGCTCTGAGGATTGCGAGGAGCAAACCCAACATCCAAATCCTGGGTGGTTCTGTCAATAGCACAGTGCTAACGAGAATTTTCCAGGACAAATGATACAGATCAACAAACCTGTTATCTGCTCTGCTGAAGTATGAGGCCTGAACCAGCTCCTCTGGCTGCCTTGGGACACAGCTCATCCCAGGACAGCCATACAGGCAACAGCTGTTGGGACCACAGCAATGAGATTCACTTGTAGCTGGAAGAAATCTCCCCAAGGAAAGCTGCACTGGGAAGAGCCCCAGCTGAGCACCCACCGCAAAATGCCCACCTCAGGAGAGGCAGGGCAGGTTCTGTTCTTAAAAGTGAATTTATGTCAGCCCTGGGACCTGGGGGATAACTAGAGAGCAAACTCCCAGGTGAGCACAACAGGGACAAGGGCTGTTTCAGTGCTCACTGCCCTCCAATGCACCCCCACAAGCGAGGAGCAAACAGAGGTGCCAGGCACTCTCCTGGGGCAGGAGTGTGCCTCATCATCCTCAACATCCTCCTCACCAGTTAACACCAAAACGGTTTTCCTGGAGACACCACAAGTAAAAAGGAGATGCACAGTGTGCATGCAGGCAGCAAAGGACGCTGCTTTGAAGGAGAAATTACTTAAGGCCCTGTTTGGAGTGCAGGAAGGCATAGGGCAGGCTTGCCCAGGACCGCTGCTGCTGGCTGTTCCCATCACTTGGCTGTTCCCCTCTGCAAAGCTGCCGGCTGCAGAGTGACACAGACTGCCTGATGTGGAGAGAACAAATTATTCATGAAAAACACAATTGTTAAGCCGTGTGGCAGCGCGTGCAGAATGAGAGGCAGACGGGAGGAACTCAGACCTGGCATCGCCAGCGAGGCTGATCTGCCTGGCAAACTGATCAGCAAAACGCATTAGCTGGAAGAGATGAAAGATTAAAAATGTCACCCGGAGTACAGCATCTCCTATAATACTCTTTTGGGTTACAATCCGAGGAGCTGCCTGACATGTCAAGTCAAACTTGCAAAATGAAAGTGCCTCAGAAAGGTAAACCTGTCACTTTGGCATGCTCCACCTTCAGGTCCAAATTTGTTTACAGATGCAGGAAGGTTTCTCCAAGGGACAGGCACCACCAGCCAGGCATGCTGGGCTATCAGAACACCACTCAGAGCAGCTGTGGGCAGTCATGAAGGCCATACAGACCTTGGAGCTATCTGAGTCCAGCTACTGACCTTGGCTTCTACAAGGCGGGAGATGGACCCAGCTGCATGCTTCTTTTCTGCCGTCACGGTCAGCTTCCTGTGGATGGGTGCAAGCTACATTTGTCACATCATTCCTGCTCCTCACAGCCTTCATTCCAGAGAGGAGCACTGACTCCTTATACCTTGCCGAGCCCATGAAGTGCCTGCAGGGTCTGTCCTTGGATATCAGCATCACACACAAGTCTGTGCAGTGCTCCAGCCAAGCCAGCACCCCTTCAACAGCCCGAGCTCCCACAGTGACAGCCTAAGTGCTCCCCCAGCAGTGAGGTCACAGCCCTGTGCTCACCCAGCACAGCTTGTTTTGCAGTGCTGGCCCTCACCCCCCGACTGGGTGAGCACACTACGCTGAGCTGCTTGTGGGGTGTCACTCAGAGTAAAACCTCCGCACACACCATGCATCAGCTGGAAGAGCTCCCAGCCACCAAACGGCCGTGCAATTAGCAGGCACAAGGCTGGAATTCCTGATTGATTCCAGGGCACCCAGAGGTCTGATAGATGGAGCACAGAAATGCTGTCTAAAACTAGAGGAACAGACTGGCACCAGCAGAATAAATGCTGGAATTGGAAAAGAAACTCTTTTCCTTGCTGTGCTCTTTGAAGGACAAATGGTAGAGTGATTCTGAAACCACAGTATTGCAGTGCAGAGACCATGGAAAGCAGCTTAGGTTAAGCAATGCTCACAGCTTGGAAATTTATTGTCCTTTCCAGGTATTTCCATGGCCCTTCGCAGTAGGGATGGAAATTTTCACAGTCACTTATGAATTTATCCTCACAGTAGAGGACAGGGGACAGCTTTATCCTACAGGCCCCCTTTATATATATATAGAAATAAGTCTGAGTTTGCCCAAGAGGCAACAGCAGAGGCAGAACCCAAGCCATCGCTCAACAACACAGTGCTGTGTCTGGGGGCCAGGCAGTCCCAGTGTAATGAGGTTATCCCTCATCCGTCTGCTATTCCTCCAGCCACAATTAGCTCAGTTGGTTGGAGCATGGTGCTAATAATGCTGATGTTGTAGGTTCAGTCCCAGTATGGGTTATCCACTTAAGAGTTGGACTTGATGATCCTTGTGGGTCCCTTGCAACTCAGAATAATCTGTGATTCTGGGATTTTACCTCCGCCAGCTCTGAGTGATGTGCCAATTCTCAAACCACAGAGAGGGCTGTGAAATTGCCACTGTCGGCACGTGAACAGCTTTCCCTCTCTCAGTGGTCAGCAACAGAGGGGCTTCTGCACCATCCTCAGGTTCAAAGGAGCCCCCGGACTCTGTCACAAAATCAATCAACCCAACGAACAACTCACTGAACTGCAACATAGGTGTTATCCATGGAACAGCACATCACAGACCCGATAAATCATTGTGTAGTGACTGGGGAAGAGGGGCTGGGACCCACATCACTTAATGCTAAGCAGGTGTGAGCTCAGGAAGGTTTTCCCTTTGCAAGCTGCCCCTGCAGACCAGCACATGCAGTGCAGGACATGCATTGGGAACATCTGCTGTCGCTCATTTCACTTTTGGGATACAGGGAGCACTAAGTGGGACATAACTTCCACTCTCAGACCTGCTTCCCAGAGCAGCAAAGCCCTGGCCTCAGAGCCTGCAGGGAGGTCCAGGGGGATAACTGGCATCTTTTCCGCAGCCAGAGGTTGTGCAAAACAGGCGTGAAAGCAACAGCGAGGAAGCAGAAAATAAAACAAGCCCTGCAGCACATGTCACATCGCTTTCCATGCTCCATGGCCAGACACAGCTCTACAATAAGATTGATGCAGCTGAAGAGCTCACTCCTTATCACAAACACTGTCACCAAAATGGAGAGGTCTCTGGACATCATGCCTGGACGAGATGCAGTCGCATATTTCACAGCATTCTAGGCTGTCACCATGTGCTGACCTCATGCTCCACCCTTTAAGCCCCATGGCCTTCATGTGCCCACTCCTGAGGTGGAAGTGCTGGTCGCTTGGCCAGTCAGGGCCCAGGTGAGCATCTAGGCCACCCCAGGAGTCCAGGACTGACAGCTCAGCCAGGCCTTGGGGCAGCTCTGGGGCACAGCAGGTGCTAAAGTGTCGTTGTTGAGCAGCTAGCAGAGTAATGAAGGCACCAGCTCTCAGTGGCAAGAAGGAATGACCTTTATTGTTTTGATTTCATCACATATATAGAGTTCTCAAAAGTCACCCAGATTGGTCAGTCAGAAGCCTTCCCCCAGGCCTGATTGGCCAGGCCTGCACTGCCCAAGTTCTGGGACACTGTTCCAACAACATCCAAACTTTATCTTTATTTATAAAACACAAGAAAATTTCTCATGGGAAAAACCTGTGCTAGCCACACTAAAGGCCTCACCTTCAGAAAAGCCTGGCTGGCCAGCCCCTCCCAGCAGATACTGGCACTGCTGTTCCAAGATGTTTCGAGACAGGCAACCTCCAGTCTCTGACAGCAGCCTGCAGTGACGGATGGCCTTGCAATGGCTCATCCAGTGCCAGTGTCCCTGCAGCTGCAGGCTCCACAGCTCTCTGAAGCCCAAGCCCAGCCCACAGGGCAGCTTGTGGCTGTGGCTGAGGTGCTCACCCCTGTGGGGGGTTCCAGATCAGAAAGGTGTGGGAGCAGCTAGACTGGGGCCTTGCCGCAATCGCTTCGGCAGGCCCTTTGCAGTGCCAGTGTTCCTGGAGCTGGAGGATCTTTACATCTTCCAACCCTAACCCTACGTGTAACCCTAACCCTACCCCTAGTTAATTACCCCAACGCACTACCTGGGTTCTCCAGCTCAGAAAGAGGTAGCAGCAGCAATATTGGGGCCCTGCTGCGATGGCCAGTAGGCCAGTAGGCCCTTTCCAGCCCCAGTGTTCCTGGAGCTCCAGGCTCTTTAGATCTCCCCAGCCTAACTGCAGCCCCTGACAGCAGCTTGGTACTGGGCTACAGGGGCTCATCACCATCGGTGGCACAGAATAAGAAGGGTGCAGCTGGCAATAGAGGCACCTGTTAAGCCCTGGATACTCAGATCCAGGGGTTTCACTCAAGGTTCTTTTGCTCTCTCTTTACACCAAGGAGAAATCCCCACCAGATATAGTCAAGAAGTAAAAATCACACTAAAGCTTACTGGCAAAAATATCAAAATAAAACAATCAAAAATCAACAGTCTTCGGCAAAGGAGGAAATACAATGCATAATTCAACACGAAACCACTGCCTTTGTGACAGGTTCTGCTACAGGGCACCCCCGACCGGGACTATCATGTGGATGCAAAAATATGTTTGCTGGAGCAGATGCCATCCCCTTGGTTCATCACTGACTGACTCTTTGTTTTAATAAGCAGAGAAATTCTCTTTGTCATCCTCAGCTGGCCATGAACAAGGGGTGCTTAAAGCAGAGGAGGGATGGTCCGGCTGTCTTCCCCTGTTTCTGCTGGCCTCCTCCAGGAGCCAACTCCTCTGACAGACAATCCAGTATGCTTGGCTAGAAGAAAATCATCCAAGCAAAGCAAATCAAGGGACATCTCTGTGTGGTTGGTGAGTCAGGTCAGCTCAGGGAAGGGCAGGCAGTGTGAGAAGAGCTCAGAGTAGCTCCGCAGTACCTAGTGCTTAGCGGGAAGTACCAGTGGGCTTAACTGCAGACCCGCAGCCTTGGGGAACACAGACAAGGAACTTCTCTGCAAGGTGAATGAAGGTAAATGATGAGTGTCCACAACTCATCATGGCTCCTGGCTGAGGCCAGACAGAGGTGATAAACCACCTGGGATGACTGACCAGCTGTAGCTGTGCTCAGCATATGAAAAGCACACTCAGCCCAGTCACATGCTCCCTGGCTGCACAACCAGCACTGCCTGGGGCTTTGCTTGAAGCAGGCACCACACAAGGGGCAAAAGAGTCTTCCAAGCAGCCATGGAAAGGCCCTGGCCTGGTGACCAACCCCTGTGCACTCAGGCACGTAGCAAAGGGCACCCATGTGGCCCCACAAATACAGCTCCCAGTCCAGCCACGCCCAGCAGGCTTCTAAAGCCTTCCAGAGCCCACCTCTCTGGCGGGGATTTGCAGTACTCTGATTCAGCTCCAGCGTGTCAGGTGCTGTGTGGGCAGGGAGACAGACTCAGCACAAGGAAAACCCACGTTTGGAGTGGGGCAATGCTGGGGGATGCCTGCCTGCAGGGAAATACTGAGTGCACACACACACATACACACAGGGCTGGGGGAGAAGGAAGAGCCATCCCTTCTCCATCTGAACACTCGAAGCAGACCTGACTGACAAGGGCACAGTGGCTTTGCACTCCTCAGAAAGAGTTTTCATGCTTGAAGGCGGCAGGATGATATAAGAGAGAAAGCTGCAAATGGATGAAGTGCTGGGAGAGAAGACTCTGCAGAGTGACAAAGTAGGGCAGAGCTGAAGATCTGGGGAGAGCCTTGAGATGAGGCTGACCCTGGCTCTGCACCCTAGCCCCCTTCCTCCGCATGGCTAAGACAACTCTTTTTCTTCCAGCATCCTCCTGGCAGCTCCTCTCAAATGCCTGCAGGTCAAACAGAAAAGCCCCACAGGCCTCATTTTGAGGAGAAGCTGATGATGCTCAGCAGTTCCCAAAGTCCTGCAGCTCCAGCAGATTTCAGCCATTTGCTCCACAAATCACTACGTTTGAGGGTTCATGACTTCCAGCCTCCCTGATGCAGCAAGGGAGGTCTCCTGGGCAGCCCATCCCTGGCTTTGGCACCCCACAGCCAGCTGAAGGCTGCAGCAGCAGCAGTGCCTGCCCCATCCCTCTCCCTGCAATGCCTGCCTCCTCCCCTGCTCTCTGCAAAGGTTTGCTCTAAAAAGAACAAATCTTGAGAGTAATCAGCTGCCTCCAGACAGGAGCGAGCGCTCTTCTGAGTGCCCTAGTTAGCAGGCAATGCCCCTCGCACGCACTCAAGCAGTTAACATTTGTTTTTACTGTGTGGAACACAAATTTATTCAATGTAAATTTGATCTTTCAGCCAAAAAAAGGAGACAAAAATCCTGGATCCACTCCCTCTCTGCTGCCCAGCTGAGCAAATGTCTAACTGACTTGCCTGTGCTGCCTCCTGCCTGCCACAGGATGCTGGGGAGACTGGAGGAGAGCCAGGCCTGGTTCCAGGGACAGGTCGGGGTCTTGAGCCCTGTGCCCTTGGAGGTAGTGCTGGCACTACTGCTCCCTGCCCTGTGTCATTCACACTGTCCAGACAACTCCATCCCTTTGCTTTCTAACCCAGCACAGGAAGCAAGTAAACAGAGCAGGAACTAAGGGCTGACACTGGGCACCCCAGAGGGACACAGTACTGGAGCAGTTAGAAGTAGAAGAAACAGTTATTATTAAGGACACTTCATTCCATAAGTGAGTGCAATCCATATGTGCAAGTACACTTTTTTTCGAACAGGGTGTGGGAAACCCTTCCAGCACTGCTCAGCCCTCAGTCTCCTGGATGAAGCAGAGCCTGGACAGAGGGCCAGAGGAGGCCAGGCATGCACAAGTGTTTGGTTTAGAAGCAGGAAGGCAGTGCTGATGAATGCCATTTTGAGCTGCAGGCTCCAGAGGGGCCATTTTCAGATGCTGGACACAAGCCTGTCATTCTGGTCTAGCTGCCCTGGAGTCTCCAGGTCTCTGCAGGCACTGAGGTTTGGGTCTTAGCCCTGCCAGCTATTCTGCAGTCACACACAAATTAGCTCCCTGATGTCCAGTGTGGGACAGTGGACTTGAATGTTCAGGAAAAAGAGTAACAAGCAGCCAAGGGAGCTGTCAAAACCTACAAGCTGTTGGCTTATGCCTGTCCCATTGTACAGAGCAGAAAGGGACATGGGCGACATGGGGGCAGTGTGGCAGCTCCCTATGTCCCCCTGCATCAGTCACCATGCTGGGATGCCACATCATGAACCCAGACCAAAGCAGACTTCTCATCACCAGTCTCCATTTCTGTCTGTCCTTCGCAGAGCACCTGATGGCGTTAAGCATCCAGATGCTCTTTCCCGTCCCCAAATTTAGCTCTTTTCATGGGTTGCTATCCATCTGAACCCTGCCCAAATGGCAGAGCTGCTTTAGTATTAGCTGTCTGCCACTAACCGACTCCTTGGTCCCAGAGCCAGCTGTACGATGGCACTTAACTGCCGAGCTCAGCCATGCGCAGACACCAGGCACTCCCAAGCCAAGCTGCCCACAGACATCGGGCTTTGCTTGTTTATAGCCCAACTGCAGATTTAGGACCACTGAGCTCGCCGTTAGCTGCTCAGCCTTTCCACACCCGTCTGTATTTTGACATTACAAAGCGTGTTTAACTCCATGAATACTCCCAGAATATTCCTGCTGGCAATTCTCCCCTCCTGCCCGCCCATGCTGGACACTCGCTCTGCAGTCGCATTTTCCAGCTGGTGGGTTGTTTTTACTTATAGACTCCTACCAGTTTTCCAGCTGAGCTTTTGTTCCAGGCTGGGAGTTCAGCTTAACAGTACAAGTCTGGCTTTTCTCAGTTGTCTTTTGCAGAACTGCAACCTGACTTTGAAAGTCTTGGGCCCATCTTCCAGGCCACTCTCAATGCAAACAGCACAAAGGCACTGGATGTGCCTGATGCTCAGGATACCCAAAAGGCTGGAGCTCAGCAGTGCTAAAGTTTACACAAACCCAAACCAAAAAGCCCCGTGGGTAAGCAAACCTGACAGTATTTTCCATCACCATGGGCCTCATATACCACACAGTCATGTATGTGCACATACAACACAACTCCCCCCCTGAGCCACCTGCTCTTCAGGACAGACACCTCGTGGTGGAAATCCTGCTCTTATTTGTCCTCTTATCCTGCCATGCTAGAATGTGGGCTTGCCATAAGAAATGTAATCAAAATATTCCCACACAAAATAGCTGAAAGCATTATTGAGGGATATTTTTCAAATCTCAATTAGAAACAAGCTACTCTGTAGTCTCAGTTTTGCTTCAGTCTCAGATCAGCAGGGATGTGGCATTTTAATTTCTATAAAAGAAAAGACAAATCTCAATACAAAGAGAAAGGAAAAGCAGACATGTTGAAAAAACAAGAGGATAAAAGGAAGAAAATCCAGCACAACTGCCCTAAACAGAACTAGAAGAGCACAAGGAGAAAAAAAAAGAGCAGCAACCATTTTCCTTGGTAATTTACTTAAGAGATTGAGAGCACAGCCCTAAAACTGCAACAACCATTCTTTCTTAGAGGACAAGGAAACCTCCAGGCATGGCTGCCTGCAGACAAGGAAACCACATTCATTCTACTAACACTGCAGTGGATTTGTGCTGTAGCAGTCCCAGAGTTCCCCAGGAAAGAGTCCCACTGTGCCCAGCGGTGTCCATGCACATCGAAGTACACACACACACCCCCACCCCTGTGTGTGCCCAAGAGAGAGTTCCCAACACAAAGACCTCCCAGCCTTATCAGACAACAAAAAGCCTGTGACTCTCATCCACTGGAGACTTCATTGGGCTTTAACTGGGAAACAGTAAAACTAGAATCCTGTAAGGCAGACATTCCACTGCAGGGAAGGCATCTGCCCTCACCTTCCTTCTCTCTTCACATTTTTTGAGTTAAATGGATGGATGCATTAAACTGACAATTTAATCACCAGCTGCCACACAGAGGCAGAGGGAAGACAGGGAGTTACAGCTCCCACTTCATCCCTTCCTTCTCCCATAGCGCCTGCACACTGGGGGACCCCACATCCAGATGGCATTTGACATGCAATAGCCTCAGTACTATGGAAGAGAAATGACAAATCCGCTCCCTGCTTTCATAGATGTGAGTTAGGGATCTAAAACAATCCCTGCATTTTCACCTTTCTGACCAGACACAGCTCTGATGAAGCTGGAGGTTCCATCCGTGCCACAGGCAGTGCAGCATGGAGCAATTCCACTGGGCATCCCTGTACTACTGTGGGATTGCAGCAGAGGGGACCACGAGGTGCTCTCATCTCTCCCCTGAGGAGTGTCAGTCCAACAGTGTTGTAACCTATAGGGTAAATAAGTAATTTCATTTGACTTTTAGGTTTTGTGGCCACAGACTGCTGGGCTAGTAGCCAAGGCATCAGTTTAAGGATGCAGAAATTGCCTCCCAGGTGAGGAGCACTACAGTGGAAAATCATGTGGAGGGCACAGGGGAAGTGTGGACACTGAGACAATCCAAGGCAGAAGTTGTGTTTCCACCCCTCCTGACCATGACCAGATCATGCTGCCTGCTCTTATAGGACAGAAATGGATCAAGAAATCTGTTCTGGCAAAGGCCAAGGTGTCTGGGACACACTTCTCAGGTGCTGGGCTAGCAGATTACCCCACGTTTTTTGGAGGTTGGCAAATGGCTGTTTCTATCTCCATTACATTCAACAAGAATGTCAGATTGTTAGAAGCAGTGAAGATTGGTGGAATCCAGTAGCATGTAAGTGAAAGATGCAACTTTACTGACTTCTGAAGTGGATTTACCAAAACATAAAAAACGTGAGGCATTAAAGCCTCACCCCTTTCAGAGATCTTGAGCTTCAGTGCTAAACAGCACCAGGGCTCTCAGTTCTACAACATTTCCAACAGGACAGTGTTTGAAAAGATTATGTGTAAAATTTTCTGGTTTCTACCAAAATCTAAAGAGTTGTTTCCCCTCCTCTCTGTCTCCCTCTGATAACAGATTATTATACTTCTCATACCATTTTATGTTCAAATCACCCAAACATCACAATCAGGCTTAAATGCAAGCAATCAAATAAAATATGCATTTCATAGACACTGATTTCCACACACTTACTACTAAATTGGCACAACTTACTACTTTTATCCTGAAAGATGGAAATGAAGGGGTCAAGATCTTTTAATAGACAGAATGGGTAAAATGCATGAAAAACTACTGCCTGCTTCAGAAATTGTTTCATTTTTTAAAAAAAGGCTTAGAAAAAAAATAACAAAGTGGAAGAAGAAGTACTGAAGATGCCCACACAGTTCTCTTATGGCAAAATTCTCATTAGAGTAATGGGCTTATTCTCAACTCTCCTGTTCACCTTCCCACTTAAATTCAAAAATATGTTGTTGGAGTTGGAAAGCAGGGTAGCTGTCTGGCTCAGCCACTAAGGCTGAGACACCCTAAATAATAGACAATAATAAAAGACAGTAATAAAAGACACCCTTCCTTCCTACCTTTCGTACTTCAGAGATACAAAGCAGTTTAGGGCTCAGTAAAGCAGCAGATGCTTGGGTGGCTCTCTAGAGAGTCACTGCCAAGGGGTCTCAGCCTCTGGTGGGTTTGTAAAGCATTGATGAGAAAGTTTATTGCATCTTTCAGGAAAAGCACAGAGACTGCTCTAGTGGAAGTGGCCTGGAGTCCCACCAACTTTCACACTCTGAAAATGGTCTGGAGAAAGACCCAACTCTCCTCAGCTGGAAACTGCAACTACATATGTTACAGAATATGTCTGCAAGAAAAGAAAGAAATTTCCTGGCTTCACTAATTGCCTTAAATCTTCCCAAAGCAAGAAAGAACAGCCTTGGTCATTTATCTTCTCAGCTCAATTTGCAGATATTCACATTGATCTTGAAAGCTTCCATCACTCAAACCAACCCACTGTTAACAATGGCAGCACTGCCAAGCGAGGATTATCACAACCACCGCAGACTTGCAGCTACTGCTCAGATTCACAACAAGCTCCCCCTCATTCTTCTGTCTTGCTAAATTTCTTGCTCTGACAGCATCTTCAGGCAACAAGTTCTATCAGTGAGCTACAAGCTGTATTAAAAAGCATTTAACTTGCAGCAGACCTGTTGCCTTTTAATTATACTGGGTGCCCTCTGCCTCTGCTTTCAGCACAGGGGCTGACAGGACCAGCAAACAGACTATTTTAACAGGCAAACAGGACATTAATGGCTCTACCTTATTGTCTCTTTGATTTTCAGAACTCAATCTTAATCTGTTTCATCTACATTTTAAAACTGGAAGAAGTGTGATCTGGGGAATTAGACTAATTTCAAGCCTTACTGAAATAGTGGAACAAACATTAAGAGAAAAGCCTAAAAGGATAATAGAATTGAACAATGAGCACCAATATAATGAGACAAACTTGATTGCTTTCTTTTATAAAATTACAAAACCAGTGATCAGAGGAAGGAGGTGGACGCCACATTCAGTTTTTTGTGGAGCTTTGATACAGCACCTCAAAACCTTGTTCTCAAGGATAAATTACTGTTGTTTTCAGTAAGAGTGCTGTTACTTCAGCTGAAGGACCAGAAACAAAGAACACTGGGTCACTGTTTAGAGCAGAATCCTCTTAATTAACCCTTTATAAATAATTAGCAGAGGTTACGAGCATGCTGTGGAAATGAGCGGTGTATGTTACAGATGGTTAGCAAGCCCTCAGCACACTAAATTCCAGATGATAATAAGTTATGGCTGTGGGCGACCCACTGACCCCTCTGCTGTGAGACAGCAATGAATCATTCATCCTCCCTTTATAACAACAAAACCACAACACAAAATTGTGTTCAAAAGACCAAATCAGAGAGGGATGGCAGTGGCAGTGTCCCTGTGATGAGCTACTTCTTCTCCATGACTTTCCCAGGAAGAGGGGGAGTGGGGAACCCACTGCCTGCAAGACCAGCATTCCTAACACACAACTTACTTGGCACTTCAGAAAGGCTGAAGCTGTAGGAAAAAAGAAAATCTTAATTTGAAATTTGCTTAAGTAGGTAAGGTAGATGGAAAAGGGTATCTAATGGGACACACCACACTTTAATGCTTACAGCAATTGAGGAGTGAATGTAGAAAACCAATTAGGAGATTACAATAAGGAAAGACAGCAAAAAGCCCACTTCAGCTACAGACTGAATGTGCTGTTAGGGAATAGAAAAATTCCTCTTCACTGTGGCTGCTCCTGGTGTATTCCAAATTCTGCAATTTTACAACCTATTTTTTCCCCATTTTTTTAGTTCTTTCTTCACTACAGCAGAAGCTATGGATTTAGCAAAGCACTAAAGGAAATCTTAAATAAACTGCCATGCCTAGAGAGCACACACCCTGCTACAGTCCTCTGGGGAAAATACTCTGAGCCTATCAGATGCCTCACCTGAAAGGCCAGGTGAATCCCACACTGGTGTTACTCCTAAGGCCAGGAGGCATCTGTTGACTTTATTGGAAAAAACAGCCAGATTGATTCTTTCTCGTCTCTAACATTGTCCTACACATGCTGTCATCAGTTTTGCTCCTATTTAGTTTCCCTGCCCTTCCTGTTTGGCTGCTCTGCCGGTGAGGTCCAGCATGGGGTAGTTTTACCACTTTGACTCCTTTGTTCCCACCAGGCTCCTTGGAAAAAGCCTCTCGACAGCAGTCAGCACAGCCCACCCTGCCAGTGCTGATTGGTGCTTGCTGCTGCTCTAGCTGAATGGCTGGGCTGTTTCCTACAACTGTGAAAAAAGCCAGTTTAACAAATCATGTATTATTTTAGCTCTGGCACATGAAACCTGCACAAGACCTATAAAGTAAATGGGAGACATGCTGTTCTCCTGATGATTTCAACAAAGTCATCCATAAGACTCCCTCCTCCAGCTTAGCTTGGCTGGAAGTCAGGAGCAGGTGTCCTACATACAGCCCATAGCTTGTCCTCTACCACTCCTGCACCACCACCAACCTCCTTCCTTAGTTCTGAGCCCGCTTTAGCTCTCACAGACAAAAATAACATCACATATCCAAGTCCTGGTCCCCATTCAGATGGGACCACTGAGTACTGGCACTGGACTGTGTCCAGTTGAGTCCAACCCATCTGTTCAACCTGTTCCAGTGTTCCACCACCCAACACTGGGCAGTGGGAGTGCTCAAGGGCAGTTGCACCATCTCCACTGATGACAAGCCAGCACCAGAACATGCAGGAGGGTTTCTCCATAATGTCAGCACCAGCGAGGAGTGTCCTCTGCTTGGTGACATCCAGCTCCCTGTTGCAGTCCATGGACATAGGCTGGACATGTAACTTTTGCATAATATTTTTTTCCGTGAATGAAAGGAGGCTGAGACATTCTCTCTTTAGAACAGGAACACTGCAATGAGGTGGGGTATCACCTAAACCACAGGTTCTGTATGCAGGGCATGCCAGAAATGGAAAACTGTGGGCAGAGGGTTATGCTGGTTATTGATTCAAACTCATGTGTTTAATGGGATAAAGGAGCCAAAGAACAAAGGAAGAAAGAGGCACCAAGCAAGAGGTCACGTGAAGGAAAGTCTCTAGGCAGAAGAACAGACAGGGATCAAGAGCGAAGGAGCTTCACCCTTGGAGATCTCCAAAACCCAACAGACAAGGCCCTGACCAACACATCTAACTGACCCTGCTTTGTGCAGGAAGTTAGGCCAGAATCCTGCTATATTGCCCAGCGTTTTAAGAAGAGTTTTCAGAGCACTGTTCCAGCAACAATTTCATGCAAGTGTGAGCAAAGATGCTGTATCAGCAAAACCAGCCTTGGCATGCGATCTCGGAAGGGAGGAGTGCATCACTGGCTCCAAAATTAGTTCCTCCTCTTAATGAGGCAACCCACAAGCATGAATGCATTTGCTAAGCAGCTAGACCAGAGCAGCAGCACTAGAAAGGAGGTTTGGGTCCAGACTGCTGGAAGGCTTTGCCTGCACTGCTCCGTGACATTGAGTTGCTCTCATCCCAGTCATCACTCACAGTGGAAAGCTGAAGGCATGAGGAAAGGATGCAGGGACAAACTTCCAGTTCACAAGCTGTTTCAAGAACTGCAGCAAAATCTAGTTTGTTTTGGTTTTTGTCATGTTCCTCTTTTCTGTGAGATGCAGGAAAAGCTGTGACACTTTGGAAAACAGATTCACTTACCAGGTCCTGAAACCCCCACAAGAAGCACAGCTAGGTAATTTGCAAGAGGGAGTCAGACTTGGGCTATAAAAGCCAGGTCCACAGCAGAGACATTCTGGGTCCAGGACACTCAGAACATTCTACAGATTGTCTATCAGAGACAGATAGGGGATAGATATTGTCTGTTCTAACAGAGAGAGAGTCCTCTAGGTATGTTGCTACCAGGGAAATTCTTATTCTTAGGAGCCTGCAAATGATGTCCCTGGAGGTTAATTCTATTGCTATCTGCCTTCACTAGGGAGAGAGGGAAAAAACACACAGAAAATAAAGCAGAATGTGGGATTATAATTCCTTTTGCACCCCAAGTAGGAGCAGAACCCATCTCCCTCTCTTGGCCGTGCTCCCCCCTTTTTCTCCCAATGTCAATGGCAGCTGCAGCGTGCTGAGAGGCAGCAGCACTTGTGCGCTGTGACTCGGCGCTGGGGATTAGGGAAATCAGCTGGCAGCTTCCTGCGGCACCGCAGCCAATCAGCCCCAGCTCCCTGCCTCGCTGGCCACAGTCAGCAGGAGGGAGTCTCATCCAGGAGAAGGCCTGCAGGTTTGGGATAGATGGAGGGGCTAAAGAGCAAGTGCCTTGCAGTCATTACCTCTTCCCAAGGAAAGGGTATGGCTGAAATCCTGCCACGAGAGATTCATCAGACATTTAAGGTGCTCCTTGCCTGGCTAGAGCAGAGCTGCCCCGGTGGGATGCTCATTCCACATGGAGGCACAAAGATATGGCTCAGACAAAGATAGCCTATTTTTTTCAGCAAACCCTGTGGCAGGAGCTGTAAGATGCTCTGTGGGCAAGTCAGGGTGGACCAGATAATCCTGACAGGATGGTGTAACTTGTAGGCTGACCTTTAGCAGAGCACTAGAGGAAGACAACTTCCCACGAGTCCTTGTCACAGAGAATCTCAGTAGAATAATGACTTTCACTGGTGGCCAGAAGGCCAAGGACTCTACAAAGAGAATTCCAGAATTCACTGCCCTTTTTCCTTCTCATTCCTTGTTTTCCACTCATTCCTGTATATAAACACCCAACAGCAAAGGAGCTGGCCTTTGAGAAGACAAATCTCTCTGATGCATTTATTTTCTGATCTTAAGGCTCTTCAAGTCTAACAGAACTTAATGACTTTGATTTCTGAAAAAAAAAATTCCTTAATAGAAAGACAGCACCACTGTAGCCAGGAGCTCTTGCAAAGATGAGTAAGCACACACATATGTGCCTTGCAGCCCCAAGGCCTTCTTCACCTTCTCACCCTCACCACCTGCACCCACCTTCCAGATATCACAGCCGTCACTGCCCAGGGCTCACCCTGCCCATCTGTAAAATCAGGACCATGACAGAATCTCTCCAGGAACAAATGAGTTCCTGGCAAGGCTGCTCAAACTCACCCTGCTTTGGTCAGGGGTTCAACTGGATGATCTGCAAAAGTCCCTGCAGACCTTAGTGACCTGGTGACTGACTTGTGTTGCTGCTCTGGGTTGTGGCACTCAAGCCACGTGTCTCTGGGATTCACTGGTACAATGTCATATGCATGTCCTGCCTATAGGGCCTGCTGGGAACTGAGCACACAGGACATGGCTGAGACCTCCAGCCTTGTCAGTGCAGAGCCACCAAAAACACAGATTCACTCTGAGCCAAGCTGCAGTGCACTCACTAGCTAAACCCTACACGCCCTGCCATCATTTTCAGCCCAAGATTGGAGCAGCAGACTCTAATTCACCTTCATCGAGGATGAATTTTAGATAAAATTCAAACTGATTAATGAAGAGGAGGTTAAGCACTTCCAATCAGGGTGGCAGGAAAAGTGCTAGAACAGTAAAATTGAATCCCACACCGTCTCTCTGCACTTCTTAAAGACGTGTAAGCTCAGAGGTCTCATCTAAGCTGCTTCCCCACAGTCCCTGTTACTGAGGATGGATGAGTCCAACTGATGGTCCACAACACACTGAGGCTCCATCATTAACAAGTTGTCCCAGTACACTTCCCCGTAGGACACCAAATGTTAAAAAATACACATCATAAATAATGCAGGGCAAGAGTTTCCTTTTAAATTATTTCCATCCATTTCCCCCATTTTGAAAATTTCATGTTCACCTTGCAGGAGCTGTGACAGCACAGTGCTCTGACCCTTCTGGAGCATGAGAAGGAACCAGCAATGGTCCCCAGAGAACTTGGCCTCCTCATGGTGGGGAGTAGCGAAAGCGTGTTTCCTCCTGGGAGCTCTTTCACACTTCCAGAGCAACAGGACACAAAGGTATTTGACCTATCTGGGGTGAATCCAGCTCTCTGTGGAGATTAGAGTGTCTCTGACTTAACTTTAGAGATGATCAACTTCTCTGTTTCTCCTGTGGGATATCCAACACCTGCATAGAACAGTGGCTGCAGCCTTTCCTCTCATTACTCTGATGGTACTAAAGACAAAAAAAAAAAACAACTGGATTTGAAGCAAAATTTTCTATCACTGTTGGCTTCACCCTGTATCCAAGCTCTGGAAGAATGTACAACCCAGAATTCCACAAGGTTCTCCCTTGCCAAATCTTTTGTAAGCATCCAGAGCTCCAGGCACTCACAAGATTTACAGTGTGATAGTTTAGCAGAGAAATCTTGTGCAGGGAAAGAGAGGGAAAAGATATCTATAGAAGATAAAACCTAAAGATATTAAGAGTATGAGTATAGATTTTAGTACATTACATAGTATTTTTAATCTGCACGTCCTCAGTGAGTATGCTCACAATAAAGGACGTAGTGGTCTTTATTCTGAAGAACCCAGACGAATCTGAAAGCCTAAAAGCAATTTTCCCTGGATGGATGTGCAAGAAGCATTCACAACATATAACCATTCTCTTTGTGAGAAGATTCTCAGGTTAAGACACTTCTGCATTATCTCTAATTTGTGCCAGTAGTCTTAATTTCCCACCTGAGTCCTGGGAGAAGCCACAGAACTAAACACCTGCACCCACAGACAAAAAGCAGCAGAAGACTTCTACAGAGTGTTTTAGCAAAACCTCAGTCCATTGGGGTTTGTGAAGCATTTTCTCAAATATATAAACCAAAGAAATTTAGAGTCCTGAGGGAAACAGCAAAGCCAGCATTAGTCTGAAAGACAGTCCTGACAATGACAGTGAGACCAGGAGGCTGCATGTGACATGGAATGCAAATGATGGGTGGGATCATCTTCATGCACCCAAATTTCTCCCCAAAACAACACAGTTGTCAAGTGTGTCCTAGAGTGAGAAAGGAGCAGCAGGGAGAGCTCAGGCTCATCTTCCTCAGCACCTGGCTCAAGGCCCATTTCAGCAGTGCAAACTCAATTTCATCCTTCAATGTTTCCAAATCATAGCTGTGACTCCTGCACCCAGAAGATGTCCAGATTTTAAATGTCCTTCAAACTGGCCAAGTCAGTGAAGATTTTTTCAAATCAAGTCCTAGGTTTGCACTTGGCAAAGAGGTAGAATTAAAGCAGAAATAATGTACCTTGATTTGAGGCCAGGCAGAGCTGATGTGGATCTTCCCCAACATCCCCTGACTGCTCTGGTGCTGGATCAAGAAGCCTATGTCCTCTTTGTTAAGAGATATAATAAAGCAAAATTGCTGTCCTAAATATTACTAAAGCAGTGGCTGGCATGTTTAATAAACCTTTCCATTTGGGTAAATTAGCACTCATCTGGACAAGTGCTGAAGTGCTGTTACTTGAAGAAAAAAATTCAATGCTCGGAGTCTAATTTAAATAATTATCAGCATATTTCTGCTCTGCCTGTTTCGCTGAAATTACCAGGAGACTTGATGCAGTCTGAGTGTAAGTGCCTTTTGTCTGCATGTAATTTATTGACCCCATTTCAGTTAAGTTTTTGGCCCACTTACTGCCATGCTGGAGCACCATAACCAAAAAGAACTTCATGGTCAGATGGAGTAAAATCAATAACAACTGATCTACTTTTATCCAAATCCCTTTTGAGATCTATAAGTTACTTTCTTGTGCTTTCCACATTGTAGGTCATAGATCTGTGACAATCTGCTGTTCCCACAGGCTGATGTTTGGGGACCACAGACATCGATGTGGAAGACCTTGACTGGGGATGATGGTCAGGCCATCCCCGCAAGCCAGGCTTCAGGTGTAGACAAACACTGCCAACCTGTGCAGTACTGGGATGTATGCTGAAATACTCTCTTACACCCTCCAAAACACAGGTCTTCAGCACCAAATGCCTCATCCTGCAGACCTCCAGCCATTCCACTGCTGTGTTCCTTAAGGGGGAGAGCCTGGAGCACTGAGCAGCCACAGGCGTGGCTCCCAAGAACAGAACAACCCTGGGGACACAGCACTAACCCACAGCCACGCTTGTAGCAGAAGGCCTTGGTACCCAGCACACTGGTCACAGGATTGATGTTATTTCTAGCAAGAAATAACATCAGAGCAGAGCGGGAACTCTTGAATTATTTTTCTCCTTTTTTTTTGGTTGAAATACAGCACTGTGTGTGCCTGTTCTTCTGCCCTAGCTCCAAGACTGTCAGCAGAAAGCATCACGAGACCACTTGCTTGCTCGAAACGCCCCCTTCCCTGGGAGCAGCTCCAACTCCAAGCTGCCAGCAGCACTGGTTTGGAGCGCAGAGCCAACCCTCACAGAATGCTGTGCAGCCCCCAACACCGGGTGGTGCTGCCAGGGAGGGGGCAAGGTCTGCCTTGAGATGAAGGTGATGCTCCCACCCTGCTCCCGCTTCCCAGGCTGTGTCTGCATTCCGTTCGCGATCCCGCCATCTGCACCTTATGGCTGCCGTGACGAGGGAAGCTTCCCTCCAGGGCACGTTCTGCAAACCTCGCATCCACCAGCTCATCAATCCCTGGCTCTCATCAAAAGACAAACTTATAAACAGGCCCAGACGCTTCTCCCAGGTTTAATGGAGGCAGCTAAGAAGCTGTGATCATTCGATGTTTTCCAATGATAGTGGTGATGCCTGAGGCCAGCTATAATATTACCATGAAATAAATCTGCAGTGATATAATTAGCAGGGATGCTATTACACTCAGGTTTTAGGGATGCTCAGCACAGAGGGAGAAGAGCAGCTACTCTGAATGGGACCTTGCAGAGGTTCTGGGTTTGAGATGTGGCTGGGAGCAGGAGAAACAGAAAAACTCTAATATCAAGGCAGTGTGGACTACCTGCATTAATCTGTATGCGAAAGAAATCTAGTTTTTTTTAATAGCCAGAGGCTATGGTAAACACAAGTCTGTGCCAGTCTCAGGGTTAAATCCAGCCACCTTTCTCCTTGCCACTCCAGCTACCTCTGCCCTACAAGCAGGTGTGGACTTTAGGTGGCACATTGCAAAGCTTATGCTTCTTCCAGCATCCAGTCCTTGATGTGCCTCGTGGTTCCCTAAACTAGGATGGGAGATGGAGCAGGGAGATGCAAACCAACACAACTCTGAAGCCTGTCTGGCAGGAGGAGATGACTGCTGTTTTATCTGTCCTGCTGCATCAAGAGAACAATACCCTGTTAACTTTGCCACTGTTACATATAAAAGGGAGACAAACACGACTAGGAACAACTAGGAGGAAAAGACAGAAGAAGCTGGGTTAGAAAATGGGATCCTACTCATATCTGCAAGGAATAGCTAAGAAAAGAGTTGGCACCTCCACAGTGTTTTCTGTTGCTTGCAGATGTAGCACTAAAAGTATGAGCATAGAAAAAGGATATAACTAGATCAAAATATTTTAGGATCAATGGTCACGGGGGAGGGGAAGGGAAAGAAGAAAGTCAGCACATGCCAGGATTGATGCTCAGTTTTGACACAAAATCCTTATGGCAGTTGTTGAAGAGCCACACTCAGGGAACATGGTGTTCCTCAGTACTCCCAGCCGGGACCCCTGGAAGGTTTCTGCCCCCTACACAGAACACAGACTCGTGAGCTGGAGCTCCTGTGCCAATGTCTGCATGGCATGTCATGGCTTGATTATAGAAGGTGACATGCTAGGGCAGAGTTTGCACCAAAATCAAGAGATCATCCTTTAAATGTGCTGGGCAGGAGATGCCCTGAGGAAAACCCTGAAGTAGACAGCCTGCCCTCAGCTCAGGTTCAAAAACTCTTCATAAGTTTTAAGTGTGTTTCCAAATCTGCAGTCAAATCCTACACCTTCCCTCTTTTTTGCTACAATAAACTTTATCTGAGAATGTAATCTAGTAATAAAAATGGTTTTAAAATGATCTGACAAGCACTAGAAACCCCATTTCTTTTAGAGTGACAACTCTATTTACAGCCTCACATACATATACCCTGGTTTATATTCTACATGCATGCCAGACCCTCAAGATTTGGTATATATCCTTTCCATCCACTTGCAAGAATCAATTTCAGTTGTGAAAAGTTCTTCAGCAGGCAGAAGGTAGGAGGAAAGATTGCCTCTAATGCTGGGGTCTCTGCACATCTCCCAGGACTGGGGCACAGAGGGATGGGCAGCCCCCACCTGTATCAGGGCTGTCTAACTGCACTTGAGCAACCCTCCCAAATGCAGGGGCCCACCTCCCCATCCTGAACAGGCCAGCCAGCTGTGTTGGTTGAGGGGAGGTGCAGAACAGCTGGGCAACATCACACACAGAGAAGATTCAGGATGCATTCAACTCTTACTCTTTCAAAAGGGTGCAGAAAATTGCTAAACTGCTAAAAAAATTCACATTCAAAGCCTGAAGTGGCCAGGGAACAATAGCACCAAACATGAGCAGAGCTGAGAGGCGCTTTGAGCTCCAGGGAGATGTTATTGTCCTAATCACGCATGAAGGACACCTTGTAGCTAAAAGTTCCAGAACTTAATTAGGAAGCACAGATCTTATTCCCGGGTGTATCGAAGACAAAGAATGAGCTCTCCAGGCCTCAGTTTCCCTATGCATAAAGCTGGAGCAGTCAAACACATCTGCCCTAAGGGAATACAGCACTTGCTGGAATGCAGTTTGGAAGCCAAACTACCACTGTGTTGAATTCTACTTCTCTGCTCCCACACTCACCCAAGCACACAATTCTCATCTCCTCTTCCCCATCATGGTTTCCCACTGCCCTGCAATGCTGACAAGCTCAACATCTTCCATAGCTTATCCAACTTCCTCAATTACAGGCACACCAGCAGAGACATCTTCATCTGTGTGAGTGGAGAGTGAGGCATGGCTAAGATTAGCAACAGGAACAGCATGGACTGGCATTGGCTCCCTATATAATTAGCTGATATAAAAGCTGTGCCATCTACTGGCATCCAACTGAAACATGCTCCCAGCACTACTCCCATCAAGTTGTTGCTCCAGCAGCTCTTTGTGTAGAGCTGAGGTGGGATTTCAACTCACCCTTGTACAGGTAGCAGCACACAAATGGCAAACAAGGGACGACCAAAGACAGTAGTTCATTTTGCAGTACCAAAACCAGGCACTCACTGGAGCCCTGTGTTCTTGTCTCACTCCCAGACCTTATAATCCCCAACTTGCTTTAGAATTACCAGTTTTACTTAAAGATTTTTTTTTTTAAATTTTCATGCCTGCAGAAAAAAAATCCTAACAAACCAACCACCATTTAAAATTAACGTCTCATTATTATGCTTAACATTTTGGGAAGACATTTTGGCAGGCACAATACTGACCTACAACTGGCAGCCCTGCACAGAAAACTGGAGTTACCACTTCCATCAAACCTTTGTAAGGTACTTCCAACAGCCTTCACTGCTATGTTACCTGGCAACTTTCCAGGATGTAGCATATCCTAAACATCAGAGGAGAGACAGAAACCAAGGGCATAAAGCAGAAACATCAGCCTAGAGAAGAGGTGACTGACAGGGGACAGGCAAAGCAGAGACACACAAACCCAGGGTGGGTTATGGAGAAGCTCCCACACCCTCACCAGCACTGCTGCAGCCCAGCTCTGTCTGTGTGGAGCTGCTTCAGCTCCCCCAGTTACCCCAGTTCCAGCCCTGCACATCCCAGTTCAGCTGGTGGCTCCACGAGCACTGCAAGGCAGGCAGGCAGGCACATGGTTAAATATTTTTGCTTGCAACCTTTTCATGTTGCTTTCATTTCAGATCGTGCCTCTGAATGCTGACAGATTTCTCATTGCAAGGCTGTATTAAGGTGCTTTTTAATTGCATTTTGAGGGACCCAAAGGCCAGCAGGCAGAAGGGCACTGTATTTTTTCCAAGGAACATTATTTTCATTGTAGAGGCAGGAAAGGTTTCCGTTAATCCTCAGCAAGCAGACAGCTTCCACGCAGCATGCTGGCTGAAGGGACGGCTGCTCCAGAACACTGGAATGATTTGAGCACTGTCTGCTGGAATATTGCGGCTCCCAACAACTCCTCTTCAAAAAGCAGATGACAGGCTTTGGCACGAAACTTGCATTAAATTGATACAATCTCTTTAATGTTATCTCAGGCTCTTTATCACAATTGTATGTGCAATTTACATTCTTGTCGCCTTTTTTTTTTTATTAAGATTTGCTAGATCCTTATCACTGATATTTTACACATTGTTGTAGTGTCACTCAAATATTTAATGGCCATCAGCTGCTCTGGGAATATATAATAGCTCCTTCCTATGGGGTAGGGCAGGATGCTGATGGATTTCAGACTTGCTCCATTAAAGCTTCAGTGGATGCAAAGCAAATCCATGTGGGACAGAAAGCACTGTCCTGGTGGGCATCATTCTAGGGCAGGGAGCACATTCTGTGCCAGTTCCCATGTGACAGCACAGCACCACGTGCCCGGAGCCAAGCTCAATGCTAATCATGCAAGGCACCTTGGGGGCTGCCTCCTGCTCCTCACCTGCAGCCAGCTCTGCTATTCAAGTCCCTCCTGTGCAGAGACCTACTGAGATAAACTATGTCAAAGCTGATCTGGGGCTTGTGGGCTGCAGAAATGAAATTTGATAAATCCACTTTTTTCAGGGAAAAAAAGTAAAAAAAAAAGTGGGATTTTAGGAGAGCTTTTGAGACAGAAAAAGCTTCATGCAAGTCCATTAACCTCCAGGACCAAGCCTCCACCCCTTCATTAGTCTTTAACTTCACTACCTGTCTGTAAACGTAGCTATACAAATAACTGAGTTTTAGTTCAGCCTGCCAATGAAACCCTTAAAAAATAATCCTCATTCCACCTGAAATGAACTCAAAATTATTCACTGTCCCAGGTCAATTACTCCCATTCAATATAAGAGCCTTCCGCCCCGAATGATGCATTTGAAACATTCAGGGAGAAAAACATTTAACAAGAATAAATTGGTTGGAGGTTTCTCTGCCCAAGATCTTGGGCTTTGGAAAGCTATTTAAGGACAAACAGCATCATGGAGGGCAAGGGCTGAACCCTCAGAGACTGAGAGCAGATCGGTAAGTGCAGAAGCACACACTCCCTGCAAACCTACAGACAACCCTGGGGAAATAAAGATCCCTCTCTCACCCTCTCCCACCACACACAGATTACAAAGTCACAGGACAGGGCACAGAAGCAACTCTAGCTACGAAACTGCCATGGAAATGCATTTTCTCATGCCAAAATTAACCAAGAAAACTCAAATAAATCCCTTTTTCTGTGACATGGTTTCTTTTATTTTGCTATCATTGCAAGCATATCTTCCCAATCATGTTTAAAGGTTGTTCTGTAAAGAATTAAATGGTAATTCCCTACCCTACCCTAGCACGAATTCCCTCAGAGACCTCCTCCTCTTCTGCATCACTCACCAGTTTATATCTGTATCTATCTTCACAGATAGACCAATAAGTCATATCCATCTGCTTTTACCCTTTCAACCACCCCAAAATGCCTCCTCTTAGTTCACAGCTTCACCAGGCCCCAGGAGCTTGACTGGGTAAGGACCAAGCTGAAGGATCCAAGTTTTGAGGCAGCAAAGCACTACAACTGCTGCAAATCCCCTGCCCACACCAATGGCTTTAGTCACCTCCACCTCTGCTAGGAGTGCTGCTCCTGTGCTGGAAAAAAAACAGGAAAACCTGGAAAACAACATGCAAACTGCTGTCAAATACATAACAGAGTTTGAGGAAGGGAAGTAAACACCTTTTTAGGACTATTTCATCCTTCTCTTCACTTGATCTCAGAGTTGTCTGGGTTCCTCACAGCTTGGGGTGCAGAGCACAGGAAGACAAGGCAGGCACAGCAATGAAATCCTCAAATAAAGGTTACTTCCCATTCCAGGGAGAATCTATTCCTCCTGCCTGTGCGTGCAAACCAGCCTGGCAGCTCTCAGAGACAGGGCATGAGGGCAGGCTTTGCTCAGGCTAAAAGCCCAGCTAAAGCTCCCAGCATGGCTGTGTGACCCGAGCTGGGAACCTCAGCCCTGGATGCTGCGCAGGCACTGGCAGAGAGCCGCGATTCCCTCCCTGCGGCGCGCCTGCTTCAGGGGTGAGTGCAGCACACAGGGCCTGCCCAGGGAAGATGCTCTGGGGCAGGGAGGAAGTCATACACCTAAAATAAATCCCTGGGCAAAGGCATCAAGTGCAGAGCTAAGTGATACAGACCGGGAGCGTGAGAACCAGCTCACCTCCTGACAGGGTAAGGGACCAGATGGATATTTCAGTCTTCAGGAAGGGCAAAGTCAGGCAACTATTTATTTACACAGGGTACGTAAGGAAGCTCCACTCTGGGTTGGAGAGCTATACCAAGACACTTCATCTTGTTTGCAGAGCTGGTTTTGCCTCCTCTTTTGCTTCAGGCCCTGAGAGGGCATAAAAAAAAAAAAAACCAAACCAAACAAACCAAAACCAGAGAGGTGTTTTCTTTAAACAGCAACTGTCCAGACTTCCTATACCAAGTCAGCAGAAATAACAGCCTCAGTCTGCCAAGGGCAAGAGAGGACAAAGGTTTCTTCATCTTGTTCTTTACCAACAGCCACACACGAGATCTGCTGTGGAGACTTACTGAACACTGTCAGGTCGGGACCACTGATTTTCACTCCCCCATCTGTGACTCCAGATGCACTGGTGGCACGGAGTCCATTCCTTGCAGGTGTGCCACAAAACAGGATCGTCCCAGGACCCCCCAACCTTCAGCATGCCGCAATGCTGGGGGAGGCAGCAGCTACCCTCAGGATGCTGGCAAACCTCTGCCGCCCCAGAGTGCACCCAGCAGCTCACTAAGTTGTAAAGCCCATCGGGCTGGGTTGCTGCCAAGTGTTCTGAAGAGAAGAAAGGGAAACGTTCAATGTAATCTGCATGAAAGTGCAGGAAGCCCTAAATTGTGTTAGCGCTATTAAGAAAGCTGGTTACATTGCTCAGCAAACTGGCCCAATACAGGTTTGATAGACTTGTTACAAACATCTGATTGTCCCTGATTAGATTAGACAATCAACCCCCATCCTGGTGTGTGGGCATTGTTTGACTCCCCTCTGCAATCTGTAAATTAGAATTCCAGACCTGGGAGATTGGATTCAAATTGGATTACTGGAGCAGGTCCAGCACAAGAACAATTGTGAAGCAGGAGAAGACACACACACACACATGCACGAATGAATAAATAAATAAATAAACAAACAAACGCATGGGGACTGTCAGCCAGAGATTTGATTAGGAGCAAATTAAAAATAGAATTAAAAACAAAAGCCACCAACCAGCAATTAGCAAAGAAGCAGGAAGAGGGCTGGATTTGTCACTATGAAATAAGAAAGCACAGAGGTCCTGCCTTTAAATAGTTTGTACCTCAGCATGCACAAGGTTGGTGCTGGTTGTGGTCCTTACTCCACCAACTCAAGAGTCCTGTCCGTGGCCATGCAGCTGGAATGGTGCAGCAGTACATGAGGCAATGAAGCCCCACACCTCACCAAACCCACAGGCTTTGTCTGAGCTCACCTGAACTATGTTTATTCCCTCTCTCCTACCCCATTTTGCTGCCTAGGCAAAACAGGTAGTGTGTCCCTTAGCTGGGACCCAGCAGGCCACAGTGTGACCACTGATAGCCTTCTGACATGCCCAGAAATGCCTCCCTCAGTCAAACCCAGGGCTATACCACACTGTAGAGGGGAAACTCACCAGCAGCACCCCCATTGCTGCCTGCCACCAAGACCAGAGGACAGCAACAACCCCAACAGTGAAGGAGGGAAGATTTCCTGATGATTTCCTACCAGCCCATGCCATGGCAGAGGTCAGTGCCTCTGCTGCCGAAAGAGGAGGGAGTGAGGAGATGCTCTGAACTAGGCTGAGAGATGCTTTGCTGTATGCCAATTTTTGCAGCTCATCAGGCAAGTGACACCTTTTATTGTCCCTATCAGGGAGCAGAAACCTGATAAAAGCTCTGTTCACCACATACCTGCAAGGGAAATCTCAGGGCTATCAGAATTGTTAAAGAGATAAACCTGTCCAATTAAATCCCCTCTGCACTCTTGAAGTATGCTTGTGCCAGGCTCAAATGGAGCTTGGAACTAGTCCCAGTTGAGTAGTAATGCTCCGAGTGTTCAACCAGGACTAAAAGCACAACTGGCCTGAGCTCCTCTCTCCTGCAATGCCCCCATTGACCAGCTTCATCATGAGAAGCTGATTTGGTCAGTACTTTGGGGTAACACACCAAACTCACCTCACCCTCCCTCACAGGATCCTAAAGCATGGCCAAGTACTAAGAGCATCAGCTCTTCAGAAGGAACATGCAAGAAAAAATGTGAGTTAGTGGGAAAAATCAAGGCTGAGGTAAGGGGTGGAAATAGGAGACAAAACAGCAAAATAGGGTTAAGACAATACAAAACCCCAAGCCTTACTCATCTCCAGACCAACCACCTTTTCTGTGAGCCAAATCCCAGCTCTTTCAGCCACCTTCCCTTAGGATCCAAGGCGAAGGAACATGGGAACACCTACAGCCATTCACCCAGGCTTTGTAGCCACAGGAAACCCAGCCAGACTTCCCTTCAGGATGCTTTCAAAACACAGGAAATCCCCAGTCTTGTCCTTTGTATTCTTTTTTCTGCCAAAAGAAAATGTCTAATGCCAAGTGTAGATTTTACTACTCTGATTGCAGTAAAATCTGAGTGAAATATGTTGTAACCTCCTACACCTTAGCTGAAAGAACAGGAACCTTGAACCCTCCTACCAAACCCCTGCTTTCCCCCAGATGCTCATTCCACACTGGAGCTAAATATGCAGCAATAAAAAGATGCTATTAAATTTCACAAAAACACAATTTAAAAAAAAAAAAAAAAAGCAACTCACAAACCTTCCTCCTACTCCTGGTAAGTGTTGTTAGTGTTCTCATCACCAGAGCCACGCAAGGTGCACCAAACCTGTTGCATACATCTACATCTACATAAAATACACGCAGATATACATACTACACATTATAAATCTGATACACAAAATGCCACTTTGCTGCACTTCTGCTCAACACATCATATTTGACACTGCACACAGCAGAGGTCCACAGGAAATGCAACAAACTTCACCTTAACTCAAAGGATTTTGCCAGCAATGTACAACTGAATTGTCCCCATGGAAAAAAATACCAATACAACCATGTCACCATCAGGGCAATGCCAGAGCCTGCATGCATCCAGACCATGTTTTATGGATCAGGAGGCCTCTTTTTGGAGATGGGGGAAGGCCACCAGCACAGACAGTAATCTTTAGACTGGGAATAGTGATAGTTCACTTCAGGGCATAACCTACTCAGTAAACTGTGGGATGTGTTGCTCTCAGGAGGAAAAGCAAATTGTCTGTGGTTAAATATGCAAAGAATGAAGCAGTCAGCATCCAAAAGCAGCCTTCACAAGAACTGTATAAAAAGCAGAAACAATCTTAAAACATATCCTAGGATCTAAAATTTCCACCTCTCAGCCTCCTCCTCCACCAAATCACAACTCCCTTCTCCCCCAGTCTGTGGAGCTTCAAGAAAGAATAGACCTGGAGGCATCGCTCATGTACTTCATATAGTATTACAAAAGAAAGAAAAAATTGGGTTTGGGAATCTGGAGCCACATGGGGCATATGCTCAGGCTTTTCCCTGGCTCACTCAGTGCTCCACCAAGAACAAACTCCAATATCTGGGCTCCTAAACAAGCTCCCAAAGAAGTCCCAGCCTGTACATATCTCTCTGGACACATACAAAGTGGGATCTGAACAGACTGAAAACCTGAAGAGAAGACAGGAAATAAAGTTTGAAACAGTGACAAAGAATTTACTTGGCAAAAAGCCAACCAGTTGAGTTCTAGTCTCAGATGATGTCAAGCCATGAGCCAGCCAGCTGTGATTCCCAGCACAAGGAAAACCCAAGAGGGATTTGTAGTCATTTGGTAACCTGCCACCTTGTTCCTTTCCACATCTTAAAGGTGTCTCTTTTAGCCCTAACAAGGACAAGCTCATGAGTGTGGACAAGAGCAGCCCATTAAACTCACACCCAGTCAGGAACACACCTATCACTTCCTTACACTTCACCTGTAGCTCTAGAACTTCCCCATAATGCAATACACTGGGTAAATGGAATGTCATCTCCTTCAGGAGTCACTCCACCTTAGTCTTTTACTTCCAATTCAAAGGAAATTAGATGCATTTTTGGTATTGAAGGCCACCTCTTTTACCTCCCCTCTTGTTAAAGCTTAGGAATAATAAGCAGCTGTAACTACAGAGCCCAAAGGAGACTGGGAGGTTGGGCTTGAAGCAATGGAATCATCACGGAAAAAGGACACTGGAAAAGGCAATTAGTGTTGATACAAATCTATGTCAAACAGAAGCCATTGTGTGGGACATGGGGTAGAAGTCTCCCTAGATCCAGCTGTAGATACTCTTGTGCCAGGTGGACATTGCAAAAACATCTTCCTAGGAACTTTTTTGTCCCGTGATGAGACTGATCTCTGATATGATGCTCTGGAACAAAAAGGGAGAGACAGCATTCAAATAACTAGCCTCTTGCAAATGCCTTATTTTAGGAAGCAATTACCCTCTCTGCCACACACCCCTGGCTCCAGCACACCTCCAAAATGCACATGAGAAATCAGTGTCCTATTAGTGCCAGATCCATGCCATAGTGCTGCACCATGGCTGTCAGGACTAGAGAGGTTTGGTTTCCCTGTGCTTGATTTCTGCCTCTTAGAAATGCATCACACAAGGTAAGAAACTATGTATTATTAATAAATGCTCTGCACATAGTTTAACTTTATTAAAGACATATTAATATTTTCACTTAGAGGAAAACACGTTCTTTGATGACTGGACTGAATCACCACCTAATCAGAACAGCGCTCTGAGCTGTGCATCCACGGTGTGTGCCCAAAGGTTTGTGAGCACCTTCCTACAAAGCCCCACTGAGACACAGGAAATATCCCTTCTCTCTCCTGCAGCAAAGGAGACAGGGATGTCTCCTCAGGAGAGTGAGCACACAAGTGACATGGCAATTCATACATCAAGGAGAGGCTCCATTTCTCCCTCCTCACCTGCTCTCACCAATACATGGAGTCCCACCTGACTCAGATGCTGAAAAATATGTTTCAAGAAATCAACATCACTCTTGTGAGTCATGAGAGAAGAGGAGGAAATGACTCCAGGAGAGATGATTCAACTAAGGGGAGAGCTGAGACAGAAGAAAACACAGGCAGGAGAATGGAAGGATCTATGGGAGCCTCACTGCTTCAAAGGAGCTCAGCAAAATGTGGAAGAAATTTAGAAGATTCAATTTCTCTTCCTCCATCAGCTTCCCTGTTTCCAGATTTTGTTGCTAGTACCACCAATCCAGAATGTCAAGAATTTACATGGAAAGTGGATGTAAAAGTCTGCTCCATCTGAGAGTGACTCTGGAGGAGTCTTCCTGAAAGACTAATTTAGGTCAAGGGATCACTGTTTCCACAATAAAGACAGCAGCAAGTGCTGTTACCTAACCAGAACTGCCAGAATTATTCCTGCGTCAGGTCGAGCATTGGATGAGCCCTTCACAGCACACCAACGAGTCCAGCCCAAAAACCCAACAAAAAAGAAAGAGAGTTGGAAGACAAACAAGGTTATTTGTACCATGGGCACAGTTCAACCCTTGATCTAAAGATGTACAAACAAAAGATATACAAACTCTCTATAAGTCTGTGTGACTCAGAGCAGAGGGCTAAGAAAAACAGTGTGACTGATGAGCTGAAATTCAAATGTCACACTGGAACCATTCAGTACAGTCATGCTGTGTAACTCAGGGTTATTACCCTGTGCATCCCACGGGAGCCACGGGTTGTCCATATGAGTTATGTTTGCAACTACCTTCTGTCACCTGTGTCTTCCTCCAGCATCTATAGATGCTATACATCTCTGGAACATTTAATATGACACATGCTCAAGTATGCACACACACTATATAAACACAAGGATGCAAAGTTCATGTTAAAAAAAAAACCTGGTATCCCTGGTTTTCACTTCCACAATCCCAAATGCAGTGCTGACACCTCTTTAGTCCCAGTTCAGCTCCTTCCATTCAAGCTAAAACACTTGGTGTGTGTCCCAAGTAAGATTATTCTTTATTTCCCCAAGTAAGGAACTGGGTAAACAGCCTTCTTCACCCAAGTCCCTACAGTTACCACCTTTGTCAGGCACTGTGGACAACTTCACACCATCTGGACATTCAGGCCAGACTTTGACCACCCTTGACTGAGATCCTATTTTGAGTCTTGAGACTCCCCTGGCCTGCATGGGTTTCTTGTGATTCCTGTTGTGTACCTTCTCCAAGCTACTTCTTACCCACTATGGAGACAGGTCCCTTCTAAACTCTCACTGCCTTAGTTACACCTCACTTACTGCAATATCCCTTCTCTCACCACAGCACTTTTTCCTGTGCTCCCATTCCTGCCCATCAGGTTGAAGGATGACCAAGTGTTTTTGGCTACAGTGCCTCTGTGGACACAACAGCTGTTACCTGCTCCAGGCTTTCCCCTTGTCTATCACTCTGCAGATGTCCTTTCAGTGAATCCAGCTACAACCTGCATCCAGCTGGCCACATTGCCAAATGCCCAGTGTACAGTTTCATGCCACCCAATACAATTGTGTTTTAGGGAGGGCATCTCAGCTCCTGGAGATGAAGTACCCACATCCCTCTGCAGTGGAGAGGGCTCTCCACCTCTCCAGGAAGGCAGTTACTTGTCTCTTCCCCAACAGCAGAGCATAGCCCTGCTGCCACCTCACTGTAGCCACCGCTGAGTTTTACTAAGCAGGCACCATGGATCAGATTACCTTCCTCCACTACAGATAAAATAAGTTCATTTTAAAAGGAGTGTTACAAAATTGGAAAATAGATTGGAAATGTGTGCAGACGCCTGTGAGGGCAATCCTTGCAGTTAGTCACAGGGCTCAAGTCCCAGGCACAGGCACAAACCCTTCAGCACATCATCTCCTGAACAGGAAAGACCCCTCTTGCTGAAACACTTCCATGAGCTTTAGCAGAGACACTGCAGTACCTCTGCTTCCAGCACACCACCAGCTAAATTACTGGCTCAAATCTGCTGTCAGGCTTTTGCTGTCACTTATATTCTTGTGGCAGCATCTTCAGGTGTCCACGTGATGGTGGGAGAAGATAAAAAGCAAGAAGATACCTAGAGTATATCCCCACATGACACATCCTTGCCTCACATGCTCCATATGAATCTGTCCAACTGCAGCATGCAGTTCCCAGAAAAGGCCACACAATCACAGCAATCACTTTGAAGCTGAAATCATAATGCTGTGCCAGCATCAACCCTCTTGTTTAAACTGAACATCTCCATCAAAGGATCAGCACACAGGCCCATCTCCTTACCTTTAAAGCACGGACTTTCTTGGCCAAGAGGCTCTCAATGTCCCCTGCGACCTTCTCCACCAATTTCCTGGGCACATTCTCCTTGACTTCAAACAGGTTGCTATTATCATTGTAGATCTAAGAAGGGAAGCAAGAGAACGAAAGACAGTCAATATTAGAGAGAAGTATAGCAGTCTTTCCACAGAAAAGCTGATCCTCTAACAGAATTCTAGCAATGGGGATTAGGTAACAATATAAGCTTTGGAAATCAGGGGAGCAAGAGAAGAAAGGCTTTGCAACCAGAAAAAACAGAAATGCTGCCCACACCACTGGCTCTATAGCTGCCTGCCTTCATGCTGGCAGGCAATGAGCATCCCACCCTCTCACTCAAAAGCTAAGCTGCCCATCCCCACCTCTGCTGAGCCACTCCTGCAGCACAGGCAGAGCCACTGCACTTTGTGCTGCGCCAAAGGCATCCCCAAAGCCCACTGACCACCTCGCCAAAGCCACCTGCTGAACTTGACAAGTGCAAGCCCGACTCCCTGCCCACCCCCAGCCCCCTGCAGGGCCCATGGGGCTCATTGGGTGCAGGGCCTGGCAGCACTGGGGCAGCAGGGCAGTGCAGGGTACCAGGACCAGGAACAAAGGGAGCACATGAAGCAGGATAAAACCTGCATCTCCAAGCAAGCCAAAGTAATTTGGCACCCTCAGGAAATAGGGATTTCTACAACCAGTCCAGAACTGGGCCAGGCTGTGGGGGTAGGTAGAGGCACAAATCTGTACCAGGATTATCCTGAAGGCCAATGTAATCATCTGGATTTGAATGTTTGCACCCAAAGCAACAGCAGTGACCCACAGGCACACCCTTGCAAGCCACATCACACAACTGCAGGAAACGATACCAGATCCAAGGGAAGTGCTGTTTGCATCAGCACTTCCCCAACAAGAGGGAATCAGTCCCACCACAAAACTTCATAACCACCAACCCCTCAGTCACCTGCTCAGATGATTTTGTGACTTAACTCCACCTGCCTGCAGACTCAAGTTCAACCAACACAGTGTCAAAGGGAAGATTTTATTGCCATCATCTGAGATTAGGAAAAAAAAATCCTCATACCTTATCTTTCTTTAAGCAAAGCACATGAAGAAAACCACAAAGCAAATAGGATTCTGCCTCTCTCTTTATCCTCAGGCTATTTGCAAATACCTTCAGCTCTAGACATGGAGACATATGGGAACAGAGAACCCTGTAAGGAGAGCTGGACCTCCCCAAGGAGGTAGCAGACTCCACACTTAACTGCAAATTCCATGCTAAGCATGTCTGGCACCTACCCAAGCTTGCATGATCCTTAGGAGCTGAATCATGCTTCCCACGGGACAAAACCCTCTCTTTGCTGGAGCTTCATTACAAGTGAAAGGCTCTGCCTGTAAGTGGTGGTTTGTTGCAGACCTGGCTTTGAGGACAAAGGAAGAGACCAGCCATCCTCACAGTAACTAATTTCTTCCTAATATCTAATCTAAACCTCCCCTCTTTCAGTATGAAGCCATTCCCTCTTGTCATGTCACACCATGGCCTAGTCCAAAGTCCCTCTTCAGCTTTCTTGAAGCCCCTTTAGGCACTGGAAGGGGCTCTAAGATCTCCCCAGAGCATTCTCTTCTCCAGGCTGAACACCCTCACATCTCTCAGCCTGTCTTCATAGCAGAGGTGCTCCAGCCCTCTGGTCATCTGCATTGCCCTTCTCTGGACCTTCTCCACCTCCTCCTTATGTTGAGGGTCCCAGAGCTGGATGCAGTATTCCAGGTGATGTCTCACCAGAGCAGAGTACAGGGTGAGCATCACTTGCCTCTCTTCACCCACTTTTGATGCAGCTCAGGATATGATTTCTAGATGTTCTTCACATCAGAGCTCCATCACACCCCGAATTTCAGACCTAAAAACTTGTATTGCCAACAGCACAACATCCTGCACTAGATAAGAACACCCCACATTGGGACAGAAAGGGTTAAAACAAGGAATGTTGGACACAAAGCCATATTCTCTCACATTCTTTTTTCTCCCCTTGGTAAGTAACAGCACAACAAAGTCATGTGCTTGGAAGATGCAGGATACCTCCAGCTGAGCAGCAGCAATTAGGAAAGCAAAGAGGAGCAACCTTCAAGGAGAAAGCTTTGGGTACAGAGGGAGTCCTGACATTAGTATTTTCCTATTATGAAACAGAAAATTGGCTCCTATTGGTTACAGACAGAAATGGTGCCTGTCCACAAGGGAGGAAAGACCAGAAAAAGAAACCAGGAGCTGTTCTTCCAGCCCTCTCTGCAGCTGCAGAGCTCTGCAGTCTTTGTGGCTGAACAGTTCACCGGCGTTAATTAGAACAATCCAAGACAAATTAACAGTGACCATACGTGCATGAGAACGTCCCAGACAGGCAGGGGAATGAATGGTGGGGGCTCCAAGCAATTCAGAGAACTTCACAGTCTAAACTGTAGCATTTTTGCTTTGGGTTGTTCAGAACGTGGCCAGGTTTTACTTATCTAAGGTGACATTTCCAGTATTGGGTTTTTCCTTGAGCTGAATCAAAGGGAGGATTTTCTGGCCAAAGACATCCCGAACATTCCTCAGTGATGGCAAAAACCTTTAGTTTTGTCCAGATTACAAAGCCATTCTCATTGAAATTCTCCTGTGATCCAGTGCTTTGGGACCTGGTTTTGAAATTTGTAACACCGGTGACCTCAGAGTCAAGGAACTGCTGCTTCTGATTCCACGTTCGTACCCTCACACCCAGCTGTGTCGGCACCCTCGGGGAGAAGGGGGTGCAGGTTGTGTGCTCTTGGCAGCCTGGGTTTCACCTGGCTGTACCTTCAGGAACAGACCCCATCCCCCCACAGCCTCCCTGACAAGCAGGGCAGGTGGGTGACAATGCAGAGACACGAACAAAGCCAAATCCTGCACTGCTTCAGCCACGTTGAAACAAGAAGCAATGCCCTTGTATCAGTCCCGCTCAACATGATTGGCAAAAATGAAGTTACTGGACAGGAGAATGGCCTCAGAGAGCCCCTGAATTACCTACAGAGGAAGTAGCCCTCAGGCAGCATAGAGCAGGAAGCTGTTGTACTCAGAGGATAGGGATTGAGACCAAATTATGAACTGCAATCTCAATAAAAAGTCTGGAAAGGGCTGAAGCTGGATGCAGTAGCAGAAGATCCAGCAGAAGTGGCAGTGGAAAGGAGTCCAGTAGTAGATGCTGAGAGCGAACTAATAAGTGGCAAGAGCAGGGGGGACTGAGGGGGTTATTAACAGCAGCCAAACAATAGAAAGTACTGAGTTGAAATGAAAAAAATAAAAGCAAAGGAAAAAGCCAAACCAGTGGCAGGTGGGGGGAAGAAAAATCCAACCGTTCAAGACAACCTGCAACATGAAAAATTTAATCCCAAATACTCCTAAGCATAGTGCAATTACAAACAGCCACGAAAATTATTTAAACCAGCCCAGAAGTACAAAGTAGCCTCACTTGAAAGCATAGCTGGTAACACAACCAATTGCCAGTTCATGTTCCCAGCAGCACCTGTACAGCCAAGGAGGCAGATCTGATACTGCCTTGAAACACCCATTCTCTAAATTCACTTGTTTGCCTTGCTCCTAATGCACAATAAATGATGCCCATCTCTGCCATTAATTCCCTCTGCATGTACATATTCAGGGTGTGGTCAGAGTTCAGAGAAAGTATTTTCCTCTCCCCAATTCCCTGTGAGCACACCCAGCACCATGAAACTTGGCAGCCTGAGAAGGGAAAGGGTGCAGAAATACTCCCATAAGTGCAGAAATCACCATTTGATGAGCTGCCATGAGAGGACCCAACACCTTCCCATGGGTCAAGGCATCCAATGATAAAACATGAAGGAAAATAACAAATCTCAGGAGAGCATCACTAGACAGTAAAAATTGTCTCCTCAGCCTCAGCCTTCCTGTCTCCTATGGGCATTGACCTTCCCTGCCAACTGTCTCCAGCCTCCTTATGGAGGACTCGAGGGAGGACACTGATGGGAGGGCAGGGATGCATCCCCGTTCAGGGTAGAGTACACCTCAAAGCAGACCCCTCCCTTCTCGTTCCCTCTACCCCCATCTCCATTTCGCATCTACCAAGATGCAGCCCTTCCCCAAAATCAGAGGGGCAGCACTGCACTGTGTTTGCACAGCAGCACCTCCATGCCAAGACTCCCCCCCCTCCCATCACCTTCCTCAAGAGCAACAGCAACTAAGAAGCTGAACCCCAACAGAGCAGCTGGTAACCCCAGCAGCTCTCAGCCTCACTGGGCCAGGAGACAGCTGTACCCACAGGTCAAACCCCAGCTGGGGTGTGCTCAGGGCCAAGCAGGGAGAAGCTGTGGTGCTCTCTGGCTCCTGCTGGAAAGTCTGATCTGAGTAATAGCAATTTTCCAGAAATTAATTTTTTTTCTCCACCCCTGTATGAATGCAATACACCAGGTTTGGACAGCTGCAGTCCAAACAGCAGCGTTTAATCACAGTGCAAACCTGGCATGTTTGCAAAAGAGCAAAGTACTACGTGCAGCAACAGAGCAGCTGCCTTCCTGCTCCCAGAGTATTCCACCTCAAAGTTGGGGTGCTCCAGGGGAGGGAGGCCAAAGATCAAACTACATCTCTGCAGGCGTAATAGCCACACATACCTGAGATAACCCTCATGCCCCAGAAATGTGGGCATGTCATACCCACACAAAGGCCAGCAAGCAGGAAAACAAAAGGGTTTTCCCACCCAGCATCATTATGGAAGGCAGGGAAAGTCTCTGTTCAGGGTTAGACTTCAAGCTCCTGCAGCCAGACCTATGCCTGGGATCAGAGTCGTACAGTGACCCAGATATGGCATCTGCAAAGGGAATTATTTGGTACAGCCAACACTGCAGCAGGGTACCTGCCCTGAGAGGCACTGCTTGCTCAGATGCTCATCTAGAGCTTCTCCTGGAGCTTCAGGATCTGTTGGTCTCCCTCAGACAAGCATCAGTCTAGCCCATATTGAGTCTCCTCTCATATACTGCCAGGTCCATTTCCCCATGGCTCAGAGTATGACTGAAGGGGAAAGGGGAGAACCCTTAAGCAGCCTTGCTTGTGCCTTGTGTACACAGAGCAGACCCCTCTGATGAAGAGGGAGCATGGAGGAGAATTGCCAAGTAATGTGAAAGACCAACAAGAGCACCATGAGATGGTCCAGGCAAAGCAGGGAGCACTGTGGCTGAGGTAACAGGGAGGAAAAGGAATGCCAAACCCCAGAGATCCTACTGCAAAGATGAAAACTGTTCAGGGCCATAGGCAGAGAGCAGAGACAGCACGATTTCCATCTCACCCCTCATCACTGCTGCACCTACTGTTGTTAAATTTCATCGTCTGGTGCTTATAGTCCTTGCAATGATGGTAATCATCTTGGTGTCTCTATTACATTAGGAGGATGTCAGGCTCGGCACAGTGTCAGGGATAATCAAGCAGGCAGTGATAAGAGCGATAGCGACCTCGCTGACAGCCCGCCAGGACAGGCAGTGCCGCCTGTGCTGCACCTCCCTGTGCAGAGCAGGTCACACACCACTGCAGGCACCAGGGGATGGGCACTGGCACAGGAATAGCCTTCTGGAGAAGTCAGGAAGGTGCTAGATCCTGGTTTTCCCTGTTGAGGAGTCAGGAGGTGAAGGGAAGCAGTTGCAGGTGAGCACTGGTGCCACAGCTCAGAGAGGGCTTTGCCATCTACCCCACACCAACTCCCAGAGCTGGAACCATGGATGCCACCAGCCCTGAGGGCACAGCTCTGTGGGTACAGCCCTGAGCCCAGATGCCCTGTTGGAAGCAGCATGGGCAGTGGCTCCCACAGAGCCCAAGCTGCCCCTTGTCACCACCCCTGCCTTGTCCTCTGCACAGCCACTGCTCTGGCAGCCTGCAGACGTGCTCCAGTGCGCGCAGGAGGCAAACAGCTTGACATTTACTAACCCCAGCTCCCCCTCTCCTCAGTGCCATTTCCCTGCTGTGCTCCATCCTTCCACCTACCTCACAGAAAGCAAGCACCCTCTGAGCAGCTCTTCACAGCTCTCCTGCAGAAGCAGGACAGGGAAATGTGAAGTTTAGTTGCTCCTCAGGGATGGTCAGCTATAATTGAAAGAAACAAACCATAGAACTAAGGTCTCTCTAGTTCACTAAGGAATCTGCTAAAAGGCAGCAGTACAACAGTGAACATGGAGGAAGAGGGAAAGGCAGCCCACAACCACCAGTGACGGAGAGGTGGGGCTGCTCCAGTGTTCCTCATCCTTCTCCAGCACTCACATTTCCCATCCTCTGTGGCACTGGCTGGACTTCTGCTTCCTCAGCACAGGATAACCATCCTCTACAGCTGGCTTCAGCCCTGCCAGCTCCAAAGCAGACCTGAGACTGCTGTACATAATTTAGCAGCTAGTCAGGGATAAAGGGCTATGCATGGTTAGCCTGGATTATAGAAAACCTCTCCTGGCCTGGAAAGCAGCTTTTAGTCTTCATCATCCCAAACCCTTGTATGGGGAGCTCTCAGAGCAACAGACCTGCCTGGGTGTTTGCAGAGAGTGAGAATCTTCTGCAAGGAAATTCAGTATCGCACAACTTCAACTTCAAACTTGGTCTTGTCCTTTCAGATAAAGTGCTGCAAAAATAAATTGCTGCACAGCTGAAGACAGAAGGTCTCAACCAGTATGGGAACTCTGCCCAGGCCCTCCTCTGCACACTCAGAGCCACTTGGATGGCGTGGGCCTTGCTGCCAGGTCAGGGCACAAGCCCCCCAGAGCCTGCTGTGCTAATGTATGAGAGGGAGAGAACAGCTACAGCTTCTCAGAAGAATGCCCAAATGCAGTCAGAGATCACATGATTTCTAAAAACACAAGCTTGTACAGTAAACAGAAACAAAACAAAAATCCTCCAACCTGATCCCGGAGTCTGGCTGCTGCCTTTGTTACATGGGACATAATAAAAGCTTTAGTAAGGATAACACAGTATTTTCAAAAGGTGCCTCAACTACTTTGCTTCAAAGAGCCAGCCAGTTTGGTTAAGTTACGTCTACACACAACACACCTACTTCAGATCAACGGCATTAGAATTGCACATCAAACACCCTAGGTGCATCCTAGAAGGGATGCTGTCACAAATAAATATTTGCTGTTTTGCTAGATTCTAGGTTGGATATCATGAAGAAATTCTTTACTCAGAATGGAGTGAGGCCCTGGCACAGGCTGCCCAGAAAAGCTGTAGCTGCCCCATCCCTGGAAGTGTTTAAGACCAGGTGGGATGGGGCCCTGACCAACCTGATCTAGTGGAAGGTGTCCCTGGCCACGGCAGGGGGTTGGAATGAGATGGTCTTTAAGGTCCCTTCCAACCCAAACCATTCTGTGATTTCCAACAGAATCAGTGCCTCTACACAATGGATCATGCTGGGTTTTCCCCAGCATCCCCAAGAGAATGAAGAAGATGAAGGTCATTAAGGAAGAACAAAGCAAGACACATCTCTGCTCCTCAGATCCCTCCTGGACCCCATGTGGTTGCAGTTTTGCCTTTCGCACAGCTGCTGAACAGTTTAAAACTGTTTTCTTTTATTACACTGGCTTTTTCCCAAGGCTAAATGTTTAGGACACTGCAATTACACAAGCTCAGAGACCCAAAATGGGATCTCACCATTCTCCATCTCCCTAGCAGTGAGGAGGATGAGAAAGGAGCCACCACTGCTTTGAGAGAAGTGGAAAGCACTTCACCAGGCTCTTTTGCAGTGCCTGGGGCAGGGCTGCTGCAGGTGGGCAAAGGCTGCTCCCCATTCCCTGCAAGTGTTCCCCAAGGACTCAGAGCTCCCTTCTGTGCTCTGCATTGAGTGATGCAAGACTCCCAGATCCTCAAAGACTTAACTTTAAATAAATAACCAGACCTCTTTCCCAAAACAGCTTTATCTTCTGTGCCAGGAAAGCTGTTGCTTTTTGTAGGAAGGGCTGTGGAAAAAGGCTGTGCTGTGCAGCCTCTAACACTAAAGCTCCTAGACATATTTTGCAGGCTTCCTTTTAACTACACAAGAAAAAGAGTAACAATTACCCCACACTGCCTTTTGTTTTTATTGATGGCTACCACTGGCCAAATTCAGCTCTCAGTTGCAGTGATGCAAATTTGGGATAACTGCACTGACATGGAATTAAACTAAATCTCTTATTAGAGCCAAAGCAATTGAAATCTAGGCCAGCATAAGTCAGCATTGTCAACAGTTACCCCCACAGTTTTCTGCAGAGTAATGATCTATTTTAAAGAAATTGAACTTTTAGAAACAGCAACTTTGCAATTCTCTTGATTTACCTTCTGATGTAAGTGTTGGGGCTTTCTCTGCACTTCAGAGATTCACGTTTACCAGCTTTACTCCCTAATCTCAAGCACTGGAAGCATTTCTGTAAAGGCACAGGCTCACTGGAAGTAAGGCTGGAAGAGAACCACCTGGCCAACCTATCCCCTCTGTTTCATTCAGGACCCACCTAACAGCTGTTTACAAACTCTGCTCTAATCCACTGGTGGTGCAAAGCCCAGGCTTCCCCAGCTGATGTTCTTCAGTGGTTTTGTAGAACCAGGCATGGTTTGAGTGGGAAGAGTTAAAGAACATCTCATTCCAACCCCCTTGGAAGGGACACCTTCCACTATCTCAGGTTGCTCCAAGCCCCAGCCAACCTGACCCTGAGCACTTCCAGGGATGGGGCAGCCACAGCTTCTCTGGGCACCCTGTGCCAGAGCCTCACCACCACACAATAAAGAACTTCTTTCTAGTATCTAATGTTACCCTGCACTCCAGCAGTGTGAAGCCATCCCTGCATTGTCCTTTCAGTCCATGGCCTTGTCAGAAGTCCCTCTCCAGCTCTCTTGGAGACCCTTTCAGTACTGAAAGGGCACCTTCCCAGAAAGTCATTACTGGTCTTTAATATAAAGTCCTCTCTGTCATGGCATAGGCTCATAAAGCTTTGCCTTATCCCCAGAGGATATGGAGAACAGATTTCCAGACAGTTTTCTTGCACACATTTCCAAACTCATCCTTTTTCCTGCTAGTGCCTTCTGCTCCCTGAGCCAGTGGGGTTCAGGAACTGTAACAAGAATACACCATGTACCTGGAGATTTTAATAAAGAGGTGACCCTCTGCAAAGTCGCATCAGCTGCAGTTTTCACCTTAGTGCCACCTCCAAAGCCTCACCAGCAAGACTTTAGCAGCAGCAATAAACCCTACCGCTGGCAAACTCAGCCCAGGTTTGTTTTCAACACAGTCTTGGAGAGGCACAGGGGCAGGACTGATATGTACCCACAGAGATCTCAGGGGATGTGTCTTCTGAAGGCAGCCTCCAGAGGTCTGACATCCGAATGAAAAGACTCCACTAAAAAATTCATAAACCTCTGCAGCAACACAGAGAATAGGGCTGGAAGGGATCTCATCAACTCATGTAGTCCCAGCCTGTTCCCATACCCTCAGCAAGAGGTGGTATCATGGATGTGTCATTTCTAACACAATTACCACAGTTATCTCATTCCTAACCTGTTCCTCTAACCTGTTCTTAAAGAATTTCTAGTGATGGAGATTCCTGTGTTTCACAAGAGAAAATGCTCTGGTACTTCACAATCCTATTTGAAAACATTTTATTATGCCTAAGTTGAAAATTCCTTGCTGCAATTAAAAACCATGTTCTTGGTGGAAAGACCTCAAATTAACAAAGAACAGGCACTTTGCCTTGTGCTGCTGTGCCCCGTTATTATTCTGAAGATTTGTCCTACTTTAGTTTTTACTCTTGTAAAAAAAAAAAATCATATTCATTTATTCCTTTCCTACAAGTTAATGCATTTCATATCCACGTGTCCTGGGCTCAAGTTACAATTAATGTGACAATTAGACAATGTCCTTGGTAGAGCACTCACCAGGATGCTATTCCAAACAGTCCTCAAAATATCCAAGTATCAGTCAAAGCTGGAGACTTTTGATCAGATGTCCAAACCCAAAACTTTGGGGGAAACAAAAGTACATACCAGGAGTGAGGCGGAGAGAAAAAATGGTGCAAAAATAGAACCCAAGTCTTGAGTATGACAAGGCACACATTTTTTGTTGGAAGGACAGATAGACAATGGATGAGTGCTCAAGCAGGAATTGCAAGAGCAGATTTGAGGAATTCTGAGATCCTTGGTCCTGATTTGGTTGCTGACAAAAGCACACCAGATAGTGGCTGCAGCCTAAAGCAGAACAACAGAGCAGGAGGTAAAGAACAGTAGCAGCACGCAACCACAAAACTGCAGCAAAGAGGGGCTTCAACAGCATCCATCTCTGCTGTGTCCCACCCTTTCCTGTTCTTCAACCTTCCTCTTCTTCACCACCTCCAAAAGATGAGATCTGCCAGTGAAAACCTGCAGTTGTCAGTCAGATGTGCCTGCTAAATTCAGCTTGCTGCTGCAGCCCCCCACTCCAGGCCATTTCTGCAGGGTTTGCCAGCACCCAGCTCCCCCTGCCATGCAGGTGCAGCCATCACATCCCAGCCCTGAAAGCCTACTGAGGAGCTCTTCAAATTGAAGAGAAAATACAATGGGGACCTCATAGCAAAGCAGCAAACCTTCCTTCCCCTGCAACAGCCTCCTCTGGAATCAGCTGCTCTTCTAGCTGGGGCTGTGACACACAACAAAGGCACATGACTGCTCAACGTCCTCATGGAAAGGACAGACATGGACTTGTCCTTGTAACCATTGCATGGATTCACCTTCTCCAGACCCCACAAGGTTTCTGACACTCGTTGAGCTGTGTCTCTGCTGGCACCATCTCCTGTTAACATCGCCGAGCTTTCTCCCTCCCAAACCAGCCACCACTTGCTTGAGCAGCAATTTTGGGGGATAACAGTGGCAAATTCTCCTCCATCAGCCCTGAGCAATGCAGCAGTGACTCACAGGCTCTCCTGTCCTCTCTCTGGTCAGAGAGAGCCAGAACAAGTCAGCTTCAGCCCCTGGGAGGCTGATCCTCAACATGAGAGAAGGGCCAAGGGCAAGGCACTCACATATAGCTGATCCATACAACTGGTGTGACTCACCAGTGCTGTGTTACAGGTTTAGGACAGGGAACACAGGGCACACTGTTTCTTTCCCATACAGAGCCAGACATACCAGCTTCTGAAAATCTCGTGTGTAGGGTTTATGACTTTCTGCTCTCCATATGGCCAAAGAGGAGGCAGCAGGATGCTCTGCAATGCTGGCACCACTCCTGCTGGCCACGTACATTGCTAAGATTGCAGGAGAGCTGGCCCTCAGGTGAGGAAAAACTCAGTCCTGAGGACGCCATTACCCCCCAGGAATAACAGGGTGCAGGGAAGCACCCACACTGTGAAAACACCCACAGTGTGAAAGCCAGAGCTGCCAGAAGTGCTCAGGTCTCCTCAACCACCATCACACACATCTGTGCATGTACTTGCACCCCACTTCCCTTGTCTTCTTCTTCTTCAGCTCTTTCCCAATATTTGAGGGCTGTAATCCCTGCTGTCCCAGCCCTCTTTCCCTGCACACAAGCACACACTCAAAACCAGGGCTGAGCTCCAGACCCATCTGTCTGCACAGGCTCAGCTCCCCACACAGCTCTGCTCTGTCACAAAGCACTGTTTAGACTCCACACCTGCCCTCCCTAAGACAGCCACTATCTTAATTAAGCTTTAGGCATAGGCAGGGAATAATTGTCTGGCACTTATGGTTGAGAGAGGGGACTTGGTCTGTATTCCCCCCTTGTCCCACGCACAGTGCTGACCTGTCCGCGTGATCGTTGGCAAATCACCTTCCTGGGTCTGCATGGTCTCACTGACCTCCCACTTTGAAAGAATTTACTGTTAATTTTTGCAAAGTGTTGTGGATGCCTTAGAGGAAAGGTAGCACAGGAATGGAGAGTATTAATATTCCACCAAGAGCTCTAGAGACCAACCAGCACATTAAAGCTTCCACAAGCAGAAACAAAACTCTTGCACAGCTCAAGTCAGACCCCCAAAGCACAGGCAGATTTTCTTCAATACTTTCCATCAGCATCAGGAAACATGTATTTGGCCTGTCATTACACATCCAGAGCAATGGCCCTGCCACATCTAAGAAAACACGAGGGGAGCATAGGACCGGGGATGGATTCAGATCTACTTGGTGTAAGAAAAAGTTGCATCGGGCACTGCGTACGGTAAAGTATTTGCCTCCTGCTGTTCCAGCATAAAGTTAATCAGGGACAAAAATTAATCCCTCCTGACAGCATGTTGCCAATTTCTGATTTCATCCCCATTTCCTCATAGCTTATCATCAAGGGAATGGGAAACTTGTAGCATGGACAAGCTTGTCACATGCCTCTTTCTTTGGTAAAGGCTCACACGCACAAGCCGTGAGTTCCTGTAGGCTCAGAGCAGCACATCTGTGCTCTGCATGCACGCAGGGCTCCTCACATCCATGCAGATTCACCCACCATGGCACAGGTAGTGAAAAGTTATGCATATGCTTAAGGCAAAATATGTGCCCAACCATCAGCTTTAATCCAAGACAGTGGGAGGGAGGAGAGAAAACAAGAAAAAGACGAAAGAAATCCTGTCCTCAGAGGGATAGTGCCAGAAGAGCAAAGTGGCATTTACAAATCATAAGCACTTCCCTTCCCCACTCCATGCTCCTTTGCCCAGAATGTTAATCAGCATTACTCTAAACAGCAGCGGCAAAAGCTGAAACCCAAGCAGCCTCAATGGCTTGAAAAGAAACCTGGTTGGGATTTTTTTCAGATGAGACATTTAAATCCAAATGGTGACAACATGTGATGGTGATGCATCAGGTGCTTTTTAATGCCTTGTAACTTCCCTCTTAAACTATGGAGTGAGTTCTAAAAAGAAAACTATAATTTCCCAGGGCTGTGGGATTTTGCCTCTTTTCCAAATGTCAGGGGTTTATTGAACAGCTTATTCTTTCAAGCCCAGTGGCTCATGGATGGAGACCCACAGCACGGCAGCAGCACCCTGCTCACTCTCATAGTCCTGAAGTGTGTCACTGCACTCCAGGCTGGGCAACCCCCAAGGGTGCTTTGCAATGCAGTTTAGTTGATCACATAATAGAAAAGTGGGTTTGCAATTACATTAATAATAGTGCTGACTAGGGTTTGTGTCATAAATAAAACTTAGATGATTATATAGACCACATATATCTCTGTGTTTGGATGATCAATACACATTTTAAAGTGTCACTAAATTTTAGCTACAAAAAGTGTAGCAGGAAACAGGCTTCACTATTTGCTTCTCCTTTTAGTGCCATTTCCTTCCCTACTGTATATAAGTCTCCTCATCCAACTCACCAAAATTATTGCCACCATCAGAAAAAACCCCTTGCCCTGTTTCTGGAGACCAGCTGCCACAGCTTACACTGCCAGGAACTTGTACGCCATCTCCTGAACAACACAGACAGTAGGGTTGATGGAATTAATTCCTGCTGAAATTAGAAATGCAACAACGTCCCGTGGGCTGAATTTGGTTCTCTGTACCAAACCCACACCCAGCTCCACACCTGGGTGAGGCCCCAGACTCAGCAGGGATGGTGTGACACTGAGCTCCTGCACTGGCAGGCAGTGAATGTGCCACCATCTCAAAGGGGCTCCAACACAACCCCGTATCAGAGGCGAAACAAGAAAGCCCCAGTGTTTTCTTCTCTGAGAGCAGAGTGTGCACAGGGTAGGAGCATCCATGTGCTGCAGGAGCACTCAGCTTCATTACCGCAGAACTGAAGTGCTGTTGTGAAGTACCAGAGGAACTGGGGAGGGCAGTACTCTTGGCCATAAACCCATCAGGAGAGCAAATGTATTGCAGCCACTTGCTGAGCTCACGGGAGAATTGCTCCCCTCCCTCCCTGCGACAGAGCCAGGCTGCAGAGCGCAGACCTGGCATCACCAGCCCCTGCATCCCAGCCTCCTGCTCGGGCCAGGGGCACATCCAGGTAAAACAGGCATTTTGCATATCTCCTGCAAGTGTGGGGTTCTGCTCTCCTTCCACTTTCTTTTCCCAGGTCCGCTGTCAGGCTGAGGAATTTCTCAAGTCAGCCCCATGCAGAACCACTTACTCAATAAGGCATAATTGACTCTTGTTGTAAAGAATTAAGTGCTCTCAATAGAGATGTCCATTTCTAATGGCTTTTTTTATTCTTACTAATGAATTAAGCCAAGATAACACCAAATAGTTCCCAGATGAGACTGATTGCCAAGCAGATGAGGATTTTATCAATAGATTTTTTTTAAAAAACTCAACTCAGAAAAACCATAATAAAAAAAAAAAGATACCAAACCCAGAAATGTCTCTTCCTCCTTGAAAAAGCATAGAGTAATCTCTCCAGGAGATTCCTTTCCCAGCTATATTGGTTATTACTGCCTCAGCATGATTTCTAGTTATGTGTGCATTTGAAGAAAAAGAGGAAAAAATGCCTGAGTTCACTAACCTCCTGTATCTGAATCTTAGAATGCTTTGGTCAACATTTTGAATGAAATGACCCATAAAGTGATTAACAGCTTATTAACTTGAAGGGCAAGTCACAACACCACCACAGAAAGGCAACACACTGTTTCTAGAGCTGGGGAGTTTGTTCATGAACACTAATGCTCTCACTGCTGGGGTTTTCTCCTCCCTTCCTTTTTTAAATAAAGGCTTGCTTCCATTTTCTCCTACCCAGCTCACTTCCCCACAAGCCCACTACCCTTCCAATTCACAGACTAGTATCCAAACCTGCCACAGACACTGCTTGCTGAAGATCACTCTTCTAAATTGCAGAAAACAAGTACTGTCTATCTCTGCTTGCTCCAAAAATCTCTCACACTCAGCCTGGAAATGTCAAGCGCTGTGGCTCCCATCATCTGTTCACTCCATCTCAAATGCTTTTTCAGATCTTCCTGTGCCTTGCTACTCAGGGTCCCTGTTCTTGTCTCTTCACCTTGCTTAAGGTTCAGGAAGAGGCTCACAACCCCTCCACCTCTTTTCCAAGCAGCTCAGGGCTCCCAGAAGGAGACCACAGTTCCTACAGGGTAGAGTAACCTGATTATGCAGGACCTGTGATCTCCAGCTGCAGTTCCCCATACAAGATAGGGACCTGACTTACAGAGCTGGTTTGCAGCCTGTGTGGCTGTCTGACCAAGCTCATGTTGCTTTCTGGAGAAGGGAAGAAGAGCAAGGAATGAGGATCACCCCTGAAGCATGTCGTGTGATGAAGTTTTGCAGTGTGTGGGTAGGAAAAGGACAGGACAAAGCACAGCAGAAGAAACAGCCTCGAAAGCCAGGCTGATCTGCTCAGGAATTCAGCACAGTCTGCATGGCCAGGCTGGACAGATGCTGGGGTAGAGCTGAGGAGTTTCACACACCAGATGGTCAAGGAGCTGTGATTTGCAGGTAATCTAATAATCAAGTAGTCATATCAGTGAGGATATGAGCCACAGGGTCATGAGGGGTTGGCACAGTTTTCCTCTTTCTGTACAAGTCATTGGACAGTATAAAGCAAGGACATTAACTGTTTAACTCTTAGCCACAGCCAGCAGCAGCTTCCTTCCAAAAAAAAGCCCTGTAGAGCACAACCAGGAGCCAAAGCTACGTAGACACTGTTACCCCAGAACCCACAATGGGACCATGACAATCCAGGGACTGTCACCTCCTCCCCTTCCCCCTTACCACAGCCCTGGTGCCAATACAAGCAACTCTGAAACAAGTCTGCTCAAGTCACTGATCCAAAGAAGCTAACCCTCTCAAAATTTCCAGTTGGGAACGTCAAACTCTGAGCATGTTATGCCAGCTTGAACCCCTTGAAATGCCAGGATTGACTTATTCACCCATGCCACTGCATCAGATTCAGGATACCTGTGGTAGCAAGGGAGGAAGAAGCAGAAAAATCCCAGAACAAAGCCCTCCAGTGAAAATAAAAGCCATGTTTCTAGAAGCAATGAAATGCCAGTACTCAATCTCTACAGCCCCCAACAAAAAACCCTGTTCAGATTTTTTTTCATTAACTGTCACAAAATGATGCAATGCATATAGTATAATTATGCCTAAGTGCTTTCCATGTTAAATGTCATTTCAGTTATCACTTTTTAAATGCAATTTTTATTGAGTGCACAATAATAATTTAGCAAGTAAACAGGCAAGTTACAAGAAAAGAGTGGAAGTGCAGGGGGAGGTGGGAAAGCCTCAAGTGTGACAATGAAATGCACTGGGGTACATGGAGCTGTTACTTCTGAAAGCTCGAAAAGAATTATAAAAAAGCCATAAATTACAAGGTTGCAAAATGCAATAAATTACAGCCTCTACAAAAGGCAGATAATGGAAATGAGAAAGGAGAGAGGGAAGGGGGAGGAATCTACATAATTTGTCACCACTGACCCCAGACATCTGCACAGCCTGCAAAGAGCGCCGGAAATATTTGGGTGTTTCAGTCTCCTCACAAACAACAGTGCTCAGAGGCCAGTTGGGAGTGGGTCAGCTTTAGCGGCACTGCCCCTCCATCACCACAAAACACAGAAGTTCTCCCTCAAATGGGCAGTCTTCCCTGCATTAGACATACCTTGGAGACACCAGGGAGCTCCAGGCTGAATACCAACAGCCCCACACTTTGTGGAAGCTAGAACCCATCAGCCTGCCAAGCCAAGAGGAATGGAGTGCAATCAAGGGCTGGCACACTCAGAAGGGAGAGGCATGAATGTGTTTAATCCCACCATTAAGCACAGACTGGTTTGAGTTAGAAGGGACCGTAAAGACCATCTCATTCCAACCCCCTGGCATGGGCTGGGACACCTCCTAAGGATGCTGCAAGCCCCATCCTTGATGGGACTTGATGGGACTTGCAGGGATGGGACAGCCACAGCTTCTCTCAGCAGCCTGTGCCAGGGCCTTAACCACAGATTTTCAAGGGTACAACCCTTACTCCTTTCCCTTTGCAGAGAAGGATGCTGGGGGCCTCGGTGGACACCAAAAGGACCATGAGGCAGCAATGTGCCTGTGCAGCAAAGACAGCCAGTGGTACCCAGGTCTGCCTTAGACGTGCCAGCAGGTCAAGGGAGGTGATCTTTCGCTTCACTCAGCACTGGTGAGGCCACTCCTGGAGTGCTCAGCCCAGTTCTGGGATCCCAGTGCATGGGAGATATGGAACTACTGGAGAGTGTCCAGAACAGAACCACTATGATGGTTAAAGGACTGAAGCATCTAACATACAAGGGAAGGCTGAGAGCACTGTGACTGCTCAGTCTGGAGAGGGGATGGCTGAGGGGAGCTTATCAGTGTCTATAAATACCTGAAGGGAGGGGGTAAAGAAGGCAGAGCCAGGCTCCTCTCAGTGCTGCCCAGTGACAAGGAAAGAAGCAACAAACACAAACTGAAACACAAGAGGGTCCATCTAACCATGAGGAAACAACTGATTATTTTTTCCTCCCATTCTCACTGTGAGGGCAACCAAGTACTGGTAGAGGTTGTCCAGAGAGATTGTGGCATCTCCCTCCTTGGAGATACTCAAAAGGACTGAACACAGCCCTGAGGGACCCACTCTGGGGTCTTTAGCACAAGAGGGTGAAACTTTTACCACCATTCAGGCTACATGGAGATGCTGAACCAAAGATGGCAGCACAGACAGCCTTCTACAGAGCAATCTTCTGGAGCTGGCAGCCAGAAGACAGCCCCTGCTATGGGAAAACACATTCCCAACAGAAACACTCTTCAGCGGCAATGCCAAAGCCCTTCGGAGGAAGGCAACAACCCACATTCCAGGCACGGAGGGCAAGAGCAGGCGAGATGGTGCCAGGTGTGGGAAGGCTCAGCTCCCTATCGATTTCACAGCCGGCTGGGTCCCCGGGAATCAGTGCCCTTGGGGTTTCAGGATTTTCAAAACAAAGCCGCCAACAGAAAGGAAAAACCCACTAGACTAAAACCAACAAACAAAACAGAGGCAGCCAAGTTCTGAGAGTGGAGATGAGCAGGATCTTAATCTCTGGAAAATTAAATCAGAAGAAAATGGAACAGGCACAGATTTTGGCTGACAGAGAGCATCCTCCTTTCAGGAGCGTGTGTGCCAGGTTTATTTGATTAAAACTCTTCAGGATGGAGAGAGAAGGGAGTGTTTTCATTACTGAAGTGGGAATGAGGAGGAGGAGGCCTGTAGTTGCTGTAGGACCATTTTTAGTACTAAAGGTAGCAAATAGTCCCAGTGGATAAGAGTAAAATGTTTGTACAGGTGATTATTTCATTACCTGGGGATGGAAGTTTTTTTGCAGGAATGGGATACAGGCTTCCTGGTGCCCAGCAGAGCTCTGGGTTTACACTGCAACCTCTGAAATAGTTTGGCAGTTGTTTTTACTGCTTCCAGACCTCAGGGAAGAAAAAAAAACAGCTTTGGTTGACTGGGAGCCTAAGATGAGGTTTTATTACTGCAGTGGCAAGTCCTGGACATTCCTCAGCCAGCGCCAAAAGCATAGGACAGGCTGGACACTGCCAATGGCACCTCGAGGGCCTTCTTGAAATGAGCTTGGCAGGGCTCAGCTTAACTCCCAATCTGTCCACTCTTTTCCCTCTGTTTAATCCAAGTCCCACCTACAGAACACTACCAGAAGAAAGCCTGGGCATCACCTGAGGGAAGAAACCAGCTTCTCAGCCTGCGTGGGCAGACAGGCAGAGCAAAGGGGAAGCCTCCATTATAGGAAGGAAAGAAGCTCAGGCAGAACTAGCTGGGAAAGGTAGGTCAGGCCACGGCAAGCCAGCGGGACACAGGCAGGCTGGCACACTGCAGAGCCAGCAGCACACACTGCAGCCCCAGTGCCCTGCCAGCACTGGCAAACCAGGCAGAAAGGATCCTCAAAGAGAGGGCTCAGAGCTCCATGGTTCCCTCCTTCCCTCCATCACTCCCTGAGCAGCCCAGCCTCCTGTGCTGATGTGCTCCAGCACAAGTTGCTAATCAGGACACAGCACGAGCAGGGACTGGCAGGCGCTGGGCTCCAGCACTTTTCCCCAGCAGGAGCTGAGTGCTAGCATTTCCCCTGAATTAAAAAAAAGAAAAAAAGCCAGCATCCCTATTTCATATGAACTGGGGAGAAAAGGCTTCAAAGGAGTTAAAAAAAAGAAAAAAGGCAGAAGGTTAAAAGGAATTGCAGTTTCCAAGTGAAGAAGTAAACCTCAGGGTCTGAGTGGTCCTGCCAGTCTCTCCTCTGTGCTCCACTCTGGCCCCAGGTTGCACTACAGCAGCATAACTACCTGCCTGCACTGAGTTGTCTGCCCACAGGCCCCCAGTTCAGCCCCATCCCAGGAGCCCTCTGTCACCCACGTCCTTCCTCCTGTCGTGCTGTGGTACTCTGCTCCTCTTGCCCTGCTCTCCCCTGGCCCTGCTTTCTGAGGAGACCAGCTAAAAAGGACAGTGCTTTTAGAGCCCCCAAGCTTGTTACGTTATTCAGCTCTGTGATGCCAAGTGGAACAGAGTCACTGAACTTTACTAGAGATAACACCTCAGGGTTACCCAGAGGTGTTACCAGCCCTGGCAGCTCACACCAGCCTCTCCTGCAGACAGCCCTTCTGTTCACCTTGGTGACCACAAGCTCAGGATGCTCCTCTGCTCACAAGTCACTGTCCCCCATGCACAGGGAAGATGCAGAAGTACCCCACCCGCCAGTGACTACTTTAGGGTAAGCAGAAACCAAAATACAAGGCAGTATCCTTCCAGCAAGATCACTGTCCAAACTCACAACAACCCCTTTAACCCACATTTGAATGCTGTCCTTGCCTTCAACCTCATGTGCCAAAGAACATGAAATATTCTGCAATTCTCCTCATGGCAATCGATTCCAATGCCGCTGAAGATGCACTGGTTTCTCCCATGTCTAATGGGTTAGGATAAAGCAAAGCCTGTCCTTACACTCCCTTTTTCTCCTGCCGTGCTCTCTGCCTCTGCAGCATAAAGATTCCTCTGCTCATGGCCAGAAGATTATAACCCAGTTGAAAAAGTCTGCTCTGTAACCCCTCAGCCTCCAATTTATATGGACAAGAGCTACAAAAGCAATTTACCATCTCATTTCATGATTCTGCCAGCAGCTACAACATGGAAATCAGGGAGTTTGCTCTCTGTTGCAGCCTTTAAATACTTTGACTCACTTTGGTCAGGCTTACCCGCGTGACTTTGCCGCCAGCACCACACTGACCTTACCTGAAGCACTCTGACACCCACAAGGACAGGTTACTCAGGGTTTGGTGTTGGGATATGATATTTGCAAAGTTTCCAAATGGGGAATGAATGCTAAATAAGAGCTCGGGCACAGGAAGTTGGAAAACCCATCACCTCCCCAGTAATCCTAAATCTGGTCCCTACCTCATCATGCCTCTGACCATGACTCATTCCCACAGTGCAATACCAGCTAGAAGCTGTGGCCTTCCGAGTTCCCCTCAGAGCTGCTAAATTCCTCTCCTGTCTCTCTCCTTTTCTGCCCTTGTCCAGCTCTCTCTGAAACATCAAGGAGACAGAATCATTGTACCAGCTCTTGATTTTGGGAGACAGCGAGTGATGGCCCCAAAGCAATCGAAATGGAGGGCACAGTGCAGGAGAGCTGGAGTCAGGCTAAATAAGGGGTACCCCCTTCCAAACAGCCCCTTCTGGCATGGGCTGCCCCCCAGCAGTGGCTGTCCCCTCTTAGCACTCTGGAACCAGGAGGGATAGATCAGGGCTGCTGAATGTCCCCATGAAAATGAGCAGAAATCAATGACGTGCCATTCGAGCCCTTGAGATAATCCTATCTAATCAAACAGACCCAGAGAAAACAGCATCTTACTGGCCATAAAACACCAGAGGCTTATTCCCCTCATAAATACTGAGCTGACACCACCATTGCTATAGCCCCTTTGGCTCTTCCTTCCTCCTCTCCCATCCTTCCACTTGAATGCTCGGCTGCTGACAGCTCCTAATAACTTGGACTCCGATGCAGTCCCTGACTGCCTAATCAGGGCTACATTAATGAAGGGGTTATCTCATCCAGCCTGACCCCAAAACAGCCTCTGTAGAGCAGTACCCATGCCCAGGACACCAGGGAAACAGGTACTTTCAGCAGCAGCCCTTGGCTGGTGGGGTCCAACTCTGCAGCACAAAGCAAGCCCCAGGCAGCCTGAGGGAAACCCTGGCTCTGCTCAAGTCCGCAGCAGAGCTCCTTTCACAGCAGAGATGCTGATGTCTCACCTTCATTTCAACCTTCAGGGTCATAAGAGTGGCCTGTGTTCTGTCCTTACCCCTTCTCTCAGCCAACCTTCCTCTCCCAGAGGTATCAGGAATTACCTAGGCACATGTCAACAGCAAAGGAATCTTCTCACACCCTCTAAATCGGGTGAGGACAAAGCACACCTGAGCCTTGTGAACATGATTAGTATCAGGAGGAGCTTTAGCTGGACCTCTCCTATAACAGAGTATTTGGCACTTTTCCTCTGATATCAGGTATGTCCCAATTATTGCCTTAGAACTGTGGGCTAAGAAATTCCTAGCAAGCCCTGAATGCTTGGCTGCCCACCCAAAGGGGACATGCACACATCACAGTGAAATGAAGTTCTCACAGGGGAGATGGTCTTATATTTCCCTGTGTGCTGCCACCCAACATAACTGAGGTCACGTGCCACCACCTGCAACACAGGTGATGCAAATCACAGGGAGCTGCTGAGATCCATGACATTTCTGCAGACAAGCTCACTGAGGTGACACATCCTAGAGCTGAAGGAAACACTGATGGTCCTCCCCAGAGACACAGCAGCTCAGGTGACAAGGGCCAGCTCAGCTTCTGTCTGAAACCAGTCCTTCCTCTGTTCTGCCTAAGGAGAGGTCTGTCCCCATGAAAACTCCTCTGGGATGCTATCCTGCCTGCAATAGCCCTCCTGTAGGGTTTAGTCTTGCTCCCTGGCTTCACCAGTTTCGGCTTCCAAATTCCCAGGAGCCTCCCAGTGTGCCCAGTCTTTCCTGTAAGAAAAGCTCTCTGTAGTAAGAAGAAATCCATCTGCTTCCCAGAAAAGCAGAACACAGCATGCAGCTGGGAGAGGTTTGGGGGAGCTTTTCGCACTCCTGCAGGGCGATGGAGTTTACCACTGCTCCCCCAGCCTCCCTGGCACCCCTTGTGCCTCTGGATGCAGCAGGGACATTTCTCCCTCCCTTCCCTCCCCTCTCCTCAAACAGGGCAAGGAGGGTGGGAATAGCAAAGCCAAGGGGAAAAACAAAACAACAAAGCACCGTATAATCTGTATATTTCACCATTTGGCAGAGAGGATTTTTTAATCATTTAATAGTTTTAATCCTTTATCAGATGCTCATCTAAGAGGATTTTGCTGCACATACAAGATTTGGTACAAATTCATTTGCAGTAAATATACTCATTTAGCAAGTTTATTTCCTGCCTGGGCACTGAGTGAGGTAAGTTGGCTGCTACTTGACAAAGGTGGCAAGACCTTGCTGCAACTCCTCTATGCTGTACTTTTCCTGATTTTTGCAAGCCAGAATCTCAGCTACTGGAGAAAAATGACATTGGGCATCCTCACAACCTCAAGGTCCCCATAGACACAGGGGCACACCTCTGTACAGCACCAGCCCTGCACCCCAGCCACAAGAGCATCTTCTCCCAGAGATGTGCAGACACTCACCCTGCCCTAGCAACTCTGTATACTGGAGACTTGCTGGCTGTTTCTACACCAGTATTTAAAGGAGGATACAGCACTGCCCCACCACCATCCACTCCAGAGCAGCAGTCATGGCCCAGGCTCCCAAGGGCATTTTGGCAGAGAGACAGTCCAGGTGAGGTTAATTTCTTTAGGGGAGAAGAGGTCAGCCACAAGGACATGAACCACACTATGCTGCTTGTTTTCAGAGCCAGAAAATGGGCATGAGCTTATTTTACTTGTAAGATAAAATTCTGATGAAAGCCCTGAGGTTTGAGACAGCAGAGAAACAGGCTGGCAGACCACGTTGCTGCAGCTGTAGAGAGAGGGTGCAACCCAGGGGAGATGGGTTTTGTTCAGTCCTGCTGCATTGCTGGCCCAGCCACATCCTCTTGTGCCCTGTGACTGACGGTGGATCGAGGCCAGCCCAGCAGAGCCCTGCTCACAGTACTGGCTGACTGCAACGTGTTGTGAAGGGTTGCAAGGGACACCTGAGAGCACAGCTGAGGCACAGCTGCCCCCACCAAGTCCCTCTATGCTGCTGAAATCTCCAGTTATCAAGATATTTTGGGGAGAGGAAATAGGAATGAAAACTACAATGAATTTACACCTGAGGCTCTGTTAATTTAAAAGTGGCCAGAAGATACCATCTATATTATAAGAGTGATGTGCTCTGTATGCGTGCAAGGCAACTGCTGAGGCACAGCAAAGGTTTTCCAACTGGAATACAATTAATAGGATATAACAATACTTCTTTAGATGGCTTAAAGCTACAACAGAGCCTGCTGCAGGGCTGATCTTTTCTCATGTTTTTGTGCGCTTTAGTTTCTTTATGTGTTTGCTTTCGGCTAAATACTTAGAAATACCCAGTGGGAACTCAAGCTGGATCCCCCAAATGCCAACTCCACGATTAACCTGTGGGTTGTTCCACTGCCAGCCTCTCTCCTCTCATCTCACAACCTCTGATCTTCATCTAGAGAACAGAATGAAAAGTTTCCGCTTCCCCACAGTTGTCAGGGAATGCACGAATCCCTCTTACCTATCTTTAAGGCCAGTACAAAGTTGTATTTAAAAGGAAAGGGCACACAATGTTTCCCTGACACTTTATACTCTCTTAGGGAAAAACCCAAGAGCCCCATTTTTGTGTCCACAGAGCAGGGAAGGGCACAAGCAGCATCAGTGTCAGTACAATGCTGTTTTTTCTGAGCTGAAACATCTTACCACCTGAACATCTTGGCCAGACAAGGGGGAAGAGCCAGAGGGTGAAGGGGTTGTCTTCTGCCTCTGTGGAGCAGCCAGCAAACTGAGTCATGCTGATGCATGGCTTTTGGATGGAAGTTTTGATTAAAACATAGGAGTGATCTTGGTTGGATTTACACCAGAAGCTTCCAGCCAGCAAGCTACATTCCTTTCTCTGGGACACCACTGATACAATCCCAGATACATGGTCAGCTTTTTAGACAAATATCAAAGCAGCTTTTTGGCTCCCCAGTACATAATTCCCACTGTAAGCATGGTGGGGCAAGAGAGCACACCTCCCTGGGCAAGCAGAGCGCATCACATCTGCTGCAACCAGGCATAAATTCTACTGGAGCATAAATAAGTCTGAAAAATATCGTGCCCAGTTCAGGCCATGGTTAATTCAAACAAGCCCACCAGTTTGACAGCTTGGTTTGAATGCTCTGTTGCTTCAAATGCAAAATACAACATAGCCCATTACCCTGTGTCTGCAGAGAATTATATCTTTTTTTTTGTAGCTTATTCAACAAATCCAATGGACTGATCCTATCCTATTCCCTCTGCCTTTAAGACAATCCAAGAATCTATTTACTTTCCTCTTTCCACATGGATAGCAACAGTGATAGGTGCTTTGGGAGAGAGAGTGCCCACTAACATTTATTTATGGTCCAGCAGTGGCTGCAGCATGCAAGCACTGCTTGTGTGCACAGTGAGATACACTCCCTGCCCTGCATCCTTACAGTTCATAAGGCTTCCTAAACCTTCATTTCTTGGGATAACAAGAGCCTAAGAAAATACTTCCTGTTGTAAATTGCCTCCTGCACCTCTCCAAGGTACCTTGTGCTGGCCCATTCCAAAGCCCAGGCACCAACCCAGACTGGTGCAATCCAATGTTGGCAATTCCCCATTTTGTAGATGGTAAATCTAAGGAATGAAAAGGTGAAGGGTCAGGCCTGACAAGCAAAAGAGGTCTTTAGCCTTCACAATATGTTTTCTGCTAGCAGCAAATGGCCAACAACGTTTTGGGTCTGGCAGCATCCAGGAAGAAGCTGCCCCAGGAGCTCATTCAGAATCTCAACCAATGCAGCGTTCTGCTCCTTGACAAACTCAAGCATTGAGCCACTAAAAGGGCCAAACAACCCTCAGCTACTGGGGTTTGGTATCATCTTAATCCATGACCAGCCCCAGATCAAAATTTAGCAAACAGTTGCTGCTGGGTACAGCAGACAGAGCAAGCCTCAGCCTAGGATGCAGCCTTGCTCATATTTCTGCATGACCAGAACAATGATTCAGAAATCTGCAGTTTAGGGCTTTTAACTCCCTGCATAGATATATCTGATAGATTCAGGTACCAATGTGTATATGCCACCTCCAGGGAATTTATTTTCCCCCTCTTTGCCAAGATAAACAGCATACCAAGCATGAAGGGAGGGAGGAGACAAGGCTGATTTAAGTGATTTCACTTTGCGATTTTCTGTGTTCTTTTTAAGTCGCTTATCCATTTCAGTGCTCAATATTCGGCTCTTTCCCTAATTAGAAAATCGCTAATCTGCTCTAAAAAATGTAAAAGTGAGTCTTGCTTACGTGCATTGCTTGGAATATGCAAGTGTGTTGGGTTTTGTGTTGCTTCCAAGCTCTTTTTAAAAGGCTTCTGGTGTCTCCAGCTGGCATCACTTGCTCCCGTTGATCCCTCCCCCAGTCCACATTCAACCCCGGTGTGCAGAGCAGTGCTATGCATACCTAGTGCCTCCAAGACATTATTCCTGCTCTATTCCCATCACACACATTAAAATTTTGGCACCCCTATAAATAACATATTCGACCCTTTCTTTGCCTGGGCAACAACACATCTCAACCAGAACAGAACAAATCTTTCCACACCACCTCCCAAGCACCAGCATCCCTGAAACCCTGGGAAGGAACAAAAGAAGGCTCTGAAGGTGGAAGCTCAAGAAGAGTGAATTTTCAAGTCAGATGAGAGAAGTGCTTCAAGAGCAGTACTGAATTAGCCTGTTATACCCACAGGGCTATACCAGGGAACAGTGAGAGTGGGGCTGCTCTACACAGGGGACAAGGCAGGAGCCATGGGTGACCACAGGACAGCCCCTGCCCACCCAGCACAGTCCCACCAAGTCTGAGCATGGCTAGGTGTGACAGGCCCAATGGACAGCCCCAGGCAAGGTGAGGTGACAAGTCAGGGGCAAAGTCCACCCACAGAGCTCAGGCAGGAACAAGAGCGAGCCAGAGACAGGTTACCTGCAGTGTAGGTCCAAAGTCCATTCAGTAGACAGGGTTAGAGGCCAGGCTACCTGCACTGTCTCTCCAAGCTTCATCCAGGAGACAGGGCAGTGGCAAGGAACTGTATGTAACTTAGGTCTAGAGTGCATCCAGGGAGCCAGCAGCAGGGACAATGCTGGGGATAGGTACAGCTCCAACACAGCTCAGAAAGACACAGTGAGCGGAACTCAACTGGAGCTCCAAAACCTGAGGAGTTGGGCATTGGGTCCCAGGTGAAGCTGGTTAAGGCAATGAGGCTCATTAACACACCGACTCCTGGCTGCTCAACACCCACCACCTTCCCATGCTGTGTGCTGCTACTGGAGAGCCCAGTGGGGACAGCTGGATAATTCAGCCTGGTGTAGGATGGACAGCAGATCAGACCAAGCAGCTCCTAGCCCCGCAGTGCTCTATGCATCAGGAATTCAACACCTGCTCTGAGGTATAAATCCAACTGTCCTGAAGGTCAGCAGCTGGTGGCCTTAGACAGCAGTGTCTAGCCTGGGTGATTCATCACTATCTTTTTGTGGAAGAAATCCCATTAAGCAGGCACCAGCGTAAGCCTGAAGGGTGAGGGGTTGGTCCTGAACAGCTCACCCCAAGAAGGCAGTGCAGAGATCAGGCTCCTCCACAGCAGGTGAGTGCACCTGCACCACATGCCTGCTCCCCAGGAACATGCCTGGTCCTCCTGAGCAGAGCTGGCTGCACCCCCACCAGAGCACATAACCCTAACACAATCCCAGCACTGCTCAGCCAGCAGTTAACATTGTACTAAGAAAAAAAACAACCCACCCACACTCTGCACAACCAGCAATCAGGGGAAAAAGAAATCAGGAGCAGTTGGCCTGCCATGCTCCAAGCCTCACTTCTAACAAGGCACCCCCCACCTTAGAGGAACACCCTGGAAACCTCCTGGCTAGCTGTGTACTATGAATAGTACCTGTTTAAGGACCACTCCATCTCTACCCTGGACAAGAGAGATCTCTTGCCTAGGTATCTACACAGCATAGAAGTGAGAATTAAAACAAGAGAGGTACTGTCCTGGCCAGGACAGCCCATTCCTTGGCCTCTGCACCACTCTCTCAAGTGTTATGGCTGTGGTCTGTCACACTTGGCTACCTGCACATTAAGGTGAGCAACTGCTTGTGCTGCTCCAGCATCCCACTGTGAGCTGCAGCTCTTGCACTGCACGTTTCAGATTTTTTAAAACCAGCTTCTCAGTGCTCTTGTACCCAAACCTCGCCCCATGATGGAAGAGTCATCCTGGTGCCCTCACTCCTCCCTTCTCCATTTTCTTGCTGTTATGGGAAGAGCTCTGTCCATAGCTCATTGTGTCTGTGCCCATTGCTCCCTCCCTGCAGGTAGCTGTGAGAGCCAGGCCATGTGCCCAGCACACCCAGTGGCTCATGGCAGTCACATCCCTGGCCACACAGCCAAAGCAGGAGGAAGAAACTGTGCAGCTGTAACCAGCAACAGTGCAGCTAAAGGACTCGGAGCCCTCACATTACACCATTTTCCAGGGGTGCTGTTTGCTCACAAGCTTTTCCCAAGCAAGCACTTTGCTAGGAAAAGTAGTACAACTTAAATAGTAATTAGTCACCCATCCTGCCTTTGTTCCCAAAGGATTTCCAGGAACATTTTGGGGAAAGACTGTGAAAATTAATCCAAGGCTGACATACAGGCAACATTGCATTGCAGTGGCATGGACAGTTTTGCATGAATCCTTTCCTGCCCAGATTGCTCACAGGAGAGGAAGGGTACACAGCTGCTAGCATAAACCTTTCCAGCCAAACCGCCCCGCTTCATAATAGTTTGTCACCTGCTCAGGGAAATCACTTGTCACAAAAATTTTCTTTTCCACTTAATGACTTCAAACTCAATTTGAGGATTGGCTCAGCAGACTGCAGCTGAGGTATCTTTCAAATGGAATGTGCACCTTCCCTGGGTGTGAGCCGAGGGCTGGAGGGATGACGGTGGCATCTACCATTTGGGATGCAGCGCTGCCATAAGCTTGGTGTAATTAAAGGCCTGACTCAGCAAAGCGTAACAACCTCCTGACTGTAAACCCACACATTGTTTAATAAGGATGAAATCTGTTAAACTGGGGCTGATGAGATCCTGACCTAAGTAAGGGCTAGCTCAGGAATTGGGGATCATGACAAGTGATCTGCAGAGCAAGGGAGAGGAAGAGGCAGAGGCCATGCTGCATGACCAGACTCATAAGCGTTTATCCAATGAAGTATGGGGCCAGGATCAGCCCTGAAATGCAGAATTTACTCAGCAGTAAGCAAAGGGAGCTGACTGTCACAGACTGGTACTCTAAACTGCTCAGCACCTCCTCGCTGATGAAGCTCACGTACAGCTTGTGTTGTCACCATGTACTGAGGTGGGTACAAGACAGCATATGTGGGTGGGGCAGGCCAATGCTCCTAGTCACTGCAACTACATAAATAATGCAAATACTGCACTCAAGAAAAGTCACAAATGAAAAAAAATAGACTGTGCCATGAGGGGATCCAGGAAAATAGAGGCTCTCATAAGTTAAGAATCTTTCCTTCAGTCACCAAGCAAGTTTCAGAGCCAAAACTAAAAGCTGGTGTACCCAGTGCCCTTTTCTCCACCCCAAACTATCTTTTCAGCATTTTATGCTATAGTGACAAGGTTTCCCTACCACAGATCTAGTCCAAAATTATTCTTGCTTACTGGAATTGCAAGAAAAGGATTAGCAACAACTATCTTGGCTGACCTAGAATGATCTGTTAAAATTCTGCACGTGAATGGTGTTAAATGCAAGCATAAGGTAAGCGAACGCTGTGTCCCACATTCCCAGTGAAATTAATAGGCCCTGTGTTATGATGGAGCAGACACAAAATCATTGCCAGGACTGAAGCAAGGCCATGATTTATTTATCTAGTTTGCACTGTTCCTAAGTAGCTGCACACAGTATATTAGGTAAACTTAAACATACATCTTGTTTCTTCAGCAGCCCAACAACAGCAATCACACCTCTTCTAAAAGCAGAATATATTGAACAGGAAACCAATGAATCAGCTTAAGAATCTCCTCACCAAGGCACTTCCTTCTTTGGTGCTGGGAGAGCCACCCAATTGCACCCCTGCAGGTCCTTGTCAGATGGATGGAGCACAGGGCTGCTCCTGAAATCCACACTTGCAGCTCCAGGTAGCAGGCTGGGGTCAGTGCCCTGCTCCATTTGGCTCGGCATCCAGCAGACTGAGTGTGTTCTCAGGAGAGAGCAGTTCAAATTAGCACATTAGCAGAACTGCCAAGAATTGAAAGCCCAATGCAACCAGCTAAACACTTGAGATTTGCTCCAGTGGCTGCTGGAGTAAATGCTGCTCAAGGCACAGATAAGAACATGCTCTCTCAGTGACACAGACCTCTCTACAGCTGGCAAGCCTGCCCCACGCCAATACCAACCCAAACACAAAGGTAGTGCTATGCAAAAGCATCACTCCATCTCCTAAAAGCAGTCCCATCCTGCAAAGAAGCTAAAAACAGTGCTGCATTAATGGAGAGTGCACCAAATCCTGCTCCAGGGTTAGCTGGAGCTCAGCAAGCTCATCCCTTTGCATGCACAGAGCATCCCACAGCACTGCTTCACCTCTCTTACCCAGCCTCAGAGGGGTTCTCACCCATAAATCCTCATCATCACCCCCATCCCTGCCCAGAAACCCAGTGAAGATTTAAGAAAAAAGAGAACTTTAAAACCATTTCATCATCAAGAGTTAAAAATACTTTCTTCAGCCAACTGCAAGGCGAGCAGAGGGGACAGTGTTTAGTGCAATGCATGGCTGCAAATTGAGATTCCTGTTTTAGAGGAAGATCTGGTGCTCTGGTGGTTTCAACATGTTCTTTAAAGCCCTGTAACACAGACTTATTTCAGCTCCTCTCTCCACAAGGAGCCTTTAACTTACTAGCAACCCCACTACATTAGTTACACAAGCAACCAGTTCCTGTCTAATTGGTTTATAAGACAGCAGGTTTTCCTTTTTAATGGCTGATAAATTGCCACGCTGTCCAATGCAAGGCTGTGATTCACTTGTCTTTGTAGAGATTAAACAGGGAAGCCTGAGGCTTCCATGTAAAGGAAGGGATTGGCACCTAAAAAAAAGTTGTGATCCAGCCAGAACTAAACTGGTTGGCAGCCTCTCCCAGTAACCTTCCCACCACCTCCACCCTGTAAAAGTCAAGGGAAATAAAAATACTCCAATTTTTAAGGCAAAATTCGATGTTCATCAGGGAGATAGGGCTCATTTAGTTTTTAATTTTTCATTTACCTCCAGGTTAAATTCAGGCAGGGAGCCTGGTGTTGAATTGGATTGAAACAACTGTTTTAACACAATACAGCTTCCTTTCCAAGCTCTTCCATCTCCCCATCCACTGCCAAGAAAGGGACCAAAGTGGACAAGAATAGGGAGATTAAACAGAAACAAAAGTCGGAGTCAGCACCAGGCTGGGCTAATGCGGGCATGGCTTTGTCGTCGGCATTTTGCTGTTTGTTGTCTGCAATCCTTTTAAGGTGGCTGCAGCTTGCAGCCAGCATAATCCTGATTTTGTAAGGGTTTGGGTTTTTTCCCTCCCCCTTCCTTTTTTCACATTGCCAGCAATTGATTTCATTTAACATTTTCATTCCTCTGCCTGCTGTAAATAACCACTTGGCAGTTGAATTTCTCAAGTAGAACAGGCAGCGGCTGCTTACTCTCTTCCTGGCAGCTGGGGGGGAATCTGGCAAGCACTAAAGCAAGAAGCTGTTTCAAGTAGCTTTGAAATGTGCAAGAGATTACATGGGTAGCACTTGGAGTGGAAGAAGTCACAATACTGAAAGGCTGAGAACTTATTTTTGAAAAGCTTGGTGAACTTGGTGGCTAAGTGACTAAATTCACCAGTGAGAGATGAGCATTTCACTCCCAGTTCATGGCTCTGCACAGCCACCGATGGATGCCAGCGGAGAAGGGGACCAGGCTGCTGCAGCTCGTGGTTGCCAGTCATCTGGCAGCACATAACTGCACTTAAACCAGCACACAAGGTACAACCCAAGGAGACAACAACCCAACTTGCCACCTCCTTGTGCTCTGCAAACAGCACTTGCTCACTGCCACGCTCTGCTGTGCACATCAGCAGGCTGAGATACTGCATCAGTGCTTGTCACACCGGCACTGCCTTCCTCCCATGGGGCCCAGCTTTCAGTGTGTTGCGTTCCCAAAATGTTCAGCTGCACAAGATACCTATGACCTTCAAGATACTCATGCCATGTCCTCTCCCACTGGCTGGGCAAAATGTGGCCACCCTGCCAGGAGAGCTCAAGAGCTGAGAGGAAAAGAATCCCTCATTACCATCAGTTTATGAGCCACAAATTTCTGTTCTGGTTTATAACCCCAAGAAATCCCTGACCTCACTAGAGTTGGACAAATTTAGGGCCAGAGCAAACTTCACTGTAAGTCAGCATTCACATCAGAGTAATAAAGGAGTCACAGAATCAATGTTAACTGGCACCAGATGAAATCCCTGGGTTCATCTTAGTCATGCTGGCAGAGTATCTGTGTAACTCCTTTAGGCTTAAAGCATTTTACTTGTATTTCATGTGAGCAGCGAGAGGGAGAGAGGTTGTTCCCCAAAACTGCCAAGCTGCCCCCAAACACAGGAGTTCCCAGTACAAGGCTTTGTTGCCATCCAAAAGAGGTTGAGCAGAGCACTCCACAGCCACGGAGATCAAGCTCAAGAATGGGTATTTACCACCCTGAATGGCTGCATGCATAGCTAAGCGAGCACAAAGTATTAATAATGATTAATTTGTAAGGGTTGCTTTTTAGCTTTTGTTCAGAAAAAGTCAGCACATTCTGAGCAGAGCTATTAACAATACCAACAAGCAGAGCTTATACCACAGGCTACGTGGCCTAATTCCACCCTGCTTTTCTGATGCTGCAAAAAAGCTGCAGTAAAAGATATCGTCAGCGCCAGGATCCTGCCACACACCGGCCCCCACCTCCTATCTCTGCCCTGAAAGGCTCCTCAGCAGGAGCTGCTTCCTCCTCCTCAGCTCCCTGCCCCTCAACCCATACTGCGAACTACAGTGAATGTCTTTGAAAATGCCCCCGCTGAACTCGTAGCGGCAGAGCGGAGCAGGGATGACAAAATCGGAGCTGGCAGCTCTGCAGAGCACAGCCCAACATGAGGTTCACTTTTCCCTTCCCCTCTCCAAGCCAGCACGAGAGGGAAGGCTCGGGAGCAGGACGGTGCAGCCGAGCGAGCGCCGGCGGCAGGCGAAGGAGGGCAGGAGCGGCAGGCAGCAGGCAGAGGTGGGCAGCGGCTGCACCGCGAGCGCCGTGACGCAGCTGGGCTCCGTGCTCCCAAAAAGCGCTCACCAAAGGCACGGGCACACGGCGATGCGAGCAGAGGCTGATCAGGAGTCCCTCGAGAGGCAGAGTCGGTCTAAGCCACAGCTACACAGCGGCACAAAACACTTGCTCGCCCTCAAAAATACATTGGGGACACCAAGGGGTGCGGAAGGAGCTTATGCGCTGTCCTGGCCGGGCGCTGCTGCAGGGCAGGAGTGCTGCTGTCACCTCGCTGCCGCCACCCACACCTGCGAGCAGCCGGGTGACTATGGCAAAGGCAACCGCGGTCCCACAATTCAGAGCACACCGCGCTACAGGGCAAGACAGGCAGGGCTAATCCCCATCTCACAACTTGCAACGCTAAGTACATTAGAGGCTGCTTTTCTATTTGTTTATTTTTTATATATTTATTTTAGTAACTTTGCTTCACCTCTTCTTTTTCCCCAGCAGACAAACAGTGGAGTAGAGCAAGCATGGATAATTCTCATCCCATTTTATTTTATTTCTCTGTGGCGTTTCTGTTTGCTTTTGAGAGGAGGGGGTTGTTGAAGCATGTGTATTGCTTTGCAATTACAAATTAGCTTTTTAAATGAAGTGTGCTGCAAGAGGCCTGATATGCCATGTGTGAGTGTGCTACTCAGCCTCTGATGAGAAACAAAAGTGGAAAAAAACCCACCCTACAAATAACTGCCGTGGTGCTGCTCCCAGGGCCGGTCTGAGCGGGGAGCTCTGCGCAAGTGCGGGGCAAGGAGTGGTCACAGTCAGGGGCTTCTCCTGGGGCTTTGGTTCCTAGGGACAGCAGAAAGATTTTTTCGCAGAGTAAATGGAAGCACTTGACAGCAGGAACCAGGTCAAAGCACAGCTCCGTTCAGGCTTCAGGGAGGCTCTGAGCAGAGGGGAGGAGACAAGGAAAAGGCATCCTCCTCTCCCATCGAGTGGGTTCAGTTTTCCCCAGACTTCCAAATCCAGAGCCTGCCATGCCAGCAGCACTCTCTGTGCAGGGGACCTCTGGTAGAGCTGAATTTTACATGCCCCAGAGTGCAAGGTTTGGATACTGAAACAACCTGCCATGTGCCATGTTTCTTTCATGAAAATCCTCAATGGCTGTGGCAGCAAAGCCAGGTCCCACACACACTTCCCAAGGATTTTGGTACTGTAAGTCATCACCACGTTGAGAATTTGTAGGTCTGCTCTGGATCGGACACCACTGAGGCAGCTGCTGATGGGAAACACACCTCCAAGAGCAGTTCTGGAAAAGCAATTCAATATGCTTTCAGCCTGCTCACAGATTTAGGGAACCAGTAATTGCCTGCAGAAGACTGGAACCACCTCTTTCCCAATGCCTGTTATTAGCAAGTCTAGTGAGCACCTTGTTGTTGACAAACATTCAACTGCAGATGTGCCTCAGCCATGTCCCAACCTCTCTACTTCCATCACCTGCAGTTGTTGCAGCAGCTGATCAAACGAGCATACGCAGAATGAGCGCTCAGCAAACGTTATCAGATATTCAGCACAAAAGGAAAAGTTGACAAATGATCAAATGCACTTCCATCTCCAGTCTGTTGCTCACAGACAACTGACAAACAGAACACCAATGGTGACAGTCTCCCTCTGAATTCAAAGGCAGTCAGCGAGCAGCCATTCAGCCAAACAGAGGCAATAAAAAAATAAATACCCCAGCAAAATTAAAAAACCTTTGTACTTTAACTCCAGAGCTCAGAAAACCTCAGTCCCAAAGCCACTCCTCAGAGCTGGGTGAACACTGAGAGCTTACTCAGATCCCCTCTGTGAACCTTTTCGTACCACTGTGGGGTTTCCCTACATCTTTTCAGACACATGTGGGCTTTTATAGTTTATTTTTGTTTAGGACATGGACAAGAATCTACTTGAAGCATCTTACAAGAGTTCTCAGGCCCTCATTCCCAGGTCTTGACCACTCTACCCTGTCCTTTCCCCTTTCATTTCACTTGTCTCTGCCCAACTCATCCAATCATTAAGGAACATATCCTATTTGCACTAACCTGCCATCCGTGGCCCTGTGCTGCTGATGTGCTCTCCTCCATCCCTCACCTGTGAAGGACTTTGTCTGCTTAGACCAGCAGGAACTGGTATTTTCCACCACATGCTCATTTTCTGCCCAGCAGAGCTGAGTGCAATTTTAAGGTCTTTATCAACCACCCCCTATCTTTCTTACTACCTCCAAACCTTTCCTTAGAGCTGCTAAATCATAAGCCTCTAAATATCTAGACACTGTGATCTGCGTTTAAGAAAATAAATCTCATGTTTTATAAAATACTGGCAGAGTTCTTCCCTCTGTTCCTCATTAAGCCTTTTTGGTTCACACGACATGTCCCCCATGCAGACTGTAGCAGCAGCAGCGTGCAAGTTCAATGTAGGAAGAATAAAGAGCTACCTCGAGATTCACAGCATATTAAAATTAACAGCCACTGCAGTCAAATGCTGTATCTCTCTCCAATCTCATTACGAATAGCTTCTAACATAAAACAGGATCCACTTCACAGTATTTCATAGAATGATCCACAAGGAAATACAGAAAAGACAAATATATGTCAGAGTTTGCTTGAGCAAAGACCAAGAACATGGAGGGAAGGAGAGCCATGCACTACTTTTGTGCCCTGAGCAGGCTGCACCCCACTCACTGCCTCTGCTGACCAGACACTGCTGGGTCACACGGGCAGAGCATGGGAGCTCAGGTCAGGGCTTTCTGTTCTGAATCCAAGAACAAAATAGTGACAAATAAAGGCAAAATAAATGAAGACATTCTAAGCCTGGAGCAAACCAAGCAGGCCACGGGCTCTCGTCTTTGCCAGTCATGCAATCGGTGTCCTAGTTCATCCCGGTCATCTGTGGTTAATTGAGCTCCCAAGGGTTTCTTGACCTCATTTCCCAAGACACAACCCACAGCTCTGCCCTTCCTGGGCACCTCACTTCAGTGAGCCCCTGGCAATTCCTCTGCACGTGGAATGTGTGCCAGCCACCCCCAGCTTCCCACGTTGCACAGCCAGCCCCGTTCAGCCCATCAGCCAAAAAGACAGCTTTTCATGAACTGCAATAGAAGGCAGAGCCAGGCTGGCTGCAGAGCAAGGCACCCTGGAGAAAAGCCACAGACATGGGGAGTACCCCACATGAGAGCCCCCCACCCTGTGCCTACAAGCAGTTGCCTGTTATGTTCTCCTCCACATCCAAGCACAACCCTTCACCTCAGCAAGTTGCAGTCACCACCTTTTCTTAAGCACAGGAAGGGTGGTTTCTGCCTCAAAGCACACCCAGCTGGCTCATCCCATCCATCCAGGCCAATTGAGTTCGCTAGACATTCAGCAGCCCCATGTTTCTAGGAGAAAAAGTGGTGCTGTCAAGAATTGCAACAAGGGAAATTGCTCTGGTAGAAAAACCTGGCAGCACATATAGCCTGGGAGCCTGCAGAGCCAAGCTGAGAGTAAGAGGGAGATAACTGAGAAACCAGTGAGTTCTGGGAAAAATCTTTCCACCCCCATTTTGCTACTGGGAATCCCTTCCAGCAGGAAACCTGTTATCAAGAGCTCCCTGGGCTTTGTCTCACCGGAGGATGGAAACTGGGGGCACAGATACACGAGGAAGCACATGGTACATGGCTCAACCTATTCCCAAAAAACCTTTTGAAAAGCCAGTTACAGCCATGGACATGCATGGAGAACTGGGCTGAGGACACCAGATCCCTGGACAGTCCTGTTGTACCTGACCTTTGCAGGCAGATGCACCTAGGGGAACAGCCAGGCATTATGTTATTTCCTAAAAAATCACCATCCCCTTTAATCCTAGGCAGCCATGTCTCCTCCCTGCAGCCAGTTTCCTTGAGAAACAGACAGCTTAAAATCTCTAGTGCAGCCTCCAGCATCATCAAGTGCTCCACACACAGAAAGGGCACAGACAGCAGCAGCATTCATCAGGCTGGTAGACACAGCATCATTTCGCTGGGTAGCTGGATGTGGTTGACTTGGATTCGCTCTCTCCCAGGAAATGATTGTGATTGTCAGAGGAGATTGGTATATGATTATTAATAACAACACCACAAGGAAAAATAGAAGGCAATCAGCTGAGCGGGGCCAGGAGAGGAAGCGGGGAGGGTTTGCAGCGTTAGCGCTGGATGCTGCTCAAGGCCCGGCAGGCTGAGAGTACCTTGGTACATGTGTTAGGCTGAAACGCAACTTCATTTTGCTTTTCCAATGAACAAATTCCCCAGATGCCATGCAGAGCAAGTTAATAAACAACAGCAGAAGCAGTGAGGAATAAAGAAGCACAGGCAATAGGGATGGGGTTTGAATAGGTGATTGCAGAGAGCAAGTTGCAGAGAGTAAAAACTGGAGCAAGGTGCTCAAATGCAGTGTTCTTACACAAAAATTTGGCATAAGAGAGCACAAGAAATAGTTGAAAGGAGCTCAGTGCTAGATTTCAGGGCATCATCTATTGTTTTGCTCTCTCAGGCACCCAGACAGAGGGCCGTGGGTGACTCTGCAGCCACGGGGCTCAAAGCCACTCACTCAAAGCCACTCATTGCCTGCTTATCACCCAAAGGCACAGACAGGTCTCTCCCTGTGGGGGTATCACAGCACGACACCAGCCTGGAACCTCTGCACCTTCCTTCTGCTCCAAAACCATCCCTATCCTGCATATGGATGCTCCAGATTAAATTGCTTGCCAAAATCAGAGGGCTTGAAGCACAAGGAAGCAATGCACAGCATGTGCCAAGTCTCAGCTTGGTTTCACCCAAAAAATATCCCCCCATGTGCCCTCTTTTCCCAGCTAATCATCCCCATGATGTGACACTGGCACTTGAATTTCAATTTTATGCTGTATTTGAGAACACATTTCAGTAACAGGAGACAAGCCCAAGATAATGCAAATTAAACCCTTGTCCGAATGAATGCCAGTTCTCCCCTCTGTACCTCTCACAGCAGAGGGGTGGTGGCAAGGGAGGAGGAGGAGGAAAAGGAGGAAGAGGAGGAGGAAGGCAGCTCACTCTGTGCTGGCCTCCCCGGGGAAGGGAGGCAGGCTGCCAGGTGGGGGGAGCACAGGGCTTCAGCCTGTAACTGTGCAAACACTAATGCTGCAAAAGCTAATTTTACAGAGTTCCACTCTGTGGACTCCTCTTTGTCCCAGCATTCCTCAGCCTGAGAGATTAGCAGTTTAGAGATGGAGAAAAAGAAGGTATTTTAAAATTCAGCATAAACTCACACAGACTGAATGAGCAAGTCAGTTTGGAAGGGTGGGGATGGGCTCAGGAGGGAGGGCTCAAATAAATAGGAAATAATTGAAAGACTAGGATGAAGAAAGAGCATATGTGCCACCCTAGAAAGCTCAATATTCACTTTCATTTTTATTCTCATCTTCATGCCTCTTTGCAGCTTACTTTCTATCCTTTCCAAGCTTTCCCTGATCTCCAAACAATATTCCTGTCTCTGGCAGCCTTTAACTCCCTATCCACCAACCTCCAATCGTACTGGCTATTTGCTACTATGCTACAGGCTCTCCAATAGTTCTTTTGAGCCCATTGCTGGGATGAGGCTATCCAGCCTGCAACAGAAATCCCTATTTCTATTGTCATAGAATGTCATGTGAACATGTCATAGAATCACAAAATGGTTTGGGTTGTAAGGGACCTTAAAGATGATCTCGTTTCAACTTTCTTACTGTGGGCAGCAACACCTTCCACTAGACCAGGTTTCTCAGAGCACCATCCATCCTGGCCTTGGACACTTCCAGGGATAGGACATTCACAACTTCTCTGGGCAGACTTATACCAGCACTTCACCAGTGTCACAGTAAAGAATCTTCTTCTAATACCCAGTCTAAACTTACCTGTGACACTGGTGAAGCCATTCCCACTTTTCCTGTCCCTCCATGCTGTTGTAAACACTCCCTCTCCATCTTTCTTGTAGGCTCCCCTCAGATACTGGAAGGCCATAATTAGGTCACACAGAAGTGTGCCCTTCTCTAAGTTGAACAATCCCAATTCCCTCAGCCTTTCCCCATAGGAGAGGTGCTCCATCCCTCTAATGAACTTGGACTTGCTCCAGCAGGTTGATGTCCTTCCTGTGTTGGGGATGCCAGATCTGGATGTAGTACTGTGCATGATCCTCCAATCCCCACCAACAACCTACCTGGACCTCAGACTTTCTGTCCTCACATTTCTATCTCCAGTGTATATACCCTTGTAACACATTGGAGAGGGATGGAGGAAACTGCTGTGGGGACAAGATCACAAGTTAAGCCCCAGAGTTTCCTGAAGGAATCTACAGGTGATGCCCCAGGCCTGAGCTCTCCAGACACAACAGCAAAACTTGAGGACTACAGCGCACTTGGAGCTTGAATCGTTCTTCCCAGCTGAATCCTTCTCGCAGATGAAGAATGGAAGCATGACAGCAGCTCCCCCCATCCAGCCAGCACGAGGAGGCTGCTCCTGCACACACACACACACTTGCAGCAAGGGAAAGACAACAGAGAAATGGCTTCAGCGGGAGTTCATTACACTTGTTTATCTTCATTTTGTCTCTAACAGATGAACAGTGTAATGGCTTTGGCTTTCCTGGATGCCACAAACCCAGAAACATCCTAATGAAAAATAAATGTATTTACAGGGAGACGTCAAAACAGCCCAAGACAAGTCAAAGTAATGTGCCTGTGTCGGAAAAGAGTGCTTTTATTTCATCGCCCCTCCATGGCCTTCGAGCAGATCACGCAGCGGAGAGAGATAAATATTTTAAATAGTGACACTTCAGCAATGCACGGTTGTGCAAGACAGAGAATAATTAGAAAATAAATTACTTTTTTTTGCACGGTAATTCCAAATGTTGAATGAATTGGATTACTTGACATCCAGACCCGTTTCAATATCGAGGGTCCCATCCAAAGAGATACAGGGAACTTGGCCTCCAAAAAGAAGCCAAAATACAAATAAATGCAGCTTAGAGAAAGTGTTTAAGATCTGCCTGGCAACCTCCATAAATCTAAAAGATAGAAGGCTTCTCCTGGCCTCACACCAACAGTTTGGTCTAAAAATAGGTTAATCTCCCCGAGAGCAAAGGAGCCATCAACAACACAACGCTGCCTGCAACACGTACCCTGCCCCCGCAGGCACACACCGCAGCCCTGGGCAGGCAGTCACTCGCTGCACAAAGGCCACTGAACTTACTAATTAATAGCCAAATTCCCTTCCTTAATCCAGCCTGGGGAAGTTCACGTGCCATCGGCCGACCGACGTGCTGCACTGGAGCAAGGAGAGTTGCTGTGATTACCTGGAATGGTCTCTCTTTGCTTCATTTCTTGGAAGACCATTTGCGTGGATGCAAATGTGTTTTACCCCCAACCCTGATTAACTACACAAATGTATAGGATGAATGTGATCAAATGTATGTGATGAATATGCACATGCATGCTTTACTGTTGTGCTGACAGAGCATATTGCTTATTTGGGGAAAACAGTGAGATTTCGACTTGTTCCACTAAAGAGGATTATATAATCTCTCCTCCCTTGTCCCCTCTCTGTCTGATTTCTGATTTCACTTGTCAGGTGGTTTTATACCTGCCTTACGCAGATATATGGAAATGGTCACTTACAAACTTTGGCAAGCCATGGTTAGGATGCTGTTAGAGAAAAGTTAATTGTTTAATGACCTGCTAAACTAGACATAAAGCTGGGGCAAATTTCCCAGAAAAATGTAATAAATGTAAAAAATATAATAAAAATATCTTAAGATAAAGCTCTGTGAGAAGAGTACTTATCAATTTAAACATGAGAAAACCCCTACAAATCCCAAATAGTTGCCATTAGTCCCCCAAAAAGAATTATAAAACAGAGCAGGCGTATCAGTTATTTTGGATGAAATATTTAAAAGCAACTGTGAAAGAACACGCATGATGAAATCGGGAAATTTGATGTTTTAACACTAGACTGGACTGCAAAGCTAGCAATATCCGCAACCTGAAATGCACAGTGAAACCATCCAAAATTAAATTGTGTGGTAGTTACATAATGTGGGACAGTATTTTTAAATATATTATGTTTTGAAATATGCTGCTTAACTTGGGTTCTTAAACCTTAATCATGATTGTTGTATTTTTGCTTAATACTATTAAAAGAAGTGAAAATAGGAACTTTCAGTATGAAGCTAACAATAAAATAGCCACAGTTAATTTAAAAAATGCTTTTAAAAAATCAAACTCTCACACAATTCAATGAATTTTGACAAGAGCAGGGAAATGGTACTAGTTTTTTAATTGAGATTTCTTTTGGTTTTATCTGAGAGCTCCTTAGCCTAACAGAATTATACATCATAATAAGTGTTCTTAACTGTGCAAATCCTGGGTTTAGATGCAATCATTGGCACTGCAATGCTCTGTTCACATTGCACTGATGTGCACACTCAGAAAGGTCATTCATCTTAGCACAGATTTCCCCTGAAGAATATCCTTTGTTTTCAAAATTATTTTTTAAAAAAGTAATGGAGTAGCCCAAGGAGGAATTTGCAATGCAATATTTGTTAGCACTTTGAAGTTAAGCATCAATCTCAAGCCATTTAAAAACTGCTTTTAAAAGCAAAGCTGCTAACACATAAAAGCTGGGAAAAGTAGCAACAGCATAAAAGCTGAATTTGCAGCTGGTTTGTACCACTAGAGCAGCTGAAGTGAAGTCATGAATCTGGCCTTTAATTTGTAATTGATTTTATGATTTGGCAGTCAGGAGCACAGGAACACAGGTCTGTGTGTAGGAGGAGACCAGGGGGACATCAGTCCTCTGGCTTGACACCTTTGTGTCCCCACGGCCCTGCAGCCCCTGACCAGCAGCACAGTGGGGCACAGCAGCTCTGCTGAGGAAGCCCTTGGCTTTGGGGTCTCCCACTGCACAAGTCATTGGGCTCCATCAATAATCAATACATTGATACACCGGGAAGACAGACAGAAATCAAGGACTCCCCTTGTCTGCACCGGCCAGGGGTCAGTGAATCATACACAAGTGACTTACACAGGAGTTCTAAGGTAACATTAGCTCCTACCTTGCAGGTGATGTGCTGCTGACTTCACTTGGTTGTACCCGAGTAAAGAAACACAAGAATATTTAATAATTTAACCAAAGGATGAGCTACTTGCCTCAGGTACAACCTGTACCAACCTCTCAGTCACAGCTATGGAAAATTTGTCTGCATTATCTTGTTATCATAATTTGAAACATAAAAAAACTAAGACAAATTCCTGAAAGGACTTGATAATTAATAATCAATCTTCTTCAGATTTGCTTATAGACTTTCAGAAGATTCCTCCACCCATAGTCCTAAATACTGTGCTATGCTATATTTTCACATTACAAAGACTATAGACTTCAGCTTTAAATGAAATACTTCTGATTTCCCATAGTCTTGGTACAAGGGATCACCACCTGTCGTACAAGCTTTGTACTGAGTGGGTGAAGTCAATGCTATACAGATGGGAACTACAGTGCCAAGAATGGTTTTCTTATTTAGTATGCATTTATCATTTGTGTAAGTCACCATCAGTCTTCAGTCTCTGCAACTAGAGGCAGAGCATACCAGTAAATACAGTAAAAGAGAGGGTCCTACTCACACCCATCAAGAAGTTTGTCTGAGCTGGCAATGTGATTTGCTTGGGCCACGGGAAAGACTGGGAAAAGCTGGTCTGCCTCCATCGGCTTTAAAAGAGTGAGGTATAAATATAGAAGCTTTGGAAAGCTGCCTTGAATTTTCTGCATTGCAACTGCTATAACAATTGGATTATGATCCCTATTTATCCTCATTGACAAAGTAATTGAGTTTGGTCAGCTGGATCCTTTCCCTTCCTAGGGGACAACAGATGGGTGATGCAGCTCCAGGTCTCCCAGGAAAGCAGCAGAGGTCTGGTGCTGGCTGACACCCACTGATCTCCAGGGCCCTCCCTGGACATTTTGGACAATCCCTCATTTTCCAAGTCCTCTGACTACTGTCAGAAGGACAAAAAAATTACAGCTATGAGCTGCTCTTGAGAAGAGATGCAAGAATGATTTCCTTGTACACCATGGATGTGACACAGACCCAGCCCGAATGCTGCACCCCTCTGTTGAGCTGGAGCAAACAAAAGGTCAGAGATGATGAGAGTTACCCACAGCTCAGTTAAGCCAGTGGTGTGGAATTCCTCTGACCAGACTAAAAGCTATCTAGATTTTTTAGACAAATAGCCAGACAGGCAGGCCAGCTGTAGATGACAAACAGAAGTAATTTGCACAGACACTGCAGTGGGGTATAGGGAGGATGATGAATGCAGGGGAAGATTTGAACAAGAGTTCTGGTATTACTCCTAAAGGAACATTTGCTCTGCCATGGTTTAGGATGCCTTGATATTTGACCAAAAAATCCAAAGCATGGAAAAAAGAAAAAAACAGGAAAAAACAATGACAAATGCAATCAAGCAGTAATAGTCAAAACAAAATCCAACAGACTCCTCCATGAAGTGTTATTCTATTATGGTATCGTCTATATAGCAAAAGCGATGCAAAGGAAGAGAAGTAGGAGTAAGAAGATTCCTAAACCACCTCCAGACATCACAAAGCATCAAGATGCCACTTGACAACAGCTGGTGTCAGGACTGAAGAAATGAATAGCAAACAGGAAGGATTTGCTGGCTGGGAAAATAGGCCAGAACCAAATGCAACAGGCCTGAGACTGTAGCTACAGCTGAAGCCCTGAATATCTGCTGGACAACAGGCATATCTGAACAGAAGCCACTAGTGAGAATCAGAGGGTACTGCGGCAACCATTGCTGTGCTGCCCCTCTCACTCCTGCTCCCAATGCTGCAAATAGAAACAGAGTCATAGAATGGCTTGGGTTGAAAGGGACATTAAGGATCCCTTTCAACCCTTTTGTTATGGACGGGAACACCTTCTACTAGACCAGGTTTCTCAGAGTGCCATCTATCTTCGCCTTGGACACTTCCAGGGATGGGGTAGCCACAGCTTCCCTGGGCATCATGTGCCATGGCCTCACCATCCTCACAGAGAAGAATTTCTTTCTAGTATCTAATATAAGCCTACTCTCTTTCAGTTTGCAGCTATTTCCTCTTATCCTATCATTCCATGCTCTTTTTAATAGTCTCTCCCCATTTTTTCTTGGAGGCTTCCTTCTATGAGCAGGAACTGCAACTGCAGTTTGATGTACCCTTAGCTCAGAGGTGCAGTGCTCAGAGGAGGACAACAGAGGAAAAGACAAACCTGCTACAAGGGGTAAAGGAGAAACTAGGAGGTATGCTACATGTATAGAAGAGAGCAGATCTGCAACAGACACATATTATAAAACCAGCACACAATAGATGGAAAGAAAGAAATACAGTAAATATTCTACAGCACATACAAGCAGCCCTAGAGATATACCAGAACAAATACAGAGGAAGAAATTACTACATATAGCTAACAGAGATCCACATTAGGAATGGTATTACAAGAAAGATTACCTCCGTCAAAGCCAACCCCTGGAGACCTTCTTAGGCTAATGTTTGTCCTCAGCAGCTGCTGTTAAGGTCCTTATGAAATAGGGACACCTTTTATTACAGCACCAATTTCACTTCTGCTCAGTCTTTCATGAGAAAAATAACTTTAACTGAGGCAGACCACAACAACTAGAAGCAGCTTGAGCTTCAGACCCCCATTTAGAAGCTTGGCAGGGGGAAGATTTAAGTGGGTTCACATGTGTGATTTCTCCAGGGTTTGCTGGATCTCCATGAAGAGGGCTATAATAGCACATGAGAAGCTGAAACTAGAAATCTGCCAAAATATATTTCTCCGTGAATTGTCACAAAGTAGCGCAAAGCCCTGTTGTGCACAAAGTTTTTCTTTGCTTTCAGTTCAGGCTAATTTGTACCTATGAAGTGCCAATTTCAAAACATGAATTACAAAACATTCTCGGTGTGCTTATTTTTCTTTTGGTTTCCTTTTAAAGATATCCAACAATGTGCAGTTTGTCCCTAGATTTTTCTGTGGCTGGCGTTACTAACATCCACTGGATGTGAATTCAGAAATCCTCACTGTGGGAGGGAAATCCATCAATAGATTGCTCCACCAGAAAGATACAGAGATCCTAGCCAGGCTCCCAGAGCAGGCTAAGACAGAGACAACACCCAGCCACAGATGCCCTGAGCAGCTACTTTCTACCTGAATCACAAAAGTCTTCCCATTCTTTTGCCAGCAAACCAGCTCAATTCATGCCCTATCTGGACTGACTGAAACTTCACAGACCTACTGATCCAGAAATAAATTTTTTATTTGTCATTAAATCCTAAACCAAATGCCATGAGAGAAGGTCAAAAATCAAGCAGGACGTGTGATTCCTCCAGATGTGAGTGGTTTAGTCAGATAATGAACAGTCCAGAAAACACCACAACATTCTCATGCCACAGAAATGCTCAGATAAATGTTTCTGTCTACCTCATTACAGGAATAACAAGAAAGTTTCTGTTACTTCCCTCATGAGTCTGTTGCAAGGGTTAAAGCTAGCCAGAAAGCTTAGACTGGGATGTTGAGGGCTGTTCAGATGACACATCTTTTGTTCATCTCAGATTCGGGTTTGAGCATAAGTAATATATACTGCAACAGCAATGGCTTATTATTAATTGAATTTTTTTTCTGTATAATAATTGCCCCTGGAAAGCAATTTTTGCTGTCTGGTGAAATATGCAGATATGTACAGTATAACTATCACTGGTTCCCATAAAACAATAATCCAGCATGGAATAAAAAATTCGCAATTTAACAGGCCTACATTTCTTTAAGCTTTTTGGTTTGGTTTTTCTTTTTTTAAACTAGTTAATGAGCCTCTTCTTCTAAATGAAACAAATCTTGTTAATGAGAAACTTATGTTGAAGAAAAAAATAAATCTACCCTTCTAGATTTTAATATAAACATGCTTTTCTTTAGTGCACGTTCCCCCTGTTTTCCCTTGCCCATTTTTAAAAGGATTCATGTGTGTTTGCCCTCTGGAAATGCTAGGGGCACAATGAGATGTGGGATGGACAGCTATTATCCCCACTGATATCTATACAACCAACAGTTTTGGTAAACCAAACCTCCAGCCCCAAAGAATGGTTCCTGTTTTATCACAAGGACCACCAAGACTTACCTGCTGGGTTTCCTTCCTCTGAAGCAGTGTGTAAAGTAAACCAGTGGAAAGAGGACTTAACGGATTATCAGACCTAACTGCCTAAATTCTTACTTGAGCTTTTCCTCCCACTTTGTTTTGGGCTTGGTACAGTGATAACAGGAGATCCTGAGTGCAGAAGGCTGCAGCTGAGGCACCAGAAAGAGTTCCTGTGTATATGATATTATTGTTTGCATGGAGCAAACCGGTTGCTGAGGTGAAGAATTCAGCTTTGCCACATCACATATACAAAAGTCATTTGCAGAAGGATTTTTTACAGCTTTGTTATTCCAAATCACATTGTAAACTGCTTTTTCCAATACTTCAACTTAGCCATATTGCAGAGTATGGTCCCTGCATACTCATGAACTGAGTGAGGAGCTTTGGAGATGCCCTCTGCAGCATCATGAAAGACCATCTCTACCACCTGGCTGAAGAAATCCAGTAACCAGAAGCTGACACACTGGTGTTGCTAAAAAAAACCCACCAAAATCAACCAACACTAAGAAAACATGGCAACCCCACCTCTCCACTTCACATGGAGCAATTACATGTGGATTCTGATGAGATCAGCCTGTAGCGTTATTCAGACAGGTGGATTTTGTTCAAATAAGTGCATAGACAAATACAAATTCAATGTTAACTGTGAAAATGTTGGGGCACCACAAACTCAAACATCTGACTTTCTCTACTTCCAGCACACCAGTGCCACTTGGGAGAAAGCTCATAGTCAAATAGAAATACAGTATCTGCAGTAAAATACATACAAAATTACCACAAAAGTAATTGCTTTTGGTATAAATGGTCGTCTTCAAAGTTTTCTCTAGCACACAAGTCCCTTCAGAAAGAGCAAGAATAAATTTACTGCATGTGAATTTATTCAAAGCTAGTAGATTCAGTATAATGAAATCCTCCTAAGTAAATATCTGATAAAGAAGCAAATGCTTAGCACTTGACCCCAGGAGCTGGGATTTCTTGACACACCGCCGTAATGCAAAGCAGCAGGAACCTCAGAACTGCTGGCACAGAGGACTTAAACAAGGAAAATCTCAGGGGACTCGACCCCTGGGGGGAGATGGAGCCACACAGGCACTGAAACTACCAGTGCCACCAGAGGGTCATCTCTGTGGGGGCTCTGAAAGCCCCCAAATCACAATCCATCCTGTACCCTTCCTTTGCCAAGGGCCATGAAACACTCTGCATGCATCTAAAAATGGTGATTTTTGATGAGTTTTCCCCCAGACTTCATTGTCATGTTGCCAAATATGTGAAAAGCAGCACACTTTGGTTTTCCCTACACAGACAGGTGCTCCTTGTGAGAATAACTTTATTAGTCTGTTATAACAAGAGAGAAAAAGAAGTTGCCATTCAGTTGCATGAAAATCTTCACTCCCATGACACCAGTCCTTGTCCAGAGTGTTGTCTCTCTGTTACCAGACATCCCACAGTCTCAGGAGCTGAAAGGCCTTGATGCCCACTATGCCATTCAGTGGGCTCCCTTGTCTGTGGGATGGCATTTCCTCTGCCACAGATCCTCCCACATGCCAACTTCATGGTGTGTCATGCTCATATAACTGTTCATACAACAAACACCACAGGAGTCCTGTAGGTTATGGGTGACAGCAGGGGTGGCAAACCCTGCTCATGGAAAAGTAACTGAGATGAAAGACCAAACCCATGGTGACCACTGACATCATATGTATGGTGTGTAACAGAAGATGAAGTACAAAAGCTCTCTGAATTCATGTTATCTCTGCATACAGCATGTCATTTAATTGCCCAGAAAAGCCTCTTGGAGAAGCATATGGGAAGTTTTCCCATGAAAAATGACACTGCTCAAAGTCTTTTCTAGCTAGAAACCACTCGACAGAATCTATCACTACTGACATCTGGGACATAAGCTTCAAAGCAGTTAATTTACCATTAGCTTGAGCCAGTTTCCCATAGACATTGATATCCAAAGTAGGTAATTGTTATGCCAGAAAGCAGAAATCATTAGAAGAGAAAAAAGTTGAAGAAGAAACCTATGCAGTCATTCTCCTGCAGTATCCAGACCTGCAAAAGCTTCATTTAGGATTACTGATGACCCCCTCTTTGGCCTCCCACATTGCTGGACTTTTAAGACAATGCTTCTACAAGATCATGATTAGCTTGTAGAAGCACTGCAGTAACAGCCACCAAGACAAGCCCTCAGCAAGGTCTCCAGCCAGAACAATAAAGCCTTTGTGCATCTCTGCTGGTACAACTGCAGCTCACCTTTAGCACTGAGCTCAGGCTCTCAGCTGTGCTAATTAATTGCTTAAGGAGTTGTCACTGTCTCGGTGACGCAGAGGCAGCAGCCATTGCCACCCCTCCCCTTGCTGCCGCAGTCACATTACCTGCTCTTCTCAAGGACCTCCTAGGGCTGTCTCCCCATCTGTCCCCTCTACAGCCTCCACACACCCCAGCTCTGCCTCTGAGAGCAAGAACTGACAGGAGCCAAATCACAGCAACTCTTCAGAAGCAAATACTTCCTCTGTCCATGGGTTCCCTATCTCTGTCACCCCAGAATTTAGCAGGAGCTTCAGTCCACCTGCAGAGTTTCTAACCACACTGACAAAGCTGGTATCCCACCTCTGTCTGGCACTTGCAGCTATGGAGGAGACACAAGGACATCAGGACCTTCTGCCTAGCACATCCCTTACTGCATTCAGAGTGTGCACCCCTACCATATCCATGTAAATCTTGTGGTCATGGACAACACAAAAAGAATGTTCTAAAACCTCAGAAATCTATTGCAATAAGGTTCTGGAGGAGCTGAATAATTCCCATTAACTCATTTGTATGTGAATCCTTTCCAATAAGCCTTTCCAGTGGTTCCAGTACTCTTTCCAGTCCATGAGGCTAGGACCTGTGATAAACCTGATCCTACATGCTGAAAGCATATGGCTTTCCTCTACTGACACCACTCCTGAGGATGCCCACAGACAGTAAAAGACCTGTAAAAAAATTCAACAGCTTCATCAAGCAGGGCATGGTCCAGAAATCACATGCCACTTCACAGGCTGGCAAGTGGACACCCCCTGTAAAACTAACCCCAACCTTATTTTGCAACTGCACCTGGGCAGTAACCAGCTGTTGTTTAAAAATGACTCCCCTCATTTCACAGCCCTGCCTTCAGAGCTTTGTGAAGAACACTGCTGGTTATTTTTTAGAGGTGAATCAACACTAATTCAAACTTGATGGCAACTTAATGACTCCCATCAGCGGCTCTGCACAGAGCAGAGCAGCAACCTCAAGCCAGTGGCCAACTGAAGGGCACTCACACCCACCATAACACACCTGTCATGTGTAAAGGGATCTTCTTTACCTTGCACTGGGTATCAGCATATATTTTAGAAGTGAATCAGATTGTAAACAATATGTTAGGAAGACAGGCCAGACTCCTGAACAGTGGGGCTAGGAGATGGTTTCTGCTAGCAGAGTGCTTTCAGTTTGAGGTTTACACTGAAGTTGTTACACCTACAGCTGTGATGAAAAGTCCTTCCTTAATACTGCACTGCAATAGCAGGAGAAGCCTGATTCCTTATTAAGTTGTGTAAGCAGAGAGGTCAAGTCTAGAAGTGCTGAAAACCTGCAATTCCCTACCCTCCTTCGGGATGCCACAGGTCAAGGTAGAAGTACAATGGCAAATACATTTGCCCTGATGCTGCATTTGCTCTGTGGGTAAACAGAGACCATCTATTCCCTGGGCTGTCATTCTGGCATCTTTCATGACCACTAAACTATCTTCTAAAAGAAAAAGGAGGTTTTATTGGAAAGTCAGTGGACAATCCAAATGTCAGAGTGAAAAATCCAGAGGAAGGTTGAGGATTTTTTCACTTTTTTTTTTTAATACAGCTGCACTGGAGGTGAGTGAACACCAGAGCGTTTTGATTTCCTGCCTGGTTTCAATAAATGTTGCACTCCCAGGCACCCAAGGGACTGCTGTGGTTTGTCAAAACCAATTAATTTTCTTCCACAGAATGCTTCAGGCACCTCAAAATGTCGTTCAAGAGCTAGCACACATCTAAGGAGGAGGGAAAGCTGGCAATCAGCTGCTGCTCGGGCTCTGCATCAGGAGCACAGCCCTACAAACTCACACCAACAGCAGACGCAAGGAGAGAACGATGGCTTAGCACTTCAGTCATAGGAGGGAGCCGAGGTCAGAGCCAACAAGGAAATGCCATGTGTTATAGACCCTATGAATATAAACAAGAAGCTGCCAGTTTTGAAAATTGCCAGAAATGTTTCCTAAGGGAGAATTCAAAGCTGAAAGTTTCTGTCTCTCACTTGCATTTCCTAGGATTCACTGCTCAGTGCTAATAGATGTAGTAATGAGCCAGAAGAGACAAACCAAACAGTTGTTATTAAAGAGGACATTTGGTAGATAAGCCCTGGAGTCAGGATTCACAGGTTCCCTCCCCAGCCCTCCACCAGACTCAGTGTGCAAAATAAGGATTTTCCTCATCCAGGCCCCAACTTACCAATTTACAGAGACAATCTGTAATGTTTTCCTTCTCTCCAGTATTGTGATGTGAAAGCAAACGTGTTTACAAGTAATTTTAATAATCAGCCATGAAATGCACTTGAGGTAAGCATGGTATTATCATGCTAGGATTTCTTTTTCAGTGAACACCAAGTCACTGGCCACTTAAAAACACACTGGAGCTATCATTTATACTCAGAATTGGACATATCCAGTATCGATGCTATGAATATTCCATGTATATACCTCACAGCAACTTATTATCACTGAATGTTAGGTAGCCATCCGTTGCTTTCTACAAAAAGCGGGGATGGGATGGATGTTTTTCTTGTATGCCAGCACTCTGCAAAAGGGGCAGAAGACAAAAGATAAGTTGAATTTTAACCAATTTGAGTTGACTGTGGAGTCACAGGCAAATCCTGCTAGAGCAAGAAACAGAACAACAGCTGATGTTCCCAGCAAGCACTATAGTAAGGCCCAGCCTACTCAAAATGCCCAAGGGAACCTAAGCTCCTTTGAAGATCCCAGGCCCCTAATCTCAGGTCTAGTGTCATCCTTGCTGGACCACTGACAGAAACAAAGAACTTCCAAAATTAAAAATTACAGCATGCTGAGCAGTGAAGCGAGCTTTATACTGTAACAAATCTTAGAAGAACAAGGAATAAATCCGCCTTTTTCTCTTTTTCTGTTCACCAACCATGGTATCTTCAATGACCTACTTGTTTTTAAAAGTAATCCAACATTTACCATTACAATCTTCTTTGCTCCTCAAGTCACATAAACCCCCTGCTGTCTCCTTCTTCTCTATTTACCTGGCCTTACAGTCACAGCGGGGAATTGAAAATCTGCTCCCTACCTCCTTGTTACAAGCAAAGGCTTTGCTTGGGCATCCAACAGATGATAACTAATGCTACTGCTTAAACAATCCCTAGAGTGGCTCCTGACAGATGCAGACATTTAAATCCTGCCACCAGTCCAAGCCACATCAGCCAGGCATTTGGGAAACTGCCCTGATAGAAATAGCCATGCCTCTCATTCACGGCATCTCTTCGCATCAGTAAATCTCATGTTTCATTCAGGCAGGATTTTTCTCAGTGCTCTTACTTACTATTTAATATTTATACTATGGTCAGTGTCCAAAAAGCATGACACTATTGGTTATAGTAGGCGCTGAAAAAACACATACTAAATCTGTCTTGGATGCTTCCAGGTGTGAAAGGTCAGTTAGAAAAGGGAGAAAAGTCAATAAAATCTCAAGTCCAGTGAATAGCTGAATCACAACAACCAGCCCCAAATATAAATCCTAAATAATGAAACAGAGAAATCCTACAAAATGTATCAAAAGAAAGAGGAGATGCCCCACATGTCAGTTGGCATTGATCAGCCCAAGAGCAACAGAAGAGAGAGGAGAATCCATAGCCATTAGCATCACCTTCTTACTACATTTCCTCCTTAGCCTGTTCACCTTCCTTCATTCTGCTCTGGATATGACTTCTCAAATCATGAGAGAACCTGGTTTATCCCTAAGACACAAAAGAGTGGGGATTTTTTTCAAGCTCATTGTATGCAGCATTGTCAAAGTAAGATGCAAAGTGCTGGAAAACTACAGATCCCTGGTGATTACTAAGATCTGGAGTCTCCCAAGAAGCAGTTCCTCCAAAAGCAGAGCCATCTCTTTCAATAAAGTGACAGCAAACTACAGCTTTAACCATAGCACAGATTCTCAGTGTTGAAGCAACACTCTCCAGTACTGAAGTCCAGTTGATCTGCTTAGGAGGAAGGCAAGACTGATCTAATAACAGACTCCACTCTCTCTCCCTCCCCTACAATCATATCTTAACTCTAAATAATTAAAAGGAAATAAGTACCTATAAAACTGGCAGCATCATTGCAGGCCAAGAGGTCGACATGGCTGGGTATCTGAAATAAGGCGCCCATTCAGGTTATTCACTTCAGATGTCAGAGGTGATCTGCTGTAATGAGGCACGATAAACATGCTCACTTAACATGCAAAGTGCCTGCTGCCATTTACCAGGCTGGAGCCACATTGGAACATAACAACCACCACTCTGCCCTTGAGAAGTCACCTCCTCCCTGGCCTCCTCAACATCCCAAGCCCTCCTGCATTTCTACATACAGAACAAAGGAGATGTGACACATCTTGCTGCTTACTCCCTACAATACCCCAAGTATCTAATAACAGTTTCCTTCTTTAAACATTTCAGTATGACTGCATATTTCACTCCTCTGTAGTCCAGTGATGGATGGAAGTGATGGATCATCCACAAGAAAGTCAGGATCCAGTTGTGTCCAATACCTAGTGCTTGCTTGACAAACCTATCAGGAAGAGAAATGCAAACTCCCCAGCCTGCAGCATTTCAAGTTGAAGGGGCACTTAGAGCCAATAAATAATATTTAAAATCACAGAATGGGAAAAAACTGAAACTGTGATGGAATACAGATACATATTTTCTGTGTTTCATATCTTGATCAGTGATAGAGCTACATTTTTGGTTATCAGCTCTGCTCACAGGAGACTGAATTCCAGGCTATATCAATTCCCCTGTGAATGTAAAGGAAAAGAACCATCTGGAGAGAATAATAAAACAATTAACTTTCCATTAAAGAATAATCTATGTATGTTTTTAAGAAGGGAAACTTTAATGAGCTCCACCTAATTATTCATCCTGTATTCTGGCAGAGTTGGTATGGATTTTGCCTTGCTTTGTTTTTAAAGACAGCCTGAAGTTAACAACTTCAGCTGGAATGGATGTGGGGACCACACAGGCTCCTTCAGTTGAGAGCAGAACAACCTGGATGAGGGAGACTTCCACAAACATCAGCCAAGGTCTCATCCTTCCTATGGATTCATATGGCTGTGTAATGGCAACAGCATCAATTCAAAGAGTTTTACTGAATATTCATGAGGATTTTACAAACATGGTTATTGACTGGCTGGGTACATCAGCTACATTTTTGGACGCGAAACGCAAAGCAGTGCACTCAGGAGATGCACGCACCTGAACATCAGTCTGTTGAATGCTGGGCTCATTTAACTTGTCACTGATGGCAATATAAATCAGAAATGACTCCATAAAACTCAACAGCAATCCCCTCTGTGCAAACTCACCAACTGGCTGCAAGTGTATTATCTTTACAAAGTAATTCTGTAAAGTGAAAAGGTTCAAAGCAAGGGCTTTAAGGACTATTACTCTGCCTGTTACCTGTCTAAACACACCCTCCTCTATGGACCTGCTGGCTGTGCCCATGATGGAGAACAGCCCAGGGTGCACCACACCTTGGTTCTGCAGATCTGCTCAGCTTAACCACCTGCCTCAGTTTCCCAGTGGATAACACCAATGAGCCAGTAAGTGTGCATGCCTGCACTTCATTCCAGTTTACACAGCGCTTTCCAGCCAAGGCTCTCAAACATTTGGAAAGGACCAAATATAGTTTAAGCTAAAATTAACTGGAACATAAATACCAGAATTCAGCTGCTCAGATCACTCCTTTAGAACACCTACCTGGGACTCTGGACTTTCCAGCATGAGAACTCACACATTAAAGAGCTGGTAAATAGTGAGACAGTGCCCAGGCAATTCTTTGCTACTATATATTGACCAACTGATTGAGATCAAGCTCTGTGACACAGTGCAGGCATGTTTATGCCTCTCCCCTGCAAGCTGCTAAGTTTTATGATCTGAAAAAGTAATTAAAAAAAAACCCAACACATAATCCTGGCACACAAACTAGTCACACCTGAGTCCTGCTGGAAAAATCCCTGCCTCAGCTTTCAAATGTTGCAGAACATTTTCTTTCACAGCTTCTGCATAAACGGAGCAAGTATTGAGCCTAAGAGTCTAAGGAATTTTAGCCTCTGAGACTTCTAGTCTGCTCTTCCCGTAGAGCCCATCTTTCTGCACTAAATATATATATATATACATATATATATATATATATATACACACACACAGACACAACCACATACACAGATATATGCACACCCTGCTGTCTCAAAGCAGGGCCCCTGCATCTGCTGACAGGCTGCACACTGCATCGGCACAATGGCTCTGGTGCAGGATCTGCACCACCCACTGGATAGGATTTAGTGAGGGGTGCTAACGTCACACACTGAGCAGCCACATAGAGCTATAAATTATTCATACACATTACTCTAATTATGCAAATGTACTAAAAGCTGGAGCATATGTTTCCCTGACATCTCGCAGTACAGATGCAATATGGTTCTAGTAGAGAGAAAGAGTGAGAAGTGAGATGATGGGTGTAAGGGGGCTAACGATGGCACACACTGGCCCAAGCAAGGGGTGGCAGAGGATCCCTCTTTCCCAACCAAGCTGCTGCAAGCCTAAGGACATTTAAATGCTCCTCCTTGGTAATATAGTGTTGGCTTTGCACTCAGTGCTGAACAGAGTGCTGAGGCTGCTGAACGGCCCAGGCAGATTAAAATAAACCCAAGCAGTTTGGAACAGGAATGTGTTTATCTGGCATCGCACACTTCCTCTTATCAAACATGAGGAGCAGGGGAGGGCACAGTGATGGTGTGCGGAAGCAGGCTGTGTGCACACTGGTAGGAGAGGGGGAGGGAAAACAGGAGAGGAAAGCAAGGATCAGACAGATTATGCATGAGCTTGGGAACCAAGGGCTTGGAGCTAGGTATCATCTCCTTGGGGTACAGAGCCCATACCCCTGGTCAGGTCCCAGATGGGCATTAGCTGTTGGAAAAACCAGATCTTTTCTCCCTTGCAGCATCTGAAAGATTCAGTGCTGCTGCAGCATAAGCAGCTGGCTTTGTGTGTTTCCCAAGCTTGGGGTTCAAACTCCTCTCAACTCTGTCAAGCACAGTGCAATCACTGGGCATCACTCATCTCCCATTCCAGGGGCTAAGGCTGATACCTCAAAAGGAAAAGGCCAGATGCATTCTGCTACAGTATTTTGAAGATAGGACTCGATTGAATATCAGATAATGAGCAGCTTATTCCCAACCCTGCCATGTCTATGGACCACATCACTGCTTCTGTGAAAGCCCAGTCTATTTGACAGAGCCCTTTGGAAGCAGACAGGCTTCTCAAGACACTGTGTCCAGAGCACTGTGCAGGGGGGTTCTGATTCTCTTGCATCCTTAATTTAAAATTCCATTAACACTTCTCAGAATGTCCAGCTTTACTGAATGACCAGGTGAGTGTTTCTACACCCAGAGAAAACAAAAGAACAAATTAAACATCATGTAATACCATGGTTACTTGGGAGATTTAGACTAACTTATTATTATTCCAGGAGTTACCTAAGATCAAAAAAGTTGAACAGAAAACTTTGACAGCTCCTTTGATAAGCACATGTCTCACCTCCTGGTGCTGGCATTAAAGAGGCTGTAGTTCTGTACCAGCAGTTTTGTAAGGGATGCACTCACAGAGCCACGTGAAACACTCAATACTGCAGAGACCCCATCACAGGAGGAGTGCTAAGTGACTGCAGCACTACACAAGGCAGATGCCACTTCAGCTCGTCAGACCCAAGGCAAAACTCTGCTAGAATACTAGTTCTTTTAATTCAAGTTCTTGTTTGTGCACGGCTCAATCACAGTTCCTCACCTGCAGCTGCCTCAACTAAAGCATGGCCATGCTTTGAAAACAAGAGGGGATATATCAGAGAAGCAGCACTGAGAAGGGACAGGCAGGCTGAGGCAGACAAAGGAGGGGATACCTGCACAGACCCTGGTCACTCTGGCCCAAGCCCTGGCCAGCAGGATCTGTCCTTCCCTTTCAGAAAAACCCAGAGGAATGAACAGCAGCATTTCTGCCACGCAGGGATGCCAACTAGCAAAACAAAGTACAAGATAAAAAGCAAGAGTAAAAGAAAGATGTGAAAATCCATTGAAGTAAAATCAGACATTGATTACAAGGACCAAGCTGAGCCACTTCCACTGTGCCACAATCAGCAAAGTCCTCAGGGCAGCAGGCTGAGTCTCCCCTTTCCCAGGGCTCATCCTCCTTTCCATGCAGTCACACATGTTGAGGACTAAGCACAGCTCAGCCAGCAGGCTGCTCCCCACATCTCACCCTAGGCTCAGGTTTGGGGCTGTCTCACCCTTTATAGACTAAGTGGTTCCTCATCACCAAGGCCAGCAGAATCCTTATCTCCTAGTCATACACTGGTAAGGCAGACCCAGACACTCCCCTTGACTTCCCTTGGCTGCCCAGAGGAAAGGGAAGAGAGTACAAAATCAACTTGACAGACTAGAGAGGAGAAGCAGGTGCAGCTCAGGTCCAGCTCTGCTGCCCACCCTGCCCCACTAAAGCCTGTCTGTGGCAGGGTGCAACACCCAGGAGAGAGCTTGACCCTGCTATGGAAGCAGTCCTGAGGAAAGACAACCAGAAGGAAGAGAGAAGGGAAGACAGAGCAGGAGAGGGGGCTCAGCATTTACATCTCTTAGCTTTCCCCCCTCTCATTTGAAAGGCTTTGGTTTCCTCAGTAACTGTCAGCAAGGAAACAAGGCCATTAGAGGCAGCCAGGGATAACAGGTACTAGAGGAGGAGGAGGGGATATTCTGACCAGCTTGCTGTTCACCTCAGGAGACACAGGATCAAACACAATTTAGGTAACAAGCCAGGGCAGACTTGAGCCTCAGCCCAGCTATCCAGAAAAGGAGTTTTAACACAATACCCGGGGGAGCTGCTCAGTAAGGCACAAAACCCAGTGGCACACAGAGCTCTGCTGTCATGGGTCCTGCCATGAGTGCCAGCACAGCAGGACACTGGAAGGCTGGGACAGAGCTGCACTAGCATGAGAAATCTCTCGAGTACACTGTACCCTGGAGCAGGTTTTGCAGCATCTAGGCTGGAAACACAAAATATTCATTCATTTTTTACTAAAGTCAATAACTTCTACTTGTGCCAAAATACTAGAAATGTCAAAACTAATTTTTTTTTTGTCCTGCAAAGTGAAGAATCCACCATAGCCACAAAAAAGTCACTAACAGAAAAAAATGGAAGTCAGAGACTTGGATTTTTAGTGTAATATTCCTTATTCTAGAAATAATTATTTTAAGGATGTCAATCTATTCAGCCAGCATTATAAGGTCCCACATATCATCATGCCAGTCAGAGCTAAATTAGCAGTGATTTGTGCTCTCAATTACCTCTGGTGAGCTGTGAGGGAGGTGAGGACAGGGAGGGAAAGCAACATGCCCTTATCCAAGTGCTGGGATTTGTTTTGAGAAATGCCTGGAGGAACCAGCCAGCCAACAGGATGCTGCACCACAGGCACCCTGAGGGCTGAACACTGACTTCACCAGGCAGAGAATCATCTCAGCAAGGCAATGGTCCTCTGTACAGCCCCAAGCCCAAGGTGTTCAGTCATATGGGTGGCCCCACCACAGCTAGTCTGACCAACAGGGACATTTTCACTTTAGTGTTTTCAAGGTCTGGACATCAGGAGAGAAGCAAGGTGGTACCTCACAGCTGAAAGGAGAGCCCTTGGCACAACACCCCTTTACATCTCAGAGCTTCTCACCCTCCTGTAATTGCTCCAGAAAAATGGTCCCCTTGTGCAAAGGAGCATCTGAATGGTACAAGCTTGGAAAATCTCCCCAGGTGATTGCCTATCCATCCAGCAGGAGAGGAGGGAAGCAGGAATGCTGAACATTTAGTATCCTAGCTCAAGGTTGTGACTGAAGAGTTAAAACAAAAATCTTTCTGGGATGGGCAGCACTCCAGGAAGATAAAATATTCAGTACCATTATGTCCCTGGACACCATATTTCTGACAATAAATTTCATGCCTCATATGCCATAACAGTTATGATTTCAGGCAATAACCAAAAAACAGGTCCCCATCCTTTCACAGAAACCCAAGAAAAAAATATTCATAAGTAAAGCTGGCAAATCTCAGAGGGGGGTATTTTTTATTTCTATTTGGCCTGTCACTTTGGTAGTCAGGCCTGAACTGGAAAGGGAAGATCCATTTCTTGCATGGACCCACCTCCCATGCTTACAGGCTTCATAGGCCCATGAGAGCTGGCAGTGGCACCCACCACCTCACAAGAGACCCCGCCAAGTTCAGAAGGACCAGTTCTGTCTTTGGTGACACTGGAGCACTTTTCCCCCTACTTCTAACATCCCTATGTACAATGAACCAAAAGTCCCCTTTGCAGACACATCCCAGGCCATCATGGCAATCCCAAAGAACATCAGCAACTTTTAATAAAAACCAGGCTCTACTTGCCTCATTTTTCTTTCTCCTTCCCACCCTGCATGGGTCTACTCTTGCTTAATAATAAACCTTCCTGTGAAATCCCAGTGGGTGGAATTAGCTTCCAGCTATACCATGTTTCAGCTCCCACAGCTCCTCAGGGGCTTTCCCTTCCCCCCTATGCCTGCCCACCTTCTAAATTCTGAGAGTGGTTGTTCCAGAATATGGACTGTTTTTAATACAACTTTTTTAATCCATGTCTCCACATAGGTTACAGTGCCACTTTATAACATCAAACAGCTCCCATACTGTAACCCTGATGAACCCGTGTGCAACTGGTGGGTAAGGACTCCCTGCAGGTACAGCTCTGAGTTCTTCAGGATTAAGCACTCCATGCCATTTTCCATCAGTGAAGCTGTGCTAGTGTGCACTACCAAGCGATGTGGTTCTTAAGTATCATCCACTTGATATTGCATTTACGAATCAAAGCTGAACTCCACATCCCAAGTTCCCCCCTAGAGATCAACAGAGAGCCTCCACCAGTCCTTTCCGGTGTTCAAACAGCTGCACATTGGAATTTTCAGTAGCTCATTTCTTGGCTTCAGCTGGTTTATGCATTTACTAGATACAATAATTAGCTTCCTCCCTTCACAAGAAGATTCCAAAACAGATTTCAAAAAAACCCTTCAATCCCTCTGTAGTCAGTTTATCCAGTATTAATCCACTGAAGTACTGCATTATGTTCTACCAGAAGAATTAAACAGGAAAAGTGGGAAGCTCTCTTACCTGTAATTGACTGACTGGCCAATAGGAGTCAAGTGCTGGCAAATTGGAGGTGTAATTTCTATTTAATTATGGCATTAAAAAAATTACATGATATACCTATTTAACATGCAAAGGAGTAAAATCAAAGCCAATAAGAATAAATTGTGGAAGAGGACATGTACAAAAATGTAGTAGCAATCCTTTTGTTTTTTAAAACTGTGCTCTGCTGAAGAGAATGCTGGCTGCTGTATCATCATATTGCCTGGAAAACATCCACAGCTCTGAATCTAAGACCCTGCCAACATGCAAAACTGCATTGTACAAATGCATGGCTACACGCAGAAATATCTGTTGAAACCCAAGTGGTGTATATGCTTTTCATGCTGCACATGAAGGTTACATCAATCTGGTTGAAGTTCAGTTGAAATGAATGCAGACAAAGCCCAGATACACCATTCTAGAGTTCAAATATGAACACAAATGAATGGATGAACCATGAAGAGTTTTGCAAGCCTCCAGGTAAACTCATTTCAAAATGCATTTAAAAGAAAATAGTGTGACCTCTGTGTTTAGACAATGGATTACAACCAACAGTATAAAATATGAACAGAACTGTTAAAGCCAATATAGCTGGTGGTGCAAGACACACGGTAGGAGTCCCATGAAGTATTGGCATCTGAGAAGAACATGTCACTGCCATGAGAAAACACAGATATACCAAAGCTTTTTTTCTGGGGTAACATATTTATCACTCTAGAGAAGCCTATTTTCTTTAGATTAACACTATAGCTGTAATTCCAGATTGTTCCATTTCAAAACAGCTAATCAGCACAAGAGTGTGGGCAAGGGGAAACAGAGTCTTACTGGGAAAAGGAAACAGGGAAGGTTTCAAAGGCTCTTTGATCCCAAACCTAATAAACCCCAACCAAGCCATTCTGTAACTGCCCTAACCCAACTCAGAGCACTGCTGCCAGGAGAAGAGCAGGTCTGGCTTCTGCAGCCTTTGTATCCTGGTGCTAACTCAGGGAGCAGGAGGCAGATGCCAGCATCAGTAACTGAATTTTGTTTTGTGGCTCTTGGAAACAGAAGCCAAACAAGAATTACAGTTTTACCTGTAATGTGTATTTAAAAACAAGGAGCTTCCAATGGCTAGCCAAATTATCCTTTTAACATTTCCTGCTTTGTCAACGCAAGTTTAAATTTAAAACACAAATTAAACTATCTTCAGTCCCTGGAGGAAAGGTTAGTTGGATTTAATATTTTTTAGTGTTTCATACAGGAAAAACCCCACAGATACATGCTGAGATAGCAGTGACATGCAGCCCCAGAGACAGACAGATACAAACCACACTCACTCCCACACACTTGATAAATGCATCAGATTGCCCAGGAACCAGAAGCACAGCCAGCCATGACCCTGTACATGGAGTGAGCTGAGAGGGTGACTTAGTGCAAGTGTTCACACAGATGATGTGTTCAGATGAGAACATCCATTGCCACAAGGAAGGCAGCACAGGTAAAAGAAAGACAGCTTACCCGTGTGAGCTGCTGGACTCCACCAAATAGCCTCATCACTCCATCAATCTCCTGCTCCAGCCTCCTGGCCCAGTACTGCATACTGCAAGAGATGGAGAGAAAGAGAGAAAGAGAAAGGGAGAGAAAGAGAGAGAAAGAGTCAGAGCCCTGACACTGAGTAGGTAAGCAAGGGACTGAAGGGAGAGGGAGGAAATCAGTGCCTCAAGTTCACTGCTCTCTCTCTCTGCAGCACTGAGTGCAGGCAGAGTACCAGGAACACACAGCTTTGAGAATTATGACTGGGCAGGTTATAAACTGCAAAACTTCAAAATTTATGCACAAGGCACCACAGAGAGGAGAGGAAAAGGTACAACAAAAACTGCAAGGCTTCGGGCTTTATTTTCTCCTTATATAAACATTTGCTATAGATAATTATTTAAGCCCAGAGTGATTAACAAGGTCGAAGGGCTGTGGAGTACAGAAAACAGCTTATTGCTTCAGCAGGGCTCTGTGGCAGAGAGCAAACCCCGAGCCATGGCAGGGCCAGAAGTGTCTTGTCCTACTGCAGCAATGGATTATCACTGCGGCACCACGGAGAGACCTGGGCACAGCCAGGAGCCAAACACAGAGCAGCGAGTGCCCGAGGGCTCAGCTGCTTTGCACCTTCAGCAAAGCCCAACCTGAGCCAGGCACCGACTCTGCCAGGCCCACTGCGGGCAGGGCTGCCTCCTGAGGCAGTGGGAAGGGCCAGGAGCTGCCACTGGCATGTCCTTCATCCTGAGCCCCATACAGAGAGGGAGCTGGCTGCCAGGCCGTCCAACAGGCACAACACCCCTCCAGACATTCAACCACACAGATTTCTGCTTACAGCAATAACACCAAGTTAAAAACAACAACAACAACTAAACCCTCTTTTAAATCCACAGAACTTGATAATTCTCCTTCTTTTAACGAGATTTCCTGGCTTCAGCTGCTGCCCAGGCAAATGTCAAATCTCCTGTCTGACCTGGAAAAGCAACACTCGATTGCCTCTGCATCACTTGGCACTGCCTTCGGTGCTTTTTTCACAGCAACATTTCTCTCTCAACAGACACCACAGAAAGGAGGGAAGGAGCACAAGGAGTAGAAGCTAAGGCCAGCAGGGCAAAGTGCTGGTGGGAGGGAGCAGACCAGCTGGGGGAGGTTGCTCTTTTGTTAGGTCCACCAAGTGATTTCATTCTTCACTCAAAGAGATTCCCCATCAGCCCACCCACTCTCCCCCATACCCCCAAACCATGGAGAGGCTCTCCCAGAGATCAAGGAGCAAAGAAACCCAACTATTTTTCAGCTGTGCACCGGAGGACTCTGAATTACACAGCACAGCCCAAAAGCTGGACAGAATTACCAAAGCAGAAAGATGCCCTGAGCCGAGTGGCAGAGCCAAGCTGAAGCATCACTTGCGAGGGGACAAGCAGGACAAAGGGAAGGACTGGCAGACAGACGTGTTACTCAGGCAAAATTCATGCCAGTTAATAACATACAAGGCTGTGGATGAAAACAGGATTTAATTGTGCATGCCAAGCCTTTTCAGTTTTTCACTGTAATTTATGCTATTTCCCATCTTCCCACAGAGGCAACACTGTCTCTTGTCCCCTGGAAGTGTGGCTGGGGAGGGGAAATCTAGGGAATGAGATGAGCAAAGATATCAGCAAACCCCCTATTCTGCCAAAGGAGGGAGAGCAAAGCCTTCAGTGGGGCTGCCAGTGTGAAGGTACCAGGTCACAGACAGAGCTGAGGGGGATTGGGTTTTGGGTTTGGATTTTTTTCTTTTCCTTTCTCAGTCAAACATTTTATCAAAGGTATATCCAGGTTAACCTGAGTACCAAAGGTACCCACAAATCTTCCAAAGCATTTTCACCAAAATATATCTATTTTTTACATAGGGCATTCATTTAAAAAAAAAAAGCCTCAAAAAACCAAAACTGAATTTATTTTTCCCCTCCTCCAGTTTGTCCAGTGAACTGAAAAAAATCAATTATATGCTCATACTCAGCCACAGGTCTGAGAACCCCCACTGAGCACTTATGGAGCTGACACTTTTCCTTAACTTCCAGCTCTGTACAAGATCCTCAATTTCAGCGACACCTGCCTGTGTCAGCTCTCACCAGGAACACCTACACCACCACAGCAAGGAAAAATTACCTCCCATCTTGAGCTGTATCCATCAACATTAACAACTGCTCATATCCACTTAAATGTCACGTATGGCCAAGCCTTCAGAAAGGATTAGTTATAGAGGAAGACAGAGGCATCAATATTACTCTGTTGGCATATGCAAAAGAGACACTGAGCACTCAGTTGAGCTGGGATTTACAATTAATTTAAATTTAGTCAGCAGATTTGTTTAAAAAAAAAAATTAAACTTATTCCACCCCCTGCCTCCTCCCCAAGAAGTACTACTACTTTAGAGAAAAGCCACTAGGTTTTTCATTCATGAGAAAGGCTGCAATTCCCTTTAATTGTACAGTCTTATGATACCTGGCTCTCAACCTTACAGGCAAGCAGTTTCCTAAAGAGTCCAGCTAAGCCTTGTGACATCACTATTAAAAATAAATAAATAAATAAATATTACACAATCAAATAAAAAGGACAGCATTTTGGCATAGCTGACACCAGGTTTCTGTATTTTAAAAAGTAGCAGCAGAAGCAGCTTCTTTTCTTGGTGTAATATAGCTATACAAGAGCTTGTGCCAGTGGTAGTAAAAACTCTTTTTTCTACCCAGCACATTCCTCACCCACATCAAAGCACTGGCAAAACCCTTGTCTGACCTATTACTATGTCCCTCTAGCCCTGATAATGTCCAAGACATCAGTCTGCAGAGTGGGCCATATCCCAAAATTTGGAGGTTTCATCTCAGTTGCCATATACTGGGTTGAAAGTTACCATTAAAAAAAATTACCTGAAACTAATTCACTTAAAATTTTATGTAAGATGACTGTAGCAAGGCTGAAGAGGGTAAAGAAACTGCTAGCCCATGATGAACATGGAGATTTCTGTGTGCAGTGGTCTCCTATGGAAGCTGTAAGCGATAAGACATGACAATCATTGCATTCCTGAGCCATTTCTGCACGCCTCAGGTGCGTTACAGGGCTTCAGGAGCGATAACTCCTCAAAACACGCTGCCAGGAGTGCCCTACTGCTCTTGTGAAATGTCATTAACAAATAAAGCATTAAGAACACAGCTGATGCACTGGCTGGGAGGCCACTGGCATGGCTGTGGTGGTGCTCACGGAAAGCCACCAGGCTCCTTTACGAGCCACATGCACAGTCCCCTCCTAAAACTGAGCACCACTTTGGTGTCTGCTGCAGTGAAAAAAACAGGCCAGGAGAAAAGCTTTGAGCTCAAGAATTTGTGATGGCACTTACTAGCTCTGTGCCTGCAGGAATTGCATGGAAGGAGCCTGGCAGCCCCACCATTCCCTGCCCTCTCTTTGTGACATGCCCAGTGACATGCCCAGCATATCTCATTGATCCCCATCATCTCAGATGGCTCTTCCTTTGCTACAGAGATAGGACTCTCCCGACCCAATGACTCTACAACTATCATATGCACACTCAGGATATCCACCAAAAAAATCTTTAGTATTAAAAAATGGTTGTTTCCTTCACCTGTATATATTACAGCCTCCAGTGTAGCATTTGCAAGGGATGTAAGTGATTTTTGAAAACACACCATTTATCACTGCCTCTCCAAAGAAAACTACACAAATGTTAATTGATTACATAATTTGCATATCTGATTTTTCTTAAAGATTATATAAAGAAGGCTTTAAAAAAGAAGAAGATATTCAAAACTATTTACTGTGTCAAGCAGAACATCATGAGGCAAATCACTGCTATTGCAGTTGGGGCCAAGAAGCAAAACATCTCACAGTCCCACTCCTGCTCGGTGGGAGTTACCTGTGCCTTGCCACTGGTACCAGCAGCCCTTTCTGAGGGTTAGGGCACCTTTCATGCTCCAGGTCACCCAAGCAGTTGCAGAGACTTCTGTGCTGAACCATCAGTGTCTGAGGCTACACCACTGCTCCAGCTGTGTAGCTTCAGAAGAAAATGATAATTGCCTGGAAAGACAGGAGACAGGCTGTCCTTGGCCCACATCCTCCCACACTTGTGCACACAACAGATGGCAGCCTGAGTCCTGGTCTTCTTTACAGAACCTGGAGACACTTGCAGAGAAGTCACCAGTGCAAGCCGTGTGCTGGCAGTCTGTGGCCAGCAGCAGGGACGTGCCACAGCAGCTCAGCCCAGGGTCACTCTGTCCCTTGGTGGCTCAGGGTGCATGGGACAGACCCCCCATGGACTGCAGTGACACCTCCTCATGGCTGACCTAGAGGTGGGCAAGGCAGTTACACAAACCACTAATGAACATAAGCCTCATTGCAAGGCACCTCTCAAAAATGCACTGGGAAAAGAGAAGTGCTGAGATAAGAGCAAAGAAATTTAGTTTTCTGATTGAGGACATTTTTTCCTTAAAAGAAGCCTTAGGAGAGTGCTTGTTTTGCTGTGAACAGAAGAAGATATTACAAGAAAAAAAAAAAAAAAAGGAGATTTGGTCCTTTTCTTTTGCTGCCTTCCTGGCTCCCAAAATAAGAGAGTCACAGAAACATAAAAGCACAAAAGTAAAACTACTTGCTAAGTGGATCTACTGCCCCAAAGCTTATTGGGTTCTACACAAAGTGTGTTCTGAACAAGTGTCTACACTTCACGCAGCGTGTTCAGCCAAGAATGCTTCACCCTGATTCATACGCTTTGGTTCAGTGCCCAAATATTGCTATTTAATAAGGTTATTAATTACTGTGTTGTCTAATTTCTGCTGTGCAGGAACTTCTTATAATTGGCTTATTCCTTCAAGATGTTTAATTCTTTAACTATAATAGCATGTGTCAGTGCACACACATGCATGTGTGTGTGCAGGATATGCCCCCTCAGAGCTCTCTTACATACCTAGGCTGTAAAAACCCCACATGAGCCAATATTTACCAATCAAGGAAAAACAAGTTGCCTTTTTATTTTCCCCCTGAAGATACAACTTACAGAGAGCACCTGTTTCCTTCCAAATAACTTACTGACCATGCTTCCAGACATTATCAAGACTCCCACATTGTCATTTTATTACTCTGTTTTAACTTAAAGTATGTGCCCAGGTGTTTATATAAAGGAAGGGTGGGAAAAATTGCCTGCTGGACTAGTCTTTTCTTCATATTTATCAAGACATTATTCACCTCTACCATCTGGTCTTCTGTGTAATAAGAAAGCATCTGTGACATTATTAAAGGGGGGAAGGATGGGACAAATTAAGATTAGAACTATATCCTAAGGAAAATCTTTAAGAAACAGGAAAGAGACAGTCTGTCTACATTCAGCTCTTTCACAACATTACTTTGTTCTCCTCAATTCAAACACTAACTTTCTTGGTCTCTTTCTTTGTCCTATCTTCTGCTCATCTTCACAATTTTTTGCACCAAGCTATGTCTTGAAAAAAAAACACATACAGAAAAGCCTCAAAGTGCCAAAACCCCTACCAGACCCATCTTGATTCCAGTTTGACACCCCAACAAGTATTAAAATGTAATAAAAAGGATAACTGTGGAGTTTTCTCAACCTGCAGGATAGATAAAACTGGGTGAGGGGAAAATAAGTCTAGGGGAAAATCACTCAAAAAAAATTGTGTTTCATTAACAGCTCTTGAGCACGAATATTCCTGTAGGTACCTGTGAGAAAACCAACAGTAACTACCAGCTTGTCACCAGTGACATTTAGGATAATAGGAAAATTGGTCCTTAAATATGATTTCACTATCAAAAACCAGAAACATTGGAGTCTGTCTCCACCTGAGAACAAAACAGGCAGTAGCTATTCAGTCAGTCATAGATATGCAGGATGGGAGGGGCTTCAGGAGCTCCTCTTCCACCATTAATTGCACTAAGACATCTAAATACCTGAACCCTCTGCATGAGGTGTTGTCTAATCTGTTCATTAAATTCTCTGCTGAAGGTGAACCCAAGATCCCCACAGCACATTTTCCCAGTTCAATTTTTCAGCACGTGGTGAAAAAGTTACCTTCTTAATCACCCTAAATCTCAATTCCTTCTTTCCACATATCCCACGTATAGCTGACACTAAAAAAAAATCTTATAGCAAGCTGCTAAGAACTGGAAGATCATTATTCTGTTGCAGCCTTTCGAGTAGTAGATAAATAGAGAGGCAAACTCAGCTTTTCCCAGCTTTCTCTATTTTGCACTGTTTTCTAAATATTTCTTTTTTGTTGTTGTTGCTCTGCTCTGGATTTTCTACCGTTTGCCTACATCTTCAAAGGCTCATGCCAAAAGGTGAGGTCAGGTACTCCAAGAGAAGCCAAAGCCAGTGCTGTATGAGGAAGAAGACATCACCTCCCCAATCTTGTCCAAGAATCTACTGAATACTGAAGAATAAATGTGCCCTTCTCCTGTGACAGCACTTCGTTGATTCAAAGCGATCCACAATAACTCTCAAGATCTTTTTTGCCACACTGCTACCCAGCCGGATGTTCTTTATTCTGTATTTGTACATTTCATTTCTCCCTCATAAGTGCAGTACTTTGCATTTGTTTTCACTGAGTTTCATTTTGCTGATATCCAGCTCACCGTTCAATTTTTCTAGATAATTTTGAATTCTGGTAATGCCGTTCAAAGTACATCCAACCCCTCCTAGCTCAGTGTCACCTGCAAATTTTATAAGCATATTTCCCATTCCATTGCTTAAGTTATTAATGAAACCATTGAATAAAAGCAGGTCCAGGGCAGATCCCTGCAGGACCCCACTTGAAATGCCCTCCCAGTATGACAGAGAGCCACGATAACTATTCTTTGAGAGCTGCGTGTCCAATCAAAATATCTTGAATTTCAAACTTTACAAAAAGCTGATTTGGAGTATTTGATATGCAAAGAAGCTGGAGGCCAAAGGATAATGTAGTGAATAATTTAAAGCCTAGGAGTAAGTTTGAGGAAAATTGCAATCTGTTGGTGGATGATTTGCCCAAAGACAGAGGAAGAAGCCACTGAATGTGTGAGCTGGTACATTTGCCTGGCAGTGCTGTGAAATGCCCCACACGGGCACCGATTTCTTCTGACCAAACACATGCATGACCTCTCACTGCTACAGCAATGAAAAGAACAAATGGCAAAGGAAGCACAGCAAATGTCTTCTGCAAACCACAGGGCAGAGAAGAGCCCTTTGCCAAAAGGCCCTCGCAGCTATGAACCCAGTGCCCGACTCCTTCAGTATAACACAAACAAAATAAGCCAAAGGCAATGACTGCCAGTACTGGAGCAACGCTGGTGATACCAGCAGCATCCTACCCCAAACAATTAACTGTCTTTTTTCAGAGCCCAAGCTAACATAATGTCTTAGCCTCCCTGCTTTTCTGAAAACTCTGTTCCCAGTCTACGTCTGGAAATTCTATTTCCATGGCACACTTGCTGATGCACATCAGGAGCAAGAGAAGCCCATGGCTTCTTTGCACCATCTTTGCACTCTCGTCGCACAGGATTAGAACTGGGCTCCTTATCTCAAAGCCTGTCACAAATCTAGACTTGAAACACAATGAATTAATAAATAAGTGAATAGGTGTCAGTTTTATGGAGCACACTACCTGCATAAATTTCACCCAGTGCAGCCACTTGTCATTTTCAGCACCCCTTGAGACCCCCGTGGCTGATAACTCTTGCATGTCACTTTGCAACCCATTATACAGATGAAGTTTTATGATAAAACCTCACTCCTCGCTGACTCCTTCTGTTTTACAGATGCAATCTGAGTGGAGGCTGAAGAGATCCCATCCCCCACGGCAAAGATAAGGTTACAGAGGGTAGGTCTTAGTAAGGATTTTGCAAGCTGCATGAATTATTAAAGTCCTTTATGATATAATGACAGACATATCAGGTTATTTGTTTATTCTGTGTATAATTCATGACTCTCTTGGGAGCTTGACAGAAGTAAGATCATTTGTTGCATCTTCTTGTTCATTCCAGTAAATCCTCATCACCAGATGGAAGGCTGAACCATCTCAGAAGACAAAACACCACACCTTGCAGAACCTGTACTTGGGGTTGGAGATGGGACAGCCTGGAGAAACAGTGAAGCTGTCATTTGAGTACGTCAGGCTGGATGGCTAAAGGATGACAGTCTGGGTAGTGTTTCTGTATCATGCCACCAGAACACTGTCCACTAAAGCTTTATGATTACATGCTATGGATTGCCCTGTGCTCCTCTATCACTGCTGAGCAACAGCAGGATGATCCAAGCTGATGGAGGTTTTTATAAGACTTTAGGATAGTTCACAACCACCACCTCCTGGCTACTCAAATTGTGTGATACTGGACAAAGCAGAACAGTTTCCCTTGTTTGGGTCATTTGTGTAGAATCTGGTCAAGATATGGGGCCAAGCATGATAAAAAAGGGATACATCTTGATGGCTGGAATTGAGTTTTGAATGCTCTCCACCCTGTGATGCTCCTAGTGCCAAGAGTCACAATACTATGGAGAGTTGCAGCAAAACACAAAGGTAGCCAAACTGAAAACAGCACGCTGTAAATTCTTACCAAGCACTGGACACCAGAGAACTGCTTTCAGCATCCACCCTGCCCCTGCCAGACTTCAGCTGATCAGAAACAAACTCAGCACAAATGACTGGTTTGATCACTTAAAGACAAGACAGGAGTTTGGTAGAGGACTACGGACTAGTCAGAACTCTGCTGAATTTGTGTCGACAGCTTTTCTCCTTACCAAGGAAAGATATCATTAAGCTGTGCCACAAAGACCTCCTGCTACAAGAGCTATTTAGGGGCATCCATTGTCATTGCTTCAGCCTCAAACCATGTCAGTCCAAGTTTCCTGGGGTTTCTGGAGTAGCCTCTCACAGCACCATATGCAGCATTCCGCAGGGGTTTCTGGCCATCACTGTCACTAGATGTCTATCTAGTTAAACCCCCCACCTTAAACAAGCCCTCTCCACACCATCCCCCTACCTGAGAGTTCCTGGCTCCTAAGAGAGCATTGCAATCATTGTTATTATAAAGCACTTAGCGATGCTCACTTATTGCATCTCTCACCAGCCAAACACCCAGAACCCTGTTATTTCAAAAGCAGTTGCCTTCATTTGCAGAAGCTCTTCATTGTATTAGTCCCTTTCAGCAATGAAAGAAAAAGGGGGAGGGGGTGGAAAGCATTAAAAAAATAAATAACAATTTACTGCATTTTATGCCATTACCTCACTACTTTGTGATACACATCTAAAAGCTGTTTGTAAGACCTCTCCTGCTGTAAGGAGGTGGCATCCAGACAAGCTGAAGCAGAGAGAGTGGAAGCATGAAGACCACTTCAGTTTGTCCCAGTACTGCTGCATCACCCAGAGCATAACAGCAACAGGGATGAAGCTGCCAGCTTTCACAGGTCACCTCCTTTCTCTTTCTCCCTACCCAGCTGGGACAAAGACTGCTCCCTCCACAGGAAAAAGTATATACATACCACTGTTCCTCTGAACAGGATACAACTCTGTATAAATGGAGGTCCTGAACCACACTGGGCATACCCTGAAGGTACTACAGGATTTGCTGTGCATGGAAAGGATGCCAATCTGTCAGTCTCAGTTTCCCCATCTCCAGCCATAGCCAGCTTTTCCCACTGAAAAGGACTAACCTCTTGTCCTGGAGAACCCCATGAAAGGAGGATCAACTTTAACTTGTCAGATCCTCCTAGTATGTCCGACAAAAATATTTTCCATCTTTTTGAGGAAGGAAGAATGGAGCTACAAAGGTGAAGCACTAGACTCAAACCCAGACAGAGTTTTTGGAGCAGAGTCAAAACTGCAACTCAACCTCCTGATGCTAACTTTGATGTTTGCCTTGGGAAGGCAGCACAGGAACACCTAAGCAGGAAACTCACACACCTGTGGGTAACCCAGAGCAGTGTTCCTCCCAGCTCCCACACACGAAATGTTCACATGTAACTGGAACTGAGGATTACACAAAAATTCTCTTTTCCGCTTTTCTACATGAGTATTGACATTAAACCCAGAAACTTCTGATATCCCAACACCTCTGAATAAAATGCCTTGGACTCTTTCTTGTAAGAGAGAAAAATCCCAGTGTCTAATGTGGTCTTCTCGATGGGGCTCATGACATCACCAGCCCCTTTCTGTTCAGAATAATGACTTCTTCCACACGCCAAGAGATTTGAAATTACCTGTGAAATATATTTCCCTAGGCATAGGCTCAAGAAGCATGTAAATTACCCAGCTTAATGGCCTCCAGAATTTCTCTCCAAGACACACATAGAGAGCAGGAAATGTTCAGATGATGTCTCAGGTACTGTCTGAGGGGTTAAATGTCCAAGGGATGGTCAGGAGCTACTGCCCTACAGCTTGCCCAGTAACTGATCCCACTGGTGAACACTTGCTACAAGGAGGCAATGAGCACAAGATCCAATTCTAAATGAGTGCATCATCAGCACAAAAATGCAATTTTAAAGAGAGCATTTCTTGGGAAAGGTGCCTAACCATAATTTACATGACACAAAGAGCCAAAATAGGGCTTATTCTGCAGAGGGCACCCATTTAATTTGGAGAAGTCCAGTGCTGAGCACTCAGTAGCAAGGCCTCTTGCCCTCTGACTGCACAGAGAACAGCACTGCCCAAGCTTTGATGTCCAGACATTTGCCAGAGAAAGTGTCCTTCTGGAAAGCTTTTCATCCACAAGGACAGTTCCCACCCTCCCAACACCAAAGAAAAAGACACATTCCCTGGAGTCCAGATCCTCCTGCCCATGTTTTCTGTTCTTGCAGCTCAATCTGATGTCTTACTACTACTACTATGTCTTATTAGTACATAGTGGAAAAAACATTTATCCCAAAACTAGGAGCATGGATTCATTCAGAGGAACAAAGGAAGAGGAATTCTGTGATCTGGTTGCCTTTCCACTGACTTATTGGAGCGTCTGAAGCCTTAGCTTCTGCAGCAAAATGAGCAAAAGGGAAGTGCAAGTGCTGTTATGAAGTGCATGTACAAAACCATGACAAGGAGTGGAAGATTGACAGCAGGACAAGATGCTCACAGTGCAATAGGAAGGATTGGGGGCGGGGGGGGGGGTGACAATCCCAAGGGTATAATGAAAGAATTACCTGTCTCCCCAGGGAACAAGCCTGAGGCACACAAGCTCTGCTCCTGATGCTGGCCAAGAATGACAGGTTGGTCACCTTTTAACACACAGTGGACAGAAAGTAGGCCAGAAGGTCAACTGGGGATAAGAAAACACCTGGAAGATAGGCCTAGCAATTGAAAAATGGGCCACATTCCTCAGTGTAAACGTCCTCAGAGCAAAGGTGTAAGACAAGGTCTTTGCTGAGACTCTTTTAAAGTGAGAACCTGCCCTCATTCTCAGCCACAACCATCTTGCTAACCCACATACTGCCAGAAGCTGTGGTATCACAGCAAGATTAACACAGAAGCAATTTTAACAAACAGCAATTTCCAAGCTAATTTCCTCACTCACAAGTGTGCCACTAAGGGCTGAAGTCCGTCTGGACCTCTCAAAGCTATCTGTGCTCAGGATTAACTATACATCACTGCCAGTAATGCAAGCACTCTGGTACTTAGAAACTATTAGAAGATAAATATTAAACCTCAGTATCATAGCAGTAGAAAAAAAATGAGAAGGAGGAATGTCATTGTAATAAATACTGTAACCAAGCCAAATGAGGAAGCAAGGTTAGTTTCATGTGGAAAATCAGGCACAAAAAATACAATATACTTTGAATAGTCCTCATTTTGGTCATGGGATCTGGACTTTTGTGCAATGAACCTCACAAACTTCAGAGCAGTTCAACAAACTGCAGTTCAGTACTGCAGGTTGGCAGTTGCAGGATGAAACAGGGCTCTGGCCACCAGTTCCAGCCAGCCCTGGACCACCAGGCCTTGCACATGAATCCTTCATCTAACATACATTGTTAAGCAGAGAAACTGCAGGTCCACACATTACTTGTAGCCCCAACATAGGCCTCAGGTAATGCAGCTGGAGGACCTCACCTGCAGCCCAAGCAAGTCCCATTTCATTACACTGCAATAATTTTAATATTCCTCCATAAGAAGGACAGGTACATTTACTAAACTTTTCCTTTCAGCAGCTGTTTGGTGTTCTCTGAAAGCAACTTCAGATACAAGAACCCTCATGTTATCCATTGAGATCTGAGAATGACTGGAATGGTACAAACACAGCAATAAGTAGATTTAACTAAGAATGAAAGTCAAGTCTTATGGAAGCTACCATAAAACCACTCCTTTTTTCTGGCAATCTGCTCATCTACCAGCTAGCTGTGACTCCAGAGAACAGGATAAGGTCTGGCAGCTACTCCCTGATGAGAAGGTGGCTGGCCATGAACTCAGCTGCCTGAGTCCCCAAGTAAGTGACATTTATTAAGAGGCCCTTACAAAATAAAAAAGGCAAGGCTGCTTTCAGCACACATAATCACATTCATAAACTGCACAAACCAGCAATGCTTTCAGCACAACGATTCACTTGGAGTGGTGTCAAGAGAAGAAGGGCAGTAAGAGAAGTTTCCCACACAGCAGTGTGGCCACAGGCAGTGCTCCATGCAGAGCACCAGCCTTGGGATGCATCCTCACCTCTGGCTTGGTAACCCTGTGCCTGCTGGAGCAAACACAGCCCCGGCAAGGCTGGCACGACAGGGCTGCAAGAGGGGAAAGGGTATGAGCTAGCTCAGCAGTGACAGTGCTAAAGTGAGACCTCATGCCAAAACGTGGCTGTCAGAGCCCTTTCATACCCAGCTGCTCCATCCTCATGTCTGGGCAGGGAGCACAGGGATGCAGGGGGAAGCTGTGGGTGTAAATTCACCTGTGGAAGGAGCCACTTCACATGAAAAAGAGCCCCAAGCATCTAGAAGGCAGCTGAGGTGAGACAGAGCTGGTTAGATTTTTCTCTACAGTAAAGACTAGATCAAAACAAATAAACAGCAAGGAGCAAGTGACACAGAAGGGTTCAATTTAGCCTTAAGATGATGGGGGAAAAAGGCGGTATTGATGTCAGAAATGCCAACACAACATTTTTGCTGCTGGGTCAAACAGGCGGGCAGGTGCTAAATGGGGTTATTTAGAAACTGAGACCAAAGCATCAGCAGACAGTAGATGTGTTAGCTACATTTCTTTTCTCCACCTCACAATAAAAATCCCACCAGAAGAGACCACAACCACCACCATATTTAAAAGACAAATGCCTGAAAATATTCCCTGGCATAATCCCACAGCATCGTTACATCAGGGATGAATTTGCCCCAGCATCTTGGAAATTTTCTTGACAATTCTCAGCTTTTAAACCTACATAGCTGTAGCAGAGTACAGCACACAAGACTGACAACAGTAAATTCCTCTGCATTGTAACAAGCCTAACACCACGAATGGCTCAATCAGAAATCCCACAGCACTCAGCCAAGGGGTGGCATGAAAGCATCCCTGTGCACAGGGAGGGTCCCTTTTGGTCTGTGCTCTTGGAAGTGCTGTTATTCTGCGGGAGGCAAAATAATGTCATCGTTAGTTTGGTCACTGATCAACAATTATTAAGACTTCCCAGCCAACTAAAACAGAATAAATAAAAAATAAGAGCTGTATGAAGAGAAAAATATTGATTTTTTTTCATACGCGTGTAATCTACCCTCCTTCCCAGAGCAGGCAGGGGAGAAGGAAATAGCAGAGTGCCCATGAAGCTTTGACGCATGCCTAGCTCACTGTCCTGAAACCCTTTTCAGCTTGCAGGCCTTGAATAATTAAATGCTTTTCCTTCTACCCTTTTTTCCCCTGGTGTGCATGACACACTGCTGCAGAAGGTTAACTTTTAGCTGGGCAAGGGGCATCCCTCTCCCTGCAGAGGTACTGGAAGCACATGAGCCCACACAATACGTCCCACACACACTGATCCCAAGAATGTGACACTACAGTGAATGCTTAGCAGAGATGTCTAATTTACAAGACTACCTCAGACATGAGGAAATGGCACTTTGGCTCCTCCTGGGTCTACTGAGTTTGTTATGGAGCAATAAAAAGACGTTCAACCACTCACAGCCCAGAATCTGACTCAATCTTCAACACCTGATAAAGCTGAACATTAGGCGCTTCGCTTGGCTTAAGTCTTTCTCTATTTTGGTGTTCATGTTACAGCTGCCAAAAATCTACTTGTGAAACCCACTATACGTTAGAAATGCAAACAAGGCACTGCATTCATGACCCTCCCCGTGTCATACTGTACAGTGTCATACTGTACAAGAATACTGTACAGGAAGTGTTTATTAGCCACAATAGAGAAGATACTATTACATGAAAATTAATAGATGTGAGAATTCAAATACAAGAATATCTCTGGTTCAACAGAAATTACATCACTGAGAGCTTTATACATTTGTGAAGGGTAGTAGCTTATGCAAGGGTAGCTCTGAAAATTATTTAGATATATGCCCCGTGTTTTGCTTTCCTGTTTGGAGAATGAATGTGAACTCAGACTTTAGATATGGGATTCTTCTGGACTGCAGAATATTAAGTGCCCACTGGAGAAGAAACAGAGCCTGACAGCAAACTGGCAGCTTGTAACAAAAGTTTCAGGACCCAGCTCTGTTGTAAATTGAGAGGCATTGGTATTTTTAAGGAGAATCATATCCTCATTTGTCACTTCAATGGAGATGGATACAACACTTTCCCAATTCCTTCCACCAATTTGACCGTTTAAGGACTAACATTGTGCTTGCAAGGCCAAGAAGCTCAGAAGCCCAAAGGCACGGGGTAGGCTCTATTTACCAACAAATAAGGTACCCCGTGGCAGCCACACCGTGAACCTGTGCTATGCCTGCTGCAGCACTGACTTTTAGCAGTGAGATGGTGTTGCAGCAGGGATTGAAGCAAGCCTACACACTGCTGCCAGGACTCTGACTCTTACTGCCCTTGCTCTCTGCGGTAGACAACACTGACTTAATGCTCCTGTGGACACACATGTTCCAGGTTATCCTGGGCAAACCTCTCTGGTACACAGCCACGTGCTCTGCACACTTCCAAGCCTCTCAGCTGCTGAATGCCACACAGAAAAGTCAGGCCAGCTCTGGCTTGAGCCTTCTTTTACTGGAACTCGGATAAGAAAACCTCACCAAAATTAGTATGTACTTTAACCAAACTACCCCTGCAAACAGCATTTCTACAGATGGGAAGCAGCCAGTATTTTGGTCATGAGATTTTCACCCTTCTCTGTCCTTGTGTCTGTACTCCCCATCCTTTCCACCCCCCACCCCTCCCTGAAGCATGGGCTGCTTTCAAACACTACACAGATTTTTGCTCCAATGCACAGCATGATCTAACTAATTCGCACTTCATTGCTCTGCACACCTCATCATTTGCACATGAAAACAGCAGTCTCTCTCTATCCCTCCACTTGCTGCCTATTTCTTCCTCCTCCTCTTCCATCCCCCACCTCCTGTACCTCCTCAGAACACCTCCACTACGGAAGCTGCAGTGAAGAGGCTCACATTACCAGGACTCCATTGCTTTTACAAAATTTACTAGTGTGCTGTGAAACCTCATAAATAATTCAAGATAGACAACCTTTGTCAGGTAAATGAACGTGCCTTTTGTAATGCATCACTCCGGGTTTCCTATCACAGTGATACTCACTGTAGGCACAACCCATATTGATCCAGGAATTCCCCAAGTGTCACTGTGGGAAAGGGTAGAACAATTTTCACACCAGCAGAAGCCAAGGAAACCCAGAGTCTACCCAGAGCTTCAGGGGACTCATAACAGATACACACTGGAGCAGAAGTAGCTCCAGCCTAGCCCATGGAAAGCGCTGCTCCATCCCCACTCTTCAAGGACAACGAAAGCAGGAACAAGGTCGAGGGAGGCAAGAGACACCCTTATTATAGATCTCCTTTTCATTGCAAGAACTTTAGGGATTTTGACACACACCAGAGCTAAAAATCACGTTGCATGCTGTACTTCCTGCAATTTAACTCTGTGCACAATCAGTGGTGTCGCTGCACAAAGAGATAGGCAAACTCAACTGCTATTTTGACAACTGTGCCCAAGGCTTTACCATCATTATTGACCCAGATGGTTTATATGGCATTTAGCACCCAATCTGATTGCTGTCAGCAATTATCTCCTCTGGAGTTCTCAGTCCCTACTAGACGTGCAGGAGGAGAATTGATTATGGTTCTCCTGCAAGGCAGACTCACATAGCCGTGGAGAAGCTGTGCTGTGCGACAGCTCCAGCACCGTCCCCCACCAGACTGAGAAGCAGCTTCCGAGGAGGTGGCACGGTACCCTAATCGCAAGCAAGGATAATGACCTTGCGATGAGTTAATGAATAGATACAGAAACCACAGACCGTGCACCCTTTGTCTGGCCTGACTGCGTTCAGATCCTTGTGTGTCTCGCCCTGCAGCCCTTTCACCCGTCACAAGCTCATGTGGTTAAATATCCTGATCACTCACGCATCAGTCAATGCGAGAAACACTTTGCTTTACAGAGGAAGAATGAATCCTTTAGTCTGCATAAACACCTTTTATTTCTCATTATATTCATGACCAAAAGATAATGGCTGAGACAGAATGGGAAGGGTCATAGGAAAACTGCCAAAGTTATGAAGAAAATCCACGTACATTCTCTGAAGATCAAATAATTCAGGCTAAAGAAAACCGTGTCAATTACTTGTTGACAGAAACTGACTCTCCAGTAACAACAATTTGTACAACCCCGTTCCCCATGCAACCCAGCAATAATAAACTCGAGGATGAAGGCTGGATTACAGGAACTACTATAAAACAACAAACTACTACCAACACCCCAGAGAGGAAAAATAATTTTGCTAACAAAACACATTTTGCTTTCAAGAGGATCCTAGAAAAGTAAATATTGAAGCGTTCAGATACCGTCCTTTCTTACTGAATATTTCACTCCAGTATGTTTCTTGGTAATGACTTTTGCTTTTATTTCATCCCACTTGAGTATTTCATTGGGTGAAAAAAGCATTTTCTGGCTCGTTCAGCATGTGAACGTGTACAGTGTTGCAGCGTGCAGATGCCCCAGCACGCAAGCCCTCGAGAGCCCTTCTGATGGCTTTTGAAGCCAAGCACCAGGAAGCTCATTCAAGGATAAACCGTCAGGTTTCCATTCAGACCCTCCGTAACCACCTTCAGCTTTTCAGGGGCTGTTGCACACATGCACACAACAAACACAAAGCTTCTTTACAATAAAGCTGCTGAACTCTGCCTGTCAAACACCAAGCAGGAGCCCATTTTATACCCTCAGGTCTATGTGCAGGAACCTTATTGATTTCAGTGGGAACCCACACGCTTTCTCAAGAGAATTTCAATTAACAATTTCTCAATGTATACAGTTGAAAAACTCGAACTCTTGAAACCACAATCTGGAAGGGGATGAATACAGGCAGGTTACAGTGTTGAGGTGTTACAAAGACAGGCAAGAAAGTCCTGCTCTTTCCCCATGTGATAACTGAGCAGGAAGCATTCAGGAATAGTAACAGGAATGGAGAAATTTGTTTTTAAATAGCAAGAAATATTGCAAATGGCTTTTAAAAAACATTTGTTCCTTTTTGTGAGGCTCTTTTTTTACTTCTGGAAAGTTCAGGATGCCTCTGCATACCTCGAAGCGGTTTCTGCCACCAAGCACAGCCTGCATAGGGCTGTTGCAGGGACACTGGGCATTTGTGCCTCAACTGGGTACAAATTGTCACAGAGGCTGCTCAGCCCTCACAGGGATGGAGGGACATTATCTGTCAGTCACTCATCGTGGTAGATTGCCCTCCCAGGGAGCTGTCTCTCTGCTTAGCCAAGCACAGCAGAAGACAAGCAGGGCCATCTCCCAAATTCTCTGCTCCTTTCCTGATGAGTTCCAATGCCAAGCATCAAAACCATAATTGGAAGAGATTTTCTGACTGCACAGCAGGTGGGCAGTAGAACAAGAGAAGGAGCTTCCTGTACATGGCATCCTGCAAACCCTAAAACATCCAGTCCTAATAGAGTTATTTATTTCAAGCCCTGCTAGCCCAGATATGCCATCACTACCAGCATCATTAACCTCATTTGGGGTGAAATGACAAGTACAAATCAAAATCTGCTACAAAGAAGCAACTAATTTGGAAGAGGCAGCCTCAGGCCCACCTTCCAGTGGTGATGGGAAGCTATTAGACCTTATTGCTCTGAGCAGGAGTCTTCACTGCTCACTGTCTGACAGGAACAGGGGTAGTACCTGCAGCTTGCTGCCCAAAACAACTGTCTGCATCTGACAAGTGCTAAACCTGTTGGAAAAGCCAGGCTGGACCCTGGACCCCACGCTGGCACTTTTCCCTGCAGACATCTCTTTCTCCTCTGCTGCCTGGTCAGAGATGCCCTGCAGAGCAGCAACGAAGCCAAGCAGACACGCAGCAATTCTGCACACACCTGCTTCCTCACAAGAAGCAAATGGCTCGCCACCCTCTAGCAGATGGCAATTTTCTTTCAAGTCCAAGTGACAAAAAGCCTTGCTGGAAAGTGAGGAAGGGGTTTGTTCTGCTCCCCAGTGGCAGCACTGGCAGCCACATTCCCCAGCACTCACGTGCACGATCTCCACTAATGTGAGGCAATGGCGATACAGGTACAGGACTCCCCTGACTGACCAGGCTTTCAATCATTTCATACCAAACTGCGCAGAAATTCAAGCAGAGGTTGTTACCATGCTGCCACAGGAATCCCTCTGTGTACTATTTAAAAGAAAAATTAACTGCAACCAACAGCCTTCCTTTCCACAGCCATTAATCCTGTTGCCCACATAGATGCACATTCCTGTACGTGATGATTCCTAAAAGGAGACTTGTCAGTCAGTGGCCATCACCTAACACGCCCGCCCCAATGGGTTTGTTCCAATCTGGGATTTTGCTTTTTAAATCTCAATGAGAAATTCCCCTTTGGACAACTGGCTGAGCTGAGCTTTCCTTAGCTCAGCATAAGATGATTAAAACCATGCTACCCGGGAGGAGAGAGATAATGTAGAACACCAGCGATTTATCAGGGACAGAACCAAGAATCAACACACTGACAATAATTAATACAATTGTTACCAAAAATAAAAATGTTATTTATTTTCTTCTTTCCCCCCCTCAGGCAAAATATCCTAATCATTCAGTCTGCTGCGTGCCAGAATGAAACTGTTCTGAGGCTGCTTAAAAAAGCTGCCTCATTTTTGAGAGTCCTGTAATAAAACATGACTTCAGTGATTTACAGAGAAAACCTCCAAAGACAAACATGTTTCTAATCAATGTTCTGAATCATTCACAAGAGTGCATTGTCCAAAGTAGGAGAAAATTAGCTGGTAATGGGAAAAATTCAGCAGCACATCTCATCAGCTCAATTTGGCTCCCAGCCGGAAAATCTGCCCAAAAAACTTAAGTTGTATCCACTCTCTTTAAAAACAAGGGTGCAAACAGGTTAACTACCCAGGGGAAAATGGTCAATTACAGAGGGTTGTTCAAGCCTTGGTGTCAGTTACCATTGCACTCTTTGCTCCTATTAAGTATTTCCTTCCCAAGAAACAAACGAACAGAGCAGCCCTAGGGTAGAGCTCACCATGCATTTCAGCCCACAGGTTACAGCATTAACCCACTGCCCAGCAACTGTACATCATCATCAAATATGACTCCTCTCTTCTCTGGGTTCATAGAACAGATCATGAGGGGAACCAAACAAACAAGAAGATACTAGGTCAGGTTGTGGTCTTGCATCCCTTCTGTGTCCCTTCTCCAGATGCAGCCAGATGGCATTGATTCCCACCAGGGGCACACGCAGCACTAGTGGCCTTTTCAGGACTGTTCCTCCATATTTGCAAAAAATTATGAATCTTTGCCTGTGGGTTCAGTTTTTGCCCATCTTGCCTCAGTGCAGGATCAGGCCCACTCTGATAAAACCTCAGGTAAGAGAGTACTGAGCTAACAAAATCTCTTCCAGCAAACCCCGCCAAATTAACTGGAATAAAACTGCCTTGATTAAAATGCTGGCATGGTTTATTGGAATAACACAGATAATGCTCAGTGTGAAGGAAGGCAAGCACATTATTTACAACTTGTAAGACTTCTTATGTCTCTCCCAGTAGAGGAACCTTCTTATAAAACTTTCTGCAGCTAGAAAGAAAACACAGCTTTGACTCGCAAACTGTTACCCAAAATAAATTTATTCTATAATACGATACTGTGTTCTGAATTTAAGAAGAAAATGCAATAACTTGCAATCCATGTAAGGTTGCTGAAATATCAAAAACATCCCACAAACTTTAGCTGTGCTTCATCACGTACAGAATCCCCTTTGCTTCTTTAGGCGTTCTCACAGAATCAGAGATCATTTATGGGAGAGCAAGGCAGGATCAGGCCATAAGGCTGTGGTACTTGGAAGAGAAGTGGCATGTTCCCTTTCATCTCCTCCCCCTGTAGGTAGACATTTCTCAGGGTCTTATTCTGAAGAATTTCTGTATTTACGTGACAACAAGAAAAGGGAAGCCATTGGCTCCCAAAGGTCAAAGACATTTAAAAATATGAATACATGCCCCACAAGAATTCAGAAGGAATCTGTCTAAATGGGAAGGATTTTGGAATAAACAACCATGCATTTGGTGAAGTCAGGTATTAACACAGTAAGCTACAGCTCTCCTAAATAAACAACACTATTTCTTATGCCGATAAGCCTTCTTTTCAGAAGGCCTGACAACATGCTTGCAAAAATGTACTTTGAGATCAAAGACACTAATCTAAAAGGCTTTCAAAAATACTTCCTGTGACATATACATATATGTATATATATATGAAATGTATTTCTATTCTTAAGCAAATCACAAATGACAAGACAACTCTGACATAAAGCAGTGCACATCCACTGGGGCAGCACGAAGTTAAGGGCAACACTGCTATTATTAACTCTATGTCATTGAAATCTTTCCCCCACCTTCAGAAACGCAGACTGTAAGGACACAGTGTCAGCCTTTACTTTGAATAGTCTGGATTTTTTTCAGTTTCGTGTCAACAAACCTCAGCAATTCGTAACAGAGATGACAGCCTCTTAAAACACATCTCGGCAAGGTTTCCCATGGATGTGCGGAGGGGGACAGGCTTAAGGGTTATCACGATAGGCAAGAGAGCCATCCGTGTTGGCAAATATTCCCAAACATTAACTTCTAAAGCAATTTCTTCTTCTTCAAAAAAATCTATTTATATCCTTCCTGCAGCGACTCTCCAGTCCCCCACCCCCTCACCCAAACGAGCTGCTTTCGACTCTCTTTCAGTAGATTACGGTCAATTTCAGTCGGTCCAGAGGGAGGGAGAGGAAGACCCGCCAGCTCGGATAGCCTGTGGAACTATCCAGCTATTATTAGTTTATGCTCAAACTCCGGTGGGCACGGCCGGTTGTGGGTACCATATTGTGTGCTTGAAACGAGGATGGCAGGGATGGAAAATAAGTCCTTTTTGGTCTTTCCCCCCTCTCGCCACATAAGGGCTCCGACAGCCGCCCTGCGGACCGGCACCCGCCGGGGAAGTTTGTGCTTTCCAGCAACTTTGGGTCCGTTCCTCGCCCCGCCGCTCCGGCGGGGAGCGGGCGGAGACCCCCGCGCCCGCCCGCATCCAGCACAGCGCCGGCCGCCGGCACCGGCAGCGCCCGCCGCGGCCCCGCCGCCGCCGCTCCCCCGCAGGCCCCGGGGCGGCCCCGCGATGCGCCACCGCGCCGGGCCGAGCCGAGCCGCGGGGTGGGGGGTCCCGGCCGGGGCGGCGGCACTTACGTGTGCTGCTGGGGGAAGCTGTAGCCGTGGGCGGCGGGGGCGGCGAGGAGCAGCAGCAGGGCCAGGTGGCCGCAGAGGGCCGGGGCGACGGGCGCCGCGCTGCCGGTCGGAGCCGCCATCGCCATGTTTCCATTAACGGCGCGGCGGGGAAGGGGCAGAGGCGGCCCCGCGGGGCGGCTCCCCCCGCCGCCACTCGTGCGACGAGCGCGGCAGTCCTCAGCAGGGGGGCAGCGCCGCGCCGGCTGCGGGCACCGACCGGCGGCCGCTCGCCCGCTGCCTCTCCGCGGCGGCCGGCACTGAGCGCCCGCCGAGCGCTACTTTCCCTCAAATAGGCGGCCCGGCCCGGCCCAGCCTCCTCCCCGCCCGCTCCCTCCCTCCCTCCGGCCCCCCGCGCCGCCCCGGCCCCCGCCGCCCCGCCGCCGCAGCGCATGCGCTCGGCTCCGCGCCCCCCCGCCGGTCCCGGCGCCCCCGACTCCGCACCGGGCTGGGGCGCCCCGGCCGCTCCATCCCGACCCGGCCCGCGCCCCGCGCCCCGCCCGGGTTCTGGGTACCCACCCCCGCCCCGTTTGCCCCCGCCCCGGGCACTGCCCCGCCGGCGGGTCCCTCCTGCCCCGAGCAACGAGGGACCGCGCGGCTCCTTCCCATCCTCTGCGCGGGTCTGTCACTGCCATTCGTGCCCGGGTACCGCGTTCCCTTTCGGGGCCACCTCCCGGAGACACGGCAGCGTATGGGAATCTCTAGTTATGTTTAATATAATAATAATAGCAGCTATGTCTTTTTGTAAAACACGCTATGATTTCGGGGAGCGTTCCTGAGCGCGACAGGAGGGCAAATTACAAATTCAAAATAACAGAATTAATAACTGCAGCCCCCAAATTGGCAGGGTTTCTGAGCCAGACTTTTGAAGGCCTGGATTTTGAAATGCTGTCTTCTGGGTAGCTGCAGCATAATTTCATCTTCCCTAAACTCAAACCCACGCTGTTCGGCTTCACGGGAACTGACCACTGGCGCGGCAGGGACAGCTGGCAAAGGCAGAGGCAGAAACACTGTTCACATGCTCTCCTCCCGAGACAGCCTAAACAATCAGGGGCCAGGCAATGTGTAAGTAGCACCACCTTGCCCTCTTTAGCTTCAGGAAAGGTGTCATATTGGCAAGGTTGCCAGATCTGGCCAGATCTCTCAAGGAAGAGCCCCACAGATAAGGCATCAGTACTTTAAAGATGCAAATGCTCCTTGGTCCTGCCCACTGTAACAGTGCAGCAGCAGGACAGAAGCTCCTGGCAGATTGGATTCCAGCACAGAGGTTTAAAAGCCTTCCAGCTTGGGAAGGGTGAAGGATTTTGATAGGGAGAAGTTGCTTCTCTATAGTGTTCCATACCCTCCATTTAAGGAGGGGTTTTCTTCTGCTGATCGATGGAATTGCCTCCACCCTTTGTTTCTGCTTTGTAAAGGAAACATTTTGGAGTAACACAGATCCAGACTCAGACTCCTGGTACCCTAGAAACACTGAGAGTACCATCTAAACTCACATGGTCACAGCCAGGCACACCATGAGTTTCAGCAAGGAGCAGTGATGGAGCTTTCAGGACTTGATGCACTGACTCCAGCTCAAGCTGGTTCACAGAAACAATTCTTCTTTCAAAGAGGTAGAAAAGCACTGTCATTTTCCCAACTCATATTGGAACTCAGCAGCAAAACCCACTCCTGAATCCAGAAAATAGGACTTGAAAAACATCAGACCCTGACCTGATATATTCAACATAGAAATGAATATGCACAGTAATTTAATACTTCAATAAATTATTAAGAAATACTTCACTATTCCCTCTCTAGCTTCTGTACCACTGCAGACTAGAACTATGCTTTGCACATTCTTCAGGACATTGTCTGGTTTTGCATCCTGTATTTCAGCTGCACCTGACATACAGTTTAATCCAGGTTTGCATGGGCTATTACAGTCAAAATCACAGTTACTGACCTGTCATACAGAAGTTTCCAATTTACAACCTCCAAGTGTGTTTCAGCAGTGGTAAGTGGATAATCTCTAGTGTATACATGGGAAACAGAGTGACAATAGGATAAACAGCTTGTCCTTTGCTGGCAGAGTCAGCAGCAGATAGTAAACACTCTGCATTGTGTAGAATTTGGCTTTCCAAACTCTTGAAAGACAAATTCTGTTCTCTGTTACATCCCTACTTTCTTTCCCAGAGGACCTGGGTTAGCATCTGTCTAACAGATACAGTTTAACTCAAGATATGAACCCACAAGGTCCAGTTTTCTGGTTCCCATTCCAACAAGATAGCCAGGGTCTATGAGGCAACATTGCCATTGCCAGATATTTATAATATGGGATTTTTCTGTATTATGCAATCTGATCCTCTGTCCTATATGAAAAGCTCAGGGACACAACTGTGTATTGCCACGGCTATCAAGTGCTTTTCCAAATGCCTGGCATCCAGCAGCTGGCTGCTCTACAGTTGCAAATGCATGGCATGTATGCAGCAGCCCCAGCACTGGATGCTCCAGCCTGTTGTGCTTAAGCTGTGTGTGTGAACAGCCCAACTCCCCATCACAGGCACAGCCATTTGGAGTTGTTCCAACACATTTGGAACGGCAGGAGTGATTTATTTCCTTGAGATGTGGCTCTCCAAAATCCTTACAATTGTTTTGGTTTGATACCAATAACAATCCTTACAATTGCTTTGTTTGATACCAATAACCTTCAGAGCAAAATTTGATCTTAGGGTCTTACAGATCTCTGGATGTCAAGTTATTACTTCCAAATGTCGCTGTTTGGGTTTGTTAACAGTAAAGCCTTGCCTGCTATGTCCTTGTTTGTAAAGAACTGTCCTGTACTGCTAAGATGGATGTTTTGGTTTAGTTCTATGAAATTGTTTTGTTTTGCTATTTCAAATGTTTTTGACTATGTAGTATTTGTTGCTAAAATCTCTGCAGTCCATACATGGATAGGTTGGCTAGTAGCAAGCTGGGTGGAAACAGTCTTAAATGTAAAGGGGCATAGTCATAGAATAAGCCAAGATACATGGCACAAAAAGTGTTCATTCACTCGTGTGTGCTGCTAAATTAACCATGTCACCTCTCAGCCAAACCCCTTCTCCTGGGGCACATATATATATACAGATTTATCAGCGGCCTCCTTTTACTGCCACCCTTAAAAAAGCTGCAAGTTTAATTTTGAAGCTCCACATAGGAGAGAGTCACATCCAGAACCTGTATAAACAATGTATTATAAAGACTTTACATGGCAAAAACTTTCAAAATCAATGCTGTCCCCAAAGGGAGGGAAGCAAATAAGTGGAATCATCTTCCACCCGGTATTCTGTTGAGAATGACAGGGAAGACAGCATTGCTATGTATATTATCCTTCACATTTTCTGCAGCAGGTGCTGCTACACTGTGGCCTGTTTGAAACACTGTCTAACCTGCAGCACCAAGCACCACCAAGCCACAAATGTGGGCTTGAACAGGGAGTTCAAGCCACCCGCAGCAGAGCAGTTTGTGATATGTCAGTGTAAGTTCTCAAAATCAGCCTAACATTGCACTGAAAGCACCATCATCTACACAGGACCCGGTGAAATTCGGCACAATACCTGAAATACCAACAGGGTTGCAGCAAAACAGGCAGCACCACTGCTGTTCTCCCACGTCTTTTAGTGGAGAAGCCATGTAGGAGGAGGCTGTCTAAGTTGTTCTTATGGCTGATTTATTTGCAAATGCAGGTGGATGCTAGAGAAGGTGTGAGTTTAACTCTTCCCTGGCTGAACATTTCTCAGGAAAAATGTGAGCCTTTGCAGTCAGTAACTGCTGCATGGACATGTTTGTTTCCTTACTCCTTCAGGTACACCAAGTTTGGCCTTCCACAGCCTCTGCTTTCATGCAGTACCTTGATGAAAAGAAACAGTCACCCACACTGTCCTAGCAAAGCACATCCCCTCAGCGGAGCAAGTGATGAGAGGAATTAGCAAGGATACTCTTTCTGCCCCTCTTAGCAATTTACAGTGAAACACCTCTGCTTTCCTGATGGCCAGCTGAGATTCCAGCATGCCTAAGGGAGTACAGCTCTGCACAGGATTCCCCATGAAGAGCAGTCAGTGTCCAAGGACACAAGCTTCAACTTAAGGCAGATTGGCACAAGTGCCTAGCTTGGTACATGAATATAGTCAGCACAACAGATCTGTCAATTTAAACCTGAAGCCCTTTCATGGAATTAGTACAGATCCACAGTTTTGTAATTACTACTGTAGTTTTGCCCCCCATGGCTAAAGACATAAATGCTGCAGTAAATGACACCTATAGTCTTGACAAATCAGTTGCTGAGTGAGAGGTTAGAAGATGTTGTTGGCGTGCTCTTAAAGAGAGACAAATAAGGGGAAGAGGTAATTAAGAATGAGCAAATGATAACAGCTAATGCACATCTTGACTTCAGAGGGTTGCTCTTATTCCAGGTTCTTAAATCTCCTCAACTAATGATGTATAGAGTTGCTTGATGCAAGTTGTCATTGTTTCAGAAAGAGGAGAAAAGAATGCACTTAACATTAACATTGATAAAAGCACAAGAAGTAATTTTTGCACTTACCACAAGTCATGGAAAGCCACATTGTTTTCAAAAGCCCAAGAAGTAAGGAAACAGCGTCATGGATGTTTGCACAGCTTTTCAGCCAGAGCGAATAAGAACCTGCAAGTAAGAGTAAGGAGTAGTTTTGCAGATACTACTATGGACAGGAAAGAGAAACGGCACAGGGACAAGGTCAAAACTATTACAAAATCCTTTCCCAGCGGTCTCCACAGGACACTTACCTGCATGTTTCAGGGCCTGTTTTGGCCTGACAATACAGAGTCCATGAAGTGTACTTTTGAAGAAGCATACAGGTTCTTTGCCCAATCTTTGCCAAGGCAAAGGCTTGATCTGAGTCCACAACTGAAATCAATTCCTTCAGTGCTATCATTTTGCGCTGTATGTCTTTTCTAGACAGTCTGTGAAGTGCATGCAGTCTTTCTCAAACTGGCAAGTCTCACAATCACTCAGGATGATATTCACATTACAGAAGCCTTGGGCATGACTGGAAGCCTAATCTGGAACTGTAATTGGAATATGTCTGTTAACTTAATTTTTTTTCTTTTTTTGCCATTAGTACAGAGATGCAAAATCCAATCCAGGACTGTAAAATTTGCCAGCTCTGTAAAGACCTAGCCTCATTGCCAAAGGGCAGATGGGCAGCTTCTAAAATGGAGTACTGTCCTGCAATCACTTTGGAGGCTACTGGGACAGCTGAAGACAGAGTGTTCTTCCACCTTTTACTTGTACCTGTGCTCAAAGTAGAGCTGGTGTGGCAAAAAATAAAAATGTGAGCATTCAGTCAGTCAATTTAACTCAAGCCCAAGTCACCTGCCATTGAATCATTTGTCTTTGGGATCCAAATGATACTTCTGCATGATGTGAGGGTGAAATGGCTGAGGTCAGCATCGTAACAAGTCACACAGCATTGCACTCAGCTACCTAATGTAGTCACACCTCACTGTTGCTTTAATTTAAAACGTGGTTACTGCACAACAGGAATCAGCATTTGTTTCAGAGTTCAGTACAGGAGATACTCAACCTTGACCCATATTGAACATGAGATGGGTTTTTTTCATTTAGTTGGACAATGATTTAGGATTGTCGTCTTGTTAAGTGCTTCTCCTATGTTCAGCACAGCGACTAATACTGTTCCCCTAGCATTTTACAGTGGAGGAATATGTACTTGTGGTATATATACACTCATGGTAGTTCCATCTTGTAGGTGAGCACATAGTAAAACAGAGGAACTGAGTGACATTCCCCAGAACATGCCAGAAATCTGTGACATAGGAGGAGTGAACCCCAGTTTCCTAAAAACTGAACCCTAAAATCTGCCAATTCCCCAGGGCCCTGCTCTGTGACTGGGGCCTGCAAATGCTTCTACTAAATAAATACATTTTTCTTATTATTAAATTCAGAAGAGGACCTAAAGGTGATTTGATTAGATCATGTAAGTACCTTTATCATGAGAACACAGGGTTTTTTAAAGGGCTTCTTAATCTAGTGGAAAAAGACATATTAAAAGAGCCAATGGCTGGAATTTAAAGCCAGAAAATTCCAATTAGAAACAAGGTGCAGAATTGAGGGTTTTCTAACTGTAAGGATGATTAAATACTGGAAGGACTATCCAGGAATTACTTGCCTTTTGAATTCCTCACATCAAGAGTAGATGTCTCTCCAGAAGATCCAATTTTGTCAAACACAAGTTACTGGGCTCAATACAAGGGTAACTGGATGAAATGTCTGGTTTTTGCTAAGCAGGAGGTCGGATTAGATCATCTTATCATCCTTTACAATCTTAAATTCTATGAATCTATGAATAGTAATGACCATCATTGTACGCTACAGCTTGTAAAACAGCAAAGAGTGTGCTGCAACATAGCTGGGAGACAGAATAAAGAAGCACATTATGAAAAAAGCACTTTGCTCTGGAACTAAACCTGTGACTGGTAATTATTTAAACTTCATCCATGTGTTTCCAAATTTTTCCCCCAAACAATAATTTAATTAGATTTCAATTATAGGAAAAAAAAAATCTGATAATCAAATAGGTCCTACTGCACTCAGAACAACATCATCAGCATTCTGCATAACGTTTAAAAGCCCAATTGATACAGAAATAGCTGCCGATTTGCAGGAATTATACATAGGAAATCTGTAAAGGAGGGCTTTTCCATAAAAGGTTTTATAGGCCTGAGCCTGGGATTCCTCTATTATATTTGAGTAGCTATAAAAACTTTTGTGCTAGATCATAACATTCTGTAGTTGTGAATGCAACAGATTTTACAGAAAATCTGTTTTAGCAATGTCTCAGGGAGTTTTTCAAATAAAGACATTGGCACTGCTCTGTGCTTCTTTGCCCATAAAGCCAAATTCTTTTACTGCTACGCTACAGCCTTCATCCTAAGCTTCCACATCAGTTTAAAGACCCACTCATAAATCAGGACTTGTGTCTCCTTCCTTGGGGTTGTGAATGTGATACTTGTTTGCCAGATATGGGTCTGGAAATAATCCACGGAGAAGGATCTGAAAGCCTCCAGTCTGCATATTTGCCTAATGTTCATCTCCACACCATAATGTCTGAGCATCTCACAGTCTCTAACAGATTTATCTTCCCACCACTTCCGAGATAACATGAAGTGTAATTCCCACATTACAGTTAGGAAACTGAGATACAGGGCACCTTAAATGATTTTCCCAACATCAAACGTTTGTAGCAAAGGAGGGGCTGAACAAAGGTCTTGCAATTCTGAAGAGGTGTGCCTCATACTCCAGATTGTCTTCCCCCTTCTGCGTTTGGCTGGAATGAAAATGGTTGAAAGAAAAGTGACACAAAAAATCAAGTTAGACAGGCAAATTTTCCCTACAAAGTGCTGCTTTTTTGATGGGGGAAGGTAAGAGAGATGGTATGCTTTACAAGCTTCTGAAAATTTCTACTAACATATTTCTTAAGAATTTCAATCATTGATTGTGCATGTGAATTTTGGAAGGAAACACAGACACGCGCACAGAAGTCCTTCTTTTGGAACAAGAACTAAAACTATAAAAGCAACAAAATGTGGAAAGCAGGCCTGCAGCAGTGTGGGTTGATATTCTGTCTTTAAATCATTCTGGCACTTGTTTTTTTCCCCTCGAGGTAGAAGTGGTAAGCATCAAGGCAGAACTGCAGTAGCCCTAAATCAGAACATGCCTCTGTTCCTGGGTTTACAAAGCAGACTCTTTGCATTCCCAAACAGAGGTCTTGGTGGTTCTCTACAGTGCTACAAAGACAGCTTTTGCACAGGTATTCCCTGTATACAAGCCAACTTGGTTTCTTTTTCACCATGCATATTTTAGTACCATTGACACTTTCTAACATGGCCATGTCCTTCTTTTCTGGCCACATATAGGTGGCCCCTAAATATCCAGTGTTTGAATGATCCAAATCTCTCTTGCTACTTGTTCTGTAGAGGTCAAAGCAGTATAATCTTCCTGATGTTGTGGTATAAACTAACCGTTGTGAATTCTTTTCTATTTTAAGATACATTTTTCTTACTCTTTTCCTCTGCAGGTGCATCCTCACCCTTTGCATCTTCCATCCAATTACTCATTTTTCTTTCTCTTTTCTCACCCTCATCCAATTAGTCATCTTTCTCTTTTCTCACCTGCCCTATTGAGCTCTTTAGTCCAAAGAAGAGGTGACAGTGCCATCTTCCCTCAAATCCCCTGGATCTTTTCTGCAGTCTCTCTGTTTCTATCAAGCCAAATTTTCTCTCCTTTCTCTCTCCTCCCCAATGTTCCATTTCTCCCCTCCTCTGTGTTCCCGCATCTGAAATACTCCCTTAAAGCAAGAGTCTCTGTCTCTTGTGTCATTTTGATCTTTTCAGTGCTACCAATCAGGCTATTCCAAAATGACAGGAAAATATATCTGGCCTGTTAATCCCAGTTAGTGTTAGAGCAAAAGCAGGCAGCTATAGCAAACACTGAAAAGTCAAAAAGAGATCAAGGAGCACGCTGCTTCCAAGCTAAAGGATGGTGAATCACAGTGTGTGGGGCTACAACATATTGTCATGATATTCCATGTTAATATTCCATGTTAATGTTAAGGAGAACACTGAAAAGCGGTCAGAGCACCTCTGAAGCCCATTTTGTAATGGGGTCTAAACACAGAGCCCACAAACAGGTTCTTCCCAGATGATGTGTCTTCTGAAGGAGATGCTGGACATGATTACAGTTGGAGATGCACTGCACATGTCTGTGATGCAATTCCATGCATCTCCCAACATTAATTCTTCCATGAGCTGTGGGTGGCTGTGACATTTTTCCAGAAGACAGGCATCTGCCACAGCTCCTGGAATTATGGCCGAGGTAGCTCATGATTCATCCATGCCCATAGGCTTTATGTAGCAGGCGCTTGGCAGGACAGAAGTGGCAAGTGTAGCAGAAAGGCCAGTGAGAACAGTGGTGAATCAGGCACTCCTCCCGTGTCCTGGGCAAGGGGGGGCATAAAAGAGAAATGAAAAGATAAACCCAAATACAGGTTAGCAACACACAATGGTGAATGTATTCCACATTTAACCACCCCAGCTGCTTTTCTTGCCCCCTAAACACATTCCACCTTTTGCTGGGTGTCAGCTTATTGCTGAAAGCAAAGCATTCAAGTGATATTCACTGAAAAACAAGCATAGCCCAATCACAGCTTCCCTCTCCAGTGCTCCTGCCACCCACCACCAGCCATAACATGGTCCATGCATCAAACTGACGGGAGAGCCTACGTGCTGGACACAGGCAAAATTAAGTAATGATGCTGGCAATGAAAGGAAAGGTCATGGACGTGGACAAATTGGAAACAAAAAATAAGCATTCAGGTGAGAATATATTTACTACTTTCCTTTAGTCAGCTATTTATTTTCTTTCTTGATATCTCCCACCTTGCCAAAATTACTCTGGCCAGATTCATAGTTAAGTGAAGGCTGTAGGGTTTTCTGTTCTGGTAGCATTTTTTTTTTTTTTGCAGAATCCAGACCTTTTTCCTGTGCCATGTGCCAGATCATTCTTGAAATGGGGTGGCAATATCCTGTGTTGCCTGGGGTTCAGGGAAGCAGAGTGGAGTTTTCAGTGTGATTGACATATTTTTGCCTTCAAACCAGCCTGAGCTCTCTTTGGCTTGTAGTGCAATTGAGGGGAGAAAGGAAGGATTTTGAAAAAGAGAAAGGATCTCAATTTCCATTCCATCCTTGATCCTTTAGAGAAGGAGCTGGAAAAGACACTCCAGATAGGTGCAGAATAAGATTAGGCTCTGGAAGTGCTGTTTTAGGAAGAATGGGTGTAGAAGTTCTGATGTGGTATTTTCTCTGTACTAGGCTATGAGAGATAATAGGTCTACTGGTTAAGCTAGGAGTATCAGGAGACTTTATTTCTATCCCTAATTATATCAGAAATTATCTGTCTTTCCTTAGGCAGATCCCTTGGTAACATAGTGCCACAATTTTCCAGTCAGTAAAATGTTTAGACACCTTCAAAGCACTGAGATGCACAGATTAAAAACATTACTGTCATCACATGCATGATTCACAAATGGAAGTTCACATATGCAAAACCTGTGACCGAAGTTGATGTCCAAAGTTTGCAAAGCTTTATTATATCCTGAACTGCCTCTTTTTTAGTTCAACCACAGTATCTGGGAACACTCTATTTTATAAGCCCTGTGATACTTTCTGTTGGTATTGGCTTACAGTTTCTCAAGTCTATCTAAGTTTGTAAGTATGTTTATTGCAAAATGAAAATCAATAAGGAGGGCTTTTTTAAAAGAATGGCAGTATTATATGCTTAGATAGAAGGGCAGGAATCCTGTGCATCTGAACTGCTTTTAAAACTATCTGACAGTGAGGTCTCATCTTTGGCACAGAAATTGAGCTGTTCCACAGGCACCTTGTTTGGGCTACACACAGCGTGAATCTGTTCCCCCAATCAACCCTCACCCCAGGTCTGTTGGCTGACTGTGGCTGCCACCATACTGTTGCAAAGAAAAGAGGTATCCAGATATCAACATGATTCAAGGGCCTGGGAGACTGCAAGAGAGAAAAAGGGTATTTTCCGAATCAGTTCCCCATGAAATCACTGGAACTAGCGTTGTCCTGGGGGATAATAGAATGGATCATTAGGTGCCTTAAAAAGTTCACATTGGATTTTGAAGCCACCCTGTGAGATGAAAAATCAGTAGTTTAGGCAAATAAATAAAAGTCAGTGAATCCTCTTTAAGCTATGAACGCAGGGGCAAAAGGGTTGTAAGAAGAAAGAGATTCCAGTCTTCACAAATGATATGTTTTAAAACTCCCCCCTTCCATCTCAAATCCTTTTTTCTCTTCCCTGGTGATTTAATCACATGAGGTACCGTAAATCAAATTGCTTCCTTTTCTCCTCAAGTATGAGTTAGCTCTTAATTAGGCTATTGGGCAGAAATGAAATGCATCCTATTAATAGCTTGGGATATCCTTTGTGCTAATGTAAAGGTTAAAACCTATCTTTGCAATGTTTCTGAAGTGGGATTTTGCTCTTGCAGACAGATGATTTACCTATTACTGAATTCACTGGAATTTATTCCAATTTGCATACACATAAAATAGTAATTTGGTCCATGGTACTTAATTTTTCTATTTCAAGCTTCTGTTCAGGTAAGAGAAGAAAATACATGGGATTGAATGCTAGGGTGAGTGATCATTTGGGCTCAGTTATTTTCATTCTGTGCTTCCCAGGCATACATCAGAGTGTATAATCTAAAACATCCATATCCAAGTGAGTCTCAAACCTGACAGAAGGATACAATCTGTGTATGGAAAAAACTGGACATTGTCCTGAGATACTGCTCCATCTGATAAACAGGCGTTGCTCAACCATGCCAGCACCAAGTGATGTGATGACACTACACTGTGTTGTGATGGCATCTCCTTACGAGGAGAGCCTTCCCTGCTCATTCTCTCAGGTCACCACTCAGAGGAACAGAGCCTGCTGCAGCTTCCAGCTGACATCAGAATGTGCTGGCTGCCTTGGCTATGCAGGGTCTTGGATGCAACCCCTAGCATATGTCTAAGGCAGATGTGGAACTGATGGGAGCTGACTGGGTCTGACAAAACCAGCATCTGAGTGGAACTTATCCCAGCTTCGCATGGAATAATGATAATATGTGTCTTCATTTTAAAGCTGATGAAATAAATGCACAGATTTACCATCAACATCTGGAAATACAAGCTAAGAATACTGGTGCCTCCAGACAATGCTGACTAATATTTATTACCAAGCTCATTCTTTACTAGGAGATATTTACCAAGGTTCATGCAAGTCTCAGTTACGAAAACTTCTTCCCTGTCAGAATTTTTCATAGAATAACTAAAGATGTATAAGGGAAAGGTATAAACTTTGCAGATTTCTTTCATAACACAGATTTGGATTGCTTAGTCTTCTGTATCCTGTTTCAAATCAATCACTGCAGTTTAGGATAGCTCTTTGCAATGAAAAGTAAAGCCCTATCCGAGACACTCTACTACTACAAACTCCCAAAAGAGCAAAGTACACCTATCACTTATGCTCAGAAATAGGTCCTTTTCCACTGCTAGCTGTTTTTCATGTGAGCAGTATAAAGCAAAATGGAAATGATTCCTGCACTAGCTAGTGTGACTCGGTTTATAAAACATCAAACAGGAACTCAGAGAACAAAACATTAGTTTCATGCTAGCTACAGTAAACAACATTAGGCTGCCTGAGAGCTGTAGTCGGGTCCCAGGCAAAACAAGATCTTTGCTAAACAACATCAACACAGTAACTAAAATGTGAATAACTAAATCATACACTGTGCAAGCTGAACTACCAAATGAAAGTAAAGCGCTGAATTATTTGAATGCTCTTCAAACCTAATTTAAATTTCACCCACTACTGAGACCTCCATCTACTGGCATCATAACTAATAATGGGAATGCTGCTGAAACGTCAGTTTTTGCAAGAAGCCCATTAAGAGAATGAGAAAAAAAAAAGAGACATCATACAAGAAAACCAGCCATTTACAACATGGCATATAAGCTCCTTGCATAGAAATACAAAATAGCTGGAAATAAAACCCAGGCAGCAAACTGTCCTTTTCCCAACACATTCAATAATCACATCCATCCAGAGCTTCACACAGGAAGCCCTGAATATAAATATTGTACAGCAGATGCTGCACTGGCATGAAAGTTCCCTGTTGGGGGACTGGATGATTCAAAGGGTAGTAGAAAATCTGTACGCCTTTAAGATATTGGTCTGAAACCAGCCCAGGTTAATTTTGCTATGAAAGTCAATTCCATCTGAGAGGATTTTTTAGCCAGCTGGAAATAAACTGGAGGTCTACTACATCCCAGTCTCATCTGGCAGCTCTACAGAGATGCTGATATATCAGAGACACTGATCTGTTCCTCAATCCTACCCAGGTTAGTGGCTTGTATAAGGATGGAGCTGGTCAGGAGGCAGACATTCTTGTTCAATGCTGTGCATGCACACTCTTATTCCAAATTAAAGGTTATGGAGACTAAACAAACCCCTGCGTGTCTGAGTTGTGTGCATATTCCTATCCTCTGCTCCCAGCTGCAAGGTAAAATGTGCCAGCAGAAGCCACCAACAAGAGAAAAGCTGGTGCCACAGACTCAAGGGGTCCATGGGTGTTTGCACAGACCCACTTAGCCAGGGCAAATTGCCCCTTTTGGAGTTTGTGTCCAAGTTTTATCAATTGTTGAACCAAAGCGAGTATGAAGGGTTGCACACAAGGCTAAGATTAGGCTTCACAACATAATGGCTGAACATTTATAGAAATATGTTTTCTTCTTTCCTAGTTCCTGTCAACAAGGATACCAAAGCCCCAGAGAGTGCTGGAACACTCGAAACATTGCCAGCTGTGTGACCTCAGGATTTTGAAGGGTTCCATTTCACCTTTTTCCATTTTACCTCCATCAACCATTTTCTAGCCCATTCCTCTCACATATTTTGTGCTTTTTGAAGGAATTGTCTAGCAGATTCTTTGAAGGTAGCAGTATTTTTTATGTAAGTGTCAGAGAACCCACTGTTCCTTTGCGTGCAGCCTTGCTCTTAGTCACTGGGGAGCTGGGGAACTGTGCTGAGGGTCTTTGCAAGTGACCTACTCCTGTAAGAACCCGGTGGCCACAAGAACAACTTCCTCATTGGTCATCTCTGTTTCAACACACAGGAACTTCTCATGCAGCTTGAGTAGCCAAAGAGTCCAACCTTTTGAAAGGAGATTTTTATCAGCAGCTTTCAAATGTCTATACAGATAGAAATGTCATCCACATTCATTTTATCACCTCTCTTACTGGCCTCACCATAGAGAGTAATTAGGTTAGTTTGGTCTGGGCTGTTTTATGTGCAGTTGTCTTGATCTTCTTTTATTTATAAATCTTGCTATTTCAGCCTATTCCATCAAACTGTCTTTTATAATAGGCTCCACAGGGCTCAGCTCTCCTCTCACAGGAGGATAAGTCAGGAATGTTTGTATTCAGTGAATGCTGCCCCCCTAGTTTAAAACCGTGGTCCTATTGATTAGTCAGTCCTCATAATTTTGCCAAATATTGAAGCTAAACTAAATGTGTGATTCTTACATGGTTGATAAGTTTTGGTGGTTATTTTTTTTTAAGCTGGGTTCACATGAGATATTTTCTAATATGAAAAAGTTGCAAGCAACAAAACTTTACATTCACACTGGCTGGTCTGCTGCTCCTCATCTACTGTGCCTCTAAAATATGCCATATTTCACACAATGTGCTTATTAGCACAGTCAGGAGCCATTAGAAAGAACTAGCAAAAGTCTTGTTAAAAGGCCTGATGATAAAAAAAAATCTGGTGTCACTCAAGAAATGTAAATATTCTGTTGTAGATGGCACAAAGAGACTGGGCTTATGCCCATTACTGATACTGCAGAAAGGAAGAATTCAGTGTCAGCATCCAGTAAGTTGGGAGCTCCCTTACCCCACTGGAATGCAAATTATTTGAACCTGGTAATTTATTTGGTCCACATTTTTTAAACATAATCAGCATGAACCTGATTTCTCAGCTTGTAAACTCATCAGGGCAAGGACAGCCTGCAGAGCTGAGTTCAGGGCATCCTGATCCCAACTGGTGTTACTGAACAACAGTAGGGAAAAGCCAGTGACACCTTCATCCACTGTGCATGTTTGTAGCTTATTTGTTTAGTCAGCATCACCGTCCACCTTAAGACAACTTTACTCAGTTTCTGCCTCTCAGACATTGATCTTTCTTGCACCAATAAACTTCCCACAGATTCCCTCCAAAGGGGTTGTGACATCTTTCTGCATATTCTCGGTTACGGGGTTTTTATTGATTAACTGTACTTGCACAATTCGACATTTCTGAATGGCTGACAAGAGCAGGCTACACCCTGCTCTGTTGCAGCTGTCTGAGCAGCAGTGCTGGAGATGAATGAAGAGATTTGCTTAAAGCTGGGCAGGGATGCTCGTTCTGAAAAAAACCCAAAACCCAGAGAAAGTGTAGTCTCTCTGGATGTGGATTGGCAGGCTGAGGTTAAGGTGCAAAGCTTATGTTGGGATTGTCTCCAAGGCATGAAGACATCTCACTCCAGAGCTCTGTGAACTGTACACAGCCCACAGACAGCAGCTGGCCTCTGCCTGCAAATTAGTTCACACCAATCAGTCCTCTTCTCTCCTACTTCACTGACAAAACTCCACTCAAACAGTAACAGGTCTCGTTGCTCACTCTCTCTTGAACTGTTGAAAATTAGCTGTTCCTTGGCAATTATTATATTAGTTTTTCAAGGGCTTCCTACAGGAAGCCTGCATGGAGGCAGCCCTCTGGGACCTGGATATGGACAAGGCTTGGGAGGAAGCAGGGAGACCTTTAGTGCTTTCATCCTGGGATTTGAACGTCTGAAAAAAACAAATGTGTGCATGGAGGAACAACATGAAAAAGATCTTAGCAGGAGTGCCACTTTCATGTCCCTTTTCTGGGCCACCTCTCTTGGCAAGGTTAAAAACTGCTACAGTGAGGGGTAAATATCCTTTGGCTTTGGGGTTCAAACCTCCCCAGTTTTACTGCCTTCACAGGGGAATACTGGCATAAGAAAGTCTGCCTTAAACCTGTGCAGGTGAGTGCTCAGAAAACCTCCACAGGCATGCAGAGCTCACTGTGTTCAGACCACTTGATTAATTGTGAAAGAAAGTTTGATGTGCCAAAGCCCTTACAGTCATTTGATAGATGCTAGATACAAAAACTTACATCTCTTTACCACTTCACTAACACAGATCTCAAGAGGTTTGCTTTATGCACCTATAGTGGTGGTGATTTTTGTTGTATTGTTTGAGGTATCTAGAGATTCTGTTACAGAAAAATAGAATTTCCTCATCTTCAGGATTCCCATACAGCCATGTGAACTGGTTAGTTTCATAACCCAGAAGGCAAACATGCAGAAATGGGAATTTGTAATTTTTAACCCAAGCTGGTGGAATTCGGAGCTTTAATGTTATTGGAATAGCAAGGCTTCATGATATTACTTGGTTTAACTTCTTGTTATACCCCTAGGAAATGTAAATAATATTATGCAATCTTCACTGCTGTAAAAATTCAAGAAAGTTCCCATTGTAAAGTCACTGACATTACCAAGTCTTGGAAAGTAGAACTGGAAGAGAACTTGGGAGATCATCTGGCATACTCCCTCACCCCAAAGCAGGAATAGCCATGTCTAAGCCTAATCCTCTCCAGTCACTGGCTCTGAGACATTTTTAATGATGACTTGAACATAGTCATTTTGGACAGCAGTCTTATGGAAAAAAAGCTGATATTTACAATCAGCTGACAATTTTGACATACATAATATCTGCTATAAAACGTTATTAATAGGATCCACACTGTCCAACTACTAATGTTCTGACCCAACCTTTGACTATATTTTTATTCCTCCAGTATTTATTAAAGTGTCTTTTCTTAACAAATGTACTGTTCTTTATTCTCCTTGGCATTGAAAGAGTGTTAGTCTGTGTGCATTCCTGGCACTGGGAGGGAGACTGTTCCTTTTTCTAGTGAGAACCAAACTGAATATGCTTCAATGCCTGCCCCAATGCTCTGTCCACAGACTGACTACTTCAATTAAATCTCAAATAGTAACTTGAAGCAAAAAGAAATAGGCAAATGTGGGACAGGAGTGTGAGAGACTGCAGTACTAAAACCAGTATAGGTTTTGCTAAATATGTAAAATAAGTTATTTAAAAGTGGGTTCCCCTTCTCAGAGAAGAGTAAAAATACCTGCATGTTTCTGTCCACTCTCATCAGATCCATCTGCAAATAATTTAATGAAACCTGCACTGTCTGAATGGGTTTGTATGACATACATTGCAGTTCATTCTGCAGTAATCAGAATCCACATCGAAATTATCTGCTATCCTTAGTGAGATTTTCTACAGAGAACTAAGGAAAGCACACGGACCAAGTCCTTGTACAGTTTGAGTTGGTCTCTCCTATTTTATACAAGCAGAACTGGTGCTGTTTATTTTATTTATACCCATTCAGTGCACTATCAAAAGTGTATTACCCATATCTTTCCTGTGTATAAAACTGCTTATGACTTCAGTGAAAAAAAAACCCAACAAACAAATCCAAAGTATCACTGCTGTGGTGGCTTATACTCTCCTCCTATTACAGAAATAATTTAATTCAATCCTCGTCCTTGCATTCCCAAGGAAAAGAGGCCTCAGAGTGCATGGGAATCTGGCCCAGTAGTTAAAACATTAGTTTTAGAGACATACAAAAGCTAGAATCTATGCTTTGCTTTGCTATTATCTTCTCCGTGACACTTTCTTTCCCTGGAACAGTTTCAGCTCTGCCCTATTTTTTGTCTGGTCACCAAGGCTCTAATGTAGTAGTCCTAAAAAAAGCAACACAGTAGGTACAGCGACTGCAGGCTCATCTTTGCTCAGCAGTGCAATAGCTTCTTGGAAGCCAGCAGAGGTGCAAAATATAACTAACTACCTTTCCTATCAAAATCAGCAGGAGAAGCCAAAGCTCGAGTGTCATCCCACTTAACGCGGACAAGTCCTGGAGCAACACCCTCCTGCAGCAGTTTGATCAGCACTGCTCTCTCTGCCTCAGAACACAGAAGAAGCTGAAGACATTGACACTGAGTGATTAGTCCAGGATGCAACAAGAGGCTTTTTCAGAGCTGGATTAGAGAGTTCCCAGAACCTGGTCTTTTGGTCTTTCTTTACATCTTTCAACCACATAATACTGAGGTAAAAAATAACCATCCAAAATCACAGTACAGAACTCCCACAGAAATTAGAAGCATTATCTGGAAGAAACCAAATAACATATGTCTGTTCAATAAGAAAAGGCCCAGAATACGGTTCTTTTGAGGGGTTTGGATAGGACTGCAGAAGGATGACATCCTATCTGCCTGCATGATGCTGTGATTTATTTTTGCCTTTGTTGTTTGCATTTGCAAACAACAGCATTTGCCTCTTATTCAATCCATCTTCTATTTCCTTATCATCAGAAATAAATTTTTTAGTTATTTAATGTCACATAATCTTTAGATCTAATTCTTCTCAAAGAATATTTTTATGCCTAAATAAAATATAAATATGTATTACTGGTAGCAATGCCTACTATTATGGTAGCTTAGCTCTCTCTCATGTATGACACTGTGAATGGGAATATGTCTTTTGTCATCTTCAGGAAAAAATATAGTAAGATAATAGAAGAGACCAGAATTAGAGTGAGAAACTAAAAAGACACAGAGAGGGTGGAAGGAAGAGTCCCAGGACTGGCTGGGAGTGCTGAGGGAAGAAGTCAGATTACAGGCCAAGTAGATGGCAGAAGATGAGGTTTGTAAGATCAAAAGAAGGCTCTGAGGGAAAGAAAGCACAGGGTGGCTTTAAACTAAAAGGAAAGGAGATAGAAATTTGGAAGATTGAATTGGAATGATGAAACTTTGCTTCTTGGTGGAGTGAGTGAAAAAAAGAGATAATGAGAAAAGTTGGGGGGGGAGAGTGAAAACTCAGGAGGAGAAACAACTGACCGAGAGCAAGGGAACTACAGCATAGACTTGAAACTGAACCCACCCCTCCTGCATGATCTATTGCCAGCCAGGATTAAAAAAATTCCTGACAGTGTGCATCTGGTTATTTCTTTATTCTGCATCCTTTAATGTCAGGATCTCATGACATACATCACTATAACAATGTACCCTGTTAGCTGAAATGATAGAAATCTGTGCTACAGATCTGAACAAAGCAACATTAAACTCTTGATGCAAGAACTGCTACAAGCCTTTCTACACTGTGGATCTAAACATCAAAATCTTGCTGACTGGGGAAAACCATCTCTTTGCTCTAATGAAGAGAATTACACTACAAAAGGTTTTAAAGGCTGTTAATTCTGCAATGCCAGTGATCATGAAGATGTGTGTCAATTAGATCCCAAAGATCAAAAAAGGAGAAAAGTTTGTCCAACAGACTTTGTGGCTGAGACCTGAACACGTGCACATGTCCATAAAAGTAGAGACAGAGGCATGGGTGCTATTCCGAGGTCTGCTGAAAGAATGACATGACCTTGGGCAATCTATTAACCTTTCCACACCTCAACCTCCCCATCTATATAAAAGAGTGAGGGTGACATATTTTGCACTTGACAGGTTTGTAGATCACTGAGACCTACGAGTTACACCCAAGGGTAGCTCACATTAACTGGCTGGTCCTGCATCTCTTGGTGGGAGAACCGCTGTTGCCATTTTATGCGTCACCCAATGCAGTCAGAATTATGGTCAGAAGTCATCTCCTGTGGACCATTAATACACATCCTGGCATCCCTCAATGCAGCAGTCGAGAACTAATCTGCCTCCAGTCTCGGCTAATTGGAAAAGGTTTTTTTTTCTCTATGTTATGTGGATTTCCAAAGTTAAATCTTGAGTGATAGACAGTGCTGTCACAGCAGCATTAAGTGTTTAGAGAGTGATTATTCTTGAAAGACTTCCATTTTTCAAACTTGTGCTTTCAGAAAAAGCTGTGGAAATAAATGAGAACACCAAGGGCTAAACAACACTTTGAGCTTTACAACAATGATCTCCAGAAAGGAGATGCAATAGCCCAAAGCTTTGCCTATTGCATTTACAATTACAAGAATCTGCAGGTTTCCTCATATCACTGTAGGCATTTAGGGGCTTGCATCATGTGAAATCCTATTCATAACAGTCAATGTGCTCCTGAGAAGAATCACTCTCAAAATGTCAACATACTTTTTTGTAACCTTTCTATTTAATAAAAAAAGAGACAGCTTCAATTAGTGAGGAATGTTCCATATAAATTAGATTATATTAAAAGTTCCAGCAATATTAAAAGATATTTTTAGTAAATGAACATTTGTCACTTCAGCAACATTTGTAGCCTTTTAGTGTTCCCCCCCCTTTTTTTTTTTTTATGTTTTTTAATTTTTATACCTGGTCACTTATTCTGTATGAGTCAAACCCACACTCATAATTTCTCACTGCAACTAACAGAAACTATGCCTGCTGAGAAGATGAATAAGAAATATTCAGTATTTATGATCCCACTGCCACCAGCCAGCTATGTGAATGCCTAAACTTGCCCCATGGAGTCTGTATGTTGTTGATCCCTGGATCAGTGTAAGTGGGAGTGACTCCATGGAAGGGCACATAAGGGCTCAATTTAGAACAGCAGCCCATCTCACTGTCTTGCCAGAGGAAATCAGCACATTGTGCCCTGGTGATGCATGGACAGCCCAGGCTTCAAGCACTGAATGGCTAGCCCTGCCAAGATGAACCATGCTACCTGTTTGGAGATGAAATCCCAAATCTTGCTGTCAGCAGAGAAGGAAAAGCAGGTTCCTTCCCAGCAGCTTCCTCTCCTCTTCCATTCTCCTGGCCTCTAATCAGTACCAGGACATGAACACTTCCTTTCCTCTTATTCCCTAAAGAAATATTTAACTTGCATTTTTGCAAAAAGCTTTCATTATTAATATTGTTATTATATACAGATTTATCAGTGAAACTCTTCAGGGGGAAAGCTTTTGTCATCCGTGAAAGTGCAGCACAAAGAAACCTGCCCTTATCTTACTAATTACTCCAGTGCCTCCCCAAATCCTATCAAGCTGCTTGTTATTAATCAGTTAGAACAGTGTTGCCTCTATGGCAATATAATATATGCCAGGATGAGATCTGTTTACAGAACTGCAGCTTTGACACTGAGCAGGGAGGTGCTGATACCAAGAGAAGCAGGCTTGCTACAGTCTATCAGCCAGATTGGGGGCCAGCAGACACCTGAGATTTCAGGCACTGGATCCAAAGGGCTGTGGATATCATGCCCATATCTACCTTTCCCACATTTTCCCTACAATAAAAGCGTATTTTGAATTAGTCTTGAGCCCAGAAGAGGAGTTATTGGGATAGATGTGGATATAAGTCTGTTGGAGGTATCAAACATTATGGTGCACACTTGATGTCCCATGAAAAGAAAGAGGCTCTTCTACCTGCCCACTGGCTTCATACCGCTATCCCAGCATACGAAAGAACTGAGAAAATCCTATCATCAAGTTGTTTTACTGTCACCACTCTGAAATTTTTATGTGAAAATACATGGATAATAAGGGGCAAAAATTACTCTGTCAATCCTATTCAAGCATCATCTTCTCTGGTGGAAGCTAAGAAATTCACTAATAAACCAACTGATCCAAACCGCAAGGCACAGAGTGCTAATGCAGTAACCAGTGGCATGGTCTCTCTTCTCAGAGGAGTGTGAGAAAGCTCCTCTCATATGGGTTAGTGCCAGAGTCTTGACTTAACTCTTCAAGCAAATTCCTGCTAAAGGTGAGAGTGAGAATTTTGCTCTGAGAAAAGCTGCTGCAATGAAAACAGAGGGCAAAGCATTCCTCTAAAAGTCAAGTGTCTACTGAGAAAAAAGCTGCACATGTTGATGAAGAAAGCTGAACAATAAAGTTTTGCTCTTATTCCCTACAGGGAATAAGAAAGCGATTGTGATTTTACTAGAAACACTAGAAAGTGATTGTGATTTTTTTTGCCAAGCATAAAAATAATGGTCTAAACCAGAACTGCTTTCTTGGGGTGGAGGTGAGTAGATACATAGGAAACAAGCAAAGTATTATGTGATCTTTCTCTTGAGACATCATTCTACTTTGTGGCAATCAGCAGCTCAGAGTGAAGATGCAGCTGAATCCATTCCTCTTTCCACAAGAATGTCAAAACACTTTGTTAACTGTGGCAGGTCAAGTTTCACAGCCAGGCTGAAAACAGCAAATTATTACTATTGCTATTTACAGGTCATGAAACGGAGACACAGGGAGATGAAAGAACTTGCCTAGAGTCTATTAGGGGCAACACTGAGACAAGAATCCAGGAAATGTTGTGGCTCATCATCTGCTTTGTGCATCATTTCATTTTCTTTTCCCAAAAGGCAATGCAGTGTTACAGGTACACTGCACTCAATGAATACGCTTCAAGCAATAGCCCACAGTAAACTCACCACAGTCTTTGGCCTTATTTTCTTCAATGTTCAACATTGCCTCTTTCATTTTACACATTACTCCTTTCCCAGTTTATGTTCAGTATTTCCAGTCAGAAAAGATACTGATTTTGCAAGAAAAAAAAATAGAAGTAATTCTGCTGACTTCAAATACAAGCTGGCTTGAGTCTTTTTTAATGAAGGAAAGATGCTGGCTAGATATATAGAGTTATCCTCTATTCAAGGTGTGCTGTAGGATTTTAAATATCCATCTCGACAGGACATGGAGCGAGCAGATGGGACTTCAGTTTAACATTTATTCTAGCAGCAGCATTCAGGGAGGCAATGAGCCTCTGAGCCTGAGCACCAGCCCCAGCTTAGTAAAACCTAAGTTGACCTTCTAGCCAAGGAGTAAAAGTACTGTTGAGTCAGCTGTATAACAATGCAGAGGGAGATGGCAATGGCTCATAAATCTGTTTTGTATTTTAGCATGCCATTAAACTGCTCATAATTAGGACAAAGCACAGGATGAAACCCTAGGCAGGCACTGATGCTGCCCTTATTACCTGTGGATTGATTCTCCCCTCACTCATGCTGGCATTACATCCTTGATTTGCTGGTGTTCCTCTGGTTTACTTTGCAACAGTGAGGGTATGAATCTGGCCCAGAGCTCTAATATCCATTCTAATTTAATTCGTGTCTCTGGCTCCACATGGGAATTCTCATCTAGACACAGCCCCCCTCTGGGCCCTGTGCTATTTCCAAATATAGGGCCCTTTCCCATTTGTGCTGGATTGGGTGGGAACCCCACCTAACTCTATTCATTCACATGACTTGCACAACGTTTTAAGGTTAGATTTTAGATCTTTCCTCTGCCTACAGTCAATTTTAAGTACATTGCATGCTTTATTATTTTGTGTAGTTTTCTTGCACATAAATCAATATATAATGAAGCTAAGCACTTTTACACTTGCTAAGGCACTGTGCAGACATTAACTCTCCTAGGCCCCTAGAGGTGAGTAAAATAGAGAACATTACTAGCTTCTCTATCTAGGTCTATCCAGTGCATTCCACAGACAAATAGGTACACATTGGATTTTACAAACAGACAAAATGAGGCTGGAAGATTAAGGAGCGAACTGTACTAGGACAGGGAAGAACATGACCCAGAGAAATCAGCATGAAATTACTGCAGCTGAAAAGTGTAGAGAACTCACGCCCCTCTGTACCAGGAATCTGTGCTCTCAGCATCTGACTTTGGATATAAGTTGGATGCAGATCCAAGGCCAATGGATTTCTGGCCCTTGATGATCTAATGACTTCCTAATTTCACCCCACAATGCATATGCTTCAGAAGGCAGACAGCTCAGAAAACTTATGGAGATCGCTTTTCTTTGGGGCCTGTGCCAAGTGTTCAGTGTGTTGGGCTAGAGATGCAGATGTAGTGATTTGCCCAAGGTAACACAACAGAATGGGCCAAGGAACTGGAAACTCAGACGTGCTCCAAGTGCAATTCCACAGAGCAGCACTATTGCAGTGTTCTCTTCTACTCATTGACAGATTCACATCATATATGTCCTTAAACTCTAGAAAGGAAAAACCTGTGAAATGGACCATTCCCCTATTCCATCAACCTCAACTGTCATAGATGACACCCCAGAGCAACATCATTCCATGAGTAAATTCCTGGGAATGTCTAAGGAACAAACCTGTGGGGGAAGCAGGAAACAAAGTGTCACAGCGTAACCTAGGGGTGATGCTTTTTCACAAAACCCCTTCATTCCCTGACAGGGAATATGGGCTTGCTGGAGCCTGAAGCTCACACTACTGAAGAGCACAGTTGTTAATTCTAGAGAACCAAGCTCAAACCCTGCTATGTTTGCCAGGATGGAGGCCAATCATGACACGAGGCAAATCTTTTTAATATGTTGCATATCATTGCAGTAATCCAAGACAAATCTCAGCAAAGAATGTGACTTTTGCAAGGGTATTTTTGTCACTGTGAAAATTAGTCCAGCAAAGAAACAGCAAAATTATCTTAGCAGCATTTAAGTTGCCTGTCAGCCTTCAAGTGAGAATCTCTGAGCAGGAGTCTGAGGAGGCCACAGTGTCCAAGAGGATGCCAAGGAATGCTGCAGTTCCTGTCGACTTCTCCACTCAAAGGCAGAGAACTACAACTACACCACTCAGCACCAATGCAAAAATCTTTGCATTTCTATTCCAGGAGACCGAGTCCATTTGTTGTAAAAATGTTACACACATGTGTGCACTTACCACAGCTTCTTTATAGGCGTTTCTGACTTCCAAGGTCTAATGGTACATGCTGAACATGTCTGCAAGCTTCTCATTTTGCTATCATCGAGTTTCGAAATACACTCTCTTAAAACATAAAAGCTTAGGTCCAAATGACTCCATATTATGCCAATTTAAGAAAAACATTAAATATTTCCAGACATAATGAAATGCACTTTTGTGATAAGAACTCCCTTCAGCACTGCCACTGGGGGCAGAGTGACTGGAAAGCGGCCTGATGGAAAAGGATCTGGGAGTGTTGGTTGACAGCAGCTGAACATGAGCCCAGGTGTGCCCAGGCAGCCAAGAAGCCCAATGGCATCCAAGAGTGTATCAGAAACAGTGCTGCCAGCAGGACCAGGGAAGTGATAAACCCTCTGTGCACTTGGCACTGGTGAGGCCACATCTTGAACCCCGTGTCCAGTTCTGGGCCCCTAACTGCTAGAAAGACATTGAGGTGCTGGAGCCTGTCCAGAGAAGGGCAAAGGAACTGGGGAAGAGTTTAGAGAGTAAGTCCTGTGAGAAGCAGCTGAGGGAGCTGGGTGTGCTTAGTCTGGAGAAAAGGAGGGTCAGGAGGGGCCTTATTGCTCTCTACATCTCCCTGAAAGGAGGTTGTAGCCAGGTGGGCGTCAGCCTCTTCCCCCCCCCCCCCCGGTAACAAGCAACAGAACCAGAGGACATGGCCCCAAGCTGTTGCCAGGGGAGATTCAGGCTGGTCATCAGGAAGAATTTGTACACAGAAAGGGTTGTCAGGCATTGGAACAGACTGCCCAGGGGGATGATGGAGTCACCATTCCTGGAGGTGTTCTAGAAATAACTGGGTGTGGCACTTGGTGGCATGATCTAGTTGACAGGAGGTGATTGGTCAAAGGTCAGACTTTGAGGTCTTTTATAACCTAAATGATTTTGTGATTCTGTGTGAAAATTGTGAGAAGAGTCCGTTCCTATGAGTGTTTGTTAAATAACTTACACGAAATCCTGACTCAGTTGCTAAGAAAGTGCAATAGATCTAATCAGAAATTTCCACTTACCTCATGATGGCAGGAAAATCAGCCTTGTTTCATCTGTGGCAATCCACACCATTCTCTGGGTTTCTCTATTTCCATTACACAAGAGAGAACTGTTCAGATGGAATAGATGAATTCTGGCTCCTCTAAACATGTTTCCACAGTATAAAAGTTCAAAAGCAGGGGAAAAAATTATTTTAAAATATACTAAAAAAGATGCTGATTGCAAAAATCTCTGAATTAGAAGAATGTCTTACACAATGAAAAGATGCAGATGAAATCTATAATGAACAAAAAAGTAATTTAAGTTGCTCCCTGAGGAAAATAACCCAAAGTGTATCTCCTTAAAACAGCAAAGAGATTCCCAGAAACAAAGAATAATTTACCTTTTTCTTTTGTTGGAAAACAAAACTGCAATTCACACACTGCAGAGTGCTTTACTCTGTAAGCTGTTCTGGAAAATAAAAACAGTGCTTGACACAGGATCTGAAGTTAGCAGTACAGCCCTAATTTCTAATGTCTAAGCTCTTATCTTTTTCAATTCTAAAAGAAAATTCTGAGCACTCTTAATAGTATTTAACACTTCTATAACACTTTCCACCAGTAAGTCTTAAAATGCCTTACAAAGGTTGGAGACATTATCCCCATTTTAAGAGAAGGGAAGCAAGCATGGAGAGCCAATTTGTCCAGACCCGCCAAGCAGACTGGGAGCAGACACAGAGCTATGATCCATCCTCCTGTGTGTTCTAGTCCTGAGGAAATTAGCATTCCCTCTAATTGCATTTTTATTTCCTTTTAGAGAGCACATAGGAATATCTGGAAATTTAGTAGCAATTTTTAAAAGTGCTTTTGGGGAAAAGGAAGATTTTAGTCACTCATTATGTGACTAAATTAATTCACATAGAAAAACACTCTTATGAATATAAAACATGGCATACATCCACATTCCAGGCTATTTAATATTTGCTCTGAAACTCTGAATCAGATCAAGTCCCTCAACTCAATATTGTTTACAATTTATTTCAACTTCAGTTGATGAGACAACAGAGAGGTTCTCTTCAGTTTACAAGTGACTGTGCTGTGCTGATGCCACATTCAACACCACTTTTGTCATCCTCTGCCACCTAAATTTCCTTAAACTTTCTGAATATCAGTACCTACCCATCCCAGCTCTGAAGGGATAGTTGAATCAGTTTCACAGTATGTTTCAAGACATATATTTAACACAACAATAATTTCAGAGCTTTTACTTACCACTTTAATTCTGTCTCAACCTTAATTCAGGAACTTAACAACATCCACTGATCATCTGGTTACAGAGTCACTTTCCATACATTCATATATGCAGCTGCTTTTTATATATATATTTAGCTACAAATCAATTTACAAGCATCTCTAGACTTAAAACATAAACTCCCCTGCAAATTAGAAAGAACGTTGGGCACCTTGACAAGGCAATGTTGAAGCAGAAGAATACTCATCACACGAATTAAAATTGCCACCACCTAATTGACCCTTCCATTTCTCTTTGAGTCACAGAGATGGGAAGCACGTACTCCCTGAAATATTCCCAGCTTGAGTACCGGCACATTCCTGACATGGGAAACGGCTAACCCATGTATTAGTGTCTGGGGTAATAGTAGATATTTAACATCTCAAACCAGAAGAAAACAGAAAAACATTTTAGCAGGTGGGAGAGCTGGGGTAGGTAGACAAAGTATAATTGTACTCACTGGAATTTGGCCAGAACACTTGATCAAATACACCCAACAGCCTTGTTAAAGCCTTAAACAATTACGGGTACTTTAGTTTTTGGTCTTCGGTAAGGACAGTGCCTTGTCCATGTGTGTACTAACACATCGACAGGGGCACTGCAGCTTGCAGGGGAGTTTTAAGTGCGTTTTAGAGGTATGAGCACACACTTACCAATATTTGAAGCCAGAACATCAGTAGAATCTCCTTAACGCATATTTGCATACATATACATCCATTTGCATCAGATTACACAAATGCGTGGTCATTTTCCCTGAGCATTCGGTGCTTGAGTCTCACACCTCATCTCTCTCCAGGGCTGCTCTTCCCTCCCCAGCAGCCCTGCGGGAATGGCTCTCGGAGCAGGCAAAACTAGCACTGTGAGGGAAGGAATGCCCTCAGAGATGGCGAGAGGGTCCCGGCATCGTGAGGGGAGCAGAGCCCCTCAGAGATGGCGAGAGTGTCCCGGCACCGTGAGGGGAGCAGAGCCCCTCAGAGAGGGGGAGAGGGTCCCGGCACTGTGAGGGGAGCAGAGCCCCTCAGAGAGGGGGAGAGGATCCCGGCACCGTGAGGGGAGCAGAGCCCCTCAGAGAGGGGGAGAGGGTCCCGGCACCGTGAGGGGAGCAGAGTTTTTCGGAGATTGTGAGAGGGTGCCGGCACTGTGAGGGGAGTGGTCCCTGAGAGACAGCAAGTCTTGGCACTGTGGGGGGAGCAGAGCCCTGAGGGGAACAGCCCCCTAAACAGGGTCAGTCTGGAGACCAGGAGGGGAAAGACCTTTGAAGGGGAAGAGCCCAAAGGCTGCAAGTGCAGTAGTTTCTCAGAGCAGGAGCTCTGAGGTAAGCAGGTTTCAGTCCTGTGAAGAGCAGCTGTCCAGGAACCATCTGAAGAGAAGACAGACAGTGTGGAGGTACCTATGATAGAAGGGGAGCTGGTCAGACTCCTCTGAGTTTTGCAGTGCTGGGAGGAAGAAGGGCCTGAGAAGGGCAGGTAGCACATCCAGGGTGGGCTTTGGAAGGGCAGGGAGGATATCCAGTCTTGGGCTTTGGAAGGGCAGCCCCACGTCCTCAAGTGGGTTTGGTGTGTGAAAGGGAGTAGGGCCCTGGCTGGGAAGTGTTTTTCAATGCCTTTGAAAGTGGAAGGGCAGGAGTCTGCGTGAGGGAAGAAATGACAGCCCACCCCTCCTGAGGGGTAGCTGTTCCTCCCTTGGAAATGTGACAGGGAGACCACCAGAGTGTCTGCTGAGGTTTACCTGCAGACAAGCCAGTTGTTCTGCCAACCCTGTCACCCTGTCTGAGGGTGTTCAGACAGTGTTTTGAGGGTGTTTTGACAGTGGCCAAAGTCATGCTCTGTTCTGTACTCCTGCAGGGTTTGATCTTGATTTGTGGGGCAGGTGGGAGGTCAAGAGAGGCCCTGTCATACACCTGAAGCTCGAGGCCAGTAGCTGTTTTTAAGAAGCGTTCCTGTTTGAAATGCAGGGGCAGTGAGAAATCCCAGCACTCTGCTCCTGAGAAAGCAGTTCTGGAGGCCAGCAGATGGGAAATGCCATGACCGGTGGGAAAATGAATGAGGTAGGCTGTGGTCAGCAGGACACTAATCATTCTGAGCAAAATGATCTCTAGGGTTACAGTGGTGTCTCTAGGGATGCTGCACTGAGAGAATAAAGTAGTTCTGGGCTAGTTCCAGTGTGATTAAGATCTAAATCTCAAAACCAATGGTTTTGTGGTTCAGGCGTCAGACAGTGGCTCAGTGGCTGTGGCCTCAATCCTTTCTCCCTGATTGGCACTTTAGACAAACTGGAGCAACTCCATTAATTTATCTGTGTCTCACTTGCACATTTGCAACATTTTTGCTATGCCAGTCAAATCAGTGATGTTCCTTTCTCTCTAATTGTATGGGACTCAGTGCGGTGATGATCAGCCATTCTCTCAGCTTCCACGTGGGCTAAATTTACTGAGGAGAGTAAGTCACTTGGGCAAACAAGACTTTATAAATTATAATTTTCTTTAATTGTAAATGTTTATTATATAAGGCATGAAGGTGAGACAATGGAAAAAATACACATATATAGAAATTCTTACAATTGAAAGATTCTTGAAACCTTGTATTAGGGGGCAATAGGCTTTTAAATGGCATTGTTGAGTAATATTAAAAATATTTTCAGTACTCACAGCTTGTAGAAGTCTCTCACGACCCTGCAAATGATTTCTCTCTGTACCAATTTTGTCCTTTTCCCATTCACTGAGCAGTGATTATTTCCCATGCTTTTAAATGGGGCTGAAATTAGCTTGGTTATTTTTGTTTAACAACAACAACCTCAATGCATGTTGTGTTTTTTATCCTGCTAAAAGAGCTTTGTTTGTTCCCTGGCATTGGAGATGATGTCAGCAAAGCTCCTGGAAGAGCAACTGCTGTTAGCTAATTGCTGTCTGCTTCACAAACAGCAAAGGTAGGAATGAAACCAAGGAATGTTTGTGGCCCTACAGAATGTAACCTGCGCTTACATTCAGTGGTGTAACTTCATCACAATGCAGTAGCATGAAGTAGGCATGAAGTACTTAATATATTACACTCATGTATCATGATAGTTTTCAGAATTAAGTTATTCTTCTCGGTAACAATAGTAGTAATATGTAGACAATTTCTTCTTTTTGTGTTCAGAGGTGCAACTTTTGAGTAAAATACAGGAGATGGGAATGTCGAAAGGATAACCTCATTTACACAATCTGACAGGGGTTTGCACTTGGGGTTGATTTTTTTCACTTCACATATGATCAAGAAACTGTATTTTTGTTTGTTTTGTTGGGAAGCATCATTCATCAATTTAGGACATTATCAATCCAATACATGCATCCCATTTCTACTAAAATCAGTGAGACAGGCCCTGAGAAATGAGGGCAGAAGATAAATACTGTGAAGACAGAAGAAAATGTCTTCTTTAATTCCTGCTGGCAGCAGTTCATTGTGTCATGCAGAGTGCTAAGGTCTAATTGCATAGAGATGGGCAGCCCTCATACAGGAGTTTATCTCTTTTGGCAGACGAGTAACTGGGAGAACAGTGACTCCTCAACCCTGCAGTCCCATGAGCCAAAGGGTTAATTTTTATTCCTGCTGTGGATTCTCAGACTCTCTCCTTTGATGGAATCCGCATTCAGATTCTCCAGCAGTGAAGAAGAGGGCAGGTTTTTCCCTTCCAGGCTTTCATTATGTTACAGTCTTCATGATTTTCCAGGGCTGCTGGGTTCATGAAAATTAATGCAATTCTGCCAGACTGTTTCCTTCACTTCTGATGTGCCCTGATGCATTATGAAACCATTCAAGGGACTGAAATTTCCCTTCTACTGAGTTCGAACCAACAGCATTTGATTCGTGCTGTTTCCCGAGGCTTCCTTATGACTCTGGTATTCCTCCACGTAACCCAACAGAATGAACTGGAGGAGTCTTCTATGCTTGCAACCCTTCCACCCAGAGATTATTCCCATTTGATGGCATCAGCTCACTTTGCTGGGAAGTGTTACATGTACTCAACAGGCAGATTTTGCAGAAATGTCTGTTCTGTAAGATTTCAAAACCATATGTTGTCCTTTCTCTTCCTGGGTAAGGAGATGGAGACAGACCATGGACAAGGAATACTTAGTAGTTTGGAGTTTTCAAAGGTAACCAGAGACTGAAGCAATTGGTGCAATGATAACAGGACAGTTTCTTCTCTGATGTATACTGTTAACTCCTCCAGTGAGGACACCTTAGATGATGGTAAGCTCAATTTTAACTAGGGGAATTTCCACTGAAGGCTTTCTAGTACTTTATTGATTGCTATAAAGTAGTCCTGTATTTCAGAGAAAATCTTCTGTCAGGCGCTTAGAGTTTGGATTTCTTGATTATGTCATGCCTGTGTCTCAAGGCAGAAAAAGTAAACCTTGAAGAAAAGTTGATTTTGAACATAAAGGAACATGAGAAATCAGGACCGAGTTTGATCACATTTACTAGAAAGGAATAAGGGTTTCTCTCAGAGATGTCAGGTAAACCCATGTGAAGAGATGTTCATCCTGAATATGAGGGTGATTGGGAACTGTAAACTATTTCCAAAATGAGCCAATGTCTATGTATGTATATGACAGGCCAGGATGACCAATCCTGGAAGCCCAAATGAGCATGATGATAAGGTTTTATTTTTATGATTTCAGTGTATGCTTTCAATATGTAGGATCCACCCAGAATCTCTTCCCTGCCTTTTGACAGTGGTGTTTAGGTGTTCAGCCAAATGGCAGTAAAAATGGGTCACAATGCTGGCTTTTCACAGGGGCTCCTGTCTTTAATAAATAAAGAGATGTTGCATAGGATAAAGCATTGCTCTCTAAATCTGAGCTAGCTGAAGGATGCCAGTGTGTGCTGCAATCACATTCCTGATTGCACTGTAGTCATACCTGCAGAGAGGAACAAGTTTTGGAGTGCCCCAACTCCATCATTCACATTGCAACTTCAGGTGGATAAAGGGTTCTTCCAAGGACTTCTCCCCTGCCTGACTCTTCTGCATTACTGGATTTCTGCCTACTTGTTCAGTAACCTGCAAAGATGGCCAAGGGGCAATTTACCTCCCTTCCTCTCCCTTGTTCTCCCCCAATCAGTTTGCTGAAAGGTGAGATAAAAATCCCAATGAGCATCTCCTAATTATTCATGGATAAGATTTAACGTGGGTAAGGGACTTCTTCCAGCATCCTCTTCATTTTTAGTGGTTTCCTCAACAGCCTCAAAACACTCTTGTGAGTTTTCAAGTATGTAGATGAGCTAATTCCTGTCTCTTCAAGTATTTCCAAGTAGAAGGCAGGCAAGCACCACCTATTCCAGTGATTATATGCCTCTTCTTTACTGTGATCCCCTTCTCATCTGCTGGGACACCTCATACTGTTTAGCAGTGTGTGAATAGCAGGGTGCTTATGACATGCTGACATCTACTTACATCTTGCATCTGAAAACCCTGGTTCTACAGAGAAAATTGCTGTAATTTCAGGTATAAATGCATGGAAATTCTTGGTATCAGTACTGTTCTGTCTTTATAATGGTCCCTGATGCTTTTTTTGGAGGAGTGGGGTGACACTGTGAGTAGGAAGTTGGAAGGGTTATTTGGTGGTTGAATAAGTGGCCATTGGGTAAACTGTAGCTAAAGCATCTCACATATGCATTAGTACTGCTTGCAGAAATGAAAATATCCCAGTGCACGTGGCAGGAAATGAATGGCTGGCTAAAACTGCACTTGTAATGGTTGGCCACAGATTTTCTCTGTCCTGGGACATGGTGCCAGTGTCACAGTGGGCTGCTGTGACAATGACCTGTGCCTCCATCAGCTGCTCTGATGAATCTCCCAGAAGACATTGTCCAGTGCTGTTGGACTGTGGGCTGAGCACCAGCAACCTGAGCTGCCTGTAGTCCTGACCCAGCATGGAACACTGACATCCAGGTATGTGAGCACAACAACTTCATGGCAAAGTCTGAACTCGAATGAAAAAGCCCATTAGCAGCATGCCTGCCTTCCTTCCTTCCTTCCTTCCTTCCTTCCTTCCTTCCTTCCTTCCTTCCTTCCCCCCTTCCTTCCTTCCCCCCTTCCTTCCTTCCCCCCTTCCTTCCTTCCCCCCTTCCTTCCCTCCTTCCTTCCCTCCCTCCTTCCTTCCCCCCTTCCTTCCCTCCTTCCTTCCCTCCTTCCCTCCTTCCTCTTCCTCACTGTTCCAGCAATTTCATTTCTTCACAATTCTAACTGCTTCACATTTTTCAATGTGAAAGGATCAATAGGGAACCATCAAAGAAATGGTGTAAGGATTCATTTATTTCCAGTTTTTTCTTTCTTTTGTCATTGTTAATTGGATTGCTTGTAGCCAGTGGGCTTTTGATCTACTTAGCTGCCCCGATGGCAGGGGAATGGAGAGGAAAGGAGAGAGTATTTAAAATGCTATAAATCATGTAGAGATGCAGGATGGTTTATAATGATCAATAAAACAAACAATTATCCTGTCATTACCCAATACACTGTCATGATGGCTTCAAGCACTGGCAAGGAAAATATAAATAATAGTAGCATGTATAAAAAGGAAAAAATTGAAGTTTGTGATGGTAAAATCCACAGCCCAGTAAAAAAAGGCTCCCATCTTAGAGTGTGCCTGAGGTAGAACTCATCTGCAATTAGTTAATACTGGTTTTGCTTCTGTTCTAGCAAGAGCTTAACACTTTTAGTAGAATTATGGCTCTGAGAACACTCCTCACTGTACAGAGTGAGAGCCAGGCCCTGCTCTGGAGTGTTTCAATTAAAGCAGAAGCAACAAGAAGCCAATATTCTTCACTATCTCTTCACAATGGGAGGCACTGGTAGTGACTACAGTAGTTTCTGTTTCTACAGAATGCACAAGTTCAGGCTGAGGTTTGCCTCTCTTTGGATTCCTGAAAGAGACTCCATGGGTGCTTGTTGGACTTGAAGTGTCTTTCTCAAATTCAAATTGGTGTGAAAACTTCTGTTGGTTTCAAATAGTGCATATTTAATTCATCATTTTATACACATTGCTTGAACTACCACACCCAAAACAGAAACAGAAGAGGTCTTTTAACACAAGTACCACTGAAAACAAGGGGATTGCCAAGTGATGATGCTGTCCCAGCTCCCTGCCCTTGTAGTGCCTGTGCACTCCTTAGGTGTGACCTGGACCTGTGCCACTGCATAGCCTCTGCCTCTTCCCCTGCTTCAGTGAAGACATGTCCCACCTACAGCTGCACCTGTGGTGAAAAGTTGTTCCACCTAACAACTGACTAAATTAAAGATTTCTGGTGGGATTACGTGTTTTACTGAGAACTTTGTTGGGGCATAAATTGTAGTTATAGCCAATAGCCACAGCACCAGTCCCTTTCCCTGCAGAGAAGAAACAACTCTACCAGTGACTATATTGTCCTGTCTTATAGAACCATGATGGATTCCACTTCTACAAATCCATTGCCAATGGCCATGGATCCAATTAGATAGGATGTACCTGTTATGTAGGCAAACAAGCTAAATGCATCCTTTTACTAAAGGTTCACCCCTGCTGGACATCTCTGATAGCAAAATAGTTGCTTTGTACCAGCAAACAGCCTGTGTGAATCTTGAGCGTTACCCTGGTTTCCATGGAAATCTGCCAGCCCAGCAGTGGGTCTGGGAGACCAGCAGGGAAAAAGTTAATACAATTGAATGCAGAGAAGAAAAAGCATTGAACTTTTCAGTGGTATTTTTCTGTTTCGTTTTTTTAAATGCAAGTGCTTAAAACGATATATTTATAACAGCTGGAGGAGTTTTATAGTGCTGTAAAATGCAGAGTTTTACAGACTTATAACCTGTTGTGTAAGGGGTGGGGGGGATGTTGCTATGTAACAAAAATAATGATGTCACATTATTATTACTTTTGTCTTCAATGTACCTGGGTGCTGGAAAATTACAGTGTTTGCAATAGACATTGCAAAGATAAACATGCAAAATTTGAAACAAGAGCCACATAGTAACTTGTTAAAAAATTAAACCCACCCACAGAAGCCATTTCTTTGTTCTGGTATCTCTTGTGCTAAAGGAATAGGAATGGCATGATGTTTATTATCAGCCCTGTGTTCACACAGGATTTGTTACAACCTTCACTTACTTTCTCTTCATGCAGCCCATCTTTGGGAAATAAATGGGCCTGATCTTGCATCCACTGTGCAGATATGGCTGTTTGGTTGTACATGGTGTTTAGCAAACACATCTTCCTTGAGCTCTGCTACCTCTTCCTGTAAGAGGAGAGGGATCTGGAAAAGTCTCTTGGAGACAGAAAGAAGGTGTGAATAGAATATTTGGGTGATGTGTGTCTCAGACTGAGATTAACCCTGCACAGGAGTTTCTCTACAGTCATTGTAACCTTTACTTTGACATTTGCTGAACATCCTGATTGGGCTCAGGGCTCATAATATACATATATGTAATCACATCTCCCTCATCAGGAGTAAGAGAGGGCTAGAGTGCTCCAGACATTTGAAATTACTAAGTAACGCTGTTGCTTCTGGATATAAGCTGACTTTCACAGAGCTGCTCCAGCACTGCTGCAATCATTGACCTCTCAAGTACATCTGTATTAGGGGAGGCCATTTAGCAGGGCACAGGTCTGTACAAATATACTGGGACAATCTACTGCTGAAGTGATTTTGCTTTCTTAATGCAACACTCTGCTTCAGCTGCTGTGCCTGTGACAGGCTCCAATGGAGCTTATTGGCTGTGCTCAGTGTGCCTGGCTATTCTGGACCCAAGCTGGACTGTTTACAAACAGTCTGCATCTGTAACAGTTTTTCTGCAATTTATAGAAACATTTCATGGCTGATATAGAGGTGTCAACAATAAGTGGAAACCTCAGCCCCAAGAGCTGATACTTTAAATAGAAAGCAAGGGCAAGGGAATGATTATTCATCCTCAGTTTGCAGATGAGTAGCTGGTACATACTGAAATGAAATGTCTCATCAAAGATTATGCAGGAAATCTGTGAATGAGCTGAGAACCAAACTCAAACCTCCATTGTCCCAGCTTGGTATTGTCTTTCCTCTATTTGCTGCTTGAAGATTATTTTACTTTCTTGATATAGCTACCTAATTCTAGGCTCAAAGCTGTCAGTGACTGAGATCCTTCCTACATTTTTAGATGTGTGTTGGGAAGAGCAAAGTGCAAGAGACAAGTTTAAAAGCAAACATTTCTTGGCTATACAGGGAATGAAGACAACACCTGTTCTCTCACAGGGGGTTAACCACTGCCTGCTGAAATCCACAGACATCTATTTGTTGATTTCATCAGGTGCTCCATAAAGCCTTTATTAGTCTGTCTAAGGTGCTTAAGCTAGAACACATCAATGTAGGTTGGTATATCTGAGTGCTTGCATTGTTTATCATACTTATTCTCATGATACTTCATTTGGCAGGGCAGTTTTGCTGTTTCATTTAACAGAGGGAGAACTGAAGCTCAGAGAGACCAGATGACTTGTATCAAAGTACACATAGTCAGTGGCAGAGGAGAGAGTTGGATCTGGCACTCTGAAATTCCAAGCTTGTACCTTTAGCAGTGATTGCCCCCTCAGCCTGCTTGGCTACCCCTTCTAGCAGTTCCACTTCACTGGGACAATTTCTCAAGAGACAGCAGAGCAGATAGCTATCTACAGATGGAGGGAAGGACAACCTGCAGATATGGATGCTTGGGTATGTTCTCTGAGATGTTTATAACCTGCGCAACCTAAAGTTAGTGATTCTATGTATATATGGAAGTATATAGACTTGGTGGGGGAAGGCAGGCATTGGTTTTATGCCCTGAGAATGTGCTGCCCACTGTCACAGCCTGTCAGCTCCTCAGCCTGCATGCTCTGTAATTTATCATTTCCTTCAGCTGACAAAGATATGTCAGTTTTCATGAACTGTACGTGTTGGGTGATACACGAATATGATCCATTTGACACATCACTGCATAATTTTGCCTTTCATGCAGTGCAGGTGTGACTTGTCACGTATGTTATGTGATAATTTTCCTGTGACACTGATTGTGGCAGCTTGAGAACAGCTACCTATGGTAGCTGAAAGGGAACAGCTGAAAGGGTAAACAAGTCCAAGTCTGGGCCAGGAGTGACCCTGCTGGGTGTGAGAAAGTGAAGGAGCCATTCTGAAAAGTCTATCCCAACCACTGTACTTCACACTGGACATCTGTCACGTGAAACAGATTACAAGTGAATCTCTACCAGCTTGGGTGCCTCAAGGCTCTGAAGATCCTCTGTACAGAAAAGGCAGAAGGACAGCATCAGGGGCATTGGCCTGATAATGCAAAAGCACAAAGTCGGACTGGGCTGCACCTGCAACACACGCTTTATCTGTCTGGCTTTATCCAGTAGAAGGGTGTGTTGGATATTGACCTGGAGACAGCATTTTTTCCGAGGTGTGATCATTGCATGGTCCCCATTCTCCTTGCTTTTTCTGGCATTTACAAGCAATATATAAGTTTTTTTACAGAGGCGACATGAACAGATTACTGTGCTTGTTATTTACAAGGGAAACTTGTTGATGTTTCAATTAGTGCTGGTTTTAGTGATTGTACACCTTTAAAGTGTAAATCTCAGATGACCTTGCAAAAGGGGAAGGTTTGGGCTGTGGCATACCAAGAGAGTAGGACAAAAGTACTTTATGGTGGAATTGGGGATGATAATGCAGCATTAGGCCTGCATGAATCTGTATGGAATAGAAACCAAAGCAGATCTGTAGAGGGTGATCTATTGAAGAGATGCCTTATAGCTAAGAAATAAGGTACCTCAATTCATTCTTGGAGCAGGGAATACCTGGATATGCTGTCAATATTTCTTTTGTTTTCTTAGGTTTGCAGTTTGGTTTTGGTCAGGTGGCACATCACTTATTTCTAGACCTAAACTGTTGTGTAATGCTGCTATTTACTGCTAAACAGATGTCATGCTTCACTACAGAGCATGCTGTCTATCAGTTCTAGGTAAAGTCCTTGCATGTATTTCCTTAAAATAAAAACCAAACCAAACCAAAACAAAAAAACCCCAACAAAAACAACAACACAAAAACCAGCTGTGGAAGTACTGTGGTCTAAAAACAGAAGTTTCTGGTTTTATTCCTGAGGGTCACTGCTTACTGTGTATAGTGCATTGACAACTCATGAAAAGGGAGGACTCTCAGATGTCTTACTATCAAGAGAAAGAGCTGGAGACCATTTACCATTACAAAAAAAAAAAAAAAAAAAAAAAAAAAAAAAAACCATGAATTGTGTTCCAGAGAAGTCAGCAAGAACTACGTGGACCTTTGAACTTTCCATAGGAATATAGGAATTGGGTCAAATTGGCTAAGGAAAGTTATGCATTTGAAGCTAACAGCAGACCTTCCTCTATGGGACTGTATTTCAGGTCATAAGCACTGTGGAAATATTGCTTTTTCCATGTTTTTGGTCTCAAAAGAATTCCCAAGTAGGAAAGTTGAAGCCAGGATCAAAGAAAAATGTTTTTTGTGGAAGTATTGACTAAACCCACAGGAATAGATTCTGTTGTGGTTTGGCAGTGTAAATCAGAATGAACTCACCTGTAAAGAGAAAAGGAGTCAGACTAAATCATGCCTTTGGAGTTAAGTCCAAATGGAATCAGCACAGAGATGATGTTCTAGCAGCAGACAATGAAAGCAGCAGGATGATAATGCCCAGCAACAAGCCTTTTTTGGACATCTCATGAATGTACCTGGATAAGAGTCAAGATATCAACCTACTTGCTTTCGTTCTCGTTCCTTTCCAAGAAGAAAGCTGAAGAAAATTAAGAAAAACTACGATTTAGAAAAAGTAAAATAGAGCTGTAGCAGCTGGGGAATCCAACTCCTCCTGAGATTTGAGTTATTCCTTGCAATTCAATTAAGAGATCTTTGGGTTAAATCTGTTGGCAGTGAACTTGATTCTGATCCAGGCTCAGGCATCTCACTGCCTGTCACATGACCTTGGCCATGCCAGTATGTCTCCCTATGCCTTGGCTTGTCCAGCTACAAAATGTGGATTGAACTGCCCAGTGAGAAGGGCCTGGAGCAACCCCTTTCAGCATTAGCGTGTCTAAGGCACCAAAAGAGATCAAAGAAAAGGGTAAAGGAATACTCTCTGGAAGTGCACAGGTCTACTGAAATAAATGGCCATGGAGGATGCAGAATCGGAGCTTTGGAGGCCAACATATTTTGGCAAGTTGGCATCCTAAAAGGAGCTGCCTTTTACTTGATAATTATTTGGACCTATCCCTGAGCCTTTGTCACAGATGAAACCCTCCTTTATAATGCACAGCTGGAAATACTTTATCCCCTTATATATTTCTTCTATTGCCTGGTATTTTCTACAGCATCATGCACTATACTGTATAGTAAATCTCTCCTCCATCAGACAGACAGATACAAAACAGAAAGTGATTTATTATTCAGTCCCATTATGCCTGTTTTCATAGAAACTAATTATTCTGCATTGTTGTATTAGATACTTTAGGAAAGATTACATTTTTCTTACTTTTGGCTGATCAAAAAAATTAAATCCATCAGTTTTCCTAAACACATTAGAGTAAAGACAGAATTTCTCGTTCTAATTATTAATCAGTCGGATTTGAGGACACAGAATATTTGACTTAAGCTCAATATATGCACGAACAATGTCCCAATATCGCATTTTGTATTGAAACAATTTTTCACTTTATTAAAGTCTTTGGGAGAGGAACCCAAGCTGCAGCTCTCGCTCAAGGTCGTGGGAGCTTAACGCAGCCTCATTGGTGTAACAAAGCTTAAACGTTATCTTCAACTTTACAGGCACTACAGGCATCTTCTTCCATCCCCTCCAAGCCCCTCCTTATGCCTTAGTGTTGTAGGGATGAGATAAGGAAGAGGGAAGCTATCCATCATGCCTGGAGCCTGGGTGGGAATGTTCTGTAGAAGGAAGAGAAACCAGGGGCCTGGGGCAGAGTTAGGGTGGGTGCTAGAAATTTTGATAGACCATCATATTCAAAATCATGATAGAGCATGATTTTTTTATATTTGAATCTGGAATTCAGCCATTATTAGAAAAATAGCATTATGTGTGTTCTTAAACCTGAGCACCTAAATCATCACACTGCAGGTACAGGAATAGGGAACGTGAAGCACATATTTTCCCAAGTCTGGTCTGCTGGCAAGGACAAGCAGGTAGCTTGGAGAATTACTCTGATTCTGTAGCCATGTCACCACTGCCTCATGGAGCACTGCAGAGCTATCAGGATGTGAGCCTGGATACACTGATGGAGCCTGAGAGACCTGATCCATCAAGCCTCTGTACATGAGATCAGGCAGCTCTGAGGAGCATATCACCTAGGAGAGCACAGCACTCAGCCCTTACAGTTGTATTTCTCCTTCATACAATTGTCATGCACTCAATTTGTTACTGCCTTTTGCTATGTAAGCAAAAATTCAGCCCCAAGCGGCTAAATTTTATTTTAGTTTTAGCCTGAACTGCCTTGCAGTCTGTTTTGTTGGTGGTTTTTTTGCTATGTTTGTTATGGTTTGATTTGGTTTGGGTTTTTGTTTGGTTGGTTGTTTTTTTCTTTGGTGGTGGTGGTTTTGTTGGTGTTTGGGTATTTGTGGGTTTTGTGGGTTTTTTGGTGTTTGGGTTTTTGTTTGTGTTTTTTTTTAAAGAAAAAAATTCATCAGCAGTGTAAGACTTGGAAGAGGTGGTAATTTCAGGAAAATCAGAAATAATTTAAACATTTTCCACTCCCTATTTGGGGGTTCTGTGGGAGGACCAAGCATACTTGACTTGAAGAGACAGGTCAGATACAGGCCCTAATCTAAGGCAGAATAAATTTTGGCTGCTCCAGTTCTGTAGAGGATAGATAACTTCCCCATTAAAGGATTACTGAGCTTTTAAAGTATCTGCCCCTCCTGAAAGGGGTGTTTAGGATGTTATCCAAAGAAAAGGACTTTCAACACAACTCAGTCAAGAAGTAGACCACAGAAGAGAGGATCTGTTGTGGGTGCCTCATCCTGGAAGTGTTCCAGGCCAGGTTGGAGAGGCTTTGAGCAACATGGTCTGGTGGAAGGTGTCTCTGCCTATGGCAGGGAGCTGGAAGAAGATGATCCTGAAGGTTCCTTCCAACCCCATTCTGTGATTCTAGGTTCTTGGCCTGCCTTTGAGGCTTAGCATTAAACTAGTGGGTGGGCACTGTCATAATCATTCAAAAGGGCTTGTGTCATTGCTGGAGCATTCCTCAGACATCCCAGGATGTATAATGTGAATTAACCCTTCCATGGGCTTGAAACAGTGCTCTATGCAATGTACACCTTTCCCTAAATGTGAGCTTCTCCATTCAGCCACTCCACTGCAGTTAGGAAGAATCTCATCTCATAGGGCTCATTTTCTAATCAACCATGCTCCATTTGTGAGCACCACTTGTGTACACAATTATGGTACAGTCAGTTAACAACATAAGGTAGCTACATGATTTGCAGGCACCTGCATTAAATATTTGAATAAACTCATGCTAATGTCACATCAAATTTCCATTTTAGAGGCAAAAATTTACTGCGCACACAGTCATACACGTATTTTCTAAAACTGGGCTCGCTGTCTAGCAAGTGGCAATACAAAGATCTTGTCTTCTTTCAGAGACACCAAGAGCCTGTAATTCACTGTGTTGTGCTCATGTTCAGAATCACATTTGCTTTTTTAATAACAACTACAAAAAAACCCCAGCTCTACAACCCTGTGTCTTTTTAGGCTCCCCCCGCAAAAGCCCACTGTCAACATAAAACGTAGGGCATCAAGATTAATAGCAGAGTAATGCACGTAGATGTCATTTCCATTTTAATTCTAATCAGCGTTTAGCATGGCAAGTGTCACTGTAACACCAGCAGATGGAAGCTGACACTGTCACTGCTGTCAAGTGCAGAGGGTTGTGGGTAGCTAGGGCACTGCTCTGTTATTTTCTTCTGGTTAAATACCACATTGCAGCAAATTAACTTTATTTTGTTGTCACATGCTCTCCTGTAGCTGCTTTCTTAACACTGCTGACTCTGCAGGCTTGAGAGTGAGTGCCAGTGGCTGGAGGGAGGGAGTTACAGGCTCCTTCATCTTGCCAATGGCACTGAAACCCATGTCATGGGCATGCCATAGAAGGAAATGGAAAGAGCAGGGATAGAACTGGGAGATGGAGAGGTAATAAACATTTCTATTTGTGCAAAATATTTTGCTATTTCTTTCTTAATTTAGCATTTCAGTGATTCAGAAATATGCTGGGAAACAGCAAGCCTCTGGCCTTTCCTTTCAGAGTGCTCTGTAGTGGGTGCCTCAGCCTGAACCAGGCTCCTCAAGTAGTCTTGTCGAGGGTTCTCTAGGCTAAACCTGTCTGCCTTTTGTTTCTCTAAAACACTGCACTGCACAAATGTTGGGGTACACGCACATTGTGTGTGTCATTTGTTTGACCTTCGCATGTGCTGCTGTCATTGAATCTGCATCTCCTGCTTTTGCAGCACAATACCTTTGTGCTCTGTGGTAGGTTTGCCAAATTGTTGCAATTCTTCATTGAGGTCTCAAAATAGAAAACAGAACAAGGGGTTGTGCTGCTTTTGGGGTATGCAGTCTAATGGGGCACCTCTATTACAGGATTGTTGCTGAAAATACCCCATCTTGCTTGAGGCTTAGGTAAAAACATTTTCCTAGCTCTGCTTTTCTGGATCCTCCCATTCCTTAACATTCAGGACTTTGTTTATTATTGTAAATGCAAGCAACTGCAGAAGAGATAGCTGATTGTATCTGTAAATTTTCTTCCCTTCTGCAGGCTCCCAGTTTTGACTAAGTATTCTTTTAAAAAGAATAAATAGCCCTTGGGAACATGTGAACTGGAAACTGAGATCTCATGGCAGTGAAATGTGCCTATGTAGCTCATACATACTTCCTTGATAATCCTTTTCCTGACTGCTGTTCTCCAGGGCAGATAATGATTTTATCTGAAGATGTCACCCCTAGAATATCCACAAGTTGTATTCTTAAATGAATTTTCAAAATAATCCCGTTTCCTCATTTTGGCTCTGCAGAGTACTTGACCTTGGTCTGTCATTTCCTGCCTTAGGATGGTCCTTCTGCACCTTTTTCAGAGGAGAAAGAAGAGGAGCAACTGGTCTCTAGGAAGGGTTGCCAAGACTGGGGAGATTCCACAGGGACCTTTCTTATATAGTTACATTGGACTTTCTCAAATATTGACACCAGGCCTGCTACAGCAAAGTCACCACTGCTCGAGCTCACTCCATTCTCCATCAGGAGACTGACCCAGTAAGACAAAGTCACTGCTGACAGTTGTGATGAGTGCCCATCATGACACAGTCTGCTCACTTCTGGCTGCACTCCTGTGCCTGCCTCTCACCGTGCTTCCCACGCAAGTCCTCTGCTTCTTATAGATGCAGGAAAGGGGCCATGAGGTTAAATACTGTGTGGGGTTTGTGGACAGACCTGACAAATATAATTTGTCCTCTTCTACTATTTTGTTATTCAAGGGGAGGCAACCTACTCTTTCTAGTTTAAAAAAAAAATTACAACAGAATCCTCTTCTGGCCACAAAGCAGCATATCCAGGAGATTATAGTTTCCACTTTGTCATCTCTATTGTAAAAAGCTTATCGATTGGATATTTGCACTACACTTAGATTACAGGCAATATGTTCTAATGGATGGGACTGGAACCCAGGAAGCTTGAATTTTAACTGCATCTCTGATTCTGGTTTGCCATGCCCTTGCAAAAATCACTTCTTGGCTGTTTCCCTTCTACTAAGTTTATCAGCCTTTCTAGGGAAAAGGCCATTCTTCTTGTAGATACAGAATCCAGTGCAGTGGGTTGGCCCCATTTACCACAAAATCTGATCTATGGAGATCTGAATGTGTATGATATAGCATAAAATTTTAATTTTTGAACATCAAAACTTGCCTCTAGCACTGTTGTTCCTCAAAGCCTCGATGACCATGTCCCATAGAATTGCATCACTGTTGCTATTCTGTCACAAAGCAAATATCAAAGCAACCTTAGGAATCAAAAAAAATCTCAAAATAAGAACAGAAGTTCACGGACAGGAGCTGGACAGCCCTGTGTCCTGCCACTTCTCCGTGCAGAATTCCTTGCTGTTCAGATCAGATTGAAGGGATCACTTCTCTTAAACAGCTCTCCAGTTCCCTTTCCTGTGAATGAGGCTTTGCAGAAGCAAACTTTGTTTTTAGGGGCTTTTTTAGAGGGCTGATGCACCAATGTCAGATGGTTTAAAAACACACAGTGACACTGACTGTATGTAAACACCTAACAGGAAGACACAGAGATAAATTTTAAGCTTGAAAAGGAGTCTTTCATATTTAAGCTTTCAGATATATTCCTCTTTTTCCTGATAAAGACAGAGGAGCACCATCAAAAGCTTCTAAGAAACATATCTACAGCACACATCTCTCTGTCTTCTCCCTTTCTTTTACTCCCTTTCCCCCTGTAGATGCCTGTCTACTATATATAGACTCATTGCTCTTAGGGTTTATATTGTTACTTGACATCTTCAATGGAAGTGCTGGCTTGTAGCATACATGGCTTGGGATGTGTTTTAGAAAGACCAGATTTGAAAGCACTTCACTCTTCCACTCTTGTAGCAATCTCTGAGCTCCCTGTGTTTCTTGTATGTCAGTGTAGGACTGACCAGTGTTTTGGACAGAACAACTACTGTAGGGATGGTTTTATGTCACCCAGTGCCACCTTCAGCTGAGCCTCCATCCTGTGCAGGGGAGATGGAAGGAAGCTGAGCCTTCATGGCTGAGGTGTTCATTGGAATATCTGCCAAGGATGACAGCAAAGAAGCTGTGCTGGTTTGGCTGGGACTGTTCTGAATTTTGACAAACTTCACTAGAAGATGAACGCCTTGGCCACTGTCCCAGACCCACACTAGAATCTTTCCTCAGCTCCCTGCCTGTCTGCTTCTCTCCCCAGAGACACCCATACTTCCCTTTAAATAGGCACAGTTCCATCTGCATATTGGAAGTCAAAAACAAATAAAACTAAAGCCTGATAGGGTGGCAGCTGTAAAAGAGCGGTGCAGCCTGCAGGGAAGAGTGGAGTTTGTTTCCAGAGGGAAGTACAGGTCCCTGTTCAGGACTAGAGACAGGGAAAGGAAGGGCTGCAGTGTGTGGAGTTAGGTAGGACAGGGCTGAAGCCAGGGAGCGCAAGGGCTGAAGCAGGTTGGTGGTGATGGAGGACCCTCACAGGGGTCCAGTGCTCGCTGACATTGTGGGGATGAGGGAGCAGTGCCCTGATTGCTCTTCCCCCTTACCAGCAGTGCTGATCTAGCAAAATGACGTTGTTTCCCCCCAACAGGAAAGGAACTGAGGCAGAAATCTCATCAGTATACCACACAAGACAACTGATATAAAGCATTCCCCTGCTAATACCATTCTAAAGAATCTTTAAAAGATATTTCTTTTCTGTTTTGTAGCAATCTCTTCAGCTCTTGCTGATCCCTAGGGAAAAAAAACAAAAAAAACCAACAAACCACAACCTGGCTTAGAAAACAAAACCAAAAAATAACCCCCAGCAGACATCACAGGACTGGGATCAGGAGATAACAACAGAGAATTCCTCCCCTGCATGCAGGTTAATTAAATGACACAGATAACCTTGTGCATGCCCAGAAAAACTGTGTTTTCTTTCTGAAATCATATCAATCATTTAATTATCCCACTTCTCACTCTGCCATTATCTAGAGCTAAAGGCTGCACAATTATTTTTTGATTTAGTTTTTTTTAAACTCACCTTTTTTCTTTCAAAGTCTGAGTTATCACTCAGTTAAAGATACATGTAGGCACTCTAGCTCAGATCTGACCTCCCAGCTTATTTTTTCGAAGTTCTTGCATTTCATTTCTCATCACTGTGTATGCTAACAACTTCTTAGTGGAGTATGCAGCAAGTTAATTGCTATTTGTCACGCATGGTAAAGTAAGATGCTCAAAGTCATAGAGTAGGTCAGTGTCAGAGAAGGGGTTCATTCCCAAGCTAATGAACTCTTTCTACAGCCTGATTCTGTCTCACCTTGTTGGGTTTAGGAAACAAAGATGGTCTTTAGGCTTTGAATGCCCTCAATCTCAATAAAAATAGGTTTAATTAGTATCTCAAATCAAAGGGAGGAAAAGCTGCTCGTCTTCTCTGGTGATAAATATGCTGTGAATGCATCAGGACAGGTGTACTGCAAACAACACACAACATAGTTTGGCCATAGCTGACTGACTTTGATCATAATAAAATGACTTCTAGAACACTTGAGGGTGTTGCAGGGAAGAACTGGATTTACATCATCTCTGTGGTGCAGAACTGAAAAGTGGGAAGCTTCAGGGCAGAACTGAGTGAAATCAGCTAAGCTGTATCAGATTTCAGGACAGAAATGGCAGGTGGAGTTCTGAGTGTGTGAAATACATTTGCAGAGCTAGATGGAGTCTACGGCTCCCATGGCAGTGGGGGTCTGCAGGACAGGACCACATGCATTTTTCTGGTCTACAAGCTGCTTTTGCAGGATGATGCTTGCCAAATCTCAGACCTTGCATGAATCACCACATGTGCAAACCTGCAGTGTGTGGCAGAGCACACTCTCCTCTTCTCACCCCATGGTTGTAATCCAGGCCAAGGAGTATGGGCAGCTTGTCTTCCAAGATTTTCCATTCCCAGCTATCTGCATTTGCACTACTAAAGCAGGGTGGTGGAAGGCCAAGAAGGAGTGTGTGGGGAAGCTGGAGAGATGGAGAGAACTTCCTGTGCATTAGAAGGAAATTCTTATTGGCTTTGACTGCAATTTGTGCCTTCACAGCCTGGGTCCCTTGCCAGCTGTTTTTCCTGTGCTGAGTGCTCTGCTTGCTCTTGTTCACATTGCAATCTCCAGGACTGTATTATTTTTTTTTCTTAACCAAAGAGCTGCCAGCTGGTGTTGTTGATCACACCCCCAGCAGCAGGCACAAAGGCCAGCACACACTTTACACAACACTCCTTCTCTTTCCCATTCTATTTCAGCACTAATAAAAACATTGTCATTTTAAACAAGCAGCTGGGAGTGTCACTAATTTCAATCTTTTCATTAAGGTAGTGTGGCAGAGCTTTTTTCTGTGCAGCTCTTCTTGCCCCAGAGCTATGGTTGAGCAAGGGTTGGTCAGAGCCCAGGTGCCATACTCTCAGTCTGCAACATTTTGTAACCCTAACCCATCCAGGCAGCCCGGGCAGCCTTCATTAGCTGTGTGCTCCCCTTCTTCAAGCTCCCCACATGACCCTCTGCTAAAAGTGTCCCTGACCACATTATTCATGCTCTTGAGTTTCTGAGCCCTTCCTCCCTCTTTTGGCAGTCACTGCTGTCCCTCCACTAAGGGCACAAAACCCTAACCTAGCCCCCTTCCTCATTCAAAGATAGTCAACGGCAGTCACGCTACCAGAGGGGAGAATCTGCTTGTCAGAAATGCCAGAGAGAGAAGCCTGCAAGGTGAAATCAGTCCAGACTCAGGTGCTTAACTGAGATGCTTCAGCTAGGATGTCCTTGTCCTAGGTTCTTTGTATGTATGGTCTGTGGAAAACTAAAGGCTATTGAAGATCTGCTTTCCACTCTGGAGGTGTTTTTTCTCCCCTGACTTCAGAGAGAGCCTAGAAGGATAAGATTTCCATCTCAGATGCTGAATTTCAGTAGCTGAAGTTGGGTGCAATGAATCTCTGCTTTGGAAATCTGCTACTGCTTATAGTGCCAGACTCATGGATGTCTCCTACTTTTGTCTTACAAAACGCATCTTTTTTTTTTCATCCAGTACCTGTGTAATTACCTGTCTAATACAAAGAAATTGAATATGTAACTTGTGCTAGGAGTGACCTCATGAAGCACTGATATTCAAAATATATGCACCTACCACTGACTTTTTCAAGATACAAGATTAACCTGAGTCACTGACTTCCCCTCTCTCTGATGGATACTATTTCCATACCCTTTCCATTTCCATTATATCTGTATCAGCATGCATGACAGAGAGAAAGTGTAAAGAGAGTCAGTGTACATGATAAAGAGCAGGGTAATACATTTTTTATCCCCACCAGTTAGTGATGACAGCATCACATATCTACTCTTTGTGAGCTCTGCTTGTTTGCTTCTAACAAATGTAAATCAGGAGTATGATACTGCACAATCCATCACTCAGTATTTTTAGACCATTCCAGAGTTGTTGAGGTTCTACCTGAAGTCACTGATGTTATTAATAGGGGTGGCAATGATAACAAGATGCTCTGATATCTTATTTCCCAGCGGGATTCAGTCCTGCACAGCGCATATCTGTACTTTTCCAGCCTTGACTTGCCTTCTTGCCCCTCCGGATTTGAGTGACAGCGTTAGTTGTAAAAATCTAAAGAGAAACAATGATCATTTTCATCAGGTGCATTTGCAGTTGCCCACTTTGTCGTTCAGCCTTCCTAAGGATCTAGGTATTGACCATCACACGGCTCTGAGCGGCTCCCAACAAGCAGGCAGAGCAGCACCCCTGGCTAACCTGCAGTAATTCAGGAGGGGAAAGCCAGCCTCTGAAGGTCTCTTGTCACACAGTGTGCTGGGCACTGCTGCGTACTAGCAGGAGGTGGGAGGGGAATAAGGAACAAGAAAGCAGATGATTGATTTAGAGAGATGGCTGTCTGCTGTCAGAAGCCTGTCACTGCAGAGCAGGCACAGGATGACGAAAGCAGCCTGAAGGGCTACTCACCTTCTCTCTCTCTCCACCCCACCCCCTCTTTCTCTCCCTCTCTCTCTCTCTCTCTCGCCATTCCTCCCACTTGGAGGGCAGGGACAATGGGGTACATGGCCTTGCAACCACCAGCCTTCCTTGGCATTCACAGTTAGTTGCACTTCAACATGAAAAACGAAGGTGGAATGTCTCCATATTTGCTCATATTTTAAAACAACACTAGAAAAAAAGCCACCCTAAACAATTACCGGTCTCTCCACCTACTCTCCTACTCTTCTTTGTTCCTGCACAGAACTTGTCAGCCTTCCATCCATAAGAGAGAGGTACTGCAGGGAGGGAGGAGGGGTGAGGGAAGGCTGGGGGCTGGAGCCATTTAAGCTGTCACCAACTCTATCAGTGCATTTAAATCACTGACACGGAATTACAATGCCACATATTGCAGTTCAAAAACAACCGGCACCAAAATTCCCTTCAGCATAGCATCCTTCCTCCAGGAAAATGCATTTTCTAACTTTACAGTATATTGGTATACAAAGAGCACAGAACGCTCATGGACTAGATAGTGTAGCAGGGAGCTATACATGGGACTTTTTTCTGCTGATGGGTAAATCAAATCCAAACAGCACAAGCCATTTATGCTCTCCTCTTTCTTTCTATTTAAATGGGTTACTGCTGGTAAGCGCCATAATAGTTAAGGATCTGTCAGCAATTCCAATACAAAGAAGAGCAATCACACCTTTAAGCAGACTTCCAGTGATGGGCTATAGACTATCAAAGTTAAATAGATTCTTAAAATCCTAGCCGTTAGGGCTGGGAAATCTTTCAGCACTAATAGTGCATGACTGTTCCCTGCAATGAAACCATCATGATAAGTGGTTTAGCCTGTGCTTCTCAAGAATAGCTCATCGTGCCCTTGTGGCCACCCCTGTTCAGGTCAGATGTCCCATCATCTAACCTGCATCAGTCTGAGAACTTGTCCCCTCAAGGCACTTTCAGTCTGCAGAGATGCCCCTACTCTTTCAGGACCGGCGGTTTTGGGGGTTTTAGTGCTGATGCTGACCTATCTGTCTCAGTACTTACCACTTTTTGCCCTGCCAAATGTCTGTCTTTGCCTGTGATCACAGCAGCCGATGCTCGGAGAGGTGAGGGACTGTGGTAGGTGCCAGCTAGTAGAGGTCTCCTTTAACTGTGATTTATAGAGTAATTGCCTGTCTGCAGCACATGGGTACACTGTCGGCCATGCCTTTGTTCCCCTTCAGTTCCTCTTGAATGCACTATATACTAAGCATTATCCTCTCTCCCTGGGTTGCCCTTCTCAAAGATACACTCTGCCGTTCAGTGAAACTCATATCAAAGCCAGGAGCTCTGAATTTTCGCAACAACTCTGCTGCACCGTTTCTGGATTCTCTGCAGTTTATTTACATCTCCCTTGTGTGTCACCTAATGTGACTTCTATGTGTGTTTGATACTGGTTCTCCTACAGCAGTCTGTTGTAAATTGCTAGGGAATAATGCAGGAAACAGTGCATGTACCGAATGTCTCTCTTGGTAAATTCTCCCAGTTCTCAGCCATTTTCAGTGTAAACACTTCTCGAGACAGAGTTTGGGGCAGGAGCAGTAAGACTGGGGGAAATAGCGCATCTTCAATGCTTGACAGCCTTTTCTGAGGTGAGACAGGGATTTTTTTTTTCTGACAGTCATTTGATGAGATGCTGTAGGAGAACAGTCTGTTCTGATGTGTAGAACTGTTTTCTCAATATATTCATTTGAGAACATAAAAAGGAAAATCCGAGGAGCCACTTGATTTTAGGTCATACTATATTTGCTTGAAAGTGGAAGACAAAATAAACAGACTTTTGCTTCTTACTAGAACACTGATAAAATTGCATGGCATCTAGTAGTTTTGGAGAATTGCAAATGAAGATACAAAGACTTCAGGTTCATTGAGAAAAGATTCGTTGCAGCAAGATGGTTCTGTACATGTGAACAAAAACTCCCCCAAATGTGCTAAGACCTCATTTTGAAACAATGAGTTTGAGTGGAGCAAAGTAAAATATGAAAGTCAGTCGTTTCAGCTTGTCTCTAGGATTCCTTTTCCAAGAATTACTGCCACTGCAGCTTAGAGGGCTAAGTCCTGAAGTTTTGCCTAGGAGTTGCCTAAAGTATACAAAGTCTGTGGCTTTGCTCTGAAATAGGCTTAAAAGCTCCTGGCAATTCTGCTCCAAACCTTGCCTTCTTTGGGAGATTGAGAGTGACAAACAGCTTGAGAATAGAAGCCTCTCACAACACTCCAGCCATTTCCCAAGTGCACCAAACCACCCTAAGGCGATTTGGAACACCCTGAGGGTGTTCCTTTTGATCTCTTCCTGTAAAAGAATAAGATCACTGGCAGCCTCCATTCCACAACCAGTGGAATATCTGTTGCTGCAGCTGCAGATTAAATGTGTTTGGCCTCACAGAAGTGAAGAATTGGACTGTTCCCTGCCTGATACTCCTTTACTTCTGGCTGCTCTGTATATTGCTTTTTACTTGACCCTTGACATATTCTGGTTGTTTTCATTTAGCAAAGGTAATTGTCCTCTAACAAAGCCATTGCAAGTAGGGAAAGATGGTGCTTAAGATAGAATAATGCAGAACAAAATGCATCAATGCCATAATGTACCCAGATTTCCTTTCACCAAAACTCAACCCTCCTGCCCTCTCTAGCACCAGAGGCACTCACAGCCTTGCATGAATACTTGTGTGGGCTAGGTATGTCCAAACACAGGAGTTTCAAGTAGTGTGCTCTGTCCACATAGGCCTTAGGGCAGATTCCTCACACTTCCACCAAAGTTTATCCTTTGAGTCCTGCAGAACAACCTCAAACCAAAGCAGCCCTTATCTTACTTTTCTGGTTTTGTTTTCCTTAAGTCAGAGCTATTCAGTGGGACTTGTCTTCTTAGGGGAAAACATAGCAGGAGCTACACTTAGTATGACTACTCTGTATAGTGGTTAGCAGATTATGAGATGTGAATTTACTCATCTTGCATCAGTTGCTAGCAGGACCCTGCTGAAGTCACTACATGCCTTGCTTTTGTCACAAAATCGTGCTAGAAATCACTTTGCACACCTGAGGGCATCCTTTCCGAACACAATTGGCCCACAAAAATGCAGTATGGACTAAAACATGCCCAGACCAGGAATCTTCATTTCTCATGATGCCTTTCCCTAAGGGTGCTAGTTTAGGTAGTCAAGTCCTTCTGAGCAAAGAGAGGCATAGATTTCCCTCATTGAATACAACTGTGAAATACTGCATGTGTTTGTGGGAACAGGTATTTGCTGTTCCATGAGCAGGATTGTAATTCTTCTGTAGAGCATGAGAGCCATGATTAGGAAGCCAGGATTGCTCTGCTCACAGGAATCCTGCCATTGTCTTTGATTGCATGGTATTAACTGTAAATTATAGCCTTTTGGAGACTGCATGTAAAAATAAAATTTTAAAAAATTGTCAAAAGGCAGAGAAAATATTGATTCCAAGGCAGTGGAAACTATGTCTTGGTTGAATTAGAGCCTTAAAAATAATAACAAATGAGCATTTGTGGGGGTGAAAGAGGGACTAGGAGAAGAGAGCCCTGATTCTCCCCTTCGGAGTATGCAAATTTCTAGTAGCCCCATTGCAGGCAATGAAACATCACTGGTTTAACTTAGTCTGGCTTGAGGTATTAAGGAGAAGGTACAGGACAAAGATTACAGAGTTGTTATTAAGCTGCTGGTGAGCTGTGAGCACAATGTATGGAAGCACAAAATGGAAGAAGCTACAGCCTGAGACTGCTGTTAAGGCCACTCAGGTTTCTGATGGCTTTTCTAGCACTGAGTGACACAAGTCTCCATGTCAGCTTGTTCTCCAGAATCAGCTCTGTCTGTTGTTCTGTGCTGATGACAGATACCACTGCAATCAGTCAGCCTACAATTTAACTGGTAAACTGGAATTGCAACTGGACTTGGCCTCACTCTAGTCCCTGGAGGCTTCCCTGCAAAAGCTTTGAAGGTGCAAAATGGTGGTAGAATTATAATCACTAAAAGCCTTCAAGCCTGAGGCTGCTGAAAGCTGAATACAGATACCCTAGAGAGATAATGGAATTGCAGAAAAAGCAAAGCATAGGATAGATGGCTTTTCCCCCAAAGATACATAGATTTTAAAACCAAAAATGTCTATTAGGTCATGGAGCCTAGCTTGTTGCATGGCACAGGCCAGAGATTTTCACCCAGAAATTCCTGTTTGAAGCCCATAAGTTCTGGCTGAGCTCGAGTGTCTATCTCTAGAGCACTCATGCTGTGGATGCAATTCAGCCCTAACAATCTGTGAATCTATTTATCTTTACCAGTTAGAGCATATATGCCTGGCTGTCCCAGCCTTGTCTGTTAAAAAGGCTAAAAGAAGGTCACTGGGCAAAACATGAACATAAGAAAAACAGCTTAGCAAATCTTTGAACGAGTGTCTAGGACAATGACTATAATTTAATACCTGCTGGTGAACTTCTTCCACTCCTGCACTCCTCTGAGTGAGTGTAGTATTTATTCTGTAGATTTCTCCTCCTTCATCCTTCTTGGAGTCTGGTTTTATTGGAAACTCAGAACACAAATGGCAAAAACTTCCTCTTCTCATCCCTCTGCTGCATTTTGCTGTTCTTAGAGTTCCCTTCTAAGATGCCATCAGTCCTAGATATCTGAACAAAACAATATTATCACTCTCACGAAGTTTGATTTGAAACCTGCGTCCAACCATAGCAATTCACATTGACTCTGTAGTAATTGCTCAGATTTTTTTATGTGGAGTTCTAGGAGATCACTCCTTTCTTCTGAGCAGCATCTGACCACTTCTGTCCAAGATGGATTGGCAGTTGCATCCTCTTGCCTCAAGAATCCATTAGTAAATCTGTATGTCTTCCACTATGCCCCAAGCCCATACATATTAGCTCCATGAAGATTGTTTTCTTTCACCTGAATAAGTTCCCATTCCAATACAAAGGCGGGATCAGGCATTCTATTGTCCTAAATTTTTCACATCCAAATCTTCTTAACTGCCTGATTGTTGTTGGTATTTCAGGAAAGGGACACTAGAGAGATCATTCAAGAGGGAGAGTGCAGTGGTTTCTAGGGTGGTAGACAAAGAATTTTCAGATTTATATGACATATTACTTATGATTTGAGAAAATGGATTTCATGACCTAGGACATCCATCTGTTGTTCATTACCCTTTTTTTTTTTTAATGGGGAAAAGTAGGCCAGCGACCTTTACAGATTTTCTCTCTTCTCTTTCAGTGATGTTCTTGCCTTTTGCAGAGCTTGCCTCACTGGAAATTATTACATATCCATAGAAGGCAGAGTGAGACTTCCTTTTGCACTTCTCCCAGTATTCCTTGAAAAGTAAGAGGATCCCTGTTGAAGAGGGGAAGCAAGACTGTGAGATTAACTAGTGCCTCTCTGATCCAGGGAATGAACCAGGCTGTTTTTTCACCCCTTGTCAAAGGAATAGAACACATGGTTTGAGTGACAGTTTAGCCAAGTCCCCTCACTATCAGCAGTTACCTACTGTATGCTTCTGCTAATATTCTCCTAGAAAGGTTATGATAAAACAGTTGGGAAGGAAGAGAAGGAATTACAGGGGATGGTGAGAATGAAAGAGGCACAAGTAACCTGAGCATGACACATTCTTATGAAGCCTGTCTTTTATTTCCTATGTTTAGAGAAAACAGTTCTCACTTTATGGCTTTTGTTCAATCAAAGAGAAAATTAGCTATAAAAGCAGAGATAGGAAGGAGTTAACCAATTTCCAATTCAGTGTGTTACAATTTGCTTCAGAAATAATAATAAAAAAAAAGAATACTGAGAAACATAATTTTTAAAATGAAGACTACTAAATCAATAGGCACTACATGACTAATCATTTTCTATTTTCTTGGTGGAGGAAGGTAGAGCTGTGATCAGAAATCAAAAGCAGAAGTGCCCAGTTTCTCTGCAGTCTGACAAATTTTGCTTTACTGTAAAACACAAGAAAGGAGATTTTTACATGAGCAGAAACTAATGCTGGTAAATGGCATTAAAATCACTGCACGCTATTATCTCATTTTGTGGAAAGATAATGAAATTCATTTGATGTTAGATGAGTTAATTCCCAAATACCTGCATTTCTTGGCAACTGAGTGTTTCAGCCTGAGACCAGAGGTCAGGGGTGACTTCTTCTCTTACACAATCTTCAGTTGTGGTGGGACTTCACATAATAGCTATTTAAGTCTGTGTTTGACTTGCAGCATGTGAGTAGTCCTGTCAGCTTCAGTAGGACTAGAGAGTCTGTAAGAAAGGCAGGTGTTTGAGTGCTTCTTGAACCTGCCACTCCAGCAGTAATTTGTAAAATCCTATTTGTACAAATAGTTCTCAAAGTAGTGAACAAAGGTGAGCAAATACTCTCTCTCCCAGCACTGAATATTCAGAAGCACACAGCATCAGTAGAAGACTGGGACTGGGAGAAGATGCTCAAGAAAGAGATTTCAGTGTGCGTTGCAGTTCCCCAAATTACTTCCAAAATTTCAGCTGAGGTTTCATAACATCTACTCTGAGCCTCCAGAGTCCTCTGGCACTTAACCACCCCTTTGCTTTTCTTGGGGCTGATGGTAGATGTCTTCAATACTGAAGATTTTTATAAGTGAACAAATGTGTGCTGGCTCCTGGCTGGAGCATTTTACTGTACAATATCTTACATCCTAAAGGACTTAGCACAGCTGTCATAGTTGAACATATCCCAATACAAGGTAGAGTTGCAATAGTTTTTAACAGGACAAAGCAACTGACTTAGAAGTTTCAATTTCCCCCATTTTTAACATAGTGTCCAGAAATTAAACACAGTGAATTGTGGTACGGGACAGGAAAAGTGACTCAGATCATGGGGCATTCTGGTGCAAGAATTCTGCCAAGGCCTGTGTGACAGGGACACTGCCCCCAGCCTGTTGTGGGTCGGTGACAGCAAACTGAGCAGTACTAAATATATGACTGATGTCATCTAAACAGATCAAATACCACCACTGCTTCTGCACAAGGGTGGAGGAACTGGCACAATTGACATAAACAAAAGGAATTTTGATTTGATTGAAGGTCCCAGGATGTATTTTCCAGCACATACTACATGCCAACTCAAAGTTACTGGCTAATGGGTAAGAGAAAAGCAACTTTGGTTTAGCAAAATTCCTTTTGCAATGGTGCCTGTGTTTTGAAGGTGCCTGCTTTCATATACAAGTGTTTGTGGGAGATTAGTACATATTAACTAATAACCTTTGATGATGTTTACTCCCATAGTTGATTTGCTCAGGTGTTTGTCACACAGAAGTAGAAATAAGCTTCAATGACACAGCTTGTTCATGGTTCAGTCTTCAGAGTTTTGTGATTTCTTGGCAACTAAGTGATGGATTACTATTTTCTGTGAAATTCTCCTCTTTCCTGAAAGGCCTTTCATGCAAGGACTCTGGGGTAATTAGAAAAATAATAACCTTGCAATACCCTCTTGATCTGTTTTTAATGAAATGAAGTGTGCAGAGGGTAGGTGCTTTGTCCATAGTCAAATAGTGGGTAAGTGGCAGAACTGAAAATAGAACCCAGGAGCCCTAGTTTCTACTCTTTGCCTCTAAGAAGCACTTTCACTCACATTGCGTTATCCGGTGTTAACAGACTGCTGGGGCTTTTTGCCTTTTTTTTGGGTACAGGGCTGAGAAAGAGTGTTTAGTGTACAGGGAAATCTTGCATTGGCAAAAGCTGGACCAGATTAATTAGCAGACTTATGCTGGGTTCTCATTTTTCTGCAGCTCAATCATAGTTTATTGAGCAGATTAGTAATTTGTGATGTTACCCTTAAAAGAGCCTGGTGAAGTATCACCTTCATTTTAAACGCAGGGAAATAAAAGCAGAGAGAAGATGAAGTTACATACCCAAATTCACAGAGGGAGTTTTGGACATACCTTTGAATTTTACAGTCTGGTTCCTTTTTTCCTCAGAAGAGTCTCTTCTCTGTTGGACTGCACTGTTTCAAGAGTTAGAAATACGCATCTGTGGTCAGGTATTAAAACACAAGTGAAGTTTCTGGGCACATGTATAAACAGCTTCCAGGATCTCAGCCTTGAATTGAACCAAATCAGGTTTCTAAAACAATAGTACAAAACTAACAATTGCCAGAAGCTGCCAATCTGACATAGATCTTTTGAAAAGGTGACATTACCTCTTCAAAATGTGATGGGGCAGCACCACTGAAGCCCTTGAAAGCTCAGACCTGTGCTGTCCACTTACCAGTGCATCAGCATATATTAGGAAGGAGGGATAATAAAAAATGCTGCTCTGCAACAGCTGTGTTTGTGGAGAAGTTCGCAAGATTAAGGACATGCTTTTGGTCTATTTGTAGTGATATTCCCTGGCAAGATCACCACCTGAGGACAAAACCAGAACTTCTGATTTAAAACCAAAAGACTTTACTGGAACCGAAGACTAGATAATTTGCTAATGGACTAATTTTCCTGTACAGAACCTGACTTTTCTGTCCTTCTTTGAATATTTAATGTAAGTTTAATGAAAAGATGTGTCTATTAGTAACTGGAGTGATACTGTCAGTTCTTTACAAATGTGCCTTTGGCTCATAAATCAGGTACCAATACTTGCAGAATTGTGCTGATTTGTGTTGATTTTCCACCAAACAGTACTACGTCTTTATCCCATTCCCATCTCATCCATCTCTAATTGGGTCAATATGAGAAACATCACTTCTTTTCTGGAGGGAGAAAGAAATTCTTCACAGACAGCTCAGATCCCATCTGCTGAAGGTAAATGAGGATGTCCACCCCTACATTTTGGAGTGAGATTGGATTTAGTATGTTGGAGAGGTGTTATATTACTGACTGATAAAGTGCTGTTTACCTCCATGTATGAACAGCCTTGTGGCTGAAACAGGGAGGAGCAATATAGCTCTTGGCAGAGCAAATGTGCTATCGTGATGCTGTCGTGACACACAGCAGCTCTGTGGCAAATCAGTGCCTGTGCCTGCCTCAGACACATGCAGACATGTGCACAGTCATAGAGCCATATGCAAACATCATGACACAGCAATTACCTTCTGCAAAGAGAGCTAAAAAAAGGCTGGTAGAATGATAAAAGTATCCAAACTTCCTGCCTAGATGTGGCGTGGGTGGCAGAATAAATCTATGTCTTCTTCCCCTCTGGGAGCAGCTGCTTGCTGGAGAGAACTAAGCAGAGTATTAGCATCACATTGCAGTTTATTAGCAGAGGGATTCTGGACAATGGTGTTTCTTACTAAGCTGATCAGAGCCATAAAACAGCCATTCCAGTGCTGGAAGCAGCTTTTGTCTGGCTTGGCCATGTAACAACATCCTCATTCAAGGTGCCTAAGTCTGGTACCATCTGACTGAGCAGCAGGTCTTGCTCTCAGATCTTGCCAAGCTGCCTTTTACCCAGCTGCACATGACAGTCTAATACCTGACCAAATAGACTGCAAACAAAAATGGGCATTTGCTCTGCTCATGAACATCCTCACTTATATGGGAAAATCTAATGACATTGGAAATGGTGTAGAACTGAATTTTCATCACAGACCCTGCTCCTGCCCTACAAAGCATCTCAGCAGAGTCCAGCACTTTGCAGTGATCTCATGAGAATTAAAAGTATCCATCAGTCCATGCAGGCTATGGATAAGGCCGAGTCAAACTCTAACAATTGCTCTGGCAATGAGTGTATCTCAGTAGAGTGAGTCTAGAGCGTGTTATGCAAAGTTTTCCCAATCTAAACAAGATTATTAAAAAAGAAAAGCCTTCTCTATTAAACATTGGTGCCTCAAGGTTTATTAAGCTTCATATTTCTTATGAGTCTTCCTGTGTAATCTCAGTTAACTTTTTAAAAATTAAAGTACTTATGAAATAATATCAAAATGACTATCAAGTAGTCTATGCTCTGGGAGTGTGTTCAAGTAAACAAAATGTGATTTTGCTATGTATCAGATTTTATTTACTGAATGTATAGTATTCAGCAAATAAAAGGTCAGATGTGTTTTCAAGACAAAAAAAAAGGAAGAAAAGTATTGACAAAAATGTTATAGTCACTCTCCTGACAAAGAAGAAATTACTCTATTTCAAACCCAATGGGAAGAAAAGAGCTGAAATGTCATTCAAGATGGGCTTATGTGCCCAAAAGCTTTTCTTCTTTTTTTTTTTCTTTTCAGCTATACCAATTGGTCTTTTAAAAGACATTAGCCTTATCGACACCCTTAGATGTTCACAGCACAACAACTTGATGCACAACCTTCTCTCTAAATTTGTAGCAGCATGTTCTGAGTGTGCTTGGCTGGAGTCTCTGTGTCTTGTCCTCAGGGTGGCTGCTGGAAATGAGGAACATGACCAGCCTGTGCTGGAGCACTCCAGCAGTCCAGGGGCAGCTCTCGCCAGGCACTGTGGATTCACAGCTCTTCCTCAATCCTTTCCAGAGTTTCCTCACACTTAGTATCTTCCTTACTTATCGAGCTTTGTGGTGGGCTTTTAATAATATTAACATTTCTTGTGACCCTTAGAGTAAAGCTTGGTTGATAGCCAGATTTTATACAAAGAGATGCTAATTTCTGTTTAATTTTCTCCCTTTTATTACTAATCATATCACTGCAAAACGTAGTTTACAGCAATATAAATAGGATCCATTGCTGGAGGGAATTGTGCAGCTTCTGTCAATTTTTCAGCACCCAAATGTGAAACAGAAGCAATTAAACTCTGAGGGGAAAAAAGTAACAGTGTGGAACACATCAGAAATCGGGTCATGAATTCACACAGATGGGAAAGCCAGGAAGCAGTGGGAAAGCAGGATTTTGATTGACTCACCGTCAACAGTAAATGAGCCATTGGCAGTTTACTGTCAATTTTTTGCCTTTTAATCTGCAAGTTCCAGAGGTGATGGCACCACCTCAGCCCACTGCTTGGAGATGGGAGGGAAGAAGAAAGGGGTACAGAGAAAGCAATGGCAGGAGTTTAGGTGAGAACAGGATTTGGTTGGCATCACAGAAGGAGGAAGGCAGTTTTATCATTCTCTAAATCTGATGTGTGGAGCTAAAATTAAACAATATCCAGGCAATAGTCATGGGTATTTAGAATACACCACCCAAAAGGGGTCATGAGGTCTCTGCAGATTAATTAATAATAACAACACTGGCAGTAATTAGAGGCAATGACCAGACCCAAACCCTGTGGTGGGAATTGTTATACAAATATAGTTAAGGATAGCTCTTGCTCAAAAAAAATATGAAGCAGAGGCAAAAGAGGAAGGAGCAGAAGCCTCCCAGGTGCAGACAGAGGCACTGTGACCCTAACAGGGCTTTGGTATTACCTAGAATGACATGCAAGGTGCAGATAGGGAGTGCTCCTTTGTTTGCTCGTACAGAGCATCTGCTGAACAGGCTGAGAGGGGTCGATGTGATGTTTCAATCCTGTGCTGGTCCAGCTTTCTCCAGGGAAAATCCAAGACCCAGCCACAAGCCTGTGGGGCACACCAGGACACTTCACAGGCCACCGAAAGACCAATTTGTCCTTGCTCACTAGTATGTGCCCATGGCCTGAACTAAACTCTGTGGGATTTGTGGGATTTTCATACCACCCAAGAAAGCACAAAACCTCGGAAAACACAGGGTATTTTAGCATGCAGAAGCTCAGGATATTTTTCTTTTTGAGCAGCAGCGCAGCACTTCTGAGAATGAAACAATCAGTTATAAAACTAACCTTGCAGCAGAGCTTCAAGGGGGAGTTATATATGCTGGCAAATTTTCACTGTTTATTCATTCTAGACATACTTATAGACTAATTCTCCTCTTACTCTGATTTTATATCAATTATTCGCCATTGATTGAGTGGAGTTAATTTAAATTTACAGCAGTGTAAGTGAGGAAAAGCAGCTCGTAATCAGTAGCAAGTTGATTCTGCCACCTTTACTCACCATGAATAGTACCTTACTCATTGAATAATCCTATAAATTCCTCTTGGGGTTTCTCACAGAATAGGACTGTATGTGATCTGAGTAAGGATGGCAAATACTTCTCATACTTTTCACATCAATTACCCTGCTGGACTGGACTAGGTGACATGTTCAGCTGTGCATTTTTAGTAATTTTCTAATGTGTATCCTATAATGACATTTCCTTCTTACTGTGTTGATTGGAGTTTGGGAGAGGTGTGATGCAAGAAAAGAGCAAAAAATGTTGTAACAGCATTATTGGACAGACAGCACTGGAAAACTCTTCCCCAGGAGAGACAAACCCCTTTTAAATTGCTTATTTTCTTGTGCTTCTGAAGAGATTTCTTGATTTCCTCTTTCTGGTAGTTAATGAATATGAAATGGTATTAGAGCAGGGTAATAACTTGCTAAATTTTCACTAAGAAACCAAGTTTCCTATTGCAATGCTTGTTCAGCCTATGCATGTGCTGAAGGGATTTAATAGATCAGGAATAGCCTTAATAGGTGTGGCCTATTGACATTATGGACCATGACAAAAAATTAGTGATTAAACTTGGTGACTGCTGAGAGTTACCTTATTTAAAATATTTCTTTTTTTTTTTTTTGAAGTCCAAAGCAGTAATTTTTAAAACTGCCAGAGAGCAATTCAGGATCCCTCAGTGGTGGCTCAGCTCTGTATTCGCATTTTAGCACAGCTGTCAAATAAAAGCTCAGAAATTTAAAGAACAATAATAATTTTTAAATAACTTTGTTTCCTTTTTTTTCTTACCAAAACCAACTGAGTCCAGTTATCACTCAAGGCATAGATAAAATTAAAAATAATTAAGTATGAGTTTGTTAATATTTCAAAAATTGCTTCTCTTGGAGACAAGCATTCAGTAAGCAAAAATTGTATTAAATTGTTAAGCAAACAAAATAGAGGCTTCCAGTGAATACCCTTTTTGGGGTTCTCTGCTATGATCTGTACCAGGAGACAGGATCTGTGCCTCTGCACAGGAGCTTGTATTCTCCACTGAGCCAACAGCTTTGCCAGTGGATAGGCCTGTGCTTAAAATTATATGCCTTTTCAGTTTTTTTCCAATTAAAATGGACAGGAGAGGAAACAAAGTGTGGGAAGCAGAAGAGGAGATATGAAGGACAAGGTCAAGAGACGTGCATTTCCCTGGCATTAACAAGCAAGACAGACCCCACAAAAGGGATACATTAAGCCTGTGATACAGTGTGGGTGTATGTCCAGCACTTTGTTTTACTTTTGCAGTGTTAAAAGAGCAAGTTCTCACTCATACCTGCTCTGTCTGTTTTGCTAAAATGATTTAGGTGAATGATGAGGAGATAGACAAGGAATCTCATATCATGCAGATGGAAGGAGTTGGTGGATGCATGTCAGGCAGAAAGCACCCCTGCCCCAGGCCTTGAGGGCAGAAATCAGCTGAGGCTGCTTGCCACCATTTCACAGCCTCCACAAAATCTGGATATTGTGTGAAAAATCAAAATTGCTTGTCTCTACCTGACTGCATGCATTTCCACTTGATGGGTTTTATATTTACGTGTCTCCAGTGGAGGAATGTGCATGTATGGAAGTGCTGAAATGTTCAGGACATCTAAGTAAACATGGCTTCTATTAATAAAAAAGAACTTTGTGATTCATTTTATGACAGCAAAAATACATTTTTTCCACCCAGTAGAAATCTCTCCACTAATAAGAGAGGTGCAAGAATGTTTCAGTGAGTGAGATGGCTGCATATTGATGAGACCACTGGAACCTCATTAGTCCTGGTGGTGATCCTGGTAACCCCATGGGCTGGCAGTGGGATGCAGAGCCAGCCCTAGTTCTGATTCAAACCCAGGTAATCATTGGAAATTGTTCAGAAGTTTCTCTGTGTTGAAGCCAAAGCATAGGTTTTCTTTGTGGGACAACACAGTGGATGTGACTGACACATAGAGGCACACATTTTGTGTGGTTTCTGGTGGGCAGCTGGAGACACTGCAGAGAAGAATTTGTTTACATTTGGAAGCAATGTAAATACAGTGGATGCTGGGACCTACTGGAAAAAAAGGGATTCTGGCACTGCTATTGATCTGTTATATGATTTATTCGATCCCCTGCTTGCAGTGTCACTCGTCTTGCCTACTTATCCTATAAACCTTTCAGAAAAGAGATTATTCCTAGCCCAGAGGATCCTTGGTATTATTTGAATCTCTAGATGCTTCTGTGATAATAATAGTAAAGAAGCTAGAAAACCTGTTTTAAATACATGGTGTATACCTGTGAGAGACAAGGTATGGGAACAGCAGAAGAAATGGGGTGACCTTGCTGTGCATACTTTTAAGCTGAAAATGCACAGATTTTGAGAGAAGAGTTAGGGAACATCTGTATACGGAACAGGGGCAAAAAACCTAACTACATTAAAAAGAAATGTGTGAAAGGGAGTTTTATCCTGGTTGTGGGCAATAGTGGGAGCTGTACTCAGTGGCCAGTGGATGTGGTCCTGCATCCAGAGAGCACAGGGAAAGAACACAAAGTCAGTGAATGATGACAATAAAAGCATCTGAACTTATTTTTTTATGTAACTGTATTATTGCCTTCTGACTTAGCTGAGACCTGAATAGATTGAGTGAAGCAACAAATAAAATAAGCGTTATAAATTTTGTAGGGCAGAGCAGTTTGACAGAGATGAAGCAGCTTCACCACAAAAAGAAAAGTTGTGTTTCACTTATCAACCACATTTTCATTTTCCTGTCTGCAAAAGAGAAGCAAGGGAAAATCAAGTAATAGGATTTACCCACATAGTCAAAAAATTAGGGTGCAGAAATGGAGGGGTCAACATTAATTGTGTTAATAATTTTCAACATAGGAGGGCTTCCAGAAGCAGGGATCTGCTGGGTTGTGTAGTGGAAATGATGTTATGCTGTGTTTCTCAGTGAGCTGCAGGCCAGGTGATCAATAGAGTCCAAATTTGCAGCAAACCATTCTGAGTTGAGAAGACCACAGGTGATAAAGAGGAATGTTAAAGTTACGTAACCAAAGAAATAAATAAGCTGCCAGTAGCAGCTGAAAGTTACCTGAAGGGATGTTTCAGGGTAGTGAGTGATTACGGCTACTACCACTTACTACTGTTTGCAATCCTATAGGTAACAAATAACCTGTAAACCTGGATTATTACAAATTCAAGTTCCACTGAGTAAGAACTATGTTGTATATAACCCATACATAAGAGGAATAAACCTGTGTGCTTCAACACATGAAGCATAGCTACTGGTCCAACATCATGAGGAGTTAGTAGATTTACTTTGTTCGTGTTTTGTCATAAATGTCTATTGCAAGGAGAGGCCATCTTTCTCTGAGCCAAGAAACAATTTTGGTAGCCCTCCCAGTACATACATTATACAGTTATATAACCTTGGGTTCCAGGGCACAAGAAAAGTAACTTCTATAGAGCTTTAAAAGAGATCCTTAATTTCTTCCTTCACTTATAGGGCTATTTGATTCTGCTTCATTCAGAACATCCTTTTTAAAACAATTTACTTGTTCTTCACAATCAGCACTTCAGTCCAGTTCAGAGGCCTCCCAGATCTTTTTTGTTCGAACACTTCAGCTCTTCTGAATTCTAAAGTCAGCATTTTATGTCTTCCTTTTCTTGACAGAAAACATAGTCACTTTGGAGATGATTAACATTTTTGTCACAGAAATGTTTTCCCATCAGACAACGTGATTTCACCTAAACTGAAATTTGCAATGATAAAATGTCATTTCTGACCAAAAAAAAAAAAAGGCTTCCAGCTGGGAGAAGCATAACAAAATATTTTGTTTGGGGTTGACATTTCAACATAAAATGACTTATTTTTTATTTCAATGTGTTGATTCAAAATTAAAAATGCTGTAACAGAATGCCATGTTGGATCATTCTGTTTTGATATAAAATGTCTAGATCTTAACATTTCTACTTTTTCTCAGACTTTAACTTTTCATTTAAGTTTGAAATGAAGAATTATTTTGAAATTCCCTGTGGGAGGAAAAGTTCTATTTCCTCCTCTGCCCTCACTTTAGGAGGAGAGACTGTTCTGAAACCAAAGGAATAGGAAGGAGAGTAGGGCAGCCTCTGTTTTGCATCCTGAGTAGTATGTCATAGTTGATCTGCATACATTTGGCCAAACTGCTTCACTCATTAACAAGCTGCGTGGATTGTGGAGGGTTTTTGTTGAAATGAGGCAGAATGCTTGTCGACATCCCTGGCAATGCTTTGGAAAATCATCAAATCCAGTTTGTAAATTAGGAATAACAGTACTTGCCTGTCTCACATGATAGGATGTGAGTCTTAATTGGTGCTTATGAAATTCTCTCAGATTCTTGAAAGATGCTGTAGAAACCTAAAATCATATTTACCGAAATGAGTTATTCAGGTGACTTAGAAGTGCTGAGCAAACTTAGCCGTCATTTTTAAGAAGTGCAAATTATTCATTTTAAGCAGTACCTCTAATCCTTTCTGCTAGGTTCTAGACTCTCTTCTTTGGGTTCTTTTCCTTGTTCTGCACTTTTATGCACAGATATAAAGCAGCACTTTTCAGTAAGCTGAACAGTAATGCTAATTACAAGCATAGTTTCTTCTGCTGTTGACAACAAACAGAGATCCATGAGAAGTTTCCATGCTGTTTCACTTCCAGGCAGATAATCATGCTTCTGTCCCTTTAATTTGTTTTTTCTATTTTTGACATCATCTATAACTCATGCACATAGATACAAAGTGGTAAAAGTTGTGGGATCAGAAGGGCAGAAAATGCTACAAATAAAGGTGGATAAAGTAGGAGTTTTTATCCAGGGTTCCTTTAGCCAAGGCTCTGTCCTGCTCTGCTTGACATTCAGACATTTAAAATTATTTTCCACAGAGAGGAAAAATATAGACCATATCAATTCAAGGGGAAGAAGATGGGCCAGGATTCTTGATTGTATCGTGCTCTAGGTTCTTGTTCTCTCCAGTTCAAGGCTCTTCATGCCAGTAGCTTGCACTGAGACCAGTTCTTTAGACTCCAGTATCAGGTGTGTCGATATCTTCAGTCCATGTTTACAGTCAAATAAAGGCATGAACACCACTCCTATCAAATTCAGCAGCATCTGAATAAAGTTTTGTTTTCCATAATTCTCTTTCTTTTTATCTTTCTAGATCTCCTCTTTTTCTACCTCAGCATCTCTTGCCCTTTCTGAGTTTTCATTTGGATTCCATCACTCATTGGACAAGCATGGTCTGTTCTGCAGCATCTGCCACTCAGCCACACCACTAAGTACCACCCCAAACAGCTCTCTATCCCTCCCACCTGAAAATGAACCTCTCATCTTTCACATCCCAAGCTCTTTTAGACTGCTGTTTGTCAGGTAAGTTTCAGTCTGCCTGCTGTTTAATCTGTTTATTGCTCTGTCTGATCCTTACCATCTGCATCCTTATCTTCTGTATTCTCCTGAGACTTTGAGCCTCTTTACTTCCAAGCCCAGAAGGACAGGAGTGTGGTTTTTCTTGCATTTGGGCTATAGGAACTGTTAGAAAACATCATGCAAGTGCAATTGTGTCAACATACCCATGATTATGTAGACACGGGCAAAAGAGTGCTTTTCCCAAGAGGCCTTGCAACTCTTTACAAAATTAAATTCACATGAAAGAAGGCACAAGTAGTTTTGTCTATTTTTTTGTTTCATTGTGTTTCCTTTCTTGCTAGTGCAATGGTCTCCATAAAGAGGCTTAGGCTAGTGCACAAAAATCATATTAATCACTAACTGGTATTATTTAACAGGTTTCTAGCACAGGACCAGCAATGTCTGGCTTCAGTGGGCATCTGGAAATTGCATCTCCAGTAGGGTGGTGCAGGAGTTAAGCAAGAGTGTGTGTACAGCTTGTGTTTGCACCCTCATTCTCCTCAGCTAACGAGTAGCTTTGCTGTTCTTGGTAGCTGCTCTTTGCTTTTCTGGTGTTTTTGCTGATACAGGAACCACCACCCTTGGTCATAGTGGCACCTCAGTCACAGCTGTTGTTGCACAAAGTGCAATGCTTACATGTGCAAGGGGTATTTAGGAGGGTCTGTGCCTGATGGCACACATCAGCTCTAACAAATCGACTTCAGGAGTGAGTGAAAAACACAGAGTGAGAGAGAAAGGGAAGGAGAAAACTGTCTTTTCAGGGACCAGACAGGAAGGCTGAGGTCCCAGGCTCTCAAAGCAGGTGCAAGACCATGAGAGCAAAAGTACAAAAGCATGAGGACAACAAAGGAAAAAATAATGAGAATAGCAGCATGGGAACAACAGAGGGAAAATGCTGCCAGTGACACTTTGGAAAAGCACTCACTCAACAGCTTATGTGAAGGGTTACAGAGCTGCATGTAGGAGGCCCTTGGCATAACTAAGGCTAGAGCATTAATGTACCTGAGGCCTTCTGTAGCACTGGGAGTGCTCTGCTTTGTTTTCCCATCCTTTTGCCATCAGGCCTACAAGCAATCTTTTCTGAATTCCTGGCTGGGCAATCCCCAAGCAAGCAGGGCAAGGTGAAGCATTTCTTAAATCAGATATCTCGGCAGTTTCAGCCTTCTGGTAAGGGCTTCAGTTTAGCTGGGAAAAAAACCCCAACAAAACCTACAAAATTACCTCTGCTATAAAACAGTACATTCCAGATTTATCCCATAACCAGTAGTCATTGGCATTTCTAAAGCACCAGTAAGTGCATCACACTACGTCACTAATAATCACTGCCATGAACATGGAACCCAGACAGCTATTAATTTCTTCGTTCCATTTCCATGGGTTAGTACCTCCCTGTGGTATTCACAGGGAAAGTGTCCCTATTATACATTATATGGGGACATGGGGGAGTAAAAACTTGTAGCGAGGATTTTCAAAGGAAACTAAGTGGATTAAGTACTCAAATACCCTAGAATTTCAGTGGCTTAGTCACTTTTAACAGCTCAAGACAAAACTATTGAGGACCAACTGGTAGATTCATTATAATAATAATATTTAACATGATTCATTCTTATTTATATTCTTGTCTCTGAGCCTACCAGTCCCAAGAACTAGATTCCCTGTCCTACTTCCCTCTGTGTCTTTCCATATTACCTTCTTAGTGTCTGATCACATTTGTCTCCTCATGCTTGGTGTCATCTCTCCAGTGACTCATTTATTTTCTCTGGCTCTCCCACAACAACCTCACCTTTACTTAGGAAGGCCAGAAATGTCTATTTGCATGTGGCATCCAGAGCTCTTGCACTGAGCACTTCCTTTGCACTGTGACATCTTTGTTTCCCCATCAAGAAGTATAATATGCTCCTTATGTTCAGGCGAGGAGAAAAAGCAAACCCAGTAAACAGGCACAGTAATTAGATCTGATGCCTTGACTCTGGAGAGGAAATTGGGAGATAAATTAAAAGTTGGTCCCATTGGAAGGTTCCCCAATGGATATTGATCAGGCTCAGGTGAACTAGAAACCGTCCAAGGAGAATTTATTGATTAGAAGCTGACAACCAATTGTTTCTTCCTCTCTCTGTTTCGAGGTTGTAGTTTTTGTCTGCCTGCTTCTTTAATAGAGGCCACAGGTAAATTCCTTTAACTGTACTCCTTTGTCTATGTCCAAGGGGCAGCAGAGTGGAAGTACAAAGGCTGGCAAAGCTCATTAAAGTCAGGAGCACAAAAATGGAGTGCAGGTCTTGCCACTGGCTTCCCCAGAGATGCTCAGGGTTTTTCTCTTATTCCCTTCTGAGACCCTGACCTCTTGTCCTTCAGATTACAGAGTTGGTTAGCTGAAACCTTTGCTCTTTGACTTCTAACTCTGGCACAGACAGCAGTCCCACGAAAAACACACGTACCTCAGTTGAGGAGAGGCAAGGAGAGAGGCAAAGAGGCCCAGATACCCCCCAGAGGCATTTTTCTGCCTTGTCAGCAGATCTAGCTAAGAATTCAGAAGGAGAAAGGGTATTTTTCCCTGACTGCAGGAGCCACCTGTGGTTTTAAAGTGAGTTATCAGTTTGCCTCATCGTTTTAACAGTTTACTACTGTTAATAGATTTCAATACCACTGAAAGCTAAAGGAATTAGGGAACCAATTCTGAATATAATCCTGCTCGGGGGAAGACAGAAACATTCCCACACATAGGAATGTACTCTTCTATGAACATCTTTAAAACTGAAAAATAAGCTTCAAATCTTAAGCAATGTCAAATACAAAGTTAGCAAACACAAGCCTGAGTCTTCTCCTGGGTATCCCATAAATCTTTACCTGCATCTCCTCATACTACTTTTTACTCAGCAGTTCTGTCTCAGGACAGTGCACAGAAAAGATGGAGCTTTATGGGTAAGCAGCTAGTCAATATTTTATTTCCTTCTCATTGTTTGGCATATGGCTCCAGGCTCTATTTGCTGGATACAATTCAAACCCTACTCTGGAGAGAAAATGATTAACTTTCTACTAGATTCTTTTGGTGGCACACATCACTATAGTGGCTAACTGCTGTACAGAACTTAACTAACTTAGTGCCACAGCTCTGGCTGATGAGGGTGTTCTATTGTATTGGGTTCCTGCTTGGGAAACTTAGGCACAGACATTGCAGGAGGGAGTTTTGAAGCACTTCATATAGTTGGACAGCTCCCATCCTTCTTTGTTGTAGATAGCTATGTTCAGGATGTCCTGTAAATCACAGCTCAGACCTCAAGTCAGGATTCAGGAAAGCAGGGCATCTTCAGTGAGTGACCTTTCATGGTACTTGGCTCAAGTGTCTTGCTTAAACCAAAACATTTGTACAAATGACATTTATACTAGCAGGCAGGGGAAAATCCATCCCTCTAGACATTCAGCTACATTAATCTCGAGACCCACCTCTTCTTTCCTCTCAGTTCCTTGCCTCATTTACTGTACACTTTTCCATCTTGGCAATAAATGAGTAGAGAACCTAAAGACAGCATCCTCTTTCAGTATAACTTCCTGTTTTGCTGTAATATGCAATATGTAAGTCAGTCTTCAATCAGCAAATAGGCTGTGATAGCATAAGAAAAGACCAGATCATCAGAAATATGTTCAAAGGAACTGGATTTATCAGGTCTTCATGTTCAATTTGCACCCCCTATTTCCTATAATCCAAATACATGACTTACTGGTATCAGTATGTTTTTCAGTGCCTTGCTTTTCTTATGTATATTTGTGCATGCGTTAGAAAAAATAAGCAAATGGAAACTTCAGAAATTCCATCATGTGAGTTCAGATTCATTCCTAGGTGATTCATCAGCAACGTGGGAACATTTATACATGCTGTATAGACCTCTGCTACCCAGGCTGTGGGAGGAACTGATAGAAGAAGTACACAGTTATCTTCCTTGTAGGTCAGCACACAGAGGGGAATAAGGCGAACATTTTGCATCTGGGTTTTACAGTTGCTTGCTAACAACAACAGATAGTGAGACTCTTGAATCCTGGATTATATTGTGGGCTCTGAAAGGGAATTAAAGATAGTGGGCCCAGACATTTCTGTCTTTTCTCCCCAAAGTGGTCCTAAGTGCCCTCTTCTCTACAGTTTATCTCATACTCTATCTTCTCTAACTTTGCTGAGCTCATACCCTTAGGAGGTGTGAATGCAAACCCAGACAATACAAGGTTGCTATTGAAATGTCAAAATTCTGTAACAGCTTTACAGCTTAACATAAAGGATATATTTTATTTCATGGTTTATTGATTTAAGAAAAGATGTATTGTAGAGATGTTATAATACTGACTGATATTTGTTGTCGAATTTGAAGAAAAAACAGTAAATAAACTGCATTCCTCTATTTCTTCTCTTTTAAAATAAAATCTGCAAAACTCCAGGAAGATTTTTCCTAGATTTATCTCCATTGGGTTAGTCGCCGCTAGGCCAAGATGTTTTCCTATGTGATTTATATGTCTTTTCACTGGTCCTTGGAGTTAATGCTTCCCCCCTAGGTGTTGGCCATTTGTAGCACAGCTTGAAAGAATGAAATAGTGTTTTAAACTCTCCTTCCCATCTCAAAGTTGGGCTTTCAACTTTAAAAATTGATTCACTTTAGGTGAAAGGTCCTGGCTTGAAGGGTTCTGGGGAATGAGGTTCTTTATTAAGTGACAGAACTTGTGCATCACGGACGGAATCAGGAGACACTTCCCAATCACCGTCTCTCCTTCCAACGTGACTTGCTCCTGAACTAGAGGTATCTGCTGCAGGAGTGAACTATTTTCCAGGTCTGGTCAGTCTCTCTACTCCCTAGTTTTGATGGTGACTTTCTCTGATATGGACCCTTTTCTAGGAAGAGCTAGATGGGGATTGCTGGCATATTCTACACAAACCATTTGGCCATTTGATAAAGTTGAGCTGAGGTTACACAGACACTTAGAGCCTGGATTAAATGAGCTCACACCCCATCTTCAGCCATTTGGCAGATTGATTCTCTTAGGAATTTGTTTTTCAGCTTGACAAAATATGAAGCTTGATGAAATGCAATTTTAAAATATATGTATTTGGTAGATTAATGAACTGGCACTGACTAAATGAAATTACCAAGAGCAATCAAAACTCAGAATTTTTTTGTGATTACAACGAGCTTCTCTCTTCCCATGGACAGAAAGTTATATGTGAAATCAGTGTTACAGAGCAAAAAAGTTAAATTTTAGCATCTTTAATAAGACAACACTCTATAAAAGAAGGTGCATAAGAAAACCCAGAGTGTTCAGATCCATTTCATTGGTTTCAAATTTGTTGAGTTCAGATTAATATAAGAAGAACAGGATGAGACAGGGTTTTATTGATGTCCCCATTCTCCTTTTGCAGTTACCAGGGTGTGTTCCCATGGGTTCAACTTATTTGCAGCAATTCATTATCCAGTGAAAAGCTTCCCACCCTGCGTGCATTGACAACAAATAATAGTGAAGAACAGAAACCAGATGGGAGACACGAAATTCTGGGGTAACTGGAGCTAATACCAAAGCTTCCACTGTCTTCAGTAGAGACAAGGGTTTTCTCTGGGAGTTTGGCTTAAGACAATTTGTGTTAGCAACTTCCCACAGTAAAGGAGTTCATCCCCCGGTGACTTGGGCCTGGGTGAGTCTTGAGGATGAGTTCAGTTTTGGTAAGCTGGGCTTTGTGGAAACATGTGGAAACATGGCCTCTTGTGGGAAACAGTGATCTGGGGTGTCTTTCTCATGCAGACTGTGTTTTAGCCTTTAGTTCTCAAATTTCTTGTTCAAACAGATGCATTTCCTTATAGTGAGGAAAATGTGTCCCCATTCAACCCTATTCTCTATTTTTTTGAAGGGAGGACATGATAAGGGCACATAAGACAAATGGGCTGATCCAAACAGTCATGAAATGGTGGCAGAGTTTTGACTTCACTCCTCTCCTGATTGTGGCCTCATGCTTTCACCATGTGCAGTGGAAATATGCCTGAGCATATGTTTGAATTTCTGCTGTAGAACTCAGTAAAAACAGGCTGCCAAATTCATCTCTGATGTAAGCCCTGTCTGACTTCAGCAAATTTACTCTGGGGAGAAATTTGGTTCTGTGTATTTATGTGTACTAAATGGAAAAGTGTATTTTTCTGTTAATACTCTCTGCTATGGTTAGGCTAGAAAAAATGCTATAGCACTGTGTTTCTGATGGAACAAGAATGTATATTTATGTATCTATATCGCTACAGCTTTCTCTATGTCTGCTTATTTGTAGAATTAAAATATTAGATAATGAAAGTGGTCTTAGAACCTGAAATAATTAATATGCAGACTTTTTACTCATTAACAGGCAAGCTTGCATTCAGATTTTGAGGGAGAAGCATAGGCAAAGCTGGGTATAGATCTGCAGGAGCAGTTCTGGATTGGGACATGAGTGCAGGACCTTGGCATAGCCACAGGGAGACGAAGGCAGGCCCAGCCATGGGGTGGTGCAGGACTGTGGTGTGTGGGCAGAGGTTGCAGTCCCTACACTGAACTGCTCCAGGCAAAGTCATAAGATCCTTCATGTCAGAAAAACAAAGGTTACCTAGGGAGCAATTTCAACACTGAAATGGAAACCACTCCTGATTTTTAAAAGAGAACTGAATGGAACTGAAGAAGAACTGAAATGGAAGCTGACAACAGCTTCTTTTTCTTTGTCTGTGATTTAGGAAGACCTCAAGAGCAGAGTGAGGCTACCAGGGCCAAGAGCCTCCCATCAGTGCTGCCTTGTGCAGAGTCTGTCCCATAGGGTGTGAGTTGCACAGGTGTCCCCCAGCACCACCAGGCACCCTCTCATGCTGCAGTGGTGTCAGACTGTGCAAGCCATCCTCCCTCAGGGAAGACAAGAGCAGAGATGGGTATAGTTCTGTCTCTCTCATTTGAGTTCTGTGTTCCCACCTCAGTGGAAGCACAGTACACAAACATGGGATTCAATCACCCACACCAGGGCTCCTGAGGAGTGATAGTGCTATGGCCCTCCTGGACTGCTCCTCTGCAAAGGCTACCACTAAGAAAAAAAGGAGGAAAGATGGAGTATGGATAAGCTTACTCTCCTCTGTGTAGCATCCTGCAAGTTTGTATAATGACATTTACTAATGCTGCCCACACAGTTCTGTCTCACAGGAGTCTGGAATAGAGGTTAGACTTTGTAGGTCACCATTATAAAACCAAGGCCCTGCTCCAAAGCTCTTCACCGACTGTCCTGTGATGCAGAGCGAAAAGGTTCTACCATTCTGTACCTCATTCTGCCCCAGTGATACCAGCTCTCCTCCAGGAAGGCTTGGATGGCTGACAGCCATAGCATTCCTGCAGGAGAAAGGCTTCCTGTGTTTGTTCAGTGGCTGCTCTGAGTGAATCCATAATATCACAGCCTAAAGTAGGCAGAGTTCCTACTCAGAATCCCTCTCTGCCCCTCACTGACAGTCTTCCTTGTGCTTCTGTGCTTCCTGGTAAAAACACAAGGTGGCACTGAGTCAGCAGGACCTTAGCTGACAGTTGCCTCTGCATTTCTTTCTATTTATATACAACTATGGCAATTTGCAAGCTCTCCTGTGGGTAGGCTGCATCTCCCATTTCTCCAATCATTTTGTGAAGATAGTGCCAGTGACCATCCTGACTCATTTATTGCAGAAGTTATTGTTTAGTCATTTTATGTAATACACTGACAATTTCATTAGGAATTTGCTAGTAACCTAGCAAATGGACACTCTCAAGGACTACATTCTTGCATCTGCAAGAAAAAAAGCAGTTGAGAAAATTAAAGGAAAGCTGTCTCAAGGGACCCAGTGATCACCTGAATTGTGATCTACCATCAGGCCCAGACTACTCCTCACTGACAATATTTCTGCTAGAGAGAGGCCTAAATTGCAAAACGCCATCTCAGCTCCCTGCAGGATGGATGTGCCTTATGAGTTCTACTTTTTGCTAGCAGCAAGCAATTACCAAATGTGAAAATAGCAATGGCATGATTACAGCTATATGAAAATACAAACTTGCCCAATCCCTAATGATGGCTTCAAACAGCAGTGTGAAAGCCCCAGCTACACAGTGCCCCTTTCCTCTTTGCTCTCCAGCTGAAGGTACATGCCTGATAACACAGTTAAAACTGGGATTTGCCTCCCTCTAGGATCTGGGCCCAGTAAGCAGAGATAAGTGCACTGTTTACCATGGAAATATGTCTGACACCTAGAGGGGAGAACTGGGCTGCAACCCTAAGGTCCATTCCAAGACTTTTTGTAGTATTCCCTGTGCAATGTGCTTATTCCCTCCAGAATTTCCTCAAGTGTCATGTGAGGAGGATAAACTCTCTCCCTTTGAACAGCAGTGTGATGACAGAGTACTGGGTGATACAAAGTTCTAATAGATGTGCCATGCCAATAGGTGAAATGTGTAATGCCATTGCATTTGGGCTGTTTGATTGAAAGGTCTTGTTTGACTCCCTGCAGGGGGAATGTCATTTTGTGTGACAAGGCTTGTGCAAATATATTACAGACATCCCCTCATAAAGGAATTTATGTGATTCTCTTTCTGCCATCACTGAGGTGATAGGACTAAAGCACAAGTTTTTGACTGGAAAATGCTATCAAAGTATATTTAAAAAAATTTTACCTTTTGTTTATTACAGTACTGCCCAACCAAAAATCATATTCTGTTTTCCATTATACAAGGCCCAACAGGACGACAAAAAATAGAGAGTTCTTTGTGGATCATGTCTCCAAACCCTCTGTTTGCTGTTGCCTCAGACAAGTCTCTCTGGGTTCAGGAAAGTGTTTCCATCCTGCCCATTCTCCACTCCCTGTGCTTCCCCACCTTGCTCCTTGTCTCTGTGGCTCTTCCTCAATCCTCTGCCCACAGAATAGTTTATTTAACCTTGAAGTTCCCTTATCAGCTGCATCACCCTGCTGTAGCTGTGAGACCTAAATTGTTTTCCATCTCCGTGAGCTGAATGGGGCCAGGCCTTCAGAGAGCACAGGCTTGGAAGCACTTTAAATTAGGCAGTCTGAGATGGAAATGCTCCAGGTAACAAGGAAAAACAAACAAGCCCTATCCTTCTTCTGAGGTCCTTTCCTCCTTAAATGCCTGGTGGCTCTGTGGGAGCTCCAGCCCATCTCTCAGGAGAGTTATGCACAGCATATGACTCTTAATTAAATACATATTTCTGCACAATGTGGAATGAGAGAAGGCTGGTACCAGTGCAGACCAGCAAGCTCCTTCTCTGTCACCAGTAATGTCCAAGTTCTCTCCTCATTTTCAGGTCATGACTCGGCAACATCCCCTGTGAAACTACACACATAACGAGGGCATGGTCCCACTGCACCCCGAGTACTGTGGGTTCTCCCTCCTCCGAGTCTGTGTGGGATCAGTCCCTTCCAAACCCCAATGGGACAGAGCCTGCAGGCCAGGCTGTGAGGAGCTGTGGCTCAGGAAGCACAGGACAGGCTAAATGCCAAGTGCAATGGCCACCAGACATGGCTTCTTGGAGACAGAAGTACGGGAGCAGGGCAACATGGCAGGGGTGATTGCAAAATGGGTACCACCACTTGGAGCCATGTCTGCAACGTGACTGTCAGGTGCAATTGCAGCATATGCAAACATAGATGAGCTTGCTTGAGTGCCAAAAGTGCATGGTTCAAAGTAGGGCAGCTGCCCAAATTTATATTTAGGACTTGTGCAATGGCTGTGTGCAATCCATGCCATTACATCTTCACCTGATTTACTTCTAATCAGGGCATGGAGTTGTGCTTTGCACAAAACAGTTTGCCTTGATGTTGGAAAAAGCACACAGAAGGGATTGCAGCTCATCCTGAAAATTTCCTATACTTTTGTGGCCTGTACTCAATCACAGGACCATACACCTGTTCCTTCAAGGGGAACTGCATGCCTTTACTCTCCCTTGCACTGCAGTCTTGTGTGGTAATTAAGTGACTGGGATCCCCTGGAACCACAGAGTGAATACAAAGACAGATTATGTCTTTTATGTCTTTGACTATCTTTTTTGCATTTGGATAGCAAGTTTCCATTCATTTTGCAAGTCGCTTTTCAGACCAAGTGTGGTTTTGGTGTCAGTTACCACCAAGTTTGACAGAGCCCATAAGAAACCAGGAGGAATTATGTGGGAAGAGTTTGCCTGGCTGCGCAAATGTTCTTGGACATCAGAGGGAGCTTCCATCTTCCCATGTGTTTATTCAACAGGTGAGCTCCAGATGAAACATAATTATTTAATTAATACTGGAAAATATTAATTCCTCACAGCACAGGAGGCTCATGAAGGGACTAGTGGCAGAACTGTGCTCATGAGAGCTGCCATGTGGAATGCTTTAAGCAGTTTTGTCCCTAGAGTAACAGGGTATTGGTGTGGAGCTGACAACACCATCTCTCCAATGGTGATCACAAGGCTTAAAATGTCAGGAGCAGGGAAGATGATGAATTTATAGATTGTGTGGCTCAACCAAAAAACACTAAAATTGAAATTCTGTATTTGTGGGAGCCAAACAATATTCTTTTTTTTCTTTTTTTTTTAAGTTCTCAGCTTATTTGTCCATTTCTCCTGCATTGTTATTTTTTCTGGGTTTTTACTTCAAATCAATTTCTTAAGTAAAGGATATTTTAAAGCAAATAGGAAACATTTTGTACAAAAATGAACTGTTTTGACATTTTGAAAACTCTCCCCTGATTTTCTGCATATACTGCTCAGCAATTTCAGTGCAGTCACACCAACAGCTTTATTCTCATAATCTTATGCTAAAATACTATTTAGTGCAAACTTACTGTCTGATGGGAAAAATAGGGATCTATTTCTTCTGGGAAGGCACAAATTAGGACTTAGCAAGGACTTCCAATACATGGGCCCCTTCCCCTGTCTGCCAGTGGCATGCTGTGCTTTCCTAGGTCACAGCACTTCTCTGCTTGTTTCCTCTTTCTCTGGGTGACAAGTTTTCAGGCAAGTAATGCTACTCAGTGTGTATCCATCCAGCACAGACTAGTGAGGGCAACTGATGCTGATTGTGATTCTGGGGGTTATTTTGATAAAAATTTCTATTGCAACTTCTCTTCGTGCAGTGAACAGGTTGTGGCGTGTGGTTCCAGGTCAAGGAAATAGATTTCATTTTACAAAACATAGCAGGATTTCATCTGCGTGAAATCCTAATTGCATTCTTTGGTTTACTTTAAGCAAGCAAAGCAAATTAGAACCAAAGCAAATGCTATATATACTTAGAAATTGAAAATACCTTCCCATTTTAAGCCAAACGTTGGGAAGCTTTTGTTCATCTTCTTTTATCACTGTGTCTCATACTGCATAAAGGAGAGCATGTTGGACCTCCTGCCTTCAAATCCAGCCCAGTCCGGCCTGCCTTATCCTGTCCCTTCAGACTCTCTGAGGATAGCCAGGCAGTTAGGACTCCAGGTTTTGCACTAGCACAGCAATCTTTTCCAGGGATCTGTAAGTACTGGATAAAGAGGGGCAATACTACCAACCCTATTTTACACAGTATCTTGACCCCAGAGAGAAGTGGTTTGAAGAACATCATGAATCAGAGTCAGACCCAGACTCCTGGGCTCAAATCTGCTGTTGCACAGCTGCCCTTCATTGACAGCAACATGAGTCAGAAAGCGCCTGTGCATATGGTTCCTAAAATAACTGGTAATCAGCAAAATTCACAGACCTTTTACTCAGTCACTTCTCTTGAAAGAGTCTTGTTTGGCCAAATTTCTTTTATTCCCTCCATCATACAAGTGCTGCTCCATTGAAGATAATGGATTTGTTTGGGTATATCAGAGAACAAGATAACCATTGTGGTGTTCAGGAGGTATTTTATCCGTGTAAGGATTTGGCCAATTACTATTATTTAGTTACAGGCATGGGTGTGTTTTGCTAACCATAAAGGAAAGCAAATCTTTTTTATTAGATCTAATCAACACAAGAAGCTGGCTTAAAAGAGAGGTGAGAGAACCAATTTCAAGCTGGAAATGCAGTGTGGGAACCTTTGGATATTTATTTATCCATCATGCTCCACCATGCCAAGCCATGAAACTTGAGCCAGCTCTGCATAAGCCAGTTTTACAGTCAGGAAGCAGTGCAGCAATGGTAATTCCACTGACAGTCATAGCCCTGCTGAGATGCTGTGCTTGGCCCAGGCAGACCCTAACCTTCTCATATTAACAGAGCTTTCTTTCCTCTGCAACAGCCCAGCAAATCCAAACATCTACAATTTTGATATTTTCATCTCTTTTTTCTGTCCTGTTTCTCACTCAACTTAAGGATTTTGCTGATATTATGTGAAACTCACAGTCATATGACTAAACTGACCAACTATAAATTTATTAAATAAACCATAATGCTAGATGGTTTTAAAACATGTTTTTTAAGGTTCATGGGAATTTTTTCCATTTATGGAAGGAAACCAAATCAAGCATATAAGTTGTACCACAGTGTGCAGAAAGCAGAAAGCATTTGGCATCAGCCAAGCCTGTCTTGGACCACTCCAGTGCCATGTACAAGCTGTTGAATCACAAAGTTCCTGCTTTGTCAACCTGCCCTTGGCTTGACCTCTTGATTTAATCTGGTAGTTGTTTAGGGAGCTTTCAATCTAGTATTCTCAGAAGATGGCAGGGAAGGTCTGCCTTCTACCCAGCATTTGTACAGCTCTGAGTAAATTGCTTCTTCTCCAGCACTTTACCTGTGCTACCACTTTGCTCTGAGTATCACATTCATCATCCATGAGCTTGACTTGCTGTGTCACGACTCTGCTGCTGTGGTTATACAGAGATTTACAGTGCAGTGGTGATGTGGAGGGTATCAGACACCCAAGGAGCAATCCTTGCCCAAATTGTCATATCCTAGGTCAGTCTCTGACCTCAGGAACAATGCTTCTTCAAGAAGGTTGACTAAAGGACAGGTCCTTAGCTTCTGTTGCCAGAGAGATCACTAAATGACCTCTCAGAACCTTTGCTTGACTTGTTACTTTATCTACTCTGCTTTTAGGAAAAGTGTCAGAGAAAACGCTAAAGGAAAGATCATCTGTGATGTTTACTGAAAAAAAATTAATTTTTCTTACTTTGATGTCTTTCTTTAAACAGTTTTTCTGGACTAGGGACAGCAGACATGCTTTTAATTTATTTACTTGAGCAGGTGATTAGCCAGAACACAGAACCACCTGGTGCATATGACCAACCTTAACACAGCCTTCCTGTGCATATGTTTGTCATGGGAGGAACTCAACTCCAGTAGTGTCTCACCTGCCCCCTTCCATTAAGGGTCAGAAATTGCCTGGGGAGCTTCACCCCAGGGTGCAGCACAGCGTATGAGACTCCAAACTATTTCCTCCCTGAGGCCTCCAGCTGAATCCAGTGTTGATCCCCAAGCTTGTGAGTGCAGCCTGGATGAGAAAGACAGCCTGAAACAATAGCTGCTGCCCAAAGCATCCACCCATACTCCCATGAGACCAGGCTCCATTGTCTCCTAGTCAAACTTCCAGACCACCATCTCCATGTTTTCTACTGTGCTGCCCTTTGTGTGAGAGGAATCCCTCCTGTAGGCATTCAGAAAGCCATGTCATTATCCACCTCTCTTCTCCACCTTACAATTCTTTATCTCCTGCAAGGTGATGCAGTGCTGACACCTTTGACTGCCTTGCTGGCAAAAGTTTTCTCCCACCACTACATTTCATTGTTCAGATTTTGTCTTTCATCTTCAAACTACAAGTTTTTTTTTTGGCAGGCAGTTGTCTCTTGCTTGGCAGAGAACAGTGGGGTCTATAGTTATGTTGCTATAAACTGTGTATGATATCAAAGTATACCATACTAATCCTTTCAGCACAGTCCACCTACTGGTCTGCTCCACCTGAGTAATAAAAGCTATGAGTTGCCCTACAAAACAAGCAGAATACCTAATACCTAATATTTGAGGAATGCAAACCACATGTGCATCAGCCCAGGGAGCATGGGCACTGCTAGCAGGGAAGGGGTTAATCCAGTCTTTTTTTCCCTGCAGTCCCTGCCGGGTGGATGAAAATGAATCACATTTCATTCTGCTCTCAGTCAGCTGAGATTGCTCTATAATTTTGTTTTTAGTCATTCGTGACTGAGACCTTCTCTGGCAAATTTAGTCACTGAATGTTTTTTTGCTGTTTAGCCCCAGTCGTTTGAAATCTCGGGGGAAAGTGGGTTTCATATTGCGACAGCTGAGAGATGAGCAAGGGGAAAGCTGATGGATGTTGATAGTTCAGGCTGATGATATTCAGCATCGTTTCCATATCCCACATTGCTGGGCAGAGATACTCAATTCATTTATTCATGATCATATACAAAGCATTTTAGTCTTCAACTCATAATAGCTTGTGACCTTAAAGAGACACAGTCAAGTACTTTTTGGGCCAGAATTTAACCTACTGTAGAAATTGCTATCTGCTGAAAGTGATATATAATAATAGCTGCTACCATTGCCATTCATCCTGCCATCTCTACATACTATACACGCATTAAAGTGAAATTAATTTCATGACCATTAGAAGAGATAGAAGCATATAATTTTCCCTTTTAACAGAAGAAGAAACTGAGGCACAAAAGTTAAACCACTGGCCATATACAAAATCAAGGACAAAATTACACACAGGATTGAGATCTTCTCTTCCTGTTATGAATAGCCAAGCAGTGTCTTACACATGCTAAACAGTTAATTTGTGCTAATCCAGCCCTAGCTCTTGAAGGAAAGTTTCAGACAGACTTTGAGCAAGAGTTTAAAAAAAACATCTTAAAATGCAAAAGGTCGCTTTTGTTGCCTGTGCTTTAGCAGCATTAGCAAAGAACTATTCCCGCTATTTCCAGTGGTTTCACAATGGCATTGACAGAGCTTCTGAGGCACAAACAGGACACCAAATAAAACTGAGACATGAAAGTATTCGTGCTTCACTCAGAGAGAGATGGATGAGCCTGGAAGGCAGAGGGCCAGTGCAGAGACATGTGCATCCACCCATGAGCTTATGTGTGCAGGACACAATGGCAATCAGTGTGATGAGAGACGTTTTGTTCCCCATTTTCCAAGAGGAAGTTAGGAGCACTGCAGAGTCCTGCAGCCTCTCTAAATGGAGTCCCGGTTCACTTGTCATGATCAGGAAATAAGTCTGCAGCAGGATTGCAAAGGGCTGTGGCACAGCTGAGACATCCAGTTGCGTTAGTATGGTGAGACCCTACGGTTTCTGTGGAATGGTGCTGGCTGTTGACAATAGGGGCTGATGGAGAAGGCATTTCCATGAAGTTAATGGCTGGCTGGTGGAGGTTAGGGCCTGAGGCCATTATTACCATTGTAAGTTCTGGAAATATAAAAATGCAGGGAGAAAAAATAAAGAAAATTGCCTTTTTATATATCAGAGGGTTTAAAGTTGAGCTGGCTGTTGCCATGGCTACAATATTCAGTTTGCAGTCTTTAGTTATTTAAGACCAAGGGCTCGATCTTGCTGAATCAGTGAACTCAATGGAAACATGTCACCCAGCCTCAGCAGGGGAAGAATGAAACCATGGTAGGGTGGTAGGAAAAGAGAACCCATTCGTATCCCATTAGAGCTCACATCCCTGGTGTTCAAGGAGGCTTTCTGAGGCTCAGGAGCAGTGCCTCTGGGAGGAGATGGGAATGGATACAGGCTTCAGGGAACTCCTGACTTCACAGGCCAGGATGGTCACACCAGTTCTCAGTTCCTTACAGTACAACATGGGCATCTTTGGAATGGAAAGGATTGGGAGTAGGGCTGATAACTCCTGTCTGTAAACTCTAGCAACTACATAAATATTTGCACTATATTAATAATTTTGAAGATCAAGACTTCTTAAAAGGAGACATAACTTTTCACTGGCAATTAGATGTTTTGGATCATAGAATTGGTAAGGTTGGAATAGAGCTCTAAGATCCTTGAAATGTTCACCTTATTCCCAGAATGGGCTTTTCATGGTTCATCTAGCAATGACAGAGTTTGTGTTTATGATGGAAAAAAGTTTTCCCAGTGTGGATGTTCAAATTCCTGTTAAAATGGATTAGAATCCTTTAAAGATTGCTGTCTATTTGGATTAAACTGTGAGGTCAAATGAGACTGTGATAGAGTACCAAGAAAATGCAACCAGCAGGGTTTTTTTTTCCCCATCTTTGCTTCTCTTCCAGGGGATTCCCAAGGGGACATCTACCAAACATAATATTGTGTTGTAAAGCACTGTCTTACAAAAAAGTGGGTCCCAACTATGTGCCTTGATGTCATTCTTCTGTTTCTACAATTGCCAAAGAAAAACCAGAAGGATTTCACAATCTTTAGAGACAGAAACAAGAAGTACAAAATTAAGTTCTCCAGGTCAGAGACAGCCCAGTGTGTGTGTCCTCTGTAGCACGTTGCCCCAGTGGCACGAAATAGCTGCATTTCTGTATGTTTTAACAAGTATGTTACAGGCTTAGATGCACTGCTGAGAAATATATATGCCTTATAGTTGCAGAATTGACTACCACATCAGAATCTGAGGTGAAAATGTATGGATATGATTTTCTGAGTTGTGCCTCTCTGCTAAAGTATATCTATCTATGTGTATAAACACATAATCTCAGAAATTAACATAGTAGTTTTGTATTTACTATAAGGCTGTCATGTCCCAAAGCTACACTGCAATGCCCAGGATTTGTCTGTGGATCCCTGTCCCCCACATTAATCTAGCAAGCTCATCCTAGGATATTCAAATTGTTCCCTACATCTGTAGGTGTGCTGTTTCCCTGCTTTTCTGATCTATTATGCACATTCCTTATTTCCTCAAGAATAATGGTGATCATATGTCCCCTTTGAGACATCTTGTTCGGCTGTGCTGTGGTCGCTGGCTTTTCCTCCTTGCCAGACGGGAGGTAGAGCATTCCCCAGATCAGCCTCAGAGCTCCTGCCACCCCCAAGTGAGACTAGATAACAATGCCCCATATTGAGACAGAGACAGGAGAGTTTTATCAGGGAGGAACATAAACCAAATGAAAGCTCTGGGATTTCACTTCAAAAGAAAGATGCCATTAGCAGCCCCCTTTGTGTTTGGCTGCATGGGTGGGCAGGCATTTTATTAATGTCCTGAGCAAGCAGAGCAAATAGATGCCTGTATGTGGTTAGTAAACAGCACAGGGAGACTACATTAGTGTGAAATTAAAGAATTCATGAGGGAAAAGGGAGATTTCCAGAAAAATTAAGCACACCTAGATGACCAGGGAGAAATACAGTTATATATTTCTCCTTAGGGAGAGCTACACCAGTTTCATCAAAAACTCTGGAAGATGAGAAGTGAGAGGGCTCTCCAAGAGCTGGCATATCCTATTCACCACAGCATCACTCCATGCTTCCTCCCAGCTCCTCTGCCAGCTATAGAGCCCTCACACACCTCTAGCCTTTTTCCACAATGGAAACTCTGCTGAGTTTCACCTTTGTGATAAAAAGAAATATGATCTAAATTTCCAGTTTAGAGCTGAAAGCCAGATGAAGATTGCAAGCAGAGCACCCCACACCGTGTGGAAGAACAGGAGGTTGCTCACACTTCCTTCCTCTCCCATAAGGATGCTTTTCCAGGGTATGTTAGCAGCAGTTCCCAACATTTCTGTTAACATTTCTCTCTCTGTTTTTCAATGTTGCAGGATTCATTTGAAGAAATAAGCATGCTAGGAAGTAGGAAAGGGATGATTTCCCCATTCATTAAATCAAAACAACTTGTATTGGGAAATATTGAATTTTTACTGAAGATGGATGATGCAATTGAACTTCCTTTTATAAATGAGTTATTTTTTGTTGACTGCTGCTGCCATTGTGTGTGAATCTTAAGGCTTAAAAATTGCTGGATAATATCGTTTAGGCCTACATGTGGTAGTAAGAAAGGATGTCAAGAGTCCCTGGGAGAGGTGTTTTTCCTGAGTCAGCTCTGCCCCTCTCTTAGAGGCTTTCTAGCAGGGAAGAGAAGATTCTGTACTGATCACTGCTGTGTGGCCTGATGTTTGCTGGAGGCTCAGCTGTTTTGTGGGTCACAAGCATAGGCACAGTTAGCCCTTCATCACCATTGCTCACACTGTGTAAATCTGGATTTGATATTCCAAGGTCACCTCCAGGCTCACCACTGAGCAGGATGAGGCCTGGAATATTGGTTCACGTAATTTCCTGTGCCCAATGCATGACTTAATACACTGCCTTAGTATATCCTGTAATCTCTACACAGGAATTTCATACAATTTACATGTTGATAGATAATTTCTTTTCTCCTTGTATCCCAAACCTGAATTTCCTTTCCCTCTGTCTCTCCCCCTTCTTCCCTCCTTCCTTCTCCTTCTCTGAGCTGTCAGTACTAATGAACAAAGAAACATCTTTATTTAACCCCTCGTGACATCTTCTGCATCTGAAATCCCTGGTAATGGCTTATGGGAACCTTCCATTGATTGGGTTAATAGAGAATAAAATTGCTTCATAACTGTATTTCTCTTTGATTTTAAAATTATGTCCCCTATCCCCAACACTGGGAAGGAGTTGTTAACCCTTTCATTGTTCTATCCCTGCCGGGGCTTCCATTGCCTTCTCTGGATGTTACCCAGTGTGGAGCTGGAGAGGATGGCTGGAAATTACTAAAATCCCTAAAGGAAATATGTGGTATTTCTGTGAAGATAATGAAACTTGTTTGAATAGAAGAAATATCATGAAGGAAAGTAGGCACAGATTATAAATGTTACAGAGAGAGGGGGAGAGTGCAGATTACTAGGTTGGTGTATTTCAGCCCCTCATATTAAAAACTCAGTTCCTTTTCCATCAGTCTCATATTCTTCATCTATGTTAAAGGAAATGGAGGACATTGTCTTCTTATGACTTCTCTATTACCTAAGTTTTATTGAAATGCTAGAGAAAAGTAAAATGTTGCCTGGCTCTGCTGCCACCCATTGGAATTACACTTTTCTGTGTGCATGGTTTATGCAGCATTTTGTGGATATTTATCTTGGTTTGAAGTTTTTTCAAGATGTTTGTAAAGTGCACAGAGAGGATTTCCTTCTGTCTCTGTACTGCCTGTGGCCATTGCAACAGTAGATGAATATGGACTTATTCTGGTGACCAAAACAATCTGCCAAATAGCAATTCAGCTGGAAAATTGGTCTGCAGCACATATTAGAGTTTTACACATCTTCAAGATCTCCTTCCGCCATGTTATGGCATTACTGTCCTCATTTCTAGTCTTTAACGACTTGTCACAATAGGAGACGATAACAGTGATATAATTTCTTATAGTAAACATATGTGCTTTCACCCCAAAGGGTCCAAGTGTGCTTTGCCAATATGAGTGGCAATAACCCTGGCTGTGGAACAGCTATTTGAAAACACAGAGGAATCTATGTGGAAGTATGAAGAAGAGAACAGCCCAGTTTTGCTTTGACATTGTTGTATAGATGAGATGAAGGAGGAATATTTCAGAGTGGTGGAAAGGAATGCTCAAATATTAATTTGATCAGGACAAACAGAATAAATACCCCATCATGGCCCAAGGATCTTTAGCAGGAACAGTAATTAAGAATATCAGCATTTCAATTTCTTTTTAAGCATTGCAAGAAGCACAGGTCCCTTTAATTTTGTTGAGGAATTCATTCAGCACCAAGTCTGAAAGAAGAGCTTTCCCTCAGAATAATAAATACTGTTTTCTTAGGCTCTGTCTCTCCTGCAGGTCTCTCTTCCATGGCCCAGCAAGGCCTGTTAGTAATTAGGTGATGAGATTTGACAAGATCACAACACAGGCAGATATGGCTGCAGGTTTCTGCCTCAGTTTTCAATTATTATTTATCTGCACAAAACAGCTCCTCTGCTACATTGTAGTGGTTCACAGGGTAATTTTTCAAATGAGCATTTTAGTTAATATCCCATAATGGCTCAGATATGCAGACTGAACCTCCTAAAAGATTTAGATGTTTATGGTATTTACCGTAACAGTTCCAGCTCTTGGACTGATTCCACAGCAATGCCTCTTTCCAGACTGGTTCAGGGCAGTCTATGACAATCATCACTACATTTGTTCTTTCCATCTCAGGAATGGATTCCCATAGCTGATACAGATGCTTTCCCTGTCTGCTGTTGATTTGCTACAGATGGAGACCCTTCTTAGATAGCAGAGGCCCTGCTCTAGTGACAGCAATCACATCCCAAGCAGCACAGTGTCCTTCAAAAACAATTTGTGCACATCTTTTGTCATTATTCATTGTACCAGACTTGCCCAAAAACATGGTTTGAAAACAATCTCAAGCCTTTTCTCTTGCAGCTTGGGACATTCCCAGCTACTGCTGTGAGAGAAAACAGATTCTGAGATCAGTAACTGCTTCCCCCTGAAAGCCTGGCATAGATATCAATACAAGCACTAAAGACTATACCATTACAGCCCAGATTTGGGCTATACGGCTCATGATTTTCTCCTGCATGTCATTTACACTCTTCTTATCCACTGCTGGCGGTGATGGGGGTATGAATCACATTACTGCAGCTGGTAATTTTAGAAACACTGCCTGGGAATGCTGCTAAATATAGAGAGGGGCGAGTGAAAGGCCTTCCTCTTATCAGGCATCTGTGTAGGTTCTTGGCATCTCACGGGTACAGGTTGTATTGTTCCTGATTTAAGGCTCTGGAGAACCTTTGATGAAGCAATGCCTGTCCATCACAGAGCAGAAAGCTGCTTGAGGCCAGTAGAACTTTTACACAGACTGAGAGGTCTCTCAGGACCGGGCAACATATTGGCATTTTGTCAGGTAGGACTGTGCCCATGAGCACTGCCACTGAAGGTTTAATATGAGATCTGCTCTGTGTCATTTACACGGATCTCCAGGCTGAGCAAGAAGGAAGAAACACTTGCATTTGTATCCACAAGCTGAGGGGTAAAACACACAAGCTGCACTGGGTGGAGGAGAAGAAGTAGACAGTGTAGACCTCTAGGCAGCACATGAGAGTACAAGCCTGCCCAGCAGGAAGAATTTAAAACACCATTAAAGGCCAAGTGAATAAAACTATCACGCAGCTCACGCCTGACAGCTTGACTGTGAGGACTTGTGTTGCCATGCAAGAGATGCTGCTGCAAAGATCTTTTTGGACATCAGCAGTTGTAACTTATCTCAAATGGTAGAGAAAAAGGAGGAATCCTGCCAGAACTATTTTTTGGAAGAAAACCAGGACTCTCTTCTATACTAGGACTGTCTCTCTCTAAGTGAAGGGTTTCCTGCCCCGTTAGCCCACTGAAAGGCCTTCCACAGCAGTCAGAGCAGGAGAGCCAGCAGGAAGCTGAAGGCAGGATCTTCCAGTCAGTAGGACTGAACTGAATGCAAGTGAGAGTAAGAATAAACTTCCACATGTGCTTGTGGTGCCAAAGTAATGCAGTTTTATTGGTGCAAAGCCACAGCCCACTCTTGTTGGCAATGGGAGAGAGATTCCAAAGTTTCCATGTTTAACAGCTTTGGTTTCCTTCAGGAGCAAGAAGTCATCCTGGGGTGAGCTCCCACAGTGTTTCTTCATCTGTGTACATGTAAAGGGAGTTGGAGAATTATTGTTTTGCCTTGTATTTTTTGTCTAGATTTTTATGTTTTCACTTTGTAAAATTTTCCCCTGAAGACCCAAAGTACATTCCTTTGCCAAGGACAACCAGTCAAGTGTCAGCATTTTCCCAAAAAATGTCCATTCCCAAAATGGTTTTCTGCCCCCAAAATGTCAGTGGAATTATTTGAAGTGGTTCCATTTATACTGACAGAAAAAAACCCAACAAGATGCCAATATACGTCTCCATGCAAATGACATCTTGCAGCCCTGTGATAACCAAGACTTGGAACATTCTTGTGCATGGAAAGAGAAAAGAAATGGTGTGTGTGCCTGTGTTCAATGGGTGACAGAAAGGAGAGCCCATACAGAAAAGGCCTTGCAAGCCAGAGCAGAAGAGAGCTTTCATCTTCTTCCAAACTGAAAAGAGTCTGCATATCAACTGTAGAACAGAGGTACAATTTCTATGCCAATATCAAATGAATCCTGCATGCCAGTGTAGAAGGAAATTTACAGGTCAATATAAGGGAGCATTTCTGTAAATCATACTACAAAAAAGGTGCTTAGACTGCCCTAAAAGCAAGTGCTTATTTTCCCAAATTAGCCCAGAAGAGAGCCTACGAATGGAAAAGAACCTGCATAAAAATCTCTTGTTGCTGCCCTTGAATAAAAAGAATGACAGAACCAGTCTTTTCAAACCTAAACCAATTAACAAGGTAAAAGAAAAAGTCTTATGATAATTAAAAATTAAAACCAACAAGACAACAGCGTAAAAAATGAAAGAAATTAATAAAAACAATTAGCAGAGATGAAAAAACCAGGGATGGGAGTGATATAAATTGAACCTATTATAAGGCACTAATGACATTTGAAAACCTAATTTTTACATTGTCAAACCATTTTGATTAAGTGTTAAAAGCTGCTCTTATGAACTTGGCGTATATTGTGCAAGAGCAGTAATTTCTGGCTTTATCTTTTTCATTTTCTCTGAAAAGCTGCTTGTGTGCTGAAAAAGGCAGCAAGCACTCAGGAGTTATCAGTGCTCTTTTCCCTTCCATTCCTCATGCCAGGAAGCACCAGCCCTGCCTAACAATGGCTATTTTCATGTTCACAGGGAGTGGGACCTAAGTAGGTTTGGGGGGCAATGGGGAGAGAGAAGTGAGAAATGATGAGGACATTGGGTGCTGATGAGAAAAACAGACGTCTTTCTGACTAGGAAACTTCTCTCCCTTTTTCCCGGGTTTTTTTCCCCCCTCTCTCTCTTTTTTTTTTTAATTTCAAAAATGGAATAAGCAAAATAATTGAAAGAAAGAAAATTGACTTTTTATGGCTTTTTAAGTGCTTAACATGAAGTTTCATCTAGTAAAATTATTGTTATTTTTATCTTTAGCTGCGTCGTTCATGCTTCTCCCTAAAGAAGATATTTCTCCAGTCAGGATGCCAGCTGCAAGGAGCCGCGCAGGGAATGACAATGGCCTATGCAAATACAATGCATCAGCTATAAAGCTGTTCCAGAGCACCCGCCCTGCTCGGGAAGAGCTGCTGGCAGCACAGGAGGAGGCAGGCAAAGCCTGGCCCTGGGATGGGGAGTGACCACGGCTCTGTTGCTGCAATGGGAGGTGAGGATGCTCCACACCTTGAATGAGTCCCTCACTATTGAGAGTATCACACAGCAGGGAGTGGCCAGCCAGGGAAGAGAGTGCTGGATCGACTCACACATCAGCGAGGCTCGGGGAGGCCAAATGAGATTATTGATTTGGAATTCGTGACTCCAGATCACCAAGGCCTTGGTGTCCTAGAGTCACTTCAGCTCCCCAGACCCCATTGCATTAGCCCTTGAAAAGCTGAAAGTCTGTGGGACTGCCTTGTTTCAGAGCATGGCCTTGTGTTTTCTAGCCTTGTCTGCAAACTCTCACTGACCAAAATCAGCAGCATAACATACCAGGCACCAATAGACTTGTGCCAGGGCTTGCTACTCCAGAATTGGCCAGAAAAGTGGAATGCAGGGACATTTTCATTGGGAAATTAGGAACTTTTAGCAAGAAAAAGAATTATTTTAAAAAATCAGGTTTTTTTAACTTGAAAACTGAGAAAGGGCCAGGAAAGCACTTTGCAGGCAGGAGGGAGTATATGGCTGTTTGGACTGTTCCTGGGTGTTGTGCACTCCTCAGCTCTGCCCATAAGAGAGTGACAGACTTGTAAATGACAGATCTAGGCTTGGTGACAGAAGAGCCCCAGTCCAGCATGATGGTCCACATGCAGCACTAAGTAACAATGTGCTTCTCTCCAGCACAGGTAGATCAGCAAGTCACAGTAACTAGGACAGGGACATGCAGGTATTATCACCAAGGGCAGCAATCAGATGAAAGGTGATTACACAGAAAGCAAATTGGGCTCAAGAAGCTGGCATGTCTGGAAATGATGGTGCAGAATCGCTCTGCTGTGGCAGGGCACAAAGTCTTTTTACAGAGACATTGCATCCCTCAGGATAAAAGATTTGATCACAACTCTGTTGGTGCCAACCTGACATAGAAGAAAAATTATACATTACAAAATGCTAAAAGACAGCTACAGGGAAGGACTCAGAAGAGGGGATAGAGAAACGAAAATAAATCAGAATCACTGTAGAGAAAAAAGACTGAAGGCAGAATTAAAATATAGAACTTTTGGAAGGTAAATATTTTAGAAGGAAACACATATTAAAGAAAATAGGAGGGGGTTTATAAAAAGACAGGACATAAAGCCAGGCAGCGTGGCCAGTGTCATTTATATCAATTTTTAGTGCTCCTTTTCCGCTGCCCTAGGAATAGTTCATAAACCACAGCATTTATTATAGGGGTGGTGTCAGACACTGCAAACCTATTTGTGAACGTTACCACTGAGGGATCACATGTGGAACTGGCTTCCATTGCAGCTGGTGGGCTAAATAAATTCAAAAAGATCAAGAAGAACACAGGTGACAGGGGGTATTTGGAGTGTGCATGTTCTGCTCTCTTTTTGTTGCACAAAGAAAGAAATGTGAATCCCCCATGCTACCAGTCATCACATTTTTATTGTAAGCCTTGTAAAATCTGATGTTAAAGTCTAAGCTCTCGGGTCATGCAATTATGTGAGTCTCTCCTTTCATTTTTTAAAATGTCAGTTTCTAACCCGTGCACCTGTGGAGAAAGACTTGGAAGCACAAACATGTACAGACTCAAATCCAACTAATTATTGATTTTTATTTTTTTTAATGTCTTGATGCTGCATTCTTGATTTTGAATTTCCAGGGTATAGACAAAGAGCACAATGGCTTTCTTGCAGCCAGCACCAAGGTACAAGTGAAATTTTTACCATATTCCTCCAGTTTTACAGTCTAGTATCTCCATGAGCTATCTTTTGAAAAACCTGTAGGTCTTGATGCAAGCTATAGAGTCCTGACCAGCCTTTAATTTATAGAAAGTGCCTCATATAAGTGAGTGAATACAAGTCTACAAAGCTTACCCAGCTTTTATTACCTGCACATACATTCCTCATGTTCAATATTTATCATATTTATCTGCTCCGTTTATTTAATTGCAGGTATCTGGGAGCAAGCATCCATTAAATTCTGTCAAAACTGGATACTAATGGTGCTACTAAGAACCATGCTGCTAATAAGAACCATGATGATGAGGATTTCAGAGTGGAAAAGCCATATTGGGGGTCCACTGGAGAATTCATTTAATGATGTGAGAGAAGGAGCAGCAATTCAGTAGGTGAGAAAGAGGGAATGCAGGCATCTGGATCATTCATGCATTGCATGAAAAAGAGTAGCAAGATAGTTGAAAACCCTCTCTGGTCTGTTTTCAGGTGCTGCAGCCACCCTTGATGACAGTGTAGACATAGTAAAATATATTATTTGAAAAAAGAGGAGTACTCCTGTCAGAAAGAGCTGATTGCTTTGAACAAGGCCACTACAGCATAGCCAGGATTTCTGCTAGCTCTCCTCTTGCCAGGTGCCACGTAGTCCTGTTTTCTCATGACAAAGAATAGTGGAAGTGAGGATTCAGGGAAAGTTTGGACTTCATCTCCCCTTTCTAGTTACCTCCAGCTCCTGTATTTCTGCCTTGCTGCAGGAACTGGCTGTTTGATTCTCCAGTGCTGTGCTACAGCTCGTCTCCAGCTGTGCACCAGGAATATAAAACATGCCAGTGCTGCAGCAGGGCAGGAGAGATGGGAGCATTTGCCTTACTAAGGCTACTCTGGGTGCTTGTGTGGATTCTGCGCTCCAGCCCCATGAGAAGCTTCCCTTGGCAGCCACAGCTGCCAAAGCCATGGTGCCACTCCCCCCAGGACTGTGCTAGGGACAGGGCTGTGACAGAGGTCTGTGCCAGCACAACCACTGTGCAACCTGCTCACTAGGGAGCATGCAATATCTAATCCATGCACGGGTTCTGATTGTGGAGAAACAGGGAACTGAGGCTGCAACTTCTGCCAATGTGCTCCTTCAGTTTACAGTTTAAGTGCTGTGGAAAATTTAGAAGGACAGACAAGCAGAGGCTGAAAGGTTGAGTTGTTTACAGAGTCAGACCTTGGGAAGAAGCAGATTTCAGACAGTGACTCAGGTCTGTGTGATCCATGAAATGGCTCAATTTGTTTGTGGGATCTGGTAGCCAAAGAAACTACATTGAGGAGGGATGTAGAGTTGAGCTGATGGATGTCCAGATGCCCAGATTTAGCAGACAGGAGTGTGCGTACATGTTCACATCTGCCTCTGTGTGTGTGCTTGCGGGACAGAGCAAGTCAGCAGACCAGATGTTCCATCTTCTCCCATTCTCCTGGTTCTTGTTAACTTAGTTTGAATTTTTTTGCTTTCTTCCCTCTCCACCCTCCTATTTGTGTGATTACCTCCCTCCTAGTTGGAGGGCAAGCAATCTAATTCCATTCAGTGCTTTGGCAATGGAGATCACTGGCTCCAGGTTAGAGAGAGTGAAGTGGCAGCCAGCTGGTAAATTCGTCCTCAGTCTCCCCATGGCAGCTACCTGTGGGCCCTGAAAAAGCCTGTAATTTGTACTCTGTTTCATGCACCTCATGGCCTGAGGAACAACATCTGTCAGGACTGTATGGGACTGAAAGAAGTTGTCACCACTGAAGGGACAGTGCCAGTTGTGGAACTGGACGGGAAGAGGAAGAAGAAACAAGATTTAGGAAATAGAAGAAGAAAACTAAACAAACACCATGGTCACATTCTTCCTTGTACGAGAAAGTGGTGCTAGATATTCTTGGACTCAGCAAGTCCGAGAAAAGACTTCATTCTATTCCTGCAAAGAGAGAAATCAAAGGTGGTAGAAAAAAAGGCATTTCTAATGTGCTGACCTTGAGGTGTGAAGCAGTTAGGTCTAGTATTTCCTAACTGGTTACTTATTGCCTGGTCATCCCTAATGTTGGATTTAATGTTCTTGACTCCTCTGTTTAAGCAGAAACTGGAATATTAACTCTTCCTGGATTTATTCTTCAAAATCTGTCACAGGACAGTTGGAGGGGCAGAAGAAAAGCAGGATTGCCTACCTAATAAGAAGGAAAAAGACAGCAAGGAGTCTGGGTTTATCAACGTTTCTGCCACTGACTCATTGCATGGTTTGGTTTGGTTTTGTCTTTGCTTCTTCACAGCACTCTTGTAAATATGGTGGGTGTATGTAAATAGCGTTGATGGGCTTGGATGGAAGCCATGCAAGAAGAGAATTTACAAGAGCATAGCGTGGTACTAGAGAGCCTTAGCAGAAAAACTGGAAAGACATGGCTTCCCTGGAGTCACCCTGAGATACTTCCATTTGTCCTTTGGCACAGCAGTTTCCAGGCCTGACATTTAGATGTCCCTCCTGTGGCTGGCTCCTGCTGTGCTGTAAATGGAGTGTGAGAAGAGCACCCCTAGGATGGGGCAGAGTCCTGCAGAGCAGCAGCACTGGGTTTGGCAGCACAGAGAGAAGGATTTGCACTGTTCCCAACTGAGAAGGAAGTGCTAACAGAGACATCCTGCAAGAGACTACTTCTCTTAAAGGGGAGTCTGACAGGATGAAGGTCATACAGTGGAAAGTCCTTGTGTGTTGCAGACGCTCAAACCTTCTCTGGGTCCCCTACTTACAGTGTTATTCCTCTCCCCAAGACGTGCATCTTTGAAAATGTAAATCATAGGCAGTTTTTTCCTTGTTTATTTGGGTTGGGGGGTTTAGGTTTGTTTATTTTAACAAAGGAAAAACAAGAATCCTGTGACTTTTTAAAAGAAGAGGTTCTCAGAATTTTGGTACTTTACTCGTGACTCTTGAAGGCCTGCGACTAGCATTACTAAGTGGGTTAGTACTACCAGTATCTCAGATTATTAAAGATAGAAACTGAAAGCTAATTAGGAGTTCATGTTGTTTTTACCTCTAGTGTTCCACTCAGCTGGCTGGAATGATACCAGCCAGTTTAATTTCCTTTCCTTCTGCTTGTCAGTTCCACTGTCTGTTTTTCATATTGGTACCAGGACGCTCCTGGGTTCATGGCCTATTTCAGGGAGAGAAGTCTTCTGTCAATATCCAGTGATTCTTCATCAGTTTAAATAAAGTGAATAGGATATTACAAATATTTTTTTTTTGCTGATGGTTCCAAATTTATAAAGCTTACATTTTTACAGATACAGGTAGGCAGTTGAGACCATTCCCTGCAGCTGCTATATTCATTATCCCACCCCTTCCAGTCGAATTTTTCTCTATCTTGTCCTTACCTTCGCTTAGATATACTCTCTCTTTCCTATGTCTTCTCCCCAGTGTTGTCTTTCTCATGCTGCCTGTACCAGGCATGTCCTTTTTTCCCTGAATGCCTCCTGCCCTGCAGTTGTGGTTTCATACCACATCATGCATGGCACTTTCTGCCTGCTGTGTTTCCATCTTGGCTCTTCTGCTCTCTTTCTTCTCTCCTCTACCTCTCAGTGCTTCTGACTTTGTCTCCTGCTGCCTCACTCTTCTGTCTCCCAAGGGCTGCTTTCCCAAGAGAAGCTAAGTCGAATTGATCTGCCATTTAATTGCCTGATGTGTTCATTGCCTGTGCCTGCTGTTTGAAATAGGTCTGTCTGAAAGTCCCTGGGGGAGGTGAGGTTGTGTGGCAATGGGAGAGGCGGATAGATGGGCTGGCAGCAGCTCAGCCAGAAGGCAGCTTCCTCAGAAACAAAACACCTGCCAGGAACACCTGTGCTCATAAATGTTTGCTGCCATCCTTGGTCAGGTCCCAACACTCGGAGAATGAATGTGTCTATTCCATGGCACCAGACCAAGGCAGCTTCCTGGCACGTGTGAAAGCTTCTAACTAGCACTTATACTGGGCACTCCATGTTCAGGTGGAGAAATGCCAGCCAAGAGTCACACACCTCTGTAGCTATGGGTACAGGTGAACCAGGAGTCCTCTTGTCAGCCCAGCAGCTCCAGCTCCAATGGGCCTTGTCATTGCACCTCCCCGTGGGATGGGTGAGTTGCACAGAGGTGCAGATGAGGGAGGATCACAACTTTGTCTTATTCTAAAACCTTTCCCTCCAGAATGTCAAAGGACTTGGTCAGAATACCTGGCTCCAGGCCTCATGGTCCCTCATGCAGGCAAGAAAGGCTCCCTCCTCCGTATCAGGCATCAGGAAGTCATTGACTAATCCAAGGTTATTGCAATGATTTTCAATTGCAGTTAAAATGCAATCACTGTCTTCTGCTTCTAGACTGCAGACTCAGTCTTCTTTTCCCAAGGGATTGAAAGAGGGACTATGGTATGAATAGAAGCAAACCCATTTAAGCAGACCCATTGTCTTTGCAGAAATCCCATCTATGAATTGAGCTAGCTTGGACTTAACAGCACCAGGTTGATTAAAGGTTCCTTAAAGATGAGGTCATAAAGACAACTGGTCTTGCCAGAGAGGCAAAACTAAGGATTTTTGCACTCAGTATGGTGGAGATGTCCCTCCCTTCCCCAGTATTTGTGCACATTTAGTTAACTTGTTTGTTACAACGTTAAAACATGAGCTCCATCCATCTACAAGCATCCCAGAGGCTTCACTTCACCTCAATGTAACAGCTGGGTGAAAGCCCTAGGCTCCAAAGGCTTTGCCAACTAATGACATTTTCTCCTTTCTTTAAACACCCCATGTGGCTTCTTAAGCTTTAGGCAGCAAAGCATTCATGGAAGAGCAGGCCATTCAGTAGCACCCATCACACTGATTTTTGCTGCTCTCCTAAGCACTGTCCACGGTGACCTTTGTTGTTAAGGGAATAGGAACAGATTATAGCGTGTGCATGGAGAAGAACATTACTGCTGCTTTGCCTGATCAGACACTAGAAATAAAGGAATAAGTTAAATCAAATAATAATAGATGAGAAACACAGAGCCAATCTGAATAAGCCACAGCAAGAGCTAGCCAGTTGTCTTCATAGCTTTTGTGAAGAAATTTCATTATTTGCTCTGCAGCATCTAGCTAATGGCATGGCAGACATTATTAATATGGTATGGGCCTTTCTGGTGGGCAGGGCTGTACACACAAATCCATACCCTTGTATTGTTTCTGCTGGGGTTTAGGTGCATGCATTCACCAGACAAAATATTACCTGTCTGTTTTTACTATCTCCCTTTCTCAGACTCTCTTTCTGTCCTTCAAGGCCTTGAGATTTCTTGGGTTTATTCCTCTGTTCTCTTCCTCTCAGCACTCTTTAAGTCAGCAAGCTCCTTGAGAAGGAATCCAGTTTAGCATTCCATGTGTGAAGTGTGGCCCCAGTCCTGTTTGGATCCCGGAACTGCTACAGATCATCTGCAACTGTGCATGTGCTGTAGAGAGCAAAAGGTGACTGTGCTGGTTCACTTCAGTGAGCTGTGCCCATGTAGGCAGGGAGTCAGGATATACACTTGGTTCTGGGCAAAGTCAGATCCTTATACTGAGGATTACATTAGGAAAAAAGATAATGTGTGGCACAGACAAAGACTGACTTAAGAGGTACATCTTAAGGAAGGTTCTTGGGCTATCAAAGAAACAAAGAGATATGACTTGCTCTTCCTAACATCTGGGACAGCAGGATGGCTGCATATGTCCATCAGCACAGAGCTGGATAGCCCCATCCTCCTACGTGCTCTTGCTTCTGACTTTGAGCTTTTTGCACAGAATATTCTTCAATTTAGTAAAGTGCCTTGATTTAAAAAACTTTTAAGCTCATACCTCTGTCTTACTGAATCAATTGGATTTAAACACATGCTTAACCTTAATCATGTTCTTGAGTATTCTCCTGAACTGGGCCCTTTACAAGGATACAAGTCCCAGGGAACTTGTAGTAGTTTTGTCTTCTTGCATGCTGCTCCTCATATTCTATTGATGGAACAATCTGTTACTCATTAATGCTACAGATTAAGCCATTTTGCCTGAGTCTGTTTTTTCAGTAGACATTTTAACTGCTTGTCTTATGATATATTTATTTGATTTCCAGTGCTTAGTTACAATATGACAGCAAATCTAGGATAGGTTTAATAACTATTTATTCTGTCTCCTCAGGCACATATTGACTGCAGGACGAGGCATGAACTCAGTGTTGGCATTGAGCTACAGCACTGATGGCCATCCTACAAAAAGAAACAGAGACAGAGAATGAGAAATTTCCAGTTGGAAATTATTGTCATATAGATGTGAAGGATGGGAATCACTTCCACTGGAGTTTCAAGGACAGATTCCACATAAACCTGTCAGGAAGGTTCAGGGCCCTTGCTGCTGGTCAGTAGCTGTTCTTTGTATCTTTCTGGGGGAGAAAGTGTACAATCTCATTATTAAGGGAATTAATTTATCACTGAATGGGAGCCCCAGCTGTAGAGCAGATATCCCCTAGGGAACCCAAATGATGTCCATGTGTATGTTACCCCAGAGTTACTGGCTTGCCTGTCTGGGATGTGGCTTTGTGATTGATAAATATATGGAGAGCATACTGGACACCATGGAGGTGTCAGCTTTGGTGAAGGTTCTTTGTTCTTTCTCTTCCTTGTGGGGATGAGGGGTTTTCAGAGCATTACCAACAAATCAGTCCCTGCTGTGAGGCATTGCACACTTGTCTCTCCACACTTGTCACTCCACACTTGTCACTCCACACTTGTCCCTCCACACTTGTCACTCCACACTTGTCACTCTGTCTGCAATGGTGTGGTTCCTTTTCATGCCCTGGCAGGAAGTTAGGAGGGTTTCCTTTGGCAGATGCTTTTCATGCTGGTTCCCTGGGGAGCAGCGATCCTTCTGTGTATCTCAGCTCAGCACCCACTGCCCAGAGTCTGTCTGTCCTCTCAGAGGTTGGACTTCTATGTGCTCAGCTGTGCATTGAGGTACATATCCAGGGAGCTACTAAAAAGTGTGTTCTTCACATTAGACCAAGGTCTGTGAGGCCAGCGGATTACTGGCTACCAGAGAACCCTTCACTGAACTGAGGGAGAAAGATGTCAGTACAGCTGATGCAGAGAAGATCTGCTACCAGACAAAGGGTAGTGGGACACAGGAAAGCCTTCAAAACAGGTTTACTGAGAGGTCATATGAAAAAACTGAACAACATAAACAAATTTCCCATGGGAGCAGGTCCCAGTATTACAGCTTTTCTTGGGGTCTAGTTTAGTACATCACTGTGAAAGGACAATATTCCTCAGTCCTTCCCATGTCCAAATGCATTCAGAGCCTGGTGCATGTGAGCTGGGGGACTCTGCCAGTCCCATTGCAATGCCTGCCCTTTCTCCTGCAAGGTATTTAAAAACAGCCATAGAGCTATGAATCCAACTGCAAATCCCTTGCTGCACTGCGTGCCAAGTGAGCCTCTTGTGAGGCATGTGTCTCCCTGATTCTAATCAGCAGAAAGGAGACAGGCGTGGCCCAGAGCAGCAAAGGATACAACCTCCCCGTCGATCACAGATGCCAAGGACTGCCATTCACACTGTGGCTCAGGAAAATCCACCCCTCTGGATGCTCAGGAACTGTTACAGGAACAGCTGCTCTGGGCACTGTGTGAGAGGAAAGGCCAGAGATGCTTCAAGGGTTTTATCACACTCTCACCAAGCCTGTCCCCCGTGGAGACACAGCCCTGACAGTTTTGTATTCATTGTCTCGTAGAAAGAAGGTGGCTGTTTGCAAGGGCTCAAGAATTAATTAGTGGTTTTCTTAGCACTGTTTAGATGCTAAAAGAAATCAAGTCTAGGGCAAGAGATACCTTGTGAAGGGACCATTATGTACTGAAATAGCTTTCAGTAAGCAGTGGCACTATGTATTAGTATTTTTTCTCCACTGAGCATTGTTATGATATAGAGAATTCAAACACCATCAATAATTTCTTGACTGTAAAATAAATCAGAGATATAAAGACAGCTCACTGCAAGCTTCTCTTCACTTTGCTTTAGTCGTGGTGTTGATTTTGCTTCATCTAGGTCTGAGCCTGACTGGGAGACTGTTTCAGCACCAAATATTGTTGCTCTGGTGTTTATGGTACAGAAGGGTGTAGGAGATAGGCACCATCAAGTTTTGCATTCTTCATTTGGACTGAATCTGTGATGGTCACAAAAAAAATCCAGTCGCTTTTGATCCTGAATAAAGATGAGAGTTTACTTGACACTTTGCTCTGCATTTTAAGATATCCAAAATTCCAGGGTTGTGAGCTCTGATTTGGATTTCTGGCAGCACAACACATGAATTAGATAACTTATTCTTCTTCCTAATACAATTAGATAATTTTGTGCTGTTTCACCAACCTCTCCTTGTGTGACTTGGGTGATGAGTCTGTATGTCTGGGACAGGTTTAATGCCTACCCACCCACAGGTTCCTCTTAAGCTGTCATTCTACACTGTCATTTTATCAGAGTTCCCACCTGAGACTGTGACTGCAGTGGAGTTCATTTAGTCTGACTTTCAGCTTGAGCTGCTTCCAGCATTGCTGCTTTCCCTGATTTTTTTTTTATGCTAACTTACAGGTGATCTCACAAATGTTATAGGAGACTAACAGGAGGCTCTACAAACAACTCCCTGACCCATTATGTTTAACCTTCAGGGAAGCTGATGTGAAAAACTTGCTTTTACAATGGAGAAGGGATGTTTTACTAAAAACAAGAGCTGTTCCCATGCTGCTCCCAAACAACTGCAAATCTGTGCTTAACACTGCAGGCAGAAGGGGAAGGATATTTCCTTTGGCCTGCCTGTCTCACCATTTCAACACACCCAAAAGTCATATCTGCAGGTGACCCACCAAATTTTCAATACATAAAATTCAGGAGCAATAATTTGCTAAGCTCCGTTTTCCTGAAGGTTATGTGGTTCTCAAAGCAGAAGGATCACTGAGAGATACAGTTCTAATTGTATGTGATGGTGGTCTGATTAATTAAATTTAAATGAGTCTTCCAATATAAAAAGCAATAGTAGTCCTTCTTAGTTGGACTGCATAATTTTCTATGCCCTGTAATGATTCTGCTGTTTAATTTACACTTTCTCCAAGGATTAGCCTGGCTGTTTTGGAAGACTTTAGACTGGGGCCAGTTTCTTTGAGAAGGAGCAGGAACATGTAGTATTGTTTCCATTACAGAATTACTTATTAACAGGGAAAAAAATCTACTATTTCTTTTTGTTCTTTTCCTGCAAAGACAGTTTGAAATTATCTTTTCCAAGTACCTTCCAAGGAACTCACCCCTTTTCTCTCTGAAGAAGCTCTTACTCTGATTACCTGTTGTAATGGAGGCTCTGTATGGGACTGCCTTAAAAGATCACGCAATAGTTCAGAAACCACAGTTCTCTGTAGACAATGTCAGCTGCTGGTTTCCTATAGAGTGCAGTTCAAAGCAACAGATTTAGTGTCAGCACCTGATGTGAGCCCAGGTTTTGTCAGGGTCTGTCTTTCATGCATCACCTCTCCCTGCTGCTCAGAACTGACAGCAGCCTGTTGCCCAAACATCTTACTGGAGCCCTCATGATTGTGCTGCTCACTTCGGCCATAAAATTTTGATTTTTAAATAATGCAACATTTACTTAGCTGTAGGCTCTCTCTTAGAGGGGAGCCTGAATGGCATAAGGTACAGTGGGATTGCCTAATGGAAGTTTGGGCTAGAAAGAAGCTGAATATGGTCATATATACGGTTTACAACCTCCAAAGCAATCCTACATTTTCACTGTAACCAGAATTTTGATGATTAGACATTCTGATGATCAGACATTCTGATTTCTGACCCAATTTCCAGGTCTAAGTGATTCTGGACAAATAACCAGACCTCTTTTGGGTATTCATATGAGTAGTTAACATGAAGCTAATTATAATTGGTTGTTTTGTTCCAAACTGGAGAGGACTAAACCTCCCTGGCACCACTGGAAACTTCCTATCTTGCAGTTCTCTTCAAGTAATAACTTCACTTTTTGGCTCTACCTTGAGCATAACTATTTGGTGACTTCTTTCATTTCTATCACTCATTTCAAGGGGAAGCTCTTGGAAATCTTTTCCAACATTAATAATTCTAAAATAGGGCCCTACACAAGTGCTTAAGTTGGAGTTACAGCTATACAATATTGTCACAAGTTACAACCCTTGAAAATCTAATTTTGGGGTAGCACAACCAGTAAATCCACCTGACTTTCCATGGTTGCTGAAGTCGTTATTTAGGCTGTATCCTGATGTTTCTGCTCCCCCAGTGACCTTTTGCTAACCAATGTCCCTGGGCATTTAACAAGAATGTTCCAGAGTTCTAAGTTTTACAGAATTTTAGCGTGTGGCGAGTATAGAAATGAATAAATAAATATATATGATAGATATAGAAATTACTCCTTTCTTTAATTTGGACAGGTACAGTAAAAGCTCTAAGTTCCTTCTCCCCACACAGTGCCAGTTTGCCCCAGCCCTGGACCAATGGATCTCTACAGAGGCAGCTAAGATACCTCAGCCCTCATGGCCAGTTTACAGCTCCAGCCTGAAATGTGCACAACTTTGGAAGTATGAGCTGACAGCCTGTTTCTTTAGTGATGTAGGTGGCTATCCAATAAAATATGGGCAGACCCCATCAGCTAGTTTCAGATAATAAATGTACATCAGGCTTTCAGTCCAACACCGATCAGCTGATCAGGCCAGCTGATTTCTCTCAGCTTAAAATCAGGGGCATACAAGCAAAGAATTTGTAGCACAGTCCTCTGAGATTTGTCTCATACACAGCCTTGAGGCTTTTACAGAGCTCCCTAATTGTCTTTTGCTGTCTTGGAAATCTGTACTGCTACTAAGTAGCCAGCTATTGGAAAACATGGCTGGACACTGCTGTTGGCAGAATTAGGCTGGCTTGCACCAGTCTGTCATTGTCCTGCATGGCTCTAGAGATGGCAATTTGCTGTTGCTGGCTTATATGGTAGCAAGACGCTGAGGAACTTACAGCTCATCTTTTATATACTTAGAAAGGACTGTCAAGATGATGCAGTGTTGTCTCTCACTCCCCCTTTTCTTATTTTATGTAGAATTAGAGCCCACAAATGTGAGGAAAAACAGCCATGGCTGCAGTCAAGGCATTGTGCAAGTCTTCCTCCCACAGCAGTGCTGGTGCAACTCAGTCTACTTATATTTTTTTTCCCAAATGTGGCCTCCCACACTTTGTGCTAAAGTCCCTTTCCAAACCAGTTTTCAAATGTCTCCTTCTCAGCTCTGACATGTGACAGCACCTCAGGTGTGCTCTCACAGGCACTCTCAGTTAATACCTCAGCAATCCAGGTTAGTATTCATCTTTTGTGAATGCACTTCTCCACCTCCATTCCTAGATCTTCGCTAAAAGGTAGTTATAACCCCAACAGAGTGTGTAACAGCAACTCTCAGCTTGGTTTATTGAGCCAGGGTGGCAGATTGAACTAATCAGCCTGCTTTATACTTATGGTGAAGGCAGGAGAGAAAATTTGCTCAGGACAGAACAGGCAGCCCTTGCTCTTGTCTTACTAATGACTGATCTGCTATTGTCCTTTAGCCCTTCCTTTCTGCCTGCTTGGAACACATTTTCTGGAGAAGGAGATCACAGAGAGGTGACTAAAGTAATCTGTGGTTCTGGAAGGAGTCTAAAAGCAGCAATAGCAAGGACTTAAAAGCTCCTTATTGAAGTGACCATGCTGCACGTTAAGATGTACCAAAAGAGATGGACTAAAGCACTACGATGGCTACAGGTATCTCATCACTTTTTTTCTAGTCCAGCTTTGTAATTATTTTTTGTTAACTAACTATAACCACATAAAATACGAGGAGGTCTGTGAAAAGCAGTTGCTGTAGCAGACAAAATGACTTCTGAGGGGACAGTTTCAGCAGTGTTATTAAAGCCATACTTTTTTGCATTGTTTTGAAGTGAAACATGAAATCTGTGACATCCTTCTTTTGGTTTGACAGAACTGCAGGCATGGTGACAGCTGTATGTAATGGTGATCATTTGACACCTTGTTAGTCCTTTCCGACCTGTGCAGAATTAAAATTGTGTTTTACCAGCGATATGCACACAGGCAGTGGCATGAACAACTTCCAGGATAATAGCTGTACTGCTAGCACTGGCTTTAAATGTTAAGGGAATTGTGTATCTCTATTTAGGTAATTATTGAGTATCTATCACAGTGGCATTTCTGGAATTGCAGTCTGTGTTAATCAGGAGGCCATTATTAAACAGCCACAAATCACAGGCACAAGTAAGCAACCTTTCACTCAGCTTTGCTTCCCACTTAGTTTCCTGTATTTGGCCAGGCCTACACTGGGTCTGAAGCTGCACAGGCACACAGAGGTATCTAGCACAGAATCACAGGCAGGAACTGAACATGCCATTTCAATATCTGAGGGCTAGGGCTTCCTTAGCAGCAAGGTGGGAGATTGAGAGAGCAGCAGCAAAGGGGACAGCGAGACATGAAAGGACAGGAAAGGGAAAAAACTAAGGAGGGGCACCAGTTAAAAGAGAATAGATAATCACCTAGAGGAAGGAGCTAAACAGAAGCATGAATGTTTAAATGAGACAGGGAGAGAAGGATGGATAGAGGAAGAAGGATTAGAAGGTAAAAACTGGGAACGGAGAATTTCCAGAAGTAAAGCTAAAATAGAAAAGCATACAATAAAAAGAGAATTCCATTAAAAAGAAAGAAGGGAAATATCACAAAGCAGGCACAGAAATGAGCACCTGCTCTAAAGAAAGCCCCTGACTGCAATATTGCAAAGAGAACAATGAGGTGACCCATGGCCAAAAATTTGCACTGTTTCTCATTAATACTGAGATGCTAATGTCTACCTTCCCCAAATCTCCTCTTTCCTGGGGTACTCTTTCTTTTTGAAATGTTCTGCTTCAAATACAAAATTGAGGCAGTTTCACCAACAGGGAATCCATCCCTGCTGTGTTGAGCTTTCAGGTTGAGTTGGCTGTTCCAGACAAGTCTAAGTCTTTATCAGTCAACACCAGGCTCTTCCTTTAATGTATATTACCTGCTTTCCTATTATTGTTATTGCTATTATTATTACCACTACCATTTTGTTCCAAAAGTTCATTCAGACCTTGATCATGGTCAAATTCAACTGTGATAATCATTATTAAAAAAATTTCAAGTAGTAATAAGGAAAGGAAATAATGTTATCCTTCAGTCCAACAAAAAGATTATTTGAACAATGTACTTTTCATCAGGAAACTTCCATTTACTGAAGCTGTTCCTGGAAATTTTTGGATCAGCTAAGGAGACAAGATGGACATGTAGCAGTTCAGTAAAGCTGAGCTTTATCTGGAAGACTGTGGTTTTGCAGTGTCAGACAATCATGCAGTCTGATGGCTACAGGCAAAAAGAAAATTGGGCTTGTATCCCTGGAGAAGGATCATCTCTGATAGCACAGTGTTTCCTAATATACTGTGGAGGCATTAAAGGAGAAGTGCCTCCTACAGACTTCCTGCCTCCACAGCTCCAGGGGATTTTGAGCAACCAGAGAGGACTGCCTTGAAAGGCTGATCTGCTTCAGACCTACAGCCCTGTCAGATCTCAGCCATTGTCACAGAGCTGAAGTCCAGGGGCAGAGCAAGCAGCTCCCAATGATGCCAGCAGATAGAGAGCCCCTGTGTGCATGTGTTTGAGACGGAATGTGCTCTCTTGGGGTGTGTACAGTATCAGGATATGGATGTATGTTGCTACTGTAGTTTTTATTTAAGTTTTCCTGGTTGTTCGGCCTCTGCTCTTTTCAGTTCTTATTGTTCCCCCCTGACCCAACCAAACAAGGCCTTGGGTTCAGCTTTCCAAATCAGCCTCCACAAACTTGATTAGCCAGATCTCCACAGGGAACAAAGTCACATAGATTTCTGTGACAAAAACCCATTGATCTGACAGGGGTTGAGATAAATCTGCCTCAAAAAGTTAAAGCAATAGAAATCTGGATCCACAGTGCAAGATTTCTGTGACAAAAACAGGGAGCTGACAGGGACTCAGACAAATCCATCCATGCTGAGTGACTATGCATTCATTGCACACACAACTGCCTGCTTAAAGAGATAGTGATGAGAGATCCCCACACAGCATCTAACACAGCATCGGCATTTGTTAGGAGATTAGTGTCGGGAGGGAGAAATACCCAATTAAAGAGGTATTACTCTGTCATTGGGGGATTGGGAGTAAGTAGCAATAATCGTGCCAGCCACTGCCACAATAACAGTGCTGTGAAGGAAAAAAATGGAATGTAAAAGAGTTTGAAGAAGAAAGAGAAAAGCAGAGCATATTCACAGGTTTGGAACTGTGGCAATGAAATAGCTCCAAAGAAGATAACCAGCTCAGACTCTAATTTAAAAATGTATGGGATCAGGACAAAAAGCAGTCTACATAGCAAAATGGCAAGTAGATCCTTCAAGGTCCATGTGTTCCTGTCCAGCTGGGAGAGTTACAGCACAAAGAGTGACTGCAGGGTGGTAGAAGCTGGTGCTCAGAGCAGGCTATTGGTGCATTTATACTGCCACAGCACAGACTGCTTGAGACATAAGAACATGAGAGCATGAGGAATTGGTTCCTGGAGCAGAGCACTGGGCCATCTGGTCAAGTGTTCTGTCTCCCCCACAGTCAAAGCACATACTCTTCAGGGAGAACCTGGGAGCTGTGGCACTTCCTGCTCTTTCCCTCCACATTCAGAAATGCTGGTTCAGCAATGCTAATGAATACATCTCTGCCCTATTTTCAGTAGCCACTTGTAGATCTGTTCTTGAATTTGTCTAATAACTATTGAACCTGATGGTATCACATTTCTCCTTTGCAGGCTGGCTGATGACTTTTATTAAAAAAAAATTTTAAAAAAGGAAGGATTAAGAAGAGGATCTATGTCTAGAGCAGTAGCTTCATGCTTGGAAAACTCTGACTCCATTTCCTGCTATGTTCTAGGCAAGGTTCTGAAATTGAGGCTTTTGGGTTCTTAAAGATGATGACTTTCAGAAACAAACATATCTAATTCCCATTGATATCAATCAAAAGGAAATAGACTCCCCGGGGCTTTTCAATTCAGCGATTTGAATTGCAGTTATGCATTTCATGGTTTGAAAAGTGTATTAGCCAACTCTGCATCCCTAAATTTCTTAAGGACCTTTAAAAACTTGCCTTTAGTCCTTGTGCCCTAACCTCCAAGTTCTAAGGAGAAGGCTAGAGCTGCCCATCTCAGAGAGGTGTGATAAGGAGAAACACCTCAGAGACCGTGAAGGGTTCATCTGCTAAGGCCAAGGAACGGTCTAATGAAGATCAAGAACTGTCAGAGGTTCACATTTGCCAGGGGCACTCTGCTGAGGATCAGCCAGTGAAATGACCTTTCCACACTCACAGAGAAGCTCTGCACACACGACAGTGCAACCATGGTGTAGTTGGAGGGGAATGGAGGTGTGGAGGTGAACAGTGAAATATAGCTGCAGGGATGCTGCAGACAACTCTCCCTCTCTCCCTCTTTCTCTCTCTCTCTGAGTCTCAAATGCTCCCTAGCTAAAGGGAGTGCATGAGTGCTATATGGTCTTTACAAATTTCTCCAAGACCCACATCAGCTCTGGTGTTAGTGCCAGCTGACCTGAGACTGCTGAGGTGGAATGGATGCCAGTGGCAGAAGGCTACCATGCTAGTGAAGGTAACTCCATATCCTCAGGTGACAACAGATGTCACAAAACTTGTCACCAACTAGAACAACCCTGTTCACACATGCTTGCTGTGGAACCTGTCAGGGAGACACTGCCTGTGCAGTGGCAGAAGCTCCTGTTGGATTTCCCTCTGATTGCCCCTTCCAAAGGCGCAGGCATTTGTCCTGCTTGCTTGCTTTATCACTTGCTGTTCTATCTTCTAACCATTCCAACTGCCCATCTGCTTTCGAGTTGCTCATCAGTTTTCTTGCCTAGGAATGTGAAACAGCAAGAGCACTTCACGCACTGAAGTAATTTTTCTGTAATGGATAAAGAACCACTGCAGCCAGGTACTCTATTTCCAGCTTAGAACACAAACTCAGCATCCCATTGCTGTTACTGTAAGCACCAATCTCTGCAGATGAGCAAACTGAGAGTGACTTGGATATAGGGATTTGCCTTTCAGGGAGCATACGGTATTGGTTAAGGCAGCATAACCCACAGACCAGAACACTCCTATGGGATGAGTGATACACTTTTGGCTTGCCAGATGCTGGGTGAATCTGGGCCAAGTTGCTGAGCAAGCGATAGTTTTTCACTTTTGTCTTCCCAGCAGGTTTCAGTGCTAACTGGTTTAAACAACTCGGTGCCCTTAGACTCAGGCAGATCTGATGACTGAATAGAAATGCAACTGACGTGTAACTGTGTATCAGAAAAAGCCCTTCTGCTAATGCTGCCGTACAGGTGATTCCCCTTTTGACCTGGGCACCTGGGACTCTGGTTTTGTATCTAAAGGAGGTGTTTGTGATTCAACTATTAATAGTATCCACTTCTAGTGCCCTTCTTTGTGGCGGCATTTAATCCTTAGAAGCATCATGGAGCCATCCTGCTGCTGCAGCCCATCCATCAGAGTGACTGCGGATCCAGAGAATTATTGGAATGGCTGAACATCATCCAGAAAAGGTCCTGTCCCGAGGGCAAGCTCTGTGATCCAGAGTGTTTTGCTGCGGTGCAAAGCATGGTTCGGGCACAGCAGCCCCAGCTCCCTCCCCTCCCGGCCGCTGCCGGCACGGCTCGGGCACAGCAGCCCGATGCTCCCTCCCCTGCAGGCCGCTCCGGGCACAGCGATCCCGCGTGGTTCGGGCACAGAAGCTCCACGCTCCCTCCCCTCCCCTCCCCTCCCGGCCGCTGTCGGCACGGCTCGGGCACAGCAGCCCCAGCTCCCTCCCCTCCCGGCACGATTTGGGCACAGCAGCCCCACGCTCCCTCCCCTGCAGGCCGCTCCCGGCACGGCTCGGGCACAGCAGCCGCAGCCCCAGCTCCCTCCCCTGCAGGCCGCTGCCGGCACGGTTCGGGCACAGCAGCCCGAAGCTCCCTCCCCTCCCGGCCGCCGCACGGCACGGTTCGGGCACAGCAGCCCCAGCTCCCTCCCCTCCCGGCCGCTCCCCACACGGCGCTGCCCCACCCCGCCGCACGTGCCCGCGCTGGCCCTTTAAACGTGCCCCATCGCCGGCTAGGCCCAGGCCTCTGGGAGCCATTTGGCGACTCGCTTCCGGATCGCTCTGTGCCCTTCCTGTGCTGGTAAGCGACTTTAGCTGCTCTAATATCCTGCGTCTACTCGTCCTGAAAGAGTTGGTGTTTTGTTTCCCTGGTGGTTTTTGTGTTTTTGGCGTGCGCCAGAAACAATATCAAACAAAGAAAGGGCTGTGGAAAGGGAAGCTCTAAGGGCCCCAGCATGTAGTTCTCTGCCTTGAGGTGATGGAGGGTTTGCTAAGAGACATGTGCTTTAACCTAACATGTCTCCTGGGATTTGAGGGTTCTGGTTAATATTAAAAGGATTATTTTCGCAAAATATCTGCCCTGTGCCCTGATTTAAGTGAAAAAACTTCTGTAAAACCCCAATACTTGCCGCATTTATAATGCTCTTTATCAGTTCAGAATGTTCTCTGCGGTTGTATCCTATTTGCTTCATATCACCAAGTTTCTAAATTTGTGATAACTGGCACCTCTGTAATTATAGAAAATAAGTGTTTCACAGTGTCGGGCACCCCAGCAGAAAGAAGCTCTTAAGTTGTAGTCTTGGCTCCCCCACAAGTATTTTATCTTCTCCTCTCGGGTTGATTTGTGGAGGTGCCAGTGCTGCTTCAGCTCTACAGGCCGACTGCTGAGCTCCCTGAAAGGCCTGTGAGGTTCCAGAGCTGTATAAAGCATCATTATTATGTCTATTTTTATAGATAAGAAAAAGCATGTTTGCAGCAAACAACAAAAAAGTATTTCCTAGCTTTGAATGTGATGTATAGAAAAAGGTATATTGCTCAGCTATTACGGTACCTCATATCAGTGAAATATAGGGTGTTCCTCAAGTTGTATTACAGCTGCAAAATCTGTTTCCTGAAATATTAAGCATGCCAGCCAGTTTGGATGTAAATAATAAGCATGTCCATCGTTAGCTTTTTAGAGGCACAGGAAAGTGATTTATTCAAGCGCCATCTTGAACCTTCACTCTCTGGGAGTAACTGTTGGGTGTTTCTGTGTCCTGGAAATTTAATTTATCTGTAAACAGGTTTCCTTTGCTCACTTTGGGCTATTCTCTCAAGAGGGGTTAAGCTGTACTTCAGGCAGCAATGAGCCCTGAGAACAGAAAACAATTTATTGAGAGTTTTATAGCAATATTAATCTGGAGTGGGTGTCTGCTTCAAAACATCATAAGCCAGGTCTCCTAAAACTAAGGTACTGACTTAAAATCTGATATGTACTAAAACTGACATGTAAAGAAATCGCATTTAATTTTTTGAGCACAGGAGATGTATGTACACTCTCAGGTTTTTTCATGCTTTCCTTTTCAATGCAGTTATTCTAGCCATTTTATTTTAAATTAAATTACTGTTTAATTATGTAATCCAGAAACTGGTGCTTTAGTGAAAGGGTCAGGTATAGCTATATCCTTTATAAAATAGGTGAGATTTGACAGAGCCATTTTAGGAATTTGCCTGGATTGTTTTCTTAGGCTTCTTTTCTCCCCATTGAATTTATTGTAATTAAGAACTTGTGCTGTGGGTGCACTGTTGGATTGGTATCAGTGTTTAGCTGTACCCTAAAAATAAACATGTTCAGAAATGTGTTATTCTGACCAGCAGGTGGTTTGGTCTGAGGGAGGGAGCAGACTTTTGAGGACAGCAGATGAGCTGTGTTTTAATGGGGTTGGTTTTTGTTCAGGCTCTGTAGTTAAAAGTCTGGAGGCCACTGTCAAAAGCAATATCCTCTCTCATGCTCCAGTGGGATGGGATTTTATGCAGGAAACACTGCCATTTTCGACAAGCCAAGGAAACTGTTCTTGCCCCATTACAGATGGGACTACGTATAAAGGACTTACAGGAAGAAAAGGCATGGGCATCCAAGTGAAAAGATAGTTTTTTCATTCCCCATGTGAGACCTACAACTCTCAGGAACATGAGTTAATTGCAGAGTGGTCAAGAAATGAAGCAAATATGGAAATGCATAGTACTGTACAATCTGTAGTCTTCTCACTTCATCCACCCCCTTCCCTCAAGCCTGAGCACTGATCACAGCAGAGTACTTGGGGTTTTTTTCTCTCTTTGCTGATCCTGTCAAACCTTCCATGTCCCAAACCCCCTGTGTATAGCACAACACCCACTGGAGCTGGTGAAGGGCATTGGTGCCTACAGTCATAGGGGATACTCAGCAGCATCCTCACTACTCATCCTCTGCTACATGGGATGAAGAGACAAAAGTAAAAACTCAGGGGAGGAAAAGTATTGGGTTTATTTTAGTATCATGGTGCTGGTATGGCTGTCAGTGTTTCTTGGAATATGTGCGCATTACAAGATGTGTTCTGTATGAATTTTTTATTGATCTTGCCTCAGTGACGGTGATTAATAGTATTTTCATCCAAAACTGTCACCTCTGCCAGTAAATCTGAATTTTATCCTGTCCATGCTTCTGTTCCTTCAGTCCCTGGAGAGGATTGATATGAGAGGAAGCTGGAGCTGAGGGGGAACGTTCTGAAGGACCACACCATCACCATATGTGACTCCATTAACCCAATCAAGTTCCTTTATTATTACCTCTTACTGTGGTGGTATTTTGCATCTGCTTAGTGGGGGCTTCTGTGTTAGATCTGTACATGGATGACAGGAAAGGGTTTCTTATTTCAAAGATTTCAGTGCCTAATGAGCTGTGCACAGGGATTGTATGAAACTCTATTCAAAGATTATTAGGACTACAGTGCTTGGAGACTGAAGTATTTTACAGCTTTTAGAGGAATATATGAATGCCATGTTTATTTCAAAAGAACTCTGCCAGATTTCATCTCTTGGGCAGAGAGGCAATTACTTCCTAATCACTAATCAAACAAAAGGTGATGCAACAGCAATACATCACCTGCTACCTACAGCTTGCCCCTCCTAATTTGTGTGTTGAGATGTAGTGTCTACTGGTCTATCCCTTAGTATTAAAGCAAGAGGGAAGCTACAGTTCAGTGGTGGATTTTAACTCAAAGCAGATAATTCATTAGAACTGGAAGACTTGTTTTCCAATCACTTGCCAAAATTGCAAGAAGAATTTTTTTTTGTTATGTGCAAGTTCTGAGCTGTACAGTATTTAGCTGGCTACCTTCTTTATGGAGCTCAAGGTAAACTGAGGTACCTAAATGTCTTTGTGAGCTGTCTTAAACACCCACTGGAGAGGAAGAATAAGCAGAGTGTGCATTACTGCTCTGCTTGTGAGTCTGCAGCTAAACTATTAAAGCTGAATGCTGTGCAGGGTGAGGCTGTTTCTGGAGTGAGAAATTCTCTGAGCACTGTGTGGGATACCAAGAAAGGGGAACCAGCTGTTATCAAGTGAAATTATTTCCCTCCAATTTCTTGATTAGGAAAAAGTTTCAAGGAACAAAGCAGTTTGGCATTCTTTTGCCTCTGAAGCTGAGAGAATTTCTGGATATCAGTTGAGAGAACCAATCAATAAGTAAATTGATAGAAGATGAAATTGAGCACTTCTTGCTTTTGCCCATCAGAAAATGGGAATGTTGTGTGGCTCCATCTGCCTGCTGTGGACACAGTTCTTGGTGTCTGCCAGCAAGTTGGCAGTGCTGGATTTGTTGCTGTGTTTGAGAGGGGAATATCTGTATCTGTGGCTCCCAGTTGCTCTGTACACGCAGCTCATGTACAGCCAGCTGTTTTGTCTCTGCTCTGCCTGTGGCTCTCAGCCAGCAATCTTGAGGTGCTGAGGTCAGAATTAACACTCTGCATCAGTGGCTGTGCCCTCAGCAGGGATTTTTCTCATTAACTGATTATGAAGTTCTGTCTCCTAATAGATTTTCTCATGGTTGTGTGGAGTCTCCATGAATGATTGTATTCAGCATGTATCCCCAAAGGATGAGTATTTGTTATTTTTCAGTAGGTGTGTAAAACCATGCTGCCAATTTCACACAAAAATATTTACTTCAGATACATCTTCTGAGATTGAAAAGGCAAATTGGAAATATTTGTGTAATAATTACTCATGGAGGGCTAGCATCTGAACATGTCGGAAATTAGTTTGGTGGAATGTCTATGTGATTAGTCTGGATGCTGATGCTATCTTGATGAGTACTTTCCTTCATTTTTACTGATTCTTTTTCATGAGGAGTATACAACAACACTGTAATGTTGAGTTAATGAAGGTTGGGTTTTATTTTGGAGGACATATATATAATTGCAGGGAAATAAAACATCTGTGCAATGTATATTGCATATCTGTATCTGTCTTTAATTGTTACAGTTTTTATCCTTCCATTTTCAGAGCTGGAGACTGTGGAGTGTTATTGAATCTTTATTGCTTTTGAGATCCTAGATTGATATTTGGTAATAGTGAGCTATATAACATCACTGATCTGATTCTGCTTTCTGTGCAATGCTACTTTAAATTTCTAAAGAGTCAAAGCTGCATCTTAAAATAAGATGCGGGTGCAGACTCCACTTCCTGGATCCTTCACTTTTGTTCTTTCTTGTTTTTAGTTTAAAATAAGTCATTCGGAATAAAAGGCTATTTTTGTTCTTTGTGGGTGGAAAAAGACTTGGCTCCCTCAGTTCTCATCCTGTGCACATCAGCGTGATGTATGTACACCCAGCGTTAGTATCTGGGAGATACCAGATAAAGCCTTCAGTTACTTTGATCTACTAGTCATGTGTTAAAAGTAGGAATAAAAGTTCCTTTCTAAAATACAGAGATTTTGAGATATTTGCAGTATGGTGCTTTCCATCCCTCTGCATTTTAAAAGTGTAGAAAACTAATGTAGAGGGACCACTTGGACCATCGCATGGAGCAGGCCACCCTTACTGCAGAACAGAGATTTTGTAACACATGAACACGAAACATTAGGGCTTAGAAGGTGTGCTGCCCCCAGCTGAGGGGTCAAGTGGAATTTCTGTAGTCCCCAGAAGTCATATTTAAATTACAGAAACAGAAAATAAAGCTTATGAGGTAATTTCTTCCTTTCCCTCTGTTCCCCAAGGCAGGGTTTTTAATACTTAAACCATTTTTGACAGATGACTGTTTAGCCCGTTCAAAAAAAGTTTAAGTGATGGAGACTCCACAAATTCCCAAGGCAATCTATTCTAGTGCTCAACTGTCCCAATCATTATTTACATTTAATTTGTGGAGGACAAAGGCTGACATAGCTTCCATACAAAAGGAAAGGACTTTTAGAAAATACAGGATCTTTAATTTCAGCGGGCTTGTTTCCCTTAGGGCTTGTATGATGCTTCCTTTGAGCACACAGAGGTGTGGCACTGCTTGGGCATTTCCAGAGGGCCAGTTTGTGAGCCAGAGGGCTCAGGAACTCACCCCTCCTTATAGTGTAAGACCAGAGCGTGGGTGCCAACACATTCCTTGTTCTCCCAGAAATTTTGTATAGGTAGAACTTAGGAGTGTGGCCCATTTTTCTGGGATTCCTGGACATGTGCAGGACGTATGCAGTAAACATGAAACCCCTGAGGAGGGCAGGACAGCAGCTCGTGAAGAGTAACTGCAGCTGCAGGGATATTTAGCATCCACCTGTAATGTACGCAGGAAAGGGAGGGTGAAAAAGAGAGGAAGCGTATTAAAGAGGAGGGATATTAAAAACATTCACATAAGGAGGAGTTGGCAAAGATGCACAGGAAGGGATTTCAAGTCCTGGTAGCTGTGTGCTGGTGTCAGAGTAGAAATGCAGAAGCTCAGTATGCTTTGTGTTTGTGTCAGTTCCCCGGTGCAGAAGTGCTGCAATGTGAACTGGCTCTGCTGATGTGTAAGCTGTCACACAGGGCGTGTTTCAGCCACGAGTTAGGACTCTGTTACATTTGGGTAGGATGCTGGAGGAGTGGTCCAACAAGGTTCTTGGGGACCAGCAGCTGATAAGCTTGTTCTGCAGGGCAGGAACTGTCGCTTACTTTGTGCCACACTGATCCATGTGCTGCCACCAAACAAACTGAAAGAGGAATTACATTATTTGTTTTTTTTCTAGTGAAATGTATGCTGGCATGAAAAAATGCAGGTGTAGGAAGGTGTGCTGTTAAGGTTTGTACTGCCATAGATGGGGAGTGGCCAGAGCTCTTGACACAGCTTGGATGAAAAAAGAACTTGCTATGCTGCCTTGCTCTTTAGATAGTTGGATGTCTCAAAGAACAGTTGTGTGTCTTTGGACAGTGACATCTGGATATATTCAGATGCTGGGCTAGAGTGAATAGCTGGACTTGTGCTGTTTATCAAGGCATTAGTGGAGATTTGGAATCTGAAGCAAGCAAAGCCACATGTGAGACCCTGGCTTTTTCCACTGGCTGTGATTTTTTTTTTTTTTTTTTTTTTTTTAATTTTTTAAAAATTTTTTTTCCCTAGATGCACACTGGGTAGTTCAGGTGCTTCCACTGTGTGCCTAGTGTCTGTCCTAAAACATCCTCTCTTAGGTGGTCTGAAAGCTCTCCCTAGCTAGTACCTTTGGTTTTCTTGGTAGAGGAACAATGTATGTGAACATTCAGACCTTCTGCCCCTGCTGTACCTCATGCAAGGGGGATACTGAGTTGGGAGCAGCCTAGAGCTATGTTCAGCACAGTCTCTGACAGGTTGCTGGTTTTGTTAGTGGTTTCCTGGCATCTTGGACTAGCAAGCTGTTCTCAGCTTTCAAAACTTTATTGTCAGAATTTTAACTGATGACTGTTAAATTTCACTGTTGCATTTGGTTTGGATCTGCTGCAAATTAAATCTGACTTCCTGAACCACTCTTTACAATGCTGTCTGCTGGAAGGGATCCAAGAGCACCACCTGAGCCAATCTCTGGGTCAGCTTGCTTTCCCTGAGCTCTCTTTGTGGCTGAAGCAGATAAAATTTTCCCTGGGTTCTCATTCTGTCAGGTGTTTGAGAGCATCCATAATATTTTAATTAAAATGGCAAAATGGAGTAAATCTAATGGCTAGCTCTAGGTTATACAAATACCTTAGACCTGAGAGCATTTTTAGGCACAGAAGGGTTAACTGCACACAGTTTCATACTTGAATGGAAAAAGAATGACACCTTTTTGTTATCAGCCGTTTTGGTCCTGTCTTTTTTAATCATTTCAGGCTTTGAACTCCTGCTCTGAAAGGGAGTCTCTGTCTCTTCATCTTCAGCGGCTGCCAGGTCTGGAGGTCTAATCAATGCAGGTTATTGATAGCAAATCAATTAATGCAGACAAAAGATCAAAATTAAGGGGCTTTCACTAAATTAATAAGTGATTCCAAGTCTTTTAACAGAGTGCCTGAGATAAGGGCAGCTCAGTCTTCTGGGACAGTAGCCTCCAGTCCTGTTTCCAAAGACAATCAGCTGGAGAGAGTGAGCTGTGCTTTTTACATCTTTTCCCCCATTTAAATAACCTGTTTTGTTCAATAGGAAGTGTTTAAAATCTGAGTCCAGCAAGGTTGCCAGGAAGCAGGTCCTAGCTGAAAAGAGCAGATTTATCTGTGTAAGAGTGTCATGGTATCATTCAGGGTTGAGGGAGGACCAGTTATTTCAAAAGCCAAATTTATGTAAGATCCCAGCCAACACCAGAGTTAAGGTTTGTTTCAATAGCAGATACATGTGAAATTGAACTAGAGATACCCACAGAAGCAACTAGGTGCAGAATAACTAGAATAATTTGGAGCTCCTGCCAGACCCAGCCCTTCTCCCTGTGGCAGGCCCTCCTGGGAGAAGGTGGGTCAGGCTGAATCCAAACTTCTTGCAGTTGTTTTTCTTGCACAATTCCCTGCCAGAAATGTCAGACAAGATGCCTGACACCCCTAGTACTGCCAGTACATCCAGCCCCATGGCCTTCAGCCTCTCCCAGGAGACTGGGTGGAGACCTGGGGGTAGGAGTTGCCTACCAATTAAAGCAGCTTTTCTACCTTTCCTCCTGCTTTAACCAAAGGAAACAAATGAACTGTGCCACGCAGGAAGAAGAGAGCATCTCTGGCAGTTTTCATGTGTGTAGTGCTGTCTGCTATTTCTGCCTGTTTTCCTGCTGAATAAGAAGGACCATGCTTTGAAATGCCAGAAACTCTCCTGCTGTGACAGTAATTAACAGGCATGAAGATGGAGCTGGGAAGTGGATTACAGAAGCACAAATACAGTATAGCTCCCTGAGGATGAAGAGTGGCTCAAGTCACTCCATGTATCTCACTTGCAGTGTGGTGGAAGCACTGTCTCCCTGTCTGGGCTCTGTCAGGTCCTTGTGCCATTGGTGCACAATGTCCAGTGGGCCTGGATTCTGTTCCCAGGTGCTGAGCGGGCTCTGTGGGTTGGGAGCAGAGGTGACAGTGCTCTGCTGGCACTTTCAAGGTGCCACAAGAAGGGATCCAGTGGTCTGGCTTTCTCTATGCATTTGATCCTATGATGCCAGGGCAAATTTTGAATTAAATTCCTGTAGGTTTTGGTTGTAAGCCTAATTGCAAGCCACTATATGTTAAAGAATACTTTTTATACACGGTGTGAAAGATTTCTCATGACTGAAATGGCTGCAGCTTCCAAAACTTCTGACTAGAAGGTTATGCCAGAAGTGCTAATGTTTGGATGAATATATGGAGATTTACAAATGTAGCCCTTGTCACAGCCATGTCTGTGATAGCAGAATTGTACCTGAATGCCAAGCTCTACTGGGTCAAATTTCATGTAATCAAGGGTTCATCTTTGCTGCTTTCTGCTGCTTTGTGTACTGAGCTCTGCCTGGCTGTTGCCACTCATTCCCTGTTCTATTGCTGGTGCTGAAATCTAGTGTGTTATCTTCATCTGCTTTCCTCTGGACTTAAAACAGCAACACAGCTGATGTTTGTTGGTCTAATCCACCGGTGATGATCTGCTCCCATCACAGAGTTGTGGAGCTGGACTCAAGGTGGGGAACAATGGATATTGTAGTTGGCACTGCAGCCCAAAGCTTGGGTCACATCTGAGAGAAGGACTAAGTTAACTTCCTAGCCCAGATCGGACAGATGAATTGTAATACTGTGAACAGTGACTCCCTGAGGGTATAGTGCTGCTGTTCTTTGTTTCTGTGCCTGCTGGGAATGACTCTTTGCTATCCTGTGTCTTGCTTACTTCAGGCAGGGTTTGCAGCCCTCAGATGTGCAATCCTTTGCCTTTCTTCCACTGCTTTCAGTTTCCTCCTACAAACGCCCGCGCTGACTGCAGTTCTCTGCAGCCACATGTCTCAGTAACTGCTTAACCTAGAAATTCATTGCTAAAAAGATCTGACATCATAACACCCTGGAAAAAGAGTTCTAACTCCCCTTCCCCCTCTCTGGTCCTTCTCTTTTCCCAGGATATATGAAAAGCTGTAACTACTAAATCAAAATCTATTTGATTTTTGTACTCCCTTGATAACTGGGCAGCTGATCCCTATCACCCAGCTAAGGCTTATCTGCTGCCTCCAGTCTCCCTGCTGCAGCAATTGGTTCCTGCGGGGACAGTGCTGGGTTATAAAGTGAGACTGATATTGTGGTCAGGGCCTTTTGCTTTCTCACTGTGACCATTGTTGGCGATATGTTCCTGAGCAAGTGGCTTGGTTTTCTGGGAGGACTAGAAGGAAGAACTGGGCCTGTGGGATTTAGAGGTTCAGAGATATATTTTTAATCCCCTTATTACTTTTTTTAAGTTGTGAAGTGATGTCAGGTAATGTGCAGGGTCAACAGCATAGGCTAGAGCTAAGGTAATGGGTTGGTGGTTTTGCTTTAGCTCTTAAAGTTCCCAGATGAGATCCTGGCCTTGTTAGGGAAACACTGACCTACATGTGTGTTGTTCATTTCAGCCTGTTCTGAAAACAGTTCTAGTAGAAGGAAAAACTGCCAACTGCTGTGCTTGGTATATTACATGCTAATTTTTAAAGATAATTGTATTTTGTTATGAGTTTTCAATGAGCTTACCAGAGTGCTGAAGAGGCTGTAGATCCATATCTGCACAGCTGGTTGTAGGTAGCTCACTCCCAGCTACATAGCACTAGTAGGATGTGGGAATAAGAGCGTTCCCACCCCATCCCTTCTGGCTCAGTCATGTCCTAACTGCAGTGATTCAGCTATCTGGAGCCACTGGAAAGGCTGCAGTCATGTTAGCATCTTTTAATAAGCAAGATGGGAGATGAGGAAGCAGGGACTGTCACAGCTATAACCATGCTGGTATTATTTAACTTGCTCAGCCATCATGTGTAATTAGAGTTCTGTTACTCTAATTGGGCACTAGCTTGAGGTGAGAGGAAATAGAGTTAAAGCAAAGTGCCTTTCTTCCCTGAAACTGAGCAGTCTGGGCAGCACACAGAGCTTTCTTGGCAGTTTGGTTCAAGATTGGTTGGCAGCATAGATAAAACTGCATTTTGCAGTCCCAAGGAGAAGAGTGATGCAGGGTAGTTCCTGCAATGGGTGGTCTAAGAAAAATGCTGAGCTAAGGGCAGTGAGGCAGCTGGTGAGACTCAGCCAAGTGACAGAGATCAGCTGCAAGAAGTACGAAAATAAAAAATGAGATAGTAATTATAACAGCTTCTGGGAAAGGCCTTTCTTATACATGCTTATTCCCAGCAGAAATCATTGGCCTATATATCCCATCCCTGCTTTGGCAGCAGCCACTTGGGTTGTATAGGGCAAAATAGAGGGTCCACCGCCATCCTGCCCCTCAGCTCTCCTGATCAGCTGCTGCTTTGATGAAGTGTAAAGCCACCCCACACCTCTTTCATTTGTTTGGAGTTCTGGTTTTAAAACTAGCACAGCCGGGCTCACAATATGTTTGTATGGTCCTGCTTACAGGGGAAGGTGAAACAGAGACTTAACTCCTCACTTTTCAGTTTCTCCCTCTCCAGAATTGTAAGAGTGTTGATACTCTCCCCTCTTTGCTAAGAAAACCTCCTGGCATGGTGATAGCCATGGCAAGCTGCCCCAGTTGGATGACAGGAATATTGTCTGATCCTCTCCTTGCTGGGTTGGTCTGCCATCTACACGCAAGCAGATCAGTTCGCAAGTCAGCTCACTTCAAAACTCTCTTACTTGTGTCTAATAACTAATAAAAATGAAATAGTGGAAGAGCAAGTTGAGTATTCCTAGACTGGCTGCTTGCTGTATCAGGGTGTTTTCTGTGATGTGAACTTACACAGTTGAGTTATAAAACCTTCAGCTAGGCTGATAAATATTATTTGGCAGTGCTCCCAAGCACTTGCATTGACCACTGAGATAAATGTAGGATTTTCTTGCTTTCAAGTGGGTAAAACTGTTTCAGTTGGTGGTTTTTGCAACAGCCTAGAGCAAGCCAAAGTCCAGATGTCCTGTAGAGCTCCATAGTTTGGCTCTGCTGACATTTGTACATCCAACAGGATCAGCTGGGTTGTCTGAACTATTTCCTGCTACTGAGCAGGTTACAGGCCCCTTCTCTGTGCCCAGATCTTGGACAAGGAGGCATTGTGGTAACATTCTGATAAACCCTGGCAGTTTAATAGTTTGAAACAAATTCAGGAATAGGTGTTTGCAACAGTGCTGCACTCAGAAAAAAACAACTTCCTATGTAGGTAGTACTTTCCTGTAGTCTAGACAGATTATTTTACACTCCAAGACTATATAATTGTATGTGGTTAAGATACCAAAGCTCATCTCTGGCAGCAAATGGCCATGGACAGTGTTATCCTCACTGAGCAGAGAAGTGTCTTTCTTTGAACCACCCGAATGAAAAGCTACTGCCTTCCCAGTGATTTAAACCAAAATGCCTTGCTTTGCATTAGAGTTGAATTAAAAGGGAGTGTTGCCACAGCCCAGTGGACACACAGAAACTTGCCAAGCCAAGGAAACTTCACTGTTTGCAATCACATGGCCATGCCGTGGTTGAATTAAAGCAACTTGATCACAGCTGCACAAACACTTTAGTTTTAAAAAGGCTTTTAAAATGCATGTGCAGGTATTTGTCTGCATCTATCAGACCTCAGCACCCAAGTGCAGGAAGTGGATACGCAGACATGTTGGTTTCCCATCTGCAAAACAATGTGTGCCCATTCCAGTGCCATCTAGACACCAGGAGGGTGTCTTGGATTTGTGTTCTTCACCAGTGGATTTTTGTGGCACGAGTAGGAATGTAGTCCAGGAATTCCTTGCATTCATTTGTCTGATATTGCTGACTGGCAAAGTGTTATAGTGGTGACAACGGGAATCTTTTTTCCTGTAAGAAATGTTATGTATCTGCCTGTCTTATCCTGTCACCCAGTGCCTTCTAGGTCAAGTGTAGAGACCACTCAAAATCCAGAGAGCACCATGTGGAATTACAGTTCTGCAGGCCTTAGAGGGGCAGAGCTTGCTGTGTTACAACTGTGATTGAACTTTCCCTTTGTTCTACTTCTCCCTTCACACTGGTATAGGCATCCTTGTATTCACCACCCTAAAGCTTATGGAGAGCTGAGGCAGCCTGGTAGCCCAGACTTGCAATGAAAGGTCTGAAGTTCCACCTGTGTTTGGGTCAAGCGAGCAGAAGTGAGTCCTTGCTGGCTGTTTTCTTTTCTATCAGAAATGGCAACAATAAACTCTCCTGGGACTTTGTTCTGCAAGCGTTCCCTGGTGGTCAAAGGGTCAGCTGTTGGTGGAAGTCCCATATCTCGTGGCATGGCCCATTTCTGCAAAATGCAGTTAGATTCCAAATCTGGAATGGAAATACAGCTTGTATTATTCTACTCCTGGAAAGAGAAAACAAGGTCTAATAAGTGTGGTACAGAACACAGATGCATCCCACTATCATTTTCTTTCTGTTGTGGATACCCCAAACAATGTTGCCTTCCCATTAAGGCAATGAACTGAAGTCTGCAAGAGGCAGTAAAATGACTTCAGGACTGTTGGAATTTCTCTAGTGTGGCAGCAAGCCGTTGTAGAGCAGTTGACAGCAGTAAAACCATTTGTCCTTACAGTATGGAAGCATAGAGTGTGTCTAACCAAAATGCAAACTCCCATCAAATAGATGTGTTGGGTGAAGCAAGGAGGGGGAAGGATGGCACAGGGACAGTGGCAGAGCTAAAAGGAGACCAGCCTTGCTGACCACTGCCTGCTAGAGCCTTGTTCACTGGAAGGTACAGTTTTGGCATGTTTAGTGTGCAGGTGGGCATTATTTTATATCTAGTGTAATTTGAAACCAGTCAGGATCTAAAGAGTCTTCAAAAGCAGTGATACTGAGCAATTGGAACTGCTGCCAGCATTGATAGAAACACAGATTTGAGCTGGCACGAGAAACACAAATCTGTGCTTTAAAAAAATGTGTTTGACACTGGAAAATAAAGAGTTTGCCACCATTATCCTGGGTCAAGTAAGAACCCATCAGGAAACACTGGACACAGATGACTGCTACTGTCCAGTTTGTGGACACCACCCGCATTGCCTGTAATAGAAGTGGTTCTGATTTTTGCTTGTTTAGCAGTTCTCAGTTTTGCTTGCAGGAAAATGAACAAGATTCCTTCCCCAACCCAGGCAGTGAGTGATTCCACATATATCTGTCAAAAAAACCTGGTGTAGCAAGGGATTGGGTTGGGCTTGCCCAACTGGCTTGGGTTTCTATTTCTTAGGCCATGGAGAATGTTGCTGAAATTCTCAGCACTGGAAGTTCTTTGATTTCATTGGTAGCAGAGAGTGTGGCAGGGGACAGTCTGTTCCCTGTCCAGGGGAGGGGAGGGAGCTATTTGCAGGTGGGTAGGAGATGGTACTGGTGCAGTTAAAAAAATAATAAAAGCAGGGACAAAATTACTCCCCTGCATATGAGTACTTTATAGTGCCTGAATGGTACTCTTAGGGCTTTGAGACACAAGGAACTCACCGTTACACACCCTGCTTTTCTATGCATTAAGGCTTTTAAAAATACCACTTTCCTCCTCTTCCCACTCCTTGCAGAAACAGCGTCCCTTTATTCCTTGTAGAATACATACATACACACACACAATTCTTTTTTCAAAGTGCACAATCTCTCTTTCACCTTACTAAATTGAAATTCAAAATTTCAGCCTGACTTCCCAGAAAAGGTGGTGATGCTCAATGCAAGGCAGTTTATTCTATCTGATGACTTACCATCACTCACTTTTCCTCCTTTATCTCAAAGTGTTTGTTAATCAGTGCACCTATACAGGCCTAGTTAGCAAGAAAACTGATGTCTCTGTTTAGCAGCACAGGCTTTGCTAAGACTGTCCTTTTAGGCTGCATTTAGAAGAACTGGCCATGTCATTGATATTTACTGAACTGCTTGATATTTGCATTTAGTATAGTCTGAATAGCAGTAAAAAATGTGTAGTGTGTTTGCTTGGAACAGCTCTGCAGGGACATCCATGAGAGGAGGAAAAGACTGGGGTGGAAATGAAAGACCCTAAATGCAGACCAGCGCAATTTTGGGTGTAGGTTCCAGTTCTGACAGAGAAAGAGAAGGGAGTTGAAGCCTGAGAGAGGTGATGCTCTATTTCTGATCTGGATGAAGACATCCAGAACATGACTGTTCTCTTTTCATGCTGTACCTGTGCTCATTCCTACCTCCTGCAGTAGGATGAACTACTTGCATGGTGTTACTCTCTGTATGCATATGTATAAACACAATATCTTCCTTCCAGTTTAAGAAACAACAACAAAAAAAGTTACTCTGTGGTAGCAATGATGGATTCCAGAGTGCATAAATGGGGCTCAGTAGAGCCTGGTGAAGTATAACCTCCCCTTCTTCTTGGGGGGAAAACTGAGCAACAGCAATGGGATGACTTGACTGAGACAATGTGTGACAGAATTAGGAACAGGAATCAGGAATTTAGTACTTAAGACTATGGCTTTCTGACAAGATTATCTGTCTGTCATCAACAGAATGGAAACATACGAATTGTGGCTTTGTCTTTAGGAAGAGATTAAATGCAAGTGGGTTATTTCAGTTTGGTCTGAAAGGCTCAGTGGCAGGTGCGAACTTTCTGCTTCCTGTCATCCAGCTCTTAATTGCAAAATGTCGTTGGCGTTTGCAGTAGCATTCTGAATTGCTGTGGTACTGCGCTGCAGCAAGATGATGCAAGCCTTGCTTTGCTGCTGTCTAGTACCAGCTTTGCTGATGGGCAGGGAACAGAGCACTGACTCCTTGATATTACTGCCAGCAAGGTGTCTTGGAGCACAGGGCTACCAGAATGAGGTGCCTCACTTGTGCCCATCTGTGCTGGCTGCTCAGGATGCCTCTGTTTCTAATCTGGAATGCAGCAGTGAGGCTGGGCTCAGCTCCACATGAGTCAGGTTTTAGCACTGAGGCAGCTTGTTTTAAGGGAAAAGGGAGTTACCACAATCAGCAGCAAAAGTCCTGACTCCATGCCCTACTCTAGTGTAAGCTGGTGAAACTTTTTGTGGCTTCAGGAAAGCTTTGGACTGGTTGGCCTCTGGGGTCTGCCAGGATGCTGCTGTTGCTGTAGGCATGTGGCTACAAAGGAAAGGGGGGAGAAAAGCAGTGATAGAATGAGTGAGAAGAAAGGGTCAGAAATAGATATTGAATCCAGCTCCATATTCTACATGGGAAAATTAACATTTCTTTTAAGCCAGCAAGATGGCAGAGCCTGGCTGCATAGAGATAAGTGTGTACAGCAGCTGCCCAGTGGGGTTTTACAGGTTGACTGTGTTTAGCATGATGCATTTAACAATTTCATAGCAAACTTTTCTCAGTGATGTGACATCAGGCAAAAAAATCTGCAACAGGAAGGTGAGCTGCGTGTGCTGAATCCTACAAGAAATAGCTTCTCCCTTCTGTGGCCTAATGAATGCCTGGGTGAAAGAAGAGGTGAAGCAAGCATGTGTGAAGGACAGGTAGCTCACATCACCTCTGTCCGGTGAAGTGACAAGGGGTTTAATGAGGATACCCTGACAACAGACTGTGCTGTGCTGTTTGTACAGGCAGATCAATGCTTTCCTGAGGTGGCTGCTCAGAGTTTGCATGTCTTAATGAGGTCCACCCCATTGTTTGCAGTGGTGAAGCCAGCTTGCCTATTCCTGCCTTCCTGGCTATTTGTCACCATGCAGTAACTGGAGCACTGGTATGGTCTGCCTTAAAGGGAACTTTTTCTTCTGGGGGAAAGGGAAGAGTTGTTTTGATGTTATCTGTAACATCTGGAAAAAGGGGTTTTGTCTTGAACCTCAGGTGGTTCTGAACTTCTGCTTGGAGATTGGAATGAGGAGCCAGAGGGTAGATCCAACAGGATTGAGGTTAATATCTGAGTCCTGTTCCACTACCCCATCTCACATTCTGAATTTGGCTTGGGAAATGAGGACAGCTGAGATGATTGGCTAAGAGAGACCCAGTCTGGTAAGAGAGTGCTAAAAATCTGACTCAGTGTAGCTAGCAATAAAGAAAGTCTGACAGGTCTGTGAAAGTTGTTTACTAATGCATCTTAGGAAAAGGTACCAGGGAAGGAGCTGCCTTATTTAACTGAAGGGAAGTGCGAGCATACATAAGAATGTACAATCTAGTCTTCAACAAATGGAGGCTGCCAATGCAAAGATTGCTTCCAGCCATGAGAGTGAAGTTGTGAAGCATCCTTCCCATAGGAATATGGGAGAGAAAAAACTAATTGTCTAGGATATCGCTGATTAATTACAGGGCATGAGTACCAGCAGTAGCAGAGGCTGGTCTTGAAAACACAGAACATTGCTTCTGAGCCACACCCCAGATCATATATTTTTAAATTTTTCATGCTAAGCTCCCAGCCTGTGAAAAGTGGTGAGAAATAAGCATTGCTTCTATGCTCAGGTTTTCTACCAAGGAGCAGAACGAGACCACTTTGAGCATGTTGTCAGCAAAGTCCGAGAACTTAGCATGGAAGCTTTGGAAAGGAAGCAGTATTTAATAATAATCTGTAGCTTAAACCTGTTTTATCACCAGTGTCTTGCTGTGTAAGGAAATTTCAAGATGAACTATCTGCTCTAAGTACAAATAAGTATATTTTGCATGTACTTTTTTTACAGATCTGCAGGGCAATATTGACAAGCTGAAGTTAGTCTGGGCAGAGGAAATGAACCATCAAATCTCTGCAGAGAGTATGAAGACTATAATGCTGACTGCTGAGAGCAGTACAAGATCTCTCCTGAATACCAGGGGAAAATGATGATGAGAAATTTTCACAGGGTGGATATGCAAAACAAAATAGTGCATAGTGAAACACTGGCAGGAATACCTTGATATTGGGAATCATCTTCATGTCTTCTGGGATTTTCTGAAATTAAATAGCTGATGCTTTAGAAAATTGACCTGTGTTATTTCAGGGATGTATCCCCCAAGTTTGTATTAACACTCTGTTAGTAGAATGTTCTGATTTTCTGCAATTAAACAAAAATAAGTAGCTATTTAACATTCTGTGACTGAAGCCAGAAGCTGTATTAAATTACAGTATGTGCAGAGACAGATACCATCCAGAGAAATGGATTTGGCCAAAATGAGATAATTATGAAGAATGGAGCGATTTGCTGCCTTTAATAGATTAGCAGCCAAAACGTTTGAGAAAGGAAAAGACCAAATACCAGGTTTTGCTTTAACATTTTTGATGGCAGTACTTTTTCTCAGCATCTATTCCATCTCAAATCTTCTGACTTTTCTTTCAAATTGTTGCTGATAGTCTTCACATGTGAAAATGTCTTGTATGGTCAAAAACCTTGTTGCTCTTTAACAATGGGTACCATGTAAAAGGGACTTGTCAGACTGGTGCTCTGGTGCAGTTGTTAGTGCAGAAAATGTTGCATTGTGTTTCTGTAGTTGACAGTCTGGATGTTTCCCTGAGTCAAAAGCTCCCCCTGTGTTGTTACTCGGTGCCTCTGTGCAGAGCTAAAACCAGAGCTTAGCAAAGTCTAGCAGTGTTCTTCCATCGCAGGGCCTGCCTGAGTACATGATCACCAATAATCAGCTGCACAATAGCAGCTTGTTTTCTGCTCTCTGGCTTGTTGGAGATGATATATGAAGTATGAAGAATAATGTGAGATGTTTTTCTTAAGCTACGTTAAGCCCACTGTGCTGACAGCAGCAAAACAGAACTTGTTTTGACAAGGAGTTGAGTTAATGTGACATAAAAACTGAACACAGGAAAGATGAGGATCTCTGTCAGACCCTGGTGATTTTTTCTTTTTTCTCTGTTGTGGGTCACTTTAAAAGCCTCACACCAGTACTCCTAGCTTCCCAAGGTTTATTTTCTGAGCTGTTACCTTTTCCACAGTCTTTCAGACTCCTTGTTTTTTGTTGCTTCCAGCAAAAAGAGCGAAGTTTTATTTTGAGACTTATGGATCATTACAATATTGGTAGTGTTGCATCTTCATGTGGTTGTGACATGTCACTGTGAGTTGTTGCTTCCAAGGAGACAGATTCGGCTCGACAGGAGGAACACAGTGTCACATCTCATGACATGTTTTTTCTGCACCATGGGGCATATATGAGGAGTTGAGGACCTCAACACAGATGGCTTAAGCCTGTAATCCTTTTATGTCTTCTCTCAGGCAAGCATGGGGATTTCAGATCATCTTCGGGGCATGGATCAGACAGGACTTTCTGTTTCTGTAACCATCAAGGGGCAATTGCTATCCCAGTAGGTCATTGAACCAGCTCATTCTGCCACAGTCTGAGGGATGGATTGCTTGAGGTCTGGCATTATTCATGCTGGGATGGGTATGAATAAATCCTGTGCTCCAATGTGTAAACTGTTTGCATAGCAGAGGTTGGAAAGGTGGTGTTCACCCTCTCCCCCACAATGTTGCACGAAGGCTTTGCATTATTCTGAAGGTGGAAATAAATTTGAGCTTACAAAAACCAGGTGCTGAAGGTGAATGGATTCTGACAGTCAGTGACAAACAGCATGAATGTTTTTCCATTGATCACCTGTACTGTGGGACCCAATGGGTACATACTGGGGTTTCTCTGGGCTTGCCCAAGCTCTCTTGCTCGAGGAAGGGTGCATGTGCTCAGGTATCTCCCCAGCATGATGCCAGTAGGTTGAGGTGATCTACACCCAGTAACTAGGGTTGCAAAGCCAGTTATAAAGTTTCTGCTCCACAGTTTGGATTTATTGACTTAATCCTGCTGCTGGATATTTTAAATTTTTTTTACTATGGATATTTTCTGCTAGGTTCTCTCCTCTGGATAATGGGCTTGTACCAGTGGTCCACAGGAGCTGAACTCTACAGGAAGGGACCTTTCTGGTGTTGTCAGTAGGCAAAGGTGGCTTGAAAAGTGCTCACTCATAGAAGTGTGCTACCCTTGCTCCCTCAGTGCTTGTTCAGTTTTCACCAGTCACCAACATGCCGTAACTGAAAATCATTTTTTGCTGATGCCATGGGGTTTGGATGACAGTCCAGTTCCTGATGGCCAGGTCACAAATGGCTCCTCTGTCACTACTGGGAACCCTTCTCCAGGGCTACGTGAGCCAACGAGGGCTTGTTCCTTCCCAGGCCATCCTGACCAGATTGCAGTGAGCTGAGCTTGGAAAGTGCCTCCATCTGTTGCATCTCTTTTCAAACTGCTGGTCCTCAAACACAATATCGAGTAAAGTGGTAAATGTTGGTAAAATACTCTGGGATTGTGAGCTGGGAGCATTATTGAGGTTTATTAGAAGTGTGTAGCAGACTTTGACCTTCATAATGCTGATCCTCTTTCTGCTTTCACTGAAAGTGGCTGCAGAGCTCACACTGGCCTCATCTGGGGGTGTCACTTGTCTTGCTGCCTTGCCCAAAGTGGTGTCAACAGCATAGTTCTGGCAGGTAGATAAAGGAGGAGTCCCATAATATGCAGGAGAAATGATAAATCAGCTTTGTAGTGTGTTATTGTAACAACTAGCTGTTTGGGTTTTGCCTTTGTGTGTCCATGTGCAGGTGCTTTTTTATCTCCTCCTCGCCCTTCCTAGCTAAGGTAGCACAGACAGAGACATGCTTCTCAAATATGGAGAAGCTTTGGGGTTAACATTGGTGTACAATGCAGGAGTGGGGACTGAGGCCCATGGCAGTATTGCTCTAGGCTTTGCAAGAGCACACCGACAGGCCTGGATGAAAGAAAACATGTTCACTACAGTAGAGAAATCACACTAGCAACCACTTCTGAATGTCAGAGGAGCAGCTAATATTATAACAATTGCTAAAATTACAGTAGCATCTTTTCTGGTGGTGTAATGGCAGATGAATGTTGGGCAGCAGAGGTGCAATGGACCTGAATCATCTGCAGTGGGTGATTTGTTGAATAGAGCTCTGTGTGTGTGTGTGGTGAGCTGGATCTGCTCTGTGGTTTTCTAAAGGACTGCTGTGCCCATCAGTGGCCAGCATAATCTTATTGCTGCAGTGCCCACGCCAGCTCAATGCCCCATCCATCTAGAAGCCAGGTGATAAGAGAGGATGCTGTGGCCTCACTTTCAAAGGGACTTTAGCCCCTGTGAGAATCACTCCAATTGCCCTGGGCATTTTCAAGTAGCACCTGTGTGCAAGAACGCAGGTGCTGAGTTGCATTTCCAGCCTTGCTGAGAGCTACTAGCTGCACACTGGAGTTTGACACTGTAATAATAGATTTCTTTTGTCAGATGAAATTAATCTTGGATTATCTGCTTCACCAATCCAAATACAGGCTCCCACATTAGCATCCACTTTCCTTAGGCTTGAATCTTCCAGGAAATAGATGCAAATTGGAAAACCTGCGTTAAGTTAACTGAGGTTGTAAATCCCAGCCACATCACACGTGAGCCTGGGAGGTAGAGAATAGCTTTCAAGCCATTTCCCACAAATTGAGAGTGAGTGCTGCACTCTCATACATTTTATTAGAGGTGTGGTGAAAAACACACTTGCCAATTCAGTGCCCCTGTGCTTGAAGCAACCACTCCCATTTAAAGAACAGAATGCTGTCATCTACCTCCAGACAGTGGCATTGAGATTAACTTCTGCCCTCTGAATTAACACACAAAACTTCATAATGAGTTACTCCCGGCTCAGCATATCTGACCCAAGCTTGCTGTGTCAAGAACTCTACAGGGAATCAGAGGAGCACTTCGCTCTGCCTCTCCTTACCCCTGCCTCCATTGCCTGGAAAATTTTGCTTTTAATTGCCTGTAAAATTTGGCTAGTTGGTGAATCCAGAGGGAGAAGGTGTGAGTGGATGTGCAGTGAGGAGTGTCAACACTACATGCTGCAGTGCAGAAGTGTCTGAGCTACTGAAGAGTCATTCACAACTGGAAGCAGGATTGCCAATGTGAAATATTTTGAGGCCTTGACCATTTGGATGTGGAATGAGCTGGCACAGCTTTCTGGATCAGCTAAGATAGTCTGTCCTTTGCTCTGCTGTGTGGATGTTTAACCACAGTGTCTCTGCACTGTGTCGTTGCTAAGTGTCAGACATATCACAAGTGTCTGAGATTTAATTTCAGGAAGTGCTTATGTTTTCTTGGTCAGGTTGGTTGGGGTTTTTTTGCCTTTTTGCAGTTCAGATGACATCCTTTCAAGTGAAGCTGTAGAAACTCCAGAATAGTAGTCCAAGCATGATTTAAAAACATGCTAGGAGTGGAAATGCAATTAAGGTACCTTAACCTCCTTTACTCTGCCCTGCAGCAATGCAAAGGAAAACAATTTGGTTTTAAAGGTTATTGTAATCTAGAGCTTTAAACTCTAACATGCCTTAATCATTACTGAGTGGTTATTGAAGAAGTTTGCCTTCATCACAGCCATAAACAAGTGCTAAGTAAAATGTGCCTTTTACATTTTTATTAGACGAATAACACAGTAACAATGGTTGTGGCCATTTTGTGAAAGACTGAGGCAAGTATCAGTCAGCAAATGAAATTAAGTGAAGTCTCAGCTGTTGCTATTAAATGGAGACAGTCATACCAAGCACAGGTACTATGCTCCTTGCATTTTTTGGCTTCATCTGAAGAAGGAAAATTGTTATATTGTAAGGTACATTTCAATACAAAGTACATGTTTCAGCCTTGTTTCAGGGGCTGCTGCTCAGGTTGATGCTCCTGGGGGCTACTCACACATTTAATGTGAAGACTGATGTACCTGTTATTTTAGCATGAGGGCTGGGTCTGTATTCTCAAAGCTTCAGTTTCCTTCTGTTTTAAAGCACAGGCATGAAGGGCCAAGGAAGGGTTTTTGTCTGGTGTGCAGCAGGGCTGATTTGCTTGTCCCGCTTGTACCCTGGGTAGCTGCTGCCAGCCTGTCCTCACCTGATCCTGCTACTAATTTGCCAGTATGACTTGTAGGTTGTACAGGACCACACAAGAGAAGAATATATATGTTTAAGTTGATTTGTCTTAATGAGATGGAGAACTTGGACTACATGGTTTTTCCTTTTTTATAAAGATCTTGCAAGACAAAGAAGAACCTGCTATCTTTCTCCAAGGACAAGGTTTTTAATTTTTGGTTTAGTAAGGTGAAATTCTTCATGCAACATGAAGGCTTTTATCTCTGTGCCTTTGCTGTTATAGATCTTCCTGTGAGCCAGAGGATGAGGGTTTCAAAACCTGTCACTGTTGGTCTTCATTGTTATCTGTGCTGTTAGGAAAGCTGACTCAATTGCATGCTTGGAAATTTTCCACCTTTGTAGGAATGGAAGGACAGAATGCCAGGTGGGTCTGTGCTGCTGCAAAGCCCTGTGCTGGCTGTGTGTGAGCTGTGGTTGTACACCTGCAGCTCAGCCGTGCTGGGCAGGGGGTTCACTGCACATGGCCCTGCTTAGCAGGTGCACAGTCTTTTAGTGCCTGGTCTGACACTTCATTTGGAAAGCATTTGCTGTCCTCTCCTGACAGCATTCTGTGATCCATATTTTTTTATGGCTGGTATAATCTGAAAATCAAGTACTTTTGGCAGTTTTCATAGCTCCATACAGTACACTATATTTGTCTGAGCAACTGCCATTTGTCTTTAGTCTGTCCAGATCCAATTATTTTAAGTGTCCACAGGTGAAGCATTGGAGACCATGTGTTCTTTCTGTTTAAAAAAGGAAATTCTTTATCTGTTATGGCTGGAGGTGAGAGCTCAGCTCCTGGTCATCCAGTGGCATGTGATGTGACGAGCACTTCTCTGTGCCTTGGTTCTCTCCTATGGGCAGTAATACTCCACCATTCCTCCATTTGTAACAGGGCTGGAATTCTACAATGTGCTAAGGTGACCAGGAGAGATTCACGTCTGAACTCTGTCATTAGTTTGGTTCCACTGGAGAACAAAATTTATTCACTATTACCTTCATTTTGAAAGTAAAAGCAGTGATACTGGAGTCTCCTGTAGCAGGCATGGTCTGGGTAGGGACAGTGAGGAAAACAGGAAAAAATAAATTGTTTGTTGCTCAGTGTTTCTCAAATGATTCATGTTGGCAACACAACCCGAAGGGATGAAATTAATAAAGTCCAGGCTCTCTGTTCTTACACTTGCCATGCTGGTGCACAGAGGTAATAATGGGAATGGTGTTACATTGCTATAATTGCATTTTATGTTTGTTTTAGGAGGCTGGCAAAGACCTCTTGGCTATAAAGGGTTAGGATGTTCAAGGAATGCAAGAACAAGATTTCTTTTGCCTGAAGGTGTAGCTGCATATTCAGCATCTCTCTAATCCTCTTCTCCCTGGACTGTGTTTCTTGACTTCATTGGGCGATTTTGATCCACAAGTGGAAACCCCAAATCTATTCCTCGGCCATAACTGCCTCTGGGGGATATACCAGTTAGAAAATACAGGCGCTTCTCTATGGAAATGGGGCAATGTCTGGAGAGAGACACAGGTACTGGACTTTGTGGCATGAATGTCCCCACCATGAGCCACAGCCTGTGCTTGGCTGATAGAGGATTTCTCCTTTCAGGAATTTCTGAGCTAGCCAAAGTTATTATCATCTCTTTAAGGGCTATTTGGTGATACTTAGCAAAAAAGCTTGTGGTCTCAGCTGTAAACCAGGTAGCCACTGCTGTGAGGGGGTAAATACCCTACCTTGAGTAATCGTCCACTCAGTCACTGGTAGTCCCTCTCAGCCAGAGAGCTGAACTGAGGCCATGGAGACAGAACCATCTTCTTGCTCTGCATCAGTTGTGCCAGCTCAGCCTGGGAGCTCAGCGGCAGCAAGGTGGAGAGTAGGACTTGGGCTGTGTCCCTTGGTGCCAGCAGAGCCCTCAGCCAGACCCCGTTAGGCTGTTGGGACACTCCATAAAGGAAGAGGCAGTGGCTTTGCCTGCCTCTGAAGGAATGAGCAGAACCAGGCAGTTATGACACACTACCACCTCTGCTGGCTGCCTATGAGGAGACCAGAGTTGTGGGCACAGGGCTGGCTGAGGGAGGCACCTACCCACCCGGAACAGACTGGGCCCATTAAGAGTTAATGCCTGCAATTAGAAATGAGCAGCAGGAGTTGGAGGGTTCAGAAAAATGGCAGTGGGTGTGAAACACTGTAGCATTCCTATTAATTTGAAATGTCTCCTTTCTGGCCAGAAAGAAGTGCCCAGATTTTTTAGTCAATATTAATTTTACACTTGGCACCACAGGAGAGTGTGAACTGCTGAGTTCACAAAGGGCCCATCTAATAAACAGACAATAGAAAATCAGAAAGGCGAAGATTGAGCTCACTTGCCCAGGCGATGAGAGTATAATAACCATGAGGGCTGCAGAGGGCAATGGAAAATTCTGAGCCATAATGAGGAGTCACAGCAAGCCTCTGTGCCTGGGCTCACTGGGCACAGGTAGGAGCCAGGAGAGAAGGTGGGATGGTGCAGCATTGTGCAGGCGGGAGGAAGGCTTGGATCTGGAATGAGAGACAGATGAGGAGGAGGATATCACGTCACAGGTGTGCTGTAGGAATGGAGGGCCAGATTAGAAAAGCAAATTGTTCCCCTGCAAATGAATCCCAAGCCTGATCTCCATGTGATTTCCTTTAGAAGAGGGTTTGAAATTTTAGATGGGCTGCCATGTGCATGCTTGGTGCCTGGCCGCTCCCCTCTGTCCCTCCCTGTTTGATCAGCTTTCCTTTAAACCAACCTGTCCTGTCTCCTGGTGACCTGCAGGATAGAAGACATCAGGCTTTCAAAGCTGCCATGGTTAGCCAAGTGAATACTGCAGAAGTAAGGGATGAACTTGATTCCAAGGAGCCAGATGCTGCTAGCTTTCTAATAAACCCAGAGGAAACTCTCTGGGCAATGGAGATAATTGTAAGGAAAACAGATTGCAATGTTTGTCAGACATGCTTGCCTGTTTTCCTGCCTGTTTCAAGCAGTCTGCAAAACTAGTTTCTTTTATTCAATCTTGTTGCTAGCACAAGATTTTCCAAAACCAGAACTACTTTATTTCAAACTAATCCATGGGCACTTAAAGTATACCAAGGTCCTTGTGCTCCATGCCTTGGCCTCTCCTTTCTTCCTGGGATAGTAGGGTCCAAAGCTCGATAACAGGCTGAGGGCTTTGTTTCCTGCTGTGCCTGAGCCAGTGTTTCAAAACAGATTGATTTTTTTCTGCAGGATTGTTCTTTTAGTTCCCTTCCCTTTTCTTCTTAATGAATACTTTTCATATCTGTGGAATCTGAATTCTACCTCGATTGAAATGGCACCAGTTATCAAAATTCAAAGCCTGTATCTTAAACCCCAAGCCACTTAAATCCCTGGCAAACCTAGCACCTGGTTAATGAATACATCTTGAGGAGCCCAGATACTTTATTTTCATTTCTGTCACACAGTTAGTGTTTTTGATCTGCCCATTAAAGAAGCAAGGTGAAGGAGTAAGAACTTGCCTGTCTCTGCATTATCTGCCTGTGACAAGATGCCAGTGGCTGCTGCATCTGATCAGCTGTAATATTCGGGACTGATTTCTGGATAGAAAGCCCCTGATTTTGTTTAAGATCAGAAGAGGGAAAAGAGGCATGACTTTCCCAGCAGTTGTGATCCTGTCAGTGAGATGAAAAACAATGAAATGCACAGCATGTGAAGACCTTGGAAAGAGAAAAAAAATCAAAGCCCTGATAAAGAAACAGTGAAAACGAAGTGTGGTTAGACAAAGGAATAAGGGGATACACGTGAAGTGCATGTGTTGGAGAGATGGGGCAAATAAACTCCTTTGGAAAACGATGAATTCCCAGAGCCTCTGGTGTAAAAAAGGAAAGGCTTGTGGAGAATTCATAAAATACACTGGGAATGAGGGCAGGGATGGGAGATGGGGAACCTTACAGGGGTGTGGAAGTAGAGTAGCTGGATGCAGGTGCCTCCTGCAGCATGAGAGGTCCCTTCTCTCATGGGTGACACAGTGCCAAAGCTGGAGACCTGCACCTGGGCAAAGGCAGCAGTCTGTGGAAATGTCCTGGGCAGATGGCAAAGTAAATCACAGTGAGAGACCTGGGCCCAATCTCTCTGACACTGCAGTTCCTCAAGTCTGTTCCTTTTCAAGCCCCAGGTGTGTGGCTGAAGTTGTCCAGCTGACAGTGTGAGATGAACAAAGCCTTCATGCAGTCTGGAGGTTTTACTGGGTTTTCAGTCAAGCTGTAAATACTCTAACTGCAGCCATCTTTTGGCACTCAAGTTTGCAATGCTCATGAGTATAACCAAAACACATGTATTTTGAGGTGCAGCCCAGGAGACTCATGCTGGAACTCTTGGGGTGTGAAGTGAGAATTTGGACCCCAAGCAGCTGCGTGTTCTGAAGGGTCCATGAGGCTGGGGCTGCCACTCATGGCAGAGGAGTGCAGTACAGTGAGACTTTTTATTCTTTAACCTTTTCCCGTCCCGTTTACGAAATGTCTGCTTGAAGGTGACTGGCTGTGTTTGTACCACTGGACTGTGGTGCTGTCTGTGCTGATTGTGGCTGTATCTGGGGGTGATGGAGGGATGGGGAAGGCAAGTAAATCTCTCTCTGTCACAGCAACTGCTGCCCCAACTGTCTTGGCACACAAGTTGAAGTCATCTTCCCATCTGCATTTCTTCAGTGGAGTGACACCTTCTCTTTCAGCCCTTCATAACTTGAAGGCTTAATAAATGCAACCTCTGACTTCTCCCTTTTCTTTCATTAAATACCTTTGTCCGTCTGTTTTAGCACCTCCCTGTGGTACTAAAAGACCACACCAGGGCCCTGCTGTGTTACATTTTTTTGATTAGGCTAAAAGGGTTGAGGTGAATTCCAAGATAACCACCCACTTACTAACATGCTTCCTTTGGCCAAATGGCTGGACAATTAAATTACTTGAAAACATACCCCTTTTGTGACTGCTGCTGCTCTGTGATGGGGGGAGCACGAGGCTTGTTACAGATCAGCACTGAGTCGATGCCATGTAGTTCCATTGTTAGGTCTTGAGTGCAGTGATCACTGTTCCTCTTAAATTTGTAATGAGGTCCACTCTCCCACACAGGGCATGTGCAAGGGTTTTGTGTAGGAGGATGTCTGGGGCTTTATACCCAGCTCTCACTAGGCCTCCTTTCATTCTGAGCTCCCACTGGCTGCTTGCTGAGGGTGTTGATAGCACTTTCTTGCTCCCCCACTTTACCACAGAACATAAAATGCTGGCAAAACAGGTTTCTGATTTGGATCCAGAATCCAACATTTGAGCAGCTGTGAATGCTAACAGATTGCCAGGACTGGGAGGCTTCACCTGAGGTCTGAGGAATTCAAGTATGAAATAGCTGTATTGCCAAAGGCAGTGTTTAACATTGCTTTTAAAAATTTCTTGGCACCTGAAGCATGGAGGGTGGGTAAATATAACATTAATCTTTAAAAAAAGGTTTGAGAGGATCCAGGAAACCAAGAGCTTGTAATCCTGGCATCTGTAGTACACAAACTAGTAAAAGCTGTAATAGACAAAAACATGTTTGACAATGAGATAAACACAATCAGTTTGGGAAAAGTCAGTGTGGTTTATATGAAGGCAAAATGTTTGTCTTGCAAACCTCTTGGAGCTCTTTGAAAATAATGTAGATAAGAGTGAAAGAGCTGGTACTAGCTTTCTGTAAGACTTTTGATGAAGTTTTTACAAAATACCTTATTGGGAATCTGTACAGACACTGCAAAGGAGAGAAGGTCCTGAGATATACAAATAATTGGCAAAGAGAGTGGAAACAAGGTGGGAGAGTGTTGCCAGGGAGTTTGACAGCGCAGTGCTGGGATTTGTAATGTTGAACCTATTCAGGAATGACCACTGAAAACATTCAGGGAGAGTGAGACTTCAAACTTGCCTGTTAAAATAAAGCTTTTCAAGACAGCAAAGATGATGGTTAACAGTGCAGTATTGTTAAAAAATCCTGAGACTGAATGGCTTGCCAGTGAAATGGTGGATGAAATTTCACATGAATAAATGTGTAATGAGGAATGCAGAGAAACAGGGATTGCTGTGCATATAAAATCATGGGCTTCATGTTGACCAGGATCTTGGGGTTGTCAGATTACCTCATGAAACACCAGGTCAAGCTCAGGAGAAAGACAAATGAAATGCTAGAAGCTAATAAAGAAAAAAGAGAACAAACCCGAAACACTACTGCATGGTTCTAGAGGGAGTGGTGGTGGTTGGTTTTAGTGTTGGTTTGGTTTTTTTTTTTTTGGTTCGTTTGTTTGTTTTAGTTTAAAAAAGCATGATGTGCTTGCACCTTGAATACAACATGTGGTTCTGCTTTCTTTATGCTCAAGGAGTATTCTAGACATTGGAAAATTCCAGTAACACTTCTGTATAGGATTGAATGAGAATTTGTCCTCAGCTTGGAGTAGATATGTCTGAGAACTACAACAAAGGTGGAAGAGCTGTTGACTGCCTTCCCTTACACAAGAACAAGGGGTTTCCAAAAAAAACCCTTAAGTTGAACCATCATGACTGTTCTTACCTCTTCTATTGTAGGATGATTTTTTTCATGGACAGCAGAGTTGTCTCTCCTGAGGAATACTGCTTTCCTATCTGTGTTTCTTTGCTGAAAAGGGAAGACAAAGTCCCTCTAGGTAAAGTCTTGTGTGATAATTTATGCATTCATTATGCTGGCCCAGCCTCCAAATAGAGGTTTGGCTGTTGAGGGAGTTTCCTCGCCCAGATGAATCACTCACTGGTATTTATCCCATACATGCATGATAATCCTTTTGATCTCAGTAGGCATCTGGGATTCTTCTGCTTGGGTAACTGGCAGCCAGCCTGGCTCATCACAACTGGCAGCTGCAAAGGTGGAGAGTGGCTAGAAATAGCTGGAAATTGATAGGACCCTTTCTGGAGACCCCTCTTCCTTTTGCTTTGAAGATGTTGCACACTTGATTGCTGTGTTTGCACCATTGCCTGCAGACTCCTCTGTGTCATCTCTGTCACCCCAGCATAGAGCCTTCCGTAAGAGTTGGGTAAGGGAGCAGAGTGAGAACAGGGAGATTGGAAGGGGCAGGGCTCAGTGTGGACTTCAGAGCATCTGTCTATTCACACATAATCTCTTACTGGATGCTAAATACACTGGATTTACTGTCTGCAAATGCCTATCAATATGACTTAAAGAACCTGGGGAAAGTGTTGGGGTGGCAGTGTTTTATCACTAGCAAGCCAGCTCCCACCTGCATTAGCACATGGCCCTATCCAAAGGTCACTTGGCAGGGCTGAGCAGGACTTTTCTCATTGTGTAGGCTTCCTCTCTTTTATGTGCACCATTACAGACACGAGCTCTGCACCTTGTCTCTGTGCAAGTGTGTGTAATGTTTAGGTCATAAAGATTAAGGCTTGCATTTGCCCCTGGACTTGAGGAGAAAAATCAACACTTAGCAGGAAAGCTTGTATAAACAGCTCTTTTCTGACTCATTCCTGCTTTTCCGTCACTTTCCCCTTACCTGGTCCTGTTTCTCTGGCACAGTCTGATCAGCACACTATTATGGTCCACTTCAATAAATCCATGTATGAAGTGTGTCTAGCAGAGAGGTGTTTTGGTGGATGTGTATTTGCTTGGGAGTTCTTGGGGCTTTTCCTCTAAGGAAGTTATGGAGAATAAACTGTTTGCCAGAGTTTAGAGTGGTTCTGCTGGAATTCTGGGAGAGAGAAGTGGTGTGAAGTACCTGAGATCTCAAAATGGTATAGCCAGAATGTTGAAGTGCAATTGAAGCATGCAGAGAAGAGGGTGGAAGGAAAAGTGATCCTAGAATAGATTTACCAGCAATTTTAAAATCAGATTTTCCTAGTGTTTGGTTTCTAACAGTTTGTAATCAGCTAATGCTTGTGCTGTCAAAGCAGGTGCTTGACCATCTCTGCGGGTTCCACGTTGTGTGTTTCAGTGACTGGTGGCTTCTGAAAGCCCTGCCTGCTCAGCCATGAGCATAAATTCTCGTGGGTATCATGATAATGGGGAAAAATCCTGCAGGTTTCCCTCTGGGAAATGTGTGGGCAGAGTGCCGCTGTGTGGTGACACAGAGCACGGCGTGCTTGGCACGGGGGTTGAGGGTTGAGAGAGCATCTCTTTGAAGTTAGTGGAGGAATGCCTGATTTCTTCCCAGGATTTGGGTTAGGCCTGGTAAAGGAGCAGGAGCAACACTCCAGACTCTTACATTTTGGTTGTTTATTGTTTTTCCTTCCCTTCTCTGCCCAAAAGCCTTTTGACAAAGGTAAGGCAAAACATGTTATTTTTGAGTTGTGTTACCATCACTGTCTTTCCTCAGGGAACAGTGAAATAAAGAGGTAAAACCAGGACATATATAGATAATAGTCTGTGTTCTGAATTTTTGTCCAATCAATGTGTTGCAAATCGTCTCAGTTATAGACAACACAAATGGAGGCATTCAGGGCTGTGCTTTCTTGTACCTGTGCCAGCAATGCCAGGGCTGTACTGGGATCATACCTCTATTACAGTGGGCATTCTACACCCACAGTGCTTATACTGAGAATAAAGTTGTCTTAGTTGCTTGTCCTAGAATCCTTGTAACTTGGTCACTTGGCTTTACTAATAATTGGTCTCACACCTTAATTCTTGCTCTTCAGTGCCTTTTAGCTTAAATATGCTATGTGGATAATTTGCTTTGGGTTCTGCTCCAGGGAAGGGAAGGCTTCCTTCTGAAGTTGTTAGTTGTAAGATTGAATGGAAAAGAGAACAACAGTGAGCAGCAGCCACCTTGCCAGGGGCATAGCCTGCAGGCTTTCCCTGTGCTATAAACCAGGCACTGGCTCTGCAGGTGAGCCATTCATATGCTCAGTGGCTCTTTGCAGACATTCTTCCAGAACAGCCAGGCTTCATGAGCTCTTCAGCCCAATTATAAGAAATTTGGTAGCATTTAGAAGTAGATATGAGCTTCCCCTTTTCACTGTCCCTTTCACCCTTATAAGACTTAGGAAGATTGAACCAGTGGTGTCTTGAAATTGCACGTGGGATACACATTGTTAAATGAGGGTAGGGAGCTTAGCATTGCATTGTTGCACCTTTAAATACCCCACATTTGTGTGTGGCTGTTCCCCTCCCTTGGAGGGCAGCCTAAGGGATAATCATGGGCCTGAGCTGTCTCCCTCAGAAATACACATCTTCCTCCATATGTACACCAACCCCCAGTCTTCTAGTTTCCCATCTAGTCCACCTTCCTATTCAGCTATCTGCTGGTGGAAGGTTCATTTTGTGTTACAAAGGTCCTTCAAGGCCATCCCCAGGCCATCTTTCACAATGTGTCCACATGGCTTTATCGACAGAAGTGTGAGCTCGTTCTAATTCTAGCTGCACCTTTCTTGCCTGGAGCAAAGCTGTTCCCTCTTCACTTCACAGTCTCAGTTGTCCCACCTTCCTTGTCTGCACATTGTCAGGAACAGTAACTGTCTCTTGCTATAAAGGTAGAAAAAGGTCACTCTTCTTACCAGCTGACAGTGCTTATGGCATTACTTTGGCAAGGTTTATTCTTCCCATTGCAAGAAGCAAATTCTATCACCTCCTGTCATTAACTGACAGAACTTGGGGCCTGAAATTGTGAACTATTTAGTTTTCCCAATATGAATCGCAAACTTTGTAGCTGTAGAACCAGCTGGATTCTAAAGCCTCTGAAGTAATTCCTAGCCCGTTCAGGAGATTTTGCAGCCATGGAGAGCAGGTAAAAACTCATTCTGGTCCCCAGGAATCACCTGTTCTGGCCCTTTCATAGACAGTTCTGCATAAACACACTTTACAACTTGGTTAGGAACTTCACGTCACAGAAAAGAGGGATTGCCAGACACACTTCATTTCTCAGGGCATTATTATCATCCATGCCAATCCTAGAGTGTGTTTGTGACCCATTTGTAGTTTTTCCATGGGAAGAGGCTCCACAAGCTCATAACTTATTCTAGTGTTTTGCTGTCCTGACCATTAAGTCATTAGACTTTCCTCAGTGTTAAACTTAACTTCTGCATTTAAACTAACTCTTTATCCTAGCCACGTTATTACTTTCCTAGATGCTGCACTATTCTGTGTATTGCAAAGTAATTATCATGTCCTTTCTGCTCTCCTATCTCGAGGTTTAACAACCTAGTTTCTCAATCTTTCCTCACAGGCCGTGTTTTCTAAGCCTCTGATTTTTGGAGGCCTTCCAGCAAGTCCACAACTTTCTCAAAGTGAGATTTTGTAACCCTGTGTCATCTAAAGAGTTTGAATTGCTGATGAACATAATGTGAAAGAATTAAGAAATATAGTATTATGGGGCACACTTCCATTACAATGATAAAGTAGAGCATGGCAAATCTATTTCTTATCTTGTGGAAATCACACCTCAGCCTAATCTCCAGTTAAAATATTCATTAATACAGTCTGAATAATAAGCACATATAGAACAATTACCGTGAATCTAGCTTTCCTTACACTTAGGAGATACAGGTTTGTGCACATGAGAGGTCCTGACAAGATCAGGATAGCAGTGAATGAAGCTTTTTATACACACCTGTCTAACAGAAAGGGATTATACACAAATGAATCTACAGTTGGTGTTAGCTTACATATCTCACACTGTGCCACAGTGACCAGTCTGGTTTCTGGGAGAGTGAAGATAAGGAATAGGAATGCAGGCAGCGACTTGTGCTGCATTGTGGTAAAATCTGGATGCTTCCTAAAAGAAACTACTAAGTGTCTCGCAGGCACAAGCCAGCCCTTGTGTAGGTCAAGTCTTGCTGCAAGTACATAAAACTTTCTGGGGACACAAATGTCTTCGCAAGTTGCTCAGATCTTGCTGATTTGACCCTATTTTGTCTAAGGAGTCCTTGTACCCTAGGTTTGGCTGCTGCTGCTGCTTTCCTGCTGATTGGTCTAGGTCATGCTTGTTCCTCCCTCATGGGACCTCCAAAAGAGAGATTTCAACAGAAGGTGCAATGAAGACCAGGCTTCAGCCCTTGGCACAGGGATGTACAATTTCTATGCCTTCAAGAACACACTTTCTGGGACTGATGGTTCTGTCAAGTGTGAGGTTTTTGGGCTCAGTCCAAGAATAATGATGAAATGCCAGTCATTTCTATACAGAATGATCAAATAATTTCTCTTAGCCTTAAATACTAAAGTAATTATGAAGTGTGGAAATTAAATTAAAGACACTATTCTCCAATATGTGCCCAGTAAAAATTAAATAGGACTCCATGTTCCAATTTTGTATCTGACATTTTCTAACTGGGAGTTTAATTTCTAGAATATTAATAATGTTCTTTGGCACTTATGGACTGTCAACCATCTCTGGTTTAGTGTTGTAGAATCAAGTTTAATAGTTCCTTGCCAGGAAGTATTTGTATGACATGCAGATTTCTTCATTTCCTACCAAGTGTAACAATTCAAGTTCTGACTCAGTCATTATTGCACTGTGTTTATGAAGCATACTTACAGCTTTGTCTCTAGTGATATTAAAAAAAAAATAATTTAAAATAATGTAAAAATGAAAAAGTTTGCATATTTCCATATGAAACAGTAGTGCACATGCAGGAGGATATTTGATAAATAAGAGGGAGATATATATATATACATATATAAGCATTTAGATTAACAAATAATAATTTTCAGGTACTTGATTTCATACACTAATGATTTTTGGATTAGATATTGTGGTAGGGGTGATCAAAGGCCTTTCATGTATTTCGTGTTGATTTTACTTTATTAGTGTTTAGGAGCTTCAAATAAAATTTTGAGCCACTTTTCCCACTATGTAAATTAATGTCTTAGGCAATATATCTCTTCCCAAAGAAAATATTGTCTAAATAAGGCAGATATTACCTGGTTTGTGTGTTATCCCCACTTTACATGTGGGAAGCCAAGTAGAGAGAAAAGGCACTGTTCCTGAGGTCAGAGGAAGTACATGGCAGCCCCAAGGACTGGAACACACTCCCAGAGCCCCTGTGAACATCTTCAACCAGATCATTCCATTGTTTATAAGGTCAAGATCAGTATTTTTCCAGGTTGCAGTAAATTATTTAGATGCCATATTAAGATTTAGAGAAGTTACTGAGGAGCTCAAGTGATGCAAACGTTTTGCATAACAGAGGAATAACAGAGGAAAAAAATCATCTTTAGTTTATTCAGTGGTACTGTGACTGTAAGCAATTTACTATTTGACATAAAGAAAAGCCTCAGACTTTGTCTCTAAGATACTGCAGTGGGTTTTGCGCAGGTACAGATTGAGATATTTTAAGTCTATGGTTTTGTTAATGGTGATGTGTTGAAAAAACCCCAATATAGGTGTCTTGAGTACATCAAGGCAGTCATGAGAAGTCTGCATTTTCCTTTGCAACATACTTTTGGGGACTTTTTGCGAAATCTAATGGTTGTTCACAGAATTAGTACAAAATACCTGACTTAAAACCATGCAACATCTCCTTTCTAAATATGTTTATGCTCAACAGAACTCAGCTTCCCATTTTTATTTCTGGCTTATAGTAAATGCCCTGAGCACATTTTGCACTCAGATTAATAACCACTTTATCATCACAAGCCTTCCTGGGGCTACCCATTTGGGGTTTTTGTTTTGCTTTGGTTTTGTTTCTTTCATGAAACAGGGTCCGCCTGGTTCTCTCTAGCGTATGTAAAGAGGGAAGTGCCTGAATGATCTGTCCCCTTCATTCAGATCATTCATTTCACATTTGGAAACTGGCCTTATTTTCAGTAAGTGGGGCAGTGGTAGAAGCTGGCTGGTGTGAGTGGTCTGGTCGGGGATTTTTCTTGGTGTTGATTGTTATTTAGTGTGTGGTCCCAGGCGGGTCGAGGGGAGCTGGGTTTCACTTGGCGTCACTGCTCGGGGCTGCCATCAGAAGGAGATCTCCGGCAGTGCTTGCGCTGCTTTCCATATCACTAACTGGGAGTGCAACGCAGGGCGCTCGGCTCGGGGTGAGCCTCCTGAGATGAGTGTGTGCAGAGACCTGGGCTAGCCGCCTCTTACCACTGCAGGAGAGCTCCCAGCTGCTGGATACCTCTTTCTCTTCTGCCTTCACTGCTAGGTCTGCTGGGGCGAGGTCAAGTGGTGCTGCCCAACTTCTCAACAGGTAAATCTTGTTCCTTTCTTACTGTGTCATTTGAAATGTGTATGCAGAACCCATCTGCAAGATGCTGGGGTTTGTTAAGGTGTAGGGATTAATTAATTGCAGGTTGGTAATTGAGAAAACCTACTTTCAAACAGTCTAAGGTACAAAAACTTGCTGCCTTGTATGTCCCCATGCCAGGTGCCACAACGCCAGTCCTTGCCAGGAAGTGCAGAGAGCCATTTCTTGGCTTTGCACAAGTGGACAGTGTTTTCTAGATGTCAGTAGTTGAGCTATACAAGAGATTCCGCAGAGGAACGAGGCTTGATGCTATCTCAAATGAAATAACTGTGATTTTTAATTCTTAGTAAGCACAGATTTCTGCTTTTCCTGTTATTTTCCTGTAAATACTGTTGGGTTTTTCTCCACCGATTTAACTTTGCAATGCTTGGGGTGCTTTGTTTTTGATGAAAGTGTCTGGACAGAGACTTTGAGAAAAAGTCCTTTGGCAAACATTCGGGTCTTTGGACAAATTCCCTGAGGGGAGAATTTTAACAGTTCATAATGTTTAGTGCTAGGGAGTCTACAGTCCACACAGGAATCTCACTGACCTGGCATGATAATTTTGGGATAAGTGCTGGAAGCATCCCAGGCATGAATGAGAGGTGTCTCATACCCCAGGCCTCAAGACTTAGGGTCCTGGGTCTGGTCCAAGGGTTTCCTTGGATAGACACAGTGAGCAGAGCCATGTCCCCTGCCTGCTTGGGTTTGGGAGTGGGTGGGAAGTGCTGTGGGGCTCTGGGGAACCCCAGCTCCCACTCAAATGCTCTGTGCTAGGTTCCCAGGGCAAGGGAGCTCCAGCTGACAGCTTTGGGCCAAACTGGTCCCATGAGCCTTAAGCTTCCTGGGGAAGGAGGGTGAGGGTGTGTTTTGCTGCTCAGCAGGATGTGGCTAATCCTGAGCTGTATTTCAGTTGCGTCAGCCTTTCCTTTGTGCTCCCGAACATGTCATGGAGGAGGCTGCTGGTGCATTCCTCTAATGACGCCTCGCTCTGTTCTCTGCTGCTGGGGGTTCTTAGTGTCACTTAGTCCTCAGTCTCTCCACCCCAGGTTGAGAGAAGTGGTCATACTTCAGTGCTATTCCATAATTTTATTGAGAGAAAATGTGAGGTGTAGAAAGATTACATGACTTGCCAAGTTCAGAGTCAGGAAGAGATTCCAGATCTCTCATCCTTTCTGTTCTTTATATCCCTGCAGTGCTTTTCCATGGCTTTCTGGGATGGTTAAATTGCCTCCTTGCTTTGCCTGCTCTGACCAGAAGAAGCCTGGGGCTTTGGTAGGGCTTGGAAGCTGATGATGCCGAGGTAGGATTGAGGTTGAGCCCTTCACTGTTTAGTTCTGTGGCAACCTTCAGGGAAAGTCCTGTGCATGTGGACATGAACAGGATTTCAGAGTAGCCAGGACTGCACATGTGGCCTGTCTCACTGCCCAGTCAACTGAGGGAAAACTGGGAATTCTTTAGACTAGCTGCACCAGAGCCATGGTGATATTTCTGTTACTAGTTGTGGTATGGATTAGGGTGATGGCTCTGGGCTCTCAGGAGTTGGGAAAGAGGAAACAAAGACTGTTCATGTCCACATCATTGCTTGAAACTCAGTAATCGTCAGCCCTTTTCCCATGTAGCTGTGCAAGCCTCTAATGTTCAAAAAAAGCTCCTGGCACTGTTTCCTGGTAGCTCGGTCTCTAGTCCATAGGCTCATGTCCCAGCCTTGCCTGCCTTGCTGGCTGTGTCAGAACAGGCCCAGGCAGGATGGCCTTGGCCTGCCTCGCTCAGGCTCTTTGCCCTTGGCCCCATCCCCAGTGCAGGTCAGGAGTCAGGGAGCCACACACCAGTTTGTGGATGGAGAACTGAGACACACGAGGGCACTTTGATTAGGGTGGCACAGAGAAGTCTAGAACAAAGTTGAAAATGGAACTCTCTTAGTAGAGCTACAGAAATTCCCATTCAGACTTGAACAGTTCTCTAGAACTGATGTGAAATGCGGAAGCCCATATGGTTCCTGTATTTTTTGTCCTCTGTAAGCTTAGGTAGTTTCTGTCTTCTGACCTGGGTCTTTTATCAGTCAGGATACACTGGAGGTGGTGAAATAGCTTACTGGTTGAATAATCTTGGAAGCTGATGCTATCAACACGACCCAAGAACCAAGTTTTCCTCACTGAAGTGTTGCTTAGCCCATGCTTCTCAGGTTCATGTGAAGTTAAGTTAGTCAAGCTGTCCTCACTGAAAATAGTTTGGAGAGTTAAGAATCCTTATCATACTCAAGTGTTGAGATCAGATTGGAAAGGGTGTAAATGACAGCCAAAATGATCGAGAGACACAATCACATCCAAGAAACAAATGTGCTGGTTTATTCAGCCAGGCAAGATGAGGCAGATGTGTAATCTGGTAGACTTCAAAAATGGAGGAGAGAGAACTGTTGCTGCTGAAGAACTCTGGTGCAAGAACAAGTGACAATATATCACTCATTTAAAAAAAACCTAACAGGCAAGAAACTAGGAGACTTTTAAGCATGAGATCAAAGAAGCTTTAGACTTAGTCACTCAAAGTAGTCAGGGAAATCACCTGGAGAGGCTAGTTATGAATTTGAGAAGTGATTTATGAGACTGGTAGTTACCTGCTGTTGCCACATAGTTGATTTAGTAGCCCATACATTCCTCTTTTTACAGAAAAGTCTGGCAGAAAAGGCCCATTTGCCAGAGTGTTACTGCCACTGTTCTTTCCCAAGGGAGCTGTTCCAGTGCCTGGCTATCCTGCTTTTCTGGTAGAACAGTCCATGGGGACCTGCAACGAGCCGTGTTATATCTTGATCTGCTGTGAGATCTGAAAAGATGTGAGCATTTGATTTCTTGGAAGGTGAAAGTAATTTCTCATAATATGAGCGCAGATCGTTATTGCTGCAGTTATTGGAATGAGAGTTTTCTCCCTGCCTGGCCTTCTTAGTCCTCTCCTTTACATGTCTTGACTAACAAAGTCTTTTATCCTCCTCTGCTTGATGCAGGGCTTGGGCCAAGTTTTTCCCTCTGTCTTTTACCAGAGGGAATAAAGAGTGACCATGTTGACGCCAGTGAAGTTCCCCTGGGTTTGCTTTGTCACACATGACAGCAGCACAATGGTGCTGTGCTGCTAAGTGGGAGTTGTGCTTGGGAGATATATTTTCGTGTTATTACAGAGATAGCAACGGAGTTAGGGCTATAATGCAGGGTCTCTTATAATCACACTCCTATTATGCTTTGTAAAAGGCTTTGTGAGCTTTTATTTTGTAAGTGAGCACTGCAGCCACAGAAGTGTTTCTGGCAGCGCTGGCTGTGAATCGTGCACATGGATTGGGGGTTTAGTGCCATGTCTCAGGCATCCCTGTCTCATCCCATGTTTCTCCCAAGGACGCTGCCTAAAATCTAACCTCCCTGAGGAAACAAAGGGGTAGGGGCTCTGCCGTTTAATTTACCTGCCCAAGTTAGCAGCCTCATCCCCAAGGCTTGCTCCGTACTCTATGGAAAGGGAAAAGCCCCTCAAGAACACTGTTCAATACTCTGTGTTAGGCTACAGCTGCATTGCCCCCAGGAGGAGCTTTTCTTTCCTGAGAATTGTTTATGCGAGAAAAACTGTCTTTCTACAACTTAGGACTTAAAGCAGGTGTAAAGTGCTGCGACTGTGAGGATTCCCTGCCCTCTGCCAGGTGCCTCAGAACGCATTTGGGACATGAGGGGCTTTCTTTTAGGTGATGTTTCTGTGACACAGAGGCCTCAATATTGCCAAAACCATGCATTCACACACCTGTACGGTTTGCAAAGCTGTTTATATGACTGATAAAGGTGATCTAATGCCCACAAACATTTGCATAGGTTTTTTAGATCTTGTGGACAGAGTGTAGGCCTGGGATTCAGCCCTGCTGGCTCCAGTCCCAGCAGGGAATGCAGTGACCCTGGAAGGTATACTTGTTTTTTGGTATACAGCGTGACTCAATATTGATTTGGGGGTTTATATGTATACTTGGAAATTTGTTGAGAAATGGGTGCTCATTTCTCAGCAGAAATGAGTGCTTCTGCTTTGTCTGCATCTTGCATTGCATAGTGTAAAGTCTATAAAAGCCCTAAGGGCTGATTGTATAGCTTTGCTTGTGTGTTTTTCTTTTCACACCAGACTTTGAGAAGAATGTGCCTTTGGGTGGTGGGAAGGTGGAAGAGATATGTATAAGGACATTGCTATTCCCTGGCAGCCTCTGTGCATTTGTCTGCAGTCCTGCATGTAGAAAGCTTTCCAGATACATTAAAGGCATTGTAGAATGTATTATTTTAGCAAGGCTTAGCAAAAAATCATTGTGCAAGAACTGACTTCTTTGCATCTGGGGACAAATGAATTCTGTGCTCTGTGGTTGGTCCCATTTGAATAACAACATGCAAAATTTGGATTCCATGTGGGTGTCAGTTACCGTGAACTCATGAGAGAGGTTGTGTGAGTAGGAGCAATGGTCTCAGTGTCTGTCACAAACTGCACACATTGTGTTAAAATATGGAGTGAAGGTTGGAAGTTTCCTTGCTGCATCTGCAGTGTCAGTGATACTGTCAGATTCTGCATGTCCAGCCGGTGGTGACCAAGCAGAGAACACAAGCTGAAACTGAAAAATAGAATGAAAACACTAACTGCATCCTCCTATCAGCAGAGCCTCCCCCAGATAAGCAGCTGTAATCTCTGCTCAGGGATCTGGTTGGGACAGCACTTTCACACTTGTCCATTCCTATTGCCATGTCTGTTCCCTTTGCATAGGCAGCTGAGGGAAGGCTCAGGCTCTGGAGGCTGCAAGTCACCTTTGCAGCACACTGGGCTGATACAGGAGCAGATGTGCATGACATGAGCTGGGGCTGGATTAGATTTGCCTTTGGGAAGAGGCAAAAGGGCTTCAAGGAACTGTAGCTGGCCAGAGGGCAGAATATTTGTTGTCATCCTCGGTTAAGGTCCTCTCATCTTTGGAACTTCAACATCTGATCAGACTACAAAACTGACAGTAAAAGCACAGCTCTTCTCTGAAAGAGACTGCAAGTGTTTCATGCTTGTCTCTCAGGGACATGGTGGCAACTGTGTGTGGCTTGCAAGTACAAAGAAACTTTTCCCTAACTGTCTCTCCTCCAGATGCTGCCTGAACTCAGAGACCTGAGCTGTAGTCTTTCCATCACCCTCTGATCAGAGGGTTTGATAGAAAAGCAGAGTGTGCAGCAGCACCTGTGAGCTGGGGCCCAGCAGTGTGCACAAAGGGGCATCCAGGGAGTTCACTTGGTAGGGCTGCTCATGCGTGAACTGGAACTGAGCCCAGCTGCTGCCCTCCAGCATTATTTTGAACAAAAAAAGCCACACTCTTCTATGTGGTGCAGCTGTGCCCTTACTTGCAGTACTGCCTTTATTGCCTCAGGTAGAGCCTGCTGGAGGGACCTGGGGACCCAGCAGTGCTCAAGGCTGATGGGGCAAAGAGCTCTTTGAGCTTGCTGTTGTTATCTTTCATTTAGCAGGTGGAAAAGAAGAAATACAACAGGTAAAGTGAAGAGCTGCAAAACAAAAAAAAATTCTCAGGTGATGGTGTTGCAGAGAAGGTGGAAATGCATCATTCGTGTACTCCTGCTTTCTTAAGCAATAAATGATGCTGCTTTCCTGACTGCACTACGCTCAGCTATGTATTTCGTTATAAGAACTACTGATAAAAGAGGATTCAGCCAGTACTGTTGGCCTCTGTCCAGCCAAGCTCAGCCTCCTCATCCCCTCCCATCTTCTTGAGCCCTCCCTTGTGAGAAAGAAGGAAAGCCAAGGTCTGGAGGTGCTGCAAACGGACTGAGCTCAGATCCTTGGCTAAGTTTTGACTTGCACACAAGCAAGACCAGTGTGCCCACCTCTCTTAATGTGCTTGGGATTCAGGTTTCTGCTGAGATTCTGCTTAAGGTCTCCCTTCCTCTTCCTTTTTTGGGATGTGAGAGTGTACAGGCTCACAGTCAGAACACAGACATGCCAGAGGAGAAATCTCAAGCAGAAGTGAGGAAAGTCACTGGTTTTCTACGTACTCTCAACAGCTCATGATCTTGGTTATTTCTTAGAGCAGACAAGTTGGATCAGGGCTCATTACAACCACAGCAGGCACTAAGCAGAGCTTGGGGACAGGGAGGAGGCTGACAAGCCTGCTGATACAAACTTCCAGCAGACAAGCTAGTCCTCAAGATCCAGGTAAAATCCATGTCTGGGGTACTTGGGTTGTGCTGTAGGAAACAGAGCCTCATGTAGGACCAAAGGCTGAGTGCATTAAATGGGGTCTGGCTACCTCTCCAGACAGTGCCTGTTCAGTCAGTGACTAAGAACAAACTCTCAAGGGGCAGCTCCAGAGCCAGACTTCTTCGAGTTTGTACCCTGGGACTTGCTACCTCAGGCATCCTCCTGTAATCTCAGGATTAGTTTTGGTATCTGACAATACAGGAGCTCCAAATGAAGCTCTGTCCTTGACAGGTGCATTTATACCTCACCACCACCACCACTTTATCTCCCAACTCCTTCCTCTTTGGGCAGAGGAAGCCTCCAAAGAGTGGAGTTCAGAGAGCTGCAGACAGTGTCTTTGTTGGTTCAGATTAAACTGGCCAAGGTAGGGAAAGGTAGATGTGGGTACCAGCAAATTCCATGCCTGGACCAATCAACTCCTTTGGCCAAAAGCCTTGGAAAGCTGAGGAATAAGCCAGGTAAAAGAATGGTTCTAGAATATTTACAGAGCACAGTTATGTTTCTAAATGTCTGCTGGGTCCTGGACTCTTCCAGCTGATGAAAACAATAGCAAGCTGCCATGCATGATTCTTTCTCATCATTTCAGCCTTGCAGGTAGAGAAGACTCTATAACAAGATAAGAAAAAAAGAGGAGACAAGTTTTCTTTCCCAGTCCAGGAAAAACAACATGTTGGATTATAATCTGCCAACTGTGGAAAGTGACAGTATAAGCAACAAGGGACCAGAAAAACCCATCTCATCTGCACTGACTGAGGGCCTGAAGAAAAAGAGGGGAAGACCAAAGAAGCGGCCACAGGTGAGGGAACATCATCCCAAGAGGCTGCCTGAGGATGCTGTGGCAATAGCCTGATGGGATTTGCAGGTAGCCCTGGGAAGCTGCTTGCTAACAAGAATGATGGAAGAAGGGGTGTTCTGTGGTAAATGCTAGTGCTACCCAGGACAGTGGAGGATATGCACCCTGGGAAATCTCGGCTCCTGGCCTCAGAGGCACCTCTGCTGTGACAGGCAGTGACAGTTCAGCCAGAACACGTGTGAGAGGAGCTGACCAGGTCTCTGTTCTAGCCCAGAGACTGTAACATGTCATCACCCTCTGTTTCTGCAACAGTAATTGGATAGAACAGGGAAGGCCCCTTGGCCAGAGTTCTTGGAACTCATTCATTTCCCCAGCCCTAAAGACAAAAGGGTAGCAGTATTGCTGGTCATCTTGTAATGCACTTCACAGCTGGAAAAGCAGAGACAACCACCTATTTAGTGGTCTGGGTGCTATTACTAGGGTAAGAAAGACCTACCAGAACCTACCAAGACCTGCCAGAATGAAAGAATGTAAATTGTTTCATGGATCATCCTGCTTAAATGGTTTTCTCCTTCTATCCCAGGAGGATGCTGAAAACACAGCTATTATGCCACAGAATGCTGGGGAACCACAGCCAGCAAAGAAACCACGAGGAAGGCCAAAAGGAAACAAAAAAGTGACTGGGCAAACGGTAAGAGTAAATGGCTCAGATTAAGGGGGGCAGTAAGATAGACCTACCAGAATGAGAGAATGTAAATTGTTTCATGGATCATCCTATTTAAATGGTTTTCTCCTTCTATCCCAGGAGGATGCTGAAAACACAGCTATTATGCCACAGAATGCTGGGGAACCACAGCCAGTGAAGAAACCACGAGGAAGGCCAAAAGGAAACAAAAAAGTGACTGGGCAAACAGTAAGAGTAAATGGCTCAGATTAAGGGGGGCAGTAAGACAAACCTACCAGAATGACAGAATGTAAATTGGTTCATGGTGCTTAGATGATTTTCTGCTTTTATCCCCAGGAGGATGCTGAAAACACAGCTATTAAGCCACAGGATGCTGGGGAACCACAGCCAGTGAAGAAACGACGAGGAAGGCCAAAAGGAAACAAAAAAGTGACTGGGCAAACGGTAACAGTAAATGGCTCAGATTAAGGGGCAGAGAGAATCTGGCTGTCCCTTTTTGAAGCACTGCTAGAGAGACAAGCAGGGATGTTTCTCTTAACCTAAAGATAGTGAAAGTTGCCCCTAATTCAGTTCAGCTTTAATTGCCACTGTTGGATAAATCAGTTATTGTGGTTTTGGTCCTTACTCACCTCCCAGCCTTCCTGTGTTGCTACTGCCTGTTCAGCAGTTTCCTTTCAGTGTTTCTCTTCTCTTCCACCACTGCCAAATAATCACAACCAGTGCAGTCAGGCAGGTGTTTCCTCCTCAACTGTCTTTTATCCCCAGCTTTTACTTTTTCTGCCACAAGACTTCATACAAAGGTCATGTTGGCCATGTTCAGTGTTCTAGTCACAATGCCCAGCAAGTATGAGGGCTCACAATGTTTTTTCCCCCTTAGCTTTCAACAAAGGTAGAGCCTGCTGCTGGGAAAAGGCCAAGAGGGAGGCCCCGCAAGTGGGTGAGTACGGTGTTCAGTCCTTTTCCTCTTCTCCAGTCACAGATCCTGGGGAACTTTCAGCTGTATTTGCCCTTCTCAGACTCTGTCTGCCACATTCTTTCAGCCTTGGTAGCCTGGAAGTCATTAGGGACACTCTGACTGCCTTCCTGATGGCCTCCAAGATTCAGCTACTGAAGAATTCTGAGAGCCCAGGGGAGATGCTGTATTTAATTCAAGACATATTAGACTTCCACAGTATGACACTTTCCCAGGCTTGGAATATCAGACCAGAGAGTCTGCCCTTTCTTAGACAGAGGGATTGTCTTCCCAGGAGACTTGAAAGACTAAAGTGATTGCTTAACATGTCAGTTTGTCTCAGAAGAAGAAACTTAAAATTAAGCTAAAAGAGAAATTTGGTGAATGGACAAACTTTGAGTCCTGCCAGCAGGAGGCTCTTTTATGCAACAAACAAAGGACTAGTAAGAATCAATAGCTAAACATAAAAGTATTTCAGGTGTAAAAACAAGACAAAAGCTTTTAATCAATATGGATATTCAGTCCTGTGAACAATTAATGGTATGCCATCTATCATTAGGATATCCTTCTCTGCAATCCAGGTGAGAAGGTAACAGTCTAGTTCAGCACACTGTGCTTGCTCAAAGCCCTGTGCTTTTCCTAAGCCCATTTATGTTATTTACACACACTGATTAGGGAAGTCTGGTGTGTTACCAGTACATAAAGCAACCAGCTCTGCAAACTGGGATCCTCAAGCTCTGTGGAAAATCATCAGAGGCAGAAGTGTCCATGCCTTACAGAACAAAATCTTACCCAGTGAGTTCTGTCGTTTGTGGACTGACAAATCTCAAAGACAAGGAGGAGGACCTACAGTTTTTAACATTTCAAAATGTTCCATTTTAACTTTGGTTATTGAAGCATTCTGATGTTTCAGTTCAGAGTTAAACAGCTGAAAATTTTTGGGGGGCAGAACCAAAGCAGAAGAAAAATATCAACTATTTGGTTTTTAACTGATAATCAGGAAAATGTTTAGCTGGTTAGGACAGGGAAGTATCCTGAAATATAGAAAGTATTCTTGATGAAAAATTTCTCCACAGGTGCATAATGGGCAGATTTTTTGCAAATGTTGGGCTGTGTGTCTCACAAGCCTGATAATGGGATGGTTTATTATGCATTCTGACAATGATTCAGACACTTTATGAGTGTGAGTGAACACTATATGCCCTGGTGTGTTCTCTTGCCCATGGTTAGGTGTAGGAGTTGGGGACAAATGCATGTGCTATCAGGGCTGCACAGTCTTGTTTAAATAATAATCCGTCTACTTTCTGTATTTGCAATTTTGTCTTTTGATACCTAATTTTGAGGGTTGTTTATTTTTTGTTTTTCTTTGTAGCCTCAAGCAGCAGTCCAAGAAGGAGAGTCTCAGGGAGAAAATCCTCAGGAAGGCAGTGACTTGGATTCTAACTGAGTACCAGCCACACAAGGTTTGAAATTAGATAATCATAATTACATGAGACTTAACAGTGGAGCTGTGTTCTGGCAAACCATGCACATACCCACAAAGCTCTAGCACTGGCTGTAGTCTTTCTGGTAAATCCTACTAACAGAGGAGTATTTGGAAGGCTTCCAGCACATTCTTTCCATCTAATTCAGTTGTGACTACTTCAGCAGAAGTGGAGGTAGAAAAGAGGAATGGGAAGAAAATCTCTTGTTCGTCTTTCCAAGAAGTCACACATCTTAGGTTCTGGTCACTGTTACAGGCACAGCTCAGGGAAGTTGTCTGGCTGCTATGTACAAAGTGAAAAAAGTCTATTGTTAATGTTTTGCCTTACTTAAAAAAATTACAAATAGAAGATCCCTTGGTATTTGGGATATCTTAGTACTCTGGATTAACTCCAGAATGCTTCCTGGCTTGTGCTCTAGGGCAGAGCTCACTGGCAGTGGCTGGCACTGGCAGAGGTGCCTCAGCAGCACAGAGAATGATGGCACTGGCCAGTTTCTGTAGAAGGCTCCAATTTATCTAAGCTTCTCTGAGATGAGATGCGAGATAACAGTTATCACCATTGTAGGTGATATGTACGGATGCACCAGCCAGAGCCCCAACCTCACTTGAACCCTGTGAAAGTACAAATCTGAGTCTAGCCTGTAGTGTTCAGGGCTGTTTCTGAGGTAGATTCCAGGAAAACTTGTGTACATCTATGTCCTACCTTCAGTGAGCCTCGTAGGAAGCTATTAATGAAATACCTTCCGTGGAGGGAGAAGGGGCCAGGAGGCCAGGGCAGGCAGATGTTGCCTGGTTTGCCGTATGGCAGCACAGCTGCTCCCTCCTGCCGCCACCACTGGCGTGCGAAGTGAGAGAACCAAAACTGGGCAGCCGAGCCCAGCCCTGGGTTCTTAGAAAGTCCCTGGAAATGCCACATGATTAAATGCCAGGGGAGTTAACCTGAGTTGCTCAATTCAGTTTCCTCTGGGGCTCCTGCTCCTGTATCACTTCCTGCCATGGGGTTGTGCGCTGACATCAGCAGAGCCACAGGCTCAGGGGAGATGAGCTCACCTCCGGCCCAGCCGCCGCCGCCTTTGGTACAGTTGAGCATCGCCCCAAACCACAGCCAGTGCGGCTACTTTCTTCTTCCTTTCAGTTTGAGTGGGACCTGGGGCGGTGACAGGAGGAATGCGTTTCCCTGCTGTTGCCGTGAGGTAGAAGCAGATGTGACAGGATCAGCGGATGCTGCGGTTGCTGGGAGAGAGCTGTGCAGCACACGATAGTGCAGCCCCAACCACTGTGCTTGCTCTGTGCCGGGCATGGAGAAGGGACTTCTGCTCTTGGGGAAGGTCTGCACTTCTGTGAGAACACAAAAATGGCCAGGAAATCCGTGGGGCTAAGGATATACAGTATGAAACTGGGCAGTCATCTGGAAAACTTCTTAGGTTACTTGCTCAGGAGCTTGAGCTGGAGTGGTAATCCTGGCTTAAAACTTCTGACCGAAAAGGGAAAGGGAAAGCATGCTGTTCTGACTTACTGGAAGCTGTCAGTCCTGGGGCTTGTTTGCAAGCATGGTGCATCTGTAGCAGTTTGCAGACAGGTGGTTTCTGGATTAACCCATTCTATCAGTCTGGGTTTCACTGGGGTATTATATGCCTGCAAGTTTTTGTGCTACTCATGCAGGAGCCTACTGCTCTGAGACTTTTTAGCAGGAGTCTCTGATCACATAATGATCTTCTGCAGTAGATACAGCCAGAGCTGTGGACATTGTGAGCACTTTCTTACTTTGTTCCCTTTGCTGCCCCAGCGGTCACCTCGTCTCCTGAAAGCCAGGGGTGAGCCACAGATCAGAGCAAGCCTATGTAGCCAAAAAACATTCCCCACTCACTCAATTTTCAGACCTTTTGTGCATCTATTTTCTTGATGTTTAACATTGAATAGGGCACTTTGGGTACTTTGTTCCTCATGAGGATTCAAGGAAATACGTAATTGTTGTCAGCAGAAGTGGTTGATGAGTATTTGCAGAGCAGAAACCAGATGATTTCACACAGACTGTCACTTCTGGGCCATCAGTAGCCTCATGCTGAGCCCTGCTGCCAGGGAAGTTGTTTTTATCAGGAGCTCTATTTAGCCTGCAGCTGGTACAAGAACAATGGGAATGTTGTGAAGACCTTTGATTGTTTGGGAGTGGATCCTTGTCACCTCTCAGTCTTGCACTGTTCTGTAAGGGGATATTGGGCAGCAGGGCTCCTGGACCCAAAGCTCTAACCCTCTGTCTCCCATGATCTTTCCTTTAGGCATCACTGGAAAAGACGGTTCCATATCCAGCAAAACCACTGTTCTTAGGAGACCTCTGAGTAACATCCCTGCTACAGCTCAGTAGTGTCCAACCTGTTTGTGTCTTGCTGAAGCCAGAGGACTGGAAAACAAACAGGATTTTTAATGTTTTATTTGAGATCCTTCATATGTGATAATTTTAGCCAAGCTCTCTCTCTCCTGTTGCCTGTTGACTTGCTTACCCCAAACGTCTAAACAGGGATTTAGGGCAAGAAATCACAAATGCCCTGTTGGAGAGATGCCTTTTACAGTTTGTAGTATATCTTTTGTGAGTCTATTAATTTGTCTTTAAAACACTTAGATGACCTGGTGCCTTGCCCTGCCAGAGAGCAGTATTTCAACAGAAAGGTAGTGTTGACTTAGCAGTACAGATACAGGAAATAATTTACAAAGCTAATGGCTGAGCTTGTCTGCCATATCATTTCTGGCAGACTGATGAAGCAGTGCCAAGAGTTAAGTTTTGCTGCATTGCCCATAGGGACTGCATTTGAAAGACAGCCTTTGAGTTCTTTCTTGACTACTTTAGAAAGAAAAACCCTTCATTGCATTTCCAGCTTGCCCTGTGCTGCTGCCAGTTGTCAGTGACTTGGATGCTTTAGGGTATAGTTCACAACCTGATGTCTTAGGGATTGATTCTGAAATTTTTATCTTAACATGGTCAGCTCAGGACCTTCTCCTGTAACTTCTCCTGCCCTGGTGGCTCTGCCCCTGAGTTTGATAGCAAGTCCAAGTGAACAGTGCTTACAGGCTTAGTCACAGCCACTGGATTTCATCCCTTCAAAGGAGTGTCTCTAAAGAACCAGTTACACAACAGTTGCTTCCTTGCAGAGCCTAGGGATTCAGTTTAAATTAGTTTAAATTCAGTCCCTAACATGCGTGTGTGGGGTCCTCTAGTGTCACAACTATGTAAATAAAAGCTGGTGATAGTTTAGTTCTGGGAGACAGCAGTAGCCAGTTGGTTTGAGATTGTTGCTGGCTGCTCTCAGTCTCACATTGTTTGCAGATTTGTGCTTTTGGTGTCAGAGCTGAACTTGTTAAATTCTGAGGAATTGAGGGTATTTCCAATATCCAGTAGCAAACAGTAAAATCCCGGTGGTATTTTCCATCTTCTGGATGTTCTGCCTGCCTATTAAAGGGACAAAGTGGGTATTTCAATTATCTCTGACAGGATGTAAAATTGGCTAGCTTTACAGTGTTAAATATTTAAACAGGACATAATTGGCTTTAAATTTATGATGGTGCATAGCAGAAACGCATGAAATGGCTGTATATGTTGAACTCATTTATTATCATCAGAGTTCTGTTCCCTTGGCATGTATTTATTTAACACAAGAAAATGTATGCAGAAGTAAGAGGAAGGGCTGATTGGAGAGATAATAGAGGGAAGTGGGTTTTTTTCCCTTCTGGGTCATTTTGTCCAGTCCACTGAGTTTAGTACTGACGACTCCTGATCCTGTTAATTCTCCTTAGTAGGGATGAGAATCCTGGTCCTAATTCTGTGCGGTGTCTGGTTTGCCCTAAGGGTGCTCTTTTGTGTATGGAGCTTGGTGGTCACAGCAGAAAACTGCACCACAGATCCTTTGTGCTTCTGCTACCAAATAGCAAAGAAATCAAGCACTAAATGGATTAGATCACAGGGCCTGACCTAAATCCTGTGCTACAGCATGAGCCATGCTGCCAAATATAGGAAGAGTTTGACCCGCAGCTCCTGCTGTGTCAATAAATCCAGGTGGGACATGACACAAGTGAATCTGTACTGTTCGTGGTTACATGAGAAGATGCAACTGGTGTTCCCCTGAATTCTTCTGCTCTTCAGTGGATGTACAAGTTCAGCTGCAGTTCATATCTGCATTCAAAGGCCACTCCAGCAGCAAACCAAAATATTTTACCAACTTCCGTACCTGATTTTCAGTTGAATTGGCAGGTTCAGTTCTCTGTTTGCAAGGCTTGCTTATTTCATTAACCCCTGCTGCCTGAGAGCAATAGCTGTTACAGTGTGAGACTGGAACTTCAGCTTCTACATGGATTAGAGATTACATCTGTAAGAGACTCAAGCTCTTCCTGTGACATCATTCAGTCCTTTTTCAGCTGGTGGCATGGAATAGGGGTGCAAACTGCCTTGGCTAGATAGTAAATCCTCTTGCTTTAGGTCAGCAGTATTCCTCTGGGATGTGCATGCAAAGTACTTCTAAAATTAAAAAAAACAAAACACATCTAGTCTTTGCTACCTCTTAACACTCTGCTGGGAAACCACAGGAGAGAACTTGTTTCCATAAAAATGCAAGTGCTCAAGGAGAACAAGCAGAATTCCTCTCTTTCAGGAGCTCTTCTGTGTGTCGTTGAAATCCCAATCCATAACTTCCGCTCCCATGTTTATGCAGAGACTTAGAATGGAAGTCAATGCCTATGAAAGGTGGACAGAATTCCAGACATCTTCAGAGAGCTAGGACATCACAGTGGATCACCTGCATGATCTTTTTTGAAATTAAAAACATTTTTGCTTCCCATATAGTCAATTACCTTTTCTGTGTAGCCAAATTCTGCCTCTAAGCAAATGCATGTCAAGCAGTCTTTAAGCTCAGGCAATCTTGGTCTGACTTGGCCGATTATTAGAGTTGATTAAACCACAGGAGCTCAGTGAGGTTTGTTATCTAGCAAAGTTTGGAAGTTTCTCAAAAATGGTTTTGGTGAAGGCATAGAGTGTTGGCAACTTGCAAATTAGCCTTGAAGTTTGTTTCAAATAAAACGAATTAAACAAAAGCTTCTCAGGCTCCTGCTTTGCCTCCTCCTTGTGCAACACCCTCAGCACACATATGCATGTGCCTGGACAAGGTGTCTCTTGACTTGGCGTTTTGGGGATTATAAACAAAAATTTGCTCATTCAGAAGCAACCCTAGATTGATGTGAAAACAAAAAAATAATGTGTGTGAGGAATCACACATGGAGAAAACCAGACAGGCTCTTAAGCCCAAATGTGAGTGCCTAATTCCATCCTCTTGTGTGTCTTGGAGGCTTGACTGGAACACAAACCAGTTCTGCTTCATGTGTACACCCAGAAGCCTCCACAATCCAGTCTGTTTCTCCCCCACATTGTTCTGTGGGCTATACAGCTATTTAGTTTTCCATACAATGAGTTCTTTGCCTGTGCATTGCCTCTTCAGTTTATTTGACAGCTTTCCTAACTAGTCCCAAGTTTTGGGCTGTGGGCCAGAAGATAAGGCAGAAGCAAATCTGAAATACACCAACATCATGTTCTGTTCCCCTCAGTGTGGGCAGAGTTGCAGGTGAGCTGATAAACCCTGGTTTGTGCAGGAATACAGCTGCTTAAAGGATGATTTGGAATTTGTCTTTTTGTACTCTGGATGTCCAGGACTGGCAGCTGGAAGCTCCTGCCCTCCTGACTTCTCCAGCAAGCCTTTCTGAGTTTCTGTGCTGTAGAACACTAAACTTTGACCCCTACAGAGCTTCCCCTTCCAAGTTTTTCACACTTAGTTCATTTTTTGAAAGAGGAGGGGAATTCACTGCACACAAATTACCAGCAGATATTCCGATGGGGTAACACTCCAGCAGTTTCTGTGGGAAAATGGAAATGATGGGGGAAAGACAATCACACTAGATTTTCATGTAAATAGTTTAATTATATTTCAATGCTTTAAAACACAGAAACACTTGAATTAAATTACATCATAATGCTTCTGCTAAATTATACATACACTTTGGAGAATGGTGAGAGGAGGCGCTATGGAACTAAAAAAATACTCCAGTAGGAGCCCAGCAATTACCCATAATATTTTTAGTCTTATCTGTACTTTACTCTAAGGGCAGTCATCACAGGACAAAGCCTACCATCACAGGGAGAATGGTTCAAGAGAACTCCTCTCTAGCTGTGTTTGTTGTACACGATTTATCTCAGTACTAATGTGGACCAAGCTGCTGGGCAGCTCCCACTGCAGCACACAGAGCTGGGAGAAGAGCACACAGTGTAGTGAGACACTGAGGAAACAGCTCAGCTCACACTTGCCTTTTGTTGAGTTTAAAACAACCACTGAAGTTCCAATCCTAGGAGTTCCAGGGAAAATGCTGCAATTTAGGACAGCCATGCACCGCTGCTGCCACTTGCATCCAAGTGCTGCTGCAGAGCCTGGAAAGCTGACAGGCAGTGATGTGCCAGCTGCTGAAGGGAGAAATCCAATGTGAGGCTGCTCTCAGCAAGCACTTTGAGGAGATGGTAAGTATGTGTGTGTGTAGGGATGTATTTGTCTCTCAGCTGATGACTGGGAATACCCACAGCCAGACTCCAAATTCTCATCTGCATTACACTGAGTATTTTTACCCATACACCTTCCTTCCAGCAGCATCCCTGGGAGCAAACAGCAGCAGCCTGGGAGTGCCTCCTGCCAGATCTCCTGGCTATGAGGGCTAGGCTGTTTTCCACACTCTAATCCCTAATATACTCCCAGAACTCCCTAGTTCTAAAAAGACAGCTGGATACTGAAAAAGTAAAGCAACTTAGCCCTGCAAAGCTGCCGTGAGGGAAGCTGTGTCAGTGGAAGAGGGAGGGTTGGTAAGGAGGTGTGCGCTGCAGGGTCAGTGGCATGTGCCCAGGAAAGAGTGCATTTAATGAATATGGGAAAAACAATCACACTGGGGAAGAAAATATTTGGAAAACAAAAACTAACTGGCAGGTCCAAACTTTGAAAAAAGCACGATACCTGAATTGCCACTCTGAAACATCCCCTTGCATAAAGCTTTAGCTCTGCATTCAAATCTTGGCTTGCCCTGATTCCCTTTTAAAAGGTGCTGTGGATGGAATACAATCTGATTGACAAATGCCTGTAGCACACAAAGATCAGGAGGTGATCAGTGCGTGGCTGGGCACTGATGCTGGTCCCTGGCTGCTATGCTGGTCTGCAGCACTGGGGGACAGTGCCCACCAAAAGGCTTGCAGAGAACAGGTCCCCCCACACTGCACTGCCATGTGCCAAGGTGGCCAGAGACCCCTTTGCACTCTCTTTCTCCTGCAGCCCTGAAGGATGCACAGGCAGAGAGATGCTTCAGGGATACAGGGAAACTCCTGGCTTACCTGTCTAGTCCCACCTACCTGTTCCTAGCAGGTAACTCGAGCAGATGCTAACACAAAGCTCTCTGTGTTCCCTTCAGCAGGAAGAAGAGAAGGTTCTGACTGCAGGTCCTGGCAGGTAAGGAAGTACAAACCAGCTGTTAGTTGTCTCTGGGGCAGACACTGGGCTGTTGTTGAGCCAATATGTGTTTTGCCTTATTTAAAAGGAAGTATTTGAAAGCTTAATCTTTTTTTCTAGATCACATTGCACTGTAGAAACTTCCCTGAGCCAAAGCAGGAGGGGTTGTGTGGTATTGGAACCCCAGTTCTGCTCAACTCCTCTTTGTGGCCCAAGCACTGTTATTCCTAGCTCAGCAGCAGGGAATCACATAGCCAGTGATTGTCCCTGCCTCTAGCTGTGTGAAATTCCCTCTGTCTGTACAGTAGCTCTGATTTGGGATATTCAGCTACTTCCTCACTTAAGAAGAAATCAGCCAAAAGTGGACTGTTGCACTTTTTAAAGCCAGTGAATTTCCCATGTTTCAATGCTACTTTGGCACATGTTTATCAGCAGCCACGTGCCTGGGAGCAGATAATCCCGTGGTTGTGTTTTCCCTGGGGTGCCCCAGGTCACCACTCTGCTGGGGCACTCAGCTCTCCTGGCTCAAAGAGGCTTTGCCACCAGTCCCCTCCCAGGACCAGCCAGAGCTGCAGTCACTGCACAGAGAGGCTCATCCATCACTTTCCTTGGGGTCACTCAAAACTAATGGAGGAGGTTTCTGAAACATGCACCTCTCTCCTTCCCCGACCCAGAGAGCACAGGCCTGTGCTCTGACAGGTTAATCTACACAAAGCAGGCACTGTTCCTAAGCACAAAGCTTGATAGGTGGTATCAGCCAGTGCCAGCCCAGAAACTGGAGCTCAGGACCTTTTAGTGGTAACTAAACAGACACACCAGAAAATCACCACTGCCCTTACAAAGGCTTTGCTTCCCAGAGTGATGGCACTTCCTGTGCCCATTTGTTACACAAACCAACAGGTGACCAGCTGGGCTCAGTGGATCAGCCATGCTTGAGGGAAGTCACTGCTTTGTTGGCTTCATCCTCCTTGTTGTCAGCAGGATCCCAGTGCAGGGCAGGTCCTGGTCATGCATTGATGGCGTTGGCCACGTCTGTGAACACGAGGCGGCTGGGTCTCTGCAGGGCTCCCTGACTCGGCAGCAGCACCTGCAGGGGAGCAGCAAGAGGTGAGAGCCAGCACGGCTGCCTTGGCTCAGGGCTGTGCTTGGGCACAGGCTGCACACTTGGAACTGCATTCACCCCTGCCAGGGGAGGCTGCCTGGTGAACAAGGCATTAACAAGGCTGTAACAGGAAAATACAAGAGGCTGGAGAGTAAGTCAGCACATCCATGCCACTTTAAAATCCCCACATCATTGGATTACTGGGTCTCACTATTTATATACACAAGGCAGTATGAAAAGGCTTGAGATATCAAGAAGGCCTGGAAGTGTGCCATTGCCTGAACTTGAGCTGTTGTTTTAGACTCTCTTTTCACATTAAATCTTTAAACTCTTGTACTTTCCAAGCATTAGTAAGAAGGATCTGAGGTATCCTGCTGGCCAGTCCCTGGAGAGGATAGATCTGGTTTTACTGTGCTAAGGTTAACTCTGGCCTTACAGTTTCCCCCTTTAATACCTCCAGGGAAGTCCTCTATGTGGACTAATAGAGCAATCTGATGTTCTCCTAGTTTGTGCTACTCAGATGACAAAATCCTTTGCTTTTATACACCACCTTTCCCTTTCTGCCCACACCAAGCTTGCTATAGATTATCTGACAGTGTAAAGTGTGTGGAAACTGAGAACTGTTTGGGACAAATCCTGCTCCTGGATGGGAAAAGCATGGGATGACATGGGCAATACAGAGCAGCTGGAAAGGAATTAATGAAAGGAGAGATGTCTACTCTAGGGACAGGTTGTGTCACTGGGTAAGAGACATACCTGTTCCACCCATTCCTGCTGGCTCTCTGTTAAAAAGGTGTTTTGTGTAGTGGTGGTGATGATAAAGGAACAGAAAATACTGTGAAGCTGCACCCAGACAGTGGTGATAAGCCCTTCTTTCCTATTTCTTCTACCTCTTTTTACACTGGGAAGGAGAGAGCCTCTTGTCAAAGACCTGTCTAACTCCTCAGTCCACCCTAAGCACTCCAAAATGCTCACACTCATATCTCCAGGGCTGGCACTGATGGGGAGGTCCTCCTGAGGTCTGACATGGTTTCCCTACCCTACGGCCCCACAAAATCTCCTTGGCCCTGTAACAAAAGCAGTGCAGGTAGCAGTGGCTGCAGTGACATGCTCATGGCGGTTGCTGCCTACCTTGCCCTGTGATGCCTGGGAAGATGCTGCATCTCGCCCATGTTCCAGCAGCTCCTGCTCCAGCTCGTCCTGTTCCTCGGTGGGATCAAAGTTGTACATGGGCATGAGCTGGTGCCGTAGCTTCTCCAACCTGCTCATGGGAGGGGAGGGAAAGGCTTGGTTGAGAAGGACAGAGCTCAGGCTGCTTCCCTACCCCACTGCTGAGGCTTTCTGCAGGTTGCTTCTCCTGCTACACAGGGATTCTCCTCCTGTGGTTCTAGCTGGCTGAGGGTAAGAACTTACTAGATGCAGCTGGCAGGAGTGGATGACACCCAGAGTGCAGTTACAGGGATTAACTGCCATCACTAATCTACGTTGGCAGGCACTTACACACAGAGGAATCAGGATTTAAGTTCCTGCAGACCTTAAAAGATTAGGCTTTATGTGGAGGGACAAAAGAAACAGTGGAACGTACTGGCTTGGCATTTTGTGACTTCTACCCTTGTCCCTCTGTCCAAGCCAGCCCATCCTGCCATGTCAGTCTGCCAGCAGCAATTCACTTCAAGCTCCAGTGGTCTGAGAGTACTTTAACTGGGGCTGAAGTACATAAAATTAAATAGAAAATAATAAGCAATAAATAAATGCTATTAAATAGGAAAGAGAGAGATTCTCACAAGGGGGCTGATGCCTGTGGACAGACTGTTCTTACTCTTGTATCATTGCTCCAAGAGACAGCTATGAATTATTACCCAAGGGGTCTTCTCAGAGATGGATGATAGATGGGTGTCTCCTGGGAAAACACTGAGCCCTGCCTTAGGCTATAGCTGAGTTTTGGAGGGTGGTAGAAGGAAACACACAAGCAGTTACTGGTAATGTCACCACAAATATCTATTTTGGCAAGTGTTAGGATGACACATTCTTCCCCTGCTTCTCTGTGGGTCTGCCAGCACCAGCATTATCTCCAGCAGTGCTGTTTTCACAGGCCAAGCATTGGTTTCTCCTGTGCCACCACCCAGACCTGGGCTTGGAAATTTTACAGTGGGCAGCAGCACTTTCTGAAAGTGCCAGGGCTGGCCCAAGGAGTCAGCTAGGGAGGAGGTACCACAGCTAATGGATCTTCACCAGAGTCCCTGCTGTGAGACGGAAGAATCAAGATGTGTTTCTCCCTGCATGCTGCTCTCCTCTCTATTTTCAGCCAGGAGCTTAGCAAGGAAATTAAGACATTAACTCTTGGGCTGACACTGCATCTCTGCACTGTGCTGCTGCCAGTTGCTCTCACTGCCTGAGCTGCTGGAAAACATAGAAATGTGGGAATGGCTGAAACCTGAGATCCACACCTTTCATGGTGGGAGTTCCCAGCTTCTTTCTATGCCCATAACCACCTCTGTTTTGGTGCATCCCATAGGTGAAGTGTGACGAGTTTGCAGATCCCTGACCTCCTCCTGCTCAGCCTTATTTTCCTTCCAGAGCTCTGGAGGAGTCTTCGACACTCGGGTGTCAGAGGTGGGCCAGTCCCAGGAATGCAGTGTCCCTGCCTCAGTCACACACAGCTGCTCCCTGTAGCCTTCTTCTCACACAGCCATTGCTTACACTCTCCCCATCTCCTTCCAAGCTCACCCTGGGTTTTGAAGCACTGAGTTTCCTTCAGCCAACAAGAGATGTTACTTACCTCTTCCTCTTCCTGATATACAGAACCTGAAGGAGAAAGAGAACCATCATTACAGCAGTTCCAGTAGGATAAGGAACAGCTGAGAAGAGAAATTTTGGGCACACAGAAGAGAGGTAGAGAAGGTTGGTGTCGTTGTGCACCAGAGTGGAGGAAGGGAGAAGTGATAATGAAAATGACATTTCATATGCATCAGTTTAAGCTTGGCAGCAGATCATGTCTGACACTAAGTGCTCAGTGGCCTGTTATTAGGTGTGTTAGTAGGAGTAAGAGTATTAGGTGTATTATCAAGTGTAGCTCAGCACATTTCTGTAGCTGCAGGACATATATTGCAATTTAAGAGTGGATGGAAAAGGCTCTCTTTATGGTTTTTGTGTGTAGATTTCCTACAGCGCAGAAGTGCTGCTACCCCCTCCCCAGTACAAAGGGAAGAAGCAAAGAGGGAGGGCATGCTCAGGGACTTGCCTCTGTCAGCCTGTGCTGGGAAGAAAGGGAGGCTTTCGGCCTCCACAGCCTTGTTCTGAGAACTATGAACGCTGGATGTTGCTCTTGGGAACTTTTGACCGTTTCCAGGTTTTCTTAGGGGCTTTTGGAAAAACTCCTCCTGGGGCCTGCAATGAAATTTTGCAGTAGGCTCCTCTGATGGCTGTATTAGTGAAGCCCTTCCTCGTACGAGGAATGGGAGCTTGCTGCTACCTTCTGTTCTCTGTTGGCAGGGAAACGATCTGGTTACATAACAAAAGGAGAGCTGCAGCTCTTGCACTGCCCGTGCTGGGCCCAGAACTAGGGTTTCTGAAAGCTTTTGCCCACTGCATTAATGGCAAGGTTAGTGACACACCAAACCCTTATGGACTGATACCCAGCAAGCAGAACCTTGGAAATGCAGTCCAGGGTGAGTCTTGCTGAGATGGATTCAGGCCACTTCAATTCAAAAATAATTACCTCATGTCCACAGGGGAGACTAACATGGTTTCAACAGTCTGCTTGAAAGGTTAATGTGGATGAACTTTCTTGTGGGGCCCAAGAGAAGGTTTACATCAATGCAGCTGTTCCAGGTAACAAATCAAAACAGAATCTGCTTTGTTTTCTTTTAACTGAACTTCCTACTGCTATTAAAAACAAGTACTGACACTACATATTGCTGCTCCTAGGCCTGCTGAGCATCCTATTTGGACTAGACCTCAGGGAGACTGCAGAAATACTGGAGCATTAGATAAAGGCCTTAAAAAAAAAAGGAATCTCAGGAACTATCAGTTCCCAGCAGTTCTGGGAGAGACTTTATTAGAATGCAAATAAATTGTTCAATGCAAATCTATCCTAGAATCCCTTGCCACCATCCACCCTCTAGAGACAGGAATTTTAGCTGGGCTCTCTTACCATTGCTACAGCCAAGCCAATCACAGTAATGATCCCAAAGGAGAGCAGCATGGTGCTCATGCCTGGTCCAGTGCTGGCCACATCTGGGATTTTGGTGCTGTTGAAACTGGTAGTCTCAGGGCTTACAGTGGCTGTTTCTGGTACAGTCACGTCCAGAGCTGTCCCTGGGTCTGGCTTGGCCGTGGTGGGGGTGCTGTGATGCAAGTCATGCATAGAGGGTGAGCTGTAACTCATCCTGCCAGCTCTTGGTAGCTCCTGTTACCAAGCTGTTGTCCTTTCCCATCAGCTACAGAAGTGTAGAGCTGCCCTTCCTATTGAGGGCCCTCACGTGAGACCTCTCCTGTAGCATCACCACTGATGGGTTTTCCTCAGGGTACAAATCACACTGGACTCTGCCTAGGAGAGAACAAGAACAAATGAACAGTGCAGAGCTCTTGGAGACAGGCACAACCTTTCCCACAGTTTTCCAATTCACAAGCACAGTTTTTGAATGCCCATTCAAAATGAGAAAAAGGTTTTTTGGGAGTACTGAGAGCCCCCGAAGTCATGCCTGATTCAACTGAATGCACTTGAAGTCACTGCTTCAGCTCTGCCTGCTTGCCATCACTTGGAGATCTGTGTGGGGACAGCCTCAAAACCCTTCTCTCTGGTCTGCCCCAGTGGTCTCTGTACACCCTTCTGTCTCTTCCTCTTATTTTTGGAAAGTTCCAGGGATTTCTTTATCAGTGGGAACATATCCAATAATATGACACTCAGCTGAGAGGCATCCCTATCTGAGGATACTGTTTATTGAATCCAAAGCAGGAGTTCCCTGTTGTGGTAATCACTGATGACTGGTGGGTCCCTGTACTATCTATTGCCCCACAGCTCCTCATCCTGTGTTCTCTGGAAAGGATGGGTTGCACCAGTCCTCCATCTAAAGACACTGAGTATTTCTCAATCCTTCGTGAGCACCCACTCAAGCTTAGTCATGCGCTGGCAATTATCACTATTAATTTTAAAATTAGTCCAATTTTGGATTGGAGTTGTGAAATTTGATAGATCTATTCATGCTGAGAACATGAAAGGCTTTAATTGCTTCATACTTCTATTGTGCAAATGATCGAGAGTTGCAAAACATCATGGGATGAGCCCATGGAAAGTATTTGCACACTTTGTTTATTACAGCACTGTATGTAACTAGTTCATCAGTTGCTTCCCTGAAAATGCAGTTACCTCTGGAGCTGAGCTGAGAACTACTGTAGCAATTCTCTGGTAATTTTCCTGCAGTTTAGCAGACATTACATCTCTGTGCTGGAATGCAGCTGGGACAGAGGGGTTAATGAGCTCTGAATAGAAAACGATGTGCCTGCAAAGAGAAATGAGCTATTGTTCTGCTGCACTCTGTTCTATTCCAAGCAAGGTTACTGTGCAGTTCCCATACTGTGATGCCTTACTGTTGTCCACAACTGCATTAAGCAGCGTGATCAACATCTGCCACTAACCACTGGAACAGAGAAAACACCCTAGACAAGCAGCACCACAGGCTGTCCTGTGGTTAGTCAGCAGCTGGAGCAGTCACCTCAACTTGTCCTGCATCTCTCTGAGCAGGTAAATTCCTTCCCACACATGCAGGGTCTGTCTCAGCTCCCTGGAAACAACTTTGTGAAGCAAAGGGGAAATTTGAAATGCCTGGGAGGCTGTGGGAGCTGTCAAACTCCCAAGAGTTTCCACAGAAATGTAATAACAGTTTGGGTCTGTCCCTGGTAACATTGCATTCAGTCACAAGTTCATTGCAGTTGAAGGGGACCATGTCCTTCACTGACCACCCAACCATGCAATCCTGCTTAAACCATGGGGCACCTGGACTTCCCCAGCCATTACTGACCACAGCAGAGCTCAGAGCTTGGGCAAAAAATTGGCAAATTTGTAATCAGTGTCACAATAACAGCAGCAGCAGCAGCTACAGCCCGGCAGGGAAAGGGAAAGAATTATTGAGCAAATCGAGCAGCTGCTCAGGCAGAATCCATCAGTTTGTGCTATTCAAGGAAACTTTCCATAATGATAATACCCATTCTTTAAAAAAGCCACTATCAAGGGAAGAAAAAGTGGAAAAAGAGCCTAAGTGAAAGGAATGAAGCAGGCCTAAGGGCCTTGCAGAGTATGGCTCTAGATCTTGAACAGCTCCTATATTTTGGAAACAAAATGGGCAAAGCCTTCAGCTGAATGTGGTGTCAATTTTGGAAAACCAAAGAAGTTAGGCTGGGTTAAAACATGCCAGCTGAAAATCTGGTCTAGGGAGAATGGGGGCCCTTGTTCTTGCTCTCAGGGTCCTGTTCCTGCTGAAGGATTCCCATGCCCATTGACCTAGCTGTAAACGCAGTCCTGTGTGAAAGGTTTCTGACATGGCTTAGACAACCACTTCCCTGTCCAGATAGGGCTATTTCTGCTCCAGGCTGCAGAAAGACAGTGCAAGGATGGCCCAGAGTCCACAGCTTACATGGTAGAGCTAGGGGGTGGATCATCTTTCCCACCACCTTCCTTTCCCAGAATGACATCCTGGTGCTGGAAGTTCAATCTGCAGGCTGGGCACACTCCAAGTCTCTCATGGCAGCTGTTGGGCCAGGGACAGCTACTACCTATCACTGGCAGGTTCCAGCATAGTCCATGCACAAATAGAACAGAAGAGGAACCAGATCCTCAGCTGCTGCCAGCCAGCTGGCATTGTTCCATTGCCTGCACCAAGAGAGCTCCTCACACAGCCAGGACTGCTCTGTGCTGGGCTCTGCTGGGTCTGGGAATAAAGAGAACACGTTTGTTTTTAAGTCAGCATTTCTAAACTGATCTCTGATAGGTGCTGCTCACTTGTGAGATGCAGAAAATAGTTTTGGGCACCACCTTGAGCCTTTCTGAGTCTTGGTCGTAATCACTCTGTGCTGCTGTTTCATTTTGGGTGTGACAGAACAGAGGTTTGTGTCACAGGGACGAAGCTGAGTCAGGGGGTCTCTGGGTGCAGAATAGTAACTAGTACATTTTCTGCATTACTTCTCAAAGATTAATTCTCTCTAGTAATTCAGCAATGCAAGCGGCACTGTGTTGCTGCTGGCAACGGGATGTGGCTTCTCCGTAGGTAAACTTTTTGGCTTCCCCCACGTCTGCTCCAGAGCTGACCAGGGCAGGGGCGAAGCCCCGACCGTGTGCCCGCTGCCCCGGAGCTCCTCAGCCGCCACCCTTCCGCCGTCTGAGAGGGGCACTGTCCCATCTCACCCTGGCCCAGGCGCGGGGACCCTCTCCAGCCATGTCGCCGGTCCTCTGCCCCGCGCTGACAGACCCTGAATAGCAGCGCCCACCCTGTCCCTGTGCGGGCAGTGTCACCCCACCGCTGCCCGGGGGTTCCAGCCCTGCGGCAAGTCCCTCCTGCCCCATCCCGAGAAGTTTCCAAGCGGATAACGGCTTACAGGGCCCTTCCCGCTGCCCAGGCGGCGCCGGCTCAGCAGGCGGCTCCTCGCGCGGCGCTGCCGCCTCTCCGCCGGGCCCGCCCGGGACACAGCCGGGGCTGGCCCCCGAGAAGCCGCGGCAGCCCCGCAGAGCCCGCGGGAGGGACGGGACGGCGCGGCCGGACACCCCCGCGGCACGGCCCAGCCCGGCCCGGCCCAGCCCAGCCCGGCCCGCCCCTCCCCGGAGACGCCCCCCGCGCCGGGGCGGCCGGGGCCGGCACTTACTGCGCGCTCCCGCCGAGGCATCCGGTCCCCCCGGGGCGCAGGCGGAGCGGCCGCCGGGGGCCGCGCCCGGGGCCGGGCCGAGCCGGGCCGCGCCGCTGGGCACCGCGCGCACCGCCGCTGGCCCCGCCCCGCCGCGCGCCGCCCCAGGCCATTGGCCGACGCTCGCGGGGCTCGGCTTGCGATTGGTCAGCGCGGCTGTCACTCATGCGCGCGGCGGCGGCGGGCCGGCGGTGCGCTCGGGGAGCGGCGGGAGCGGCTCGGCTGTGTGGCGGCTGCCTCAGCGCGCTGCTGCGGGACGGGAAGCAGCCGGCTGAACCCCCAGCTCCGCTGGGAGCTGGCTGTGCTCCCGGCTCCTGAGGCAGCCGGCTGTGTCCCCAGCAGCGCTGGGAGCTGGTTGTGCTCCCGACCCCGAGGGAGCCGGCTGTGCCCCCAGCCCCGCCGGGAGCCATGAGGTGAGGCGTCGCTGCGCGCGCTCGCCTCAGAGGAGCCCCGGGGCACTGTCGCCCCTCAGGCAAAGGGACCCGCGGGCCGTGGGCAGGGTGTTGTGTGCGCAGGGAAGGCCGAGAGGCTGAAAGAGGAGCCGGGCCCCGGTGCCGGCGGTGCTTATAGGGCAGCTCCTGGCTGCCATCCCCGATGTGGCCGCGGGGCTGTGCGCGGCTCGCTCAGCCGACCACTGACCAGCGGCCGGAACGGGACTTGCACAGTGCGAGCTGCAGCCCTTGCCCAAGCCTGGGTAGGGCAGGGCCGAGAGTGCGAGTGGCCGGGCCTTTCCACAGCCACCTGTGCTGGTGAGGCTACAGGGAGTGGGAGCTGAGGCTGAAAGGACCAAACCACGGAACTGCAGGGGGGGAAGGAAAATCTGTTCCTTACCTGTGTGCAGAGAGATATTTGAACCAAAAAGTAGAATGCAGGAACATCACATCAGTAGCTTGTCTCCATTACTATGAGAGACAAGGCAAGGAGCCATTGGAGAGGGTCTAGTAGAGGGCAACAAAGATGATGAAGGGTCTGGAGTATCTGTCTTACGAGGAGAGACTGCAGGAGTTTGTTCTGTGTAGTCCAGACTAGAGAAAAGTGAGAGGGGATCTCATTAATGCATATAAATATTTTAAAGGAGGTTGTCAAGAGGATGGTGCCCAGAACAGGATGAGGAATAACGTCCATAAAATAAAACACAGGAAGTTTCACCTTAATATTAGGAAGAACTTCTTTATGCTGAGGGTGGCAGTGGAGCGTAGTAGGCTGCTCAGGGGGGCCATGGAGTCTCCCTCTGGAGACATTCCAAACCTGCCTGGCCAATTCTGTGTCACCTGCCTTGGTTGGGAAGTTGGACTGGATGATCTCCAGAGGTCCCTTCTAACCCCAGCAATTCTGTGATTCTGTGCAAATTGTTCCAGCCAAGGCTAATTAAGGTCTTCTCTGCCTCCCTAACAATGCTAATGGTTGTAAATGTTTTATTCCTTTCTTGTTTCTCTAGTGGCAGTAAACAGGGCCATGGAGTGGGAAGCTTCCTGGATAAATACTGTAGCTGACAGACTTAACATAAAGGCAGGTTTTCATAGAGGCTGTTTGTCTCTCTGCTGAGAGTAATGCATGTGGTAGGAAGGAGATCCTTGGGCCCTTAGAGTGCCCACCCCTTTGCCAGGAGGTAGCAGGTAAGACAATCTGGAGATCTTTGCTGCAGGGTATTCCTTCTGCTGCTTCCCTGGGCGGTGTTTGGTTTGATTTTACCAATTTTACCAAAGGAGGGTAGTGGAGGCCTGCCTGTTCCAGGGCTTCCCTGTGCAGCAGGAACATGGCAGGTGCCTCATGGAGCAGGGCTGCTGCAGGACCATGGCGCCAGTGTCTGCCAGGCTGGAGCTGAGCCGGTCTCCCTGGCCCTCCCTGCAGCCAAGGAGACTGGCTTTAGCATTTCTAAAGGGCAGCTGTGAGCTGCTCAGGAGAGGCATTTAGTTGTTAGTGTGGTGATTTTGTGAAGGAATTGGAGTAGAGGAGGTTGTGGCCTTTCTGAGACAGTGTTGAAAAGCAGCCATCAATAAAGAAATGGGAATGGGTGCTCGGGGAAACCCATAGTTCCTCCAGGGACTGTGAGTCAGAAAGGAGAGGGGCCCTCATTTCTGATGGATCACAGCAGGAAAATGTAGTTGTTGTTCTGTTTGTCTCACACAGTTCCAAGTGTGATATGCAGCAGCTGTTTTGTAAAGTTTCATTCCCTTTGTCTCTTGCAGTCATCTTGTTTGTTTTTATTCCCTTTCTTTATTCCCTCAGAAGAGGCTCTGTCTCTTCTCTCCTTTAAGAGGCTGACTTCCCTCTGGCAGGGTTTGCCCTTTCTGGCCTTTCCATCTTCCAAGCATTTCTCTTCCCTCTAGTTGCAAGGTTTTTCTCCTTCCTCTGCTCTTAGCGGCTCAGCTCTAGCTCTCTGACCCCTTGTTTGCCCTCTGAGGATGGTGACGGTGTGGAAGAGCCTTGATCCATGAAGTCCAGGTCTTCTGTGAGCATCCATGCTAACCTAGGACTTGTGGTTTATGATCAGAGAGAGGCATAAAAGAAATAATTTAGGAGAGACTAAAAGTCTCCCTGCAGGGAATGAGGAGGCTGAAGGTTGGTATGTCAGTGGTGTTCTGGGACCAAGGGCAGGCAGGAGTGCTGTGCCTGTGTGTAGGAACCTCACTTCTGCCCTGCCGTGGGTATGGACTGGCCTCTGACCTCTGGAGATGGGCAGCTCTGGGAAGAAGGGGATTGCAGTGGCTGAGCTGGGTGGCTGTCACATGAGTGTTTTTTGGGGGTAGTCCTTTGTTACTTGTAGGGTGTGAGTAACTTGGTTTGTGCTTGTGGGCTGGGATTAGGGTAAGCAGTCTGCATTCTGTAAGAGGGGAACCTGTGATTAGGCCTAAGAGATTCAGGCTGTTTTCTTGCCTTGTTTTCTAGCCTAGACGAAGAGCTGCAAATGCTGCCCTGAGGAGACCCCATTGACTATGGTCAGCTGGTGCTTAACCACAGTGACTTGTGGTAGCACCAGGTGAATCTCAGCACTGACAGATCAATAGGTGGCAACAAGGAACACAAGAACACGTGTGGAAGCCAGAAACGTCACTACAATGAGGTGCCTCACCCATCCACTGCTCAGGAAGTTGTTGAGCCCCTCACCTCAGTGTGTGCCAGGGCGATTGAGTCCAAGTAAAGGTGCTGTCCTCAGTCCAAAGCAGTTGTCTTTGAGGCAGAGCTGCAGTGCAAGACCTGGGCTCGTGACTGCCACTGATATGGTCAACTGCTGGCAGAAGGTGTTTGAGACAAATGAGATCCCTGAAGCACGAGAATCCAGTCAATATATTGTGTCATTTGTCCTGGGAGCAAAAACAGTTAAGTAATAGGAAAAGAATAAGGTCTGTGCATGCTTCTCACTTTTTCATTTTGATTGAATCTCTTACCTTTTTATCTCACTTATATGGCATGGAACAACTTATCCTCTCTTAGATGGCAGAGAGGGTGAGGTGGAGTGTATTATTGCCAGTAGAACACTCAGGGGGGCTTTTAAATGCTTTCCTTTGCAGTCTGAAACATAATGTAAACACTCATCCTGACTTACCTGATGAAGTGATTCTTAGTTTTACTTATTCTTGTGAGTCCCAAAAAGTAGCAAAAGAGCAGTTGTTACCAGTCTGTTTCTAAACATGCAGATAGGTTTTTCTGATCACTTTACAGCTGCTTTTCAGCAGTTCCAGGCAATTGTCTTTGTCAGCATCCTCTGTCACCCTGGAGGATGCCCTTGGCAGGGTGGCAGAGGACACCCCAGTGGCATAAGTGGGCAGGTTTTAAAGTGACCTTGTCTTCAGTTTCAGAGCCTGGATTCCAAAAGCCTCCACACTCCACTTACAGCAGTGCAGCAGGAGCAAATCCAGCAGCTGAGCAACAAGCGGCTACAAAGGTAGGAATGTCTTCTTATATTTGTTCATTTGGAGTGCTTTCAGCATAAAAGCAGCCTGGAGAGTGGCAGCAGAGAGAAGGCAGCTCAGATGTCATGTAACTGTGCTGTGTTGGTCTCTCATGGTGATTCAAGTGAGAGGCACAACTTGTCCACCTGCAAGGCCACTGTCCAGCCAGTCAGGCTGCAGCCTTTACTGGTGCATGGGGTTATTCCTCCCCAGTTTATATGGTTTGATATTACTCCTTGCTGAGTTTTATGAGATTCCTGTCAGCCCATTTCTCCAGAGGTCTCTCTGAAAAGTTGCACACCCATCTAGTCTGTTAACTACTCCTCCCAATTAATTCTCTGTCACTGCAGGCATGCTATGGGTGCTATCTCTTCCTTCACCTAGATCATAAGGTGTTACAGCATATTGATCCTGGGGTACTCCACTAGCAATCAGCCTTCAGCTGAGCCTTGTGCTGCTGAAATCAGCCTTCCAAGCCTGACAGTTCAGTCAGTTTTCAGCCCATCTCATTTATCCAGTCTGTTCTTCATCAGCTTTTATATGAGGATGTTATGGGAGACAGTATCAGAGCCCTTGGGAAAGTCAAGACACATGGTTTTGATGCACTGAGCTGGTCACTGTGTCATGGATGACTATCAGGTGACTCAGGAACGACTTTCCCTTTGTAAATCCATGCTGACTACTCCCAGTCACCTTCCTGCAGTTGGCATGCTTGGACACAACCTCTAGTACTCTATTCTGTCACTTGCCCCACTATCAAGGTGAGGCTGACTGACCTGTAGTTTCCAATTACAGTGCTTGATAACAGACTCAGCTGTGGGAAGGGAGTTCTCCAGCTTCCTCAGTGTGCACATGCACATTGCTCATGCAGTTGCTGGCCCTCAGCAGGGGGATATTGTTAACAATGAGGTAAGCATGGCACCAGAGCTCCTCTGGCTCACTGAGTCAGTCCCAAAGCATTCACACTCCTTTTGCCTGCCACAGGATGCCAGTGCAATATGTGCTTGGAGAGTGGGACTTCCAGGACCTGACCCTGAAGATGAGACCCCCAGTATTTATTCCACGGCCTGAAACAGAGGTATGAATGTGGGGAATGTGGTGGGGATTGGCTTGGATGTGTGAGTTATATGACATGATACAATCAGAGCATTGCTATGAAGGCATCCTGTACATTGTGAGGCTGCAGTGACGAGGAAGTCAGATCACTCCACTTCTTTTAGAATGGGAGTAATTCAAAGCTTGTGATCTGGAACTGATACTGGTGACCTTTGCCTCCTGCCTCAGAGCAAGGAATGTTTTGCAAGCTGATGTATCACTTTATTACACAGAGACCAGTTGCCATTGATAGAAGGACGTGGCTTTGCTTTCCTTAGTTCTGCTACAGTAAGGACTTGTGAGAAGTTCAAAACCTCTACTCCTGTATCCCAGTGGCTTAGTGCATACAAGAATCTAAACATTGTCCAGAGGTTGCCAGCAGAGCCCTGCAGTAGTAGGAAAAATGTAATGCCCTCCAGGGAGCCTGTGTATCCATGTGCAGGCTGGTAGGAAATGGCACCTACCACCTGTCTCGTGGCTCCACAGTGGTTTCTGGACAAGTATAGGAAATTGAAAAATAAGTTCTGACCTGGGCTGGAATTAAATATGACTGTCAGTCATAAGAAAGTAAAGGACAGCCATACATGACCAAGTTAAAACTCCATGTTCCCTAGCATTCCTACTGCTCTGGAAGAGCTTAAGACCTATGTGGTGACACTTGCCCTGACAGTAGCCTAGCTTTCAGCACATGGGCCATCCTAGCAAGGAAACTTTCTGCTTACAAGTCCTCAGCAGGGTCTAGAACCCGGGTGGGTTTTTTGGTTTTCTTTTTGTTTGGATTGACTTTTTGTGGGATTTTTTTCCTTCTGAGAATTTGTTTTCTTTTGGAGTCTGTGTTAGGTGTTGGAGATGAAGTAGTCTCTAGCTTGTCCATTTATGAGTCCCAGAAAAAAAAGCCCTGTTTCAGTCTAATAGTAATTTCTTTAATTGATTGCCTGTTGTAATGGGCAAAAATTAAACAAAAATTGAAAAGACAAAGCCTAGGCTTCTGTTGTGCCCTTTGAGGAAGAGGGTGCTACTGAAATCCATGAGAGGGTTCCAGAGCATTTAGAGGGAATCAGCACAGCTACAACATAGACATCCTCTCAAGTCAGCCTGTTGAAGAATATTTGGAACCAGAGTCTTGGTTTGGTGTGGGGCATCAGCAGCACCTCATGGAGAATCTGCTGGGCCCTAAATCATAATGCTGACACTTGTGTCCAGAGAAGCTGGGAGCTCTTTGCTGGGTCTGAGTTGATCACTCTGTGATGATTGAGTTTGGAGATGGAGCTCCAAGGAAGAGTTTTGCTAGTTGGAGCCAGCTTTGGTTTGCTTTGTTATTGCTAACATTTCTTCTGCTCTGATAGATGCAAGAGAGTATCTCCAACCTGCAAGCCCCCATTCATTCATTAATGCCGTGTGAACATTAAAATCAGGGAGAACCTGTATGTTCTGCAAGTCAAAGTATCTGCTGGCAAGGCTTCCTCTGGAGCTGTGCTTTGATTGTCCCCATGCAGTGTCAGGCTCCAAACAAAGGCCTATTGTGTGGAGTGGAAGCTGGGCTGGCCACTGCTTGAGAATGTTGTTAATTGTGCCCACATGCCTGATTTTGGTAAAAGCATCTCTGCTGGCCCAAACTGAAGTGCACTGCTGTGTTTGAAACCACTTACCACACCCTGGTGCAAAAAATGTGGTGTAAACAGCTTAACCCAAACCTTTTCTCTGGCAAAACTTTATTTGTTGTGTCACTTATTATGAAGGCACATTTTTAGCACATTACAGAAAACCAGAAGTTTATGATGATGATTCAGGAATGGAGCTCTGTGGGCAATGGAGAGTTTGCTTGTGATGTGCTGGGCAGGTTCCTGTGACAGGAAAAGCCATGGGGACAAGATCCAGCTATTCAGCAGCACCTGGCAGGACATGGCTGTAGACCAGTGCTGCTTCCAGGAACTGTGTTCTGTAACCTATGCACAAAGTGCACTGGTGTCCAGATCCTTTCCTTCTTCTGGAGGGAAAGGTTGGTCATCTGTGACTGGGAACTTGGTGTGATGTGTTTGGGTTGGGCTTTGTGTATGTTTTGTTTCATCAGAGTAATTTTTTTCAGCCTTCACTGGACTTTAAAACTGCAGTGGAAATAACTGCTTTCAGAAAGGTTAAAGTTCATTGCATCTCTTCCTTTCCTTTTCTTTAGAATTTGTCTGCAGTGCTCTTAAAACCAGGAGTGCTGAAACTTTTCAACAAATAATTTCTGTAAATAATCCTTGTTCTTTAGGAAGCAGCTAAATTGTTATCCCAAGTTCAAGTTGACCTCTGGCTGCACACACAAGCCACGTGTCTTGTTTTGGCTGAGAATATGTGACTCCTAAATTGACTCCTTAGTGCAGATACACAGGCAGCTTCAAAATTTGCTTCCTAATTGTATTTATGTAGCTTCCACAGGTGCTGCTGTATGTTGTTTCAAGTCTGAGAAGAAAGGGAGACATGTTTATGACACACATGCTGTTCTCTGGTTGCGACAGAAGGGTTATGACTCTTGCTCCCAGCACTGTGGTAATGGCATGAAATTAAACACAGCACGACACAAACCACCAGCATTGTTTCAGGCCTGGGGACAGAGACACATGCAGAGAGAGAAGCTCCCTTGTCCGTGTAATTCTATCCTGTGTGAAATTTGCCCCCATGTCATCTGGTTAGCTCTCTCTGGTAGCTGAACCCTCTCCTGTTCTCTCCTTCTGGAAATATTTTTTCAGCACATGTGGCTTCGTTCTTCTGTTCCATGGGAATCCGGGTGGGGAGGGGACAGGCAGCCAAAAGCAGGGAGCTAGCAGGTCCTGTTTAAGCTCTGGCCTGCTGGGGTCAAAGCTTTGGACTTGCTGCTGCAAGTGCTGAGTGGGTTTGTGAGGGCCTGTGGAACTCAGCATCCTCCCAGCTTTCCTCTGTGGCACCAGAGCCAGGCTTCTGTACTGGAACAAAGTTATGGGATGTGCACAATGAATTGTCTTTGTTAGGTGATTATTGTTGTAATATCAAGGCATCCCTGTCTCAACACTGCTTCTTCCTCACTGCTAATGGAGAAGAAAGACCTTTTCCCAAAGCAAGTATTTTTTTTAACTTCTAAAATTTTGGAAGGCCTTGTTTTGGGCTAAACAGGACAAAGAGGAGGAGAATTGAGCCAGCCATGGATATGTAATGCCTTTTCTGTCCAGGTGACTGTAGGCTCTATGAAGCCTCACCATGGCCTCTTTTTGGTCCAGGCCTTCTCCGAGGCGGTGGTGTGGGGTACGCGGCCTACCCGCCCGTTACCCCTAGAGGGCGCTCCAGGCTTAGGCTCGCCGTGTTCCTGACGGTTCGATTTCCCATCAGTTATTCCAGGATTTCTGGTTGTTCTGAGAAGGCTCATTTGTTGAGTGAAAACAAAAATGGCCATCTTTTGTGCCTCGCAGCTATTGATCCGGACTCCTAGCAGATGGTGGGAGCAAAATGACAGGAGAAAAGGTGGGTGTGGAAGGGTTCTCTCTTCTCTTGATGGTCAGCACCTAAGGACTGTTCCTAGCCAAAGCTGGATTTGGAGCCATCCTGCTTCATAATTGCCAATGGATCTGTCCCCCACCAGTTTGTTTAATCGTCTTTGGAGTCTGGCTGTGTCTAACCTTCCTGGCATCTTGTGACAGCAAATCTTGTATTGTAGGTGAGAAAAGTGTATTCTTTGCTTCCGGTGCTCATTAAAGCATAAAGGAAAACCTTTAGTTTTTACTGCATAACATTTAAATCATTCCCTACAGCATTTGTAATTTTTAGTTATGTCTCTGTCTATTCTTTTTCCACCTGTGATTTTTAAGCTCTTTTGCTTGTTTCCCAAAGTAGTTTGTTTCTTTCCCATGATAACATGCTGAACCTGTACCAAGTTGATAAACCTGAAGTCAAGGCTGTTTACTTGCACCTTCCCATGGAATGCCAGTCATGGTGTGGGGTGCTCTGTGAAAGCACTTGAGTCAATTATTGGCTCAGAGAAACCTTTCATGAAATTTAACTTCTAGCTAAACATAATCATTCACCTTTCAAGAAGGTCCAGCACACAGAGAAGGGAAGATTTTCCCTTTCTGACCTGTATATGCAAATGAACAGATTGCAAGGTGGGCTCTTTCTCTCTCCAGTGCTTTATGTCAAAGCAGTAACATATTTTCTGTTCCAATCAGTGCTGAAAGGAAGCCTTTGATGCAGAAATGTCCTTTCATTTCCCTAATTTCTTTACCACAGATGGGTACTTTTTGGAAGGGTGTAAAGGTCACACTCTCTAGTGAGTACAGCCATTAATCAAGAGTCTGGAGATTGGCATTTTTTCATAGTTTTGCCTCTGACCAGTTATCTCTTCAAGGCAAGGCTGCTTCCCCTTTCTGTGTCATGGGCTTCCCAGTTTGGGTAATGAAAAGGCTAACAGTGCCCTGTCTTGGTATTTGTGTAGACTTGTATAAGGTATATTAAACATGAATGCAGTAGAGCGTTATTAAGTAAATCAAAAATCAACTGCTATCTGTCAAAATACAGCTGTAAGCAAATGTGGTAAAGATGGAGCATTGCTGTTGTGGCCTCATAGATCAGGTTTTGCCCATATGATAGGCAATACTTTATGGGTGTGTTGGAGGAGAGCAATATTTTCTGCAAATGGGTTGTGGCACAAAGGATGGGGAATGGGAATTGTGAAGGGAGCCTGTTGTTGCTGCAGAGCAATTGGAATTGCCCTTTGAGCTAGGCACAAGTGTTTAATAGGATCATATAGAGAAAGACAAATAGAGCAGCCTGTGCCTTGTGCCTGAGGGACTTGTGTTGGCAGAAGGACTTGGAGAAAGATTTGGGATCTCCAGTATCCTAGGGATATTGGCTGACCACAAGCACCCACATGCTGCTGCCCAGTGGGCTGATGGGATCCGTGCATGTGGGACAGGGGAGTGCCACATGCATGTAGCAGCATTAAATAATGAGTATTGCAGTAGTGGAATAGCTGCAGAACTATTGTGTCCAGTTATGCTACTGACTGCTGGAGGAGGAAGTGGAAAATTAGGTTTGGAGAAAAAACAATGTGTGGATTAATAGCTTGAAAAAATCTCCCTTCTTATTAAAGACTGTCTAGCTCATCAAAGACAAGCTTAGGGGTAAATTACCTGGCACAGAGGGCAAAAATTTGAAAACTTAAGTCTCGCTGGTTTCACAGACAAGTGTATAATAAGCACTATAAATGCTGGCCAGAAGAAAAGATGTACATCTCAACAGAGAATGCAATTAAATGCTAAAACAGCATAGCAAGGGTCTATTGCTGGCCACTTGAAAATCAGGATGATGTTTTCCCCAGACAGATTTCTTCTTGTTCAAAGGAAAACGATGGAAGAAACAGGGTTGTTCCTGGCTGACTGGCCAAGATGAACTGTTATGGTAGTTTCTGCTGGATTCCTGTGCAAGAAAACAAGACTCTGCTAGTGCAGAGAACTACTTCCGAACTGGTGATGTTCAGGACAGACTGCAAAATGGAAATTTAAAGCTAAAATTTGTGCTGAAGGCGGGGAAAGCAGCAGCTGTTCTTTTAAATCATTCACAAACCTGTTTCCTAGGTTAACTTATATAGACTTTCCTAACATTTTCTAACAGATCTCTCTGTTGTTAATGCCTGTATTTTTTGGGGGTTTTAATCTCCCTGTTGTGATTGAAAGAGGCTCCTGTTTCTATGCATTTCAGCCGAGTACTGTAACTCATCAGCAGTGAAAGCAGGATGTAGGACTAGAACTGGAGAAAAACAAGCTGTAAAATGGCTGTAACAGATGGGACTCAAGGAGATTCCCACGTGAGGGGGGAAAGAAATCCATTTCCTCCCGCAAGCTTTTTTCAAACATCCAAGTAACTAGAGCAAGGGATTAGCAAGCTGGACTAGTGCATCTGTCCAGATGCTATGTCTGGCAGTGGTCAATACCAGAATCTGCAGAGAGAGAAAATACCTTGCTTCTGGAGAGGTGTGCCTGGATAGAGCTCTGTGCTGCACACCTGAGGTATGGCCAGTGATTCGGATTCACTCTTGCCCCTCGGGCACAGCTAAATTTAGACATGACAGCCATGGTAATTTCTCTTGGGCACGAGCACATATGGGTTGCTGCCTGTTGGTAAAGTAATTTTTGGGTGCTGTAACAGCCTCTGGTCCAACAGATGAAGCAGCACATGGCATGTACCCTGACACATCAGGAGTTTCTGTTGTGTGACCAAAACCAAACCCCTTCCTCAGTATCAGGTAGGCTTTGACATGTTTATCTGCTATTGCTAATGCCTAAAGCCACCCTTTCTTTCAGGATCAGTGGCTCCTCTGGAGTTATTCAGGTGCTTTGATTCCCATACATTTATAGTGGGAGTTCCATGGGCTTTGTGCAACATTGGGTTCAATCCCCATATGGGCTATTCACTTAAGAGTTGGACTAAATGATCCATGTGGGTCCCTTGCAATTCATAATATTCTGTAATTCTGTGATTTTTCTCTTTCCTACTGCGGTGCCAGGCAGAAAAGCCCAGGGCAAAACCCCCGCCTGCCCATGAAGCACTGGGCTGGCTTTGTGGCTTCGTTTTGGAAGTGGGGTATATGGCAGGGATCTTTTAGGACCATTGCCATGGAGTTGGGTTTCCAGCTTGGCTTCCTGGTGTTTGTCATGTGCTGATTGGCAGCCAAGTGGACAAACAAGAGGGGACGGGTGATTGGGTTAATATCAGATCAGGCTCTATGGAAAATCCCGGATTCTGAGAACAGAAGTTTCTGGAAAGCACACAAATAACTAAAACATTCCCAGGAAGCGTGCAAGAGCAGAGAGAAGGTTACTGGGCTTTTCCTGGGTTTTTTGCTTTCCTTGTCCAGTTGGCTAACCTGGGAATTCAGAGTCTCCTGCCACCCTGGCTCATACCCCTGGAGCCTTGTCTTCCCTGCTTTCCCCACGGTGTGGAAAAAGGGCGCTTGTAGGGAATGCACTGGGAGTTTGTGAGCTTCACCCTTGCCTTTCCTGTTCCTTCCCTCCTCTTGTTTTTCTTAGCCCTGTCGCAAAAGCACCTGCTGGTCATTCCCTGGTGCTGGGCTGTAGCACAGGATCCCCTCAGCTCTGTCCCTGTGCTCAGCTCTGCAGCCAGCCTTGAGCACAGGAATCTCTGCTGCTTCTTGCTGTCTGTCTCGGTGCTGGAAACCAGCTGACCCTGTGCTGGTTCTGCCTGGCCTGCAGCTGTGAGGCCTCTGTGGTTTGGGTGCTGGCAGCCCCTGGCCTCAAGCTTGCTTTGTGCAGCTGTAGTTCCAAGAAATGTAATGAACCAGAGCCCTGGCCACAGGGCAGGGGTGACACCGAGGGCCTGTGAGAAGAGAGGGGGTGCTGGGGGCCTTGGGGAACCGCAGTTGTGGGTGGAAGGGAGAGGCAGAGGTTCAGGGGAAGCTGGAGGTGTTGGCAAAGTTTTGCATTTGTTGCACTCAACAGAGAAGATGGGGGGGTGGAACCCAAATAAATGACAGTTTGAACTTAGGGTGAATCTAGCAGTGAAGCAAGACTTCCTGGAATCACAAGGTGAGAGCAGCCTGTGAGTGGCTTGGCTAAGAGACAAAAAGTTGAAAGCCTATTGAGTGCTGGAAATTAAGTAGCATGAGAAGCAAATATTTGTGTCCACTGTACATGTAAGCACAAGGTAATCACAGAATAGTTTGGGTTGGAAGGGACCTCTGCAGATCATCCAGTGCGATCCCCATGCTAAGTCAGGGTCACCCAGAGCACAAGATGCAGGAATACATCCAGGTGAGTTTCGGATGCCTCCAGGGGAGCACTCCGTGCCCTCCCTGGGCAGCTGTTTCACTGCTCTGCCAGCATCAATGTAAAGAAGTTCTTCCTCGTGTTGAGGTCTTGTGTGTTATTTTATGGTCTACCTAAAATTTGCTCCAAGGAACAGCAGGGGCTACTGAGTTCGCTTTTCCATATGACTTCTGCTCACCTATCCATGGAATGAAATCTGCTGTCTGCCCCTGCATGCAGGTGTTAGCAGCTCTGTTGTGGGGGCTGCCCAAGCCATGTGCAGGACCTTCCTTCCCATCCACCTTGCTGCCATTGCTAACAAAAGCAGGCAGAGGATTTTAGATTCTTTCTGGTTCTGTCTGTTTGCCATTCAATCCCTTCACTCCTTCCAAAACTGGCTTTTGCTGTAGGAAGGAGCTTCTTGCACAGACTAGGGTAGAAAAATTCTTCAAAATGTTCCGTTTCCCCATTCTGACACAAACACCACACTGATACCGACATGTGTGTACACCAGGCTCCAGGATAAGTAGTTTTGCCAGTACCTGTAGCAGTGGTTAGCAGATTTTTTAGTGTATATTGGGTTGTAACTGACAATGACTCATACTGTAAGCAATAACTTGAATGTTAATAACTCCAGAATTGGGCTGGATAATAAATCCAGAATTCTACCCAGTGGTTGGCATGCTGTGGGGAAATACAGAATTGGGTCACAAAGTGTTTTCTTTCATTTCCCAGTGGAATTTTTGTAATTTGATCACCAGCTTTGAAGGCTGAGATATGAAACGGATGGTTAAAATGGCTTTTGGCAATGTTGGCATATTAGCTGGTGTTTGGGCTCTGACTGTTCAGTCTGAGAAGACATGGGGTTTCCTACCCAATAAAAACCCCAGCCTTAGGCTAGTTACTGTTGTCCTAGTCCCAGTTTCTCTGTGCCAGTCCCAGGCACCTCTTTTTAGCACCATTGGCCTCTTTGTTGCTTTTTCCCAGCTGTGGTTCCAGTCAGATTCTTGTGTAGTCTTTGTATGAACACTAATACTTGGCCAGAAATACTTCATCTCCCAAGATGAGATTTGAAAAGGGCTCTGCTGTGTTCTGCAAAATGCTGTAATTTATCAATTTCCAGTGGTGATATTTTGGAGATGATAGTATGATTGGAGAAGCACAGATTTTGGCTGTATCTTTTGCTAGAAGATGAAAAACACTGAGTGACAAATATGGTTTCAAAACAATTTTCGATAATTTAATCATTCCTGAAGCCTAGTGGCAATGGGAGTGGAATGACTGGACATACTCTGTGTCATGGTTGCTGGATTTTCCTGATTCTTTGCCTGTTAGAATACATCTTCTGTGCTTATCAGTCAAGTTTAAAATAATTATTAAACCTTTTCTTGTGGGGAGATACTAATGACTGGGAAAATATGTAATTTCTTTAGGTTGTCGCATTATTTACGTCCTTTTAATTTTGTAGTATTATGGTAAATGTGTATTATGAGAAAACCCACCTTTGCCTCAGTAAAACATATAATGAAATAACCAAGACAATGAGGTAGGGCAGTCAGAATGCAGGATACAAAGCCTAAGTAATATCAACATCCTATTTTATTTATATTTTATGTGGCAAAACCTTAAATTGGTCATGTTTAAATAGGAGCTTTGGCAAGCACACTAAAGTGCTTTCGCTGTGGAATGTGTAAAGTAGGCATTCCATTGAAAACCATCAAGCATGAAATTATTAATGATAAACTTTGAGGAAGTTAATAAATGGTTAGAATAGTTCTAGTGTATGGAAGTCACATTTGGACATTTGTAATCAGTAACTTGTGCTTCTCTGGGAACAGATGATTCTGAGCTACTGTGGAGATTTCCAGGAAATGTTTTTAAGTGTCCAGAAATGGCTGGTATTTAAAGGAGTGAGTCAATAGCCAAGCAGAATTTTTTGGGTGCTTTTTCTTCTGTGGTCTTGGAATCCTCAGCACCTCACCTGCTTCGCCAGAGCAGCTGTGGTTACAATCCCTGGCTGTCTGCAGTGCCCAAGTGTTTTCAGACTGATTCATCTGGAGCTGTTGGCTGAATGACCAAAGCCACTTCTCGCCAAAATGGGTAGATAAAGTGTTTATTTTTCCCTTTTGCTGTCTGAGCCCTATAATAATTTCCTCCAGGTTGGGAGCCTGGGAAGGCTGTTTTCATCCATAATTGTCTAGGAAAGGAATCCCAGAGCAGCAGTGTGGAATTTGTGATATTGGAGGCTGTTAGTGAAACTCCCATATGAGGACAGTGTCAGTAATGTCATGGTGACCAGGGCAGGGCATTGTGGTGTGGCTTCTCACCCTGGCTGAGGCTATTTAGATATCAGTCCCCAAACTCGCCTGCTCCAGGGATGGTTCATCAAAGCTCACCTACTGAACACTTCATTTTTATACCTGTTTGCATCTCCCTTCCCACTTCCTGCAGATGTGGAGTGGCTTGTCATGAAGGATGACCAGCAGCTCTGAATCTTTTCAGAGATACTGCAGCTTTGCACAAGGCATCTCTTATGCTGCATCTCAGTTAGGGATTAGCTAGCCAAGAAAGGGCTTCTGCCCTTATGTACAGGCCTGCCCAGTTCAGACACCTGACAAAAGCCACTGTAAAATAAAAGGGAAGCTGACCTGCCTGCCAGAACTTGTTACTTTCAAATATTCCATCTTACACCAGTTATTTTTTGTAAATTTTGTTAAACTTTCTGGATTTACAGGAAAGATCCAAGAGCAGCCCTCTCAAGTAGAGTATCCTAACCATGGCGGGAGTGCCTTGGGCAGCAAGGCACTTTGTGCACTGTTGTGCTCTGAAAGCACAAGGATGAGAGGTAGCTGGGAGCACCTGCTGAGAGGCTGATTCAATCAAGGTCTTCATAACATTTCCATCCTAAAGTTTTCTTCAGTGAATAACAAAGGAAGTTCATGCTGCAGTCTGAGGGAGCCACATGTGTGCTTTCTCTTACAGCTCATTTTCACAAACCTTAGAAGTCTTTGAGACCTCTCCTGCTGTGTTGGATTTTATATAACGTGGCAAAGGGATTTGAAAAAGAAGAGAGTGATGGGGGGAGGAGGCAGCAGTGGCAGAGCTGCATACAGATCCAGGAGCATGGATGAAAATCTTTTCCATGTTACTTTGTAGCAACAAAATGTAGTAGGAGTCCACAATCTGAAATCCATGCAGGGAGCTGCTCATTTGGATCATTTAGTAACTCATTCCCTTAGCTTTTCATCTGCAGGTTGGATTATTGGTTTAGATGCTGTTAGCAGCTGTGCAACTGCTTCCACGTCAGCTATCCTGCTGAGGAGACTGTGTAGAAATATTGAGTTTTGAAGCTTAGAAATTCTGAAAGCTTAAATTTTGGAGTAAATAAAATGGTGTTGCAGAAGATAATGTGCTCCAGCTGTCTGGTTATTGTTTTTCCCAACATTGCTAGAAGATTTCGGAGGATCTGTGGGAGATTGTATCCTGAGGATCTGGTTACTAATAAAAGCACCCTGTGGGGCAGATGGAGCTGAAGTGACTTCGGGCATGTCAGTTCCATTGCTACCATCTGTGTTTTTAAAATTAGCAACGAAAATACATTTCATTGGGTACAGAGTCAAGAAATTTAAACTTCGGTCCTCAGATCACAAAGGTGTGAGTCAAAACAGCTCCCTTTGTACTTTTGTTTGTTTTTTTAGGATCTCGTCTCTTTAGTTGTGGAGGAAGAATTTCAGAAATGTGAGAATTCAGCCCTGTGTTTCCCAGTTCCTGCTCCTCATCCTGTGATCCTGGAAATTGGCTGTGGCTCTGGAGCAATTGCTCTGAGTCTGCTCTGCAAACTGCCACAGGTGAGCTCCCTTCAGTGTTCCTGGTGCCATGGATGCCTGTGTTAGAGGACAATCCCACTCTGCTCATCTTTATTGAGATGTTACAAACTTCTCTGATGGGACTTTGGCAGCTCAGGTCTCTGACAGTCGGGTTCTGTAAGTTCATGGTAGGTAGAGGAGGGATATTTGGGAATTGCTGCCTCTTCCCATCTGTCTGCAGGAATAGCAGAGACATAATCAGAATGAAAGAAGTGAATGTGCTCATTGTGGAGCTGCTGCAGCTCCCTGTTAATCGCCTTAGCTTGAAGCATTGGTGAGTGCTGGTTTAAGATACTAACCTGAGCTGAGGACAGGAGGGACTGAGGCATGGGCACACACTCTATTAGTTGAATTTATGGGGCAGTCATCTCGAAAAATCACCTTGCTGTGAATCAAAAGATCTTGTCTCTAGGAAACTGAAGATAAAATGATACAGGAAAGGGATTACCATAGCGGTGTCAATACTTGGGATCAATGACTAGCATATCTCATTGCCACAACTGCCAGACCATGATTTTGAAGTCTTTTGTTTCCTAGTAACAACCCACAGCTTCTGAAGAGAGTGAAAAGAGCAGGGAGGGGACTGAGATCTGGGTGTCCAAAGCCCTTCTTGCACCTGATTCTTGTGGTGTGTAACATGTTTATGGAGATACTCTTGGTAAAGAAAATGAGAAATAAATCCAGGATCTCATTGCATGTGGTTAAGGGAAAAGTATTCCACTTTCCTCAGAACTGCAGACCAGCCAGTTCCTTCTCAGGAATGAGAATTGCTGTGGCCAGCCCCTCCTCTTGTAGAAGTATAAGCCTTGCTATGTAAGAATTAGAGGTTGATGCCTCTAATGGAAGGGGTGTTCCTCCTCCCAGTGACCTGAGAAGGTTAATACTTGAGCTTCTTTAGTTCAGAGTATAATTGCTCTGATTTCCTGAGCTAGGAGAAGAGCTTCATGCTCTTTTCTTTGCTTATTAACTTAGAGCTGTGTCAGTCTGTCCCTGTAACTCATAACAGTCCTTTCCCAGCCCAAACTGCTGTGCCCAGGGAAATAGGAACCTTGACTAATTAGAATTAGTGGTAGCCACACTGACAGCTAAGTGGAGTTACACTCTGGGTAATCTCCTCAGTATTTGAGACAGAATTTGGCACTCAGGCTACTGAGAAAGCAGCAGCAACTTTTCATTTATGGTTTCAGCTGTGTCCTTCACCTTAAGAGTGAGCTTCATGTGTGGGGGTGCTGGCCTGACACCATGAAATTAATCCCCTTAGGAGTGATGGCCAATCATCTTCAAATGCAAAGCAGTTTCTTCAAGCATGTGTTCTCTGTGTAAATCCTTACCAACATCTGCACTCAAAAAAACATTGAGCAAAGCAAAACCCTGTTAGGCCTTTGCCTGTGGTTTTCCCAAGGTGGAATGGAAGGTCAAACAAGTCTTCAGCTGTGCAGCCCTGTCTCCTTCTGTTATGCTGGAGAACTCTGAAATACTTGACACATAGTCAAATACGTGCAGTCAATACAGGCAGTGAATGTGGTGTAAGGACTGCAGGGGAGTAACTGGGTAAAAGGTGTCTGCATAACAGATGGGAAATGCCAGAATCTCTGTCCAAGTGGTTGTGTTAGTGTTGGGAAGGATCCTGTCTGCATTAGGGAGGATAAATCCAACAGCATGACTTTCCTCCAGCCTGTGCCTAGCCCAAACTAGCCAGAGTGTTGAGTCTCACCCTGCCAGGAGCTGTGAGGGATCAGGTGGTGTGAATCACTGTGACTCTGTTGTTGTCTGTTCTGGTGGGCTACTGGCTGTGCTGCAGAGTGCCTTCAGTCAGTCACCTTAGTGCCTTAGCACATCACTCGTTATCCCAGCTGTGCCCTACATGGATTCCTCAGGAGCTGTTCATTTCAGAAGCCCAGAGTGAGCAGTTTCCTGTCAGTTTTGATCTTGCATGTTTGGCAGAGCATGTCTGCTCGGGAATCGTGACGTTGTAACGCCTGCTTGATGGGGTTTGTTGGTTTTTTCTGTTCCAGAGCAGGGTCATAGCCATGGATAAAGAGGAAGCTGCTGTGGATCTCACCAGGGAGAATGCACATAGGTATAAGACCACATATTACTCATTTTTTTGTAAATTGTTGCTTGAGAAAGATCAAGAGTCCTCGGTACTTGTACATGGGGTTCATGTTTATCACCACTGGAAACCAGAGAATGTTGAGTTGTTGAGCTCCGACAGCATGTAACAATTAAAGAAAAACACTCTGGTAAGCATAGGCATTTTTTTTCTTGACTTATGAATGTGCTTTGCAAAGGCAGCAGCCTAAATAAAGCAATGGTACTCACATGCTGTTTGTCAAGGGTTTTCAAAGTATTTCTTGGTAGCTACTCTTATCCCTTTCTGTGAACTCAGGAAGCCCAGGAATATTTATGTCACTTAGGAGGTTAAGGACAAGTGTAGCCTGATCCTTTCTCTCTCTGGCTCCCCTAATCGTTACTGTTGTGCTTGTTTCTGTCCTTGCTCCTCTAGAAATGTTTGCACAGTCAAGTAGCACCTTTCCTCTAATGTGCTGTGTGGTGTCCCTCAGCATCCTCTCTGCAATCTTGGTTTGGTGGGAATGGTGCAGGTGGATCCCATGCTGTTCAGACACCTGTGCTGTGGCTGGATGGATGTTCAGAGCTGCTGGTTCAAGCACCTTGTGCTGAAGTCAGAGAGATGTCTGTCAGGTTGTCCTTGTCCTTCCTAGTGGCTCTACTTCCTCAGCTGATTCTTTTGTCAGGTTGTTCTGGACTGTCAGTACCACAGGGAACCCCAGAGCTGGAATCCCAGTATGCTTCTGAGTCTCTGTAGGCTTTGTGAAATGAGCTCCAGATTGCATCCATGACCTCAGTAACTGCTGGGCCCTAAGCATTAATTAGAGCCATCTCAGAAAGAATTCCTGTTGCTATTTCTCATGGAGTCCAGTACAACTGTGAGTCTCAAGAGATGCTCATTAACTGGGATTTCTGTCCATAGGCTCTTTTTTCCCAAGCTGCTGCCAGCATTGGGGCTACAGAGACAGGCTGCTTCTGGTGCTGGCTGCACTGGGCTGCATCTCTTCACTCCTTGCAGCCAGTGCCAGCTTGTATGTGAGTCCAAAGAGCTGAGTAAGAACAAGCCCTTCCCATACTTGTCACCTCACTGTTACCCTTCACCTCCTAGCCCACTTACAGGGAACGGGGAGCAGAGGTTTCCTCCTAATGTGTCAGTGTCCAGCCAAATTCTGTTGCAATTTTTCATAGATACAATAAAAGCTGGCCAGATCTTTGACTCCTTGATAAACTATAACTCTGGCCTCTGGGGAAAATTGTCTTGCTTATTAACATTGCTTGTTGGCTCAAGAGTGGATTAGGGAGTATAAATGCCATGTCAGAGAACTTCATATTTCTCCATGGATATTTTCATTGCATCTTTATGATCTTGTCCCTGGCATGGTGCCCTGTAGCTCTTGGGAGAGAAGCCAGCAGGATAAGCTGTGTTACTGCTTGAGTGAACCCAGCTTGGATCCTGCCTGCTTTTCAGAGCTCCCCTGTCTCAGCTGTGTTCTCTAGATGCTTAGGTGAGTCTTACTGGATCAATGCCAGCACTACATCCATCTGGACACAGAGCACACAGTGCAGGAATTCCTCACTTTCCTGATGCCTGTGTATCCTGACAGGACAGGACGCTAGGCACTCAGCAAAGGGAGTAGAATTTGGGTGAAAGGCCACTGTGGTGGGAGGAGAGAATATGCTGGGAAGATCTTGGCAGTTGTGAATGTATGTGGATCAGATAAGAGATACAATATTTAATGATTTGTTTGTAGAATGTACTATTCATGAATCCACACAAACACAGCTCCTAACCATTCTTCTTTCTGTTCTTGCATCTGGAATTTTGCAGGCTGCAACTCCAGGAAAGGATTCACATCATCCACCAAGATGTTTCACACAGTAACTCTTTTCAGTGTTATAATCCCCTTTGTCTTTTTCCCTTTTTTTGCTTTGATGGGTGGAGGGAGGCATGAGAGACACCCAAGGGACCCCTCTGAGATGCAGGCAGCAGAAGAGTGTTGAAGTTAAAAGAGAAAAAGGTTGGAAAGAAGTGAGCCAGTGAAGCTTTTCCCTTCAGAGATTTCCAGGGCAGATGATCAGCTGAGAAAAGTCCCTGACTACGTCAGAAGGTGAATTGGGTTTAGGTGTCCCAAGGTTGTGTCTGAGCTGGGAGTCCAGGTGCTCTTTTCTGTTACTGGGGAGGGGCAAATATATACAGAATGTAATTCATTCTATGCTGATATGGATGTTTTTGATAAACATCTACATGCCTGTCTCTCCATTGATGTTAGAGGGAGCCCAGATATTTAGCTTACATTAAATGCCCTACCTTATTCACCTGAAATTAGATTAGTTAAACCAGGAAAGGATACTTGTGTTTCCCAGAGCCAGCTGAAACCAGTTAAAACTGATAATTTGGTGGGGCCTATCCAGTTAGGCTGATAGTGCTTAGCTGTTTGTTATCAGCTGTGGAGCAAGGAGCTGTAGCCCTGTGGGTTCAGTAGCACACCTTTCTTACACTGGTTTTTGACACTGTGCTACCTCTTAGAGGTGAAAGCCCTGTGCCAGGAGGCTGCCTGAGGACAGTGCCACGCTCACATGGTTACACAAGGTCTGGTTCAGGGCTGGCCTGTGTCAGACAGCAGCAGGAGTGCAGTGAGCTGCTCCTGGTCTACAGAAGAGCAGCCCATTGTTGTTATTGCTGAGGCACCCTGCCTCTGCAGTTTGTTGGAAGTCCTGCTGCAGCTTTGTAAGAGGACGAATCTGGATAGCAAGTCTGAGCTCCCACTTAGGTCTTTGTGGGCTCTCTGATTTCTCGTTGTTGCTTTAGATCCAGGTGGGCACAGAGCTCCAGGGCATCAAGCTCCTGTGCTTTTTAACATGTTCTGCTAAGCAGGCTCTTAATATGAAAAAAATATACTTTGCCTGTGCTTAGCTTTGTATCACACTTGCACTCCTGGGAGAGGGAACAGGGCAGGCTATTGCAGCAAGAAATAGGATAAAATTTTATTATCACGAAGCAGAGCCAAACACATTTACATGTGCCTGGAGACAGTTTCCTGGGGAGGGTGTTGACATTGAGCTTTTAGGGACGGTGCTGTGGTTGAGAGCTGGTTGTGACTCTTTTTCTTTTCCAGGTTCTGCCAAAGAGCTGCTGCTCTGGGGCCCCATAGATGTCATAGTCAGTAACCCCCCATATGTCTTCCATGAAGACATGGCTTCCTTGGACACAGAAATCCTCCGGTAATCAGACAAAGATTTTTCCTCTCCTGTTCCTTGCAGCAAAGTTCTCTGTCTGCTTCCTTATACTACACACAATTGCACACAAAACATGCAAATGTAATATACATGTTTATTGTAGGTGTGTAAGTGTAGGTGTGTTTATTTGGAATATAATAATACAGGCTTACTTTGATACTGCTTACAGGCTTGGAGAAGTGTTTTAAAGGCTTTAAAGGCTTGGAAGTGTTTTAAAGATTTATTAAAATGGAAAAAGCACACGGTTTGAAATTAGCAAGTTCTCAATCCAAAATTGATTGTCATGCATGTGAGGAGAAAGTCCTGCCCCCACAAGATATGCACTAGAACAGGTTCTGATAGCTGAGCTTTCTGCATCCCAGCTGGCTCTGCAGGGTTAGCCACAGCCTGAGCTGATGGTTGGCATGGTTGAAATCAAGCAGTGACCCTTGCTGCACAAGCCCCTATCTCCCTGGCCAGCTTAGAGAGAACAGACCTATGTATTGGAACTGTGAGATCCCACCTACAGTTGGCTCCTAATTATCCAAAACTCTTCAGGGGATGTTTTCTGCTTGTGCTAAATACGGAGTTTCTCAGCCCAGTGGTGGCTGCCTTCTCCCTCCCTGTATTTCCCATAAAAGGGGTGAGTGCTGTCACCTGCTCTGGGAACGCTGGAGTTCAGGTGTGTTAAGTGCACCTTTCTTTGTGGGGTGATGCATTCTCAAGGGCCACAGGAATTGCTGTCAAATGTCTTTTTCTTCCCACACTCCAGTTATGAGGACCTTGATGCACTGGATGGAGGAGACGATGGCATGAGAGTCATCAAAATAATTCTGGCTTTGGCTCCTTCTCTTCTGAAAGTTTCTGGGTAAGCACTGCCCTCTTTTGAATTTCATGTCTTTTATCCATCCACTTCTGTAAGTTCTGTACTTCCCTGTATGAAGACAAAACAGAGGGAAAATATTTGCAAAATTGTCCCCTCATTGCCCCACTTAATAATAGCAGTTTACAAAATGTCATGTGTGAAGCGAAATTAGCTTGAAATTGGTTAATAAAGGGATATGAGCCTTCCTTGGCTGTTGGTGGTGTTTCCTGATCATTATTGAAATGGGAATCTTTAAAGGGCAAAGTGCAACAAAAAGAACATGGAAGAGACCAGTTGAGGAAGAGTACAAAAAGCAGGGGACTTTAAGGTGAACAACTGATTGAAGAAGCAATGTAGAACTCTTTAAGGATGGATGTAGATCTCTGCTTCCTTCCTGTTCTTTAATTAGGGGAAATTTGGTTGTTGTGCCAGTATACAGCGGTGAATATCCCAGGAGAAAAAAGATCAGTCAAGGATAGTTTCTTTAATGTTAAATTTCTCCATAATTAATATTCAAGACTGATTGTTCCTATTCTCTGTCATGTGGGATCCATTTTGAAGATCAACGTGCTGATACCCAAAAGTCTGAGTGTACTGTTCATGTGCCAGGGCATTCACACATCCTGTTGAATGTTCCTGACATTTGGCCAGCATAAGAGAGGTTGTTGAAAATCTGCTGTTTTGAGAAGAAGAATGGGAATATTGAGAGGCATACTGCATGCAGAATTCATTCCTCATGCTTTGCATGACCACAAGAGCAGAAGATGCTCCTCAGATTTTCCCAGCAATAGAGACTGGTCCTGTGGGCTTGTTTGTTAAGATTGTTTCTTTTCCTTCTCTTTTTGCTTGTTTAATAAGGTGGAGCCCCCATTGAGGAATGGAAGTTTTTTAAGGTCAGAAATGAGATCCACACCCAGCTTATAGTTAGCCTGGTGAATTTGTAGGGAGTATTCAGTGTGGGATGTTTTAAGAGCTCTCAGGAGAGCATTTGATGGGGTTTGGCCTGTGTCCTTTGCCTGCTAGACTTGTCTCTTGCTGTGCTGTCCCAGGCTGTAACCAGCTCCATCACTGCCTGTGCCTGTCAGCTGGGGTGGTTCTGCTTTGTCATGGGAGGGGACATGAAGAATGAGCCAGTGTAATAAAGCCTGGCAGAGCTGGAAATAGCCCTGCAGTGTCCAGGCCTGGTCCTGGTGCCCTAACTGGGGTTATTTGATTAGTTCTGTGTAGGCCTGAATGCTGGTGGTGTTTTCATAACTGATTTATGGAGACATTTACTGTGGGAAAATGTGTGTACTGACTTTTTCTTTGTGTCTCTTGCTGCTTCTACACAGAGGGACTTCAGGCTGCCAGGCTGCTATGCTCAGTATTCCTGCAGCATAAAAGCTGCCTTCTGCCCTTAAATCTTCAGGGTTTCAGAAACACATTGCTGGTGGTATCTCTAGCTGGGCTTCAAAAGGGCTCATCACATCTTGATAGGAGGTTTTAACTGTTCACAAAGAGGAGTACCATGAGAATTCCCCCCAGCATCAACACTTTCTTCCCTGAAGGAGGCAGCTGGGATCTGCATGCCAAATGGACAGCTATTGTCTGGTTCAGGATTGTTGGACTGCGGCATATTTACTGACTTTTTAATTTTCTGTACTGGTCAGAGTAATCTAGAATGAAAGATCTTAATTTTTATCCATTTAGCAACCTAAATGTGCATCTCCCCACTTCTGCTCCCAAATGTGTCTTTTCAGGAGTGTGTTTCTGGAAGTTGATCCCAGGCATCCAGATATGGTGGCGCACTGGCTACAAGCACACCCAGACTTACTGCTCACCCTTCATGCCATTCACAAGGACTTCTGTGGCAAGTAAGTCTTTTGTTGCCTTCAGATTTTTGCAGGGTTGTGTCCTTTGTAGAATATGTCCCTACCCCTTTATGTATTGAATGAACTCAGCCAGAGAAGCTCCAGAGCTGAGGACAGCCTTTGACAAAATAGGGGCTCCCTATTCAGCCTATCTCAGCCTTCTGATAACCTGAAACAGCCTGGCAAGTGTTTCTGAGTCAGAAATTCTGACACAGATGAGCATTTCTGATGAGGTGACTGGCTCTGGTAGGGTTATTGCCACTGGAAAATTGCTGTTTTTATAGGATGGAAGTAGACACATCTTGTCCTTAGACTTAAAGCTCTGGTCTTTCTTTTTTCCACAGGCCCAGGTTTCTGCACATACAGAAACAAAGGAGCTGACAACTGTACCAGACATAACTCTCCTTGCAGGACTCTTCTTGCTCCTGAGCCCGGCTGAACAGCTTGTGGAAAACTCCTTTTGCCTTGTGAAAGGAGTCTGCACTTCCTTCCCCAGTGTGTTGGACTCTCCGTGCAGTGGCAGACCTCTCATTTCCTGACACAGACTTCATCCAGAGATGCAGGAGTTCAGCTGAGCATGTGGAAGTGTTTCACCTTCCTGAGGGAGCTGCATGAAACCTTTTCGTCTGCTCTGCTAAAGTGACTCATTAATCTCAGGACCCAAGACAGGAGAATTCACAGCTCCAGATTAAAAATACAACTACTCAAGGTGCCAGATCACCCACTTGGCCTAGAAAGAATTTAGGGGTTTTTTTTTAACTGTCTTTGAGACATATTTATGGAGAATGTGACCAGATGGGATGATGAGTCCAAATTCTGGTTTATTTTGGCTCATGGATTTGCAGGTATAACAGGACATAACTGATGTGCATATTTCAAATGCAGTTCTGTTCCAGGATCCTGATGCTCCAATAGCAAAGCAGCCTTTGTTTCCCACTCCAGCTGAGAGATTGTCACTGAAGGATCAGTGCACATATTACAGCACCTGAATTTACAGCCCTTGACACTTGGTGGATGCTTCCAGAAACAAGCAAAGCATTTTAATAAAGATAGTGCTTCAGATCAGGGTCCTTAAAAGAATTGCACTGCAATTTTTCAGAGATGCTGGCAGGCTTGAATAAACATCTGGCACCCACACATTGCTCTGACAGTAATAGAAATGCCTAAATTCCACATGAAGCATTTAATTGCAAGACTTTGTAGAGAAGACCAGAGTCACTACTCTGGTTTTGCAGATGGAGAAGTTGAAAAACAGGAGGTGAAATTACCTGTACAAAATTCAACACTCTGAGTTTGGAGTAGGACCCAGTCTCTTGACAGGCATGGGAATAGCTGAGGTCTGTCTCTTTGGGAAAGATGACTCAGACTAGGGCTGCCTGAAACAGCACTGAGAGAAGTCCCTGAAGTGGACAGTCAACATCATGTCAGTATAAATAATGGCAGGATTAAATTCAAGCTGCTGCTTGCTGGTGCTGCTGTTTCCAGTGGTGCAAGTTCCCTTCTGGATCAGAGCTAGCCAGGGAAGGAAGGGAAGTGAGCCAAGGAAAGGATCCAGTCTGCTAGTCCAGATGGAAGCAGTTGCTGGGCCTGTGGAGGTGAGCACTCAGGAAGGGTGGGAGTGGCCAGACAGGGCCTTGCAGTGTGTGTGCCAGGCTCTGTCCAGGGTGACCTGGGACTGCACAGCCAGAGACATCAGGCAGGACATGCAGCAGCAAACTGAGTGTTGGAAGGCTGCAGCAGATTCAGAGGGTGTTACATGAGCACTGATCTGCTCCCTTTCCCCTGTGCCTCTCCCACACTCTCACTCCCCAAATGAGTCTTTCCTTCACCCCCTTAACTCCTGAACATCAGCCCTGCTTTCTCTCAGACACCTGAGGTCTCTCTGATGAACCAGCTCTTGGGGTTACAGCTAGAACTCTTTCCTACCCACAACTCTGTTCACAGATTGGCCTTTCATCTGTTGTACATCTCACACTGCATTTACCCACCCCAGTAGTTTACCATGTCCTGTACACTCTTTACTTGAATTTGGGAGTCTTCTCTGGCCTGCAGTACATGCCCTGGTCAAACATGGTATAGGAAATCTAGGGAAAGAAACAACAAAAATAGGTCAGTCAAAATGTACTTGAGCCTAGGGTTGGAAATACAGTTTCAGCACAGCTGATTTCTGGCCTCCTAGAGCTATGAGTACAAAGTGTAGTCAAAGTGTTATTTTGTGTGCTTGTGGGGGTTTTCTTAATAGTAATTTAGGGATATTTTTTAAGATCAGTTTGTCAGACTCTGTTTAAAAATGAAATTTAAAGAAATGAGTTCTCAGATTTCTTCCGGATGTTAGCAGTGTTTGTGTATGAAACACAGCATTATGCACAGCCTGCTTCTGCCAGATGCCTTAAAAGCTGGGCAGTCCATGGGAATGTTAAACAGCATCATGCTGCATTCTTCAGGGGTGGGCTGGCTCCCTGCAGTAGGGTGGAGTTAGGTGGCCCTCTGAGAGTGCCAGTGGCTGGGCTGCAGAAGGCAGTGTATTTTTTCTTGGAAGCATCAGTCAATCCGAGCTCTGAGCAGGACAAATCCCCTGTGAGACAGGCTATTGGTCTAGTCCAGTAGGACAAGTGTTAAATTCCTATATTTATAGCTAAAACACTGGTAAAAATGTTTGCATTTCTATGTATTTGCGTTGCATAGTGGTTATATCTTGGAAAATCTCGTGGTGCTGCTGACCTTTTCATAAAAAGAAAAATTGCTGTTCCTCCCAGGAGGCTGGATGTTCTGTCGGACTCTCATCTGAGGGAGTGTGCTGGTGTAGGACAGTGTGTTCCTCTGTGATTTACACAGATTGGCCCGGGCTCCTTTTGGTACAGCAGCACTGCAGAGCTCTGTGGAAGTGGTGGTTTTAAGGAGCCTGGCTGGGGCACTGGGCCGTGGCTGTGCTGCCGGAGGGCAGGAGGCTGAGCTGCCACTGGCAGAGCCCTGCGCACGTGAGCTCTGCAGAGGCACCGCTGCTCCCTGGAGCCACGGGAGGCTGATGCTTCACTCGGCATTCTGCATGATCTAGTATCTGACATACACTAAATTTTCGGGGGGTTTACTGGGTCTTGGGAACTGTGTCAAGATGGTGATTTGATTCCTGAGGTGATGCTTTCAGAGGGGGGCTTTGTTTGCCTTCAGGACCCTGAGGAGCATGGTTGTGTGTCTGCTCACATCTGTGTTTTGGGGGTTACTGGGTGTGTGGGATCTGCTGGGGCGGCACTGCCCTTCCACGACGAGGAGCCGCTTTGGCAGAGCCCTGCAGATGGAGCTGCGCTCCCAGTTTAGCTGTATCCATGCTGGAGAGACTCCTGCCTCAGCCTTCCTTCTTTGGGCAAGGCTCAGGCCCCAGGGAGAGTGAGATCTGGGGTCAACAGAGAGCTGAAGTGTAGGTGCAGCTGTAAATGGGGCTTTCAGCTCAATTCCTCTGACGGGAAACGCGACTTCCACACTGGACAGGTGTCAGGAGGCTGGAAGGGGACTCACAGCTGTGACACAGGACTGGGGTTGTACCTCATGCTGTGAATGAGAGGCCCAAAGTCCCCCTAGGCTGGAGGTCAGAGATGAATACCATTCTTATTCTGGTGTAATGTCCATGTGAGCACCCCAAAGTGCAAGTAGTGACCATGCTTTCAGTCTCCACCCAAGATATGGGTGAAAGGGACCTGCACAGGGATCTTAGACAAAGAAATATGCTTATCTTCACAATGCTCTGCTGAGCCTGGGCTAAGACTGCTTTCCATGGGAAGAACTGACAGAGTGACTGCATTAGGGTGACACAGGAGATCTCTGGGGACCCACATGACCCCCACACACAGTGTGTATGCATTACTGGCCAGCACTCAATTCCTCAAAGTAGGGTCATAGATCAAAATGGCTTGGAAGAGAACTTGACAGTCATCTAGCCCAATTTCCCCATCCAAGTAAGCATGAACTTGCCTTACATCATTCATGACAAATGTTTGCCCAGTCTGACCTAAAAGGCTCCCAGTGCTGATAAGGACTTTAGCATGCAATCTGTCCTGGTCCTTTGTGTTCTATCTGCTAGAAAGTTTTCCTCTGTCAGGCAGCTCTGCTGCAACTAAAGCTGAGCACTTCTGTCCTCAGCTGAGAATAGCTGACTCTCCTTCGAGCACTTTCCATGTAGTACTCTGTTCCCGTATTTCCTCACAGTCTGTATTTCTGAGGGAAAGAACTCCTGATACTTATTACTGTAGACTCCTTGCACATCCTTCCCTCCCTGCTTGGGATACACAAGGGGAACCATGTGTAGAGATGATACTATGATACTTGTTCTTCTAGTGCGTGGGATAAAGCTGCTAGAGCTCACCCTGTTACAGAGCACTCATTTCCCAAGTGAACACCAAGCAAAAACTTGTATTAACTTTTTTTTTTTTGGTCTGGGAAAGTTACCAAAAACTGTATTTAAGTTTTAATAAACGACAATTTTTCACTCCAGCCTGCATCCTGAGGAACAAGTACCCACTGAAAGAAGGCTTCTTTCTCACACTCAAGAACATAATGAAGTGCCAAGAGAGACTTAATCCGGTTTCTAGGCTATTTCCTCTTCCATAGATCTTTTGATATGCTTTGAATTCTGTGTCAAGTTCCAGATGTTGTTCTGTGGAGGGTCATGTCACAGTCCTTCTCTTGTTTCTTTTCCCTGGCAGCTGCTGACAATTCTCAGTGTGTTCCATCCAGTCTCTGGTGAACATGGGCACTTTTATGAAATTCATCTCATCTGCTCCTTGGTGACAGGACCCAGCACCCTGCTGCAGCTGATAAACCAGATTGGCTTTGCTACTTTTCAGTGCAAACCCAGAGGATGTGGGAGTGAGCAGAACACCAGCACTTGCTTTTCTGCAGCAAGTGCATCTCTGTGCACAATTAGAGCATGGCAGAGGCTGCTGCAGAGGGCTGGGAACATACATCCTGTGCACAGCAGCAACTGCTGCTCTGACAGTGCACGAGAGCCAAACGTGCTGTGTGCAGACAGGTGCAGAGGAGTGCTGCCACATATTATGGTTTGTCTCCTTAGTCTGGTTGATGTCACAACTGTAGCTTTGTTTAAGTGGCAACTTCTAGCTCTAGAGATCTGTTTCATCTGCTCCCTTCACCAGCACACCTGGATGGTCACCCTTTGGTGACCACACACCTCTTGTGTGCCCATCTCAGCATTTTGGCATCAGTGGGCAGAGTGGGCATCAGTGTGATTTCAGTGGTGGCTGCCCTGTCAGCACTACAATGATAACCATGGGCAAGGTTCCCTCAGGGTAGAAGGCCTTTGAACCACAGCATGTGAACAAACTTCTGTCTGGGGAGGAAGGGTTCTTGGCATCATTAAATATTCACTCTGGGTTCAGCTTGCTTCAAAGGTCTACATAAGTAGTTTCCCACTTCATCCTTTCTTTTGTGACAGCTGGGATGTTCTGAGCTCATCCTGTCCATGGCAGGGATTCTCAGCTCCTGGGCTGAAATTTGCAGCATGGCAAAGAAGAGTTTGCCATCCAAATATCCAGTGGCAACAGGTGTGGTGAAAAACTGAAGCACAGCAAGAGCTCAAATGCTCTTAATGGCAGTTCTGGCAAACCCAGCTGTAGCTGTACTTGTTCCTCCCTTTACTGGTATTTTAAATAGTGTACATCCCAGCTGTTCCTTGGAAGGATGACTGTGCCTTGAGAGCAGAAAGCAGTGATTGTTATTCCTTGGTGGAGAGTGTTACCAGAGAAATGTTTAATTTTGAGAGCCTTGGTGTTGGCATGTGACAGGAGGGTAATTTTCACAGTGTGTTACTGGCACAGCCATTGCTAAACTCTGCAGGACCTGGAGGCACACAAATGGCAGACTGTTTGGAGGAAGGGAGAGGTGAAGAAACCATTACATGAACCTAGATTCATCTAGGGAATACAAGATTCTTGAGAAAGGGTGTGTTAAAATGAAGCTGAGGTTTTAGGAGGGAAGGTCTCTGCTGCCACATTCCTGCTTTGCCAATCTGAAATCATAATTGTGGGACTGAGTCTCTATAAAGTGCAAGTTGTATATAGGAGGCAAGCTGAGCATTTCTACTCAATGTCTGCACTTCAGTAGGCGAGTGGAGTTCCTTCTCCAGTGTGAATCCTGGGGACCACAGGGGATGGGCAAGCAACAGTAGCTAGAGCACAGCACTCTTGATCAAGAGCAGAACACTCTCAGTGTGTCACAAAGATGCCACTGGTCTGAGTTTCTATAAACACAGTTTCTAGAGAGGTTGCCCAGCTGGGTGTGAGTGTAGGGAAGGCAGAACCCTGCTTCTAATGGGATGTCCTCTGTCCTCAGCAATGGAAGATTTTGATTTCCACAAAAATGCTAGCTGCTGCCTATAGTTTTAGCTCCCCACCTGCTGCTTCTTCCTTTCTTGGTGGTCAGCTTGTCTCCTGTGTTTTGTGCATGCACACAGTGGGACATGTCCATCAGCTTGGTAGCACAGTGCTTGTAGCCATGGAGACCTTACCTGGCAGCCATACCTGGCACTCCTTACCTGGAGCTGCAGTACCCAGCAGTGCTGGTGGGAGAGTGGCTTCTGCCATCAAAATCCTCAGTTCTTACTGGAATACTCATGCAGGATTGTCTGGAATCTGAACACAGTTGCTTAGGTTGTTGAAAGAGGCTTGGATTATTATAAAATTCCTGGCCTGGCATTTGGCTGATGATTAATTACTTAGGTTTGTGTAGTGCTTTGATGTTCCAGATGTAAACCCAGGGCAAGCTGTTACAACTCTGTTGACCTCAGTGGGGTCATCCCTGTCATTCCAGCTGGCACACCTGGTGCTCTGTGGTATTTGTATTCTGTGGAACAAACGTCCAGTCATTGATTTAAGTCTTTCCAGGGACTGCAGGCTGTTAAGCTGTTAATCTTTTTTCCTCTCCTGTATTGATTGCTGTGCCACTTACCAGCAGTGACCTTCTCACCACACCTTTTGACTTTGAGCTGCTTCTCTGGAGTCCTTCTCTGAGCCTTTGCAGTTGGTGGTGTGTTTGTATTGCCACAGTGCTTAGAAATTCCTCACAGGTTGCTCCATTTCTCTCTGAGTTTTCACTGCTCTCCTCCCCTGCCAGTATCTTGTTGTGTAACTCCACCAACCAATGTTGTTGGCTTGCATGGATAAATTGCTTTATGCTGGATAATTTGGAGCAACCTTGTGATAAAAAAATACCCATCTAAAATACAGTTGAGTCTTGCATTGTCCTTCAGTGATTTGGCAGCTGGGTAGGGTTTGCTGGGTGGAGTCCTGGTGCTGACATGTGCTCTCTCTGCTTGAGAAGAGCAGATTAAGTTCATACTTCATTCAAACAAGGCTTCTTAATTTAATGTGTATGGGCAGCAGGCATTCAGGCAGAAAGTAGATTTTGTACTTTAATTTCCAGGTCAGTGGATTTTTTTGTCTTGTTTGTGTCAGCAGACAGTAGCCCTTTGTTCAGCAGCACAACTTTTTGCACCTCAGCAACGCACACATGCACGTGATGCAGGTCCTGAGTTGTGCAATAAACTCCAGCAAATATATTGTCTGTTCCCCTTCAGGGCTTGATTGTGTGCCCTATTGACCAGCAATAAAGCTAAGAGTATGGAGGTAGTTCCTTATTCATTTATTTTAGCTTCCCCATCCACTGTTGCCTATGTGGAGAAGAAAAAGGGCATAAGTACTTTGAGAGAGAAAATGTTGTCTTTAGAGAGGTGGTCTTTCTAACTTGTGCAAGCTGGATAATTTAATCACATTAGTCAAGTATTAAATTAAGTAATTAATTTAGTAATTATGTTATTTTGTTGCTAAGTAGGGCCAGGGTTAAGGTCAGGGTAGTCATGAGCACAAAAATTAAAAGGTGAAGGTGTCCAGATGAATGTCCTGTAGCCTCTTGGAGTCCTGCTCACAAAGTAGATGCTTGGAATGCTATCTTTGCAGGGGCTGGTGCTTGCTGGCACCTTCCTGTACAGAGTTTGGAAAAGCAGGAAGGGAAGCCCCATCCCACTCTGATGCTGTGCCTTTTCCTGAGGCCCTCTGCAAGGTGTGGCACTTGCCAGGGCTGTGAGCATTCTCGGATGGATACATCCCACACAGAGCATGGCACTTCTCCCTTTCCAGGTGTGCCCTGCTGCTCTCTTCAGCCAGTGGGCAGAGGGGTGAAGGGAACCCCCTTTTTCTTTCCTCTTCTAGTCTGGCAGTGCCTCACTGCTCCACCAAGGCTCTGCTCAGCCTGGGGCCAGCTGTGCCTGCCCTGCCATGACCTCCCTATTCGTGCTCTGGATCCCTGCAGAATTCCCTCCCTCCAGATCCTCTTGGACTTTGTTCCTAGCAAAAAGTCCTACTCGGGCTTCTTGGAATTAAGGCACATTAGCTTAGAATTGCTGTTTCCTGGGAAGTTCTGATGCTGTAAAGTTTGTTTGGCTTTTCCCTGTAATCAGAATGAAATAATGTTTAAAATTTCATATGAGGACACTGTGTCCTGGATTTTGAGCTTTAGAAATGTTTTGCTCTGGGATCTCTGAATTTTTGTTTTGAGTTATATCCATTTTAAGTTGCTGTACTGCTTATGCTTCCTGTTGATTTGCTAAGTAAAGCCTAGTAGCAGGTCACAGTATGTGTTTTATATAAAAAAACCTTAGTTACTTTTTTTTTAATCAATAGGAACAGCAGCTGCTTAATATGACTGAAACATCTTATTCCCTAGAACAAGAACTCCCTTGTTTGCAATGTAATGAGAATCTGGCACTGCCATTACAACACCCAGCAAGGCCTTAATCTAGAACACTGGGTAACGTTTCATTATGGAGTAAAGAGCAGTTAATCTTAATGATCTGAAAAAAAAATAAAATACTTCACTGTTTTTGTCATGTTGGGACAAGGTAATAATGATGCATTTGGGATAAAGACCTCTTAAAATAAAATTTGGAAGTTCTGGAATAGAGTTTCTGAGCTGCCAGAAGCAATTCTGTTCCAAGGAGCTTTGGCAGGAACTTTTATCAATGTTCTTTCAAAAAACAAATTAAAGAAAAGGTCTGTTCTTATAAGAAGTTTTTCCCAAGAAGTTGTTTTGCTGGGGTTTTTCTGCTGTCCTGTCCCAGCAAAGGCCTCTTCATTGCTCTCCTGAGCGCTGTCAGTAGAGAAATCTTGCATGTTCTCACGAGGACTTAAACCTGAATCTCCATAGTGAAAGTCCTGAAAATCCCTTCACTGTACCAGCTGCCCTTCCCTGTACCAGCTGCCCTTCCCTGGCTCTGCACTGCTTGTAATACATCATGTCAGGTGTGAAGGAATTCCGGTAATCCTCCTTCTCCTGAGGCAGGAATGTGCTGCTCCACTGCTGTCCCTCCTGCCCCTTGCAGGGAACAGGACAGCCTGCTCCTCCACCTGGAGGAAATGCCAAATGGGGTTACTTTTCAGCCTTGGTCACTGCAGACACTGCTGGGAATCCACGGTTTGGGAAACCAAATTCCAGTGTGGATCCCAGCACAGGTGAAGGGTGTATCAGTCTTTAATTAAATTCATGCAACTATTGCACTATATAGTTATAAGAAAATGAACTGATACTGCAGAAGCAGCTTGTTGTTATAAACAAGTATGTTGAGTTTGGGAGTAACATCCACAGTGGAGGAGCAGACCTGGGCTGTGGAAGAATTCTTTATTCTCTAGGTTCAGATCTGGGTCTAAATGTGTCCAGACTGATTCTTTAAGCATGTATGAGAATGCCTTTTCTTGGTTTTAAATGGTGTTTTGTATGTCATTGTTCCCAGTCTGGGTTTATACTGAAACTGGATCTTGGAAAGGCAAGGCAAAGGCTGGCTCTGGGAGACAGCTCAGCTACATATATGATATTAAAAGCTACAGGAAAACCCCAGTGAAATGCAAGCAGCAGGAATTTTGCCCACAAGCAGGGAACGGATGTTGTACTAGCAGGGAAGACTGAGGGAGACTGAGCCTTGTTAGAAGAATGTTCCCATTGTTCGTGGCAGCAGAGAGGGTTCAGTGGCTGTATCTGTTTGGCTGCATTTTAGAATTTGCAGAGTCCAGATAAGGGCTGTGAACTTCTGAGTCGGACAGGTCTGAGATTTGAGGGTCTAATGGAGACTTTGTCCTTCTGTCACCACTGCCTGAGCCAGAGAAGCTCCAGATTGGGAGGGAATGTAGGGTGTAGAAGAGTCAGGGCTCACATGGCTGTAGGATGGTTTCAAAGGAACAGTCCTGCTGCAAACAGGGAGGTTTAAACTGAGCTGCAGGAGTGTGCCAAGAGCTCTGCATGTTGTTCAGCCCAAAAAATGAGCAGGTGCAGAACAGGGCTGGGAGGAGGAATGAGGAACAGAAAGCTTGACGTATGAGGGAAAACCAAAAGAGAGGAGTTTGTTTTGCCTACAAAACAAAGCCAGGGAGAGATGGGGATGTTTCTCTGTAAACATTTCATTGCCAAGTACATACTAGAGAGGAGGATAAGTCCTTTGTAATAAAGATCAATGCTGGCACAAGGACAAAGTGGTACAAATTTGCTATTAATAAACTTAGCTTGGAAATTAGATTTTCAACCACTGGAGCAGTGTCTCAAAGGGAGAAATGGAAACCAAAAGAGCACTTCATAGAGGAGCCTGAGGAGCCTGCAGTAGCAAGTTTTCTCTGTGGCACAGTCTCATTTCATGCATGCAGGTGCCTCAGACAGCCTGACCCAGCAGTGCAGGCAGGAGGGTGACTTGCACAAGCAGGTGAAGCAGCTGTAATTAGGAATCAATAGCTGAGGTACAAATCAGCTGCAGGAGAGGAGAGTTTCAGGACAGCTGAGCTCTGCAGGCATCCAGTTTTGACTGTATCTAGTGGTTGGATTCTGTGAGTCCTTTATCTGTAGTCTGCAGGGAGAAGGGATTTTCTTTCACTTTTCTTTTTCTGCAGTAATTGAAAAATGGAGTTGGAGACTTATTATTCTGCAGAGACAAAAGTTTTCTCTTTGGTTGTCCAAACAATGCCTGTTCAGCTATGACAAGAATATCTTTATTCTAAGCTGTCGTAGGATGTGTGCTTTAGTAACACAAGAGGCATTTGGAGAAGCTGCCTACATACAGTCTTCTCTCTTTGCAAATAGAAGAGGGAATGCAACAAATGCTCCTCACTCAGAAGTTGAAAGCCTTGAGAAATCATAACTAAGAAGAATCTATTTCTCCAAAATTCTTGTGTACTTTCTTCAATTTAACATAGAGAGTAGTCCATAGAGAGGATAGTCAACACAAATTTCTGTATTTCTTTCCATGTTTTGTTTTTTTCTTCTGCCACTCCATTCTTTCTCTTCTTTCCCTCACATCTTAAATAGACCCAAGAAAGGTGCATGTGTTGTACTGGTCTCATTTGTTTTCTTTGTAATTCTCTTAGTTACTGTAAGAAGCTTTTGCTCATTGAGGAGCTATTTTTATTATATTAGTTCCAGCAAACAGCAATAACAGAAACAAAGGGCTCAAATCTCATTTGCCTTCCCTTTTTTAGTTACTGTTTACTCCAACCCAGAGCAGTGGATATAATCAATGGTAGTAGATGTAAGACAGGACAGAAAGAATTCTGCAAAATGTTGTAAACTCGGAGTTTTACCTTGAATGCACACTCAGTTTTGAAACTTTCAGAGGTTTGCAGGGTATTTAAGCTTAGAACAGTGGATCCTCCAGAGTTTGTGTATTTATGTAGATCATATTGAGAATCCCCCAGCTGTGGACATTCCAGAATGGCAGCACCCTCAGAAAAAATGGAAAATGCTTGGAAAATGTTTTCCATGTCTCTTTCTGTTGTGTCACTACCACATCTCTCTGCTGCCTGTAAGACACAGCCACAAAATCCTGTTTAGCCTGGTTTACACAACCACAGGGCTGCCCTACAGACCTGGAGCTTGTGAAAGAGAACAGTTGGTGTCAGACCCACCCTCAGCTGGATGGACAGGCAGCTGTGGAGCAACCCAGGCAGACTTCTCCAGCAAAAAAAAGGAAGGTGAATGGTGTTTGCTGGTTCGCAGCCATAATGGGGTTAAAAGAAATTTCAGGGTGTTTTTCCAATTAAGGGGTCCTTTTACCACACACAAGTGCACTTCCTGCTTATCTGTCAGAATGACCTGCTCAGATCCTTCCTCAAGCTGAGTTTCAGTCTTTCCAGTGGTGCCAGGAGTGAGGGTCATTGCAATGAGTTCTCCTCAAACCTGTCCAGCTCTGGTTGCATCAGCCTCAGTTGGACAGTAAGTAATGCAGGGTGGAGTACATGGATGCCCAAAGGTGTGTTCATAAATCTCATTGAAGCAACTCGAAACAGTTTCTTCAGTCAAAACAAACTGACTTTGGTGTGTTGCACAAGATAAATTAAAACACAGAGCCACTGTTGCCCTGTTATCTGAATTTTCCTACTTACGATTGTCACAATGTTTCCATTAAAGGGATAAAATCCCTGCACTGAATGATAAAGGGCCTTTATCATAGAAGTTATTTCCCTTGTTTGTGTCTCAGTTAGGACATTAGTGCAGCTCTGGTGGACAGGACACCCCATCTCCTGTCCTGTGCTCCCGCCAGCTGTTCCTGTCTCCACACTCAGCTTGGTAGCTGGGGCTGTTCTTTGTGCCAGTGCAGTTGTTCATTTGTGCTCAGATGGTTTCTTCCTGCTGTGAAGTAAAGGTGAAGAACTAAAATGAGCTCTGCCATTATCCATAAGGCATTAGGAGCCTGGTGCTACTTCTGCAATGCAGAATTCCAACACCCAATGGACTGGACCTTGCCACTGTCTCTGAAAGACAAGCCAGCCATGGGGCTTTGTAAACACCCTTCCATATGGCAGATGGGGAGTGTGGCAGGAGGGAACTTGGCACAGCTCTCTGACTGGGTTCAGATTCAAGTGATGTGAGCCTGTTCTTGAAATATGTCAGTTATAACCAGTGTCATGCCATTGGATTATGTACTACTTGGTTGTAGAAATACCTGAGGGGACAAATCTTGGTCACTGTGGATGTGGAGGTCTCATGCTTATTTCAGTCACCCCTTGCAGTCTCAGTGTGAGGATGTAGCGGATCAAAGGAGGAGCAGATGGCATTAGAAGGTGGATTAATGAAATGAGGAAGAAGGCAGCAGGCAGTGGGGATTACCCCCATCTTTGCTTTTCCTGGCTAGGCCTGAGCTTCTACAGTCTTTGTAATACAGAGCTCAGTGCCCAGCTGGTAAGTATGGCCCAAATATTAAGGAGGAAGTAAATTTTAATGTCCCGTTCTCTGTCTAGGATTGTGGATCCTGACACTTCATCTGTGTGTGAGAGGATCTGGGCAGCAGTCAGTAAGGTGCAGAGGTTGGAGTTAAATGGAGCTGAACAGTCAGGAAGGATGAGAAGGAAGGGATGTTTGTATGATGCTGCAATCTGTGTTCAAGGCAGTGGTGCCAGACCCTGGAGAGGAAATCCCCTCGAGGAAATGAACTAACATGATGTAATGCTCTGAAAAGAACTGTACTCCAGCCTCAGTGTTGTGCCTTTTGTTCTGACTCCTCTGTGCTGCTGCTGACAGAGAAGAGCAGTGCTGGGCAGTCCCTGCAGACATTTGCATTTCTTTTCACTGGCTCAGAGTAAGGGATATCACACAGAGACAAGCCATCATCTGGTAGAAGTTAAGTGCAGCTGCAAATGTCATGGAACATCACAGTGATATTTGTGTGAGGTGCTTCTAGTGTGGTACTTCTTGTTTTATCCATTCTCTGAGGTGCTTTACACCTTTGCCGTGGTGCAGACATTAACTTTGGCACCTGGTGAAGTATCTGCAGCACAACCACTCTGAGTGACCTCCCACACAGCCTTGATCTGCATTACACCTGTAATTTTCCACCTTCAATCCCGATGCTGCTGGGAGGGGTTAATGGTAGGTGACTCATGCCAAGTGACTCAGGCCCTGCCTGGTGCCTACTCAGCTCTGATAAAATCTCTGCCAAACCATTTGGAGGACGCCTTGCTCCGATCATGTCAGCTCTGTGGGTGCTTGTCTCCACATCCCTGGCTCTGCTGGCAGGCATCTCACTGGAAGCTGACAGCTCACATCAAGCTCCTGGCCTTTTCAGGGACTTTACCAGAATGAGATCCAAGAGCTGTATTTATGATGTAACACACAGTGTCATAGGTTGTGGAGCATCAAAGAGTTTGGTGGTTTTTTCATTCTCTTTGAAGTGACACCAGAAACAGTGACCAGATTATTTGGGTTTTGGTTTATTTATTATTGGGTTCCGTCAGTGCTCTGTGCTGAGCTTGGTCCATGTTGGAGATGGCTAACCTCTGTGAAGTATTTAATGACTTGACTTGCTAAGTGGGAACACCTGTGACCAGTGGCCTTTTCCTGGCCAGTGAGGGCTCTTAAGTTCTTGCCCTTGGTGCAGGTGTTACTCAGGTGCTGGGTGTAAATCAGGAGTTTGTTTCCTGCAGGGGGTGTGTGGAGTACCTTGGGCACAGGACTGGTTTGCAGAAGTGCTTATTCATGTCTCTATGGCAGAGTAAAGGTATCTCAAAGCAGGTTGATTTTTTTCATTGATTAATTTTTCATCTGTTTGACCTTTCCTCTCTGACAGAGTGATAGAGAGACACTGTGGCAGGATCAGTGCTGCTCAGCACAGAGTGGGAATGAGGCTGCAGCAGTTTGCAGTAGAATGGTGCTGTATTGACTTTGTGTTGATTCATTCCAAGTATTTATTCCTTAATAGCACTGTTTGTTTCGGTCTGGAAACAAACAAGAAAAGAAGTGGAGAATTGTGCTTGATATTAATTTTCAGTGTTGCAGTTAGTTGTAAAGTTCTCTGAAAAGTTAATATATTCCCTGTTCTAGTGTTCCTTCCTCCATTAACCTAAGCTTAGGTGAAAGCTTTGGCTTCCCAAGATAACTGTATAAGGACAGGGTTGTTGCTGTCTGAGTTACTTGTGTATCAAAACAAATCTGGCCTTACCTGTGTGTCTGAAACATGAGGGTTGGTCAAAAGAGAGCAAGAAAAACAAGAAAGAGCAAGAAAAACAGAAGCTCCTTGGTTTCCTCAAAGAGGTTTCCAGTTATGCCAAGCATTCTCACTCCTCCTCCTCCAAGTTCTCTCTGCATGAAAGGGAGCCTAATAGAGCACTGAATTGCCTTTCTCCTGAATGGAGGGTCAGGGTGCTGCTCTGGAAAAACTTACCCACAAAGACACATTTTTACTCTGGGCATCAGCACAGAATCCCCTGATCACTGTCAATAGCGAGTCGTTCCTGGAAACCTCTGGAGTACACCACCAGGCATGGGCAGTGAGGGGAAGGGGAAGGGAAGGTGCCTTGTGGGTTTGTGGGGAAGGTGACAAGTGGTGAGAGTGGCTCTTCACCCCTTACGGAGTGATGGCCTTGCAAGTAAGGACATAGCATGGGTGAGGTGTCAGCTAGACTGACCTCAGTGCTAAAGCCAGGCTGCCACCAGAGTCTCAGGGATGAGAGGGCTTGGTTTTTTAGGGCTCTGGAACAGACTTTTCTCAGGTGAGAGGACCTAAGTGAGACCCAAAGGACAGAAGGTTTCCTGGTACCACAGCCCTGAGACCACTGGTCCTGTTCATTTGTAGCTAGAAGACGTGGATGTCTTCCTAGACATGAGGCTATTAGACATGGGGCTGCTTGCCACAGTTACCCAGCTCTGGTCTCTCCTCTGCAAAGCACTGATTGTGGGACTGTACACAGCAATCACTCTGAAAGTGAAGCCAGCACTGAGTAAGAGCTGCTTGCTAAGCAGTGCGTCATGGAGGGAACATGTGGCAGCAGTTTCTCAGAACTCCTCCTGGCTTAAGTGGTATCAAAGAGGAATTCTGCCTGTGGTTGTAACTGTGCCAGGGGTTCCTAGATTTGTGTTGCTTTAGTGCACAGGCAGCAGGAACAGCCACTGTAGCTCCTGGTGACAGCTGTCATCAGTCGTGGAGTCAAGGGCAGAACTGCAAAGGGGCTGTTTCATACCTCTAGGAAGCTGTGCCTTTAGTGGCATTTGCTTCCTCCCATCATGTGCTTTTCTAATCCTTGATGGGCCTGACTGCAGCCTGCTGGAGGTGTCTTGTGCAGTTGGCACTGGCCACCCCAGGGAGGTTTGTCTTTGTCTTTGCACAGGATGGTTCAGTGAAGGTGCCAGGAGGGAACAGTTGGACCAAACACTTCACCAGACAACTGAGAGCAATGATTTCTTGTTGGGGTGGCATGGGATAGCCATGGTCCTAGGAATTAAAAGCTTTTCAGGAAATGCTGTTGTTAATGTGGTCCTTTTCCATTCTTATTTTCTCTTCTTGCCTCTGCCTAGAAAGGTTTAGTGCCAAGAGAGACCCAAGAAGATATTTCAACTCCTTTCACTGATGATCTCTTCCCTTGCCTTTCCTTTTGTCTTTGCTGAAGTCCCCCTGAGGCAGTGGGATCTCAATCCCCTGCAGCCAGCCTGCATCAGGATCAGCACTGTGCAGAATTCAGGCTCTTGCTTTGTTCCTTTCTGCAATTTTCCAGCCATGACATTTTAATTCCCTTCCTTCACGCCCATTTTGGGAGCACACTTTTAAGGTCTAACTCTAAGCCCAGCACCAGTGAGAGCAGTGGGAGGATGCTCTGTATGCCCAGGAGAGCAGAAACGTCCTTGCCCAGTGCTGGGGGTGAAGGTACATGTCAGTCCCTGGTGCCACATTGACTTAGTGACAACAGGAGTTCAAGAATATGCATCCAGAGAAGAGTAATGTGTGGTGGTTGGTTACATAAATCAGCAGGTGCAGCTTCTCTGAGTGGAAGGATTGATGTGCTTTGTGGACTTCCTAGAAATCATTAAATAGTGTTTTAACAGACCCAGCACATCCAGGAGCAAAGGATTTCAGAACTGGATTGGAAGCTGGTAGTGGCTGCATGACTGTGACCTTGTTAAAGGTAAACCTAAATAAAAAGATTCTCCCAACTAATACTGCAGCATATAACTTACCCAAAGTTAAAAGACTTCTTAAATTAGACTTGGCAAGTGTTTTATAAGAAAACAATATTAGAATTAGGTATTCTTTAAAAACAGTGCAACAAAGTGTGATTCTGCCCTCAGGAAAGAGTTATCTTCATAAAAGCTGATCATTGTTCAGTGATGAATACAGCATTAGGAAAAAAATGTGAAAGCAATGTGGGAGGGGAGGGCGAGCTGGGCACAGTTAATATAAATTAGAAATGAAGTGCAGGAAGCTAGAAATGAAAAGGAAAATGGAAAATTATCCTTGGCTGCTATCTTCAAGGGCGCTAAAGAATTTAAACATTCTTCTTGAAACAGAAAAAGAATTGTGTAAGGTCTCTTTGAAATGGAAATGCTGCAATTGTTAATGATGATGAAAATAAGTAGAAGCATTTAGTAAGTATTTCTGATCCATGTTTGGATGACAGCAGAATAATACACTAGATTCACCAGAGGACAGCGAATTAATTTCTCAATTATTAGGCACCAGGGAAGAAAAAGTATTATAAAATACTTGCTAGTAATAGGCGTTTTAGAAAGTACATGTTCAGATAACCTGCAGGCAAGAGCCCCAGCGGAGGTGTTGAGAGGATAGGTGGTGTGCACGTGGCACTTCTTAATACTGGGGAAATCCAGGATGCTGTGGTTTGAATGCCAAAAAGAAAACTGGATTAGTCAAGCAAAACAATCATGAGTGGAGTTTAGAGTGAAGGGCTCCTTCCCTGTCTCCCTCTTTCTCTGTGGGCTTAGGGAGAAGCCCTGAGGGAGATGACCCCTTTGTGTAGTTGCTGGATTCAAGGCCTCTCATGACTCTTACAGGACAAGTCAGCTTCTTTAGGAACAGGTTGTTTGGAGGCATTGAATCAAATAAATTTAAAAAAGGCTCTGGATCAAAAAAGGCCCCGGAGTGCTGCTGACTTGAGAGAGAAGTGGGCTGGCTGAGGTTCCAGGCACCATTCCCCAAAGCAATATGGATTTTGGATTCCCTGTCAGTGAGGGTGGTTCCATGCTGCTTATTCTTGGATATTCTGTCCAGCATGAGTTAAGCTCCTGCTTACATAGGAATTTATTTCCTGTGCAAGTGTTGTGAATGATGATGCAGATGCTGAAAACAGTAATTCTTCCTTGATGGGCGAGGAAGGGGGGAATGGAATCTGAACATCTTGGAGCCTCAGTCTAATGGAAGGCTGTGCTTGCAGCTGAGCTTTTGGGATTTGTCCAGCTGCAGGGCTTGGATGCTCTGTAGAGCTGCCTGTGGCCTGAGGGGGTTTTCCCACCTTTGCACCTGCCCCAGAAGAGGATTTTCAAGATTAACTAACAGGAAGGTTGTTCTGTGTGCTGGCTGTGTCTCCACTGGGGCTCTACCAGGGGCTTACCTGCTATGAGCTCAAGGCCTGGATGAGATCTGGCATCCCAGACTGCACCTGCATAACAAATTGGAGCATAAAAGGATGAGATGCTGCCCAAGGAAGTTCTTCAAAGATACAAGACAGATGTGCCTGGGTGCCACTTCCCAGCCAAGGCAGTTGAATTTCTCACTGCAAAAGGGTGGAGCAGGAAAGGAAAGGCTCAGGAAAGGAACAGCCTTTGGGGAGGAAAAGAAGGCAAAGCTAAGGGTGAAACATTACACCAGTTCACGTGCTCATTCTGCTTTGAATTGTATGACAAAAGATATTTATTGTATTTTTGGTTTATGTATCTATATCTGCACAGTCCCCCACCTTCCCATCAGCTTTGTCTTGCAGCTTCTCGTACACCTTCTGCTACAGCTCTGTTCTCCTCAACTTGGATGGGTTCACCACAATGGCAGAGGTGGTAATTCAACTTTATGTCCTTACTGTTGCCATGCTAGGAAGGTAACTTGGTTTTTTTTAAACCAATTTCCCTGAATTGTTATTTAACATGTTTTTTTCAGATGTACTGACATCTCCAGTGAGTGTTTCATAATTTAATGGTAAATTATTTCTTCTCAGTCTTCTAGGAAATGCCAGTACCTGTGAATATCAGAATAGAGAGGTCTTTGTGCGTTCAGTTAGCTCAGAGATAGGGGCATTCAGTTTCTGCACTTAGCACCTGATATTATTCATCACCATTCATTACAAATGAGCTTCTCAGCCTAATCTTTTGTTCCTATTATCAGGCTGGTATCTGTAATGCTGATGTAAAAGCAATATTAATTATTGGATGAATAGTAGGAACTAGAAATTGAATTACAAATGGAATTATTAATATTTATGGAAGCTTAATTATGCTGTGATGTTTTGTAGACCTGCACTGAAAAAGGTCTGCACCATACAAGGAATGCTTTCCCTGGTGCAGCTTTACATAATCAATTCTCGATATCTGGAGCTTTCAGTGAGTGATTTTCAGATGCAGCTTTACAGCCCAGTTCTGCTTTTCCTCTGCAGGGTGAGGGAGGGGAGTGAGCTTGGGGCCCTGCTTGTCCTTATCTTCTGGGGGTGGGAATGCAGTATATGAAACCAATTCAGGGAAACTCTTAATCTTTCTACATTATCTGATCTAGTAGTGATCCCATGTTATGCAGGAAAAATTTTCCAGGAATCCATAGCTTCTACATCTGGGAAGTAACTTCAGTTCTAAAACTTCTTTGGCAAAAGCTGCTTGGAGGATGTTTCTAGGGGCATATTGTGAGCATGACAGGCTGTTCCATCTGTTTGCAGAACAGTTGCAGGCTGTGAGCAGAAGAGATGGGGAGGTCCAACTGACCTCTTCAAGGTTATTGCCAAAGCTGGAAAATACAGCTCAGAAATACGTTTTAAAAGACATTAGGCATGAGCTCTGCATCAGCCTTTGCATGTCCTAACCGGTACGGTGATGCTTGAGGTGCTGATATTGCAGAAATACATAAAAACAAAGCTCCAGATGTCAGCCACAAGCTTTGCAGTTTCTGAAGCATTTCAGCATTTCTTAAATGTCTGTGTTTCTGCTTACAGAATATTTTGTCTTATTCTTTTGGCAGTTGTTAGATTAGAATGTGAAGAGGATATTTTTCCTAATAATCACATGAAAACTGGTAACAGAAAATTATTCTTTTAAAATGTAATTCTATTTAGCACCATTGCCCCAATAAAAACTATAAAGAAGAAAAGGCCAGAAAATGAAGTCTTCTAGTTTATCGTCTAAGATCTGTTGTTAGTGAATCTGAATGAGTGCAGTGCTGCAGGCTCCTGCCTGTTCTCCTGCTGCAGTGTGATTGCTGCGTGGTTTATACATTTTGTGGTTTGCATGCTGGGTTTGTCTTTTAGTCGTTTCTTTCATTACCTGTTGCTGTTCACAAACTGAAAGGACTGACTGATTAGCATTGCTGTAGAGGTACCTCTTATTGCAGAGGTACCTTGGAGCTGTTGTTTCCTTCATCCATTAGAGATGGGGGCTCCAAGGACATTCTTATTGTTCAGTGACTTGCAGCCCATGATTTGTATCTGCTCACTAATTCCCTGTACGTGGGCTGTGCATTCTCAAGTGGTTCATGCAGTGTGACCCTGGCCTGGGTCACTGTAAAGCCACATTTAATTTAAACAAGGGTACATTCAGCTGGCCAGAGTGTGTGTTTGGAGTTTAAATTCATGGTGGTTTCCTCCTGCCTCCATGGGGCTGATTACCACACATTCCTTTCTTTTAATTTCAGCCCTCTGCAGTTCTAGGAAAAGGTCCTTGATTAAGTACTGAGAAACCAGTCTATTTGTGGGTCTAATTTTATTGCTTCAATTACATTACTGTATGCTAAATATAGGAAGGCACCAAGCAGATCGCAGATCCGGGGCAGAACAGGGTGTTCAAGAGCACTGTTCAAATTTAAATGGCTTGGTTTGGGTCTCTGTTTAATTCTAGCTAATGAACCAATTTCTCATAGAGTGTAAATGAGCACATCTACATTGATTTATAGGCAAGGAGCTGGGTCATCAGTTTGGCACAGCTAAAAATGAGCCCAGTGCCCAATTCTCTGCTTCCTGCTCCTAATTGAAGGGAGCAGAGATATAAATGGTGTGTCATGCTGGGGAGTTCAGAAGTCCTGGAAGGACAGCAGGGTGCTTCAGTCTCTAAGCTGGTGCTTGAGAACCTGGAAACCAGCAAGGGGGAAATGTTCAACAGCCTGTAAACTGGTTTTGTGGTTTACTGCTCACTCTACATTGCTTTCTGTGCTATTCCCTACATGGGTTTTTTTAATATCCCTAAAATCCATGTAAGATAGCTATGAAGCCTGCTTGCCTCCCACACCTGGGCATGTGGCCTTGACATGGCAGGGACCTCCAGCATCCTGTGTAACCAGACAGGCTGGAATTTTCCTTCTGTCCAGCAGCTGAAGGAAACACCCAGCAGACGGAAAACCAGAGCATGGAGCACTTGCAGTAGGTGAGAGACTGATTGCAGTGGAGACAGAGCCTTATCTGTGAGCTGAGCAGCCCCTGTGTATCTCAGGGAGCAGCTCCTGGGGCAGCCCTGCGGTGGCAGCCAGCCAGGCCCTGTCCCGGGTGGCCAGTGCTGCTTGGAGCCACTGCCAGGCAGATCAGTTCCCAGCCCCTGGAGGCTGGAGCAGGAAGCTGGGCTGCTGGCTGCCCATTGAGGCCCACAGACAGGCACACAGGAGTCTAGCACAGCTGGCACAGGATTTCTTGTATTTCCCAGCAAGTCCAGGTTTGAATTTTATAAAAGCTGTGTGAATTCTCACCCAGCTGTGCCAGTGACTGCAAACTCTGCAGCAGGATTTCTCCCTCTGTTCATAGCTTTGTGCTGCTGCCTTGTATTTCTACGGCAGCTTGTGGGGAACCCTGAAACAATCTCCTTCTGGTTCCTGTTTTCCTTTTTTCTGTGCCTCAAGGCCATTCGCACATTCCTCACAGCTGGTGACTGCTGCATTTCCCTGAGTCTCATTCAGAGTGCTATACCTACAAGCCAGATACTTGTCATCTCTAAAAGATGTTTGTTTCCACAGAAGAATAGCAATGAGGTTACTGTCTGCTCCCTTCACAGTCAGCCAGGCTGGGAGAAGTCCAAATATCCAATCATCCCTTGGAATTCTTAATGCTTGAAGATAAAGCAGCCAAAAATAGTTTCTATGAGCTGGATGGTTCTATAACTTTCTGTGTTTATCTAACAGGAAAATGTTAAGAAGTACAGTAGGTCGTGCACTAAACTGAGCAAGATCATGGGGCATGGGGGAGCTCATGGAGATGAGCTTATTGGTTATTTATTTGATTAACTTAACCTCTCTCTGCTTGAGAATTACCTTCATGCATTGCTCTTATGTTTGATGATAAAAGGAAAACCAACCCAGCTGTACTGTGAGGCATTAAGAGATGCTGAAAAGAATCTTTTGGGGAGAGGAGGAGGGAGAGAGAATAGTTTGCACAGCTCTGCCAGAGCCTTATTTTTTCCTGCCTTCCAAGAACAGGCTGTGTTCCATCCCCTGCCGCCCCCTCAGCTGGTGCTGGGAAGAGCAGCTGAGTTTAGCTCACTGTTCCTGGAAGTCACTGAGACATAGAGCATCGAGAAACCAGCATTTTCTGTAGCACTCTCTGCTTCAATGGAAAAGATGAGCTGATCTTGATCCTGCTTGTTCACTAGCCAGGATTAACCCTCACTGCACCAAAGCAGGCTGCAAAATGTGCCCTTTTAGAAAGGGGACATTTGTCTTGAAGCCACTCAGAAATGCAGTGTCACATCATCAGCAAATGTATCCCTGATGTAACTCAAGCTGTTCAGGTTTGTGCTGGGACCCCCTTTTATTGGTTTTTTTGCCCGTCAGAGTTGAAGCAGAGCAGCTGTTCAGCCAGGCTGTGCCAGTGGCCATGTCCTCCTCTGTGCTCAGTGAGGGAAGTGCCTTTTGCAGAGCAAAGCACTCAGCCACAGACTTCCCCAGAACTGCCCTAGTTAAGAAAAACCTTGAGAGGGCAGTTACAGCTTGGTGCTGTGCACTAATGCACAGAATGTTTGATTATGTGCTTTTAGAGCCATATAACAACTGTGCCATCAGGGAAATTCCAGTCAGTTAAATGAAATTACTTTTATGAGGGTTACAGATAGGGAGGAGGAGTTTACTGTTTATGTTCCTGTAATTTGTATTCTGTTTCTTGCTGCATAGTGGGTTCTCCAGTGCCTCAGTTCCCCTGTGTAGTGTAGAATATATTGATACTGTGGTTTAGCTGGGCATCCTGACTGTTTATTAATGCCCACGGGGTTCCCATGCAGAGAGATCTCTAGAAACACCATCTATTACTAGACCACTGGAAATGCACTGCTTCCTTTGCTTCTTTACTGAGATTGATTCAAAGCTTGTTATTCCCTGGCTGTGAATGTCACAGCCATAGCCCCAGTGCCAAATTTAGCTGAGTCTGATGAGATCAGGAAACAGCTTAAAGTGACCAGAACAGGCAGATGTAGGCATGTCTAGTGTTATTTCCATGGATGCAGTTGATCAAAGAGAAGTAGTCCAGAGGTTTTTCTCTTTCAATGTTTTTGGCTTTCTTTTTTCAAGGGAGAAAGAAAATTCGTTTCTTTCCTTTTGTGGTTGCAATTGGCTTAGATTTCTCGATTGACACAGGTCATCATTGACACATTCTCAGTGGAGCTCTGATGAGGGCTGGCCCCTTATTTCAGCTCATCATTGCAGTAACAGGGGAAAGAAAACAAAAACTCACCATGGGTGCCAGCATGAGCATCTGTCACAGCCACACAGAGAAGGTGTTGGGGTAAGCTGGGGGCGTCAAAACCACCCCTTATGGTAGCTGGCACTGGTAGCTGCATGTAATGAGACAACTTCTTGAGATGATCTTTGTGCCTGTGCGGAGTTCATGGAAGTGACTGATTTTTTTTTTTTTCTTCCCTAATTTTTTTTTTTTTCTGGCATGGGAAGTGAAGAAAAACGGGCAGACACAATTGGATCCTACAAGACTCTGCTTTGCCCTGTCCTGTCCCCTAAAGGGATTTCACTGCTATTCAGTTGAGTTTCAGGCTTCAGAGTCAGCATCTCATAGTACTGTGAGGCAGGGAAAAGGCTGTGGGGTGTGATCTGGGGGGTCTGTGGGGTCTGAGGGTCTGGCCTCTTGGGAAGGAGCTGAGTGACCAAGCCTATCTGCAGCCTTCCCCCATCACTGCTGTGGTTAGGGCAGCTGCCTGGACCAGCAGTGCTGGGGAAGGCTTTCTCCAGGAGCATGTATTGCAGGGAAGTGTAAGGGGCTGGAGCTGGGGTGTGCAGAGGGGCTGGAGGTGCTATCGCTGGCAGTTCCCTGAGTGCAGTGCTCAGCCCTTCTGTTGCGTGTGGTCTTATTTTGGTTTGTGCTCATTCTTGTTACAGCGTGGGAAGTTGCCAGAGCAGTGATGCTCATGCTGCTGATCAGCCTGCAAAAGTTTCTTTGTTTGTCTGCCTCAGTTCTTGGAATTGATCTAGGCCAGGCAGCATCTTGAAAAACATTAACTAGAAAAATAGCTTCCACCTGATATTTTCCTTTTAGCATAGATTCAAAGGGAAAAACAGAGCTGCTGCAAAAGACTGCAGGCATCCTGTGTGGTGAGGAGGTGTCAGCAGCTGAGTCAGGCTGACAAAACATCATTTAAACAGAAATCTGTGTGTCTGCTTGTCTGGACACAGCTCCATCCCTGTGCTGAGCTCACAAGGTGGGTGAGTGTTTGCAGGGTGCAGAACAGTTAACACACACTTACCAGGCATGATACTGATGGGTTTGGTCCTTGCACTGTGCCCTTACAGATACCACCTGCAAGAATAAAATACAGTTATCCTATTTCTGAGTAACAGGCTGATCACAGTGAAATACAAAATGAACCCATGATAACACTCACAAATTTCCAACAAATTTGGTTTCCAGCAGCCTTGAATTTTCATGGGTAAAGAAAGAGAATTTTCTTTGATTTACATTTTATGATAAAAATGTTCCTCTTTTGTTTGCAGAACTTGCAGGGTTGGTTGTTCCCCTGCACGCAGGTCCTAAACCACAGTTCTTGCCAGGCTTGCTAGCCCTGGGATGTTCAGTCATACAAGCTCTGACAATTGTCCTAGAAATAGGAGGCTTGAAACCTAAAGTGCTCATTATCATTTCCTTTACAGACCCATTCAGCAGTTTGCAATCTGGGATGCATCTAATGTTACAGGAAGCCAACTCCCAGGAAGCTTGTATTTGATATTAGCAAGGCAAATAAAGGGGGAAAGGAGGCCTGGAAGCCCAGGATGCACAAGTGGTTTGTCTCAGGATAGCTGACTGCTTGGGGCAGAAAGGGAAAGAGGATTTAGGTCTGAGTCTCAGCCAGCAGGTTTGCTGCCCCTCACTTGCAGGTAAAAGTCTCTGAAATGGATGGTTTGACCACTGCTGCCTCCTGCTTCCTTCTCTCTTCACTCATATTCACTAACTTGTTGCCAGATACTTTTGTAGAGTCTGCAGGAAGCAGAGGGTTGGACTTTGAGAGTTCAGTTGGCATCAAGCTCCCAGAGGTGCCTGGGAGCTTTACTTGTACAGCAGAAATTTCCAGAACCCTAATTGTGTCCTAGGCCCTTTGTACCAGGTGCTGTACTGGCACAGCTTGTGAGTGTTGGCACTGCTTGTGCCAGGAGGGAAGAAAGAGAATCCTATGGCTGGAAAAGGGTGATGGTTTGTATCTTGTTCCATCCCCTGGCTTTAGGGCCTTAGTTGTTTTTCAGGAATGGCACTTATAGAGGTGAGCAAAGACCCAGAAATGCGAGCTCTGGCTCTGCTGTGTACTGAGAACTCAGAGGGGATGGAGGCCTCTTTCCCTCAGTGTAAGGTTGCTTTGCTCTCTCCATCCCAGGGGCATTTTGTTATCACTGCACTATCCTCATCACTCCTGAGTGACTCTCCCTGTGATCTTATCTCTGTCCTCCCTGCCCTCCTCTCTTCCTTTGCTTGGCCTGCACTCTTGGCTTCTTTCCTCTGGTCTCTTGTGCTCCTGAATGTCCCCTCCCAGTCCTGACCAGCACAGACTGCCTCCTCCCCTCCTGTGTTCACCACATTTGTCTTCTTCTTTCTTAAATTCTCTCTTTGTTATCCTTCCCTCCACTTTATAGCTGGTTCCTCTGTGGCTGGCAAGTACTCATGTCCCTACACCGTGTGTTGAAGAACAGACCAAACAAGGTTTGCCAGGTCTTTGCTGTGCTCTTGATAAATTCAGTGTTTCTGTTGCTCCTGGTTCTTCTGAGAGTGCAGGCAGGGAGCCCAGCACCCCCTCCCACGTGATGAGCTCACAGGGAGCTGTCACAGTTTATTCTAAGAAATCAGCTAATGTACAGTACTCGGCAGAAGCACCCCTCCCCTGGGAGGATCAGCAGAATTAGGATGTGCAGCAAGTTATCTTGGGGATTACACAATTTTATCACCTCCTCCAGGGCACCAGGGAGAGGCCGAGCTCTGCTCTGAGCGCTCTGAGTCACACTTCCCCTGAAACATGTACAGGTTTCCTGACTCACTTCCTCCCAGGACTTTTGTTTCCTTAGGTCTTTTCACCAACATCACAAGCAAAAAAAAAAAAAAAAAGAAAAGTGACAGAGAAAGAGAAGTCGAGGCAGCCATGGTCTCCAAACCATGGCAGTGCCTGCCCTGCTTGTCTGTTATGCATTGGGGTAGGAAGGCAGTGCTGCTCAGCAGGCAGTGCGTGGAGAGCCACTCGCTGCTCAGGAGATGGTAAGGATTTTGTTTGGCTCCCTGAGACAGCTGGGATGTAGCTAAGCGCTTTCAGTTACATGGCTGGTTTCTATTATTTAACTTGGAAACACCCCATCATATATCTACCAATTAAATGCGCCAGTGATCATCCTCCTGTGACTGCAGCTTGTTCTTGCATCATCTGAGTCTGAAATGGAGAGAAGGGGTAGGAGCTGGGAGTGGACAGAGCTGCTGTGGCACACATCCTGCCCAGGAGCCAGGTGATTACTAAAACCAGATATTCTAAGGAATGATGGTGGGCTTGCTTTTCTGCTGGCTCTTATTTTAGGCTGGTGCCAGCTCTCAGTCTCCAGCATCAGGGCATCCTCTCTGCATACTTGCTGTTTTTCTTCAAGCCTCTAGATTTATAAGTCTCTCATGATGAGGTAGTCTAGGATGTGATTTCTTTCTTCTTTTATTTTTTTTTTCAGCCCTTGTAAGGACAGGGAGAGCTTGGAAAGTATGACTCTGTGAGGGATCAGCAGCCTGAAAGCCAATAACCAGTCCCATGCAGCTGTTCCACCCTGATGCCCCAACTAAGAGCATTTGTTCTATTGTTTTCTTGAGAGCTGACTCCTGCATTGAGAGCACTTGGAATAAGCCTTGTGCACTTGCTCACATACTTCAGTGGAGTGGGAGGGGATTGCTGAGTTACTGAAATAGCTGCCTCTTCAGTACCTGGAAATATTCTCTCTGAATCACAGCTAGAACTCTAGTTCTAGAGTGCATTTGTGACATGAATAAGTTCAGGTTGCCAGTCATCCCCAGGGCTCAATTTTGTCAAGCTTTTATAATAAACAAAGAGTCCATATGAGGTCTAAGAAGTCCTGCTTATCTCCACGGTGACCTGCCTGGCAGTGTAGGTTTCCAGGACACATTGATAGAAAGTCAGAGCCTGGTTTGGTGTAGCACTCTTGCAGAGCTCTGGACCAGTCTGTAGCTGCTGGGGGACTTCTGACATCTGCCCCCAATACCATCTGTGTGTCAGTAGTAGGAAGTCATCCTCCTGACCTCTGGCTTGTGTCTCCCTGCTGGAAATGAGCAGGCCTTTCTATTCTGTGTAGGATGACTTCTCTGAAAACACTGGAAGGAGCTGAAGAGAGAATAAATGTGACACCCTGATCCTGTGTTTATTTGTGTGTTTATAGCTTGGCTGAGAGACAGGGAGGGGAAGTGTGACTGTGTGAGGTTCCACTCGGGACTCTCTCCTCCTGCCCAGGATGTGTCTTGTTGAATGAAGATTTACTCACGCTAGGCAGTGAATAGCTTGTCCCAGGGAGCTGGATGTGGCTTAGTTCTTCAGGAAGTTTGGCTTTCTGTGCAAGTCAGAATGACAACATGGACAACCAGACGCTGTTGAGGTGCCAGGAACTTGTATTCTGCCTCCCGAAACAACACTTTACAAGAGATAAAACACTTTGGCCTGGGTTGAGCATAGAATTTTGTGTTGTTCTGACAGTAGAGATCATAGAAAGTATTTTGTTCTTTGGTGTTCATTAGCAGGAGCATATGCTGCTCATCTTGTTAGCTACTAATAGCCCAGGAATGCTGCATCCAGCAGTGCTGGCCCTGTGCCTGAGCCAGAGATAATAGTCATGTTTTTCACTCAGTTACAGGTGCACAAAAGCAGCAACAGTACTCCTGCAAGAATCACAACGTACCAGTTGGAGTGTCTTACAAGATTGAGACATACCAAATATGCCCCAGCTTTCAGAAAGGGGAACAAGGAGAGCCTACAAGCACATCTGTGTTTTGAAAACAGGAGTAAGAGCTTTGGCCTCTGCTTCTCGGTGGAGGGAGATGGTCTGGAGATGCTCCGTGGCAGGGGAATAGGAGAGCTATGTATGTGGAATGTCCCAGCCAATGTCAGGTTCATTGCTGTCAAAAGGAGGGATTACAAACGTGGTCAGATTTTAACTGTGAGCATGTGGGGTGACTGGCATCTCCTCTTGGAAATCCATAGCATGTGATTACTGTGCCCATTTCTATGTGCATTATGTGACTACTCCTTTTTGTCTCCTGTTTATTGCCCTTAAAAAAAACCAAACTACAGGTTTTATTAGAGTGTCAAATTTATATTAGGAATGTTGTCATCTTACAGTGACTGCTATAGGTGTATTTTAAGGGGCCTCTTTAGCAGGGAAAGCCTGACCTACCACAGCAGGTACTACTGCAGGTCCCTCTTCCCCTGTGCTCCCACTGGGTAGCTTCTGTTTGGGGACAGGGAGTCAGGTGGATGGAAAGGATAAGGAATAGTTTTTGTGTGTCCAGGTCACCATGATTAGTAGAGAGGCTCCTCTACTAACTTTGGAAAACCAATTTGGCTCCAGCTGTCCCAAATTTGGAGAGGTGGAAGGATTTTGTAATAGAACCTGGTCTTATTCTTTCTTCCCCCCTGACATCCCTGAGCACTCTCCTGGAACACTGGGAGTTTATCCCCAATCTCTGCAAAGATTTTCTCCTAATGTATCTGATAGCTAAGGAAGTAGTTTTACAGCCTTGTCTTACGGTAAGAGTCCTTGCTTGGCATCACTTGCAATCTAAATAATGCAAGATAAAACCACAGCTGATAAAACCCAGGGCACAAATTGAACAAAAGGTTAGCAAAAGGGCAGCTCAGGCGTAAAAGAAATTAGACATACTGAACTATTTTTTTTTCCACTGGAATGGTTCACATTAGTAATGTGGGGAGGGGACTTTCCTTGAAGGCCTGTGTTGAGTCTGCAGATCTGGTCAGAGTGGAGATCTCTGCCCATCTGCTCCCATGCCTTGCTCTGCTAAACCTGCACAAGGGGAGAGTCTGTGCAGCAAACAAAAGGCAGCTTTGACGTCAAGACCTGGGACCGTTGCCCTGACACTGGGAGGTGGAGCCCAGAAAGGAATCTGCAGCTAATAGGCTCTGGACTGGAGTGCACTTTGGCAGAGGGACAGCTACTATCCCATCTTTCCAGGAATAATATTGTTTATTTCTATCTCACTCTCTGGCTAGAGTTACCCTACTCAAGTTTCACTTCACCTGTCTCTACCACAAAGTCATCAGAGCTCAGGAAAAATTGAATCTGCAGACTCCCTGTTCTCCAGACCCTCTCCCTGAAGAGGGATACACCAATACTGCATATTTATTTTATTTCTTTGCTTTGATGAGTCCATGACTGCAACTTGCTCTTACTGAAGCTTTTGCTGGTACAATTCAGCATATGCAGTGTGCTCTGTTTGTGTGTGGCTGCACCCGTGTGCAGGTGCTTGAGCAAGTACCATCCCTGCCCGCTGAGGAGCAGTGGTGGCTCTGGCTGTGTGAGTGTGTACAATTCACTGTGAGACAGCAGTGGGTGTTTCTGCCTTGCGCAAGTGGCTCTGTCCTGGGCACAAAAGCTTTGTTCTGGGAAGTTCCAAAATGTTGCAATACAGTGCAGTGACAACCTGAAGTTCAATGGATTTGTTGCATGGGTTTGATTGGCTCTGGAATTATTAGAAAAGGAGCTATTTTTGCATCAGTTTCAGGTTGCCAGCCTTTCCTGGGCAGACTGTACAAACTGTTGAGTCATAGATCAAACCTATGGTAAACTGTTCCATATTTTCTGTTTTATTCATCTTTCCCTGAAGCTCAGGTCAGTGTGTGTTTGCCCCCTGTGTACCTGGGGACACTGTGTGGCCTTTGAAAGTTAGGAGCTGAATCCCAGCCTATGGACAGGATGGCAAAACCACTCTCAGGTGTAGCAGTATTTGGCTGCATATGATCCCCTTCATCTCCAGGGGGAGATGAAGGGGAATTTTATGACCAGCTTTGGAATGCTTCACTCAATAAATCGAATTGAGTTTGCCAGAGTCCTGTGAGTTGTAATCCCTGATCACTTGTTCTTTAGGTTGGTTGCAGGAAGCAACTTGTAAATAAGCATTCCCACTGCTGCACAAGGCAGTACTGCTACCCAGACTACAGAGACTTTTTCACCAGCTCTTGTGTAACCCTTCCAAGATTAATGCTCACAAAAGTATATTGCCCCTCTTTTTATGTACACAAATCATATGGATGAGAAGTATTGAAAATAAGCCCACGAGATGTTAATGGCATAAGAGTTTAGAGCTCTGTCTGGGTTTGAGATTTTTTTCTAATGAAAGTCACCCATTTAGAATATCTGAGTTCATTTTTTCCATTTGGGATCAGTTACTCAGGATTGTACCTGGTGAGATCTGACTTGCTTTGCTATGTTGGCAAAGCTGCTTCATCCTCACACCCCCATCTGCTTCATCCTCCCACCCCAAATTCAGTTATGGAGATTGTTTGTGTCAACAAAACCCCAGCAGTTTAAACCTAGTTTTCAGCAGCTCCTCAAGTAGGAACATTTAACAGAGGTTGTTTTTTCCCATCTAGTTCCTAGTACAAGCCTGTTGAGGATCTGCAAGTTTTCAAGCTTGGTTCAGAGCTGTCTCCACTTCTCTCTGTACTTCCCTAATCTGAATTCCTCACTGTGTGTGTTGTAAGAGTTTCTTTGTGTGTCATTCTACACAGAAGCCAGATCCCAAGAAACAGTAAAAAGTTTCTTTTTTAAACAGTGAGTTTCCTCTTGCAATCTCTTGCCCCACTGTCTGATGGAGTGGTTGGCAGATGAAGGATTCCACTCTTCCCTGATTTCCTGGAAGAGCTTGGCTGCTGGCTGAAGTGACCACAGGAAGGAGGATGGGAGGGACTGCTTTGCAAAAAAGGTGGTGATGGATGAGTGTTAATGGAGAAGAAAGAGTTCTTGGACCTGATTTATTTCGCCAGCCTTCCTAGGAAAGGGAGGAGAATGAATGCATTTCTCCAATGCTGCACTGTTCCAGCTGCCTCCTACCCTTCCATGTAGGCACTAGCTCCATGTTTCTATGTTGAACAACAGAGAAGATGCTCCAGTCTGGACCTAAAGCAATCTTAACACACCACGGTTTCTCATTCTGTTTCCCACTGCGTTTTAATTACAGCCTGTTACTCAGAGCCCTTGTTGTCTCTGTAAAGTGTGCTGTGAGAAGAGAGGGTGCTGCCCAGATGTTTCAGCAGGGGAGGAAGGAAAGGTGGAGCACTTGGAGACACAGGAGAGGACTGGAAAGATGAGCACACTGGCTGGGTGCTTCTGATGAACTGATTGGCAGTGAAGTAATTAGCACTGGCACACTGCCGTCGCTGAGCATTGATGCAATTTGCTTGGATCAGGCTTTCAAGGTTTTTTGCCCAAGTCTTGCTTCCAGCAACCCTAGTAGAGAGCTGCAGTTCATCACAGTAGAGGGCTGATAGACTGGTGTGATAAATCTCATGGCTGTCCAGCTGTGATAGTTGTAGCTGGGGGATGAAAACAGGCAAGTGGAGAATTTCTGAGTATCGATAAAGTCAAATCCTGGCAATCCAAACCCTGTTTGGAAACCAGCTCTGTGGGGAATGACTCTACATTTTATGCTGTCTGGGCAGAAAGACCTGCTGGGAATGTATATAGAATTAAAGTCCTGTGAGGCGAGCTTGGGACACAAGTGGTTTGCTGGAGAAATTCAGCAGTTACCTGAGTGCTGACTGAAGGAGTTCACTGGGAAATGGGCTATGGCTGTTTGGATGGACTTCGAGCTGGTGTTGTGCTTAAACTCTGAGGAACAGAGAATGGAGAACAGCTCTTATTTCCTAGATGCTTCCATTCTTACACTCCCATCTATGGTACATAGGGTACAAGGCAGGTATCTGATGCTGTAGCAGTGATGGGCAACTTTAAGCACTATCTTGAGGAGTAAATATTATCTATAGTTGTGCCTTGATGACTGCAGAAAAAGTACATCCAGAATGAAGAAGTAAAGACGGAACATCTTGTTCAGCTGTTTGTCTTTTCTCAGAAAAGGTGGAAGCTCTGAGGTCCTGTCAAAGGAAGGGAAAGCAGCAGCACAAAGTGGTGGAGAAGGAATTAAGGACAGCCCTTTATCAGGCTTGAGTACACTGCACTGCAAATTGGCAGCAGTGATGGTACGCACTGTATTAAGAAGTATTAAGTATTACGAAGTTAAAATGTAAAGGCAGGGTTATGTTCTCAGTTTGTGCATTGCTTAAAGGGTGGAAGCACATATGGGACTGTTTTTCTGGGATTCAGAATTGTACTGTTTTGGCTAGCAGAATTGGAGTGAAGAGTAAGGAAAAATAATGGCTGGTTTTGTAAATAGAAAGAAAAAAGGATGGTGGTTTTATTTTTTGGAGTGCTTCCTGCATCTTTTTTCTCCCATATCAGTAAAATCACCTCATGTGCTCTGCCTGAGTGAGAGTTAAATTTGCTGTGTTGTCTGTAACTTAATAGCAGTTTGAGCTACAGCAGCTGTAACTTACATAGATTTAATACATTTTCTGTGCAACTGTTTATTACATTTTTATCCCACATATACCATACATTAATACCTAACAGGTAGGTTTCTCCTAGGATCCTCATAGTAGAGCTGATGAGGCCCAGCTCCCACCTCCAAAGATTTTCCTTAAAGCTGTTGTTCAGCTCATCTGATGCTGCCATTCTGCCACTTGAAAACGTGGTTCTGCTCTACCTGATGTTGATGCAGAGGGAGTTACAAATGGGGTTAACCTTTTCACATATCTGGCAGGAATCTGTAACCTATTTCACATTTCTGAACCTGCTATATTGTAGTCTCAGTTTTAGAGATGACTGCTCAGGGAAGCTGCTTGGAATTTAAGAGGAGGAGCTAAATTAGGAAGGAGTGAGTATAACTCAGTGTATGGGTGGAGGAAGAAGAGCATCTCCAGTCAGCTCCCACCTCAGGCATTCAAAGACTCAGGGAAACTGTTTGCCACTCATCGCTAGGGGACTGGTTGTCAACACATTAAACATGAGTAACTCAAGACTTGCCACCAGAAAGTCCTTCTGACAGTAGGCATCCTCTAGTTAACCATCTGTGGTGGATGGCAGCAGTAATCCATGGAAACCTCCCTGTCCTAAGAGCTGCATCTTGAAAACCACTGGTTAAGACAGCTCAATGGTGCCTCTGGTGATATTGGTGTGTATTTTATCATGTCTTTTCTTCTCTTTCTGTGTCAGAAAGAGGCTTGGATCTGAGGGAAGTCATGCTCTGCATTGGCATTGGGTCACTGTAGACATTGTGCTGCTGGGGCAAAGCCAGTGCAGGCTTGTCCAGAGTCAGTGTGGGTGGGTTTTCAGCAAGAGCTCCTGGCCTTCCCCATTTGGCATGTTCTGACCTCTCGAGGTGCCTCAGGGGTGTGGATTTTTGCTGTTTGTTCTCCACTTGTGTAGCAGGGGATGTTTCCTTCTGCAGTTGTTCATTCTGCAAAAGTGAAACCAAATTGTGGACCAGTGTCAGGCTCATGATCCTCTGAATTTCTGGTTGTTTCCTTGGCTACTACAAGCAGGAAAGGGAGTGTCACCAGATAGACCATGGAGACCATGGGGCTGTGAAGAGTAAGCCAAAGTGCCTTTTGGGTATTGTGTGTGCTCAGTAACCTAGTTTTACAAACCACATCTCAGTGTGTGCAAGTATGTGAAGTTCCAGCTGAGGTTTCCAATGAAAGTAAGATGATAAGCCAAGCCAGTGTTTCTTTGCATGCCATGGAAAAGGCAGTATTGCACATCCCTTGGTTGCTGCAGCTCCTGCCTGCCCATTTAAACTGCTGTGTGAGCACAGTGGCCCCAGGTACCTGCTCTAACAACAGTACTCATTGCTGGAATTCTTCCACACAGACCTGTGTGAGTAACTCCCTGGATGTGCCTCACTTGTCTGTGATTGGTGGCTTGAAAGGATCAGCAGTGTGTTCTGGGATCATTGTACAGTCTAAATCTTGACATCTTCTTCTTTTTCCTCTTATGTGTAATAAATAATATTTAAGGAAGCTGTTGAGAAGATGTGGGATTGAAAGCCTTCTTTCTTCCAAAAGCATCCCCCCCCAATATATGTAGACAGCTGTAAATATTATTCATTGCAGTTGTCACACTTGGTTTAAGATCATGAAGGTGAAAGTCCATAGTAAACTTTCTGTTTTACCCAAATATGCTTCTTTGACCTTATGAAAAACCAAATAAACACACAGTATTGTGGCCTTGGGGGCAGGCCAGGAAAACCTCAGTAAATGGAGCAGTATCATCACCCTTCATGGCAGTGCAGATGATTGAAGGAAAAGTATGTGCTGTCAACAGCAGGGAAATCCATTTAGTTTATTTACTTTCTTTCAGCTCCTAATTCTCATCCACCATGTTCTGGGTTTTTCTAGCTGTTACTTGTCAGCCAGGTGCTCAGAGAGCTTCCTTCTGAAAACCCTAAATCTGTCTGCAGCTAAATGCTGTGCTGGGGCAACCCAGACTGTGGCCAGGTTCTTTCTCTATCAGCTTGGCACAGTTTTCTTGAAGCAGAGAAATCGCATGGGATTAGCTAAGAACTTGGTCCCAGCCATGTCTGGCTCAAGCTGTAGACATCTATTTATCTAGAAATAAATTTTATAGCTAGGTGTGTGCTGGGCAGTGCACACAGCTGCTTGGAGCAGAATTAGGAGCTGAGGTGGCTCCTGAAAAAGCCTGAGGTAGAAAGGATTCTCCGTAAAATAAGGGCACAGGACCACCCTGGTGTGTGGTCTTTGTGCACAGCTACCATAATGGTACTGGAGATCATGGCCAGCCTGGATTGCCTGCGTTAGGCTCAGCCTAGTTCAGACCTCGCTGTTGTACGGCAGATTTCCATCTTGGTGATATTTATTATCGCCAGTGTTTCCTGGTGTAATGTGTGCTGATGCTGGCAAGGATTTGATACCCAGGCGTGGCTGCTGCCTTTGGCAGAGTCGTTTTCAATTCCAGGGGCTGGAATTACTGAAAGCAAAGCTGGGATATGGCAGGAGCAGGGAAGGCAGCGCCGGGCAGGGGAGCTGGGAGAGAGGTGGGAGCTGCTGCTGCCAGCTGCCTGTCCAGACAGGCTGCAGCTGGGTCATTCCACACTGCCAGCACGGAGAAAAGAAGGTCAAAACAATCCTTCTGGGACTCACATGAAGAAGAAGAGGGGGATGTCTGGAGAGCTGAAGGGCTGGTGCAATGTTTGCTGCCATCCTTCGCCCTGCTGCCATGCCCTGGTCCCCCATCCCCCATTCCCGGGGGAGCGCAGCCCCGGCGGTTCTAGGAATAGCTCGGACCGAGTCAGCAGCCGCCAGTTCCGGGAACCGCGGCCCTGGGCCCTGCGGGACGCTTCACGGAATTCTCGCTGCCATTCCAAGCATGGCAAAAGAGCTCAGCCACTGACCTGCTGCTCCCCCGTGGCTGGGGGCAAAAGTTTGGAGTCAGGCCACGGGACTGGGAAGATTACCAGAGGCTGGAGGGGCTGGAGATTTATGCCCCGCTCAGCTCTTTACTACAGAATGTTGTTTGGCTTCTTGAGGGATCGAGAGAAGGAATTTGCTACGTAAGAGACAGCAGTAGTGACCACAGGAATTTAGAAAAGGGATATGGAGTTAAAAGGTCAAAATTTCCCGCCATCAGTCATCGTCTCCATGGTAGAAGTAGAAGTCTGATAGGGTGCCAGGAGCTCAGACAGAGATTTTGGGACCCTGAAACCTGCCACAACCACATGACCTTGAAAAAATGAAGCAAGACAGATTGAGCGCCAGTGCCTGGTGCTCCTGTCCCGCCTGGTGCTGCTGTCCTGCACTTTGTGCTTCCCAGTGCCACGGCTCTCATCACGCCTTGGCCTGTCCCTGGTTCAGGCCTCTGCTGCATGTTCCCTCCTTCCAAAGCAGGAGATGATGGGAACTTTTCTCCCAAGCCCAGCAGAGCTTCTAAGGAAAACACTCAGCATGACACTGACAAATTAATGTTATTTTTACTGCCCACTTAGAAGTTGAAATTATTTCACATGCTGCTGGCAGCCTTGGGAGGAGTGAATTTCTCACAGCACTTGGCTTTAAACACATCTTTTACATGCAGTTACTGAGTTGCTCTGGGCCGACTTTAAATTAGCAGGGAATTGAGGAAGTCTTTAAGTTACATGTTGGCTTCCAAGGTACTTTTCTCAGTCACCACAGTGATGCTGCAGACAGTGCCTGCCTTTCCAGTTTTTGGATAGGGCACACGAGGAGAGGTTTCTCTCCTGGGAGAGGTGGGCTAGCCTACCATGAGTTACTCCAAGACAGGAGGGAAGGACTTGCATTTTCTGGCCATACTGGATGAGTCCCCTAGGCCTTGACATCATCAGTGCCATGAATTTTATCGGCATATTACCATTTTGCACACTATTTCCAGTCTAGTCCTACTCTTTGAAAAGTCTTCTGAACTCTGTTCCAACTTTGACCCTGAATTTTGCTGCCCTTTTTTTATTTGAGCTGACAACCACAGCTCTGTCACACTGTGCTCCAGCCAGCACATGTGTTGTCTTCTGAGGCTGTTTCTTTAATGCCATCAGCTTTCCCCTAGACTTCAGAGCAGATTGTTTCTCTACTTTCACATTTAATGCCTTTCTCAGGTACCAGTCAGCCCCCAAACATCTTTCTCCCCTTGTATTTATTGTAATTCTGCTTCAATGTTTGATCAGACTTTCTGATACAGCTTTTGAGCCTTTCCTCCTCTTCATTCTTTATTTCCTCTGTATTTTTCCACTGCGGAGAAACTTTCGTAAAATGAGAGCCAACAAAGTCTTTTCAGCTCATGTATGCCCTGGGTTTGGGAAGAAGCATATGCTTGTGTTTGTGGGGGAGGCAGCTGTTCTTGCTCTTCATGTGAAAGACCTTAATGCATTCACAGGATTATGCTGCTGCAGTAGCTGTTTCATCAAAGCCATAGCAACTTCCTTGTTGCCTTTCATTTTCTTAGGCTATTATATGTGTTTGGTTTCTATGAATAACTCATTAAAATGCAGAAGAGTAGCTCTTTATTAAGGTTTTATTAACATTTAATTTGCTTTTCAGTTTTTGGTAGGAGATCAAAAGGCTTAGCTCTTTCCAAGAAAGATAACAAAAGAGTTGCAGTGCTGTGCTAAGATAATGGCCCTCTAACAACTTCATGTGCTCAGTGGGGAGGTGGGCAGAGACCCCCTGCCATGAGGGATATGTGGGAGGAGGGCACAGTGGGGTGTTCACCAGGACTTGGGGTCTCCAGGTGCCACAGGCAGGAGCAGCTCTGCCAGCTGCACTCAGAGCATCCTTCCTGCCTGTGCTCTGCAGGGGGTTCTGCATGCTTCTCACCTGGACACACCTGAGATCCTGAATTCAGGCCCTCCACTCCACCCTCCCTCAACCCCCTGCCTGCTGTGCTTTCATACCATGAGTGCTGGATTGAGGGTGATTCCTCCTCACGACTTCTTCCTGCTCTCCCCAGTTTTTGCTGGTGTGTAGTCGATGCAGGTGCTGTTGAATAAAGCTGTTGAAGAAAAGATTGTCTGTGGACACTTCAGCTGTAGTCTTCCTTTTTACCCATACAGGTTCAGTTCTCTTTTTGTTACTTTGCTGTGCAAAGTTCTTGAGGAACTGGGAGATCAGTTATATTTGCTTGTTTTGTAGATGCTCTGGTCTAATGGAGTTATTCCCATGTCTTTCAGAGCATCTCCACTGTGCCTGAATGTAGCTAAAACAGCAGAAGTAGCTTTTCTTTCATGTTTACATTTTTCCTTTGTTCACTGAATATTCTCCTTTTGGATGCAGGCATCTGTTTAAAATACACTCCTTGGTTTTGTGACTTGCTGCTTTGCTGCACCAAAGAGACAGGATGAAGCTGAGGGTAACCAGAAAATTCAATATGAAGATGGGGGGAAAAAAAAAAAAAAGATTTCTTTCTTCTCTCTTTTCCCTTTCTGCAGCTGGTGAGGGTGCCCCATATCATTATTATCTCTGTTATCAGCTGCTGCTTATGTGGATAGACCCTGCATTTCAGCTGTTGCTGACTGCCAAGAGAGGTGGTTTGATGACAGAAACTTCTTGCTGCTGTTGTAGATCAGTGGCACAGAAGTAGAGCAATTATCTTGGTTGTTTGTGAAATTCTGAGGGATTTTTGATCCATCCATTGTTGCATTTTCTATTGAATTTCTTTCTAGCAAAGGTTTGCTTTGAAGTTTGCATGTAACTCGTTTGTTACATGCGTCTGCAAAGGGTGAAACAAGTCTCAACTTTTCCAGCTGCTCACTTTCAAATGAGCTGTGCAATGATTCCTCAAAGGAGCTGTCAAGGAGTTAACTTTTTATGAATTTGTTACCTAATCTGAAGGGTAAGGAAGATGTTCAGCTTACTTTTCCTATGGGAAACTGGAATCTTAAAGCAGACATCCTCCCCCTCCCTAAACACACAGGTTTATTGCTATAATACTTCCTTTGTCCTGTAAGAGAAACCCCTTTCTTTCAGATATTAAATGCAGAGGAAGTTCCTGCCTGATGAAGTTTCCTTGTGAGTTATGAGCAATGCCTGGGATTGGGGATCTGAGCATGGCTGTGTCCCCTGCTGTGTCCCCTGGCCTGGCTACCCATGGCCCTTTGGCTAACCAGCTTGTGCCATGGGCCGTTTTGGCTCCTAGAGTAAGGCAGCTTTTGCCCTTCCTCCTCTGGAGCGTTCTCTGTGCCACGTTGTCATGGCAGGAGTTGCAGTGGAAAATCCCACTTGCTGGACTCCTTGGATCTGCCAGCTGACAGCAGGGCCTGGCATTGCAAGGAGTGTGGAGCAGCTGGAGAGAAGTGGGAATAGTTGCAGTGTAATGATTAAAGACTCTCCTGGTCTCTTTGTTGGGTCCTAAGGAGGGTGCAGAAGGTATGAGACTTTCTGCCTCATCAGGCGGGGGAGACATCTGTCCAGCCTGAAATTAGTGCTGTCCTTGGAAGAGGGTTTTCCCTGTGAACTGGCTCCTGGGCGGGGTTTGGGGAAGGCCTGTGCAGATTTCTTGCCCAGCAGTGGATAGGAAGCTTCCGGAGATATTCACAGCACCATATGGCTGCAAAGTGATGCAGTGCCAGTGTATTAATTCCCTCCTGAGATTGCATATCTCCCTCTTTGTTTGCCTTCTCATTTGTAGTTTATTCTCCTGTTGCACGAGACTGTCTAGGAGGAGGTTGGAGGGAGCAGAGACAGGTGAAACGTTTAGAAACGTTTAGAAACAGTGCAGTTTCCTCGAATAAGGCATTAGCAGTTGTCTTTATTGGTGCTTCTCAGTCCCAAGGGGACGTTTAAGCAGTTCAAAGGCTGTACAGACCATCTGTGATAACAACAAAGGGCAATGCAGGGGCTGATTCCCCACTGGCACAGCCCTCCCTGACCCCACAGCTGGAGACATTGAGTCCCTAAAGCTGCCAGGATGCAAATGGGGGACGTTTGCATGATTTGCTTTCCCCAGTTTGGCAAGAGGACCCACTGGTGCTGCAGTGCCAGAGCTCAGAGCCATCTGCTCCTGCAGCCTGGAGCAGGAGAGCACACACCACTGGAGCTCCACAAATACAGTGTGTGTGCTTGGTGTCCTTGGCCTTACTTCCCCCACTTTGCTGTGTGATCACTGGGGATTGGTTTGCACAGGGAGCAGCAATTCCTGTCACAGGGTGAAGTCTGAGTGAATTTTTGCCCTGCAGCTCACACTAAAGGTGTGTGTGAGGCTTCCATTTTACCTCTTTTTTAGGCATTGCTTCCCAAACTGAGACACCCTTGTCAGTGTAAGGTGCAGGCCAGGTGTGGGTCTTTATGTCCTTTCCTGACTGCAGGGAAAGTTAATTTTCAGCTTTGTGTGCTTCCCTAGGTAATGTTTCCAGCTGATCCATCTTCCTTTCTGGGTTTTCTATGTTTTATAGAATTCGCTCGTAGAGCAAAACAGTGGGTTTTGGTTGTGGGTTTGGTTCCACCCCCCCTTTTTTTCTTTTTCTTTGTGATAAAGCTGTTCAATTACCGTCCTTAGCAATCCCTCCCTCGGTGTGCTGATTGGGCATGCGGCAGAGGAGGGACTGCTGTCAGCATGGCTCAGTTCCTGGAAGAGCTGAAGCTCAATGGAAATGACCCCAGGGAGCAATGGGCTTTCCACAGAAACCTGATGGGGGAAGGGCTGCCTGAGCCTGGATGGCTTTAAGAGCTCATTTAGTTTGCTTTCTGCAGCCTGACAGGGAAAGGGAGGGAGGGACAATGCTGCACACAGCTTCAGTCACATCAGTGGGGTGTTAATGCAGCATCCTGCACAGTAAAGACATTGGGCCATCCTTTTGTGGATCTGTGCCCCAGGGCACCCTGTGGGTGCTGTCAGCATCCTTCTCATCTCCAGAGACCCAAAGGCTCAGGAGATAAATTTGTCCCCTCCTTCCTTACACTGTAGATTTGTAACTCATCATACCAATTCCTTCACCTTTCACTATTTTACTTGCACTGTTCCTGCCTCTCTGCTTTTAAAGGAGCAAACATGAATTGCAAATTTTGTAGCTGCAATTTAACCTTTTTCCTTGCTTGTACTTCTGGGCCAGGCTGGTGATAGGGCTTGGACTGATCTTTTTGGATCAGTCATCCCACAGATATTTTGATATTTACAGAATCACTGGTATCTTCTTATCTGGACCAAATATCTGTTGCCTGTTGCTTGAGGGCAATGAGGGAAGGAAGGAAAAATACCACCTCAGTCCTTATGGCAGAGGCATAAGGGAGTTAATATTAAATGAAAAATCTGCCTGTGCCACAATCTGGAAATAAGACAGCAGTGGAAAGATCTGGAAGTTTCTTCTCATCCCAGCTTGCTTTGAGTGCAGAGAGCCATATCCTGTGGGTGCAGCCTGAGGTGCGAGCAGGCACAGGAAGGTGCTGCTGCCTTGGTGCTGTCAGACTGAACCTGCCATGTAGGAGAATGGTGCTTTGCAAGACAGCAGTCTTGAAGGCTGCAAACCCGTGGAGCCTATGGCTTCAGCTGCCCTGAGCTCAGAAGTTGTCAGGAAGTCAGAGTGAACTAAGGCAGTGCCTGGATTTAAAGTGCTTGTGCTCTCTGTGTACTCGATGTCTTCCAAGAGGTTGATTTTATGTAACTCACTGAAATTATTTAATTACCTCATGTCTGAAACTGAGACCAGACCATGGGGGACTTAGGATACTCTGAGGTGCAGGGTTATGCCACCCTCCTGCAGGTTCTCAGCAGGACAGGCTATTTCTCTGAGAAGTTATCTGCTGGGGGTTGATTCCCACTCCTGTAGTGTGGGGTGGACATTGTCTCAGACTGCAGGTGCCACTGGCACCAAGATCTAAAGTTTTCTTGCCTGCACGAGCGGCCCTTCAAAGTTTAAGTAGGAGAAAGAGATACTGCTATTGAAGTCACACTTGATCCATGGATGGATCCTGCTCAACCAGCAGCAATTATAACCCTGCTTCTTGGCTAGTGAAAGGTCAGAAAGGACTTTGCTTTTGTTTCCTGCCCCGGGAACATGAATTTCTGCCACTGGCTCCTTCATTCCCACATCAAAGTCTTTTGTTAAACTGTCTGCAGCCCCTGCTGCACAGAGTGGGTGTGACTGCCCTTTTCCCACAGGCTTGGGTGACTTAGCTGAGAGCTGCACCACATTTTCCACGAGACGGGAGGAATTCTTTGTAAGCTACAAAGTGTTAGAAGAGGCAGAAAGTACTTTTACAAGCAGTTAATTGAGAACAACTAAAAATTTATTTTTCCAAGCTCCTTTGGTCTGTGTTGGGGACTCAAAAAAAGATAGTATTTCTTATATATGTGTGTGTGTATATATATATATATAAGTCAGTCTAGTATTCATAACAAAAGGACTTGACATTTAACAGCACAGGGAAGTGAAACTAATCAGATCCATTGTATGAAGACAGCATGAGGAAATGCTGGTTTGCAGTTGGTTGCTTTCCAAGCAAATCCTCTTAACCATCTTCTGTCAAGTAAACACAGGGTGGAAGAGGTGTTTGTCACAAGAAGGGTGTAGCTAGATGTAATTAGTAACAGAATCCAACTTTCCATGAAAAGCTTATTAGTGAGGAGTCAGACCTGTTCAGGTACTCCAGTACTGCACTGCTCCTGCTCCGTCGGGCTGAGCTCCCAGGGAGCAGCCGTGATTCCTTGGTCAGCAGAGCTGCCTCCACCACACTGGGGAGAAAGGGCTGGGCAGTGCTGAGCACAGCATTGGGGTTTGTGCAAGAGCAACAGAGCACAGGGTGCGAGCTCTGGGATCAGAGGTCAAGCCAAAGCATTTGTTCTTTGAGAGGGAAAGGACCAAGGGAAGACTTTATATGGTGAGGAGCCTAGAGACAGCTTTGCCTCCCGACCATCTAAAGCCAGGATCAGAAATGTGGGGTTGATTGTGGTAGGCACAAGAGGAGCCACTTGTGCTTTCCTTTATGGTCCTACCCCTCCACTGCTCTTGTCTCCTGTGGCAGTGCAGGGAAGGAGGGAGGTTGGGTCACTTACAAATGGCTCTTGCTCAGATTTGAGGCAGCGATGCAAGGGCAAGAAAGAGTCACCTTTGCACAGAGTAACTTTGGGCCTGACTTGCTTTGTGTCGCGGTTGCTGGTGCAGGGCTGAGCTCAGCGGAGGCGGCGGCACGGACAACCAACCCCTTAGCGTGCTGCCATAAGCATTTCTCCAGGATTGCTGGCGGGGCATTTGGAAGCTGCCCTGGGTGAGACTCTTCAAGTCTCAAGGCCTGGGTTGAGCCCTGCTTGCCTTGGCGCCGGGCGCTTTGCCCACTGTCCGTAAAGGCCGTTCCTGCAGCGGCGGCGCCAGCCGGGCGCCAGCTGAGGTTCTGGGTCAGAGGAGGCAGTCTGGGGGACTTGAGCTCACTTTGGTCCCCTGGCTCCTCACCCGGGGTCCTCCCCAGGCCACCCCTGGGCAGCCCCTGTCTCCATGCTATCTGTAAATCCACTGACCCAATGTGAAGTGATTGTGTAGCCCTGTGTCATCCCTGGGGATAAAGGAATGATTCGAACTCTGTTCTTGGGTGGTTCAAAGGATTTTTCATAAGGTGCACAGAATTGCTTTTAGTGTAAGATTGCAGTAGAAACTGTCTGGTATAGGCAGAATAACTGGTTTGAGTGAACGCAGCTATTGTTGGTCTGGTTTGACTTTGACGTAGAAGAAGTGACCCACTTTTAGCAGGGACAGCTGTGCTTTGGAAAACAAGCACAGAAGTTAAATTGTTACTTGGTAACTGCATAGGGTTTGAAGTGCCTGTAATATCCGAGTTTGTCCTCAGCTGCTGAACCTTGTGGTTGCCTTTGTGTGTCTCAAGGTCAGGTTGGTCACCACTGATAATTTGGTATCACTCAGATATTTTCTGATCATGTAGAAGAAGATCACCAGCACAGGGAGCAGAAACATGGAGTAACATGAAAACTTCACCCAATTCAAGCACTTTTGTCAAGTATCATGTAGGAGATGTACACTGAGTCCTTGCATCCTCAGGCTTTTTGTTCCTGCCTCCCCACTGGAGGTCATGTGGAGGACACACAAAGGCCCAACATCCCTCTGCAAAAGAAAAAGAGGAACCAAAGAGGAAACTTCCTCTATTTGCCAGTCTTCTTTATGTTCCCTGAACATGCACATAGTTCAAGTGGGAAAGGAGGAGAAAAGAAGAAAATAAGTGTTGCTGAGGTTCATAGATCTAAACAATCAAATTAAAAAATAAAAAAATGAAGAGACTTTTCAGTGCAGATTGTCAAGTGTCTGACATTCTGTTGTTATGATACTCATTGCTTTAACTATTTACAGGTTTGCTTGTATCCTTGTACCACCCTCCTTTTCTTTGTTGCTGCTGGAAGGTATCCCAGCCATGGTTCTTTCAGGATAAGGGTCAAGTTAAGAGGTTTCCATGGAGCAGGAATTTAGAACACATTTCATATCGATTTTTAACAGTCATCTTGGCATATGTGCTGGTCCCAAGGTTTAAAACTAGGCCTGGGAGATGGAGCTGAAGAGAATCTGTGTGAACCATCTTTGCTCACTGGCATTCTTCACACAGGTGAAGTTTTGGGGATGTCTTCCACAGTACTGAGTTGGGCTCTTTCTTTGGCAGTAATTCCAACTGGCATGAATACCTAATGGCAGAGAGGCTAAAGGGCCTGGGTTTTCCCCTTTTCCTTTGGCTGGCAGCATACCATATAAATCTCATCTGACTTCCCTTTGCATCAAAAAGCCATCTCTACAAGGCAAAAGAGACATGAAAAGTCTGTGTTCCCTGACAGAACTTGAATTGCTTCCCTTTGTAGGCTTTAATCATCAACTGCCTCCAAACAAGCATTGCTGCACTGATTGTATCAGCCTTAGGAAGGCTTGAGGGAAAGGGTAAGAAATGATTGCTTTATACTTTGGTTTCCATGATACCATCGTTTGAAGTGCCCATCTTGGAAAGCAAACACCCTGGAAGAGCCAAGCACTGGGCATATTTATATCTCTGGAGCTGGGCAAGGTAAACCCAGTGAGGAGTGTGACCTCAGCTGGCTACGTCACACAGTGTTTGTTGGGCTGTTCCATGAGATCCAGGGCTACCTGGAATCACCGCTGCCTGTAACATGTTCCCTTTGTGTTAGGTCATTTGTTTTGTCAATAACTGAGAATTTTGAGAGCTTTCTGTTTCTGCTTCAGTAAGAACTGATGATGCAAGTTATAGGGATCACTATAGAATATACAGTATTTCCTGTATTTGGGCTTTTAACTCAAGTAATAGGCTGAAGAGGAATGCTGCTGGTGAGAATATGGGAAGAATATCCAGCTTCTTTGACAGTTTCCTATTGCACTTAAGCATAAGAAAAGTATGTTTCTTATGGCTCACAGGACAAAGATTGTCCTTGGTTTAGGAAGTTCTTTGACAGAAGTGTTGTTCTTCCATCAGCTAATTCCTCTAAGAAGAGCTGAGACTAAAGTGGTGATTATTGGCGTAATAATATGCCAAAAGGCAAATACAAAATAAACTGCAAAATGAACATCCAAAATCCTTCTTGTAGCCTCCTGCAAACTGGGTAGAGAAGCATAAGGAGGATAATACATTATTTTTATTGTTTAATAGTCAAATAGGTCTGGATTGATAATATGTGTTGGGCTTGTCTGGTTGAGTTCTGGAGTATACTTTGCTGAAGCCACCTCTCTTCCCATACAAGACTAGTGGAATATTTCCACTTCTAGTAGCTGTGCTGAACCATCCCTTTGGAATGATGGTTTGTATAAGCAGTAATACCAACGTGATGATCAATGCATATTTGCTTTTAAAATGCCAATGCATTTCTAAGTTAGGAAACAGCAGAAGCCAGCATGTGACACCTTCACTTACTGCGCCAGTCAGTGTTACACTGTCACTTGACACTGGCAAAAGTTATTTTGTTATCAGCTGAGTGCCTGATTTGTTCTGGCTTATGTAGTGAAGTTTCCTCTTTCAGGCTGTGCTATACAGCCAGGCAGGAGAGAGCTAAGGGATGTAAAAACTGCCTTCAGGTGCCTTCTTCATGTGGTACTTGCAGACAGGAGGGACCCAGGCACTGGGGCTGGTGTGGATCAGGCCTCCTTCCCGCCTGCCGTGGGGCGGCGAGGCATAGGGAGATGCCTCTCTTAACCCAGAACCAAGCTAGAAGGTTAAATGCAGCCTGGGGTGCATGAGCATGTCAGATGGAAGCTGGTTTGGATGGAGGGAGATGACTGAAGGAGTAGTGGGGACCACAGGAGTGAGAGGCCAGTCTGGTTTGTGTCATCGCAGGGCTCTGCACTGGGAGTGGAGAGTGCAGCGCTTCCCTGTGTAACACAACGAACACCTTCTGCACCAAAGTGTTTCCCTGCAAGCTCCACGACAAAGTCTTCCTCCCAACTGATTTTCAGTATCCTGGGGCACAGAGGATGTTGCAACATCTGCACACTGGCTTGGAAAGGTTGTTAGCAGATAGCCCTGTGTCAGCTGCCTGGCAGGTCACGCTAACCCCGCTTCAAAGGATTTAATCAGCAACAAAAGGTTTTGCATGCACAGGGAAGCCTTCCATCTCCTGTATTCTTGGAAAGGAGAGAGTAATATGGAGTCTCCATGTCGGCCTGTAGCAGGATTGTTCAGCCCCTGCTGATCCATCCCCAGCCTTGCAGTGCTGTTTTGTCCATGTTCTTCCCCAGTGCCTCTCAGCCAAGATGATTTCCATAGCACAGCACTGGAGGGAACAGAACTAAAGGGGTTGAATTACAAAGAGTCTTAAAAGAACATAAGGAGTATTTCAAAACCAAGGGCTTAGAAAAGAGTGAGGTATTTTCAAAAAGTTACAGAGATTTTCCAAAAAGTTCCCTGGAAATAATAAATAATATTAGATCATGCTTTAGGCTATTTCAGATTTATGTTTTAATCATAACACCTTTTATTAGTGCTGAGCACTTTCAGACAAGTGCAAACATATAGCATGTGCACTGGGCAACATATTTCTTCATCATATTTACAGGCTTGGAGGTAGTGTTTTGAACTCTGCCTCTGCAGCATTTGGCAACCCCTGTGATGACACTTGCATGATGGGAAGAATCCTTGCCAAATTGGGTAACTTCTGACAAGTATAAACACAGCTCTGCCTTCTGTAAGCTAAATTTTGAACCATATTGCTGTTCTAGAGAGGAAACAGCCCTGACATTAAAGACTCTGCAGTCTCCGATCAGCTATTAAAACTCTGCTGCTTTGCACTGAGTGAGCCCACAAAGAACAGGCAGCGAGAGAAGGGCATCCCCGGAGATGAGCAGTGGGTCTTGCTGTCTCTTTGTCCCAGATATAAACCAGATCTGTTGTTTTTAGGAGTTGTAATCACAGAAAGCTCTGTCTTAGCCAAGGTGAAACGAGTTTGCTGAGATCAATCCAGGTTTGGCTGCTCAGTTTTCCACGGGCTGATGTTTACATCCTGAAGTGGCATTGCACATGTTCTGACTGGAATATTTGTAGGTGAATTCAAGAAAGCCAGAGCTTAACTGTAAGCTGCACCATGGGCTTTCCTTCTGCTTTTAAAAGAGCACCATCCATGCTGGGCTTGTGCATGCTGGGGACAATGTGTGAGGGAAGGGTTTTCTTGTGTTAAATTGGCTGCACTTCAGTGTTACAATTTCCCTTAAAGACAAATTAATGTCAGAATTTCACCAGGGATAAAATTCTTGTCTGTAAAACTAGGAGTATGAAGTGGGCCAAATGCAGCCCTGAAGTAAATGAATTCCCATCCCACTCCATGGGAAAGGAATCTGGGTTTAGCCCATTGTGTTTTACAGGTTTCCATGGCAGAGCTGTTTCAGCAAGGGCAGCGTTTCTCCAAGAGCCACAGTTGGAAAAGTTGCAGCTTATCTTCCAGACCAAGGCAGTCATGTGGTGGAGTTACTGGCCAGGCCAGAGTCCAAGGAACCCCAGTCCTGGCTGAGCTCTGCCACTGAGTTTTGGTTGACAAACTCTTCCTTTGTCCTTCCATCTGGCATATTTATATTAGGTTTTTGAGAAATACCAAGTCTCTGATGATCTGTTTGGGCAATCTAATGCTGCAGTAACCGGTATTATTTCAAGCTTTTGTTGTCACTGTAGTACCATGGGGGGACATTAAAACAAATGCTTTTCCTGGCTAGATAGAGTGTTCTCTTAAAATAGCTCTTTTGACAAAAAGTAACATAGTATTTGGTTTTCGAAACTCAAATCTGAGCTGCTGCAAAGCACATTTACACTGCGTTTAGGAAGTAATGGCATTGAGGGGAAAACCTCTGCCAGTGAGGTCTGAGGAAGAGGAGCAAAAGGGGGAAGGTAGTTCTTGTTCATGAAAAGAAACCCTTCTCTGTAAATCTAGGTTGGTATGTCAGGCTGGAGCAGTTCTGACTGAACCCTTTCCTCTGCTGGGCCACGCTGCTTCCCCTGGGTCTGTTCTTTTCTATATTTAAATTAATAAAATGATGATTTTGCAACAGGGGGGATCGATGGGCCAACAGCCTGTCTCCAGCCGTGACCACTGCCACAACTGGTTACAGGGGAATTGAAAGACTAAGCCAGCAGTGGTTTGCAGTAAAACTTCCTTTTTTATTGTCTCATCTGTAGTGAATATTAGCTGGAGTTCTGAAGCTTTGTTGTTTTCCCTCCTCTTTCCAAATCCAAAAAACCCCTCTGAATTATTATGTTAAGATTGTTATTATGTAAAGCCCAAATTGTATTTTACTTTCCATAGTTTTCTTTTGAATTTTAGTGCCCAGGCTAAGAGTGAAGCCCTTAAAATTACTTTTTTTGTGCCTGGTCAACATATTGCCTACCAATAGCCTTCCCTTCTGAACAATATATTATTTTTCAAGTAGAAAAAATTACTAGTTCTTGCTAAAGTTTGGAAGAGTGTATTTGTGTAGACTCCTTAGTCCACATGATTGAACACTGAAAGACACTAATTTTATTCCTAGGGCCACTTTGTCATTTTTCCCTGAGCTTGTTTTTTGCTGCACAGCAGATGTGATGACGGATGTCTGATGGATGCTGCAGGATTGTGCCTGCTCCCAAGGGCCACTTGCTGTACTTGTTTGTGCTGTGAGCAGCAGGAGCCACATGATGGTTGTGTTTCTCAGGAAGTGGCAGTGGCAGATCAACACGAGGTTCATACGAGGCAGCATTAGCCTCCAGATAAAGCCATGCCTCCACGTGTTGCTGTTCCCTGGGCCCTGGCACCTAGCATTATAAAAACCCACAGAGGCAGGCCTGGGTGTGGGCAGAGAATAAACACGTCTCAGAAGAGCTGAGTCTGAGTCTGAACGTGTTATCAACACTCTTAGCAACGGCGGAGCCTCCTCACTGCCATGCCGTTGGGTAATGCTGGCAGCACTGGCTGCCCTTGCACTCCCACTTCAAAATTCAAAGCTAGCTTGCTGTGAACAGACAGAGGATGAATGGTTGTGCCCAAGAATAGGGCAGATCTCTAAGCAATACCTTATTTTTATCTTTGACTGGTTTGTTTCATAAGGTGCTGCCCAGACTGCTGGGTTTTTCTCCCATTTCCCCTGTGAGTGACAGGTGGGAGTTACTGATGAAACAATGTGAATGTTGTGACAATGCTGCTCGGAACTGAGGGAGCTGGAGGATGTTACTTGGCATCCAGAGTTGTTCTGGCACATCTTCATTGGATATTGCTTTACCCTCCACTCCAGACCTTTGGACTGCCAATGATTTCTGGGCTGGGGAGGAGGATAGTGCAATTGCATCAGGATTGCAGGTGTCTCAGCAGCTATTAGGGAGAGATAGGAGAGGATTGTGACATTTGGCTTTTGACAGATTTCACCATGAGAACATGTTTGCCAGAGCAGGAGAGCCACATGCACAGTGTCCAGTTAATTTTGGTTCTAATGCCCTTGATTTCGTAATAGCAGGTAAGATTGGCAATGGAATTTGAACTAGAAATTACATGTAATAGGTCAATAACTGGAAACACCTGACCATGTCTGTTCTAAGAGAATGAAACATGCTCTGCTGATTGACTTGATTTGATGGTGGTTCCCCTGGCTTGGACTGGGGGACGTTGGGCACCTGAAAGGATCTGGGGAAAGGACTAAGATTTCAGTGAGTTAGAAAAGATAGGGATATGTGAATGTAAACAGATTATTTTACCCTTGCATGTGTTGCTTTTTCAGAAGGCTGATGATTTAAGACAGAAAATGATACCATATGTGCCTGACAAACTGCAGGGGAGTTCTGCTGTGGCAGAGGGCCATGGTAATGTGGTTTCAGGCATGGAATGGGATTTCTATTCCTGATCCTATCAGTCTGCTTTTCAGACTCTGTGTGGGCTCCACACCCATGTTTCTATCTGTAGACAGAAACTGTAAACTAAGAGAGAATCCAAATTATTGTGCATTGGCTCAAAAAACCATACAGGTGTCAGTGGGAGAGGAGTTGCAGCTGTACTTCAGTGCTGATAAAGGCCAGTCTGCATTTCCATGAATGCTTCTGTTTCCAGAGATGTGGAACTCAGGTGTAAAAATCAGTTCAGTCTGTGGAGAGGTTTGGCTCAGGACTTTTCAGAACATGAACCTGTTTTCTTTAACGAAATGTGCTGAAGGTGCAGGAGTGGCAGTTGTTAAGGTAACAGGCAATGCAGTAAAACTGTGACTGCAGCTCTGGACCAGCCTGGCTCATACCAATCATTTCCACCTTCAACCTGTGGAAAGGGAACAGCAGGGTTTCCAACTCACAGGGGGAGTTCAGCCTAGCTAAGAAATTAAGAAATCACTCAATAATGTGTCAGAAATGCTGCATTTTTCTTTCCAGTTTTTTCCAGGGTCTGCAAAGCTCCCTTTTAAAGATGGATGCAGCTTTTCCTTCCTTTTGTTTTTGTGTTTCCACTTATTTTGTGTTTTGCTTCTACCCTCTCTAGTTCTCTTTCCATATTTCCTGTAAAACTGAGAGGGACATGATTGTTTTTATTTAACAATTTGATTTGGAACAGATCATGCCATTGCCAACATTTCCTGGTTGGTGTGCAATGGAAATCTACCCATGGCCTCACGTAAATGAGATTGTGGAAACATTTGCTAGGGAGTGCCAGCTCCATGGCTGGCATAGGAAGCACAGCACATGCTTCAGGAATACTTCAAAGCAGTATTTTGGACTTTGAAGCCAGTGGATTCACAGTGGTAGAAGGATGGAGAGGAACAAGTTCAGTTTGTTGGGGTGTTTTTTTCTAAGCATGTTTTGCATTTTGCTTGGGAGCACATTTTGCTTGCTTTGAGCAGGAAGGGGGCAACAGCTCTTGGGCATCTCTCCTTGAAGACAGAGGGGCCACAGTGGAGTCACATGCCAGTAGTGGTGTTACCTCTTTGTATTCCCTGTGTTTCAGAGGCTGGACAGGCAGGGTGTCCTCTGTCTCCCCCTGACATTACAGGGCAGATTCACCTCGCTGTGGTTTCTCCACCTGCTGTCTCAGGTGATTTGAGGGCAAAGGCTGCAGGGCCAAACCACAGCTACAGGGACACTGCAGCCCAGCAGCACCAGGAAAGGGTAAAATGGATCTGCCCTGGATCTCCCACCCAAAGCACTGCCTGCCCATTTATGTTCTATCTCATTTCCCCTATATTGTATTGGTTCTCTGTGGCACACAGAAACAATACAAGAATCATTCCTGTGTTCTTTCACATCATTAAAAAATATCCCTTCAGTCCTTATTAACTTGGGACTTGGGATCTGCCACTGCTCATCTGTGTGCAGTAGAAACCCAACCCACACTGAGGAAGATTTTGGTGTTTATTCTCCCAGTATCTGAAGGGCCTTTTTTTGTTAAAGGCTTTTTGTCTTGTTTGAAAAAAATGGTCAAGAGTTTGCCTGGTGTTCTTGAGGATGATTTCTGTGAATAGGAAATTAATTCATGCATTTGGATTTTACCAAAGACTTTTACATTGAGTGGCTTTAAAGTATATTTAAAACATTTATTTAAAATGCAGAGTCAAATGATTTTAACAAACTGTGTCAAGACAGGAGAAACTGACTTTTTGGAGTAACTGTATTGTTTATTTGTTGTATTGCAGTAGCACCTAGAGATCCCTACTGTGCTAAATGCAGAACAAACACAGAACAGAGCTGGTCCCTGCCCGTGGGAGCTCACAGCCTTCAGCCTGGGGTCAAACAGGAGCTCCTGTTTGGGGCAGTGAGTCAAATCTGCAGCTTGACCTCTCCATCACCCCCAACAGAGAAAAGATCAAGTAGGGGGCAAGTTTCAGAGAGCTGAACAACCTACTCTTTCCTGCTGTACACTTCTCTAACTGACCTTTCCCAAGCTGTAGTTACCAGGCCTGTGGCTGAGCTGTGTGGGCTTCCTGAGATCACTGCTGCTCCTTGGAGAGCTATAGTTTCCTTGTTCCCAGTGTCCTCAGGCAGATAGAAGTGTTCAGATAAAAGGAAGCCTTTTCAGTGGTTTATTGTGTATATTATTTAAAAAAAAAAAGTTTTCCTTTTTGCCTTCTAAATTTTCATTCTCACTCAGTACCTTCCTATGGTTGCTGCCACAGGGGCAGAGGGGGAAGGATATACCAAAAAGCAAACCTGACATCACACATGCACACTTGTCAATCATCAAAGTATCAAAAACAAAGCTTGCAACAGCACAAACTTGTATAAATGTGGAGAGAAAAAAAAAGGACACTGACTAAGCACATCAGGCCATCTTGTCCCTTTCGGCAGCTTTAAGATAGGGTGGAAGAAACTCACCCTTTTTTTGAGCTTGTCTCCTGGGTCACCATCCCATCCTTTTCCATCTTCTCTTCCAACCCTTAGGTATAGCTGGGTGTTTGTCCATTCTAATTTACAGAGCCTCAGAGAGAGTCCCAGGGAGGGATGAACAAGGAATCCTTAATGTTCGTTTATGCTAGAACAAGTTAGGGGGTCTTAGGGGCAAAATAAGCCAAATGATAATTTCTGTAGACCTGTTTGTTCCCTCCTCTACTCTCACTCGATGGCAGGGACTGGCTCCTACAGGGTGGGAGGCCTATGGGATTCAGCAAATGAACAGGAAGGGGCAACTTGTCTGTGCTGGTTTGGGGCAAATCCCATCTGCTGTTTGTCCCTCCTGTGTGTAACAGAGCAGGGAAAGACCCATTGTGCTTCATCTGCAGGGGGTGAAAGCGATGAGGTGTGAGAAGGAAACCCAGAGCCAGAAGCCTAATTATGGATAACAAACATGCAAGTCAGAGCAGGGGGGAGGAGAGGTCTGGACCTTGGCAAACAGAAACATTGGATTGTGGTTCGCAGTGTGTGCTCCAGCCTGGAGCTGCCGGAAGCCGCATGGCCGGTGACTAATGCTGGCAGGAGCAGAGCACGAGGCAGTCTGGCATCGTGTGAGCAGGGAACAGGGACAGCTCCTTCTGCTGAGCTGCCTCTAAGTGTTACCCCCAGAAATAAATAAATAAATATCCTGAAGCTGTGCGTGTCACTGGTGCAGCTCAGCAGAGCTGTCTCTGAGCCCCTGCTCAAGGAGAGAGACCCTTGTCTTACCCCATTATCTCAAGGTAAGGGCAAGGTCAAGGAACAGCACTTTGAAAACACAAGCCAAACACAGGGTGCTCTGAAACCAAATCCTTCTGCCTGCATATGAGAAAATTTGGTTTCTAATTACTAGTTTCTAATTGTTTTGTCGCAAACTTCCTTTGGAGATGGAGAAGATGGAAAAAAAATGGGATGAGTGCTCCCTGGCCCAACCTCAATATCCAGATCTCTGCTTAGAGCTCTCACAGAAGAGCTTCCTCAAACAAGTCTCCTGTCCACAAGATGTGATGCAGCACACATCTCTGGGAGGTCCCACTGTGCTCTGAGGTTGTGATACCCTCTGTAGCTAAGGAAGAAAAAACAAATAGTCTTTACCTCTGTTGAGGTGGGTCTAGATACAGTCATCTTAGTCTCATATACCCCAGAAGCCTGGGAGAGCTTGGATGTGGACTCCTGTAACCTGTCGCAGGGACAGGCTCAAACAGAAGCTGTTTGGATGTGAATCCAAATCCAAATTCCCACAGAGCTTCGGCTGCCAGTTGGCTGGGAGCCTTTATGCTATCTCTAATTCCACAAAAAAAACAATAAAGTAAAAGGTGCTTTAAAAATATCATGAGGAGAGAAACTGCCATGGAAATAAATAGCGAAAATAACAACGTTAACATGTCCGGTGTCACAGCAACTCTGACATTCAAGTAGTGTGGCCATGCCTCCAGAGCTTCTCCCAGCCACTGCCGGCACAGCCTGAGGGTCAGAGCTCAGCTGGTGTCCCGTTGCTCACTGACACAACCCGCTCCTCCCAGGGGCTGGAATGGATGTGAAGAGAAGGGGAAAGATGGATGCAGTCTCTGCTGACAATCTTCACTGTGCCCACCTTTAGCGGGCTGGAGACTCAAAGTTCTCATGCTTCTGTCTCTGTCATTCGTGCCTGAGAGAGAAGGGCCACGCTTCAGAGCTGGAAAGGATATTGCTTCAGGTATTCGGCCATGCGCCGGGGCAGGGGCAGCTGCTCCACGGCAGCCGTGCACCTGTTGATGCGCAGGCGGCACAGATGCTGCAGGCTGGCAATGCTGTCCTTGCGGCCCAGCGGCCGGATGAGCTTCAAGTGTACTGCGGCTGCTGCCATCTCTTTCTGCAGGGGAGGTAGAGGAGATGGAGGCGGGTAAGGAGCCTCGGTCTTGCTTTCTGTTGTGCAGGACATGACATAGTGCTGGATGAGACTGACCACATCTGGGAAGGCCAGGATGCGAGGTTTGGACAGGTAGTTGGAGTCCAGGCGGAACTTGCTGTCAGTGTATTCGATGCGCACGTTGGTGGGCCCTCGGTTGGTCTTGACGGACAGCGTGAACAGGTAGCTGGGGTGGGTGCTGTCCCGCACCAGGAAGGTGCCCTCAGGCATCTTTTGCAGATGCTGCTTAGCCTCACTGGCGGTGATCGAACCCCAGTACCAACCTGGAAAACATCCGAGAAAGAATTTGTTAGGGAAAGAACATATTATAGGACTGGCAGTATATTTAGAGAAGCCTTGAAGACAACTAGGTTCAGGGCCTGGAAAGCAACCAGAGCCACGGCTGTCAAGATCTTCAGAAATTAAGACCAAGTTCTAAGGGTTTCCTGCCTGTGCTTGTCACTGCTGGGCTGGGGCTTGGGATGAGGTTGGCAACTGCTGCAGCAGCTACAGTTTTCAGAGAAAAGGCAGTTTTTTTGCAGCTCCTTCCCCCTTTCAGTTGCAAAAGATAAAGCAATAAATTAGTTCGTGATATAAGTTTATAGAGACTGCAGATATCCTTGCTGTGCGCACAAAAGTCAGCCGTGGCTGTGACAGATCCAGGTTCCTATCTGAAGTGGGATCAGGAGATTCTTCCTGGCTCTCAGATTGCGGAGTTGGGTCCCTGCACCCTTCTGACCCTGTGACTTTGTGACTGAGTCTTACCAGATTCTCGCAGGTAGGAGAAGGTTTTTGCAATGCAGAGAAGGTCTTCTTCAGGGTCCCGTGTCTGAGGTGGGTTGCTGTCTGGAACTGGAGCTGCGACGGCAGGCGCAGACTCCTCCTGGAAGGCCATAACTGGGAGAGGCTGCATGATGGGCTCTGACAACTCTTCAATGCCCCTGAGTGACAGTGTCCTGATCTTCTCCTCTGCCAGCAAAGGATGAGGTCTGAAATGAAAGGCACACTCTGCTATTTCTCCTTGCCTTGAGATCGGTTGCAGGGTCTGTTCAGTGCATGCTACATTGTACTACAATGTGTTACATTTTACAATCATCAGGATTGTTTCAGAGAGAGGCAAAGGAGGAGGAAGGAACACAGCTGAAGATGAGCCCCTAGAAACAGGGAGAGTGAGTTGGCCTCTTTGGCCTTACAAAAGGTGGTCTGTCTTGCCATTTAGCCATCTGAACCTGATGTTTTTAGATGTTGCTTTTTAATACGTAGTTTGAGAGGCAGTAAGATTTATAGCAGCGTTATGGCTTCATTTACATGATTAAGATGTTGAAGCCTTTCTGTTTCTGCCAGTGGGATTGTCATTTACTGCAATATAATTAGAAGCAGAACTGGAAATAGATTGTGTTTTGTCCTACCCACTTTCTGCCCAAGGATGACCTGATCCTAAATGAATCTGTTAGAACTCAGAGTGAGCTGATCGTGTAGTAGAAAAATGGGAATTCTTGTTTTAGCCAAGTCTGTGCATTACACCCACCCCACTGTTCAACAGCTCAATGGAGAAGTCAGTGTGTAATCCCTGTCAGGCTGTAATCCCTGCAGGATTGCAGCAGGAGGCTCTGCCATGGCCAGGCTGCTAGAACATGCGTTCCTCTGTGACCTAAAGAGAGCAGTGGTGTAGCCATTCAGCATCAAAATGCAATTTCACACAGCCTGGAGCTCTCATGGGCCATGGGTGCTCCTCTGCAGCATAGAGATTCCTAAAGGAAAGCAAAAGTCCAGCAGGAGGATGGATGTCAAAGGCCAGGGAAGTCTTCATTCCCAGGCAAGCTCCAGAGCAAGAATTAGTTTATGTCCTGCTGTGTGTGTTCTTTACCTCTGTGTCCTCCGCTGCATGTCCTGTGTTACATCCCCCCATGCATCCCCACCACACCTGAGATGTTCTTTCAGATACTTAATAGTAAAAATGGCTGAGAGAAATTTACTGAGTCCTCGGTGTGACACTGTCACAGCCCCACTGGAGCTGACGGTGATGGCACAGGGTGCAGCCACCTCCACCCATCACGGAAGAGAAGCAGAAGGAGACTCTGAAATTTTAAGTGCTTCCCTTCGGATCTTCCTCCTTCCCTGTGCTCTGTATGAACAGGGGCACTTCAGGTACATAAATAAATGTGTTGTAAACCGATCTGCACCTGATCATAGCTGCACTCCACCACCTCAAACTGCTGAATCTCAAGCATGGAACAGAGAACAAGAAGATAGGATGTGGGAAGAAAGTAGATTAGAGAGAACCTGAAAGCACCTTCACACCTTGTGAGTGAGAACAATGATCAGTTCCACAGCTCTGAATTTCCAATCAAACTGTGGAGGTTTGGAGTAAATTTAAATCTACAGAGAGAGACTTCTTGCTCTTGCAATACATGGCAAACCTCCTGCTATTCTGTTGGTATTTAGGAGAGAACATTCTTTCCTTTTCCATGGGTCAAAGCACATTTCAGAAGCAGGATACCTACTTCGCTTTCATGGCATCTAATCTATGTTTCTTAATTTCTATTAATGGGTAGGAAGCCAGGCTGAATAAAAGTGATTGCTGGCCCTTGTCCTCACCAGGGACCCTTGGTTGCAGGACCTGCATTTTCAGGGGCTTTCACAGAACTGTACATCTGGCTATATTTTTATACCTAGAGATCATTGCTGGGAAAGCTCCGAGTTCTCTTTTAAATCCTCCCTGCGATACATTTATAGGTGTTGAGAGCTGCATTTTTCAAGATACTTGGATGTCCCCCTCTTAATGTCACAGCCTCCACAAATGCCCAGCTACCTGTCTTCTTGTGGAAAGGAGATTCCCAATTCTCCACTACACCCCCCCTCCCCCCTTTTTGCACAGGGAAGACCATAAACCAGCTCAGTTGCTTGGAGCATGGTGCAAATAACACCAAGGTCATGGATTTGATCTCCACACGGGTCGTTCAGAATTGGACTCGATCATCCTTGTGGGTCCCTTTCAGCTCAGAATATTCGGTGATTGTAATCCTTCCCTGTGCTGAGCCTAATTAACAACTGGTGCTGTGCAAACAGGATGTCCCAGGCCTACTGGCAGAGCACTGTCTCTCTTATACTGACTGTTGCCTGAGCTGAAATGACCGTGACTTGATATTAAAGCAAGTCAGTCTTGTACCATTCACTGCCCATTCACTCCCCGGAACTCAAATACTGCACTCCAAATGCCAAAACTCTCTGAACTTATTTTCTCCTAGAAAATTTTTCTGGCCTACCTTCAGGAAAGGTTTGGAACATGAAGAAAATTTTTCATGGCATAGAACTTTTCTCTTTTTATATATACTAACTTCGGAGAGGAAATTAGGAATTGGCTGAGAGACAGGGAAGGAAAGGAGAGACAGCAAAGCTACACAGGGAAATGTCTGCCACGAACTGGGAGAAAAGTTGTTACTTTCAAGGGCTCAACCAGTTCACAGTTTGGTCCTCCAAAAACCACATCAACCGTGTGAACTTGTCAGTAGGTTTGTTTTACAGAGCCCATGTGCTTGAGATGAGGTTTCCCACTGTAATCTTGCTCTGCTGCCTTACACTTTGTGCCACATGAGGCTGGAGGAGCCCAAACCCTGTGCAGGCACTGTGGGGTTCCATCCACTGCAGCCGGAGAAGGGCTGGGCTCACACATTTCCAATTTTCCTTCTATACATCAGCCTTATGCCACTCTCTGTCCCTACAAAACCACCCACTGCCACTGTAGACTCAAAGGAGCAGGGTGGAAGAGAGAATGATTAGAAATCCTGACAGACTGGGAGATGCTTGTGTCCTAAACAACTTTGTATATAGGTTGAAGAAAGAAGAGCTGCTGCTGGGAGCAAACAGAACAGCTCCAAGCACAGGAAAGGGAGAGCAGAGGGATCAGCAGGGAACATTTGCAAGAGGGTTAAGAAGAGTTTGCTGGGGTAAGGATGGGTTGAAAAAGGTTTGCTGACATGAAAAGGTCAGCCCTTTGGTGAGGCAAAGAAAGGATTTGCAAATAGTGTGTGTAAAAAAGAAAGTAGAGATGTGGAGGATCAGGACTGAATAGAGCAAAGTGTTGGTGCAACAGTTGTGGGGAGGAAACAAACAACCATATGAAATTTGGCATGTCTAGCTGGTAGTCTGGGTACACCCTCAAGAGAAACAGCAAATTAACTTCCCTGTGCTTTGGCAATTAGTGTTTCAGAAAGCCTTGGAATGACAAGAAGGTTCAGGAGAATCAGATGTGTCTGATACCATATAGTGTTGGCTTTGTAGTTACTGTGCTGAGTAGCTAAACTTTGTAATATCGTATGAACACTATAAAGAAAAGGTGTGCAGCTACTCTCCTTTCCATCAGCCACATCCCAACACTCCAGTGGGAACTTGGTCTGAATAGGAAGGAGAGTATGGAGTCCAGGATATGTGAAATCCTAAAGGACAATGAAAACCGGGCAAGAAATGGTCTTAAAAACAGACATTAAAACACATCGGGCTCCATAACAAGTTGTTGGCGGGTAAGGGAAGCAGTAGCTCTGGTATGTTGACCCTGGAGAAAAGCTTCAGATAAGAGTTTCCCAAAGGCCAAGCTGAAAACTGAATACCCTTTGCCATGGCTATAGGAACTGCAGCTGTAGAAAATAAGAGTGAAAACAAATGCCCTTGCATAGTAGGAAATTACTGGTAAGCACAAGCTCTCCTTGTCTGTGGAACAGATTTTGGGGGGGAAATGGCAGAAAAATCCCCATGCTTCAGTCATTGCAAGCAGACAAGGAAGACTTTCCTCAGAGGAAAATCCACTGAACACCAGAGTGATAGGAAATACTGACGTGATGGCTCAAGCTGAAACAAATGCTCACAATTTCCAAGTATGCAACATGTGTAAAAATACCAGGTGATTCCTGCACACCAGGTATTTTCTCAGTTGATGAACTGAGCTGGTCACAGGGACACTGAAGTGCCAACACATCAGTCTGATGCCAGAGAAGGCACTTGGATGTTACCTGTTCTCCTGTACTCTCATTCTACAGAATGCTGTGTATATGTACATACAATTAAACTTGCACAAAATTTAAATTTATTTAGCATAAATATCTCCTTAGAAATAGACCAAAGCACCTAGACTCCAGGGAAGTTTTTCCCTGTAAGCAGTTCGTTTTCACGAGGACTTTAGAGAACACCTATGGTGTTGGGTTGCTGTCCCTGCTGGTGCTACAATCCACCACACGGAACAACACACTCCAGGTTATTTTTATTCTCCCAAAGACCTCGAATACCGTGTAGTTTTCAGCAATAGAATGCACGGAAATCTGGAACACTTAAGAAATGGTTCCATGATTTTGGCCTTGCAATCTAAAACCCAGACGCATAGGACATACACACAGAGCTCAGCACTCGGCCAGCTGAAGTCATTCCCATTCCATTACAGTCACACATGGCATAACACACGAGCTGAAAAACTGTCCCAGAGAACCTTCCTAATTACAATTATGAAAACACAAAGCTTTTCACAGAAGACTGCGAAGTATCTTACCCCTGAACACAGAGGATCATGTCACTCCCGGACCAAGGGAAAAGCATTAAGTCTTCAAGAAGGTGGGAAATGCTTTCTCCTCTTCTTGCCTTCTTTGCTTCCCCGAAGCAGCGAGTTCAGCCTCTGGTTGGGCTTCACGATGAGAAGGCTGGCGAGTCGCAGCAAACCCCTTCTGCAGGTTGTTTCAGACGCAGGAAAAGCCAACCAGAAGGCGACCTGTCTGACGAAGACTTCAGCAACTTTGGTCAGGAAAATGTGAGCACTCTCAGTGCTGTAAAAAATATAATCTATTTTTGTTCTGCTTTTCAGAAAACAGCAGCAAAAAAAAAAAAGTTGAAAAAATAACCAGAGAAAAAGGAAATTACATATATTTAAAGAGGAACTAATCTTCCTTCAGAGCACTCTGAAATAGTAATAAATAGGTACCAATAAATAAGATCTCCCCGAGTGCTGCGGGAAGAACCGGAGCAGCGACCTGTCTTAGCGCTGGCTCCGGAGAAATGAAACTCCGTGGAAGAAAAAAAAAAAAGCAAACCTCCTTAGTAATCTTTTGTGTGTCCCTTTTAATCTGTTCCAGGAAGTGAGGGATTCCTGGAATCGTATTGTATTCGCATCAGTCTTCCTATATCAGCCACGAGGGGAGGGGGAGAAAAAAAAAAGCGAAGGTATAAATAGCTGTGCCCAGCGCGGCCGCGTCCATGCTGCCATGGCCGGGCTAGGGAGGGAAGGGAAGGGGAGCGGAGCGGAGCCCTCCCGGCGGGCAGGCAGGGGAGGGGAGGAGAAGGGAGGGGAGGGGAGCGGTGCGGGGCCGCCGCCGCGCGTGTTCGCGGAAACGCCTTTGATCCATTTCCAAGAACTTTCCAGGAACGCGGGGCTGGCGCGCCCGGCGCTGCCAATGGGCGCCGCCGCCGCATGCGCGGGACCCGCCCGGGGCGGGGCGGCAGCGCCCACCGCCTGCTGCCCGGGCTTGTGCGCAGCTCCCCGCCGTGCCCTGCTGTTCGCCACGGCTCCGTTTGATTTATTCGCAGTTATGAGCCATTTTCCTTCCAATTATTTTTATGCGTTTGTCGTTTTTCGCTCATTTTATGCGCGCACACACGCACGGCGGTTCAGCATCCTTCCCGAGCCGGCGGCGCCTCTCCGGGTCGCTTGAGCACCGGTGCAGCGGGTGCTCGGGGAGGGGCGAAGCCGTGGGGCTGGACGGGCAAACAGGGAATGGGGCAATTTCCAATGAAACCTGGGGAGTAGGAGGAGGGTGGTATGCTGCAGGGTCTGCTGCTCTGGGCAGCGATCGTGTGCCTGTCTTAAAAGGGTTGTCTTGGTCACCTGGGAATCCCCTGTGAATCAGGATCGCAACTCAGCAAAGTCTCCTGAAAAAGGCTATACCACTACGGTTTTGTCTTGCATTTAGAGATTATTGTCAAGTTAAAATTTGGCAACCCAGGAGGAAATATTTCGGTTTCTTTTAGGGTAATTGAACCTTTTATTTTTGAACATTTTTATAACAAAAGGTCGTTCTTTTCCTGCCACGACTTTCCACCTCTTCACATACCAGAGATAAGAGAGAATGAGAGTGGTCTGTCTGCCACCTCCATTAGAGTAGATTGAATACTTAAAAATATTAGTAATCATTGTGCCATTCAGATGTGGAAGGGGCCAGGAGCAGAGGGGAAGGCAGGATGCTGACAAGGGTGAGGTTAGAAGGGTGTTCCTGTGGGCATGAGCTTGAGAGCAAGCAGGCTGTGTTCGGCTCCTGACTCAGCCCTTCGCTCTCAGTTTCATTTGGCAGCTGCTCAGTCTCCTGCACACTTCCATCCGTTTTCTGTCCTGAATCAGGGGCAGTGCAGTAGTGAGTGCTGCTAATAATACCCAGCTATGCGAAAAGAGAGGTGCTGAGGGCCATCTCAGTATCCTGAGTGTCCATCCGTCTAATTGGTTGAGGGCCATGTAAAGGGGGTGGGAATGGCACCCTGCAGGCATTACTTGACCACTTTGCTTTTGAGCGTAAGACACACTTCAGCTCACACTTTCTCTGAATATGTGTAAATTCACAGGCGAGGGAAGGGGCTGACAGAGGAATTTCAATCCTCACCATTCCTGTGCACAGCAAGCACAACATTCAGACGACCATTCAGAGGCCCCTTTGTAGTCCTGGCTCAGGGTTGCAGAGGACACCTGCGTGCCTGTGCCCCTTCACATCTAAATCCGAGGTTGTTTCACCGTTCTGTCGGTGATGCAGCAGGAAGCAGCTCTTGTCTCCTGCTAACCACGGTGACCCTGCATATTTAATTTGTCGTCAGCCTCGGAGGGGATGCTGCCATCCCAGGAGCCCTGCAGCCCAGCGCTGGCAGTGAGGAGCTCTCTGCATCTTTGTTTCACTTAGAATTGGGCTCCATCTAGTGATCCTCGCCTGGAGGAGGCTTTTTGTGCAGGCTCTGTGCTGGGGGCTGAGCAGCCATTAGTGTCTCCGGTGCCGGGAAGCAAAGCTAAGACCTGTGTGAGAGGACATCCCCCGCAGAATCGCGGTCTGCGCTGGCACCTCTGTGCTGGGGAGGCAGCGGCCGCTCCCAGTTCACGTCCCGCTCTCCCGCAGTGGTTTTCCAGCCGCAGTCACCGGATCCGAGCCGCTCTTCTCACGGGTCCTGCAGGAGCCGGAGAGATGAGCATGGACTCGAAGTAGCTGATGTGTGTGAGCGTCAGTGAAAGGATCTGGCGTTTGCATTGGGAACTTCTTTAGGGGACCACCTCAGAAAATATTCAGGCTAATGCCTGGGCTGTTTTATCCACAAAATCAGTGATGGGTTTGAAGCCGGGAGCACTCAGCAGTGCTTCATCACTGTACATGAATGTTGTGCTCATTGGCACTCCTCGGATACACTGCAATGCCCCAAGAGGGTAACAGCACAGTGTGCCCGATGTGCCAGTGTCCCAGGCCTTGCACAGCCAATATAAATTGCTGCCATTCAGACAAATTAGTTGTTTAAACTCAATTTGTATTCATATAAATGGCTCTCCAGAGTTCAGTCTTGAAGAATTAGGACATTACAGAGGCAGTAGCAAGAAATATTGTTGAGTGGTATCATGGAGTGCTAGGCTTTAGCTATGAAGGGTATCAAAGAAAGCTCAAAGCTCGCAATAGAGTCATGGAAGTAAGAAAATACAGAAATCGTGAGGCAGTTAGTCCATCAGTAAAGTTCACCGACACAACAGCACCATCTGCTGCTAAATGTGTGCTTGGGAAGACCTGTGGCCGGAGTCCCTTAGCACTGCGGGTGTCACACAGCTTCTGCTGTGCATTTGGACATTCCTGTAATCTTGTAGAGCTGGTGTAAATGAAAAGTGACATCGAGAATCGTAACTCATGAGAGGGGTCTGTGTGCCTGGGGACTGGATTTACTTTCACCAGTAGCTTGAAGGACTGAAACTGAGTCACACCTTTGGCTACTGCCTGGCTCTTACCCTGTGTGTACTGTAAGGAATCGCATGGAGTGACCCAAGGTTAACAATGACATGAAGCTGTCCCTTGTTTAGAGGGGCCAGCTTGTTATTTGGGTAGGACACACCAGTTTCTGTAGTCAACAACAGGTAGTGAACTTACTGTTGTGGTTTTGGCTTCCCAACCTCGTGAAGAGCAATGGAAGAGTCTCCAGGGTGTGGGTGAGCTGTACCATGGATACAGGGATGTGTGAGCTGACTCCATGAGAAGCAGGATGCACAGAGAGGAATAGATTTCATTTCAAGCTGTGAAAAATACCCGGGGTTATTATAAGCAACTCAGCATATTTGTTATCCCAAGGCTTGCTGGCTTTTGGTCACCTAGAAGGTGATTGCAGTGTGGCATCTGTTAGGAGTTTTGCTGCTTGATTTGAATGCTGTGTCTCTGCAAAAATTGTATTCATGAGTGTCCTGGAAGGCCACCCCAGGACTACCAGGCAATGCTGTCATACCCATTAGTTGCAGGATGTTTCAATGAAAGAGATTAATTTCTTCTGCTCCACTGCAGCATAAAATGAAGCACTGTCTCCTGTAGATAGATTAGAAGGTTTTTTGTGCTTTTGATTTATGATTCTTCTGTGAAAAAATGTATCTTTTTTCTCCTCTCTGCTGAAATGGAAATGTCCAACTGGTATCTTTCTGACTCCCCCATCAATAAGCTGTGGAGGAACATCGATGGAGCCTCCCAAAACCTTCTCAATGACCAAGACAAGGTACCTGTAATAGGGTGCCTGAGGCCAGGTGAATAAAAGCAGCTTTTAAATCCTCATGTGTATTTCTGTAGGAAAATACCTGCTATGTGCTAATGTGGAGGAATTAATCTTGAGGAATGAAGTCAGGTATTAGGACAAGCTCTCCAGATGGTGAGAGTGGTGTTCTTGAAACCTCCCTTCCCTTAACTAGAAGCTGCTTCATAGCCAGGATTTTAATTCCTCCTGGAAACCATGTTATAATCCCACGTCAGGACAGAGAGTATTGAGGATAAAAGAGAAGTTGTTCTAGCAACAAAGCATCAGTAAAGATCATTGCCTATGAAAGAACTTTATAAACCTGGTTTTGTGTCAGCTGTGAGAGAAAAGAGCCAGGCTGTTTGCTGATGAGCTTTTTCAGTTTAATTTTTTTTTTCATTCCTTTTTGATAAGTCTGAGACAGACACCTCCAGAGCAGAGCCCAAATACAGGCAAAAACCCCATGCATATAGTTTGTATTTCAGACCCCTGTGTACATGACAGACTAAACTAAAGATCCTACAAGAGGCTGCTTTTGTTCTCCCTCATATCAAAATACTACTCTATAGAGCTGCCCTTTCTTTCTTTCAGTATCACAGATGCAGTTTCTGAAAAACTTCCTGGGGAATTTAATAAGGTTGTTGCAACCGCCCAACCAGACAAAGCCATGTCCTCACTTCAACCTGACAATACTGAGGATTTTCTCTTTGGTGACATCTATATAATGCATACCAGAGTGTGGATTTCTCATAACAGGAATAAAAAAAAATAGAGAGCAGAGGACACAGAGTTTCAGAAAAACAAGTCACTAGTTTTCAGCTAATAATTTCTTTATCATAGCTGATGGAATTTCCATGAGACATTGCTATCAAAGGGCTGACCTCCACACAAATCACTTTTGTATATCATTAAACTAAGATCCCCATAGCATTCAGGTATCACTCCTCAAAATATGCCATCCCTCAGAGAACATTTGATGATGACAGCTTTCCTAGCTCTCCAGATGACAGCAAACTCAGTTATTTAATTTCATTTTTATTAAGAAATGAGACATTTGAAAGGCTGAAATGTCTTTGATCCCAGTTATTTAATTGTTACAGCATGGCAAAGAGGCAGTGAAAATACCCAGTGGAATAGCCAAAATTGCCGTTCTCTGTTTAAACAGAGTAATGCTGTCTGTCTGTAAAGCAGGTATCTGTGATATCCAAGACATGTTAAAATCAGGGAGAATATATTCAAACTGTGTGCTGGCTAAAATAAGAAGCTTCACCAGGTTAAAACACTGATTAGAGGAAAGGGTCTGCTACCCCAGAGCTTACTGCAAGAACAGGGCCTTAGTATTTGCTGCTTTCTCCTAAAAGCTGTTTTTTATTTTGGGACAAAGCAGGCATAGCTGAATTACCAAATTCTCTTTTGAAATTTAAGTTGTTTTGTGCTGTTGCTGTTGGGGACTGCTGGTAAAAATAGGATTAATGTTTAATTTACAGTTTTAGGGATTTTTGTGAAGATGAAAGAACTTTTGCTGTAGTGGGCTCTTAGACTGTAATAGTACTGTTTTGGGGAGTTTTCTTAACTTCAAAAAGCTAACATCAATGAATAAATAAAAACATCTGTTTGAATGAAAAATGTCCCCCGGCTCAACAAACTGTAAGGGGCCTGTCAGTGTATTCTCCATCAGCATCTCCAGAGGATGCTAATGCAGCTCCACCTGCCACAAGCACAAAGAGAAGCTTCAGGAGCCATTTTATATTTTGGGGTCATCCTTTGTAGAGTGAGGCTGCTTGATACTTGGGCTGGTGCTGGAAAGGCTCTTTTAGGAGTTTATGGGAGTAAAAATTAGCAGTGGGTTGATGTAAGGCCTTATTAACCATGATTCACACTGGGTTTTAAAGGTGTTTGCCCTGTTTATTACAGGCTGCTGGTAAAATGATGAACTTTGCCAAGAGCATATCCAGACAATATCAGGTGGTGAACCCAAACAAGCTTTTCATCCCAGTGAGATGCCCAGTGACTTGAAAAATGTGTTTTGTATCCTCTCAATTTAACTTTTCTCAACAGGAGACTGTTCATAACTGAGACACGTAGAACCAACCGATTTCACACATCCGGTCTTATTCCCTCATTTTTCCTCCTTGCTTTCCATGCACAGCTTATTTTTTTAGAAACTCATTCTTGTAATAGTTAGAAAGAGTCATAGTTTCTTAATGAAATTCCTTACTTCTGACACACTGTAAAAAATAGCACCCCCTTAAGTAGACATCTGCTTGGAATTTTTGCACTGTTTAATATTTCCTAGAATAGAGTCATAAATCGCCTTCTGCCAGCTTCAATGTGCTAGTCAGTGTAACTCTTGCTTGCTTTGGGCAGCCATAGGCTTTAGGGTGAGAGTTACATGGAAAGATCCAAAGTGGGGCCAGGAATGGGAGCTACAGATGGGTGTAAGCAAGTATGTTTTTCAAATTAAAAAATTAAAAAAAGAGAGGGGAAAGATTTCTGAAGGGTCTGGCCCCCAGTGACTGAGCACTGAGGACCTATTGCAAAGAGAACGAAATTACCATAATTACCATCCAGGACAAACAGAACAGCAAATACAGGCAGAAGCCATGGGAAGGAAAATCAGAGCAAGTTGCTGACTGCAGAAACATGTTACTGGAGGTTTGCAACCTGGGAGCTCACAGTTACACATTTCTCTGAGACTACCACAGTGGGAGGTGATGCAAAGATTAAGAAGGCTGGCAGCTAAACCTGAAAACGTTGGAAATAGCTGTTTTCCTCAGGGATTTGATTAGCCCAGAATAGGTGAACTGAATCAGGGTTGTCGACAAGCCCCTCCAGCAGCTGAACTGCTGAAAGCCTGGAAGGGAAACCTGAGGCAGAATAGCTGTAGAGTCACATCACATGGTGATGTACTGCAGACCAGCATCCTGCTTAGTTGAACTACTTTTTATTCCTTGGAGAAAGGGCTCATTAGCCCTTTTAATTATTTTCCTAACCGCTAGAACTCCAGATGCCATTATGTTACGTAAAATGACAAATGTATTTTTAACTTGTAAAGCATGTGAACTTTAAGCTCCTTCCAGTGATAGGAATACAGCTCCATTTCGATGCATGACTCATCTTCACATGTAGGAAAAAAACCTCAGCATTTCACATCCCTGGAACCACACCGTGTGCACCAGTGATGAGCGGCAGTTGCTGTGGGAACCATCACTTTTAATATCCTGATTGTGCATCCGAAAGTGCCGAGAAGCACTGACCGTGGCTTTGGTCCCATTTAGTGACTGCGTGTAGTGAGAGCGCCCTTTGGCTAGCCGAGCGCCCGAAGGATCATTGCCCGCTATGGAGGCTCATCGCAGTAGCCTGTTCAGCTGAGGGTTCGGAGAGCCCGTGGCGATCCTTGCCCTGGCCAGAGCAGCCATCGGGGAAAGGCCGCTGGTGCCACCGCGCGGGCGCGCTGCGCTCCAGCCCGGAGCCAGAGCCGCCGCTGCAGCCTCATTTCCCGCCGCTATCAGGGCCCTTTACCCCAATAAATTAATATCGCGCTTAAGATCACCGCCCTGAATCACCTTACAATCACCGCGGGGGTTCTTCCCCACCAGGGTTGTTGAGGGGAAGCCGAGCAGTGGACCCTGCACGCGAGGCAGCCTCGCTGCCCGCTGGGCCCGGCGCAGTCCCGGCCGGCCGGCAGGGCTCGGGTCGCTCCCGCCGCCGGCAGCCCCGCGCGGCTCGGGGCGGGAAGGCGGCGCGCACCTGCCCGGGGCGGCGGGGCGGACCCAGGCAGAGCCCGCCTTCCCCGAGCCGCTCCGGGAAGCCTCGGCTGGGGCCGCGCCGCCACAGGCAGGTAATCGAGCTCCGGCGCGGAGCTGCCCCCGCCCGCCTCCCGCCGCCGCCACCCCCCGCTCTCCCGGCTTCGCCTCAGGGCTTTCCCGCCTTCCGCCGCCGCCTCAGCGCGGGGGGCTGCGGAGCGGAGCCTCTGCTCGTGCTAGCGGGGCTGCTGGCAGCGGGACCCGCCCCGGGGAGTCCCCTCAAGTCCGCAGCGGGACCCGCTCGGCTTCGGGAGCCACGCCATGACGTCTCCACGTACTGCAGTTTTTGGGGGGCTCGGTGGTCCCTGCCCCTCGCTTGTGGGCCGAGACAATTAAAGCTCTGTCCCGGGGTTCGGTGCCTGCTCAGGCTGGGCCGCCCTGGGGTTCAATCCAGGTATTCGTGGTTCTCTTGCGTAATTTGGGAGTGTCGGGATGAGGCAGGGGACCATTGTGAGGATTTCTACATGAAACATTGAGGCAACAAGTGGTTGATGCTGGTTTATAAGCTTGAACCTCTGTTCTGTGGTACAGAGTTTAGCTGCGGTGTTATTCCAAGGCTTAGCAGTTACTCAGTTACCTTTTGTTGCAGTAAAAGCAGTGATTTATACCGGCAGCCCGAGAGCTGTGTGTGCTGGAACTTGGGTCGGTAAGCCAAAGTGTGCTTACCTGAGGTGACCCTCCTCTTTTGTTCCCTTTGGCACCTGGTCATCTTGTTAAAAACACCAGAAAAGCGGTGAGGTGGGAGAACAGTTAATTGGCTTCAATTACTAACACTTGTTTACATTTTTACTCAGGACTTAATGGCGAGCAAATGGACTGTTTGAAGCACTGGGTTTGATTGCTTAAGAGAAGGGACTCTGCTGAGGATACCCCACAGGAACCTGTCGGGTATCTCTGTCATCCCACACTCTTCCCTGATATGGAACAAAGTGAAGGTGAACAGGAATCCCAGGCAGAGAGTCAAGTGGAGAGCAAGAGCAGCGTGAAATCCTTGCCTGGGGGAACGGCCCATGTCAAACTAGAGATAAAAAAACATGCAGTTACAGATGACTACAAACTCTCCAAACGGGTGCTAGGGTTAGGAATCAATGGCAAAGTACTGGAGTGTTTCAACAAGGAGACAGGCCAGAAATGTGCTTTGAAGGTATGTGCATTTTGTCTTCTTTTTCCTTGTTTATGGTTTGGAGGCTAGAGTTCACTCCCAGAACCCTGTAAAAGCTACTTGTTCTGTTGCTTACCTTTCACAAAGAGTGATGCATGAACAATCTGAGTATGTGGAAACGTTTGCCATTGCAACACTGGAGGCCTAGCTTGAGCCTTTTCCAGAATATTCTGTGCAGTTTCCAGAATAATGTGATCAGCTCTGAAATTCTCGTGTTCATATTTAAAAGACAAAAAAGCGGGGGAGAGAACCATGTCTTGGTGTGTTCTGGGAGAAAACTTGCTAGATTTTGAATGAATATATTATGCAATACTCATGAAGGAAACTATTTTGGATCTTGTGCAATGAATAGGCCTAAGCTGTGAAATACTTAAATGTTCATTGATCTTCAGTCTTTCCTCCATTTGAAGACTTTTCTTAAGGACCATTTCTAGTTGTTAATTTATTTTCCTACTTTATTTTTGCAATCCATTTACTGAAGGATATTTCCTGGGAAAGCACTGATTACACCAGTATGGCAAGTGAGTTTAGTAGATATTTATGGTGATAAGTACCACTTAAATAAATGGAGCAATAACCATTCATTAGAGAACGTAAAGCTTACTTGCCTTTTGTTCTGCAGCTTTTAGACTTGAAAATTTCCTTGATGCTCTTAAATCTCATCATTAGGAAAAAAAAAGCAGCCTAAATGAGAACCAGGATAGTTCAGTATGAGAAAACTAAAGCCAGCTGAAGTCGTTGTTATGAGAATTACTTAAGGATGTTACAGATTCCTTGCTGGTGTTAATCTGATTGGTTGGGATGTCCAGGAGGCTCTCAGGTATCCTTCCTTTTCTTAAACAGTCTCCATGTGTGCTGGGAGCAGAGTGCATCAGCCACTGGTCACCTGGAGGCTCTGCCAAGATCTGGAGATGGTCTCTACCAAACACAACTGCTGTCCCCACCAAAGTCTTTGCATTTTGATAGACCAGGCTGGAAATACCTGGCAGCCTTGGCTATTGAAAAAAAATTATAATAGAGGAACTAGAAAAGCTTATAATACACTAATATGCTGTTTAATTCTCATGTTTCCAACACTCTTCTGTACTTTATCACATACAATACTCTTGTATTAGCGTCACGTAGCTGACTCACAGAAGGTTATCATGGGGAAGCTGGAGGTTTTGACAAACAGACTGCAGGTACTGGGGTTTTGTACCCACTTAGGGGAGCGTCAAGTTTTTGCAACTATGAGGTGATCCATTAATCAGGTCCTTCTGGAGTGCTGGCAACATCAATTTCTAAACTTAACATACTGTGATGAAGATTAATAGTTAATGCTGAAGCTGATGTACTCTTTCTGAAGAGTTCAGTGGCTTTGTTGCTGGTTAGAGATCATTCATACTTCAAAGGGTTTGCAGTCATAAGGGCTGGAAGCATTTTAAAACAGAAGTTGCCATTCCAGAGGAAAATCCAGTGGCACCAAGTATGTTCCAGAGCAAATTTTGTAGCTCTGGAACCAAGTAGGAAATACATTCCAATGGTTGTTAGCATCTGGAAATTTTTTTATTGTAGCTCTCAGAGTTGGGTAGAGGGAGAAGAGAATGGAAATTGCTGTGCCCTGATAGAACGTATTCTGCTTGAGGGGTTGGAGGAATCTATGGTGGAGTCTCTAATGCCTGCTTCTGTTTAGCACTGATTGAGTTGGCTGACTTTTTTGGGAACTTTTAATACTTATTAAGGACCAAAGTTCCATGTCCCCTTCCCCAGTCGTGACAGGTTAGCAATGGCCAGTGTATCTCTGAACTTACCCTGTACATGTGTTTGTCATCCCCTTTCCCATCCAGCTCTGGAATTTGTGCACTTTCTTTCTGAAAGGGATACAATTATGGCAGCAATATTAAGATGTTTATGAGTTCTCTAGGGAGTTTGAATGGCAGATAATAGTTTGCTGCTTGCATGTGTGTATTTCTCATCGTTATGGGTTTAAGTGCTGAATAAAAAGTTAAACATGCAATTAAGTAAAACTGCCAGCAGCCCAGAGAGAATCCACTGCTCTCTGCAAAGATGGTCTGGTGAGAAGATTGCCCAACAAGGAGGGATAAAAACTCTGCTTGGTTAATTGGCAAGAATACAAAGATCTTTTTCCAGCCCTGAAGATATTTGCAAGGATGAAAATATACAGAGGAAGTTTTTCCTTTGTTTCTTGTGAAACCTGAACTGGGCCACACAAGTCCCAAACCTGCTCCAGATGACACTTCAGAGCAAATCATCCAGTCACAGCAGTTATGTAAAAGGGACAAGAAGCTTGGGAAAAAATATTCAGGAATATTTCAGCTTCAGAGCAGAATTCTCTGTGTAGGGACAACAGGGCCTTGCCACTGCTTGTTCTTCTCAGGTATGATGGCAGGGTTATCATTCACTTACAGGAATAGAAAGTGGAGGCTGATGAAGCTGTCACAGAACAAACCCAACTGGTATGACAGATAAAGAGAAATGGAAAGACTGAATTGCAAGTTGAACATGAAAAAAGGGATGCTGGGTGGATTTTTTTTTTTCTGGAGGTTGCTTGCACATATCCATTGAGATTTATGTGTATTTGTGGACAAATACTTCAGGCATGAGAGTGCTTGCTGTAACCTGCTCCTGGGAAAGGAAGAACATCACTCCTGCTGCTGAAAATAAAGTGTAATAGGCTGTTCCCCTTCACATCAAACTTGCCCATTAAAGCAGCTCCTGACTGGGCAGATGGCACTGCTTTCTGCCTCGGGTTTTCTTTTAAATGGGAACAGAGCCAGCACAGCCAGGATCCGGACAGAAATTACTCAATGGAAGGAATTTTAACAGAGGTACTCAAGGAGAAAGGGCTTGAACAGGCAAAAATATTCATCCCCAGAGCCATATGTCAGTCAAGCACTACATGCTGTAACTGGGAGGTCCCTGTTGTTGTTAGTCCATGTCCATAATTGGAACTGGTTAGAATTTCACTAATCATTTTAGAGTGGGAAAACACAGGATATCCTTTTGGAGGTACTGCAGGGCTTTGGTTATTTTCCTAAAATACTGTGTGGCTTAGTTTACTCTGCTTGGCATTGTGATTTGCTGCCCAGTTTTACAATGTGCTGTCAGCTTTGTTTCTTTTAAATTGAAATGCCACACGCATTGCTGTCCTGCTCCAGAAAATCTCATCTGGTTTCTCACTTAGACACATAATGACATTTTGGCTGAACAGCACTGTTTCCAAATAGTGAGAACACGGGGATTTAGAAAAGTAGAAGTATAAACAAAACTGCTGTGCAGGACTGTGGCCTTCTAGAAGGCAACTATGTTTTGGTCTCTGTCTCCCTTACAAATAGAAAGCCTTCTCAGATCTCTCTCCATAGTTGATCCAGAAATAGCTGTCAAGTGAAGTCTAGTCACTCTTCTATTTTTATCTCCTTTCTGCCAGCCTGCCCCCTTCTGTTTGCTTTACCTTTTGGGGCTAAAATTTAGCCTCCACTTCTTTGACACCAGCCTGAGTGTTCTCTACTGGTGTTTGCACTCCTCACTGTTTTTGGGGAGAGGAGGAGACTAAAATAGCTGATTACCTGTGAGGATAGATGTGAACTCCTGGGACTTGCCTTCCATTAAAAAAAACACCCCAACCTACAGTTCCTTGTTCTTTCTTTCCTTTTCCCTCACTTCTTCTTTGGCATAAATTCCTGCTAAGTGGTGTCAAAATAATACTTCAGTGTATTTGATGATCTTCTTTATTTTTGGGGAAGATGGTAGGAAGGGCTCAGAGTTGGGATTAAGAAGTAGTAAGAACAGAGAGAACAGTGGTAGAGAGCATTCTGGAGGATATTGGGGCTTCTCTGCGTCTGCAGCTTCAGGATTTTGGAGGATGTTTCAGGATGTTAGAACAGTGTTACATGCCATTGCCATACCATTTATCTTCACTAAACAGATGGTGCTTCTTTACTGAAGGAAAGGAAGGACAATTCAGGCATAGCCACAAAACAAAGACCCTTGGAACTTCAGGAAAGCCAAGTACATTGTTTATAAGTGCATTGGTACTTTTGAGATGAATAACTCCTGAGTAGCACTGAGCACGTGCCCTGTGTACTGCAGGTGCCTCCAGCCACCCAAGACTTCCAAGTCAAGGTGGAGTGTGTATGAATGGACCTATTACTTCATGGAATTGTTTAGGTTGGAAAAGACCTTAAAAATCATCAAGTCCAACCAATAACCCAGCACTGCCAAGTCCACCACTGAACTGTGTCTCCAAGTGCCACATTTACACGTGAACCTTATCCTCTAGGATAAAATAGTGAGTTAAGCACTAAGTAACCTGCCTCATGGCAAATGTGTTGTGCTGCTAAGTGCCAACAGAAAAGTGACTGTAACTTGCTGATTTGAGGACAAATAGGCAAAGCCCAAATGGTAAATAAAGCAAAAAGCAAACACAAGTTTGAGCACACTCCTTGCCTTTTAGGTTTAAAGAATGTTTAGTGAATGATAGAAATGATAATTGTAGAGTAGGAGTCTCTGCTGTTACGCATAAGAGTATTAGCACAACTTTCTTCTCAGAAGGAAAGAAAACTGGTAATGGAGAAAGAAATTTTTGCAACAAAAAAAAGTCCTTCCTAAAATGATTCTTGGGACCCACACATAGGACTATCTAGAGAATGTTGTTCTGCTTTTCCCTAGGTGAGTTGCTGTGGACAAAGCCGGGCATTCTGCCTCAATTTCATTTAGTCTTGAGCTATGTTTCTGCTTCTCACTCAGCTTTAATGTTTCTGATTACATTAAATAATCCTACATGACAAAAGCTAATAGTGGGATATTCTGTTTTCAGTTCATTTACCCTGAAGCCAGGTCATGCTTGCTCACAAACAGGAGACTGTACAGTCCAAAGTATTTGTTTTGCAAATTACCTAAATAGCTGGTGCTTGTAAAATACCCTGCTTGCTGCCTGAAATAAGATGATGACCAAGGAAAATGATGCAGGAGTGGAGAAAGCACTGCATACAGAGAAAGTGAAGGTTATTTTAGGCTGATGATTGCCTGTAGAATAGGAAATGGTAACAATCTTCTTAGATGCTGCAGGTTGCATTTTTAGGAGAGAATTGTGTCAGATTAGGAATGAAACATTTCAATATTTTTGCCATAAGGAAGAATAATGTTGTGCTAAGCTTAGAACTGTGATGAGAATTTGGGGAGCCAAGTGTAAAGGTTGAATAGGTTTTATCCAGGGTGAAGCAGCTCTTCTGGAATGATTGTGTTTCTGGAGGAAATTAACACTTTCTAGTGAAGTATTTTCTAGTTCCCTCTTACCTACCATGCTTCCTGCAGCCTATTTATCCTGGTTCACCTCCTGCTACAGTAAATTCGGTGTCAGTAACACAGCTTAGTCTGAGTAACAAAGTCCGGGAGCTGCGTTGTAGATCAAAGCTGGATGCAGTGTAGAATGAATATGAGTTCAGAAGAGTTCTAGTTAAATGGCAGCCCTGTCTACAGAGGAGTACCTAAAATATGGATAGCATCAGACTGGTCCTTGAATTTTATCCTTCAGTGCCAATCTTGGTGACTATTACGTAAATATGCATAAAATACCTAAAATAACTTCAGTCGATTAAAAAGTGGGTCGTTTCTACTGCTACAAGAATTGTTTTTAAACCAGTGAGTCATTCAAGACCAGAGACTTTGAGCACTTTGTATTTATTGGGGGCAGACTGGCACCTTTCAAAGTGTCAGTTGGACTAGTTAATTTTAAAAAAGGAGGGCTTATCAATTTACTTAGAAGATCTGACATTCTTGACTGGTCTTCTCTTTATTTGAAATACAGCAAATAGTTTTAAAAAAATATGAGCTTGGTCTGAAATAATGAAACTACCTGTAATAATTTTTTACTTTTTTCAATGGCAGCTCATTAAGCCAAAAAAGTATAAACAGAAAGGCAAATATATAAACCATCAAGTCATCTTGAAAAAGCAAAATTGCAGTTGATGCTACTTTGCACCTCCTGCGTTCTCCCTGAGTCTCTCGGCAAGCTGGCACAAGTTATACCCTGACTTGAGTGGTAACAGAGCTCGGCAAGATCAAGGCGTGTTGCCCCGCCTTGCCAGGTTCAAAGAGCTGATAACTGTTTCAGATAAATGTCTTATTGCAGCTGCGGGGAAGGTGCTGAAAGCAGAGCACGTGTGTGCCTCGGTCAGACGCCACTGATCGCCTGACACTCTCCTCGGACTAGAAGGCTCTTCTCTGTGTCTCCCCCTCTTCCCGTTAGACTACAAATCCTCCTGTTCCATTTAACCAAAGGAAAACCTCGCTGATTTGTGCTAGTGGGAGTCTCGTTACAGGTAACTGGATTTTGCAAATCAGCTTAAGTGCAAAGAAGCAATATGCAAGAATTCTGATTTACAACACAGGTGTACTTCAGCTGAATTTACTTATGGACATATCATATAGAGAGATGCCCAGATTGGAAGAACCTGGTAACATTTGGGAAGAATCAGGGCCACACCTGGATGTCACTGCTCACACACATCCCTGTTTCCTGAGTGTATTTATCTATTTTCCTTAGTCTATTTTTCTGTTTTCCTCTGTCTGTAGTTGCACCCTGTGTAAGAGTGACCAGGCCTGAGAATAAATGTCTTCTTGTTGACGTTTGTGCCAGTTCAGTTTCAGCAGAAAACACAGATTATGTTCATGCTGTGATAAATTCACAGGAAGCATAGGGAAGGGAGATGTCATCCTTACTGGGAGCAAGAGTCAATGTGAATTTGAGAAAGTTAATAGATTCATCTCTTGCCTATGAAGACTGTTCTGTTCTAATCCCTTCACTGCATACAGTGATTTCTCTTTTTCTTTAAAAAAAATGATACAATCATTGATTTATTTACACCATCATGCAGCATTTTGTATCCCTAAATGTTTTTGCAGTTGCTGTTTGCTTGACCCTGAAGAAGTTTCCATTTCCCATATGACGTGCATATGTTTGCCTGGTTTGGAGGTTTCCCATGATAAACGTGTCTTTAGAGCAGCAGACTTTAGGATGGTGTGTAATATGCTAGTAGCAGCAATATAGCTGTCTGTAGAACTGTCTTTTATGTCTTTGGGTCCAGCAGACTTGTGTGAATTCCGTGTGGCTCTTGCACTCTCAGAAGACACAGCAACACTGATGAGAAGTGGGCACGGCTGTGGCCAGTGCTGGAGATGGAAAGTAGAGGACCTGCTTAATTAATTGGAAAACTGTGAGAATGTCTCTCCATCATCATCAGTGAAAGCTGGTGGTGTGGTCTATGTGGATTAGGGTGTATAAACTGCAGGGATTGTGGTATTTTACACAGACTTCCTAAGTACTTAAGATGATTCAAAGCTCCGTAAATGAGATTAAGCTGTAACGCTGCAGCATTTTAATACCTCGGGAGTGAAGGGGGAGAGGACTCTTGCTCAGCATGTAAATCACGAGTGGCCTCCAAGTTCCTGAATCTTTGTGATACCTGGCATTTTGCACTGGAGCATTCATGGCCTGTATTAAAAGAAAACCCAAATATTAAACTTGTGTAAAAATCTCATTTTCCTCCAGAGAAGTTTGCTTGCTGAATTTATTTGAAAAAAGCCCCAAAACCAAACAAACCACCATGAGTGTGCCATCCTTATGAGTAATTTCAGATGATCTGGATAAGGAACCAGTCTTATTAAAGTTGCACTGTGCACAGATCTTAAGTCTTGCCAGTTCAAACTCTGGCTCTCCTCCACGGGCTTTTTCCCAGGATTTTTTTTCTTGAATACTTTCTTAAGGATGCTGGCATTCTAGGTAACAGGTCCTAACGAAGTTCCTAAGGTGTGAGTCAGGGAGGGCTGAGGACAGATTTATTAAGCCCGTTGTAAGGGGAGAAATCAGAAAAAAATGAATAATTTATGGTTTTTTTGGATAGCATTTCTGAGATATATAAACTATTTGAGAATGGCAGGGCGTGGAGCGCCTCGTGATCTCCATGGCCAGGACTTTGTTGTGTGCTGAGGTTTTGGCTGGGTGAGTGTTTTGCCCAGGTGTGAGTCAGGCTGGGCCTTGGGAAAGCCCTGCAGTGTTGATTTGTACTAGCCTTGGCTTCTATTGTACTGTGGGGTGGGGTTGGGTGTACTTTTGTTTTCAAAGGAGAGCAGTTAAAAACTGGATAGGGAGCAGCTGCCTCACACACCTGTGTTCTGTGTTGGGCTCCTGTGTAGTCTGTAGGCCTGAATCTACCATATATTTCAGGATAAAGCATCCTTAAAATCCATTTGCAGCACCACAAGGCCTGGCGTTTGCCAGTGTTCCCCTTGCCTGTTCTAACAGTGAGAAATACTCTCCATTACTTCCTTAATTTTTAATCAAAATTGTATTAATTTTTCGTGTAAAGGATTAATTTCTCTCAGGGCCTTATTCCATTTTCCCACATGTTGCTTTTAGTCAATGTGGCTTTGTCAGAAGCAGTCTGGTTTCCACAGCAACGAGTTGTTAGCACCAAAGATGTCAGAGCTCCAAGGTAGGGAGGGGAGGGGGCTGCATTTTCTGGCTCAGCTGCTGTGCCACCGTACCAGCCTTGCTGCAGCCACGCTACAGCACAACGTCCCCATTGTCTTCGTGAAGAGTAAAAGCCTTTCATTTTGTTCTACTCTTCCCCTTCCAATCAATTTACAGGCAAAATTTGACGGTTGGGAGGTAGATGGGGCTTGATGGTTCCTTGATGCTTTGAAGCTTCCTGTTCTTTCAGGCCCTCTCTCTGTTCTAAGGGCACTGCTGTGTCCTCTGCTTTTTAAAGAGTTTTTCTGTGGACAAAATAGCACTTTTGCATACATACAAACCCTGTTACAGTAAGTTTGTGATAAAGGAGAGCAGAGCACTATTCTTTCTGACCCATGTTCAATGTCTGCCTGTGAATGATAACACGAAAAATTGTCAGTCCTTTCACCTTGCCCAGTAATGTTAAACCTGCTCCAATTAAACTCGCTTGGTTGGGTTTTCCGAGGCACCCATTTCCTTAGGGTGGGAACTGAGCCTCACTGCTATTGACCTTGGAAAATTGCATTATTTAAAAGGATTTTCTGAAACACAGTTAACCTGTGTAATTCTTTGCCCCAGGAGCTGAGAGGTTGTGATGCTGTGAAGATCTTGAAAGAAAAAAGAGCTTCTCTGAGTATTTCAAATGTGATGAAACCCCCCTGTAGTTTTAATATACGGTACAAATTTGGCTGTGATCTTCTAGATCCTGTTGTTACAAATGATAAATACAAAACTGTCAGGATAAATAATGAAACTTTGAACTTCAGAAGGCATATTACTGCTTCTCTTGTGTTAAGTGTACTGGTGCTGCAGGGGTAAAATACCCTCCTGTCTAAGGAGAGGGAAGTGGAGCTTTGGCCTGAGCTCTGCTGATGGCTGTGCCTCTGGGTAATATCCATCCCTTGCACAATAGTTTCATCTAAGGGTGTGTCTTCCTGGGCAAGTTGTACTTGTCTAAACCTGGGTGTAAACGTAAGGTGAAATAGGTTTTTTTTGTGCATCAGCTATTCATATTTAGATACTTTTATTTTTCCTCTTGTGAAGGGTAGGGCAGGATGGCACTTTATGAGACTTGGTCCATGGAAATGAAAACTGTGAAATGTCATTGAAACTTCTTTCCACCTTTAATATGAACTAGGGTAAAACCCAAATGCTAAAGACAGTTAAAACCAGAAGCTGAAACTTTAGAGACATGGGTAGTTAATACTTAAAAGTGGCTTACATATACGATGAAATCATCCCCAATGCAGATATGGTTTTAATTCAATTTTTGGATGTTTGCTATTGAGTTTTAAAGGCTAAGCTTTATATCTGGAACTTGGAAAAGAATTGCAAGCCACTTTGGTAGCTGGTTGTATTCTTACTCTTTATTTCACTCACTTTCTTAACAAGTATCTGGCTCTGCATCGGAGTTCGTGGTGCACAAGTCGTGCTTACAAAGGGCAAAATATCTGCATAGCTGCCTTGTGTACTGGAATGAGGTAGTTTTCCAGATTCATCATGTTTAATTGGGTGGGTTCTCAGTTGATTTTTTTTTTTTTTTAATGTATGAAAACCTACAAAGTAGCATCTCCCAAGATTGCTGGCACCAGAGTTCAGGGAAGCAGCCTGCCAAAGAGAGAGTGGTGCATGAGGAAAGGTCAATTAATTTAGAAACAGTTCTAGGTCTGGTGGATTGGTATCAAGTGGAATTTTTCTCCAGTCTCTCAGCCCTGTAATAACTTTTTCCTGGTGCTGAGATGCTGTGGTTGAAGGCTTCTTGAAGGTGAAGGGAGAGAGAGTGACTTTAATGTCCAGCTGGATTTCAGAATCCCTGCTTTCCAGGGTGTCTCTGTTGTGGCAGGTGTAACTGCCTTGGCTTGGGCTGGGCCTCTGTGTCTGTTACTGTTGAAAAATGGGACAAGATGCTCAAGATCTGTAAAAATTGACCTCTTGCTGCATTAGGGAGGAGGAGAAAATAGCCGTGTACCTTATTGATAAAACACTTTACACAAGAGCTATTAGTTCTGTGTCTTCCCCACCTCTTTGCTGTCTGAATCACTGCTGTGGAGGTGTCAGGGAGGGTGAATGACTGCTGTGTTGTGTGTTTGTATAAGGAAAAAGTTCTCAAAACTGTTGGTTCAATAAAACATCTGATACAGTAATAATAATTTATTGTTAAATGGGTCTTGGTATTTGTGACAGTCATCATTTTTGGCAATATGAGCTAACTGTAAAACTGCTTGGGTTTAAAATCAAAGCAGGAGTTTGCCTCCATGGTACAAGACGGGAGCACATTGCACAGGAGGGCGGTTGTGGAGAAGGAGAATGGCTCGAGCCTGGGCAGTCAGTGAGAGAAAGGGCTGGGGGACAATGCTGTGGGTAGGGTGGAAAGCATCCATATCACTGCTCAGTGGGGAGCTCCTCACGTCTCCCTTCCCATCTATCCAAGCATCAAAGCTCAAGAGGAGATGGATGTTCTCAGGTGTTGTTTATATAAACCTTCTAAACTCGAACACCTGAGGCCACTCAGAGTGCTGTGACTGTATTGTGTGCTCAACAGCTGTTTGCTAACACAGTCATGTAAGTTCCAGATATTTCTTTATTTCTGCTTCTTGAGGATGCTGTGACTGGGCAGACTAAAATGGAAATTTTTCTTTTTTAAACTTGGTCTTCTGAATGGCATTTGAGCAAGTTAAAATAGGGATGGCTTGGTAGGGGAAGGTGTTATTAATATCACTAATTTCTCATGTGCACACCACTTACATCACCAAGCATTGCTCTGTTTTATATTAAAAATTAATAACATTAATGTGTCCCATCTTCCCTTGTTTTCCTGCTGCGCAGAGGATTACCAGGAGATTACTGCTTGTCATTGCCCCTGTATGTGCAAAAGAGCATTAAATGCTCTTTGGCTGAGATTAATGCTGTTAATATATTATTAATATAAATTAAGGTTCTGGTTTATGTTGCTTCTTACTACCCAAATGCTGCTCACCTTCTCTGAAGATCAGTATCCTTCAAAGGTCCTAAGTCTACCGGGGTTTTTTTCTTTGTTTGTTTGTGGGATTTTTTTGTTTTGTTTTGGGTTTTTTTTGTTGTTGATGTTTGGTTTTTTTGGGGTTTTTTTTGGCAAAAGAGCTCACCAGGATAGAACTCCCTCAGTTCCAACTTCTTAACTTGAAACTATTCAAAGGAGGAACAACTTTTCTAATGCAGTGACCCTACTGAGAAATTAGGCTGCACTGAGTTGTCTGTTCAAGCCTTCAAATGATACTTAAACTTTAATTAAAAAATAAATTAACTTTAATAAGATAATTTACACTTTCATACCACATTTAATCTAAATCTGCAAGTTATTCATCCAAATACCTTCTACCTGTGGACTGCAGCAATCTTTAGTTTCCTGTGCACATTTTGTTGCATGATAATACAGAAATCTTGACTGGTGCTTTGTATTTACACAGGGCACTCGGTGTCCCTGCTTCTAAACTTGTGGGGATTTTCAATTTTCTGTTTACTTTAAAAAAATGGGTAAATTATATTTATAAAGCACTTTCCTAACCAAATAAATAGAATGCTGTGCACGTTGTGAGCTGTTAGTGTGTGTTGGTCACTGATTGCTACAGCTGAGACATGAGGAGTGATGATCTCTCCCACTTTGGTGTGACCATTAATGGTCCAGAGCTGACAGCTTGTTTTGTAGGGAGTATTTCTAGGGAGCCCAAAATCAATATTCCTGGGACCTCTGACATTCTCCTCCTTGTTTGGGAGAACTTCATCTGCAAATACTCGTGGTTTTGGGCTTTCATTCAGTTTATTCCGTGCTTTTAACTTTTTTCTTCTGTGTAATCAGAGCAGAAGTTTATTCCCTTCTCTTCCACCCCCACCTTTTTCTGCTATTTATTCTCTGGAAGGATTACATTTTAACTACTAAATGTCAGTAAATGTCAACTTTTGCTTCCACCCCAAAACTTCAGGTTTTTTATTAAAAATTATATGAGGGGAAAATAATCTGAGACATCACTCTTCACATTTTTTCCCTTTTTCTTCCCTCGAATTAATTTAGCATTCAATAAATAGAAACTTCTTCTGGAGTATGATTAAATTTGCTGTTAATTTTTCCAACCTACTAAATTGGGTGTTTTCAGTATGTAATTTTTTAATAAGGCAGTGAAGAGGAGCAAAAGTAAAATTGCTTTAAAAGTAAAACAAGAATTGGCATTTAAACGTTTTCTGAGGCAAGGTAGTATCTCTGCTTTTTCTTTACAGTTGATATGCTCCCCATCTAGTGAGGTTTTTTCCCTAATTTTATTTTTACTAGTTATACAGAAACATGAGCTCTGGTGTATTATTTGCATGTTTCTTGTTTTCTAAAATCATGGAGCTTGTTAGCTCAAATAAAATACCTTGGTTTGCCCTTTTTTTCGTGTTTGTAGATACCTTTGTGTGAGAACATGAGAGCCAAAATTTGTATTATTTAAAGAAAGGGGAACAACTAAGCATTAATTACTGGGAAATGTAGCCCACTAGAGGCTTGTTAGTAACTGCAAATATACAACAAACCCAAACTTGTGGGATGAGTAACTGTTAGATGTCTTTCTGCCTTTTTCCTGAAAAGTCTGTTGGAGTTTGGTTTGAATTGGGAGTTCAGTTTTGAAGCTCTATTTGTTTGCTCACTGACTGTGAAAGTAGAAGTCAGTAAGCATTGCTATTTTCAGGGAATACTTCTGTACATTCTGTAAATCCAGGATATAGGAAAGGGTAGTCCCAAAGCAGATGGTGCTGCTGCCATTCAACCTAACTGTGCAGTCTTTGTGCATCTGACCCTCCAGTAACCCAACTTTCTCTCATTTCATACTGTCCCCTTGAGGTCTGTATTCCAACTTCAACATTTACATTTTCCCGTCTATCCACACAGGATTATATTTTACACCTTAAAATTTGCCAAACGTGAGTAGGAAAATTTGGATATATGAGGATTTTACTCAGCAGAATATGCCAAAGTTTACCTCGTTATTTTGTTCAAGTGCTCCCATGGAAGACTTGGAGGAGCTCTGAGGCATCTTTAGTCATTCTGCTGTTTGGCCAAAGTACTTTTTACATGCAGTTGTTACTTTTCTGTGCAGTTTCAGAAGGCTTGGGGAGCTGTGGGAAATGTTGCTGTGCTGTTTCCCTCTAGACTGTGCTGTGAGTTGTGTTGCTCTGGGCAGTGGCTGCTGCCTATGGAGCTGTTCTGGGGAAAGACCACAATCACTGCCCCACAACGACTCCATGCAAAGGACAGGCTTTGATCACATGATGAGAAGGAGTATTCTGTGTATCTGTTCCCCCAGTGCACGTGCTCTCCACTCAGGTCAGTCTTGCAGGATGGCACCTCCAGTACCACCTCCCAAATGGCTTCTCTGCTGAGGTGAGCCAGGTACAAGGCTGAGAGCAGCTGAGTTGATCAGGGTGATCTAGATGATGAAGATGTGCCCCAATCAGTCCCTCAGTGTGTTCCTTATCACGAGCAGCTGAGGACACTTGGTTTGTTAGCCTGGAGGAGACTGAGGTGAGACCACACTGGGGCCTTCAACATCCTCCTGAGGAGCAGCAGAGGGGAGGGTGCCAATCTGTGCTCTCTGTGACCAGGGACAGGACTGAAGGGAGCAACATGAAGGCAAGGGAGGTTTAGGCTGGATATAAAGAAAAGGTTCTTCCCCCAGAGAGTGATCAGGCACTGAACAGGCTCCCCAGGACTATGCTCATGGCTCCAAGGCTGCCAGAGCTCCAGGAGTGTTTGGACAACACTCTCAGGGATGCACGTTGTTGGGGTGTCTGTGCAGGGCCAGGTCAGTCTGTGCACACTCAGTGTCTCTTTTGGGTCCCTTCCCACTCAGGATACTCTATGATTCTATGAGGGCTGTAAACCAACATTGAATACAAGTGTTAGACTGCAGTCTGTAAAGTGAACTTACACCATCTCATTTAGTGAAGGCAGCAAGGAATTGTGTCTGCAGCTGGCTGATGGCTGATCCAGCTGTTAGCACTGCATGGCTCACAGGAGGTTTGGCTGCTCTGAGAGCTTCTTCTATGCACTGTGCATCATCTGCTTCCCCTTCCCTGACATTGCTGTTGAACTGGGGTCTCTACTGGAGCAAGAGACATAAGTATTATAAAAGCCATAGAATTGGCCAACTAGACTTCTTTAGTTTTATAACATTTATTAAAAATTCTCTTCTTAAAATATGATGTATTATTCATTGCCCCACAAGTCAGAAAGTGTGAAATAAATATCTTCCAACTTCACGTTAGAATAACACGTATTTTTAAAATATTAAAATAACACATATTTTACTGAGAGTTTGAAATGGGAGAAAGAGGCAGCAAAATACTTACCTATGGAGACTTTGTAAGACAAAAAAAGGTAAGGTACAAACCTGATCTGATATAACCCTGTAGAACTGAGGAAAATAAAACCAACTAATAAGTGTAGTGGGGCTGAAAGACATGGAGGTAATGACCCTTACTGAAAGAAGAGAGCAATCAGATAAATGAATCTGAGAAGTATTGATTTTATGATTTCAGTTAAAATAAAACAAAATCAGAGTGGTAGAAAATTACATGTTTTTTTAAAGGCTGAGTAGTGGCACAATTTTGTGTAATATAATGCTGAAATGGAGATAATTCCTAGTTTTGATTAATGGCTCAATCAGGCATTAATAAAGGTAGCAAGTCTTTTATTCAACTCTTTGGTTCTTTACTACACCAGGAAAGTTAGGCTTTATTTGAGCAAAGCAAATGAAGAAGTTGCAGTAAAAGATGCTGAGGGTTGTATTAAGTCATTGATTCCTCTGCTTTTGTAAATGATTTTCAAGCAGAAGTATGAGATGCAGATTAATACCAGTAAAGTCATCAATACAATATTAAAAAATTGAAACAAAGTGGAAGACGTGTGCTTCTCCAGAAGATGTGAGAAACAGGCAGAAGTAAAATGTTGAGCCTAATGCATGCAGATACTTGAGTTTATCCCTTGTGGGGATTAATTAATGACAGCACAGTGGCATTAAAGAAGTTAAAGAACTTTCTATGGAGACCTTCAGTTATATTTGGTGCATCAGGGTTGATCTGATTTGCTGCAATAGTGCTGGAACCACTTAATGTGTGGATGGAACTGCCATTTGCAGCCTGCAAATCTCAGCTTCAAGTGACAGATACTGCCTATCAAGGAAACATCAACCATCTGAATTGTTCCAAGCACAGATTATTCTGGATAAGGGCTGTTTGAAGGGAGAGCAGTGATGAAAGCTAAATAGATGTGGTTTGAAGACAGCATCAGGAAATGGCATCTCAGAATACTGATTACTTTCCTGATGTAATTAGCCTCTAGGGCAGTATCAGAGTTCATTGTGGAAAGAAACAAAAATAACCACCAAAGTCATTGTCCTTGCCCAGGCAAAATATCTGTAAGTTGAGAGTGGTTTATCTTGGTGAAGACATCAGATCTGTGGCTAATGTGATAAATCTTGTGTGAAAAGAAAAAAATAGATGTCAGGAGAAATTATGCCATTGTGAGGTCAGTGCTGTGAGTGCTCTTTCCAGGGAACTCCACTGTGCCTCTGGAAAGAGGCAGAATTGGGCTGGACAAAGCACTTTGCCTTCTGGTGGGGTTGCTTTGGTCTGCATGGCCTCTTGCATTTTAATATTCTGACAGACTTGAAGGATGGTTTTTCCTGTGCTGAACAGAAATAGTTTTGCAAGAGTTGTTTGGGCAGAAATTTTTCAACCTTTTCCAGTAATAAGACTAGAGGGAAAAGTTGTTTTGGCTGCGTAAAATACAAATCTAGTGTCCAGTGATTTGCCTGTTACTTGGATTTGAGGTTTATTGAGGGGTGAACTTTGTTCCAGGCGTGTCCTGACCTGTCACCCTTAAAATCATCCCAAGTTCAGCCAAGTTGCAAATCTATAATGATCAGTCTGCTCTCACATACACAAAGCTCCCTCATAAATAGCAGGTTTGGGTTGGTAAACTGAGCATTCAGATGTAGGAGATGTCAGGATCCATGCTGTGTTTATACTTCTATCTTGCTCTCAGTATTTTCTATCCCGTTGAAGGCTTTTTGAGTACACAGACAAAAATATTAGAGTGGTAAATTACTTATTTCAATAGCTGGTTTCGTTGTCATTTTTCAGTGTATGGATTTCTTTATTTCAGGTTAGCTTAGACATTAGCTACTATGAAAACAGGGTTTGAGTTTGTTTTTTCATTCCTTCCTGGTTGTGGTTTGAGGAGTTTTCACTCTAGTAGCTGCATCACTGTTATTTTCACACCGTGGCTTTAAGTTTGCATTGTCTCTACCTTGTGAATGTGGAGCAGACTAACAGGTTAAACTTGTAAAATTCCACTGAATTTTGTGAGCTCCATATGGAATATCTCGGATGAGGATGGCTTGTTTTTGGTTCCCCCCACAGTTACAGATTGCAGTTGAACTCAAGTCAAGCTTTTTAGACCCAAGCTGTGTCCCAGCTGGGAGTGCCCTGGCAAGTCAGACTGCAATCCAGGCTCTGAGAAATGAGGAATAGGCAATTAGATACTACCTGTGTGGTTCAGCTGACTTCCTGAGCATTGCATGAGACATCAGGAAGAGCAAGAGGAGAATCCGGATTTTTGAGAGTAGCGTTCAGCTGTGGTTAAACCACAAGACACTTCTTTCTTATCCTGCACTTTCCAGTGTCTGTGAAATGCAGAGGAGATGGGAGAGGATTCAGATGGCAGTTCCTGTCACTCTGCATCCCAGCTTGCATCCTGACTGCGTTCAGGCTGTACTCTGGTGTAAGGATGAGGTTACAGGGGGAGGAATAGTGTGTAATAATATGTTTAATACATACAAATGGAGTCGTATTCAAGTTACTCAAGCACCTGAATCCTGAACTCCACTAATGTTAGGCAATTTTAATCATATTATAAAATCAGTATTTTGCTTTTGGTAATTATCACAGAGGCCTGTTGTTACCAAGTAGAAGATAGACTAATGGTTCTTCTTTTTTCTGCAACGTTTTATTTATTATGTATTTATTGAAAGGGTATTAAATGGTTCAGAGAAAACAATTTAGAGAAACAGCAGAACTGATGGAATTGCTCAGTTCTGCTGTGTGCACAGAATTTATATTATTAGGATTTATTACAGTTTCTGTCATCTCTGTTGAAGATTGCCAAATAATTTATGCCAAAGCACCCCACTGCAGTAAAACGTGAGAAAGTGACATCCAGAGACAGTTTTTGTCCCAAAAGAAGTCTGTGACCCAGAAAAAGATCTGAGATTCTGAGTCCAGTCTCTTAATGGCAAGAACTTAGGCTCTTGACCATGCCATAGCAGTCCCTGGATTGCTTGTATGTAAACACATTATTCTGTCAGAAAAAGCCATGGTGAAATCTTGCTGGCAATTCCAGGGCCGTGAGCTGCAGGAAACTTGGAGTCAATGCCATGTGTAGAGAGTGTATCACCCAACAGCCTCCAAGGAGCACTGCTCACAAGTTCAGTGTTGCTCAGGTTATTGCTGATGCTGCCATCAGTCACTTCCAAAAAAGCCTCACTGTTCTTTTGTTTATCTGAAGCCTTTCCTGTGAAACCTGCAATCTGGGCCTTGTCTGCTTTACTGTTACTTCATTTATTTTTTTTAGTCAGGAACATGCAAAGGAGATGATTCAGTTTTTATTTTTCTTCATTTTTTTGTACAAAAGTTACCTCATGTGCCTAGACTGGATGAGAAGTTCAGGGTTTTGAGCTGCCAAAGCTTCTTTTACAGGTGTTTCTGTGTGTGCAGTAATCACAAGATGCACTGCAAATGACCCTGGTGGGAAAATAAAGTGTGTAGGCTGGGTTTGCCTTTCTGATTTTTATTGGCCTGGCATTAACAGCTCAACTAGGAGAAAGAATATTCATGTATCTGAAAAATTTAAACATTGCTTGAGTTTTGGAACCAGCAGCCCTGTATGCTCTGAGCAATGAAAAGGATCCTTATTTGGGGTATTGCAGAGAGATGGGAAGCTCCAGGGCTGGGACAGAGGGAGGGAGGGAGGATGTGGGATTGTGGATGTGATGCCTGATTTCTTCCATGTGTTAAATTGCTAGGGCTACCACAGTGAATTCTATACCAACTTTACCCAGATAATAAAAGCTTGGAAACAAGATGTCTGAGCTAAAGGTGCAATAAATAATAAATCCACACTGAACACAATAGATTATTGATAATGAGAAAAATCTATGGCAACAGTATTAACAGGCAAAGAGCATGGAGATGCTCCTTGAAGATAGGATGAGGAATGTGACTATTGACTGGGTGCCCTGGATTTTGGGACAGGCAAGAACAAATGTGTTTTGGAAGGTTTGCACAGTCAAAGGAGGTAATGTTATCAGATGTGGCCTAGATGAAATCTGGACTGAGAAATATTGCAAAAATGTACAACACTATAGACTATTTATAAATCTGTAATCTTTACATTTGACAGTATCTTTGCAGAATGCAACCTTTTAATTTCACCTCTAAAGAGCCAGAGAGCACTGGGATTTAAATATCTTTCTATTTTTCTCTTCTGCCAGATACTGTTTGGCTGTGTACCTTTTGCAAGGTATGTAAGACAACTGTGTGGCTGTATCCAGGCAAACAGAGTTATTGCACACATTGCAAAACAGCCAGGGGTTCAAGGCCAAGGCCTGCAGAGTTGAACAGAGCTCAAAGGTGGGGAGAATTTATTTACAAGCTTCCAAAACATGGACACTGTTCAGCTTCAAAAGTTGCAGCCAAACCTTTTTGGGGCAGAGCAGGAGGTGGGGACCATAGATTGTGATGAATGTTACGATTTCAAGTTTCCAGGTATGTCTAAAGGAGGATGGCAGGCTCTGTGGCTCACTTCAGTTGATTCACGTCCTTGGATTGGTTCATGTTTCATTTATAGCTTCTCTAAATAATTGCTTAATTTGGTTATGAAACTTTATAAGATTATTTTTTTGGTTTGTGGGTTTGGTGCTATTCTGGGGTAGCCAGAATTTGGGTCATGAAAAATAGGCACTTAGTCATTTGAGTTGAGCATCCAGACTTCAGTCCTATTCCTGCAGCCAAAACTTATTCCATCTTTCTCAACAGGCAAGATAATTTTTCTTTCTGATTCAGAGGCTGAATCACCCTTTATTAGAAATTGCCTTGGTAAGCATGTTACAGAGTTCTGAAGAGGCTTCGCTTTCACATTCCTATCCCAAGTTCCTGTGGTCTTTTCGCCGAAGGTTCCCTGGGATTCATGAGTGAAACAGGTATTTCTGTAACAGTCCTTTGGGAAATAGCAGTAGTATTTTTTCCAGTAGTTCTATAATCTAGAAATTAAATGCAGCTCTGGCCTGGCATCCCCCAAGACCCTGTGAGAGTCCTGTGTGCAGCTCTTTGGTTCTGCCACTCTCATGAAACTGTCGTAGGAGTGTCTTCTTCTATCAGGCTCTCTCCCCTGTAATGAATCCATGTATCCCTGAGGAGGTTTTCTTGCTAAGGCTCACCTTTTCTTTTGTTGTGTGATAATTGGTTTTGGAAATACCTCCCTTAAAACTGAGCAGGAAAGGGTATTGTGACTGGATGAAAACTTTATCAAATACAACAATTTATATTCCCCACACTTAGAAACACCCAGGAATTTTTAGAACTCCTCACGGAAAATGAGAATAGCCATACTCTTCCCAGAATAGACAGTGGTTGCCCCTCAAGGGGCTCTGAGGAATTCAGAGCTATGTCTCTGTTTTGCCAGCTTGTGTTTCAGGGGTGAAAACTGGGAGACACTGCACACTGCAGGCTTGCAAAGAGTTAGTTCTCTGTAAGAGCTGGAAGGAATCAGGTAGTGAAGACTGTGATCTAATTCAGGCAGAGCAAGGATCTAGAAGTAGACTTCTGCAGCCAGACTTCATAGGAATTAGGGTGTTGGTTATCTGATCTGTAGATCCAGGGTCTCTTGGAGTTTTCCATAGTAGTTTTGTCCTGGACCTATGAGTGCTTTTCTACCAATCTGCTGTATTTTTTCATGTGGAAACTTCTAGTTTTGACTAAAATAGTTCTAATCTTGCAGTTGGAAATACAGATAGTGATAGATAATTATGAGTTCTGGCAGAGCATCCCCCCCTCCATGTTCAAAATATCACAGCCTCTTAGTTTAGAATAGTCACTGCTAAGAAGAAACTGAGACTTCAGGAGTTTTGAGGTTTAATGCATTAAGGTTTGAAAAATGTCTCCAGATCCTGCAGTAGTTGGTATCATCATTTAGTATTAAGAAGTGTTTTGAAAGGGATCTCTTTTGATGACCTGGTTGAGCTCTCACTGCGTAGTTGTATGATGAGAACAATGTATCACTGTCCCGATGTTCTTTCCCTGGACCTTCAGGGATTCTCCTCCCTCACCCAAAACAGAGCACTTGCGAGTCAAGAAGCCTGTGGTGGCAGAGATGCTGGGATGCTCTTTGGAGCTGATCTCCTGCTGGCTGTGAGCAGCCCTTGTAACTCCCATTAGTGACTAATGGGGGGCAGGAGGTCAAAAGTGTGTCTGTGAATTTACAAATAACCCCCTCCCTTGGTTATCAAATGGTGAAGATGGATCAAGAGATGGTTTCTAAAGGTTTTCAAAGCAGCCCCTGCTTGGGAAAGTGCTATATGACTGGGTAAAAATAAAGCACTTTTGGTGATAGGAGGAGGATTAGCCCATGGGAGTTGAAATTACCACCACCTGACAGGGCTTGGAAAAAGTCCTGCATATTAAGCAGGTATCACCCAGATCTTCTAGGGTGTGGCATGATGTTCAAAATCTGCAAATTCGCCTTACCCTTCTGGTCTTCACCTGGGGATCTGTCTTTCCAACCAGAGGGAAGAGCGTGATGGCTGAGAGCCTTCTCCCCCTGCCACTGCCTGCTGGGAAGTGTTGGAGCCGCTCTGTGGAGGGACCAGCAGCTGCATGCTTGGCCAATCTGTTTCCCTGTTAACATGGCTTTAGTGCAGGGATGTTTTCCTGTTTCCCTGGTGTGTCACATCCAGGAGAATGATACTGGATGAACAGACATTGCTTCTGTGAAATCATCACCTCAGGAGTTCTCTCATGGGGCAGCTGTTTCCAGGGTGCTGTTAGTAATTGGACTCAAGCAGGTGGCTTCTGAGTCCGTTTTCTTGTTGCCCCAGCTTCCTCCCTCCCTCCTTCCCCTGCCTCAGCCCAGACTCTCTCAGACATGCAGACTTGTGGAAGTGAGCCAACATTGCAGTGTACCACAGGCAGCTACTGCTGCAGGGAGAGAAGGGGAGGGACAGTGCCTTGAGAAAGGGAAACGGATATGCTTCAGCTTGGAAAGATGAAAAGGATTTAATTCCTGGAATGATTTTTGTTTTTCATCAGTGCTTTTGCTACATCTCATTTTCCTGACCCCTGTGCAGTCATCTCAGCATGGTGCTGCTTTAGACGAGACATCAAAACATTAGACTTCCAAATATTCCCGAGATCGTCCTCTTCTTCCTTTTTCATGTACAGTCATGAGGCAGCCAACACAAGGCAGGGGGAGAGAGGAAATTATTCAGGAATGCTCTTGATTTTGGAAAAAAAAACCACCCTTCTATTTAAGCTGCTCTGTTCTACCTTTGTGGTATCTGACTGCTTCCTGTCAGCTGGTGGCAGGGAATGTGAGCCATTCCTCTCTAATCTCTGTCCAAAAAATGGAACATGGATTTTGGGGAGGGAGAGCCCTCTCCTCACACCTCTCACTCCACAGCATATCATGGTACAGAGAAGATCTTTAGAGTGAGGCAAGGTGGCTAAAAACTGAAATAAAGTGAACAGCAAAATGGAAAGAGGTTCCCTGCCCTCGGGATCACTGGGTAAATAAAGTTTGCTTGCCTGGAGTAGCTGGGAGCTGTGACTCACCAGGAGCAGTTCTCAACTGTTAAAGGAGTCTCCAGGGCTTGGGTGCTTGGACAGGCAGGGTAGGAGCCTGGATGGGCTGGGCAGATGCCAGATTTGGGTGAAGAAAGGTACCTGTGGTCAGGAGAGTGTGAAGGGGGTAGAAGGTAAATACCCCATACTAGAAGGATGGGATATTTACCTGGTATGGGGATCTTAATTAAAGATGGCTGTTGGGGTGTTTAAGGTTTCTGAAAGGAGCTGGGAAGGAGTGCGTAGCTGTTATGAACTGGCAGATCCCAGCTGCGTTCAAAGTGTTTTCCAGTGCTGGAGATATTAAAGAGCACTTAAGCAAGTAATGAGTTCTGTAAGGCATTAGCTACTCCAGGAGTTTGCTGTGGGTCTTGGGAGGAAAGTGGTGCTTCTGGTTGCTGGATTCTGCTGCTGTTGGGGCAAAGCAGAGCTGTAACCCAGGGTGGCTGAGCCACTGCACCCAGCAAAAGCTATCAATGAGAATTGTAACATAAATAACAGTTTTACTGCACTGTCACTTGCTTGTGTTGATTCCATCTGTTGAATTCCCCCTCCCCCCAGAGTATTTTTCTTTCCTTTCCTTGCCTTTCCTGTGTAATGGTTTACTTAGCTTTAGGACATACATTCAGACAAAATAAGGACAAGAAGTCTTGGGAGAACAATCTACTTTTTCTCTTAATGGCTTCCTTTGCATTTCTAGCTCTGCTGAACGCCGCATAGTTTTGTTTCTGTTCACAGTCACACTATTCTCTGTCATGTCTCTGCTGTACACAATAAGCAGTTCCAGGGATCTTTGTGCCTGGAGGACCATTAAGCTTCCATCCACAGAGCTATCTACTGAGTTGTGACTTAGAAACAGATACAGATCTTTGCTCGAAAATGCCAGCAGCAGAGCTTGCACAGACACGAGTGTGAAAACATATAGCAGTGATTTGAAGCACTAGAGAAATCTTAGAGATGTCCTTGCTGAAGGCTTTAGGGCTTTTGTTTTATTTTGCAGACAAGTCAAGTTGCCACAGGTGACAGCTTTTAGGGTTGAATGTTCCATGTTGCTCTGGCCAGAGTCACTCCAGTCAGACTCCCAAGAACTGGGTCAAATCTCAGTATCTCTGCTGTGAGAGATGTGAGGTAGAGTTGCTGTCAGTGCCACTGATGTTAGGGATTTAGCAAGTCTCCCCTTAAGGTATTGCTTAAACAAATTAGATGAGCCCCATGGAATGGGAGAAGGAAGATTTGAAAGTTCTTTGTTCTGGGTTCTTTGAATGATTCAGGAATGCTTGAGACAGGCGATGCAGCAGGAGAGAGACGCTGCTTGGTCATGCGACAGAATGCACAAATGTGGGTGTAGAGGAAAGAGATGTCAAGGAAGAACAGCTCTGTCTGAGAAAGAACTGGCCTGGGGTGGCACATTGCCAAGCTTTGCATGCATGGATGGCAACCTGAAATTCATCTGGAAGGGGATAGAAGTCAGCTAAAAGGGAGTTCAGGTGTGTGGGCAGTGGTATGACAGGAGAGTATCTTCGTTCTAAATTCTGCCAAGTGGTGGGGATGGGAAGAACAGGGCTGCAGGTATGGGGGGAAGCTCCTTAAGGTATCAACTGTCCAAAAACGGGGCTGGTGAAAAGAGAAAGGTGAAATGACAGACTCATGGCAAATGCCCACAGCAGGAATCCAGCAGGCACCCCGAAGAGCCTCTGTCAAAGCCTTCCTGGGGGCTCTTGAGTGATTTCATCTTCATGACTGTAGTCACATATGCAAGAAATACAGATAAAGGTTGGGGGATTGCTTGAGTTTCTCTTGGAGCTGCTGTTATCTGTGGTTAATGAGATTAAACATGTTCCTAGTTTCTGCATCTACCTTGTTTAGTATTATCACATCTGTGTTAATTTTGGTACTGTTGATTAGTGTGAAGGCTAGGAAAGAGAACATCAGACTTCGATCTTCTCTGTGCCTTCTGCCACATCCTGCTCCAGCAAAGCTGTGCCATAGCTTGCTAACCTTGATATCATTGTCCTGCTGTCCCACACAGCTGTAGAGTGATTTTCATGGCAGTTAGCACTGAAATGGTCATTGGAGCACTCAGAATAACATCTGCATTTGCTCTTTCCCCTTCTTGCTGTGGAAAATGTGTGTATAATGTAATGGCTGTTACTACTAGCTAGGTATGCTGTTGAGGAGTTTTGGTTTTTTGAAAGACAAAATTGTAGCAAAATATAACAAAAATGACATTATTGGGAGGAGGGGGGATTAGGGATGGTTAAAGTGTAACCTAGGAACTGTGACAGTCCATATTGGGAAGCGTGTCAGAGGGTCACATCTGGCAGACACACTTCCATCCCATTTCATTGCCATGAAAAGTGCTGGTATGTTTTTTGGAGGTATTTCTGCATCACAGTCATTGCACAAAAGAGCATCAGAGGTGAGGAAATACAACTGGCACTCCAGAAAATAGAGTTTTTGTGATGGTCACAGTTCTTGTGCAAATCTGTGTCTCAGTCTCAGACCTGCCCCAAGACAACTCTGACTCCTGGATGGGCAAGGACTCCATAGTCCTCACTGTGGGAAATGTCACTGTGGCAGGGTAGCAAAACTGTAGGCCATAGTGTACATCCCAAAGTTTTAAGTGAGCTTTAATTTGCATTGATTCAAAGCAGTAAGGTGTTGGACACCTAGAAGATCAAGATAGTAGTCCTGAATTTATTTTAGTGTTCTGTGAATAGCTAATGGGAAAACAAAGGGAAAGTTTGATGGGCTGGCGATGTGAGAAGTGCCATGGTATTTTGTACTGCTGGAATTTTCTTACACAGCAAGGTTTCACAAGCAGCATCCATTCATTTTGCTCAGCCAAGGATTGAGTTGTATAAATTACTGAAGCCAAGTCAGCTGACTCCTTTTTATCAGAATTTATGAACTCATGGCTGCCAGGAGTGAAGTTTGTGTTAAGGGCTTTTTTTTTTTTCTTTTTTTCTCCTTTTTTCTTTTCCCTTTCAAAGGCAAACCTCATATCAGACACTTGAGTGAAATTAGCAGGTAAGAAGTGTAATAATTTTCAGCTGTGATTTGAGATTTCCTTCTCTTCATTTTGGAAATTTAGGAAGGGTAAAAATAGTGGCAGAGCTAGAGATTATTTTATTTTATTTTAATCACAGATTAGAGTGTCTGGGTTTTGGAAAGGGCTTTATAGAAGGTCTCCCCAGCTGCTGAATGTTGAATGCAGGTGTTGAATGCAGTTGTCAGTGCTGGCTAAACAACATTCTATAGTAGAAATTATCATGAGGAGAAGGTAGAGAGAGGAGCTTATTTCTAGGCCTTCTTGTATAAACAAGTGTTTGAGGATGTTCTTGTCTGGTAGCAGCATGTTAGTAGCTGCTGGTGATTTATTTTCCTTTAAAATCCATTTGCAGTGTTTTGAATACAACAGAAGCCACATGCAGCTGTTTTGTAGTCTGTCACAGCTGAGAATAGCTGGAATCTTACAGTGCCAGTAGGAATTATTTTTTATCCACATAGCAGAACAAGCGCCATATTAAAATACAAAGTAATACTATGGTTTTAGCAAAATACATAGCATGTTTTTTTAAAATACATATACCCCATGGTATTGAATGTACAGTTGCATATGTTTGGCACTGCAGTTCAAATACTTTCATGTAAGATTATCAGAGTATCAGGAAAGTCACTTTTCGTTGTGGACATTTTTTGCTCATTTTTGTGCTTCCTTTTATGCCAACTTCACGTGTGCAGGGGGATACCTTCGAAATGTATCCTGGCCCCCAGCTTTGCCATTTCAGTTGCATTCACTGTATCTCCACTAACATTTATGAGCAAAGACAGCTGACCTTTGCAGAGTGAATGGCTAGTTGCATGTGTAATTAGAGCATTAACAGTGCTATGTCTCATTTATTTACCTCAGGTTGTAGAGTCATAGCAAGTGCCTGGTGGTGACTTGAGTACTGCTACAATAAATAAAATTCAGAAACCAGATCAAAGTTATTTTTGAGAGACCTGGTTGATTCACTGCAGGAGAGAGGCTTGGAGCAAAATATTATTTATGTGCTGTATGCTCTCTAGGGATAGAGAAGCAGGAGTGAGTGAAGTTCTTCAGCAGATTTGCTGTATGTCCAGTGCTCAAACTCTTAGAAAAAAAGTACATCTCTGTCTTAACCTGTTCTTTTTATCTTTGTTTGTTCTACTCTTTTTCCTGTTTTCCCTTTAAAACATGTGCTTAAGGAATTTGAAGCCATGTGTGTCAGCAGGAAGTTGGTTTCAGCATGGCTCTGACTCCACGTGCAGAGAATCCTCCCCGAGTCTTTTGCACTGTCACTTTGGCAAGGTCCCAAAGACCTGCTGTAGCTTTTGCCATTTCCAGGGATTAGCTGAGTAGAGACTGGAGGAGTGGAGGGCAGAGGTGGAAAGGGAAGGGTCTTTGGGTGCAGGCAGTACAACGCTGACACTCGGCAGGGTGAGCGAAAGGATTCCATACTACCTGCTGGAGTCTTGGAAAACTGTGCTACTCTACTGCTGTTCCTAGTACCAGCTTGGGGAAGCCCACCTTTGGACTGGCTGTCTGTCTGAGCTCCCATAGGGAGGCCAGGGAATGCCAGCTGTGGCAGCAGCTTGGACAGCTCTGCAGGAATCAAGATGAGAGTTTGTTTCAATGAAGCCTTCAAGCAGGTTTAATTTCAAACAGCCTAAGCTGGATTTGAAATAACAGCAGAAAAGTGAAAGGTTTACACATGACCCTCTACCAGTGCCTGCCCTGGTTTTATCCCTTAGCTGTAGACTGATGCTTTAGCACTAAATAATTCAAGCAGAAGTGCGTTGTGTTGTTTTCATTTTAAGAACAAAATCAGTGCTTTCTTGATTTGCAGGAGTGGATTCCCCACTTGCTGGGCTGCCATTGCAGACACACGTGTGGTTTGTGCTGCAGCTCGACTGACTGGCAGTGCTGATGCATGAGGAAGGAAAGAAACCTTGATCATTTCAATTCCTTGCGTGTTCTAACACAAAGGATGGCTTTATCCCTTATGAAGAGACCTGGAAACAGATAAAGATTGTTAACATTGAATTAATAGATGTAGTGGAAATAATCAGGATGTCATAAAAGACAAAATGTCCAAAGCCATACTGATAGCTCTTTTTTCGGTTTTTTTTTTTCCCTTTTCTTTTAGTAGCATAGGGGAGGGAGGGGATGAAAGAAACATTATCCAAGCCTCTTTTTGCCATCAACCCTCTTGAATAAAGAGCAACTGGAGGAACTGCTCTGCTGCAAATGGTGTCAGGTTCTGTGCATCAGCGTGAATTCAGTTCCCAAGGCTGATTTGTAGGATTCAGCATTTTTGCAACAGCCACACACAAAGAGGAAAGAAAGCAAAAGAAGCCACATTTAGCCCCTTAGACCTTTTATTTCCCAGCTAGAAACATAAATAAAGCTAGATATAAGTGCCTATATGTTAGTCTGGCATGCTGAGGACCCCTAGGACTGAAAGTTTCTGCAGGTTCCATTTCTGTTTTAATAATGGGAAGCCTTCCTGTGAGGAAAATTGCATAGAGATTATAAAACTGATTGTCTAGTGAAGCAGAGTTCAGATCCTGGAATTGGTGCAAGTAAGAAAGAGATGGTTGCAGTGTCAGATGCTGCTTTATTGTAGCACATGGAATAGATGAGAACTAAGCTTGTAACACCTCTAATCCAAGCACAGCACCTGTTTGGAACTAGGAAGAACTGCTGAAGTTTAAAATAAATAAAAAAGCATATGTGGAGGTCTTAATCTCCTATATAGGGAGCAGATAGCAAGTTTGACAGGAATCTGTGTAATCTGGCAGTGCATATTAAAGACAAAGTCACTGAGAAGTGGTTGTTTCCTGTCCTCAGCCTCTTCCCTACCCATGCCCATGGATATCTTCCCTCTCCATTGTTACAGTTTCAGAGTGCAGCAGATCACTTGCCACTCCCTGGAGTCCTGAGGTTATTTCCTGTATAGATCAGGCCATTAAGGTATGAGGGTTCCTGCTGTCCTTCCTTGTGTACACAGCACTGAATCGATGGAAAAGCTATTAGAAGATACTGTGACACTTTTTAGCTTTTTTTTCTCCTCTTTTTTTTTTTCTATCAAGAAATTCTGCACAGGGAGAAATTCCTCAGAACCAGCCTTACAAGCTGCAGTTTAGAATTTTTTTGGCAGGTACTCCCCAACCCCAGAGAGGCCAATGCCCCAGAATAAGAGTTCAAGACTCCCTGCACTGCCCAGGCCCTGAACTGGCAGCACATCCTGGAGTGTCTGCTGACATGTGCCCTGTTGTTGTCCAGGAACAGGCTGAGTACTCCCACTGTGCTGCTCTTTTCCCTCTTCAGCTTTTTCAGATATTGAGGAGAATTGTGTGAATCACATCCTGTACTTTCTTGCCTTCCATCACCCCTGGTTTTGGTGACCTCCCTGTTTCATCTGCTGCTTTTAGGCAGTGATTCAGTGATGCTGAGCTCCAGCAAAACTCCAGTTTTGTACTGTGCAGCTTCTGGTGCAAACTGTGTTGTCTGAGCACACACACACACAGGGATCCCCTCCCAGCTGTGCAAAGGCTGCTGTGCTTTGTGTCATCTGGTGTCAGGAGAAATGGGGAGATGGAGCAAGTCTCTTGGGGTTTGTGGAGTTTTCAAATTGGGGTGGTTCATGATCCTGCCCACTGATCTGAGCTGTGACTCAGCTGACCCCTGTGGGAACTTTAGGGCAACTTCTGTTCCCAAAGCTACTCTTCCCTCAAACTAGCAGCACTGGAAAACTAATTTGAAATTCTGGGTTTGTTCACAATTGCCTCTGGACTTTTCTACAGTATCAGGGAACCTGGTTGAAGTCTTATCAAAGCTATTGCAGCAACAGAAGCACAGTCACTCTTCGGGCTCAGGAAGATGGTGAAGTGTCCATTCTTTGCAAGTCTGTGAAATTTAACCATAAGTCTAAAATTTTAGTCTGCATTTCTAAATCATCACCTAAATTTTGCAGAAATTGGTGCTTTCAGCCCTGCTTGGCTTTCATTTTGCAAGTGTCTGTGTCTCTAAGATGTCTTAAAAGGTATAGTTCTGCCTTCCAGTTTTAGACATAAAAAGAAGATTTAATTTATTTTTGAAGTTCAGAAGGAGAAATCCAAAGGTTAACAGTTGGTTGGTATATCAGATGTTACTTGGTATGTGTATCTGCTCCTTATTTTTGAATTTCCTTTTCTCTGCTCCTCCAGGTGTCATCTTGACATGAGTACATTCAATCTTGGCACTAAGGAGTGTACTAAACTTACTTGAAGGGTGGAGAAAAGAAACTGCAGCATCCTTGTGTGCATTAGAATGCCTTGTAAAAGCTCTTCAGAGAGGGAGAATTCAGTTCTCTGAAACAATTTTCATAAGCACTTGGTACAAACATGAAAAGCAGCATCTCTGTGTGCACCATGCAAGCACAAGAGACTCAGATGATACTGCAGTTCCACTAGCAAAGAGGAATTTCTGATCAGTAGCACAGGATAGAGGAGAAGCTCTTTGAAGTGTCCTGCTCAGAAGTGGCATTAATCCAGCAATATCCAAGCAATAAACTCTGTAGGCCTGGTTAGTCCTGAGGGTGTTTGGGCTTTATTGTGGCACGTGTAATTTAATGAACTTCTGACGAGACCTCTAGGCAGCAGCCCAAACTTAGAAGAGCAGAGGGGAAAATGCTGATGGACAGTCCTACTGAGCTAGAACACAGAGGCTGTGAAGGAAAGGCTGCTGAATGGGCTGATGGCTGAAAGAAGTAAAGCAACCGCACTTGGACTCACTAGTGGGCTCTTTGTCCAAGTTGGAGCCATCTCTTTCTTTAGGAAGTTCTTTGTGTTGGGAATCAGGCCATAGGCAGACTGCAGCAGGAAGGAAGAGGCGGCCAGTGATCTCCCAGGGCTGTGCTCTGGGTGCAGAATGACAGCCGTGCAAGAAGTAGGTTGGCTGCGAGGGCAATGAACTTGGCCAGAAAGCTCCTCCAGCCCCTTGCTCTGCTGGAATCTGGTGCCCTGCTGGAGCTTTGGAGCCAAGCTGGGGGGCCTGCAGTGGTCACAGTGTGGGGCTCCTGCACACTGAGCTACAGAGCCAGCTGTCTTCCTCCAGCCCCACTTGGCCCCTCCTGCAGCCTCCCTGTGCTTCACAGAAAAACAAAAATGTGCACTCAGCAGAGGAGTAGTTGTCACCCTTTTCCCGTTCCCAGCTTGGAAGTGAAGCCATTTACTTTCTCTCCAGTTGTTCCTGAGCACTTCCCCAGGATTTTATGAAGTGCTACAGACCTTTCCTGCCACGTTACTCTGTCTGCTCTGCTGAAAGGGATGTTGAAGCAGCAAAGAGGTGTAAGATTTTCTTCCCGGTGATGGAAATTGCCTGTATTGAAGTCAATGCAGAAAACAGAATTTGCGCCTTCCTTCCTGTGACCTTTAAAAAATGTGTTTGCCTGTATCAAGGGTGCCTGTGACACCATTTGTGACTTAACTTGCCTGTTGGATGGAGACAATTTCATTTTCCTGCTCTGATTCATAGGTCCCTAATGACAGGTTACATGTTAATTCTTGTTTTCAGCAATTATGCAGTTGTGTTTTCACTGAGACCTGATAGCAAACATGATTGGAAAGAGCTTCAGGCTAAGGCCTAATAATGCAGCAATGATACTTTTTATTTGCCTGTCTGAAAACAGGTCCCCCACAGTTGTTGTAGGCCTCTTCTAATACAAATATATCAGAGGTGGTTGTTCTTTGCTTGTTTTTTATTCTGTTTCACTAGATTTAACAATGCTTTATATAGCACCAGTTTTGTTGCTGCTCCATCATCACCATGATTATTACTATAGGGCATAAAGTATCAAACTTGGATCACAGCTGTATTGTGCAGGAGCTGTATAAATGTGCAGTAAAGAGAGTCTCTGTCACAAAGTGTTAGTGGTGTCTGGAGAGACGAGGCAGAGAGGAGCAGGCACAATTCAGCAATGTGCCCCTACTGCACAAAAGCTCAGTTGTGGTGTCGGGTACAGAGCAGTGCTTCAGACAGGAAGGGACACACATCTCATGTAGAGGTTGCAGGATCAGGAAGGATGAGCTCTTACTGCCCTTCTAGAGGATCAGTGCCTTTAAAATAAATTGGCCTTGCATGTGATAGAGAAAAAAGTTCAAGTATCTAGATAGCTAAAGGTCCCCTTCTTACCCTGGTGGGCTCAGAAATGTGTGTAGCATTTAAGAATCACATTCAGAGTCACTGTAAAAGTCCATTGTTTCAAATCTCACTGAACTTAAAGGATTTGTACTGTACCCACCTTCTCCCAGCAGCTGGGGGCAGGTGGGACGGTTATTATCCTTAGCAGGGGAATTCTCATCTGTTTGAAAGTATTGCAAACAAGTAAGAAAAATTTGCTGTGTCCCATCCAGAAGTGGGTAAGATAAACCTGTCTCCATCTCACATTCAAAATCTCTCCTCAGTGCCACTCAAGGCCCTTCCAGTTCCAAGGGACTAATTGTTTCTCTATTCCTCAATCCAACAAGTTGGACAGCCCAGAGCAGGTGAAAATGTTGTGATGGATTGTCATCCTTTGGCTGGAGAAGGTGCTGAGAGTCACTTTCAATCATCTGGAGCTCATCTTTGAGCCCCAGTGCATGCTGGTGCCAGTTCAGAGCAGGACAATGGTGCCTCGCTGACTTTGCTCTCTCCTCTTTCTCCTCAGCTCCTGTATGACACTCCCAAAGCCCGGCAGGAAGTCGAGTACCACTGGCGAGCCTCGGGGTGTCCTCACATTGTCCACGTCCTGGATGTGTATGAGAACATCCATCATGGAAAGAGGTGCCTCCTCATCGTCATGGAATGGTAAGGAGCAGCAGCAGCCCCTCAGCAGGCACTGCCTCTTGAGGGGTGGAGGGAGTGGGAGAATGTTGGCTCAGGTGGCACTTGGGGGATTCCTCAGCAGCGCAGTTTTGGTTCGTACAGGAAATCTTTTGTTCCCGTTATGGAATGGCTAAGGAAATGTGCAGCTGCTCCAGCCATCTTGTGTGATGGAAGAATGAGGAACCTTAAACAGAAAATAAATTTTCAGTGTGGTCCATAACAATTGTCCTCATTAAAGTATTGACTGATTAATACACCCTTGCAAGATGTCTTTACAAATATGTTCTGCTGTGGTTGTGATTGGCTTCCAACTTCAGATGTAAATCCAATGATCCAATGTGATCTGTATTGTTGTAAATGTTTTGACTCCAGCTTTGCCTGTTCTCTCCCTGGTCTCCAATACCACAGTTACTGCCTTCTTCACTGAGGACAAATTAATGATTCTTTTAGGTGTCTTTGCTTCTTTATTTTTCTTCCTCTCCACCCCTTACATAAAACAAGATTATTGTCAGCCTCCCAGTGCCAGCATATCTGACTTCCAGCTTTGTGTGTTGTGTTCCCTGTGACAGGCTACATTAAATTGGAAGCCTCAAAACTCTCTGGTCTTATTTTGTTTTCTATTTATGCCATACCAGAATGGCTTTCTGTGTTGATGCAAGTTAGTGTGATGTTTAGGGAACATTGGCATAGGAGGCAGCCTGTAATCTTTATCTGCTCCTGCTGTGGTTCCATGTGATTATATGGATGCACAGTCAGGTGTTAATTTTATCCTTTCTGCTAATAAAAGGTGGGGGGTTTTGTGTTCTTTGTTTCAGCATGGAGGGAGGAGAGCTGTTTAGCAGGATCCAGGAGAGAGGAGACCAAGCTTTCACTGAGAGAGGTGACACATCCCAAATATAATTTTTAAGTTTGTGAAAGATTTTTTCTTTCTTTTCCATTTCTCTGTCCCTTTGCTTAGTTTCCTTTTAGGAATTATTCTTTGGTTTTATTTATGGTGGCTGCTGTTGTTGTTATTATTATTATTTATTCCACTATGTGGTAAGAGTGATTTTGAAAAGTTCCTGAGAATCAGGAATTATGAGAGTTGGCCAAGTTCAGGCAGAATGTGAAAGGTTTAGAGAAAAATCTTCCTACAAATCTGCTCAGCTTCTTCATTTCTGTAGCACAAGAGCCTCTATTCCTCTAATCCCTGGTCTCGTGCCAGACCACCTCTGACATGATCCATGCAGCTCCTGCTGTGATCTCTCTTTTTCTGTCCCTCAAGCAGCATCACTGCACAGCTCTACTGTTGGGTCATGAGTGTAATGAGCAAATCACATCTGATGAAACATCTCCTATTCAAGGGTTTTAAAGCACTACTTGAAAGGAAGTGTTATTAGCCGCACTGCAAACAAACCTGTGTGTCTGTAGGAGGGACTGAGCAGGTGTAAAGCCTTGCCATGAGGCAGGGATAGAGCTTGCACTAAACTAGTCTTGCCATTTTTATTGTCTTTGCTATTTATTTTTACAGAGTTTGTACTTGACCATGGTTCTCCTTGCCCCCTCACAGCAAACAAGAGTTTGTTTATGCTCAGAGTAAAAATATTAGTGTTTGTAAGGGGACAGTGTTTGTAACTATTGGCCTTACAAAATTATTAGAAGAAAAATACACACCTGAGCTTGTAAATTACTGTGACTTATTTTGCAAGTGTGGTGTTGAGGCCAATCTGTTTTCTGATCCTATGTTTCCTTAGCCTGGGAGGAATCCTTTTTAGTCCTACAAGAGACTTGTGCAGAGAAAATGAGCATTTTTAGAAACTTTATTTGTTCTTCCCTAAAGTACAAATTCCAGGGAGAAAGCTGGTTCCATGAACATTAGCAACTGCACTCTACTAAATGCATTATTTTTCTACGTTATATAGCATTGTATAACATTATAAATACTTACTCAGAAATCACCTGGGAGTGTTAAACAAAAAACCACTTCATTCTTTCCTGAAATAAATGAGCCCTGTGCCACTGGATTCCCCAGGTTCCCTGCCTGTTTATAGAGCCACAGCTTCCCATTAGGACCAGGAAGGGGAGGAGGTTGCGCAAGGTTTTCCCCAAAGAACAAGAGTGTTTCTGCATTCTGACTGTCCTTGCCTGAGATTGTATAGTTTCAATCTCAAGCCATGTGAAGGAGGATTCCAGTTACAGTACAAGGTCTGCCTATGCAGAACCCAGAGGATCAGGTTGAAGTTTCTATTGTTTGCCTGTCAATGGAGATGTGATATAATGCTCACATGGGAATGTCATTCCTCCTTGCTCTGAAACCTCTCCCTGTGTAACTGAGCCCTTCCAGACTCCCTGAGCACTGCTGTTGCAAGGCAGCTCTCCACCGCTAGAATTTCCCACTGGGACAATGTTAAATTTTAGAAACGCATTATTTCAAAGGTGGCAGTTTGAGCTTTCCTGAACAGAACTGTTGATTTTGTTTCTCCTGATGAAAAACTTCTGAAGACAGTGAGGAATGAAGATGCGACCTATCCTAAAATTACTATATTGTTATGTTGCTCTATTTTTAGAAAATATATGAGATCCTCTTCCTACCCCTAAACTAGAAGCTGAAAGTTAAATTTCTGTCTCAAAACAACCAAGGAAATGTCCTGGACGCAGAGATGTGTTCTGCTTGGGGCTCCTTTATTAACAGTTGCTGCTTGTGTACCTGCTCTGCTCTTGCTGCTTTTATTGGTGAGCAAATCAAAGCACGAATTTCCAAGCTCCTGAGGAGTCTGAGCTGTTGAGCTGCAGCTCAGGAGGAGAGCTGAGCAGCCGGGCAGTCGGGGGCTTGGTGCCTGCAAACCCAAAACACAGCTGTTTGGGCTAATTTTAGGATTTCTCTGGTCTTGATGCTTGCCCTGTACTCCAGCAAGCTGTTTGTAAGCCATAAGCGTTCCCAAGCATGTCCCTGAATTACAGTGGGAATGTTAATGTGACCTTTCTCTAAAATTGTATTTATAGAGGCCTCTGAAATAATGAGAGACATCGGGACAGCCATCCAGTACCTGCACTCAATGAACATTGCTCACAGAGATGTCAAGGTGAGGCCCAAGGTGTGTGGGCAGGGGGAAAAGAACTTATGGCAGGAAAAAAACTGGGCAGCAGTGATTTAAACAGAACTGGGAGTGTAGTCAGATGGTCAAAGTGTTCCTCTTCCTCTGCCAGTGTGAGAAAGGATTTGCTCACTAGTTTGCAACTAGTCCAAGGTTGGAATATTCATGTGTGTTAATGCTTTCCAGTTGTGTGCGGAATGCAGAAAAACCTCCTGATAGTCAGATGCTTAGTTAAAGAGGTACTGCCCACTTGCAATCCATTAATTAGCAAGAAAATAACCCTGCTTCAAGTGAACCTATACTAGATGCCTCTGTGTAGAGTTTTTGCCGCTTATTAGTTGTTTTCAGCATCATACTTGCATTAGAAAAACCCAAACGAAAAAAGCCCCCAAAAACCCAAAACAGCAAAACCCACTTCAGAAAAAGGAGAAACTTCTGGAAGAAATAACACCAATTCCATGCATCCAACCCACTTCAATAAGTGTGTGAATATTTGGAAAAGTAGGGAGAACTGTTACTGCCAGTGTTTAATCAGGTAAAATCTGAACCCTGATATCATTGTTGAGGTTTGACAGAGTTTGCAGTGTTGTATTTTGTGTTCATGCTGTGAACTGGACAGCACTAGCAGAGTTCCTGTTCTTGGGCACAAGAGCTTGTATTTCCCTCTGTGCCACTTGTGCCTATATGGAGTGTGGAGCAAGAGTGGAATTAACTCAGGTTTCAGGAGATAGAGGAGGGGAGAGCAGGAAAGCAACTGTGTCTGTACCAGTTAATTTTGATGGAGTTGTGTCAGTTGGTCATGGGGGCTTTGGCTGAGGATTTCCCTTGTCCTGCACTTTGGTTGCTTGAGGCTCAGCACGGTGACAGATCAGCTGCTGTCATCCCCTAGATCAGTCCCAGGAAGTGCAGAGAACTGGGAGAGGTTCAAGAAACCAGACTGAATGCCCACTGGACAAGATCTTGTGGTTTGCTCTCCCAAGTACTGTGCTAAGAAGGATGTTGATACTTAGTGTGAGGAAAATGCTGCGTGTTGGGAGAGAGCTTTCTGTGTGTTTGGTGGGGATGTGATGGAAGTAAGACCTAAATATTGGTGGTGGGTTTGACCTGTCAGCTCATTAGAGACATCTCTTAATTGTCCCATTAATCCTCTCTCCTGGTGGCCTTCCAGCCTGAAAACTTGCTTTACACATCTAAAGACAAGGATACTGTGCTGAAACTTACAGACTTCGGCTTTGCCAAAGAAACCACTGTAAATGCACTTCAGACCCCCTGTTACACTCCTTATTATGTGGGTGAGTTATCCAAGACACATTTCTTCTGTGTTTCAGTCTGTCATCCCTTCCCTTAGAGTGGGTGGGTAGTCCTCTCTTGTGGATGTAATGCGAAGTGTTAGCCTGCAGGATTTAAACTGGGATCCAACCCAAACCTAGTCTGGTTCCAGTACAGTTCAGTGCTCTTGCTTTCTGCCTTGGCTGCAGAGGAAACAGTCTTCACAGGAGATACAAATAAGGATATACAAGGAGAGAGAGAGAGAATTCTTTCAGATTACACTTGAAGTAATCCTGATGTTTCCTCTGAAGGATGCAATATAAGCCATAATTTGAATTGAGCTTCGTGATATTTGGGTGTTGCCTTGCAAAACTTTCCTTAGCTCAAACTAATACAGTAAGGAGAGAAGAGTATTGCCTCAGCTGTAAAACTTCTTTAAGCTGGCAAATTGAGGAATTAGTAATAAAAGACCAACGTGACTTAATCACAGCAGAATTTTTCCTTCATTTTGTCCAAAGCTGAAGCACTGTGTAATGAATGCCACAGCAGACTGTCCTTTATGCATTCATTTTAATCTTGAATTAATAGTCATTTATTATATGGTATGACTGGGGCACTCCATGCTTGGAATTTCTTTGCTGGAAAAAGGACTTAATTTGTTCAGACATTACTTCTCTGATTAAGGTTTTTTTAGGGTTTTTTTGCATTGAAAGATACTGTTATTCACTGGTAGCAGATAATCACATTTGCAATACTCTTTTTCTGATGCTTTCTATATTTTTGTAAGCTGGGTTTAGGGATGAAGTGTTAAGGAGTTTACACACGTATGTTTTTATGCCTTTATATTTGTGTATAAACAAGCTGACATTTCTCTTCTCAACACCTTTTTATAAACCAGCATGATTGCTCATATGTTTAAAGAATAATTTTCCTTACAAAATCAAGCTCCCTGCCAGTTTACCTGCCCCAGGGGACAAAAAAATCCCCTCTAAATGTATCTCTGTCTAATTTTGTTACTTAGTGGAAAAAAATATAATACTCTAGAGGCCAGAGAAAAATACAGTGCCCTGTAGCTGCTGGAGCTAAACACACCACCTAGGTATCGTTCAAAATTTTATCACAGCTCAAGTAGGGCCTTTCTATTCTGATTGCTGGAACATATGCTCCTGCCTCTTTCAGTACAGTGTCTCCCTGTACACATTTAGCTGGAGCTCCTTCTGCTTTTTGGTAATCTTAGTACTCTCTTGAGCAGAGAGACACCAAGGTGAAGAGTAGGGCATTTTTCCAGCTCTGTTCCTCCTTTTTAGAGCTACTTTAGATATTTTGAGGAAATTGACCATTGAAAATGCTACCCAGTTCCTGCAGTGAGTTACATTTAATGCCTCTGATACCTATTGTTGAAATGTGCTGCTAATCACAAGGTGCTGGAGATAAATATCTGGTGCTCTGTTAATTTGTGGTTATTTTGTTCCCCAGCCCCAGAAGTCCTTGGTCCTGAGAAGTATGACAAATCATGTGATATGTGGTCATTGGGTGTCATCACATATATTCTGTAAGTATTTGGGAAGAGACTTGGTGAACAGAAAGAGAACACATCTTGTTAAATCTGCACTTACAAGTGGGATCATGCAGCCTGCAGTAGCATATAAGCTTGAATAAAACTTTTTAAGAGGTGAAAGGACTTTCCTAGTTATAAAAATTCTTCTGTTCGCTGTTACAGCCTGTGTGGGTTCCCTCCATTCTACTCAAACACTGGTCAAGCCATTTCTCCAGGGATGAAAAGAAGAATTCGGATGGGGCAATATGGGTTTCCAAATCCAGAGTGGGCTGAAGTATCAGAAGAAGGTAAAAATGCTCCTTGGTGCTGATGAGTGTGTGCATGGGGCTGTGCAGTGCTGCAGTGCTTACAAATAGACTATAAAAACCTGTCTGAGCTTTTGTTTCCTTTTCTTTTACAATTTAAATCCATTTTCTGTAAGGTGATGCAGAGAATGACTTGGAACTCAGATAGCAGCCAGCAACCTCGGTACTACAAAAAGTAAATGACTACTGAAAACCTTCTTTCAAAGTCCAGCTAGTGCCAGTGAATGCTGAGATTAAACTCTCTGGAAACAGAAGTCTCTAATCCTGAGGAAGTAGACAGCCAGGACAGCTCCAATGCAAGCTGAGCTGGAAGAAAGGCAAACTGTCTTAAGAACTCATTCAGTCTTTGCCCTCCTTGGTGATCTAGCCAGCGAGTATGGCAAGTTTTCATGTTAGCTTTTTGGGATGTGGGAATTTGCCAGCCACCACTTCAGTCAAGGTCAACAATTTATTTTGTATAAATCATTGATCAAAAGCTGCTGGGCTCAAACCAGTGTCCTGAAAATGGGTATTTTTGATTCCCTCTTATCCTGGCAGTCTCATAAGCTGGAAGTCTCACTTCCCTGTCATATTAAAGAGAAAGGTCAGCAATGTCTGGGCTTATCTGTTTTTCTTACAAGCCCTTTATATTGCTGTGATCCTGTTTCTGTCTGCTGTTTAGCAGTAACAAATTATCCTTGGGTACTGCTGTGCTCTGTGGCACCTTCACCCCTCACTGGATCTCCTGGCTGTGTTTGCAGCACAACTTGCTGGGCATTGTTGAGGGAGATGTTTTAGTTATGGGTTTCTGGCTAAATATTTTCTCTGCTTTGGGTATTGTTCCTATGCCAGCAGTTATTAACATGCTAGAGGATCTTGGTGAGAGAACATGCACTAGTACAGTGTGTAGGGTTTCTGTATGCTTGCATCAATGAAGATAGGGGCTGTCTACCTTTGATCCTATTAGGATCATCTCATTTGTGAGTGTTCTAAAGGCTGATGAGGCACCTTCCAGCAGGCTGCTGCTTTTTTCCCTGCTTTGGGCTGTTCTTGTCCTTTGCAGCCTCTCTCAACAAACTAAACTTGTACCTCTGGCTACTTCTTAAAAACATTTGGTCATCTTGCATGTGATGTTCCTAAAAGAGAGCTCTTATTTAGAAGTTTTTCTAGGTTCCCTGAGGAAGTTTCATGCAAGTCCTTCTAAATAACTTCCTTTGGATGCAGTGTTTCCAGTCTGTCCACCCACGTTAATGAAACTTCTGTCTAGACTCTCACCATCTCATGTCTCAGTTATTAGTACTCTTGCTTTGGCAGATCCCATGTTCACAGAAAGCTGTTGTGAAGCCTGTTTGTGCAATCCATTTCTTTGACTTTTTTGTCTTTTTGGTGGCCTCCCAGTTGTCAAAGTTCATTGTCCATTTTTTCCACAGCCTGTGCTAGTTGTTGTCTTCCATTATTTCTCAAAACATGACCTTATGTATTTATTCAGCCCATAATGCCCAGTTTGTTGCCATCTTTCAGGCAGGCAGCTTAGCAGCTTTCTGTTCCTGTGCTTCTCCTTTCTGCCACTTGTTGCTCTCAAAACATTTGGTTTGGTGATGTAGAGGGCATAGCTGTAATCTCGAGTTCTTTTCTTTCCTTCTTGCCTGTTGTTTTGGATGTTTTCCTGTTTTGCCCCTCTAAGCACAGTAACCTGGCACGCTGTACAAGGCTTCTTAACACGGTCACAGCAACAGGGAGGTGTTTTCAGTTCTGCAGAATTGTGTTTCATCATTCAGCAGGTCCTTGTGTTCCCAAAGTTATTTAGGAATGCAGTCCTAGACTACATCATGCCCTGTTGGTTCTGTTTTTCAGCCAAACAACTGATTCGCCATTTACTGAAGACTGATCCAACAGAGAGGATGACAGTCTCTCAGTTTATGAATCACCCTTGGATTAATGTGAGTCTGATATCTCTTTTTATACCATGAATTGATTCTTACATGCAGGACTTAGCTCCACACGGCACAGCAAGAGAAGGACTGGTTTTACTGTTGACACCTTAATTAACCTCCTGTGCCCTCCACAGAGGGTCACCTGCCCCTAAAACCACAATTCTTCTTGGTGTTACCAGAGGACACACAAGGAGAGACACCCACAGTCGTGTCCTTGGAAGCAACAGCCGAATATGTCTCTATATTCTGTGAGCAGGCAGTCACTGTTGACTCTGCAGCATATGCATGTGTTACTCCCTTTAAAAATATAAAAATAAACTCTATGTGCTTACTTCATCGGTGCAGGATTTAAAGAGCTATTATTAGTGATCTCAGGCACCATTGTGCATAGCTGTGTTAGTGGGAATATGCTCCTGTGCTCAGTGGGAATTCTCATCCTTGCCAGGGTTTGGAAATGCATGGGGGAGGAGCAAGGGTCTCCTATTGCCCTGTGAGAGATTGCCAGGTAGGGTGGTACACAAAGCTATTAATGGTCCCAGTTCATGTTTCATTCTATGACTTGGTTGTATTTGCTTTTCCTAAAAATAATTCTTTTGGAGAAAAAATAAAAAAATACTTTATTAATACAAATATTGACTATTTCAAATAAGAGACAAGAATCCCAGAAGTTATGAGATTGAGTTTCATGATACCATCTCTGCTCTGTGGGTGTCCCTCAAAATAGTAGGCTGTACTTCTCACATTTGTGTCTAAAAAGACACCAGTCTTGTTCTTGGCTGCCCAAAAAATCATCAACCTGGAACAGAATCACTTTTACTGTAGAATGCCCTTTGTTCCCATAGTGCTGCCGTGTCTGTGCTGATCCTTAAAGGATGGGGTAGAAGCAGAGGTGTGGCTGATAGCTCCCATTCCTACAATCCCTGCTGCAGGATCTTAAAGCCCTTGGAAACCTGTATGACATCCTGTAGCTGTAGGACATCCTGATGAAGTAGAAAGGTGTTGTCATTCAGAGTTGTCAAAGCTGAGAAACTCAGGTTGTAAAGACTCTGTAGGACAGACCCCAGACAATATTTCTGAGTCTTTTTTAACCAAATAAAAATGTAATCACTGTTCAGAGTGAATAACTCCAGTTCTAAGTGTTCCAAGTCCCAAGAAAGTGTTTCAGAAGTCAGCAGGTGAGGAATTCCATGGAGTGAGTGCCTAATAGCTAAGGAAGCTGCTACCTACAGCGACACTTGTTACTTGGAATATGCACAAAGCCAATTAATGAGGGGGAGATTAGAGACAAGGTCTGCAGACTGCTGCACCAGAGCCCTGCTCCAATACCCTTCCTGGAAGAAAGCTGCAGATTGGTTTTTTTCTGCTGAACCTATTGCTCACAGAGGCAGAGGGAGGGAGAGGGAAAGACCAATATAGTGAATGTCTGTGTTCTCCCTTTTCCTAAATCCCAAAGTGGAAACATGTCTGGGGAGTTGCACAAGCAGTGGAGGAGGGTGCTTGTGTCTCCTCTTTTTTTTTTTTCTTTCCTTGTTTTTTTTTAATTGGATGGCAGAAGTATTTTAATGTGAACTAGGCAAAAATTGTCAGTTTAGGTGGAGCACAGGATCCTCTAGTTCCTTGTGTATAAGACTCTTTTTAACAAGCAGCAGCTCACAGCAGAAAGGAGAGCACCTTCCACAGAAGCCATTCTGCATGTTTTCCATTTCTTGTGTCCCAGCTGTATTTGATAAAACACTGCCCTGGCCAGCTGAGGTCCTTTTCCAGAGGTTGCAAGAGTCAGGATTTCTGCTTCACTTCTATGCCTGCTGCATTGCTGCTCTGAGCTCAGGGGAGCATAAGGACTGCTTCCAGTGTAGAGTTTCTTTTACAGGGATGTACTGGGATCTCCTTAGACTTTGTTGACATGCAGCTGTGTCTGGTATAAGATACCACAGCAGCAGACAGCAAGTTTGGGTACAAAGCATAAGGAAAATAGAGTATCCAAATGAAATTATCGTTTGGGTTATGGACTGGCAAGAATTACCATGATTCTTGCTGAGTTTAGCTAGGGAACTGTGCTTTGCGCTGTAGAAATTGTCCCTTATTCTAATGTAAAGTATGTCTTGATCTTTCATGGCAGGTGAGCATAGATCTCAGTTTCATGTGGATGCACTGTCATCTGAGCTGTGCCTTGCTCAGAAGAATTGTGTCATTTCCTCTTTAGGGCTCACTTACTCTGATAAAGTGGTAATCTCAGTTAATGCATACCTACAAGAAAATGTCTCCTACAACAAATCCTAGGAGATAAAAGGCAAATTAACCACTTCAAGGCATTGACTAATGAATAGTGAAATGACAGTTAAAATCTAAAATGTGCATAAAAGATTGTCCAACACTGGGTTATTGGTTGGACTGGAAGGGAGCAGACTGAAAGAAGCTCAGCACTGATTTCTCTCTCTCCTTTTGTTCTTTAAAGACACTACTGTGTGGGGACTGTTGTCCTTTTCTACTGCACACATGAGTTCCCTTGTAAAGTGATTGGAAGCAGGAATAATGAGAGCCATTGGAGGATGTTAGATCGAGTTTTATGCTCTTCACACACATAGAAGAGCAAGAAAGCACTTCCCAAATGCTGTTTTTCAGAATTTCTTTTTGGTTTTCTTCCTCTTTTCTCAGAGATCAATGTCAGTGCCACCAACTCCTCTTCACACTGCACGGGTTCTGCAAGAGGATAAAGACCACTGGGATGAAGTTAAAGTGAGTCAATCCAAGTTCAGATTTCTTTAAGTGAAGTCTGATAGGAGATGAAATGTGCTGCCTTCTCTGTGGATGTGCATTTCCTTGGAGACTGTGGCTATTTTGAATACAATCATGTCAAACGAGGGAGGCATAAACAGTCTTGGTTAGAACAGTAGTGTATATGATAACTATTTTAAAAAGGAAGGAATGCTGTTTGAGCTCTTCATCTGGCAGCCTTACAGCTGCACCAGATATCAACAAATATGGTGTTTATGATCAAAGGCATTAATGATGCTCCTTCTGAGCCCCTGCCTGTAACCAGGGAGGAGAAGGACAGTGTTGAGACAGTTTGAACTTCATTACAGTGAAGAATGCAATGAAAATGTAGGGGGACTGAGGTGGATAAATGGTGGGAGAGCTGAGCTGCATTCTGATTTTCTGCAGTGCTCTTGAATTGTGAAACAACATGGAATAACCTTAGCCTTGTCTTGTAACATTTGGTGGGGGGAAGAAGAGAGAATAAAAAAGTTGTCTGTCTTTTCCTTAACCCAAGCAGGTGCCTCACCTACTGTTTGTACTAATGACTGTTGAATGCTTCCTGCAAAGTGAAACTGTAGGGCAGACTAAAAGTCCTAACTCTTTCCTGCTGGCCTTTAACAGGTTGGCATGTTTTTACAATTAGTTCTGGATTTTCTGCACTTCAAATTCTTAGGGTTTTGACAATTGCAACATTCCTGTAGTGTATGTTATTGATTTCTGATTTTATTTAAATCACTGATATGTAGTCTCAGCTGCTGAGCTGTGTAATGGTAAAATTTTCTAGGACCTAGGCAACATTTGCCTTCTGAGTCAGAGATCAAGCAGATATTTTCACTTAGCTGCCTTTTTTTCCATGTTTCTGAGAATTTGTTATGGTTGTGCTTTTGTATAGGTCCCAGAGGTATTCCCTCGAGCTACCAACATTCCCATGATATTGAATTGTTTTTCCTTACCTGAGCCAAATGCCTAGACATTCATTTACTTAAACAGATTTTTTTTTTTACAACCTTATTAAAAAGTTTAAAATGTGCCTGCACTTCAGCATTAATTCAAACTAAGGAGGTGTGTGAATTTGAAGCACATACTTTGAAAGACCTTTGTGTGGAGGCACAGAGCCAGCCCAGGGAGAATTATTGGGCGCAGGGACATGGTGGAATCTAGGCCAGCAGAGCATAGTCCTGTGTGCTCCCATGTGAGCTGCTGTGTGAGCAGCTCCTGCTGCCTGAGCCCACGGTGGAAGGAAGCCTTTGGTCCCAGTCCAGTGCAGCACAAGGGGCTCAGCTCTCGGTGGCTGTGGGGTGACAGAGGGTTCCTTGTGTCCCTTCCTGTGCCGGCTGTAGTGTGGGGTGGCTGGGCTCGTGCTGCCTCAGGGCCTTCAATGCATTGCTTGCTTGGTTTCAGGAGGAGATGACCAGTGCTTTGGCTACCATGAGGGTGGACTATGATCAGGTGAAAATCAAAGACTTGAAAACATCCAACAACCGCCTCCTGAACAAGCGCCGCAAGAAGCAGAAGCAGGCAGGCGCCTCCTCTGCAGCCCCAGGCTGCAACAACCAGTGAGGGCAGAAGCCAAGGACCTGTGGGTGGAGAGTAAAAGTTAAACAGAGCAATTTAAAATCTTATGATCACCTCAGTCCACACCACAAAGGCAACAAGATCGTGAAGATGCTGTCCTGCAAAGAGGGAACAGTGTGATAAGGTTTTGTTAACTTGAATCAGGGCTTTGCTTTTAAAGACTGATGGACCTGACATGATTCTGTTGCATATTGCAAGGGAAGGTACAGTAATGCCAGAAATGTTACAGGTTTTTGGTGTGGCTTTGACTGTGTAGGACAAGCAGAGAGAACAGGAGGCAGTCTCAGCATACTAATGCACTGAGGCTTTAACAGCCATCTACAAGAGTAACTTCTGCTGCTGTTTTAAACTGGGGAATAGCAAAGTTCTGCTAAGAGTGTTTTAATAGTTTAGTAGAATTGGTAATAGTCTATATTTCCAAACTTACCTCCTGTGATTACAGAGTATCACCTAAACTGTAAACAGTTATTCTTGTTACAGGAAAAAGCCTCTATACATTTTCATTTCCATAAAGTCTTCATGTAGTCTCGTGAAGATTTGAGTTTGTCATGGATTCACATTTGACAATATGTAAGTTTTCTGAGCTGTAGCCACTGTGTTGTGTCTTTGCCACTGTCAGACCCCTCTCTTGTAATGTTTTGAATTTAACTGGTACGTTATGTGAAGAGTTTCAGTAAGAATTTAAGTAATTGAAAGTATCCTGCAGAGAATATTGCTGTTACTCTTGCATCCACAACCTCCAGGGCATGCAGCTGGACATGCAGGGGACTGCTTTAGAAGAGAGACTTCTGAAATTCAGGAAGGAGTGGCAAATGCATGTTCTCTGAATGGACCCTGGTGTCTGCCAGCATCCCTTCTGGTAATTATCTCCAGATCCTGTGCCTAAGATGAGCTGATCACAGCAAATTGTGGGGTGTTGGGGTTGGTTTGTTTCCTGGGGTCAGGATGGGGGAGGATGCTACTATATTTGGGGTGACTTGGTGGTGTTTCAGGATCCAAAGATTTTCACCGCTTCAGGAAGATTGCTTTAAAGTATATCCACCCATTGTTTTTTTCCTATTTTAATTCTTTTTGTTTCATGGGAACCTGGCCTTGGTTTGCTGCTATGTTTTGTGATTAGAATATTTTCTCTCACTGTATTTTGGGGTTTGGCTTTTTGTTTTTTTTTTTTAGTTTGAGTGAGGCAAATATTTGTGAAAGTGTTATCAGAGTCTGGGATGAAAATGATGTGCTTCCAGTGATGCAGGCAAATACAACTTTGTGGTAGGCACACAGAATACTGGTGGGTTAATAGGCCTGGAAGACTGTAAAAAGAAGGAAAACAGGGCTCCAGAGTGAATCTGAATTGTCAGCTTGGAGTGATACACAGCAAAGCTCAGCTCAAGGCTTTGGACCTCATCTGGGGAGCCCAGTTCCCATCTTCAGAGTGTTGAATGAGACCTCAGTTCTCCTTTGTGAACTGGTCCTAGGGTTTTGTAACATGATTTATTAAAATCAGTTTCTAACATTCTTTCTTCCTGTCATCCCTGCTTTTGTTGAGTTGTTGCAGAGCTTCCATTGCTTTGCAAGATACAACTGTGTTGAAAGGGGAGAAGGAAAGTGTTCCATGATATCCACATTGACAGGCTGCCCAACTCTGAACATTTTATAACATCACAAGGTTTTGGTTTTAAATACCAATCTCTGTAAAACTGTATTTTTAAATTATTTCATGTTTCAGGTATCTATGATTACAGTATGTCCTGTGTGTATTTGTTTTGCCATATTATTCTAATGAATTATGCAAATATTATTCACTAGCTGCAAATGAGTACTACAAATGAAGAGTTGTGTAATGTTCAGGGTGCAACAGTTGAAATTAGAGCCAGGTCCGAGTTTCTGTCCCTTTATCCAAATTTTTTGAGGGAGATATGTACATCATTTCTGCCTTCCCACCTGTCCCACATCAGTTTGATGAATGTTCCCAGGGCAAGCTGTGTATAATGTGATGTCCTGGCTGCCTTGGGGACAGTGCCATTGAAACTTTTCCAACCCAGCTTTTTGCCTCTGCCTTGGCCCAGGTTTGAGCAGGAGCTCTCAGTTCCCACCTGGTGCCTCCTGGCTTGTCAGTTCAGTCTGGAGCTCAAAGACATGTCTGTTCCTGGGTAGTTTTTCATGGGGAACTGTAGAACACACCTGGGCCTGATTCCTTCCTGTGGGGTTCCAGCCTTTACTTCGGGTCAGAAGCTGGAACTGAGGCACCTGGCAGAGCACCTTCAGCCTTCTGTCCCTCTGTGGCAGGACAATCCCATCTCATTGAACTCAGACTAATGGTTCTCACCTTCTACCCTGCAGCAACAGCACCCAGGAATACTGTAAAGCCCTGCAGGAACCAGAGGAGAGCCTCCAAATGGCACACATGGAAGTGTATGCAAGTATTGAACAGAAGGGTTTGTGTTTATGGTGCTGAGGGAAGGAGGACACTCCCTGGGAGCTGGGAAGCAGCTGCCCTGTGCTGTTTGGACCCTCAAACTGCTGCTCTACTCCAGGCACTGCTGCCTTCTGCAGCACAGTGGAGCAGGACAGCTCCTGTTTTACCTGGCTCTGTCACCTGCAGCTGGGCAGGGCTGCCAGCGACCAGGTTTGGGGTGCAGGCATTCCCCCAGCAGGGTCAGCGTGCTGTAGGGAGGTGTGGGCATGTGTGGAGCATCTGATGGACTTGGCTACACCCGGCCCTGCTGCACCACCTTCCCCTGCCCTGCTGGCACAGAGAGCTCTCCAAAACCCAACCTGCCATCAGCTGACACAAATCTGAACCTGCCATCAGCTCCCCAAACGCTGCAGCATCTCAGGCCCTGTGCTGGGATGTGCCTGTGGCTCTGCAGAAGGTGTTGCCCCTCTCTCTGGCTGCCAGCTCAGCCCTGGGGAAAACCCTCCTCTTCCCTGCATTCACACAAATTATAAAGAGCTCTGGTGAGCTGGTGATGGTGTTTGGGTCTTGCCTCTTCCCTCAGCTATGTCACATAATAGGCTTTTTAGAACCTGCTGCTTGGGATCCAAATTTATAGCCTGTTTTTAGAAAGCATAGGCTATTACAGAACTGATTATGCATTTGCATATTCATCAGGCATATAGAGGAGGTAAAGAGCTGGGAAGGGAAAGAAGAAATGAATGGTCAATAGAGAAGGCTTCAAGAAGAACACAGATTAAAAGGTCTATTTGTTTTTTACAGCAGAAGCTAGAAAAGAACTGTGCACAATTCCCCACCCCCATCCCTTTTCACAGCGATTGCTCATGGGCTGCTGCCTCCCCTTGTGTTTCTCTGCACTGTGCTCCTCACACACGTGGGTCATGTGCTCTCAGCAGTGCACTTGCTCTGATCCTCACACAGATGTGTGCACAGGCATGCAGGAAATTCCCTCCCTCACTTTTTACACACTTTCATCCCTCTGACCACATGTGCCACTTGGTGAACCTGGTTTTGACATGGTACAATTAAAAACTCACGTTAATGATAAGCTCTTGGCCTAATTCTGTGTTTTTCTATTTGTCAAAACCCAGCATGCAGTCCTGGGATTGCTTTTCTGTCTTAACACTTCACTGCCTAGAGTCTGGAGGCCCAATTACATAAGTGCTTCTGACTTGTCTGACATGAGGGATAATGAGAATGCTACATACTCAGTTTGATCTAATTTCCCTGTCCTCTTTTCAATTCACACTTTATTTGGCCCATGTTTAGACAAAGGTGCTTTTGAGAGAAGGAAGCTTTAGTTAGGAGGAGAGAGCCAAAGGTTTTAATTATTTGCATGGAATCATGAGCACTTGTACTGTTTTTAAACCTGTGGTCCAGGTGGGGAGGAGGTGTTAATGTGTGCCCAGCTGCTCTGATGTGTTCTGCTTAGCCTAAGGATGCAGCCAGCTCAGCTAACAAACCTCGGGGACAAAGGGAGGGAAGGCAAGCAGGGAATGACTTTACATGCAGGAGAACTCCTTCTTTCTAAGAGAAAATGTTTTGGGGAGGTTTTTTGGTGGAAATTTAAGAATTTTCTTTTTCCTCCCTTCACCCAGCAGTTCTCAGTGGAGCTGGCATAGCTGGGAACGGACATAGTTAATTCTCTTTTAGAGAGCCTAAAAAGGATAGAGACAATGAAGCAAACTTGAGAAACAGAGAACACACACTCCAAACCTCAAACCAAAAATAATCTTATTAAAAATTCTTACAAGCTAACAGGCAAGTTTTCAGGTCCATACTTAAATGTATCTCACATGTGGAAAATTGAGGTTAGAGCAAGCCTAGCTAGTAACATTTGCTGAAGAAATATTTCCCTGAAATCTTTGCACCAGGTAAGAAAATTCTTTTTGAGAATTAAGTCCAGCTTTAAAATAGGATTTTTTTTCAGTCTGTGTGGTTAGAGGAATTTAATGGAGCAAAGGGAGCAGAAATGGGGGATGTTATGTTGAAGAATAAGATAAGAAATATCTACTGTTGTATTCTACTCCAACTTATTTTTTTACTGCAAGTGCTACCTCTGCACAGACATAGCAAGATAGATTCAACTCTTTATTAGTCTTTTTTAGCACTGGAGAAGGAGGATGTTGCTGCACTCTAGGGAAATGTGGAAGATAACCCTGTGACTGTAGATGAATATCTATTCTGGTAAATCTGTAAATGATGCCTAGCATTAAATTTATTTAAAAATTTCCTGCCTCATGAATCTGCCAGATGCCAGAGTCTCACAGGTCTGTTCGAACTGCATGAAGGCACAGAGGCATCACTGTCAGTTGTTTTCCTCCTGCTATTTGGGACCAGAGAAAGAAGCTGTTGCTGAAATATACTGCAGTGGTTTTAGTTTCCAGGAGCCAAAAGAGGAAGAAGGCATCTTTCAAATAGCTGGAGATGACAGAAAGAGCCAGGCTGTCTTTTACCTGGGGAGGGGTAGTTGAAGGTATCTTGACCTTTCTGTATTTCAGCTCCCAGAGCTGCTAATAACAAAGGTGTTTCAGCTCTGTGGGGCTGCAGGCACAAGTCACTGGTGAGATCTCTGCTGCTCTGACACTGTGCTAAGGCCTTTCCCTGTGTGAGCCAGGGACATGCACTTACTGGGGCCATGGTTGCAAACCATTGAGCATTCTTGGTCCTGCGGCTAAAGTGAAGCTGAATAATGCAAAAAAGGAGGAGCTGCATTGTTTGCTTCCACGTTAGGCTTCTAAATGTATCTGTTGAATTTTCCTGCCTTCAAGGTCCATGTGGGTACTGCCAGTGTAGCAGCTGTTTCTTCATTTGTTAAGAGGGAGCACAAATGCTGCTTTTGGGGACTGCATTTCTTTGTCTGAATTTCAAAGCTGGAATAAAACTCTTAAACAGCATCGTTATTTTGCCTAATATGTTCTCCCCAAACTTCCAGGCTAATCCATTTGGGAAACATGGAAGATGTTCCCAAGAGACTTCTTATTGCTTAGCTACTGAAACACCTGCTAAAACTGATCTCTTTTAAAAACTGAAAATTATTTAAATGTGAAAAAGAGTGGGTTGATCTGGAAAAGAAACTTCTCAAAAGACTAAAATTAGAATGGAATGTGTTAGAAGAGAAATACTGGTGGGGGAGGAGGACTAAGGATTTTTTTAAAATAAAAATGCTACTGCTTGAGTAATGATCAAGGAAATTCTGGTTAGGATATTAGCTGCTGCTCCAACCCAGAGCAGTTCCTGCATTCAGAAATAATTATGTTTTCCTAAAGATAGATCTACAATACAGACTCCAGGGTTTTTTTTTCTGAGTTAGTCTAAAGGAAGGATCAGCTTGATGTTTATAAATGAGACTTTTAAGTAAATGCTGTTAGTGAACCAAATAAACAGCTCATCTTTTTTTTAGAGCAACTAATAATTGAATAAATAAGCTATGCAGATTAACTTCTGCTCTCTTAAGGTTTCCTGAGTGAGCTCCCTTTCTGCGTGCAGAAACCTTGTAAGGTGAAGTTACCTTTCATTTTTGCTTCTGGAATTTTGCATTTCTATCTTGCACTTTACCACTGTGTGTTTGACTTCTGTTTTGAGTAAAAATCTAATTAGGTGTCCCAAGGCTAGCATTCCATGATGCAATGTTTTTTTCTCTTTTCTTGGCTCAGTTGCAGTTGTACCACTTCTTTTATTTCTGAACTGCTTGTGGTGTAAAGTATTGGAAGAGTTTCAAGGAATCTCACTACCTGCCAGGAAGCAAGGAACTACATTGTCTGTAAAAGGGTGAGGAGGAAAGTTCCAAGCAATGGCTGATAGTAAGAAAGATACCCTTCAGAGGAAAAGAGAAGGTCTCTACAAAAAAGGCACCTAGCTACAAGGAGTAAAATGAGGTGGTCTGGTTATCTTTCTTTTAAATCCTTTGATTTTCTTTTCCTCCTAGATTTCCTTAGTTTGATGTATTTTATACTGCTTGGAAGTCATGAGTACTTCCTTTAGAGAGACTTGACTGCAGTATTTCAGTTTCTTCCCTAAACATAGAAAAAAATATCCTATAGAAGTTCTATGCTGTAGGATATTTTAAATCTGAGGAGTAGGAAGGAATTGAATTTCCTGAATTTAAGTGACTCAGCTCGGTCTGCCTCCTTGTTTCATAATAGATTCTCTGCATCCAGCTCAAACCTTGGCTGGCACTTGGTAGAGCTATCAGATGTTTTCTCCAATGATTTGTCATTGCTGCACAAAGTCAGTTTTTGAGCTGTTCCTTGAGGATCCTGGAACAACCATCTAGTAAGCAATGATTAGCTCAGAAGGTGCATGCCTGTGTCACAAGGCATCTGCTGCTATCCCTTGGAGCTTCCGTCAGCTCCCGCTGGACAGTGACGTGCCTGGCTGACAGCAACTCAGGAATCATCAGTCATTGCTTTAATTGCATTATTTGCTTTATAGTATCTGCAGCCACTCACACACACATCAAACCTTCTTTCATTACCACAGTCTGATATGACGTGTTACTTTTATTTCTGTGTGAAACCTTCATGGTGGTCATGTTCTCTGCTAAGTAAATTAATTGCAAAGCATTTTCTTTTAAGCCTGATACTTTTGTTTGTAGGATTCCTGAGATTTTATGTTTTCCTTTGGAGCAAATATTGTTCCCACCTTGGGAGAATTATTTCCTGTGAGAATTTGAAAGGAAAGTTCATATTTGTTAAAAAGAAAGTTGCTATTTGTATGCCATGTATGGATGCATATGACGAAGTAATAATGTGGAAGAATCTAATTAGTACTATCCAGGCAACGGAAGACCTTGAGCTTGCTTGATTAGAATTAACTGCTGCATACATGAAAGGAGAAATGTAATTCAAATTTCTATTAATCAGAAATACCATCCTGCCAAAGTGATTAAAAAAAAAAAAAGCCATGCTGATTTTCTGTTTGGATGATGATCATGTCCATGTCAAGAGTGATTTTGTGTTGCTTTCATCTTTGAGGTTATATATCCTGAAGTACACACAGAAGTATTTCAGGTTTTGTGGCCCAAATGCTTTCAGTTCAGCAGTACAAATATATATTTATGTACATAGAAATAGGTACTCTGGCACAAAGCCTCCAAAAATTTCCTGTTTGTCCTTTCCCACAGCATCACACAGGTGAGGTTCTCACTGCCGGTCAATGTTTTTGTGGTTCAGTGTCTGTTTTCTCTTTCCCCTCTGCCACTGGACATGGCTTGGTCCAAGGAAGAGGAGGAGAGCAGCAGAGGGGAAGAGCCCTGGCTGGAATTGCCTGTTGTTCACCTGCCAGGTGAGGCCTGGCAGGACAGGGAGTTAGTGGTGGGTCTGTAAATGTTGCTCAGTATCTATCTGCACCTTGGCTCTGTAGGAAACTGCAGTCTCGTGAAAAGCTGCCTGGCAGATCATGACCACTTTTATGTCATATTTGGGGTTTCTTCTGGTTTTTTCTGCAACAATTGGATGATAAGAAAACTATGTTCTGTTGGCATAGCCTTACAGAGAGTTAGGGAAAGGTTGTTTGACTTGCTGAATGCCAGCTTTGTGTTGGTTTGTGTGTCACAAGCTGCAGGGACTGATGAAATAGAGACTCTGGATCTGAAATGCTGCCAGCCACAAAGATGTCAGTGTCCTGTCTCAGCTTTGGAGGCCCTCTGTCCATCTGTGTAAGTCTTGAGACATCCAGGTGACCCAACTCAATGTGTTGTGGCAGTGTCACACACCAGGAATTTATTTTAGGCAGGTTCCTCTGTTTGTGTGTAACTGGGACAAAACTTTACATGTGACCAATTGTCACAAAAATGGAAATACACCACTCACATGAAGAGTCATGTACAAGCTGCTGTCCTGATATGCAGTGGGAGCAGGAAAAGAAATCATCAGGGAATGGCCAAATGTTGAATTTCATGTTCTGTTGGATTGTGTGTTTAGCTGAGGGGTTGAGCATCAGCCTCCTTGATATAAAAATTAATAGATTCTCTTTGAAAGTGGATCAGAGCAGGGTATGTTCAACTGTGCATCAAAGTGCAGAAATATAAATGTTATACTAAATTCCAAAATCTTAAGCACATGTAGCAACAAAGGGGAAAGAGTGTGTAAAGTGCACAAACAAACTTACCTTCATGGCTTATTTTGAAAATAATTCATAGTAATCTGCATGTTACTTTGAGTGCCACCTCTGGGCATCAAATACTTGTTTTATGAAGGAACTGTGCCATATTCCTATCCTTGAAAGTTAAAAGGGACTTACTAAACACCTTGCAGTGTTTGAAATAATGGTCCTAAGGTTTAGCTCTGTCTATGCTTGTGAGGGAGGCTTGTTGATTCTGTTGCATCCCAAATGAGCTGGGATGGAGTGTGGGCTGCACTGAGCATCAGTTCATCTCTATCTGCAGCTGCAGGACTGCAAGGGACAGTCAAACCCAGGCTGCCATGATGGCAGATAGACCTCGAAGTCCTGTAATTTGGAGGGCAAAACTGAGGCTACACTAATTTGTTTCTCATTTAGTCCTTGATCTTCTGTCTTTATTCATGTCACTGGAGATAGGATCTCTGTGACAGCTCTGGAGGGGGGAGCAGGACATTTCAGGTGGCTGTCAGCCATATCCATGATAAATGGAGAGCCCTGTCCATGTGCACAGAGCCAACTGCAGGACTCAGAGCATGGGCTGAGTGCCAGCCTGGTTCACATGAGATCTGACCTTGTGCTGCTGCAGGCAAGCTCCTGTGTCTGGCATCACAGCTGTTTGTGATTTTCACACTTATTTTTAATTTTTTTTAATTGGGAAAGATAAAAGATTCCTGTGCTCTTGATTTTGACTTGCGTTATGTTCCTTTCCACTCTTTCTCAGGATCAAGGTCCCTTCCAACCCAAACTGTTCTGTGACTGCTCTATGATTTACACTGTCATTGCACTCACTGTGTGAGTTATAGGGAGGAACATGCAGAGATCATCCTCTGGTCCTGCAGTGTAGTGGCTGGCTGAGCCAGGCACCAGCCATTGACAAAGAGGAGATAATGTCCCTTTGAATGTCCCCAGTTAGGATAATTCTGCTTTTTAGCTGTTCATTCATTAGTAGAGAAGTAAACAGTGCAGCAGAAGGTTGTGAAGCAGGGTGTTTATTCACTTGTTTTCTGGCCTTCTCTCTGGATTAATGAAATGACTCATGGACAGTAATAACATGCTTGGAGAGGGGAAAAAAGAAAAAAGGAATAGAAATATCTGGTGATGGGATATATAAGGCCAAATCTTTCTGTCAGGATACCCACAACTCCCCTTACATATGTGATCTGATTGTTAAATGTAAAGAATTGATCACAGCCAAAACCCCAGGGCAAAAGAATCAAATGGGCATCTAAAATGTGCAGATTGGTTTAGATCTGCATGAAAGAAAAGGCTGGTGAGAATGTGAGGTTCTGCAATTGCTTGTAAATACTGCTGTGCACTTGGCTTTTCTTCATACCATGTTCCCCTCTGACCTAGAGGAGGGACAGTGTGTGTGATGTCCCACAACACAACTGACCTGTTCTGGCTCTGGCTCTGGGCTGCCACTCAGCCTCTCTCTGCTTCTAAAGTCCAAACCCTTACCAGTCTCACAAAATGGTGAAAGGGGAATAGTGAGACTGCTCTGATTTCAGAGATACTCAAGGACTCAGTGTCCTTGGAGAATTTGGAGCTGAAAGACTTGGAAAGGTTACGTGAATTTTGGGCAGAGAAGGAAACCAAACACAAAACCAAATATCACAGATGCACTTGGAACACCCAGACATCTCAGTCCTCTTTACTAGAGCTTCCCAAAGAGCACTTAGACCCATCTTTGTGAAGGTGATATGTCTGCTTTTCAATTATTTACTAATAAAAATCTAAAATTTTCCATATTAAAAGCTGTGAGAGCAATGAAGCACAAGTATCTTTTAGTTTAACAGCAGAATTTTTCAGCAAGGTTCAACAAACTGAAAGCAGGACAAGGGAAGAATAATAATTATGGAATCCTGAGAAGAATTAATTTATAGCATATACTACCAGGCAATTCTGATGTTGGAAAAAATAAACTGAGATGTGCCTATGTGATACTTTCAAATACAGAAAATGCTGCTCAGTGTTGGTGTTAGAAATTATCAATTCAGAATCCTTGTCATCTAAGGGAATTGATATGTGAAATGCTGTCCTAAAGACCTCTTTGGTTATGGCTTTTGCTCCATGGGAGTACCTAGCACATGGAAACCTAAACCCCTCAGCCAGCTCTTCCTCTGAAAACTGCTTAATTTATAAATCCCCCAAAAATTGATTCATAGCCAAGATGTTCTGCTATTTATTGTTTATTGAAAACTGTTTCTTGCTAGTTTCTATGTTGTTTCATTTTGAGAGAAGCCACTATATTTAGGGTGGAGATTTAAGCCACACAAGGTGAAAAACAAAGATGAAGCTGGAGAAGGAAGAGGAACTTGTCAAAGTCTGTAGAGAAGAAGTGAGGATAATTAATCAGACAAATGGAGATAGAGAGCAGGTGTGCAGAGGGAATAGTCTGATGGAACAAAAAGGCAGTGAAATGAAAATGAATGTCAGAAGAGGTGAGTCTCTATTTTATGCGTTATAAGCTGTAACAAGAAAAGTTTTCCTTAACAGGCTGAATTTTTGTTTTTCAAAAAATAGCCTTTACAAACACTAATCAAAGCAGCAGCATTTTAAATGGTTTGGGTTTTTTTTAATTGCAAATTGTTTATTTAATATAAATAAAATGACTCAGTGCTTTCTACCTTAACAGTGAATATGGAGTCCCCTCACAGGCCTATGAATGCTAACAAATGACTAAAATACATTATGTGAAAAACAAGTTTGCATAGTTTGGGTAAGGGATATATTTTAGAGATACTAAACTGGGAAGAGAAAGGGAAATGTAGGGTAAGGGCGAAATCAGTTTTCCCTTGATGTGTTTGTAAACCAAACATTTAGCAGTATTTAGGTCAGTACAGGAGGCAAGAGCACAGTAATAAACTGCACTCAGAGGGAGCAGTTGAGGTTCACTCTCGAGCAGGCAGGGTGAGGTCAAGTCCCCTGTTTCTCTGAGCAACAGAGCAGAGTCACCTCCTTCTCCAGGGAGCAGGATGTGGCTGACAGCCCAGAGTCCATCAGGAATGGAAATTCATTCACTGCTTTTGCAAAGAGAAGCAACTGGTGTCACTTACTGCTTGGAAAGGGAAGGGAAATTCTCCCTGGTTCCATGTTTTCTTTGCAGTTCCCACAAAGGTGCCTCTTGCTGGGTTACAGATTTTTGGGTCCTGGCTGCACTTTTTTCCTTCTCAGGGCAGCACTGCAGTGTTCTGTTGTTCCCTGGAGGGCAGAAGGCTGGGAAGGGATGAGCACACCCACAAGGGTTGTCTGTCTCAGTTGATCAGAAAGGAAAATCTGGAGGAGTAATTTTAAATGAATAAAAAGAAGCAGGAAGGAAGGAAACTTGAGGTGTCCAGAGACCATAACCCTACAGATTTGCAAATGGGATCATCTCAGGTGATAACAGACCTGAGCTGATTATCTGTGGTTGGGCTGCCCAGACTGATGTTCTGATTCAGATCATTTCTACCTATCATTTGATCCAAGTCTTGCCTTCACCATAAACTTTAAACTGACACTAAATAACAAAAAAAAAAAAATAAAAAAAAATAGATCTGGAGCCAAGTGAATGTCAGTATCTAGTAATTGCAATCTAATGGTGTGATTTCTGTGCCTACAGAGATGATGGCAGAGACCCAAGGTGGTTCTCTAGGTGTCCCCTGCCTTGCATAGAATTTTTATTTGTAAAAATACTTTGCTTACCAGATCATCAGAGTGTCCCAATAATCATAAGCCAGCTTTTTGCATGAGCAATCAAAGGCTGTGTTCGAGGTATGTAGGAAGGAAACTTACAGAATTTTTCTGTTTAAGCTGTGGAGGAAGCAAACTACCAGAGTTAGTGCAATTATCAGCCTTTTCTTTTTCTTTTTTTTCTTTTTTTTTTTTTTTTTTTTAGGAGTATTTTTTAACACTGTTTAAAATTATTGTTTTAATTTAGAGGAAATACTAGCAGAGACTGGTCTGGAGTGAAAACTGAAGAAGTTATTCTCTATGCAAGCTTAGCAAGGCAAACTGTTTCATACTTTCCTCTGTCCCTGTGCATCTGATCAGGATGCAATTGACAGATCCTTATTTCAGGAATGACTTCCTTTGCCCTGAGGTTCCCAGCATCTCAGGAATCAGTGTTGGGGGAGCAAGACAGAACTATCAGACAAGGTTTAATGTGGCTTTGGCAGTGTTAGGTTTACAGTTGGACTTGGTGACCTTAAAGGTCTTTTCCAACCTAATGACTCTGTTTCTGTGTTTAGATCCAGGTTTAAGGTAACAAAAAAAAAAAAAAAGAGAAGAGATAAGTGGGAACACAACTGTGATATTTGCAGCAGTTTGCCTTTCCTCAGAAGTTCACTGAGAGTTCTGCCTGGAGATGGCAAAAGGTAAAATCACCATTTCTCAGTATTAAAATAGACTGGCCAACACAACTTTTCCAAAGTCATCACTGTTCTCAGACTTTGCAACTTTTCTGCACATGGTTGAATTTTGTACTCCCCATTAGCTGGTAACCATATACAGTGCATTAAAACCAAACCAAATTCTTCCAGGCTTTGCGTCCCTTTCATGGCAGATGCTTTCTTAACCTCTACCATATCTAATTGTGAATTTAAACTATGCCAATGAACTTTCTGAGATTAGGGAATTTTTTAACTGTGTTTATTCCTGGAGTTCTTAAAAATATTCAGCCTGTGCATGCTGTGCTAACAGATACACAGCCTTGCAAAGGGTTTCCTCAGTTCCCTGTAATGGCAAAGTCCAGGAACATTTTTCCTGTATTAAAAATAAATTTGAAAAATAAGTTAAACCATGTGAACTTAGTACTTGTGAAAGAAGCAGACTTGGCAGCATCAGTGAGATGTCCTTTGCTTGGCTATAAGGCAGAGCTGTTGCAAATAGCTTCCTTCTGTCTGCATCAGCCTTACCTGAGATTTTCATAATACCCTTAAAAACTCACTCCTGGTGTAAAATACATCTGAACTCCACATCCCACCTTGGCATCTGTAGTTGTGGCATCCACGGTGCAGGACCTGTGCCAGGAGCTCACTGTGGTCTGTATTTAAAAATCCTTTGTTGGGAGGGTGACAGCTCCCTTGTGATAGGGAATGCACTTCCATTCTAAATATCTGCTCCCTTTATCCATAGGCAGACCTATACATGGAGTTTGCCATCCAGTTCCCCTTAAGAAGTAAATGGTGTTAGTAGGTTGCAGATTAGCACTTTTCTGTTTACTTTATTATCAGTAACTACATACTTGGTAAGTTATTTAAAAATTTGTCTGGATAATTATTTGTGATTTACATGTAGGACATTCCCCAAAACCAAAACATAGTATAAAACCCTTAAGGCCTCCATGTAGATACTGGTGGATGATCTTTTTTTCTGATTTCCCAAAAGGAAGCTATAAATCCTTGGTTTTGATCCAGTAAGTTAATACTGCAAATGTTGAAAGCAGTCACAAATGATTAATTTGAGTTACCAGGAGCCCACAGATATATCAGAATAAGTTTGTGAGAAAAACGACTCCCATAGAGAAGTCTGTTGTCTGTCTCTTTTCATATATGGTCCTTACCCTAATCCAAGGTGAATTTCTTTTCATTCTTTAGAGATTGAAAAACCAAGAGTCATCTTTTATCTGCTTGCTAAAGATAAAACTGTGCCTAGAATAGTTTAGGGCTGCTGTGTGCCACAGAGTCCCTGTTGTGCTGTGCTCATGGCTCACCAGGGCTGTTCTGTTATGGCTTCAGGTTTTTGAGAGTCCACCTTATTTTTAGAATGAGTTTGTCCTCTGCTGCAGGGCCCCAAGTTGGATGGATATGCAGATGGAAGAAGATTGCTACCATAAATCAACCTTAAAAGAAAGAGATCACAAAAGTAGGACAAGATACCATCTTCAGATATTAGAGAAAAAAATAAAAAAGAGGGGAGATTTGAATTAATCCTAAAGTGAGTGTCTAGGTGGTCATTTGGCTGAAGTACCACTGTGACTTTAGTTCATCTCTGGGTAATGCATTTCCATGGTGTGCATCAGGAGCAATAAAGAGGTCAGTGTTTAATGATGAGCACTGACCTTGGTAGCATAACAAACCCAGCCAACACTTCAGGGATCATCTCTGGCAAGGTGTGCAGAGCAGTTCCTGGCAGGGAGCTCTCACCTCGAGCACAGCAGATCCTGGTGTGGTGTGTGACACGTGCAGCAGCAGACTGACCTTGCCAGGGAAAGGGAGACAGCTCCATGCTCCTCAGGTAATGGATTAGGGACATGCTGGAGGTGGAGGGAAATGGGGGATGATGACCCAGTAGTAAAAGACTGGAGAGAAGCACCAGGTACATGTCAGTGATGGTGACAACAACTGACTGCTACCTGCAAGGAGAAACTCCTATGACAGTCACTTGTTTTGATTCACACACATGCTTTGGTACTCTTAGAGTTGTATTCAAGCTCAAAATTACCTTTTTTTAGTGATTTTATTTATTGTGTTTTTCATTTTGTTTTGGTTTCAGGTTTCATTTGATTTGGGGGTAGAATTACTCATGGAAGTAATATTTTAAAGTTAGTTCTTACACCACAGCTTAAAATCCATGAGTCTGTCATGCCTCTGTTGTTTTCTCTGATGAGAATGGCTTTTCTCCCCTGGTTGGCTGATGGGCTGGAGTTCTGTGTTACAGGCAATGCAGTGACCAGATGAGTATAAAACATCACAGCACAGGCAGTAACAGCACACAAATCTTGTAAATAATGTCCAATAAATCTGAGGGAGCAAACAAGGTTTGCTGAGTTTGTCTTTTTGACAGGTGAATTTGGGAGGCTCCTCCATGCCTGGTTCACTCTCTCCCTGCTGTGTCAGGGGGAGATTTATCTGTATGCTGAGGTACCCTGAGCAGTGATCTTACAGCATCACCTAGAAACAGGAGGGGTTGCCAATTCCTCTCTCTCCACCTTGGCTAACCAATGAATCAAATGGAGAGTTGTGTTCCATGCTGGTAGATTGTGTTCCTGCTCACAGGAAAGAAAAGTTGTGCTGATTAATGAGAGTTATGCTGTGAGCAGTAGAAAAATAAGATCCCGGCTCCTCTAAATTCTCTAGAACTTGCACTATTTCTTAAAAACAAACCAAAAATTTTTAAAAGCTAGGCAGTAATGAGGGGCAGCTGATGATACTTGAACAAATGCGCTCCTGGTGTTGGACCAAGAGGCACAATGCCTGTTGCCAACAGGTGCATTGATTTGGATATTAGCCAGTATATTTTTGTTTTCCACAGATTTTGGGTTGTTGTGCTTTAGTCAAACTCTCTATTTCACACCCATCTACATTATTCCTGATGAACTGTTACTGGTGCACACAGGTATTTCTTTGTGTAATGTGAGCAGTATTGTTCCTCTTAACATCTCTCACGTTTTAACTTCCTCTGACACAAGGTAAAATTGCCAAGTTACTCATTTTGTTTTATGGTTTATATTTTAATTCTCTATGAATTTAGGGTTTGTGTTATATTTTTCTCAGTTAAATGCAAGAAACTGTGTGTTTGTATGTCTGTGTGCACACATATGTACACATAAAAACCCTGGAGACTTGAATTCTTGCTGTACCTGTATAAGAGCTGGCAGGAATGAAGAGCTTTAGGAGCAGCCACAGCATGGGAGTGTCTTGTGTTTGATGTTCAGCAAAGGCAGGTGACTTCTAGGACCTAAGAAAATTTGAAAACTAGCCATAAAACACAGCATATCTTAATTTGGGGATCCAGCTACTGGGAGCTCAGCAAGTCTGGCTCTTTTAGCTTAATTCTCTCTAAGTAAATTAAATTCCCCTGAAATAAGTGTGTGTAGGAACAGTTCTGCTTAAAATTCATGCAGTATTTTAATCTGATTTAACTTGCTAGATAGACAACCAATAATTTTCCCCTTATCTTGATTAATTCTGTATGTGGGTAACACTGTAGGGTGAAATAAATAAGATTACTTTTTTAATTTGGCTGGGTTCATTTTAGGATAAAAAAACCCAATTGTTATGAAAATACAGCATGCTAGCACCTTTCTGTGTTAGCTTTCTGCATATTCCTCATCCACAGTATTGAAAGGAAATTATTATGGTTCCTCATCCACAGTATTGAAAGGAAATTATTATGGTTCCTTTTCTGCTCCTCTTTCAGTGATTATTTAGAGCTAGGAGATTATTCAGCCTGATAGTGATCCCTTCTTGTTAATCTGCTGTGCTTGAAAATGAATTAGGATTAGGATAGTAACCCTTTATCATGAATAACAAAGACTCAAAGGTCACCAGGAGGTTACCTACAAACCTCTCTGTGGTCAGTCTTGTAGACAGCTTGGGCTGGAAGGATTTTGCTAATACATTTTTCTGAATCCTTTTGATTCAGCTTTTCTCTTATTGCTGCACTGTAACACAAATCATCCGAAAATCCTTTCCATGTTATTCTAATTATTCTTCTAAGTTTCTCTTCTCTTGCTCTTTTCTGTCTTCCTTCAGTATAACTCACTCTCATCTTTATTAATAGCCTCCTGTAGCTTCAGAGTACTTTGAGGAGCAGGAAGTTGTTTGTAGAGTGCAAATTGTGCACCAATGAGGCAAATGAAATTAGAAGAATTAAGTGATTTTCCTTGGGGGATGTTTGGTGTGCAGACCAGGATTAGAAATCTGTTCCTAACTTTCCATTTTGTGATTCAAGTGTCTCTTTCCTCTCTTTTTGCTGCCTTCTCATCTTTATTTCTCTGACCTGCATTCTCTTTCCTTTCCTCTCTACATAAATCTCTCCTGCATTCATTCAGAAAGCAGCACCTCCAAGCAGGACCTTTGCCAGATGCTTTACACACCAAACACAAGGCTGCTCTGGGAGTGCTGATTCAGCACAGGATGACCCAGCTCTGGCAGGGACAATACTGAGTGGAAATGTTGGGAAATGTGCTGGAGCTGGACAGAGCCACGAATCTTAACCAGCTGTGAGCCTTTCTGGGAGCTCAGGTTGATGGGGACATTGCCCTCACACAGGGATGTTTCCTGCAGCTGCAGCCTGGGATGATCCCAGAGCCTGCAGCACTGCCCCTGTTCCTGGCCCTGCTGCTCTGGGAAACAGCATCCTAAAGGATAAAACCCCCATTAGGGAGGGCTTCAGCTCAGAGTTCGCTCCTGTGGCTGCTGCCAAACTTCTAGGCCTTTCTCTGCCCACTGTGCTCCACACAGGACAGCCAGGTTTTGGATTTTTAACTTCAACAGGTAACATTTTAACTTAAAAATGAACAATTCTGTACTTACCAAAATAGGCTGATAGTGTGTCTGCTCATCCTTTCTTTCCCATAAGAAATTAAGATTATGGTTGGAGAGGTCCCCTTTAGAGTATTTGCTCATGAAATCTTAAGTGGTTTTGACTTAGGTCAGGGAAAATAAGGTTTTGAGGCATTCAGAATTTCCTTTATTCATGTTGGTTTCATTGCACCTTAACAAATTTTAAAGAAGTTCTGGGTGAAACTTAGTTTCTCCAAAATAGTTCTTGGAAAATAGTATAAGCTCCCTTCTAGTTAAATAGCATAAAAAGAGAAAAAAAAATCAAGTATGATTGAAATTTATCTGTTTTTCTTCTACATTTAGGCATACAGTTCCATTCCTGCAAATTGGAGAGGGAAAACTTCTAAACACATTTTATGGTCCAGATTCTGTGTTATTAACTGAAGTCCATAGGGCAAGAAGAAAACCACCCAAGTATTAAGTCCCACATGTTTTATCTCCCCTACTGTAAGGAAAAAAAGGATGGACATTTGTGTATGAATGTGGAGCTGACCCTACAGCTTTGCAGCTAGAGCTGATGGGTCTCAACTCTTGGAGACCCAGGGAGCACAGTGGGATGATTTAAGAAAGGAATTGCAATTGAGACAAGAACTGTGGAAATTAGAAATCCAGGGTTGCATGACTTGAGAGAGTGGTGGAACCAAATCCAGCTTTTAAAGTGCAGTGAAAACCACTGGAAGAGCTGCATAAGAACAGACATCAGAAAAATGGCTCAGTGGAACATGAACCCATCTTGTTTGTATTTCTTCTGTTCACACAGAATGTTTTAAGTAAGAAAATTCCTTATTTGATAGTAAATTTAAAAACAGTATTTGCACTTAGCCTTCTGTTCAGAGCACACTAAAAGATGAATATAGTGGCCAGTTTAAGAGTTCTGTGGTGGTACAGCAACAAAGCAACTCTTCACTGTTAAAATCCATGGGTGAATGGAAGGGCTCTGTGAGAAGGAAGGGAATAATTTGTAATCCTTTTCAGTCCCCAGGTCTCCAGCCTGAGGTTTCTAGAGACAGAGACTATATTTTCTGACTCAGAGCAGTTAGCATTTTGTGATCTAGGGATTTCCAGGGCCTTTAAGGACTGTTTCTAAGGACACTGTTAAAAGAACAGTTATAGGCTATTGTAGATCTAAATTCAGAGTTGTTTTTGCATTGTAAAATATTTCTGTAGCAGGGTGCAGGGCAGTGTTGTTGAAGGTATGTGCATGTTCAGGGAGAAACAGGACTTCCATCATAAAGTAACTGGGAAGTACTCATGGGGCACTTGGTTCCTGACCACTGGAAAGAACAGCTTTTCCCTTTCCTCTGGCTAAGCTCCTTTAGCTGGAACCTGGGGGTGGTTTGCTGCTCTGAGCAAGGCGATGTTGCACAGGGCAGAATTGGTTGCACAGGGCAGAATTGGCTTCAAGGGCTTCATAGGAGCAGGGAGAGGGAAAGAAACCTTTTCTTCCTTCTTCCAGAAGTACTATTTAATTGGTAAATTGGATTCTTTGGGCACTTCTTGTGGCATATATGAATGTGGTTTTGCACTCTGCAATGTGTAAATTTGTACCTGTACTTCTTCCCTAAAGCAAACTTGAATCTCCCGTGAAATCTGCCCCAATTCCATGGATGTTTAGAAGATGGCACTGAGTATTCTTTGAGCTCTAAGGCAAGAACATTGCATAGAACAACTTCAGAAAGTTAATGTGAACACAAGAGAGTGCTTCCTCTGTAAACTGCTGTTTCCTTTTTGGAAGCTGGGAAAAGCAAGTCATATAACTTATTCTAAAATACAGTTTTTACTGATCCCCTGGTTTTCTGCGTGGCATGTTCAGAATGTCAATGCATATAAAAACCAGATACTTTCCTGCGTTCCTGAAAAACCGCTGCTTACAAAAGGACAGGAGAAGAGCAAGGGGATTGTAATTGTGTTGACCTCTCACTTTGTGAGACAGCTCCATGAAATTCAAAATAATTGCCCAGTGCCCTGGTACGTATTTGGCTCCCTTTGGGATCAATAAACCCAGGGGTCTTTGGCCTCCAAGGCAGCTGACTTTTGTGGGACACACAGACACCATCAGGATCAGCATGAAGAAGGACCAAAGCTGAGAGGGAGAGCAGTGGTGGTCAGTGCCCCACATGGCACTGAGGGATCTTGGTCCTTTGTCTCTTTTGGTCTCTGTGGACTTCAAACCTTTGCCACTCCTTTGCCAGGGAAGTGCTCTTACTGTGAGATTACAAATTTGCCAGTTGCTAGAAGAAAAACAAATCAAGGAGGCTAGAGAGAATGAATGCGAGGGAGAAAACCTTCATAGAGTGCTGGAGAGGCCATCCATGCAAGGTTTGAGTTTCACTTCAGTGTTGGTGATATTTGGTGCTTTCTTAGAGGGATATAATGCATAACGACTTTTCCACCAATAAAGCTGATTAGTGTTTGTGCAACTCTTGGCTGTTTTCAGTTCCAGCACTAACTCACCTCTTCACTCTGTGGGCTTCTGGGCAGTGCAGATTTATCCTTAGTCCAGACATCTCAGCTTTGAAATGTCTTTGCAAGTGGGTGTGTTAGACTGGGGGTGATTTGATTTTTAAGGCAAACTCTTCAGTCTCTGCTGTTAGTTGGCTGAAGTGTTGCATCACTCTCCATATTCTCTGGCATCACACCTGCTTTTAGGGGCCTGACTTTTCTGGGTGAACTGTGCAGAAAGTTGTTTCCCAGCTGTAAGCTGTGTGATTCCAAGTGGGAGCAGGTGTGATGACCCTCCTTATCCTACACAGAGCTCTTCTCACCTGGGTTCAGCCTCCTAGATACTTTTATCAGCATCTCTCCTGCTGGTAGAGTAAAATCAGTAAGTTGTTTCTGCAGGAATTAAATTAGGGCTGCACTGTATATCACACAGCGAGGTGTGGGGTTTTGCAATTGTCTAAAAATATATTTAAACACAATATTTTCCTGAAAAGCTAATTTATCCTGAGACATGACAAGAGGTAGTTCTGTGAGCTCTGATATTAATAAAAATATTATCTTCTAATTCATGTCTCACTTAAGTGACCCCGGTATCTAATGTAGTGCAGGTTCAAAACAATTTTTTCTTTTCCATGTGGTGTTTATTTATCAGGACTCACTGTTGCTCTGAGAAGGTGTGTTACGTCAGTGTTTTCCCTTCAAACTGCCTATTTTGTGAATTTATAGGATCTGGATGAGTTCTCAAATCAGTCAAGAGGTTGTGGGTAGAACAAAAAGAAAGGACAAAAGATAGGAGTAGTGTTTCAAGAAAAAACTGTTTTGTGGTTCATTCTTTTGATGGGAACTGACTAAAATTGCCTGTTCATTATGTTTCTATAACTTGAGATTTGAATGGAGTTTGGGCTTTGGCTTTCTTTGTGTTTGTTTCTCTGTTTCAATAAGAACACAGAGAGGCAATTTTGTTGTTTTCATGCTTAGGAGGCTCTGAATTTTGGATGAGTAGACTTTTTATTCTTTCCAAAACCTTCATCCGAAATTGTGTTTTTCAAGCTCAAAAATATGTTTTTATCTTTGTAATGGCATTGCTAATCACATGACTTCTTTTTCTCCCCATGAAATTCTTTTATTAGCTGAATGAATGTGAATATACACCACCAGTGAAATTTCTAAACTGCAGATAAAGTGGCTTTGTTTTGTTTGGGGTTTTGTTGCCCATTAATGTACCTTGCTGAGGGTTGTACAGCAGAAGGGTTTGTTTACTGTGGGCTGTTTTCAAGCACAGACATCTATGACAACAAGAGTTTAGCAAGTCCAATTCTCTTCCATAAATTCCTTTCTTTCAGAAGATGCATGCCGTTTATTTTTCTTAGAGTAGCCATGAAAAGTCAACTTTTCAACTTTTTGATTAATTATTGAGGACTCGTAACCTTGTAAGATCCTTGACACCAAAATGCAGAAAGATTACTTGATTCACCAGAGAAAATGCAAGTGGCACATAACTCCTACTTTGCATCCCATATCAAGCTGTACTAATCTTATGACAGATCACACTTTACACAGCTTTTATCTGAAGAACCCCAGAGAGTTTGCCAGCTAAAATACTCACCTGTAAGGTGAATTGATGTTTATCAGCTCAGTGTCTTACATTAGGAAGACACCTTGACCAATACTGTGTTTGCATAAAACTGTTAGTGAATCTAATGAGCTAGAATGTAACCTTGCTAACCACTGCTTAAAGGGAAACCAAAATGCCAGAAATTCTGCACTGGATTTACCACCTAACTGGTATTCAATTAATCTGAGGATTAAAATTAAAGAACTCTGAGGAGGCAGTCATTTAAGATATTACTTCTGACAAACCTCAAATGGATTTTAAAAAATTGCAGCCTGACTTTTGAAAGGAGTTTAGGAGCCCTCTAAAATGGCAGTGTATAATTGAAATTCCAGCCATGTGTCATCAGATTTGAAGTAGCACATTGTCTTCTGTCTGATAACATGCAGTGATACCGAGCCAGCCCTGAGGAAATCCACTCTCTGTTAAAGCTCCAAGGAAGTAAAGAGAAGAGGCACTGTTGGGTCAAGAGTCCAAGCCATTCCTATCATGAGCAATCATATCAGTAGAAATCCCTTTTGGCAAGTGGATTAGGCTTACTCTCAGAAATCTAAATTGCCCTGAAGCTCTTCTTGGAGGACTGTAACAGAATCTTATTCCAGCTTTCATTTTGCTTCAGCCAGTTTCTGCCATTAATTTGTGATGCAGACATTTTAGCCTTTCCTCCTCACTTGTCTGAGTATTTGTCCTTCTAAAGTGTTTAAAACAAACAATAATTCTCCTTCACTTTTGTTTAGACAAGCTGGCTGTTCTACTCTCCTTAAAAAAGACAGGCTTTCAGTTCCTCATCTTGTTACAGTGGTCCCTCAAACAGGTATTAGTGAGGAAATTACTCCTTGTAAAACCCCACTCCCTGAGTTCTAGAGGAGGTCAATATTTCTCTGCCTCCTCCTGACCTTTCTCTCCAAGTCGAGCTGTTCCCTGCCATGGAACACAGGGGACTTGGGATCAGCTTCAGATTTCCTAATAAAGAGAAAGGTTTTTCCTCTGTCACTGGCCACAGGCAAGGCTAAGGCTCATGGTAACCTTTTTCTTTTATTATGAGTAGCTGTGTATTATTAAAGTTTTATCCTTCTTGTTTATTCTCTCAGACAAGATCCTCCACAAATAAAATTCCTGTGTATAATGTAGCCTCAGCATATGCTGACTGTGCCTCTCTCAGTCATCAGGAATTCCCACAAGTGCTCTCCTACTTTTTGAACCAACACTATTAATTAAAATACTAAATAAACACAGTCCCAGTTGCAAAGCTGAGGAACACCAGTAGTGATCATCTTCATGCACAGCATTTTCCTATTCAGAACAGTTGTAAGGTTTTTAGCCTTTTCTTTTCTTTAAAAAAAACAAACAACACCTTACAGTTTTTACGCTGGTCCCTACTCCATTTTCATCATTCCATTATTTCTCATCTGGTTCTACATTGTCTATTTTTCACAGGCATGGACTGTGGCATTCAGGTCATAGCTCCCTTTAGATATAAATGAATTTTACATTATAAGCAAAGCCAAGTGCCTTAGAGATTTCTTATCTGCGGTTGTCTATGCCAATATATTCATAGCCCATCATATAACCTAGGAAATTTAATGTTTTCCATGCTTTTAATAGTTTTTATTGGAAGCAGAATAAGAATAAATTAAGTTGCTGAAAGATGAAAAATGCAGTAACTAAACTGATTCAGCTTAGACTGAAACAATAAAATAATTCAAGTGAGTGTATCTACAAATAATTCCATCAGTTATAAAGGCAAAGTATAAAGCTGGTGTTAGGATATTTTAGTCTCATTTAATAAGACACTGTCTAATCTGAAGGGCACAGAACAAGCAGATACATTGGGGTCAGGTGCCCCAAGCACTGCTCAGTCTGAAGTCCAAGGACGGAGCTGTTGATAGGCATAGAGCAGGAGTTCCCTCAGCATGTGTTTGGTGGGTACTAAACCCTCTCAGAGAGGAACTGTTAACTCCAGTGGGAAAGACTGGTTTGGATTGTTTTATGGCAACTTTAACTTGTGTAGCATTGCTTTTGTTATCTGCAATCAGGCAGTGGAGGCTTAGTTCGGTTTCATGAAGCTTGGACTGCTCAGCCTGGCTGTAGCAGTGCCTCAGGTATTTCACCTCTTCCTCCTGGATGGCCAACGGAGAGAACAAAGGAATCTGTGAAGCCTTCAGAATTGTTCATTGGTCATTTGAGATGCATTTTGCCTTCATACAACCTTTGCATTTTTTAAGCCTCATTTGCTTTAGGAACTATTCCATGACTTCAAGATCTCCTGGAGCCCATCTGGTCTGTTCCCAGAGAGCAAAATCCTCAGGGTGAATCAGAAAAGATTCAATTCCAGAAATGCGAAGAGCAGGATATGTGAGTGGTTACTGCTGGGAATGTTACACCACCAGGCTGCTGACAGAGGTGCTGAGAACACCCATGATTAGTAACTAATCAGTATCTGATTTCTTAAAGTTGTCTAATGATCTCATCATGTTTTCTCCATGCACATGTTCTTGTCATTGCAGTTATTTCCTGTGCTCTCCTTTTTTCTCTTTTAAGCAGTTCCCTCAGACCCCTTGCTAAACAGAAATCTGGGAACCACCAGATCTCAATGCACAAACTCTTTTTACTTTTTATGCAAAAGATATGGAAAGAATATGCAGAATAATTTATGTACAAAGAGACTATGCATATGTGATTAAAGGTTTCAAAGGGCCAACTTGGATCAAACTTTGTGATTTTCATCTGCAGAATCCCTTTTACCATGGCTTGAGTCCTGATCTTTGAATTTCTGTCTTTGATTGATTGGCCTGACATGGTCACCTCTGTGAGAACTGACAGGACCTCAGGCAAGATAATGGACTTCTCTGCTGTCATTACCCATCCTTTCTGTGAATATTCTATACAGGTTTACATTTGCCTAAATGTTAATCAATGGATTAATTTTCTGTAATGCAATAACAATTTTGTTACTATGAAGAGCAGTGGCTTCAAAGAATCAGCCAGCTCTAGTAACTCTGAAACCTGCATGCTTGAAGAACTTATTCTATCCTTAAGCATAGGCCATCTCTATGAAATTCTTTTACCTGGGAGAAAACGGAGTCTGTGCTTCCCTCAGTGTGTGTACGCAGCTCCTGTCAGCACTAATTGCAAAATTCATAAAGAAAGTAGACCCTGAACTATTGTTTTCAGAGGCAGCAGCACAGCGGATCCTACAGCTGTGTATTTGTAATTGTGCCATGGTGAAACAAGCCCTGGAGCACGCAGAGAGACTTGGAGATTTCCCACCTCCCTGACAGCTTTTCTGACTAATTCAGCTGTGCTGGCAAGTCCTGCCAGTTACCACATGCTATTTTCAGAATAAAGTGGATCCAGCACCAGGCAAGAGGCTCCAGTAGTGACGTTTCTCCTTTGTTTCAGAGAGGTGTATTTAACCCTTCTGCCATCTCTAATGGCCGTTATGTGGGTGTGATGTGACATAAAAGATCCTTTTGAATATTAACGAAACTTTGGCTTCTCTCTGCACAATTGTTCTCTCCTTAAATTCTGACTCCGGGAGTTTAAAATACAAATACCTAAAGGCCTGTTCTGTAGGAGTTCTTCCCTTTTTGTAAGCATGTCTGAGAATCTTGCTGGCCTGGGAAAATGGCCTGGTTTGATGTTTAATTACCAGTTCTGTCTTCCTTGGGGGATCTCACTGCAGCTCCACCCCATCACCCCATCTGCCCTCACTCTGCCTTGGGGCCAAGGTTCTTCTCCACTGGGGTTTCCTCCAGCTCTGACTCTGCACAGTCAGCAACTGGGCAGGGCAAACTTCCCTGTTCCTCTTGTGATGTCCCAGTGAATATCTGTCTGGCTCCAGTGGCACCTTCCAGCCCTGTCCCGGGTTGAGTGCTTGGGACTTCCCTTCTTTTGACAAGGCTCCAGAGGAGCTCATGCTTTCTGCTCATTCCCACTTGAAATGTGATTAGAGTTGAATTTTATTGTGAAGGAAATACAAGAATAACATAAAGAAAGAGTAAAGAATACCTGCAGGATTGTTTGGTTTGGTTTTGCTTAAGATATGGAGTAAACAAAGAAGGCTCCTTCCAATAGGAAATTCATTTATTCTATCAAAAAGAAATGAAAATATTCCTGCAGAAAAGTGCCATAGCGGTAATATTTTATGCATAAAGACTTCTGGATTAACTTGGGTGACCAGTCTTCTGTTTTATGCAAAGCTTTTATGCATAAAAATTAATGCAGGTAAGAGCAATTACTCAAGTGTCAAGCCATTTTGACTGTGAGAGCATTCCTTTATATTTGCTCTGGAGTCTCTGTATTCTTCTAAAACAGGCAAGGATTTTAACTTATTCCTTTGGAGCCCACTGAAGGCTTGTCTGGTGTTCTGCAGTTCTCTTGAGACTGCTCTCTAAATGTGTGCCAAGGTGGTCACTGGCTTCTTTAAAGCAGAGCAGTGTGAGAGCTTCAGGATAAGATGGAGTTAGGAAGTGGATGGGCTTGGAATGTGCATTTCATAGCAGCATGGCCATTGCCTAGCACTGAAAGTTTGGTGAAAATTGAGTTGATTGCTTTTCAAAAGTTGCCAGAATTTATTTTGTATATTAGCAAAACAATTTTCCATTCTCTGGCTTTGTTGTTACAACCACCTAAACCATCTGTCTGCAAAGGAAGAAAACAAATTACCCTCCAGGTGATATTCAGCATCAGAATGATCAGACTAAATGAGTCAAGTTTGGCAAAATTATAACTAACTAAAAACTGCATCTCCTGATGTCAAGTGTCAGAAGAGTTTTAGTGAATAGTATTTTTCTGCTTTAGTACGTTTATGGCAGAATCTTCAGTGAGTCCTAGAAGGAAATAAACGCTGTTTAATGTCTGTGAAAGTGAAAACAGAGGTGTTTTTCTTGTACTGTTTAAATGTCTCCTTGTGTTAGTATTACACTACTCAGCATAAAAGTCTAAATGAATTTCCTCAGCTAACAAAGTGAAATAGTCCATAATATCCCCCAGCTCCTGCAGCACAAGTGCCAGATCGTGCCATTAGAAGGATGATAACTTACAGGAATAACTGTAATTCAGTCAAACTTGAAATAAAAACTGTGGAAAATATGTTGCTTTGGGGGAGATGAAAATATACCAGCAATATTGATCTTAGTACCATATGATGTTCTTGCTGCATTCCAATGTGACAGGACAAAACAGATAAAAATGAAGAGCTGGCTGCCTGTCACATGACTCAGCAGCCTTTTGGAAGCAGGGATGTTGCTTTGTGTCTCCTCCCAGTTCCTCTCCCTTCTTTCTGGTTACAAAGAGGTACAAAAGCAGAGCCTCCTGGGTTTCTGGCTGTTTGCTTTGCTAAGGGAAGTTTTGGGTTTGTTTGTTTTGAATAAAAAGCTGTTCCTTGAGGCTAGGACATGAAAGAAGTTTGGCAGTGAAAGAGCTTGTTATTCAGAGTGGGTAATTCTTCTCTAAAACTGTAATTCTTTTGAAAGGTTTGTAGGACCCTCTCCTTCTCTCTCCCCTAAATTTTTGCTTTCCCTTTTTTCTTTAGGAACTGCAACATTTTCATTCTTATATGTCAAGAATGAGGCTTAGACCCAATATAACCATATGGACTGTATCAAAAAGTGATGAAGCCTTAAGGATAGCTATATCTGAACATTCTTGTTTACTTGGGGAGAAATAGATAATCTGTAAACATTCATCTATTGATGGAGGTTGAATTCATCTAACTAACAAGCATATTCCTAAACATCATTCTCTGATTTTATTTACAAGCCTTGGGCAGAATTTTACCAAAAAACCAACCAAACAACCAAAACTTATTCTCTGTCTTGGCTAAAAACAAGCTTAATACTTGCTTTCAATGCAGAAGCTGTCACTGAAGGTGATTAAGCATGGTCTAATTTATTGTAGTTTACAAGCCAATAGCAAAAAATACATATATATGTCGTACAAATCCATATGGTGCTATGGAAGCACTCCTCTCCAGCATGTTTAGAAAATGTCTGTCTGTGCCAGTGCTTGAAGCATTTTCAGAGTAAGCTTTTGACTGGTGCCATAAAGATCTTCTGTTGTTCTCAGTTAAAAAATCCTGGAAACAGCTGCAGACCTGGAGCTATGTCTGTGTCTTCAAGATCATTTCTAGGGCAGAGGCCCAGGTTCCTTGGTTTGGTTAGGCAGAAATATCAGTGCTTCTTGCAGTTGTTTGCAGTGCAGTTCTTGTATTTATTTCAGCAGCCAGAGGAGCTGTACCTGCCTCTGATCACAGCCAGACCTCCTAGCCAGGACTGACTGCATGCAGTGGGCCTTGCCTGGTGTGAAGCTGCTGCTTCTCCCATTCACCCTGGAGCTGGAAAATAGGACAACACTGTAGAGGCAGCACAATGCTGAAAGGAATGCACAAGTTCAAGTATTTTCTCCCTTTTGTCATGTTTTGATAAATTTTTAAGCTCTTGTAGCTCCTTTAGGAGTGGCAGGGATTTCTCCTCTCATACCTGCTGTAGCTGCGCGACACTCCAAACTGCACAGCAATTCTTTATCATGTTCATATTGCTACCTGAATTTCGCATGTCAGGTTTTCCATTGGAGAGGATTAGAAACCCTGAGATTTATCTTTCCCCATTACTAGGGTAGGGTTGTGTGTATATCTTTCACAGTTCTGGCTACCAAGCTGTCGTCATCTCCCTCAGTCGTGTTTGTGTCTGAGGACGTGCTGCTGGCACCATTTTGGTTGAGCTGTGCTGTGCCTCTTCTCCTTCTGTTCTCATGCTGATCCAAGTCCCAGTTCTTTCCTTAACAGGAAAGTGCATGTTATGTTTCTGTCATTGCAAATTCTCATTTTAGTTGAATAATCCTGTTTTTAACTCTCCAATCCATCACAAGGTAGCCAAGCAGGACTTTGTTGTGAATGCCATGCATGACGATCTGTGTCTCTCTTGACAACGTGTGCAGCCTCAGAAACCCACTGCCTGCAGATTCCAAGTGGGACACTTCCAAGGATATGAGGAAGGGTGGCACCTGGGTCAGGGGCAGGAGTGCAGGATGCTGATGCTCATATTTTTGGTTTATTTTTGGATAAGAAAAAGTATCTGGACAAATTGTTGGGAATGATAGGAGGTGTGGTATGCAAGAAGATTTCAGTGCAGGCAGGTGGCTGTACTTAGCAGATACTGCCAGCAATAAGATTTTAATCTATATTTAAATTGCCTTAATGAACAGACTGGTTTGTATTCAAAACTGTTTTCACAGTACACAAAAATGGCAGAAGAAATATTGCTTTGAGAAAAATTCAGTAATATCTGGTGAAAGACAGAAGTTTCATCTGTTTATTCAGTGTGGATTAATTATTTTCCATTTTCCAAGCTTTTGCCTATACATAGTCTTTTGAGCAAAATAATAATGTACTTTTCTAACAATTCTAAAACTGTGATCTGCCATTTTTGTCCCCCTTTTCATCCCTTCAGTTCTGCAACAAAACAGAATGTTATTCCCCATATGTCACATGAAGTCTTCAGTAAGTTTTTAATTTACTGTACAGAAAGGGAAGTTTGGATGTTTATGTCTTCTTTTTTTTTTTTCTTTTTTGGGGGAGTAGAGGAATTTAGGATGGGATTCTTTGATAAAAATGTCTCATGAGACTCTTATCTTGTTCTGTAGAATGTGCAGATAAATTATAGCTTTGAAGAAATTAGTCTGGTAGAAGACAATTTATCTACTGAATGTATTAGGCCATATCCTCTGCTGGTAATTATTTGTATGGAGCTAAACAGATTTACACCAAAAATGTGTGTGTGTGTGTTGCTGCTGTGTGAAGGATATGAGTTGCAGGAAATGTGCTGAGATGTTGGGAGAACCAGAATTGGGTGTGCTTAAGAAGTCTAGTTTAGAAATGCAATTATATTTTTACATATAGTCTTAGAGGAGTTTCTAAATGTAGAGAAAAAACTACCAGTGAGTTACTGAAAGTGTTAGCAACTAAACATGGTGCATGCAGAGTGTGGTTACCTGGGGAAATTTAGGGAGTTTTAATCCTCAGCTTGGAAATCAAAGCATTAGCCCATTACCAGGGAAAGATGATGGACCTTTTGTTTCCAAACACTGTACAGAGCTCAGGCTTTCTGGCAATGTCCCTGGGATTATATTCATTCCTTCTGAAGCTGCAAATTGATTAAATTACATCAGTGAAAGGCCACTAATGACATGTTTTAGCTTGCTTTTTATTGCAGCAGCATGTTAATCTTACATTTGGAATTTGAATAACATGGTGGCTGCTGTTCCAAGGAGCTATTGGTCACACACAATCCCCTGCAGCCTCTAACCCACAGCTCTTAGAAAACAAAGGAGGGAAATCCTGCAGTCCTGCTTCATAGCCACATTGATACTGATGGAATGAGACTGCTTTGTTTCAATCCTTTTTCACACTTATGTGGAATTTTAACAGAGCTCTCTAGGTGTGGTGCTAGAACGTCTTTTCCCAAAAATTGTTTTGTTTCTTCTGGAAGTTTCAAAACCACCCTGTCTGTTTGGACTCTGGGTTTGTGCAGGTTGAAGTGTTAATACCCATCAGTGAAACCACAGATTATCTTTTTTCTTCTCCCCATATACAAAAACCCAAGCACACAGGGATGGATTGCTCTGGCTCACTGGGGACTCCTGTCAAGAGCTCTCAGTAGAATCTTATCTGGTTTTATGCCTTGAGTTCTCTGCAGCTAAACTTTATATCATAGTAGCTCTATGTGCTCCTTTCCTACCCTAGTGAGACTTTTTGACACCTCAGAAGAACTCTCTGTATCTTGCATCCTGTCCTTTCCCCATGTCCCTCTGCCATCACACTGCTTCTAATTATAGCTCCACACTGGTGTCTCTTTCTCCTGGGTGGCAGCAGCAACCCCTGTGGCTCAAATAAATGTATTCCTTATGGTACCTTCGACTCCAGGGACCTGAAGTATAAACTGTATAATTAGTGTATTGTTAAAATGCATGTATGAAATATTTCAGATAATCTGATCTGAATTATGGAGTTAATGACAAAATATTTAAACAGCTCCATATTCATATAATTCCCTTGACTTTAAATGAGATCTAGGCATTACTTAAAGCTGTACCTTTTTATCTCTAAAACTTGTATAATCAGGCCTAACTAAGGATTGTACCTAAATTAGTATAATTTACATTTTTGTCTTCCCATCTCAATATAAACCACGATCATTTAGGTTCCCATTTAGATAATCCCTAAAATGTGATTCACATCTCCTTTATGCACTGCTATTGCCATTTGATTAAATTAATTCTTACAGCAGCCTCAGGTAACAGCACAGTTATGCCTCAGTTCTGAGCACCCTTCACTGATTTGATCAGGTTTCTCTAGTCCCAGACCGGGTTTTCTGCAAAGCTTGTTTGCTGTGCAAGCACCATCAGTGCTCATTTCCCATAGTGGGATTCCACAGGGTTGCGAAGCATTTGGGAAAATCTGGCTGTAGCTGCTGGTGTGGAGCCATGCAGTCAGTTCCAGGAGTTTATTTCCTCAAGTTCTCTCAAAGTTAGGGGATGAGGAGTCCCTTTGGAATATGTAACTAAGATAGTCCTGAAGTGAATACTTCTGAAAATCTTTGTTGGGGTTATGTCTTGCCAATGTGGATCACAAGCAATGGCAAAGCTAGAATTGGAACAACAAGAGAAACATAGAAATTGCCTTTGAAACAAATTTGAGATTAAATTACAAAAAATGGGCTTCTTTAAAGCTGTTGAGGTTAAGTATCAGATCATTTTGCTAGTCAACTGTGTACTTGTGTATGTCATTTGAAATGCAATTATACAAGTTCAGAATTTGATATCGGTTTTTTTAACATCAGTTTTCACAGCAGGGGTAAAATTGAAAGCGATGAACCACAGCCCCTGAAAATTGGCTTCTCATAGGAACTTCAGACTGCAATTTCTCCTGTTATTGGCTAGTCTGGGAACACAGTCATCCCTAAATAAACTGCACTTCTTTTTAGCCATGTGAGTGATTGTCCTGGTAGTAGTAAAGCTGTGATTTATTTCCTTGAGGAATTTCATTGTATCTGTTGCTTTCCATGAGGTTCTTGAAGGACATTTTTCACATAAACCAGCTTTACTCTGTCAAGCAACAGAGTCACTGGGAACCAAGGCTCCAGAAATCCTGTAGGATCCTCCCACTCAGCATTGCCTGGCAAGCCAATTAGCTTGGTATTTTTATCTCTAAACTGATTTGGAACTAATTGTAAATTACTATTTTATCATTCTGTTTTCCGTGATAAATGCCCTACTCAATTATTATTAGATCTGCTCCTAGGACAGCTGAATCTTCTTCTATCTATGCCATACCTTGTGGCTTTGCAATCTAAGGAGGATACAGAAGCAGCCTCATGCTACTTCAGGGATTCTTGATTTTGGCCCAGAGCACAGGGGAATGTGTTCCCTCTTTGAGACAGGCAGGATTTTCTAGCACATCCTTGACTATGGTAAAAGTACCTTTCTGTGTGAAGGTTCGAGTCAGTTGTTTAATATCTGTCAAGTTGCCTCCAAAGCAAAGCCCAGTTCTCTACGCTAAATTAAGAAAGTTTGAGCTGCTTCACATTTCATTCCAAAACAGTGTTCTCTGCTTTTTTATTTGATTTTTATTTTTAATCTCAGGGTCTACCATGAGGTAACATTCATTATAAAGCTTGAAATGCAGGTTTTACCAGAGAGTGCATCTACCTTCAATGCAATTTTGAAGTAAAACTCTCAGTCTTTCCCATTTACTGCACTTTGCCTCACATCACTGAGTGGTGTCTCAGAGCACACAGATTCAATTCCTTCTGGTTAAAACTAACCCAGGAACACCTGTGGATGTCCATTAAGCAGCTGGAGAATGTTGGTTCCTGGGTCCACAGCAGAGCTTAACCAAGGTGACATTGCAGAGCCTGTGCCCTCAGCACCAAGGGTTTTGCTGTGCAGGTGTTCCCCTGCCTCACTTCTCAGTGCACAAACACTGAGGTGTCAGGGAGACGTGACTTTTGGACAGAAAAGAGTGCTGAGGTTGGAGAGGCTCCTGCTTGTCCCAGTTTTGGGAAGTTCATTGGTGGAGCAGGATCAGAGAGGCAAATAGCTCAGCTCATTACTGTCTGCCCTCTTCCCCATTTCTGTTCCTGCTGTGTGCTCAGGAACTGAAGCTCTTGCCAGCTGTTCCAGCTGAGCTGAGTGAGAGTTGTGCTCCCGTGGCCTGGCTGAGATCAGTCACTGCATCTGAAGCCCCAGAGTACGGGGCATGGATGGAAGAGGCACCAGAGCAGTTTGCAGTCTGACTCTGCAGTGTGTGCCAAGCTGAAGCATCTCTCTAGTTAAAGCTCCCAGCAATCATTAGACTCACACTCAACCGGAAGGACCCCCGAGGAATCATGAGTACATTGGAACCACAGGTACTTCCCAAAGCTGCTGCTTCCCTACAAGTCTTGGCTACCTTATTCCATATAACTACTGACAGAAAATGCAGGACTCATCTACCCAGATTTAATCCTCTGCATCTGAGCTTTTCTCACTCCACAGCAATGACAAGCAATTCTTTTCCACAGGCAGCTGAGCTCATGGAGTCGTGTATTGAAAAGTCTCACGCAAAAGTGAACTTGGTGCTCCAAATCCCTGAGATAAGGCCTTTTCCTTTAGCATTTTAATCAAGGCCTTTGCTACAGCAAATGTTAAGCACTGTAAGTAATTGATAGAGACTGCTGACATGATAAAACTTTGGTAGGTTCAGACTAATCTGAAAAAAATCCCTGAAAACATTAGCTGCATGAGCTGACCCAGTGAATCATCAGAAAACAAAAGCCTAATCCAAGTGTTGTGCACAGCAAGTAGAAATATACCTGGCATGTTTCAGAAGGACAACACTGAGAAGAAACAGAACTGGCTGCTCAAAGTGGAGCATTGTCCATGTTTTCCATGGGAGTGGTTCCACAGAGACCCCCTTGGTCTGACTGTGAATATCCCTTTGGCAACTGCGACCAGTATGCAGGTGGCAAAATACCATGGCTACTTTTGGCATCACAAAGTCATTTTTGCATTGAAAATGTACAAAGTCATGATCTTATTGGAAAAATTCTGAACATCTGAGTCAGAGCCACTTGGTAATTGACTCAAGGCTTGTATGATTCAAGAGCTGTACGTGGTTAGAAAAGTTGTTAGAGATTCTAGTGTTAGAAGTCCTTTTCTTTAAGCAAAGACAAGCGTGAGGAGACTGGGGACTGATGAGAGTCAGGAAAGTTTGTGGACAGCCAGATAACAAAACAAATGTAAGTAATATAATGTAGATATAATTTGATTTGTGTGTTTTAAAAACTACCAATATCTGTAAATTCCAGTGCTCAGCATTGACCATCTGACTGACACCGTGTTTGCCAAGTCATCATTCCAAATCTCTGAGCAGATTCAATCAGCTGCATTTCTTAATGAACAGCTAAAGCTGTAGGTCTCTCTTTAATAACAAGTGTAGATGGCACTGCCCAGTGAGACCAAGTGATATCCCAGTGAGAGTTGTCATGCCTGTAGCATCTTTTGGTTTATTAAGCCTTGAAGGAAGTTTTGAACTACAAAAATAAGAGAAGTGACAGGATCCTAACACCCAGGCAGCCATGTTTGTGGTGATCTTTTCTATCTCTAGGCTGTTTCAGGCAATATACAATAAGGCTTCTCTTGACTCATGCACAAATGGAATTCTTTATGGAAAAGGATGCCAAAATGTTTTTTGATTTCTAGAAATGTCTGTTTTATGACATAACATTCATAGAAAACTCCACATGTAGCCTCTAGTGATGTAATTTTAAAATAATACCTATATGTGCTAGTATATTCATATAAATATACTTTTATTTTCAGTAATTAAAATAAATTTTAGTTAGGATCACCTGCTTAATAATTAGTTCTATAGACAGTGGTTGCAGTAACCTACATGGAAAAACATGAGTCCAGGGATTTCACCTAAGAATTACTTCAAGGTTGACCTTCATGTTGAGCTAATGGGTGTTTCTCCCAGTGGCAGCCAACCTAGAGTAAAAAGATGAAGCAATAAAGAAGCTTTTACATCTTCTGATAAGTTGTGCTAGCTTATTCCCATGATTAACAAACTGCACCTCTTCCGGTCTGAACAGTTCATCAGCCTTGAGCCTTTTTGTCTTCAATGCCTTTGCCAGACCTGAAGAGCAATCAAAAAACTCCTTGTGTATGTGCTTAAAGACATGATCATATCAGACCATACACTTCTCTTTGACAGAGCTAAAGAGATTGATCTCTTTAAACCTCTGTATTAGGAGGTTGGGTTTTGTTCCCCAGATCTCAAATTATTGTTTTGGCTCTTTTTCCTGAACCTTTCTGTTTTCTTTATGGGGAAGGGTGGATGTCAGAAGCTGGCACAGTATGTTGCAACATGAGAGGGATGCAAAACTTTGTGGTGAGATTAGGTTCATGCAAATCAGAGGGAATTGTTTTCCTTTTCATCAGAATCCATCGGAGCTCCGTGATGCTCTCACTGACACTTGGAACACTGTGAGGTTTGTTGTGCTCAGTTATGCTGATTGCTTCATTCAAGTTGTCTGGACTGAGCTGTTGGTAGTAACAGGAGTGAAATCTCCAGAGTGTTGTATTAATCTTTATTAGATCAGTAGTGCCCAAGATACACATCAATGGGATTGTAGCAATGACAATTACCATGATGTTTTTCAATGTTGTAATACTTCTGTCTCAAAAGCACTTTAGCTAACACATTTAGATGACATTTAGTGGGAAGCCTCCTATGATTCATATTTGTTGTAAACATAATTTTTTTTTAATATTTCAGCAAATAATCCTAGAGAAATTAGACATCTGTGGATTGTAAAGGTCTGAATTAGTGGAAATAATTTTCTGGAGTATCAGATGTCTCACAGCTTTGGAATGCAAAGTTCCCTGTGTAGGATTCATCACTGTTTTATAGCTTGCTTGAGTGAATCACATAGCCTTGATTGGCCTCTGAATCAAGTGGCTGCAATTCCCATAAACATGTATTTAGAATAAAACAGAAAAATGGGACTTCTTCATTTCAGGTAGTCCACCCTGTCTGTAAGCAGCCTCACTTGTACAGATTTCTTGTAGTTCACTCTCATTTTATAGGATCAATTGTATTGTAATATTTGTAATATTAAGAAAAATTCACAACTGCTCTTGGCTATGATCAGATAATGGCTTATGGGCTTCAGAATTATTTCCTAATATTGTGCTGAATTTCTCCAAAGGTGTCCATAAGAGGGTATTGTTTGCATCAGTCATGTTCTGTGTTTGGAAAGAACAAGTCAGCTCCCATACAAGTCACTCAATATTCATTCTGGGTGCATGTTTTGGCTCCTGGGCCTAATCTCTGTCTGGTTACAGCAGCAAAAAGGCAGGTTATACTACTACTTGTCTGCTTTTATCAGGGTTACATGATATGTAATTTTTCCTCCCTCCAAAAGAAAATGGTGATAAATATATTTAGTGAAAAAATAGGAGGAGATGCTCTGAATAAAACATTTATTTTATTATGGTAGCAATCCAATACAAGGCAGAGTTTTTACAGCAAAACAAGATCTTTTTATTGGACATTGGACTGGTAATGATCTACCAGCAACTGTGTCTTCCCTTTGGTTTTTTTGGCTGGGCAAGTGAGATTTCCTGTCTTCCTCTCCTCTCATGTGGCAGATCTTCCATGTCCTGTACTGTCCTAATAACCTTGTTCTGCACTCCCATCAATCTTGCTGGAAGATGGGGGATATGAATACATAAAGGGCTCCCAAGATTTTACCCACAGCTTTTGGCCAGGCTCAGTAGGTTGTGTGTTTCCAGTGAAGAGATTTGCCCTGTTCCATCCTAATTTGTGCTTCCTTTCCCCCCCTTGGCTGCAGCACCAGTCAGGCTCTGTGCTCAGCCACACCTGGGCTTTTCCTCCTCACTCATTCCCAGCCAGTGAACCTTACAGCAGATGTGGTAGCTGAGAGTGAATTGTACTGTTAGCATTTATCCCACCCTGATTGCTCCATAAATTAGCCATTTCTTCCCAGGATACTCTGATCTACTGATCTTCTCCTTTTTAATGCAGTCATTTTGTATTAATACAGTATCTGGGTTTTGTGAAAGTGCTGTTAATGTAAATGCTATGTGAAAATATGATCTCAGAGAGAGCCCTGGGACTCCATGCCTGCTGGCATCTCTGAACTGCTCAGCTCCCACACTGAGATCTCCTCTACCTTGTGTATTGCTTAGTCTCCTGGGATCCTAGGTAGATTACCTCTAAATTATCTCATATATATATACATATATGTATGTGTGTATATATATGTACATATATATATAATTTATCTAGAAAAATAGTTATTTTCATTGAAATAAAGCTTGGTGTTTTGTCATGCTTTCTGTTTTCCTTTTAGTGTTTCATGCTATACTCTTGAGAACTTTACATTCTATAAATGGGGAAATACTTGCTTGGATCACTTCTTCTTCCTTTTAAATGCAATTAGTGAATCTGTCTCATTTTAAGACTGGAATCTGAAGGTGATATATATTACAGGTTTCTGATTTCAGAACAGGGCACTAAGATATCAAGATATTTTTAGCATTTGGAGCCATAGAGTGGCTGATCCCAGTTGGGTTGTGTTGAACTCTTCAACCTTTGCCTCCTCCCCACAGTTCTTTTCATGTGTACACCAAAAGGTGTTAATTTGCCATCCAGCACATGAGCCTGCCACACACCCTACAGAAAACTGAAAAGGAAGGGGATTTAATTTTCTAGATTACTTTTAAGCTCTGTCTTACTCTCCTTATAATGTTCTCCCCCTTTTTGCCTTTAAAAAAAGTCAGGTCTGAAAAATCATTTCATTTTATTGTTCTTTCCTTGATATAGTTCAGATTGATTTCTGGAAGTTCTGACTTTCTCCCTTCACAATTCACATGTGTAAGTTGTACCTGCCTCTCTCCAATTTATACTTTTTAAAAGCCCTTTTAGGATTTTCATTTGCATTATTAACCTCCTTTTGGGTGGTTATTCCTTTGGAGCCCAGTTTTGCTGAAATCTCTTTGTTTGGTATTCCCATCTTAGAAATAGTAATCTATTTACAAATTAAATATATTCTAAACCTTCATGTTCAATTTCAAAAGTTTTTCAGTCCAATTATTTTCACTAAACTGTTACCATAGTTACTCAAAGATTCTTTTAAAGTCAAGATTGAGCCCAATGTTTGTTCACCATTCCGTTTAATTTAAATTGAATCACCTGATGTGTATTTGCTCCAAGGTTGTTTGGTCAGCTCTTCTTGTAATGTCTTTGTTGCAAATCCAAATCACAGTGATATCACTTCATGAGACCTGGCTAAATGTTTTGGAAAGAAATGTGGCAGCTCTCGCACTAATGACTGTGTGAATGCTCCCAGGAACAGGAACATTTCCCCTCTCTGTCCTGAGAGTGAATTCCTATACTTACACAATTTCTAGAAGCAATAAAATTGAAATCTTTCTTATTAATCCAATCCTAGAATGCTCTTGAAAATTTTGAGCAAACTCATTTGTTTGCTCATCATTCCCCAAAATTATTTCATCTCAGACAAATTCTGTTTTGTCCATGCTACCCACATCTATTGTCTTTTTGTTTCATAACACAAGTATGTCTATGTTTCTGTGCTTTATTTCAGTAATTTATTTTTATCACTTTTCATTATCATTTTCCTTAGATGTTTTCATCAGGTTCTTATAATGATGTATTAGACAGGCAGGTTAATTATTAGCTATTCAGACAGCAATCTCACACACAACAGTAAAATATTTCACTTACATCATCTTGCTGTTTATTATTTATTTTTCCTTTTATTAGTTATATTTTTTGTACTCTTCAGGGAAAAGCTGTATTGCATAATTCCAACTATAAAATGTTATATTTGTGTAATAAATTCCAGTCTTTGCCTGTTTATGTGCACTGGTAGTGATTTTAATAACATTATTTCTTCAGTGGCTTTTGCACCCAAAAATGTGTCCATTTTTTCCCTCAAAGGTACCTGAGTTGATCTAATAAAAAGTACTTACATTTTTTCATTATTTGTGGTGGAATCAGCAGTTTGCAAGCTGCAACAATTAATATGAATTCCAAACTAACTTGGAAGGAATAGTGAATTTCTTTCAGTGGGTGAACAGCAGATATTCACCAGGTTGCAATAGAATTAGTATTAATGGAAGATTACCTGGATTCTGGAAATCCTGCGCTCACCTCCTCCAGACAGCAGCTTGAAATCTTAACTCTCTGCTGAGTGCCTCCTGTCTGGAGGGTGACAGGGAGCAGCTGTCCTGCTTCAGCTCAGGCTGACATGGCCAAGCACCCTGAGAACAAGCCAGCATTTTGAACTGCAGCAGGGAATGAGAGGGGCACCAGAGGCCAAAAATTTCATATTAATAGGAAAAAGTAAAAGTTGCATCTGAATTTGTGCTCTTCTGATTCTAAACAGTAACACATTTGTAGCAGTGTATGCTGAGTGTAAACTCTTGGAGACCCTTCTCTGTTACCAATAGGGAGAAAAAAATGAATTATTAAAAATTGTCTGAATTTTATCTTCGTAATCTGAGCAGGTTCAATTAGTTGTGAGATCTGTTTGCTGTCTATGTTTGCACTTGGCTTGCCAGGCATGTTATTTTTGTATTGGTTGCTGGGTTTAGCACTACTAAATAAATATGTAAGGTTGTTCACTCTCTATAGGACACTTGCAGTGGCCATAGTCAATCCAAACCCTGGTGGTCTTCCACCTGATGGTGGATAATTTATGAATCATATGCAAAAAATACATTTCTAACTGAATGCATCCTTTAATCTGTGTCATGTGTTGTAGGTAAAAGTGTGCCTGAAAAAAAATAGCTTTTGCAGACTCTTCCCCAGGTCTTCCCTTCCCTTTAAAGGTATTAATGGATTTAATATCATCTGCAAACATCTATTTTTGTGGCTGAAACACCACCTAGGTCATAGCTTGTTCCTGAGTGATCATTTTAAACTCCTTTCTGTTGTTTTTTTTTTCCCTGTATGTGAGATCTTGTGCCTGTCATTGACTGCCTTATAATGTGGGTGTACTTCCCTCTTTCAGTGGCCTCTCCTCAGAGGGAATGTTTCTGGGAGAGCTTTTGGGGAGAGCTCTGCATTCCTGCTCCTGGCAGCTATGTTGGTTTGTGTTGCTATTATTTACTATGTTAACAGAACATAAAGAATTGCAGTTTGATTGCACAGCTTTATAGGAGACAGAGGACACATTCCTTGCCTTTACACACAGCAGTCTTAGATGGCAATTTTTCCCCATGTGGATACCACCTGTCTAATTTAGGCTCATGCTCCTGCTGACTGATTGAATCACCTGATTTAGTCACTTCAAGACATCAGGCCATTCCTTCCTGGTTTTCAGCAAGGTGCCTCACAGGGCTGAGCTGTTTGTGTGTCTGCACCAGCCAGACAGCATCTTTACTGCTTGTGTGTACCTGGGGGCTCTTCACAGGGCTGGGCTGGGGGTGACCTGAATCCAGATCCTTTCTGCATGGGGAGCATCTCTCCCAACTGTACTTATTGTGGTGCTAAAGTGTCAAGAAGGCTGTTAAGGAAAAGTGAATATTCAACACCATTGAGGTGTGTGGGTGACATTCCTCTGCTCCTTAGCAGAAGATACCACTTGGGTGTATTGAGGAGCTCTTGGCCAGTTGTGCTGTAGTGCGTTATGGCAGGAGAGTGAGTTTGTGTGATTATTGATTACTTCTGTGTGGGGACAGCTGAGGTGTTTGGGCTTTTGTTATTTAGATGAATCAGCTGCTGGTCACTGATTTGTGCTGATTCACTCCCAGAGCTGGATGTGACTATTTGGATGGATTTATAGTAACTTCATCCTTTTTACTCTGGGACATGCCAGTCTGCAGAATTGTTACAACTGACTCATTGTTCTGCTGTGTCAGGTAACAAAATATTCTGCTTTCTTTTATTCTGCTGAAGAAGATTTGGTTTCATTACATAGGTAAGAGCTCTTAAAATAAATTCCTGTCAGATTTTTTCCCCCCAGCTAACCTAAGTGACACATGTGAGTGTCTTTGGATGTCATTGTATTGAGGCATGCATGACACAAAATTTCCAGTCTGCTTTATAGAACACTGAAGTAGTTTTGGCAAGCTGGGAACACATGCAGAATGTATCTCTTAAACATAGGAATATAGTAATGCCTTTCACAAGGATATATTTCAAATTAATTTTGGAATGTGAAGCTTATATGAACACTTAACTGTCAACTACTTGTCACTCTGGGCACATGAAACTAGGAGTTAGAAACCTGATTTGGCTCTCTGCCAAACTAATGACAATTCAACTGTCCCTGTCTTAAAAGACCTAAATTTTTAAAGATTTGTAGTATTTATGTACTATAAAAATACACTATTTATTTTACTATAAGAATGCACTGTTTTAACAGTACATTTATGCAGTACTGAATTTATCTAGCTAAAAGTAATCAAAATAATTTTACTGATAAACACATAGGATGTTTACTTTTCAAATTAAAATAATTGATTAGTATGGACAATAAAATAGCAGGATATGTTAAACAGTGTTTCTTGGGTATTGAGCACCTTGCCACCATGCCTGTAGATTTCTGTACTCATTAGCTGAGCTGGGGGGTGTGAGAGCACAGCTCCACTGTGTGCTCTGGCATTCCCATCAGGAAAAATGGGAACCACATAGGTCCAGCATGACTTCAAATTATCCATCTCCGTAGTTCCAAATTCCAGTTTTTCCACTAGTTTCTGTTAGTGCCGGTTTTATTTCCAGATAAGAGCATTCCGTGCACAGGGCCCGGCCGGAGCCAAGGCTGCTCCTTGTGCTGGGGCTGGCGGGGCTGGCAGGGCTGGCGCTCCCTGCAAGGTGCCGAGCTGTGCGAACAGGAGCTTCTCGTGCTCTGCCCGGAGCGCTGCTGGAGCTCGGCTGGAAGCTCTGCCGTGCCGGGGGAAGGCTTTGAGCTCCGCAGGCAGCGGGGCTCGGCCGGCAGCGGCTCCAGCACCAGGGACAGCGGGCGGGGAGCCGGCAGCAGCGGGGACGGGAGAGGCTCCTGCGGCGGCACCGGGGCGTTAAACGTGCCCGTCAGGCTGCTGGGGCTGGCGTGGGACAGAGCGGCCGGGAGGGAAGGGGAAGCACGGGAAGGACGAGATTCCTGCCCTGCCCTTCAGCCAGTCCGGGATCAATCCATCTGTCACTCTTCCTTTTCACACACAGCGCATGCAAATAACAGGGCAGAACTCCGTAATCTTCAGCCGCTGTTCCCTGGAGGTGTGTTAGAGTGTTGTGTACAAACCAGGGTTCTGTTGTCCCTGAAACAAAGCCATAACATCCGAGAGAGCACTTAAAAATCCCCAACCAAACCCTGCCCTCCCTCGTAGAGCTTTGGCTGAGGGCTGATTGTGTGATAGCTCAAATCACTTAATCAGCTTCTGCAGTAGCAACATGCTCATTTCCATGAGCAATGAAACCACTTCTCTGATGTTGTCTTTCAATAGTATAAATTTCTTACCATGAAAGAGATCTCTTTCACAGCCATAAATAAATAAATTATAAGAAATGCATGAGGTCAGAAATGGAAGGAAAAAAAAAGACCAGGAAAAATGTGCTCACAAGGAGAGTTCACAAATGCTTCTGAACTCTCATTTCACGAAATAAGACAGGAGTTAATTATTACTTGTGATAGGGTTTCTTATATCCTGGACATTAAAAGAAATTAATAGGAAAAGGTATAAATTTGTCACAACCACGCTAATTAACGTTCCATGATTTCTCACTCCTTTAATAAGTAATTTGCTGCAGTGAGTGAATTAAGCATAAGTGAGAATGAAGCTGCAATAGTGTTTTCCTCAAATTTTTTAATTATTCATGAAACAAGAAGTTTTAAATTAATCTTTTCCTTTTTTACTAATTGAAGAGCAAAACACTCTGTTTCTTTAGTACCAGGAAAACATTTGTTCAGCACGATCTGTGATATTTTTTCTATAAAGGTCCATCTGAATAAATAGTTACCACCTGCACTGTAAATTTTTGGTAGTTGGGCTTGACATATTGGGATTAAAGCATTAGTCAGTCCATTCACTACCTTTGTGCTGAGAAAGCAAACTTGCTTATAAGGAAATCGGAGTAAAATTTTTGAAAAGAGAGTCTTAAGATAAGGGTCTTTAACATCCTCTCCCAATCCTGAGCACTAATCAGAAATCATCCCAATTAAACAATAATCAGGTGTGTGAACTTGTGGGACACAAACACCTTGGGGAGAAAATCTGGCATCACTTGCTGCATTTAGATTCCTATTTTGATGATTTGGTCCCTCATATGGAAAAAATCCGGAGCTGGCCCTGTGCAGTAGGACAAAAAATAGAATTTGGGTCTGTACATCAAAAACTGAGACCACCTACTTAAAACTTTCAGAGGATGACTTCATCAAAGGAAGAATAGCTCAGTTCTTGGGACACATGAATCCCTATTTTGAGGCACAAAGTAGAAACACCTGCTGCTTCAAGAGCACCTGTGAGGTCATCACAGCTGACCATAGAGAGGCTTTTCTTTGCCTCTATTTCTCTGTGCAAGGTGAGAAATTTATAATTTAATGGGTAAGTCAAGTTGTTCAGTGGTTTAATTCATCTTAACAACAGGGAAAGAATAAGAACTTTTAAGAAACAAACATGCAAAGTCAGAACCTCAAGTATAGAAAAGGAGGGAATTTAATAAAATAAGTTGTCTGTCACAGGGAATTGAAATTCATCCCTGATTTTTTTTTTTTTTCTGATGGCAGGGATCCTGGGCAATATTACTATAGCAGAGGCTTGAAGTAATAATGGAAGTAGAAGTTACCAGCAACTATAGGCCTGAGAATGGGAAGAAAGGGTAAAGTATAGGGCTGCACTTGCCTGAAAAGGAGGGCAGGAGGGTGATACGTTCTGTGGTACCGTAAGGCTGGCAGAACTGAGAAAAATCTGCTTGCAGGGAGGTGTAAGAATCTCTCTCTGCTTTCTGCACTCTGACCTTCCATTGTCCCTTGCAGAGCATCTGAAAGGATTGTGCAGTTCCCTTGATCTATTTAAGAGAAAGAAACTGTGTCAAATCTCACCAATCCCAAGCCAGCTGTCTTTCAGATCACATCTATATTATGGCAAGACAGGACAATATAGGATGAACTCTCTAACGTATTTTAATTAATACTCTGTTAAACATTGCTGCCTGTTCTGTTTGGATAAGGACAACTGTGTTTGCAGTAATACAACCATAAGCAACTCCCAATACTTCTGACATAACAGCTCCTGAACGCAGTGGTCGTGAAGTAACTTTTGACAGTGTTATTCAGGGATAAGTACTTTCCTGCTGACTTGACTTGTTCATTTAAATAAGGTCTTGAAGTCTGTATTTGCCTTTATTTCAATACAGTGCAACACAGGAGTTTAGTTTCAGTCTCAGAACAGCACCTCAAAGACTTCTGCAAGGGGAGGCACCTTCTCTCTGAAAATCATTAATTTTTGGGATCCATGACACCCACCAACAGAAGCTCTTCTAGTTGGACTCTGACATTTACATCAGATTTTAAAATTTAGTTTGATTGCTGATGTGAATTTTAAAAATTTCTTAACAAAATCTTAATTAGAAGTAGGCTTTGGATTCCAGTTTTGTATTTTTTCAGTGTGCAAATTTTATGATAAGGGAAAACAAAAACAGCTCCAGAAAAAAAAAGAAAAGAAAATAAAAAGAAAACCCTGGGGCATATAATGCTGAGAATTTCATGTTTCTGCTTGCTACAGTACTACTCCGCTTTTCCTGTGCTTTGCACAGTAGTATGAATATTGAAGTTGGCAGGAGTGAGCTCTGTTAAGAGGAGAACAGAGAGCAGAAACAGTTGTTCTGCAGCAGTCGCTGTTTGCTTTGGTCTCTCCTTTGCACGTGGGTAATCCTGAATTCCAGCTCGGTGCCTGGGAGATTTGTGCCTCTGCCTCCGTGTGAGGATGAGATGTTTGTTCCTTGCTACACTTAAGCGAAGAGTGTTTACTAAAGCAATCAGTATTTCTGTAGAGGTGATAGGAGCCTCATTAAAGGGGTGAATGCAGAGATCAGAGGAACAGGTGTAAATAAATTTGGTAACTTTAACTTATGCAAAGTTGCATTCCACTGACTCTACAGTTAAGTACATCGACTTTTTTTCTTTCTGAAGTCATGTGGGTCATATAGCCATCTACTGACTCACTGAAAATAGGTGTCACCAGCAGCAGTGCAGAAAAAAAGTCAGAAATAAACATGCAATAATAGTGCTGGATTTCAAATACAGATAATCTGCCATCAGTATGAGTGGCCCTGTTAATTCATTCATATGTCCATGATCAAGACATACAGATGGCCCTTAAATAAAGTGTTTTCTGTGTGCTATTAGCTCCTTGCAGGTCCCATTCTGTCCAACTACATTGGTGTCCTTCTCAGAGTTTATCTCACCTTAAAAGGTTCTCACTTGCCTTCCCAAGTTCACCTTCATTCTGAGTTTACTTTAAGGGAAGAGTCAACTCAGACATGGTTGTAGTTTGGAAAAAAAATCTGCTGTGTTTTGTCTTCAGCAGGAAAAGTATCAGTTTAAGTACTGGTCAGCTTGGCAGCAAGAAGAATCCTTGAAGGGTTGAGGCTATAGAATGAAGAGCCCAGAAGAATTAACCATCTCCTGTCACTGCAGAAGTTTTCTGCTTCCAAAGTACTAGGAAGAGATGAAAAGGTATTTATACATATACAGAGATAAAAAAACAAAGCCACTTTCTCAAACCCTGGAGCAGCCTATCTCCAACAGATGTAACTCAGTGACTTTGTCATGCTTTGTCCCTTCAAAAAGCTATTTCTGCATGCTGTAGGAGTGCCTCAGGAAGGGAAGGAATGGAGCTATTGTAAATACAAATGCCTAAATGTGAATATGAATTAAGGTAGGATAGAATAAGTTGTTTTTTCTAAATGAATAATGTACAAGCACACTTAGTTCTTGGCTACTTGCTGTTTGCACTCCACACAGGAAAACAAAGCCTGACATCCCAAAACCAAACCAAAACCCAAACAGAAACCTGGCCCTGCTCGGTGGGGAAACAGTAGTTGCACGTGTTAAAAAAATAAATAATTAAGGTTTCCACAGCAACCCAAGTTCTGTAGTGCAAATTGATGACTTTCATTCTGTTTTATTATATAATCACAGAACAGATATTCTATTAAAAGTGTTGGATACATCTGAAGTTATATTGTTAAGAAGTTTAGTGCAATCCTAAAACTTCCCTTCAAGCATTTTGTTTGCAAAGGTTTTTGAAAAGGCTCTATGGAAAGTGTTTTCTTCCCCAAGCTTTGGGGAAGCTCTGACTGGGACAAGGACACTGGTCTGTCAGAATGTTGCACGAAAACTTTTGTATAACTTGTTTCAGCTTTGCCTTTGCTGTGAAGAATCCAAATCGAGTTTTTATGGAAGGAAGTGAACACCAAACTTAGAGATGAAATTTAAAGACCGTTTCCCATTCTGGGTACGCATTCATTGCGGAAACCGTGCGAACTTTGCCAGCTCTTTAGAAGCTCTGGAGATTAATAATAACAAGAGAATTCCATCCCGGTATCAGCCAAGTTTGGAGCGCAGCTGGTGCTGTGCGGGGTTGGCGCTGCCGGCGCTGCCAGCGGTGCCTGAGCGCGGCGAGCTGGGCAATGGCGGGCAGAGGCCGGGCTGTGGCAGGGGCTGCCCGCCTCGGGGGTCGGGCTGGCCCCGGGGCTGACAGGCACGGCCGGGCTCGGTGCTGCACTGCGGGCCTGCCACCCGGGAGCCGCTGGGGCGGGCAGGTGCGGTGGGAAGGGGCCGGGGATGGGATGGGGACAGGGATGGGGACAGGGATGGGGACAGGGACGGACGATGTCCCGGGGCTGGCCGCTCCCCTTCCCCCCCCGCCAAGGCCACGCGCCGCCGCCCCCGCGCCTCGCGCCCGCGCGCGCCTCGTGCGGCCGCGCGGGGCGGGGGGGGCGGTGCGAGCCGCGCGTGCGCCTCAGGTCCGTCGGGAGCGCGGGGGGGGCGCGGCAGCCCCGAGTCCTTCAGGCGGCGGCGGCTCGGGAGGAGGAGGAGACCGACAAGGAGGGGGCCCCGGGCCGCCGAGCTCCGCGGGGCTGCCGCGTCGGCAGGGCCGGAGCCCGCGGGGGCCGAGCGAGGAGAGGCGCCGGGCCGGCGGCGAGCGGCCGCCGAGGAGAGCGGCGCGGCGGACGGCGCTGCTCGGGCGGGCGGGGGGCGACCTCCCCCCGCCCCCCGGCAGCGGCGAAGCGGCCCCCGAGCGCGGCCCCGGCCGGAGCGTGAGGCGGGGGCTGCCGGCGCGGCGCCCCCGCTGAGCGCGGGGGGAGGAGAAGCCGCCCCCGCTCGATGAGCGGCGCCCGCCCGACCGCCGCGCTCTGCCCGGGGACCGGCGGCCGCGGCCGAGCCATCCGGCAGCATGTGGAGTCCCACCGAGGAGGAGAAATACGGCGTGGGTAGGTGCTGCCGCATCCCTCCCTCGCCCCGCGCACCCCCTCCTCTCTCCGCCGGACCCGGGGGCTGGGCTGTGCGGGTGGGGGGGCGGCCGTTCCCTTCCCCCGGGGCCGGCGGTGGTCGCGGCGCTGCCCCTCAGGTGGAGCCGGGGGCGGGATGAGGGCAGCGCTGCCCGCGGGGGCTTCCCGGCGGTGCCTCCCCTGTCCTGTCCGCACCGCTAATGTAGTCTGCGTGTGCTTCGGTTCGCCTTATTCCCCCGAGCGCCGCCGCGGCCAAGCGAGAGACGAGCGGAGTTTGGGGGCCGCGCCGGGGTCGGGATCGCACAAATAATCAGAAAACGAGTCGCTGAGCCCTTAATCTACTTATGCGCGCGGTTCCCTTTTCCCTGCGTTTCCATCTGCGGAGCGCGGCGATGTGTGCGGGAGTTGGGAAGGGGCCGGCGGCGCCGCCGTGTCTTTAGGGGGCGTCGGCGCTGCACCTGCCGGCCGGGGCTGAGGGGCTGAGGGGCTGCGGCGGGCCGGGAGCGGCGCCTCGGCAGCCCGGGGCCTCCGGGCACGCCGACTGCGCTGCTTTTGCCTTGTTTTGGGAAATCAGATTTTACAGTCGTCTGGCATCGTGGTTGCTCTAATCCGAGGCATCACCGTTGGCGGCTTTGGTTTGTTATTTTAGCGTGTAAATCCCTGATAAGAGCAGAAATATTCCATCTAATGAAATGGAAGATAGAGAATTTCTTTCACTTCGCTTTTGCTCATTTCGATTTAATTTTTTTTAAACTGTTGTCTTTTATTATAATAATAAAAGACACTAATGCTGCCCTGATTAGATACCTAAACACCTCATTAAATTTATAGTTATCCGTTGTGCATATTGATTTTTAAGTTCCACAGTGTGTAGTGATGATTGATTTCTACAAATATTTTTTTAAAATATCAACTAATGTGCTACATGATCTGTTAACCGGAACTGTTAAAGTGGTGTTTTGGCAATAAACTCGTGAGCAATTAGAAGCCATAATGCTTCTTTGTTGAAAAGCTTTTTGTTAATTTAATAACTAAGAAATACTTTTTGTTAATTTTTCATCTTGTGCAGTAAATATTTTGCTTAGTACATCCCACATATCTTCATAGTGAAGAGAGGAAGGAAAAAGAGATGAAGGAAAGCACTTTTGTTTTAAAAAAATAAAACCAAATGCAGCATCAGATGAGAGGCTGTGAGTGCAGGGTAATATAAACAGGTGGCAGAAAAGAACACCTGGAAGTCATTGCTTCCAATCCTGTTGTTGTGGCTGTTGGTCACTGGGAGTATATAAAGTTAACAAGCCCTGTTACAGCCCAGCTGGATGCGCCTGGAATATGAAGTATCCAGACTTGTTCACACCTCATCTGCTGGTCAAAGGCTACCTGTGTTATCTTAGGATCAAACTCACTGCTGTAATTGTGATGGTTGCTTGAGAAAAAATTCTTCCAAATCTTGTTGTTTTTCTTCTGTTTATGTAGGTGTTTTTCTTTGCCGTGTTGCAGGGTTTGATGTTCAGTGTTGTGTGTGTTTGTGTTTGGCCCATGTGCTCAAATAAGAAAACACTTGTTTTACCTTGATTCAAAAAATGGGTGAACTAATTTTTTTTTTTTTACGCAGACATTTGAAGGGAAAAGCTGGGAAATCTCCATTCACGTTGTAAACAAGTCTGGAAGAGGCATGTGGAAGGGAGGGCAGTGAATGAAAACAAATGTTATTTCAATGAGTGTTCCCTAGGCTGAAGATTATTCCTGTAAGGATGGGGATTTTTCTTTTGCACACAGCACACCTGTAGGTAGGGCTGAGGTAACAGCTGAGTCCTGCAAGTTTTGGTGATCTCTAGGCAAGTTTTTTTTGTTCTTGGGTAGCTTTAATTACTTTTCCTGTAATTGAGATTTGTTGGTAATCCTCCAGAGAAGGAAAATATGTGAAAAATACTGCTTATATCTGGAGTTTAGTTACTACAAGTGAGCAGTGGCATACCAGTTTTTCAAAAGAAGATCTATCATTGCTGGCTGGAGGGGTCATTTTTGTGCATTTTGAAGAAAATAATCTGCAGAAAGTGTAAGACCTGAGGGTTTGCTGCTGGGAAGTGCACTGGCAAAAAAAAAAAAAAAAAAAAGGTTTGGGGGGAATAGCAGTGTAAATTATCCTGATTCCACAAATAATATGTGCAAAAATAATCTTCTTGGCATGAGTCACTGTTATGAGCTTATGCCTCTGGGCTTTAGTCGTTTGGGTTTGGTTAGAACAGTCTCTGTCCAAAAAACCACTGTATGTTTTCTCTCTGCTCCTGTTAAACTGTGCAAAGTTTTAAGATTTACCTTTGGGGATTAAGGCAATAAACTTTCTCTCCCTCTTGATGTAAGCTGGGTGGGAGAAAAATCAGTTATTTCTCCAACTGGAATACCACGAAGAGGTTTCTGGTGGAATAGAAAGGAGTGTCTGGGCATCCAGGCCCTAGACATAGCTGCTCTTGTGTACCGAGGAAAGGGAAATAGTAGTTAATTCTGATGCTGTTGTCTTTGTTGTGAGTCAGTTGTGATCTGTTGCCTTACCTGGGTAGCTGGCTCAGAGGTGATAATTCACAGAAACTGTTCCTTCAGAAAGACACAACATTCCCCCTCTCAACACGTGGGTATAGAAGGGCTTTGTGTTCCGCATTGGCTTCCAAGGAGCAGCAGACAAAGGCATTTCTTCTGTGCTTGCTGGAGCCCCTCAGCAGATACTCCTTTGCAGCCACAGGCTCTTGGCTGCAGGAGAACATGTTCCATTTCCTGATGGGAGCGTCCGTGCCCTTTGGGCAGTTCTGAAGTTCTCTGTGTTTGTCTGCAATTAAAAGAAGTTTTCCATGCTTGCAGTTGTAGAACACTGTTGTATTGCCCAGTTCTCATACAAATCATTGCATACATCTGCAGCAAAGATATTAAAAGGTTGCTCAGGGTATTTCTAAAAAAATTAAACACTCTCCTAACAACCTTGAAATTCTTCCTGTATTTTATTTCTCAGCTGCTATAGCAACTACCTGGTAGCTGTTGTGAGTAATTCCCCTCTATTTAGAAATACTTCTGTTCAGTGCCTCTAATCCTAACTCTGCTTTTAAAACTTGAGACTTGATGGTGCAAAACAGACAGGTCTTCCACAGGTGCTTGAGATGGCCAGTTATGAACACAATTAGCAAGACTTCTGAACTGATTGTTGAAGATAACTCTCTCTCTAGCCCTCTAGTGTTTTAATATTTTTAAAGCAATCTCTAAGAAATTTGTTAAAGTGATCTGATTAATTACTTCAGTATTGTAAACAAATATTAAATAATAATGTGTTAAAAGAAGAAGCTAAATAGAACTCTTTAGTAAATAACATTTGGCAACTGTGTGAGAGCTGATTATTTCGTTGGGCTGTCAGTTTTTGCTGTTTTATTTTTGTGCAAGGAGCACATTTAGGTTGGTCTCAGACAAGTTTTTTTTGTTGTTTTGTTGGTTTTTTTAAATGTAGTTGATGCTGTACTTAGTATGGCTGAACATAATAAATACGTGTATATTAAGTCACAGAAGAGAAGGAGAACCTGCCTGCATCAACAGCATCTGTTCTTAGTTTATTTAAAGAACTAGTGTTAAATTCTCTTGTTTTATTTAAAAAATGCAATTTTTAAATCTTTATTTCCACTGTGTAATTGGTAACAATGAAAAATAAATCCATAAACCCAAATACATACAACTAAACTTTCCCTTGTCCTTGCCAAGACAGGATGGAACATCACAATGTCCTAGTTACAGTTTTGTACTGCAGCTTTTTGATCAGTGTCTTGGTTGTTGTTTTATTTTTCCCTGTCACGAAACCTTGGCTTGCATGCTTCCAGTTCATATTTATGCTTGGAAAAACAGGACTGCAGAAGTTAGAAAAGTCTTCCTTCCCTCCCCAAGGCTCTTGGCATATGATCCTGCCTTACCTGTTCACACAGGAGGCAGCTGCTGAAGGGGGCAGTGAGTGGCACTGTAGTTTCACTAGGTCACTGGAGTAGTTTGTTACAGGTTTAAAAATGAAAAGTTTCAGACAGGTAGAGAAAAGTCCCTCTTCCAAATTAGGAAAATGTCCATTGTTAATCTGGAAAGGAGTATCAAACCCTGCATCAGGCCCTGTGTTAAGGACATAGGTTATATTTCATTTTCTCTCTTGTGCCCCAGTGCCAGGAGATGTAATTGTCTGGCAGCAGGAGGGAGGTGACTAAGGATATTCTTCAGTGACCTGTCTTGGAACCAAAGCTAGGTGAAGGAATGCACTTTGAAACCTTCTCTGCTCCACTGCTTTGGAAAGTGGTGCTGGTACCTGGGGACTTGGTCATCAGTCAGGAAAACAGGATGATCCAGGGACTGGAGTAATTTCTGTTCAGTATTTTGCTCTGAAGGGCCTTTTTTTTTCACCTGTAAGCCTTAGGAGTGAGCAAAGGAATTTGTCAGTCAGCAATCATAAAGGAAATGTATATGTGTTATTTAACTGGATAGGAAATGATTCACACCTTGAAATGTCTCTGGAAAAGAGCAGCTCCCAAGATGCATCCGATGGGATCCTTTTGGTATAGATAGGAGAGTTTAGTGGGATGTTGTTAAATGTAGTGGGCAACTTCAGTTCCAGTCTAGGGTAAATCTGTAATTCTGCTGTTGTTGATAGAACTTGGAGACTAAATGCTCTGTTTTGTGGCAAGAGATTAATGCATTTTGGTACATCTATCCTAGAAAAGACTAAGCCAAAGACATTGGGGTTAGACCAGCTCTTGTGCTGGTTTGCAGCACTCGATGAGAATTAACCTGTAAGATATCACTACTTGGAGATTATCTAAATATCAGTTATATATTATCTAAATATCTAAATATTTAAATATTATATAAACATTATCTAAATGCATTTGTGGTAGAAATTAACCAAAACTTTCTAAATACAGGAGGAATGAAGTTGAGAAGCAAGTTGCTCCCAAAGGCAAGAATGAGATGTGTATGTTTAGCAGTTCATTGCAGGGTTTGTATGGGAATGTGGGTGTGATCCTGGAGTAAGATGTGACAGTTGTGCAATATGGGGTTTCACTTTGGATGATTTGATGGGTTTTAGAGCAGTTTTCTCCATTTATTTATCATTGTGCAGAATTAGGTATTCAGGACCTGCAGGACTTCAGTCACTGGCCAGTAGGGTGGGGGCAAAAGTGATTTCTCCCTGATCTTCTCCCAAGTGCTGAAAGGATTTTGTTTTTAGAATTATTTTCTAAGTGTGGAAATATTTTGGTGTTCAGGCTTTCTGTCCTTAGCTAACCATACATCCAGTAACGAGACATTTTGTGATGCGAGTTGGCAGTCTTGGACAACTTTTCCTGCATATTTAATGAAAATAGGGCTGGGTGGGGAAGAAAGAACTTAAAACTGGAATTTCTGTGCATAGTAGTCCAGATAAGAAGCTACTGACTTGCTGGTTATAAAAAAGGTTATTCAGGTTCTATCAGGTGTTTCTTTTTTGTGTGCTTTGGTTTTAAATTAATTGTCGAACCTGTAAGACAGGAAGGGAGATTGTTCAGAGTGAAATTAGTGAGGAAATTTAAATTTCTTTTTAGAACTATTTAAGGGATAGGAACTTGGTGTGTCAGTATGGGGTGACAGTGCAGATTGTGGTTTGCAGTTGTGTGTGGGAAGAGAGAACTTGTTTATTAATTCTTCTGTAGGCAACTTTCTTAGGGTACAGTCAGTGGCATAGCTCAGCTGGACTTGAGTGTCACTACCCTTGCAAAGCCTTTATTGCAGCAATTCTGCCCTTAACAAGTCAGACTCCAATGTAGACATGAGGGAAACACGTAAGAACTATTACCAGAACTTGTAACCTATAAAATCCTCTACCATGTATTTGCTGGCATTTCAAAACCCACAAAAGGGGGATAACTGGGAATGAGGAAATGTTCTGTGTTCATATGCATAGTGATGTGTGGATAGATGTGCTTTTCTGATTAACACATTGAACAGTTATTTGGAAGTGGCTCTAATACAGAAGAGCTGTAACTTGCCTGATGGGTCCAACAACTGGTCTTATTGGTGGCCATATGTATTCCATAGATTTGTTCTCTTGAGAAATGGGACCATTTTTCAGATGTGGGTGTGAAAACACTCACCAAAGAATGGGAAGTCTGTGGAAAATTATTTAGCTCTTGAAGAGAGCTCTCTGCTCCAGAGAATTTTTTTTTTAATTTGTGTAGTTAAGTTCATTTTGTTCTTCTCTCAGCTGTGATATGCACTGAGGAAGAGGCTATAGGAAGCATACAGTGGGATCTTGGTCCAAAACCAGTTGAGACTGACAGTGGTCTTTCCACTGATAGTTTTTAAGTTAGGAACCAAACTTAATGTCACTAAATTTCTCACTTTGTTCTGTTTCAAAATCTGTCTGCTCACTGAACCTCAAGGCAAAAATGAAATACCTCACTCAAGTGACTGATGTTAAAATCAAACCTCTGTTCCAAAATTTTTCCATGTCAAAGTGAACTTCATGATGTCTTCTGACATCCTGAAAAGCATGTCCAAAGCTTTTTTGGCTGGTTTCCTTTCTCTTAGACATGTTTTAGTGTTTGTTCAAGCAATAAGTCCTCAGTCCAGACTTAGGGAATATATTAGGAAGGCAGAGAGCTGAGGCTTTGAGCAGTCTGAGTGCTTTCCAGTACAGTTGTGAGGTGATTACTTATTCTAAGGATAAGACTTCCTTTTGTCCCTCTTCAGCTTTTAACTACTTTTGCTTTTCTTGAGTCTTTCTGGATATTAAGCCTTAAGAAAAGCTTATGACAAGTGGTGCCAGCTAACTCTTGGTGATTAAAAGCAGGTCTTTGTGCATTCAGAGGTAAGCTGGTGTTCTCTGAAACATCTAGACAAACCTTTATTTTTGTTTCAGCCCAAGGAAGCCTAGGCACTAAATTCTTTTAGTATTTGCAGTAGGCACTTGATGGAATGGTGAATTATTTTATTTTCTTTCTGTTGAATGTAAGTCTCTGAGCCACCCAAGGTGCCAGAGTGTAGCATAGAGTGCTTTGTCAGGTGCCTTGCTGTTCTGGAAACCTCTTGTGGCTGTGTTTTTGAGCAGCAGGGCCTCTTTTCCCTCTCAAAGTGATTGTGAATGAGATATTTCTGTGTACCTGCACTTTTAGTCTTCTGAACCTGATAAAGGCTTCGAAGCCTTGTATCCATGTCAGGAAAACGCAGAACTGTTAAATGGAAGACAGTTGCAAGCAATATAGGACTTTTTAGAGGCCTGTTTGGGAGTCTGTGCTCATAATCCTTTGCCTGGCTGGGGTTGGGTGCTGGGTGGGCTGCCCAAACAAGTGGGGAAGAGAACAGAAAGACTTTTGAAGGAGAATGTTACAGACAGTGCTGGATATTCCCTGTATGGAGCAATGTCTGTTTCCAGTAACTGAGTCAGGTTGTGGGGATAGGAGGAGGTGTTTCTGTTTCACCCATCTCTTCCGTTGTGGAGAAACAATGCCTGTGGAAATATCTGAGTGAAGCTGCCCAATTCACCTAGGCACCATTTTGTGCATGTATGGCTGTGTTACATACATGGACAGAGAGTGTAGGCTCAGGTAAGAAAGTGTCAGCCAGACACTTTCTGAGTGGGACAAATAATCCAAAAATATATGAATTACTGGAAAAGAAGGTTTCTGAAAACTGTTGTTTGAACTTTGGTGCATTGCTGTGTTTTGTTTCTCTCTAAATGCTCATGATCTGAATGATTGGTGACTTGAATTTTGATAAACCAAAGAGACAACTGTGTAGTTCCACTGGACCTGTTAGAGCAGGATCAACATTTTTGAGGTAATCTTGCCCTGACATCTGCTCTTGCTGTACAACATGGAGCTGGACACTATCTGTGGGCCTGGCCTGGCGTGGTGGGAGAGGAGGGGAATCCTCTCCATGCCCGTGCCTCTGTTTAAGGGTGATACTGTGAGGGAATTCCTCCAGCAGGGACTGTTGGAGTGGGGAGAGCTGTCCTGGGGCGTGGGAAGGCCCTGTGGCTGCTGAGCTTTGCCCTGCTGTGTGTGCAGAGCACCCGCTGGGAGCAGCCTGTGCCCGCTGGGGGAGCTCCCCCCGCGCTCTGGCAGTGCACGGGGATTTGCAGCCCTCCATCCTCATCCTCCTGCCCGCTGTGCCAGCTCAGCCCTTCCCAGTGTGCTGCTCTGAGCGCAGTTGGGAACAAAGTCCCTCTGCTGTGGGGGTTTCTTTGTTTTTCTTTTTTTTTTTTTCAAACTGCAAAGTGTGTGGTGATCTCTGTGGTCCGAGGGGTTTATGCCAAGGAAGATTGTTTGAAGCGCTGGTCTTGCAGAAACAGTTTTTCTTTTGACTCTGGGCCAGAGGAGGTAGAAAACAGGTTTCTCTCTCTTTCTTCATCGCAGTAAGGCCCCAAACTGCAGCTGCTGATCTTGTTGAGCTTTTTTGTTTGATTTTGTTTTTTTCTCCCCCACTTCTGGAGTGACTGTATTTCTGGCACAAGACCATATTCTCCTTTTAACAGGAAAAAGTTTAATAAATGAAAGTAAATAATAATGAAATAAATAGTAATAATAATAACAATGAAATAAACAGGGGTGGAGGATGCAAAAAGAGAAAAAGAGGATCTCCTCTATATCTCAGATGATGTTGATAGAATTAAATAATGCCCATTTGCTTAAGTCAAGATTGGACGAGTTACAAATCACAAAAAAAAGCATTTTCAATTTTTGTCAGTAAAATACTTCTTTTCTTTTTTTGTATTTTAGTAACAAATCAAAAAAGTCAAAGTTCTTACGGGTGGATTGATAGGTTTCATAGCTGTCTTCAGCACAGAAAGTTCTTGTGTGGCAGCCAGTATTGGCTAAAATAGAGTTTTCAGCTAAAATGCAGGAGCTGCATGCTGATAAATACACTTTTATAAATCTACCCTATTCTTCCCTTCCTGCTCCTCATTGGAAGTGTTCAAACTGACCATAAATGCCAAGGTAGATTTAATGTGTTAAGAACTTAATTAACAGATAGATGGGAGGTCTGAAAGTCTCACGCTGTAGCCTCGGTAAAATGGAACAGGGTGGAAGGTGCTGTGGGATGATCCCTGAGGTTTTGCATGTGTGAACATGAGCCAGTGGTGTTCTCCTGTAGGCAGCCATGCCCCAGGCTGTGTTCCTCTGCACCAGGATGGTGATGGAAATTATCTTTTCCTCCTTAAGTGACTCTTGGGGCTGCATCTTGCAGTATGAGGGGTGAGGTGAGGAGGTGGCAACACACGGGGAGAGAGGAGGGTCTGCGAGATCCAGGGTGGCACAACCTGGGAAAAGGAGCATAGGAAAGGGTTCTGGCTCATGGATAGCTGCTTTCTAGGGAGTTACAGAGAACACAGAGCCAGGCACTCCTCAGAGTTGCAGGGTGAAAGGAGGAGCCACGGTGGCAAATTCCAGTCAGAGACTGTGATTCCCACAGTGCATGTGGGAAAGCCCTGGAGCAGGTTGCCTGGAGAGGTGGCATGATCTGTCCTCCAGGAGAGTCAAAACTTGACTGGTTCCTTACTTTGTTTCCTGCTGTTGAACTCCAAAGCATGGCCATTTCTGACTCAGATTTGCAGCCTGTGGAATGCAGCAGTGCAGAACAGATCCACACTCCTCTGGGCAGAGTGTGGTCAGCGTTCTCCTCTTTGCCAGTTAGGTATTGGAAAGAGGGAACAAGGTTTCAGAAATGGAAACAGCCTTTACCCCTTGTTTAAAGGGAGAAAAAAACTGCTGCATTCGCTTCCTGCATAGAGAGGGAATGATGTATGGGTGAAGGACTTGAATGAACTGATGGAATAGATGTACAGAGAGAGGATGAAGTTGCTAGGATAGGTTCTTGCAAAGCTGGTAGTTCAGGACCAGTTCCTTAACATAGCTAAGGCAGTGGACAGCACTGTGGGCTTCTGGTCTGCTTTTTCTCTTCCACCTCCTGCCACCAGGATGTGCAAAACTATTTTAAACAGCTCGTGATTTTTGAGCCCAATCTCTATTTTTATCTTGGAGGGCAGGGGAAGGATGCTCGCAATCCTTTGCTCTGCTACTGAATGATCACCTTTCTTCTCAGGCATCTGTTTCTTTTTTTGCAGGAATATTTTCCTGGTGCTGGTATGACTCAGTAGAAAGAGGCGGTGTTGCTAGGCAGCGGGTGAGCACTTTGCAGATGCCATGTGATGGCAGTAAGCTGCCTTGGAATAATCCATTGGTGGCAGTATTCCTGGCTGAGGTTCTGTACTGCACAAAGAAAGAAGCATCTCTGACAGGAGCAGATGCTGCCTAGCAACTGCCACTGCTCCCCGAGCAGCCTGAAATACCTTCACTTAATTGTACTGTAATTTTGGCAATACACAGAACCCAAGTGTAATGCCTTGCTTTCAATTCTGAAGTATACTTTTCTTCCTCAAGATTTTGCATAAACGTTTGTAAAGACCACTAATAGGGTCAAAAAAATTTTAGCCCTCTTCTAAATCATGTCTTTTGTTTAATCCCTACTCTTCGATTGTAATGTTTGGATGGCTTTTAATCAGCTTTTGATAATCTTTTTTGTGTGTGTGTGTGTGTATTACATTAGTGCCTGGCAATTCCAATCGGATTAGAGCCCTGTTCTGTGTCGTGTGTACCAGTACACTCTGCAAGAAATGCCCCTTGCTGCAAAAACTTGATGTTTTATTTGGGGTTTTTAGGGTGTAATTGGATATGCCCTCTCTTTCATACCTGAATTATTTGTGTTGTCCATCTTGCTTGACCAGTAGAATGTTTTGGAAGTGCTGGACCTGGGGTCTGTTCCCTGTATTCTTTGTGTACATACTTGCTGAATGAGGCCTGAATTTGCAAATAAATCTGCAGGTCTTGGATTCATTTCTGGCAAATAATTGAAACCCTCACCCACTATTAATCATTTAAGTACTTGGAAGGTATATTGTGAAGGTGAAAACATGATTGTAGGTATTTGTAGAATAAAATGGAAATGTTTTTCTTTTTATTTCCTCATGGTTCTGCTCCCTTGTCAAATATTATCAGACTCTAACTGTGCAATCTATGAAGCTGCCAGGTTTAATCAAGCAGTTCCACAAAAAAAGTAATCATATTGGCCTTTAATTTTGTTATAAAAATATGAAGTTTTGTTTTCATGATAAACTACATATTGTTCTTTTATATTATTAAACCCACAATTTTCTGTTTTCAAGAACTACTCCTTTTTGCTGGGGTTCTGTGAGAGGCTCAGACTGGAAGGTACAGGGAGGTTTGGGAAGTATTAATTCTGTGCTGCCTGTGGGTGTGATTGTGCAACACAGTTGCCTCACAGAAAGGTGAAGTTAAATCTCTCCTCTCTCTTGTCCTCTGTGGGATCATTTGTATCAGCGCTGGTTTTCCTGCCCAGTCATCCTGCCCTGGCTTGGACACTGTTCCCCCTGCCATCCCTAAATGCAAAGAATTTGCATCTGTCACCCTTCTTGGAAAACACATTACTAAGCAAAGGTAGCTTAGAAATTCTCAAACTGCAAATACCATGGAGTGGAAGAATAAAAATTGTTTGTTTGCTCATGTTTTGATACAATTCCTGGGAGTTTTGGTGATGCAGGAGCTGAACAAGTGAACCCCCTTTCTGTGTGATGCAAGAGTCACGTGTGGTGTTCTGGGCTGAGGTGGCTGTTAAAAGTGAATATGGTTCCACAGCATTTGGGTGGCTCCACAGAAGAAAAGATACAGAAAATGCTACTAAATACATGGATAAAATTAATACAAATAGAAACCTTCTACTTTAGGAAGACCCAGTCCACAGATGACTCAAATTTGGGGAAGCCACATCTTTGCCCCATTCTAACACCCTTCCTTTCCCTCCTTGTTTTAGCCTCTGCTAAGGAAAAGACATTTGATTTATAGCCATCTTTGATCTCACCTGGTGATCTTAGGTTATGGGGAGCCTTTATTTTCATGTGGGTATTACAGGGAAGAAAACAGTATTTATCTTATTCACCTGTTAAAACTGCAATATATTGTTTCATCCTAGACATTTCTAATAGGTGGATTAATATGAGAAATTATTTTATGGTAAGATACATGCTCGTCATAATATTAGTTTATCAGTTTGGAGTAATTACATTATTTTCTTAAATATCAGATTATTTAATATTGATCTAATATTGAATTCACTATTTAATGCTAATCACTTAAATCAGTCGTAAGCTTGGGGACTGACTTGTGTTCCATGTTAACTGGTGACAATGAGTAGTAGTTAAATACAAAATGCTGTATAAGGACTGTGAAATTTCAGAGTTTGTGTTTACCCGAAGTAAACACATACTCCAAATTCTTAGCTTGTGTGATAGAGGTGTGAGTTTAAAACATGGTTATGTGTTATAAAGCATAAATTACACCGTCAGAGAACTTGAGAACTTTGACATTTGTAGCACAGAACACAATTCAGTGTCTGCTCAGTGTGATTATACCTTGTCAAGGTATTTTGGGTATGGAGCAACACAACTGCAGCTGTTCCTCTCCTGTGTGTTCTCCCTGCTGTTCCTCCTGAAATGGGTTTGTTGAAGATATACTGAGGGATGATCAGTGCATAACCTGAATAACTGCAAGCTGAGTGTAGTACAGAGCTTTTATAAAAATTAAATTACATACTTTACCCTGAAACACTTGTTCTGCAAGTGTCATCTAAAAATATTGCAAGCTACCAGAATTTTAATAAGACAGATAATAATATTAACAATGAGTTGAGAACTGGAAAAAAACTGTCACAAAAGCCAAGAAGATTTATCCTTTATAAATGGAGATATGCTGAAAATTCACAAAATTACAATTTCTCCACCCAAATTAGCCCATAGAGTTCATTAAATCATGGCCTCACCAGTATTTTATGATACAGAAAAATCAAAATGGGGTTTAGCATATTGGATCTGTTTCAGTAGCGATGATTTCTGTTGTGGAAGTGAACATGTGAGAAAACTAAATTTTTAAAAGCCCAATTTAGTGGTTAAGAGATGTAGTTTAGATTCGGAGAAGGAAAAAGAAACAATGTAAACATGGATAGCTCTTGAACTGATTTTGTTTCTCAGCCCTCATTTAAATAACTACTGATTTTCTTTGGTTCATCTTGGAAGGTGGGGATGGAAAGGGCAGGAAAAGGGCTCTGTTCCTTTATAAAAACAAGCAAATTACTCATGAGCTGAACTGATATTGCATAGTGGAAATAGAACATAATGCAAGATCAAAATATTTTGGTAGGCTTCACTGAAATGTGTAGAAATAGGTTAAAAAAATAAGAAAGTACTTGAGATGGCATATAGCCCTGCCAGTTCATGGGATAACTTTGTGTAAACATTAAGAAAAAAAATGATGTTTCAAGGGAATGAGTATCTGGATGTATTGTGCTGGTTAGTTCTCTGGTGTTTTCCTGTTGCTGTCCTGGTTTTTCCCACTGTTCATGTGACAGATGTGACATTTTTCTGTTACTGTGGTTATCAGGGCATTGACATCCATTTGAGAAGGAAAATTATCTGTGGTACCATTGCAGCCCAGGTGAGACTGGCTGGGGAAGCTGGGACACAAGAACCTGAATTGGAAAGAATAATAATAATAATAAGATAAATTTTAAATTATATCCCAGCAAAATGAAACCACCTCTGTGGTTGGCAGCAGAAAGTACCAATGACACAGGTGAAATCTGATTCAGCATTTCTCTGTGAGCTGTGTTCTCCTTTTCGCCATGCTGGTCAGAGGAGGTCCCAGCTCAGTCCATAGCACGGTACAGCAGAAGCTCAGGCGGTGACTCCTTGGTAAAGGTGAAGGAGTTCCCAGCACTCCTGCCCTGCCCGTGCCTGCAGTCAGGTGTGGAGCTTTCCCAAAGCTCCAGTGCTGCCCGGGACAAGGCCTTGCAGGGCCCAGGGTGGGACACAGCCAGTAATTTGTCCTGTTGGCTTTGCAACTTGAGTGATTACTTAACTTCTGTCACCCACGGTATGTCATGAGGAGTTTCACAGTTTATGCACACTGCAAAAAAAAGTACTTTAATAAAGTCCTGAGCTCTGCTGCTTCGACACTGCTCTGCTTTTTGAACTGCAAGAGGTGAATATCAACAGTGTCCTGTGCACCTTCTACCAGTTATCCCAGGAAGTTTCAGCCTTCCTGGTACAGGAATCCCATCTTGCTTAACAATCAGTCATATAAAAGCCCTTATTCAGTCTTTGCTATGTCCTTGCTCTCTCCTTTCTACCTTCTCTTATGCTGTTCAGTCCTTTTTGGCAAATCATTTGTTTTTGACAAGGGGGAAAACTGGCACATGGGAGTTCATTGGCAATTTTATGCAGTACTGTGGGTAATGGTGTCTTCCCTTTTTCCCCAAGACAATGTTGTGTGTGATGTGGGGTGGTCCCTGGCAGTGGCTGAGCACTGAGTTTATGGTAAGAACTCTTTACATACCAGAGTTCCACTCATGACCCTAACATGGGAGGATATGATGATTTTGTATGAGAGGTGAGGATTGTTCATCCCTCATGGAGCACCACGCAGGTGAGCTAAACACTGCTCATCTGCTATTTCTGCTTACGGAGCTTGGGGCCATCTGTAATTTTTTATTACTCTGAATAGCCTGAGTGGCCTCATAAACTTTGTTGCTTCTCTAAATGATGAGCTTTTTTGGATCATTTAGGAATACTTGAAACAGAAAAGACTCCATCAGAGATCACTTCAGAGCTTGCTGGTCAATATGTCCTCAGTAAGGGAAATGGCTCTTTTATTTCACATCACTTGGCTGATTATTTATCTGTGCAAACGCCTTCCCTCTTTATCACAGCCAAGTGTAGTTTCTTCAAGAGCTATTGACAGGGGCTCTTTGAGAACATATTTTCTAAGACCTCCTGAATTGTATCAGCTGCATCTTCTTTGTTCATATAGCAAGGAGCTGCTTTAGGTGGAACACAGGAGGAGTCAAAGCTGTGCAAAGATGCATTGGCTTAACACATCCTGTTTATCTTCTTTCTCTTACTGCTGGTGACTTGCAGTGCAGCTGCTTATACTCTGTCAGGCCATATCCATGGGCAAGGAAAAATCTGTTCTCCTCTGGATCTTTGTCTTTTGAAACTGTTATTCCAATGCCATCTGTTCTTATATGTTATACCCCACAATTCCTTTGTATTTTCTAGCACAACATTAGAGTCACTGCCTATGTGAACTGGTTGGTGTCTTTCTTACTGGTAAATTCCAGAGGTGAAGAGGGAAGGATTTCTTTCACTGTGGTCCAGTTTAAGTACCACAGATAAGGGACTTCTGTCTTGGAGATAATTCCCAAATCACATCGCATGCGGTGCTTTTTCAAAGCATTCCTCTTTGGCAGAATGTTGGCTTTAACTGCTGGCTGAAATTACTTTGTGAGGGGAACTACGACCTCCTTATAGACCTCAACAATGGTAAGGGGCTTAATATCTGAAAATTGATGTTAAATATTTCAGCAGTGTGTCCTGGAGTCACACGACCGAGGGATCAGTCAGGTCTGTTAACTGGTGGGTAAAAAAGCTTTACTTTATGCCTGTTTTGCTGATGTGTTTGTTACTTGTGTATTCTGATGACTGAGGACATGAATCCTCTAAAAAATGATGGAGGCTTACAGATTGATGGACAGTTTGTAGATGATCATGTAGGGTAAAGAATTTATCAGTGGAAAGGACAGAAATCAGTTGTCAAGAGTCCTGTCTGTAAATTATTTTCTCCAGAACAGTTAAATTACTCTGTATTTCTCATTTATATTTGTGATCGTATTTTTCAAATAATACTGCCAGGAAGAACTGTGTACCTAAAAGGGACTTTATAAATAAGATTGTCTTGCATAATACATTTTTAGTTTAACAAATGAGTAACATCTATAACTTTTTGGAAGTAACCTTTGGAATAATAAATCAGACTATAAAAGAGCCTTAAATTTCTGTGATTCTGTCATAATCAGGAGTTATTTTTACCATTCTTATTTATTTCAGAAATGTTTATTTTTTCTTACACAGTTTAGCAAGACAGTTTGGTCTATTGGGTCAATTTATTTGGATTGTTGAATTTTTCCTGACTTTGGTTTAGTGTGGCTGGAAAACCATTTACTCTTGAGATTTGGCTTTCACTATTTTGGTAATATCTATTGCTGTTCACTGATTCCATGGATTGATTATAAAAATTGTCAAACAGAAGAGGCTCCTATAATTTATTGATGACTAAAAAAGGAATTAGATTCCGTACTTTGTATTGAGGATGAAGGGAGATGTTGCTTTTGTATGAGAACTAATTTTCCAATTGAATATGATCATCAAGATTCTATGTAGAGCTGATGGGATCAGTTCATTTCTGTTTTGTGACTTTTGCTTTTTTTTTTTTTTTTTGAGTGAGGTAGATCTAAGAAAAGAGCTTTGTCTATGTTATTAATAGGGTGCTCTGAATTCCAGAGAGCTGATTACATATTGTAGAGTCCTTGATTCAGATGTTCTCTGTGTGACCAGTAGAATCCTTTTAAAAACGGACAGTTTAGATCTGTAAACTAACAGATCTATCAGAATTACTTCCTGTAAGACTAAATATAATCAAGTCACCATTCCTGACCATATTTTAAAATAATTATTCTATCAGCAATTGAAAAAACCCCAGTACTGTCTTTTCCCAGTACCTTTCCTGTAGCTTTTATTCCAGTCTCACCTGTATTATTACATAATAGACAGGAATTTGATGGCCAAAGAACTTGCAGTTGCATCAAATCCAGTTTCTTTCCCAGCTGCATCCCTGATGCAGTAGTTTTAATATAGTAAATAATTGTCATAGGAAGTCAGCTGCTCTTTGCTAATTCAGAGCATCTAATGCAGTGTTGAAATGCAATACTTTTCAGAGTAACTGTTTCTTGTTGGGCTTGGCTGAGTGAGACCAGTCGAGTTGTTTTTCTTTCCATGATTTAACTTTTTTGTTGTCTACAACCTCTGATACCAACATGTCCCATGACTGGTGTCTCTGTCATGATATCCATGGCATGTTCAGAAAAGTTGAAAATGGTCTGAAAATTGGCTTTTAATATTATCATGCCTATATTAATTTCTTTAATTAATAAGGTATCTAAAATTACTCTCAAATTATTATCTTATTACTTTATTAACAATTCTACATTTTGTTTTCTGGTGTTTTCAAAGATAGCTTTTTACCCAAGGTATTTGAAATTTCCCTTCTTGATACATACGTGAACTTTTTAGTGGTTTTGTTGATTTGAACTAAAAAATCATGTTTTAATACGGGACTTTGCAGTATTTTGCAAATCAACTTGTGTTTTCTTGTTCTGGTAAAATTGCCAATTAGAAAAAAGGAAATGTTTTCTGTATTTAAAGGATCCAGCTATCTAAAATACTGAAAGGGCAAGGAAAAGCCACTGGAGGTTTGATTATGTCCTGCCAGTTCATCATTTCAGTTGTCAATGTTCCTGCACTTTGGGAGAGGCTTTAAATAGTTTTTCTTTGGTTGAAATCCATATTTATGATTTCTTCATGGGTGAAGAATGAATCCAGAATGCTGATGAGCTTCGTTTTTGTAGGATTATGCTGTCTGCATTATTCCAGTCTGGAGCCAGTTGTTGTGTTTCTCCTGCCTCTGATGTAAACAAGAATTTGAAGCCTCATTTAACTGACGGTGACTTCTGCTGGGCCATAAGAGCTGAGAGAGCAGTTTAGGTTTGTTGATGAAATTCTGAGCTCTTAACTCTTGTGATTAAACCCTGCACTGAGCCTCACAGTGGAAGTGCAAATGTTTGATGCCATTTGGCTCCCTGTGGATTTTTTTTCACTCTTTCTTGTATTGGCTTCATCTGTATGGGTGTTTGCCTGGTGTGTGGACTTTGTTCTTTCTTGCCCTTGCCCGTTATGAAGTCTGTGTATAGGGTTTAAATGCAGTTTTGTTTTGGTGGAAGTTTTGTCTATGCTTTTCTCATTATTTCTGAGAAATTCAAGCTTCAAGAAAGCTACCTCGTGGTACTTGGTGCAGGTGGGAATCTTGGGTTCCATGGTGTTCTTCTCCTGGACTCCAGCCTGTCTGCTTACTATGCAGTTGTAAGGGACTTGTGGTCTTGACATGAAAAAAGGTTTAGGGAGGAGATGAATTCAGTTGAAGCATGGTGCTGATAACTCCAAGGTTGTGGGTTTGATCCCTGTATGGGCCATTCACTTGAGTTGGACTCAGTCCTCATGGGTCCCTTCCAACTCAGAATATTCTGTAAAATGTGGCTCCATCACTTGGGAACATCTTGACCATAGCTGGAGTGTTTGCATTCCAAGGGGTGTGTTCTCTTAATTGGAGAAAAGGGTGGTGCCCACTGGAGGTCACTATTTCAACTCATGGAATTCCACTTGCAGTGCTCCAGGGTGTGTTGGTGATGTACAAGGGGGCTCTCCTGTGTGTGTTTACCTGGAACAAGGTACTGGAGTGATTGTGTTAAATCTGTGCCTGGGGGAGTTTTTAAAAGCTGAGACTGGGGAGAGGGTGGTCCTTACCTGCGATTCACCCTTTCTCTGATATGTCATGTTTGAGGGAATTACCCATGTCCATGTCCCTGTTGTATTTTTATAAATATAGCTGAATAATGTATCATTATACACTGTGATATTTTTAAATTTATTTTTTAAATTAGGTTTCATTTAGTATTTTTATTTATTGTATTATTTTTTTCTGAAGCATTAGGAATGGTTTTTATTTTCCCTGGTTAATGAAAACTAAAGGTACCTGGAATAGTAAGATGTGTATCATATTAGTTTTTATGAAAAGTACAGATTTTTATGTATTCTTTCATATGTCTGCTTAAATGTAATGTATTGTATTGTAGGATTTTTGCAGTCTATTAGTTGCACAGATGGAATTTGAACTAGTTTCAGCTTGGAGAAAAGTAATTCCTGGAGTTCCTGTTGCAATCCCTGCAGTTAGGGCAGCCTGTTCCATTGATGGGTTGTGGAGCAGAGTAAAAATTGTGAGACAAGGAAATCCTTGTATGCCATATGAATCAGAGGTTGCTGATTAAAGTGATTACTAGCCTTGCTTAATTTAAAAATCTTTTTAAAAGCTTGGGTTTTATGTTGTTGTTGAGCCTAATTTCTGGTAAGGGCCGGAATAAAGATAACGGATCAGGACAAGTTGGCTGACAGGTTTTCTGGGCAGCTATGTAAGAGCTATTTTTATGCAGGGAGTGAGCTAAAGGGCTATGCTTAGAAGAAAATTCACACAAAGATCCAAGCCTCATATGTCTCTCTCTCTCTCTTTTTCCCCACCCTCTAGTGATATGCAGCTTCCGAGGAACTGTTCCGCAAGGCTTGGTCCTGGAACTAGGTGAAACTGTCCAGATCCTGGAGAAATGTGAAGGTAAGTGTGATGTCCAAGAAGGAACCCCATTTTCTGTGTAAGAATATACATATGTCTTAATCTAGCAGATTTTAATAAGTTGTTTGGAAATCATGATGCATCAAATCAAAGCACTTGAATAAAATCTACTCTGACCCACTTTCTGTAGGAAAGGCTGAGTGCTCCTGGCACTAATCCAGTCTGATAGGGGGTCAGTGTGTTTGAAGTTAACCATCTGTCCAGAAAATCTTGAACCCTGACTTGATTGTTGTGTTGCAATTGGGTCTTACACTGAATTTTCAGCATGTAAAGTATAGAATCAGTATCTTTTTTTACAGTATTTTCTCAGTGTTACTGTTATGCATTTCTATTAAGTGTGTCAGTTTTATTACTTAGAAACATTTGAACAGGTGGAAAATATTAGTTAATATATATATTAGCAATACTAGAAAAAATGTAAAGAGTATGGGTTTAGGGGGAATTGTTTTACATTTATCTTGATGTGTGTTTTTGTACCTAAAGCAAAATGCCATTGTAAATTTTATAGTTCTTATGTGGCTGGAGATGTCTGTTTGTGAATAAATTGAATGTCCTGCTCTATTCACATGAAGAGTGTGATTGAAGTTGTGTGTAAAAGGAGAATTATTCTTATCCTAATGTTCAAGCAAGGGTTGTAAAACGTGTCTGGTGAGAAGTAGGTTGACAAGATATAGTATGAGAACATGTTTCACTATAGTCTGAGCTGGAATAATGTAACCTTAATCCTGGAAGTGTTAAACAGATTGAAAACCCAGATCCACAAATTTGAATTCCAAATTAACATTCCACAGAGTCGTAGATGGGTTTTTTGTTTGTTCAGTTTAAAGTTATTTTTTGTCTCCAGTGTTAATGTTGCTTCCTAGACCTTTTGCAGCAGACTCTGCTTTGCCTCGCTCATGCCTAGAACTGTCGTTTGCTCTTGATGCTTTTTCTTCTACTCAGGTGTTTGTTTGTTTTCCCAGTGACTTAACTCTTCACAAAAATGTCATCTTTTTCATGCTAATTTTTCTAGTAAAGTAGTAGCTTCTTCACCTACATTTGTAAAAATTTTCTGTTGAATGAGAGCTTTGCAGTGCAATGGGGAAAATTAGCCACAAAGAAATTTGCTGTAAACAATACCACGCTTTTTAAAAAAACCACAAGTGGTGTGATGGGCTAAGCTGTACTCAAGCACAGAGGGCTAATTGTAGTTATTCCAACAGGTCTTGTGAATTAGAACATAATGCAAGCTCAGAAAAAGCGTATCCCTTTGCTTAGGATAGGATAACTCCAAGGTAATTAAACGCTGTATGTTATTGAAAGCAGTCATGGTATTTTCCAGCCATTTCTGGGAAATTTTCAAAACTGGGAAATAAAAGCATGATCTCCAAGGAGCAGGTTGCTTATAGAAAAGGAAAGGGAAAATCCAATGTTTCTTTACAGTGGTATAATAATTAGGCTTTGGATATTTCCTTTGCTGGTTGTTTTGAGGATGATTCCTCAAAAGCAATTCATGCCAGTCTTCACATTGCTGAGAAAGGAGGTCCTCAGCCAGGGTTTTCCTGGATGGAAGAAGGTTTGTACAGAATTTTTTGGTTTTGTTTTTTAAGCTGTCTATCCTGTCAGTTTGGTTGAGATGCCTTTATCATGGACTTTGTGTATAAAAAGATACATTAATTTTGATAATAACATCTGGAACTCCATGCTATGAAACTCATCTGAATATTCAGATGGTCTGTGCTGCAGCTCTTCCATGTGTGAATTATGCAAAAAAGCACACTAAATGTGCAAAGTAGGCTCTTAAAAGGAAGAAAAAAAAAAGCAGTTGCTTTTTAAGCATTCTTGTCTAAGTGGTTGTTTAACAGCATCTTCTACTTCTGCATTATTTGCTGGGGATTCTTTTGTTTAGACAGACTGGATAAAATAATGTTAACCCACATGAAATAAGGGTCACTGCTGTGATAGTCACAGAAGTTCCATTGCTGTTTCAGCTTCACTTCTTGGAATAGTTTATGCATAATTGTCTGCAGCAGGGATTTTGCTGTCTGAAAAGATTCACATACACAAAAACTTTTAGTGATGTGAAGTATGATTCTGGAGACTCACTGAAGAAGGCTGACAAAGTTTCAGATAGTAGCTGTACTTCTGAATGTGCTTATTTTAATCATAATAACTTACTGAATAGCTGTATTTGTATTACAAAAGAACAAGTGCTCTTCTGTAGTGACTGGTGTAAGAAGCAGCCCCTGCTTTTAGAGCAATTGAATGAAAGGAGGGAATTTCCTATTTCAAGATTTTGTGTATCACTGCAGCTACGTTTTATAGATACTTGCAGAGGAAAGAAACAAATGTAGGTGCATACACACACACAGACACACATATTTGTCTCTAAGGTTAATAAATATGAATACCAATTGATAATACATGTAAAAATATCATGGTTGTCTATGCATTTTTAAATGAAATGCAGTGAAATACAGTTGTCTTTGTTAATATGGATCTCGTTCCCATGCTTGAAATTGGAACTTTTGGATTTTCACAGATTTCTGTGCCTGCTCCTGTGTGTGCCTTCATACCAGACCACACATATCTAAATCACTGTTTTTTAATCCTGCCTAAGTCTGACAAAGGCCTCCCACTGCCCACTATCCCAGTGATTCAAACCCTTGGACTTGGCGCCTGCCTTTCCTCTGAAGCTACCAAAGGCTCCACCCGTGTTTCCACCAAACATGAACCATCTGTCAAGCTTGTGGTGTTGTTACCAGGGTGGGTCTGTAGTTGCTGCTTGCACAAAGGACTCCCAGATCCTTGACTGGTCTCACTCTTGTTCATCAGGACACCAGTTGGACCTGTGCTTGTCATTCTCAGCTTTCCCCCCCTCTGAGCCCTTCCACTTAGGATCTTAGCAGTGAGGGAGAACTGAAACACCAAGTGGAGTTCTCTGCTCTGCCTGCTATGCCTTGAGCAGCATGGCAATAGTGTGGCACTGAAAGATGGAGTTTTCTTTTGTCAAGTGGCAAAGCGTGAGCACACTTCTGGTTTGAAATACACATTTGCACTGTGCATTCTAAAGAGCCCTGTTGTTGAAGTCACATGGCTATTGCCCTGCCACAGGCAGTAGCTGTCAGTAACTGGTGGCATTCAGAGTAAATTGAAAATGTCTGTTTTGTCCATTTGTTTTTATTGCTAGAGGGCCATTTTCTTTAGATTGAAAATGCTGTAACTTCAGTAACTGTAATTATTACCTTGAGGATTTTGTATATTCAGTGAAGAATGGAAACACTCGCTGATGCCTGAAGCACCAGTTAAAAGAATATTATCTTACCCGTGCAAATTCTGCTGTACACACAAGTATTTATCTACACCATTTTCACGCGTGTACGTTAATAACTGTGTTCTAAAACCATGCCTAATATATATTTAAAGTTTTCCACTGTTATTCCAGCAGGGATGGCATGGTCAAAATAAGTGTTTCTGGTATTCGGGACACTTAAGCAGCAGATAAAACTTGCAATTGGGTTTTTTTAAATTCTTCATTAATTCAATGTGCTTGAGAAGCGGTGCCTTTGCCACACTTCCAAGTTGTGCCATACAGATGAGGGAGGAATCCCACTTCAGGCTGTCAGTGCTGTGGGAGCCCTGCAGGTTTCTTTCCACCTGAGTCAGGAGCTGCGTGGGTTAAAATGACTCCTTCCCAGTAGTTTGTGTTTGTCCTGAGGAGGATGTCTCCACTGAGATATCCCCTTTTCTGTTTGCTTTTTCCCCTCTCTTCATCCTTTTTTTCCTTCTTTGCCTTTTGTGGAATTTGCCTATGGAATTGAAGCCTCTTGGACCCACACCTCTGCTGCGGCAGATCTTGCCCATTACTGAAAGTCATCTTTCCGAGCACAGGAGTGCCTTCTTGACAGCCCTCTGGCTAATGCCAAGACAAAACCCATCCCATCTCTCTTTGCCTTTTGTTGTGGCATCTCTGGCAGCGTTATCAGCATATTCCTGTGGCTGTGCTGGCACGAGGCTGCTCCCTGACGTGGTGCTGGAAGGCTGGGCCAGGGTTTATCTGCCGCTCCTCCTGCCCGGCACTCCGGAGCAGCAAGCTCAGGACAGAATGCTCTTGGCATTGGGAAGCTTTTGCTGAGCACTGCTCCTGTCCCTCTCCTGGGTCACTCTGGGTGCCTTAGCTCTGCACAGCAGGTCACATGCAGATTACAAGGTAAAAGCAATTGTTAGTTGGTTTGTATATGCAAAAGACAGCTTTGCTCCAGGTTTGAGGGTTACTCATGTTACTGCCAAGTACACTTATTTTTGTAGGACAAGGAATGCTCAACTTCTGTAGCAGATTCTACTGGCAGTACTTTATTTAAAAATGAACTTTACCTTTAGGATTTACCATAAGTACTTACGTAATTTGTTTACAGAACTTTGTTTACCAAGAAATTATATGCGGAATTTATTTTTTCCTGCAGTCTGCAGCTCATGATTCTTTATTTAACCCTGATACTTGATCTTTATTTTTCTCAAAAAGAGATCAATATCTTTCAATTTTGCTTTTCTGTCAGGGAGTCCTCTAAAGGGGTGAGCTTTTTCCATGTGGCAGACCTCCTGTGGATTAAATGGAAATCTGAAAAAGCTTATGAGATGACTTTTAGAAAGAATGTCCTGTTTTGTTCAAGACCCTTTCAAGTAAAGATCAAAAAATCATCGGTAGCTCTTCTATTCACTGAAATGAAGAGACTGAGATGTGCAGGACTGCCCCAGAGCTCCTTCTGCAATTTAAGTAGGGCTGCACTATTGCTGAGACTCGTGAGTGTGACACGCTTTTGCAAAGATAGATTTTCAGTCTTTGTCCAACAGTTTGCAGATTCTCTAATGTGACTTCAAGTTTCCCCCACTGTGGATTTCCGTAGGTACAGGTAGTTTTGGAATGGCACTTCAGATAAACTAACTTTCGGTTTTCTTATAGCAAATGATGTGGACTATCCCTTTGGCTGATTCAGGTCAGCTATCCAAGCTCCCAACATCATTGAAGGCATGATCGATCATTGTTTCACATTAATTTATTCACAAAATTCTTGTCACTTCATAGCTGTGTTTTTCCGCTTCTTGATTTTAAATCCCATCTTTTTCACCATTTCTGTGAAGTCAATACGCTCTAAAGGCCATATGTCAGTTATAAATGGATGCCATAACTCTGAAATATTAGCACTTATTATTTGCAGTGCAATGACATCTAAACCTGTTGGTCGGGTTGTGTCTAACCAGGGGGTGCTTGTTGGGATCACAGTTAGCTGAAGTACCTGCCTGCATTTAATGACTCCTGTCATTAAATCCTCCAAAACAAATGCTCTTTAAAATAAATGATTACATCAATATTAATGTATTTAAGACTAATTCCAGAATGCAGGTTTAGGTCATTTTAGGGAATAATGCAATGCAGATGCAATTTTCTAAATGTGCCTTTAAAAAAAAAAAGCATAGTACCTTTTCTCATAGCTTTTACTTTGAGATACAGAATTAGTTGTGCATTTTACAATGTAGGGCTTTCAGGTTCTGCTGAGCTCTTTGGCTGTCTCTGAGGTTCTTTGGCTGTCTCTTGCTTGCACGGAGTTGGAGGAAACTGAAAATAGAGGAAGGTGACTTAACCATATTAAAAAAGAAAAATTAAAAGAAAGAACAACTAAGATCTGGAGAGCACAGTTTATAAGATTAAAGGGAAATAGAACTACTTTTCAAATATATGAAGGTAACTACAAAAAGGAAGTCAACAACAAGTTCTCCATAATGTCCAAAAGAAAAGAATCAATAATTCAAATAGCATCAAAGAAAGTTCAGGTTATGAAGTGTATGTATGTTGTCTGAACCACTGAAATAGATTGTCCAGTGAGGATTTGCCATCTCCACTTGACATAAATATGCCAGATTTTCAAGTATTATACCACAATTTCAGTGTTACATGCAGTTTTGCTGGCCAGTGTTGATCTGTGGAAGAAATTTCTTCTAAAAAGGTGCCAGTGCAACACCACTGCTTTCAAACTGGTCTGTGGGGAGTAGCAGAAATACAGTTTCCTTGGGATTTGGTGCAGAAATACCTTGGAATCTAGGTTTACAGAAGAGATCATTTTCCACAGACAAGGAATGCTGTTATTCAGTCCTGATAATAAATTGTTGGACACTGTTTAAACCAGACTAAATGTGAGGAGACATTTAGAGACAAAGCTTGGATGAGCTGGGTGATTTCTCAGGGTCCTTCCCTGCCTGTTTCACTACTCTGTAAACACACAGCTTGTAAGCTTTGAGAATTTGTTTTGAAATGAAGAAAAAAACCCTCAGAAATGAGATAGTTTTTGGAAATATATTTCATTTACTACCCTGCAGATTTAAGTTATTGATGGTTACCCTCTTTACTGGGTTTTGTTCTTTTACAGGTCTATTCACAAACTTGGATAAAACCCCTTTTTTTCCCCATTTACCAAGAAGTTTGTTATTCTGTTTGTCTTAGAGCTTAAATGTCTGGTTGTTTCTGAGGTACAGACTGTATTTAATATTAGTAACAGTGAATCACAGGATAAATGCATTTATTTTTTTCTGTGACCTTAAAAATATGCAGCATCTGTTGCTCAAAAGCAGGTGTGGGCACAGTTGTGTGGAGTTCTAGAAACCACTCCTTAAGGATCTGTCTGTGTTGTTTGTGCACATTTGTTTATATTTATATGATTGCACTGAAGTTTGATCAACTAAAATAGACTCAAAACAACAGTAATTTTTAAAAGATAATCAACTATTTCACAGGAAAACAAATCTTTGTGTTATATCCTATGTTCATGAGAAATTTGTGTGATGAAGTAGATGGATTTTAATTTTTTCCATAATAAGGTTTGCAGTTGTCTTGAATTTGTCAGTTATTTTATTTTATATTGTCTGATATGCCTTTTTTAAAACAAAATAAAAATTCAAGACTATCAGGCTGTCTTTAAAACAAATTCAAGGCCTTCTTCCCTACATCTGAGCCTCTCAATGAGGCTCTTGTCATAATTCAGCCAAATCTGAAGTCCTTTTTCTGAGAGAGACAAAATACCCAGTTACCTTGTTCTCGTCTTCTCTATTTCCCATAGCTAATTACTGACAGGTTTTGCTGGTGCAATTTTAAGTAAGGAGGGGGAATAAGTAGGAAGTTTCTGGGAAAATGAGAGAACTTTTTATGGCAAGTGGATTTAGCTGATGTGGAAGTGTTGGCTTTTGGCCATGCCTGTCTGACACTGGCTGCAGCTGATAATGACCCTTGAAGGCTGAACCTGGGTTGGAGCTGGGCCTGGCCAGGTTTGCTCAGGAATTTTGGATGGCCAGGCCCCCTTCCCAGAAGTGGCACTCACCATCCCCCCATACTGCTGGGGCTGTTCCAGCTCCAGGGTGCTCCTTTTCCGCTCCTCAGCTGCGGGAGGTTTTCGGCTGCTTTTTTCCAGGTTGAATCCTGCAGTGAGGATGCAATCACTGCCACCTGTATGAAGTAGCAGGAACTAGGTTCTTCTGTTTAACTTGCAGCCCTAGCAGCTTTGTGTTTTACTCCTCATTTATTGTCCTGTCTGGAGCTGTTTCCTGATGGGGGAATACAAGAATAATAATGGGGTTTGTAAATTAGATCCTGAAGCCTGTTCTCTAGTCAGACATACGTAAGACCAGACACATGCAAAGAATTTATATTTGTTTAAACCACATTAGAAATGTATGATAATGGCTTTTACAGGTTTCTGAAGTCTGGAGATTTTGTCAAGATAAACACTGCAACAAAACTCATGAGCCAGCCTGGAAGAGAAGTGTTCAGTGCAGACTTTTCCCTGAGTGCTGAATGAATTTTTGCCACACTGACTAATGTTTGTTAGTACAGGAACTAACTAAGCTGCTTTTATTCCTGGTGGGAAGAAACAAGAGCATTCCAGGTTAAGTGTTTCTCATCATTGCAAAGCAAAATAAAAACAATTTTAAAAAGAACCCTAACAAAAAAGTCTTTTAAAAATGTGACCTGTGTGAGGCACAGCTGGTTTTTGAGATGATCTCAGCAGCTGCATAGTTTTAGTCAGTTTGCTTCTGTGTAAAGACAGCAGTTCCACACATAATAATAATGTGTTTTATCTGGTTTCAGGTTGGTACAGAGGTGTTTCCATTAAGAAGCCCAATGTCAAGGTAAGTGTGAATACATTTTTTAATCTAGTGGGAGATTAAATCTATTTTGCTGTTGCAACCCAGTAAACTTTTCATTTTCCTTCTCTAACTTCCTGTGGGAGGATTGGGTTTCTTTATAAATTGAGTGATACTCGTTAATCACTCAAAGGATCAGAAACCTTCCTGACATATAACATTTTTTCAACATTTATAAATCTCATCCAATTTGATCCTCTCCACCTTCCTTCCCTAAGAAAAGCATAGGTGGGTGATATTGCATTGCTTTAATGCAGCATTTTTAAAGAACACATGAAGTTGAATTATTAATCTAAGCCAACTTTGAAAAAGATATGTTGAAAAAGGATTTTGTAAGTTGGGTTTTGGGGTTTTTTCAGATTTTTACAGTTTAGCCATAGTATTTGGTTATTTTCCATTTTTTCCTGTCATATTTGCTCTTTGGGAACTTTTTTGACTGTTCTGGTGTGATTGTTTTTTTTTTTTTTGTGAGTGCTTCTAAGTTTTTGCAAATGTTTGTATCCAAACATGCCAATAGGTGCTTCTATGTGAGCTTCACTTCATTATATGTTGGTTTAAATATTGCTTATATTTAAAGAGAGAAGAGTACCAAATTCCTCATGTTTACCTGTATTATGGAACATAACATTACCTGTATTACATTGTCATGACTATAATACTCTTTTAATGAAACATGTGCAGTCACTGTATGTGTTGGTGCCTCTACTTGTGTACATGGTCAGTTTTGATAGGAGAGCCCTTCAAACCTTCCCTGCTTTCTTAGATACCAGAAATAAGCAGCATTAACTGGAAGTGAACCAAACAAGAAACTGAAATATCATTTCTTCCTTTCCTGGGTTTTCATGTGGCTGAAAGCAAACACATTTACGGTTTTCCTGATGAAGCCATTCCTCTTAGATTTAGCTTTTCTCCTTCTGTAATTTTAATCTTGCCTGTGAAAAAGAAGGAATTTATCTTAGTATTTGGAATCCTCTTTACGTAGTGTTCTTTCAGCCCTGCCCACCACCCTCCAAATTTTTCTTCCTAAATTGTATAGTTTTAAAGCTCTAAAAATTGAAAACCCACACTCGGTTTCTGACATTTTGTCACAGGCTGTCAGCTGGTTTTTAATCCAAAGATTTCCAATGCTGCTTTTGTATTTCCCACTGAAGTGCAGGTTGCAGTTCTTACCCACTGACAGACTTTCTTGTGAGCATTCAAGGCCATGTGCTTTACGGAGATTGTGGAACACTGGGAAAAGGTTGGATTAAATTACTTCTTTTCCCCATGTCTCAACACACAAAAGCACACTGGCACAGGCAAGGTCAGAGTCCAGCCCTCATGGGAACAGTAAAAGGCAAATAACCAGAAGTATCCCAAGTGGGTTTGAACAGCTTTTACTTGGAAGGAGGGAGGAAAACATAGCTCCAGGGAATGCAAGTAATAGAATACTTCTGTCCATAGTGAGCTCAATGCAAATTTGATGGTGGGCTTTTAGTCTTTGTTTAATTTGTCTTTTTAAACCTCTGTCTGTGTCACCCCTAATGCAGCATCCTGACACAGGCCTGCTCTGGGAGCTGCTGGTGCTGTGCTGCAAACTGCAAAATAGCTGCTTTTCTGATCTTTCCAAGTGGAGGTTTGGTCCAGTGTGGTGTCCTGGTCTAAGACAGACTGCAACAGTCAATAGTTACTGATTTGAATGTTGAGTTTGGATGGGCAGCTTTGACACAGTGGTTGTTTGGGGGTTTTGTAATAGATGTGTTGGCAGTTACTTATTGTGGTTTAGGTTACCAATGCTAATAAATGCTAATGTATTTTTCTAACAACAGATTTTTTTCTCTTGCAGGGGATATTTCCTGCAAATTATATTCACTTGAAAAAGGCAATTGTCAGTAACAGAGGGTGAGTATTTTTCCTTCTTTCTAAGAAGCCACAGTTGTTCTGAAGGGAAACAAACAATTATTGAAACTTACAGAGACATTTTAGTTCATTGTATTTTTTTTGTGTATGAGTGTTTGAAAATGAAATGTAATTCTACAGAATTTGGTGAGGGGGGGTTGTTTGTTTTTAATATGGCAAGAATCAGGTCTGGTTACCCTTGTTTGCTTTTGCTCATAAAATTGCAACTTCAGAGGTATCATCTGAAACACAATCATTTAAAGAACTCTACTTACATTCTTACATTTCTGCTTGTTCTCTCACTGGAAAAATTCTGTATTTTCCTGATTGTTATGTTACCAGTCAGCAGAGTGCTCATTTAGCTACAGATTTTCAGAGTCATAGCTGACAGGTAGTTGTGTCACCTTGAACCTTTTCAAAGGGATCCAGCCCTCCCCACCTCACCCAAAGAGTGACTGAAGTTCACTGCTGAAAACTTCTGCCCTTCTCTTTGTTTGTAGCTCACATGTTGCTGGTGGTAGATTTATTTCAGTTCATGTGAGCAGCACTGCTGGCAGTGACATGGCAGAGAAGTTACTGAGTGGGGCCTCTGGAACTTCCAAAGTTTCTTCTGAGATTGACTGAGACTCCTGACATCATTATCTTGTGTATTCATGGCTGCTTTTACTTGCATGTTCTAGATAAAGCTGCTGTAGGGAGATTTATAAGTGCAGCATTTCAGATAGTGACCCGAGGCAACAAATTAAATGTGGAAGATAAAATGTATTAAATGGCACTTAGTGAAGTACCTGCAGAAAACCAAGTGACTTCTGATAGTCTTGAATTGTGTTTGTTCCCAAAAGGCCTCAGTAAAGGTTTTAAGGGCAGCTGGAATACTGATGCTTCATAATTTTGCGGTGTAATAAAATGACATATATCGCATAGGATAACCAGTCCTAATGTGTATTCTCTTTAGGGGAAGGAGCAGTTTCCTGTGATCTGTAGTTAATAAGTACTTGATGTTAGTTTAGGGTTGTGAAGGGCAACCAGTTCAGGATATTTAGGTACTTACTAGGAAAAATGATGTACTGTTTAAGTATTAAAGCCTAGTAAACCATTGATGCGACAGAATGAAATGCAGCTCTGAACCAGAGGGTCATGGTTATTTCATGTTTTGGTAAAAAATTCTGTATTTAAGAATACTCCAAGTGTCACTATAAGCATTTGCAAAATAAGAGAGCATGTGTTTAACCTGGCAGGTGGCTGAACATCCCACAGCCACCTGCTTGCTGCCACCTGCCCTTCCCAAACATCCCTAGAGACATACAGAGACTGTCCATGGGGCTGGAGCTCCTCCCATGTGAGGACAGGCTGGGAGAGATGGGGTTGTTCAGCTTGGAGGGGAGAGAAAGTTCTGGGCAGAGCTGTCTGTGGCCTTTCAGTATCTAAAGGGGGCTTGTAAGATGATGGGGACAGGCCTTTTGGCAGGGTCTGTAGGAACTGGACGAGGGGTGATGGTTTCAGATTTAAGGAAGACATGTTTTATGCTGAGGGTAGTGAAACATTGGCACAGTTTGCCCAGGGAGGACGTGGCTGCTCCATCCCCGGAAGTGTCCAAGGGCAGGTTGGATGGGGTTTGGAGCAATCTGGGATAGTGGAAGGTGTCTCTGGCTATGGCAGGAGGGTGGAATGAGATGAGCTTTAAGGTCCCTTACAATCCAAATCAGCCTTGTGGTTCTCCTTTAATGCTTTTGGGAAATGTTGGCCAGAAAGGGCCAAATTCTTTTGATTAAAAGACGGATCACTCAGGTTTCATCTGCAATGTTGAAAAGGCCTTCTGGATAGGACAGTTTAGTAGATAGCAGGTATTTTGGGTAGTTTTGGTATTGGCCAACATTATTGGAGGGGGAAAAAAGGATTGGACTGTCTTAGAGAAGGGACCCAAATTGTGAAGCACCCCACTTTACAGGCAAGTTTATTTATCATGTTGTAATAATGAAAACTTTTCATTGACCTTGATTAGAATGGAATTATGTATTTTAAATAGGTAACTAGGAAATGCTTCACATAAGCTTAATCTGCGGAATGTAATGGAGAAACAGTTGCTGTGACTCTGAAGTTGCTTCAGTCTTAGAACAGACGAAGTGATCCTCTTAAGATATTATCCCTTATATTGAATAAATTCAAGTTCTAGCATTTTACAAATTACTTTGCAGACACATGTCTTTCTCTACCTTTTCCAGGTTACATTTCCTAATTTCCCCCTTCTTTTTTCTATAGGCAATATGAAACAGTTGTTCCTCTTGAAGATTCTGTGGTGACTGAAGTGACAGCGACGCTGCAGGAATGGGCCGTGCTCTGGAAACAGCTGTATGTGGTAAGAGCAGTGCTCCTCTTTGCACATCTCAAATACCCTGGGAGAAGTGTTGTCCACCCAGAAACAATCAGAATCAATATCAGAATTGCTGGATTCCTTGTATTTAATGGGGGTTCCCTAACTGCAGAATCACTGATCATGGGAGAGTCAATGGGCTATATTGGAAATTTCAGCAGTTCTGAAATTCTACCTTCAGGTCTGAAAGCTTCATTGTTATAAAAATAACCCAACAATTTTAAAGTGTTATTAAATATGTAAAAAATAATATAAGACTTCTATAAGTCCCATCAAGGATCAAAGAATTATTCAGCACAGTTTGTAAGTATTTGTTTTGGTGTCTAGAATCTGAGAGAAGAAGAACTCAAACTGTGGGAGGTTTTGTACAATTGTTCCTCCATAAATTAGAAATAAACACTAGGATAAGGGTATTGAGTTTTATACACATCTATTTTATATAATTTTCAGTTGCTGCTACATAATGTCTCCTACTTCTGCTTTCATCCTTCTTCTTGTCTTACATTTTAATAGCCAAAGCCCATGAAACATCAGATAAAAAACTTGAACATTTGAAGGTATTTTTTCCTGGTTTTTATTTTCTCTCTTTTAGCTTAGTAATTGCAAGCCTTAACTGTAGGATTAGGATCAAGAACTGTAGGTGGTCTAAGCCTGCATTTCCTTTCTCTCCTTCCTTTAGAAGCTGTAGAGCTTCCTTTAGCTCCACATAGAGTTGCAGCAGCTTTGTTTCCTCATTTAAACTCAAAGTGACAGTAGTTACATATCTAGGAAATAAACCCAGGAAAGATCCCATGCAGTGAGTCTAGTGCATCTCCAGCATAACCAAGTGTGTTCTGTGCTGCCTTCAAAAAAGCAATCAACTCTTACGAAATTAGTTTTATTTCTGTTGGTCCCAGTTCTTCTCTGGGGTCATATGTCCCTGGAAGCCTTTTCTGGGGAAGGAGCATCTGATCTAATGGAGGAGGGCAGGGGACATGGTGTGTACACTTTGTTATACCACTTTACACCCAGTACTCCTTTCTCCATTTCACATCTTACTGCTCTGGTATATGGGAATAAAGTAATCTTTTCTGTTTTATTCCTGTAAGATTTTTTTTTCCTTCTCTCCCCAGTGTCAGCTGAAAATGACAACAGTAATACTGGCAATGGTATTAAATTGGAAAAAGGGGAATCATTTTACCTACAAATGAGTTAAACTTCCTTTCTTCTAATGTATTTCTCTTTTATTGTTAACACCAGTTCCTTGAGGGGAAGGAGGGAGAAAGCTCTAGCTATAAACTTTCATTTAGTGATTTTTCTTTCTGGGACTGCTTTCTATTGTAGCTCATTATATTTCTTATAACATTGCACAAAACGTTATTGTATTCTTAAATAACAGGGGAAAGAATTTACTGTTTTCATAGAACTTTGGAAGGAGGCATCTGCTCCATGACAAGAAGAAATTGGCAGAGTTTCTGAGTAGAAAATACATTGTTTTGTGTCGTGGGCATTTATTTCCAAAAATAAAAATATTAAAATGTTCTAATATAGAAATAATCACAGAATTGTTTAGTTTGGAAGGGACTTCTTGAGATCATCAGCTGCCTTTTCAAGCAGGGTCAGCAAGACCGGGGTGACAGGACTGCATCAGTCAGGTTTTGAGTTCCTTCTGAATGGAGACTCCCCAACTTCCCTGGGCCAAGCTGCCAGTGTTGACCACCTTCAGTGATTTCTTAAGCTACAGGCCACTGATAAAGTACCACAGCCTTCCTGACATTAGAACAAGTTACACGACGGTTAAGTGGGTAACAGACATTTGTCCCACTTACGGGCTGTGGAAGCCTGAGGAAATGCACTGAGGTGTCTGTGGCAGAGCTGGGATTTGGATTTTATCCTTGGTGTTCAGGCTGGAAGCTGTGTAAGGACATACCTTAAAATATATTGAAAGATTAAATGGAAATCCTTGTTTGTTGTTGGATCAGCACCAGCAGAAATTTTTATTATTCCCAAACTGTAAGAAGAACCATCTAAGAAATGTAATTAATGTTATTTATCATGCTGCTGTGCCTAGTCAGCTTTGTAGAAAAGCTTTGTTACTGTAGGGGAAATTCAAGTGCTGTTGTTGCACAGAAACTCTCAGTAGGTCAGTGCCTGCAAAGGGCCCTTCACTGGTCACTGGGACTGCCCTGGGACAGCTGCCAAACCATGTGGGTAGCCTCTCTGAACATCTCTAAATAGGCTCAAATGTTCATCTCATGCTTTTTGGTGAACTCCCTACTTGGATTATGGTTTGAACGACCAAGTTTGTTTCAATAAAAAATTCCCAGCTATTACCTTAGTAGTATTGTTGAGGTACATTGTAAGGTTTGAATTTGTCTCTCAGTGAAACAATAGGAGTTAGGATGTAATACCCAGGAAGCCTGCAGTGATTAAAACACTGCCTGGAGAGGGATGTTATGTTGTTCCAAGATAAGGAAGCTCTGCTGACAGAAAATTGGAGGGAAGAGGAGAAAAGTGAGAAATGGAAGGGTGAAGTAAAGTACAGCTTTGAGACAGTTGTAGAAAATTAGTTGGTGTAAAATATTGGGAATTTTCCTTGTTTTTTTCTGACCACAGAGAGTCTGTCCTAGTACTGGGAATAAACTGTGGGGAAGCTTGGATGGGTTTGAGTTACAGGAGTTGTGCAGCAATTTTAGTTTAGATGTCTGAGAAATATATATTAGAAAGATTAGGCTGAGATCATTGCACTGCACAGGGCTGTGATATTCTTGTAATTTTTGCTATCAAGGTGAAAGCCAAGTGTCAGTCTGAGGAGGAAAAGGCATTTGTCCATAATGAGTTCACACAGAAAGGGCTGTGCCTGAAATGAATTTGGAATAGAAAGATGTATGATGTGTTCTTTGCTGTCATAACACATTATGCTCTGAGTAGCTGGATTCTGATCATATAACCCTTTAAATGCTGACAAAACAGAAAGTTCTTTGAAAATGCCAGAGGATTTTCTCCAATTGGAAAGTGATACAAATAGTAGGGGGATGGAAACTATCAGAATCTGTTATTTATATTGGGTGGAGGTTTTTAGCAATAATGATACCCTTGTTAAAAATTCTATGCTTACTTAAAAATATTTTTTTATAATTGAGTAATTTGGAATGGAACTGAAATATTATTTAATAGAGAAGTAAAGATAATATTACTTTTATGGTTCTGGGGACATACTTCTTAAGTAGGGCCCATAGTGCTAGGACAAGGGGGTAATGGTTTTAAACAAAAAGAGGGGAGATTCACACTTAGTTACAAGGATGAAGAATTTTATTCTGAGGGTGGGGAGGCCCTGGCACAGGCTGCCCAGAGAAGCTATGGATGCCCCATCCCTGGAAGTGTCCAAGGCCAGGTTGGACAGGGCTTGGAGCAGCCTGGGATAGTGGAAGGTGTCCCTACCCATGGCAGGGGGCTGGAACTGGATAAGCTTTAAAGTCCCTTCCAACCCAAACCATTCTGTGGTTCTGCGAAAAGAGTAAACTTGCTCCTATTTGAATATGTAATCTGTGTGCAGACAATGCAGTGTCATGACACTGGAAAATGGAAAGCAGTTCTTTGCTTTCTGATCTGTCTGTAGCTAGGCTGTATCCTGTATTCAGGCTTCTAAGATGAGCACTGAAACAATGAGATTTAGTAGCTACTTTCTGGCAAAAAGGCGCCACTGTTCTATTTGACCTACTTGGTTTGGGTTTTCCTCCTTTCACTACCACTGTAAAAATCATTAGGAGGGAGTTCACAGTGTGAGTGTGGATCTCAGTGTTTAAAATCCATACTGTGTAGCCACTGGAGTTGCTGATAGTGTGGATAGAGTTACTGCTAACCACAACTGGCCAGATGTGTGTGTTTGTGAGTGTGTGTAACACACTCATGTGTTAGAGTTCCGTCAGTAGGTGCACAGACCCAACATCTTGTGTTATTGTTTTGCCTGGCTCTAATCCTCTGTTGTTCTTTAGATTCATTTGGACATAATAACTGTCCTTTTGTGAAAGCCTAAGAAATTTAGAAGAGGGTTTTACTTATTGTTTCCCAGTATTGCAAAGGCTATAAGCAAAAACTGCCAGTGATTCCCTACCCCAATACTGTACTTAATTTGGAGTGGAGGAGAAAGGAAAAGTGAGGTTGTTAGTGTACCACTATAAGCAGCTGAGCCTATTCCTGTGCCTACTCTGAAGGGACAAGGAAGAGGGAGCAGAAAAGCAAGAACAAACCTTGGGGAGACTTGTTTAGGCATAGAGGTGGATAAAGATGCAAAATTGCATTTGTTCCAGTGAAATGGGTGTGTACAGCTCTCAAGTAGTTGCCCAGACCAGTGTACTGACTTCTGTAGAGACAGCAAAGTGATACCAGTAAGGTTGTTAACTTTCTCTCTTACACTGTATGTGTTGATAAGATTTGTTATTTTTATACTACTTCTAAATAAAGGATCTGCAAGTTCTCTGTAAGCTTTTGTTAATTAGGTCAAACAAGACTCCTGTGAGTTGTTAAGTCAGCTAAGGAGATCACTGAAACTCACTGTTGGTGCACAGTAGCTATTTTAACTGTAAAAAAAATTCCTCAGAGTCTAAGATGTGATGTGAGGACTATTTCTGTTGAAAGAGCAGATGACTGTGGAGAGACCAAACATAATTGCCCAATTTAGAATTTGGTCAGATCAATAATATTAATTTGCTACTTTTATGCAAAGGGGAGCGGGGGATGTGTGGGGTGACTTCTTGTCTAGTTTCAGGACTAAGACCTAATGGTGTTGGGAATAGATGGAATTTTTGCCAGCTCAGTGTGAAACCAATTTCCCATTGGCTCCTTCTAAATTTCCTGAGGGATCCTATTAAGGAACAGAGTGCATAGCAGGACTTGGTGCAATTGCAGCTACGTGATTTGGGTGGTTTTGGGTGTCCTTAAATTGAAGCACTAGTTAAAACTTGTGTTGAAAAATGCCATTCACTCAATCACTAAGGTAGTTTACTCTTATGATGAGTGTTCTATGAGACATTTTTATTCAGTGAGATGTGCTTTGCTCTATATCTGATAAAACATGGAACTGCTGATGGATTTTCCAAAATATGTAGACAGAAAAGAATGTGACATGACCTAAAATGAATGTGCTGCATCTGAGGTCTGCATCAGCAGGTCTCCCTTCAAGGAACAGAATTTCTTCAAGTTGAGGCTGAGCATATTTCATACACTCTTGAGTTCAGTGCCAGCAAACTCCTAGAAAGATGAGGTACTTGTACGAAGACAGATGTACAGAAATAGCATTGCTTGTATACATGGCCCTCTTTCCCCTTTCTCATTTTCATGTAATTTTCAAGGTTACCTGCAAGTAGAAAATTCCTTTAGGCTGATTGTTCAGGTTTGTGAAAGAGGCATTTTAAAAGAATCTGAAGAGCTCATCTGGCCTCAGTTGACACTTACAGAGAGACTCTGAGTTATCACTTTACCAGACACGACTCTGGATAATAATGTTCAGCAGTGTTATGGATATTTTTATATCTTTCTATGTTTGGAGTGAAGGATGAATCTTCATGGAGTGACCAGGAGCTCAGATAGGAGTTTGAGGCAGCTGATAGTCTTGTTAAATTCTGCACAGCATATCAGGGTAACTATGAGTAAATATTTCCACTTCCAGGAGCATCTAGTTCTTCAGCTCCTCCAAGGGAGCAGTGCACTGAGAAATCATCTCATTGCTTAGCAACTGAATCTGAGGCTTTTAGCAGATTTGTTACTTGATTACTAGAAAATACTTGGAGATTTTTCTTGATTGGGTTGTGATGGATGTGTGAAGAATGATTTGGAGAATGCAGAGTGATGAACACTTCAGCACTGTATGCTAATGGTGGATATTTTTATAATTCACCATCTTTACTGAAGGAGGGGGAAGCTGGAGATAAGTCATGGAATGTCCCAGGTTGGAAGTGATCTCGAAATATCATCTGGCCCAACCTTTTGTCAGAAAGGGATCCTACATGAGATTATCTGGCACCATAAATCCAGTGAAAACTCTTAACCCAGTGAAAACTCTCCTGGTGCAGCTTGTGCCCGTTGCCCCTTGTCTTTTCCCTGTGTCTCCTTGCGGACTGAGAGCCTCCATCCTCTTTGTCAGGGAATGCTAGTACTGCAATGCTGGGATGAGATGGCCCTGAGATGTCTTTCACAGAGAGAGAGGACCCAGCTGCTTTTGTCTTTCCTCACAGTGCAGGATCTCCAGCCCTTGGATCATCTTTTTGCCCCTCCTCTGGACCTGCTCCTGTCTGTCACATCTTTCTTCAATTGTGGGGGACCAGAATAAAGACCTCAATGTAAAAGTGTCACAGTGTGATTTATATCTGCTCATTATCTTAGACAATTAGAGGGTTTTGTAGTTAAAATCAGAGTCTTTTACATTGCTTAGGTGTGTTGGAAAGTTGAGTAGAAGCCCTTCTCATGCTCTTAGAAACTGGGACTTGAATTTACATCAATTTATTAGCAATTGTCTCTTGGAGGTCTTTAGTGGATGTCATGACCTCTCTCTACATTTCTTCCTTGGAAGAGCAGTACTCGTGTAGAAATTACACTTTATATTTATTAGGTTCCTGCTATAAAATGCAATCTATTTCAGTACTTCTCCCCTTAGCACTAACTTACTGAAGTTCAGTTCAAGTGCTTCATATTTTAAGGTTATAACAGGTTCCCATAATTATTATTTTTTCCTTCCTTAATTTTAAGAAATTTAATGCAGTCAGTCTCTCATAGTGATTTGTGAAGACTCTGAGCTTTAAGGAATTAAAAGTAGGTGTAAGTTTTTAGGAGAGTAAAATAAGGTTAGTTTGTAAGCTAGTCTTTTACCATTAAAATCTGAAAAATTATTATAATTGATTTTCAAATTACTTTGCTTTGAAGACCACAGGATTTTATGGCAGTTTATTTGGTTTAAACAGCAGTATAACAAGGAGCCATATATGCAGTACCTTTCATTTACTGCCACATACAGATTTATGGTATCATTTAAGATTATTAGGATCAACTAGACAGTTTTTATGTATTTTCAAACAAACAAAAGGTTGACTGTAAAACAAAAACTGTAAACTGTCAATCAAACTGTGTGGGAGGAATATATGCTTTGAGTTACCATGGAGATGGATAGATTTTAATAGATTTTAAAAGTAAAGACAGAATTAAATGTAAGTCACCTTCTGGTGTCCTTTGCAGGTCCTACTGTGACAAACTACATGCAGGGTATTTTATAATTTCTTGCTTTGTAGGGAAATTTTATTTAGTCATTGATATGGGGGGTTATAATTTGCTCTTTTGTTTTGGTAAATAAAACAGAGTAGTTGTATTACTGATACTGACATTCATAGCAAATTATGAGAAGATTTGGAGGGGTTTTTTTAGATTAAAGTTTTCAAGTATTAGCTGGTTTGTAGTTAACAAAGAGCTCTTGTCTGTTAGAACAGTATCCAGTGTGCATGCTGCAGACAGTGTTACAGTACATGTGTAAAGTACCTGTGTGATATTAAAACATGGGAATTTGATTTTATTGAATGCTGGTTTAATAGCAGCTGGGAAAAACCAACAAGGAAACAGAATTTACTCAGGGGAAACCAGTGGCTGACCTGCAGATAATTTCAAACTCCTCTGTGCTGTAAACACACTCAACACTGAATTGCGTTAAGTCAAGGAAAGAAGGTTTTAATCAAAAAATCGAACAGAAGTTTGAGAGTTTCTTCATCTCTCACTGGAGAGATTCACCTGGGCTGGTCCAAGTCTGGTGATGTTACAGAATTGTATTTGAAATAGAGGCAAGTGGTAGTGTGGTTTGATTTTGGTATTCCAAAGATGTATTTGGGGAAAACACGGCAGCTTGATTTGGTTTTTAAAGAACATAAAATTAGGAGGGAGGGATAAGGGCTAGGGGAGAGCAGCAATCTGGCTTTTTGGAGTGAGTGAGCAAGGTGGTGTGCAATGATAGAGCTTAGAAGGGAAAAGACTGATCATCCCTAGTGGGTATTTATTGGAACTAAAAAGACAGTTTGGATTTCATTTCATAGAAGACAGAATTTTTTTTTTAAGTAGAAAAGCAAAGAACATCTGTCCTTTTGGCAGCCTGCATGGCACTGTGGTCCATGTGGTATCAAGAAGTGTCCTTCAGTCTTAGCCTGATTTATGTCACTTTCTGTTGTTTCTATCCTTAAGACACAGAGAGAAAGAGGTAACTAACATAGAGTAATTATAATTCTTAATAATTACTGTTATTTTCACATATATATTATGTGAAAATACAAAATAAACAAATATATAAACATATAATATAAACAAAATTATATCTGTTTTCTAAGAGGAGTGGGTATCAGAAAGTTTCACAGGTGGGAGGGGTAGAAAATCAGTGTTACATGGATCAGTGTAGCACAAGTGGACTAAATCCTTGGGACTGGAGTGACAGAGGACAAACACTGTGGCTGCAGCAGTGGATAGCCAGTACTTGGCCTGCCAAATCTAATTATTCTGCATTGTTGCATCTGGCTGGAGAAGAGGCAATGGTTGATAAACAAACAGGAATAAAAATACATCTTCATTTAAAAACTCAGTAGTAAGCCTGGCAAATGGACAGATATTTAATTTTACATGAGGTGTTAAGGTGAAGTTAAAATATTTAAGATTATTAAAGACCTGTTTCTTCTTCAACTTCTGGCCACATGACTGTGGATATACTGTAGGGATAACTGGTAAATTACAACTGTTCTAGAGGTATAAGCAGGGTGGCAAAGGCAAACATCCAAGAACTGGGGAAAATCCACTGTTCCCAGTCCAGGCTGCTTTTTCTCTAAGGGCTCTGATAAGACCCTTAGGTTGTGGTCACCCTATGGTAATGAGGCTGTAAATCCCATTCCTTGCATATCCCAGTGCTCTCCAGTGAAAAGGGAGTGGGACTTCCAGAAAGAGGGAGAGCCACTCCTCAGAAACAGAAATTGTGGTGCTCCCTCAGAGAGAGCTGTGGCCTTCCAGCTTTCCTGTTAATATTATGGAGATACTACAACTTAGCCACACAGAATTAGTGCACACTTTTTATACTTAAATCTCCCTGTAAAACCAAGGTAGCATATCTCTCGTCTTGTATGAATTTTCATAAAAATACTGTCAGTTTCAAGCACTTGGATGCTCAGTGTTGTGTAGAATGCCATTAGGAATGGGAAATATCTACCTTTATGGTAAGGTTTGAGAAATTTTTAGTGAACTAAGCCCTACAAACTGAGCACTGAGCCACAAATGGTAATGAAAATCTGAGTGGCTGTTCCTGGGTCAGTCAAAATAAAGAGAGGTTCTGCATGTGGTCATGCAATCAAAACCTACTGAAAAGCACAGACAGAGGAGGCAAGGCTAATTGCACTTGTTATTTATCCACATTTTCTTGAGTTCTTGACTTTCTCTTTGAGGAGATTTCTCATAACAGGTTTTTTGTGACTGTTGGAATGAAAAAGGGGAAAATTAATACAAATAGTAACTTTGGAAACTACTCACATAATTTCTTAAATGGTTGTTGTTACATCTTATTTTTTAAGCTGATAGTGATTAATGGCCTTTGGAGAAATGGGTTCTCCTTTCAGAAATTCTTCTGTCTGTTTCCTAAAGTTTCATTGTTTAATAGAAGTTAATCCTTCTATGTTTTACACATAGAGATTGCTTAAAATAGAAGGAATGCAAAGAAGGATTCAGCTTCTCACATTTATTATGTTCGTCTTCCAGTACATTTCCTGGTGGTTTTTTTTAATTTTTAATTTAGAGTAGAGCCCTGTGCTTACAGGTTGGTCATAGATACAGCTTTGCGTTTAGTCATAAAAGTTGATTAAATATAAAAAGAGTACTGATTGCCAAGTTTGATTTCAAAGTCTTTGCTGTCACTGCTATCACTGTACTGTTTAGCGAGAAGGATGCTCTCTGATTATATCCTTATCCCTGAAAATAACATACTGTCTTAGAATGAAAAAAAGTCTGTCAGATGATATGAAGAATTAACTCCAAAAGTTAAATGTATTTAGGATACCCCAACAGTTTATAAAACAAATACTCATTTCTTTTTACTGCCAGTACTTACTGCCACTAATAGGTCAAGATCCAGGGTGTTTAGATGAGATCCAATACATATTACAGAAAAAACTGTCACTGGAATAATGGAAAACATAAAACATGTAGGATTATATTCTTTTCTGATAATAGCCCCTGATGTAGGTGTAGCTCTTTGTGTCAGTGGCTTCCTGTGGATGTGCTCTCTGGTTTGTGCTGCTGCAACACCAACTCCTGCTGCTGCCGAGGGCACAGTGAGGGCTGGAGGTGCTCAAGCACTGCCCAGCCAAACCCTGCATCTCCTAGGGCTGGGACTGAGGGGCTTGGGGATGTTGCACAGGCAGGTGCAGAGACCCAGGAAATCCAGGAACACCCCCTACTCTAGGGATGCGGGGGAAGTAATAGCTTTGGGTCCAAAGAAATTTAATTGCTTATGAAAGTGGTATTCAAGGTCTACTTTTTGGTCAAAGTCTCACCCATAGCAGTTAAGATTGTGTGCTTGTGTGACTTGGCACAGGACTTCCTAGGGCTAATATAACTGTATTAATTCTTTATTTTCATTGTGTTTTGCTGAGGCTGGTGTGAGTTTTGCAATCTCCCTAAGCTGAAACGATTTCTCATAAATCTGGAAGATGCTGAGCCCTGAGTTCGTTATCTGAAGTGTGTGTTTGTTTCAGTAAAACGACAGAAGTCTGAGTTCAAAGCCCTTTACAGAGCAGGCCAAACAGTGGTGTCTTTTATGTTCTTTGCTCTTCAAGCATTGGCTGTTTTGATCTAAATTAAATTGTGGTTGATGGAGCAGATTTCAGTTGATTCCTTCTGATACATGCTTAGAGTTGATGGGAGATTTGTGAATGCCTGTTCTGTAGTCTGTGCAAGAGGCATTCAGGAATGGAGCTGAGCCTGCATCCTGTCACAAGCAAAGGGACACTTCTTTAATACCTCTCTGGACTCCACACTGGTGTAATGAGGCACTGCTGCTGAGAGACGCAGTTTGTTCCTGCTGTCCCCTGCTGCCCAGTGACATTCCCAGCCCATCCATCAGGAAGCAGCAGTGGGGTGGGCACAGAGCAGCCACATGCCCTGGGCAGTCACTTGGCAGCTGTGTGGGAGTCTGAGCTTCCCTTTCATGTGAGCAGTGCTCAGTGCCCTCCCAGAGATGCTTAGCAAAGATGCAGGTTTATGATTATGCTATTACCGTCAGTCTTTCTTTGCTTTAAGAATAATTCTTACAAGTTGATTTTCTGAATTAACTTAAGCTCAATTTATTGTGTACAGGTGTTGCAGTCCTAGAAGTGATCCTTGTCTAATTACATTTCCACATCTATTACTGACAGCACTGATTTTTTTCTTTTCAGTCAGGGTAGGCCAGTAAAGGTCTGAATGTGGTAATTTTATTTCAGGAATCCATCTGAGCCTTTCTCTGTGGTTTTTCTCAATAGTCTCAGAACTTAACATAATAATTAATAAAGTCTTTCTGGCCTGTATGTCACCTGGCAGGCTGTGCAGAGTGCATGGAGATGCACAGAGTTAACACTTTTAAGGAGTAAAGGATTAACATTTTTGGTATCAGAATTCTTGTTTTGACCTGAATAGCTCAAGTTTAATTTGAAGTTACCTTCCACTGCAGTTTCTCTGCAGGTGAGATTGTGCCCAGTGAGTGCCTGGTGCTGGGAGGTGCTTTTACTGGTAATGTCAAATGGACTTGTTATTTCTCATTATAGGGACATGCTTGGAAACCCAGTTAGATAGGATTTAATGAACTTCCAAAATGTAACATAGAATAGTGGCTCATAATACTAGAAGAAAGTTATCTTATTTTCTGGGTAAACATGGAAGGAGCAGCAGCAAAGTTTCTTTTTAATCTTCCTGGCTGTGTGTTCACTAATGAAAAGGAAGCTGTAAAGAATGAGCTTTTCATGATGTTAATGAAATTATTGTAAGTAAAAATGGTAATTATGGCATAGTTGTTAAAATGGAAGAGAGGAAAGAAGAAAATAAGGTCTTGCCCACTGTGTGGGTTTGGGGGTTTTGTAACAAACAAACAACTTTATTGTATTGTAGGTATTATTAGTCTTTTAATTTCATTTAAAGGTGTGTGGTGATGGAAACGTTAGATCTTAGAAGTTATGGGATGTGCTGGATCCTTAGAGAGATGTAGATATCTTTCTATTTTCAAAATATAATTTTAAAGAAAGGAAACTAATCTGTCACTTTGAATAGGAAGGTGCCTATTATGTAAGTTGTGCTTTTTCAGAAGCCATCAAACCCTGTCACCTTGGTCGAGCTCTCAAAGCCCTGTGCAGGGTGGCAGCTCAGTTCAGGCTGGCACAGCACTGTGCTCTGAGGATCAGCTCTGAGTCTGTCAGAACTCATAGCAATTATGCAATGGCCTCAGATGTTCAGCAGACCAAACCCCTGCAATAAATATTGGCAAACTTTGTACTTTTGTACAGTGAGCTCAGCTATCGCATTTCTTCCATCTGACTTTTTCCCATCACCTGTCCCTTTTTGTCTCATTCTTTTCCAGGATCCCAATCTGAGCTTCTCATTAACTTTTCATCTCCCTTTCCCTGGTTCCCTGTCAGGCACTTCCCAGTCAATCCCCATCTTTATTTTGATGAAACTTTAGTATGTTTTCTTCTGTTTCCTGAATTTTGTTGGGTACTTCTTGCTTCCCTAAATAACTCAGCTGTTTAATTGTTACTTTAACTGGTATGAAAGGGGACAGTAGAATAAGTGTTGACCTAATTTTTTCTTCAATTTAAAAGCTGTCTGGACAATTAATTTAGCTGATGAGTGATGTGAAGAGATGTTGCAGTTATTGCTCAAAGGCGCAGTAAGGATAGGGAAATGGGGATACCCAGTTGCCTTTCAGAAGACGAAAATATTGCAACCAATTGAGTGCTAAGAAGATACAAACCAAACAATAAGTTTTCTGCCAGTTTTTGTCTGGTCCTTGTGTCACAGAACAGAAACAGAATGGCAGTTTGTTTTTGGGAACTAACAGCATTACTGACAAGTTTAGAGTCAGGAGGATGATTTTAATGAGCCACTTAGGCTTGTTGTTGGATTTTGGTGTCATACTCTGAAGTAGCTGGTGAGCGTTCTGTCTCGGATCTGACAATAATTGCCAGGCTTGTCAGCTCTCACTGTGATACTGGTGCTGTCATCATGTAAATCTACATTAGAAGCACATCTAAATGCAAGGGTTCTGTTTAACAGTTACTCTGTTAACAGCATAGTATTCTGGAAGGAACGTAATTGTGATTTGATATTTCTCTTGAAGCCACTGCATTGCTGTGTTAGATAAAGAACAGAATGGTGGTATTAAAATAGTTGCAGAAAGAGGAAAGACAGACCTTGTGTACTTTCCTTTTTTAAAAAGAATTCTCCAGTGTGAAGCAATCTAAAATAAATCTTTTCTAGTTGTCAGTTTTATTTATCCTTGGAAAGCCATACCCTGTTTTAAGATACAGTTTTTTAACACCTCTAACACATTCCACTACTATTTTCCAAGGGGATTTTTTGTCAATAGATCTGGAAAATGCATATCTAGGTAGCTGACAGGCTTTGCCAAAAAAAGCCAGAATTTTCTTACACATGGACAATAAACTGAAACATTTATACTTCGTGTTTAACATTTATACTTTCTGATGCAAACACTGGTACTATCTCAGCTGCTTTTTTGAGAACATTATTGTGCAGTGAATGGCACCATTTTCTAATAGAGTTCTTCCATTTTATGAGAGGAAATGAGAGAGCTGTGCCTTGTGGATCATCTTTCGCTAGAGGTCCTCAAGTTGGCCTGGCCAGGACCTTCTGATAGGTATATATAGATATAACGAATAATCATTAAAGCCATCACCTTTCCTTTCCTGATTTCTTCTACCCTTCCACCATATTATGTTGAACCAGTTTGAACTCAGTCTAACCAAGAAATTAATTTTTTTTTAATATAAGTGGCTATGTAGAAGGAAGCAATGTGATTTTACAGCTCCTGTCATAGGAGGGATTGCAGCGTGACTTCATCCATATTGTGAAACAGAAGGCAATTCAGACAGGAACTTCTGGTGGATTAAATGGGCTGTGCTGCCACACTGTTAAGCTTCAGTGTCATAACTGAGTGGTTACCAAGAAGAGGAGTTTTTATATTAATGGTAATTGTCCAATGGCAGAGTTCTTATTTTGGTAACTGCAGGCTCTTCAATTGTGGAACTGGATTATTGCTGTGCTTGTTATCTCTGTCATGGAGTTTCAGCTTTAAAAATCAGGTAGAATTAGGTGAAGAATATTATCATGGCTTTCAAGGAGTATTAGTGCTGTGTCTTCAATTTTACATGCATAGAAGCACAGAACTGGATAGATTAGAAGGAACTTCTGGGGGTGTCCAGTACAACCTCCTTTCCAAAGCAAAATTGTTTTGGATATTTGTGAGGATTAGAGGAGCCCACAACCTCTCTTGGAAAAAATCCATTCTAGATTTTGACCACCCACAAGGAAAAAATATTTTCCTTTTATCTAGTTGGAATTTCCAGTATCTGATGCTATTAACTAACCCTCCCTTGACACTGTGATTAAAGAAATTACCAGTGTAGAATTAAATCTTGAACTTACTAAGTGGTTTAAAAAAGATGGATTGATAACAAAGCAGTTGAAAATGGAGAATTTTTTCAGTGCTGCTGCTTGTAATAATGACCTGCAGGGATGTGTTCTAGTCAGTTACTCACTAGTCTTATTTATAGGAATCAGAAAAAATCAGTGCAGTCACATAAAAATTGCTGATGGTGCAGAAATAGGAAGTTAAACAATGATTAGTTCAGAAATTGTGTGGTTTCTGTCAGCTACTTGGCTCATTTAAACAGCACTGGCTCCAATACATCCAAATATAGCAAGGACCCACAGATGGTGTTTGTGTCCTGAGGTGCAGTGACACTTAACATGATGAAACATTATTATGGCAAACCAATCCAACATCAGCCTCTTCCTTGGTTTTGACAGCTAAGAGGATGAGAAGTCTTGCCTATCTAGACAGGGGGGCATCTGGAGGGGCAGAGGGGGAAAATAATTGAAAAATTCTCTGTGTAAACTGAAGGAGGTGATTGCTGGGCAGCTGCTACTGATTCTGCAGTGTCCTCTTCAAAATAGATGGGGAAAAGCCAGAAAGGATCTGAGGTGATCCATGATGACAAGGTGTCCTAGGAGGGACAACCTGCAGTGGATCTCCAGGTTATTCAGTCCATCTGAGTCCTTTACACAAGTTAATGGCCAGCTATGGCATTTTCAACTTGTGTTGCCTGTTTAAAAAAAAAAAAAAAAAAAAATCTGCAACAGTGGAGATTTTGCAGCCTCTCAAAAATTCGATACTTTTTGGCCCATACGTTACAGTTTTTTTCTGAAGCCTGTGCTCAATCTTCCATCCTTCTTGTTACTCCTTATCCTATTTTCCGTGAACAAGGGTAAGAGTTCATTCCATTTCTCTTTTCTGCAAGTTTTTGGTTGAAATTATTTTTGTAATTTTTGTCATTTCCAGACTAAAAAGTCAGAGTCAAACCCAACCTTTAAAATTTACCATGTTTTCTGGATATTCTCATTATTGCTTGAAAGATTACCTGTTTAGCCACATCTTCTTGATGTATAACAGATAAAAATAGATAATTAAATAAATAAAAGTGAGAATAATGTTCCAGCAGAAGCCTGACAGAATGAAGAGATTACTTTGCACATTTGCTCAAACTGCAGAAGCTGAGTGAGGAGTCAGCCTATTGAGACTTATAAATGGGTACGTGGAGGAGGGTTGCAGGTAGATGATTGATAATTGAGGTAATCTGTCAACAATCTGTCAGTTCTGTACAAAAAAAAAAATAGGACAAAGCCCAGTGTTTACAAAGCAAAGCCCTGCAAATTTGGAATAGAATTGAAGGGATGCTTTATAATTAGGGTGATTAGCAATAAATTAATCACGGAAAGCAGTTGTTTCTTTATTACTGATATCTTTAAAACAAGGCTAGATTGTATTTTAAATGATTTGTTGCCACATTATCCTGGAGGAAGTATGTTGCAGCAATCTGTGAGCAGGTTTCTATGACATGTGCCCTGCAGGAAGTCAGACTAGATAATCACAATAATCCTTTATAGTCTTGGAATGGATGAATCTTTAAATCTGTTTAGTCAGGACCAGCTGTGTTGAAAAACAGCATTACTAAAACACAAAAAAATATGCTATGAGGTCGTGGATGTGCTGCACTGATGTGTTTTGTATTCTTTCAGGCAAGAGAATTGTATGCAAAAGACTAATGATTTTTTAGGAGTCTTTGTGTGGTGATGCCTTTCAGAGATGATGTGCTAATTCTTGTACCCCTTTAAACACATTCTTTGTGGTTTTAGATGACTTATCTCCTTGGTGAGGACATGCTTTTTGGCTATTTATATAGAAACTGTGGAAAAGATTGACATTCAGTACCTTTTTTTTGCTTTCTTACGTTTCAAACAGTGTAGAGAACAGCAGATATTTTGGATATCTTTGAGTGGGAGCTCACCAGAAATGGTTCAGTTGCCTGGTAAAGGTGTCAGGGTGAGTCAGGAGCTGATTCCTTTGCCTTCCAGGCACGTTTAGCAGTTGGGTTCACTGTGTCCTGGAGGGCAGGAAATAATGCTGCTGACAGTGCTGTAGTGGCATTTATTAACTGGAGCTTTTAACCAGAGTCCCTGTGCAGTGGTATTTTTCTTCCTTTCTGTTTGCCTTTTGTCTGGGGAGCATCCTCAGCTCCAGTGGAAACACCCAACTTCCACCTCAGAAGGTGACCTTATTTAAAGTAGATGGAAAAAAGCTCAGGAACTACCTGCACTTCCACACTAACAGGAATGCTTTGATATTTTTCTAATAACGAGATGCCCAGAGTCGAAAAACATGTTTTTGTTCTAGTGTTATTGGGAGCTTTGTTTAAAATCTGCAGCTTTAACAGCTGCCAGCCACAGGTCTATTACAAATATTTGCACTGTTTTTGTCACATACATGGAACAAACCTTTTTAAATTGAAGAGGCTGGAATTAATTTTTTATCCTGGGAGTTTTACCTATTTTCTCTTAGCTTTTTATTTGTAATTTTGCCACTCATCTTTGAACTATTTTAATTTTTTATTTACCAAAAACGGGAATATTTTACAGAACGAGTGAAAACAAATCTTTAAAACCAGGCTTTATTTATAATTTACATCCTATTTGCTGCATTCTGCTTTTCTTTCTTGTGGTTTTTTGTTTAACTGCTAAATTGTAATTTGTTTTCAGTCCTGCTGTATTATGGGATGGCTACCAGCTCAGTGCCAGAGTGTAAAGCTCCTCAGCTTCACATGTTCTTTCATGGGGTGAAGTAGCTTAGCTTGCATTTGAATCAGTTATTATTTTCCCAGTATTTTTCCTGAGGCCATGTGTGGAGCTGCAGAAGAAATTACTTGTTTACATAAATCTTACTTTGATGGATCTGGCTCTTCCTAACAGTATTTCTGGCTGTTCTGAAACCCAAACTGTCTTGTCATGGAGTATCTGAGTAGATCACACAGTGCAATTCCGTTTGTTATTTGTTCTCTGGAGGCATCATCCCTAAAACAATGTGATCTTTGCACCTGAGCAGAGCCTCCATGGCCTGCAAGGTTCAGAAGTGTCTGTACTGGCTTCCCAAATATCCCAATTGCTGCTCTCAAGAGCTTTGTGTCCATGACCCCTCTGAGATTGAGGCTCCAGGCAAATGCTGCTGGTCATTGCCACAACTGATACTCTTTGGATCTTCCACTTTAAAAACATTTTATTCATCTAGTATAATCACTAAAGTCCAGAATTGAACACGTAACAGAGGGACAGTTAGGTAGTCACTGGTAACAGCTGCTGGTTTAAATGTATGGATCCCTTTATTCTGCCCTTTATTTCTCCTCCTGTCATGCTCCAAAGTAGGAGCATCAGACATGGTTTGCAGAAACAAGAGCTGTGGCTCCTGTACTTGTTTTCTTTTTCTTTTTTTTTTTTTTTTTTTTGGTAGAGGTGGTGGGAGGCATAAAATGTGTCTGAACTATCATTGAGCATTACTGGTAAAACTGTTGATAAATCAACAGGAGTTTGCATAGTCTGAAATAGCTCAAAGAGCCTTAAGAATCATTGCTTCAGTAGTGAGAAAATCCTCATGTGTAAGAAAATTCTGATTTTCATATTCTCACAATTCTGTGTTTCATATCTGGTGTTTGAGCAGAAATAACAGCATTATAATGCACAACAGAAACAGAAAATTTTGAAATCTGTTGATTTTTTAAGTTAGAAGATAATTTGGGTGATCAGCTCACCTTCCAAACAATCCTGAGCTTACTAGTAAGGTGTACATGATTTCAGTGCATCTTGGTCTTAATCTTAAAACACAGTTGTGTTGTTTTCTGAACTCTGCAAAGTTACTATTTTGTATAGACAAAATTAGGGCTTCCAGGAAGGATTAAAGTTGTGATAAACATCTGTGTGGAGTAGTAGAAATGGATCAATCTCCATTTAAATTGCTGGGTAAATGTGCTACTATTTCCCTTGTAAAAGATTTTCCTCTGCTGGGCAGTGGTCTTGGATTTTGCAAACCCATAGACTTTTTTGCTTAGAATCTTTCCTTTGAAGCTGAAATTGTCTCTTTTAGAGGAGTGAAAATGACTGGAACCTATCTGTGAGAAGCATAGTTGAAATGTCTTCACTGTTCTGAATTTCCATTAGATAGTTTAGCTGGAAAACCACTGAAATGCAGTCAGCAATTTTCTTTGGGGATTCACAGAGATGTTGCAGGACAAATGGTGGCACCATGCCCAGGATCATTAATTACAAAATGCGCTAATCAAACCGGTTTGCAAATAATGCTCTGTGTTCTATACTTTGTGGGAATAATGGTGTGTGTTTTGCTCGTGGTTTTCTTTCTTAGTATTTTAAGTGCCCCCAATGCTACTTTAAAATGCCTTTTGGCAAAATCTTCTCAAACATAATGAACTTGTGTTGCATGACCTGCACAGATCCTGACAGAGACAAAGAATTGTTCAAGATGTTCAAGATGACTTGTACTGACCAAGTCCTGCAGACTCTGGGACTTCTTTTGAGCTTTTTTCTCTGAAGTACTGCTGTGTTTGTCAGGTCCAAAGCAGTAATACTCCTCTTAGAACTCTCCAGTGTATGAAGGAGAATATTAATTTTGTGCCCTGTGGGACACTGTGTGAGAGGAGCTGGGAAAAGGGTGAAAGTATCAGGTTATACCCTTGAACCCCACTGGATGTCAAGTTCCCTTTTAAGAATTTAAATAGCATTGAAAGAGCAGATGTTTGATTTAAATGCAATGGAAATGCTTTAGGGAGAAAGTATTTTTCAGCTTGAGAGTTGGGCACAGTAAGGCACTACTAAGGGGAGACTATCTGATAAAACTTGTAATAAATATATGGTAATCAGTTTGAATTTCTTCAAACATATTTATCATGCAAGTTCTAACTTAGCATTACTATTATCAATTAATATGAATGTTAATTATTTATTAATACCACTTCAATAAATATGTTTATTCAAAGTGTAAACAAAGGCACTTTAAAACTGATGTAAAAGGTAATATAATTCTCTGTCACGCAGAAAATAACCTTGAAACTGATTTTTGTGGAGGGATATGTTGTATTTACAAAAGCATGTAACCATTTAGTTATGGGTAGGAAGCTTCTGAATGCCTTCATTTCTTTTGCATTTAAATGATGGTAAAAATTCTTCTGAAAGTATGAAATACAGCGGCTTCCACACTGAGCCAATATTGCTTCAGTTTCTTTTAGAGCAGAATGTTTTCATTTATTACTCATCTTACTGGTAAATAGCACCAGTTAGTATCAAATGCGGTGTCTTCAAGTCCTCCAGGTTTACATCTTTGTCATGTAAAGGCCCCACAGCTTCCCCTTTTCCAGTCCATCAGGATAAGTGGCTTCTGCTGGCACTCACAGTGGTTCTAGCAGGAGGCATGTGGGATGGCTGGGACAGAGGTTCCAGCAGGAGGTTGGAAGTGCTCCTCTTTCAGACAGATTTACCAACATTCCAAGCTTTGTGGGACCAGAACTTCTGAGGGGAAAAGAAATACACTTGCTGTATTTCAAGACCATCAGTTCTCCCCCATGGAACACCACACGATTCAGCAAATTATTTCGGAAAGGAAAGGGCCATTATTATTATATACCATTATGGTTGTGGTTTTAATGTAAATAGGGGAATCAAATCTACAAAAAAAATGGAGGTTGATGATGTGAGCAGGGAACATTTGGTGCCAATTCTAGTTCTGCTTATTGAAGCTCCTTCACTGCTGGGACCTCAGATTTACAAACAGGGGAGGGCAGGGTGGGGATGTGAAGGTCAAAGGCATCCTTAGCAGCAGTGACCTTGAGATGGGAGAGCTCAGCATCCTGAGGGGAGGGAGCAGGACAAAAAGCAGGATCACAACCTGAAAGAAGATTACAGTGGGAAAAAGAAGCCTCTTTCATGTTCTTGGGCTGTTTCCTTGGTGTATTGTCTTTCACAAGGCTAACTTGTCTTTATCTAGTCTTGTTCATAATACTTCTGAAGAAATATGATGAAGCAAAATGTACTGCCTTCATATTGTATTCTAACACGTCCATGTCATGATGGAATCATTCAAAACTGGGGGGAGTCATCCTTAATTAAATAGCAAAAGCCTTGCATGCATATTTCTTTTTCCTCAGAATGGAAATTTATCCTAAATTGTACATTCTTACATTTAAGAATGTCTAGAAGAAAATGTTCTTGCAACATAAAAACAAATAAGTACATTTAATATCCAAAGGATTTAGAACTGACTTCAGTAAATGTAATATGGATTGAAAAGGGGTGTTAATGTCTCTTGTTTTGCAGTATTATAGAAATGAAGAATTAAACCTCTAAGTTTATCCCCTTCAATTCCATTTCCTTAAGCTTTGTTAAAAGTTTATGATGATATTAGGAAATGAGGTTAATGTTGCTGTTGCTCCTGAAGATTTAGGAACTCAATTCAATCTCAGCAAAGCAATGGTAAGCTGCAGGCTGTGCCACAATCTCATTAGGTAGGTTTTTCTCCAGCCCTCAGCTGTCAGCAGTGGCAACCAGGATAGAGATGGGTTCAAGACAGCCACTTTAGGGTATTTCTTCAACAAAAATTTTCCTTTTACCACAGTAATTATCCCATACAACCCCTTGTAATTTTTCCTGAAGTATACCAATCACCTTTCTTTGCATCCTATTTTTTCTGTTTTCCAAAAAAGCTAAACAATGCTAATTTAGCCTCAGCATACCTGTCTCATGCTGGCCAAGTTGCATTTCCTCATGATGATGATGATGCCTAAGAGTAGCAACAGCATGTGAATACTGACAGCAGGAAGTCAGACACCAGAATTGTCTCAGATTTAACTTGTTTCTCTAACTATTACATGTTGTCATCTCATACTTGCCCCAAGTTGCTGAATCAGACAACTCAGGTATCCGAAGTTGTAAATAAGGCAGAGATATGAGAGTCAAGATGCACATCTTGACTGCCAGTGAGTGTAATAACTTGTTCTCAGAGCTATTTGCATGTGTGGCATAACTTATTTTTAGAGTGGAGAAGTTGTTTGTACTGTACTGAGTTACTATAAATAAAACTAGGCTCTGAATTGCACCTGTAAGTTAAACATTTAAGGTTTAACTGTGAGGTGATACAAACAAATCTTTTTTTCTCTTCAAGAAAACTTTTCTTCTTGAAGAAGAGCAATAGATTGGGACTAACCCTTCGTAAAGACATTTTTCTTCATAATATTCTGTGGAGAGCTTGAACTGAGATGGGTTGATTTGTTAAATACAGAGCACTGTGACAACAGGTTTAAATATTACCCATTGTCCTTCCTAGGAGACGTGAGGAAGGAGAACAGCTTTTTCAAGGCAAAAGAGCTTTGATAACATTGTGAGGACTTACTGTTCTGTGTTGTGTTGTACCCCAAGTGCTGCCCTTGCTGCGGTGCTGCCTGGGTTCCCCTCTGCCTGGGGTGTAGAGCTCTGAAGGCTGTAGGGTATTCACGGTTTGGAACAGATCGAAGATATCACCAGGTTTTTGGATGTGTTGGCAGATAGCTTTGATTTAAATACACCATTTTGGTTTTGGAGCAGAACAAACAATTGTTGTTTTCTGTTTATTATAAAGAATTTGAATGCTTTTCATTTTTTTTAATGTTCAATACAATCCAATGGAGTTCTGAAATTATTTTGAAGGCAATCGAGTTGTTGCTTTGCTGCACAAGGTTTCTGGTAAAGCACATTAAGTGCTCCTCAGGAGAGGGGGAGGTCAGCACAAGCAGTGCACAAGTGAAGTTTCTAATACATTTAGGAGAAATGAGGGGAATAAGGAGGGGTGAGAAGTTTGTATTGTACACTGCTAGTGTGAGGTGCCTGCATCCAATCAGCTTCTCTGTAATTTAGAGCTTCATATCACAGGCTTTGTTCTTTTGAAAATTTAGTTTTATTTCGTGGCTCAGGGAAAGCCAGAATTGTTGATTTCTCATTGGATTGTTGCCAAGAGTGCCAAGAACTTTTTTGTGAAGTTGCTGATGTAAATTCAATAAATCTTTCAGCTCTTAGCTCAAGCATTTGAACTCTTTGGTAGAAGCATAAGGATGTAGAATATCTAGAAAAAATTACTGTACTACTAAAGTATGATATATGGTAATTCAGACATGTCATTTAATCTAATATAAAGGAAAAGCTTGTAGCAACATCTCTGCTTATCTTGTACAGGCTTTGTTTTGTTGTTTTTTCTCTGCTTTTGCTTTCTTTATTGATGTTACATCATTCTTTTTACTGCTTAAGTTCTTCCCTTGTCACATGTCTGTATTTTAAGCTATTTTACTCATTTTCAATGGCCAGAGTCTGAAGGACTTATTTTTTCTGTCACTCTGATTTACTGTGCTTTATTGCAAACTGTAAATTGAAATGCTCTCTGTGAATACAGTAGAGAATCAATTTAAATAGATTTTTATTGGAGTAAATAATTTCTGTTTGAAGCTAAAAGCTATGAATATTCATAAGACAAAATAAATACAATTCATGGTAATGCATCCTTATGAATAAATTGAGAATTAATAAATAGAGACTTTCAGGATAGAAGAAGGAAAATAAACTGAGATGCCTTTCTCAGTCTGTTACTTGATTTGAAAGACTAATGTTGTTTATTGGAGTTGACAATCATAGAGGTCTTTTCCAACCTTAACTTTCTGTGGTCCAATAACTCTGAGTGTTCAATGGTGCTGTGTCAGAGGGGTGAGCTCAAACCCAGCCTCTTGGGAAAACTCCAGCATGGTCCTCAATGCTTTGTAATGGGGTTTGTAGCTTTAATTAGGAGAAGTTGTAATTTATTAACTTTATTCTTGCTTGATGTTATTTCCCCTTATTTGTTGTCTGTATTTTTAAAGTGGTTTTAAAGTCCATTTTAGTTCTGTAATCCAAAAGGACCAGATGTCTAGGCACATATGGAGAGCAGGAGAATATGTGCAAGTATTGATTGTGTTCTCAAACTGCCTTTTCTGTGGGTGCCAGGCAGAACACCTGTGTACTGTCCATGTTTCCCACACGAATTTTTTGTACTTCAATTCATTTCCCTATTTCTGAGACATCCTTGTATTGATCTCTAGTCTGACCTTTGTTCATCAACAGGCACTTGATGAATACCCTCTAATTTGATAGGTGATGTTTAAACTTTGTATGGTAATAATATTACAGTTTTTAGTAAGACTAAGCTATAAATGTTGCACAAATCCTTAAAGTAATTTGCATAATTAAAAATATCCAGACAAAACTGAGAAGAAAGGCAGGATTTTTATGTTGTTTCTAGCTTTGGTATTTCCTTTCATGTGCTGGTGGTGCTTGCAGGCTTTAATATCTAATGTGGATTCCAAAATCCATAACAAGGAACCTGGGAAAAGCTACTCTCTTGCTTTTATAAGGAAAATAATTTTTTGTGCCATTCTCCCCCATTACAACCTAAGGCAGTTTTATAGGAAATGTCTTAAGGGACTGCTCTTGAGAGAAGCAAAATCCTGACTTTACAGTGGTGGTAAATGAAGTCATGGTAACAAAATGACTATAAATAGGTCATGTTCTGTAATATACCAGTCTGTTATATATTTTCATATTATTATGTGGCATATATTTAGAGGAGAATGACAGGGGTATCCTTAGTGTTTGCAAGTCACCTCAGGGAATTGCAGTGAAGCAGAGCCTGCTTTGTGCTCAGGTGTGTTGGGGTTTCTGGCCTGGCTGGGACCCCAAGGCCCTGTGCCAGTGCTGTGCCAGGGGTGCTGTGGGGATGGTGCTGGGGGACAAGGCCAAACTCAGCTCTGGGGCAGCACCCTTTGGGCAGGGGGTGAGGGGGAAAGGGGAGAAACAGCCCCAGGGACACTGGAGCCGAGCAGGGGGAGGCAAACACGCCATGGAGCCTGGGAGCCATACTGGGATCCATGAGGGCAGAACTTACCCAGGGATGGCCTAGGGGAAAAGTGTGAGCAGGGAGGAGCTGCCATGGACTGACCCCTTCATTCTCCTGCCAGTGTGGGGAGGAAGTGATTGTGTGGAGGATGCAGGAGTTGGGAGTAAAGGGGGAAAATACTGGGCTTGGGAGGAGAGTGATTGAGGACAAGGGATTTTTGTGTCTTTGTATCTCACCACCCAACTCTATTTGAATTGGCAATAAATAAATTCCCCCAAGGGAGGTCTGTTTTGCCAGGATGGTGGTTTGTGAATTAGCTCCCAGTATTTATTCCAACCCACAGATATTGTTATTTCCTCCCCTTGCCCCAGCCTGTTGGAGAGGGTGAGTGAGAGAGAGGCTGTGTGGGGAAAGCTCCACACCAAACTCATCCTTTGGCTTTTGAACTCCACAGAGTTAATATGGAGTCATTAAAAAAAAAAAAAAAAAAAAGAAACCAAACCTGCCAGAATTCCATTTTTTGATGCATAGCTGCACATCTGAAGATTATCCAAACATTGATTAGCGTGACTTGTTAGTTCTAACAGATCAAAGAAATACAGCAAATGTTTTTGTGTCTGGGGATAGTAAAATGAGGAAACAAGACGTGTTGGAGGACTTGTGCTGCTTGTGAGGAGAGTCTCAATTCATTAAGGCCATCCAGGTTCTTTGTCTGTGACTCATTTTAATTATGACCGTAAAAGTTCTGCAGAAATACTTACCTTTATATTCCAGATTTGCCAAATATGTTTATAAATGCAAACAGCAAATCATTCTGGATGGAGTGATAAAATGCTCCTTGCTTGGAGCTTGTGATAAAGCCAAGTGAAAAATGAGGGGTTAGAGGCTGTATGAAAATTTACTGTGAAACAGAATGAATGCTTGCACATCAGGCTGACTTGCATATCTTTCATTTAAATACTAACAAGATGATAAAGTTTCAGGTTTGTTTATGGTGCTACTCTAACTAAAATGGTAGGGTTCTAATACTTAAAATTAGTGGTGTTTTTCTTTGTAAATGTGGTGTCCTGGGTTGTCTGTTTTACAGTTTGCTTTGCACAGGGGTACGAATCCTGATTATCTTAGCTTAGTGTTGAATTTTGAAGTTTTGGGGTTTTTTTAAATCTTAAAAGAGAGAAGTCATTAAACTGTGAGCATCTCCTTCCTTCCTTCTCTCCCAAATGAAGCTCATTAGTCCTCAGGATGTGTAGTGTGAGGAGGGATGTTATAAACTGGTTTTTGACTGTTTGAAACTTCTTTCTGCCTGCAAACCTGGAATTAAGCAACTTTTAACTCACTTCTAGCTCTCCTTTCTCTCTCATGAGTGTTTTCCTTTACTATAATGGATCTTGCATCTGTGGTTCTTCATAACAGTTTCCCTGAGATCACAGCCACAGTTCCTCTGGCTTTTCACTCTCTTCCTCCCTTGCCACAGACCTTCATTTTCTGGAAGGACACCCTGTGCTTAGCTCTCTCTCAGTACTTGTGCATTCGCTTTAAAGCAGGTGAAACACTTGTATTCTGCAATCTCCTTTATTTGTATTAAAAGTAAGAGGTTCTGATACTTCTGTAAAAAATAACTGTTTAAACATAACCATAGAACAGATAGTAATTTGCCAACATAGTATTCTGGACCTGAATGCTTTGATAACCTTGAACCATCATTACAGGAGTGAAAAAGTGGCTCTCCTAGCAGATTTATTTGGAAAGTCTGAAAATGATGGCTTGGGACCTGATTCTCATGATGATTTCATTGCCAACTGTTTTATTATTACAATATACCTAATTTGCTTTTTTGATAGTCCCAAGTTGTCTTCATCTTGTGTTTAAAAAAGTGACAACCTTTTCTTGTTCACATCAATAGCATATAAAAATTGACATTTCCCATACCTGCTGTCATCATCAGCTTATATAGGATTTACTTAGTGATAAAACCTAAACAAAATCAAGTAATTTTGTACTTATCAGCTATGCATGAGTATTTTCCTTGCATAAATGTTTTCAGCCCCAGAAATTTATGTCTTTCTCTTGGGTCCAGTGTCTGTTTTTCTTTCCCTCAAGCAGGACCCAAACCAGTGTTGATGCAGAGTTGAAAGAATGTGCATCTTTTCATCTCAGAATTGTTTGACAAGAATAACAGATGATACCATCTGTGCTTAACCTGCTTCAGCAAAACAGATGTGTAATCAGGTTCAGAGAAATTAGAAACTGCATATCAAAATGGATTGCATTGATGTCTGTTTTCCTAAGTCATGCAAATGTAGTGGTCTTATAGGAAACAAACTCAAGTAGGTGGAAGTTCTTTTTTCATCTCATCTCAGCTATTTTTGGTAAACAAGTGAAAAACACTTGTTCTAATAATGCATTGCAACAGAAAACACTTATGTTTCTCTTTGTGGATGTTCCTCTATCAGATGTAGTCTTGGTAAATGCAGGTGTCTTTATTTAGAGGGCTTTTATAACCCACTCATGTACAAGCAGATATGTGATCAAGGCAGTGCCAGCTGATGAAGTCTTCATGTCAGTCCATCTACTCAGTGTTTTCCCAAGTGAGATTCAAACATTTCAGCCTTTGCAAAGCAGTGGGAATGGAGCTCAGTTGTTCAAAAAACAGCATCCAGTTGCAACAGGAAATCTTGTTTTCTTTCTTGGGTTCTCCTTCATGGCACATTGGCTGTTGTATGCAGTATTGGAGACTGACTGTGTGGACAGGAGTCCCCTTGCCACACAATCCCGACCAAGCACAGAGTGGAGTCGTTTGGACATGTCCTTATCTTATCTTGTGGGTGGCCTTGCTTTATGGCTTCAAACTTTCCTTTTTGGGGAACTCACATATAATTATTTCCTGTGGAGGGGAAAAAGTATTTCTGCTTCTGTCTGGTTTTGGGGGATTTGATTTTGGTGAAGAGGTTTTTTTTTCCATAACTGAGTAACACCAGTTCTTCTGGAAAGGATTACAGTGTTAGTTGTGTAAGTTTTCTGGGGGAATTTCCTGTTTGTTTGTCTTTACTGATGGTGGTGGTGTGGGGGTTTTTATATTACCTGTGGTAATTTTTCTCTTTAGAAGTAGTTTTCCTGGTGGATTTTATTATTAATTGTTTTAATCCTTTTTAGAGTGCCAGATAATGAATTTTCACACATGCCCCTCATACCTGGCTAAATTTTAGTAACTGGAATATCACAAATAATTAAAAAATGCTTTCTGGTTGTGGTGACTTGTTGTTGCTGACTGCTCAGAGCCATTCAGTTAGCTCCTGACAGAAAGCAAGCTTTTTTACCTCTCCATCACTTTAAATCTAAAACTTTACATTTACTGTATGATTGGAATAAGCGATTCCTGCTGTGCCTAATGAATCCTCTTATTTAGCATTAGGTTCCATCAGAAAATGGGCCTCTTAGCAGATTGAGCCTAAACCTTAGGAATAAAAAGTTATTTAGTTTGAATTGCATCAGTTAACACTACTTTTTCATGTGAATATTTTAAGGCTTATAAAAACTGGATTGATGTTCCTCTAGGGTAATTAAATGAAAATTTGGTAACTTATTAATCTTTCTCTTTCTCTCTCTCTCTCTCTTTCTCACACTTTCTCTTTCCAAACTTACTCTCTCCTCCTCTGTTTCTTTCCCCTGCTTTTTTCCCCTCCCTGCCTCTTTCTTTTTCTCTCTCCCTCCTCCCCCCTCCTCCCAAAAACGTGCTTTTACAGAAACATAAGGTAGATCTTTTCTACAAACTGCGGCATGTGATGAATGAGCTCATTGACCTCCGCAGGCAGCTGCTCTCGGGGCACCTGACACAGGATCAGGTGCGAGAGGTCAAGAGACACCTCACAGTGAGACTGGACTGGGGCAATGAGTAAGTACTGGGTACTGTTTCTTCTAATTCTTCTCAAGTAACTTTTATTAACAGAAATCCCAACACAACGTTTTCTTTCCGATAGTATTTGTGTACAGGGAGAGCTTGGGATGATTCGAAAATCAAGTATAATTTTTTACAGTGAGTTTATTGCTTTCTGCAGTGAGTTTTGCTCTTGCTGTGAAGTGAGCTGTTCACCAATTGGCCTTTCCTAGGGCTCTCTACACTTGTAAAAGGATTAGGGCACTTTACTTACATGGTATCAACCTAGAGAATATTAGGCCTGGGAGGATGTGTTCAGAGGTACTTAAAACACGTTTTTCTTCCACTGAAGAAGCATTTTAATGGTTGGTGCAAAAAGTAAAGAATCTCACAGTTAATAGGGACATTGGAGCTGAGGCTGTGATATTTAAACTTTTTCTGTCATGATGCTTCTCAGAGGTTTTGACTCTCCTTGGTTAGTTCCATGGTGAATTTGTGAAGAGGTTCTTTTAACGCCAAAGACAACTGCAATTCATTCACACAGAAATGGTAATAAGTTGCCATTAGACAAAAAACAGCCCTTGGCCAGACTTGTGTGTGCTGAGATGTGGATCAGACAGGTAAGTTGTGCGTGACACACACATGACACTCACTCACAGACAAACAGCAACTGCTTTTCCATTGGGAGTGGGATTAGTGCTAATGAGTATGTGGGTGTGGGGAGGAGTCGTGTAAATTGACAGCTCAGGAGAAAATCCAATGTTTTTCATTAAGCTGGGTTTGTTTGATTCTGTTCCTTATCCACCTACCTCAAAGCCCCCTCTGAGGGACCTACCTGAATACCTTGATGAAGGTTTAGCAGCCTTCTTGCTGCACTTCATGTGCCTCTTGTTGAAAGAGAGCTCTGAAGGACACAGACCAATTGACTGCATCAAGTCTTTGCTCTGCAGTGCGGAATTACAGATATTTTCCATTCTTATTCCCAGTAGAGTAAATGGGAACCAAGAGACTGTTTTTGAACATTATGCCTGCCTGGTTTTGCTCAGAGTTTATGGATCAAATTAGCAACAGGAAGCTGCAAAAATGCTGTGAGGAAAAAAAAGATGAGGCGAGCAGATAGCAATGCAGCAATGAAGAGAATAGGTTATTCTGTGAGGTGGCTATAGACCTTTTTTGATGTAGAATCATTCAATAGGAATGTAATTCAAACTATAAAGGTAAATCTAATGCATGACAATTATGGAGAAGCAGCAATGAAATCAGTAAATGTGTCCAGGATTATATTCATCTACTCAGGATGTTTGTTTTGGAGAAAAAAATTCTGTTTCTTACTACAGGTATTGAACTCCTTAGAAAAAGAGGTGCAGGATATCAGAGATACATGCAGTATTTAAATCTAAATGTCTGGGACTTTGATTGTATTTCTGCATCACTTTCTTCCACAGAATTTCTGAAAGAGTTCTGCCACTTTCTTCTATCTCCCCTCTGAGTTTTATCACAAAACTTATGACCACATGTGTTAATCTGCTAAAAACACTCATGATTTTCATATACATATTCACACAGTAGTGCCCTTTCTCAAGTATTATAGTAGTGTTAATTGCTTGTTGTGTCATATCTGAGATTTGCAAATAAAATAAATGAAAACATCATAATTAACATGCATTAATGTTGTCTGAGAAGATTGAGTACCTGCAGTTTGAGCAGGGCTGAATTACTCCAGACAGTACAATCTAACAGGAGATATTCTATGGCCAAGTAGCTTTCAGGAAGCACATCTCACACACCTAATATGTAACATGCTTGTTTATTTAGTAAGAGGCTACTTTTATGCTGACCTTGATCATTAATGAATTGTAGTGTTTGGGAAGGAGTGATACAACCATGAAATTCACACTTCCTGTCAGCATCAGTCAGGGATTTTTTTTCACTTTGTTAAACTGATATAATTTTCTCTTAAATACACTGGCAGTGGCTCTAAAAGTCATCCCTTGTGTCCTGGTGGGAGCTGGTGGAAATCAAGGCACAGATACGCTCCTTGGATGAATAGCCAGAGATCTCTTCTCTGTGAAAGAAGTCATTTAGACTGTTTTCAGACCTTTTATTTGTTTAGTTTTGTGTGCTTACTGTCAATATTAAGACGTTTTGCTCTGTAGTTCTGTCTATTAAAATGCAGGAATATTATTTTACAATTATTGCTGCTAACTCTCTGTATGGTTGCCAGTCATTCTTATAACACAATACTGATCACCACTTCCTGTAGCAATTCCATTTTCTGTTGCTTACACATTCTTTCTCCCCTGCACAAGAAAAAAATATCCTGTACTCATCCTTTGTTTCATTCCTTCATGCTTTTTCCTTGTTCCTGTTACCCCCAGCTGGGTTTGTACACATGATATTGCTGCTGCAGAGGTTTTTGTATTTCCCAATCAGAGTTTGCTGCCTTCAGATGAGCATCTTGCTGGTTTTAGCATTGCTCTTTTAGGCATCTTTCTGTGTATTTTTGCACAGCCAAAATCTCATCTACTATTTTCTTTCCTTCATATCTTGGTGGGTTTTATACAGAATATTGCAAATACTTCTGTTTTCCAAAAACGTTTCAGTCCGATACAATTGGCCATAATATTGATCTATGGAAGTCTGAAATGCTCTTGGAAGTGCCCAATGATCCGTAAATAACAAGGAAAAAGTTGTAAAGCAGGAAACAAATGTTATAAAACTGAAGTCTGCTATTTATCATCTTATTTCAGTCGTGTTATAAAGTGGAGTCTTCAGTTCTTCATCTCCTTTTCTATCATGTTCCAAGTAAAATAGATAATTGATTTTGACATTTTTGTTTAGGTTTTTGCTTCTTTGTGAATAGATAGATTTTTCAACTTGTACTATTGCTTAGAATGGGAAACCAGAATGAAACTTTTTTGCTAATGAAAAGCTGTTTCATTGTAGAGACTTTTGCATCAAAAACAGATGAAGGAATCTGCCTGACAGAGCTTCTATTTGAAATGTGAATCCCCTGCTTCTGCTTCAGTGCCAAAAGCTAATTGCAGCAGTATGTGCAATACCTTGTGTGCCAGAAAGGCAGATGAAGCTTTCTTCAAAGTAATTCAACTTGAAAATCAGAGGTCATCTCACCTGATCTTCAGGATCGATTCTTTCAGATTAATATAACACCTGCCAGGAGATTAACAGAAAGTATCCAGGTTTCCTTTCATACTCAGGGAAGGCACTTCCTTCCTTGTAAATGTGAGATAGATACTCTATGTTTAGGGTCAGAAACAGAGTAAGGAGGGGAAGCCACCAATACCTTGAGATTTTTGACAGATAAAAGCCATAAACAAGATGAGTTTGTAGGTTTATATTACTTTTTAGTCAAAGGTTATTCTTTTTTCACATAAAATGTTATTAAAATCATTGCATGAAAAGAAATCTTCCAAATAGTTGCCATAAATTCTGCACAGAAAGAACCACAGGTAGCCAAGAGGTACAAATGAGTGTTTAAAAATAAAAACAAAGGGAGAAATATTAGCGATAAATCTTTCACACTGTCATACAAAGAAAATGAAACCCACTTTTAAAGTCATGGTGTTTCTCCTATCACAGAATTGCAGTTACAAAGCCAGTAGTAGTTGCAATGTTAGTACCTACTAACTACTGACATCCATAACTGTGGAGGGGAATTGTGTCATCCAGTGGAGTCAGCACAGTCTGAAATTTCAAAAAGCCCTAAATTTCAGTGCTCACACTCTTAGATTATTTTGGGGCTTGGAGTAATTTACCCTCTTGTCATATTTTCTTGACATAAAAGGAATAATAAGGACTTTTTGGTAGTGTTGCAACAATTAGCTTAAAGTTAGTAAAATGCATCTGGAGATAGGAATTAAAAGTACATATGAGGTTGTAGTGCCTGTTTTGAGAATTAAAGGCAGTTTTATTGCAGTAGTTGTCATTGCATCAGAGGAGATCAAAATAGATTTACCAATTTAAACAACCATAAAGAAATGCCTTTAAGAAGGTTGCAGGAAGAGCAACTGCAATTTCTGTCTAAATGTATAACATCTTTCCCTCTCCTGAATATGCTTGGAGAAATGATTGAATTGGGATTGAAGGTGTGAGGAACTTTCTTGAATGTCAGACTTTGAGGAAAGTCTGAATAACCTTTCTCTGTAGCCTGATACTGCAATGCTCAGAAATATTTGTTAAAATTTCCTTTTATCAGTTCCTAACTAAAATGATTTACCTTCATCTCATCATCTTCATTTTAAGAAATAATTTCTTGTGTAGCATTACATCAGTACTTTACTAATTTCTTTTCAAATTGCAGCCCCTGCAGTTTTTGATATAACTTAAAAATAACTGAATTCTGTCAAAGAAAAGTATCAGGTTGTATTAGTACAGTCTCATTTTGAGAAACATGCTGAAAAGGTTGAGGTAAAGTGGACATTTTTGGAGCAAAGGGGATGAGATCTTGCACCCTCCAGAGACGTGATAAGCTCTCCCAGTTTGTTCTTCAAGATTGAGTTTGCATCTGAAAGACTTTTTTTCTTAAAGTCAAATGACATTTCTGCAAGGTTCTTCTAGGAAGAGTTGTCCTGACTTGGGGTTTTAAGAATTTTAAATGCTGTAGTGTTTGTATTGTAAATAACTGAATGTACTAGAAATTGTGACTATTCTTCAAAATTACCATTAAACCCAAGTTAATTTTCTCTAGAAGCCCAGGTAACCTTGAGGTGTGTGTTCATCCCTTTCAGTATTAAAAAGCCCTGTATTTTTGTCAGTTGGCTTGATTTCATATTACTTGAGAGAAAATCTAGAGAAACATCTAGAGATGTTAGGAGGTGGATTTTTTAAATTCCCCCCCAAAGAAAGGAAAATTGTGAAGACTTTTATGTAGAAAAGGAAGAATGTCTAAATGCCAGCTGGAAGTATCCCAAACAGATGCTATCAAGAGGTAATTGATAGGCTTGGGGATATTTTGTAGGTATACTTGGGAAATATTTTTGAAGGGCAGTTCAGTGTGAAGGCAGAATAAAAGAGCACAAGACTTTGCTTGTAAAAGAAAGTATTGTGGAGACAGGAACTGTCAAATAAACAAACCAGCACATTATGTAATTTTTATGCATGCTCTGTTTTGGAGAAACACTGCCTGGCAGCTGGGGCTCCTCTATTCCCCCAGTGTTTGATAATAGGGAGGGAAAATGGGCCACTGACTGTCATTGCCATCTCAAGCATTATGTTGTCAGTCCTTCACAGGCAAACAAATAATTGATGCAAATTGAGTGTACAAACCTGAACTTCCACCTGCACAGTAAATGGCTGCAGGTTTGTGCTACAGCCAAGACACCCTTATTTGCTGGGAGCAAGTGTTGTGCAGGATTAACATAGTGTTAGAGAATGAGAATCTTCTGGGCTGAAAATCCACGGTGTTAAGGGATTTAACTAAAAATAGGATATTAGATAAGTTTCACAGGGATATGCTGCTGCAGTTGTGTTGAACATTATTAAGCAGAAGATAATACGTTTGTCATGTTGTGAGTAATGAGTGCAGGCACTGCCTCACCTCAGCTCTCCAGAGAGCTGAAATGATGCGAATGGAACCTCGGCAGGCTGGGATTGGTTTGGCCAGAGTTTCCTGTAGGACTTTACTAGAGCTCTGTGACTGCCCTGCAACTGCAGTGCACACCCAAGTGGCTTTGATAGTGTTAGTAGGGAATAATTTGTTCCTATCTGTGTGCTGAGGGGAAATTCCTTTATCAAGGTGCTGTAGGGGTGGCTGTGTGTGCACACATGAATGGCAGGGTATTTTGGAGGTTGTTTAGATACCCACATTCAGGAAAGCTGTTGATGAATTTGATAAGCATTAACTTTTTTTTTAAAAAACTCTGCAGTGATCTCTTCCTGGTTTTACCCTTTTTTTTTATATTATATTTTTTTACTTTCTGTGATAAGTAGCCTCAGCTGTCAGCTGCAGGTAAGGATTACCTAGTGTGTCCTTTATTAAATCTCTTTCATTTGGTGAATAGATAGTCATTTTCATCTTTGCAGCTGGAGTTTTCAGATACTGGTCCTGGGCCACAGATAACTTGTGTTTGATAGGTTTAATCAAAACCAAGTGTGAAACCATCATTTTCACAATGTAGCATTGGAATTTAGAATTTGGTATTTGACATGAAACTGCATTGAAGAAGGAAAGCTTTTCCCATTTTTCCATTAAAAATATAATTGATTTTAGCAAAGAACTGAGAATGTGGAAATTGCAGTTTGTCAGGATATTTCAATGACCATACAGTGCTGCCAGGGCAGGTGGACAGGGCTGAACTATATTTTTGAGATGTGATGGTTTAGGGATATAAATAAAGAAGGAAAACTTGATTAGGCAAAGTTTCCAAGAAAGAATTAGGGAGTTTGGAAACTTGTGGGTAACGTTTAAAAGTACTGTGGTGAGCAAAGGTAGCTGAGCTTCCTATGAACTGCTGCTTCTCCCTGGCTGTTGTTTTAAGGCAATTGCTCAGAAAGAGACACTGGATTGCCTGGAGCCTTCTGTTATTGCTCCACACAATTACTCTGCAGTACCAGAGAGGTTTTTCTCAATAAAATTTTTCATTTGCCATCAGGAACAAGTCTGTGCAGAATGTTTCCCTCTCTGATTACAAAATTAAATTGACTTTTGCTTTTCTTTTATAGTTCGTGACAGAAGGAGTGCAAAGGTAGTTTGTGAGGGCACCTCTTCTGGTTTGGTTTTTTTATTTTCTCTGAGACTATTAAGAATTTCAATACAGAATGTCTATAAGTGAAGTATCAAAGTTACATAAGGCAAAAGCAGGAAAATGGTTAATTCATGTGGTTTGGGTTTTTTTTTTTAATTTACTCCTAATGTGTGTCTAGTGTAGCTTTTTGCTGTTATGCTCAGAATTCTTTGTGCTTCAGAAACTGAAGATCTATGGAGCAAAACTTGGGTTTTGTCACCTTCAAGGTTGTCTTGTTCTGCAGTCTACAGTTATTAATGATTAACAGTTTTTCATTTATTTGTCTGGATGAAGAATATCTTATTCTGTCTGCTGCTCATGTGAAGCTGTGACCTGAGCTGCCTTTTTTACAGCTGAATTCCTTAACTAGTCATCTTTGCACTGGTATTCTTTTTTTACTAGTTTATGTATTTCATTTGAGCCAAAATATTAATTCTGTTCAGAATAACTAAATTTTGTGTGTGTGTGTGTTACAAATACACATTAAAATTCTTGTTAATGCAATTATTATTATTTTAAAAATACTATATTGACATAGTAATAAAGTTGGGGGTGAAGCTTTATGAACACCAGGAATATCAAAGCAGCTTCCCAAGGCTCAGGATCTGCTGGCACATTTGAACTGGGCTATTAATGGAACTTCTTCATTGTGTAGTGAAGCAACTTACTAAAATGCTGCAGCAGAAACCAGAGGATGAGCTTTATTTGCCTACTGTGTTTCCATGTACAAAATTAACTTCTTTTGGGTACTGCACCAACATATTGGCCAAAAACTTCACCTGCATTAGTTGCCACAGCTACATTGAAGTCAGGGAACAAAAAGTGACAAGTTTGTGGAGGGATTTTTTGATATGCATTAGATTTTCTTTGGAAGGATCATATGTTTAATGGTTAACAAGTGCGGTAGGACTGGAATAGTTGAGTATTTCCATGTCCCTGCCCTGGAGGAGGCACATGCAAGAGGTGATAATGAACATTAATGGATCACACTGACACTGCTTCTTCCTTCTCTTCCAGACATTTGGGCCTTGACTTAGTTCCTCGGAAGGACTTTGAGGTTGTGGATTCAGATCAGATCAGTGTTTCAGACCTTTATAAAATGGTAAGAAATTCTATGGGAGATTCCTCTGAGTTTGCACTGTGGGAGGGAAAGAAGGGAAGAAATTTTTATTCTTTACTCTTACAGGTTTTCTTGTTCAGAATGGTGTTGTAGGTTAAAAGTCATTTGCACCCTGACCACCACAGCAGTGCCTCTGGTACCCTGAATGCCCTAAGGCTTGGCATGCTTTGATACATTTTAATGTCAATTTACAAAGTAGCATGGTGTGAAAGCTCTTGGACGTTTCTCTGAGTCCGTGAGAGTCACTGTTTGATTCTTGCAGATGAAGAACACCTAAGTGAAAAGTCTGGTTTTTGTGTTTGCACAGATAATAAATGTGTTGGCCCTGTTACAAAGATTTTTTGAGCTCACAGAAAATGAGAGAGAGGAGGGAGACCAGTGAATAAGTTAATTTAAGCAAAATTAATCACTGAACATTAGGGCCATCTCTGTTGTGTGTCAGTACTCCTTAGAAAGCACGGGGTGCATGTGAATAGTTGGGTTTTCAGGTAAAGTAGTATAATTCCTTCACTGGAGTGAGTTCCAAATTCTGTCACTTCAAGTCGCTCGTACACTCCAATTAGTGCATAATGAAGTTGAAGTTGTTTTGGAAATGTGAACTGTGCCATTAATGTACTGTAAAGCCACTGATGCATTTTACAACTTAACTGTGTTGGATTCTCTGTTAGTAGGACTAATACAGATAATTTTGTTTTGGATTGTGATGTAAATGTAAAGGGAGAAAACAGCATGTAATGTTCAGCATGTAAACAGCATGCAAATTCAGGAAAGTGAATGGAAACCCTTCCTCAGATGCTGTTTTGTCTAAAAAAGCCCAAAACAATCCAAGTAAAAAACTCTCAACAATTATTTTGTACAACTTCTTGGCTTAATATCTTCCAAAGAAAACAGTGTATTTTCTACATAATATTGTTGCAGTGTAACTCACTTCTAGTAAGCTTTTAATTTTCTATTTTAGAGTAGTTTTGACTTCGGCCTGTATAAGATTAGGGGCAGAGATGATGATGGTGATGGGTTTTGGTGTGCAAAATACAACTTTTCCTTAAACCAAAGGCATGTTTTGTAAACAGGCTGGGCGCTGTTGCTGGTTTGGATTATTTGCACCGCATAACAGTGGCGGAGATTTCATGGAAAGAAGTAAGAAGTGTTGCATAAGAAATATGAAAGTACACCACTCTACAGTGCTAATTTTTAAAGTTTGTTCCTAATTTGCCATGGTCTGAGGAGAGTTTGGTGCCAGTACAGCAGAGTTTTCCTTCAGTTACAGCATGGAAATAACTGGGTACCAAATTCAATCAGTGAAGACTCAGAGTGGGAGATTAGCTGCTGACTAAGCATTGCTTTATTACTCTGAGGTCTATTCAGCACATTTCTTTACTCTGGATACTTGGAGTACTGCAAATAGGCAATATTTATTGCCAGAGCAGTCTGATTATGTCACCCCTTAGTCCTGTGACTGTCTGTGCTGCTCCACTCTGGGCAGGGCTCAGGACATCACCATTACTCACTTCACACTTCACTGCTGCCGGAATCTGCAGATGCAAGGGGACAGTGCTGTCTAATCACATCTGCTTCACCATCAGGAGGCAATTTCAGGAACCAGAGCAGCTGAAAACCTGTTACTTTTTTTAAGCTTAAATTTGGTAGAAATTGAGGGAAAGGTATTTTGGTGACTTAGGTTGCTTTAGATTTTTTTTTTTTTTATGTGGTTTGGGGATTGTTTTTATTATTTAACAAAAATCCAGGGAGAGAATCCTCCTTACTTGTGGCAAAATACTTAATGGATTCTCAAATGAGCAATGAGGTTTTACATTGTAAAATGATCCTGCAGGAATAGTTGTGAGAGCCAAATTACTTTCTTATATTTTCAGGATTGCAGGATGTTAAATGTAATGTAGAAAACACTCCATATTAGCAGAGCAATGGGTGAGGTAACACATCAGACTTTTCTCTCTGTGACAACAGATTCAAACATATTTTACTCAGTCATTAGATTTAGCACTGCTTTTCTTGATAAATTGCAAGTTGTTAAATTTGAGCCTCTTTTTTAGCTCTCATGTTTCATTGCTAAGTGTATTTGTGACTGCTGGGTGATGCTGTATTCATCTCTTTGGCAGAACTGCTGTGCTCTGAGGCCTTGCACATCCTGCTTCTGCACGTTACTCATTCTGAAGCTAAATGCCACTGGCTGCAGGATGCACAGCATTTGTCAGGAATTGTTGCTTTGCTCCTGAAGGAAAGCAAATTGCCCTTTCCTTATAACAATGTTTGTGACTTTAGCCAATATGACAGAACACTTTTTAAAAATACGTATTACTTTTGAATGGTGGGAAAATATGTTCTCAGAATTCTGCCACAGAGCTCAGTGCTGGAGTTGCCACTGGATTGAAGTTGTCATTTAGGAACAGGAAGTCCTGCAGGATGTCAGGAACACTTGGATGGCATATTTTAGTGGAAGGGGCTACAAGAGACAAATGTCTGAAGTCATTTCACAAATCAGAAATGTTCAAATCTGGTGATTAAATAGCTTTAGCTTTTCTGTGAGGTTATTGAAGTGAGTATTTGTCTTCAGGATGAGTTCAGGAGGTGCATGAAAGGCACAGCTGTTGGCTGTGTAACTGCTGCAGCTTAGGCATTTCTTCCAGCTGTGTGAGAGAAACGCCACAAGTCCACCTGAGTTCCTAATAAAGTAAATAGAATCACAAAATAGATATTTTCAAATTAATGCTGCCATCACCTCATAACTGCTTATTCTTCATTCAAATGGAAAATGTGATTGGTAAGAAAGAATAGTGAAGAAAATAAGAATTCAGTTACCCAGAACTCTACTAGATCAGGAAAACAACTGGACGCAAACTGGGCAGGAAGCTAATGAAATCTCTTTGTTGTGATTTTTCCAGTTGTTCTTTGTTTAACAAAGCAGAATGACAGAGAACAGGTTTGTGTACATTTGGTTCTAAACCTCAGTAGGAAATGAGATGAGAATATGAAGACAGAAGGCAGTTTAAGGCTGACTTGGGAAAGATGGGATTCACTTATCAAGCATTGTTAGGAAAGGAATGAGGAAGAAGAACACTGAAAACTGATACTGGTATATATCATGGGAAAGAGGTTTGATGGGAAAAAGGAGGTGAGGAGAATTGATAGCTCTTTCAGCAAATTAAAAACAAAACCACAAGATGCTCACTAAGAGGCCAAGTTGGATAAATTAAAAATTCTTCATTTCCTCCAGGCATTAGAGTGAAAAGGAAATTGAGATTACCAAGAGCAAGTTTACAAGAACAGAATTATAGAGAATTATAATAGAATAGCACAAACAGGTAAATACAAAAATTAAAAAGGCAGTACACAGATTCAAATATAACAAGCAAATATGGTCAGTGGTATGAAGAAACAGTTGTATATAAATAACCTGGCAGTAATTGGGAAGCTAAAGAAAAAATATTTTCCTGGGGAAAACTGGCACACAATGCAAGAAAACAATGTGGCATTTAATGTCCTTCTTACCCCACTAAACTCTTTTGAGGTGGTGACTTTATCAAGAAGTTCTCAGTCCCAGGGGATTTAGAACTATATGCATTCTTTCCATCTGGGATGTCTAGAGAAGCCATACCAGACCTGTTAGTGATAATTGCTGGGAAAATGGGTGTAGAATGCCAGAATACCAGCAAAGGGCAAGCAAACTTCACACCTTAGAAACAGGTGATGGAGGAGGAGCTAGTAGTTTTTCTCCCCCTGTAAAAAAGGCTGGAAAATAATAATAATGATAATAAAATAATAATTATTTGTAGCAACAAGATGAGTAATAGTGAGTGTGAACTTGTTCTGAATAAAAGTTCCAGTGTGCTTCCAGAACATAGGTAAGTGTAGTGGATAGAGGAGAAGCAGCTGATGCCATATTTAGATTTCAATAAATGTTTTAAATGTTTGTTTTAATTGAAATTCTCCAAAGGTCATTAGTTCTAGATGAAATTACTGTAAAGTAAACACAGAGCTAATTAGAAAACACATACTAAAAAAAAAAGGAATGGTTGTCAGTCATTCGATTAAGTAGGAGGAGGGATGAATCAGCTGAATTTCTTATAGTCATCCTCCATTTTGTAGTGCTTCAAGTTGAATTAAGGACTAGATGCTGAAATAGGGAGTCTGCTTACTAAATATACAAATTCCACAAAGTTAGAAGTGGTATTTCTGATTTTGTCAGTGGAGGGAAGGATTAGAATTCCATATGATACAGAGAAACTGAAGAAATTAAATAAAAAGTGTAGTATACCAGAGACAACCGTAAATGTAAGGTTTTTAATTCCTGCAGTCAGTTGTTGCCTCTGAAGTACAGATTGGGACACTACAAGGTGAGGTGGTTTTGTAAAAGAGATTTGAGTGTTATAATGTAATCACAAGCTGAATTAATTAACCTTTTCATCCTAATGATGGATAAGAAAAGAATCGATAGCACTAGGTTGCAATAGTAAGGAATCAGTTTAAGCATTAGAAAACACTTTGATGAAGAAAGATATACTGAACATCTTATCTGTTTAAGTTTGCACAACTATCTTTTGGGAAAAGTAAAGGTTACAAGACACAAATGTCTGAAGTCACTTCACAAATCAGAAATGTTCAAAGCTGGTGATTAATTAGGTTTAGCTTTTCTGTGGAGAGCCTGGCTGCCTCTTCATGGTGGAAACTTCATAGTTACAGGAAGGCTGCCATAGGTCACCTAGCAACCTTCTCCAGACACAAAATTCTGCATTCCCTCCATCCTCCTCAAACACCTTGTGCTGCTTCTCTGTCCTTTGCTGAATGCAATATTTCAGCTGTAGTTTACTGGGTGCTGACGAAAAAGGAATAAATGTTATTCTCAGTCTACTGGCTCCATTCCTGATAACAGTAAACAGTTAACAGTAAATTGTTAAACATCCCTGCTGCCAGAGTGCTCCCCTGACTTATGTTAGGCTTGCTTTAGTAGGACCCTGCCAGTCTGCTGCCCCCAGTTTGGGATCATCTGGGAATTGATGAGGCCACATAGGTCTCAGGACAGACCCCTGAAGAATACACAGCATCAGCCACTACCTTTGGAGCCTGAAAATCCTACTGTTTGTTGGGTTTTTGACCAAATAGTCTACTCATGCAGGTGTATCTTTACAGCTTGGGTACAGGAATGCTGTGGTGAGGGCCTCGCTGAGCAGAGGAGAGACAACAGCCACTAATCTTCCCTCATCTGCTGGTTTGGTTATTTTACCTCAGGAGAATCACTTGATCCAGCATAATGTACCCCTGATAAATCCACTTCGGCTATTTTCAGTCACCCTCCCATCCATGTACCCAAAAATGGCATGTACCCTCTGGGCACTTTGCCTGGCCAGAGGCAAGGGCACATAAAATTAACTCAGTCAGTGATTGTATTGTTATAGCATGGTCCTGAAGCATAAGAGCAGAGAGTTAGTCAAATCTAATCTTTTGATTGTGAAAAAATTTCAAACCTGAAGTTTTTACCACTTCTTGTTATAGATTTACCTCAGTGTACACTCTGTAAGCAGCAGTGTTTGCTGAGGAATCTCTTCAGACCACCTCTCAAATTTGTGTTGCTTGAGTATCTCTCCTACTTTCTTACTTGGATTTAGAGATTAATTTAATCAAAAGAAGTCAGGACACCTTGAGTAGCTCAAATAACTGATCTTTTCTATGCCAGCTGATTCTGAGTGGTTGCAGGTGACAAAAAGATTAAATAGGCAACTCAGCCAACTTAAAGGCTTTTGACATTCAGAAGATGATGCAATAGTTAGACAAACAATGGAGCTGGAGATCATTATTTTTTCTACTGACAGTGTGAAAGAGGACATTTTTATAACTGTGAATGTAAACAGATGTCAAAATATGCCATTTAGAATCACAGAATTGTTTGGGTTGAAGGAGACCTTGAAGATCATTGAGCTCGACCATTCCCCCAGCACTGCCAAGGCCCCACCAACCCAAGTCCCCAGGTGGCACAGCTACAAGTCTTAAATCCCTCCAGAGCTGGGGACTCCACCACTGCCCTGGGCAGCCTGTTCCAATGCTTGACAATGCTTTGGGTGACAAAATATTCCCAAAATAATAGCCAATCCAGTAGCGAGGAGCCCAATAGAGATCACAGGATTCCAGATGTGGCATCACCAGTGTCAAATGGCAGGGGTGTCTTTGTCCACCTGGGCCCACTGCTGGCTCGTGTTGAACTGAAATCTCCCCAGTGAGCCAGGACTGCTGGTGAAGGATGGAAAGTGGCTCAGTGAGCACTTCTGCCAGCTCCCTCAGTACCCCAATATCGCCTTGATTTATTCTCATTATGAAGAGTATATCTCCTTTTGTGGTAAAAAATCATCTTCTTGTTCTGTGTGAAAGACAGTGTCATAGTTTGAGAAAAGTATTGCTAAATACATTTTGTGGACAATCTTTGCATTTCACCTCCTTTGAAGCTTTGTGTTTGTCAACAGATCTGCTCATTCTGCTACAGTGTAAATGTTTGGTCAGAATAAGATGCTGGGTTTGTAATAGGAGGAGAGAGATGGGGTGAATGAAAAGAGTATTTAATGATGTGTGGTAGTGTCAATGTTAATATTTCAGTTTAAAATGCTAATATTAAGATGATGTGCGGGGAAAGGCATGGCAGAATCATTAATGATGTTTTTTTAAAGCTCTCTGAAACCTTTTCAATTTAGATTAGTGTTTAAATCTCCCTTTGGAGATTAAATGGCTTCAGTGAGTCTTGCAGTCCATTTTCTGATTATAACATTTCCTTCTAGCATAAAAGCCTTTAAATACAGCATCATCCTCTGAGTTTGCAGACACGTAGCCCTTTATACTAATGCTTCTTTGCAGGTGTTGGGCAGCTGAAATTGCAGAAGAGTCTTTAACCATTTATCAGGATTTCATTTTCTTGTTAGTGCAAGAAGTTTACACAATGTCTAAAATCCATCTTTCTTTCTAGATGCCTGTGTTTAACAAATGCACATTTCCACAGACAACATACGGGGAGATGAGGATTAATGGTGAGGTATCTCCCCATTCAGCAAAAGATGACAGATATTATACAGAATGAAATTTTTCAACGCTGTAATACCGTTTCTTTTTGAAATTCTGTCTAACTTGTGACAGCCATTTGCTTTAAAAGCTAAGGTAAATACCCCTTGTAATTCAGGTAGGTAGGCTAAGAAATGGCTTAACAGAGAAAAGCCTCTAGGAAAGCAAGTGAAAACAAGGTCTTGTGAGTGATGATACACTGTGAAAAAAAGGTCATGAAAAGTTGGTAATAATTTTAAAAGCAATATTTTAGAATTACTACTCTAATGCTATACAAACATGATGTAAATATTTCTTACTTTCAAAAAGCTTTAAATTTTACTATTCTGTATCTCCACAGCATTTGTCAAGTAGACACAGTGTCCAGCAGAGCACATCACAGGTAAATACCACCCACATTTGAATTTTTTGTTGTCTTTAAGTCTTTGGTAATGGATGTCAAGGTATGATGCAGATGATTGGGGAAGTCCTTACCAACAGAACACTTCCTCAGAAGATTCCTGAGTATTTAAGTCACTAAGGTCATTCTTCGAATTCCATTTAGGTGTCTTTTCCTAAGCTCATAACTGTTGTTCTTAAGAGATCAACTTGTGTAGTGAGATCAAAAGCCTCACTCTGCCTGTGTGACTCTCTCTACCTGCTAACATGTGGCTTAGTGGCTTCTGCTTCAGATACCCTTGCTGTACTAATATAATCCAGTCCTGGTCATGGAATCTGGCTTTGATCTTTACAGAGATCTGTGCTTCTACATGTACCTGTCTTTAAAGAATGAGGATTTCCTTGGATTTAATTTAAAATCCAGAACAAAATTACTTTTAAACCAGTACAAATCTGAATTGTAAGTCTAAAAATTTCACAGTTTTCTTGGTTAGTGTGTACCTGGCCATGCATTCAGAGGGGATGAGCACGGTGAACTTAGGATATTCATGCAACCTGTTTGTTAAGATCAGCATAAATGGATGTAAAGGGCTGTAAAACTAAAAGCCTACATTTGCTTATACTCTTTTTTCTTTGGCCACCCCAACATTCACTGCTGTAAATAAGTTTTGATATGTTGAGTCAAAATGTAAACCTTTCTACTGTTTGGCTTGATTGGTTGCTCATGTTATCAACCCTCGTGAAATTTTTGTTACACCTGCAGGACAAACTGGCCTGTTAAGCCTGGTTCTAAGTCATGGATTGTTTAGAGTGGAAAATGCCCTTAAGATTGAGTCCAACCATTCCCCCAGCACTGCCAAGCCCACCACTAAACTCTACACATTTTTTCTATTTTTTCTATTTTTTCTACACCACATCTACACATTTTTTAAATCCCTCCAGGGATGGTGACTCCACCGCTGCCCTGGGCAGCCTGTTCCAGTGCTTGAGAACTCTATTTGTGAAGAAATTTCCCCTAAATCAAATCTAAGCCTCCCACACACAACTGTGAGACCATTTTCTCTTGTCCTGTTGCTTGTTCCTTGAGAGGAGAGACCAAGCCCTGCCTGGCTACAACCTCCATTCAGGGAGTTGCACAGGCAATAAGGCTCCTTCTGAGCTTCCTTCTCTCCAGGCTGAGCTCCCCCAGCTCCCTCAGCTGCTCCTCATCTGACTTGTGCTCCAGACTCTGCCCCAGCTCCATTCCCGTCTCTGGACAAGCTCCATCACCTCAGTGTCTTCCTTGGAGTGAGGAGCCCAAACCCCAGGATTCAAGGTGTGGCCTCACCAGTGCCCAGTACAGGGGTACAGTCACTGCCCTTGTCCCACTGGCCACATAAATGACTTCTAGAAATTTATTGCAGCTGTTGAAAAGAAATAATGTAACAAATGTTATGTGTTCTCAAAATGCTTTGAAGTCCATCTGGTTTAAATGGAAATCATCAGGAACCACCACAGTACCATCTAATAGTTCATTTTCATTAGCAGAATCAAGCCAGTATTTGAGAAACAGGATTGACTTGGTTTACTGGATAAAATCAAATTTCCAGTGCATAAACCATTTGTTTTGTATCTACTTGGTTATCATGGTTTCATCAATCTATTCAAATTAGAAGTGTTAAAAATAGATGAAGAAAATTTATCTCTGAGGCAGAATATATTTGAGATTAAGCTTTTACTTGGAGAGAGGAGAGCAAGATGTCAGTTCATATGATCAAGTGGGTCCCATGTTCTTTATTTGTGAAGAAGTGCCAATGGTTTTCCCTGGTTTGAATCAGGTGGATACGATCCGTCAGCGGCACGGGGAAGCCTGTCGGATGCCAGTGCCTCATCACTTCTTCCTCAGCCTGAAGAGCTTCACCTACAACACCATTGGAGAGGACACAGACGTCTTTTTTTCCTTGTACGATGTCCGGGAAGGCAAACAGATCAGGTAGGAATGTGTTAAATAGCTAAAAAGCTTCCTAGGAAGAGAGCTGTGAACAGAGTAAATATACTGGAGAAAAACACTTGGGGAGTTCTTGTGGTCCAGCTGGAAGGACAGAGCTGGTAAATCACCATGCTTACTTGGGAATATCAGAAATACTGGTCTTTGCATAGGAAATTTAATGAAGCATTAAAGGCATAGATTGGTTGAATTTTTTAGTTTTCTGTCTTTGCTCCACACATCCCTGAAGGTTTTGGTGTCTCATGGCCGCCTCCTTAGGGCTGTTGGTTAAGAAGCACAAATAATGACAGGGCCATGCTGTGGGGCTGGTTTGAGAAGGGACTGCTGTGTGCCTCCCTAACTCCACTCCTTGCCTTCCAGGCCTGTCACAAAAGAGCTTGTTCTCATCTCTGTGTTGCTCTCAACATAAACTCTTCCCATTCATTCCTATGTCTGTGCTCTCAATCCATTGAGCTAATTGGTACCAGGGTTAGCAAATTTGAGATGGGCTGGGTTTTTCCTTTGCAAGTATGTGTTTTGAAAACATCGGAGTATGTAGAAGAGCATTGCAGCTTTACTTTGTATCTTGGAAGTTCAGTAGGTGTAGCTTGGTCTGATCTGAAGAACAGCATCTTTGTGGGTGTTCAGAGTTTTGGTGAAAGCATGTCCTGACAATCATTTGCTGCCATAGTCAAAACTCTCCTAGTTTTCAGTAAATTAGATTTAGATTTGTTTCAATGTCAGGGAAGAGCCACAGAATTTTCCTTCTTCCCTTTGGAAGAGCATTATCATGTGAATAATGTTCATCCAAGAAAGTTCAGAGTGGAGTGCTAACAGTTTTGTATCTCTTCAGAGTACATCCCACTAAAAATATATTAGAAAGCTCTGATGACTTGATGGTATTTCCTGATATCCAGTTTAAACCTCCTCTGGCACAGCTCCAGCCATTCCCTCCTGTCCCTAGTCACAGAGGGCAGACATTGTTACCCTCCCCTCTGCTGCTCCTCAGGAGGATGTTGAAGGCCCCAGTGAGGTCTCCTCTCAGTCTCCTCCAGGCTGAACAAGCCAAGGGCCCTCAGCCCTTCCTCATCCAGCTTCCCCTCCAGACCCTTCCATCTCTGCAGCTCTTTGGACACTCCAGTTGGTGTAGTTGAGGAGGATGTGCTCAGGATTCCTCTGTTGAGACAATTACCAGAAAAGAGCTGTTAAGAGGGAAAGGTGAAAATGGAAAACCAAAACAAAAAAATATGCACAACTAGTTCCTACTGCAAAGCAGTAAAATATTAAATAATTTAAATTAGAAAAGCTGCCAAGAAGAGGAAGGGACAGGCAGACAAGCTGCTGCCAGCAGAAATTGCTTTGAAAGGAGATGAATTGTCTTGGACTGCAGTTTGTGTGTAAACACTGAGTGGAGAGCCTTAAGGAAGGGGGCTTGCCAATGATTAAGAAGAAGAGGAAAATAATAGTTATAATGTGAAAAAGCACAAAGAGAAGTTCAGGCAAATTTAAATCTATACAGTAATGCTGTTGTGTGCAAACAGTTGCTATTAGCTCTCTGCATTAAGCATCAGTGGTCTGCTGTAGTGAAAACAGCATAATTTTTACATTTTCTTACATCCCAGAGAGTGCTGGAAAAGAAGTGTGTAATGAGGCTGAGCTCTGTTTTGGAGAAGAAACCAGAAAACAGACAAATGCATTCCTACAAATTTAGAATGATGTTTTTATATCTACTTTAAAACATTTTCTTTCCTCTCGGGAAATAGTACATTAAGGTAAAAAACCCATGCAAGGCTTCTTCTGCACACTGCACTCTAAATGAAAGGGACAAATTGACTTCTGAAATGGTTTGGAGGTTGATAAATTTCTTACCCAAGCAGCTCACGCTGGAGGCTGAGTGGCTTTCAGCATTACTGCCTTGGACATTTGCTGGATTACAAAGCTCCCTGAACCTGCTGCTGCCAAGAGTTATTTCCCAGTGAGGTTAAGTGAGGAACTGGGGAAAGTTCCAGTGTTTTTCAAGGGCTGAATAAAAGCTTTCACCAGGTGTGGATTAGCAATCAGAAGGTTGGAGCAGCAGCTGAGATGGTTCCCAGGTTGTGAATACAGAACTATTCCTGTGTTTAATGGTTGTCAGCAAAGGAGGAGCAGACAAAGGATGGCAGTGAGGAGCGATGGACAGCAGGAATAACAACACTGCCACCAGAGGGGTCAGAGCTAGAGGTAAACACAAGGAAAATGTTGCTTCGTTTAGTCTGACAGAAATATAAAAAGTAAGTTATAAGTAAATAGAACTTGAATCTCAGATAAAAAGGGATTAAAGTTTGTCTGTCTTAAAGTATTTGGGATTTTCTTTTGTTGCATACAAAAGCCACTAGTCCAGCAACAAAATCTTTGTGACTCATCTTTAATACCTCAGTTTGTTTGCTACATGGAAGTTACTGGGAAATTATGTGATAATTGATCCAGTTTTGATTATAGCCAATGATTGTACCCCATGGTGAGACATATATTGGGATGCATGATCGTGGAATGATTGAGTTGAGAGCAACATCAAAAAGGAAGGAAAGAAAATGTTATGTAAAGATGGTGAACTCAGTAAGGAAGGTGTCAATAAAGATCAAACAGAGGTAAACTGATGTGGAGAAAAGACATTTGAGAGTTGCCTGTTTGTTGACGATTCTGTTGAAGAGCACAAAAGCAAATTGTTTCAGTTTGAAGGAAAGATTAAATATATGAAAACAACAAAGTCTGTATCATACTCTGTGGTGAAATGGAGTCTGGAAGGCAGTATAGAAAAGGACAAACTAATGAAATTGCAGAAACAGAGATGGGAAGAGAGAAACTTGTAGAAAAAACTATCATTAGCAAAAGGCATCAAGGACAGAAAAAAAAAGAACAGTTCTATAATGCTTTAACGGCAAAAAAACTTCTTTTACAAAATCAAGAAATAACTGAACAGATTAAAGGGGACATTAAGCCATGAGCAGATGTTTCCAAGATAGCTGGAATATTTAATGGCTGTTTGTCTCAATCTCCCTAAGAAGGTCAGCTGCAATCCGATGACAAATGCAAAAAGTTGTGGAACAAATAAACTACTTGTTTGCACTAAGAAGCTAACAAGATGATAAGTAAAAGTCAACATAGATTTGTCAAGCACAAATCACATCAGAGCCAACTAATTTTGTTCTGTTGTATGGGAATGCACCTCCTGCCTCAACAGAAGTATTAAACTTGATATAATAAACAAGGAGATACAGGCTGGATGAAACTGTTCTGAAGGAGCTGGAAAAAGAAAGTGATCCAGACTATTACTTGTGCTAGAAAGATGCAACAAATAAGAGATATATACATTTTTTTACATTTTTTGCATGATTTTGATGGGTGAATATAAACACAATTCAGTAGAGCAGTGAGGTTTACATACTTACACAATAACTCTGTATTCTAGAAAATGCATGGAATTATGCATAACTTAGACAAATTACACATTCAAAAGTACGATAGCAGGATTTTGTCTGAAAATAGGCTTGAAAAGTCCACTGACTATCAGAGAATGACAGAATGGTTGGGGTTGGAAGGGATCTGAAAGACCATCCCATCCCACCCCCTGCCACGGGCTGGGACATCTCCCACTATCCCAGGTTGCTCCAAGCCCCATCCAGCCTGGCCTTGGACATTTCCAGGGATCCAGGGGCAGCCACAGCTTCTCTGGGCACCCTGTGCCAGGGCCTGCCCACCCTCACAGGGAAGAATTTTTCTCTAATCCCACTCTCAGTGTGAAGCCATTCCCCCTTGTGCTGAACTGCAGTGCTTCTAAAGAGTCTCTGTCTTTCTTGTGGGCTCCCTTCAGGTACTGGCAGGGGCAGTTAGGTTACCCTGAAGCCTTCTCTTTTCCAGCCTGAACATTCCCAATTCTCTTGGCCTTTTGAGGATGGAAAAGGATAAATAAATTTCCGTCTTACTTGTTTTTTATAAAGTTTGTGTTTAAACATGTAAATGTTTTTCATTCTGCCTGCATCTTAAACCAGATACCCTATTTTACACACCACTGGGATTTAAAAATTTCTTGTCATCTAGAAATATCCTTAATTATGGAGAGTGAATAGAACAAAAGAGAAACTCTGATGTGATTGAATTTGAAGATCTGGGGGCCTAAGCAGTAATTATGCATGGAAAATGGTGTTGTGCATATTTTTTCTTGTAACTCCTCCACCTGCCTCCTCCTACTTCCTGAGCCTTTGCCATGCCCATTATAGCAATGACCTCCTCGTGACTGGAGGGTTTGGGGACGTGCTGAGTGCCCCTGGTGGTGATGATAGAGTGACTGAGAAAGTCCATGTGGGCATTTCTCATACAGAGAGAGTTCAAACCTTTTCTCTGTTTTAAGTATCTTCTATGTCTTTGGGGTGAGACAGGATTCTAACCACTGCAACACAGGGTTAGGAGTTTGATTGGGAAACTTCTATTTCAGTGTTAAAAAAAAGCAGTAGCCAAAATGAGAAAAAACATAAGCTTGTTCTTTAAAGCTCTTGCTAATAGGTGATACGGAAAGATGTTTTTTGTGGAAATGTTCTCAGTTTGTGGGTGGATGATGGGGAGAATGTGAGCAGTACAGTCTGTCCCAAGTCTTGTCTTAAGGATTTAGCACCATTGACAAAGCAGTTCTCGGGAGAGAAACATGGTTTGGAAACATAATTATGGACTGAAAAAACGCTCTGGGTCTGCATCAGGATAGTTGGATTCAGCTGCTCTAGAGTCATCTGACATGAAATCATCTGCCCCTGTTTTTCAAGGCTGAGTCAAAAAATGTTCAGGGGCAATGTTTGGCTGTTAGTACTGCTCTGCAGTGGGCTTTGGTGGGAATTGCAGAGGTAATGGAGACAGTGATTTCCCATTTGTAACTCATATCTGGATCTTGGGATAATTCCCAACCACATTATTTTCTGTGATAAAAATCAGCAGACAAATCTGAAAATAGCTTAAGATACTAATTGGGTAAAAATATTAGAGAACAACATCATTATGAATTTAAATGTCTCCTTTCCCTTGCAAACAAGTTAACTTCTGGGGCATGACCCAACTGGGTTTGGTTTACCCAGTGTGTTAGAAGAGTTTTCTCAGTTGCTACTCACTTGTACAACCTGGTCCAGCATTTAAGTGGCAGAGGGAGGCTGTGAAAAGAAAATGTTTGTGACCGTGTTTAGGTAGAGTAGAATGAAATGCACCACTTTGAAACACTGGATTTAGAAATGATGAATTTGTAGGGGATTTGATTTTCACTCTTTCTGTAGCAGGAGTTTCTCTGACACAATATTCCCGATTCAGACGTCAGAATACAATTCTATACCAAGCTGCTGAAGGTTATCTTGACAAATCTGACAGGAATCCTTCATCTCTGTTTGTATTTGATGATGGCCATTGGCTCCATGGTTCTTGTCATCATTTAGTCTTTTTCTTTTTTTTTACTTTTAAACTGTCAATAGGAATGTATATCAGCTGCTAAAAAATGTTAGCAGGAACAGTGTAGCTAAAATTACATTGTGCTTACACATGTCATCTTGAATAATTTTCCTGTAGCACTTCCTAATGTAGACAATTACCACTGTCAGGAGCTTCCATTTCAAACACTGAGCCAACTCCTGAAAATAAAATGGCAAATTTCCCACAAGTCTTATCTGAGAAGGGGTTTGAGTCGTCTCAGAGCTCAGGTGTGCAGGATCAGCATCCTTAATATGAGAGCACCTGTTCAGAGCAACCCTACCTGTCCGAAAGCAGGGCTGTAGAACTTGTACACGTTCCAGACACCAGATTCTGCTTGGGTAGAGGGAGGTTTGGCAGCTGAGAGTGAAGAGAGGGGGGCAGGTGAAATAAAAGAGAGTAATTAATAAGGCATTAATAAGGTCAGAAAAAGGAAAGAAGGATCACTGGGTAGATAAATATGGTTGAAGTTGAACAGCTGAAAGAGAAATTGTTAATTAATGTGGAAGGATCCACAGTAAAAACTGTGTCAAACCAGTCTGTCTGTATTCTCTATTAGGATATGGGACTGACCTGAAGATCCTTTTTTCTGTATTGCATCTCTCTCAAGTAATGGCTCTGGGAGTGCTGGGACAATGTGTGGGCATTTATCCCCAGTTAATTGCTTTAAAATATTATCATGTTCCTTCATTGCCAGTTGCTATGTAAGGAAGCAGAAAATTATATTTTACTTTTATTGTTCAATATGCTCTAAATTTTCCTTTTGTTATGTTTTTAATAGCATAGCTCTTTTAAAATAGAAAAGTTATCTCATTCACTGTCAGTATAATGAGTTGTCTGCTGGGAAAAAATAACTTTGTATCACTCAGAATTATTTCTTTAATATTCTGAGAATTTTCCTAGGGATTAGCCTTACCAACTAATGAGTTTTTTCTTCTGCTTAGTCATGAAAAAAACCCATCTTTCAATTTTTACCTTTCCTTTAGCAATCTGATCTGTTGGGATAGCTAATCCTTCATCTGCTCCTCCTGTACTTAAGTTTAGTGTGCCTTTAGTATTTCAAGGAAAGTATTTTCCTGAGTTTTGTGCAATAGATAATTCATAGCAACCACAATGGTAGTAGTATGAGTTTTTCATCCTGCTCAAGGTGAACTTTCTTAAAAACTAAGCCAGCATTAAGGAATATTGCTGCCCACAGCCATGGCCTTGTTCTGGTTGCTGCAGTGACCATGGAAAATCTGTGTCTCTGACGTCTGCTGCACACATACAGCTGGGACAAAGGGCCTTTCTGGTAAATTGCAGAACTTCTGAAAAATACAAATTTCATCATCACTGGAAACATAAAACCTGTGGAGTATTTAAGGTTTTCTGGTGTGTAGATTTTAGGAGAGGGCACAGGAGGAGTAATGCATTTTCATTTTCTCTGTTGGTTGCTTCAACTGACTTTCATTCCTTGGATTTCTCTCTGGAATCTGCATTTTCTTGGTTTTCCTATTTATCCCCTGTGTTATTAATAGCATATGCAAAAGCAACTGTTACTGTCTGGATTTGTAAATGAAAGTTGCTGTAAGAGATAGACGTGGTGTTATTAGAGATGTTAATTCTTTCCTGTAAAATTACTATTTTTCCTAGTGTCTATATAGAATTATTAATATGTAGCTATTCTAAACCAGGAGCTTTTACAAATATCCATCTTACTTTGTACCTCTCACCATCACCACCTTCCATCCCCCAAAACAGGCGATTTTCAGGTTGGGGTTTAAATATGACATAGAAATAGGCAGGGATATAGGGTTCTTTCTATTTTTCAGTCACTAGCAGGAAGAAATGAATTAGTTGCAGGCATTGGAACTTCACTTTTCTTCCTCAGGAAGAATGACAGTGTGTCATGGACTCACAGAGCTGGAAGAGATTCTGCTCACTCGAGGGGCAGGGGGCAAATTCACGTTGTTAAAATGTGTAAGTGAGCTCAGAGAAAGCACTCCCGAGTAATTTCCTGTTTGTAGGAAGGCCCAGTGTAAGGAATTCTACTCGTTACACTTGAGCTCTTTCTGTGGCAAAATTCCCCCTCAAAACCCAGTTCTGTGTTCCTGACAGAAATCTTCATGTGCAAAGCTCTTGTGGAGCAAGAATTAAATGTGACAGCTGCTATATCAGACCTCAGAACCATTAGCTTCTCCCAGGGTAGAGATGGTGATCAAATCCTTATTCTACAAAATACCTGTAATCCAAAATTAGAAGCCTTCCCTGCGAAGCTTTCCTCACCTGCCACCTGGCAGGGTCAGTCTGCATTGCTTTCCGTTAGTTAAAATGACCATCACTGGGGAATCGCACTAGATGACTGAAGTTTTTCTTTTCGAAATAGAAATGTTTTCTAATTGCCAGGATTCCTTTCAGGAACATAAATAGGTACCTTTCATGATGGAAATAACAGAAAAATCCTCATGGCGGTGTCAAATGTTCAAGTGTGGCAGAGTCACGAGAAGCCAAGGAGAATGTAATTGGTGCTTAGCCCCCTTTCTCCTGCAAGCCTCAATAACACTTTAACATTGTGGTGGTTTTCCCTTGAATGTGGCAAGAGAAATGACAGGTAGTTATTTTCACTATTTTCTGTTTCCATGGAAACCCAGTGTTTGCAGTAACAGTCTTACTGTAAGCTCTGTAATCCTCCCCCGGGGCTTCTCGCCAATGTGGTAATTTAATAATTCATGAGCATTAAGCCTGAATTTGCTGGGAAGCAAACTGTGTTGCTTGGAGCCGTTTTCTCAGGGCCAGATTCATTTCCCTCACAGATTTGGTGTTCTTTTCTCTAAGATGTCTTTATAAAATACACTCCATAAACCAAAGCAGTGTACTTGGCTTCACTTGTTTGTGAAACCGGGGTTATTGCAGAGCTGGTGGATAAGACAGCTCGGGAAAGAACTCTCCTGCAAACAACAGAAAAGGGGAAAAAACCACAATCGGTGAGCACTGGTCTGAAAAGGAAGATTTTTAAATAGTCCATGAGTCATTGTTGAGACAGTGAGCAAACTGAAAGTTCAGCAGAGGTGATGCTTCTGTCTCCGGGGCTCGGCAGTGACCGCTGTCGATGATGGATTGCTCAAACCCTGCTGGGATCTGGGAGATGCTGCTGGTTTGCACTGCGAGTGGGAATTGAGTCCTTCACAGACACAGCACCGTTCTGTACATGTGCTTTGGCTTCCTGTCACACTCACACTGAGAATGAAGGCTTATTCTGTGGAGCTCTGGGAGATTTTGTTATTAGGTCAGTCTGACAGCAGCTGTAAGGACCTAGATTTTTTCCAAGAGGATGAGCAAAAATTAGCAACTCTAAAAGATAATCATGATGAACAGAAAACAAACTTCAACAGCTTTTTGCAGAGGATACTCCTACTGCTTAAATCATCTTTCAAGAGAAAAACCCATTATTTTTGACAATGGGAAATTACTAAAATGTCAGTATAGGTGTGTGCTTTCTTCATGAATATGAGTCTGTGCTCTTGAAATAAAGTTCAGAAGGCCTGAAGTGAGGCTTGTTTCCTTTTTAAAAAGTTCCTACAGTGTGTTCTCAAAACACCAGACTGCAGTGCTGTTCTGGAGTGACCATTTCAATCACTGACCATAGTAATGTTCTTGCAGCTGACAAACTCTAGAGAGATTTTGGGAAAATTTGGCCAATGGAATGAAAATAAAAGTCTATCTTTTTCTTGTGTGAAGTTGTGCAAGCAAATATGAGGAGTCTCGTCTCGTTATCATGAACTGTGTTGCAGGATGCAGCACAAATGGGAAGCCAGGACAGTTAGAGCCCAGGATTCTCCCAGCCTCCAAATAGGATAGTGGAGAGCAGTAATTGCCTTCTGTAAAACTGGCTAATGCTGCAGCCCTGGGGCTTTAAAACTTCTGTATTGGGTCAATGGACTTCCTCTCTGATACAGGAACAGCTTCCCAAGTTAATCCTTGCAAATATTAGCTTGTCCAAACCATAAGGTTTAGAGACTCCAGTTCACTCTTCTTTCCCCTTCCCGCTCCCACCAAGCCTCAGGGATCTCTTTCATGGTGTTTCTCTCCTAACTTAATGAATGTTTGGAAACAAACTCCTTTTTTCAGCTTTAAGAAAATGCTTTGATCCTATTCCAGTAGTTCCTAACATAATTCCGTTCATCAACATGCCGTCCTTGTAGAGCTTGTAGGGGTAGGAAGGATGTAGTATTTGATGGCACTGATGAGGTAAACTGCCCAAAATGTGTGTGCACAGCAAGACTGGGATATTTTGAAGGCAAATGTTGACAAGATTTCTATTGCCATAGAGTGGCCAGCTCTATCCTAGATGATCTGTGTGGAGTTAGTTCTTGAGGTTTGTCTGGGACAAAATATGGTGCTTTTACAGTAGCTTCTTAAAATGTTTATGATACTCATTTGCCAGCTCAAATGTTACTCTTGAATTATTGTCAGGCATGTTAGCATTCATTAAAAGAAGAGACTAGAGATTTTCTGGGGAGGGGACAGGGGAGAAATTAAATAGTATCACATATTATAATTTGTTTTTTAACCAGTAGGACTGAAAGGAGGTGAACTATCCTGCAAGTGTTTGTATTTTATTCCTGCAAACTTCTAGCTTCTGTGGCAGCATTTTCAGATTTTTGTTCCTGAGTTTGTATTTTGCACACAGATAAGGTTTTACATGATACTAGAAGTGTCAGAAAGAAACCTGGGGAGACACCAAGAGAAGATCAAAGATATACAAGTTGTTATATCATCTTTTCTGCCACCACATGACCCTTTTCCCTGTGCACTTCTACGTATGTCATAGACTAATACGGATTTTTAAAATAACCTGTGTTTTTAGAAGGGATTGGCCACATGCTAAATTCTAAAAACCCAATTAAATACAGCTTTTGAGCAAAGACTAATGTGTTTTTAATGGTATTGGGAGTTTTCATGTTCCCCCAGTTTTTTCTGGAAATAAGCACTGAGGGAAACAAGAAAAGTTAGGGAGCATTTGTACATTTCTACCTTTTCCCTTTCAGTGGCACATTGGAATGGAGAGGGTGAAGGAGGTTTTGTTTCTGGGAGAAATAGCTGTTGGACCTTTATTTAAGGCAAGGGAAGGGTGTAAAATGAGGTTTCTGCCTAAGGAGATTTAAGCCCTAATGTGCTGCTGTCCCTGCTTCAGAAAACCGTTCTTCCATACTTTGTTAAAGAATTAATTTTTTTAGTCTGTGTTCTTTCTCACCAGTCTCCAATTCAAACAGAAAATTGATCTGCAGCCTCTCTCCCGACTTCCACAGCTTTGGCATTGTGCATTTGTTAATGCTGTACCTACATTCCAAACTGAAGCTCAGTCAGGATTTTTGCCTTGAAACACCCCCAGCAATTAAATGTGCCCATGAATTAATACAAGGGGCTCACCAGTCCACCCCAAGCTCTTTGCCAGGCTTTTCCTTTTGTTGTCATCTTCACACGTTATGCAAAGAACATCACAAACAAACCTCAACAGCAAAAACTCCCCGTGGGCATAGTGCCACTCCTGCTCATCCAACAGTAGATTTTGTCCCTGTTTGCCCCCCTTTTCATGCTGAAAATGTAACATCCCAAACCATTGATGGCTTCCTTCCTTTTTGCAGAGTTCAGTATGGTCCTGCTTTTCAGTCAGTTTGGGGAAGCCAAGAAGTGAGACACTATACTCCTTTCATTTTTCCTCCTTTTCAAGTGAATGAACAAGAAGCTGTTTGACTTTGCTTGTCAGAGCAGTGGTTCTTATATTTGAGTAGCTGTAGCAATTGCTAATCATGAGAGTGATTGGAAACCCTGGTTTAGTGCTACACAAGAGGTGGTTTCACTGTGATGTGAATTAGCACAGGAGGAGATGCTGCAATTAGAGTAATTGGAGGTTGCTTATAGCATATAGCAGCAAGAGGAATAAATAAGCTTTTGTTTAAGATACTGTTCCTAGTGTGGCACGTCTTGAGTCTGAGCTCAGCAGGGTACAAGGTTAATTCTTTCCTCAGTTTTGATGCATTTATCTCCAATTTTATGCAAAAGAGGTGGTTTTGGTGTATATTCAAAATAGCTGAAAACTTCTATTGGGTTATTGAAAACTGCTATTTTGGTTGTGGGTTTTTTGAGTGTATTTTTTGGAATTGGACAGTAGTAGGATCCAGCAGTCAGATTGGATCTCAGTACTTCCCCATGCTTCGTTTCTACCACTCATTTGGCAATTATAACTACTGGGTTTTTAAATTAATTTCCACATGGAGTTTATTCAGATTTGATCTTAGGTCTTGCTAAACTGGATTTAGTGTTGTCTAGATTCTGTACATGCTCTTGTGCTTGTGCAGAAGCTAAATTTGAGGAAAAGACATACTGGAGACTCAACTTTTTCAAAGGACATATCTCTTAAAAGAAGAAATTAAATTAGTGAATTCCCATTAAGTTTCTTGACCCTAAATGCATGTATTTTTGTCTAAAAACAGAGCTGCAGTGATAGAGGAAGGCAGTGGATTTTCAGGTCATTGGAAACAGGGTTATTCTTCCAGATTTGCTTTGACATAGAAATAAATTTGCAGTTGTAAAATGGGAAGCAGCTGACTAACTAGTTCATAATGTGGGTCACCAGTGTGAAAATCTCTTAGTCCCATTCCAGGGATACTGACAGTATCAGCACCAGGGAAACCTTAGAATAATAACAGAATAATAGAATAATAGTAAACTGTTCTTGATCAGTAGTAATATGAAAGATCAGAGGAATGCTGGAGATGAGGAACAAACCCACAAGTTCAGGAGAACTGATGTGCGAGAAAGGAGGGAGAGCTGGAGGTGGCTTTGGGGTGGTACTGCTGCCCTGTCATTCTTTAGGTCCTGTCCGTGGATCTCCTTTGGCCAAATGCCCCTTCCTCTTCCACAGGTCTCAAATGCTGCAGTCAACTCAAAGTCCCCTTAATTGTTTAGTCCCACAAGCTCAAGAGGACTCAGGGGAGGACTGGAAATTGAAGGAATGTAAAGGTTGTTAGTGCAGTGGTGCTGGAATAAGGGAACAGGTGATCAATAGGTGAGAGAGATGGTGGCTGCTTCCTTTCTTGAAAAGCACTAGAACAGGGGGACAGGAACCAGATTTTCTCCATGGCTCTAACAAGGAAAAGATGAATTGCAAATTTTCAAAGATTTCCACTTATTAATGGAGGAAAACCTTGCAAGAGACCATCAAGAGAGTCGCCAGAATATCCCTCTTTGGGTGCTATATAAGCAGACTAAGCAATACAGCTTTTGTTAATGAATGAAATACATACAGACAGCTCAGCCCAAAGACTTGGCACTCCCTTTTCTGCCATTGTCCAAGGGACAGCCTGCAAAGGATTTTGTGGCACACAGTATTGCATTCAGCTCCTGTATGAAAATGAAATGCTCATTAGAGCAGAAGTAATACTCTAAAAAAAGCTAAAAAAAAATCTGTGTTGAAAGTTCAAAAATATAACTTACTGGAAATTTAAAACAGAATATATAACATTGATTTATGTATTAGGTAGATAGAGGTAGCTATGAAGATGTGATGTTTTTGTAATGTAACTGTCAGTCTAATGTTCTGAAGCTGTAATATTGCCCTGCTCTCCACTTAACACATCACAAAATTTTCACTGGAGGAATGGATTATACCATGTCATTAAAGCATTTGTTAACTTACTGACATCTCGAAACAATCATCCACTATCTGTTGCTTATGGATTTCTTTGTGGCATTTCAGCAGTCTCTGAGGTTATAAGCATTGGTAGCAAATTAATTAAAATTATAACTGAATGGAGTTGTGGGATACACGGAGATTGGGGTAATAGTGAGTGACAGGGAGAGTGAAACAGCATCATTGACTTACATAAATAATCATGCAAAGGTGTATAACGAGATGTGTGGGTCAAGCTTGAGAGTTAAGGACCATTCCAACAAAAGTAACAATTCTGAAAATATATCACTATTTATAATGGACGGGTCCCATGAACTCACAGCATAATGCTGTAGTGGAAAGGCCAAGAGGTGATGTCTGATAAATCCCAGTTAGGATGAGTAGGCACTTGGCTTCACTTGCATGGAGCCCACAGGTGTATGTGTGTATTTATGGTGGAGGTGGTAGCAGTACCAGACTGTTACAGTCTTACAGTGTTAGAACTGGGCATGAAATGCTGTTGAAAAATGGCACCATGGCTAAGTTCTACAAAACGCTTCCAGCATTTTTTCTTGGATTTTTTTAACAGTGTTAAATTGGCTGTTTGTGTGGGGGGATATCAGTGCTATCCCTTCCCTGCAAGAAATGAGCTTTTTTAAAGGGCTCTTTAGTACAGAACGGTGACAAAAGGCAGTGGCTGTGCACTGAAATCAGACATTTCTGAGCTGCCCCTGATCCATGTGGTTTGACAGAAGGGATGAGTGGCCTTTGGAGCAAGCTGCCAAAGGGGGTGGTGTGGACACTCCGCTTTCATATTTTTCAGGCCAACAGTGGATAATATGCTGGCAGATGTATCAAATGAAGGTTACTGGAGTTGATGCAATTCCACTGGATAGGATTGAAAGGATCTGTGATTTAATGGAAGGTTTAATGATGTGCTCTCACTTTACTTCCGTGAAAATCTAGGAAGAAAACTCTGGTGAATACTCAGCGGGCTGTTGCACACTAGGGAAAAATTGCTCAGCAAACTTACTTTTACACAGAAATTTTAGGAAATAATATGAATGTCCATGTCTTACCATGTATTGTGAGGATTGTTCATTTTGTAGTCTGGCTAAACATGCTGGTTTTATTCATCAGAGGGCTGCTTAATTTGATTGGTAAGAGTTGTATCAGTTGAATCTTAATGTATTTGAATTAGTATGTTTCTTCTATAAATGCTCTGTGTTGAAGGAGATTGCTTAATTGGTATTCTTGTAACTTTTCGTTTTGAGTGGATTTTAATGAACTCAGTTTTACCAAAGGCAATGCACCCCTCAGCAAGTTTGCCTTAGCCTTTGCCTGGAGGAATTGTAATGTGCACAGATTCTGTGCTTCTTATACTTACATTATTTTAATGTTATTACATCATGAATATGCATCAACACAATGTTATCACATGCAGAGTACTTACTATTAAAAAAATCTGTGCTATTCCATGTAGTTGTATGTAGACCAGTGAATACTGTTTCATAAACTTTGGAATTATAATAACCACTGCATCTTTTTTTAATAAAACCCAAATCTACCTGAATTTTTCTGTTGAAGTATCTACAGGAAAAGCTCGTTGTTTTTTTACCATTGTTTGTTTTTCAGTGAGAGGTTCATGGTGAGGTTGAACAAGAATGGAGGCCCCAGGAATCCGGAGAAGATTGATCGAATGTGTGCACTTTTCACAGTACGTGGCTGTTCCCTTTCTTCTCCCCTCACAGGAGTGGGATTGGAAGTTTCCTGAGGGGAAAGAAACTCAGTTCTTCCTCTCCAATATAGTCAGTAGAACAGAAACCATTTCTGAGTTTTGTTATGGTTTTGTGCAATTGTTAACATAGAAAATTAATGTACTTCTAAAGTACTTTTATGGGTAAGTGAATATTCTGAAGTAGTTCCTTTTAAGTGCTTTTGTTCCTGCATATAGTGTGAAATTTTCAATATTTTCATTGGATGGGCTGTGCTCTTAGATAACAGAGCACAGGCAAAGGCTGTGATGGCCTGAAAATAAAACAAGGTACTGTTTTCTGAATCAGTATCAGACAAGTGTTATCCCTTGTCCTGTCCCTACATGCCCTTGTCAGAAATTCTTTCTGCACTGGTCTTAAATTCTGTTTAAAATTCCCTCAGAATCAAGTGTCAGACCATGATTTTATCTGCTACTTTTTCTCAGAAAGAATATGAAAATCTAGAGACACTAAGACTTAACAGCTCCTCACAGAATAACTGTAAGGAGTCTCAGATGCTGAGTGTGATAAACACTTCCTTCATTACTCACCTTTAGTTAGTGCACATGCTGGAAGTTCTGTGACAGAAGTATTTTTACCTTCAGTGAAGAGAAAAGATGGCAGAGCTTTGGTTCTGGCAGTGACACTCCCTGAGGTCAGGCAGGGCTGGACACTGAACCAGGCATGGCCCCCAGCACTGTTCCCTTCTCTCCTTCAAGAAGGCAGCAGAATTTCTCCTCTTGGGGAACGGAGTGCATCCAGCCAGGTGTAAGGATGTTCAGTTCTGTCTCCATCTGGATCTAGGAGATGCAGGTCAGTCCAAAAGTAGCACTGACCTGGATGCTGACATCAGTAGCAGTTCTGGTTTTGGTACCATCAGTGAAGTGCTGCCAGCCAATTAAACATCAGCAGAGGTAACAGTGTCACCCCACAGATGGTAACCCAAAACCCAGGTCTGTCCCTGCTGAAAGAAGGTGGACAGGGGTTAAGGTTCAGCACTGGTGTCTGAGTCAGGCGAAAGGCAGGAGTGTAGGATTAGGAGTTGCCCTAAGGAACATTCCCAAAAGGCAGCACAGACTGCTTCTTACCAACTTTGGCACTTTCTGGCCTCAGAGGTTCCTTCTGGAAAAGATTTTCAGCATCAGACTGCCCCATTCACACCACTTGGGGTCAGGGAACAATTTCCTGTGTGGTGAACAGTGTGAAACAGTTTTGCTCTGGTGATCTGCAAACCAGCCTTTACACCCTTTAAAAATTAATGATGAACTACAGCCAGTGCCATACCAGAGTTCCAGGAGAGATGTGCTGCACATTCTGAGTCAGGCCACTGTAGTCTAAGAGCAACCAGCCCTGGGGCTGCAGACCTGTGCCACTGCAGCCCCAATGGTGACCAGAGATACCTCCTGAGCACCCTTGCTTATCACTGTGCAAAAATATCAAAGCTGCTGCAGGATCAGCTCTCCAAGGTGCTCAGACTCCATCACTGCCTGGTGGAGGTGCTTAGACTCTCACTCATCTGCTAGAATGTGTACTCTACATAACAGGAATTATAATGAATGTATACTCTACATAATACAATATAATTGGAAAAACTATCTGTGCAAAAGATCTCACATGTCTGATACAGTATTTTTCATCAATGTGTTCAAAGAACTTTTCAAAGTGTGCAGTAAAAGAGCAACAAATAATTGCTTTTTTGAATAACCATTTTATCTATCTTATCATAGTTTCTTAATTATGAAATACTTCTTAGATAAGATGATTCTGTGATTTTCAGGTCTGTTCCAAGCTTGTATTCATCTTGTGTTTAAATCTATTTATTTATTTATTTCCTTGCTCTCCCTCACCACACCACAGTATCTTTCTAAAACTCTCATCTTTCCCCAAGGCAAGCATCCCATATCTTAGATAATTCAAGGGATATCTGTCTTTTCCTGCTATCTCTGTTACTTCTAAGGGTTCAGCTGTCTCCTTGTGTAAGATATCAAAATTACCCAGGTTTGTGTTTTACATCTGCTGTCATATCATAGCAAAGGTGAGAAACTGCTTGCGCTGGAGATAAAGCTCACTCAAGCAAACCTCAGCCTGTGCACACCTTAGAAACGTTCCTGGGTCTGAATTCAAATGTTGCTACACTGTATAAGCTTGTTATTTTTGCTAAATACCTTATTCTCTACGGCCTAGGAGGTTGGCAACTGCATTAAATAAGTAATTATGGCAGAGAGTTATCCTTGATTGCAGTGCTTTGGGGGTGGTTGTGATGGTGTTTGGGTTTTTAGCACACAACCAGACCTTTCTAGAAACCAGCATTGTAAAGAACTAACCAGTATTGTAGAGTGACTCTTCCACACCCAATACTGGCCAGAAAATTTAGGGGTGATTTTCTAAAAGGCCATTTAGTTAGAATTATAATGAAGTTGTGTTGTGTATCAGTCAGTATCATTTAAGAAGCTCAGAAGAATGTGGGAAATATCCACACTGCAGATGAGTTCTAAAAATAATCAATAAATGTAGCTTGGCCTCTCCTGGTCCTAGGAGATGTGCATGGATTCTCTGCAAAGGAATTCTCTAAAAACTTGCTGGCTGGGGCTTTTGATTGTTTGGTCCATGTCATAGTAAGAATTTCTTGCCTTGTAAAAAGCCTCTGCTGCACAAACTGAAATACAAGGCCATCTGGGCTCACATTTTTTGTCTTTTGCCTGTGACACAGTATATTTTTTTGTGAAATTGGAAAAGCAACTAAAGTGTGAACCCATCAATATGTTCATGCCCTGCCATTTTCTGATGTTTTGACAGCTGCCCTTTGAAAAAATAGTTCTTTAAATTGCTGTTAATTAGAACTGGTAATCTGATGGTATAATAAAATTCCCCCTGTCAAAGCACAGATATTTTCAAGAATCTATTGCTCTCTAGAGCATTAAATATTACCTCCAAGGTTTTTTGCTTTTTGAAATGTCTTGTCAGGCACTACTGAGATTAAAACTATGTCAAATCCACTCTTAGTGTGGAACTTCATGTCCCCAAGACATGCAAGATAGATGCTTCCATATGCTTCACTGGTATGTTGGGTGATGGAGAAAGCCTAGAAAGTGTGTTCCCTTGGTGCAGCAGCAGAATCAAACCTGAGGAGGAAATGCTAAGGATGATTTATATAGCTTAATTTTTTGGCTCTGCAGAGACACGATCTGCTGGTTAGCAGCATCCCAAACAGTGGCTCTGCAACTCCCTGCATATGCTGCCCTGGGAAATACAGTGCTGCTTTTAGACTGCAAGGAGATACAGCCATGAATGTATGACTTGCCTGCTGTAATTTAGCAATATAACACAATTGGGAAGGTATTGAAACTTCTCTTTAGGATAAATTCCCTTTATGCCTAGTTCTGAGTCACTGTGCCAGCTTTTATTGTGCTGTGTGGCACTGTAATCTGGAGTTGCACTGCCATCAGAATGGTTGAGATTTGGGTTCTCAAGTCACGTGGGAAGGAAATTCCCTGTGTGATTTAAGGTTCATGTTTTAGCTTTCAGCAAAATACAGTTTTTAATTCTAAATTGGTTCAGATTAGGAATGACAGGTCTTAGATGTCCACAGTTTAAATTTCCTCCCCTCTTTATATAAAAATAGCATTATTCCCTTTTACAGTGGTTATAATACCACATAGTTAAGGAGCTTTTTAAAGAAAACCATGAGATTTTATCTGAATTTGAGATTGTTCCAGTTAATTTTTGCATAAGTAGTACCTGACAGTGAGATGACAGCACTTAGTAGAGAAAGAGGGAACAGCTGTTGCTGTAGAGCACGAGGAACCGTTCTGCATTGGTCTAAAACAGGGATGAATATCCTCCCAGTACACAGTATCTGTTTAAAATCTCCTTGTCTGGGAGGTTAGTGGCATAGGGAAAACTGGGTTTTAGGAAGAAATGTCCCTTAGACCTTTCCTGTAACTTAAAAAAATGCAGGAGCAGTGTCTCAGAAGTTGATGTTTGTTTATGAAGTTATCGGTGAAAACTACAATATGCCAAGGAAATTGCAATTCAGGCAACTTCTGACATGTGAATGCAAAATGCTGTGGTAATGAATTACTGTGAAGTGTCCTGTATGAATTTTCTTGATTTATTTCTTTATTTGAAAAGTTTTCTCAGAGTCAATTGCACTTATTTGTCTTCATTAACTTTAACTTCCCTTTTGTTCCTCTGTAGGTTCCCCTTTTCCTGTTTGATTTTTCTTGCAACTCATTTTTAAAAGTCTTGACCTGCTTTTCTGTAACATGGGATTTCAGAGTTTTCATCCATGTCTATAGTTGCAGGCACTGTTGGAAGTACAATATGTTCCTTTTAATGTCTATATTTTTTTCCAATCTTTCAGGATCTCAGCAGCAAGGACATGAAGAGGGATTTGTACATAGTTGCCCATGTAATCCGAATAGGTACAGTATGATTTAGTGCTTGAAATATATATAATTAACAGTGCTTTTAGAGTCTTTTTGAATGTATCTTTTAATTAGATGACTTTATAATGATTTATACATTTAGAAAACTCAGTCATAGACTGATTGACATTCAGACCATATGGAGCTAAGTGTTAAAAAGTTACTGATGACTGTTTAACAGTGATTTTGTTTTTCTGAGGCTGAAACAGAATTTTTGTTAAGCACTACATTTAGGGGAGAGGGACAAATTACAAAGGCTTTTTGTTTAATGTTTAAAAATTTCAAATTAGATCTTTTTACTGCTGATTATAGCTAATTTACAGGGCAGCATGTCTGACCATCCATATCAAGCAAATCAGAGGCTGTTAGACAAATATATATGAAGATCTGTTTGCTGTCTGCGAAGCAAGTACATATTTTACCTATGTTAAATATAATTTGTTTTAAATATTAGGCCTAAAATGTTAACAATGTAGAGTAGGAGTAGCAGAGACTGTTTCCTCAGCTGTGTGACTGTAAACAAGTGAGAAGTGCAGTGCCATTCATGTGTTCAGGTGACTGAAGAACGGCCAGGCAGTGTTAGCGGCGAAATGGTTTTTATGCTGTTGCCAGCCCAGTCACTGCTAACACCCATTGGCAGCCACACACACCTTTTCTGAAGTACAGCAGCTCTGAACACAGCTTTAGGTATTGTCCTGGGAATGGTAATGTACCTCCAGAGCCACAGAAGTGTCAGAAAGGTCAGGTTTCCATTATCTGACTTCACCGTGTCATGAGTGCCTGCATGTCAGAATTGCTGTTATCACTTGAGGTGATAAATGAAGCTTGTAGAGAGATGCTGTATTAACCCTGATGCAAGAAGTGCTGGACAAGTTATTATGTGTAATGTTACAAGTTCACTTAGATTATCACAGTGATTTTTCTGGCCTTGGCATTTTTTTACTGCATTTAAAAAATGCCTCAGTAATAGGGAGTTAATCACTAAGCAGGTTTGTACTTCAGAATTCTCCTTCCTGTGCTCCGAGAAGGATCCATCCAAACATGATAACCAATATATAGTATTATATATATTACATAAAATACATAATGCATTCCCTTAAAGCAGTTGAGTAGAATGAAAATTTGTGCAAATAGTGCACTAGAAGGAAGGAGCACAGTGAATCTCTGGGTGGGTCAGACTGGTGAGTAAAAGCCTCATTCTTGGCTCATTCCACAGATGCTTTGTAGTCAGCCCAGCTGGATGCAAATATGTGTCATGGAGCTGCAAATCAAAGCTGGCCAGACATGATGCTGTTCACTTTGCCCTTGATTGTGTTTTTGGCTAAGTGAGGTGTAGGTTCAAATGGACTTCTGGGTTTGGAAAGTTTAAAAGTGAAAGATTGTGGTGAGTTGACCCCAGCTGGACACTGGGTGCCCTTCAAGACACTCTGTCACTCCCCTCCTCAGCAGGATGGGGCTGGGGGGGGAAATAAGATGGAAGAAAATCCATGGGTGAAGATAAAGGCAGTCTGATAAAGAAAAGGCCATGTGCAGAAGCAAAGGAAAACTAAAGATTCATTCCCTACTTCCCATCAGCCACTTCCCAGGAAGCCAGACTTCAGTCTGTATAGAGACAAACCTCATAGTAACAAATGTCCTCCTCTCCTCCCCCTTTCCCTTTCATTGCTGAGCAGATGTCCTGTGGTGTAGGACATCCCTTTGGCCAGTGTGGATCAGCTGTCCTGGCTGTGTCCCCTCCCAGCCCTGCCCTCTGCCAGGCTCCTGCTGAGGGGAATGTTGCAGAGGCAGCCCTGGTGCTGTGCCAGCCCTGCTCAGCATCCCTGGGCTGCCATCAGCACCTCCCTGGGCAGCAGCACAGCCCAGCACGTGGGGCTGGGGCAAAACTCCAGCTCCTCCAGGGCAGGAGTCACCCTGCAGCCTGGAGCTGAAAGTCGCTGTGGGTGTTGTTCTCAGAGGGATGATGACCACAACAGACAGGATGTGGCTGCATGTCCATCCCTGATGTTTGAAATTCCCTTCATTTTAGGTCGCATGTTGCTCAATGACTCCAAGAAAGGACCTCCCCATTTGCACTATCGCCGCCCCTACGGCTGTGCAGTGCTGAGCATCATGGATGTGCTCCAGTCCATCTCAGAAATCAAGGAAGAGAAGGACTTTGTTCTCAAAGTTTACACGTGAGTGATTCCTAGAAGGAAGTTTTTTGCTTCTTTATTATTCCAGCAGCTCATAGAAACTAATGAATATTATCCACAGATGTTTCAGGTGTGTGAAATGCTTCAGAAGTTATTGAATATTGCCCAAATCTATGTGACATGCAAAGCTGCTCTTTTATTAGTGTGAATTATTTAAAATCTGCTGAGCTCAAACCCAAAGAAATGTGTTGTATTTCATCCAGTGAAGAGAATAATAACTCATGCTTCATCTCCTATTCCTTACCACTCATGGTAACCAACAAAAGAAGTAGAAAACAACTGAATTCAACAGTGTGTGACCAAAATTCTCAAAACAAATCAACATTTTTTGAGCAGGAATCTGTCTTCAGTTATTTGTGATTTTGAACTTTGAACTAATAAATTCTTATTATGAAATGTGGTCTCACAGTTGTAATAGAGAGGCCACAGACAAACTGTCTGGAGACTGCAGGGAATATTTAAATCCCTTGTCAGTGAGGATAAATACTGGCAAGGTCTGCTTTGCAGATGGGCTGAGACACAGCTGACACTGCTTTGTGGTCTGTGGCCACTGCTGAGAATAATAAGATAACTTGGTGGGTTATGGAACTTTGTTATTCTTTGAGAAGTGCATTCAGCAGCAGAAAATGTGACCTTCAAGGGAAACTAAATGAAAAAAACATCTTTTACTGTTCACTGAAGATTCTTGGATGTCTCTTCATACATTAGAAATCTCTTAAGTCCAAACAAAAGTCTCTCAGAGTCAGCTCTCTCATTCTTCCTTTGCCAAAAGTTATGAAAACTGTAGCAAAAATGTCAACTTATAGGGAAGAAAATGGTCATCTTTCTTCTCTCTGTTGGTAGAATCTGGATAATCTTGGCCTTTTGTCACATTCAGTTTCAGCTTATCTCAGACCAGTGGGTTTTGGTCATATAGTTCTATTGGCTTTTGTAGATATAGTGTTAATGTATTGCCACTGCAATATTTTAAATGTTTACAGAAATGGGACATTCTGATTATCAGATTTCTGTTTTGTTGCCCATTTAATGCATCTTTAGCTTCTGAAAAATACAACAGAAAAAAACTTGTTGAAACACTGAACACGCAGCCAGTTAGAGCAACCCAAAGTCTTGGTACAATGCTAAAATAAAAATCACAGGATACAGAGCTTCACTTTTCTTCCTGCTAATCTGCAGTGTTTTGTTACTGTGGATTCCCTTCAGAGCACCCAGAGCACCAGCAGTTTTTGCCTAAATTCCTCAGCAGATTTGCACCAGTTGCTCCTCACGTGGGCAGGGAGAGCCCCTAGCTGAATTCAGCTCTGTAATCAGATGCTTATAATTCTTTATCACTATTATCACTCTCTCGGGCTGTTATAAGGCTTGTACATCATTCTTTTATGTTGCTGCTGTTTGGAGTGTTCTGTGTAAACCTCCAGCAGAAATATTCAGGAGGGAACATGGATATATCTGAAGGGCAGCAGCTTATCCCCTTTGCAGCTTTGATAGCTGTTGGTCTTTCATGACAGAGTTTTCACAGGTTTATCTCTTGCATCTTCTCTTTGCACATTCCTTTAGCTAACCTGCCTTTTCTTGTTTGTAGGCTACAATTGAAATGACAGAGTTTTGTCCTTTGTAAGTTTAAAATTGAATATGAGTGCTTAAACAGCTCTGAACTGATTTTCTTACCTGCTGCTCTCATTCTGATTACTCGTAAAATGCCTCAGGCCAACTCCAAAACATCATAAGGATGAAATAAGGAGAGAGGTGTATTTGTATTTTTCAAGGAGCAGTAAAAAGCATTCCTTTTATACACTATGTGGCTAAAGCTTACAGCTGCCACAAATGAGGCAGCCAGAAAAGCCTTTTCACAGGGAGAAGCTGGAAAAAAATTGAGAGCCTGAAAACCTAACAAAGGCTGAAACAAATACATGGTCTTTCAATGGAGACTTCTGCTGAATCCATAAGAGAATGCTTATATGAGGGTAAAAAAAAAATCAATTTACTTCACCAGTCTTTCTCAGCTTGCCTTATTATTGTTAAAGATTTATGTCTGAAAAATATTTTTTCTCACAATTGAGATTTTCCTCTTTGTTAATCCCACAGTCATGTTAAAATCTCCCTAAGAGGATATAGTACCACAGCTGTAGTTATAAGCTCATTATGTAAAAGCATAAAGGTTTACTTTTATAATACTTTTTAATATATATGTAAAATATTTTAAAAGTGAGATGGAAATTAAACTCAGTCCATTTTTTCTGAAATCACTTGATTTAATATTTTTATATTAATTTTTTCTATAATGAAATTTTTTGCTCATTGAACGTTACTCTTTGTGTCCATCTTACCATTCCCCCTGAAAACTTCATGCACTTCTTTTCCACATTCACTTTTTCTGTTTCTTTTTCTTTGTCATGTTTTCTTTCAATCCTTTTTTTCCTCTTTCTCCAGCCCTAGATCTTAAAGTTCTTACCCATTAATGCCTGAATGCCTTTCCCTTTTGCTATCCCATTGTTGCTATTTGCCCAGCTGGACAAGAGCTCACATCCCATTGCTGTCCCCAGCTGCTGTGGGATGGAAAACATTGCAAAAGTGCATTTGCTGTACAACCAGCCAGCCTCAAAGGTGATGGATGACTCAGGAGGAAATTCTTATTTAAAGGAGAAATAGATTCTTTTATATACTTGGTATTTGGACAAGTAAAATGTGAACATGATCAGACACATTCCCCACAAGTGTTTCCAGGCCAGCCTGTCAAAGCTGGGAGAAGATCCTCCTTCCTGGCACTCAGGAAATGCAAAGTGCAGCTTCCACTGACACTTGGTACAGAACTGTCTCTAAGCTGCCTTTACAGCTGATTTTAGGATAACTTTGTTCCAGGTTAATTTGCAGGCATAAGTCATTGGAGGCTGAAATCTATTTTACCTTGCACTCCAGAGGCTCATAGAGCAACTCAGGAATCACCCCAGGTTAGACATTTGTTTGTATCTGTGAGCAAGGAGGATGGTGTAGAATTTGTGCTATAGGTTCTTTCTCTGTTTTCAGGAGAACATTATTTGGAGTGGGATAAATGACTTTCAATGTGTTGGCAATGTGAAGATTTTTTTTTTCTTGATGAGTAAGCTAAACCACAGAACTGGTTTACTAACAATTATTGACAGGAGTTTTGCACTGTCCATTAATGCCTTGGCTCTGGTGTGTTTTGGTTTTGAGGGATTGTTTTGGGGAGTGCAAATGCAGTCAATTTAGCATCCTGTGAAGTTCTGTGAGGTCACTTCTGTGCTGATCTGCCTTGTGTGACTGTGTGGGTAACTGGTGTCTCCTCCCAGAAGGGTTGTAGTAGTTACAGGAGGTGGGCAGTAGAGCAAGTGAAATGTTTAAGGCCAGAGACATTTTCTATGTATTGCATTTGTTCCAAGTTGTCTCTGTTCCTTTTGCTGTTCTAAGAACATTTGGGGGTGTCAGTAATTGTGCTATCACAGGCTTTGGGGGGTACCTCATTATTCTTGGCAGCACATGGTTGTGCAATCCTGAAGCTGCAGGAAATTACCAGCTACTACTTGTAGATAGCCTGGATTCCTTCTGCCATGCTGTTCTTCAGTTACATAATGCAGCAAACCAAAACATCCCTACTGGCTGCACAGGAGCTGCTGTGTATCTTACTCTGATTGTGCTGATATGTTGTACTCTTGGGGGGAAGCAAAAAAGGGAAAAAATTACAATATCCTTGGAGAAGTTTTACAAAGTGACTTATTTCTCAAAACTCCTAGGAGCTGAAAGCTTAGAGTATTAGCTTTTTTTTTTTTAACCTTTAAGAGTCAATAGGACAGAAGTTTAATTAAATCGTTTAATTCAATTGCTTTTCAGGAGAAATGAGATTCACTATTGCTGCTGAGTTAAAAATTGCTGACTTCATGGGGAATCATTGACTCTTGCAGTTGTGATTTAAATACAGCACAGTTGAATTTAAAATGCAGTTGGACTTGATTAACATACTTGTTTTCCTTTCTTAACCATTCTGTCATAATGTGAAGAGTGGAACGATGGCTTTGATGGCAGAGGAGTCACCACCAGCTCCAAAGTGTCTGCTGAAAGGGCAAATAACTATTAGGGAATATTTTGTTTCCTTCCACTTCTAAAAATAAGAGTTATGTGGGATTTCTCACATTCATTCAAGCCCTACAAGAGTTCATATTATCTCTACAGCAAAGTTGACTCTCGTGTTCTAAGATGGTTCAGCAGAAAGCATTTAACTTGAATTAGTGTTCTTGTATTTTAGGTGTAACAATGAAAACGAATGGTGCCAGATCCATGAAAATATCATCCGCAAGTCCAGCACCAAATACACAGCCCCCAGCTCCAACTATGGTAAATACTTCCTTGTGCTTGTTTGGCAGAACAACAGCTGAACATCTCCTTTAGGAAACTGCTGATTATTTTTAGCAGGAAAGTTCACTGAGATGTGAGGTTTTCCTTTCGTAGCTAATGACAGATAAATAGGGAAAGTAAATCCTGTCTTATCTGTTTACCTCATGTAATGATGTCTGTAGTTGCTAATTCAGAGATATCACTGCTCTCCCATTCCAAATGAACCAGCTGATAGGATACAGTTCAGCTTCATTACAGCCACTTCTGCATTCATTACCAAGTGCCTGAATCATGGTGATGTCCAAATACTGAATTTGTCTTAATTTCACTTGTTTGCATATTGAGATACTGTAGTGGAATATGCAGTGCACATTCCCATAGAAGAGATTAAGCACAACAACAAGCAAATATAACATTTTTCAGGTTTGGAATTTTAACTGTGTGTAAAACTGGTTTCAATCCCTGCTGCTCCTCCTGTTACAGTTAAAGTTATCCACTAGTTATCATTAAAAGATTTTCCTAAATTGTTTATAACTTTGAAAACTTGGGCAAAATGTCTGAACTTCCAAATTCACTGCAGTCCTTTGATGCTGGAATTTTTTAAATTTATTTTCATTGCTTTGTTTTTAATAGCAAACAAGGATATAAACTGAACACATTTTCCTGAAAGTGTCAAAAATACTCAAGACTGATTTCTAATGCACATGTGTCTCTTGTGTGCAGTGAAACCTTCTGTACACACAGACACCCTCGTACATGGTGTTCAAAGGAGTTGGAATTTTTCCATGGTTTCAAAGCCTGTGTTTTCTCTGCAGTGCTCTCCTGCCTACTCAGCTGGGCAGTTGCAAGTCCATGTTTTGGCAGCTTTTGAGTACATACATGCTGACTGTCCAGCTGGCTGGTTGGCCACCCTTTTCTTCATTTTAAGGCTTTATGCTCATTTTTTTCATCCCAACTCCCAGTATTCATTAAATTTATAAGAGCTTCATGTAATCTGGATATCTACTTATTTGCCAGATTTGGCTGAAGCCAAACAACAGGCTCGAAAATAATTTCAAGGGGAGAAGGCAGGAAGTGGGTGGGAGGTACACGATACTCCTGGTTTCGTTCCCCTGGTAACTTGTCTGACAAAATGGTGACTAAATATTGGTCACAAAGCCCCAGTATTGAGCTTAGGGAAGAGCAGAACTTTGGATGGCTGATGCAAAAACATGCATCCAAGGCCAGGTTTGGTTTGGTGTGTGTTGTTCTGGGCAGTGAACAGAGAGGATAGGAAGAACTCTTGACCAGCTGGCATTAAAGGAGATAAACAATGTAGAAAATGTGTCAGTGAAGGTAATTCTTATGGATATGTGGAGGTGGTAGTGTGTGCTTAGCAGGTAAGGCTGGTCTTGAATGGCTGAACTCAATCCTAGTATTTTTTGGTATGGTAATTTACCAATACACTCTCCTATGTTATCAATTAAAAGCAACTAGAGAAAACAGCTGGACTGAGATTAAGTGTGTAATTATTCCTAGTCCAGCTGTTCAGCTGATACACTGAACAACAGAGCTGGTTGCTGAAGTCAGTTTGGCCAGTTGGTACTCCTGAAACATGTTGAAGAAATGCTGGGAACTTTGTTAAAATCAGCATCCCTCTATGAAGCAGTTAAAAGAGATGAGTGGAACAAATACACTTTGAGATTTAATTTTTTTCATGGTATTAAGCAGGTTTAAAGGCACTTTAAAGATGTTCTAGAGCTTTGTGTGGTTGATGGTCCCTCAGATAGAAGTGCCAGTGCTCTTACATGTGTTATAACCTGCTGCATGTGAGGAATAGAAATAATGGAAGTATTTTCTGTAGCTTGGGACATGTCTGCAAAATTAAGTATCCTGATTATTAGAAGTTGTATTTTAATGTAATTCTGTGCTCTTAACTGATCCCTTATAACAGTTTTGTTTCTTCAATTCCAAGGGAGAAAAGCACTCTGTTTTTATATATTGCATTCAATTAATTGTGGAGCAAAACATTAGTTTACCTGCATGCTTTGTACACACAGAATCTAATTCTTAGGTCAGAAACAATGAACCTCTTTGGTTTTTTTCCAGGGCTTATAATATCTCTTCAGCTTCTTCGTGGTGACATGGAGCAGATCCGAAGGGAAAACCCCATGATCTTTAACAGAGGCGTTTCTGTCACCAGGAAGCTGGGATTTCCTGATGTTATAATGCCAGGTAAACAGAGCAGCTCCAAGCTGAAAATATTGGTCATTCTTTTCTCAGACTCTCCCAGTCAAGTGCTACTGGGATGGGCACTTTACTTGAGTGAGATTCATAATAGAGTTGCCTTATTTATCAGTAAATGCCAGGTTTGGGGGGCAAATGCTAAAATATTGTCAGCAAAAGACATTATAGTGATAGAAGGTGTTCAAATCACATGGATGGAAGGGGATCTGGAAAGATTACTCTGATATTCCACATGACCCTGCCAGTTAATATCTCTTTTGTACACTTAGCGTAGAGATGTTTCTTTTTAAATGCATGAAATTTCTTCTTCCTAACAATCCAAATCCTGGAAAAAAAGAGTTTTCACTTGGGACCCTTGATGTTTTTGAGTTCATGTGTCCTTTTGTAAGGAGAAGTAGAGAAGGGGCAGATCTGGCCTCACAGGACACCTGGTCCATGCAATGTCTTGGCTGCAGCATTGCTGTGCTTCCTCTGCTCCTCACCTGTGCAGCAGCAGCTGGGGATGCTTCTAGGTCTGGCAGCAGCTGAGGCAGCTCCAGCATAGCCAAGAGTTCATCTAGGGAAGAATCCAGAATGTGCCAGTCATGCAACATAAAACCTGGTGCTACATTGCCTTGACTTTTGCAGTGTGGTAAGAAATGGGTTTGCTAATTAGTGGCATTTGAACTATTACCTCATTGCTACAATAAGCAAGCCCAAGGATGACTTCACAGACGTGGGAAATTTGATGAAAGCATAATGGGAAAAGTATCAGATTTTATTACTCAAAAGGTTGCACTGACACATCAGTATCAGAAGTGTTTGTAGCCTCATTATGAAAGCTCTTCAGAAACCACGATAAAATAGGGAGTAGGTGGGAAGCATTTCTAGAAACTAAAGTCAAAGGATTTAGAACATGTGTTTATTTACTAATGAGAATGATGGTAACAGAGTAGCAGAGGATGTGGGCTATAAAGCCAATTATAAATTCTGGTTCTTAGTGACCTTACAGCAGTTCCAAGTATAACTCAAAGCAATCAGATAGAGATAAGATGAATTATTGGAGCTTGATGTACAGACACAGCAGCTGCAAGGTGATCTGCTGTAATTGAGATCACAGCTGGACGTGTCACATCTGCACACCTGTGTGAGGGAATTGGTTCTCCCCCTAGAACTGCTTGATCCTCCATTTCTGTGGAGAGAGCTGTGCCTCAGGTGCTTCAGACCGTGGAAGCTGAAGGAACAGCTTTGTGTCCTCAGTGTTCTCCCGAGTAATTTTCTTCAATTTCCAGGCCCTGACCCCTCTCTGCAAAGTGCACAGTGTGTCCCCTGTATTTGCTGCTTTGGGCAAGGCTTTGGGCCAGGGCTTGAGCAAACAGACCAGCAGTGTTCAAGTGTTCATACAAAAAGTATTCCTGCCCTAAGCTTTTAAAATTCTCTGTTCTTTGCAGCTAATTAAAATTTCCAGATTTTCTTTGTGAGAACCACAGTTTTTCTTGGAGAAGACATTGGGGTTTTAAGATGATAATCTGTTTGGAATTGGACTCATATATATATATATATATGTATATATATATGTGTGTGTGTGTGTGTGTGTGTGTGTAGATATATATAGATATATATATGTGTGTAGATATATATATATAAAAAAATATCTGCTCAAAATCCTGATTGATTAGTAACAAATGTTTGAAAGGATCACCATTCTGCTATTAAATGCTTCCTGCTTCTCTAGAGGATCTGAGCACTTCTCCTTGATTCCAAGGGTGCTACAAGAGGTTTTCATGTATAGAGTTTAGATGCAAAGCTTTAGGCATTATAAGAGTAAGGCTTCTATTTGTGTGGAAGGGCAATTTGTACATGTCTGTAAACACCAGGTAAGAAAAGTAAAGCAGTTGTAGAACTGGCAGTGAACTTCCACTGTAATTATAAATGAGGACACTGCAGAGTAGAGAGGAGCTGTGAAGAGAGAGGTAGTCATGAATGGGGCTCTAAACAAAGGCTTTCACTATCTTGGGTATTTTCCAGAATAATGAAATCTCTGGAAAATGAGGAGATTGAAATGTAATGGAACTCCACAGATGCAGCAAACAGTGTTCACTCTAATTACTAATCAGGGGGTTTTTTGGGAAATCAATGTTTGACTTATTCAAGTGACAGCAGATATTTGTCTATTGTTTGCTTTTAAAGCAACAGATCCAGTTGGGGTTTGAGTTTGCCCAACATCCAGGATAGAATTTTTGGGTTGTGTTACCTTTCAGGTGGATTAGCCAAGCCATATGAACAAGGAATGTCTATCAGTTGACTTTGTGCTGATGTTGTTACAGCCAGGATCAAACATTTTTCCTTGGCTTTATGAGTATAGTCTAAATATACTCACTAGCGACACACAAAATAATTCACTAGGAACACACATGACCAAAAAAAAAAAAGCCCCCAACCAAACAAAAACTGATGCACATTGGCAGTTTTCAACCTTGTCTTCTGCTTTAATAGTCTTTGTCAAACTACCTCCTCCTTGCATTGCTTCAGAACTGTTTGTCTTTAAACACAAGGTTTCCTCTTCCAGAAAAGAGCACAGAAAGTTCATGACTTGTATTTTGCAAGTGGATGCAGATTTTTCAAGGCAGTGTGGTCTAAAAATGCTTTTTATTAATAAATTAATAAAGGCTATGTCACCTGGTACTGTTAAAATATGCAGCTATCATTGTCCTGAACCAAGAAATCTATTTTTAAAAAAGTAGATAGCTCTAGCATTTCAACTTAATTTTTAGTCATAGGTTTCAACATTTTCATTTTCTTTTTTAACAGGAAATCCTTTCACATGTGCACATCTTAGCTATTAAAATTCTGTAGCTGTGTCTCATTACACAGTTTTCCTATCCTGTTTTGTTTTCTAAACTGTAGCATTAGCTGCCCGTATCAAGCCCTCTTCCTCTGGCCCTCAGTTATGAGCAGCATCTGTGGTAGGTGGTCATCGTTAAGAAACAAAGTGAAACTGGTCTTTATGGGCTTATATCTTGCATGCTTGTGCAGAACAAGCTTTAATAATTCTACAAAACAACCCTTCCTGCCTTCTTTTGTAAAGATAAAATGTTCTTTGTTCTCTGCTGTGTTGTGGTCTGACAAGAGCATCATAAAGACTTCAGTTATCTTTTTTGGTAAAATCAGAAGGGATTCAGTCAAACCAGCCTCCTGAAGAAGTTATGGTGGGGTTTTGTTCATTTATGGTTTGGCTTTTTGATTCCTTTTCTAAATTTCTCCTGGGTTTAAGGCCATATGTCTGATGGTGCCAATTTTACCTTTCCCAGAGCTGAGAGCAGTGAGGCCTGTGCTGCTCTTTGGGTTTTGTGCAGGACTTGCTCAGCAGGAGTCTGTTGCATAGGCTTGGTGTTTGTCAGTCCCCCAAGGACATCCCTCCCCTTGCCCATGTGCTGATAAGTATTCTGTCTTTTCCTTTGATCCTCTGATGAAAAGTGCATGCTTCATCTCCGACTCGTGAGTGATGTTTCTTTCTCTTTTTTCTCTCTCCTTGTCTTAATTTCCTGGCTTTTCTCCTGTTTCTTTCCCTTTATTCTCTCCCCTTTGTTCTGATGCAGAGATGAAGATTGTTGGGTGTAAGTTTCTGCTTTTCTGTGTAATGTCTGCTTATTGCTTGCTATTTTTCCATTTTCATATCTTCCATGGAATGTTGGGATTGGTAAAGACAGTGAATCATAACATCACAGGGAAACTTTGGTAACAGGGAGGTGGAGACTTTGTCTCTCTTCATACCACAGGGTTTCAGGCAAATTTAGTAGCTGTGACAGGTGAATCAGTGAGAAGCATCTCAGCATCTGTTCAGTCAGTGAGCACAAAGTCATGACAAAAATGCATTAAGGAAAGGACATGGTAAATAAAATCCATCAGCCATTCTCAGGATGTTCATGGCAAAAGTGTTAACCAGACCAAAAGACAAAATTATGTAATAATTATTGCCAAAAAGTGTCCACAGGGAGAATAAAAAGTACTGTCATAAATAAACTTGTGGAAATGAAAAGTTGGAGGAGACAAAAAACAATTAAAAAACAACTTCCTACTACTGAAAGGCAGCTATTTCAGGGAAATCACTGCATTTAAAAGGGCATTGTATAAATTCTTTTCTATACATAGAAGCCAAACAATGGGTAGCAAATAACCTAATAAGTATTGCTTGTCCCTTTTCTTTGAAACAATTGTGTTCTGCTCAGTGAAAGCTGGAGAGGCACACGGAGTTAAACTTGCATAATGTTTTCTTTAGAAAAAAAAAGCTAATTTAATTTGCCATACAGGCAGTAGATAAAAGCTTTGTTTCCCCTGCTGCTGTAATATTGCTCACAATTATTTTAATAGTTGCTCACTGTAACTATTTCGAGAATATAGGCCTTAAAAAAAACTTGCTGCCTGGCTGGTGCAGGGCCAGAGACAGGAGCTGCTGGAATGGATGGAATGTGATCCCCAGAGTGTGGGCTGTGCCAGGAATGCAGGGGGAATATAAAGGGGCTTCACAGGGCTATCAAAGGGGATGGCACTGTTAAAGCCAAGGAAAATCACACAGTGGGAGGATGAGATTGGGAACAAGTCCCCAAGGGACAGCCAGAAAGCAGGACAGGGGTGCTGGAGACCTTCCCCACTGACCCTTGGCCAGTTTGTCCTTGTCCCTTTGGTTTGGAAGAGTGATGTGATGAGCACAAAGCTTGTTTCTGTCAACCTCACCTGTGCTGAAATCCCTGCCCTTCACAAGTAGCTGTGTGTTTGCACTGGGAGGCAGCTGCAGCTCCAGCTGAGGGTAGAGTTTGGTGTTTGAGATCAGGACCTATCTCTGGCTCCCTCCAAAGCAGCAGCTTCCAGGGAAGAGCCATTCCCCGAGGGAATGTCAGGGATAGTGTGAGTCTCACCCAGGGAGCAGAGCAGTTCCCCGTGCAAAGAGCTTGAACAAATACAGCCAGAACATGAGATAACGTTGCACATGAATAGAAATCCTCTACACTTTATACTTTGCTTGAAAGCTTCTCCTTGCTGGCCCAAGTCCTCAGTTTGAACTGCTGTAAGTTGGCTCAGCTCAGTGGGGTGATGCTGATTGGCTCTGGATGTTCATTCATAGATGGGACAGAAATGCACAGGTTTGGTTTTTCGTCAGAAGCCATTGTAGAAGATACTTTGATTGTCCTTCTTGCCCATTCACTCTTCTGTGAAATGCCACTATTTGTGAAGAGTTGCCAAACCCAGGAGTGTTAGAGAGTCCAGCAGACAGTACAGCACAGTGTGGGGCCCTAAGTGAATTGGAGCAGCTCAGCAATTTGATAAATGCAGTGCTAAACACTAATATTTAGATTTTTTCTTCCCTTGGCTTCCTAAATTGTAAAAGACTAAACTTTCAGTTTAAAAATCCCATATTCTCTGGATAAACAGCTATTTTACGAAGCTAGTTCAAACTAGACCTACACATGCAGACTGCTGGGAGCTGCCACTCGTCCCCAGCTTACAGGCACATATTACATGTCTTTTACAGGTCCACAAAGTCACAAAACATTGCCAGCTTAGAAAAAAAATTGTTAGAATTGAGTTACCAGAAATTTAGTACTCTTTGTGCTAAATAGTGTCTGTTTCTCCTGTCGGTACTTCTGTGAATTACGTACCCTTTTTTGACAGTATTCTCCTGCACAAAACAGCAACCATTCCTGTTCTCAGTGTCCAAAACCTTTAGGATCCCTGAAAAAAAAAAAAGGTTAGATTGAATGCAGACAGTTTCTGTAAATTGTTACTGCTTTGCTGTTCAAATAACTGGTCAGTCTTCCAGTGGAAAAGCTGTACACCCTGTCAGGATAAACTCCCATTTATTCTACTGGAGACTAGACAAGGAGTGGTTGTTGGGCTGCTTCAGGTTATTAAGTCTTGAAATTGATAAATAATTATTTGGAAGTCTTCCAGTACATTCCTTTATACTGCAAATGCAAAATCAATATTTGGCTCATGTAGCCATTTCCACCACTCCTTTTTGCCCCCATTACCATTAAAATTAGTTTCAGGTGATATGAAAAAGGATTTCCTTTCAATAGAAGTGAACCTCCCCGAGCAATAATTTATGATTTATAATTTAAACAACTGTACGTTGGACATTAGGCTTTGTAAATAGGTTAAAACAGACAAACAAGACAAAACTCCAATAAAGGAAAGAGAGTTGATAAAGGAAGAGCCCCATAACACATCAGAAAATGATGGTTTTAAATATTATTGTGGAAAATACTGTCTTTCGAGGCATTTGATATGAAATTAATGTCAGTAACCATGTATATAGAGTGCATGGATTATGCTAAAAAGCAGTTTACTTTTGGTTTTGACTGGAAAACAATTGTAGAGAGATGGACTTTGAAACAAATACCATTGTGAAAACTCTCGTGAGGTTTTCAGTTCATCCTTGACAGCCATCCAGCACAGAGACCTCAGCTTAAACTGACATCAGCAGGCTTTGCTCTATAAATACCCATGGCCCACTGGCCTTGTAGCACTTTTTATTCCTGTTCTGATGATGGGAGGCCACAGCTCACTCAGTTTTTTGCCTGTGCTGCTGTTTGGGAAGGCCTGAGGCTTCTGTGGTCCAGACTGAGGTACCACGCTGGTTTTCCCTCAAAACGTAGGATTTGCTGTCACAAGCAAAAGGCTGTTTGTGCAGTCATTTGCATGAATGGTCTGATGTCTTCAACAAGTTCATTATTTATCTCTGTCCATGATGGAATTAATATGGGCAAAGCCCTGTCTGCCCAGATTTCTGCCTCAGCACGTCACTGTCACTCCAGGCTGGAGCTGCCAAGGCTACTCATGGTGCTGCTGATGCCCCTTGGGTTGGTCTGTGCCAGCTGCCCCTGGTGCACAGCTCCACGTGGCTGAGTGTTCTCTCTGGCCCTGCACACTCACAGCAGATTGTCATAAAGTGCTCTGTGTTCAAGCCTTTGCACTGGGTTCTGTGCAGCCCATTGGGTTATCACTGCTCAAATCCCTCAAAACCAAAAGCAAATGGAGGAAAAAAAACCAGGCTTGTGAGGCCTCAGGTCAACAGATAGGTTGAGAAAAGGAGATTGCTCCTCGTAGGAAGCTGATTTTCACCAAAATAACCACCCTACCTGATGGTTACATGCTTTTTGTCTGTGTTAGATATATTTACTTCCTATTTCTACTGTATGTAGTGACCTTTTCTATTTTGTTAAGATCCAGTAGACTATTTTTACAACAGAAGATGCACCATTATACTTCACTGTAATATTTTCCCCATATTTTTCCTTAATTTTTATGCAAATCCACTGGTTTTAAGATCCCTCTACACCCCACCCTAAAGGCACTTTTTTTTTAATTAGTGCAGTAATATCCCTCCTTTTAAGCTTAATAGAAGATAAGATGCTATATATAACCAAATGCTGCCTTTAATTTAGGCTGAAAAATTATTTGCTATCTGACATTGGACTTTGTGTAGCCAGACTGCGTTCCAGAAAAGAGGTCATAAGTAGGGAGCTCCAAAATGCTAATTAGAGTGAGTACAATTAATTTCTATTAAGATTTATAGCATACAAATTGAAACATTTTTTGTAATTGTGCAAACCGCTGAGAAAAAGGGATGGGGTCTGCTAAGCAGAAGGATTTTCAAAACAAAAGGCCCAACTTTTTAACCATATTTTGTGTTGAGTTTTGTGTTTTCTTGATATCCCTATAGTCAGGATAGAGGTAGCTAAGCTTGGTTTTGAACCCCAAGATAATTTTCTCTTACTGAGGGCTGTGGATTGTTGCATTTGATGGCTGTTCTTTGATAAGCAAAACCAGATGGAGTAGCTGAGGTCTTCCACCAGGCTCTTGCTGTCATCTTTTCCCTGTTAATGAACACTGGCAGCTCAGCCTCTGGCTGGGAGGTGTTCCCAGCACTGAACCCGCAGGAGAGGGAGGCTCATGGAGGAAGGAGCACGTTTTGCACACAGATTCCCAGTCCCAGATAGTTCCTAGCGGGAAGCACTGACTGTCAGCCACAGAGCTGGAATTTCCATGCTGAAAGAGTTGTACTTCTCTCCAGAAATAAAACTGAAAGTCAAGCCAGATCTGAAAGCTTCTATTGTTTGTCCCTACAGTAAATTAAGCAACAAATTCTGTGGGGTCATAGACTTCAAGGAAGAATTTGAAGCACTGCTTTGAGGGATACAAAAGGATGTCCCTCAGTGCCTGAAAGCAAATGCTGCCTTATTTCATTGTGCTTCTGATTAATACACAGATTTAACTGCAGCAGCTTCTCCAGGTGGAATAAGTCAGACATTGAAGGAGTCTCTGCTTTGCTGGATAACCATTCCATTAGTTCGTTATTTAGTGTCTTGGGGGTGATTAACAAAATACTTCCTTGAAAGGGTTTAAATTTTTATTTTAATTTTTTTGGTATTTTTATATATTGCCCTTTAGTATGTTTGTCTTTCTGGCAAGTGGATAAAAAAAAAGTGTTAAGTGTGAACCATCATGAAATTGTGACAGTAACTAAATCTTGCAGAAAAATAGGTGTTACCTGCTGTCTTTTTGGTGTAGGCCTTAGAATTGACCACATTAGTTTTGAAAACAGTTTCCCAAATCAGATTCTAAAATCAAACCAAGTGAGGTAGAGCCAGTGAAATTCAGGATAACAAGATGCTGAGACACAAGCACTTCTATTTCTGAATACAGTAATTTGGTCTGAAAGTTCCTGAAAATGACGTAGTGAGAAGCTGGCAAGTGTCCATACTGCCTGCTTTCATATAGCCATGCATATGGATACCAGAGGCCAGCCAGAAATCTAGCAAAAATTATGTTTATAATTCCTTCTTAATCCAGCTAAACTGATTTGTGACCAAGTTTCCAAAAAGGCTGCTTTCATTTTGTTGTTATGACAAAAGGAAATTATGAAAATATAGAAAATTCTTGAAGAGCTAACTGAACATAATGTTGGGCTGATTGTCACAAAAATACTTATTTTTCCTAAAATATATTGGAAATAGAAAGTCTGATGCTAAGGATGTTTTGTCAGGCTTAGCCTGACACTTTCAGCTCAGCTAACAAGGCAAAGTATAGGAGTAAGAGGTTTTTTTCCCTTCCCCACTTACACAAAGCCAGTATTGATTCCGAGTTCACATTATTAAAGGCATTACTAACAATGGTCTTATTTTATGCACTGATATTAAACTGTTCATCCTTATTAACAATTAACTTGCTGCTTGGAATGATTTGGGCATCAGCCATCGTCTTGCAGAACACAGAACACGATTTGCAGAATGGAACTGGGATGACCCCCAGTGTCCCCTGTGGAGTTTAAGGTGTGGCTCCACTGTGTCCCTGCAGGTGACATCCGGAATGACCTGTACCTGACCCTGGAGAAGGGGGACTTTGAAAGAGGTGGGAAAAGTGTGCAGAAGAACATCGAGGTGACCATGTATGTGCTCTATGCAGATGGAGAAATCCTGAAGGTAAGTGCTCCTTTCCCTGAGAGCTTCAGGGGCTGCCTGCAGGGACACCTCCCCTTGCTCCAGAGTCTCTGATGCAAGAGAAGAGCTAAAATAAAACTACCTCTCTTTTTTTTCTTTTTTTTTGCCTATTGTGAAGTCTGTAAGCTCTATGTTATGATGAAGGAAGTGGTCAGTCATAAATTTGAAAGGGTTTGGAGCACTTCCCTGATATAGGTATAGAAGACTTGGAGAAAATACTCATAAACTGAAAAGCCTGTGTGATTTCCAAATGTCACGTCAGTGGCTAAAGTAAAAAAATTTAGGGTAACTGTAGTCAGAACTGAGGAGTATATGGCACATCTAAAATTAAACAATGTGTGTCATACAACACGATGAAATGTGATTCCAAGGGAGACTTTCAAATCTGAGTTGTGGAGTTACAGTTCTGAATGTAGTTCTGGAAAATAACTTTGCATAAAATTTCACCCTGGGTTGGCTCCATTCCAGCTGGGGATGGGGATTGTTTATGTTTTGTGTTTTACTTCCTCTGTTCTTCTAGTTTTATTGAAAAGAAGAAGAGGGGGTTGGAGGTTGTGAATATGGAGAAGTAAACAGGAAATATTTCAGCATGAGTAGCTATCAGAAATAACTTCATTTTCTTGTACCTTCATTACAATAAAATGGACTTTGTAGCCATTACTGTGGAGACTCTAAACACCTAAAAATGTTTCTGCATCAAACACATTGCCACAATCCTCTGGTTTTAATTGAAAGGAGAATTTCTATTACTACAACTGCTTGTGGTTTCATTAGAATTAAAGTGTTTCTTGGAAGGATCGGGTTTGTGCTCAGAGCTGCTGCAGGAAGATCAGTCCTTTTCTGTTCAACTGCACTGAGGTTTTCAAACTGAGTGGCAAATTTTTAATCATCAGTTGATTTCACAGAGTCTGCTGAGGACCAAGAGACATCCTGAAACTGCAATATCAGCATCTTCAAATGTTAATGTACATAATGGTGGCCAATTATACCATAACAGTGGCTAATGATTACATATAAAAGCCAGATAATTTCTAGACATTATCAGTCTTAACTTTGGTGAATTTGGTTGGAATGGTCATTCACAGAGATGAAGTTGGTTTTTTCTTGTCTTTCATGGCCTTTCTGGAGCAGAGCTGCCAACAGAGACAGTGTGTGCAGAGTTACACAGGACAGGGGGAAATAGCCAGAGTTTTCATCTGACATTAGAGCAAAATCCCAAAACTTTTCCCAACAGCACAATCCAAATCTGAACTGTGCTTCTGTGAAGCCTTTAGCAGAACCATGCACAGCATTAATGAGAATTTTCTCAGATCCTCACTGCTGCTGAGTGTATCTTGATCCAGAAATAGTCCTATTGAAAGAAGTTAAATTACTTCCAGAATGTAGTGCTGTTCAAAATGAAAACGAGTATTTTCTTTTCAAAATGGTCTTACTCAATTTTTAGTATCTTTCAATATAGTCTGAAAAATAAAAATCCCTTGACACATTTCTCACTTATTTTTTCTTTCTGTTCCAGTGGCAGGAATAGCCTATGAATTGCAAGGCACACCTTTAACAATGGAAATTTCCTGCTAGATTTTCTAGTTTAGCTTCCCTTCCCTGCCTCTGCTTTCTAATTCACCTACATATTTGGGTCTCAAGGTCACCAGGTGTCTGGAGATCAGTTTGATGTTTGTATTTTGCAGATTGCAATTCAGAATTAAAGACTTACCACTCTGTCCTTCTCAGACTACAGACTGTAGTATAACTGCATGGGAACTAAGTTAACAAATAGAAAGAGAGACCATTCATTTATTTGAAGTTCATAGCATGAAACTATATTCAAAGACTGGCCATTTGCCAGCCAGAGCAGGTGGCCTCTTGAGGGGACAAAAAAAGTTTACATTAAAATTTGAATTTTTACTGTACCTTGTAGGGGAAATAGAAATACTGTGTTTTCTCCTAAGAGGCTAATGCAGAATGAGGTTTTGGAATTGCTGTGTTGAAGCCTAACCAGTTACCCTTGCTACAAAATAGAACTGGGATCTTACAAGTGTTCTGGATTGCAGTACTGCCACTGCTCTCTACTAACCTGTTGATATCTTCAACATTTAATTCTTGTTCATGTTGAAAAATGTGGGTTTGTGATTCATCCCATGTGGTTGCTGAGGATTATTTGAGAGGACTGGGTTGTGTGAGTTCAGCCTTCAGTCACTCCGTTTGGAGTGACTTACAGTGAGTCTCTGTCCAGGTAGGCTGTCCTTGCATTGAATCCCAAAATTCCAGAGAGCTTTTCTTTCCTTTTGGGCTCCTTCACAAATTCTTAACTTTCTCAAAGCCAGCAAATTATTGCCAGAGGTTGAACTAACTGGGTCTGGTTAATGGGATATTCTTGACTGGGTAATCAGATGGTTATAGATTAAAAAAATCAACATTGTTGGTATTTTTTTGGGATAGAATTTAGAGATGCCTCGGGGAAATGACCAGTACTTCTCCTTGTCATCATACTGTTCCACAGGGGGTTGTTTTTACATCAGAATTTATATTGCATGTGTTATTCTGGGTCTGCTTAGCTTCTGCTTCTTCCTGGATTCATTATCCTTGGAGATGCTAAAAGTGAAGAAGCTCCATGCTGTCTTTTTTCTGCATGGTTTTATGAAATGTTCTATCTTTTGGATATCTTTCTAAGTGCTGG